>NC_053039.3:95164526-105164526 GCF_002575655.3 Aegilops tauschii subsp. strangulata
TGTTGACACAAGAAAAAAAATTGGAAGCAATAAGTGGCAATGGATATCGTTTCGTCTGCAAAGGTGGGACGTTCCCTACCGAAAGCCATCATGCTTGTCGTGAGAAGCTCCGGTTTGTGAGAAGCATATACCCAAACCTGCCCCAAATGGGACAAAATTTTACCACGGCGTGTTGATGCCGCTCCATGATAGCATGCCAAGTTTCATGAATTTCAGACGAGTTTTGGATTTACTAGAATTTAAAAACCAGGATCCTCAATGTTTTGCCGGCAATCAACGGTGCCCTGGTGTTCGAAATTCATTCCCATTTCTTGCATGGGACCTAAGGATGCACCCTAGGACACATATTTGATTTTTCAACCAATTTATATGCACTGGAGCATGTGCATGTAGTTCAAATTTGAATTATGCACATAAATGCATTGAAAACTCAGCTAATGCATAAAAATGTCCAAATGAACCCCGAAAAATCACAAAAATTCACACAACACTCCTGTTGTTCTATGTTGGCATGAGAAAAAATTTGGAAGCAATAAGAGGCAATGGATATCATTTCGTCCCCAAAGGTGGGACGTTCCCTACCGAAAACCATCATGCTTGTTGTGAGAAGCTCCGGTTTGTGAGAAGAACATACCCAAACTTGCCCCAAATGGGACAAACCTTGTACCACGGCATGTTAATGCCGCTACATGATAGCATGCCAAGTTTCAGGAATTTCAGACGAGTTTTCGATTTACTAGAATTTAAAAACCAGGCATCTCAATGTTTTGCTGGCAATCAACGGTGCCCTGGTGTTCGAAAATCATTCCCATTTCTTGCATGGGACCTAAGCATGCACCCAAGGACACATATTTGATTTTTCAACCAATTTCTATGCACTGGAGCATGTGCACGTAGTTCAAATTTTAATTATGCACATAAATGCATTGAAAACTCAATTAATGCATCAAAATGTCCAAACGAACCCCGAAAAATAAAAAAAACTCACAGAACACTCCTGTTGTGCTATGTTGACACGAGAAATTTTTTTGGAAACAATAAGTGGCAATGGATATCGTTTCATCCCCAAAGGTGGGACGTTCCCTACCGAAAACCATCATGCTTGCTGTGAGAAGCTCCGGTTTGTGAGAAGCATATACCCAGACCAGCCCCAACTGGGACAAAATTTGTACCACGGCATGTTGATGCCGCTCCATGATAGCATGCCAAGTTTCATGAATTTCAAATGAATTTTGGATTTACTAGATTTTAAAAACCTGGCATCTCAATGTTTTGCCGGTAATCAACGGTGCCCTGGTGTTCGAAATTCATTGTCATTTCTTGCATGGGACCTAAGCATGCACCCTAGGACACATATTTGATTTTTCAACCAATTTATATGCACTGGAGCATGTGCATGTAGTTCAAATTTGAATTATGCACATAAATGCATTGAAAAATAAGTAATGCATAAAAATGTCCAAACAAACCCCAAAAAATCACAAAAATTCGCACAACACGCCTGTTGTTCTATGTTGACACAAGAAAAAAATTGGAAGCAATAAGTGGCAATGGATATCGTTTCGTCTGCAAAGGTGGGACGTTCCCTACCGAAAGCCATCATGCTTGTTGTGAGAAGCTCCGGTTCGTAAGAAGCATATACCCAAGCCTGCCCCACATGGGACAAAATTTGTACCACAACATGTTGACGCCGGTCCATGATAGCATGCCATGTTTCATGAATTTCAGACGAGTTTTGGATTTACTAGAATTTAAAAACCAGGCATCTCAATGTTTTGCCGGCAATCAACGGTGCCCTGGTGTTCGAAATTCATTCCCATTTCTTGCATGGGATCTAAGCATGCACCCAAGGACACAGATTTGATTTTTCAACCAATTTATATGCACTGGAGCATGTGCATGTAGTTCAAATTTGAATTATGCACATAAATGCATTGACAACTCAGTTAATGCATAAAAATGTCCAAATGAACCCCGAAAAATAAAAAAACTCATAGAACACTCCTATTGTGCTATGTTGACACGAGAAAATTTTTTGGAAGCAATAAGTGGCAGTGGATATCGTTTCATTCCCAAAGGTGGGACGTTCCCTAGCGAAAACCATCATGCTTGTTGTGAGAAGCTCCGGTTTGTGAGAAGAACATACCCAAACTTGCCCCAAATGGGACAAACCTTGTACCACGGCATGTTAATGCCGCTCCATGATAGCATGCCAAGTTTCAGGAATTTCAGACGAGTTTTCGATTTACTAGAATTTAAAAACCAGGCATCTTAATGTTTTGCTGGCAATCAACGGTGCCCTGGTGTTCAAAATTCATTCCCATTTCTTGCATGGGACCTAAGCATGCACCCAAGGACACATATTTGATTTTTCAACCAATTTATATGCACTGGAGCATGTGCATGTAGTTCAAATTTTAATTATGCACATAAATGCATTGAAAACTTAGTTAATGCATAAAAATGTCCATACGAACCCCGAAAAATAAAAAAACTCACAGAACACTCCTGTTGTGCTATGTTGACACGAGAATTTTTTTTGGAAGCAATAAGTGGCAATGGATATCGTTTCATCCCCAAAGGTGGGACGTTCCCTACCGAAAACCATCATGCTTGCTGTGAGAAGCTCCGGTTTGTGAGAAGCATATACCCAAACCTGCCCCAAATGGGACAAAATTTGTACCACGGCATGTTGATGCCGCTCCATGATAGCATGCCAAGTTTCAAGAATTTCAAATGAGTTTTGGATTTACTAGATTTTAAAAACCTGGCATCTCAATGTTTTGCCGGTAATCAACGGTGCCCTGGTGTTCGAAATTCATTGTCATTTCTTGCATGGGACCTAAGCATGCACCCTAGGACACATATTTGATTTTTCAACCAATTTATATGCACTGGAGCATGTGCATGTAGTTCAAATTGGAATTATGCACATAAATGCATCGAAAAATAAGTAATGCATAAAAATGTCCAAACGAACCCCAAAAAATCACAAAAATTCGCACAACACTCCTGTTGTTCTATGTTGACACAAGAAAAAAAATTGGAAGCAATAAGTGGCAATGGATATCGTTTCGTCTGCAAAGGTGGGACGTTCCCTACCAAAAGCCATCATGCTTGTTGTGAGAAGCTCCGGTTTGTGAGAAGCATATACCCAAGCCTGCCCCACATGGGACAAAATTTGTGACACAACATGTTGATGCCGCTCCACGATAGCATGCCACGTTTCATGCATTTCAGACGAGTTTTGGATTTACTAGAATTTAAAAACCAGGCATCTCAATGTTTTGCCGGCAATCAACGGTGCCCTGGTGTTCGAAATTCATTCCCATTTCTTGCATGGGATCTAAGCATGCACCCAAGGACACAGATTGATTTTTCAACCAATTTATATGCACTGGAGCATGTGCATGTAGTTCAAATTTGAATTATGCACATAAATGCATTGAAAACTCAGTTAATGCATAAAAATGTCCAAACGAACCCCGAAAAATGACAAAAATTCACACAACACTCCTGTTGTTCTATGTTCAAACGAGAAAAAAATTGGAAGCAATAAGAGGCAATGGATATCATTTCGTCCCCAAAGGTGGGACGTTCCCTACCGAAAACCATCATGCTTGTTGTGAGAAGCTCCGGTTTGTGAGAAGCACATACCCAAACTTGCCCCCAATGGGACAAAACTTGTACCACGGCATGTTAATGCCGCTCCATGATAGCATGCCAAGTTTCAGGAATTTCAGACGAGTTTTGGATTTACTAGAATTTAAAAACCAAGCATATCAATGTTTTGCTGGCAATCAACGGTGGCCTGGTGTTCGAAATTCATTCCCATTTCTTGCATGGGACCTAAGCATGCACCCAAGGACACATATTTGATTTTTCTACCAATTTATATGCACTAGAGCATGTGCATGTAGTTCAAATTTGAATATGCACATAAATGCATTGAAAACTCAGTTAATGCATAAAAATGTCCAAACGAACCCCGAAAAATAAAAAAACTCATAGGACACTCCTGTTGTGCTATGTTGACACGAGAAAATTTTTTGGAAGCAATAAGTGGCAGTGGATATCGTTTCATTCCCAAAGGTGGGACGTTCCCTACCGAAAACCATCATGCTTGTTGTGAGAAGCTCCGGTTTGTGAGAAGCATATACCCAAACCTGCCCCAAATGGGACAAAATTTGTACCACGGCATGTTGATGCCGCTCCATGATAGCATGCCAAGTTTCATGAATTTCAGATAAGTTTTGGATTTACTAGAATTTAGAAACCTGGCATCTCAATGTTTTGCCGGTAATCAACGGTGCCCTAGTGTTCGTAATTCATTGTCATTTCTTGCATGGGACCTAAGCATGCACCCTAGGACACATATTTAATTTTTCCAACCAATTTGTATGCACTGGAGCATGTGCATGTAGTTCAAATTTGAATTATGCACATAAATGCATTGAAAACTAAGTTAATGCATAAAAATGTCCAAATGAACCCCAAAATATCAAAAAAATTCACAAAACACTCATGTTGTTCTATGTTGACACAAGAAAAAAATTTGGAAGCAATAAGTGGCAATGGATATCGTTTCGTCTGCAAAGGTGGGACGTTCCCTACCGAAAGCCATCATGCTTGTCGTGAGAAGCTCCGGTTTCTGAGAAGCATATACCCAAACCTGCCCCAAATGGGACAAAATTTTACCACGGTGTGTTGATGCCGCTCCATGATAGCATGCCAAGTTTCATGAATTTCAGACGAGTTTTGGATTTACTAGAATTTAAAAACCAGGATCCTCAATGTTTTGCCGGCAATCAACGGTGCCCTGGTGTTCGAAATTCATTCCCATTTCTTGCATGGGACCTAAGGATGCACCCTAGGACACATATTTGATTTTTCAACCAATTTATATGCACTGGAGCATGTGCATGTAGTTCAAATTTGAATTATGCACATAAATGCATTGAAAACTCAGCTAATGCATAAAAATGTCCAAATGAACCCCGAAAAATCACAAAAATTCACACAACACTCCTGTTGTTCTATGTTGGCATGAGAAAAAAATTTGGAAGCAATAAGAGGCAATGGATATCATTTCGTCCCCAAAGGTGGGACGTTCCCTACCGAAAACCATCATGCTTGTTGTGAGAAGCTCCGGTTTGTGAGAAGAACATACCCAAACTTGCCCCAAATGGGACAAACCTTGTACCACGGCATGTTAATGCCGCTACATGATAGCATGCCAAGTTTCAGGAATTTCAGACGAGTTTTGGATTTACTAGAATTTAAAAACCAGGCATCTCAATGTTTTGCTGGCAATCAACGGTGCCCTGGTGTTCGAAAATCATTCCCATTTCTTGCATGGGACCTAAGCATGCACCCAAGGACACATATTTGATTTTTCAACCAATTTCTATGCACTTGAGCATGTGCATGTAGTTCAAATTTTAATTATGCACATAAATGCATTGAAAACTCAGTTAATGCATAAAATTGTCCAAACGAACCCCGAAAAAAAAAAAAAACTCACAGAACACTCCTGCTGTGCTATGTTGACACGAGAAATTTTTTTGGAAACAATAAGTGGCAATGGATATCGTTTCATCCCCAAAGGTGGGACGTTCCCTACCGAAAACCATCATGCTTGCTGTGAGAAGCTCCGGTTTGTGAGAAGCATATACCCAGACCTGCCCCAACTGGACAAAATTTGTACCACGGCATGTTGATGCCGCTCCATGATAGCATGCCAAGTTTCATGAATTTCAAATGAATTTTGGATTTACTAGATTTTAAAAACCTGGCATCTCAATGTTTTGCCGGTAATCAACGGTGCCCTGGTGTTCGAAATTCATTGTCATTTCTTGCATGGGACCTAAGCATGCACCCTACGACACATATTAGATTTTTCAACCAATTTATATGCACTGGAGCATGTGCATGTAGTTCAAATTTGAATTATGCACATAAATGCATTGAAAAATAAGTAATGCATAAAAATGTCCAAACGAACCCCAAAAAATCACAAAAATTCGCACAACACGCCTGTTGTTCTATGTTGACACAAGAAAAAAATTGGAAGCAATAAGTGGCAATGGATATCGTTTCGTCTGCAAAGGTGGGACGTTCCCTACCGAAAGCCATCATGCTTGTTGTGAGAAGCTCCGGTTCGTAAGAAGCATATACCCAAGCCTGCCCCACATGGGACAAAATTTGTACCACAACATGTTGATGCCGGTCCATGATAGCATGCCATGTTTCATGAATTTCAGACGAGTTTTGGATTTACTAGAATTTAAAAACCAGGCATCTCAATGTTTTGCCGGCAATCAACGGTGCCCTGGTGTTCGAAATTCATTCCCATTTCTTGCATGGGATCTAAGCATGCACCCAAGGACACAGATTTGATTTTTCAACCAATTTATATGCACTGGAGCATGTGCATGTAGTTCAAATTTGAATTATGCACATAAATGCATTGACAACTCAGTTAATGCATAAAAATGTCCAAACGAACCCCGAAAAATAAAAAAACTCATAGAACACTCCTGTTGTGCTATGTTGACACGAGAAAATTTTTTGGAAGCAATAAGTGGCAGTGGATATCGTTTCATTCCCAAAGGTGGGACGTTCCCTTGCGAAAACCATCATGCTTGTTGTGAGAAGCTCCGGTTTGTGAGAAGAACATACCCAAACTTGCCCCAAATGGGACAAACCTTGTACCACGGCATGTTAATGCCGCTCCATGATAGCATGCCAAGTTTCAGGAATTTCAGACGAGTTTTCGATTTACTAGAATTTAAAAACCAGGCATCTTAATGTTTTGCTGGCAATCAACGGTGCCCTGGTGTTCAAAATTCATTCCCATTTCTTAAATGGGACCTAAGCATGCACCCAAGGACACATATTTGATTTTTCAACCAATTTATATGCACTGGAGCATGTGCATGTAGTTCAAATTTTAATTATGCACATAAATACATTGAAAACTCAGTTAATGCATAAAAATGTCCATACGAACCCCAAAAATAAAAAAACTCACAGAACACTCCTGTTGTGCTATGTTGACACGAGAAATTTTTTTGGAAGCAATAAGTGGCAATGGATATCGTTTCATCCCCAAAGGTGGGACGTTCCCTACCGAAAACCATCATGCTTGCTGTGAGAAGCTCCGGTTTGTGAGAAGCATATACCCAAACCTGCCCCAGATGGGACAAAATTTGTACCACGGCATGTTGATGCCGCTCCATGATAGCATGCCAAGTTTCAAGAATTTCAAATGAGTTTTGGATTTACTAGATTTTAAAAACCTGGCATCTCAATGTTTTGTCGGTAATCAACGGTGCCCTGGTGTTCGAAATTCATTGTCATTTCTTGCATGGGACCTAAGCATGCACCCTAGGACACATATTTGATTTTTCAACCAATTTATATGCACTGGAGCATGTGCATGTAGTTCAAATTTGAATTATGCACATAAATGCATTGAAAAATAAGTAATGCATAAAAAGTCCAAACGAACCCCAAAAAATCACAAAAATTCGCACAACACTCCTGTTGTTCTATGTTGACACAAGAAAAAAAATTGGAAGCAATAAGTGGCAATGGATATCGTTTCGTCTGCAAAGGTGGGACGTTCCCTACCAAAAGCCATCATGCTTGTTGTGAGAAGCTCCGGTTTGTGAGAAGCATATACCCAAGCCTGCCCCACATGGGACAAAATTTGTGACACAACATGTTGATGCCGCTCCACGATAGCATGCCACGTTTCATGCATTTCAGACGAGTTTTGGATTTACTAGAATTTAAAAACCAGGCATCTCAATGTTTTGCCGGCAATCAACGGTGCCCTGGTGTTCGAAATTCATTCCCATTTCTTGCATGGGATCTAAGCATGCACCCAAGGACACAGATTTGATTTTTCAACCAATTTATATGCACTGGAGCATGTGCATGTAGTTCAAATTTGAATTATGCACATAAATGCATTGAAAACTCAGTTAATGCATAAAAATGTCCAAACGAACCCCGAAAAATGACAAAAATTCACACAACACTCCTGTTGTTCTATGTTCACAAGAGAAAAAAATTGGAAGCAATAAGAGGCAATGGATATCATTTCGTCCCCAAAGGTGGGACGTTCCCTACCGAAAACCATCATGCTTGCTGTGAGAAGCTCCGGTTTGTGAGAAGCATATACCCAAACCTGCCCCAAATGGGACAAAATTTGTACCACGGCATGTTGATGCCGCTCCATGATAGCATGCCAAGTTTCAAGAATTTCAAATGAGTTTTGGATTTACTAGATTTTAAAAACCTGGCATCTCAATGTTTTGCCGGTAATCAACGGTGCCCTGGTGTTCGAAATTCATTGTCATTTCTTGCATGGGACCTAAGCATGCACCCTAGGACACATATTTGATTTTTCAACCAATTTATATGCACTGGAGCATGTGCATGTAGTTCAAATTTGAATTATGCACATAAATGCATTGAAAAATAAGTAATGCATAAAAATGTCCAAACGAACCCCAAAAAATCACAAAAATTCGCACAACACTCCTGTTGTTCTATGTTGACACAAGAAAAAAAATTGGAAGCAATAAGTGGCAATGGATATCGTTTCGTCTGCAAAGGTGGGACGTTCCCTACCGAAAGCCATCATGCTTGTTGTGAGAAGCTCCGGTTTGTGAGAAGCATATACCCAAGCCTGCCCCACATGGGACAAAATTTGTGACACAACATGTTGATGCCGCTCCACGATAGCATGCCACGTTTCATGCATTTCAGACGAGTTTTGGATTTACTAGAATTTAAAAACCAGGCATCTCAATCTTTTGCCGGCAATCAACGGTGCCCTTGTGTTCGAAATTCATTCCCATTTCTTGCATGGGATCTAAGCATGCACCCAAGGACACAGATTTGATTTTTCAACCAATTTGTATGCACTGGAGCATGTGCATGTAGTCCAAATTTGAATTATGCACATAAATGCATTGAAAACTCAGTTAATGCATAAAAATGTCCAAACGAACCCCGAAAAATGACAAAAATTCACACAACACTCCTGTTGTTCTATGTTCACACGAGAAAAAAATTGGAACCAATAAGAGGCAATGGATATCATTTCGTCCCCAAAGGTGGGACGTTCCCTACCGAAAACCATCATGCTTGTTGTGAGAAGCTCCGGTTTGTGAGAAGGACATACCCAAACTTGCCCCAAATGGGACAAAACTTGTACCACGGCATGTTAATGCCGCTCCATGATAGCATGCCAAGTTTCAGGAATTTCAGACGAGTTTTGGAACAACTAGAATTTAAAAACCAGGCATATCAATGTTTTGCTGGCAATCAACGGTGGCCTGGTGTTCGAAATTCATTCCCATTTCTTGCATGGGACCTAAGCATGCACCCAAGGACACATATTTGATTTTTCAACCAATTTATATGCACTAGAGCATGTGCATGTAGTTCAAATTTGAATATGCACATAAATGCATTGAAAACTCAGTTAATGCATAAAAATGTCCAAACGAACCCCGAAAAATAAAAAAACTCATAGGACACTCCTGTTGTGCTATGTTGACACGAGAATTTTTTTTGGAAGCAATAAGTGGCAGTGGATATCGTTTCATTCCCAAAGGTGGGACGTTCCCTACCGAAAACCATCATGCTTGTTGTGAGAAGCTCCGGTTTGTGAGAAGCATATACCCAAACCTGCCCCAAATGGGACAAAATTTGTACCACGGCATGTTGATGCCGCTCCATGATAGCATGCCAAGTTTCATGAATTTCAGATGAGTTTTGGATTTACTAGAATTTAGAAACCTGGCATCTCAATATTTTGCCGGTAATCAACGGTGCCCTAGTGTTCGAAATTCATTGTCATTTCTTGCATGGGACCTAAGCATGCACCCTAGGACACATATTTGATTTTTCAACCAATTTGTATGCACTGGAGCACGTGCATGTAGTTCAAATTTGAATTATGCACATAAATGCATTGAAAACTAAGTTAATGCATAAAAATGTCCAAATGAACCTCAAAATATCACAAAAATTCACAAAACACTCATGTTGTTCTATGTTGACACAAGAAAAATTTTTGGAAGCAATAAGTGGCAATGGATATCGTTTCGTCTGCAAAGGTGGGACGTTCCCTACCGAAAGCCATCATGCTTGTCGTGAGAAGCTCCGGTTTGTGAGAAGCATATACCCAAACCTGCCCCAAATGGGACAAAATTTGTACCACGGCGTGTTGATGCCGCTCCATGATAGCATGCCAAGTTTCATGAATTTTAGACGAGTTTTGGATTTACTAGAATTTAAAAACAAGGATCCTCAATGTTTTGCCGGCAATCAACGGTGCCCTGGTGTTCGAAATTCATTCCCATTTCTTGCATGGGACCTAAGGATGCACCCAAGGACACAGATTTGATTTTTCAACCAATTTATATGCACTGGAGCATGTGCATGTAGTTCAAATTTGAATTATGCACATAAATGCATTGAAAACTCAGTTAATGCACAAAAATGTCCAAATGAACCCCGAAAAATCACAAAAATTCACACAACACTCCTGTTGTTCTATGTTGGCATGAGAAAAAAAAATTGGAAGCAATAAGAGGCAATGGATATCATTTCGTCCCCAAAGGTGGGACGTTCCCTACCGAAAACCATGAGGCTTGTTGTGAGAAGCTCCGGTTTGTGAGAAGAACATACCCAAACTTGCCCCAAATGGGACAAACCTTGTACCACGGCATGTTAATGCCGCTCCATGATAGCATGCCAAGTTTCAGGAATTTCAGACGAGTTTTGGATTTACTAGAATTTAAAAACCAGGCATCTCAATGTTTTGCTGGCAATCAACGGTGCCCTGGTGTTCGAAATTCATTCCCATTTCTTGCATGGGACCTAAGCATGCACCCAAGGACACATATTTGATTTTTCAACCAATTTATATGCACTGGAGCATGTGCATGTAGTTCAAATTTTAATTATGCACATAAATGCATTGAAAACTCAGTTAATGCAACAAAATTTCCAAACGAAAAGCGAAAAATAAAAAAAAACTCATAGAACACTCCTGTTGTGCTATGTTGACACGAGACTTTTTTTTGGAAGCAATAAGTGGCAATGGATATCGTTTCATCCCCAAAGGTGGGACGTTCCCTACCGAAAACCATCATGCTTGCTGTGAGAAGCTCCGGTTTGTGAGAAGCATATACCCAAACCTGCCCCAAATGGGACAAAATTTGTACCACGGCATGTTGATGCCGCTCCATGATAGCATGCCAAGTGTCATGAATTTCAAATGAGTTTTGGATTTACTAGATTTTAAAAACCTGGCATCTCAATGTTTTGCCGGCAATCAATGGTGCCCTGTTTTTCGAAATTCATTGTCATTTCTTGCATGGGACCTAAGCATGCACCCAAGGACACATATTTGATTTTTCAACCAATTTATATGCACTGGAGCATGTGCATGTAGTTCAAATTTTAATTATGCACATAAATACATTGAAAACTCAGTTAATGCATAAAAATGTCCATACGAACCCCAAAAATAAAAAAACTCACAGAACACTCCTGTTGTGCTATGTTGACACGAGAAATTTTTTTGGAAGCAATAAGTGGCAATGGATATCGTTTCATCCCCAAAGGTGGGACGTTCCCTACCGAAAACCATCATGCTTGCTGTGAGAAGCTCCGGTTTGTGAGAAGCATATACCCAAACCTGCCCCAGATGGGACAAAATTTGTACCACGGCATGTTGATGCCGCTCCATGATAGCATGCCAAGTTTCAAGAATTTCAAATGAGTTTTGGATTTACTAGATTTTAAAAACCTGGCATCTCAATGTTTTGCCGGTAATCAACGGTGCCCTGGTGTTCGAAATTCATTGTCATTTCTTGCATGGGACCTAAGCATGCACCCTAGGACACATATTTGATTTTTCAACCAATTTATATGCACTGGAGCATGTGCATGTAGTTCAAATTGGAATTATGCACATAAATGCATCGAAAAATAAGTAATGCATAAAAATGTCCAAACGAACCCCAAAAAATCACAAAAATTCGCACAACACTCCTGTTGTTCTATGTTGACACAAGAAAAAAAATTGGAAGCAATAAGTGGCAATGGATATCGTTTCGTCTGCAAAGGTGGGACGTTCCCTACCAAAAGCCATCATGCTTGTTGTGAGAAGCTCCGGTTTGTGAGAAGCATATACCCAAGCCTGCCCCACATGGGACAAAATTTGTGACACAACATGTTGATGCCGCTCCACGATAGCATGCCACGTTTCATGCATTTCAGACGAGTTTTGGATTTACTAGAATTTAAAAACCAGGCATCTCAATGTTTTGCCGGCAATCAACGGTGCCCTGGTGTTCGAAATTCATTCCCATTTCTTGCATGGGATCTAAGCATGCACCCAAGGACACAGATTGATTTTTCAACCAATTTATATGCACTGGAGCATGTGCATGTAGTTCAAATTTGAATTATGCACATAAATGCATTGAAAACTCAGTTAATGCATAAAAATGTCCAAACGAACCCCGAAAAATGACAAAAATTCACACAACACTCCTGTTGTTCTATGTTCAAACGAGAAAAAAATTGGAAGCAATAAGAGGCAATGGATATCATTTCGTCCCCAAAGGTGGGACGTTCCCTACCGAAAACCATCATGCTTGTTGTGAGAAGCTCCGGTTTGTGAGAAGCACATACCCAAACTTGCCCCAAATGGGACAAAACTTGTACCACGGCATGTTAATGCCGCTCCATGATAGCATGCCAAGTTTCAGGAATTTCAGACGAGTTTTGGATTTACTAGAATTTAAAAACCAAGCATATCAATGTTTTGCTGGCAATCAACGGTGGCCTGGTGTTCGAAATTCATTCCCATTTCTTGCATGGGACCTAAGCATGCACCCAAGGACACATATTTGATTTTTCTACCAATTTATATGCACTAGAGCATGTGCATGTAGTTCAAATTTGAATATGCACATAAATGCATTGAAAACTCAGTTAATGCATAAAAATGTCCAAACGAACCCCGAAAAATAAAAAAACTCATAGGACACTCCTGTTGTGCTATGTTGACACGAGAAAATTTTTTGGAAGCAATAAGTGGCAGTGGATATCGTTTCATTCCCAAAGGTGGGACGTTCCCTACCGAAAACCATCATGCTTGTTGTGAGAAGCTCCGGTTTGTGAGAAGCATATACCCAAACCTGCCCCAAATGGGACAAAATTTGTACCACGGCATGTTGATGCCGCTCCATGATAGCATGCCAAGTTTCATGAATTTCAGATAAGTTTTGGATTTACTAGAATTTAGAAACCTGGCATCTCAATGTTTTGCCGGTAATCAACGGTGCCCTAGTGTTCGTAATTCATTGTCATTTCTTGCATGGGACCTAAGCATGCACCCTAGGACACATATTTAATTTTTCAACCAATTTGTATGCACTGGAGCATGTGCATGTAGTTCAAATTTGAATTATGCACATAAATGCATTGAAAACTAAGTTAATGCATAAAAATGTCCAAATGAACCCCAAAATATCAAAAAAATTCACAAAACACTCATGTTGTTCTATGTTGACACAAGAAAAAAATTTGGAAGCAATAAGTGGCAATGGATATCGTTTCGTCTGCAAAGGTGGGACGTTCCCTACCGAAAGCCATCATGCTTGTCGTGAGAAGCTCCGGTTTCTGAGAAGCATATACCCAAACCTGCCCCAAATGGGACAAAATTTTACCACGGTGTGTTGATGCCGCTCCATGATAGCATGCCAAGTTTCATGAATTTCAGACGAGTTTTGGATTTACTAGAATTTAAAAACCAGGATCCTCAATGTTTTGCCGGCAATCAACGGTGCCCTGGTGTTCGAAATTCATTCCCATTTCTTGCATGGGACCTAAGGATGCACCCTAGGACACATATTTGATTTTTCAACCAATTTATATGCACTGGAGCATGTGCATGTAGTTCAAATTTGAATTATGCACATAAATGCATTGAAAACTCAGCTAATGCATAAAAATGTCCAAATGAACCCCGAAAAATCACAAAAATTCACACAACACTCCTGTTGTTCTATGTTGGCATGAGAAAAAAATTTGGAAGCAATAAGAGGCAATGGATATCATTTCGTCCCCAAAGGTGGGACGTTCCCTACCGAAAACCATCATGCTTGTTGTGAGAAGCTCCGGTTTGTGAGAAGAACATACCCAAACTTGCCCCAAATGGGACAAACCTTGTACCACGGCATGTTAATGCCGCTACATGATAGCATGCCAAGTTTCAGGAATTTCAGACGAGTTTTGGATTTACTAGAATTTAAAAACCAGGCATCTCAATGTTTTGCTGGCAATCAACGGTGCCCTGGTGTTCGAAAATCATTCCCATTTCTTGCATGGGACCTAAGCATGCACCCAAGGACACATATTTGATTTTTCAACCAATTTCTATGCACTGGAGCATGTGCATGTAGTTCAAATTTTAATTATGCACATAAATGCATTGAAAACTCAGTTAATGCATAAAATTGTCCAAACGAACCCCGAAAAATAAAAAAAAACTCACAGAACACTCCTGTTGTGCTATGTTGACACGAGAAATTTTTTTGGAAACGATAAGTGGCAATGGATATCGTTTCATCCCCAAAGGTGGGACGTTCCCTACCGAAAACCATCATGCTTGCTGTGAGAAGCTCCGGTTTGTGAGAAGCATATACCCAGACCTGCCCCAACTGGGACAAAATTTGTACCACGGCATGTTGATGCCGCTCCATGATAGCATGCCAAGTTTCATGAATTTCAAATGAATTTTGGATTTACTAGATTTTAAAAACCTGGCATCTCAATGTTTTGCCGGTAATCAACGGTGCCCTGGTGTTCGAAATTCATTGTCATTTCTTGCATGGGACCTAAGCATGCACCCTAGGACACATATTAGATTTTTCAACCAATTTATATGCACTGGAGCATGTGCATGTAGTTCAAATTTGAATTATGCACATAAATGCATTGAAAAATAAGTAATGCATAAAAATGTCCAAATGAACCCCAAAAAATCACAAAAATTCGCACAACACGCCTGTTGTTCTATGTTGACACAAGAAAAAAATTGGAAGCAATAAGTGGCAATGGATATCGTTTCGTCTGCAAAGGTGGGACGTTCCCTACCGAAAGCCATCATGCTTGTTGTGAGAAGCTCCGGTTCGTAAGAAGCATATACCCAAGCCTGCCCCACATGGGACAAAATTTGTACCACAACATGTTGATGCCGGTCCATGATAGCATGCCATGTTTCATGAATTTCAGACGAGTTTTGGATTTACTAGAATTTAAAAACCAGGCATCTCAATGTTTTGCCGGCAATCAACGGTGCCCTGGTGTTCGAAATTCATTCCCATTTCTTGCATGGGATCTAAGCATGCACCCAAGGACACAGATTTGATTTTTCAACCAATTTATATGCACTGGAGCATGTGCATGTAGTTCAAATTTGAATTATGCACATAAATGCATTGACAACTCAGTTAATGCATAAAAATGTCCAAACGAACCCCGAAAAATAAAAAAAACTCATAGAACACTCCTGTTGTGCTATGTTGACACGAGAAAATTTTTTGGAAGCAATAAGTGGCAGTGGATATCGTTTCATTCCCAAAGGTGGGACGTTCCCTTGCGAAAACCATCATGCTTGTTGTGAGAAGCTCCGGTTTGTGAGAAGAACATACCCAAACTTGCCCCAAATGGGACAAACCTTGTACCACGGCATGTTAATGCCGCTCCATGATAGCATGCCAAGTTTCAGGAATTTCAGACGAGTTTTCGATTTACTAGAATTTAAAAACCAGGCATCTTAATGTTTTGCTGGCAATCAACGGTGCCCTGGTGTTCCAAATTCATTCCCATTTCTTAAATGGGACCTAAGCATGCACCCAAGGACACATATTTGATTTTTCAACCAATTTATATGCACTGGAGCATGTGCATGTAGTTCAAATTTTAATTATGCACATAAATACATTGAAAACTCAGTTAATGCATAAAAATGTCCATACGAACCCCAAAAATAAAAAAACTCACAGAACACTCCTGTTGTGCTATGTTGACACGAGAAATTTTTTTGGAAGCAATAAGTGGCAATGGATATCGTTTCATCCCCAAAGGTGGGACGTTCCCTACCGAAAACCATCATGCTTGCTGTGAGAAGCTCCGGTTTGTGAGAAGCATATACCCAAACCTGCCCCAGATGGGACAAAATTTGTACCACGGCATGTTGATGCCGCTCCATGATAGCATGCCAAGTTTCAAGAATTTCAAATGAGTTTTGGATTTACTAGATTTTAAAAACCTGGCATCTCAATGTTTTGTCGGTAATCAACGGTGCCCTGGTGTTCGAAATTCATTGTCATTTCTTGCATGGGACCTAAGCATGCACCCTAGGACACATATTTGATTTTTCAACCAATTTATATGCACTGGAGCATGTGCATGTAGTTCAAATTTGAATTATGCACATAAATGCATTGAAAAATAAGTAATGCATAAAAAGTCCAAACGAACCCCAAAAAATCACAAAAATTCGCACAACACTCCTGTTGTTCTATGTTGACACAAGAAAAAAAATTGGAAGCAATAAGTGGCAATGGATATCGTTTCGTCTGCAAAGGTGGGACGTTCCCTACCAAAAGCCATCATGCTTGTTGTGAGAAGCTCCGGTTTGTGAGAAGCATATACCCAAGCCTGCCCCACATGGGACAAAATTTGTGACACAACATGTTGATGCCGCTCCACGATAGCATGCCACGTTTCATGCATTTCAGACGAGTTTTGGATTTACTAGAATTTAAAAACCAGGCATCTCAATGTTTTGCCGGCAATCAACGGTGCCCTGGTGTTCGAAATTCATTCCCATTTCTTGCATGGGATCTAAGCATGCACCCAAGGACACAGATTTGATTTTTCAACCAATTTATATGCACTGGAGCATGTGCATGTAGTTCAAATTTGAATTATGCACATAAATGCATTGAAAACTCAGTTAATGCATAAAAATGTCCAAACGAACCCCGAAAAATGACAAAAATTCACACAACACTCCTGTTGTTCTATGTTCACAAGAGAAAAAAATTGGAAGCAATAAGAGGCAATGGATATCATTTCGTCCCCATAGGTGGGACGTTCCCTACCGAAAACCATCATGCTTGCTGTGAGAAGCTCCGGTTTGTGAGAAGCATATACCCAAACCTGCCCCAAATGGGACAAAATTTGTACCACGGCATGTTGATGCCGCTCCATGATAGCATGCAAAGTTTCAAGAATTTCAAATGAGTTTTGGATTTACTAGATTTTAAAAACCTGGCATCTCAATGTTTTGCCGGTAATCAACGGTGCCCTGGTGTTCGAAATTCATTGTCATTTCTTGCATGGGACCTAAGCATGCACCCTAGGACACATATTTGATTTTTCAACCAATTTATATGCACTGGAGCATGTGCATGTAGTTCAAATTTGAATTATGCACATAAATGCATTGAAAAATAAGTAATGCATAAAAATGTCCAAACGAACCCCAAAAAATCACAAAAATTCGCACAACACTCCTGTTGTTCTATGTTGACACAAGAAAAAAAATTGGAAGCAATAAGTGGCAATGGATATCGTTTCGTCTGCAAAGGTGGGACGTTCCCTACCGAAAGCCATCATGCTTGTTGTGAGAAGCTCCGGTTTGTGAGAAGCATATACCCAAGCCTGCCCCACATGGGACAAAATTTGTGACACAACATGTTGATGCCGCTCCACGATAGCATGCCACGTTTCATGCATTTCAGACGAGTTTTGGATTTACTAGAATTTAAAAACCAGGCATCTCAATCTTTTGCCGGCAATCAACGGTGCCCTTGTGTTCGAAATTCATTCCCATTTCTTGCATGGGATCTAAGCATGCACCCAAGGACACAGATTTGATTTTTCAACCAATTTATATGCACTGGAGCATGTGCATGTAGTCCAAATTTGAATTATGCACATAAATGCATTGAAAACTCAGTTAATGCATAAAAATGTCCAAACGAACCCCGAAAAATGACAAAAATTCACACAACACTCCTGTTGTTCTATGTTCACACGAGAAAAAAATTGGAACCAATAAGAGGCAATGGATATCATTTCGTCCCCAAAGGTGGGACATTCCCTACCGAAAACCATCATGCTTGTTGTGAGAAGCTCCGGTTTGTGAGAAGGACATACCCAAACTTGCCCCAAATGGGACAAAACTTGTACCACGGCATGTTAATGCCGCTCCATGATAGCATGCCAAGTTTCAGGAATTTCAGACGAGTTTTGGAACAACTAGAATTTAAAAACCAGGCATATCAATGTTTTGCTGGCAATCAACGGTGGCCTGGTGTTCGAAATTCATTCCCATTTCTTGCATGGGACCTAAGCATGCACCCAAGGACACATATTTTTATTTTTCAACCAATTTATATGCACTAGAGCATGTGCATGTAGTTCAAATTTGAATATGCACATAAATGCATTGAAAACTCAGTTAATGCATAAAAATGTCCAAACGAACCCCGAAAAATAAAAAAACTCATAGGACACTCCTGTTGTGCTATGTTGACACGAGAAATTTTTTTGGAAGCAATAAGTGGCAGTGGATATCGTTTCATTCCCAAAGGTGGGACGTTCCCTACCGAAAACCATCATGCTTGTTGTGAGAAGCTCCGGTTTGTGAGAAGCATATACCCAAACCTGCCCCAAATGGGACAAAATTTGTACCACGGCATGTTGATGCCGCTCCATGATAGCATGCCAAGTTTCATGAATTTCAGATGAGTTTTGGATTTACTAGAATTTAGAAACCTGGCATCTCAATATTTTGCCGGTAATCAACGGTGCCCTAGTGTTCGAAATTCATTGTCATTTCTTGCATGGGACCTAAGCATGCACCCTAGGACACATATTTGATTTTTCAACCAATTTGTATGCACTGGAGCACGTGCATGTAGTTCAAATTTGAATTATGCACATAAATGCATTGAAAACTAAGTTAATGCATAAAAATGTCCAAATGAACCCCAAAATATCACAAAAATTCACAAAACACTCATGTTGTTCTATGTTGACACAAGAAAAAATTTTGGAAGCAATAAGTGGCAATGGATATCGTTTCGTCTGCAAAGTTGGGACGTTCCCTACCGAAAGCCATCATGCTTGTCGTGAGAAGCTCCGGTTTGTGAGAAGCATATACCCAAACCTGCCCCAAATGGGACAAAATTTGTACCACGGCGTGTTGATGCCGCTCCATGATAGCATGCCAAGTTTCATGAATTTTAGACGAGTTTTGGATTTACTAGAATTTAAAAACAAGGATCCTCAATGTTTTGCCGGCAATCAACGGTGCCCTGGTGTTCGAAATTCATTCCCATTTCTTGCATGGGACCTAAGGATGCACCCAAGGACACAGATTTGATTTTTCAACCAATTTATATGCACTGGAGCATGTGCATGTAGTTCAAATTTGAATTATGCACATAAATGCATTGAAAACTCAGTTAATGCACAAAAATGTCCAAATGAACCCCGAAAAATCACAAAAATTCACACAACACTCCTGTTGTTCTATTTTGGCATGAGAAAAATTTTTGGAAGCAATGAGAGGCAATGGATATCATTTCGTCCCCAAAGGTGGGACGTTCCCTACCGAAAACCATCATGCTTGTTGTGAGAAGCTCCAGTTTGTGAGAAGAACATACCCAAACTTGCCCCAAATGGGACAAACCTTGTACCACGGCATGTTAATGCCGCTCCATGATAGCATGCCAAGTTTCAGGAATTTCAGACGAGTTTTGGATTTACTAGAATTTAAAAACCAGGCATCTTAATGTTTTGCTGGCAATCAACGGTGCCCTGGTGTTCGAAATTCATTCCCATTTCTTGCATGGGACCTAAGCATGCACCCAAGGACACATATTTGATTTTCCAACAAATTTATATGCACTGGAGCATGTGCATGTAGTTCAAATTTTAATTATGCACATAAATGCATTGAAAACTCAGTTAATGCATCAAAATGTCCAAACGAACCCCGAAAAATAAAAAAACTCACAGAACACTCCTGTTGTGCTATGTTGACACGAGAAATTTTTTTGGAAGCAATAAGTGGCAATGGATATCGTTCATCGCCTAAGGTGGGACATTCCCTACCGAAAACGATCATGCTTGCTGTGAGAAGCTCCGGTTTGTGAGAAGCATATACCCAAACCTGCCCCAAATGGGACAAAATTTGTACCACGGCATGTTGATGACGCTCCATGATAGCATGCCATGTTTCAAGAATTTCAAATGAGTTTTGGATTTACTAGATTTTAAAAACCTGGCATCTCAATGTTTTGCCGGTAATCAACGGTGCCCTGGTGTTCGAAATTCATTGTCATTTCTTGCATGGGACCTAAGCATGCACCCTAGGACACATATTTGATTTTTCAACCAATTTATATGCACTGGAGCATGTGCATGTAGTTCAAATTTGAATTATGCACATAAATGCATTGAAAAATAAGTAATGCATAAAAATGTCCAAACGAACCCCAAAAAATCACAAAAATTCGCACAACACTCCTGTTGTTCTATGTTGACACAAGGAAAAAAATTGGAAGCAATAAGTGGAAATGGATATCGTTTCGTCTGCAAAGGTGGGACGTTCCCTACCGAAAGCCATCATGCTTGTTGTGAGAAGCTCCGGTTTGTGAGAAGCGTATACCCAAGCCTGCCCCACATGGGACAAAATTTGTACCACGACATGTTGATGCCGCTCCATGATAGCATGCCATGTTTCATGAATTTCAGACGAGTTTTGGATTTACTAGAATTTAGAAACCAGGCATCTCAATGTATTGCCGGCAATCAACCATGCCCTGGTGTTCGAAATTAACTCCCATTTCTTGCATGGGACCTAAGCATGCACCCAAGGACACAGATTTGATTTTTCAACCAATTTATATGCACTGGAGCATGTGCATGTAGTTCAAATTTGAATTATGCACATAAATGCATTGAAAACTCAGTTAATGCATAAAAATGTCCAAACAAACCCCGAAAAATGACAAAAATTCACACAACACTCCTGTTGTTCTATGTTCACACGAGAAAACAAATTGGAAGCAATAAGAGGCAATGGATATCATTTCGTCCCCAAAGGTGGGACGTTCCCTACCGAAAACCATCATGCTTGTTGTGAGAAGCTCCGGTTTGAGAGAAGCACATACCCAAACTTGCCCCAAATGGGACAAAACATGTACCACGGCATGTTAATGCCGCTCCATGATAGCATGCCAAGTTTTTGGAATTTCAGACGAGTTTTGGATTTACTAGAATTTAAAAACCAAGAATCTCAATGTTTTGCTGGCAATCAACGGTGGCCTGGTGTTCGAAATTCATTCCCATTTCTTGGATGGGACCTAAGCATGCACCCAAGGACACATATTTGATTTTTCAACCAATTTATATGCACTAGAGCATGTGCATGTAGTTCAAATTTGAAGATGCACATAAATGCATTTAAAACTCAGTTAATGCATAAAAATGTCCAAACGAACCCCGAAAAATGACAAAATTTCACACAACACTCCTGTTGTTCTATGTTCACACGAGAAAACAAATTGGAAGCAATAAGAGGCAATGGATATCATTTTGTCCCCAAAGGTGGGACGTTCCCTACCGAAAACCATCATGCTTGTGGTGAGAAGCTCCGGTTTGTGAGAAGCGCATACCCAAACTTGCCCCAAATGGGACAAAACTTGTACCACGGCATGTTAATGCCGCTCCATGATAGCATGCCAAGTTTCAGGAATTTCAGACGAGTTTTGGATTTACTAGAATTTAAAAACCAGGCATCTCAATGTTTTGCTGGCAATCAACGGTGGCCTGGTGTTCGAAATTCATTCCCATTTCTTGCATGGGACCTAAGCATGCACCCAAGGACACATATTTGATTTTTCAACCAATTTATATGCACTAGAGCATGTGCATGTAGTTCAAATTTGAATATGCACATAAATGCATTGAAAACTCAGTTAATGCATAAAAATGTCCAAACGAACCCTGAAAAATAAAAAAACTCATAGAACACTCCTGTTGTGCTATGTTGACACGAGAAATTTTTTTGGAAGCAATAAGTGGTAGTGGATATCGTTTCATTCCCAAAGGTGGGACGTTCCCTACCGAAAACCATCATGCTTGTTGTGAGAAGCTCCGGTTTGTGAGAAGCATATACCAAAACCTGCCCCAAATGGGACAAAATTTGTACCACGGCACGTTGATGCCGCTCCATGATAGCATCCCAACTTTCATGAATTTCAGATGAGTTTTGGATTTACTAGAATTTAAAAACCTAGCATCTCAATGTTTTGCCGGTAATCAACGGTGCCCTGGTGTTCGAAATTCATTGTCATTTCTTGCATGGGACCTAAGCATGCACCCTAGGACACATATTTGATTTTTCAACCAATTTGTATGCACTGGAGCATGTGCATGTAGTTCAAATTTGAATTATGCACATAAATGCATTGAAAACTAAGTTAATGCATAAAAATGTCCAAATGAACCCAAAAAAATCACAAAAATTCACAAAACACTCCTGTTGTTCTATGTTGACACAAGAAAAAAAATTGGAAGCAATAAGTGGCAATGGATATCGTTTCGTCTGCAAAGGTGGGACGTTCCCTACCGAAAGCCATCATGCTTGTCGTGAGAAGCTCCGGTTTGTGAGAAGCATATACCCAAACCTGCCCCAAATGCGACAAAATTTGTACCACGGCGTGTTGATGCCGCTCCATGATAGCATGCCAAGTTTCATGAATTTCAGACGAGTTTTGGATTTACTAGAATTTAAAAACCAGGATCCTCAATGTTTTGCCGGCAATCAACGGTGCCCTGGTGTTCGAAATTCATTCCCATTTCTTGCATGGGACCTAAGGATGCACCCAAGGACACAGATTTGATTTTTCAACCAATTTATATGCACTGGAGCATGTGCATGTAGTTCAAATTTGAATTATGCACATAAATGCATTGAAAACTCAGTTAATGCATAAAAATGTCCAAACGAACCCCGAAAAATCACAAAAATTCAGACAACACTCATGTTGTTCTATGTTGGCATGAGAAAAAAATTTGGAAGCAATAAGAGGCAATGGATATCATTTCATCCCCACAGGTGGGACGTTCCCTACCGAAAACCATCATGCTTGTTGTGAGAAGCTCCGGTTTGTGAGAAGAACATACCCAAAGTTGCCCCAAATGGGACAAACCTTGTACCACGGCATGTTAATGCCGCTCCATGATAGCATGCCAAGTTTCAGGAATTTCAGACGAGTTTTGGATTTACTAGAATTTAAAAACCAGGCATCTCAATGTTTTGCTGGCAATCAACGGTGCCCTGGTGTTCGAAATTCATTCCCATTTCTTGCATGGGACCTAAGCATGCACCCAAGGACACATATTCGATTTTTCAACCAATTTATATGCACTGGAGCATGTGCATGTAGTTCAAATTTTAATTATGCACATAAATGCATTGAAAACTCAGTTAATGCATAAAAATGTCCAAACGAACCCCGAAAAATAAAAAAACTCATAGAACACTCCTGTTGTGCTATGTTGACACGAGAATTTTTTTTGGAAGCAATAAGTGGCAATGGATATCGTTTCATCCCCAAAGGTGAGACGTTCCCTACCGAAAACCATCATGCTTGCTGTGAGAAGCTCCGGTTTGTGAGAAGCATATACCCAAACCTGCCCCAAATGGGACAAAATTTGTACCACGGGATGTTGATGCCGCTCCATGATAGCATGCCAAGTTTCGTGAATTTCAAATGAGTTTTGGATTTACTAGAATTTAAAAACCTGGCATCTCAATTTTTTGCCGGTAATCAACGGTGCCCTGGTGTTCGAAATTCATTGTCATTTCTTGCATGGGACCTAAGCATGCACCCTAGGACACATATTTGATTTTTCAACCAATTTATATGCACTGGAGCATGTGCATGTAGTTCAAATTTTAATTATGCACATAAATGCATTGAAAACTAAGTAATGCATAAACATGTCCAAACGAACCCCAAAAAATCACAAAAAATCACACAACACTCCTGTTGTTCTATGTTGACACAAGAAAAAAAATTGGAAGCTATAAGTGGGAATGGATATCGTTTCGTCTGCAAAGGTGGGACGTTCCCTACCGAAAGCCATCATGCTTGTTGTGAGAAGCTCCGGTTTGTGAGAAGCGTATACCCAAGCCTGCCCCGCATGGGACAAAATTTGTACCACGACATGTTGATGCCGCTCCATGATAGCATGCCATGTTTCATGAATTTCAGACGAGTTTTGGATTTACTAGAATTTGAAAACCAGGCATCTCAATGTTTTGCCGACAATCAACGGTGCCCTGGTGTTCGAAATTCATTCCCATTTCTTGCATGGGACCTAAGCATGCACCCAAGGACACAGATTTGATTTTTGAACCAATTTATATGGACTGGAGCATGTGCATGTAGTTCAAATTTGAATTATGCACAGAAATGCATTGAAACTTAGTTAATGCATAAAAATGTCCAAACGAAACCCGAAAAATGACAAAAATTCACACAACACTCCTGTTGTTCTATGTTCACACGAGAAAAAAAATTGGAAGCAATAAGAGGCAATGGATATCATTTCGTCCCCAAAGGTGGGACGTTCCCTACCGAAAACCATCATGCTTGTTGTGAGAAGCTCCGGTTTGTGAGAAGCACATACCCAAACTTGCCCCAAATGGGACAAAACTTGTACCATGGCATGTTAATGCCGCTCCATGATAGCATGCCAAGTTTCAGGAATTTCAGACGAGTTTTGGATTTACTAGAATTTAAAAACCAGGCATCTCAATGTTTTGCTGGCAATCAACGGTGGCCTGGTGTTCGAAATTCATTCCCATTTCTTGCATGGGACCTAAGCATGCACCCAAGGACACATATTTGATTTTTCAACCAATTTATATGCACTAGAGCATGTGCATGTAGTTCAAATTTGAATATGCACATAAATGCATTGAAAACTCAGTTAATGCATAAAAATGTCCAAACGAACCCTGAAAAATAAAAAAACTCATAGAACACTCCTGTTGTGCTATGTTGACACGAGAAATTTTTTTGGAAGCAATAAGTGGCAGTGGATATCGTTTCATTCCCAAAGGTGGGACGTTCCCTACCGAAAACCATCATGCTTGTTGTGAGAAGCTCCGGTTTGTGAGAAGCATATACCCAAACCTGCCCCAAATGGGACAAAATTTGTACCACGGCACGTTGATGCCGCTCCATGATAGCATCCCAACTTTCATGAATTTCAGATGAGTTTTGGATTTACTAGAATTTAAAAACCTAGCATCTCAATGTTTTGCCGGTAATCAACGGTGCCCTGGTGTTCGAAATTCATTGTCATTTCTTGCATGGGACCTAAGCATGCACCCTAGGACACATATTTGATTTTTCAACCAATTTGTATGCACTGGAGCATGTGCATGTAGTTCAAATTTGAATTATGCACATAAATGCATTGAAAACTAAGTTAATGCATAAAAATGTCCAAATGAACCCCAAAAAATCACAAAAATTCACAAAACACTCCTGTTTTTCTATGTTGACACAAGAAAAAAAATTGGAAGCAATAAGTGGCAATGGATATCGTTTCGTCTGCAAAGGTGGGACGTTCCCTACCGAAAGCCATCATGCTTGTCGTGAGAAGCTCCGGTTTGTGAGAAGCATATACCCAAACCTGCCCCAAATGGGACAAAATCTCTACCACGGCATGTTGATGCCGCTACATGATATCATGCCAAGTTTCATGAATTTCAGACGAGTTTTGGATTTACTAGAATTAAAAAACCAGGTATCTCAATGTTTGCGGCCGAGTGATGGTGGCAGGGTGTTTTAAATTCATTCCCGTTTCTTGCATGGGACCTAAGTGTGCAACCAAGGACACATATTTGATTTTTCAATAAGTTTATATGCACTGGAGCATGTGCATGTAGTTCAAATTTGAATTATGCGCATAAAATGCTTGGAAAACCCAGATAATGTATAAAAATGTACAAACGAACCCTAAAAATTCCATTTTTTTGACGACACACCTATAGTTGCATGTTCACTGCAGATAAAAGTTTCAAAAATTCAAACACCATCCTTTGTAGCTGTGACCTCATTACGTAATTCAAATGATCAAGGCGATAAATCAAGTAGATCGCACACAGTTTATTATCACCAACCGTGTGAGATGCAGCACAAAATATCTTGGAGCACCGTTGGTGTATAGTACGGCCATGCCTTACGAGAGAAGGTGCGTCGGCTATAGTCCACAGCCGGCGTGTCAAGCACACTAGCTAGCTCACTCCCCAAATATCATTTCTCTGTTCATTCATCACCGGTGAAAGATGGGGACGTGCACCCACGTCATGAGGGAAACTTCGGCGGCCCACTCTAGCAAGAGCGCGGCCGCAGCCGCCAGGCGCGTGCTAACAAGCTTCGTGAGGGCGACCGCAGTCTGCATCCGGGCAGCCAAGGCAGCCCAAACGGCCGCTGTGGCTTCTCAGGCAGCGGCAGCAACATCTACCTCGGGGATAGCAACTAGCGAGAGCGGCACATCAGCTGTCTGTTCCGCAGGGGCGGCCTTAGCCCTGCTGGAGGCCGCTCACTACAATGTCGAGGCCGTCCACACCCAGGTCGTGGAGGTCACCACACAAATCGAACGAAGCTTCTCCGACAACGGTCGGCAACCCATGACCGAAGAGCTGGCAATCGCCAGGAGAGTTCGAGGAGCCGTCCGTTCCTGCGGGGCATACCTTGCCATGAGAGAGCCCGCGAGAGCCCACATGGCATCCACCCACGCCTAGCTCGTGGCGGCCTTTTCCAAAGATATGGCGGACGCGGATGGCGAGATGCTTGCTGAGTATGGTGCAATTGATGCCATGGAGCCCCTTCCCCAGGACACCGTCGGGCGCGAGCTGGACATGGAGGCGGCGGTGGAGATCGATGAGCACCAGCCGTAGTAGTACTCTTTGTTTTTTTTAATTAAGAGCGCTGCTCTTTAATTTGTTAGAGTAATGTTTAGGTCAGCTAGCTCCATTTAATTGCTGAACTTGCTCGATTAAGAAGTTAGTCCTTTGTGTACCCAAATTATGCAATGACGTGGATGACCACTGTAACCAGGGAAATTCGAACCAAAATTTTTGACGTTCAAACTCAACACACACGGGTTAAGCTATCTGAATCGTTTGTGATGTTCACACATCGTACACAGTTTTGAATAAGGGACCGTGTCTGATGACACTTTGCGCGCCAGTTTTTTGGCTGAAGCGATTCCAAATTTTTGGCTTCCGCGGAAATATCTACCTCCCCATCCCCTCCCCCTTAACAAAATCCACATTTCCCCTCTTTCCGCCTTCCTTTCCAAGTTGAAACCTTCACTCCTTGCATGCAGCGCCACCGCCTCCTCGCCGGCGACCCTCCTTCACGCTCCTCGGCCTCGCCTATCCAGGCAGGTAATCCACACCCGACCCCCATCCTCCTCCTCCTTCCACATCCCACATCCCCCTACCGCCGGCGCGAGCGCGACACCTTCTACCCAAATCACCAACCCCTCCACCAAATAAGCGCCGGCCTAAGCCAAGGTGCACACAGTATAGCCAGGACCTCAAGGAGCATTTGGCAGCGGAGAAGCAAATCGCGACCGCACGCGCGGATGAGGTCGTGATGGCTGCTATTCGTGCCAACCCCCAGATCTTGAAGGAGCACCTTGCCATTTGCTAGCTAGGCCGGTTAAGCATGCTCGGTTTACCCATTGCGTGTGTTGCTCCTGCCTTTCCTTCAAAAATTCTAGTGAATTGTGCTATCTAATTTTACCATGCAATCTGTTGCTCTAGTGTATATGTTCTATATGTCGTGCAGTCTGGTGCTCACTTATTAACTATTTTTTAATTAGTTGTCGTCTTCAGTTAACTATTTGGTTCAATTCTGCAAATGTGATGTTCAATTCTTCAGGCAGCGATTTTGTATTGTCTTCCATGTGAGAAATAAATCAAATTTATCTTTACAAAATTGTGGGTGCATTCTGTTATTGTATACCATGTGAGGAATAAATTGAATTTGGCTGTAGTAAATACATGAGAAACAAATACAATTGCTACAATTGGCTGTAGTTAACTGTTTGGTTAACTGTCTGATCTTCTATTAGGAGTATGTTATATTGTGCAATGTGGTGCTCAGTTAATGTTTGGTTCATTTGTTGTGGTGTTTTGTTAACTGTTTGGTTCAATGTTATATTGTGCAATGTGGTGCTCAGTTAATGTTTGATTCATTTGTTGTGGTGTTTAGTTAACTGCTTGGTTCAATTCTGGAATGCGATGTCCAATTGTCGTGGGTAGAATTTTGTATTGTTGTGCATGTGAGGAATAAATTGAATTTGGCTGCACTTAATACATGAGAAACATTTACAAGTGCTATATTTCCTAGTTCTTAATCATGCTTGGTTTGGGTAAATGGGTTTTCCCCGTGGCTTGAATTAATCTGATGAATCTGCAATGTGATTATTTTTCATCAACATATTTTACTGATAGCATGCGAACCCTTACTTAACCTGATGACTAACTACCTTATATGTGTTACAGGGAAACAATGGGAAGCCGAGGTTAGCACGTGCATGGTCCGTTGTCTAATAGCACATTATTGTGAAATTGCAGCAACCATTCTAATATTTAGGTTTTTAACAATTTGGTCTTGCAGATGTAGGTCCTACTGTCAGAGGTTTTGACCCACTGTTCGACCCTTTTTGCATATGGGGAAATGAGTTGTCCATGAATATCACTCAAGTCAAGAAACTCAGAAAGATTGTTGGGATAAAGAAATTAGCGACAAAAAACAACAAGATCTTTGTCTGCACAATGAAGAAGACATCAGTTCAGTACAGGATGGTACTAACTATTATACCTTGACTTTTTAATTCCTTTGCCCCATTTACAATATAGAGAAGATATTTATGCACATCCTTGTTTTCAGGCCTTTCCAAAGCAGTTCACTGATGATTACCTCTCAAACCACCTGTATGGTCAGGAGGCGAGGAAGGTATTCATACAACACCCACAGTTCAATATTGAAGTGTTCCTGAAGAGGACGAAGGATGGATGGTCAATCATCCACAGGCACTGGCCTAAAGTTACAAAGACCTTCAACATCAATGAAGGCTCAATATTCGCCTTCTGCTTCAGCAGTTTTCCAGACGAGATACATCTGTCTATGTACCGTCTATGATGCTAATTTCGAAAGGTTATAGATGTTGCATGTGAAACTTGGTCCTGGTGTAGTTGTGTAATGGGGTAGCTGAGTGCTGAAGCTATATGATGTTGTACTCTGATGTATTTAAATTATGAAAATGAAATATATTGTGTGCTTAATATGAACTGTCAATTAGATTATCAAATGGATTATGAATAATTGGATAATTAGCCTGCTAGTGGCGAATTAGCCTGCTAATTGGGTTTTGTTATTGCAAACGGTTGTTGAAAAAATACCATGGGCGATGACCGCAGGCAACGCACACACTTTCTAGGAATAAACCGTGTTGGATCAATGAACAATCAAACATGACTTTCTCTTGAAAACAGTTTGCGTTAGGCCACCTTGTGCAAACGTTTGCCACATGAAAACTGTGTGTGATGGACAGCCTTTGCCACACAGTTTCTTCCACGGACCATGTGTGATATATTCAATAATGCAAGCGATTTAACGGGAAAAATTGTGTGTGATGTACCTGTGAACGGAAACGTTTTCCTTCGAGCAACTATGTGGGATGTACATACGAACGGAGACGTTTAGCGGGGACTGACTGTGTGGGATGTACTTGCGACCGGAAACAATTTCGCCGTATAATTGTATTTTTTAGCTCTACTGTACATATTTCCGTATTTGAGCGTTCGCCGGTCGCACACGACCTCATTTTGCCGAACGTGTGTGCCAGGAGGGCATATCCCCGGCGGTTTCCAGGTCATGTGGGAAGGACCCCCTATCGCCCGCACTCACTTGGAGACGGTTCCAAATGCCGTCGCGGAAAGGGGTTTTAAACCGTTTGTTTAGGAGCTCGCTGTACTAGTGGGTGGTCGACGGACAGCATACAGATTAAGGCGGGGCCATGGTAAGCAAGCTCCCCAACGCCGTCTGGCCCGAAGGAGCATTCGTAGAGACTGTCAAGGTGTGGCTGCAAGAGTGGTTCTACATCACCGAACCTCGCGATGCTAACTGGGCGGCCACGCCGGACTTCAGGTCCAGACCCCCGACGAGACTCACCTCATGGACAGCCAAGGGCCTTGATTGGGGGTCCCAACTGGAGGTGAAGATGCTACAGAAATGCATCTCCAACATGTTGGGTGCAAACACTGGTCTCACAAACGTGATCCAAGTGATGCTCTTCCACCGCACCCTTCCCTACCAACTCCGGGCCTCCCTCATGTGGGAGTTCAATCCGGAGGAGCCACGGACCCTGAAGCGCTTCTTCGGCACTACGCATGAAGATATATGGAAGCAGCTCTTCAAGGCCCAGAAAATTGGCCAAAGAAGACCGAGGACATCGGACTCGACATCGAGAACCCGGCCTCAGCGGTAAGCATAATCTTTCCGAATACATGGTTCCGGATGTTTCCATCAAGATAGGGAACTATAAATTTCTGTCTAAGCCAATTGTCCTTGGTGACTCGGATATTGATCTAATTCTCGGGATGGACTGGCTTTCTAAGCACAAGGCTCAACTTGATTGTGCTGCCAGGGAAATTCAATTGACACACTCTTCTGAGGATGTTATCATTTATGCCGCTCGTGACGAGACCATTCGGTTATTCTCTCTCAACGAGAAGGGCGAGCTAGACGCAATGTCTCAGATTCCAGTCGTTTGTGATTACCAAGATGTCTTTCCAGAAGAGCTTCCGGGTATGCCTCCTCACCGGCCAGTTGAGTTCGTTATCGATCTTGAGCCTGGCACAGAACCCGTTTGCAAGCGTCCTTATAAGCTTGGACCCAAGGAGCTGAAAGAATTGAAGAAACAGCTCGATGAACAAGAGCGTTTGGGTCTGATCAGACCGAGTTCATCTCCATGGGGTTGTGGCGTTCTTTTTGTCCAGAAGAAGGATGGCACGGACCGACTTTGTGTCGATTACCGTCCATTGAACAAGAAGACAATCAAGAATAAATATCCACTTCCCAACATCAATGAGCTATTCAAGCAACTTAAAGGTGCTAAAGTATTCTCCAAGCTTGACCTCTGGATGGGTTATCATCAGATTCGCATTCGTGAAGAAGATATTCCCAAGATAGCATTCAGAACAAGCTTTGGTTTTTATGAATATACTGTCATGTCTTTCGGCCTTGTCAATGCTCCTCCAACATTCTCTCGAATGATGAACTTCATCTTCAACCCCTATACCAATGAATTCGTCCTGGTGTATCTCGATGATATCTTGGTCTTCTCCAAGAATAAGAAGGATCATGCCAAACATTTGCGATTGGTGCTCGACAAGCTCAGAGAGTATCAATTCTATGCGAAGTTTTCCAAATGTGAGTTTTGGCTTGATGAAGTTCTTTACCTTGGTCATATCATCTCTGCCAAGGGCATCGCTATTAATCCCGAGAAGGTGTCCGCAATTGTGAATTGGGAACCTCCTCAGAATGTCAAGCAGCTTCGCAGTTTTCTTGGTCTTGCAAGCTAATTCCGAAGATTCGTTGAGAATTTCTCTAAGATTGCAAAGCCTCTTTCCAACCTCCTCCAGAAGCATGTGAAGTATGTCTGGACTCCTGAGTGTGACGTTGCTTTCAACACTCACAAAGAGAAACTCGTCACAGCTCCTGTCTTAACTCCTCCTGACGAATCCAAGTCATTCGAAGTTTTCTGTGATGCTTCTCTTCAAGGTCTCGGTGCTGTGTTAATGCAAGAGAAGAAAGTTGTGGCCTATACCTCTCGTCAGTTGAAGCCCAACGAAAAGAACTACCCACTCACGATCTTGAGTTGGCGGCAGTTGTCCATGCATTAATAACATGGAGACATCTCTTGTTGGGAAGAAAAGTGGACATATTCACCGATCACAAGAGTCTCAAGTACATCTTCACTCAGCCCAACCTCAACCTCAGGCAGACTCGATGGGTCGAGATGATTCAAGAGTACAATCCGAGTATTGAATATACTCCATGCAAGGCCAATTTCATTGCAGATGCTTTGAGCAGGAAGGCTTATTGCAACAGTTTAATTATCAAGCCATTCCAACCGGACCTTTGTGAAGCTTTTCGCAAACTCAATCTCCAAGTTGTTCCTCAAGGCTTTCTTGCCAACCTCCTAGTCTCTCCTACTTTGGAAGATCAAATTCGTGAGGCACAACTCCTGGATACCATGGTGAAGAAGGTGAAACGTGGTATTGATAAGGGTCTTTCCAAATACAAGTGCTATCGCATTGATGACAGAGACACTTTGTTCTTTCAGGACCGGATTGTGGTTCCTAAAGGTGATCTAAGGAAAGTCATTATGAACGAGGCACACAATTCTCTTCTTTCCATTCATCCTGGAAGTATGAAGATGTACCATGACCTCAAGCAGTCGTATTGGTGGACTAGAATGAAGCGAGAAATCGCGCAATTCGTGAATGAATTTGATGTCTGTCGAAGGGTGAAAGCAGAACACCAACGACCAGCTGGTCTCCTCCAACCTCTTGATATCCCAGAATGGAAGTTTGATCATATCAAAATGGACTTCGTGACTGGATTTCCAAAGTCCAAACGCGGAAATGATGATATCTTCGTTGTCATCGAGAAGCTTACAAAAGTGGCTCATTTCCTTCCAATAAAAGAATCTATCACAGCAGCTCAGTTGGCAGAGCTATACACCTCCAGGATTGTCTCCTTGCACGGCATTCCACAATTGATTTCTTCAAATCGTGGAAGCATCTTCACTTCTAAGTTCTGGGACTCCTTCCAGAAGGCCATGGGCACCAACATTCGCTTCAGCACAGCTTTCCATCCTCAAACTAGTGGCCAAGTCGAGCGAGTCAATCAAATCCTTGAAGATATGCTCAGGGCTTGTGTCATTTCCTTTGGCATGAAGTGGGAAGATTTTCTTCCATATGCCGAATTCTCCTACAACAACAGCTTCCAAGCGAGTTCGGGCAAGGCCCCATTCGAGATTCTCTATGGCAGAAAGTGCCGTACTCCTCTCAATTAGTCAGAGACTGGTGAACGCCAACTTCTTGGCAACGACTTAATCACAGAGGCTGAAGAAATGTGTAAAGTCATCCGTGAAAATCTCAAAGCCGCGCAATCGCGCCAGAAGAGTTACTATGATAGCAAGCACCGTGATGTGGCTTTCGAGATCGGAGACCATGTCTACCTCCGCGTCTCTCCAATGAAAGGCACTCGTCGCTTCGGTATCAAAGGAAGCTTGCCCCTGGATACGTGGGTCCTTTCAAGATCATTGGCAAAAGAGGCGACCTCGCCTATCAACTTGAGCTTCCTTCCAACTTTGCGAACGTGCACGATGTGTTCCACGTGTCACAGCTTCGCAAGTGCTTCAAGACTCCTGAGCGCACCATCAACTTCGAAGAGATTGATCTCCAAGAAGATCTGTCTTATCATGAGCACCCCGTTGCTATTCTTGAAGAGACTGAGCGCAAGACTCGCAACAAGTCAATCAAATTCCTGAAAGTGAAGTGGTCGCACCATTCCGACCGAGAAGCCACCTGGGAACGCGAGGACCACCTCCGTTCCGAATATCCAGAGTTCTTTCAGTCCTAGATCTCGGGACGAGATCCTCTCGTAGTGGTGGAGTGTTGTAACACCCCGGATGTAACTTTCCATATTTGTTAACTCCAACTCTTGCCATTTTTGGCTATGTGTTATGATATTCCCTCCGTGGTTGGGTTTTGTCTTTCGTTTTGCATTTTGTTCATGTCATGCATCTCATATCATGTCATCATATGCATTGCATTTGCATACGTGTTTGTCTCATGCGTCCGAGCATTTTCCCCGTTGTCCGTTTTGCAATCCGACACTCCCACATGCACCGGCGCCCCCCTCTTGTTTCTTTTCATGAGCGGGTGTTAAACATTCTCGGAATGGACCGAGGTTTGCCAAGTGGCCTTGGTACACCATCGGTAGACCACCTGTCAAGTATCGTTCCATTTGGAGGTCATTTGATGCTCCAACGGTTAACCGGGTAACCGCAAAGGCCTTTTGTGTGTTGCAGCAAAACCCCCTCCAAACAGTCCAATAACCCCTCTAAGTCCCCTCCATGCTCTCGGCCGTTCGATCACGATCGTGTGGGCGAAAACCGCACTCCATTTGGAGTCTCCTAGCTCCCTCTACCTATAAATATGTGACCCCTCTCGGATTTCTCGCACAGATCAAAACCCTAACCCTTCCTCTCTCTGCTGCCGGACGTGTCCGGTCCGTCCGGACGAATCCCGCCACCGCGCCCGACCAATCGGGGCGCGACACGTGGCCTCCGCGCCGCCCCACCGCCGCCGGCCCGCGCCGCCCGCGTCTGGCCCGACCTCCGCCTCCTTCCCCGTCGCCCGCGGCTTCTCCGCCGCCGCTCGCCCGTCTCCGCCACCGCCCGGCGACCGCTCCATCACCGGAGTTGCCCGCACCCGAGCCGGCGTCCCCGCCGCCTCCATCTCCGGCGGCTCCGGCGCCCGTGCCCGTCCCCGCCGCCTCCTTCTCCGGCGACGCCATCCCCGTCCGCCCGACGCCTCCTCCGGCCTCCTCCTCTCTATCTCCGGCGAGGAACCCTGGCGAACCTCGGTTTGCGCGCCGGATCTGGATCTAGACGAGGTTGACTCCCCCCTGAAATTCTCCAAGTCCCGAAGTATTTTCATATTATGTGCTCATGTTCATCGTATCATATCTCGTTGCATACTGCTCCGTTTTGAGTGCATGATATATAGGAATGTTCGTCTCGAGATGCTCTTCATTTTATTCCATTGTGCCATGCTCGTTTGAGTCCATCTTGATGCCCAAATCTCTGGTGCAAGAGTGCTATATGATGTTTACTGCTGTTACTTATCAGAACTTGATGTTTTGTTATTTTTGTTGCATTTGATGTGTGCATCTTATGGGCATGAGCTCTACAGGTGTTTTGATCTATGTCATGCCATCTTTATAGAGGTGTATGCCATGTAGTTTTTTGATCTATGTGGTGACTAGCACAAGCATGCAAACAAGGCTTCGTGATATTTCTGTTTTCAGGGACTCGGGATTTTTGCTGTCTGTTACTGCTGTGTTTTTTGTTGCCATGTATCCATGAGTCTACAGAGAGATCCATGCTTCTTTTGGGCATGTTCATTGAGGATGTTTTGTAGATATAGCTGTGCTCTATCCATAAATTCACCTGTTTGCAATTATGGAGTGACGTAGCATGTTTCCATCTTGCTCTACTTTTGGTATAAAATATTCCTGGCAGATTGTTAACATGATATTCAATTTTTTCAAGGTTGTTGTAGTTGATCCATACATGCTATGAACTTTATCTTGCCATGGTTAGCTTCATAAACATGCCATATTGCTGTAGGTATGATTGTTTTGTCATGAATTTCTTTGTGATGAGTGCATCAAGCTCACCAAGATGGCTTCATAATTCTGTTAATGCCATGCTCTGTTTTCTGCTAAGTCTGAAACCTGTTAACGAAACTTGCTATGTTTACATGGGTGCCATCATATCTTCTGATCCTTTTTGGCTCATGGTCAGTAAGGGACTTTTGTTCTATGCATTTAGTAAATTCATGCCATGCGTTGTGTTGCTATGATAAGTTCCTGTAGCATGTGTTTTGCTTGCTCTAAACATTGCTACCTGATGCTGTTTCTGCCATGCCCGGTATTTTTACCAAGTCTGTGAACCTGTTATCTTTTGCACTTTTGCCATGCTTGTTTGAGCCTGTTATTTTGTGATCTAGCCGTAGCTCAGTGTTCATCTTTTGTCAAGCATCTCCTGTAGATTACTCTCATATGCTTTGTTGCTACGTTGGAGTGCTGCAGCATAGTTACTTGATGTATTCTAAGTGCTATCATGCTGTTAATCGCAGAATCGTGTCATTCTTGTTTTGCTTGCCATTTGCAAACCGTGCATCCGTTTCCGGTGATCTTTATATCGATTTCGACCGAAATCATCTCATCTTTCCAGTGGCATACTTGGTTTGCCAAGTTACTACCTTGTTCATCCTTTTTCTTCCGGAGCACGCTTATGCATCGCATATCATATCTCGCATATCATGCATGTATTGCTTCATGTTGTTTGTGCATTTCCCGTGATTGATTGTGGTTCCATTGCTTGTGTTCTTGCTGTGGGTAGAGCCGGGAGACGACTTCGTGAACGAGGAACCTGTTGAGTACGCTTACGAGGATCAAGCTTTCGACAACTCTAAGAACCTTGCAGGCAAGATGACCATACCCTCGAAATCACTTCTATCTTTGCTTTGCTAGTTGTTCGTTCTATTGCCATGCTGCGCTACCTACCACTTGCTATATCATGCCTCCCATATTTGCCATGTCAAGCCTCTAACCATCCTGTCCTAGCAAACCGTTGTTTGGCTAAGTACCGCTTTTGCTCAGCCCTTATAGCGTTGCTAGTTGCAGGTGAAGTTGAAGTTAGTTCCATGTTGGAACATGGATATTTTGGGATATCACAATATCTCTTATTTAATTAATGCATCTATATATTTGGTAAAGGGTGGAAGGCTCGGCCTTATGCCTGGTGTTTTGTTCCACTCTTGCCGCCCTAGTTTCCGTCATACCGGTATTATGTTCCTTGAGTTTGCGTTCCTTACGTAGTTGGGTGATTTATGGGACCCCTTGACAGTTCGCCTTGAATAAAACTCCTCCATCAAGGCCCAACCTTGGTTTTACCATTTGCCACCTAAGCCTTTTTCCCTTGGGTTTTCGCGAGCCCGAGGGTCATCTTTATTTTAAACCCCCGGGCCAGTGCTCCTCTGAGTATTGGTCCAACCTGTCAGTCGCCGGTGGCCACCAGGGGCAACTCTGGGCTCGCCTATCGGAAGCTTGGACAATCCGGTGTGCCCTGAGAACGAGATATGTGCAGCTCCTATCGGGATTTGTCGGCACATTCGGGCGGCTTTGCTGGTCTTGTTTTACCATTGTCGAAATGTCTTGTAAACCGGGATTCCGAGACTGATCGGGTCTTCCCGGGAGAAGGTTTATCCTTCGTTGACCGTGAGAGCTTATAATGGGCTAAGTTGGGACACCACTGCAGGGTATTATCTTTCGAAATCCGTGCCCGCGGTTATGAGGCAGATGGGAATTTGTTAATGTCCGGTTGTAGAGAACTTGTCACTTGACTTAATTAAAATATATCAACTGTGTGTGTAGCCGTGATGGTCTCTTTTCGGCGGAGTCCGGGAAGTGAACACGGTTTGAGTTATGCATGAACGTAAGTAGTTTCAGGATCACTTCTTGATCATTTATAGCTTCGCGACCGTTGTGTTGCTTCTCTTCTCGCTCTCTTTTGCGTATGTCAGCCACCATATATGCTTAGTGCTTGCTGCAGCTCCACCTCATTACACCATCCTTTGCTATAAGGTTAAATAGTCTTGATCTCGCGGGTGTGAGATTGATGAGTCCTCGTGACTCATAGATTCTACCAAAACAGTTGCAGGTGCCGACGATACCAGTGCAGGTGACGCAACCGAGCTCAAGTGGGAGTTCGACGAGGAACGTGGTCGTTACTATGTTTCTTTTCCTGATGATCAGTAGTGGAGCCCAGTTGGGACGATCAGGGATCTAGCATTTGGGGTTATCTTATTTTCATTTGGATTTGACCGTAGTCGGTCTATGTGTGGATTTTGGATGAGGTATGAATTAATTTATGTATTGTGTGAAGTGGCGATTGTAAGCCAACTCTCGTTATCCCATTCTTGTTCATTACATGGGATTGTGTGAAGATAGCCCTTCTTGCGACAATAACACAATGCGGTTATGCCTCTAAGTCGTGCCTCGACACGTGGGAGATATAGCCGCATCGTGGGCGTTACACCGAAGCCCTCTCTTCCCACGAGGGAGATGAGGAAGAAGAGGAGGAGGAGGTGGAAAGTGAATCCCCCCGTATGGGGAGGAAGAAGAAGAGGGCGGCCTCCAAAGACCCGGAGGGGGAAGCGCCCAAGAGAGGGAAGGTGACCCTCCCGGACAGTTCGGACTCAGAGTCCGAACTAGTCCCCAAGAGACCTCCCAGGGTGAAGCCCCTGGCCGAATCGTAAGTATTCAGAAACTTACTTGTTTATCTTTGGTCTACCTGTTTCCATTAAAAAGGTTATTTTGTTATTTGCCTTTCAGCCCTCCCCGCGAGTTCCCGCAAACTCCATTAACGGAGGGGAATTCTCTGCCGCCTGAAATGGTGGAGACTGACACGCCACCGCGAGCCCCCTCGCCTATCGCCATGGAGGACACCGAAGTGTCGTCCCGAAGGACCTCCGCTGGCTGAGAGGGGGCGAACGAAGTCGTCGAGAAAGCGCCCGAGGTTAATACCTCGGTTGCCGAAGACCTAGGGGAGGCGGCCCCTATGACAACCGACGGTGGGGACCCCCAACAATCAGGGCCCCAGCCGAACACCATTCCGGAGACCAACATGGCTCCGGGATCGAATAAGCAACCCCCTTCAAAAGAGGGGGGAGGAGCACCAACTCCATCGACGGCCTCCATCAATCCGGAGGCGTCGAACGCTCTGGAGGAAGCACTACAAAGTGCTTCCGTTGTGGAGGAGCACCGCACCCTGATTGGTGCGGTTATGCGGAAGCACTACTGCAGGATGCTGTAACGCGACACTACGATCAGAGACCCTTCGACGAAACTGTGTGTGATGCCATAATCGCAAATGGTGGTGTAAAAAAACCCGTCAAAAAAGGTGCAAAACATTTGCGATGGAGGATGCATCAAACACGGTTTAGATTTTAGTTGCGTGTGCGATGCAGGGCATACGGTTCAGCTCAATTAACCATTTGCAATGAGGAGGAACAAAAGAAACGGGCAGCCAGATGAAGGTGTGTGCGATGTACAGCATACGGTTCACTCGGATGAACTGTTTGTGATTAGGCAACACTAAAGAAACGGTCAGCCAGATCAAAGGTGTGTGTGATATACGACATGCGGTTCACTCGGATGAACTGTTTGCATTGAGACATGAGAACAGAAACGGTTCAAATGAACAAGATATGTGTGATACGAGGCAAACAGGTCTATAATCGGAAACGTGTGCGAAGACCGATAACAACACAGATGATTACTGTTAACAAGCCATGTGTGTTGTGAGCAAACGATTGCTGGTATACAATTGTGAGTGATTGATGAAAACATCACCGACGGGTTCCATTGTTTAGTCCGTGTGCGATGTGATTTTCTTTGTCCGCACAACATCTACGCTCTGTCTACAGAGCATCAACATATATACTTAAAAAGACAGCATTGCATAACCAAATTAAGTATACAAATACACAAGTGACTACACACATACCATTTCCACACACCAAAGAAAGCAATTACATGCATACTAAAGTAGGAGAAACGAGGATCTAATCATCTACTTATTGTTGCGATGACGCTTGCCATTGCTTTGCTTACGGCTGGATCCCTGGCCGTTTTGGGGAAGGAGGCACTTCCTCATGTTAACGATCTTCCTGTACATGTCGTAGCTCGTGTACGCCTCCTTGGCCGCGTACACGACGTGAGCTTTGTCGAGTTTCTCCATCCAGGCCGAGTGCCAGGCACGCTTGTCCTTGTTGCATGAATCCTTCATGTCTCTGTAGTAGGGGTCGATGATGGCCTCGGCGAGGTGAACTAGTGAGTCCTTCTCATGCTCCTTGTTGCCCCAGATCTTGTAATGGCCCTGGGTGTCGACAAGATTCTGGCAAGCGATGCCCGAATTCTCGAGCGCCTTTACATCGTTGGTGATGTCCACCGTAGCGAACATGTAGTGGGGGATGTTGACAAACCTGGCGAAACGCTCGCAAGGCCTTGTGGCCAGGCATTAGTGGTAGATGAGGACGTGGTGGCGCACGCACATCTGGGCGATGGCGACCTTGGGACAAGACCCGACACGAACGCGGGTGTACTCGAGGTCGAACCCGACCACCTTGTACTTCTCCGTAGCAAGCAACAGCTCCATGATGTGGATGGAGTGCTCCACCCAGACCGGGTCATTGGTGTACACCACCGAGAGGTCCATGAACCTTCTGTGGGTCTCCACCACGGCACGCACGGTGAACTGCTGCTCGTCGTCGGCAGCCGCTCGTAGCGCCATTGGAGCCGCGCAGGATACTCTCTAAGAATTTCTCATGGTGGGTGTGGTTCTTGCAATGGTGGGGCGTGATCGAAAGGTTGAAGAGACACAAGGGTAGGTTAAATGGCCACTGTAATAAATGGGGGCCGGCCGGCCTGTAATCGTCACGTCTTGTCACGGCGTTCATAGCGGAGGATTCCAGTGCACGCTTGACAACACCGCACTGCACGCGTGGGCTCGAAGAGGCGCCAAATGTATCGTCGGTGAGCCTGTTCCCATGCTATCGCGTTGTTTACCGCGCAAGCTTCCCGCCTGGCTAGTTTGGCCATGCGTCGGCTAGAAGAGGGACAAATCGTGGGCGTTTATTGGCAAAAAGCTTTGTAAAAACGAAGTGTGTGGAATGACTTCGGTCATAAGTTTACCCTTGGGTGATGAGGTCAAAGTTACACAGAAGGGTGATGATGGACACTCGAGTGCGATAATTTATTCTGTGCTCTACAGTGCACACGGTGGAAGAAACCAACTGTGTGCAATAATGTCGAAGATCGCAGTCGAGTTAGCTATACAGATCATGTGCTGTGAGATCGACAAGGTAAACTGATTCGAGAATGGTTAATAAAATCTAAGACCATTGCATATTAGGGTCAAAATAGTGCTAGCAATATAGGAGTCTCATACGATGCCATTTCAACGATTGTACCACAAAAGCTCGAAATGTTACAAGGTTCAAAAATCCAGAGTTATATGGCTCAAATTTGAAGATTACAAGGTTCAAACTGATATTAGAAATGAAATTCAGCTCATCAGCTGCAAACGCTCGCGCTGATCCGCTGAACATGGATATCAGAGAGGTTCAAACTAATATCACCGCTTCTAAGTCTGGCTTCGAAACCTCACAATTTTTGCAAAGGGGTCAGCCACTGAGTAGTCATGCATGGGGTTGACACGATGACTTCCGATTACTATGTCATCTGAAGTTCCGAAATGAAATTCAGCATTTTTGGAGCCTACTCCATTCTGCCGCAGGCGCCGGCGCTGATCAACAAACCATTCATTTTTGCGAAATAAATGTAGGGCAAACCTCATTTCCTTCAGCACCCTTGCTCCGAGAACAAAGAACCTGGCGAATATAATCTCCGGTAAGGTCCCTCGGTAGGAGTTCAAAGTAATTTCTGAGAGATGCAGATCTAGGCATTCGACATGATTGTTATATTGTATCACATTATCCACCACCACGTGTTAGTGCCTACATGCAGTTTTGAACATTACTACAGGCCTAGCTATTTGGTTTGCAGGATTTGTAAAATGCACTAACATGCCATCTTCGATCGGACATGATTAACACGGGAATTTGATTACATTCTAGAAAAATGTAGCCTTCTTCACAAGAGGTTGGAGTGGATGAAAAGTTCCCTAAGAAAACTAGTACAGATGAATCCAAAGGAGAAATGCTTATTGATTATAACCATATGGATCAAGCAACCAATATGGGGGGGACATGTATGTACTGAAATCCTCCAAAAGAATCTTCAGAAATTGTAGTACATTGTCATTGTAAACTTGGAAAAAGGTGTCACAAATTGAACTCCCTTATGGTTAACATTGAACAGGAAAGGAACATCACCTCGATATATAGCTTCTCTAGGCACGGAAAGCATCTCAGGAAACTGACAACTTGCTCCAGGTCGGGCCCGATAGATTCTAGTGCCAAGACCTTCACTATGCGCAGTTTCGAGGTCAAGCTTGTCGAAATCATTTTCTGAATGACAGACGAACAAACATCTTCAAAATTAGAAATAATGTTAATTTGTAGAAGGAGAGGTAGAAGGCGGCTGTTGTACTTGAACGGGTGTGGATCCAATAACAAGTTCGGAGCATTTGTCAGACGAGTAGCCCACCACTGTCAATTTTGGCGCAGAAATGACATTGATTCTTGTTGGACCTTCTTGATCAACTACAAGTAATCTCTCAAGTGCAGGTGTGTCCTGGATGACCATACCGTGGTACACATCTTGTGATGTCTTCCTGCCGCACCAGCAACACAGATAAATAGACCGGAGAGTCATGGAGGTGATGTGGAAGGTACGCAACCCATTGATCGCCTAAAGACGAAGGTACTCGAGTGCAGTATAGCCATGGAGCAGGCGCTCCATGTCACCCTTTGAGAGGCAGACGGCGATGAGCTCGAGGTGCTTCAGTCGTGGTAGAATAAGAGCGGGCGCGTCATTAAGGGGCGGGAAATGGCAGTTCCTGAACTTGGCGATGCGCAGCATGGGCGCGAGGCGGAGTGCGGACGTTGGCAGCGACCGCATATGCCCATCATCAAAAGTGAGCTCCTCGAGCTGATCTAGGGCGGGGGATCGGAACCGTTCGTCAAGCTTAGCTCGGTCCTTGCCGTTGGAATGGAACTTGCCCATTCTAAGGCCTTTGGTTGGGCCAAGGTGACTGCCGAGGATCTTGGAGAACGCATCCAAGATTTTGCGATAGCCATGGCAGAGCTTGTGGGTGTCGATGAGGTCGAGAGGGCTAGAGTTCCATAGGGGGCGCCACCGCCGGGAAACAAGGGTTGTCCGTGCCCCATATTTGATTGGGAGGAGGGAGATGATGACTCTCAACATATCATCGGGGAGGCTGCTGATTAAGTCTAGGCCTGCTGGAGTCGCTTGCGGTTCTAGCTCGCCCCGCCTCCGCTTGTTGGCAGCCCCGTTCTCCACCTCCGGAGTCTCCTTGTCAGCGGCGCTTTCTGATAGAAATGGGAGTACAGGGAATATTTAGTTAAAATAGGGCAATAGAAAAGTGTATTGGTAACTAGAAGTTATTAGGTAGGAATATAGTAAGAAAAGGGAATAACAATTGGTTGCTTAAATACTACACAATTCATTTGACATTGCTGGGTAAGTCAACATATGCAGATAGTTGAAAAGAAAACTTACTTCGAACAAAGTCTGGACGGATGATTTTGTCGGGGAAGTTAGCATATATCTCATGACCAGGCCCTTTTATGTGCAGTGCAATTTTAGTGCCAGCTTTCAGTACATAAAACTTTGCAATTTCATTCCAAAAGCCAGTGCCAAAATAGGAGTCACCACGTTCATCAAGTCTTACAGTAGCAATGATTGTAAATCCATGGTTTGTGTGCAGTATGACATCCGTGGAGCCTTGATCTATGTAAAGGGAAAAATTGTGCACTACATAATCTGTTGCATAGCAAGGGATGTCCTGCAGAAAATGGTAGGATTGTTAAAGAAAATATGGTAACATGCAAATATGGGCCCAAATTGAAAGAACTGTATAGCAGTTGAAATCGAAGGACAAAAATCTATAATTAAGCAGATAGGGTAAACATGATGTCATGGAAAAATGAGAGTAATCGAAAGAACAATACATCATTAATTTGCCTAATATAGAAAGAAGAAGGAAAAAAATCCCCTTTGATGTATATGGTGCATGTGGCACCTTTTATCCAAATGTAGCAATATTTAGAATATGTTCAGCATAGTAGGCCATGCCAACCGATTTAGGGTGAGATAGAACATACCGCGCGCGTTGATACGTCTCCAACGTATCTATAATTTTTTATTGTTCCATGCTATATTATATTCTGTTCTGGACATTATTGGGCTTTATTATACACTTTTGTATTATTTTTGGGACTAACCTATTAACCGGAGGCCCAGCCCAAAATTGCTGTTTTTGCCTATTTCAGAGTTTCGCGGAAAAAGAATATCAAACGGAGTCCAAACGGAATGAAACCTTCGGGAACGAGATTTTCGGAACGAACGTGGTCCAGAGGACTTGGACCCTACGTCAAGACATCGAACAGGAGGCCACGAGGTAGGGGGCGCGCCTACCCCCCAGGCGCGCCCTCCACCCTCGTGGGCCCCCTGTTGCTCCACCGACGTACTCCTTCCTCCTATATATACCTACGTACCCCCAAACTACCAGATACGGAGCCAAAAACCTAATTCCACCGCCGCAACCTTCTGTACCCATGAGATCCCATCTTGGGGCCTATTCCGGAGCTCCGCCGGAGGGGGCATCGATCGTGGAGGGCCTCTACATCAACACCATAGCCTCTCCGATGAAGTGTGAGTAGTTTACCTCAGACCTTCAGGTCCATAGTTATTAGCTAGATGACTTCTTCTCTCTTTTTGGATCTCAATACAATGTTCTCGCCCTCTCTCGTGGATATCTATTCGATGTAATCTTCTTTTGCGGTGTGTTTGTTGAGACTGATGAATTGTGGGTTGATGATCAAGTTTATCTATGAACACTATTTGAATCTTCTGAATTCTTTTATGTATGATTGGTTATCTTTGCAAGTCTCTTCGAATTATCAGTTTGGTTTGCCCTACTAGATTGATCTTTCTTGCAATGGGAGAAGTGCTTAGCTTTGGGTTCAATCTTGCGGTGTCCTTTCCCAGTGACAGTAGGGGCAGCAAGGCACGTATTGTATTGTTGCCATTGAGGATAACAAGATGGGGTTTATATCATATTGCATGAGTTTATCCCTCTACATCATGTCATCTTGCTTAAAGCGTTACTCTGTTCTTATGAACTTAATACTCTAGATGCATGCTGGATAGCGGTCGATGTGTGGAGTAATAGTAGTAGATGCAGGCAGGAGTCGGTCTACTTGTCTCGGACGTGATGCCTATATACATGATCATACCTAGATATTCTCATAACTATGCTCAATTCTGTCAATTGCTCAACAGTAATTTGTTCACCCACCGTAAATACTTATGCTCTTGAGAGAAGCCACTAGTGAAACCTATGGCCCCCGGGTCTATTTTCCATCATATTAATCTCCCGACAACAAGCTATTTCTAGCGCCGTTTTTATTTTACTTTCTTTACTTCGCATCTGTATCAGAAAAATACCAAAAATATTATCTTATCATATCTATCAGATCTCACTCTCGTAAGTGACCGTGTAGGGATTGACAACCCCTTATCGCATTGGTTGCGAGGATTTATTTGTTTGTGTAGGTGCAAGGGACTCGTGCGTGGCCTCCTACTGGATTGATACCTTGGTTCTCAAATACTGAGGGAAATACTTACGCTACTTTGCTGCATCACCCTTTCCTCTTCAAGGGAAAACCAACGCAGTGCTCAAGAGGTAGCAAGAAGGATTTCTGGCGCCGTTGCCAGGGAGTCTACGCAAAAGTGAACATACCAAGTACCCATCACAAACCCTTATCTCCCGCATTACATTATTTGCCATTTGCCTCTCGTTTTCCTCTCCCCCACTTCACCCTTGCCGTTTTATTCGCCCTCCTTCCGTTCGATCTTGTGTTACCATGTGCCTTCTTTTTGCTTGCATCTTCGCTTGCTAAAAGTTTGTAGATCCTCATCCACTTGCTAATCTCTTTAAGAGATCCAATTATGATGAACCAATTTCTAGTGATTTGAGTGCACTAGATTATCTTTATGAGGTTTTGCTTGAAATCCGTGAATCTGTGATGAAGAAATTTATGAAGAGATTCACGATAGCTCCTTGAATAGAAAGCATGATTGCAATGATTTTACTATAAATTCTCTTGATGTCAATTATGCTAATAATATGCAAAACCCTAAGCTTGGGGATGCCAGTTTTTCTATGTCTACTATTTGTTGCAATGATCATGATTGGGGTGATTCTTCTTTTGATCTTGAAAATTTATTTAAGCCCCATGATGAATATGAGATTGATAATAATGTTTGCAATAATATTGAAAGTGGGTTTGGAAGAGTGTCAACTTTAGATCCCACATATTTGGATAATGTTCAATCTTATGAAGTTTTTGATAAAAGTGGGTTTGGAGAGGTCATGACTTTAGTTAATGTTAATCCCACTATTTTGGAAGAGTGTCAACTTTGCATACATGTGGATCATGTTAAGAATATGTTTTGTGATAGCTATATTGTTGAATTTGCTTATGATCCTACATGTAATTATTATGAGGGAGGAAAATATGGTTGTAGAAATTTTCATGTTACTAAATTACCTCTCGTTATGTTGAGATTGCTATTGTTTTTTCCGCTTCCTTGCATATGCTAGTTTTTGCTTGCTTTGATAATTTGTTTGCCTATAATATGCCTATGCATAGGAAGTATGTTAGACTTAGATGTGTTTGTCACATGTTTTATGATGCTCTCTTTGTGCTTCAATTCTTGTCTTTGATGTGAGCATCATTAAAATTATCAATGCCTAGCTAGGGGCGTTAAACGATAGCGCTTGTTGGGAGGCAACCCAATTTTATTTTTAGTTTTTTTTTGCTTTTTGCTTCTGTTTAGGAATAAATATTTGATCTAGACTCTGGTTAGATGTGTTTTTATGTTTTAATTAGTGTTTGTCCCAAGTTAAACCTATAGGATCTTCTTGGATGATAGTTATTTGATCGTGCTGTAAATTCCAGAAACTTTCTGTTCACGAAAACAATTGTTAAAAATCACCAGAACGTGATAAAATATTGATTCCAATTGCTGCTGATCAATAAACAAATTGTCTAGGTCTTCCTATTTTGGATGATTTTTTGGAGTTCCAGATGTTGCGTTAGTTACAGATTACTACAGACTGTTCTGTTTTTGACAGATTCTGTTTTTCGTGTGTTGTTTTCTTATTTTGATGAATCTATGGCTAGTAAAATAGTTTATAAACCATAGATAAGTTGGAATACAGCAGGTTTTCTGCCAAGTTTTGTGTTGTGAAGTTTCCAAGTTTTGGGTAAAAGATTTGATGGATTATGGAACAAGGAGTGGCAAGAGCCTAAGCTTGGGGATTCCCATGGCACCCCCAATATAATCTAAGGACACCTAAAAGCCAAAGCTTGGGGATGCCCCGGAAGGCATCCCCTCTTTCGTCTACTTCCATCGGTAACTTTACTTGGAGCTATATTTTTATTTACCACATGATATGAGTTTTGCTTGGAGCGTCTTCTATGATTTGAGTCTTTGCTTTTTAGTTTACCACAATCATCTTTGCTGTGCACACCTTTTGAGAGAGACACACATGATTCGGAAATTATTAGAATACTCTATGTGCTTCACTTATATCTTTTGAGTTATATAGTTTTTTCTCTAGTACTTCACTTATATCTTTTAGAGCACGGTGGTGGATTTGTTTTATAGAAACTATTGATCTCTCATGCTTCACTTAGATTATTTTGAGTGTCTTAAATAGCAAGGTAATTTGCTTAAATAATCCTAATACTCTAGGTATTCAAGATTAGTAAAAACTTTCTTATGAGTGTGTTGAATACTAAGAGAAGTTTGATGCTTGATGATTGTTTTGAGACATGGAGGTAGTGATATCAAAGTTGTGCTAGTTGAGTAGTTGTGAATTTGAGAAATACTTGTGTTGAAGTTTGCAAGTCCCGTAGCATGCACGTATGGTAAACGTTATGTAACAAATTTGAATAATTAGGTGTTCTTTGATTGTCCTCCTTATGAGTGGCGGTCGGGGACGAGCGATGGTCTTTTCCTACCAATCTATCCCCTAGGAGCATGCGCGTAATGCTTGGTTTTTGATGACTTGTAGATCTTTGCAATAAGTATGTGAGTTCTTTATGACGAATGTTGAGTCCATGGATTATACGCACTCTCACCTTTCCATCATTGCTAGCCTCTTCGGTACCGTGCATTGCCCTTTCTCACATTGAGAGTTGGTGCAAACTTCGCCGGTGCATCCAAACCCCGTGATATGATATGCTCTTTCACACATAAACCTCTTTATATCTTCCTCAAAACAACCACCATACCTACCTATTATGGCATTTCCATAGCCATTCCGAGATATATTGCCATCCAACTTTCCACCGTTCCGTTTATCATGACACGTTCATCATTGTCATATTGCTTTGCATGATCATGTAGTTGACATAGTATTTGTGGCAAAGCCACCGTTCATAATTCTTTCATACATGTCAGTCTTGGTTCATTGCATATCCACAACTCACGCCTGCTCACACGCCACACGGGTCGCGCATCAGCACGTATATTGTTTTTCTATTTGGATGATTAATGCTGCCGCCTTATTGCTTAAACGAAGCATGGCACGTATCCATTGTTGGTCTAAAGCTCACGGTTCGAATAAATAATCCGTTAGGGATATTGGTTCCCAATTATTAATAATCTCCCGTCTGTAATTAGATAAAGATTACATCAAAACTGGTCTCAAATTTGACAAAAAAAGTACAATGCCACTTTGTATTGGTGTCCATATGACAACACGATAAGTTTCATGAACTTCAAATAAGTTTTGGATGTACTAGAATTTAAAAATCAAGATTCTCAATGTTTGAAATTTGTTGCACGGGGAGTAAACATGCACCCAGTGAGACACATGTGTTTTTGCAATCCATTTAGGTGCACTGTCACGTGTGCATGTAGCTCAAATTTGATTTTTGCACATTATACCCGTAGAAAATCAATCAATCAATGTAATAAAACGTCTTAATGATCTCTGTGATTTTTTTGAAATTAAAACTTCCCTCCTTTGGTAACATGTATGTTCATCGCGGGATAATTAATTTAACATACATCGTAGTTGTGGTGGATTCGCGGTGTGTGTGTGGGGGTGTGTGCGTCAGGGGGTGGCGGGTGGCTCGCGGTACACTACGAGTTGTGAGCCACCGTGTGGGTTGGCCGTTTTGTTAGGCAGGCCGGTGCCACATCAGAGTCGTGAAATCGTTATTTAAAACACTACACAACCTTTCATACATAAATGTTTTGGCCACATGCAGACGATGGTTTTCTGACACGACACTCGATACTCGCGTGTGATGCTTTCTGCGGGCCCGCGAGGTCGTCGTCCATCACTTTGACGAACAACCGGCAGTGAGGTTAATTTGACCAGCAAGGTAGAATCTTTTTTGTTTGTGTTATGGTGGTATATAGTACGCGTCGAAGAGGTGGGAGGGGACTAGCATATATACTATACATATGTGTCCGTGAACAAGTACACCTCACTCAGTGTCGGGACTTCTTGGTTACCGAGGCACGTGCCACATCAAAATTGTGAAATTGGTTATTCAAACACCACACAACACCTTTTTGGGCCACATGCATATCCTAGCTAGGACACTCACGTGTGACACTTCCATCTGTAGGCCCATGAGGCCATCGTCGATGCATGCATGCATCACTTTGACCTACATCAGGAGAGGTTAATTAATTTCACCATCGATGAGGATTCTTTTGGGTTGTACATATATTACGGCAGGAGCATATAGTATGCGGTGAAGAGTGGGGAAGGGGACCATCATATGTAGTGCACTTGATATGAACCTCACTCTGTGTGGGTGCATGGTTTACGGTTTTTGAGGCATGTGGCACATCAAAGTTGTGCATTTTGGGTATTCAACATATATATGTTTAGCCCACATGCAAAGCCGTGGTGCTTGTCCTCTCGCACCCACTTAAGCGGTTATCAGCGATATCGATGCTTTCCATATGTGGGCCCGCTTGGTCCATCACTACTTTTTGCCTGACAACAAGAGAGGTTAATTTGACTTAGGAGGGGATTATTATTTTTGCTCTGGGATGACATGCATGATACAGTTTGAGCACACACACATGCATGTGTACGCCTGAATCCCTCCCATCTTGTCGAAGTGGCTAGTACAACGACACATCATGAACCGATCTCGCTCTGTGTGGGGAGCTAGTGCATGATTTTTGACACACGCGCCACATCAAATATTGTGTATTCAAACATGCATGCACGCATCACCTCCATACATCTGCATGTAGTGGTTGCCTTCGAACGATACACTCCCTCGCGTGGTTATCGGCGACAAGCCTATATATTCATGGGTCCGCGTGGACATCCATGATCACCTTGACCAACAACAAGATAGGTTACCATGGAGGATTCTTCATTTGGTTCGTGTTATCGTAGTATATATAGGTCATGGTGAGATTCAGACCTAATTAAGTTTGAGCGCATATACTATGCACACATGCATGCATGAATCCCCGTCGTTGGCTTGAAGTGTGGTGTAACTTACATATGCATCGTCAACCTAACCCTCACTCGGTGTGGGGATTTCTAATTCGAAATCACGGTGCCACATCAAAGCTGTTCCATTGTTACTCAAAAACACACCTCTCCATACATATGTTTGGGCCACACACATGCAGTGGTTGTCTTCGGGGACTAGCTACTTGCGTGATTATTGGCGAGCTAGCCCATCTCCGGGGTCGCATGGACGGCCATCACTTTGACCAACAACAAGAGAGAGGTTGTAGGACCAAGGTGGATTATTCTTGGTCCGTTTTACGATCCATCTTGGTGAGATATATGCCTCTCTGGCCCGCCGACTGAAGGTGTGTGTGTGTGGGGGGTGCTACTTCGCACTTTGCTTGGTGAACCTCGGCTGGGGGTCATGCATTCATAGCTTAGGATTCCCTTCGTGGCGACACGAGGGGGGTGGGGGGCTGCTAGCTACTTCGCACTTTGCTAGGTGAACCTCGGATGGTGGGAGGGGGGCATGCATTCATAGCTTAGGATTCCCTTCGTGCCGACACGAGGGGGGCTGCTAGCTACTTCACACTTTGCTAGGTGAACCTCGGTTGGGGGGCATGCATTCATAGCTTAGGTCTCCCTTCGTGCCGACACGAGGGAAGGGTGGCTGCTAGCTACTTTGCACTTTGCTAGGGTGAACCTCGGTTGGGGGGCATGCATTCATAGCTTAGGATTCCCTTCGTGCCGACACGAGGGAGGGGGCTCCTAGCTACTTCGCACTTTGCTAGGTGAACCTCGGTTGGGGGGGGGCATGCATTCATAGCTTAGGAATCCCTTCGTGCCGACACAAGGGAGGGGGGCTGCTAGCTACTTCGCACTTCGCTAGGTGAACCTCGGTTGGGGGGGCATGCATTCATAGCTTAGGATTCCCTTCGCACCGACACGAGGGAGGGGGGCTGCTAGCTAATTCACACTTTGCTAGGGTGAACCTCAGTTGGGGGGCATGCATTCATAGCTTAGGATTCCCTTCGTGCCGACACGAGGGAGGGGGCTGCTAGCTACTTCGCACGTTGCTAGGCTGAACCTCGATTGGGGGGCATGCATTCATAGCTTAGGATTCCCTTCGTGCTGACACGAGGGAGGGGGGCTGCTAGCTACTTCGCACTTTGCTAGGTGAATGAACCTCGGTTGGGGGGCATGCATTCATAGCTTAGGATTCCCTTCGTGCCGACACGAGGGAGGAGGGGGGCTGCTAGCTACTTCGCACTTTGCTAGGTGAACCTCGGTTGGGGGGAGGGGACATGCATTCATAGCTTAGGATTCCCTTCATGCTGAAACGAGGGGGGTGGGGTGGGGGCAAGCAATACCGTGCGCTTTGCGAGAGAGGAGCCACATCGAAGTTGCATTTGGTATTCGAAAATCAAACCACCCTTTTGATGCATAAATTTGGTCCACATGCAAGTGTGTTCGTGTTCTGACCCTCTCCCGCGTCATTTTTCGCCAAATTTATGAACATTAGACAAGTCGGATGACGCAACAGACACGGTTCACTCAAACTAACCGTGTGCCATGCCGGTGCACCTGTCACGCACACATACGCATAGTACATTGGGCTCCACGAGGCTCCCCCTCTCAAAAATATCTGCCCGCCTCGAGGGTTTTTCTGTTTCATAACACATGGTTGTTATCTCCGGACCGTGTGCGATGTTTCTTGTTCCCAATCCCGCATGCATCCCTAGAAAATATCTACCCGCCTCGAGGGTTTTTCTGTTTCGTAACACACGGTTGTTATCTCTGGACCGTGTGCGATGTTTCTTGTTCCCAATCCTGCCTGCATCCCTAGAAAATATGTTCCCGCCTCGAGGGTTTTTCTGTTTCATAACACACGATTGTTATCTCCAAACCGTGTGCGATGCACTATCATCAAAATTTTCAATAGCCCGGCATTTCACTCCCGCGTTTGACTCCCACGTAGTAAAATTTTCAGTACCCGCGTCATTTCCTCAAACACCCCACGCCCCCTCCACACACACACACACAGACACACACCAAAACCTCCTCGGGTGCGCGCGCGCACACACACACACACACACACCCTCCCTCGCTCGAAACCCTAGCAAGGTCCCTGCCGCTGCTGCAAGGCCTCCATTGTCAACATCTGCCGGTTTGCTCGTGCAGCTTACCCACCGATCTCCATACACAGGCCGCCCTGAGTTTCTTAGATGACACTTGCCAAACGCCCCCTTTCCCACAGATCCCCATCCCCATCCCCCACTCTAGAGCGTCGCAGCCTAAGCCCGACTATGCTTCCCGTGGAGCTCGAGGAGCGACTGGCCCAAAAGAGGTGTATAGTTGTCTCTTCACCCGACGTCGCTGAGGAAGTTGACGACCATTACTGGCGGCAGGCACTCAAGCAGCGGGCTAGAGTATGAGGGCATGTCTCAGCCGCCGGCTATGATATCGAGGTCATCGACAGCAATGGCCTGAGGCGGGCGGTGTCACACGTTAAGTGGCCCACCCCCAACCCCTCGGGTTCAACCGCCGTCGATCTCATCCATGGCCCCGCCGCTGATCTCTTCTAGCTCGCTGTCAACAATTTGCCATTCTACATCGCCATCGAGCCCCTTTTGTCATTTCTGAAGGACACGTTCTGCGACGCTGGCTTCGGATCCACAGCTTCCAAGTCAGACCTCATTGACGGCGACCATGATGAGGGCACCCTCTCCGGCTCTTCCAAGTGGAAAGAGCCCATCTGCTCTTCCAAGGGGAAAGCGCATGTCTGCAACATCAGGGAGGGCACCCTATAGCCGTGCTCTTCCAAGGGGAAGGAGCCCATCTGGGACAACATGGAGCGCATCCAGGGTCCGTGCTCTTCCCACAGGAATGAGCCCATCTGTGACAAGTGAGGAAACCCATGATTTGTTTTGCCATGGCTCTTCACAGGGGGAAACCCATGATTTGTTTTGTCGAGTCCCTTTTGTAGTGTAGTGAGAATATGTCCAGTTTTAATTGCTATATCTGGTTGTTTGCAGTATGCCTTGTTTATTTCAGTTGTTCACAATGTGATGCTCTATATGTGCAATTATTTACTGCGTAGTACATTTCATTAATCCAGTTTTAAACATACTGATAGGAATGCATATATTTGCTTGCTATTAAGCCTGTTATAGCTCTCTATTAAAGTTTTTTTATTGTTCGGTTGTTTGTAGTTAGCATATGTTCAGTTTCAGATGCTATCTTTGGTTGTTCGTAGTATGCCTTGTTTATTCCAGTTATTCACAACGTGATGTTCTATATGTGCAAGTATGAACTGTGCAGTTCAATTTCATCAGTACCAGTTTCAACAATACCACTATGAATGACTACATTTGGTTGCTGCATCTTGTAGTTAACACGCCTTTCCATTTTTATTTAACCATAACCAGTGTACTTAGACCGGCACAACACCAGTTTGAATGACTATGTTTGCTTGTTGTTAAATGTTAGGCCTGTTGTAGTTAGCACACCTTTCCACTTGTTTTGCTTTACTAGCGTGCTTAAACCTGCACACTGAAGCTATCTTTTGGAGATTATTTTGTCTGCCATGTATAATTTTGGTTGATGTTTAGCCTGTTGTACTTAACATGCTTCTCGATGTACCTACACAAGACAATTTTGGGAACGACTACTGTTTTCCATCGAGGTTAGTTTCATCCCATGGCTTATATGTGCTCACTGTTCAGGATATCGGTAGCTCGTACCATATAGGCCGGCGGCTGATAAGGGACTAATCGGTGAATCAGACTTTTAACTGAATATATCTGCAACCCATTTTTTGTTAGGTTAACTAGGGCCATATGTAATATATCTGAGGCTACATAGCAACATGCACTGTACTTAATGTCTAAATATGCAATCCTAGGCTACATAGCAACAAGGAAGAGTGTTACATTAATGTTCTAATGATGTCTAGATATACGTAGAAGAGCAGCAGCAACAACAACAACACAACCCTATTTGGATACTCAACTTAGCTAGAGGTTAGAGTTAGTTTCAAGGTCATTGCTAACCCTGAACTAACTCCATCCAAAGAGTTGTTTGGATGGCAGGGTTAGATTGACAATAAATGCACTAGGAGAACTAGCTCCAATTAGAACCTCTTGGGTTGGATAGTTTTTTTTTTGGGTGGGTTATAGATGCAACTAGCTCAAACTAGCCCTCGTGTTTAGATATACTTTAGGGCTATTTGAGCCCGAACTAGCTCAAACTAATTGTAACCCATGGATACAACAGCAGTTAATCAGCCGATAATTTGTAAGAATGAACTAAACTCCTTCGGGCCCATAATATAAGATGTTAATTCATCTAATATGTGAGTATATTGGATGTTATAAGATACTCCCTCCGTTCCTAAATATTTGTCTTTTTAGAGATTTCAAATGGACTACCACATACGGATGTATATAGACATATTATAAAAGAGTGTTGTATTACATCATTGTGCAATTGTTGTTTAGCTTCTAATATTAACTTGGTGCTTTTAGGTACATATGTCATTGGTAAAGATCCGCGTTTCGACCCTTTCTGCGTATGGAGCAATGAGATATCGATGAACCAGCATCAAGTGAGGAAGCTGATAAAGGTTGTTAGTAAAATGGGTCCAAATATGGCAATTAAACTATTTGTTTACACTTTATCCACGACAACAGCGATCTACAGGATGGTAGTAAGAACTCTGCAGCCTTATTTTTACTGCCCATAATGAGTTGTGTTAGATGACAATGTCTGAATATTTTTCCTTTGCAGTGGTTACCAAAGCAGTTTACACAAGATGTCAGAGTAAATGGCCACGGGTAGCCTAACCGACTCCCCCTGGATCTTCGAGGAATTATCAGGCCATTCAAGCCTTCAAGCATACAAAGCATAGGGCCGCCTTCCCCCGGCCGGCTATCCCCAGGGCCGACTCCCAGAAGCCGGCCATGAAGAAAGCCGACTCCCAGAAGCCGGCCATGAAGAAAGCCGGCTCCCCGAAGCCGGCCATGAAGAAAGCCGGCTACAAGACTGCACCCACTAAGACTGTACCCACATAACGGCGATACGATGGGGCGTGGCCGCAGTACAGCCCACTACCCCGGAATCCCGGAGCAGGCATGGCCACAGGGCGCCGTACGGGCCAGCCATCCCCCGTCCGGCGCAGCACTGTAGCCGTGTTGGCCTCGATGTCACCCACGATAGGCGCCAGTACGGCCCGTAGACAGCGGGCCCCTTCTGCCGGACAGACGCCCGAAGGCGGCCTGGCCTCCTCTAGTCGATCGGCCAGGGGTGTGGCCGGCTTCCAATAGCCGGCTACCTCCCTCCCTCGAAACATGTGCCTCATTAAGGAGACAAGATGAGGTAAGGCTACAGTGAGAGTCCGCAAGGCGGCGACACTGTAGCCACACTTACCTCAACAAAGCTCTCGTCATCAGAGGCGAGGCAACAATAACCAGCCGCCGACAAAGCCCCCAAGCGGCGGGGCCGGCCTGTCGGCCAAGAGGCCGGCAGCCGGCAGGACCCACCAGTTGGCGGGCCCCAATGACCGGCGGAGAAGCCGGCGTGCATAGACGCTGACGGCTGGGACCCGCGCCCAGCCGAATTACCATTGTACCCCTTGGGGGTATGCCTATATAAACCCCCCGAGACACCCATGCAAAGGGTTGATCTCAGAGAATTCCACACACCACATAGAGAGAAAAAGAGAGCTAGCCTTGCCCTTCTTCTTCCTCTAGCCAAACAGCTCAAGGAGCGCTTGTAGCTACTTGTATTGATCTAGTGATCATGCGGCGACCCCGCAGAGCACGACTAGGGGTGTTATCTCCATGGAGAGCCCCGAACCTGGGTAAGATTCGCCGGCATGCATGTCTTCGCCTCATCCCGTTTCCAGGCACCGGCGATGTTTTACTGGCTCCCACAATGATAAGCCATCCGTTGGCATATGTCGCACCTACCTCCCCACATTTGGCGCCCACCGTGGGGCCAGGTGCACCGTCGTCCGGAGACCTGTTCTGGACGGGAACCCTTTTCCTCCCCCGCGAGCGCAGCCAGCCTCCTGCGCCCGATGGCGCTTGCCCCGACGCGCTGCTAGGCGTCGACGGCGCCTGCGCAGCGAGCTGCCTCGCCGATCTTCTTGGCGAGACTCGCATCTCCGACGAGCCCGCGTCCTATGCGGGCACGGACTGCCCCGAGAGCCGCCTCGTCAGCCTCCTCAACCAGCTTCACGTCTCCAGCGAGCTTGCTGTGGACTTGGAGTCGGTCGGCTCCACCGACCCGATGCTTGTCGACTCCGACACGGCATCGCTCGATGCCTACCCCTCCGATGTGGTAGTCTTCGACGACCCTCTCCCTCGAGCTGACAGCGGCTGTAGCGCTGTCTCTAAGGTGCTGGTCATCAGCGACATCGCCGACTCGGGCGAGAACGCCAGCGACGCCCTACAAGCGGCGATGCACGACTTATCCGTCCCCATCCCGGCTGACGCCGAAGCCGAGACCCTGGAGGCACGCCGCCTCGCCCTCATCGCGGAGGGCCAGAAGATAGCCTCCATGAGACGCCTCACTGAGGCTCACCAGCGCGAAGTCGACCGCGCCGCCTTTGGTACGCCGCCGCATGGCGGGCCGAGCCGGGCCGGCCTCGTCAGGAAGCGCGGCGCGGCCATCGCCAGCATGCTGGGAGCAGACCGCCCCGTCTACGCCACACCGCTTGAGAATCTGCGAGCCGCCCAGGCGGCCGCAGAAGAGCTGAATGGGCTGGGGGCTGATGAGCTCCCCTACATGACAAGGCGCATCCAGCAGCTGATCGACGCGGCCGCAGAACGGCATGAAGCCGGCGCCCACACTGAGAGTCCTCCCCCACGCCGAGAGCACGCCGCGACATCCCGGTCGCCGACTGCGAGCGGCGCCCGCGCAAGGAAAGACAAGGAGCCGGCTACTAGCCGCAGCCGGACTCGAATCACCATCGAGCGCGACGCGGAAGGCCGCCCTCGGGCAGTGGAGCGCCAAGGCAATCCGCCTCCTCCCCCGCCTCGTGGGGAGAGACATCCCACCCCGCCGCCTATCACACATCTGACTCTCGGTGGCCGACTGGGCCACCGCGAAGGAGTCGGCGAGAACGACGCCCGCCACCGGATCGACCGCCTAGCTCCATCCCTGGCGCTAGAAGAAGACGATGTCGGCCCACCATGCTTTGGCCCCCGCATCCGCGATGAGCCCTTCCCCAATGGGTTCTCGCTCCCCAGAGACACGCCCAAGTAGAACGGCTCTGTGAAGCCGGAAGATTGGCTCATCGACTACTCTGTCAGCATAGCGAACGGCAACAGGCGCGTAGCCGTGAAGTACGTCCCTCTCATGCTGCAAGGCACGGCACGCACCTGGCTCAATAGCCTCAAGCCCTTCAGCGTCAACAGCTGGCTGGACTTCACGGAAGTCTTCGTCTGCAACTTCACCAACACGTACAAGCGGCCTCCCAAGCCCCGCCAACTCTCCTTATGCGTCCAAGGGTCCAGCGAGTCGACCCGCGACTACCTCACGCAGTGGGTCGAGCTCCGCAACTCCTGCGAGGGGGTGCACGAGGTTCAAGCCATCGAATACTTCACCGCCGGGTGCCGAGAGGGCACCCTCCTCAAGCACCGACTCCTGTGCGACGAGCCGGCTACCCTCGACGAGCTGCTGGTCATTGCAGACAAGTACGCCACGGCCGACTCCTCGATGAAGACTGAGCTCCAAGTCGACACCTCTGGAAAGGTGCTCCCTCCAGCTCCTAAGATGCCGACTGGCGACCCCAATCGGCGCCCCTACCAGAACGACCACAAGCGCAAGGCCCCTATGCCGCCTTCCACCAGCCGGCAGGTGGCCACGGTCGAAGATGAGCAGCCCGAAGAGCAGCCCGCTCCCAAGAAGAAGGGCGGCAGGCCGGCTTGGCAGCCGGCCTTCTCCTACGAGTAGACTCTCGATGCCCCCTACAAGTTCCATAGCGGCGCGAAGCCGTCCAACCACATGACCCGAAAGTGCCACTGGCTCACCCGGATCTCCAAGGGCGAGGGGCTGGTGCCGCCTCCGCCTCCCGGCCCGCCGCCTCCAGCCCCCCAGCAGCCGGCTGCTCGACCAGCAGTCGAAGCCATTCAAGATGAGTTCCCTGATGAACACGCCGCCTACGTCGTCTTCACAAGCCAGGTTGAAGACAAGCGCAGCCGGCGCCGACAGCACCAATAGGTCAACGCAGTCGCCTCCAGCAACCCCGAGTTCATGCATTGGTCCGAAAGGCCTATCAACTGGAGCCGGGCCGATCACCCAGAGGTGATGCCGTCCCCTGGCTCCTATGCATTGGTATTGGATGTCACCCTCGCAACGGAGAGGCGGGCTGCCCGATTCTCCCGCGTTCTGATTGATGGCGGAAGCAGTATCAACATACTATACCGCGATACCATGGAGAAGTTGAACCTCAAGGCGAAGCAGCTCATGCCAAGCCGGACCGTGTTCCATGGCATCGTGCCCGGCCTGTCCTGTTCCCCGATCGTCAAGATCAAGATGGATGTTCTCTTCGGAGACAAGGATCACTTTCGCCGAGAAGCAATCTGGTTCGAGGTAGTGGATCTGGAAAGCCCTTACCACGCCTTGCTTGGCCGACCTGCTCTGGCCAAGTTCATGGCTGTGCCCCACTACGCCTACCCGAAGATGAAGATGCCAAGCTCGAAGGGGATCATCACTGTAGCCGGCGACTACAAGAAGTCCATCGTGTGCGCTGCAGCCAGCAGCCGGCTGGCCGAGTCCCTCGTAGTGGCAGAAGAGAAGAAGATGCTGGAGCGAGTTGTGGCCATGGCCGGCAAGCAGCCGGCCTTGTCCCCCAACCCCAAGGAATATGATGCGCAGGGCTCCTTCCAGCCGGCCAAGGAGACAAAGAAGATAGCTCTGGACCCGGAGAAGCCGGAGAGGTTTGCAGTCATCGGTGCAAACCTGGACAGTAAATAGGAAGGCGAGCTCGTCGACTTCCTCCGTGAGAATCGAGACATTTTTGCATGGTCCCCAAAGGACATGCCGGGTGTTCCGAAGGATTTCGCCGAGCACAAGTTACACGTCCGAGCGGACGCGAAGCCGGTCAAGCAGCCTCTTCGCCGACTGTCAGAAGAGAAAAGAAGAATCGTAGGAGAATAGATAGCCCGGCTCCTTGCCGCCGGCTTTATTATGGAAGTGTTTTTCCCAGAGTGGCATGCCAACCCAGTCTTGGTGTTGAAGAAGAACAACAAATGGCGTATGTGTATAGACTACACTAGCCTCAACAAGGCCTGCCCGAAAGATCCGTTTGCTCTGCCACGGATTGATCAAGTGATAGACTCCATAGCCGGATGCGAGCTGTTGAGTTTCTTGGATGCCTACTCAGGGTACAACCAGATTAAGTTAGACCCAGCAGACCGCCCGAAGACCGCCTTCATCACACCATTCGGAGCTTTCTGTTACCTGACTATGACATTCGTCTTGAGGAATGCCGGTGCCACTTTTCAGCGTTGCATGCAGAAATGCCTCCTCAAGCAACTCGGCAGAAATGCCCACGTCTATGTAGACGATATTGTGGTGAAGGCAGAGAAGCGCGGCACCCTGCTGGAAGACCTCAAGGAAACATTTGCCAACTTGCGCCGATTCCAGATCAAGCTCAACCCCGAGAAATGCATGTTCGGAGTACCAGCCGGCCAGCTTCTAGGCTTTCTGGTCTCTGAACGCGGCATTGAGTGCAACCCTGTGAAGATCAAAGCCATTGAAAGAATGGAGATTCTCACCAAGTTGCGAGACATGCAGAAGTTCACTGGGTGTCTGGCCTCCCTAAACCGCTTTATCAGCCGGCTAGGAGAGAAGGCTCTCCCCCTGTACCGACTCATGAAGAAATCCACTCATTTCGAGTGGAATGACCAAGCAGACCAAGCCTTCCATGAGTTGAAGAAGATGCTGACCACCCCACCTGTCCTGGCGGCGCCGACTGAGAAGGAGCCCATGCTCCTCTACATTGCCGCAACTAGCCGAGTGGTCAGTATAGTTATCGTGGTTCAGCGCCCAGAAGAAGGCCAAGCCCAGCTAGTCTAGAGGCCGGTGTATTATCTAAGCGAAGTACTGTCCAGCTCAAAGCAAAACTACCCAAACTACCAGAAGATGTGCTATGGAGTGTACTTCGCCGCCAAGAATCTGAAGCCCTACTTTCAAGAGCATCCCATCACGGTCGTATGCGCGCCCCGCTTGCCGAGATCATAGGCAGTCGGGATGCATCCGGCCGGGTGGCTAAATGGGCCATTGCGTTGGCGCCTTACACAATCTTCTACCAGCCCCGCACCGCCATTAAGTCCCAAGCATTGGCCGACTTGCTCGTCAACTGGGCCGAGACCCAGTACCTACCGCCGGCTCCCGACTCTACTCATTGGCGGATGCACTTCGACGGGTCCAAGATGCGCACCGGCTTGGGAGCCAGCATCGTCCTCACCTCTCCCAAAGGCGACAAGCTCAGATATACGCTGCAAATCCACTTTGCCGCCTCCAACAACGTGGCTGAATACGAGGCGCTCATACACGGGCTCCGGCTAGCCAAAGAGCTCGGCATACGCCGGATCCTGTGTTATGGCGACTCCGACTTGGTGGTCCAGCAGTCATCTGGCGACTGGGACGCCAAGGATGCAAACATGGCGAGCTATCGATTCCTCGTCTAGCAGATCAGTGGGTACTTCGAAGGGTGCGAGTTCCTTCACGTACCACGGGCCGACAACGACCAAGCAGATGCCCTGGCACGAATCGGCTCCACCCGACAGGCTATACCAACCGGTGTCTCTCTCCAGCGCCTCCTCAAACCGTCTATCAAGCCGTCTCCAGAGTCAGACTCTATCTTCATACCGCCTGCCCCCGATGCAGCCGGACCCGACTGGAGGAACCCAGCAGGCGGCTCGGGGACTTCGACAAGCGGCCCGGGGACTGCCATAGTTGCACCCGGCTTGGGGACTTCAGAACCCGGCCCGGGGACTGCAGTAGTCTGCCCGGGGGCAGCAGCGACACAAGAAGCGGTGGCCGACTCCAACTCTCCACAACCCAACCCGCCCGCCCGGATCGCAGTGGCCGTACTGACAGTAGAAGAAGTCACAGCTCCATCATGGGCCCAGCCCATCCTCAACTTCCTAGTCAACAGAGAGCTGCCGACTGATGAGATCTCGGCAAGACTAGTGCAACGCCGAGCCGGAGCATATGCAATAATAAACAGAGAACTTGTCAAGCGCAGCGTCACTGGAGTCTTCCAACGCTGCGTCGAGCCAGAGAAGGGTGTAGCAATCCTCAAGGATATCCACCAAGGTGAATGCAGCCACCATGCAGCCTCAAGTTCACTTGTGGCCAAAGCTTTCCGCCATGGTTTCTTCTGGCCGACTGCTTTGGAAGATGCCAAAGAGATAGTCAAATGCTGCAAAGGATGCCAAGTCTTCAGTTCCAAGCAACAACTGCCGGCTTCTGCACTCAAGACCATCCCCCTCACCTGGCCCTTTGCCGTCTGGGGGCTGGACATGGTGGGCCCATTCAACACAGCCCGCCGCGGCTTGACACATCTGCTTGTCGCCGTGGAGAAATTTACCAAATGGATCGAAGCGAAGCCGATCAAGAAGCTGAACGGGCCGACTGCCGTGACATTCATTGCCGACATCACTACTCGGTATGGCGTGCCGCACAGCATCATCACTGACAATGGCACAAACTTTGCCAAGGGAGCACTAGCATGTTTCTGCGCGACACAGGGCATCCGACTGGACTTAGCGTCTGTTGCCCACCCGCAGTCAAACGGCCAGGTCGAGCGAGCAAACGGCCTCATCCTCTCTGGCATCAAGCCCCGACTGGTTGTACCACTGGAGCGCTCGGCCGGCTGCTGGCTCGACGAGCTGCCGGCTGTCCTCTGGAGTCTGCGTACTACCCCAAACAAGTCAACCGGCTTCACTCCGTTCTTCCTTGTGTATGGTGCCGAGGCTGTCACCCCAACTGACATCGAGTTCGACTCGCCTCGGGTCACCATGTACACAGAAGCGGAGGCCAAGGAAGCACGAGAAGACGGCATCGACCTGCTGGAAGAAGGCCGGCTGTTAGCACTCAGCCGGTCCGCCATCTACCAGTAGGGTTTGCGCCATTACCATAACCGAAAGGTCAAGCCAAGATCCTTCCAAGAGGGCGACCTTGTGCTCCGGCTGATCCAGCGAACAGCCGGCCAGCACAAGCTCTCGGCCCCTTGGGAAGGCCCCTTCGTCGTCAGCAAAGCACTAGGCAATTCCTCCTACTACCTGATTGACGCACAGAAGCCAAGAGCACGCAAGAGGGATGATTCCGGCAAGGAGTCGGAACGACCATGGAACGCAAACCTCCTGAGAAGATTTTACAGTTGAAAGCAGTATGTATCGTGCTATCGTCTTTATATTAAATATGAGACAAACGGGCACCCCGAGGCGCACTCGGGGACTGCCGTCCTTTATCTATGAACGACGAGTGTCATACTCATGAATGTATTATTACATTTGATTTTCTATCTGGCACCGGGTTCGACTAGTCGGCCCGGGGACTGGCCGCCTTAAGTTATATTAGAAGTTCTACCTGAAGTCAGACAAGTAGTGTGCCGGCACCCGAGCCCTCTCTTGTTGAAAGTCGCAGCTCGAAGAACCGACTGTCCGACTGGAAAGAGCCAAAAGCAGAAAGGATGCCCACACGAAAAACGGCTAAGGACTAACGAACTTATATAACGCAAAGACGGCCTCCAACCACGCCTACCGGCTGTCAAAACAGCCGGCTGGCTGGCCTCGCAGTCACTTCGCTATAATCCAACAAAGCTAGAGTACTTGCCCTCCTAACCGGCCAAGCACTTCTCCAGCCACAGATTGCAGAGCAGCTGTCCGGCTGGGAAGGCGGCAACCAAGGGAGGGCGGCAAAGGAAACAGCCGAAGGATGAAAAGCAAAGAACAAGGGAAAGCCAAACGCATGCATAATTATATTTACACATAAGGCCCCCAACAGGCCGGCAGTCAATATAGTTCGAATACACCCCCAGTGGGTGGAATTGTGCAAACTTAACAAAATACTATTCCAAGAGTTGTAAACAGGAAAGTAGAGGCAGCAGACTAGACTAAGGGCGCAGCAGGAGAGCCAGGCTGGTCGGTGGAGACGGCGCCGCTGGCTGCAGGAGTGGCCGACTGGCGGGTCTCGACTTGATCATCGCCAGCTGCAGGCGGTGCACCCGCGCGAGCCTTGTTGCTGGAGGCACGGTCAAGCTGAGGCTGACCGGCCGCTCCACCATCTGGCGCGTGTGACACCCAAAATTTTATTTGGCCTTTTCAAAAAATTTATTTGACTTGAGGGAGGTGTTTTAAATTTTTCCTCAAAAGAACCCTGCCTTTCAAAATATTTTTTTTGGCAAGGGTTTTATTTGGATTCACCCAAGACTTGATTTTGGTCTTGGAGGTTCTTTCTTTTTATTTGGACTCAAACCAAATGCTTTTCACTTGGGAAAAATGCCTTTTGAAAATTCCTTTGAAATTGCCATATGGCTTTTGGAATGATTCTTTTCCCCTTTCAACAAATCTCTCTTACCATGACCTTAGTGCAAATCCACTCTCATAAACCTTTCCTCATCTTTGGATCATGATTTACTTCAAATCCAGCAAGTTGGACCTCTCCATAAATTTTTTCCCATTTATTTCTTATCAAAACAATTTCTGCCTTCTATTCTAGCTCTTGGAGATTTACAAAGGAGCTACCATTTCTGTTTTGATTTTTGCCCCAAACCAATTTCCCTTCCTAGTCCTTTGAACCCTCAACCAAGATCCATGAAGATCCACTGGTCTTCAGTTCAAATTTTTCAAACTATACTTGCTGCAAGTTTGGACCAGATTTGCCAAATTTGATGAAATTCATTCAAAACTTTCTCCAAAAATTCTGAGAAAAATCAGGCAGCCTCTGGGTGCATTGAGAGGTCGCCTCACCAAGTGCCAGCCCCGGGAAAAATTTTCTTCATACCAAATCATTTCGTCGAACACCTACTGGACACTGTTTCTATAAGGTTCAGTCAAATTCAGTTAACAGTGTCTGAATCACTGTCGTTTTCTTCAGTGTCTGTTCTCGATCTCGCCAGTGCCCGGCGTTGCCGTGTTTCCTGTCCCCTCCCCCTTGTCCTCTGCACCGCACGAGCGCCTGGATGCTTCCGGGCGTCGGCGACGAGCTGGAGGAGGTGCGCCGCCCCGTGACCGACGCCAGCGGCGGCTTTGCAGCCGCCAGAGAGAGGCACAGCGCAGACGGCGCCACCCAGCGCCGCCCAAGCCACCGGAGATCGCCGCGTGGTCTTCCACTCCCCAGTTTGCGCTGCCACCCTCGTCGTGAACCGCTGGGCGCGTAGTGCGCTCTCTGCCGCCGTCGTGCCCGTGCGGCCACCCCACCGTGGACCGGCGCCATTACGCCAAGACCGACCAGGATTAGCGGGGGAACGGCACCAGTACACCTCACTGATGCTGCTTGGCCACCTAAACTCCTTGCCAAGCCGCTGCCTCGCCGTAATTGCTCGCCGGAGCAACCCCGTTCACGGCCACCCTCTCGAGCCGCCTATAAATAGAGGCCCCGAGCTCCAGCTAGTACCCACACCACCCCTGCACTCCACCAAGACCCTGCCTAGCCACTGGAAGAGCCCCGAGGGAGTCTCCTTCCTCGACTCCGGCCGCCGCGACCCGCCACGGGATCCAGGTCGATTCGCTCCCGTGCTTGCACCTCTGCCTCCCATCTCTTGCCAGTAGCTCTCTAGTACATCCCTCCTTCTGACCCGCACTTCAATTCGAAGTTTGCAGCACACCACCGGAGTTCCCCACCATCGCCCGAGCCGCCGTCCGCAGGAGAAAGTGTCGCCGTCGACACGGTGCTCCCCGACGCCCAAGTCCACCACCCACCGACGCGGAAGGGCACGCTGATACTCTTGGTACACTCCGATCTCCCTGACTCGCCGTGGTTCGACGCCGGCGACCTCCGCAGCCTTCGGGCGCCGGCGAGGTTTTTCAAACCTGACATGTGGACCCCCCACGTCAGCCTCTCTTCTTTCACCCCCGAAGCGTTTTCAGTTGGCGCCTTCGGGCAGAGTACACTTTCTCTGTGGGCTGGCGCGTTTCTATTCGAACCGTTTTCTGTTTTCTCAGTTAGGCCCCTGGAACTTCTCTGTTTCATTACAGATGAGTCCCTGGACAGAAACCCTTATAACTTTTTAATAAAAAGTGATTTTTGAGTGATTCCTTTTCTGACAATCTTATAATTTTGTCTAGTTTTTTATGGAATTTATTTGGAAATTTTTTGGAACAACTTTTATGCACGCGTTGGTTTTCACGTTAGTATGCCTTTACGCTATACCGTAGGTTCCGGAAGAGGTGACGGAGCTGCGAACTTCGCCGAGCTAGACTCCGACTTCTCCGAACCAGGCAAGCATGTTTGAACCTTTGATATGATAGGTGTTTTGCATGTTTGCATGAAAGGTTGTGCGTGGCATATGAGTGTCGGTGAGTATCTCGTTGCTTGTGAGGCAACTACCCGTGTGTTCCAAAGTTACTGTAATCTCTGATGAGAGATGGCCTAGTCATGTGGTGACATGAAGGGCAGTAAGGTGGTACTGTTGTAGCATGCCAGCCTTGCGTCATCCGATAATTTCCGACGTTAACGTGGACGGAGTCACGTTATCGTTCCTCCCCATTCCGTGCTACCACTTGTTTTCTGCCAGAATGCGGTTTAGTAAGTTGGTAACCTCTTTCCGTGTACACACCAAACAGAGGGGCCGGGATGATGGTTCCATGGCCCTGGATTAAAGCCAGTCATCCGGTCAGGGGGCATGGGTGTTTCCGGTTGGGACCGAGAGGGGGGCACCCCTTAGAGCCTCACCGTCTCAAGTTTTTTTCTTGAACGTTGCCGAGGGTGATTCCTGGCTTCGGAATGTTGAATGTGTTTCTTCCAAAACACCGTAAACGGAACTGGTCCCCGTGACTACTGAAATCCGTTGGCTGTGGTTAAAGTACAAACTCTGCAGAGTCAAATCCTTCTGAGTCATCGTATCCTAGGTCAAGTATCATGATCAGCGTATCCATGTCTATGTCATAACCTCGTGGTATATTCTTCTTTCCGGTAAGTGAGCTAGAGTAGTAATCTTGGCTGAACGTTATTCCTGTGGATGGACTAACCCTGTTGTTTGTCTCATGTCTAATTATTCTCTTGATATGATTTAAAATTCATGAGCTACTAAGTTATGAATATAAGCCCTTTATGTGATGTCGCTCAGACGTCCGACTGCGGCATGTTTGTCTCTTACTTTCAATATAAGCCCTTTATGTGATGTCACTCAGACGTCCGACTGTGGCACGCACTGTCTTTTATTTTCTGTTATAAGCCCTTTTTGTGGTGTCGCCCCGACGCCCGACTGCGGCATTATTATTCTTGCAGTTTCCTCTCGAGGAGTCATTCAGACCCTCGTTTGGCACCCAGTATTTATTTTGGGATTTCGGGAGGACTACCGCCCGACTTCTCTGTTATTTTCCCATGCATTATTGTCTCTATGTCTGAAGCACTTGTTAATCTGTTCATATGCTTCATGTTTACATTTGTTATATCTTATGTCCGAACTGTCTTGTGAGTACTTTCATAGTACTCACCTGGCTTGTTGATTTGGCCAGATGTTGACGAAGGCGATCTCTTGGATGAAGAGTTTGATAGTGAGTCCGACGCCTAGAGGAATCCCAGTCAGTCCTGTGCGATCCTGGATATTGGTCACTTGTATTATATACGCTTCCGCCACCCACAATAAACCTCCTCGAGCTTCACCCCGACGCTCGAAGAGCTGCAGTTTGCAGGAGTCATATCACCCACTCCGCTGTGATATTTCCACCACCGTTGTTATCGTGAGTTAGTAGTTATGCCACCCTATCCGCCGTTATGTTTATTCGGCGTGCATGTAATAAATTGTTGAGCAGTCCCCGCTCAACCTTGTATTATATTCAGTACTCCTGGTATTTTTCTTCTGTGACCAAGATATTGTCTACCAGTGAGAAGGAATTCTTCTTTACTGGTCCGTAAAAGGGATTGGTCTCTCAATAAATATTTTATTGAAAAACCGGTCGTGACAAGCTTGGTATCAGAGCCAGGCTGACTGTAGGAAGCCAGTAGGTGCGATCGCTAATCAGTTATTAGCGTCTTTTGTGCTTTTTCAGCATTTTGCAAATGTAGCTAATTTTTCTGTTGGTCATCATAAATTTATGACATGACTACTCAGAATTTTTGCCTACTTTTGTAGATGGCTGGCAGCAACTGCGAGACTCGAGTGTTCACGAACGTGCCCGAGGAGTTTGTCAAACTCCTCGTCTCCATCACCAAGCTCGCGATCGGGCCAGCGACTCGCCCAGAGTTCACGCTTTACCAGCACAAGCTCAGCGACGACGTGTCTATGCACCAAGCCGTGGTGCAATTCAAGGGAGGACGTTCTGCGTCTCGCCACTTTTGTTTTGTGGGAAGGGCCATGCCTACGGAGAGGCATGCCATGCAGATGGCTGCCCGTGAGGCGATAGCTCGCCTTCGGGATATCCTTCCTATGATGAAGACTCGTCGCTACCGCTACCTCCCATGCCATGTGCCATACACTTGTCACTATGCATTCGCCTGCCCTCGGGGAGAACGAGATGAAGCCATCGAGATGGTTTTGGAGTATCTCAAGGCTCTGGAGGAGTCTTTCGACAACCTCGTGGACGATCTTGTGGCTGCACGCATGGACTTAGTCCGGGGCGGTCCTGCCAGCAGGAAGGAGCTTCTCCTCACAGCACCGCCTCTGGCATTCATCTCGTCTTCAGCCTCTTATGCACCGGCCGTTTTGGCCACTGCTCACCGTCTGCCTACCACTGAGGAGTTCGACAGAGTCATCGCTCCTACTCCAGTCAGAGCTGCACCGCCTGCCGCACCCGCACTGCCGCCTGTCGCCCCCGCACCATCACCGCAGCGCAGTGCTACGCGCCAGGAACCTGCTAGGGAGGAGGTGGAGGTTGAATCCCCTGCACCGCTGAGTCTTGCCCTCGGCAAGGGAAAGGACATCGTCACCATCTCCGACTAAGAGCGCCGAGTAGTCGCGCGTTATGTCTGCTTGTCTGATGTGTTTTATCTGTACGCTAGTTTGTATTAGTGTGTTCGCTGCTTTCCGGAGGAGTATGCTAGTCTAAATAACATGTCAGGATTGTGTACGCACATCCTGAGTGCTGTATCGTGTGTTTGCTTTTCGCGTATAAGATTTGGGTTAAGCAGTTCGTCTCCATGCGAAATCGTTTGTTTTTTTTCTTGAAAAATCTTGAGGTCCTTTAAATTTTTGCCTTTGCAAGATTTTCCTTGTGCCACACAGTTCTTCTCATGAGTTTTGCAAAATAATACCCCAGACTGGAAAAATGTCTCGTCCGTGGACTCATTCCATGCCCAATCAGCCAGAAGAAGTTTATGGGACACAGACTAGCAACAACTTCACTCAGGGTCAGTCCAGTCAATAGGACAGCGAAGCAGCCCTGTCTCAAGTATGCCGTCTCTTCGAACAAAGCGAGCAACAGCACCAAGAGATGATGAATCACGTCATCAATATGGGAAACCACCGTGAACCCTATCAACCACATTCCAAGTTATCTGAGTTACAGAAGACTCGCCCTTCAACGTTTGCTCACACCGATAGGCCGCTAGAAGCCGATGATTGGCTTCGTGACATCGAAAGGAAGCTGATTATTGCTGAGTGTTCAGATCATGAGAAGGTGCTTTATGCACCACACTACCTTACTGGAGCAGCTGCAGCATTGTGGGAAAACTTCCTACACATGCATCCCAGTGAACACAACATCACCTGGGAAGAGTTCAAGGAAGGCTTTCGTGGGGCACACATCCCCAGGAGCATCATAGAAATCAAGAAGAGAGAATTTGACGATCTCAAGCAAAGAGGCATGTCAGTGACAGAATACAACGGTCAGTTTACCCAGCTATCTCGTTATGCCTACGACGAGCACATGACAGAGAACAAGAAGATGGAAAAATTCCTGGACGGCCTGGCACCAGCTCTAAGATGCCAACTGGTGGTACACACTTTCCCGGATTTTAAAACTCTGGTTGACAAGGCCATTACCTTGAAGAATGAGCGCCGCAGCCTGGAGGATATCCGTAAGCGGAAAAGGGACAAAACGACCCTCGCTCGCAACAACCGAAGCAAGACTGAGGTTCCAAGGACAGGAGCAAGGAAATCCACGACTACTGATCTAAGGCCCGTCAGACAGTTTCGTGCCAGGGACAAGGAGTTCACGTACCATCCAGGGGTCACATGCTATGCTTGTGGAGAAGAAGGGCACTATGCTAAACAGTGCCCAAAACCGAGGAACTCGGCCCCCAAGCCGAACAATGGTGGAAACAATCCAGCCCCCAAGCGCAACAATTTCAATCCCAACAACAACCACAGGAAGGGTCACCTGAACCATGTGACCAGGGAAGAAGCGCAGAATGCCCCAGACATCGTGCTCGGTATGTTCCCTGTCAACACAGTACCTGCCACGGTTTTGTTTGATTCTGGAGCTTCCCATTCGTTCGTTTCGAAGAGTTTTGTTTTGCAACATGGTTTTCCGATACTTCCCTTGGAAAAATCTATGATCATCAAGTCCCCCGGAAATAAGCAAATCGCTCAGAGTTACTGCCAAGGAGTGATCATTGAATTCGAAGGACTACAGTTCCAAGCAAATCTCATCATGTTGGAAAATAAAGGACTGGATGTCATTTTAGGGATGGACTGGTTGACCACCAACAAAGGATTCATTGACTGTTTCAATCAGACCGTGATTTTCACTCACCATCACGGCAAGACAATAAAGGTTACAGCTCAAGAAAGGCCACAGTCACGGCAACCAAAGCTGAACAAAGTGGACATTTCAGAACTGAGAAAAGTTCCAGTGGTATGCGAGTTCCCTGACGTATTTCCTGAAGAACTACCAGGCATGCCACCAGACCGAGAGATAGAGTTCAGCATCGAACTAGCACCTGGCACCGCTCCCATCTATAAGAAACCTTATAGAATGGCCCCCTCAGAATTGGTGGAGTTGAAGAAGCAGATAAAGGAATTATTGGACAAAGGATTTATTCGAGCCAGCTCCTCACCATGGGGTTCGCCAGTATTATTCGCCAAGAAAAAGGATGGGACACTGAGATTGTGTATAGACTATCGAGCCCTCAATATGGTCACCATCAAAAACAAATATCCGATGCCACGGATAAATGATTTGTTTGACCAGCTCGCACAAGCCAAGGTGTTCTCAAAAATTGATTTGAGATCGGGATATCACCAATTGAAAGTACGGACAGAAGATATCCCTAAAACAGCATTCACCTCCAGATACGGATTATATGAATTCACAGTGATGCCTTTTGGTCTAATGAACGCCCCCGCATATTTCGTCCACCTCATGAACAAAGTGTTCATGAAATTCATGGACAAATTTGTTGTGGTGTTCATTAACGATATTCTGGTTTACTCAAGGACATCGGAAGAGCATGCTGAGCATCTCAGAATTGTTTTGGGAGAATTGAGGAAACATCAGTTGTATGCCAAATTTAGCAAGTGTGAATTTTGGCTAAGACAAGTTGGTTTCCTAGGCCACATATTAAACCAAGAAGGCGTGGCCGTAGACCCAGAGAAAGTCAAAGCCATACTTGACTGGAAGCCACCCGCCAACATGACAGATGTGCGGAGTTTCCTGGGAATGGCCTGATATTACAGAAGATTTATTGAAGGATTCTCCACTGTGGCAAAACCAATAACACAGTTGCTCAAGAAAGACAAGAAATTTGTATGGACGGAAGCATGCGAGAAAAGCTTCCAAGAACTCAAGAAGAAACTAACAACCGCACCGGTCTTAACTGTGCTAGACATACACAAGAGTTTTGAAGTGTATTGTGACGCGTCCCGAAAGGGTCTCGGGTGTGTACTAATGCAGGATGGCAAAGTTGTCGCGTATGCCTCCAGGCAGCTGCGAAAACATGAGGAAAATTACCCAACACATGACTTGGAGCTAGCAGCAGTCATACATGCACTCAAGGAGTGGAGGCACTTTCTGTTGGGAAATCGCTGTGAAATATATACGGACCATAAGAACCTTAAATATATTTTCACTCAACCAGAGCTAAACTTACGCCAACGACGCTGGTTGGAATTGGTCAAGGACTATGATGTCGGTATTCACTACCATCCAGGGAAAACAAATGTAGTGGCCGATGCCCTTAGTCGCAACCCCAGCCCGGACAACGACGGTCCACAAAACTTGAGGCCTGAGTTTCAGCAAGAGTTCGCTAGGCTCAACATGGTGTTAGTCTCTGAGGGCACCATATCAAATCTGGATATACAACCCACCCTAGTGGAACAAATTAAGAAGGCTCAACAGGGACATCCCAGCATCGAAGGTATAAGAAAGAAAATGAACCTTGGTAAGGCTTCAGAGTTCGTCACAGACAGTGAAGGAATATTATGGTACGGAGACAGACTTTGCGTACCTAACATTGAGGAACTCAAGCAACAAATCCTAACCAAAAGCCACACCGCTCCATACTCGATCCACCCTGGAGGAACCAAAATGTACAAGGACATTCAGGAAAGATTTTGGTGGCACGATATGAAAAGGGATATAGCCACATTTATTGCTTGTTGCGATTCATGTCAGTGCATCAAGGCCGAGCATCAAAAGCCAGCAGGGCTACTCCAGCCAAACAGGATACCGGAGTGGAAATGGGATGAAATAGGAATGGACTTCATTGTCGGACTACCTCGATCACATCGCGGAAATGACGCCATATGGGTCATCACAGACCGACTAACCAAGGTTGCTCATTTCATTCCCGTGAAGACTACCTACTCCACACAAAGGCTGGCCAAGCTTTATCTCTCTCGTATAGTTTGTTTGCATGGAGTCCCAAAGACTATAATATCCGACCGAGGCACCCAATTTGTCTCCAAATTTTTGGATCACCTGCAACAAGCTCTGGGCACGCAGCTAGCTTTCAGTACAGCGTACCACCCTCAGACTGATGGACAAACGGAACGTGTGAATCAAATCCTAGAGGATATGCTGAGAGCCTGTGTGCTCACCTATGGATCCAGTTGGGAAGAGAGTTTGCCGTATGCCGAGTTTGCTTACAACAACAGTTACCAAGCCAGCTTGCAAATGGCACCCTTTGAAGCATTGTACGGACGGAGGTGTCGTACCCCACTGAATTGGTCAGAAATAGGTGACAGTCGTATCTTCGGCCCAGACATGCTCAAGGAGGCCAAGGAGAAAGTTAAACAGATCAGGGACAGACTTAAGACAGCACAGAGCCGACAAAAGAGCTACTACGATCAAAAACAACGTGAGGTCAGCTTTGAACCCGGTGATTCCGTATACCTACGAGTGTCTCCTATGAGGGGCCTGCAACGGTTCAAAATTAAGGGGAAGCTAGCCCCGAGATTTATTGGACCATTCTGTATAATTGCACGAAGAGGCACGGTAGCCTACCAACTAGACCTACCCAAGGAGCTGTCAGACGTCCATGACGTATTCCACGTCTCACAATTGAGAAAATGTGTAAGTAACCCGGAGAAGCATGTATCTCATGAGAGCATTGGTGTACAACCAGACCTCACCTACAGAGAGAGGCCAGTAAAGATACTGGAAGTGTCTGAACGGAGGACCCGTCAGAAAACGACAAAAATTTTCAGAGTTCAGTGGAGCAACCACACTGAGGATGAAGCTACATGGGAAAGGGAAGATTTTCTTCAGGCAGAATATCCATATCTATTCGAGGATCAGCTGAAATCTCGAGGACGAGATTATTCCTAAGGGGGTAGGTGTTGTGAGACCCAAAATTTTATTTGGCCTTTTCAAAAAAATTGTTTGACTTGAGGGAGGTGTTTTAAATTTTTCCTCAAAAGAACCCTCCCTTTCAAAATATTTTTTTGGCAAGGGTTTTATTTGGATTCACCCAAGACTTGATTTTGGTCTTGGAGGTTCTTTCTTTTTATTTGGACTCAAACCAAAATGCTTTTCACTTGGGAAAATGCCTTTTGAAAATTCCTTTGAAATTGCCCTATGGCTTTTGGAATGATTCTTTGCCCCTTTCAACAAATCTCTCTTACCATGACCTTAGTGCAAATCCACTCTCATAAACCTTTCCTCATCTTTGGATCATGATTTACTTCAAATCCAGCAAGTTGGACCTCTCCATAAATTTTTTCCCATTTATTTCTTATCAAAACAATTTCTGCCTTCTATTCTAGCTCTTGGAGATTTACAAAGGAGCTACCATTTCTGTTTTGATTTTTGCCCCAAACCAATTTCCCTTCCTAGTCCTTTGAACCCTCAACCAAGATCCATGAAGATCCACTGGTCTTCAGTTCAAATTTTTCAAACTATACTTGCTGCAAGTTTGGACCAGATTTGCCAAATTTGATGAAATTCATTCAAAACTTTCTCCAAAAATTCTGAGAAAAATCAGGCAGCCTCTGGGTGCATTGAGAGGTCGCCTCACCAAGTCCCAGCCCCAGGAAAAAATTTCTTCATACCAAATCATTTCGTCGAACACCTACTGGACACTGTTTCTATAAGGTTCAGCCAAATTCAGTTAACAGTGTCTGAATCACTATCGTTTTCTTCAGTGTCTGTTGTCGATCTCGCTAGTGCCCGGCGTCGCCGTGTTTCCTGTCCCCTCCCCCTTGTCCTCTGCACCGCACGAGCGCCTGGATGCTTGCGGGCATCGGCGACGAGCTGGAGGAGGTGCGCCGCCCCGTGACCGACGCCAGCGGCGGCTTTGCGGCCGCCAGAGAGAGGCGCAGCGCAGACGGCGCCACCCAGCGCCGCCCAAGCCACCGGAGATCGCCGCGTGGTCTTCCACTCCCCAGTGCGCGCTGCCACCCTCGTCGTGAACCGCTGGGCGCGGAGCGCGCTCTCTGCCGCCGTCGTGCCCGTGCGGCCACCCCACCGTGGAACGGCGCCATTACGCCAAGACCGACCAGGATTAGCGGGGGAACGGCAGCAGTACACCTCACTGATGCTGCCTGGCCACCTAAACTCCTTGCCAAGCCGCTGCCTCGCCGTAATTGCTCGCCGGAGCAACCCCGTTCACGGGCACCCCCTCGAGCCGCCTATAAATAGAGGCCCCGAGCTCCAGCTAGTACCCACACCACCCCTGCACTCCACCAAGACCCTGCCTAGCCACTGGAAGAGCCCCGAGGGAGTCTCCTTCCTCGACTCCGGCCGCCGCGACCCGCCACAGGATCCAGCTCGATTCGCTCCCGTGCGTGCACCTCTGCCTCCCATCTCTTGCCAGTAGCTCTCTAGTACATCCCTCCTTCTGACCCGCACTTCAATTCGAAGTTTGCAGCACACCACCGGAGTTCCCCACGATCGCCCGAGCCGCCGTCCGCCGGAGAAAGTGTCGCCGTCGACACGGTGCTCCCCGACGCCCAAGTCCACCACCCACCGACACGGAAGGGCACGCTGATACTCTTGGTACACTCCGATCTCCCTGACTCGCCGTGGTTCGACGCCGGCGACCTCCGCAGCCTTCAGGCGCCGGCGAGGTTTTTCAAACCTGACATGTGGACCCCCCACGTCAGCCTCTCTTCTTTCACCCCCGAAGCGTTTTCTGTTGGCGCCTTCGGGCAGAGTACGCTTTCTCTGTGGGCTGGCGCGTTTCTATTCGAACTGTTTTCTGTTTTCTCAGTTAAGCCCCTGGAACTTCTCTGTTTCATTACAGATGAGTCCCTGGACAGAAACCCTTATAACTTTTTAATAAAAAGTAATTTTTGAGTGATTCTTTTTCTGACAATCTTATAATTTTGTCTAGTTTTTTATGGGATTTATTTGGAAAAATTTTGGAACAACTTTTATGCACGCGTTGGTTTTCACGTTAGTATGCCTTTTGGCTATACCGTAGGTTCCGGAAGAGGTGACGGAGCTGAGAACTTTGCCGAGCTAGACTCCAACTTCTCCGAACGAGGCAAGCATGTTTGAACCTTTGATATGATAGGTGTTTTGCATGTTTGCGTGAAAGGTTGTGCGTGGCATATGAGTGTCGGTGAGTATCTCGTTGCTTGTGAGGCAACTACCCGTGTGTTCCAAAGTTACTGTGATCTCTGATGAGAGATGGCCTAGTCATGTGGTGACATGAAGGGCAGTAAGGTGGTACTGTTGTAGCATGCCAGCCTTGCATCATCCGATAATTTCCGGCGTTAACGTGGACGGAGTCACGTTATCATTCCTCCCCCTTCCGTGCTACCACTTGTTTTCTGCCAGAATGCGGTTTAGTAAGTTGGTAACCTCTTTCCGTACACACCAAACAGAGGGGCCGGGATGATGGTTCCATGGCCCTGGATTAAAGCCAGTCATCCGGTCAGGGGGCATGGGTGTTTCCGGTTGGGACCGAGAGGGGGGCACCCCTTAGAGCGCGCGTATAGAAATTTGATCCCATGCTACGCGAGGTTGTTGCCTCCCCGTCTCAAGTTTTTTTCTTGAATGTTGCCGAGGGTGATTCCTGGCTTCGGAATGTTGAATGGGTGTGTACTGGTTAGATGTGTTTCTTCCAAAACACCGTAAATGGAACTAGTCCCCGTGACTACTGAAATCCGTTGGCTGTGGTTAAAGTACAAACTCTGCAGAGTCAAATCCTTCTGAGTCATCGTATCCTAGGTCAAGTATCGTGATCAGCGTATCCATGTCTATGTCATAACCTCGTGGTATATTCTTCTTTCCGGTATGTGAGCTAGAGTAGTAATCTTGGCTGAACGTTATTCCTGTGGATGGACTAACCCTGTTGTTTGTCTCATGTCTGATTATTCTCTTGATATGATTTAAAATTCATGAGCTACTAAGTTATGAATATAAGCCCTTTATGTGATGTCGCTCAGACGTCCGACTGCGGCATGTTTGTCTCTTACTTTCAATATAAGCCCTTTATGTGATGTTGCTCAGACGTCCGACTGTGGCACGCACTGTCTTTTATTTTCTGTTATAAGCCCTTTTTGTGGTGTCGCCCCGACGCCCGACTGCGGCATTATTATTCTTGCAGTTTCCTCTCGAGGAGTCATTCAGACCCTCGTTTGGCACCCAGTATTTATTTTGGGATTTCGGGAGGACTACCGCCCGACTTCTCTGTTATTTTCCCATGCATTATTGTCTCTATGTCTGAACGCACTTGTTAATCTGTTCATATGCTTCATGTTTACATTTGTTCTATCTTATGTCCGAACTGTCTTGCGAGTACTTTCGTAGTACTCACCTGGCTTGTTGATTTGGCCAAATGTTGAAGAAGGCGATCTCTTGGATGAAGAGTTTGATAGTGAGTCCGACGCCTAGAGGAATCCCAGTCAGTCCTGTGCGATCCTGGATATTGGTCACTTGTATTATATACGCTTCCGCCACCCGCAATAAACCTCCTCGAGCTTCACCCCGACGCTCGAAGAGCTGTAGTTTGCAGGAGTCATATCACCCGCTCCACTGTGATATTTCCACCACCGTTGTTATCGTGAGTTAGTAGTTATGCCACCCTATCCGCCGTTATGTTTATTCGGCGTGCATGTTATAAATTGTTGAGCAGTCCCCGCTCAACCTTGTATTATATTCAGTACTCCTGGTATTTTTCTTCTGTGACCAAGATATTGTCTACCAGTGAGAAGGAATTCTTCTTTACTGGTCCGTAAAAGGGATTGGTCTCTCAATAAATATTTTATTAAAAACCGGTCTTGACAAGCTTGGTATCAGAGCCAGGCTGACTGTAGGAAGCCAGTAGGTGCGATCGCTAATCAGTTGTTAGCGTCTTTTGTGCTTTTTCAGCATTTTGCAAATGTAGCTAATTTTTCTGTTGGTCATCATAAATTTATGACATGACTACTCAGAATTTTTGCCTACTTTTGTAGATGGCTGGCAGCAACTGCGAGACTCGAGTGTTCACGAACGTGCCCGAGGGGTTTGTCAAACTGCGAGACTCGAGTGTTCACGAACGTGCCCGAGGGGTTTGTCAAACTCACCGCCTGAAGCTCGGCGCGGGGGTCCACGCGGCGGGTGCTCCCGGATCCTCCCGGCGATCCAACAACGGAGGCGGCAGCAACCCGCTCGAGCGAAAGCTGGGCCCTGATTTTTGAGAAAGGACAAGGATTCAGAAATCACCAAGAAAAGAAGAAAGAATGTACAAAGGAATATACACTTACGCCGACACCGTCTGCGGCTGCTTCACCACCTTGGCGAAGCGGGCCGCCTTCGCGGCCGCCTCATCCCGCCTGGTTGCCGCCGCCCCGCCCTTGGGCTTCTTCGGCCGACTGCCGAACAAGCCCGACGCGGCCCGACGCTTTTGCCTGCCGCCCCGAGCAGGCGGCGCGGCGGAGGAACCCGCGCCATGGCCGGGCGCCGGCTGGCGGCGTGGGACGATTTCCGCCTCGTCGTCATCCGGCCAGTCGTCGAAGCTGGCTCCAAGCCCGGAGCCGCCTGCTTCGCCGCCACCCGCCTCGGTGTTGTCATCCATGGCGGCCGCCCCCAAGTCGTGGTCCTCCAGGTCATGCTCCGCCCGGTCGGGGAGGAATCGGCGCTCCGCCTCCGACCTGGCTGCCGGTGGAAGGAGAGGGCTCTGCCAAGACGTGCCGACTGGTCAGAGTCGGCGAAGAGGAACTCGGCGACAAAACTAAGAGAAGAAAGGGAAAAAGAGAACATACCGTGGGCGGCGGATGTGCACGGGAATATGGCTCCTTGCCAAACCGCCACTCTGCGGAGAGCTTGTAGTTCGCGAGATAATTCACCATATGGGCCACCTCGTCGTGCGGCATGTCCTTGGTGCACATCCGACTCGGATCGAGTTGGCCGCTCATCTGACAGATCAGGTGAGGGCGGCTCTGAAGCGGAAGCACCCGGCGTGCGACGAAGGCAACTAGCAAGTCGGACCCAGCCAGGCCCTCCGACTGGATAATCACCCGCAGTCGGGCGACGGCCGCGGCTCCAGCCTGCGACAGCGTCACGGCCCGATAGGACCACTGGGGCCGCCTCCCAGCCAGCGGGCCGGCTACGTAAGCCGGCAAGTTGACGTAGTCGCCTTGTGGGGCGACGTTCTTCACGTAGAAATATGACTTCTGCCAGAGCTTCACCGACTGGATTTACATGATGACGGGGAAGGGGTTGTCGGCCGCCGGCCTCCGCATCACGATGAAGGCGCCGCTCTGGGCCGGCACGCCCTGCATGCGCGTGCCCAGCTTCGATTGGAAGAACTCCCCCCAGAGCTCGAGGGTGGGGAGAACGCCAAGAAAGCCTTCACACAAGGTGACGAAGGCGGACAGCAGCACCACCATGTTCGGAGTGAAGTGGTGCGGCTGGAGTTGATAGAATTCAAGGAAGGAGCGGAAGAAAGCGCTCGCCGGCAAGCCGATGCCGCACAGGAAGTGCGAGTGGAAGACTACCCGCTCGCCTTCCTCCGGCGCCGGCGTGATCTCCTTCGCAGGTGCGAGACGGACCCGCACCTGGTCTGCGCCTGGCAACCGCCGCGTCTTGCGGAGGAACTCGATGTGGTCCATATGGACATTGGAGCCGTCCCAGTCCCCGCCGTACTGCATGGTGGCGAGAAGCTAACAAGGAAGAGTGCGGCGGCGGAGAAAGCACGGCCCTGCGGCGGCAAAGCTGCAGGGCGGAGTGAAGATTGATGGGACGGCGCGGCGGCGAGGCGCTGCTGCGAGAGAAAGCAGGAGGAAGAAGATGGCGGCGAGGAGAGGAGCGTGCGAGCGTCTGCCGCTTCCCCTCCTCCCCCTACTTATAGCCTCGTGCGGCGAAGCTGAGGAGGCGAGGCGTGGGGAGGAACGTGGGATTAACAGCGCCCACTCCCCCATGCCCCGCGATTACTGCGCCCTAACGGCGTGTGGAAACCGCCGCCGGAAGACGTGCGGACAGCTTTGGGCCACAAAGAATCCGCGCCTGGGCCCAGGAGTTGGAGTGGTAGGCCCTCGGCCTGCGGTGACGTCTTGTCGCGCGCGTGGGTTGGCAGGCTCTTTTCAGCCAAGGGACGCCACGTGGTTCGCAGGCGGTGAGCGACCGGCCTGTGGCCCGGTGCACGCGCCAACAGACTCCCGCCTTCCGACTTTAAAAATTTCGCCAAGACGGCGCGCCCAACCGAAGCCGGCTCCCAGCTGCTGGCTCATCAAGATAAGAAGCTGACCGAGCTTCTCGACCCCCTCTCAGCCTCGAAGCCCAACCAGCTTCGGGGACTACTGTCGGCGTAAATGGCCACGGGTAGCCTAACCGACTCCCCCTGGATCTTCGAGGAATTATCAGGCCACTCAAGCCTTCAAGCATACAAAGCATAGGGCCGCCTTCCCCCGGCCGGCTATCCCCAGGGTCGACTCCCAGAAGCTGGCCATGAAGAAAGCCGACTCCCAGAAGCCGGCCATGAAGAAAGCCGACTCCCAGAAGCCGGCCATGAAGAAAGCCGGCTCCCAGAAGCCGGCCATGAAGAAAGCCGGCTCCCAGAAGCCGGCCAAGACTGCACCCACTAAGACTGTACCCACATAACGGCGATAGGATCGGGCATGGCCGCAGTACAGCCCACTACCCCCGAGTCCCGGAACAGGCATGGCCACAGGGCGCCGTACGGGCCAGGCATCCCCCGTCCGGCGCAGCACTGTAGCCGTGTTGGCCTCGATGTCACCCACGACAGGAGCCAGTACGGCCCATAGACGGCGGGCCCCTTCTGCCAGAGAGACGCCCGAAGGCGGCCTGGCCTCCTCTAGTCGGCCAGGGGTGTGGCCAGCTTCCAATAGCCGGCTACCTCCCTCCCTCGAAACATGTGCCTCATTAAGGAGACAAGACGAGGTAAGGCTACAGTGAGAGTCCGCAAGGTGGCGACACTGTAGCCACGCTTACCTCAACAAAGCTCTCGTCAGCAGAGGCGAGGCAACAGTAACCAGCCGCCGACAAAGCCCCCAAGCGGCGGGGCCGGCCTGTCGGCCAAGAGGCCGGCAGCCGGCGGGACCCACCAGTCGGCGGGCCCCAATGACTGGCGGAGAAGCCGGCGTGCATAGACGCTGACGGCTGGGACCCGCGCCCAGCCGGATTAGCATTGTACCCCTAGGGGGTAGGCCTATATAAACCCCCCGGGACACCCATGCAAAGGGTTGATCTCAGAGAATTCCACACACCACATAGAGAGAAAAGGAGAGCTAGCCTTGCCCTTCTTCTTCATCTAGCCAAACAGCTCAAGGAGCGCTTGTAGCTACTTGTATTGATCTAGTGATCATGCGAAGACCCCGCAGAGCAGGACTAGGGGTGTTATCTCCACGGAGAGCCCCGAACCTGGGTAAGATTCGCCGGCGTGCATGTCTTCGCCTCATCCCGTTTCCAGGCACCGGCGATGTTTTACTGGCTCCCACAATGATAAGCCATCCGTTGGCATATGTCGCACCTACCACCCGACACAAGATTACCTCTCAAACTAAATGATTGGTGGGCATGCAAAGGCTAAAGCATTTCTACCAGAACACGATGATTATCTAGATGTTTTCATGAAGACCGTGAAGGATGGGCGGTCGGCCATCACAAGGGGTTGGACTAGAGTCGTGCGTGCCTTCTGCATGGAGGAGGGCATAATATGGGCATTCCGCTTCACCTTGTTTAGCAACCAGAATATATTTCGCCTCTTTCTTTACCATCTTTAATAGTACAAGTGTACAACTGTGGTTCATCATTCTTTATTTGGTTCTTATGTAATTCTTGAACATATGTACCTATGAATCGAATAATACATTGGTTGTTTGAACGTGATGTATATTAATAAAGCTGTAGCATACATTCAAATTCAAATCCAAATCCGGTTCAATTTGGAAAAGCAGCAATTAAATTACGGTGAAATTACGCTCTCCAGGTTGTTACGGCACACACGGTTGGTAAAACACAAACATTTGCGATATGCACCATAATCCGAGACGGTTCACAGATAGGAAACGTGTGCAAGCATGCACACAGTTGCCGTTTGCAAAGCGTGTGCGATGTCATACAATACCACAAACTGTGCGGGCAAACTAAACGTTTGTGTTAGTTGCCTTATCATACACAATTTGCAACCATGAACTGTTTCTGATGAAGTATGCATCATAAACGTTGCACCACAGAATAGCGTGTGCGATAGTTGTTGTGTACGACGATGTTACGACGGTCCGACATTTCGTAATCCTGTACGACACTCATACGACGATTAGCTAATCTTCTTAACGCTGAACCATTTGTGATGGGCCGCGCATCATACACATTCTATAATAGTGAACTGTTTGTGATGGGCCGCGCATCATAAACGTAGCACCACAGAATACCGACTGTGATGGCAATGCAAGCAGAAATGAGTAGGAGTACTGTAGGGGCCCTATGCCCGACGGTTTCTGGGTCGCGTGGGAAGGAACCCCCTATAGGCCACACTCACTTGGCGACGGTTCCAAATGCCGTCGCGGAAATGGGTTAAAAACCGTTTGTTTAGGACCGACGTACACCAGTGAAGGTTCAGTCCGCTAAAAATGGACTGAATGAAGCCTTCTGCAGCCTACTGACAAGCTTTGAGGTATTGAGGGAGTCCTGGATTAAGAGGTCCTCGGGCGTCCGGGCTATGTGACGTGGGCCGGACTAATGGGCCATGAAGATTCAAGACAGAAGACTTCTTCCCGTGTCCGGATGGGACTCTCCTTTGCGTGGATGGCAACCTTGGCGTTCGGATGTGAAGATTCCTTTCTCTGTAAACCGAATCTGTATAACCCTAGGTCCCGGCTATGCGCCATATCTCGGCACCGCCCACCTCGAATATAGATCCTTTTTGGGTGCGAGGGACGAGGCAGAAAAGCTTCCTCGATAACTCAAAATGGGCCTCGCAGCCCAGGAATAGCTCGCAAAGAGCGACGAAACCCGCGATGTGCAGGATTGAGGCCGGCGTAAGATTGTGTAGTTGGAGGCCATAGTACTCCAGGAGACCTCGGAGGAAAGGGTGGATTAGAAATACGACGCCTCTTAATAAAAAGGAGACGAAGCACACTCCTTCCCCCTGGTTGGATTGGGGAAATTTTTTGCCAGGGCTTTGCCAGTGAAAGAAGTTAATCCTGCCCGAACGGGGACTAGATCCGCGGGGGGAAGGAATCCAGGTGTTTGAAGCTTAACCAGCTGGTCGTGGGAGACTGAACATCTCTCCCAATCGCCTTTTTCGGAGCCATGACGGCGGGAGGAAGAATTGGGAGCGCTAGCCTTGTTTGAATGGTTTCTCCTAGCAAGCTCTAAGGATTTTCCGCCTGGTGTGGAATGACATATGAGATCGAATCTCTTTAAATAGACGCGTTTTTATGGCCAGGGTGTTATGTGCAAAAAATACTCTGACCTTTTGTATTCGCTCGACACGTGGAAGCAGAAGTGACGGAGGCGCAGAAGTCAACGAGTATGACACTAAATGAAAAGCCGAGTATAATTATTCGGGTCAGATGCTTTGAAATATTCGGAGGAACCCGCCTTGCAATGCTAAAGAGAATCTGCGCGCCGCACACATCGTCATTGAAGCCTGGTTCGGGGGCTACTGTGGGAGTCCTGGATTAAGGGGTCCTCGGGCGTCCGGGCTATGTGACATGGGCCCGACTAATGGGCCGTGAAGATACAAGACAGAAGACTTCTTCCCATGTCCGGATGGGACTCTCCTTTGCGTGGATGGCAAGCTTGGCGTTCGGATGTGAAGATTCCTTTCTCTGTAAACCGAATCTGTATAACCCTAGGTCCCTGTGGTGTCTATATAAACCGGAGGGTTTAGTCCGTAGGGGAAATTATAATCATACAGGCTAGACATCTAGGGTTTAGTCATTATGATATCGAGGTAGATCAACTCTTGTAAACCCCATATTCATCCAAGATAATCAAGCAGGAAGTAGGGTATTACCTCCATCAAGAGGGCCCAAACCTGGGTAAACATCGTGTCCCTGTCTCCTGTTACCTTCGATCCTCAGACGCACAGTTCGGGACCCCCTACCCGAGATCTGCCGGTTTTGACACTGACATTGATGTTTTCATTGAGAGTTCCTCTGTAGCATCGACAACAGGATTGACGGCTCGCCTTGTTATCAAGGACAGTATCACTTCCGGAGAAGCTCTGGCCTCAGGCCAAACCCTCCGGCTGGGTGATAATCCCCAAGTGCAGGGAATCATCGTAGCAATTTCCAAAGGTGGAAGTGATAAGTATGGAGTGTCCAACCCACAAGGAGCTAAAGGTAAGATCAATATTTTCTCAAGCCCTATCTGCCACTGATATGACTCTACGTACACCGAACATTTGCTTCCAACTAGAAGCAAGAAATAAAACTATGTTGTGGGTATGAAGAGGATAACTTTGCATGATATCGGAGAGCTAAAATATAAAAGTAGTTGTTGTTATCATAAAGTTAGAATAGACTACTAAATATTATAAATAGCTACTGTGGAATAATGATGGATCGGTGTGCGGAATTGTCTCGGGCAATTGTTAACAAGACCGATAGTCGTCATTGCAATTTCATATGAGGGAGAGGCATAAGCTAACATACTTTCTCTACTTGGATCATATGCACTTATGATTGGAACTCTAGCAAGCATCCACAACTACTAAAGATCATTAAGGTAAAACCCAACCATAGCATTAAAGCATCAAGTCCTCTTTATTCCCATACGCAACAACCCCCTTACTCGGGTTTGTGTTTCAGTCACTCACCAACCCACTATAAGCGAATCATGAACGTATTGCAACACCCTACAGCGGGAATCCCTCACGCTTGCGCAACACGGAGAGCACCATAGGACAGCACCAAAATAAAACATACAACTCGTACCAATCTAGATCATCAATCAACCCAAAGACAAAGGATATCTACTCAAAACATCATAGGATGGCAACACATCATTGGATCATAATATGTGGCATAAAGCACCATGTTCAAGTAGGGATTACAGTGGGGTGCGGGAGAGTGGACCGTGCAAAAGAGATGAGGATGGTGATCATGGTGGTGATGTTGATGAAGACGATCACCGCGGCGATGATTCCCCTCTCGATGGCACTCTGGTGCCACCAAGAGAGAGGAGGAGAAGTTCTCCCCCTTGTGCTTCCTCTTCCATGGCCTCCCCCCTAGATGGGGAAAGGTTCTCCCTCTGGTGCTTGGCCTTCATGGCGATGATGGCCTCTCCGGGATACTCCTCCATGGCCACCGGTGATGATGGCCCCTCCGGCAGGGTGCCGGAGAGGGCCTAGATTGATTTCTCGTGGCTACAGAGGCTTGCGGCGGCGGAACTTCCGATCTAGGTTAATTTTCCGAGGTTTCTATATTTATAGGAATTTTTGGCGTCGGTCACACGTCAAGGAGATGCCCGAGCTGTCCACGAGGCAGGCCCACGCGCCCAAGGGGGTGGGCGTGCCCCCACCCTCGTGGGCACCACGGGACTCTTCTGGCCCAACTCCGATGCTCGGTGGTCTTCTTTTGGTCCATAAAAAATCATCAAAAATTGGCACGTCAATTGGACTCCGTTTGGTATTCCTTTTCTGCAAAATTCAAAAACAAGGAGAAAACAGAAACTGGCAGTGGGCTCTAGGTTAATAGGTTAGTCCCAAAAATCATGTAAAATAGCACATAAATGCATATAAAACATCTAAGATGGATAATATAATAGCATGAATACTTCATAAATTATAGATACGTTGGAGACGTATCACTGGGCAGCTTTACCATGGCCGCCCGTTCGGCCTTTAAGCCTATGATGACTTCCCAAGTCATCGAAAATCGCCTCCGTGTTGACCCCGAATACTCTAAACGGATGGATCCGGCGGACTTGTCATCTTTAAACGAACTCCTGGATCGCATCGCCGCCCTGGGGGTCGCTTCAGACTATGATCGGATTGGGATTAAACCCAATCAGAGAGAAATCAAATCTCCGCCGATCACCCATCAGATAGCGGTCGTAGAGGAGCAAAACAACAACGGCTCTTCCCCTATGTTGAAAACAAGCTGTGTTCGGATTTCCAAGCTCGGAGAACCGGATACCCGCCTGCGGGGAGACACTCCCAGTCCTCCAAACTTAGAATCGGGCGTCGAGCCTGAAGAATCATTGGACGTCCCGAAGCCCAAACTATTAAACTCGGAAGTTTTTCAAACTCCGAACTCCACACTGGGTCAGGATTCGGATTTAACACCACCCACCCACCACAAGCAATATTCACCAAGCAATTCTAGTACCCCGGATATACGCGACCTCATGTACATATGACATCAGTCTCAGGAAACAGTCCATCATTTTTGGGCCTGATTCCTCCTTCTCAAGGACAAGATTAAAGATTGCCGCGACGAGGACGCGATTTCAGTATTCTACAATAACTGCACGGACGAAGGAATCCTCAATGCCCTCAAACGCCGTCACGTACTACACTTCGCTGACTTGGTAACAATAGTACAAAAGTACTGCGCAATGGAAAGCGCCTGGAAAACTCAGACAGCTCGCTGGGAACCACCGGCCTCCATGCCACCTCCCTGGCGGGCAAAAAGGATGCACCCTCGCGGGGCACCAGACCCCATAGGCAAGAAAATTAAACCCATTACGGGACGTGGAACCATTCTTGAGGGATGGCTCCATAGGCCATGCAAGATACACATGACACCAGATTCCGAACCAACCCACAGCCTTAGAGCATGTTGGATACTCCGGCAAGTGGCCAAGTGCGGCGACGATATCCTCACCAAAATTACCTCTGAGCAACACTCTCCGAAAGATGACGACCTCGGAGTATTGACGGTCTTCGAGACTTTCGCTTCAAACAATCGGCGCAAGAGGGCACTTCGTGACCTCGCCGAAGTCTGCCAAGTCGCAGCAATCAATCCCTGGAATGACACGACCATAACTTTTAATGCCGATGACGAACCAAAATTCCGGTCAGTCCGGGCACCAGCCGCCTTGGTCCTCAATCCAATTGTGGATGGCTTTAGGCTCACTAAAGTGCTCATGGCCGGCGGCAGCGGGCTCAACCTCATCTATGAGGACACGCTCAATAAAATGCAAATAGACAGAAGCCACATTGAGCAAAGTAATACGACTTTTCGAGGAATCATTCCCAGTCGGGAAGCAAGATGCGCAGGAAAAATTAAACTCGACGTGGTATTCGGCACACCGGAGAACTATCGATCCGAAGAGATAACCTTCCAAGTGGCCCCTTTTAACAGTGGGTATCATGCCCTGTTGGGGCGAGATGCATTCACGCGCTTTCAAGCCATACCTCATTACTGGTATATGAAGCTCAAGGTGCCCGGGCCCAACGGTATTATCACTCTCGCCAGTGATCCGGACATAGCACTCCGCGCCGAAAACAAAACCGCATCCCTGGCCCTCGAGGCACTATCCGAGGCCCTTGCAGCCGTAGAATTAACCGCACTACGCTCCACGGTGGATAGGGACGATGTAATCCTCGATAAGCGGCCCAAATCCACCTCCTTCAAACCAGCAGACGAAATAGTCAAATTTCAAGTTCACCCGACGGACCCCAAGAAGACAGCTTCCATCGAGGCACAGCCGGACCCGACAGTCGACGCCGCATTACACGCGTTCCTACGCGAGAATTGGGACATATTCGCCTGGCACCCTTCTGGTATGCCAGGAATCCCACGCAGATTGGCCGAACACAACCTCAATATATTGAAGGGATACAAGCCGGTCAAGCAAGCACAGCGGTGTTTTTCCGAACCCAAACAACAAGCTATGGGGGGGGAGCTAGCCAAGTTAATTGAGGCCGGGTTCATTAGAGAAATAAATCACCCAGAATGGCTAGCAAACCTGGTGATGGTACCAAAGAAGGATAAACCCTGGCGCCTATGCGTCGGTTTCAAAGACCTTAACAAGGCCTGCCCTAAGGATCCCTTCCCCTCCCCCGCATCGATCAGATCATTGATGCTACTGCAGGACACGACTCACTGTGTTTCCTCGACGCATACTCCGGATACCATCAAATCAAGATGAAAGAATCTGATCAAGCCGCAACGACATTTATTACCCCATACGAGCCTTTCTGCTTCAAAACTATGCCCTTCAGGCTGAAAAATGCAGGCGCCACCTACCAATGCATGATTCAAACATGCCTGGAGAAACAAATTAGCAAGACGGTCGAAGCATATGTGGATGACGTCGTCATCAAAACTAAGCACGTCGAGTCACCAGTAGACGACCTACGTCTCACTTTTGACAACCTCCGTACATATGACATCAAGCCCAATCCGGAAAAGTGTGTCTTCGGTGTCCCCGCCGGAAAACTGCTGGGCTTCATCATTTCCAATAGAGGAATTGAGGCAAACCCAGCCAAAATCCGAGCTTTGTCACAATTGGCTACACCAACAGACCTCAAACAGGCCCAAAAACTAGTCAGATGTGTGGCAGCTTTAAACCGCTTTATCTCCAAATTAGGAGAAAAGGCATTGCCACTATATCGCCTACTCCGATGCACCGACCACTTAGAGTGGACGAACGCGGCAACGCCTGGACTGGAAGAAATAAAAGCTCTTTTAGCGAGCAACCCAATCCTGGCCGCGCTGACCGTCGGCGAACCCATATTATTATACATCTCCGCAACACACCAGGTGGTGAGTGTGGTGCTCGTCGTCGAACGAGAGGAGGACGGACATAAATTCCCACTTCAGAAACCGGTATACTATGTATCCACTGTCCTCACACCATGCAAATCCCGGTACCCTCATTACCAAAAGATAGCATATGCGGTCTTCATGGCATCCCGGAAGCTACGACACTACTTCCAAGAGTGCTCGATCACGGTGGCTTCTGAAGTACCACTCAATGACATAATAAACAACCGCGATGCTACAGGCCGGATTGCCAAGTGGGCCATTGAGCTCTTGCCATTCGATATAACATACAAACCACGCCGAGCCATTAAATCCCAAGTATTGGCCGACTTCATCGCTGAATGGACAGAGGCCGAACTCCCTAAAGAGTACGGTACATATTCCAACTGGATCATGCACTTCGATGGCTCTAAAATGCTGGCCGGTTTAGGAGCGAGCATTGTCTTAACGTCCCCCACAGGAGACACGGTCCAGTATGTATTCCAAATATTATACACAGACTCCAATAGCGCAGCCGAATACGAGGCCTTATTGCACGGTCTCCGGAGGGCTGTCTCCATGGGCATACAATGCCTAGAGGTGCGCGGGGATTCAAATCTCGCAATATCCCAAGTAAACGGAGACTTCGACGCCAAAGATCCGAAGATGGCGGCCTATCGTAACGCCGTACTCAAAATATCAGCTCGGTTCGAGGGTCTTGAGTTTCATCACGTGGCTCGAGAAAGTAATCAAGCGGCGGATGTCCTCGCTCGCATGGGCGCCAAGCGTGACCCCGTCCCGCCTAACATCTCTTTGGAAAGGCTCTTCAAGCCATCCGTGGTATGGCAGGATTGAAAGTGCGTTATATCTACTAGAGGGGGGTGAATAGGCGATTTTTATAAATTCTTCACTGAGGAATTTGTGGATGAGGAAATTCCTTAGCGAAGAACTACTTGCAGCGGAATAAGTAGTCACAAGTATGCATAGGAGAGCACAAGCATAGTCATCATCATGAAATGAAAACAAGCACAGAGTACAGAAAGCGTAAACACAGGATAACACAGGATGAAGACAAACAGTCTAAGGAAATTGAACTGAGGAAATTGAGAAAGTCTTCAGTCAAAGTCTTCAAATACAGATATGAACAATTGCACAACACAGGAATGTGGAAATGAAAGAGTTGAGGAAATAGAACCAGTTGGCTTGGTGAAGACAATGATTTGGTAGACCAGTTCCAACTGCTGTCTCAGTTGTACGTCTGGTTGGAGTGGCTAGGTATTTAAACCTGAGGACACCCAGTCCCGGACACACAGTCCTCACCGTATTCTCCTTGAACTAAGGTCACACAGACCTCGTCCAATCACTCGTGGTAAGTCTTCAGGTGACTTCCGAACCTTCACAAACTCGGTCACTCGGCGATCCACAATTTCCTCTAGGATGCTCTAGACCATGACGCCTAACCGTCTGGAAGAAGCACAGTCTTCAAAGGTAACAAGCGTCGGATCCATGCAGGATCAATCTCTTCAGTGATGCTCAATCACTTTGGGTTTGTAGGTGTTTGGGTTTGGGGTTTTTCCTCACTTGATGATTTTCGCTCAAAGTCCTCGGAGGATGGGATGCTCTCAAATGACAAGTGTCAGTTTCTCTCGGAGCAGCCAACCAGCTCGTGGTTGTAGGGGGCGGCTATTTATAGCCTAGGGAGCAGCCCGCATGATAAGACATAAATGCCCTTCAATGATATGACCGTTAGGTGGGAAGATATTTTCGGACAGCTGGCGCATAGCACAGCAACGGTCGGAAATTTGAGGTTCAAATTCCTCAAGGCTATCATGTTCCTCACAATGTAGGCAATCCGCACTAGCGAATTCCTAACTCCCCAGTCAGAACAAATTCCTCAGAGACCAGAAGAACTTTGTCTCTGTCACTGAAGAATATGACTGAACTGTATGAGATTTCCAATGGCTTCACTCGAAGGGATTGGTAGGTGTAGGATTTTGAGTTGAGCATCACATGGAAATTTTTCCTTAGTATTTCCTCGACCCCCTTTAATAGTACGGTGATTCCTATGACTCAAGAAGGAGAAAATGAAACTACGAAAACAAAAGTCTTCACGCTTCATGTTCCTCAAAAGAATACCAAGTCTTCAAGGTCACACCAATTTCTTCACTTTCAAAGTCTTCAGAAATCCAAAGTCCTTAGTCGAAGAACTTCATTTTTAGGGGTCGACTTTCTCTGTAATTATCAAACTCCTCATAGACTTATAGATCTGTGTACACTCACATACGCATTAGTCCCTTAACCTATAAGTCTTCAATACACCAAAATCACTAAGGGGCACTAGATGCACTTACAATCTCCCCCTTTTTGGTGATTGATGACAATATAGGTTAAGTTTTCAACGGGGATAAACATATGAAGTATAAATACTGATATTGAGGAATTTTATTGCAAGATATAGAAGAACTCCCCCTGAAGATGTTCATAGTGAGGAATTTGCTTTTGAAGCAATGCACACTTGAAGAGTTGAATCATGGAGATCCCCCCCTATATCTTATAATTCATACACGCATTTGACATAATATATGAAGAGTTTGAAATGCATGATGAAATATGGTGACTGATGTAATTCAGCATGCGTGCAATAACATTGATGAGGAATAAGCATGCAGAAGAAACAACAAAAGTATCAGGCCACCATAGAGTTTAAGTTTAGAACTCAATCCAACAAAGTCATCAGAAGAACGAGAGTTGTAACTTTAGAAAAAAACGCCCATAAGATAGACCCGCTTGAAGACTAACTCAAATTTCTCCCCCTTTGTCATCAAATGACCAAAAGGGTCGAAAATGAGGACTAACGCCCCTGAAGAATATCAAGGTGATGAAGGAGCGTCAGCGTTGTTGGGGTCAGTTGTTGGAGTAGGGCCTGCCGCAGTGTCGTCCAAATCTTCATTTTCATCAGTGTCACGTGATGAAGAATAGGAGCTCGCCACCAAGGAAGGAACCTTGACCTTCTTGTACTTCTTCGGAGGAGGTGCAGCCCAGTCAAGATCTTCCTTGAGACCCATTGTCTTCAGATCTTCTTCACTATAGACTTGAGACAGAACAGCCCAGGTGCGGTTGAGGATTTCATGAAGGTAGTAGTGGTTTTTCTTCACTGCATTGTGGTTGGCAGTCATGTTGTGAAGAATTGAACCAAACTGATGCTTGACCCATTTATGATTGCGATCAACCTTCTGGTGAAGACTGAGGAGAAGCTCACGGTCAGTCATCACCCTGGGTGATGTGCCTTGAGGATTTTGCTTGGGTGCGTTGGCGGCAGAGTCATGGGTGGCAGAGTCATCATTGGTGGAGTAGGATGCAGCCTTGCGAAATTGTCCATCCAATGGACGACTGCCTTCATCAGTTACAGCAGTAGCCTTGCCCTTTTCATCACCTGAGGTAAATGTCTGTTTGAGGACTTCAATTGGGGGCAAGTAGCTGCAATGGTTCAGTGTATCAGCTTTATAGTTGAGTGAAGACCTTGTCCTGATGAATCTCATAATCCAAGGTGCATAAGGCTTCAAATCAAATGGTGACATGGCGACATTAGCCAGAGTCCTCATGAAGAAATCATGGAAGTTGATGGGAATGCCATGAATGATATTGAAAAGCAGATTCTTCATGATGCCAACGACTTCTTCTTCATTTGAGTCATGGCCCTTGATTGGACTCAATGTCTTCGTCAGAATGCGATAGACAGTCCGAGGCACATACAACAATTCCTTCACAAGGAATTTTGTTCTTGAGGTCTGACCTGGCTTCAAAGGCTTCATCAGTACTTGCATGTAGTGATCGGTTAGCTCAGGTTCATTGTAGACGCAACAAGCACCTTCAAGGGGTGGACTGAGAGGTAAGGCACGAAGAAATTCAGTAGCTAGTGCCTTGTAGTGAGTGTTTTCAGACATCCAGTCCAGCACCCATGAATTCACATCTTCAAAATTTCCGGTGATGTGCAGCGTTGCATAGAATTGAAGAATAAGTTCTTCATTCCAATCACAGATGTCAGTGCAGAAATTTAACAGTCCAGCATCGTGAAGAACACTGAGGACTGGCACGAAGCACGGCAGAGATTCCATGTCCACGTGAGGAATGTGCTCATGATCGAAGACTTTGTCTTTGTCGAACAGCACTGAGGAATAGAAATTTGCCTTGCTGGCAGTCCAGAAACGCCTCTTCCTTATCGAGCAGAGTCATAAGGGTTGTAATCAGTGAAGAATACATGCTCGCCAAAGAAGGCATCAGTCTTGAATTTTTGCTTCCTGGAGAAAGATCCTTTGGTTTGGGCAGAGGAGTGTCAGTGAGTTGCATCACAACCTCAGGAATCACAATCTCAGATTCTTCAGGCTAAGGAATTTCTGGTTCCTCTTCAGTGGCAGCCTGGTTCTTGAATTCTTCATTTTCAGTTTCTTCAGCACTAGCGGCTGGAATGTCTTCATGAGCTTCATCAGATCCCATTTGAACTGTAGTGACTGGGGACTGAGGAATTTGCTGCAGTGGAGTGAAGAGTGGAGAATTGGGATGCTGACTTTCCCAAAGGTCATCATTCATCACAGGTGTGGTACAGCCAATGTCCACATCTTCATCTTCAATTTCTTCAATGCCGGCCTCTTCAGCAGTAAACTAAGGCACAGGCGAGGAAACAACTGGGGTTCAAGGGATTTCATCCACTTCAATTTCTTCATCCATCTGCTCTGACGTAGCAGTAGAAGGAGTTTCTTCATCAGATCCGCTAGGGATCACATATTCTTCACCAAAAAGAACAAGGTCCTTTGATGGCATGGTTGAGATTGGAACAACATCAATCGGGTTTGCAAAAGAGCTGGTCATAGGCTTCATTTTCTTCGGAGTAGAAGAATCTGAAGAAGCTGATGCTTTCCTTTTCTTCATTGCTGCATGCTCTGCAGCCTTGGTCTTCTTCACATTGATGCAGATGGAAGGATCGGAGTTGGGGTAGGTGTAGGAGGAGCAGAGGAATTTGGTTCAGTTTCTTCAAGCACAACTGATGCAGTTGCCCTGACCTCTTCATTTTCTTCAGGCGCACCGCTAGTGGGTGCCCTGGAACTCACATTATCTTCGGCAGCCTGATTGTCATGTTCTTCAGTTTGCTGAGCAGATGCTTCGGCCTGAGTAACTTCAATATGCACAGGGGCAGCGGCACTTGAAGTGAGTGTCTTCGTCAGATTGACGAACCTGACCTTGGCTCCTTTCCAATCAGCATAGTAAGCGTTGAAATCATCGCTGAGGACTTTGATTTCAGACTGGAGCTTTACAAGTTCATCAGTTGTCATAGAGACAACGTTGTTCTTCAGGAACTTCTCCTTCCTATATTGTGCTTTCTTGAGTTGCCTGGCCTTCTCATATTTCCATTTTTCTTCGCTGATGAAATGGGTCAGCATGTGACTTTGGCCAGGTGTCAACTTGAAATCAGGCATAGGAGTGTTTGGGTCCTTGTGCCAGAGATCAATATAGTCGAGGATCAGCTTTGGATCCAAAAGCAGTGGCACTTCTGTGCCCTTGGCTCTAGCGGCCCTGACTTGCCTGTCTCTGATGATTTCAGCAAGTTCTTCATCATCAGCTTCGTCTTCATCAGACGGTACTTGGAAGGCGACCTGCTTCTTCTGAGGACTTGGGCGAGAGCCTCGTCCAGCAGTTATCTTTGTCTTCAGCAGAGAGGGTCCTGTTGAATACTTTGGTGCAGCTGAGGAACCAGCTGAAGCTCCTGAGGCAATAGAGATGCCTGTAGTCCTTTGGCACGTGGCAAGATGCACAGGTGCTGAGGATTTTGTCGGAGTAGCTGAGGACTTTGGAGGAGCAGGAGCGGCTTGAGGAATTGGCCGTGAGGACTGAGTTGAGGAAATTGGCCGTGAGGGCATTGACAAAGAGGCACTTGGCTTGTGCGTAGGCTTCTTTCCCATGGATTCTTCGGCCGTACAGAGGCCTCAGCAGCAGCAGTGGAATCTTTGTTGAATTTCTTCACTGCATCTTTTGCCTGTTTGGCCAACTTGGCTTGGCGCTTGGCTCATTCTTCAGGAAAATCCTCACCGCGCTTGATGCTAGTGGGATCTGCCTCTTGGCCAGGTGCCAATGGAGGTCTTGAGCATGGAGGAGTAACAGCAAATTTCTTCATGTATTTTGTAGTCACATACCTGTACTCCCTCCACTCTTTTGCCCATCTCCTTTCTATCCTCTGAATGCGCACCTTGCGCTGATTTTTATCTTCCTCAGGGGGTGTGCAGTACCCCGCATAAATGTCCTCAGGGATTTCAAAGGCAGTATTGACCTCAGGCTTCTTTCCTCCCTTCTGTGGCCTCTTTTCATTAGCCATTTTCTTTAGTTGAGGAATTTGAACAATTGAACTCTTTGAAGAAGTATGCAACTTTTCTTCAAGGAACGCTGCAAATGAGTTAAGTTGATGAGAACCTAGTGATTCAGCAGCGGACATGAGTACCTGTGAACAAAGTATAGTTGCGAGGAATTTGGAGAGGTCATATGCGTTCTCAGAAGGTTTTTCAATAAGAACAAGTTTGAGGAATTTGACCAGATGAGTCTTGAAGAATTTCACTAAGCGTTCTTTGTCTTAGGTTCCAGAGTTGCATAGATCGAAGATCCACACAATTGAGGAATCTTGAAGAAAAGTCATGCTTAGAGAAATGAATCAAGAGCAGATGACATGTGAGGTGTTTAGTGTGTGAGAATTTGAAGAAAAAAACACCTTTGAAGATTTTGTAGTAAATATTTGAATCAAAGTGGGCAGTAAAAGTAACTTTTAATTACCCTGAACGAAGAACTGGGATGTGGAGAACTGAAGCTCATCTGTGCAGATCTTCCACGCCCTAACTTGGCGGAGGAAGACGGCTACGGCGGTGGGGGAGTGGAGATTTCCGCGGCCGGCGAGAGTACGGCGGCGACGAGGTCGAGGCAGTGAAGCTCTTCCTCACCGGTGATGATGATGTAGCGGCGGCACTAGGGTTTGAGAAGCTCGAGCTGGAGAGAGGTCGAGCGGAGTAAAAGAAGTGAGGAAGGGGAGAGGGGGTATTTATAGCCACGGTGAAAAACGGTTCGCCCGAAGAAATTGGACGAACGTGCCCCTGACCCTTCTCATTCGCATGACATGTGTCACCCACGTACTGAGAGGTGGAGATCGTGTTAGATCGTGGGTGAATAGATAAGTATATCGTGGGAAGCGGAACGGTTTGAGCGGCAAAGCCGAAAATTTGGATAAGATAAGTTAAAAGTTCCGTTCGCAAATTTTTCAGCTGACAAGGACACAGTGAAGATTTTGAACGAGTTCCAAATAGAACGCACATGAAGAATTTGTGAATACATTGGGTTGAGTATAGCATAGAGGGGGGAAGGGTCCGATCACATTCACTTAGCAGAAATAGCAACTTGAAGAATTAGCCATAAGTGAATGCTGTAGAGGACATAAACTCATATATATCTATATAGCCAATGAAGAGAAACGACGGAAACAGTGAAGATTTTGCAAAGTTGAAGAATATGAACAACTGAGGAATTTCAAAAACTGAGGAAAAACTCAAATTGAAGATTTTCAACTTTTGTGGTGGCGTGACCCACCGTATAAGAATGATGATTTCAGACACCGTGTACAATTGTCATAGGGTTCTGAGAATCAAATTCTTCATTAATTTCTTCACACTTAGAGTGTTATTCTTCATTGATTGAAGAAAAACATTTCTTCATGTGTTGCACATCTAAGTCATCAATTTTGCATAAGTGTTAGGATGAGTGTCCTTTTCAAAGAACATTCGAAGATTCTAGGATATTTAGCTCACACCGCAACTTGCTAAATCTCTTCTCATCCAAGGGCTTTGTGAAGATATCGGCTAACTGTTCTTCAGTCTTCACATGCTCAATAGAAATGTCGCCCTTCAACACATGACCGCGAAGAAAATGATGACGAATCTGAATGTGCTTTGTCTTCGAGTGCTGAACTGGGTTGTGAGCAATCTTGATGGCACTCTCATTGTCATAGAAGAGAGGCACATTCTTCACGTTGATGTCATAGTCCTTGAGGGCTTGCTTCATCCACAGCAATTGAGCACAACAAGAACCAGCAGCAATGTACATAGCTTCAGCAGTAGATAGTGATACGCAGTTCTGTTTCTTCGAGGACCAACAGACCAAAGATCGTCCGAGGAAATGACATGTACCAGATGTTGAATTGCGATCCACACGATCACCAGCATAGTCAGAGTCAGAATATCCAACGAGATCAAAAGTCGAGCCCTTGGGGTACCATAATCCTAGTGTTGGTGTGTGAGCTAGATATCGAAGAATATGCTTCACAGCCTTATGGTGTGATTCCTTCGGTGTAGCTTGAAATCGGGCACACATGCAAACACTAAGCATAATATCTGGCCTAGATGCACATAAGTACAATAAAGAACCAATCATGGAGCGCTATACCTTTTGATCGAAGTCAATACCATTTTCACCAGTGCACAGATGGCCATTAGTGGGCATAGGAATTTTGACGCCTTTGCAATCTTGCATGCCGAATTTCCTCAGTACATCCTTGAGGTATTTCTCCTGAGATATGAATATGCCATTGCGCTGTTGACGAATTTGAAGACCTAAGAAGAATTTCAACTCTCCCATCATAGACATTTGATATTCTTCACTCACCATATAGGCAAATTCATCACTATAACGTTGGTCAATACAGCCAAAGATGATGTCATCAACATATATTTGGCATACAGACAATTCATCATCATATGATTTAGTGAAAAGAGTAGGGTCGAGTGAACCGGGTTTGAAGCCGTTCTTAATGAGGAATTCCTTCAAAGTATCATACCACGCCCGAGGGGCCTGCTTGAGGCCATAGAGGGCCTTATTTAGTCTGAAGACTTTGTCAGGATGCTTTGGATCTTCAAAACCTGGGGGTTGAGCAACATATACTCCTTCCTCAAGCTTACCATTGAGGAATGCACTTTTCACATCCATTTGATATAAGGTGATACCATGATGGTTAGCATAAGCAAGTAATATCCGAATAGCTTCAAGTCTAGCAACAGGTGCAAAAGTTTCATCGAAATCAATTCCTTCAACCTGTGTGTTGCCTTGAGCTACAAGTCGTGCCTTATTCCTCACCACAAGGCCATTTTCATCTTGCTTATTGCGGTAGATCCACTTTGTGCCAATGATATTGTGTTTGCGAGGATCTGGACGATTGACCAGTTCCCAAACGTTGTTGAGCTTGAACTAATGTAATTCTTCTTGCATGGCCTGAATCCACTCAGGCTCCAGAAATGCTTCATCTACCTTAGTGGGCTCTGAGATAGAGACAAAAGCATAGTGCCCATAAAAGTTAGATAAATGTGAAGCTTTTCAGCGTGTGAGAGGACCTGGTGCTTCAATGTCATCGATGATCTTCTCAACTTGCACTTCTTTTGCAACGCGAGGATGAGTAGGTTGTCATCGAGGAATTTGATCAGCATTTTCTTCAGCACCATTTTCTTCAGCAATTTCTTCAGGTGCATTAGCTCGACGTTCTTCACGTTCTGGAATGAATTTTTCAGCAGATTCTTCGGTAGGAATGACATCCTCAGTAGCCTTGAACTTGATAGTTTCCTCAGGTGCTTGTTCATCTATCACAAAGGGTAGGTGCTCTCTTTGCGAGCCATTAGTTTCATCGAACCACACATCTACAGTTTCAACAACCTTGTGAAGAACGGTGTTGAAGACTCTGTAGGTGTGCGAGTCCTTTCCGTAACCAAGCATAAAACCTTCATGTGCTTTTGGTGCAAATTTAGCATTGTGATGAGGATCTCTAATCCAACATTTAGCACCGAAGACTTTGAAATAACTCACATTGGGTTTCTTGTCAGTGAGGAGTTCATAGGCAGTCTTATTGAAGAATCTGTGAAGATATACCCTGTTGATGATGTGGCACGCAGTATAAATTGCCTCAATCCAGAAGTGACGAGGCGTCTTGTACTCATCAAGCAATAGAACAGATAAAGCAGTATGAGGACGTGAGAAATGAAAGTTCATTTCTTCAAGATTAGCCTGCGTCCTTTCAGGCACTTTTTCAGGTCCCCAGCAAATTCTTCAGACGTTAAAGTACGTCTGGAGACCTGACCCTGCATAAGAGATTAGTTCTTTTTCTTCACCACCCACATTTGAAGGGGTGGCAAAGAGTTCATCACTCTGCAAGCTCCATAAGAGAAATGTGGCATAGAAGCCAATCCATTTCGTTTCACATAATAGGAGTTAGGGTAAGCATATGAATAAGCAGAGAAATGCTTCGAGGACTTATGAACATAATGATTAGAAGAATAATGCTGATATTCATAGCCCTTGGCTCTTCCCTGCGAAACAGAGTTGTTAGCACAATGATGTTCACATGAGGACTTTGATCCTTTTGAGGAATTTGATCCATGTGAGGAATTTGGTCCGTATGAGGACTTGGATCCATATGAAGAATTTGATCTGGGGTTCCTATTCTTCATAGGTGGTGTCATGAGGACATTCACCTGAAGACTTTCAAGGCACCTTTTGGGAACCCAGATTTTCTTCATAGGAGAACCATTCCTGCGGTTACTGCCAACATATCTAGCAAATTCTTCACCATTCTAATTTTTAAACAGTTTATAGTTGGAGTCAAATGACTCATCAGAAGAATGAGAAGATTCACATGTAAAGCCAGATAAATTAGATGGATCAACTGGAGGTCCCTTTGCAGCAACCCATGAGGTTTTGGGGTACTGCTCAGGCTTCCAATATGTACCAACAGCATTGAGTTTCCTCTCAAAGGCAATACCCTCTTTCCTAGGGTTCCTGTTGAGGATCTGCTTTTTAAGCACATCACAAAGAGTCTGATGCCCTTTGAGGCTTTTGTACATGCCTGTCATGTACAATTCCTTCAGCCCTGCATCGTCAGTGATACTAGCAATGTCCTCAGATGAGGAATTAGTGATAGCAGAGACAGTTGAAGAATTTGTAGCATTAGAAGCATTTGAACATTCAGGTGAAGAATTAGCAGATTCACGTTCAATGCATTTCAAACATGGAGGAACAAATTATTCCTGAGCAGCGCTGATTTGTTGAGCAAGTAATGAATCGCGCTCCTTCTGAAGATCTTCATAACTCACTCTTAGCTTCTCAAGATCTTGCTTTCTTCGAAGAAATTCATAAGAAAGCTTCTCATGATCAGATAAGAGAGTGTTATGATGAACTTGAAGGTTGTCATACCTAGTCTGAAGTCTCTGAAGATTTTCAGTCAAGGTTTTAGTGCGATCCATTTCTTCACCCAACATATCATCACTCTTGTCTAGCATGTTTTGAACCTTTTCAAGGGCCCTTTGTTGTTTCACAGCAATCTTAGCAAGTTTAGAATAGCTAGGCTTAAGGTTTTCATTAGATTCATTTTCACTTGATTCAGATGAGGCATATTTGAGTACATTGGCACCCTTTGCCATGAATCAATAGGTGGGAGCGTAGTCATCATTGCCTTCATCAGCCTTGTTGGTGAGGTCATTTTCTTCAGAGTTGAAGATAGAGTTGCTGACGAATGCAGTAGCGAGGGCTAGGCTTGCCACACTAGATTCGGAATCCTCAGATGCCTCATCTTCCTCATTTTCTTCAGATTCAGCCTCAGAGTCCATTTCCTTGCCAATGAATGCCCGATCCTTCTTGGAGCTACTCTTCTTGTGAGATGAAGACTTTGAGGATTTTGATGATGAAGATTTTGAGGATTTCTTCTTTTTCTTCGTATCATCAGAACTGTAATCCTTGTATTTCTTCTTCTTTGATTCCTTTTCCCACTTAGGACAGTCTTGAATGTAGTGTTCTGGTTTCTTGCATCTGCGACAAAGCCTCTTCTTGTAGTCACTGGATGAGGAATCATTGCTCCTTGAGGGTCTTCCAAAGCGACCACGTCTTGAGAGCTTCTGGAATTTCTTCACTAGCAGTGCTAGATCATGGCTCAGTTCTTCAGGATCACCAAGACTGCTTTCAGAGTCTTCATCTTCAGATTCAGAAACTGCCTTGGCCTTCAGTGCACGTGATCTGCCATAGCTCGAACCATAGAGATCTCTCTTTTCAGCAAGCTGGAACTCCTGACTGTTTAGCCTTTCGAGGATATCAGCGGGATCAAGTGACTTGTAATCAGCACGCTCTTGTATCATCAAGGCCAGAGTATCTAATGAGGAATCAAGCGATCTCAGCAGTTTCTTCACCACCTCGTGGTCGGTGATGTCAGTGGCACCAAGTGCTTGGAGCTCATTTGAGATGTCAGTGAGGCGATCGAAGGTTTGTTGAACATTCTCATTGTCGAGTCTTTTGAAGCGGTTGAACAGATTGCGAAGAACATCAACTCGAGAGTCACGCTGTGTTGAGACTCCTTCATTTACTTTGGACAGCCTATCCCAGATAAGCTTAGCAGTTTCCAAAGCACTCACTCTTCCATACTGTCCTTTGCTCAGATGGCCACATATGATATTCTTCGCTTGAGAATTGAGTTGCTTGAATCTCTTCACATCGGTAGCGTTCGGTGAGGGTGAGACAGAGGGAACACCTTTTTCCACAACATACCAGAGATTGTTATCAATTGCCGCAAGATGCATTCGCATCTTATTCTTCCAGTAGGGGTAGTCCGTCCCATCGAAGGTAGGACACCCAGCAGAGACCTTGATCATACCTGCAGTCGACATAACTAAAACTCCAGGCAGTTAAACCAAAATCACACAGAACAAGGGAGTACCTTGCTTTGATACCAATTGAAAGTGCGTTATATCGACTAGAGGGGGGGTGAATAGGTGATTTTTATAAATTCTTCACTGAGGAATTTGTGGGTGAGGAAATTCCTTAGTGAAGAACTACTTGCAGCGGAATAAGTACTCACAAGTATGCATAGCAGAGCACAAGCATAGTCATCATGATTAAATGAAAACAAGCACATAGTATAGAAAGCGTAAACACAGGATAACACAGGATGAAGACAAACAGACTGAGGAAATTGAGAAAGTCTTCAGTCAAAGTCTTCAAACATAGATATGAACAATTGCACAACACAGGAATGAGGAAATGAAAGAGTTGAGGAAATAGAACCAGTTGGCTTGGTGAAGACAATGATTTGGTAGACCAGTTCCAACTGCTGTCTCAGTTGTACGTCTGGTTGGAGCGGCTAGGTATTTAAACCTGAGGACACCCAGTCCCAGACACACAGTCCTCACCATATTCTCCTTGAACTAAGGTCACACAGACCTCGTCCAATCACTCGTGGTAAGTCTTCAGGTGACTTCCGAACCTTCACAAACTTGGTCACTCGGCGATCCACAATTTCCTCTTGGATGCTCTAGACCATGACGCCTAACCGTCTGGAAGAAGCACAGTCTTCAAAGGTAACAAGTGTCGGATCCACGCAGGATCAATCTCTTTAGTGATGCTCAATCACTTTGGGTTTGTAGGTGTTTGGGTTTGGGGTTTTTCCTCACTTGATAATTTTCGCTCAAAGTCCTCGAAGGATGGGATGCTCTAAAATGACAAGTGTCAGTTTCTCTCGGAGCAGCCAACCAGCTCGTGGTTGTAGGGGGCGGCTATTTATAGCCTAGGGAGCAGCCCGCATGATAAGACATAAATGCCCTTCAATGATATGACCGTTAGGTGGGTAGATATTTTGGGACAGCTGGCGCATAGCACAGCAACGGTCGGAAATTTGAGGTTCAAATTCCTCAGGGCTATCATGTTCCTCACTGTGTAGGCAATCCACACTAGCGAATTCCTAACTCCTCAGTCAGAACAAATTCCTCAGAGACCAGAAGAACTTCATCTCTGTCACTGAAGAATATGACTGAACTGTATGAGATTTCCAATGGCTTCACTCGAAGGGATTGGTAGGTGTAGGATTTTGAGTTGAGCATCACATGGAAATTTTTCCTTAGTATTTCCTCGACCCCCTTTAACAGTACGGTGTTTCCTATGACTCAAGAAGGAGAAAATGAAACTATGAAAACAAAAGTCTTCACGCTTCATGTTCCTCAAAAGAATACCAAGTCTTCAAGGTCACACCAATTTCTTCACTTTCAAAGTCTTCAGAAAGTCTTCAGTCGAAGAACTTCATTTTTAGGGGTCGACTTTCTCTATAATTATCAAACTCCTCATAGACTTATAGATCTGTGTACACTCACATATGCATTAGTCCCTTAACCTATAAGTCTTCAATACACCAAAATCACTAAGGGGCACTAGATGCACTTACAAGGATGAGAGCGGCAACACTAGTCCGGATCCGATTATACCCCCAGATTCTGAACACAATACCGATATCATCGGGGCCTTAGCCACCAAAATAACACCATCGGCCCATCGAATAATGGAAGTAATTGCCCCATGGACCGAACCCTTCTTGGCCTACCTTAATAGGCGAGAGCTCCCTGAGGATCAGAATGAGGCTCGATGCATCATTCGGTGTTCGAAAGCCTACAAGGTTCATGGAGGGGAGCTCTACAAGAAGAGCGCTACCGGAATACTTCAAAGATGTATCTCCGAAGAAGAAGGATGGCAGCTCCTGGCCGAAATCCATCCTGGTCTCGGCGGTCAGCACGCCGCGGCTCGGGCTCTTGTAAGTAAAGCCTTCCGTACCGGTTTCTTCTGGCCAACGGCCCGAGCAGATGCACAAGACCTTGTCCAACGTGGTGTGGGATGCCAGCTTTTCGTCAATCAAAGCCATATGCCACCTACCGCCCTACAAACAATCCCCATTACTTGGCCTTTCACGGTCTGGGGGCTTGATATGGTCGACCCCTTAAAGGGGGAAGCCATAAGAAAAAATATCTGCTGGTCATGGTAGGTAAATTCACTAAGTGGATAGAGGCCAAACCAGTTAAAACGGCCGAAGCCGGACCAGTGATAGACTTTAGATCCGGTGTCGTACACCATTACGGTGTCCCACACAACATCATCACCGATAACGGCTCCAACTTTACAGCCGACGAAGTGAAAACCTGGTGTGCTAACCTAGGCATCAAACTCGATTATGCCTCCGTCTATCACCCCCAAACAAATGGTTAAGTCGAACGAGCTAATGGTCTTATCATGAGCGGCATTAAGCCCAGACTAGTACGGTCTTCAAAAGAATCAGACAAACACTGGGTCGAGGAGCTCGACTCCGTACTCTGGGGGCTGCGGACCACGCCCAATTGCACTATCGGTTACACACCATTCTTCATGGTGTACGGCGCGGAGGCTGTTTTTCCCTACGACATCATTCATGACTCACCTCGAGTGCGCATGTACGAAGAGAGAGAAGCCGAGCTGGATCCGTAGGACAGTCTAGATGCCCTGGAGGAGGGCGATGTTGCGAAAGCCCGTTCCGTGTTCTATCAACAGCAAGCTCGCAGATACCAAAGCAGGGAAGTGCGGGCCAAGACTTATAATGTTGGTGAACTCGTTCATGCTTTCCAGAAAAGAAAAAGGACAAACTCAAGCCCAAGTGGGAAGGTCCCTTCATTATAGATGAAGTTCTCACTAGAGGAGCATACCGTCTGCGTGATGCATCAGATAATCGCTTAGAGCCAAACCCGTGGAATGCCGCCAGACTTCGAAGATTTCTACGCCTAGAGCCGGACTCATTGTTCGTTTTCTTTTTCTCCTTTTTTCCATTTTCTCTCTCTTTAAGTTTTTTAGCTTTATAGCTCTTTTCCGGCTAGACCGCACACTTATGAGGTACACATCCTTAAATGTACACGCCCATAATACCTGGGGGCTTCTTTTATAGAAGCTTATTATCAATGTCCAAGCATCAAGCTCACCACATATGTGTCCTTTTCTCATATATACCTTTTCTTCGCCATTGTATGCACCTTTATGACTTAAGTTTTTGCCAAGCTGGGTTTCCTGGCTCCTGTGCTTATGCGCTACGTTCCCATTTGTTCGGCTAGGGCATAAAGGGAGCACCTCTGCGATTGTTACAGCCGAGCCATCTGGACTTGTACCTCAGACTGGGTGAAGCCGAAAGCTAGCATTCTTAAGGGAATAATTGGTCGGCGGACTAAAGACGTTTTCCCCTTGTTGCACTATGAACCCCCAGATATTATGTATACTGCGATTTTTCGAATCACAATCTGGGCATGCATACGAACGCATGTTCACCCAGGGAAAGGAACCCTTAACGGAACTATTCTCTCTGGAAGATGTTTCTTACAATCAATAAGTAATATAACATAGCTAGCCGAATACAACTTGTCTGTTTAAGCAACTATGACCCATACGCCTGGTTTCCACGCATGCCCCGGTATTTATTGCCGGTCCGATATTCGGAAACACTCCGCACCTTCGGGTCCGGAGGTCGAAGCGAAAAGGTCTGCCATGACAATCGTTTTACAATTCGGCTAGGGAAAAATTTGTCAATTGAAGTACATAGTCACTTGGACTCAAAAACTTCTTCCTCTATACCATCTAACAGGCTGTCTAGCTTACAATCCTATTGTTAAAACTTGGCGGCTATCTTTACTTGGTCATATACCATACTCACCGGAATCTCTTGTCCATCTGACCCTCGACGTCCGACCCGGGCCATATGATTCGGATCGAGTCCGGTGTACCACATTTTCACCATGGCTCAGGCCTCTCGCGCGCCTTCCCGGCAAGTCGATATCTTCCATAATCTAAAGCGGCGCCGAGCTCCCTTGAATAGCTTCACAAGCTCCTCCATACTTCCTGGAGGAGATGCGGATGACCATAAAGCCTTGGCAACACTGCGCATCGCTCTCCGAGCTCGTTCGTGCACTTGGGACAACTCTTGCAGCCGATCACCTTGAGATCAAGACATTTCCTCTTCGGGCCGGCCAGTTAGCATACCTGCAGACATAAATATGTTAACTCATTTATTTACCGCACTACACAGATGTAAGTTCAAAAGCATACTGAATATGCCGCCCTTAGGCTCTTGTTCTCTTTTACGACGTCCGCTAGCTGGGCTCGCATGTCTTTTAGCTCTTCGCCCAGCTGGGTGTTGCAATCCTGCAGCTTGTTCTTATCATCCCTGGTCCGTGTCAACACACGTTCGCCAGCAGCCCATTGCTTTTCGGCCTGATGCTTACCCGCCTACGCGACCTTCAGTTCCTCTTTCAGTTGATCTAACGATCCTGCCATGGGAAATACAACAGTATTAACATTACTGGTATATGATTATATTTTTCTGGATGAGGGAAAACATTACCAGGCGGTGCCTCCTTGGATTTCTCCAGTTCGGCGGTAACAACAGTTAGCTAGGTCCAACACTTTTCCAGCTCATGAGACAGCATGTTGTTCTTCTCCGTGAGTGCCTGATTATACAATGATCCTTAAATCAGTTGTTTCAACTGCTTCAAGTCTCGGGGCCTACTGGTATATGATTACCAGATCTATACAATGCGTACTTACCTGCATATCTTTCAAATGCTGGTCAGTGGCTCTGGCAAGCCCATCCCGAGCAGCTCGGATGTATGCATCAGCCGAGCTGAAGGCATTGAACGCCTCTTTAGTAAAGCCAGGGTCGCGAAGAGCGGCCCTCCGGCGCCGATGATTCATGGCACTCTCTACTTCAGAGTTTGTGACGGATACACCATCCGAATCCTCTGAAGGAGGACAATCCAGTATCACTCCCGTGTCAGCCCCTGCCCTAGAGGCAGGGTCTGGAACCTAATTGGTGGGGGGCGCGACCGGCAGGATCCCCGGACATAGTCCGGCGAACACTCTTCCTGATAAAACACTGCGAACAATGTCATAGTTCGATGTGACTGCCAGGGGGCATATTTAAGGCCATACCTCTTTGATGAAGGCTCGGCCGTGTTGTCATTTTCCTTCCTCTTCGAAGACCCGCCCGGCGCAGGCGCCGCTCTCTTATGAGACTCCTCTGGTGCAGCTTGGCGCACCGAGCGCCTCCCCTTTGGAGCACGAGACAGTGCGGTGGGTGAGGCATAATGAGGAAGTTCTTTCGGAGGACATGTCTCCTGACTACTTACATATGATGCAGGGAGGAGGCCAGGGTAATCGGCCATGATGGCCAATTCTGTGCCATCATAGCTCGCCTGGTAGAAGACTCCCTCCTTGAGCTCTACAAATATGTCCGGATCCTCTTCGAATCCGGGATCGAGGTCCTGGTTATGATCCTCCGCCTATGGAGCGGGGCTATGGATCCCCGCAACAACCTTTCGCCATTCCTATTAAAAATGGATGGGTTAATGTCAATTAAGCATGACTCAGGGAGAAGATTGAGTAAGGTGGTGGGATTAAAACTCACCCAGTTAGGGGGATTGTACATGGAAAATCCCTCTCGCCGCTTAAGGCGAGTGAACTCCTCTTTCTCCCCTTTGTACAGATCGGCCAATATTGTGGCCAGGGCGGCGGGGGTGTCCGGACCCTTACGTCCGCAGCGTGAGGCGTCATCTTCCCCATTGTAGTGCCACATAGGGAGCCCTCTGAATTGGAGCGGCTGGACACCTCGCACTATGGAAGTCGCCATTACCTCGATTATTGATAATCCGAACTGGGCAAGTGTCCTTATTTTGTCCATTAATTGTTGAACTTCCGCGCTATCTTCCTCCTCGAGGCTCCAAGGGCGCCAGCTGTAGAGTTTCCTCAATGGAGCGCTGGAAAATTCGGGAAGGCCCATTCGGACTGGGTCGGGGAGAGCATCATCTTCAATATAAAACCACTCCGAGGGCCACTCTTCGGACGCCTTCTTCGGCGTGCCGGACAGGTATCCGGTCTCGGCTGTGCGCCATATCTCGGCACCGCCACCTCGAATATAGATCCTTTTTGGGTGCAAGGGACGAGGCAGAAAAGCTTCCTCCATCACTCAAAATGGGCCTTGCGGCCCAGGAAAAGCTCGCAAAGAGCCACGAAACACGCGATGTGCAGGATTGAGGCTGGCGTAAGATTGTGCAGTTGGAGGCCATAGTACTCCAGGAGACCTCAGAGGAAAGGGTGGATTGGGAATCCGACGCCTCTTAATAAAAAGGAGACGAAGCACACTCGTTCCCCCCTGGTTGGGTTGGGGGAATTTTCCGCCAGGGCTTCCCAAGTGAAAGAAGTTAATCTTGCCCGAACGGGGACTAGATCCGCTGGGGGAAGGAATCCTTGTGTTTGAAGCTTAACCAGCTAGTCGTGGGATACTGAACATCTCTCCCAATCGCCTTTTTTGGAGCCATGAGGGCGGGAGGAAGAACTGGGAGAGCTAGCCATGTTTGAATGGTTTCTCCTGGCAAGTTCTAAGGATTATCCGCCTAGTGTGGAATGGCTTCTGAGATCTAATCTCTTTAAATAGACGCCTTTTTATGGCCAGGGTGTTATGTGCAAAAAATACTCTGACCTTTTGTATTCGCTCGACACGTGGAAGCAGAAGCGACGGAGGCGCAGAAGCCGACGGGTATGACACTAAATGAAAAGGTGAGTATAATTATTCGAGTCAGATGCTTTGAAATATTTGGAGGAGGGACCCACCTTGCAATGCCGAAGACAATCCGCGCGCCGGACACATCGTCATTGAAGCCTGGTTCGGGGGCTACTAAGGGAGTCCTGGATTAAGGGGTCCTCCGGCGTCCGGGCTATGTGACGTGGGCCGGACTAATGGGCCGTGAAGATACAAGCCAGAAGACTTCTTCCCGTGTCCAGATGGGACTCTCCTTGGCGTGGATGGCAAGCTTGGTGTTCGGATGTGAAGATTCCTTTCTCTGTAAACCGAATCTGTATAACCCTAGGTCCCTCCGGTGTCTATATAAACCGGAGGGTTTAGTCCGTAGGGGCAATCATAATCATACAGGCTAAACATCTAGGGTTTAGTCATTATGATCTCGAGGTAGATCAACTCTTGTAAACCCCATATTCATCCAAGATAATCAAGCAGGAAGTAGGGTATTACCTCCATCAAGAGGGCCCGAACCTGGGTAAACATCGTGTCCCTGTCTCCTGTTACCTTCGATCCTCAGCGCACAGTTCGGGACCCCCTACCTGAGATCTGCCGGTTTTGACACCGACAGGTATGTGACGTAATGTTCTAAAAACCTTTCATATAAAAGATTAAACCTGTATAAAGACAGTATCCCCTGAGGCTCTGTCAGGTTTAAAAGAGACCGGACAGAGTATCTACATAGTATTAGGGGGGAGTAACATACTATGTTGTTATTGTAAGAGGCCTCCATGTTGGCGGCAACCGCCCATGCCGCAGAAGTTTCCGAACTCAATCGGAAGCTTCAGGTGGCAGATGAGGAACTCGACCACATTAATTAGTGGTTCGACGAGACGCAAGGTATGCGTATGATGTTTAAAAAGGAATTTATTTTTATATCAGAAGTGATATGTATATTTAGAGGTTAACTCGTGGAATGCTTTGATTATGATCATAGTTGCCACGACCAAGGTCGACACCCTCAAAGGCACCCTCGCCCAGGCCAAGAAAGAGGCGGAGGCGAATAAGGGAGCCACTGACAAAGCAGCTGTAGAACTGAAGACCGAGCAAGCTGCCCGCTACCAACACGGAGCTCGGGTTGCCGAAGCGAGCAGGAGCTGAAGGATGCCATCAGCAAATGTGAAGCTTTGGAGGAAAATACTTCGGCCCAGTCGTCCAAGCTTGCCAAGGCTCTCCATGATGGCAAAGAGGTGCGGATCGAGTCCCGGAGTGCTCGTGAAGAGATCCATCAGGCGATGCAGATCGCGGCTGGTAAGGCCTTTCTTTTGCAGAGTATCTTTGGAGATCAGAGGTATGCTTTGCTCACCCGAGTGTGGAGTTCTCCAGGCGTGTTTGTGAATCTTCTGAAGAGTGTCGCTGATGCCGCACAGTTCTTTCGAGCCCAAGGGGAACTCGAAGTTGTTCTGGTTGCAATTTCTCGTGTCGGAACACCCGACGCCTCTGAACGACCAGCTGAAGCAGCTGACGGAGCTGCATAGGGTGGCAGGCTTGGCCATGAAGGACCTGATAGTCCAACTCTGGCCGGCCGAGCCGATTCCTAGCGGCTACTTCGGTTTGGTGAAGCGGCTTGTCGACGCGCGACCTCGGATTGACGCTGTGAAGCGCTCGGCCTGCATAGAGGGTGCCCGAATGGCCTTCGCCCGCGTCAAGATGCAATGGGCAAAGATGAAGACCACCGAAGTGGCAACCGCAGGCCTGCCCGAAGGCAAAGATCATCGAAAGCCGGAGAGGTACTTTGATGACGTCCTAGAAGGAGCCCGAATGATAGAGGGCCAATGCTCTAAGGACGTAATATTTGATTGAGTGTGTTCGGGTTGTACAAACTATGTGATGAACCCATGCTATTTATTTATCTATGTTTGCGCTTTTTGTTTCAAGCGATGTTTCCTCCTATGCGGCCGTTTATTGTTCTATTTCTGAAAGTTGCCAGTCGTCGGCTTCAGCCCCCATGTAGATGCTAACTGGTTGTTCAGCGTAACGCGTGACCACACTTTATCCAATGTCATGGCCCGTAAAGGAGGTGTCCGCGAGGTGAACCAGGCAATCAGACTATGCGGCTTTATTACTTTCACCTACCATAGGAGTTTGACTGTGGAGCTAAGTACTAGCCCTTTGTGCGTGTGCGGCTATCCGGAGTACGGTGCCTCTTCCACGCGGCTGGACGAAGACCAGCCCCTCATATAACACAGGGTGAATCGCTAACGATTTGTAGTATAATACTAAGTCGCCGACTCGCCGACCAGCTCTCGCCTATCATGACAGTCAGTTTTCGGCTTTCTCTACTGAGGTACTTGACCGGACGAACCAGAAATACAATTGCAGTAGTTCTCCCTTTACTACCTTAGCCGAACGAGCGGAACGTAAGGTGGTAAGCACAGGAGCCAGGCAACCCAACTATAGACCAAAGACATGATTCGGAGCTGATGCATATAATGCAATATTCGGGACGCCGAAGAGTTCCCTATAGGTGTTCGGACTTGAAATGTGCATGGCCAAATACAGCTCCCGGTGTTAAGGCCGGACTAAAGCATGTGCGGCAGTCTAAAGAAGGGAGGGAATACAGATGGTAATATGAAATAAAGTGAATGCCAAACAAAAGTGGTGATCAACTGCTTCCTTTATACCCTCATGAGTACGTCGAGCCATGTTATTACAGATAATGCCATGAATATCGAGGCCATTTTACATGCCAAAAATTTACACAAGGGAAAGGTTTATACATGGCCTAAAAGTAGTGGTTTGAAGATCCCAATGATGCCATGCTGCATGTCTGCGCCGTTTATCCTTGGTGAGACATCCTTGGAGAGGAGTATAATGGTCGTCAACTAGAAAGAGGGACGTGGAAAAGAGCCCCCGTACAACCGTAGATCCGGTAGGTATCTTAACAAACCTGCGGTGGAAGAAAAAAATATTTGAGGTCCGAATAGGGTCAAGCCGTACTATGGACCTTTTTTTGCAGTGTGCCTCCAGCGCCGCCCAAGGTATTTTAAGTGCGTAATTATGTACGCACGATACATATGCCGTGACCTTATGGGGCGAACGGCGGAGGCTAAACTGCTATTGAAGCTCCGGCTCCACCGAGCTACCGCCTTGTAACATGGGTCGGACATGTTTAGCAGTGTCATGGGTCTTAATGACCGATGAGTTGTTCGGCTTGATGAGGCCGCCCTATACTCCGGCTGCTAGGGCCGCGGTATGCTCCTGAGTACAGAGGGGGCGCTCCATATTCCCATTTACTATAATGACGCCACGAGGTCCAGGCATTTTGAGCTTGAGATAGGCATAGTGCGGGACTGCATTAAAGCGGGCGAAAGTAGTTCGTCCGAGTAGTGCATGATAACCACTGCGAAAAGGGACGATGTCGAAGATCAATTCTTTGCTTCGGAAGTTGTCTGGAGAGCCGAATACTACTTCCAGTGTCAAGGAGCCCGGGCAGTGGGCCTCCACGCCGGGTATCACTCCTTTAAAGGTAGTGTTACTAGGCTTGATTCTTGATGGGTCGATACCCATCGTATGGACAGTATCCTTGTAAATCAAGTTGAGGCTGTCACCACCGTCCATAAGGACTCTAGTAAGATGGTATCCATCAATGATAGGATCGAGTACCAGGGCCGCCGAACCTCCATGAAGGATACTGGTTGGGTGGTCCCTGTGATCAAAGGTGATCAGACAAGCAGACCATGGGTTGAATTTTGGGGCGACGGGCTCTACGGCGTAGACGTCCCTTAATGTGTGTTTGCGCTCCCTCTTGGGGATGTGGGTGACATAGATCATGTTCACTGTTTTCACCTCGGGGGGAAACTGTTTCTGTCCCCCAGTGTGTAGTGGGCGAGGCTCATCATCGTCCTCGCTGTGAGGTCCTTTTCCCTTATGTTCGGCATTTAATTTACGGGCCTATTTGAAAACCCTGCAGTTTCTGTTGGTGTGGTTGGCAGGCTTGTCAGGGGTGCCATGAATCTGGCAAGGTCTCTCTAGTATTTGTCCAGGTTGGATGGACCGTCCCTATTACCTTTGAACGGCTTCTTCCACTGACCAGGTTTAGAGCCACTGAATCTGGCGTTTACTGCCGTATCCTCTGTTTCTTCGTTGTTGTTCCAACGCCTGTTTTACTGCGTCGTGGCCTTCCATTGCCATCCCGAGCCTCAAAAGTGTCGGGGTCGCTGGTACTGTTGCTTCTACGAGCCAACTAGCTATCTTCGCCCGCACAAAACCGGGTCATAAGTGCAGTTAGAGCTGCCATGGTCTTTGACTTTTTCTTACCGAGGTGTCGGGCAAGCCATTCGTCACGGACGTTGTGCTTAAATGCCGCTAAGGCCTCGGCATCCGGACAGTCCACGATTTGGTTCTTTTTAATTAAGAACCGATTCCAAAGTTTGCAAGCTGACTCCCCGGGTTGCTGGATTATGTGACTCAGGTCATCAGCATCCGGTGGCCGGACATAAGTGCCCTGAAAGTTGTCCCAGAAAGCATCCTCTAAGTCTTCCCAACTTCCAATGGAGTCCTCTGGGAGGCTGTACAACCAGTGTCATGCTGGTCCTTTCAACTTTAGAGGGAGGTATTTAATGGCGTGGAGATCATCTCCGCGAGCCACGTGAATGTGGAGAAGAAAATCTTCAATCCATACGGCGGGATCCATCGTTCCATCGTATTTCTCGATGTTCACAAGTTTGAGCCCCTCTGGAAATTGGTGCTGCATTACCTCATCGGTAAAGCACATAGGGTGTGCAGCACGTCTGTACCGGGCGACATCGCGACGGAGTTCGGATGACATTTGTGTACGGTGCTGATCCCGGACTTGGTTATGTTTGTTGTGCCAGGCTTGATGGTCGTCATCTCGTGCTGGGGCACGTCCTCTTGATCCATAGATTGATCTGGTCTGGCCAGCTTTATTGGTTAGGTCCTGACATAAGTCGTACGTGTAGCCCGGAGGCGCTGTCTCCTTGCCTCTATGGCGAGGGGGCGCGGGGCTGGTGTTCGGCATAATTAGCCGTTTTGTCCCGTCGACGTGGTGGTCGGGCCGGTTGATCAACCTGATTGTATTTTGATGGTATTGGCTCAAAGGCCTCGTCGTCGAATTGTGGCAGTAGCCTGCATTTGGGATAACTTTTTGTTTGGCGCCCAAAGCCATATCCTTCTTCGACGGCTAGGACCTTGGTCCATCTGTCGTTGAGTGTATCTTGTTCGGCTTGAATCTGTTGCTGTTTCTTTTTCAGGCTCCGTGAAGTGGTGATGAGCCGTCACTTGAGCGTTCTTGTTCGAGGGCTTCCTCTGGGACGGTGAATTCTTCATCACCGAGGCTAACGTCCTCTTCAGAGACAGGTAAGTAGTTACTATCCTCCGAATCCTCGTGATCGGCGTGTTCGGGGCTGTATTGACCCTCTTCCCTTTCATCCAGCTCGAACGCAGGCTCAACGGGGTGATCAGGGTCTTTGGTGTTGTCTGGAGTGTTATTATCTCCGGTGTCGGTATTGCTTTCCCTTGCCCGACGCGATCATGAGCAGCGCCGATGACGCCGGCGTTTTGGTGGTTCATCGACGGGCTTATCGTCATCTGGATCTTGAGTGCCATCATCGTTCTTCTTCTCAGGTGTGTCCACCATGTATACATCGTAAGTGGAAGTGGCTGTCCAACACCCACTGATGGGTAGGTTTTGACCTAGTTCGGCCCCGACATCACCGCCCATGCCGTCGATGTCTTCGGAGGAATAATCTAGCATGTCGGTTAAATCCTCGACAGTGGCTATTAAGTGGGTGGTGGGTGGGACGTAAAATTCCCTACTCTTAGCCCCTAGATCAAGCTAGGCATAGTTCGGAGGTGATACTTCCGTGATGGCGAGAGATTGTATTAAGTCCAGTGTTTCGTTTAAGAGCGAAAGCTGGACAAGCATATGAGGATCTGCGGGGCTAGGCTCGATGATAAGAATTTGGCCGAGACCAATGGACGTAGGCCTCGAGAGTTTAGAGTTGGTGTCCAGAAGCGAGTCCAGCTTCCCGATGACAGGGAGAGTCCTGTTTGACTCCGGGTCCGCCGACGACTTGGTCGCATCTGGGTCTCGGGCTAGGAGCTCTGTGATCGGAGAGAGTCCGGCGGGGTTCATCCTCCCATCTTCGGACGAAGTGGTCCGCCCTGGATCTAAGGCCGAGACAAACATGAGCATCGACCTCTGGATGGGATCAGATGGTAGATTGGGAGGACCTCCTTCGTGTGGGTGGGGAGCAGTGGCCGAGGTCGTGAACCTCTCGAAGATCATGTCTCTCGGATATCGGCGATGTAGTTCAAGCTTCCAAACCTGATCTGGTGACCAGGGGCGTAGCTGTCGACCTGCTCAAGGTGACCGGTCGAGTTGGCACATAGCACGTGTAGCGACCCGACCTCAGACGGTCAAGTCTCTGTGCTTAAGTGTCATCCCTGGATCGGTACGCTGACACACACAGTACTCGAGGATTTATAACGGAGGTAAATCACATGTATAAAGTAACGTAAATACTATTACCTCAATCCAAATAGCGGCAGTAACAAGATTGTGGATTCCCATCAACACCAACGGCAAAGTTGAGTGTAGAAATCGTAACCCTAACGTATCACTTACTCGTCGTAAGATTCCTACAACATGAGACGTTGCAGCCACAAAGGGTCAGTACATTCAATGTACTGGAAAATTCACACCCTAGGATAATGATGAATAATAACTATCACTACATGCAAATATGGCTGGTGGAAAAGCTCTATGGTTATAATGTTTTTGCGAAAAGCCAATTTTTTCCTACTGCAAAGGAATATATTTTATTTAACTACAAAGTTTGTTGAAAAACATTGAGAATGGTAAACCCCATCTCAAACCCAATTAAAAGTAATTAATAACCCAACAAAATTAATTTAGAACGATGAGATCAACATGATAATCTAAGAACCAGATACTCAATATGTCCATAACCGGGGACACGGCTAACCATGATTAGTTTGTACACTCTGCAGAGGTTTGCGCACTTTTCCCCACAAGACTCGATCTCCTCCGTTGGATTTCTCGCACTACATGGTGTTTGAGAAACGGATGACCGAGACACAGTCTTTCAGAAGCGTTAGCACCTTACGATGGGTAGACAGTACCACCTACATCCCGGCCCCTACATCTGCTAGTCTACCACTGTAAGAGTTCACACGACTTAATCAACTATGCTAGAGCCCATAATAGCTTGTGGCTGCACACGGAAGTTTCTAGCATGAATAATCTTATGATCCCTTTTAGCCTGGGTGGCAGTCCATAGGAGAATCACACGGTACCCCGGGATTTCCAAAAATACAGGCAATCACTGGATTCCCCAGGTGCCTCAATCCACCCAGATGTGTATTTAAGTTGCCACCTTAAGTTGAACCATTAATTAACAATCTCACATCTGTCATGGATACACTCAAAACCCAATCCACGTCTACGAGCATAGCATAGCAATACAAGCATAACGTAGAAGTAACTCCCAAGGTTTGAATGCAGGGCAATAGGTTCCTACCTCATCAACTACTTCCCAATACCCACATGTTATCAAGACCTAACCATGCAGTGTTTGAGGGTGAAACTAATGCATAAAAACTGGGTATGAAAGGGATATGATCAAAGTGTGAACTTGCATGTACTGTTGATGAACATGATTCGCACTCATACCTCCTGATAGTTCTACTCGTCACACTCCGGTCAATCTATCATGAGCAAGCAATACTAACCACAAATAAGCAATCACTCAAAAGATCGGAAAGAACAAAAAAGACAAATTGGAAAACATCAAAACCAAATAACTCTTGCAACATAAAACAATTTCTAACAGTACCAAAATTATGTGTATTTGGCCTTATCAGAAAGTTTATATCAAGAGCTTCGATTTGCAAAAAGAATCAACTAAAACGGCGTTATAAAACTCAAGTTAGGATCAAATGAAGTTCAAACTCAAATCTGTTTGAATTCAAATTTTAAAACTTTCAAAAATATGTTTGAGTTGCTTATCCGGATAGAGGGGATCATAACGAAGAAGTGGGCGTTGGTTTCGTTGAATTTGGATAAACGAGTAAAAAGATGTGGTCGTTTGAAAATCAGGGACTAATCTATAAATAGAATCATCACAGATAGGTCCCTGGCCGAAATTAAAAAGAAAAAGAAAAATCTATCGAGCGAACGCTCGCTACAGAATGCTAACGAACGAAACCGTTCGCTACGAACCCTAACTAACGAATCGTTCACTAATTAACCTAACTAATGAATAAAACCGAGGAAACCAGAGAAAACCTAGAAAAAAATAAACCGGACCGGGGCAGTTTATACCGGTTCGGGGCGGATCGGATCCGGCGGCGGCGGACCGGTCCACTCCGGCGGTTTTCCCGCGGCGGCGGGCGTCAGCGAGGAGCGGCGCTTCGGTAGAGGCGAGGCGAGGCGGCTCCGGCGCGGCGGCTCGGCGAGAGGCGGCGGCGCGGTGGCTGCGGGCTAAGGCGATGGCGGCGGTGCGGGAAGTGCGGCGCGGCGGCGGTGTGCAGCAGCGGCGGCGGGGGAGTGCGAAGGCGGCGGCGGCACGGCGTGGGAAGTGCGGCGGCTGCGCGGGCGAGGCTGGCGGCGTATTTAAGAGGAGGGAAGTCGAGGATGGCGTGCGGAAGGGGGCAGGAGGAGGCCGGAGGCGGCACGGCGCGAGGTCGGCTGCACGGCGGTCGTGGCGGCGACGGACTCCCGAGCGGAGTCCCGCTCGGGGACGGCAGGGACGGTGGTGGGGAGCTGGGCCGCGTCCTGGCGAGATGCTGGGCCGGCCGAGTCTGCGAAGAAGATTTGTTTTTAAAACACACGAAAATAAAATAAAAGCGAAATAAAATGAAATAGAACCTAGTCATATTTTATATCAAAATTTTCAAAAAAAGATTTCCTACAAGCTGAACATTTTTGTAGAGTCAAATAAAATCCTAAAAATTTCAAAATAATTCAAACAGTGCTATTACTTCAATAAAACCCAATAAAATCATTTTTAAAGATACCAAAATCAATTCAAATTTATTTCTCTCCAATTTTCTGATGTAGGGAATCATTTTACCCTAATTTCCATATATTTTATTTTTGGAGAAAAATAATTTGAATAAAACCCAAATAACTCCAAATTGAAAATAATTTCAAAAGGACTTTGAATTTGATCCTTTTAAACTTCCAACTCATATTTCATATGCTTTGAAGAAGTCATTTTATCTTCTCTCATGAAACTCATTGAGTTGCTTAAAGTTTCTGAATTTGAAATAATATCAAATGAAATTCAGATATTTTGAACAACCCTTTTCATTTAATTAAATAGGAGAAGTCATGTCATCTTCTCTCCAGGGTTTTATGATGAAAAGTATTTGAATTCACGGAGACCAGAAAGCAAAGGTGAAAGTTTGGGAAAGTCATTTCATTCCCTCTCATTTAACTTTCAAAAGTTTCAAATTTCACTCACTTTCAGTCAATGAATCACACAACAATCAATCAAATCTATCTATTTATTATAACATTCCAAAATTTAGAATTTTGGGATGTTACAAACCTACCACCCTTAAAATGAATGTCGTCCTCGAGATTCGGAGAGGCTAGAAAGAAATAGGTTAGGTTTGGGGGTCTCCTCAAAATCCATCGATCATCTCCGGGGTCTTGGGTGCTACCACCCTTAGAAACATGGTTACGGTTCCATCAAAACTCATATACTCCATCCTTATTGTTGACAGGGTCGTTCTTCTCAGATCCTCGGGGAAATTCTTTCTCTGGGCTCTTCCCGTAGTGGCGTAACCTTTACTGCAATACTTCTGTCCTTTCATCTTGGTAAGGTTCTTCTGTGATCGAGTCTTCTTAGCTGACAAGTCTGGCGCCAATACTAAACAACTATCGATATCTCATGGTGGTCATCAATTTATGGTTTCTCCTGTAGGAAATGGGTCTGGTTGATCCTCACCGTATACCCTACGGTTGGCAAACTGCCTTGTACAAGGGAAAAAATTGCTATACCATTCTAAGGTTTAAACAAGGTTTTGATCGTCGTCTCTCTACTATAGGTAAGTCACTCAGATTTACCATCCCATATAGCAAAGCGAATAATAAGAGTAAGTCGGTATGGTGATCAATCCACCCCGCACCCAAATCATTACCTGGTATATGGTTTAGCGAATCTCGCATTCTAACACTTGGTCATCCTCACAAGCATTATAGAATTTCTCTTGTCGACGAACTAGGTTCGAAAAAAATCCATTGATTCTTTAAGCCAAACAAACATCTATCGTTCCTTCACAACTCTCGGGTTTTTGTGTTACTCCTATGAAATCGTCCGTCGATAAAGGCATATCCTCTTCCAGGGTTTTTCCTTCAGCAAGAGTGTGCTTGCTTCTTCGCAGGTCCTGGGGCCTGTGGGTTATGGCTCATCTCATCACTTGTAAACCTTGAACTCATCATTGGGGCAACTGATCACTAATCCAACATCCAACTTCCTAGCATTCTTATATCCATCCAATTGTACTGTCTTCCTTCCTTCTATTGGCACCAAACTAAGACATGATTACTCAGACTCATCATGGAGTTTCCATTGATCCATATTTCCAACATCATACCTCCTTTATCCAATAGTACTTCATCTCTTCATACTCTTGGGATACCCCACATATCGAGACAAATCTCGTACTTATTTTGTCCGAAGTCCACTCCGTGGAATATCATTATCCTTTCCAGGGGTCAAGTGTCCTCACAGGGTACTACCACCCTTGAAATGCACAAATTTATCCATAGACCGTATTTCTCATATCCTCAAAAATGGTCAAACTCTTTCTTCATAGAGTAACAACTCATAAAATCCAAATCAATACCAACGATGCTAACTTTATTGATTCTCAAATTATTACAATCTCCTACATTTCCATTACATGCCTCAACTCAACACCTCAATACAAAAGAGTTGTCCCCACTACTTCTACTACATTTCTCACTGTCTCAACTATTTATCACAAGTCTCCTTCTCCTTGGGACAAACTCTGGCAAAGTGCCCTGCTTCATTACAGCTGAAACATATTACTTCTGACAAGTCTCGTGGTTTCCTTGTGATTACATAGCCTCCTTGGGTCCTCGGCTTCCTTTTTGGGCAAGTGCTGAGGTAGTGCCCTGACTCCTTGCACCTATAACAGGTGATATGGCTCAGATCCTTCCTGGAATCCAATCTACTTCTCTTTCTGGACTTTTCTGTTCCAATCAGGGCTTCTATTTCCTGTGGGTCATACTCTACTTCCTTTGTCGGGAATTCTACTAGATCCCCATTCAGACAATTCTGGGAGATGTGTCCTTATTCTCCACATGAATAGAAAGACTTGATGCAAGGTCTAATTGGTTCTTCTTTAGGTGTGTCCTCCACCTCTTCCTTCATCGTAGGTTCTTCTAAAGTTTCCACGGGGGCTCCTTTCATTACTTCTTTCTTCTGCTGGATGGTTTTTCGAACCATGGGGTAAATGTGACACTGAGCAGGGTAGTGGGTAGTCCCTTCACATAAGAAACAAGTAATCTGCCTAGTTGGGCATTCTTCAGCTAGGTGACTTTCTTCACAATTAGGACATTCATCCTTGTGTTCTTTATGGTTGTGTCCTATTTCTCCCCAAAGCTTGCATGCACAAGTTTTCTTCATATCCTTTCCATAAGGCTTCAATTTCTGGGACACAAGCCGAGACTTTAACAAAGTGCACTTAAATTCCTTCCAAGTGATTACTCCTTGCCATCCATTGATGGTTTGGTGCATCCTCCACCAAGTAGCAGCACCTCTTTCAAAGCACTGAAGAGCATGCTGGGCCATATCCTTTCTGACTATAGGGTTATTCTTCATATGATCCTCCATGTTTTGAATCCATCAGTCCGTCTCCAATTGACTTATCGGTCCCGGAACTGTGAGTTCATCTCCATTCATCCTCTATTGGGTCCATGGGTTTGGGGTGGGATAAGAGAGATAGAGAGGGATACACACAATGCAAACAATAGTTTTGAAAAGACAGATTTTATTTGTGGCTGTCAGAAAAACAACAAACAAATGACAGCTCACAATCGTCGCATCTAACGTGGGTATATAACAGGGGTTTGGTCTTGTAAAGTTCAATAAATATTCAAAGTTGCCAACTCCTCAAGTCTTGTTCATGTCTCCAATGGCTTATTCCGATCGTGCTTGTCCTTCTCAAGTTCTTTTGCCATATCATCTCTATTGACGCGAAGTCTCTCGTGACATCCTTTAATATAATGGAGTTGCGTTCCAAACTTCTGGGTTTCAACATCCTTGGCATGAACCATGGTCCTACTGTCCTTCAGTTTCCTGACGAATCTCCGGTATCTCGAGGTTTTGCTCCTCCAGCTTGGATACTTCGGCTTCTGGGTCCTAAGTTCTTCACGAAATGCTTCTTTGTCAAAATACGGCTTCCTGAAGGTCCATCTTAAAATTCTTGATGTAATACTCCAGATCCTGGCGATACACCAGCTAAGGTTAAAACTTCGTCTTTTGTGGATAAATGCTCCATCAGCCTTCTTGCCATCCAATCCTTCCAAAAAAATGCATGCTTAACTTAGCATGGCGGCAATAGCATAAACGGGCGATAACATCTTGGATATCCATATTTCTGCCCTGGTCATTGACACGAACCATCATTCCATAGTTGATATCTCCTGTCGTAGGGTTTTCTTGACAAAACTTTGAGTTCTAATGCTCCATACTCCGGTCTTTCTCCGATACAACTTGATCTCGGGTATTGACAGCTTCCATAGTCTGTCAAGTTCCATAAGGGTAGCCTTCCTGGGTCATACCAATCTGGAAATTCTTCAGAGTCTTCACATTCTCCTAATCTTCGGATGTCTCGAACCGTTGTAGTTTCCATTAGTATAATGCACGGTAAAATCTTCTTCATTTCGAAACGGTCTTAATTGTCTGATATCTTGTACTCCTTGCAGTGGTCTCTTCAGTCGATCTTCATGTGGTCAAAAAAAGGGAAAGGGGTATAGTCTCACTAAAAGGGAATTTTGAATAAGCTCGGAAGAGAAGAGAGGTAAAAGATCCTTTTGAAAAGAAAGTTGTAGAGAAAAAATCTTTTCCTATAGGCTTGCCAGTTTCTAGGGTCACGTTCTACAGTCAACATGTGCTCCGATACCATCTTGTAGCGACCCGACCTCAGACGGTCAAGTCTCTGTGCTTAAGTGTCATCCCTGGATCGGTACGCTGACACACACAGTACTCGAGGATTTATAACGGAGGTAAATCACATGTATAAAGTAACGTAAATACTATTACCTCAATCCAAATAGCGGAAGTAACAAGGTTGTGGATTCCCATCAACACCAACGGCAAAGTTGAGTGTAGAAATCATAACCCTAACGTATCACTTACTCGTCGTAAGATTCCTACAACATGAGACGTTGCAGCCACAAAGGGTCAGTACATTGAATGTACTGGCAAATTCACACCCTAGGATAATGCTGAATAATAACTATCACTACATGCATATATGGCTGGTGGAAAAGCTCTATGGTTATAATGTTTTTGCGAGAAGCCAATTTTTCCCAACTGCAAAGGAAAATATTTTATTTAACTACAAAGTTTGTTGAAAAACATTGAGAATGGTAAACCCCATCTCAATCCCAATTAAAAGTAATTAATAACCTAACAAAATTAATTTAGAGTGATGAGATCAACATGATAATCCAAGAACCAGATACTCAATATGTCCATAACCGAGGACACGGCTAACCATGATTAGTTTGTACACTCTGCAGAGGTTTGCGCACTTTTCCCCCCAAGACTCGATCTCCTCCGTTGGATTTCTCGCACTACATGGTGTTTGAGAAACGGATGACCGAGACACAGTCTTTCAGAAGCGTTAGCACCTTACGATGGGTAGACAGTACCACCTACATCCCGGCCCCTACATCTGCTAGTCTACCACTGTAAGAGTTCACACGACTTAATCAACTATGCTAGAGCCCATAATAGCTTGTGGCTGCACACGGAAGTTTCTAGCATGAATAATCTTATGATCCCTTTGAGCCTGGGTGGCAGTCCATAGGAGAATCACACGGTACCCCGGGATTTCCAAAAATACAGGCAATCACTGGATTCCCCAGGTGCCTCAATCCACCCAGATGTGTATTTAAGTTGCCACCTTAAGTTGAACCATTAATTAACAATCTCACATCTGTCATGGATACACTCAAAACCCAATCCACGTCTACGAGCATAGCATAGCAATACAAGCATAACGTAGAAGTAACTCCCAAGGTTTGAATGCAGGGCAATAGGTTCCTACCTCATCAACTACTTCCCAATACCCACATGTTATCAAGACCTAACCATGCAGTGTTTGATGGTGAAACTAATGCATAAAAACTGGGTATGAAAGGGATATGATCAAAGTGTGAACTTGCCTGTACTGTTGATGAAGATGATTCGCACTCATAACTCCTGATAGTTCTACTCGTCACACTCCGGTCAATCTATCGTGAGCAAGCAATAGTAACCACAAATAAGCAATCACTCAAAAGATCGGAAAGAACAAAAAAGACAAATTGGAAAACATCAAAACCAAATAACTCTTGCAACATAAAACAATTTCTAACAGTACAAAAATTATTTGTATTTGGCCTTATCAGAAAGTTTATATCAAGAGCTTTGATTTGCAAAAAGAATCAACTAAAACGGAGTTATAAAACTCAAGTTATGATCAAATGAAGTTCAAACTCAAATATGTTTGAATTCAAATTTTAAAACTTTCAAAAAATATGTTTGAGTTGCTTATCTGGATAGAGGGGATCATAACGAAGAAGTTGGCGTTGGTTTCATTCAATTTGGATAAACGAGTAAAAAGATGTGGTCGTTTGAAAATCAGGGACTAATCTATAAATAGAATCATCACAGATAGGTCCCTGGCCGAAATTAAAAAGAAAAAGAAAAATCTATCGAGCAAACGCTCGCTACAGAATGCTAACGAATAACTAACGAATCGTTCACTAATTAACCTAACTAATGAATAAAACCAAGGAAACCAGAGAAAACCTAGAAAAAAATAAACTGGACCGGGGCGGATCGGATCCGGCGGCGGCGGACCGGTCAACTCCGGTGGTTTTCCCGTGTCGGCGAGGAGCGGCGCTTCGGCAGAGCCGAGGCGAGGCGACTCCGACGAGGCGTCTCGGCGAGAGGCGGCGGCACGGTCGCTGCGGGTGGCGGCGCGGGCTAAGGCGACGGCGGTGGCGCGGGAAGTGCGGCGCGGCGGCGGTGTGTAGCGGCGGCGGCGACGGAGTTCGAGGGCGGCGGCGGCGCGGCATGGGAAGTGCGGCGGCTGCGCGGTCAAGGCTGGCGGGGTATTTAAGAGGAGGGAATGCGAGGATGGCGTGCGGAAGGGGGCAGGAGGCGGCACGGCGCGAGGTCGGTGGCGCGGCGGACTCCCGAGCAGAGTCCCGCTCGGGGACGGCAGGGACGGCGGTGGGGATCTGGGCCGCGGCCTGGCGAGATGCTAGGCCGGCCCAGTCTGCGAAGAATATTTTTTTAAAAACACACGAAAATAAAATAAAAGGGAAATAAAATGAAATAGAACCTAGTCATATTTTATATCAAAATTTTCAGAAAAAGATTTCCTACAAGCTGAACATTTTTTAGAGTCAAAGAAAATCCTCAAAAATTCAAAATAATTCAAACAGTGCTACTGCTTCAATAAAACCCAATAAAATCATTTTTAAAAATACCAAAATTAATTCAAATTTATTTCTCTCCAATTTTCTGATGTAGGGAATCATTTTACCCTAATTTCCATATATTTTATTTTTGGAGAAAAATAATTTGAATAAAACCCAAATAACTCCAAATTGAAAATAATTTCAAAAGGACTTTGAATTCGATCCTTTTAAACTTCCAACTCATATTTCATATGCTTTGAAGAAGTCATTTTATCTTCTCTCATGAAAATCATTGAGTTGCTTAAAGTTTCTGAATTTGAATAATATCAAATGAAATTCAAATATTTTCAACAACCCTTTTCATTTAATTAAATGGAAGAAGTCATATCATCTTCTCTCCAAGGTTTTATGATGAAAAGTATTTGAATTCATGGAGACCAGAAAGCAAAGGTGAAAGTTTGGGAAAGTCATTTCATTCCCTCTCATTTAACTTTCAAAAGTTTCAAATTTCACTCACTTTCAGTCAATCAATCACACAACAATCAAACAATCAATCAAATCTATCTATTTATTATAACATTCCAAAATTTAGAATTTTGGGATGTTACAGCACAAAGCCACCAAACACAAAGAGTTAACCAGGGAGAAAGGTCTCCTCGAAAACAGCGTTGTCGTCGATGACAAGGCGAGCCATCGTCCTTCTGTTGACAACACAATGGAACTCTCAATGAAAGCACCAATGTCGGTTCAAACCGGAAGATCTCGGGTAGGGGGTCCCAAGCTGTGTGTCTAAGGATCGAGGGTAACAAGGGACAATAGGGACACGATGTTTACCCAGGTTTGGGCCCTCTTAAAGGAGGTAAAACCCTAGGTCCTGCTTGATTGTATTCGATGAGTATAGGGGTTACAAGAGTTGATCTACCTCGAGATCGCAATGGCTAAACCCTAGCTGTCTAACCTATGATTATTCTGATAGCCTCTACGGACTAAACCCTCCAGTTTATATACACACTAGAGGGGCCTAGGATTGTATAGAGTCGGTTTGCAGAGGAAGGAAATAGTACATCCAGACACCAAACTTGCCGTTCACGTATGGAGGAGTCCTATCCGGACACGGGGGATAATCTTCTGCTTTATCTTCACGGCCCATTAGTCCAGCCCATATTGAACAGAACAGACACCCGAGGACCCCCTAATCCAGGACTCCCTCAGAAGGATCTATGGCTCTAACGTCCAAGGGATAGATCCTAACAGTACAGAGGTACTGACTCTGATTGAAATCTCTGTACTGCTCTACCTGTTGGGGAACATAGCATGCAATTTAAAAAAAATTCCAACGCTCACGCAAGATCTATCTAGGAGATGCATAGCAACGAGAAGGGGAGAGTGTTTCCACGTACCCTCATACACCAAAAGCAGAAGCGTTTGACAACGCGGTTGATGTAGTCAAACTTCTTCTCGTTCCGACCGATCAAGCACCGAAAGTACGACACCTCCGAGTTCTTCACACGTTCAGCTCGATGACGGCCCTCAAACTCTTGATCCAGCAAAGTGTCGAGGGAGAGTTCCGTCAGCACGGCGGCATGGTGACAATGATGGTGAAGTGATCCGCGCAGGGCTTCGCCTAAGCACTATGTGAATATGGCCGGAGGCGTAAACTATGGAGGGGGCGCCGCACACGGCTAACAATGTTTGTTGTGTGTTCTAGCGGCCCACCACCTCATATATATAGGTGGAGGGGAGAACAGGCAGCCAAGGGGGCGCCCCAAGTAGGAGGAATCCTACTTGGGGTCCTCCCAATTCGCCCCCCCCCCTTTCCTATTCCTATTCGGAGTAGGAAGGGAAGAGGGGGAACGGGAAATCCTATTCCCTTTTTCCTTTCCTTCTTCCCCTTTCCTTCTCCAATTTGGCCAGCCCATATGGGGGGCGCACCAGCCCCTTTGTGGCTGGTGTGTTCCCCTCTTGGCCCATTAGGCCCATATAGCTTGCCGGGGGTTGCCCGGAACCCCTTCCGGTGACCCGATACATACCCGGTACCCCCAGAACACTTCCGGTGTCCGAATACTATCGTCCTCTATATGAATCTTTACCTCTCGACCATTTTGAGACTCCTCGACATGTCCGTGATCTCATCCGAGACTCCAAACAACATCCGGTCACCAAATCACATAACTCATATAATACAAAGTCGTCATTGAACGTAGCGTGCGGACCCTACGGATTCGAGAACTATGTAGACATGACCGAGACACCTCTCCGGTCAATAATAAATAGCGGAACCTGGATGCTCATATTGGTTCCTACATATTCTACGAAGATCTTTATCGGTCAAACCGTAATGACAACATACGTTATTCCCTTTGTCATCGGTATGTTACTTGCCCGAGATTCGATCGTCGGTATCTTCATACCTAGTTCAATCTCGTTACCGGCAAGTCTCTTTACTCATTCCATAATGCATCGTCCCACAACTAACTCATTAGTCACATTGCTTGCATGGCTTATCATGACGTGCATTACCGAGAGGGCCCAGAGATACCTCTTTGATACTTGGAGTGAAAAATCCTAATCTCGATCTATGACAACCCAACAAACACCTTCGGAGATACCCATAGAGCATCTTTATAATCACCCAGTTACGTTGTGACGTTTGATAGCACACAAGGTATTCCTCCGGTATCCGGGAGTTGCATAATCTCATAGTCAAAGGAGTATGTATATGACATGAAGAAAGCAATAGCAACAAAACTTAACGATCAATATGCTAAGCTAATGGATGGGTCTTGTCCATCACATCATTCTCCTAATGATTTGATCTTGTTCATCAAGTGACAACACATGTCTATGGTTCGGAAACTTAACCATTTTTTATTAACGAGCTAGTCTAGTAGAGGCTTACTAGGGAGACAGTGTTCTGTCTATGTATCCACACGTGTATCAAGTTTCCGGTTAATAAAATTCTAGCATGAACAATAAACATTTATCATGATATAAGGAAATATAAAATAACAAGTTTATTATTGCCTCTAGGGCATATTTCCTTCAGTCTCCCACTTGCACTAGACTCAATAATCTAGTTCACATCGCCATGTGATTTAACACCAATATTTCACATCTTTATGTGATCAACACCCGTAGTTCACATTGCCATGTGACCAACACCCAAAGGGTTACTAGAGTCAATAATCTAGTTCACATCGCCATGTGATTAACACCCAAAGAGTACTAAGGTGTGATCATGTTTTGCTTGTGAGAGAGGTTTAGTCAATGGGTCTGCCACATTCAGATCCGTATGTATTTTGCAAATTTCTATGTCTACATGCTCTACACGGAGCTACTCTAGCTAATTGCTCCCACTTTCAATACGTATCCAGATTGAGACTCGGAGTCATCTGGATCGGTGTAAAAGCTTCCATCGACGTAACTCTTTACGACGAACTCTTTATCACCTCCATATCCGAGAAATATTTCCTTAGTCCTCTTAGGTAACTAAGGATAACTTTGACCGTTGTCCAGTGATCCACTCCTGGATCACTATCGTACACCCTTGCCAAACTCATGGCAAGGTACACAATAGGTCTGATACATAGTATAGCATACCTTGTAGAACCTATGGCTGAGGCATAGGGAATGACTTTCATTCTCTTTCTATTTTCTGCCGTGGTCGGGTTTTGAGTCTTACTCAACTTCACACCTTTGCAACATAGGCAATAACTCCTTCTTTGACTGTTCCATTTTGAACTACTTTAAAATCTTGTCAAGGTATGTACTCATTGAAAAATCTTATCAAGCGTTTTGATCTATCTCTATAGATCTTGATGCCCAATATGTAAGCAGCTTCACCGAGGTATTTCATTGAAAAATTCTTATTCACGTATCCATTTATGCTATCCAGAAATTCTATATCATTTCCGATCAACAATATGTCATCCATATATAATATCAGAAATGCTACAGAGCTCCCACTCACTTTCTTGTAAATACAGGCTTCACCATAAGTCTGTATAAAACCATATGCTTTGATCACCTTATCAAAGCGTATGTTCCAACTTCGAGATGCTTGCACCAGTCCATAGATGGATCACTGGAGTTTGCACACTTTGTTAGCACCTTTAGGATCGACAAAACCTTCTGGTTGCATCATATACATCTCTTCTTTAATAAATCCATTAAGGAATGCAGTTTTGACATCCATTTGCCAGATTTCATAAAATGCGGCAATTGCTAACATGATTCGGACAGACTTAAGCATCGCTACGAGTGAGAAAGCCTCATTGTAGTCAACTCCTTGAACTTGTCGAAAACCCCTTTTTGCGACAAGCCGAGCTTTGTAGATAGTAACACTACCATCAGTGTTTGTCATCCTCATGAAGATCCATTTATTCTTAATGGCTTGCCGATCATTGGGCAGGTCCACCAAAGTCCACACTTTGTTCTCATACATGGATCCTATCTCAGATTTCATGGCCTCAAGACATTTATCAGAATCTGGGCTCATCATCGCTTCCTCATAGTTCGTAGGTTCGTCATGGTCTAGTAACATGACTTCTAGAACAGGATTACCATATCACTCTGGTGCGGATCATGCTCTGATTGACCTACGAGGTTCGTTAGTAACTTGATCTGAAGTTTCATGATCATTATCATTAGCTTCCTTTCTATTTGGTGTAGGCATCACGGGAACAGTTTTATGTGATGAGCTACTTTCCAATTCATGAGAAGGTACAATTACCTCATCAAGTTCTACTTTCCTCCTACTCACTTCTTTCGAGAGAAACTCCTTCTCTAGAAAGGATCCATTCTTAGCAACAAATATCTTGCCTTCAGATTTGTGATAGAAGGTGTACCCAACAGTTTCTTTTGGGTATCCTTTGAAGACGCACTTCTCCGATTTGGGTTCGAGCTTATCAGGGTGAAGCTTTTTCACATAAGCATCACAACCCCAAACTTTAAGAAACGACAACTTAGGTTTCTTGCCAAACCATAGTTCATACGGTGTCATCTCAATGGATTTAGACAGTGCCCTATTTAACGTGAATGCAGTTGTCTCTAATGCATAACCCCAAAACGCACTACAAAAAAAGACACATCCGTGACATTTTGGGCCGAACAAAAAAAATTATGTCATACTTATGACACTTCTATGACAATAATTGTGACAAAACCAGGTATCATCATAGATGTGGTGGGCTCCTACTTCTATGACAAAAAATCATGACAGAAAATGGGCTTTTTGTCCTGGGCGGGCCGGAGACGCAGCTGCATGACATTCTTTGGGCCGTCCATGACGGAAAAAACCGTGGTAGAAGCGACGGCGAGGAAAATTTCGGGGAGTTCCCGGTTACGGTGGGTGGTCGGGGGCCGAGCGATGCACATTTCTCTCGTACACGTACGCGCGTGTGTGCGCGGCGTTGGGCTCTAACTGAACCCGAGCGAGGCGTTGGGCTCTAACTGAACCCGAGCGATTACACTGCAGGCTACGCGGTACTGAACCCGAGCGATCGATCGATGGCTATTAATTGAACCCGATCGAGCGATTCTGTCGCTACTGCTGCTAACTGAAGCCGATCGATGCTCCCTCTGGATGAACATTGAGCATTGTTGGGGGGATTTGGATGAACAGTTCCCGGTGGGGGTGGATGAACAGGACCCCGATCGATCGAGCCGGTTGGGGCTGGATGACCAGGACCCCGTGGAGGGCTGTATGAACAGGACCACCCCGTGGAGGGCTGGATGAATAGTAGACGGTGGAGGGCTGGATGAACAGTAGCCCGTGGAGGGGTGGTTGAACAGGAGCCCGTGGAGAGGGCTGGTTGAACAGTAGCCGGTGGAGTAGCGCGCGGTGGAGGCTGGATAAACAGGAGCCCGTGGATGAACAGTCATAGGTGGAGGCTGGAGGAGGTCGACGGTGGATGAACAGTAGCCCGTGGAGGCTGGGGGGGGTCGACGGTGGAGATGAACAGTATCCCGTGGAGTCCCTTTTTGCGGTACGCCACACCCCTCCCGATGAACAGGATCCCCGTTTCGACCGTAGCACTCCAACACAAGTCCGTTTCCTCCGTTTTGCGGTACGCGAGACCCCTCCCGATGAATAGGATCCTGTTTCAAGCGTGGCCGGTTGAACACAAGGCCGTTTCCTCCGTTGTACGGTACGCGAGGCCTCGTTTCCATCGGCTGTTCCATCCAAGCCGGTTGGCTCCCACGCGTTCCGTTGCCTCCCGATGAACACATCGCAATCCGTTGCCTCCCCATGAACACGACGACGACGTAGTTTCTCCGTTCCAACCCAGCCATGTACACGAGCCCTGGCTGTACGTATGCGTGAGTAGGCGTTCGAGACCCCGCCCGTATGTACGTACGTGTCCGTATTTACTTTCTTGCACCCTGGCCACTGTACGTACGTGTACATGCTACGTGCGTGCCTCTACTACGACACGTGCGCGCCTCTACATCGACCAATATGTACGTACACGTTCGCGACCAGAATGACAACACTACGTACGCTTCGACCAGGTGGGTCCCGACTGTCAGGCACTTCCTTGCGTGTGAAGATGTACCTAGTGGGTCCCAGCAGTCACGGAGGCGAATCATTTTTTTTGCCCGGACGCACTTCCTTGCGTGCGAAGATGTAGCTGGTGGGTCCCAGCAGTCAGGGGGGAAACATTTTTTTTGCGAAATACGGTTGCCCGTCCGGTGGGTCCCTACTGTCAGCTGGAGGAATCATTATTTTCCGCGTAATAAGGAGGCACTTCCTTGCGGCCGCCGTGGACCCAGCTGTCAGCCTCTCCACGTACAGTACTCTTCCGATGGAAGTCGGTCGTTGACCACATTGACCATGCCGCGCCGAGAGCACCAGGGCAGTGGAAGACGGCAGGCCTAGGAAGGGCACGATGCGGAGCCGGGGAAGACGCGGCAGTGGAAGCCCGCGTGGAGAGGAGTACGAGGGTTCACTGGTTCGGCTGCGGTGTGAGGCTGCCGTCGCTACAGGGCCTGGCCAGCGGTGGGAATAGTAGGGGCAGTTGTCGGCGTTCTGGGAACGGGGGTCCCCAGACTTGCCTGCCTGCGGCCCACGGCGTGTAAGTCAGTGGGCCGTACGGCCCACCTTCATCAACAAGGCATCCAAGACCCTCGCGAAGGGGCCAAGCCTCGCGAGGCGGACGACGCAAGACCTCCTTAGGAGTGGCCTAGCCAGGCGGGCTCATGAGGAGCGGAGATATCAAGGCGGGGCAAACCTCACGAGGCTCTCGTGATGTGAGCCATGACGATCGGCGCTAGGCGGGCGCCAGCACGCGCAGCGTCCTTGTTTCCTCTTTGGTGCTAAGGAGGCAAGCGCAGGCGAGCAGTACCGAGGCATCAGGCAAAGGTTGCCATATCGGTGCAACGAGACCAAGACCAGAAGGATGGCAGGACGGAGGTCACCGTGGAGCCCAAGACGGCGTCACCACCAGAGCTTTTCGCAGGCGAAGACCAATTTTGTCAGGATAGCTTGTACTGGCTGCCCCCCTTCAAATTTGCCAGCCGTTGTTGGCTCCCTTCCCGCTCAATTTTTGGGAGGAGGACCAGGGCCTATATAAGTAGAGCTAGCTACCACAGTAGGGCGTGGAGTTATCATCCACAAGTTCACCCAGCACAAGAACACCTCAACCTCAGGAGGATGTTCTTCCCCTTGTACTATTCATCATCAGCCCAAGAGGCAATCCACCACCACACACTGGAGTAGGGTATTACACCACAACGGTGGCCCGAACAGTATAAATCTCGTGTCTTTCTGTGTTGCGAGTTCGTCGAGTTCGTCCGCGAGATCTTAGCGAGGTAGGGTGCGGATCGGTAGGAGGGAAAGACTTCGCGCGCACCCTAGAGTTCAAACCTTAAGGGTTTGCCGGAACCCCACATCCGACATTTGGCGCGCCAGGTAGGGGTGCGCCGGAGCTTCTTCCTCGACAATCGACTCGCCGACGCTCCACGGTCAAGATGTCCAGCGACCCAAGAGCTGACTCTGACCGCTGGGCAGCCTGGCCGACCCGGGCGACGACGCCTGCTCATGAAGACCTCGACCCTGCGCTCCAGGCGGCGTGGGCGCCGACCAACGCTGTGGGGCACGGGCGGCGCAGCCAGGCGACGTCCACCCTCACTCCACGACAGGTATGAGCCGCTGTAAGGGCAGCAAGCCACACCGCGGCGACGGCTCCGCACTCGCGGCGGTAGCAGGCAAACATGCGGGCGGCACTCATCGTGGCAAGCAGGAGCGCCGCCTTCTGCTATCGGCTCCCTTCTCAGGCCGATACGGGGCCGCATGGCGGGCCTCGCCGCAACGCACGCATGGGGGCTTCGTTAACACCAGCGCGGCCGGCGGCGCCGGGGGCTCCGCCTCCCCCATACCGCCCGCGACAAGCACGGGCACAAGCGTCGCCCCTCATGGTCCCGGCGAGATGCCACGCTACTATCCTCAGGACTCCACGCTGGGCCGGGCAACATGGAGTGTGGGGCACTACGGCGAGGTGTTCGGGGTAACAGCCCCGGAAGCCTACGCGCCCTGCATGATGGACCAGGAGTACACACCGGAGGACGACCCCGGGTCGTTCGTTGGAGAAGATTGGGAAGAAGGGGCGCTAGGAGTCGAAGCCTTCCAGGAGCCGCCGGGGAACCACCACGACCACGTGTGCAACGACCACTACAGGGTACCCCTAATCCCTCAGGAGCAAGCTTAAGCTAACCATGAGTCGCAGGAGGAACAGATCACCACAACGGCCGGCGGCCCCAGCTCGGCGGCCTCCCTGCCAGCAGGGGGATCGCGTTGGGGGCTGCAGGAGAGGGGTCGGGAGCCAGGCCCCTCCCCACGGCGCGCGAAGCCAGGGGACACCCGGAGGTAGGCCCTCTGCCGGGGAGGCTTCGACGACCCTAACCCGACAGAGGACCTGTGGTCGCCGAGGGCACCGCTGGTGTCCCCTTTCCCCCCTTGTGTCGTCCAGGTTGTCGGTCGGCTCAAAGGTGGTCGAGGGTGGCGCAAGGCGGGGCCCTCGTCTAGCGATATGAAGCAAGGCCGGTACCTGTGAAGAAGGCCCAGTGCCTATGAAGCTCGCCGCCCGTGACACTCTCACATAATAATGAGTTGGGGTTGTACACGCCCCGGAGTCTTAGGGGTGCTGGCCTCAGGCCCTGGGGCTCCCTCCCACGCCTTGTGGCAGCACTTAGCTCCGCGCTGGTGAGAAGACTTGAAGACCAGAAGACTAGACTAGGTGCCGGACGCGGCCATTTGCTTTGGATCTCTCTTTCTGTAGCTTTGCTTTCTGGATCTGAATTTAAGTTGAAGCCCAGTTTTTGTCGATGCATGCGGGGGTGCCTCTTCTCATTCGAACATTTTCTTGCTTTCTGGATTTCGTTTAGTCTGGGACTCATGTCCGTCGCCTTCCCCTCACGAGCCCCTCGCGAGCGGGACTGCACGAAGCACACGCGGGCCGAGCGCACGCTAACGCTGCAACTGGCGCTTGCCTCTTGCGGGGCCCCTTCTGACAGGTCGACAAGCTCCGCAGGATTCTCAGAAACTCGTAGCCTCGTGACCCAGCTCGAGGCTGGCGCTGACTAAGGTAAACCCCGACGGGGAACTCGCCCCCGGACTCATGAGTCCACGAGGGCACAGATTCAATACCACATAGGAAAGTAAAGGCTGCAACCTGCTTACATGAGGGGCTCCCCCTCTTAAAATGCTCTTACCAGTTTTCCAAGGGCCACGCCCGAGTTTTTGCCTACATGGTAAAACGACAGGGGGACATGGGATCAACCAGATATGTCACTCGCTACATCGCCCTCGGACGCTTCGCTCGCGTCATCGTCATCTTCGCCGGCACCATCAACACCTTCGGCGACGCCTCCGTCGCCGTCATCAACCACGTCGCCTTCGTCTGCGGCGACCACCACTGCGTCGTCATCAGAGGCAAAGGCTCTGACCAGCGCGTCCATGTTGTCCTCCACCCACCACGCCAGATCGCCCCGGACAGCCTGCGGTACGGGGGCAATGGCGGTGTCGAAGTCGAAGTCGGGGAAGGTGTTCCTGAGGTGGCTGAAGACACGGGAGAACGCGCGCCCGAGCAGGCCCCGACTTCTCTCCCCACGAGCCGGCGAGCCCTGTCAGACCGGGTTTCCAGGCGCATCACCACGTCGGTGAAGAAGGTCAGGTGGCTGGCATAGTCATTCGAGTGGGGGGCAGGAGCATTCTCGTAGCAGATGTAGCCCTGGGCGGTGTTGGCCCTATTCCGGAGACCTTGAAGCATAGGAGCATGCTCGCGCTCCAGCGTCCGAAGTTGGAGCACTTCCTCCCTGTTTTGCCATGCGACGGCCTCGGCGTCATCGACCCGCTTCCGGAGAGATACCAGCTCGGCGCGGGCGGAGGCCAAGTCCGCCTGTGCCGTGACCAGGGCGGCAGCCGTGGCCTCCGCACGCCTCTCAGCGTCGTCCAACCTGGGCCTGAGGGCAGCAGCCCTGCCCGCACCCTCCGTACCTGCAAGCTTCAACTTCAAGTCATACCTTCCCTCCAATTCTGCGCGAACCTCGGCCACCCGGCGATCCACCTCCTCCTGGACCATGGCCTCGCGAACCCCGGCGGCATCTTTTTCTTGGGTGACTTGACGCTCCCTCGTCTCCAATTGTTCAAGCTCGAGGCTGCGCTCCACGGCCTCCAGCGCCAACGCCTCCTCGCGCTTCCGGACCTCTTCCTTCTCGACAGGCGTTGTCGGTGTCAAAACCGGCGGATCTCGGGTAGGGGGTCCCGAACTATGCGTCTAAGGCAGATGGTAACAGGAGGCGGGGGACACAATGTTTACCCAGGTTCGGGCCCTCTCGATGGAGGTAATACCCTACTTCCTGCTTGATTGATCTTGATGATATGAGTATTACAAGAGTTGATCTACCATGAGATCGTAGAGGCTAAACCCTAGAAGCTAGCCTATGATTATGATCGTTGTTGTCCTACGGACTAAACACTCCGTTTTATATAGATACCGGAGGGGGTTAGGGTTACACATAGTCGGTTACAAGGGAGGAGATCTACATATCCGAATTGCCAAGCTTGCCATCCACGCAAAGGAGAGTCCCACCCGGACACGGGAGGAAGTCTTCAATCTTGTATCTTCATAGTCCAACAGTCGGGCCGAAGCATATAGTCCGACTGTCCGAGGACCCCCTAATCCAGGACTCCCTCAGTAGCCCCTGAACCAGGCTTCAATGACGATGAGTCCGGCGCGCTGATTGTCTTCGCCATTGCAAGGCGGGTTCTTCCTCCGAATACTCCATAGAAGATTTCAAACACAGGGATAGTGTCCGGCTCTGCAAAACAAATGCCACATACCATCATAGAGAGTATAATATTTCCACAAATCTAATCTGCTGACAACTTTCATAACGTGACATCACACCATGGCCCGGTCATTATTCGAACCGTTTTCTCAACCAGCTACGACACATATTGCGAGGCGGTTTTCTTGGCACATCTTGTCGAAGCAGAGATCGTGTCCCCTTATCACGGGCTTCTCATCAATACGTGTGTGGGTAACCCAACCGCGCCATTAATCACGGCGCGTGGGGAATAAGTGAGTTTACCAGGCAGGTGGGGAGGTGCACAGTTTCTTCCACCCTTATAAAGTGACAAGGACTCCTCCCTTTTACCCACGCCTTCTTCTTCCCTGCCTGTCCATTCTCGCGCACTCGAGCTCTAGCGCCCAAGTTCGCATTTTCTCCGCAAAACCACTCCAAACATGTCCGGAGCGGGAGGCAAGTGGATGGTCTCCTCCGTTACGGAGGACAACATTACGAAGCTCCGGGAAGCCGGATACCTGGCCGCAGATATCGTGCACCGGCTCCCAGACGCGGGGCAGATCGTCCCCACCCCCGAACCCCACGAAAGGGTTGTACTCCTTACCAATTTCGTCCGTGGGCTGGGATTTCCCCTCCACCCATTTGTCCGCGGGCTCATGTTCTACTACGGGCTGGACTTCCATGATCTGGCCCCCAATTTCATCCTCAACATCTCGGCGTTTATCGTCGTGTGCGAGGCCTTCCTCCGCATCAAGCCCCACTTCGGCCTGTGGTTGAAGACCTTCAACGTTAAACCGAAGGTGGTGGTCGGCCAGCAAGCGGAGTGCGGAGGCGCCATGGTGGGCAAAATGCCCAACGTCACCTGGCTCAAAGGCTCCTATGTGGAGACCGTAAAGGGGTGGCAATCGGGGTGGTTCTACATCACTTAGCCACACGACACCAACTGGGTGGCGGCCCCCGAATTTCGATCTGGCATCCCCATGCGGCTCACCTCCTGGAAAGAGAAGGGCCTATCCTGGGGTTCATCGGTGGAGCTGACCGGACTCCAGAACTGCGTCAAAAACATGATAAGCAAGAAAATCTAGCTTGTCAACGTGGTCCAAGTCATGCTCTTCCGCCGGATCCTCCCGTGTCAAAGACAGGCATTCAATTTGTGGGAGTTTGACCCGGCTAAGCACCAGACGCTGCGAGAGCTCTTCGACACGACGCACCAAGCCATCTGGAAGGTGCTGTTCAAGTCCGCCGAGGTACCTCCTCCCCTTACCGAGGATCGCGGACTTAGCGCGAAGCGCCATGCCAATCCGGTAAGCTCCTTGCATCTCATAAGATGTTCCTTTCCCCAGTATAATCATATGAGGGATCTAAGCCTCCACGCCATTTAACAGGACTGGGTCGCGACAGCGGAGCGGATTGATTGTCCGGCCCCACTGCCCGAAGATCCAGCAAGGGCTCTCCTAACGGAGATGCTGGTTCCGGCGCCCTATGAGGCGCTGGAGAAGAAGGCCACGGGGACCAGGAAAGGTCTCCGGCGCAAGGTCGTATCGGACTCATCGTCCGATAACACTGTGGCGCCCTCCTCCCACGAAAATGAGGAGGTGGAAGAGGAAAGTTCTCCCCCCCCCCAGCCGGGGGAGACAAGAAAAGGAAGGCCGCCCTGTCGGGGGAGGCCGAAGGGTCCAAGAAGGGAAGGACCCTCCTTCCGGACTACTCCACAGCGGCCGCTTTTAGCGACGAGGAGTGGTTACCCAGGGACAAGCCCCTGGCGAAGTCGTAAGTATCTGGATACCATAATAGTTCTTGGTATGTTTTATTCTATTGCTTCTTATCATGCCGAACATGATCATGTAGTCCATCCAAAGCCCATATCGACGTATCCTCTTCGGATGAGTCTTTGGGCCCGTCGGAGATGAACAACGATTCACTCCTGACCGCCTCCTCCCCCCGCCCTACGGACGACGTCGAGGTGTTGTCTCAAAGGGCACTGAACCAAGGGGAGACAGTTCCGGAGGCGCCCCAAGGCGACATTCTAGGCGTTGGGCGCACGAGGGGCAAGATTCACATGGGCCCTAATGCCGGGGGCAGCAAGTCTAGCCCCCAGCCGAATACTGCGCCGAAACCTCTAGTGATTCCGGATTCTGCCAGGCGACCCCTCGCCAAGGGGGGCAAGCCATCTGTGCCGATGGCCTCTGTCCATCCAGAGGCATCGGACAATTTGCTGGAAGCGCTTCGCGGCGCTTCCATTGACGAAGAGCACTGCAGTATCATGAGTGCGGTGGTCAAGAAGGTTCGGTCCGCCAAAAGCGGACTGACTGAAGCCTGTGCCAGCCTCCTAACAGGCTTTGAGGTAAGTAATCAAATTATGAGAAAATGTTACAGCATAGACAGTAGCCCCCGATGCTCTGTTTGGTGTTCGCAAAGAAAGGCCGAACAAAGGATCAAATAATAATCACAGGAGTCTAACCAGAATATGTCTATGTGAATAAGCAGGCTTCGCTGCTGGCCGCTGCCGCTCGCACGGTGGAGGTCGCCGCACTGAAGCGGGACCTTGAGCGGTCCGAGGAAGAGCTAGGCCTTACCAAGAGGCAGCTCGAAGAGAACAAAGGTAAGTAATACCCCGTCTGTTTATTGATAAAGAAAAAGGAAGGTGGTTGTCATGAATTTTGCTAGGGGCCACGACCGAAGTGGGGGCCCTGAAGAAGGCGTTGTCCGAGGATGAAGGCAAAGCGGCCAAGGAGCGTGCCGAGCGCGAGAAGCAAGAGGCCCGAGTCGGCGTGGTTCAGCAAGAGCTCCAGGAGTTTGTCAAGAAATACGAGTCCTTGGAGCATGACTCGAAGACGCAAGGGTCTGAGCTTGAGAAGGCCCTCGAGAGCGCACAGAATGCCAAGGCCGAAGCCCAAAAGGCCCTCCAGGAAATTGAGGCGGTCAAGAAGATAGCGGCGGGTAAGGCATTCATTATGCAAAGCAAGCATGTGAAGGAAACTTTCCTTTTACTTACCCGAATTCGGAGCTCTCCAGGAGCGTTCGCAGATCTACCCAGCAGTGTGTCGGATGCCGCGGAGTTCTACCGGGCCGAGGAAGGGAGCTCGACGAAGAAGTTGTTCTAGTCTCAGTATATTGGGACCGAACATCCGATGCCCTTGAGCGACCAGTTGAAGCAACTGGTCGAGCTTCACAAGGCGGCCGAACTGGCCATGAAGGGTCTCATAGTCCGGATGTGGCCTGGCGAGCCCCTGCCTGACAGCTATTTCGGCCTGGTAAGGCGGCTTGTGAACGCCTGCCCACTGTTTGAAGTCATAAAGTGGTCCGTCTGCATTGAGGGTGCGCGCAGGGCTTTTGCCCGAATGAAAGTGCACTGGGCGAAGATGGACGCCGAAAAGCTGGTGAAGGAGGGGCCGCCGGAGGGCAAGTAGCATCGCCACCCCGAAAAGTATTATGACAGTGTCCTGAAGGGTGCTCGCCTTGTGGCAGAGGAATGTGCTAAGGATGTAATATTTGAATGAATGTACTCATGTGATCCTGTAATATGAAACGAGTTCATGTGCGCTATGTAACGCTTGTTAATTTAAAATATTACCTTCTGTGCGGCCATTTATACAATTTGAGAGTTGGCGAGTCGTCGGCTTCTGCCCCCATGTAACTAGTACTGAGGTGTTCGGGATAAACCTAATCACTTTTTATCCCAGTTTTGGGTCCTTCAAAGGAGGTGTTCAACACAACGAACCAGGCAATCGGACTATAAAGATTTATCACTCTCACTTAGCAATAGAAGTCTACAATTTTAAATTTTGGCGAAGCCCCTAGTATTCGAAAGGCCGAACTTGGGGCGCTATGTACGCCTAAATCGGACAAGGCCGACTCCTCGCCTGAAGCGGAAAAAATCTTTAAGGATTTGAGACCTCTCGAACAGCGACCAGCTCTCGCCGCATCATGACAGTCAGTTTTCGGCTTTCTCTACTGAGGTGCTCGTCCGGAAGAACTGGGACACAATCGCAGTAGTTCTCCCAGTGCTACCTTAGCCGATATAGCGGAACGTAAGGTACCAAAACATGGGAGCCGGGTAAACCCAACTATTGACCCAAGACATGATTCGGAGCTGATGCGTATAATGCTATAAGTTCGGGGTGCCGAACTGTCGAAAGTGTTCGGACTTTTCATGCCGTGTTATGGGGTACACCGAAGCCCCTGGCGCATTCTTATCAGAATGTACGGGTGCAATTTGTCGTAAATAAGCAGACAAGGAAAAAAGATGAACGAATGCAATAATGAGCTAATGTTGTACATTGTTATTTAAATGATACGTCAAAGCGTATGCACACATATAGTGCAATAAGTAAAAAATAGGACTATTTGACATGTCCTATCCAAGGGCAAGTTGCGTGTGGGTATGCAAAACAGGTATATCGATCGTTATTAGAGACCACTTGGGGATTCCCTTGTACGTCAAAGCTTCTTGTTTTCTTGGTGTTTCCTTCCCGTGACGGGTCCGATAATCAGACGATCGGAGAGGACCTTCCGAGAATAGGGGCCTGAAAGGAAGAAAATGTTAAAGGTATACGGGTCCTGAAGTGGTTGAGCCGCATTGTGGGCCGTGCCATGGCCGTGCCTCCGCCTACGCCCATGGTATCTTGAGTGCGTAATTATGTACGCGCGGCGCAAATTTCGCCGCTTGCCTGGGACTAGGACGGAGGCCAAATTGCTAGGCGAGCTCTGAACGTGCCTGGCGATCCTCTTGCAGGGTACTCCAGACTCGCTTGAAGGTGTCCGGGGTCTTTTTCGCCGAATTGGCGGTTTGCCTCATAAGGCTGCCTTGCGCTTCTGCTGCGAGGGCCGCAGTGTGCTCCTCCGTGCGGAGCGAGCGTTCTGTGTTTCCATTAACTGTTACAACCCCGCGAGGTCCTGGCATTTTGAGCTTGAGTGCATAATGCGGTACCGCATTGAATCTGGCAAATGCAGTTCGCCCGAGCAGTGCGTGATAGCCACTGCGGAAGGGAACGGTATCGAAGATTAACTCCTCGCTTCGGAAGTTGTCCGGAGATCCGAAGACCACTTCTAGTGTGATTGAGCCCGTGTAGCAGGCCTCTACACCTGGGATGACACCTTTAAAGGTGGTTTTGGTGGGTTTGATCCTCGAGGGGTCTATACCCATTTTGTGCACTGTGTCCTGATAGAGCAGGTTCAGGCTGCTACCACCGTCCATGAGGACTCGAGTTAGCTGAAATCCGTCAATGATGGGGTCAAGGACCAATGAGGCAGAACGGCCATGACGGATACTAGTGGGGTGGTCCCTGCGATCGAAGGTGATCGGACCAGAAGACCATGGGTTGAACTTTGGGGCGACTGGCTCCATCGCATAGACGTCCCTCAGTGCACGCTTCCGCTCCCGCTTGGGAATATGGGTTGCGTATATCATGTTTACCGTTTTCACATGGGGAGGAAATTTCTTCTGTCCTCCTGTGTTCGGCGGCCAGTGCTCCTCCTCGTCGTCTCTATGGAGCCCCTTTTCCTTGTTTTCGGCATTCAACTTGCCGGCCTGTTTGAACACTAAAAGTGCGTTATATCGACTAGAGGGGGGTGAATAGGCGATTTTTATGAATTCTTCACTAAGGAATTTGCGGGTGAGGAAATTCCTTAGCGAAGAACTACTTGCTGCGCAATAAGTACTCAGAAGTAAACATAACAGGATACAAGCATGGTCATCATGATGAAATGAAGACAGGCACAGAGTACAGAAAGCGTAAACACAGGATAACATAGGATGAAGACAAACAGACTGAAGAAATTGAACTGAGGAAATTGAGAAAGTCTTCAGTCAAAGTCTTCAAACACAGATATGACAAGCACACAACACAGTAATGAGGAAATGAAAGAGTTGAGGAAATAGAACCAGTAAGCTTGGTGAAGACAATGATTTGGTAGACCAGTTCCAACTACTGTCTCAGTTGTACATCTGGTTAGGGCGGCTAGGTATTTAAACCTGAGGACACACAGTCCCGGACACCCAGTCCTGAACACACAGTCCAGGACACCTAGTCCTCACCATATTCCCCTTGAGCTAAGGTCACACAGACCTCGCCCAATCACTCGAGGTAAGTCTTCAGGTGACTTCCGGACCTTCACAAACTCGGTCACTCGGCGATCCACAATTCCTCTTGGATGCTCTAGACCATGACGCCTAACCGTCTGGAAGAAGCACAGTCTTCAAAGGTAACAAGCGTCGTATCCACGCAGGATCAATCTCTTTAGTGATGCTCAATCACTTTGGGTTTGTAGGTGTTTGGGTTTCGGTTTTCCTCACTCGATGATTTTCGCTCAAAGTCCTCAGAGGATGGGATGCTCTCAAATGACAAATGTCAGTTTCTCTCGGAGCAGCCAACCAGCTAGAGGTTGTAGGGGGCGGCTATTTATAGCCTAGGGAGCAGCCCGACATGATAAGACATAAATGCCCTTCAATGATATTACCGTTAGGTGGGTAGATATTTTGGGACAGCTGGCACATAGCACAGCAACGGTCGGAAATTTGAGGCACAAATTCCTCAGGGCTATCATGTTCCTCACTGTGTAGGCAATCCGCACTGGCGAATTCCTAACTCCTCAGTCAGAACAAATTCCTCAGAGACTAGAAGAACTTCGTCTCTGTCACTGAAGAATATGACTGAACTGTATGAGATTTCCAATGGCTTCACTCGAAGGGATTGGTAGGTGTAGGATTTTGAGTTGAGCATCACATGGAAATTTTTCCTTAGTATTTCCTCGACCCCCTTTAACAGTACGGTGTTTCCTATCACTCAAGAAAGATAAAATGAAACTACAAAAACAAAAGTCTGCATGCTTCATGTTCCTCGAATGAATACCAAGTCTTCAAGGTCACACCAATTTCTTCACTTTCATAGTCTTCAGAAAGTCTTTAGAAATCCAAAGTCTTCAGTCGAAGAACTTCATTTTTAGGGGTCGACTTTCTCTGCAAATATCAAACTCCTCATAGACTTATTAACCTGTGTACACTCATAAACACATTAGTCCCTTAACCTATAAGTCTTCAATACACCAAAGCCTAAAATTTGGATAACATAAGTTAAAAGTTCCGTTCGCAAATTCTTCAGCTGACAAGGACACAGTGAATATTTTGAACGAGTTTCAAATAGAACGCACATGAAGAATTTGTGAATAGATTGGGTTGAGTTTAGCATAGAGGGGGAAGGGTCCGATCACATTCACTTAGCAGAAAACGCAACTTGAAGAATTAGCCATAAGTGAATGTTGTAGAGGACATAAACTCATATATATATATAGCCAATGAGGAAAATCGTCGGAAACGGTGAAGATTTTGCAAAGTTGAAGAAAATGAACAACTGAGGAATTTCAAAACTGAGAAAAAACTCAAATTGAAGATTTTCAACTTTGGTGATGGCGTGACCCACCGTATAAGAATGATGATTTCAGACACCGCGTACAATTGTCGTAGGGTTCTGAGAATCAAATTCTTCGTTAAGTTCTTCACACTTAGAGTGTTATTCTTCATTGATTGAAGAAAAATGTTTCTTCATGTGTTGCACATCTAAGTCATCAATTTTGCATAATTGTTAGGATGAGTGTCCTTTTCAAAGAACATTCGAAGAATATGCTTCACAGCCTTATGGTGTGATTCGTTCGGTGTAGCTTGAAATCGGGCACACATGCAAACACTAAGCATAATATCTAGCCTAGATGCACATAAATACAATAAAGAACCAATCATGGAGCGGTATACCTTTTGATCGAAGTCAATACCATTTTCATCAGTGCATAGATGGCCATTTGTGGGCATCGGAATTTTGACGCCTTTGCAATCTTGCATGCCGAATTTCCTCAGTACATCCTTGAGGTATTTCTCCTGAGATATGAATATGCCATTGCGCTGTTGACGAATTTGAAGACCTAAGAAGAATTTCAATTCTCCCATCGTAGACATTTGATATTCTTCACTCATCATATAGGCAAATTCATCACTATAACGTTGGTCAGTACAGCCAAAGATAATATCATCAACATATATTTGGCACACAAACAATTCACCATCATAAGATTTAGTGAAAAGAGTAGGGTCGAGTGAACCGGGTTTGAAGCCATTCTTCATGAGGAATTCCTTCAAAGTATCATACCATGCCCGAGGGGCCTGCTTGAGGCCATAGAGGGCCTTATTGAGTCTGAAGACTTTGTCAGGATGCTTTGGATCTTCAAAACCTGGGGGTTGAGCAACATATACTTCTTCCTCAAGCTTACCATTGAGGAATGCACTTTTCACATCCATTTGATATAAAGTGATATCATGATGGTTAGCATAAGCAAGTAATATGTGAATAGCTTCAAGTCTAGCAACAGGTGCAAAAGTTCCATCGAAATCAATTCCTTCAACCTGTGTGTAGCCTTGAGCTACAAGTCGTGCCTTATTCCTCACCACAAGCCCATTTTCATCTTGCTTGTTGCGGTAGATCCACTTTGTGCCAATGATATTGTGCTTGCGAGGATCTGGACGTTTAACCAGTTCCCAAACGTTGTTGAGCTCGAATTGATGTAATTCTTCTTGCATGGCCTGAATCCACTCAGGCTCCAGAAATGCTTCATCTACCTTAGTGGGCTCTGTGATAGAGACAAAAGCATAGTGCCCACGAAAGTTAGATAAATGTGAAGCTTTTGAGCGTGTGAGACGACATGGTGCTTCAATGTCATTGATGATCTTTTCAACTTGCACTTCTTTTGCAACGCGAGGATGAGCTAGTTGTTGTCGAGGAATTTGATCAGCATTTTCTTCAGCACCATTTTCTTCAGCATTTTCTTCAGGTGCATTAGCTCGACATTCTTCACATTCTGGAATGAATTCTTCAGTAGATTCTTCGGTGGGAATGACATCCTCAGTAGCCTTGAACTTGATAGTTTCCTCAGGTGCTGGTTCATCTATCACAGAGGGTAGGTGCTCTCTTTGCGAGCCATTAGTTTCATCAAACCGCACAGAGGGCTGGTTGCGGTCCTGTAGAGAAATCAACAATATACAAGTCTCCTCTCCTAAAGCCTTCGAAGACTTTGGAATTGTCAGCTTCCATAACCACAACACAACAATACTTGCCAAAGACAACAACCATATCAAGATCACAAAGCATTGAGACAGACATAAGGTTGTATCCTAAGGACTCGACAAGCATGACTTTGTCCATGTGTCGATCCTTTGTGATCGCAACCTTACCTAGACCCAATACCTGACTTTTGCCTTTGTCAGCAAAGATGATATGCTTCAGATGCGATGGTGATAAGGGAGCATCCATCAATAGATTCTTGTCACCAGTCATGTGTTTTGTACATCCACTATCGAGGACCCACTCAGTGGCTTTGGGTTGATCATCCTGCAGATGAATTAGTGCAGCTTACGAACTTCATATACTTCATCAGTGAAGAATATGACATCACAATTCATCAGACCAATTTCATCAAGCAATGCAACAGTTAAAACAGTATGAGGACGTGAGAAATGAAAGTTCATTTCTTCATCATTAGCCTGCATCCTTTCAGGCACTTTTCAGGTCTCCAGCAAATTCTTCAGATGTTTGAGCACGTCTAGAGACCTGACCCTGCATAAGAGATTAGTTCTTTTTCTTCACCACCCACATCTGAAGGGGTGGCATAGAGTTCATCACTCTGCGAGCTCCATACGAGAAAGGTGGCATAGAAGCCAATCCATTCCGTTTCACATAAGAGGAGTTAGGGTAAGCATATGAATAAGCAGAGAAATTCTTCGAGGACTTATGAACATAATGATTAGAAGAATAATGCTCATATTCATAGCCATTGGCTCTTCCCTGCAAAACAGAGTTGTTAGCATGATGATGTTCATATGAGGACTTTGATCGTTTTGAGGAATTTGATCCATGTGAGGAATTTGGTCCGTATGAGGACTTGGATCCATATGAAGAATTTGATCTGGGGTTCCTATTCTTCATAGGTGGTGTCATGAGGACATTCACCTGAAGACTTTCAAGGCACCTTTTGGGAACCCAGATTTTCTTCATAGGAGAACCGTTCCTGCAGTTACTGCCAACATATCTAGCAAATTCTTCACCATTCTAATTTTTAAACAGTTTATAGTTGGAGTCAAATGACTCATCAGAAGAATGAGAAGATTCACATGTAAAGCCAGATAAATTAGATGGATCAACTGGAGGTCCCTTTGCAGCAACCCATGAGGTTTTGGGGTACTGCTCAGGCTTCCAATATGTACCAACAGCATTGAGTTTCCTCTCAAAGGCAATACCCTCTTTCCTAGGGTTCCTGTTGAGGATCTGCTTTTTAAGCACATCACAAAGAGTCTGATGCCCTTTGAGGCTTTTGTACATGCCTGTCATGTAAAATTCCTTCAGCCCTGCATCGTCAGTGATACTAGCAATGTCCTCAGATGAGGAATTAGTGATAGCAGAGACAGTTGAAGAATTTGTAGCATTAGAAGCATTTGAACATTCAGGTGAAGAATTAGCATATTCATGTTCAATGCATTTCAAACATGGAGGAACAAATTCTTCCTGAGCAGCGCTGATTTGTTGAGCAAGTAATGAATCGCGCTCCTTCTGAAGATCTTCATAACTCACTCTTAGCTTCTCAAGATCTTGCTTTCTTTGAAGAAATTCATAAGAAAGCTTCTCATGATCAGATGAGAGAGTGTTATGATGACCTTGAAGGTTGTCAAACCTAGTCTGAAATCTCTGAAGATTTTCAGTCAAGGTTTTAGTGCGATCCATTTCTTCACCCAACATATCATCACTTTTGTCTAGCATGTTTTGAACCTTTTCAAAAGCCCTTTGTTGTTTCACAGCAATCTTAGCAAGTTTAGAGTAGCTGGGCTTGAGGTTTTCATCAGATTCATTCTCACTAGATTCAGAGGAGGTATATTTGAGTACCTTGGAACCCTTTGCCATGAAGCAATAGGTGGGAGCGTAGTCATCATTGCCTTCGTCAGCCTTGTTGGTGAAGCCATTTTCTTCAGAGTTCAAGATAGACTTGCTGACGAATGGAGTAGCGAGAGCTAGACTCGCTACTCTAGACTCGGACTCCTCAGATGCCTCCTCTTCCTCATGTTCCTCAGATTCAGCTTCAGAGTCCATTTCCTTGCCAATGAATGCCCGAGCCTTCTTGGAGCTGCTCTTCTTGTGAGATGAAGACTTTGAGGATTTTGACGATGAAGATTTTGAGGATTTCTTCTTTTTCTTCGCATCATCAGAACTATAATCCTTGTATTTTTTCTTCTTTGATTCCTTTTCCCACTGAGGACAATCTTGAATGTAGTGTCCAGGTTTCTTGCATTTGTGACAAAGCCTCTTCTTGTAGTCACTGGATGAGGAATCATTGCTCCTTGAGGATCTTCCAAAGCGACCACTTCTTGAGAACTTTTGAAATTTCTTCACGAGCAGTGCTAGTTCCTGGCTCAATTCTTCAGGATCACCAAGGCTGCTGCCAAAGTCTTCATCTTCCATAGCTCGAACCATAGAGGTATCTCTTTTCAGCAAGCTCGAACTCATGAGTATTTAGCCTTTCGAGGATATCAGCGGGATCAAGTGACTTGTAATCAGCACGTTCTTGTATCATCAATGCCAAAGTATCAAATGAGGAATCAAGCGATCTCAACAATTTCTTCACCACCTCATGGTCGGTGATGTCAGTGGCACCAAGCGCTTGAAGCTCATTTGAGATGTCAGTGAGGCAATCGAAGGTTTGTTGAACATTTTCATTGTCGAGTCTTTTGAAGTGGTTGAAGAGATTGCGAAGAACCTCAACTCGAGAGTCACGCTGAGTTGAGACTCCTTCATTCACTTTGGACATCCTATCCCAGATAAGCTTAGCAGTTTCCAAAGCACTCACTCTTCCATACTGTCCTTTGCTCAGATGGCCACATATGATATTCTTCGCTTGAGAATCGAGTTGCTTGAATCTCTTCACATCGGTAGCGTTCAGTGAGGGTGAGACAGAGGGAACACCATTTTCCACAACATACCAGAGATCGTTATCAATTGCCTCAAGATGCATTCGCATCTTATTCTTCTAGTAGGGGTAGTCCGTCCCATCGAAGGTAGGACACCCAGCAGATACCTTGATCATACCTGTGGTCGACATAACTAAAACTCTAGGTGGTTAAACCAAAATCACACAGAACAAGGGAGTACCTTGCTCTGATACCAATTGAAAGTGAGTTATATCGACTAGAGGGGGTGAATAGGCGATTTTTATGAATTCTTCACTGAGGAATTTGCAGGTGAGGAAATTCCTTAGCGAAGAACTACTTGCAGCGGAATAAGTACTTAGAAATAAACATAACAGGATACAAGCATGGTCATCATGATGAAATGAAGACAGGCACAGAGTACAGAAAGCGTAAACACAGGATAACACAGGATGAAGACAAATAGACTGAAGAAATTGGACTGAGGAAATTGAGAAAGTCTTCAGTCAAAGTCTTCAAACACAGATATGACAAGCACACAACACTGTAATGAGGAAATGAAAGAGTTGAGGAAATAGAACCAGTAAGCTTGGTGAAGACAATGATTTGGTAGACCAGTTCCAACTGCTGTCTCAGTTGTACATCTGGTTAGGGCAGCTAGGTATATAAACCTGAGGACACCCAGTCCTGAACACACAGTCCAGGACACCTAGTCCTCATTGTATTCCCCTTGAGCTAAGGTCACACAGACCTCGCCAATCACTCAAGGTAAGTCTTCATGTGACTTCCGAACCTTCACAAACTCGGTCACTCGGCGATCCACAATTCCTCTTGGATGCTCTAGACCATGACGCCAAACCGTCTGGAAGAAGCACAATCCTCAAAGGTAACAAGCGTCGAATCCACGCATGATCTATCTCTTCAGTGATGCTCAATCACTTTGGGTTTGTAGGTGTTCGGCCCGGCCGGATTTGCTTTTAGTATATCCGGCGTGTCGGTCGTCGTCACGTGTTGGGGCGCGCTCCCGTGATCTATAGATCGATCTTGCATGTCCTGCTTTGTTTTTCAATACTTCTCGCAGGTCCTGTGTGTTACCCTGGGCCTTGGTATTTTTATTTAACTGGCGACGGGGTGCGGGCTAGACTTCGGCCTGATATGCCGCTTTGTCTCGGCCACGGGGTGGCCGGTCAGCCGCATTATACGCTGGAGGCGTAGGATTGAATGCTTCGTCCTCGAGTATGGGTAGCAACCTGTGCTTTGGGTAACTTTTGGTTGGGCGCTCGAGTTCGTATTCCTCGGCCGCTAGGACCTCAGTCCATCTATCCGCTAGCAGATCTTGGTCAGCTTGAAGCTGCTGTTGCTTTTTCTTCAGGCCTTTCGCTGTGGCTATAAGCCGGCGCTTGAAGCACTCCTGTTCAACGGGATCCTCAGGCACGATAAATTCTTCGTCTCCGAGGCTCACCTCGTCTTCGGAGAGAGGCATGTAATTGTCATCCTCTGATTCTCCGTCTGCTGCCTGTTCCTTAGGGCTAGCTTGCCCATCCTCCCGCTCGAGGCCTGGCTGGAGGGGATTGTCTTCGTCTTTGGCACTGTCCGCAGCGTTATTGTCTCTTGTGCCGGTATCGCTGCTTTTGCTATAGCGGGGCTTAGAGCGGCGCCGATGACGCCGGTGCTTAGTTTTCTTCTCGAGGGGATTATCCTCCGTTACCTTATTGCCATTGCTTTCTTTGGGGGTGTCCACCATGTATATATCATATGATGAGGTGGCAGTCCAGCGCCCTGTGGGCGGTGGTTCCTGCTCTTCTCCTGCATCGTCGTCCATACCGTCGATGTCTTCGGAGCCGAAATCGAGCATGTCGGTTAAGTCGTCGATAGTGGCTATTAAGTGGGTGGTGGGTGGGGAACGAATTTCTTCGTCGTCCGCTTCCCACTCAAGCCGGACATAGTTCGGCCAAGGGCCTCCTGAGAAGGAGAGAGACCTTAATGAATTCAGCATGTCGCCCTGGGGCGAGTGCTAAAAGATATCCGCGGAGGAAAACTCCATGATCGGCGCCCAATCAGATTCGATAGGCACGGACGCAGGCGGTTCGGAGCCCGTGGCCTGGGACGAATCCAAGGATCCGGCAACACAGGTCTCGTAGGAGGTGAAGTCAGTATTCAGCTCTATCGCCGCTGAGTGTGCGGCCTCCGTGGGGGGGTCCATCCACCCGTCCTCGGATGGCGCAATCTGCTCCGGATTGAGGGCCGGAGTAGCCACAGGTGTGATCTCCCGAACACCGTCCGACGGTAGAGCTAAGTCATGCTCGTCGTGACTGTGCGGCGCACCTAACATAGGCTCGAACCCGTCAAAGATCAAGTCTCCACGGATGTCGGCAGTATAGTTTAAGTTTCCAAACCTGACCTAACGGCCAGGGGCGTAGCTCTCGATCTGCTCTAGATGGCCAAGCGAGTTGGCCCGCAGTACGAAGCCGACGAATATGAAGATCTGTCCGGGGAGAAAAACCTCACCCTCGATCGCATCATTGTCGATGATCGAAGGAGCCATCAAGCCTTATGGTGACGGCACAGTGGAATTCTCAATGAAAGCACCAATGTCGGTGTCAAAACCGGCGGATCTTGGGTAGGGGGTCCCGAACTGTGCGTCTAAGGCAGATGGTAACAGGAGGCGGGGGACACAATGTTTACCCAGGTTCGGGCCCTCTCGATGGAGGTAATACCCTACTTCCTGCTTGATTGATCTTGATGATATGAGTATTACAAGAGTTGATCTACCACGAGATCGTAGAGGCTAAACCATAGAAGCTAGCCTATAATTATGATTGTTGTTGTCCTACGGACTAAACCCTCCGGTTTATATAGACACCGGAGGGGGTTAGGGTTACACAGAGTCGGTTACAAGGGAGGAGATCTACATATCTGAATTGCCAAGCTTGCCTTCCATGCAAAGGAGAGTCCCACCCGGACATGGGACGAAGTCTTCAATCTTGTATCTTCGTAGTCCAACAGTCCGGCCAAAGCATATAGTCCGGCTGTTCGAGGACCCCCTAATCCAGGACTCCCTTAGGCGTCCCCCTCAGGGACGCAAGGGCGGCTCTGCGCGCCTCCACCTGCTACTCTAGGGACGCGCTCCAGGCGTAGAGCTCCCACGCGCGCTTCTCCGCGGCCTCGCGACGGCCGTCGGCCTCATGAGCCTCCTCCAAGGCTCGGGAGCAAGCCTCGCGGGAAACCTTAAGAGACGCCTCAGCCTTCGCATTGTCAAGATCGTGCTGGTAGCGGCCGAGGTTGATAGCCACCCTCAGCTTGTGTCGTTCCTCCGCCAATCGGAGACCTTAAGCCTCAAGGAGTGAGTCGACACCCGCGAGCTCTTCACCAAGTCGGCTCATTGCGCCCATTGCCCCCTGGAAGAGCTCGTGACGAACTACGCTCCGCCCGCGCTCGAGCTCGAACGCTCGGTCCACCTCGTCCTCCGCCTCGGGGGCTGCGGGCGGGGCACCAAGAGGCACACCACCTCTCGGCAGGGGGCTGGTGGCTGGCGCTGCACCTGATGTCAACCAGTCCTCGCGAGGAGCCCAACCCAATCGGGGCTCGCTGCTTGAAGAGGAACCGAAGACCGAAGCCAACCAGTTATTGTCCATGACCAAAGGAGGGGTCTTGGGCACGCCCGCCAAGCTCCACACCAGACCGTGGGGGGAGGGGCGACAAAGCCGCAGGCTCAGCGCGCCACGAAGGCAGAAACGCTCCCTCAACCGACCCTGCTCCAGGGGCGGCAGGCGGACCAGGAACGCTTGAGTTCGATGGGGGAGTCGAGGAAGGGGGAGGCCGCTTCTCAGGAGGCGCAACAGCTTCAACGTAAGGAGCCCTGAAGGACTGACGTCAGGATAAGAAGACTGCACGCAAGAAGCCATGACAATAAGATACTTACGCATCAATGGCGATGTACTTTCGTCGCTTCAACGGCCCGAAGATATTGCTGCCGCTAGGGGATCCTTTCCTCTTGCGGAGCTCCTCGAAGTCCACGCAAAGACGACCGAAGCGCTGGACGTGACGGCCGGTGCGCGGCGGGGCCGAAGAAGAGCTGGGAAGGACAGCTTCAGGGGTGCCCGGTTGCGGCGAACAGCCGGGCGCCGTCTCACCACAACCACCCGAGGCTCCTGGAGCCTTGGCCTCGGGAGCCGCATGCCGCGTCTCCTCAGTGACCGACGCCTCAGGAGAGGGGTCGCCAGCCCCCGAGGACGACGCCCCAGGATCACCACTCAGCATGTGCTCCTCAGCACTAGAGCCACCGGCCCCCGTCGGAGCTCGCCCTCCTGCACCTTCACCTGGGGCGAGCTCGGCACCGGCGGCGAGGAAAGGAACCACGTCGACCGGGTTCTCGCGGGCCCCCACATGGCCGATTGGGTGCAGCCCCCACTCATCAAAGGAAGGCATGCTCGCGGCAAATGCGGCTTTGTTCTCGTAGCGGTATAGCAGGCAGCTATTCCTGGGCATGTCGTCCAGCAGAGGGACACCCGATAGGACTGTGAGCACCGTTTTCCGCGTCGCAAGAGGAAGCCCCTTCTCCTGAAACCTCATATGGTCCTGGCTGCTGAGCAAGTCCCACATCGGGCGGGACTGGCACTGAAGCGAAGCGACTCGACGCTTGACGAACTCCTTCACCACCATAGGCGCAGTCACGCCGCGGTCCTTCAACCTCCTCAGCCTGGACCAGGCGGGGGCTCGCGAGCTTCTGATGGCCCCAGCCGGAGTTTGGAACAGCAGGCCCCGCCGGAACTTGGAGCAAAGGGCTGAGCACGCCGGCGTCAACAAACACCGATCATGTACGAAACTCGCTCGTGGATGAAGGAAGCTCGAAGTCAATCCCCGTGCCCGCTATCGCGGCCACGGCTTGGAAGCCCACGCACCCCGAGCTCTGCCGGGGACCGATCAGATGAAATGAGAAGAAATGGCGGAGGAGGGCCACAGTAGGAGCGATGCCCACCATGGCCTCGCACAAGAAGACGAAGACGGCAAGAAGGGTCACAGATTGAGGGTCGAGATGAAGCATGTGGATCTGATAATGCTCGAGCACCGCGTTGAAGAAGGCGGAGAAGGGAGGAATCAGGCCAGCCCAGAGGGCATCTATGAAGATCGGGACCTCAGTGGCTGCCCGAGCCATGCGAGTGCGAGACGCGGGCCAAGCTACCGTCTCTCCCCACTCATTGAAACTGGAAGCAAGCATGGGGCGCACCTTGTCCATGGCCTCGTCGTTGAGCACCCGAGGCCGGCCGAGCGCAGGCTCAAAGGACGGAGGCGCACTTGGCAAAGACAGAGGTTTCTTCCCCTTTTCAGCCTGTTTCGGTGCCATGGCGATGAAGCACGCGGAGCGCAAGTCAGATTGGAAGGGCAAAGCAGGGTCTCGAGGAAGCAGGGAGATTGGAGGAGCCAGGCGTGGGAGAACGAAGAATAACTGTGAGAGATGCAGGGGCCGCATAGCCAGGCGGATTCAAGGGCAGCGTGGGGAAGCGGAGACGCCCACATCTAATGAACCGCCACACGTCAACCGAGGCCGTAGGCTTTTGGGGCCCGCGGCGCTCCGTACTTGACCCTTGGCTTCGCCGCGAAACCAAGCCCGGGCGCACCTTGGACCCGGGGGCTACTGTCGGCGTTCTAGGAACGGGGGTCCCCAGACTTGCCTGCCTACGGCCCATGGCATGGCTAAGTCAGCGGGCCGTACGGCCCACCTTCATCAACAAGGCATCCAAGACCCTCGCGAGGGGCCAAGCTTCGCAAGGCGGACGACGCAAGACCTCCTCAGGAGTGGCCTAGCCAGGCGGGCTCACGAGGAGTGGAGATATCAAGGCGGGGCAAACCTCATGAGGCTCTCGTGACGTGAGCCATGACGATCGGTGCCAGGCGGGCGCCAGCGCGTGCAGCGTCCTTGTTTCCTCTTTGGTGCTAAGGAGGCAATCGCAGGCGAGGAGTACCGAGGCATCAGGCAAAGGTTGCCATATCGGTGCAACGAGACCAAGACCAGAAGGACGGTAGGACGGAGGTCACCGTGGAGCCCAAGATGGCGTCACCACCACAGCTTTTCGCAGGCGAAGACCACTTTTGTCAGGATAGCTTGTACTGGCTGTCCCCCTTCAAATTTACCCAGCACAAGAACACCTCAACCTCAGGAGGCTGTTCTTCCCCTTGTACTGTTCATCATCAGCCCAAGAGGCAATCCACCACCACACACTGGAGTAGGGTATTACACCACAATGGTGGCCCGAACCAGTATAAATCTCGTGTCTTTCTATGTTGCGAGTTCGTCGAGTTCGTCCGCGAGATCTTAGCGAGCTAGGGTGCGGATCGGTAGGAGGGAAAGACTTCGCGCGCACCCCAGAGTTCGAACCTTAAGGGTTTGCCGGAACCCCACATCCGACAGCGGTGAGGCCTCCACGGAAGCACAGCCGGCCACGGGAGGCAGGAGCATGTGGCACGACCGGCGCTACTTTGGGCGGCTGGAGCAAGAAGACCAGAGGTTGAAGAAGCACTACTGCCGTTGGATGGACATCGTGCAGTCACTGGAGCTAGAATCGTTCATATTGACTAAGTTGACAAAGCACTCCGTCCCCGTCAACTTAGCAGGCCCACAAGTCAGCCTCTGACCAAGGTGGGTCCCAACTAGTAGTGGGAGTATTCATTTTTTTGTGCGTAATAAGGAGGCACTTCCGGTGGGTCCGAGCTGACAGCGGGGGGAATGTTTTTTCACGAAATACGGTGGCCCGTCCGGTGGGTCCCAGCTGTCAGGGGGAGATGTTTTTTTCGCCAAATACGGTGGCCCGTACGGTGGGTCCCTGCTGTGAGGTGGAGGAATAATTATTTTCCGCATAATAAGGAGGCACTTCCTTGTGGCTGCCGTGGACCCAGCTGTCAGCCTCTCCACGTACAGTACTCTTCCGATGGAAGTCGGTCGTTGATCACATTGACCACGCCACGCCGAGAGCACCATGGCGGTGGACGATGGCGAGGCCTAGGAAGGGGACGACGCGGAGCCGGGGAAGACGCGACAGTGGAAGCCCGCGCGGAGAGGAGTACGAGGGTTCACTTGTTCGGCTGTGGTGTGAGGCTGTCGTCACCACAAAATAACAGGGGGTGTGGGTGAGTGGAGGGATGCCCTGGCGAGCGGTGGGAGTAGTAGGGGGCGGTGAGGCCTCCACGGTAGTACAGCCGGTCACAGGAGGCAGAAGCAAGTGGCACGACTGGCGCTGCTTTGGGCGGCTGGAGCAAGAAGACCAGAGGTTAAAGAAGCACTACGGCCGTTGGATGGACATCGTACGGTCACTGCAGCTAGAATCGTTTATATTGACTAAGTTGACAAAGCCCTTGGTACGCGTCAACTTAGTAGGCCCATAGGTCAGCCTCCGAAACGGTGCGCCCCAGATGTCAGGGGGAGGAATCATTTTTTGGGCGGCCGAAGCTAGAATATCCGAGATTGAAGAAGAAGCATGACATCCGTTGGATAGACATCCAACGGCCACTGCTGCTAGAACCATGTGTTGACTATAATAAGTTGACAAAGCCTTGCATACGCGTCAACTTCTTTTTTTAGGGGACGCGTCAACTTAGTAGGCCCACAAGTGTGTGGCAGAGAACTTATAGCCCATTTGCGATTTGTAAGAATGTAGAGCCCATTTTTGAATTCTAATGGAATTTACTACAGCCCATTACAGTTTGTTAAAAGTACAGCTCATTTTCTAGCTAGGACAACAATTAATAATTTCAACCAACCGTTCAAGACAGAATTCAATAAAAATTTCCCACATTTTGATGGGATCCGAAATATTTCTATCCCGAAATTTCTAGTCAGATTAAATATAAATTTGTATTACGTAAAAATCCAACGAAACATTGCGCGCGCAACAATTAAAAATTAAGATTTTCAAAATCCATAAATAATATTTTATAAAGTAATTTCATGTTTGGTGCATTTTTTTTATAGTTACTGCACAATTTTTATAATTACATCCCATTTATTATTTTTTAAAGCCCATTTTCCTGTTAAGCCTAATGCATCCCTCCTAGGAAAGATTTACAGCCCAGCGGGGCGAAGAATAACAAGTTGACCTTGCATGAGTATTCCTCAAAAAAACGTATAGCTGGGCTAGCCATTTTCATCTTGAAAGAAATTAATATCTGGGCTGGATATCTGTCCTGGGCTAGACGGGCCATAGCCCGCCTAGTTAATACCCTGCTGTCCTCTGAACAACAACGAAAACATCGCCAAGAAAAACTCTGTAGTGCTCACGCCTCAAAAACACAAATACTGCTCGAGCTTCTTGGTCCCAGCTGTCGGCCGCACCTTGTGCAATTCTCTCGTTTATATTGACTACATAGGTTGACAATGGTGTGAGACCGTGATGTCAGGAAACCAGGAGGAAGCAAAAAAATATAGTTGTACATAATAAGGAGGCACTTGCGTACGTACGGCTATGGCCCTAGTGGGTCCCTACTGTCATCCGGTCAAAATAAAGTCATCTCCTGAATCCGCATGTTCATTGACCCTGTTAACAATGCTCGGCACCACAGCAAGCGCAATAACTTGAAGGACAACGGAGAGGGCCTCGCGGGCCCTACGGATGGTTTGATACAGCGCCCGCTGCTCATTCAGGAAGCCAGGATCATCGGACACCTATGAGCACCTTCGAGAGACTGAGACGGCATGAAACGGTAAGCCCACGCTTGGGAGCTCTGGTTTATTTCACACCTGTATTAAGATACAAGTGTAATTTACTCGTCATCGGAAACAACGCGTAAAAGACAGGCGTAATGAAACCGAGGGCCCGAGGTCTGTAAGTAAAACCGGCGGGTTACGCGTGTAATTTGAGAGACCAGTGTATATTTTACTAGTCGAAATTGACCAACCAAGCGCTTCGCCCGAGACCATGTGCTTTTATTTACAAGCGTCAGTTTTACAAGCGGTTTTGGTTGGAAAACGACGATCCAATCACGGCCTAAGATGATGAGTTGGTCGGAAGATCATATGGTTTCACGTCTAACCTACCTGACTTGTCGTATAGGCTATGAATGAAATATAAGACGATGAACTTCTTAAGCACGGAAACAACAGAAGAGGATGATCTTCTTAACAAGCAAATCACTGGCATTAGATCGACATGCAAAACAATACGAAGCATTATTCTCAGGAGGCACGGTGAACAGCTCGTGATGCCGCATGCCACAACATTCCAAGCTCAACTTTGCAATCAAACACAAGGCCTGGCATTACATAGACAATATGCAGAACAAACTCTTAAAATATCTTACATAAGTCAACATTCATGTGACTATGCATCTCAGCAGAGTAAATATTTACTTCTGAACTGAAGACAGGAATAGGAAAAAACGATCGACGTTGCTCACAGCAAAGGGCGTCCCACTCAAAAATATCAAATGCATGTCTTCTGGCTAGCATCAATGAGCAAAAATTGATAAGGTTTCCAATTCCAATATATTAAACTAATGTCAACTTTGACAAGCTTTTCCCATTCAAAATATGTAATGCCTATGATTGTGGAACGGGCAGGGTTTGTCATCAGTTTGTCATCTGATAGTCCGGTGGCTCAAGGTGACGACGAATGATTAGAGAACCATTCGATGTATTGTGCATGATGAAGTATTATGGAGGACACGAACCATCTGAACATTTTGTGCAGTTCCACTAAAATCAAGCTGAGCATCCCTGTGGATTTCGTATTTATATGCTGCCAGAAAACAAAGACACATCAGCACACACATGAATATTGGCCCCGGTGTCAACCCACCAATCGGTGGACTCAAAAACTGAAAGTACGGTAAACAGATTACCATACCCAAATGCCCCATCATTGTTATGGAGGACACGAACCATCTGAACATTTTGTGCAGTTACACTAAAATCAAGCTGAGCATCCCTGTGGATTTCGTATTTATATGCTGTCAGAAAACAAAGACACATCAGCACACACATGAATATTGCCCCAGTGTCAACCCACCAATCAGTGGACTCACAAAGTGAAAGTACGGTAAACAGATTACCATACCGAGATGCCCCATCATTGTTGCTTAGAGTGACATTGACAGACTTGGAGTCCTGTCCTGGCTTCTTGGTACTTGTTTGGGCTTGTTTGCCCAGTGTTCCTCCGAACCACAAGTAAAGCAGCCATCTCTCTTTTTGTCTTTCTTCTTACCCTTCTTAATGGCCGACGCTGGCAGCACCATTCAAACATATAGTCCGGTGGCTCAAGGTGACGACGAATGATTAGAGAACCATTCGATGTATTGTGTATGATGAAGTATTATGGAGGACACAAACCATCTGGACATTTTGTGCAGTTCCACTAAAATCAAGCTGAGCATCCCTATGGATATCGTATTTATATGCTGCAAGAAAACAAAGACACAGCAACACACACATGAATATTGGCCCCAGTGTCAACCCACCAATCGGTGGACTAACAAACTGAAAGTACGGTAAACAGATTACCATACGCAGATGCCCCATCATTGTTGCTTAGAATGACATTGACAGATTTGGAGTCCTGTCCTGGCTTCCTGTACTTGTTTGGGCACTTTTTGCCCAGTGCACTCCACGTGTTGTAGAGTTTCCTATGCTCTCTGCAGACTATAGTCGTGTCGCCAGCGTCTACTAATACTCTGTAAAGCTTCTCGATCATTCCTTGTGTAATGTAGTGCAAACAGTGACTGCTTCTTTCTGCAAAGTGGTAAGACCAACTGGACCCACTAATGCAGCAGTTTGCCTTAGACACATTGGCTCCTTTTGTGAAGTTCAACTAAAATCAAAGTCGGAATAAAACCGAGCTTTAATTTTGATATCCCTGTAAGCAACAATAGGTATAAGGGAAACAATTACTGAGAAATAAAGGTTGATGACTTGTACTCCCAGAAGAAAAACATCTACTCATCTACCTTATCTTAATGGGAAACAAAGCAGGAGAGTAGCAATTCTCAATCAGTGTGATTCATTCATATTAACTGAGACATTATCTTAACAATGCCTTGTTTCAACATGTACAAAGAACGACAAAGCAGAAAAGTATCATTCCTAAAACAATGCGACTGATTCATTTTAACAGAGACATTATCTTAACAATACCTTGGTTAAACATGTAGAAAGAACTACAAAGCAGGATAGTACCATTTGTAAAACACTGTAACTGATATATAATAACAGAGAAATTATTTGAACAACACATTTCTTAAACATGTACTCCGGCCGATCCCTAACAGAAATGGTACTCCCGCCGATCCCTAACAAGTGTTGCAGTTTTGAACTAAGATTCAGTAGTTAATTCTGAGGAAAGTAGGTACTGCCCTTTCAAGACCAAGATTTGAAACAAATCCTGAGGAAGATCTAAAAGAGATCTCAACACATATATGGAAATCCGGTCTCATTTTGTGCAGTTCCACCAAAATTAAGCGAAGCAAAATGTCGCAATAGCAACAAGTTGAATAGATATCCCTGTTTTAACAGAGGCAAAAAAGGAATCAATTACTGGCCAATAAAGGAGGATGAAACATGCGGCCACAAATATGGTAATCCCGCCAATCCCTAATAAGTGTTGCAGTTTTGAAATAAGATTCAGTATTTAATTCTGAGAGTGGCATTGCTTAATTTTACCAACGGCATTAGATTAACAAAAAGCGTAAACAGTTCCAGGGGAGAGTGGGCGCAACAACAACATGTGCTTCCATCTACTTATAAAGGGGGTGATGCAGAGTTTGTTGTAACAAAGCAACAAGCATAATGTCTGGGTTGGTCCCATTTTTGTTCACTACTTAATAGGAAAAGACAGCAATATAATAGCTTCAATTCAACATTTATTTAAAACAGTACCAATACAAGTAGAACAACATCTCAAAACACATTGCACGATCATGTGGATGAAGGCAAGTACCAACCTGTAATGACGCACACAAGATCACAGGAAATCCAATCTCATTTTGTGCAGTTGCACTAAAATCAAGTAAAGTCGCCGGTGTGACATTTAAGTTTGCTATATCAACAAGTTGAATAGATATCCCTGATTTAACAGAGGCAAAAAAGGAAACAATTACTGCCAATAAAGGAGGATGAGACATGCGGCCACAAAAAGAAGCATCTACCTTATCTTGATGGAAAACAAAGTATAGGACAGTAGCATTTCTAAAACGGTTGCATTGATTCATATTAACAGAGAAATTCTCTTAAAATAGTTCAGTAGTTAATTCTGAGAGTGGCATTGCTTAATTTTACCATCAGCATTAGATTAAGAAAAAGCATAAACAGTTCCAGGGGTGAGTGGGCGCAACAACACCATGTGCTTCCATCTACTTATAAAGGGGGTGATGCAGAGTTTGTTGTAACAAAGCGACAAGCATCATGTCTGGGTTGGTACCATTTTTGTTCACTACTTAATGGGAAAAGAGAGCAATACAATAGCTTCAATTCTACATTTATTTAAAACAGTACCAATACAAGTAGCACAACATCTCAAAACACACTGCACGATCATGTGGATGAGACATGGGACATGCCAGCACCATGTGCGCCCACACGTATAAATGGGTGATGCAGAGTATGTAGCCAAGCAGCATATCTGCGTTGGTCCCATATTTGTTCTCTTTGAAACTTTTTCCTATGTGAGGGTAGCAAATCTAGTCCTGCACAAACTACCCGACCCCCCAGTTTCTTTCCCTTTTCAACAAACATTTCGGTTCCTTACAGATGTGTGTACTGGGTTACCCCCTTTTTCCCTTTTCGACCAACAAAGCGGCTGGATAGCAAGTCTATACTACTTTCCCTCCCTCCTTTGCTCATTGAACCACGTCCTAGATTCATGCTCCACCCCACCGCACCCTTCTTTCCTCTTTGAACCAAGACCTAGATTCGACTACAGAATCGAAAAAGATCCACATGCAGCTAGACCAATGACGGTTTCAAAGAAACTTATACCTTAGGGTCATCGGGATGTGGCAAGGCGTGCGGCGGGAGGTCGGATCTGCCCATACTACGTACGGCAGTGAGGGAGAAGGGGTCGGTGGCCCTCCCGCACAGGCGCTGGGTGAAAGAGAAAAGCGCAGCTGGCATTGGATTGCCTCCCTCACCGAAGGCGATAGAGTGAACGCTGCACCTCCTCCCCTTCCCGGTGCGACGGGATCCGGACGCCTCCTTCGCCAGCTGTGAGGGGGTGAGAGAGACAGAGGCCACAACGCAGTCTTGTTTAGATCTAGTGAAGAGGGTGAGAGACTGTGAATATAGAAAACCCTAGCAAAGGAACGCTGAGCCTCCAGCATGTATATATATATGTAGTGCGGCGAGAGTGTGGAGAGTGCAAACCCTAGCGAACAAGCACTGAGGCTCCAGCTTATATATATATACTGTAGTACGGACTGAGCTCTGGTGCCTTAACTGCACCTGCTTTTGGCTGTATGACAGGTGGGCCAGCCACATTTTGGGCCCACCTGTCATAAACCCAAAGGCGGGTGCACTAAAGTCAATGAAGCTGCGTCCATATAGTACTCGTGTATACGACTAATATATAGTGGAGTGGTTTTCTTATTCTCTCCATAACAATCTAGGACTGAACTAACGATCCACGCGTCCTGGTCGCACTTCCTGTCCTTCACGTGCGGTACACTACCCTCCCTTAAGTGAACAACCACACATGCACCAAATTATTGGAAAGGTGTGAGAGTGTGTACAAATAAAGAATTTTAATTTCAATTATCGGAAAGGTTTGAGAGGATGTACAGTTTGCCCTCTCTAATAATTATGGTTTGTTGTGTTCGGCCTAAACTTGGTCAAACTTTAAAAGTTTGACTTCAGTCAAATCTAATATGCGGAGTAATAAAAATGGAGGGCTACTACGTCCATCCGGGTTTTTAGTCCACACCATTTTTTTTAATCAAAGTTAATAGCTGGACAAATAAAATTACAGAGGAGCTGGAGACAAAGTTGTGAGAAGGCTTAGAAATCAATACAAAACTTATGCTCTTAGTACCAACGTCGATCCTTCTTCGAGGAAACATTTGGTTCATAGCCAATTGTGTGATAAAATTGCACCAAAGTGAAAGACGACTGCGTCTCCAACGCAACCAAGGTGAACTGACGAAGGATATCATCTTTGTGGGTAACAAGCAAAGAGCACTGATGGAAGACAACTTGTTTTTCATTGAAAATCGATCAGCTTCACCAGCCGACGCAACCATGAGGCGCAACCATGAGCATCGATAGGTCATCGTGGTGATGCATCATCCATTTGGCATCAAGTTTGGGTGAGGCACCTATGAAGTTTGACAAATCCTCACTGTGGTCTGTTTCTTCTCAGTAATCAAGCTCGAGGAAGGAAGAACCACGTGGCAGAGGACAGTGAGGCGGAACAACAATGGCCATCCAATTTTGTGCAGTTCCACTAAGATTGAAGAAGACATGCCCGGGTATGGAGATACGCATCGCTGTTTCCAAAAATATAAAAAGGGATATAGTGTTGTTACTTTGTTTTACAATATTAACAATGGCATCTCAATTGTCAATAAGAATTATGAAAAGTACACCAACAAACAGAAGCATCATGATTATCTTGATGGGAACTAAACCAGGATACCCGAGAAAAAAAGCATTTCTTCATTTAACCAGTGATAGTATTAGATTAGCAGCAGCAATAGGAGCATATGGACAATGACCGCACAACCACCATGTACTTTTTGTCGATACCTCCACCGAGGCATAAATCAGGACAACTTTTTGAGTGGCATTTCCTCTATAATAGTAGGTGATGTTGGACCAGCCGACGAACCCTAGCTACTATACATGGGGAGCTGGGGAGTAGTCGCATAGAAGAAAACCCGCATGCAGCGACCTCGGGAGCTGGACCAGTACAAGAAGTTATACCTCTGGTGGGCGAGATGTTGCTTAGGAAGGAGGGTGGGATCTGCCCACGCGACGGCAGCGAACAAGGGCGCGGAGGACCTTCGTCCGCGCCAGCGCCGGCTCTGAGAGGATGGTGCGCATCGACTTCCTCCATCGCCGACGTCGACAACGTCAACGTTGCACCTCCTCACCTCCCGCAACGGATGGGATTCAGCCGGATCTGTGCCCACCGATGAGGACAGAGATAGTGTGGACACTGTCATCTTGTTTTGATATGGAGAGGGTGAGAGAGCGAGACGCGAGAAACTCTATCAAACAAGAGGCTATAATGGAGTAAAAAAATCTCTCCATAGCAATGGTTTTAAATAGAATACGCGCATTCCCGGAAAAAAGAAATGAAAACTGGCGGACAATTTTTTACGTACCAAGAAAGAAAACTCGATCAAAAACATGCCCCCGCTTCCAGGTCGCGAGAGTCATCGCGCACACACACATAGACATAGACATGCATATCTGTGTTTACGTAAAATTCCATTTCCATCTCCATCTCCAATCATATTTGTCCAAATGGCACATTATTTTTGTTGTTAATCCCAATATTTTATTGCAAATAATTCCGACAACCTTAGGCGGCGGATGTCTGACGTTTGGAGTTGTCAATATTAACGTACATCATCTCTTGTTTGCGGGCGTCCGGACCGCTGCCACGGCCGCTCCTGACCAACGTGAACCCTCTTGATCACCCGCGCGTGCTTCCCGCCCGAAACGGTCAGTGCCGCATTCATGCCCGGCCAGAGCGGACGTGACCTCTCACTGGCGCCAGCATTGAAGTGGCGCGCCAGCCGAGAGAGCATCTCCCGCGCCGCTTCCTGGTGCATGCGACTCCTCCGCGTTCAAAGGTCGCAATAGCCGGCCACAACATGCATGTAAAAAGTTCTTGGGAGTCCGTGCTACAGCTAGCTGTCCTCCCCCAACTCGTCAATCTCTTCCAGTATTACTAGTACTCCATGGCGCGATCCATCGACAAGCAGGCGGGAAAGTTATCGTATACTCGGTTTGCGGTGAGTTGCATGTCGAGCGACCGTGTGGGGTCGAGCCGTGGAGGAGGGTGAGACACAAACGCAACAGACGTGATTTAAATGTTGGTTTTGCTCGATGGCGCGATCCAACGAAACGAAACGTTGGTTTCTCTCCGTTTCCATTTTTTCTCCGGAAAAACGGAAACTTTCCACTCCATTTTCATTCCTACTCCAAGGTTGCCCTGTGACAACATTCCATCAAATACAAAGGAAAACTAACACGCATGCTGATGCATCTCAATGATTCATAGATCATAGCCAATATTTACTTCACAAATAAAGACAAAAGTTGTGAGAGCGTGTACGAAAGAAAAACTATTGATGGGGTCACTACGACTTAAACCCTAAACCCTAAACAGGATTTAATTTCCTGGCTAGGTAGAACCTGTCGAAGGAAAGACGGCTGGCACCCTCGGATCATACGATGCTTTTGTGCAGTTCCACTAAAATCGAGCTGAGCATCCCTGATGGCAAAGATATTGAAGAAGTGTGATTAGAATAATAGTACTGGCACTAGTTCATGAGACATAAACTCATCATAAGTAGAAGCTGGTAGAAGTAGAGAAAGATCGACATGGAGATGGAGCTACGTGGGGACCTGCGGCAGTGGAGCAAGCCAGCTCCAAAAGGAAGATGGACTACCTGGGACGTCGGGCTATAGCTATTAGGGCGGTTGGGACGCGGCATCGGCCCATACCGCGGTGACCCCCGATTGGGACGCACCGACTGTGGATTTTCTCCTTCGCCGATGTCGACCGCGTCTACGCAGAACATTGTTCCCTTTCCCCAGCTGCGGGATCAGGCCGGATATGTGACCAGCGGTGTGGCCACCATCATTCTATGCTTGTGAAGAGAGCAGCCCAAGCAAGCAGGCTTGTAGCTTAGGCTCCTGCTAGTGTATATATAGTGGTTTTCTTTTTCTCTCCATATCAACCATTTTATATTGCGTACGTGTCATTGAAGAGTGAAATGATGGTTGCTTCTTCTGACTAACTTACTGTGTGATTTGACTGCTCCTTTAGTGGCCCCTACACGTACTCCCCCTACGTGTATGCAACAGTCACACGTACACGTGGTCACAAATACGCGTGTGACGCCCTAATGCATGCATGTCCGAGCACACGAGGGAACACACACGATCACGCTCAAGTGCTCAACCTACACGTGCATGCACACACATACTCAGCCAGGGTGAGCTAGTGACCGTATAAACACCGGAAAATGTATATATTGAGCGCAATGAGCGTATTATGAAGTCCACTAACCATATTTTTACAAATATACAGTGACAGACAGTGTATTTATCTCGTTTGAAATTAAGCCATATTAACCAGAGAGGAGGCAGTATGGACTAGCATTACTTTATTGTGTCACATCAACTTGCTGAACAAGGAGAAGCTTGCAGGACGGGAGAAGCTTGCGCGCGGTGGCTCGCATGACAAGGAGAAACTTTTGACTAATCCAAGCTCTCCCTCGCTCAGGCGGTGGACGTGCAACAATTAATTCGGTGTCAGATTGCCAGAAGCATACACTATACTAGTACTATTATTGTTCGACTTCCCGAAGAGGCGAACAGCCAAGCGCAAAGTTTACTAGTACTAGTACTACTACTATAGTCTATAGAGGTATGTACTATACTAGTACTAGGAACCGGATGGAGGAGCGTCTGCACTCTTATTATATTTTTAAAATGTGATAAAGCAATCTTCAACACATTTGGTTCTCTTCGAGGGTTCTCGCATGTGATAATGGAAGTTGATTGCATGGAACACTCGCCACAATTCTAGCTTAATTCTGGCTCATATCCTGTTACAAATAGGAGCGCTCGGTAATATTTCCTCTTTTTTTGTTATTCAGCATGTAAACAGGTCAGCAAACCTTGCGGCACATCTTTGTGCGAACCATGCTTGCTGCACTTCGAATGTGGCCGAGAGCTGGCTTGATGAAACACCTCGCTTCCTACTTCTTTTTTTGGGGGGGTACCTCGCTTCCCAGTGACGAGTGTCTTGGCGGATCGTCCTAAGAATTCTTATATATGAATAAAGCTCTCTCATTTACCCGCAAAAAAGATTAAGCCATATTAATCGGAAAGGAGGGAGTATGGACTAGCACTACTTTTTGGTGTGTCCCGTCAACTCGCAGAAAGAGGAGAAGCTTGCAGGACAAGGTGAAGCTCGCTTACGCCTTTTGACTAATGCAATGTACCCTCGCCCAGGTGGTGGACATGCATCAGTTCATTCGGTGTCAGATTGCCAGAGGCATACACTGTAGTACCGAACATGCGGAGTACCATCATTGTTCGACTTCATGAAGAGGCGAAGAGCCAAGCGCAAGGTTTAGTAGTACGAGTAGTACTACTACTAGAACCGCATGGTGGAGCCTCTGTACTCTTATTTTTTTAATCTCTAATAAAGTACACATTTATTCCGGAGAAGGGCGGAAAACGGCAACCCAACATGTAATGACGATATCGATCAACCATGCTCGAATATATCTTGGCCTCCGTGCGAGCCCGTCTGTGTGTTCTCGCTCCTCGTCTCTCTCAAGGAACGGCGGGTTGGCCATTTTGCCGTCAATTGAGATCAGTTTGCTCACACTCCGGTCCCACATGTCAGTGATATGCCAAGAGGAGGTGCGTTGACCGACTGGCCATACGCGTACTTGGTTTTGCACCTTCATACTACTCCTCCCTCCGTCACAGTTTACAGGGCGCGCTTCATTATGATGCGTTTCTCTCAATCCATTTCCACCACCAGAGAGACTTTAGACGCGTTTGGTTTAATGCTCAATTAATTAGGGTGTGGTAACTGCAATCAAGTCCACAATTTTCTCTCGATGTACTATGGAGTGGAGTAAGTGCATGCATGTGTGTACCCGGGGTGGAAGCACTGCATGCATGTGTGTACGCATTATTTCCTCTAGTAATAGACGCCGTGCTATAACTACCAATGCTATTTTTCAGGCCGATCGCTAGTCGCCTTGGTCTGAGAGATTTTTTCTTTTTCCGAAGCGCGCTCTATAAACAGTGACGGATGGAGTAGTATGAGCGGATTCAAAGAAGAGCGTATTGATGGTTGCTTCTTCCGAGCAACTTACAGTGGGAAAGGTGGGGCTTATGATTTCTCATTACTCACTATTAATGCGACGCAACGACCGGGCTGAGTCTCCCATGCGGCTGTGCACTACCCCCTCGGTTCTGAAATATACTCCGGAGTATTTGTCTTTCTAGAGATTTCAACGAGTGACTACTCAAATATTTGTCTTTTTAGAGATTCAAATGGACTACTACATACAAATGTATATAGACATATTTTAGAGTGTAGATTCACTCATTTTGCTCCGTATGTAGTCACTTGTTGAAATCTCTAGAAAGACAAATATTTAGGAACGGAGGGAGTACACATACGAAGCAAAAAGAGTGAATCTACACTCTAAAATATGCCCATTTGAAATTTGTAAAAAAATAAATATTTAGGAAGGAAGGGGTATAATTTTGTGCATGGCACATGGACCCGGATGCCGAAGAGGCTTCTGGCAATGCTATCAAGCTTCCAGCATTTGTTTACATAATTGACGTACTATACAAATAATTTTCCAGTGACATGAAATTGTACAATGGTGTGAGCTTTCAGCTTTTGTTTCATGTGTCTTGCCATTGATGCTCTTTCAGAAACAATAAAAAACTAACTTCCTTGCTAATGCATCTCAATTATTAGCGGATCAGAGCTAATATTTACATCACAACTGAAGACAAAGTTGTGAGAAGGTGTTAAATTAAAATTGATCCATGCTTTCATTGGCAGCAACGTCCCCCCAGCTCTGTCTAAATCAATAAGGCATGCTGGGAAAAAAAGTAGCTATCTGGAGCATGCAACATTCCGATCATTTTGTGCAGTTCCACTAAAATAGAGCTGAGCGTCCCTATTCCAAAGATATTAAGTGTGATTACGATAATAGAGGACTGATGATGAAACAATAAACACACAAATAGAAGTCAGTCACCTTTGCAGTCTCTCTTAAGACTAACTAGTTGGAGAAGATTAGGCTCGGAGTTGGATGAGGAGGATAGAGCAAAACCAATCTCCCTTTGTGTAGTCGCACTGAAATGTAGAGACGTTGCCCGTGTGACATTTTAGTACAACTGCACAAAACACTCTTAAGAAAAAAGTGATTTGTGTAGTTCACCAAAAGGTCGCAATAGCAACGAGGTGAAATGGATAGCCCTGTTTGCAAAAAGAGGTAGAAAGGAAACAATTACTGGCCAATAACAGTTGATGACACATGCGACGACAAAAAAGAAGCATATTCCTTGTCGTAAGGGAAGATAACAACACGGTTGTGTTTGTCTAAAACGGTGTGAGGACGAGATTGCAATATGGAAAGTACGCCGGACGAGCTACATTTTGGGCAAAGAACTATGGAAGATCCACATGCAGCGACGTGGGAAGATGGGCAGTGGAGCAATGCCGGAGGGGATACCTGGAGGTCGTCGGGATGTAACTAGGTGAGAAGCGGCGGGCGGAGTCTGCCCATACTGTGGCAGCGAGCAAGTGGCGTAGGCCCTACCGCACCGGAGCTTGGTCAGAGAGAACGGCGTGTACCACAGATCGGGACGTGCTGCCTCGGCGCCGTTGAACGGAGAAATGATGCACGTCCTCCCTTTCCGCCGGCGGACGGGATGCGGCCGGATCAGTGAACAATGGTGAGAGAGAGAGAGAGGCCACCGCAGCCTTGTGTACTCTGAAGAGAGACAAACCAGGCAGGCAGGCTCCATTGTATATAGTGGAGCAGACTACCTTTTCCTCCATAAAAATCGTTTTATATTCTGTGTACGTGCCATTGAGCGATATAACTTTATTTAAAAATAACGCGCCAACGCATCAAGTCGAACTTTGTTTCGTGCACACGTGGTACACGACCTCCATAGGTAAACAACCGCTACACGTGCTCAAATTAGCACGTTGGCTGCCATTTCGTACAGAAATGAGCTCCACCGTGTACCCGCACAGGTGTGGCTGGGCACGAAGCATGAGTACGTGCACGGTGCACCTATTCTCTTCTTGTATACGTACACCACCTACATGGGGTTGTGTCAGAGAGATACAAACGTAGAGAGATATAGTGTGTGGCTTCGTGAGAGTTTTTTTTTGGGGGGTCGATCAAAAAAATTAACATATGCAATGTGTGTGAAATAGAGTCCTGGATATATCATATATATAGAGGGGGCGATCCACGAGAAGAGAGTGGAGGTATCATCGGCTTGAGGTGTCCATAGAATCGAAGAGAGGGATGATGTGTGTGTGTGTGTGCGTGCGCGCGATCGATAAAGAGTGCCATCGAATTTGTGTGTGCCCACGTCAAAGATATAGAGTGGCTGGCCTACTGGAACGTGAGAGGGGACAGGTGCAGTTTGTCTGTGTGGCATGGATACCTACCTACAGCGCTCGACTATCGGTGTGTGGTGGGGGGGATGGAGGCCTAATTAACTATAGAGGTACAATGGCTGATATATGTGTGGAGGGGGAGAGAGGCCTACCTCATGTACTAAGGGAGATCGATCTACCTCATGCATTAAGGGAGATCGATCGGCACCCATGCATATGTGTAGGAGAGGAATAAGGTTGGGAGAGAGACAGAGCTAGAGTGTTGGAGGGGGTGGTAGTGGAGTTGCTTCTAACAAATGGTGGGATAGGCTTGCTAGACAACCGGAGGGCACGCCTGCAATATCAATAAGAGAGGGGATGGCTGCCTGTCTGTGCACGTGCGTGTGAGAGACAGGTCAGGAGGCATGCACAAATGATGAGGGGGGACGATATGGCTGTGGTAAGCAGACGTAACTACATAGGAAGATCAATCGTCCTTTGTCAGAGAAAGGAGAGACATAACTTGTGAGGTATGTCGATCGGTGGGGGGGAATAGTTAAAGTTGACCTAGGTATATGTTGGGAGATCGATCGGTATACATGCATGTGTGTGTTAGAAGAAAATGAGGCACGTGGAGAAGGATAGAGAGAGAGGGATGCATCTAGGAGGTGGTGCGAGAGTCATACTATATCGAGGGGGAAGGAGTGTGCGAGTACGAGATCGATGAAAAGAGTGGTGGGAGTGAGGCATGGATGGTGATAAGAGAAGAGGGGAAGCTTGTGTTTGTGCTAGGCACACCTGGCTAGAGAGGCATATCGATCGATGTGTGCTGTAAAGAAGGAGCTGGGGGCCTACACACACCGTGGGTGAACGACCTAAAGTGAAAAGACGAATTTGCGCGATGGAGCTAGAGAATGCTGAGGGAGGGTGAGAGGGATGCGGGCATGTGCATGCACGAGAGAAAGTTAGCACTAGCTACAAAGATAAGAGGATTGTCTGGGTGTAAAAGACGAATAGAGATCATACTTCATTATAAAAGGCGAATTCGGATATTTGAAGAATTTATCATAGTGTTTTAAACCGACACATGTGTGAATATATATAACGGTGGTACACATGGTGTCGTTATGAACATGTTATACTACATATAATATATTTTATCTCTACTCTTATAAAAAAACGGAGTTGTTGATGATGGTGTGCCTGCCATCCTGTAATTTAGGCCGTCCGATTTATATCTGACGGATAGGAAGGAAACTATGGCAATTTTGAAAAAAGATACCCACACCCCTCTCCATATTTGCAAATTAGGCCTCCCCTTGATCATGTTGATGTTCTGTGGAACGCATGGGCATCTTGCTAGTACTACGTATCATATATAGAACATTGATCATAATTTGGGCTAATGTGTGGCTTTTGCAGCTCAGGTCTAAATACTTGTCATAATGTAGGGGGGCGGGGCACTATACTATGTGTGATAAACACGGTGTACGTATGGAACATGGTTTAGATTATGAATATATATTTAGTACTTCAAATGTACTATTATTTGGAATCAACATCAAGTGTATTCAAAAAATAGAATTCGAGTTCATGTAGTACACATAGTTCATATCTATCTCTATAGTAATCATGTGGTGTGTTATTAAGGTAATACACGAATGATGGTTGAAGTTGGCAACAATTATGATTGTAGATTCTTATTGAAATAGAGAAACAAATTCAAATTCAGTTCGAATTGCAGCGGCAGTATAGACATTTGGAATGCACTAAAATGTTGGTATGAGTAGGTTACATGCATTATACGGCAAGCGAAAAAATTTAATTGGACATAACATGGATTCATACTCCCTCCTTCCATCTATATAGGGCATAACGCGTTTTTTAAGACCGCCTTTGACTATTGACAAGATTAATAGTACATGACATGCACAATGTGAAAATTATATCATTGAAAGAACCTTTCACAGACGAATTTAACGGTGTGCTTTGTGTAAATTGCATGTCATATATTATTGCTCTAATATTTGGTCAAAGTTAGCATCGAAAAACTCATTAGGCCCTATATAGATGGAAGGAGGGAGTAGCTTTGAATAGCATTTTTATAGTAAAACAGGGCAAGACTCTCTCTTTGTGTGGTGTGAATAGTTCTATTTTTTTCGTTTTCTTTTTGGTTCAGGGAAGTGCGAATTGATTTGGTACGTACAAGTACAATATTACACGTTAGGCTTGTCCCTAAAATTCAACCCGCGCCTTGTTATATCCCGAAAATTCAGATATCGTGCTCCCAAAACTGGCGCCTTCATAACCCGCGCCTTGCTATCCCGAAATTACAACGCGCGCGAAAACTCCCTCCAGCTGCCAAATCCCGACACGCGAAATCCCCCTTCTAACCCTGAGCCGAAAGGGCCGCTAGTTCAAATTGGTGGGGGGTACTTTTGTAACATACCCTACATTTTGGACAAGCGCGTCCCTAAGTCATGGTTCACCCCCTCCCATCACCTCATTTTTGCCATTCGAAATCCCAGGCCGCCATAACCTCTTTGCTCCAGCCGCGAAACCCCACCCTCCTCCGTCCGCCACCTCACTGCTGCCTAGCCGGAGCCTCTTCCCCGGCGACGTCGTCCACTGCAACAACTCGACGTCCCTCGTCCACCTCCCCGGATGAGGATCCGTCGTCCATCTCGTCGTCCCGCCGGTTTAGCCGCCCCGTCCTCCACCTCCAAGGAGCTGCTCCGACGATTGCCTCGTCTATCGCGGCTGCTCCATCCCCACAGCGCCGCCTTAACCTGCTCCACCGGAACCGCCGCATCCTCACCGACTCCTCGGACGAAGCCGAGGCTACTCGGCGCCACCAAAGAGGTTGTACACTCATCGCATCGCACCTTCTCCTTAACTCGACCTCCCGGCTCCGAAGGTGCTCCATCCCGCACCCCCATGGAGCGGTTACCTTGAAGTCGGCGCCGCGGGCGACATCTCCACGGTGGCTCTCCCCCAGTGCGAGGCCCCTTCGGCGGCGGCGTCCATACCAGTCGGATCTGCTGCTGCTACTCCGGCTCTCGCTCACTCGCTCGTGCTACTGCTGCTGCTCTGGCTCTCGCTCGATCACTCGCTCGCCCAGCTACTGCTGCTCCGGCTCTCGCTCGATCGCTCGCGCTGCTGCTGCTGCTCTCCCCCTCGCTTGTGCTGCTGCTCTGCTCCGATTTAGCTACACTTCGGTCGACTGAATCGACTTTTGAGTCAGTCGATTTTCAGGGGGTGGGGGGCTCGCCGGAGTTAAGGAAGAACCACCCGCAGCGGGGACGGGGGCTCGCCGGAGAGGTACCCCACTATCTATCTTAGGGTTCAGGGTGGGGGCGGGGGGCCTAGAGGGCTGGCCGGGCCGGCGGCGGACCGGCGGTGGGGAGTTGTTTCAGGGCGGCGAGGCGGCGCTGGAGCCGGCGGTTCGGCCGGTGGTGGCTGGCGGCTCAGGGGGGTGCAGGTTGAAGATGAACTGCAGGCCCTCCCTAAACTACATGTCAAGTGCCTCTCTGCTACCATTGTATTCAGTTTCGACAGTAACATTCAGATTCCACAGTAAATTTCAGTTTCGACAGTTAAGTTCAAACTCAACAGTTTTTACCTCATCTGTTGTACTCAGGTGGTTTTTGGTGATGTAAATTTTACATCTATTTTACATCATCTATTGGAGATGCTATTAGAATCCCACTTGAGATTGACGATGTCTGTCTTGTGCTGCTTCAGCCTTGACGTCTTACGGCTCACCGGAGCTGCTCCAACGATAGAACGATCCATCACAACAGAGCAGTGCCCTGGACGCCGTCTATAGATTCATCAGATCTTCGTCCACACCTCCGACATCCACCTCTGCCTCAACTGCTTCAGCGACCAACCCAATGATGCTGAGGTCGACACGGCTACGGCAAAGAGGTTGTACACTTGTTGCATCACTTATTACTATACATTCATGTCGATCCATTAGGGCTATTTTGGTTCAATGGAAAAACATAGCAATAGGGAATTTTCCAATGGCACTCTACTATTCAATTATTCATGCATTTTGTTGAAAGGAATGAAGCAAAACATCCACCTGGACCTACTTTTCATAATCCTATGCATGAAAACAAGACCAAGTGCATTAGTGGCAGAATAACATTCTAACTGTACACGCTTTCATATGGTTTCACTTTATTTTGGCCATGTTTCTTTGCATTCCTCTGCTCTTCCAATTCCTGTAAACTAAACACCCAAGTTGACAGAAATCCTATGTTTACAAATGCTCTGTTTACCATGTGCATTACTATCCTATTCCGGTTCACCTAGGGTATGCCTATGTTGTTCATCTTGGGTGGGAAACAAATAGTAAAGCAATCATCATCTGTCTTTTTATTAAATTAAAGCAATCATCAGCCTGCTATCATTATTTTTGGATCCATCCACTGGTTTTTACCATCACTCTAAATTTCTGCATGCTCTCCTTACATAATCTCACCATATTTTTCCGCATGCATGTCAGATATTGTACACAGGCATGCTGAACATGTAGAGAAAAAGAGAAGAGTTTTGCGCGGCAATACAATGTCATGTAGACATCGCTCCATGGTGGGTTCAATGGCAAACCCTCCCCATCCCTCTCCAGATTGTAATCCAGAGGAAGATATCTGTTCTGAGGCGGATTCAGACGCCGCTAACCACTCCTATTTACCCCCCAAGGTGTTTGCTCTACCTTGGCATGATGATTTTAGTCATATCATGCATATGTTGCCTTGAAGTGCCTACTTTTGACATCATATATGTCATCTACTTAGTTTAGACATGTTCTGTAATGCCACCTGTTTAGTTTCTATATCATATATGGGAACTATGCAGTCTCATGTCTTTTAGCCAGCCATAATATATGTGAAATGTGCAATGCCATCCTGTTTAACCAGGCATCATATATTTGAATGATATCTTGCCCATCCTTTTCTTCATTACATTTCCATTTATCGACAATGTTTGTACATTAAACTACTCTTCCTGTGAATCAGCCATTTGGGTGGGAGATTGAAAAATCTGGAGTGAAAACAAGGCTTCAGAGCAGACAGTGCTACCTGTCGAAGCAGATCTCTTGTTGGGTCCCGATAGCTCCCCAGAGATGGATTCAGAGACAGATGACCAGTCCTATTCCCCCACCGAGGTGTATGCTCTAACTTGGCACGGTTATACTGCTCATATCATGCATATGGTGTCTTGCATTGCATAGTTTAGACATCATATACACAATATTCAACACCATGTTCTTAGTTCAGACATCATATCTAATGCCCTCTGTTTAGCATATAAATCACATATGTGAATTAAATGATGCGATCCTGATTACTTAGATAACATGTAGGTGAATTATGTCATGCGATCCTGTTTAGTTATTCATCATATCTTTGAATTATGTTATGCTATGCTATCCAGTTTAGATAGACATCATATACGTGAAATTATGTCATGCTATCCGTTTTAGTTAAACAATATACATGTCAACTGTTTCATGTCCTCTTTTTTCCACATTATCTATTGCATCTGTCTCTCATACAATGTCTGTACATTCAACTATGTTTCCTATTTATCAGCCATTTGAATTGGAGCGGGTGATGCCAGTATCTAGCGGACTAAAAACACGGTCTTCAAATAAAACAGTGCTACCTCTTGGTGGAGATAGCACCCCAGTTGTACATGCACGAGAACCAGCCCTACCACACATAACCCAAACTCTCGCAGATTGTACCCCTTTTGCGATGGACAGAGAACCAGCTTCACCCAATCTAACCCCAACCCCAGCAGATGGTAACCCAGTTCCTGTTGACACAACACCATCTCCACCACAGAGCTCCCAAACAAGAGCAGTTAGTAAGGCAGCTCCAGTGCCCAAAGGGCCAGTACTACCACGGCGAACCCCAACTCCACCAGTTAGTACGCCTATTCCTGTGGAGGAAGCACAACCAGCTAGTCGTAGTTTAGCATCTATCGCATTTGATGTTGTTAAATCGTATGTGCGTATCTTCCCATCTTGGAAATATTATACTGAAGATGAAGGAAAATGCCAGTTGCAGGTGTTTGTCCAGGAGTTATGTGTAAGTAATGTTATTCATGGCAATTACTTTGATTTGTCCCATACATCCTACCTCCATGATGGTTATAATACAGCAAATTTTCCCATTTTTCTCTATAGAGAAGGACCGATTTGGAAACTCGGGATGAGGTAACCTGTGCTAATACCTCTGCTATCTTCAAGAATGCTTGGTGGCAGTATCGGAATTACCTGAAGAGAACGTACTTCACCGGCAAAGAAACTCATCAAATTCCCTTACGTTCTCCTGAGACACATTTACTGGACGATGACTGGGAACGCTTTGTTCTGTACTGGTCCCGAACCAAGAATGTGGTAAGGTCTATGAGCTCATTTTCTATTTTTAAGTGCTATATTCTTGCGTCTTACTGTACTCTGTTCATGTAGAACAAGTTCCTAAACCTGAAGAACAACTGTTCTAATTTAAGATTCCATTGCTATCATAGTTCAAATAAGCGCTAGGCGTTAACTGTGCGTTTTGCCACCGCCTTGCGCTTTACTGACCAAAGTGCATGCTTATGCGCAGTTATGCACAGATTAAGCGTAGTTATGTGCAATGCATTTCGCCAACGCCTAGAGCCTAGGCGCGCGTAAGCGCTCGCTTAGGCGCGCCTTTTTTAACTATGATTGCTATCGTGCATACTGCTTTGCTCTTGTATCACTGTATTTACTCATACAAACTTATTTTTAAATTGAAGGATCCAATCAAAACTCTAATGGCACAGCAGGTATGTTCACGCATGTTTCTTTAACAGGCTTGCTCTTATCAATAGCTCTGTTGATTTCAATTTCAATTGTGTATACAGTTGACTTCTCATATCATGCACATTACTAGCATCACAATAGATCCAATAGTGTTGTTGTACATGTAGACCCGTGGTACCCATCTGAAATCTTGTTGTGCCATGTAGTTTCCCACGCTTTGTATTCTTTCACTGCTGCTTTGTTTTGAACTGATATGATTTGAACTGTGTCTCTATTTTGATTTGGCAAGACAATGCAGTGACCATAGGACATAGATATATGTTTGTTTGATGCTTTTATTATGTACTAGTACTTGGCAATAGAAGACTTGGTAGTTTAATCATGTCCACCTTACTAATGAACTGGTTCACCGAAATGAGTTTCATATACTAGTACATGCTAAACATGTTATGTGTCTGCTTGTTTCTTCTTTTAGAATGCTGACAGAAAATTGGGGAAGAGTGCCTTATTAAGCAATGGTAAAGGAAGTAATGCAGATAAGCTTCAGGATAGTGACACATCCTTGTTGGTCTCCAACAAAGCTGATAAAACAGCTAAGGAAGACTATCTCGAAGACAGTGAGACAACCCCAAAGTCATGTCTTGGTTTAGTGTTCGAGTTACTGGCCGCTACCGATTGCACAAGCTATTCAAACTCACTGTCTGAATCAGTTCGGTTTCTTGAGTCTCAACTACAAGCTGAAAGACATCGATCAGCTGTGCTGCGACAAGAAGCGGAAGGACTGCGGAAGTCCCTGGAGAATTCAGATGCATACTTTCTGGTGCAACAGCAAGCGTTGGAGGATTTTAGCGCCAAACAGGACAAAGCTAATAAGCTTGCTAAGCTTATTGCCAGCATGGTGGATACCCAGGATAACATTTCTTGAGCTCTTCTGAACTTGTTTCAGTTATGCTCTTGTTTTGCTGCCGCATTTATTTGCACTGGTGGCCAATTTTGACGGCCAGTGTATGTAATATGCTGCTTTGTTCCCTATATTTGCACTGGTGGCGAACTTTGATGCCTAGTGGATGTAATATGTGTAATAGCGGTAATAGTCTAGCGTTAATTGCTTGCTTATTTATTTCCTTATTGTCTTGTTTAGTTGTTTGCTTGTAGTCACTGCAGTTCTTTTTCTGTGTTTTTCTAGTGGCCACAGTAACCTATTTTTGGAAACTAGGCCAAAATAATCATGGCAACACACGGACTGTTGTAACCATGGGCCTCCTGCGGGCCGTATGATCCATGGGCCTTCTACGGGCCGTAGGATCCATTGGCCTTCTATACGGGCCGTAGGATCCATGGGCCTTCTACGGGCCGTACAATCCATGGGCCTTTTACGGGTCGTAGGATCCATGGGCCTTCTACGGGGCGTATCATCATTTCGCCAATCGTGGGCCGTACTATTCATGGACAATAACGGGCCGTTAATAGGCCGTATTTGATAACTCTATGAAAACAGCCCAATGGGTTTTTTTGACATGAAAACGGCCCAACGTATTAACGGGCCACAAACGGGCCGACTGTAACCACGGGCTGAATTTGGCCCACAAGCAGAAAATGACAGTAACGGGTCGTAAGTAAACGAATGCTGGAAATGGGCCCAAGAATAAATGGGCCCTGAGAAGGCCGAAAGATAACATGGGCTGGAAACGGCCCAATGGAATAATGGGCCATTAATGGGTATAAAGTGATACACTATTCATTACGGGCCAGTTTTACCACGGGCTGTTAAGGGGCCGAGGGTTACTAAGGTCCTCATATGGGCCGAAAGACATCATGGGCCATACATGGGCCGGAAGTTAAAACAGGCTAGAATTATATTGGACGGCCCAGATGATGCTACTGGGCCTAATTCGGATAGGCCGTAAATGGGCCCTGGGTTAGCGGGCTGTAAATGGGTTATATGCGAACATGCCGTTAACTGGCTTGCCGTTGGCCGGCCCGCCACCTTTTGACCAAGTCAAACGGGCCGGTCTTTTCACAGGAATGGGCCTCTAATGGGCCATGCCACGTGTCGGCGTATCATAGGCGCTTTGGGTCCAATGAGTGGATAACATATGTCCCAATGGTGATCCGACACGTGTTTCCTCCAGCCAATGATGATTTTACACGTGGAAAATCCCCATTGGTCGGGGCTGTTAACGGGTTATCGGATCCAAAACCGGACCCGATAGCTTAACAGCGTTCTGTTATGGTGGATGCCACATGTCGGTCACCCTTGACGAAAGCACTTCTGTGATGCGCGATTTATCGTCATGGAAGTGGACACTTCCGTGATGATAATTTTGGTAATGTCATGGAACACTTCTACGACAGCACAGGTATGACTATCTTGATTCTGTCATAAAATCGTCATGGATGTACATGCATGACAGAAAACATGACCTACTGTGACAAACACTTATCATCACGGAAGTGTATTTTTTTTGTAGTGACGATAGTGGTAAATCGGTAAGAGACATCATAGGTCGCACCATATCTAATAAAGTACGGTTACGACGTTCGGACACACCATTACACTATGGTGTTTGATATGTCTCCAATGTATCTACTTTTCCTAACACTTTTCCTCTTGCTTTGGACTCTAATTTGCATGATTTGAATGAAACTAACCCCGCACTGACGCTGTTTTCAGCAGAACTACCATGGTGTTGTTTTTGTGCAGAAATAAAAGTTCTCAGGATGGAATGAAACTTTGCTAGGAATTTTTATATAATAAATAAGAATTTCTGGAGCCAAGACCTGCCGGAGAGGGGCACCTGGGTGGCCACAACCCACCAGGGCGTGCCACCCTCTCCTGGCGCGCCCAGGTGGGTTGTCCCCACCTAGTGGCCCCGCTGACCCTGATTCCGACGCTATAAAATCCTATTTTTCCAGAAAAATCAGGGAGAAAGAATTATCGCGATCCACGAGATGGAGCCGCCGTCGCCTTCTCTTCTTCATCGGGAGGCCAGATCTGGAGTCCGTTTGGGGCTCCGAAGAGGGGGATCTTCGATCTTCGTTATCACCAACCCTTCTCCATCGCCAATTCCATGATGCTCCCCACCGGGAGTGAGTAATTCCTTTGTAGGCTCGCTGGTCAGTGAGGAGTTGGATGAGATTCATCATGTAATCGAGTTAGTTTTGTTAGGGCTTGATCCCTAGTATCCACTATGTTCTAAGATTGATGTTGCTATGAATTTGCCATGCTTAATGCTTGTGACTTTGGGCCCGGGTGCCATGAATTCAGATCTGAACCGTTTATGTTATCATAATGATATCCATGTTCTAGATCCGATCTTGCAAGTTATAGTCACCTACTACGTGTTATGATCCGGTAACCCCGGAGTGACAAAAACCGGGATTTCTTCCGGTGATCACCGTAGTTTGAGGAGTTCATGTATTCACTATGTGTTAATGCTTTGTTCCGGTTCTCTATTAAAAGGAGGCCTTAATATCCCTTAGTTTCCAATATGGGCCCCGCTGCCACGGGAGGGTAGGACAAAAGATGTCATGCAAGTTCTTTCCATAAGCACGTATGACTATTTACGGAATACATGCCTACATTATATTGATGAACTAGAGCTAGTGTCATATCGCCCTAGGTTATAACTGTCTCATGATGAATATCATCCAACAAGTCACCGATCCAATGCCTACGAATTTATCTTATATTGTTCTGCTAAGTTACTACTACTATCATCACTGTTACACTTGCTACAAAATTACTGCTATCATTGTTACCGTTACCGTTGCTACTGTCACTACTATCAAAACTATCATATTACTTTGCTACTGATCACTTCCCTGCAGATAATTAATCTCCAGGTGTGGTTGAATTGACAACTCAGCTGCTAATACCTTCAAATATTCTTTGGCTCCCCTTGTGTCGAATCTATAAATTTGGGTTGAATACTCTACCCTCGAAAACTGTTGCGATCCCCTATACTTGTGGGTTATCAAGACCTTTTTCTGGTGCCGTTGCCGGGGAGCATAGCTATATTTGTTGAGTAACTTGGGATTATTATCGTATTATCACTACGAAGAATCTGAAGGATCCTAAGACCAAGATATTTCCCTCAAGTACGAGGGGAGGTAAGAAACTGCCATGCAGTTCTGCTTTAGATCCACCTTCTGTTATCAGTAAACTTGCAACACCACCACATGCTATTAATTCTGATATGTCGCAAGTTATTGATGATGCTACTTCTGCTATGGATAATGCTTATGATGATGCTAGTACCTTGCTTGATAATGATGATGTGCCACTTGGTGATTTTCTTAATGAACAAATTGCTAGAGTAATACAACATGATGTTGTTGAATCTGATGATGAGCTTGAAACTGAAACTCCTGAAACACCTGCTAGAACTAGCCTTCCTGGATATAAATTGCCTAAGGTACCTGAAGGTTATGTTATGAATGAGGAGACAACTAGAGATATTCTTGCTTGCAGAGATAGAGATGGTCTAGAGAAATTTTTACGCAAGTATAAAGAAAAATCTCTGAATGCTAGAATGAAATGTGATCCTAAGTTTGCTACTTCACCTATCTTTATTGATGATAAGGATTATGAATTCTCTGTCGACCCAGAGTTAATTACTTTGGTTGAATCTGGTCCTTTCCATGGTTATGAAATTGAAACTGTTGTGGCACATCTTACTAAGTTGAATGATATAGCCACCCTTTTTACTCATGATGAGAAAACTTGCTATTACTTTATTCTCAAACTATTTCCGTTCTCATTAAAGGGTGATGCTAAAGCTTGGTACAATACTCTTGCTCCTGGTTGTGTGCGTAGTCCCCAGGATATGATGTATTACTTCTTTGAAAAATATTTTCCTGCTCATAAGAAACAAGCCGCCTTATAGGAAATATTTAACTTTTTTCAAATTAAAGAAGAGAGTCTCCCACAAGCTTGGGGGAGGCTTTGCTAGTTACTTAATGCCTTGCCTGATCATCCTCTTAAGAAAAATAAAATACTTGATATCTTCTATAATTGACTAACCGATGCTTCTAGGGACTTCCTAGATAGTTGTGCTGGTTGTGTTTTTAGGGAACGAATTGTTGGACAAGCTGAAGAATTATTGAATAACATATTGAAAAATTACGATGATTGGACTATTCCTGAACCACCGCCTAAACCCACTTCGAAGAAGAGGGGTATATTATACCTCAGTCCTGAAGATATGCAAGAGGCAAAGAAATCTATGCAGGAAAAAGGTATTAAAGTTGAGGATGTTAAAATTTTACCTCCTATTGAAGAAATACATGGGCTTAATACACCACCACTGCCTAAGGTGGTAGAGGTAAATTATTTAATGAAGTTCAATGGTAATGATAATCCTCACAATATGCATCCTAGTCAATGCCTTTATGAGTTTGAAAACTATATTAGAAAACAAGATCACTTCAATGCATATGTTATGAAACAATTGAAATATAATTCTGATATGATTGCTCGCTTGAGTGACTTGTTATTTAGAATTTCAAATGATGTTAGAGGTGTTGGAAAACATGCTTCAAACTCAGTTAGAACAAGTTGCTAAATCTCAAAGAGAATTGCTAGATGAAATGAATCATAATATACATGACTTTGTTGTTAGAGTTACAACTAGAGGAGGTAAAATGACTCACGAACCACTTTATCTTGAGGGTGTGATTTAGGAGCTGGTGTTAGTGTTATTCCTTTCTCTTTATATAAAAGACTTGATTTGAATAAACTCACACCTACCAAAATATCTTTGCAAATGGCTGATAAATCAACTAACATACCTATCGGTATCTGTGAGGATGTGCCCGTTGTTGTTGCTAATGTTACTATCTTGACTGACTTTGTTATACTTGAGATGCCCGAGGACGACAACATGTCGATTATCCTTGGTAGACCCTTCTTGAATACTGCAGGGACTGTTATTGATTGCAATAAAAGCAAGGTCACTTTTCATATTAATGGTAATGAGCATACGGTGCACTTCCAAGTGAATGGTATTAATGTTATTGAAAAATCTTCGACAATCACTATTGGAAGATTTCAAATACCTCTACCTACTGTTAAAAAGAAATATGAAATGCTTATTGTTGGGGAAATGCATATCCCCATTGAGGTAACTTAGTGATTTATGAAAGTTCTTCGATTTCATGCTAATTGAAAGTGGTTGTTAATAAGACCTAATCAGCCTTATTAATGGATCATTTTTTAACGGTATGAAGTTGATGAATTTAGTAAGCACTACTTTCTGTCCCTACTTTTTGTTTTCTGTTTTTATTAGTTAAATAAAATTAAATGCCATGTTTTGTCTCTTTTCTGAATTTCCTGTGCAATAGAAAATGACCCAAAAATAGAAGTTCTCAGAATGCCCTGAAAATTTAATACGATTTTTTCTGAATTTTTCTGAATTTCTGGTGCAAATAATATCAGAGGGAGGTGCACCAGGTGGGCACAACCCACTTGGGCGTGCCAGGACCCCCAGGCGTGCCCTGGTGGGTTGTGGTCCCCACGTGGGCCGCCTCACTTATCTCTTCATCCCACATCACCACTTACCTCCAGAAAAAAATCTCCCTTGCTCTCTCTCCCGTGTTCTTGCTCTCAAATCCACGGATTTCGATCTCTTTGCTCGAAGCTCCATTTCTGAAACTGTTTCGGGGGATTGTTGCTTGGTATGTGACTCCACCATTTGTCCAATTAGTTTTTGTTTTAGTGGTTTATATTTTGAGTAATTAGCTACTCTTGGTGCTACTGTAGATGAGCTTGCATGTTGAATTCTTAGATTTCTAAGTAGTTTGAATGCTTGCTATGGCCTCTATGTATCCCTGAGTAGTTGCTATCAATTTAATAAAGTTTTGTTGACAAATTTTTGTCACCCAAAAATTTTCAGAAAATTTTACGCGAACATGATGAACTTGTTTGGAAGGAGTTCTTCGAGGAGGAGATCCTCGGGGGAATCTTCTAGTGACAGCTCCGCTCGCCGGTCATATGTTGAACCAAGTGAAAGTTCTACTCAAGATGCCGCCACCAAAACATGCGTATGGCCTTGCAAGGAGTATATGATGCGTGTGGGTATTAAAGAGGAATTTGAGCAATATGTTCACAATGACGGTCTCGGTCCCTACCTTTCAGATAAGTGCGAACAACGCCACCTTCTCACTGAATCATTTGTCAAAGGATTTAAATTCCTTCCCCGTGAGTCTAGGGTGTCGTTTATGCTTTATGATAATCCATTTACCATATCACTAGAGAGTTTTGCTTACCACTGCAAACTCCCGTTTTGGGGTTCGCTTGACGAACCGCCAACGGCTGAGTATCAAACTTTCTTAACTAGTCTTTGCTGCAGTGAGACGAGGGGAGTGACACAAGGTAGAATAAAGAGCATTCATTGTCCCGCAATTCAGTACTTTGCATTATTTAATGGGAAATGCATAGTAGGCAAGCAAGACTGCAGTACACTTTGTGCTCCAGACTTGAGCCTCATTCGCACTGCTCTCACGGTGAAAGGAATTATAACCTTGGAGCAATTGTTGCACGCAGACTTCAGCACAACGCAAACAGTGGCTATTTCTATGGTGGAATATATGCTATGCGTTTGGCACGAGGGCTTGATGTTTCACCTTTACCCTTTAATCCTATCTTACCCACGCAGTATTTAGATTTTGACACCTTAAAAGATCATAAAATCCTCAAGGGAAAGGTTGATAATTTCACTTATAATCTATTATTTAACCAAAAATCTGTTGTGCACACATATTTGCCTGCGCCTGCTCTTTTTGACTATCACAGCAAGGGAAGATATTTTGTTCTTGGAGTGAGGCCCGAGCTCACAATGCAGCAGTGGAGGCAGCACGGCAGGCCGAGGCATCCGCACCGAGAGCTTCCGTGAGCTACCACGCCAACTACTATCCAGGCTACTGATCGACTACCAAGTTAGGCCAAAAGCCTAAGCTTGGGGGAGTACATGTTTCTCACCGACATTACATTCATGTCCACATATTTCATTAGTCGGTGTTCACACTTTTTCATTGTATCATCCATGCTTAGACTTATTTTCTTGCTTTCTTCTTGTATGTTTGATAAACTTTAGAAAAACCAAAAAAAATTAGTTGTAGTAGTTTACTTTCTATGCATGCCTAGTTGTAATATTAAAAAGAAAACCCAAAAAGATTTCCTTGTTTGTTGGGAGCTTTCCCATGTAAATAGTTTTTATCGTTTTTGCTTTTCCCTTTTATTTTGCTTGTTCAAGAAAACCGAAAAGTCCAAAAATATTTCAGTGCGTTTCTTTGAATTTCTTTTCTTTTTTTATTTGAGTTGCACCAAGGAGAATACCACGATGAAAATGTTGAGTGGCTCTCATATGAATAACTGTTGAGCTAATAAAGAGCACATTTTACCTTGTCTTCTCATGTTGAATAAAATGTTTGCAGATTCCAGCTTAGTCCACGGAACTCTTGCACTATTATTATTTTCATATCATTCGGTCGTGCAAGTGAAAGGCAATAATAACGACATTCGATGAACTGGCCGTGGCAGAGAGAAACTGGTATGAACTCGACTTGTTCTGTTTGTGTAAATATGTTTAACCTAGTATCCATGATTCAGCCCATTATGATTAAACGTGTTTGCAATGACAATTAGAGATTATAGTTTCTCATGCCATGCATAAGTAGCTGGGAGCGGATAATGATTTATCTTGGATATCAACATTGTGTTAAAATGATTGTGATGTAGTATGATGATATGGTATCCTCCTCTGAATGTTCGAGTGGCTTGACATGGTACATGTTCATGCACGTAGTTGAATCAAAACCCATAGCCTCTATGATATTTATGTTCATGGTGTTCATATCCTACTCATGCTAGTGTCCAATGTTACTTATGCATACTGCATGGTTATGACCGTTGTTGCTCTCTAGCTGGCCGCTTCTCCATCTAATTGCTAGCCTTCGCCTATACTAAGTGGGAATTCTGCTTGTGCATCAAAAACCTTGAACCCAATGTTATTCCAGATCAGTCCACCATACCTACCTATATGTGGTATTACCCTGCCGTCCTAAGTAAATTTGCATGTGCCACCTCTAAAAACTTCTAAATAAATATCCGTTTTGTGTGCCTGGATCGTTCATGGAACGACAGGAGGTGGTCGGTATCTTCCATGCTAAGCGATTTATTCTCAGGTCGAGTGTTTATTCACTCGCCATCGCACGAGAAATGGGCGGTAATAGGGATGCACAATCCCAAACTGCAAACTGAAAAAGAGTTAATCTCTCAAATAATCAAACAAAAACTCCCAATGGAGTCAAAACCATTACTTTTATCGCTTGGGAACCGCCACTAGCATGCTTAGCATGGAAGATATTGATAACTGATGGTTGTGAAGTAAATGAGAAGGGTGCATGTCCCAAAATATCATTTATCTCTGTTTAAAAAACTTGAGCTCTAGCACCTCTGCAAATCACTGCTTCCCTCTGTGAAGGGACTATCTATTTACTTTTATGTTGTGTCATCACCTTCTAAAACAAGCACTAGAACATGAGAGCACAGCTGTCATGACTTATGCATTGTGTGTAGCTAATGTTGGGTGCATCATGACTAGATCTTTTCTACCATGAATTACAATGTTTAGTCGCTGCTTCGACTTTGGAGGTGCTCTGCATTTATGTTTTGCGGTCTCAGAAAGGGCTAGTGAGATACCACTATTGTCATATTATATCATGGTTGTTTTGACAACATGTTTCTATTTGAGATATCTTATTATTGCTCGCTAGCTGATTATGTCATTGATATGATTTAATATAATTAATCTTTAAGATTTATTATCGGCATGGTTAGTTATAATGTTGGTTGAAAACCTGGGTGCTGTTTAAGCTTATTTATGCAAACAAGAGCAAAAGAGTTCATAAAAGTTTTTCTTTTTCACTTTGAGTTTATCAACTGAATTGCTTGAGGACAAGCAAAGGTTTAAGCTTGGGGGAGTTGATACATCTCCAACGTATCTACTTTTCCTCTTGTTTTGGACTCTAATTTGCATGATTTGAATGAAACTACACTGGTGCGTGTCGGTCCTAAACAAACGGTTTTTAACCTCTTTCCGCGACGGCATTTGGAACCGTCGCCAAGTGAGTGTGGGCGATAGGGGGGTCCTTCCCACACGACCCAGAAACCATCGGGGATATGCCCTCCTGGCACACACGTTTGGCAAAATGAGGTCGTGTGCGACCGGCGAGTACTCAAATATGGAAATACGTACAGTAGAGCTAAAAAAATACAATTATACGGCAAAATTGTTTCCGGCGCAAGTACATCCCACACAGTCAGTCCCCGCTAGACGTTTCCGTTCGTATGTACATCCCACACAGTCGCTCCAAGGAAAACGTTTCCGTTCACAGGTACATCACACACAATTTTTCCTGTTAAATCGTTTGTGATAGTGTTGCCATTGCACACGATATTAATAATTTTATCGTTTGCGTTATTGAATGCATCACACACGGTGCGTAGAAGAAACTGTGTGGCAAAGGTTGTCCATCACACACACTTTTTATGTGATAAATGTTTGCGCAAGGTGGCCTAACGCAAACAATTTTCAAGAGAAAGTCGTGTGTGCAGTGGAGATTGATCGCACACGTAGTGGATCCTAGAAACGTTTCTGATCTCCACGTATATCGTAGACGTTTTGCTTTCGCAAACTGTGTGCAGTGTAATCCCTATTTAATCCATAATTAATCCAATTAATCCCTAATTTAAAAATCACATGTTATGAATTTGAAAGTAGGCAATCACTTATTTCATATCCAACCATGTTTATTACAAATATAGGTTCAACCACGAATCCATAATTCAATGCACATGTACATATATTGAAGAACTACAGAAGCACCAAGTAAAGAATGATGAACCACAGTTGTAGTAAAGACTGTAAAGAGAGAGGCGAAAGACATTCTGGTTGCTGGAGAAGGTGAAGCGGAATGCCCCTATTGTGCCCTCCTCCATGCGTAGGGCGCGCACGACTCTAGGCCAACCCCTTGTGATGGCTGCCCGTCCATCCTTCACTGCCTTCATTAGGACTTCTCGATGCTCATTGTAGTCTGGATGAAATACTTTAACCTTCATTGCGTGTCCACCAATCATGTACTTTGTGAGGTAATCTTGAGTGAACTGCTTCGGGAACCACTGGGAACGAAAAAGATTCCGACATTGTTGTCTAACAACTCATTATGGGCAGTAAAAAGAGAAGGTTGCAGAGTTTGTAGTTACCATCCTACAACTCACTGTTGTGTTGGATAGAGCATAAACAAATAATTTGCTTGCCACCATTCATATCTTTTTGCTAATAATCCTTATCAGTTTCCTCACTTGATGCTTGTTCATCAATATCTCATTGCCCCATACGCAAAAAGGGTCGATGCGTGGATCCTTGCCAAGGGCATATGTACCTACAAGCAACAAGTCAATATTAGAAGCTAACTAGTGTCCAGGCCTGGATCTATATGCACTACATTATGGAACGACGGGGGGAGTACAAGCCGAGGGATGAAGCTAACCTCGGCGGAAAATGGTGGCCACTCCCGTTGTTGTCCTGCATAAGTAGTGGAAAGGCATGATAACTACAACAATCTTAACATCAAACAAATATAGCAAAGGTGAACAACATCATCTCCAAATGATAGCTTGAATGTGTTGGTTTCAGCATGCTGTTAAAGTAGATATAAAATGGAAGGCAATGTTACCGACAGCAGGCTTAACAGCCATCAAATATTATAATTCAAACTGGTATTGTTGAAAATGAATAGAATGTAGGTAATGCTTAAACATCACACTGGATAAATGTGTAAAACTGAAATAAAGGGCATGTGTTAACTACACGAGGAATAACTGGAACCAAATATAGCCGTTCAAACTGGTATTGATGTAGTCGAGCGGCTGCTACCTCTTGAGCATGCGTTGGTTTTCCCTTGAAGAGGAAAGGGTGATGCAGCAAAGTAGCATAAGTATTTCCCTCAGTTTTAGGAGACTACACGGTACCTGCACAAACAATCAAGAACCTTGCAACCAACGCGATAAAGGGGTTGTCAATCCCTTCACGGCCACTTGTAAAAGTGAGATCTGATAAAGATAATAAGATAAATATTTTTGGTATTTTTGTTGTATAGATTGGAAAATAAAGATTGCAAAATAAATAGTAAACTAGAATTATAGATCGGAAACTTATATGATGTAAAGTAGACCCGGGGGCCATAGGTTTCACTAGTGGCTTCTCTCGTGATAGCATATATTACGGTGGGTGAACAAATTACTGCCAAGCAATTGATAGAAAAGCGCATAGTTATGATGATATCTAAGGCAATGATCATGAATATAGGCATCACGTCTGTGTCAAGTAGACTGAAACGATTATGCACCTACTACTATTACTCCACACATCGACCGCTATCCAGCATGCATCTAGAGTATTAAGTTCATAAGAACGGAGTAACGCATTAGGCAAGATGACATGATGTAGAGGGATAAACTCAAGCAATATGATATAAACCCCATCTTTTTATCCTCGATGGCAACAATACAATACGTGTCGGTTCCCTTTTTGTCACTGGGATAGAGCACCGCAATATTGAACCCAAAGCTAAGCACTTCTCCCATTGCAAGAAAGATCAATCTAGTAGGCCAAACTAAACCGATAATTCGAAGATACTTGCAAAGATATCAAATCATGCATATAAGAATTCAGAGAAGAACCAAATAATATTCATAGATAATCAAGTTCATAAACCCACAATTCATCGGATCTCGGCAAACACACCGCAAAAGAGTATTACATCGAATAGATCTCCAAGAACATGGAGGAGAACTTTGTATTGAGAACCAAAGAGAGAGAAGAAGCCATCTAGCTAATAACTATGGACACGAAGGTCTGTGGTAAACTACTCACACATCATCAGAGAGGCTATGGTGTTGATGTAGAAGCCCTCCGTGATCGAATCCCCCTCCGGCAGATCGCCGAAAAAGGCCCCAAGATGGGATCCCACGGGTACAAAAGGTTGCGGCGGTGGAAAAGTGGTTTCGTGGCTCTCCTGGATGTTTTCAGGGTATAACAGTATATATAGGCGAAAGAAGTAGGTCGGTGGAGCTACGAGGGGCCCACAAGGGTGGGGGCGCGCCTACCCCCCTGGGTGTGCCCTCCTGCCTCGTGGCCGCCACGTTGCGTCTCTGACTTCCACTCCAAGTCTCCTGGATTGCGTTTGTTCCAAGAAAGATCCTCGCGAAAGTTTCGTTCCGTTTGATATTCCTTTTCTGCGAAACACTGAAATAGGCAAAAACAGCAATTTGCACTGGGCCTTCGGTTAATCGATTAGTCCCAAAAATAATATAAAAGAGCATATTAAAGCCCATTAAACATCCAAAACAGATAATGTAATAGCATGGAACAATCAAAATTATAGATACGTTGGAGACGTATCAAGCATCCCCAAGCTTAATTCCTGCTCGTCCTCGAGTAGGTAAATGATAAAAACATAATTTTTTATGTGGAATGCTACCTATCATAAATTTCAATGTAATTTTTTTTATTGTGGCATGAATGTTTAGATCCAAAAGATTCAAGACAAAAGTTTAATATTGACATAAAAATAATAATACTTCAAGCATACTAACCAAGCAATTATGTCTTATCAAAATAACATAGCCAAAGAAAGCTCATCCCTACAAAATCATATAGTTTGGCCATGCTTCATTTTCGTCACACAAAATGCTCCCATCATGCACAACCCCGATGACAAGCCAAGCATTTCTTTCGTACTTAGCATTTTCAAACTTTTTCAACTTTCACGCAATATATGAGCGTGAGCCATGGACATAGCACTATGGGTGGAATAGAATATGATGATGGAGGTTGTGTGGAGAAGACAAAAAGGGAGAAAGTCTCACATCGACGCGGCTAATCATAGTCTCCATCATCCTTTCCTCACATGGGACAATGCTCTAATAATGAAGATCATTACACTTTTATTTACTTACAACTCAAGAATTACAACTCGATACTTAGAACAAAATATGACTCTCTGTGAATGCCTCCGGCGGTGTACCGGGATATGCAATGAATCAAGAGTGACATGTATGAAAGAATTATGAAGGTGGCTTTGCCACAAATACGATGTCAACTACATGATCATGCAAAGCAATATGACAATGATGAAGCGTGTCATAATAAACGGAACGGTGGAAAGTTGCATGGCAATATATCTCGGAATGGCTATGGAAATGCCATAATAGGTAGGTATGGTGGCTGTTTTGAGGAAAATATAAGGAGGCTTATGTGTGATAGAGCATATCATATCACGGGGTTTGGATGCACCGGCGAAGTTTGCACCAACTCTCGAGGTGAGAAAGGGCAATGCACGGTACCGAAGAGGCTAGCAATGATGGAAGGGTGAGAGTGTGTATAATCCATGGACTCAACATTAGTCATAAAGAACTCACATACTTATTGCAAAAATCTACAAGTCATCAAAACCAAGCACTACGCGCATGATCCTAGGGGGATAGATTGGTAGGAAAAGACCATCGCTCGTCCCCGACCGCCAGTCATATGGAAGGCAATCAAAGAACACCTCATGCTTCAAATTTGTCACACAACGGTTACCATACGTGCATGCTACGGGACTTGCAAACCTCAACACAAGTATTTCTCAATTTCACAATTACTCAACTAGCACAACTCTAATATTACCATCTTTATATCTTAAAACAATTATCAAGTATCAAACTTCTCATGGTATTTAATGCACTCTATATGAAAGTTTTTATTATACCCATCTTGGATGCCTATCATATTAGGACCAATTTTATAGCCAAAGCAAATTACCATGCTGTTCTAAAAGACTCTCAAAATAATATAAGTGAAGCATTAGAGATCAATAATTTCTATAAAATAAAATCACCACCGTGCTCTAAAAGATATAAGTGAAGCACTAGAGCAAAATTATCTAGCTCAAAAGATATAAGTGAAGCACATAGAGTATTCTAATAAATTCTGATTCATGTGTGTCTCTCCCAAAAGGTGTGTACAGCAAGGATGATTGCGGTAAACTAAAAATCAAAGACTCAAATCATACAAGACACTCCAAGCAAAACACATATCATGTGGTGAATAAAAATATAGCCTCAAGTAAAGTTACCGATAGACGAAGACGAAAGAGGGGATGCCTTCCGGGGCATCCCCAAGCTTAGGCTTTTGGTTGTCCTTGAATTTTACCTTGGGGTGCCTTGGGAATCCCTAAGCTTAGGCTCTTGCGACTCCTTATTCCAAAATCCATCAAATCTTTACCCAAAAAGTTGAAAACTTCACAACACAAAACTTAAATAGAAAATCGCATGAGCTCCGTTAGTATAAGAAAACAAATCACCACTTTAAGGTACTGTAATGAACTCATTATTTATTTATATTGGTGTTAAACCTACTGTATTCCAACTTCTCTATGGTTCATACCCCCCGATACTAGCCATAGATTCATCAAAATAAGCAAACAACACACCAAAAACAGAACAGTCTGTGGAAATCTGAAACAAACGTATACTTATGTAACTCCAAAAATTCTGAAATAAATTGGTGGAAGTGAGGAATTTGTCTATTAATCATCCGCAAAAAGAATCAACCTAAAAGCACTCTCCAGTAAAAAATGACAGCTCATCTCGTGAGCGCTAAAGTTTCTGTTTTTTACAGCAAGATCGCAAAGACTTCACCCAAGTCTTCCCAAAGGTTCTACTTGGCACAAACACTAATTAAAACAGAAAACCACATCTAAACAGAGGCTAGATGAATTATTTATTACTAAACAGGAACAAAAAGCAAGGAACAAAAATAAAATTGGGTTGCCTCCCAACAAGCGCTATCGTTTAACGCCCCTAGCTAGGCATTGATAATTTCGATGATGCTCACAAGAAAGACAAGAATTGAAGCATAAAGAGAGCATCATATAGCATGTGAAAAACACATCTAAGTCTGACATACTTCCTATGCATAGGCATTTTATAGGAAAACAAATTAGCTAGACAAGCAAGATCTAGCATATGCAAGGAAGAAGAAAGAAACAATAGCAATCTCAACATAACGAGAGGAAATTTAGTGACATGAAAATTTCTACAACCATATTTTCCTCTCTCATAATAATTATATGTGGGATCATAAGCAAATTCAAAAAATAGCTATCACATAAACTTTTCTCTTCACGATCCACATGCATGCAAAGTTGACACTCTTCCAAAATAGTGGGATTATCATAAAATAAAGTCATGACCTCTCCAAACCCACTTTTCTCAAAAAAATTATAAGATTGAACATTCTCCAAATATGTGGGATCTAAAGTTGACACTCTTCCAAACCCACTTTCAATAATATTGCAAACACTATTATCAATCTCATATTCATCATGGGGCTTAAATAAATTTTCAAGATCATAAGAAGAGTCACCCCAATCATGATCATTGCAACAAGTAGTAGACATAGCCAAATTAGCATCCCCAAGCTTAGGGTTTTGCATATTATTATCACAATTGACATCAATAGAATTTATAATAAAATCATTGCAATCATGCTTTTTATTCAAAGATCTATCGTGAATCGCTTCATAAAGTACTTCATCACAATTTTCAGATTCACGAATTTCAAGCAAAACCTCAGAAAGATAATCTAGTGCACTCAACTCACTAGCAATAGGTTCATCATAATTGGATCTCTTAAAGAGATTAGCAAGTGGATGAGGATCCACAAACTTTTAGCAAGCGAATATGCAAGCAAAAAGAAGGTACATGGTAACACAAGATCGAACGGAAGGAGGGCGAAGAAAAGGCAAATATTGTGAAGTGGGGGAGAGGAAAACGAGAGGCAAATGGCAAATAATGTAATGCGAGGGATAAGATTTTGTGATGGGTACTTGGTATGTCTTGACTTGAGCGTAGATCTCCCTGGCAACGGCGCCAGAAATCCTTGTTGCTAACTCTTGAGCATGCGTTGGTTTTCCCTTGAAGAGGAAAGGGTGATGCAGCAAAGTAGCGTAAGTATTTCCCTCAGTGTATCAATCCAGTAGGAGACTACATGCAAGTCGCCAAGTACCTGCACAAACAATCAAGAACCTTGCAACCAACGCGATAAAGGGGTTGTCAATCCCTTCACGGCCACTTGCAAAAGTGAGATCTGATAAAGCTAATAAGATAAATATTTTTGGTATTTTTGTTGTATAGATTGGACAATAAAGATTGCAAAATAAAGAGTAAACTAGAATTATAGATCGGAAACTTATATGATGTAAAGTAGACCAGGGGGCATAGGTTTCACTAGTGGCTTCTCTCATGATAGCATATATTACGGTGGGTGAACAAATTACTGCCGAGCAATTGATAGAAAAGTGCATAGTTATGATGATATCTAAGGCAATGATCATGAATATAGGCATCACGTCCGTGTCAAGTAGACCGGAACGATTCTGCATCTACTACTATTACTCCACATATCGACCGCTATCCAGCATGCATCTAGAGTATTAAGTTCATAAGAACGGAGTAACGCATTAGGCAAGATGACATGATGTAGAGGGATAAACTCAAGCAATATGATATAAACCCCATCTTTTTATCCTCGGTGGCAACAATACAATAAGTGTCGGTTCCCTTTCTATCACTGGGATAGAGCACCGCAAGATTGAACCCAAAGCTAAGCACTTCTCCCATTGCAAGAAAGATCAATCTAGTAGGCCAAACTAAACCAATAATTCGAAGAGACTTGCAAAGATATCAAATCATGCATATAAGAATTCAGAGAAGAACCAAATAATATCCATAGATAATCAAGTTCATAAACCCACAATTCATGGGATCTCGGCAAACACACCGCAAAAGAGTATTACATCGAATAGATCTCTAAGAACATCGAGGAGAACTTTGTATTGAGAACCAAAGAGAGAGAAGAAGCCATCTAGCTAATAACTATGGACCCGAAGGTCTGTGGTAAACTACTCACACATCATCGGAGAGTCTATGGTGTTGATGTAGAAGCCCTCCGTGATCGAATCCCCCTCCGGAAGATCACCGGAAAAGGCCCCAAGATGGGATCTCACGGGTACAGAAGGTTGCGGCGGTGGAAAAGTGGTTTCGTGGCTCTCCTAGATGTTTTCAGGGTATAAGAGTATATATAGGCGAAAGAAGTAGGTCGGTGGAGCTACGAGGGGCCCACGAGGGTGGGGGCGTGCCTACCCCCCTAGGCACGCCCTCCTGCCTCGTGGCGGCCTCGTTGCGTCTCTGACTTCCACTCCAAGTCTCCTAGATTGCGTTCGTTCCAAGAAAGATCCTCGCGAAGGTTTCATTCCGTTTGATATTCCTTTTCTGCGAAACACTAAAATAGGCAAAAGCAGCAATTTGCACTGGGCCTTCGGTTAATAGGTTAGTCCCAAAAATAATATAAAAGAGCATATTAAAGCCCATTAAACATCCAAAACAGATAATATAATAGCATGGAACAATCAAAAAGTATAGATACGTTTGAGACGTATCAGCGGCACAGTTCCGACTTGCACATAATGAACCACACATTGTGAATGACTGAAATAAACAAGGCATAAATGACCAGTATAACAACCAAATATAGCCATTGAAAACTGGATAGAGTCTCACTGCAACCAACCTAACAAGCAAATATAGATAAACAGGTCATATGCTCGAAAACTGGACAAATGCTCACTGCAACCAACCTAACAAGCGGATAAAGATAAACAAGGCATCTGCTTGATAACTGGAGAAATGCTAAAAAAGAGCAACCTAACAACCAAATACAGATAAACAAGGCATCTGCTTTATAACTAGACAAATGCTAAAAACGCAACCTAACAACCTTCAACAAGGATCGGCCGTAATCAAATTCGATTCTTTGGAGAAACAGACACCCGCCAGCCACCTTTTATGCAAAACAAGTTGCATGTGTGTCGGTGGAACCGGTCTCATGAACGTGGTCATGTAAGGTTTGTCTGGGCCATTTCATCGAACAATGCCGCCGAATCAAAATAAGACGTTGGTGGTAAGCAGTATGACTATGATCGCCCACAACTCTTTGTGTTCTACTCGTGCATATCATCTACGCATAGACCTGGCTCGGATGTCACTATTGGGGAACGTAGCATGCAATTTCAAAAAAATTCCTACGCTCACGCAAGATCTATCTAGGAGATGCATAGCAACGAGAGGGGGAGAGTGTGTCCGCGTACCCTCGTAGACCGAAAGCGGAAGTGTTTGACAACACGGTTTATGTAGTCGAGCTTCTTCTCGTTCCGACCGATCAAGCACCGAACGTACAGCACCTCCGAGTTCTGCACATGTTCAGCTCGATGATGTCCCTCGAACTCTTGATCCAGCAAAGTGTCGAGGGAGAGTTCCGTCAGCATGACGGCGTGGTGACAGTGATGGTGAAGTGATCCGCGCAGGGCTTCGCCTAAGCACTACGTGAATATGACCAGAGGCGTAAACTGTGGAGGGGGCGCCGCACATGGCTAAGAATGTGTGTTTTGTGTTCTAGCGGTGCCCCCCCCCCATATATATAGGTTGGAGGGGAGGAGAGGCAGCTAAGGGGGCGCCCCAAGTAGGAGGAATCCTACTTGGGGTCCTCCCAATTCGGCCTCCCCCCTTTCCTATTCCTATTCGGAGTAGGAGGGAAGAGGGGGAAGGGGAAATCCTATTCCCTTTTTCCTTTCCTTCTCCAATTTGGCCAGCCCATATGGGGGGTGCACCAGTCCCTTTGTGGCTGATGTGTTTCCCCTCTTGGCCCATTAGGCCCATATAGCTTGCCGGGGGTTGCCCGGAACCCCTTCCGGTGACCCGATACGTACCCGGTACCCCAGAACACTTCCGGTGTCCGAATACTATTGTCCTATATATGAATCTTTACCTCTCGACCATTTCGAGACTCCTCGTCATGTCCGTGATCTCATCCGGGACTCCGAACAACATTCGGTCACCAAATCACATAGCTCATATAATACAAAATTGTCATCGAACGTTAAGCGTGCGGACCCTACGGGTTCGAGAACTATGTAGACATGACCGAGACACCTCTCCTATCAATAACCAATAGCGGAACCTGTATGCTCATATTGGTTCCTACATATTCTACGAAGATCTTTATCGGTCAAACTGTAATGACAACATACGTTATTCCCTTTGTCATCGGTATGTTACTTGCCCGAGATTCGATCGTCGGTATCTTCATACCTAGTTCAATCTCGTTACCAGCAAGTCTCTTTACTCTCTCCGTAATGCACCATCCCACAACTAACTCATCAGTCACAGTGCTTGCAAGGCTTATCATGATGTGCATTACCGAGAGGGCCCAGAGATACCTCTCCGATACTCGGAGTGACAAATCCTAATCTCGATCTATGATAACCCAACAAACACCTTCGGAGATACCTGTAGAGCATCTTTATAATCACCCAGTTATGTTGTGACATTTGATTGCACACAAGGTATTCCTCCGGTATCCGGGAGTTGCATAATCTCATACTCAAAGGAATATGTATATGACATGAAGAAAGCAATAGCAATAAAACTTAATGATCAATATGCTAAGCTAACGGATGGGTCTTGTCCATCACATCATTCTCCTAATGATGTGATCCTGTTCATCAAATGACAGCACATGTCTATGGTTAGGAAACTTAACCATTTTTTATTAACGAGCTAATCTAGTAGAGGCTTACTAGGGACACGGTGTTTTGTCTATGTATCCACACATGTATCAAGTTTCCGGTTAATACAATTCTAGCATGAATAATAAACATTTATCATGATATAAGGAAATATAAAATAACAAATTTATTATTGCCTCTAGGGCATATTTCCTTCACTACCATGGTATACTCTGGATACCAGCGGTAGCCAACCTCAACCATGAGGCGAACCAACATGGCCGTGTGACCCAATACATTTATGCACCTAGTCAAATGGACAACCTGTGAAGGAGTGCGAGAGGTCATCTGAAATAACGATAATGCAAATGCATTAGTAAATCTAGAACCCTAGGATAATTTGGGCAGCATAACGGCAGTAAAATGCTCAAAATATGAGAAATCCTGTATAAAAAGGGATAGTGCAACAACTCGACGTCATCACTCAAGGTTATGTGATAGTACTAAACAACTACACAAGGAGTACTCGAAAACTGGAATACGACTCTAATCAACCATTCATATAAGTCTACGGAATAGTAACTCGTGATCCTGATAGATAGAAGAGAAAGCCTAGTTCCTTAACCCCATAAAAAAGGAGAGGGTGACTCAGAATCAGAGGGACACATGATAAGGAGTAAAAAGAGCCTCACGTTCCCTTCCACAATAAATTTTCCTATATAACTAAAGCATTTATAGACTTGACTAAGACATGTTTGACTTGGTAATGCTACAGTCAGTCGGGCTCTGATACCTTCCGTGTTGGGACCCCTGATCCCAAGTCACACCAATCTAGCATGTAACACATCATATCACTTTGCGGCCTCACGCACGATAACCCACAGCTGCCGCCTTTACCTTGGTCGGGACCGTTTACGCCTTTAGGCTCATGTATATGATTATGTCACTATCATCCATATGACAGAGAAACCGGATTGACATGACTAGTCATAAACCAAGGTGGCACAAACATACAGGGACAGACATACGTAACCCAGCAATGCACGTGTCGGTCATCAACATATGAACTCGAATCGTATCATGCTACAAGGACATAAAGGAACAACGTGTGACATTTCCCCATAGGGACAGACACGGAAGCAAAGAAGGATACATGCCGGTCAATCCATATGTTCCGAAGCAGTAGCAAACTACTAAGACTGAGTGGAAGCACTAGGAGGCATTTCCCTATAGGGAAGGCTACCAAAGGCAGATAACTAGGTCTCGAATCCCACACATACCAATGCATTTCAAAACATATACATAATATGCACGATATGTGTAAATACAACATGGCATCACAACATAACTCTATGACTCAAAGTATTTATTTAAAAGGCTCAAAAGAGCCATACATAGTAGGTTTATTACAAACAGGGGTCTCATGACCCTTCACACAAAGTCATACAAACCAGCGGAAGCATAAAACTTGTCTGAGTACAGACAACTAAAAATATAGAAGGCTAGCAAGCCTGACTATCTACAAACCCTCCCAAGGGTGCAAGGTCGTAGCTGGGAAACAAGCTACTCATCATCATTGACGTCTAGATAGAACCCACCTATAGTATCAAGGAACTCCTCTGCAACAGTTTAATTAGGCAAACGTGAGTACGAAGGTACTCAACAATACTTATACCAGAACTATCTAGTATGCATCTGTTTCAATAAAGGGGGTTGTGGGGTTTAGCTGCAACAAGCCAGCTTTGACTCAGTGGCTATCCTGTACTACGACTACCAGTAATTTCTTTGAGGTGACAAAGCGCACACGAGTCCACTAGCTAATTACTACAACCATACTCATCTACAAATTTGTTCCCGTCTCCATATGAGAAAGCCATCTGTAGCACTCACGCTTATCTTGCATATTTTAGAGTATCCATTTAAGTTGTCTATGAACAATGTAGCTTTCCAAGTAATCCATATCCGAGGACGTGGCTTTCCGAATAGATCATTAACCCTGCAGGGGTGTACTTCTTCACACACGCTCTCACCACTTACCACCATATACACGTCATGTATCTTGGCAACCTTCAAGTGGAGGCATGGCGAGGGTGTCGGCCATGACCTGACTAACCACACAAGATTCTAGTTCAGGTTCATTGCCTATTTGAGGTTGTATCCGCAAGGGAAGTCTAGACGAGGTTTCTATCACGGCCTCAAACGATGTGAGCAGGGTTTCCAAGTCCACCTCGACGGATGGTACTATGCTTGGTACACCGTGCCACATGCCTAACCGTCCCAAGTCCACCCCGTCGGGTAGTACTACGCTTGGTATGACCAATAACACATCCTACAAAACACCAGAAACTAGTTGCAACTCCTGGACAAAGATCAAGGTGATTAATAAGTCGAGAGGGTCAATTAAGTATCCCAACGTGTGGTAGTAGATGTTCTTTGATCACAAACACGAAACTCAGTTCTTAAGGATGGTCTCAATGAGATAACCCAAAATGTACTCCTACATGGCCTCTCATCGCTACCTTTACCAAATCGGGTTCACGCACTTAACTCTCAACATCAGGGCATAAGCATACCACTCCAATTCATCCCAGATGAATCAGACCTGACACAACTCTAAGCAATAGCAAGCATGGCATGGATGAAATCACAGCATGGCTCAAGCAACTCCTAATCATGCTAGGAAGGTTTAGCTATTTACTGTGACAATGTCAGGTCATGTAGAGGAATGGGTTCAGCTACTACAACAAATAACAGTTGAATCGTTGTTGTCCCTAATGCAGTAAAAGAGAGCAGGAGCAAGAGAGTAGGGTTGTATCGGAATGATCAAGGGGAGTTGCTTGCCTGGGGGATCGACAGGGTAGTACTGCTCCTCACACATGGGCTCGGTGCCACTCGTAGGAGGAGGACCTATCGGGAAAAACAGTTTCGGCAATCAATACACAACAAATGTAACAATATGATGCATGAACATGACATGTCGATGGATTGTGCTAATGCAACTAGCAACAAGTTCAATGAAGTCCATTTGAACCAAGGGTTCAAATGCAAACTCCAACTTAAGCATTTAAAATGCCATTTAGATGTTTTCACTTATACATTAGGTATAAGTTGGTTTTTCATCATGCATGAAAATGACACAAATGGATTCCTTGTATTTTTTTTTTGATAATTTTTCATATATAATTTATTTCATTCTGAGCTACGGTTAATTTTCTATTAATTTTTGAAGTTTAACTAATTTTCTGAATTTTATAAATAATTTCTGAAATATAAAATCGCTAGAAAAATCATTGTGACATCAGCATGATATCAAACTAGCATCAGCAGGACAACTCAGCCGTCCCTGGTCAAATCTAACCAGTGGGGCCCACTGGTCAGTGACTCATTCGCTAACGGACGCAATTAGTATTAAATTTAACCCTAAATTAAAATTAGCCAGAAGCTGGCCCCACATGCACTGAAAAAAATAACGCGCTATAGCGTCGCTAATAGCACGCTATAGCGTATTAAGAATTGTCTTGCTAAATATATCAGTGTACAACGTCTCGCTAATAGCACGCTATAGCGTGATATAGCACGCTAATAGCATATTTTGAGGCCGCCGCTATTTTGCTGTAGCGCGCTATTTTTTTCATTGCCCACATGTCATTGACATAGGCGAGGTCAAATCCGGTCAACAAGGGTTAAACACGCCGGCGGTTCGACGCGGGCATGGCCAGACGTGGCGGAAAGACATCGGTTTCGTGCTCCGGCGACCAAAATGGCAGCAGAGACCATCTACGTGTAGCTGGTGAACGCGCGCATCGAGTGGTGCAGTCAGTTTCTCCGGGGACGACCTAAATCGACGGCGGCGAGCTCGAGTGCGGTGGCCGGAGTTTGGAACGCAGTGGTTTCAAGGCTGCGGTGCACGGCGGGAGCAACGGTTGGGGGTTTTGGGCTCCCGACGTTGCACTGAGCACGGCGGTGTGCTCGGTCGCGAGCCTAGGTGACCGTGGCCACGACAGCGACATGGCCGGCGGAGCCAAGTTCTCAGCCTCGAAGGGCGTCGGTGTTAAGAGGGGGCAATCAAGCCAGTGGAGAGAGGGGATCGACGTAGTAGCTCACGGCGAACACAGCGAGCGGATCAGCAGGCTCGGGGACGGGCTGGAGCCGATGTGTGGTCGCCGGCGATCTCGCTGGCCGAACTGAGAAGAAGGCGATGCAGGACGGCCGAGCTCACGGGGCTCGGGTGGCTCGATGAAGCAGACTACGGCGAGGCTCGTAGACACAGCGGGAGGCGAGGGGAGCACGGTAGGCGCGGCGGTCACGGCGGCGAGCTTGCGGGAGTCTTGGCCATGGCGGAGGAGAGCGAGTGAGAGGGCGAGTGTGCAAATGGAGAGGAGGGCTCGATCCAGACGGCTCCCGCGAGTCTATCAGGCACATCGACGTGGTGGGGGAGGCAGGCAGACGGGCAAGAGGTGGCGCGCGCACGTGCTGGCATGTGGCGAGCGCGTGCCCGCGTCCTTCTCGCGCCAGGAGGACAGCGACTGGCGTTGGCCAGTGGGCCGCACAATGTTGGCCCAGGTATTCTTTCTCTCTCTCTCTCTCTCTCTCTCTCTCTCTCTCTCTCTCTCTGTTCCGTATTTCCTTTTCTGTTTTGTATTTCTCTTTTCTGTTTTGTTTTAGTGTAGGCACTAAAACATTTTGGAATAATTTGAGACTTTTTGTGGGCACACATTGGAATATTCTAGAGACCCTCTCCAAGTTTCAAATTATTTGGAGCTACTAAATTATATATAGTATTTAAATAGCCGCAATTCAATTACCATATGAATTAATTCAAAGCCCATTTTGGCCCTGAAAAAATGTGCACCATTTATGGTTAAGGTTTTCACCTTTTCTCTAAATGATGAACATTTTTTAAGGGCATTTTGGGTTCATTAAGAACATAATGCAACACTTGAAGGCTAGCCTAGTGCATTACCAGAACTAGGGATGTGACATTCCGGTGCTGCGGCCGGCTCTTCGACCCGGCAATCCAGTGGCAGCACGCGGCCGAGTGGGCGTGGTTTGTGGCAAGGGCCACTGCCGACGTCGGAGATGCGGCTGCGCAGCTTCCTGCGCTCTGGGTGGAGTACCAGCTCCAAACCCAGCTCTCCGGTTCGCTGATCCACAATACGTTGCACGGAGGTGAGCCGCTGCCCGCCGAGGTCATCTCCAGCAACGAGGATGACGAGGGCGATGACAGCGGCTCCGGTGACAACAAGTTTATCTAGCTAGTTTAATTTATGTTTTATCCAAGTTCTATCTAGTTTGTGTGTACGTTTGTATGAACTCCAGCGAACTATGTGACGCGAACTATCTAGTTTATCTAAGTTTAAATTACAGTATGCTTATACCGGATCTGTTCTGTGCGAGCTTGCGTGTTCCCGCAAATTGGTTTTACAGGATCCCGCAACTGAGAATTAGGGGACGAAGAGATATGAGATCTGCTAGAGATGTTGTTAGTGATGGACCGAAAGCAGTTCCGGCATTTTGATTAAGCGACGGTGTCCATGGCGACTGACCGCGTTGATCCGTGGGGCAAAATTGACAAATTTGACCTATGGACGAAATCAAATCACATAATGAACTGCCGGTGAAACTATTTCACGCGGCTGACCTTTTTGTGTGATGCCCGACACGAAGGCGACACACTACACTGTGCAACGCCTCACAGATAGGCGCTACACGCCTGGCCAGCGTCGCGCCCGTGTGATCCGAAAATTACTAAGTCAGTGTGCAGCGCCTGAGAGCTAGGCGCCACACTATACAGTGTAGCACCTAGCTTCTAGGCGTTGCACTAGTGGTTGCTTCATTTTGTAGTGCAACCACTAGTGCGGCGCCTGAGAGCTAGGCGCCACACTATACAGTGCAGCGCCTAGCTCTTAGGCTCTGCACATTAATTTAGCAATTTTTAGGCAGTCTGGGGTGCAACGCTGGCCAGGCGTGTAGCGCCTATCTATGAAGCGTTGCACAGTGTAGTGTGGCGCCTTCGTGTCGGGTGTCACACAAAAATGTCAGCCGCGTGAAATAGTTTCACGGGCAGTTCATTCTGTGATTTAATTTCGTCCACAGGTTAATTTTGTCAATTTTGCCCCTCTGTGGCGTGGGTGTCCATCTGATCCCGTTGACCGCGATATACACGACTCACACGTGTGCAGTTCAATAGTATTTCCAGCTTCATACGGTGCCGATCATACGACTGGTTCTTTATCCGGTTTGCATTTTTGTCCATTTTCCAGTCCGAAAGCCTGAAACCTGCTACTACTACGAAACAAATGTTTCCAAAGTAACATCAGTTAGCCGGAGTACCGGAGAGAAACATGCATGGAGAAGGAAGGGATTAAGGAAAAGATAGGAAGGGTGAGCAGTGCAGTCTAATCTGTCAGTCGTACAGAAGATTCGTCCTAGTAGTACTTTACCGAAGAGCCAAGCTGACCGCATCACAATCTATCCACACTTTGCCGAAGAAACACAACTTCTGCTCACTCGAACAAATTGAACCTACTGTACCACAAGTGCACGCGCACGCTACTCGGCGTTCGCCACAACCCAGCAAAGAAAGGAGATGGTAGTGGTTTCTCACAAGGAAAATCCCACACAAACTTAGGAGACAAAAACAGAAGGGGAGGGGCCCCGATTGCAATCGCTTCAGTATTTGATTCAGCATTTCAGCGGAAAGGAACCGACAGTGTTGATCCCGTCCAAGAGGACGACTTATTTGAGCCCTCCCAGCACGCGCGGCACGTTTCTGTCCACCCTCAAACAACCGATGGTGACATGCATCTACACAAGTCCATCATCTGATCCAGTTAGTTGGCAGTGGAATTCTGTGTGTGTTCCAACTGCACGAGTCACGTGTGTTGTAGTATAGTGAGCTGCCTTTGTCGCGCATTACACATCAGAGCATCCATTGCAGAATGCCTTCATTCTCAGCAGAAGCTTTCGTTCTCATTATATTTTTTGATGTGATGTGAATCAGATAGAAAAAGACTCGCATGAGTTCTTTATAAGTTGGCTCTGAAATAGCATAACGGAACATGTTTGCTGTTGTTGAGTCTTGCAGAACAATTTTGCTAAAGCACATCTAGATATGCTTTAAGTATTGCATATCTAAATACTATGTCATTGATTCTACGCTAAGATTTATGCAAGCATTTTTTTTTGTCTTTTTCTTTCTAACTTGATTGAGTCATTTAGATGTGCAATAACTAAGGTCCATCTAGATGTGCCCTAAACAAACCCCTTTTAGTAGAATACTAGTAAGTTGCACGTGCTTTGCACCTAACAAATATATTGTCAATCAATGTAGCTTTGAAATGTGCTTTTTTAGGGAAGAAAACACAATCCAAGGTAAAACCAAAAGCAAATATGAATTGAAAATTGTAATAATTATTCGCAACTATCATGATATTTTCTTTAACATTCTAGCAAACAAATAGTATGTGGAGCTATTGTATTTTTGTAATACTCCAACAATATATTTTGGATTGGACTAAAGTGTGACTCAATTCGGGTGCGACCCATCCAGCTTCCTTCATGTCAGGCGGAATGTCCTAACAAGTGCGATGGCCTAGCAACATGACACAATCAGGGTGTGATTGGATGACACTGGAGTGCGTCGCATTGGTCGACATTTTCTTTCGATCACGGCGTTCAGAAGTGGATTCTATGTCTATGGGGTTCAGACTCCAAGAGGAGCTTGTATGCGTATGGCGTTCAAATCACCTATACACCAATTATCAACATCTACCACCTGGTTGGTGGTCGCGTTGGTCAATGTTGCTACAACATTCACTCCATACGTTTAGGGTATATTTTTATGGGCTAAAATTGAAGACATGCATTATTCACAGTAAGTCTGTTCTTTCTATTTCTAACAAAATTTTTTTTGAGGCTGTTAGAGTAATCATTATGGTATACGACTTCTAGTCCAAGTCAGTTTTGTACCCCTACCCCAAATCGGTTTGTACCCTCTTATATACTTTTGTATGCCGCACCAAATATAAGCAACAGTTTTATTCAGCTTTCATGGTATCAGATACCGGTCCCAGGGTTTAGGGTATGGCTCCGCCAACGCCACCGCCGCCGCCGCCGCCCGGCTACTTCGAGCGCGGGCCGCACTCAGCGCCAAGGCTGCCAACGCCGCGGCCGCTTCTCTCTCGGCCCTCACCATAGCTCCACAAAACTACCCTGCACCCATCCTCGCCGCACCAATATCTCTTGCTGACACAATCTCCGACGTCAGCCCCTACATCCCCATAGTTCTTGATCTCGCCGCCCACAACTACTATCATTGGAGACATCTCTTCGATCTCCACCTCAGCCGCTGCAACCTGAGCTCGCATGTTGCCGCCAACTGTCTTCCCCGCCCCGACGATCCGCAATGGTTGAAAGACGATCTCGCGATCGTCCAGTGGTTCTACACCCGCATCACCATCGAGATCTTCAACATGCTCGATCACGACGGCGCCACCGCTGCCAACATCTGGCACTCCCTCCGTCAGCTCTTCCAAAGCAACACCGATGCTCGGAAAAACGCTCTCCACACCGATCTTCGCAATATGGTGCAAGGAGACGCCCCGGTGAACCTGTTCTGCCAGCGCGTTAAGACGATTGGTGATGAGCTCCGCGAACTCAGCGATACAGTTAGCGACTCACAGCTAATCAATATCGTCGTCGTCGGCCTCAGCGAAGACTTTGACAAGCAAGCCTCGTTCATACCGATGATACGGCCCCCTCCTACCTTCGCTGAAGTTCGTTCCTTGCTACAACTCGCGGCGGAAACACAAGCTCGCAAGGACTCTCGCCCCAAGGTCTTTCATGTTGCGGCTTGTCCTCCTCTGTCATCTACACCTGCGCCGCCTTCCATGACGGCTCCTGCCGTCGGGCCGTCCGCATCGTCATTTGTTCAACCGCCCCCAGGCTGGCGTCCTAGTCCGAACTACCGCGGCAAAAACCCTATCTACAGGCCGCCGTCGACTCGTTCGGTTCCGCCTACGACATCACCAGCACCGAGTCCTGCACCACCCACCAGTGCTCCATCTGCGGTTGCATGGCGGCCTCCTCATGATCCTTGGACGAGGCTTGTTCAAGCATGGCCCATGCCCTGGTCCGCTCCGTCCACCCTCGGTGCTCCGCCGACATACTCAGGTGCCTGGCAACCCGGCCTTCGGCCGCCTACTGGTGCTCCCGGGGTTCTCAACCCCCGACAGCCGGCCACTGCCTATCACGCCGCCTCGACGTATGCTCCTTATGGTCATTACACCACCGACGACGGCGCCTACTGCACACCTCAGCCGGCCCTGCTCCCGACGCCACCCCCACCACAGCCGGCCAATGCCTACTACACTCCCCAGCCGGCCCTACTGCCTTCACCATCGTATCCGCCGGCACTGCTTCCGACGCCACCCTCACCTGCGACGCCGAGCTGGGATCAAGCTGCCTTTCTCCAGGCCATGAATAACTTTGCTGCACAAGGAAACTCAGGTACTGATTGGATCTTTGATTCAGGGGCCTCTAGTCATATGTCTGCATCTAGTAATTGGTTATCTTCTTGCACTAAATCTCCTTTCCCTTCCATTATCCTTGGAGATGGATCATCTATTCCTATATATTGTGTTGGTCAGGCTCAACTTCCCTCTTCCACCAAACCTCTTTTACTTCGCGATGTTCTAGTTGCACCCGCCCTCATTAACAATCTTATCTCTGTTCGCCAATTTACTTGCGACAATCTAGTTTCGGCTGAATTTGACCCTTTTGGTTTATCTGTGAAAGATTACCTGACCAAGGCCGAGATCGCTCGCTTCAATAGCTCCGGTGATCTTTATTCTCTTAATGGAGTTCCTGCCGCCACCCCTCCAACATCCATGCTGGCCTCCGTCGATCTCTGACATCGCCGCCTGGGCCATCCCAACCGCGCCGTCTTAGCTTCTATGCTTAGTGAATTTACCATACCATGTAATAGGGACTCTCATAATTCTGTGTTTTGCGAGTCTTGTCAATTAGGCAAACATGTGCGTCTTCCCTTTAGTTCCTCTAGTTCTTGTAGCACTTATCCCTTTGAATTAATACATTGTGATTTATGGACCTCTCCCATTGCAAGTGTTTCAGGTTTTAAATACTACCTTGTTATCCTAGATGATTTCACCCACTTTGTCTGGACTTTTCCTCTACGCAACAAATCCGAGGTCCATTCTCTTTTCCTTAATTTTCAACGCTATGTGTCTGTTCACTTCTTCCTCCCAATTCGCTTTATCCAATGTGACAATGGTCGCGAGTTTTATAACATTAAAAATCGTACTTTCTTCTTACAACATGGCATCCTGCTTAGGTTCTCATGTCCCTACACCTCCCCTCAAAATGGTAAAGCAGAACGCTCTCTTCGCACCCTCAATGATATAGTTCGCACTCTCCTCATTCAATCATCTATGCCTCCCAAGTTTTGGGCTGAAGCCCTACACATGGCCACCTTCCTTCTAAATATTCGACCTTCTAAAACTAAACCCAACACTACTCCCTATTATTCCCTCTTTCTTTCCCACCCCAACTACTCCGCGGTTCGTGTTTTCGGCCATCTCTGTTTTCCCAATGCCTACGCCACTTCTGCAAATAAATTGTCACCACGCTCTATCCCATGTGCTTTTCTCGGCTTCTCTGACGAGCACAAAGGCTATCGCTGTCTCGACCTTCACACCGGACACGTTCATGTCTCTCGTCATGTCACGTTTGCTGAACACATTTTTCCTTTCTCACAACGCACTACTACACCATCCAACACCCCTAGCTCCGCAAACACCCCCTCTCCCCGTCCTTTCCAACTATATACTCCCCTACCTGCCGAACACAACTTATCACCACCACCATTAACACCCACCATAGCCAATCCCAACCATACACTCACCCCACCCGAGACGTCCCCAACACCCTTGACCCCTGCTCCCTCCCCAACACCCAGCCCTGCTCCCACTCCACCACCCAGCCCTGCTCCCACTCCACCACCCAGCCCTACTCCTTCGTCCGACTCTTCCACTGCGCCGGACTCACCAGTACCCACCTTACCCCCTCGTGCTATTCCTACAGCAGCCCCGATTAATGATCATCGCATGCGTACTAGGGCCAAATCAGGATTTCATCAACCCCAAGACCGCCTAAACCTTCATACCTCCGTATCTCTCACTTCTCTTCCAAAGAATTACAAAACTGCTCTACTTGATCCCAATTGGGCCGCTGCCATGCAAGAAGAATATAATGCTTTACTTCCAAACAACACCTGGCAACTTGTTCCTCGTCCTCCCAATACCAATATTGTTTCTGGCAAATGGATTTTTCGCCAAAAGTTCCACTCCGATGGGAGCCTCTCACGATATAAAGCCAGGTGGGTTTGTCGTGGCTTTTCTCAGCAACAAGGAATTGATTACGAAGAAACCTTCTCTCCTGTTGTTAAACCTAGCACCATTCGCACCGTTCTTAGTGTTGTTGTCTCCTCTTCATGGCCCATTCACCAACTTGATGTTAAAAATGCTTTCCTCCATGGTTCCCTTCAAGAAACTGTCTACTGCCAGCAACCTCTGGGTTTTGAAAATCCACCCTTTCCAACTCATGTATGTCTTCTTCAGAAATCTCTCTATGGTCTTAAACAGGCCCCACGAGCTTGGTTTCAACGCTTCTCCTCCTTCATTCAAACAATAGGCTTCACTCCATCTCTCTCTGACACCTCTCTTTTTGTGTATCATCAAACTTCTGACACTGCCTATTTACTTCTCTATGTAGATGATATCATTCTTACCGCCTCCTCTCAAAAGTTCTTAGATCATATTGTCTCTCTTCTTAGATCGGAATTTTCTATGACTGACCTAGGACTCCTTCATCATTTCTTAGGCATTGCTGTTGTTCGAGATTCCACCAGCCTTTTTCTTTCCCAACGCCAGTATATTCTTGATCTTCTTAATCGTGCTGGTATGCTTGACTGTCAATCATCTCGCACTCCTGTCGATACTAGTTTTAAACTTTCGGCTACCGGTGAACCCTTTTCCGATCCTACTCTCTATCGTAGCCTAACAGGTGCTCTCCAATATCTCACCATTACTCGTCCTGAAATCTCTTTTGCTGTTCAACAAGCATGTCTCTATATGCATGATCCCCGGGTTCCTCACTATAATCATGTTAAACGCATTCTTCGGTATTTAAAAGGAACTCTCAATCATGGTCTTCACCTCAATAATTCTTCTCCAAACTCGCTTACCGCATACTCTGATGCAGACTGGGCTGATTGTCCTGACACTCGAAGGTCCACTTCCGGTTTTTGTGTTTTTCTTGGTAACAATTTGATTTCTTGGTCTTCGAAAAGACAGGTTACAGTCTCACGTTCGTCGGCCGAGGCTGAGTATCGCGCTGTGGCACATGCCGTTGCAGATACAATCTGGATTCGGCAGTTACTCTCCGAGCTACACAGGCCTATTGAGCAGGCCACTATTGTCTACTGTGACAACATATCAGCAGTCTACATGACCAGCAATCCAGTTCAACACCGACGCACAAAGCATATTGAGATTGATATTCATTTTGTTCGTGAAAAGGTTGCTCTTGGTCAGGTTCGGGTGCTTCATGTTCCCTCCACGGCTCAGTTTGCTGACATTTTCACCAAGGCACTGCCTACTAAGCCGTTTCAAGATATATGTTTCAGTCTCAACGTCGTTGAGCCTGCCGTTGATACTGCGGGAGGATGTTAGAGTAATCATTATGGTATACGACTTCTAGTCCAAGTCAGTTTTGTACCCCTACCCCAAGTCGGTTTGTACCCTCTTATATACTCTTGTATGCCGCACCAAATCATCAATAAGCAACAGTTTTATTCAGCTTTCAGAGGCAATCCTAACAAAATACTTTTTTAGGCAATCTTAACAAAATACTTAACTGTGAGCATTATCACCAGTATAAATTTATTCCTGCGAAAGCCTAGTTGTTTTTTGGAGTAAGGCACGGAAGCCCAGCTATACTACGTGTATGGGCTCAATCGGGGTGCAGGCTGCACTGGCCCAGTCAATATCTTCTCCAGTAGGCTCCGTTAAGATCCAAATGGACCAGTCTTCTCCAGCGTCCTAGAACTCTGTCTCTCACCCCGTCCCCATGCGCCCGTAGTTGTTTTCCCTTGCGCTTCGGCCACCACAGCACAAGGCTCCATGGGAGCACGCAGCTCTTGGTCCCCGTCATGTGCTCCTGTTGCTTGTTGGAGACTAAACGGAGGAATGGATCCATTTGTTAATGCTTTGAATGGAGCTCGCTTGATGAACTCCCATTCTGATCATGTTCTTATCCTCTCCCCATTCCCCTTTAACACCTTCTGCTTCTTCTAAATGATGATCCGTATTTGTCAAACTTGCCGTTCAATTCTTGTCAGCTCCATTTGGTTGATGATTTTTATCTCTCATTTTTAGCTGCAATTGGTGAAGATCTAGCAAGCTTGCTAGATTGTTATATACAGGGAAGCGTAGAAGATTGTTATATACAGTTCCATTTGGAATGTATGCTGATGTCCTTGTTTGGTGGCCATGAAAAGGAGGTTCTAGAGAAATGGAGAAGAGATTCCCACCTCTCACACTCAGGACGTTACTGTCCATACACGTGGGGAAATCCTGCACAACCAATGAGATGATTTAACGGCCAATAACGCTTGGATTTGCCACTTCTCAGCCGTTGGATGCTGCAGATCGAATGGCTATTATTCAAACTTATTCATACACTATATAGTGGTATAGATATACGTGCTGCACTTTAAACGGAACCTGACTATTTCAGTTCAGTCAATCAACCCATAGTGCTCTGCATCCAAATCCAGAGCTCAAACACTTGCAATGAATCCCAAACATGAAGCAACTACAATTATCACCCTGAAAAGTCGGGGGTTTATACAACTCAACTAACTGTGGTATGATTATGAATGAATTGGTGTATGACAAATATACCCATTTACTGAACCTACTGTACAACAATTGTACTAGGTACGTATGTGTGCAGGTACAAATTGCGACCGCCTCTCCCCGCGCGCGCGCTACTCGGCCTTGCTGGCCACTTCCTCCTGGGCGGGGGGCACGTCGGCGGGGAGGAGGACGGCGCGGACATCCTCGACGTCATCGTCGGACGACGATCCGTGGAAGCTGTCGGACGGCACGGGCGTCAGGAACTCAACCCAGCCGCTGCCCTTGAGGCGTTCGACGCCGAAGTACATGGCGACCCCGACGGCGAGCACGATGATGTTGACGACGATGGTCGTGGCCGATGCGAGGCACATGACGGTGCCGATTAGCAAGACGGGCGGGACGCACATGACGGCGGCCCCCACGGAGCCGAGCGGGATCCGGTACGGCCGGGGCAGGTCCGGGTCCTTGAAACGCAGCTTGAGGAACGCCGCGAACACGACGAGCATGCCGAGCCCGTAGAGGAAGTTGAGGAGCTCGATGATCTCCTGGAAGCTCATGAAGGAGAGGACCACCACCCCCGTCGCCGAGCAGAGGATGCTGTAAGTCGGCGTTCCATGTCGCGATCTGCGTATAAGACAATACATCGCGACAACATGAGGATTTTCTTTTCGATTCTTCGCTCAAGGATTTTTGGATTCAGATTTCGAGTTCATCACCTGCGGGCGAAGATGGCGGGGATCATGCCCATCTCGGCCATGCCGAGGAGCTGGAAGGAGTCGCTGCTCATCTCGGCCTCGAAGAGCCCCATGTTGGACATGGCCGCCGCGGCCTGGATCCACACGCGCAGCCAGGGCCCGCCGATCCTCTGCCCGACCTCGGAGAAGAACCCGTCCGTCCACTCGGCCGCGGTCTCCGATGGCAGCGCGCCGGTGCCGGCCAGGAGCGGGATGAGGTACGCGCCGACGACGAGCGCCACGGCGCCGAACACCGCCTTGGGGAACGTCTTCCTCGGCTCGTCGACCTCGCCGGCGAGCGTGCTCGCCTTGTCCCAGTAGTTGAGGTTCCAGAACATGGAGTTGAAGTACCCGCGCGGGTCGATGGCCTTGGGGTTGACGGCGAGCCAGCGGGAAGGGCGGATCTTGGGGATGGCGAGCACGGTGAGCGCGACGAACGGGGACAGGGAGAAGGCGGTGAGGAAAAGCGCGGAGAGGCCGACGAGGTGGAGACCGCGGTAATTGAGGTAGGTGAGCGCGGCGGTGAGGCCGAGCACGGCGAGCGAGCGGAGCGGCGGCGCGAGGGCGAGCCCGCTGGAGCGGAGGTAGTCGAGGAAGAGCACCGGGTAGAGCGCGTTGTCGAGGGTGCCGGAGGCCCACTTGGAGAAGCCGACGAGGAAGGCGACCGCGGGGCCGAACGCGGCGGAGACCCAGGCGACGTAGCCGGCGTTGGTGGGGAAGGCGGAGGCGAGCTCGGCGGTGATGAGGGCCTCAGGGAGCGACCAGAGGACCGGGAGGATGAGGAAGCCGAGGAGCGGGAGCAGCGCGCCGCCGCCGGCGCGGACAGAGTCCTCGATGCCGAACGGCCCGCCCGAGACGTCGTAGAAGATGAGCGCGACGAGGGGGAGCACCGTCAGGGGGCGCCGCCTCGGCGCGGGGACGTCCTCTCCGCCTCCTCCTGTCATCGGGTCAACGGCCGCGCGCCACCGCCCCCGCCGCCGCGGGCGACGAGAGAGACGGATCAGGGGATGAGGTGCGGAAATATGGAAAAGAAATGGTCGTCGTGTTGGGGGGAAGTTGCGGGAGATATTATCGGGTGATTTGGGCATGGCAACTGGCAAGGCGGGCCCAGGATTCTGGTGGTGATTCTGTATTCCAGTTAGGCAGGATCCGCACGTGCCCGCATGCATCTCAGTTTATAGTAGTTTTTTCTAAGGGAATGTCAGTGTTTAGTTGTTTTTATAGCAATGTCAGTGTATAGCCATTAAGCTTATTTTCAGGACTTCCAACCATAAAACATTCATATATAATTTAGAAAAATATGTATAATTTATTTGCGCCATACAATTGATGATCTAAGAAATATGTGTAATAATATAACAACAATTTCAGAAAAACACACTGTATATGTTTATTCCATAACCATGCATGTTAAGAACTTGGAAATATCCTATTTAGGCCAAACATGTTTAAACCCATTTGGTTTATGTCTTTGGAGTTTGGAATTGGCATAAACTAGAAGGGTTGGGCGCGCTTTGCTGCGCCATTGATGTTGTTGTGTTTCTTAAGAAAAATCACTATATTTCAATATATAAGGTGTATTACTTTTTTGAAAAGGCAAATATTTTCAGTTTGATCAAATTTGTACTTAAATATATCAAGATCCATAATATCTTATCGGTATTTTCAGATTCATCATGAAATGAATTTCCATACTTTATTTGTTTAATATTATGGATGTTGATATTTTTGCCCGAAACTTGGTTGAAGTTAAAGAAATTTGACTCTCTGGAAAACTAATACCCCTTATATTTTTGGACCGATGAAATATTTAGTTTGGCGGGTGGGGGTGCTTTATTTTTATTTATAATGCGTTGATTTGATAGGCCAGTTGCGATTCTATGTTATCCGCCAACAAATCTACATTTATGTGGAGAAATTTTTGTGTCCATGGTTGCATATACTATGTTGGTGCTACAATATCACATAGTGGTGCTATTTTTTTAGGTGGTGGGAGGGTGCATGGGATTGGTATGTTTTTATAGGCCAGTTGTCGCTAATTGATTTGAAAGATTGTTGGCCCGGTCAAAATCATAAACCAAATCCAAAATTGAATACCTCAATTAAATGAAAAGGCTTCAAAATTGGAGAACATAGTGAATTAAAAGAATTGAATGGGAGAGCATGAGAAATTGTTGACTCGGTCAAAATTGGATGACACAATTCTAAATTTAATTCCTTAATTAATTGTGAGGTCTTAAAAATTAGAAAGCATTGTGTATAGTATAAAAGAATTGAATGAGAGAGCTTTGCGAAATTATTGACCCAGTTAAAATTAGGTGACCCAATTCTAATCGGAGACCTCAATTGAATGTGGGCTCGTTAAAACTAGGGAGCTTAGTGTTATAGAGACTAGAAGGATTGGACGCGCTTTGCTGCGCCATTGGTGTTGGGTTTCTTAAAAAAATCAATCACTATATTTCAAAATATAAGGTGTATTACTTTTCTGAAAAGTCAAACCTTTTTAAGTTTGTAAAATTTGTAGATAAATATATCAAAATCCATAATATCAAATCGGTATCAGTAGATTCATCATGAAATGAATTTCTATATTTTTTTTGTTTAATTGCTTCGAACTTGGTCAAAGGTAAAGAATTTTTTTTAACTAATTCCCCTTGTATTTGGAACTGATGGAATACTTGGCGGGTGGGAAAGATGATGGTGGATGTTTATTTTTATTTATATGGCGTTGATTTGGTGTGCCTTTTGTGGTGTCATTCTGTATATACCGCAAATCAATCTATATTTAAGTAGGAAAATTTCTACGTTGATGATTGCATGTACTATACTGATACTATAATATCATATGGTGCCACTTTTTTAGGTGGTGGAAGAGTGCGTGAGATTAATATGTTTTTATAGGTCGGTTGCTAATTGATTTGAAAAATTGTTGGTGTGTAGTTTTTTCTAAGGCCAAGGCCAAGGCGGGCCCAAGATTCTGGTAATGATACCGCATTGCAGTTAGACAGGATCCGCACGTGCTCGCACGTATCTCGTGTATAGTTTTTTCCAAGGGAATGTCAGTGTATATTTCCTTTATAACAATGTCAGTGTATAGCCATTAAGCTTATTTTGTTGGACTTCAAAGCATAAAATATTCATAATAATTCAGAAAAATATGTATAATATATTTGAATTATATAACTATTTATAAGTATTCATAACATATTTGAACCAAGGGAATGTCAGTGTATAGTCTTTTTTATAGTAATGTCAATGTATAGCCATTAAGCTTATTTTCTAGGACTTCAAACCATAAAATATTCATATATAATTTAGAAAAAATAAGTATAATACATTTGCACCATACAATTGATGAGCTAAGAAATATGTGTAATAATATAACAAAAATTTCAGAAAAAATAGACTGTATATGCTTATGCCATAATCATGCATGTTAAGAACCTGGAAATATCCTATTTAGAGCATCTCCGCTCGTTGGCGCCCCAGGAGGTCTTTTTTTCGCCGCTTGGGGTCGCGCCGGCGGAATTTTAGGCTTTGGGAGGCAAAAAAAATCAGTCGTCGCCCCACCGACGACACATTCCGAGGACGCGTGGCGGCGTCCCGCAGCTCGACACCGTCGCCCCACCGTCCGCCGCGCACCACCAGCCCTCCGTCCAGCTCCCTCCTCCACGCGAGCTCCGCCACGGTGTCAGGCGTCTGCTGTCCACGCCGTCCTCGTCGTGCGCGTCGCCGTTCCTGTCCCTCGTCTAGCAGATCGGGAGGTCGGGAGGCGCGGCCTCGGGGAGGGGAGACGGCGAGAGGGAGGCCGCCACGAGAGGCGACGGACAGGCAGGAACGGGAGGTGGTGGCGGCGGTGGAGGGCCATGGCGACGAGCGCCGTCCAGAGCAGGAGGCCAGCCAGGCTATTCGCGAGCTGCAGTTCCCATGGCGCCAGGAGCTCGAACCCCTGCCTCACGCCCTCCTTCTCGTCGTCCTTCGTCGCCTGGAGTCGCCGGGAGCCCGCGCCAAGTTCGCCGTCGCCGCTCCTCTGCTTCCGCTGCATCGAGCAGCAGCAGTTCGGGCAGAGGACGCCGCCTCTGCCCCGACCCCGCCTGGACTCCCCTCCTGCCGTCCTTCAATGCCGCCCGCGCCTCCCCCGCCTCGAATCTCGTCGTCTCCGCCGCCCGTCCATGCCCAGCGCCCCGCCGCTTCAAGTCCCAGCGCCGCCTTCCTGTGCCTCGTCAGGCTCGCCGTGTCCAGGCCGTCCTGGTCGCGCCCGCGGCGAGCACGTCGACGGTGGCTGCCTGCCGCTCCCGCTTCGACCGTCTCCATGGTGTGCTATATTCGGTGGAAAAAGAGGAGAGAGGAGAGAGAGAAAGAGGGGTGAGTGGCCGACAGTGGGCCGAAAAGGAAAAAGAATAGCGCCAGTGCCTCCCAGCTGCCCCTAGTGTGACGCTCTCGATTCAATCGTACACTAATCATACACGCAAATGTGTACGATCAAGATCAAGGACTCACGGAAAAATATCACAACACAACTCTAGACACAAATTAAAATAATACAAGCTTTATATTACAAGCCAGGGGCCTCGAGGGCTCGAATACATAGGCTCAAAAACACAAGAGTCAGCGGAAGCAACAATATCTGAGTACAGACATAAGTTAGACAAGTTTGCCTTAAGAAGGCCAGCACAAAAGCATCTACGATCGAAAAGGCAAGGCCTCCTGCCTGGGAGCCTCCTAACTACTCCTGGTCGTCAGCGGTCTCCACGTAGTAGCAGGCATCGGCGGTGGCATCTGGCTCCTGGGCTCCGACATCTGGTTGCATCAACCGGAAAGAAGAAGAAAGGGAGAAAAGGGGGAGCAAAGCAACCGTGAGTACTCATCCAAAGTACTCGCAAGCAAGGATCTACACTACATATGCATCGGTATCAATGAAATGGGCTGTATATGTGGACTGAACTACAGAATGCCAGAAGAGAAGGGGAAAGCCTAGCCTATCGAAGACTAGCATCTTCAAGCATCTTGCAGCATCAGAAGAGATAAGAGTAGCATATAGTAAAGTAGTAGTAGTGTTATCAACCTCGGCCAAAGATCCTTTCTCGACTCCCTGCGAGGAAGCAATCCCAGAACCATACTATCCAGTTGTCACCTCAAGTATCCAGCCACCGCAAGTATCCAGTTCTAGTTGTATCGATCGAGATACAACTCCAAGTGTCCGTTACCATAGGACAGGCTATCGATAGATGTTTTCTTCCCCGCAGGGGTGCACCAACTTACCCACCACGCTCGCTTAACTCTGGTCGGACACACTGTACTGGGTCATGCCCGGCCTCGGCCAAACAATACGTCGCAACCCGACCTAGGCTTAATAGAGAGGTCAGCACGCCGGACTAAACCTATGTCCCCAGGGGTCATGGGCCATCGCCCCGGGAACTCCTGCACGTTGTGTGGGCGGCCGGTGAGCAGACCTAGCTACCTCCTTAAAAAAGGCAGGAGCTTACCAGTCCAACCCGGCGCGCGCCGCTCAGTCGCTGACGTCTAATAAGCTTCGGCTGATGCATACGACGCAGAACGCCCATACAATGCCCATGTGATGGTTAGTGCTATCAGGCCAGAGGCCCCTCGGATCAAATATCCAAATCGTAGTGGATTAGGAGCACGCGGCAACGAGCAGAGACTCACGATCGATGTGACCCCGTCGCCCCATCTCGAGGACTTGCGACAAGGGCTAAGAATGCCCGGCCACGCCTCGTAAGTATTTCGTGGGCACCTTCCAGGTCAACCCGTCTCCACATAACTCGCGGATACCCCTCAGGGTCGACCCGCCTTTCCAAGTAACAGTTGTAAAGTCCAAGTATCCGTGTGTCCAAACATCAAGGGGAAAACCCGAGGAATCACCCCCGGTGAATTCCACTCGATGTAATCATCAAGGTGAACATAAGAGGAGCCACCCTTGAGGTTCACACTTGAGGGGTTGCACGACAGAGTCGTATCGGAAGTGGTTAAGGAGGAAATCACCCTCGATGACCACGACCGAATAGCTACACTACAGAGATCTCATCAGGAGTGATGTATGAGGTTCCACCCTCGGCACTCGATGGTAACTCTGCAGAGTCGAGCAACAAAAGGGGCGTGATGTGATGAAGCAGGGGCAACAAGGACAAGGTGGGGGTCACTGATGGATCACTAACCAACCTATACTAAGCAGTTTAGGATAAGCAGGTAGGTAACAATGAGAAGGTTACAAAAGCAGGCTATGCATCAGAATAGGAGCAAACAATAATAGTAGCAAAATCTAATGCAAGCATGAGAGAATGGAATGGGCGATATCGGGATGATCAAAGGGGGGGCTTGCCTGGAAGCTCTGTTGACAAGGAAGAAGTGTCGTCGTCGACGTAGTCGATCACAGGGGCAGCATCGGTCTCGGGGTCTACCGGAGAGAAGAGGGGGAAGAAACAATAAATATAAAGCAAACATAGCATAACATGGCAATATGTTGTGTCGGGTGTGGCCTAACGTATGGCTACACGATATAGGTGAAGGGGAATTCAGCCGGGAATGTCTTCCCGGTTTCGGACCTATGTCAGACAGATGACCGGAGGGGGAAAGTTCCATGTTCAGCATGCTAGGGGCATGTGACAGATGAACGGACCACGTATCCGGATTCGTTGGATTTTTCTGAGCAACTTTCATATATAAACATTTTCATCCGAGTTACATTTAATTTCTACGAATTTTCAAAGTTAAACAATATTCTAGAATTATTAGAATTAACAGAAAAGGAATATGACATCAGCATTGCATGGGGGTGACGTCAGCAGTCAACAGACTCGCTGACCAGGGTCAAACCTGACCTGTGGGTCCAGTGGGACCCACATGTCAGCCTCTGTTGGCTTAACAGTGGATTAAATTAATCTAGCATGGTTAATTAGGGGTGTGGGCCCCCGGTGTCAGTGAGTGCTTAGGTTAATCTAACTAGTTTTATTTATAAAACCTGTTTAATTAGCGCGGGGCCCACATGTCAGTGGCAGTGGGCTGCCCAGTCAGCACGTTGACTCGGTCAACCCAGTCAACGGGGCCTGCGGGGCCCGCTGGCAGTGACCCAGGGGTGGCCCCAGGTGTGCCACGTCGGCGGCGGTCGGCGTTTCACCGCCGGTGACCGCCAGACGAGGCGGAGGGCTCGGGCCGGCGTCGGAAATCGTCTACAGGCGGCCGTTTCGCGCGCGCGAGGGTGCGTTCGAATGGCGAACGGCGCCGCATCGAATGGTGGTAGAGCCACGGCCGGACTTGGCCGGTAACGTCGGCGACGACGAGTACGGACGGCGGCGGCTTTCGGGCGGTCGACGAGGTGGAGCTCCGGGCGTTGCTGGGCTCGCCCAAACGAGCGGAGCGAGCCGCGCCCTCCTATGGCGGCGGTGAGGCCGGAGGAGGCCCGTAGCGACGGCGACGAGCGGTGAGGGCGGCGGTCGGAATCGGACAAGGTAGGGGGCGATGCTGCGGGGCAAGAGGAGGTGCGTGCGTGCGCGCATTCGAGTCCTAGGAGCGCCAGGAGGTCACCGCAGGGCTCGGGCATGCGTGAAAATGGCCCTAGCCTCGACGGCGGCGGGCGGGCGGCACTGAGCTTTGGCATGGCAGAGGTAGCAGCAGTGAATCGAGGGGGAGGACAGAGGGGAAAGGAGGCTGAGCTCACCGGGAAGGCGCACGGAGGCCCGGTGGGTGACTAGGAGCAGAAGTGGCGCGGATTCGGGGCGGCGGCGTTCGTCAGAGCCGAGGGCGAAGGCGAGGTCGTGGCGGTGCTGCGGGGCCGTCCCGGTTCGCGTGGCTCGGCGGGGAGGATGAGGAGGTCGAGGCAGAGCCTGTGGGGACGTCGGCGAGGCGAAGGCCGGCCGGTGGCCGCGGTATCGAGCGGAGGGCGGCGACGAGCTCTCAGGCAAGGTGGGGAAAAGAGAGAGGCGAGGTGCGTGGGGCAAGTGGGGGCAGCTAGGGTTCGTCCAGGGCGGGGCGACCTAGTAGTCGCCGGGGAGCCGCCGGATGGCCGCCTCGTGGCCATCGGCAGCCACGGACGACGCACGCGCGTCCACCCAGCCCCGGGTGAACAGAGGTAGGGGACGACAGGGTTAGGTGGGCTGGGCTGCAGTGTTGCGCGGCTGGGCCAAGTGCACAGTGCAGCCTGGCCTTTTCTTTTTTTAACTTTTGCCTCTTCTTTTAAAACTTTCTGTTTTAGCTATTTTAGGCCATTTAGACACTTTGCAAAAAATGTTGGTTCACCACCAATATTACCAGAAGTATACTTTCCACATGATGAACATTTTAGTTTTCATGTTTGAGCATTTTTGAATTTCACACATAATTTGAAATTGAATTCAACTGGAATTTGAAAGAGATAAGAGACAATGATGAACAAACACTTGTTTAGCAAAAGGATTAACTTAACCCCAGGGATTACTATAGCATCATTACACCGGGGTGTTACAACTCTCCTCCTCTAAAAGAAATTCTCGTCCCGAGAATTAAGAGGTAGAAGGGAACAGGTCGGGGTATTTAGCCCGGAGGTTATCTTCGCGTTCCCAAGTGGCTTCATCTTTAGTATGATTCGACCATTGCACCTTGAGGAACTTGGTGACCTTCTGGCGGGTTCGACGTTCAGCTTCTTCAAGAATGCGGATAGGATGCTCTTTGTATGTGAGATCATCTTGAACTTCAATCAATTCCGGATCCACTTCACGTTCCGGATCCTTGAAGCATCGACGAAGTTGCGACACGTGGAAGACGTCATGGACGTGAGAGAACTGAGGTGGCAACTCCAATTGATAAGCCACCAGTCCACGACGGGCGAGGATGCGGAAGGGACCAATGTAGCGCAGAGCTAGCTTGCCCTTGACTCCGAACCGATGAGTGCCTCTCAAAGGAGTGACACGCAGATAAGCTGGGTGCTGCCACATTTGTTTTTATATTTTTTTGAGAAGCGAAAACGAATACAGAAACCCCGAAAATAAAAACATAAACAGATAAAAACGGATAAGGAGCTAATACAGAGCGACAGGAAAGGCTGGATCAAGAAAAGGGGGGTACTACGAGCCCTCTGCCCCATGCATCTAACCAGCTCACGTGGTTCACCGGTTCCACCGACGTCATCCTTAGATAGAGTTATTCAGTCGATACAGAGATGCGCTTAAAGTGGGGTGGGGGTGTGCTGTCCCTATTGGGCTGGGCCACGTCACTCTGTATACCAGTATTCTAGCTTATGGTTCCTTTCATTTCCCTTTCTTGCTTAAAGGTAATAATTTATTCATGATATCTCCATGCTTTCATCAAAGCTAACTATAATCCATCCCCTTTCGGCTTCTAGGATGCCAGTACTGGATCTATGGATATTGAATAGAAGGAAGAGGAGCAAAGAAAGAAATAAGAGAAAAAAGGTTTATGGTTGAACTGACAAGCAGAAAGTTTTGGAATCCCTTCCTTCTCTTTACTTCACAGTGCACTAGTATAGGTATCTATATTCCCTATAGTCCTAGGATTTTTGTAAGATAAGTGGGTCAATTTAGAAAAAAAGCGGAACCCTTGAATTTGAAAGAGTTATGCAAGATACTACTCCATAGGAAGAGGTGAAGTTCCCTTTTCTTTTCCCAGGGAAACGGTACCAGCATTCCCGTGAGCTTTTCCTATCCCATTGCTCTCTATTCTCTAATTCCCTCAATCCAAGTTTATATACCCTCTGATTTGGTATCCATCACCGAAACAGAAGTGGCCACTGACCAGAACTTAAACCCCCTGAATCATGGAGAAATACACACCAAAACAAACAAATTTAATGAATGGTTAGCATGGCTACAAAATAATATGATCGTGTTAGCAACTTAGAAGTAGTACCGGGCAATTGTGTATAGGGTCTAGTTGAGTACATTTGTGGTAGCGGAAATTTGGCCTCAAATGGTCCATGCTACTCATTGTGTCATTGTGTATTGTTTGGTGGTTGGGCTACCCGGCCATAGTGTAACAACCTGTATTAGTGAGCTACAGTAACCTCTATGATTAAGCTAATCATTTTGCTAAAGCAATGTTGATCATCCATGATTCTATCCCTTTTCAAATCCCATCTGAATTCATGTTCAAATTAAAGTGAAATTTAAAAATTCCCAAACATGAATACAAAGATGTTCATCATGTGGAAAATATTCATTTGTTAATATTGGTGGTGGACCACCATTTTTGCAAAGTGTTTAAATGCCCTAAACTATTTAAAATAGTGGCTAAACCAATTATGCTTTTTATTTTGTAAAAAATACAAACTACCCATTTAAATGCTAAAACATAATGTGGCAGTAGAATAATTTATAATGATAAATTAGGTACTAGTCTTATATTTTATAAAACTAAAATAAAGTAAAGCCAAAAGGAAAACAAAAAAAAGGAAAAGCCCCTGCACCCTGGACCTAACCCACCTGGGCCGACCCAGCCAGACCAGCTCGTTCCCCCCCGGTCACCTCCCTGTTTGAGCGACCGCGGCGTGGTCGCCACCACACCCCATCGCCGACAACGACGCGGGAGGGGATAAGGGCGCCCCTCCGGTGCCTCGGTCTCCCCCTGCTCCCACTCGCCCCCACTCACCCCTCGCCCCCTCACTCTCTCTCTCCCACGCGCTTGCCCCCTCCTCCAGACCCCCCCCTCGTCGAGCGCGTTCACCGCCGGCCACCTCGCCCCGTCGTGGCCACCATCCTCCCTGCGCCACGCCAACGTGCCCACGAGCTCCGCCTCGTCCTCCACTCCTTCTCCATCGAACCACGCGACCCGGAGCACTCCACAATGCCGGCGCCAGCATCGCCTTCCTCCTGTCGCCGGCAGACCATGTCAGTATCTCGATTTCCATGGTGTAGTTAGCGGTGGAGAAAGTCATGGTGGCTGAGACCAGAGGATCGGTAAGGCGGAGTGGGCCTTGGAGGCGATGGAGTCAGCCAGGTGTTTGATAAATTTCAGAAGTAGTAGTGACAAGTGGGGGCAGCAGCACTGGAGGATTTCAGTTTTGGTGGTGCTCCTCGGGTCCCGAGTCATGACTTTCAGGGTGAAAAACCTAAAGTCCGACCTTCATTGGTTGTGCCTGACAATTGCCTTGCCGAAGGTATTGTTTTGAGTACTCGGACTTTCTCCAGTCTAAAAACCTAAGATCTTGGATCGGGCGACGACGACATTTGTGTACTGTTTTCTTCTTGAAGGTGTCGCTTTTGAAGACCTTTTATGTTTTCTGGGTGGTGGTTTGTGTGTTGCTGTTAATAGGAGTTAATCGTTATGACGAAGAGGCCTTTGTTTTTTCCTTTCTTTTTTGTTTTCTTCTTGGGCTGTGTGTATTCTGGATGTCTTTGAGACATCTTGTTGGTGTAGAGGCTAGATGTAATTGGTATCTTCGTGATATTAATATATTCTCTTAAAAAATGAGCAATTCAAGAAATATCTTATTGAGCATCTCTGGGAAGTTAAAGGGGACAACTCGAGGATATGTGCGAGTTAAATTCAAGTTCGAACTATATTATTTTCAAATATAGTTCAATTGTAATATTTAAATTAGAACTACTATCACATCTGAATATTTTTCACTCATTGAATATGTTATATGTTATTCTTTTGGGTTCATCACGGACTAAAAAAATTGATAGGTGGACAATTTTTTAAACGAGGCAAAAGACTTGCCATTTTCATTGATTAAGAAGGGAGTGAGAATTGCATAGTTAATTGACGGAAAACCGGACTAAAACTGACACAACCTAACCCACGTAACATGGGCATCACTGGCCACCCTGGCCACCAACATGGAACACGCCACGACGACACATGCCAACAGATGGCCACACGCAGAAGCAAATGACAACTCCTTGACAACAATCCTTACAAGGGAAATATGCCTCATAAGGAAAATATGCAGGACTTGCACCGACCGTGTCCTCCACAAACAACCACTAAGTGTTGTCATCGTCTGGACTCACTTCACCACCGCTCCAACTCAAAGCAACAAAACAACTCACCGAAGAGCACCTCGGACACGCCGGGAAGAACCAACTACCGAAATCCTCACCGCGACCCAAGCTTTTCTCAACATCATCATCGTCACCAAAACAGAAACCAGCGCCCCACGCCCCAGCAAACCACACGGCCAATATGCCTCCATCCTCAAGGCATGGTTGGTTTAGATGACCGACTACCGTATCGTTGTTTACGGCAACCGTGTGCAAAGTCCCAATAAGTGGTCGCCAATTCGTAAGGAAGAGACGAAGGAAGCTAAGAAAAAGAAAATCGGGAGAAGTTGATGGATGGATTGTGCTCATGTGAATAGGATACTCTCTGTCGCCGCTTGGAAGTTTGACGACTCAGTTTAGGCTGAATCGGTACTGGAATGGTCGTCGCTTCTTCAGCGAAGCAATGGGTCGTCGTTCTGACTTCTTAGTGAAGTATGTGTAGTGTCAGAAAAAGAAAACAATGTATAGGGCTAGAGTTGGCCTACGTGTCTCCAAGCAGGAGAGAGAAACGATGATGTTGACTTTGTCATCAAGGAAGGATAAGTATGTTTTCGCTAAGATAGGAAGTGTTTTTCCTTTTGCTAGTCATCGTTATCTGATCTATTTTAAATCTCCCCTTTTATTGTCTTTGTTATTTATAAATATAAAGAATCTTACTTAACGTCTATTACTTAAATTGCACTTCCTCCTTTTCTAAACAAAACTTAAATTGCAGTTGATAGAGGCGTGTAAAATTAGTGAAATTTTGATGCAATGTTTAGTTTAGAAATGTGAGTGAGATTTTTTCTTCTGGCAAACTATGGATGGCAATCAACCACACATAATTTGTCAAATTATCAATTTGATCATACCTCGTACGGAAGGTGAAAGGGGGTGGTCGCCCAAAACGGTGATCGCCAAGAAGAAGGAAAGATCAGGCCGTGTTCATTTTTCTATAGACTTGATTGAAAGCATAAGTATTTGAGAGTTCTGATCCTGTACTTTTAGGGAAATTTTCTTAAATTTAGACTGCTTGAACTGTCTTAATGCAAATTAGTCGGGAAAAAACTTTGAAACATGTACAATGATAAAATTCTGTTTGTCAACGTTGCATATCTTGCATCCATCCATTTCACAAAAAGAAAAGAGGTAGTTCCTCTGATCCATATTAATTATCGCAGATTTAGTACAGCTGAGTATACCACAATAAGACAACAAGTATTTCTCATTTTCTTTCTACGTATAGAACAAAACTACAACTGAAAACACATGATCACTTCATACAGTGATCACCTTTTTTGCCGATTACAACAAAACTGAACATATCACACCCTTATTTTGCCGATTACAGAAAAGGCTCACATGATCACTTCATACACCGAAAACACAGATCCAAGCATGTGACGTACACATAGGGGATGAGTACACTTCTTTTTTCCTTTTTTTTGGGCGCCGTGGAGTGGGATATGCTCCGCAGGGCAACAATCACAGTAGGCAGCACCTGAGACGGCTTTTTATCCACGACAACGTGCTGCCATGGTTTCGGAGCCGCTTGAGAACCCTTTCCATGGACGGCCTCAGGTGCGCCTGCCTAATGGTGCAATCCACGGCGAGCTTGAACGCGGCCTCCATCTCCCTCATATACCATGCCTTATTTGGGATGGCCATGTCAACCACGCTGCTGCTGAAACCTCCTCTGTTCATCACATCATGCGCCCAGGCTGGCAAGTGCCAAACTCGTGGCCATGGACGGCGACCAGAAGCGACTCCACCTCCATCGTCACTGATGGCAAATTCAACGGCCGCCCGCCCGGTTACTAGCTCCAGTAACACCACGCCGAAGCTGTACACGTCAACCATCTCGGTCAACTCACCTATCATTGTCACATAGTCTGCAACAAGTAGACTTAATTGGTTAAGCAACTGAAGTCATACACTAGCAGAATATGTTATGCATTGTTTCTTGCTTGACGGGATCACATTCCTACCTGGAGCTGCGTATCCGAAGTTCCCGGTAAGAGGTTGAAATGTCGACGACTCAATGTTGATCGTTTGGGCATGGCCGAAACCCGTGATCTTGGGCTTGAAGACACGGTCAAGCAACACGTTGCTAGAGTTGATGTTGTGGTGGATGATGCATTGCTCGTGCAGGTAGGACAGCCCTCCTGCGACGCCGATGGCGATGGCCCTCCTCGTCGGCCAGGTCAGCGGCGAGCGGGGCCGGCGCTCGCCCGTCTCCGGCAGGGGGTGCGGGTGCAGCCACTTATCAAGGCTGGCGTTCTCCGCGTGCTCGTAGACGAACTCGCTGCCGGGAGTGGAAGGAGGTACGAGTGTGATGATATTTTCGTGACGGAGGCCGCGTACCAGATTGACCTCCAGCAGCCAGGGGTGGATCACGTTGAGTGTTGGAGGTGCATATGGATCCTCCGTTGACTCCAGCCCGGCACCGGAATTCTGTTGGATGAGGCAGTCTTGCTCTTGTATACCTTGCCCTGCTTCATCGCGGCCGGTGGTGCCAGGCGCAGGCGCAACGTGCCCAAGTCTCCTGGTTCGCCCGAACACAAGCCATCCGGCGAGGCCGGTGCCGCATAGCGCCAAGGTGAAGAAGCTGGCCAGCAGGCCGTGGCCGTGGTTCATCATCGATGGCGGCGACATATGCAGAAGGGAAGAAGCCAGCATCTACACGAAAAGAGAATCACCACAAGCGTCACGGCATGTCGAATTTCAAAGAGTAAATTGCGAAAAATCATTATAATTGGGTTGAAGTGATCAACCCTTCATGAAAAAACGATCAGAAAACACGCATTTTGATGGGTGTTTAATGACTTTTGCACAACTGTGATGGTTTTTGGCAATTTACTTCAGAAAAAACCACAGAAAGCATAGCAAACTTGTATGCTGGCTGCACGAAAGAAAAGTAGGACGAACTACCAGCTGGCGCCTAAAAGGATGCCTTCCCTCTAAAACAAACTACGTACTTGGGCGCCGGCCCGGACGGCCGGGAACATCGGGACTTTTACAGAGCCAGATACGCGCACTAGGCCTTAAGCACATGAACTGATTGGCGGATTGGGAGATACTTAGAGACAGCTTCGACGGACGTACCTCGTCCATCGTCGGGAGTAGTGCGTGCTTCAAGCCGGCCAATGCGAAGCCACGGACGAGCAGCAGGAAGCGAGGAAGAGGCGAGGAATGCTTAGGAAGAGACGAGGAGGTGGGACACAAAAGGAGGTTAACCAGGTGATAAGATCAATCTTAAAAAGAAATGGTGATAAGATCAATCTTCCCTCGATTGTTCGCTTCTCGGGGCAAGTTTGCATTTTAGGAGTTTTTAATTAAAGAGATGCCCGAGTATTAAAAGAGGGCGAAGACTCAGCTTCTACCACTAATCCGATCAGGTTATCATTCATGTGTTGTAATGGGGCATAAATATTCTAGCGGATTAGCCTGTGACTGCATGTTTATCATTTTTCTTTTTTAAAGAAATAGCCAAATACTCATGTTGTCATCGATAAAAACACACCAGGAATGTAATAAAATCACATCTCATTTTGGTTTAAGAGTAAGCTCGTCAAGATTGCGCAAATTAAGTTTCTATTGTAGCTTCTCCTTCTCCTAGCCTCCCGACCTCCCAAAACAAGGAGCCGCCAGCACCCCGCCGATGGCACGACCTTGGCCGCCTAGCCGGTGCCCCTACCACTTGGCAGCAGCATCCACCGTCCCTTAATCCCATACAAAACCCATGCGCCATGGAGTCCCCCTAGACCTTGCTTCCTTTGAGAGGCTGCGACTGTCCGAGCGGGGTTTGGCTTCGGGAATCCGTGACATCCTGGTTTTTGCTCTTTTTCTTTTTCTAGATTTTTTTCCTTTTTGTTTGAATTTGGAGTTTTGAATCAACTCAGTTAGACTTAACCACTTGGGCATTTCCTTGATTTTCACCCAAGTGACTCACCTCCCTCTCAAACACATCATTTCCTCTCTGAAATCACACTTCAGTCACTTGTGCTCCAAAGCAACCCTCATTTTTCTTGCCCACAAAAATCTGAGAAAATTGATGAATATTCTTTGGACCTTGGCACACCCCCCTGTGCAAAAATATTTTGCCTACAGAAAATCTTTTCTCTTCTGGCCAGAAAATGCAGTTTTCTATAGGAAGTGCATTTTTCCTTGATCCAATGAAACTGAAATTTTTAGGGCCTCATTACCCTCCTAAGAAACCCTTAACCCCCAAAGCTTAGCCCTAAACTTGCGAGGATGCTACACTCCCACCCAATCGACCTGTGCTCAACTCAAGAGCTTGGATCAAGCCAACCTAGTAAGGACTACACGCCAGACATGATTTTAATGCGCTGCATGGCATGACGCCAGAGTTCACGCGTGACCACGCGTGTGCATGATGCCAGGCAGCTAGTCGACGCGCTCTGGATGCCGCCGACGTCTCTGTGGCGCTCGTGCTCGCTTCCCCGCTCGCCGCAGCTTGCCAAACCGCGCCACCATCCTCGTCCCGAAGCCATTAACTCCCCCCTGGCGCTCGCCGACTCCGGAGCTCGCCGTAGCGAACACAGGCACGACGCGGCCAAGCGTACAGTGCGCCGTGCCCCTGTGCTCGTCGCCACCCGAGCCCCTGTGCTCGTCTCCTCTCTCCCACAGTGGCCGCGTGAACCCCAGCCTCTTCTCCCCCTCTCACTGGAGCTCTTCGTCGTCGAGCGCCGTCTCCAGAGAACTCCGGCGAGCCCGAGATCCCCTCCCTCGCCCTGCCTATAAATAGGACCCTCCCGAGCTCATTTCTCTTCACCACCGCACTCCACTGGCACCCACTCTCCCTCTAGATAGTCCCGGCCAGGCCAGGCGGGTCTGTGGCCGCCGTTCTGCTCTGAGGATCGCCGCCGACCCCGCCTCGGTGTTCTTCTTACTCCAGTGCTCCTCGTCTCCCCTCGACCTCTCCAAGGTGCTCGTGGTGCTCCACTAGTCGCGCTGGTGTTGTTGGAGCTGTTGGACCGGCCCTGCCTCGTCGGAATCGCCAACTCCGACGAGCTCCCTCCGCCGACGTCTCTGGAGAAGACCACCGCGACACGCTCCATCCACCCCTAGCCACGTTTCGGGTACGTACAGACTCGCCGTAGTCTTGCGCATTCATTCCCCCCCCACGGCGGCAGCCGACTTCTCCTCACCGGAGAATCGCCGACGACTCGCAGGGGGAGGCCCATGGGGGGCGCACCAGCCCACTAGGGGCTGGTTCTGTTGGAGAACGTAGCAGAAATTCAAAATTTTCTACGCATCACCAAGATCAATCTATGGAGTAATCTAGCAACGAGGGGAAGGGGAGTGCATCTACATACCATTGTAGATCGCGATGCGGAAGCGTTGCAAGAACGCGGATGAAGGAGTCGTACTCGTAGCGATTCAGATCGCGGTTGATTCCGATCTAAGCACCGAAGAACGGTGCCTCCGCGTTCAACACACGTGCAGCCCGGTGACGTCTCCCACGCCTTGATCCAGCAAGGAGAGAGGGAGAGGTTGGGGAAGACTCCGTCCAGCAGCAGCACGACGGCGTGGTGGTGATGGAGGAGCGTGGCAATCCTGCAGGGCTTCGCCAAGCACCGCGGGAGAGGAGGAGGGAGAGGGGTAGGGCTGCGCCAAAAGAGAGGTGTTCTCGTGTGTATGGCAGCCCCAAAACCTCAAGTATATATAGGGGAGGGGGAGGGGCTGCGCCCCCATCTAGGGTTCCCCCCCAAGGGGTGCGGCCAGCCCTAGATGGGACTTGGGGGGCGGCCAAGGGGGGGAAGAGAGGGGGGCGCCCCACTAGATGGGCCTTAGGCCCATCTGAGCCTAGGGTTTCCCCCTTCCCCCCTTCCTGCGCCCTGGGCCTCTTGTGGGAGGCGCACCAGCCCACCTAGGGGCTGGTCCCTTCCCACACTTGGCCCACGCAGCCCTCTGTGGCTGGTGGCCCCACCTGGTGGACCCCTGGGACCCTCCCGGTGGTCCCGGTACGTTACCGATAGCACCCGAAACTTTTCCGGTGACCAAAACAGGACTTCCCATATATAAATCTTTACCTCCGGACCATTCCGGAACTCCTCGTGACATCCGAGATCTCATCCGGGACTCCGAACAACATTCGGTAACCATGTATATCTATTCTCTATAACCCTAGCGTCATCGAACCTTAAGTGTGTAGACCCTACGGGTTCGGGAACCATGCAGACATGACCGGGACGTTATCCGGTCAATAACCAACAGCGGGATCTGGATACCCATGTTGGCTCCCACATGTTCCACGATGATCTCATCGGATGAACCACGATGTCGGGGATTCAAGCAATCCTGTATGCAATTCCCTTTGTCTATCGGTATGTTACTTGCCCGAGATTCGATCGTCGGTATCCCGATACCTTGTTCAATCTCGTTACCGGCAAGTCTCTTTACTCGTTCCGTAACTCACATCATCCCGTGATCAACTCCTTGGTCACACTGTGCACATTATGATGATGTCCTACCGAGTGGGCCCAGAGATACCTCTCCGTTTACACGGAGTGACAAATCCCAGTCTCGATTCGTGCCAACCCAATAGACACTTTCGGGGATACCTGTAGTGCACCTTTATAGCCACCCAGTTACATTGTGACGTTTGGTACACCCAAAGCATTCCTACGGTATCCGGGAGTTGCACAATCTCATGGTCTAAGGAAATGATACTTGACATTAGAAAAGCTCTTAGGAAACGAACTACACGATCTTGTGCTAGGCTTAGGATTGGGTCTTGTCCATCACATCATTCTCCTAATGATGTGATCACGTTATCAATGACATCCAATGTCCATGGTCAGGAAACCGTAACCATCTATTGATCAACGAGCTAGTCAACTAGAGGCTTACTAGGGACATGGTGTTGTCTATGTATCCACACATGTATCTGAGTTTCCTATCAATACAATTCTAGCATGGATAATAAACGATTATCATGAATAAGGAAATATAATAATAACCAATTTATTATTGCCTCTAGGGCATATTTCCAACAGTCTCCCACTTGCACTAGAGTCAATAATCTAGTTCACATCACCATGTGATTAACACTCACAGGTCACATCACCATGTGACCAACATCCAAAGAGTTTACTAGAGTCAACAATCTAGTTCACATCACTATGTGATTAACACTCAATGAGTTATGGTTTGATCATGTTATGCTTGTGAAAGAGGTTATTACTCAACGGGTCTGAACCTTTCAGATCCGTGTGTGCTTTACGAATGTCTATGTCATCTTGTGGATGCTACCACGCGCTACTTGGAGCCATTTCAAATAACTGCTCTACTATACGAATCCGGTTTACTACTCAGAGTCATCCGGATTAGTGTCAAAGTTCACATCGACGTAACCCTTTACGACGAACTCCTTTTCACCTCCATAATCGAGAAAATTCCTTAGTCCACTAGATACTAAGGATAAGTTCGACCGCTGTCATGTGATCCATTCCCGGATCACTATTGTACCCCTTGACCAACTCATGGCAAGGCACACTTCATGTGCGGTACACAGCATAGCATACTGTAGAGCCTACGTCTAAAGCATAGGGGACGACCTTCGTCCTATCTCTCTCTTCTGCTGTGGTCAGGTCTTGAGTCTTACTCAATACTCACACCTTGTAACACAGCCAAGAACTCCTTCTTTGCTGATCTATTTTGAACTCCTTCAAAAACTTGTCACGGTATGTATTCACTTGAAAGTACTATTAAGCGTTTTTGATCTATCCTTATAGATCTTGATGCTCAATGTTCAAGTAGCTTAATCCAGGTTTTCCATTGAAAAACACTTTTCAAATAACCCTGTATGCTTTCCAGAAATTCTACATCATCTCTGATCAACAATATGCCAACAACATATACTCATCAGAAATTCTATAGTGCTCCCACTCACTTCTTTGGAAATACAAGTTTCTCATAAACTTTGTATAAACCCAAAATCTTTGATCATCTCATCAAAGCGTACATTCCAACTCCGAGATGCTTACTCCAGTCCTTAGAAGGATTGCTGGATCTTTGCATACTTGTTAGCATCTTTCAGGATTGACAAAACCTTCTGGTTGTATCACATACAATCTTTCCTCAAGAAAATCGTCGAGGAAACAATGTTTTGATATCCTATCTGCAAGATTTCATAAATAATGCAGTAACTGCTAATTTAATTCCAACAGACTCTTAGCATCGCTACGAGTGAGAAAGTCTCATCGTAGTCAACTCCTTGAACTTGTCAGAAAACATCTTAACGACAAGCCGAGCTTTCTTAATGGTGACACTTACCATCATTGTTTGTCTTCCTTTTAAAATCCATCTGCACCCAACAGCCTTATGACCATCAAGTATTTCTTCCAAAGTCTATACTTTGCTTTTATACATGGATCCTCTCTCGGATTTCATGGCCTCGAGCCATTCTTCGGAATCCGGGCCCACCATCGCTTCTCCATAGCTCGTAGGTTCATTGTTGTCTAGCAACATGACTTCCAAGACAGGATTACGTACCACTCTGAAGTAGTACGCATCCTTATCGACCTACGAGGTTTGGTAGTGACTTGATCCGAAGTTTCATGATCGCTATCATAAGCTTCCACTTCAATTGGTGTAGGTGCCACAGGAACAACTTCCTGTGCCCTGCTACACACTAGTTGAAGTTATGGTTCAATAACCTCATCAAGTCTCCACCATCCTCCCACTCAATTCTTTCGAGAGAAACTTTTTCTCGAGAAAGGACCTGTTTACTTCCAGATCTGAAACAGGAGGTATACCCAACTGTTTTGGGTGTTCTATGAAGATGCATTTAGCCGCTTTGGGTTCGAGCTTATCAGCCTAAAACTTTTTCACATAAGCATCGCAGCCCCAAACTTTTAAGAAACGACAACTTAGGTTTCTCTAAACGGTGTAGTCTCAACGGAATTGCGTGGTGCCCTATTTAAAGTGAATGCGGTTGTCTCTAATGCCTAACCCATAAACGATAGTGGTAAAGAGACATCATGGTATGCACCATATCCAATAGGGTGCAGTTATGATGTTCGGACACACCATCACATTGTGGTGTTCCAGGCGGTATTAATTGTGAATCACTTTCCACAATGTCTTAATTGTGTGCCAAACTCGTAACTCAGATATCTCTATGATCATATCATAGACATTTTATCCTCTTGTCACGACGATCTTCAACTTCACTCTGAAATTACTTGAACCTTTCAATAATTCAGACTTGTGTTTCATCAAGTAAATATTCTCAGCATCTACTCAAATCATCTGTGAAGTAAGAACATATCGATATCCACTGCGTGCCTCAGCACTCATTGGACTTCACACATCAAATGTATTACTTCCAACAAGTTGCTCTCTTGTTCCATCTTACTGAAAACGAGGCCTTTCAGTCATCTTGCCTATGTGGTATGATTTGCATGTCTCAAGTGATTCAAAATCAAGTGAGTCCAAACGATCCATGTGCATGGAGTTTCTTCATGCATATATACCAATAGACATGGTTCGCATGTCTCAATCTTTTCAAAAACGAGTGAGTCCAAAGATCCATCTACATGGAGCTTCTTCATGCGTTCTATACCAATATGACTCAAATGGCAGTGCCACAAGTATGTGGTACTATCATTACTATTTTATATCTTTTGGCACGAACATGTGTATCACTGCGATCGAGATTCATTTTAGGTGCAAGACCATTGAAGGTATTATTCAAATAAGCAGAGTAACCATTATTCTCCTTAAATGAATAACCGTATTGCGATAAACATAATCCAATCATGTTTATGCTCAACGCAAACACCAAATAACAATTTATTTAGGTTTAACACCAATCTCGATGGTAGAGGGAGCATGCGATGCTTGATCACATCAACCTTGGAAACACTTCCAACACATATCGTCATCTCACCTTTAGCTAGTCTCCGTTTATTCCGCAGCTTTTATTTCGAGTTACTAACACTTAGCAACCGAACCGGTATCTAATACCCTGGTGCTGCTAGGAGTACTAGTAAAGTACACATTCATATAATGTATATCCAATATACTTCTGTCGACCTTGCTTGCCTTCTCATCTACCAAGTATCTAGGGTAGTTCTGCTTCAGTGACCGTTCCCCTCATTATAGAAGCACTTAGTATTGGGTTTGGGTTCAACCTTGGGATTCTTCACTAGAGCAGCAAATGATTTGCTGTTTCATGAAGTATCCCTTTTTTTCCCTTGCCCTTCTTGAAGCTAGTGGTTTTACTAACCATCAACAATTGATGCTCCTATTTGATTTCTACTTTCGCGGTGTCAAACATCGCGAATAGCTCAAGGATCATCATATCTATCCCTGGTATGTTATAGTTCATCACGAAGCTCTAATAGCTTGGTGGCAGTGACTATGGAGAACCATCACTATCTCATCTGGAAGATTAACTCCCACTCGATTCAAGCGATTGTGGTACTCAGACAATCTGAGCACATGCTCAACGATTGAGCTTTTCTCCCTTAGTTTGCAGGCTTAAGAAACTTGTCAGGGGTCTCATACCTCTTGACGTGGGCACTAGTCTGAAATCCCAATTTCGGTCTTCGGAACATCTCATATGTTCTGTGACATTTCAAAACGTCTTTGGTGCCACAATTCTAAACCGTTAGCATTACGCACTGAACTATCACGTAGTCATCAAAACGTGTATGCCGGATGTTTCGCAACATCTACAGACGACGCTGAGGTTCAGCACACCGAGCGGTGCATTAAGGACATAAGCCTTCTGTGCAGCAATGAGGACAATCCTCAGTTGATGGACCCAGTCCGCATAATTGCTACTATCAACTTTGAACTAAATTTTCTCTAGGAACATATCTTAAACAGTAGAACTAAGCGTAAGCTATGACATAATTTGCAAAGACCTTTTGACTATGTTCATGATAATTAAGTTCATCTGATTATTTAATGAACTCCCACTCAGATAGACATCCCTCTAGTCACCTAAGTGATACATGATCCGAGTCAAACTAGGCCGTGTCCGATCATCACGTGAGACGGACTAGTCATCATCGGTGAACATCTCCATGTTGATCGCATCTACTATACGACTCATGTTCGACCTTTCGATCTCTTGTGTTCCGAGGCCATGTCTGTACATGCTAGGCTCGTCAAGTCAACCTAAGTGTTTCGCATGTGTTCCGAGGCCATGTCTGTACATGCTAGGCTCGTCAACACCCGTTGTATGCGAACGTTAGAATCTATCACACCCGATCATCACGTGGTGCTTCGATACAACGAACCTTCACAACGGTGCACAGTTAGGGGGAACACGTCTCTTGAAATTTTAGTGAGGGATCATCTTATTTATGCTACCGTCGTTCTAAGCAAATAAGATGTAAACATGACAAACATCACATGCAAATCATAAAGTGACATGATATGGCCAATATCATCTTGCGCCTTTTGATCTCCATCTTCGAGGCGCGGCATGATCACCTTCGTCACCGGCATGACACCATGATCTCCATCATCGTGTCTTCATGAAGTTGTCTCGCCAACTATTACTTCTACTACTATGGCTAACGGTTAGCAATAAAGTAAAGTAATTACATGGCGTTTTTCATTGACATGCAGGTCATACAATAAATTGAGACAACTCCTATGGCTCCTGCCGGTTGTCATACTCATCGACATGCAAGTCGTGATTCCTATTACAAGAACATGATCAATCTCATACATCACATATATCATTCATCACATCCTTTTGGCCATATCACATCACATAGCATACCCTGCAAAAACAAGTTAGACGTCCTCTAATTGTCGTTGCATGTTTTACGTGGCTGCTATGGGTTTCTAGCAAGAACGTTTCTTACCTACGCAAAAACCACAACGTGATATGCCAATTTCTATTTACCCTTCATAAGGACCCTTTTCATCGAATCCGATCCGACTAAAGTGGGAGAGACAGACACCCGCTAGCCACCTTATGCAACTAGTGCATGTCAGTCGGTGGAACCTGTCTCACGTAAGTGTACGTGTAAGTCGGTCCGGGCCGCTTCATCCCACGATGCCGCCGAATCAAGATAAGACTAGTAACGGCAAGTAAATTGACAAAATCGACGCCCACAACTACTTTGTGTTCTACTCGTGCATAGAAACTACGCATAGACCTAGCTCATGATGCCACTGTTGGAGAACGTAGTAGAAATTCAAAATTTTCTACGCATCACCAAGATCAATCTATGGAGTAATCTAGCAACGAGGGGAAGGGGAGTGCATCTACATACCATTGTAGATCGCGATGCGGAAGCGTTGCAAGAACGCGGATGAAGGAGTCGTACTCGTAGCGATTCAGATCGCGGTTGATTCCGATCTAAGCACCGAAGAACGGTGCCTCCGCGTTCAACACACCTGCAGCCCGGTGACGTCTCCCACGCCTTGATCCAGCAAGGAAAGAGGGAGAGGTTGGGGAAGACTCTGTCCAGCAGCAGCACGACGGCGTGGTGGTGATGGAGGAGCGTGGCAATCCTGCAGGGCTTCGCCAAGCACCGCGGGAGAGGAGGAGGGAGAGGGGTAGGGCTGCACCAAAAGAGAGGTGTTCTCGTGTGTATGGCAGCCCCAAAACCTCAAGTATATATAGGGGAGGGGGAGGGGCTGCGCCCCCATCTAGGGTTCCCCCCCCAAGGGGTGCGGCCAGCCCTAGATGGGACTTGGGGGGCGGCCAAGGGGGGAAGAGAGGGGGGCGCCCCACTAGATGGGCCTTAGGCCCATCTGAGCCTAGGGTTTCCCCCTTCCCCCCCTTCCTGCGCCCTGGGCCTCTTGTGGGAGGCGCACTAGCCCACCTAGGGGCTGGTCCCTTCCCACACTTGGCCCACGCAGCCCTCTGGGGCTGGTGGCCCCACCTGGTGGACCCCCGGGACCCTCCCGGTGGTCCCGGTACGTTACCGATAGCACCCGAAACTTTTCCGGTGACCAAAACAGGACTTCCCATATATAAATCTTTACCTCCGGACCATTCCGGAACTCCTCGTGACATCCGGTATCTCATCCGGGACTCCGAACAACACTCGGTAACCACGTATATCTATTCCCTATAACCCTAGCGTCATCGAACCTTAAGTGTGTAGACCCTACGAGTTCGGGAACCATGCAGACATGACCGAGACGTTCTCCGGTCAATAACCAACAGCGGGATCTGGATACCCATGTTGGCTCCCACATGTTCCATGATGATCTCATCGGATGAACCACGATGTCGGGGATTCAATCAATCCCGTATGTAATTCCCTTTGTCTATCGGTATGTTACTTGCCCGAGATTCGATCGTCGGTATCCCGATACCTTGTTCAATCTCGTTACCGGCAAGTCTCTTTACTCGTTCCGTAACACACATCATCCCGTGATCAACTCCTTGGTCACACTGTGCACATTATGATGATGTCCTACCGAGTGGGCCCAGAGATACCTCTCTGTTTACACGGAGTGACAAATCCCAGTCTCGATTCGTGCCAACCCAATAGACACTTTCAGAGATACCTGTAGTGCACCTTTATAGCCACCCAGTTACGTTGTGACGTTTGGTACACCCAAAGCATTCCTACGGTATCCGGGAGTTTCACAATCTCATGGTCTAAGGAAATGATACTTGACATTCGAAAAGCTCTTAGCAAACGAACTACACGATCTTGTGCTAGGCTTAGGATTGGGTCTTGTCCATCACATCATTCTCCTAATGATGTGATCCCGTTATCAACGACATCCAATGTCCATGGTCAGGAAACCGTAATCATCTATTGATCAACGAGCTAGTCAACTAGAGGCTTACTAGGGACATGGTGTTGTCTATCTATCCACACATGTATTTGAGTTTCCTATCAATACAATTCTAGCATGGATAATAAACGATTATCATGAATAAGAAAATATAATAATAACCAATTTATTATTGCCTCTAGGGCATATTTCCAACAGGTTCCCCTCCCACTTCAGCCCATGGGGCCCTCCGGGATAGGTGGACCCACCCGGTGGACCCCCGGGACCCTTCCGGTGGGCCCGGTACAATACCGATAACCCCCGAAACTTTCCCGGTGGCCGAAACTGGACTTCCTATATATAATTCTTCACCTCCGGACCATTCTGGAACTCCTCGTGACGTCCGGGATCTCATCCGGGACTCCGAACAACTTTCGGGTTTCCGCATACTAATATCTCTACAACCCTAGCGTCACCGAACCTTAAGTGTGTAGACCCTACGGGTTCGGGAGACATGCAGACATGACCGAGACGCCTCTCCGGTCAATAACCAACAGCGGGATCTGGATACCCATGTTGGCTCCCACATGTTCCACGATGATCTCATCGGATGAACCACGATGTCGAGGATTCAATCAATCCCGTATACAATTCCCTTTGTCAATCGGTACGTTACTTGCCCGAGATTCGATCGTCGGTATCCCAATACCTTGTTCAATCTCGTTACCGGCAAGTCACTTTACTCGTACCGTAATGCATGATCCCGTGGCTAACTCCTTTGTCACATTGAGCACATTATGATGATGCATTACCGAGTGGGCCCAGAGATACCTCTCCGTCATACGGAGTGACAAATCCCAGTCTCGATCCGTGCCAACTCAACAGACACTTTTGGAGATACCCGTAGTGTACCTTTATAGTCACCCAGTTACGTTGTGACGTTTGGTACACCCAAAGCACTCCTACGGTATCCGTGAGTTGCACGATCTCATGGTCTAAGGAAATGATACTTGACATTGGAAAAGCTCTAGCAAACGAACTACACGATCTTTTGTGCTGTGCTTAGGATTGGGTCTTGTCCATCACATCATTCTCCTAATGATGTGATCCCGTTATCAATGACATCCAATGTCCATAGTCAGGAAACCACGACTATCTGTTGATCAACGAGCTAGTCAACTAGAGGCTTACTAGGGACACGTTGTGGTCTATGTATTCACACATGTATTACGATTTTCGGATAACACAATTATAGCATGAACAATAGACAATTATCATGAACAAGGAAATATAATAATAACCATTTATTATTGCCTCTAGGGCATATTTCCAACAGTCTCCCACTTGCACTAGAGTCAATAATCTAGTTACATTGTGATGAATCGAACACCCATAGAGTTCTGGTGTTGATCATGTTTTGCTCTAGGGAGAGGTTTAGTCAACGGATCTGCTACATTCAGGTCCGTATGTACTTTACAAATATCCATGTCTCCATTTTGAACACTTTCACGAATGGAGTTGAAGCGACGCTTGATATGCCTGGTCTTCTTGTGAAACCTGGGCTCCTTGGCAAGGGCAATAGCTCCAGTGTTCTCACAGAAGAGAGTCATCGGGCCCGACGCATCGGGAATCACCCCTAGGTCGGTAATGAACTCCTTCATCCAGATTGCTTCTTGCGCTGCCTCCGAGGCTGCCATGTACTCCGCTTCACATGTAGATCCCGCCACGACGCTTTGCTTGCAACTGCACCAGCTTACTGCCCCTCCATTCAAAATATACACGTATCCGGTTTGTGACTTCGAGTCATCCAGATCTGTGTCGAAGCTAGCGTCGACGTAACCCTTTACGACGAGCTCTTCGTCACCTCCATAAACGAGAAACATATCCTTAGTCCTCTTCAGGTACTTCAGGATATTCTTGACCGCTGTCCAGTGTTCCATGCCGGGATTACTTTGGTACCTTCCTACCAAACTTACGGCAAGGTTTACATCAGGTCTGGTACACAGCATGGCATACATAATAGACCCTATGGCCGAGGCATAGGGGATGACACTCATCTTTTCTCTATCTTCTGCCGTGGTCGGGCATTGAGCCATGCTCAATTGCACACCTTGCAATACAGGCAAGAACCCCTTCTTGGACTGATCCATATTGAACTTCTTCAATATCTTGTCAAGGTACGTACTCTGTGAAAGACCAATGAGGCGTCTTGATCTATCTCTATAGATCTTGATGCCTAATATATAAGCAGCTTCTCCAAGGTCCTTCATTGAAAAACACTTATTCAAATAGGCCTTTATACTTTCCAAGAATTCTATATCATTTCCCATCAATAGTATGATATCCACATATAATAAGAGAAATGCTACAGAGCTCCCACTCACTTTCTTGTAAACACAGGCTTCTCCATAAGTCTGTGTAAACCCAAACGCTTTGATCATCTCATCAAAACGAATGTTCCAACTCCGAGATGCTTGCACCAGCCCATAGATGGAGCGCTGGAGCTTGCATACCTTGTTAGCATTCTTAGGATCGACAAAACCTTCCGGCTGCATCATATAAAATTCTTCCTTAAGAAAGCCGTTAAGGAATGCCGTTTTGACGTCCATTTGCCATATTTCATAATCATAGAATGCGGAAATTGCTAACATGATTCGGACGGACTTCAGCTTCGCTACGGGTGAGAAAGTCTCATCATAGTCAACCCCTTGAACTTGTCGGTAACCCTTAGCAACAAGTCGAGCCTTATAGATGGTCACATTACCATCCGCGTCTGTCTTCTTCTTAAAGATCCATTTATTTTCTATGGCTCGCCGATCATCGGGCAAGTCAGTCAAAGTCCATACTTCGTTTTCATACATGGATCCTATCTCGGATTTCATGGCTTCTAGCCATTTGTCGGAATCCGGGCCCGCCATCGCTTCTTCATAGTTCGAAGGTTCACCGTTGTCTAACAACATGATTTCCAGGACAGGGTCGCCGTACCACTCTGGTGCGGAACGTGTCCTTGTGGACCTACGAAGTTCAGCAGTAACTTGATCCGAAGCTTCATGATCATCATCATTAACTTCCTCCCCAGTCGGTGTAGGCACCACAGGAACATCTTCCCGTGCTGCGCTACTTTCCGGTTCGGAAGGGGTGACTATCACCTCATCAAGTTCCACTTTCCTCCCACTTAATTCTTTCGAGAGAAACTCTTTCTCCAGAAAGGACCCGTCCTTGGCAACAAAGATCTTGCCTTCGGATCTGAGGTAGAAGGTATACCCAATTGTTTCCTTAGGGTATCCTATGAAGACGCATTTTTCCGACTTGGGTTCAAGCTTTTCAGGTTGAAGTTTCTTGACATAAGCATCGCATCCCCAAACTTTTAGAAACGACAGCTTAGGTTTCTTCCCAAACCATAATTCATACGGTGTCGTCTCAACGGATTTCGACGGAGCCCTATTTAAAGTGAATGTGGCAGTCTCTAAAGCATAGCCCCAAAATGAAAGTGGTAGATCGGTAAGAGACATCATAGATCGCACCATATCCATTAGAGTGCGATTACGACGTTCGGACACACCATTTCGCTGAGGTGTTCCAGGCGGCGTGAGTTGTGAAACGATTCCACATTTCTTTAAGTGCGTACCAAATTCGTGACTTAAATATTCTCCACCACGATCTGATCGTAAGAACTTTATTTTCCTGTCACGTTGATTCTCAACCTCACTCTGAAATTCCTTGAACTTTTCAAAGGTTTCAGATTTGTGTTTCATCAGGTAGACATACCCATATCTACTTAAGTCATCAGTGAGAGTGAGAACATAACGATATCCTCCGCGAGCCTCAACACTCATTGGACCGCACACATCGGTATGTATGATTTCCAATAAGTTGGTTGCTCGCTCCATTGTTCCGGAGAACGGAGTCTTGGTCATCTTACCCATGAGGCATGGTTCGCACGTGTCAAATGATTCATAATCAAGAGACTCCAAAAGTCCATCTGCATGGAGCTTCTTCATGCGTTTGACACCAATGTGACCAAGGCGGCAGTGCCACAAGTATGTGGGACTATCGTTATCAACTTTACATCTTTTGGTATTCACACTATGAATATGTGTAACATTACGTTCGAGATTCATCAAGAATAAACCATTGACTAGCGGAGCATGACCATAAAACATATCTCTCATATAAATAGAACAACCATTATTCTCGGATTTAAATGAGTAGCCATCTCGAATTAAACGAGATCCAGATACAATGTTCATGCTCAAAGCTGGCACTAAATAACAATTGTTGAGGTTTAAAACTAATCCCGTATGTAAATGCAGAGGTAGCGTGCCGATGGCGATCACATCGACCTTGGAACCATTCCCGACGCGCATCGTCACCTCGTCCTTAGCCAATCTCCGCTTATTCCGCAGCTCCTGTTTTGAGTTACAAATATGAGCAACCGCACCGGTATCAAATACCCAGGAGCTACTACGAGTACTGGTAAGGTACACATCAATTACATGTATATCACATATACCTTTGGTGTTGCCGGCCTTCTTGTCCGCTAAGTATTTGGGGCAGTTCCGCTTCCAGTGACCACTCCCCTTGCAATAAAAGCACTCAGTCTCAGGCTTGGGTCCATTCTTTGACTTCTTCCCGGCAACTGGCTTACCGGGCGCGGCAACTCCCTTGCCGTCCTTCTTGAAGTTCTTCTTACCCTTGCCTTTCTTGAATTTAGTGGTTTTATTCACCATCAACACTTGATGTTCCTTTTTGATCTCCACCTCCGCTGATTTCAGCATTGAATATACCTCAGGAATGGTCTTTTCCATCCCCTGCATATTGAAGTTCATCACAAAGCTCTTGTAGCTTGGTGGAAGCGACTGAAGGATTCTGTCAATGACCGCGTCATCCGGGAGATTAACTCCCAGCTGAGACAAGCGGTTGTGTAACCCAGACATTCTGAGTATGTGCTCACTGACAGAACTATTTTCCTCCATTTTACAGCTGAAGAACTTGTCGGAGACTTCATATCTCTCGATCCGGGCATGAGCTTGGAAAACCATTTTCAGCTCTTCGAACATCTCATATGCTCCATGTTTCTCAAAACGCTTTTGGAGCCCCGGTTCTAAGCTGTAAAGCATGCCGCACTGAACAAGGGAGTAATCATCAGCACGTGATTGCCAAGCGTTCATAACGTCTTGGTTCTCTGGGATGGGTGCTTCACCTAGCGGTGCTTCTAAGACATAATCTTTCTTGGCAGCTATGAGGATGATCCTCAGGTTCCGGACCCAGTCCGTATAGTTGCTGCCATCATCTTTCAGCTTGGTTTTCTCTAGGAACGCGTTGAAGTTGAGGACAACGTGGGCCATTTGATCTACAAGACATATTGTAAAGATTTTAGACTAAGTTCATGATAATTAAGTTCATCTAATCAAATTATTCAATGAACTCCCACTGAGATAGACATCCCTCTAGTCATCTAAGTGAAACATGATCCGAGTTAACTAGGCCGTGTCCGATCATCACGTGAGACGGACTAGTCAAGATCGGTGAACATCTCCATGTTGATCGTATCTTCTATACGACTCATGCTCGACCATTCGGTCTTTCGTGTTCCGAGGCCATGTCTGTACATGCTAGGCTCGTCAAGTCAACCTAAGTGTATTGCGTGTGTTTCGAGGCCATGTCTGTTCATGCTAGGCTCGTCAACACCCGTTGTATGCGAACGTTAGAATCTATCACACCCGATCATCACGTGGTGCTTCGAAACAACGAACCTTCGCAACGGTGCACAGTTAGGGGGAACACTTTCTTGAAATTATTATAAGGGATCATCTTACTTACTACCGTCGTTCTAAGCAAATAAGATGCAAAACATGATAAACATCACATGCAATCAAATAGTGACATGATATGGCCAATATCATTTGGCTCCTTTGATCTCCATCTTCGGGGCGCCATGATCATCTTCGTCACTGGCATGACACCATGATCTCCATCATCATGATCTCCATCATTGTGTCTTCATGAAGTTGTCACGCCAACGATTACTTCTACTTCTATGGCTAACACGTTTAGCAATAAAGTAAAGTAATTTACATGGCGTTATTCAATGACACGCAGGTCATACAAAAAATAAAGACAACTCCTATGGCTCCTGCCGGTTGTCATACTCATCGACATGCAAGTCGTGATTCCTATTACAAGAATATGATCAATCTCATACATCACATATATCATTCATCACATCTTCTGGCCATATCACATCACAAGGCACATGCTGCAAAAACAAGTTAGACGTCCTCTAATTGTTGTTGCAAGTTTTTTACGTGGCTTCTATAGGTTTCTAGCAAGAACGTTTCTTACCTACGTAAAACCACAACGTGATATGCCAATTTCTATTTACCCTTCATAAGGACCCTTTTCATCGAATCCGTTCCGACTAAAGTGGGAGAGACAGACACCCGCTAGCCACCTTATGCAACTAGTGCATGTCAGTCGGTGGAACCTGTCTCACGTAAGCGTACGTGTAAGGTCGGTCTGGGCCGCTTCATCCCACAATACCGCTGAAACAAGATAAGACTAGTAGTGGCAAGAAAAATTGACAACATCTACGCCCACAACTGCTTTGTGTTCTACTCGTGGATAGTAACTACGCATAGGCCTGGCTCTGATGCCACTGTTGGGGATCGTAGCAGAATTTTAAAATATTCTACGCATCACCAAGATCCATCTATGGAGTCTACTAGCAACGAGGGGAAAGGAGTGCATCTACATACCCTTGTAGATCGCGAGTGGAAGCGTTCTAGTGAACGGGGTTGATGGAGTCGTACTCGTCGTGATCCAAATCACCGATGACCGAGCGCCGAACGGACGGCACCTCCGCGTTCAACACACGTACGGAGCAGCGACGTCTCCTCCTTCTTGATCCAGCAAGGGGGAAGGAGAGGTTGATGGAGATCCAGCAGAACGACGGCGTGGTGGTGGAAGTAGCGGGGATCCCGGCAGGGCTTCGCCAAGCGCAAGCGGGAGAGAGAGGTGTCACGGGAGGGAGAGGGAAGCGCCAGGGGCTAGGGTACAGCAGCCCTCCCTCCCCCCTTTATATAGGCCCCCTGGGGGGCGCCGACCCCTGGGATCCCATCTACAGGGGGGCGGCGGCCAAGGGGGGGGGACTTCCCCCCAAGCCAGGTGGGGCGCCCCCACCCCAGGGTTTCCAACCCTAGGCGCAGGGGGAGGCCCATGGGGGGGCGCACCAGCCCACTAGGGGCTGGTTCCCCTCCCACTTCAGCCCATGGGGCCCTCCGGGATAGGTGGACCCACCCGGTGGACCCCCGGGACCCTTCCGGTGGGCCCGGTACAATACCGATAACCCCCGAAACTTTCCCGGTGGCCGAAACTGGACTTCCTATATATAATTCTTCACCTCCGGACCATTCCGGAACTCCTCGTGACGTCCGGGATCACATCCGGGACTCTGAACAACTTTCGGGTTTCCGCATACTAATATCTCTACAACTCTAGCGTCACCGAACCTTAAGTGTGTAGACCCTACGGGTTCGGGAGACATGCAGACATGACCGAGACGCCTCTCTGGTCAATAACGAACAGCGGGATCTGGATACCCATGTTAGCTCCCACATGTTCCACGATGATCTCATCGGATGAACCACGATGTCGAGGATTCAATCAATCCCGTATACAATTCCCTTTGTCAATCGGTACGTTACTTGCCCGAGATTCGATCGTCGGTATCCCAATACCTTGTTCAATCTCGTTACCGGCAAGTCACTTTACTCGTACCGTAATGCATGATCCCGTGGCTAACTCCTTAGTCACATTGAGCTCATTATGATGATGCATTACCGAGTGGGCCTGGAGATACCTCTCCGTCATACGGAGTGACAAATCCCAGTCTCGATCCGTGCCAACTCAACAGACACTTTCGGAGATACTCGTAGTGTACCTTTATAGTCACCCAGTTACGTTGTGACGTTTGGTACACCCAAAGCACTCCTACGGTATCCGTGAGTTGCACGATCTCATGGTCTAAGGAAATGATACTTGACATTGGAAAAGCTCTAGCAAACGAACTACATGATCTTTTGTGCTGTGCTTAGGATTGGGTCTTGTCCATCACATCATTCTCCTAATGTTGTGATCCCGTTATCAATGACATCCAATGTCCATAGTCAGGAAACCATGACTATCTGTTGATCAACGAGCTAGTCAACTAGAGGCTTACTAGGGACACGTTGTGGTCTATGTATTCACACATGTATTACGATTTCCGGATAACACAATTATAGCATGAACAATAGACAATTATCATGAACAAGGAAATATAATAATAACCATTTACTATTGCCTCTAGGGCATATTTCCAACAACTGGAACATAGCCTGTCCTTCGTGTAATACGAAAGAAATCGCTAGAGATTTAAGAAGTCGCCGAATCGCTGACCAGCTCTCGCCACATCATGAGAGTCAGCTTTCGGCTTTCTCTACTGAGGTGCTTAACTGGACGACCGGAAACACTATCGCAATAGTTCTCCCTTTACTACCTTAGCCGAACGCGCGGAACATAAGGTGGTAATCACAGGAGTCGGGCAACCCAACTACTAACCAAAGACATGATTCGGAGCCGATGCATATAATGCCATATTCAGGACACCGAAGTACATTATAAAGGTGTCCGGACTTTTTATTTTCTAAAATGTATACGGCTGAATAAAGCCCCTGGCGATTTAAGTCGTACCGAGGTGTATACGCCAATCTGACGTAAAGGAGGAAACCATATTAAGAAATAAACCAATACCGAACAAGGTTGGGCGATTCTGTTTCCATTATAGTTTGATTGATACGTCAAAACGTAGTTTTACAGAGGATGCGATAAGCATCTAGGCTATTTTACGTGTCGGGCACAAGGGAAAGCAGTATACAGGTCCTAAAAAGGAGAGGATGATCTTGAAGATCCTTTGGATACTCTGCCGCACGTCTGCGCTGCCTGTCGCCTTGGTGTGTGATCCTTTGAGAGGATAAATGATCGAGCATACATGAGGGGCCTGTAAGAAGGGCCCTTGGTATCATCGAAAAGTGATGTGGGTTGTAAAGAACCTGAAAAATAAAATAAGAAGAAGAAACTGAAGAATATGATGGTCCAGATAGGGTCGAACCGTATTGTAGACTTTATTTTTAGTAGGCATCCGTCCTAGACCATGGTATCTTTAGTGTGTAGTTATGTACGCGCGGTACATATGCCGCTATCAGGTTGGGGCTTTGACGGAGGCTGAATTGCTAGTCTAGCTCTGGACGAGCCGGACTTCCATTCTGCAGGGTAGACCGGACTTGTTTGACAGTGTCCGGGGGCTTGACTGCCGGTGTAGTATTCGGCTTAATGAGGCCACCCTGCACCTCGGCTGCGAGGGCCGCGGTATGCTCCTCAGTGCAGAGGGAGCGCTCCATGTTTCCATTGGCTGTTATAACGCCACGTGGTCCAGGCATCTTGAGCTTTAGATAATCATAGTGTGGGACTGCATTGAAACGGGCGAAAGCGGTCCATTCGAGCAGTGCATGATAGCCACTGCGGAAGGGGACGATGTCGAAGATCAAGTCTTCGCTATGAAAAATATCTGGTGAACCGAAGACTACTTCCAGCGTTATGGATCCTGTACAACAGGCCTCTACGCCGGGCATTACTCCTTTAAAGGTAGTTTTAGTGGGCTTGATCCTTGATGAATCGATACCCATCTTGGGGACGGTGTACTGATAAAGCAGATTAAGGCTGCTACGCCGTCCATGAGGACGCGCGTGAGATGGAATCCATCGATAATTGGGTCGAGGACCAATGCTGCCGAACCTCCATGACGGATATTGGTCGAGTGGTCTCTGTGATCGGACAGGCTAACCATGGGTTGAATTTTGGGGCGACTGGCTCTATGGCATAGACGTCCCTTAGTGCGCCTTGCGCTCCCTTTTGGGGATATGTGTAGCGTATATCATATTCACCATTTTGACCTCGGGGGGAAATTTCTTCTGTCCCCCTGTGTTCGGTGGGCGAGGCTCTTCATCATCGTCCTTGTTGGGCGGCCCTTTTCCTTATGTTCGGCGTTTAGCTTGCCGGCCTGTTTAAAGACCCAACAATTTATGTTGGTATGATTGGCAGGCTTGTCAGGAGTGCCATGGATCTGGCAAGGCCGATTGAGTATTCTGTCCAAACTAGATGGACCATCCTTGTTTCCTTTGAGTGGCTTCTTCTGCTAGCCGAGTTTAGAGCCACTGAATCCGGCATTTGACCGCCGTGTCTTCGGTATCTTCGTTATTGCTTCGACGCTTGTGTTTGTTGCGTCGTGGCTTGCCGTTGCCATCCCTGACTTCGGAGGTGCCAGGGTCGCTGGTGCTGTTGCTTCTACGAGCGAGCCAGCTGTCTTCTCCCGTGCAAAAGCGGGTCATAAGTTCAGTAAGGGCTGCCATGGACTTCAGCTTTTCTTGGCCGAGGTGTCGGGCGAGCCATTCGTCCCGGACGCTGTGTTTAAAGGCCGCGAGGGCTTCGGCGCCCGGACAATCCACAATTTGGTTCTTTTTAATTAAGAACCTGGTCCATAGCTTCCTGGCTGATTCTCCGGGTTGCTGGACTATGTGACTAAGGTCATCGCGTCTGGAGGCCGAACATAGGTACCTTGGAAGTTGTCTCTAAAGGCATCCTCCAAGTCTTCCCATCTGCCATTAGAGTTTTCTGGGAGGCAGTTTAACCAGTGCCGTGCTGGTCCCTTGAGTTTTAGGGTAAGGTACTTGATGGCATGGAGGTCGTCGCCGTGAGCCATGTGAATGTGGAGAAGAAAATCTTTGATCCATACTGCGAGATCGGTCGTACCATCGTATGATTCAATGTTCACGGGTTTAAACCCTTCTGGGAACTGGTGCTCCATCACCTCATCGATGAAGCATAAGGGGTGTGCGGCGCCTCTGTTTCGGGCAATGCCACGGCGCAGTTCGAATGAAGTCTGTATGCGGTTTTCGGCCCGGGTGATGTTGTGCCTGTCGCGCCAGGCCTCATGGTCGTCCTCTCGCGTTGAGCACACCCCCTTGATACATAGATTGATCTTGTATGACCGGCTCTATTGTCCAGGTCCTTGCATAGGTCATAGGTATAGCCCGGGGCCGCTGCCTCCTTCCCTCGACGGCAGGGTGGCGCGGGCTGGTGTTCGGCGTAAGTAGCCGATCTGTCCCGTCCATGTGGTGGTTGGTCAAGTTCGTCAGCAGGTTTATACTTTGGTGGTATTGGCTCAAGGGCCTCGTCGTCAAATTGTGGTAGTAGCTTATGCTTCGGGTAGCTCTTGGTTGGGCGTTCGAGGCCATATTCCTCGGCTGCCGGGACTTTAGTCCATCTGTCATTGAGCGTATCTTGTTCGACCTGGAGTTGCTGCTGCTTCTTTTTTAGGCTTCTTGCAGCGGCGATTAGCCGGCGCTTAAAGCGCTCTTGTTCGAGGGGTTCCTCTGGCACGATGAAGTCTTCATTGTCGAGGCTCACGTCCTCCTCGGAGATCGGTAGGTAGTTACTATCCTCCAAGTCCTCGTTCCCAACCGGATCGTCGGGGTTAACTTGCCCATCCTGCCAATCATCCTGTTCGGATGTTGGCTCGACAAGGGCTTCGGGGTCTTCAGCATTCTCCGGAGTGTTATTATCCCCGGTGCCGGTATTGCTGTCTTTTTCGCGACGCGATTTTGAGCGGCGCCGTTGACGTCGACGCTTTGGAGGTGCTTTAGCAGGCTTGTCCTCGACCGAATCCTTCTTGCCGTCGTCGTCATCCTCTTTGGGTGTGTCCACCATATATATGTCATATGTGGAGGTGGCCATCCAACGACCGGTAAACGGCGGGTCTTGGCCGTGTTCGTCTTCGGCATCGTTGTGACGCCCGAATAATTAAGCTACAGTGAACCTCTGCTAATGATGTCACGACACCTCGATTACTGTTGCTAATCTCGCGTTAGTTCGAAACCGATTCAAATTCAAATTCAAATTTGAATTAAAGTCAAACGACAAAAGTTTGCAAACATAAAAACTAAAATGTGCTAAATGTTACAAATAAATCCTTAGTAATAATGGTGGAGAACCCACATTTTTATAAAATAATTAAAGTACTAAAATAAGTAAAACAGTGGTAAAACTATTAATTAAATGCCTTTTTAAGAATTGTAAAAATGTAAACTATTTTGATTGTGTACCAAACACTTTGTGGCAGTAGGGTAAACTAAAGCATTAATTTAGGGACTAGGCTTATGTTTTATAAAACTAAAATAAAATAAGAACATATAATAAATAAGTAAAAGAAAAGAAAATACAAAATAGAAAACAGAACTAACAAAAAAAGGGAAAATGCAGAACCCCCCAATCCCCCCCTGGGCCAACCGACCCAGCTACCGGCCAGCCCAGTAGGCCCAGCCGGCCGACCCCCACTCCCCCCATAACCCCCCCGCTAGCCCAAACCCTAACCTAACCGCACCCCATCCACCCCCTCCACGAACGAATCCCTCTCCTCCCTCTGTTCCTCCCGATCTAGATCGGGGGAACTGCCCCCGACGCCGCCGGTTGCCGCCCGGCCGCGCCTCCGTCCTCCCCCGCAGAGTCACCTCGCTGGCGCCACCCCTCCGGGCCTCCTTCCTCTTCCTCCTGCACCGCGTCATCTTCCCCAAGCTCCACGCGTGCTCCTCCATGGCGTTCGCCGTCGTCCACCACCGACCCCGTCTCTCCGTCGCCGGCCATCCCCGAGCTCGCTGCCAAATGCCCTACAGCAGCAACGTGAGGCCCTCTGTCGTTTTCCCTCCCCCTACGTACTACTTCGCCGTAGGGTGCCAACGCCGACGCACCCGAGCTCGTGCTCCCCCACTCGCACCTCCCCACTTGCGCTGGCTGCCGCCCGTCGTTTTCCCCTCCTCTGCAGCTCGCTCAGCTCCGCGCGGCCCCGCAGTGCTGCCCGCGCCGGCTGCCACCTCCCGTGCCTCCTGCTGCGGGCCTCGCCTCTTGCGTCGGCTCGCCTGGGCCGCTGCCGTCGCCCGCCCGGGCTCATCCGCCGCGGCGCCCCTGGGTCATCGCATCGGCGCTCGCGCGCTCACGGGGCTCTGCCCTGGCACCCCCATGCCCGTTAGCCCGCGCGCCCATGCCCGCTAGGACCCCCCTTACCTATGACACAGGGCCCCACCCCCCAAAACATTTAAAAAAATGGAAATTAAAAATAATAATAATAAAATAAATGAATAATAATTTAATTAATTAAATAATTGATTAAAGAATTAATTAACTTAATTAAACTTCGATTAATTAAACTAAACAACTAATTAAACTAATTAATCATGATTAGTTAGTCTAGTCAATGACGGACAAGACCCACCCGTCAGCTTGACCCAGTCAACACCTCTGTTGACTGATGATGTCATGCTGAGGCAGTAATACCATTTTCGAATTAAATCAATAATAATAATTTATAAATTGAATAAAATCTTTAAAAATTAATATAAGATAAACCGTAACTCGGATGGAAAAACTTTGTACATGAAAGTTGCTCAGAACGACGAGACGAGTCCGGATAAGCAGCTTGTTCGTCCGCCACACATCCCTAGCATAGCAGACACGCAACTTTCCCCCTCCGGTTCATCTGTCCGAAAACGCGAAACACCGGGAATACTTTCCCGGGTATTTCCCCCCTTCGCCGGTATCACCTCGCACTGCGTTAGGGCACACCTAGCACCGCGTATTGACATGTTATGCTTTGTGATGCTTTGATTGCTCTGTTATTTATTGTGTTCCCATCCGTTACTTCTTTCCGGTAGACCCCGAGACCGCTGCCGGTACCCCTATGATCGACTACATCGACGACGAACCCTTCTTGCCAGAGCAACCAGGCAAGCCCCCCCTTGATCACCAGATATCGCCTATTCTTCTCTATACTGCTTGCATTAGAGTAGTGTAGCATGTTACTTCTTTCGGTTAATCCTATACTAATGCATAGCCTGTCATTGTTGCTACAGTTGTTACCCTTACCTGCTATACTACTGCTTAGTATAGGATGCTAGTGTTCCATCAGTGGCCCTACACTCTTGTCCGTCTGCCATGCTATACTACTGGGCCGTTATCACTTCGGGAGGTGATCACGGGTATATACTATATACTTTATATACATGACACATGTGGTGACTAAAGTCGGGTCGGCTCGTTGAGTACCCGCAAGTGATTCTGATGAGGGGGCTGAAAGGACAGGTGGCTCCATCCCGGTAGAGGTGGGCCTGGGTTCCTGACGGCCCCCGACTGTTACTTTGTGGCGGAGCGACAGGGCAGGTTGAAACCACCTAGGAGAGAGCTGGGCCTGGCCCTGGCCGGCGTTCGCGGATACTTAACATGCTTAACGAGATCTTGGTATTTGATCTGAGTCTGGCCATTTGGTCTATACGCACTAACCAACTACGCGGGAACAGTTATGGGCACTCGACATCGTGGTATCAGCCGAAGCTCTTCTTGACGTCAGCGACGGAGCGGCGCGCGCCGGATTGGACTGGAACGCCTACTAGGCTAGGTCTACTTCCGGCCGCCCTCGCAACGTGCAGGTGTGCAATGGGCGATGGGCCCAGAGCCCTGCGTGCATAGGATTTAGACCGGCGTGCTAACCTCTCTGTTGAGCCTAGGTGGGGCTGCGACGTGTTGATCTTCCGAGGCCGGGCATGACCCAGGAAAGTGTGTCCGGCCAAATGGGATCGAGCGTGTTGGGTTATGTGGTGCACCCCTGCAGGGAAGTTTATCTATTCGAATAGCCGTGTCCCTCGGTAAAAGGACGACCCGGAGTTGTACCTTGACCTTATGACAACTAGAACTGGATACTTAATAAAAAACACCCTTCCAAGTGCCAGATATAACCCGGTGATCGCTCTCTAACAGGGCGACGAGGAGGGGATCGCCGGGTTGGATTATGCTATGCGATGCTACTTGGTGAACTTACCATCTACTCTCTTCTACATGCTACAAGATGGAGGTGGCCAGAAGCGTAGTCTTCGACAGGATTAGCTATCCCCCTCTTATTCTGGCATTCTGTAGTTCAGTCCACCGATATGGCCCTTTACACATATACCCATGCATATGTAGTGTAGCTCCTTGCTTGCGAGTACTTTGGATGAGTACTCACGGTTGCTTTTCTCCCTCTTTCCCCCCTTTCCCTTCTACCTGGTTGTCGCAACCTGATGCTGGAGTACAGGAGCTAGAGATCCCGAGGATGATTCTACGTGGAGTTCGGCTTCGAGGAGTAGTTAGGAGGTCCCAGGCAGGAGGCCTTGCCTTTTCGATCGTTGCTACTTTTGTGCTAGCCTTCTTAAGGCAAACTTGTTTAACTTATGTCTGTACTCAGATATTGTTGCTTCCGCTGACTCGTCTATGATCGAGCACTTGTATTGGAGCCCTCGAGGCCCCTGGCTTGTATTATGATGCTTGTATGACTTATTTATGTTGTAGAGTTGTGTTGTGATATCTTCCCGTGAGACCCTGATCTTGATCGTACACATTTGCGTGCATGATTAGTGTACGGTCAAATCGGGGGCGTCACAAGTTGGTATCAGAGCCGACTGCCTGTAGGAATCCCCCTTTCCAACTCCTTGGCCGAAGTAGAGTCTAGTCATTGAAAAACTTTTACTAACATGGCTGTGTGGCTTACGGGCCCACGTCGCCATTGGGTGGTATTAGGATCTTTTACTCCTTGTCTATACTCTGGGACTCTGATCTCTCTTCTATTCGGGTTAAGTGAATTTTGCTAAATCTAACATTAGGATCTCGTTATCACTTTCACCCGGAGAGCCCCTTATTACTGATGATAGTCTGCTGCACGTGAAGACCCTGAAGATACTCTCCGCTGATAACCCGAGAACTTGTGTTCATCGCTTTTGCAATTCCCTTTCATCGATAAAGTCCTATGGATAACCACGTATACTCGCCATTCATACAATGTTTCCCAGTTGATCTTGTTATTACAAGATACCCCGAAATTCTCTCTGTTGTTCCGAGAATCCTTTGAGCTTACTGCCTTGCTGTTCTTTGTCACCTGAATACCCCTACGGATAATTCTCGCACTTACCGAGTATCCGCTCATCCCCAGTTGATTCAAGTATTTCACAAAAGTGTTCAAAATACCATTCGATCTTCCGAAAATCCTCAGGAGCCTTTTGCTCTTGAAATTCTTGCTTACTTGCATTATAATTAATCTTAAGTCTCGTAATCTTATTGGCATCTCTTGTAATTATCATTTTGAGTCCGTTGATTCAATTTGTTGCGAATGCTCGCAATCCTCAATCAGAGCCTATAATTCATCCTTCCGACTCAGACGTCATTTGAAACATGAACTGGTTATCGACCAATCAAATTGCCGTCGATTGTACCCCCTAAGTCTATTCAACTTATCCATTCTTAATCAGACCATTGGCTTCTAATCCCTTGATTTGGAAATGATAATTCCTTTGCATTTGAGCTTTGAATTACTCAGTTGTTTTTATAGTCCGATGCCCTTTCGTTCCTTCTTCCTCTGATAGAGTACCGATACTCGCATCAGCTCCGTTGTAGACCACAAGACCCCTTGTTGGGTTATTATCCGAGAGTGTCCTTCATATTCAATAACCTTGTGATCATTTCCATGGATATATAATGCCTTTGGTAATTTGTATCCTCTGCTTGATAACCATACTCTACTTTTGAGCTGGTGATTTTACTCTTGAAGTTTGAGGTATATGTTTCTAAGATGCCCCGATGGATTGAACCTATACCTTCCCTAAAAACCGTATGAACCAGAAGGTTTTCACAAGCCATACCCTTCTGGTATTTTACCAGATAATTTTCTACCATACAACTTCATCGAATGCGAGAAGTGAATGAAAGGTTATGTATTGGAGAAGTGGGAGTCGACCTTGAACTTTGTGTTCATGCCCATGGACACGATGTAGATCTTATCATTAAAAGCTTCACTTAAATTAATTATTCCCTTGGTATAAGTTCATCTTATATTTGGGATCTGGCCTTTTGCAATCGTGGTTCCGACCATGTTCTCCTTTAAATACCATTTCTCGTACAAGTTAAGCACTTGTCTTCTGCAGAGCAATACCCCAGTCCAACCTCTACTTTGGTTTGTCATCGAGTATTACCCCCCTGGTATCTCAAGATTATCACGGAACTGCATAACTTCTTATGAGTTCTTCATCAAGTACTACATTCTCACTGATTACAGTTTTTCACGGGCTTCGAGTTATTAAACACTCAAGGACATCAATAACTGAATCGAGTCCGCGTCACGATTAAACAACTCTTAGTAATCTTCTTTACTTGCGAGTTTGTACTCGATCACGTCATTCCTAGTCTGATTGGCTATATCATTATCGTGCTAAATTTTAACTGTGCTACCGGGTCCTTCTTCCCGGAGCACAAATTGCGACGGTGAGCTAATCTTACAATCGATCTTCCTCGTCATATCACTTCTCCTTGAACAGCAAACTTGATTTCGAGTTTGTGTCCTAACCGTGGTTCCAATAACCTTTCGCTTTCATCATTCCTTTGACTTGATGTCATCGTCGATCAATTACATCTTCTTGAAAACCTCTCGACAAATTTGTTGTGATCATTGTCAACAATTTGACTTCTTCCAAGTTGTGTGTCAAAATTCAGGATGAGAAATACCATCCTTGCCCCTCGATGAATTGTGTTATCATCGAAAACATTCTTGCCTCCCCCCAACACAAACTTGTTCATATTTTGTGTTGTATCTTGATTTCCCTGCTATCCAACTTATGCTATGTTCTACCATGGAGTATTACCATCTTTGATGTCAAGAATGTCGTGAGCATTACTCCACCTCTTAAGAATTCTTGGTACAGTGATACTTCTCACCATCACCATTCTTTCTTGGTCCCCGTGTTGTTTCTAAACGAAATACCGACAAATGGTCTGTGATGTGTAAATTCTAAACTTCTAGCAACCCTATTGCTTTGAAGTTATTGGTCTATAGTTTCATTCTACGTCTATGGCTTAATGAATCATCATTCGAACATTGATCGTGCTACCTAGCCCATATTTCGGGTGCACATTTCAACCAATGTTTAACTGTGTATGTTTTCCTCGAGCATACATCATTAAGTCATTCGATCTAGCTAATGTTATCTCCTTGTTCACATAGTTGTGGAAATCCATCTTTTGGAAATCTCAATGGATTGTCGCTGAGTCAATCAGTCACCTCCTCACCTCTCCTTGATTTAATGATGAACCCTTGTTCGGAACTCGCTTCCATAGTTCATCTCCCGAGAATCTTCGATGTCGTTTCGACAATTTGTGTTGCACTTTTCTTCTCAGGCATCCTGAGTCTGAGTTATCCTGACACCAATCAGATCTGAATCTCGGTCAGATATGATGGTTGGAACATATTTCCGAGAGCTATAACATTGGTCTATTTATGACCCGGTAAGGTGATGTCATGCCTAACACACCTGGACGGAGGACCTATTGTTATAAGTTTTCCTTTTTAGCAAGGTTAGCTATTCTTCCACGAGGAAATTGTAAGACTTACTCTATAAGTTGTTCCTGATGGATCCTTTGTGTATCCATAGCCTGATCTTACCTAATGACCATGTCAATGCTATCTCGAAGCATGTCTGTGGTACTCCGATCTTCAATAATAACATTTGAAGCACAATGCTGAATTTTCGTTATCAATTATTCAAACACCGTTGTTTGGGTAATGTCATGAACTTCCTCTTCCCTAACCTAAATGGTTCTCTTCTAACCATTGTCTTGGGAAGGATATACCCCTGAAATATGTGTTTAAACACATTTTCCTTTCCATTGTTGTGTTTAATCTGATAATCATATTTTCCTTTCCATTGGTTGATTTAACGTTTCTGGTGATCATTATGATCTAAGCAGTATTAATTCCCTGCTTGTGCAAACACCTCGGTGTACAACTCTGTCAGTAAGACCCTGTTACTATTGTTGGTGACATTCCGGTAACCACCGATGGACGAGAACTTTGCCTATTGGGCCGCCTCGTTTCAACGAGCAGGAAAATGGTTCTCTTCGTCCCTCGCCCTTGGTACCGACGATGTTGCTGACATATAACTGACAGGCTACCCTCTAACATTCCTTGCTTACATGATCACGCAAGACGTCTCCGCCCTTCCTACTTTTAACCCACATGGTGGGCCCATAACCCACAGTTCCACAGGATCGAAACCTGACTCTCCGGTACAACCCTGTTTCTAATGGTTATTCCTCACGCTTGGCTTCGTATTTAATTCACGGTCCACCTTCCGAGAGATCATCAATTCTGGTATCAGACACAATACTTATTCCCATTGCTTTGAACCCCTTTTCACGCCCTGTTTCAGGCATCGAACGATTGCCTGCCCGCTCGAAACTTCCCATGATACCTCCTTACTTTGCTCTCGATATTTTCGTAAGTTTCAATTCGAGAGTTACTTCCGCCACCTTCCTCGATGTTATTGACCAGATAGTTGACCTTGCAGAGGTCTGTTCTCCCGGAATGCCCACCCTTTATTCTTTCGTAAGTACGATGGAGCTCCTAAAGAAAGGACGCCGACTTTATCATGATGACCTGAAGCAGGAAAATGAAGACATCAATGTATTGGACCGGCCTCTTCGAGAAGAGCAAGCCAGGATGAGAAGACCCGCTAGATTCGTAACCAAACCTTCCCCCTTTCACTACCTCTTAAATCTCGGGACGAGATTTCTTGTAGTGGAGGAGAATTGTGACGCCCGGATAATTAAGCTACAGTGATCCTCTGCTAATGATGTCACGACACCTCGATTACTGTTGCTAATCTCGCGTTAGTTCGAAACCGATTCAAATTCAAATTCAAATTTGAATTAAAGTCAAACGATAAAAGTTTTCAAACATAAAAACTAAAATGTGCTAAATGTTACAAATAAATCCTTAGTAATAATGGTGGAGAACCCACATTTTTATAAAATAATTAAAGCACTAAAATAAGTAAAACAGTGGTAAAACTATTAATTAAATGCCTTTTTAAGAATTGTAAAAATGTAAACTATTTTGATTGTGTGCCAAACACTTTGTGGCAGTAGGGTAAACTAAAGCATTAATTTAGGGACTAGGCTTATGTTTTATAAAACTAAAATAAAATAAGAACATATAATAAATAAGTAAAAGAAAAGAAAATACAAAATAGAAAACAGAACTAACAAAAAAAAGGGAAAATGCAGAACCCCCCCAATCCCCCCTGGGCCAACCGACCCATCTACCGGCCAGCCCAGTAGGCCCAGCCGGCCGACCCCCACTCCCCCCATAACCCCCCCGCTAGCTCAAACCCTAACTTAACCGCACCCCATCCCCCCCTCCACGAACGAATCCCTCTCCTCCCTTTGTTCCTCCCGATCTAGATCGGGGGAACTGCTCCCAACGCCGCCGGTTCCCGCCCAGCCGCGCCTCCGTCCTCCCCCGCGGAGTCACCTCGCTGGCGCCACCCCTCCAGGCCTCCTTCCTCTTCCTCCTGCACCGCGTCGTCTTCCCCAAGCTCCACGCGTGCTCCTCCATGGCGTTCGCCGTCGTCCGCCGCCGACCCCGTCTCTCCGTTGCCGGCCATCCCCGAGCTCGCTGCCAAATGCCCTACAGCAGCAACGTGAGGCCCTCTGTCGTTTTCCCTCCCCCTACGTACTACTTCGCCGTAGGGTGCCAACGCCGACGCACCAGAGCTCGTGCTCCCCCGCTCGCACCTCCCCACTTGCGCTGGCTGCCGCCCGTCGTTTTCCCCTCCTTTTCAGCTCGCTCAGCCCCGCGCGGCCCCGCAGTGCTGCCCGCGCCGGCTGCCACCTCCCGTGGCCCCCCTGCTGCGGGCCTCGCCTCTTGCGTCGGCTCGCCTGGGCCGCTGCCGTCGCCCGCCCGGGCTCATCCGCCGCGGCGCCCCTGGCTCATCGCACCGGCGCTCGCGCGCTCACGGGGCTCTGCCCTGGCACCCCCATGCCCATTAGCCCGCGCGCCCATGCCCGCTAGGACCCCCCTTGCCTATGACACAGGGGCCCCACCCCCCAGAACGTTTAAAAAAATGGAAAATAAAAATAATAATAATAATAAAATAAATGAATAATTAATTAATTGATTAAAGAATTAATTAACTTAATTAAATTTCGATTAATTAAACTAAACAACTAATTAAACTAATTAATCATGATTAGTTAGTCTAGTCAATGACGGACTGGACCCACCCGTCAGCTTGACCCAGTCAACACCTCTGTTGACTGATGATGTCATGCTGACGTCATGCTGAGGCAGCAATACCATTTTCGAATTATATCAATAATAATAATTTATAAATTGAATAAAATCTTTAAAAATTAATATAAAATAAACCGTAACTCGGATGGAAAAACTTTGTACATGAAAGTTGCTCAGAACGACGAGACGAATCCGGATAAGTAGCTTGTTCGTCCGCCACGCGTCCCTATCATAGCAAACACGCAACTTCCCCCCGGTTCATCTGTCCAAAAACGCGAAACACCGGGAATACTTTCCCGGGTATTTCCCCCCTTCGCCGGTATCACCTCGCACTGCGTTAGGGCACACCTAGCACCGCGTATTGACATGTTATGCTTTGTGATGCTTTGATTGCTCTGTTATTTATTGTGTTCCCATCCGTTACTTCTTTTCGGTAGACCCCGAGACCACTTCCGGTACCCCTGTGATCGACTACATCGACGACGAACCCTTCTTCCCAGAGCAACTAGGCAAGCCCCCCGTTGATCACCAGATATCGCCTATTCTTCTCTATACTGCTTGCATTAGAGTAGTGTAGCATGTTACTGCTTTTGGTTAATCCTATACTGATGCATAGCCTGTCATTGTTGCTACAGTTGTTACCCTTACCTGCTATCCTACTACTTAGTATAGGATGCTAGTGTTCCATCAGTGGCCCTACACTCTTGTCCGTCTGCCATGCTATACTACTGGGCCGTGATCACTTCGGGAGGTGATCACGGGTATATACTATATACTTTATATACATGACACATGTGGTGACTAAAGTCGGGTCGGCTCGTTGAGTACCTGCAAGTGATTCTGATGAGGGGGCTGAAAGGAAAGATGGCTCCATCCCGGTAGAGGTGGGCCTGGGTTCCTGATGGCCCCCGACTGTTACTTTGTGGCGGAGCGACAGGGCAGGTTGAAACCACCTAGGAGAGAGGTGGGCCTGGCCCTGGTCGGTGTTCGCGGATACTTAACACGCTTAACGAGATCTTGGTATTTGATCTGAGTCTGGCCATTTGGTCTATACGCACTAACCAACTACGCGGGAACAGTTATGGGCACTCGACGTTGTGGTATCAGTCAAAGCTCTTCTTGACGTCAGCGAAGGAGCGACGCGCGCCGGATTGGACTGGAACGCCTGCTAGGCTAGGTCTGCTTCCGGCCGCCCTCGCAACGTGCAGGTGTGCAATGGGCGATGGGCCCAGACCCCTGCGCGCATAGGATTTAGACCGGCATGCTGACCTCTCTGTTGAGCCTAGGTGGGGCTGCGACGTGTTGATCTTCCGAGGCCGGGCATGACCCAGGAAAGTGTGTCCGGTCAAATGGGATCGAGCGTGTTGGGTTATGTGGTGCACCCTTGCAGGGAAGTTTATCTATTCGAATAGCCGTGTCCCTCGGTAAAAGGACGACCCGGAGTTGTACCTTGACCTTATGACAACTAGAACTGGATACTTAATAAAACACACCCTTCCAAGTGCCAGATATAACCCGGTGATCGCTCTCTAATAGGGTGACGAGGAGGGGATCGCCGGGTAGGATTATGCTATGCAATGCTACTTGGTGAACTTACCATCTACTCTCTTCTACATGCTGCAAGATGGAGGTGGCCAGAAGCGTAGTCTTCGACAGGATTAGCTATCCCCCTCTTATTCTGGCATTCTGCAGTTCAGTCCACCGATATGGCCCTTTACACATATACCCATGCATATGTAGTGTAGCTCCTTGCTTGCGAGTACTTTGGATGAGTACTCACGGTTGCTTTTCTCCCTCTTTTCCCCCTTTCCCTTCTACCTGGTTGTGGCAACCTGATGCTGGAGTACAGGAGCTAGAGATCCCGAGGATGATTCTACGTGGAGTTCGGCTTTGAGGAGTAGTTAGGAGGTCCCAGGAAGGAGGCCTTGCCTTTTTGATCGTTGCTACTTTTGTGCTAGCCTTCTTAAGGCAAACTTGTTTAACTTATGTCTATACTCAGATATTGTTGCTTCCGCTGACTCGTCTATGATCGAGCACTTGTATTGGAGCCCTCGAGGCCCCTGGCTTGTATTATGATGCTTGTATGACTTATTTATGTTGTAGAGTTGTGTTGTGATATCTTCCCGTGAGACCCTGATCTTGATCGTACACATTTGCGTGCATGATTAGTGTACGGTCAAATCGGGGGCGTCACAATCGTCGTCCATGACATCGATGTCTTCGGAGGCGTAGTCCAGCATGTCGGTTAAATCTTCGATAGTGGCTACGAAGTGGGTGGTGGGTGGGATGTAAAATTCTCCGCTCTTAGTCCCTAGTCCGGGCTGGGCGTAATTCTGAAGTGATTCCTCTGAAATAGCGAGGGATCACATTAAGTCCAGAGCCTCGTTTAAGAGCGAGGTTTCGATGTGGAAGCGAGAGTCTGCGGGGCTAGCCGGGGTGAGAGCTTCCTGGCTATGCCTACTTGGTGCGGGCCTCGAGAGTTTGGATCTAGAGTCCGGGGGCGAGTCCGGCCTTTCAATGATAGGGGGAACCTGGACTGATTCCGAGTTCGTCATGGACACGATCGCCTCCGGATCCCTGATAATGCGGTTTGTAGCAGAGAGTCCGGTCGGCTCGAGACTCCCATCTTCGGACCTGGTAGTTTGCTCCAGATCTAGGGCCAGAGCCGTGGTCGGGGCCGCGAACCCTTCGAAGATCAAGTCTCCTCGGATATCAGTGACATAATTTAGGTTCCCGAAACTGATCTGATGACCAGGGGCGTAGCTGTCGATCTGCTCAAGGTGGCCGATCGAGTTGGCACACAGTGCGAAGCCACTGAATACGAAAATTTGGCCGGGGAGGAAATTCTCCCCCGAAATAGCATCATTGTAGATGATCGATCGAGCCATCGAACCTTCTGTCGACAGCAAAGTGGAACTCTCAATGAAAGCACCAATGTCAGTCTCAAAACCGGCCGATCTCGGGTAGGGGGTCCCGAACTGTGCATCTGAGGATCGAAGGTAACAGGAGGCAAGGGACACGCTGTTTACCCAGGTTCGGGCCCTCTTAATGGAGGTAATACCCTACTTCCTGCTTGATTGACTTTGATGAGTATAGGGGTTACAAGAGTTGATCTACCTCGAGATCGTAATGGCTAAACCCTAGATGTCTAGCCTGCATGGTTATTATTGCCTCTACGGACTAAATCCTCCAGTTTATATAGACACCGGAGGGGCCTAGGATTGTACAGAGTCGATTTATAGAGAAAGGAATCTTCACATCCAAACGCCAAGCTTGCCATCCACGCGAAGGAGAGCCCCATCCGGACACGAGGGAAGGCCTTCTATCTTGTATCTTCATAGCCCATCAGTCCGACCCATGTCACATAGCCTGGACGCCCGGGGACCCCCTAATCCAGGACTCCCTCAGTGCCCCCTGGCCACGTATATAAAGGAGGGAGGGAGAGAGGAGGCCGGCCAGGTTGGGCGAGCCAGGGGGTCCTACTTGGACTCCTAGTCCAAGTAGGATTCGCCCCCCTTTCCTTTCTTCCACCGGAGGGAAAGGAAGGAGGGGGCCGCGCCCCCACCCCTTGTCCAATTCGGTTTGGGCAGGGGGAGGCGCGCGCCACCTCGTGGCCCTTCTTCCCTCTCTCCACTAAAGCCCACTAAGGCCCATTAACTTCCCCGGGGGTTCCGGTAACCCCTCGGTACTCCGGAAAAATACCCGGATCACTTGGAACCATTCCGATGTCCGAATTGTTGGGGAACGTAGTATTTCAAAAAAAATTCCTACGATCACACAAGATCTATCTAGCAGAAGCATAGAAATGACCGGGGAGAGTGTGTCCACGTACCCTCGTAGACCGAAAGCGGAAGCGTTTATCAACGCGGTTGATGTAGTCGTACGTCTACACGATCCGACCGATCCTAGCACCGAACGTACGGCACCTCCGTGTTCATCACACGTTCAGCTCGATGACGTCCCTCGTACTCTTGATCCCGTTGAGGCCAAGGGAGAGTTTCGTCAGCACGACGGCGTGGTGACGGTGATGATGAAGTTCACCGGCGCAGGGCTTCACCTAAGCACTACGATGATATGACCGAGGTGTGTAACTATGGAGGGGGGCACCGCACACGGCTAAAAGATCAAGTTGTGTGTTCTAGGGTGCCCCCTGCCCCCGTATATATAGGAGGGAGAGGAAGAGGTAGCCGGCCCTAGGGGGGTGCACCAAGGGGTGGAGTCCTACTAGGACTCCGTAGTCCTAGTAGGATTCCACCTCCCATACGGAGTAGGAAAGGGGGAAGGGAGAAGGAGAAGGAAAGGGGGGGCGGCCCCCTTCTCCTTGTCCTAATCGGCCTCCTGCCCAGGGGGGGGCACCAGCCCCTTGTGGGCTGGTGTGCTTCCCTCTTATGGCCCATAAGGCCCATAACTTCTCCCGCGGGGTCCGATAACCTCCCGCTACTCCGTAAAAATGCCCGAATCACTCGGAACCATTCCGATGTCCAAATGCAACCTTCCAATATATGAATCTTTACCTCTAGACCATTTCGAGACTCCTCGTCAAGTCCGTGATCTTATCCGGGACTCCGGACAAACTTCGGTTCATTAAATCACATAACTCATAATACAAATCATCATCGAACGTTAAGCGTGCGGACCCTACGGGTTCGAGAACTATGTAGACACGACCGAGACACACCTCCGGTCAATAACCAATAGCGGAACCTGGATGCTCATATTGGCTCCTACATATTCTATGAAGATCTTTATCGGTCAAACCGCATAACAACATATGTTGTTCCCTTTGTCATCGGTATGTTACTTGCCCGAGATTCGATCGTCGGTATCATCATACCTAGCTCAATCTCGTTACCGGCAAGTCTCTTTACTCGTTTCGTAATGCATCATCCCACAGCTAACTCATTAGTCACATTGCTTGCAAGGCTTATAGTGATGAGCATTACCGAGAGGGCCTAGAGATACCTCTCCGATACACGGAGTGACAAATCCTAATCTCGATCTATGCCAAACCAACAAACACCTTCGGAGAAACCTGTAGAGCATCTTTATAATCACCCAGTTACGTTGTGACGTATGATAGCACACAAGGTGTTCCTCCGGTATTCGATAGTTGCATAATCTCATAGTCAGAGGAACATGTATAAGTCATGAAGAAAGCAATAGCAATAAAACTTAACATCATAATGCTAAGCTAACGGATGGGTCTTGTCCATCACATCATTCTCTAATGATGTGATTCCGTTCATCAAATGAAAACACATGTCTATGGTCAGGAAACTTAACCATATTTGATTAACGAGCTAGTCTAGTAGAGGCATACTAGGGACACTTTGTTTTGTCTATGTATTCACACATGTATCAAGTTTTCGTTTAATACAATTCTATCATGAATAATAAACATTTACCATGATATAAAGAAATATAAATAATAACTTTGTTATTGCCTCTAGGGCATATTTCCTTCAGTCTCCCACTTGCACTAGAGTGAATAATCTTGTTCACATTGCCATGTGATTTAACACCAATATTTCACATCACCATGTGATTAGTTCGTCACATCGGCATGTGACTAATACCCAAAGGGTTTTACTAGAGTCAATAATCTAGTTCACATCGCTATGTGATTAACACCCAAAGAGTACTAAGGTGTGATCATGTTTTGTTTGTGAGAGGAGCTTAGTCAATGGGTCTGTCGCATTCAGAGTCGTATGTATTTTGCATATTTTCTATGTCCACAATGCTCTGCATGGAGCTACTCTAGCTAATTGCTCCCACTTTCAATATGTATCCAGATTGAGACTCAGAGTTATCCGGATCGGTGTAAAAGCTTGCATCGGCATAACTCTTTACGATGAACTCTTTATCACCTCCATAACCGAGAAATATCTCCTTAGTCTTCTAAGGATAATTTTGACCGCTGTCAAGTGATCCACTCCTGGATCAATATTGTATCCCCTTGCCAAACTCATGGCAAGGTACACAATAGGTTTGGTACACAACATAGCATACTTTATAGAACCTATGGCTGAGGCATATGGAATGACTTTCATTCTCTTTCTATTTTCTGCCGTGGTCTTGTTTTGAGTCTTACTCAACTTTACACCTTTCAATACATGCAAGAACTCCTTCTTTGGCTGTTCCATTTTGAACTACTTCAAAATCTTGTCAAGGTATGGACTCATTGAAAAATCTTATCAAGCGTCTTGATCTATGTCTATAGATCTTGATGCCCAATATGTAAGCAGCTACACTGAGGTCTTTCTTTGAAGAACTCCTTTCAAACACTCCTTTATGCTTTCCAGAAAATTCTACATCATTTCCGATCAACAATATATATGTCATTCACATATACTTATCAGAAAGGCTGTAGTGCTCCCACTCACTTTCTTGTAAATATAGGCTTCACCGCAAGTCTGTATAAAACTATATGCTTTTATCAACTTATCAAAGCGTATATTCCAACTCCGAGATGCTTGCACCAGTCCATAGATGGATCGTTGGAGCTTGCACATTTTGTTAGCACCTTTAGGATTGACAAAATCTTTTGCTTGTATCATATACAACTCTTCTTTAATAAATCCATTAAGGAATGCAATTTTGACATCCATTTGCCAGATTTCAAAAATGCGGCAATTGCTAACATGATTCGGACAGACTTTAAGCATCGATACAAGTGCGAAAATCTCATGTTAGTCAACACCTTGAACTTGTCGAAAACCTTTTGCGACAATTCGAGCTTTGTATATAGTAACACTACTATCAGCGTCCATCTTCCTCTTGAAGATCCATTTATTCCTAATGGCTTGCCGATCAACGGGCAAGTCCACCAAAGTCACTTTGTTCTCATACATGGATTCTATATCAGATTTTATGGCCTCAAGCCATCTCTCGTAATCTGGGCTCATCATCGCTTCCTCATAGTTCGTAGGTTTATCATGGTCTAGTAACATGACTTCCAGAACAGGATTACCGTACCACTCTGGTGCGGATCGTACTCTGGTTGACCTACGAGGTTCGGTAGGAACTTGATCTGAAGTTTCATGATCATCATCATTAACTTCCTCACTAATTGGTGTAGGCATCACTCGAGCTGATTTCAGTGATGAGCTACTTTCCAATTCGAGAGAAGGTACAATTACCTCATCAAGTTATACTTTCCTCCCACTCACTTCTTTCGAGAGAAACTTTTTCTCTAGAAAGGATCCACTCTTAGCAACAAAGATCTTGCCTTCGGATCTGTGATAGAACGTGTACCCAACAGTTTCTTTTGGGTATCCTATGAAGACGCACTTATCCGATTTGGGTTTGAGCTTATCAGCCTGAAACTTTTTCACATAAGCATTGCAACCCCTAACTTCAAGAAACGACAGCTTAGGTTTCTTGCCAAACCACAGTTTATACAGTGTCATCTCAACGGATTTAGATGGTGCCCTATTTAACGTGAATGCAGCTGTCTCTAATGCATAACCCCAAAACGATAGTGGTAAATCGGTAAGAGACATCATAGATCGCACCATATCTAATAAAGTGCGGTTACGACGTTCGGACACACCATTACGCTGTGGTGTTCCAGGTGGCATGAGTTCCGAAACAATTCCACATTGTTTCAAATGAAGACCAAACTCGTAACTCAAATATTCGCCTCCGCGATCAGATCGTAGAAACTCATTAGTCACATTGCTTGCAAGGCTTATAGTGATGAGCATTACCAAGACGGCCCAGAGATACCTCTCCGATACACGGAGTGACAAATCCGAATCTTGATCTATGCCAACCCAACAAACACCTTCGGAGACACCTGTAGAGCATCTTTATAATCACCCAGTTATGTTGTGACGTTTGATAGCACACAAGGTGTGTTGGGGAACGTTGCAGAAATTCAAAAAATTCCTACGTGTCACCAAGATCAATCTAGGAGGTGCTAGCAACGAGAGGGGAGGAGTGCATCTACATACCCTTGTAGATCGTGAGCGGAAGCGTTCAAGAGAACGAGGTTGATGGAGTCGTACTCGTCGTGATGCAAATCACCGATGATCCTAGCGCCGAACGGACGGCACCTCCGCGTTCAACACACGTACGGAGCAGCGACGTCTCCTCCTTCTTGATCCAGCAAGGGGGGAGGAGAGGTTGATGGAGATCCAGCAGCACAACGGCGTGGTGGTGGAAGTAGCAGGATTCCAACAGGGCTTCGCCAAGCGCTGCGGGAGGAGGGAGATGTGTCACAGGAGGGAGAGGGAGGCGCCAGGGCTTGGGGTGCTGCTCCCATGCGCCTCCCCACTATATATAGGGGTGGAGGGGGCTGTTTTCTTGCCCTCCAAGTCCATTGGGCGTTGGCAAAGGTGGGGAAAAGAAATCCCATCATTTCCCTTCCCCACCGATTGTTATCCCCCTTTTTTAGGGATCTTGATCTTATCCCTTCGGGATATGATCTTATTCCTTCTAAGGTGGGATCTTGGTGCGCCTTGACCAGGGGTGTGGGGCCTTGCCCCCACTACCCACGTTCATGTGGGTCCCCCCATGCAGGTGGGCCCCACTTCGGAACCTTCTAGAACCTTCCTGGTACAATACCGGAAAATCCCGAACATTTTTCGGTGGCCAAAATAGGCCTTCCCATATATAAATCTTTACCTCCGGACCATTCCGGAACTCCTCGTGACGTCGGGCTCTCATCCGGGACTCCGAACAACTTTCGGTTAACCGCATACTAATATCTCTACAACTCTAGCGTCACCGAACCTTAAGTGTGTAGACCCTACGGGTTTGGGAGACATGCAGACATGACCGAGACGACTCTGCGGTCAATAACCAACAGCGGGATCTGGATACCCATGTTGGCTCCCACATGTTCCACGATGATCTCATCGGATGAACCACGATGTCGAGGATTCAATCAATCCCGTATACAATTCCCTTTGTCAATCGGTACGTTACTTGCCCGAGATTCGATCGTCGGTATCCCAATACCTTGTTCAATCTCGTTACCGGCAAGTCACTTTACTCGTACCGTAATGCATGATCCCGTGGCTAACTCCTTAGTCACATTGAGCTCATTATGGTGATGCATTACCGAGTGGGCCTAGAGATACCTCTCCGTCATACGGAGTGACAAATCCCAGTCTCGATTCGTGCCAACCCAACAGACACTTTCGGAGATACCTGTAGTGCACCTTTATAGCCACCCAGTTACGTTGTGACATTAGGTACACCCAAAGCATTCCTACGGTATCCGGGAGTTGCACAATCTCATGGTCTAAGGAAATGATACTTGACATTAGAAAAGCTCTAGCAAACGAACTACACGATCTTGTGCTATGCTTAGGATTGGGTCTTGTCCATCACATCATTCTCCTAATGATGTGATCCCGTTATCAATGACATCCAATGTCCATAGTTAGGAAACAACGACTATCTGTTGATCAACGAGCTAGTCAACTAGAGGCTTACTAGGGACACGTTGTGGTCTATGTATTCACACATGTATTACGATTTCCGGATAACACAATTATAGCATGAACAATAGACAATTATTATGAACAAGGAAATAGAATAATAACCATTTATTATTGCCTCTAGGGCATATTTCCAACAAGGTGTTCCTACAGTATTCGAGACTTGCATAATCTCATAGTCAGAGGAACATGTACAAGTCATGAAGAAAGCAATAGCAATAAAACTTAACGATCATAATGCCAAGCTAACGGATGGGTCTTGTCCATCACATCATTCTCTAATGATGTGATCCCATTCATCAAATGACAACACATGTCCATGGTCAGGAAACTTAACCATCTTTGATTAACGAGCTAGTCTAGTAGAGGCATACTAGGGACACTTTGTTTTGTCTATGTATTCACACATGTATCAAGTTTCCGGTTAATACAATTCTAGCATGAATAATAAACATTTATCAGGATATAAGGAAATATAAATAACAACTTTATTATTGCCTATAGGGCATATTTCCTTCACGAATATATCCTTCAAATATATGAATCTTTACCTCTAGACCATTTCAAGACTTCTCGTCATGTCCGTGATCTCATCCGGGACTCCGAACAAACTTCGGTCATCAAATCACATTACTCATAATACAAATCGTCATCGAACGTTAAGCATGCGGACCCTACGGGTTCGAGAACAATGTAGACATGACCGAGACACATCTCCAGTCAATAACCAATAGCGGAACCTGGATGCTCATATTGGCTCCTACATATTGTACGAAGATCTTTATCGGTCAAACCGCATAACAACATACTTCATTCCCATTGTCATCGGTATGTTACTTGCCTGAGATTCGATCATCAGTATCATCATACCTAGTTCAATCACGTTACCGGCAAGTCTCTTAACTCGTTCCGTAATGCACCATCCCGCAACTAACTCATTAGTCACATTGCTTGCAAGGCTTATAGTGATGTGCATTACCGAGAGGGCCCAAAGATACCTCTCCGATATACGGAGTGATAAATCCTAATCTTGATCTATGCCAACCCAACAAACACCTTCGGAGACACCTGTAGAGCATCTTTATAATCACCCAGTTACGTTGTGACGTTTGATAGCACACAAGGTAATCCTCTGGTATTCAGGAGTTGCGTAATCTCATAGTCAGAGGAACATGTATAAGTCATGAAGAAAGCAATAGCAATAAAACTAAACGATCATTATGCTAAGCTAACGGATGGGTCTTGTCCATCACATCATTCTCCTAATGATGTGATCCCGTTCATCAAATGACAACACATGTCTATGGTCAGGAAACTTAACCATCTTTGATTAACAAGCTAGTCAAGTAGAGGCATACTAGGGACACTCTGTTTTGTCTATGTATTCACACATGTACTAAGTTTTCGGTTAATACAATTCTGGAATGAATAATAAACATTTATCATGATATAAGGAAGTATAAATAACAACTTTATTACTGCCTCTAGGGCATATTTCCTTGAGTCTCCCACTTGCACTAGAGTCAATAATCTAGTTCACATCGTTATGTGATTTAACACCAATAGTTCACATCTTTATGTGATTAGTTCACATCTCCATGTGAATAACACCCAATGGGTTTACTAGAGTCAATAATCTAGTTCACATCGCTATGTGACTAATACCCAAAGAGTACTAAGGTGTGATCATGTTTTGCTTGTGAAAGAAGTTTAGTCAACGGGTCTGCCACATTCAGAGCCGTATGTATTTTGCCAATTTTCTATGTCTACAATGCTCTGCACGGAGCTACTCTAGCTAATTGCTCCAACTTTCAATATGTATCCAGATTGAGACTTAGAGTCATCCGGATCAGTGTCAAAGCTTGCATCGATGTAACCCTTTACGACAAACTTTTTGTCACCTCCATAACCGAGAAACATGTCCTTATTCCACTAAGGATAATTTTGACCGTTGTCCAGTGATCCACTCTTGGATCACTATTGTACCCTCTTGCCAAACTCATGGTGAGGTACACAATAGGTATGGTACACAACATAGCATACTTTATAGAACCTATGACTGAGGCATAGGGAATGACTTTTCATTCTCTTTCTATTTTCTGCCGTGGTCAGGTTTTGAGTCTTTACTCAACTTCACACCTTGCAACACAGGCAAGAACTCCTTCTTTGACTGGTCCATTTTGAACTACTTCAAAAACTTGTATGTACTCATTGAAAAAACTTATCAAGCGCTTGATATATATCTATAGATCTTGATGCTATATATGTAAGCAGCTTCACTGAGGTCTTTCTTTGAAAAAACTCCTTTCAAACACTCCTTTATGCTTTCCAGAAAATTCTACTTCATTTCCAATCAACAATATGTCACTCACATATACTTATCAGAAAGGTTGTAGTGCTCCCACTCACTTTCTTGTAAATACATGCTTCACCGCAAGTCTGTATAAAACTATATGCTTTGATCAACTCATCAAAGCGTATATTCCAACTCCGAGATGCTTGCACCAGTCCATAGATGGATCACTGGAGCTTGCACATTTTTTTAGCACCTTTAGGATTGATAAAACCTTCTGGTTGCATCATATACAACTCTTCTTTTAAGAAATCCATTAAGGAATGCAGTTTTTGACTTCCATTTGCCAGATTTCATAAAATGTGGCAATTGCTAACATTATTCGGATAGACTTAAGCATCGCTACGAGTGAGAAAATCTCATCGTAGTCAACACCTTGAACTTGTTGAAAACCTTTTGCGACAATTTGAGGTTTGTAGATAGCAACACTACTATCAGCGTCTGTCTTCCTCTTGAAGATCCATTTATTCTCAATGGCTTGCTGATCATCGAGCAAGTCAATCAAAGTCCAAACTTTGTTCTCATACATGGATCCCATCTCAGATTTCATGGCCTCAAGCCATTTTGTGCAATCTGGGCTCATCATCGCTTCCTCATAGTTCGTAGGTTCATCATGGTCTAGTAATATGACTTCCAGAACATGATTAATGTACCACTTTGGCGCGGATCGTACTTTGGTTGACCTACGAGGTTCGGTAGTAACTTCATCAGAAGTTTCATGATCATCATCATTAACTTCCTCACTGATTGGTGTAGGAATCACTGGAACCGATTTCTGTGATGAACTACTTTCCAATAAGGGAGAAGGTACAATTACCTCATCAAGTTCTACTTTCCTCCCACTCACTTCTTTCGAGAGAAATCCCTTCTCTAGAAAGGATCCATTCTTAGCAACAAATATCTTGCCATCGGATCTGTGATAGAAGGTGTACCCAACAGTTTCTTTTGGGTATCCTATGAAGACACATTTCTTCGATTTGGGTTCGAGCTTATCAGGTTGAAGCTTTTCACATAAGCATCGCAGCCCCAAACTTTAAGAAACGACAACTTAGGTTTCTTGCCAAACCACAGTTCATATGGTGTCATCTCAACGGATTTAGAGGGTACCCTATTTAACGTGAATGCAGTCGTCTCTAAAGCATAACCCCAAAACGATAGCGGTAAATCAGTAAGAGACATCATAGATCGCACCATATCTAATAAAGTACGATTACGATGTTCGGACACACCATTACGTTGTGGTGTTCCAGGTGGCGTGAGTTGCGAAACTATTCCACATTGTTTCAAATGAAGATCAAACTCATAACTCAAATATTCACCTCCACGATCAGATCGCAGAAACTTTATTTTCTTGTTACAATGATTTTCCACTTCACTCTGAAATTCTTTGAACTTTTCAAATGTTTCAGACTTATGTTTCATCAAGTAGATATACCCATATCTGCTCAAATCATCTGTGAAGGTCAGAAAATAATGATACCCGCCGCGAGCCTCCACACTCATAGGACCGCATACATCAGTATGTATTATTTCCAATAAGTCAGTTGCTCGCTCCATCGTTCCGGAGAACGGAGTCTTAGTCATCTTGCCCATGAGGCATGGTTTGCAAGCATCAAGTAATTCATAATCAACTGATTCCAAAATCCCATCAGCATGGAGTTTCTTCATGCGCTTTACACCAATATGACCTAAACGGCAGTGCCACAAATAACTTGCACTATCATTATTAACCTTGCATCTTTTGGCTTCAATATTATGAATATGTGTATCACTACTATTGAGATTCAACAAAAATAGACCACTCATGAAAGGTGCATGACCATAAAAGATATTACTCATATAAATAGAACAACCATTATTCTCCGATTTAAATTAATAATCGTCTCGCATCAAACAAGATCCAGATATAATGTTCATGCTCAACACTGGCACCAAATAATAACTATTCAGGTCTAAAACTAATCCCGACGGTAGATGTAGAGGTAGCGTGCCGACCGCGATCACATCGACTTTGGAACCATTTCCCACGCGCATCGTCACCTCGTCCTTAGCCAATCTTCGTTTAATCCGTAGCCCCTGTTTCGAGTTGCAAATATGAGCAACAAAACCAGTATCAAATACCCAGGCGCTACTATGAGCATTAGTAAGGTACGCATCAATAACATGTATATCAAATATACCTTTCACTTTGCCATCCTTCTTATCCGCCAAATACTTGGGGCAGTTCCGCTTCCAGTGACCAGTCCCTTTGCAGTAGAAGCACTCAGTCTCAGGCTTAGGTCCAGACTTGGGATTCTTCACTTGAGCAGCAACTTGCTTGCCGTTCTCCTTGAAGTTCCCCTTCTTCCCTTTGCCATTTTTCTTGAAACTAGTGGTCTTGTTAACCATCAACACTGGATGCTCCTTCTTGATTTCTACCTCTGCAGCCTTTAGCATTGCGAAGAGCTCGGGAATTGTCTTATCCATCCCTTGCATATTATAGTTCATCACGAAGCTTTTGTAGCTTGGTCGCAGTGATTGAAGAACTCTGTCAATGACACTATCATCAGGAAGATTAACTCCCAGTTGAGTCAAGTGGTTGTGGTACCCAGACATTCTGAGTATATGTTTACTGACAGAACTATTCTCCTCCATCTTGCAGCTATAGAACTTATTAGAGACTTCATATCTCTCAATGCGGGCATTTGCTTGAAATATTAACTTCAACTCTTGGAACATATCATGTGCTCCATGACGTTCAAAATGTCTTTGAAGTCTCGATTCTAAGCCGTAAAGCATGGCACACTAAACTATCAAGTAGTCATCACCTTTGCTTTTCCAGACGTTCATAACGTCCGGAGTTGCTCCTGCAGCGGGTCTTGCACCTAGCGGTGCTTCAAGGACGCAATTCTTCTATGTAGCAATGAGGATAATCCTTAAGTGACGGACCCAGTCCGTGTAGTTGCTACCATCATCTTTCAACTTAGCTTTCTCTAGGAACGCATTAAAATTCAAGGGAACGGTAGCACAGTCCGTTGATCTACAACAACATAGACATGCAAAATACTATCAGGTACTAAGTTCATGATAAATTAATGTTCAATTAATCATATTACTTAATAACTCCCACTTAGATAGACATCCCTCTAAGCATCTAAATGATCACGTGATCCATATCAACTAAACCATGTCCGATCATCACGTGAGATGGAGTAGTTTTTAATGGTGAACATCACTATGTTGATCATATCTACTATATGATTCACGCTCGACCTTTCGGTCTCAGTGTTCCGAGGCCATATCTGCATATGCTAGGCTCGTCAAGTTTAACCCGAGTATTCTGCGTGTGCAAAACTGGCTTGCACCCGTTGTATGTGAACGTAGAGCTTATCACACCCGATCATCACGTGGTGTCTCAGCACGACGAACTGTCGCAATGGTGCATACTCAGGGAGAACACTTGTACCTTGAAATTTAGTGAGAGATCATCTTATAATGCTACCACTGTACTAAGCAAAATAAGATGCATAAAGGATAAACATCACATGAAATCAATATAAGTGATATGATATGGCCATCATCATCTTGTGCCTTTGATCTCCATCTCCAAAGCACCGTCATGATCTCCATCGTCACCGGCTTGACACCTTCGCTACCGCTTAGTGATAAAGTAAAGCAATTACATGGCGATTGCATTTCATACAATAAAGTAACAACCATAAGTCTCCTGCCAGTTGCCGATAACTTTTACAAAACATGATCATCTCATACAACAATTTATATCTCATCACGTCTTGACCATATCACATCACAACATGCCCTGCAAAAACAAGTTAGACGTCCTCTACTTTGTTGTTACAAGTTTTACGTGGCTGCTACGGACTTCTAGCAAGAACCGTTCTTACCTACGCATCAAAACCACAACGATTTTCGTCAAGTGTGCTATTTTAACCTTCAACAAGGACCGGGCATAGTCAAACTCGATTCAACTAAAGTTGGAGAAACAGACACCCGCCAGCCACCTATGTGCGAAGCACGTCGGTTGAACCAGTCTCATGAACGCGGTCATGTAATGTCGGTCCGGGCCGCTTCATCCAACAATACCGCCGAATCAAAGTAAGACGTTGGTGGTAAGCAGTATGACTATTATCGCCCACAACTCTTTGTGTTCTACTCGTGCATATAACATCTACGCATAGACCTAGCTCTGATACCACTGTTGGGGAACTTAGTATTTCAAAAAAAAAATCCTACGATCGTGCAAGATCTATCTAGGAGATGCATAGCAACGAGACGGGAGAGTGTGTACACGTACCCTCGTAGAGCGAAAGCAGAAGCGTTTAGTAACGCGGTTGATGTAGTCGAACATCTTCACGATCCAACCGATCCAGGTACGGCACCTCCGTGTTCAGCACATGTTCAGCACGGTGACGTCCCTCGAGCTCTTGATCCAGTTGAGGACGAGGGAGAGTTCCGTCAGCACGACGGCGTGGTGACGGTGATGATGATGTTACTGGCGCAGGGCTTCGCCTAAGCACTACGACGATATGACCGAGGTGTTAAACTGTGGAGGGGGCACCGCACACGGCTTAAGATATTGTCTGTTATGCTATTGGGGTGCCCCCTGGCCACATATATAAAGGAGGGAGGGAGAGAGGAGGCCGACCAGGTTGGGCGCGCCAGGGGGAGTCCTACTTGGACTCCTAGTCCAAGTAGGATTCGCCCACCCACCCCTTTTCTTTTCTTCCACCGGAGGGAAAGGAAGGAGGGGAGAAGGAGAAGGAAGGAGGGGGGCGCGCCCCCACCCCTTGTCCAAATCAGTTTGGGCAGGGGGGAGGCGCGCGCCACCTCATGGCCCTTATTCCCTCTCTCCACTAAAGCCCACTAAGGCCCATTAACTTCCCCGGGGGTTCCGGTAACCCCTCGGTACTCCGGAAAAATACCCGGATCACTTGGAACCATTCCGATGTTCGAATATAAACTTCCAATATATGAATCTTTACCTCTCGACCATTTCAAGACTCCTCGTCATATCTGTGATATCATCTGGGACTCCGAACAAACTTCGGTCATCAAACCACATAACTCATAATACAAATCGTCATCGAACATTAAGCGTGCGGACCCTACGGGTTCGAGAACTATGTAGACATGACTGAGACACATCTCCAGTCAATAACCAATAGTGGAACCTGGATGCTCATATTGGCTCCTACATATTCTACGATGATCTTTATCGGTCAAACCGCATAACAACATACTTCATTCCCTTTGTCATCGGTATGTTACTTGCCTGAGATTCGATCGCCAGTATCATCATACCTAGTTCAATCTCGTTACCGGCAAGTCTCTTTACTCGTTCCGTAATGCATCATCCCGCAACTAACTCATTTGTCACATTGCCTGCAAGGCTTATAGTGATGTGCATTACCGAGAGGGCCCAGAGATACCTCTCCGATATAGGGAGTGACAAATCCTAATCTTGATCTATGCTAACCCAAAAAACACCTTCGGAGACACCTGTAGAGCATCTTTATAATCACCCAGTTACGTTGTGATGTTTGATAGAACACAAGGTGTTCCTCCGGTATTTGGGAGTTGCATAATCTCATAGTCAGAGGAACATGTATAAGTCATGAAGAAAGCAATAGCAATAGAACTAAACAATCATTATGCTAACTAACGGATGGGTCTTGTCCATCACATCATTATCCTAATGATGTGAACCTGTTCATCAAATGACAACACATGTCTGTGTTTAGGAAACTTAACCATCTTTGATTAACGAGCTAGTCAAGTAGGGGCATACTAGGGACACTCTATTTTGTCTATGTATTCACACATGTACTAAGTTTCGGGTTAATACAATTCTAGCATGAATAATAAACATTTATCATGATATAAGGAAATATAAATAACAACTTTATTATTGCCTCTAGGGCATATTTCCTTCATAAGCTACCATGTTTTGGAAACCAAAATTTCTAGAAACTTCAGATGTGAACATTGCAAAAACGTGTAATTTTGCCATGTGACATGCTAAAAAAATCATAATAATTTCATGTGGACAATATGCAAATTTATAATTTTGCAATGTTTTAAAAGAAATTTTAAGAATCTGCCATGACAATTGACTATATGTGGGCTGCAGCATCTCCTAGTTCTGGGCTTTAGATTTCCCTAAAGAAAATCTAGCCAGATCCTGATGAGTGCCTGATCCTGAATGCTCTTCTGTTTCCGGCCCCCTCCCCCATTCCCCTCGAAAAAAGGTCTGTCCTCCAACAAGACACGGACAACACGCATTCCAAGAAGACTGTTTTCATTATGCATGTGATTTTGTTAATGCTAGATTTGAGCACTGTAACAGGGAAGCAAATAAAGTAGCTCATGAGCTTGCTAGATTAGTCAGATTTTCTTTGACTTCTGATCGGTTTGAGGAGCCTTTAAATGAAATTGTAATGTTCCTCTAAAACGATGTACTACTTATTACAAATGAATAAAGTTGGAGTTTGTTTTCAAAAAAGACACGGACAACACGTTGGTTTTGATTTTTTTCATCGGATCGCCGACCCGGTCCGGTTTTTATGCGTGCATTGGAGCTTTATGGGTCCCATGTGCCACATGGGCTAGGTCTAGCCAGCCAGTGCATGGGCCCACCATCCAAGCTCTAGCTAGCCTGCTGTCTATCGATGTTTGGGTATGCCACATACCCCAGACTGTGTATCGGCGCAACTGACGTATTCTTAAAAAAGAACATCCTACCCTTTATTACGACGGTATGAAGAGATCTCCTCCGTTGATGTTTTTAGGGATTGTACCGAAGCAAAAGTGTTTTGAAAAACAGTTTTGCTAAGTCCCAGTTGTCTGAGACTTTATTATGTCTTAGTCGATACTATCTTACTTTGATTTTGCATGGAGATTCGTGCAAAAAAATCTTTTTAGTTTTCCTTTTTTCTTCTTACATACTATATCATTTGACTTAGATTTGGTTAAGTCTCAGTTGACTGAAACCTAGCCACACCCTGTAAAAAATCATCACACATAGTCGATCTTTTCTAATTTCTTTTGAGAGATACTGCTTTGTCTCATCCTTCCACACAACTTTTCAATATTGAAGTTTCCTGTATCCAGAATCATACTAGGTGATTGAAAAATCTAGCGGAAAAAAATACCTCCGCTAAAAGCGGATCGTAGCGAGGCGAGGAGGCTTCCCTTTGTGCTCCGCCAGCGCCGCCATTGGTTCCCTCTTCCTCCGTCAGCCGCTCCAGCGACGGGAGGGGGGGGCCTCGGATCTGTGCATCGGTTGTGTTCACAGTAGGGCTAGGGTTGAGGGAGACGTTGCCGAGTCCGTTGCGGCGGTGTCGCATCTGAATAAGTTTTCTCGGGCTTCGTACACGGTCCGGCGTGGCTCTTTCCTGCGTCTAGGAGCCAGCGAGGTTGGGGATCCCCGGATGTCATTGAGGTCGCAGGCTATGGTGTCTCAAGGTCGATCGGCACTGGTCGGGCAAGTCCTCGGGTGGTTGGTGGTTTTGCAGAGATGGAGCTTCTTCTTCCTCCTTGTCGGTATGATCTACTGTTGTTGTTCATCCTTTTTCTTTGTGCTAATGCTGGAGGGATGTTCTGCTTTGCCAGGGCAGTTTCCCTGGCCGTGGCGCCGGAACCGGATCCTAGTTCTCTTCCAACCAGAAGGGGCAGCACATATGGCGGTATTCAAAGCCACTGATGACGAAGGCTGGTGCAGACTTGTTGGATACACAGGTGTGTCCTTGTTTTTTTGGCGCCGGAGCAAAGAAAAGGCGGAGCAGTGTGGCGATTATGATGTTGTGGTTGAAGATGATGTCCTGCTTCTCGTTTTAGATTCTTTTGTTGTAGGGGTCTTTCGCAAGGTTCAGGGGTGACGACACAGAGCTCCAAAGATCTTCCTATTTTTCTAGTTGTGTTAGGGTGCTCTTTGTTATTTTGCTTAATCATGATTGTGTTAGCGTGTGCTTGTACGGTTGAAGATTATGTATTGTTTCGTGATACGAATACAAGCATACTTTCTCAAACAAACAAAAAATCATACCAGGTGACAAAAATACGAGGCAACTATCTTAATGCAGTGAATCACAAGTGATCGTTGCATCGAACGAGCCTAATGCAGGCATCTAAACACGAGCTTTCTTTCCTACTCACATACTACTACAACACAGACAGCCAAACTCCAGGTTCAATCTTTTGTTTCTTCTTCCTGCGGTGCAGGTGCAGATGATCACACGGCCAGTATCGAACGTACACAAGGCCACACATACGTAAGCGCGGCCGAATACATCATAGGTAGAACAAGACGACGACGGCTGGCGGCACCGGATGTGACAAGCGACATCGGCAACGTCTCATCGAACTGGACCAGGGATCTGTAGGCGGCATTGGGCTGCCAGTAGGCCGGGATGACCTGGTCGGCGACGAGCGACCTGCCGGACTCGTCGGTGACGCGCAGCGAGAAGGGCCCCTGCAGCGGGCGGAGCCTGTCCAGGCGCCAGATGGATCCCCACGACTCCCTCATCGGCGTCCAGTACCCCGTCGGCGCCCTGTCCGGCAGCCGCGACTCCATTATGTCCACCTGCGACACGTCGCCGGCGCCGTCCTCGTACTCCACCAGGATCGCCAGGTAGTTGGGGTTGGACCCGTGCTGCACCCGGAACGTCACCGTTAGCCCCGGGTACTGGCAGGGCACCCTGCATTGCAATGTACGTCATTCCCGGTATCTATCAGTGTGTCACCACACGAGCAACCAAGAAACACAAACAAAAAGCAGTATGCCTGCCACTAGATTATGGATCTTTAATACCGTAAAGTTAGGATGTGCAAAATGGTTCTTTCTGTTGACAATTAGCGAGACGAAAGTGCAGGCAAAGCACAGAATTTGCTTTTGTAGCAAGGAAAGTAGCCAATGGTGGACAAGGAAAGACGGATGCCATGTCGGTTAAAGTTAATCTCATGATGAGATTAAGTAAGATAAGATGGTGGAGCTAGCTACCTCTTGAACTGCATGTCGATGATGCCGGCGTGGCGGAGCTCGTCGTGGCGGCCGTACTTGGCCATGGCGCCGAAGGCGGTGCCGCTGAGGTCGAAGTGGTAGCGAGAGACCGGGTAGTAGTTCATGTCCGTGATGATCACCGTCTCCGGGATGCCGGAGCAGGCACGATGGGCCACGCACCTGATCTGCATTGCATTTGCATTGCACGCAACAATCCAAGATCCGTGGAATAAAATTACATCAATCACAGGCTGTCTGGGGAAAGAAATCGTACTACTACTAAACGACAACGTCCGCATGTTACTGTGAAAAGTAAGTATCAAGCCACTGCAACGCCGGCGACAGACATCAGTTATGCTAACCTGGTAGCATGAGCCGCACCCCTTGCCGTCCTTGAAGATCGGCTGGTTGCCGCACGACGTCATTGACGAGAAAGGCGGCCAGTTCACGTTCTTGAACCCGCAAGCACCACCTGCATCCCATCCGTGATTTGGTACGTATTTATTGAAAACAAGAACCGCAATCAGCAGCATTCAGCAATGCAATTGGAATTGGAATCCACACAGACATGATAGCAGTCGTACCGTTGTCGTAGGGGCCGGCGCCATTGGGAGCGCCGTACCAGGTGGCCCGGGCATCGAGCCAGCCCTCGTCGGAGCTGGAGTTGGAGGCGGGGATATTGGACGCAGGGACGTTGGTGGCGGGGACATTGGTGGTGGGGACATTGGTGGTGGGTGCAGGTGGTGGAGGTGGGTAACAGAATAGATCAGGCAGATAACCGCAGCCGCAGCATCCATGGGGATGGGCAGCGACCAGGAAGAACAGAGCAACCACACGGGCACGGGCAAAGGAGAAGGATGCTGCCATCGCTCCGCCGCTGGTCTGCTGTGGCGAATGCCGTACTCCAGTGGAGGGAAGGAATCCAACTGAAGCGCCGTCTTGTGCTTGTGGAAGGAAGGAATAGAGAAGTGGGCCAACAGCCGTGATTCCTCCCCTCCCCTCCCGTTCAGACGGCGACGCCGCAGACGAGGACGACCGGAAGCTGTGACAGGGACGCCGTCCGTCGTAGGATAGGAGCTATGCCACTGCCAGCCCAGGTCCCCAGCTCCGGCCGCGTCGCCGGCGCATCAGATCCGGCCAAAACCTTGGCCTACGCGGTCGCGGAGACAGAGAGCACGAGCTTCGGAAGCCACACGGCCGTGTAGGAGGATGCCGCAGATGGCCTCTCCCATCTCCACCCCAGGTCCAGCCTCTTCACTGCACAAGAGCAAGAAAGATCCAGGAGGAGGATTCCTATCCTCAGTAAGAACACACACACAGTATATCCAACCATATCCTTGAGCTTGAGGGGAAGAAAAGAGAAGAGGTAACTCTGTATGTCAAAGAGACGGTAATAAATACTCGCCTTCTTCACCAGTCTGAGCAGTGCAGCGTAGCGCAGCGCATAGAAGCAGATCGATGTGAGACTCCGGCGAGAGCGAGACCAGAGTACCAGACTGGTGGGTGGTCACGGAGCTGTAGACAATGAATGGGGAAGGGGCCGACACCGGGGGACCTGGGTGGCTGGGTACGAAGGCACTTCCGTCGACGGGGGGGCTAGTGGGAATGGAAGGGTCCCGGCGGCGGCGGAAGGTCGCTGAAGAAATGGCAGAGGCGGAGCCGACCTGCCCGAGGATTTTGAGAGTGGGACTGTGGAAGTCAGATATTTTTTTTAGGGGAAGTCAGAGATGAGGACGTTCCAAGCACTGGGCTTCTCCTCTCTCTTTCTTTTTTGAGAATCAGCACTAGTGGGCTTTGATGCAGCAAAGCAAACAAATATTTATTCTTGGCCCAACACGTCCGAAGCCCGATATGCTCTTCAAATAGCTGACCCATGACTCGCCAAATATTTTTGAGCCCTAAATTTTGTAGATAATGTCTGGGTTCTCTTGATTTTGTTGGAGCAAATTAAATACTCCCTCCTTGGCACAATATAGTTAGTGCCCATTGGATTCCGTGAAAAAGCAAATTTCACTAACTTTGAGCAAGTTAAATGAGGAAATCATATGTATCTACAATATCAAATGTGTACCATATGAAAATATACGTCATGATGGTATTGACTTGGTATTCGAGATGTTGATATTCTTTTATATAAGTTTGGTCAAAATTTACACGGTTTGACTTGAAAATAATATTATATGCTCTATATTTTGGTTAGGAGGGACTATTTGCCAACTTGGCTATGTGTTTCACTGAGTTCACACTTTGTGATATACTCTCTCCGTTCCTTTATATAAGGTGTATTTGTTTTTTTATAAAATTTCATAATGTAAAATACATTTCTTCAAATTCCTTGTAATTCCCTTGTTAGCCATTCAGAAAAAGGGAAAGTATCTCTTTCTTTATTGTATGTATCTCTTCTTGTAGCAAAAGAAGGAAAACATCTCTCTATCGATTGCATGTATCTTTTTCTTTTCTGGACTAACTGATTTACTTGCCACTAACCAACACATTTGCCAAGGATAATTTCGTCATAACATGTCTATAATTATGTGGCTTGGTCACCGTGCTGAAAATAATATACCTTACATAAAGAAACGAAGTGAGCTGAAAGCACAAGTGCTCCCTGGGTGATTTTGGTAATTAATGCCAACATATCTCTTGTTGGACTAATGTTTTCATCTAGTATGTTTCAGATAAGTTCAACAATGGAGTGGCATGGACTAGAGGATGTGGAACCCCTTCAAGATGATGAGGACAAAGGATTGGCTCAAGCTCAAAGCTCAGGACTCTACATTTTCTATTTTAGTGATCCAAGATCACATTGAGTCCATATGAAAGCCAATACTATTAAAAGGGGATGAGGTGTTGCTTAATAGCTTGCTTGCTCAAAGTGCTTAGTGATATGCTCCAAAAACCCTCAACCACTTTCTCACATCCACATATGTCCCAAACCAAAAGTCAAACTCGGCCCCATCGAAACTTTCTATCCGGCGCCACCAAGTTCTGTTGACACAGCCACTGCCAGAAACCCTAACAGATTCAGTCTCACCGATGGGATCTTGGTCTCACCGAGATGGGCTTGCAAACTCTCTGTTGCCTATTGCAATCATTTCGGTCCCACCGAAATATGCAATCGGTCTCACCGAGTTTGATTGGCCATCTCTCAGTTTCACTTATTACCCAAATCGGTCCCACTGAGTTTGTGTAATCGGTCAAACCAAGATAAGGCTTTACCCTAACCCTAGCACATCGGTCCTACCGAGTTGATCATATCGGTCCCACCAAAATGCCTAACGGTCACATTATGAACTAAATCGGTCTAACCGAGTATTCTGATTCGGTCCCGCTGAGTTTGGTAAATTGTGTGTAACGGTTAGATTTTATGTGGAGGCTATATATACCCCTCCACCCACTCTTCATTCGTGGAGAAAGCCATCAGAACATGCCTACACTTCCATCATACATTTTCTGAGAGAGAACCACCTACACTTGTGTTGAGGTCAAGATATTCCATTCCAACCACATAAATCTTGATCTCTAGCCTTCCCCAAGCTGCTTTCCACTCAAATCATTTTCCACCAAATCCAATCCTATGAGAAAGAGTTGAGTGTTGGAGAGACTATCATTTGAAGCACAAGAGCAAAGAGTTCATCATCAACACACGGTCTATTACCTTTTGGAGAGTGGTGTCTCCTAGATTGGTTAGGTGTCACTTGGGAGCCTCCGTCAAGATTGTGGAGTTGAACCAAGGAGTTTGTACGGGCAAGGAGATCGCCTACTTCGTGAAGATCTACCCTAGTGAGGCAAGTCCTTCATGGGCGATGGCCATGGTGGGATAGACAAGGTTGCTTCTTCATGGGTGGAGCCCTTCGTGGACTCGCGCAACCGTTACCCTTCGTGGGTTGAAGTCTCCATCAACGTGGATGTACGATAGCACCACCTATCGGAACCACGCCAAAAATCTCCGTGTCTCCAATTGCGTTTGCACACTCCAATCCCATCCCTTTACATTCTTGCAAAGTTGCATGCTTTACTTTCCGCTGCCCATATACTCTTGTCATGCTTGCTTGATATGTATTGTGAAATGTTTAAACATGTGCTAAAGCTCCACCTCAACTTGAAGAAATTAAAAACTGCCACTTTTCTTTGCTAAGAGTCTATTCACCCCCTCTAGACACCTCTTCTCGATTCTTTCATGAGCATAATAGATCTTTTTTTGCATGGTAATACGTGTCTCATTCATATCATGAAGAACAAAGTACAAGTCACGTAAAGACCGACATGACAAAACTAAAAAGATAGCAGAACATCTCTGAGCTTGACACCAATGCCCATCACCTACCTCTGGCACCAGCACAACATCCACCAAAGAAAAGAATGACGGATCACCTCCTCACCCGAGCTCGACGCGGCTCCATCGCTGATATGCAGCTTTGCGGACCTCCAAGGTAGTTCACCAAAAGTGAAGCCATTGCCATTGAACGAATCAGACCGGGGCAACACCCTAGACACGCCATCAAACTCCAGATCTGGCACCCCCACGACTAAGACGCCGAAGAAGAAAACCATACCTGTCGTCCATGAACCACCAACCCAGCACACATTCCGTCTTCCAGATGTCGTCGATGCAGACCATACTCTGCATCCGCTCCTGGACTACCTCCCAAGCTCCGCGCCTCCACTGGAGCAAACGCCGTCGCAACGGTGGAGCCCGAGGACACAGGTCCACCATGAGGATGCCGCCGCCACCACGCCATCCTTACTTGAACAGACTGGTTTCCAAATCCATCCCCAACCATAGGGCAGATGGCCTCGTCAGGGATGGATCCGAAGAATCTTTATTCAGCGTCGTGATCATTGCACCGAAGCCAAGACGATGAACAACCTAAAAACCTAGACTACAAGGGAGTAAAAATGATCCATGCACGTGGATCCAACGACCCCCCTACCACCGACGGCAGAGGTCGTCGGTGGAGGGGAGCCGCCGAAGGACGGTGCTGAAAGATGGCCTCTCCTGGCGGCGGCTAGGGTTCCAGCCGCCAAGGAGAGAAAACTCAATCGATACAGCAGTTGGTACTAGGGAGCATAATAGATAAGTTCACTCGAAGGTACATGATAGAAAGTAGAGAAGTTCCTGCTACGAACGTGTCATTCCAAGTCGTTATGCATATACCTCCCGTCCATAAATCAAGACGTATATTTTTAGTCAAAAGTCAACGTAGTGTAACTTTGACCAATTTGTAGACAACAAGTATATTTTCGAAATAGAGTGAGGTGTTTTGATGAATATCTCACAACACGCTTCGCCTCTAGGGTTAAGCAACTCCGCCGGGGGGGGGGGGGGGGGGGGCGCCGCGGCCGCATTCCATCTTTACCGTGTAGGACGACACTGTTACTATACATGACTTTGGGCGGCGGGATGGCCTTCTTGCGACGCAGTTCGCCCATGGATCTCGAGGAGATCATGGCTTGGAGGAAACCGATGCTGGGAAGTTTCCAAACGGGGAACAGGACTTTGATCCGGGGAAGGAAAAGCAAGGCCGAGGTGCGCATAAAATGCATCATCGGGATCTAAGGGAGTGCAACCAAACCATAAATATATAAATTTGCCATGTGACACGTTGAAGAAATCATAAAATTTTCATGGCAGCATTATGCAAAATTATAATCTTGTAAACTTAAAAAAAAGTATTAGGAATCTACCATGACAATTAACTATATGTGGGCTGCAACATCTCCTTAGTCCTGGGCTTTAGGGCATCTCCAACGCTGACCCTCAAACCGCCTGCACCCGTCCGGATCGCGTGGCCCAGACGTGTTGTGCCATCCAACGCGGGCATGTATCGTTCGCTCGCTGTCCAGGTGCATTTTTTCCGGTAAAACCGGAAACAAACTATGGGGGGTGGGGGGCTTTGCGGGCGTCTGTACCACTGCCCCGCCCGTGTCTAACTACCCTGGCCCACCAAAAAACCTCTCCCTCGCCCACGCGCACTTATCGTAAGGCGTCAGCTGCCCGCATTCGTGCCGCTCGAGAGCGGCTGCTCCGCATTGACGCTGACGTAGAACGGACGCGACCTCTCAATGCCGGCATTGAAGCGTCACGCCAGCTGAGAGAGAGCCGCCTACTGCATGCTTGGCTGAACACGCCTCCCGCCGCATTCAAATGGCCACTGACTGCGCACTGATGACCCACAAGTATAGAGGATAAATCGTAGTCATTCGATAAATAAGAGTGTCAAACCCAATGAGGAATTAAAGAATTGATAAGCGGTTTTCAGCAAGGCATTCTCTATAAGTGTTGCAGAGTAGTAGTAACAGATAGTTTGATAGTAAGATAATTCATAGCAAGTAATAAGTAACAATAGTAATAAAGTGCAGCAAGGTGACCCAATCTTTTTTGTTGCAAAGGACAAGCCAAAAGTACTTCGTATAATGAGCAAATCGTTCTCGAGGGCACATGAGAATTGCGCCTAGGTACTTTCATCGTGATTAGTTGATCCAGGTTCACTACTTTGATAAGTTGTTATGTGGTGGACCGGTGCTAAGGTGTTGTTCTTACTTGAACTACCAACCTACTTATGATTATCCCCTCTCGTAAGCATCCGTGACTACGAAATAAGATTAAGATAAATCTAATCATAACATGAAACATATGGATCCAACTCAGCCCCTTACGGAAGGAACATTCATATTTGTGGCCCTAACTTGAACCCACTACTCATATTTACCTATAACTTTTTGATGTGCTCAAATTTTCCCCTAAAAAGCATTTTAGGTCGCAAGTATGCCCTTCCATCTGGTCAAAGTTGTCTGACCAAAACTTTGAAAATTCATAACAAATCCATATGAACTCGGAAGAATGCAAAACAAGATATCAAAATGTTCATAAAACATAACCTATATGCACGTGTCATTTATGTTCATGACAGAAGCACTCTTTAAAGCTTTTTAGGGTTTATAACATTAAAACACTATTTAGGGTGGATGCAAATAAATGCATATGTAGGTGATGAGCGTAAATGACATGCGCGTATATGTGGTATTTTTATGAACATTTTGATATCTTATTTGCATTCTTCTGAGTTTATATGAATCTATACCAATATAAAAAGACCCAAAGGGCAGCTCCAATTAATCTCGGTCATCAAATCATGTCAATCCAACGACCTAGACTGCTTCAATATCGAGCGCTCAAAATGTTTAGCGTGCAGTTAATTTCATGCCAAATATAGTGCTAATCACATAATAACACACAAATAATATCCTACTTAATATCCGCATGCACTTAATATACTTCCAAATTAACATGCATTGCATGTACACATTGACTAGTTTATTATGATTTTTCAAAGTTTGGGTCAAACAACTTTGACCGGTTGGAAGGGCATTCTCGTGACCTAAAATGCTTTTTAGAGGCAAATTTGAACACATGAAAAAGTTAGGGGTAAATCTTAGAGTGGACGCAAATTAGGGGCATAAATGTAGGGTTTAAGCTTCTGTCACTCTAGCAACCTATCATCTACTTACTAATCCTGTGATGCTTTCCCCTAGGCTCAAGCATGCACTACAAAAAAAGACACATCCGTGACATTTTGGGCTGAACGAATTTTTTTTGTCATACTTATGACACTTCTATGACGATAATTGTGACAAACCCATCATAGATGTGGTGGGATCCTACTTCTATGACAAAAAATCATGATAGAAAATGGGCTTTTCGTCCTGAGCGGGCCGGAGACGCAGCTGCATGACATTCTTTGGGCCGTCCATGACGGGAAAACCGTGGTAGAAGCAAGGGCGAGGAAAATATCGGGGTGTTCCCGGTTACGGTGGGTGGTCGGGGCCGAGCGATGCGCGTTTCTCTCGTACACGCACGCGCGTGGGTGCAAGGCGTTGGGCTCTAACTGAACCTGAGCGAGGCGTTGGTCTCTAACTGAACCCGAGCGATTGCACTGCAGGCTACGCGTTACTGAACCCGAGCGATCGATCGATGGCTGTTAACTGAACCCAATCGAGCGATTCCTTCGCTACTGCTGCTAACTGAAGCTGATCGATGCTGCCTCTGGATGAACAGTGAGCGTTGCTGGGGGGTTTGGATGAACAGTTCCCGGTGGGGGTGGATGAACAGGACCCCGTGGTGTTGCCTCTGGATGAACAGGACCCCGATCAATCGAGCCGGTTGGGGTTGGATGACCAGGACCCTGTGGAGGGCTGGATGAACAGGACCACCCCGTGGAGGGCAGGATGAATAGTAGACGGTGGAGGGCTGGATGAACAGTAGCCCGTGGATGGGTGGTTGAATAGGAGCCCGTGGAGAGGGCTGGTTGAACAGTAGCCGGTGGAGTAGCGGACGGTGGAGGCTGGATGACCAGGAGCCCGTGGATGAACAGTCGCAGGTGGAGGCTGAAGGAGGTCGATGGTGGATGAACAGTAGCCCGTGGAGGCTGGAGGGGGTCGACGGTGGAGATGAACAGTATCCCGTGAAGTCCCGTTTTGCGGTATGCCACACCCCTCCCGATGAACAGGACCCCCGTTTCGACCGTAGCGCTCCAACACAAGTCCGTTTCCTCCGTTTTGCGGTATGCCACACCCCTCCCGAACAACAGGACCCCCGTTTCGACCGTAGGAGGTCCGTTTCCACCGTTTTGCGGTACGCCCGAGCCCTCCCGATGAACAGGATCCCGTTTCGACCGTGGCCGGTGTAGTGACCCGACCTCAAACGGTCAAGTCTCTGTGCTTCAGTGTCATCCCTGGATCGGTAATGCTGACACACACAGTACTCGAAGGATTTATAACAGAGTAGCAATCACACACTTATTACATCGAATGTCTCAAAAGAGAACTTATTACAATAAATATGGCTTAAGGCCATCTAATACGATAACAGCAGAAGGCTTGGAAGATAAAGTGAGTCCATCAACTCCAACGGCATAGCTGAGCTGCACGGCAACGACCTAACGAACCTTACTCCTCGTCTGAAAAGTCTGCAACATAATACGTTGCAGCCCGAAAATGGGTCAGAACATGGAATATGCTGGCAATATAACACAGTAGAGCAAGAACAGAATAATGCTATCACTACATGCATATTTGGCTGGTGGAAAGCTCTATGGTTATAGTTTTTGCGAAAAGCCAATTTTTCCCTACAACAAAGGAATAAGTTTTATTTTAACTATCATGGTAGTTGAAACATCATTGAGAAGGTTCCTCCAACTCAATCCCAATTAAAGTAATTATCAACCCAACAATATTAATTTAGAGTGATGAGATACTTAGGATACTCCAAGTACTAGATACTCAAGATTGTCCATAACCGGGGACACAGCTAACCATGATTAGATTGTACACTCTGCATAGGTTTGCGCACTTTTCCCCACAAGACTCGATCGCCTCCGTTGGATTTCTCGCACTACATGGTGTTTGAGAAACGGATGACCGAGACACAGTCTTTCAGAAACATTAACTCTTTACTCCGGGTAGACCATACCAACCTACATCCCTCTACCTGTTGATCCACCTCTTCAAGAGCTCACGCAACTTACTCAACTATGCTCGAGCCTATAATAGCTTGTGGCTGCACACGGAAGTTTCTAGCATGAACATATCTCAGTTCCCTTTGAGCCTGGGTGGCGGACCTTAGGATGATCACACGGGTACTCCGGGATATCCTAGGACAACACTGGATTCTCCAGGTGCCCGACAAGCAATCCACCCAGATGTGTATTAAAGTTGCCACCTTAAGTTGAACCATTAATTAACAATCTCACATCTGTCATGGATATACTCAAACCCAATCCACGTCTACGAGCATAGCATAGCAATATAAGCAATACGTAGAAGTAACTCCCAAGGTTTGAATATAACAGGGCAATAGGTTCTACCTCATCAACTACTTCCCAACCCACATGTTAAACACATCCTAATCATGCAATGTTTGAGGATTGGAACTAATGCATAAAAACTGGGTATGAAAGAAGTATGATCAATGTGTTACTTGCCTTGCTGACGATCCGCAAAACCTAGGGACTCGTAGTAGCACGCTTCGCACTCCGGGAATTCTATCGCAAACAAACAATAGCATACATAAGCAATCAAGCAAAGACGCATGAGCAAAACTCAAGTAAGAAGAATTGACCAGAAAGTTCAACTTAAGAACTCCGGTTTGCAAAAAGAATCAAATCAAGCGGAGCAACGAAACTCAAAATGCGAAAGAAACAAGATCCGTTTACTAATCTGAACTAAAGTCAAATTTTATAGTAGAAAAATCTTGTTCAAGTTGGTTAAACAGAAAGAGGGTTTCGAGACGAAGATCTAGGCGCTTGAATCGCCTGATTCCGATAAACGAGCGAAAAGATAAACTAAAAAGAAAATCGGATCAGAAATCGCGATCGAAAATAATCGCGGAAAATCCGAGAAAAAGAAAAACTGACGAACAGGCTAATGAACGAATGTTCGCTGTCTGCGGTTAAACGGTGAAAACCGTTCGTTAAAACGAAAGTAAAATGGGCGTTCGCTAAATAACTAAACCGAAAATAAACCGAACCGGATCTATGTAAAAAAACAGATCTAGGGTTTTGAAAAAAAACCAAAACGTTTTCTCACGAAAACTGAGGCGGCTACCTCGGGTCCGGCAGGGCGGTGGCGGCAGCGCGGGCGGCGGTGGCAGGATTAGGGTTAGGGCACGGGTGGCGGCTGGGCTGGCTCGGGGCTCGGGGTCTCGGGCTTTAAAGGCCGGCCCGAGGAGTCCTGGCCGGTTACGGCCCGGAGTCGGTTCACTTTTTTTTTAAATAATTCTGACGTGCAGAAAAAGAAAGAAAATAAATACTAAACGGACTCCAAAAATCCCGAAATAAATTTTTCCCGTCCTCTAAAAATAGGCCGGACAAGGTGAACATTTATTTGGGCCTAAAATGCAGTTTTGAAAAACACATATTTTTCCTAATTCTAATAAAATAGCGAAAAACTCTGAATAAAATCTAATATTTGATTTTAATATTTTTCCTCCAATATTTCATTTATTTTGGAGAAGTCATATTATCTCCTCTCATATATTTGAATACGAAATATTTTCGGAGAGAAAAATAATTAAAACAAATAATCCTCGTTTCAATATTTGATAAAATTCAAATATGAAAACCGGGAAATCCCCAACTCTCTCCGAGGGTCCTTGAGTTGCTTAGGATTTCGAGGATTGCGAAACGAAATGCAGCAACAATATGATATGCATGAATGATCTATGTATAACATTCCAAATTGGAAATTTGGGATGTTACAGCTGGTCGAACACAAGGCCGTTTCCTCCGTTCCGCGGTACGCCAGGCCTCGTTTCCATCGGCTGTTACGTCCAAGCCCTCCCGATGAACACGACGACGCATTCCGTACGTACGTGGCCGTATTTTTTTTCTTGCACACTGGCCGCTGTACGTACGTGTACATGCTACGTGCGCGCTTCTACATCGACTAGTATGTACGTACATGTTCGCGACCATAATGACAACGCTACGTACGCTTCGACCAAGTGGGTCCCGACTGGCAGGCACTTCCTTGCCTGCGAAGATGTAGCTGGTGGGTCCCAGCAGTCATGGGGGCGAATCGTTCTTTTTGCCCAGACGCACTTCCTTGCGTGCGAAGATGTAGCTGGTAGGTCCCAGCAGTCAGGGGGAAACATTTTTTTCATGAAATACAGTTGTCCGTCCGATGGGTCCCTGCTGTCAGGTGGAGGAATAATCATTTTGCGCGTAATAAGGAGGCACTTCCTTGCGGCCGCCGTGGAACCAGCTGTCAGCCTCTCCACGTACAGTACTCTTCCGATGGAAGTCGTTCCTTGACCACGTTGACCACGCCGCGTCGAGAGCCCAGGGCGGTGGACGACGGCGAGGCCTAGGAAGGGGACGACGCGAAGCCGGGGAAGACGCGGCAGTGGAAGCCTGCGCGGAGAGGAGGACGAGGGTTCACTGGTTCGGCTGCGGTGTGAGGCTGCCGTCGCCGCAGGGCCTGGCCAGTGGTGGGAATAGTAGGGGGCGGTGAGGCCTCTGCGGCAGCACAGCCGGCCACGGGAGGCAGGAGCATGCGGCACGTGTTGGAAATATGCCCTAGAGGCAATAATAAAATGGTTATTATTATATTTCCTTGTTCATGATAATTGTCTATTGTTCATGCTATAATTGTATTAACCGGAGACCGTAATACATGTGTGAATACGTAGACCACAATATGTCCCTAGTAAGCCTCTAGTTGACTAGCTCGTTGATCAATAGATGGTTACGGTTTCCTGACCATGGACATTGGATGTCGTTGATAACGGGATCACATCATTAGGAGAATGATGTGATGGACAAGACCCAATCCTAAGCATAGCACAAGATCATGTAGTTCGTTTGCTAAAGCTTTTCTAATGTCAAGTATCATTTCCTTAGACCATGAGATTGTGCAACTCCTGGATACCGTAGGAATGCTTTGGGTGTGCCAAACGTCACAACGTAACTGGGTGGCTATAAAGGCACACTACGGGTATCTCCGAAAGTGTCTGTTGGGTTGGCACGAATCGAGACTGGGATTTGTTACTCCGTGTGACGGAAAGGTATCTCTGGGCCCACTCGGTAGGACATCATCATAATGAGCTCAATGTGACCAAAGAGTTGATCACAGGATGATGTGTTACGGAACGAGTAAAAGTGACTTGCCGTTAACAAGATTGAACAAGGTATTGGGATACCGACGATCAAATCTCGGGCAAGTAACGTACCGATTGACAAAGGGAATTTTATTCAGGATTGATTGAATCCCCGACATCGTGGTTCATCTGATGAGATCATCATGGAACATGTGGGAGCCAACATGGGTATCCAGATCCCGCTGTTGGTTATTGGCCAGAGAGCTGTCTCGGTCATGTCTGCATGATTCCCGAACCCGTAGGGTCTACACACTTAAGGTTCGGTGACGCTAGAGTTGTTATGGGAATTAGTGCGCAGTTACCGAATGTTGTTCGGAGTCCCGGATGAGATCCCGGACGTCACGAGGAGTTCCGGAGTGGTCCGGAGGTAAAGATTTATATATGGGAAGTCCTATTTTAGCCACCGGAAAATGTTCGGGATTTTTCGGTATTGTACCGGGAAGGTTCTAGAAGGTTCCAGAGTGGGGCCCACCTGCATGGGGGGACCCACATGAACGTGGGTAGTGGGGGCAAGGCCCCACACCCCTGGTCAAGGCGCACCAAGATCCCCCCTTAGAAGGAATAAGATCATATCCCGAAGGGATAAGATCAAGATCCCTAAAAAAGGGGGATAACAATCGGTGGGGAAGGGAAATGATGGGATTTCTTTCCCCCACCTTTGCCAACGCCCCAATGGACTTGGAGGGCAAGAAACCAGCCCCCTCAACCCCGATATATAGTGGGGAGGCGCATGGGAGCCGCACCCCTTCCCCTGGCGCAGCCCTCTCCCTCCCCAACACCTCCTCCTCCTCCGTAGTGGTTGGCGAAGCCCTGCCGGAGAACTGCAAGCTCCACCACCACGCCGCTGTGCTGCCGGAGCTCTCCCTCAACTTCTCCTCTCCCCTTGCTGGATCAAGAACGAGGAGAAGTCCCCGGGCTGTACGTGTGTTGAACGCGGAGGCGCCGTTGTTCGGCGCTTAGATCGGAATCAACCACGATCTGAATCGCTACGAGTACGACTCCTTCATCCGCGTTCTTGTAACGCTTCCGCATCGCGATCTTCAAGGGTATGAAGATGCACTCCCCTCTCTCTCGTTGCTAGTCTCTCCATAGATTGATCTTGGTTATGCGTAGAAATTTTTTAATTTCTGCAACGATCCCCAACAGTGGTATCAGAGCCAGGTTTATGTGTAGTTTCTATGCACGAGTAGAACACAAGTTGTTGTGGGCGTCGATTTTGTCAATTTACTTGTCGTTACTAGTCTTATCTTGATTCGGCGGCATCGTGGGATGAAACGGCCCAGACCGACCTTACACGTACGCTTACGTGAGACAGGTTCCACTGACTGACATGCACTAGTTACATAAGGTGGCTAGTGGGTGTCTGTCTCTCCCACTTTAGTCGGATCGGATTCGATGAAAAGGGTCCTTATGAAGGGTAAATAGAAATTGGCATATCACGTTGTGGTTTTGGCGTAGGTAAGAAACGTTCTTGCTAGAAACCTATAGCAGCCACGTAAAAACTTGCAACAACAATTAGAGGACATCTAACTTGTTCTTGCAGCATATGCCGTGTGATGTGATATGGCCAAAAGGATGTGATGATGTATGAGATTGATCATGTTCTTGTAATAGGAATCACGACTTGCATGTCGATGAGTATGACAACCGGCAGGAGCCATAGGAGTTGTCTTAACTTGTTATATGACCTGCGTGTCAATGAAAACGCCATGTAATTACTTTACTTTATTGCTAACTGTTAGCCATAGTAGTAGAAGTAATAGTTGGCGAGACAACTTCATGAAGACACGATGATGGAGATCATGGTGTCATGCCGGTGATGATGATGATCATGGCGCCCCGAAGATGGAGATCAAAAGGAGCAAAATGATATTGGCCATATCATGTCACTATTTGATTGCATGTGATGTTTATCATGATTTTACATCTTGTTTGCTTAGAACGGCGGTAGCATAAATAAGATGATCCCTCATAAAATTTCAAGAAAGTGTTCCCCCTAACTGTGCACCGTTGCGAAAGTTCGTTGTTTCGAAGCACCACGTGATGATCGGGTGTGATAGATTCTAACGTTCGCATACAACGGGTGTAAGCCAGATTTACACATGCAAAACACTTAGGTTGACTTGACGAGCCTAGCATGTACAGACATGGCATCAGAACACAAGAGACCGAAAGGTCGAACATGAGTCATATAGTGGATACGATCAACATGAAGATGTTCACCGATGATGACTAGTCCGTCTCACGTGATGATCGGACACGGCCTAGTTGACTCGGATCATGTATCACTTAGATGAAAAGAGGGATGTCTATCTGAGTGGGAGTTCATTAAATAATATGATTAGATGAACTTATTTATCATGAACATAGTCAAAAGGTCTTTGCAAATTATGTCGTAGCTCACGCTTTGGTTCTACTGTTTTAGATTTGTTCCTGAGAAATTTAGTTGAGAGTTGATAGTAGTAATTATGCGGACTGGGTTTGTAAACTCAGGATTGTCCTCATTGCTGCGCAGAAGGATTATGTCCTTGATGCACTGCTCAGTGTGCTGAACCTCGAGCGTCCGTTGTGGATGTTGCGAACATCTGACATACACGTTTTGATGACTACATGATAGTTCAGTGTGTAATGCTAAATGGTTTAGAATTGAGGCACCAAAGACATTTTTGAAACATCGCAGTGTTGGAAATATGCCCTAGAGGCAATAATAAAATGGATATTATTGTATTTCCTTGTTCAAGATAATTGTCTATTGTTCATGCTATAATTGTATTAACTGGAAACCGTAATACATGTGTGAATACATAGACCACAACATGTCCCTAGTAAGCCTCTAGTTGACTAGCTCGTTGATCAATAGATGGTTATGGTTTCCTGACCATGGACATTGGATGTCATTGATAACGGGATCACATCATTAGGAGAATGATGTGATGGACAAGACCCAATCCTAAGCATAGCACAAGATCGTGTAGTTCGTTTGCTAAGAGCTTTTCTAATGTCAAGTATCATTTCCTTAGACCATGAGATTGTGCAACTCCCGGATACCGTAGGAATGCTTTGGGTGTACCAAACGTCACAACGTAACTGGGTGGCTATAAAGGTGCACTACAGGTATCTCCGAAAGTGTCTGTTGGGTTGGCACGAATCGAGACTGGGATTTGTCACTCCGTATGATGGAGAGGTATCTCTAGGCCCACTCGGTAATGCATCATCATAATGAGCTCAATGTGACTAAGGAGTTAGCCACGGGATCATGCGTTATGGAACGAGTAAAGAGACTTGCCAGTAACAAGATTGAACGAGGTATTGGGATACCGATGATCGAATCTCGGGCAAGTAACATACCGATTGACAAAGGGAATTGTATACGGGATTGATTGAATCCTCGACATCGTGGTTCATCCGATGAGATCATCGAGGAGCATGTGGGAGCCAACATGGGTATCCAGATCCCGCTGTTGGTTATTGGCCGGAGAGTCGTCTCGGTCATGTCTACGTGTCTCCCGAACCCGTAGGGTCTACACACTTAAGGTTCGGTGATGCTAGGGTTGTAGAGATATTAGTATGCGGAAATCCGAAAGTTGTTCGGAGTCTCGGATGAGATCCCAGACGTCACGAGGAGTTCCGGAATGGTCCGGAGGTGAAGAATTATATATAGGAAGTCAGGTTTCGGCCACCGGGAAAGTTTCGGGGGTCACCGGTATTGTACCGGGACCAACGGAAGGGTCCCGGGGGTCCACCGGGTGGGGCCACCTATCCCGGAGGGCCCCATGGGCTGAAGTGGGGAAGGGAACCAGCCCCTGGTGGGCTGGTGCGCCCCCCCCTTGGGCCTCCCCTGCGCCTAGGGTTGGAAACCCTAGGGGTGGGGGGCGCCCCACTTGGCTTGGGGGGCAAGCCACCCCCTTGGCCGCCGCCCCCCTTGGAGATGGGATCTCCCAGGGCCGGCGCCCCCCAGGGGGCCTATATAAAGGCGGGGGGGGGGGGGGGAGAGGGCAGCCACACCACAAGCCCTGGCGCCTCCCTCTCCCTCCCGTGACACATCTCCCTCCTCCCGCAGTGCTTGGCGAAGCCCTGTTGGAATCCCGCTACTTCCACCACCACGCCGTCGTGCTGCTGGATCTCCGTCAACTTCTCCTCCCCCCTTGCTGGATCAATAAGGAGGAGACGTCGCTGCTCCGTACGTGTGTTGAACGCGGAGGTGCCATTCGTTCGGCGCTAGGATCATCGGTGATTTGGATCACGACGAGTACGACTCCATCAACCCCGTTCTCTTGAACGCTTCCGCTCGCGATCTGCAAGGGTATGTAGATGCACTCCTCCCCTCTTGTTGCTAGCATCTCCTAGATTGATCTTGGTGACACGTAGGAAAATTTTGAATTTCTGCTACATTCCCCAACAGTGGCATCATGAGCCAGGTCTATGCGTAGATTCTATGCACGAGTAGAACACAAAGTAGTTGTGGGCAATGATTTGTTCAATTTGCTTGCCGTTACTAGTCTTATCTTGATTCGGCGGAATTGTGGGATGAAGCAGCCCGGACCGACCTTACACGTACTCTTACGTGAGACAGGTTCCATCGACTGACATGCACTTGATGCATAAGGTGGCTAGCGGGTGTCTGTCTCTCCCACTTTAGTTGGATCAGATTCGATGAAAAGGGTCCTTATGAAGGGTAAATAGCAATTGGCATATCACCGTTGTGGCTTTTGCGTAGGTAAGAAACGTTCTTGCTAGAAACCCATAGCAGCCACGTAAAACATGCAACAACAATTAGAAGTCGTCTAACTTGTTTTTGCAGGGTATGCTATGTGATGTGATATGGCCAAAAGGATGTGATGAATTATATATGTGATGTATGAGATTGATCATGTTCTTGTAATAGGAATCACGACTTGCATGTCGATGAGTATGACAACCGGCAGGAGCCATAGGAGTTGTCTTAATTTATTGTATGACCTGCGTGTCAATGAAAACGCCATGTAATTACTTTACTTTATTGCTAACGGTTAGCCATAGTAGTAGAAGTAATAGTTGGCGAGACAACTTCATGAAGATACGATGATGGAGATCATGATGATGGAGATCATGGTGTCATGCCGGTGACGAAGGTGATCATGCCGCGCCTCGAAGATGGAGATCAAAGGCGCAAGATGATATTGGCCATATCATGTCACTTTATGATTTGCATGTGATGTTTGTCATGTTTACATCTTATTTGCTTAGAACGACGGTAGCATAAATAAGATGATCCCTCACTAAAATTTCAAGAGATGTGTTCCCCCTAACTGTGCACCGTTGCGAAGGTTCATTGTTTTGAAGCACCACATGATGATCGGGTGTGATAGATTCTAACGTTCGCATACAACGGGTGTTGATGAGCCTAGCATGTACAGACATGGCCTCGGAACACAAGCAAAACACTTAGGTCGACTTGACGAGCCTAGCATGTACAGACATGGCCTTGGAACACAAGAGACCGAAATGTCGAACATGAGTCGTATAGTAGATACGATCAACATGGAGATGTTCACCGATGATACCTAGTCCGTCTCACGTGATGATCGGACACGGCCTAGTCGATTTGGATCATGTATCACTTAGATGACTAGAGGGATGTCTATCTAAGTGGGAGTTCATTAAATAATCTGATGAACTTAATTATCATGAACATAGTCAAAAGGTCTTTGCAAATAATGTCGTAGCTTACGCTTTAGTTCTACTAAGATATGTTCCTAGAGAAAATTTAGTTGAAAGTTGATAGTAGCAATTATGCGGACTGGGTCCGTAAACTGAGGATTGTCCTCACTGCTGCACAGAAGGCTTATGTCCTTAATGCACCGCTCGGTGTGCTGAACCTCGAGCATCGTTTGTGGATGTTGCGAACATCTGACATACACGTTTTGATGACTACGTGATAGTTCAGTGCGTAATGTTGAACGGTTTAAAATTGTGGCACCAAAGACGGTTTTGAAACGTCGCAGAACATATGAGATGTTCCAAAGACTGAAATTGGGATTTCAGACTAGTGCCCACGTCAAGAGGTATGAGACCTCTGACAAGTTTCTTAAGCCTGCAAACTAAGGGATAAAAGCTCAATCGTTGAGCATGTGCTCAGATTGTCTGAGTACTACAATCACTTGAATCGAGTGGGAGTTAATCTTCCAGATGAGATAGTGATGGTTCTCCATAGTCACTGCCGCCAAGCTATTAGAGCTTCGTGATGAACTATAACATATCAGGGATAGACATGATGATCCTTGAGCAACTCGCGATGTTTGACACCGCGAAAGTAGAAATCAAGTAGGAGCATCAATTGTTGATGGTTAGTAAAACCACTAGTTTCTAGAAGGGCAAGGGCAAGAAGGGATACTTCATGAAACGGCAAATCAGTTGCTGCTCTAGTGAAGAAACCCAAGGTTGAACCCAAACCCGAGACTAAGTGCTTCTGAAATGAGGGGAACGGTCAGTGAAGCAGAACTACCCTAGATACTTCGTAGATGAGAAGGCTGGCAAGGTCGACAGAAGTATATTGGATATACATTATATTAATGTGTACTTTACTAGTACTCCTAGTAGCACCAGGGTATTAGATACCGGTTCGGTTGCTAAGCGTTAGTAACTCGAAATAAAAGCTGGGGAATAAACGGAGACTAGCTAAAGGTGAGATGACGATATGTGTTGGAAGTGTTTCCAAGGTTGATGTGATCAAGCATCGCATGCTCCCTCTACCATCGAGATTGGGGTTAAACCTGAATAATTGTTATTTGGTGTTTGCGTTGAGCATAGAGATGATTGGATTATGTTTATCGCAATGCGGTTATTCATTAAAGGAGAATAATGGTTACTCTGTCTATTTTAATAATACCTTCAATGGTCTTGCACCTAAAATGAATGGTTTATTGAATCTCGATCGTAGTGATACACATGTTCATGCCAAAAGATATAAGATAGTAATGATAGTACCACATACTTGTGGCACTGCCACTTGAGTCATATTGGTATAAAACGCATGAAGAAGCTCCATGTTGATGGATCTTTGGACTCACTCGTTTTTGAAAAGATTGAGACATGCGAACCATGTCTATTAGTATATATGCATGAAGAAAGTCCATACAGATGGATCATTTGGACTCACTTGATTTTGAATCACTTGAGACATGCAAATCATACCACATGGGCAAGAGGACTGAAAGGCCTCGTTTTCAGTAAGATGGAACAAGAGAGCAACTTGTTGGAAGTAATACATTTGATGTGTGCAGTCCAATGAGTGCTGAGGCACGCAGTGGATATCGTTATGTTCTTACTTCACAGATGATTTGAGTAGATGCTGAGAATATCTACTTGATGAAACACAAGTCTGAATTATTGAAAGGTTCAAGTAATTTCAGTGTGAAGTTGAAGATCATCGTGACAAGAGGATAAAATGTCTGTGATATGATCATAGAGATGAATATCTGAGTTACGAGTTTGGCACACAATTAAGAAATTGTGGCAATTGTTTCACGACTAATACCGCCTGGAACACCATATTGTGATGGTGTGTCCGAACATCATAACTGCACCCTATTGGATATGGTGCATACCATGATGTCTCTTATCGAATTACAACTATCATTTATGGGTTAGGCATTAGAGACGACCGCATTCACTTTAAATAGGGCACCACGCAATTCCGTTGAGACGACACCGTATGAACTATGGTTTAGAGAAACCTAAGCTGTCGTCTCTTAAAAGTTTGGGGCTGCGACGCTTATGTGAAAAAGTTTCAGGCTGATAAGCTCGAACCCAAAGCGGATAAATGCATCTTCATAGAATACCCAAAACAGTTGGGTATACCTCCTATTTCAGATCTGGAAGCAAAAGTGATTGTTTCTAGAAACGGGTCCTTTCTTGAGGAAAGGTTTCTCTCGAAAGAATTGAGTGGGAGGATGGTGGAGACTTGATGAGGTCATTGAACCGTCACTTCAACTAATGTGTAGCAGGGCACAGGAAGTTGTTCCTGTGGCACCTACACCAATTGAAGTGGAAGCTTATGATAGTGATCATGAAACTTCAGATCAAGTCACTACCAAACCTCATAAGGACGACAAGGATGCGTACTACTTCAGAGTGGTACATAATCCTGTCTTGGAAGTCATGTTGCTAGACAACAATGAACCTACGAGCTATGGAGAAGCGATGGTGGGCCCGGATTCCGACGAATGGCTTGAGGCCATAAAATCCGAGAGGATCCATGTATGAAAACAAAGTATAGACTTTGAAAGAACTACTTGATGGTCGTAAGGCTGTTGGGTACAGATGGATTTTAAAGGGAAGACAGACAATGATGGTAAGTGTCACCATTAAGAAAGCTCGACTTGTCGTTAAGATGTTTTCCGGCAAGTTCAAGGAGTTGACTGCGATGAGACTTTCTCACTCGTAGCGATGCTAAGAGTCTGTTAGAATTATATTAGCAGTTACTGCATTATTTATGAAATCTTGCAGATAGGATGTCAAAACATTGTTTCCTCGACGATTTTCTTGAGGAAAGGTTGTATGTGATACAACCAAAAGGTTTTGTCAATCCTGAAAGATGCTAACAAGTATGCAAAGCTCCAGCAATCCTTCTAAGGATTGGAGTAAGCATCTCGGAGTTGGAATGAACGCTTTGATGAGATGATCAAAGATTTTGGGTTTATACAAGGTTCATGAGAAACTTGTATTTCCAAAGAAGTGAGTGGGAGCACTATAGAATTTTTGATGAGTATATGTTGTTAACATATTGTTGATCAGAAATAATGTAGAATTTCTGGAAAGCATATAAGGTTGTTTGAAAAGTGTTTTTCAATGGAAAACCTGGATTAAGCTACTTGAACATTGAGCATCAAGATCTATAAGGATATATCAAAACGCTTAATAGTACTTTCAAATGAATGCATACCGTGACAGGATTTTGAAGGAGTTCAAAATAGATCAGCAAAGAAGGAGTTCTTGGCTGTGTTACAAGGTGTGAGTATTGAGTAAGACTCAAGACCTGACCACGGCAGAAGAGAGAGAAAGGACGAAGGTCGTACCCTATGCTTTAGACGTAGGCTCTACAGTATGCTATGCTGTGTACCGCACCTGAAGTGTGCCTTGCCATGAGTTAGTCAAGGGGTACAATAGTGATCCGGGAATGGATCACATGACAGCGGTCGAACTTATCCTTAGTATCTAGTGGACTAAGGAATTTTCTCGATTATGGAGGTGGTAAAACAGTTCGTCGTAAAGGGTTACGTCGATGCAAACTTTGACACTAATCCGGATGACTCTGAGTAGTAAACCTGATTCGTATAGTAGAGCAGTTATTTGGAATAGCTCCAAGTAGCGCGTGGTAGCTACATCTACAAGATGACATAGAGATTTGTAAAGCACACACGGATCTGAATGTTGCAGACCCGTTGACTAAAACCTCTCTCGTAAGCATAACATGATCAAACCCTAGAACTCATTGAGTGTTAATCACATGGTGATGTGAAATAGATTATTGACTCTAGTAAACTCTTGGGTATTAGTCACATGGCGATGTGAACTTTGAGTGTTAATCACATGGTGGTGTGAACTAGATTATGGACTCTAGTGCAAGTGGGAGACTGTTGGAAATATGCCCTAGAGGCCATAATAAATGGATATTATTGTATTTCCTTGTTCAAGATAATTGTCTATTGTTCATGCTATAATTGTATTAACTGGAAACCGTAATACATGTGTGAATACATAGACCACAACATGTCCCTAGTAAGCCTCTAGTTGACTAGCTCGTTGATCAATAGATGGTTATGGTTTCCTGACCATGGACATTGGATGTCATTGATAATGGGATCACATCATTAGGAGAATGATGTGATGGACAAGACCCAATCCTAAGCATAGCACAAGATCGTGTAGTTCGTTTGCTAAGAGCTTTTCTAATGTCAAGTATCATTTCCTTAGACCATGAGATTGTGCAACTCCCGGATACCGTAGGAATGCTTTGGGTGTACCAAACGTCACAACGTAACTGGGTGGCTATAAAGGTGCACTACAGGTATCTCCGAAAGTGTCTGTTGGGTTGGCACGAATCGAGACTGGGATTTGTCACTCTGTATGACGGAGAGGTATCTCTAGGCCCACTCGGTAATGCATCATCATAATGAGCTCAGTGTGACTAAGGAGTTAGCCACGGGATCATGCGTTACGGAACGAGTAAAGAGACTTGCCGGTAACAAGATTGAACGAGGTATTGGGATACCGACGATCGAATCTAGGGCAAGTAACATGCCGATTGACAAAGGGAATTGTATACGGGATTGATTGAATCCTCGACATCGTGGTTCATCCGATGAGATCATCGAGGAGCATGTGGGAGCCAACATGGGTATCCAGATCCCGCTATTGGTTATTGGCCGGAGAGTCGTCTCGGTCATGTCTACGTGTCTCCCGAACCCGTAGGGTCTACACACTTAAGGTTCGGTGACGCTATGGTTGTAGAGATATTAGTATGCGGAAATCCAAAAGTTGTTAGGAGTCCCGGATGAGATCCCAGACGTCACGAGGAGTTCCGGAATGGTCCGGAGGTGAAGAATTATATATAGGAAGTCAGGTTTCGGCCACCGGGAAAGTTTCGGGGGTCACCGGTATTGTACCGGGACCAACGGAAGGGTCCCGGGGGTCCACCGGGTGGGGCCACCTATCCCGGAGGGCCCCATGGGCTGAAATGGGGAAGGGAACCAGCCCCTGGTGGGCTGGTGCGCCCCCCCCTTGGGCCTCCCCTGCGCCTAGGGTTGGAAACCCTAGGGGTGGGGGGCGCCCCACTTGGCTTGGGGGGCAAGCCACCCCCTTGGCCGCCGCCCCCCTTGGAGATGGGATCTCCCAGGGCCGGCGCCCCCCAGGGGGCCTATATAAACGGGGGGAGGGAGGGCAGCCGCACCACAAGCCCTGGCGCCTCCCTCTCCCTCCCGTGACACATCTCCCTCCTCCCACAGTGCTTGGCGAAGCCCTGTTGGAATCCCGCTACTTCCACCACCACGCCGTCGTGCTGCTGGATCTCCATCAACTTCTCCTCCCCCCTTGCTGGATCAAGAAGGAGGAGACGTCGCTGCTCCGTACGTGCGTTGAACGCGGAGGTGCCGTCCGTTCGGCGCTAGGATCATCGGTGATTTGGATCACGACGAGTACGACTCCATCAACCCCGTTCTCTTGAACGCTTCCGCTCGCGATCTATAAGGGTATGTAGATGCACTCCTCCCCTCTCGTTGCTAGCATCTCCTAGATTGATCTTGGTGACACGTAGGAAAATTTTGAATTTCTGCTACATTCCCCAACACGCAGAACATATGAGATGTTCCAAGGACTGAAATTGGGATTTCAGACTAGTGCCCACGTCAAGAGGTATGAGACCTCTGAAGTTTCTTAAGCCTCCAAACTAAGGAGAAAAGCTCAATCGTTGAGCATGTGCTCAGATTGTATGAGTACTACAATCGCTTGAATCGAGTGGGAATTAATCTTCCAGATGAGATAGTGATGGTTCTCCAAAGTCACTGCCACCAAGCTACTAGAGCTTCATGATGAACTATAACATATCAGGGATAGATATGATGATCCTTGAGCTATTCGCGACACCACAAAATTAGAAATCAAATAGGAGCATCAATTGTTGATGGTTAGTAAAACCACTAGTTTCAAGAAGGGCAAAGGCAAGAAAGGGATACTTCATGAAACGGCAAATCAGTTGCTGCTCTAGTGAAGAAACCCAAGGTTGAACCCAAACCCGAGACTAAGTGCTTCTGAAATGAGGGGAATGGTCACTAAAGCAGAACTACCCTAGATACTTGGTAGATGAGAAGGCTGGCAAGGCCGATAGAAGTATATTGGATATACATTATAATGTGTACTTTACTAGTACTCCTAGTAGCACCAGGGTATTAAATACCGGTTCGGTTGCTAAGTGGTAGTAACTCGAAATAAAAGCTATGGAATAAACAGAGACTAGCTGAAGTGAGATGACGATATGTGTTGGAAGTGTTTCCAAGGTTGATGTGATCAAGCATCGCATGCTCCCTCTACCATCGAGATTGGTGTTAAACCTAAATAATTGTTATTTGGTGTTTGCGTTGAGCATAGACATGAAGGGATTATGTTTATCGCAATACGGTTATTCATTTAAGGAGAATAATGGTTACTCTGTTTATTTGAATAATACCTTCAATGGTCTTGCACCTAAAATGAATGGTTCATTGAATCTTGATCGTAGTGATACACATGTTGATGCCAAAAGATATAAGATAGTAATGATAGTACCACATACTTTTGGCACTGCCATTTGAGTCATATTGGTATAAAACGCATGAAGAAGCTCCATGTTGATGGATCTTTGGACTCACTCGTTTTTTGAAAAGTGACATGCGAACCATGTCTATTGGTTTATACACATGAAGAAACTCCATGCAGATGGATCGTTTGAACTCACTTGATTTTGAATCACTTGAGACATGCAAATCATACCACATGGGCAAGATGACTGAAAGGCCTCGTTTTTGGTGAGATGAAACAAGAGAGCAACTTGTTGGAAGTAATACATTTGATGTGTGCAATCCAATGAGTGCTGAGGCACGCAGTGAATATCGTTATGCCCTTACTTCACATATGATTTGAGTAGATTCTAAGTATATTTACTTGATGAAAGACAAGTCTGAATTATTGAAAGGTTCAAGTAATTTCAAAGTGAAGTTGAAGATCGTCGTGACAAGAGGATAAAATGTCTATGATATGATCATAGAGATGAATATCTGAGTTACGTGTTTGGTACACAACTAAGACATTGTGGAAATTGTTTCACAACTAATGCCGCCTGGAACACCATAGTGTGATGGTGTGTCCGAACATCATAGCTGCACCCTATTGGATGTGGTGCAAACCATGATGCCTCTTATCGAATTACCACTATTGTTTATGGGTTAGGCATTAGAGACAACCGCATTCACTTTAAATAGGGCACCACGTAATTCCGTTGAGATGACACTGTATGAACTATGGTTTAGAGAAACCTAAGCTGTCATTTCTTAAAAGTTTGGGGCTGCGACGCTTATGTGAAAAGGGTTTAGCCTGATAAGCTCGAACCCAAAGCGGATAAATGCATCTTCATAGGACACCCAAAACAGTTGGGTATACCTCCTATTTCGGATCCGGAAGCATAAGTGATTGTTTCGAGAAACGGGTCCTTTCTCGAGGAAAAGTTTCTCTCGAAAGAATTGGGTGGGAGGATGGTGGAGACTTGATGAGGTTATTGAACCGTCACTTCAACCAGTGTGTAGCAGGGCACAAGAAGTTGTTCCTGTAGCGCCTACACCAATCGAAGTGGAAGCTGATGATAGTGATCATGAAACTTCGGATCAAGTCACTACCAAACCTCGTAGGTCGACAAGGATGCGTAGTATTTCAGAGTGGTACGTAATCCTGTCTTGGAGGTCATGTTGCTAGACAACAATGAACCTACGAGCTATGGAGACACGATGGTGGGCCCGGATTCTGGCAAATGGCTCGAGGCCATAAAATCCGAGAGGATCCATGTGTGACAACAAAGTATAGTCTTTGGAAGAACTACTTGATGGTCGTAAGGCTATTGGGTACAGATGGATTTTAAGAGGAAGACGGACAATGATGGTAAGTATCACCATTAAGAAAGCTTGACTTGTCGTTAAGATGTTTTCCGACAAGTTCAAGGAGTTGAGCGCGGTGAGACTTTCTCACTCATAGCGATGCTAAGAGTCTGTTGGAATTGTATTAGCAGTTACTGCATTATTTATAAAATCTTGCAGATAGGATGTCAAAACATTGTTTCCTCGACAATTTTCTTGAGGAAAGGTTGTATGTGATACAACCAGAAGGTTTTTGTGAATCCTAAAAGATGCTAACAAGTATGCAAAGCTCCAGCAATCCTTCTAAGGACTGGAGTAAGCATCTCGGAGTTGGAATATACAATTTGATGAGATGATCAAAGATTTTGGGTTTATACAAAGTTTATGAGAAACTTGTATTTTCAAAGAAGTGAGTGGGAGCACTATAGAATTCTGATGAGTATATGTTGTTGACATATTGTTGATCAGAAATGATGTAGAATTTCTGGAAAGCATATAGGGTTATTTGAAAAGTGTTTTTCAATGGAAAACCTGGATTAAGCTACTTGAACATTGAGCATCAAGATCTATAAGGATAGATCAAAAAACGCTTAATAGTACTTTCAAATGAATACATACCGTGACAAGATTTTGAAGGAGTTCAAATAAGATCAGCAAAGAAGGAGTTCTTGGCTGTGTTATAAGGTGTGAGCATTGAGTGAGACTCAATATCTGACCACGGCAGAAGAGAGAGAAAGGACGAAGGTCGTCCCCTATGCTTTAGACGTAGGCTCTACAGTATGCTATGCTGTGTACCGCACCTGAAGTGTGCCTTGCCATGAGTCAATCAAGGGGTACAAGACTGATCCAGGAATGGATCACATGACAGCGGTCAAACTTATCCTTAGTAACTAGTGGACTGAGGAATTTTCTCGATTATGGAGGTGGTAAAAGAGTTCGTCGTAAAGGGTTATGTCGATGCAAACTTTGACACTAATCCGGATGACTCTGAGTAGTAAACCGGATTCGTATAGTAGAGCAGTTATTTGGAATAGCTCCAAGTAGCGCATGGTAGCTGCATCTACAAGATGACATAGAGATTTGTAAAGCACACACGGATCTGAAAGGTTCAGACCCGTTGACTAATAACCTCTCTCACAAGCGAGATATGATCAAACCCCATGGGTGTTGGATTCATTACAATCACATAGTGATGTGAACTAGATTATTGACTCTAGTGCAAGTGGGAGACTTTTGGAAATATGCCCTAGAGGCAATAATAAAATGGTTATTATTATATTTCCTTCTTCATGATAATTGTCTATTGTTCATGCTATAATTGTATTACCCGGAGACCGTAATACATGTGTGAATACGTAGACCACAATATGTCCCTATTAAGCCTCTAGTTGACTAGCTCGTTGATCAATAGATGGTTACGGTTTCCTGACCATGGACATTGGATGTCGTTGATAACGGGATCACATCATTAGGAGAATGATGTGATGGACAAGACCCAATCCTAAGCATAGCACAAGATCATGTAGTTCGTCTGCTAAAGCTTTTTCTAATGTCAAGTATCATTTCCTTAGACCATGAGATTGTGCAACTCCCGGATACCGTAGGAATGCTTTGGGTGTGCCAAACATCACAACGTAACTGGGTGGCTCTAAAGGCACACTACGGGTATCTCCGAAAGTGTCTGTTGGGTTGGCACGAATCGAGACTGGGATTTGTCACTCCGTGTGACGGAGAGGTATCTCTGGGCCCACTCGGTAGGACATCATCATAATGAGCTCAATGTGACCAAAGAGTTGATCACAGGATGATGTGTTACGGAACGAGTAAAAGTGACTTGCCGGTAACGAGATTGAACAAGGTATTGGGATACCGACGATCGAATCTCGGGCAAGTAATGTACCGATTGACAAAGGGAATTGTATACAGGATTGATTGAATCCCCGACATCGTGGTTCATCTGATGAGATCATCATGGAACATGTGGGAGCCAACATGGGTATCCAGATCCCGCTATTGGTTAAAGAGCTGTCTCGGTCATGTCTGCATGATTCCCGAACCCGTAGGGTCTACACACTTAAGGTTCGGTGACGCTAGAGTTGTTATGGGAATTAGTGTGCAGTTACCGAATGTTGTTCAGAGTCCCGGATGAGATACCGGACATCACGAGGAGTTCCGGAATGGTCCGGAGGTAAATATTTATATATGGGAAGTCCTATTTTGGCCACCGGAAAATGTTCGGGATTTTTCGGTATAGTACCGGGAAGGTTCTAGAAGGTTCCGAAGTGGGGCCCACCTGCATGGGGGTACCCACATGAACGTGGGTAGTGGGGGCAAGGCCCCACACCCCTGGTCAAGGCGCACCAAGATCCCCCCTTAGAAGGAATAAGATCATATCCCGAAGGGATAAGATCAAGATCCCTAAAAAAGGGGGATAACAATCGGCGAGGAAGGGAAATGATGGGATTTCTTTCCCCCACCTTTGCCAACGCCCCAATGGACTTGGAGGTCAAGAAACCAGCCCCCTCCACCCCTACATATAGTGGGGAGGCTCATGGGAGCTGCACCCCTTCCCCTGGCGCAGCCCTCTCCCTCCCCAACACATCCGCCTCGTCCGTAGTGCTTGGCGAAGCCCTGCCGGAGAACTGCAAGCTCCACCACCACACCGTCGTGCTGCCGGAGCTCTCCCTCAATTTCTCCTCTCCCCTTGCTGGATCAAGAACGAGGAGACATCGAGACATCCCCGGGCTATACATGTATTGAACGCGGAAGCACCGTTGTTCAGCGCTTAGATCGGAATCAACCACGATCTGAATCGCTGCGAGTACGACTCCTTCATCCGCGTTCTTGTAACGCTTCCGCATCGCGATCTTCAAGGGTATGAAGATGCACTCCCCTCTCTCTCTCGTTGCTAGTCTCTCCATAGATTGATCTTGGTGATGCATAGAATTTTTTTAATTTCTGCAACGATCCCCAACAGCACGACCGGCGCTGCTTTGGGCGGCTGGAGCAAGAAGACCAGAGGTTGAAGAAGCACTACCGCCGTTGGATGGACATCGTACAGTCACTGGAGCTAGAATCGTTCATATTGACTAAGTTGACAAAGCACTTCGTCCCCGTCAACTTAGTAGGCCCACAAGTCAGCCTCCCACCAAGGTGGGTCCCAACTAGCAGGGGGAGTATTCATTTTTTTGTGCGTAATAAGGAGGCACCTCCGGTGGGTCCGAGCTGATAGTGGGGGGAACTTTTTTTCGCGAAATACGTTGGCCCGTCCGGTGGATCCCAGCAGTCAGGGGGGAAACGTTTTTTTGCCAAATACGGTGGCCCGTTCGATGGGTCCCTGCTGTCAGGTGGAGGAATAATTATTTTCCGCGTAATAAGGAGGCACTTCCTTGCGGCTGCCGTGGACCCAGCTGTCAGCCTCTCCACGTACAGTACTCTTCCGATGGAAGTCGTTCTTTGACCACGTTGACCACGCCGCGCCGAGAGCACCAGGACGGTGGACGACGGCGAGGCCTAGGAAGGGGACGACGCGGAGCCGGGGAAGACGCGGCAGTGGATGCCCACGCGGAGAGGAGTACGAGGGTTCACTGGTTCGGCTGCGGTGTGAGGCTGCTGTCGCCGCAGAATAACAGGGGGTATGGGTGAGTGGAGGGATGCCCTGGCTAGCGGTGGGAGTAGTAGGGGGCGGTGAGTCCTATGCGGCAGCAGAACCGGCCACGGGAGGCAGGAGCAGGCGGCACGATCGGCGCTGCTTTGGGCGGCTGGAGCAAGAAGACCAAAGGTTGAAGAAGCACGACGGTCATTGGATGGACATCGTACGGTCACTGCAGCTAGAATCATGTATATTGACTAAGTTGACAAAGCCCTTGGTACGTGTCAACTTAGTAGCCCCACAGGTCAACTTCCGAAACGGTGCGCCCTAGATGTCAAGGGGAGGAATCATTTTTTGGGCGGGTGAAGCTAGAATATCCGAGATTGAAGAAGAAGCACGGCATCCGTTGGATGGACATCCAACGGCCACTATTGCTAGAACCGTGTGTTGACTATAAGTTGACAAAGCCTTGCATACACGTCAACTCTTTTTTTAAGGGACGCGTCAACTTAGTAAGGCCACAAGTGTGTGGCAGAGAACTTATAGCCCATTTGAGATTTGTAAGAATGTGCAGCCAAAGTTTGAATTCTAATGGAATTTACTACAACCCATTTACAGTTTGTTAAAAGTACAGCCCATTTCAACCAACCGTTCAGAATTCAATAAAATTTCCCACATTTTGATGGGATCCGAAAGATATTTATCCCGAAATTTCTAGTCAGATTAAATACAATTTTAATATAAATTTATATTACGTAAAAATCCAACGAAACATTGTGCTCGCAACAATTAATGAAATTAAAATTTTCAATATCCAAAAATAATATTTTATAAAGGAATTACGTGTTTGGTGCAATTTTTATATTTACTGCCCGGTTTTTATAATTACATCCCATTTATTATTTCTTAAAGCCCATTTTCTTGTTAAGCCTAATGCACCCCTCCTAGGAAAGATTTGCAGCCCAGCGGGGCGGAGAATAACAACTTGACCTTGCGTGGGTATTCCTAAAAAAAGTATAGCTAGGCTAGCCATTTTCAGCTTGAAAAAAATTAATATCTGGGCTGGATATCTGGCCTGGGCTAGACGGGCCACAGCCCGCCCAGTTAATAGCTGCAGCGATGTTTTTGTTGTTGTTCAGAGGAGAAAATTAATATCTGGGCTAAACATCGCTCAAGAAAAACTCTGCAGTGCTCACACCTCAAAAACACAAATACTGCTCGAGCTGCTTGGTCCTAGCTATCGGCCGCTTCTTGTGAAATTCTCTCGTTTATTGACTACATAGGTTGACAATGGTGTGGGACCGTGATGTTAGGAAACCAGGAGGAAGCAAAAAAAATTATAGTTTTATATACTAATAAGGAGGCACTTGTGTACGTGCGGCTATGGCCCTGGTGGCTCCCCACTATCATCCTCTCCAAGTAAAGTCATCTCCTCATCCTCATGTCCGTTGACCATGTTGACAACGCGAGACGGCGGCGCCACGACGAGTGCAACAACTCGAAGGACGACGGAGAGGGCCTCTTGGGCCCTACGGATGGTCTGATATAGCGCCCGCTGCTCATTCGGGAAGCCAGGATCATAGGGCCACATGTCTGCGACGGCATTGTCGTTCGCTTGTTCACCGGTGCTCGTTGAGGAGACGGAGGTTGCAGCACAGGTCCTCTTGCGCTGGTAGCTCTTCCGCCATTAGGGCGTCGAAGTGCGGCCGCACCTACTCTATGGTGAACACGGCATGAACCGGCTTGGACAGTGGCGCCGGCTCCTGGTCGGAAGCTACGTCCATCGTCCGATTGTCGTCGCTCAGCTCGGCGAGGTAGCTGGCGAGCCAGCATGTCCGGCTGCTGGACCGACCCACTGCCAAACACGAGTCTGACTGCCCTGGCCCACCTAGGCCGCCTCCCTCGCCCGCGCGTGCTTTCCGCCCGAAACGGTCAACGCCGCCCGCCCCGCTTCCCGGTGCATGCGATTGCTCCGCCTTCAAATGACACAAGTGCCGCCCGTCCTTCTGCCGCCCACATTAATGATACGCGGTTGCTGAGGCAGCTACTCCGGCGCCACACGTCTGTCCCTCCGCCGCCCACCATTGCTATATAAACTGCTGCGTCGGCCATAGCCGCAGTCATCCGCATCCATTCCTATTCTCCTGTCCACACCACTACTGCCCACCATGGCTTCCTCGCGCTACAGCGCTCTTCGGGACGGGCGCACGACGGACCACAAGGAGATGGCAGGCTGCTGACTGGCTGGCCGGCAGGCAGCCGGAGGACGACGACGTCCCAATGGAGTACATGGTAGTCGATGATCCGGCGCCAACCCCCTCCTCTGCGCCATCCTGGCCGGTGCATTGCACCATGACCATCGGCGAGGCCCGTGCCCAATATATGGGCACGGTGAGGCAGAAGCGTGAGGAGCAGTTCCGGGAGGCGCAGGCCGACGCCGCCTACAACCACCATCTCCTCCAGGAGCACCTGCAGGCGGAGGAGCAGATCGCCACGGAGCGGGCGGAGTAGGAGGCGCTGCTCGACTCGTACCGCTCCGCCCGCGGGGGCCGCCTCGAGCACTGGCGGTACCGCATGCGGGTGGCGGAGGCTGCGGCCGGCTACAAAGAGGGCGATGAAGCGGGTGAGCCGCTGTTTGGCGAGACCAAGGACGAGGCAGAGGACAATGCCGGCTCCGACGAGTCCCCGCTCCGCTGGCGTCGATGAGGCCCTGCTCCGCCGAGGCCCCGCGGCGCCAACAACGAGGCAGAGGACACCGCCGGTTCCACCGAGGCCCCACCCTGCTGGCAACAAGGTGGAGTATTTCCCCCGCTCCGCCGAGGCCCCGCCCTGCTGCCAACGAGGCCGCGCCACATAGAAAACAAGGAAGAGTAGAACACGGTAGGTCGCCGCCGCTCGGGTCCAAGTAAGGCCACCGCTGCTACCCTCCGGCTGCTGGCACTGAGTTGTACATCATGGAGCAATTCTATGATTACAGGATGATTGAAGAGCGCTCCATGGTTGAGCAAGCTCATGAGATACAGTCATTTGCTAGAGAACTTGAACACTTGAGTTGTATGCTACCGGACAAGTTTGTTGCCGGAGGTATCATCACTAAGCTTCCTCCTTCGTGGATCTCATTGGCACTCTTGATGTGGAAGAAAAGGTGAGAGCAAAGGACACACGTGCTCGAGGAATTGAGGGAGGATCTAGTGCCAATCTGGTACAGAAGAAGAACTTCCAGCCCCACAAGTTCAACAACAAGGGCAAGTTTGATGGTAAAGCAAAGTTTGATGGGAAGAACAAGGCTGTGCAACACACGAACTTCAAGAAGAAGAATGACAAGAAGAAAGGTGTTTGTCATGTGGGGATCTTGATCATTGGGCTCCTAGTTGCCCTAATCGCTATGACAAGCTAGGCGGGTTGACCACTGACAGCCGGTTAGCTTCTTGGCGGCGACGTGGAGTCGGAGAGCTATGTTGGAGAAGGACGCCGCTTCTACTTAACTGCTGGTGCAGTTGGCTGACTGACACGTGGGCCCAACAAGCATCTGGGCCACATGTCAGTTATGCAACTGCACCTGCAGTTAAGTCATTCTATTCCTAATTCTCATCTTTTCTAAACCTATCAGATGCCTCCGAGATGCGACACCGGATTTGTTTTCCCGCCAGAGATCACCCAGTTGATTCAGCAACAGAATGCCTTGATGCAAGTGTTAGTTCAGAACCAAGGCAACAACAACAACAACCCACCGCCACCACCACCTGTTGATCACCTAGCCCGTTTCTTAAGGCTAAACCCGCCGGTGTTTTCTAGTAGCACCGAGCCGATTGTAGCAGATGATTGGCTCCGCAAAGTTGGAAGGGAGTTGACCACTGCAGGATGCACAGATGCGGAAAGAGTGCGTTTTGCCGCACATCAGCTTGATGGACCCGCAGCATCATGGTGGGAGAATTACAGAGCCACGCACCCTATTGACACTGTCACATGGGACCAGTTTCAGCAAGCTTTCCGTACAGCTCATGTTTCAGCAGGAGCTATGGCTATGAAGAAACGTGAGTTTCGTAACCTACGCCAAGGAGGACGCACCGTAGGCCAGTATGTGGAAGATTTCAGTAAGTTAGCACGTTATGCACCAGATGACGTTGCTACGGATGCAGCCAAGCAGGAGAAGTTTCTGGAAGGATTGAATGACGAGCTAAGTATGCAGTTGATGGTAGCAACCTTCAACAACTACCAGGAGCTGGTAGATAGAGCTCTCATGATAGAAGGGAAGCAACAACAGATCGAAAACCGCAAAAGGAAGTATGGACAAGGGAAGTATAATTCTGGAGCCCAGCAGAAGCCACGATTTACCCCGAAGCCGGGAGGACAGTTTCAGCATACCCATGGAGGAGGTAGTTCGCACAACCATAATGGCTCCAAGAATGGTAATGGGAATGGAGGAGGAAACGGACAGAACCGCACCAACCCATCTACCCCAACCAAGAGAGATCTAAGTCACATTACTTGTTTCAAGTGCCAGAAGACGGGACATTATGCTACTGATTGTCCCGAAGCCCAAAATGGAAATGGCAATGGAAGCTCTAGGAAGAAGCCGAACCCGTTCAACAAAGGACATGTGAACCACGTGAGCGTGGAGGAGATTGAAGCTCAGCCTGATGCAGTAATAGGTAAGTTTTTGGTTAAATCATTTACTGCAACCGTTCTTTTCGATACTGGTGCATCGCATTCATACATATCAAGGGGATTCGTAGACAAGTTTAAGATGTCCACCCAAGTTCTCAAAAGCCCCATGTTAGTAACCTCGCCAGGAGCAGAGTATATGGCCACCCAAGGATGTTTTCAGATACCATTGGCCATGGGAAGGCATGTTTTCCCCACAGACCTCATTGTTTTGGAATCGCAAGGTTTGGATGTGATTCTGGGAATGGATTGGCTATCGTTGTATGGAGGAAACATCGATTGTGCCAGCAAGACTATTTTGCTTACCACCCCGGAAGGAAAAAGGATCAAGTATGTATCCAGGCATATGCTGAAGAGGACTCAAGTAAATTCCTTATCGGGAGTTGTACAGGAGGAAGTACCAGTGGTGAAGGATTATCCGGATGTATTTCCAGAAGAGTTGCCAGGCATGCCACCAGATAGAGACATTGAGTTCTTGATTGAACTTTTGCCAGGCACAGGGCCAATATCTAAGAGACCGTACAGGATGCCCGCAAAGGATTTGGAGGAAATTAAGAAGCAGATCAAGGAGTTACTGGATAAAGGCTATATTCGCCCAAGTTCGTCCCCTTGGGGATCACCAGTACTTCTAGTGGAGAAGAAAGATGGATCACTAAGGATGGTTGTTGATTACCGAGGATTGAATGAAGTGACCATCAAAAACAAGTACCCGCTGCCGATGATCAATGATTTGTTTGACCGCCTGCAAGGAGCTAAAGTATTTTCCAAGATCGATCTACGATCGGGATACCATCAGTTAAAGATTTGAGAGCAGGATATACCCAAGACAACATTTACCACCAGATATGGATTGTATGAGTATACCGTTATGTCATTTGGACTGACTAACGCACCGGCCTATTTCATGAACCTGATGAACAAAGTGTTTATGGAGTTTTTGGATAAGTTCGTCGTGGTGTTCATTGATGATATTTTAATCTTTTCCAAGGATGAAGAAGAGCATGAGGAGCATTTGCGATTGGTACTTGAGAAGCTCAGAGAACATCAGCTATATGCCAAGTTCAGCAAATGTGAGTTTTGGTTGAAGGAAGTTGGATTCCTTGGACATGTTATTTCTGGAGAAGGAATAGCAGTAGACCCTGCCAAGGTTGACACAGTGACAAGTTGGGAATCACCCACGACAGTTGGAGAAATCCGGAGTTTTCTTGGACTCACAGGATACTACCGGAGATTTATCGAAAATTTCTCAAGGATTGCTAAGCCCATGACTGAGCTATTGAAGAAGGACACCAAGTTTAATTGGACTGAGGATTGTGAAGCTAGTTTCCAGGAGTTGAAGAAACGATTGGTTACCTCACCCGTGTTGATTCTGCCAGATCAACGCAAGGACTATGAAGTTTATTGCGACGCTTCTCGTCGAGGACTTGGAGCAGTGCTTATGCAGGAAGGAAGAGTTGTTTCGTATGCTTCACGACAACTTAAACCCCATGAGAAGAATTATGCTACGCATGATTTGGAATTAGCAACCGTGGTGCATGCATTGAAGACATGGAGACATTTTCTCATCGGAAACCATTGTGAGGTGTACACGGATCACAAGAGTTTGAAGTACATTTTCACGCAGAAGGAGTTAAACCTCAGACAGAGGAGATGGTTGGAGCTCATCAAAGACTATGATATGAGATTGCATTATCACCCCGGAAAGGCTAACGTAGTAGCAGACGCGTTGAGCCGCAAGAGTCATATCAGCACCCTCATGACAGGAGAATTACCTCAGGAGTTAGCCGAGGACCTTCGCGAGCTATGCTTGGAGATAGTCCCTAGAGGCTATTTAGCGACATTGGAGATTCAGCCTACCTTGATGGAAAAGATCAGAGAAGCTCAGAAGTCAAACAAGAAGATTAAAGAGATAAAGGAGAAGATGAGCAAAGGAAAAGCCAAGGGATTTCGTGAAGATGAGCACGATACCTTATGGTTTGAAGACCGTGTATATGTACCAAATGATCCGGAGATCAGGAAGTTGATTTTGCAAGAAGCCCATGATTCACGTATTCGATTCACCCAGGGAATACCAAGATGTATTTGGATTTGAAGAATATTTTCTGGTGGACCGGAATGAAGAAGGATATTGCGGAGTATGTAGCAGTTTGTGATGTATGTCAGAGAGTGAAGGCAGAGCATCAGAAGCCAGCAGGATTGCTGCAGCCATTGCCGATACCCGAATGGAAGTGGGATAAAATAGGCATGGATTTTATCACAGGATTACCAAAGACTCGTTCAGGCTATGACTCGATATGGGTTGTAGTCGACGGTTTGACGAAAGTGGCTCATTTCATTCCAGTAAAGACCACTTACACCAGTGCTAAGTTGGCTAAGATATACATGACCAGGATCGTATGTTTGCATGGAGTTCCGAGGACCATTGTATCAGACAGAGGAACCCAATTTACCTCGAAGTTTTGGAAGCAGTTACATGAAACATTGGGAACCAGGCTGGAATTTAGTACAGCATTTCACCCACAGACAGATGGACAGACCGAGAGAGTCAACCAGATTTTGGAGGACATGTTGAGAGCATGTGCGCTAGATTATGGATCTAGTTGGGACGACAATTTGCCATATGCAGAGTTTTCATATAACAACAGTTATCAAACCAGTTTGAAGATGGCCCCTTTCGAAGCTTTGTACGGAAGGAGGTGCAGAACACCGTTGTTATGGGACGAAGTTGGAGACCGTCAGTTGTTTGGACCAGATTTGATTAAGGAGTCTGAACAGAAAGTGAAGTTGATTCGCGATAGGCTCAAGGTAGCCCAGTCCAGGCAGAAGAGCTATGCTGATTCTAAACGCAAGGAGACCGTTCATGAAGTCGGAGACAGAGTGTATCTTCGAGTATCACCACTTCGAGGAGTGAAGCGCTTTGGAGTTAAGGGAAAGTTAGCGCCTCGTTTTATCGGACCATACCGAGTGTTGGAACGTATGGGAGAAGTTGCCTACAAGCTCGAATTGCCCGAAGGATTGTCTGGAGTACATGATGTATTTCATGTTTCATAGTTGAAGAAGTGCCACGCAGAGATGGCTGAGATACCACTGAGAGATACTGTGCCACTGGAAGCGATTCAGTTGGAAAGTGATTTGACTTATGAGGAGAAACCTGTTAAGATTCTCGAGTATGCCAGCCGAGTTACCCGCAGCAAGGTTATCAAGTTTTGCAAAGTTCAGTGGAGTCACCACACAGAAGATGAGGCCACCTGGGAGCGAGAGGAAGATCTACGGAAAAACCACTCCCACCTGTTTTCTAGCCAACCCGAATCTCGAGGGCGAGATTCATCTTAAGGGGGGTAGGTTTGTAACATCCCAAATTTTCAATTTGGAATGTTATACATAGATCATCATTGCATATCATGTTTTATTGCATTTTGACAAATCCTCGATAAATCCTAAGCAACTCAAGGACCCTCGGAGAGAGTTGGGGATTTTCTCGAATTTTCTTATTTGATTTTTCAAACGAGGATTGGGATTTTTAATTATTTTTCTCTCCGGAAAAAAATATTTCATTTTTAAGATAAACGAGAGGAGAAAATATGACTTCTCCAAAACAATTGAAATACTGGAGGAAAAATGTTAAAAACATTATTTGGAATTTATTTGGATTTATTTGCAATTTTTATTGCATTTAAAAATTATGCATGTTTCAAAATATTTATTTTTGATTTTAAAAATGTTCACCCTATTCTAGATTTTCTAGCTAGACGGGGAAAATTTATTTCGTATATTTCTCATTTTTATTTATTTTTCTATGCATTTTTCTTCGCGGAACTTATTTAAAAAAACGCGCTTGCCCGACTGGGCCGAGGCCCAGCCGAAGCCAGGCTGGCCCGCCCCGTCGCCTTCCTCCTCCCGCACGCCGACGCGCCGCCGGAGTCCGCCGCCCGCACGCCTCCCGAGCCCGACCCCTTCCCCAAGCCTCCTAGCACCCCCCCTTGCTATATATAGCCCCCCCCCTCTGTTTTCGCCGCCACCATCGCCGGAGGAGCCGCCGCCGCCGCCGCATCTAGCCACGCCGCCGCCCGCCTTTTGCCTCGCCGCCCGCCGCCGGGAGCCCCCGAGCCGGAGCCCCCTCGCCGCCGGAGCCTCCGCCCCCGAGCCCCGCACCCCGCCGCCGAGCCGCGCCCGCCGGAGCCCTCGCCGGAGCGAGCCCCGTCGAGGTACTGCCGCCGCCGTTCCCGTCGTGTTGACTGGTTTTCTAAAAAAAAACCCTAGATCGGTTTTTTTTCGGTTTTCTTATTTCACGAGCGTTCACCGAACCGTTCGTTTTAACGAACGCGTTCATCGGTTTTTCTCTGTTAACGAACGTCCGTTATTTAACCGTTCGTCCGTTTTTCTTTTCCGTCGGATTTTCTCGTTATTTTCTCAGATTCAATTTCCGATTGAAATTTCGAATCTGTTTAACTTCTCGCTCGTTTATCGGAATCAGGTGATTCAAGCGCCTAGAGTTTCGTCTCGAAATTCTCTTTCCGTTTAACCTACTCAAACAAGTTTTTGCTACAGTAAAATTTGACCTAGACCCAGATTAGCAAACGAAGTTTCTTTCTTTCGCCGTTTAACTTTCGTTGCTTCTTTCGAGTTGATTCTTTTTGCAAACCGGAGTTCTTAAGTTGAACTTTCTGGTTGGATTTTTCATTCGAATTTTATCTATGCATTAGATGAGTACTGATTGTATGCTTGTTTGTTTGCGATAGAGTACCCGGAGTGTGCCGCTTGTTACTTCGACTCGCTAGGTTTTGCGGATCATCAGCAAGGAAAGTAACACTTTGATCATACCCCGTTCATACCCAGTTTTTATTGCATTAGATCTTTTCCTCAAACACATTGCATGATTAGGATCTAATTAAACTGTGGGTATTGGGGAGTAGCTGAGGTAGTACCTATTACCTATTTTATTCATCAAACCCTTGGGAGTTACTTCTACGTTGATATTATATCGCCATGCTATGCGTAGACGTGGATTGGGTTTGAGAGATATTCACGACAGATGTGAGTGTTTAATAATGGTTCAACTTAAGGTGGCAACTAAAACTCACATCTGGGTGGATTGAGGCACCTGGAGAACCCAGTGTTGTCTGTATGTATAAGGTGCGCCACCCAGGCTCAAAGGGATCATAAGATATTTCATGCTAGAAACTTCCGTGTGCAGCCGCAAGCTATTATGGGCTCTAGCATAGCTGAGTAGGTTACAGGATCTCTTGAAGAGGTGGACTAGCAGATGTAGGGGAAAGTAGGTGTACCGGTCCATCCAGAGTAGAGAGTGACTGTTTCTGAAAGACTGTGTCTCGGTCATCCGTTTCTCAAACATCATGCAGTGCGAGAATCAAGCGGAGGCGATCGAGTCTGGTGGGAAAAGTGCACAAACCTCTGCAGAGTGTACAAACTGATCATGATTAGCCGTGTCCCCGGTTATGGACAACTTGAGTATCTAGTACCTGGATTATCATTTGAATCTCATCACCATGATACTTATAATTAATTTTGTTGGGTTTAATCACGTTCTTAATTGGGATTGAGATGCTGTCAACCATCTCAATGTTTCACAACCACCATGATAGTTAAATAAAATTTATTCCTTTGAAGTAGGATAAAATTGGCTTTTCGCAAAAACTGTAACCATAGAGCCTTTCCACCAGCCATACATGCATATAGTATAGCATTATCATTGTTCATTGTTTTCTATGTGTTACATTGCCAGCATATTCTATGTGCTGACCCGTTTTCGGGCTGCAACGTTTCATGTTGCAGACTTTTCAGACGACGAGTAAGGTGCCTTAGGTCGTGGTCTTATACTTAGTGATGCCGCTGGAGTTGATGGACTCACTTATCTTCCAAGTCTTCCGCTGTTATCGTTTTTAGATGGCCTTAAGCCATATTTATCATACTTAATCTCTTCGGAGATATTCCATGTAATAAGTGTGTGATTGCTACTCTGTTATAAATCCTCCATTTGTACTGTGCGTGTCAGCATTACTGATCCAGGGATGACACTGGTGCACAGCAGCACAGGCCATTTGAGGTCTGGTCGCTACAGATTTGCAGAGGTGCCAGAGCTCGAAGAAAAAACAGAGATGAAAATAATTTTGAGAGGTATGCTTTCATTGTCAACATAACGACCAAGAGTTCCCAATATCTTCCATACTACATACATTATAGGCGGTTCCCACGCAGAAAGGTAAAGTTTTTACTCCCCCTCCACCAACATTCACACTCCACGGCTTGTCCGAAACAACTGGTGCCGTCCAGCTATCAACATTCCTGGGGGAGTTTTGTTTAAATTATTTGCAAATTTGTTTTTGATCTTTTGATCATAGGACTGGGCATCCCAGTTACCAGCCATTTTCTCGTGAATGATGAGCAGAGTCCACTCATCATGAGAATAACCCACCTAGCATGGAAGATACTGACAGCCCCTAGTCGCTACATGAGCGATTCGGGCATACAAAACAGATTATTATTTGAAGGTTTAGAGTTTGGCACATGCAAATTTACTTGGAACGACAGGTAAATACCACATATAGGTAGATATGGTGGACACTCATGGAATAAACTTGGTTCAAGGAATTTGGATGCACAAGCAGTATTCCCGCTTAGTACAGATATTTTGGCTAGCAAAGGATTCTAAATAGCAAGCACCACATGTTAGAGGATCCATAACAATATAACTTATACAAATATACCCAAGCATAACTCATTATGTTGTCTTCCTTGTCCAACTTCAACTAATTTGCTCAGGTTTGAAAATAATTAATGGGGCTCACAATCATAGAAGATGTCCAAGATAGTATATTTATATGTGAAATCTCTCTTCCTTCAATATTCTTTCATGAATTGTTCAAGTGACCAATACAATGTTTGCTAACCTTCAAAAAATTTACCACCTCTACTTCTTATATGTGAAGGCATTACTCCCCATGGGGTAAGCATATGAAACATATATAATTTCAGATTTATGACATTCAAATCATTCAACCATTTACTCATAGGATATAAGTGAAGCACACGAGTAAATGACAAACTACTCCAAAAAGATACAAGTGAAGATCAATGCGTAGTTAAATAATTATGTAGCTATGTGAAGACTCTCTCTCATTTAAGAATTTCAGATCTTGGTATTTTATTCAAACAGCAAGCAAAACAAAAGAAAATAAAATGACGCTCCAAGCAAAACACATATCATGTGGTGAATAAAAATATAGCTCCAAGTAAAGTTACCGATGAACGAAGACGAAAGAGGGGATGCCATCCGGGGCATCCCCAAGCTTAGGCTCTTGGTTGTCCTTGAATATTACCTTGGGGTGCCTTGGGCATCCCCAAGCTTAGGCTCTTGCCGCTCCTTATTCCGTAGTCCATTGAATCTTTACCCAAAACTTGAAAACTTCACAACACAAAACTTAACAGAAAATCTCGTGAGCTCTGTTAGCGAAAGAAAACAAAACACCACTTCAAGGTACTGTAATGAACTCATTCTTTATTTGTATTGGTGTTAAATCTACTGTATTCCAACTTCTCTATGGTTTATAAACTATTTTACTAGCCATAGATTCATTCAAATAAGCAAACAAGACACGAAAAACAGAATCTGTCAAAAACAGAACAGTCTGTAGTAATCTGTAACTAACGCAAACTTCTGAACTCCAAAAATTCTACCAAAATAGGAAGACCTAGATAATTTGATTATTGATCTTGTGCAATTGGAATCATTATTTTATCACGTTCTGGTGATTTTAAACAATTGTTTTCGTGAACAGAAAGTTTCTGGAATTTTCAGCAAGATCAAATAACTATCATCCAAGGAGATCCTATAGGTCTTACTTGGCACAAAAACTAATTAAAACATAAAACCACATCTAACCAGAGGCTAGATGAAATATTTATTCCTAAACAGAACCAAAAAGCAAGAAACTAAAATAAAGTTGGGTTGCCTCCCAACAAGCGCTAACGTTTAACGCCCCTAGCTAGGCATGATGATTTCAATGATGCTCGCATAAAAGATAAGAGTTGAAACATAAAGAGAGCATCATGAAGAATATGACTAGCACATTTAAGTCTAACCCACTTCCTATGCATAGGGATTTTGTGAGCAAACAACTTATGGGAACAACAATCAACTAGCATAGGAAGGCAAAACAAGCATAACTTCAAAACTTTAAGCACATAGGGAGGAAACTTGATATTATTGCAATTCCTACAAGCATATGTTCCTCCCTCATAATAATTTTCAGTAGCATCATGAATGAATTCAACAATATAACCAGCACATAAAACATTATTTTCATGATGCACAAGCATAGAAATTTTATTACTCTCCACATAAGCAAATTTCTTCTCATGAATAGTAGTGGGAGCAAACTTAACAAAATAACTATCATGTGAAGCATATTCCAATTGAAAATTAAAATCATGATGACAATTTTCATGGTTATCTTTATTATTTATAGCATACGTGTCATCACAATAATCATCATAAATAGGAGGCATGCTTTCATCATAATAAATTTGCTCATCAAAACTTGCGGGACAAAAAATATCATCTTCATCAAACATAGCTTCCCTAAGCTTGTGGCTTTGCATATCATTAGCATCATGGGTATTCAAGGAATTCATACTAACAACATTGCAATCATGCTCACCATTCAAAAATTTAGTGCCAAACATTTTAATGCATTCTTCCTCTAGCAATTGAGCCCAATTATCGGAATCCTTATTTTCACGGAAGACATTAAAAAGATGAAGCATATGAGGCACCCTCAATTCCATTTTTTTGTAGTTTTATTTTATAAACTAACTAGTGATAAAACAAGAAACTAAAAGATTCGATTGCAAGATCTAAAGATATACCTTCAAGCACTCACCTCCCCGGCAACGGCGCCAGAAAAGAGCTTGATGTCTACCACACAACCTTCTTCTTGTAGACGTTGTTGGGCCTCCAAGTGCAGAGGTTTGTAGGACAGTAGAAAATTCCCTCAAGTGGATGACCTAAGGTTTATCAATCCGTGGGAGGCGTGGGATGAAGATGGTCTCTCTCAAGCAACAATGCAACCAAATAACAAAGAGTCTCTTGTGTCCCCAACACACCCAATACAATGGTAAATTGTATAGGTGCACTAGTTCGGCGAAGAGATGGTGATACAAGTGCAATATGGATGGTAGATAAAGGTTTTTGTAATCTGAAAATATAAAAAACAGCAAGGTAGCAAGCAATAAAAGTGAGCATAAACGGTATTGCAATGCTAGGAAACAAGGCCTAGGGTTCATACTTTCACTAGTGCAAGTTCTCTCAACAATAATAACATAACTGGATCATATAACTATCCCTCAACATGCAACAAAGAGTCACTCCAAAGTCACTAATAGCGGAGAACAAACGAAAAGATTATGGTAAGGTACGAAACCACCTCAAAGTTATTCTTTCTGATCGATCTATTCAAGAGTCCGCAGTAAAATAACACGAAGCTATTCTTTCCGTCCGATCTATCATAGAGTTCGTACTAGAATAACACCTTAAGACACAAATCAACCAAAACCCTAATGTCACCTAGATACTCCAATGTCACCTCAAGTATCCGTGGGTATGATTATACGATATGCGTCACACAATCTCAGATTCATCTATTCAACCAACACAAAGTACTTCAAAGAGTGCCCCAAAGTTTCTACCGGAGAGTCAAGACGAAAACGTGTGCCAACCCCTATGCATAGGTTCATGGGCAGAACCCACAAGTTGATCACCAAAACATACATCAAGTGAATCAATAGAATACCCCATTGTGACCACGGGTATCCCACGCAAGACAGACATCAAGTGTTCTCAAATCTTTAAAGACTCAATCCGATAAGATAACTTCAAAGGGGAAAACTCAATCCATTACAAGAGAGTAGAGGGGGAGAAACATCATAAGATCCAACTATAATAGCAAAGCTCGCGATACATCAAGATCGTACCACCTCAAGAACATGAGAGAGAGAGAGAGATCAAACACATAGCTACTGGTACATACCCTCAGCCCCGAGGGTGAACTACTCCCTCCTCGTCATGGAGAGCGCCGGGATGATGAAGATGGCCACCGGTGAGGGATCCCCCCCGGCAGGGTGCCGGAACAGGGCCGCGATTGATTTTTCATGGCTACAGAGGCTTGCGGTGGCGGAACTCCCGATCTATTCTGTTTTCTGGAGGTTTCAGTATTTATAGGATTTTTTGGCGTAGGTCTCACGTCAGGGGGGGTCTCCGGGTTGTCCACGAGGCAGGGGCCCACGCCCAGGGGGGTGGGCGCGCCCCCCACCCTCGTGGGCAGCCCGGGACTCTCCTGGCCCAACTCTTTTACTCCGGGGGCTTCTTTTGGTCCAGAAAAAATCATCAAAAATTGGCACGCCAATTGGACTCCGTTTGGTATTCCTTTTCTGTAAAACTCAAAAACAAGGAAAAAATAGAAACTGGCACTAGGCTCTAGGTTAATAGGTTAGTCCCAAAAATCATATAAAATAGCATATAAATGCATATAAAACATCCTAGAAGGATAATATAATAGCATGAATACTTCATAAATTATAGATACGTTGGAGACGTATCAGTCCCATCTAAACCAAACAGGAGGGACTTTTAGGGACTAAAAGTGGGCATTTGGGACTAAAGAAAGAAGATCCCGAGGGAGAGTCTTTTGGGGACTTTTTCCAACAGTTGCCCCTGCCACGCATCGCACCTTGTCTCTATTAGTTCATTACTAGGGTAACATGGTCTTTCAGCATGTCATTTAATAACCTCTAGTCCATGTTTAGTCCCTGGAACCAAGCAGGTAGGGACTAGGGAGTTTTTAACCAAACAGGGCCTTAGATTAATAACAACTAAAGAGTTGCACGGGACTGTGGGCGCACCAGCACCATGTGCATCTACCGATGTACTGGGGTGATGCACAGTCTGTTGCAACAAAGAACAAACAACGAAGGAGCATATTTGTGTTGGTCCCAGTTTTGTTATCTTTAGACACCTTTCCCTATGTGAGCGCAGCAAATCTAGTCTTGCTCAAACTCTACAGCCTTGTCCCCCAAAACAAAAGATCAGTTCGTTACAGATGTGCGTACTGCGTTTGTCATTGTTTTCCCTTTTCGACGAACGTAGGTGCTGGATAGCCAGTCTGTACTAGTACTTTCCCCACTTCCTTTCCTATGTGAACCACGTCCTAGATTTATGCTATACAACTTTCCCCACTACTTTCCCCCATTCCTGTCCTCTTTGAACCACGTCTTAGATTCATGCGATACAACTTTCCCCAGTACTTTCACCCTTCCTTTCCTTTTTGAACCACATCCTAGATTCATGCTATACAACTTTTCCCACTACTTTCCCCCATTCCTTTCCTCTTTGAACCACGTCCTAGATTCATGGTATACAACTTTCCCCACTACTTTCCTGTTTGATCCAACACCTAGATTCGAGTGCAGATACGGAAAAAGCCCACATGCAGCTAGAGCAATGCATGTGGAATAAGTAAATTATACCTTAAGGTTCTTGGGGTGTGGTTCGGTGGGCGACCGGAGGCCGTTCGACCCACACTATGCACGGCGGCGAAGAAGAAGGGGTCGGAGGCCCTCCCGCGCCACCGCTGGGTGAAAATGAACAGCTGCACCGGTAGTGGATTTCCTCTCTCGCCGACGGCGACAGCATTAAGCCTCCTTCCCTTCCCAGCGGATGGATCATGCCGGCTCTTTGACCAGCAGTGAGGGGAGAGAGAGAGGCCAACGAAGTCTTGTTTAGATCTGGAGAGGGTGAGAGAGTGTGAAGAGAGCAACTACAAGCAGACCAGCAGTGAGGGGAGACAGAGAGGCCAACGAAGTCTTGTTTAGATCTGGAGAGGGTGAGAGAGTGTGAAGAGAGCAACTACAAGCGCTGAGGATCTAGTGTGTATATATATACTGGAGAGAGTGTGAAGAGTGTAAACCCTAGAAAACAAGCGCCGAGGCTGCAGCTTATACGTGATGAGGTGATTATACGGTCACTACGAGATCGTATAGCTCCGTATCCATCCATTTTGACCAGTCAAAGAATCCTCCCAGCACGAATTATGCTCAAGTGTAGTTCTCGAACCCGAGACCTCAAGTTTGAATAGCGAACAGGCTAACCAGCTACACACCCCTCCCGTTATGTTCAACGAGAGGAAAGTAACCTTTTATACATTCCTGCATTCGTGTGACAATCATGCCGTGTTTTTTGTGTGTGTGGGAGTCATTGGGATTTAAATCATAATCGTGTCATGTGGCTTTGGTGGTAAGACTATCCACAGTGGTGCAGAAATAATGCAGCCTTAGTCACCTCACCTCTCTCCACGTAGTACGTTGGGTCCCACCAGTCAGAGGGTGAAACAAACAAATTAATAAGATAAATTAAAAGCGCCAGCGGTGTAGCGACCCGACCTCAAACAGTCAAGTCTCTGTGCTTTAGTGTCATCCCTGGATTGGTAATGCTGACACACACAGTACTCGAAGGATTTATAACAGAGTAGCAATCACACACTTATTACATCGAATGTCTCAAAAGAGAACTTATTACAATAAATATGGCATAAGGCCATCTAATACGATAACAACGGAAGGCTTGGAAGATAAAGTGAGTCCATCAACTCCAACGGCATGGCTGAGCTGCACGGCAACGACCTAACGAACCTTACTCCTCGTCTGAAAAGTCTGCAACATAATACGTTGCAGCCCGAAAATGGGTCAGCACATGGAATATGCTGGCAATATAACACACTAGAGCAAGAACAGAATAATGCTATCACTACATGCATATTTGGCTGGTGAAAAGGCTGTATGGTTATAGTTTTGCGAAAAGCCAATTTTTCCCTACAACAAAGAAATACATTTTATTTTAACTATCATGGTAGTTGAAACATCATTGAGAAGGTTCCTCCAACTCAATCCCAATTAAAGTAATTATCAACCCAACATATTAAATTAGAGTGGTGAGATACATATGATAATCCAAGTACTAGATACTCAAGATGTCCATAACCGGGGACACGGCTAACCATGATTAGATTGTACACTCTGCAGAGGTTTGCACACTTTTCCCCACCAGACTCGATCGCCTCCGTTGAATTTCTCGCACTACATGGTGTTTGAGAAATGGATGACCGAGACACAGTCTTTCAGAAGCATTAACTCTAACCCCGGGTAGACAGTACCAACCTACATCCCTCTACATCTGCTAGCCTACCACTGGAAGAGGTCATGCAACTTACTCAACTATGCTAGAGCCCATAATAGCTTGTGGCTGCACACGGAAGTTTCTAGCATGAAATATCTCAGTTCCCTTTGAGCCTGGGTGGCGGACCTTAGGATTATCACACGGGTACTCTGGGATATCCTAGGACAACATTGGATTCTCCAGGTGCCCGACAAGCAATCCACCCAGAGGTGTATTAAAGTTGCCACCTTAAGTTGAACCTTTAATTAACAATCTCACATCTGTCATGGATTCACTCACCCAAACCACGTCTACGAGCATAGCATAGCAATATAAGCAATACGTAGAAGTAACTCCCAAGGGTTTGATAATAACAGGGCAATAGGTTCTACCTCATCAACTACTTCCCAATACCCACATGTTAATCACATCCTAATCATGCAATGTTTGAGGATTGGAGCTAATGCATAAAAACTGGGTATGAAAAGAGTATGATCAATGTGTTACTTGCCTTGCTGACGATCCGCAAAACCTAGAGACTTGTAGTAGCACGCTTCGCACTCCGGGAATTCTATCGCAAACAAACAATATCATACATAAGCCATCAATCACAGATGCACGGGTAAAACTCAAATAAGAAGATCTAACCAGAAAGTTCAACTTAAGAACTCCGGTTTGCAAAAAGAATCAAATCAAACGGAGCAACGAAACTCAAACTGCGAAAGAAACAAGATTCGTTTACTAATCTGGACTAAAGTCAAATTTTACAGTACCAAAATCTTGTTCAAGTTGGTTAAACAGAAAGAGGCTTCGAGACGAAGATCTAGGCGCTTGAATCGCCTGATTCTGATAAACGAGCGAAAAGATAAACTAAAACGAAAATCGAATCAGAAATCGCAATCGAGAATAATCGCGAAAAACCCGAGAAAAAAAACTAACGAACAGGCTAATGAACGAACGTTCGTTGTATGTGACTAACGGGCGAAAACCGTTCGTTAAAACGAACGTACGGATGATCGTCCGCTAAATAAACTAAACCGAGAAAACCGGCGAACCGAAGAAAAACGTAACTAGGTTTTTTTTAAAAACCGTCGGTTTTTACCCAAACCGAAGAAAAAAATGAATGGCTCCAGATCGGATCGGATCGGCGGCGGCGGCTCCGGCGGCTTCCGCGGCGGCGCGGCGAGGCGGGGCAGCGCGGGGTGGTGCGGCGCGGCGGCGGGGAAGTGCGGCGGCCGCGCGGGGCGACGCTAGCGGCGGCGGTTGGCGGAAAGGCGAGGCGCGGCAGGCGGCGCCGGCAGCGGCGGCTGCTGCTGCTGCTGCTTGCGGCGGTGGTGGTGGCGATTTGGGGGCGGCGGCGGCGGCTTATAAAGGGGAGGGGGCGGGTGGCTTGCGGGAGGGGGCGGGAGGAGTCCCGGGCGGCGACGGCGGCGGCTGCCGAGTCCTGGCCGGACTCGGGCACGGCGGAGGCGGTGGCGCGGCGCGGGCCGGCGGCCTGGCTCGGCTGGGCCTTGGACCAGTCGGGCGCGGAAGAAGTTTTTTTAAACAGATTCCACCAAAAATAAATTCTAGAAAAATAAATAAAAATCTAAAAATGCCAAAACAAATTTTCACCATCTAAATAAAATATTTAGAACAAGATGAACATTTTTCTTGGCCCTAAAATGCAATTTTGAAAACATGCAATTTTCTAATGCAAATAAAATAGCAATAAAATCCGAATAAAATAAATATTTGATTTTAATATTTTTCCTCCAATATTTTACTTATTTTGGAGAAGTCATATTATCTCCTCTCATATATTTTAATATGAAATATTTTCAGAGAGAAAAATAATAAAACAAATAATCCTCGTTTCAACATTTGATAAAATTCAAATATGAAAACAGTGAAATCCCCAACTCTCTCCGAGGGTCCTTGAGTTGCTTAGAATTTCGAGGATCGCGAAACGAAATGCAACAAAAATATGATATGCATGAATGATCTATGTATAACATTCCAAATTGAAATTTTGGGATGTTACAAACCTACCCCCCTTAAGATGAATCTCGCCCTCGAGATTCGGGTTGGCTAGAGAATAGGTGTGGGTGGTCTTTGCGAAGATCATCCTCTCGTTCCCAGGTGGCTTCATCCTCGGTATGGTGGCTCCACTGAACTTTTCAAAACTTGATAACCTTGTTGCGGGTGACTCTGCTGGCAAATTCAAGAATCCTGACTGGCTTCTCCTCATAGGTCAGATCACTGTCCAACTGAATTGCTTCTAGAGGCACTGTATCTCTTAGTGGTATATCGGCCATCTCAGCATGACACTTCTTCAACTGTGAAACATGAAACACATCATGAACTCCTGACAGTCCTTCAGGTAACTCCAACTTATAGGCAACCTCTCCCATACGTTCCAAAATTCGGTACGGTCCTACAAATCTCGCGGCTAACTTTCCCTTAACTCCAAAACGTTTCACTCCTTGCAGAGGTGATACTCGCAGATATGCTTGGTCTCCAATTTCATAGGTTACTTACTTGCGTTTCGAATCTGCATAACTCTTCTGCCTGGACTGAGCTACCTTCAGTCTATCTCAAATCAACTTAACCTTCTCTTTAGACTCCTTGATCAAATCTGGTCCAAACAACTGTCGGTCTCCAACTTCATCCCACATGAACGGTGTTCTGCATCTTCGTCCATACAGGGCTTCAAACGGTGTCATCTTCAAACTGGCTTGATAGCTATTGTTGTATGAGAACTCCGCGTAGGGCAAATTGTCATCCCAACTAGATCCATAATGTAGTGCACAAGCTCTCAACATATCCTCCCTAATCTGGTTGACTCTCTCGGTCTGTCCATCTGTCTGCGGGTGGAATGCTGTACTGAACTCTAGCCTTGTACCCAAAGTCTGGTGCAACTGATGCCAAAACTTTGAGGTAAACTGTGTTCCTCTGTCTGATACGATGGTCCTTGGAACTCCATGCAGACATACGATCCTGGTCATGTATATCTTGGCCAACTTCGCACTTGTATAGGTGGTTTTCACTGGGATAAAGTGAGCCACTTTGGTCAAGCGATCAACTACTACCCATATAGAATCATATCCTGATTTGGTCCTGGGCAATCCGGTGATGAAATCCATGCCAAGCTTATCCCACTTCCATTCGGGTATCAGCATAGGCTGTAGCAATCCCGCTGGCTTTTGATGTTCTGCCTTCACTCTCTGACATACATCACATACGACTACATACTCGGCAATATCCTTCTTCATACCAGTCCACCAGAAACGTTCCTTCAAATCCAAATACATCTTGGTGTTTCCGGGGTGTATCGAGTATGGTGAGTCATGGGCCTCCTGAAGTATTAACTTCCTGATCTCTGTGTTATTGGGCACATAAACACGGTCCTCAAACCATAAGGTGTCGTGCTCATCCTTACGAAAACCTTTGGCCTTTCCTTTGCTCATTCTCTCTTTTATCTCGGCAATCTCTTTGTCTTCCTTCTGAGCACCTCTAGGAACAATCTCCAATCGAAGTTCCCTGAGATCCTCTGCTAACTCCTTTGGCAATCCTGTGCTTACGAGGGTGTTAGCATAACTCTTCCAGCTCAAAGCGTCTGCTACGACATTGGACTTGCCTGGATGATAGTGAAGCTTCATGTCGTAATCCTTTATGAGCTCCAACCATCTCCTCTGCCTAAGGTTCAGCTCCTTCTGTGTGAAAATGTACTTCAAACTCTTATGATCAGTGTACACATCACAACGGTTTCCAATAAGGTAATGTCTCCAAGTCTTGAGCGCATGCACTACAGCTGCTAACTCCAAATCATGCGTGGCATAATTCAATTCGTGCGGTTTTAGTTGTCGTGAGGCATACAAAACAACTCTTCCGTCCTGCATAAGCACACTTCCAAGTCCTAAGCGAGAGGCGTCGCAATACACCTGGAAATCCTTGCGTATATCCGGCAGAATCAGCACTGGGGCTGTAGTCAGACGTTTCTTTAACTCCTGAAAACTCGCCTCACATTCTTCCGTCCATTTAAATTTGGGATCCTTCTTCAATAACTCTGTCATTGGCTTCGCAATATTGGAAAAATTCTCAATGAATCTCTGATGGTATCCTGCGAGTCCAAGAAAACTGCGGATCTCGCTAACTGAAGTGGGTGCCAACCATTCAGTGACTGACTGAACCTTGGTGGGGTCTACTGCTATACCTTCTCCTGATATAACATGTCCAAGGAATCCAACTTCCTTCAAGCAAAACTCACATTTGCTGAACTTGGCATACAACTGATGTTCCCTGAGTTTCTCGAGAACTAAACGCAAATGCTCCTTATGCTCCTCTTCATTCTTCGAGTATACCATTATATCATCAATGAACACCACAACAAACTTGTCCAAATATTCCATGAACACCTTGTTCATCATGCTCATGAAATAGGCAGGGCATTAGTCAGTCCAAATGACATGACCGTATACTCATATAACCCGTACCTTGTGGTGAATGATGTCTTTGGTATATCCTTCTCTTGAATTTTCAGCTGGTGATATCCTGATCGTATATCGATCTTCGAAAACACTTTAGCTCCTTGCAGCTGGTCAAACAAATCATTGATCATCGGCAAAGGGTATTTGTTCTTGATCGTCACCTCATTCAATGTCCGTTAATCAACAACCATTCTCAATGATCCATCCTTCTTCTCAACCAATAGCACTGGGGCTGCCCACGGTGATGAACTTCGTCGAATGTAACCTTTCTCCAATAACTCCTTGATCTACTTCTTAATCTCCTCCAGATCATTTGCGGGCATCCGGTATGGTCTCTTCGATATAGGCCCGGTGCCTGGCAACAGTTGTATCAAAAACTCGATGTCCCGATCTGGCGGCATGCCTGGTAACTCCTCTGGAAATACATCTGGGTAATCCTTTACAACAGACACTTCTTCTTGAACAACTCCGAGAGGGAATTTACTTGGGTTCTCCTTGTCGTATGCCTGGATACATACTTGATCCTTTTTCCCTCCGGGGTGGTGAGATAAATCGACTTACTAGCACAGTCAATGCTTCCTCCATACTTTGACATCCAGTCCATGCCTAATATCACATCCAATCCTTGTGACTCCAAAATTATTAGGTCGGACGGAAAAACATGGCTACCAATGGTCAAGGGTATCCGGTCACACCATCGGCTAGCCATATACTCTGCTCCAGGTGAACTTACTAACAGAGGGGTCCTCAGGGCTTGGGTTGGTAGTTTAAACTTATCCACGAATCCCCTTGATATGTATGAATGTGATGCACCAGTATCAAAAAGAACAAGGGCGATAAAAGACTTAACCAAAAACTTACCGATAACCACGTCTGGCTGCTCTTCAACCTCCTCCATGTTAACGTGGTTCACTTGCCCTTTGTTGAATGGATTGGGCTTCTTACCAGCGCTCCCATTACCGTTTCCATTCTTCGCTTCAGGGCACTCCGTGGCATAGTGTCCAGTCTTCCCGCACTTGAAGCAAGTAATGTGACTTAGGTCTCTCTTGGCGGGTGTGGCTGGACTGGAGCGGTTCTGATTGTTGCTTGTTCCGTTCCCAGTCCCATTATTGGAACCATTGTGGTTATGTGAACTTCCTCCGTTGTGGTTATGACCTCCATGGTTATGAACAAGTCCTCCCGAGTTCGGGGTTAGACGAGGCTTCTGCTGAGCTCCAGAATTGTATCTTCCTTGTCCATACTTCCTCTTACGGCTCTCAATCTGTTGCTGCTTCCCTTCAATCGTAAGAGCCTTATCTACCAACTCCTGGTAGTTGTTGAATGTTGCCACCATCAACTGCATGCTCATCTCATCATTCAGCCCTTCCATAAATTTCTCCTGCTTCGCGGCATCTGTGGCCACATCATCAGGGGCATAGCGAGATAACTTGCTAAACTCATCCACGTAATGAGCTACAGTACGGTTCCCCTGGCGTAAGTTGCGAAACTCATGCTTCTTCATGCTCATAGCTCCAGTTGAGACATGGGCTGTGCGGAAAGCTTGCTGAAACTGATCCCAAGTGACGTTGGCTATGGGGAAAGTGGCCGTATAATTCTCCCACCATGAGGCTGCTGGTCCATCCAATTGATGTGCCGCAAAGCGCACCTTCTCAGCATCTGTGCAACCTGCGGTGGTCAACTCCCTTCCAATATGGCGTAGCCAATCATCAGCAACTATAGGCTCGGTGCTACTGGAAAACACCGGCGGCTGCAACCTCAGAAAGCGAGCTAAGTTGTCAACTGGAGGCAGGTTGTTGTTGTTGTTGCCTTGGTTCTGGACTAAATTGCATCAAGGCATTCTGCTGCTGGATCAACTGAGTGAGCTCTGGCGGGAAAGCAAATCCGGTGTCACGTCTCGGAGGCATCTGATGGGTTTAGAGGGGAGAGATTAGAATAGAAAAGGGGTCTAGTGAGAAAACACTACCCATATGCACATGAGACAAACACCATCATATCACTCAATCAATCAAGCAAGGGCATACAAACGGTCTAGAACTATCGTTAAAAGTGCTCAACTACTACTGTATACATGGGGGAATACTACTAATCATTTGGTGGTCATCTAGAAATTTTGATCGGTGGAAGACTCCATGATGTCTGCTCCAGCTTCGTCTTCAAAGTCATCTTCAGTGGGGTCGGAGTCGGTGTCGTCGATGACGATGTAGTTCTCCGGGCAAGTGGAATCGTCGTCCTCTCCTCCTGGCGCGGGGTCTCCCATGAATACTCTGACCTTCTTTAGTAGGTCGTCGTTCTTCTCCAATAGTGTCGCGATTTCCTCCTTGTATCCATCGTGTGTAGACTTAAGTTCTTCTTCCAGCTCGGTGATCCTTGTCTTCGCCTTCTTCAAATCTATCATGTCTGTGCACATCTAATTCTCCTGGCGTCGAATGTGCTGGTTTAACTCCTGGATGAAAGCTGCAATGGACCTGTCCTTCTTGGTGCTGATCATCTCCCATTGCTCATCTCGGCGCCCACATATCTGGTAGATAGTGTCTTTGAGATCCTTACTGTAGACTTCTCCAATACGTCCCATAGCAGTGTGAGCTGCCATGCTCTTGCTTAGACTCCAGGTTGGTGCTTCAAAGGAAAACTCTATGGGCTCAGTGGTTGGCGCGAACGTCCTTCCTGGAACTTGAACTCGAATCATCCAGCGCTCCTCTTCTGGTAAAGTGGCGTTGTAGGTCCCGGTGAAGCTTGGTATTCCGATGTTCAAGTACCTAGTGACTTCCTTCAAGTGGCGTCCAAAGGGTGTGTCTTCATCCGGTTGTGCAAACTTGTTCCTCGAATCTGCCATCCTAAGAGTAGAAAATGGAGAGGAGTCAGAAATGAGTAGAGAAGAGTGACCTACGGCTTATCTTAGTGGTCGTGTCCTACACTCGGCGTGTGCTCTGATACCATCTTGTAGCGACCCGACCTCAAACGGTAAAGTCTCTGTGCTTCAGTGTCATCCCTGGATCGGTAATGCTGACACACACAATACTCGAAGGATTTATAACAGAGTAGCAATCACACACTTATTACATCGAATGTCTCAAAAGAGAACTTATTACAATAAATATGGCATAAGGCCATCTAATACGATAACAGAGGAAGGCTTGGAAGATAAAGTGAGTCCATCAACTCCAACGGCATGGCTGAGCTGCACGGTAACAACCTAACGAACCTTACTCCTCGTCTGAAAAGTCTGCAACATAATACATTGCAGCCCGAAAACGGGTCAGCACATGGAATATGCTGGCAATATAACACAGTAGAGCAAGAACAGAATAATGCTATCACTACATGCATACTTGGCTGGTGGAAAGGCTGTATCGTTATAGTTTTGCGAAAATCCAATTTTTCCCTACAACAAAGGAATAAATTTTATTTTAACTATCATGGTAGTTGAAACATCATTGAGGAGGTTCCTCCAACTCAATCCCAATTAAAGTAATTATCTACCCAACATATTAAATTAGAGTGGTGAGATACATATGATAATCCAAGTACTAGATACTCAAGATGTCCATAACCGGGGACACGGCTAACCATGATTAGATTGTACACTCTACAGAGGTTTGTGCACTTTTCCCCACAAGACTCGATCGCCTCCGTTAAATTTCTCGCACTACATGGTGTTTGAGAAACGAATGACCGAGACACAGTCTTTCAGAAGCATTAACTCTAACCCTGGGTAGACAGTACCAACCTACATCCCTCTACATCTGCTAGCCTACCGCTGGAAGAGGTCATGCAACTTACTCAACTGTGCTAGAGCCCATAATAGCTTGTGGCTGCACACGGAAGTTTCTAGCATGAAATATTTCAGTTCCCTTTGAGCCTGGGTGGCGGACCTTAGGATTATCACACGGGTACTCCGGGATATCCTAGGACAACACTAGATTCTCCAGGTGCCCGACAAGCAATCCACCCAGAGGTGTATTAAAGTTGCCACCTTAAGTTGAACCTTTAATTAACAATCTCACATCTGTCATGGATTCACTCACCCAAACCACGTCTACGAGCATAGCATAGCAATATAAGGAATACGTAGAAGTAACTCCCAAGGGTTTGATAATAACAGGGCAATAGGTTCTACCTCATCAACTACTTCCCAATACCCAGATGTTAATCACATCCTAATCATGCAATGTTTGAGGATTGGAGCTAATGCATAAAAACTGGGTATGAAAAGAGTATGATCAATGTGTTACTTGCCTTGCCGACGATCCGCAAAACCTAGAGACTCGTAGTAGCACGCTTCGCACTCCAGGAATTCTATCGCAAACAAACAATAGCATACATAAGCAATCAATCACAGATGCACGGGTAAAACTAAAATAATAAGATATAACCAGAAAGTTCAACTTAAGAACTCCGGTTTGCAAAAAGAATCAAATCAAACAAAGCAACGAAACTCAAACTGTGAAAGAAACAAGATTCGTTTACTAATCTCGACTAAAGTCAAATTCTATAGTACCAAAATCTTGTTCAAGTTGGTTAAACAGAAAGAGGCTCCGAGACGAAGATCTAGGCGCTTGAACCGCGTGATTCCGATAAACGAGCGAAAAGATAAATTAAAACGAAAATTGGATCAGAAATCGCGATCGAGAATAATCGCGAAAAACCCGAGAAAAAGAAAAACTGACGAACAGGCTAACGAACGAACTTTCGTTGTCTGTGACTAACGGGCGAAAACCGTTCGTTAAACGAACGTACGGACGAACGTCCGGTAAATAAACTAAACCGGCGAACCGAAGAAAAAAGTAACTAGGGTTTAAAAAAACGTCGGTTTTTACCTAAACCGAAAAAAAACTGAACGGCTCCGGATCAGATCGGATCGGCGGCGGAGGCTCCGGAGGCTTCCGCGGCGGCGCGGCGAGGCGAGGGAGTGCGAGGTGGTGCGGCGCGGCGGCGAGGAAGTGCGGCGGCGGCGCGAGGGCGACGCTGGCGGCGGCGGCTGGCGGCAAGGCGAGGCGCGGCAGGCGGGCGGGCGGCGGCGGCTGCGGCTACTTGCGGCGGCGGTGGTGGCGATTTGGGGGCGGGGGCGGCGGCTTATAAAGGGAAGGGGGTGGGTGGCTTGCGGGAGGGGGCGGGAGGAGTCCCGGGCGGCGACGGCGGCGGCTGCCGAGTCCTGGCCGGACTCGGGCACGGCGGAGGCGGTGGCGCGGCGCGGGCCGGCGGCCTGGCTCGGCTGGGCCTTGGCCCAGTCGGGCGCGGAAGAAGTTTTTTTAAACAGATTCCGCCGAAAATAAATTCTAGAAAAATAAATAAAAATCTAAAAATGCCAAAACAATTTTTCACCATCTAAATAAAATATTGAGAACAAGATGAACATTTTTCTTGCCCTAAAACGTAATTTTGAAAACATGCAATTTTTCTAATGCAAATAAAATAGCAATAAAATCCGAATAAAATAAGTATTTGATTTTAATATTTTCCTCCAATATTTTATTTATTTTGGAGAAGTCATATTATATGCTCTCATATATTTTAATATGAAATATTTTCGGAGAGAAAAATAATAAAACAAATAATCCTCGTTTCAACATTTGATAAAATTCAAATATGAAAACAGTGAAATCCCCAACTCTCTCCGAGGGTCCTTGAGTTGCTTAGAATTTCGAGGATCGCGAAACGAAATGCAACAAAAATATGATATGCATGAATGATCTATGTATAATATTCCAAATTGAAAATTTGGGATGTTACAAGCGGTGTATCTTACCTCACACATCTCGCTACTGCTCGGGAACACTGTCCAATTGATCCCTCTGTTTGCTCACGTGCTATTTTAAGTGAATCCTTGTTATAACATGCACACAATGTTGGGCACTTGTATTCGACCTAAGTCAGTGTGCCACCGTATCTCGTACGACTCCCTCCGTCTAGGTGTAATAAGTCATGTTAGAAGGTGTAGCGGGACCAAGGTGCAAGCAGATTGGAGGAGAAGGAGAAACTTGACCGGTCATTCCTCCAATCAAAGCCTGATTTCTGTCTCTAAACGCAACAATTAATCCAAACAACTAAGAGATGCCGTTTTAGCTACCATGCAGGGCCACGTATTAACTCGCATGCAAGCCAACTTTGATTTCTTGACTGATCAACGCGTAGTTGCGCTCCATGCATTGGGTTTCCAAGGGAGATAACAAGGCAGAGTAAGGAGCGTTTGGTTACATTGCTTAGGCTGGTCATAGTGGTGAGTAACTTGGACTAGTACAACATGCATATGTTACTAGTCTATGTTACTACTACACGAAGTTTGCCGTCGGAAGCGGGCCGATCTGGCTCTCCTGAGCTAGCAAGGTTTTTCTAGCCCACCCAAGCTAGCTGGCCCACAAAAGCTAACATATTTTAACAGTTACAAACGCCTAACCTGGCCCGGCTATGCTATAAGCTGTTCTTGGTAAGGATCCAAACACTCCCTAAGTAACAACGCTCGCTAGCAACGAGGCCAGGAGGGGATTGAGATGCGAAGTTAATGGACGACCCCTAAACATTTTGGGAATATCTGATTTCCGTAGGATGACTTAACACCTAGACGGAGGGAGTACTACTCCTCAGTCTAGGTTTGATGGAATATTCATCACCTCTTCTCTTCTTGTACGTACTCCATTTGTATCTCACTTCCTGTGGCTTCGCACTCGCATGATTTTCCTATTCTATGAACCTATGTGTGCATGTGTGTGTTTAACAGCATGTGTGTGTGTTAGAGAGAGCGACAGATCGACCTACTCCTACAGAGAGATGGTGTGTAGTGTACGATTTTATCCGCGAGAGTCGGTGCATCCTCTCGTTTCCGGGCGTCCGGTAGGGACAGGCGGACAGCTGCCACGCCCGCTCCTGACTAGCCTGGCCCACCCAAAGCCCCTCCATCGCCCGCACACGCTTCCCGCCCGAAATGGTCAGCGCCGCTCCAAAGAATCGGTGCCGCATTCATGCCCGGGCAGAGCGGACGCGACCTCTCATTGGCGCCTGCGTTGAAGGGAGAAGCGGATTCAAGAGTGATGGTTGCTTCGTCCGTCCAACTTACTACTGGGTCTATGTGATTTGACGGCTCATTGGTCATTATTACTGAGGTGGTAGGACTGCTGGATGTCCCACGCTTTCGGCGAAAGGAGGTACTACTAGATTACAATTTTCTCCATTCTTATGGCGGAGGAGTGCAAGAGCAGTGAAAACACGCAGGCTCAGTGATTACATGGCCCACCTCACACTATCACCATATTTTCTGGACACCGTGCGACACCTAACTCTTTACATAGTACTCCCTCCATTCCTAAATATAAGTCTTTGTAGAGATTCCACTAGGTGGACTACATACGGAACAAAATGAATGAATCTACTCTTAAATTGCATCTATATACATCCGTATGTGGTTCATGGTGAAATATCTACAAAGACTTATATTTAGGAACGGAGGAAGTACTTGTATTGTACGTACTATAATTTATCAGCGAGATAGTACAATGCTATGAAGCTTCCAGCTTCTGTTACATGTATCTTGCGTCCAAGGTTGCCCGTTGCAACATTTCATCAAATACAAAGGAGACTAACATGCATGCTATTGCATCTGAATGATTGACAGATCATAGCAAATATGTACTCCCTCCGTTCCAAAATAAGTGTCTCAACTTTATGCTACATACGGAGCAAAATGAGTGAATCTACACTCTAAAATACATCTATATACATCAGTGTTTGGAGTATGTACTAGTAGTTCATATTGAAATCTACTAAAGGACGTATATATTCCAAACAATATGATAATCTCTCTAACCAGTAGTAGGGACGAGGAGTAAACGGAGGGAGTAGTAAAATTTTCTCCTCGTCCTGCGAGCCACCGCGCGCGTGGGCGAGGGAGCGGGCGTAAGGCGTACAATACTACTTCTACTCATGCAGTCCCTAGCCATTAAAACAGAGACAGCTAAAGAAAAAAAGATCCATGCAATCCCTAGCCCTTGAACCGTAAACCCTAAACAGGCTTTAATTTGCTGACAACGTCGGCGCTTCCTAAGAAATGAAGTTTGCAACCCTTTGACCATCGGATCATTTTGTGCAGTTTCACCAAAATCGAGATGAGCATCCTGTGGCAAAGAAATTGAAGAAGCGTGATTAGAATAAGATTACTAGGACTAGTTGATGAGACATAAACTCATCACAAATACAGTACGTAGAAGCCAGTAGAGGTATGTGCGGGGCAAAAAAGTAGAGAAATATCCACATGGAGTGATGTGGGCAGCTGGAGCAGTGGTGCAAGCCGGCTGTAAAGGAAGTTGTACCTGAGGGATGTCGGGACGTAGCTCAACCTAGAGGAGGGCGGCGGGAGGAGGCAACTACCCATGTTCACTACTAGGAAAAGGGCTATAGATGGAATGGCCACTAATGGCGCACTGTACATGTGGTGCGCCATTACTAAATACTAATGGCGCACCATATGCCGGTGCGCCATTAGTAATTATGTTTCAAATTTTTTCAATTTTTTCAAAACTACTAATGGCGCACCGTGGGATGGTGCGCCATTAGTAGTTCAACTAGTAATGGCGCACCATCCCACGGTGCGCCATTAGTAATTATGTTTCAAATTTTTTTTTCAATTTTTTTATTTTTATTTTTTAAACTACTAATGGCGCACCGTGGGACGGTGCGCCATTACTAGTTCAACTACTAATGGCGCACCACTCCCACGATGCGCCATTACTAGTTGAACTACTAATGGCGCACCACTCACAGGTGCGCCATTAGTAATTTTGTTACAAATTTTGTTTCAATTTTTTTTTTGAAAAACTACTAATGGCGCACGGTTGGGGTGGTGCGCCATTACTAGTTGAACTACTAATGGCGCACCACCCCAACGGTGCGCCATTAGTAACTTGGCCCATTCCACCGAATGCACCCCCCCCCCCCCCCCCCCCGTGGACCGCCGTTTCAGTTTTAAAAAAATAAAAGAAAATGATGGAAATGTCAAAAAAATAAAATAAAATAAGTTTCCCATGTGATATGTGGTCTAGTTGTTGGGAAAATTAACAAATATGAATTTTGACTTTATTTGCAAAATCTCTCTGGAATTTCTTAAAATGGGCATAACTTTTGCATACGAACTCGGATGAAAAAGTTTTTTATATGAAAAATCATCTACTCGAAAAGTTACATCCGAATTTAACCGGGGGAACCCCGTTAAACATTTTCAAAATCCTAAAAAACCTAACAGAAAAAAAGATACGGGGCTTTCAAGATCTGGAGGCAAAAAAATTCAAAAATTTGCAAACTTACTAGTGGCGCACCGGTTGCTAGGTGCGCCACTAGTAACAGAAAAAAATATTGGTTTTGAATTTTTTTTGGATTTTTTTTCAAAAAATGATTCGTAATATGACAGGGAAGTTTGAAATATTTTTCAAAATTTCATCATATCATACTCATGAATATGAACAAAGTCCTAGACATCAACAAGGTTTAATAGGATTGATATGATAGATATATCAACAAGTGGCTGTTAAGTGAGGTGGTGCTAGGGTTGGATAGAACCATGAAGTTAAGCGTGCTCGGGCTGGAGTAGTGTGAGGATGGGTGACCTTCCGGGAAGTTTGACTATTTAGTGCGATTTGACTTGAAATTAAGCATATTGACCTGAGATTAAGCCATAGTGACCAGAGATTAAGAAAAAATTGGAAAAAAAAATTTGAACATTTTTTTGAAATTTTTTTGAAAAAAATATTTCTGAAAAAAAATAAAAAAAAATTTGAATTTTTTTTTTAAAATATTTCGAAAAAATATTTGAAAAAAAATTGTTACTAATGGCGCACTTCTATGTGGTGCGCCATTACTAGTAATGGCGCACCGTGGCATATACTAATGGCGCACCACTGGTGTGCCATTAGTATACCAGATACTAATGGCGCACCAGCGGTGCGCCATTAGTAAAAACATCTAGTGGCGTGATGCTAGTGGCGCACCAGTAGTGCGCCATTAGTAGGCAAAACTGGTGCGCCACTAGTAGGCCTTTTTCTAGTAGTGGTTGCAGCAGTGAGCAATGGACGAAGGCAACCTCACCGGCTTTGTGAGAGAGAATGGCGGGGACCCCTGATCGGGACGTGCCGATAGTGGGTTTTCGCCGTCGGCGACGGCGACCGCATCTACACTTAGCATCCACCCCTTCCCCCGGCGGACGTGATCCGCCGGGATGTTAGAGATGTGGCCACAGTGGTTTTGTGCGAGAAAGTGTGAAAACTGAAGAGAGCAACCCCCCAGCAAGCAACCGTGTAGGCTCGTCCTGCCTATGTATATAGTGGAGCGGTTTCCTTTTCTCTCCATATGAACCTACTTATATTGCGTACGTGCCACTGAAGAAAAAAACTTTATTTATAAATGACGCGGAACCTACTACTCGTTCTCCTATAAACCTTGCGCTTGGCATCTCCAAACTATTAACCTTGCGATTGGCTCTTCGCCTCTTCGGGAAGTCGAGCAATAATGGTACTGCAGTATATATCGTTCTGGCTATATGAGACCGAATGAATTGTTGCACGTCCACCACGTGGCGAGGGTCGAGGGTCGAGGGGCGAGGGGGAGTGCGTACTATTACGTCCGTTTCAATATGGACTACTTACGGAGCAAAATGAGTGAATCTACACTCTAAAATACGTCTATATACATCAGTGTTTGGAGTATGTACTAGTAGTTCATATTGAAATCTACTAAAGGACATATATTCCAAACAATATGATAATCTCTCTAACCAAGGTAGGGACGAGGAGTAAACGGAGGGAGTACTAGCAAAATTTTGTCCTCGTCCTGCGAGCCACCGCGCGCGTGGGCGAGGGAGCGGGTGTAAGGCGTAGTAAGCAAGCTTCACCTCATCATGCAAGCCACCGCGCCCGTGGGCGGGGGAGACGGCATACTAAGCAAGCTTCTCCTCGTTCTGCTAGTTGACGGGACACATCAAAAGTACTCAAGTGTATAGAGCCTTGCCTCTAAGGTAGGCCCCACATGGTTTTCCTCTTTTTTAACATAATGCATCAAGTCGCAATTTGTTTGTTCACCTATGGTAGAGGATCCTCCCTCCATCTAGTGGACAACCAGTACACGTGCCAAATTACCATGTGGGCTGCCTTTTCGTTTAGAAATGAGCTCCACCGTGTACCCGCGCGGGTGTGGTTGGGAAAGAGACGGGAGTACGTGCGCCGTGCGTGCACCTCTTCTCTTCGTGCACATCCCCCACCTACGTGGGTGTGTGTGAGAGATACAGACCTAGACAAATGGCTTGTGCGTTCGTGAGTGTTTTTTGTTTTGGGGGGGGGGAGGTTGATTTCGTGAATGTATTTGTGGGAATATGTGTCAATGACATCTCAAAGAAAATTTTGCATGCAATGTGTGTGAAATGGAGGCCTATCCATATCATATATAGAGGGTCGGGCGATCCACGAGAAGAGAGGGAGGGGTCATAGATATCGATAGAGTCGAAGAGAGGATCAAGTGGGTGGGTGCGAGATCGATGAAGAGAGCCATCGAAATTGTGTATGTGTGCAAGTCAAATATATAGGGCGACTGACCTAGCTACCGGAACGTCAGAGGGCACAGGTCAAGTTTGTGTGTGGCAGGGAGACATGACTAGAGCGCTCGATGTATCGGTGTGTGTGTGTGTGCGAGGGGGTGTGGGGAGGGGTAGGCAGAGGCCTAACTATAGAGGTAGAACGACTCATATATGTGTTGAGAAGGAGAGACCCAGCTATGTCTTGAGGGAGATCGGTCGACATCCATACATAACTGAAGGACGGGAAATAGGATGGGACAGAGAGAGAGACAGAGGAGATAGAGAGAGGGAGGCAGAGGGGTAGAGTGCTGGATGGGTGATGGAGTTGCTTCTCGAAGATGGTGGGAGAGGCCTACTAGACAAACTGAGGGTGGAACTGCAATATTATCAATAAGAGTGGGGATGTGTTTCTGTGTGTGCCTGTGCGTGATAGATCTGTCGGGACACTTCCATGGATGATGAAGGGGAACCATGTGTTTGGTAAGCAAACCTAACTAGATCGGTAGATCAATTGTTGTTTGTCGGAGGAAGGGAGAGACATAACTAATGAGGTAGATCGATCGACGCATGGGGAAAAACGAGTTATAAGGACCTAGCTAGCTATATGTATAGCGGGAGATTGGTCGGCGTACGTCCATTTGTTAGAGGCAAATAAGGCCCGGCGAGACGGATAGACAGAGAGAATGGAGCTAGGAGGTGGTGCGAGAGGCCCAGCTACTAGCTAGATAGGGGGAGGAGTGTGCGGTTGTGAGATCGATGAAAAGAGGAGAGAGAGTTTACACGTGTGTGGGACCGTATGAGAGACACGAGCCAAGGACACATAAAGGAGGAGATTGAAGGTGTGTGTGTATGTTGTAGGCAGACATCACTGGAGAGGTTTATCGATCGGTGTGTGTCGGAAAGGAGTTGTGGAGACCGTGGGAGAACGACCAAAATAAAATAAAATGAATGTGCGCGATGGATAGAATGCTGAGGGAGGGGAGGGCGAGGAGGGCATGTGCATGCACGAGAGAAAGTTAGTGGTAGCTACAAAGGTTAGAGGATTGTGTGGGTGTAAGAGACTAACAAAGATCATAATTTGATATGAAAGTGGATTCATATATTTGAATAGGAGATCAGAGTGTTTTAAACATATGCATGCATGAATATAGCGGTGATACCCGTGTTATGGTTTTGCACATGTTATACCATAATGTGATAATGCATGGAGTTTGCAACTCACAGCTAAATGTCGAACAATCTAAACCATATTATATATACATCGAACAATCTCACATTTTATTTGAATTTGTGATAATGTGTGGCATTTGCAGCTTACAACTAAATACCGAACAATCTAAACAATACTATATATCAAACATTCTCACATTATATTTGAATTTGTGGTAATGTGTGGTGTTTGCAACTCACATCTAAATACTTGTAGGCGTAGGGGGCGGGGCACCATACATAATGTGATAAACACATTATAGATATGAGACATGGTTTAGTTTGTGAAGATCTAGCTAGAGCTTGAAATGTACTATGATTTGAAATCAACATAAAGTGGATTCAAAAAATTGAGTTCGAGTTCATATAGTACACATAGTTCATATGTAACTCGAGACTAATCATGTGGTGTGCTATGAAGATAATACACAAACGATGGTTAACTTGACAATAATGACGATTGTAGATCTTATTAAAACAGAGAAGCGAATTCAAATGGTTTGACTTCACAACAATAATTATTGTAGATTTTATTCAAATAGAGAAACGAATTCAAATTGAGTTCATATTGAAGCGGTAGTATATACGTTTGGAATGCACTAAAACGTTAATTTGAGTACTAGGTTGCATGCATTATACACGTAGCGAAATATTTTAATTGAACATAACATGAATTCAAAGTTTTGAATGACATTTGTAGTGCGAATTGATTTGGTACAGTACACGTTAGGCTTGTCCAGAAATTTCAACCCGCGCCTTGTTAGCCCGAAATATTTAAGATATATCTTTGTCTCGTTGTGCTCCGACAACTCCCTCCATCTCAACCCGCGCCTTGCTATTACAAAATTACAACGCGCGCGAAAACTCCCACCTCCTGTGAAATCCCGACACGTGAAATGCTCGTGATACCCCTCAACCGAAAGAACCGCCTCAAATCGGTGGGGGGGTACTTTCGTAACTTACCCCACATTTCGGACAAGCGCGTCCCTGAGCCATGGTTCCCCACTCCCATCCCATCCGCCCACCCATTCGTACACCGAGGCCGGCAAAACCCGCGAAGCCCCACACCTTCCTCCGTCCGCCACCCAGCCGGAGCCTCTTCCCCGACGACATCGTCCACAGCAACACCTCGACCTCCCTCATCCACCGTACCGGATGAGGATCCGTCGTTGACCTAGTCGTCCTGCCGGTTCAGCCACCCCGTCCTCCACCTCCAAGGAGCTGCTTCGATGTTCCCCTCGTCTTTCACGCCACCTCCATTCCCACACCGCCGTCTTCACCTGCACCACCGGAAGAGCATCATCATCACCGTTTCCTCGGATGAAGCTGTGGCCTAATCGGCGCCACCAAAAAGGTTGTACACTAATCGCTGCATTTTCTTCTTGATTCGATCTCACGGTGCTGCCGGCGCTCGGTCCCGAGCCGACGCGGCGCGGCTCCATCCACGGCGGCGTTGCCGGCCACTTCCTCCACGGCGTCGCTCCCTCGGCAGCGACGTCCACATCAGTAGGAGCTGCTGTTGCTTTAGCTCGCGCTCGCGCTGCTGCTCTGCTCTTGCTCTCGGTCCCCTACCTGGTCTGCTCTTGCTCGCGTTGCTGCTCTCGCTCTTGCTCTTGCTCGCGATGCTGCTCCGATTTAGCTACACTTCAGTCGACTGAATCAACTTTTGGGTCAGTCGATTTTCAGGGGGTGGGGGGCTCGCCGGAGAGGTACCCCACTATCTATCTTAGGGTTCAGGGTGGGGCGGTGGTCGCCGGTGGTGGTGGGGCGGGCCGGCGCACCACCGGCCGCGGGCGGCGGGGGGCGGCTGTTTGGCCGGTGGTGGCTGGCTGCTCAGGGGGATGGAGGTTGAAGATGAACTGCATGCCCTTGAGTTCGTATCCAACGGCTGCAAAATCGACTGACCAGAGATAAAAAAAGCCAGTCGACTGACGTGTAGCCTCACCTCTAGTGCGTTTAGTTTCGACAATAGAATTCAGTTTCGACAGCAAAATTCAGTTTCGACAGTTAAGTTCAGTTTCGATAGTTAAATTCAGTTTCGACAGTTAAGTTCAGAGATGAGCGGCTGATGTATACATCTAGCACTTTGTGGTTATGTATTTTACGTCATCTATTGGAGATGCTATTAGAATTCCACTTAGGTTAACGTTCTCTCTCTTGTCCTGCTTCAGCCTCGGCGTCGTACAACTCACCGGAACTGCTCCAACGACGAAACCCTCCATCACAGCGGAGCAGTACCTCGGGCTCCATCTCCAGACGCCTAAGATCTTCTTCCCCTCCTCCGACAGCCAAGTCAGCCGGAGCATCCTCACCGGCCAACCCAATCACGCTGAGATTGGCATGGCTTCGCCAAAGAGGTTGTACACTTGTTGCATATCTTTTTTACTCTACATGTTATATATATTGTCCACTAAGCACACGGAGTAATGGGAAATACAATTATTTTATCCTACTATATGACAAGCAGTGAGGTACCAGGCAACTTAGCTATCCGTGATGGACTATCTTGAATGCCATCATTATTTATCTCTGCGCATTTGAGCTGTGCATTTGTCGATGGCCCTGGGAGTTGAGCTAGTAGGGCAGTGGCCTGGGTCCAAAGTAATAGAAGTAGCACAAAAACATTTTTTTAGTGTAGGCTTTTCCTTGCTCAAGCCTGCCTACTAGAATCGCCAGTGCTTGAAAGGAAAAGTGAATGAAAAACATAGGAATTGGAAAGTTTCGTATGGTACTACTTTTCATGAATTTGGTGCAAAGGAATGGAGCAAAGGAAAACTGTAGGATTTGTTCCTTTAGTGTCTCCTTGAAAGAAAAACCGTAGGAATTTTAATTTCCACTTGTCCTCCTTTTCAAATTCCTATTCATGAAGCAGAAGACTAAGAGATAGTAGCATAATAGCATTATAACCGTACATTTTCTTATGGTTTGACTTAATCTCACCATGCTTCTTTGCATCCTGTGATCTTCCAATTCTCGTGAACCAAACACCCAGATTGGCAGAAATCCTGTGTTTTTAAATTCTTTGTTTTGCACGTGCATTCCTATCCTATTCCTGACTATTTCCTATCCCTGCATTGTTAGAATCCTCAAATTCAAACAAGCCCTTACACAATTACTTGTATTACAGATATGTGTCAAAGAAAACCTTGTGTGGTTTGTCCTGCTCCTGCGGTGCTGTGTTCCACCCCAGCTCAGCGGCTCCAACGACGGAAGGGTTCACCACAGCAGGGATCCGCTCTCCAGACTGTCTTTCGCCGCCTCAGATCTTCTTCCCCGCCGCCGGCAGCCACGACAACTGCATTACCATCATCAATTGAGCAGATGACCTTGAGGACTACACGGGTCCGCAAGAGAGCTCGCACTCTTCCGTGTCTGCTTACGTTATGCATCGCTTAATATGATGACATGCTACTTTATCATCGTGTTCACCTATTAGACTCCGAGTCAGGTCCCTGAAACTTGAGTTTTTAAATGGTTGTGGGGTACATATTGGGGCAGCAATCAGTACTATCTGTCTAGTATCTGGTTAATCTCGGGTGTCTACTATGAGTTTCATGTTGGGTGCAAACAAACATTAAAGGAGCCATTATCTGTATTTTTTAACTAAAGCTATTATCTGCATGCTATCATTGGTTTTGGGTCTATCCATAGTTTGCTACCATCACTCTGGATTTGTGCATGCACTCCTTACATAATCTCACTATGTTTTATTCCTATGCATGTCAGTTATTGTACACAATGGAACTGAACATGTAGAGCAAAAGAGACGAGCCTTGCGTGGCAATAAAATTTCATGCAAACGTCGCTCCATGGTGGGCGCAAAGGCAGCCCCCCTCCACCCATTTCGGATCATAATCAAGAGGAAGATAACTGTTCTGAGGGGGATTCAGAAGCAGAAGACCACTCCTATTTACCCCATGAGGTCTTCGCTCTAACTTGGCATGCTGATGTTGGTTATATCATGCATATGGTGCCTTGCATTGCTTACTTTATACATCAAATATGTCAACTGCTTAGTTTATACATGCTTTGTGTGAATTCCATCTATTTAGTTTATTCATCGTTTATGTGAATTATGCAATGCCATCTTGTTTAGCCAGGCGTCATATATGTGAATTTTGCAATGCCATCCTGCTTAGCCAGTCATCTTATATGTGAATTATATCAGGCCATCCTTTTTTTTCGTTACGTATTACATTTGTCAACAATGTTAGTACATTCAACTACTCTTCGTGTGCATCAGCCATTTGACACGGTGATGGAAAATTCTGGAGTGAAAACAAGGTCTTCAGAGCAGACTATGCTATCTGGCGAAGCGCATATCTCGCTGGTTACAGATAGCTCCACAGAGGAGGATTCAGAGACAGATGACCAGTCCTATTCCCCCCGAGGTGTATGCTCTAATTAACTTGGCAGGGTTATGTTGCTCATATCGTGTGTATGGTGTCTTGCATTGCGATGTCATTTGATTAGTTTAGACATGCTTTGTGTGAATGCCACCTGTTTAGTGTCTAATTACCATATATGTGAATTATGCATTGCCATCTTGTTGCAAGACATTATATATGTGAATTATGCAATGATATCTTGTTGCAAAGGCATTATATATGTGAATTATGCAATGCCATGCTGTTGAGCCAATCATCATGTATGTGAATTATATCATGCTATCAATTTTTTGTATTACGTGTTCCATTTGTCGACAACGTTTGTATATTCAACTACTCTTCCTGTGCATCAGCCATTTGAAGCGGTGATGGAAGTATCTGGAGTGAAAACAAGGTATTCAGAGCAGACAATGCTACCTGCTGAAGCAGACATCTTGCTGGATACAGAGAGCTCCTCAGAGGAGGATTCAGAGGCGATGACCAGTCCTATTTCCCCCCTGATGTCTATGCTCAAACTTGGCAGGGTTATTATTACCCATATCATGCATGTTGTCTTGCATTTCTTAGTTTTTACATCATATATGGATTGCCATCTGCTTACTTGCTTACTATATAAATCATATATTTGAATTATATCATGCCATCATGTTTACATACACAACATCTATCTGAATTATGGCATGGCAACCCATTTAATAAAGACATCATATAGTTATATCATCTCATCCTGTTTAGTGTTTACAGTCATCATATTTTGAATTATGTCATTCTATTCGGGAATTATATCATGCTATCATGTTTCCATAGGCGGCATGTATGTGAATTATGGCATGCCAACCTATTTAATAAACACATTATATAGTTATATCATGTCATCCTGTTTACATAGTCATCATATTTTGAACTATGTCTTTCCATCTTTTTTAGTTAGCCATCATAATGTGAAATTGTATCATGCTATCCTGTTTAGTTAGCCATCATATATGTGAAATTGTGTCATGCTATCCTGTTTGGTTAGACAACATAAATGTGAATTATTTCATGCCCTCTTTTATTCCCCACTATCCATTGCACCTGTCTATCATACAATGTCTGTACATTCAATTACTTTTCTTGTTTATCAGCCATTTGAATTGGAGAGGGTGATGGCAGTATCTAAGGGAGTAACAACACGGTCTTCAGAAAAGATAGTGCTACCAGTTGATGCAGATAGAACCACGGTTGTACTTGCCCAAGAACCAACCCCACCACACATAACCCAGACTCTCGCAGATTGTACCCCTACCCAGTTGGACAGAGAACCATCTACACCCCTTCTAACCCCAACCCTAGCAGATAGTAACCCAGTTCCAGTTGACACAACACCATCTCCACCACAGAGCACCCAAACACGAGCAGTTAGTAAGGGAACTGCAGTGCCCAAAGCACGAGGACCACCACTCCGAATCCCAACTCAACGCTTAAAGGAGAAGAAGAATTGTTCTCAAGTCAGGTTCTATAGCTATGGTTCATACTCTGTAACACCCCGGATGTAACTTGCCATATTTGTAACTCCGACTCTTGCCATTTTCGGCTATGTGTTATGATATTCCCTCCGTGGTCGGGTTTTGTCTTTTGTTTTGCATTTTTTTTCATGTCATGCATCTAATATCATGTCATCATGTGCATTGCATTTGCATACGTGTTCGTCTCATGCATCCGAGCATTTTCCCCGTTGCGGCGCTCCCACCTCCTCCGGCGCACCCCTCTTGTTTTCTTTCATGAGCGGGTGTTGAACGTTCTCGGAATGGACCGAGGCTTGTCAAGTGGCCTTGGTATAACACCGGTAGACCACCGGTCAAGCTTCGTTCCATTTGGAGGTCGTTTGGTGCTCCAACGGTTAACCGGGTAACCGCAAAGTGCGTTTGTGTGTGCAGCAAAACCCCCCTCTCTAAACAGCCCAAAACCCACCAAACTCTCTTCCATGCTGTAGGCCGTTCGATCACGATCGTGTGGGCGAAAACCACACCTCATTTGGACTCTCCTAGCTCCCTCTACCTATAAATTTGCATCTCTCCCGATTTACATTCGCAGTCCAACCCTAGTCCCCTTCCCCTCTCCGCGGGCGGACGTGTCCGTACCGCCACAGGACGAAATCGCGCCGCCGCCCCGACGAATCAGCCGCCGCCACGTCGCCTCCGCGCCTCCCACCTCGCGCCCCGCCGCCGCGGCCCGCCAAGCCCACCGCCGGCCCGCGCGAGCCCGCAGCCGCCGCCGCCTGCCGGCGCGCGCCCGAGGCCGCCGTCCTTCCCCGCGTCCGCCGGCCGGCCCCGCCGCCATCTCCCCCGCCGTTCGCCGCCCGCGGCCCCGCCGCCATCTCCGCCGCCCCGTCCACCCGTCGCAGGCGCGAGCCCGTGGCGCCCCGCCTCGCCGCGTGCCCGAGCGCCTCCTCTCCTCTCCCGACGCCGGCCACCGTCGCCCCTTCCTCTCCCGTCGCCGGCGAGCTCGAGCAGCCGTGCCGAAGGTCGTCCCGATCCAGATCTCAGTCAAGGTTGACTTTCCCGAGACCCCCGAAAATTTCCTAAGTCATTTATTTTTACAGTATGTGCCCATGTTCATAGCATCATAACTCTCTGCATATAGCTCCGTTTCACGCGTGTAATATATCGAATTGTTCGTCTCATGATGCTCTACATTTCGTTAAATTGAACCATGTTCATTTGGGTACATCTTTATGCCCAAATCTCTGATGCAAGAGTGCTAGTTGCTGTTATCTTCTGTTATTTAGCAGAACTTGAGGATTTGTTATTTTTGTTGCATTTAATCTGTGCACCTTATGGGCATGAGCTCTACATGTGTTTTGTTGTATGCCATGCCATCTTTCCAGTGGTGTATGCCATGTATTTTTGTAATCTCTGTGGTGACTAGCATAAGCATGCAAACTAGGCTCCGTAATGTTTCTGATTTCAGGGACTTGTAATTTCTCTAAGCCTTTGTCTGCTGTTATTTTGTTGCCATGTAAACTTGATGCTACAGAGAGATCCATGCATATTTTGGTGATGCTCAGTAATGATATTTTGTATATATTGTGGTAATTGATCCATTCCTGCCCTTTTTTGCATTTATGGAGTGCCATAGCATGACTCAATCTTGCCCTACTTTTGCTATAAAATATTTCTGGCAGATTGTTTACGTGTTATTCAATCTTGCCAAACTTGTTGTAGTTGATCCATTCATGCTATGTACTTTCTCTTGTGATGGATAGATGCATAAACATGCCATCTGGCTGTAGGTATGCTTGTTTTGTCATGCAGTGCTTTGTGGTGAGTGCATCAAGCTCACCAAGATGCCTTCATGTTATTGGTTCTGTCATGCTCTGTTTTCTGCGAAGTCTGAAACCTGTTAATGAAACTTGGTATGTTTAGATGGTTGCCATCATATTTTCTGGTCCTTTTTGGCTTATGGTCAGTAAGGGACTTTTGTCATATGCATTTAGTAGAACACTTCCATGCCTTGTTTTGCCATGTTAAGTTTCTGTAGCATGTTGATTTCGTGCTCTGAACATTGCTACCTGATGCTGTTTCAGGCATGTCCCGTAATTTCACCAAGTCTGTGAACCTGTTATCTTTTGTACTTTTGCCATGCTTGTTTGAGCTTGTTATGTTGTGAACTAGCCATAGCTCAGTGTTCATCTTTTGTCAAGCATCTCCTGTAGATTAACGTCTTATGCTTTGTTCCTATGTTGGGGTGCTGTAGCATTGTTACTTGTTGCATTTTAAGTGCTATCATGCTGTTAATCGCAGATTCGTGTCATTCTTGTTTTGCTTGCCATTTGCAAACCGTGCATCCGTTTCCGGTGATCTTTATATCGATTTCGACCGAAATCATCTCATCTTTCCAGTGGCATGCTTGGTTTGCCAAGTTACTGCCTTGTTCATCATTTTCCTTCCGGAGCACGCATATGCATCGCATATCATATCTCGCATATCATACATGTTTTGCATCATGTTGCTTGTGCATTTCTCGTGATTGATTGTGGTTCCGTTGCTTGTGTTCTTGTCTTGGGTAGAGACGGGAGACGAGTTCGTGAATGAGGAACCTGTTGAGTACGCAAACGAGGATCAAGCTTTCGACAACTCTGAGAACCTTGCAGGCAAGATGACCACCCCTCGAAATCACTTCTATCTTTGCTTTGCTAGTTGTTCGCTCTATTGCCATGCTGTGCTACCTACCACTTGCTATATCATGCCTCCCATATTGCCATGTCAGCCTCTAACCATCCTTTTCCTAGCAAACCGTTGTTTGGCTAAGTTACCGCTTTTGCTCAGCCCTTCTTATAGCGTTGCTAGTTGCAGGTGAAGATGAAGTTGGTTCCATGTTGGAACATGGATATGTTGGGATATCACAATATCTCTTATTATATTAATGCATCTATATATTTGGTAAAGGGTGGAAGGCTCGGCCTTATGCCTGGTGTTTTGTTCCACTCTTGCCGCCCTAGTTTCCGTCATACCGGTATTATGTTTCTTGAGTTTGCGTTCCTTACGCGGTTGGGTGATTTATGGGACCCCCTTGACAGTTCGCCTTGAATAAAACTCCTCCAGCAAGGCCCAACTTTGGTTTTACCATTTGCCACCTAAGCCTTTTCCCCCGGGTTTTCGCGAGCCCGAGTGTCGTGGAATTGTCACGGCAGATGTCCTCGTGCAAGGACTTAGTCGTGGAGCCATCGCAGCTAGGAAGCTTAAAGGGGTTAAACGGGACAAGGAACACGAGGGTTATCCTGGTTCGGCCCCTTACGGTGAAGGTAAAAGCCTACGTCCAGTTGAGGTGGTATTACTTAGGGTTTTGATGACCAGGGAGCTTAATCGCTATGCCCGGCTCTCGATCTGTTGTCTCTCGTTCTGAACCGCCGCCGGGTCGTCCCTTTATATAGAGAGGTTGACGCCCCGCGGCTCTCAGAGTCCCGGCCGGCTTATAACAGTATCCGGCTCGGGCTCTTAACTACTCTTGCCTTACGTTACAAATCTTGCCATAACGGCGGGATATCACTACGGGCCTTAAGCCGCCTCCGGGTCTTAAGCCCATTATTGATCCACCATCCTCAAGCTTGGTACTGGGCTTCACGTGATGATCATTATGATGTAACCCGGCCCCTCCTGGGCGGGTGACTCTAATGGTTATATCCTCAACATTAGGCCCCAGATTGATTTGAACCGGTTCATGTCAATCTTCAATCCCTTTGAAAGAAAATCTTCCGGCTTCTGCTTGTGCGAAAGTTATAACCCGCCGTGACGTCATCTTCTGGATTCTTGGTAACCTGTCGTGACGTCATCTTCCATTAAATTCATTTTTTATTCCGTCATATCCCAACGGATCTTATCTTTAATGACCATCCCTAAAATCGAGGCGTTTCTGTGGCGAGATAATCACGTCTTGGCCTCCTCGTTTCTCGCGCCCATTTATCAGTCACCCTTATAAATAGGCCCGGCCCATGAGCCTTCATTCACTCCTCTCTTCCATCGTCTTCCTCCTTTGACGCCCGAGAGCTCGAGCTCCGCCGCCGCCGTCGCGCCCCTTGTCTTCCTCAACCTTGGCCGCTGCATCACCCTGAACTGGTCTAGAGAAACGGCGGCGACCTCCGCATCTCATCAGCGCCAGTAAGTCCTTGCACCTCCCTACAGTAGATCCGCATTAGGGTTCTGTCGTTCTTCCCCTGTTCTTCGCTGTTTATCTCAAGTTCTTCACAGTTCCGCCACCGAGGTTCCCTTTGATCTAAAAATGGTATAGACTCCCTGCGGTAGTAGTTTCTCACTCATTTTTATGCTAGTAGATCCCCTTTGTCCGCAAAAAGACCTCATTATGAGCTTATGAACTTCTCTGTATCAACTTTCTAGGTCTAGAAATTTTTCCTTTCTAGACGATCGTTTGATCCAAAATAATTACTGCGATCTGTGAAACTTGTTTGTGCCACACTTAGTCAAAAATTGCATCTGTTAGATATGGCGGCTCATATCTCCGGCTTAAAAGAGGCAATGCGCTGTGAAATTTCCGGCTCATTTATGATAGAGTTTTAAACAACTTGAATTACTCATGATGCCCACAGCGGCTTAGATAACCCGACACAATTAGCCATATATCATTAGGCCCCTTCATAAGCCGCCATCTTGAATACTGAACTGTAATCTTCCTCCGGCTTATATTTGAACCAGACATTTCCTTTTGTCATAGGCTTTCGTCTTTCACAATGCCGCCCAAGGCTCCCAAGGCACCCATTACGTGCAACTGGATGAGATCCAATGTTACTGATGATACTTTAGATGATTTCGTAAAGACGGGTTGCCTGCCTAAGAAGGAGGTCATGTCCTATCGTGCCCCTGACCCGTCGGAAGAAAGACCTCAACCAAGAGATGGAGAGGTTGTGATATTTGCTGATCACATGAGCCGGGGTTTTGCACCTCCCGGCTCAAAATTCTTTAGAGACGTTCTGAACTTCTTCGATCTGCGACCTCAAGACATTGGACCCAATTTCGTGTCGAACATTTGTAACTTTCAAGTGTTCTGCGAAGTATACCTTGGAGAAGAGCCCAACCTGCTACTCTTTAGGGAGTTATTTTACTTGAACCGCCAGAATGAATGCGCCAACGGGCCTAGCTTGGAACTTGGTGGAATCTCCATTCAACGACAGAGAGATTGCCTCTTTCCTTATGCTGAGCCGCCAAGCCACCCCAAGGACTGGAACCAGACATGGTTCTACTGCCAAGATACTTCTCCGGCTGATGAGAACCCTCTGCCCGGCTTTCGTGCCCTACGTCTGGAGCCAAATCACCACCTGCTAGACAAACTATCTCAAGCTGAGCGTCAACCACTGATCCCCACCATCAACAAGATTAAGGCTCTTTTGGGAAATGGCCTTAACGGCGTTGATCTGGTCCGGGTCTGGATTGCTTGGCGGGTGATTCCCTTGAGCCGCCGGCCCGGCTTAATGTGTGATTACACGGGTCGGAAGGATGATCCTCTGCGGCACAGCCCCAATGACCTACCTGAGGACATTGTTGACGACATGACCAAGTCCCTCTTGAATGAGAGCTTAGCAGACTGCGGGAGGACCGGCTTAAGCCCCTTCTGCCAAGCTAACCCGGCTCCGGCGGTAAGCTACCGATCTGAACACTTTACTTTCCATTTTAACAATTTTCGTTTTAACTTCAAGGAAACCTTTGTTGCATTTTTCAGGCTAATGACAAGTTCTGGAAGGTCAGGTATGACCATGAGGCTGCTAAAAAAGCCAGGAAGGCTAAAAAAGCCGCCAGGAGAGCCGCTCCCCGCAAGAAGGGGAGTAAGCCTAGCGCCTCAGAGCTGCTTCAGTTGGATGATAGCTCCGAGTCAGAGGTAGCCCTTAATTCTTTAGGCTCTTCTTTTGTTTTTCGTCTGTTTTTAACCACCTTATTGACACTGATTATCAGCAGGATGATACCGGAGCGAGTAACCCGGTGATTGAAGAGGTAACTATACTTTCCTCCGACCCGGAGCCCTTGCCAAGGCTGAAAGTCCGAAGAGTAACCCGGAAAGTAAGATTTTCACATCCTTTAGCTTATCAAGATCCTCAATTTTTTGAAGCGACAGATTCATGAGAGCCGGAGACACACCCGGACCAACAAGGATGCAGACCTCTCCTCCGGCTTACCTGAAGCATCAAGGAAGCGTCGGACTGAGGTTATCTCCAACTTATATCCTTTTCATCCTTTAGCGGGCGTCACTCGTCAACCACTCAATTCGTCTGATTCAAACTATCAGGAAACTTCACCTTCCTCCGGTGACTCCATGCAATCTAACTTGCCGGCTTTCAAGACCGCACCCGGGTAATGATAATCGGCTTATTTTGTGCTTTATCTTACTCATGTTTTTGCACTAACCTTTTGACTTTCAGCGCACAAGCAAAACTCAGCAAGAGGGCAAAGAAAAGTCACCCGGTCGAAGACCCGGTCTTGACTGAACCCAACGCCTCTGCCTCTGAGCCGCCATCTGCACCAGCTCTGGAAACCGCCGCTTCAACTGAAGAACAAACCATGGCGGGTTCTGACAACCCGGAGATTCCCAGCTCAGCTCAACCGGCCGATGACCCGGATGTGGTGATTACCCGGACCGAATATGTTGAGCCGGGAAGACCCACTGTGCTGGCCAGATGCTCTGCCAAAGAAGAACTGCTGGAGCGCCGCAGGGCCAGACTGGAGATCACTGACTATGCTAACTTGAGCATTGGAGACATTGTTTCTGGTTACATTGGTCAAGTGCACAACAGCCGGGACCTGGAGATTGACATGGTAAAGCATATACAGCAAAAATCTGAGGTACAACTCTCTTGCTTACTCCATAGTCATCCTTACCATGCTAGCCCCCAAGTCTATTACTTACGATAGAATATGTTGTAGACTTAACTTCCGGCTTACCTTCATGAACCGGCACTTATAAATAGAATCTTTCAGCATACATTAGCCCCCAAGTGCCAAGTGTCTTTGCTTGCAAAGTGCTTGGGACTTTAATGTTGCATGATAATTACTCAAACTGTAACCCGGAATTTGTACAGGCTGCCTGCAAGAAATTTGAATCGGAAATCTCTGAGCTGAAGAACCGCCTGAAGACTCAGGAAACTGAGACCCGGAAGGCCAATGCCAAGTTTGAGTTCAGTGTTGCTGCGCAAGAAAAACTGAAGAAGAAATTTCAAACAGAAAGAAAAACTTGGGCCGACGAGAAGACTGCCTTGCTCAGCCGGGCCGAACAAGCGGAGGCTGCTCTGACAGAAAGAACCGCCGAACTCTCCGGCTTAAAACGCCATGTGTCACAGATGGTCTCCGCAATCTTCGGTAAGTCATTCTGCAAGCTCTTAACAAGTTTACATCATTCATGTCTCATAAATCCCACCATTGCCAGCAGTTCACCTGACTTTGCTTATACAGGTCCCAGAAGCTCCAATCTTAACCAGAATGTTCTGACCAAGCTGAAGGTGGTTTACACCTTGGTGGAGCAACTCTATACCGGGTCACAGCGTGCTTTAGCCGTTGTGGCTTTGTCCAATGAAGTTCCGACTCACCTGGCAGACGTACTCAGGCGGCTTGCCGTTCTTCCTCAACGCTTCCAAGAGCTGAGACGGGCTTCTGCGAGAGCCGGAGCTATAGCTGCTCTGAGCCGGGCCAAGGCTTTTCTCCCGGAGCTAGACCCGGCCGACATCGCTCTTGGGTACCCCAGCCTAAAGGAAGACGGGACCCCTTTTGACCAGAAAGACTTTGCTGCCTGTGTGAAAAGCGTGCGCCCGGTGGCTACCTTGATTGGGAATGACACAGATCTTACCAAGTATCAGCCGGGCTATGACGCGGAGAATCAGAGGATCCCAACTCCACGCTATGAAGCAGTCAGCCTGATCCCGCCGACTCGTAAGCACACCTTCGCCCCAGAAGTTGACCCGGCCGGGTTAATTGATGATGAGGCTCAATTTGAAGCTAGCGGCATTGACTGGAAATCATCAACCTTCCAGGTCATGGGAACAGCCAGAGGAGCGGAGAGGGATGAGTCGGGAGCTTCAACTCAACAAGCATCTTGATTTCTTATGCGGCTCATGGTCACATCTTAAAAACAATGCCTCACCTTTTGGACTCGGGGAGTCTTGTAATAGAGTAGGATAAACACTTAATTCTGTCGTGCCATAGCGCACGTGTGCAGCGCTTAACTCTGTTGAAGCTGCTCTTTTATATTCCTCCGGTTTGCTCTTTACTTTCCTTAAACGTAAAGAGCTGTCCTTAATTGTCCTGCATAGAAAGCAAATCACAAGTCTTTTAGGCGGCTTACCGCACTGAAAGTCGTATATTTTACAAATAACCCGGAATATGAACCAAAGTCATAAAAGACCGGCTCTCAGTTATATCCTCGAGGTAATCATAACAGCATACTTGCAAGCCTTCAAGTACACTTCCGGTTTATGTAACCCAAATAATAAGGTTGAGAACTCAACTCCGGTTCACCAGCATCAATAATACTTATTGTGTGCTATCAACATTGTTAAACAAAATTAAGCCGGCGGAGTAAGAACCGTCCTTGCGCACTGTTGATATGATCAAAAGAACTCGTGGCACACCAAAAGATCAAAACTTAAGGGCTTCTGATTCGAATACGACCAGAGAACCGTCCCAAAGGGGTTAAGCTAAGATTCGAATGCGATCATATAGCCCCCAGTGGCTTTGGCGTTGCCGATCAAGAGGGTACCGACAGCTATGTTCTCTTTTGTTCGAATACGACCTATGTTTGAACAGGAAGCCCCCAAATGACCTTGAGAGTTGTTTAACGATGTTGATTCGAATACGATCCACGTCGGTTCCCAAAGGGGGTTGAGCCATAATTCAAATATGATCAAGAAAAACTCCCCAATGAGCTCGGCAATTTGCCAATCAAGTGGGCATCGACAGCTATGTTCTCTTTGGTTCGAATACGACCTATGTTTGAACAGGAAGCCCCCAGGTGATTATATTGTTAACGGCTAGATTCGAATACGATCGTAAGCCGGATCCACCTCCAAGTGACCATGTAATGTTGTAATGGAAATAACACGTTTACCTTTGGAGGAGAAAAGGACAGAGGTCCTGCTTTATTATTTATCATAATATATACATGGCTATAGAAATATGTACATTATGAGAGCCGGTGGCTCAAGTGTAATAAGGCCGAAGCTGAGCTATGTTCCACGGCCGACGGGTCTCTTCCTCCGACTTACGTGAATCTTTGTGCTCCCGAACATCGATAAGGTAGTATGACCTGTTGTGCAAGTTCTTGCTGACCACAAAGGGCCCTTCCCAAGGCGGGGATAACTTGTGTGCATCTGTTTGATCTTGGATGAGCCGGAGCACCAGATCACCTTCCTGGAAGACCCGGGACTTAACCCGGCGGCTGTGATAGCGGCGTAGGTCTTGTTGGTAAATCGCCGAGCGAGCTGCTGCCACATCACGCTATTCATCCAACAAATCAAGAGCATCTTGGCGCGCCCGCTCATTATCCGCCTTAATATAAGCCGCCACTCGAGGCGAGTCATGACGAATGTCACTAGGGAGGACAGCTTCCGCTCCATAAACCATGAAGAAAGGCGTGTAACCCATAGACCTGTTAGGAGTAGTATTGATGCTCCATAACACGGAGGGTAACTCCTCCACCCAACAACCCGGCGTCTGTTGCAAAGGGACCAAAAGCCGGGGCTTGATGCCCTTCAAAATCTCCTGATTAGCTCTCTCAGCTTGACCATTGGATTGAGGGTGAGCCACTGATGAAACATCAAGTCGAATATGCTCTCGTTGACAAAACTCCTCCATGGCGCCCTTAGACAGATTGGTAACATTGTCAGTTATAATGCTGTGTGGAAAACAAAAGCGAAATATCACCCATTTCATGAACTGAAACGCTATGGCCGCGTCACACTTGCTAACTGGCTCTGCCTCAACCCACTTTGTGAACTTGTCAACTGCCACCAAGAGGTGGGTCTTCTTATCCTTGGACCTTTTAAAAGGCCCAACCATATCAAGCCCCCAGACCGCGAATGGCCAAGTAATTGGAATCATCCTCAGCTCCTGAGCTGGCACATGAGCCCGTCGCGAGAACCTCTAACAACCGTCACATTTACTGACCAAGTCCTCCGCATCAGCATGAGCCGTCAGCCAATAAAAACCATGACGAAAAGCCTTGGCCACAAGGGATTTTGAGCCGGCATGATGACCACAATCCCCCTCGTGAATCTCACGTAAAATTTCTTGACCTTCCTCAGGGGAAACACAACGCTGGAAAGTTCCAGTGACACTGCGACGATGCAGCTCGCCATCGATAATTATCATTGACTTAGACCGCCAGGTTATTTGTCTGGCCAAAGTTTCATCCTCAGGCAATTCTCCCCGAGTCATGTAAGCCAAGTATGGTACTGTCCAGTCTAGGGTAATGTGGAGAGCCGCCACTAACTGTGCCTCCGGGTCAGGGACAGCCAAGTCTTCCTCTGCAGGCAACTTAACAGAAGGGTTATGCAAAATGTCCAAGAAAGTATTAGGCGGCACCGGCTTTCGCTGAGAGCCCAGCCGGCTTAACGCATCAGCCGCCTCGTTCTTCCTGCGATCAATGTGCTCTACTTGGTAACCCTGAAAGTGTCCAGCAATGGCATCAACTTCACAGCGATAAGCCGCCATTAGAGGGTCCTTGGAATCCCACTTGCCTGACACTTGTTGAGCCACTAAATCTGAGTCGCCAAAGCACCTTACCCAGCTCAAGCTCATCTCCTTAGCCATCCGAAGACCATGGAGCAAGGCCTGGTACTCAGCCGCGTTGTTAGTACAGGGAAACATCAACCGTAGCACATAGCAAAGCTTGTCACCCTGAGGGGAAGTTAATACAACTCCAGCCCCCGAGCCCTCCAATTGCCTAGACCCGTCGAAGTGAATAGTCCAGTATGTATTATCCGGTTTCTCTTCAGGCACCTGCAGCTCTGTCCAATCGTTGATGAAATCCACCAATGCTTGAGATTTGATAGCCGTGCGTGGCACATATTTCATACCCTCTTAGCCACTCTTCCCATGAGGCCCAAGCTCTATAGCCCACTTAGCCACTCTTCCTGTGGCTTCTCTGTTTTGGATGATATCTCCTAGGGGAGCAGAACTAACCACCGTGATAGGGTGACCCTGGAAATAATGCTTAAGCTTCCGGCATGCCATGAATACCCCGTACACAAGCTTCTGCCAATGCGGATACCGTTGTTTGGACTCAATGAGCACCTCACTGACGTAGTAAACCGGCCGCTGAACCGGATACTCCTTACCCTCTTCCTTGCGCTCCACCACCACAGCCACACTGACGGCTCGTGTGTTAGCGGCTACATACAACATTAAGGGCTCCTTGTCAACAGGAGCAGCGAGGACTGGGGGCTCAGCCAGCTGTCTTTTCAAATCCTCAAAAGCAGCATTAGCAGCATCATTCCAGATAAAGTTATCTGTTTTCTTCATCAACTGGTACAGTGGCATGGCCTTTTCACCCAAACGGCTTATAAACCGGCTCAAAGCAGCAATGCGGCCCGCCAGACGCTGGACGTCGTTTATGCACGCCGGCTTAGCCAGAGAGGTGATTGCTTTGATCTTCTCCGGGTTAGCTTCAATGCCTCTGCGAGAAACCAGGAAACCCAAGAGCTTGCCTGCGGGAACACCAAAAACACACTTGGCCGGGTTAAGCATCATCTTGTAAACCCGGAGATTATCAAAGGTTTCTCTAAGATCATCTACCAGGGTCTCCTTCTCCCTGGACTTAACCACTATATCATCCACATAGGCATGAACATTGCGCCCAATCTGGTTATGAAGACAATTCTGCACACAACGCTGATAAGTCGCCTGTGCACTCTTGAGTCCAAAAGGCATAGACAGATAACAGAAGGCTCCAAAGGGAGTGATGAACGCCGTCTTCTCCTGGTCCTTAACCGCCATTTTAATCTGATGGTATCCAGAATAAGCATCCAAAAAACTTAAGCGCTCACAACCCGCCGTAGCATCAATGATTTGATCAATACGGGGGAGAGCAAAAGGATCAGCCGGACAAGCCTTGTTTAAGTCCGTGTAGTCCACACACATCCGCCAAGTGCCGTTCTTCTTGAGCACAAGTACCGGGTTAGTTAACCATTCCGGATGAAAAACTTCAACAATAAACCCGGCCGCCAAGAGCCGGGCCACCTCCTCACCAATGGCTTTCCGCCTCTCCTCATTAAACCGCCGAAGGAATTGCCTGACCGGCTTAAATTTCGGATCAATATTGAGAGTGTGCTCAGCGAGTTCTCTAGGTACACCTGGCATGTCAGAAGGTTTCCATGCAAAAATGTCCCTGTTCTCACGGATGAACTCGATGAGCGCACCTTCCTATTTCGGATCCAGATTGGCACTGATGCTAAACTGCTGAGATGAGTCACCTGGAACGAAGTCAACAAGTTTAGTCTCATCAGCTAACTTAAATTTCATTGCCGGCTCATGCTCCGTGATCGGCTTTTTCAAAGACGTCATATCTGCCGGGTCAACATTGTCCTTGTAAAACTTTAACTCCTCTGCTGCACAAACAGATTCTGCATAAGCCGCGTCACCTTCCCCACACTCCAAGGCTATCTTTCGGCTGCCATGAACCGTAATGGTCCCATTGTGACCCGGCATCTTGAGTTGCAAATACACGTAACACGGCCGTGCCATGAACTTGGCGTAAGCCGGCCGCCCAAATAAAGCATGATACGGACTTCTTATCTTAACCACCTCAAAGGTTAATTTTTCCGCCCTGTAGTTGTACTCATCCCCAAAAGCCACTTCCAGCTCGATCTTACCAACTGGATATGCCGACTTACCAGGCACCACTCCATGGAAAACAGTATTGGACTGGCTGAGGTTCTTATCAATCAACCCCATACGACGGAAGGTCTCGTAATAGAGGATGTTGATGCTGCTGCCTCCGTCCATGAGCACCTTAGTGAATTTATATCCCCCCACCTGAGGAGCCACCACCAGGGCCAGGTGACCCGGATTATCAACCCGGGGAGGGTGATCTTCCCTACTCCACACAATAGGCTGCTCAGACCATCTTAAATAGCGTGGAACCGCCGGCTCAACAGCATTCACAGCCCTTTTATGAAGCTTCTGATCTCGCTTGCACAGACTGGTGGTAAACACATGATACTGTCCACCATTGAGCTGCTTTGGATTGGTCTGGTATCCCCCCTGCTGCTGCTGATTACCCTGGCCGGACTGCTGATTAAAACCCCCTTGAACATTATGAGAATTGGAATTTGAGCCGCCGCCCGGGCCATGAAAGCCGCCGGCGCCTGAGCCGCCGCCCGGGCCATTATTTCCATTGAAAGCATTGGAGTTCTTAAAGGCCTTCATGATTGCGCAGTCCTTCCACAGATGAGTGGCCGGCTTTTCCCTTGAGCCATGCCTTGGACAAGGCTCATTCAACAACTGCTCAAGCGTCGGGCCTGACCCGCCGGCGCGGGGAGGTGGTCTCCCCTTGCGCCGGTGGTTGTTACCCTGTGAACTGGCGTTGGCCACAAACTCCATACTGCCATCGACCTTATGCTTGTTACCTCCCTGGTTCGCCGGGTTATGCTGGGGGCCCTTGCCATTGCCATTCCGTTTTCCCTTCCCTGTCCTTTCATCATCCGACGCGGGATCATTGGTACCATCAGAGTCGGCGTACTTAACCAGAGCCGCCATCAGCGTACCCATATCATTGCAATCGCGCTTGAGCCGCCCGAGCTTCATCTTCAGGGGCGCAAAGCGACAATTCTGCTCTAACATTAAGACAGCAGAGCCGGCATCCATCTTATCAGATGAATGTATTATCTCTTTGACCCAGCGAACCCAATGGATTGTAGATTCACCCTCCTGCTGCTTACAGTTAGTCAAATCCACAATTGACATAGACTGCCTACAGGTATCCTTGAAGTTTTGGATGAACCGAGCTTTTAGTTCAGCCCAAGACCCGATAGAGTTTGGTGGCAGCCCCTTCAACCAAGTGCGGGCAGTTCCATCTAACATCATGGTGAAGTACTTGGCCATTGCTGCTTCACTGACCTCCAGCAACTCCATGGCCATCTCGTAACTCTCGATCCAGGCTCCGGGTTGTAAATCAGCCGTGTAATTAGGCACCTTCCTAGGCCCTTTGAAATCCTTGGGCAGACGTTCATTGCGGAGAGCCGGCAGCAGACAAGGGACACCTCCAGTCCTCGTAGGTATACCCGCATCAATAGAAGCCGTCGGATAAGCCGGGGGTGACTGGTAAGCCGTCAACTGAGGCGCCTGCTCCGCCTCTTGCCGTGCTCTGTCTTGGTCTACCGCGTGAAAGGCTCCGTTATGAGCCGGGCCGTGGCCAGGAGGCAAGTCATGGCGTCAGACGTTGCTTGAGCCGGTCGCTGAGACCATGTGTCTGCTATAACTCGGGCTCCGGCCTGGACGAGGGGTTGAATGAATCCTGTCCCGGCTATAAGAATATGCCTCCTGCTGCGCCAGAGCCGTCTGAAGGAGTTCTCTGACCCAGCGGGTTTCAACCGCCGTTGGAGAGTCGCCATCGATCGGGAGAGCCGCCAGTCGCGCCGCCGCGGCGACCATGTTTTCCAACGGGTTGGCATAATGACCCGGTGGTATTGGCACATACTGAGGCGGGGCAGCGTTCACCCGGGGAGGCCCCATCACTTGGGGCTGAATTGGCGTTCCAGCCCCGGGCGTCGTGACCTCTGGCGGGTTACTGGGCCCTGCACCAGGAGTGTTGAGAGGTTTCGAGGATCGTAAGCCGGAGGGAGTCGAGATTGGGCCTTTTGATGCCTCCTTCTCATGACCTCATTGGACGCGTTCTGATCCATCGTGAGCCAGAAAGACTGTGCCTGAATCAGCTGAGTCTGGGCGTCGAGAGCCGCCCTCTCCGCAGCCATCCTGATCCCTTCCGCCGCCAGATCCTCCTTGGCTTTTGCTAGATCCAGCTTTAACTGTGCCACCTCCACGTCATGCTGAGCTTGATCCGCTGGGGCGACCGTAGCGGTTAACAGGGCCGTCATCTTGTCTGTGAGATCCATCAGCACCTGAGCCGGCGAGGGCACAGGGCTTCCTGCCCCGGCGGTGGGGTTTTGAACAGGTTGTGCGCCAGCCATGAAGATTCCAACCCGGCTCGGCGGCTCAAAGGGGGTCCGGAATACTGTCGCCATCGGAACAACCCCTGAGCCTGCCATCTTGAAGTTGGTATAACGAATCGGTCTCCTCTGTGGATGACTCGCCGTCAGAGCGAGCGGCCGTCTCATCACCAGATCCAGATCCTTCAGAGAGCTCTCCATGGACGCATCCCACGAAAGCACGCTTCAAGGCAGGCAAAGTCCGGGCGGGTCGTGCACGTTGAGCCGTCTCGATGAGATCGGTGCAGAGGTCCGGCTCAAGGCCCGGGTCACCAATCTTGCCAATAAAGACATGGATTCCGCCGAAGGGGACCCGGTACCCGTACTCAATTGAGCCGGCGTCGGGGCCCCAGTTTGTATCGTCGATGTAGAGCTTGCCGCGACGACTCTTGGTCATCCGGCCCACAGCGTATCCCTTGAGTCGAAGCTGCCCTTCAAGAACTCAAATCCACCGTGCGTCGGCCCCACGGTGGGCGCCAACTGTCGTGGAATTGTCACGGCAGATGTCCTCGTGCAAGGACTTAGTCGTGGAGCCATCGCAGCTAGGAAGCTTAAAGGGGTTAAACGGGACAAGGAACACGAGGGTTATCCTAGTTCGGCCCCTTACGGTGAAGGTAAAAGCCTACGTCCAGTTGAGGTGGCATTACTTATGGTTTCGATGACCAGGGAGCTTAATCGCTATGCCCGGCTCTCGATCTGTTGTCTCTCGTCCTGAACCGCCGCCGGGTCGTCCCTTTATATAGAGAGGTTGACGCCCCGCGGCTCTCAGAGTCCCGGCCGGCTTATAACAGTATCCGGCTCGGGCTCTTAACTACTCTTGCCTTATGTTACAAGTCTTGCCATAACGGTGGGTTATCACTACGGGCCTTAAGCCGCCTCCGGGTCTTAAGCCCATTATTGATCCGCCATCCTCAAGCTTGGTACTGGGCTTCACGTGATGATCATTATGACGTAACCCGACCCCTCCTAGGCGGGTGACTCTAATGGTTATATCCTCAACACCGAGGGTCATCTTTATTTAAACCCCCGGGCCAGTGCTCCTCTGAGTATTGGTCCAACCTGTGAGTCGCCGGTGGCCACCAGGGGCAACTCTGGGCTCGCCTATCGGAAGCTTGGACAATCCGGTGTGCCCTGAGAACAAGATATGTGCAGCTCCTATCGGGATTTGTCGGCACATTCGGGCGGCTTTGCTGGTCTTGTTCTACCATTGTCGAAATGTCTTGTAAACCGGTATTCCGAGACTGATCGGGTCTTTCCGGGAGAAGGTATATCCTTCGTTGACCGTGAGAGGTTATGATGGGCTAAGTTGGGACACCCCTGCAGGGTATTATCTTTCGAAAGCCGTGCCCGCGGTTATGAGGCAGATGGGAATTTGTTATTGTCCGGTTGTAGAGAACTTGTCACTTGACCCAATTAAAATACATCAACTGTGTGTGTAGCCGTGATGGTCTCTTCTCGGCGGAGTCCGGGAAGTGAACACGGTTTGAGTTATGAATGACGTAAGTAGGAGTTCAGGATCACTTCTTGGTAATTGCTAGATGACGATCGTTCCGTCGCTTCTCTTCTCGCTCTCATTTGCGTATGTTAGCCACCATATATGCTTAGTGCCTGCTGCAGCTCCACCTCATTTCACCATCCTTTCCGATAAGCTTAAATAGTCTTGATCTCGCGGGTGTGAGATTGCTGAGTCCTCGTGACTCACAGTTTCTACCAAAACAGTTGCAGGTGCCGACGATGCCAGTGCAGATGATGGAATCGACCTCAAGTGGGAGTTCGATGAGGAACGTGGTCGTTACTATGTGTCTTTTCCTGATGATCAGTAGTGGAGCCCAGTTGGGACGATCGGGGATCTAGCATTTGGGGTTATCTTATTTTCATTTGGATCTTGACCGTAGTCGGTCTATGTGTGTATTTTGGATGATGTATGAATTATATTTATGTATTGTGTGAAGTGGCGATTGTAAGCCAACTCTTTATCCCATTCTTGTTCATTACATGGGATTGTGTGAAGATGACCCTTCTTGCGACAAAACCACAATGCGGTTATGCCTCTAAGTCGTGCCTCGACATGTGGGAGATATAGCCGCATCGTGGGCGTTACAAGTTGGTAATCAGAGCCATCCCCGACTTAGGAGCCCCCTGCTTGATCGAATCGCTGGCGTTGTTGAGTCTAGAACAAAAATGTTTTGAGTCTTAGGATTATATATATCGGAGAGTAGGATTCTTTTTACTCCTCAGTCCCTTCATCGCTCTGGTGAGGTCCCCTGACGTAGAAGTTTTGACTCTTCTCGCCTCAAATTTCACTAAAAAAAATTTTAGGATCACGCGGGTATCTTAGAATCGTTCCGATGGTTTTGTGACGAGAACATTGTTCTTGGTGCCTCCCGACATTTAGGGGTTGTGGCAGTGTCCCGGGGAGTTGAGCTCCGAGGTGTTGTCGTCACAATTTTATCGTTGCAGTTCTGGAATACCTGAGTTTCGCCGACATCGAAATCTCTTTTATGCAGTTGTTGGTGAGATCACCTAGACGCCACCCAGTACTGGGGCGGGAGTTCGGGAGTATTGCCATAACTCGTATAACGGATGTTTTTCGAGGGTTGAGGTACACGATTTCCGAAGGTTTCTTGGTTATGTGTTGACGGATGGATACAGCTGGATCTAGGGATTGTTAGTTTGGGTGATATACTTTGTGTCCCCTGTATCCCCAACACCAGATTGCATAACCAGAAAGTTTCGGGAGTTTATAAGTGGGAATTCAAGTAGCTCTTAGGATATCTTTCCGACAGACGCATGATATGAGATTGGGGTTCGACGTCTAGTGGTCCGCCTGTACACGGTTGGTTTTACAGTGGTCTCGTAGTGTCTTAAAGAGTCCTTGGCTATGCCGACTCGGGGACGCTTCGTATGTCATGTGCACAGCCTTGTACATGATGGTGCTGTACGATCTGGCCCGTGTGGGCCCCACCACGAAAACTTCGGACGAAATCTCTATCATATGTTTGTTCCGGCTTATTCTGCAAGCCAATACTTTGTTTTGTTTTCAATTGTGGTATTTGAGTTGCTTCGAAATCAAATGTTGATTCCATATTTTTTTCTAAGTGGCTTCTCAATTTATGGAAGTGTGATGATTTACTATGGAATTCATTCGTTCATCTTCGTTCGAATGTTTATTGTGAAGACTATATGTTGCAATTTCTATCCGTTGATTCTACTTATCTATTTGTCTATCAAGATGCTAACGGATGTCACCCTCTTCAGGATGGCTCCGCCAACGCGTCAGAATCCGGATCACAATGAAGGCATGGCAAGCTATCATGGCAGCCACCAACTCCAGTGATCAGATGATTCTGCAACTCTTGCAAGAACGCACCCAAGGGCAAGGCAATCAAGGAAATCAAGGTCAAGGCAACAATCAGCCTCACTTCGCTACACTCAACCAGTTTCTCGCAAATCAGCCCAAGTCTTTCAGCTACTGTGCCGAGGCCACGGATGCCGATGATTGGCTCGTGGACATCAACAAGCATTTTGAATGTAGCAATGTCAGGCCTGAGGACTATGTCAAGTTCGCTTCTTTTCAGCTCAAGGACCAAGCTGCTGATTGGTATCAACAATACAAAGATTCCGGAGGAGGTCGTGTGATCACTTGGACTGACTTTTGTCGGGACTTCAAAGCTCACCACATTCCACAAAGTGTTGTTGAGAGCAAGCGTGAGGAGTTCCGCAATCTCAAGCAAGGCAACATGTCTGTGTATCAATTCAACATCCAGTTTCAGAAACTTGCTCGCTTTGCTAAACAAGACGTTCCTGATGAAAAGAGCATGATCTATCACTTCAGAGGTGGCCTTCGAGAGGATCTGCAGTTAGCTCTCGTTCTTGTTGAGCCTACTCAGTTTGATCAATTCTATAATATGGCACTAAAGCAAGAGGCTGCTCAGCTCAAGTGTGAGGCTTCTAAGAAGAGAGTCAGAGATGCAGTTCAGTCTTCTTCTTCCTCACTTGTGGCTGCTAAGCAACAGAAGTTCTGGTTGCCTCCTCCTCCTCCGTTTCGTCAGCCTTACCAGCAGAAGAACAAAGGTGGCCATGGTTCTTCCCACTCTTCCAACTCTGGCTATCAGAACAAGTCTCAGAATCAAGCTCCAAAGTCAAATGCTCCTTATCATCGTCCACTCTCAGAGGTGTCTTGCAACAAGTGTCAGCAGAAAGGTCACTATGCTAACAAATGCTTCAACCAAAGGCGTCTTCTGCCTCCTCCTCCTGTCAGATCTTCCAGCAATGCAGTGGTCAAACATAATTCCAAGTTTGCAAAGGTGAACATGATGAATGCAGCTCAAGCGGAGGAATCTACTGATGTGATAATGGGTAATCTTCCTGTTAATGATATTCCTGCAAAAGTTCTTTTTGATACTGGTGCATCGCTTTCTTTCATATCAAGACCATTTGCATCCAAGCATGAGTTGGTTTTTCAAGGTTTGCCTAGACCGTTAGCAGTTGTCTCTCCGGGCAAATGCGTGAATGCAAGCTAGATGGTTCCGGATGTTTCCATTAAGATGGGGAACTATAAATTTCTGTCTTCTCCAGTTGTTCTTGGTGACTCGGATATTGATCTAATTCTCGGGATGGACTGGCTTTCTAAGCACAAGGCTCAACTTGATTGTGCTGCCAGGGAAATTCAATTGACACACTCTTCTGAGGATGTTATCATTTATGCCGCTCGTGATGAAACCATTCGGTTATTTTCTCTCAATGAGAAGGGCGAATTGAATGCCATCTCTCAGATTCCAGTCGTTTGTGAGTATCAAGATGTCTTTCCAGAAGAGCTTCCGGGTATGCCTCCTCACCGGCCAGTTGAGTTCGTTATCGATCTTGAGCCAGGGACTGAACCCGTTTGCAAGCGTCCATACAAGCTTGGACCCAAGGAGCTGAAGGAATTGAAGAAACAGCTCGATGAACAAGAGCGTCTGGGTTTGATCAGACCGAGTTCATCTCCATGGGGTTGTGGTGTTCTTTTTGTTAAGAAGAAGGATGGCACGGACCGACTTTGTGTCGACTACCGTCCATTGAACAAGAAGAATATCAAGAACAAGTATCCACTTCCCAACATCAATGAGCTTTTCGAGCAACTCAAAGGTGCTAAAGTATTCTCCAAGCTTGACCTCCGTATGGGTTATCATCAGATTCGCATTCGTGAAGAAGATGTTCCCAAGACAGCATTCAGAACAAGCTTTGGTTCTTATGAATATACTGTCGTGTCTTTCGGCCTTGTCAATGCTCCTCCAACATTCTCTCGGATGATGAATTTCATCTTCAACCCCTATACCAATGAATTCGTCCTGGTGTATCTCGATGATATATTGGTCTTCTCCAAGAATAAGAAGGATCATGCCAAACATTTGCGATTGGTGCTCGACAAGCTCAGAGAGTATCAATTCTATGTGAAGTTCTCAAAATGTGAGTTTTGGCTCGATGAAGTTCTTTAATTTGGTCACATCATCTCTGCCAAGGGCATCGCTGTTAATCCCGAGAAGGTGTCCGCAATTGTGAATTGGGAACCTCCTCAGAATGTCAAGCAGCTCCGCAGTTTTCTTGGTCTTGCAAGCTATTGCCGAAGATTCGTTGAGAATTTCTCTAAGATTGCAAAGCCTCTTTCCAACCTCCTCCAGAAGCATGTGAAGTATTTCTGGTCTCCTGAGTGTGACGTTGCTTTCAACACTCTCAAAGAGAAACTCGTCATAGCTCCTGTCTTAACTCCTCCTGATGAATCCAAGCCATTTGAAGTTTTCTGTGATGCTTCTCTCGAAGGTCTCGGTGCTGTGTTAATGCAAGAAAAGAAAGTTGTGGCCTATACCTCTCGTCAGTTGAAGCCCAACGAAAAGAACTACCCCACTCACGATCTTGAGTTGGCGGCAGTTGTCCATGCATTAATAACGTGGAGACATCTCTTGTTGGGAAGACAAGTGGACATATTCACCGATCACAAGAGTCTCAAGTACATCTTCACTCAGCCCAACCTCAACCTCAGGCAGACTCGATGGGTCGAGATGATTCAAGAGTACAATCCGAGTATTGAATATACTCCAGGCAAGGCCAATGTCATTGCAGATGCTTTAAGCAGGAAGGCTTACTGCAATAGCTTAATTCTCAAGCCATTCCAACCGGATCTTTGTGAAGCTTTCCGCAAGCTGAATCTCCAAGTTGTTCCTCAAGGCTTTCTTGCCAACCTCATAGTCTGTCCTACTTTGGAAGATCAAATTCGTGAGGCACAACTTCTTGATGCCATGGTGAAGAAGGTGAAACGTGGTATCGACAAGGGTCTTTCCAAATACAAGTGCTATCGCATTGATGACAGAGACACTTTGTTCTTCGAGGACCGGATTGTGGTTCCTAAAGGTGATCTAAGGAAAGTCATTATGAACGAGGTGCACAATTCTCTTCTTTCCATTCATCCTGGAAGTACGAAGATGTATCATGACCTCAAGCAGTCGTATTGGTGGACTCGAATGAAGCGAGAAATCGCTCAATTCGTGAATGAATGTGATGTCTGTCGAAGAGTGAAAGCAGAACACCAACGACCAGCTGGTCTCCTCCAACCTCTTGCTATCCCAGAGTGGAAGTTTGATCATATCGAAATGGACTTCGTGACTGGTTTTCCAAAGTCCAAGCGCGGAAATGATGCTATCTTCGTTGTCATCGACAAGCTTTCTAAAGTGGCTCATTTCCTTCCAATCAAAGAATCCATCACAGCAGCTCAGTTGGCAAAGCTATACACCTCCAGAATTGTCTCTTTGCACGGCATTCCACAATTGATTTCTTCTGATCGTGGAAGCATCTTCACCTCTAAGTTCTGGGACTCCTTCTAGAAGGCCATGGGCACCAACATTCGCTTCAGCACAGCTTTCCATCCTCAAACTAGTGGCCAAGTCGAGCGAGTCAATCAAATTCTTGAAGATATGCTCAGGGCTTGTGTCATTTACTTTGGCATGAAATGGGAAGATTGTCTTCCATATGCTGAATTCTCCTACAACAATAGCTTCCAAGCAAGTTCGGGCAAGGCCCCATTCGAGATTCTCTATGGCAGAAAGTGTCGTACTCCTCTCAATTGGTCAGAGACTGGTGAACGCCAACTTCTTGGCAATGACTTAATCACAGAAGCTGAAGAAATGTGTAAAGGCATCCGTGATAATCTCAAGCCGCGCAATCGCGCCAGAAGAGTTACTATGATAGTAAGCACCGTGATGTGGCTTTCGAGATCAGAGACCATGTCTACCTCCGCGTCTCTCCAATGAAAGGCACTCGTCGCTTCAGTATCAAAGGGAAGCTTGCCCCTAGATACGTGGGTCCTTTCAAGATCATTGGCAAAAGAGGCGACCTCGCCTATCAACTTGAGCTTCCTTCCAACTTTGCGAACGTGCACAATGTGTTCCACGTGTCACAGCTTCGCAAGTGCTTCAAGACGCCTGAGCGCACTATCAACTTCGAAGAGATTGACCTCCAAGAAGATTTGTCTTATCATGAGCACCCCGTTGCTATTCTTCAAGAAACTGAGCGCAAGACTCGCAACAAGTCAATCAAATTCCTGAAAGTGAAGTGGTCGCACCATTCCGACCGGGAAGCCACCTGGGAACGCGAGGACCATCTCCGTTCCGAATATCCGGAGTTCTTTCAGTCCTAGATCTCGGGACGAGATCCTCTCGTAGTGGTGGAGTGTTGTAACACCCCGGATGTAACTTGCCATATTTGTAACTCCGACTCTTGCCATTTTTGGCTATGTGTTATGATATTCCCTCCATGGTCGGGTTTTGTCTCTCGTTTTGCATTTTGTTCATGTCATGCATCTCATATCATGTCATCATGTGCATTGCATTTGCATACGTGTTCGCCTCATGCATCCGAGCATTTTCCCCATTGTCCGTTTTGCAATCCGGCGCTCCCACCTCCTCCGGCGCACCCCTCTTGTTTTCTTTCGTGAGCGGGTGTTGAACGTTCTCGGAATGGACCGAGGCTTGTCAAGTGGCCTTGGTATAACACCGGTAGACCACCGGTCAAGTTTCGTTCCATTTGGAGGTCGTTTGGTGCTCCAACGGTTAACCGGGTAACCGGAAAGTCCGTTTGTGTGTGCAGCAAAAACCCCCTCTCTAAACAGCCCAAAACCCACCAAACTCTCTTCCATGCTTTAGGTCGTTCGATCACGATCGTGTGGGCGAAAACCGCACCTCATTTGGACTCTCCTAGCTCCCTCTACCTGTAAATTTGCATCTCTCCCGATTTACATTCGCAGTCCAACCCTAGTCCCCTTCCCCTCTCCGCGGGCGGACGTGTCCGTACCGCCGCCGGACGAAATCGCGCCGCCGCCCCGACGAATCAGCCGCCGCCACATCGCCTCCTCACCTCCCACCTTGCGCCCCGCCGCCGCGGCCCGCCAGGCCCACCGCGGGCCCGCGCGAGCCCGCAGCCGCCGCCGCCTGCCGGCGCGTGCCCGAGCCCGCCGTCCTTCCCCGCGTCCGCCGGCCGGCCCCGCCGCCATCTCCCCCGCCGTTCGCCGCCCGCGGCCCCGCGGCCATCTCCGCCGCCCCGGCCACCCGTCGCCGGCGCGAGCCCGCGGCGCCCCGCCTCGCCGCGCGCCCGAGCGCCTCCTCTCCTCTCCCGACGCAGGCCACCGTCGCCCCTTCCTCTCCCGTCGCCGGCGAGCTCGAGCAGCCGTGCCGAAGGTCATCCCGATCCAGATCTCAGTCAAGGTTGACTTTCCCGAGACCCCCGAAAATTTCCCAAGTCATTTATTTTTACAGCATGTGCCCATGTTCATAGCATCATAACTCTCTGCATATACCTCTATTTCGCGCGTGTAATATATCGAATTGTTCGCCTCCTGATGCTCTACATTTCGTTCAATTGCACCATGTTCATTTGGGTCCATCTTGATGCCCAAACCTCTGATGCAAGAGTGCTAGTTGCTGTTATCTGCTGTTATTTAGCAGAACTTGAGGATTTGTTATTTTTGTTGCATTTAATCTGTGCATCTTATGGGCATGAGCTCTACATGTGTTTTGTTGCATGCCATGCCATCTTTCCAGTGGTGTATGCCATGTATTTTTTGATCTCTTTGGTGACTAGCACAAGCATGCAAACTAGGCTCCATAATGTTTCTGATTTCAGGGACTTGGTAATTTCTCTAAGTCTTTGTCTGCTGTTATTTTGTTGCCATATAAACTTGATGCTACAGAGAGATCCATGCATATTTTGGTGATTCTCAGTAAGGATGTTTTGTAGCAATTGTTGTAATTGATCCATTCCTGCCCTGTTTTGCATTTATGGAGTGCCATAGCATGACTCAATCTTGCTCTACTTTTGCTATAAAATATTTCTGGCAGATTGTTTATGTGTTATTCAATCTTGCCAAGCTTGTTCGAGTTGATCCATTCATGCTATGTACTTTCTCTTGCCATGGATAGCTTCATAAACATGCCATCTTGCTGTAGGTATGCTTATTTTGTCATGCATTTCTTTGTGGTGAGTGCATCAAGCTCACCAAGATGCCAGCATGTTATTGGTTCTGCCATGCTCTGTTTTCTGCTAAGTCTGAAACCTGTTAACGAAACTTGGTATGTTTACATGGTTTCCATCGTATTTTCTGATCCTGTTTGGCTTATGGTCAGTCAGTGACTTTTGTCATATGCATTTAGTAAAACACTTCCATGCCTTGTTTTGCCATGTTAAGTTTCTGTAGAATGTTGATTTCGTGCTCTGAACATTGCTACCTGATGCTGTTTCAGGCATGTCCCGTAATTTCACCAAGTCTGTGAACCTGTTATCTTTTGTACTTTTGCCATGCTTGTTTGAGCTTGTTATGTTGTGAACTAGCCATATCTCAGTGTTCATCTTTTTTCAAGCATCTCCTGTACATTACTGTCATATGCTTTGTTCCTATGTTGGGGTGTTGTAGCATTGTTACTTGTTGCATTTTAAGTGGTATCATGCTGTTAATCGCAGATTCGTGTCATTCTTGTTTTGCTTGCCATTTGCAAACCGTGCATCCGTTTCCGGTGATCTTTATATCAATTTCGACCGAAATCATCTCATCTTTCCAGTGGCATGCTTGGTTTGCCAAGTTACTGTAACATCACAAATTTTCAATTTGGTATGTTATACATAGGTCATCATTGCATATCATGTTTTATTGCATTTGACAAATCCTCGATAAATCCTAAGCAACTCAAGGACCCTCGGAGAGAGTTGGGGATTCTCTCGAATTTTCATATTTGATTTTCATCAAATAATAAGACGAGGATTGTGGTTTTAATTATTTTCTCTCCGGAAAAATATTTCATTTTAAAATAAACGAGAGGAGAAAATATGACTTCTCCAAAACAATTGAAATACTGGAGGAAAAGTGTTAAAATCATTATTTGGAATTTATTTGGATTTTATTTGCAATTTTTATTGCATTAAAAATATTGCATGTTTTCAAAAATATTTATTTTGATTTAAAAAAATGGTCACCCTATTCTAGATTTTCTAACTAGACGGGGAAATTTTATTTCATATTTTTCCGATTTTTATTTATTTTTCTACGTATTATTTTCCGCGGAACTTATTTTAAAAAAACAAACGCCCGCGCGCCGACTGGGCCAAAGGCCCAGCCGACGGCCAAACCCCCGCGCCCGTCTCCTTCCTGGAGACCGAACGCGCCACGGGACCGCCGCCCGAGTCCGACCGCCGTACGCCGCCGCCGGTGCCCCTTTCCCCAAGCCCAGAACCCCCCCCCCCCCTCTCTCCCTCAACCCGAGCCGCCGCCGCCGCACTCACCGCCACCGCCGCCGCCCGCATCTCGCCGCGCCGCCGCCGCCGGAGCCGCCGCCCCTCGCCTCGCCGCACCCCCCCGAGCCCCGAGCCCCGCGCCCGAGCCCGGAGCCCCGCCGGAGCCCTCGCCGGAGTAGCCCGACGAGGTACTGCCCGATGCCCGTTGACCTTTGTCGGTTTTCGTTTTTTTTTAAAACCCTTCGTTTAAAAAAAAACCCTAGATCGGTTTTTTTCGGTTTTATTATTTTGCGAGCGTTCACCGAACCGTCCGTTTTAACGAACGTGTTCGTCGGTTTTTCTCTGATAATGAACGTCCGTTATTTAACCGTTTGACCGTTTTTCTTTTTCGTCGGATTTTTCTCGTTATTTTCTCAGATTCGATTTCTGATCAAATCTTCGTTTCTGTTTAACTTCTCGCTCGTTTATCGGAATCAGGCGATTCAAGCGCCTAGAGTTTCGTCTCGAAATTCTCTTTCCGTTTAATCTACTCAAACAAGTTTTTGTTACAGTAAAATTTGACCTAGATCCAGATTAGCAAACGAAGTTTCTTTCTTTCGCCGTTTGACTTTCGTTGCTTCTTTCGAGTTGATTCTTTTTGCAAACCGGAGTTCTTAAGTTGAACTTTCTGGTTGGTTCTTTCATTCGAGTTTTACCTGTGCATTAGATGAGTACTGATTGTATGCTTGTTTGTTTGCGATAGAGTACCCGGAGTGTGCAGCTTGTTACTTCGACTCGCTAGGTTTTGCGGATCATCAGCAAGGCAAGTAACACTTTGATCATACCCCGTTCATACCCAGTTTTCATTGCATTAGATCTATTTCCACAAACACTTGCATGATTAGGATCTAATTAAACTGTGGGTATTGGGAAGTAGTTGAGGTAGTACCTATTACCTGTTTCATATATCAAACCCTTGGGAGTTACTTCTACGTTGCTTTTATTATTGCCATGCTATGCTCGTAGACGTGGATTTGGGTTTGAGTGATATTCATGACAGATGTGAGATGTTTATTAATGGTTCAACTTAAGGTGGCAACTAAAACTCACATCTGGGTGGATTGAGGTACCTGGAGAACCCAGTGTTGCCTGTATGTATAAGGTCCGCCACCCAGGCTCAAAGGGATCATAAGATTATTCATGCTAGAAACTTCCGTGTGCAGCCACAAGCTATTATGGGCTCTAGCATAGCTGAGTAGGTTACAGGATCTCTTGAAGAGGTGGACTAGCAGATGTAGGGGAAAGTAGGTGTACCGGTCCATCCAGAGTAAAGAGTGATTGTTTCTGAAAGACTGTGTCTCGGTCATCCGTTTCTCAAACATCATGCAGTGCGAGAATCAAGCGGAGGTGATCGAGTCTTGTGGGGAAAAGTGCGCAAACCTCTGCAGAGTGTACAAACTAATCATGGTTAGCCGTGTCCCCGGTTATGGATAACTTGAGTATCTAGTATCTGGATTATCATTTTGAATCTCATCACCGTGATACTTATAATTAATTTTGTTGGGTTAATGATGATACTTAATTGGGATTGAGTTGGAGGTACCTTCTCAATGTTTCAACCACCATGATAGTTAAATAAAATTTATTCCTCTTGAAGTAGGATAAAATTGGCTTTTCGCAAAAACTGTAACCATAGAGCTTTCCACCAGCCATATATGCATATAGTATAGCATTACTATTGTTCATTGCTCTCTATGTGTTACTTTGCCAGCATATTCTATGTGCTGACCCGTTTTCGGGCTGCAACGTTTCATGTTGCAGACTTTTCAGACGACGAGTAAGGTGCCTTAGGTCGTGGTCTTATACTCAGTGATGCCGCTGGAGTGATGGACTCACTTATCTTCCAAGTCTTCCGCTGTTATCGTATTAGATGGCCTTAAGCCATGTTTATTATACTTAAACTCTTCAGAGTTATTCGATGTAATAAGTGTGTGATTGCTACTCTGTTATAAATCCTCCATTTGTACTGTGCGTGTCAGCATTACTGATCCAGGGATGACACTGGTGCACAGCAGCACAGGCCATTTGAGGTCTGGTCGCCACAGTTACTGCTTTGTTCATCATTTTCCTTCCGGAGCATGCATATGCATCGCATATCATATCTCGCATATCATACATGTTTTGCATCATGTTGCTTGTGCATTTCTCGTGATTGATTGTGGTTCCGTTGCTTGTGTTCTTGTCTTGGGTAGAGACGGGAGACGAGTTCGTGAACGAGGAACCTGTTGAGTACGCAAACGAGGATCAAGCTTTCGACAACTCTGAGAACCATGCAGGCAAGATGACCACCCCTCGAAATCACTTCTATCTTTGCTTTGCTAGTTGTTCGTTCTATTGCCATGCTGCGCTACCTACCACTTGCTATATCATGCCTCCCATATTGCCATGTCAGCCTCTAACCATCCTTTTCCTAGCAAACCGTTGTTTGGCTAAGTTACCGCTTTTGCTCAGCCCTTCTTATAGCGTTGCTAGTTGCATGTGAAGATGAAGTTGGTTCCATGTTGGAACATGGATATGTTCGGATATCACAATATCTCTTATTATATTAATGCATCTATATATTTGGTAAAGGGTGGAAGGCTCGGCCTTATGCCTGGTGTTTTGTTCCACTCTTGCCGCCCTAGTTTCCGTCATACCGGTATTATGTTCCCTGAGTTTGCGTTCCTTACCTGGTTGGGTGATTTATGGGACCCCCTTGATAGTTCGCCTTGAATAAAACTCCTCCAGCAAGGCCCAACTTTGGTTTTACCATTTGCCACCTAAGCCTTTTCCCCCGGGTTTTCGCGAGCCCGAGGGTCATCTTTATTTAAACCCCCGGGCCAGTGCTCCTCTGAGTATTGGTCCAACCTGTCAGTCGCCGGTGGCCACCAGGGGCAACTCTGGGCTCGCCTATCGGAAGCTTGGACAATCCGGTGTGCCCTGAGAACGAGATATGTGCAGCTCCTATCGGGATTTGTCGGCACATTCGGGCGGCTTTGCTGGTCTTGTTCTACCATTGTCGAAATGTCTTGTAAACCGGGATTCCGAGACTGATCGGGTCTTTCCGGGAGAAGGTTTATCCTTCGTTGACCGTGAGAGCTTATGATGGGCTAAGTTGGGACACCCCTGCAAGGTATTATCTTTCGAAAGCCGTGCCCGCGGTTATGAGGCAGATGGGAATTTGTTAATGTCCGGTTGTAGAGAACTTGTCACTTGACCCAATTAAAATACATGAACTGTGTGTGTAGCCGTGATGGTCTTTTCTCGGCGGAGTCCGGGAAGTGAACACGGTTTGAGTTATGAATGACGTAAGTAGGAGTTCAGGATCACTTCTTGGTAATTGCTAGATGACGACTGTTCCGTCGCTTCTCTTCTCACTCTCATTTGCGTATGTTAGCCACCATATATGCTTAGTGCCTGCTGCAGCTCCACCTCATTTCACCATCCTTTTCGATAAGCTTAAATAGTCTTGATCTCGCGGGTGTGAGATTGCTGAGTCCTCGTGACTCACAGATTCTACCAAAACAGTTGCAGGTGCCGACGATGCCAGTGCAGATGATGGGATCGACCTCAAGTGGGAGTTCGATGAGGAACGTGGTCGTTACTATGTGTATTTTCCTGATGATCAGTAGTGGAGCCCAGTTGGGACGATCGGGGATCTAGCATTTGGGGTTATCTTATTTTCATTTGGATCTTGACCGTAGTCGGTCTATGTGTGTATTTTGGATGATGTATGAATTATATTTATGTATTGTGTGAAGTGGCGATTGTAAGCCAACTCTTTATCCCATTCTTGTTCATTACATGGGATTGTGTGAAGATGACCCTTCTTGCGACAAAACCACAATGCGGTTATGCCTCTAAGTCGTGCCTCGACACGTGGGAGATATAGCCGCATCATGGGCGTTACATACTCCTTTGCTCTTGCATCACTGTATTTACTCAGACCAACTATTTTCAAATTTGAAGGATGGAATTGAAACTCCAATGGCGCAACAGGTATGTTTTAAACTTTTTTCTTTAAATGGTTTGCTGTTGTAACTTGCTCTATATTGATTTCAGTTTCAATTGAATAAACAGTTATGTTCTCATGTCATGCACATTACAAGTGTCTCTATAGTTTCCCACACTTATATTCTGTCTATTCTTCTTTGTCTTGAACAAATATTATTTGAACTGTGTCTCTATCTTGATTTGGCAACAAAACTAGAATGATATAGACCATAAAGTGACCATGGTACATAGATATATGTTTTTGTCATGCTGTTATCCTGTGCACTTTACTACTGAACTGATTTACCAAAATGAGTTTCATATACAACATGGTAAACCTGTGATGTGTCTGCTTGTTTCTCTTTTAGAATGCGGACAAAATATTGGAGAACAGTACCCCGTTATGCAATGGTGAAGGAACTAATGCAGATAAGGTTCAAGATAGTGAAACATTCATGTTGGTCTCCAAGAAAGCTGATAAAAACTACCTTGACGACAGTTAGAGAACCCAGAAGTCCTGTCTTGATGTAGTGTTCGAGTTACTGGCCACTACTGCTGGCACAAGCTCTTCGAACTCGCTGCCTGAATCAGTTCGTCTTCTTGAGTCTCAGCTTCAAGTCGAAAGACATCGATCAGATGTGTTGCGACAGGAAGCTGAAGGACTGAGGAAGTCCCTGCAGAATTCAGATGCATACTTTCTGGTGCAACAGCAAGCGCTCGAGGATTTAAGCGCCAAACAAGAGAAAGTTAATAAGCTTGCTAAGCATCTTGCCAGCATTATGGGTACCCAGGATATTGTTTCTTGAGATCTTCTGAAGTGGTTTCAGTTCTGGATTTGTTTTGTTGCGGCGTTTATTTGCACTGGTCGCCAACTTTGACAACCAGTGTATATGATATGCTGCTTTGTTCCCTATATTTGCACTGGTGGCGAACTTTGATGCCCAGTGGATGTAATATGTGTAATAGCCGTGATAGCCTAGCGTAAGTTGCTTGCTTATTTATTTCCGTGTTGTCTTGTTTATTTGTTTGCTTGTAGTCAGTGCTGTTCTTTTTCCGCGGTTTGCTAGTGGCTGCAATAACCTATTTTTTAAAACTAGGCCACAATAACCATGGGCTACATATTTACTATAGTGACACTGGGCCTTCTACGGGCCGTAGAAACAATGGGCCTTCTACGGGGCGTAGAAACAATGGGCCTTCTACGGGCCGTATCATCAATGGGCCTTATACGGGCCGTATGATCGATTGCCCAAACATGGGCCAATAACATACCGCTTTATGGTCGTAAACGGGCTAGAGTTGGAATCGTCCGTTCATGGGCCGACCATAATGGGTCGTCGTTAATCGGCCGTATTTGATGACGCTATGAAAACGGCCCAACGTATTAACGGGCCACAAACGGGCCGACTATAAGCACGGGCTGAATTTGGCCCACAAGCAGAAAATGACAGTAACAGGCCGTAAGTAACCGAATGCTGGAAATGAGCCCAAGAATGAATGGGCCCTGAGAAGGCCGAAAGATAACATGGGCTGGAAACGGCCCGACGGAATAATGGGCCGTTAATGGGTATAAAGTGATACACTATTCATTACGGGCCAGTTTTACCACGGGCCCTTAATGGGCCGAGGGTTACTAAGGGCCTCATATGGGCCAAAAGACGTCATGGCCCATACATGGGCCGGAAGTTAAAACGGGCTGGAATTATATTGGACGACCCAGATGACGCTACTGGGCCTAATTCGGAGAGGCCGTAAACAGGCCCTGGGTTAGCGGGCTGTAAATGGGCTATATGCGAACAGGCCGTTAACAGGCTTGCCGTGGGCCGGGCCGCCACCTTTTGACCAAGTCAAACGAGCCGGCCTTTTCACAGGAATGGACCTCTGTTTGGCCATGCCACGTGTTGACGTATCATAGGCGCTTTGTGTCCAATGAGTGGATGACATCTATCCCAACGGTGAGCCGACACGTGTTTCCTCCAGCCAATGATGATTTTACACGTAGAAAATACCCATTGGTCGAGGCTGTTAACGGGTTATCAGATCCAAAACCGGACCCGATAGCTTAACGGCGTTCCGTTACGGTGGATGCCATGTGTCGGTCACCCTTGACGAAAGCACGTATGTGACGCGCGATTTATCGTCATGGGAGTGGACACTTCCATGATGATAATTTTGGTAATGTCATGGAACACTTCTACGACAGCACAGGTATGACTATCTTGATTCTATCATAAATTTGTCAGGGATGTACATGCATGACAGAAAACATGACCTACTGTGACAAACACGTATCATCACGGAAGTGTATTTTTTTGTAGTGATGGTAATGTGTCGTGTAGTCAATGTTCACACGACACCACTAGAGAAAGAACAACATAACACATCATCAAAATATTGAACAAATATCAACATCACATGATTATTTATAACAAGACTTCTCTGATGTTCTCAAGAACAAACGGAACAACTCATAAATCATATTCATGTTTATGATCAGAGGAGATAAATATATGATTAACAATCTGATCAATATAATCTTCCAACAAATAAACCAACTAGCATCAACTACAAGATGTAATCAACACTACTAGCAACACACAGGTACCAGTCTGAGGTTTTGAGACAAACATTGAATACAATAGATGAACTAGGGTTTGCAATGAGATGGTGCTGATGAATATTTTCATAAAGATTGGTCCTTCCATGATGAAAGGATCATTGGTGATGTCGGCACTTTCGATTTTTCTCTCCCGGCGGGAAGTTTTCTTTAACATGCCAATTTTCAATTTCGATGTTTATAAATAGTCATTCTTATGCATCCATGATTTATGCATTTTTTTCCCTCTATTTGATTTTCATTTGGAATATGATCCAAGGCACTTTAAGCAACTCAAGGATTCTTTCGAGGAAAGATAATATGACTTCTTCAATTTACTAAAGAGAGAGTTGGAAGTGCCCTAAGAAAGTTCTATAAATTCAAAGTTGGAATTTGGATCGATATTGGTTCCACAAATTCATTTCCAACATCTAAAAAAATGATAAAAGGACTTCTTCAAAAATAGAAATGAAATATTGAAAATTGAAGTTGAAATCAAAATTTATTTATTTGCCTTTATTTGCAAATTATTTTAATGCTAGTTTTACTAGAATAGAAAAAATGTTATTTAACTTGCATTTTTAGGCCAAAGAAAACTTCACATGGCTCTATATATTGCCAAAGATTTATGTGAATTTTTCTGCTATTTTTAGAATTAGTTTTATTAGTATTTTCTGTGTTTTAGTGCTTTTGTAAAAAAGAAAATAAGAAAACTATGTTAAAAAAACAACGCAGGCCGGCGCTAGTCGCCAGGCCCAATCGGCTCCTGAGCCGCGGCCCACCTCCACGAGCAGCCTACCCTTGCCCGAAACCACTTCAGCCCTGATACGTCTCCAACGTATCTATAATTTATGAAGTATTCATGCTGTTATTTTTTCATTCTTGGATGTTTTACAATCATTTTATAGCAACTTTATATCATTTTTTGGGACTAACCTATTGACCCAGTGCCTAGTGTCAGTTGCTGTTTTTTGCTTTTTTTTACATCGCAGGAAATCAATATCAAACGGAGTCCAAACACCGCGAAACTTTTTGGAGATTTTTTATGGACCAGAAGACATCCATTGGGCCAGAGCAGCACCTGGGGGGTGCCCCAAGGGGGGCACAACCCCAGGTGGGTTGTGCCCACCTCGATGGCCTCCCGCACCCCCTCTTTACCCTATAAATTCACAAATATTCCAAAACCCTTCGGGGTTAACCTAAATCAGAAGTTCCGCCGCCGCAGGCCTCTGTAGCCACCGAAAATCAATCTAGACCCTTTCCGGCACCCTGCCGGAGGGGGAATCATCTCCCCTAGCCATCTTCATCACCCCGGCGGCCACCACGATGAGGAGAGAGTAGTCCACCCTCGGGGCTGAGGGTTTGTACCAGTAGTTATGTGTTTAATCTGTCTCTCTATCGTGTTCTTGAGATGTCACGGTCTTGATGCATTGCGGGCTTTGTTAATATAGTCGGATCATATGGTGTTTTCCCCTCTCTATCTTGTTGTGATGAATTGAGTTTTTCCCTTTGAGAATTCGTTGTTATCGGATTGGATACTTTTATCGATTTGAGAACACTTGATATATGTCTTGCAATTGAATACTCGTGGTGACAATGGGGTATCGTATTGATTCACTTGATATATGTTTTGGCACTCAACTCGCGGATTCCCGAGGTGAATTTGGGGTAATCTATGCATAGGGGTTGATGCACGTTCTTGTCTTTGTTTCTCCGGTAGAAATCTTGGGGCACTCTTCGAAGTTCTTTGTGTTGGATTGAGTATTATGAATATGAATTTGCTTTGGTGTTATTTTAGTACGAACTCTAGGATAGATTAAACGGAAAGAATAGCTTTTGTGTTATCTTAGTACGAGCTCTTCAATAGATCGAACGGAAAGAATAGCTTTGAGGTGGTTTTGTACCATACAAACAAATTATTCTTATGTTCTCTGCTATATAGGAACTTTGGAGTGATTCTTCATCGCACTTTGAGGGATGGTTATATGATCCAATTATATTAGCACTGTTGGGAGATTGCACTAGCGAAAGTACGAACCCTAGGCCTCATATTCAAGCATCGCAATACCATTTTTGTGCCTGTTTACTATTTGCTACCTTGCTGTTTTTATTTATTCAGATTATAAAAATATATTTGTACCATCCATATTACACTTTTATCATCATCTCTTTGCCAAACTAGTGCACCTATACAATTTGCCATTGTATTAGGTGTGTTGGGGACACAAGAGATTTCTTATATTTGGTTGCAGGGTCGTTTGAGAGAGACCATCTTCATCCTGTGCCTCCCACGGATTGATAAACCTTAGGTCATCCACTTGAGGGAAAATTGCTACTGTCCTACAAAACTCTGCGCTTGGAGGCTCAACACGTGTCTACAAGAATAAAGTTGTGTAGTAGACATCAAGCTCTTTTCTGGCGCCGTTTCCGGGGAGGTGAGTGCTTGAAGGTATATCTTTAGATCTTGCAATTGAATCTTTTAGTTTCTTGTTTATCACTAGTTTGGTCTACATAAAAAATGGAATTTAGGTTGCATCATATTATTGATCATCTTTATAATATCTTTCTTGAAAATGATGGTTCGAAAAATTGTGCCCAATTTTTAGATGAAGAAGTCAATAAAATGCTTGGCACAAAATATGTCAATGAGGAGCATGATTGCAATGTTGTTAGTGTGAATTCTTTGAATATCCAAAATGCTAATGATGATTGCACAAGTCATGACAAAAATGTTTCTTATAAACATGTCACTTTTTGCGGAGTGAATTGGGAGTGCCTTTGCACACCAAAAAGGGAAGATAAATTTTGTAAGAAGCATAAATATTTAGAAACGAAAAAGTTGCAAGAGAGGCTAGATGATTGTGCTGAAATTTGTAATTTTTTCGCCATCCTTGTGAACTTTGCAATGAACTTGGTCATCTAAATCTCCAATGAAAATTATTTCATGATCAAATCGTGTCCAAAAATTGTGATAACTTAGATACCCTTGAGCATCATAAAGAGCTTAGTCTTCTTTTGGGGTATGAAGAAATGAAGCGTATAACTAAGGGTTTTCCAAATCCCAAGAGATTTTTTGATTTTGATCTAGAAGATATTTATATGTTTTGTGCTGTAAATTGCATTGAGAATCCTTATATTGCCAACTACTTAAAGACAAGAAAACAAATGAAGTATGAAATGAAAAGGAAAATGTTTCCCAATACCCTCCTAGTGTTTATTATGATGAATCAGGTAACGAGGAGGAGCTTCCTATCCAATCAATCTCTTCAACAAAAAGCTCAAAGAAATTAATTAAACCCACACATGATGTGGTGAAGAAGAAGAAAAGAAGAAAGAATAAAGGTAAAAAGGTATCTCTCCCAAATAATGTTGCTCCTATCACCATTGTGCCTCATGAAAGTGAATCAAATATGTTAATGGAGTATGATGATATTGAGTATGATTTTGTGATACCTACTACTTTTTGTAATGATTATGATTGGGAAGACAATGATATCCCTTATGATCTTGAAAATCTTTTTAGCACTTTCTTGGAAGAATATGATAATATACTATTGGTGCCATTCATGCTAATGATAAGAATGATTGTGATGATATGCAAAACCACAAGCTTGGGGATGCTATGTTTAATGAGTATGACATGTTTGAAGATTTATTTGCTGGAAATAATGCTTGTCCTAAGCTTGGGGATGCTTTGCTTAATGAATATGATCCTTTGATTCCTTCTACTTTCGATAAGAAAATTTATTATGATGATAGCATGCCTCCTATTTATGATGATTACATTGATAAAAGTGGGTTTGGAAGAGTGTCAACTCTAGGTAGTAGTGATCCCACTATTTTGGAGGGTGTTGAATCTTATTACAATATTGATGAAAGTGGATTTGGAGAGGTCATGACTTTATTTAGTGATACATCCACTATTTTGGAAGAGGTTTCAATTGATTATGACAATGAAGTTGCTATCTATGATGATTATTATGATGACATGTATGCCATAAAGAGTGATAAATCTTCTATGCTTGTGCATCATGAAAAGAGTGATGTATGTGAAGGTTATATTGTTGAATCCATTCATGATGTTTCTGAAAATTATTATGAGGAAGGAACTTATGCTCTTACATATCTCAATAATATCAAGTTTGTTCTCTATGTGTTGATTGTTTTGAAGTTGCACTTGTTTTGCCTTCCTATGCTAGTTGATTCTTCCTCCCATAAGTTGTTTGCTCACAAAATCCCCATGCATAGGAAGTGGGTTAGACCTAAATGTGCTAGTCATATGCTTCATGATACTCTATTTATGTTTCAATTCTTATCTTTTATGCGAGCATCATTGAAATCATCATGCCTAGCTTAAAAGGCATTAAAGAAAAGCGCTTGTTGGGAGACAACCCAACACTTTTACCTACTATTTTTATGTGTTAACATGATTAAGCTACTGTAGTAACCATATTTTATTGCTTTTGTTCCAATAAAGTGCCAAGTAAAGCCTTTGGGATCATATTAGGTGATAGTTGATTTGACCCTGCTGAAAAACAGTAACTTTTGCGCTCATGAAAATAAGTCTCATTTTTAACAGAAGAGTGCTTTTGAGTTGATTCTTTTTGAAGAAGTTTAATATACAAATTGCTCACGTGGTCATAATTTTTCCATAATTTTTGTAGTAGCAGAAGTATGGTTTGAGTATAGATTACTGATACGTCCATTTTGCATCATGTTTCCTTACTGTTATTTATAATGTTTTTATCCATAATAATGCTTTTTGGAGTAATTCTAATGCCTTTTCTCTCATAAGTTACGAGGAACACACCAAGAGGGAGAATTCCGGCAGCTGGAAATCTGGACCTGGAAAAACTACGTCAGGCCACCTATTCTGCACAACTCCAAATGAGCTGAAACTTTACGGAGATTTTTTATGGATTATTTGAGAAATATTGGAGCCAATAAACACCAGAGGGGGGCACCAGGTGGGCACAACCCACCTGGGTGCGCCAGGCCCCCGAGGCGCGCCCTGGTGGGTTGTGGCCTCCTCGGCCCACCTCCGGTGCCCATCTTTTGGTATTTAAGTCATTTTGACCTAGAAAAAAAATAAGGAGGAGACTTCCGGGACGGAGCGCCGCCGTCTCGAGGCGGAACTTGGGCAGGAGCACTTTTGCCCTCCGGCGGAGCGATTCCGCGGGGGGGACTTCCCTCTTGGAGGGGGAAATCATCATCATCATCATCACCAACAACTCTCCCATCTTGGGGAGGGCAATCTCCATCAACATCTTCAACTGCACCATCTCCTCTCAAACCCTAGTTCATCTTTTGTGTTCAATCTTGTTACCAGAACTATAGATTGGTGCTTGTGGGTGACTAGTAGTGTTGATCACATCTTGTAGTTGATTACAATATGGTTTATTTGGTGGAAGATTATATGTTCAGATCCATTATGCTATTTAATACTCCTTTGTTCATGAACATTTTTATCATTTGTGAGTAGTTACTTTTGTTCTTGAGGTCACGGGAGAAATCATGTTGCAAGTAATCATGTGAACTTGATATGTGTTCGATATTTTGATAGTATGTATGTTGTTATTCCCTTAGTGGTGTCTTGTGAACGTCGACTACATGACACTTGACCATGTTTGGGCCTAAGGGAATGCATTGTGGAGTAGCAATTAGATGGTGGGTTGCGAGAGTGACAGAAGCTTAAACCCCAGTTTATGCGCTATTTCGTAAGGGGCCGATTGGATCCAAAAGTTTAATGCTATGGTTAGAATTTATTCTTAATACTTTTCTCATAGTTGTGAATGCTTGCGAGAGGGTTAATCATAAGTAGGAGGTTTGTTCAAGTAAGAACAACACCTAAGCACCGGTCCACCCACATATCAAATTATCAAAGTAGCGAACACAAATCAAACCAAAATGATGAAAGTGACTAGATGAAATTCCCGTGTACCCTCAAGAACTCTTTGCTTATCATAAGACACCGTTTTGGCATATCCTTTGCCTCAAAAGGATTGGGCTACCTTGCTGCACTTTTGTTACTATTATCGTTACTTGCTCGTTACAAATTAGCTTGCTATCAAACTACTCCGCTACTTACAATTTCAGCACTTGCAGACATTATCTTATTGAAAACTACTTGTCATTTCCTTCTGCTCCTCATTAGGTTCGACACTCTTACTTATCGAAAAGAGCTACAATTGATCCCCTATACTTGTGGGTCATTGATGTCGCTTGAAGCTACGTCGGTATTTCCCCAAAGAGGAAGGGATGATGCAGCACATTGGCGGTAGGTATTTCCCTCAGATATGAAACCAAGGTTATCGAACCAGTAGGAGAACAAGCAACACAACGTAAACAAGCCCTGCACACAGATAACAAATCCTCGCGACCCGACGTGTTAAAGGGGTAGTCAATCCCTTCCGGGGTACGGAGCCTGAAGATAGGCAAACAGACGTGAGATAATTTTATAGAAAATTGATAGATCGAACGCCAAATAAAATAAATAAATAAAATTTGCAGCAAGGTATTTGTGTATTTTTGGTTTAATAGATCTGAAAATAAAAGCAAGAAAAAAGTAGATCGCAAGCAAATATATGAGAAAGAAGACCCGGGGGCCGTAGGTTTCACTAGTGGCTTCTCTCGAGAAAGATAGCAAACGGTGGGTAAACAAATTACTGTTGGGCAATTGATAGAACCTCAAATAATTATGACGATATCCAGGCAATGATCAATACATAGGCATCACGTCCAAGATTAGTAGACCGACTCCTGCATGCATCTACTACTATTACTCCACACATCGACCGCTATCCAGCATGCATCTAGTGTATTAAGTTCATGGAAAAACGAAGTAATGCAATAAGAACGATGACATGATGTAGACAAGATCCGTTTATCTATATGGCGGTAGATATAGATCTCGTCCTTTTATCCTTAGTAGCAACGATAAATACGTGTCGGTTCCCTTTCTGTCACTGGGATCAAGCACCATAAGATCGAACACACTACCGGGCACCTCTTCCCATTGCAAGATAAATAGATCAAGTCGGCCAAACAAAACCCAAATATTGGAGAAGAAATATGAGGCTATAAGAGATCAAAGAAACTCAAATAACTTTCATGGATATAAAAAGATATGACTGATCATAAACTCAAAGTTCATCAGATCCCAACAAACACACCACAAAAAGAGTTACATCATATGGATCTCCAAGAGACCATTGTATTGAGAATTCAGCGAGAGAGAGAAAGCCATCTAGCTACTAACTACGGACGCGAAGGTCTACAAAGAACTACTCACGCATCATCGAAGAGGCACCAATGGAGGTGGTGAAACCCCATCTGAGATGGTGTCTAGATTGGCTCTGGTGGTTCTGGACTCTGTGGCGGATGGATGAATATTTCATTGACGTTTCTAGGGTTTCTGGAATATTAGGGGGAATTTATAGAGAAAAGAGGCGGTCCAGGGGGCACTCGAGGTGGGCAGAACCCACCAGGGCGCGCTTGGGCCTCCTGGCGTGCCGTGGTGGGTTGTCCCCTCTTCGGGACTCCCCCCAGGTGCAACCAGGGCCCAACTTCTTCCTTCTGGTCCATAAAAAATCTCCGCAAAGTTTCGTGGCATTTGGACTCCGTTTGATAAGGATTTTCTGCGATGTAAAAAACATGGAAAAAACAGCAACTGGCACTTGGCACTATGTCAATAGATTAGTACCAAAAACTGATATAAAATGATTATAAAACATCCAAGATTGATAATAAAACAGCATGGAACAATCAAAAATTATAGACACATTGGAGACATATCAGTCATCAAGGCTATTTTCTGGCGCCGTTGCCGGGGAGTGAAGCGCCTTTGGTAAGTGGAATTTGGTACGGAAACATTTATATAGTGTGCTGAAATTTATTGTCACTTGTTACTATGGAAAACAATCCTTTGAGGGGTTTCTTCGGGGTATCTTCACCTCGTCCAAAACCATAATTAGCTACCCCTCAACCTACTGCACCTATTGAAAATATTGAATATGAAATTCCTTTGGGTATGATAGAACAACTGCTAGCTAATCCTTATGTAGGAGATGGAACCGAACATCCTGATATGTGGAACGTGGAACAAATTTGCGGAGTGTTTAAGCTTGCAGGTTTACCCAGGGATCAAGTTATGAAAAAGGTTTTCCCTTTATCTTTGAAGGGAAAAGCATTGGCATGGTATAGGCTATGTGATGATATTGGATCATGGAATTGGAATCGTTCGAAATTGGAGTTTCACCAAAAAAAATCCTATGCATCTAGTTCATCGTGATCGAAATTATATATATAATTTTTGGCCTCGTGAAGGAGAAAGTATCGTTCTATCTTGGGGGAGGCTTAAGTCAATGTTATATTCATGCCCCAATCATGAGCTCTCAAGAGAAATTATTATACAAAATTTTTATGCTCTGCTTTCTCGTAATGATAAAACCATGCTTGATACTTCTTGTGCTAGTTCATTTATGAAGAAGACTATTGAATTCCGGTGGGATCTTTTGGAATGAATTAAATGCAACTCTGAAGATTGGGAACTTGACGAAGGTAAAGAGTGAGGTATTAAACTTAAGTATGATTGTGTTAAATCTTTTATGGATACCGATGCTTTTCAAAAGTTTAGCACTAAATACGGACTTGACTCTGAGATAGTAGCCTCCTTTTGTGAATCATTTGCTACTCATGTTGAACTCCCTAAGGAGAAGTGGTTTAAATATCACCCACCTATTAAAGAAGAAATTAAAGAACCAGTACCAGTTAAAGAAGAAACAATACTTTATAATGTTGATCCAGTTGTTCCTTCTGCTTATATTGAGAAACCACCTTTCCGTGTTAGGATAAAGGAACATGCTAAAGTTTCAACTGTGGTTAACAAAAGCTATATTAGAACACCCGAACCTGATGAACAAATTAAAGTAGAACCTAGTACTGCTATGGTTAAAGATCTCTTGGAAGAAGATATGGATGGGCATGTTATTTACTTCTGTGAAGAAGCTGCTAGAATTGCTAAACCAGATAAAAGGGATAAACATAGACCTATTGTTGGCATGCCTGTTATTTCAATTAAAATAGGAGATCACTGTTATCATGGTTTATGTGACATGGGTGCTAGTGTGAGTGCTATTCCTTACACTTTATATGAAGAAATTATGAAAGACATAGCACCTACTGAGATAGAAGAAATAGATGTTACTATTAAACTTGCTAATAGATACACCATATCACCATTTGGGATTATAAGAGATGTTGAGTCTTGTGTGGGAAAATTAAATACCCTACTGATTATCTTGTTCGTGGTTCCCCACAAGATGACTTGTGTCCCATTATCTTTGGTAGACCTTTCTTGAATACAGTTAATGCTAAGATAGATTGTAAGAAACAAACTATTGGTGTTAGCTTTGGTGATGAGTCTCATGAGTTTAATTTTTCCAAGTTTAGTAGAAATCATCATGAGAAAGAATTGCCTAGTAAGGATGAATTAATTGGTCTTGCTTCTATTGTTGTTCCACCTACTGATCCTTTAGAACAATATTTGCTAGACCATGAAAATGATTTACATATGCATGAAAGAAATGAAATAGATAAGATTTTCTTTGAACAACGTCCTCTGCTTAAACACAATTTGCCTACTGAAACTCTAGGAGGTCCTCCTCCACCTAAAGGTGATCCTGTGTTTGAATTAAAACAATTGCTAGACACTTTGAAATATGCTTATCTTGATGAAAAGAAAATATATCCTGTTATTATTAGTGCTAACCTTTCAGAACACGAAGAAGAAAGATTATTGAAAGTTCTAAGGAAGCACCGGGCTGCTATTGGATATACTCTTGATGATTTAAAGGGCATTAGTCCCACTCTATGTTAGCACAAAATTAACATGGAACCTGATGCTAAATCTGTTGTTGATCATCAACATCGGTTGAATCCAAAAATGAAGGAAGTGGTAAGAACGGAAATCTTAAAACTTCTGGAAGCAGGTATAATCTATCCTATAGCTGATAGTAGATGGGTAAGTCATGTTCATTGTGTCCCTAAGAAAGGAGGTATTACTATTGTTCCTAATGATAAGAATGAACTTATTCAACAAAGAATTGTTACAGGCTATAGAATGTAATTGATTGCAGAAAATTAAACAAAGCAACTAGAAAAGACCATTACCCTTTGGCTTTTATTGATCAAATTCTTGAAAAATTATCTAAGCACACACACTTTTGCTTCGTAGATGGATACTCTAGCTTTTCACAAATACCTGTTTCTCAACCTGATCAAGAAAATACTACTTTTACTTGTCCCTTTGGAACTTATGCTTATAGACGTATGCCTTTTGGTTTATGTAATGCACCTGCTACCTTTCAAAGATGTATGACTACTATCTTCTCTAACTTTTGTGAAAAGATTATTGAGGTTTTCACGGATGACTTTTCTGTTTATGGGAAGTCTTTTGATGATTGTTTAAGCAATCTTGAGCGAGTCTTGCAGAGATGTGAACAAACAAATCTTGTCTTGAATTGGGAGAAGTGCCACTTTATGGTTAATGAAGGCATCGTCTTGGGTCATAAAATTTCTGAAAGAGGTATTTAAGTGGACCAAGCTAAGGTTGATGCAATTGAGAAAATGTCATGTCCTAAGGACATAAAAGGTATTCGTAGTTTCCAAGGTCATGCTGGTTTCTATAGGAGATTTATCAAAGACTTTCTAAAATTTCTAGGCCTCTTACTAATCTTTTGCAAAAGGATATTCCTTTTGTTTTTGATGATGATTGTCTTGAAGCCTTTGAAACACTCAAGAAAGCCTTAATATCTGCACCTATTGTTCAACCACCTGATTGGAACTTGCCTTTTGAAATTATGTGTGGTGCTAGTGATTTTGTTGTTGGTGCTGTTTTAGGACAAAGAATTGATAAGAAATTGAATGTTATTCATTATGCTGGTAAAACTCTAGATAGTGCCCAAAGGAATTATGCTACTACTGAAAAAGAATTCTTAGCAGTGGTGTTTGCTTGTGATAAATTTAGATCTTATATTGTTGATTCCAAAGTAACTGTTCACACAGACCATGCTGCTATTAAATATCTTATGGAAAAGAAAGATGCTAAACCTAGACTTATTCGTTGGGTTCTCTTGTTACAAGAATTTGATTTACATATCATTGATAGAAAAGGAGCTGAGAACCCCGTATCTGATAACTTGTCTAGGCTTGAAAATGTGCTTGATGACCCACTACCTATAGATGATAGTTTTCCTGATGAGCAGTTAGCTGCAATAAATGTTTCTCATAGTACTCCTTGGTATGCTGACTATGTTAATTACATTGTTGCTAAATATTTACCACCTAACTTTACATACCAGCAAAAAAATTCTTCTATGATTTAAGACATTACTTTTGGGATGACCCACATCTTTATAAAGAAGGAGTAGATTGTATTATTAGACGTTGTCTACCTGAGCATGAACAGGGACAAATCCTACGGAAATGTCACTCCGAAGCTTATGGAGGGCATCATGCTGGAGACAGAACTGCTCACAAGTTATTGCAATCTGGATTTTATTGGCCTACTCTCTTCAAGGATGCCCATAAGTATGTCTCTTCTTGTGATGAATGTCAAATAATAGGTAATATCGGTAAGCGTCAAGAAATGCATATGAATTATTCACTTGTTGTTGAACCATTTGATGTTTGGGGATTTGATTACATGGGACCTTTGCCTTCCTCTAATGGGTATACCCATATTTTGGTTGTTGTTGATTATGTTACTAAATGGGTAGAAGCTATTCCAACTAGTAGTGTTGATCACAATACCTCTATTAAAATGCTTAAGGAAGTTGTTTTCCCAAGGTTTGGCGTCCCTAAATATTTTAATGACTGATGGTGGTTCACACTTTGTTCATGGTGCTTTCTATAAAAAATTTGCTAAGCATGATGTTAACCATAGAATTGCATCACCCTATCATCCTCAGTCTAGTGTTCAAGTTGAACTTAGCAATAGAGAAATAAAATTAATTTTGCAAAAGACTGTTAATAGGTCCAGGAAGAATTGGTCTAAGAAATTAGATGATGCACTTTGGGCTTATAGAACAGCATATAAAAATCCTTTGGGTATGTCTCCTTATAAAATGGTTTATGGAAAAGCTTTTCATTTGCCTCTTGAGTTAGAATATAAAGCATATTGGGCAGTTAAAGAACTCAACTATGATTTCAAACTTGCTGGTGAAAAGAGGTTATTTGATATAAGCTCTTTAGATGAATGGAGAACCCAAGCTTATGAAAATGCAAAGTTATTCAAAGAAAAAGTTAAAAGATGGCATGACAAAAGAATTCAAAAGCGTGAGTTTAAAGTTGGATAATATGTCCTTTTGTACAACTCTCGTTTTATATTTTTTGCAAGAAAGCTCCTCTTGAAATGGGAAGGCCCATACATCATCGAGGAAGTTTACCGGTCTGGAGCCATCAAAATAAATAACTCCGAAGGTACTAACCCAAAGGTTGTCAATGGGCAACGAATAAACCATTATATCTCAGGTACACCTATTAATGTTGAAAGTAATATTATCCAAACTTTGACACCGGAAAGAACACATAAAAGAGTCCTTCCGGAACACTCCAGAATCGTGAAAATAAAGAGGTACGTGATACGGTAAGTAAACGGACTCCGAAAAATCCACAATTTTTTAATCTATTTTGGAATATTTTAAAATTTTGGAAATAAAGAAGCTTCCAGGAAGCGTCCCCTGGTGTGCACAAGACACCAGGGCATGCCAGGCCTGGCGCGCCCAGGTGGGTTGTGCCCACCTGGGACACCATCCGTACTCCGTTTTTCTTCCATATGCTTGTCATCCAAGATAAAAAATCTATATATACTTCCCGAACCTGTTAATCACCGTATCGCAGAGAAGTCCTCTGTTCTCTTTTCTTGCTGTTTCCGGTCAGATTTATCAAGCCAGCCATCATGTTTTCTTGCTCCTCCAACAACATGGAAGAAGATGCTTGGCTGATGAAGATCGAGACGAAGCAGGAGGAGCCCACGGACGCCATCAAGGGAGACAAGGGCAAGAAAGCTACCATAGATCCACCCCCGGTGGTAGCACAGAGCTGCTGGCCGAGGAGGAGGAAGAGGATATCCTTAAGCCCTACCTACCTCATCTTACTCCTGCTGAGATTGAGGCTTTTCGCGTCATTGAAATAGTTCGCATACAGAATAAGTATCTTACTCGCGAAAATATTCTGCATCAAGAGCATATCATCCATCTCCGGAGCGTCATCCGTCGGCTGGAGAACCTCTTGATCCTTAAGGATAGGATCACTTCATCACCACCATCATCTTGTTCACCACCAAAGGAGAATTGATTACAGGGTATGGGCACTCCCCTTGGCTTCCTAGCTTGGGGGCGGTGCCTCGGTATCGTATCATCCCACTATCTTTTTTCTTTTACTTATCCTAGTTCGATCATTTGCTTTTAGATGAAATAAAGTTTAGTTCGATCCTTTCTTCTTTGAGAGTTTGCTTAGTGATCTATCCTTGTAATCGTGTGCAAGTTATAATAAAGTTAGTTTGAGTTTTTGCTTTCTTTAGATTCATGTTGCAAATAAAGAACATAAATAAAGAAAGAAAAAGAGAAAGGAAATAAATCAATCAGATTATATACTAATCCTATGGCAGGTGATGGCACCACATAAGGAAAAGTATAAGTGGAAAATTTTATTAGAGGTTGACAAACATAGCATTAGTCAATGATGCAACTCATGAAAGAATTAATAAGGGAAGAGACGATTCACATATAGATATACTATCCTAGAAATCTTTTGTGATTGTGAGCCCTCATCAAAATATTATATGCCAAAATTGTTGACGTTGGACAAGGAAGACAACTTAATGGTTTATGTTTGTTTATATTCACATAGAAGTCATATTGTCATAGATCCTTTAACATGTGGTGCTTGCCCCTATCTCTGTTAGCAAAAAATTCCGCACTAAGTAGAGACACTACTTGTGCATCCAAACCCTTGAACCCAAATCTTTTTCAAGTGTCCACCATACCTACCTAGGGATTGAGAAAGATCCCTCAAGTAAGTTGTCATCGGTGCAAAAAGGCAATAAAAATTGCTTCTAAAAGTGTGAGATCATTAAGTGTAAGAGAAAATTGAGCGTTGTGCGAACTTGGATGACAAAGAATAAAAGTGACGGATTGCATAATAAAGGTTGTCATCTTAACTGGCAATACAACGTGACGTTCTCTTGCACTAAGGGATTGAGCATACAAACAAATAAGCGCATGGCAACCTCTGCTTCCCTCTGCGAAGGGCCTTCCCTTTATTTTTATGCACTTACTTTTATGCAAAGAGTCAAAGTTTTCCTTCTATTCCTTTTATTTTTCTCCTTTGGCAAGCATCATGTGGTGAGGAAAGATCTAGGCACATATGTCCAGTTGAATATAGATAGCATGAGTTATTATTGTTGACATCACCCTCGAGGTGAGTATGTTGGGAGGCGAAACTATAAGCCCCTATCTTTCTATGTGTCCGATTGAAACGTTTTGCTCATGGGTATGAGGTGAGTGTTAGCAATCATAGAAGAATATATGATGGTTGGGTATGTGGACTTGCCTAAAGGCTCCGACACGTGACCCTTCCTGAAAAGATGATGAATTGCAGTTGCAAAGTTGACTGAGAACAAAGTTTGTCGGTTCCTAATAGAGTTTTTGCTTTATACTTCGATTGTGTGATGAACTATTACTTATTCATGAGAAGTATATGATAAAAGTTCTATGATAAAATTCCTATGTTTAATTTTGTTGCTATTATAATAATCAACATGATGCTTCTATGTCCGTATTTTGTTTTTATCGACACCTCTCTTGTTGGGGAACGTAGTATTTCAAAAAAATTCCTACGATCACACAAGATCTATCTAGGAGAAGCATAGCAACGAGCGGGGAGAGTGTGTCCACGTACCCTCGTAGACCGAAAGCGGAAGCATTTAGTAACACGGTTGATGTAGTCGAACGTAATTCGCGATCCAACCGATCCAAGTACCGAACGCACGGCAACTCTGCGATATGCACACGTTCAGCTCGGTGACGTCCCTTGAACTCTTGATCCAGCTGAGGCAGAGGGAGAGTTTCGTCAGCACGACGGCGTGTTGACAATGATGATGAAGTTACCGACGCAGGGCTTCGCCTAAGCACTACGACAATATGACCGAGGTGGAAAACTGTGGAGGGGGGCATCGCACACGGCTAAAGATCAACTTGTGTGTCTATGGGGTGCCCCCCTCCCCCGTATATAAAGGAGGGGAAGAGGAGGAGGGCCGGCCACAAGGGGCGCGCCCAACGGGGGGATTCCTACTCCTAGTAGGAGTAGGTTTCCCCCTTTCCTAGTCCAAGTAGGAGAAGAAGGAAGGAGAGGGAGAGGGAAAGAGGGGCCGTGCCCCCTTCCCCTAGTCCTATTCGGAGTCCCCTTGGGGGGCGCCACCTTCTGGCTGCTGCCCTCTCTCCCCCCTAAGGCCCACTAAGGCCCATTACTTCCTCGGGGGGTTCCGGTAACCCCTCCGGCACTCCGGTTTTGTCTGACACCAACCTGAACACTTCCGGTGTCCGAATAACATGGTCCAATATATCAATCTTTATGTCTTGACCATTTCGAGACTACTCTTCACGTCCATGATCTCATCCGGGACTCCAAACAACCTTCGGTCATCAAATCACAAAAACTCATAATACAAATCGTCATCGAACGTTAAGCGTGCGGACGCTACGGGTTCGAGAACTATGTAGACATGACCGAGACACATCTCCGGTCAATAACCAATAGCGGAACCTGGATGCTCTTATTGGCTCCTACATATTCTACGAAGATCTTTATCGGTCAAACCGCATAACAACATTCGTTGTTCCCTTTGTCATCGGTATGTTATGCCCGAGATTCGATCGTCGGTATCATCATACCTAGTTCAATCTCATTACCGGCAAGTCTCTTTACTCGTTCCGTAATGCATCATCCCGTAACTAACTCATTAGTTACATTGCTTGCAAGGCTTATAGTGATGTATGTTACCGAGAGGGCCCAGAGATACCTCTCCGACAATCAGAGCGACAAATCCTAATCTCGATTTATGCCAACTCAACAAACACCATCGGAGACACCTGTAGAGCATCTTTATAATCACCCAGTTACATTGTGACGTTTGATAGCACACTAAGTGTTCCTCCGGTATTCGGGAGTTGCATAATCTCATAGTCATAGGAACATGTATAAGTCATGAAGAAAGCAATAGCAATAAACTAAACGATCATAGTGCTAAGCTAACAGATGGGTCTTGTCCATCACATCATTCTCTAATGATGTGATCCTGTTCATCAAATGAAAACACATGTCTATGGCTAGGAAACATAACCATCTTTGATCAACGAGCTAGTCTAGTAGAGGCATACTAGGGACACTCTGTTTGTCTATGTATTCACACATGTACTAAGCTTGCGTTTAATACAATTCTAGCATGAATAATAAACATTTATCATGATATAAGGAAATATAAATGAAAACTTTATTATTGCCTCTAGGGCATATTTCCTTCAGTCTCCCACTTGCACTAGAGTCAATAATCTAGATTACACAGTAATGATTCTAACACCCATGGAGTCTTGGTGCTGATCATGTTTTGCTCGTGAGAGAGGCTTAGTCAACGGATCTGCAACATTCAGATTCATATGTATCTTGCAAATCTCTATGTCTCCCTCCTTGACTTGATCGCGGATGGAATTGAAGCGTCTCTTGATGTGCTTGGTTCTCTTGTGAAATCTGGATTCCTTTGCCAAGGCAATTGCACCAGTATTGTCACAAAATATTTTCATTGGACCCGATGCACTAGGTATGACACCTAGATCGGATATGAACTCCTTCATCTAGACTCCTTCATTTGCTGCTTCCGAATCGGCTATGTATTCCGCTTCACACGCAGATCCCGCCACGACGCTCTGCTTGGAACTGCACCAACTTATAGCTCCAACATTCAATATAAAGACGTATCCGGTTTGTGACTTAGAGTCATCTGGATGAGTGTCAAAGCTTGCATCAACATAACCGTTTACGACGAGCTCTTTGTCACCTCCATAAACGAGAAACATATCCTTAGTTCTTTTTAGGTATTTCAGGATGTTCTTAACCGCTGTCCACCGATCCACTCATGGATTACTTTGGTACCTCCCAGCTAAACTAATAGCAAGGCACACATCAGGTCTGGTACACAGCATTGCATACATGATAGAACCTATGGCTGAGGCATAGGGAATGACTTTCATTTTCTCTCTATCTTCTGCAGTGGTCGGGCACTGAGTCTGACTCAACTTCACACCTTGTAACACACGCAAGAACCCTTTATTTTCTTGATCCATTTTGAAATTCTTCAAAACTTTATCAAGGTATGTGCTTTGTGAAAGTCCAATTAAGCTCTTGATCTATCTCTATAGATCTTGATGCCCAATATATAAGCAGCTTCACCGAGGTCTTTCATTGAAAAATTCTTATTCAAGTATCCTTTTATGCTATCCAGAAATTTAGTATCATTTCCGATCAACAATATATCATCCACATATAATATCAGAAATGCTACAGAGCTCCCACTCACTTTCTTGTAAATACAGGCTTCTCCAAAAGTCTGTATAAAACCATATGCTTTGATCACACTATCAAAGCGTATATTCCAACTGCGAGATTCTTGCACCAGTCCATAAATGGATCACTAGAGCTTGCACACTTTGTTAGCACCTGTTGTATCGACAAAACCTTCTGGTTGCATCATATACAAAACTTCTTTAAGATATCCATTAAGGAATGCAGTTTTGACATCCATTTGCCAAATTTCATAATCATTAAATGTGGCAATTGCTAACATGATTCGAACGGACTTAAGCCTCGCTACGGGTGCAAAAGTCTCATTGCAGTCAACTCCTTGAACTTGTCGAAAACCTTTCACAACAAGTCGAGCTTTGTAGACAGTAACATTACCGTTAGCGTCAGTCTTCTTCTTGAAGATCCATTTATTCTCTATGGCTTGCTGATCATCGGATAAGTCAACCAAAGTCCACACTTTGTTCTCATACATGGATCCCATCTCAGATTTCATGGCCTCAAGCCATTTTGTGGAATCTGGGATCATCATCGCTTCCCATAGTTTGTAGGTTCGTCATGGTCAAGTAACATGACCTCGAGAACAGGATTATCGTACCACTCTGGTGCGGATCTTACTCTGGTTGACCTACGAGGTTCGGTAGTAACTTGATCAGAAGTTTCATGATCATCATCATTAGCTTCCCCACTAATTGGTGTAGGAATTACTGGAACTGATTTATGTGATGAACTACTTTCCAATTCGAGAGAAAGTACAATTAACTCATCAAGTTCTACTTTCCTCCCACTCACTTCTTTTGGGAGAAACTCCTTCTCTAGAAAGGATCCATTCTTAGCAACAAATATCTTGCCTTTGGATCTGTGATTGAAGGTGTATCCAACAGTTTCTTTTCGGTATCCTATGAAGACACATTTCTCCGATTTGGGTTCGAGCTTATCAAGTTGAAGCTTTTTCACATAAGCATCACAGCCCCAAACTTTAAGAAACGACAACTTGGGAATCTTGCCAAACCACAGTTCATATGTTGTCATCTCAACGGATTTAGATGGTGCCCTATTTAACGTGAATGCAGCCGTCTCTAAATCATAACCCCAAAACGATAACGGTAAAGAGACATCATAGATCGCACCATATCTAATAAAGTGCGGTTATGATGTTCAGACACACCATTACGCTGTGGTGTTCCGGGTGGAGTAGGTTGCGAAACTATTCCGCATTGTTTCAAATGAAGACCAAACTCGTAACTCAAATATTCACCTCCATGATCTGATTGCAGAAACTTTATTTTCTTGTTACGATGATTTTCCACTTCACTCTGAAATTCTTTGAACTTTTCAAATGTTTCAAACTTATGTTTCATTAAGTAGATATAACCATATATGCTCAAATCATCTGTGAAGGTCAGAAAATAACGATACCCACCGCGAGCATCAACACTCATCGGACCGCATACATCAGTATGTATTATTTCCAACAAGTTTGTTGCTCGCTCCATTGTTTCGGAGAACGGAGTCTTAGGCATCTTGCCCATGAGGCATGGTTCGCAAGCATCAAGTGATTCATAACAAGTGATTCCAAAAGCCCATCAGCATGGAGTTTCTTCATGCGCTTTACACCAATATGACCTAAACGGCAGTGCCACAAATACGTTGCACTATCATTATTAAACTTATATATTTTCGTTTCAATACTATGAATATGTGTATCACTACTATCGAGATTCAATAAAATAGACCACTCATCAAGGGTGCATGACCATAAAAGATATTACTCATATAAATAGAACAACCATTATTCTCTGATTTAAATGAATAACCGTCTCGCATCAAACAAGATCCACATATAATGTTCATGCTTAACACTGGCACCAAATAACAATTATTCAGGTCTAAAACTAATCTCGAAGGTAGATGTAGAGGTAGCGTGCCGACGGCGATCACATCGACTTTGGAACCATTTCCCACGCGCATCGTCACCTCGTCCTTAGCCAATCTTTGCTTAATCCGTAACCCTATATTCGAGTTGCAGATATGAGCAACAAAACCAGTATCAAATGCCCAGGCGCTACTACGAGCATTAGTAAGGTACACATCAATAACATATATATCAAATATACCTTTCACTTTGCCATCCTTCTTATCCGCCAAATACTTGGGGCAGTTCCGCTTCCAGTGACTAGTCTCTTTCCAGTAGAAGCACTCAGTCTCAGGCTTAGGTCCAGACTTGGGTTTCTTCACTTGAGCAGCAACTTGCTTGCCGTTCTTCTTGAAGTTCCCCTTCTTGCCTTCGCCCTTTTTCTTGAAACTAGTGGTCTTATTAACCATCAACACTTGATGCTCCTTCTTGATTTCTACCTCCGCAGCCTTTAGCATCGCGAAGAGCTCGGGAATTGTCTTATCCATCCCTTGCATATTATAGTTCATCACGAAGGTTTTGTAGCTTGGTGGCAGTGATTGAAGAACTCTGTCAATGACACTATCAACCGGAAAATTAACTCCCAGCTGAGTCAAGTGATTGTGGTACCCAGACATTCTGAGTATATGTTCACTGACAGAACTATTCTCCTCCATTTTGCAGCTGTAGAACTTATTGGTGACTTCATATCTCTCAATCCGGGCATTTGCTTGAAGTGTTAACTTCAATTCCTGGAACATCTCATATGTGCTACCTCTTGAGCACTGCGTTGGTTTTCCCTTGAAGAGGAAAGGGTGATGCAGTAAAGTAGCATAAGTATTTCCCTCAGTTTTTGAGAACCAAGGTATCAATCCAGTAGGATACCACGCTCGAGTCCCACGCACCTACACAAACAAATAAGAACCTCGCAACCAACGCGATAAAGGGGTTGTCAATCCCTTCACGGTCACTTGCGAGAGTGAGATCTGATAGATATGATAAGATAATATTTTTGGTATTTTTATGATAAAGAGAAAATAAAGATGCAAAGTAAAATAAACGGCAATAGAAATAGCTAGTTGATGGAAGATTAATATGATGGAAAATAGACCCGGGGGCCATAGGTTTCACTAGTGGCTTCTCTCAAGAGCGTAAGTATTACGGTGGGTGAACAAATTACTGTCGAGCAATTGATAGAATTGAGCATAGTTATGAGAATATCTAGGTATGATCATGTATATAGGCATCACGTCCGTGACAAGTAGACCGAAACGATTCTGCATCAACTACTATTACTCCACACATCGACCGCTATCCAGCATGCATCTAGAGTATTAAGTTCATAAGAACAGAGTAATGCTTTAAGTAAGATGACATGATGTAGAGGGATAAACTCATGCAATATGATATAAACCCCATATTGTTATCCTCGATGGCAACAATACAATACGTGCCTTGCTGCCCCTGCTGTCACTGGGAAAGGACACCGCAAGATTGAACCCAAAGCTAAGCACTTCTCCCATTGCAAGAAAGATCAATCTAGTAGGCCAAACCAAACTGATAATTCGAAGAGACTTGCAAAGATAACCAATCATACATAAAAGAATTCAGAGAAGATTCAAATATTGTTCATAGATAAACTTGATCATAAACCCACAATTCATCGGTCTCGACAAACACACCGCAAAAGAAGATTACATCGAATAGATCTCCATGAGAATCGTGGAGAACTTTGTATTGAGATCCAAAAAGAGAGAAGAAGCCATCTAGCTAATAACTATGGACCCGAAGGTCTGAGGTAAACTACTCACACATCATCGGAGAGGCTATGGTGTTGATGTAGAAGCCCTCCGTAATCAATGCCCCCTCCGGCGGAGCGCCGGAAATGGCCCCAAGATGGGATCTCATGGGTACAGAAGGTTGCGGCGGTGGAATTAGGTTTTCGTGGATGCCTCTGATGGTTTGGGGGTACGTAGGTATATATAGAAGGAAGAAGGAGCAACATGGGCCCCACGAGGGTGGAGGGCGCGCCCCCCTGCCTCGTGCTCTCCTCGTTGCTTTCTTTACGTGGACTCCAAGTCCTCTGGATCACGTTTGTTCCGAAAATCATGTTCCCGAAGGTTTCATTCTGTTTGGACTCCGTTTGATAATCTTTTTCTGCGAAACTCTGAAATAGGCAAAAAATAGCAATTTGGGTTGGGCCTCCGGTTAATAGGTTAGTCCCAAAAATAATATAAAAGTGTATAATAAAGCCCATTAAACATCCAAAACAGAATATAATATAGCATGGAACAATAAAAAAATTATAGATACGTTGGAGACGTATCAAGCATCCCCAAGCTTAATTCCTGCGCGTCCTCGAGTAGGTAAATGGTAAAAACTGAATTTTTGATGTGGAATGCTACTTAGCATAATTTCAATGTAATTCTTCTTATTGTGGCACAAATGTTCAGATTCGATATGATTCAAGATAAAAGTTTGATGTTGACATAAAAACAATAATACTTCAAGCATGCTAACCAAGCAATTATGTCTTATCAAAATAACATAGCCAAAGCAAGTTATCCCTACAAAATCATATAGTCTGGCTATGCTCCATCTTCCCCACACAAAATATTCATATCATGTATAACACCGATTTTAGCCAAGCAATTGGTTCATACTTTTTAACGCGCTTCAGCCTTTTCAACTTTTATGCAATACATGAGCGCAAGCCATGGATATAGCACTATGGTGGGATAAGGTATAATGATAGGGGTTATGTGGGAAGACAAAAAAGGAGAAAGTCTCACATCGACGAGGCTAATCAACGGGCTATGGAGATGCCCATCAATTGATGTCAATGCAAGGAGTAGGGATTGCCATGCAACGGATGCACTAGAGCTATAAGGGTGTGAAAGCTCAAACAAAAGAAACTAAGTGGGTGTGCATCTAACTTGCTTGCTCACGAATACCTCGGGCATTTGAGGAAGCCCATCATTGGAATATACAAGCCAAGTTCTATAATGAAATTTCCCACTAGTATATGAAAGTGACAAAATGAGAGACTCTCTATCATGAAGATCACGGTGCTACTTTGAAGCACAAGTGTGGTAAAAGGATAGTAACATTGTCCCTTCTCTCTTTTTCTCTCATTTCTTTTCTTTTGGGCCTTTCCTTTTTTTTCATGGCCTCTTTTTTTTAGTCCAGAGTCTCATCCCGACTTGTGGGGGAATCATAGTCTCCATCATCCTTTCCTCACTTGGGACAATGCTCTAATAATGATGATCATCCCACTTTTATTTACTTACAACTCATGAATTACAACTCGATACTTAGAACAAGATATGACTCTATGTGAATACCTCCGGCGGTGTACCGGGATATGCAATGAATCAAGAGCGACATGTATGAAAGAATTATGAACGGTGGCTTTGCCACGAATACGATGTCAACTACATGATCATGCAAAGTTGCATGGAAATATATCTCGGAATGGCTATGGAAATTCCATAATAGGTAGGTATGGTGGCTGTTTTGAGGAAGGTATAAGGAGGTTTATGTGTGATAGAGCGTATCATATCACGGGGTTTGGATGCACCTGCGAAGTTTGCACCAACTCTCAAGGTGAGAAAGGGCAATGCACGGTACCGAAGAGGCTAGAAAATTGCGGAAAGGTAAGTGTGCGTACAATCCATGGACTCACATTAGTCATAAAGAACTCATATACTTATTGCAAAAATTTATTAGCCCTCGAAGCAAAAGTACTACTACGCATGCTCCTAGGGGAAGGGTTGGTAGGAGTTAACCATCGCGCGATCCCGACCGCCACACAAAGGATGACAATCAATAAATACCTCATGCTCCGACTTCGTTACATAACGGTTCACCATACATGCATGCTACGGGAATCACAAACTCCAACACAAGTATTTCTCAATTTCACAATTACTCAACTAGCACAACTATGATATTACCACCTTTATATCTCAAAACAATTATCAAGCATCAAATTTCTCATGATATTATAATTAAAGAAAATTGCCATGCTGTTTTAAGACTCTCAAAATAATATAAGTGAAGCATGAGAGATCAATAGTTTCTATAAAACAAATCCACCGTCGTGCTCTAAAAGATATAATTGAAGCACTAGAGCAAAACTATATAGCTCAAAAAATATAAGTGAAGCACATAGAGTATTCTAATAAATTCCGATTTATGTGTGTCTCTCTCAAAAGGTGTGTACAGCAAGGATGATTGTGGTAAACTAAAAAGCAAAGACTCAAATCATACAAGACGCTCCAAGCAAAACACATATCGTGTGGTGAATAAAAATCTAGCTCCAAGTAAAGTTACCGATGGAAGTAGACGAAAGAGGGGATGCCTTCCGGGGCATCCCCAAGCTTTGGCTTTTTGGTGTCCTTAGATTATCTTGGGGTGCCATGGGCATCCCCAAGATTAGGCTCTTGCCACTCCTTGTTCCATAATCCATCAAAAAATTTACCCAAAACTTGAAAACTTCACAACACAAAACTTAGCAGAAAATCTCGTGAGCTCCGTTAGTGAAAGAAAACAAAACACCACTTCAAGGTACTGTATTGAACTCATTCTTTATTTATATTGGTGTTAAAACTACTGTATTCCAACTTCTCTATGGTTATAAACTCTTTTACTATCCATAGATTCATCAAAATAAGCAAACAACACACGAAAAACAGAATCTGTCAAAAACAGAACAGTCTGTAGTAATCTGTAACTAACGCAAACTTCTGGAACTCAGAAAAATCTACCAAAATAGGAAGACCTAGGAAATTTGTTTATTGATCTGCTGCAATTGGAATCCGTATTTTATCACGTTCTGGTGATTTTTAACAATTGTTTTCGTGAACAGAAAGTTTCTGGAATTTTCAGCAAGATCAAATAACTATCATCCAAGAAGATCCTATAGGTTTAACTTGGCACAAACACTAATTAAAACATAAAAACAAATCTAACCAGAGGCTAGACCAAATATTTATTCCTAAACAGAAGCAAAAAGTAAAAAACTAAAATAAAATTGGGTTGCCTCCCAACAAGCGCTATCGTTTAACGCCCCTAGCTAGGCATAAAAGCAAGGATAGATCTAGGTATTGCCATAATAATAGGATAGATTACGAAAACTCATTTCATATTCTTTACGTTCAGCAGCAAGTTTTCTTGAGGCAAGAAAAAGTAATCAAAAGGGCTAAATTTAATTGGACAAAAGTCCCCAAGATCAACTTTGGGAGGTATAGGTTCCTCCTACGGCCCTTCGTATTGCACAACCAATTCATCATTATAAGCATTCTTCTGACAGAACTTTGTGAGCCTATACTCGAGAGAATATCCTAGCTCATTATTTCGAATAGCAAAATCATTATTAAGTTCAGAAATTCTATAACCTAGAACATCGGTAGGAACCCTTTTTCTAAGATTCTCATTAAAAGCAACATAGTCTAGAGATTGAAAACGCATTATTTCCTCTTGATCAAAGAGGATTGCCTCTATGGGAGGACGGCCAGCGTCCACCCTATAGTGCGCAAAGATTTCTTTGGCCTCTTTTATTATAAATCTGAATTCATGAGTCAAGAAAATAGTAGCGGCACGCTTAACAGAAGAATGCTCAATATTAGAAAATTCTAAGAAAATCCTTTGTATGCAAGGATGCATGTGCATAAATTGTCTTTCAAGTTCAACCACAAGCATGGCGATAGCGTCCGCAAGACTACTAGTTCTATGAAGAATATAACTACCCATAGAAGGCAAAGCACCGGCACAAGTAAAGAAATCTTGGATAACTCCTTTTCCAATAATATTACCACTACCAATTCGGAATTTTTTTGTATGTAAGATAGGGGGTTCTTCAGCAAGAGCATCAGAATTTTCCATGTTATTATTATTGTCCATATCGACAATAATTTCCCCAATTTCAGACATAACGGCAGAAAGTGCGAGGAGTAAAAGAAAGAAGAAGGCGAATAAAACGGCAAGGGTGAAGTGGGGGAGAGGAAAACGAGAGGCAAATGGCAAATAATGTAATGCGAGGGATAAGGGTTTGTGATGGGTACTTGGTATGTCTTGACTTGTGCGTAGACTCCCTGGCAACGGCGCCAGAAATCCTTCTTGCTACCTCTTGAGCACTGCGTTGGTTTTCCGTTGAAGAGGAAAGGGTGATGCAGTAAAGTAGCGTAAGTATTTCCCTCAGTTTTTGGGAACCAAGGTATCAATCCAGTAGGAGACCACGCTCGAGTCCCACGCACCTACACAAACAAATAAGAACCTCGCAACCAACGCGATAAAGGGGTTGTCAATCCCTTCATGGTCACTTACGAGAGTGAGATCTGATAGATATGGTAAGATAATATTTTTGGTATTTTTATGATAAAGAGTAAATAAAGATGCAAAGTAAAATAAACGGCAATAGAAATAGCTAGTTGATGGAAGATTAATATGATGGAAAATAGACCCGGGGGCCATAGGTTTCACTAGTGGCTTCTCTCAAGAGCATAAGTATTACGGTGGGTGAACAAATTACTGTCGAGAAATTGATAGAATTGAGCATAGTTATGAGAATATCTAGGTATGATCATGTATATAGGCATCACGTCCGTGACAAGTAGACCGAAACGATTCTGCATCTACTACTATTACTCCACACATCGACCGCTATCCAGCATGCATCTAGAGTATTAAGTTCATAAGAACAGAGTAATGATTTAAGTAAGATGACATTATGTAGAGGGATAAACTCATGCAATATGATATAAACCCCATCTTGTTATCCTTGATGGCAACAATACAATACGTGCCTTGCTGCCCCTGCTGTCACTGGGAAAGGACACCGCAAGATTGAACCCAAAGCTAAGCACTTCTCCCATTGCAAGAAAGATCAATCTAGTAGGCCAAACCAAACTGATAATTCGAAGAGACTTGCAAAGATAACCAATCATATATAAAAGAATTCAGAGAAGATTCAAATATTGTTCATAGATAAACTTGATCATAAACCCACAATTCATCGGTCTCGACAAACACACCGCAAAAGAAGATTACATCGAATAGATCTTCACGAGAATCGTGGAGAACTTTGTATTGAGATCCAAAGAGAGAGAAGAAGCCATCTAGCTAATAACTATGGACCCGAAGGTCTGAGGTAAACTACTCACACATCATCGGAGAGGCTATGGTGTTGATGTAGAAGCCCTCCGTGGCGCCGGAAAAGGCCCCAAGATGGGATCTCACGGGTACAGAAGGTTGCGGCGGTGGAATTAGGTTTTCGTGGATGCCTCTGATGGTTTGGGGATGTAGGTATATATAGGAGGAAGAAGTATGTCGGTGGAGCAACATGGGCCCCACGAGGGTGGAGGGCGCGTCCAGGGGGGTAGGCGCGCCCCCTGCCTCGTGCTCTCCTCGTTGCTTTCTTTACGTGGACACCAAGTCCTCTGGATCACGTTTGTTCCGAAAATCACGTTCCCGAAGGTTTCATTCCGTTTGGACTCCGTTTGATATTCTTTTTCTGCGAAACTCTGAAATAGGCAAAAAAGCAGCAATTTAGGCTGGGCCTCCGGTTAATAGGTTAGTCCCAAAAATAATATAAAAGTGTATAATAAAGCCCATTAAACATCCAAAACGGAATATAATATAGCATGGAACAATCAAAAATTATAGATACGTTGGAGACGTATCAATATGCTCCATGACGTTCAAAACGTCGTTGAAGTCCCGGTTCTAAGCTGTAAAGCATGGCACACTGAACTATCGAGTAGTCTTCAGCTTTGCTCTGACAGGCGTTCATAACGTCCGGCGTTGCTCCTGCAGCGGGTTTGGCACTCAGCGGAGCTTCCAAGACGTAAATCTTCTATCCAGCAATGAGGATAATCCTCAAGTTACGGACCCAGTCCGTGTAGTTGCTACCATCATCTTTCAACTTAGCTTTCTCTAGGAACGCATTAAAATTCAACGAAACTATAGCACGGGCCATTTATCTACAACAATCATAGACATGCAAAATACTATCAGGTACTAAGTTCATGATAAATTGAAGTTCAATTAATCATATTACTTAAGAACTCCCACTTAGATAGACATCCCTCTAATCATCTAAGTGATCACGTGATCCATATCAACTAAACCATGTCCGATCATCACGTGAGATGGAGTAGTTTTCAATGGTGAACATCACTATGTTGATCATATCTACTATATGATTCACGCTCGACCTTTCGGTCTCAGTGTTCCGAGGCCATATCTGCATATGCTAGGCTCGTCAAGTTTAACCCGAGTATTCTGTGTGTGCAAAACTGGCTTGCACCCATTGTATGTGAACGTAGAGCTTATCACACCCGATCATCACGTGGTGTCTCAGCACGACGAACTGTCGCAATGGTGCATACTCAGGGAGAACACTTGTACCTTGAAATTTAGTGAGAGATCATCTTATAATGCTACCACTGTACTAAGCAAAATAAGATGCATAAAGGATAAACATCACATGCAATCAATATAAGTGATATGATATGGCCATCATCATCTTGTGCCTTTGATCTCCATCTCCAAAGCACCGTCATGATCACCATCGTCACCGGCTTGACACCTTGTTCTCCATCGAAGCATCGTTGTCGTCTCGCCAACTATTGCTACTACGACTATCGCTGCCACTTAGTGATAAAGTAAAGCAATTACATGGCGATTGCATTTCATACAATAAAGCGACAACCATGCATATGGCTCCTGCCAATTGCCGATAATTGTTACAAAACATGATCATCTCATACAACAATTTATATATCATCACGTCTTGACCATATCACATCACAGCATGCCCTGCAAAAACAAGTTAGACGTCCTCTACTTTGTTGTTGCAAGTTTTACGTGGCTGCTACGGGCTTAGCAAGAACCGTTCTTACCTACGCATTAAAACCACAATGATTTTTCATCAAGTGTGTTGTTTTGACCTTCAACAAGGACCGGGCATAGTCACACTCGATTCAACTAAAGCTGGAGAAACAGACACCCACTAGCCACCTGTGTACGAAGCACGGCGGTAGAACCAGTCTCATGAACGCGGTCATGTAATGTCGGTCTGGGCCGCTTCATCCAACAATACTGCCGAATCAAAGTATGACATGCTGGTAAGCAGTATGACTATTATCGCCCACAACTCTTTGTGTTCTACTCGTGCATATAACATCTACGCATAGACCTGGCTCTGATGCCACTATTGGGGAACGTAGTATTTCAAAAAAAATCCTACGGTCACGCAAGATCTATCTAGGAGAAGCATAGCAACGAGCGGGGAGAGTGTGTCCACGTACCCTCATAGACCGAAAGTGGAAGCGTTTAGTAACGCGGTTGATGTAGTCGAACGTCTTCGCGATCCAACCGATCCAAGTACCCAGCACACGGCACCTCCGCGATCTTCACACGTTCAGCTCGGTGACGTCCCTCGAACTCTTGATCCAGCTGAGGCTGAGGGAGAGTTTCGTCAGCACGACATCGTGTTGACGGTGATGATGAAGTTATCGACGCACAGCTTCGCCTAAGCACTACGAAAATATGACCGAGGTGGAAAACTATGGAGGGGGGCATCGCACACGACTAAAGATCAACTTGTGTGTCTATGGGGTGCCCCCCTCCGCCGTATGTAAAGGAGGGGAGGAGGAGGAGGAGGGCCGGCCACAAGGGGCGCGCCCAAGGGGGGTATTCCTACTCCTAGTAGGAGTAGTTTCCCCCTTTCCTAGTCCAAGTAGGAGAAGAAGGAAGGAGAGGGAGAGGGAGAGGGAAAGAGCGGCCATGCCCCCTTCCCCTAGTCCTATTTGGACTCCCCTTGGGGGGGCGCGCGCCACCTCCTGGATGCTGCCCTCTCTCTCCCCTAAGGCCCACTAAGGCCCATTACTTCCCCGGGGGGTTCCGGTAAGCCCTCCGGCACTCCGGTTTTATCCGAAACCAACCCGAACACTTCCGGTGTTTGAATAACATGGTACAATATATCACTCTTTATGTCTCGACCATTTCGAGACTCCTCGTCATGTCTGTGATCTCATTCGGGACTCCGAACAACCTTCAGTCATCAAATCACAAAAACTCAAAATACAAATCGTCATCGAACGTTAAGCGTGCGGACCCTACGAGTTCGAGAACTATGTAGACATGACCGAGACACATCTTCGGTCAATAACCAATAGTGGAACCTGGATGCTCATATTGGCTCCTACATATTTTACGAAGATCTTTATCGGTCAAACCGCGTAACAACATACGTTGTTCCCTTTGTCATGGTATGTTACTTGCCCGAGATTCGATCGTCGGTATCATCATACCTAGTTCAATATCCTTACCGACAAGTCTCTTTACTCGTTCCGTAATGCATCATCCCGTAACTAACTCATTAGTTACATTGCTTGCAAGGCTTATAGTGATGTACGTTACCGAGAGGGCCCAGAGATACCTCTCCGACAATCGGAGTGACAAATCCTAATCTTGATCTATGCCAACTCAACAAACACCATCGGAGACACCTGTAGAACATCTTTATAATCGCCCAGTTACGTTGTGATGTTTGATAGCACACTAAGTGTTCCTCCGTTATTTGGGAGTTGCATAATCTCATAGTCATAGGAACATGTATAAGTCATGAAGAAAGCAATAGCAATAAACTAAACGATCATAGTGCTAAGCTAACGGATGGGTCTTGTCCATCACATCATTCTCTAATGATGTGATCCCGTTCATCAAATGACAACACATGTCTATGGCTAGGAAACATAACCATCTTTGATCAACGAGCTAGTCTAGTAGAGGCATACTAGGACACTCTGTGTGTCTATGTATTCACACATGTACTAAGTTTTCATTTAATACAATTCTAGCATGAATAATAAACATTTATCATGAAATAAGGAAATATAAATAACAACTTTATTATTGCCTCTAGGGCATATTTCCTTCATCTCTCTCAAAGCATGTGGACATGTTTTTCAATTTTGATTTTCGCTTGAGGACAAGCGAGGTCTAAGCTTGGGGGAGTTGATACGTCGATTTTGCATCATGTTTCCTTACAGTTATTTATAATGTTTTTATCCATAATAATGCTTTTTGGAGTAATTCTAATGCCTTCTCTCTTAATTTACAACGAACACGCCAAGAGGGAGAATTCCGGCAACTGGAAATCTGGACGTGGAAAAGCTACGTCAGGCCACCTATTCTGCACAACTCCAAATGAGCTGAAACTTTAAGGAGATTTTTTATGGATTATTTGAGAAATATTGGAGCCAATAAACACCAGAGGGGGGCCACCAGGTGGGCACAACCCACCTGGGCGCGCCAGGCCCCCCAGGCGCACCCTGGTGGGTTGTGGCCTCCTCGGCCCACCTTCGTTGCCCATCTTATGGTATATAAGTCATTTTGACCTAGAAAAAATAAGGAGGAGACTTTCGAGATGGAACGCCACCGTCTCGAGGCGGAACTTGGGCAGGAGCACTTTTGCCCTTCGACGAAGCGATTCCGTCGGGGGAACTTCCCTCCCGGAGGGGGAAATCATCGTCATCATCATCACCAACAACTCTCCCATCTTGGGGAGGGCAATCTCCATCAACATCTTCAACAGAACCATCTCCTCTCAAACCCTAGTTCATCTCTTGTGTTCAATCTTGTTACCGAACTATAGATTGGTGCTTGTGGTGACTAGTAGTGTTGATTACATCTTGTAGTTGATTACTATATGGTTTATTTGGTGGAAGATTATATGTTCAGATCCATTATGCTATTTAATACTCCTCTGATCATGAACATGCTTATCATTTGTGAGTAGTTACTTTTGTTCTTGAGGTCACGGGAGAAATCATGTTGCAAGTAATCATGTGAACTTGATATGTGTTCGATATTTTGATAGTACGTATGTTGTTATTCCCTTAGTGGTGTCATGTGAATGTCGACTACATGACACTTCACCATGTTTGGGCCTAAGGGAATGCATTGTGTAGTAGCAATTAGATGGTGGGTTGCGAGAGTGACAGAAGCTTAAACCCCAGTTTATGCGCTATTTCGTAAGGGACCGATCCAAAAGTTTAATGCTATGGTTAGAATTTATTCTTAATAATTTGCTCGTGGTTGCGGATGCTTGCGGGGGGGGGGGGGGGGGGGGTTTAATCATAAGTAGGAGGTTTGTTCAAGTAAGAACATCACCTAAGCACCGGTCCACCCACATATCAAATTATCAAAGTAGCAAACACAAATCAAACCAACATGATGAAAGTGACTAGATCAAATTCCCGTGTACCCTCAAGAACGCTTTGCTTATCATAAGAGACCATTTTGGCATGTCCTTTGCCTCAAAAGGATTGGGCTACCTTGCTGCACTTTTGTTACTATTATCGTTACTTGCTCGTTACAAATTATCTTGCTATCAAACTACTCCGCTACTTACAATTTCAGCACTTGCAGACATTACCTTACTGAAAACTACTTGTCATTTCCTTCTGCTCCTCGTTGGGTTTGACACTCTTACTTATCGAAAAGAGCTACAATTGATCCCCTATACTTCTGGGTCATCAATTACTACAGACTGTTCTATTTTTGACAGATTCTCTTTTCAATGCATAGTTTGCTTGTTTTCTTGTTTCTATGGCTTATATTACTCAATATAAATTGTGGAAATGATATGATACAGTAGGCATTATGTGGAAACACTTATGAATCTTGTCTTTGACAGTACCAAAGTGAAATGGTTTGCTCTTTATCATACTAACCTATCTCACGAAGTTCCGTTAAGTTTTGTGTGATTGAAGTTTTCAAGTTTTTTGTGAGATGTCGATATGAGGAGAATAAGGAGTGACAATACCCTAAGCTTGGGGATGACCAAGGCACCCCAAGGTAATATTCAAGGAAGATCCAAGCAACTAAGCTTGGGGATGCCCCGGAAGGCATCCCCTCTTTCGTCTCCAACATTATCGGTAACCTCACTTGGAGCTATGTTTTCATTCGTCACATGATATGTGTTTTGCTTGGAGCGTATATTTATTTTGTTATGATTTTCTTGCTGTTATTTAGAATAATGTTTTGCATCTTTTATTTCAATAAAAGTGGCGTTGATAGCCTTTACTATGCTTATTTTACAAGTCTACATGTTGCTGTTTGAAAACAGAAAGTTTACCGCTGTTGCAAAAATTCCCTAGAAAAGTTAGAATGTGATAAAATGTTGAAACTTTTTGCATAATAAGATCTGATAAATTTTATACAGTGTGGAAGAATTTCATAATGTTTGGAGTTGAATAAGTATTGATACTCTTGCATTCTTTGCATACTGTATTGTTTTGGCAGATTGCTGTTATGTTTGCATTGTTTGCATATGTTTGCTTGTTTAATGATTCTATTTGAGGATAGGAGTATTAAATATGCATAGGCATTTTGTATGCAATGTTGAATAATAATTTTAGTGATTTGCTACAGTAGAGAATGATAAGGTTTTTGAGTTGGTTTGTACTAACTTATCTCACGAGTTCTTGTTGAGTTTTGTGTGGATGAAGCTTTTAAGATTTAGGGAAACCGTGATATAAAAGGAATTAAGGAGACACAAAAGCTCAAGCTTGGGGATGCCCAAGGCACCCCAAGATAATATTTCAAGAAGTCTCAAGCATCTAAGCTTGGGGATGCCCCGGTAGGCATCCCACCTTTCTTCTTCAACAATTATCGGTTAGTATCGGTTGATCCTAAGTTTTGCTTCTTCACATGATGTGTGCTATTGTTGAAATACCATTTTTTTTGTTTTTCTTGCTTTTTTTTACTAAAATGCTTAGATCTGAAAGTTTTTTAAAATAAAATAGAGTCCTCAAATAATTGCCAGGGAGGCTAAGTAAGCGGCATTCACATCCCGTCAACAAGCTCTTTTCTATGTCATTTACTCTTGTGCTTCACTTATATCCTATGAGTAAATTGTTGAATAAATTGAATGTCATGAAGTTGAAATCATATCATGCCTAGTGGTAGCTTCACATTAGGTTTAGAAAGTGAAATCTTTTGAGGCTTGACAATCACGATATTGGTCATACAAGCAATTCACGAATAATTAGTACAAGGAAGAGAACTTTCACATGCAAATACACTATCCTGGAAATCTTTTGTGATTTGTGAGCCCCCATCAAAATATTATATGCCAAAATTATTGATGTTGGACAGGGAAGACAACGTAATGATTTATGTTTGTTCATATTCACATAGAAGTTATATTGTCATAGATCCTTCAACATGTGGTGCTTGCCCCCCATCTTTGCTAGCCAAAAATTCCGCACCAACTAGAGATACTACTTGTGCATCCAAAAACCCTTAAACCCAAATCTTATTTTCAAGAGTCCACCATACCTACCTAGGGATTGAATAAGATCCTTCAAGTAAGTTGTCATCGGTGCAATAAGGCAATAAAAATTTCTTATAAAAATGTTAGATCATTTAGTGTAAGGGAAAATTGTGCGTTGTACGAACTTATGATGGCAAAGAATAAAAGCGTCAGACTGCATAATAAAGGTTGCTATCATAAGGGGCAACATAACATGATGTTCTTTTGCACCAAGGGATTGAGCATACAAACAAATAAGCGCATGGCAACCTCTGCTTCCCTCTACGAAGGGCCTATCTTTTACTTTTATGTATTTACTTTTATGCAAAGAGTCAAAGTTTTTCTCTCTATTCCTTTTTATTTTTCTCGTTTGGCAAGCATCATGTGGTGAGGAAAGATCTAGGCACATATGTCCAGTTGAATATGGGTAGCATGAATTATTATTGTTGACATCACCCTTGAGGTGAATACGTTGGGAGGCAAAACAATAAGCCCCTATCTTTCTATGTGTCCGGTTGAAATGTTTTGCTCATGTGTATGTGGTGAGTGTTAGCAATCATAGAAGACTATAAGATGGTTGAGCATGTGGAGCTCTTACTTAAACTCCATTGAATAAGTTGAATTGCAATTGCTTGGTGACTAAGAACATAGGTTGTTGAGTTTCAAGAGAATTCATTGTTTAAACCTTAACACGTGAATTGGTTGCTACTATAACATGAGAAATTTTATGAGAAAGAATTGTTGTTATGATGCTAGGAAAAGTGATTGAAATTATCATTGATCAAACTTATGCACTTTACTAGCATTCACACTTCATAAATTATTTCTTTTATCATTTACCTACTCGAGGACGAGTAGGATTTAAGCTTGGGGATGCTGATACGTCTCCAATGTATCTATAATTTATGAAGTATTCATGTTGTTATTTTATCATTCTTGGATGTTTTACAATCATTTTATAGCAACTTTATATCATTTTTTGGGACTAACCTATTGACCCAGTGCCCAGTGCCAGTTGCTTTTTTTCTTGTTTTTTTACATCGCAGGAAATCAATATCAAACGGAGTCCAAACACCGTGAAACTTTTTGGAGATTTTTTATGGACCAGAAGACATACATTGGGCCAGAGCAGCACCTGGGGGGTGCCCCGAGGGGGCACAACCCACCAGGGCGCGCCTGGGGGGCCAGGCATGCCCAGGTGGGTTGTGCCCACCTCGGTGGCCTCCCGCACCCCCTCTTTACCCTATAAATTCACAAATATTCCAAAACCCTTTGGGGTTAACCTAGATCAGAAGTTCCGCCGCCGTAGGCCTCTGTAGCCACCAAAAACCAGTCTAGACCCTTTCTGGGACCCTGTCGGAGGGGGAATCATCTCCGGTGGCCATCTTCATCATCCCGGTGGCCACCACGATGAGGAGGGAGTAGTCCACCTTCGGGGCTAAGGGTTTGTACCAGTAGCTATGTGTTTAATCTATCTCTCTCTCGTGTTCTTGAGATGTCACGATCTTGATGTATCGCGGGCTTTGTTAATATAGTCGGATCATATGGTGTTTTCCCCTCTCTATCTTGTTGTGATGAATTGAGTTTTTCCCTTTGAGATTTTGTTGTTATCGGATTGAATACTTTTATGGATTTGAGAACACTTGATATATGTCTTGCAATTGAATACTTGTGGTGACAATGGGGTATCGTATTGATTCACTTGATATATGTTTTGGCACTCACCTCGCGGATTCCCGAGGGACATTGGGGTAATCTATGCATAGGGGTTGATGCACGTTCTTGTCTTTGTTTCTCCGGTAGAAATCTTGGGGCACTCTTTGAAGTTCTTTGTGTTGGATTGAGTATTATGAATATGAATTTGCTTTGGTGTTATTTTAGTACGAACTCTAGGATAGATTGAATGGAAAGAATAGCTTTGTGTTATTTCAGTATGAACTCTTGAATAGATCGAATGGAAAGAATAGCTTTGAGGTGATTTCGTACCTACAAACAATTTATTCTTATGTTCTCCTCTATATAGGAACTTTGGAGTGATTCTTCATCGCACTTTGAGGGATGGTTATATGATCTAATTATATTAGCACTGTTGGGAGATTGCACTAGCGAAAGTACGGACCCTAGGCCTCATTTTCAAGCATTGCAATACCGTTTTGTGTCCGTTTACTATTTGCTACCTTGTTGTTTTTATTTATTCAGATTATAAAAATATATTTCTACCATCCATATTACACTTTTATCATCATCTCTTCGCCGAACTAGTGCACCTATATAATTTGCCATTGTATTAGGTGTGTTGGGGACACAAGAGATTTCTTGTATTTGGTTGCAGGGTCGTTCGAGAGAGACCATCTTCATCCTACGCCTCCCATGGATTGATAAATCTTAGGTCATTCACTTGAGGGAAAATTGCTACTGTCCTACAAAACTCTATGCTTGGAGGCCCAACACGTGTCTACAAGAATAAAGTTGCGTAGTAGACATCAAGCCCGGTCGCCCGCTCCCTCTCTCGCTCGCCTTTGTCGCCGCCATGCAGGGCCCGCCCATTCTTCTTCCTCCTCACGACAGGGAATCATGCCAGAGCACGTCGTATCCCGATTCTCTCGGGATCGCGACCCCGAGTCGAACCCCTTCTCACGCCATGACACTATAAATACCCATCCCGCTCTCATCCGATCCGCTCAAAAATTTCCACCCAAGTCCAGCTATAGCGCACGCACGCGCCGTTTGGATCGCCAGAGCCGAAGCCTTCACCGGATGCTTCCTTCGCCGGTAAGCCATCTCCGAACACCCAACTTTGTCAATTGTTTCGTCGAGTTCTCGCACATCTACTTGACATCCTTTCGACGTCCAGGAGCCACTGGAGTCGTCTCCATCAACCTCGCCACTCTCGCCGGAGTTCGCGGAGCTCGCCCCATGTCGTCCGGTCGCCCCCGACCTCCATCGCCACCACTCCCGGCTTCCCTTTGCTTCACCGCACCCGCCCAGCTTCTACGTCTTCGTCATCGACCGCCGGAGTGCCTCCACCGCCGACGCCCGAGCCCCTCGCTGTCGACCTCACCCTCGCGCGACTGTTGTAAGCCCAGCCACCCTCCTCTGTCGTCAGATATCTGAGCAACGGTCTAGATTAGATAAAAAAAATATTTACTGAAACAATATTAGTTATATAGCGGACGTTCGTTAGTTTACTTTAGCAGCGAGCACACCTCGATCGTCCGATCGAGATCTAACCATCTAGGTTAGATCTATTTTTCTTCTTCTTTTGCACGCCAACTCATTTTGTGTTAATCTTCTGCCGTCCACTGCTTCGTACCGCAGCAAGCAGCTAGCAGCCGCTCACAGAATGCCACGTGGCACCTCTGCCACGATCGGCCGATTCTTAGTAGTTTCAATTTCAAATTTTCTTCTAGTTTTTCTTTTAGCATATCTTTAGTTCTGTTTATCCAAATTAGGTGATTTTTTCTATGGTTTCATAAAAATCCCGTCTATCGAGTAAACCAAAAACATATTATTTTTGAAAATTTAAATTTTCAATTAGACCAAATTCAAATTTGAACTTCAATATGCCATAACTTTAGTTTCGTAACTCTGTTTTAGTTGATTCTTTTTGCAAATTGAAGCTTGTGACACCTATTTTCTGTTGAGATCAATATCACATAATTTTGGTACTTTTAAAAATATGTTTTTTAGAGATTTTATTTTATTGTTTTTCAATTTATAAGTTTTTCTTTGCATTCTTTTTGGTTTTCAATATGATTGCTTATATATGCTATATTGTTTGCTTACGATAGAGTGTGAAGGACTTCATTAAACTTAATAAGCAAGTTGCACTTTTGATCATACCAATCCTATGTTTTTACTTTGCATGTAGTGCCTTCTATAACACAGTAGTATGCATGTGTAGGGCTACTATGCTATGTTAAAACTAGATAGGAAAGCCATATGTTTAGACCGATCCTGATAATCTTTGCCTCCGTGTTGGGAATCATTGCAGTGTAGTTATTGCTTAGCCATGCTGTGGTAGACGTTGATTGAGTACCGTTGTTTCATGAAAGTCGCGAGAGAACTTAAGCAATGATTACATTAACAACAATTTACACGTATTGTATTTCCCTGGGCGCTCTGCAATACCAATTAATCAATCATCTGGGCAGAAAGGTTTGTCGGACCAGTCGACAAGTATGTATCCTCCGGCAAGCTCTACATTACTCGAGAAAAGGTGGGGAATGCCGCCCAGGTTCAAACGGGTTGGACATGTTTCATATCAAGTAGCTTACGTGTGCAACCGCAAGTCATTATGGGATCTGGCTTGGTTGACCTTAGTCATGACTCTGGCTGGGACGGTGCCAGCAGATTAGATGAACAGTAGGGTTGGATGGACACCAGACATGGGTCAGAGGAACTCTTTGGAAGATCATGTTACGATCGTCCTATTCTCAAACAAATCTGAAGTGCGAGAACATAAAGGGAGGGATCTAATCTTGCGGGTAAAGTGTACAAACCTCTGTAGAGTGTAAAACTAATTGATTAGTCGTGTCCCCGGTTATGGACAATTTTGAGCAACTGGACTTGAAACCACAGGAAGATCTTCTCATCACAAATAATTAATGTGATGTAATTTTAATTAAACCATGATCCCCGGGGGCTCTCATGAAAAAAAAAACAATTTGGGAACCTATGATCCTCGGAGGCTCTCATAGGCGGGTTAAATTGGAGGAGATCCATGATACGTCTCCAACGTATTTATAATTTTTTATTGTCCCATGCTGTTTTATTATCAACCTTGGATGTTTTATAATCATTTTATATCATTTTTTGGTACTAACCTATTGACATAGTGCAAAGTGCCAAGTGCCAGTTGCTGTTTTTTCCATGTTTTTTACATCGCAGAAAATCTTTATCAAATGGAGTCCAAATGCCACGAAACTTTACATAGATTTTTTATGGACCAAAAGGAAGAAGTTGGGCCTTGGTTGCACCTGGGGGGAGTCCCGAGGAGGGGACAACCCACCAGGGCGCGCCAGGAGGCCCAGGCGCGCCCTGGTGGATTGTGCCCACCTCGGGTGCCCCCTGGACCGCCTCTTTGCTCCATAAATACCCCAATATTCCAGAAAACCTAGGACGGTCGACGAAATATTCATCCAGCCGCCGCAGAGTCCAGAACCACCAGATCCAATCTAGACACCATCTCAGATGGGGTTCACCACCTCCATTGGTGCCTCTCCGATGATGCGTGAGTAGTTCTTTGTAGACCTTTGGGTCCGTAGTTAGTAGCTAGATGGCTTTCTCTCTCTCGCTGAATTCTCAATACAATGGTCTCTTGGAGATCCATATGATGTAACTCTTTTTGCGGTGTGTTTGTTGGGATCTGATGAACTTTGAGTTTATGATCAGTCATATCTTTTTATATCCATGAAAGTTATTTGAGTTTCTTTGATCTCTTATATGCATGATCTCTTATAGCCTCATATTTCTTCTCCAATATTTGGGTTTTGTTTGGCCGACTTGATCTATTTATCTTGCAATGGGAAGAGGTGCCCGGTAGTGTGTTCGATCTTATGGTGCTTGATCTCAGTGACAGAAAGGGAACCGACACGTATTTATCGTTGCTACTAAGGATAAAAGGACGAGATCTATATCTACCGCCATATAGATAAACGGATCTTGTCTACATCATGTCATCGTTCTTATTGCATTACTCCATTTTTTCATGAACTTAATACACTAGATGCATGCTGGATAGCGGTCGATGTGTGGAGTAATAGTAGTAGATGCATGCAGGAGTCGGTCTACTAATCTTGGACGTGATGCCTATGTATTGATCATTGCCTGGATATCGTCATAATTATTTGAGGTTCTATCAATTGCCCAACAGTAATTTGTTTACCCACCGTTTGCTATCTTTCTCGAGAGAAGCCACTAGTGAAACCTACGGCCCCGGGTCTTCTTTCTGATATATTTGCTTGCGATCTACTTTTTTTCTTGCTTTTATTTTCAGATCTATTAAACCAAAAATACAAAAATACCTTGCTGCAAATTTTATTTATTTATTTTATTTGGCGTTCGATCTATCAATTTTCTATAAAATTATCTCACGTCTGTTTGCCTATCTTCAGGCTCCATACCCCGGAAGGGATTGACTACCCCTTTAACACGTCGGGTTGCGAGGATTTGTTATCTGTGTGCAGGGGTTGTTTACGTTGTGTTGCTTGCTCTCCTACTGGTTCGATAACCTTGGTTTCATATCTGAGGGAAATACCTACCGCCGATGTGCTGCATCATCCCTTCCTCTTTGGGGAAATACCGACGTAGCTTCAAGCGACATCAATCCAATTTAACAATAGGTTAATTAAAATGAAAAGAAATAAAACTTGGCTAGTGAGTAGAAGTAGGTCAAAATTGGCTTTATGCAAAATAAACCTTAGAGCTTTCCCCTTGATATATCATTGCATATAGATGATAGGTCTGTTTTAATACTTTGGGTGTGACTTGCCAATACATTCAATGTATTGACCCTTTGTGGCTGCAATGTTTCATGTTGTAGATTTTCAGACGAAGAGTAAGGTGCAATAGGTCGTTGTTCTACACTCAGTTTTGCCGTGGAGTTGATGGACTCATTTACCTTTGATGCTTCCACAACTACTTTTATTTAGATGGCCTTCAGCCATATTTATGTAATAAATACTCCTTTGGAGGACTTCGATGTAATAGAGTGTGTGGATTGAACTATATTATTTTCCATCGAGTACTTTGTGTGCTAGCATACTGATCCAGGAATGGCACAGATACACAGAGACCTGACCATTTCAGGTCAGGTGTCTACATTTCCTCAGCGGAATCGCTTCGCCGGAGAGCAAAAGTGTTCCTACCCAGGTTCTGCCTTAAGACAGCGGCGCTTCGTCCCGAAAGTCTTCTTCTGATTTTTGATAGGACAAATGGTTCATATAGGAGAAGATGAGCCACAGAGGCCTGTTGTGGGACCCACAAGCTCAAGGGGCACGCCCTAGGGGGAGGGTGCGTCACTTGAGCTTATGGCTATCTGGTGGGTCCCCTCCGGTAGATTTTTCTTCCAATATTTTTTATTTTTTTCGAAAATAATTGTTCGTAAATTTCCAGGTCATTTGGGGCTCCGAATAATGGCTATCTCTGTTGTAGCTCTTTTCAGATCTAGAATTCCAGTTGTCGACAATCTCTCTCTTATGATAGAACTTGCAAATTAAGAGAGAAATGACATTATTGTGCCAAAAAGTGAAATATAACTTTAAAACAGTAAAAAAAAAGTAAGATATCATGATGCAAAATGGACGTATCAACCTCCCCAAGCTTAGACCTCGTTTGCCCTCAAGCAAAAGCCGAACTCGATAAATATGACCACATGTTTATATATAGAGGGAGGTGTCGATAAACTAAATACGAACATGAGAGCATCATAATCATTATTATAACAACAACTTATCCATCATAGAACTTCTCATAAAAATTAGGTAGTGTTCACATGGCAAATTCAACATTACAAAAAGAAATTTGTGCTTGTAAGAAGTTGGAAAATTGTCATGGCAATAAATCGGATAGTATACAAAAACATAACTTACCATGGCATGTTCAATACATTTGCCATGATTTTTTCTCTGAAATGCCATCGTGAAAGAAACATTTTTTTTGCCATGTGTCTAATACAAAAATGATCCTAGAAGCTATCATGTTTTAGAAACCCAAAAATCCTTGAAACTTGACATGTGAACATTACAAAAAATGTGTAATTTGGCCATGATATATAAACTTGCCATGCGCGGCGTTGGAAAATTCATAAAATTGTTATGTGGACGTTATGCAAATTTATAATTTTGCCATGTTTGAAAAAAAAATGTTATGATCTGCCATGACAATTAACTATATGTGGGCCGCTTCCCTAAAAGAAACTATATGTGGGCTGCAGCATCTCCTAGTCCTGGTCTTTAGACTCTAAAAAACCTAGCCGGCCTCCTCTAAAAAAATGCTATTCTGTTGTTTCCAGGCTCCATCCTCCATTTCTTTCCCTCGAAAAAAAGGCTCCCTCCTCCACGAGACACGGAGGCACCACCGGCCGCCGCCGCCATCTCCGCCCACCTCGACCATCTCCGCCCACCTCGACCATCTCCTGCGGCAGGTAAGCTGCCCCCCCCTCTCTCTCCTCGCAATCCTCTCTCGCATTGCATCCCCTGATATCGCTACGCTTCGCAGCTCGCTCCTCCTCCCTCCCCACCGGCGGCGACGGCATGGACTGCCCCAAGCGGAGCGCGAGCGCCGTCCTCCCCGAAGACTCCTTGGTGGAGATCCTCGCGCGCGTCCCCGCCAGGTCCGTCTACCGCTCCAAGTGCGTCGCGAAGGCCTGGCGCGACCTCATCGAAGACCCCCTCCTCCGCAAGAAGCTCCCCCAAACCCTACAAGGCTTCTTCTTCATTGACAAGGAGACCCACAGGCAGCGTGTCCGCTTCACAAATCTGCTTGATAGATCCGGGCCTCTCCAGATCGACCATAACCTCGCCTTCCTGAAGGAATCGCCCGGGATTGGGACTCTCGACTTCTCCGATTCCTGTAACGGGCTCCTCCTCTTCGAGCACAAACTGAAGGCATGGCCATATGACCTATTGGGCTATGTAGTGTGCAACCCCACCACGAAGCAATGGGCGGAGGTGCCAAGAGACGGCCCTCCGCTTCCGTTGTATCTTCGGCACCCCAAAAGATACAACTATTTGGTTTTTGATCCGTCCGTCTCCTCTCACTTCCACCTGGTCCAGTTCACGTGGGAGTTTGTGCGCTTGGTGAAGTTTGAGGAGGAGTTAGTGGTTGGTCATGATGATGATGATGAGGAGGAGGAGGAGGGCGATGAGGAGGAGGAGTTGTCCCGGACGTCAGTGCACGTCTACTCCTCTGAGACTGGCAAGTGGACTCACACGCAAAGTGACTGGAGTCAAATCCAAAGTGGCTGGAACAAGCATGATTTGGAAGGATGGCGTCTTCAGGGCTTAATACCTGAGAGCTTCTGCTGTGCTGTTCTCAACAGCATGCTGCATTTCATAATTTCGGATGAAGGTCAGATTGCTGCTGTTGACATGCAAGGTGTGACAAGAAAGATCATCCCAGTGCCGACGATGGCCGAGAGGCTCCACTGGCTGGAGCCTGGTTATGTTGCCCAATCCCAAGGGCGCCTGCACTACATCAGTCAAGCAGTTGATGGTCGACTGTCCATCTGGGTTCTGGAGGGCTATGATACACAAGAATGGGTCTTGAAGCATAGTGTGAGCTTTACGGAGCTGTTTAGAGAAAAGAGACGCACAGGCGACACAAAAGACTACAGTGTGGTTGCCATGCATCCAGATGGAAATGTGGTTTTCATTGTTCAAGATTGGAACCGAAAGCTGATATCATATCACATGGACAATAAGCTAGTGAGTATTATGGGGACATTAAAAAATGATGCTTCAGATGTGCATGTTGTACCTTATGTTCCCTGTTTCTCCGAGTCACCGGCACTTGAAAACAAGCACTGAATGTGCTGCGTCCATCTAGCAGAAGGTAGCAACTTGGTTAGATCTAGTAGAATTAAGTGATATATTATGCCCATGGTTGGACTTGGATGTATCCTTCTCATTCTTTTGGTCTAAGTAATAGTGCAAGGCAGTTGAGACATTCTTGTCAGGTAGTTTCATGTATGCTGGATTATTAAATGATGTTGCCCAAGTTGCATATAATTTCAAAGTTAAGTGTTAATGCTTCAAATGCTGCCTTTTATGTCTCTGTGATAATTTTCGTACATAGTACCTTCCTTTTGAGAGGAACTTGGTCCTGATTATGTTTATATATGACGTATAGATAAACATATCTTCTATAGCATGGTGTATGTTATGGAAATACTTAAACTGAAGTCTTGCATTAATGCTAAAAGCTGCCTAGTTTCTTTTGAAGGACAATAGGTTCCTAGTTGATGCTGGTTACATGATATTGGTTTCCGCACCAATATTTCTCTTGTATGCTGCTGAAAAATAACTACTAGAACATTATAATACTATCCGTTTACAAATATAAGATGTTTTAACATTTTTGTAAATTGGATGTGTATTGACACGTTTTAGTGTGTTTGTTCACTCATTTCAGTCCGTACGCAGTCCATGTGTGCCAGATCCAAAACATCTTATATTTGTGAATGGAGGGAGTAGCACACTTTGCCCAGAGCAGAGCTTGCTTGTAGACGCTGATTGCTTGGGTCTAGTTTAGCAGAGCTGTAGAAGACGACTATATTCTCTTTTCGCTGACACCAAATAGATGTATTGGTCCATATTAAAATGGAACTGGCTATTAACTCTTGACAACATTGTAAAAGTTCTAGAGTATGGTATTAAGGAGCTGTTCGGGAACCCACCCGCTCCCAGAAATCTAAGAATCTGTGGAGTACCTGTATGCACGCTTTTTAGCTGAAACTCCGCCCGCTCCCGGAGCGGCCGCGTGGAGCGGAGAATCTCCGAACGGGCCCTAACTGTAACAATGCTCGAGCCAACTGTTGATCGGACCCCAACCTACCTGTCTTATGAAACACGCTGTCTATTTCTTTCTGTGTTTTGTTTAGCATACGTCTTCCTGCACTAGGTCTTCAAGCTTCAGAACCTGCCCATGCAGCATCAGCCTTTCATGATCCTACCTTTGCCAGGATACATTAACTTAACATCACTCATGCAGAAATAATTGTATGTTGTCTGCTGGCATCTGAGCAAAATGATAAAATTTTCCGCATGAGTAGTTTGATGTCGGACCAGCCTAATGCTGCAAGACATTGCCCCGAACTACAACTTTTATATTTAGCTATAATTGTCTTTTATTGAGTGTTTTGGTCACAATTAAGAAGACCAGTGTGACCGACCTCCATGCTGGGCTTGTTGTGGGGACAAGAAGGTTTCCTTATTTGTTTCAGTGCCGTCGTATGGAGAAGAATTTTTGCCATTACCTCTGGCGAATTGATCACTCACTAAGAAAGAAAATTGCCGCCAGTGACGACACTGTTGAGTAACCGGCCGGGTCACAATGGCAACAACGACAGTTTTTTTTTTCTGGAAAAACTTTCGATCTGAACATCAACGGTATAAAGAGCACAAGAAGAATAATTACATTCACGTTCATAGACCACCTAGCGACGACTACAAACACTAGAGCGAGCCGAATGTGTGAATGTGTGTCGCCATCATTGTCCCTCCCTCACAGGAGCTAGACAAAACCATGTTGTAGCAGACGATTGAGAAGTCATCATGATAAGGTCTCACGGGACAACGCACCAGAACAACAACCGTCGGCGATGAAGGAAAGCGTAGATTGGAAGGATCTAGCATGTAGGTACACAAGCGCAAACGACCAAAGACCGAATCCATGCAAATCAACCGAAGACAAACAATGACCGAATCCGCGAGATTCGTCGAGGTACACATCCACACGCCCTCTAACGACGCTAGACGCACCGCTAGAATGGGGAATAGACGGGGAAAGCCTTATCCCATCTCCAGGGAGCCGTCACCGCCTCGCCTTCCTGAGAAGGACACAAACCCTAACTAAACTTAAAAAGGCACCTAAAACGAAGTAGGAGCCCTCCTGCCGGCAAGGACCGGGGTTCACCGCATCTCCATGGCCCTAAGTCCGCAAGGGACGAGGCAACAACGAGTTGTGGCGACTAACAATGTAGTGATCTTGATGGCTACAACAACAACTGTTGCAAGCAACTTGCCTCAACAACCGTTCCCCAGGTACCTTGTTCATAGGGGAGGGAGCATTCCTGTCGTCGACGTGCGTTGTCCAACTCTACTTGAGTTCTTGCTCCACAACTCTGGATGTATTCTTAAGAGTCACCAGTCATGTACTTGGGTGCTCATCTACCTGTATTCGTTACACCGCAGTTGTGCACAACAGCACAAACACACCATCATCAGAATGGGCATGCAGGGGCCCTTCATCTGACATCACTAGCCACCTCAGTAACTTGACATCTTCTCTCTCCTTAGACTTGCCACAGTGTGAGTATCATAACTATACCTGGACATGGGAAACCCGGCCCGATCCGACCCGGTCTTGCCCACAGGCCGGGCCTGGGCCTAGGTTTTGAGCCCGAATGACATGGCGGGCCAGGTCTGGGCTTGACATATGTGTGTTTTAGGTAAGAGGCCCGACAGGCTTTTCCACTGATGGGTCGGGCTTGGGCCTGAAATCTAGGCCCGAAGGCCGGCCCAACCCGAGCCTGGGCCTAGGTTTTCTGCCGCGAGCTTTTTTAGGCCCGGCCCGAAGCCCGGCCCCGCCAGAGTTATGGCCAGATATAATCATAACTAGTATTATGCATCCCAACTAAGCAGTTTGATGAGATAACATAAAATTAGAAGTAGAAAGAGAGAGTTGAGTGTCATATGATAAAGTATCATAATAAATGTTATGCTACCATGTGTCATGATCACTGTTTTTTAGTCTTGCGACTAGTCGTCGACTAGACTAGTCGACGAGTCACACTACTAGGGTTGACTCAGTCACACTACTAGGGTTGACTCAAACCCCTCGACTAGTCGATCGGTCAAGCTCACCTCAGAACGATTCATCGACTCGAAAACTTTGGTCATGACAATAAATAAGGTCATCCAAGATACTAATATATGATATTATGCACTATAAAGGTAGTATTGAAGGAAATATGCCCTAGAGGCAATAATAAAGTTGTTATTTATATTTCCTTATATCATGATAAATGTTTATTATTCATGCTAGAATTGTATTAACCGGAAACTTAGTACATGTGTGAATACATAGACAAATAGAGTGTCACTAGTATGCCTCTACTTGACTAGCTCGTTAATCAAAGATGGTTAAGTTTCCTAGCCATAGACATGAGTTGTCATTTGATGAACGGGATCACATCATTAGAGAATGATGTGATTGACTTGACCCACCTGTTAGCTTAGCATTATGATCGTTTAGTTTATTGCTATTGCTTTCTTCATAACTTATACATGTTCCTATGACTATGAGATTATGCAACTCCCGAATACCGGAGGAACACTTAGTATGCAATCAAACGTCACAACGTAACTGGGTGATTATAAAGATGCTCTACAGGTGTCTCCGATGGTGTTTGTTGAGTTGTCATAGATCGAGATTAGGATTTTTCACTCCGATTGTCGGAGAGGTATCTCTGGGCCCTCTCGGTAATGCACATCACTATTGTAGCGACCCGACCTCAGACGGTCAAGTCTCTGTGTTTCTGTGCCATCCCTGGATCAGTATGCTGGCACACACAGTACATCAATGTATATATCAAAGTGCAATCACATGTATAAATAACGTAAAACTGATATATACCTCATAAGTCACAGCGGAAACAAATAGTCGGGTGTGGAGTCCCATCAACGCCATCGGCAGGTTGAGTGTAGACCGTAACCCTGTACCGTACTCTTACTCGTTGGAAGAAAGTATCTGCAACATGATACGTTGCAGCCGTGTAGGTCAGTACATTGAATGTACAGGCAAGATCACAACATGAGAAAACAGATGATAAAACTATACTATATGCAATATGGCTTTGTGGCTCTGTATCTGAGTTTTGTTTGCGTAAAAGCTGGTTTTTATTTTCCCTACATCAAAAGAATTAACCGGAGTCTGTACTACGGAGTTTCCTATCATGACATGGTTCCGCCAACCGATGTCTCATGGCCCAAATCATCATAAGTTGCCCACAATTATGTTATCAGTCCGGTGTTGAGAGTTCCGAGATAAATCCAAGTCCAGAGGCTCAAATTGTCCGTAACCGGGGACACGGCTAATCGATTAGGTTTTAAACCCTCTGCAGAGGTTTGTACACTTTACCCGCAAGATTCGATCCCTCTTTTTACGTTCTCGCACTTCAGAGTGTTTGAGAACAAGATGACCGAAACATGGTCTTCCAAAGAGTTCCTCTGACCACTGTCCGGTGCTCATCCAATCCTACCGTAGTTCTACATCTGCTAGCACCGTCCCAGCCAGAGTCACAACTAAGGTCAACCAAGCCAGAGCCCATAGTGACTTGCGGTTGCACAGGTAAGCTTCCGGGCATGAAGTATTCTTCCGTCTCTTTGAGTCTGGGTGAAGCTTTCCGCAAGATGTCATGGCGCTTCTCCATGCATCCCGGCCATCCACTGGTTTCTCCAGGGTGCCCGTCAACCGTCCTTCACCCAGTAGTGTGTATTGAATTCTTGTCTCGAGTCTTGAAGTCTTAAGGCCTTGAAGATGCAGTCCTTGCATATGCCATCATGGAGTTGTCGTCATTGACGTAGAGTCCTCCTTCTTCACACCACTCTCGTGCACTCATACCAAACCCCGTCTACTATAGCGTAGCATTAAAATAAATAACGTCCCGGGCTTGGTAACAGGGTGATGGGTTCCTACCTCATGCATACTACTCAACTACAAGAATTCAATATCACTACTGGAGGGTCTGTTGCAAAGATGACACTAAATGCAATAAAACATAGGTATGAAAAATATGGTCAAAGTGAACTTGCCTGGTATTACTTGATGAAGATAATATCGCTCTCGCAAAACTTGATAGCACTATACGCAACTCTCCGATGAAAATCTATATAGTAAAACATAGTATTCACATAAGCAAACATACTAGCAAGCCATTTCTAACACTCACAAAAAAAATCAACAAATAAAATGCATATCACAAAGAACCCAAAATAAGAAAAAAAAAACCAATGAAAACTACACAAGAAAACTACTAAAGAAAACTCTAAGACATAACACAAAACAGTTTTGTCCTAAGTAAAAACTTAACAACAATTAAAACACTAAACTAATAAATTAACAGAAAATACAAAGTAAAACAACTAATTTAACAGAAGGTATTTTTCATAAAATTTTATTTGCAAAAATAAACAAATAAAAAGCTTTTATGAAACACTAACTATGACCTAAACAAGTTTTCGTACAAAACTAAATAAAATATTTTTTTTGAAATAAAAATAAAATTTTGTTTGGTTGACTAACAGAAACAAAACTAAATTTTTCAAAAGTGACAAAAATAAAATAATTTAAAACTAATAAAAACAATAAAGAAAAGACTAAAACAACACTGTAACTAAAACAGTACTGTTTTGCTAAAATATTAATTTAAAATTAAACTAAAAAATAAATAACTATATCCTACTGGATAGACAAAACCATAATAAAACAGTAGCAAAAAGAATCAATCAAAAATATTTTATAAAACTCAAACTAGAGCCAAAACAGTGTTTGAAACATATTTGAAATAATTCAAATTTAAACTACTCAAATTTGCAAACTAAGTACGTAAACAAAAACTCCAACAAATTTGTGACACAATTCAAAAAGAATCACTCAACTTGAATCTAAAACATAAAAGTTATAAGCAATCTAAAATTGAAACTATTTCTGTTTTTAAAACAGAAACGAAAATAAACAAAAAAAACAAACGGGCAGGTACTACGCGTCGGGCTGCTATTGGGCCTAAGCAATGGGCGATCTCAACTGAACGACGCTCGGTCGTAAACTAAATAAAACGCGTACGGTTAAACAGAAAAAAAAACGCTCGGTCGTAACTTAACAAACCGTGACTGTGCGGCTAAAGCAGAAAACCGGAGGAGGCCCGGTTCGATCTGAACCGATCTAAACCGTAACGAAAACTGCATAAAAACCGATCTAATACATAAAACCTAACTATTCGTTTGCATCTAATCTAGGCCGTATAATGAAGATCTAACGGCGGGGAGAGTCGTCGGAGCTTACAGCGGTGGCGGTCGCCGGCGATGCGGCTCGGACGTCGTCGGTGGCGGCGCTCCGGTCGTCGGAGAGCTCCGGAGAGGGCACGGGCGGACGAGGCGTTCGACGGCGAGTCCAGCGGTGGTCGAGGCGGCGTCGTAGGTTGACGGAGGAGGTCGGCGGCGAGGTCAAGGTGGCGGTGGCGTTCGGGCGTCGGCGGTGGCGGCGCTCCGGTGGGTTTCGAGCGAGGGCGAGGGCACGGGGAGGTGCGGGCGAGCGAGGGGGGTTCGGTGGTGGGTTCGGACGACGATGAGGTGGTCGTAGTGGAGAGCGAGCAGCAGCAATGGCGGGCGGCGGAGCTCTGGCTCCGGCGAGAAATGGCGGCGAGCGGAGAGGGGTTCGGGGGTCGGGAAGGGGCGGAACGGGGTGAGGAGGAGGGGTATATATAGGGGGAGGGGTTCTTGGAGGAGGGGTGAATCGGGAGATCGCGATCCCGAGAAGTTCAGGATTCCGGTGGCGGTGATGCCCTGCGTGGCTTGCGGGAGGAGGAAGAAACAGCGGGCGGGGCGATCGGGCGGTGGGGTCCATGCGTCAGCGGCAGCGGGAGGCGAGCGAGGGGTCGGGCGACCGAGGGAGAGGGGCTTCGGGCGACGGCGCTGGCTGGGCCGCGGCTCGAGTGGCTGGCTGGCTGGGCCGGCTAGCTCCTGGGCCGCCTGGCCTGGCTAGCGCTAGGTTTTCCCTTTTTTTCTGGAATAAGACAGGGAGAAAATAAGATACAGAGAAAAAACAATTATATAGGACATATAATATACCAAAACTTTCATAAAACCATTTCCTAAAAGATGAACTATTTTCCAGGTTTAAATAAAATACAAAAAAATCAAATAAAGCAAACAGTGCTACTGTTGCATTAAAATCCAACAAAAATCATTTTTTAAAATACCAAAATTATTTCAAAATTATTTTCTCCTAATTTTCCATTGAAGGGAATCATTTTACCCTTATTTCCATTTATTTATTTTTAGGAGAAAAATAATTTGAATAAAATCCAAATAATTCCAAATTTGAGAGGGAGTTTCAAAATACTTTCAAGTGACTTTCAATTTGATTCTTTTTAACTTCCAACTCATATTTCATATAATTGAAGAAGTCATTTTATCTTCTCTCCTAAAAATCATTGAGTTGCATAAAGTTTTCGAATTTGAAATATTTCCAAATGGAATTCAAATCTTTTCAAAACTCTTTTTTTTTCATTTATTTAAATGGAAGAAGTCATATCATCTTCACTCTAGGGTTTTGTGATGAAATAATTTGAATTCATGGAGATCATAAATGCAAGGGTGAAAGTTTGGGAAAGTCATTTCATTCCCTCTCATTCAACTTTCAAAAATTTCAAATTTCACTCAATTTCACACAATCAGTCACACAACAATCAAACAAACAAGCATAAATATTTATTTAATATAACATTCCAAAATTTAGAATTTTGGGATGTTACAAACCTACCACACTTAAAATGAATCTCGTCCTCGAGATTCGAAGAGGCTAGCAAGAAAGGTTAGGGTTTGGGGGTCTTCTAGCAAATCCATCAATCGGAAAGGTCTAGAGTGCTACCACACTTAAAAACAGGGTTATGGTTCCAACAGATCTTATGCACTCCATCCTTAGTGTGGACACTATTGGTCTTCTCACATCTTCGGAGTAACTCCTACACTGGGGCTCTTCCAGTAGGGCATAACCTTTTCCTCAAACTCGTGTCCTTTCATCCTGGTGAGGTTCTTCCGAGACTGGGTCTTCATATCTGACAGGTCTGTCGCCAATTCTAATTAATTAGTGAAATCTCATGGTGGTCAACAATTAATGGTTTCTCCTGCAGAAAAGGATTTGGGTTGAATCTCACCGTATATCATACGATTGGCAACGGTTGCCTATATAGGGGTCCATCGTTCTAGCATTCTATGGTTTAAACAAGGTTTGATATCGTCGTCTCTCTACTATGGGTAAGTCACTCGGATTTACCATTCCAAATAGCAAGAGCGAATGACCAGAGTAAGTCGGTATGGTGATCAATCCATTCCGCACCCAAATCATTACTCTGTATAAGGTTTAGCGAATCTCGCATTTCTAACACTCGGGAATTCTCACAAGCATTGCAGAATTTCTCTTGTCGACGAACTTGGTTCGGATAATTCCATTGATTCTGCAAGCTGAATGAAACATCTATCGTTCTTCACAACTCTTGGGTTTTCGTAACCTCCTAAGGAAATGCCTGCTGATGGAATCATAGCTTCTTCCAATATTTCTTCTTCCCGGGAGTTCTTGATACTTATTAATTTCCTGGGCCTGTGGGTTATGGGCCCACTTCAATACTGGTACAAGTTTAACTCATCCTTGGAGTAACTCTTGTTCCATATTATACCTCCTTTAAATCTAATAGTACTCCGTTTCTTCATACTCTTGGGGTAACCATCATAACAAAAAAAACTCCAGCTAATTTTTCCCAAACTCCAATCTATGGGACACATTTCCTTTTCCATTGGTCGGGTGTTCTTCACAGGGTACTACCACCCTTAAATTGAAATGCACAATTTCATCCATGGACCATATTTCTCATATCCTCGAAAATGGCCAAGATCTTTGTTCATAGAGTAACAACTCATAAAATTCAATGTATGAAATCATGACACACTAACTTTATTGATTTCATGAATTCATTACAATCTCTGAGCACCCATTACATAACTCAACTCATCGAACTTATGAAAATAGGATTGCTTTCTACCACTCTTATTATCCATATCAAAATCTCAACTACTCAGCTCCAGCTTTCTTCTGATTTGAACATTCCCTAGCAAAATGTCCTGCTTCCTTGCAGTGAAAACAAATGACTTCCGACATGTCTCGGGGCTTCTTTGTGATTATGTAGGTTCCTTGGATTCTTGGCTTCTTTTCTGGACATTGACTAGCGTAATGACCTAAATCCTTGCACCTGTAACAAGTGATATGACTCAGGTCCTTGTTTGCAGAAGTTGGGTTGTTCTGGGGTTGCCTTCGTTTTCTCTTCCTGGATTTCTCTGTAATGATCAGAGCTTCTATTTCCTGAGGGTCAAACTTCACTTCTGCTGTCAGGATGTCTCCCAGATACTCTTGGCTTTGCTTTGTGCAATACAGTGAAAAATGTCCTTCTTTCCCACATGAATAGCAGGCATTGGAGTAAAATCTGTTTAGGCCTTCTCCACTAGGGTCGTCAACATCTTCCTTCATCACAGGTTCTTTCAAACTTTCCCTGAGGGCTTCTTTCATTGCTTTCTTCTGCTGCTTGGTAATTTCTTGTACCTTGGGGTAAATATGACACTGACCAGGGTAGTGTGTAGTTCCTTCACACAGGAAACAAGTAACGTGCCCAGTCGGGCACTCTTCGGTTGGGTGATTCTCCTCACAATGAGGGCATCCATCCTTGTGTTCCTCCTGGGTGTGTCCTATTTCTCCGCAAATCTTGCAAGCACAAGGTTTCTTCTTCGGGTTATCCTCGTTCTTCCGAATGAGACGGGATCTTAACAGAGTCTTCTTGAATTCCTCCCAAGTTCTTGCTCCGTTACATCCCTGTATGGCATGATGCATTTTCCACCAGGTTGCAGCACTTTCTATAAAGTACCGAAGAGCATATTGAACCTCATACTTCCTTGCAATCAAATTTTTCCTGAAGTGATCCTCCATGTTTTGAATCCATAGCTCTGCCTCCAACTGAATCATCGGTCCAGAGAATACCAGTCCATCTTCCTTCCTCATCTATTGGGTCCAAGGGCTTTGGGGTGAGATAAGAGAGATAGAGATAGATACACACAATACAAACAATAATTTTGAAAATGGATTTTATTTGTGGCTGTCGAGAAACATCACACAACTGACAGCTCCCAAATCGTCGTATCTAACATAAGTATATATAACAGGGGTTTGGTCTTCTAAAGGTCAAATTAATCTTCAGAGTCTCTGAATTCTTCAAGCCTTCAGAGTCTTCAACTGCTATAGCTTCTTTCCTCTGAAATATATAGTGTAATCCTCTTTACTCTGAGTTGGTCATCATTTGTTCGATATCTTGCACTTCTTGGAGTGACATCAGTTGATCCTCCGTGTGGTCCAAAGGAAAAAGGGTATACTCCGGCTATTGGAGGTAAGAGGGACTACTTGAAAAAAAATCAGAAAAGACGAGAAGTAAGAGTCTTTTTGAAAATAAAGTTTTAGAGATATCCTATCCTAGGGCTTTCCAGTTTCTAGGGTCACGTCCTACAGTCAACATGTGCTCTGATAGCATATCTGTAGCGACCCGACCTCAGACGGTCAAGTCTCTGTGTTTCTGTGCCATCCCTGGATCAGTATGCTGGCACACAGTACATCAATGTATATATCAAAGTGCAATCACATGTATAAATAACGTAAAACTGATATATACCTCATAAGTCACAGCGGAAACAAATAGTCGGGTGTGGAGTCCCATCAACGCCATCGGCAGGTTGAGTGTAGACCGTAACCCTGTACCGTACTCTTACTCGTTGGAAGAAAGTATCTGCAACATGATACGTTGCAGCCGTGTAGGTCAGTACATTGAATGTACAGGCAAGATCACAACATGAGAAAACAGATGATAAAACTATACTATATGCAATATGGCTTTGTGGCTCTGTATCTGAGTTTTGTTTGCGTAAAAGCTGGTTTTTATTTTCCCTACATCAAAAGAATTAACCGGAGTCTGTACTACGGAGTTTCCTATCATGACATGGTTCCGCCAACCGATGTCTCATGGCCCAAATCATCATAAGTTGCCCACAATTATGTTATCAGTCCGGTGTTGAGAGTTCCGAGATAAATCCAAGTCCAGAGGCTCAAATTGTCCGTAACCGGGGACACGGCTAATCGATTAGGTTTTAAACCCTCTGCAGAGGTTTGTACACTTTACCCGCAAGATTCGATCCCTCTTTTTACGTTCTCGCACTTCAGAGTTTGAGAACAAGATGACCGAAACATGGTCTTCCAAAGAGTTCCTCTGACCACTGTCCGGTGCTCCTCCAATCCTATCGTAGTTCTACATCTGCTAGCACCGTCCCATCCAGAGTCACAACTAAGGTCAACCAAGCCAGAGCCCATAGTGACTTGCGGTTGCACAGGTAAGCTTCCGGGCATGAAGTATTCTTCCGTCTCTTTGAGTCTGGGTGAAGCTTTCCGCAAGATGTCATGGCGCTTCTCCATGCATCCCGGCCATCCACTGGTTTCTCCAGGGTGCCCGTCAACCGTCCTTCACCCAGTAGTGTGTATTGAATTCTTGTCTCGAGTCTTGAAGTCTTAAGGCCTTGAAGATGCAGTCCTTGCATATGCCATCATGGAGTTGTCGTCATTGACGTAGAGTCCTCCTTCTTCACACCACTCTCGTGCACTCATACCAAACCCCGTCTACTATAGCGTAGCATTAAAATAAACAACGTCCCGGGCTTGGTAACAGGGTGATGGGTTCCTACCTCATGCATACTACTCAACTACAAGAATTCAATATCACTACTGGAGGGTCTGTTGCAAAGATGACACTAAATGCAATAAAACATAGGTATGAAAAATATGGTCAAAGTGAACTTGCCTGGTATTACTTGATGAAGATAATATCGCTCTCGCAAAACTTGATAGCACTATACGCAACTCTCCGATGAAAATCTATATAGTAAAACATAGTATTCACATAAGCAAACATACTAGCAAGCCATTTCTAACACTCACAAAAAAAATCAACAAATAAAATGCATATCACAAAGAACCCAAAATAAGAAAAAAAAAACCAATGAAAACTACACAAGAAAACTACTAAAGAAAACTCTAAGACATAACACAAAACAGTTTTGTCCTAAGTAAAAACTTAACAACAATTAAAACACTAAACTAATAAATTAACAGAAAATACAAAGTAAAACAACTAATTTAACAGAAGGTATTTTTCATAAAATTTTATCTGCAAAAATAAACAAAGAAAAAGCTTTTATGAAACACTAACTATGACCTAAACAAGTTTTCGTACAAAACTAAATAAAATATTTTTTTTGAAATAAAAATAAAATTTTGTTTGGTTGACTAACAGAAACAAAACTAAATTTGTCAAAAGTGACAAAAATAAAATAATTTAAAACTAATAAAAACAATAAAGAAAAGACTAAAACAACACTGTAACTAAAACAGTACTGTTTTGCTAAAATATTAATTTAAAATTAAACTAAAAAATAAATAACTATATCCTACTGGATAGACAAAACCATAATAAAACAGTAGCAAAAAGAATCAATCAAAAATATTTTATAAAACTCAAACTAGAGCCAAAACAGTGTTTGAAACATATTTGAAATAATTCAAATTTAAACTACTCAAATTTGCAAACTAAGTACGTAAACAAAAACTCCAACAAATTTGTGACACAATTCAAAAAGAATCACTCAACTTGAATCTAAAACATAAAAGTTATAAGCAATCTAAAATTGAAACTATTTCTGTTTTTAAAACAGAAACGATAATAAACAAAAAAACAAACGGGCAGGTACTACGCGTCGGGCTGCTATTGGGCCTAAGCAATGGGCGATCTCAACTGAACGACGCTCGGTCGTAAACTAAATAAAACGCGTATGGTTAAACAGAAAAAAAAACGCTCGGTCGTAACTTAACAAACCGCGACTGTGCGGCTAAAGCAGAAAACCGGAGGAGGCCCGGTTCGATCTGAACCGATCTAAACCGTAACGAAAACCGCATAAAAACCGATCTAATACATAAAACCTAACTATTCGTTTGCATCTAATCTAGGCCGTATAATGAAGATCTAACGGCGGGGAGAGTCGTCGGAGCTTACAGCGGTGGCGGTCGCCGGCGATGCGGCTCGGACGTCGTCGGTGGCGGCGCTCCGGTCGTCGGAGAGCTCCGGAGAGGGCACGGGCGGACGAGGCGTTCGACGGCGAGTCCAGCGGTGGTCGAGGCGGCGTCGTAGGTTGACGGAGGAGGTCGGCGGCGAGGTCAAGGTGGCGGTGGCGTTCGGGCGTTGGTGGTGGCGGCGCTCCGGTGGGTTTCGGGCGAGGTGCGGGCGAGCGAGGGGGGTTCGGTGGTGGGTTCGGACGACGATGAGGTGGTCGTAGTGGAGAGCGAGCAGCAGCAATGGCGGGCGGCGGAGCTCTGGCTCCGGCGAGAAATGGCGGCGAGCGGAGAGGGGTTCGGGGGTCGGGAAGGGGCGGAACGGGGTGAGGAGGAGGGGTATATATAGGGGGAGGGGTTCTTGGAGGAGGGGTGAATCGGGAGATCGCGATCCCGAGAAGTTCGGGATTCCGGCGGCGGTGATGCCCTGCGTGGCTTGCGGGAGGAGGAAGAAACAGCGGGCGGGGCGATCGGGCGGTGGGGTCCATGCGTCAGCGGCAGCGGGAGGCGAGCGAGGGGTCGGGCGACCGAGGGAGAGGGGCTTCGGGCGACGGCGCTGGCTGGGCCGCGGCTCGAGTGGCTGGCTGGCTGGGCCGGCTGGCTCCTGGGCCGCCTGGCCTGGCTAGCGCTAGGTTTTCCCTTTTTTTTTTGAAATAAGACAGGGAGAAAATAAGATACAGAGAAAAAACAAATATATAGGACATATAATATACCAAAACTTTCAGAAAACCATTTCCTAAAAGATGAACTATTTTCCAGGTTTAAATAAAATACAAAAAAATCAAATAAAGCAAACAGTGCTACTGTTGCATTAAAATCCAACAAAAATCATTTTTTAAAATACCAAAATTATTTCAAAATTATTTTCTCCTAATTTTCCATTGAAGGGAATCATTTTACCCTTATTTCCATTTATTTATTTTTAGGAGAAAAATAATTTGAATAAAATCCAAATAATTCCAAATTTGAGAGGGAGTTTCAAAATACTTTCAAATGACTTTCAATTTGATTCTTTTTAACTTCCAAATCATATTTCATATAATTGAAGAAGTCATTTTATCTTCTCTCTTGAAAATCATTGAGTTGCATAAAGTTTTCGAATTTGAAATATTTCCAAATGGAATTCAAATCTTTTCAAAACTCTTTTTTTTCATTTATTTAAATGGAAGAGGTCATATCATCTTCACTCTAGGGTTTTGTGATGAAATAATTTGAATTCATGGAGATCATAAATGCAAGGGTGAAAGTTTGGGAAAGTCATTTCATTCCCTCTCATTCAACTTTCAAAAATTTCAAATTTCACTCAATTTCACACAATCAGTCACACAACAATCAAACAAACAAGCATAAATATTTATTTAATATAACATTCCAAAATTTAGAATTTTGGGATGTTACAACTATAAGCCTTGCAAGCAATGTGACTAATGAGTTAGTTATGAGATGTTGCATTACGAAACGAGTAAAGAGACTTGCCGGTGACGAGATTGAACTAGGTATGATGATACCGATGATCGAATCTCGGGCAAGTAACATACCGATGACAAAGGGAACAACGTATGTTGTTATGCGGTTTGACCGATAAAGATCTTCATAGAATATGTAGGAACCAATATGAGCATCCAGGTTCCGCTTTTGGTTATTGATCGGAAGTGAGTCTTGTTTATGTCTACATAGTTCTCGAACCCGTAGGGTTCGCACGCTTAACGTTCGATGACGATCGGTATTATGAGTTTATGTGTTTTGATGTACCGAAGGTAGTTCGGAGTCCTGGATGTGATCACGGACATGACGAGGAGTCTCGAAATGGTCGAGACATGAAGATTGATATATTGGAAGGTTATGTTTGGACACCGGAATGGTTTCGGATGAATTCGGGCATTTACCGGAGTACCGGGGGGTTACCGGAACCCCCCCGGGGGGGGCGGTCAATGGGCCTTCATGGGCCTTAGTGGAAGAGAGAGGAGGCGGCCAATAGGTGGGGCGCCCCCCCAAAGCCCAATCCGAATTGGGGAGGGGGGCCGGCCCCCCTTTCCTTCTTCCACTCATCCCCTTCCTTCCCCCTCCTAGTTGGACTAGGAAAGCGGGGAAACCTACTCCCAGTAGGAGTAGGAATCCCCCCCTGGGGGCGCACCATGAGGCCGTCCGGCCCCCTCCTCCCCTCCTTTATTTACGGGGGAGGGGGGACCCCATAGACACACAAGTTGATTCTTAGCCGTGTGCGGTGCCCCCCTCCACATATTTCCACCTCGGTCATATTGTCGTAGTGCTTAGGCGAACCCCTGCGTCGGTAACTTCATCATCACTGTCAACACACCGTCGTGTTGCAAAACTCTCCCTCGACCTCAGCTGGATCTAGAAGTTCGAGGGACGTCACCGAGTTGAACGTGTGCAGATCGCGGAGGTGCCGTGCGTTCGGTACTTGATCGGTTGGATCGCGAAGACTTTCGACTACATCAACCACGTTACTTAACGCTTCCGCTTTCGGTCTACGAGGGTACGTCGACACGCTCTCCCCGCTCGTTGCTATGCTTCTCCTAGATAGATCTTGCGTGATCGTAGGATTTTTTTTGAAATACTACGTTCCCCAACAGTGGCATCCGAGCCAGGTCTATGCGTAGATGTTATATGCACGAATAGAACACAAAGAGTTGTGGGGGATAATAGTCATACTGCTTACCAGCATGTCATACTTTGATTCGGCGGTATTGTTGGATGAAGCGGCCCAAACCGACATTACATGACCGCGTTCATGAGACTGGTTCTACCGACGTGCTTCGCACACACGTGGCTAGTGGGTGTTTGTTTCTCCAACTTTAGTTGAATCGAGTGTGACTACGCCCGGTCCTTGTTGAAGGTTAAAACATCACACTTGACAAAAAATCGTTGTGGTTTTTGATGCGTAGTTAAGAACGGTTCTTGCTAAGCCCGTAGCAGCCACGTAAAACTTGCAACAACAAAAGTAGAGGACGTCTAACTTGTTTTTGCAGGGCATGCTGTGATGTGATATGGTCAAGACGTGATTATATAAATTGTTGTATGAGATGATCATGTTTTGTAACACAGTTATCGGCAACTGGCAGGAGCCATATGGTTGTCGCTTTATTGTATGAAATGCAATCGCCATGTAATTGCTTTACTTTATCACTAAGCGGTAGTGATAGTCGTGGAAGCAATAGTTGGCGAGACGACAACGATACTACGATGGAGATCAAGGTGTCAAGCCGGTGACGATGGTGATCATGACGGTGCTTTGGAGATGGAGATCAAAGGCACAAGATGATGTTGGCCATATCATATCACTTATAATGATTGCATGTGATGTTTATCCTTTATGCATCTTATTTTGCCTAGTACGGCAGTAGCATTATAAGATGATCTCTCACTAAAATTTCAAGGTATAAGTGTTCTCCCTGAGTATGCACCGTTGCTATAGTTCGTCGTGCTGATACATGATAACCCACAAGTATAGGGGATCAATTGTAGCCTCTTTCGATAAGTAAGAGTGTCGAACCCAACGAGGAGCTAAAGGTAGAACGAATATTCCCTCAAGTTCTATCGACCACCGATACAACTCTACACACGCTTAACGTTCGCTTTACCTAGAACAAGTATGAAACTACAAGTACTTTGTAGGTGTTTTTGGATAGGTTTGCAAGAATATAAAGAGAGAGTAAATAAAAACTAGGGGCTGTTTAGATAAAGACACAATAAAGTAAATATAGCGAGTGTGGAAAAGTGGTGGTAGGAGTTGTGAAATTGTCCCTAAGCAATTGACTACTTTACTAGATAGATAGCAAGTTTTATGTGGGAGAGGCCACTGCTAGCATGTCATCCCTTACTTGGAATTCTATGCACTTATGACTGGAATTATTAGCAAGCATCCGCAACTACTAACATTCATTAAGGTAAAACCCAACCATAGCATTAAAATATATTGGCCCCCCTTCAATCCCGTATGCATCAATTTCTATGCTAGGTTGAAGCTTCTATCACTCTTGCCCTCCAATACATAGTCCTATCAACATACAACTAACCCTATGGTGTGATCCACGCGCGCGCTCATATGATGGGCACCAAAGGACAGCAACATAACCACAAGCAAATTAAATCAATCATAGCAATTCATCAACCACCGATAGGACAACGAAAATCTACTCAGACATCATAGGATGACAACACATCATTGGATAATAATATGAAGCATAAAGCACCATGTTCAAGTAGAGGGTACAGCGGGTTGCGGGAGAGTGGACCGTTATAGATAGAGGGGGGAAGGTGATGGAGATGTTGGTGAAGATGGCGGAGGTGTTGGTGAAGATCGCGGTGATGATGATGGTGGCCACAGCAGCGTTCCAGCGCCACCGAAAGAGAAGGGGAGAGGGGGCCCCTTCTTCTTCTTCTTCCTTGACCTCCTCCCTAGATGGGAGAAGGGTTTCCCCTCTGTTCCTTGGCCTCCATGGCATGGGTGGGGCGAGAGCCCCTCCGAGATTGGATCTATCTCTCTGTCTCTCTCTGTTTCCGCGTTCTGGTGTTCTGCCCTTTCACCGCTTTGTATATATATGGAGATCTGTAACTCCGATTGGATTGAAACCTTCGCCGAGATTTTTTTCTTCTGAAAATTAGCTTTCTTGCAGCCGAAGAAGAGCAGCAACCGCCTTACGGGTGGCCCACGAGGGGCAGGCGCGCTCCCTGCCTCGTGGCCACCTCGGGCACCGTCTCGCGTTGATTCTTCTTCCCATATTCTCCAAATATTCCAAAAATATTCTCCGTCCGTTTTTATCCCGTTTGGATTCCATTTGATATGGGGTTTCTGCGAAACATAAAACATGCAACAAACAAGAACTGGCACTGGGCTCTGGATCAATATGTTAGTCCCAAAAATAGTATAAAAAGTTGCCAAAAAGTATGTGAAAGTTGTATAATATTGGCATGGAACAATCAAAAACCATAGATACGACGGAGACGTATCAGCATCCCCAAGCTTAATTCCTGCTCGTCCTCGAGTAGGTAAATGATAAAAAAGATAATTTTTGATGTGGAATGCTACCTAGCATAATCTTGATCATGTATCTAATCATGGCATGAATATTAAGACATGAGTGATTCAAAGCAATAGTCTATCATTTGACATAAAAACAATAATACTTCAAGCCAACTAATAAAGCAATCATGTCTTTTCAAAATAACATGGCCAAAGAAAGTTATCCCTACAAAATCATATAGTCTGGCTATGCTCCATCTTCACCACACAAAATATTCACATCATGCACAACCCCGATGACAAGCCAAACAATTGTTTCATACTTTTGACGTTCCCAAACCTTTTCAACTTTCACGCAATACATGAGCGTGAGCCATGGACATAGCACTATAGGTGGAACAGAATATGATGGTGGAGGTTGTGTGGAGAAGACAGAAAGGAGAAAGTCTCACATCGACGCGGCTAATCAACGGGCTATGGAGATGCCCATCAATTGATGTGAATGTGAGGAGTAGGGATTGCCATGCAACGGATGCACTAAGAGCTATAAGTGTATGAAAGCTCAAACTGGAAACTAAGTGGGTGTGCATCCAACTTGCTTGCTCATGAAGACCTCGGGCATTTGAGGAAGCCCATCATCGGAATATACAAGCCAAGTTCTATAATGAAAATTCCCACTAGTATATGAAAGTGATAACTCAAGAGTCTCTCTATATGAAGAACATGGTGCTACTCTGAAGCACAAGTGTGGTAAAAGGATAGTAACATTGCCCCTTCTCTCTTTTCTCTTTTTTTTTATTTTCTTTTTTTATTTTTATTTTTTATTTTTTTGGTGGGCTTCTTTGGCCTCTTTTATTTTTTTGATAAAGTCCGGAGTCGCATCCCGACTTGTGGGGGAATCATAGTCTCCATCATCCTTTCCTCACTGGGGCAATGCTCTAATAATGATGATCATCACACTTTTATTTACTTACAACTCAATATTACAACTCGATATCTAGAACAAAGATATGACTCTATATGAATGCCTCCGGCGGTGTACCAGGATGTGCAATGATCTAGCGTAGCAATGACATCAAAAAACGGACAAGCCATGAAAACATCATGCTAGCTATCTTACGATCATGCAAAGCAATATGACAATAAATGCTCAAGTCATGTATATGATGATGATGGAAGTTGCATGGCAATATATCTCGGAATGGCTATGGAAGTGCCATAATAGGTAGGTATGGTGGCTGTTTTGAGGAAGATATAAGGAGGCTTATGTGTGACAGAGCGTATCATGTCACGGGGTTTGGATGCACCGGCGAAGTTTGCACCAACTCTCGAGGTGAGAAAGGGCAATGCACGGTACCGAAGAGGCTAGCAATGATGGAAGGGTGAGAGTGCGTATAATCCATGGACTCAACATTAGTCATAAAGAACTCATATACTTATTGCAAAAATCTATTAGTCATCAAAACAAAGTACTACGCGCATGCTCCTAGGGGGATAGATTGGTAGGAAAAGACCATCGCTCGTCCCCGACCGCCACTCATAAGGAAGACAATCAATAAATACCTCATGCTCCGACTTCGTTACACAACGGTTCACCATACGTGCATGCTACGGGAATCACAAACCTCAACACAAGTATTTCTACTAATCCACAACTACCCACTAGCATGACTCTAATATCACCATCTTTATATCGCAAAGCTATTGCAAGGAATCAAACATATCATATTCAGTGATCTACAAGTTTTATGTAGGATTTTATGACTAACCATGTGAATGACCAGTTCCTGTCATCTCTCTAAATAGATATAAGTGAAGCAAGAGAGTTTAATTCTTTCTACAAAAGATATGCCCACGCTCTAACAAATATAAGTGAAGCAAAAGAGCATTCTACAAATGGCGGTTTTCTATGTGAAGAGAAACAGGCAATCCAAACTTCAATTGATATAAGTGAAGCACATGAAGCATTCTATAAAGCCATACTCAATAGATATAAGTGAAGTGCATAGATAATTCTATAAATAAACCAAGGAATATCTCATACCAGCATGGTGCATAAAATAAAAGTGAAAACTAAATGCAAAAGACGCTCCAAGACTTGCACATATCGCATGAACTAAACGAATCCGAAAAAATACCGTTACTTGTTGAAGAAAGAGGGGATGCCTTCCGGGGAATCCCCAAGCTTAGACGCTTGAGTCTCCTTGAATATTTACTTGGGGTGCCTTGGGCATCCCCAAGCTTGAGCTCTTGCATCTCTTCCTTCTTCTCACGTCGAGACCTCCTCGATCCTCGAACACTTCATCCACACAAAACTTCAACAGAAAACTCGGTAAGATCCGTTAGTATAATAAAGCAAATCACTAATCTAAGTACTGTTGCAAACCAATTCATATTTTGTTTTTGCATTGTAGCTACTGTAATATAACTTTTCCATGGCTTAGTACACTGATATAAATTGATAATTTCATCAAAACAAGCAAACTATGCATCAAAAACAGAATCTGTCTAAAACATAACAGTCTGTAATAATCTGAACATTCACCATACTTCTGATACTTGAAAAATTCTGCCCAAATTAGTAATAATAAACAATTTGTATAGAAAGACATTGCAAAAAGTTTCAGAACCATTTGGCGTTCCAGTAAAAAATGTAAAATCGTGCACTACAGCCAAAGTTTCTGTCCTGCACCATACAAACCAACAAGCATTGTGAACATCCTAAAGGCAAACCTTGGCACATTATTTTTATAATACAATGGAATTTTACAAGGGGATAATTATTTTTGTTGAAAAGTTTCTGTAATCAAGATTCACAAAGTTTCCATGGGCATGAACAAAGTTCAAGGACGTCCCCCACTTTCACAATGCTCGTCTATCTCACTTTCACTTTTCTTTTTGAAAAGTTTTGGGTTACCCCCTTTATTTTTTTTGTTTTTAAACTATATAAAAGCACTCAACAGAAATAAATGACTCTCTAAAACTTCCGGGTTGTCTCCCTGGCAGCGCTTTCTTTAAAGCCATTAAGCTAGGCATATAGTGCTCAAGTAGTGAATCCACCTGGATCCCAGGGTATATCAAAGCCAATTTTAATTAGAAATGATTTGGCATTTATTAGTGAGCACAAAGCAACATATATCAAGCAATGACGAAGGCTAACTCTCTTCCTATGCATCGGCATGCCATAAAAGAACAATTCATGCACACATAGTAAAGGCCAATGCATAGTATAAACAGTTTCTTGCAATTTTTTCGTGTTGGAAACATGGAGAGGCGGAGATGTAGTTCCTCTCTCATAATAATTGCAAGTAGGAGCAGCAAGCACATGCATATTATATTCATCAAAATCATCATGTGCAACGGTAAAAGGCAACCCATCAATATAATCCTTAACAAAAGCAAACTTCTCCGATATAGTGTAGTTTGGAGAATTCAAAAAGATAATAGGACTATCATGCGTGGGTGCAATAGCAACAATTTCATGTATAACATGAGGAACTATAGCAAGTTCATCTCCATAAGCATAATTCATATTGGCATCTTGGCCACAAGCATAGCAAGCATCATCAAAAAGGGGTATTTCCAGAGAATCAATGGGATCATAACAATCATCATAGCAATCATCCTTCGGTAAGCACGAAGGGAAATTAAACAATGTATGAGTTGAAGAGTTACTCTCATTAGAAGGTGGGCACGGGTAGCTAATCCGCTCTTCCTCCTTTTGTTCTTCGCTCTCCTCATCATCTTTTTCATCCAATGAGCTCACAGTTTCATCAATTTCTTCTTCCATAGACTCCTGCAAAATATTAGTCTGTTCTTGGACAGCGGAGACTTTCTCAATAAACGCATCAATATCGGCATTATATTCATAATTCTCATAACAATATTTAAGTATAGCAACATTTTCAGATCTGTAAACAGCATCATAAAGATTTTCACACTCTTTGAATACAGATTCAATTTCATAAGCACCCATAAAAGCAACAAATTCTTCTATTTGTTCCACATCATAGTAATCATATATACCTCTAGCATAAGAAGCCAAGGTTTCATTATCATTAAATTCGCATGAAAAGGGAAGGTGCGGAGACTTCATCCTAGAGCAACAAGTATAATCATATCTCAAGCATAGTTGCCTAGCATACCAATATAACATATAAATTTGATCCCATAATAGTTTCCCTTTTAGAGTCAAGCGATAATCCTTAAAGTATTCACGTTGATCCAACGTTACTCCCATTATAAAGTTGAATGGGGTTTTCTCAGGATTATCAAAGTAGTACATAATATCTTTCACATAATGATCATCGAGGGTTTTAGGAGGTTCCCCATCTCCATGAGTAGCTAGTACACCTATTTTTTTTGGTATTTCGTGTTCCATATCCATAACTAAAGATAGAGAACAACTAAGAACAGCAAATAAAAATTACTTAGTGATAAAGCAAACAAGCACACACGAGAATATTCACCCCACGCTATGACTCCCCGGCAACGGCACCAGAAAAAGGTCTTGATAACCCACAAGTATAGGGGATCAATTGTAGCCTCTTTCGATAAGTAAGAGTGTCAAACCCAACGAGGAGCTAAAGGTAGAACAAATATTCCCTCAAGTTCTATTGACCACCGATACAACTCTACGCACGCTTAAAGTCCGCTTTACCTAGAACAAGTATGAAACTACAAGTACTTTGTAGGTGTTTTTGGATAGGTTTGCAAGAATATAAAGAGAGCAAAAATAAAAACTAGGGGCTGTTTAGATAAAGACAAAATAAAGTAAATATAGCGAGTGTGGAAAAGTGGTGGTAGGAGTTGCGAAATTGTCCCTAAGCAATTGACTACTTTACTAGATCGACAACAAGTTTTATGTGGGAGAGGCCACTGCTAGCATGTCATCCCTTACTTGGAATTCTATGCACTTATGATTGGAACTATTAGCAAGTATCCGCAACTACTAACGTTCATTAAGGTAAAACCCAACCATAGCATTAAAATATATTGGTCCCCCTTCAATCCCGTATGCATCAATTTCTATGCTAGGTTGAAGCTTCTATCACTCTTGCCCTCCAATACATAGTCCTATCAACATACAACTAACCCTATGGTGTAATCCACGCGCGCGCTCATATGATGGGCACCAAAGGACAGCAACATAACCACAAGCAAATTAAATCAATCATAGCAATTCATCAACCACCGATAGGACAACGAAAATCTACTCAGACATCATAGGATGGCAACACATCATTGGATAATAATATGAAGCATAAAGCACCATGTTCAAGTAGAGGGTACAGCGGGTTGCGGGAGAGTGGACCGCTGTAGATAGAGGGGGGAAGGTGATGGAGATATTGGTGAAGATGGCGGAGGTGTTGGTGAAGATCGCGGTGATGATGATGGTGGCCACAACAGCGTTCCAGCGCCACCGGAAGAGAAGGGGAGAGGGGGCCCCTTCTTCTTCTTCTTCCTTGACCTCCTCCCTAGATGGGAGAAGGGTTTCCCCTCTGGTCCTTGGCCTCCATGGCATGGGAGGGGCGAGAGCCCCTCCGAGATTGGATCTATCTCTCTATCTCTCTCTGTTTCTGCGTTCTGGTGTTCTGCCCTTTCACTGTTTCGTATATATATGGAGATCCGTACTCCGATTGGATTGAAACCTTCGCCGAGATTTTTTTTTCCTGAAAATTAGCTTTCTTGCGGCCGAAGAAGAGCAGCAACCGCCTTACGGGTGGCCCATGAGGGGGCAGGCGCGCCCCCTGCCTCGTGGCCACCTCGGGCACCGTCTCGTGTTGATTCTTCTTCCCATATTCTCCAAATATTCCAAAAATATTCTCCGTCCGTTTTTATCCCATTTGGATTCGGTTTGATATGGGGTTTCTGCGAAACATAAAACATGCAACAAACAGGAACTGGCACTGGGCACTGGATCAATATGTTAGTCCCAAAAATAGTATAAAAAGTTGCCAAAAAGTATGTGAAAGTTGTATAATATTAGCATGGAACAATCAAAAATTATAGATACGACGGAGACGTATCAATACACCACATGATGATCGGGTGTGATAAGCTCTACGTTCACATACAACGGGTGCAAACCAGTTTTGCACACGCAGAATACTCAGGTTAAACTTGACGAGCCTAGCATATGCAGATATGGCCTCGGAACACTGAGACCGAAAGGTCGAGCGTGAATCATATAGTAGATATGATCAACATAGTGATGTTTACCATTGAAAACCACTCCATCTCACGTAATGATCGGACATGGATCACGTGATCACTTACATGATTAGATAGATGTCTATCTAAGTTTGAGTTCTTAAGTAATATGATTAAATGAACTTTAATTTATCATGAACTTAGTACCTGATAGTATTTTGCATGTCTATGTTGTTATAGATAAATGGCCCGTGCTGTTGTTCCATTGAATTTTAATGCGTTCCTAGAGAGAGCTAAATTGAAATATGATGGTAGCAACTACACGGACTGGGTCCGTAACTTGAGGAGTATCCTCATTGCTGCACAGAAGAATTACGTCCTGGAAGCACCGCTAGGTGCCAAACCCGCTGCACGAGCAACGCCAGATGTTATGAACGTCTGGCAGAGCAAAGCTGATGACTACTCGATAGTTCAGTGTGCCATGCTTTACGGCTTAGAACCGGGACTTCAACGACGTTTTGAACGCCATGGAGCATATGAGATGTTCCAGGAGTTGAAGTTAATATTTCAAGAAAATGCCCGGATTGAGAGGTATGAAGTCTCCAATAAGTTCTGCAACTGCAAAATGGAGGAGCCGTTCTGTCAGTGAGCATATACTCAGAATGTTTGGGTACCACAATCACTTGACTCAGCTGGGAGTTAATCTTCCGGTTGATAGTGTCATCGACAGAGTTCTTCAATTACTGCCACCAAGTTACAAAAGCTTCGTGATGAACTATAATATGCAAGGGATGGATAAGACAATTCCCGAGCTCTTCGCAATGCTAAAGGCTGCGGAGGTAGAAATCAAGAAGGAGCATCAAGTGCTGATGGTCAATAAGACCACTAGTTTCAAGAAAAAGGGTAAAGGGAAGAAGGGGAACTTCAATAAGAACGGCAAGCTAGTTGTTGCTCAAGTGAAGAAGCCCAAGTCTGGACCTAAGCCTGAGACTGAGTGCTTCTACTGCAAAGGGACTAGTCACTGGAAGCGGAACTGCCCCAAGTATTTGGCGGAGAAGAAGGATGGCAAAGTGCAAGGTATATTTGATATACATGTTATTGATGTGTACCTTACTAATGCTCGTAGTAGAGCCTGGGTATTTGATACTGGTTCTGTTGCTAATATTTGCAACTCGAAACAGGGGCTACGGATTAAGCGAAGATTGGCTATGGACGAGGAGACGATGCACATGGGAAATGGTTCCAAAGTCGATGTGATCGCCGTCGGCACGCTACCTCTACATCTACCTTCGGGATTAGTTTTAGACCTGAATAATTGTTATTTGGTGCCAGCGTTAAGCATGAAAATTATATCTGGATCTTGTTTGATGCGAGATGGTTATTCATTTAAATCATAGAATAATGGTTGTTCTATTTATATGAGTAATATCTTTTATGGTCATGTACCCTTGATAAGTGGTCTATTTTTACTAAATCTTGATAGTAGTGATACACATATTCATAGTATTGAAGCCAAACGATATAAGTTTAATAATGATAGTGCAACTTATTTGTGGCACTGTCGTTTAGGTCATATTGGTGTAAAGCGCATGAAGAAACTCCATGCTGATGGGATTTTGGAATCACTTGATTATGAATCACTTGATGCTTCCGAACCTTGCCTCATGGGCAAGATGACTAAGACTCCGTTCTCCAGAACAATGGAGTGAGCCACTGACTTATTGGGAATAATACATACTGATGTATGCGGTCCGGTGAGTGTTGAGGCTCGCGGCGGGTATCGTTATTTTCTGACCTTCACAGATGATTTGATCAGATATGGATATATCTACTTTATTAGATATGCTGCGATCTATGATGTATCTTACTGATTTACCGCTATCGTTTTGGGGTTATACTTTAGAGACGGCTGCATTCACGTTAAATAGGGCACCATCTAAATCCGTTGAGACGACACCATATGAACTGTGGTTTGACAAGAAACCCAAGTTGTCGTTTCTTAAAGTTTGGGGCTGCGATGCTTATGTGAAAAAGCTTAACCTGATAAGCTCGAACCCAAATCGGAGAAATGTGTCTTCATAGGATACCCAAAGGAGACTGTTGGGTACACCTTCTATCACAGATCCAAAGGCAAGATATTCGTTGCTAAGAATGGATCCTTTCTAGAGAAGGAGTTTCTCTCGAAAGAAGTGAGTGGGAGGAAAGTAGAACTTGATGAGGTAATTGTACCTGCTCCCTTATTGGAAAGTAGTTCATCACAGAAATCAGTTCCAGTGATTCCTACACCAATTAGTGAGGAAGCTAATGATGATGATCATGAAACTTCTAATCAAGTTACTACTGAACCTCGTAGGTCAACCAGAGTAAGATCCGCACCAGAGTGGTACGGTAATCCTGTTCTAGAGGTCATGTTACTTGACCATGACGAACCTACGAACTATGAGGAAGCGATGATAAGCCCAGATTCCGCGAAATGGCTTGAGGCCATGAAATCTGAGATGGGATCTATGTATGAGAACAAAGTGTGGACTTTGGTTGACTTGCCCGATGATCGGCAAGCCATAGATAATAAATGGATCTTCAAGAAGAAGACTGATGCTGAGAGTAATATTACTGTCTACAAAGCTCAACTTGTTGCGAAAGGTTTTTGACAAGTTCAAGGAGTTGACTACGATGACCTTCTCACCCGTAGCGATGCTTAAGTCCATCCGAATCATGTTAGCAATTGCCGCATTTTATGATTATGAAATGTGGCAAATGGATGTCAAAACTGCATTCCTTAATGGATATCTTAAAGAAGAGTTGGATATGATGCAACTAGAAGGTTTTGTCGATCCAAAAGGTGCTAACAAAGTGTGCAAGCTCCAGCGATCCATTTATGGACTAGTGCAAGCCTCTCGGAGTTGGAATATACGCTTTGATAGTGTGATCAAAGCATATGGTCTTATACAGACTTTTGGAGAAGCCTGTATTTACAAGAAAGTGAGTGGGAGCTCTGAGCATTTCTGATATTATATGTGGATGACATATTGTTGATCGGAAATGATACTCAATTTCTGAATAGCATAAAAGGATACTTGAATAAGGATTTTTCAATGAAAGACCTCGGTGAAGCTGCTTATATATTGGGCATCAAGATCTATAGAGATAGATCAAGACGCTTAATTGGACTTTCACAAAGCACATAACTTGATAAAGTTTTGAAGAAGTTCAAAATGGATCAAGCAAAGAAAGGGTTCTTGCCTATGTTACAAGGTGCGAAGTTGAGTCAGACTCAATGCCTGACCACTTCAAAAGATAGAGAGAAAATGAAAGTCATTCCCTATGCTTCAGCCATAGGTTCTATCATGTATGCAATGCTGTGTACCAGACCTGATGTGTGCCTTGCTATTAGTTTAGCAGGGAGGTACCAAAGTAATCCAGGAGTGGATCACTGGACAGCGGTCAAGAACATCCTGAAATACCTGAAAAGGACTAAGGATATGTTTCTCGTTTATGGAGGTGACAAAGAGCTCGTTGTAAACGGTTACGTCGATGCAAGCTTTGACACTGATCCGGATGACTCTAAGTCACAAACCGGATACATATTCATATTGAATGGTGGAGCTGTCAGTTGGTGTAGTTCTAAGCAAACGTCGTGGCAGGATCTACGTGTGAAGCGGAGTACATAGCTGCTTCGGAAGCAGCAAATGAAGGAGTCTGGATGAAGGAGTTCATATCTGATCTAGGTGTCATACCTAGTGCATCGGGTCCAATGAAAATCTTTTGTGACAATACTGGTGCAATTATCTTGGCAAAGGAATCCAGATTTCACAAGAGAACCAAGCACATCAAGAGACGCTTCAATTCCATCCGCGATCAAGTCAAGGAGGGAGACATAGAGATTTGCAAGATACATACGGATCTGAATGTTGCAGACCCGTTGACTAAGCCTCTCTCACGAGCAAAACATGATCAGCACCAAGACTCCATGGGGATCCGCGAGGGGGAGCGATTGCTGCGGTCTCAAACTCATTGAAGATCAAGTCTCCATGGGGATCCGCGACGTAGTTCAAGCTTCCAAATCTGACCTGGTGGCCAGGGGCATAGCTATCGATCTGCTCCAGATGGCCAAGCGTGTTGGCCCGCAGTACGAAGCCGCCGAACACAAAAATCTGTCCGGGGAGGAGGGTTCCTCCTTGGACAGCGTCATTGTCGACGATTGAAGGGGCCACCGAACCTTTCATTGACGGCACAGTGGAACTCTCAATGAAAGCACCAATGTCGGTGTCAACCGGCAGATCTCGGGTAGGGGGTCCCGAACTGTGCGTCTAGGATCGATGGTAACAGGAGACGGGGGACACGATGTTTACCCAGGTTCGGGCCCTCTCTATGGAGGTAATACCCTACTTCCTGCTTGATTGATCTTGATGAATATGAGTGTTACAAGAGTTGATCTACCATGAGATCGTAATGGCTAAACCCTAGAAGTCTAGCATGTACGACTATGGTAATGTGTATATCCCTATCTGGACTATGCTCTCCGGTTTATATAGACACCGGAGAGATCTAGGGTTACATGGAGTCGGTTACATAAGAAGGAATCTTCATGGTTGGTTGCCTAGCTTGCCTTCCACGCCAGGGAGAGTCCAATCCGGACACGGGTATAGTCTTCGGCCTTCATGTCTTCGCAGCCCATCAGTCCGGCCCATGGATAATAGGCCGGACGCCCGAGGACCCCTTAGTCCAGGACTCCCTCAGTAGCCCCTGAACCAGGATTCAATGACGAGGAGTCCGGCGTGCAGATTGTCTTCGGCATTGCAAGGCGGGTTCCCCTTTTTCCGAACTCCAAGATAGTCTTCGGATGCAATGATAGTATCCGGACCTTCCATATACACACCATACATGACCGCAGAGAGAATATATATATATTTTTTTACATGAGTTCTATCTGCTGACAACTTTTTTAATAACACGGCATCACGTCTGTCCGATCATAATTTTGGACCGTTTCTCGTCTGTCGCTCCACGTTTTGAGACGCGGTTGCCATTGGCACGTCTTGTCAAAGCAGAGATCGTGTCCCCTTATCGCGGGATTCTCATCAATGCGGGCATGGGTAACCCAACTGTGCCATTTATACGGCCCTTGGGAATAGGCGAGTTTTTAGGGTGAGTAAGAAGGCGCTTGATATTCGCGGCCTTTATAAGGGGATAAGGGCTCTCTCCCTTTACCCACACCCTTTCTCTCCTTCAGTTCTTCCGTCCTTGAGCTCTAGCGCCCAAGCTTTAGCTTTTCCTCGTTCGAGAAGGCACTCCAAACATGTCCGGATCCGGAGCTGGAGGCAAGTGGATGGCCTCCTCCGTCAAGAAGAAGGACATCACAGAGCTCCGGTTGGCCGGGTATTTAGCCAAGGAGATTGCTCACCGACTCCCGGCAAAAGGGCAAATCGTCCCTACCCCCGAGTCCCATGAGAGGGTTGTGTTTCTCACACACTTTGTCCGCGGGCTGGGATTCCCTCTTCATCCATTTGTTCGTGGATTGATGTTTTACTATGGGTTGGACTTCCATGATCTGGCCCCCAACTTTATCCGCAATATCTCGGCATTTATCATCGTGTGCGAGGCCTTTCTCCGCATCCCACCTCACTTCGGCCTATGGCTGAAGACCTTCAATGTGAAGCTGAAGGTGGTGAGCGGTCAACAAGCAGAGTGCGGAGGCGCCATGGTGGGCAAGATGCCCAATGTCACCTGGCCCGAAGGCTCCTTTGCGGAGACGGTGAAGGGATGGCAATCGGGGTGGTTTTACATCACCGAGCCGCGTGACACCGATTGGGCAGCAACCCCCGAATTCTGATCTGGAGTTCCGATGCGGCTCACTTCCTGGCAAGAGAAGGGCCTGGCCTGGGGATCTTCGAACAAGATAACTGGGCTCCAGACATGCGTCCAGAACATGATAACCAAGAAGATCAAGCTAGTGAATGTGATCCAGGTTATGCTCATTCGCTGGATCCTTCCATGCCAACGCCGGACTTGCTATTTGTGGGAGTACGACCCAGCCAAGCACCAGACGCTGCTAGAGCTCTTCGGCGCGACGCACGAAGGTATCTGGAAAGCGCTCTTCAAGGCTGGCGAGATGCCACCGCCTACTACTGAAGATCGCGGGTTTAGCTTAAAGCGCCAGGCCAATCCGGTAAATCTTTTAACATTTTAAAGGTATACCCTTCACCTGCATATTTTGAGGAAGGATTCTAAGCTCTTCTACCCACTCTGCCAGGCCTGGATCGAGGTGGCGGGGCAGATTAACTGTCCAGCTCCGCTTCCTGAGGAGCAAGAATTCCCACTTCTGACAAAGATGTTGTTTCCGGCACCTTATGACGTGCCGGAGAAGAAGGCCAGGAAAGCGGCCAAGGGGACCAGGAGTGGCCTTCGCCGGAAAGGAGCTTCGGACGCGATGTCCGAAGACGAGACTCACTCTTCATCCGCCGAAGACGACGACGAAGAGGAGGAAGAAGAAGAAGATGACTCCCCACCTAAAGCGGGGTGGAGAAAGAGGGCAGCCTCCAAGAACCTGGAGGCAAAGGCGCCCAAAAGGGGAAAAGGCTCCCCCGCGGATAACTCCGCGTGGGATGTCGATAGTAGTCCGGAGCGGCCTTCCCGGGCCAAGCCTCGAGCTAAATCGTAAGTATCAAGAATCCTTACGCGCGCCCGAATGTCCGTCCTTTCTGCCTTGCAATGTTTAAGTCGTGTTATTGCAGTCCGGCTCGGGACAGCTCTCCGCTATCTTCATCGGAAGGGTCCTGGACCCAAAGGAGAGGGCCAGCATGTCGCCGCCGCCCGCTTACTCCCCCTCGGCCAAGGGTGACGACGAGGAGGCGTCTCGAAGGGCCTCCTTGGACCGGGGGAAGGCTCCGGAGATCGTCAGGGCGGCGCCCCAGGATGACTCCCGGAGCGCCGGATACGTGTGGCAAAAAGCCCCTACGGAGATGGACGGTGCTGGCCGTGTTCTAGTCGACCCTCAGCCGGATTCTATTCTGGGGACCTACACAGCTCCGGAATCCGGCAAACGGCCCTTCCCGAAAGTAGGGGGCGTGCTACCAGTGTCCTCTGTCCAACCAGAGGCGCCGGATCATCTACTGGAAGCGCTGCAAGGCGCCTCCATCGTGGATGAGCATCGTGCCCATATGGGTACGGTGGTTGAAAAGGTTTGGTCCGTCAAAAACGGGCTGACCGAAGCCTGTGCTAGCCTTCTAGCAGGCTTTGAGGTGAGCACATGATTGTAAGAAGAATATCATAGTGTAGACAGTAGCCCCTATGCTTTGTTCAGTGTCCGGAAAGAAAAGCCGAACAGAGGATCAAAATTAATTTTCGCAGGAGTCTAACATAAAGTGTCTATGTGAATGAGCAGGCCTCGTTGCGGGTTGCTACCGCTCAAACTGCGAAGGTCCCTGGACTGAAGCAGAAACTAGAGCGGGCCGAGGAAGAGCTCGGCCGCGTGAAGAAGCAGCTGCAGGATAGCGAAGGTATGCAGTAACCTGCGTGTATATTAAAGAGTAAATTGTTCAAGCTGACTAAAGTGTCATGAACTTTGTTAGGGGCCACGGTCGAGGTGGCTGCCCTAAAAAAGGCGTTAGCTGAGGCAGAGGACAAAGCGGCCAAGGAGCGCGCCGCGCGCGAGAAGCGCGAGGCCCAGGTGGGCGAGGCGCAGCAAAAACTCCAGGCGCGATCGAGAGATTTGAGTCCTTGGAGCGTGATTGTAAGGCGCAAGAGTCCGAACTGGCGAAGGCCCGCCAGAGCGCACAGGATGCACGAGCCGAAGCCTAGAACGCCCTCCAGGAAATTCAGGCGGCCAAGGAGATTACGGCGGGTAAATCTTTCACCGTGCCAGGCAAGTATATAAAGAAACGTTCCTTGTACTTATCCGAATTTGGGTTTTCCAAGGGCGTTTACGGATCTGCCGCGCAGCATATCCGATGCTGCCGAGTATTATAGAGCCGAAGAAGGGATGTCCACGAAGAAGCTGTTCTGGTCCCAATATCTTGGACCCGAACATCCGGTACCGTTCAGCGACCAGCTAAAGCAGTTAGTCGAGCTGCACAGGTCGGCAGAGCTAGCCATGAAGGACTTGATAGTCCGGCTGTGGCCTACCGAGCCTGTACCTAGCAGCTACTTCGGTCTTGTTAAGCGGCTTGTAAGTGCCTGTTCGCGGCTCGAAGTCATGAAGCGGTCGGTCTGTATTGAAGGAGCGCGAATGGCCTTTGCCCGCGTCAAGACGCATTGGGCAAAGCTGGATGCCAAGAAGCTGATGACCGAGGGACCGCCGGAGGGCAAGGAGCATCGTCGACCCGAGCTCTATTTTGATGGTGTCCTGGAGGGGTCCCGCCATGTGGCGGAGCAATGTTCGAAGCATGTCATATTCCCATGAGAACATTTGTATTGTCCTGTCCTGTAATATGGAACAATGATGTTATAATGCTTGCGATTTAAATTCTACCTGCTGTGCGGCCGTTTATGAAATCTGAGGGTTGACCAGTCGTCGACTTCTGCCCCCACATAGATAGTACAGGGGTGTTCGGGATAAATCTAAACACTCTTTACTCCACATTCTGGTCCTTAAAGGAGGTGTGACGAACAAGACAATCGGACTATGCGGCCTTTACCGCCCTCACTTAGCCATAGGAGTTTGACAATTAGGAAAGTTGGCGAAGCCCCTGGTGTTCGGAAGGCCGAACCAGGGGCGTTATACACGCCTAATCGGAAGAACCGATTCTTCGTAAGAAGCGGAAAAAATCTCCAATGATTTGGAACCTCTCGAACAGCCGACCGGCTCTCGCCGCATCATGACAGTCAGTTTTCGGCTTTCTCTACTGAGGTGCTCATCCGGTCAAGGCCAGGGCACAATCGCAGTAGTTCTCCCTTTACTACCCTAGCCGATAGAGCAGAACGTAGGGTAGCAAGCACAGGAGCCGGGCAACCCAACTATTGACCAAAGACATGATTCAGAGCCGATGCATATAATGCTATAAGTTCGGGGTGCCGAACTATACTGTAAAAGTGTTCGGACTTTTATTGCCGTGATGCGAGGCGTAATGAAGCCCCTGGGGTAGTAATACGTACCATGGTGTGCGTGTGCACTGAGTAATAAATATTAAGGTGAGGAAACGAGAAAAAATTAGTAATGAGCTGACGTCATTATTTACTCACCAGTGTGATGTAATTACTACGTCGAGGCGTACTTTGTACAAGTAATGCGATAAGCAAGTAAGGCTATTTAACATGCCATAACCAAGGGCGAGCTGAGTGCGGGTATGTAAAACAAGCATGGTAATCGTTTAGTAGAAACCACATGGGGATTCCCTTGTACGCCAGAGCTCCTTGCCTCCTTGGTGTGTTCTGCAAGCGGGTCGTCCGTATAGACCTCGAAAAGAGAAGTAACCCGTAATAAAAAGAAAAAGTAAAAGCGTTCGAATCCCAGGGTCGGTCAAGCCGTACTGTGGATCGCGAACGAGTTATGCCTCCGTCAATACCCATGGGGTTTTGAGTGTGTAGTTTATGTACGCGCGGTGTTAATGCCATTGCCTCATCGGGGCTGGGACGGAGGCCAAATTGCTAATTCGGCTCGTGATGAGTCGAGCTGTCCTGTTGCAGTGTAGTCCGGACCCTCTTAATGATGTCCAGGGGCTCAGCAGCCGGATTATAGTGCTGCTTGAGAAGGTTGCTCTGTACTTCTGCTGCTAGGACAGCGGTGTGCTCCTTTGTACGGAGGGAGCGTTCTGTGTTTCCATTTACTGTAATGACGCCATGTGGACCGGGCATCTTGAGCTTGAGATAAGCGTAATGTGGCACCGCGTTAAATCTAGCGAATGCGGTTCGTCCGAGCAGTGCGTGATAGCCGTTGCGAAATGGGACGATATCGAAGATTAGTTCTTCGCTTCGGAAGTTATCTGGGGAACCGAATACTACCTCCAGCATTATTGAGCCCGTACAACGGGCCTCTACAACTGGTATGACTCCTTTAAAGGTAGTCTTTGTGGGCTTGACTCGTGAGGGGTCAATGCTCATTTTACGTACTGTATCCTGATAGAGCAGGTTGAGGCTGCTACCACCGTCCATTAGGACTCATGTCAGGTGAAATCCATCGATGATTGGGTCGAGGACCAGTGCGGCTGAACCACCATGCCGAATGCTAGTTGGATGGTCTCGACGGTCGAAGGTGATCGGGAATGATGACCACGGATTGAATTTCGGGGCGACTCGCTCTACCGCATAGACGTCCCTGAGTGCGCGCTTGCGCTCCCTTTTGGGAATGTGTCTAGCGTATATCATGTTCACCGTTTTGACTTGAGGGGGAAATTTCTTTTGCCCCCCAGTGTTCAGCTGCCGGGGCCCCTCATCATCGCCCTCGCTCTGTGATTCCCCTTCCTTGTTTCTGCTATTAACCTTGCTGGCTTGTTTAAAGATCCAGCAATCTCTGTTAGTATGGTTGGCCGGTTTGTCTGGGGTGCCATGTATCTGGCAAGGACGATCGAGTATGCGGTCCAGGCAGGATGGTCCTCCGCTGCTCCTTTTATAGGGCTTCTTTCGCTGGCCGGACTTGGAGCCACTGAATCTGGCGTGAACTGTAGTGTCATCGGTGTTATCGCCATTGCTTCGGCCTTTATGTCTGTTGCGCCGGAGCTTTCCGGTGCTGTTTTTGGCCTTGGAGGGGCCCGTTTCGTTGGCTGTGTTTGTACTGCGAGCCAGCCAACTATCCTCTCCCACACAAAAGCGGGTCATGAGTGCCATGAGGGCTGCCATGGACCTCGGCTTTTCTTGGCAGAGGTGGCGGGCGAGCCATTCGTCACGGATGCTATGCTTGAAGGCCGCTAGGGCTTCGGCATCCGGACAGTCGACGATCTGGTTCTTTTTGGTTAGGAACCTAGTCCAGAATTTTCTGGCTAATTCTCCAGGTTGTTGAACTATGTGGCTTAAGTCATCGGCATCTGGTGGCCGGACATAAGTTCCTTGGAAGTTATCAAGGAAAGCCTCTTCCAAGTCCTCCCAGCTGCCGATAGAATTTTTAGGCAGGCTGTTAAGCCAGTGCCGAGCTGGCCCTTTGAGCTTTAGTGGGAGGTATTTAATGGCGTGGAGGTCATCTCCTCGAGCCATGTGGATATGGAGAATAAAATCCTCGATCCATACTGCAGGATCGGTTGTGCCGTTGTATGATTCGATATTGACGGGCTTGAACCCCTCGGGGAATTCATGATCCAGTACTTTATCTGTGAAGCAAAGAGGGTGTGCGGCGCCTCTATATCGGGCCGCATCGCGGCGTAGCTCTGATGGAGTCCGTCTGCGGCATTCGGCCCGGGCATGGTTAGGTTTATCACGTTCGAATAGGTAGCCATCGTCGTGCCTCGAGGCACGTCGTCGCGATCCGTAGATCGATCTTGTATGTCCTGCTCTACTGTCCAGGGTCTGCCGGAGGTCGTACGCGTGACCCCGAACTCTTCCATCTCTATTTTTATGGGCGGTGGGGCAGGCTGCTGTTCGGCCTGAGTTGCTGCTTTATCCCGACCACGGGGTGGCCGGTTGGCCGCACTGTCTCGACCACGTGGTGGTCGTTCCGTATTACGCGCGAGAGATATGTGCTCCGGTGCCTCCTCATCAAATTGAGGTAGCAGTCTGCATTTCGGGTAGCTCTTGGCTGGGCGCTTGAGGCTGTATTCTTCTGCTATCAGGACATCAGTCCATCTGTCGATGAGCAGATCTTGTTCAGCTTGAAGCTGCTGCTGTTTCTTTTTCAGGCTCCTTGCAGTGGCTATGAGCTGAAGCTTAAAGCGCTCCTGCTCCAGAGGATCCTCAGGCACGATGAAGTCTTTGTTGCTGAGGCTTGTCTCCTCTTTGGAGGGTGGACGGTAACTATCGTCCTCCGAGTCATCTTCTATGGCCTGTTCATCAGGGTTATCTTGCCCATTGTCGTATTCCACCTGTTCGGATGCAGCTCCGACAGGGTCTTCATTGTTTTCGGCGTCGCCCGAAATACTATTTTCTCCAATGCCAGTGTTGCCATCTTTTGAGCGACGAGGCTTAGAACGGCGTTTGGAGCGCCGGCGCTTGGATTGCATCTCAGAGGGTTTATTCGCATCTGGCTCTTCTTTGTCGTCGCCAGATCCTTTAGGTGTATCAACCATGTACACGTCGTACGAAGAGGTAGCCGTCCAACGTCCAGTAAATGGCGGGTCTTGGCCTTGCTCCTTGTCGGCATCGTCGTCCATACCGTCGATGTCTTCGGAGCCATAGTCAAGCACGTCGGTTAAGTCATCGACAGTGGCTATGAAGTGGGTGGCGGGTGGGAAGCAAAATTCCTCGTCATCCGCCCCTAGCTCGAACCAAACATAGTTCGGATGTGAGTCCTTCTCCAAGGACAAATTCTTTAAAGAGTTTAGCACGTCACCCAAAGGTGCATGCTGGAAGATGTCTGTGGCGCTAAATTCGAAAATCGATAACCGATCCAGCTCGGTGTCCGCAGGCGTACCTGGTCCGGAACTTATAGCCGGAGACGAGTCCGGAGTTCCATTGATGCGAATATTGCGGGATGTCGAGTCCGTGTGTGGCTCCAACGCCGCAGACTCTGTGGCCTCAGATAGCACGATCTGCTTCGGTTCTAAGGCCGTTGCAGCAATAGGAACCATCTCCTGGATGTGATTCGATGACAGATTTAAGTCATGTTCATCGGGGCGAGGGGGAGCGATTGCTGCGGTCTCAAACTCATTGAAGATCAAGTCTCCATGGGGATCCGCGACATAGTTCAAGCTTCGAAATCTGACCTGGTGGCCAGGGGCATAGCTATCGATCTGCTCCAGACGGCCAAGCGAGGTGGCCCGCAGTACGAAGCCGCCGAACACAAAAATCTGTCCGGGGAGGAGGGTTCCTCCTTGGACAGCGTCATTGTCGACGATTGAAGGGGCCATCAAACCATTCGTCGACGGCATAGTGGAACTCTCAATGAAAGCACCAATGTCGGTGTCAAAACCGGTCGATCTCGGGTAGGGGGTCCCGAACTGTGCGTCTAGGATCGATGGTAACAGGAGACGGGGGACACGATGTTTACCCAGGTTCGGGCCCTCTCTATGGAGGTAATACCCTACTTCCTACTTGATTGATCTTGATGAATATGAGTGTTACAAGAGTTGATCCACCATGAGATCGTAATGGCTAAACCCTAGAAGTCTAGCCTGTATGACTATGGTAAAGTGTATATCCCTATCCGGACTACGCTCTCCGGTTTATATAGACACCGGAGAGATCTAGGGTTACATGGAGTCGGTTACATAAGAAGGAATCTTCATGGTTGGTTGCCTAGCTTGCCTTCCATGCCAGGGAGAGTCCAATCCGGACACGGGTATAGTCTTTGGCCTTCATGTCTTCGCAGCCCATCAGTCCGGCCCATGGATAACAGGCCGGACGCCCGAGGACCCCTTAGTCCAGGACTCCCTCACCTATGACTATGAGATTATGCAACTCCCGAATATGGGAGGAACACTTAGTGTGCTATCAAACGTCACAACGTAACTGGGTGATTATAAAGATGCTCTACAGGTGTCTCCGATGGTGTTTGTTGAGTTGGCATAGATCGAGATTAGGATTTGTCACTCCAATTGTCGGAGAGGTATCTCTGGGCCCTCTCGGTAATGCACATCACTATAAGCCTTGCAAGCAATGTGACTAATGAGTTAGTTAAGAGATGTTGCATTACGGAATGAGTAAAGAGACTTGCCGGTGATGAGATTGAACTAGGTATGATGATACCGACGATCGAATCTCGGGCAAGTAACTGTTGGGGACGCGGTAATTTCAAAAAAAAATCCTACGATCACGCAAGATCTATCTAGGTGATGCATAGCAACGAGAGGGGAGAGTGTTGTCCATGTACCCTCGTAGACCGAAAGCGGAAGTGTTATGACAACGCAGTTGATGTAGTCGTACGTCTTCATGATCCGACCGATCCTAGCACTGAAGGTACGGCACCTCCGCGATCTGCACACGTTCAGCTCGGTGACGTCCCACGAACTCTAGATCCAGCTGAGGTCGAGGGAGAGTTTCGTCAGCACGACGACGTGATGATGGTGATGATGAAGTTACCGATGCAGGGCTTTGCCTAAGCACTACAACGATATGACCGAGGTGGAAATCTGTGGAGGGGGCACCGCACACGGCTAAACAATCAACTTGTGTGTCTATGGGGTGCCCCCCTCCCCCGTATATAAAGGAGTGGAGGAGGGAAGGGCCGGCCCTCTCTATGGTGCGCCCAAGGGGGAGTCCTACTCCCAATGGGAGTAGGTTTCCCCCCTTTCCCTAGTTGGAGTAGGAGAAGAAGGAAGAGGGAGAAGGAGAGAAGGAAAGGGGGAGCCGGCCCCCACCCAATTCGGATTGGGCTTGGGGGTGCGCCCTCCACCTGGCCGCCTCCTCCTCTCTCCCACTAAGGCCCAATAAGGCACATTGACTCCTCGGGGGGTTCCGTTAACCCCCCGGTACTCCGGTAAATGCCCGAACTCACCCGGAACCTTTACGATGTCCAAACATAGCCTTCCAATATATCAATCTTTATGTCTCGACCACTTCGAGACTCCTCGTCATGTCCGTGATCACATCCGGGACTCCGAACAACCTTCGGTACAGCAAAACACATAAACTCATAATACCGATCGTCATCGAACGTTAAGCGTGCGGACCCTACAGGTTTGAGAACTATGTAGACATGACCGAGACTCATCTTCGGTCAATAACCAATAGAGGAACCTGGATGCTCATATTGGTTCCTACATATTCTACGAAGATCTTTATCGTTCAAACCGCATAACAACATACGTTGTTCCCTTTGTCATCGGTATGTTACTTGCCCGAGATTCGACCGTCGGTCAAACCGCATAATAACTCATTAGTCACATTGCTTGCAAGGCTTATAATGATATGCATTACCGAGTGGGCCCAGAGATATCTCTCCGACAATCGGAGTGACAAATCCTAATCTCGATCTATGCCAACTCAACAAACATCATCGGAGACACCTATAGAGCATCTTTATAATCACCCAGTTACGTTGTGACGTTTGATAGCACACTAAGTGTTCCTCCGGTATTCGGGAGTTGCATAATCTCATAGTCATAGGAACATGTATAAGTTATGAAGAAAGCAATAGCAACAAACTAAACGTTCATCGTGCTAAGCTAACAGATGGGTCAGGTAAATCACATCATTCTCTAATGATGTGATCCCGTTCATCAAATGACAACTCATGTCTATGGTTTGGAAATTTAACCATCTTTGATTAACGAGCTAGTCAAGTAGAGGCATACTAGTGACACTATGTTTTGTCTCTGTTTTCACACATGTACTAAGTTTCCGGTTAATACAATTCTAGCATGAATAATAAACATTTATCATGAAAAGGAAATATAAATAACAACTTTATTATTGCCTCTAAGGCATATTTCCTTCAGTCTCCCACTTGCACTAGAGTCAATAATCTAGATTACATAGTAATGATTCTAACACCCATGGAGTCTTGGTGCTGATCATGTTTTGCTCGTGAGAGAGGCCTAGTCAATGGGTCTGCAACATTCAGATCCGTATGTATCTTGCAAATCTCTATGTCTCCCTCCTTGACTTGATCGCGGATGGAATTGAAGCGTCTCTTGATGTGCTTGGTTCTCTTGTGAAATCTGGATTTATTTGCCAAGGCAATTGCACCAGTATTGTCACAAAAGATTTTCATTAGACCCGATGCAGTAGGTATGACACCTAGATCGGATATGAACTCCTTCATCCAGACTCCTTCATTTGCTGCTTCCGAAGCAGCTATGTACTCCGCTTCACACGTAGATCCCGCCACGACGCTCTACTTGGAACTGCACCAACTGACAGCTCCACCATTCAATAAAAATACGTATCCGATTTGTGACTTAGAGTCATCTGGATCAGTGTCAAAGCTTGCATCGACGTAACCATTTACGACGAGCTCTTTGTGACCTCCATAAATGAGAAGCATATCCTTAGTCCTTTTCAGGTATTTCAGGATGTTCTTGACCGCTGTCCAGTGATCCACTCCTGGATTACTTTGGTACCTCCCTGCTAAACTAATAGCAGGGCACACATCAGGTGTGGTACACATCATTGCATATATGATAAAACTTATGGCTGAAGCATAGGGAATGGCTTCATTTTCTCTCTATCTTCTGCAGTGGTCGAGCATTGAGTCTGACTCAACTTCACACCTTGTAACACAGGCAAGAACCCTTTTTTTTCTTGATCCATTTTGAACTTCTTCAAAACTTTATCAAGGTATGTGCTTTGTGAAAGTCCAATTAAGCGTCTTGATCTATCTCTATAGATCTTGATGCCTAATATATAAGCAGCTTCACCGAGGTCTTTCATTGAAAAATTCTTATTCAAGTATCCTGTTATGCTATTCAGAATTCAGTATCATTTCCGATCAACAATATGTCATCCACATATAATATCAGAAATGCTACAGAGCTCCCACTCACTTTCTTGTAAATATATGCTTCTCCAAAAGTCTGTATAAAACCATATGCTTTGATCACACTATCAGAGCATATGTTCCAACTCCGAGATGCTTGCACCAGTCCATAAATGGATCACTGGAGCTTACACACTTCATTAGCACCTTTTGGATCGACAAAACCTTTTGGTTGCATCATATACAACTCTTCTTTAAGATATCCATTAAGGAATGCAGTTTTGACATCCATTTGATAAATTTCATAATCATAAAATGCGGCAATTGCTAACATGATTCGGACGGACTTAAGCATCACTACGGGTGAGGTCTCATCGTAGTCAACTCCTTGAACTTGTCAAAAACCTTTCGCAACAAGTCGAGCTTTGTAGACAGTAACATTACCGTCAGCGTCGGTCTTCTTCTTGAAGATCCATTTATTCTCTATGGCTTGCCGATCATCGGGCAAGTCAACCAAAGTCCACACTTTGTTCTCATACATGGATCCCATCTCAGATTTCATGGCCTCAAGCCATTTTGCGGAATCTGGGCTCATCATCGCTTCCTCATAGTTCGTAGGTTCGTCACGGTCAAGTAACATGACCTCCAGAACAGGATTACCATACCACTCTGGTGCGGATCTTACTCTGGTTGACCTACGAGGTTCGGTAGTAACTTGATCAGAAGTTTCATGATCATCATCATTAGCTTCCTCACTAGTTGATGTAGGAATCACTGGAACTGACTTCTGTGATGTTCTACTTTCCAACTCAGGAGAAGGTACAATTACCTCATCAAGTTCTACTTTCCTCCCACTCACTTCTTTCGAGAGAAACTCCTTCTCTAGAAAGGATCCATTCTTAGCAACGAATGTCTTGCCTTCGGATCTGTGATAGAAGGTGTACCCAACAGTCTCCTTTGGGTATCCTATGAAGACACATTTCTCCGATTTGGGTTCGAGCTTATCAGGTTGAAGCTTTTTCACATAAGCATCGCAGTCCCAAACTTTAAGAAACGACAACTTGGGTTTCTTGCCAAACCACAGTTCATATGGTGTCGTCTCAACGGATTTAGATGGTGCCTTATTTAAATTGAATGCAACCGTCTCTAAAGCATAACCCCAAAATGATAGCGGTAAATCAGTAAGAGACATCATAGATCGCACCATATCTAATAAAGTATGATTACGACGTTCGGACACACCATTATGCTATGGTGTTCCAGGTGGCGTGAGTTGCGAAACTATTCCACATTGTTTCAAATGAAGACCAAACTCATAACTCAAATATTCTCCTCCACGATCAGATCGTAGAAACTTTATTTTCTTGTTACGATGATTTTCCACTTCACTCTGAAATTCTTTGAACTTTTCAAATGTTTCAGACTTATGTTTCATCAAGTAGATATATCCATATCTGCTCAAATCATCTGTGAAGGTTAGAAAATAACGATACCTGCCGCGAGCATCAACACTCATCGGACCGCATACATCAGTATGTATTATTTCCAACAATTCTGTTGCTCGCTCCATTGTTCCGGAGAACGGAGTCTTAGTCATCTTGCCCATGAGGCATGGTTCGCAAGAATCAAGTGATTCATAATAAAGTGATTCCAAAAGCCCATCAGCATGGCGTTTCTTCATGCGCTTTACACCAATATGACCTAAATGGCAGTGCCACAAATAAGTTGCACTATCATTATTAAACTTATATCTTTTGGCTTCAATACTATGAACATGTGTATCACTACTATCAAGATTTAGTAAAAATAGACCACTCATCAAGGGTGCTTGACCATAAAAGATATTATTCATATAAATAGAACAACCATTATTCTCTGATTTAAATGAATAACCGTCTCGCATCAAACAAGATCCAGATATAATGTTCATGCTTAATGTTGGCACCAAATAACAATTATTCAGGTCTAAAACTAATCCTGAAGGTAGATGTAGAGGTAGTGTGGCGACGGCGATCACATCGACTTTGGAACCATTTCCCACGTGCATTGTCACCTCGTCCTTAGCCAATCTTCGCTGAATCCGTAGCCCCTGTTTCGAGTTGCAAATAATAGCAACAGAACCAGTAACAAATACCCAGGCGCTACTGCGAGCATTAGTAAGGTACACATCAATAACATGTATATCAAATATACCTTTCACTTTGTCATCCTTCTTCTCCGCCAAATACTTGGGCCAGTTCCGCTTCCAGTGACCAGTCCCTCTGCAGTAGAAGCACTCAGTCTCAGGCTTAGGTCCATACTTGGGCTTCTTCACTTGAGGAACAACTTATTTGCCGTTCTTCTTGAAGTTCCCCTTCTTCCCTTTGCCCTTCTTCTTGAAACTAGTGGTCTTATTGACCATCAACACTTGATGCACCTTCTTGATTTCTACCTCCGCAACTTTTAGCATTGCGAAGAGCTCGGGAATCGTCTTATCCGTCCCTTGCATATTATAGTTCATCACAAAGCTCTTGTAGCTTGGTGGCAGTGATTGAAGAACTCTGTCAATGACACTATCAACTGGAAGATTAACTCCCAGCTGAGTCAAGTGATTGTGGTATCTGAGTATATGCTCACTGACAAAACTATTCTCCTCCGTTTTGCAGCTATAGAACTTATTGGAGAATTCATATCTCTCAATCCGGGCATTTGCTTGAAATATTAACTTCAACTCCTGGAACATCTCATATGGTCCATGATGTTCAAAACGTCAATGAAGTCCGGGTTCTAAGCCGTAAAGCATGGCACACTGAACTATCGAGTAGTCATCAGCTTTGCTCTGCCAGACGTTCATCACATCTACACTACAAGAATGTTGTTGATCCATGATGACCCCAAACCTTCACAGATCGCTGCAAAACTATCACAAATGCCCATTGATGACGTTTTTGAAAACCATCATGTATTACCTGTCATAGATTGGTCTTCATGGTGGAAGACCGAAATCGATCAGCGCTGAGCCCATCCAGTTCGGGTCGGGCCTGGGCCCAGCCCGGGCTTTTGTGACAGACTCAACCCGTCACAGAATTTCATGACGTGGCGTGTGCATGGACATGACAGCCTACAAGGCCCATGTAGTGACCAGCCCAATCAGACTTTTGGCTTCCTATTTTCAGCCCAATGCAATCCGTTAACCTATTTCTTTCAGTCCTATTTGTTTTCTAAAGGTTTAGCCCATTACATGTTTCCTTCCATCCAGCCCATTAACAGCTTCACCTTATTCAGCCCATTGTGTTTTTTCAACTAGTATGCAATTATTGGGCCTGATTAACTTGGTCTTTATCTGCTAGTTAATTTCATCCCACCTATAGCGCATCACCCAGCCCAAAGTTTCAACTCATTGAGCCCATTATTTTTTAACACGATACACAAATTTAGGCTTGCTTATTTAAGTATGAATTCAGCCCAGTTCGGCCTGGTTAGCAAACCAATTCCAGCCCAGTTCTAGTCCATCATCAACCCAGCTCAAAACAGTAAAATATTGCTTCTAAACCATCAAAATGTTACACGAGTATATGAACAGTGATATAGGTTCTGATCCGACAACAAATCACACTACATATAAAATAAAGTTTCAACATCAGATGACAAGTGTTCTGATCCAACATAAATAGGAAACTACAATCACTCCAGTGCCACAATTACCTGCAGCAAAATGCATGCATTCATATCCATGAACAGAATGCATGCAGTTTGTAGCAGCAAAAGCATTGCCATATAGATTCCAACAAAAGCATGGCACTGATAACCCACAAGTATAGGGGATCGCAACAGTTTTCGATAAGTAAGAGTGTCGAACCCAATGAGGAGCTAAAGGTAGAACAAATATTCCCTCAAGTTCTATCGACCACCGATACAACTCTACGCACGCTTGACGTTCGCTTTACCGAAAACAAGTATGAAACTAGAAGTACTTTGTAGGTGTTTTTGGATAGGTTTGCAAGAAAGTAAAGAGCACGAAAATAAAGACTAGGGGTTGTTTAGTTAAAGACACAATAAAGTAAATATAGCGAGTGTGGAAAAGTGGTGGTAGGAGTTGTGAAATTGTCCCTAAGCAATTGACTAGTTTACTAGACCGATAGCAAGTTTCATGTGGGAGAGACCACTGCTAGCATGGCATCCCTTACTTGGAATTCTATGCACTTATGATTGGAACTATTAGCAAGCATCCGCAACTACTAATGTTCATTAAGGTAAAACCCAACCATAGCATTAAGATATATTGGTCCCCCTTCAATCCCGTATGCATCAATTTATATGCTAGGCTGAAGCTTCTGTCACCCTTGCCCTCCAATACATAGTCCTATCAACATACAACTAACCCTATGGTGCGATCTACGCGCGCGCTCATATGATGGGCACCAAAGGACAGCAACATAACCACAAGCAAATTAAATCAATCATAGCAATTCATCAACCACCGATAGGACAACGAAAATCTACTCAGACATCATAGGATGGCAACACATCATTGGATAATAATATGAAGCATAAAGCACCATGTTCAAGTAGAGGGTACATCGGGTTGCGAGAGAGTGGACCGCTGTAGATAGAGGGGGAAAGGTGATGGAGATGTTGGTGAAGATGGCGGAGGTGTTGGTGAAGATCGTGGTGATGATGATGGCCCCCGGCGGCGTTCCGGCGCCACCGGAAGGGAGGGGGAGAGAGCCCCCCTCCTTCTTCTTCTTCCTTGACCTTCTCCCTAGATGGGAGAAGGGTTTCCCCTCTGGTCCATGGTCTCCATGGCGTGGGAGGGGCGAGAGCCCCTCCGAGATTGGATCTGTCTCTCTGTCTCTCTCTGTTTCTGCGCTCTCCTCTGCTGCCCTTTCACCGTTTCGTGTATATATGGAGATCCGTAACTCCGATTGGACAAAAACAGAATCAGTCTAAAACAGAACATTATGTAATAATCTGAACATTCACGCACTACAGCCAATGTTTCTGTCCTGCACCGTACAAACCAACAAGCATTGTAAACATCCTAAAGGCAAACCTTGGCACATTATTTTTATTTCTAAAATTTATAAAAGAAAACAACAGAAATAAATGACTCTCTAAAACTTCCGGGCTGTCTCCCTGGCAGCGCTTTCTTTAAAGCCATTGAGCTAGGCATTTAGTGCTCAAGTGGTGAATCCACCCGGATCCCAAGGTATATCAAAGCCAATTTTAATTAGCAATGATTTAGAATTTAGTAATGAGTACAAAGCAACATATATCAAGCAATGACGAAGTCTAACTGTCTTCCTATGTATCGGCATGTCATAAAAGAACAATTCATGTGCGCTAAGTAAAGGCCAATGCATAGTATAAACAGTTTCTTGCAATTTTATCGTGTTGGAAACATAGAGAGGTGGAGATATAGTTCCTCTCTCAGAATAATTGCAAGTAGGAGCAGCAAGCACATGCATATTATATTCATCAAAATCATCATGTGCAACGGTAAAAGGCAACCCATCAATATAATCCTTAATAAGTGCAAACTTCTCCGTTATACTGTAGTCGGGAGAATTCAAAAAGATAATAGGACTATCATGCGTGGGTGCAATAGCAACAATTTCATGTTTAACATAAGGAACTATAGCAAGTTCATCTCCATAAGCATCATTCATATTGGCATCTTGGCCACAAGCATAGCAAGCATCATCAAAAAGGGATATTTCAAGAGAATCAACGGGATCATAACAATCATCATAGCAATCATCCTTCGGTACGCACGAAGGGAAATTAAACAATGTATGAGTTGAAGAGTTACTCTCATTAGAAGGTGGGCACGGGTAGCTAATCCGCTCTTCCTCCTTTTGTTCTTCGCTCTCCTCATGATCTTTTCCATCCAATGAGCTCACAGTTTTATCAATTTCTCCTTCCATAGACTCCTGCAAAATATTAGTCTCTTCTTGGACAGCGGAGTAGTCCTCATATATGGTTTAACATAGGCATTAGAAGATAATTATCATAGCAATATTTAAGTATGGCAAAAATTTCAGATTTGTAAAGAGTAGCACCATACTTTTCAATCAAAGAAGCAATTTCATAAGCACCCTTAAAAGCAAAAATATTCTTCAATTTGTTGAACATCATAGTAATTATAAACACCCTTAGCATACGAAGATACGATTCCATTATCACTAAACTCACATTGGTAGGGAAGGTGTTTCTTGGGATTTTCAGAACAACAAGTAAAATCATATATTTCACATAAATTCCAAGCATAGCATTGCAAACGATGAATTTGACCCAGTAAAAGTTTCCCTTTTTCAGATATACGGTGTCGCACATAACAAGCATGCTCATCTAAAGATTTGCCCTCAACTAAGCTAATTGGGGTTTCAGCACGAGCACAAAGGGATCGAAGATGATCCAAGTAAAAAGCTTCAGCAGTGTGATAGATTTTGAGTGGTTCTTCAACCATTGGTTCAGTAGGTACAACTAATTTGTTTGGTATTTTGCGTTTCCTACCCATAACTAAAGATAGAAAACAACTAAGAACAGCAAATAAAAATTACTTAGTGATAAAGCAAACAAGCACACACGAGAATATTCACCCCACGCTATTGCTCCTCGGCAACAGCGCTAGAAAAAGGTCTTGATAACCCACAAGTATAGGGGATCGCAACAGTTTTCGATAAGTAAGAGTGTCGAACCCAACGAGGAGCTAAAGGTAGAACAAATATTCCCTCAAGTTCTATCGACCACCGATACAACTCTACGCACGCTTTACGTTCGCTTTACCGGAAACAAGTATGAAACTAGAAGTACTTTGTAGGTGTTTTTGGATAGGTTTGCAAGAAAGTAAAGAGTACGAAAATAAAGACTAGGGGCTGTTTAGTTAAAGACACAATAAAGTAAATATAGCGAGTGTGGAAAAGTGGTGGTAGGAGTTGTGAAATTGTCCCTAAGCAATTGACTAGTTTACTAGACCGATAGCAAGTTTCATGTGGGAGAGGCCACTGCTAGCATGTCATCCCTTACTTGGAATTCTATGCACTTATGATTGGAACTATTAGCAAGCATCCGCAACTACTAATGTTCATTCAGGTAAAACCCAACCATAGCATTAAGATATATTGGTCCCCCTTCAATCCCGTATGCATCAATTTCTATGCTAGGCTGAAGCTTCTGTCACCCTTGCCCTCCAATACATAGTCCTATCAACATACAACTAACCCTATGGTGTGATCCATGCGCGTGCTCATATGATGGGCACCAAAGGACAACAACATAACCACAAGCAAATTAAATCAATCATAGCAATTCATCAACCACCGATAGGACAACGAAAATCTACTCAGACATCATAGGATGGCAACACATCATTGGATAACAATATGAAGCATAAAGCACCATGTTCAAGTAGAGGGTACAGCGGGTTGCGGGAGAGTGGACCGCTGTAGATAGAGGGGGGAAGGTGATGGAGATATTGGTGAAGATGGCGGAGGTGTTGGTGAAGATCGCGGTGATGATGATGGCCCCCGGCGGCGTTCCCGCGCCACCGGAAGCGAGGGGGAGAGAGCCCCCTCCTTCTTCTTCTTCCTTGACCTTCTCCCTAGATGGGAGAAGGGTTACCCCTCTGGTCCATGGTCTCCATGGCGTGGGAGGGGCGAGAGCCCCTCCGAGATTGGATCTGTCTCTCTGTCTCTCTCTGTTTCTGCGCTCTCCTCTGCTGCCCTTTCACCGTTTCGTGTATATATGGAGATCCGTAACTCCGATTGGACTGAGACCTTCGCCGTGATTTTTTTACCAAAAATTAGCTTTCTTGCGGCCAAAGAAGGGCATCAACCGCCTTATGGGTGGCCCACGAGGGTCAGGGGCGCGCCCAGGGGGGCAGGCGCGCCCCCTGCCTCGTGGCCACCTCGGGCACCGTCTCGCGTGGATTTTTCTTCTGGAATTTTCCAAATATTCCAAAAATAAGCTCCGTCCGTTTTTATCCCGTTTGGATTCCGTTTGATATGGATATTCTGTGAAACATAAAACATGCAACAAACAGGAACTGGCACTGGGCACTGGATCAATATGTTAGTCCCAAAATAATATAAAAAGTTGCCAAAAGTATATGAAAGTTGAATAATATTGGCATGGAACAATCAAAAATTATAGATACGATGGAGACGTATCAGGCACCAGCAAAAGGTCAAGTTTAGCGTCCATCTAGGCTTACAATAATATTGTGTTTCAATGACGACGCCTTACCCTGTAGATGACCTCGATCACCTCTGGCTTAGCAAAAGGTCAAGTTTAGAGTCCATCGAGGCTTGCTTCTTCATGTACTCCTCTTCTTGTCTGATCCTTGCTTCTTCTGATTCCTCTACCTTCTTAGTGAAGGTGTTGACAATCTTACGAAGCTCTGCATTACCTTTCTTCTCCGTTGCCAGTTGTGCTTCAAGGTTGGTACCACTGGTTCTCTCATGCACATGCTGGATCCCCACATTCTACAGAAACTTAGGCTTCTTGGTGTGCTGAGTGAGCACGTCAGATACAACCTTAGTCACAGAGATAGGTTGTTGTCCATCTTTGGTAGGTTGAGAGACTTTCTCTTCCATTTCAGTCCAGCAATGCAAGCAACAAACAAACATGGTTATGAGGTTATGGGACAGCTTTGCCACAAGACATAAAAACAAATGGGGAAAATCTAATCTAAGCACTAGGCGCCACTGTTTTACCACACGACGGCTCGCACAGGCCCATGCGCTACATCGCACGAGGAGGAGAACAGCGAAACATATTTTTCTTGTCGCTGCAGTGTAACTGCACAGGAATCTATTCTCTGCACTACTGCGCCTACACTTCTGAGTTGCTGACCCCAAAGGGTATTCTACAATGCTGCTACAGTAAATACCTGCACTGTTGTCCTACCGTGCTCTGCTGCAACATGTGTTGTGCAGAGTACTTTTTTCAACAGGCACACTTCCTATTAACTTGTAATCTAGGGATTACTTAACGTGGCAACAAGTACTTGGAACATACAAACTAAGCATTATTCAACTTGGCAACCGAGTATACCTAGTCTGGCAACTAACAATAATAAACTTTTTAGTAAATAAGTACTTTGTATTTCTGGAGTAAAAAAAGGACAAAAGCTCGCTGGTAAATCCACGACGACTTATATTTTGGGATTTTATGACGGTGAGACAACATTTGTCATAAAGTCATCACCAGTTTTCAGGGGCCGTCGTCCTTTTGATGATCCATGATGGATCTATGCTGACCGTCACCGATGGAATACCATTGATGATGGTTTCTCAAACCGTCACCAAAAATCCATCATAGATTAACAGGTTTCTTGTAGTGCTGGCATTGCTCCTGTAGCGGGTTTGGCACCTAGCGGTGCTTCCAGGACGTAATTTTTCTGTGCAGCAATGAGGATAATCCTCAAGTTACGGACCCAGTCCGTGTAATTGCTACCATCATCTTTCAACTTAGCTTTCTTTAGGAACGCATTAAATTCAACGGAACAACAGCACGGGCCATTTATCTACAACAATATAGACATGCAAAAATACTATCAAGTACTAAGTTCATGATAAATTAAAGTTCAATTAATCATATTACTTAAGAACTCCCACTTAGATAGACATCCCTCTAATCATCTAAGTGATCACGTGATCCATATCAACTAAACCATGTCCGATCATCACGTGAGATGGAGTAGTTTTCAATGGTGAACATCACTATGTTGATCATATCTACTATATGATTCACGCTCGATCTTTCGGTCTCAGTGTTTCGAGGCCATATCTGCATATGCTAGGCTCGTCAAGTTTAATCCGAGTATTCTGCATGTGCAAAACTGGCTTGCACCCGTTGTATGTGAACGTAGAACTTATCACACCTGATCATCACGTGGTGTCTCGGCACGACGAACTGTCGCAACGGTGCATACTCAGGGAGAACACTTATACCTTGAAATTTAGTGAGAGATCATCTTATAATGCTACCACCAAACTAAGCAAAATAAGATGCATAAAGGATAAACATCACATGCAATCAATATAAGTGATATGATATGGCCATCATCATCTTGTGCCTTTGATCTCCATCTCCAAAGCACCGTCATGATCACCATCATCACCGGCTTGACACCTTGTTCTCCATCGAAGCATCATTGTCGTCTTTCCAACTATTGCTTCTACGACTATCGCTACCGCTTAGTGATAAAGTAAAGCAATTACATGGCGATTGCATTTCATACAATAAAGCGACAACCATATGGCTCCTGCCAGTTGCCGATAACTGTGTTACAAAACATGATCTTCTCATACGACAATTTATATAATCACGTCTTGACCATATCACATCATAACATGCCCTGCAAAAACAAGTTAGACGTCCTCTACTTTGTTGTTGCAAGTTTTACGTGGCTGCTACGGGCTTAGCAAGAACCGTTCTTACCTACGCATCAAAACCACAACGATTTTTCGTCAAGTTTGCTGTTTTAACCTTCAACAAGGACCGGGCGTAGTCACACTCGATTCAACTAAAGTTGGAGAAACATACGCCCACTAGCCACCTGTGTGTGAAGCACTTCGGTAGAACCAGTCTTGCGTAAGCGTACGCGTAATGTCGGTCTGAGCCGCTTCATCCAACAATACCGCGGAATCAAAGTATGACATGCTGGTAAGCAGTATGACTATTATCGCCCACAACTCTTTGTGTTCTACTCGTGCATATAACATCTACGCATAGACCTGGCTCGGATGCAACTGTTGTAGAACGCAGTAATTTCAAAAAAAATCCTACGATCACGCAAGATGTATCTAGGTGATGCATAGCAACGAGAGGGGAGAGTGTTGTCCATGTACCGTCGTAGACCGAAAGCGGAATCGTTATGACAACGCGGTTGATGTAGTCGTACGTCTTCATGATCTGACCGATCCTAGCATCGAAGGTACGGCACCTTCGCAATCTGCACACGTTCAGCTCGGTGACATCCCATGAACTCTAGATCCAGCTGAGGTCGAGGGAGAGTTTCGTCAGCACGATGGCGTGAGGACAATGATGATGAAGTTACCGACGCAGGGTTTCGCCTAAGCACTACAACGATGTGAATGAGGTGGAAATCTGTGGAGAGGGGCACCGCACACGGCTAAACAATCAACTTGTGTGTCTATGGGGTGCCCCCTCCCCGGTATATAAAGGAGTGGAGGTGGGGAGGACCAGCCCTCTCTATGGCGCGCCCAAGGGGGAGTCCTATGCTACCTATTGAGCATGCGTTGGTTTTCCCTTGAAGAGGAAAGGGTGATGCAGCAAAGTAGCGTAAGTATTTCCCTCAGTTTTTGAGAACCAAGGTATCAATCCAGTAGGAGGTTACACGCAAGTTGCCTTATACCTGCACAAACAAATAAGAACCTTGCAACCAACGCGATAAAGGGGTTGTCAATCCCTTCACGGCCACTTGCAAAAGTGAGATCTGATAGAGATAATAAGATAAATATTTTTGGTATTTTTATGATATAGATTGGAAAGTAAAGATTGCAAAATAAACGGCGGAAGAAATAGTAAATTGGTAGGAAAATAATATGATGAAGATAGACCCGGGGGCCAGGTTTCACTAGTGGCTTCTCTCAAGATAGCAAATTCTACGGTGGGTGAACAAATTACTGTCGAGCAATTGATAGAAAAGCGCATAGTTATGAGAATATCTAGGCATGATCATGTATATAGGCATCACGTCTGCGACAAGTAGACCGAAACGATTCTACATCTACTACTATTACTCCACACATCGACCCATATCCAGCATGCATCTAGAGTATTAAGTTCATAAGAACAGAGTAACGCATTAGGCAAGATGACATGATGTAGAGGGATAAACTCGAGGAATATGATATAAACCCCATCTTTTTATCCTCGATGGCAACAATACAATACGTGCCTTGCTGCCCCTGCTGTCCCTGGGAAAGGACATCGCAAGATTGAACCCAAAGCTAAGCACATCTCCCATTGCAAGAAATATCAATCTAGTAGACCAAACCAAACTGATAATTCGAAGAGACTTGCAAAGATAACAAATCATACATATAAGAATTCAGAGAAGAACCAAATATTGTTCATAGATAATCTTGATCATAAACCCACAATTCATCAGATCTCGACAAACACACCGCAAAAAGAATTACATTGAATAGATCTCCATGAGAATCGAGGAGAACTTTGTATTGAGATCCAAAGAGAGAGAAGAAGCCATCTAGCTAATAACTATGGACCCGAAGGTCTGTGGTAAACTACTCACACATCATCGGAGAGGCTATGGTGTTGATGTAAAAGCCCTCCGTGATCGATTCCCCCTCCGGCGGAGCGCCGGAAAAGGCCCCAAGATGGGATCTCACGGGTACAGAAGGTTGCGGCGGTGGAAATAGGGTTTCGTGGTGCTCTCGGATGTTTTCAGGGTATATGAGTATATATAGGCGAAGGAAGGGGGTCGGTGCAGCCACGAGGGGCCCACGAGGGTGGGGGCACGCCTACCCCTTGGGCGCGCCTCCCTGCCTCATGGCCGCCTCGTTGCTTCCTTGACGTCCACTCCAAGTCTCCTCGATTGCGTTTGTTCCAAAAATAACTCTCCCGAAGGTTTCATTTCGTTTGGATTCCGTTTGATATTCCTTTTCTGTGAAACACTGAAATAGGCAAAAAAAGCAGCAATTTGCATTGGGCCTTTGGTTAGTAGGTTAGTCCCAAAAATAATATAAAGTGTATAATAAAGGCCATTAAACATCCAAAACAGGTAATATAATAGCATGGAACAATGAAAAATTATAGATACATTGGAGACGTATCAAGCATCCCAAGCTTAATTCCTGCTCGTCCTCGAGTAGGTAAATGATACAAACAGAATTTTTGATGTGGAATGCTACCTAGCATAATTCTCAATGTAATTTTCTTTATTGCGGCATGAATGTTCAGATCCGAAAGATTCAAGACAAAAGTTTAATATTGACATAAAAATAATAATACTTCAAGCATACTAACAAAGCAATCATGTCTTCTCAAAATAACATGGCCAAAGAAAGTTATCCCTACAAAATCATATAGTCTGGTTATGCTCTATCTTCATCACAAAAAATATTTAAATCATGCACAACCCCGATGACAAGCCAAGCAATTGTTTCATACTTTTGATGTTCACAAACTATTTCAATCTTCACGCAATACATGAGCGTGAGCCATGGACATAGCACTATATGTGGAATAGAAGGGTGGTTGTGAAGAAGACAAAAAAGAGAAGATAGTCTCACATCAACTAGGCGTATCAACGGGCTATGGAGATGCCCATCAATAGATATTAATGTGAGTGAGTAGGGATTGCCATGCAACGGATGCACTAGAGCTAAAAGTGTATGAAAGCTCAACAAAAGAAACTAAGTGGGTGTGCATCCAACTCGCTTGCTCACGAAGACCTAGAGCATTTTGAGGAAGCCCATCATTGGAATATACAAGCCAACTTCTATAATGTAAAATTCCCACTAGTATATGAAAGTGACAACATAGGAGACTCTCTATCATGAAGATCATGGTGCTACTTTGAAGCACAAGTGTGGTAAAAGGATAGTAACATTGTCCCTTATCTCTTTTTCTCTCATTTTTTTATTTTTTTTATTTGGGCCTTTTCCCTTTTTTATGGCCTCTTTTTTTCTCTTTTTTTTCGTCCGGAGTCTCATCCCGACTTGTGGGGGAATCATAGTCTCCATCATCCTTTCCTCACTTGGGACAATGCTCTAATAATGATGATCATCATACTTTTATTTACTTACAACTCAATACTTAGAAAAAAATATGACTCTATGTGAATGCTTCCGGTGGTGTACCGGGATATGCAATGAATCAAGAGTGACATGTATGAAAGAACTATAAAGGTGGCTTGCCACAAATACGATGTCAACTACATGATCATGCAAATCAATATGACAATGATGAAACGTGTCATAACAAACGGAACGGTGGTAGGTTGCATGGAAATATATCTCGGAATGGCTATGGAAATGCCATAATAGGTAGGTATGGTGGCTATTTTGAGGAAGGTATATGGTGGGTGTATGATACCGGCTAAAGGTGCGCGATATTAGAGAGGCTAGCAATGGTGGAAGGGTGAGAGTGCGTATAATCCATGGACTCAACATTAGTCATAAAGAACTCACATACTTATTGCAAAAATCTATTAGTTATCGAAACAAAGTACTACGCGCATGCTCCTAGGGGATAGATTGGTAGGAAAAGACCATCGCTTGTCCCCGACCGCCACTCATAAGGAAGACAATCAATAAATAAATCATGCTCCGACTTCATCACATAACGGTTCACCATACGTGCATGCTACGGGAATCACAAACCTTAGAACAAGTATTTCTCAAATTCACAACTAGTCAACTAGCATGACTCTAATATCACCATCTTCACATCTCAAAACATTTATCAAGTATCAAACTTCTCATAGAATTCTATGCACTTTATATGATAGTTTTTATTATACCTATCTTGGATGTTCATCATATTAGGACTAATTTTATAGCCAAAGCAAACTACCATGCTGTTCTATAAGACTCTCAAAATAATATAAGTGAAGCATGATAGATCAATAATTTCTATAAAATAAAACCACCACCATGATCTAAAAAGACATAAGCGAAGCACTACAGCAAAATTATCTAGCTCAAAAGATATAAGTGAAGCACATAGAGTATTCTAATAAATTCCGATTCATGTGTGTCTCTCCCAAAAGGTGTGTACAGAAAGGATTATTGTGGTAAACTAAAAAGCAAAGACTCAAATCATACAAGACGCTCCAAGCAAAACACATATCATGTGGTGAATAAAAATATAGTCTCAAGTAAAGTTACCGATGGACGAAGACGAAAGAGGGGATGCCTTCCGGGGCATCCCCAAGCTTAGGCTCTTGGTTGTCCTTGAATTTTACCTTGGGGTGCCTTGGGCGTCCCCAAGCTTAGGCTCTTTCCACTCCTTATTCCATAATCCATCAAATCTTTACCCAAAACTTGAAACTTCACAACACAAAACTCAACAGAAAATCTCATGAGCTCCGTTAGTATAAGACAACAAATCACCACCTTAAGGTACTGTAATGAACTCATTATTTATTTATATTGATGTTAAAACTACTGTATTCCAACTTCTCTATGGTTCATACCCCCCGATACTAGCCATAGATTCATCAAAATAAGCAAACAACACACGAAAAACAGAATCTGTCAAAAACAGAACAGTCTGTAGTAATCTGGATCAAAGGTATACTTATGTAACTCCAAAAATTCTGAAATAAATTTGTGGACGTGAGTAATTGTTCTATTAATCATCTGAAGAAAGAATCAACCTAAAATCACTCTCCAGTAAAAAATGGCAGCTAATCTCGTGAACGCTAAAGTTTCTGTTTTTTACAGCAAGATCATAAAGACTTCACCCAAGTCTTCCCAAAGGTTCTACTTGGCACAAACACTAATTAAAATATAAAACAACATCTAAACAGAAGCTAGATGAATTATTTATTACTAAAAATAAACAAAAATCAAGAAACTAAAATAAAATTGGGTTGCCTCCCAACAAGCGCTATCGTTTAACGCCCCTAGCTAGGCATAAAAACAAGAATAGATCTAGGTATTATCATCTTTGGTATGCAATCCATAAGTGGCTCTCATAATTGATTCATAAGGTAATTTAATTTTCTTCCTAGGAAAGTGTTCCATGCCTTTCCTTAACGGAAATTGGAATCTAATATTTCCTTCTTTCATATCAATAATTGCACCAATCGTTCTAAGGAAAGGTCTACCAAGAATAATAGGACATGTAGGATTGCAATCTATATCAAGAACAATGAAATCTACGGGCACATAATTCCTATTTGAAACAATAATAACATCATTAATCCTTCCCATAGGTTTCTTAATGGTGGAATCCGCAAGATGCAAATTTAAAGAACAATCATCAAATTCACGGAAACCTAACACATCACACAAAGTTTTTGGAATCGTGGAAACACTAGCACCCAAATCACACAAAGCATAGCATTCGTGATCTTTAATCTTAATTTTAATAGTAGGTTCCCACTCATCATAAAGTTTTCTAGGGATAGAGACTTCTAATTCAAGCTTTTCTTCATAAGATTGCATTAAAGCATCAACGATATGTTTAGTAAAAGCTTTATTTTGATCATAAGCATGAGGAGAATTTAACACGGATTGCAACAAGGAAATACAATCTATTAAAGAACAATTATCATAATTAAACTCCTTGAAATCCGAAATAGTGGGTTCATTGCTATTTAAAGTTTTGACCTCTTTAATCCCACTTTTACCAATTTTTGCATCAAGATCTAAAAACTCCGAATCATTGGGACGCCTTTTAACTAAAGTTGACTCATCTCCAGTCCCATCATTATCAAGATTCATATTGCAAAACAAAGATTTAATAGGAGACACATCAATCACTTTTAGATCTTCATCATTATTATCATGATAACTAGAAGAACACGCTTTCATAAAGCAATCTTTTTTAGCACGCATCCTAGCGGTTCTTTCTTTGCACTCATCAATGGAAATTCTCATAGCTTTGAGAGACTCATTGATATCATGCTTAGGTGGAATAGATCTAAGTTTCAAAGAATCAACATCAAGAGAAATTCTATCCACGTTCCTAGCCAACTCATCAATCTTAGGCAATTTTTCTTCAAGCAAAGCATTGAAATTATTTTGCGAAATCATAAATTCTTTAACACTAGTCTCAAAATCAGAGGGCATCTTATTAAAATTTCCATAAGAGTTGTTGTAGGAATTACCATAATTATTAGAGGAATTACTAGGAAACGGCCTAGGATTAAAGTTTCCTCTATAGACGTACCAATGAAATTCACATCCATAGATTCATTATTATTCTCAATCAAAGTAGACAAAGGCATATCATTAGGATCAGAAGAAACACTCTTATTAGCAAACAATTTCATAAGTTCATCCATCTTTCCACTTAAAACATTAATCTCTTATATTGCATGAACCTTTTTACTAGTAGATCTTTCGGTGTGCCATTGAGAATAATTAACCATAATATTATCTAGGAGTTTAGTAGCTTCTCCTAAAGTTATTTCCATAAAAGTGCCTCCCGTGGCCGAATCTAAAAGATTTCTAGAAGCAAAATTCAATCCAGCATAAAATTTTTGTATGATCATCTATAATTCAAACCATGAGTAGGGCAATTACGTATCATTAATTTCATCCTCTCCCAAGCTTGTGCAACATGCTCATGATCAAGTTGCTTAAAATTCATAATATCGTTTCTAAGAGAGATGATCTTACGGGAGGAAAATACTTAGAGATAAAAGCATCTTTGCACTTATTCCATGAATCAATACTATTTTAGGCAAAGACGAAAACCAAGTTTTAGCACGGTCTCTAAGCGAAAATGGAAATAGCTTCAATTTAACAATTCATTATCCACGTCTTTCTTCTTTTGCATATCACACAAATCAACAAAGTTGTTTAGATGGGTAGCGGCATCTTCACTAGGAAGGCCAGAAAATTGATCTTTCATGACAAGATTCAACGAAGCAGCATTAATTTCACAAGATTCAGCATCGGTAATAGGAGCAATCGGAGTGCTAAGAAAATCATTGTTGTTGGTATTGGAAAAATCACACAATTTAGTATTGTCTTGAGCCATCGTGACAAACAATCCAACACACAAGAACACAAGAAGCAAGCGAAAAGAGGTGAACGAAAAAGAGGGCGAATAAAACGGCAAAGGTGAAGTGGGGGAGAGGAAAACGAGAGGCAAATGACAAATAATGTAATGCGAGGGATAAGAGTTTGTGATGGGTACTTGGTATGTCTTGACTTGACTTGACTTGGCGTAAGCCTCCCCGGCAACGGCGCCAGAAATCCTTCTTGCTACCTCTTGAGCATGCGTTGGTTTTCCCTTGAAGAGGAAAGGGTGATGCAGCAAAGTAGCGTAAGTATTTCCCTCAGTTTTTGAGAACCAAGGTATCAATCCAGTAGGAGGTTACACGCAAGTCGTCTTATACCTGCACAAACAAATAAGAACTTTGCAACCAACGCGATAAAGGGGTTGTCAATCCCTTCACAGCCACTTGCAAAAGTGAGATCTGATAGAGATAATAAGATAAATATTTTTGGTATTTTTATGATATAGATTGGAAAGTAAAGATTGCAAAATAAACGGCGGAAGAAATAGTAAATTGATAGGAAAATAATATGATGAAGATAGACCCAGGGGCCATAGGTTTCACTAGTGGCTTCTCTCAAGATAGCAAATTCTACGGTGGGTGAACAAATTACTGTCGAGCAATTGATAGAAAAGCGCATAGTTATGAGAATATCTAGGCATGATCATGTATATAGGCATCACGTCTGCGACAAGTAGACCGAAACGATTCTGCATCTACTACTATTACTCCACACATCGACCGCTATCCAGCATGCATCTAGAGTATTAAGTTCATAAGAACAGAGTAACGCATTAGGCAAGATGGCATGATGTAGAGGGATAAACTCAAGCAATATGATATAAACCCCATCTTTTTATCCTCGATGGCAACAATACAATACATGCCTTGCTGCCCCTGCTGTCACTAGGAAAGGACACCACAAGATTGAACCCAAAGCTAAGCACATCTCCCATTGCAAGAAAGATCAATCTAGTAGGCCAAACCAAACTGGTAATTCGAAGAGACTTGCAAAGATAACAAATCATACATATAAGAATTCAGAGAAGAACAAAATATTGTTCATAGATAATCTTGATCATAAACCCACAATTCATCGGATCTCGACAAACACAGCGCAAAAAGAATTACATCGACTAGATCTCCAAGAGAATCGAGGAGAATTTTGTATTGAGATCCAAAGAGAGAGAAGAAGTCATCTAGCTAATAACTATGGACCCGAAGGTCTGTGGTAAACTACTCACACATCATCGGAGAGGCTATGGTGTTGATGTAGAAGCCCTCCGTGATCGGTCCCCCCTCTAGCGGAGCGCCGGAAAAGCCCCAAGATGGGATCTCACGGGTACAAAAGGTTGCGGCGGTGGAAATAGGGTTTCGTGGTGCTCTCGGATGTTTTCAAGGTATATGAGTATATATAGGCGAAGGAAGGAGGTCGGTGGAGCCACGAGGGGCCCACGAGGGTGGGGGCGCGCCTCCCTGCCTCGTGGCCGCCTCGTTGCTTCCTTGACGTCCACCCCAAGTCTCCTGGATTGCGTTTGTTCCAAAAATAACTCTCCCAAAGGTTTCATTCCGTTTGATATTCCTTTTCTGCGAAACACTGAAATAGGAAAAAAAACAGCAATTTGCACTGGGCCTTTGGTTAGTAGGTTAGTCCCAAAAATAGTATAGAAGTGTATAATAAAGCCCATTAAACATCCAAAACAGATAATATAATAGCATGGAACAATCATCAATTATTGGTAGAGACGTATAATCCTACTCCCGGTGGGAGTAGGTTCCCCCCTTTCCCTAGTTGGAGTAGGAGAAGAAGGAAGAGGGAGAAGGAGAGAAGGAATGGGGGGGGCCCCACCCAATTCGGATTGGGCTTGGAGGGCACGCCCTCCACCTGGCCGCCTCCTCCTCTCTCCCACTAAGGCCCAATAAGACCCATTGACTCCCTGGGGGGTTCCGGTAACCCCCCCGGTACTCCCGTAAATGCCCGAACTCACCCGGAACCTTTCTGATGTCCAAACATAGCCTTCCAATATATAAATCTTTATGTCTCGACCATTTAGAGACTCCTCGTCATGTCCGTCATCACATCCGGGACTCCGAACAACCTTCGATACATCAAAACACATAAACTCATAATACCGATCGCCATTGAATGTTAAGCGTGCGGACCCTACGGGTTCGAGAACTATGTAGACATGACCGAGACTCGTCTCCGGTCAATAACCAGTAGTGGAACCTGGATGCTCATGTTGGTTCCTACATATTGTACGAAGATCTTTATCGGTCAAACCGCATAACAACATACGTTGTTCCCTTTGTCATCGGTATGTTACTTGCCCGAGATTCGATCGTCGGTATCTCAATACCTAGTTCAATCTGTTACCGGCAAGTCTCTTTACTCGTTCCGTAATGCATCATCCCGTAACTAACTCATTAGTCACATTGCTTGCAAGGCTTATAATGGTATGCATTACCGAGTGGGCCCAGAGATACCTCTCCAACAATCAAGTGGAAAATCCTAATCTCGATCTATGCCAACTCAACAAACACCATCGGAGACACCTGTAGAGCGTCTTTATAATCACCCAGTTACGTTGTGACGTTTGATAGCACACTAAGTGTTCCTCCGGTATTCGGGAGTTGCATAATCTCATAGTCATAGGAACATGTATAAGTTATGAAGAAAGCAATAGCAACAAACTAAACGATCATCGTGCTAAGCTAACGGATGGGTCAGGTCAATCACATCATTCTCTAATGATGTGATCCCATTCATCAAATGACAACTCATGTCTATGGTTAGGAAACTTAACCATCTTTGATTAACGAGCTAGTCAAGTAGAGGCATACTAGTGACACCCTGTTTTGTCTATGTATTCACACATGTACTAAGTTTCCGGTTAATACAATTCTAGCATGAATAATAAAAATTTATCATGATATAAGGAAATATAAATAACAACTTTATTATTGCCTCTAGGGCATATTTCCTTCAGTAACATACCGATGACAAAAGGGAACAACATATGTGTTTTTATGAGTTTTTGTGTTTTTATGTACCGAAGGTAGTTCGGAGTCCCGGATGTGATCACGAACATGACAAGGAGTCTCGAAATGGTCAAGACATGAAGATTGATATATTGGAAGGTTATGTTTGGACACCGGAATGGTTTCGGATGAGTACCGGGGGGTTACCGGAACCCCCCCAGGGGGTCAATGGGCCTTCATGGGCCTTAGTGGAAGAGAGAGGAGGCGGCCAAGAGGTGGGGGCGCCCCCCCAAAGCCCAATCCGAATTGGGGAGGGGGGCCGGCCCCCCTTTCCTTCTTCCACTCTTCCCCTTCCTTCCCCCTCCTAGTTGGACTAGGAAAGGGGGAAACCTACTCCTAGTAGGAGTAGGAATCCCCCCCCCTTGGGGGCGCACCATGAGGTCGGCCGGCCCCCTCCTCCCCTCCTTTATATACGGGGGAGGGGGGCACCCCATAGACACACAAGTTGATTCTTAGCCGTGTGCGGGGCCCCCTTCCACATATTTCCACCTCGATCATATTGTCGTAGTGCTTAGGCGAAGCCCTGCGTGGGTAACTTCATCATCACTGTCAACACGCCATCGTGTTGACAAAACTCTCCCTCGACCTCAGCTGGATCTAGAAGTTCGAGGGACGTCACCGAGCTAAACGTGTGCAGATCACGGAGGTGTCGTGCGTTCGGTACTTGATCGGTTGGATCGCGAAGACGTTCGACTACATCAACCGCGTTACTTAACACTTCCGCTTTCGGTCTATGAGGGTACGTGGACACACTCTCCCCGCTCGTTGCTATGCTTCTCCTAGATAGATCTTGCGTGATCGTAGGATTTTTTTTGAAATACTACGTTCCCCAACAAGTTTCATATGCACAATACTAACTTATGATACTACCACTTCAGGAGGTCTTAGGGTATAATTCTTAGCATGCCATTGTAGGCAGAGGTAAAATAACAACTACCTACTCAAAGCAACACTGTAGGAAACATCTGATAGCAGATAAATAGAGCCTAAATCATAGGCAAAGTTAAGTTAATGCATCTTTGGATTTCTGGTGGTAGAACTATAAAAAACTGATAGTAGATAAATAGAGCTTAAACCTAAGATAAATTTTAGTACATAAATAAAGCTGAAAGACCTTTTTTAACCAGCGGCATACAATTTGCCTCCTCTGTTAATTAAGAAGAGAGTAGAGTTTTACAACCCCACCCATAATTTGTTTGACTCCTTCCACATACCAAGGCTAACACAAAGGCAAAGCACGACCAAAATTGTCGGTGTTGAGCACCCCAATTCCACCATACTCATACATGCGACAAACGGCCTGTCAATTGACCTTGCACTTTGCACCGGTAGCCTTATCCGATACAATGAATTCTTTTGATTCAGGTGGTAGAATTGCATCCTAGAACTACCTTTTTCTCCACTAGCAAAAACATGAGCACATTACTAGAAATTGCAATTATTTAACCAATATGGTGCATTATGTGACTTATGCAAGATTTAAAATAACAGACTATACGACATCCAAATCAGTTACAACGACACTAAATCGCGCTTTAGCGATCCTACGTTAGCCAATTCTGCATGGATCAAACCTGGCCATATAGACCTGGCTGACACAACATGGCGCAACCCCACTGTAAAACGGAATGGCACGGCGCGACCAATATCGGCCCTTTTATAGAAGGGTTGTGCCATCCGGCCTGAAAACTTAGCTTTCAAAATTAGAACAACACGGCATGGCTGCAGGCCGGCCCACGCTAGAAAAGTCAAAATAGCCCTAAGAAGGCCAAAACATGTTCATAAAAGCTCAAACAACCCCAAAAAGGTCCCACAGTTAAAAAGGACCATGTCGTACCTAGCCTTAAGGCCTGGCCTTGGGGATCGGCCTTGTTCCATGGCAGACTAACTGTCGGCCCAGACCTTTTAATCGTATACTTGGCTGAAAATCCATGCCCGCGGGCCGACCCGCGAGGCACGGGCCATATGGCTAGCTTTAACATGGAGGCAGGCAGACCCGGCCAGATGGGCCGACACGGCACGACCCATCGAGGCACGTCTAATACACGGGGCATGTCGTGCCGGCACTCGTGCCATGCTTCTTAGCCCACACACGACACAACAAGGAAACAGGCCGGCCCGCCGACACGTTTGGCCCACTAGGCCGTCTGATTTTGGACTGTTTTTTGGGCCTATTTTGGCTCTTTTGGGTAGCTAATTTATAAAAAATTCTAAAAATATATAAAAAAGTAATTTTTTTAGGGAATATAAAAAAGTAAATGGGTCGTGCCGTCCTGGCACTTGTGCCGAGCCTCGCGGCCAGGCACAGCCCGATTATAAACGTGCCGGGTCAGGCCCATGGTGGGCCAGACACGCGGGCTATCAGGCCAGCACGCCAGGACCGGGCCATTTGGCCACCTTTGGAGGCAGGCCACCACGTGTTTCACTGGTATGTCTAAAAAAAAACGTGTTTCACTGGGCAATAAGTAACCGTCCGATGGTGCCTGGTGTCCCGATCCCAGCCGCAAAATCCATCTCTTCCTCCTCTTCCAAATAGCCTTCGCCTCCGGCTCTCCGCCCCTCCTCTGCCCCCCAGCCCCAGAACACCCGCTCAGGCAAAGCCGGCGACTCCCTCCCCCCTCTCACACGCCCGCGACGCCTGAATCAATCATGAACATGGTACTGGGACCAGTCCACATTCCTAGCCCTCCGTCGGCTATAAGTACCCCAGGCCACCACCAGCCGCGCGCATTTCCGGTCTCACACACCCGCCAGGCCGCCAGAGAGGGGTACCGCCGTGCCGTACCGGTGGGAGGGGAGGAGGAGGCCACCGCGGAGAGGCGCACGGGACTAAGCGGCGACGCTCGACGATCCCGTCCTCTCCGGGGAGCTCCTCGATCTGCAGCTGTTCGAGGTGGGTTCCCGAGCTCAGTTGCCTCGCTTACTGGTTCTGGACTGATCGGCGTCGCTGGCTGGCGAATCTCTCCGATTCCTCACTGAATTTGATCGAATGGCGTCTCTGGTTTCGGAATTCGGGCGGTTTAGTGCTTGCTCCTGGATTAATCGCTTGTGTTTGCTTCTGCTGCGTTCTAATCCGTTTCCTGCAATCTCGTTTCAGCGATCAAGCCCTTCCCTGCATTCCCTGAGCAATCCGAAACCGCGCCGCCCTCCTCTCACGCGGGTTCACGAGACAGGAACTCGAGCCTTCAGGTAATAAATCCCATTCCATCCCACGAATTTCTGACGCCTTCTTCCGTTTCCTGCAATGTGTGATCAAATGCCGTCTCCGTGTTTGTGTAAATGCTCCAAAGAAGCAACAACTTGTGAGCTGAGCGTATCATTGTGTGCTGAATGTGGCGTATCACTGTGTCCTTAGTTGCTGCGTAGTTAAACTTAAACCCCGTGATGATGTGAGAATTTTCACATGTTGTTGCAACTTGTCATTGCTGGCGCATGTTATTGTCTTCCCTCAAACTATCACATCATGGCTGGTTGTTTCACAGTGCTTTTAAAAAAGCAGCATCTTATAAACTATTTTGCCCCACTAAAACCTACTTGTGCTTTTGATTAATCTGTCAGGGAAGACTTCAGTTCGGACTGTAGATTATGATTCAACTCCCCTGTTGTTTACAGACATGCGGTTTTTTTTTCCTGAATAGTAGAGGCAAATTTATTGCTTCCTTATGCTTCGGTAGTGGTGGTGGAGCAGTTCTGTAGTTTTTTTCAGTTAGATGCGATAGTTTATTTTGATGCATATGGTGTAATGTTCTAATGCACTTTGCCTTGCGCTCCACATGTTGTGGAAAAAGATTAGTGAGTTAATGTTCAGTTCATCTCTCTGTGTTCTGACTTGGTGCATCTTTGTAATGGTTTTAGATATGGCACCACGAGGAAGACCTCCGAAGCATGTGTGCAACAAGTGCTATAAGAACTTTCCTTCAGGGAGGGCTCTTGGAGGCCACATGTCACTCCACTGGCGCAAAGTGAAGCAGCCAAAGGGAACACCAAGCCCTCCTGCCACTGTTGTCGACTTGAATGTGTCGCTGCTGAGTCCAAGTGATGAGGAGACTTTCCTGCGGTCCTCAGGAACACAATGCCAGCTGTGCTCAAAGGTGTTCTCTGCCTGCGATTCTCTGAGGAAGCACATGAGAGAGCACAGGGAGAAGAACGTCTTGAGTAAGCCCGCCGAAGAAGCAGCTGGGCTGATGGAAGCTCGGGTCATTGCTGGTGGTGGCTGCAATGTCCTGTTATCCCCTGTGAAGCGCAAGCGGTCAAAGAGGGGGGTACCACCACTCAAGTTCAATGAGATGGATGCTGCAGCCTCTCTCCTGCTGCTTTCAGAGCATTCTAGCAAGATTTCAGCTTATGAAGATTGCTATACAGAAGTTATGGACAGTTTTGCCCCCAATGTGTCGAAGGATGTGAAGCTGAATGCTTTTGATCATCAACTGGTTCGATCTGCTGAGTTCAAGAAGCCGAAAGGTTGCAAGTGTTCAGCTTATGATATTTTCTATGGGCAATGTGTTAAGGACAACAACTTGATCCCCAATGTTGCCAAGGAAAAAACTTCGATCCCTAATATTGCCAAGAATTCAGCTTGTGAGGATTGCTTTGGACAATGTGAGAAGGACAGCAGCTTGATCCCAAATGTTGAGCTGAAGGAAAGAAGTTTGATCGCCAATGTTCCTGAGAAGGACAACACTTTGATCTCCATTGTTCTTGAGGAGGTAGAGCTGAATGTGCTTGATCATGTGCTGGCTGGAGATGCTGAGCTTAGGAAGAAGCAAAGAACTGACAATTCAGTTGAGATGAAGCGTGCTGATCTTTCAGCTGCAGTGAAGGTCAAGAGGCACCAGTGTAATGCCTGTGGGAAGTCATTTGGGTCAGGGTCAGCGTTGGGAGGCCACATGAGGTGGCACCTTCCTAGATCCAATGATCGCCGTCATGGGTTCGCCGAAAGCCCTGATTCTGTTGCGATGAAAGAGCAAAAGCAGAAGCTTGAATTGGACACCAAGTTTCTTGATCTCCAACTTCCAGGTCTCACTGACATCACTATTTTCTCGGGCTTGAAATCTGAACCTGAGCCGTGGCGTGTTGCAAGCAGCGTTCACTGAGCCAATGCCGATGCACACTGTTGTCTGAACTGCTACAGTCACTTCACTTTTGTGTATAGTCAATCAGCCTGATGGCAAAACTTCCAATTTGTCCATTTGTAAATAGTCACAAGCTTTGCACTGATCCTGCTCTTTACCGGCAAATTTTCGTGGCAGTAAAGGCCAAGGATCTTATGCAGTTGCTTGGTTGGTGCACAGTACAGCACCTTTGCTCAGTTGAATGCACAAGCATGAGATTGTGTCATTCTAGCACTAACTAATGATCTGGAGTTGCCTAACTGCCGTATGCTTCCTCCTTGCACACATTTGTGTCTGTAAATGTTCATATCTTGAAATGGTTCTGCAATAAAAGAGAAGCTGGTCAGAGTTTTTCCAATTTGTTACTGTATTTGTTTGTTCTGTTGGTTTTTGGATGTGGTAGCAAGAAATAACTAATCACTGCTCTGATTGTCACTGTCGTGGCACTGTCAATGTCATGCATTATGGCATTGGTTTTTGTGTTCAATTGGTTTCTTGTGAATGAGGCATTCTGCTATGCTCCCTAGACTGAAAATCTGGATTTGCAGTTGTCTGTGCCAAGTTTCCTTTATGTTGTTTGCTTGCATTTCCTATGTGGTTTGCTGCAGTTTCTCCATCTTCCACTTTTTGGTGGTTTCTCGCTGAAACTCTGCCTGTGTGCAGCTGATGGTAAGTACAGTGATTCTGCCGTCCCTAATCTGGTTCTGGGTTCTGGTCGTGGATGCATGTCTGATATTCCAGTCCCAGATAGACTAACTGTATTTGAATATTTTCAAACACGGAGATCTTCCGCGATGGATTTGTCAATGCGCACAGAGCCATTTCTTCCTTCGCAAGAGTGTAGAGCGTACTGCGGCATGTGTGATTTGGGATCCATTTCATGTTTTTGTGATGTTCCAGTGTGTTAAGCTTAATGTATAAGTCCGAACTAATTGAAGGGCTAGACAATCCACATGTATACTTCAACACCCCTTTCATGTGTGACGCGGAAAGTCAACACATGAATAGGCTTAAATGTATGGCTCAAAGAGGCCTATCCGTGGACACAGAGGGGGTAACCATAATTTTTGAACCAACACAACCAAAAGTCCGAACTGATGAAAAATGCAACAATCCACATATACACTTCAACACAGTGCTTTTAGCTACAGAGACTGTAACACAACTGTGTGTGCCTCCCTTCTATGTCACTTCATTAAGTCCGACGACTAGGGATGAAATGACGTTTAGTTAATTTTACCTAGCTTGATAGTTCATTTTTTTCCAGAAAAAAGACTATTGAATTGTTAGACCATAAGTGGGCTTAAACGGGATTAACAGGACCCGATTTACATCTCTACCGACGACCTTCATCTGCATGTATCCCATGAAGAATGATTAACATCTGCACAAGACTTTCCTGATAATGGGTTCTACACCGTTGCTTCCAAGGTACTGCAGTCCGAGTAAACTGTAGTATCTCTGCCTCCAGCCCTGTTAGTAAGAAGTGCAGTTTACCCTCAAAAAATCAAAGTTACCAAAAAACTTGATGTTTAGGCTACAGATCAAATGAGAGACACACAAAAACTACTGCTCCCTTCGACCTCGAAAACAAGCCCCTAATTTCCTCCCCTCTTTTCTAAAAAAACTACTACTTCCTCTTGGTCTTCGCCGATAGAGCAAACCTATGCCGCTTCAATCTCACGAGGTCAACTGACATAGCTCGCTTGATGCTCCCTGCATGTGGAGGATGCTCCTGCTGCCCCCACCGTCGGTCAAGTGACAAGCCCCAACCGGATGCACTAGCAACAACTCCATGCTCACCACATCATTGCCTGCTCTGGAACAACCACACCACGACTGACCTAGTGCTCCCATCGCAAGATTAGACTCCACGGCAATGCTTTCAATGAAGTAATGACACCTCGGGAGTCATGCCCTAAAGGCTGACTAGCTACCCCGGGAAAGCATCCCACGCGCTGGGATGCAAGCCCGCCGAAAGCCTCACACATATTGTTTGCGCCCCGGCTGATAGAGCCTAACGCCTCTAACGCTGGGATTTACGAGCGCATCGCCGGAAATCCTGAAATAAATCCAGGAATAATGCGAGCACCAGGATTTGAACCCTGATGGGTTGGGGATACCACTGTCCACCTAACCATCTCAATCACAGGTTGTTTCGCATCACCCCTTGATTTGTTTCCATTGAATAAAGAGTCGAAGACCGTACATTACGGCGTAATAATACCAAAAAAATGTGAAGAGCCAGACCTTAAAAAACCCGACTACTCGTATAATCACCATGGATGCCCTCTCCGGCGGCGGCGGCGAACGACTCCCAGCTATGGATGACCTCTCCAGCCGCAGCGCCGCTTCGCCTCCGCCTCTTACTCTTCCGCTTCCGCATGACGACCTCCTCCTGGAGATCCTCCTGCGCCTACCGCCCGAGCCAATCTACCTCCTCTGCGCCTCCCTCGTCTCCAAGCACTGTGCCGCCTGGTCCACGACGCCAGGTTCCTCCACCGCTTCTGCGCCTTCCACGGGGCGCCTCCCGTGCTCGGCTTCCTCAACAACCAGCCGGGGCCTCCCCTCTTCGTCCCCACCTCCGACGCCTTCGCTGCAGTCCCCTCCTCCACGTTGTCCCACGACTCCTGGTGGGCCTTGGACTGCCGCCACGGCCTCGCCCTCCTCCAAAACAGGAACTCCGGGAATCTCCTGGTCTGGCACCTCATGTCCGGCGAGCAGCGCTGCTTGCCGCGGCCGCCGCCGACGCTCGATGAGTACGATTGCGGACGCGGCTTCAACGCCGCGGTTCTCCGCGCGGCCGGCAACGAGGACCGCCTCGACTGCCCGTTCCTCGTGGCCATGGCGTTCACCCACGGCGTCGATGCTGATCTGACCTCCGCCTGCGTCTACTCTTCTGAGACCGGCATCTGGGGAGACGTCATCTCCGTCTCCACGCTAGAGGAAGTTGTGTCGTACCCAACGACTCTGATCGGAAACACGCTCTACTGGCCAATGAGCGCCGGTTGCATCCTTGAACTTGATTTGGCTAAGCATAACTTGGATACAAGCGAGGTGCCAAACGATATGTTTTGCTACTATGACGGCATTGTCCTCATGCCGGCCGAGGATGGAGGCCTTGGTTTTGCAGCGGTTGATGATCTCATTCTCCATCTCCACATGTTCTCAAGGGTGACCACCATTGACGGCACGCTAGTCTGGACGCTTCACAGAGCCATTGATCTGAACAAGTATTTTGCACCGAATGTGGTGCTGAGGTGTAAGACGGTTCCAGTGAGGACAATTGGTTTTGCTGAAGATGCTGATGTGGTTTTCATTTATGTTTTTGATTGCATCTACATGCTCCATCTCAAGTCTATGCAGTTTGGTGAGGTGTTCGAGAAAGGAATCTATGGCAGCATTTTTCCGTACACCAGTTCCTCTAGGAATGATGAAATGTAGTTGTATAAGTCGATGTCTTATTAACATACTCGTTATCCAAAGATGAACATTCATTTTTTTTTTTGACGAAAGAGCAGCAGGATGCTGATTTTCATTGATGTAGTGGAAAGGACGGTACAGTTGCAAGAAAGGGTCAGGGAACCCTAGCAAATCAGGACTAGCAGCCCCGCGTAATTTCCTTGGCCTCTACCCGGAATCATGGTGGTTGGAAGAAACTGGTCATTGGGGCTAAGCCCGCTTGTAGCCACGATCTGGCCTCGTCTAGGATTCTGGAGTGGACTTGGTCCGTCGTGCTGGCCTTGGAGTTGAAAATCCGCTCGTTTCTCTCTTTCCAAATGCACCAGGATACCAGCAGGCAAGTGGCTCGCCATGTCGCCCGGCTTGCACGTGGTAGCGATCGTGTCTGCTTCCAGAACCGCGATCGGAGGCTGTTGCCAGTGTCCATCGGCAGGTTGGAGTAGGGGCTTCCCAGTGATTGCGCCGTCTTGAGCCAGACCTGTGCAGAGAAAGGGCAGGTCGCGACGAGGTGGACGGCAGTTTCCGGCGCTCCTCGGCATAGCGCGCAAACCGGGTCATGTGGTATTTGCCGGCGTTGAAGATTGTCCGCTGTGAGGCATTTGCCCCGCAGAAGGATCCAGGCGAAACACTTGGCACGCGGTGCTGCCTTGGCCGACCAAATGATTTCCTTGTCGTTGGTTGGGATGGCCCCTTGGAACATCATTCGGTATGCCGAGGCGGCGGAGAATTTTCCGTCGGCCGTCCACTTCCATCGCAAGGAATCTGCTCTGTCCTCCTGCAAAGTGATGCCCGCTGCCACGTCCCAGAGCTCGCATAGCTGGTGTAGCACTGCCGTGCTTGGATTTGGTTTGACATATCCCAGCCATGCGTTGCCGTCGAGCGCAGCCCTGAGTGTTAGCCTTCGTCCGTTGCAGTGCGCGAAGAGATCAGGCCATCGGTCTGCCGGCCTGCACCCCTGCGCCCAATGTGCGCGCCAGAAGCTTGTTTTTCGCCCGTCGCCAATGATGATTTCCGTGGAGGCTCTGAAGATGCAGTCGGCGGCCGGATCATGGGGCATTATCAAGTCCATCCATGGCCTGGCGTCGTCCGTCCAGCGTAACCAGTGCCAACGTGCCCGTAGCGCGGCCCCCTGGCGCTGCAGATCGAGTACTCCGAGGCCGCCTAGCTCGCGGGGCCTGCACACCTCCTTCCAGCTTACCAGACACTTGCCGGCCGGAGCGGCCTCATCTGCCGCCCACAGGAAGCCATGCCGCAGCTTGTCTATCATCTTGAGGAACCAGGTCGGTGGTGCGATGGCCATGATCCGGTAGATTGCCATCGCCGAAAGCACTGTCCTGACAAGCTCGATCCTGCCAGGGAGTGCGATTAATCTTGTCTTCCAGCCCCTTAGTCTCTTGGCCAGGCAATCTATGACAGGTTGCAGGTCGTCCCGGCGGAGTCTTGTGTCAGAGAGAGGCAGGCCCAGGTAGGTGATCGGCAGGGTCTTGGTGGAGCACTCCGTTTCCACAACCGTCTCTTCAACCTGCCTCAGCGCGCACGCGATTGGGGTAGCCGCGCTCTTTGTCCAGTTTGTCCGCAAACCAGAAGCAGAGCGGAAGAGGTCCAGCAGGGTGACGGCGGCATGCATCTCGGATCTTGAGGGGTTGATGAACAGCACGACGTCGTCCGCGTACATTGAAATTCTGAATGGCATCCTGATGGTGCCAATGCTTCGCAGCACCTGGGCTCGGCTAGCGGCCTCCATGAGGGCAGCCAGGGAGTCCATTATGATTGCGAAGAGCAGCGGCGACAGGGGGTCGCCTTGTCGGAGCCCCTGGCGGTGGTCTATTGTGTCAGAGAGATCACCGTTGATGTTGATCTTGGTTGAAGCGGTTGCAAGCAGCCCAGCTATCCAGTTAATCCACCGGCGGCCGAATCCTCTGGCTCGTAGCAGCTCCAGAAGGAACTCCCAGGAGACTGTATCGAAGGCTTTTGCAATATCTATTTTCAGAAGAATCGCCGGTGTTTTCCTCGCCTTAAGGGTCTTGATCATCGCCTGGACATACATGAAATTATCAAGTATGGAGCGCCGCTTGATGAACGCACTCTGGCAAGGCGCCACCAGGCCATCGATCACCGCCTGCAGTCGCCTGGCAAGGATCTTGGCGATAAGTTTGGCGACGCTGTGGATCAAACTAATAGGCTTGAAATCAGTCAGTTGCGAGGCCCCTTCAGACTTGGGTAGCAGGATCATGACAGCTGTGTTGAGCGCCTGGAAATTGGTGGAGTTGCATGTCGCGAACTTGGCGATCGCTTGCATCAGATCCGTCTTGATTATGTGCCAGCAACTCTGGTAGAAAAGGCCCGTAAATCCGTCAGGCCCGGGCGCCTTTTCTGCGTTGGTCTCGTTGATGGCTTCGAGAATCTCCTGCTCTCCGATGTCAGCTTCTAGGTGTTGCCGCAGATCATTGTTCGGTATGTATCCGAGGGCCGTGAAGTTGAGGGAAATAGAGCGCGGCGCCGGCTGCCCAAGCAAATCAGAGAAGAAGTTGCCGGCGAGCCGTAGCTTGTCCTGTTGGCCGGCGAAATTTTGTCCGAGGTGCATGAGGGATTGTATATGATTCTTCCTCCTTCTCGATGAGGCCTTCATGTGGAAAAACTTTGTGCAGGCATCTCCCTCTCTGATCCAGAGGACCCTTGCCCGTTGTCTCCAGAAGGAGCGTTGCAAGGCACTGATGCCAAGCAAACGCACCTTTAGATTGTTGCGGAAGCGATGCTCATCGGTGGTCAGGTCTCTGGTGTCTCTTGCTTTGTCCAGCCTGTATATCAGTTCATTGATCACATCGAGGGAGCGGTTCATCTGACTCAGGTTCCGGCTGTGCCAAGCTTTGAGCGCCCGGGCAACTCTATCGAGCTTGGTGCTCATGATCACATACGCATCTGGTGAGGCGACCGGTTGTTGCCAGGCCGTTGCAACCACCTCCTGAAACCCATCCATGCGGACCCAATAGTTCTCGAACCGGAAATGCCTGTTGTGTTTGAAGCCGATGTCGCAGGACAGCAAGAGCGGACAGTGGTCGCTGACAGCTGAGGAAAGTGCTTGCAGGAGGTATGAGGGGAAAAGATCATGCCATCCCTCGTTGAACAGAACCCTGTCAAGCTTGACCTTAGTTGCATGTTGTTGCTCGTTGCTCCAAGTGAAGGATCGTCCGTGAAGGTATAAGTCCTTGAGCTCCATGTCAGAGATGAAACGGCGGAAAGCGTTCATCATTCTCCGGTTGATCCGTGTGTTGGACTTGTCCGCTGCCTGACAAATGAGATTGAAATCTCCGACACATATTGTTGGGCCTGGGTTCGCATTCATGGTCGCCCTCAACTCTCCCAAAAAACTGATCTTGTCTGCGTCTGCCTGTGGCCCGTAAACCCCAATGATCCTCCATGCCTTCCCTGATTTCCGATGGCAGCAAGCCGCCGTAATGAAGGACTGGGAGCATTGCGTTGAGGAGACCGAAATCTCATCGTCTTTCCATGCCATGATGATCCCGCCCCGGGTACCGTCCGCTGGCTGGAAACAGAAACCAGTGAAGGCAGGCCCGCAGCACTCCCGAACAATCTCCGCGAAAACATCTGATAATTTTGATTCTTGGAAGCACACGAAGGATACATTAAACTGCTGCACTAATCTCCGTACTACGCCTCTTCTAGCAGCCGAGTTCAAGCCTCTGACATTCCAAACTAGCATTGGGCAACTATCCATGGAAAACTACTGTGTCGAAACTGCACCACCGGGGACTGCACTAGACCGCGAGGCTAGATGGTCCAGCCACAGGAGCTGCCTTGACTCCAGGAGCAGCCGCCAGGGCCGTGAGCGCCTCGATCTGGGCTTGGGTGAGCGGGCGCTCGAAAGAGAGCTCGTAGCGGCGCAGAGCCTCCTCCCGGGGCCGCTGATTCCGAGCTTCTGCATGATGAGCTGCCGCGCACGGGCCACCGCGTTCAGAGTGGCCGTGGTCTTGGAGGCAAGCCGCCCGCTGCGCCTGGGGTTTGGGATCGGTGAGCGTCGGCGGCGAGTCGCCCTCGTCTGCATGGCCGGGCGCGGCAGGATTGGTGGCGCGAGTGGGAGGGTCACGTCCGCGACCAGCTGGTCCACCGCGGTCCGTGGACCCACCATCCCTCCTGGCTGTGGGCCCTGTGCCTCCTGCGCCAGGGCCGTCAGCGCCCGGTCGGTCGCCTGCGGAACGAGCGGGGTGGCAGCCCGCCGGCAGTGCAGGCGCAGCCAAGCGGCAGCCCGCCGGGCTGACCCGTGCCCCCCAGCAGGCGAGGCGGGGGCCATGGCCGCGCCGGACAAACGGATCAGTCCAAGGCCGCTGACCAGAGGCGTCATCGGGGCCACCTGGCTCTGCCCGAGGGGGGGAGCCAGTGCAGCAGCGTCAGCGCTCGCCCTCCCAGGCGAATCATGGGGAGGGGATGTTTCCTCCTGGTTGTCGTGGATGGCCCCACCAGAGCTTGCCACAACAGGAGTCAGCGGGTCCTGCTCCCTGACAGTCAGCGGTTGGCTGCATGGCGCATGCGCATGCACGTCGGGGGCTGCGCCAGGGATCGCAGTCGCTACGCTCTCCGCGCCCCCCATCGCCGCCGCCAAGGGGGAGACGCGGAGCCGCCATTGAGGAAGCCGGTGATCTTGTCGTCGGTGACGATGGCGACCTGGCGCCCCTGGTACGGTCTGGCCCTCGCGCCTTCCAGGCGAGAGAAGACCGAGGTGCGCCACGAGGCGGACCGGGAGCCGTCAATGCTCCCACGCGCCCATGGAAGGGGCCGCACGCCGATGCGTTCCCCCTCCCGTCCCGCCCCAGGTCCGTCGCGGCCATGCGGGGCAGCGAACTCCTCGAGCTCGTCCAGGTGCACCAGCACCAGGCCCGCTGCACGCGCGGGCAGAGGGGGAGGGGGGTGGAGTGATCCACGGTCTGCACGAAGCCGGGCGGCAGGCGCAGGTGGTCGAGGGGGTCGATGTTGCGTCGTGGCTCGTGCGCGCCGAGCTCCACCCAGTGCGGAAGCTTGTCCGGTGTCTCTACCCACGCATAGAGTACGAAGAAGGAGGTGTCAGTCTCGTGGAGAGAATCGACCTCCACGGCGTCGATCCGGACCATCGGGAGCATCTTGGCGACCGCTGAGAGCGACCATGACCCCAGCGGCACGCCCTCGAGGAAGAGCCGAGCCCGGAAACGCAGCGTCTTGAGCTCGGACCGCGTGTGCCTCGACCAGTCCTTGATGGCGAACAGCGAGCCGCGGCTGTCGTGAAAGACACCGCGGTCGAAAACGGTGTCGCGCCAGAGCGGGTCGGTGAAGCGGGCGATGAAGGAGTCGAAGTAGAAAGAGACGAACACCGCCGACGGCGGCAGCTCCGGGAACTCCGCCATGATAGCCTCCTTGACTCTGGCCGGGTACATCCCCTCGGCCACCACCGAGATGAGCAGGGCAGTGGCGCGCAGGCGGATTTCCCTGTCGGCCATCTCCTGGGTGAAATCAAGGAGGACCGTGGAGCCAAGCGGACGCCTCTCCGGGGCGCCAGGGGTCAGCTCCGCCTGAGCCATAGCTGCAGGCGCGGGGAGGGAGGCGGCCATGGCGACCGGGGTGTCGGGGAAGACTAGCCGCTGGTGGGCAGGCGGACGAGTGGCCGGGGGAGGCCCGCCGGCGGCGCGTGGCGGAGGAGGAGGCCGGGTGGGTCGGGGGCCGCAGAGAGGTGGGAGCGGCTGGCGAGGGAGGTGCTTGAAATGGCTGTTCTTGCGTATGTGGCCAAGGCGCGCGCAGTGGATGCAGCGGGTGCGGCTTGTGCAGCGCAGAGTGGGATGGGCGGGTTCAAGGCACCGAGGGCAGCGGCCGACGAGGTCGGCCTTATAGGAGTAGTGGAAGTGGCGCGATGTTGCAGCCCTAGCCGGAGGGGGTGTTGCGTGGCTCCGTCTCCGAGAGACCAGCTGCCAGGTCGCTTCACCATCAATGGCCCGGCTGGGAGGCAGCCTAGGGCGGCTAGGCTGCGGCGCAGCAATAACTGCGGTGGCAATGGCCGAGGACCCGGAGGCATGGGGGGCCGGAGTGGTGATTGCAACCGGAGACGCGGGCTCGCCCATGCCGAGCCGGACGGCCGAGGCGTAGGACCGCGGTGTCAAAGGGGAGCATCCCCCCTCAGATCCACTGTCCGAGAGGCATAGGCGAGCCTCCGAGCCCGGCGTGCCCGGATGATGCGGCGGAGACAGCGGCAGCGGGCCAGCCATGTGGCCGCGAGACCAGCGGTGGGGAGACGCGCCGGAGCTCACCGTGGCCGAGATGGCCACGGGCGGGGGAGGGGAGGAGCGGAGGGTTCGAGTGTTGGTCGCTCTCAGCAAATTTTTGGTTCCCTTCTGCGGATCGCACCAGAGGTCAAACCTCAGGATGAACGCTGCATCGCGGATGGAGTCGAAAGGACGCAATGCAGATGAACATTCATGTTATATATGCACTCTTCAAATTCTTGTTTTGCACATCCTGCTGATGCTTCTAATTAATTTCGCAACAGTACTAGTCTGCTCATTTCTGTTTTTTACAAGTGATTCATGCGTGCAAACAGGTGAAAAATCTAGGTATGCACTGACGTTCTTCCCTATTGCAAGTGTTCCAGATATACTCCCTCCGTTCCTAAATACTTGTCTTTCTAGACATTTCAAATGACTATCACATACGGATGTATGTAGACATATTTTAAAGTGTGGATTCACTCATTTTACTCCGTATGTAGTCACTTGTTGAAATGCCTAGAAAGACAAGTATTTAGGAACGGAGGGAGTATATACCATCATCCCGACCTAGATTATACCATGTGTTAGGTCATTATGAAGACCTGCATTCAACAGACACAAACAGGGATTCACAAACAAAAAGGTGGACGTGTAGTCACTTTTGCCCTGTAGAGAAAATTATTTACACGAGAGCAATAGAGGTTGGGATACATACTAGCAGTGTCAAATAACATAGTGACACTGAAAATCAACGAATTAGGTTGTCAATACAAAACTTCCAGCCCTACTTAGCAATACCACAGCTCAGCCTAGCAAATGATCCATACAGAGTACAGACCAATGTAGTAATCTGCTTGTTGGATGTGCATCAAAGGGATCTAAAAAAACTGATATCGTGATAAGAAATTTTCAGCAACCTCGTGAGTTATAAATACACAACACAATATTCAGGATAACAAGTTGGACTGGTTGATTTCTGAGAGCTGACTTGTGACCTCGGATGACTTATTATGACCTCGGATGACTTATTATAAGTTCTCAAGAATATTATCCCAAACCATCTGCTTTTTAGCCTCTGATTACCCATAGCTGTATGTTGAAGTAGTTTCTTTGAGGGCTGCAGTGCAGCTCGCTTTATCCAGAAGAAAATCATCTGTTTAGATGAATATTGAAATAGAAGTTCTGTAGTCATTTTTGTATACATGGCTCCTCTTCTATTATGTCTCGGTACTAGTTGCTTTTACTGAATTACTGTTTGACGCCATGAATTACACAACGCTGGATAAAGAAGGTGACCTGATATGCGTTCTGATCCATCTTGCATGAAAGAAGGTGACAGAAAGGCCCTAATCCTTGACATGAGCAAAGGATGCTTCCAATGATAAGCCCCCTATGAATCAGCAAAAATCCCAGGTCATGAGGAGCATCTAGGGCGACGGACAGTATGATAGAACTGTCATAAGAACTGAATGCTAGGAGTATAAAGCATACATCAACTCAATTTGCCATTGTTCACTAGGTAACATAAATAAGAATGCATTGCGAAAAGCAAGATATATGATATAGACTACAGCCTGAAAAGTAGTGATAGAAGGAGTGGCCACATTTTACTTCTCTCATTATTATGGTAGGTGGATGGGCCAGTGTCATATAAGTTTTTGCCTTCAGAGGTCCATCGTGATATCTCAAATCATGAATTCTTTAAGTGCCAGAAAGGAAAATTAGTGAGAAAAAAAGTACATATACCTTCCAAAATGACTGGCACATACTGCGGTGCAAAATCTATGACAATGTATACCAGTTTCGACATACAAATCAACAGATTGTTGTGCATAACTGTCGCCTTCCATGTTGTGTTCGTCTCTATCTTGTGAGATCAAAATCATGAAGAACATGTCTGCAGGCTTGCTAAACTTAACTTCATATGAACCCTGTTGGTGAACATGAAATGAATGACCTTTGAATAGTACCTCAAATCAATCTAATCATTGCAGATCTTCTGTTTTTTTCAGGTTAACACTGCATCGCCTTTCGGGCATATCTTCTGCCAATCCATCACTACACAAACTTAACCTGGGGGTTGCTGGTGAGCAGCTTAACTTCCTTATCTATAGCATACTTTGCAGACTTCATTGCAGGAGTACGGTTAATGCTGACTTCAATGTAGTTAAGACGCAAAAGGTGTTGGATGCCGGAACCTATACAACCATATGTAGAGAGTGCTTCATCTGCATCGAATGCAAGGAAAAGCTTTTGGAGCTTCGGCATAGCTCCTTCTTTAAATACCAATCCTGGTCCAAATATATTGTGGAAGCATAGATGCCTTAATGATTGGAATCCATTGCAGCTGACCGAGAGTCCTTCTTTAGGAATTTCCTCTGCAGACAGACAAAGCACGCAAAGCGCATACAAACCTTCGAGCATGTGCAAGTCTCTCCCATGCATTTGATCAACACCAAAATCTAAGTAGGTGAGTTCAGAGAGCAAGGGACTAATCCACTTCGGGAACAAGGGTAAATTGTCATCCCTATAACCTTGCAAAACAAACTTGTGGAGGAGACGCGGAGGAGAGCACCATGGATCTGCGAAGCACGTAGGAGGACCACAACCCATGTTGATGATATGTAGGGAGCGAAGGTTGTTTTCCCCAAGCTTACAAAGAGCTGTACTGATTTGTCCATCATCACAATAAGTATGCTCAAAATGTATTCCAAGCACTCTCAACTGTCTCAAATTCTGCAGATCCTTCCCAAAGTTTATAGAGCTCTTGGAGCCATTGATCTCCCAAAGCTCTTGAAGAGCTTCCATGTTGCCAAATCCATCCGGCAATCTGAGTCGCTGACCAACCAGGTGTCTCAGCCGTTTTAGATGAACAATAGATTCCGGCAACTCTGCTATCCCACTTCCTCTTAGGTCAAGCGTTTGCAAATAGTCTAGCTTCCTGATTTGGATTGGGAGGTTCTTAACATTTGTGTTCCGCAGACCCAAATATCTCAAATGAATTAAGCTTCCGATGTTTTTGAGGTGGTCCTCTTTCAAACTATTACAATCCTCTAGATATAGTACACGAAGAATCTGTAGGTCCAGAAGAGGGGGCATCCAGGTAATGCTACCGAACACATGAAGTGAACGGAGATGAGACATATTCATGTTTTGCTGTGATACCTCGGCTGCATGCTCATCTTTTTATGGATGTACAACCTGCGAATCTTGTCACGTTGAGATGGGATGTGCTGAGCATCTAATACAGAAACAAAATTTTCTTCATTTGACCGAGTGACAATGAAGTCAAGTACTATATCATGGACTCGACATGAAATCGCTTCACCATCATATTTAAATTCCTGTTGAATCATATTCCTGTTGATGAGCTCGTTAAAATAACTCTCTCCTACTTCCTCCAAAGTATATCCATGCTTCGGAACAACAAATCCCTCGGCAATCCATCTCCATACCAAGCTATATTTGCCAATGATGTAATCTTCCGGGAACATGCTAAGGTACAATAAGCATGTCTTCAGAGGCTGGGTTAGATCACAATAGCTGAGAGACAATATCTTATCTATCACTTCTAGCTCTTTATCTTTTTCTTTTCCATGTGCAGAACAAACAGAGTCTCTCACTCTCTCCCATTCTTCCCTTCTTACAGGTTTGCTAGCCAACAAGCTAGCTATATTTACTATGGCCAATGGTAAACCATCACATTTATGCAGTATATCATCCATAATCCCCTCTAGCTGACTAGGGCATTCAGCTGCAACCACGAAAGTCCTTTTCAGAAATAATATTTTGGAGTCATTGTTGCTAAGAGGTTTCATTGGATAAACAAAGCCTTCATTTGAAGTGCAACAAAATTCAGCTACTTTGTTGATGCGTGTTGTCGTAATTATTCTACTGCCATGGAAATTCTTCGGAAGAGCACATTGTATTTGTTCCCATGCCGATTTACTCCATATGTCATCAACGACAACAAGGTACCTGTAATGCCAGTTTATGTGTAAGATTAAAGCTACAAGGGATCCCATAAGGAAATGACATGAGTTGTCAAATAAAAAGCACACAAATATTAAATTGTTTGACTGTATCATTCAAAACCATCTACAAAACCACCCTCAGAATCTGAATTTACTGATTTTGACATTTGAGGGCTGCAAATTAAACAGTGTTGAGTTGAGATGTAGCTAATTTAGAACATATCAACATTTGAGAAACCAAAAGTAGTTTTTTTCTGTTCATATGGTCTGTTATGTTCTGTTCTATAGAATCACACTGCTGCATCCTTTATCAAGGCAAGCACTTAAATCTGGTTGATGCATTCTGACCTCTGGGCCAGAGTGTGATTAATGGTTATGATACTCCTGATGCGAGGAATCCAACAGCTATAGAGGACTGTTCCATTGCAGCCTTGCAGGGTGACCCAGTGGTTGCCTGTCAGACTCCAAATTTCTCCCTGATGTGGCGCTTTGAGTCAATAAAAACTCCTACCGGGAAAAGTATATCGTTTGATATATGAAAAAAAGAAAAAGTATATCCTCTAAACATTAATCCCCATACAAAAAAAGAGCAGGGGAGAATATATATAGAAATGGAGAAGGAACATGTTATTGCAAATTTGCTCCCTAAAGCCTTTCTGGGATTATACCGCTGCATTTGCATCAGAATCATTTTTGTGATGATATATTACCTTTTTTTCTGTTGAGTTATGTTTTATAGTAAATGAAGATTACCAGTTAGTGCTTATTGGCCATTGTTTCATTGAAGGGGAGCCTGCTCTTCTCATAAATACTGTGGTGGACTGGCAGTGCCATCTAATTTTGTACAGAAAATATCATACCATCATATCAATAGAGAGAATGTTACCATATCTATTTGTCCTTTTGAGTTTCTAATCTAGTTTATTTGTGGCAATTAAACCCATGAAATACAAAAAAAGTTGTATAGATGAAATACTTTAGTTACTGTAGTAACACATGTGTACAACAATTTGAGCAGTTTACCTTTGATTTTCGAGATGTGCTCTTAGCCTATCGATAAGATGCCGCTCACTGCATGATCTTGTTGACAGGTATTTGTCAGATTTTCTGTCAGTGTTCTCGATTTCCAGGAGCAAATCCCTCAGGATGTTAACCATGGTAGGCTTTCGTGATACAGAGACAAAAGCAGAACAGGAAAATTTACCCTTAATTTTCTGGTACACCTGATTAGCAAGAGTAGTTTTGCCTGAACCTCCAGAGCCAACAATAGAGACAACCCTGCACTGCTTCACCGGATCGCTCTCTTCATCGATGAACCGACTGATTAATTCTTCGCTTGGACCCTCAACAGCCACAAGCTTCTCCGCCTCCACATAGAGTGCTGGCAAGCGGGGATCAATCTCCGTGTGCATGACACCAGGATTGCAGTCATCGATCTTGTACTTCAGATGCCGCTCATATGTTCCGTTCACAAGGGCCTTGAGTTGCTGGATCTGATCGGCAAACCTATGGCGATATTTAAGCTTCTTCAGCTTCCGCATGCTCTTGCGGAAGAGCCCCTTGATGCCGGTGACACTCCCGGGTGGTTCATGATCTACATGATGCATGAAAAGGTCGATGCAGTCCTCGATGTTATACGCCGCTTCCCGCACGTCGTTCATCCAGGCGCTGACTTGCACGTCCGGATTCTCCATCATGGCGTACTTCTCCAGGGCGATATTGATGGTGATCAGCTCTCTCCTGAGAGATTCCACCTTCTTCTTGACGCCTTTGACCTTGGAAAACTCCTCCTCCATGAGCTTGCTGAGCTTGCCGAGGAGTGGACCAATCACCCCGGTGAAAGCACTCACCATGATTTTCTCGCCAACCCCTGCCATCAACCCCCCTCCCTGCTCCTCACAATGTTTAGTGGCTGGATTGTGATGTGGTAGAGGAACTAAACTGTATCAGAGATATTGCAACACGATGTGAAGTTGTCCTGGAAAGTAGTCAATAGATCCTTTGCTTCTCCTTATGATACGGCAATCACGCGTTTTTCGATGCTTGGCCATCAAGATGTGCACAAAGTCAATGCGTTGAAGTGGCTAAGCCTTGGAAGGTACAGCTAGCTAGCTTGATTAATCTTATCCCCACTACACCCACCCAACACCATGCCATGTCAACGAATCCATCGTTATCAGCGCTCCCTAAACTGCAGCCCCTCTAAACTTATAAGAGCATCTAGAGCAGCTTGCTAAAAAATCAGTTGTTCCTGAGAAGGACAACACTTTGATCTCCATTGTTCTTGAGGAGGTAGAGCTGAATGTGCTTGATCATGTTCTGGCTGGAGATGCTGAGCTTAGGAAGTACTCCCTCCGTTCCTAAATATAAGTCTTTGTAGATATTCTACTACGGACTACATACGGAGCAAAATGAGTGAATCTATACTCTAAAATGCATCTATATACACCCGTATGTGTTTCATAGTGAAATCTCTACAAAGACTTGTATTTAGGAACGGAGGGAGTAGCAAAGAACTGACAATTCAGTTGAGATGAAGCGTGCTGATCTTTCAGCTGCAGTGAAGGTCAAGAGGCACCAGTGTAATGCCTGTGGGAAGTCATTTGGGTCAGGGTCAGCGTTGGGAGGGCACATGAGGTGGCACCTTCCTAGATCCAATGATCGCCGTCATGGGTTCGCCGAAAGCCCTGATTCTGTTGTGATGGAAGAGCAAAAGCAGAAGCTTGAATTGCCCACCAAGTTTCTTGATCTCCGGCTTCCAGCTCTCACTGACATCACTATTTTCTCGGGCTTGAAATCTGAACCTGAGCCGTGGCGTGTTGCAAGCAGCGTTCACTGAGCCAATGCCAATGCACACAGTTGTCTGAACTGCTACAGTCACTTCACTTCTGTGTATAGTCAATCAGCCTGATAGCAAAACTTCCAATTTGTCCATTTGTAAATAGTCACAAGCTTTGCACTGATCCTTCTCTTTACCAGCAAATTTTTCGTGGCAGTAAAGGCCAAGGATCGTATGCAGTTGCTTGGTTGGTGCACAGTACAGCACCTTTGCTCAGTTGAATGCACAAGCATGAGATTGTGTCATTCTAGCACTAACTAATGATCTGGAGTTGCCTAACTGCCGTATGCTTTCTCCTTGCACACTTGTGTTTCTGTAAATGTTCATATCTTGAAATGGTTCTGCAATAAAAGAGAAGCAGGTCAGAATTTTTTTTCAATTTGTTACTGTATTTGTTTATTCTGTTGGCTTTTTGGATGTGGTAGCAAGAAATAAATAATCACTGCTCTGATTGTCACTGTCGTGGCACTGTCAATGGCATGCATTATGGCATTGGTTTTTGTGTTCAACTGGTTTCTTGTGAATGAGGCATTCTGCTATGCTCCCTGGACTGAAAATCTGGATTTGCAGTTGTCTGTGTCAAAGTTTGCATTTCCTTGATGTGGTTTGCTGCAGTTTCTCTATCTTCCACTTTTTGGTGGTTTCTCGCTGAAACTCTGCCTGTGTGCAGCTAATGGTAAGTGCAGTGATCCTGCTGCCCCTAATTTGGTTTAGGTCATGGACTGCACCGTGAATGCATGTCCTGATGTTCCAGTCCCAGAGTGATGATGGACTAACTGTATTTGAATATTTTCAGACACAGAGATAATGCATGTCCTGATGTTCCAGTCCCAGAGTGATGATAGACTAACTGTATTTGAATATTTTCAGACACAGAGATCTTCTGCAATGGATTTGTTGATGCGCACAGATTTATTTCCTCCTTCGCAAGAGTGACCGTGCTGCGGCATGTGTAATTTGGGATGCAGTTTCAGTGGCCATATTAGCTACTCCCCCCGTCCGGAAATACTTGTCATCAAAATAAATAAAAGGGGATGTATCTAAATGTATTTTAGTTCTAAATACGCCCCTTTTTGTCCATTTTGATGACAAGTATTTTCGGACGGAGGGAGTACATGAAAGGTAACACAGCTGTGTTTGCCCCCCTTCTCTATCACTATACTAAGTCTGACGACCTTCATCTGCATGTGTCCCATGAAAAATGGTTAAAATCTGCATAGGACTCGCCTGATAATGGGTTCTACACCATTGCTTCCAAGGTACCGCAGTCCGATTGAACTTTAGTCTCTTTGCCTCCAGCCCTGTTAGTAAGAACTGCGGTTTACACTCAGAAAATCGAAGTTACCGAGAAAGTTGGTGTTTAGGCTACTGATCAAACGAGGAACACACAAAAACTGTTCAGGAATTTCAAGAAATATTCCTATTTTCAAAATTTGCTCCGAAATTTTTAAAAAATGGGAATATAAAAAAAAATCCCGTTTTGAAAGTTTGTCCATGAATTAAAAAAATGTTCATGTTTTCAAAAAGAATTCACAGATTCAAAAAATGTTCCTGTTTTCAAAATTTGTTCACAAAGTCAAAAAAGTTCATGTTTTAAAATTTGTTCAAAAATTCAGAAGTTTTGGAAACTTCAAGAAAATCACGTTTTGATTCTTTTTCAATTTCCAAAATATTTCGCATTTTTGTATTTTGTTCCTATTTTTTAAAAAATGTTCACTTTTTCATTTTTTCCATAAATTCAAGAAATATTCGCATTTTCAGTTTACTTATTGTTTAAAAAAAAGGCTCGAGATTCCCAGAAATGCTTGTGTTTAAAAAACTTTTTTCAAAAGGAAAATCATGTTTGAAATTTCAGAAAATGTTTAAATCTGCCGCGCTTATCGTTCATATATGGCGAGATGCCTATTTAGACATAAAATCTCTTTGAGTACAGCGGCAACCTGCATGAAGCACTATCTCTAGGTAATGTGCAACGCGCGTCACATAGGAGCTCCCGGCCGATAGAGCCCAACGCCCCCAGCTCATATCTGACCGTCGGCACCCGATTGGGTCTGATCCGGATGAAATCATGTGCAGCCATGGGCCACCCACATCCATGCAAGAGGGTGAGAGAAGAGCCCAACGTCGCCGACGCCGCATCGGCTTTGCCCCACGGAGGATGGAGAGAAGGGTTGGTGGAGGGAGGTTGTCCGACGGCTAGGGTTTCGCACTCGGGTCGCTCGTGGGGAGTAAGAGCATCTCTTGCAGACCTCGTATAAGCTCGGCGAACTACGTTTTTCCGGCCGTTATACGAGACGGCCCAAAAAAAGGCCCGAGCAGTTCCCCAAAAACGGCCCGTCCTGTAAAAACTTTAAACTTTATGGGAGGCTCGTAAACCACCCCCCAATCCGCTATATATGCCGGCGCCCGGGCAATTTAAGGTATCCGTCCGCCTTTTCCTCTATCCCTCTCCCCCACGTTTCATCCACTCCGGCGAGAAAATCGAGTGAGCTCCGGCAGCGTTTTGCGGCAAGGTTTTCCGCCGTATCTTCGCGGCAATGGCGTCCGCGGGTGTGGGGCGTGGCGGCGGCAGGTGGTTCGGCGATCGCGTGGGTTCGGGTGTCCCGGGGGGTTTGGCAGTCGCGGCTGGTTCGCCGGCCGCAAACGGCACAACGACGACGAGGCCGGCGGCTCCGGCCTTCGCCCTCCCGTGTCGGACAGGCAAAGGGAGACGGCGCGCACCCGCCGCGTGAAGTCCCACAACGTCAGATCGCGGGCTTGGGCGAATTTCCGTTGCTTCGGCAACCTCTTCGATCCGGCCATCAAGTGTCATAGGGTGGCCGAGCGCGCTTGGTTTAAGGAGAAGGAGGTTGCCGTAGCCGGAGATGGAGTTGCGGCCACGCGCGTGCCGGCGCTCCTAGAGGAGTACGAGCTCGCGGCGACCCTCTCCGACATGCTCATCTACTACAACCTCCACAACAACGAGCCCCGCGACGGCAGCGACGAATAGATCTATGCTATGCGTGTTTGATTTCGGTTTTGTATTAAAAACTCCTCTACGCTATGCGTGTGATGAACTCCCCTATGCTATGCTTACGATGAACTCCCAGATACCCGCAAAAAAATAGATGAACTCCCAGATGTTTTAGCGCGAGCTAGTATATTTAAATTTGCAGGATCGATATGTAGGATCTGTTCTGGCTGTGCGCCTGGTGTCCTGCAAAAAACATTTGCGGTACCATAAACTTTTTTTGGGACGGCGGGTTGCTGGATCTGCCAGAGATCGTTTTAAGTCCGAAACTGGTTTGGACATCAACCCTTGATTTTGTTTCCATTGAATGAGTCGAAGACCGTCCAGGGTAATAATACCCAAAAGAGTGCCCCTAAAACAAACAAAAACCAAAAATGTGAAGAGCCATACCTTAAAACCCCGACTATCCTATAATCGCCATGGATGCCCTCCCGGCTGCGGCGACGGTGACAGCGGCGGCGAACGAAGTTATGGATGACCTCTCCGGCCGCAGCGCCGCCTCGCCTCCGCCTCTTACTCTTCCGCTTCCGCATGACGACCTCCTCCTGGAGATCCTCCTCCGTCTACCGCCTGAGCCAATCCACCTCCTCCGCGCCTCCCTCGTCTCCAAGCACTGGCGCCGCCTCATCCACGACGCCAGGTTCCTCCGTCGCTTCCGCGCCTTCCACGGGGTGCCTCCCGTGCTCGGCTTCCTCAACAACCAGCCGGGGCCTCCCCTCTTCCACTAGTAGAAAAAGAGCCTTTAGTCCCGGTTCGAGTATTTGACAAAAACCTACCACATTAGGGGTTACCGTCCCACAGAACTACCACTTTCAAAAAAGTGACTGATAACTACCAAAAATTTCTAATTTTGTGACTAAAAACTACCACTTTTGAAAAAAGGCCAGTTTAGACAATTTAAACACGTTTATGACATGCGGGGCCCACCCGTCAGAGCTGATGTGGCGGCAAAGTCAACAACGTTTATTTTGACCGTTACGTTGACTGTTATTACAAGTGGGGCCCACCTGTCAGCATCAATCTTCTTCTTCCTTCTCTTCCTCTCTCACTTTGGCATTTCGTTGAACACTTGTTGTGCACCCGGGCTTGAGCTTCGAACTCCTCCATGACGACGCCCCGGCGCAGCACCTCCCTGGCGTTGGTTGGGGACTGGAACGGCGGCGCAACCACGACGGCTGGAACTATGGAAGCGGCCGCCGAAGCTGACGGAATTTCCTCCGAGGCCGTCGGCGCCACCACCGGACGCAGCTCCTCGACGACGGCCTCCTTGAGGATCTTGTGCTCGAGCAACTCGGTGCGCAGGCGGGACTCACGCTCCTGCAGCTCCTCGACGAGGCGCGCAAGCTTGGCGGCGCCCGGCACCGTGGCCGCGCACCGGCTACACCTGCACGGAGTACGGGAGGTGGGCGACGAGGAGCCCCAGGAGCTCATGTGGGAGCTCGGACCAAGGCAAAGCCTCCTCCAGCTCCTCGACGAGGCGCACGAGTTCGGCGGCGTCCGGCACCGTCGTGCGGGCCGGCTGCACCTGCACGGAGGAGCAGGAGGCGGGCGACGAAGCGCCCCAGGAGCTCATGTGGGAGCTCGAACCAAGGCGAGTATTAGCTAGGTTGGTTCGTGCATGCCGGTGGCGGTTGTCGCCGGCAGAGGTGACCTCGTCGAAGTGACGCGAGGGGGAGAGGTGGTCGCTGGAGTGGTTGGGCAGCTCGGGCTCTCCCTTTCCAGACAGGATCGAGGCATGGGGAGAGGTGAGCGCCGGCAGTGGAGGACGGCGGAGGTAGCTCGCGGGTGCACACAAGGTGTTTGAGGAAATGGCAAAGAGAGAAAGGAGGAGGAGGAAGAAGAAGAGTGATGCTGACAGGTGGGCCCCACTTGTAATAACAGTCAACGTAACGGTCAAAGTAAACATAATTGACTTTGCCGCCACGTCAGCCCTGATGGGTGGGTCCCGCATGTCATAAACGTGTTTAAATCGTCTAAACGGATCATTTTTCAAAAGTGGTAGTTTTTAGTCACAAAATTAAAAAAAATTGGTAGTTATCGGTCACTTTTTTGAAAGTGGTAGTTCTGTGGGACGGTAACCCCTAATGTGGTAGTTTTTTGTCAAATACTCTCCCGGTTCATAAGGGCCTTTAGTCCCGGTTCTGGAACCGGGACTAAAGGGTCGTTACTAAAGCCTCCCCCTTTAGTCCCGGTTGGTAACACCAACTGGTATTAAAGGGAATTTTATGATTTTTTTAGAATTTTTTTGATTTTTTGATTTTCAAATTTCTGAATTATTCTAATCTCTAATATCTAATCACCCCTCATCACTGCTCAATTTAACCTCTAATCTCTAATCACCCCTCATCATTCCAAATCATCTAACTTCCCGGACGGTCACCCATCCTCTCACTACTCCAGCCTGAGCACGCTTAACTTTCGGGTTCTATTCTCCCTCGTTTCCAAGTCTGCACTTGTTGTTTTCCTGACAATAGTAGGATGTCAATCCTATTAACCCCCAGGAATTTAGCTTGAGCATGAAGTCACGCATTTCACTGTTTGAGTTTGAAACTATTGTTTAAAAATCAATAATTATTTAGTAACACTAATATTTCTTGAATAAGTAGTTTGACCATAGTTTGACCACAGTTTGACCAGATTTGAGCAAAATTCAAAAAAACTGAAATAATTATTTAGTAACACTAATATTTCTTGAATAATTAGTTTGACCATTGTTTGACCACAGTTTGACCAGATTTGACCAAAATTCAAAAAAACTGAAATAATTATTTAGTAACACTAATATTCTTGAATAATTATTTAGTAACACTAATACTTCTTGAATAAGTAGTTTGACCATAGTTTGACCAGATTTAACAAAAATTAAAAAAAAACAGAAATTTGAGCATAACTTTTTTTCCTTTTAGAATTCGAGGATTCTAAAAATTTGCAAACAGGCCGTAGGCCGTCTAAATTAGATGCGGATTTTCGTGCTGAACATTTTGATATATTATACTTTTTTTTCTGACATCGTATGCAAAAGTTATAGCCGTTTTACATTTTCCCTACACTTTTTGCAAAACATGTCCAAATTTAAGTTTTTAAATTTTCCTAACTAGTACATGTAGTAACATAACTATATCTGGAAGGATTTTAAATTTTGAAGTTTTTATCATTTTTTTTGCTTTTTACAAAACTGAAAAGGCGATCCACCGGGGGGGGGTAGAGTTTGAAAATGGGACCTTTAGTACCGGTTCGTGCCATGAACCGGTACTAATGCCTCAAACCCCATTAGTACCGGTTGGTGGCTCGAACCGGGACTAAAGGTCTAACCTTTAGTACCGGTTGGTGCCACGAACCGGTACTAATGGGCATCGCACCCTTTAGTCCCGGTTTGTGGCACCAACCGGGACTAAAGGTGCCATTTGAACCGGGACTAATGCCTGTACGGTGCCCTACCCGCTCAAACCGGGACTAATGATCACATTAGTCCCGGTTCGTAATGCAACCGGGATTAATGCTCTTTTCTGGCCGAACCAAAGCCCTATTTTCTACTAGTGTTCGTCCCCTCCTCCACGATGTCCCATCCCACGACTCTTGGTGGGCGTTGGAGTGCCGCCACGGCCTCGCCCTCCTCCAACACAGGAGCTCCGGTAATCTCCTGGTCTGGCACCTCATGTCCGGCGAGCAGCGCTGTTTGCCTCGGCCGCCGCCGGCGCTCGATTGCTACGATTGCAGACCCGGCTTCAACGCCGCGGTCCTCCGCGCGGCCGGCAACGAGGACCGCCTCGACTGCCGCTCCTGCCCGTTCCTCGTGGCCGTAGCGCTCACCCACGGCGGCCATGCTGACCTGACCTCCGCCTGCGTCTACTCGTCTGAGACCGGCGTCTGGGGAGACGTCATCTCCGTCGCCACGCTAGAGGAAGTTGAGGCCCGACCGACGGCTCTGGTCGGAAACACGCTCTACTGGCCAATGACCGCCGGTTGCATCCTTGAATTTGATGTGGACAAATATAGCTTGGATGTCAGCGATCATGGTACTGGAACAGAGCAAGCAGGAGCGCGCGAGGCCAAGGATTCGACTCTTGGGCCGGCTACTCGGCCCACTCGCGACCGACAACTTCCCCAGTGGCTTGCAGGCCCGAACTGGGCCCGTTAAGGGTGTAAGCTAGTACATTACCGTTGGTGTGTGTTGCGTGTGGATCTGGGAAGGAACTGGTGGCTTCGGCCAGTACCGTGTGCGTGTGAACTTGTATCCGTCTTCCATGGCGAATTCCTCCCCAATTCGAATTCTATAAGCTGGTAGCTCACATTTGGCATCAGAGCCGTTCCATCCCGGAGCTTCCCCGCCACTCCCACCACACCAGATTCAGCGAATTTCGCCGGCGAGAGGCCATGGAGAAGCTGTCGGCGGAAGGCCGCAACATCCACGAGTTCGTCAAGGCGGCCGTCACCGACGATCTCGAGCAGCGCCTCAAGGTACACAGCGACGACCTCCTCAAGTCCATGACCAAGCTGCTCAAGGAATCGACCAAGACCCTGGACGGGCTCATCACGGCCCGCGTCGATGGCGTCCGTTCCGAGCTCCATCTCGACATCGAGCAGATCCGCTCCGATCTGGAGCGAGTCGACAAGGTCGACTACGAGGCCAGGCCTGGGAGCTCGTCTGCTGGCAGAGAAGTGCGTACCCAGAACATCTACGTTCCACCACCTGCTCGCGGAGCGCGTGATCTGTCGTCTCCCTGGGAATTTCAGTCGCCCCGCGAACTCGTTGCCCTGGATCAAGGTGAGCAGCACAACTCAGGTCCCCGAGTGGAATTGCCGCGGTTTGACGGGTCTAATCCACGGTTATGGCAAGCTAGATGTGAGGATTACTTCAAGTTATGGGGCACTCACCACAGCCGGTGGATATCTTATGCCACTGCCCAGTTTGAAGGTGCAGCTGCTCGATGGTTGGAGTCAGTGCAGAGGCGAACTGTAGAACTGCATTGGACTGAATTTTGCAACCTATTGCAGACGAGGTTTGGCCGGAACCAACACCAGAACCTCTTGAGGAAGATGTTCAGAATTAACCAGACTGGGTCAGTGGAGGAGTATGTGGAACAATTTGCAGAATTGTATGACCAACTCATTGCATATGAGTCCAGCCCCGATCCTCTGCACTACACCACCCGTTTTATTGATGGTCTGAAACCAGGTGTTCGGATGGCCATTGCCATGCAAAAACCACGCGATCTGGACACGGCTTATGAGTTGGCTCTGCTCCATGAGGAACTGGGAGAAATGCAGTATACTTCCACAACAAAAAGAAGCACTAACCCTTCAGGGACTTATCCTTACAAGGCAAAGACGGTGGAAGATAAGAAACCAACTGAAGGCCACATATCCCTGCCAGTTGAAGATAAATGGACTTCTCTGAGGAATTTTAGGAGGGCCAAGGTATTGTGTTTCATTTGCGGTGAGAAATGGTCCAAGGACCACCAATGCAAATCTACAGTCCAGCTACATGTGGTTCAAGAGCTTATTGATCAGTTGCAAAGCTCCACTCATTCCCAGGATGATTCAGACAGTGACTCTGACAATCTGATGCTGTTGTCAGCAGCTGCTACAAGCAACAGTGTGTCTACACTATCCTTGTCCTTGCTAGTCAATATAAAAAAATGCAGAACTGAGGTTCTTGGTAGATTCTGGCAGCACTCACTCGTTTTTGGACAGCTCCTTGCATTCCATGCTTCCAGATATTACTGACATTAAAGCAGTTACAGTGAAGGTAGCAGGTGGAGGAAAATTGACTTGCTCACAACAAGTGAAACAATGTCAGTGGAGTTTTCAAGGTCAGGAATTTTCCCATGATTTCAGACTATTGTCCTTAGGGGGTTATGATGGCATTTTGGGTCTGGATTGGTTGGCCAAACATAGTCCCATGTACATTGATTGGGAACAGAAGTGACTTTCATTCCAGTACAAGGGTGTTACTGCCACTTTGCAAGGAGATCTGCCTGAGGAATGTGCTTTTACAGTTATGGCCATTTTTCAGAATGTTATCTCTGAACAAAAGGAACAATTACCTGAAATTCAGGCTCTGTTGGACAAGTATGTCGTGGTCTTCTCTCCTCCTACAGGTCTACCTCCCAGAAGACAGTATGATCACAGTATACCGTTAATCCCTGGTGCTCAACCAGTGTCCATCAGACTCTACAGGATTCCTCCTCATCTGAAAGTTGAAATGGAAAAGCAGGTGCAGGAAATGCTGCAAAGGGGAATAATTCAGGTGAGCAACAGTCCCTTCTCATCCCCTGCTCTAATGGTTAAGAAAAAGGAAGAAGGAGATTGGAGGTTGGTCATTGATTTTAGACATGTTAATGCTCTCACAATTAAGAGCAAATACCCAATTCCTGTTATAAATGAATTACTAGATCAACTTGCTGGAGCTCGTTGGTTTTCAAAACTAGACCTAAGAGCTGGCTACCATCAGATCAGACTAGCACCTGGAGAAGAATTCAAGACTGCTTTCCAAACCCATACTGGCCACTATGAGTTCACTGTGGTGGCTATGGGCCTGACAGGTGCACCCAATACCTTCCAAGGGGCAATGAACACAGATCTAACTCCAGTTCTGAGAGGAGAAGATCCTTGTGCACTGTGTTTCTTTGATGATATCCTCATCTTCAGTAAAACCTTGAAAGAACACTTTATACATTTGGAGAAGGTGCTGAGTATTCTGTTGGAAAAACAATGGAGAGTGAAGTTGAGCAAGTGTGACTTTGCTAAACAAGAAATTGCTTATCTGGGCCATGTTATTAGCAATGAAGGAGTTTCAACAGATGCTAGCAAAATTGCAACTGTTAAGAGTTGGCCAGTGCCTACTGATGTGAAGCAAGTCAGAGGATTTCTGGGCTTAACTGGGTACTACAGGAAGTTTACCAGGAACTATGGGATGATCAGTAGACCATTAACTGATCTGTTGAAAAAGGGGGCTATCTTTGTGTGGACACCAGCTACAGAGATATCTTTCCAAACTCTGAAGCAAGCTCTTATTCATGCTCCTGTCTTGGCATTACCTGATTTTTCTAAGCAATTTGTGGTTGAAACTGATGCTTGTGATGTTGGGATTGGTGCTGTTCTGATGCAGCAGGACCACCCCATTGCTTTTGTCAGCAGAGCTCTAGGTCCTAGGAACAGAGGGTTATCTGTTTATGAGAAGGAGTATCTAGCTATATTGTTAGCTATTGAGCAGTGGAGACCATACTTACAGTTCCAAGAGTTCATTATCAGGATAGATCAAAAAAGTTTGGTGAATCTTCCTGATCAGAGACTGCATACACCCTGGCAACAAAAAGCTCTCACAAAAATGATGGGATTGAATTATAAGATTGTTTACAAGAAGGGTATTGATAATTCTGCAGCTGATGCCCTTTCTAGGAGACCACAGTCACATTCTCAAGTGTTAGCAATCTCTGGGGTTCAGCCTAGTTGGTTGGAAGAAGTGGTGGATGTTGGGAATCGTAGCATAATTTTAAAATTTTCCTACGCTCACCAAGATGCATCTATGGAGTATACTAGCAACGAGGGGAAAGGAGTGCATCTACATACCCTTGTAGATCGCGAGCGAAAGCGTTCCAATGAACGTGGATGACGGAGTCGTACTCGCCGTGATTCAAATCACCGATGACCGAGTGCCGAACGGACGGCACCTCCGCGTTCAACACACGTACGGTGCAGCGACGTCTCCTCCTTCTTGATCCAGCAAGGGGGAAGGAGAGGTTGATGGAGATCCAGCAGCACGACGGCGTGGTGGTGGATATAGCGGGTCTCGGCAGGGCTTCGCCGAGCTTCTGCGAGAGGGAGAGGTGTAGCAGGGGAGGAGGGAGGCGCCCAAGGCTGTAATGTTACTGCCCTCTCCCCCCCCTTTATATAGGCCCCCTGGGGGGGGGGGCGCCGGCCAAAACCCATCTAGGGTGGGGGGCGGCGGCCAAGGGGGGTGCCTTGCCCCCCAAGGCAAGTGGGAAGCCCCCCACCCTAGGGTTTGCAACCCTAGGCGCATGGGGGGAGGCCCATGGGGGGGCGCCCAGCCCACTAGGGGCTGGTTCCCTTCCCACTTCAGCCCACGGGGCCCTCCGGGATAGGTGGCCCCACCCGGTGGACCCCCGGGACCCTTCCGGTGGTCCCGGTACAATACCGGTAACCCCCGAAACTTTCCCGGTGGCCGAAACTTGACTTCCCATATATAAATCTTTACCTCCGGACCATTCCGGAACCTCTCGTGACGTCCGGGATCTCATCCGGGACTCCGAACAACTTTCGGGTTTCCGCATACATATATCTCTACAACCCTAGCGTCACCGGACCTTAAGTGTGTAGACCCTACGGGTTCGGGAGACATGCAGACATGACCGAGACGCCTCTCCGATCAATAACCAACAGCGGGATCTGGATACCCATGTTGGCTCCCACATGCTCCACGATGATCTCATCGGATGAACCACGGTGTCGAGGATTCAATCAATCCGTATGCAATTCCCTTTGTCAAACGGTATGTTACTTGCCCGAGATTCGATCGTCGGTATCTCAATACCTTGTTCAATCTCGTTACCGGCAAGTCTCTTTACTCGTACCGCAATGCATGATCCCGTGGCTAACGCCTTAGTCACATTGAGCTCATTATGATGATGCATTACCGAGTGGGCCCAGAGATACCTCTCTGTCACACGGAGTGACAAATCCCAGTCTCGATCCGTGCCAACCCAACAGACACTTTCGGAGATACCCGTAATGCACCTTTATAGTCACCCAGTTACGTTGTGACGTTTGGCACACCCAAAGCACTCCTACGGTATCCGGGAGTTGCATGATCTCATGGTCTAAGGAAAAGATACTTGACATTGGAAAAGCTCTAGCAAACGAAACTACACGATCTTTTATGCTATGCTTAGGTTGGGTCTTGTCCATCACATCATTCTCCTAATGATGTGATCCCGTTATCAATGACATCCAATGTCCATAGTCAGGAAACCATGACTATCTGTTGATCAACGAGCTAGTCAACTAGAGGCTTACTAGGGACAGGTTGTGGTCTATGTATTCACACATGTATTACGATTTCCGGATAATACAATTATAGCATGAATAATAGACAATTACCATGAACAAAGAAATATAATAATAACCATTTATTATTGCCTCTAGGGCATATTTCCAACAGTCTCCCACTTGCACTAGAGTCAATAATCTAGTTACATTGTGATGAATCGAACACCCATTGCGTCCTGGTGTTGATCATGTTTTGCCCTAGGGAGAGGTTTAGTCAACGGATCTGCTACATTCAGGTCCGTGTGTACTTTACAAATATCTATGTCTCCATTTTGAACACTTTCACGAATGGAGTTGAAGCGACGCTTGATATGCCTGGTCTTCCTGTGAAACCTAGGCTCCTTCGCAAGGGCAATAGCTCCAGTGTTGTCACAGAAGAGAGTCATCGGGCCCGACGCATTGGGAATCACCCCTAGGTCGGTAATGAACTCCTTCATCCAGACTGCTTCCTGTGCTGCCTCCGAGGCTGCCATGTATTCCGCTTCACATGTAGATCCTGCCACGACGCTTTGCTTGCAACTGCACCAGCTTACTGCTCCTCCATTCAATATATACACGTATCCGGTCTGTGACTTCGAGTCATCCAGATCTTTGTCGAAGCTAGCGTCGACGTAACCCTTTACGACGAGCTCTTCGTCACCTCCATAAACGAGAAACATATCCTTAGTCCTTTTCAGGTACTTCAGGATATTCTTGACCGCTGTCCAGTGTTCCTTGCCGGGATTACTTTGGTACCTTCCTACCAAACTTACGGCAAGGTTTACATCAGGTCTGGTACACAGCATGGCATACATAATAGACCCTATGGCCGAGGCATAGGGGATGACACTCATCTCTTCTATATCTTCTGCCGTGGTCGGGCATTGAGCCGTGCTCAATTGCACACCTTGCAATACAGGCAAGAACCCCTTCTTGGACTGATCCATACTGAACTTCTTCAATATCTTGTCAAGGTATGTACTCTGTGAAAGACCAATGAGGCGTCTTGATCTATCTCTATAGATCTTGATGCCTAATATATAAGCAGCTTCTCCAAGGTCCTTCATTGAAAAACACTTATTCAAATAGGCCTTTATACTTTCCAAGAATTCTATATCATTTCCCATCAATAGTATGTCATCCACATATAATATGAGAAATGCTAGAGAGCTCCCACTCACTTTCTTGTAAACACAGGCTTCTCCATAAGTTTGTGTAAACCCAAACGCTTTGATCATCTCATCAAAGCGAATGTTCCAACTCCGAGATGCTTGCACCAGCCCATAGATTGAGCGCTGGAGCTTGCATACTTTGTTAGCATTCTTAGGATCGACAAAACCTTCCGGCTGCAACATATACAACTCTTCCTTAAGGAAGCCATTAAGGAATGCCATTTTGACGTCCATCTGCCATATCTCATAATCATAGTATGCGGCAATTGCTAACATGATTCGGACGGACTTCAGCTTCGCTACGGGTGAGAAAGTCTCATCGTAGTCAACCCCTTGAACTTGTCGATAACCCTTAGCGACAAGTCGAGCCTTATAGATGGTCACATTACCATCCGCGTCTGTCTTCTTCTTAAAGATCCATTTGTTTTCTATGGCTCGCCGATCATCGGGCAAGTCAGTCAAAGTCCATACTTTGTTTTCATACATGGATCCTATCTCGGATTTCATGGCTTCTAGCCATTTGTCGGAATCCGGGCCCGCCATTGCTTCTTCATAGTTCGAAGGTTCACCGTTGTCTAACAATATGATTTCCAGGACAGGGTTGCCGTACCACTCTGGTGCGGAACGTGTCCTTGTGGACCTACGAAGTTCAGCAATAACTTGATCTGAAGCTTCATGATCATCATCATTATCTTCCTCCCCAGTCGGTGTAGGCACCACAGGAACATCTTCCCGCGCTGTGCTACTTTCCGGTTCGGAAGGGGTGACTATCACCTCATCAAGTTCCACTTTCCTCCCACTCACTTCCTTCGAGAGAAACTCTTTCTCCAGAAAGGACCCGTTCTTGGCAACGAAGATCTTGCCTTCGGATCTGAGGTAGAAGGTATACCAAATAGTTTCCTTAGGGTATCCTATGAAGACGCATTTCTCCGACTTGGGTTCGAGCTTTTCAGGTTGAAGTTTCTTGACATAAGCATCGCATCCCCAAACTTTTAGAAACGACAGCTTAGGTTTCTTCCCAAACCATAATTCATACGGTGTCGTCTCAACGGATTTCGACAGAGCCCTATTTAAAGTGAATGCGGCAGTCTCTAAAGCATAGCCCCAAAATGAGAGCGATAAATCGGTAAGAGACATCATAGATCGCACCATATCCAATAGAGTGTGATTACGACGTTCGGACACACCGTTTCTCTGAGGTGTTCCAGGCGGCGTGAGTTGTGAAACTATTCCACATTTCCTTAAGTGTGTACCAAACTCGTGACTTAAATATTCTCCACCACGATCTGATCGTAAGAATTTTATTTTCCTGTCATGTTGATTCTCAACCTCACTCTGAAATTCCTTGAACTTTTCAAAGGTTTCAGACTTGTGTTTCATTAGGTAGACATACCCATATCTACTTAAGTCATCAGTAAGAGTAACGATATCCTCCGCGAGCCTCAACACTCATTGGACCGCACACATCGGTATGTATGATTTCCAATAAGTTGGTTGCTCGCTCCATTGTTCCGGAGAACGGAGTCTTGGTCATCTTACCCATGAGGCATGGTTCGCACGTGTCAAATGATTCGTAATCAAGAGATTCGAAAAGTCCATCTGCATGGAGCTTCTTCATGCGCTTGACACCAATGTGACCAAGGCGGCAGTGCCACAAGTATGTGGGACTATCGTTATCAACTTTACATCTTTTGGTATTAACACTATGAATATGTGTATCATCACGTTCGAGATTCATCAAAAATAAACCATTGACCAGCGGGGCATGACCATAAAACATATCTCTCAAATAAATAGAACAACCATTATTCTCGGATTTAAATGAGTAGCCATCTCGAATTAAACGAGATCCAGATACAATGTTCATGCTCAAAGTTGGCACTAAATAACAATTATTGAGGTTTAAAACTAATCCCGTGGGTAGATGCAGAGGTAGCGTGCCGACGGCGATCACATCGACCTTGGAACCATTCCCGACGCGCATCGTCACCTCGTCCTTCGCCAGTCTCCGTTTATTCCGTAGTTCCTGTTTTGAGTTACAAATATGAGCAACCGCACCGGTATCAAATACCCAGGAGCTACTACGAGTACTGGTAAGGTACACATCAATTACATGTATATCACATATACCTTTGGTGTTGACGGCCTTCTTGTCCGCTAAGTACTTGGGGCAGTTCCGCTTCCAGTGACCACTTCCCTTGCAATAAAAGCACTCAGTTTCAGGCTTGGGTCCATTCTTCGACTTCTTCCCGGCAACTGGCTTACCGGGCGCGGCAACTCCCTTGCCGTCCTTCTTGAAGTTCTTCTTACCCTTGCCCTTCTTGAACTTAGTGGTTTTATTCACCATCAACACTTGATGTTCTTTTCTGATCTCCACCTCCGCTGATTTCAGCATTGAATATACCTCGGGAATGGTCTTTTCCATCCCCTGCATATTGTAGTTCATCACAAAGCTCTTGAAGCTTGGTGGAAGCGACTGAAGGATTCTGTCAATGACCGCGTCATCCGGAAGATTAACTCCCAGCTGAGTAAAGCGGTTGTGTAACCCAGACATTCTGAGTATGTGCTCACTAACAGAACTATTCTCCTCCATTTTACAGCTGAAGAACTTGTCGGAGACTTCATATCTCTCGACCCGGGCATGAGCTTGGAAAACCAATTTTAGCTCCTCGAACATCTCATATGCTCCATGTTTTTCAAAACGCTTTTGGAGACCCGGTTCTAAGCTGTAAAGCATGCCGCACTGAACGAGGGAGTAATCATCAGCATGTGATTGCCAAGCGTTCATAAGGTCTTGGTTCTCAGGGATTGGTGCTTCACCTAGCGGTGCTTCTAAGACATAATCTTTCTTGGCTACTATGAGGATGATCCTCAGGTTCCGGACCCAGTCCGTATAGTTGCTGCCATCATCTTTCAGCTTGGTTTTCTCTAGGAACGCGTTGAAATTGAGGACAACGTTGGCCATTTGATCTACAAGACATAGTGTAAAGATTTTAGACTAAGTTCATGATAATTAAGTTCATCTAATCAAATTACTCAATGAACTCCCACTCAGATAGACATCCCTCTAGTCATCTAAGTGAAACATGATCCGAGTTAACTACGCCGTGTCCGATCATCACGTGAGACGGACTAGTCAAGATCGGTGAACATCTCCATGTTGATCGTATCTTCTATACGACTCATGCTCGACCTTTCGGTCCTCCGTGTTCCGAGGCCATGTCTGTACATGCTAGGCTCGTCAAGTCAACCTAAGTGTATTGCGTGTGTTCCGAGGCCATGTCTGTACATGCTAGGCTCGTCAACACCCGTTGTATGCGAACGTTAGAATCTATCACACCCGATCATCACGTGGTGCTTCGAAACAACGAACCTTCGCAACGGTGCACAGTTAGGGTGAACACTTTTCTTGAAATTATCATAAGGGATCATCTTACTTACTACCGTCGTTCTAAGCAAATAAGATGCAAAAACATGATAAACATCACATGCAATCAAATAGTAACATGATATGGCCAATATCATTATGCTCCTTTGATCTCCATCTTCGGGGCACCATGATCATCTTCGTCACCGGCATGACACCATGATCTCCATCATCATGATCTCCATCATTGTGTCTTCATGAAGTCGTCACGCCAACGATTACTTCTACTTCTATGGCTAACGCGTTTAGCAACAAAGTAAAGTAATTTACATGGCGTTATTAATGACACGCAGGTCATACAAAATAATAAAGACAACTCCTATGGCTCCTGCCGGTTGTCATACTCATCGACATGCAAGTCGTGATTCCTATTACAAGAATATGATCAATCTCATACATCACATATATCATTCATCACATCTTATGGCCATATCACATCACATAACACATGCTGCAAAAACAAGTTAGACGTCCTCTAATTGTTGTTGCAAGTTTTTACGTGGTTTGTAGGTTTCTAGCAAGAACGTTTCTTACCTACGTATGACCACAACGTGATTTGCCAATTTCTATTTACCCTTCATAAGGACCCTTTTCATCGAATCCGTTCTGACTAAAGTAGGAGAGACAGACACCCGCTAGCCACCTTATGCATCTAGTGCATGTCAGTCGGTGGAACCTGTCTCACGTAAGCGTACGTGTAAGGTCGGTCCGGGCCGCTCCATCCTACAATGCCGCTGAAACAAGAAACGACTAGTAGCGGCAAGAAGAATTGGCAACATCAACGCCCACAACTTCTTTGTGTTCTACTCGTGCATAGTAACTACGCATAGGCCTGGCTCATGATGCCACTGTTGGGAATCGTAGCATAATTTTAAAATTTTCCTACGCTCACCAAGATGCATCTATGGAGTATACTAGCAACGAGGGGAAAGGAGTGCATCTACATACCCTTGTAGATCGCGAGCGGAAGCGTTCCAATGAACGTGGATGACGGAGTCGTACTCGCCGTGATTCAAATCACCGATGACCGAGTGCCGAACGGACGGCACCTCCGCATTCAACACACGTACGGTGCAGCGACGTCTCCTTCTTGATCCAGCAAGGGGGAAGGAGAGGTTGATGGAGATCCAGCAGCACGACGGCGTGGTGGTGGATATAGCGGGTCTTGTTGGGAATCGTAACATAATTTAAAATTTTCCTACGCTCACCAAGATGCATCTATGGAGTCTACTAGCAACGAGGGGAAAGGAGTGCATCTACATACCCTTGTAGATCGCGAGCGGAAGCGTTCCAATGAATGTGGATGACGGAGTCGTACTCGCCGTGATCCAAATCACCGATGACCGAGTGCCGAACGTACGGCACCTCCGCGTTCAACACACGTACGGTGCAGCGACGTCTCCTCCTTCTTGATCCAGCAAGGGGGAAGGAGAGGTTGATGGAGATCCAACAGCACGACGGCGTGGTGGTGGATGTAGCGGGTCTCCGGCAGGGCTTCGCCGAGCTTCTGCGAGAGAGAGAGAGAGAGAGAGAGAGAGAGAGAGAGAGGTGTAGCAGGGGAGGAGGGAGGCGCCCAAGGCTTAGATGTTGCTGCCCTCCCTTCCCCCCACTATATATAGGGCCAAGGGAGAGGGGGGGTGCAGCCTTGCCCCTTCCTCCAAGGAAGGGTGCGGCCAGGGGGGAGTCCTTCCCCCCCAAGGCACCTCGGAGGTGCCTTCCCCCTTTAGGACTCTCCCTTCTTTCTTATCTCTTGCGCATGGGCCTCTTGGGGCTGGTGCCCTTGGCCCATATAGGCCAAGGCGCACCCCTTACAGCCCATGTGGCCCCCCGGGGCTGGTGGACCCCCTTGGTGGACCCCCGGACCCCTTTCGGCACTCCCGGTACAATACCGATAAAGCGCGAAACTTTTCCGGCGACCAAAATAAGACTTCCCATATATAAATCTTTACCTCCGGACCATTCCGGAACCTCTCGTGACGTCCGGGATCTCATCCGGGACTCCGAACAACTTTCGGGTTTCCGCATACATATATCTCTACAACCCTAGCGTCACCGGACCTTAAGTGTGTAGACCCTACGGGTTCGGGAGACATGCAGACATGACCGAGACGCCTCTCCGATCAATAACCAACAGCGGGATCTGGATACCCATGTTGGCTCCCACATGCTCCACGATGATCTCATCGGATGAACCACGGTGTCGAGGATTCAATCAATCCGTATGCAATTCCCTTTGTCAAACGGTATGTTACTTGCCCGAGATTCGATCGTCGGTATCTCAATACCTTGTTCAATCTCGTTACCGGCAAGTCTCTTTACTCGTACCGCAATGCATGATCCCGTGACTAACGCCTTAGTCACATAGAGCTCATTATGATGATGCATTACCGAGTGGGCCCAGAGATACCTCTCCGTCACACGGAGTGACAAATCCCAGTCTCGATCCGTGCCAACCCAACAGACACTTTCGGAGATACCCGTAGTGCACCTTTATAGTCACCCAGTTACGTTGTGACGTTTGGCACACCCAAAGCACTCCTACGGTATCCGGGAGTTGCACGATCTCATGGTCTAAGGAAAAGATGCTTGACATTGGAAAAGCTCTAGCAAACGAAACTACACGATCTTTTATGCTATGCTTAGGATTGGGTCTTGTCCATCACATCATTCTCCTAATGATGTGATCCCGTTATCAACGACATCCAATGTCCATAGTCAGGAAACCATGACTATCTGTTGATCAACGAGCTAGTCAACTAGAGGCTTACTAGGGACACGTTGTGGTCTATGTATTCACACATGTATTACGATTTCCGGACAATACAATTATAGCATGAACAATAGACAATTACCATGAACAAAGAAATATAATAATAACCATTTATTATTGCCTCTAGGGCATATTTCCAACAGTGGAAAGTTATAAGGATGACATAAAGGCACAGGAATTATTGCAACAGTTGTCAGTGCAGCCTAAGTCCAAAAACAATTTTCAATTGTTACAAGGTGTGCTGAGGTATAAGGGTTGCATTTGGGTAGGCAATGACTGTGGTTTGCACACAAAAATTTGCCAAGCTTTCCATGACACTCCCTTGGGTGGTCATTCTGGATTTCCTGTCACCTACAAAAGAATTAGGGCCCTGTTTAAATGGGTGGGTATGAAGAAATAGATACATCAATTTGTGCAATCTTGTCTCATTTGCCAACAGGCCAAACCTGAGAGAGTGGCTTATCCTGGGTTGCTATCACCACTGCCTGTTCCTGCAAAAGCTTGGGAGACAGTGACAATGGATTTTATCTCAGGATTGCCATCTTCTGATCAGTATGATTGCATCATGGTGGTCATTGACAAATTTACAAAATATGGTCATTTTATACCTGTCAAACATCCATATACAGCCCAGAAAATTGCTGAACTTTTTTTGGACAATATTTATAAGCTTCATGGCATGCCTCTCTTTATAGTATCTGACAGGGATCCAGTTTTCACCAGCAAATTCTGGCAAGCTCTAGTGAAGAGGACAGGAGCTGTGCTTAATATGAGCACATCATATCATCCTGAAACAGATGGACAGACATAACGTGTTAATCAGCAAGTGGAGTGTTTTTTGAGGTGTTTCATCAGTGCTCATCCGAACAAGTGGGCAAAGTAGCTTTCACTTTGTGAGTTTTGGTACAATACCAACTGGCATTCAGCACTTCACAAATCTCCATTTGAGGTTCTTTATGGTCATGGTCCTCGGCATTTTGGGATTTCGGCTTCAGACTCAATTGATCCTGTTGATTTGCAGCAGTGGTTGGATGCTCGAGCAGTGGTTCAGCAGTCAGTGCGCCAGCATTTGTTGCGTGTTCAGCAAAGGATGAAACATCAGGCTGACAAGAAACGCACTGAAAGAACATTTGCTGTGGGAGATCGAGTATTCCTTCAACTCCAGCCGTATGTACAATCATCAGTGGTGCACAGGGCAAATCATAAACTTGCTTTCAAGTATTTTGGTCTGTTTCTGATTCTGGAGAAGATTGGCGAAGTGGCTTATCGCTTACAGTTGCCAGCAGCTAGTCGTATTCATCCTGTATTCCATGTTTCACAGTTGAAGTGCTGTGTGCATCCACAACATGAGGTACTCAAGTCGCTTCCTTCTGTTGATGCTCATCTTCAGTTCCCTGTTAAGATACTGCAGGAGCGCCTTCGCCGCGCCGACAACCGATCGTTGGCACAAGTCCTAGTTCAGTGGAGTGGAGGGGATGCTTCTTCGGCAACCTGGGAGGATAAGGATTCACTTCGTCAGTTGTTTCCTCGTGCCCCGGCTTGGGGACAAGCCGGTTCTGAAGAAGGGGGGAATGTCAGCGATCATGGTACTGGAACAGAGCAAGCGGGAGCGCGCGAGGCCAAGGATTCGACTCGTGGGCCGGCTACTCGGCCCACTCGCGACCGGCAACTTCCCCAGTGGCTTGCAGGCCCGAACTGGGCCCGTTAAGGGTGTAAGCTAGTGCATTACCGTTGGTGTGTGTTGCGCGTGGATCTGGGAAGGAACTGGTGGCTTCGGCCAGTACCGTGTGCGTGTGAGCTTGTATCCGTCTTCCATGGCGAATTCCTCCCCAATTCGAATTCTATAAGCTGGTAGCTCACATTGGATACAAGTGAGGTGCCAAACGATATGTTTTGCTACTATGAGGGCCTGATTGTCCTCATGCCGGCCGAGCATGGAGGCCTTGGCTTTGCAGCAGTTGACGGTCTCAGTCTCCATCTCTTCTCAAGGGTGGCTACCACTGACGGCACTCTAGTCTGGACGCTTTGCCGGGCCATTGATCTGAACAAGTTTCTTACGCCGGATGTGGTGGTGAGCTGTAAGACGTTTTCAATGGAGGCAATTGGCGTCGCTGAAGGTGCTGATGTGGTTTTCATTTATGCGTGTAAATGCGCCTACATGCTTCATCTCAAGTCTATGCAGTTTGATGAGGTGTCCGTTAAAGGAACCTATGCCAGCATTTTTCCATACACCAGTTTCTATACCCCGGTACTACCATGTCTTTTATCCTCTAGGAATGATAAAGTGTAGTTGCATGAGTAGATGTCATGTGAACATTATATTCACATATAAGCTGCAAAATTTACTTTGCCTGCTGAATGACGACTCATCTTATGCTCTTTTGGATGTTGCAAAGTTCATTGCCTGAAGGAATAGAATGAACATTGCAAATTGTATATGTCTCCTACACGTTTCCAAGTGTACGAACCATAGTTCATTGCAGACGATAAGTCTCATTAACTGACTTCCTATCCAGATATGAACATTCATACTGTGCACTCAAGTTCTTGTATCACACATCCTGCTGGATGCTTCTAATTCCCAAACAGTGTGCTCATTTCTGCTATTTTTGTAATATTTTGTTTGCCAATTTGCAACCAAGTAATTCTTGCGTGCTAGTAAGAAATAACCACCATACAAGTCAAACATCTAGGTGTGTCCTGTTGTTCTTCTTTCCGGTGTTTCAGATATCTATATCATCGTCCAGACCTAGATTACACCATGTGCTTATATCACAAGTAATTGTGAAGGAATGGGCCTGCATTCAACGGATATAAACAGGGATTTACAAACAAAAACAAAAGGGGAATTTTGTAGTCACTTTTTCATGTAGCGTAAAAAATGTATTTACTGAGAGCAATGTAGCTTGTATTTACCGAGAGCAATGGAGCTTGGATATATCCTAGCGGTGTCAAATAATATTGTGACACTCAAAATTACCAAATTAGGTAGACAATGCAAAATTTTACTTACTTCCAATTTTAAGCTACCTGATTCTCATGTGGGATTTGGGGTGATCTGTGCTTCTTATTTCTCCGGTTTGTTCTGGGGAGTTGGAGAAATACATCCTTTCTGTCATTCGACTATTTGACGACTCTCTTCTGCACATAAAACTTGTTCAAATATATGCCCTATTTTTATACTTTATTTATCACATTTGCCATTGGCCTCTAGTCTCTTCTTTTGAAATACAGTCAGCATTGGTGGTGTAGAGGGCCAAGCTCAACTGATGAATAATAGATGAAATTGTGGTGCCATCACTTCTGCCAGTAAGTTTTTTTGGTTGAAGAGATGGTGTAAAATTACCTTCTGTTATGTCGTCTATTGTTTGGCTCGAGTTACATGATACTTTTTGTAATGCATTGTTTCTGAAACAATGGGTTGATTGTCCATGCTGTAGTAAAGAAGCTTGCAGTACTTCTATGCAAAAGACAGTTTGAACCTTGAAAAATACAAACACTTAGCTTTAGTTTCTCTTTACAGTTTTGTGTTCCTGGAAACGTTCATCTCTTGAAATGATGATTCTTCAATGAAGAGAAGCTGCTGAGAATTAGTTCAATCTGTTATGTTATTTATTCTGTTGGCTTTTCAATGTGGTATCAGGAAATAGATGATCACTGCTCTGATCATCACCACTGTGGCATGACACTCCATTGTCATGTGATTGGTTTCTGTATCAATTGGTTTCTTTTAAATCTGGCATGCTCTTGTGATCCCTTGACCGAAAATCTAGATTATCCTTAGTGTATGCCATTTTTGCATTCCCAGATGTACTCCCTCCGTTCCTAAATATAAGTTATTTTAGAGATTCCAATAAGGGACTACATACGGAGTGAATTTAGCTCTAAAATATGTCTATATACATCCATACGAAGTTTGTATTGAAATCTCTAAAAAGACTTGGATGTAGAAACGGAGGGAGTAGGTTGCATGCCCTGTTTTTGGTGGTTCCTTGCTGAAACTCTGACTTGCGTGCAGCTGATGAAAGTTCTCAGTGATGTTGCTGCCTCCTATTTGCTTCAGGTCATGATGGCTTAATGAAAAATAAAACCACAACTCGGTGGATGTCCGGGACGTCCAACTCGTGTAGGATTCGTGCTCGTCTTTCGCATTTTGATTTTTGAACCCTTTGCTTCAATCATTCTTCATTGTGCAGTCCTATTTTAATGCAGATAACACCCTTCCTTTTGTCCTTTAATCATTTCGCTTTGTCATGTTTCAGATCAATGCATGATTAACATGATAATTTCTACCTACTATATTTTTCTTCTTCACCAATACATGACTGAACATAAAATCCATGCTTCACAGATCACCCAATTGTTAGAAAATACAGACAACAAATTAGGAAGCGAAAAGATCACCCAATTGTTAGAAAATATAGATAACAAATTAGGAAGCGAATCCATGCTTCACAGATCACCATTTCATGACTGAAGATAAAATCCATGCCACCACCCAATTTTTATAACTTTTAGAATAATATATTAGGAAGCAATCTCCATGAACATCTTCTGATCTCTTTTAATCACCGAGGACGTTGGATAAACAGAGCGCAACGTTACAGCATGACCATTGTAATTTCTCAACATTTGTCTTTTGGAGCAGGAACCAAATCTCATTTCATACATTAAAAAGTATGATGCAGTGAAATTGATCCCTCATTGTACTACTTGTTGAGGGTCCTCGAAGTCCATCTTTGTTGGAACTAAAAGTGATCATATGCTCACAGTGGTTGCATGTATCTTGGTTGGTGCTTAAAGCAAACTGTGTGACACTGTTTCTGAAATCTGGACGAACCCACTGCCATCTAAGCTGTGGGCTTGGCTGTATGGAGAACAGAATTCAAACTGCGGCAACAAATCATTGTCATACTTTGGGTAAAAACAAAAAAAACCATGCTGTTGTCTCTTGTGCACAGCCACAAAACTGAACTAAAATACCAGCTCAAGTCCAAGCTATATTTCTGCTGGAACAGGGATGAAGTTTCAAATCCAAATCAAGCAGAATTGAGCAGCTAATAACAACTCTCTGTTCTTGAAACAGCAAAGCAACCCATGAACATTGACAGCAATCCATGAAAGCCAAATGCGTCATGATAATGCTAAATCCAACAAATGCGTCATCAATCAACCAACAAAACCATTAGACTGCTTGGAAATCTTGGATTCACAGAATTCATAGAATCCAAATCTTGGGAGTCTTGGATTCATAGAAACCAGCAGTACAAAACTAGTGCGGCATTCATAGAATCCAGGTAGCAGCAGCAGCAACCGATCGACAGTTTCAACGCGTACGCAAGAACACAAGAAGATGCAAGAAAAAACGCAAGACATGTTTCACGCACGCAACGCAAGAACACAAGAACTAGCTAGCGCGATCAAGTCGCACGCACGGGCACGGCACCCCTCAGGTCCTCGAGGGCGCCGGCGACCAGCCAGACGCAACCGTCGGCCGTCTTCCTCACATTCGCGAGGAGGTTGTAGGCCCTGAGGCGCTCGGCCTCGATGAGCTCGGCCACGCCGGGGAGACGCTGGATGTCCAGCAGGCAGCGGATCCCCAGCCGGAGGTCGCTGCACAGCTCCACGGCGTCGTACGCTTCTTCGGCGAGCTGCCTGGCAGCCAGGAGCTTGTGGCAGGCGCGCCGCTGCGCGGCGGCTGTGCCGGGGAGGAGGCGGATGCTGCGCACCGGGTTGGACGGGAGGAAGAGCTCCGTGGCGCCTCCGCGTAGCGCGAGCTCCGTGGCGCTCCCCAGCAAGGACGCGGCGGTGTAGAGATCGCTGGCCGCGCCCTCGAGCGACTCCTCCGCGATCTCGATGGGACTGCTGCGCAGTACCGGCCCGCGCAGCGGCCTCGCGAGCATCGCCCGCGCGTGGCCTATCTTCCCGGGGATGATAAGGCAGCGGGCGTGCGCCTCCGCCACCCGCTGCCGGAACCGTGTCTTCCACGCCTGCGCCGCCATCTCTCTCTCCCTCTCTCGCTCGCTCGCTTCCTTCCGGTGGCGCTGGCTTTGGGGTTTCGCTTCGCCTCCGAGGCCGGCCGGCGGGCTCTGAAATACTAGTAGGAAAGGCTGGCGTGGCGAGGTGGGATCCACGGAAGTAACGGTTTTTTTGTTTTTACCTCGCGCGCGGTGGAACTGAACCATATGGGGAAAATTACGGGCGGTTAAAAATCTAATAAAATCCACGTCAAAAAAATAATAATAAAATTGCACAGGAATTAATGAGGTCAATTTCCTTCCAAGCCGGTCCAACAAACAAACCACATTCCATCCAGGTAGGTCCAGGAGTAGGGGGCATTTCCTATTTAGCGCCCGTTATAGTGCAATTTGCAAACGGGCGCCACTCTAGTTTTGCGGAAACGTTAAAAAGTGAAAGCACTGGGAATCGAACCCACGCCGGACTCGTTACGACTGCTGCGCTCCAACCACCACGACACCACGCTTGTTGTGAACTAAGTTAAGTCGCTCTTTCTTTTTATTTTGTTTCTTATGGTTCGCGAATTTTTGACGGTTTTATTCGTTTTTCCCTTTTTTTTTCTTTTTTTTAATGCGTGATTTTTTAAAAGAATGCCATGTTTTTTAAATCGTTGTACCTTTTCATTACATGAACTTTATTCAAATTCGACGAACTTTTTCTGATTTCGATGAACTTTTTTCTGATTACATGAACTTTTTTCAAATTCGATGAATTTTTTTTAAAATCGATGAACTTTTTTCAGATTACATGAACTTTTTTAAATTCGATGAACTTTTTCTAAATGCGATGAACTTTTTTCGAATTCAGTGAACTTTTTTCAAAACCGATGAACTTTTTTGAATCTAATGAACTTTTTTTTTGAATTCGATGAACTTTTTTTCGAATCCGATGAACTTTTCTTCGAATTTGGTGAACTTTTTTCGAATTCAATGAACTTTTTTTTTAAAATCGATGAAGCTTTTTCAATTTTTTGAACTTTGCTTAAAATTTGATGAACTTTTTTTCGAATTTACGTTTTCTTTTTTGAGATAATTTATATTGAGTATATATTAATGTTTTACTGCACGAAAAGGTTAACTAGAACTGTTTTCTTGTAGAAGAGAACAAAGTTAGTTTGTTCTGGTCGTTAGTGTGGTGCACTCGCAGCAAAGCGATCCAGAGTTCGAATCCCCAACTATCCTCAGGTTTTATTGCTTTTTTACTTCAAAAGCGAACGAGTGCATGCGCGCGTTGGGCCGGCCCATGCCAGCGACGCTGCAGGCGCCAGCTCGTTAACGGGCGCCTGCAGCGCTGACTAGGAGCTCCCGTAGGGGACCTATTGCGCGCCTTCAGCGCCGCGCAAGGAATCTGGCGCCCGCAGAACCCGCTCGATGGGCCGGGCCACGACCGCGCAAGGCGCAACGCGAAAAACATCGCCAAAAATTCCATCGCGAATGGGATTCAATCTCGCGTCCTAGCGCTTTCACAACGAGACCCTAACCACTGGACCACGCTCGACTTTCTTGCGTGCAGTGAGGAAACAAGTCTACTTAACGCTTCATTCAGTACAAGTAAATTGACTTGAAAAAACTTTCATCAATTCTGAATTAAAAGAAATCTCGAATTTGAAAATAGTTCACGAGGTTATGAAGAAAGTTCATCCAATTTGAAAAAAGTAACTGATTCTGAAAAAAGTTCACGGATTTGAAAAAAAGTTCATTAAAATTGAAAAAAGTTCATCCATTTTGAAAAAGTAGTTCACTGGGTTTTGAAAAAAGTTCACGGATTTGAAAAAAGTTCATTAAAATTGGAAAAGTTCATCCATTTTGAAAAAGTAGTTCACTAGGTTTTGAAAAAAGTTCATGGATTTGAAAAAAAGTTCATTAAAATTGAAAAAAGTTCATCAATTCTCAAAAAAGTTCACAAATTTTAAAAGTGTTCATTGATTCGTAAAAATAAAATTAAGAAATGTTCGCGCATTTGCAAAAGAAAAAGGAAACAGAGAAAAAACAAGAAAAAGAAAAATACGCGGGCATCGCGATCTTTTGAAAGAATAAGAAGAGGAAACCGAAGTAAACTTTCATAAGTTGGTTGTTATCCGAGTGGTTGTTGCGTTGTTCTGTGAACCCCTAGATCCCATGTTCGAATCAGGCACACAAAGCTTCATTTTTTAACAGCTTTTTCTAGAAAGAAATGCGAAAGATGGGCCGGGCCCAACTAGCCGCGCCCTGCAGGCGCCAGTTTGCGAGCGGGCGCATAAGCGCCAAATAGGATTCGCCCAGGAGTAGAGTAGGATTCTTTTTTTTCATAGAACTTCTCCATATCCATGTGTGAGTGAAGTTTTTTTTTCCGAAAGTATGTCAATGGTGTATCATATTTTTATGAAAGGGAGCAATAAAAGTTTACAAAAAGCAGGAGCACAACGTGAACAAAGACTCTAGCACATGGCACCAACACATACACAATAGCCTATTCTCTCGCAAAATGTTGAAGTTCACGTGCACCCGCTATTTTCAGCTCTTTATCTCCGAGATGATCTGAGTAACCAGTTCCTAAGGGCCGAGTTGTTGGCCGATTATCCCAAATACTCTGGCGTTTCTTTGCTTCTAAAGGGGCCATACCGTCAATACAACTAGGGAATCAAAACCTCTCCGATCCTATTTTGAAAATCTTTCTCGGGACTGAATCCACCAAACCACCACCGTACCCACAACGGACTAGGACTCTGGCGGATGGCGACCCGCAGCAGGCGCCTAACTTTGGCGCCTCGGCCGTCGGCGGCCGGGCCGACGTCACCTACTCCGGTGGAGGGGTCGAATGGATCTAGGTACTCGTGCCTGGATCCTGACGTCGAGGTCTCTGAGGAGGCAGAGCCCGTGACAGTGGGCGTTCATATGGCGATGGCAGTTTTGGAAGAGGGTGATGACGACTCTGAATGGACTCCGGTGGTTCGACGGACTAGGAAGACGAAGGCGGAATTGATCCAAAAGTTATGGAATGACGCGGGATTTCCCACGCCGGCATCCCGTTTCTGGGAGAGACGGACGCCATCAGCGTCGGGGCCGTCATCGGAGCTCTGTGATCCGGGTTCCAAGTCACAGCAGTCCATGATGGCGGAAGGCCTGGATCAGGCTAGGGACACGTTACCCACTGGATCGATGACATCAGTGCCGGCCGGCTGGAGTGTTACTTCGCCGTCGCCGACGGGGCTCAGTGTAACACCCCGGATGTAACTTTCCATATTTGTAACTCCAACTCTTGCCATTTTCGGCTATGTGTTATGATATTCCCTTCGTGGTCGGGTTTTGTTTTCGTTTTGCATTTTGTTCATGTCATGCATCTCATATCATGTCATCATGCGCATCTCATTTGCATACGTGTTCGTCTCATGCATCCGAGCATTTTCCACGTTGTCCGTTTTGCAATCCGACACTCCCACATGCACCGGCGCACCCCTCTTATTTCTTTTCGTGAGCGGGTGTTAAACGTTCTCGGAATGGACCGAGGTTTGCCAAGTGGCCTTGGTACACCACTGGTAGACCACCTGTCAAGTTTCGTTCCATTTGGAGGTCGTTTGATGCTCCAACGGTTAACCGGGTAACCACAAAGTCCTTTTGTGTGTTGCAGCAAAACCCCCTCCAAACAGCCCAATAACCCATCTAAGTCACCTCCATGCTCTCGGTCGTTCGATCACGATCGTGTGGGCGAAAACCGCACTCCATTTGGAGCCTCCTAGCTCCCTCTACCTATAAATATGTGCACACCTCCTCCAAATCCCGGATGAAACCCTAGTCTTCTTTCACCCCGCGCCGCCGGACACGTCCGGTCCGGCCGGACGAAAAGCCGCCGCCGCCCGCGGCCCGGAGAGCCCGCATCCGGCCCCCGCGAGCGCCTCCTTCCTCCTCCGCCCGCGCGGCCGCCTCGTCGTCCTCGCCGCCGTTCCCTCCGGCGCCGCCGCTCGTCCCCGCGCCCGCCGAGCTCCCCGCCGCTCCGCCGTCCTCCGGCCCCGCGCACGAGTGCGCCCGCGCCCGCCTCCCCGTCGCCCGGGTCGCCGCCCGCCGCCGGCGCCTTCCTCCTCCCTCTCTGGCGCCTCGCCGCCACCTCGGCTCCCGATCCAGATCTGTCCAGAGGTTGACTTCTTCTCCTCCCCTCGAATTCTCTCTGTCCTGAAAATATTGCATTCTGGTGCATACTTTGTCCTATCATAACTCTCTGCATACTGCTTCGATTTGTGCGTGTAATATATCGAAATGTTTTTCTCGAGATGCTCTTCATTTTGTTCCATTGTGCCATGCTCGTTTGAGTCCATCTTGATGCCCAAATCTCTAGTGCAAGAGTGCTATATGATATTTACTGCTGTTGCTTATCAGAACTTGGTGATTTGTTATTTTTGTTGCAATTGATGTGTGCATCTTATGGGCATGAACTCTACAGGTGTTTTAATATATGTCATGCCATCTTTACAGGGGTGTATGCTATGTTTTTTTGTGATCTGTGTGGTGACTAGAACAAGCATGCAAACTAGGCTTCGTGATGTTTCTGTTTTCAGGGACTTAGAATTTTGTTGTCTTTTATCTGCTGTTATTTTGTTGCTACGTATCCATGTGGCTACAGTGAGATGCATGCTTATTTTGAGTATGTTCAGTAAGGATGTTTTGTAGATATAGTTGCGCTCTATCCATACATGCCCCTGTTTGCAATTATGAAGTGCCCTAGCATGTCTTAATCTTGCTCTACTTTTGCTATAAAATATTCCTGGCAGATTGTTAACATGATATTCAATTTTGCCAAGGTTGTTGTAGTTGATCCATACATGCTATGAACTTTCTCTTGCCATGGTTAGCTTCATAAACATTCCATCTTGCTGTAGGTATGTTTGTTTTATCATGCATTGCTTTGTGATGAGTGAATCAAGCTCACCAAGATGCCTTCATAATTCTGTTTACTGCCATGCTCTGTTTTCTGCCAAGTCTGGAACCTGTTAACGAAACTTGCTATGTTTACATGGGTGCCATCATATCTTCTGATCCTTTTTTGGCTCATGGTCAGTAAGGGACTTTTGTTCTATGCATTTAGTAGATTAATTCCATGCCTTGTGTTGCTATGTTAAGTTCCTGTAGCATGTTGATTGCTTGCTCTGAACATTGTTACCTGATGCTGTTTATGCCATGTCCAGTAATTTCACTAAGTCTGTGAAACTGATACCTTTTGCACTTTTGCCATGCTTGTTTGAACGTGTTATGGTGTGATCTAGCCGTAGCTCAGTGTTCATCTTTTGTCAAGCATCTCCTGTAGATTACTGCCATATGCTTTGTTGCTATGTTGGGGTGCTGTAGCATAGTTACTTGATGTATTCTAAGTGTTATCATGCTGTTAATCGCAGAATCGTGTCATTCTTGTTTTGCTTGCCATTTGCAAATCGTGCATCCGTTTCCGGTGATATTTATATCGATTTCGACCGAAATCATCTCCTCTTTCCAGTAGCATACTTGGTTTGCCAAGTTACTGCCTTGTTCATTCTTTTTCTTCCGGAGCACGCATATGCATCGCATACCACATCTCGCATATCATGCATGTTTTGCATCATGTTGCTTGTGCATTTCCCGTGATTGATTGTGGTTCCGTTGCTTGTGTTCTTGCTGTGGGTAGAGCCGGGAGATGAGTTTGTGAACGAGGAACCAGTTGAGTACGCTTACGAGGATCAAGCTTTCGACAACTCTGAGAACCTTGCAGGCAAGATGACCATACCCTCGAAATCACTTCTATCTTTGCTTTGCTAGTTGTTCGTTCTATTGCCATGCTGCGCTACCTACCACTTGCTATATCATGCCTCCCATATTGCCATGTTAAGCCTCTAACCATCCTTTCCTAGCAAACCGTTGTTTGGCTAAGTTATCGCTTTTGCTCAGCCGTTCTTATAGCGTTGCTAGTTGCAGGTGAAGTTGAAGTTGGTTCCATGTTGGAACATGGATTTTTTGCATATCACAATATCTCTTATTTAATTAATGCATCTATATATTTGGTAAAGGATGGAAGGCTCGGCCTTATGCCTGGTGTTTTGTTCCACTCTTGCCGCCCTAGTTTCCGTCATACCGGTATTATGTTCCTTGAGTTTGCGTTCCTTACGCGGTTGGGTGATTTATGGGACCCCCTTGACAGTTCGCCTTGAATAAAACTCCTCCAGCAAGGCCCAACCTTGGTTTTACCATTTGCCACCTAAGCCTTTTTCCCTTGGGTTTTCGTGAGCCCGAGGGTCATCTTTATTTAAACCCCCGGACCAGTGCTCCTTCGAGTGCTGGCCCAAACCGAGCAATGTCCGGCGCCCCCTGGGCAACCAGGGTCTATGCCAACCCGACGTCTGGCTCATCCGGTGTGCCCTGAGAACGAGATATGTGCAGCTCCTATCGGGATTTGTCGGCACATTCGGGCGGCTTTGCTGGTCTTGTTTTTACCATTGTCGAAATGTCTTGTAAACCGGGATTCCGAGACTGACCGGGTCTTCCCGGGAGAAGGTTTATCCTTCGTTGACCGTGAGAGCTTATAATGGGCTAAGTTGGGACACCCCTGCAGGGTACTATCTTTCGAAAGCCGTGCCCGCGGTTATGTGGCAGATGGGAATTTGTTAATGTCCGGTTATAGAGAACTTGTCACTTGACTCAATTAAAACACATCAACCGTGTGTGTAGCCGTGATGGTCTCTTCTCGGCGGAGTCCGGGAAGTGAACACGGTTTGAGTTATGCATGAACGTAAGTAGTTTCAGGATCACTTCTTGATCATTTCTAGCTTCGCGACCGTTGCGTTGCTTCTCTTCCCGCTCTCATTTGCGTATGTTAGCCACTATATATGTTTAGTGCTTGATGCAGCTCCACCTCATTACACCATCTTTTCCTATAAGCTTAAATAGTCTTGATCTCGCGGGTGTGAGATTGCTGAGTCCTCATGACTCACAGATTCTACCAAAACAGTTGCAGGTGCCGACGAGGCCAGTGCAGATGACGCAACCGAGCTCAAGTGGGAGTTCGATGAGGAACGTGGTCGTTACTATGTTTCTTTTCCTGATGATCGGTAGTGGAGCCCAGTTGGGACGATCGGGGATCTAGCATTTGGGGTTATCTTATTTTCATTTGGTTTTGACCGTAGTCGGTCTATGTGTGGATTTTGGATGATGTATGAATTATTTATGTATAGTGTGAAGTGGCGATTGTAAGCCAACTCTCGTTATCCCATTCTTGTTCATTACATGGGATTGTGTGAAGATGACCCTTCTTGCGACAGTACCTACAATGCGGTTATGCCTCTAAGTCGTGCCTCGACACGTGGGAGATATAGCCACATCGTGGGCGTTACACTCAGGCTTGCTAGAACGCCGCGGACGGGGTCTTGGCGTGGTCCCTTGCCGCCGCGCAGGATGACGCCGGCGCCGGTCTTCGGCCAATTCCTGGAGAGGGCCAACATGATACCTGCTTCCTCCAGTTCGGCTGCCTCACCGGCGATGTCAATACGCCCGGGATCGATGGATGCGGATGCAGATGTTATGGAGACGAGATCTCAGCCAATTCAAACGCGAGCGGCCTCGGATCCCGGGCCCATGCAAAGGGAATTGGGCCAAGTTTTATCTTGGGCCTACCTTAGACGTCGCATGAGGGTTCTATGGGAAGGGTTCCCGACGTCCATCGCACCAACATCCATCACAGAGATCGCCTCCCACTTCCCGCCTCTTCCTCCTGATCAACCTGCCGTCACCGGGGCCGCCCGATCCTACGCCGAAGTCGCGGCGGCGCCGCTGCGTCCCATGGCGGGCGCGCCTCCTCCTTCGACACGGGGTGCGGGAGGGCCAGTTCCTCATGGCCCTCTGGTTGCGGGGGCAACTGCCTCTTCAGCTCGCCCTCAGGCTCCGACACAGGGGTTCACCGGCCCTCCCCCCATGTAGCAGCAGCGTGGACCAGTGCCGCCCTACATCCATGGTGGAAGCCAGCCCTCTGCTTATGGTCACCCTGGGCAGTACAACTCACCCTACGGTCCGGCCGTCGCCGGAGGGTCGGTTCCTATATATGGGGCTCCATCACCATCGGAGGTGACCTCTCCCCCGCAATTCCATCCGGGGGGGGGGGGGGGCGTGGCTCAGCCGGCACAGTAACATAAAAAGAAGGAGAAGCCGCAACAGCAACAGTTTACCGGTGGTGCTATTCAGTAGGGTTACCATTTTCCTCCTCACAACGTTCTAGGACAACAACAACTTCCGCCTCAACCGATAACACAACAGCACATGCACGCATATCAACAGGTGCATTACCATCAGTTCGGGTTGCAGCCACATCCACAGGTACCGCAGATGCCACAGGGGATAGCTGCCCCACCGTCTGTAGATTCCATGACCGATGTGCAGGTGGATCCTATTGTATCGAAGACCGAGACTAAGAAAGGGGTTCGTTGTTGGAAGTGTGCAGTTGATACGCATTCAGCGAAGGATTGCACAGTGCAACATTATTGTTATATCTGTGACAAGATAGCCCATCCAACGCTGCAGTGCCCAGTTCTTAAACTCCCGAAGCACACGGCTTTTGTTTCGGGAGTGGGGGCGGAGGAGACTTACTTCGCCCAGCTGCCAGATAGTGTGGTTAAAGATCACTTGGCGCCGACCCAGACACTGATCGCTCATGTGCAGGTTAGCGGTCTGATGGTACCTGCTAGCGTGGTTGAGACTCAGATTGCCAGGAGATGCCCGGTACATACTCAATGGAAATGGGAAGCTATTTAGGATGGGTCAGACGCCTATCTAGTTAGTTTCCCGTCTTTTGAGGACTTGGACAGGGTGGATGGTATTCAGATGAACGTGCCGTCAGTTAATGCTTAGATGACCGTATCCACATGGAAGTCACGGGACATCCCACATAAGCTCGAGCTTCAGCAGATTTGGCTCCATGTTGACGCAGTTCCCCATACTGTGCGTCATTTTTGGGGTCTATGGGCTGTTGGCACCTTGATGGGCAAGACCCTGGATGTCGACCTCTTTAGTCTGTGACGACGTGGGGTGGTCCGTATTCTGGTGGCTATGACGAATACTCGGATTTTGGAGAAGGATAAGGACGATGCTGGGCCTTTTCTTGCTACAGATGTACTGGTTAAGCTCAAGGGCTATGCATTCAGGTTCAGGAGAGAGCTGGCAGGTTATGCTCCTGATCCAGATTTTGTACCGTTCATTTGGAGACGCAAGGGTGATGATGCGGATGATAAGGACGGTGTGAAGGAGAAGGATGGTGCCATGGACACCTCCAATCACTCCGGGAGCCCATCCAACCAACCGTCGTCTAGTGTTGTTCCCACAAATGTTACTCACGCAAATGTGGTCTCTCGTGGTGCTCCGGGAGGTAGCTCTATGATTATGGCGGTGACACCTTTCAACCCCTCGCTGCAAACACCGAGAGGCATCGAGCTTGCCACGAAAACTTCGAGCTAACTCCACGTTATGTGGTTGTCCCGAAGCGGCTCCACGGATGCTTCGGCAGGACTCGTCGTCGCCTACCTCTCCGCAGACTCCGATAGTGTCGCAGCCGTCGTCACCAACTGATACGTCTTCGTCGTATCTATAATTTTTGATTATTCCATGCCAATATTCTACAACTTTCATATATTTTTGGTAACTTTTATACTATTTTTGGGGACTAACATATTGATCCAGTGCCCATTGCCAGTTCCTGTTTGTTGCATGTTTTTGTTTCGCAGAATATCCATATCAAACGGAGTCCAAACGGGATAAAAACGGACGGAGATTATTTTTGGAATATTCGGAGAATATGGGAAGGAAAATCCACGCGAGACGGTGCCCGAGGGAGGCACGAGGCAGGGGGGCGCGCCCCACCCCCCTGGGCGCGCCCCTGACCCTCGTAGGCTCCCCGTAAGGCGGTTGATGCCCTTCTTCGGCCGCAAGAAATCTAATTTTTAGGAAAAAATCATGGCGAAGATTTCAGTCCAATCGGAGTTACGGATCTCCATATATATATATACGAAACGGTGAAAGGGCAGCAGAAGAGAACGCAGAAACAGAGAGAGACAGAGAGACAGATCCAATCTTGGAGGGGCTCTCGCCCCTCCCACGCCATGGAGACCATGGACCAGAGGGGAAACCCTTCTCCCATCTAGGGAGAAGGTCAAGGAAGAAGAAGAAGAAGGAGGGGGGCTCTCTGCCCCTCGCTTCTGGTGGCGCCAGAACGCCGCCGGGGGCCATCATCATCACCGCGATCTACACCAACACCTTCGCCATCTTCACCAACATCTCCATCACCTTCCCCCCTCTATCTACAGCGGTCCACTCTCCCGCAACCCGATGTACCCTCTACTTGAACATGGTGCTCTATGCTTCATATTATTATCCAATGATGTGTTGTCATCCTATGATGTCTGAGTAGATTTTTGTTGTCCTATCGGTGGTTGATGAATTGCTATGATTGATTTAATTTGCTTGTGGTTATGTTGCTGTCCGGTGCCCATCATATGAGCGCGCGCGTGGATCACACCATAGGGTTAGTTGTATGTTGATAGGACTATGTATTGGAGGGCAAGAGTGACAGAAGCTTCAACCTAGCATAGAAATTGATGCATACGGGATTGAAGGGGGACCAATATATCTTAATGCTATGGTTGGGTTTTACCTTAATGAACGTTAGTAGTTGTGGATGCTTGCTAATAGTTCCAATCATAAGTGCATAGAATTCCAAGTCAGGGATGACATGCTAGCAGTGGCCTCTCCCACATAAAACTTGCTATCAGTCTAGTAAAGTAGTCAATTGCTTAGGGACAATTTCGCAACTCCTACCACCACTTTTCCACACTCTCTATATTTACTTTATTGTGTCTTTATCTAAACAGCCCCTAGTTTTATTTACGTGCTCTTTATTATCTTGCAAACCTATCCAAAAACTCCTACAAAGTACTTCTAGTTTCATACTTGTTCTAGGTAAAGCGAACGTTAAGCGTGCGTAGAGTTGTATCGGTGGTCGATAGAACTTGAGGGAATATTTGTTCTACCTTTAGCTCCTCGTTGGGTTCGACACTCTTACTTATCGAAAGAGGCTACAATTGATCCCCTATACTTGTGGGTTATCAAGACCTTTTTCTGGCGCCGTTGCCGGGGAGCAATAGCGTGGGGTGAATATTCTCGTGTGTGGTTGTTTGCTTTATCACTAAGTAATTTTTATTTGCTGTTCTTAGTTGTTCTTTATCTTTAGTTATGGATATGGAATAGGAAATACCAAAAAAAATTAGGTTTACTTGCTACTCATGAAGATGGGGAACCTCCTAAAACCCCCGATGCTCGTTATGTGACAGATATTCTGTACTACTTTGATAATCCAGAGAAAACCCCATTCAATCTAGTAATGGGAGACACGTTGGATCAACGTGAATACTTTAGGGATTATCGCTTGACTCAAAAAGGGAAATTATTATGGGATCAAATTTATTTGTTGAAGTGGTATGCTAGGCAACTATGCTTGAGATATGATTATACTTGTTGCTCTAGGATGAAGTCTCCACACCTTCCCTTTTCATTCAAATTTAATGATAATGAAACCTTAGCTTCTTATGCTAACGGTATATATGATTACTATGATGTTGAACAAATTGAAGAATTTGTTGCTTTTAAGGGTGCTTATGAAATTGAATCTTTGTTTGAAAAGTATGAAGCTTTTGATGATGATGTTTATAGGCCTGAAAATTTTGCTATAGTGAAATATTGCTATGAGAATTATGAATACAATGCCGATATTGATGCGTTTATTGAGAAAGTCTCCGCTGTCCAAGAAGAGACTAATATTTTGCAGGAGTCTATGGAAGAAGAAATTGATGAAACTGTGAGCTCATTGGATGAAAAAGATGAGAAGGAGAGCGAAGAACAAAAGGAGGAAGAGTGGATTGATCACCCGTGCCCACCTTCTAATGAGAGTAACTCTTCAACTCATACATTGTTTAATTTCCCTTCGTGCTTACCGAAGGATGATTGCTATGATAACTGTTATGATCCCGTTGATTCTCTTGAAATATCCCTTTTTGATGATGCTTGCTATGCTTGTGGCCAAGATGCCAATATGAATTATGCTTATGGAGATGAACTTGCTATAGTTCCTTATGTTAAACATGAAATTGTTGCTATTGCACCCACGCATGATGGTCCTATTATGTTTTTGAATTCTCCAAACTACACTATATCGGAGAAGTTTGCACTTATTAAGGATTATATTGATGGGTTGCCTTTTACCGTTGCACATGATGATTTTGATAGATATAATATGCATGTGCTTGCTGCTCCTATTTGCAATTATTATGAGAGAGGAACTATATCTCCACCTCTCTATGTTTCCAGCATGATAAAATTGCAAGAAACTGTTTATACTATGCATTGGCCTTTACTTTGTGTGCATGAATTATTCTTTTATGACATGCCAATGCATAGGAAGAGAGTTAGACTTCGTCATTACATGATATATGTTACTTTGTGCTCACTACTAAATTACAAATCATTGCTAATTAAAATTGGCTTTGATATACCTTGGGATCCGGGTGGATCCATTACTTGAGCACTATATGCCTAGCTTAATGGCTTCAAAGAAAGCGCTGCCAGGGAGACAACCCAGAAGTTTTAGAGAGTCATTTATTTCTGTTGAGTGCTTTCATATAGTTTAAAAACAAAATAAAATAAAGAGGGGAACCCAAAACTTTTTCAAAAAGAAAAGCGAAAGTGAGAAAGACGAGCATTGTTGAAGTGGAGCTAGCCTTGAACTTTGTTCATGCTAACGGAAACTTTGTGAATCTTGATTAGAGAAACTTTTCAACAAAAATAATTATCCCCTTGTACAATTCCATTGTATTATAAAAATAATGTGCTAAGGTTTGCCTTTCTGATGTTTACAATGCTTGTTGGTTTGTACGGTGCAGGACAGAAACTTTGGCTGTAGTGCGTGATTTTTCATTTTTTACTGGAACATCGAATGGTTCTGAAATTTTTTGCACTGTCTTTATATACAAATTGATTATGTTTCCTAATTTTGGCAGAATTTGTAAAGTATCAGAAGTATGGTGAATGTTCAGATTATTACAGACTGTTCTGTTTTAGACAGATTCTGTTTTTGATGCATAGTTTGCTTGTTTTGATGAAACTATCGATTTATATCAGTGGATTAAGCCATGTAAAAGTTATACTACAGTATACACAATGCCAAAACAAAATATGAATTGGTTTGCAACAGTACTTAGATTAGTGTCGTGGAATTGTCACGTCAGATGTCCTCGTGCAAGGACTTAGTCGTGGAGCCATCGCAGCTAGGAAGCTTAAAGGGGTTAAACGGGACAAGGAACACGAGGGTTATACTGGTTCGGCCCCTTACGGTGAAGGTAAAATCCTACGTCCAGTTGAGGTGGTATTGATTAGGGTTTCGATCACCAGGAGATAAGCCGTCCTGCCTGGTTATCGAGTTTGTCTTACTTGTCCTTAAACCGCCGCTGGGTCGTCCCTTTATATAGAGAGGTTGACGCCCAGCGGCTCTCAGACTCCCGGCCGGCTCATAAGAGTGTCCGGCTCGGACTCTCAACTATTCTTGCCTTACACTACAAGTCTTGCCATACGGCGGTTTATCACTACGGGCCTTAAGCCATCTCCGGGTCTTAAGCCCATTATTGACCCGCCGTCTTCAAGCTTGGTACTGGGCTTCGCGTGATGACCATTATGACGTAACCCGGCCCCTCCTGGGTGGGTGACTCTAATGGTTATATCCTCAACATTAGGCCCCAGATTGATTTGAACCGGTTCATGTCAATCTTCAATTCCTTTGAGAGAAAAAATCTTCCGGCTTATATTCGTGCGAAGGTTATAACCCGCCGTGACGTCATCTTCTGGATTCCTGGTAACCCGCCATGACGTCATCTTCCATTAAGTTCGTTTTTTATTCCACCATATCCCAACGGATCTTAACTTTAATGGCTATCCCGAAAATCGAGGCGTTTTCGTGGCACGATAATCACGTCGTGGCCTCCTCGTTTCTCGCGCCCACTTACTAGCCGCACCTTATAAATAAGCCCGGCCCATGAGCCTTCATTCACTTGTCGCCTCCATCGTCTTCCTCCTCTCGCTACTGTACTGCCGCTCGAGCTCCACCGCCGCCGCCGCGGATCTCCTCGTCTTCACCAACTCAGGCCGCTGCATCAACCTGACGTGACCAGAAAAACGCGAGGAACCTCCGTAGTAACTCCGCATCTGTAAGCTTTCTCCTCCCTGTTCCTCAGATCCGCATTAGTGACCTTCGAGTTCGTCGGTGTTCGTCGCTGTTCGTCACGAACACTTGATAGATTCCACTTTTAATACCCCTTCTTGATCTTTAGACAGTATAGAACTTGCTGCGGCAGCTGTTTCGCACCCGTTCCAAATGTACATAGATCCCTTTTCATTGCACAGAGGCTCCGTTCGAACCTATGAACTTCATCCGTGTCAGCTCTAGGTCTAGAAATTTTCCCTTTTCGGTCGATCGTTTGATCCAGAATAATTACTGTGATCTGTGAAACTTGTTTGCGCCACACTTAGTCAAAAATTGCTTCTGTTTAGCTATGGCGGCTCATATCTCCGGCTTAAAAGAGGCCATGCGCTATAAAATTTCCGGCTCACTTATGATAAAGCTGTAGACAACTTGAATTACTCACGATGCCCACAGCGGCTTAGATAACCCGACGCAATTAGCCATATGTCATTAGGCCCCTTCATAATCCGCCATTTTGAGTGTTGAACTGTAAACTTCTTCCGGCTTATAATTGAACCGGACATTTCCCTTTTGTCATAGGCTTCATCTTTCACAATGCCACCCAAAGCTCCCAGGGCACCCATCACGTGCAACTGGATGAGATCCAATGTTACTGATGAAACCTTAGCGGATTTCGTGAAGACGGGTTATCTGCCGAAAAAGGAGGTCATGTCCTACCGTGCCCCTAACCTGTCGGAAGAGAGACCTCAACCAAGAGATGGAGAGGTCGTGATATTTGCTGATCACATGAGCCGGGGCTTCGCACCTCCCGGCTCAAAATTATTTAGAGATGTTCTGAACTTCTTCGATCTGCGGCCGCAAGACATAGGACCCAACTCCGTGTCAAATATTTGCAACTTTCAAGTATTCTGCGAAGTATATCTTGGAGAAGAGCCCAGCCTACTGCTCTTTAGGGAGCTGTTTTATCTGAACCGCCAGAACGAGTGCGCCAATGGGCCGAGCTTGGAACTTGGTGGAATCTCCATTCAACGACGGAGAGATTGCCTCTTTCCTTATGATGAGCCGCCAAGCCATCCAAAGGACTGGAACCAGACATGGTTCTACTGCCAGGATACTTCTCCGGCTGACGAGAGCCCTCTGCCCGGCTTTCGTGCCCTGCGTCTGGAACCAAATCACCCCTGCCAGACTCTCAAGCTGAGCGTCAACCTCTGATTCCCACCATCAATAAGATTAAGGCTCTCCTGGGAAATGGCCTCAACGGCATTGATCTGGTCCGGGTCTGGATCTCTTGGCGGGTGATCCCCTTGAGCCGCCGCCCCGGCTTAATGTGTGATTACACGGGCCGGAAAGATGACCCTCTGCGGCACAGCCGCAACGATCTACCAGAAGACGTCGTTGACGACATGACCAAGTCCCTCTTGAACGAGAGCTTGGCAGACTGCGAGAGGACAGGCTTAAACCCCTTCTGCAAAGCTAACCCGGCTCCGGCGGTAAGACACTGACCTGAACACCTTGTTTTTCCTTTTAATAGTTTTCATCTGAACCTTAAGAACTCTTTGTTGTATTTTCCAGGCTAATGACAAGTTCTGGAAGGTCAAATATGACCATGAGGCGGCTAAAAAAGCCAGGAAGGCTAAGAAAGCCGCCAGGAGAGCCGCTCCCCGCAAGAAGGGAAGCAAGCCTACCGCCTCAGAGCTGCTTCAGTTAAGTGATAGCTCCGAGTCAGAGGTAACCCTTGATTCTTTAGGCTCTTCTTTTGTTTCTTGTTTATTCCTATTCGCCTTATCGATACTGATTATCAGCAGGAGGACACCAGAGCGAGTAACCCGGTGACTGAAGAGGTAACTACACTTTCCTCCGACTCGGAGCCCTTGCCAAGGCTGAAAGTCCGAAGAGTAACCCGGAAAGTAAGATTTTCACATCCTTTAGCTTATCAAGATCCTCAATTTCTTTTGAAGCGACAGATTCATGAGAGCCGGCGGCACACCCGGACCAACAAGGATGCAGACCTCTCCTCCGGCTTACCTGAAGCATCAAGGAAGTGCCGGACCAAGGTTATCTCCAACTTATATCCTTTTCATCCTTTGGCGGGCGTTACTCGTCAACCGCTCAATTCTTCTGATTCAAATTATCAGGAAACTTCACCTTCCTCTGGTGACTCTATGCAATCTGACCTGCCGGCTTTCAAGACCGCACCCGGGTAATGATGATCATCTTATGTTGTGCTTATCTTTACTCATGCTTTTGTACTAACCTTTTGTCCTTTCAGTGCTCAAGCAAAGCCCAGCAAGAGGGCGAAGAAGAACAAACCGATCGAAGAACCGGTCCTGACTGAACCGGAGGCCTCTGCTCAAGAGCCGCCATCTGCCTCAGCTCCTGAAGCCACCGCTCCAACTGACGAGCCAGTCATAGAGGCTTCTACTAACCCGGAGATCCCCAGTCCAGCTCAGCTGGTCGATGACCCGGACGTTGTAATCACCCGGACAGAATTTGTCGAACCGGGGAGACCCACTGTGCTGGCCAAATGCTCTGCCAAAGAAGAACTACTGGAGCGCCGCAGGGCCAGACTGGAGATTACCGATTATGCGAATTTGAGCATTGGAGACATTGTTTCGGGCTACATTAGTCAAGTGCACAACAGCCGGGACTTGGAGATTGACATGGTGAAGCAGCTACAGCAAAAATCTGAGGTACAACTCTCTTGCTTACTCCATAATCATCCTTACCATGCTAGCCCCCAAGTCTATTACTTATGATAGAATAGGTTGTAGACTTAACTTCCGGCTTACCTTCATGAACCGGCAATTATAAATAGAGTCTTTCAACATACATTAGCCCCCAAGTGCCAAGTGTCTTTGCTTTGCAAAGTGCTTGGGACTTCAATGCTGCATGATAATTAGTCACACTGTAATCCGGAATTTGTATAGGCTGCCTGCAAGACATTTGAATCTGAAATCTCTGAGCTGAAGAACTGCCTGAAGACTCAGGAAACTAAGACCCGGAAGGCCAACGCCAAATTTGAGTTCAGTGTTGCTACACAAGAAAAGTTGAAGAAGAAATTTGAGACAGAGAGAAAGACTTGGGCTGAAGAGAAAAACGCCTTGCTCAGCCAGGCCGAAAAAGCGGAGGCTGCTCTAACGGAGAAAACCGCCGAACTCTCCGGCTTACAACGCCATGTGTCACAGATGGTCTCCGCGATCTTCGGTGAGTCATTCTGCTAGCCTTTAACAAGTTTACATTCTGTATGTCTTATAAGTCCTACTACTGCCACCGGCTTACCTGACTTTGTTAAACAGGTCCCAGAAGCTCCAACCTGAACCAGAATGTTCTGACCAAGCTGAAGGCCGTGTATACCTTGGTGGAACAACTCTATATCGGGTCACAGCGTGCGTTAGCCGTTGTGGCCCTGTCCAACGAGGTTCCGACTCACCTGTCGGATGTACTCAGGCGGCTTGCCGTTCTTCCTCAGCGCTTCCAAGAGCTAAGACGGGCCTCTGCAAGAGCCGGAGCTATAGCTGCACTGAGCCGGGCCAAGGCTTTCCTCCCGGAGCTAGACCCGGCCGACATCGCGCTTGGATACCCCAGCCTGAAAGAAGATGGCACCCCCTGCGACCAAAAAGACTTTGCTGCCTGTGTGAAGAGCGTGCGCCCGGTGGCCACCCTGATTGGGAATGACACTAACCTTACCAAGTATCAGCCGGGCTACGACGCGGAAAATCAAAGGATCCCCACTCCATGTTATGAAGCCACCAGCTTGATCCCTCCGACTCGTAAGCATACCTTCGCCCCAGAAGTTGACCCGGCCGGGTTAATTGATGACGAGGCTCAGTTTGAAGCCTTGAGCGGCATTGACTGGAAATCATCAACCTTCCAGGTCATGGAATCAGCCGGAGGAGCGGAGAGGGATGAGCCGGAAGCGTCAACTCAACAAGCACCTTGACTTTTAGGCGGCTCATGGTTACACTTTAAAACAATGCCTCACCTTTTGGACTCGGGGAGTCTTGTAATAGAGTAGGACAAACACTTAATTTTGTCGTGCCATCGTGCACATGTTGAATGCTTAACTCCATTGAAGTTGCTTCTTCTTATTTCTCCGGGTTATAATTGATCAGTTATTTTCCTTAAGCTCGAATAGCTGTCTTTAACCATCCTGCATAGAAAACAAGTCACAAGTCTCTAGGCGGCTTACCGCACTGAGAATCATAGACCTTATATATATAACCCGGAATATGAACAAAAGTCACCAAAGACTGGCCCTCAATTATATCTTTGATGTAACCATAATAGCATACTTACAAGCCTTCAAGTATACTTCCGGTTTATGTAACCCGAATAATGAGTTGAAGATCTCAACTCCGGTTTACCAGCATCAAGAATACTTACTATGTGTTATCAACGTTGTGAATCAAAATTAAGCCGGCGAAGTAAAAGCCGCCCTTGCACACTATAGATGTGACCAAAAGAACTTGTTGTAAGTCGGAAGATCAAAACTTAGGGGCTTCCGGTTTGAATACGACCAGAGAACCGTCCCAAAGGGGTTAAGCTAAGATTCGAATGCGATCATATAGCCCCCAGTGGCTTTGGCGATGCCGATCAAGAGGGTACCGACAGCTATGTTCTCTTTGGTTCGAATACGACCCATGTTTGAACAGGAAGCCCCCAAATGACCTTAAGAGTTGTTTAACGACGTTGATTCGAATACGATCCACGTCGGTTCCCAAAGGGGGTTGAGCTATGATTCAAATATGATCAAAGAAAACTCCCCAATGAGCTCGGCAATTTGCCAATCAAGTGGGTATCGACATCTATGTTCTCTTTGGTTCGAATACGACCTATGTTTGAACAGGAAGCCCCCAAGTGATCATATTGTTTACGGCTAGATTCGAATACGATCATAAGCCGGATCCACCTCCAAGTGACCATGTGATGTTGTAATGGAAATAACACGTTTACCTTTGGAGGAGAAAAGGACAGAGGTCCTGCTTTATTATTTATCATAATATATACATGGCTATAGAAATATGTACATTATGAGAACCGGTGGCTCAAGTGTAATAAGGCCGAAGCTGAGCTATGTTCCACGGCCGACGGGTCTCTTCCTCTGACTTGCGTGAATCTTTGTGCTCCCGAACGTCGATAAGGTAATATGACCCGTTGTGCAAGTTCTTGCTGACCACAAAGGGCCCTTCCCAAGGCGGGGATAACTTGTGTGCACCTGTTTGATCTTGGATGAGCCGGAGCACCAGATCACCTTCCTGGAAGACCCGGGACTTAACCCGGCGGCTGTGATAACGGCGCAGGTCTTGTTGGTAAATCGCCGAACGAGCTGCTGCCACATCACGCTGTTCGTCCAACAAGTCAAGAGCATCTTGGCGTGCCCGCTCATTATCCACCTCCACATAAGCCGCCACTCGAGGTGAGTCATGACGGATGTCGCTAGGGAGAACTGCTTCCGCTCCATAAACCATGAAGAACGGCGTGTAACCCGTAGACCTGTTAGGAGTAGTATTGATGCTCCATAACACGGAGGATAACTCCTCCACCCAACAACCCGGCGTCCGTTGCAAAGGGACCAAAAGCCGGGGCTTGATACCCTTCAAAATCTCCTGATTAGCTCTCTCAGCTTGACCATTGGATTGAGGGTGAGCCACTGATGAAACATCAAGTCGAATATGCTCTCGTTGACAAAACTCCTCCATGGCGCCTTTAGACAGATTTGTCCCATTGTCAGTTATAATGCTGTGTGGAAAGCCAAAGCGAAATATCACCCTTTTCATGAACTGAACCGCCGTGGCTGCGTCACACTTGCTAACGGGCTCTGCCTCAACCCACTTTGTGAACTTGTCAACTGCCACCAAGAGGTGGGTCTTCTTATCCTTGGATCTTTTAAAAGGCCCAACCATATCAAGCCCCCAGACCGCAAATGGCCAAGTAATTGGAATCATCCTCAGCTCCTGAGCCGGCACGTGAGCCCGTCGCGAGAACCTCTGACAACCGTCACATTTACTGACCAAGTCCTCCGCATCAGCATGAGCCGTCAGCCAATAAAAACCATGACAAAAAGCCTTGACCACAAGGGATTTTGAGCCGGCATGATGGCCACAATCCCCTTCGTGAATCTCACGTAAGATTTCTTGACCCTCCTCAGGGGAAACACAACGCTGGAACGTTCCAGTAACACTGCGGCGATGCAGCTCACCATTGATAATGACCATTGACTTAGACCGCCGGGTTATTTGTCTGGCCAAAGTTTCATCCTCAGGCAAATCCCCCCGGGTCATGTAAGCCAAGTATGGTACTGTCCAGTCTGGGGTGATGTGGAGAGCCGCTACCAACTGTGCCTCCGGGTCAGGAACAGCCAAGTCTTCCTCTGTAGGCAACTTGACAGAAGGGTTATGCAAAATGTCCAAGAAAGTATTAGGCGGCACCGGCTTTCGCTGAGAACCCAGCCGGCTTAAAGCATCAGCCGCCTCGTTCTTCCTGCGATCGATGTGCTCTACTTGGTAACCCTGAAAGTGTCCAGCAATGGCATCAACTTCGCGGCGATAAGCCGCCATGAGAGGGTCCTTGGAGTCCCACTTGCCCGACACTTGTTGAGCCACTAAATCTGAGTCGCCAAAGCACCTTACCCGGCTCAAACTCATCTCCTTAGCCATCCAAAGACCATGGAGCAAGGCCTCGTACTCAGCTGCATTGTTAGTACAGGGAAACATCAACCGTAGCACATAGCAAAATTTGTCACCTCGAGGGGAAGCTAACACAACTCCAGCCCCCGAGCCCTCCAATTGCCTAGACCCGTCGAAGTGTATAGTCCAGTATGTATTATCCGGTTTCTCTTCAGGCACCTGCAGCTCTGTCCAATCATTGATGAAATCCACCAATGCTTGAGATTTGATAGCAGTACGTGGCACATACTTCAGACCATGAGGTCCAAGTTCTATAGCCCACTTAGCCACTCTCCCTGTGGCTTCTCTGTTTTGGATGATATCTCCTAGGGGAGCAGAACTAACCACAGTGATAGTGTAACGCGCACGATGTGGCTATATCTCCCACGTGTCGAGGCACGACTTAGAGGCATAACCGCATAGTGGTTTTGTCACAAGAAGGGTCATCTTCACACAATCCCATGTAATGAACAAGAATGGGATAAAGAGTTGGCTTACAATCGCCACTTCACACTATACATAAGTATAATTCATACATCATCCAAAATACACACATAGACCGACTACGGTCAAGATCCAAATGAAAATAAGACAACCCCAAATGCTAGATCCCCAATCGTCCCAACTGGGCTCCACTACTGATCATCAGGAAAAGACACATAGTAACGACCACGTTCCTCGTCGAACTCCCACTTGAGATCGACCCCATCATCTGCACTGGCATCATCGGCACCTGCAACTGTTTTGGTAGAATCTGTGAGTCACGAGGACTCAGCAATCTCACACCCGCGAGATCAAAACTATTTAAGCTTATAGGGAAGGGTGGTGTAATTAGGTGGAGCTGCAGCGGCAATAAGCATATATGGTGGCTATCATACGCAAAAGAGAGCGAGAAGAGAAGCAACGGAACGGACGTCATCTAGCAATGACCAAGAAGTGATCCTGAACTCCTACTTATGTCATTCATAACTCAGGCCGTGTTCACTTCCCAGACTCCACCGAGAAGAGACCATCATGGCTACACAGGCAGTTGATGTATTTTAACTGGGTCAAGTGACAAGTTCTCTACAACCGGACATTAACAAATTCCCATCTGCCTCATAACCGCGGGCACGGCTTTCGAAAGATAATACCCTGCAGGGGTGTCCCAACTTAGCCCATCATAAGCTCTCACGGTCAACGAAGGATAAACCTTCTCCCGGAAAGACCCGATCAGTCTCGGAATCCCGGTTTACAAGACATTTCGACAATGGTAAAACAAGACCAGCAGAGCCACCCGAATGTGCCGACAAATCCCGATAGGAGCTGCACATATCTCGTTCTCAGGGCACACCGGATGAGCGAAGCATACAGGTACCAACATAACCCAAGTTGCCAAGGGACGGTCCCGCACGGTGCTCTAGTTTGGACCAGCACTCAGAGGAACACTGCCCCGGGGGTTAAAATAAGATGACCCTCGGGCTCGCGAAAACCCGGGGGAAAGGCTTAGGTGGCAAATAGTAAAACCAAGGTTGGGCCTTGCTGGAGGAGTTTTATTCAAGGCGAACTGTCAAGGGGGTCCCATAAATCACCCAACCGTGTAAGGAACGCAAAAATTAAGGAACATAACACCGGTATGACGGGGACTAGGGCGGCAAGAGTGGAACAAAACACCAGGCATAAGGCCGAGCCTTCCACCCTTTACCAAAAATATATAGATGCATTAATTAAATAAGAGATATTGTGATATCCCAACATATCCATGTTCCAACATGGAACAAAGTTCGACTTCACCTGCAACTAGCAACGCTATAAGAAGGGATGAGCAAAAGCGGTAACTTAGCCAAACAACGGTTTGCTAGGAAAGGATGGTTAGAGGCTGACATGGCAATATGGGAGACATGATATAGCAAGTGATAGGTAGCGCAGCATGGCAATAGAGCGAAAACTAGCAAAGCAAAGATAGAAGTGATTTCGAGGGGTGGTCATCTTGCCTGCAAGGTTCTCAGAGTTGTCGAAAGCTTGATCCTCGTAAGCGTACTCAACAGGTTCCTCGTTCACGAACTCGTCTCCCGGCTCTACCCAAGACAAGAACACAAACAAATGGAACCACAATCAATCCCGAGAAATGCACAAGCAATATGATGCGAAACATGTATGATATGCAAGATATGATATGCAATGCGTATGCGTGCTCCGGAAGGAAAATGATGAACAATGCAGTAAATTGGCAAACCAAGCATGCCACTGGAAAGATGAGATGATTTTGGTCGAAATCGATATAAAGATCACCGGAAACGAATGCACGGTTTGCAAATGGCAAGCAAAACAAGAATGACACGAATCTGCGATTAACATCTTGATAACACTTAAAATGCAACATGTAACAATGCTACAGCACTCCAACATAGCAACAAAGCACATGGAAGTAATCTACAGGAGATGCTTGATAAAAGATGAACACTGAGCTACGGCTAGTTCACAACATAACAAGCTCAAACAAGCATGGCAAAAGTGCAAAAGATAACAGGTTCACAGACTTAGTGAAATTACTGGACATGGCAGAAAACAGCATCAGGTAGCAATGTTCAGAGCACAAAAACAACATGCTACAGGAACTTAACATAGCAAAACAAGGCATGTAAGTATTCTACTAAATGCATATGACAAAAGGCCCTTACTGACCATAATCCAAAAAGGATCAGAAGATATGATGGCAAGCATGTAAACATAACAAGTTTCGTTATCAGGTTCCAGACTTAGCAGAAAACAGAGCATGGCAGAAATAATAATATGAAGGCATCTTGGTGAGCTTGATGTACTCACCACAAAGTAATGCATGACAAAACAAGCATACCTACAGCAAGATGGCATGTTTATGAAGCTAACCATGGCAAGAACAAAAGCATAGCATGTATGGATCAACTACAATAAGCTTGGCAAAATTGCATATCATGTTAAGAATCTGCCAGAAATATTTTATAGCAAAAGTAGAGCAAGATTGAGTCATGCTATGGCACTCCATAATTGCAAACAAGGGCAGGAATGGATCAATTACAACAATAGCTACAAAACATCCTTACTGAACATCTCCAAAATATTCATGGATCTCTCAGTAGCATCAAGTTTACCTGGCAACAAAATAACAGCAGACAAGGACTTAGAGAAATCACTAAGTCCCTGAAATCAGAAACATTACGGAGCCTAGTTTGCATGCTTGTGCTAGACACCACAGAGATTAAAAAAATACATGGCATACACCACTTTAAAGATGGCATGGCATACAACAAAACACATGTAGAGCTCATGCCCATAAGATGCACAGATTTAATGATACAAAAATGACAAATCTTCGAGTTCTGATAAGAACCAGCAGATAACAGCAACTAGCCCTCTTGCAACAGAGATTTGGGCATCAAGATGACCTCTAATGAACATGGTGCAATTTAACAAAATGTAGAGCATCATGAGGCGAAAAATTTGACATGTTACACGCGTGAAACGGAGATATATGTAGAGAGTTATGCACTGTTGAACAGGGGCACTTAATGCAAAATATCAAAGACGGCAATTTCGGGGGTCGAGGAGAAAGTCAACGTTCGTTCTCACCAGATCCGATCGGGCTCGATGGAGCTCGAGCTCGTCGCCGGCGATGGAGGGTGGCGCCGGAGCAGAGGAGGGAGAGGCTGGAGGGGAGGCGGCGCCCGGGTGCCGGAGGAGGAGGCCGGAGGAGAGGAGGCGGCGGCGCCGGCGGGCGGCGGGGCGCGGGTGCCCGCGGCGGCGGCGGCGCGGGTGGCCGGGGCCGGCGGACGGGAGGCGAGGTGCGGCGGCGGAGCACGCGGGCCGGGAGGGCCCCGTGCAGGCTCGCGGGCCGGCTTCGGCGGCGAGCGGTGGCGCGACACGTGGCGGCGGCGGTGGAGTCGGACGTGTCCGTCGGTGGCAATTTTGTCCGGCGGTGCGCGGTGGAGAATTTTAGGGTTTCGTTTGCGTTCGTTTTCGGGAGGGGAGGCATATAAATAGGTAGAGGGAGCTAGGAGGCTCCAAATGAGGTGCGGTTTTCGCCCACACTGTCGTGGAATCGTCACGGCATATGTCCTCAAGCTAGGACTTAGTCGTGGAGCCATCGCAGCTAGGAAGCTTGAAGAGGTTAATGCGGGACAAGGAACACGAGGGTTTATACTGGTTCGGCCCCTTACGGTGAAGGTAAAAGCCTACGTCCAGTTTGAGGTGGTATTGATTAGGGTTACGATCACCAGGGAGCTAAACTGCTATGCCCGGCTCTCGATGAGATTGTTGTCGCCCTTAAACTGCTGCCGGGTCGTCCCTTTATACAGGGAGGCTGACGCCCTGCAGCTCTCAGAGTCCCGGCCGGCTCATAAGAGTGTCCGGCTCAGACTCTCAACTATTCTTGCCTTACACTACAAGTTCTACCATAATAATGATTGTAACTACGGGCCTTAAGCCATATGCGGGTCTTAAGCCCATCTTTGGCCCACCGTCTTTAAGCTTGGCGCCGGGCTTCCGACAATGATCATATGAGTAACCCGGGCCCTCCTGGCGGGTGACTCTAAGGTCTATATCCTCAACATTAGGCCCCAGATTGATTTGAGCCGGCTCATGTCAATCTTCAACTCCTTCGACAGAAAAAAAAACCTCCGGCCTACAATTGTATGAAGGCCATAACCCGGCGTGACGTCATCCTCTGGACTCCGGGTAATCCGCCGTGACGTCATCTTCCATTAAATCCGTTTTTTACTCTGCCAGATCCGCAACGGATCTTTACCTTTACTGTCATCCCGAAAATCGAGGCGTTGCCTGGGGAGATAACCACGCCTCGGTCTCCTTGATTCTCGCGCCCGCTTTACGAGCTCGCCTTATAAATAGGCCGGCCCGACGGGCCTTTCTCACTCTCCTTCCTCTGTCGTCTCCTTCCTCTCACTGTCCCGTGCTGCTCGAGCTCCGCCGCCATCGCCGCCACGGGTCTTCTCGTCGTCACCAGCTCAGGCCGCTGCATCACCCTGATCGGACCAGAGAAACGCGACAACCTCCGCAGCTCTCCAGCTCCTGTAAGTCCTGCTTGTCCTGTAGAATAGATCTGCCGTAGGGTTCGTCCGCGTTCTTCGTGTTCGTCGCCATTGCCACAAACTCCGGTAGTTTTCTTTCTTACTGCTCCTTTTGATCTTAGATCTGCATAGAACTAGTGCGGCGGTTGTTTGGTACTTATTTCAAATGCCAGTAGGTCTCTTTCCACTGCATAACGGCTTCATTCGAGCTCAAGAACATCCGCGCGTCTGTTTCTAGGTCTAGAAACTTTTTATTTTACCCGACCATTTTGATCCAAAAGTTTTACTGCGATGTGTGAAACCTGTTTTACCACACTTAGTAAAAAACTGCAATCATTGAATCTCGACGGTTTACAGTTCCGGCTTAAAGAAACCACGCGCCATAGAACCGTCCGGCTTAAAGAAACCATGCACCATAAAATTTTCCGGCTTAGCTGTGATAAGGCCTGTAGACGGTCAAATTACTCTCAATCCCTCGGCGGCTTAAATAGCCCAATGCACTTAAGTGTATACCATTAGTCCCCTTCATAAGCCGCCACCTTGACAGTGAACTGTAGATTTCCTCCGGCTCATAATTAACCCGGACATTTTTCCTTTTATCATAGACTGCCGACTTTCACCATGCCTCCCAAAGCTCCCAAAGCTTCCATCACTTGCAACTGGATGAGGTCCAATGTCACCAGTGAGACACTAGCAGATTTTGCTAAGTCCGGATACCTGCCCAAGAAGGACGTCATGTCCTACCGTGCCCCGACCCGTCAGAAGAGAGACCACAGCCAAAGGAGGGGGAGGTAGTGGTTTTTGCGGATCATATGAGCCGAGGCTTCGCACCGCCCGGTTCAAAGTTTTTCAGAGACGTCCTGAACTTCTTTGACCTGCGGCCTCAGGACATAGGACCCAACTCAATGTCCAACATCTGCAATTTCCAAGTGTTCTGCGAGGTTTACCTTGGAGAAGAACCTAGTCTGCTGCTCTTCAGAGAGCTTTTTTATTTGAACCGTCAGAATGAGTGCGCCAATGGGCCAAGTCTGGAGTTAGGTGGCATCTCCATCCAGCGGCGTAGGGACTGCCTTTTCCCTTACGCAGAGCCGCCCAGCCACCCCAAGGATTGGAATCTGACGTGGTTTTACTGCCAAGACACGTCGCCGGCTGACGAGAGTCCGTTGCCCGGCTTTCGCCCCTCGCGTCTGGAGCCGACTCACCCACTGTCAGACAAGCTGACTCAAGCGGAGCGCCAACCTCTGCTCCCCACTATCAACAAGATCAAGGCTCTCCTGGGCAATGGTCTGAATGGAATCGACCTGGTCCGGGTCTGGATCTCATGGCGGGTGATCCCATTGAGCCGCCGCCCCGGCTTAATGTGTGAGTACACGGGCCGAAAGGATGACCCTCAGAGACACGGCCGCAACGATCTTCCTGAAGACGTTGCAGAAGAGATGACCAAGGCTCTTTTGAACGAGAGCCTGGCAGACTGCGGAAGGACCGGGCTAGCCCCCTTCTGCAAGACCAACCCAGCCCCAGCGGTAAGCCGCTGATCTGAACATCTTATCTGTACATGACTTTCATCTGAATTGTTTTAAGAAAACCTCATTGCATTTTTCAGGCTGATGATAAGTTCTGGCAGGTCAAATACGACCATGAAGCGGCCAAGAAGGCCAGGAAGGCGAAGAAAGCCGCCAAGAAAGCCGCCCCTCGCAAGAAAGGAAGCAGGCCTACTGCTTCGGAGCTGATGCAATTAAGCGACAGCTCCGAGTCAGAGGTAACCCCTGAGCCTTTAATTCCTTGCTGTATTTGTTGTTTGTTGTTGTCCGCCTTATCAATATTTGCTCATTGACAGGATGACACCGGCGCAAGTAACCCGGTGGTTGAAGAGGTAATGTCACTTTCCTCCGACTCGGAGCCCTTGCCCAAGCTGAAAGTCCGAAGGGTAACCCGGAAAGTAAGCTTTTCACATCCTTTAGCTTATCAAGACCCTCAATTTATTTTGAAGCGACAGGTTCATGAAAGCCGGCGTCACACCCGGACCAACAAGGATACCGACCTCTCAGCCGGGTTACCCGACGCAACAAGGAAGCGCCGAACTGAGGTTATTTCCCACTTGTACCCTTTTCATCCATTGGCGGGTGTTATCCGTGAGCCACTCAATTCTTCTGACTCCAATTATCAGGAGACCTCCCCCTCTTCGGGCGACTCTATGCAGTCGAGTCTTCCGGCTTTCAAGACCGTGCCCGGGTAATGATAACCCTCTCATATTTGCTCTGGTCCTTGCTCATACTTTTTATACTAACCTTTGTTGTTCTTTCAGTGCCCAGGCAAAACTCACCAAGAGGGCGAAGAAAACCAAGTCGGCCGGAGAGCCGGATTTGCCTGAGCCGGAGGTGACAGTCCAAGACCCGCCAGCTACCTCCGCCCCCGAAGCCACCACTCCAACGGACACGGCACCTGTAGAAGCTTCTGCTGACCCGGAGGCCTCCGGCTCGGCTCAACCAACAAATGACCCGGACGGCATTTGTTGAGCCGGGGAGACCTACCGCATTGGCTAAGTGCTCCGCGAAGGGGGAGTTGCTGCAGCCCCACCGGGTGAACCTGGACCTCTCTGACCACACCAACCTGAGCATTGGAGAGCTCGTCTCTGGCTACATCAGCCAAGTGCACAAGAGCCGGGACGCAGAGGTTGCCATGGTGAACCAGATCCAGCAAAAATCTGAGGTATCCTTCTGCTATCCTCTTACTTACTGCATAGTTACTTTTATCATGCTAGCCCCCAAGTCGGCGACTTATGATTAAATATGTTGTAGACTTAGGGTCCGGCTTACTCAACTGAGCCGGCAGCTTGTAGATAGATACGTTCAATATGCATTAGCCCCCAAGTGCCAAGTGTCTTTGCTTGGAAAACGCTTGGGACTTAAAATTTATATAGTAACTGTTCATGTCATAACCCGGAAATGTATGCAGGCTGCTGGCAAGAAGCTAGAGGCTGACATGGCTGATCTCAAGAGCCGGCTGCAGATGCAAGAGATGGAGACCCGGAAGGAAAACACCAAGTTCGTGTCCAGCATCGCCGCACAAGAGAAGCTGAATACGGAGTTCGACGCTGAGCGGAAGGCATGGGCCGAAGAAAAGGCCGCATTGGTGACCCGGGCTGAACAGGCGGAGAAGACTCTCTCCGAGAAGACCGCCGAGCTCTCCGGCCTAAAGCGCCAGGTGTCCCAGATGGTTGCTGCAATCTTCGGTAAGTCGTCTCACCGGCTTTCATCAGGCTTAGAATTTTCATATCTCATAATTCATCCTTGTCGGCGGCTTATCTGACTCTATTAAACAGGTCCCAGAAGTGCCAACCTCAACCAGAGCGTGGTAACCAAGCTGAACGCCGTGTATACCCTGGTGGAGCAACTCTACACCGGGTCTCAGCGTGCCTTGGCTGTGGTGGCCCTCTCCAACGAGGTGCCGACTCACCTGGCGGAAGTCCTCCGCCGGCTCGCCGTTCTGCCTCAACGGATCCAAGAGCTGCGACGGGCCTCTGCGAGAGCCGGAGCAATCGCTGCGTTGAGCCGGGCCAAGGCGTTCTTGCCAGAGCTAGACCCGGCGGACATCGCCCTCGGCTACCCAAGCCTGAAGGAAGACGGCACCGCCTTTGATCAAAAGGACTTCGCAGCTTGCGTGAAGACTGTACGCCCGGTGGCCACTGTTATTGGCAATGACAGAGATCTGACCAAGTATCAGCCGGGTTACAATGCGGAGAATCAGAGGATCCCGACCCCTCGCAATGAAGCTCTGAGTTTAATCCCGCCGGCTCGTCAGCACACCTTCGCCCCGGAAATTGACCCGGCCGGGTTAATTGATGAGGAAGCCCAGTTCGAAGCTCTGAACGGCATCGACTGGAAGTCTTCGACTTTCCAGATCCTGGGAACAGCCGGAGGAGAAGAAAGAGACGAGCCGGAGACATCAACCCAGCAAGCGTCATAATTCTGTTGGCGGTTTACCAAACAATGCCTCACCCTTTTGGACTCAACGAGTCTTGTAATAGAGTAGGACCAATACTTTATCTTTGCCGTGCCATCGTGCACGTCTTGAATGCTTGAAGTTTTATTGAAGTTGTCTCCTTTATGCTTCTCTGGGTTATTCATTCTCCTTAGTCTCAAATAATTGTCTTTAACTATCCTGCATAGAAAGACGAATCACAAGTCGCCAGGCGGCTTACCGCCCTGAGAATCATATAACCCGGAATATGAATCAAAAAAGACTGGTCCTCAATTATATCCTTAATACAGCCGTAATAACACACTTAGCAGCCTGCAAGCATACTTCCGGTTTAGATAACCCGGGTAATAAGGTTGGTACCTTAATTCCGATTTACTTGTCTTAATGACACCCATTGTGTTCAACCAACACTGTAAACCAAAGTTAAACCGGCAAAGTGAGACCCGACCGTACACACTTTGAAATAATCAGAAGAAACTTGCTATAAAACAGAAGAACTTAGGGGCTTCCGGTTCGAATACGACCAGAGACCCGGCCCAAAGGGGTTATGCTAGGATTCGAATACGATCATATAGCCCCCAGTGGGTGTGGCGATGTTAATCAAGAGGGTATCGACAGCTATGTTCTCTTTGGTTCGAATACGACCCATGTTTGAACAGGAAGCCCCCAAATGACCTTAAGAATTGTTTAACGACGCTGATTCGAATACAATCCACGTCGTTTCAAAGGGTTTAAACTAAGATTCAAATATGATCAAAGAAAACTCCTCAATGAGCTCGGCACTTTGCCAATCAAATGGGTATCGACAGCTATGTTCTCTTTGGTTCGAATACGACCCATGTTTGAACAGGAAGCCCCAAGTGACCTTACTACCTACGGCTAGATTTGAATACGATCATAAGCCGGATCCTCCTTCAAGTTATCATGTAATCTTGCAATGAAAACAACATGTGCACATATGGAGGAGAAAAAAGGACAGAGGTCCTGCTTTATTGCTTATCATAATATATACATGGCTGAGAGAAATATGTACATTATGAGAGCCGGTGGCTCAAGTGTAGTAAGGCCGAAGCTGAGCTATGTTCCACGGCCGACGGATTTCTTCCTCCATCTTACGTGAATCTTTGTGCTCCCGAATGTCAATGAGGTAATATGACCCGTTGTGCAAGTTCTTGCTGACCACAAAGGGCCCTTCCCAAGGCGGGGATAGCTTGTGTGCATCTGTTTGATCCTGGATGAGCCGGAGCACGAGATCGCCTTCCTGGAAGACCCGGGATTTAACCCGGCGGCTATGATAACGGCGCAGGTCTTGTTGGTAAATCGCTGAACGGGCTGCCGCCACATCACGCTGTTCGTCCAACAAGTCAAGAGCATTTTGGCGCGCCTGTTCATTATCCGCCTCAACATAAGCCGCCACTCGAGGTGAGTCATGACGGATGTCACTGGGGAGGACTGCTTCTGCCCCATAAACCATGAAGAAAGGCGTAAAACCTGTAGACCTATTAGGTGTAGTGTTGATGCTCCATAACACGGAGGGCAACTCCTCCACCCAACAACCCGGCGTCCGTTGCAAAGGGACCAAAAGCCGGGGCTTGATACCCTTCAGAATCTCCTGATTAGCTCTCTCAGCTTGACCATTGGATTGAGGATGAGCCACTGAGGAAACATCAAGTCGGATATGCTCTCGTTGACAAAACTCCTCCATGGCGCCTTTGGAGAGATTGGTGCCATTGTCAGTTATGATGCTGTGTGGAAAACCAAAGCGAAAGATCACCTTCTTCATAAACTGAACCGCCATGGCTGCATCACACTTGCTAACTGGCTCCGCTTCAACCCACTTGGTAAACTTGTCAACCGCCACCAAAAGGTGGGTCTTCTTATCCTTGGATCTTTTGAAAGGCCCAACCATATCCAGCCCCCAGATCGCAAAGGGCCAAGTAATTGGGATCATCCTCAGCTCTTGAGCCGGTACATGAGCCCGTCGCGAGAACCTTTGGCAACCATCACACTTACTGACCAAGTCCTCTGCATCAGCATGAGCCGTCAACCAATAAAAACCATGACGAAAAGCCTTGGCCACAAGGGACTTTGAGCCGGCGTGATGGCCACAATCCCCTTCATGAATCTCACGCAAGATCTCTTGCCCTTCCTCAGGGGAAACACAACGCTGAAACGCCCCTGTAACACTGCGATGATGCAACTCGCCATCGATAACAATCATTGACTTAGCCCGCCGGGTTATTTGCCTGGCCAAAGTTTCATCCTCAGGCAACTCGCCCCGGGTCATGTAAGCCAGATACGGCATTGTCCAGTCTGGTATGATATGGAGAGCCGCCACCAGTCGTGCCTCTGGGTCAGGGACAGCCAAATCTTCCTCTGTAGGCAACTTAACAGAAGGATTATACAGGACATCCAGGAAAGTATTAGGCGGCACCGGCTTTCGCTGAGAGCCTAGCCGGCTTAAAGCATCAGCCGCCTCGTTCCTCCTGCGATCAATGTGCTCTACCTGGTAGCCCTGAAAGTGCCCTGCAATGGCATCAACTTCGCGGCGATAAGCCGCCATGAGAGGGTCCTTAGAGTCCCACTTGCCTGATACTTGTTGAGCCACCAAGTCTGAGTCACCAAAACACCTCACCCGGCTCAAGCTCATCTCCTTAGCCATCCGAAGGCCGTGGAGCAAGGCCTCGTACTCAGCCGCATTGTTAGTGCAAGGAAACATCAATTGTAGCACATAATGGAACTCGTCACCCTTAGGGGAAGCCAATACAACTCCAGCCCCCGAGCCCTCCAACTGCCTGGACCCGTCGAAGTGAATAGTCCAATATGTGTTATCCGGCTTTTGCTCGGGCACTTGTGACTCTGTCCAATCATTGATGAAATCCACCAGGGCCTAAGATTTAACAGCAGTGCGTGGCACATATTTGAGACCATGAGGTCCGAGCTCGATAGCCTACTTAGCCACTCTCCCTGTGGCCTCTCTGTTTTGAATGATATCACCAAGAGGGGCAGAACTGACAACGGTTATGGGATGACCATGGAAATAATGCTTAAGCTTCCGGCTTGCCATGAACACACCATAATGTGGATACCGTTGTTTGGACTCAATAAGCACTTCGCTGACATAGTAAACCGGCCACTGAACCGGATGCTCCTTACCCTCTTCCTTGCGTTCCACCACCACAGCCACACTGACGGCTCGTGTGTTTGCCGCCACGTACAGTAATAAAGGCTCTTTATCAACCGGAGCAGCAAGGACTGGGGGCTCTGCCAACTGCTTCTTCAAATCCTCAAAAGCGGTATTAGCTGCATCATTCCAGACAAAGTTATCAGTTTTCTGAATCAACTGATATAATGGCATGGCCTTCTCACCCAAACGGCTTATAAACCGGCTTAAAGCAGCGATGCGACCAACCAAGTGCTGAACATCATTTATACACGCCGGCTTAGCCAAAGAGGTGATGGCCTTGATCTTCTCCGGGTTAGCTTCAATGCCTCTGTCAGAAACCAAGAAACCCAAAAGTTTGCCTGCAGGAACACCAAAAACACACTTGGCCGGGTTAAGCATCATCTTGTAGACCCGGAGATTATCAAAGGTTTCTCTCAAATCATCTATCAGGGTTTCCTCCTTTATGGATTTAACCACAATGTCGTCCACATAAGCATGAACATTGCGCCCAATCTGTTTATGAAGACAGTTCTGTACGCAACGCTGATAAGTCGCCTGTGCACACTTGAGCCCAAAGGGCATGGAGACATAGCAGAAGGCTCCAAAGCGAGTGATGAACGCTGTCTTCTCCTGGTCCTCAACTGCCATTTTAATCTGATGATATCCGGAATAGGCGTCCAAGAAACTTAAGCGCGCACAACCTGCCGTAGCATCAATAATTTGATCAATACGGGGAAGGGCAAAAGGGTCAGCCGGACACGCCTTGTTTAAGTCCGTGTAGTCCACACACATCCGCCAAGTGCCGTTCTTCTTGAGTACGAGCACCGGGTTAGCTAACCACTCTGGGTGAAAGACTTCAACGATAAACCCGGCCGCCAAGAGCCGGGCCACCTCTTCACCAATAGCTTTCCGCCTCTCTTCATTAAACCGCCGAAGGAACTGCCTGACCGGCTTAAATTTCGGATCAACATTGAGAGTGTGCTCAGCGAGTTCTCTAGGTACACCTGGCATGTCAGAAGGTTTCCATGCGAAGATGTCCCTATTCTCACGGATGAACTCGATGAGCGCGCTTTCCTATTTCGGATCCAGGTTGGCACTGATGCTGAACTGCTGAGATGAATCTCCTGGAACGAAATCAACAAGTTTAGTCTCATCAGCCGACTTAAATTTCATCGGCGGCTCATGCTCCGTAGTCGGCTTTTTCAGAGAGGTCATATCTGTTGGGTCAACATTGACCTTGTAAAACTTCAACTCCTCTGTTGCACAAACAGATTCTGCATAAGCTGCATCGCCTTCCTCACACTCCAGGGCCACTTTCCGGCTGCCGTGAACCGTAATGGTCCCATTGTGACCCAGCATCTTGAGCTGTAAGTACACATAACACGGCCGAGCCATGAACTTGGCGTAAGCCGGCCGCCCAAATATAGCATGATACGGACTTCTTATCTTAACCACCTCAAAGGTCAATTTCTCCACCCTGTAGTTGTTCTCATCTCCAAAGGCCACTTCCAATTCGATCTTGCCGACTGGATAAGCCGACTTACCAGGTACCACACCGTGGAAAATAGTGTTGGACTGGCTGAGGTTCTTATCAATCAACCCCATACGACGGAACGTCTCATAATAGAGGATGTTGATGCTGCTGCCTCCATCCATGAGCACCTTAGTAAACTTATATCCTCCCACTTGAGGAGCCACCACTAGGGCCAAGTGGCCCGGGTTATCCACCCGGGGAGGGTGATCCTGCCTACTCCACACTATAGGCTGCTCAGACCACCGCAAGTAGCGTGGAACCGCCGGCTCAACAGCATTCACAGCCCTCTTATGAAGCTTCTGATCTCGCTTACACAGGCTGGTGGTAAACACATGGTACTGTCCACCGCTAAGCTGCTTTGGATTGGTCTGATAACCCCCTGCTGCTGTTGATGACCCTGGCCAGACTGTTGATTGAAGCCCCCTTGACCGTTCTGAGGATTAGAATTTGAGCCGCCGCCCGGGCCATGGAAACCGCCGGCGCCTGAGCCGCCGCCCGGGCCATTGTAATTCTTAAAGGCCTTCATGATTGCATAGTCCTTCCATAGATGAGTCGCCGGCTTCTCTCTAGAGCCATGCCTTGGACAAGGCTCATTCAACAGCTGCTCCAGCGTCGGGCCTGACCCGCCGCCTCGGGGAGGGGGCCTCCCTTTGCATCACTGGTTATTACCTTGTGAGCTGGCATTGGCTACAAACTCTAGGCTGCCATCAGCCTTGCGCTTGCTTCCTCCTTGGTTCCCCGGGTTATGCTGAGGACCCTTGCCATTGCCGTTCTTCTTTCCCTTCCCTGTCCTTTCATCATCTGAAGGGGGATCCTTGGTACCATCAGAATCGGCGTACTTGACAAGAGCCGCCATTAGTGTACCCATATCATTGCAGTCGCGCTTAAGCCGCCCGAGTTTCATCTTCAGGGGCACAAAACGACAATTCTGCTCCAGCATTAAAACTGCTGAGCCGGCATCCATCTTGTCTGACGAGTGTATGATCTCCTTAACTCGGCGAACCCAATGTGTCGTAGACTCATCCTCCTGCTGCTTACAGTTAGTCAAATCCACAATTGACATAGACTGCCTACAGGTATCTTTGAAGTTTTGGATGAACCGGGCCTTCAGCTCAGCCCAAGACCCAATGGAATTCGGCGGTAGCCCTTTCAACCAAGTGCGGGCAGTCCCATCTAACATCATGGTGAAATACTTGGCCATTGCCGCCTCACTGACCTCCAGCAGCTCCGTGGCCATCTCGTAACTCTCGATCCAGGCTGCGGGTTGTAAGTCAGCTGTGTAATTAGGCACCTTCCTAGGGCCTTTGAAGTCCTTAGGTAAACGTTCATTACGGATAGCTGGTACTAAACAAGGGACACCCCCAGTCCTGGTAGGGATACCCACGTCGACGGAAGTCGTCGGGTAAGCCGGGGGGGTCTGGTAAGCCGTCAATTGAGGCACCTGCTCCGCCTCTTGCCACGCTCTGTCCCGGTCTGCTGCGTGAAAGGCTCCGTTATGAACCGGGCCATGGCCAGGGGGCGGTCATGGCGTCGGACGTTACTTGAGCCGGTCGCTGAGACCATGTGTCTACTGTAACTCGGGCTCCGGCCTGGCCGAGGGGTCAAGTGGATCCTGTCCCGGCTGTAGGAGTACGCCTCTTGCTGCGCCAGTGCTGTCTGAAGGAGTTCCCTGACCCGGCGGGTTTCAATAGCTGTCGGAGAGTCGCCGTCAACTGGGAGAGCCGCCAGCCGTGCTGCCGCGGCGACCATGTTCTCCAGTGGGTTATTATAATGACCCGGGGGTATTGGCACGTACTGAGGCGGGGCAAGGGGCACCTGGGGAGGCCCCATCACTATTGGCTGAATAGGGGTTCCAGACCCGGGCACTATGACCCCTGGCGGGTTACTAGACCCTGCACCTGGCGTGTTGAAGAGGTTGCGTGGATCGTAAACCGGAGGGAGTCGAGATTGGGTCTTTTGATGCCTCCTTCTCATGACCTCATTGGACGCGTTCTGATCCATCGTGAGTTGGAAGGACTGCGCCTGGATCAACTGAGTTTGGGCATCGAGAGCCGCCCTCTCCGCAGCCATCCTGATCCCTTCCGCTGCAAGGTCCTCCTTAGCTTTCACTAGATCCAATTTTAACTGTGCCACCTCCGCATCATGCTGAGCTTGATCCGCCGGGTCAACCGTGGCGGTTAACAGGGCCGTCATCTTGTCCGTGAGATCCATCAGTACCTCAGCCGGAGAAGGCACCGGGTTTCCCGCTCCAGCAGCGGGGTTCTGAACAGGCTGCGCCCAAGACTCCAACCTGACTTGGCGGCTCAAACGGGTCCGGAATACTGTCACCATCGGAACAACCCATGAGCCTGCCATCTTGAAGTTGATACAACGAGTTGGACTCATCGGTGGCTGACTCGCCGTCAGAGCCGGCGGCCGTCTCATCACCAGATCCAGATCGATCAGAGAGTCATTCGTGGATACACCCCACAAAAGCATGCCTTAAGGCAGGCCGGGCCCGAGCGGGTCGTGCGCGCTGAGCCACCTCGATGAGATCGGCGCAGAGATCCGGCTCAGGGCCCGGCTCACCAATCTTGCCAATGAAAACATGAATTCCGCCGAAGGGGTCCCGGTACCCGTACTCAATTGAGCCGGCGTCGGGGCCCCAGTTTGCATCGTCGATGTAGAGCTTGCCGCGACGACTCTTGGTCATCCGGCCCACAGCGTATCCCTTGAGCCCTTCGAAGCTGCCCTTCAAGAACTCAAATCCACCGTGCGCTGGCCCCACGATGGGCGCCAACTGTCGTGGAATCGTCACGGCAGATGTCCTCAAGCTAGGACTTAGTCGTGGAGCCATCGCAGCTAGGAAGCTTGAAGAGGTTAATGCGGGACAAGGAACACGAGGGTTTATACTGGTTCGGCCCCTTACGGTGAAGGTAAAAGCCTACGTCCAGTTTGAGGTGGTATTGATTAGGGTTACAATCACCAGGGAGCTAAACTGCTATGCCCGGCTCTCGATGAGATTGTTGTCGCCCTTAAACTGCTGCCGGGTCGTCCCTTTATATAGGGAGGCTGACGCCCTGCAGCTCTCAGAGTCCCGGCCGGCTCATAAGAGTGTCCGGCTCGGACTCTCAACTATTCTTGCCTTACACTACAAGTTCTACCATAATAATGATTGTAACTACGGGCCTTAAGCCATATCCGGGTCTTAAGCCCATCTTTGGCCCACCGTCTTTAAGCTTGGCGCCGGGCTTCCGGCAATGATCATATGAGTAACCCGGCCCCTCCTGGCGGGTGACTCTAAGGTCTATATCCTCAACACACACGATCGTGATCGAACGACCTACAGCATGGAAGAGAGTTTGGTGGGTTTTGGGCTGGTTTTGAGGGGGGGTTTCTGCAACACACAAAAGGACTTTGCGGATGCCCGGTTAACCGTTGGAGTACCAAACGACCTCCAAATGGAGCGAAACTTGACCGGTGGTCTACCGGTGGTATACCAAGGCCACTTGACAAGCCTCGGTCCATTCCGAGAATGTTTGACACCCACTCACGAAAGAAAACAAAAGGGGTGCACCGGAGGAGATGGGAGCGCCGGATTGCAAAACGGACAACGGGGAAAATGCTCGGATGCATGAGACGAACACGTATGCAAATGCAATGCACATGATGACATGATATGAAATGCATGACATGGAAAAAATGCAAAACGAAAGACAAAATCCGACCACGGAGGGAATATCATAACACATAGCCGAAAATGGCAAGAGTCAGAGTTATAAATATGGGAAGTTACATGCGGGGTGTTACAGATAGGGTGACCCTGGAAATAATGCTTAAGCTTCCGGCTTGCCATGAATACCCCATAAACAAGCTTCTGCCAATGTGGATATCGTTGCTTGGACTCAATGAGCACTTCGCTGACATAGTAAACCGGCCGCTGAACCGGATATTCCTTACCCTCTTCCTTGCGCTCCACCACTACAGCCACACTGACGGCTCGTGTGTTAGCGGCTACATACAGTAATAAGGGCTCCTTGTCAACCGGAGCAGCAAGAACTGGCGGCTCAGCCAGCTGTCTCTTCAAATCCTCAAAAGCAGCATCAGCAGCATCATTCCAGACAAAGTTGTCTGTTTTCTTCATCAGTTGGTACAGTGGCATGGCCTTTTCACCCAAACGGCTTATAAACCGGCTTAAAGCAGCTATGCGACCCGCCAGACGCTGGACGTCGTTTATACACTCCGGCTTAGCCAGAGAGGTGATTGCCTTGATCTTTTCCGGGTTAGCTTCAATGCCTCTGTGAGAAACCAGGAAACCCAAGAGCTTGCCTGCAGGAACACCAAAAACACACTTGGCCGGGTTAAGCATCATCTTGTACACCCGGAGATTATCAAAGGTCTCTCTTAGATCATCTATCAAGGTCTCCTTCTCCCTGGATTTAACCACGATATCATCCACATAAGCATGAACATTGCGCCCAATCTGGTTATGAAGACAATTCTGTAAGCAACGCTGGTAAGTCGCCTGTGCACTCTTGAGCCCAAAAGGCATAGATACATAACAGAAGGCTCCAAAAGGAGTGATGAACGCTGTCTTCTCCTGGTCCTTAACTGCCATTTTAATCTGATGGTATCCAGAATAGGCATCCAAAAAACTTAAGCGCTCACAACCCGCCGTAGCATCAATAATCTGATCAATGCGAGGGAGAGCAAAAGGATCAGCCGGACAAGCCTTGTTTAAGTCTGTGTAATCCACGCACATCCGCCAGGTGCCGTTCTTCTTAAGCATGAGCACCGGGTTAGCTAACCACTCTGGATGAAAAACTTCAACGATAAACCCGGCCGCCAAGAGCCGGGCCACCTCCTCACCAATGGCTTTCCGCCTCTCCTCATTAAACCGCCGAAGGAATTGCCTGAACGGCTTAAATTTCGGATCAATATTGAGAGTGTGCTCAGCGAGTTCTCTAGGTACACCTGGCATGTCAGAAGGTTTCCATGCAAAAATGTCCCTATTCTCACGGATGAACTCGATGAGCACGCTTTCCTATTTTGGATCCAGATTGGCACTGATGCTAAACTGCTGAGATGAGTCACCTGGAACGAAATCAACAAGTTTAGTCTCATCAGCTGACTTAAATTTCATTGCCGGCTCATGCTCCGTGGTTGGCTTTTTCAGAGATGTCATATCTGCTGGGTCAACATTGTCCTTGTAAAACTTCAACTCCTCTGTTGCACAAACGGATTCTGCATAAGCCGCGTCACCTTCCTCACACTCCAAGGCTATCTTTCGGCTGCCATGAACCGTAATGGTCCCATTGTGACCCGGCATCTTGAGCTGCAAATACACGTAACACGGCCGTGCCATGAACTTGGCGTAAGCCGGCCGCCCAAATATAGCATGATATGGACTTCTTATCTTAACCACCTCAAAGGTTAATTTCTCCACCCTGTAGTTGTACTCATCTCCAAAAGCCACCTCCAGCTCGATCTTACCAACTGGATATGCCGACTTACCAGGCACCACACCATGGAAAACAGTGTTGGACTGGCTGAGATTCTTATCAATCAACCCACGACGGAAAGTCTCATAATAAAGGATGTTGATGCTGTTGCCTCCGTCCATGAGCACTTTAGTGAATTTATATCCCCCCACCTGAGGAGCCACCACCAGGGCCAGGTGACCCGGATTGTCAACCCGGGGAGGGTGATCTTCCCTACTCCACACAATAGGCTGCTCAGACCATCTTAAATAGCGTGAACCGCCGGCTCAACAGCATTCACAACCCTCTTATGAAGCTTCTGATCTCGCTTGCACAGACTGGTGGTAAACACATGATACTGTCCACCATTGAGCTGCTTTGGATTTGTCTGGTATCCCCCCTGCTGCTGTTGATGACCTTGGCTGGACTGCTGATTAAAGCCCCCTTGAACATTCTGAGGATTAGAATTTGAGCCGCCGCCCGGGCCATGAAAGCCACCGGGGCCTGAGCCGCCACCCGAGCCATTGTTGCCATTAAAGGCATTGGAATTCTTAAAGGCCTTCATGATTGCGCAATCTTTCCATAGATGAGTAGCTGGCTTCTCCCTAGAGCCATGCCTTGGACAAGGCTCATTCAACAACTGCTCAAGCGTCGGGCCTGACCCGCCGGCTCGGGGAGGTGGCCTCCCCTTACGTCGCTGGTTGTTACCCTGTGAGCTAGCGTTGGCCACAAACTCTATGCTGCCATCAGCCTTACGCTTGCTACCTCCTTGGTTCGCCGGGTTATGCTGAGGACCCTTGCCATTGCTGTTCTTCTTTCCCTTCCTTGTCCTTTCATCATCCGACGCGGGGTCCTTGGTACTATCAGAGTCGGCGTATTTGACGAGAGCCGCCATCAGCGTACCCATATCATTGCAATCGCGCTTGAGCCGCCCGAGTTTCATCTTCAGGGGCAGGAAACGACAATTCTGCTCCAACATTAAGACTGCAGAGCCGGCATCCATCTTATCAGATGAATGTATTATCTCTTTGACCCGGCGAACCCAATGGGTTGTGGACTCACCCTCCTGCTGTTTACAGTTAGTCAAATCCACAATTGACATAGATTGCCTACAGGTACCTTTGAAGTTTTGGATGAACCGGGCTTTCAGCTCAGCCCAAGACCCGATAGAATTCGCAGGCAGCCCCTTCAACCAAGTGCGGGCAGTCCCATCTAACATCATGGTGAAGTACTTGGCCATTGCTGCTTCGCTGACCTCCAGCAACTCCATGGCCATCTCATAACTCTCGATCCAGGCTCCGGGTTGTAAATCAACCGTGTAATTAGGCACCTTCCTAGGCCCTTTGAAATCTTTGGGCAAACGTTCATTGCGGAGAGCCGGCACTAGACAAGGGACTCCTCCAGTCCTTGTAGGGATACCCATGTCGATGGAAGCCGTCGGATAAGCCGGGGTGGCTGGTAAGCCGTCAGCTGAGGCACCTGCTCCGCCTCTTGCCGTGCTCTGTCTTGGTCTACCGCGTGAAAGGCCCCGTTATGAGCCGGGCCGTGGCCAGGAGGCAAGTCATGGCGTCGGACATTACTTGAGCCGGTCGCTGAGACCATGTGTCTGCTATAACTCGGGCTCCGGCCTGGACGAGGGGTTGAATGAATCCTGTCCCGGCTATGAGAATATGCCTCTTGTTGCGCCAGAGCTGTCTGAAGGAGTTCTCTGACCCGGCGGGTTTCAACCGCCGTTGGAGAGTCACCATCAATTGGGAGAGCCGCCAGCCGTGCCGCCGCGGCGACCATGTTTTCCAACGGGTTGGCATAATGACCCGATGGTATTGGTACGTACTGAGGCGGGGCAGGGTTCACCCGGGGAGGTCCCATCACTTGGGGCTGAATTGGCGTCCTAGCCACGGGCACTATGATCTCCGGCGAGTTACTAGACCCTGCACCCGGCGTGTTGAAGAGGTTTCGAGGATCGTAAACCGGAGGGAGTCGAGATTGGGCCTTTTGATGCCTCCTTCTCATAACCTCTCAGAGTCCCGGCTGGCTCATAAGAGTGTCCGGCTCGGACTCTCAACTATTCTTGCCTTACACTACAAGTCTTGCCATACGGTGGTTTATCACTACGGGCCTTAAGCCATCTCCGGGTCTTAAGCCCATTATTGACCCGCCGTCTTCAAGCTTGGTACTGGGCTTTGCGTGATGACCATTATGACGTAACCCGGCCCCTCCTGGGCGGGTGACTCTAATGGTTATATCCTCAACAATTAGTGATTTGCTTTATTATACTAACGGATCTTACCGAGTTTTCTGTTGAAGTTTTGTGTGGATGAAGTGTTCGATGATCGAGGAGGTCTCGATGTGAGAAGAAGGAAGTGTTGGAAATATGCCCTAGAGGCAATAATAAATGGTTATTATTATATTTCTTTGTTCATGGTAATTGTCTATTACTCATGCTATAATTGTATTGTCCAGAAATCGTAATACATGTGTGAATACATAGACCACAACCTGTCCCTAGTAAGCCTCTAGTTGACTAGCTCGTTGATCAACAGATAGTCATGGTTTCCTGACTATGGACATTGGATGTCGTTGATAACGGGATCACATCATTAGGAGAATGATGTGATGGACAAGACCCAATCCTAAGCATAGCATAAAAGATCGTGTAGTTTCGTTTGCTAGAGCTTTTCCAATGTCAAGTATCTTTTCCTTAGACCATGAGATCGTGCAACTCCCGGATACCGTAGGAGTGCTTTGGGTGTGCCAAATGTCACAACGTAACTGGGTGACTATAAAGGTGCACTACGGGTATCTCCGAAAGTGTCTGTTGGGTTGGCACGGATCGAGACTGGGATTTGTCACTCCGTGTGACGGAGAGGTATCTCTGGGCCCACTCGGTAATGCATCATCATAATAAGCTCAATGTGACTAAGGAGTTAGTCACGGGATCATGCATTGCGGTACGAGTAAAGAGACTTGCCGGTAACGAGATTGAACAAGGTATTGGGATACCGACGATCGAATCTCGGGCAAGTAACATACCGTTTGACAAAGGGAATTGCATACGGATTGATTGAATCCTCGACACCGTGGTTCATCCGATGAGATCATCGTGGAACATGTGGGAGCCAACATGGGTATCCAGATCTCGCTGTTGGTTATTGACCGGAGAGGCGTCTCGGTCATGTCTGCATGTCTCCCGAACCCGTAGGGTCTACACACTTAAGGTCCGGTAACGCTAGGGTTGTAGAGATATATGTATGCGGAAACCCGAAAGTTGTTCGGAGTCCCGGATGAGATCCCGGACGTCACGAGAGGTTCCGGAATGGTCCGGAGGTGAAGAATTATATATAGGAAGTCAAGTTTCGGCCACCGGGAAAGTTTCGGGGGTTACCGGTATTGTACCGGGACCACCGGAAGGGTCCCGGGGGTCCACCGGGTGGGGCCACCTATCCCGGAGGGCCCCATGGGCTAAAAGTGGAAGGGAACCAGCCCCTAGTGGGCTGGGCGCCCCCCATGGGCCTCCCCCCATGCGCCTAGGGTTGGGAACCCTAGGGTGGGGGGACTTCCCCCTTGCCTTGGGGGGCAAGGCAACCCCTTTCCACCCCTTGGCCGCCGCCCACCCAACCCTAGATGGGTTTTGGCCGGCCCCCCCTCCCAAGGGGGCCTATATAAAGGGGGGGGAGGGAGGGCAGCAACCTACAGCCTTGGGCGCCTCCCTCCTCCCCTGCAACACCTCTCTCTCTCGAAGAAGAAGAAGCTTGGCGAAGCCCTGCCGGAGACCCGCTACATCCACCACCACGCCGTCGTGCTGTTGGGTCTCCATCAACCTCTCCTTTCCCCTTGCTGGATCAAGAAGGAGGAGACGTCGCTGCACCGTACGTGTGTTGAACGCGGAGGTGTCGTCCGTTCGGCACTCGGTCATCGGTGATTTGGATCATGGCGAGTACGACTCCGTCATCCACGTTCATTGGAACGCTTCCGCTCGTGATCTACAAGGGTATGTAGATGCACTCCTTTCCCCTCGTTGCTAGTAGACTCCATAGATGCATCTTGGTGAGCGTAGGAAAATTTTAAATTATGCTACGATTCCCAACAGTGGTTTCAGAGCCAGGTCTATGCGTAGTTACTATGCACGAGTAGAACACAAAGAAGTTGTGGGCGTTGAGTTTGCCAATTCTTCTTGCCGCTACTAGTCTTTTCTTGTTTCGGCGGCATTGTAGGATGAAGCGGCCCGGACCGACCTTACACGTACACTTACGTGAGACAGGTTCCACCGACTGACATGCACAAGTTGCATAAGGTGGCTAGCGGGTGTCTGTCTCTCCTACTTTAGTCGGAACGGATTCGATGAAAAGGGTCCTTATGAAGGGTAAATAGAAATTGGCAAATCACGTTGTGGTCATACGTAGGTAAGAAACGTTCTTGCTAGAAACCTACAAACCACGTAAAAACTTGCAACAACAATTAGAGGACGTCTAACTTGTTTTTGCAGCAAGTGCTATGTGATGTGATATGGCCAGAAGATGTGATGAATGATATATGTGATGTATGAGATTGATCATATTATTGTAATAGGAATCACGACTTGCATGTCGATGAGTATGACAACCGGCAGGAGCCATAGGAGTTGTCTTTATTATTTTGAATGACCTGCGTGTCATTGAATAACGCCATGTAAATTACTTTACTTTGTTGCTAAACGCGTTAGCCATAGAAGTAGAAGTAATCGTTGGCGTGACGACTTCATGAAGACACAATGATGGAGATCATGATGATGGAGATCATGGTGTCATGCCGGTGACAAAGATGATCATGGTGCCCCGAAGATGGAGATCAAAGGAGCATGATGATATTGGCCATATCATGTCACTATTTGATTGCATGTGATGTTTATCATGTTTTTGCATCTTATTTGCTTAGAACGACGGTAGTAAGTAAGATGATCCCTTATAATAATTTCAAGAAAGTGTTCACCCTAACTGTGCACCGTTGCGAAGGTTCGTTGTTTCGAAGCACCACGTGATGATCGGGTGTGATAGATTCTAACGTTCGAATACAACGGGTGTTGACGAGCCTAGCATGTACAGACATGGCCTCGGAACACACGCAATACACTTAGGTTGACTTGACGAGCCTAGCATGTACAGACATGGCCTCGGAACACGGAGGACCGAAAGGTCGAGCATGAGTCGTATAGAAGATACGATCAACATGGAGATGTTCACCGATCTTGACTAGTCCGTCTCACGTGATGATCGGACACGGCCTAGTTAAACTCGGATCATGTTTCACTTAGATGACTAGAGGGATTTCTATCTGAGTGGGAGTTCATAATCAGATGAACTTCATTATCATGAACATAGTCAAAAAGGTATTTGCAAATTATGTCATAGTTTGCGCTTTAGTTCTACTGGTTAAGATATGTTCCTAGAGAAAATTTAGTTGAAAGATGGTAGTAGCAATTATACGGACTGGGTCCGTATACTGAGGATTGTCCTCATTGCTGCACAGAAGGCTCCTAGGGGGATAGATTGATAGGAAAAGACCATCGCTCGTCCCCGACCGCCACTCATAAGGAGGACAATCAAAGAACACCTCATGTTTCAAATTTGTTACATAACGTTTACCATACGTGCATGCTACGGGACTTGCAAACTTCAACACAAGTATTTCTCAAATTCACAACTACTCAACTAGCACAACTTTAATATCACTACCTCCATATCTCAAAACAATCATCAAGCATCAAACTTCTCTTAGCATTCAGCACACTCATAAGAAAGTTTTTTACTAGTCTTGAATACCTAACATATTAGGATTAATTTCCCAATTTAAGCAAATTACCATGCTGTTTAAGACTCTCAAAATAATATAAGTGAAGCATGAGAGAATAATAGTTTCTATAAAACAAAACCACCGCCGTGCTCTAAAAGATATAAGTGAAGCACTAGAGCAAAAACTATATAGCTCAAAAGATATAAGTGAAGCGCATAGAGTATTCTAATAAATTCCGAATCATATGTGTCTCTCTTAAAAGGTGTGTACAGCAAAGATGATTGTGGTAAACTAAAAATCAAAGACTCAAATCATACAAGACGCTCCAAGCAAAACACATATCATGTGGTGAATAAAAATATAGCTCCAAGTAAAGTTACCGATGGAAGTAGACGAAAGAGGAGATGCCTTCCGGGGCATCCCCAAGCTTTGACTTTTTGGTGTCCTTAGATTATCTTGGGGTTCCATGGGCATCCCCAAGCTTAGGCTCTTGCCACTCCTTGTTCCATAATCCATCAAATCTTTTACCCAAAACTTGAAAACTTCACAACACAAAACTTAACAGAAAATCTCGTGAGCTCCGTTAGCGAAAGAAAACAAAACACCACTTCAAGGTACTGTAATGAACTCATTCTTTATTTATATTGGTATTAAACCTACTGTATTCCAACTTCTCTATGGTTTATAAACTATTTTACTAGCCATAGATTCATCAAAATAAGCAAACAACACACGAAAAACAGAATCTGTCAAAAACAGAACAGTCTGTAGTAATCTGTAACTAACGCAAACTTATGGAACTCAAAAAATTCATCCAAAATAGGAAGACCTAGACAATTTGTTTATTTATCAGCAGAAATTGGAATCAATATTTTATCACGGTCTGGTGATTTTTAACAATTATTTTCGTGAACAGAAAGTTTCTGGAATTTTCAGCAAGATCAAATAACTATCATCCAAGAAGATCCTGTAGGTTTAATTTGGCACAAACACTAATTAAAACATAAAAACACATCTAAACAGAGGCTAGATCAAATACTTATTCCTAAACAGGAGCAAAAAGCAAAAAAAACTAAAAATAAAATTGGGTTGCCTCCCAACAAACGCTATCGTTTAACGCCCCTAGCTAGGCATAATAGCAAGGATAGATCTAGGTATTGCCATCTTTAGTTGGCAATTCTTCAATGAGACATCTATCATCCTTAGGAATTTATTTCTTTTTATTAATTATCAAACTTCTAGGCATATAACCGAAAAATTCATTTGTAGCAAATGGTTCCTTAATGATAGCAAAAAGATTGGGATGAATACTTATAGATTTGAGATCCGCAGTTTCCTTACTAGAGGATTCACCCTTATTTTTAGGAACATACATAAGCTTGGCAATTTTAGTTGGAGGACTTGGAGTATTCTTTACGGAAGAAAAAGTGGTTCCCAAGTTGGTAATGATACCCTCAAGTTTATCGATTCTAGTGGAATCCTGATTTATTCTTTCATTAACTATGGGTTCCTTCTCCTTAATATTTTTCAAAGTGACTCCTACTTTAGATCCATATTGGGTAATTTGGTTGTGGATCTTTTTATCCAAATTTTCAATTAACTCTACGGTAGCAACTTTATTTTCAATAATTTCAAGTCTTTGCATTACATGCTCCAAAGTTAACATAGTTCCATTAACCAAAAGAGGTGGTGAGCCAAACAAATCTAGCATTATAAGAATCAAAAGTATGGCTACCCAAGAAATTCTCTCCGGTAATGGTATCAAGGATATATCTGTACCAAGGAGTAGCGCCTACATAAAAATTGCAGAGAAGAACGGAAGTAGATTGCTTCCTGGTAGATCTATTTTGAGCATTGCAAATTCTATACCAAGCGTCTTTTAGATTTTCTCCCTCCCTTTGCTTAAAATTAAGAACTTCATTCTCGAGAGACAATGGAGAAGATAGGGGACTAGTCATAACGAAAAGCAAACGAAAAAGAGGCAAACGAAAAAGAGAGGGCGAATAAAACGGCAAGGGTGAAGTGGGGGAGAGGAAAACGAGAGGCAAATGGCAAATAATGTAATGCGGGAGATAAGGGTTTGTGATGGGTACTTGGTATGTTGACTTTTGCATAGACTCCCCGGCAATGGCGCCAGAAATCCTTCTTGCTACCTCTTGAGCACTGCGTTGGTTTTCCCTTGAAGAGGAAAGGGTGATGCAGCAAAGTAGCGTAAGTATTTCCCTCATTTTTTGAGAAACAAGGTATCAATCCAGTAGGAGGCCACGCACGAGTCCCTCGCACCTACACAAACAAATAAATCCTCGCAACCAACGCAATAAAGGGGTCGTCAATCCCTTCACGGTCACTTATGAGAGTGAGATCTGATAGATATGATAAGATAAATTTTTTGGTATTTTTATGATAAAGATGCAAAATAAAGAAAACAAAATAATGACGGCGCCAGAAATAGCTTGTTGATGGGAGATTCATATGATGGAAAATAGACCCGGGGGCCATAGGTTTCACTAGCGGCTTCTCTCATGAGCATAAGTATTACGGTGGGTAAACAAATTACTGTTGAGCAATTGATAGAATTGAGCATAGTTATGAGAATATTTAGGTATGATCATGTATATAGGCATCACGTCCGAGACAAGTAGACCGACTCCTGCCTGCATCTATTACTATTACTCCACACATCGATCGCTATCCAGATGCATCTAGAGTATTAAGTTCAAAAGAACAGAGTAACGCTTTAAGTAAGATGACATGATGTACAGGGATAAACTCATGCAATATGATATAAACCCCATCTTGTTATCCTCGATGGCAACAATACAATACGTGCCTTGCTGCCCCTACTGACACTGCAAGATTGAACCCAAAGCTAAGCACTTCTCCCATTGCAAGAAAGATCAATCTAGTAGGCCAAACCAAACTGATAATTCAAAGAGACTTGCAAAGATAACCAATCATACATAAAAGAATTCAGAGAAGATTCAAATATTGTTCATAGATAAACTTGATCATAAACCCACAATTCATCGGTCTCAACAAACACACCGCAAAAGAAGATTACATCGAATAGATCTACACAAGAGAGGGGGAGAACATTGTATTGAGATCCAAAAAAAGAAAAGAAGCCATCTAGCTAATAACGATGGACCCGAAGGTCTGAGGTAAACTACTCACACATCATCGGAGAGGCTATGGTGTTGATGTAGAAGCCCTCCGTGATCGATGCCCCCTCCGACGGAGCTCCGGAAAAGGCCCCAAGATGGGATCTCACGGGTACATAAGGTTGCGGCGGTGGAATTAGGTTTTGGGCTCCGTATCTGGTAGTTTGGGGGTACGTAGGTATATATAGGAGGAAGAAGTACGTCGATGGAGCAACATGGGGCCCACGAGGGTGGAGGGCGCGCCCCCCTACCTCGTGCCCTCCTGGTTGATGTCTTGACGTAGGGTCCAAGTCCTCTGGATCACGTTCGTTCCGAAAATCACGTTCGTGAAGGTTTCATTCCGTTTGGACTCCGTTTGATATTCTTTTTCTGTGAAACTCTGAAATAGGCAAAAAACAGCAATCCTGGGCTGGGCCTCCGGTTAATAAGTTAGTCCCAAAAATAATATAAAAGTGTATAATAAAGCTCATTAATGTCCAAAACAGAATATAATATAGCATGAAACAATCAAAAATTATAGATACGTTGGAGACGTATCACTAACATGGTGTCGCTGCAGCCGTCGACGTCGCGGACAGCCGTGCCGAAGCTGGCTGTCCCCAAGCAGGTGCAGGCCGCCGGAGGTACATCAAGTCACCCAGTACTGCAGAACGGCATGCAGCTCATGTGGAGTTGGACATGCATGCTACTAATGCACTGGAACGTGAAGGGTTTCCTTTGGGTGGGCAACCATACATTGGTGCACCTGCGGCTACTCTTCGGTCTCAGTCGGAGCCGTACGCGTATGCGGTTGATCTTTAGGCTCAGGTGCAGCCGGACGTGTCCACCCCATCCTTGCACACTCCTTCCGTCGTCCCGTGTGCAGACATGCCATCTTCGGCGGCGGCGACGCCTGTACCGGCGTTCCAGACTGCTGGGGAGGGGGTTGCTACTCCACCCTCACCCCTTCCCTCAGCGGCAGTGCTTGCGTGACATCCTTCTTCGGGGGTCACACCCACACGTCGAAGTGGCCGTCATACGGTGGCCGACGATGGAAGGACGGACACTGACGAGGACTCTTTGGTTAAGGCTATGCGGCGTAAAGCCGCGCATAACCTCGATAACTAAGGTACTTTGTCATCATCCAAATCGTTTTTATCCTTTTCTACTATATCCATCGTTTCTAAGATGAATAATGTGGGTGTTAGTCTAGGAAATAACAAGAATGATATTTCTGTTTCCGCTAACGCTTTGAGACATTTGGAATATGACCGATTAAAGGTTACTCCACGTGTTTCTAGCAAGTCTTATGTCTCTTATACTGAGGAGGAGGAGCTGCATGCCACATCAGATGGTCAGCTACTCTCTCATTTAGTAGGAGCGGTTTCGGACGTGGGTCTAGATGAACCAGGGCTTAGTTCATTGATTGAGCTTACAGCATCCGGACGTAAATCAAAGACCGCACGTTCGAAAAAGGATAGCAAGTCCCATAAGAGGGAGAAGTGTTCCAAGTCTCGTATTGTTTCCTCATGAATGGAATTTTTTTTAATTACAGAGGTCTTCGTGACTTGGCTAAACATTCATTGCGGATTGTAATCAGGAATACAATTTAGATTTTTTGGCTATCTCTGAAACGGGGAGACGTGATTTCTCAGTGAGTCTACTTAACCGTCTTTCGGGAGGGATGGACTTTACTTGGGTTTCATGACCGCCTAGAGGTCGTTCTGGGGGCATTTTACTAGGCGTAAATACAGGGACTATGGATGTTTTGACTAGCTCGAATGGTGAGTTTCACGTTAAACTCCATATTCGCACAAGGCCGACAACTTCACATGGACCCTCGTCACCATGTACGGGGCAGCCCAGGATGAGTTCAAGGCCGATTTTCTCCGTGAATTGGTTAATCTGGCGAAAGATAATCCCTATCCCATTCTTATAGGTGGGGATTTCAATCTGCTTCGATTTCCAAATGAGAAAAGCCGTGGTAGGTTTGATAATCATTGGCCTTTCCTTTTCAACGCTATCATCGACAGTCTAGACTTGCGAGAGGTCTCCATGATTGGAAGACAATTCACTTGGGCGAACAGTCTTCCGGAACTGACATATGAGAAACTAGATCGCATTTTAATGGATACCGACTGGGAATCTAAATTTCCTATGGTGTCTGTTCATGCTCTACCTCGTATCGAGGCTATATCAGACCATGCACCCATTCTCCTAACTACTGGTTTGCCAAGACCCCAACATAGACGCAAGTTCAAGTTCGAACTTGGGTGGTTGCTTCGGGATGGCTTTCATGAGATGGTCAAGGAGGTGTGGGAAAAAACGGTGGCCGGACCTACCCCAATACATAGATGGAATAACAAAATGCGTGCATTACGCAAATCCCTTAGTGGTTGGGCTACGCATACGGTGGGTATCCTTAAAAAGGAGAAGCTTCGTCTTTCGTCTATCATTGATGAATTAGAAGCTTTGGCAGAGGTTAGATCTCTATCTGAGCATGAAATCGAGATCAAGAATCATTCGAATGCACAGATAGCTAACATGTTGTGTGAAGAGGAACTCAAATGGTACCGACATTCTAACTCTCAGTTTATCCTGAAAGGTGATTCAAATACTCGATGTTTCCATGGAGTCGCTAATGGCAGACACCGGAAGAAAATTATTCATTCACTACAACAGGATGAGGGCATGATTGAGGGGCATGAGCAACTTAAATCTTATATCATTAATTATTATAAAAATCTGTTCGGAGCCCCGGAGGAGGGAAACTTCTCGATGGATGAGTCACGAATAGATGACATCCCCCGGGTCTCTGATGAGGAAAACAGCCTTCTAACAGCCCCATACTCCGAGGAGGAATTTAGAAAGGCGGTTTTCCTAATGGAGCATAACAAAGCCCCGGGTCCGGATGGTTTTCCCGCAGAGTTCTATTAGAACTTCTGGGAAATCATCAAACCAGATCTCCTACTCTTGTTTAGCCACCTACAAGTTGGCCAACTAGAATTGTTTCGCTTAAACTTCGGTGAGATTATTTTGTTACCTAAGGTTAATGAGGCTGAAAGGATACAACAGTATAGACCAATTTGCCTCCTTAATGTTAGTTTTAAAATATTCACGAAGGTTGCGACTATTAGGCTAAATTCGGTTGCTGAACATGTGATTCGTCCTTCACTGACAACTTTTATGCAAGGCAGACACATCCTAGATGGAGTTGTTATCCTTCATGAAACAGTTCATGAATTACACCGGAAAAAGCTAAATGGGGTGGTACTCAAAATAGACTTTGAAAAGGCTTATGACAAAGTCAAGTGGCCCTTTCTACAACAGACTCTCAGAATGAAAGGATTTTCTGCAGAGTGGCGTGCTATGATCCATAGCTTCGTTTCTGGAGGTAGTGTTGCCATTAAGGTCAATGATGACGTTGGATACTATTTCCAAACGAAGAAGGGATTGCGACAGGGTGACTTGATATCGCCCATGCTATTTAATATAGTGGCGGATATGCTAGCGGTCATGATCGAGCGTGCCAAGGTTGATGGCCAAATTGATGGTGTTGTTAATCATCTAGTTGATGGTGGTCTCTCTATACTTCAATATGCCGACGATACGATTCTCTTCATGGATCATGACCTCGAGAAAGCGAGAAATATGAAACTGATTTTATCAGCATTTGAGCAACTCTCAGGTCTTAAGATCAATTTTCATAAAAGCGAATTGTTTTGCTTTGGCGACGCTCAAGACGAGGCCAACCTGTATGCTGAACTGTTCGGATGCGGGTTGGGCCAGTTTTCGATCACATATTTGGGGATACCGGTACACTATCGGAGACTCACAAATGTTGAATGGAAACACGTCAAGGAGAGACTGCAAAAAAGACTTAACATTTGGAAAGGTAAACTGCTATCTCTGGGTGGAAGATTGGTCGTCATAAATTCAGTACTAAGTAATATGGTACTATATATGATTTCATTCTTCCAGTTGCCAAAAGGAGTTTTACATAGATTGGATTATTTCCGATCAAGATTCTTTTGGCAAGGAGATAGCGAGCGAAAGAAATATCGACTAGCTAAATTGAGTGTGGTTTGTCGTCCCAAAGACCAAGGCGGGTTGGGCATTCATGACCTTGAGGTTAAGAATAGGGCCCTTCTAGGCAAATGGTTGTTTAAATTACTGACTGAAGATGGTGTATGGCAAACCCTCCTAAGGAGGAAATATGTGGGGTCCAAGGCGATATCCCAAGTATACTGGAAGCCTGGGGATTCCCACTTTTGGTCGGGTCTAATGGCTACGAAGAAATATTTCTTCTGCTATGGATCCTTCTCTATTAAGGACGGCTTGAAAATTAGATTCTGGGAGGACAAGTGGCTAGGAAATGCCACACTCCGGGAACAATATCCGGCTCTATACAACATTGTGCGCCACAAGGGTGATACTATCGCCATGGTAATAGAATCATTTCCGCCAAATGTGACGTTCAAAAGAAATTTAATTGGACCCAGACTCCATTCGTGGAACATCCTACTCCAGCGGTTGTCCACGGTGCAATTGTCACATAGGTCTGATGTATTCCGATGGAATGGAACCTCCATGAGAATGGACAATTCTCAGCTGAGTCCATGTATAGAGCATTAATCCAGTCTGATGTGCCAGTTGATAATAATAAGAAGATCTGGAAGATGAAGATACCTCTTAAGAATAAAATCTTTGCATGGTATCTTCGTCGCGGAGTCATTCTTACTAAAGATAACCTTATTAAGAGGAATTGGCATGGAAGTTCGCAATGTGTCTTTTGTCACCATGATGAGACAATAAAACATTTATTCTTCCAATGCAAATTAGCTCGTTCTATATGGTCAGTCATCCAAATAGCTTCTGGCTTGTATCCTCCTTGTAGTGTTGCTAATGTATTTGGCAACTGGTTACATGAGATTGATTACAGGTTTAGAACTCTTCTCAGGGTGGGAGCGCTAGCCGTTATTTGGTCGCTTTGGCTAAGTAGAAATGATAAGGTTTTCAGTGATAAAAGTACTTCTCTAATGCAGGTTATCTACAAATGTATCGGGACTCTTCGTTTATGGTCCTCTCTACAACGCGTGGAGAATCGAGACCAGTTTACGGAGGTGTGTACACGATTGGAGGCTACGGCAAGGGATACATTTATCCAACATGGGTGGCAACATGATCTTAGGATTGGCCCCGCTCCAATTTAGGTGTTATACGGACTCTACATGTCTCTTTGTATTCGCCTTTTTTATTTTTCGTTTGTGTGAGAGGACATTATTTGACTGTGTGCATCTTAGTTATGCAGAGGCCGGGTGTAATGCTTAAATTTTTTAAGTAATAAAGCGCCCCTTTTCGAAAAATCCGAGAGGATGTTGGCCTTAGTAGTTGCAACCTAAAGTGATCCAAGGTCCAATGCCACACCTCCCTCACATAGTAACGTTGCCGGAGGATGTGCTCCGCGTTACCCTCCTCATGTAGACAAATATAACAAGGAGATGGCATGTTCTAAAGACCGCGACGTGCGCGGTAATAAGAAATCCAAATATGATATTGCTCGGCTGACCAAACAAATATTTTACACTTCAGGGGGCCCAACACTTCCATATGCAGGTCACGGGAGGGAAGCCGATCGTACGTGAGCCTGAAACATTGCACGGCCAAGCGAAAACATCTTGTATCCCCGCGTCCATCTGCACCCACGAGATGACATCAGAAAGCTCTTTTTACCGATGCTGGTAGGTACTGGCGAACCATCCACCATTCAAGTGCTTTGCGATCTGTGTCTAAGTGGAGCCCATTCAAATGTATAACTGATATGGCCAATGGTGTTGTAGCTACTAGGAAAGAGAGAAACGCCATGAAGGTGTCTAGTGTTGTGCCATATACTCAAAACTAGAACATGATAGCGCGCGTTGCCGCCCTCGTCCAGTTTAATGAAAAATTATAGAAATGTCTACCAAAGTTATAGAATTATAATGTTGCGAATATATAACTCCATTTGATGAATATTTGATATAGTATTTCGGTGGCAATTCACTAAACTAATAACGTGGGAACTTGCAAGTAGACCTATTTGGTGCAAAGCCACACAACAGAACATCATATTGGTTAGCTCGTGCCATGGGCAGCTTAAGTGACGTGTCACAGATGAAAATGCAAACTGACTTGGGGGGGGGGGGGGGGGGGGGTGGCTCGGTGGCAGCTCAATCTGTTATTGTTAGAAAAAAATTATAGTTGAATTATCATTCTGTTTTACTCCCTCCGTTCCTAAATATTTGTCTTTCTACAGATTTCAACAAGTGACTACATACGGAGCAAAATCCGTATATGATAGTTCATTTAAAATCTCTAAAAAACAAATATTTAGGAACGGAGGGAGTACAATAAAGTTACATAGGGAAGGATTGTTTATTTACTAACCAACTTTGCCATATGGTGATTTTGATGCTTATCTTCGTAATATTGACTATATCGGCATTTGGTTTACTTGGTGACCTATGCAGTGCAGGCTTTGATGTAGGATGTTCTACTTATTTTCATTTTTTGTGCATACAATCATCTCGAGCGTACATGGATACCTCTCAGAACGTGGTGCAGCTGTTGCCGCCGCTGACGGGAGCGCCTATATGGCGACCTACGCGCTGCGGAATGAGCGCGCATCCCCTGCTCCCCCTTCGCGCACTGCTGGGCCGGCCCATGTGCGGGCCGGGACGCCGCCTTGTTTTTTTTCCTTTTTCAGTAATTCGGGATATCAAAAAGTTCTAAAATTCAGAAAAAGTTGCTAATTTTAATAAAACAATCACGATTTCGAAACATATTCATGATTAGAGAAAAATGCTCAGGAATTCAAAAACTGTTCATGAATTTGTAAAAGAAGTCCACAAACTCAAAAAATGTTCATGATTCAAAAAAATGTTCGCTAATTCAAAAAAGGTTTGTGAATTTGAAAAAAATCATGATTCAAAAAAATGCTCGCTAATTGGAAAAATGTTACGAAATTGAAAAAAGTTCACTAATTCAAACAAAATTATGAATTTGAAAAAAAGTTCATGATTAAAAAAAAGTTTGCTAATTCGAAAAATATTCACGAATTTGAGAAAAATGTTCGCTAATTAGAAAAATGTTCGTCAAATTGAAAAAAATGTTCGCGATTCAAGAAAATGTTCGCTAATTCGAAAAAAGTTCACGAATTTGAAAAGGAATGTTCACGATTCAAAAAAAATGTTTGCTAATTCGAAAAATGTTCACAAATTTGAAAGAAATGTTCATGATTCAAAAAAATGTTCACTAATTAAAAAAATGTACAAGATTTAAAAAAATTACTTTACAATTTAAAATATTCATTATTTAGAAAAACAATGTTCATGAATTCAAAAACATGTTCATGACTTAAGAGAATGTTCAAAAATTTATAAAAAATGTTCAAAAATTTAAGAAAATGTTCACAATTTTGAAACATGCTCACAATTTCGAAAAATCTTCGTGAGTTATAAAAAGTGTACACGGTTACAAAAAATGTTCATGATTTTGGAGAATGTACTCGAATTAGTAAAAATAAAACCACGGTTTTGAAAAAATATTCATCATTCCAAAAAAAGTTAACGACTTAAAAAAAAAATCACAAATTAATAGATTTTCGGAAATTGGAAAAAAGAGTAAAAATGGAAACATATAAGTAAAGAAAAAAACGAAAGGAAAAAGAAGAAAAATAAGAAAAACGAAAAACCCCGAAATGGCCAGCCCAGATTAACAGCAGCGAGCGAGGGGGGTACGCGCCAGGGCGCTACGCGGCGACCTACGCGCCCTATAGGAACGCCGGCCGCCACCGCCGTTGGTATTTCCTTCACCCATCACGAGAGGAGCGGAAAGCTCGCAACGAAGATGGTTCGATGCCTTTTTTTTTGACATAAAGATTGATCGGTGCCTGCCAGCAGCCCAAGCCTGATTAAGCACAATGGGCCTACGTACGTGTATGGAGCAGCAGCCCAAGAAGAACAGACGATGGCGATGGACTAGTCCAGGCCTGATTAACCACAATGGGCCTAGGTAAGTGTACGGAGCAGCAGCCCAAGAAACACCAAACGATGGCCGATCGATCTAATCAGACGGCAGCGACGTCAAAATGCTACGAGGCCTTATACAATGGAAGGTGCTTAGAAGAGATGCTTAGAGAAATAAACCAGGATTTCCTTAAGCACCGGTGCCTATTTGTATAGGGTAGACGCTTAACTAAGCGTCTCTCCTATAGAAATAGGTACCGGTGCTTCAAAAAACCCGATTTATTTTTCTAAGCACCTCCCTAAACATTTCCTATTGTACAAGGCCTAAGGAACCATAGCTCGTTCCGTTATACTGTTTTTTAATATATATATGGTGAGGCACAATAGCATGAGTGCCAAGGAATTGAAGGCGCCGCCGCACGCAACTGTACATGCTTCATCTATACTCTATATTGACTCCTTGACATCAAGCCAAACTTCAGAACACCACCATGTAGTTGTAACCTGGCTGGTAAGAGTTCGTAGTTAGATTGTGTTAGATCCTATACATGATCTATTTTTGTTGGGTCAGATCCTACGTGATCAACGTTGCCGGATTATTTTATTAGAAAAATGTCTTAATTAGTATGGTTGAGAGAGAGAGAGTCCTAATAATATATGGCTAGTAGTAGTTGGGTCGGTTTTCATAGAGTTTGTTAGCATCACGTCAGGTGCAAGTTTTAGTCGGTTCACAATCTCCTTTAAGTATCGGCCGCTCCGGCCATGTAAGACAGATTTGTTTTTATCGAGAGTTAATAGATACAGAGAAAACGTCCGGGACATCAAATATTGTCTTCGTTGTTGATCTGTAAGGATATTGTTGCTGCTGCGCGTGGAGCCGATCTAATCTACTCAACGCTAGTTTTTGATCTTACAGTCTTGCATCTTTGCTCGACCGGAATTTTTTTGTTGCTGCTGCAAATAGTACCGTGAAAGATTTGGGCCAACAAACAACTCGCCGTCTAGTCATCAAGTGGTATTCAGAGCAAGGTTGATGACGGTACTTTTTTTCTCTTTGGTTTTTCAGTTGATCTACTTGAGTTGCTACAATGGTGAATTCACAGAAATCAAACTCAAGTGTGCATGGTGCACATGAAGGAGATGCGGAAGACGAGCTGCCCTTGCCCACCTATGATCCGAGTGTTGCGCCGGCTATCGTGCTAGGATTGGAGGCAACTTGTGACTATGTGCTAAATCTAGTGGGGAGGCGCATCGACAAGGTTGAGGAAAGTCTAGGAAAAAAGATTGCTGATTTGACTGAGGCCGTCCATTGATTGAGACCACGTTCACCACCTAGTAATGGGTCTACTGCACCGCGTCGTCATCGACAATTATCTGGACAGCGTGTAGGCGAACAAGTTCGCAACAATGGTGAGCATCAAGACCATCAGCGCTTAGATCAGATTTTTGATGGGCAGCGGTACACCGAGGAGAAAAAGGTTCGTGCTGCATCTATTAAGTTCACCGGTTATGCTTTAATATGGTGGAACCAACTATGTCGCGTGGGAGGACGTCCGAAGTCTTGGCATCAGATGAAGAATATCATGAAGAGGCGCTTTGTTCCGGAGCACTTCACTAGGACCTTGTACACACGTTTGCAGCAACTTCGGCAAGGTAACTCTAGTGTTGAGGAGTATTATTAGGAGATGAAAATATTACTGATTCGTACAGTGGTAGAGGAGCCTGAAGAAATTACAATGGCACGGTTCATGCATGGTCTGAAATCAGAGATACGAGATCGTGTCAATATGGTAGAATATAATGGATTACAGGGATTATTACACAACGCCATTCGAGCGGAGCAGCAAGTAAAGCGTCGTGTCGGTCATGATAATTTATCAAACTTGGTGCGGCGTAATTTCAGAGAAAGGGTGATGGTAATAGTGGTTTCAAATCAGATTCTAAGTCAGCTACCAAGGAAGTATCTCAATCCAAGGTTGAATCGTCTCGTGCTTCCAACGCTCGTAGCAGTGATATTGTGTGCTTCAGGTGTGGTGGCAGGGGGCATAAGAAGTTTGAGTGTCCTAATAAGAGAAGGGTCCCCCTCACGGAAGAAGGATACATGTCTGCAAGTGATGGAGAAAAACATATTGACACGCCTAGTGAGAAATCTGAAGATGATGAAAACGTGACTGCGAGTTTTGAAGCCGCAGAAGCATACCCATCATTAATGGTGCAACAAGTGCAAGAGAATCGCATTGAGTACAAGGGGCAACGTTGGAATATTTTTCAGCCACAGTGCAAAATCAACAAAGCAAATTGCAAGTTAATTATAGATGGCGGAAGCTACACAAATGTAGTTAGCAAGGGATTGGTGGATGCTTTAGCACTATCTACATGGAAGCACCCGCAACCACACTGCATTGAGTGGTTATATCAATCTGGCAAGTTGAAAGTTACTCACAAGGTGCGTCTCAATTTTTCCGTGGGCGATTATACTGATATTGTGATATGTGATGTCTTGCCAATAAATGTGTGCCACTTGTTGTTGGGGAGACCGTGGCAATATGATCGATGTGCCCCACATGAGGGGAGATCCAACACTTATTATTTTTGGGATGCCGGAAGGCGTCATGTGTTAGAGCCCATGTTTGATATGTTTGATAGCACAATCCAGGTTGATGCCGCTGTTTCATTGCCGAAGAAAATTGAGAAGACTACATTGAAATCGAGGACGGTTTCTTTTAAAGGAGGAGAGGATGATGTGGCCAATGGTGTTGTAGCTACTAGGAAAGAGAGAAACGCCATGGAGGTGTCTAGTGTTGTGCCATATACTCAAAATATGGTGAGGCACAATAGCATGCGTGCCAAAGAATTGAAGGCGTCGACGCACGCAACTGTACAAGCTTCATCTATACTCTATACTAGATGATGCCCCACGCGTTGCTGCGGGATATGTAGAAGTATTTTTAGGTGATTCAACTTGCGAATTTATTGATCCATATTGATGGACTCAAGTTTAGAAAAACAAAACAACAGCAAAAAAATAAAAACAGCAGCACAATGCAACGGGAAATGGAATAAGATGGAATAAGATAATATACATGGCAGAGCAGCCGCCTCGTACCACATTTAAATGTACGCCTGCAAAATTTTGTTATCATATTTAGATATCTTGATTATATCAGAATTGTTCCCTACCAGTTGTCTTTTATTGTCGTGTAACAAAGGAAATCAAGGCTAAGCAAATATAATCAAACTTACTTATTGTACTTGAACACATAGACCTTCAAATTATGCAAAAAGAGATAATTCGACTCTAATAAAGCTGAAAAATATAATACGAAAGCTGAAAATTACTTCTCGAATGCACATGTATAAATGATGGTTGCTTAGGGACACTATTTTATTTGACGGGAAATTGTTGATAAAATAACATGATATTATATTAATACTTTGTAAATTATATTAACTAAATCTGAAAGGTAATGATAAATTGTACCTGAGTACTCCCTCCAAACATCTAGTGTTTCCAAGCGCTACAGACAATAGCATGCATTTCTTTCATAGAATAATATAATGTAGCTGCAGTTGAGAGGCACCACTTACATGTTGGATGTTAGAATACTACCAATTGAAGTTAAGATTTCTCATATGCATTCATATGATCATAGGTAAAGTGTGCAAAACTTGCCCAATTGAATCAGCAAACATGATCTGCTATATTCCGGAGGAAGAGTGAATAATAACTTTTGTCAGAGCATTGCATAATCTAACTGAGAATATACCTAAATGGTAGACATAAAACACAGCCAACAAAATCTGCGTGTAGTTTCTGTATAGGTTTAAGGTCTGAAAGGAAGGAGGTTGCTGCTTGAACTGTTAACAGAGGACTATAAGTAGACATTCAGGGGCACATGTGTACAGTTAGCAAATGGAAATATTGACTGTTGAATAACTCAAGAAAAAAGCAATGGTTGCCAATCCAAGTAGTCATTTGAACTTACACTACAGGAGATCAGACATTTGACGACGACACTGTACACTTGGCAATCGGACCTTCAGGGGCACATGCATTCAGTTGAACTACACACCAAATTCTGCAAAAAATACAACAACAAATGACTCAGTACGATGAGTAAGACGTACATGCATATGATGATTTATGTGAGAGAGAGAGAGAGAGAGTAACAGAGAAAACTCTGCAAATATATAACTGAATGTACAAACCGTGATTTATGAGAGAAGAAAATTTATCGATGAACAAAAGGAGCAAATTTACCATACCTTCGTGGGGGGGGGGGGGGGGGGGGGGGATCAACCTGGACCCTCGCAAGAACACGATAATACAATAACCAAACAACATGAGTAGATGGATCATGAGGATCACTTATCAGCATTGCCAAAAAATTAGAGGTTGGTACTGAATCCATCGATCTATAACCAAATTCGTACAGATGATTCAACATAATAAGAGCACCTTACCTTTGGTAATTCAGATCAAACATGCAATCTGCTGAAAGTCTACCTACCTCACTTAATAACTGAGAGAACATACGAATCTACAAAAGAAACAACTAATCATATATAGCCGTGATGCTGCAGGCGTGCATGCATAAGAGGTTCCCTACTTACTTGAAACTGAGATTTTCCAGAACTGGCCATGCATGGGTGTGGATGTAATGACTTTGACATGGATTTGGGTCAGTCTGTTCCTGCAGTGCAACGGCAAACTCGTAATTGTTCCTGAAAATCCCATGAGGAGAGGAGTAGATCGGCGTTTATCTTGGCACTGTATGAGGCCGGAGAAACTTAGCTTAGCCGGGCTGCCGGAGATGTCAGAGGCCGGAGATGCTAGACCTAGGGGAGGATGTTGGGGTTGGGTTGTCGGACACCGGGTGGGGCAACATAGACTCGCGGCGGCGAGTTGACCCTCGCAGCCTCGAACTCCATCCAGTAAGATAGCGAGGAGGAGTTGCGGCAGGGGATTCCCGATCGGGACTACAGAGAGTTTGTCCCCTGGACGGGCTACTCCTCTTCCTGGAGGAAGCCTAGCAACGCGAGATTTTCATGGAGGAAGATGTGAAGAGACAAATGATGGGAACAGGTGTACTGGAGGGAGATGTGAAGAGACGACATAGAGATGTGACTCCACCCTTTCCCATCTGCTGGGTCTTATTGACGGATGATGGATGGCTCTTCAACTATCTCGGCTGTTATAGAAGATGGAAGAGGGAGCGGACGAAGGAGAAATTAAATCACAGGAAAAATAAAAACGGTATTTGGAATTGCTGCTGTGGCTAGACTTCTGAGGTGGAGTGAGGTGATTGGTTGCATGTTGATTAGCAACGTGGATAGGCTGCATGTCAAAAAATATATATTAGTGGGGATGAACTATTTAGGTATTATAGATTGGCTCCTTTGGTATTCGAATTCCCTCTGCTGAAGCATTGAAAGAGGACATCAAGCCAAACTTCAGAACACCACCATGTAGTTGTAACCTGGCTGGTAAGAGTTCGTAGTTAGGATGTGTTAGATCCTATACATGATCTATTTTTGTTGGGTCAGATCCTACGTGATCAACGTTGCCGGATTATTTTATTAGAAAAATGTTTTTATTAGTACTAGCAAAAGAGCTCGTACGTTGCAACGGGAGAAAAAACACAACACACATTCTTAATCGAATAACCATCACTAAAGACCACAATAGGTCCATCTCCTTTATTTTAGCAATGCATTATATTTGTGTTGCCGCTTATCCTTCTTCTCATCCTCGCCGGCGGTGGCCTTAGTGTTCACACATACCAAAACGTGTTAGAATGTGGTTAATCATAAGACGTCTCTCTCTCCCTCTCTCCTCGCTCTCCCTCTCTCTCGCTTTCTCTCACACTCGCGATGAGAAATCTGTTGTTTTCCCCTGCGGCGTATTCAGAGTTATGCATGTGTAGTTCTTGATGTTTTCGCTATATGATTATAGTGGGTGTTTATTTGCAATCCGGATCGCCGCCTGTATGAAAGAAAAATGGATCGTGCGCTATAGTTATAAGTTTGCTTCCAAAGCAATATTTAAAAAATATTTAACAGGTAAAATTAACATCATATACAGATTTCACACATTTTTCTAATCAAATTTCATATATAACGTATTAAAATCAGAGTTACGGTTTAAAAGATACATATAATTTAGAAAACCATTTATTTAAATTAAATATCTTCCAAAATAATATTTATAAATACTTAACTGGTTAAAATAATCTTATATTTATATTCTACATATTTTTTTAATCAAATTTCATATATAACATGTTTAAATCTGAGTTACTGTTTAAAAGATATGGATGATTTAGAAAAACATTTGTTTGACTTAAATATGATCCGCGGATAGAATAGCTAAAAAGTCAGGGTTTTTTTTGAAAAAATGTAAAATAACGGTTCGATGTGACTTAAATCTAGACTGGGGGTTGATTTCATGAAAACGCAAGGGCTTTTTTGCAAATTGACGCGACGGACGTGTAGAAACCCTACGTGCTTTATTATTAGGTAGAGATGATTGGAAAAGAGAGAGTCCTAATAATATATGGCTAGTAGTAGTTGGGTCGATTTTCATAGAGTTTGTTAGCATTACGTTAGGTGCAAGTTTTAGTCGGTTCACAATCTCCTTTAAGTATCGGCCGCTCCGGCCATGTAAGACAGATTTGTTTTTATCGGGAGTTAATAGATACAGAGAAAACGTTCCATGTTGGGAGACATCAAATATTGTCTTCGTTGCTAATCCGTAAGGATTTTGTTGCAGCTGTGCATGGAGCCGATCTAATCTACTCAACGTTAGTTTTTGATCTTACGGTCTTGCATTTTTGCTCGACCGGAATTTCTTGTTGCTACTGCAAATAGTACCGTGAAAGATTTTGACCAACAAACGACTCGCCGTCTAGTCAGGTCACATCAATAACCATGTATTGTGGCAGCCCATCTCTCGTATCTCTCCTTAAAGTTAAATCGGTGTCAGATTGAATGGACCCCATGTAAGCTACAAAGTACATATGCATGTGATTTTGTCATAGAAAGGTACATGTGTGCCCTATGAAAATGCATGCATGGCCCGCTCCCACCATATAAATTCGTGGCTTTTATTTATCTTCTAATAATTTCAATCTTCCATATCTTTTGAAGTAATTTTTTTTGATTTTTATATATTTAAATTCCAAGCGACAAGACCTTCATATTACGACCAATTTCTGATTCATTTGAAAGTACTTCAAATTTGATGGTTTCACATATTGGAAACCATATTTCAAATATGTCAAATTGATTGTTTCAACGTCTGACACTGGTTATTTCAGGTATATGAAAGTTGTATTTGTCAAATGTATGAATCATATTTCATTGTGCTTGTCAAGTTGCTTATTACTATGTGTGAAAATATGAGAAATGGATTATTTCAAATATGTGAAATTGATTGTTTAAATGAGTGACACTAATTATTTCAAGTATATGACATTTTTTTCAAATATATGAATCATATTTCACTGTGTTTGTCAAGGTTCTTATTCATGTATATATGTGGAAATATGAGAAACATGTTATTTCAAATATGTGAAATTGATTTGTTTGAATTAGTGACACTGGATATTTCAAGTATATGTTTTTTTTCAAATATATTAATCATATTTCACTATGTTTGTCAAGTTGCTTATTCTTGTATGGAAATATGAGAAACATACTATTTCAAATATGTGAAATTGATATGTTTCAATGAGTGACACTAGTTATTTCAAGTATATGAAAGTTTTTTTTTCAAATATATGTTTTATGAAAGTTATTTCAAAGATAGTTGAAATATGTAAAATAAAAAGTAGCTCAAATATATCCAAGATTGATCTTGTTTTGAAGGCATTGTCACCACAAATTCAAGTATATAAAAGGTTTCGAAAATAAACAGTTGGTTTAGAAGATAACAAGCATTCAAAATATGAGGACGAAATAAAATGCATGTCATTATGTGGGGAGAAACAATGTATGCATACGCCCGCCACTCCACTCATGGTGAACATGCTCTCTCTCTCTCTCTCTCTCTCTTCTATGGCAAAAGGCTGACATGGCCAGGATGTATGCCCGAATATTGTTGTTGGAAAGAATTCTCTTGTTTATACTTGACTAGCTGCACCAATTGATGACCCACAAGTATAGGAGATCAATCGTAGTCCTTTCAATAAGTAAGAGTGTCGAACCCAACGAGGAGCAAAAGGAAATGACAAACGGTTTTCAGCAAGGTATTTTCTGCAGGCACGGAAATTATCGGTAACAGATAGTTTGGTAGTAAGATAATTCGTAACGGGTAACAAGTAACAAGTGTTGGGAATCGTTGCATGGAAAACAAAAAAAATTATATGCACACGCAATGATCTATCCATGGAGATGCATAGCAATGAGGGGGAGAGTGTGTCTACATACCCTCGTAGACCGTAAGCGGAAGCGTTTCTCAACGCGGTTGATGTAGTCGAACTTCTTCGCGCCTCAACCGATCAAGTACCAAACGCACGACACCTCCGCATTATGCACACGTTCAGCTCGATGACGTCCCTCGCCTTCTTGATCCAACAAGACGTCGAGGTAGTAGATGAGTTCCGTCAGCACGACGGCGTGGTGACGGTGATGGTGAAGTGATCCTCGCAGGGCTTCGCCTAAGCACTACGAAAATATGACCGGGGGTGTAAATGGTGGAGGGGGGCGCCGCACACGGCTAAACAATTGTCTGGTGTGTGCTAGGCGTCCCCCCACCACAACGTTGGAGGGGGAGGGGAGAGGCCAGGAGGCGCCCCAAGTAGGACCGAATACTACTTGGTCTCCTCCCAAGCCGCGCGCCCCCTGCCATATATATCGGAGGGGGAAGGAAAGAGGGGGGGGGGGAAGAGGGAAGGAAGGGGGAATTCTATTCCTCTCTTTCCTTTCCCCTCTTTCCTTCTCCTCCTAGGCTGGCCCATATGGGGGGCACACCAGCCCCTTATGGCCGGTGCGTCTCCCTTCTTGGCCCATAAGGCCCATATCTTTTACCAAGGGTGCCCGGAACCCCTTCCGGTGACCCGATATGTACCCGGTACCCTCCGGAACACTTCCGGTGTCAGAATACTATCGTCCTATATATCAATCTTTACCTCTCAACCATTTCGTGACTCCTCGTCATGTCCATGATCTCATCCGGAACCCCGAACAACATTCGATCACCAAATCACATAACTCATATAATATTATATCGTCAACGAACATTAAGCGTGCGAATCGTATGGGTTCGAGAACTATGTAGACATGACCGAGACACCTCTCCAGTCAATTACCAATAGCGGAACCAGGATGCTCATATTGGCTCCTACATATTCTACGAAGATCTTTATCGGTCGAACCGTTATGACAACATACGTAATTCCCTTTGTCCATCGGTATGTTACTTGCCCGAGATTCGATCGTCGGTATCTTCATACCTAGTTCAATCTCGTCATCGGCAAGTCTCTTTACTCATTACATAATACATCACCTCGTGACTAACTCCTTAGTCGTTTGCTTGCAAGCTTATGATGTGTATTACCGATAGGGCCCCGAGATACCTCTGCGATACTCAGAGTGACAAATCCTAATCTCGATCTATGCCAACTCAACAAACACCTTCGGAGATACCTGTAGAGCATCTTTATAATCACCCTGTTACGTTGTGACGTTTGATAGCACACAAGGCATTCCTCTGGTATCCGGGAGTTGCATAATCTCATTGTCGAAGGAATATGTATTTGACATGAAGAAAGCAATATCAATAAGACTGAACGATCATTATGCTAAGCTAACGAATGGGTCTTGTCCATCACATCATTCTCCTAATGATGTGATCCCGTTATCAAATGACAACATATGTCAATGGTTAGGAAACCTTAACCATCTTTGATCAATGAGCTAGTCTAGTAGAGGCTCACTAGGGACACGGTATTTGTTTATGTATCCACACATGTATTTAGGTTTCCGATCAATACAATTCTAGCATGAATAATAAACCTTTATCATGAATAAGGAAATATAAATAACAACTTTATTATTTCCTCTAGGGCATATTTCCTTAGTCTCCCACTTGCACTAGAGTCAATAATCTAGTTCATATCGCCATGTGATTAACACCCATAGTTCACATCGCCATGTGACCAATACCCAAAGAGTTTACTAGAGTCAAATTATGTAGTTCACATCGCCATGTGATTAATACCCAAAGAGTATTAAGGTGTGATCATGTTTTGCTTGTGAGAGAGGTTTGGTCAACGGGTCTGCCACATTCAGATTCGTATGTATTTTGCAAATTTCTATGTCTACAATGCTCTGCATGGAGCTACTCTAGCTAATTGCTCCCACTTTCAATATGTATCCAGATCAAGACTCATAGTCATCAGGATTGGTGTCAAATCTTGCATCAACATAACTCTTTACGACGAACTCTTTATCACCTCCATAACCGAGAAACATTTCCTTAGTCCTCTTTAGGTACCTAAGGATAATTTTGAGCGCTATCTACTACCTCTTGAGCATGCGTTGGTTTTCCCTTGAAGAGGAAAGGGTGATGCAGCAAAGTAGCATAAGTATTTCCCTCAGTTTTTGAGAACCAAGGTATCAATCCAGTAGGAGGCCACATGCAAGTCCCTCGTACCTACACAAACAAATAAGAACCTTGCAACCAACGCGATAAAGGGGTTGTCAATCCCTTCACGGCCACTTGCAAAAGTGAGATCTGATAGAGATGATAAGATAATATTTTTGGTATTTTTATGATACAGATTGAAAGTAAAGATTGCAAAATAAACGGCGACAGAAATAGCTAGTTGACGGGCGATTAATATGATGGAAAATAGACCCGAGGGCCATAGGTTTCACTAGTGGCTTCTCTCAAGATAGCATAAGTATTACGGTGGGTGAACAAATTACTGTCGAGCAATTGATAGAAAAGTGCATAATTATGAGAATATCTAGGCATGATCATGTATATGTTGGAAATATGCCCTAGAGGCAATAATAAAATGGTTATTATTGTATTTCCTTGTTCATGATAATTGTCTGTTGTTCATGCTATAATTGTATTAACTGGAAACCCTAATACATGTGTGAATACATAGACCACAACATGTCCCTAGTAAGCCTCTAGTTGACTAGCTCGTTGATCAATAGATGGTTATGGTTTCCTGACCATGGACATTGGATGTCATTGATAACGGGATCACATCATTAGGAGAATGATGTGATGGACAAGACCCAATCCTAAGCATAGCACAAGATCGTGTAGTTCGTTTGCTAGAGCTTTTCTAATGTCAAGTATCATTTCCTTAGACCATGAGATTGTGCAACTCCCAGATACCGTAGGAATGCTTTGGGTGTACCAAACGTCACAACGTAACTGGGTGGCTATAAAGGTGCACTACAGGTATCTCCGAAAGTGTCTGTTGGGTTGGCACGAATCGAGACTGGGATTTGTCACTCCGTATGACGGAGAGATATCTCTGGGCCCACTCGGTAATGCATCATCATAATGAGCTCAATGTGACCAAGTGTTTGGTCACGGGATCATGCATTACGGTACGAGTAAAGTGACTTGCCGGTAATGAGATTGAACAAGGTATTTGGATACCGACGATCGAATCTCGGGCAAGTAACGTACCGATTGACAAAGGGAGTTGTATACGGGATTGATTGAATCCTCGACATCGTGGTTCATCCGATGAGATCATCGTGGAACATGTGGGAGCCAACATGGGTATCCAGATCCCGCTGTTGGTTATTGACCGGAGAGTCGTCTCGGTCATGTCTGCATCTCTCCCGAACCCGTAGGGTCTACACACTTAAGGTTCGGTGACGCTAGGGTTGTAGAGATATTAGTATGCGGAAATTCGAAAGTCGTTCGGAGTCCCGGATGAGATCCCGGATGTCACGAGGAGTTCCGGAATGGTCCGGAGGTAAAGATTTATATATGGGAAGTCCTATTTTGGCCACTGGAAAATGTTCGGGATTTTCGGTATTGTACCGGGAAGGTTCTAGAAGGTTCCGAAGTGGGGCCCACCTGCATGGGGGGACCCACATGAACGTGGGTAGTGGGGGCAAGGCCCCACACCCCTGGTCAAGGCGCACCAAGATCCCCCCTTAGAAGGAATAAGATCATATCCCGAAGGGATAAGATCAAGATCCCTAAAAAAAGGGGGATAACAATCGGTGGGGAAGGGAAATGATGGGATTTCTTTCCCCCACCTTTGCCAACACCCCAATGGACTTGGAGGGCATGAAACCAGCCCCTTCCACCCCTATATATAGTGGGGAGGCGCATGGGAGCAGCACCCCAAGCCCTGGCGCCTCCCTCCCTCCCGTGACACCTCTTCCTCCCCGCTTGCGCTTGGCGAAGCCCTGCCGGGATCCCGCTACTTCCACCACCACGCCGTCGTGCTGCTGGATCTCCATCGACTTCTCCTCCCCCTTGCTTTATCAAGAAGGAGGAGACGTCCCCGCTCCGTACGTGTGTTGAACGCGGAGGTGCCGTCCGTGCGGCGCTAGGATCATCGGTGATTTGGATCACGACGAATACGACTCCATCAACCCCGTTCTCTTGAACGCTTCCGCTCGCGATCTACAAGGGTATGTAGATGCACTCCTCCCCTCTCGTTGCTAGCATCTCCTAGATTGATCTTGGTGACACGTAGGAAAATTTTGAATTTCTGCTACGTTCCCCAACAGTGGCATCATGAGCCAGGTCTATGCGTAGATTCTATGCACGAGTAGAACACAAAGTAGTTGTGGGCGATGATTTGTTCAATTTGCTTGCCGTTACTAGTCTTATCTTGATTCGGCGGCATTGTGGGATGAAGCGGCCCGGACCGACCTTACACGTACTCTTACGTGAGACAGGTTCCACCGACTGACATGCACTTGATGCATAAGGTGGCTAGCGGGTGTCTGTCTCTCCCACTTTAGTTGGATCAGATTCGATGAAAAGGGTCCTTATGAAGGGTAAATAGCAATTGGCATATCACCGTTGTGGCTTTTGCGTAGGTAAGAAACGTTCTTGCTAGAAACCCATAGCAGCCACGTAAAACATGCAACAACAATTAGAAGACGTCTAACTTGTTTTTGCAGGGTATGCTATGTGATGTGATATGGCCAAAAGGATGTGATGAATTATATATGTGATGTATGAGATTGATCATGTTCTTGTAATAGGAATCACGAGTTGCATGTCGATGAATATGACAACCGGCAGGAGCCATAGGAGTTGTCTTAATTTATTGTATGACCTGCGTGTCAATGAAAACGCCATGTAATTACTTTACTTTATTGCTAACCGTTAGCCATAGTAGTAGAAGTAATAGTTGGCGAGACAACTTCATGAAGACACGATGATGGAGATCATGATGATGGAGATCATGGTGTCATGCCGGTGACGAAGGTGATCATGCCGCGCCTCGAAGATGGAGATCAAAGGCGCAAGATGATATTGGCCATATCATGTCACTTTATGATTTGCATGTGATGTTTGTCATGTTTACATCTTATCTGCTTAGAACGACGGTAGCATAAATAAGATGATCCCTCACTAAAATTTCAAGAGATGTGTTCCCCCTAACTGTGCACCGTTGCGAAGGTTCGTTGTTTCGAAGCACCACGTGATGATCGGGTGTGATAGATTCTAACGTTCACATACAACGGGTGTTGACGAGCCTAGCATGTACAGAGATGGCCTCGGAACACAAGCAAAACACTTAGGTTGACTTGACGAGCCTAGCATGTACAGACATGGCCTCGGAACACAAGAGACCGAAAGGTCGAACATGAGTCGTATAGTAGATACGATCAACATGGAGATGTTCACCGATGATGACTAGTCCGTCTCACGTGATGATCGGACACGGCCTAGTCGATTCGGATCATGTATCACTTAGATGACTAGAGGGATGTCTATCTAAGTGGGAGTTCATTAAATAATCAGATGAACTTAATTATCATGAACATAGTCAAAAGGTCTTTGCAAATAATGTCGTAGCTTACTCTTTAGTTCTACTAAGATATGTTCCTAGAGAAAATTTAGTTGAAAGTTGATAGTAGCAATTATGCGGACTGGGTCCGTAAACTGAGGATTGTCCTCATTGCTGCACAGAAGGCTTATGTCCTTAATGCACCGCTCGGTGTGCTGAACCTCGAGCGTCGTTTGTGGATGTTGCGAACATCTGACATACACGTTTTGATGACTACGTGATAGTTCAGTGCGTAATGTTGAACGGTTTAAAATTGTGGCACCAAAGACGGTTTTGAAACGTCGCAGAACATATGAGATGTTCCAAAGACTGAAATTGGGATTTCAGGCTAGTGCCCACGTCAAGAGGTATGAGACCTCTGACAAGTTTCTTAAGCCTGCAAACTAAGGGAGAAAAGCTCAATCGTTGAGCATGTGCTCAGATTGTCTGAGTACTACAATCACTTGAATCGAGTGGGAGTGTAACATCCCAAATTTTCAATTTGGAATGTTATACATAGATCATCATTGCATATCATGTTTTGTTGCATTTTTGACAAATCCTCGATAAATCCTAAGCAACTCAAGGACCCTCGGAGAGAGTTGGGGATTTTCTCGAATTTTCATATTTGATTTTCATCAAATAATAAGACGAGGATTTTATTTTAATTATTTTCTCTCCGGAAAAATATTTCATTTTAAAAATAAACGAGAGGAGAAAATATGACTTCTCCAAAACAATTGAAATACTGGAGGAAAAATATTAAAATCATTTATTGGATTTATTTGGATTTTATTTGCAATATTGCATGTTTTCAAAATATTTATTTTGGTTTAAAAAAAATGTTCACCCTATTCTAGATTTTCTAACTAGACGGGGAAAATTTATTTCATATTTTTCTGATTTTTATTTATTTTTCTACGATTTTATTTTTCCCGCGGAACTTATTTAAAAAAAAAGATCCGCCCGCGCGCCGACTGGGCCAAAGGCCCAGCCGACGGCCCAGCCCCGCCGCCCGTCGTCTCCGTCCCGGAGACGGGATGGCCGCCGAGTCCCGGCCGGCTACGCCGCCGCTCGGTGCCCCCTTCCCCAAGCCGCCGCACCCCGCCTCCTATATATATAGCCCCCCCTCTCTTTCCTCACCACCGTCGCCGCCGGAGCCGCACCCGCCGCCGCCCGCAACACGCCCCGCCGCCGCCGCCGCGTTCGCCCGCCGGAGCCGCCGCCCCTCGCCGCCGCACCCCCCCGAGCCCCGCACCCCGTCGCCGAGCCCGGAGCCCGCCGGAGCTTCGCCGGAGCCCGTCCCCGTGGTACTGCCGCCGCCCGTTCTTTGCGAGTTTTCGTTTAAAAAAAAACCTTTGTTTTAAAAAAAACCCTAGATCGGTTTTTTTTCGGTTTTATTATTTACGAGCGTTCACCGAACCGTTCGTTTTAACGAACGCGTTCGTCGGTTTTTCTCTGTTAACGAACGTCCGTTATTTAACCGTTCGTCCGTTTTTCTTTTTCGTCGGATTTTCTTGTTATTTTCTCAGATTCGATTTCAGATCGAATCTTCGATTCTGTTTAACTTCTCGCTCGTTTATCGGAATCAGGTGATTCAAGCGCCTAGAGTTTCGTCTCGAAATTCTCTTTCCGTTTAACCTACTCAAACAAGTTTTTGCTACAGTAAAATTTGACCTAGATCCAGATTAGCAAACGAAGTTTCTTTCTTTCGCCGTTTGACTTTCGTTGCTTCTTTCGAGTTGATTCTTTTTGCAAACCGGAGTTCTTAAGTTGAACTTTCTGGTTGGATCTTTCATTCGAGTTTTACCTGTGCATTAGATGAGTACTGATTGTATGCTTGTTTGTTTGCGATAGAGTACCCGGAGTGTGCCGCTTGTTACTTCGACTCGCTAGGTTTTGCGGATCATCAGCAAGGCAAGTAACACTTTGATCATATTCCATTCATACCCAGTTTTTATTGCATTAGATCTGTTTTCCTCACACATTGCATGATTAAGATCTAATTAAATTGTGGGAACTGGGAAGTAGTTGAGGTAGTACCTATTACCTGTTTTACTTTATCAAACCCTTGGGAGTTACTTCTACGTTGCTTTTATTATTGCCATGCTATGCTCGTAGACGTGGATTGGGTTTGAGAGATATTCATGACAGATGTGAGATGTTTATTAATGGTTCAACTTAAGGTGGCAACTAAAACTCACATCTGGGTGGATTGAGGCACCTAGAGAACCCAGTGTTGTCTGTATGTATAAGGTCCGCCACCCAGGCTCAAAGGGATCATAAGATTATTCATGCTAGAAACTTCCGTGTGCAGCCACAAGCTATTATGGGCTCTAGCATAGCTGAGTAGGTTACAGGATCTCTTGAAGAGGTGGACTAGCAGATGTAGGGGAAAGTAGGTGTACCGGTCCATCCAGAGTAAAGAGTGATTGTTTCTGAAAGACTGTGTCTCGGTCATCCGTTTCTCAAACATCATGCAGTGCGAGAATCAAGCGGAGGCGATCGAGTCTTGTGGGGAAAAGTGCGCAAACCTCTGCAGAGTGTACAAACTGATCATGATTAGCCGTGTCCCCGGTTATGGACAACTTGAGTATCTAGTACCTGGATTATCATTTGAATCTCATCACCGTGATACTTATAATTAATTTTGTTGGGGTAATGATGATACTTAATTGGGATTGAGTTGGAGGTACCTTCTCAATGTTTCAACCACCATGATAGTTAAATAAAATTTATTCCTTTTGAAGTAGGATAAAATTGGCTTTTCGCAAAACTGTAACCATAGAGCTTTCCACCAGCCATATATGCATATAGTATAGCATTATCATTGTTCATTGTTCTCTATGTGTTACTTTGCCAGCATATTCTATGTGCTGACCCGTTTTCGGGCTGCAACGTTTCATGTTGCAGACTCTTCGGACGACGAGTAAGGTGCCTTAGGTCGTGGTCTTATACTCAGTGATGCCGCTGGAGTTGATGGACTCACTTATCTTCCAAGTCTTCCGCTGTTATCGTTATTAGATGGCCTTAAGCCATATTTATCATACTTAATCTCTTTGGAGATATTCGATGTAATAAGTGTGTGATTGCTACTCTGTTATAAATCCTCCATTTGTACTGTGCGTGTCAGCATTACTGATCCAGGGATGACACTGGTGCACAGCAGCACAGGCCATTTGAGGTCTGGTCGCTACAAAGTTGGTATCAGAGCACACGCTGACTGTAGGACACGACCACTAAGCTTAAGCCCTAGAAAGCTTCTCTCTTCTCATTTCTGACCCCTCTCCACTTTCTACTCTTTTAGGAATGGCGAATGCAAGGAGCAAGTTCATGCAACCAGATGAAGACACGCCGTTTGGACGACATTTGAAAGAAGTCACCAAGTACTTGAACATAGGAATACCAAGCGTCACCGGAACCTACAACGCCACATTACCGGAAGAGGAGAGCTGGAAGATTCAAGTTATCATTCCAGGAAGGATGTTTAGTGCCATGAGATTGGTTTTCGAAGCACCAACTTGGAGTTTAGGGAAGAGCATGGCCGCACACATCGCCATGGGACGCATTGGAGAAGTCTATCACCAAGAGCTTAAGGATACAATTTACAAAATTTGTGGACGTCGAGACGCGCAATGGGAGATGATCAAGACCAAGAAGGATGGATCAATTGCAGCTTTCATCCAGGAGCAGAACCAACATATTCGACGCCAGGAGAATCAGATGTGCACGGACAAGGAAGAACTGAAGAAGGCATTCACGAAGATCAAGGAACTCCAAGAAGAACTCAAGGCTACACGCGAAGATTACTTGGAGGAAATCAACGCACTAGTAGGGAAGATTGACGACCTGGAGAATAAGATTGGAGCATTCGTGGGAAATCCAGTGCCAAAAGCAGAAGTCGACGAATGCACTTGTCCGGATAACTACATCATCATCGACGACACCGACTCGGAACCAAGTGAAGACGAATGGATTGATGAAGCTGGAGCAGACATCATGGAGTCTTCAACGGATCAGAATTTCTAGTAGACCACCATATCAGTAGTAGTTTTTCCCCCATTTAATAGTATAGTTCAAGCACTTTGTAACGCTAGTTAGATCGATTGTTTTGCCTTATTTGGATTGATTGAGTGATATTGATTGAATTTGTCTCATGAGCATATGGGTAGTGTTTTCTCTCTAGACCTCATTCTATTCTAAACTCTCATCTTTTCTAAACCTATCAGATGCCTCCGAGACGCGACACCGGATTTGTTTTCCCGCCAGAGATCACCCAGTTGATTCAGCAACAGAATGCCCTGATGCAAGTGTTAGTGCAGAACCAAGGCAACAACAACCCACTGCCACCACCACCTGTTGATCACTTAGCCCGTTTCTTAAGGCTAAACCCGCCAGTGTTTTCCAGTAGCACCGAGCCGATTGTTGCAGATGATTGGCTCCGCAAAGTTGGAAGGGAGTTGACCACTGCAGGATGCACAGATGCGGAAAGAGTGTATTTTGCCGCACATCAGCTTGATGGACCCGCAGCATCATGGTGGGAGAATTACACAGCCACGCACCCTATTGCACTGTCACATGGGACCAGTTTCAGCAAGCTTTCCGTACAGCTCATGTTTCAGCAGGAGCTATGGCTATGAAGAAGCGTGAGTTTCGTAACCTACGCCAAGGAGGACGCACCGTAGGCCAGTATGTGGAGGATTTCAGTAAGTTAGCACGTTATGCACCAGATGACGTTGCTACAGATGCAGCCAAGCAGGAGAAGTTTCTGGAAGGATTGAATGATGAGCTGAGTATGCAGTTGATGGTAGCAACTTTCAACAACTACCAGGAGCTGGTAGATAGAGCTCTCATGATTGAAGGGAAGCAACAGCAGATTGAAAACCGTAAGAGGAAGTATGGACAAGGGAAGTACAATTCTGGAGCCTAGCAGAAGCCACGATTTACCCCGAAGCCGGGAGGACAGTTTCAGCATACCCATGGAGGAGGTAGTTCGCACAACCATAATGGCTCCAAGAATGGTAATGGGAATGGAGGAGGAAACGGACAGAACCGCACCAACCCATCTACCCCAACCAAGAGAGATCTAAGTCACATTACTTGTTTCAAGTGCCAGAAGACGGGACATTATGCTACTGATTGTCCCGAAGCCCAAAATGGAAATGGCAATGGAAGCTCTGGGAAGAAGCCGAACCCGTTCAACAAAGGACATGTGAACCACGTGAGCGTGGAGGAGGTTGAAGCTCAGCCTGATGCAGTAATAGGTAAGTTTTTGGTTAAGTCATTTACTGCAACCGTTCTTTTTGATACTGGTGCATCGCATTCATACATATCAAGGGGATTCGTAAACAAGTTTAAGATGTCCACCCAAGTTCTCAAAGCCCCATGTTAGTAACCTCGCCAGGAGCAGAGTATATGGCCACCCAAGGATGTTTTCAGATACCGTTGGCCATTGGTAGGCATGTTTTCCCCTCAGACCTCATTGTTTTGGAATCGCAAGGTTTGGATGTGATCTTGGGAATGGATTGGCTATCGTTGTATGGAGGAAACATCGATTGTGCCAGCAAGACGATTTTGCTTATCACCCCGGAAGGAAAAAGGATCAAGTATGTATCCCGGCATATGCCGAAGAGGACTCAAGTGAATTCCTTATCAGGAGTTGTACAGGAGGAAGTACCAGTGGTGAAGGATTATCCGGATGTATTTCCAGAAGAGTTGCCAGGCACAGGGCCAATATCTAAGAGACCGTACAGGATGCTGCAAAGGATTTGGAGGAAATTAAGAAGCAGATCAAGGAGTTACTGGATAAAGGCTATATTCGCCCAAGTTCGTCACCGTGGGGATCACCAGTACTTCTAGTGGAGAAGAAAGATGGATCACTAAGGATGGTTGTTGATTACCGAGGATTGAATGAAGTGACCATCAAAAACAAGTACCCACTGCCGATGATCAATGATTTGTTTGACCGTCTACAAGGAGCTAAAGTATTTTCCAAGATCGATCTACGATCAGGATACCATCAGTTAAAGATTCGAGAACAGGATATACCTAAGACGGCATTTACCACCAGATATGGATTGTATGAGTATACCGTTATGTCATTTGGACTGACTAACGCACCGGCCTATTTCATGAACCTGATGAACAAAGTGTTTATGGAGTTTTTGGATAAGTTCGTCGTGGTGTTCATTGATGATATTTTAATCTTTTCCAAGGATGAAGAAGAGCATGAGGAGCATTTACGATTGGTACTTGAGAAGCTCAGAGAACATCAGTTATATGCCAAGTTCAACAAATGTGAGTTTTGGCTGAAGGAAGTTGGATTCCTTGGACATGTTATTTCTGGAGCAGTAGACCCTGCCAAGGTTGACACAGTGACAAGTTGGGAATCACCCGCGACAGTTGGAGAAATCCGGAGTTTTCTTGGACTTGCAGGATACTACCGGAGATTCATCGAGAATTTCTCAAGGATTGCTAAGCCCATGACTGAGCTATTGAAGAAGGACACCAAATTCAATTGGACTGAGGAATGTGAAGCTAGTTTCCAAGAGTTGAAGAAACGATTGGTTACCTCACCAGTGTTGATTCTGCCAGATCAACGCAAGGATTATGAAGTTTATTGCGACGCTTCACGTCGAGGACTTGGAGCAGTGCTTATGCAGGAAGGAAGAGTTGTGTCGTATGCTTCACGACAACTTAAACCCCATGAGAAGAATTATGCTACGCATGATTTGGAATTAGCAGCCGTGGTGCATGCATTGAAGACATGGAGACATTTTCTCATCGGAAACCATTGTGAGGTGTACACGGATCACAAGAGTTTGAAGTACATTTTCACGCAGAAGGAGTTAAATCTGAGACAGAGGAGATGGTTGGAGCTCATTAAAGATTATGATATGAGATTGCATTATCACCCCGGAAAGGCTAACGTAGTAGCAGACGCGTTGAGCCGCAAGAGTCATGTCAACACCCTCATGACCGGAGAGTTACCTCAGGAGTTAGCCGAGGACCTTCGCGAGCTATGTTTGGAGATAGTCCCTAGAGGCTATTTAGCGACGTTGGAGATTCAGTCTACCTTGATGGAAAGGATCAGAGAAGCTCAGAAGACAGACAAGGAGATTGAGGAGATAAAGGAGAAGATGAGCAAAGGAAAAGCCAAGGGATTACGTGAGGATGAGCATGATACCTTATGGTTCGAGGACCGCGTATATGTGCCAAATGATCCGGAGATCAGGAAGTTGATTTTGCAAGAAGCCCATGATTCACCGTACTTGATTCACCCAGGGAATACCAAGATGTATTTGGATTTGAAGAATACTTTCTGGTGGACCGGAATGAAGAAGGATATTGCGGAGTATGTAGCAGTTTGTGATGTATGTCAGAGAGTGAAGGCAGAGCATCAGAAGCCAGCAGGATTGCTACAACCATTGCCGATACCCGAATGGAAGTGGGATAAAATAGGCATGGATTTTATCACAGGATTACCCAGGACTCATTCAGGCTATGACTCGATATGGTTTGTAGTCGACCGTTTGACGAAAGTGGCTCATTTCATTCCAGTGAAGACCACTTACACCGGTGCTAAGTTGGCTAAGATCTACATGACCAGGATCGTATGTTTGCATGGAGTTCCGAGGACCATTGTATCAGACAGAGGAACCCAATTTACCTCGAAGTTTTGGAAGCAATTACATGAAACATTGGGAACCAGGCTGGAATTTAGTACAGCTTTCCACCCACAGACAGATGGACAGACCGAGAGAGTCAACCAGATTTTGGAGGACATGTTGAGAGCATGTGCACTAGATTATGGATCTAGTTGGGACGACAATTTGCCATATGCGGAGTTTTCGTATAACAACAGTTATCAAACCAGTTTGAAGATGGCCCCTTTCGAAGCTTTGTACGGAAGGAGGTGTAGAACACCGTTGTTATGGGACGAAGTTGGAGATCGTCAGTTGTTTGGACCAGATTTGATTAAGGAGTCTGAGCAGAATGTGAGGTTGATTCGCGATAGGCTCAAAGTAGCCCAGTCCAGGCAGAAGAGTTATGCTGATTCTAAATGAAAGGAGATAGTTCACGAAGTCGGAGACAGAGTGTATCTTCGAGTATCACCACTTCGAGGAGTGAAGCGCTTTGGAGTTAAAGGAAAGTTAGCACCCCGTTTTATCGGACCATACCGAGTGTTGGAACGTATGGGAGAAGTTGCCTACAAGCTGGAATTGCCCGAAGGATTGTCTGGAGTACATGATGTATTTCATGTTTCTCAGTTGAAGAAGTGCCACGCAGAAATGGCTGAGATACCGCTGAGAGATACTGTGCCACTGGAAGCGATTCAGTTGGAAAGTGATTTGACCTATGAGGAGAAGCCAGTTAAGATTCTCGAATATGCCAGCCGAGTTACCCTCAGCAAGGTCATCAAGTTTTGCAAAGTCCAGTGGAGTCACCACACGGAGGATGAAGCCACCTGGGAGCGAGAGGAAGATCTACGGAAAAACCACTCCCACCTGTTTTCTAGCCAACCCGAATCTCGAGGGCGAGATTCATCTTAAGGGGGGTAGGTTTGTAACATCCCAAATTTTCAATTTGGAATGTTATACATAGATCATCATTGCATATCATGTTTTGTTGCATTTTTGACAAATCCTTGATAAATCCTAAGCAACTCAAGGACCCTCGGAGAGAGTTGGGGATTTTCTCGAATTTTCATATTTGATTTTCATCAAATAATAAGACGAGGATTTTATTTTAATTATTTTCTCTCCGGAAAAATATTTCATTTTAAAAATAAACGAGAGGAGAAAATATGACTTCTCCAAAACAATTGAAATACTGGAGGAAAAATATTAAAATCATTTATTGGATTTATTTGGATTTTATTTGCAATTTTTATTGCATTAAAAATATTGCATGTTTTAAAAATATTTATTTTGGTTTAAAAAAAATGTTCACCCTATTCTAGATTTTCTAAATAGACGGGGAAAATTTATTTCATATTTTTATGATTTTTATTTATTTTTCTACGATTTTTTTTCCCGCGGAACTTATTTAAAAAAAAAGATCCGCCCGCGCGCCGATTGGGCCAAAGGCCCAGCCGACGGCCCAGCCCCGCCGCCCGTCGTCTCCGTCCCGGAGATGGGATCGCCGCCGAGTCCCGTCCGGCTACGCCGCCGCCCGGTGCCCCCTTCCCCAAGCCGCCGCACCGCCCCTCATATATATATAGCCCCCCTCTCTTTCCTCACCACCGCCGCCGCCGGAGCCGCACCCGCCGCCGCCCGCAACACGCCCGCCGCCGCCGCCGTAGCCTCGCCGCCGCCGCCGCGTTCGCCCGCCGGAGCCGCCGCCCCTCGCCGCCGCACCCCGTCGCCGAGCCCGGAGCCCGCCGGAGCTTCGCCGGAGCCCGTCCCCGTGGTACCGCCGCCGCCCGTTCTTTGCCGGTTTTCGTTTAAAAAAACCTTTGTTTTTAAAAAAAAAACCCTAGATCGGTTTTATTATTTACGAGCGTTCACCGAACCGTTCGTCGGTTTTTCTCTGTTAACGAACGTCCGTTATTTAACCGTTCGTCCGTTTTTCTTTTTCGTCGGATTTTCTTGTTATTTTCTCAGATTCGATTTCAGATCGAATCTTCGATTCTGTTTAACTTCTCGCTCGTTTATCGGAATCAGGTGATTCAAGCGCCTAGAGTTTCGTCTCGAAATTCTCTTTCCGTTTAACCTACTCAAACAAGTTTTTGCTACAGTAAAATTTGACCTAGATCCAGATTAGCAAACGAAGTTTCTTTCTTTCGCCGTTTGACTTTCGTTGCTTCTTTCGAGTTGATTCTTTTTGCAAACCGGAGTTCTTAAGTTGAACTTTCTGGTTGGATCTTTCATTCGAGTTTTACCTGTGCATTAGATGAGTACTGATTGTATGCTTGTTTGTTTGCGATAGAGTACCCGGAGTGTGCCGCTTGTTACTTCGACTCGCTAGGTTTTGCGGATCATCAGCAAGGCAAGTAACACTTTGATCATATTCCATTCATACCCAGTTTTTATTGCATTAGATCTGTTTTCCTCACACATTGCATGATTAGGATCTAATTAAATTGTGGGAACTGGGAAGTAGTTGAGGTAGTACCTATTACCTGTTTTACTTTATCAAACCCTTGGGAGTTACTTCTACGTTGCTTTTATTATTGCCATGCTATGCTCGTAGACGTGGATTGGGTTTGAGAGATATTCATGACAGATGTGAGATGTTTATTAATGGTTCAACTTAAGGTGGCAACTAAAACTCACATCTGGGTGGATTGAGGCACCTAGAGAACCCAGTGTTGTCTGTATGTATAAGGTCCGCCACCCAGGCTCAAAGGGATCATAAGATTATTCATGCTAGAAACTTCCGTGTGCAGCCACAAGCTATTATGGGCTCTAGCATAGCTGAGTAGGTTACAGGATCTCTTGAAGAGGTGGACTAGCAGATGTAGGGGAAAGTAGGTGTACCGGTCCATCCAGAGTAAAGAGTGATTGTTTCTGAAAGACTGTGTCTCGGTCATCCGTTTCTCAAACATCATGCAGTGCGAGAATCAAGCGGAGGCGATCGAGTCTTGTGGGGAAAAGTGCGCAAACCTCTGCAGAGTGTACAAACTGATCATGATTAGCCGTGTCCCCGGTTATGGACAACTTGAGTATCTAGTACCTGGATTATCATTTGAATCTCATCACCGTGATACTTATAATTAATTTTGTTGGGGTAATGATGATACTTAATTGGGATTGAGTTGGAGGTACCTTCTCAATGTTTCAACCACCACGATAGTTAAATAAAATTTATTCCTTTTGAAGTAGGATAAAATTGGCTTTTCGCAAAACTGTAACCATAGAGCTTTCCACCAGCCATATATGCATATAGTATAGCATTATCATTGTTCATTGTTCTTTATGTGTTACTTTGCCAGCATATTCTATGTGCTGACCCGTTTTCGGGCTGCAACGTTTCATGTTGCAGACTCTTCAGACGACGAGTAAGGTGCCTTAGGTCGTGGTCTTATACTCAGTGATGCCGCTGGAGTTGATGGACTCACTTATCTTCCAAGTCTTCCGCTGTTATCGTTATTAGATGGCCTTAAGCCATATTTATCATACTTAATCTCTTTGGAGATATTCGATGTAATAAGTGTGTGATTGCTACTCTGTTATAAATCCTCCATTTGTACTGTGCGTGTCAGCATTACTGATCCAGGGATGACACTGGTGCACAGCAGCACAGGCCATTTGAGGTCTGGTCGCTACAGGGAGTTAATCTTCCAGATGAGATAGTGATGGTTCTCCATAGTCACTGCCACCAAGCTATTAGAGCTTCGTGATGAACTATAACATATCAGGGATAGACATGATGATCCTTGAGCAACTCGCGATGTTTGACACCGCGAAAGTAGAAATCAAGTAGGAGCATCAATTGTTGATGGTTAGTAAAACCACTAGTTTCTAGAAGGGCAAGGGCAAGAAGGGATACTTCATGAAACGGCAAATCAGTTGCTGCTCTAGTGAAGAAACCCAAGGTTGAACCCAAACCCGAGACTAAGTGCTTCTGAAATGTGGGGAACGGTCACTGAAGCAGAACTACCCTAGATACTTCGTAGATGAGAAGGCTGGCAAGGTCGACAGAAGTATATTGGATATACATTATATTAATGTGTACTTTACTAGTACTCCTAGTAGCACCAGGGTATTAGATACCGGTTCGGTTGCTAAGTGTTAGTAACTCAAAATAAAAGCTGCGGAATAAACGGAGACTAGCTAAAGGTGAGATGACGATATGTGTTTCCAAGGTTGATGTGATCAAGCATCGCATGCTCCCTCTACCATCGAGATTGGGGTTAAACCTGAATAATTGTTATTTGGTGTTTGCGTTAAGCATAGACATGATTGGATTATGTTTATCACAATACGGTTATTCATTAAAGGAGAATAATGGTTACTCTGTCTATTTGAATAATACCTTCAATGGTCTTGCACCTAAAATGAATGGTTTATTGAATCTCGATCGTAGTGATACACATGTTCATGCCAAAAGATATAAGATAGTAATGATAGTACCACATACTTGTGGCACTGCCACTTGAGTCATATTGGTATAAAACACATGAAGAAGCTCTATGTTGATGGATCTTTGGACTCACTCGTTTTTGAAAAGATTGAGACATGCGAACCATGTCTATTAGTATATATGCATGAAGAAAGTCCATACAGATGGATCATTTGGACTCACTTGATTTTGAATCACTTGAGACATGCAAATCATACCATATGGGCAAGATGACTGAAAGGCCTCGTTTTCAGTAAGATGGAACAAGAGAGCAACTTGTTGGAAGTAATACATTTGATGTGTGCAGTCCAATGAGTGTTGAGGCACGCAGTGGATATCGTTATGTTCTTACTTCACAGATGATTTGAGTAGATGCTGAGAATATTTACTTGATGAAACACAAGTCTGAATTATTGAAAGGTTCAAGTAATTTCAGAGTGAAGTTGAAGATCGTCGTGACAAGAGGATAAAATGTCTGTGATATGATCATAGAGATGAATATCTGAGTTACGAGTTTGGCACACAATTAAGAAATTGTGGAAATTGTTTCACGACTAATACCGCCTGGAACACCATATTGTGATGCTGTGTTCGAACATCATAACTGCACCCTATTGGATATGGTGCATACCATGATGTCTCTTATCGAATTACAACTATCGTTTATGGGTTAGGCATTAGAGACAACCGCATTCACTTTAAATAGGGCACCACGCAATTCCGTTGAGACGACACCGTATGAACTATGATTTAGAGAAACCTAAGCTGTCGTCTCTTAAAAGTTTGGGGCTGCGACGCTTATGTGAAAAAGTTTCAGGCTGATAAGCTCGAACCCAAAGCGGATAAATGCATCTTCATAGAATACCCAAAACAGTTGGGTATACCTCCTATTTCAGATCTGGAAGCAAAAGTGATTGTTTCTAGAAACGGGTCCTTTCTCGAGGAAAAGTTTCTCTCGAAAGAATTGAGTGGGAGGATGGTGGAGACTTGATGAGGTCATTGAACCGTCACTTCAACTAATGTGTAGCAGGGCACAGGAAGTTGTTCCTGTGGCACCTACACCAATTGAAGTGGAAGCTTATGATAGTGATCATGAAACTTCAGATCAAGTCACTACCAAACCTCATAGGACGACAAGGATGCGTACTACTTCAGAGTGGTACGTAATCATGTCTTGGAAGTCATGTTGCTAGACAACAATGAACCTACGAGCTATGGAGAAGCGATGGTGGGCCCGGATTCCGACGAATGGCTTGAGGCCATAAAATCCGAGAGGATCCATGTATGAAAACAAAGTATAGACTTTGAAAGAACTACTTGATGGTCGTAAGGCTGTTGGGTACAAATGGATTTTAAAGGGAAGCAGACAATGATGGTAAGTGTCACCATTAAGAAAGCTCGACTTGTCGTTAAGATGTTTTCCGGCAAGTTCAAGGAGTTGACTGCGATGAGACTTTCTCACTCATAGCGATGCTAAGAGTCTGTTAGAATTATATTAGCAGTTACTGCATTATTTATGAAATCTTGCAGATAGGATGTCAAAACATTGTTTCCTCGACGATTTTCTTGAGGAAAGGTTGTATGTGATACAACCAGAAGGTTTTGTCAATCCTGAAAGATGCTAACAAGTATGCAAAGCTCTAGCAATCCCTCTAAGGATTGGAGTAAGCATCTCGGAGTTGGAATGAACGCTTTGATGAGATGATCAAAGATTTTGGGTTTATACAAGGTTCATGAGAAACTTGTATTTCCAAAGAAGTGAGTGGGAGCACTATAGAATTTTTGATGAGTATATGTTGTTAACATATTGTGGATCAGAAATGATGTAGAATTTCTGGAAAGCATCCAGGGTTATTCGAAAAGTGTTTTTTAATGGAAAACCTGGATTAAGCTACTTGAACATTGAGCTTCAAGATCTATAAGGATAGATCAAAAACGCTTAATAGTACTTTCAAATGAATACATACCGTGACAAGATTTTGAAGGAGTTCAAAATAGATCAGCAAAGAAGGAGTTCTTGGATGTGTTACAAGGTGTGAGTATTGAGTAAGACTCAAGACCTGACCACGGCAGAAGAGAGAGAAAGGACGAAGGTCGTCCCCTATGCTTTAGACGTAGGCTCTACAGTATGCTATGCTGTGTACCGCACCTGAAGTGTGCCTTGCCATGAGTTAGTCAAGGGGTACAATAGTGATCCGGGAATGGATCACATGACAACAGTCGAACTTATCCTTAGTATCTAGTGGACTAAGGAATTTTCTCGATTATGGAGGTGGTAAAACAGTTCGTCGTAAAGGGTTACGTCGATGCAAACTTTGACACTAATTCGGATGACTCTGAGTAGTAAACCGGATTCGTATAGTAGAGCAGTTATTTGGAATAGCTCCAAGTAGCGCGTGGTAGCTACATCTACAAGATGACATAGAGATTTGTAAAGCACACACGGATCTGAATGTTGCAGACCTGTTGACTAAAACCTCTCTCGTAAGCACAACATGATCAAACCCTAGAACTCATTGAGTGTTAATCACATGGTGATGTGGACTAGATTATTGACTCTAGTGAACTTTGAGTGTTAATCACTTGGTGATGTGAACTAGATTAGTGACTCTAGTGCAAGTGGGAGACTGTTGGAAATATGCCCTAGAGGCAATAATAAAATGGTTACTATTGTATTTCCTTGTTCATGATAATTGTCTGTTGTTCATGCTATAATTGTATTAACTGGAAACCGTAATACATGTGTGAACACATAGACCACAACATCTCCCTAGTAAGCCTCTAGTTGACTAGCTCGTTGATCAATAGATGGTTATGGTTTCCTGACCATGGACATTGGATGTCATTGATAACGGGATCACATCATTAGGAGAATGATGTGATGGACAAGACCCAATCCTAAGCATAGCACAAGATCGTGTAGTTCGTTTGCTAGAGCTTTTCTAATGTCAAGTATCATTTCCTTAGACCATGAGATTGTGCAACTCCTGGATACCGTAGGAATGATTTGGGTGTACCAAACGTCACAACGTAACTGGGTGGCTATAAAGGTGCACTACAGGTATCTCCAAAAGTGTCTGTTGGGTTGGCACGAATCGAGACTGGGATTTGTCACTCCGTATGACGGACAGGTATCTCTGGGCCCACTAGGTAATGCATCATCATAATGAGCTCAATGTGACCAAGTGTTTGGTCACGGGATCATGCATTACGGTACGAGTAAAGTGACTTGCCGGTAATGAGATTGAACAAGGTATTGGGATACCGACGATCGAATCTCGGGCAAGTAACGTACCGATTGACAAAGGGAATTGTATACATGATTGATTGAATCCTCGACATCATGGTTCATCCGATGAGATCATCGTGGAACATGTGGGAGCCAACATGGGTATCCAGATCCCGCTGTTGGTTATTGACCGGAGAGTCGTCTCGGTCATGTCTGCATGTCTCCCGAACCCGTAGGGTCTACACACTTAAGGTTCGGTGACGCTAGGGTTGTAGAGATATTAGTATGCGGAAATCCGAAAGTCGTTCGGAGTCCCGGATGAGATCCCGGACGTCACGAGGAGTTCCAGAATGGTCCGGAGGTAAAGATTTATATATGGGAAGTCCTATTTTGGCCACCGGAAAATGTTCGGGATTTTTCGGTATTGTACCGGGAAGGTTCTAGAAGGTTCCGAAGTGGGGCCCACCTGCATGGGGGGACCCACATGAACGTGGGTAGTGGGGGCAAGGCCCCACACCCCTGGTCAAGGCGCACCAAGATCCCACCTTAGAAGGAGTAAGATCATATCCCGAAGGGATAAGATCAAGATCCCTAAAAAAAGGGGGATAACAATCGGTGGGGAAGGGAAATGATGGGATTTCTTTCCCCCACCTTTGCCAACGCCCCAATGGACTTGGAGGGCAAGAAACCAGCCCCCTCCACCCCTATATATAGTGGGGAGGCGCATGGGAGCAGCACCCCATGCCCTGGCGCCTCCCTCCCTCCCGTGACACCTCTTCCTCCCCGCTTGCGCTTGGCGAAGCCCTGCCGGGATCCCGCTACTTCCACCACCACGCCATCATGCTGCTGGATCTCCATCAACTTCTCCTCCCCCCTTGCTGGATCAAGAAGGAGGAGACGTCCCCGCTCCGTACGTGTGTTGAACGCGGAGGTGCCGTCCGTTCGGCGCTAGGATCATCGGTGATTTGGATCACGACGAATACGACTCCATCAACCCCGTTCTCTTGAACGCTTCCGCTCGCGATCTACAAGGGTATGTAGATGCACTCCTCCCCTCTCGTTGCTAGCATCTCCTAGATTGATCTTGGTGACACGTAGGAAAATTTTGAATTTCTGCTACGTTCCCCAACAGTATATAGGCATCACGTCCGCAATAAGTAGACCGACTCCTGCCTGCATCTACTACTATTACTCCACACATCGACCGCTATCCAGCATGCATCTAGAGTATTAAGTTCATAAGAACGGAGTAACACATTAGGCAAGATGACATGATGTAGAGGGATAAACTCAAGCAATATGATATAAACCCCATCTTTTTATCCTCGATGGCAACAATACAATACGTGCCGTTTCCCCTTCTGTCACTGGGATCGAGCAACGCAAGGTTGAACCCAAAGCTAAGCACTTCTCCCATTGCAAGAAAGATCAATCTAGTAGGCCAAACCAAACTGATAATTCGAAGAGACTTGCAAAGATAACCAATCTTACAAAAAAGAATTTAGAGAAGATTCAAATATTGCTCATAGATAATCTTGATCATAAACCCACAATTCATCGGATCTCGACAAACACACCGCGAAAAAGAGTTACATCGAATAGATCTCCAAGAAGATCGAGGAGAACTTTCTATTGAGATCCAAACAGAGAGAAGAATCCATCTAGCTAATAACTATGGACCCCAAGGTCTGTGGTAAACTACTCACACATCATCGGAGAGGCTATGGTGTTGATGTAGAAGCCCTCCGTGATCGATTCCCCCTCTGGCGGAGCGCCGGAAAAGGCCCCAAGATGGGATCTCACGGGTACAGAAGGTTGCGGCGGTGGAAATAGGGTTTCGTGGTAATCCTGGTTGGTTTCGGCGTATATGGGTATATATAGGAGGAAGAAGTTGGTTGGTGGAGCTACGAGGGGCCCATGAGGGTGGGGGTGCGCCCAGGGGGCAGGCGTGCCTCCCTGCCTCGTGGCCTCCTTGTTCGTTTCTTGACGTCCACTCCAAGTCCTCTGGATCACGTTTGTTCCAAAAATCACGCTCCCGAAGGTTTCATTCTGTTTGGACTCCGTTTGATATTCCTTTTCTGCGAAACACTGAAATAGGCAAAAAAACAACAATTTGCACTGGGCCTTGGGTCAGTAGGTTAGTCCCAAAAATAATATAAAAGTGTATAATAAAGCCCATTAAATATCCAAAACAGAATATATAATAGCATGGAACAATCAAAAATTATAGATACATTGGAGACGTATCAAGCATCCCCAAGCTTAATTTGTGCTCGTCCTCGAGTAGGTAAATGATAAAACAGAATTTTTGATGTGGAATGCTACCTAGCATATTTCTCTATGTAATTTTCTTTATTGTTGCATGAATGTTCAGATCCGAAAGATTCAAGATAAAAGTTTAATATTGACATAAAAATAATAATACTTCAAGCATACTAACTAAGCAATTATGTCTTCTCAAAAAAATATAGCCAAAGAAAGCTCATCCCTACAAAATCATATAGTTTGGCCATGCTTCATTTTCGTCACAAAATGCTCTGATCTTGCACAACCCCGATGACAAGCCAAGCAATTATTTCATACTTTAGTAATCTCAAACTTTTTCAACTTTCACGCAATACATGAGCGTGAGCCATGTATTTAGCACTATGGGTGGAATAGAATATGATGATGGGGGTTGTGTGGAGAAGACAAAAAAGGAGAAAGTCTCACATTGACGCGGCTAATCAACGGGCTAGGGAGATGCCCATCAATTGATGTCAATGCAAGGAGTAGGGATTGCCATGCAACGGATGCACTAGAGCTATAAATGTATGAAATCTCAACAGAAGAAACTAAGTGGGTGTGCATCCAACTTGCTTGCTCACGAAGACCTAGGGCACTTAAGGAAGCCCATTGTTGGAATATACAAGCCAAGTTCTATAATGAAAAAAATTCCTACTAGTATATGAAAGTGACAAAATAAGAGACTCTCTATCATAAAGATCATGGTGCTACTTTGAACCACAAGTGTGGAAAAAGGATAGTAGCATTGTCCCCTTTTTATTTTTAATTTTTGTCTTTCTTTTTTTGGGCCTTCTTTTTTTGCCTTTCTCTTTTTTTAGGACAATGCTCTATTAATGATGATCATCACACTTCTATTTATTTACAACTCGATGATTACAACTCGATACTAGAACAAAATATGACTCTATATGAATGCCTCCGGCGGTGCACCGGAATGGGCAATGAATCAAGAGTGACATGTATGAAATAATATGCATGGTGGCTTTGCCACAAATACAATGTCAACTACATGATCATGCAAGGCAATATGCCAATGATGAAGCATGTCATAATAAACGGAACGGTGGAAAGTTGCATGGCAATATATCTCGGAATGGCTATGGAAATTCCATAATAGGTAGGTATGGTGGCTGTTTTGAGGAAGATATAAGGAGGTTTATGTGTGATAGAGCGTATCGTATCACAGGGTTTGGATGCACTGGCGAAGTTTGCACCAACTCTCAAGGTGAGAAAGGGCAATGCATGGTACCGAAGAGGCTAGCAATGATGGAAGGTTGAGAGTGCGTATAATCCATGGACTCAACATTAGTCATAAAGAACTCACATACTTATTGCAAAAATCTACAAGTCATCAAAAACCAAGCACTACGCGCATGCTCCTAGGGGGATAGATTGGTAGGAAAAGACCATCGCTCGTCCCCGACTGCCACTCATAAGGATGACAATCAAAGAACACCTCATGTTTCAAATTTGTTACACAACGTTTACCATACGTGCATGCTACGGGACTTGCAACCTTCAACACAAGTATTTCTCAAATTCACAACTACGCAACTAGCACAACTTTAATATCACTATCTCCATATCTGAAAACAATCATCAAGTATCAAACTTCTCTTAGTATTCAATGCACTTATATGAAAGTTTTTATTATATCCAACTTGGATGCCTATCATATTAGGACTAATGTTATAGCCAAAGAAAATTACCATGCTGTTCTAAAGGACTCTCAAAATAATATAAGTGAAGCATGAGAGATCAGTAATTTCTACAAAATATAACCATCACCGTGCTCTAAAAGATATAAGTGAAGCACTAGAGCAAGATTATTTAGCTCAAAAGATATAAGTGAAGTACATAGAGTATTCTAATAAATTTTGATTAATGTGCGTCTCTCCCAAAAGGTGTGTACAGCAAGGATGATTGTGGTGAACTAAAAAGCAAAGACTCAAATCATACAAGACGCTCCAAGCAAAACACATATCATGTGGTGAATAAAAATATAGCTCCAAGTAAAGTTACCAATGGACGAAGACAAAAGAGGGGATGCCTTTCGGGGCATCCCCAAGCTTAGGATTTTTGGTTGTCCTTGGATTTTACCTTGGGGTTCCTTGGGCATCTCCAAGCTTAGGCTCTTGCCACTCCTTGTTCCATAATCAATCAAATCTTTACCCAAAACTTGAAAACTTCACAACACAAAACTTAACAGAAAATCTCGTGAGCTCCGTTAGCGAACGAAAATAAAACACCACTTCAAGGTACTGTAATGAACTCATTATTTATTTATATTGGTGTTAAAACTACTGTATTCAAAATTCTCTATGGTTCATAACATCTGATACTAGATTCATCAAAATAAGCAAACAACACACAAAAAATAGAATCTGTCAAAAACAGAACAGTCTGTAGTAATCTGAATCAAACGCATACTTCTGGAACTCCGAAAATTCTAAAACAAATTGCTGTACGTGAGGAATTTATCTATTAATCATCTTCAAAAAGAATCAACTAAATAGAACTCTCCAGTAAAAAGTTGTAGCTAATCTCGTGAGCGCTAAAGTTTCTGTTTTTTACAGCACGATCAAAAAGACTTCACCCAAGTCTTCCCAAAGGTTCTACTTGGCACAAACACTAATTAAAACAAAAAAACACATCTAACCAGAGGCTAGATCAAAGATTAATTACTAAACAGAACCAAAAAGCAAGAAACAGAAATAAAATTGGGTTGCCTCCCAGCAAGCGCTATCATTTAGCGCCCGACATAAAGGCAAGGATAGATCTAGGTATTGCCATCTATGGCATGCAATCCATAAGTAGCTCTCATAATAGATTCATAAGGTAATTTAATTTTCTTTCTAGGAAAGTGTTTCATGCCTTTCCTTTACGGAAATTGGAATCTAATATACCCTTCTTTCATATCAATAATTGCACCGATCGTTCTAAGGAAAGGTCTACCAAGAATAATAGGACATGAATGATTGCAATCTATATCAAGGACAATGAAATCTACGGGCACATAATTCCTATTAGCAACAATAAGAACATCATTAATTCTTCCCATAGGTTTCTTAATGGTGGAATCCGCAAGGTGCAAGTTTAAAGAACAATCATCAAATTCACGGAAACCTAACATATCACACAAAGTTTTTGGAATCGTGGAAACACTAGCACCCAAATCACACAAAGCATAGCATTCATGATATTTAATTTTAATTTTAATAGTAGGTTCCCACTCATAATAAAGTTTTCTAGGGATAGAAACTTCCAATTCAAGCTTTTCTTCATAAGATTGCATTAAAGCATCAACGATATGTTTGGTAAAAGCCTTATTTTGACTATAAGCATGCGGAGAATTTAGCACGGATTGCAACAAGGAAATACAATCTACTAAAGAACAATTATCATAATTATTCCTTGAAATCCAAAATAGTGGGTTCATTGCTATGTAAAGTTTTGACCTCTTCAATCCCACTTTTACCAATTTTTGCATCAGGATTTAAAAACTCCGAATCATTGGGACGCCTTTTAACTAAAGTTGACTTATCTCCAGTCCCATCATTATCAAGATTCATATTGCAAAACAAAGATTTAATAGGAGACAAATCAATCACTTTTAGATCTTCATCCTTATTATCATGAAAACTAGAAGAACACGCTTTCACAAAGCAATCTTTTCTAGCACGCATCCTAGCGGTTCTTTCTTTGCACTCATCAATGAAAATTCTCATAGCCTTGAGAGACTCATTGATAACATGCTTAGGTGGAATAGATCTAAGTTTCAAAGAATCGACATCAAGAGAAATTATATCCATGTTGCTAGCCAACTCATCAATCTTAGGCAATTTTTCTTCAAGCAAAGCATTGAAATTCTTTTGAGAAATCATAAATTCTTTAACACTAGTCTCAAAATTAGAGGGCATCTTATAAAATTTCCATAAGAGTTGTTGTAGGAATTACCATAATAGAGGAATTACTAGGATACTGCCTAGGATTAAAGTTTCCTCTATAAGCGTTGTTACCAAAATTGTTTCTACCAACAAAATTCACATCCATAGATTCATTATTATTCTCAATCAAAGTAGACAAAGGCATATCATTGGGATCAGAAGAAACACTCTTATTAGCAAACTGTAACACCCCGAGAATTGTGCTACAGTAATCTCATGCCTAATGATGCCACGTCACCTCCGTTACTGTTGATAATCTCGCGTTAGTTTAAAACGATTCAAATTCAAGTTTGAATTAAAGTCAGACAATAAAAGTTTTCAAACATTAAAACTAAACTGTTCGGGTTTTGCCAAATAATGCGTAAGTAATTATGGTGAAGAAACCCCACTTCCGTAAAGAATTAAAATACACTAAATTAATTAAAATAGTGATGAAAACAATTAAACAAATGCCTATTGAAATTTATGAAATATTAAAACTATTTTATTATGGGTTAAGAATTAGTCTGACAGTAGTTTGTTAATAAATACAAATTTGGTACTAGTGGTAATTTTTATAAAACAAAAAGTAAAAGAAACTAGAAATAAAACATAAAAGAAAATAAGAAAAGGAGAAGACAAAACAATAAAAAAAAGAAAAGATAGGCAAAGCCCCCACTCCCTGGGCCCAATGGCCCAACCGGCCAACCAGGCCACCAGGAGGCCCACCCCATCCCCCCTTATTCCCCCCCCAAAACACTAACCCCCTCCCCAGTCGCCCCACTCGTTCCACTCCTCCTCTGCCCCCTCCCCGATCCAGATCGGGATCGGGGGCGTTCGTCGCCGCCACCGCTTGGAAACCCCGCTGGAGCCGCCCCACCTCCCGCCGTCGTCGGTGCCGCCTCCCCGTCTTCGTCGCTCGTCCTCGCCCTCCTCCTCGCCGGACGCCGTCCACACACGCCGCCGCCGCACACCGTCACCGCCTCGTCCCGCCTCTGCTTCGCCGGAGCCGCCCACCATCGTCAGTCGCCTCCTCCTCCTCCTCCTCGAGCACGCCTCGCTCAACTACAGGGCTCTGTGAGCCCCCCTTCCCTTCCCCTCTTCCTCCCTGGCAGATCCGCCGCCGTGCCCGTCTGAGCCTCGGTCTCACCGTGCTCACTGCACGCATTGCACGCACGTCGCGCCGCGTCTCCTCATCCCGTGCTGGTTCCCTCTTCCCTCTGTCCCCAAGTGAGCACCACCGCGCCGGCTCGCCCGTCGCCTTGCCGCTGCACGCGCCTACCGCGCCGTCCCGCACCAGCGCACCGCGTCGCCATGGTTGCGACCTGCGCCCCTCGCCGCACGCGCTCCGGCGCCAGCTCGCGGCTGCTGCCACCCCGCACCGATCCGTTACTCCCTTGACCGCACCGCCGCTGCCTCCGCCGCCTCCCGCTCCCTCTCCCATGCGCATTGCCTCCTTCACAGCCTCACCGACGCTCTCCTTCGCTCCGGCCAGTGCCCGGGCCAGTCGGGCTGCGCCCGCCTCCGGCGCCCGTTAGCGCCCGGGCGCCCGCTAGTGCCCGCACCCCCGCGCGCCCGATGGGCTCTCTTGACTATGACAGTGGGGCCCCACGCCCCAGCCCCAGAACGTTTTTAGAGAAAATAATAATAATATTAATAATTAAAATAATAATTAAATCAATTAATTCATTAACAAAATTAATTAACTTAATTAATTATGTTTAATTAACTTAATCATTTAACTAAACTAGTTAAAACTGTTTAGTTAATCTATTAATAAACAGTCAATGACAGTGGGACCCACACGCCAGTTTGACTAAGTCAACTGACTATTTGACCAATGACATCATGTTGACATCACGCTGATCTCATAATTACATTTTCTAATTAAATTAAATCTGTTAATTCTAAACAGAATTAAATCTTTAAAAATTAATATAAAATAAACCGTAGCTTGGATGAAAAAACTTTGTACATGAAAGTTGCTCAGAACGATGAGACGAATCCGAATACGCAGTCCGTTCGTCCGCCACACGTCCCTAGCATAGCGAACCTGCATCCTTTCCCCTCCGGTTCGTCTGTCTGAATATGCCAAACACCGGGAATACTTTCCCGGATGTTTTCCCCCTTCGCCGGTATCACCTATCCCCGCGTTAGGTCACCCCTAGCACAACATATTGCCGCGTCTTGCTTTGTGTTACATTTAATTGCTCTGTTATTTATTGTGTTCCCCCTCCGTTACTTATTTCCGGTAGACTTCGAGACCGCTGCCGATGTCCGTGTGTTCGACTACATCGAAGATGACCCCTTCTTCTTGCCAGAGCAACCAGGCAAGCCCCCCCTTGATCACCAAATATCGCCTATTCTACTCTATACTGCTTGCATTAGAGTAGTGTAGCATGTTACTGCTTTCTGTTAATCCTATTCTGTTGCATAGCCTGTCCTTGCTACTACTGTTGTTACCTTTACCTGCAATCCTACATGCTTACTATAGGATGCTAGTATTCCATCTGTGGCCCTACATTCTTGTACGTCTGCTGTGCTATACTATCGGGTCGTGATCACTCGGGAGGGGATCACGGGTATATACTATATACTTTATACATGATACATGTGGTGACTAAAGTCGGGTCGGCTCGTGGAGCACCCGCGAGTGATTCACGGATTGGGGGCTGAAAGGACCTTTGTCCCAACGGCCCTCTATGTGGATCTTTGTGGCGGAGCAACAGGGCAGGTTGAGACTACCTAGGTGAGAGGTGGGCCTGGCCCTGGTCGGCGTCCGCAGTTACTTCAAAATAACACGCTTAACGAGTTCTTGGTATTTGATCTGAGTCTGGCCATTTGGTCTATACGCACTAACCAACTACGTGGGAAAGATATGGGCACTCGACGTCATGGTATCAGCCGACGCCTTCGTGACGTCAGCGACTGAGCGGCGCGCGCCGGGTTGGACCGCGTAACGCAACTTCCTTTGAAATGGAGGTTGCTAGGTCTGCTCTCCGGCCGCGTACGCAACGTGCAGGTGTGCAATGGGCCCAGACCCCTGCGCGCATAGGATTTAGACTGGCGTGCTGACCCCTCTGTTGTGCCTAGGTGGGGCTGCGACGTGTTGATCTTCCGAGGCCGGGCATGACCCAGGAAAGTGTGTCCGGCCAAATGGGATCGAGCGTGTTGGGTTATGTGGTACACCCCTGCAGGGAAGTTTATCTATTCGAATAGCCGTGTCCCTCGGTAAAAGGACGACCCGGAGTTGTACCTTGACCTTATGACAACTAGAACCGGATACTTAATAAAACACACCCTTCCAAGTGCCAGATACAACTCGGTGCTCGCTCCCTCACAGGTCGACGAGGAGAGGATCGTCGGGTAGGATTATGCTATGCGATGATACTTGGTGAACTTACCTTTTACTCTCTTCTATATGCTGCAAGATGGAGGTGGCCAGAAGTGTAGTCTTCGACAGGACTAGCTATCCCCCTCTTATTCTGGCATTCTGCAGTTCAGTCCATCGATATTGCCTCTTTACACATATACCCATGCATATGTAGTGTAGATCCTTGCTTGCGAGTACTTTGGATGAGTACTCACGGTTGCTTTTCTCCCTCTTTTCCCCCTTTCCTTTCTACCTGGTAGTCGCAACCAGATGCTGGAGCCCAGGAGCCCGACGCCACCGTCGACGACGACTCCTACTACACCGGAGGTGCCTACTACTACATGCAGCCCGCTGACGACGACCAGGAGTAGTTTAGGAGGATCCCAGGCAAGAGGCATGCGCCTCTTTCGATCTGTATCCCAGTTTGTGCTAGCCTTCTTAAGGCAAACTTGTTTAACTTATGTCTGTACTCAGATATTGTTGCTTCCGCTGACTCGTCTATGATCGAGCACTTGTATTCGTGCCCTCGAGGCCCCTGGCTTGTATTATGATGCTTGTATGACTTATTTATGTTTTAGAGTTGTGTTGTGATATCTTCCCGTGCGTCCCTGATCTTGATCATACACGTTTGCGTGCATGATTAGTGTACGATTGAATCGGGGGCGTCACACAAACAATTTCATAAGTTCATCCATCTTTCCACTCAAAACATTAATCTCTTCAATTCCATGCACCTTTTTACTTGTATTTCTTTCAGTGTGCCATTGAGAATAATTAACCATAATATTATCTAGGAGTTTAGTAGCTTCTCCTAAAGTGATTCCCATAAAAGTGCCTCCCGAGGCCGAATCTAAAAGATTTCTAGAAGCAAAATTCAATCCGGCATAATTTTTTTATATAATCATCCATAAGTTCAAACCATGTGTAGGGCAATTACGTATCATTAATTTCATTCTCTCCCAAGCTTGTGCAACATGTTCATGATCAAGTTGCTTAAAATTTATAATATCGTTTCTAAGAGAGATGATCTTAGCGGGAGGAAAATACTTAAAGATAAAAGCATCTTTGCACTTATTCCAAGAATCAATACTATTTTTAGGCAAAGATGAAAACCAAGTTTTAGCACGATCTCTAAGCGAAAACAGAAATAGCTTCAACTTAAAAATATCATTGTCCACATCTTTCTTCTTTTGCATATCACACAAATCAACAAAGCTATTTAGATGGGTAGCGGCATCTTCACTAGGAAGGCCGGCCAATTGATCTTTCATGACAAGATTCAGCAAAGCAGCATTAATTTCACAAGATTCAGCATCTGTAAGAGGAGCAATCGGCGTGCTAAGAAAATCATTGTTGTTGGTATTGGCAAAGTCACACAATTTAGTGTTATCTTGAGCCATCGTGATAAGCAAGATATCCAACACACAAGCCAACAAGAAGCAAGTGAAAAGAGACGAACGAAAAGAGAGGGCGAATAAAACGGCAAGGGTGAAGTGAGGGAGAGGAAAACGAGAGGCAAATGGCAAATAATGTAATGCGAGGGATAAGAGTTTGTGATGGGTACTTGGTATGTCTTGACTTGTGCGTAGACTCCCCGGCAACGGCGCCAGAAATCCTTCTTGCTACCTCTTGAGCATGCGTTGGTTTTCCCTTGATGAGGAAAGGGTGATGTGGCAAAGTAGCGTAAGTATTTCCCTCAGTTTTTGAGAACCAAGGTATCAATCCAGTAGGAGGCCACACGCAAGTCCCTCGTACCTACACAAACAAATAAGAACCTTGCAACCAACGCGATAAAGGGGTTTTCAATCCCTTCACAACCACTTGCAAAAGTGAGATCTGATAGAGATGATAAGATAATATTTTTGGTGTTTTTATGATAAAGATTGAAAGTAAAGATTGAAAAATAAACGGCGACAGAAATAGCTAGTTGACGGGAGATTAATATGATGGAAAATAGACTCGGGGGCCATAGGTTTCACTAGTGGCTTCTCCCAAGATAGCATAAGTATTACGGTGGGTTAACAAATTATTGTCGAGCAATTGATAGAAAAGTGCATAATTATGAGAATATCTAGGCATGATCATGTATATAGGCATCACGTCCGAAACAAGTAGACCGACTCCTGCCTGCATCTACTACTATTACTCCACACATCGACCGCTATCCAGCATGCATCTAGAGTATTAAGTTCATAAGAACAGAGTAATGCTTTAAGTAAGATGACATGATGTAGAGGGATAAACTCATGCAATATGATATAAACTCCATCTTGTTATCCTCGATGGCAACAATACAATACGTGCCTTACTGCCCCTATTGTCACTGGGAAAGGACACCGCAAGATTGAACCCAAAGCTAAGCACTTCTCCCATTGCAAGAAAGATCAATCTAGTAGGCCAAACCAAACTGATAATTCGAAGAGACTTGCAAAGATAACCAATCATACATAAAAGAATTCAGAGAAGATTCAAATATTGTTCATAGATAATCTTGATCATAAATCCACAATTCATCGGATCTCGACAAACGCACCACAAAAAAGAGTTACATCGAATAGATATCCAAGAAGATCTAGGAGAACTTTGTATTGAGATCAAAAGAGAGAAAAGAAGCCATCTAGCTAATAACTATGGACCCGAAGGTCTGTGGTAAACTACTCACATATCATCGGAGAGGCTATGGTGTTGATGTAGAAGCCCTCCGTGATCGATTCCCCCTCCGGTGGAGCACCGGAAAAGGCCCCAAGATGGGATCTCACGGGTACAGAAGGTTGCGGCGGTGGAAATAGGGTTTCGTGGTGCTCCTGGTTGGTTCCGGGGTATATGGGTATATATAGGAGGAAGAAGTAGGTCAGTGGAGCTACGAGGGGCCCACGAGGGTGGGGGCGCGCCTCCCTGCCTCGTGGCCTCCTCGTTCGTTTCTTGACGTCCACTTCAAGTCCTCTGGATCACGTTTGTTCCAAAAATCATGCTCCCGAAGGTTTCATTCCGTTTGGACTCCGTTTGATATTCCTTTTCAGCGAAACACTTGAATAGGCAAGAAAACAGCAATTTGCACTGCGCCTTGGGTTAGTAGGTTAGTCCCAAAAATAATATAAAAGTGTATAATAAAGTCCATTAAACACCCAAAACAGAATATATAATAGCATGGAACAATAAAAAATTATAGATACGTTGGAGACATATCACTGTCCAGTGATCTACTCCTGGATCACTATTATACCCCCTTGCCAAACTCATGGCAAGGCACACAACAGGTCTGGTACACAGCATCGCTTACTTTATAGAACCTATGACTGAGGCATAGGGAATGACTTTCATTCTCTCTCTATATTCTGCCGTGGTGGGGTTTTGAGTCTTACTCAACTTCACACCTTGTAACACAGGCAAGAACCCTTTCTTTGACTGGTCCAGTTTGAACTTCTTCAAAAACTTTATCAAGGTATGTGCTTTGTGAAAGTCCTATCAAGCGTCTTGATCTATCTCTATAGATCTTGATGCCCAATATATAAGCAGCTTCACCAAGGTCTTTCATTGAAAAACTCTTATTCAAGTATCCTTTTATGCTATCCAGAAATTCTATATCATTTCCAATTAACAATATGTCATCCACATATAATATCAGAAATGCTACAGAGCTCCCACTCACTTTCTTGTAAATATAGGCTTCACCAAAAGTCTGTATGCTTTGATCACCTGATCAAAGTGTATATTCCAACTTCGAGATGCTTGCACCAGTCCATAGATGGATCGCTGGAGCTTGCACACTTTGTTAGCACATTTAGGATGGACAAAACCTTCTGGTTGCATCATATACAACTCCTTTTTTAATAAATCCATTAAGGAATGCAGTTTTGATGTCTATTTGCCAACTTTCATAATCATAAAATGCGACAATTGCTAACATGATTCGGACTGACTTAAGCATTGCTACGAGTGAGAAGGTCTCATCATAGCCAACCCCTTGAACTTGTCGAAAACCTTTCACGACAAGTCAAGCTTTGTAAACGGTGACATTACCATCAGCGTCGGTCTTCTTCTTGAAGATCCATTTATTCTCAATGGCTTGCCGATCATCAGGCAAGTCCACCAAAGTCCATACTTTATTCTCATACATGGATCCTATCTCATATTTCATGGCCTGAAGCCATTTATCGGAATCTGGGCTCATCATAGCTTCTTCATAGTTCGTAGGTTCGCCATGGTCTAGTAACATGACTTACAGAACAGGATTACCGTACCACTCTGGTGTGGAACGTGCTCTGTTCGACCTACAAGGTCCAGTAGCAACTTTATCTGAAGTTTCATGATCATCATCATTAGCTTCCTCTTTAGTTGGTGTAGGCATCACGGGAATGGATTTCTCTGATGTGCTACTTTCCAAATTGAGAGAAGGTACAATTACCTCATCAAGTTCTACTTTCCTCCCACTCACTTCTTACGAGAGAAACTCCTTCTCTAGAAATGTTCCATTCTTGGCAACAAAGATCTTGCCTTCGGATTTGTGGTAGAAGATGTACCCAATTGTTTCCTTAGGGTATCCTATGAAGACGCACTTCTCCGATTTGGGTTCCAGCTTATCATGCTGAAGCCTTTTGACATAAATGTCGCAACCCCAAACTTTAAGAAACGACTGCTTAGGTTTCTTGCCAAACCATAGTTCATACGGTGTCGTCTCAACGGATTTAGACGGTGCCCTATTTAATGTGAATGCAGTTGTCTCTAATGCATAACCCCAAAACGATAGTGGTAAATCGGTAAGAGACATCATAGATCGCACCATATCTAATAAAGTACGGTTACGATGTTTGGACACACCATTGCGCTGGGGTGTTCCAGGTGGCGTGAGTTGTGAAACTATTCCACATTGTTTTAAATTAAGGCCAAACTCGTAACTCAAATATTCGCCTCCACGATTAGATCGTAGAAACTTTATTTTCTTATTACGATGATTCTCCACTTCACTCTGAAATTCTTTGAACTTTTCAAATGTTTCATACTTGTGTTTCATTAAGTAAATATACCCATATACTTAAGTGATCTGTGAAGGTCAGAAAATAACGATGCCCGCCGCGTGCCTCAACACTCATCGGACCGCATACATTGGTATGTATTATTTCCAATAAGTCATTGGCTCGCTCCATTGTTCCAGAGAACGGAGTTTTAGTCATGTTGCCCATGAGGCATGGTTCGCAAGTATCAAATGATTCATAATCAAGTGGTTCCAAAGAGTCCATCCGCATGGAGTTTCTTCATGCGCTTTACACCAATTTGATCTAAACGGCAGTGCCACAAAATATGTTGCACTATCATTATCAACTTTGCATCTTTTGGCATCAATATTATGAATATGTGTATCACTATGATCGAGATTCAATAAACCATTTACATTGGGTGTATGACCATAGAAGGTTTTATTCATGTAAACAGGACAACAATTATTCTCTGACTTAAATGAATAACTGTATCGCAATAAACATGATCCAATCATATTCATGCTCAACGCAAACACCAAATAACATTTATTTAGGTCCAACACTAATTCCGAAGGTAGAGGGAGTGTGCGATGGTGATCTTATCAACCTTGGAATCACTTCCAACACACGTCGTCACCTCGACCTTAACTAGTTTCTGTTCATTTTGCAACTCCTGTTTTGAGTTACTAATCTTAGCAACTGAACCGTTATCAAATACCCAAGGGCTACTATGAACGCTACTAAAGTACACATCAATAACATGTATATCAAATATACCTTTGTTCACTTTGCCATCCTTCTTATCCGCAAAGTATTTGGGGCAGTTCCATTTCCAGTGACCATTTCCTTTGAAGTAGAGGCACTTAGTTTCAGGCTTGGATCTAGCTTTGGGCTTCTTCATGGGAGCGGCAACTTGCTTGCTATTCTTCTTGAAGTTCCCTCTCTTTCCCTTGCCCTTTTTCTTAAAACTAGTGGTCTTGTTAATCATCAACACCTGATGCTCTTTCTTGATTTCTACCATCGCCGATTTCAGTATCGTGAAGAGCTCGGGAATCATTTTCGTCATCCCTTGCATATTATAGTTCATCACGAAGTTCTAGTAGCTTGGTGATAGTGACTAGAGAATTTTGTCAATCACTATCTTATCTGGAAGATTAACTCCCACTTGATTCAAGCGATTGTAGTACACAGGCATTCCGAGCACATGCTCACTGGTTGAGCTATTCCCCTCCATCTTGTAGGCAAAGTACTTGTCAGAGGTCTCATACCTCTCGACACGGGCATGAGTCTGAAATACCAATTTCAGCTCATATGCTTTGTGGTGTTCAAAACGTTTTTGAAGTCCCAGTTCTAAGCCGTGAAGCATGGCGCACTAAACTATTAAGTAGTCATCATATCGATCTTGCCAAACGTTCATAACGTCTACATCTGCTCCTGCAATAGGTCTGTCACCTAGCGGTGCATCAAGGACATAATTCTTCTGTGCAGCAGTGTGGATAACCGTCAGATCACAGACCCAGTCCGCATCATTGCTACTATCATCTTTCAACTTAGTTTTCTGTAGGAACATATCAAAAACATATAAGAGCTATATCGCGAGCTATTGATCTACAACATAGATATGCAAAACTATCAAGACTAAGTTCATGATAAATTAAGTTAAATTAATCAAATTACTAATGAAATCCCACTTAAATAGACATCCCTCAAGTGATACGTGATCCAAATAAACTAACCCATGTCCGATCATCACGTGAGATGGGGTAGTCATCAATGGTGGACATCTCTATGTTGATCATATCTACTATATGATTCACATTCGACCCTTAGGTCTCCAGTGTTCCGAGGCCATGTCTGTACATGATAGGCTCGTCAAGTTTAACCCAAGTATTCCGCATGTGCAAAACTATCTTGCACCCGTTGTATGTGAACGTAGAGTCTATCACACCTGATCATCAAATGGTGTCTCAACACGACGAACTATAGCAATGGTGCATACTTAGGGAGAACACATTTACCTTGAAATTTAGTGAAGGGATCATCTTATAATGCTACTGCCGTACTAAGCAAAATAAGATGCATAAAAGATAAACATCACATGCAATCAAAATATGTGACATGATATGGCCATCATCATCTTGTGCTTTTGATCTCCATCTCCAAAGCATCGTCATGATGTCCATCATCATCGGCTCGATATCTTGATCTCCATCCTAGCGTCGTGGTCGTCTCGCCAACTATTGCTTTTATAACTATTGCTAACTCATAGCGATAAAGTAAAGCAATTACATGGCGTATGAATTTCATACAATAAAGAGACAACCATAAGGCTCCTTCCGGTTGTCAGATATCTTACAGAACATGATCATCTGATACAATAATGTTTATCACATCATGTCTTGACCATATCACATCACAACATGCCCTGCAAAAACAAGTTAGATGTCCTCTACTTTGTTGTTGCAAGTTTTACGTGGCTGCTACGGGCTTCTAGGAAGAACTGTTCTTACCTATGCATAAAAACACAATGGTGTTTCGTCAAGTTTGTTGTTTTAACCTTCTTCAAGAACCGTTCGCAGTCAAATTCGATTGAACTAAAGTAGGAGAAACAGACACCCGCCAGCCACCTTTATGCAAAACTAGTTGCATGTCAGTCGGTGGAACCGGTCTCATGTGCGTGGACATGTAAGGTTGGTCCGGGCCGCTTCATCCAACAATACCGTTGAATCAAAATAAGACGTTAGTGGTAACCAGTATGGCTATCACCGCCCACAACTCTTTGTGTTCTACTCGTGCATATCATCTACACATAGACCTGGCTTATGATGCCACTGTTGGGAATCGTTGCATGGAAAACAAAAAAATTCTACGCACACGCAATGATCTATCCATGGAGATGCATAGAAACGAGGGGGAGAGTGTGTCTACATACCCTCGTAGACCATAAGCGGAAGCGTTTCTCAACGCGGTTGATGTAGTCGAACTTCTTCGCGCTTCAACCGATCAAGTACCGAATGCACGGCACCTCCGCGTTCTGCACACGTTCAGCTCGATGACGTCCCTCACCTTCTTGATCCAGCAAGACGTCGAGGTAGTAGATGATTTCCATCATCACAACGGCGTGGTGACAGGATGGTGAAGTGATCCTTGCAGGGTTTCGCCTAAGCACTACGAAAATATGACGGGGGGTGTAATGGGTGGAGGGGGGCGCCGCACACGGCTAAACAATTGTGTGGTGTGTGCTAGGCGTCCCCCCACATATATATAGGTGGGAGGGGAGGGGAGAGGCCAAGAGGCACCCCAAGTAGGACCGAATCCTACTTGGTCTCCTCCCAAGCCGCGCGCCTGATACGTCTCCAACGTATCTATAATTTTTGATTGTTCCATGCTATATTATATTATGTTTTGGACATTAATGGGCTTTATTATACACTTTTATATTATTTTTGGGACTAACCTATTAACCGGAGGCCCAGCCCAGAATTGCTGTTTTTTGCCTGTTTCAGAGTTTCGCAGAAAAAGAATATCAAACGGAGTCCAAACGGAATGAAACCTTCGGGAACGTGATTTTCGGAACGAACGTGATCCAGAGGAGTTGGACCCTACGTCAAGTCATCAACCAGGAGAGCACGAGGTAGGGGGGCGCGCCTACCCCCTGGGCGCGCCCTCCACCCTCGTGGGCCCCATGTTGCACCACCGACGTACTTCTTCCTCCTATATATACCTACGTACCCCCAAACTACCAGATACAGAGCCAAAAACCTAATTGCACCGCCGCAACCTTCTGTACCCGTGAGATCCCATCTTGGGGCCTTTTCCGGAGCTCCGCCGGAGGGGGCATCGATCACGGAGGGCTTCTACATCAACACCATAGCCTCTCCGATGATGTGTGAGTAGTTTACCTCAGACCTTCGGGTCCATAGTTATTAGCTAGATGGCTTCTTCTCTCTTTTTGGATCTCAATACAATGTTCTCCCCCTCTCTTGTGGAGATCTATTCGATGTAATCTTCTTTTGCGGTGTGTTTGTTGAGACCGATGAATTGTGGGTTTATGATCAAGTTTATCTATGAACAATATTTGAATCTTCTCTGAATTCTTTTATGTATGATTGGTTATCTTTGCAAGTCTCTTCGGATTATCAGTTTGGTTTGGCCTACTAGATTGATCTTTCTTGCAATGGGAGAAGTGCTTAGCTTTGGGTTCAATCTTGCGGTGTCCTTTCCCAGTGACAATAGGGGCAGTAAGGCACGTATTGTATTGTTGCCATCGAGGATAACAAGATGGAGTTTATATCATATTGCATGAGTTTATCCCTCTACATCATGTCATCTTACTTAAAGCATTACTCTGTTCTTATGAACTTAATACTCTAGATGCATGCTGGATAGCGGTCGATGCATGGAGTAATACTAGTAGATGCAGGCAGGAGTCGGTCTACTTGTCTCGGACGTGATGCCTATATACATGATCATACCTAGATATTCTCATAACTATGCTCAGTTCTGTCAATTGCTCAATAGTAATTTGTTTACCCACCATAATACTTATGCTCTTGAGAGAAGCCACTAGTGAAACCTATGGCCCCGGGTCTATTTTCCATCATATTTAATCTCCCGACAACAAGCTATTTCTGGCGCCGTTTTTATTTTGCTTTCTTTACTTTGCATCTTTATCATAAAAATACCAAAAATATTATCTTATCATATCTATCAGATCTCACTTTCGTAAGTGACCGTGAAGGGATTGACAACCCCTTTATTGCGTTGGTTGCGAGGATTTTATTTGTTTGTGTAGGTGCGAGGGACTCGTGCGTGGCCTCCTACTGAATTGATACCTTGGTTCTCAAAAACTGAGGGAAATACTTACGCTACTTTACTGCATCACCCTTTCCTCTTCAAGGGAAAACCAACGCAGTGCTCAAGAGGTAGCAGCGGCCCCCTGCCATATATATCGGAGGGGGAAGGAAAGAGGGGGGGGGGAGGGAAGGAAGGGGAATCCTATTCCTCTGTTTCCTTTCCCTTTCCCCTCTTTCCTTCTCCTCCTAGGATGGCGCATATGGGGGGCTCACCAGCCCCTTGTGGCTGGTACGTTTCCCCTCTAGGCCCATAAGGCCCATATCTTTTGCCGGGGGTGCCCGGAACCCCTTCTGGTGACCCGATATGTACCCGGTACCCTCCGGAACACTTCCAGCGTCCGAATATTATCGTCCTATATATCAATCTTTACCTCTCAACCATTCCGAGACTCCTCATCATGTTCGTGATCTCATTAGGGACTCCGAACAACATTCTATCACCAAATTACATAACTCATATAATATTATATCGTCAACGAACGTTAAGTGTGCGGACCCTATGGGTTCGAGAACTATGTAGACATAACCGAGACACCTCTCCGGTCAATAACCAATAGCGGAACCTGGATGCCCATATTGGCTCATACATATTCTACAAAGATCTTTATTGGTCGAACTGTTATGACAACATACGCAATTCCCTTTGTCCATCGGTATGTTACTTGCCCGAGATTCGATCGTCGGTATCTTCATACATAGTTCAATCTCGTTACCGGCAAGTCTCTTTACTCGTTTCATAATACATCACCTCGTGACTAACTCCTTAGTCATTTGCTTGCGAGCTTATGATGTGTATTACCGAGAGGGCCCAGAGATACCTCTTCGATACTCGGAGTGACAAATCCTAATCTCGATCTATGCCAACTCAACAAACACCTTCGGAGATACCTGTAGAGCATCTTTATAATCACCCAGTTACGTTGTGACATTTGATAGCACACAAGGCATTCCTCCGGTATCCGGGAGTTGCATAATCTCATAGTCGAAGGAATATGTATTTTGACATGAAGAAAGCAATAGCAATAGAACTGAACGATCATTATGCTAAGCTAATGGATGGGTCTTATCCATCACATCATTCTCCTAATGATGTGATCCCATTATCAAATGACAACACATGTCTATGGTTAGGAAACCTTAACCATCTTTGATCAACAAGCTAGTCTAGTAGAGGCTCACTAGGAACACGGTATTTGTTTATGTATCCACACATGTATTTAGGTTTCCGATCAATACAATTCTAGCATGAATAATAAACCTTTATCATGAATAAGGAAATATAAAATAACAACTTTATTATTGCCTCTAGGGCATATTTCCTTCAACAAGTGTAGCAAAGGTGTAGCAAGGTGGCCCAATCCTTTTGATAGCAAAGGATAAGCCTGGACGAACTCTTATATAAAGCAAAGCGCTCTTGAGGAGACATGGGAATTATCGTCAAGTTAGTTTTCATCATGCTCGTATGATTCGCGTTCGCTACTTTGATAATTTGATATGTGGGTGGACCGCTGCTTGGGTGTTGTCCTCACTTGGAAAAGCCTCCCACTTATGATTAACCCCTCTTGCAAGCATCCGCGACTATGAAAGAAGAATTAAAATAAATCTAACCATAGCATGAAACATGTGGATCCAAATCAGCCCCTTATGAAGCAACGCATAAACTAGGGTTTAAGCTTCTGTCACTCTAGCAACCCATCATCTACTTATTACTTCTCAATGCCTTCCCCTAGGCCAAAATCATGGTGAAGTGTTATGTAGTCGACGTTCACATAATACCACTAGAGGAAAGACAACATACATCTCATTAAAATATCGAACAAATACCAAATTCACGTGATTACTTATAACAAGACTTCTCCCATGTCCTCGGGAACAAACATAACTACTGACAAAGCATGTTCATGTTCATGATCAAAGGGGTATTGATATCATTAAGGATCTGAACATATGATCTTACACCAAATAAACCAACTAGCATCAACTACAAGGAGTAACCAACACTACTAGCAACCCACAAGTACCAATCTGAGATTTTGGGACAAAGATGAATACAAGAGATGAACTAGGGTTTGAGAGGAGATGGTAGTGGTGAATATGTTGATGAAGATTGGCCTGTTGGGGAACGTCGCATGGGAAACAAAATTTTCCTACGCTCACCAAGATCAACCTAGGAGATGACCATCTACAAGAGGAGAGGTTGCATGTACATACCCTAGATCGTAGATCCAATCTAGAGGGCGGCGACCAACAAGGGGAAACCCTAGATGGGTTTTGGCCCCCCACCTGTTAGGAGACTTGGCCCCCAAGGCAAAGGGGTGGGCTGCCCTAGGGAGGCGCCCCACCTCCTCTGGTAACATGGGAAGGGGGATTGGGGGGGGGGGGGCGCACATCCCCTTAGTTGGCTGGTGTGCTCCCTCCCCTTGGCCCATGAGGCCCCCCAACACTTGTCAGGGCCCTCGAAACCCCTTTAGGTCATGCTCGTCATCACCCGGTACCCCCGGAACACTTCCGGACTCCAATACCCTTCGTCCAATATATCAATATTCACCTCCAAACCATTCCGGAGTTCCTCGTCATGTCCGGGATCTCATCCGGGACTCCGAACAACCTTCGGTAACCACCAAAATGAATCAACTATACTTACATTGTCACCAAACATTAAATGTGTAGACCATGCGGGTTCGAGAAACTATGCAGACATGACCGAGACACCTCTACGGTCAATAACCAATAGCGGGACCTGGATGCCCATATTGGCTCCTACATATTCTACAAAGATCTTTATCGGTCGAACCTCGATGTCAAGGATTCAGCTAATCCCATATGTAGTTCCCTTTGACTATCGGTATGTTACTTGCCCGAGATCCAGTCGTCCGTATCTCCATACCTAGTTCAATCTCATTGCCGGCAAGTCTCTTTACTCGTTCTGTAATACAAGATCCCATGAATAACTCCTTAGTCACATTGCTTGCAAGCTTCTTGTGATGTTGTATTACCGAGAGGGCCCAGAGATACCTCTCCGTCATACGGAGTGACAAATCCCAGTCTTGATCCATGCCAACTCAATAGACACCCTCGGAGATACCTGTAGAGCACCTTTATAGTCACCCAGTTACGTTGCGATGTTTGGTACACACAAAGTACTCCTCCGGTGTCAGTGAGTTGCATGATCTCATGGTCATAGGAACATATACTTGACATGCATAAAACGATAGCAATAAACTTGACACGATCATATGCTACGTTTATAGTTGGGGTCTTGTCCATCACATCATTCTCCTAATGATGTGATCCCGTTATCAAATGACAACTCATGTCTTTGGCTAATAAACCATAGCCATCTTTGATCGACGAGTTAGTCTAGTAGAGGCTCACTAGGCACACGCTGTTGTCTATGTATCCACACATGTATATGAGTTTTCGATCAATAAAATTCTAGCATATGGATAATAAACAATTATCATGAACAGGGAAATATGATAATAACTAATTTATTATTGCCTCTAGGGCATATTTACTACATGGCCCTCCCATGATGAAAGGATCGTTGGTGATGATGATGGCTTCGATTTCCCCCTCCCAGAGGGAAGTTTCTCCAGCAGAATTGCTCCGCCGGAGCTCTAGACTGCTTCTGCCCATGTTCCGCCTCGAGACGGTGGCGCTTCATCCACAAAGCCTCCTTATGATTTTTTTTCTAGGTCAAAACGCTTCATATAGCAGAATATGGACATCGGGGACTGGCCAGGGGCCCACAAGCTCGGGAGGCGCGCCCTGGGGGGTAGGCGCCCCCCAGGCTTGTGGCCACCTGGTGGGTCCCCTTCTATTGTTTCTTCGCCCAATATTTTTTATTCCAAAATAATTCTCTGTAAAGTTTCAGGACATTTGGAGTTGTGAGGAATTGGCATCTCAGATTTGCTCCTTTCTAGTCCAGAATTCCAGCTGTCGGCATTCTCCCTCTTCATGTAAATCTTGTAAAGAGAGAAAGGACATAAGAATTGTACAATAATGTGAAATAACACTCAATAATGCAATAAATATCAACATAAAAACATGATGCAAAATGGACGTATTAACTCCCCCAAGCTTAGACCTCGCTTGTCCTCAAGCGGAAGCCGAAATCAATAATCATAACCACATGTTTAGAGATAGAGGTGTCAATAAAATAAAATATGGACATGAGGGCATCATGATCATCTTTAGAACAACAATATATTGTCATATAACTTCTTATGCTAAAGTGATAATTCGTTCACAAGGTAAATTATGAACCAAAAACTTAATTGAAACTAACAGACTATGATCTCGGTCATTGAGGAAATTGAAATTTGTCATAATATCGGAAAGAGTCAATATAAGAGCTTATCTTGCAAGTCCACATACTCAACCATCTTTTAGTCTTTCATAATTGCTAGCACTCACGCGATACTTATGAAATCAAAGCTTTAATCAGACACATAGAAAGATACGGGCTTATAGTTCCGTGCTACCTCTTGAGCATGCGTTGGTTTTCCCTTGAAGTGGAAAGGGTGATGCAGCAAAGTAGCGTAAGTATTTCCCTTAGTTTTTTAGAACAAAGGTATCAATCCAGTAGGAGACTACACGCAAGTCCCTCGTACCTGCACAAACAAATAAGAACCTTGCAACCAACGCGATAAAGGGGTTGTCAATCCCTTCACGGCCACTTGAAAAAGTGAGATCTGATAAAGATAATAAGATAAATATTTTTGGTATTTTTGTTGTATAGATTGGAAAGTAAAGATTGCAAAATAAACAGTGACAGAAATAGCTAATTAACAGAAGATTAACATGATGGAAGATAGACCCTGGGGCCATAGGTTTCACTAGTGGCTTCTCTCAAGATAGCATATTCTACGGTGGGTGAACAAATTACTGTCGAGCAATTGATAGAAAAGCGCATAGTTATGAGAATATCTAGGCATGATCATGTATATAGGCATCACGTCCGTGACAAGTAGACCGAAACGATTCTGCATCTACTACTATTACTCCACACATCGACTGCTATCCAGCATGCATCTAGAGTATTAAGTTCATAAGAACAGAGTAACGCATTAGGCAAGATAACATGATGTAGAGGGATAAACTCAAGCAATATGATATAAACCCCATCTTTTTATCCTCGATGGCAACAATACAATGTGTGCCTTGCTGCCCCTGCTGTCACTGGGAAAGGACACCAAAAGATTGAACCCAAAGCTAAGCGCTTCTCCCATTGCAAGAAAGATCAATCTAGTAGGCCAAACCAAACTAATAATTCGAAGAGACTTGCAAAGATATTAAATCATGCATATAAGAATTCAGAGAAGAATCAAATATTGTTCATAGATAATCTTGATCATAAACCCACAATTCATCGGATCTCGACAAACACACCGCAAAAAGAATTACATCGAATAGATCTCCAAGAGAATCGAGGAGAACTTTGTATCGAGATCCAAAGAGAGAGAAGAAGCCATCTAGCTAATAACTATGGACACGAAAGTCTGTGGTAAACTACTCACGCATCATCGAAGAGGCCATGGTGTTGATGTAGAAGCCCTCTGTGATCGATTCCCCCTCCGGCGGAGCACCGAAAAAGGCCCCAAGATGGGATCTCACGGGTATAGAAGGTTGCAGCGGTGGAAATAGGGTTTCGTGGTGCTCCTGGATGTGTTCAGGGTATATGAGTATATATAGGCGAAGGAAGTAGGTCGGTGGAGCCACGATGGGCCCATGAGTGTGGGGGGCGCGCCTCCCTACCTCGCAGCCGCCTTGTTGCTTCCTTGACGTCCACTCCAAGTCTCCTGGATTGTGTTTGTTCCAAAAATGATCCTCGGGAATGTTTCATTCCGTTTGGATTCCGTTTGATATTCCTTTTCTGCGAAACACTGAAATAAGCAAAAAATAGCATGTTGCACTAGGCCTTCGGTTAATAGGTTAGTCCCAAAAATAATATAAAAGTGCATAATAAAGCCCATTAAACATCCAAAACAGATAATATAATAGCATGGAACAAAAAAAATTCTAGATACGTTGGAGACGTATCAAGCATCCCCAAGCTTAATTCCTGCTCGTCCTCGAGTAGGTAAATGATAAAAACAGAATTTTTGATGTGGAATGCTAGCTAACATAATTTTCAATGTAATCTCTTTATTGTGGCATGAATGTTCAGATCCAAAAGTTTCAAGATAAAAGTCCAATATTGACATAAAAATAGTAATACTTCAAGCATACTAACCAAGCAATTATGTCTTATCAAAATAACATAGCCAAAGAAAGCTCATCCCTACAAAATCATATAGTTTGGACATGCTTCATTTTCGTCACACAAAATGCTCCCATTATGCATAACCCCGATGACAAGCCGAACAATTGGTTCATACTTTTTAACGCGCTTGAGCCTTTTCAACCCTTACACAATACATGAGCGCAAGCCATGGATATAGCACTATAGGTGGAATAGCATATGATGGTGGGGGTTATGAGAGAAGTAAAAAAGGGAAAAAGTCTCACATTGACGCGGCTAATCAACGGGCTATGGAGATTCCCATCAATTGATGTCAATGCAAGGAGTAGGGATTGCCATGCAATGGCTACACTAGAGCTATAAGTGTATGCAAGCTCAAACTGAAAACTAAGTGGGTGTGCATCCAACTTGCTTGCTCATGAAGAACTAGGGCATTTGAGGAAGCCCATCGTTGGAATATACAAGCCAAGTTCCATAATGAAAAATTCCCACTAGTATATGAAAGTGACAAAGCAAGAGACTCTCTATCATGAAGATCATGGTGCTATTTTGAAGCACAAGTGTGGAAAAAGGATAGTAACATTGTCCCTTCTCTCTTTTTCTCTCATTTTTTGTTTGGGCTTCTTTGGCCTCTTTTTTTATTTGGGCTTCTTTGGACTTTTTTTGTTTTTTTATTTCCTTTCCTCACATGGGACAATGCTATAATAATGATGATCATCACACTTTTATTTACGCATAACTCAATATTAAAACTTGATACTAGAACAAAAATATGACTCTATGTGAATGCCTCCGGCGGTGTACCGGGATATGCGATGAATCAAGAGCGACATGTATGAAAGAATTATGAAAGTGGCTTTGCCACAAATATGATGTCAACTACATGATTATGCAAAGCAATATGACAATGATGGAGTGTGTCATAATAAACAGAACGGTAGAAAGTTGCATGGCAATATATCTCGGAATGGCTATGGAAATGCCATAATAGGTAGGTACGGTGGCTGTTTTGAGGAAGATATAAGGAGGCTTATGTGTGATAGAGCGTATCGTATCACGGGGTTTGGATGCACCGGCGAAGTTTGCACCAACTCTCAAGGTGAGAAAGGGCAATGCACGGTACCATAGAGGCTAGCAAATTGCGGAAAGGTAAGAGTGCGTATGTTCCATGGACTCACATTAGTCATAAAGAACTCATATACTTATTGCAAAAGTTTATTAGCCCTCGAAGCAAAGTACTACTACGCATGCCCCTAGAGGGATAGATTGGTAGGAAAAGACCATCGCTTGTCCCCGACCGCCACTCATAAGGAAAGCACTCAAAGAACACCCCATGCTTCAAATTTGTCACACAACGTTTACCATACGTGCATGCTACGGGACTTGCCAACTTTGACACAAGTATTTCTCAATTTCACAATTACCCAACTAGCATGACTCCAACATTACCACCTTTATATCTCAAAACCATTATCAAGTATCAAATTTATCATAGTATTTAATGCACTCTATATGAAAGTTTTTATCATACCCATCTTGAATGCCTATCATATTAGGACTAATTTTATAGACAAAGCAAATTACCATGATGTTATAAAAGACTCTCAAAATAATATAAGTGAAGCATGAGAGATCAATAATTTCTATAAAATAAGACCACCACCATGCTCTAAAAGATATAAGTGAAGCACTAGAGCAAAATTATCTAGCTCAAAAGATATAAGTGAAGCACATAGAGTATTCTAATAAATTTTGATTCATGTGTGTCTCTCCCAAAAGGTGTGTACAGCAAGGATGATTGTGGTAAACTAAAAAGCAAAGACTCAAATCATACAAGACGCTCCAAGCAAAACACATATCATGTGGTGAATAAAAATATAGCCTCAAGTAAAGTTACCGATAGATGAAGACGAAGGAGGGGATGCCTTCCGGGGCATCCCCAAGCTTAGGCTTTTGGTTGTCCTTGAATTTTGCCTTGGGGTGCCTTGGGCATCCCCAAGATTAGGCTCTTGCCACTCCTTATTCCATAATCCATCAAATCTTTACCCAAAACTTGAAAACTTCACAACACAAAACTCAACAGAAAATCTCATGAGCTCTGTTATTATAAGAAAACAAATCACCACCATAAGGTACTGTAATGAACTCATTCTTTATTTATATTGGTGTTAAACCTACTGTATTCCAACTTCTCTATGGTTCATACCCCCCGATACTAGCCATAGATTCATCAAAATAAGCAAACAACACATGAAAAACAGAATCTCTCAAAAACAGAACAGTCTGTAGCAATCTGATTTGTTCGAATACTTCTGGAACTCCAAAAATTCTGAAAAACTAGGAAAACCTGGATATTTGTATATTGATCTACTTCAAAAAGAATTGTCAATTTATCACATTATGGTGAATTTTAACAATTATTTTCAAGAGCGCAAAGTTTCTGTCTTTTTTCAGCAAGATCAAACAACTATCACCCAAGAAGATCCTATTGGTTCTACTTGGCACAAACACTAACTAAAACATAAAAACACATCCAAACAGAGGCTAAATGAATTATTTATTACTAAACAGGAATAAAAAGCAAGGAATAAAAATAAAATTGGGTTGCCTCCCAACAAGCGCTATCGTTTAACGCCCCTGGCTAGGCATTGAGATTTCGATGATGCTCACATGAAAGACAAGAATTGAAGCGCAAAGAGAGCATCATGAAACACGTGACAAACACATATAAGTCTAACATACTTCCTATGCATAGGCATCTTATAGGCAAACAAATTATCATAGCAAGCAAAAACTAGCATATGCAAGGAAGTGGAAAGAGACAATAGTAATCTCAACATAATGAGAGGTAATTTTATAACATGAAAATTTCTACAATCATATTTTCCTCTCTCATAATAATTACATGTAGGATCATAAGCAAATTCAACAATATAGCTATCACAAAACATATTCTTAACACGACCCACGTGTATGAAAAGTTGACACTCTTCCAAAATAGTGGGATTAACATTAACTAAAGTCATGACCTCTCCAAACCCACTTTTATCAAAAACTTCATAAGATTGAACATTCTACAAATATGTGGGATCTAAAGTTGACACTCTTCCGAACCCACTTTCAATATTATTGCAAACACTATTATCAATCTCATATTCATCATGGGGCTTAAATAAATTTTCAAGATCATAAGAAGAATCACCCCAATCATGATCATGGGGTTTTGCATATTATTAGCACAATTGACATTAAGAAAATTTATAATAACATCATTGCAATCATGCCTTTTATTCAAGGAGCTATCGTCAATCTCTTCATAAATTTCTTCATCACAATTTTCAGATTTACGAATTTGAAACAAAACTTCATAAAGATAATCTAGTGCACAAAACTCACTGGCAATTGGTTCATCATAATTGGATCTCTTAAAAAGATTAGCCAGTGGATGAGGATCCATAAACTCTTAGCAAGCAAAGATGCAAGCAAAAAGAAGGCACATGGTAACACAAGATTGAACGGAAGAAGGGCAAAAGAAAAGGGCCAAGGTGAAGTGGGGGAGAGGAAAACGAGAGGCAAATGGAAAATAATGTAATGCGAGGGATAAGAGTTTGTGATGGGTACTTGGTATGTCTTGACTTGTGCCTAGATCTCCCCGGCAATGGCGCCAGAAATCCTTCTTGCTACCTCTTGAGCATGTGTTGGTTTTCCGTTGAAGAGGAAAGGGTGATGCAGCAAAGTAGCGTAAGTATTTCCCTCAGTTTTTGAGAACCAAGGTATCAATCCAGTAGGAGACTACACGCAAGTCCCTCGTACCTGCACAAACAAATAAGAACCTTGCAACCAACGCGATAAAGGGGTTGTCAATCCCTTCACGGGAACTTGCAAAAGTGAGATCTGATAAAGATAATAAGATAAATATTTTTGGTATTTTTGTTGTATAGATTGGAAAGTAAAGATTGCAAAATAAACGACGACTGAAATAGCTAATTAACGGAAGATTAATATGATGGAAGATAGACCCGGGGGCCATAGGTTTCACTAGTGGCTTCTCTCAAGATAGCATATTCTACGGTGGGTGAACAAATTATTGTCGAGCAATTGATAGAAAAGCGCATAGTTATGAGAATATATAGCCATGATCATGTATATAGGCATCACGTCCGTGACAAGTAGACCGAAACGATTCTCCATCTACTACTATCACTCCACACATCGACCGCTATCCAGCATGCATCTAGAGTATTAAGTTCATAAGAACAGAGTAACGCATTAGGCAAGATGACATGATGTAGAGGGATAAACTCAAGCAATATGATATAAACCCCATCTTTTTATCCTCGATGGCAACAATACAATGTGTGCCTTGCTGCCCCTGCTGTCACTGGGAAAGGACACCGCAAGACTGAACCCAAAGCTAAGCACTTCTCCCATTGCAAGAAAGATCAATCTAGTAGGCCAAACCAAACTAATAATTCGAAGAGACTTGCAAAGATATTAAATCATGCGTATAAGAATTCAGAGAAGAATCAAATATTGTTCATAGATAATCTTGATCATAAACCCACAATTCATCAGATCTCGACAAACACACCATAAAATGAATTACATCGAATAGATCTCCAAGAGAATCGAGGAGAACTTTGTATTGAGATCCAAAGAGAGAGAAGAAGCCATCTAGCTAATAACTATGGACCCGAAGGTTTGTGGTAAACTACTCAGACATCATCGGAGAGGCCATGGTGTTGATGTAGAAACCCTCCGTGATCGATCCCCCCTTCGGCGAAGCGCCGGAAAAGGCCCCAAGATGGGATCTCACGTGTACAGAAGGTTGCAGCGGTGGAAATAGGGTTTCATGGTGCTCCTGGATGTTTTCAGGGAATATGAGTATATATAGGCGAAGGAAGTAGGTCGGTGGAGCCACGAGGGGCCCACTAGGGTGGGGGGCGCGCCTCCCTACCTCATGGCCGCCTCGTTGCTTCCTTGACGTCCACTCCAAGTCTCCTGGATTGCATTTGTTCCAGAAACGATCCTCGCGAAGGTTTCATTCCGTTTGGATTCTGTTTGATATTCCTTTTTTGCGAAACAATGAAATAGGCAAAAAAAAAACAATTTGCACTGGTCCTCCGGTTAATAGGTTAGTCCCAAAAATAATATAAAAGTGCATAATAAAGCCCATTAAACATCAAAAATAGATAATATAATAGCATGGAACAATCAAAAATTATAGATATGTTGGAGACGTATCATTCCGCCTCCAAACCATTTACCTCAATGTAATGTCGACAATAATAGTTTATGATCACCTACATTCGAGTGGATATGAATGTCTGGATCTTTCGTCAATACATAGTGCTTGCCAAAAAGAGAAAATGTAAAAGGAAGGGTGAAGATCACCATGACTCTTGCATAAACGTAGGAAGTGAAAATAAAAGATAGGCCCTTCGCAGAGGGAATCAGTGGTTGACATGCGCTTTTTAGTTAGATGCACGAAATCTTAATGCAAAGGAACGTCCCTTTATATTGTCGCATGTGATAGAGAACTTTATTATGCAGTCTGTGAAGTAAATATGCCCTAGAGGCAATAATAAAGTTGTTATTTATATTTCCTTATATCATGATAAATGTTTATTATTCATGCTAGAATTGTATTAACCAGAAACTTAGTACATGTTTGAATACATAGACAAAACAGAGTGTCCCTAGTATGCCTCTACTTAACTAGCTCGTTAATCAAAGATGGTTATGTTTCCTGACCATAGACATGTGTTGTCATTTGATGAACGGGATCACATCATTAGAGAATGATGTGATGGACAAGACCCATCCATTAGCTTAGCATTATGATCGTTGAGTTTTATTGCTATAGCTTTCTTCATGACTTATACATGTTCCTATGACTATGAGATCATGCAACTCCCGAATACCGGAGGAACACCTTGTGTGCCATCAAACCTCAGAACGTAACTGGGTGATTATAAAGATTCTCTATAGGTGTCTCCGAAGGTGTTTGTTGGGTTGGCATAGATCGAGATTATGATTTGTCACTCCGTGTATCGGAGAGGTGTCTCCGGGCCCTCTTGGTAATGCACATCACTATAAGCCTTGCAAGCAATGTGACTAATGAGTTAGTTGCGGGATGTCGCATTACGGAACGAGTAAAGAGACTTGTCAGTAATGAGATTGAACTAGGTATGATGATACCGACGATCGAATCTCGGGCAAGTAACATACCGATGACAAAGGGAACAACGTATGTTGTTATGCGGTTTGAACAATAAAGATCTTCATAGAATATGTAGGAGCCAATATGAGCATCCAGGTTCCACTATTGGTTATTGACCGGAGATGTGTCTCGGTCATGTCTACATAGTTCTCGAACCCATAGGGTCCGCACACTTAACGTTCGATGACGATTTGTATTATGAGTTATGTGATTTGATGACCGAAGCTTGTACGGAGTCCTGGATGAGATCACGGACGTGATGAGGAGTCTCGAAATGGTCGAGACATAAAGATTCATATATTGGAAGGTTACATTCGGACACCGGAATGGTTCGGGTCGTTTCGGATAAGTTTTGGAGTACCAGGGGTTACCGGACCCCCCCCGGAAGTTAATGGGCCTCATGGGCCTAATGGTGGAAGAAAGGAGGCCGGCCAAGGAGTGGCGCGTGATACGTCTCCAACGTATCTATAATTTTTTATCTTTCCATGCTATTATATTATCTGTTTTGGATGTTTAATGGGCTTTAATATGCTCTTTTATATTATTTTTCGGACTAACCTATTAACCGAAGGCCCAGTGCGAGTTGCTGTTTTTTGCCTATTTCAGTGTTCCACAGAAAAGGAATATCAAACGGAATCCAAACGGAACGAAACCTTCGCGAGGATCTTTCTTGGAACAAACGCAATCCAGGAGACTTGGAGTGGAAGTCAGAGACGCAACGAGGCGGCCACGAGGCAGGAGGGCGCGCTCAGGGGGGTAGGCGCGCCCCCACCCTCGTGGGCCCCTCGTAGCTCCACCGACCTACTTCTTTCGCCTATATATACTCTTATACCCTGAAAACATCCAGGGGAGCCACGAACTACTTTTCCACCGCCGCAACCTTCTGTACCTGTGAGATCCCATCTTGGGGCCTTTTTCGGCGATCTGCAAAAGGGGGATTCGATCATGGAGCGCTTCTACATCAACACCATAGCCTCTCTGGTGATGTGTGAGTAGTTTACCACAGACCTTCGGTTCCATAGTTATTAGCTGGGTGGCTTCTTCTCTCTCTTTGGTTCCCAATACAAAGTTCTCCTCGATGTTCTTGGAGATCTATTCGATGTAATACTTTTTGCGGTGTGTTTGCCGAGATCCGATGAATTGTGGGTTTATGATCAAGATTATCTATGAACAATATTTGATTCTTCTTTGAATTCTTATATGCATGATTTGATATCTTTGCAAGTCTCTTCGAGTTATCGGTTTAGTTTGGCCTACTTGATTGATATTTCTTGCAATGGGAGAAGTGGTTAGCTTTGGGTTCAATCTTGCGGTGTCCTTTCCCAGTGATAGCAGGGGCAGCAAGGCACGTATTGTATTGTTGCCATCGAGGATAAAAAGATGGGGTTTATATCATATTGCTTGAGTTTATCCCTCTACATCATGTCATCTTGCTTAATGCATTACTCTATTCTTATGAACTTAATACTCTAGATGCATGCTGGATAGCGGTCGATCTGTGGAGTAATAGTAGTAGATGCAGAATCGTTTCGGTCTACTTGACACGGACGTGATGCCTATGTTCATGATCATGCTTAGATATTCTCATAACTATGCGCTTTTCTATCAATTGATCGGCAGTAATTTGTTCACCCACCGTAATATATGCTATCTTGAGAGAAGCCACTAGTGAAACCTATGGCCCCCGGGTCTATTTTACATCATATTAGTTTATCGTCAACTTGCCAATTTCTACCGCTGTTTATTTTGCAATCTTTAGTTTCCAATCTATACAACAAAAATACCAAAAATATTTATCTTATTATCTTTATCAGATCTCAGTTTTGCAAGTGCCCGTGAACGGATTGACAACCCCTTTATCGTGTTGGTTGCAAGGTTCTTGATTGTTTGTGCAGGTACTAGGCGATTTGCGTGTAGTCTCCTACTGGATTGATACCTTGGTTCTCAAAAACTGAGGGAAATACTTACGCTACTTTGCTGCATCACCCTTTCCTCTTCAAGGGAAAATCAATGCTTGCTCAAGAGGTAGCAAGAAGGATTTCTGGCGCCTTTGTCGGGGAGATCTACGCTCAAGTCAAGACATACCAAGTACCCATCACAAACTCTTCTCCCTCGCATTACATTATTTGCCATTTGCCTCTCGTTTTCCTCTCCCCCACTTCACCTTTGCCGTTTTATTCACTCTTTTCTGTTCGCTTCTTTCTGCTTGCCTCTTATGTGCGTATTTGCCCTGATGGCTTTGCCTAAAAGCGTTGATCATCACCTTAGGAGGATGGAAGAAATTGAAAACAACGTTAGAAGCTTTATGTCTTTGCAATTTGAGCATAATAATTTCTTCAGAAGCGAGCTTAAGGAACAAAAAAGTTTTATGGAGTACATGAACAAAGAGCTCAATGATATGTCTAAGGAATTTTATAGTTTGAAATCTGAGTTTGCTCATCTTGAAAATTTAGTAGGTCAAATTTTGGATAAGCAGGCCACTTTAGTTAATAAGATGGCCGCCAAACTGGAAGAGCTAGAGGGTAATAATGATGAAGATCTAAAAGTTATTGATGTGTCTCCTATTAAATCTTTTTTTCCAATATGAATCTTGATAAAGATGGGACTGGAGATGAGTCAACTTTAGTTAAAAGGCGTCCCAATGATTTGGAGTTTTTAGATCTTGATGCAAAAATTAATAAAAGTGGGATTGAAGAGGTCAAAACTTTACATAGCAATGAACCCACTATTTTGGATTTCAAGGAATTTAATTATGATAATTGCTCTTTGATAGATTGTATTTCCTTGTTACAATTCGTGTTATATTCTCCTCATGCTTATGATCAAAATAAAGCTTTTACTAAACATATCGTTGATGCTTTAATGCAATCTTATGAAGAAAAGCTTGAATTAGAAGTTTCTATTCCTAGAAAACTTTATGATGAGTGGGAACCTACTATTAAAATTAGGATTAAAGATCATGAATGCTATGCTTTATGTGATTTGGGTGCTAGTGTTTCCACGATTCCCAAAACTTTGTGTGATGTGTTAGGTTTCCGTGAATTTGATGATTGTTCTTTAAATTTGCACCTTGCAGATTCCACCATTAAGAAACCTATGGGAAGGATTAACAATGTTATTATTGTTGGAAATAGGAATTATGTGCCCATAGATTTCATTGTTCTTGATATAGATTGCAATCCTACATGTCCTATATTCTTGGTAGACCTTTCCTTAGAACTATTGGTGCAATTATTGACATGAAAGAAGGAAGTATTAGATTCCAATTTCCGTTAAGGAAAGGCATGGAACACTTTCCTAGAAAAAAAATTAAATTACCTTATGAATCTATTATGAGAGCCACCTATGGATTGCATACCAAATATGGCAATACCTAGATCTATTCTTGTTTTTATGCCTAGCTAGGGGAGTTAAACGATAGCGCTTGTTGGGAGGCAACCCAATTTTATTTTGTTCCTTGCTTATTGTTCCTGTTTAGTAATAAATAATTCATCTAGCCTATGTTTATATGTGGTTTTATGTTTTAATTAGTGTTTGTGCCAAGTAGAACCTTTGGGAAGACTTGGGTGAAGTCTTTGCGATCTTGCTGTAAAAAACAGAAACTTTAGCGCTCACGAGATTAGCTGCCATTTTTTACTGGAGAGTGCTTTTAGGTTGATTCGTTTTGCAGATGATTAATAGATAAATTCCTCACGTCCACCAATTTATTTCAGAATTTTTGGAGTTCCATAAGTATACGTTTGGTACAGATTAGTATAGACTGTTCTGTTTTTGACAGATTCTGTTTTTCGTGTGTTGTTTGCTTATTTTGATAAATCTATGGCTAGTATCGGGGGGTATGAACCATACAGAAGTTGGAATAAAGTAGTTTTAACACCAATATAAATAAATAATGAGTTAATTACAGTACCTTAAAGTGGTGGTTTGTTTTCTTACACTAACGGAGCTCATGAGATTTTCTGTTTAAGTTTTATGTTGTGAAGTTTTTGGGTAAATATTTGATGGATTTTGGAATAAGGAGTGGCAAGAGCCTAAGCTTGGGGATGTCCAAGGAACCCCAAGGTAAAATTCAAGGACAACCAAAAGTCTAAGCTTGGGGATGCCCCGGAACGCATCCCCTCTTTCGTCTTCGTCTATCGGTAACTTTACTTGAGGCTATATTTTTACTCACCACATGATATGTGTTTTGCTTGGAGCGTCTTGTATGATTTGAGTCTTTGCTTTTTAGTTTACCACAATCATCCTTGCTGTACACACCTTTTGGGAGAGACACACATGAATCGGAATTTATTAGAATACTCTATGTGCTTCACTTATATCTTTTGAGCTAGATAAATTTGCTCTAGTGCTTCGCTGTCACGTCCCTAGCCTTGCTATGCACTTGGACTAGCTTGGTTGCTGCATCATGTCTAAATTTCATTTAAAGTTGAATTGGGGATTGATAAACCCTAGCACCAAATGAATTCAAATAGGTTCAAATAAGAACGTTTTCAATGAACCCAAAATGCTCTAAGAAAAGTTCATGATTTCTGGTTAAGGTGAAAAACTCTGCCAAAAATGATGAATATATTTTTAGGTCATTTTTGGATTCTTGAATTAACACAAAAGTATTTGAGTTGGAGCCATTTAAATGCTATATATATTTTAAATGGTCCAAATATTCTGAAGTTATTTGTGGAGCTCTGGAATAGTTCATCTAACATCCACAATAATTTTCAGAATTTATTAAAATGATTTAGTGCCTAAACTAAATCAAAACAAACAGAACAAAATAAAAAAAACAAAACAGAAAAGGCAGAAAGGAGAGTACCTGAGCCACTTACCTGGCCTGCACTGTGTTGGCCCAACACTGTTGGCCCAGCCCATCTCTCTCCCTTGTCTTCTTCCAGCTCACGCCAGAAGGACTGGAGCGCGCGTGGCCGACGCCCGCCGGCACGCGCACGGCCACCTCCTGCTTGCCGCTTTGCCCTGGCCCTCCCTGGTGAACACGCCACCCCCTCGACCCTCTCTGGCTCTCCCAGCGCCTCTTCTCTCCTCTGGCTCCTCTCCACCTCGCGCCCGAGCGCACCACAGTGCGCCGCCGAGCACCACCGCAGCCACTGCCGCCCCCTCGACCTCTCGAGCTTACCAAGAGCTCCGCCGCTTCATCCTCGACCTCCACACCAAGCCGCGCGACGCCAGATGCCCCACAACGCCGCCTTTGCCCTCGTCTTCAACCTCGGGCACCGGAGATCGCCACCGCCGATTCAACACCTCCGAGCCGTCCCCGAGCGCGCTAAGCATCCCTACAGCCTCTATGTGAGCTCCTACGTCGTTTCCCTCTTACCCCGACGCCGTTCGCGACCTGTAGCCGTTGATTCCGCGCTGACCAAAACGCCCCGCCGCACGAGCTCGACGCCGGCGTCACTTCGGTGACCATTTGGTCATCCGTCGGTGTGCAACGCGTTCGCAACCTCGTGTAGTCCATCCCTAGCGCACTGGTTCGCTCGACCGCGAGCCGCAGCAGCAAAACTCACGAAGGCCGAACTCCGGCCGCCGCTTCGCTCGCCACCGCCGACGCCACAGCTCACCCCATCTCCTCTTGCTTGCTCCTTTGGATGCGCGCGAACCCGAGGAACCAGTAGAAGCAAACAGCGAGGCAAATGGTTGCCCGTAGCTCGATCCCGAGGAGCATCCGTCGTCGGATGTGCTCGCCGGCGTTCAACTCCGGTGAGATGACATGGCGTCATTAGCTTGAGGCTAATTAGCGCGTTAATCCCGCCCTATGCCACTGACAGACCGGCCCCACCCCCCTAGTTAACCGCGGGGTAAACCCCTGTTAAATTTTAACCTAACAGACGTGGATCCCACAAGTCAGTTGACCCGCTGACGTCAGCGTTGACTGGCCCCACCTGTCTGTGACCCGAGCCAGCACTGTGAGACTGACCAGTGGGACCCATTGGTCAGGTTTGACCTGGACCCGATCTGTTGACCTGCTGAGGTCAACATGACGTAGTGCTGACGTAGTAATGCATTTTCTGGAATTAGTTTATTTCTAAATAATTAGAAAATCCAGAAAATTGCCTAAACTTCTAAAAAATCATAGTAATTCAACCGTAACTCCAAATGAAATAATTTATATATGAAAAATGATCAGAAAAATCCAATCTTTCCATCTGTACCATTTTCATGCATGTTAGAGCAACCTAACCTTGCTGTTTAGATGAAACAAGATAATGCACTTATATGACTTTATAAAATGGGTTTGCATTTGAATCTTTGGTTCAAATGGACTCATCTCAATCTGTTCTAGCTTGCATTAGCCCAGAACACATTCATATTGCCATGTCATGATCATGCATCATATTGTGCATTGCATTGATTGAATTTCTTCTCTGTTGCCGGTATTTATCCCCTCTCAGTAGACGATGTTCCGGCGTTGTGATCGTTGACACTAATGAAGACTCAATGCTATCTTCAGAAGTGCCAGGCAAGCAAAACCCCCTTGTTCATTCCGATACAATCCCACTCTCTCACTCCTGCTCTCTTTTATTGCATTAGGACAACAACGATTCATCTGTTACATCCTGCGGTAGTTGAACCCCTTTCCTCTGCATGACCTGTCATTGCCACAGTAAATAGATGAAACCCACTAGCATGAGTAGGAGTTGTTTGAGCCCTGATGTGCCTGCTCATTCATGCTTGTTGTCATGCCTGCTATTGCTTAGAGTTGTGTCCGGTCTGATTCATTGGGCATGAATTGGAATGGTGATGAACATGTCCTACTGTGTGTGAGCTAAGTGTGTGAACACGATTTGGTAAAGGTAGCGGTGAGAGGCCATGTAGGAGTACATGGTGGGTTTGTTGGGGAATGTAGCAGAAATTCAAAATTTTCTACGCATCACCAAGATCAATCTATGGAGTTTACTAGCAACGAGAGGGAAGGAGTGCATCTACATACCCTTGTAGATCGCGAGCGGAAGCGTTCAAGAGAACGGGGTTGATGGAGTCGTACTCGTCGTGATCCAAATCACCGATGATCCTAGCGCCGAACGGACGGCACCTCCGCGTTCAACACACGTACGGAGCAGCGACGTCTCCTCCTTCTTGATCCAGCAAGGGGGGAGGAGAGGTTGATGGAGATCCAGCAGCACGACGGCGTGGTGGTGGAAGTAGCGGGATCCCGGCAGGGCTTCGCCAAGCGCAAGCGGGGAGGAAGAGGTGTCACGGGAGGGAGAGGGAGGCGCCAGGGCTTGGGTATTGCTGCCCTCCCTTCCCCCCACTATATATAGGGCCAAGGGAGAGGGGGGCGCAGCCTTCACCCTTCCTCCAAGGAAGGGTGCGGCCAGGGGGGAGTCCTTCCCCCCCAAGGCACCTCGGAGGTGCCTTCCCCCTTTAGGACTCTCCCTTTTCCTTATCTCTTGGCGCATGGGCCTCTTTAGGCTGGTGCCCTTGGCCCATATAGGCCAAGGCGCACCCCCTACAGCCCATGTGGCCCCCCCCGGGGCTGGTGGACCCCCTTGGTGGACCCCCGGACCCCTTTCGGCACTCCCGGTACAATACCGATAAAGTGCGGAACTTTTTCGGCGACCAAAATAAGACTTCCCATATATAAATCTTTACCTCTGGACCATTCCGGAACTCCTCGTGACATCCGGTATCTCATCCGGGACTCCGAACAACTTTCGGGTTACCGCATACTAATATCTCTACAACCCTAGCGTCACCGAACCTTAAGTGTGTAGACCCTACGGGTTCGGGAGACACGCAGACATGACCGAGACGACTCTCCGGTCAATAACCAACAGCGGGATCTGGATACCCATGTTGGCTCCCACATGCTCCTCGATGATCTCATCGGATGAACCATGATATCGAGGATTCAATCAATCCCGTATACAATTCCCTTTGTCTATCGGTATGGTACTTGCCCGAGATTCGATCGTCGGTATCCCGATACCTTGTTCAATCTCGTTACCGGCAAGTCTCTTTACTCGTTCCGTAACACATCATCCCGTGATCAACTCCTTGGTCACATTGTGCACATTATGATGATGTCCTACCGAGTGGGCCCAGAGGTACCTCTCCGTTTACACGGAGTGACAAATCCCAGTCTCGATTCGTGCCAACCCAACAGACACTTTCGGAGATACCTGTAGTGCACCTTTATAGCCACCCAGTTACGTTGTGACGTTTGGTACACCCAAAGCATTCCTACGGTATCCGGGAGTTGCACAATCTCATGGTCTAAGGAAATGATACTTGACATTAGAAAAGCTCTTAGCAAACGAACTATACGATCTTGTGCTAGGCTTAGGATTGGGTCTTGTCCATCACATCATTCTCCTAATGATGTGATCCCGTTATCAACGACATCCAATGTCCATGGTCAGGAAACCGTAACCATCTACTGATCAACGAGCTAGTCAACTAGAGGCTTACTAGGGACATGGTGTTGTCTATGTATCCACACATGTATCTGAGTTTCCTATCAATACAATTCTAGCATGGACAATAAACGATTATCATGAACAAGGAAATATAATAATAACCAATTTATTATTGCCTCTAGGGCATATTTCCAACAGTCTCCCACTTGCACTAGAGTCAATAATCTAGTTGACATCACCATGTGATTAACACTCACAGGTCACATCACCATGTGACCAACATCCAAAGAGTTTACTAGAGTCAACAATCTAGTTCATATCTCTATGTGATTAACACTCAATGAGTTCTGGTTTGATCATGTTATGCTTGTGAGAGAGGTTATTTAGTCAACGGGTCTGAACCTTTCAGATCCGTGTGTGCTTTATGAATATCTATGTCATCTTGTGGATGCTACCACGCGCTACTTGGAGCCATTTTAAATAATTGCTCTACTATACAAATCCGGTTTACTTCTCAGAGTCATCCGGATTAGTGTCAAAGTTCGCATTGACGTAATCCTTTACGACGAACTCCTTTTGACCTCCATAATCCAGAAAATTCCTTAGTCCACTAAGGATAAGTTCGACCGCTGTCATGTGATCCATTCCCGGATCACTATTGTACCCCTTGACCAACTCATGGCAAGGCACACTTCATGTGCGGTACACAGCATAGCATACTGTAGAGCCTACGTCTAAAGCATAGGGGACGACCTTCGTCCTTTCTCTCTCTTCTGCTGTGGTCAGGTCTTGAGTCTTACTCAATACTCACACCTTGTAACACAGCCAAGAACTCCTTCTTTGCTGATCTATTTTGAACTCTTTCAAAATCATCTCAAGGTGTGCGTTCTTTGAAAGCATCATCAGGCGTCTTGATCTATCTCTATAGATCTTGATGCCCAATATGTAAGCAGCTTTATCCAGGTCTTCCTTTGAAAAACTCCTTTCAAACAACCCTTTATGCTTTCCAGAAATTTTACATCATTTCGGATCAACAATATGTCATTCACATATACTTATCAGAAATGTTGTAGCGCTCCCACTCACTTTATTGTAAATACAAGTTTCTAACAAACTTTGTATAAACCCAAAAACTTTGATCACTCCATCAAAGCGTATATTCTGACTCCGAGATGCTTGCTCTAGTCCATGGAAGGATCGCTGGAGCTAGCATACCTTTTAGCATCCTTAGGATCGACAAAACCTTTCTGATTGTATCACATACAACTTTTCCTTACGAAAACTGGTAAGGAAACTTGTTTTGACATCCATCTGCCAGATTTCATAAATGCAGCTAATGCTAACATGATTCCGACGGACTTAAGCATCGCTACGGATGAGAAAATCTCATCGTAGTCAACTCCTTGAACTTGTGGAAATACTCTTTGCCACAAGTCGAGCTTCATAGATGGTAACATTACCGTCCACGTTCGTCTTCTTCTTAAAGATCCATTTATCTCGGATTTCATGGCTTCTAACCATTTGTAGGAATATGGGCCCACCATCGCTTCTCCATAGCTCATAGGTTCATCGTTGTCCAACAACATGACTTCCAAGACAGGATCACGTACTACTCTGAAGTATTATGCATCCTCGTCGTCCTACGAGGTTTGGTAGTGACTTGATCCGAAGTTTCATGATCACTATCATAAGCTTCCACTTCAATTGGTGTAGGTGCCACAGGAACAACTTCCTGTGCCCTGCTACACACTAGTTGAAGTGACGGTTCAATAACCTTATCAAGTCTCCACCATCCTCCCACTCAATTCTTTCGAGAGAAACTTTTCCTCGAGAAAGGACCCGTTTCTAGAAGCAATTACTTTTGCTTCCAGATCTGAAATAGGAGGTATACCCAACTATTTTGGGTATTCTATGAAGATGCATTTATCCGCTTTGGGTTCGAGCTTATCGGCCTGAAACTTTTTCACATAAGCATCGCAGCCCCAAACTTTTAAGAAACGACAACTTAGGTTTCTCTAAACGGTGTCGTCTCAACGGAATTGCGTGGTGCCCCTTTTAAAGTGAATGCGGTTGTCTCTAATGCCTAACCCATAAACGATAGTGGTAATTCGATAAGAGACATCATGGTATGCACCATATCCAATAGGGTGCAGTCATGATGTTCAGACACACCATCACATTGTGGTGTTCCAGGCGGTATTAATTGTGAAACACTTTCCACAATGTCTTAATTGCGTGCCAAACTCGTAACTCAGATATCTCTATGATCATATCATAGACATTTTATCCTCTTGTCACAACGATCTTCAACTTCACTCTGAAATTACTTGAACCTTTCAATAATTCAGACTTGTGTTTCATCAAGTAAATACACTCAGCATCTACTCAAATCATCTGTGAAGTAAGAACATATCGATATCCACTGCGTGCCTCAGCACTCAATGGACTGCACACATCAAATGTATTACTTCCAACAAGTTGCTCTCTTGTTCCATCTTACTGAAAACGAGGCCTTTCAGTCATCTTGCCCATGTGGTATGATTTGCATGTCTCACGTGATTCAAAATCAAGTGAGTCCAAACGATCCATCTGCATGGAGTTTCTTCATGCATATATACCAATAGACATGGTTCGCATGTCTCAATCTTTTCAAAAAACGAGTGAGTCCAAAGATCCATCTACATGGAGCTTCTTCATGCGTTTTATACCAATATGACTCAAGTGGCAGTGCCACAAGTATGTGGTACTATCATTACTATCTTATATCTTTTGGCATGAACATGTGTATCACTACGATCGAGATTCATTTTAGGTGCAAGACCATTGAAGGTATTATTCAAATAAACAGAGTAACCATTATTCTCCTTAAATGAATAACCTTATTGCGATAAACATAATCCAATCATGTTTATGCTCAACGCAAACACCAATCTCGATGGTAGAGGGAGCATGCGATGCTTGATCACATCAACCTTTTAAACACTTCCAACACATATCGTCATCTCACCTTTAGCTAGTCTCCGTTTATTCCGCAGCTTTTATTTCGAGTTACTAACACTTAGCAACCGAACCGGTATCTAATACCCTGGTGCTGCTAGGAGTACTAGTAAAGTACACATTCATATAATGTATATCCAATATACTTCTGTCGACCTTGCCTGCCTTCTCATCTACCAAGTATCTAGGGTAGTTCTGCTTCAGTGACCGTTCCCCTCATTATAGAAGCACTTAGTCTCGGGTTTGGGTTCAACCTTGGGATTCTTCACTAGAGCAGTAAATGATTTGCTGTTTCATGAAGTATCCCTTTTGCCCTTGCCCTTCTAGAAACTAGTGGTTTTACTAACCATAAACAACTGATGCTCCTTCTTGATTTCTACTTTCGTGGTGTCAAACATCGCGAGTTGCTCAAGGATCATCATGTCTATCCCTGATATGTTATAGTTCATCACGAAGCTCTAATAGCTTGGTGGCAGTGACTATGGAGAACCATCACTATCTCATCTGGAAGATTAACTCCCACTCGATTCAAGTGATTGTAGTACTCAGACAATCTGAGCACATGCTCAACGATTGAGCTTTTCTCCCTTAGTTTGGAGGCTTAAGAAACTTGTCAGAGGTCTCATACCTCTTGACGTGGGCACTAGTCTGAAATCCCAATTTCAGTCTTCGGAACATCTCATATGTTTTGTGACGTTTCAAAACGTCTTTGTCGCCACAATTTTAAACCGTTAGCATTACGCACTGAACTATCACGTAGTCATCAAAATGTGTATGTCAGATGTCTCGCAACATCTACAGACGACGCTGAGGTTCAACACACCGAGCGGTGCATTAAGGACATAAGCCTTCTGTGCAGCAATGAGGACAATCCTCAGTTCACGGACCCAGTCCGCATAATTGCTAGTATCAACCTTCAACTAAATTTTCTCTAGGAACATATCTTAAATAGTAGAACTAAAGCGCAAGCTATGACATAATTTGCAAAGTCCTTTTGACTATGTTCATGATAATGAAGTTCATCTGATCATTTAATAAACTCCCACTCAGATAGACATCCCTCTAGTTATCTAAGTGATACATGATCCGAGTCAAACTAGGCCGTGTCCGATCATCACGTGAGACGGACTAGTCATCATCGGTGAACATCTCCATGTTGATCGTATCTACTATACGACTCATGTTCGACCTTTCGGTCTCTTTTGTTCCGAGGCCATGTCTGTACATGCTAGGCTCGTCAAGTCAACCTAAGTGTTTCGCATGTGTTACGAGGCCATGTCTGTACATGCTAGGCTCGTCAACACCCGTTGTATTCGAACGTTAGAATCTATCACACCCGATCATCACGTGGTGCTTCGAAACAACGAACCTTCGCAACGGTGCACAGTTAGGGGGAACACGTCTCTTGAAATTTTAGTGAGGGATCATCTTATTTATGCTACCGTTGTTCTAAGCAAATAAGATGTAAACATGAGAAACATCACATGCAAATCATAAAGTGACGTGATATGGCCAATATCATCTTGCGCCTTTTGATCTCCATCTTCGAGGCGCGGCATTACCACCTTCGTCACCGGCATGACACCATGATCTCCATCATCATGATCTCCATCATCGTGTCTTCATGAAGTTGTCTCGCCAACCATTACTTATACTACTATGGCTAACGGTTAGCAATAAAGCAAAGTAATTACATGGCGTTTTCATTGACACGCAGGTCATACAATAAATTAAGACAACTCCTATGGCTCCTGCCGGTTGTCATACTCATCGACATGCAAGTCGTGATTCCTATTACAAGAACATGATCAATCTCATACATCACATATATCATTCATCACATCCTTTTGGCCATATCACATCACATAGCATACCCTGCAAAAACAAGTTAGACGTCCTCTAATTGTTGTTGCATGTTTTACGTGGCTGCTATGGGATTCTAGCAAGAACGTTTCTTACCTACGCAAAAGCCACAACGTGATATGCCAATTTCTATTTACCCTTCATAAGGACCCTTTTCATCGAATCCGATCCGACTAAAGTGGGAGAGACAGACACCCGCTAGCCACCTTATGCAACTAGTGCATGTCAGTCGGTGGAACCTGTCTCACGTAAGCGTACGTGTAAGGTCGGTCCGGGCCGCTTCATCCCACAATGCCGCCGAAACAAGATAAGACTAGTAGCGGCAAGAAGAATTGGCAACATCTACGCCCACAACTACTTTGTGTTCTACTCGTGCAAAGAAACTACGCATAAACCTGGCTCATGATGCCGCTGTTGCGGAACGTAGCAGAAATTCAAAATTTTCTACGCATCACCAAGATCAATCTATGGAGTTTACTAGCAATGAGAGGGAAGGAGTGCATCTACATACCCTTGTAGATCGCGAGCGGAAGCGTTCAAGAGAACGGGGTTGATGGAGTCGTACTCGTCGTGATCCAAATCACCGATGATCCTAGCGCCGAACGGACGGCACCTCCGCGTTCAACACACGTACGGAGCAGCGACGTCTCCTCCTTCTTGATCCAGCAAGGGGGGAGGAGAGGTTGATGGAGATCCAGCAGCACGACGGCGTGGTGGTGGAAGTAGCGGGATCCCGGCAGGGCTTCGCCAAGCGCAAGCGGGGAGGAAGAGGTGTCACGGGAGGGAGAGGGAGGCGCCAGGGCTTGGGTATTGCTGCCCTCCCTTCCCCCCACTATATATAGGGCCAAGGGAGAAGGGGGGGCAGCCTTGGCCCTTCCTCCAAGGAAGGGTGCGGCCAGGGGGGAGTCCTTCCCCCCCAAGGCACCTCGGAGGTGCCTTCCCCCTTTAGGACTCTCCCTTTTCCTTATCTCTTGGCGCATGGGCCTCTTGGGGCTGGTGCCCTTGGCCCATATAGGCCAAGGCGCACCCCCTACAGCCCATGTGGCCCACCCGGGTCTGGTGGACCCCCTTGGTGGACCCCCGGACCCCTTTCGGCACTCCCGGTACAATACCGATAAAGTGCGGAACTTTTCCGGCGACCAAAATAAAACTTCCCATATATAAATCTTTACCTCCGGACCATTCCGGAACTCCTCGTGACCTCCGGGATCTCATCCGGGACTCCGAACAACTTTCGGGTTACCGCATACTAATATCTCTACAACCCTAGCGTCACCGAACCTTAAGTGTGTAGACCCTACGGGTTCGGGAGACACGCAGACATGACCGAGACGACTCTCCGGTCAATAACCAACAGCGGGATCTGGATACCCATGTTGGCTCCCACATGCTCCTCGATGATCTCATCGGATGAACCATGATATCGAGGATTCAATCAATCCCGTATACAATTCCCTTTGTCTATCGGTATGGTACTTGCCCGAGATTCGATCGTCGGTATCCCGATACCTTGTTCAATCTCGTTACCGGCAAGTCTCTTTACTCGTTCCGTAACACATCATCCCGTGATCAACTCCTTGGTCACATTGTGCACATTATGATGATGTCCTACCGAGTGGGCCCAGAGGTACCTCTCCGTTTACACGGAGTGACAAATCCCAGTCTCGATTCGTGCCAACCCAACAGACACTTTCGGAGATACCTGTAGTGCACCTTTATAGCCACCCAGTTACGTTGTGACGTTTGGTACACCCAAAGCATTCCTACGGTATCCGGGAGTTGCACAATCTCATGGTCTAAGGAAATGATACTTGACATTAGAAAAGCTCTTAGCAAACGAACTACACGATCTTGTGCTAGGCTTAGGATTGGGTCTTGTCCATCACATCATTCTCCTAATGATGTGATCCCGTTATCAACGACATCCAATGTCCATGGTTAGGAAACCGTAACCATCTACTGATCAACGAGCTAGTCAACTAGAGGCTTACTAGGGCCATGGTGTTGTCTATGTATCCACACATGTATCTGAGTTTCCTATCAATACAATTCTAGCATGGACAATAAACGATTATCATGAACAAGGAAATATAATAATAACCAATTTATTATTGCCTCTAGGGCATATTTCCAACAGGGTTGTCTCATTGAAACCGTCCTCAGGAACTGAGTTCTGTGTTTGTGATCCATGAACAGCTACTACCACACATTGGAATGCTTAAGTGCCCCTCTCGACTTATTAACCAACATGATCTCTGTCCAGGAGTTGCAACTAGTTTCTGGTGTTTGTAGGTAGTGTTAGTAGTCTACCAAGTGGCACCCGGTACAGGTGGGCTTGGGCCAGACTAGGCACCGTGGCCGGGTATACCAAGCGCCGCCCGTTTGGTGGGCTTGGAACCCTGTACACATCGTTTGGGGCCATGAGCGATACCCCGGCCGGATCTCCTTGCGGATGGAACCCGAATAGGCGATAAACCTGGACGAGAGACTTGTGTGGTTAGTCAGGTCGTGGCCGACTCCCTCGCCAGGCTTCCGCTTGAAGGTTGCCGAGATACACGACGTGTAAATGGTGGTAAGTGGTGAGAGTGTGTGTGAAGAAGTACACCCCTGCAGGGTTAACATCATCTATTCGAATAGCCGTGTCCGCGGAAAAGGACTTCTGGGTTGCCTGTACAGTTCATAGACAAGTGAAAGTGGATACTCTAAAACTCGCAAGATAAGCGTGAGTACTATGGATGGCCTTCTCGTAGGGAGACGAGAGCGGATCCATAGTGGTGTATTGATATGGTGAATATGTGGACTCGTGTGCGCCACCTCAAAAGAGTTGCTTGCAGTCGTAGTTCAGGTTAGCCACTGAGTCAAAGCTGGCTTGCTGCAGTTAAACTCCACTACCCCCTTGGTTGATACCGATGCATATGTCGTTAGTTCTGATGTAAGTCTTGCTGGGTACATTTGTACTCACGTTTGCCTATTTTATGTTTTGCAGAGAGACGTCAGTCTCGCTAGTAGTGTTGTGTGGACTTCGACGTTTAGCTTGTTACCTCAGCTACGATCTTGTGCCCTCGGCGGGGTCTTGTAGATAGTCAGGCTTCTCAGTCTTTTCCATTTGTAGATGTCTGTACTCAGACATGTTAAGCTTCCGCATGTGCTTTGACTTGTATGCTCTGAATGTTGGGTCATGAGACCCATGTTTGTAATATCTCGCTCCTCGGAGCCTAATGAATAAGTACTTGAGTCGTAGAGTTATGTTGTGATGCCATGTTGTATTTACACATATCGAGCATATTGTGTGTATGATTGCAATGCTTGGTATGTGTGGGATCCGACAACCTAGTTGTTTATCCTTGGTAGCCTCTCTTATGGGGAAATGTAGTCTTGTGCTTCCATGAGCCATAGTAGTCCGCTATAGCCCGGTTCACCGGAGTCCTGCTAGCCCAGCACTACTGCTCCGGAACACATGACTGGCCGGCATGTGATTCACCTCGTTCCTATGTCTGTCCCTTCGGGGAAATGTCACACGGTGACATCCGGAGTCCTGCCTAGCCTACTACAGCCTAGTTCACCGGAGTCCTGTTAGCCCAGTGCTACAGCCTGGATTCACACGCTGCTGACCGACATGCTCGATGTTGATTCATGTATGCCTGTCCCCGTAAGTTAGTGCCACTTTGGGTTCACGACTAGTCATGTCGGCCCGGGTTCTCTGTCATATGGATGCTAGCGACACTATCATATATGTGAGCCAAAAGGCGCAAACGGTCCCGGGCCATGATAAGGCGACACCCGTGGGAATACCGTGCGTGAGGCCGCAAAGTGATATGAGGTGTTACCGGCTAGATCGATGTGACTTGGAATCGGGGTCCTGACAGCCGCTTATATCTTTTTAGAGCATGGTGGTTTTATTTTATAGAAATTATTGATCTCTCCTGCTTCACTTATATTATTTTGAGAGTCTTTTAGAACAGCATGGTAATTTGCTTTGGCTATAAAATTAGTCTTAATATGATGAGCATCCAAGATGGGTATAATAAAAACTATCATATAAAGTGCATTGAATACTATGAGAAGTTTGATTCCTTATGATTGTTTTGAGATATGAAGATGGTGATATTAGAGTCATGCTAGTTGAGTAGTTGTGAATTTGAGAGATACTTGTGTTAAAGTTTGTGATTCCCGTAGCATGCACGTATGGTGAACCGTTATGTGATGAAGTCGGAGCACGATTTATTTATTGATTGTCTTCCTTATGAGTGGCGGTCGGGGACGAGCGATGGTCTTTTCCTACCAATCTATCCCTCTAGGAGCATGCGCGTAGTACTTTCTTTTGATAACTAATAGATTTTTGCAATAAGTATGTGAGTTCTTTATGACTAATGTTGAGTCCATGGATTATACGCACTCTCACCCTACCACCATTGCTAGCCTCTCTAATACCGCGCACCTTTCGCCGGTATCATACACCCACCATATACCTTCCTCAAAACAGCCACCATACCTACCTATCATGGCATTTCCATAGCCATTCCAAGATATATTGCCATGCAACTTTCCACCATTCCGTTTATTATGACACGCTCCATCATTGTCATATTGCTTTGCATGATCATGTTGTTGACATCGTATTTGTGGCTAGGCCACCGTTCATCATTCATACATGTCGCTCTTGATTCATTGCATATCCCGGTACACCACCGGAGGCATTCACATAGAGTCATATTTATTCTAAGTATCGAGTTGTAATTCTTGAGTTGTAAGTAAATAGAAGTGTGATGATCTTAATTATTAGAGCATTGTCCCGTGTGAGGAAAGGATGATGGAGACTATGATTCCCCCATAAGTCGGGATGAGACTCCGAACGAAAAAATAAAAGAGGCCAAAGAAGCCCAAATAAAAAAAGAGGCCAAAGAAGCCCACCATAAAAAAATGATGAGAGAAAAAGAGAGAAGGGACAATGTTACTATCCTTTTTCCACACTTGTGCTTCAAAGTAGCACCGTGATCTTCATGATAGAGAGTCTCTTATTTTGTCACTTTCATATACTAGTGGGAATTTTTCATTATAGAACTTGGCTTGTATATTCCAATGATGGGCTTCCTCAAAATGCCCTAGGTCTTCGTGAGCAAGCGAGTTGGATGCACACCCACTTAGTTTCTTTTGTTGAGATTTCATACACTTATAGCTCTAGTGCATCTGTTGCATGGCAATCCCTACTCACTCACATTGATATCTATTGATGGGCATCTCCATAGCCCGTTGATACGCCTAGTTGATGTGAGACTATCTTCTCCTTTTTGTCTTCTCCACAACCACCATTCTATTCCACCTATAGTGCTATGTCCATGGCTCACGCTCATTTTTTCCATGAAAGTTGAAAAGGTTTGAGAACATCAAAAGTATGAAACAATTGCTTGGCTTGTCATCGGGGTTGTGCATGATTAAATACTTTGTGTGATGAAGATAGAGCATAGCCAGACTATATGATTTTGTAGGGATAACTTTCTTTGGCCATGTTATTTTGAGAAGACATGATTGCTTTATTAGTATGCTTGAAGTATTATAATTTTTATGTCAATATTAAAATTTTGTCTTGAATCTTTCGAATATGAACATTCATGCCACAATAAAGAAAATAAATTGAAAATTATGTTAGGTCGCATTCCACATCAAAAAATCAGTTTTTATCATTACCTACTCTACTTGACTAGCTCGTTAACCAAAGCTGGTTATGTTTCCTGACCATAGACATGTGTTGTCATTTGATGAACGGGATCACATCATTAGAGAATGATGTGATGGACAAGACCCATCTGTCAGCTTAGCATTATGATCGTTGAGTTTTATTGCTATTGCTTTCGTCATGACTTATACATGTTCCTCTGACTATGAGATCATGCAACTCCCGAATACCGAAGGAACATCTTGTGTGCTATCAAACGTCACAACATAACTGGGTGATTATAAAGATGCTCTACAGGTGTCTATGAAGGTGTTTGTCGGGTTGGCATAGATCGAGATTAGGATTTGTCACTCCGTGTATCAGAGAGGTAGGGCCCTCTCGGTAATGCACATCACTATAAGCCTTGCAAGCAATGTGACTAATGAGTTAGTTGCGGGATGACGCATTACGGAACGAGTAAAGAGACTTTCCGATAACGAGATTGAACTAGGTATGATGATACCAACGATCGAATCTCGGGCAAGTAACATACCGATGACAAAGGGAACAACGTATGTTGTTATGCGGTTTGACTGATAAAGATCTTCGTAGAATATGTAGGAGCCAATATGAGCATCCAGGTTCCGCTATTGGTTATTGACCAGAGATGTGTCTCGGTCATGTCTACATAGTTCTCGAACCCGTAGGGTCCGCACACTTAACGTTCGATGACGATTTGTATTATGAGTTATGTGATTTGATGACCGAAGCTTGTTCAGAGTCCCGGATGAGATCACGGACGTGACGAGGAGTCTCGAAATGGTCGAGACATAAAGATTCATATATTGGAAGGTTACATTTGGACACCGGAATGGTTCGGGTCGTTTCGGATAAGTTTCGGAGTACCGGGGGTTACCGGAACCCCCCGGGAAGTTAATTGGCCTCATGGGCCTAGTGGTGGAAGAGAGGAGGCCGGCCAAGGAGTGGCGCATGATATGTTTCCAATGTATCTATAATTTTTTATCATTCCATGCTATTATATTGTTTGTTTATGATGTTTAATGGGCTTTAATATGCTATTTTATTTTATTTTTGGGACTAACCTATTAACCGGAGACCCAGTGCCAGTTGCTGTTTTTTGCCTATTTCAGTGTTTAATAGAAAAGGAATATCAAACGGAATCCAAACGGAATGAAACCTTCGCAAGGATCTTTCTTGGAACAAACGCAATCCAGGAGACTTGGAGTGGAAGTCAGAGACGCAACGAGGCGGCCACGAGGAAGGAGGGCGCGCCCCCACCCTCGTGGGCCCCTCGTAGCTCCACCGACCTACCTCTTTCGCCAATATATACTCTTATACCCTGAAAACATCCAGGGGAGCCACAAAACCACTTTTCCACCGCCGCAACCTTCTGTACCCGTGAGATCCCATCTTGGGGCCTTTTCCGGCGATCTGCCGGAGGGGGATTCGATCACGTGGGGCTTCTACATCAACACGATAGCCTCTCCGATGATGTGTGAGTAGTTTACCAGAGACCTTCGAGTCCATAGTTATTAGCTAGGTGTCTTCTTCTCTCGCTTTGGTTCTCAATACAAAGTTCTCCTCGATGTTCTTGGAGATCTATTCGATGTAATACTTTTGCGGTGTGTTTGCCGAGATCCGATGAATTGTGGGTTTATGATCAAGATTATCTATGAACAATATTTGATTCTTCTCTGAATTCTTATATGCATGATTTGATATCTTTGCAAGTCTCTTTGAATTATCAGTTTAGTTTGGCCTACTAGATTGATCTTTCTTGCAATGGGAGAAGTGCTTAGGTTTGGGTTCAATCTTGCGGTGTCCTTTCCTAGTGACAGCAGGGGCAGCAAGGCACGTATTGTATTGTTGCCATCGAGGATGAAAAGATGGGTTTTATATCATATTGCTTGAGTTTATCCATCTACATCATGTCATCTTGCTTAATACGTTACTCTATTCTTATGAACTTAATACTCTAGATGCATGCTGGATAGCGGTCGATGTGTGGAGTAATAGTAGTAGATGCAGAATCGTTTCGGTCTACTTGACACGGACGTGATGCCTATGTTCATGATCATGCCTTGATATTCTCATAACTATGCGCTTTTCTATCAATTGCTCGGCAGTAATTTGTTCACCCACCGTAATATATGCTATCTTGAGAGAACCCACTAGTGAAACCTATGGCCCCGGATCTATTTTACATCATATTAGTTTATCGTCAACTTGCCAATTCTATCACTGTTTATTTTCCAATCTTTACTTTCCAATCTATACAACAAAAATACCAAAAATATTTATCTTATTATCTTTATCAGATCTCACTTTTGCAAGTGGCCGTGAAGGGATTGACAACCCCTTTATTGCGTTGGTTGCAAGGTTCTTGATTGTTTGTGCAGGTACTAGGCGATTTGTGTGTAGTCTCCCACTGGATTGATACCTTGGTTCTCAAAAACTGAGGGAAATACTTATGCTACTTTGCTGCATCACCCTTTCCTCTTCAAGGGAAAACCAACGCATGCTCAAGAGGTAGCAGCGTCCCCCCCCCTAGCCCAAACCGAATTGGACTAGGGTTGGTGGAGGCGGTCCCCCCTTTCCTTCTCTCCTCCTCCTCCTTCCCTCCTCCTACTAGGAATAGGAAAGAGGAGGGGAATCCTACTTGGACTAGGGAGTCCTAGTAGGATTCCCCAAACCTGGCGCGCCCCCTTAGGGCCGGCCACCTCTTCCCTCCCCTCCTTTATATACGTGGCCAGGGGGCACCCCATAGACACACAAGTTGATCTTTTAGCCGTGTGCGGTGCCCCCCTCCACAGTTACACACCTCGGTCATATCGTCGTAGTGCTTAGGCGAAGCCCTCCACCGGTAACTTCATCATCTCCGTCACCACGCCGTCGTGCTGACGGAACTCTCCCTTGGCCTCAACTAGATCAAGAGTTCGAGGGACGTCACCGAGCTGAACGCGTGCTGATCACGGAGGTGCTGTACGTTCGATACTTGGATCGGTTGGATCGCGAAGACGTTCGACTACATCAACCGCGTTACTAAATGCTTCCGCTTTCGGTCTACAAGGGTACGTGGACACACTCTCCCCGCTCGTTGCTATGCTTCTCCTAGATAGATCTTGCGTGATTGTAGGCAATTTTTTTGAAATACTACATTCCCCAACAGTGGCATCCGAGCCAGGTCTATGCGTAGATGTTATATGCACGAGTAGAACACAAAGAGTTGTGGGCGATAATAGTCATACTGCTTACCAGCATGTCATACTTTGATTCGGCAGTATTGTTGGATGAAGCGGCCCAGACCGACATTACATGACCGCGTTCATGAGACTGGTTCTACCACCGTGCTTCGCACACAGGTGGCTAGTGGTTGTCTGTTTCTCCAGCTTTAGTTGAATCGAGTTTGACTACGCCCGGTCCTTGTTGAAGGTTAAAACAACACACTTGACGAAAAATCGTTGTGGTTTCGATGCGTAGGTAAGAACAGTTCTTGCTAGAAGCCCGTAGTAGCCACGTAAAACTTGCAACAACAAAGTAGAGGACGTCTAACTTGTGTTTGCAGGGGTTGCTGTGATGTGATATGGTCAAGACGCGATGAGATATAAATTGTTGTTCGATATGATCATGTTTTGTAACAGTTATCGGCAACTGGCAGGAGCCATATGGTTGCCGCTTTATTGTATGAAATGCATCGCCATGTAATTGCTTTACTTTATTACTAAGCGGTAGCGATAATCGTAGAAGCAATAGTTGGCGAGACGACAACGATGCTTCGATGGAGATCAAGGTGTCAAGCCGGTGACGATGGTGATCATGTCAGTGCTTTTGGAGATGGAGATCAAAGGCACAAGATGATGATGGCCATATCATATCACTTATTTGATTGCATGTGATGTTTATCTTTTTATGCATCTTATTTTGATTAGTACGGCGGTAGCATTATAAGATGATCTCTCACTCAATTTCAAGGTATAAGTGTTCTCCCTGAGTATGCACCATCGCGACAGTTTGTCGTGCCGAGACACCACGTGATGATCGGGTATGATAAGCTCTACGTTCACAATAACGGGTGCAAGCCAGTTTTGCACACGCAGAATACTCGGGTTAAACTTGACGAGCCTAGCATATGCAGATATGGCCTCGGAACACTGAGACCAAAAGGTCGAGCGTGAATCATATAGTAGATATGATCAACATAGTGATGTTCACCATTGAGTACTACTCCATCTCACGTGATGATCGGACATGGTTTAGTTGATATGGATCACGTGATCATTTAGATAACTAGAGGGATGTCTATCTAAGTGGGAGTTCTTAAGTAATATGATTAATTGAACTTTAATTTATCATGAACTTAGTCCTGATAGTTTTTGCATATCTATGTTGTAGATCAATAAGCTCGCGTATAGGTTCCTCGTTTATTTTTTGATATGTTCCTAGAGAAAAATAAGTTGAAAGATGATAGTAGAAATGATGCGGACTAGGTCCGTGATCTGAGGATTATCCTCATTGCTGCACAGAAGAATTATGTCCTTGATGCATCGCTAGGTGACGGACCTATTACAGGAGCAGATGCAGACGTTATGAACATGTGGCAAAGCTCGGTATGATGACTACTTGATAGTTTAGTGCACCATGCTTTACGGCTTAGAACCGGGACTTCAAAAACGTTTTGAACACCACAGAACATATAAGATGTTCCATGAGCTGAAATTTGTATTTCAGACCGATGCCCGAGTCGAGAGGTATGAGACCCCTGACAAGTATTTTGCCTACAAGATGGAGGAGAATAGCTCAACCAGTGAGCATGTGCTCAGAATGTCTGAGTACTACAATCGCTTGAATCAAGTGGGAGTTAATCTTCCAGATAAGATAGTGATTGACAGAGTTCTCTAGTCACTATCACCAAGTTACTAGAACTTCGTGATGAACTATAATATGTAAGGGATGACGAAAACGATTCCCGAGCTCTTTGCGATGCTGAAATCAGCGAAGGTAGAAATCAAGGAAAGCATCAAGTGTTGATGGTTGACAAGACCACTAGTTTCAAGTAAAAGGGCAAAGGAAAGAAAGGGAACTTCAAGAAGAATGACAAGCAAGTTGCCACTCCCATGAAGAAGCCCAAAGATAGACCCAAGACTGAAACTGAGTGCTTCTACTGCAAAGGAAATGGTCACTGGAAGTGGAACTACCCTATATACTTGGCGGATAAGAAGGATGGCAAAGTGAACAAAGGTATATTTGATATACATGTTATTGATGTGTACTTTACTAGTGTTTATAGCAACCCCTCTGTATTTGATACTGGTTCAGTTGCTAAGAGTAGTAACTTCAAACGGGAGTTGCAAAATAAACAGAGACTAGTTAAGGGCGAGGTGATGATGTGAGTTGGAAGTGATTCCAAGGTTGATAAGATCACCATCGCACACTCTCTTTACCTTCGGGATTAGTATTGAACCTAAAATAAATGTTATTTGGTGTTTGCGTTGATCATGAATATGATTGGATCATGTTTAGTGCAATACGGTCATTCATTTAAGTCAAAGAATAATTGTTGTTCTATTTACATGAATAAAACCTTCTATGGTCATACACTCAATATAAATGGTTTATTGAATCTCGATCGTAGTGATACACATATTCATAATATAGAAGCCAAAAGATGCAAAGTTAATAATGATAGTGCAACTTATATGTGGCACTGCCGTTTAGGTCATATTGGTGTAAAGCGCATGAAGAAACTCCATGCTGATGGACTTTTGGAATCACTTGGTTATGAATCACTTGATGCTTGCGAACCATGCCTCATGGGCAAGATGACTAAGGCTCCGTTCTCCGGAACAACGGAGCGAGCAATTGACTTATTGGAAATAATACATACTAATGTATGCGGTCCGATGAGTGTTGAGGCTCGTGACGAGTATCGTTATTTTCTAACCTTCATAGATGATTTGGCAGATATGGGTATATCTACTTGATGAAACATAAGTCTGAAACATTTGAAAAGTTCAAAGAATTTCAGAGTGAAGTGGAAAATCATCGTAACAAGAAAATAAAGTTTCTATGATCTGATCTTGGAGGTGAATATTTGAGTTACGAGTTTGGTCTTCATTTGAAACAATGTGGAATAGTTTCGCAACTCACGCCACCTGGAACACCATAGCGTAATGGTGTGTCCGAACGTCGTAATCGTACTTTATTACATATGGTACAATCTATGATGTCTCTTACTGATTTACCGCTATCATTTTGGGGTTATGCTTTAGAGACGGCTACATTCACGTTAAATAGGGCACCATCTAAATCCGTTGAGACGACACCATATGAACTGTGGTTTCGCAAGAAACCCAAGTTGTCGTTTCTTAAAGTTTGGGGCTGCGATGCTTATGTGAAAAAGCTTCAACCTGATAAGCTCGAACACAAATCGGAGAAATGTGTCTTTATAGGATACCCAAAGGAGACTGTTGGGTACACCTTCTATCACAGATCCGAAGGCAAGATATTCGTTGCTAAGAATGGATCCTTTCTAGAGAAGGAGTTTCTGTCGAAAGAAGTGAGTGGGAGGAAAGTAGAACTTGATGAGGTAATTGTACCTGCTCCCTTATTGGAAAGTAGTTCATCACAGAAATCAGTTCCAGTGATTCCTACACCAATTAGTGAGGAAGCTAATGATGATGATCATGAAACTTAAGATCAAGTTACTACTGAACCTCGTAGGTCAACCAGAGTACGGTCCACACCAGAGTGGTACGGTAATCCTGTTCTGGAAGTCATGTTACTAGACCATGACAAACCTACGAACTATGAGGAAGTGATGATGAGCCCAGATTCCGTGAAATGGCTTGAGTCCATGAAATCTGAGATGGGATCCATGTATGAGAACAAAGTATGGACTTTAATTGACTTGCCTGATGATCGGTGAGCCATTCAAAATAAATGGATATTCAAGAGGAAGAAGGACGCTGCTAGTAGTGTTACTATCTACAAAGCTCGAATTGTCGCAAAAAGTTTTCGACAAGTTTAAGGTGTTGACTACGATAAGATTTTCTCACTCGTAGCGATGCTTAAGTCTGTCCGAATCATGTTAGCAATTGCCACATTTTATGAAATCTGGCAAATGGATGTCAAAACTACATTCCTTAATAGATTTCTTAAAGAAGAGTTGTATATGATGCAACAAGAAGGTTTTGTCAATCCTAAAGGTGCTAGCAAAGTGTGCAGCGATCCATCTATGGACTGGTACAAGCATCTCATAGTTGGAATATACGCTTTGATAAGTTGATCAAATCATATAGTTTTATACAGACTTGCGGTGAAGCCTGTATTTACAAGAAAGTGAGTGGGAGCACTACAGCCTTTCTGATAAGTATATGTGAATGACATATTGTTGATCGGAAATGATATAGAATTTTTTGGAAAGCATAAAGGAGTGTTTGAAAGGAGTTTTTCAAAGAAAGACCTCGGTGAAGCTGCTTACATATTGGGCATCAAGATCTATAGAGATAGACCAAGACGCTTGATAAGATTTTTCAATGAGTACATACCTTGACAAGATTTTTGAAGTAGTTCAAAATGGAACAGTCAAAGAAGGAGTTCTTGCCTGTATTGCAAGGTGTAAAGTTGAGTAAGACTCAAAACACGACCATGGCAGAAAATAGAAAGAGAATGAAAGCCATTCCCTATGCCTCAGCCATAGGTTTTATAAAGTATGCTATGCTGTGTACCAAACCTTTTGTGTACCTTGCCATGAGTTTGGCAAGGGGGTACGATATTGATCCAGGAGTGGATCACTTGACAGCGGTCAAAATTATCCTTAGAAGACTAAGGAGATATTTCTCTGTTATGGAGGTGATAAAGAGTTCGTCGTAAAGAGTTACGCTGATGCAAGCTTTTACACTGATCTGGATGACTCTGAGTGTCAATCTGGATACATATTGAAAGTGGGAGCAATTAGCTAGAGTAGCTCCATGCAGAGCATTGTAGACATAGAAAATTTACAAAATACATACGGCTCTGAATGTGACAGACCCATTGACTAAGCTTCTCTCACAAGCAAAACATGATCATGCCTTAGTACTCTTTGTGTGTTAATCACATAGCGATGTGAACTAGATTATTGACTCTAGTAAAACCCTTTGGGTATTAGTCACATGGCGATGTGAAGTAATCACATGGTGATGTGAACTATTGGTGTTAAGTCACATGGCGATGTGAACTAGATTATTAACTCTAGTGCAAGTGGGAGACTGAAGGAAATATGCCCTAGAGGCAATAATAAAGTTGTTATTTATATTTCCTTATATCATGATAAATGTTTATTATTCATGCTAGAATTGTATTAACCGGAAACTTAGTACATGTGTGAATACATAGACAAAACAGAGTGTCCCTAGTATGCCTCTACTTGACTAGCTCGTTAATCAAAGATGGTTGTGTTTCCCAACCATAGACATGTGTTGTCATTTGATGAACGGGATCACATCATTAGAGAATGATGTGATGGACAAGACCCGTCCATTAGCTTAGCATTATGATCGTTGAGTTTTATTGCTATTTCTTTCTTCATGACTTATACATGTTCCTCTGACTATGAGATCATGCAACTCCTAAACACTGAAGGAACACCTTGTGTGCTATCAAACATCACAACATAACTCGGTGATTATAAAGATTCTCTACAGGTGTCTCCGAAGGTGTTTGTTGGGTTGGCATAGATCGAGATTATGATTTGTCACTCCGTGTATCGGAGAGGTATCTCCGGGCCCTCTCGGTAATGCACATCACTATAAGCCTTGCAAGCAATGTGACTAATGAGTTAGTTGCGGGATGATGCATTACGGAACGAGTAAAGAGACTTGCCGGTAACGAGATTGAACTAGGTATGATGATACCGACAATCGAATCTCGGGCAAGTGACATACCCATGAGAAAGGGAACAACGTATGTTGTTATGCGGTTTGACCAATAAAGATCTTCGTAGAATATGTAGGAGCCAATATGAGCATCCAGGTTCCTCCATTGGTTATTGACCGGAGATGTGTCTCGGTCATGTCTACATAGTTCTCGAACCCGTAGGGTCCGCACGCTTAACGTTCGATGACGATTTGTATTATCAGTTATGTGATTTGATGACCGAAGCTTGTTCAGAGTCCTGGATGAGATCACGGACATGACGAGGAGTCTCGAAATGGTCGAGACATAAAGATTCATATATTGGAAGGTTACATTTGGACACCAGAATGGTTCGGGTCGTTTCGGAGTACCGGGGGTTACCGGACACCCCCCCCCGGAAGTTAGTGCGCCTCATGGGCCTAGTGGTGGAAGAGAGGAGGCCGGCCAAGGAGCGGCGCGCTGATATGTCCATTTTGCATCATGCTTTTATATCGATATTTATTGCATTATGGGCTGTTATTACACGTTATGTCACAATACTTATGTCTATTCTCTCTTATTTTACAAGGTTTACATGAAGAGGGAGAATGCCGGCAGCTCGAAATCTGGGCTGGAAAAGGAGCAAATATTAGAGACCTATTCTACACAGCTCCAAAAGTCCTGAAACTTCACGGAAGTTATTTTTGGAATTAATAAAAAATATTGGCGAAAGAATCCACCAGAGGGGGCCCACACCCTGGCCACGAGGGTGGGGGCGCGCCCTACCCCCTGGGTGCGCCCCCTGCCTCGTGGGCCCCCTGGCAGGCCTCCGGTGCCCATCTTCTGCTATATGAAGTCTTTTACCCTGGAAAAAAAATCATAAGCAAGCTTTCAGGAAGAAACTCCGCCGCCACGAGGCGGAACCTTGGCGGAACCAATCTAGGGCTCCGGCAGAGCTGTTCTGCCGGGGAAACTTCCCTCCGGGAGGGGGAAATCATCGCCATCGTCATCACCAACGATCCTCTCATCCCGGAGGGTGTCAATCTCCATCAACATCTTCACCAGCACCATCTCCTCTCAAACCCTAGTTCATCTCTTGTATCCAATCTTTGTCCCAAAGCCTCAGATTGGTACCTGTGGGTTGCTAGTAGTGTTGATTACTCCTTGTAGTTGATGCTAGTTGGTTTATTTGGTGGAAGATCATATGTTTAGATCCTTTATGCATATTAATACCCCTCTAATTATGAACATGAATATGATTTGTGAGTAGTTACATTTGTTCCTGAGGACATGGGAGAAGTCTTGCTATAAGTAGTCATGCGAATTTGGTATTCGTTCGATATTTTGATGAGATGTATACTGTCTCTCCTCTAGTGGTGTTATGTGAATGTCGACTACATTACACTTCACCATTATTTGGGCCTGGAGGAAGGCATTGGGAAGTAATAAGTAGATGATGGGTTGCTAGAGTGACAGAAGCTTAAACCCTAGTTTATGCGTTGCTTCGTAAGGGGCTGATTTGGATCCACATGTTTCATGCTATGGTTAGGTTTACCTTAATACTTCTTTTGTAGTTGCCGATGCTTGCAATAGGGGTTAATCATAAGTGGGATGTTTGTCCAAGAAAGGAAAGCACCCAAGCACCGGTCCACCCACATACCAAATTATCAAAGTAACGAACGCGAATCATATGAGCGTGATGAAAACTAGCTTGACGATAATTCCCATGTGTCCTCGGGGGCGCTTTTCTCTATATAAGAGTTTGTCCAGGCTTGTCCTTTATTACAAAAAGGATTGGGCCATCTTGCTGCACCTTATTTACTTTCATTACTTGTTACCCGTTACAAATTACCTTATCACAAAACTATCTGTTACCGATAATTTCAGTGCTTCCAGAGAATACCTTACTGAAAACCGCTTATCATTTCCTTCTGCTCCTCGTTGGGTTTGACACTCTTACTTATCAAAAGGACTATGATAGATCCCCTATACTTGTGGGTCATCAAGACTCTTTTCTGGCGCCGTTGCCGGGGAGTGAAGCGCCTTTGGTAGGTGGAATTTGGTAAGGAAAAATTTATATAGTGTGCTGAAATTTACTGTCACTTGTTACTATGGAACATAATCCTTTGAGGGGCTTGTTCGGGGTATCTTCACCCCGACCAGTAGAGCAAAGAGTTGCTCCTCAACCTAATGAACCTACTGAAAATGTTTACTTTGAAATTCCTTCGGGTATGAATGAGAAACTGCTAGCTAATCCTTTTACCGGAGATGGAACATTACATCCTGATTTGCACCTAATCTATGTGGATGAAGTTTGTGGATTATTTAAGCTTGAATTGCAGGTATGCCCGAGGATGTTATCAAGAAGAAGGTCTTACCTTTATCTTTGAAGGGAGAGGCATTGACATGGTTTAGGCTATGTGATGATATGGGATCATGGAACTACAACCGATTGAAATTAGAATTTCATCAGAAGTTTCATCCTATGCATCTTGTTCATCGTGATCGTAATTATATATATAATTTTTGGCCCCGTGAAGGAGAAAACATCGCCCAAGCTTGGGGGAGGCTTAATTCAATGTTATATTCATGCCCCAATCATGAGCTCTCAAGAGAAATGATTATTCAAAAATTTTATGCTCGGCTTTCTCTCAATAAGCGCTCCATGCTCGATACTTCTTGTACTGGCTCTTTTATGATGAAGACTATTGAATTCAAATGGGATTTATTGGAAAGAATTAAACGCAACTCTGAAGATTGGGATCTCGACAAAGGTAAGGAGTCAGGAATAACACCTAAGTTTGATTGTGTTAAATCTTTTATGGATACCGATGTTTTCCGTGAATTTAGCACTAAATATGGACTTGACTCTGAGATAGTAGCTTCTTTCTGTGAATCATTTTCTACTCAGGTTGATCTCCCTAAGGAGAAGTGGTTTAAATATAATCCTCCCATTTAAGTAAAAGTAGTTGCACCTATTAAAGTTGAAGAAAAGACTATCACTTATAATGATCCTATTGTTCCTACTGCTTATATTGAGAAACCACCTTTCCCTGTTAGAATAAAGGATCATGCTAAAGCTTCCACTGTGGTCAACAAAAGTAACATTAAGACACCCAAACCCCCTGGGCAAATTAAAGTTGAACCTAGTATTGCTATGGTTAAAGATCTCTTGGCTGATAATATTGATGGGCATGTTATTTACTTCTGTGAGGAAACTGTCGGTGTCAAAACCGGCGGATCTCGAGTAGGGGGTCCCGAACTGTGCGTCTAAGGCAGATGGTAACAGGAGGCGGGGGACACGATGTTTACCCAGTTTCGGGCCCTCTCGATGGAGGTAATACCCTACTTCCTTCTTGATTGATCTTGATGATATGAGTATTACAAGAGTTGATCTACCACGATATCGTAGAGGCTAAACCCTAGAAGCTAGCCTATGGTATGATTGTCGTTGTCCTGCGGACTAAACCCTCCGGTTTATATAGACACTGGAGGGGGCTAGGGTTACACAGAGTCGGTTACAAGGGAGGAGATCTACATATCCGTATCGCCAAGCTTGCCTTCCACGCCAAGGAGAGTCCCATCCGGACACGGGTCGAAGTCTTGAGTCTTGTATCTTCATAGTCCAACAGTCCGGCCAAAGGATATAGTCCGGCTGTCCGAGGACCCCCTAATCCAGGACTCCCTCAATAGCCCCTGAACCAGGCTTCAATGACGATGAGTCCGCCGCGCAGATTGTCTTCGGCATTGCAAGGCGGGTTCCTCCTCCGAATACTCCATAGAAGATTTTGAACACAAGGATAGTGTCCAGCTCTGCAAAACAAATTCCACATACCACCGTAGAGAGAATAATATTTCCGCCAATCTAATCTGCTGACACATTTTGCAGTATGACATCACACGACGACCCGGTCATTATTCGAACCGTTTTTCACAACCAGTCACTGCACATATCGCGAGGCGGTTTCCTTGGCACGTCTTGTCACAGCAGAGATCGTGTCCCCTTATCACGGGATTCTCATCAATACGGGTGTGGGTAACCCAACCGCGCCATCAATTACGGCGCTTGGGGAATAAGCGAGTTTACCAGGTAGGTGGGGAGGCGCATAGCCCCTTCCGCCCTTATAAAGGGACAAGGATTCACCCTTTTCACCCATGCCTTCTTCCTCCTTGCTCATCCATTCTTGCACACTCGAGATCCAGCACCCAAGTTCGCGTTTTTCTCCTCAAACCACTCCAAGCATGTCCGGAACGGGAGGAAAGTGGATGGTCTCCTCTGTTACGGAGGAGAACATCACAAAGCTGCGGGGAGCCGAATATCTGGCCGCGGATATCGCACACCGACTGCCAGATGCGAGACAGATCATCCCTACTCCAAAACCCCATGAGAGGGTGGTTTTTCTTTCCCACTTCGTCCGCGGACTGGGATTTCCCCTCCACCCGTTTGTCCGCGGGCTCATGTTCTACTACGGGCTGGACTTTCACGATCTGGCCCCCAATTTCATCCTCAACATCTCGGTGTTTATCGTCGTGTGCGAGGTCTTCCTCCGCATCAAGCCCCACTTCGGCCTGTGGCTGAAGACCTTCAATGTTAAACCGAAGGTGGTGGTCGGCCAGCAAGCGGAGTGCGGAGGTGCCATGGTGGGCAAAATGCCCAACGTCACCTGGCTCAAAGGCTCCTATGTGGAGACCATAAAGGGGTGGAAATCGGGGTGGTTCTACATCACCGAGCCGCGCGACACCAACTGGGTGGCGGCCCCCGAATTTCGATCCGGAATCCCCATGCGGCTCACCTCCTGGAAAGAGAAGGGCCTGTCCTGGGGTTCCCCGATAGAGCTGACTGGACTCCAGACATGCATCAAAAACATGATGAGCAAGAAAATCAAGCTCGTCAACATGGTCCAAGTCATGCTCTTCCGCCGGATCCTCCCGTGTCAAAGACAGGCATTCAATTTGTGGGAGTTCGACCCGGCCGAGCACCAGACGCTGCGAGAGCTCTTCGACACGACGCACAAGGATGTCTGGAAGGTGCTGTTCAAGGGCGCCGAGGTACCTCCTCCCCTTACCGAGGACCGCGCACTCAGCGCAAAGTGTCCTGCTAATCCGGTAAGTCTTTTATATCTTATAAGATGTTCATTTCCCCAGTATAACCACGCGCGGGATCTAAGCCTCCACGCCATTTAACAGGACTAGGTAGCGACAGCGGAGCAGATCGATTGTCTAGCTCCCCTGCCCGAAGATCCAGCAGATGCTCTCCTAACGGAGATGCTGGTTCTGGCACCTTATGAGGTGCCAGAGAAGAAGGCCACGGGGACCAGGAAGGGTCTCCGGCGCAAGGTTATATCGGACTCATCGTCCGAAACACCGAGGCCCACTCCTCCCATGAAAACGAGGAGGAAGAAGAGGAAAGTTCTCCCCCCAGCCGGGGAGACAAGAAAAGGAAGGCCGCCCCGGCTGGGGCGACCGAAGGGTCCAAAAAGGGAAGGACCCTCCTTCCGGACAACTCCACAACCGCCACCTACAGCGACGACGAGTGGCTGCCCAGGGATAAGCCCCTGGCGAAGTCGTAAGTATCTGGATACCATAGTAATGCTGGTATGTTTCGTTTTGTTGCTTCTTATCATGTCAAACATGATCACACAGCCCCTCCAAAGCTCATATCGGCATATCCTCTTCGGAGGAGTCTTTGGGCGAGTCAGAGATGAACAGCGATTCACTCCCGACCGCCTCCTCCCCCCGCCCTATGGACGACGCCGAGGTGTTGTCTCAAAGGGAACAGAACCAAGGGGTGACAGTTCCGGAGGCGCCCCAAGGCGACATTCCAGGTGCTAGGTGTAAGAGGGGCAAGCCTCCCCTGGGCCCCAACGCTGGGGGCAACAAGTCTGGCCCCAAGCCGAATACGATGCCGGAACCTCCAGTGGTTCCGGACTCTGTCAGGCAACCCCTCGCTAAGGGGGGGAAAGCCGTCTGTGTCGATGGCCTCTGTTCATCCAGAGGCATCGGACAACTTGCTGGAAGCGCTTCGCGGCGCTTCCATCGACGAAGAGCACCGCACCATTATGAGTGCGGTGGTCAAGAAGGTTCAGTCCGCCAAGAGCGGACTGACTGAAGCCTGTGCCAGCCTCCTAACAGGCTTTGAGGTAAGTAACCAGATTATAAGAGAATTTTACCGCATAGACAGTAGCCCCTGATGCTCTGTTTGGCGTTCGCAAAGGAAGGCCGAATAGAGGATCAAATAATAACCGTAGGAGTCTAATCCGAATATATCTATGTGCATATGCAGGCTTCACTGCTAGCCGCTGCCGCACGTACTGCGGAGGTCGCCGCACTGAAGCGGGACCTTGAGCGGTCCAAGGAAGAGCTCCGCCTTACCAAGAGGCAGCTCGAAGAGAACGAAGGTAAGTGAGACCCCGTCTGTATATTATAAAAATTTTGGTTTTTAGAATAATGGGATCATCATGAATTTTGCTAGGGGCCACGACCGAAGTGGCGTCCCTGCAGAAGGCGCTATCCGAGGCTGAAGACAAAGTGGCCAAGGAGCGCATCGAGCGAGAAAAGCAAGAAGCCCGAGTAGGTGAGATGCAGCAAGAGCTCCAGGCTCTCGCCAAAAAACACGAGTCCTTGGAGCTTGACTCTAAGACACAAGGGTCCGAGCTTGCGAAGGCCCTCGAAAGCGCACAACATGCCAAGGCCGAAGCCCAAAAGGCCCTCCGGGAGATTGAGGCGGTTAAGAAGATAGCGGCGGGTAAGGCATTCATTATGCAAAGCAAGCATGTGAAGAAAACTTTCTTTTTACTTACCCGAGTTTGGAGCTCTCCAGGAGCGTTCGCAAATCTACCCCGCAGTGTGTCGGATGCCGCGGAGTTCTACCGGGCTGAGGAGGGGAGCTCGATGGAGAAGTTGTTCTGGTCTCAGTATACTGGGACCGAACACCCAGTGCCCTTGAGCGACCAGCTAAAGCAACTGGTCGAGCTCCACAAGGCGGCCGAACAGGCCATGAAGGGTCTTATAGTCCGGATGTGGCCTGGCGAGCCCCTGCCTGATAGCTACTTCAGCCTGGTGAGGCGGCTTGTGAATGCCTGCCCACGGCTTGAAGTCGTAAAGCGGTCCGTCTGCATCGAGGGTGCACGCAGGGCTTTTGCCCTGGCAAAGGTGCACTGGGCAAAGCTGGACGCCGAGAAACTGGTGAAGGAGGGGCCGCCGGAAGGCAAGGAGCATCGCCACCCCGAAATGTATTATAACAGTGTCCTGAAGGGTTCTCGCCTTGTGGCGGAGGAATGTGCTAAGGATGTAATATTCGAATGAATGTACTCATGTGATCCTGTAATATGAAACGAGTTCATGTGCGCTATGCAATGCTTGTTAATTTAAAATATTACCTTCTGTGCGGCCGTTTATGAAATCTGAGAGTTGGCCAGTCGTCGGCTTCTGCCCCCATGTAACTAGTACTGGGGTGTTCGGGATAAACCTGAGCACTCTTTATCCCAATTTTGGGTCCTTCGAAGGAGGTGTTCAGCACAGCGAACCAGGCAATCGGACTATAAAGCTTTATCACTCTCACTTAGCCATAGAAGTCTACAATTTTAAATTTTGGCGAAGCCCCTAGTATTCGGAAGGCCGAATTTGGGGCGCTATATACGCCTAAGTCGGGCAAGGCCGACTCCTCGCCCGAAGTGGAAAAAGTCTTTAAGGACTTGAGACCTCTCGAACAGCGACCAGCTCTCGCCTTATCATGACAGTCAGTTTTCGGCTTTCTCTACTGAGGTGCTCGTCCGGAAGAACCGGGACACAATCGCAGTAGTTCTCCCAGCGCTACCTTAGCCGATATTGCGGAACGTAAGGTACCAAAACATGGGAGCCGGGCAAACCCAACTATTGACCCAAGACAAGATTCGAAGCTGATGCATATAATGCTATAAGTTTGGGGTGCCGCACTGTCGAAAGTGTTCGGACTTCTCACGCCGTATTATGGGGTATACTGAAGCCCCTGGCGCACTGGTCGTACCAGAATGTATGGGTGCAATTTGTCGTAAATAAACGGACAAGAGAAAAAAAAGAAAGGATAATGCAATAATAGGCTAACGCTATGCATTGTTATTTAAATAATACATTGAAGCGTACTGATACAAGTAGTGCAACTAAGCGAAAAAAATATAGGACTATTTGACATGTCCTATCCAAGGGCAAGCTGCGTATGGGTATTAAAAACAGGTATTTCGATCATTATCAGAGACCACCTGGGGATTCCCTTGTACGTCTTAGCTTCTTGCCTCCTTGGTATTTCCTTCCCGTAATGCGTCCAGCAATCAGACTGCCGAAAAGGGCTTCCGGAGAGTAAGATCCTGAAAGAGAGAAAATGGTAAAGGTATACAGCCCCTGGGGCGGTTGAGCCGCATTGTGGGGCGTGTCCTGGCCGTGCCCCCGCCTATGCCCATGTTATTTTTAGTGCGTAATTGTGTACGCGCGACACGGATTTCGTCGCTTGACCGGGACTAGGACGGAGGCCGAATTGCTAGGCGAGCTCTGAACGTGCCAGGCGATCCTGTTGCAGGTTACTCTAGACTCGCTTGAAGGTGTCCAGGGGCTTTATCGCTGAATTGGCGGTGTGCCTTAAAAGGCTGCTTTGTGCCTCTGCTGCGAGGGCCGCAGTGTGCTCCTCCGTGCGGAGCGAGCGTTCTGTGTTTCCATTGACTGTTATAACCCCATGAGGTCCTGGCATTTTGAGCTTGAGGTATGCATAATGCGGTACCGCATTGAATCTGGCAAATGCGGTTCGTCCGAGCAGTGCGTGATAGCCACCGCGGAACGGGACGATATCGAAGATTAATTCCTCGCTTCGGAAGTTGTCCGAAGATCCGAAGACCACTTCCAGTGTGATTGAGCCCGTGCAGTGGGCCTCTACACCTGGGATGACACCTTTAAAGGTGGTTTTAGTGGGTTTGATCCTGGAGGGGTCTATACCCATTTTGCGCATGGTATCCTGATAAAGCAGGTTCAGGCTGCTGCCGCCGTCCATAAGGACTCGGGTGAGGTGAAATCCGTCAATGATGGGATCAAGGACCAATGCGGCAGAACCGCCATGACGGATCTAGTGGGGTGGTCCCTACGATCGAAAGTGATCGGACAGGAAGACCATGGGTTGAACTTTGGGGCGACTGGCTCCATCGCGTAGATGTCCCTTAGAGCACGCTTCCGTTCCCTCTTGGGAATATGGGTTGCGTATATCATGTTCACCGTTTTCACTTGGGGTGGAAATTTCTTCTGTCCTCCTGTGTTCGGCGGCCGGGACTCATCCTCATCATCGCTATGCAGCCCCTTTTCCTTGTTTTCGGTATTCAACTTGCCGGCCTGCTTGAACACCCAGCATTCTCTGTTGGTGTGATTGGCTGGCTTATCGGGGGTGCCGTGAATTTGACACGAGCGATTGAGTATGCGGTCCAAACTGGACGGGCCCGGATTGCTTCTTTTGAACGGCTTCTTCTGCTGACCGGATTTAGAACCACTGAATCCGGCATTTAACGCCGTGTCTTCGGCGTTGTCACCGTTGTTGCGGCGCTTGTGTCTGTTGCGACGTGGTCTGCTGGTACTATCTTTGGCATCTGAATTGCCATGACTTCTTGATGTGTTGTTGCTGCGAGCCAGCCAGCTGTCCTCGCCCGCGCAAAAGCGGGTCATGAGTGTCGTGAGCGCTGCCATAGACTTCGGTTTCTCCTGGCTGAGGTGCCGGGAGAGCCACTCATCATGGATGTTATGCTTAAATGCCTCTAAGGCCTCTGCGTCCGGACAATCTACAATTTGGTTTTTCTTAGTTAGGAACCGGGTCCAGAATTTCCTGGCCGATTCCCCTGGCTGCTGAGTTATATGGCTCAAGTCATCAGCATCCGGTGGTCGCACATAAGTACCCTAGAAGTTGTCAAGGAATGCATCTTCCAAATCCTCCCAACTACCAATGGAGTCTGCTGGCAAGCTATTCAGCCAATGCCGAGTTGGTGCTTTGAGTTTTAGTGGGAGGTACTTGATAGCATGTAGATCATCACCGTGAGCCATGTGGATGTGGAGGAGGAAATCCTCGATCCATACCGCAGGGTCTGTTGTACCATCATATGATTCAATATTTACGGGTTTAAAACCCTCTGGGAATTCGTGATCCATTACTTCATCGGTGAAGCATAGGGAGTGTGCGGCGCCTTTGTGCCGGGCTATATCGCGACGCAGTTCGTACGAGTCTTGTCTGCTGTGTTTGGCCCAGCAGGATTTGCTTTTAGTGTATCCGGCGTGACGGTCATCGTCCCGCGTTGGGGCGCGCCCCCGTGATCCGTGGATCGATCTTGCATGTTTTGCTTTGTTTTCCAATACGTCTCGCAGGTCCCGCGTGTTGCCCCGGGCCTTGGTATTTTTGTTTGAATGGCAGCGGGGTGCGGGCTAGACTTCGGGCTGATATGCCTCTCTGTCTCGGCCACGAGGTGGCCGATCAGCCGCATCATACGCTGGTGATGTAGGTTTCAATGCTTCCTCCTCGAGTTGGGGTAGCAACCTGCGCTTTGGGTAACTCTTGGTTGAGCGCTCGAGTTCGTATTCCTCGGCTGCTAGGACTTCAGTCCATCTATCCGCTAGCAGATCTTGATCAGCTCGAAGCTGTTGTTGCTTTTTTCTTCAGGCTGTTTGTTGTGGCTATAAGCCAGCGCTTGAAGCGCTCCTGCTCGACGGGATCCTCAGGCATAATAAATTCTTCGTCGCCGAGGCTCACTTCGTCTTCGGAGAGAGGCATGTAATTGTCATCCTCTGATTCTCCGTTTGCTGCCTGTTCCGGAGGGCTAGCTTGTTCATCCTCCCGCTCGAGGTCTGGCTGGAGGGGATTGTCGTCGTCTCCGGCACTGTCTGGAGCGTTATTGTCTCTTGTGCCGGTATCGCTGCTTTTGCTATGGCAGGACTTAGAGCGGCGCCGCTGACATCGGTGCTTGGATTGCTTCTTGGAGGGATTATCCTCCATTGTCTTATCGCCATCGCCTTCTTTGGGGGTGTCCACCATGTATATATCATATGATGAGGTGGCAGTCCAGCGCCCTGTGGGCGGTGGTTCTTGTTCGTCTCCTGCATCGTCATCCATACCGTCGATGTCTTTGGAGCCGAAGTCGAGCATGTCGGTTAAATCGTCGACAGTGGCTACTAAGTGGGTGGTGGGTGGGGAGCGAATTTCTTCATCGTCCGCATCCCATTCTAGCCGGACATAGTGCGGCCAAGGGTCTCCTGACAGGGAGAGTGACCTCAACGAGTTTAGCACGTCGCCAAAAGGCGAGTGCTGAAAGATATCCGCGGAGGTAAACTCCATGATTGGTGCCCAATCGGATTCGATAGGCACGGACACAGGCGGCTCGGAGTCCATGGCCGGGGACGAATCCAATGGTTTGGCAACACGGGTCTCGGAGGAGGTGAAGTCAGTATTCGGCTCTATCGCCGTTGAGTGTGCGGCCTCCGTGGCGGGGTCCATCCACCCGTCCTCAGATGGCGCAATTTGTTCCGGATTAAGGGCCGGAGTAGATGCAGGTGTGATCTCCCGAACACTGTCTGACGGCAGAGCTAAGTCATGCTCGTCGTGATTGTGCGGTGCACCTGACATGGGCTCGAATCCGTCGAAGATCAAGTCTCCGCGGATGTCAGCAGTATAGTTCAATTTTCCAAACCTGACCTGATGGCCAGGGGCGTAGCTCTCGATCTGCTCCAGATGGCCAAGCGAGTTGGCCCGCAGTACGAAGCTGCCGAATACGAAGATTTGTCCGGGAAGGAAAACCTCACCCTGGATCGCATCATTGCCGATGATCGAAGGAGCCATCAAGCCTTATGGTGACGGCACAGTGGAACTCTCAATGAAAGCACCAATGTCGGTGTCAAAACCGGCGGATCTCGGGTAGGGGGTCCCGAACTGTGCGTCTAAGGCGGATGGTAACAGGAGGCGGGGGACACGATGTTTACCCAGGTCGGGCCCTGTCGATGGAGGTAATACCCTACTTCCTTCTTGATTGATCTTGATGATATGAGTATTACAAGAGTTGATCTACCACGAGATCGTAGAGGCTAAACCCTAGAAGCTAGCCTATGGTATGATTGTCGTTGTCCTATAGACTAAACCCTCCGGTTTATATAGACATCGGAGGGGGCTAGGGTTACACAGAGTCGGTTACAAGGGAGGAGATCTACATATCCGTATCGCCAAGCTTGCCTTCCACGCCAAGGAGAGTCCCATCCGGACACGGGTCGAAGTCTTGAGTCTTGTATCTTCATAGTCCAACAGTCCGGCCAAAGGATATAGTCCGGCTGTCCGAGGACCCCCTAATCCAGGACTCCCTCAGAAACTGCTAGAATTGCTAGACCTGATACTAAAAATAAACATAGACCTATTGTAGGCATGCCTGATATTTCTGTTAAAATAGGAGATCATTGTTATCATGGCTTATGTGATATGGGTGCTAGTGCAAGTGCAATACCTCATTCCTTATACAAAGAAATTATGCATGATATTGCACCTGGTGAGATAGAGGAAATTGATGTCACAGTTAAGCTTGCCAATAGAGATACTATTTCACCAGTTGGGATTGTTAGAGATGTTGAAGTCTTGTGTGGGAAAGTTAAATATCCTGCTGATTTTCATGTTCTTGGTTCCCCACAAGATAACTTTTGTCCCATAACATTTGGTAGACCCTTCTTGAATACTGTTAATACTAGGATAGACTGTGAAAAGGAGGTTGTTACTATTGGTTTGGGGGATATGTCTCATGAGTTTAAGTTTGCTAAATTTCGTAGACAACCCCGTGATGAGAAATTGCCTAGTAAAGATGAAATTATTGGTCTTGCTTCTATTGTCATACCTCCTAATGACCCGTTAGAACAATATTTGCTAGACCATGAAAATGATATGTTTATGAATGAAAGAAGGGAAATAGATGAAGTATTCTTTAAACAAGGACCTATTTTGAAACACAACTTGCCTGTTGAAATACTTGGGGATCCTCCTCCACCCAAGGGTGATCCCGTGTTCGAGCTTAAACCATTACCTGATACTCATAAATATGCTTATCTGGATGAGAAAAAGATATATCCTGTTATTATTAGTGCTAACCTTTCAGAGCATGAAGAAAAGAAATTATTGAAAACTCTGAAGAAGCACCGTGCTGCTATTGGATATACTCTTGATGATCTTAAGGGCATTAGTCCCACTCTATGCCAGCACAAAATTAAATTGGAAAAAGACGCTAAACCGGTTGTTGATCACCAACGACGGTTAAATCCTAAGATGAAAGAAGTGGTAAGGAAAGAAATACTAAAGCTTCTAGAGGCAGGTATAATTTATCCCGTTGCTGATAGTTAGTGGGTAAGCCATGTCCATTGTGTCCCCAAGAAGGGAGGTATTACTGTTGTTCCTAATGATAAAGATGAATTGATCCCACAAAGAATTGTTATAAGTTATAGAATGGTAATTGATTTCCGCAAATTAAATAAAGCTACTAAAAAGGATCATTACCCTTTACCTTTTACTGATCAAATGCTAGAAAGATTATCCAAACATACACATTTTTGCTTTCTAGATGGTTATTCTGGTTTCTCTCAAATACCTGTGTCAAAAGAGGATCAAGAAAAGACCACTTTTACTTGCCCTTTCGGTACCTTTGCTTATAGACGTATGCCTTTTGGTTTATGTAATGCACCTGCCACCTTTCAAAGATGCATGATGGCTATATTCTCTGAATTTTGTGAAAAGATTGTTGAGGTTTTCATGGATGATTTCTCCGTATATGGAACTTCTTTTGATGATTGCTTGAGCAACCTTGATCGAGTTTTGCAGAGATGTGAAGAAACTAACCTTGTCTTGAATTGGGAGAAGTGCCACTTTATGGTTAATGAAGGTATTGTCTTGGGGCATAAAATTTCTGAAAGAGGTATTGAAGTTGACAAAGCTAAAGTTGATGCTATTGAAAAGATGTCATGTCCCAAGGACATTAAAGGTATAAGAAGTTTCCTTGGTCATGCCGGTTTTTATAGGAGGTTCATTAAGGACTTCTCAAAAATTTCTAGGCCTCTGACTAATCTCTTACAAAAAGATATTCCTTTTGTCTTTGATGATGATTGTGTAGAAGCATTTGAAATACTTAAGAAAGCATTGATTTCTGCACCTATTGTTCAGCCACCTGATTGGAATTTACCCTTTGAAATTATGTGTGATGCTAGTGATTATGTTGTAGGTGCTGTTCTAGGGCAAAGAGTTGATAAGAAATTAAATGTTATTCAATATGCTAGTAAAACTCTAGACAGTGCCCAGAGAAATTATGCTACTACTGAAAATGAATTTTTAGCAGTTGTATTTGCTTGTGATAAGTTCAGACCTTATATTGTTGATTCTAAAGTAACTGTTCACACTGATCATGCTGCTATTAAATATCTTATGGAAAAGAAAGATGCTAAACCTAGACTTATTAGATGGGTTCTCTTGCTACAAGAATTTGATTTAGATATTATTGATAGAAAGGGAGCTGAGAACCCCGTTGCAGACAACTTGTCTAGGTTAGAGAATGTTCTTGATGACCCACTACCTATTGATGATAGTGTTCCTGATGAACAATTAGCTGTCATAAATGCTTCTCGCACTGCTCCATGGTATGCTGATTATGCTAATTATATTGTTGCTAAATTTATACCACCTAGTTTCACATACCAGCAAAAGAAAAAGGTTTTCTATGATTTAAGACACTATTTCTGGGATGACCCACACCTTTATAAAGAAGGAGTAGATGGTGTTATTAGACGTTGTATACCTGAGCATGAACAGGAACAGATCCTACGCAAGTGTCGCTCTGAAGCTTATGGAGGACACCACGCTGGAGATAGAACTGCACATAAGGTATTGCAATCCGGTTTTTATTGGCCTACTCTCTTCAAAGATGCCCGTAAGTTTGTCTTATCTTGTGATGAATGTCAAAGAATTGGTAATAGTAGTAGACTTCAAGAAATGCCTATGAATTATTCACTTGTTATTGAACCATTTGATGTTTGGGGCTTTGATTATATGGGACCATTTCCTTCCTCTAATGGGTATACACATATTTTAGTTGCTGTTGATTACGTTACTAAGTGGGTAGAAGCTATTCCAACTAGTAGTGCTGATCATAACACCTCTATTAAGATGCTTAAAGAAGTTATTTTTCCGAGGTTTGGAGTCCCTAGATATTTAATGACTGATGGTGGTTCACATTTTATTCATGGTGCTTTTCGTAAAATGCTTGCTAAGTATGATGTTAATCATAGGATTGCATCTCCATATCACCCGTAGTCTAGTGGTCAAGTAGAATTGAGTAATAGAGAGCTCAAATTAATTTTGCAAAAGACTGTTAATAGATCTAGAAAGAATTGGTCAAACAAACTTGACGATGCATTATGGTCCTATAGAACTGCATATAAAAATCCTATGGGTACGTCTCCGTATAAAATGGTTTATGGAAAAGCATGTCACTTACCTCTCGAACTAGAACATAAGGCATATTGGGCCATTAAAGAGCTCAATTATGATTTCAAACTTGCCGGTGAGAAGAGGCTATTTGACATTAGCTCACTTGATGAATGGAGAACCCAGGCCTATGAGAATGCCAAACTATTTAAAGAAAAAGTTAAAAGATGGCATGACAAAAGAATACAAAAGCATGAGTTTAATGTAGGTGATTATGTGTTGCTGTTCAACTCTCGTTTAAGATTTTTTGCAGGAAAACTTCTCTCTAAATGGGAAGGTCCTTACGTTATCGAGGAGGTCTATCGTTCCGGTGCCATAAAAATCAACAACTTCGAAGGCACAAATCCAAAGGTGGTGAACGGTCAAAGAATCAAACATTATATCTCAGGTAATCCCATAAATGTTGAAACTAATGTTATAGAAACCGTGACCCCAGAGGAATACATAAGGGACACTTTCCAGAACGCTTCAGACTCTGAAAAGGAATGGGTATGTGGTACGGTAAGTAAACCAACTCCAAAACAGTTCTAATGGCAATTTTTCTCCGTTTTGGAATATTTAAGAAAATAGGAAATTAAGTAGTCTGAAAGGGACACGAGGCATCCACGAGGGTGGAGGGCGCGCCCCCTGCCTCGTGGGCACCTCGTGTGCTCTCCGGACTCCGTTTTCTTGCACGATACTTCTTTTGGTCGGTAAAAATTCATTATATAATGTCCTGAAGGTTTTGACCACCGTACCACGCAATTATCCTCTGTTCTTGTGTCGAGCTGTTTTTCTGACAGATCTAGATCACCATGACGTCTCCAAGTGCCCCCAAGGAAAAGTTCTTCGAGAAGGTCATCAACCCCTACCTTGCGGAAGTGCTGCAACATCCTCAACCCATTGACATGTGTGAGGGGTTGCTGCACATCCGCGATGTTGAGGAACCGAGGAGGATCGGAAACGTGGAGACAAGGCTCGAGGCAAGGGAGCAACAAGTTTTCAAGTGTCAAGAGATGGTGGAGCGTGGACTCAACTCCAATCACATAATGATCACGGAGTTCACCAACAACCACAAGCTGGACGCCAAGGACATTGGGGAGGCCATCTTCAAGCTTCACAAGAAAATTGAGCACCTCCAAGCCCAGATCTATGACCTACAAAACCAAAACTGTGAGTATGAATATAGATTCAAGAGGATGAGTTTGGCTGCAGATTTAAGGATCCCAGAGACTCGATCATCCTTCTATGATGGTGAGCCTATGCCTTGGAAGATGGACGACAAGCCTACATCATCAACAACCCCATCACCACCACTTCCGAGGAAGGATACATAATCACATGGGTATGGGCACTCCCCTTGGCAACTGCCAAGCTTGGGGGAGGTGCCCCGGTATCGTATCACCATCACACTCCTATCTTTACCGCTTTTCTTAGTTCGATCCTTTTGGTAATATCTTGATCTAGTAGAATAAAGTTTTAGTATGATTTAGTTTTGAGTTTTGCCTTATGATCCTTCTGTGTAATCGAGTCCGTGAGCTATATATAATAAAGATTAGTGTTGAGTCAAGGGCTTGATTATCTTGCTATGATCTTGAGGGAATAAAAGAAAAAGAAAGAATAAAAAGAAGTAAAGAGATCATATTGATCTTATGGAGAGTAATGGCTTCACATCTAAAGAGTATGATGAATAAAAGTTTTTGAGAGTTGACAAACCTAGTTTTGGTCATCGTTGCAATTAATAGGAAGTAATAAAGAAAGAGAGGTTTTCACATATAAATATACTATCTTGGACATCTTTTATGATTGTGAGCACTCATTAAAATATGACATGCTAAAGAGTTGATGTTGGAAAAGGAAGACAACGTAATGGGTTATTTTTTCTTATATCCGAAATAAAGTATATTGTCATGGATCATCCAACATGTTGAGCTTGCCTTTCCCCCTCATGCTAGCCAAGTTCTTTGCACCAAGTAGAGATACTACTTGTGCTTCCGAATATCCTTAAACCCAGTTTTGCCATGAGAGTCCACCATATCTACCTATGGATTGAGTAAGATCCTTCAAGTAAGTTGTCATGTTGTATTGCAATAAAAATTTCTCTCTAAATATGTATGATCTATTAGTGTGGAGAAAATAAGCTTTATACGATCTTGTGATATGGAAGCAATAAAAGCGACGGACTGCATAATAAAGTTCCATACACAAGTGGCAATATAAAGTGACGTTCTTTTGCATTAAGATTTCGTGCATCCAACCTTAAAAGCACATGACAACCTCTGCTTCCCTCTGCGAAGGGCCTATCTTTTACTTTTGTCTTAAACCTTATGCAAGAGTCTTGGTGATCTTCACCTTTCCTTTTTACATTTTATCCTTTGGCAAGCACCTTGTGTTGGAAAGATCCTGATACATATATCCAATTGGATGTAAGTTAGCATGAATTATTATTGTTGACATTACCCTTGAGGTAAAAGGTTGGGAGGCAACACTATAAGCCCCTATCTTTCTCTGTGTCCGATTAAAACTCCATACCCATAAGTATTGCGTGAGTGTTAGCAATTGTGAAAGACTATATGATAGTTGAGTATGTGGACTTGCTGAAAAGCTCTTATATTGACTCTTTCCGATGTTATGATAAATTGCAATTGCTTCAATGACCGAGATCATAGTTTGTAAGTTCTCAATGAAGTTTCTGATTCATACTTGACATTGTGAATAGATTATTACTTCAGCATAAGAATCATATGACAATATCCATATATGTTGTTGTTATAAGAATGTTCAAGATGCCCTCATGTCCATATTTTATTTTATCGACACCTCTATCTCTAAACATGGGGACATATTTAACGTTATCGGCTTCCGCTTGAGGACAAGCGAGGTCTAAGCTTGGGGGAGTTGATACGTCCATTTTGCATCATGCTTTTATATCGATGTTTATTGCATTATGGGCTGTTATTACACGTTATGTCACAATACTTATGCCTATTCTCACTTATTTTACAAGGTTTACATGAAGAGGGAAATGCCGGCAGCTGGAAATCTGGGCTAGAAAAGGAGCAAATATTAGAGACCTATTCTGCACAGCTCCAAAAGTCCTGAAACTTCACGGAAGTTATTTTTGGAATTAATAAAAAAATACTGGCGAAAGAATCCACCAAAGGGGGCCCACACCCTGGCCACGAGGGTGGGGGCGCGCCCTACCCCCCTGGGCGCGCCCCTGCCTCATGGGCCCGCTGGCAGGCCTTCAGTGCCCATCTTCTGCTATATGAAGTCTTTTACCCTGGAAAAAATCATAAGCAAGCTTCCAGAAAGAAACTCCGCCGCCACGAGGCGGAACCTTGGCGGAACCAATCTAGGGCTCCAGCAGAGCTGTTCTGCCGGTAAAACTTCCCTCCGGGAGGGGAAATCATTGCCATCGTCATCACCAATGATCCTCTCATTGGGAGGGGGTTAATCTCCATCAACATCTTCACCAGCACCATCTCCTCTCAAACCCTAGTTCATCTCTTGTATCCAGTCTTTGTCCCAAAGCCTCAGATTGGTACCTGTGGGTTGCTAGTAGTGTTGATTACTCCTTGTAGTTGATACTAGTTGGTTTATTTGGTGGAAGATCATATGTTCAGATCCTTTATGCATATTAACACCCCTCTGATTATGAACATGAATATGATTTGTGAGTAGTTACGTTTGTTCCTGAGGACATGGGAGAAGTCTTGCTATAAGTAGTCATGTGAATTTTGTATTCGTTCGATATTTTGATGAGATGTATGTTGTCTCTCCTCTAGTGGTGTTATGTGAACGTCGACTACATGACACTTCACCATTATTTGGGCCTAGAGGAAGGCATTGGGAAGTAATAAGTAGATGATGGGTTGCTAGAGTGACAGAAGCTTAAACCCTAGTTTATGCGTTGCTTCGTAAGTGGCTGATTTGGATCCACATGTTTCATGCTATGGTTAGGTTTACCTTAATACTTCTTTTGTAGTTGCGGATGCTTGCAATATGGGTTAATCATAAGTGGGATGCTTGTCCAAGAAAGGACAGCACCCAAACACCGGTCCGCCCACATACCAAATTATCAAAGTAACGAACGCGAATCATATGAGCGTGATGAAAACTAGCTTGACGATAATTCTCATGTGTCCTCGGGAGCACTTTTCTCTATATAAGAGTTTGTCTAGGCTTGTCCTTTGCTACAAAAAGGATTGGGCCATCTTGCTGCACCTTATTTACTTTCATTACTTGTTACCCGTTACAAATTACCTTAACACAAGACTATCTGTTACCGATAATTTCAGTGCTTGCAAAGAATACCTTACTGAAAACCGCTTATCATTTCCTTCTGCTCCTCGTTGGGTTCGACACTCTTACTTATCGAAAGGACTACGATAGATCCCCTATACTTGTGGGTCATCACGCGCGCCCCCTAGCCCAAACCAAATTGGACTAGGGTTGGGGGGCGGCCCCCTTTCCTTCTCTCCTCCTCCTCCTTCCCTCCTTCTCCTACTAGGAATAGGAAAGAGGAGGGGAATCCTACTTGGACTGGGGAGTCCTAGTAGGATTCCCCACACCTAGCACGCCCCCTTAGGGTCGGCCACCTCTTCCCTCCCCTCCTTTATATATGTGGCCAGGGGGCACCCCATAGACACACAAGTTGATCTTTTAGCCATGTGCGGTGCGCCCCTCCATAGTTAGACACCTCGGTCATATCGTCGTAATGCTTAGGCGAAGCCCTGCGCCGGTAAATTCATCATCACTGTCACCACACCGTCGTGCTGACGGAACTCTCCCTCGACCTCAACTAGATCAAGAGTTTGAGGGACGTCACCGAGCTGAACGTGTGCTGATCACGGAGGTGCCGTACGTTCGGAAGTTGGATCGGTTGGATCGCGAAGTCATTCGACTACATCAACCGCATTACTAAACACTTCCGCTTTCGGTCTACGAGGATATGTGGACACGCTCTCCCCGCTCGTTGCTATGCTTATCCTAGATAGATCTTGCGTGATCGTAGGCAATTTTTATGAAATACTACGTTCCCCAACAGTCTGTCGCTTTTATTTCTTCCCCATCACAAGTTCGTATAAAGCTTATTTTCCTCACACTAAAACATAATACATATTTAGAGAGCAATTTTTATTGCTTGCACCGATGACAACTTACTTGAAGGATCTACTCAATCCATAGGTAGATATAATGGACTCTCATGGCAAAACTGGGTTAGGGGTTTTTGGACGCACAAGTTGTATCTCTACTTAGTGCGGAATTTGTGGCTAGCATAGGATGGGAAGCAAGCTCAACATGTTGGAGGAGCCATGACAATATAACTTCTATCTGGATATAAGGAAACATAGCCCATTATGTTGTCTTCCTTGTCCAACATCAACTTATTAGCATATGATATTTTAATGAGTGCTCACAATCATAAAAGATGTCCAAGATAGTGTATCTATGTGTGAAAACGCTCTTTCTTCATTGCTTCCTATTAATTGGAACAATGACCAATACTATATTTGTCAATACTCAACAAATTTCATGCATCATACTACTTATATGTGAAGTCATCCCTCTCCATAAGATTATTATATAATCTTTTACTTCTTTTATTTTTTCTTTTCCAAGATCAAAGCAAGAAAGCAAAGCCCTCAACCCAAAAATAATCTTTATTATATAACTCTCACACTCGATTACATAGATAGATCAAAAAGCAAAAAGTTAAAGTCTAGATCATACTAAAACTTTTATTCTACTAAATCACGATTTAACCAAAAGGACCGAACTAAGATAAACAATAAACGATAAAGATGTGATGGTGATATGATATCAGGACACCTCCCCCAAGCTTGGCACAAGCCAAGGGGAGTCCCCATACCCATGTACTCAAGTCTCCTTCTTCGGAGGTGATGGTGAAGCAGTTGATGACGTGGGAGGCTTGTCCTCCGTCTTCCAAGGCATAGGCCACCATCGTTGAAAGATGAACGAGTCTCCAGAATACTCAAATCTGCAGCCAAACTCATCCTCTTAAATCTGTATTCATATTCATAGTTTTGGTTTTGCGGGTCCTAGATCTGGGCTTGGAGATGTTCGGTTTTCTCATGAAGCTTGAAGATGGCCTCGCCAATATTATTGTTGTCTAGCTTGTGATCACGGGTGAATTCCGTGATCATGGAGTGGTTGGTGTTGAGTCTGCGTTCCACCATCCCTTGCACTTGAAGACCTCCTGCTCCACCGCTTCGAACCTAGCCTCCACACTTCCGGTTTTCCTTGGCCCTTAAACATCCCAGATGTGAAGCACCCCCTCACGCATCTCAATGGCTTGAGGGTGTTTCATCACCTCCGGAAGGTAGGGGTTGATGAACTTCTCGTAGAACTTGTCATTGGGGGCACTTGGAGATGTCATGGCGATCTAGATCTGTCAGAAAAATAGCTCGAAACGAAAACAGAGGATATTGTCATGATACGGTGGTCAAAACCATCGAGAGATTATATAATGAATTTTTACCATGGAAAACAAGTAATCTGGAAGAAAATGGAGTCCAGAAGGCACACGAGGTGGCCACAAGCTTGGGAGGCGCGCCCCCCAGGCTTGCCGCCTGCTCATGCACTTTTCGGGCTACTTTTTATTTTTATGATTTTTTAAATATTACAAATGGGGTAAAATTGCCTTTATGGACCTTTTGGAGTTGTTTTACTTACCGTATCACATACCTATTCCTTTTCAGGGTTCTGGAGTGTTGTGGAAGGTTTCCTTTATGTACTTTTCCGGTGTTTGATAACCCACAAGTATAGGGGATCGCAACAGTTTACGAGGGTAGAGTATTCAACCCAAATTTATAGATTCGACACAAGGGGAGCCAAAGAATATTTGAAGGTATTAGCAGCTGAGTTGTCAATTCAACCACAACTGGAGATTAATTATCTGCAGCAAAGTGATCAGTAGCAAAGTAGTATGATAGTTTTGATAATAGTAGCAGCATCAACAGTAACGATAACAATGATAACGAATCTCCGACGCTTCCTTCCATTTCCTGTAATGCGTGATCAAATATGTCGACTCCGTGTTTGTGCAAATGCTCCAAAGAAGCAACAACCTCCGAGCCGAGCGTGTCATTGTTTGTGTGCTGAATGTGGCGTATCACTATGTCCTTAGTTGCCGCGTAGTTAAACTTAAACCCCGTGATGATGTGAGAATTTCACATGTTGTTGCAACTTGTCATTGCTGGCGCATGTCATGGTCTTCCCTCGAAACTATCACATCATGGCTGGTTGTTTCACAGTGCTTTAAAGAATCAGCATCTTATGAACTATTTCGCCCCCTAAACATATTTGTGCTTTTGATTAATCTATCAGGGAAGACTTCAGTTTGGACTGTAGATTGTGATTCAACTCCCCTATTGTTTACAGACCTGCGGATTTTTTCTGAATGGCAGAGGCAAATTTATTGCCTCCTCATGCTTCGGTTGTGGTGGTGAAGCAGTTCTGTAGTTTTTTCAGTTAGATGCAATAGTTTATTTTGATGCATATGGTGTAATGTTCTAATGCACTTTGACGCTCCACATGTTGTGGAAAAAGATTAGTGAGTTAATGTTCAGTTCATCTCTCTATGTTCTGACTTGGTGCATCTTTGTAATGGTTTTAGATAGGGCACCACGAGGAAGACCTCCGAAGCATGTGTGCAACAAGTGCTATAAGAACTTTCCTTCAGGGAGGGCTCTTGGAGGCCACATGTCACTCCACTGGCACAAAGTGAAGCAGCCAAAGGGAACACCAAGCCCTCCTGCCACTGTTGTCGACTTGAATGTGTCGCTGCTGAGTCCAAGTGATGAGGAGACTTTGCTGCGGTTCTCAGGAACACAATGCCAGCTGTGCTCAAAGGTGTTCTCTGCCCGCGATTCTCTGAGGAAGCACATGAGAGAGCACAGGGAGAAGAACGTCTTGAGTAAGCCCGTCGAAGAAGCAGCTGGGCTAGCTCTGGCCATTGCTGGTGGTAGCTGCAATGTCCTGTTATCCCCTGTGAAGCACAAGCGGTCAAAGAGGGGGGCACCACCACTCAAGTTTAATGAGATGGATGCTGCAGCATCTCTCCTGCTGCTTTCAGAGCATTTCAGCAAGGTTCGATCTACTGAGTTCAAGAAGCCAAAAGGTTGCAAGTGTTCAGCTTATGATATTTGCTATGGGCAATGTGTTAAGGACAACAACTTGATCCCCAATTTTGCCAAGGAAAAAACTTCGATCCCTAATATTGCTAAGCATTCAGCTTGTGAGGATTGCTTTGGACAATGTGAGAAGGACAGCAGCTTGATCCCCAATGTTGACAAGAAGGAAAGAAGTTTGATTGCCAATGTTCCTAAGAAGTACAACACTTTGATCTCCATTGTTCTTGAGGAGGTAGATCTGAATGTGCTTGATCATGTGCTAGCTGGAGATGCTGAGCTTAGGAAGAAGCAAAGAACTGACAATTCAGTTGAGATGAAGTGTGCTGATTTTTCAGCTGCAGTGAAGGTCAAGAGGCACCAGTGTAATGCCTGTGGGAAGTCATTTGGGTCAGGGTCAGCGTTGGGAGGCCACATGAGGTGGCACCTTCCTAGATCCAATGATCGCCGTCATGGGTTCGTCGAAAGCCCTGATTCTGTTGTGATGAAAGAGCAAAAGCAGAAGCTTGAATTGGACACCAAGTTTCTTGATCTCCGACTTCCAGGTCTCACTGACATCACTATTTTCTCGGGCTTAAAATCTGAGCCTGAGCCATGGCGTGTTGCAAGCAGCGTTCACTGAGACAATGCCGATGCACAAGTTGTCTGAACTGCTACAGTCACTTCACTTTTGTGTATAGTCAATCAGCCTGATAGCAAAACTTCCAATTTTTCCATTTGTAAATAGTCACAAGCTTTGCACTGATCATTCTCTTTACCAACAAATTTTCGTGGCAGTAAAGGCCAAGGATCGTATGCAGTTGCTTGGTTGGTGCAAAGTACAGCACTTTGCTCAGTTACGAAAAAGGGTTTCCCCCGCTTATATTATAAAGCAAAGAACCAAGCATCCCACATAGCAGTACAAAGTACAATCAAGTCATAGAGTCACGCTGGGGGCACAGCAAGACAAGCCCCAAAGAAAGCTAAAAAGAAAAGATAATCCGGCTCGGGGGCGGCGGCGGCGGTGGTGGTGGAGCAAAAGCCGACGTCGAGGAACGAAGACCCGCAATGATGTTGTCGATGACGTCTCGGTCGCGCCGCTTGTTAAGCGGTCTCCAGAGGTGTAAGAAGCCACACATTTTATAGATCACATCAGTCACACGACACAGAATTACGCGTTCGATGACTAGTTTATTGCGGGTACACCAAAGGGACCAAGCAAGGGTACCCAGAGCCACCCAAATAGGGGCGCGACTAGTGCAGGGGAGTCTAAGGACCTCCCCGAACAAATCTGGGAGGTTGTCATGGCACCAACTGCCACCAACCACCTCCCGGAAGCAACTCCATAAGAACTGCGCCGCCAGGCACCGAAAGAAGATGTGGTTGCAGTCTTCCGGTACCAGACAAATGGGGCAGAGGCCATCCCCAGGGCCATTACGTTTACGGACCTCTGTGCCCGAGGGAAGGCGACCTCTAACCCATTGCCATAGAAATATGCAGATATTCAAGGGGAGTTTGATCTCCCAAAGCACCGATAATTCCACCGGACCAGGACTGGGAACAATCGCCTAGTACAGGGATCTAGTCGAGAATTTGCCGCTTGGCTCGAGGTGCCAAGATAGCGCATCGGGCTCCAGAGAAGGGGAGTGGAGGGAAATACACTCGAGCAATTCATCCCATTGTTCAAGTTCCACCGCCTCGAAGGTACGGCGGAAGGCAATCGTGCCTAAGTCAGCCAAGGCCACAGCCACGGAGATGTGTGGGTAGACACAGATTGAGAATAACGCAAAAAAGCGTTCCACAAAGGGGCGGGTTCCAGCCCATCTATCCCGCCAGAATAAGGTGGCTGATCCGGTACCTATTTTCATGGAAGTCCCAATGCGTAGGACCGGCATCAGACGAATCACCAATTGCCAGAATTGGGACCTCCAGACCTAGGCGCGAAAGCCAACGATTGCCCGCGAAGGTACTTCACACGGATGATCTCAAGCCACAGGCCACCCTCATCAGTATGGATCCGCCAAAGCCATTTGGATAGGAGGGCAATATTCATCCGCTTGGAGGAGATGACCCCAAGGCCGCCTTGGTCCTTAGGCTTACAGATCTCGGACCATTTCACTATATGGTACTTTTGTTTATTGTTCTCTCCTGCCCAGAAGAATCGGGAGAGGAGTTTAGTGACCTCATGATGGAGGGATTCATGTAAACTATAGAATCCCATGATATACATCAATAGGCTAATAAAGGGGGAGTTCATCAGAATCACTCGTGCGGCTTTGGAAAGCCATCTCCCTTGCCATGGCTCCATCCTAGGTTGGAGCTTGGCGAATATTGGACGGAAGTCCTTCTCCAGGAGGCGTGTGTCACTAAGTGGCATGCCAAGGTAAGTCGTCGGAAGGATCCCAAGCGGCAATTCAAGCGATTAGCTATTCGCTGGGCTTTCGTCTGAGAATATCCCAGGACCATTACCTCGCTCTTGGCAAAGTTAATTGTGAGGCCCGACATTTCCTAAAAGCATAGGAGGAACTTGAGGTTCTGAATATCCTCATCCGATCCTTCCACCATCATAATGGTGTCGTCAGCATATTGGAGGTGGGTCAAACCTCCATTGGCCACAAGGTGGGGGCAAATCCCCCTAATGTGGCCGACGCGTTTGGCCAAGTCAAAAATCGAGGCAAGCGCATCAACCACAAGGTTGAAGAGAAATGGGGATATCGGGTCTCCCTGTCGTACCCCTTGGCCAGTCGTGAAGTATGGCCCGACCTCCCCATTTATGTTCACAGCCATTCGACCACTCATCACTAATTGCATCACCCGGGCAACCCAGTGGGGATCAAATCCATGCTTGAGCAACACCCCCCGAAGGAAGGACCAATGAACGGTGTCATAAGCTTTGTGGAAGTCGATCTTGAAGAACACTGCGCGGAGATGTTTGCTCTTAACCTCATGGATAACCTCATGGAGAAAAAGGATCCCATCCAGAATATACCTTCCTTTCATGAAGGCCGACTGGTTCGGGTGATGAATCCGGGGGGGGGGCGATTAAGGCCGCCCTAGTGGCGTACCCTTTCGCCAGGATCCGAAATATCACATTGAGGACTGTTATAGGGCATAATTGCCTAATGTCTGCCGCACCCGACACCTTGGGAATCAAAGAGATAATCTCGTAGTTAAGCCGGGACATGTCTAAAGTTCCCCTAGAGAACTCACGGTAAATATCAAGGATGATATCCTTGACCATCGGCTAGAAATCCTGAAAAAACCGGACCGGTAGTCCATCGAGGCCTGGGGCCAAGGACGGGTTCATGGCTTTGATAAAGGTCTCTACTTCCGTAGCATCGAAGGGGGCGAGCAGGGTCGCATTTTCCTTGGGGGAGATCTGTTGGTCGAGCGACCAAATGTGGTCGGCAAGGGCGATACCACTCCTCGGGCGCCCCTGAAATAACAACTTGTAGAAGTCGTCAACCAGTAGGCGAATAGCCTGAGGTTCCTGAAACAGCTGACCGCCTTCCCATAAAAGGGGAATGGAGCAGCGATGCCTACGGCCATTCGCAATGGCCTGGAAGTAAGCAGTGTTAGCGTCCCCAAACAGCACCCAGTTCATAGAGCCACGTTGGCGCCAAAATTCTTCCTCCTTGGAGTAGATCTCCATGAGGGAGTCCTCCAAATTGTATCTATGCATCCATTCCTCGGCGGAGATCCCCGCAATATCTGCACGGAGATCAAGGTCCCAGATCTCCTCGAGGAGGGAGGCCTTCTGGATCCGAATATCCCTCCCAATATTAGCCCCCCATCCCTTCATGAACTGCCGGGATCACTTGGACAAATGATGCCATTCATCGAGGATCGACATCTGCCTATGCGGCTCGGCTAATGCCGAGACCCAATGAGTCTGGACGGCTGCCACAAAGCCAGGTTGCCTAAGCCAGAAATTCTCAGAACGGAACCGCGGAGGGGGGTGCGGACGCTCATCCATAGATGCTAAGAGAAGGGGGGCGTGATCGGACCCGATGCAAGTAATAGCCTGGTGGGAGGCCATGGGGAACTGAAGCTCCCAGTCGGGCAAGACAAACACACGATCTAGCACACTAAGGGTCGGGGAGACCTGTCTATTAGTCTAGGTAAATCTCGCCCCGACCCTGTCGAGCTCAAGGAGACCTAGGTCCGCAACCCAGTCGTTGAAACGACACATCTCCGCCAGATCAACCCGCGAGTTGTTCTTCTCCTCGGCGGAGCGAAGGAGATTGAAGTCTCCCCTACCACTACAGGCAGGGTCGTAGAAGAAATCTTGGCATGAAGATCAGCCAAGAACGCGGTGGAGCGACTGTGGTCGGCCGGGCCGTACACCACAATCATCTCCCATTTGAAGTTCATATCGCGTTCCCAGACTTCCATGCTAACAAAGTGGGATCCACGGTCCATGGAGCCCACCTCAAAGGCGGCATCCTTCACACCTAAAAGGATGCCACCGGAGTGACCGGTCACTCCACTAGACGGCAACCAGTGCCAAGCGAATGGGTGTCTGCTAAGACACTCAAGTTCCACGAGAGAGAGCTCAGTGCGCATTGTCTCTTGGATTGCAACCACATCTATGGATTCCTCGCGCATGTAATCAATGGGCTTCCTGCGGCGGCCATCGTGACCGAAGCCCTGCAGGTTCCAGAATAGAGCGTGCATGATCACTCGTCTAATGGGTCCTCACGGGACCCAACTATGGTGGTAGCACTAAGGGCACGACGTAATTGGGAAGTATGAGAACGCGTCCGGCCACGGATCTCACCCGGGTCAGCCTCACGGTGGTCCCGACCCCCAGCCCGACGAGGCGTAGGGGTGGGGGCCTCCGCAGCTGCTGCCGCCTCGCGAGCCCAAGTGGCTGCGAGGTGGCCCTCCAGGATCTCCTTGGCCTGGAGGGACGCAAGCTGCTCTAAAACCGGGCCTTTCTCGCTGCCGAAGACTATAGCCGAGTCGGCCACGGCCTTGGCTAGGTGACCAAGTGGAACCCCAGCAAGAGCGGAAAAGGAAGAATCACAAATATCATCGGAGTCAAAGCAAGGGGCCTGGGAGTCGGACGGACCTGTGTTGAGGTTGCGGATGGCGGCGCGCCGGGAGGCCTTCTCCACCGTGGTCGGGGAAGCCCCAGTCAGTCGCGGAGCCGGCCCTAGCCTGGCACTCTTCCGGGCGGACGACACCGGAGTAGAGGCCGAGCGGTGGCAGCCCCGGGACTTGGGGAGCCTGGAGGACGTGGGAGAAGGGGGAGCCGCGAGCGCGGACTCCAGAAGCATTGGCGCCAAGGGGTCCTCCTGGACCGGCACCGGAGACACAGGCCGCGGGGAGGACAGAGGACGGACCTCCATGCTACCGCGGCTGATCCCGCTCCCCTCCTCCTCAGACAAGGACAACGGTGGGGGAGGAAGGGAGGTGGGAGGGTGGCACCAGGGGGAGGTTGGCGGCCTCGTCGAGCATGGCCGCGATAGCCTCGATGTCCTCAGACTCGTCCCCAGGGTCGGCGTCGAAGGAGCCCAGCCCCGAGCCGTGAGTGGACGAGGGGTGGGAGGAGCCAGCTGGCGGAAGATCATCCCCAGGGTCAGTCGAGTCATCGTCGGAGGCCTTAGAGCGGGGAGAGTGGCTGCGAGGGCGCCGGGGGAACCCTGAGCATCGCCCCGCCCGCTCCCCCCCCCCCCCGTCCGGGCCTGGCTCGGGGTTGACGCCACCTCCTGCATCCGGGTTGAGGGGGTCAGTGGGAGTCCCACCCTCAACCGAGATGTGCAGGTCGTAGCCAACGTCGTTGAAGAACATCCGGATCGTCGTCTTGAGCTTGGAGGGGTCGGGGGACTTGATCTGAATCCGAACAGTAGGGCCCTTGGGCAGAGAGGCGCTGTCAACAGCCACAAACTTGCCCAACAGGCGGGACAAGCCACGGAGGACACCCTCGTCCCGAGCAGGAGGGGGAAGCCCACGGATCTGCACCCAAACCGTGGACAGGGTGGCCACCGCAAGCGGATCCACCGAAGGGATCGAAATGCGGACTGAGAGCTGGTTGAGGGCGAGCATGAGTATGGCGCTGTGGGTGCCGTAGCGGAGACTGGCCGGGTCGGGGAAGATCGTAGTGAACTCCCGGTTCAAGATCGGGGTCACCTCCCAATCCCGATCAGGGTTAAACCGGTGGCGAAGCTCCTCAGAGATGATGGTCGCGGAAGCCGTCCGGCCATCTAAGACAGAGATGAGAGCGGTCATGGGCGGGGTGTCCCGGGCCTCAGGAAGATCCATCTGGAAGAAGCCCAGATCATCCAACGCATAGCCAAACAACCCAAGTGTCCCAGGAGGCTGGTGCACCGGGCAGAGGGCAGCGGGGGTGATCCGTCTTCTTTCAGAGGTAGCAAGCTGGAGGCTGAGGGTAGTCCACCTGATAGTGCCCGGCCACCCCACAGTTGAAGCAGATGGCCGCGGTCGCGGTCGAGGGGGGCGCCGCCACCACCGACGGGTTAGTGACCGAAGACACCGGGCCACCCGGTTGGGGTTGGGCACCCCTCTTCTTCTTCTTCTTGGCAAATGCCCCCCGTCCATTGCGGTTGTTGTTGTTGCTAGGACCGGACGGGGGGAATTGAGCTTGGCGACGGGGAGGATCATAGCGCCGCGGGGGGAGGCCGGCGCACGCTCGGACCGAGGTGGTGAGAGAGAACGATGGGGGGACGATCGCCGGTCCCGGTCCCGGTCCCGGTCGCGGCCACGACCACGCCATGCCTCGGGAGAGGGGTCACAGCCCCACGAGGAGCGCCAAGTGGCGGCATCGGCCGAGCCCTTGTTGCGCAGGAGGTCATCACGGAGCTCGGTCTCCCGCCTGGAACCATCCGGAGATGGCCGGCGCGCCTCCGAAGGAGCGGCCGCATCCCGTCCACCAGCATGTCGCTTGGGGCGGGGGGGGGGGGGCATCCCCGGCCACCCGGGTCATGGTCAGAACCACCGCGGGGGGGAGGGGGGCGCTGGAGGAGGGGACCAGGGCGTCGGCGGGTGGAAGAGCGGCGGAGGGAGGGGTCGAGAGGTCGGCGGCGCTGAGGGGAGATGAGGGAAGGGGGCCGACCCGATAACCCTAAAGAGAGGCGTGGTGGGCCGTCAGGCGGGGGAGGGGCCGCAGCCCACAGGGAGCGGGAGGCACTCCGACTTGGGCCGACAGAGGAGGCATCCAGGGGCCCAACAACAGCCCCCGTCCCAGCCGGCCCAATGGGCCCGGACGGCCCAGCCCACCCCGGGGGGAGGGAGGGAAGGCTCTAGGGTTTCCCGTGCGCCGAGGGGCACTGCCACCGCCACGACCACGCCGAACGGCGCCGCCATCGACGGGCGGAAAGGGCGGAACCGCGGCCCTCGAGGGTCTAGAAACAGGGTCACCACCGGAGTCCTTAACGGCGGCGCGGTGCCGGCGGGCGGCGCCGGAGACCGCCGCCACGAAATCACAGCCGGGCCAACCTCGGACCTTCCAGCCACCCCCCAAGCATAGGCTCGAGCTCCACGACCACGGCGGCCGGCCTCCCAGTGCGGTTTCGGTGGTGTTGGAGAAGGTGGTGCTCGACAGGCACGAGGCCACGCCGGAAGAGGAAGGGGAGGGAGGGGGGTGAGGACGCCGCAGCCGGCAACCCAGCACCAGCTCGAGGCTCTCCGCAAGGCGGTCACCGAAACGGCGCGGGTGGCGGGCGAGCCAGCCGCGGCCGCCCAATCAGCCCAGCACGGGCGGCTGGGGGGCGGGAGGAAAGGGGGCTGCGAGCCGGGGAGGAGAGGACAGCGCGGGGATGGGGCGCCGGCGGGGGAGGGAGGCGGGGAGGAGCCGGCGGGGGGGGGGGGGGGGGGGGCGACCGGGGCCAGCGCCGTCGCGGGCGGCAGCGGGGGCGACCGCACAATCGCCATCGCCGTCGCCAGAGCCCACAAAATTGTTGTCCTCGCGTTGAGCCCGTATCAAATTAGAGTAGATAGTAGCAGATCATATGTTCACCTTTACTCAGTTGAATGCACAAGCATGAGATTGTGTCATTCTAGAACTAACTAATGATCTGGAGTTGCCTAACCGCCGTATACTTTCTCCTTGCATACATTTGTTTCTATAAATATTCATATCTTGAAATGGTTCTGCAATAAAAGAGAAGCTGGTCAAATTTTTTCCAATTTGTTACTGCATTTGTTTGTTCTGTTGGTTTTTGGAAGTGGTAGCAAGAAATAAATAATCACTGCTTTGACTGTCACTGTCGTGGCACTGTCAATGGCATGCATTATGTTATTGGTTTCTTGTGTTCAACTGGTTTCTTGTGAATGAGGCATTCTGCCATGCTCCCTGGACTGAAAATCTGGAGTTGCGGTCGTCTGTGCCAAGTTTGCATTTCCTTGATGTGATTTGCTGCAGTTCTCTTATCTCCCTGTTTTTGGTGGTTTGTTGCTGAAAGTCTGGCCTGTGTGCAGCTGATGGTAAGTGCAGTGATTCTGCTGCCCCTAATTTGGTTCAGGTCGTGGACTGCATGGTGAATGCATGTCTGATGTTCCAGTCCCCCAGATAACTAAGGCCTTGTTTGGATTACCGTTTTCGTCGCAAATACCTCTGTGGAAAAAATACAGATCTTTGCCCCTCGTTTTGTTTCTGGCTGGAAATCTGCTTAGTGGCGTCTGTATTTGATTACACTGCTTCCAAGTGCGGCCTAACTATATTTGAATATTTTCAAACACAGAGATCTACTACGATGGATTTGTCGATGCACACAGATCCATTTCTTCGCAAGAGTGTAGAGCGTGCTGCAGCACGTGTGATTTAGGATTCATTTAATGTTTTTGTGATGTTCCAGTGTGTTAAGCTTTATACACGAGCCAACACAACCAACAGTCCAAGCAAATTGCAAGAGCTAGACAATCTACGTATACACTTCAACACCCCCTTTCATGTGTGACACGGGAATTCAACACATGAATAGGCTTAGATGTATGGTTCAAGTGGCCTATCCGTGGACACAGAAGCGCAACCACAATTTTTGGAATGATGCAACCAAAAGTCCGAATAAATGAAAAGGGCTAAACAATCCATATATACACTTCAACACAGTGCTTCGATAGTGCAGTGATGACGCGTCTATCCTTTATTTGGCCGTATTAGCTACACAGGTGGTAACATAGTTGTGTTCCCCCCCTTCTCTGTCACTTCACTTAGTCCGACGACTAGGGATGTAAATCACAAATAAACGGCGGTCGCAAATCCCATTTAGTATAGTTCATTTTTCCTATAAAGAAAAGCTTTATTGAACTATTAGACCATAAGTAAGCTTAAACGGGATTAAATAGGACCCGGTTTACATCCCTACCGATGACCTTCATCTGCCTGTCCCATGAAGAATGGTTAACATTTGCAGAGACTCTCCTGATAATGGGTTCTACACCATTGCTTCCAAGGTACCTCAGTCCGATTGAACTGTAGTCTCTCTGCCTCCAGGTCGGTTAGTAACAAGTCCGGTTTACACTCAGAAATTTGAAGTTACCGAGAAACTTGTTGTTTAGGCTACGGAACAAAAGAGGAACACACAAAAACTGCTCCATTCGACCCTGAAAAGAAGCCCCTGATTTCCTCCCCTCTTTTCTCAAATAAACTACTAGTCCCTCTTGGTCTCCGCTGATAGAGCGAACCTATGCCGCTCCAGTCTCATGAAATTGACTGATATAGCTCGCCTGACGCTCCTTGCATGTGGATGATGCTCCCGCTGAACCCATCGTCGGTTAAGCGACAAGCCCCAATCGGACGCACCACCTGTTGGGGAACGTAGTAATTTCAAAAAAATTCCTACGCACACGCAAGATCATGGTGATGCGTAGCAATGAGAGGGGAGAGTGTTGTCCACGTACCCTCGTAGACCGAAAGCGGAAGCTTAGCACAACGCGGTTGATGTAGTCGTACGTCTTCATGATCCGACCAATCAAGTACCGAACGCACGACACCTCCGAGTTCAGCACACGTTCAGCCCGATGACGTCCCTCGAACTCCGATCCAGCCGAGTGTTGAGGGAGAGTTTCATCAGCACGACGGCGTGGTGACGATGATGATGTTCTACCGACGCAGGGCTTCGCCTAAGCACCGCTACAGTATTATCGAGGTGGACTATGGTGGGGGGGCAACGCACACGGCTAAAAGATCAAATCAATTGTTGTGTCTCTAGGGTGCCCCCATGCCCCTGTATATCAAGGGGCAAGGGGGGAGGTGCGGCCGGCCAGGAGGAGGCGCGCCAGGAGGAGTCCTACTCCCACCGGGAGTAGGACTCCCTCCCTTCCTTGTTGGACTATGAGAGGAGAGGGAAGGAGAGAGGGGGAAAGGAAAGGGGGGGGCGCCGCTCCCCCTCCTTGTCCAATTCGGACTTGGGGGGGAGGGGCGCGCGGCTGCCCCTTGGCCGTCTCTCCTCTTCCACCAATTGGGCCCATGAGGCCCAATAGCCTCCGGGGGGTTCCGGTAACCCCCCGGTACTCCGGTATATATCCGATAACCCCTGGAACCATTCCGGTGTTCGAATATAGTCATCCAATATATCAATCTTCATGTCTCGACCATTTTCGAGACTCCTCGTTATGTCCGTGATCACATCCGGGACTCAGAACAACCTTTGGTACATCAAAACTCATAAACTCATAATATAACTGTCATCGAAACTTTAAGCATGCGGACCCTACGGGTTCGAGAACTATGTAGACATGACCGAGACACGTCTCCGGTCAATAACCAATAGCGGAACCTGGATGCTCATATTGGCTCCCACATATTCTACGAAGATCTTTATCGGTCAGACCGCATAACAACATACGTTGTTCCCTTTGTCATCGGTATGTTACTTGTCCGAGATTCGATCGTCGGTATCTCAATACCTAGTTCAATCTCGTTACCGGCAAGTCTCTTTACTCATTCTGTAATACATCATCCCGCAACTAACTCATTAGTTGCAATGCTTGCAAGGCTTAAATGATGTGCATTACCGAGTGGGCCCAGAGATACCTCTCCGACAATCGGAGTGACAAATCCTAATCTCGAAATACGCCAACCCAACAAGTACCTTCGGAGACACCTGTAGAGCACCTTTATAATCACCCAGTTACGTTGTGAAGTTTGGTAGCACACAAAGTGTTCCTTCGGTAAACGGGAGTTGCATAATCTCATAGTCATAGGAACATGTATAAGTCATGAAGAAAGCAATAGCAACATACTAAACGATCGGGTGCTAAGCTAACGGAATGGGTCAAGTCAATCACATCATTCTCCTAATGATGTGATCCCGTTAATCAAATGACAACTCATGTCAATGGCTAGGATACATAACCATCTTTGATCAACGAGCTAGTCAAGTAGAGGCATACTAGTGACACTCTGGTTGTCTATGTATTCACACAAGTATTACGTTTTCGGTTAATACAATTCTAGCATGAATAATAAACATTTATCATGATATAAGGAAATAAATAATAACTTTATTATTGCCTCTAGGGCATATTTCCTTCAGTCTCCCACTTGCACTAGAGTCAATAATCTAGATTACACAGTAATGATTCTAACACCCATGGAGCCTTGGTGCTGATCATGTTTTGCTCATAGAAGAGGCTTAGTCAATGGGTCTGCAACATTCAGATCCGTATGTATCTTGCAAATTTCTATGTCTCCCACCTGGACTAGATCCCGGATGGAATTGAAGCGTCTCTTGATGTGCTTGGTTCTCTTGTGAAATCTGGATTCCTTCGCCAAGGCAATTGCACCAGTATTGTCACAAAAGATTTCATTGGACCCGATGCACTAGGTATGACACCGAGATCGGATATGAACTCTTTCATTTGCTGCTTCTGAAGCAGCTATGTACTCCGCTTCACACGTAGATCCCGCCACGACGCTTTGTTTAGAACTGCACCAGCTGACAGCTCCACCATTCAATGTAAACACATATCCGGTTTGCGATTTAGAATCGTCCGGATCAGTGTCAAAGATTGCATGGACGTAACCATTTACGACTAGCTCTTTGTCACCTCCATAAACAAGAAACATATCCTTAGTCCTTTTCAGGTATTTCAAGATGTTCCTGACCGCTGTCCAGTGATCCACTCCTGGATTACTTTGGTACCTCCCTGCTAGACTTATAGCAAGGCACACATCAGGTCTGGTACACAACATTGCATACATGATAGAGCCTATGGCTGAAGCATAGGGAACATCTTTCATCTTCTCTATCTTCTACAGTGGTCGGGCACTGAGTCTTACTCAACTTCACACCTTGTAACACAGGCAAGAACCCTTTCTTTGCTTGATCCATTTTGAACTTTTTCAAAACTTTGTCAAGGTATGTGCTTTGTGAATGTCCAATTAAGCGTCTTGATCTATCTCTATAGATCTTGAGCCCAATATATAAGCAGCTTCACCGAGGTCTTTCATTGAAAAACTCTTATTCAAGTATCCCTTTATGCTATCCAGAAATTTGTCAGGGCCGGTTTTTCGGGATATTAGTTTCCCAGAAAACGGCCTTTGTGCTCACCAGCCCCAGGATTACTGTTAGCTGATGAGGTACCAACTTGATACAAGAATTCCAAGCAAAGTACAAAATATGTAGTACAAGGCCATTGTGGCCTAGGAGTACAACACTTGGTTTCTAGTGGTTGATGGCGGAAGCGGTTTTGCGGTACATCTGCGTCTATGGGACTCCATTTCCCACAAGAACAACTGACCAGGATAACTCCTATCTTCGCGGGGCTGCTATCACCTTTACATGGGTTCCGGGGCTGTCGTCGTAACGCTCTTCTCCACGCAAGGAATCTGGCCAAGACAATAGCAAGGGACAAGCCAGTGAGTACGTTTGAATGTACTCTCAAACATCAAGAACGCGGGGATAATATAACAAGGGGTAATCATGCTCTGAAATATTTTATGATGATACGTCTGTCACGAAATAAACGGGATCCGTGATGCACACATGCAGGTAAAATATGAACATGCAATACGGGAGTAGAAATAGAATGCATTGATCGAGTGTCTGAAATGACTCCTCGAAAGGGTGCAAAAGAAATTAACAATGCCGCAGTCGGGCGTCTGAGCGACACCACATAAAGGGCTTATAAAGAATAATTAAATAACAAGCATGCCGCAGTCGGGCGTCTGAGCGACACCACATAAATGGCTTATAAAGAATAATTAAATAATAAGCATGCCGCAGTCGGGCGTCTGAGCGACACCACATAAAGGGCTTATAAGGAATAATTAAATAACGAGCATGCCGCAGTCGGGCGTCTGAGCGACACCACAGAGAGGGCTTATAAAGAATAATTAAATAGTAAGCATGCCACAGTCGGGCGCCTGAGCGACACCACAGAGAGGGCTTATATAAGAATAATCACAGTGAATATCCAGGAGGTAGAACCGTCCCGGGGATACTCAATAATTCAAATAATGTAAATGGTTAGTCCATAATAATAATAAACATAATCCTCATACGTCACAGGTCATAAACAATATCTAGTTTAGCCGTTTCTCCATCCGAAGACCGTCAGTCCTTACCCATGAACATGGCTATCCGAACAGATATAACCTCTGCAGAGGGTGTACTCTTTACCCACGAGTAACGGATTTACTTAGTCCATCGGGACTAATTCCGCCTACGGCCTTTTAATTGAAAACACGCCTGACCTGCACACACCAGCTTAACTTACCGGTGTCTGGAATCACCCACGACACCTGTCAAGCAAAACTCTAAGTGGGGAGGCTACAACCTCGACGTAGCATGGGATCAAATTTATATCGTGCTCTCTAAGGGGTGCCCCCCTCTCGGTCCCAACCGGAAACACCCATGGCCCCGGACCAGGTGGCATGCCTACCGGATGCATCCGGTATCTTCCACCATGGCCTCTCTGTACGGTGTGTGCTTTGGTAAGGGGTTGACAACTTACTGAGTTGTACCCTACCTGCGGCAGGGACAAGTGGTAGTAAAAAACAAGTAGGGGAAGTTATGGAACAAGACTCGACCTACGGCCGACTCAGGAGGTCCAAGTATTCTCCGAATGATTAGCATAACCAAAAAGTCTCCATTAACAAACAGAATCACCGCTCATCAAACCTCATCAGGCCATACCGGACACACTCGTCTCGACGAGGAAACTAGGGACAAGCTCGTGTCTACCCAAGACCACGACTCTCCCGGCTTCCTGCCGGTATGCATGAAAAGCTCGCGAGGATGATTACTATTACCAGCATATCCATTTCAACAGTAAAGCATCTCCAATATGCACTCATGCGCGTGACTTTATCGTTACATAAAAATAACGTATGCTCCAAGTCAAGGTGGTGTTGTAGCCGTATCAAAACACCACACAAAAATATTATGCCAGAGTTCAGAATGCTTGCCTTCAAGAGTATGCAAGGGGGTGCACTCTTTAAAGTTTTCCTCTCTCTCCATTTCCTATTTTGAAAAATATTCAAATAACAAATATTTCAAAAACAGTATAAAAAGTTGTCCCAAATATTTTTTAAATAAATCTTAAAATAAACTAGATGAAATTTGAGAGAGGTAGGAAAAAGAATCAACTCATTTGGAGTTTTATTTTTAAAGATATAGCCAGTCAAAGTTCTGTTTTTAATAAAACCAGAAAAAGAAAACGTTTCGATACACGCTTTCGAAGCAGAGGAAACGTACTCAGGCGTTTACGTGACCACTTAAGCCAGCGTGGGCGCGGGGGTAACTGACAGTGGGTCCAGAGGGCCCACTGGTCAGGTTTGACTATCCCCCCCTCTCCCTCCTCTTCCTCTGCCTGAACGGGGCGGGACTCCGGCGATCGCCGTCGACGAACGGCGGCTCCTCGAGGGCACCTGAGGGCAGGGATGGACCCGCCAGACCGGGGCGGTCCTCCCGGTGGTCGTTGGGTCGACGGTGGTGGAAAGAGTCGCCGGCGGCGAGCTCCTCGGCGGAGGGGGCTTCGGGCATGATTGGGGGTTTGGGCTGTGGTGGCTCTCGATCGAAGCTAAGAGGATGGGCGACTCCGTGAGGTCGAGGGGAGTCGAGTGGTGGTGCTAGCTGAGCTGGGGAGGCCCGGTTGGCGACTCGCGGGACCGAAGGGCGGCGGCGGCCGAACCTGCCGGAGATGGGGGAGAGGGCCTCTTCCGATCAATCTGCGGCTAGGGGAGCACTAGGGGGACGGCCTGAGGTCGCCTGAGGGCTTGAACGAGTTTCGGGCCCCTTATATAGGCGCTCGAGGTCGGTCCCGTGGTGGCCATGGATAAGAACGCCGACGACCGCTATGTTGTAGCTGCAGGGCGACGTGGCGGCGATGAGCGCGTGCCGACGGGTTCCAGGATAAGCTCGAGCTGTTCCAAGGGGCAGCTGGCGCGCTGGTGTGGCTTGGGCGGCGCCATCCGTGGCAAGGGCTCACCGCTGACGCCGGCGTGCCGCCAAAGGCTCTGACGGCGGCACTGTAGGGCGCCAGGGGTGGCTTGGAGGGTACTGGCGAGTGGGCGAGGGTAGTGCGTGGCTCTGCAGGCGAGCAAGGGCCAGGGGCGGGACGCGGCGAGGGCGGCAGTGCGACGCGGCGACTCGGTGCGTGCGCGTGCAAAACGTGCGCTTTGGGCGCGCCCAGAGCACGCACGGGACGTGCTCGACGAAATGCCAGGGCAGCCTAGAGTGCGAGAGGGAGGCTGGCAATTAACAGGACAGGGATAGGGATAGCTAGGAGCTTAGTGGACAAGGTTGCTGGGTCAGGAGCTCAAGATCATAATGCAAACTAGAAAACATGCCAAAACTGTCCATGAACACAAGGTGTTCGACATAATGCTAAGTGCATCTAGGCAACTCTTGGAGTGGCCAAAAACTCCAGATCAGGGTCTCCCTGGATGTAGGTGATGATGGCAAGATCATTTGGGCAAAACCAGAAACTTGCTAGTGCAAGTTTTGCAAAACTTTAGTTTTGGACAGAAAGAAAAAGGTCTCATTGCATGCACTTAAAATCCTCCAATGGTCCACTCTCCTGGACTTAAGGGTTTTGTAGGGAGGGCTACAAGCAGGAAAAAGGTCATGGGCACTAGAGCAAAATAAAATAGGGTTGCAGTACAAATCACCAAACTGGACCAGAATGAAAAAGAGGTTGATTCACTCAAAAGTTTCAAAGAACATTACTGGGTTTTGGTATAAAGTTTAATTATATGCATCTACTGACATCTCCAAACACTTGGAGGAATTTTTAAGGAAATAATTAAATAGGTTGTAGTGCAAAAATGCCTACTGGTCCAGATTTGAAAAGTTGATGTAGAGCTCAAAATCTCCAATAACCAGAAGATATTTTTGCATAAAAGTGATGTGGAAACATCACATGACATCCTCAAATTTTGGTGGAAATTTTAAATGCATTTGCCAAATGGTTGCAGTGCAAAACAGGCTCCAAATTTATGAAGGATCATTTTAAAAGAGTAAAGCTCAAGAAAAGGCAAACCTTGCAATTAAATCCACTGATAAAGAATTGTTTCATGGAGAGAGCATACAAGTCCAATAATACTTTTGGAAAGTTCCCACTTGAGATAAAAATCCACAATATCAAAGGGGTAAATCTAGACAAATGGAAAAGTTTAATTTCCTGGCAAAATTTTTATTTATAAAACAAGATCAAAATTTTGGGGTGTCACAAAATTCTATATCATATCCAATCAACAATATGTCATCCACATATAATATCAGAAATTCTACAGAGCTCCCACTCACTTTCTTGTAAATACAGGCTTCTCCAAAAGTCTGTACAAAACCAAATGCTTTGATCACACTATCAAAGCGTTTATTCCAACTCCGAGAGGCTTGCACCAGTCCATAAATGGATCATTGGAGCTTGCACACTTTGTTAGCTCCCTTTGGATCGACAAAACCTTCTGGTTGCATCATATACAACTCTTCTTCCAGAAATCCATTCAGGAATGCAGTTTTGACATCCATTTGCCAAATTTCATAATCATAAAATGCGGCAATTGCTAACATGATTCGGACAGACTTAAGCATCGCTACGGGTGAGAAAGTCTCATCGTAGTCAATAACTTGAACTTGTCGAAAACCTTTTGCAACAAGTCGAGCTTTATAGACAGTAACATTACCGTCAGCGTCAGTCTTCTTCTTGAAGATCCATTTATTTTTAATGGCTTGCCGATCATTGGGCAAGTCAACCAAAGTCCACACTTTGTTCTCATACATGGATCCCGTCTCAGATTTCATGGTCTCAAGCCATTTTACGGAATCTGGGCTCACCATCGCTTCTTCATAGTTCGTAGGTTCGTCATGGTCTAGTAACATAACCTCCAGAACAGGATTACCGTACCACTCTGGTGCGGATCTTACTCTGGTTGACCTACGAGGTTCAGTAACAACTAGATCTGAAGTTTCATGATCATCATCATTAGCTTCCTCACTAATTGGAGTAGGCGTCACAGGAACCGGTTTCTGTGATGAACTACTTTCCAATAAGGGAGCAGGTACAGTTACCTCATCAAGTTCTACTTTCCTCCCACTCACTTATTTCAAGAGAAACTCCTTCTCTAGAAAGGATCCATTCTTAGCAACGAATGTCTTGCCTTCGGATCTGTGATAGAAGGTGTACCCAACAGTTTCCTTTGGGTATCCGATGAAGACACATTTTTCCGATTTGGGTTCGAGCTTATCAGGTTGAAGCTTTTTCACATAAGCATCGCAGTCACAAACTTTAAGAAACGACAACTTTGGTTTCTTGCCAAACCACAGTTCATAAGGCGTCATCTCAACGGATTTCGATGGTGCCCTATTTAACGTGAATGCAGTCGTCTCTAAAGCATAACCCCAAAATGATAGCGGTAAATCAGTAAGAGACATCATAGATCGCACCATATCTAGTAAAGTACGATTACGACGTTCGGACACACCATTACGCTGTGGTGTTCCGGGTGGCGTGAGTTGCGAAACTATTCCGCATTGTTTCAAATGTAGACCAAACTCGTAGCTCAAATATTCTCCTCCACGATCAGATCGTAGAAACTTTATTTTCTTGTTAGGATGATTTTCAACTTCACTCTAAAATTCTTTGAACTTTTCAAATGTTTCAGACTTATGTTTCATTAAGTAGATATACCCATATCTGCTCAAATCATCTGTGAAGGTGAGAAAATAACGAAATCCGCCATGAGCCTCAATATTCATCGGACCACATACATCTGTATGTATGATTTCCAACAAATCTGTTGCTCTCTCCATAGTGCCGGAGAACGGCGTTTTAGTCATCTTGCCCATGAGGCACGGTTCGCAAGTACCAAGTGATTCATAATCAAGTGGTTCTAAAAGTCCATCAGTATGGAGTTTCTTCATGCGCTTTACACCGATATGACTTAAATGGCAGTGCCACAAATAAGTTGCACTATCATTATCAACTCTGCATCTTTTGGCTTCAACATTATGAATATGTGTATCACTACTATCGAGATTCATCAAAAATAGACCACTCTTCAAGGGTGCATGACCATAAAAGATATTACTCATATAAATAGAACAACCATTATTCTCTGATTTAAATGAATAACCGTCTCGCATCAAACAAGATCCAGATATAATGTTCATGCTCAACGCTGGCACCAAATAACAATTATTTAGGTCTAATACTAATCCCGAAGGTAGATGTAGAGGCAGCGTGCCGACGGCGATCACATCAACTTTGGAACCGTTTCCCACGCGCATCGTCACCTCGTCCTTGGCCAGTGTTCGCTTAATCCGTAGACCCTGTTTTGAGTTGCAAATATTAGCAACAGAACCAGTATCAAATACCCAGGTGCTACTGCGAGCTCTGGTAAGGTACACATCAATAACATGTATATCACATATACCTTTGTTCACCTTGCCATCCTTCTTATCCGCCAAATACTTGGGGCAGTTCCGCTTCCAGTGACCAGTCTGCTTGCAGTAGAAGCACTCAGTCTCAGGTTTAGGTCCAGACTTGGGTTTCTTCTCTTGAGCAGCAACTTGCTTCCTATTCTTCTTAAAGTTCCCCTTCTTCTTCCCTTTGCCCTTTTTCTTGAAACTGGTGGTCTTATTGACCATCAACACTTGATGCTCTTTCTTGATTTCTACCTCCGCAGCCTTTAGCATTGCGAAGAGCTCGGGAATCGTCTTATCCATCCCTTGCATGTTATAGTTCATCACGAAGCTCTTGTAGCTTGGTGGCAGTGATTGAAGAATTCTGTCAATGACGGTATCATCCAGAAGATTAACTCCCAGTTGAATCAAGTGATTATTATACCCAGACATTTTGAGTATATGCTCACTGACAGAACTATTCTCCTCCATCTTGCAGCTGTAGAACTTATTGGAGACTTCATATCTCTCAATCCGGGCATTCTCTTGAAATATTAACTTCAACTCCTGGAACATCTCATATGCTCCATGACGTTCAAAACGTCGTTGAAGTCCCGGTTCTAAGCCGTAAAGCATGGCACACTGAACTATCGAGTAGTCATCAGCTTTGCTCTGGCAGACGTTCATAACATCTGGTGTTGCTCCTGCAGCAGGTTTGGCACCTAGCGGTGCTTCCAGGACGTAATTCTTCTGTGCAGCAATGAGGATAATCCTCAAGTTATGGACCCAGTCAGTGTAATTGCTACCATCATCTTTCAACTTAGCTTTCTCAAGGAACGCATTAAAATTCAATGGAACAACAGCACGGGCCATCTATCTACAATCAACATAGACAAGCAAGATACTATCAGGTACTAAGTTCATGATAAATTTAAGTTCAATTAATCATATTACTTAAGAACTCCCACTTAGATAGACATCCCTCTAATCCTCTAAGTGATCACGTGATCCAAATCAACTAAACCATAACCGATCATCACGTGAAATGGAGTAGCTTTCAATGGTGAACATCATTATGTTTATCATATCTACTATATGATTCACGCTCGACCTTTCGGTCTCAGTGTTCTGAGGCCATATCTGCATATGCTAGGTTCGTCAAGTTTAACCTGAGTATTCTGCGTGTGCAAAACTGGCTTGCACCCGTTGTAGATGGGCGTAGAGCTTATCACACCCGATCATCACGTGGTGTCTGGGCACGACGAACTGTGGCAATGGTGCATACTCAGGGAGAACACTTTTATCTTGAAATTTAGTGAGAGATCATCTTATAATGCTACCGTCAATCAAAGCAAGATAAGATGCATAAAAGATAAACATCACATGCAATCAATATAAGTGATATGATATGGCCATCAACATCTTGTGCTTGTGATCTCCATCTCCGAAGCACCGTCATGATCACCATCGTCACCGGTGCGACACCTTGATCTCCATCGTAGCATCGTTGTCGTCTCGCCAAACTTAGGCTTCTACGACTATCGCTACCGCTTAGTGATAAAGTAAAGCATTACAGGGTGATTGCATTGCATACAATAAAGCGACAACCATATGGCTCCTGTCAGTTGCCGATAACTCGGTTACAAAACATGATCATCTCATACAATAAAATTTAGCATCATGTCTTGACCATATCACATCACAACATGCCCTGCAAAAACAAGTTAGACGTCCTCTACTTTGTTGTTGCAAATTTTACGTGGCTGCTACGGGCTTAGCAAGAACCGTTCTTACCTACGCATCAAAACCAGAACGATAGTTTGTCAAGTTGGTGCTGTTTTAACCTTCGCAAGGACCGGGCGTAGCCACACTCGGTTCAACAAAAGTTGGAGAAACTGACACCCGCCAGCCACCTGTGTCCAAAGCACGTCGGTAGAACCAGTCTCGCGTAAGCGTACGCGTAATGTCGGTCCGGGCCGCTTCATCCAACAATACCGCCGAACCAAAGTATGACATGCTGGTAAGCAGTATGACTTATATCGGCCACAACTCACTTGTGTTCTACTCGTGCATATGACATCTACGCATAAAACCAGGCTCAGATGCCACTGTTGGGGAACGTAGTAATTTCAAAAAAATTCCTACGCACACGCAAGATCATGGTGATGCATAGCAACGAGAGGGGAGAGTGTTGTCCACGTACCCTCGTAGACCGAAAGCGGAAGCGTTAGCACAACGCGGTTGATGTAGTCGTACGTCTTCATGATCCGACCGATCAAGTACCGAACGCACGACACCTCCGAGTTCAGCACACGTTCAGCCCGATGACGTCCCTCGAACTCCGATCCAGCCGAGTGTTGAGGGAGAGTTTAGTCAGCACGACGGCGTGGTGATGATGATGATGTTCTACCGATGCAGGGCTTCGCCTAAGCACCGCTACAGTATTATCGAGGTGAACTATGGTGGAGGGGGGCACCGCACACGGCTAAAAGATCAAATCAATTGTTGTGTCTCTAGGGTGCCCCCATGCCCCTGTATATAAAGGAGCAAGGGGGGAGGTGCGGCCGGCCAGGAGGAGGCGCGCCAGGAGGAGTCCTACTCCCACCGGGAGTAGGACTCCCTCCTTTCCTTGTTGGACTAGGAGAGGAGAGGGAAGGAGAGAGGGGGAAAGGAAAGGAGGGGCGCCGCCCCCTCCTTGTCCAATTCGGACTTGGGGGGGAGGGGCACGCGGCTGCCCCTTGGCCGCCTCTCCTCTTCCATCAATTGGGCCCATGAGGCCCAATAGCCTCTCGGGGGGGGGGTCCGGTAACCCCCGGTACTCCGGTATATATCCGATAACCCCCGGAACCATTCCGGTGTCCGAATATAGTCATCCAATATATCAATCTTCATGTCTCGACCATTTCGAGACTCCTCATTATGTTCGTGATCACATCCGGGACTCTGAACAACCTTCGGTACATCAAAACTCATAAACTCATAATATAACTGTCATCGAAACTTTAAGCGTGCGGACCCTACGGGTTCGAGAACTATGTAGACATGATCGAGACACGTCTCCGGTCAATAACCAATAGCGGAACCTGGATGCTCATATTGTCTCCCACATATTCTACGAAGATCTTTATCGGTCAGGCCGCATAACAACATACGTTGTTCCCTTTGTCATCGGTATGTTACTTGTCCGAGATTCGATCGTCGGTATCTCAATACCTAGTTCAATCTCGTTACCGGCAAGTCTCTTTACTCGTTCCGTAATACATCATCCCGCAACTAACTCATTAGTTGCAATGCTTGCAAGGCTTAAATGATGTGCATTACCGAGTGGGCCCAGATACCTCTCCGACAATCGGAGTGACAAATCCTAATCTCGAAATACGCCAACCCAACAAGTACCTTCGGAGACACCTGTAGAGCACCTTTATAATCACCCAGTTACGTTGTGACGTTTGGTAGCACACAAAGTGTTCCTCCGGTAAACGGGAGTTGCATAATCTCATAATCATAGGAACATGTATAAGTCATGAAGAAAGCAATAGCAACATACTAAACGATCGAGTGCTAAGCTAACGGAATGGGTCAAGTCAATCACATCATTCTCCTAATGATGTGATCCCGTTAATCAAATGACAACTCATGTCAATGGCTAGGAAACATAACCATCTTTGATCAATGAGCTAGTCAAGTAGAGGCATACTACTGACACTCTGTTTGTCTATGTATTCACACAAGTATTACGTTTCCGGTTAATACAATTCTAGCATGAATAATAAACATTTATCATGATATAAGGAAATAAATAATAACTTTATTATTGCCTCTAGGGCATATTTCCTTCACCACTAACGTCTCCATGCTCACCACATCATTGCCTGCTCTGGAACAACTACACCACCCCTGAGCCAGTGCTCACATCACAAAGATTAGACTCCACGACAATGCTTTCAACAATCGGGCTGCACCATCATACGCGATTTTCACCGAGAGACGGGATCTTGAGTTGGGAAAGGTATCGAATCCCCTCAGTGACGCCTTCAACAAGGAAAATCACATCCAAAGGCATCATTCACCAACAACCCCGACCGAATTGGAGTAGGACTTTCGTTCGGAGAAGCGACGATCTACGCCGGGGACGACGTCTCCAAACACACCACCACCAGACAGGAGTTACAGCAGCGCTGCAACACGAAACATTGGCCGGAGCCACCATCGATGGTGCTAGCCTAGGAACAAGGCCCAGACCGACACTACCATAGACTGCCATCCTGGCGGGAGCCACCATGCATCTCGATTGAGACCAATCGTCCCGGCGTGAAACCGCCAGATCCCGCTGCGCGCCACGACAGCCCCCTCCCCCCCGAGCCATGTCCCGAATGCCGGCTAGCCAAGGGGGGGGGGTGCACCGGGGAAGCATCCCACACGTTGGTTTGCAAACCCGCCAAAAGCCCAAATTGAGAAACGAGCTCGATTGTTGCGACACCAGCAAACTCCACATGCCAACTTGTGCGCCGGCCGGAAGAGCCTAACGCCTCCAGCTCGGATCTGACCGTCGACACCCCAATTGGGCCCGATCCAGACGAAACCATGTGCAGCCGCGGGCCTACATGCGAGAGGGTGAGATAAGAGCTCACCATCGCCAAAGCCGCGCCGGCTTTGCTCGGCGGAGGAAGGAGAGGAGGGTTGGTGGAGGGTGGTTGTCCGACGGCTAGGATTTCGTGTAGGGAGTAACTCCGAACCTGGTTTGTATATCAACCCTTGATTTGTTTCCATTGAATGAAGAGTCCAAGACCGTACATTACGGCATAACAATACCAGAAGGGTCTGTCTAGGACACATCTAGATGTGATATAGTCACATCTAAGTTGATGTCCACTCTGTTTGTGGTCTATTTTTTCTCTCCTAATTTTTTTGTTTCTTGTTGATACATTATGTGTAGTATATTTATGGAAACTTAGATGTGCATCCTTAAAAAAACATCTATATGTGAATTAGACAAACTGATACCATAAATTGTGAAGAGGCAGACCTTAAAAAAACTCGACTACTCCTATAATCGCCATGGATGCCCTCTCCGGCAGGAGTTATTTACCAAAAACCACCACACTTGGGGCTGGGGTAACCGGTCGGTACCACATTTGAGCCATGTCACAAAAAACCACCAACTCTGGGACTAATTGGTAACGCGGAGCACTGACGGGCCGTCTTAGCCGCGGAAACAGCGAATCCGACAGGTCGGGCCCACCTGTCGGGTCGACGTGGCGTGCTTGCGTGGACAATTTGTTGAGTTGGATGAGGGCCCCACCTGTCAATGACTAGAGTGTTTATCTTTTTTCACATTTTCTTTTTATTCCTCTCTTCAGTTTTCTCATGGGCATTTCAACAAACATGCTATGTGCGTGTCTTCACCGGCGCCACCACCAGGCGAGGCCGTGCGGCGGTGCATTGGGAACGGGTGCGCGAGGCAGCTGCGGTAAGGAGAAACTCGGCCGACGCCCATGGTGGTCTTCTCTAGGGACGTCGATGGCGGACTCGCGGCCGCGGACGGACATGCCCTCCACGGCGCGCGGCCAGGGCCTCCCTGCGCACCGCCGCCGGCAGCCCGACACAGTAGCTCCAACGCCGTCGACGTGTGCTTCATCATTGCGACCACGAGGCCCGACGCTGCAACCGCCTCCATTAGCCTGAGCCCGAGCAGGATCTCCCGTGTAGGAGAAGCCTAGGGGGCGGCCTGATGCTTCTGGTTTGCCGCCAGCTCGCGCCGCCAGTTCGCCGCCATCTCGCGCCGCCCTCAATGCCCGATGCAGCGCACGCATGCGTTCGTCCAGGGAGACATCTAGTCATGGAGGTACGAGGTCCAGCGCGGCGGCTCAACATGGATTTTAGGTCGCTGGGGTGGCTGGGCAGCTCGCCGGTGGTGGTGTATCTCACCGGGGTTGGGCTCCGGCGGCGGTGCGGGATTAGACAGTGGTGGGGGTTGGTGTACTGGAGGGAGAGAGGGGAAGAAGAGAGAGCCCGACAAGTGGGGCCTTGTGCCACCTCAGCGAATTATCCACATAGGCACGCCACGTTCGCCCGACAGGTGGGTCCGACCTGTCGGTTTCGCTGTTTCCGCGGCTAAATCGGCCAGTCAGTGCTCCGCGGTACCGATTAGTCCCAGAGTTGGTGATTTTTTGTGACATGGCTCAAATGTGGTACCGACCGGTTACCTATCCACCGGTTACCCTAGCCCCAAGTGTGGTTGTTTTGGGTAAATAACCCCTCCGGCGGCGGCGGCGAACGACTCCCAGCTATGGATGACCTCTCCGGCCGCACCGCCGCCTCGCCTCCGCCTCCGCCTCTTACTCTTCCACTTCCGCATGACAACCTCCTCCTGGAGATCCTCCTGCGGCTACCGCCTGAGCCAATCTACCTCCTCCGCGCCTCCCTCGTCTCCAAGCACTGGCGCCGCCTCGTCCACGACGCCAGGTTCCTCCGCCGCTTCCGCGCGTTCCACGGGGCGCCTCCTGTGCTCGGCTTCCTCAACAACCAGCCGGGGCCTCCCCTCTTCGTCCCCACCTCCGACGCCTTCGCTGCAGTCCCCTCCTCCATGATGTCCCACGACTCTTGGTGGGCCTTGGACTGCCGCCACGGCCGCGCCCTCCTCCAACACAGGAACTCCGGGAATCTCCTGGTCTGGCACCTCATGTCTGGCGAGCAGCGCTGCTTGCCGCGGCCGCCGCCGGCGCTCGATGGCTACGATTGCGGACCCGGCTTCAACGCCGCGGTCCTCCGCGCGGCCGGCAACGAGGACCGCCTCGACTGCCGCTCCTGCCCGTTCCTCGTGGCCGTAGCGCTCACCCACGGCGGCCATGCTGACCTGACCTCCGCCTGCGTCTACTCGTCTAAGACCGGCGTCTGGGGAGACGTCATCTCCGTCGCCACGCTAGAGGAAGTTGAGGCCCGGCCGACGACTCTGGTCGGAAACACGCTCTACTGGCCAATGACCGCCGGTTGCATCCTTGAATTTGATGTGGACAAATATAGCTTGGATACAAGTGAGGTGCCAAACGATATGTTTTGCTACTATGAGGGCCTGATTGTCCTCATGCCGGCGGAGCATGGAGGCCTTGGCTTTGCAGCAGTTGACGGTCTCAGTCTCCATCTCTTCTCAAGGGTGGCTACCACTGACGGCACTCTAGTCTGGACGCTTTGCCGGGCCATTGATCTGAACAAGTTTCTTACGCCGGATGTGGTGGTGAGCTGTAAGACGTTTTCAATGGAGGCAATTGGCGTCGCTGAAGGTGCTGATGTGGTTTTCATTTATGCGTGTAAATGCGCCTACATGCTTCATCTCAAGTCTATGCAGTTTGATGAGGTGTCCGTTAAAGGAACCTATGCCAGCATTTTTCCATACACCAGTTTCTATACCCCGGTACTACCATGTCTTTTATCCTCTAGGAATGATAAAGTGTAGTTGCATGAGTAGATGTCATGTGAACATTATATTCACATATAGGCTGCATAATTTACTTTGCCTGCTGAATGAAGACTCATCTTATGCTCTTTTGGATGTTGCAAAGTTCAGGTCTGAAACATTGAACCATGTTGCCTGAAGGAATAGAATGAACATTGCAAATTGTATATGTCTCCTACATCCGGTCAAATTTTGTATCCGGTCAAGTATATGTCTCCTACACGTTTTAAAGTGTACGGGCCATAGTTCATTGCAGACGATAAGTCTCATTAACTGACTTCCTATCCGGATATGAACATTCATACCGTGCACTCAAGTTCTTGTATCACACATCCTGCTGGATGCTTCTAATTCCCAAACAGTGTGCTCATTTATGCTATTTTTGCAATATCTTGTTTGCCAATTTGCAACCAAGTAATTCTTGTGTGCTAGGAAATAACCACCATACAAGTGAAACATATAGGTGTGTTCTGTTGTTCTTCTTTACCGGTGTTTCAGATATCTATATCATCGTCCAGACCTAGATTACACCATGTGCTTGTATCACAAGTAATTGTGAAGGAATGGGCCTGCATTCAATGGTTATAAACAGGGATTTACAAACAAAAACAAAAGAGGAATTTTGTAGTCACTTTTTCATGTAGCGTAAAAAATGTATTTACTGAGAGCAATGGAGCTTGTATTTACCGAGAGCAATGGAGCTTGGATATATCCTAGCGGTGTCAAATAATATTGTGACACTCAAAATTACCAAATTAGGTAGACAATGCAAAATTTTACTTACTTCCAATTTTAAGCTACCTGATTCTCATGTGGGATTTGGGGTGATCTGTGCTTCTTATTTCTCCGGTTTGTTCTGGGGAGTTGGAGAAATACATCCTTTCTGTCATTCGACTATTTGACGACTCTCTTCTGCACATAAAACTTGTTCAAATATATGCCCTATTTTTATACTTTATTTATCACATTTGCCATTGGCCTCTAGTCTCTTCTTTCGAAATACAGTCAGCATTGGTGGTGTAGAGGGCCAAGCTCAACTGATGAATAATAGATGAAATTGTGGTGCCATCGCTTCTGCCAGTAAGTTTTTTTGGTTGAAGAGATGGTGTAAAATTACCTTCTGTTATGTCGTCTATTGTTTGGCTTGAGTTACATGATACTTTTTGTAATGCATTGTTTCTGAAACAATGGGTTGATTGTCCATGCTGTAGTAAAGAAGCTTGCAGTGCTTCTATGCAAAAGACAGTTTGAACCTTGAAAAATACAAACACTTAGCTTTAGTTTCTCTTTACAGTTTTGTGTTCCTGGAAACGTTCATCTCTTGAAATGATGATTCTTCAATGAAGAGAAGCTGCTGAGAATTAGTTCAATCTGTTATGTTATTTATTATGTTGGCTTTTCAATGTGGTATCAGGAAATAGATGATCACTGCTCTGATCATCACCACTGTGGCATGACACTCCATTGTCATGTGATTGGTTTCTGTATCAATTGGTTTCTTTTAAATCTTTCATGCTCTTGTGATCCCTTGACCGAAAATCTAGATTATCCTTAGTGTATGCCATTTTTGCATTCCCAGATGTACTCCCTCCGTTCCTAAATATAAGTCATTTTAGAGATTCCAATAAGGGACTACATACGGATTATTGGGACATGGTGCCACACGAGGATGTAATCTGGGCAGTCCATGCATGCTACGTGATTAACACTTTATATAGAGGTTAAATGAATACACTAACGCTACGCTAGGTTAATTTAGCAAATACGGGTATATGAGCTGGTGGTTGGGCATCTTAATTGAAGTTGGATATGTACTCGAGAAATTAATATGAGGTGCTGCGCATCTTTAATGGCCCAGTGGTTTTCCTGCACACCTTGAATGTTGGTAATTAAATCGCATGGGTTAACGACTGGTTTCTTCTTCTTTGGTCAACCGTTGTTCATAGTACTTTTTTAAGTTGTTCATAGTACTTGTTCTTGCAAGAGATCCTGCAGGGAAAAGTGTTGCTAAATTTCTTCCGTCGTCCATTTCATATGCCAGTGTAGAGCGAACGGAAACAAAATACTTTTCCTTACTCTTGATAACTTTTTTTTTCGGGATTGTGATAGTGCCTCCCCTAGTGGAGACGGTAAGGTTCGACATATATATGATGTTTTATTTTTTCAAATGTCATATACATGATGTTAGGGGTCTAAGACAATTTAGTTACTAGTCTTTGAGTCAATTACACTACTAGTGCCACAACTTGGCGCGAAAAATCAGTTTAGTGCTAAAACTTGCGGCATACATTGAACTGGTACCATAACTTGGTTTTGACGTGCATATACAGTGCAAATCACATTTCTATAAGAACAGGGTGCTGATTAGGAATGCCAGCATGGCATGGGCCTGCTGTCAGCGACTGGACGACAAAGTGAACGTGTGGTCTGTGGCCTGCTATTTTGTAAAGAAAAACCTCAGAATTTTCCTCACAAAAAGGACTATGCCACGGTCGCAAGGGTCCATTTGTCAGCGTCCCACAAATAATTGAAAAATTGGTCGCTTGGGCCCGATTTTCTAGGCCCGACGCCCGGCCCGGCCCGGGCCCGGGCCTGGGTTTTCTGCGTCGGGCTTGGCTAGGCCCGGCCCGAAGCCCCAGGGATGGCCATGTATAGCCGGGGCTACGATAATATTTGCACAATACTATGGATCGCTGATAGAAGGATTGTAGGCGCCTCCATCGGTAAGAAAAATATGGGTCGCTGCCAAGGGCTTTCTGGGAGAAAAAAATCTGAAAGTTTTTTTCGTAAAATAGCAGACACACATCGTCCAGTCGCTGACATCGGACCCCATGCCATGTTGGCGCACCTAATCAGCACTGTGTTCGTATAGAAGCGTGATTTGTACCGTATATGCACGCCAAAGCCAAGTTGTGGCACTAATTCAATGTATGCCGCAAGTTTTAGCACTAAACTGACTTTTCGCGTCAAGTTATGGCACCAATGATGTAATTGACTCAATAAAAAATGTTAACACAAATATCTATATATGTTGTGCTTTAAAAACTGGATTGCAAGAAACTAGTACACATTTAGGAGCAGCTGCGTTGTGGTCTTCATTACTACTAAAGGAACATGATAAGGATGCAAATAATACTAGCAAATTAACATGAACGTGAGTACATCTGCTAGGGTGGATTTTGATAATGAGCCATAATCAACATCATTATGGTGGGATCAATAATGGCAAACATGATGTGGGCCAGGTATCATCATTGTTGCCGAAAGGCCAGCATACGTCTGGTCTCTGACATAGTTTTTGGATTATTTTCACAACTACCACTCCTACCCATCTCCTCCTCTCGCCTGGGAGGATATCCTATGCTCCCACACATTAGGTGTTCCCATGATACAATTTTTCAAAAAACATATTTAGATGTTTAAAAAATTCTGAAAATAATTATGAGTGTTCATAAGACATATGTCGACAACCTGTTAAAAGTTCAAGTCAAAAATTCGAAATACACATGGGGAAACAAAAAGGACAAATCCGAACGTAAATAGTTTCATTCTGGTTTTTGTCTTTTTTTGGCACTATTCATACTAAATTTGTCTTTTTTTTTCTCAATGTGTGTTCCGAATTTTGATTCGACCCTTTTACAGATTGTAGACACATGCCATTTGAACACTCACAATTTTTTCGGAATTTTGTGAAACGTTTAAATACGATTTTTGAAAAATAGGTGCATGGTAGCATGTAATGTGTGATAGCATCTAATATTTTTCCCTATCGCCTGAAACTGGTAGCACATAAATGGAGAGTAACTCAATGCGTGTTGCAGGTACCATTCAGACTGACAAAACTAAATGTGCTCAGAACGAAAAAGAAAATTATACTACCTGGATACGGTCAAGAGATATTAGTATACACGCTTTGTGTATTAAAACTGCACGAATCACGTGGGAGCTGATGGACGGGATTACATCCTTACGTGGCACCGTGTTCACTCGTGATTTATCGATAACACCCTTCCTTTTGTCCTTTAATGATTTTGCTTTGTCATGTTTCAGATCAATGCATGATTAACATGATAATTTCTACCTGCTATATTTTTCTTCTTCACCAATACATGACTGAACATAAAATCCATGCTTCACAGATCACCCAATTGTTAGAAAATACAGACAACAAATTAGGAAGCGAATCCATGCTTCACAGATCACCATTTCACGACTGAAGATAAAATCCATGCCACCACCCAATTTTTTTAATTTTTAGAATAATGTATTAGGAAGCAATCTCCATGAACATCTTCTGATCTATTTTAATCACCGAAAACGTTGGATAAACAGAGCGCAATATTACAGCATGACCATTGTAATTTCTCAACATTCGTCTTTTGGAGCGGGAACCAAATCTCATTTCATACATTAAAAAAGTATGATGCACAAAGAACATGGATAAAAGTGAAATTGATCCCTCCTTGTACTACTTGTTGAGCGTCCTCAAAGTCCAACTTTGTTGGAACTAAAAGTGATCAATATGCTTGCAGTGGTAAAGAAAATTGCATATATCTTCGTCGTGGCTTAAAGCAAGCTGTGTGACACAGTTTCTAAACTCTGAAGGAACCCACTGCCATCTAAAAGTGATCAATATGGAGAATAGAATTCAAACTGCGGCAACAAAGCATTGTCATACTTTGGGCAAAAAAAAAAAAAAACCATGCTGTTGTGCACAGCCACAAAACTGAAATAAAATACCAGCTCAAGCCCATATTCGGCGGCCGGCTGTGTATCCAAATCAAGCTGAACGGGGATGAAGTTGCAAATCCAAATCAAGCTAGCAGAATTGAGCAGCTAATAGCAACTCTCTGTTCTTGAAACATCAAAGCAATCCATGAGTATTAACCAAATTAATTCGCCATGATAATGCTAACTCCAACATTGGTCATCAATCAAGCAACAAAACCATTATATTAGACTGCTTGGAAATCTTGGATTCTTATAATTCACAGAATCCAAAACTTGGGAGTCTTGGATTCATATAAACCAGCAGTACAAAACTTAGAACGGGGATGAAGTTGCAAATCCAAATCAAGCTAGCAGAATCGAGCAGCTAATAGCAACTCTCTGTTCTTGAAACATCAAAGCAATCCATGAGCATTAATCAAATTAATTCGTCATGATAATGCTAACTCCAACACATTGGTCATCAATCAACCAACAAAACCATTACATTAGACTGTTTGGAAATCTTGGATTCACAGAATTCATAGAATCCAAATCTTGGGAGTCTTGGATTCATAGAAACCAGCAGTACAAAACTAGTGCGGCATTCATAGAATCCAGGTAGCAGCAGCAGCAGCAACCGATCGACAGTTTCAACGCGTACGCAAGAACACAAGAACATGCAAGAAAAAACCCAAGACATGTTTCACGCACGCAAAGAACACAAGAAGTAGCTAGCGATCAAGTCGCACGCACGGGCACGGCACCCCTCAGGTCCTCGAGGGCGCCGGCGACCAGCCAGACGCAACCGTCGGCCGTCTTCCTCACCTTCGCGAGGAGGTTGTAGGCCCTGAGGCGCTCGGCCTCGATGAGCTCGGCCACGCCGGGGAGACGCTGGATGTCCAGCAGGCAGCGGATCCCCAGCCGGAGGTCGCTGCACAGCTCCACGGCGTCGTACGCTTCTTCGGCGAGCTGCCTGGCAGCCAGGAGCTTGTGGCAGGCGCGCCGCTGCGCGGCGGCTGTGCCGGGGAGGAGGCGGATGCTGCGCACCGGGTTGGACGGGAGGAAGAGCTCCGTGGCGCCTCCGCGTAGCGCGAGCTCCGTGGCGCTCCCCAGCAAGGACGCGGCGGCGTAGAGATCGCTGGCCGCGTCCTCGAGCGACTCCTCCGCGATCTCGATGGGACTGCTGCGCAGTACCGGCCCGCGCAGCGGCCCCATTAGCATCGCCCGCGCGTGGCCTATCTTCCCGGGGATGATAAGGCAGCGGGCGTGCGCCTGCATCACCCGCTCCCGGAACCGTGTCTTCCACGCCTGCGCCGCCATCTCTCTCTCCCTCTCTCGCTTCCTTCCGGTGGCGCTGGCTTTGGGGTTCTGAATGTTTCGCTTCGCTCCGAGGCCGGCCGGCGGGCTCTGAAATAGGCAAGGCTCCCTGGTGAGGGTGGGATCCACGGAAGTAACGGATTTCTTTTGGACGTCGATAACTGCCACACGTGTAGCACGTAAGGAGAGGCACCACACGACTCTAATGCAAATAGATTATCACGTCGCATGCATGCATGCGAGAATCTTTTTGGATTTTCAGTTTTTAAAATGTTTTATCTCTTAAATGAAAAATCCGATTGAAGATCCGTTTTCACCATTAAATCCCTCGCGACGAGATCTTCAAAACTAGATCTCATATCGATATATTTCGACGAAATTTTTCTTTTTAGTTAAAAGTTGCCATGTCTATTGCACATGAATTGCCATGATATTTACACTGAAGTTGTCATGATATGTTTCAACTATTTTCTTTTACATTTAAAACTACATTTTAACATATTATAAAATAGAGAATCAAGAAACTAGACTTGCCATGCATCATAAACTAAAATTGCCATGATACATGCACTTAAAATTGCCATGGTTCAATAAGAAAAATATTTTCATGATCAAAGTACTGGAATTGCCATCATAGAAAACAAAAATTGCCATGATCTACAAACTAAAATTGCCGCATGGCAACTTTAGTTTAAGCACTATGGCAACTATAGTAAAAACATCATGACAACTTCTGGGCAAAAAAAATTGTCAAAACATATCAACATGGGGTCTAGTTTTAAAGATCTCGTCGAGGCGGATTTAATGGTGAAAACGGATTTTTAGTTCGCTTTTTTATTTAGAAGATAAAACATTTTTAAGCCGAAAACCAAAAAGATTTCTGCTGATGTCACCTATTCATACGTGGCAAAATGAGTGGTGATGGAGGCGTGTGGGCGACCTGCAAACACCCACACGTGTGGGCGTTAGTTTTTCCGTTTCTTTTTACCTCGAGCGTGGTGGAACTGAACGATGGGGAAAATTACAGGCGGTTAAAAATCTAATAAAATCCACGTCATCAAAAAAGAAAAATCTAATAAAATCGCACAGGAATTAATGAGGTCAATTCCCTCCCAAGCCGGTCCAACAAACAAACCACATTCCATCCAGGTAGGACCAGGAGTAGAGTAGGATTCCTTTTTTTTCAATGAAACTTCTGCATATCCATGTGTGTGCATTTGATCCACGCGCGTCCATTTGTTTAGAGAAAAGGCAAGCGCCCGACTTTATAAATAAAGCCATCAGGCAGAGTACTGAAACACACAACCAACCAAACAAACCAACATAGAGTTATCCTAGACGAGGGCTACCCCAAAGTTAACGAAAATAGAAGAGATACATGGCACCCGGCCAACACATGGCACGCAGGCCGGAGAAAGGAAAGACGACGTAGCCGACTACTAGTCGAAGAAGGCGCAAAAGCAGCTAAGCATCATGATCCTGCCTGGATAAGGAAGACACTGAGGCCCGAACTTTAGATATCAGAAGATCAAGAGCGTCCCGGTCCTCCGACCTAGTCAATGATCTCCACTGTTGCAAGAAGATACATAATTTAAATAAACAATCAGCAGGTTTAGCAGGGAATACATGTTCGATAGTAAACTTGTTCCTAGTAGTCCACATCGACCAACAATTCGCACCTAGTCCAACCCAAAAGACCCTCTTAGTAACGTCTGCCAAAGAGTTAGCAAGGCCTCGAAGCTCAGAAAAGGAAGACGGGTCCCTGGAGACCTGGAGCCAAGATCTTACACAGCTCCACACAAGCTTGGCCAGTACACAATGAAAAAATATATGATTCGTGCTTTCCAGAGCGCCACAAAGGGAGCAGAACTCCGAGCCCGGGCCATTCCTCTTACGAATTTGGTCGGCCACGAGGAGACGACCTCTAAAGGCCTGCCAGAGGAAGATCTTAATTTTGGGGGGGATACGGGCCCGCCAAATATGAGAAAATCTATTGGTGGGGGAACCACCAATCAACTTAGAGTATAAAGACTTGACCGAAAAGCGACCAGACGACGTAAGAGGCCAAACCACTGAATCAGGAATCTCCGAGAGCGTGGGGAAGAAGGCAGTAAGACGTTGCCAGACTTCAAACTCTACAGGGGATAAGGAGCGATGGAAGGCTAGGTCCCGGCTGTTAGCCGAGAGCTCCATGATGGAGATATTCGGGTTAGGACAGTAAGAAAAAAGAGTAGGGAAACTCACAGAGAGAGGTGAGTCTCCACACCACCAATCAAGCCAAAAACGAACAGAAGTACCATGCCCAACAATGAACTTAACATGAGCTAAAAACAGCGAACGAACTTTAATCAAGTCTTTCCAGAATTGCGGACCACCGCAAATAGTGGACTAGAGCGAGGAAAGTATTTGGCTTTAAGGATCGAGTACCATAAAGAGCCATCCCTTGTCGACATTTCCACCACCATTTAATCAGGAGGCATTTGTTCATGACAACAGTGTTAATGATTCCCAACCCCCCGAGGTTTTTTGGCCTACACATGAGCTACCACCTAACAAGTATGTAGTTGCGATGATTATCTGCCGTATTCCAATAGAACACGCCCCTGTGTTTATCGAATCCTGCGTGCGTACCAGCCGAGAGTAGGTAGAGGCCCATGATAAACATAGGTAAAGAAGACAAGCAAGGCGTTAATCAGCGCCACTTTCCCAACATTAGTGTTGTATCTACCACGCCAAGGGAGCACCCTATTGCCAACCTTAGCAACTGCAGGGGCAAATTCTTTCGCATACAACACGTCCGGAGAGATAGGGAGGCCCAGATATTTGAAAGGAAACGACCCCAGCTTACAATTGAGAAGATGAGCCACCCTCAGAGCCTCAGTTTCATCCACACCAGTAACTATGACTTCGCTCTTAGAGGAAGTAATTTTGAGCCCCGACAAGGCCTCAAAACAGAGAAGAATGAACTTGAGGTGGGCAATGCATGAATTATTAAGCTCAACCATAATGATAGTATCATCCGCATAATGAAGATGAGTAACTCCATCCGGAACAAGGTGAGAGATGACAGGGGTATATGGCCATGAGAGGCAGCTTTGGACAAAATGTGAAAGAACGCATCTGCGACAAAGTTGAACAAGATCAGAGAGGCTGGGTCGCCCTGCCGCTAGCAAAGTAGTTACTGACTTGACCATTAACAGAAATCGCAGTGTGCCCCCCCGAGACCAACTGCATGATCCTATGGACATAGGCTCCATCAAAGCCTATTGCTAAAAGGAACTTTCTCAAGAACGGCCAACTGACCGAGTCGTAAGCTTTTTCAAAGTCCAATTTGAGAATAACGCTTTAGATTTACGAATTCTGAGGGCGTGCACGATTTCATGAAGGCAAAGGATCCCATCGAGGATAAAACGTCCTTTGATGAAAGCAGATTGGAAGGGACTGATAGTTCTATGAGCGATAGGAGTGAGATGAGTCGCAAAGCCCTTTGCAGGGAATTTAGCAAAATTGTTGATAAGAGCGATAGGTCTGAACTGGGAAATTAGCTCGGCTCCTTTAACTTTTGGAATAAGGGTAATAACAGCATAGTTTAGACGAGAAATGTCAATTGTCCCCAAACAAAAACTTTGAATGATTTGGCACACCAGCCGCCGCAGCTGCGGCCAGAACTTCTTGAAGAAGGGAATAGAGGACCCATCCGGACCCGAAGCAGCATTGGGATTGGCCGAATTAATGACTTCCTAGATCTCATTATTGGACAAAGGGATCATTAAGGCCTCATTATCGACAGAGGAAATCTTATTACTGTTATCCCAAAGAGAGGGAGAGATAAGAAAGACACTCTCCGGTTTGGCCCCCAACAAGGACGAGCAAAATTCAACCATGTGAGATAAGATGAGAGATTGGTCTGAGGTTCGGATGCCGTTAATGAGGAGGCTGTCAATGGAACATCGTCTGCTTCTACCATTGGCAATGGCAAAGAAGTAGGTCGTAGGAGAGTCCCCTTTAAGCTCCAATTGAGGGTGCCGTATTGACGCCAATAAATCTCCGCCTGCTGATGCAACTGCATCAGAGCGGCTTCGAGGTTGTAGCGGACAGACCACTCAGACTCCGAGAGGCTAGAAGCATCGGCAGTATGGTCCAGACCCTCGATCTGAGCCTCTAAAGAATTCTTCTCCCTACGACCTTCCGCAGCTTTGTTATGAGACAAACCTCTAAAAAACTTACGAAGTTCATATGAACATTTGTGCTAATCATCCATGGGACCAAAGGATCTAGAAGAGGGAGTGAGGAGATTCAAAATTTTGATGGCCAGCATGTCAGAGAAACCCTCCACTAGAAGCCACGAAGCATCAAACTGGAATCGAGAAGTAACCATAGGATGATTTAGACCAGCATCCAGAATAAGGGGGGTGTGGTCCGAGCCCACATTGGCTTTAGCTTTCAGGGAGGCACGAGGGAAAAGGGAATCCCATCTGGAATAAATAAATGCCCGATCCAGAACCGACCGGACTAGATTGTTCTGATGATTGACCAGGTGAAGCGAGCGCCCACCCTAGGTAACTCGCGGATAGCACAGTTACTAATAAACTCATTAAACGCATTCGTAAGAGGCCAGGAAAAGTTGAGATTATTCTTATCAGAGGGGGTACGAAGGAGGTTGAAATCACCTCCTATCACAATAGGAATTGAGAAAGCCTCAATTTTAGTAGAAAGCTCGTCAAGAAATAAGGAGGTCAGAGAGTGGTCTGCAGGGCCATATACAACCATGAATTCCCAGAGGGTGTTCAGTTGTCTGTGATGCACCACAATGCTTGCCCAGAAAATACCATGATCAAAGGCCATGAAGTCAAACACGCCCCATTTGGAGCCTATGAGAATGCCCTCGAAGTGGCCAGAAGAAGGAAGAAAGTTCCAATCAAATCTATCCATGCCAGCAATCGCATAAAGTTCATTAGGGGAAAAGGATCCTTTAAAAGTTTCAACCAACCCTAGAATGTCAATGTTTTCTCCTCGAACAACATCTCTAATTTGGTCTCAGCGCCCCTAGCTCCGAAACCTCTAATGTTCCAAAACAAGGCTTTCATTTAAAGGAGAGGTTTTTGATGCGAAGGCTAGACCTGCAGGGGGCAGCGCGGGATTTAGAGCGTTTTGAAGGGGCCCTTCTGGACGTGGGGGGTTGGGGTTGGCCACAACCAACCTCCAAGCCCTCCGCCATCAATGTTACATGCGAGTCATCTTTTTCGCAGCAGCCGCGACCTCTTTGGCCTTGGCAATGGCTGCCTGGGCCACCGCATTGGCCCTAATAGTGGATAGAAGAAGAGAAGGCGACCCTAACTCGGGATCGAGAGAAACCCCCACATCAGAAAGAATATGTAAAAGATGATCATCCGGCATAGAAGGCAGAGCAAGCCGAATCGGGGAAGGAAGGGAAGGGATGGACACCATACCTGGGGGGAGAGGAAGATCCTTGGCAGCCGCACGGCGCTCCGCCCGCAAGCACTACAAAAAAAATACACTTCCGTGATGATACGTGTTTGTCATGGTAGGTCACGTTTTCTGTCATGCATGTACATCCATGAGGATTTTATGACAGAATCAAGATAGTCATACCTGTGCTGTCGTAGAAGTGTTCCATGACATTACCAAAATTATCATCACGGAAGTGTCCACTTCCATGACGATAAATCACGCGTCACAGAAGTGCTTTCGTCAAGGGTGACCGACATGTGGCATCCACCGTACCGGAACGCCGTTAAGCTATCGGGTCCGGTTTTGGATCCAATAACCAGTTAACAACCCCGACCAATGGGGATTTTCCACGTGTAAAATCATCATTAGCTGGAGGAAACACGTGTCGGCTCACCGTTGGGACAGATGTCATCCACTCATTGGACCCAAAGCGCATATGATACGTCGACACGTGGCACGACCCAACATAGGCCCATTCCTGTGAAAAGGCCGGCCCGTTTGACTTGGTCAAAAGGTGGCGGCCCGGCCCACGGCAAGCCTGTTAACGGCTTGTTCGCATATAGCCCATTTACAGCCCGCTAACCTAGGGCCCGTTTACAACCTATCCGAATTAGGCCTAGTAGCGTCATCTGGGCCGTCCAATATAATTCCAGCCCGTTTTAACTTCCGGCCCATGTATGGCCCATGACGTCTTTCGGCCCATATGAGGCCCTTTGTAACTCTCGGCCCATTAACGGCCCGTGGTAAAACTGGCCCGTAATGAACAATGTATCACTTTATACCCATTAACGGACGTGGTGAAACTGGCCCGTAATGAAGAGTGTATCACTTTATACCCATTAACGGCCCGTTATTTTGTTGGGTCGTTTCCAGCCCATGTTATCTTTCGGCCTTCTTAGGGCCCATTTTTTATTGGGCTCATTTCCAGCATTCGTTTACTTACGACCCGTTACTGCCATTTTCTGCTTGTGGGCCAAATTCAGCCCGTGGTTACAGTCGGCCCGTTTATGGCCCGTTAATACGTTGGGCCATTTTCATAGCGTCATCAAATACGGCCGATTAACGACGACCTGTTATGGTCGGCCCATGAACGGACGATTTCAACTCTAGCCCATTTACGGCCATAATGTGGTCTGTTATTGGCCCATGTTTGGCCAACCGATCATACGGCCCGTAGAAGGCCCATTGATGATACGGCCCGTAGAAGGCCCATCGTGTCTACGGCCCGTAGAAGGCCCATTGTTTTTACGCCCCATAGAAGGCCCATTGTTTCTACGGCCCATAGGAGGCCCATGTTAACTACAGTAAATATGTAGCCCATGGTTAGTGTGGCCTAGTTTTAAAAAATAGGTTATTGCGGCCACTAGCAAACCGCGGAAAAAGAACTGCACTGACTACAAGAAAACAAATAAACAAGACAATAAGGAAATAAATTAGCAAGCAACTTACACTAGGCTATTACACATATTACATCCACTGGGCATCAAAGTTCGCCACCAGTGCAAATATAGGGAACAAAGCAGCATATAAACGCCGCAGCAAAACAAGTCCAGAACTGAAACCACTTCAGAAGAGCTCAAGAAACAATATCTTGGGTACCCATAATGCTGGCAAGATGCTTTGCAAGCTTATTAACTTTCTCTTGTTTGGCGCTTAAATCCTCCAGCACTTGCTGTTGCACCAGAAAGTATGCATCTGAATTCTGTAGGGACTTCCTCAGTCCTTCGGCTTCCTGTTGCATAACATCTGATCGATGTCTTTCAACTTGAAGTTGAGACTCAAGAAGCCGAACTGATTCAGGCAGCGAGTTCGAAGAGCTGGTGCCAGCAGCAGTAGCCAGTAACTCGAACACTACATCAAGACAGGACTTTGGGGTTGTCTCAGTGTCTTCAATATAGTTTTTATCAGCTTTCTTGGAGACCAACATGGATGTCTCACTATCTTGAACCTTATCTGCATTACTTCCTTTACCATTGCATAACGGGGTACTCTTCTCCAATATTTTATCCGTGTTCTAAAAGAGAAACAAACAAACACATCACAGGTTTACAATGTAGTATATGAAACTCATTTTGGTAAACCAGTTCAGTAGTAAGGTGGACAGGATAACAGCATGAAACAAACATATATCTATGTAGTATGGTCACTATATGGTCTATATCATTCTAGTTTATGTTGTCAAATCAAGATAGATACAGTACAAATCATATCTATTTAAGACAAAGCAGCATAGACAGAATATAAATGTGGGAGACTACACAACAATAACAACACTTGTAATGTGCATGGCATGAGAACATAACTGTTTATTCAATTGAAACTGAAATCAACATAGAGCAAGTTACAACAGCAAACACGTTAAACAAACAGGTTTAAAACATACCTGTTGCGCCATTGGAGTTTCAATTGCATCCTTCAAATTTGAAATTAGTTGGTACGAGTAAATACAGTGATGCAAGAGCAAAGTAGTATGAACCATAGCTACAGAACCTGACCTGAGAACAATTCTTCTTCTGCTTTAGGCGTTGACTTGGGGTTCGGAGTGGTGGTCCTCGTGCTTTGGGCACTGCAGTTGCCTTACTAACTGCTCGTGTTTGGGTGCTCTGTGGTGGAGACGGTGATGTGTCAACGGGAACTAGGTTACTATCTGCTGGGGTTGGGGTTAGAAGGGGTGTAGCTGGTTCTCTGTCCAACTGGGTAGGGGTACAATCTGCGTGAGTCTGGGTTATGGGTGGTGGGGCTGGTTCTTGGGCAAGTACAACCGTGGTTCTATCTCCATCGACAGGTAGCACGATCTTTTCTGAAGACCGTGTTTTTACTCCCACGGATACTGCCATCACCCCCTCCAATTGAAATGGCTGATAAACAAGAAAAGTAATTGAATGTACAGACATTGTAAGATAGACAGGTGCAATGGATAGTAGGGAAGAAAACAGGCATGAAATAATTCACATTTATGTTGTCTAACCAAACACAATAGCAGGACATAATTTCACATATATGATGGCTAATTAAACAGGATAGCATGACACAATTTCACATGTATGATGGCTAACTAAACAGGATAGAATGACATACTTCAAAATATGATGACTATGTAAACAGGATGACATGATATAACTATACGATGTGTCTATTAAAGTGGTTGGCATGCCATAAATCACAAACATGCCGTCGATGGAAACATGATGGCATGATATAATTCACAGATAGAATGACATAATTCAAAATATGATGACTATGTAAACAGGATGAGATGATATAACTATATTATGTCTTTAGAAAATGGGTTGGCATGCCATAATTCAGATACATGCTGTCTATGTAAACACCATGGCATGATATAATTCATATATATGATTTATATACTAAGGAAGTGAGCAGAGGGCAATCGCATATATGATGTAAAAACTAAGCATTGCAATACAACATATGCATGATGTGAGTAATATAACCCTGCCAAGTTTGAGCATACACCTCAGGGGGGATAATAGGACTGGTCATCTGCCTCTGAATCCTCCTCTGAAGAGCTATCTCTAACCAGCAAGATATCTGCTTCAGCAGGTAGCATTGTCTGCTCTGAAGACCTTGTTTTCACTCCAGATTTCTCCATCACCAATTCAAATGGCTGATGCACAGGAAGAGCAGTTGAATATACAAACATTATCGACAAAAGCAATGAGAAATACAAAAAAAGGACGGCATGGTATAATTCACATATATGACGCTTGGCTAAACAACATGGCATTGCATAATTCACATATATAATGCCTTGCAACAAGATAACATTGCATAATTCACATATATAATGTCTTGCAACAAGATGGCATTGCATAATTCACATATATGGTAATTAGACACTAAATAGGTGGCATTCACACAAAGCATGTCTAAACTAAGCAAATGACATAGCAATGCAAGATACCATACGCATGATATGAGCAACATAACCCTACCAAGTTAGAGCATGCACCTCGGGGGGGGGATAGGACTGGTCATCTGTCTCTGAGTCCTCCTCTGAGGAGCTATCTATAACCAGCAAGACATGCGCTTCGTCACATAGCATTGTCTGCTCTGAAGACCTTATTTCCACTCCATATTTTTCCATGACCGTGTCGAATGGCTGATGCACAGGAAGAGTAATTGAATGTACTAAAATTGTTGACAAATTTAACACGTAATAAAAAAATGATGTCATGATATAATTCACATATAAGATGACTGGCTAACCAGGGTGGCATTGCAAAATTCACATATATGATGCCTGGCTAAACAAGATGGCATTACATGATTCACATATACGATAAAGAAACTAAACAGATGGCATTGACACAAAGCATGTCTAAACTAAGCGGATGACATCTTTGATGTATACAGTAAGCAATGCAAGACACCATATGCATGATATTACCAACATCAGCATGCCAATTCAGAGCGAAGACCTCATGGGGTAAATAGGAGTGGTCTTCTGCTTCTGAATCCCCCTCGGAACAGTTATCTTCCTCTTGATTATGATCCGAAATGGGTGGAGGGGGGGCTGCCTTTGCGCCCACCATGGAGCGACGTCTGCATGAAATTTTATTGCCACGCAAGGCTCGTCTCTTTTGCTCTACATGTTCAGTTCCATTGTGTACAATAACTGACATGCATAGGAATAAAACATAGTGAGATTATGTAAGGAGTGCATGCACAAATCCAGAGTGATGGTAGCAAACTGTGGATAGACCCAAAACCAATGATATCAGGCAGATAATAGCTTTAGTTAAAAAATACATATAATGGCTCCTTTAGTGTTTGTTTGCACCCAACATGAAATCATAGTAGACACCCGAGATTAACCAGATAGTAGACAGATAGTACTGATTGCTGCCCCAATATGTACCCCACAACCATTTAAAAACTCAAGTTTCAGCATAAGTTTGGACCTGACTCGGAGTCTAATAGGTGAACACGACGATAAAGTAGCATGTCATCATATTAAGCGATGCATAACGTAAGCAGACACGGAAGAGTGTGACCTCTCTTGCGGACCCGTGTAGTCCTCAAGGTCATCTGCTCAGTTGATGATGGTAAATGCAGTTGTCGTGGCTGCCGGCGGCGGGGAAGAAGATCTGAGGCGGCGAAAGACAGTCTAGAGAGCGTATCCCTGCTGTGGTGAAACCTTTCGTCGTTGGAGCAGCTGAGCTGGGGTGGAACACAGCACCGCAGGAGTAGGACAAACCACACAAGGTTTTCTTTGACACATATCGGTAACAGAAGTAATTGTGTAAGGGCTTGTTTGAATTTGAGGATTCTAACAATGCAGGGATAGGAAATAGACATGAATAGGATAGGAATGCACGTGCAAAACAGAGAATTTAAAAACACAAGATTTCGGCCAATCTGGGTGTTTGGTTCACAAGAATTGGAAGATCACAGGATGCAAAGAAGCATGGTGAGATTAAGTCAAACCACAAGAAAATGTACGGTTATAATGCTATTATGCTACTATCTCTTAGTCTTGTGCTTCATGAATAGGAATTTGAAAAGGAGGACAAGTGGAAATTAAAATTCCTACGGTTTTTCTTTCAAGGAGAGACTAAAGGAACAAATCCTACAGTTTTCCTTTGCTCCGTTCCTTTGCACCAAATTCATGAAAAGTTGTACCATACGAAACTTTCCAATTCCTATGTTTTTCATTCACTTTTCCTTTCAAGCACTGGCGATTCTAGTAGGCAGGCTTGTGCAAGGAAAAGCCTACACTAAAAAAATGTTTTTGTGCTACTTCTATTACTTTGGACCCAGGCCACTGCCCTACTAGCTCAGCTCCCAGGGCCATCGACAAATGCACAGCTCAAACGCACAGAGATAAACAATGATGGCGTTCAAGAGAGTCCATCACGGATAGCTAAGTTTCCTGGTACCTCGCTGCTTGTCATATAGTAGGATAAAATAATCGTATTTCCCGTTACTCTGTGTGCTCAGTGGACAATATATATAACATGTAGAGTAAAAAAGAGATGCAACAAGTGTACAACCTCTTTGGCGAAGCCATGTCGATCTCAGCATGATTGGGTTGGCCGGTGAGGATGCTCCGGCTGACTTGGCTGTTGGAGGAGGGGAAGAAGATCTTATGCGTCTGGAGATGGAGCCCGAGGTACTGCTCCGCTGTGATGGAGGGTTTCGTCGTTGGAGCAGCTCCGGTGAGTTGTACGACGCCGAGGCTGAAGCAGGACAAGAGAGACAACGTTAACCTGAGTGGAATTCTAATAGCATCTCTAATAGATGATGTAAAATACATAACCACAAAGTGCTAGATGTAAAATACATCAGCCGCTCATCTCTGAACTTAACTGTCGAAACTGAATTTAACTGTCGAAATTGAACTTAACTATCGAAACTGAATTTTACTGTCGAAACTGAACGCACTAGAGGTGAGGCTACACGTCAGTCGACTGACTTTTTCATCTCTGGTCAGTCGATTTTGCAGCCGTTGGATACGAAATCAAGGGCCTGCAGTTCATCTTCAACCTCTACCCCCTGAGCCGCCAGCCACCACCGGCCAAACAGCCGCCCCCACCGCCCGCGGCCGGCAGTGCGCCGCCCCGCCCGCCCCGAAAACACTCCCCACCGTCGTCCGCAGCCGCCCCGGCCATCCCTCTAGGCCGCCCCATGCCGAGCTTTTTCTCCGGCGATCCCCACGCTACCGCCCCACCACCGCCGGCGACCACCGCCCCCACCCTGAACCCTAAGATAGATAGTGGGGTACCTCTCCGGCGAGCCCCCCTCCCTGCTCCGGCTGGTTCTTCCTTAACTTCGGCGAGCCCCCCCACTCCCTGAAAATCGACTGACCCAAAAGTCGATTCAGTCGACTGAAGTGTAGCTAAATCGGAGCAGCATCGCAAGCAAGAGCAAGAGCGAGAGCAGCAGCGCGAGCAAGAGCAAGAGCAAGAGCAGACCAGGCAGGGGACCGAGAGCAAGAGCAGAGCAGCAGCGCGAGCGAGAGCTAAAGCAGCAGCAGCTCCTACTTATGTGGACGTCGCCGCCAAGGGAGCGACGCCGTGGAGGAAGTGGCCGGCGACGCCGCCCTGGATGGAGCTGCGCCCTGTCGGCTCGGGACCAAGCGCCGGCAGCACCGTGAGATCGAATCAAGAAGAAAATGCGGTGATTAGTGTACAACCTCTTTGGTGGCGCCGATTAGGCCGCAGCTTCATCCGAGGAAACGGTGATGATGATGCTCTTCCGGTGGTGCAGGTGAAGATGGCGGTGTGGGAATGGAGGTGGCGCGAAAGACGAGGGGAACATCGGGGCAGCTCCTTGGAGGTGGAGGACGAGGTGGCTGAACCGGCGGGACGACCAGATCGATGATGGATCGTCATCCGGTACGGTGGATGAGGGACGTCGAGGTGTTGCTGTGGACGACGTCGTCGGGGAAGAAGCTCTGGCTGGGCGGCGGATGGAGGAGGGTGTGGGGCTTCACATATTTTCCCGGCCTCGGTGTACGAATGGGTGGGCGGATGGGATGGGAGTGGGGAACCATGGCTTAGGGACGTGCTTGTCCGAAATGTGGGGTAAGTTATGAAAGTACCCCCACCAATTTGAGGCGGTTCTTTCGGTTCAGGGGTATCACGGGCATTTCGCGTGTCGGGATTTCACAGGAGGTGAGAATTTTCGCGCGCGTTGTAATTTTGGAATAGCAAGGCGCGGGTTGAGATGGAGGGTGTTGTCGGAGCACAACGAGACAAAGATATATCTTAAATATTTCGGGCTAACAAGGCGCGGGTTGAAATTTCCGGACAAGCCTAACGTGTACTGTACCAAATCAATTCGCACTACAAATGTCATTCAAAACTTTGAATTCATGTTATGTTCAATTAAAATATTTCGCTACGTGTATAATGCATGCAACCTACTACTCAAATGAACGTTTTAGTGCATTCCAAACGTATATACTACCGCTTCAATATGAACTAAATTTGAATTGGTTTCTCTATTTGAATAAGATCTACAATAATGATTGTTGTGAAGTCAAAGCATTTGAATTCGTTTATCTGTTTTAATAAGATCTACAATCATCATTATTGTCAAGTTAAACCATCGTTTGTGTATTATCTTCACAGCACACCACATGATTAGTCTCGAGTTACATATGAACTATGTGTACTATATGAATTCGAACTCGATTTTTTGAATCCACTTTATGTTGATTTCAAATCACAGTACATTTCAAGCTCTAGCTAGATCTTCATAATCTAAACCATGTCTCATATGTATAATGTGTTTATCACATTATGTATGGTGCCCCGCCCCCTACGCCTACAAGTATTTAGATGTGAGTTGCAAACACCACACATTACCACAAATTCAAATAAAATGTGAGAATGTTCGATATATAGTATTGTTTAGATTGTTCGATATTTAGTTGTAAGCTGCAAACGCCACACATTATCACAAATTCAAATAAAATGTGAGATTGTTCGATGTATAGTATGGTTTAGATTGTTCGACATTTAGCTGTGAGTTGCAAACGCCATGCATTATCACATTATGGTATAACATGTGCAAAACCACAACACGCGTATCACCGCTATATTCATGCATGCATATGTTTAAAACACTATGATCTCCTATTCAAATATATGAATCCACTTTCATATCAAATTATGATCTTTGTTAGTCTCTTACACCCACACAATCCTCTAACCTTTGTAGCTACCACTAACTTTCTCTCGTGCATGCACACGCCCTCCTCGCCCTCCCCCTCCCTCAGCATTCTATCCATCGCGCACATTCATTTTTTTTCTTTAGGTCGTTCACCCACACTCCACAACTCCTTTCCGACACACACTGATCGAAAAACCTCTCCAGCAATGTCTGCCTACAACATACACACACACCTTCAATCTCCTCCTTTATGTGTCCTTGCCTCGTGTCTCTCATACGGCCCCACACACGTGTAAACTCTCGCCCCTCTTTTCATCGATCTCACAACCGCACACTCCTCCCCCTATCTAGCTAGTAGCTGGGCCTCTCGCACCACCTCCTAGCTCCATTCTCTCTGTCTATCCGTCTCGCCGGGCCTTATTTGCCTCTAACAAATGGACGTACACCGACCGATCTCCCGCTATACATATAGCTAGCTAGGTCCTTATAACTCGTTTTTCCCATGCGTTGATCGATCTACCTCATTAGTTATGTCTCTCCCTTCCTCCGACAAACAACAATTGATCTACCGATCTAGTTAGGTTTTCTTACCAAACACATGGTTCCCCTTCATCATCCATGGATGCGCCCCGACAGATCTATCACGCACAGGCACACACAGAAACACATCCCCACTCTTATTGATAATATTGCAGTTCCACCCTCAGTTTGTCTAGTAGGCCTCTCCCACCATCTACGAGAAGCAACTCCATCACCCATCCAGCACTCTACCCCCTCTCCCTCCCTCTCTCTCTCCTCTCTCTCTCTCTCGCTGTCCCATCCTATTTCCCGTCCTTCAGTTATGTATGGATGTCGACCGATCTCCCTCAAGACATAGCTGGGTCTCTCCTTCTCAACACATATACGAGTCATTCTTCCTCTATAGTTAGGCCTATGCCTACCCCTCCCCCACCCCCTCCCACACACACACCGATACATCGAGCGCTCTAGTCATGTCTCCCTGCCACACACAAACTTGACCTGTGCCCTCTGACGTTCCGGTAGGTCAGTCACCCTATATCTTTGACTTGCACACACACACAATTTCGATGGCTCTCTTCATCGATCTCGCACCCACCCACTTGATCCTCTCTTCGACTCTATCGATATCTATGAACCCTCCCTCTCTTCTTGTGGATCGCCCGGACCTCTATATATGATATGGATAGGCCTCCATTTCACACACATTGCAGCAAAATTTTGTTTGAGATGCCATCGACACATATTCCCACAAATACATTCACGAAATCAACCCCCCCAAAACAAAAAACACTCACGAACGCACAAGCCATTTGTCTAGGTTTGTACCTCTCACACACACCCACGTAGGTGGGGGACGTGCACGAAGAGAAGAGGTGCACGCACGACGCACGTACTCCCGTCTCTTTCCCAACCACACCCGCGCGGGTACACGGTGGAGCTTATTTCTGTACGAAAAGGCAGCCCATGTGGTAATTTGACACGTGTACTGGTTGTCCACTTGATGGAGGGAGGATCGTCTACCATGGGTGAACAAACAAATTGCGACTTGACGCATTATGTTAAAAAAGAGTCAAACCATGTGGGGCCTACCTTAGAGGCAAGGCTCTATACACTGGAGTACTTTTGATGTGTCCCGTCAACTCATAGAACGAGGAGAAGCTTGCTTAGTACACCGTCTCCCTCGCCCACGGGCGCGGTGGCTCGCAGGATGAGGTGAAGCTTGCTTACTAGTAGTAGTATTGTACGCCTTACGCCCGCTCCCTCGCCCACGCGCACGGTGGCTCGCAAGACGAGGAGAAAATTTTACTGCTCCCTCCGTTTACTCCTCGTCCCTACTACCTTGGTTAGAGAGATTATCATATTGTTTGGAATATATATGTCCTTTAGTAGATTTCAATATGAACTACTAGTACATACTCCAAACACTGATGTATATAGACGTATTTTAGAGTGTAGATTCACTCATTTTGCTCCGTATGTAGTCCATATTGAGGCCCTGTTTGGTTCATAAGTCCTAGGACATTTTCTAGTCCCAACTAAAAAGTCCCAACTCCTTAAAAAGTCCCTCCCTGTTTGTTTTCAGGGACTAAAAAGTCCCTAGTCCCTCCCTAGAGGTTATTGAATGACCATGTTACCCCCAGTATACAGAAAAATAACAACCAAACAACACCATGGGGCAGCGGGGCAATGGGTGCAGGGAGGGGCATTGTTGGAAAAGTCCCAAAAAAGACTCTCCTTGAGAGTCTTCTTCATTAAGTCCCAAAAAGCAAGTTTTAGTCCCTAGTAGTCCCTCCTGTTTGGTTAAAAAGTCTCTAAGAGGGTCTTTTTCTAGTCCCTACACTAAAAAGTCCCTGGAAACAAACACCCCCTGCATAAAGTTGAGACACTTATTTTGGAACGGAGGGAGTACATATTTTCTATGATCTTTTTGAGGAACCGATATTTGCTATGATCTGTCAATCATTGAGATGCAATAGCACGCATGTTAGTCTCCTTTGTATTTGATGAAATGTTGCAACGGGCAACCTTGGACGCAATATACATGTAACAGAAGCTGGAAGCTTCATAGCATTGTACTATCTCGCTGATAAATTACAATACGTACTATACTAGTACTTCCTCCGTTCCTAAATATAAGTCTTTGTAGAGATTTCACCATGAACCACATACTGATGTATATAGATGCATTTTAAGTGTAGATTCATTCATTTTGTTCCGTATGTAGCCCACCTAGTGGAATCTCTACAAAGACTTATATTTAGGAACGGAGGGAGTACTATGTAAAGAGTTAGGTGTCGCACGGTGTCCAGAAAATATGGTGATAGTGTGAGGTGGGTCATGTAATCACTGAGCCTGCGTGTTTTCACTGCTCTTGCATTCCTCCGCTGTAAGAATGGAGAAAATTGTAATTAGTAGTACCTCCTTTCGCCGAAAGTGTGGGACATCCAGTAGTCCTACCACCTCAGTAATAATGACCAATGAGCCGTCAAATCACATAGACCCAGAAGTAAGTTGGACGGACGAAGCAACCATCACTCTTGAATTCGCTTCTCCCTTCAACGCAGGCGCCAGTGATAGGTCGCGTCCGCTCTGCCCGAGCATGAATGCGGCACCGATTCTTTGGAGCGGCGCTGGCCGTTTCGGGCGGGAAGCGCGCACGGGCGATGGAGGGGCTTTGGGTGGGCCAGGCTGGTCAGGAGCGGGCATGGCAGCTGTCCGCCTGTCCCTACCGGACGCCCGGAAACGAGAGGATGCACCGACTCTTGCGGCTAAAATCGTGCACTACGCACCATCTCTCTGTAGGAGTAGGTCGATCTGTCGCTCTGTCTAACACACACATGCTGTTAAACACACACACACACGCACACACACACACACACACACAGGTTCATAGAATAGGAAAATCGTGCGAGTGCGAAGCCATAGGAAGTGAGATACAAATGGAGTACGTACAAGAAGAGAAGAGGTGACGAATATTCCATCAAACCTGGACTGAGGAGTAGTACTCCCTCCGTCTAGGTGTTAAGTCATCTTACGGAAATCAGATATTCCCAAAATGTTTAGGCGTCGTCCATTAACTTCGCATCTCAATCCCCTCATGGCCTCATTGCTAGCGAGCGTTGTTACTCAGGGAGCGTTTGGATCCTTAGCAAGAACAACTTATAGCATAGCCGGGCAAGGTTAGGCGTTTGGAACTGTTAAAATATGTTAGCTTTTGTGGGCTAGAAAAACCTTGCTAGCTCAGGAGAGCCAGATCGGCTCGCTTCCGACGGCAAACTTCGCGTAGTAGTAACATAGACTAGTAACATATGCATGTTACTAGTCCAAGTTACTCACCACTATGACCAGCCTAAGCAATGTAACCAAACGCTCCTTACTCTGCCTTGTTATCTCTCCCGGAAACCCAATGCATGGAGCGCAACTACGTGTTGATCAGTCAAGAAATCAAAGTCGGCTTGCATGCGAGTTAATACGTGGCCCTGCATGGTAGCTAAAACGACATCTCTTAGTTGTTTGGATTAAGTGTTGCGTTTAGAGACAGAAATCAGGGCTTTGATTGGAGGAATTACCGGTCAAGTTTCTCCTCCTCCAATCTGCTTGCACCTTGGTCCCGCTGCACCTTCTAACGTGACTTATTACACCTAGACGGAGGGAGTCGTACGAGATACGGTGGCACACTGACTTAGGTCGAATACAAGTGCCCAAAATTGTGTGCATGTTATAATAAGGATTCACTTAAAATAGTACGTGAGCGAACAGACGGATCAATTGGACAGTGTTCCCGAGCGGTAGCGAGATGTGTGAGGTAAGATACACCGCTGGCGCTTTTAATTTTCCTTATTAATTTGTTTGTTTCACCCTCTGACTGGTGGGACCCAACGTACTACGTGGAGAGAGGTAAGGTGACTAAGGCTGCATTATTTCTGCACCACTGTGGATAGTCTTACCACCCAAGCCACATGACACGATTATGATTTAAATCCCAGTGACTCCCACACACACAAAAACACGGCATGCTTGTCACACGAATGCAGGAATGTATAAAAGGTTGTTTTCCTCTAATTGAACATAACGGGTTGTGTAGCTGGTTAGCCTGTTCGCTCATCAAACTTGAGGTCTCGGGTTCGATAACTAAACTTGAGCATAATTCGTGCCAGGAGGATTCTTTGACTGGTCAAAATGGATGGATACGGAGCTTGATAACCCACAAGTATAGGGGATCGCAACAGTTTTCGAGGGTAGAGTATTCAACCCAAATTTATTGATTCGACACAAGGGGCGCCAAAGAATATTCTCAAGTATTAGCAGCTGAGTTGTCAATTCAACCACACCTGGATAACTTAGTATCTGCAGCAAAGGTATTTAGTAGCAAAGTAATATGGAAGTAACGGTAACGATAGCAAAAGTAATATTTTTGGGTTTTGTAGTGATTGTAACAGTAACAACGGAAAAGTAAATAAGCGAAGAACAATATGTGAAAAGCTCGTAGGCATTGGATCGGTGATGGAGAATTATGCCGGATGCGGTTCATCATGTAATAGTCATAACATAGGGTGAAACAGAACTAGCTCCAATTCATCAATGTAATGTAGGCATGTATTCCGAATATAGTCATACGTGCTTATGGAAAAGAACTTGCATGACATCTTTTGTCCTACCCTCCCGTGGCAGCGGGGTCCTAATGGAAACTAAGGGATATTAAGGCCTCCTTTTAATAGAGTACCGGACCAAAGCATTAACACATAGTGAATATATGAACTCCTCAAACTACGGTCATCACCGGGAGTGGTCCCGATTATTGTCACTTCGGGGTTGCCGGATCATAACACATTGTAGGTGACTATAGACTTGCAAGATAGGATCAAGAACTCACATATATTCATGAAAACATAATAGGTTCAGATCTGAAATCATGGCACTGGGGCCCTAGTGACAAGCATTAAGCATAGCAAAGTCATAGCAACATCAATCTCAGAACATAGTGGATACTAGGGATCAAACCCTAACAAAACTAACTCGATTACATGATAAATCTCATCCAACCCATCACCATCCAGCAAGCCTGTTGAGGATATAACCATTAGAGTCACCCGCCCAGGAGGGGCCGGGTTACGTCATAATGGTCATCACGCGAAGCCCAGTACCAAACTTGAAGACGGCGGGTCAGTAATGGTCTTAAGACCCGGAGATGGCTTAAGGCCCGTAGTGATAACCGCCGTTATGGTGAAACTTGTAGTGTAAGGGAAGAATAGTTAAGAGTCCGAGCCGGACACTGTTATGAGCCGGCTGGGACTCTGAGAGCCGCTGGGCGTCAACCTCTCTATATAAAGGGATGACCCGGCGGCGGTTTAGGGACAAGCAAGACCAAATCGATAACCAGGCAGGACGGTTTATCTCCTGGTGATCGAAACCCTAATCAATACCACCTCAACTGGACGTAGGCTTTTACGTTCACCGCAAGGGGCCGAACCAGTATAACCCTCGTGTTCCTTGTCCTGTTTAACCCCTTTAAACTTCCTAGCTGCGATGGCTCCACGACTAAGTCCTTGCACGAGGACATCTGACGTGACAATTCCACGATAGTTGGCGCCCACCGTGGGGCCCGCGCACGGTGGATTTGAGGTCTTGAAGGGCAGCTTCGAAGGGCTCAAGGGATACGCTGTGGGCCAGATGACCAAGAGTCGTCGCGGCAAGCTCTACATCGATGATGCAAACTGGGGCCCCGACGCCGGCTCAATCGAGTATGGGTACCGGGTCCCCTTCAGCGGAATCCATGTCTTCATTGGCAAGATTGGTGAGCCGGGCCCTGAGCCGGATCTCTGCGCCTATCTCATCGAGACGGCTCAACGTGCACGACCCGCCCGGGCTCTACCTGCCTTGAAGCATGCTTTCGTGGGATGTATCCATGGAGGACTCTCTGAAGGATCTGGATCTGGTGATGAGACGGCCGCCGGCTCTGACGGCGAGTCGTCTACGGATGAGTCAAACTCGTTGTATCAACTTCAAGATGGCAGGCTCAGGGGTTGTTCCGATGGCAACAGCATTCCGGACCCCTTTGAGCCACCGAGCCGGGTTGGAATCTTCATGGCCGACGCACAACCTGTTCAAAACCCCGCCGCCGGGTCAGGAAGCCCTGTGCCCTCGCCGGCTCAGGTGCTGGTGGATCTCACAGACAAGATGACGGTCCTGTTGACCGCTACGGTTGCCCCGGCGGATCAAGTTCAGCATGACGCGGAGGTGGCACAGTTAAAGTTGGATCTAGCAAAGGCCAAGGAGGATCTGGCGGCGGAAGGGATCAGCATGGCTGCAGAGAGGGCGGCTCTCGACGCCCAGACTCAGCTGATCCAGGCACAGTCTTTCCGGCTCACGATGGATCAAAACGCGTCCAATGAGGTCATGAGAAGGAGGCATCAAAAGGCCCAATCTCGACTCCCTCCGGTTTACGATCCTCGAAACCTCTTCAACATGCCTGGGGCAGGGCCTAGTAACCCGCCAGAGATCATAGTGCCCGGGGCTGGAACACCAATTCAGCCCCAAGTGATGGGACCTCCCCGGGTGAACCCTGCCCTGCCTCAGTACGTGCCAATACCACCGGGTCATTATGCCAACCCGTTGGAAAACATGGTCGCCGCGGCGGCGCGGCTGGCGGCTCTCCCAATTGATGGTGACTCTCCAACGACGGTTGAAACCCGCCGGGTCAGAGAACTCCTTCAGACGGCTCTGGCGCAGCAAGAGGCATATTTTTATAGCCGGGACATGATTCATTCAACCCCTCGTCCAGGCCGGAGCCCGAGTTATAGCAGACACATGGTCTCAGCGACCGGCTCAAGTAATGTCCGACGCCATGACTTGCCTCCTGGCCACGGCCTAGCTCATAACGGAGCCTTTCACGCGGTAGACCAAGACAGAGCACGGCAAGAGGTGGAGCAGGTGCCTCAGTTGATGGCTTACCAGCCACCCCCGGCTTATCCGACGGCTTCCATCGACGTGGGTATACCTACGAGGACTGGAGGTGTTCCTTGTCTGGTGCCGACTCTCTGTAACGAACGTCTGCCCAAGGATTTCAAAGGGCCAAGGAAAGTGCCTAATTACACAGATGATTTGCAACCCGGAGCATGGATCGAGAGTTACGAGATGGCTATGGAGTTGCTGGAGGTCAGTGAAGCGGCGATGGCCAAGTACTTCACCATGATGTTAGATGGGACTGCCCGCACTTGGTTGAAAGGGCTGCCACCGAATTCTATAGGGTCTTGGGCTGAGCTAAAAGCCCGGTTCATCCAAAACTTCAAAGATACCTGTAAGCAGTCTATGTCCATTGTGGATTTGACTAACTGTAAGCAGCAGGAGGGTGAGTCTACAACCCATTGGGTTCGCTGGGTCAAAGAGATAATACATTCATCTGATAAGATGGATGCTGGCTCTGCAGTCTTAATGTTGGAGCAGAATTGTCGTTTCATGCCCCTGAAGATGAAACTCGGGCGGCTCAAGCGCGATTGCAATGATATGGGTACGCTGATGGCGGCTCTCGTCAAGTACACCGACTCTGATAGTACCAAGGACCCCGCGTCGGATGATGAAAGGACAGGGAAGGGAAAGAAGAATGGCAATGGTAAGGGTCCTCAGCATAACCCGGCGAACCAAGGAGGTAGCAAGCGTAAGGCTGATGGCAGCATAGAGTTTGTGACCAATGCCAGCTCACAGGGTAACGACCAGCTACGTAAGGGGAGGCCACCGCCCTGAGCCGGCGGGTCAGGCCCGACGCTTGAGCAGTTGTTGAATGAGCCTTGTCCAAGGCATGGCTCTAGGGAGAAGCCAGCTACTCATCTATGGACAGATTGCGCAATCATGAAGGCCTTTAAGAATTCCAATGCCTTTAATGGCAACAATGGCTCGGGCGGCGGCTCAGGCGCCGGCGGCTTTCATGGCCCGGGCGGCGGCTCAAATTCCAATCCTCAGAATGTTCAAGGGGGCTTTAATCAGCAGTCCGGCCAGGGTCATCAACAGCAGCAGGGGGGATACCAGACCAATCCAAAGCAGCTCAATGGTGGACAGTATCATGTGTTTACCACCAGTCTGTGCAAGCGAGATCACAAGCTTCACAAAAGGGCTGTGAATGCTGTTGAGCCGGCGGTTCCACGCTATTTAAGATGGTCTGAGCAGCCTATTGTGTGGAGTAGGGAAGATCACCCTCCCCGGGTTGATAATCCGGGTCACCTGGCCCTGGTGGTGGCTCCTCAGGTGGGGGGATATAAATTCACTAAGGTGCTCATGGACGGAGGCAGCAGCATCAACATCCTCTATTATGAGATCTTCCGTCGTATGGGGTTGATTGATAAGAACCTCAGCCAGTCCAATACTGTTTTCCATGGTGTGGTGCCTGGTAAGTCGGCATATCCAGTTGGTAAGATCGAGTTGGAAGTGGCTTTTGGAGATGAGTACAACTACAGGGCGGAAAAATTAACCTTCGAGGTGGTTAAGATAAGAAGTCCGTATCATGCTATATTTGGGCGGCCGGCTTACGCCAAGTTCATGGCACGGCCGTGTTACGTGTATTTGCAACTCAAGATGCCCGGTCACAATGGGACCATTACGGTTCATGGCAGCTGAAAGATAGCCTTGGAGTGTGAGGAAGGTGACGCGGCTTATGCGGAATCTGTTTGTGCAACAGAGGAGTTGAAGTTTTACAAAGACAATGTTGACCCGGCAGATATGACGTCTTTAAAAAAGCCAACCACGCAGCATGAGCCGGCAATGAAATTTAAGTCAGCTGATGAGACTAAGCTTGTTGACTTTATTCCAGGTGACTCATCTCAGCAGTTCAGCATCAATGCCAATCTGGATCCAAAATAGGAAGGCGCGCTCATCGAGTTCATCCGTGAGAACAGGGACATTTTTGCATGGAAACCTTCTGACATGCCAGGTGTACCTAGAGAACTTGCTGAGCACACTCTCAATATTGATCCGAAGTTTAAGCCGGTCAGGCAATTCCTTCGGCGGTTTAATGAGGAGAGGCGGAAAGCCATTGGTGAGGAGGTGGCCCGGCTCTTGGCGGCCGGGTTTATTGTTGAAGTTTTTCATCCAGAATGGTTAGCTAACCCGGTACTCGTGCTCAAGAAGAACGGCACCTAGCGGATGTGTGTGGACTACACGGACTTAAACAAGGCTTGTCTGGCTGATCCTTTTGCTCTCCCCCGTATTGATCAAATCATTGATGCTACGGCGGGTTGTGAGCGCTTAAGTTTTTTGGATGCTTATTCTGGATACCATCAGATTAAAATGGCAGTTAAGGACCAGGAGAAGACGGCGTTCATCACTCCCTTTGGAGCCTTCTGTTATGTGTCTATGCCTTTTGGACTCAAGAGTGCACAGGCGACTTATCAGCGTTTGTGCAGAATTGTCTTCATAACCAGATTAGGCGCAATGTTCATGCCTATGTGGATGACATCGTGGTTAAGTCCAGGGAGAAGGAGACCCTGGTAGATGATCTTAGAGAAACCTTTGATAATCTCCGAGTTTACAAGATGATGCTTAACCCGGCCAAGTGTGTTTTTGGTGTTCCCACAGGCAAGCTCTTGGGTTTCCTGGTTTCTAACAGAGGCATTGAAGCTAACCCGAAAAAGATCAAGGCAATCACCTCTCTGGCTAAACCGGCGTGCATCAACGACGTCCAGTGTCTGGTAGGCCGCATCGCTGCTTTGAGCCGGTTTATAAGCCGTTTGGGTGAAAAGGCCATGCCACTGTACCAGTTGATGAAGAAAACATATGACTTTGTCTGGAATGATGCTGCTAATGTTGCTTTTGAGGATTTGAAGAGACAGTTGGCTGAGCCCCCAGTTCTTGCTGCTCCGGTTGACAAGGAGCCCTTCTTATTGTATGTAGCTGCTAACACACGAGCCGTCAGTGTGGTTGTGGTGGTGGGGCGCAAGGAAGAGGGTAAGGAGTATCCGGTTCAGCGGCCGGTTTACTACGTCAGTGAAGTGCTCATCGAGTCCAAACAGCGGTATCCACATTGGTAGAAGCTTGTTTATGGTGTGTTCATGGCAAGCCAGAAGCTTAAGCATTATTTCCAGGGTCACCCCATCACTGTGGTTAGTTCTGCTCCCCTAGGAGATATCATCCAAAACAGAGAAGCCACAGGAAGAGTGGCTAAGTGGGCTATAGAGCTTGGGCCTCATGGTCTGAAATACGTGCCACGCACTGCTATCAAATCTCAAGCATTGGTGGATTTCATCAACGATTGGACAGAGCTGCAGGTGCCTGAAGAGAAACCGGATAACACATATTGGACTATTCACTTCGACGGGTCTAGGCAATTGGAGGGCTCGGGGGCTGGAGTTGTATTAACTTCCCCCAGAGGTGACAAGTTTCGTTATGTGCTACGGTTGATGTTTCCCTGTACTAACAACGCGGCGGAGTACGAGGCCTTGCTCCATGGTCTTCGGATGGCTAAGGAGATGAGCTTGAGCCGGGTAAGGTGCTTTGGCGACTCAGATTTAGTGGCTCAACAAGTGTCAGGCAAGTGGGATTCCAAGGTGTAACATCCCAAAATTCTAAATTTTGGAATGTTATAATAAACAGATAGATTGGATTGATTGTTTGATTGATTGAGTGAAATTGAGTGGAATTCGAAATTTTTTGAAAGTTAAATGAGAGGGAATAAAAGGACTTTCCCAAACTTTCATTTTTGGCTGTTATGATCTCCATGAATTCAAATTCTTTTCACCACAAAACCCTGGAGAGAAGATGACATGACTTCTTCCATTTATTTAAATGACAAGGGGTGTTGAAAATATTTGAATTTCATTTGAGAATATTTCCAATTCTAAAACTTTATGCAACTCAATGATTTTCACGAGCGAAGATAAAATGACTTCTTCAAAACATATGAAATATGAGTTGGGAGTTTTAAAGGATTTATTCAAAGTCCCATTGAAATTATTTTTCAATATTGGGGTTATTTGAGTTTTATTCAAATTACTTTTCTCCAAAAATAAAATATACAAAAAATAGGGTAACATGATTCCCTACATCAGAAAATTGGAGAAAAATAAATTTGAAATCATTTTGGTATTTTTAAAATGATTTTTATTGGATTTTAATAAGGCAGCAGCACTGTTTGATTTATTAAAATTTGTGTGAATTTTATTTGCCTTTAGAAAAATGTTCATCTTGTAGGAAATATTTTTCTGAAAATTTTGATATATTATATGCCTATATAATATTTAACTTTTATTTGTTTTATTTTGTTTGTCGGAGTTTAAAAAAAAAACCCACCCCTCCGACTGGGCCGGCCCAGCTCCCAGGCAAGGCCGCGGCCCAGCCCAGCTCGCCCGTCGCCCCGTTCCCGACCGGGACTCTCCCCGAGTCCGCCGCCGCGCCGCCAGGGCCGTCGACCGCCGCCGACGCCGCCATCCTCCTCGCCGCGACGCGCCGCCCCTCCCCGTCCACTCCGTCCTCGCCGCGGGCCACCAGAGCCGCCGCTCCGGTCGAGCCCGAGCTGCCGCCACCCTTCTCCGACGCCGGCGAGCCCCGCCACCGCCAACCCGGTCCGCCGCCGAAAACCGCCGGTTTTCGATGAAAACCCCACCGGTATAAACTGTGAACCGCCCCGGTTTTTTTTATTTTTCGTTTTGGTTTTATTAAGAAAATTTAGATCTGTTTTTTTAGGTTTTACTAAACTGCGAACGTTCTCTGTTTAGACCTAGTTAGCGAGCGTTCGCTATTTAGACTTTTCCTTATATTTTAATTTTACGCCAGGGACTTAGTTGTAGTTATTTTATTTACAGATTAGTCCCTGATTTTCAAACGATCACTACTTTTTACTCGTATGTCCAAATCCAACGAAACCAATGCCCACTTCTTCGTTATGATCTCCTCTATCCAGTAAAACAACTTAAACATGTTTTTGAAAGTTTTAAAATTTGAATTCAAACAGATTTGTATCCAAACTTCTTTTGTTCATAACTTAAGTTTTATAACTCCGTTTGAGTTGATTCTTTTTGCAAACCGAAGCTCTTGACCTAAACTTTCTGATAAGGCCAAATTCATATAATTTTGGTACTGTTAGAAATTGTTTTATGTTGCAAGAGTTATTTGCTTGGTTTTGATGTTTCCCGAATCGTCTTCTTCGTTCTTCTCGATCTTTTGAGTGATTGCTTATGTGTGGTTGCTATTGCTTGCTTGCGATAGATTGACCGGAGTGTGACGAGTAGATCTATCAAGAGTTTTGAGTGCGAATCATCTTTATCATCATTGCAGGCAAGTAACACTTTGATCATACCCCGTTCATACCCAGTTTTATTGCATTAGATCTATTCCTCAAACACATTGCATGATTAGGATCTAATTAAATTGTGGGTATTGGGAAGTAGTTGAGGTAGTACCTATTACCTATTTTACTTTATCAAACCCTTGGGAGTTACTTCTACGTTGCTATTATTTTGCCATGCTACGCTCGTAGACGTGGATTGGGTTTGAGAGATATTCATGACAGATGTGAGATGCTTATTAATGGTTCAACTTAAGGTGGCAACTAAAACTCACATCTGGGTGGATTGAGGCACCTGGAGAACCCAGTGTTGTCTGTATGTATAAGGTCCGCCACCCAGGCTCAAAGGGATCATAAGATTATTCATGCTAGAAACTTCCCTGTGCAGCCGCAAGCTATTATGGGCTCTAGCATAGCTGAGTAGGTTACAGGATCTCTTGAAGAGGTGGACTAGCAGATGTAGGGGAAAGTAGGTGTACCGGTCCATCCAGAGTAAAGAGTGATTGTTTCTGAAAGACTGTGTCTCGGTCATCCGTTTCTCAAACATCATGCAGTGCGAGAATCAAGCGGAGGCGATCGAGTCTTGTGGGGAAAAGTGCACAAACCTCTGCAGAGTGTACAAACTAATCATGATTAGCCGTGTCCCCGGTTATGGACATCTTGAGTATCTAGTTCTTGGATTATCCCGTTGATCTCATCATGTTACTTAATTTAAATTTGATTTGGGTTTAATCACGTTCTTAATTGGGATTGAGATGCTGTCAACCATCTCAATGTTTCACAACCACCATGATAGTTAAATAAAATTTATTTCTTTGAAGTAGGGAAAAATTGGCTTTTCGCAAAAACATTATAACCATAGAGCTTTTCCCACCAGCCATATATGCATGTAGTGATAGCCTTTGTTCATCATTTCTCTATGGTGTGAATTTGCCAGCATATTCCATGTGCTGACCCATTTTCGGGCTGCAACGTTTCATGTTGCAGGATTCTTACGACGAGTAAGTGATACGTTAGGGTTACGATTTCTACACTCAACTTTGCCGTTGGTGTTGATGGGAATCCACAACCTTGTTACTTCCGCTATTTGGATTGAGGTAATGGTATTTACGTTACTTTATACATGTGATTTACCTCTGTTATAAATCCTCGAGTACTGTGTGTGTCAGCATACCGATCCAGGGATGACACTTAAGCACAGAGACTTGATCCATTCGGGTCGGGTCGCTACAAGATGGTATCAGAGCACATGTTGACTGTAGGACGTGACCCTAGGAACCGGCAAGCCCATAGGAAGGATTTTCCCTAAAAACTTTCCTTTTCAAAAAGATCTTTTACCTCTCTTCTTTTCCGAGTCTTATTCAAATATTCCCTTTTAGTGAGACCATACCCTCTTTCCTTTTGGACCACTCGAAGATTCGACGGATGAGACCACTTCAAGAAGTACAAGATATCGGACAACTAAGAGCATTTTGGAATGAAGAGGATTTTACCGTGCATTATGATAATGGAAACTACAACGGCTGAAGACTCCGAAGACTGGGAGAATTTGAAGGCTCTGAAGAATTGCCAGATGTGTATGACCTAGGAAGGTTACCCTTATGGAACTTGACGGACTATGGAAGCTGTCAATACCCGAGATCAAGGTGTATCGGAGAAAGACCGAAACATGGAGAGTTAGAAACTCAAAGTTCTGTCAAAGAAAAACCCTAAGGCAGGAGATATCAACTATGGAGAGATAGCTCATGGAAATGACAAGAGCAGAAACACGGCTATCCATGATGTTATCGTCCGCTTATGCTATTGTCACCGTGCGGACTTAAGCATGCAGATGCATGGAAGGATTGGATGGTAGAAAACTGATGGAGCACCTATCAGCAAGACGAAGTTTTAACCTTAGCTGGTGTATCACCAGGATCTGGAGCATTACATCAGGAAGTTTAAAGATGAACCTTCAGGAAGCAGTATACGACAAGTAAGCGTTTCGTGAAGAACTCAGAACCCAGAAGTTGAAAGTAGCCATGATGGAGGAGGAAAACCTCGAGACATCAAAGACTCGTCAGGAACTAAAGGACAGTAGGATCATGGTTCATGTCAAGGATGTTGAAACCCAGAAGTTTGGAATGCCACTCCAGAAATATTAAAGGACGTCACGAGGGACTTCGCGTCAACAGAGATGATTTGGCAAAAGAACTTGAGAAGGACAAGCATGATTGGAAGAAGCCATTGGAGGCATGAACAAGACTTGGAGAGTTTGATGACATTGAAGACTTATTGACCTTTAGAAGACCAAACCCCTGTTATACCTACGTTAGATGCGACGTTTGTGAGCTGTCATTTGTTTGTTGTTTTTCCGACAGCCACAATAAAAATCTGTCTTTTCAAAACTATTGTTTGTATTGTGTGCATCCCTCTCGACCTCTCTTATCCCACCCCAAACCCATGGACCCAATAGAGGATGAATGGAGATGAGCTTGTATTTTCTGGACCGATGAGTCAGTTGGAGACGGACCGATGGATTCAGAACATGGAGGATCACATGAAGAATAACCCTACAGTCGGAAAGGATAGGACCCGGCATGCTCTTCAATGTTTTGAAAGAGGTGCTGCTACTTGGTGGAGGATGTACCAAACCATCAATGGATGGCAAGAAGTAACCACTTGGAAATAATTTAAGTGGACTCTACAAAGATCTCGTCTTGTGTCCCATAAATTGAAGCCTTATGGAAAGGATATGAAGAAACCTTGTGCATACAAGCCTTGTGGAGGAATAGGACACAACCATAAGGAACACAAGGATGAATGCCCTAATTGTGAAGGAAGTCACCCAGCTGAAGAATGCCCAACTCGGCAGATCACTTGTTTCTTGTGTGAAGGGACTACCCACTACCCTGCTCAGTGTCACATCTACCCCATGGTACAAAGGACCGTCCAGCAGAAGAAAGAAGCAATGAAAAGAGCCCTCGTGGAAAGTTTAGAGGAATCTGTGATGAAGGAAGAGGTGGAGGACACACCCAAAGAAGAACCAGTTAAACCCTGCACCAAGTCATGCTATTCATGTGGGGAAGAAGGACACATCTCCCAAAATTGTCTGAATGGGGATTTAGTAGAATTCCCGACAGAGGAAGTAGAGTATGACCCACAGGAAATAGAAGCCCTGATTGGAACGGAAAAGTCCAGGAAGAGAAATAGATTGGATCCCAGAAACAACCCAATTTCTACAAAAAAGGACCTGAGTCATATCACATGTTACAGGTGCAAAAATTCAGGACACTACTTCAGTGATTGCCCAAAAGGGAAGATGAGGACCCCAGGAGGCTATATAATCACAAGGAAACCTCGAGACATGTCAGAAGTAATATGTTTCCGTTGTGATGAAGCAGGGCACTTTGCCAGAGAATGCCCCAAGGAGACGGAGACTTGAGACAAATAGTTGAGTGCAACGAGAAGTATAGTAGTAGTAGTGTGGACATTTCTTTTATTAGTGAGGTGCCAGATTGAGGCATGTAATGGAATGCAGGAGATTGTAATAATTTGAGAATCAATAAAGTTAGCATCATTGGTATTGATTTGGATTTTATGAGTTGTTACTCTATGAAGAAAGATTTTGACCATTTTCGAGGATATGAGAAATATGGTCTATGGAAGAATTGTGCATTTTAAAGGTGGTAGTACCCTGTGAGGAAACTTGACCCTTGGAAAAAGGTAATAATATTCCACGAAGTGGATTTCGAACAAAATAAGTATGAGTTTTATCTCGACATGTTGGATACCCCAAGAATATGAGGGTATGGAGTATTATTGGATGTAAAGGAGGTAGTCTATGAAATTGGAGACGGAGCATGTCTTTGTGTGTTCCCTCTGCGAGGAGTTAAACTATTGGAGTTAAGGGAAAGTTAGCCCCGAGATTTGTATGACCATACCGAGTTTTGGAACGTATGGGAGAAGTGGCCAACAAGTTGGAGTCACCCGAAGGACTGTCATGAGTTCATGATGTGTTTCACGTTTTCCAGTTGAAGAAGTGCCATGCAGAGATGGCCAATATTCCCCTGTAAGGATGCTTCACCCTGGAAAGGATAATGATGTTCCACGAAGTGGAGTATGGACTTCATAAGTATAAGTTTTTTTTCTCGGTATGTGGGATATTCCCCGAGGACGAAGAGATAAATTACTATTGGATATAAAGGAGGTATGATGTTGGAAATATGGATCAATGGAAATTCCATGATGAGTCTGAGTAATCATGTCCTAGTTTGGTGCCAATAGAAGGAAGGAAGACAGTACAATGGGATGGATTTAAGAATGCCGGAAGCTGGATGTTGGAATAATGATCAGTGCTCGATGATAAGTTCAAGGAACTACAAGTGATGAGATGGGCCATAACCCACAGGCCCCAGGACCTGCCAAGAAGCAAGCACACTCTTGTTGAAGGGAAGACCCTGGAAGAAGTTACGATTTTTATCGACAGACGATCTTATAGGAGTAACGCAAAAACCTGAGAGTTGTGAAGGAAAGATAGATGTTTGTTTGGCTTGTAGAATCCATGGATTTATTCGAACTTGGTTCGTCGACAAGAGAAATTCTGCAATGCTTGCGAGGATGACCGAGTGTTAGAATGCGAGATTCGCTAAATCATATACAAGGTAATGATTTGGGTGCGGGATGGATTGATCACCATACCGACTTACTCTTATTGTTCGCTTTGCTGTATGGGATGGTAAATCTGAGTGACTTGCCTATAGTAGAGTGACGACGATTTAAACCTTGTTTAAAACCTTAGAATGGTATAAGAACGTTTCCCTTGTACACGGCAGTTCTTGCCAATCGTAGGTTATACGGTGAGGACCAACCAGACCCATTTCCTGCAGGAGAAACCATAAATCGTTGACCACCATGAGATATCGATAGTTGTTTAGTTTTGGCGCCAGACCTGTCAGCTACGAAGACCGAGTCATGGAAGAACCTTACCAAGATGAACGGACAAAAGAATTGAGGAAAAGGTTATGCCACTACCAGAAGAGCCCAGATAAGGAATTTTCTGAGAATCTGAGAAGACTGACACTGTCAAAGATGGATGGAGTATATGAGTTTTGATGGAACAGTAACAATGCTTCTAAGGGTGGTAGCACCCCAGACCCCCTGGGAGGATCAATGGATTTTGAGAAGACCCCAAACCCTAACCTATTTCTTTCTAGCCTCTCCGAATCTCGAGGACGAGATTCATTTTAAGGGTGGTAGGTTTGTAACATCCCAAAATTCTAAATTTTGGAATGTTATAATAAACAGATAGATTGGATTGATTGTTTGATTGATTGAGTGAAATTGAGTGGAATTCGAAACTTTTTGAAAGTTAAATGAGAGGGAATAAAAGGACTTTCCCAAACTTTCATTTTTGGCTGTTATGATCTCCATGAATTCAAATTCTTTTCACCACAAAACCCTGGAGAGAAGATGACATGACTTCTTCCATTTATTTAAATGACAAGGGGTGTTGAAAATATTTGAATTTCATTTGAGAATATTTCCAATTCTAAAACTTTATGCAACTCAATGATTTTCACGAGCGAAGATAAAATGACTTCTTCAAAACATATGAAATATGAGTTGGGAGTTTTAAAGGATTTATTCAAAGTCCCATTGAAATTATTTTTCAATATTGGGGTTATTTGAGTTTTATTCAAATTACTTTTCTCCAAAAATAAAATATACAGAAAATAGGGTAACATGATTCCCTACATCAGAAAATTGGAGAAAAATAAATTTGAAATCATTTTGGTATTTTTAAAATGATTTTTATTGGATTTTAATAAGGCAGCAGCACTGTTTGATTTATTAAAATTTGTGTGAATTTTATTTGCCTTTAGAAAAATGTTCATCTTGTAGGAAATATTTTTCTGAAAATTTTGATATATTATATGCCTATATAATATTTTACTTTTATTTTTTTTATTTTGTTTGTCGGAGTTTAAAAAAAAACCCACCCCTCCGACTGGGCCGGCCCAGCTCCCAGGCAAGGCCGCGGCCCAGCCCAGCTCGCCCGTCGCCCCGTTCCCGACCGGGACTCTCCCCGAGTCCGCCGCCGCGCCGCCATGGCCGTCGACCGCCGCTGACGCCGCCATCCTCCTCGCCGCGACGCGCCGCCCCTCCCCGTCCACTCCGCCCTCGCCGCGGGCCACCAGAGCCGCCGCTCCGGTCGAGCCCGAGCTGCCGCCGCCCTTCTCCGACGCCGGCGAGCCCCGCCACCGCCGACCCGGTCCGCCGCTGAAAACCGCCGGTTTTCGATGAAAACCCCACCGGTATAAACCGTGAACTACCCCGGTTTTTTTATTTTTCGTTTTGGTTTTATTAAGAAAATTGAGATCTGTTTTTTTAGGTTTTACTAAACTGCGAACGTTCTCTGTTTAGAACTAGTTAGCGAGCGTTCGCTATTTAGACTTTTCCTTATATTTTAATTTTACGCCAGGGACTTAGTTGTAGTTATTTTATTTACAGATTAGTCCCTGATTTTCAAACGATCACTACTTTTTACTCGTATGTCCAAATCCAACGAAACCAACGCCCACTTCTTCGTTATGATCTCCTCTATCCAGTAAAACAACTTAAACATGTTTTTGAAAGTTTTAAAATTTGAATTCAAACAGATTTGTATCCAAACTTCTTTTGTTCATAACTTAAGTTTTATAACTCCGTTTGAGTTGATTCTTTTCGCAAACCGAAGCTCTTGACCTAAACTTTCTGATAAGGCCAAATTCATATAATTTTGGTACTGTTAGAAATTGTTTTATGTTGCAAGAGTTATTTGCTTGGTTTTGATGTTTCCCGAATCGTCTTCTTCGTTCTTCTCGATCTTTTGAGTGATTGCTTATGTGTGGTTGCTATTGCTTGCTTGCGATAGATTGACCGGAGTGTGACGAGTAGATCTATCAAGAGTTTTGAGTGCGAATCATCTTCATCATCATTGCAGGCAAGTAACACTTTGATCATACCCCGTTCATACCCAGTTTTATTGCATTAGATCTATTCCTCAAACACATTGCATGATTAGGATCTAATTAAATTGTGGGTATTGGGAAGTAGTTGAGGTAGTACCTATTACCTATTTTACTTTATCAAACCCTTGGGAGTTACTTCTACGTTGCTATTATTTTGCCATGCTACGCTCGTAGACGTGGATTGGGTTTGAGAGATATTCATGACAGATGTGAGATGCTTATTAATGGTTCAACTTAAGGTGGCAACTAAAACTCACATCTGGGTGGATTGAGGCACCTGGAGAACCCAGTGTTGTCTGTATGTATAAGGTCCGCCACCCAGGCTCAAAGGGATCATAAGATTATTCATGCTAGAAACTTCCGTGTGCAGCCGCAAGCTATTATGGGCTCTAGCATAGCTGAGTAGGTTACAGGATCTCTTGAAGAGGTGGACTAGCAGATGTAGGGGAAAGTAGGTGTACCGGTCCATCCATAGTAAAGAGTGATTGTTTCTGAAAGACTGTGTCTCGGTCATCCGTTTCTCAAACATCATGCAGTGCGAGAATCAAGCGGAGGCGATCGAGTCTTGTGGGGAAAAGTGCACAAACCTCTGCAGAGTGTACAAACTAATCATGATTAGCCGTGTCCCCGGTTATGGACATCTTGAGTATCTAGTTCTTGGATTATCCCGTTGATCTCATCATGTTACTTAATTTAAATTTGATTTGGGTTTAATCACGTTCTTAATTGGGATTGAGATGCTGTCAACCATCTCAATGTTTCACAACCACCATGATAGTTAAATAAAATTTATTTCTTTGAAGTAGGGAAAAATTGGCTTTTTGCAAAAACATTATAACCATAGAGCTTTTCCCACCAGCCATATATGCATGTAGTGATAGCCTTTGTTCATCATTTCTCTATGGTGTGAATTTGCCAGCATATTCCATGTGCTGACCCGTTTTCGGGCTGCAACGTTTCATGTTGCAGGATTCTTACGACGAGTAAGTGATACGTTAGGGTTACGATTTCTACACTCAACTTTGCCGTTGGTGTTGATGGGAATCCACAACCTTGTTACTTCCGCTATTTGGATTGAGGTAATGGTATTTACGTTACTTTATACATGTGATTTACCTCTGTTATAAATCCTCGAGTACTGTGTGTGTCAGCATACCGATCCAGGGATGACACTTAAGCACAGAGACTTGATCCATTCGGGTCGGGTCGCTACACAAGGACCCTCTCATGGCGGCTTATCGTCATGAAGTTGATGCCATTGCTGGACACTTTCAAGGTTACCAAGTAGAGCACATCGATTGCAGGAAGAACGAGGCGGCTGATGCATTAAGCCGGCTGGGCTGTCAGCGAAAGCCGGTGCCGCCTAATACTTTCTTGGACATCTTGCATAACCCTTCTGTTAAGTTGCCTACAGAGGAAGACTTGGCTGTCCCTAACCCGGAGGCACAGTTGGTGGTGGCTCTCCACATTACCCCAGACTGGACAGTACCATACTTGGCTTACATGACCCGGGGAGAATTTCCTGAGGATGAAACTTTGGCCAGACAAATAACCCGGCGGTCTAAGTCAATGATAATTATCAATGGTGAGCTGCATCGTCGCAGTGTCACTGGAACTTTCCAGCGTTGTGTTTCCCCTGAGGAAGGTCAAGAAATTTTACGTGAGATTCACGAGGGGGATTGTGGCCATCATGCCGGCTCAAAATCCCTTGTGGCCAAGGCTTTTCGTCATGGTTTTTATTGGCTGACGGCTCATGCTGATGCGGAGGACTTGGTCAGTAAATGTGACGGTTGTCAGAGGTTCTCGCGACGGGCTCATGTGCCGGCTCAGGAGCTGAGGATGATTCCAATTACTTGGCCATTTGCGGTCTGGGGGCTTGATATGGTTGGGCCTTTTAAAAGGTCCAAGGATAAGAAGACCCACCTCTTGGTGGCGGTCGACAAGTTCACAAAGTGGGTTGAAGCAGAGCCAGTTAGTAAGTGTGACGCAGCCACAGCGGTTCAATTCATGAAAAGGGTGATATTTCGCTTTGGTTTTCCACACAACATTATAACTGACAATGGTACCAATCTGTCTAAGGGCGCCATGGAGGAGTTTTGTCAACGGGAGCATATTCGACTTGATGTTTCATCAGTGGGCACCCTCAATCCAATGGTCAAGCTGAGAGAGCTAATCAGGAGATCTTGAAGGGCATCAAGCCCCGGCTTTTGGTCCCTTTGCAACGGACGCCGGGTTGTTGGGTGGAGGAGTTACCCTCCATGTTATGGAGCATCAATACTACTCCTAACAGGTCTACGGGTTACATGCCTTTCTTCATGGTTTATGGAGCGGAAGCAGTCCTCCCTAGCGACATCCGTCATGACTCGCCTCGAGTGGCGGCTTATGTTGAGGCGGATAATGAGCGGGTGCGCCAAGATGCTCTTGACTTGTTGGACGAACAGCGTGATGTGGCAGCAGCTCGCTCGGCAATTTACCAACAAGACTTGCGCCGTTATCACAGCCGCCGGGTTAAGTCCCGGGTCTTCCAGGAAGGTGATCTGGTGCTCCGGCTTATCCAAGATCAAACAGATGCACACAAGTTATCCCCGCCTTGGGAAGGGCCCTTTGTGGTCAGCAAGAACTTGCACAACGGGTCATACTACCTTATCGATGTTCGGGAGCACAAAGATTCACGTAAGTCAGAGGAAGAGACCCGTCGGCCGTGGAACATAGCTCAGCTTCGACCCTATTACACTTGAGCCACCGGCTCACATAATGTACATATTTCTATAGCCGTGTATATATTATGCTAAATAATAAAGCAGGACCTCTGTCCTTTTCTCCTCCAAAGGTAAACGTGTTATTTCCATTACAACATCACATGGTCACTTGGAGGTGGATCCGGCTTACGATCGTATTCGAATCTAGCCATTAACAATATAGTCACCTGGGGGCTTCCTGTTCAAACATAGGTCGTATTCGAACCAAAGAGAACATAGCTGTCGATACCCACTTGATTGGCAAACTGCCGAGCTCATTGGGGAGTTTTCCTTGATCATATTTGAATCATAGCTCAACCCCCTTTGGGAACCGATGTGCATCGTATTTGAATCAGCGTCGTTAAACAACTCTTAAAGTCATTTGGGGGCTTCCTGTTCAAACATGGGTCGTATTCGAACCTAAGAGAACATAGCTGTCGGTACCCTCTTGATCGGCAACGCCAAACCCACTGGGGGCTATATGATCGCATTCGAATCTTAGCTTAACCCCTTTGGGACGGTTCTCTGGTCGTATTCGAATCAGAAGCCCTTAAGTTTTGATCTTTTGGTTGGCAATAAGTTATTTTGATCATATCAACAGTGTGCAAGGGCGGTTCTTGCTCCGCCGGCTTAACTTTGATTAACAATGTTGCTTGCGTACAATAAGCATTATCGATGCTGGTGAACCGGAGTTTAGTTCTCAACCTCATTATTCGGGTTACATAAACCGAAAGTATACTTGAAGGCTTGTAAGTATGCTATTGTGGTTATCCTGAAGATACAGTTGAGAGCCGGTCCTTTACGACCTTGGTTATGCTCTGAGTTAAGTATATGACTCTCCATGCGGTAAGCCGCCTAGAGACTTGTGATTTATTTTTATATGCAGAATAATTAAAGACAGTTCTTCAAGCTTAAGGAAAATAACTGATCAATTATAACCCGGAGGAATATAAGGAAGCAACTTCAATGGAGTTAAGCATTCAACACGTGCACGATGGCACGACAAAATTAAGTGTTTGTCCTACTCTATTACAAGACTCCCCGAGTCCAAAAGGTGAGGCATTGTTTTAAAGTGTCACCATGAGCCGCCTAAAAATCAAGGTGCTTGTTGGGTCGAAGCTTCCGGCTCATCCCTCTCCGCTCCTCCGGCTGATTCCATGACCTGGAAGGTTGATGATTTCCAGTTAATGCCGCCCAAAGCTTCAAATTGAGCCTCGTCATCAATTAATCCGGCCGGGTCAACTTCTGGGGCGAAGGTATGCTTACGAGTCGGAGGGATCAAGCTGATTGCTTCATAGCGTGGAGTGGGGATCCTCTGATTTTCCGCGTCATAGCCCGGCTGATACTTGGTAAGGTCGGTGTCATTCCCAATCAGGGTGGCCACCGGGCGCACGCTCTTCACACAGGCAGCGAAATCTTTCTGGTCAAAGGGGGTGCCGTCTTCCATCTGGCTGGGGTATCCAAGAGCGATGTCGGCCGGGTCTAGCTCCGGGAGAAAAGCCTTTGCCCGGCTCAGCGCAGCTATAGCTCCGGCTCTTGCAGAGGCCCGTCTTAGCTCTTGGAAGCGCTGAGGAAGAACGGCAAGCCGCCTGAGTACGTCCGTCAGGTGAGTCGGAACCTCATTTGACAGAGCCACAACGGCTAACGCACGCTATGACCCGGTGTAGAGTTGCTCTACCAAGGTGTACACGGCCTTCAGCTTGGTCAGAACATTCTGATTAAGGTTGGAGCTTCTGGGGCCTGTTTAACAAAGTCAGGTGAGCTGAATGGCAATGGTGGGACTTATAAGACATAAAAAATGTAAGCTTGTTAAAGGCTGGCAAAATGACTCACCGAAGATTGCGGAGACCATCTGTGACACATGGCGTTTTAAGCCGGAGAGTTCGGCGGTTCTCTCAGTCAGAGCAGCCTCTGCTTGTTCAGCCCGGCTGAGCAAGGCAGTTCTCTCCTCGGCCCAAGTTTTTCTTTCTGTTTCAAATTTCTTCTTCAGCTTTTCCTGTGCAGCAACACTGAACTCAAATTTGGCATTGGCCTTCCGGGTCTCAGTTTCCTGAGTCTTCAGACGGTTCTTCAGCTCAGAGATTTCAGATTCCAATGTCTTGCAGGCAGCCTGTATAAATTCCGGGTTACAGTTTGAGTAGTTATCATGCAACATTAAAGTCCCAAGCACTTTGCAAGCAAAGACACTTGGCACTTGGGGGCTATGTATGCTGAAAGATTCTATTTATAATTGCCGGTTCATGAAGGTAAGCCGGAAGTTAAGTCTACAACGTATTCTATCATAAGTAATAGACTTGGGGGCGAGCATGGTAAGGATGACTATGGAGTAAGCAAGAGAGTTGTACCTCAGATTTTTGCTGTATCTGCTTTACCATGTCAATCTCCAGGTCCCGGCTGTTGTGCACCTGATTAACATAGCCGGAGACGATATCTCCAATGCTCAAGTTAGCATAGTTGGTGATATCCAGCTTGGCCCTGCGGCGCTCTAGCAGCTCTTCCTTGGCAGAACATTTAGCCAGCACAGTGGATCTCCCCGGCTCGACAAACTCTGTCCGGGTGATTACAACGTCGGGTCATCGACCGGTTGAGCTGGGCTGGGGACCTCCGGGTTATTAGAACCCTCTATGACTTGCTCGTCAGTTGGAGCGGTGGTTTCAGGGGCCGAGGCAGACGGCGGCTCATGAGCAGAAGCCTCCGGTTCAGTCAAGACCGGCTCTTCGACCGGGTGACTCTTCTTCGCCCTCTTGCTGAGCTTTGCTTGTGCGCTAAAAGTCAAAAGGTTAGTGCAAAAACATGAGTAAGATAAAGCACAAAATAAGATGATCGTCATTACCCGGGTGCAGTCTTGAAAGCCGGCAGGTTAGATTGCATGGAGTCACCAGAGGAAGGTGAAGTTTCCTGATAGTTTGAATCAGACGAGTTGAGTGGTTGACGAGTGACGCCCGCTAAAGGATGAAAAGGGTATAAGTTGGAGATAACCTCAGTCCGGCGCTTTCTTGATGTTTTGGGTAAGCCAGAGGAGAGGTCTGCATCCTTGCTGGCCCGGGTTTGCCTCCGGCTCTCATGAATCTGTTGCTTCAAAAGAAATTGAGGATCTTGATAAGCTAAAGGATGCGAAAATCTTACTTTCCGGGTTACTCTTCGGACTTTCAGCCTTGGCAAGGGGTCCGAGTCGGAGGAAAGTATAGTTACCTCTTCAGTCACTGGGTTACTCGCTCCGGTATCATCCTGCGGATAATCAAGTCAATAAGGTGGTTAAAAAATAGACGAAAACAAAAGAAAAGCCTAATGAATCAAGGGCTACCTCTGACTCGGAGCTATCATCCAACTGAAGCAGCTCTGAGGCGCTAGGCCTACTCCCCTTCTTGTGGGGAGCGGCTCTCCTGGCGGCTTTTTTAGCCTTCCTGGCTTTTTTGGCGGCCTCATGGTCATACTTGACCTTCCAGAACTTGTCATTAGCCTGAAAAAAGGCAACAAGGGTTTCCTTGAAGTTAAAACGAAAATTGTTGAAATGGAAAGTAAAGTGTTCAGATTGGTAGCTTACTGCCGGAGCCGGGTTAGCTTGGCAGAAGGGGCCTAAGCCGGTCCTCCCACAGTCTGCTAAGCTCTCGTTCAAGAGGGACTTGGTCATGTCGTCCACGACGTCCCCAGGTAGATCGTTGGGGCTGTGCCGCAGAGGGTCATCCTTCCGGCCCGTGTAATCACACATTAAGCCGGGGCGGCGGCTCAACGGAATCACCCGCCAAGAAATCCAGACCTGGGCCAGATCGACGCCGTTGAGGCCATTTCCCAGGAGAGCCTTAATCTTATTGATGGTGGGGATCAGAGGTTGACGCTCAGCTTGAGATAGTTTGTCTGGCAGGGGGTGAGTTGGCTCCAGACGCAGGGCACGAAAGCCGGGCAAAGGGTTCTCATCAGCCGGAGAAGTATCTTGGCAGTAGAACCATGTCTGGTTCCAGTCCTTTGGATGGCTTGGCGGCTCAGCATAAGGAAAGAGGCAATCTCTCCGTCGTTGAATGGAGATTCCACCAAGTTCCAAGCTCGGCCCGTTGGTGCATTCGTTCTGGCGGTTCAAGTAAAATAACTCCCTAAAGAGTAGCAGACTGGGTTCCTCTCCAAGGTATACCTCACAAAACACTTGAAAGTTACAAATGTTCGACACGGAATTGGGTCCAATGTCTTGAGGTCGCAGATCGAAAAAGTTCAGGACGTCTCTGAAGAATTTTGAGCCGGGAGGAGCAAAGCCCGGGCTCATGTGATCAGCAAATATCACAACCTCTCCGTCTCTTGGTTGAGGTCTTTCTTCGGACGGGTCAGGGGCACGATAAGACATGACCTCCTTTTTTGGCAGGTAACCCGTCTTCACGAAATCAGCTAAAGTATCATCAGTAACATTGGATCTCATCCAGTTCCACGTGATGGGTGCCTTGGGAGCCTTGGGCGGCATTATGAAAGACGAAGCCTATGGCAAAAGGAAATGTCCGGTTTAACTATAAGCCGGAGGAAGTTTACAGTTCAGTATTCAAGATGGCGGCTTATGAAGGGGCCTAATGACATATGGCTAATTGTGTCGGGTTATCTAAGCCGTTGTGGGCATCGTGAGTAATTCAAGTTGTTTAAAACTCTATCATAAATAAGCCGGAAATTTCACAGCGCATGGCTTCTTTTAAGCCGGAGATATGAGCCGCCATAGCTAACAGATGCACTTTTTGACTAAGTGTGGCACAAGCAAGTTTCACAGATCGCAGTAATTATTTTGGATCAAACGATCGACTAGAAAGAAAAAAAATTCTAGACCTAGAAGCTGATATAGAGAAGTTAATGAGCTCTAAGGAGATCTCTTTGCAAGTAAAGGGGACATGCTGCTATTGAAAATGGGTGCAAAACCACAGCCGCACGAGCTCTACATGGTTTCTGGATCCAAGGGGGCCGTGTAGAAAAAACTGTGAAGAAATGGCGACGAACTGGGAAGAACAGGGGAGAACAACAAGAACCCTAATGCGGATCTACTTTATGGAGTGGCAAGAACTTACTGGTGCGGAAAGAGATGCGGAGGTTGCCGCCGTTTCTCTGGACCGGTCAGGGTGATGCAGTGGCCGAGGTTGACGAAGACCAGGAGAGCGGCGGCGGCGGCGGAGCTCGAGCTCTCGGGTGTCAGAGGAGGAAGACGATGGTGGAGATAAGTAAATGAAGGCTTACGGGCCGGGCCTATTTATAAGGTGCGGCTAATAAGTGGGCGCGAGAAACGAGGAGGCCAAGGCGTGATTATCTCGCCACAGAAGCGCCTCGATTTTTGGGATGGCCATTAAAGATAAGATCCGTTGGGATATGACAGAATAAAAAAAATGAACTTAATGGAAGATGACGTCATGGCGGGTTATCAGGAATCTAGAAGACGACTTCACGGCGGGTTATAACCTTCGCACAAATATAAGCCGGAAGATTTTCTCTCAAAGGGATTGAAGATTGACATGAACTGGTTCAAATCAATCTGGGGCCTAATGTTGAGGATATAACCATTAGAGTCACCCGCCCAGGAGGGGCCGGGTTATGTCATAATGGTCATCACGTGAAGCCCAGTACCAAACTTGAAGACGGCGGGTCAGTAATGGGCTTAAGACCCGGAGATGGCTTAAGGCCCGTAGTGATAACCGCCGTTATGGTGAAACTTGTAGTGTAAGGCAAGAATAGTTAAGAGTCCGAGCCAGACATTGTTATGAGCCGGCCGGGACTCTGAGAGCCGCTGGGTGTCAACCTCTCTATATAAAGGGACGACCCGGCGGCGGTTTAGGGACAAGCAAGACCAAATCGATAACCAGGCAGGACGGTTTAGCTCCTGGTCGTCGAAACCTTAATCAATACCACCTCAACTGGACGTAGGCTTTTACCTTCACCTCAAGGGGCCGAACCAGTATAACCCTCGTGTTCCTTGTCCCGTTTAACCCCTTTAAGCTTCCTAGCTGCGATGGCTCCACGACTAAGTCCTTGCACGAGGACATCTGACGTGACAATTCCACGACAAAGCCTACGATGGAATTACTCACGCACGGCGGTGAGCATCATGAAATTGGTGATGGAGGATGGTTGATGATGACGACGGCGATGGATTTCCCTCTCCGGAGCCCCGAACGGACTCCAGATCAGCCCTCCCGAGAGGTTTTAGGGCTTGGCGGCGGCTCCGTATCGTAAAACGCGATGAATCCTTCTCTCTGATTTTTCCCCGAACACGAATATATGGAGTTGGAGTTGAGGTCGGTGGAGCGTCAGGGGGCCCATGAGGCAGGGGCGCGCCCAGGGGGCAGGCGCGCCCCCACCCTCATGGATAGGTGGAGGCCCCCTGACGTGGATTCTTCTTCCGGTATTTTAATATTTTCCAAAAATAAGTTCCGTGGAGTTTCAGGTCATTCCGAGAACTTTTGTTTCTGCACATAAATAGCACCATGGCAATTCTGCTGAAAACAGCGTCAGTCCGGATTAGTTCCGTTCAAATCATGCAAGTTAGAGTCCAAAACAAGGGCAAATGTGTTTGGAAAAGTAGATACGACGGAGACGTATCAACTCCCCCAAGCTTAAACCTTTGCTTGTCCTCAAGCAATTCAGTTGATAAACTAAAAGTGATAAAGAAAAAAATTTACAAACTCTGTTTGCTCTTGTTGTTGTAAATATGTAAAGCCAACATTCAAGTTTTCAGCAAAGATTATGACTAACCACATTCACAATAACTCTTAGGTCTCATATTTACTCATGTCAATGGCATAATCAACTAGCGAGCAATAATAATAAATCTCGGATGACAACACTTTCTCAAAACAATCATAATATGATATAACAAGATGGTATCTCGCTAGCCCTTTCTGAGACCGCAAAACATAAATGCAGAGCACCTTTAAAGATCAAGGACTGACTAGACATTGTAATTCATGGTATAAGAGATCCAGTCAGTCATACTCAATATAAATTAATAGTAATTGATGCAAATGATAGCAGCGCTCTCCAGCTAGTGCTTTTAATAAGAGGGTGATGACTCAACATAAAAGTAAATAGATAGGCCCTTCGCAGAGGGAAGCAGAGATTTGTAGAGGTGCGAGAGCTCGATTTTGAAATAGAGATAAATAATATTTTGAGCGACATACTTTCATTGTCAACATAACAACCAAGAGATGGCGATATCTTCCATGCTACACACATTATAGGCGGTTCCCAAACAGAATGGTAATGTTTATACTCCCCCTCCACCACCAAGTATCAATACATGGCTTGCTCGAAACAACGAGTGCCTCCAACTAAGAACAGTCCCGGGGGAGTTTTGTTTGCAATTATTTTGATTTGATTTGCATAAAGCATGGGACTGGGCATCCCGGTGACCAGCCATTTTCTCGTGAGTGAGGAGCGGAGTCCACTCCTCTTGAGAATAACCCGACTAGCATGGAAGATACAGACAACCCTAGTTGATACATGAGCTATTCGAGCATACAAAACATAATTTCATTTGAAGGTTTAGAGTTTGGCACATACAAATTTACTTGGAACGGCAGGTAGATACCGCATATAGGAAGGTATAGTGGACTCATATGGAATAACTTTGGGGTTTAAGGGATTGGATGCACAAGCAGTATTCCCGCTTAGTACAAGTGAAGGCTAGCAAAAGAACAAAAAGGAAAAGAAAGAGAAAACAGAAATCATGATCAACTAAGCCCTCTCGAGGGGGAAGCGACCAACTAGAGAGCGACAACAGTCATGAACATGCATTAAAATTAATAAACATTGAGTGCAAGCATGAGTAGGATATAATCCACCATGAACATAAATATCATGAAGGCTATGTTGATTTTGTTTCAACTACATGTGTGAACATGTGCCAAGTCAAGTCACTTAAATCATTCAAAGGAGGATACCACCCCACTATACCACATCACAACCATTTTAATAGCATGTTGGCACGCAAGGTAAACCATTATAACTCATAGCTAATCAAGCATGGCATAAGCAACTATGATCTCTAATTGTCATTGCAAACATGTTTATTCATAATAGGCTGAATCAGGAACGATGAACTAATCATATTTACAAAAACAAGAGAGGTCGAGTTCATACCAGCTTCTCTCATCTCAATCAGCCCATCATATATCGTCATTATTGCCTTTCACTTGCACGACCGAACGATGTGAAAATAATAAGAGTCCAAGTGCATTGGACTAAGCTGGAATTTGCGAGCATTCAATAAACAGGAGAAGACAAGGCAATATGGGCTCTTGGTTAAATCAACAATAATGCATATAAGAGCCACTTCAACAATTTAATCATGGTCTTCTCCTATCGACCCCCAAAGAAAAGAAAAGAAATAAAACTATTTACACGGGAAAGCTCCCAACAAGCAAAAGAAGAACGGGAAATCTTTCTGGGTTTTCTTTTTAATTATTACTACTACAGCAAGAAAAGTAAACTAACTAAAAGCTACAACTAATTTTTTTTGGGTTTTCTTAAGGTTTATTAAACACACAAGAAGAAAGCAAGAAAAAGGAAAATAAACTAGCATGGATATTACAATGAAAGAGTATGAGCACCGACAACTAGCAATGAGTGTGTGAACATGAATGTAATGTCGGTGAGAAATACGTACTCCCCCAAGCTTAGGCTTTTGGCCTAAGTTGGTTTATTGCCACGGATGGCCTGGCGGATATCCAAAGTTATAACCGGGGTCGTACTGAGATGAAGAAGACTCTGATTGCCACTGGTTGGCAATCATCTCCGGATCCCACTGGTAATTAGACTGTCGTGGAGGTTCAAATTGTGGTTCCGGTTCCGGCTCTGTGGCTGATGTAGGGTTCCGGTAGACGTGAATGGCCGCCAGCGGGACGAGATACAGACCTGCAGATAAATCAAACAAGGAAGGAGCAGGCAAGGTAATAGTCTCAGGGTGATGTTTATCAAAGAACAATTTGTATTTAAGCGCCCCTTCCCTATTCTTAACAATAAAGTCATGTGCTACCATACTCTTATAATCTAAATAAGCAATGGGCAGCAATTTTTCTTCTTTTTCATAGTGCCTAATAGGTATGTTATAATATGCAGCAAGGCGTGATGCATAAATACCTCCAAAGATGGGGCCCTTTGTACGGTTCAGACTTAACCGTTTAGCAATAATACCGCCCATACTAACAGTGTTATCACAAAATAAACCATGGAACAAAATAATAATATCAGGAACACTAAGGTTTCCACAGTTTCCGCGACCAATTAAGCAACGACTAGCAAATATAGCAAAGTAGCGTAAAACAGGAAAATGTATGCTAGTGATTCTTGCATCGGAAACCTTCCTAGTTTCCCCTACAGTAATAGTGTCAAGAAACCCATCCACATCTTTACGATGTGGTTCCTCTAAACTACCCTCGAAAGGTATTTTGCAAACCTTGCAAAATTCATATAGTGATATCTTCTTAACCACATCATATAAATGAAACTCTACTGAAGGAGGTGATTCCTTAGGATAATAGTAGAAGTTTTGCACAAAAGTATTGGTGAGTAAGAGATACTGTTCACGTTGGTCGCGGAGGAAGTCGGTGAGACCTGCATTCTCAACCAATTCATAAAAATCATCATAAATCCCAGCTGCTCTCAAGAAATCAGTGGAAGGCCATTCACATGGCCGGATCTCCGCGGTGCGAGGCAGATTATATTTGGGCCTCTCTGCTTCTTCACTTTGCTTTTCCTTCGAGCCCCGGCTCGGTGAGCCCCTCAAAAATCTCTTCATTATTTTTTGAAAAATTCTGAATTTTTTAGTAACTTCAAACAAAAGTGAACCAAGCTCAACAAAATTGATAGCAACTACTCCTACAAGTGCCTAGAGACTATATCATGCATTAGAACTACTTGGAATCATATAAATTTGACATGCAAGCTCAAGAACATGGTCACCTAGGCAGCACAAATTTGCAATGAATAAAGCACTAGAACAAAAACTAATTGGACCAATGGAGGAGTCACATACCAAGGAACAATCCCCCCAAGTAGTTTTGTGAGAGGTGCTTTGAGCAAGGAGATCGAAAATCGCAGCAAAATGAGCTAGAACTCGTGCTTGAGATGGATGGTGATTTTTTTGGGAGGAAGAAGAAGTGTGTGTGCAGGAATAAGTGGAGGGGAGCCACCGTGGGCCCACGAGGCAGGGGGCGCGCCCTGTAGGGGTGGGCGCGCCCTGGACCCTCGTGGCCAGGTGCTTGCTCCCCCTGCTGTCTTCTCAGTGCCAGGTATTCTCAAATATTCCAGAAAAAATCATATTCCATTTTCAGGGCATTTGGAGAACTTTTATTTTCGGGGTATTTTTATATTACACGGATAATTCAGGAAACAGACAGGAAAACGCTATTTTTACTTTATTCCAACTGAATAACAGAAAGTAAAAGGAGGGTACAGAAGGTTGTGCTTTCTAAATTCATCCATCTCATGCTCATCAAAAGGAATCCGCTTACAAGGTTGATCAGGTCTTGTTAACAAACTCATTCCGACTAACATGGAACCGGAGAAATTTCGAATAACACTATGTTACCTCAACAGGGATATGCACATCCCCAATAATAAGAATATCATATTTCTTCTTGACAGTAGGAAGAGGAAATTCAAAACCTCCAAAAATAATCGGTGGAATTTTTCCAATAGAATTTATACTATGAACTTGAGGTTGTTTCCTCGAAAAGTGTACCGTATGCTCATTGCCATTAACATGAAAAGTGACATTGCCTTTGTTGCAATCAATAACAGCCCCTGCAGTATTCAAAAAAGGTCTTCCAAGAATAATAGACATACTATCATCCTCGGGAATATCAAGAATAACAAAGTCCATTAAAATAGTAACGTTTGCAACCACAACAGGCACATCCTCACAAATACCGACAGGTATAGCAGTTGATTTATCAGCCATTTGCAAAGATATTTCAGTAGGTGTCAACTTATTCAAGTCAAGTCTACGATATAAAGAGAGAGGCATAACACTGACACCAGCTCCAAGGTCACATAAAGCAGTTTTAACATAGTTTCTTTTAATGGAGCATGGTATAGTTGTACTCTGGGATCTCCAAGTTTCTTAGGTATTCCACCCTTAAAAGTGTAATTAGCAAGCATGGTGGAAATTTCAGCTTCCGGTATCTTTCTTTTATTAGTAACAATTTCTTTCATATACTTAGCATAAGGATTCATTTTGAGCATATCAGTCAAACACATACGCAAAAAGATAGGTCTAATCATTTCAGCAAAGCGCTCAAAATCCTCATCATCCTTTTTCTTGGATGGTTTGGGAGGAAAAGGCATGGGTTTCTGAACCCAAGGTTCTCTTTCTTTACCATGTTTCCTAGTAATAAAGTCTCTTTTTTCATAACGTTGATTCTTTGATAGTGGGTTATCAAGATCAACAGCAGGTTCAATTTCTACATCATTATTATTGCTAGGTTGAGCATCAACATGAACATCATCATTAACATTATCACTAGGTTCATGTTTGTTACCAGATTGTGTTTCAGCATCAGAAATAGAAATATCATTTGGATTATCAGGTGTTTCAGCAATAGGTTCACTAGAAGCATGCAAAGTCCTATCATTTGTCTTTTTCTTCTTTTTAGAAGGACTAGGTGCATCAATATTATTTCTCTGAGAATCCTACTCAATTCTCTTAGGATGGCCTTCAGGATACAGAGGTTCCTGAGTCATTTTACCAGTTCTAGTAGCCACTCTAACAGCATAGTCATTATTCTTACTATTTAATTCATTGAGCAAATCATTTTGAGCTTTAAGTACTTGTTGTACTTGAGTGGTAACCATAGAAGCATGTTTACTAATGAGTTTAAGTTCACCTTTAACTCTAGACATATAATCACCCAAGTGTTCAAGCGTATCGGAATTGTATTTCAATTGTCTACTAAAATAAGCATTGAAGTTTTCTTGTTTGACAATAAAATTATCAAACTCTTCTAAGCATTGTCTAGCAGACTTATAGTGAGGAATATCACCTTCATCAAATCTATAGAGAGAATTTACCTTTACTACCTATGTCGGGTTATCAAGACCATGAGTTTCTTCAATAGGTGATGAATTAAGATCATATGTTTCTTCAACAGGAGGTAAATTTAGACCATGTATTTCTTCAATAAGAGGTAAATTCTTAACATCTTCAGCTTTAATACCTTTTTCTTTCATAGATTTCTTTGCCTCTTGCATATCTTCAGGACTGAGAAATAGAACACCTCTCTTCTTCGGAGTTGGTTTAGGAATAGGCTCAGGAGTTGACTCGGGAAGTGTCCAATTATTTTCATTTCTCAACATATTATTCAATAGAATTTCAGCTTCGTCCGGTGTTCTTTCCCTGAAAACAGAACCAACACAACTATCCAGGTAATCTTTGGAAGCATCGGTTAGTCCATTATAAAAGATATCAAGTATTTCATTTTTCTTAAGAGGATGTTCAGGCAAAGCATTAAGTAATTGGAGAAGCCTCCCCCAAGCTTGTGGGAGACTCTCTTCTTCAGTTTGCACAAAATTATATATATCCCTTAAAGCAGCTTGTTTCTTATGAGCAGGGAAATATTTAGCAGAGAAGTAATAAATCATATCCTGGGGACTACGCACACAACCAGGATCAAGAGAATTAAACCATATCTTAGCATCACCCTTTAATGAGAACGGAAATATTTTAAGGATATAAAGGTAGCGAGTTCTCTCATCATTAGTGAATAGGGTGGCTATATCATTTAATTTAGTAAGATGTGCCACAACAGTTTCAGATTCATAGCCATAAAAAGGATCAGATTCAACCAAAGTGATTATATCGGGATCAACAGAGAATTCATAATCCTTATCAGTAACACAGATAGGTGAAGTAGCAAAAGCAGGGCCAGGTTTCATTCTAGCATTAAGAGATTGCTGCTTCCATTTAGCTAATAACTTCTTAAGATCATATCTATCATTGCAAGCTAAAATAGCTCTAGCAGATTCTTCATCCAGAACATAACCCTCAGGCACAACAGGTAATTCATATTTATTAGGGGGAGAGTCTTCATCATCACTATCTTCAATATTATCGGTTTCCATAATTTCATTCTCTCTAGCCCTAGCAAGTTGTTCATCAAGAAATTCACCAAGTGGCACAGTAGTATCAAGCATAGAAGTAGTTTCATCATAAGTATCATGCATAGCAGAAGTGGCATCATCAATAACATGCGACATATCCAAATTAATAGCATAAGCAGGTTTAGGTGTCGCAAGCTTACTCAAAACAGAAGGTGAATCAAGTGCAGAGCTAGATGGCAGTTCCTTACCTCCCCTCGTAGTTGAGGGATAAATTTTTGTTTTTGCGTCTTTCAAGTTCTTCATAGTGACCAGCAGATATAAATCCCAAGTGACTCAAAGAATAGAGCTATGGTCCCTGGCAACGACGCCAGAAAATAGTCTTGATAACCCACAAGTATAGGGGATCGCAACAGTTTTCGAGGGTAGAGTATTCAACCCAAATTTATTGATTCGACACAAGGGGCGCCAAAGAATATTCTCAAGTATTAGCAGCTGAGTTGTCAATTCAACCACACCTGGATAACTTAGTATCTGCAGCAAAGGTATTTAGTAGCAAAGTAATATGGAAGTAACGGTAACGGTAGCAAAAGTAATATTTTTGGGTTTTGTAGTGATTGTAACAGTAACAACGGAAAAGTAAATAAGCGAAGAACAATATGTGAAAAGCTCGTAGGCATTGGATCGGTGATGGAGAATTATGCCGGATGCGGTTCATCATGTAACAGTCATAACATAGGGTGACACAGAACTAGCTCCAATTCATCAATGTAATGTAGGCATGTATTCCGAATATAGTCATACGTGCTTATGGAAAAGAACTTGCATGACATCTTTTGTCCTACCCTCCCGTGGCAGCGGGGTCCTAATGGAAACTAAGGGATATTAAGGCCTCCTTTTAATAGAGTACCGGACCAAAGCATTAACACATAGTGAATACATTAACTCCTCAAACTACGGTCGTCACCGGGAGTGGTCCCGATTATTGTCACTTCGGGGTTGCCGGATCATAACACATAGTAGGTGACTATAGACTTGCAAGATAGGATCAAGAACTCACATATATTCATGAAAACATAACAGGTTCAGATCTAAAATCATGGCACTTGGGCCCTAGTGACAAGCATTAAGCATAGCAAAGTCATAGCAGCATCAATCTCAGAACATAGTGGATACTAGGGATCAAACCCTAACAAAACTAACTCGATTACATGATAAATCTCATCCAACCCATCACCGTCCAGCAAGCCTACGATGGAATTACTCACGCACGGCGGTGAGCATCATGAAATTGGTGATGGAGGATGGTTGATGATGACGACGACGACGGATTCCCCTCTCCGGAGCCCCGAACGGACTCCAGATCAGCCCTCCCGAGAGGTTTTAGGGCTTGGCGGCGGCTCTGTATCATAAAATGCGATGAATCCTTCTCTTTGATTTTTTTCCCCGAACACGAATATATGGAGTTGGAGTTGAGGTCGGTGGAGCGTCAGGGGGCCCACGAGGCAGGGGGTGCGCCCCCACCCTCGTGGACAGGTGGAGGCCCCCTGACGTGGATTCTTCTTCCAGTATTTTAATATTTTCCAAAAATAAGTTCAGTGGAGTTTCAGGTCATTCTGAGAACTTTTGTTTCTGCACATAAATAACACCATGGCAATTCTGCTGAAAACAGCGTCAGTCCGGATTAGTTCCATTCAAATCATTCAAGTTAGAGTCCAATACAAGGGCAAAAGTGTTTGGAAAAGTAGATACGACGGAGACGTATCAGAGCTATACGATCTTGTAGTGACCGTATAATCACCTCATCACATATAAGCTGCAGCCTCGGCGCTTGTTTTCTAGGGTTTGCACTGTTCACACTCTCTCCAGTATATATATACACGCTGGAGCCTCGGTGCTTGTAGTTTCTCTCTTCACACTCTCTCACCCTCTCCAGATCTAAACAAGACTTCATTGGCCTCTCTCTCTCCCCTCACTGCTGGTCTGCTTGTAGTTGCTCTCTTCACACTCTCTCACCCTCTCCAGATCTAAACAAGACTTTGTTGGCCTCTCTCTCTCCCCTCACTGCTGGTCAAAGAGCCGGTAGGATTCGTCCGCCGGGAAGGGAAGGAGGCTTAGCGCTATCGCCGTCGGCGAGGGAGGGAATCCACTACCGGCGCAGCTATTCATTTTCACCCAGCGGCGGCGTGGGAGGGCCTCCGACCCCTTCTTCTTCGTCGCCGTACATAGTGTGGGTCGAACGGCCTCCGGTCGCCCACCGAACCACACCCTAAGAACCTTAAGGTATAATTTACTTATTCCACATGCATTGCTCTAGCTGCATGTGGGCCTTTTCCGCTTATGCACTCGAATCTAGGTGTTGGATCAAACAGGAAAGTAGTGGGGAAAGTTGTATACCATGAATCTAGGACGTGGTTCAAAGAGGAAAGGAATGGGGTAAAGTAGTGGGAAAAGTTGTATAGCATGAATCTAGGACATGGTTCAAAAAGGAAAGGAAGGGGGAAGTAGTGGGGAAAGTTGTATTGCATGAATCTAAGACATGGTTCAAAGAGGAAAGGAATGGGGGAAAGTTGTGGGGAAAGTTGTATAGCATAAATCTAGGACGTGGTTCAAAGAGGAAAGGAAGGGGGAAAGTACTAGTACAGACTGGCTATCCAGCACCTACGTTGGTCGAAAAGGCAAAACAATGACAAACGCAGTACGCACATCTGTAACGAACTGATCTTTTGTTTTGGGGGACAAGGCTGTAGAGTTTGAGCAGTACTAGATTTGTTGTGCTCACATAGGGAAAGGTGTCTAAAGATAACAAAACTGGGACCAACATAAATATGCTCCTGGGTTATTTGTTCTTTGTTGCAACAGAATGTGCATCACCCCAGTACATCGGTAGATGCACATGGTGTTGGTGCGTCCACTGTCCCGTGCAACTCTTTAGCTGTTGTTAATCTAAGGCCCTGTTTGGTTAAAAACTCCCTAGTCCCTACCTGCTTGGTTCCAGGGACAAAACATGGACTAGAGGTTATTAAATGACATGCTAAAAGACCAAGTTACCCCTAGTAATGAACTAATAGAGACAAGGTGAGATGCGTGGCAGGGGCAACTGTTGGAAAAAGTCCCAAAAAGACTCTCCCTCGGGGTCTTCTTTCTTTAGTCCCAAATGCCCACTTTTAGTCCCTAAAAGTCCCTCCTGTTTGGTTTAGATGGGACTGACATGGAGTTTTTTAGTCCCTCCACCAAAATGTCCCTGTAAACAAACACCCTCTAATAATGCCGCTGGAAAATTGATGCAGTGCCACAGTTAAAAGCAAATTACATGTTTAACGAATTTTATTGTTAATATAATCTCTCTCTTAATATTAATCAATGCCACCGTTTGAGAAATGCTACTGTCTTGCTTTCTTTCCCATTTAGATAAGGTAGATGCTTCTTTTTGTTGGCTTCTGTGTCATCCACCGTTATTGACCACTAGTTGTTTCCTTTGCACCTCTGTGTAAACAGGGTTATCTACTTCACCTCGTTGCCATTGTGACCTTTTGTTGCACTACACAAAACACTTTTGTTTTAAGAGTGTTTTGTGCAGTTCAACCAAAATGTCACACCGACAATGTTGCTTGATTGCTTGATCTTAGTGGAACTGCACAAGAGGAGATCTTACTTCCTATCCGTGTTGGCAAATTTGGTTCAGATCTTCTTCTTGTGAGTTGTTTGAATTCCGCGTCATGAGAGGTCAGTACTAGCCTTCTTTCACATGATTCTGCAGTGTGCTGTCATATGTTGTGCTACTTGTACGGTAATGTTGCTTGATTTTAGCTGCACAAATGGAGACAAGACTTCCAATCTGTATGTGCACCGTAATATCCCATTGAGGTAAGATAAGGATATTTCACAACTGTTGGCCTGTATTTTGCCACTTTCATCAGAAAATTAATGTCATTGTTTAGTGCTATACTTGTGCAACCTAATTGACATGCCAAATCTTACATTGAAGGCGAAGCTTGTCTGTTATTGAACCAAGTGATGAAGGGGAAGAACAAGCGGAAGAAAAACAAAAATCAACTCCCGGTGCTGTAATGAAGCACTGGAACTGTGATGACACAAGTAATGATATAGTTTTGCATCTTAATTTATTGCTATGGCTGGAACGAGCAATTTTTTTGCCACTGATTTGATGCCACTCTTAATGTAATACATAATTATCTCTACTTGTGCAAACAGGGATCTTCTTTGAAGATACCGTATATTTTAGTGGAACTGCACAAGAAGATGTTGGAAACATTAAACTAATCGAGGAGTATATAGTAAGCATGGCCACCACAGCAGATAGCAACAGATGGTTCCGGAGAAGTGCTTCATCTGTATGCTCTACACAATAAGCCTCCTAACAAAGGTTGGTACTCGCCCACTGATTTCATCCATATGATTGAGCTTTGTCATCTCTATTGGTGTTGTGCTACTGTTTAGATACTGTCATGAAAAAGTGGTATTGTCCTTGAGAAGTGCTTCATCTGTGCTGTTTTAAATATTTCCTTTCCTTTTTTTTGAGCAAACAGGGATGCTAGCATTTAGTTGTCCTCTTGTCTTTGCACAACAGGATCATCCTCCTCTGAAGAAGAATATGGAGTACGTGAAGTGACTAGTTCCGATTATGCCAGGATGAAGAAGCCCTGTCTATCTTCTCATCAGAAGGAGCAGTTGAAGGATGGTTACATTACTCCCCACAAGACCAAACTAACTTTAGCTCAGAAGGACTGACAAATCTCCATTTTCTTGCTGTGATGCGCGAGTACAATGTTGTTCTAGTATTCTCTCCGGTGGGTTCCATTTTTCTAAAAGTGTGCTCTACATGGACCATGTAGGTGCCTGTTTAAACTGTCAATTCATAGTACAATTTGCTTTATACTAATCACTTTTTTTGTATTTGTGCAAACAGGGGTGCTCAGCTTGATTTCAATGGGAACTGCACAAAATGTTCATGAATACACCGAATCATTCATTTCCACCACAAGAAAGGAGGTGCCGATAAGTTCAAGGCGTTGCAACATATAAGGGCGAAATCATACAAGCTACGCGCGAATTTGGTTGATTTTGGTGGAACTGCACAAAAAGAACAGCTGGTTTATTTAGCACGAGGTGCCATGTCAATGTCTGAACTGATGGCAAACCCTGCCCATTCCACAATCGTAGGCATTTGATATTTTGGAATGGGACAACCTTGTCAAATTTTGCTCATTGATTTTAGCAAGAAGACATGCATTTGATATTTTCGAATGGGACGCCCTTTGCTGTCAGCAACGTCGTTCCATTTTTTTCTTTATTCTTTAGTTGTGAAGTAAATATTGGCTCTTACATGTGAATCGCTGAGATGCATAATCATCGATTGTTTTGAATGTTCTCTATGAATTGCCAGGCCTGTCTGTTTGATTGCAATGTACAGGAACGCTAAAAAGCTGCTCAAACTCTTTGTACTTGTAACGCCCACGATGCGGCTATATCTCCCACGTGTCGAGGCATGACTTAGAGGCATAACCGCATTGTGGTTTTGTCGCAAGAAGGGTCATCTTCACACAATCCCATGTAACGAACAAGAATGGGATAACGAGAGTTGGCTTACAATCGCCACTTCACACAATACATAAATATAATTCATACATCATCCAGAATCCATACATAGACCGACTACGGCCAAAACCAAATGAAAATAAGATAAACCCAAATGCTAGATCCCCGATCATCCCAACTGGGCTCCACTACTGATCATCAGGAAACGAAACATAGTAACGACCACGTTCCTCGTCGAACTCCCACTTGAGCTCGGTTGCGTCATCTGCACTGGTATCGTCGGCACCTGCAACTGTTTTGGTAGAATATGTGAGTCACGAGGAGTCAGCAATCTCACACCCGCGAGATCAAGACTATTTAAGCTTATAGGAAAGGATGGTGTAATGAGGTGGAGCTGCAGCAGGCACTAAGCATATATGGCTGCTAACATACGCAAAGAGAGCGAGAAGAGAAGCAACGCAACGGTCGCGAAGCTAGAAATGATCAAGAAGTGATCCTGAAACTACTTACGTTCATGCATAACTCAAACCGTGTTCACTTCCCGGACTCCGCCGAGAAGCATCACGGCTACACACACGGTTGATGTATTTTAATTAAGTCAAGTGACAAGTTCTCTACAACCGGACATTAACAAATTCCCATCTGCATCATAACCGCAGGCACGGCTTTCGAAAGATAATACCCTGCAGGGGTGTCCCAACTTAGCCCATTATAAGCTCTCACGGTCAACGAAGGATAAACCTTCTCCCGGGAAGACCCGATCAGTCTCGGAATCCCGGTTTACAAGACATTTCGACAATGGTAAAACAAGACCAGCAAAGCCACCCGAATGTGCCGACAAATCTCGATAGGAGCTGCACATATCTCGTTCTCAGGGCACATCGGATGGGCAAGACGTCGGGTTGGCATAGACCCTGGTTGCACAGGGGGCGCCGGACATCGCCCAGTTTGGGCCAGCACTCGAAGGAGCACTGGTCCGAGGGTTTAAAATAAAGATGACCCTCGGGCTCGCGAAAACCCAAGGGAAAAAGGCTTAGGTGGTAAATGGTAAAAACCAAGGTTGGGCCTTGTTGGAGGAGTTTTATTCAAGGCGAACTGTCCAGGGGGTCCCATAAATCACCCAACCGCGTAAGGAACGCAAACTCAAGGAACATAATACCGGTATGACGGAAAACTAGGGCGGCAAGAGTGGAACAAAACACCAGGCATAAGGCCGAGCCTTCCACCCTTTACCAAATATATAGATGCATTAATTAAATAAGAGATATTGTGATATTCCAAAAATATCCATGTTCCAACATGGAACCAACTTCACTTCACCTGCAACTAGCAACGCTATAAGAAGGGCTGAGAAAAAGCGGTAACTTAGCCAAACAATGGTTTGCTAGGAAAGATGGTTAGAGGCTTGGCATGGCAATATGGGAGGCATGATATAGCAAGTGGTAGGTAGTGCAGCATAGCAATAGAACGAACAACTAGCAAAGCAAAGATAGAAGTGATTTCAACGTTATGGTCATCTTGCCTGCAAGGTTCTCAGAGTTGTCGAAAGCTTGATCCTCGTAAGCGTACTCAACAGGTTCCTCGTTCACGAACTCGTCTCCCGGCTCTACCCACAGCAAGAACACAAGCAATGAAACCACAATCAATCACGGGAAATGCACAAGCAACATGATGCACTACATGCATGATATGCGAGATATGATATGCGATGCATATGCGTGCTCCAGAAGAAAAATAATGAACAAGGCAGTAACTTAGCAAACCAAGTATGCCACTGGAAGGATGAGATGATTTCGGTCGAAAACGATATAAAGATCACCAGAAACGGATGCACGGTTTGCAAATGGCAAGCAAAACAAGAATGGCACGATTCTGCGATTAACAGCATGATAGCACTTAGAATACATCAAGTAACTATGCTACAGCACTCCAACATAGCAACAAAGCATATGGCAGTAATCTACCAGAGATGCTTGACAAAAGATGAACACCGAGCTACGGCTAGATCACAACATAACAGGTTCAAACAAGCATGGCAAAAGTGCAAAAGATATCAGGTTCACAGACTTGGTGAAATTACTGGACATGGTAGAAACAGCATCAGGTAGCAATGTTCAGAGCAAGCAATCAACAAGCTACAGGAACTTAACATAGCAAAACAAGGCATGGCATGAATCTACTAAATGCATTGAACAAAAGTCTCTTACTGACCATGAGCCAAAAAGGATCAGAAGATATGATGGCACCCATGTAAACATAGCAAGTTTCGTTAACAGGTTTTAGACTTGGCAGAAAACAGAACATGGCAGTAACAGCATTATGAAGGCATCTTGGTGAGCTTGATCCACTCACCACAATGCAATGCATGACAAGACAAGCATACCTACAGCAAGATGGCATGTTTATGAAGCAACCATAGCAAGAGCAAGTTCATAGCATGTATGGATTAACTACAACCTTGGCAAAATTGAATAACATGTAAACAATCTGCCAGGAACATTTTATAGCAAAAGTAGAGCAAGCTTAAGACATGCTAGGGCACACCATAATTACAAACAGGGGCATGGATGGATAGAGCACAACTATATCTACAAAACATACTCACTGAACATCATCAAAAGAAGCATGGATCTCTCTGTAGACACAAGGATACATAACAACAAAATAACAGCAGTAACAGACTTGGTGAAAATCCTAAGTCCCTGGAAACAGAAACATCACGAAGCCTAGTTTGCATGCTTGTGCTAGTCACCACATAGATCATAAAAATACATGGCATACACCTCTGTAAAGATGGAATGGCATAGATAAAAACACCTGTAGAGCTCATGCCAATAAGATGTCCACATCAAATGCAACAAAAATAACAAATCACCAAGTTCTGATAAATAACAGCAGAAAACATCATATAGCATTCTTGAACCAGAGATTTGGGCATCAAGATGGACTCAAACGAGCATGGCACAATGGAACAAAATTAAGAGCATCTTTATACAAACATTTCAATATATTACATGCACGAAACGGAGCAATATGCAATGAGTTATGATGCGATGAAGTGGGCAACAGATTGCAAAAATCTCAGGACTTGGAGAATTTCGGGGGAGGAGGAAAGTCAACCGTGGATCAGATCTGGATCGGGCCGAGGCGGGATCGAGGTGGCCGGAGCTTCTCGCCGGAGCAGAGGCGGCGGCCGGCGTGGAAAGGAGGGAGACGGCGAGGGAGAGGAGCCGGGCGAAGGCGGAGGAGCTCGGAGGCGTCGGGCGCCGGAGGGACGGCGAGGAGGCGGCGGCGGACGGCAGACCCGGGTGGCGCCGGCGTCGGAGCGCGGCGGGGCGCGGGAGGCGCGGGCGCGGGCGACCCGGGCACGGCGACGGGGAGCCGCGTGGGGCGGACGGCGGCGTACGGGCCCGCGGGGGCCAGGCGCGGGCCTCGCGGGACGGCGGCGGTGGAGCAGCGGCGGGGACACGTGGCACGGTGGGATTGGCTGCGGGTGCGGTGGCGGAAACGTCCGGCGGCAGCGGACGTGTCCGGTGGCGGCGGGGGCGATTTTGCTAGGGTTTCATCTGAAATTTTGGACGGGGAGGGTGTTTATATAGGCATAGGGAGTTAGGAGAGTCCAAATGAGGCACGGTGTTCGCCCACACGATCGTGATCGAACGACCGAGAGCATGGAAGGGACTTAGAGGGGTTATTGAACTGTTTGGAGGGGGGGTTTTGCTGCAACACACAAAAGGACTTTGCGGTTACCCGGTTAACCGTTGGAGCATCAAACGACCTCCAAATGGAACGAAACTTGGCAGGTGGTCTACCGGTGGTATACCAAGGCCACTTGACAAATCTCGGTCCATTCCGAGAACGTTTAACACCCGCTCACGAAAAGAAACAAGAGGGGTGCGCCAGTGCACGTGGGAGTGTCGGATTGCAAAACGGACAACGGGGAAAATGCTCGGACGCATGAGACGAACACGTATGCAAATGAGATGCACATGATGACATGATATGAAATGCATGACATGAACAAAAATGCAAAACGAAAACGAAACCCAACCACGGAGGGAATATCATAACACATAGCCGAAAATGGCAAGAGTTGGAGTTACAAATATGGAAAGTTACATCCGGGGTGTTACAACACTCCACCACTACGAGAGGATCTCGTCCCGAGATCTAGGATGGCACCGGAGAGAAACGGAAGAGGAAAAGGTAAAACAAAGTTGCTTCTTTGACAAACGAGTGAAACCAAAGAACCTTGAGAGGTTAAACAATTTTTAGAAAAGAATACAACGGAGATGAATGAGATTACAAACACTCCGTTAGAAAAGGAGAACAAGGAACATTATGAGAACCTTGTGGGTTGAAAGACATGAAACAAGGGCTTAACGAACCAAAAGAATATGAAACCACACCGATATAACGAGATAGCCAAGGAACAAGAATGACATAATTTTGACAGCACTCCGGTTGAAAAAGAGAAGGAAACTTGATAAGATGAAAAGAAATTGAAGAGATAACACCACACTCCGGTTAAATGGATAAGCAAGGAAAGAAGGTGATCTTGACAAAACGAGAAGATGGGTCGAAGAGAGCGATATCACAATGCCTCCGGTAGAAATGAAATAATGCAATGAAAAGAACGGAGTTGTTGAAAAATCAACAAAGAAAGGATATGATGTTCGTGGGCTTATGGAGATATCTCAAAACTTGAGGTGAAATTGTGCCACTAACGAAAACAATTGCTTGCTTGAGATCAACGAAGAGATTAAAACTTCTCTCGCCGAGAGGATAGGAGAAAACTTGGATCATTGATGAGCACCACAATAGCAACATTCCTTAGGGAAGGCTTTAGGTGAAATATAACCCAAGATAACTCCAATGAAGAAACGATGGGTTTAAATATCTCATTCTTGATAACTTATGAATCATAAAACATGAAGAAAATTATCAAGAATGACATAACACCACCTCAAAAGATAAGAGAGAAAGAATTGCACTTTGGAATGCAGGAAGAAAAATATTTGAGCTCTTCCAATAAGAATCTGGTGAACACTTCGAGAATGAATTAAATCCTTGATGAACCACCATGAAAAAACTCCATGAAGAACTCCGGTAATAAAAGGATGATAGAAAGAAAGAGAAGTTGAAAACACCAGGTGAAGCCTTGCAGTGATAAGATGAAGCTTTGAAATGATATAACCGAGAAAAACTTGGAACTCCGGAAAGAAAGATGAACAAATGAAATCAAGAATTTTGAAGAACCTCCAGAATAAGGAATTGAATTTACTCGATGAAACAAGAATAAGAATTACATTATGCTCATCCTTCACCAATTAATTGATGACAAGCAATGGATTTGTCATACTACTTATTCTCGTAGAAAGGATTAAGATAGATATGGCGCAAACTTGGGAAGGTCTTGATGGGACCACCGGTAGGATTTGGAAACAACGAATGAATTGATATGATAATGAAGGAATAGAAATCTTGAACGAACCACCGTAAGAATTGAAAATGAACGAAGAAAAGATAAAGAAACATCGGGAAGAATTAGAAAATGAATGAAGATACTTGAGAGAATTTAGATACAAGTGAACACAGAGATCCCGAGCTGACTAGATAATAGTTGAATGATGCACTGGAAGAATTCGAGAACGAGAGCTGAAAGCTGAGAATGAATAATTCTGAGATGATGAGTTCCAGAGAATCAAACTGAAAAGACTCCTGAATTGCTCCGGATGGGTGAAAAGAATTCTCACACTCAAAACAATTATGAGAGGACGGCAACAAGTTAGAACCACGCATCTTTGAGAGAACGGATTAGATTGAAGAGGAACTCTTCTTCGGTCTTCAAATGTTGAGAATGATGACGAGAAACACTACCATGAATTATTGAGATACTCCGGGGTGAAAATAAGAAAGGTTGAACCAACAATGAAAAGATTTTGGAAGATCTTGGAAAAAGACATCTGACTGATGATAACTCATTCTTACGTCAAACTTTGAAATGAATTTGGGAATAGCTCCGGGAAACTTAGAAGATTCAGGTAAGATCCTGGGAAAAGACCTGTGGGTTAGGGCCCACTCAAAAGATACACCGTTGAACGATTTAAAAGAGAGATTGCGTCGGTTCAATTAAATGGCTTGAATAAGGTAAGACCTCGAAATAGCTAGAAAGGATTAAGAATAGAAACATGAATCCTCTGGGATACCTTCAGCACTCCAGATAAACATGAATAGCAAGAGGTGGAAGATTAAGAGGTGCACCGGCATGAGAAAACATTTGAAACGATGAAAGGATACGATCAACACCGAAAGCTTGCATTGAAACCACCGAGGAAGATAAGAGAACAAAGAATGATAAACTTGAAGCTCCGTTAGTATCTTCATGGGAAATCACCGGATAAGAACATTGACGGAAAAGAATGGAGAGACTTCCCATCTATAAGATGGATACTTGATTAAGAAATCTGAGTCCTTGAAGAAAAAGGGTGGGAGGGCGGGAAAACAAAGGCAACTTGGGCAGATGGAATGGATACCGTTGAGAAAACTTAGAATTGATCTTGCGAATGTTGGGATGATTGGATGCACTTGAAGAGAAGCATGCCGGTTGGAAAGAATTGGGATGACAATCTCGATGGTCAAGAAGGATTTGTATTCACATAGAATTATGAGAACACCGCTTAGGAAAGGTAGGGAATCGACACCTGACAATGAAGCAACTCGAATACCACAACTTAAAACAAAACAAAGGATTGGCTCGCAGAATAAGCCGGAACAAACATATGATAGAGTTTTCGTCCCAAATTTTCGTGGTGGGGCCCACACGGGCTCGGTCGTACAGCACCATCATGTACAAGGCAGTGCACATGACATACGAAGCGTCCCTGAGTCGGCATAGCCAAGGACTCTTTAAGACACTACGAGACCACTGTAAAACCAACCGTGGAAAGGCGGACCACTAGACGTCGAACCCCAATCTCATATCATGCATCTGTCGGAAAGATATCCTAAGAGCTACGTGAATTCCCACTTATAAACTCCCAAAACTTTCTGGTTATGCAATCTGGTGTTGGGGATACAGGGGACACACAATATATCACCCAAACTAGTAATCCCTAGATCCAGCTGTATCCATCCGTCAACACAGAACCAAGAAACCTTCGGAAATCGTGTACCTCAACCTTCGAAAAGCATCCGTTATACGAGTTATGACAATACTACCGAACTCCCGCCCCAGTACTGGGTGGCGTCGAGGTGATCTCACCAACAACTGCATAAAAGAGATTTTCGATGTCGGCGAAACTCAGGTATTCCAGAACTACAACGATAAAATTGTGACGACAACACCTCGGAGCTCAACTCCCCGGGGCACTGCCACAACCCCTAAATGTCAGGAGGCACCAAGAACAATGTTCTCGTCACAAAACCATCGGAACGATTCTAAGATACCCGCGTGATCCTAAATTTTTTTTAGTGAAATTTGAGGAGAGAAGAGTCAAAACTTCTACGTCAGGAGGCTTCACCAGAGCGACGAAGGGACTGAGGAGTAAAAAGAATCCTACTCTCTGATATATATAATCCTAAGACTCAAAACATTTTTATTCTAGACTCAACAACGCCAGCGATTCGATCAAGCAGGGGGCTCCTAAGTCGGGGATGGCTCTGATTACCAACTTGTAACGCCCAGGATGCGGCTATATCTCCCACGTGTCGAGGCACGACTTAGAGGCATAACCGCATAGTGGTTTTGTCGCAAGAAGGGTCATATTCACACAATACCATGTAATGAACAAGAATGGGATAACGAGAGTTGGCTTACAGTCGCCACTTCACACAATACATAAATATAATTCATACATCATCCAGAATCCACACATAGACCGACTACGGCCAAAACCAAATGAAAATAAGATAACCCCAAATGCTAGATCCCCGATCGTCCCAACTGGGCTTCTCTCTGTAGCCACATGGATACATAGCAACTAAATAATAGCAGTAACAGACTTAGTGAAAATCCTAAGTCCCTGGAAACAGAAACATCACGAAGCCTAGTTTGCATGCTTGTGCTAGTCACCACATAGATCACAAAAATACATGGCATACACCTTTGTAAAGATGGCATGGCATAGATCAAAACACCTGTAGAGCTCATGCCCATAAGATGCACACATCAAGTGCAACAAAAATAACAAATCACCAAGTTCTGATAAGTAACAACAGAAAACATCATATAGCATTCTTGCACCAGAGATTTGGGCATCAATATGGACTCAAACGAGCATGGCACAATGGAACAAAATGAAGAGCATCTTGAGACAAACATTTCGATATATTACACGCACGAAACGGAGCAGTATGCAATGAGTTATGATGCGATGAAGTGGGCAACAGATTGCAAAAATCTCAGGACTTAGAGAATTTCGGGGGAGGAGGAAAGTCAACCGTGGATCAGATCTGGATCGGGCCGAGGCGGGATCGAGGCGGCCGGAGCTTCTCGCCGGAGCAGAGGCGGCGGCCGGCGTGGAGAGGAGGGAGACGGCGAGGCAGAGGAGCCGGGCGAAGGCGGAGGAGCTCGGAGGCGTCGGGCGCCGGAGGGACGGCGAGGAGGCGGCGGCGGGCTCCGGTAATCGGCGGGCGGCGGCGGACGGCGGACCGGGGCGGCGCCGGCGTCGGAGCGCGGCAGGGCACGGGAGGCGCGGCTTGGGCGACCCGGGCGCGCCGACGGGGAGCCGCGCGGGGCGGACGGCGGCGGACGGGCCCGCGGGGGCCAGGCGTGGGCCTCGCGGGCCGGCGGCGGTGGAGCGGCGGCGGGGACACCTGGCATGGTGGGATTGGCTGCGGGCGCGGCAGCGGAAACGTCCGGCGGCGGCGGACGTGTCCGGTGGCGGCGGGGGCGATTTTGCTAGGGTTTCATCCGAAATTTTGGACGGGGAGGGTGTTTATATAGGCATAGGGAGCTAGGAGAGTCCAAATGAGGCACGGTTTTCGCCCACACGATCGTGATCGAACGACCGAGAGCATGGAAGAGACTTAGAGGGGTTATTGGACTGTTTGGAGGGGGGTTTTGCTGTAACACACAAAAGGACTTTGTGGTTACCCAGTTAACCGTTGGAGCATCAAATGACCTCCAAATGGAACGAAACTTGCCAGGTGGTCTACCGGTGGTATACCAAGGCCACTTGACAAACCTCGGTCCATTCCGAGAACGTTTAACACCCGCTCACGAAAAGAAACAAGAGGGGTGCGCCGGTGCACGTGGGAGTGTCGGATTGCAAAACGGACAACGGGGAAAATGCTCGGACGCATGAGACGAACACGTATGCAAATGAGATGCACATGATGACATGATATGAAATGCATGACATGAACAAAAATGCAAAACAAAAATGAAACCCAACCGCGGAGGGAATATCATAACACATAGCCAAAAATGGCAAGAGTTGGAGTTACAAATATGGAAAGTTACATCCGGGGTGTTACAACAAACCTGGCTCTGATACCAACTTGTAATGCCCATGATGCGGCTATATCTCCCACGTGTCGAGGCATGACTTAGAGGCATAACCGCATTGTGATTTTGTCGCAAGAAGGGTCATCTTCACACAATCTCATGTAATGAACAAGAATGGGATAACGAGAGTTGGCTTACAACCGCCACTTCACACAATACATAAATATAATTCATACATCATCCAGAATCCACACATAGACCGACTACGGCCAAAACCAAATGAAAATAAGATAACCCCAAATGCTAGATCCCCGATCATCCCAACTGGGCTGAAACGTCCGGCGGCGGCGGACGTGTCCAGTGGCGGCGGGGGCGATTTTGCTAAAGGGTGGAATATCACAATATCTCTTATTTAATTAATGCATCTATATATTTGGTAAAGGGTGGAAGGCTCGGCCTTATGCCTGGTGTTTTGTTCCACTCTTGCCGCCCTAGTTTTCCGTCATACCGGTATTATGTTCCTTGAGTTTGCGTTCCTTACGCGGTTGGGTGATTTATGGGACCCCCTGGACAGTTCGCCTTGAATAAAACTCCTCCAGCAAGGCCCAGCCTTGGTTTTTACCATTTGCCACCTAAGCCTTTTTCCCTTGGGTTTTCGCGAGCCCGAGGGTCATCTTTATTTTAAACCCCCGGACCAGTGCTCCTTTGAGTGTTGGCCCAAACTGGGCGATGTCCGGCGCCCCCTGTGCAACCAGGGTCTATGCCAACCCGACGTCTTGCCCATCCGGTGTGCCCTGAGAACGAGATATGTGCATCTTGTATCGGGATTTGTCGGCACATTCGGGTGGCTTTGCTGGTCCTGTTTTACCATTGTCGAAATGTCTTGTAAACCGGGATTCCGAGACTGGTCGGGTCTTCCCGGGAGAAGGTTTATCCTTCGTTGACCGTGAGAGCTTATAATGGGCTAAGTTGGGACACCCCTGCAGGGTATTATCTTTCGAAAGCCGTTCCTGCGGTTATGAGGCAGATGGGAATTTGTTAATGTCCGGTTGTAGAGAACTTGTCACTTGACTTAATTAAAATACATCAACCGTGTGTGTAGCCGTGATGGTCTCTTCTCGGCGGAGTCCGGGAAGTGAACACGGTTTGAGTTATGCATGAACGTAAGTAGTTTCAGGATCACTTCTCTATCATTTCTAGCTTCGCGACTGTTGCGTTGCTTCTCTTCTCGCTCTCTTTGCGTATGTTAGCCACCATATATGCCTAGTGCCTGCTGCAGCTCCACCTCATTACACCATCCTTTCCTATAAGCTTAAATAGTCTTGATCTCGCGGGTGTGAGATTGCTGAGTCCTCGTGACTCACAGATTCTACCAAAACAGTTGCAGGTGCCGACGATACCAGTGCAGATGACGCAACCAAGCTCAAGTGGGAATTCGACGAGGAACGTGGTCGTTACTATGTTTCGTTTCCTGATGATCGGTAGTGGAGCCCAGTTGGGACGATCGGGGATCTAGCATTTGGGGTTATCTTATTTTCATTTGGTTTTGGCCGTAGTCGGTCTATGTATGGATTCTGGATGATGTATGAATTATAATTATGTATTGTGTGAAGTGGCGATTGTAAGCCAACTCTCGTTATCCCATTCTTGTTCATTACATGGGATTGTATGAAGATGACCCTTCTTGCAACAAAACCACAATGCGGTTATGCCTCTAAGTCGTGCCTCGACACGTGGGAGATATAGCCGCATCGTGGGCGTTACAAGTAAACCCAACCACGGAGGGAATATCATAACACATAGCCGAAAATGGCAAGAGTTGGAGTTACAAATATGGAAAGTTACATCCGGGGTGTTACAGTACTCCTTATGTTCCTTTTTACTTCGCACATTGTGAAAGTGCATACTTTTTTCTATAAGATTGGTCAAAGTAGAGATACTTTGACTACAGACAAAACTTGTATGCAAACTAGAAAGGACCGGAGGGAGTACATGTGAAACTGCTGCAAACGAGGTGATCACCCTGGGAATAATGCTAGTACGTATTGTTTTGCATGTTCATCCAATGCTAGTGATACAAGAATTCGAACTAACCGAAATAAATTCATTCATACACAGTCGGATTTCATATAAACATGCCGGATTTCATTACATTTCATACATTCTTCAACTAAAAAGGGGTGCGCTAGAGGTATAATTAATTAACCGAAGCTACCCACCTGTGTCCGGCTGAGCCGAACAGAGGCTTCAGTGACTTAACTGCAGGTGCAGGTGCGTAACTGACATGTGGCCCAGATGCCTGTTGGGCCCACGTGTCAGTCAGCCAACTGCACCAGCAGTTAAGTAGAAGCAGCGTCCTTCTCCAACATAGCTCTCCGACTCCACGTCGCCACCAAGAAGCTAACCGGCCGTCAGTGGTCAACCCGCCTAGCTTGGCTTCAACCGGAGGGTAGCAGCGGTGTCCTTACTTGGACCCGAGCGGCGGCGACCTACCGTGTTCTACTCTTCCTCGTTTTTTGTGTGGCGCGGCCTCGTTGGCAGCGGGGCGGGGCCTCGGCAGAGCCGGCGATGTCCTATGTCTCGTTGTCGGCGGGCGGCGCCTCGGCGGAGCAGGGAAAATTCTCCCCCTCGTTGCCGGTAGGGTGGGGCCTCGGCGGAGCCGGCGGTGTCCTCTACCTCGTTGTTGGCACCGCGGGGCCTCGGCGGAGCAGGGCCTCATCGATGCCAGCGGAGCGGGGACTTGTCGGAGCCGGCATTGTCCTCTGCCTCGTCCTCGGTCTCACCAAACAGCACCTCGCCCGCTTCATCGCCCTCCTTGTAGGCGGCCGCAGCATCCGCCACCCGCATGCGGTACCGCCAGCGCTCGAGGCGGCCCTCGCCGGCGGAGCGGTACGAGTCGAGCAGCGCCTCCTGCTCCGCCCGCTCCGCGGTGATCTGCTCCTCCGCCTGCAAGTGCTCCTGGAGGAGATGGTGGTTGTAGGCGGCGTCGGCATGCGCCTCCCGGAACTGCTCCGCACGCTTCTGCCTCACCGTGTCCATATATTGGGCACGGGCCTCGCCGATGGTCATGGTGCAACGCACCAGCGAGGATGGCACGGAGGAGGGGGTTGGCGCCGGATCGTCGACTACCATGTTCTCCATTGGGACGTCGTCGTCCTCCGGCTGCCTGCCGGCCAGCCAGTCGGCAGCAATGGCTGCCATCTCCTTGTGGTCCATCGTCCGCCCGTCCCGAAGAGCACTGGAGCGCGAGGAAGCCATGGTGGGCAGTAGTGGTGTGGACAGGAGAAAGGGAACGGATGCGGATGACTGCGGCTATGGCCGGCGCAACAATTTATATAGCAATGGTGGGCGGCGGAGGGATGGACGTGTGGCGCCAGAGTAGCCGCCTCGGCAATCGCGTATCATTAATGTGGGCGGCAGAAGGACGAACGGACGACACTTGTGTCGTTTGAAGGGGGAGCAATTGCCTGCACCGGGAAGCGGGGCGGGCAGCGCTGACCGTTTCGGGCGGAAAGCGCGCGCGGGCGAGGGAGGCGGTCTGGGTGGGCCAGGGTAGTCAGACTCGTGCTTGGCAGCGGGTCGGTCCAGCAGCCGGACATGCTGGCTCGCCAGCTAGCTCGCCGAGCTGAGCGACGACAATCAGATGATGGACGTAGCTTCCGACCAGGAGCCGGTGCCACTTCCCAAGCCGGTTCATGCCGTGTTCACCGTAGAGCAGGTGCGGCCGCAGTTTGACGCCCTAATGGCGGAAGAGCTACCAGCACAGGAGGACCTGTGCTGCAACCTCCGTCTCCTCAACGAGCACCGGTGAACAAGCGAACGAGAATGCCGTCGCGGACATGTGGCCCTATGATCCTGGCTTCCCGAATGAGCAGCGGGTGCTGTATCAGACCATCCGTAGGGCCCGCGAGGCCCTCTCCGTCGTCCTTCGAGTTGTTGCGCTCCCCGTGGCGCCGCCATCTCGCGTTGTCAACATGGTCAACAGACATGAGGATGAGGAGATGACTTTACTTGGAGAGGATGACAGTGGGGGCCCACCAGGGCCATAGCCGCACGTACGCAAGTGCCTCATTATTATATAAAACTATATTTTTTTGCTTCCTCCTGGTTTCCTGACATCACGGTCCCACACCATTGTCAACCTATGTAGTCAATAAACGAGAGAATTGCACAAGAAGTGGCCGACAGCTGGGACCAAGCAGCTCGAGCAGTATTTGTGTTTTTTGAGGTGTGAGCACTGCAGAGTTTCTCTTGAGCGATGTTTAGCCCAGAAATTATTTTTTCTCCTCTGAACAACAATGAAAACATCGCTGCAGGTATTAACTGGACGGGCTGTGGCCCGTCTAGCCCAGGCCAGATATCCAGCCCAGATATTAATTTTTTTTTCAAGCTGAAAATGGCTAGCCCAGCTATACTTTTTTTTAGGAATACCCAGGCAAGGTTAAGTTGTTATTCTCCGCCCCGCTGGGCTGCAAATCTTCCCTAGGAGGGATGCATTAGGCTTAACAAGAAAATGGGATTTAAGAAATAATAAATGGGATGTAATTATAAAAACTGGGCAGTAACTATAAAAAATGCACCAAACACGTAATTACTTTATAAAATATTATTTTTGGATATTGAAAATTTTAGTTTCATTAATTGTTGCGAGCGCAATGTTTTGTTGGATTTCTACGTAATATAAATTTATATTGAAATTGTATTTAATTTGACTAGAAATTTCGGGATAAAAATATTTCGGATCCCATCAAAATGTGGGAAATTTTATTGAATTCTGTTTTGAACGGTTGGTTGAAATGGGCTGTACTTTTAACAAACTGTAAATGGGTTGTAGTAAATTCCATTAGAATTCAAAAATTGGCTGCACATTCTTACAAATCTCAAATGGGCTATAAGTTCTCTGCCACACACTTGTGGCCTTACTAAGTTGACGCATCCCCTCAAAAAAAAAGAGTTGACGTGTATGCAAGGCTTTGTCAACTTATAGTCAACACACGGTTCTAGCAGCAGTGGCCGTTGGATGTCCATCCAACGGATGCCGTGCTTCTTCTTCAATCTTGGATATTCTAGCTTCACCCGCCCAAAAAATGATTTCTCCCCCTGACATTTGGGCCGCACCATTTCGGAAGCTGACCTGTGGGCCTACTAAGTTGACGCGTACCAAGGGTTTTGTCAACTTAGTGAATATAAACGATTCTAGCTGCAGTGACCGTATGATGTCCATCCAACGGCCGTCGTGCTTCTTCAACCTCTGGTCTTCTTGCTCCAGCCGCCCAAAGCAGCGCCGGTCGTGCCGCCTGCTCCTGCCTCCCGTGTCCGGCTGTGCTGCCCGCAGGCCTCACCGCCCCCTACTACTCCCATCGCTGGCCAGGGCATCCCTCTACTCACCCACACCCCCTGTTATTCTGCGGCGACGACAGCCTCACACCGCAGCCGAACCAGGGAACCCTCGTACTCCTCTCCGCGTGGTCATCCACTGCCGCGTCTTCCCCGGCTCCGCGTCGTCCCCTTCCTAGGCCTCGTCGTCGTCCACCACCCTGGTGCTCTCGGTGCGGCGTGGTCAACGTGGTCAAGGAACGACTTCCATCGGAAGAGTACTTTACGTGGAGAGGCTGACAGCTGGGTCCATGGCGGCCACAAGGAAGTGCCTCCTTATTACGCGCAAAATAATTATTCCTCCACCTGACAGCAGGGACCCACCGGACGGGCCACCGTATTTCATGAAAAAAAACGTTTCCCCCTGACTGCTGGGACCCACCAGCTACATCTTCGCACGCAAGGAAGTGCATCCGGGCAAAAGAAAAAACGATTCGCCCCCTGACTGTTGGGACCCACTAGCTACAGATTCGCTCGGAAGGAAGTGCCTGACAGTCGGGACCCACCTAGTCGAAGCGTACGTAGCGTTGTCATTCTGGTTGCGAACGTGTACGTACATACTGGTCGATGTAGAGGCGCGCACGTGTCATAGTAGAGGCGCGCATGTAGCATGTACACGTACGTACAGCGGCCAGGGTGCAAGAAAGAAAATACGGCCACGTACGTACATACGGGCGGGGTCTTGAACGCCTACTCGCGCATACGTACAGCCAGGGCTCGTGTACATGGCTGGGTCGGAACGGAGAAACTGCGTCATTGTCGTGTTCATGGGGAGCCAACCGGCTGGGTCGGAACAAAAAGCGTCGTCATGTTCATCGGGAGGGCTTGGGCGGAACAGCCGATGGAAACGAGGCCTAGCGTACCGCAGAACGGAGGAAACGGCCTTGTGTTCGACCGGCCACGGTCGAAACGGGATCCTGTTCATCGGGAGGGGTCTGGCGTACCGCAAAATGGAGGAAACGGACTTGTGTTGGACCTCCTATGGTCGAAACGGGGTCCTGTTGATCGGGAGGGGTGTGGCGTACCGCAAAATGGAGGAAACGGACTTGTGTTGGAACGCTACGGTCGAAACGGGGGTCCTGTTCATCGGGAGGGGTGTGGCGTACCGCAAAACGGGACTCCACAGGATACTGTTCATCTCCATCGTCGACCCCCTCTAGCCTCCACGGGGCTACTGTTCATCCACCATCAACCTCCTCCAGCCTCCACCTGCGACTGTTCATCCACGGGCTCCTGTTCATCCAGCCTCCACCGCGCGCTACTCCACCGACTACTATTCAACCAGCCCTCTCCACGGGCTCCTATTCAACCACCCCTCCACGGGCTACTGTTCATCCATCCCTCCACCGTCTACTATTCATCTAGCCCTCCACGGGGTCGTTCTATTCATCCAGCCCTCCACGGGGTCCTGTTCATCCAGCCCCAACCAGCTCGATCGATCGGGGTCCTGTTCATCCACAGGCAACACCACGGGGTCCTGTTCATCCACCCCACCGGGAACTATTCATCCAAACCACCAGCAACGCTCACTGTTAATCCAGAGGCAGCATCGATCGGATTCAGTTAGCAGCAGTAGCGAAGGAATCGCTCGATCGGGTTCAGTTAACAACCATCGATCTATCGCTCGGGTTCAGTAACGCATAGCCTGCAGTCCAATCGCTCAGGTTCAGTAGGCGAACGCCTCGCTCGGGTTCAGTTAGAGCCCAACGCCTCGCACCCACGCGCGTGCGCGTACAAGAGAAACGCGCAAACCTCCGTGCATCACTCGGCCTCGACCACCCACCGTAACCGGGAACACCCCGATATTTTCCTCGCCCTCGCTTCTACCACGGTTTTTTCCGTCATGGACGGCCCAAAGAATGTCATGTAGCTGCGTCTCCGGCCCGCCCAGGACGAAAAGCCCATTTTCTGTCATCATTTTTGTCACAGAATTAGGAGCCCACCACATCTATGATGATACCGGGTTTTGTCACAATTATCGTCATAGAAGTGTCATAAGTATGACAGAAAAAAAATTCGTTCGGCCCAAAATGTCACGGATGTGTCTTTTTTTTGTAGTGAAGGCCACCGGCTCGCCCGAATCCTGAACACGCCGACCCTTGTGGACCGTGGAAGCAGGAGAGCGGATCTGGGGAGAGCGCGCCGCAGGAGAAGCCGAAGCAGGACCAGAACCCGAAGCCGACCCCACGTCCTTATCCAGACGCCGACAGATCCCCGTCATCGACTACTTGGAGCCTGAGGAGGCCCTGCTCTTAGTCGAATACTTCCTCACCGTAGATTTCTTCTTTTTCTTACACGTGGACGACTCCGATGGACGAAGAGGAGAAGGAGGCAGGTCCTCAATTCCAGAGAAGGTGGGGGACAGAGGACGGACTGGAAGATTGGAGCAAGCCCCCAAGATTGGAGTGCCCGTGGCCGTAGCAACTTTTTCCCCTTGAAGAGCCTCATGCAAGTCCCTGGCTCCCTGACTAGGCACCTCCATCGCCTCCTTTTGGGCCTGACCTACCGGGGCATTGGACTTAAACAACTCATGTTCATCAGCATAGAGACCATCCCATTCACAGTGAGTGAAGCGAGGTTTAGTGCCCCCACTAGGGTTCTGCCCACCAAACGAGCCATCACCATTCTTGTCATGCTTATCAGGATTCTCAAAACTAGGGGGAGGAGGTGGGGGAGCCTGAAACGCCTCAGCGCCCTCCACCCGAACCCGCAGTCGCACGCCGTCAGAAGAAGGGAAGCCATCAACAGCACCTCGGACACAGTCAGGATCCACACACCAAACCTTGAGCCGAACCGGGCCAATCTTCTCCAAGGACTCAGCATCCACCTCCACAGGTTTACCAATTAGAACACCGAATGCCATCATGAATGGGACTGAGCGCAGACCAGCCGGGACATCATCAACTAGCACCCATATCTGAGAGAGCGGTCCCACCGCTTTAACACCATAAGTTGCAGCTTTGACGGACACCGCCAACTGGTTGAAAGGGAGAGTGAAGCTGTGCAGGAGGAGATCATTCTTAGATAGTCCTTGGAGGGGAAGACCACCGCAAACTCAAAATCAGACAGCTAGTTCACTTGCTAGTCCCAGCCCCCCTCATCCCAGATCTGAAGCCCTTCCAGCAAGGTCTAAGGAGAGATCTTTTGGCCCTAAATCGTAACAATGGCAGCATTGGAAAGAGATGGGGCCGCAACCACCACGGGGAGCTCACTATTGAGAGCAAAGAAGGAGCAACCGGGGAGGCCCGTCCCAAAGTGAACAAAGGCCGGGGGTTTCGAGCGGTTTTGATAATCAACAGTAAGGTGCCTGTCAGATCTACATATCAGACATAATGGAGGGTTGAAGCACCTCGATTGGAGGTGGCCAGGTTGGTGGCAGGGGAAGCATGTGAGAGCGGAAGGGTTGCTCGGAGCACTGGCACCTTGGCGGGAAGGGGGAGGCGGAAGAGGAGGGAGAATGCCATCCCCCAGCCCCATCGAAGAAGATCCAGGGGAAGGGGCAGGAGGATGGCGCGCCTTGAACTACATGGATGTAGGGCCAGAGAAGATGCGCGGAGGCGGACGAGAGCCAGCCCCAGCACCAGAGGGACGAGGAGGCTGCCGTAGGGGAGCCGCCGAGCCCCGACTAGGAGCAGGATCCAGGTGCGGCACCGAGGAAGAGCCACCAGCCCCGCCCGATGCCGCGACCTCCCAGGGATCCAGCGGTGATGGCCCCGTAGAACCAGATCCAGACCCCAGAAGGCCAGATCCAGGCTGCGACCACGCGTGCTCCTCACGCTGGAGCCACTCCGGGCTAGCCGCCCACGCCTCACGGTCACGAGCCACCTGCTCACGCGCCGCCTGCTCGGCCTCCAACTTGGAGCATAGAGAGGCTTCATACTCCAGATCGGCCCTCAAGCCCGATGACTCCTCGCGATGACGCTTGCTGTCAGACATGGCTTCGCTAGAGGAACCCTTAGACTTGTCCATGACAAGAGCCGCCGTGAAGGAGAGGAGAAGAGGAGGAGGTGGAGTGGATCTGAGGAAACGGCGGATGGGAGCTTTGTGTTTTTGTAGATCCGCGGCAGAGGTAGGAAACCCTAGGAAGGGGGAGGGAGCCGCGACGCACCCATAAATAGCCCGGGCGAGCACACCTGGGCCGAGCAGGCCACATGAGCCGAGAAGGAGGGGGGAACAGTGGCCACCACCAACTGCCCAGGGTCCACACTAGGGAGAAGGGGAAAAGCGTCCACCGAGGACAGAGGAGGGGGTGCGGGCCACCAACTTGCGACCGACGCAGGAGGCCCAGGATCTAGCATCCCACGGGGCCCACTAGCCACTGAGAGACAAGCTAGATCTAGGGTTAGCATGTCCGCTGCCGCCACGACCCCCGACTAGCCAAGGAGCACCGGCGACGGTGCCCCAGATGAAGAAGAGGGGAGGCCGGAGAGCCGCACGAGCCAGGGGAGCACACACCGATGGCCACCGCCCTCACCACGGCCGGCGCCGCACCAAGGATACCCGAGGCTGCAGAGGGGGAAGAAAACTTACCAGAATTCCGACAATGGCGAGACACGCGAAGCTAGCCAGAGCCCCGCTCCGGTGACGCCATCTATCGGCCCCTGCCCCAAGGGGCAAACTTGTGAGGACGGGGCACGCCCTTGGAGGCATCGCCGGCAGCGGAGGCACCAGCGAGGGAGCGGCCTCCCAGTCGGAGGAATCATAACCATCATCGCCGAGAGCCCAGAAACGAGATCCATAAAGCGGCGCCGAGGCCGCCGACGGGCGCGATGGCGACGAGGAAGGGAGGGGGAAGGAGCTGGGCGCGGAAGGCGACATGGGGGGAGATGTCGCCTGAGCAAGGCCAGCAAGGAGCGAGGCAGCGCGGGGAGAGGGAGAGGGAGGGGGAGGAGGAGGGGAGGGGAAGGAGGAGAGGAGAGCCATCGATTGAGCCCCTGAAAGATCGTGGATGTCGCCTAGAGGGGAGGTGAATAGGCGCTTTAAAATAATTATGATTTAGGCTTGAACAAAAGCGAAATAAATCTAGCGGTTAAATTGTGAAGCACAAAACCTACAACAACTAGGCTCTCCTATGTGCACCAACAACTTATGATAAGCAAGATAAACTACTAGGTGATAGCAAGATATATGACAAGAAACAATATGGCTATCACAAAGTAAAGTGCATAAGTAAAGGGCTCGGGTAAGAGATAACCGAGGCACGCGGAGACCACAATGTATCCCGAAGTTCACACCCTTGCGGATGCTAATCTCCGTTTGGAGCGGTGTTGAGGCATAATGCTCCCCAAGAAGCCACTAGGGCCACTGTAATCTCCTCATGCCCTCGCACAATGCAAGATGCCGTGATTCCACCAAGGGACCCTTGAGGGCGGTCACCGAACCCGTACAAATGGCAACCCTTGGGGGCGGTCACCGAACCCGTACACTTTGGCAACCCTTAGGGGCGGTCACTGGAACCCGTCAAATTGCTCGGGGTGATCTCCGCAACCTAATTGGAGACCCCGACGCTTGCCCGGAGCTTTACACCACAATGATTGAGCTCCAAACACCACCAACTGTCTAGGGCACCCAAGCACCACAGAGGAACAAGCTCAAGGGTACCAAGCACCCAAGAGAAATAAGCTTCTCAACTTGTAACTTCCACGTATCACCGTGGAGAACTCAAAATGATGCACCAAATGCAATGGCAAGGGCACACGGAGTGCCCAAGTCCTTCTCTCCCAAATCCCACCAAAGCAACAAATGCTACGGAGGAAAATGAGAGGAAGAACAAGAAGGAGAACACCAAGAACTCCAAGATCTAGATCCAAGGGGTTCCCCTCACATAGAGAAGAAAGTGATTGGTGAAAATGTGGATCTAGATCTCCTCTCTCTTTTCTCCCCAAAACTAGCAAGAATCCATGGAGGGATTGAGAGATAGCAAGCTCGAAGAAGGTCAAGAATGGGGGAAGAACATGAGCTCAAAGGATAAGGTTCATTGGGGAAGAAGACCCCCTTTTAAAGGTGGGGAAAAATCCAACCGTTATGCTCACAGCCCGCACAGAGAGGTACTACCGCTAGGGCGGTGGAAGCCCTTTGAAAAACAACAGCGAGGAGGCAAAAGTCTGATAGAACCACCGGAGCGGTACTACCACTCGTCCTCACGATACTACCGCTAGGGCTAGCGGTACTACTGCTTGCGAGCGGTACTAAAAAATACATCTGTGCCTACCACCGCTGGACTTAAGACAAGTTTTTGGTCCAGCGCGGAAGTAGCCATGGTAGCAAAAAAATTACATCCGCTCCCAAGAGCGGTAGTAAAAAATTACATCCCCTCCAAGCGGTAGTACCGCTCTCGTGAGCGGTAGTACTGCTGCAGCCTTTTTAAGGGCACCAAAACTGACACAAGTTCTGCAAACGGACACCGAATTCAACGAAACCAAGTTTGTTGGAAAGCTAGCAACAAGTGCTAACACAATCTTGATAGAAATGACAATACAAGGAAATTAGAAACTACCATAAGAAAATGGTGAGAAACCTTCCTCGAATAAGACCGGTAAAACCTTCAACACCAAAAACGTAATAGAAGAAGCATATGAAATCCGTTTTCGATGTACTAGAGCTTGTCATGAACATAACCACAAGCTCTAAAACCTCAAAAAGATAAAATAAAGATAAGAATCAAGAAAGATGATGCAAGGATGCAATGGTTTGAGCTCTCGATGATCGATACGATCAAGCTACTCACTTGAGAGCCCCCCTTGATAGTATGACTATCGATCCTATAACCCGGTCTCCAAACTATCACCATGAGACCGGTAAAATACAAAACCTATCAAGGCAAACCTTTGCCTTGCACGAAGTCCACTTGATCTAGATGATGATGATCTTGACTCCCTCAAGTTGGACCACCTTTCTTGATTGTGTTCTCTCGATCTAGACTAGTTGATTGCACTATGTGTGAGCCACTCTTTGGAACATCTTCACAAGTCCATTGACACCACAATAGACGGAAAGCTTCAAGGATGATCTTTTCGTAATGCTCCACTTGAACTTGCACTGCAATCTTGATGAGGATCATCACTTGATGTCATCCTCCATGGGTTGTATGAGATCTTCCTCTTGATGCAAACCCATGGAAACAAACCTAACCCCACATAGAACTCACACGTAGATCATGGGTTAGTACACAAAGCGTAATGGACAATGCTTACCATACCATGGGATCACTTGATCCCTCTCGGTACATCTTCTACAATTTGTGAGTTGATCAACTTGATTTACTCTTGACTTAGTCTTGATCAACCTGTAACCTTTCCAACTCTCTTCATTTGGATGATGCCTTGAAGGTAAGCATGAATGACCACACAATCTTCTTCTTCAAGACATGCTTGCAATAAGCTGAACTCTCACATGACCAATCTTTGAATAATTCCTTAATAGCACCTTGGTCAACACATAAACTTCTTGAAACCAACACATGGACTTCAAGAAATGCCTATGGACAAATCCTTCTGAAAATGCGTTATATCGACTAGAGGGGGGTGAATAGGCGATTTTTATGAATTCTTCACTGAGGAATTTCAGGGTGAGGAAATTCCTAAGCGAAGAACTACTTGCAGCGGAATAAGTACTCAGATGCAAACATAACAGTACATAAGCATGGTCATCATGATGAAATGAAAACAAGCACAGAGTACAGAAAGCGTAAACACAGGATCAACAGGATGAAGACAAACGGACTGAAGAAATTGAACTGAGGAAATTGAAGTCTTCAGTCAAAGCCTTCAAACAGATATGAACAAGCACACAATACAGTAATGAGGAAATGGAAGGGTTGATGAAATGGAACCAGTAGGCTTGGTGAAGACAATGATTTGGTAGACCAGTTCCGACTGCTGTGACAGTTGTACGTCTGGTTGGAGCGGCTATGTATTTAAACATGAGGACACACAGTCCTGGACACATAGTCCTCACCGTATTCTCCTTGAGCTAAGGTCACACAGACCTCGCCCAATCACTCGTGGTAAGTCTTCAGGTGACTTCCAAACCTTCACAAACTCGGTCACTCGGCGATCCACAATTTCCTCTTGGATGCTCTAGACCATGACGCCTAACCGTCTGGAAGATGCACAGTCTTCAAAGGTAACAAGTGTCGGATCCACGCAGGATCAATCTCTTCAGTGATGCTCAATCATTTTGGGTTTGTAGGTGTTTGGGTTTGGGTTTTGATTTTCCTCACTTGATGATTTTCGCTCAAAGTCCTCGGAGGATGGGATGCTCTCAAATGACAAGTGGCAGTTTCTCTCGGAGCAGCCAACCAGCTAGCGGTTGTAGGGGCGGCTATTTATAGCCTAGGGAGCAGCCTGACATTATAAGACAGAAATGCCCTTCAATGATATGACCGTTAGGTGGATAAGATATTTTGGAACAGCTGGCGCATAGCAGAGCAACGGTCAGATATTTGACTATCAAATTCCTCAGGGCTATCATGTTCCTCACTAGTAGGCAATCCGCACTGGCGAATTCCTAACTCCTCAGTCAGAACAAATTCCTCAGAGACCAGAAGATCTTCGTCTCTATCACTGAAGAAATTGACTGAACTATATGAGATTTCCAATGGCGTCACTCGAAGGGATTGGTAGGTGTAGGATTTTGAGATGAACATCACTTGGAAATTTTTCCTTAGTATTTCCTCGACCCCCTTTAACAGTACGGTTTTTCCTATGACTCAAGAGAGAGAAAATGAAACTACGAAAACAAAAGTCTTCACGCTTCATATTCCTCGTATGAATACCAAGTCTTCATGGTGACACCAATTTCTTCACTTGCAAAGTCTTCAAAAATCCAAAGTCTTCAGTCGAAGACATTCATTTTTAGGGGTCGACTTTCTCTGTAAATATCAAACTCCTCATAGACTTATAGACATGTGTACACTCACAAACGCATCAGTCCCTTAACCTATAGGTCTTCAATACACCAAAATCACTAAGGGCCCCTAGATGCACTTACAATCTCCCCCTTTTTGGTGATTGATGACAATATAGGTTAAGTTTTCAACGGGGATAAAACATATGAAGTGTAAATACTAATATTGAGGAATTTGATTGCAATATATAGAAGAACTCCCCCTGAAGATGTGCATAGTGAAGAATTTGCTTTTGAAGTAATGCACATTTTGTAGAGTAGTATCATGGAGATCTCCCCCTATATCTTGTACTTCATACACGCATTTAACATATGATATGAAGAATTTGAAATGCATGATGAAATATGGTGACTGATGTAATTCAGCATGCGTGCATTAACATATATGAGGAATAAGCATGCAGAAGAACACATCAAAAGTATCAGACCACCATCGGTTTTAAGTTTACAACTCGATCCAATAAAGTCTTCAAAAGAACGAGAGTTGTAACTTAGCAAAAAAAAATGCCCATATATAGACCCGCTTGAAGACTAACTCAATTCCCCCCTTTGTCATCGAATGACCAAAAGGATCGAAAAATGAGGACTAACGCCCCTGAAGAATATCATGTTGATGAAGGAGCGCCAGCGTTGTTGGCGTCAGTTGTTGAAGTTGGGCCTGCCCCAGTGTCGTCCAAATCTTCATGCTCATCCGTGTCGCGCAATGAAGAATATGAGCTGGCCACCAAGGAGGGAACTTTGACTTTCTTGAATTTATCCGCTGGAGGCTAAGACCAGTCAAAGTCCTGCTTGAGACCCATTTGCTTCAGATCTTCTTCACCATACAGATGAGACAGAACAGCCCAGGTGCGACCGAAGACTTCATGGAGGTAGTAATGGTTTTTCTTCACTACATTGTGTGTAGCAGTCATGTTGTGAATAATTGAACCAAACTGACGCTTGACCCATTTGTGGTTGCGATCGACCTTTTGGTGAAGACTGAGGAGAAGCTCACGATCAGTCAAGTCAACACCCTTGGAGCTGTGGCTTGAGGATTTTGCTTTGAGGCATTGGCGGCAGAGTCATGACTGGCAGAGTCATCATTGGTGGAGTAGGATGTGGCTTTGCGAAACTGTCCATCCAATGGACGAATGCCTTCATCAATGCTAGCGCCTTTGCCCTTCTCATCAGATGAGGAAACTGGTCATTTGAAGACTTCAATTGGGGGCAGGTAGCTACAATGATTGAGTGTGTCAGCCTTGTAGTTGAGTGAAGACCTTGATCTGAGGAATCTCATAATCCAGGGAGCGTAAGGCTTCAACTCGAATGGAGATAATGCAACATTCGCTAGAGTCCTCATGAAGAAATCATGGTAGTTGACGGGAACGCCATGAATGATGTTGAAAAGCATATTCTTCATGATGCCAACGACCTCTTCTTCATTAGATTCGTGGCCTTTGATTGGACTCAATGTCTTCGTCGGAATGTGATAGACAGTCCGTGGCACATACAACAATTCCTTCACAAGAAACTTGGTTCTCGGGGCTTGACCAGGCTTCAGCGGCTTCATCAGAACTTGCATGTAATGGTCAGAAAGCTCGGGTTCATGATACATGAGCTGCGCACCTTCAAGGAGAGGACTGATAGGCAGGGCATGAAGAAATTCAGAGGCCGGTGCTTTTAAGTGAGTATTATCGGTCATCCAGTCCAACACCCAAGAGTTCAAATCTGCAGCATTTCCAGTGATGTGCAGTGCTGCATAAAATTGAAGAATAAGTTCTTCGTTCCAATCACATATGTTAGTGCAGAAGTTGAGCAATCCAGCATCGTGAAGAACGTTGAGGACTAGCGCGAAGCAAGGAAGTGATTCCATGTCCACGTGAGGAATATGCTCATGGTCGAAGACTTTATCCTTGTTAAAAAGCAGTGAAGAATAGAAGTTGGCTTGGCTAGTAGTCCAAAAACGCTTCCTTCTAACACGAGCAGAGTCATATGGGATGTACTCTGTGAAGAACACATGCTCATGAAAGAAGTCATCAGCCTTGAAGTTTTGCTTCTTGGAGAAAGGATCCTTTGGCTTGGGCTGAGGAGTGTCAGTTAATTGCATCACAACCTCAGGAATCGCAATCTCAGGAACCACGGGCTAAGGAATTTCAGTTTCTTCTTCAGCTGCAGGCTGGTTCTTCAATTCTTCACCAGCTTGTTCATCAGCACTAGTGGCTGGAATTTCTTCATGGATGGATGGAGTGGTGCGAGGTTCTTCAGAGCCGATTTGAACTTCAGTATGCACTGGGGACTGGGGAATTTATTGCAGAGGAGTGAACAAGGGAGAATTGGGGTGCTTACTTTCCCAAAAGTCATCATTCATCACTGGTGTTGTGCTCCCAATGTCCACATCCTCATCTTCTTCACTTGATTCTACAACGCCCGCCTCTTCAGCTATGAACTGAGGCACGGGCGATGAGACAACTGGAGTTGAAGGGATTGTATCCACTTCAATTTCTTCATCCAACTGCTCTGACGAAGCAGCAGAAGGAACATCTTCATCAGATCCGCTTGGGATCACATAGTCTTCATCAAAAGGAACGAGTTCCTTTGATGGCATACTTGAGACTGGAACAACATCAATTGGATTCTCTATAGAGCTTGTCAATTTCTTCATCTTCTTCAGAGCTGAAGATTCTGATGAAGCTGATGCTTTCCTTTTCTTCACTGCTGCACGCTCCACAGCCTTGGTCTTCATAACTTCTGATGTAGAAGGGAGAATTGGACTTGGTGTAGGTGCAGGAGGAGTAGAGGAAATTGGTTCACTTTCTTTAGGCACAACTGATGCAGTTGCCCTGGCATGATCAGTTTCTTCAGGCATAGCGGTTGAAGCTATAAGTGCATCTAGTGCCCCTTAGTGATTTTGGTGTATTGAAGACTTATAGGTTAAGGGACTAATGTGTTTATGAGTGTACACAGGTTTATAAGTCTATGAGGAGTTTGATATTTACAGAGAAAGTCGACCCCTAAAAATGAAGTTCTTCGACTGAAGACTTTGGATTTCTGAAGACTTTCTGAAGACTTTGAAAGTGAAGAAATTGGTGTGACCTTGAAGACTTGGTATTCATTTGAGGAACATGAAGCGTGAAGACTTTTGTTTTCGTAGTTTCATTTTCTCTTTCTTGAGTCATAGGAAACACCATACTATTAAAGGGGGTCGAGGAAATACTAAGGAAAATTTTCCATGTGATGCTCAACTCAAAATCCTACACCTACCAATCCCTTCAAGTGAAGCCATTGGAAATCTCATACAGTTCAGTCATATTCTTCAGTGACAGAGACAAAGTTCTTCTGGTCTATGAGGAATTTGTTCTGGCTGAGGAGTTAGGAATTCGCCAGTGCGGATTGCCTACACAGTGAGGAACATGATAGCCCTGAGGAATTTGATACTCAAATTTCCGACCGTTGCTGTGCTATGCGCCAGCTGTCCCAAAATATCTACCCACCTAACGGTCATATCATTGAAGGGCATTTATGTCTTATCATGACGGGCTGCTCCCTAGGCTATAAATAGCCGCCCCCTACAACCACTAGCTGGTTGGCTGCTCCGAGAGAAACTGACACTTGTCAATTGAGAGCATCCCATCCTCCGAGGACTTTGAGCGAAAATCATCAAGTGAGGAAAACCCAAACCCAAACACCTACAAACCCCCAGTGATTGAGCATCACTGAAGATATTGATCCTGCGTGGATCCGACGCTTGTTACCTTTGAAGATTGTGCTTCTTCCAGACGGTTAGGCGTCATGGTCTAGAGCATCCAAGAGGAAATTGTGGATCGCCGAGTGACCGAGTTTGTGAAGGTTTGGAAGTCACCTGAAGACTTACCATGAGTGATTGGGCGAGGTCTGTGTGACCTTAGCTCAAGGGGAATACGGTGAGGACTAAGTGTCCTGGACTGCGTGTTCAGGACTGGGTGTCCGGGACTATGTGTCCTCAGGTTTAAATACCTAGCCACCCTAACCAGACGTACAACTGAGACAACAGTTGGAACTGGTCTACCAAAGCATTGTCTTCACCAAGCCAACTGGTTATATTTCCTCAACTCTTTCATTTCCTCATTACTGTGTTGTGTGCTAGTCATATCTGTGTTTGAAGACTTTGACTGAAGACTTTCTCAATTTCCTCAGTTCAATTTCTTTAGTCTGTTTGTCTTCATCCTGTGTTATCCTGTGTTTACGCTTTCTGTACTCTGTGCTTGTCTTCATTTCATCATGATGACTATGCTTGTGTTCTGCTATGCATACTTTTGAGTACTTATTCCGCTGCAAGTAGTTCTTCGCTAAGGAATTTCCTCACCCACAAATTCCTCAGTGAAGAATTCATAAAAATCGCCTATTCACCCCCCCTCTAGTCGATATAACACACTTTCAATTGGTATCAGAGCAAGGTACTCCCTTGTTCTGTGTGATTTTGGTTTAACCGCCTGGAGTTTTAGTTATGTCAACCGCAGGTATGAAGAAAGTGACATGCCCTATCTTTGACGGTCACGAGTATCCCAAGTGGAAGGCCATGATGAAAAAGCGCCTCATGGCGATGAACAGCAAACTGTGGACCGTCACTGAGATTGGTCTTACCGATCTGTGCAAGACGGCGGAAGCTGATGACATTCGCAAGTACACTCTTCTCAACCTCATGGCGAAGGACGTCATCTGCTTCTGTCTGTCTCAAAATCAGTTCAGGAACATCATGCATCTGAATCATGCAAAGCTTATCTGGGACCGTCTCTCTGAGGTCTATGAAGGTCATCGAACCCGTCATGATCTTTGGTTTGAGGACTTCAAGGAATCTCTCAAAGCGATGACATTCGAACCAGAATCATCATCCTCTTCATCATGCCTTATGGCAAAAAGTGCTGAGGTAACTGAATGCTACCTATCCGAGTCAAGTGATGATGAATCTGGTGATGAATTTGGACCCAGCTATGTCAAACTTGCTTCCCTTGCCATTAAACAACAAAGAGCTTTGGAAAAAGTTCAATACATGCTAAATAAGAGCAATGATATGTTGGGTGAAGAAATGGATCAGTCAAAAGCTTTGGCTGAAAGTCTTCAGAGACTTCATACTAAGTATGACACCCTTCAAGATCAACATAACACTCTCTTATCCGATCATGAGAAGCTTTCTTATGAATTTCTTCAAAGAAAGCAAGATCTTGAAAAGCTAAGAGTGAGTTATGAAGATCTTCAGAAGGAGCGTGATTCATTACTTGCTCAACAAATCAGCGCTGCTCAGGAATAATTTGTTCCTCCATGTTTGAAATGCATTGAACGTGAATCTGCAAATTCTTCACCTGAATGTTCAAATGCTTCTAATGCTACAAATTCTTCAACTGTCTCTACTATCACTAATTCCTCATCTGAGGACATTGCTAGTATCACTAACGATGCAGGGCTGAAGGAATTGTACATGACAGGCATGTACAAAAGCCTCAAAGGGCATCAGACTCTTTGTGATGTGCTTAAAAAGCAGATCCTCAACAGGAACCCTAGGAAAGAGGGTATGGCCTTTGAGAGGAAACTCAATGCTGATGGTACATATTGGAAGCCTGAGCAGTACCCCAAAACCTCATGGGTTGCTGCAAAGGGACCTCCAGTTGATCCATCTAATTTATCTGGCTACATGTGAATCTTCTCATTCTTCTGATGAGTCATTTGACTCCAACTATAAACTGTTCAAAAATCAGAATGATGAAGTAGTTGCTAGATATGTTGGCACTAACTGCAGCAACGGTTCTCCTATGAAGAAAATCTGGGTTCCCAAAAGGTGCCTTGAAAGTCTTCAGGTGAATGTCCTCATGACACCACCTGTGAAGAATAGGAACCCCAGATCAAATTCTTCATATGGACCAAATTCTTCATATGGATCCAAGTCCTCATACGGACCAAATTCCTCACATGGATCATATTCCTCAAGAGGATCAAAGTCCTCATATGAACATCATCGTGCTAACAACTCTGTTTTGCAAGGAAGAGCCAAGGACTATGAATATGAGCATTATTCTTCTAATCATTATGTTCATAAGTCCTCGAAGAATTTCTCTGCTTATTCATATGCTACCCTAACTCCTCTTATGTGAAACGGAATGGATTGGCTTCTATGCCACCTTTCTCGTATGGAGCTTGCAGAATGATGAACTCTTTGACACCCCTTCAGATGTGGGTGGTGAAGAAAAAGAACTAAGGGTCAGGTCTCCAGACGTACTTAAACGTCTGAAGAATTTGCTGGAGACCTGAAAAGTGCCTGAAAGGACGCAGGCTAATCATGAAGAAATGAACTTTCATTTCACACGTCCTCATACTGTTTTAACTGTTGCACTGCTTGATGAAATTGGTCTGATGAATTGTGATGTCATATTCTTCACTAATGAAGTTTATGAAGTTCGTAAGCTGCACTAATTCATCTGCAGGATGATCAACCCAAAGCCACTGAGTGGGTCCTCGATAGTGGATGTACTAATCACATGACTGGTGACAAGAATCTATTGATGGATGCACCCTTATCACCATCGCATCTGAAGCATATCATCTTCGCTGACAAAGGCAAAAGTCAGGTATTGGGTTTAGGTAAGGTTGCGATCACAAAGGATCGACACATGGACAAAGTCATGCTTGTCGAGTCCTTAGGATACAACCTTATGTCTGTCCCAATGCTTTGTGATCTTGATATGGTTGTTGTCTTTGGCAAGTATCGTTGTGTTGTGGTTATGGAAGCTGACAATTCCAAAGTCTTCGAAGGCTTTAGGAGAGGAGACTTGTATATTGTTGATTTCTCTACAGGACCGCAACCAGCCGTGTGCCTACTTGCAAAAGCTTCAGAAGGGTGGCTATGGCATCGACGACTTGGTCATGCAGGCATGAGGAATTTGCACACGCTTGCGAAGAAGAAGCATGTCATTGGCATTGAGAATGTCAAATTCCTCAAGGATCACTTGTGTGGAGCTTGTGAAGCTGGAAAGATGACCAAGGCTAAGCATCCAGCGAAGACTATCATGACCACTACTCGACCATTCGAATTGCTTCACATGGACCTCTTTGGTCCTAATCATTACTCAGCTGTCACAAATGATGCATCTCTCTATGGCCTTGTTATTGTTGATGATTACTCTCGTTACACATGGGTACACATTGTTACTTACAAACATGAAGTGCAGGAAGTCTTCAAACGATTTTCCTCGAGGGCTTCAACCAACTTTGGTGTGAAGATCAAGCACGTCAGAAGTGACAATGGAACTGAGTTCAAGAATTCTGGTCTTGATGACTATCTTGATGAACTTGGTATTACTCATGAGTTATCTGCTCCTTATACTCCTCAGCAGAATGGCGTCGTGGAGCGCAAGAACAGAACTCTTGTTGAGATGGCTCGCACTATGCTTGATGAGTACAAGACGCCTCCTCACTTCTGGATTGAGGCAATTTATACTGCGTGCCACATCATCAATAGGGTATATCTTCACAAATTCTTCAAGAAGACTGCCTATGAACTCCTCACTGACAAGAAACCCAGTGTGAGTTATTTCAAAGTCTTCGGTGCTAAATGTTGGATTAGAGATCCTCATCACAATGCTAAGTTTGCACCGAAAGCACATGAAGGTTTTATGCTTGGTTACGGAAAGGACTCGCACACCTACATAGTCTTCAACAATGTTCTTCACAAGGTTGTTGAAACTGTAGATGTGCGGTTCGATGAAACTAATGGCTCGCAAAGAGAGCACCTACCCTCTGTGATAGATGAACCAGCTCCTGAGGAAACTATCAAGTTCAAGGCTACTGAGGATGTCATTCCTACCGAAGAATCTGCTGAAGAATTCATTCCAGAACATGAAGAACGTCGAGTTAATGCACCTGAAGAAAATGCTGAAGAAAATGGTGCTGAAGAAAATGCTGATCAAATTCCTCAACGACAATCTACTCATCCTCGCGTTGCAAAAGAAGTGCAAGTTGAAAAGATCATCGATGACATTGAAGCACCAGGTCCTCTCACACGCTCAAAAGCTTCACATTTATCTAACTTTTATGGGCACTATGCTTTTGTCTCTATCACAGAGCCCACTAAGGTAGATGAAGCATTTCTGGAGCCTGAGTGGATTCAGGCCATGCAAGAAGAATTACATCAGTTCAAGCTCAACAATGTCTGGGAACTGGTCAATCGTCCAGATCCTCGCAAACACAATATCATTGGCACAAAGTGGATCTACCGCAACAAGCAAGATCAAAATTGCCTTGTGGTGAGGAATAAGGCACGGCTTGTAGCTCAAGGCTACACACAGGTTAAAGGAATTGATTTCGATGAAACTTTTGCACCTGTTGCTAGACTTGAAGCTATTCGCATATTACTTGCTAATGCTAACCATCATGTATCACTTTATATCAAACGGATGTGAAAAGTGCATTCCTCAATGGTAAGCTTGAGGAAGAAGTATATGTTGCTCAACCCCCATGTTTTGAAGATCCTAAGCATCCTGACAAAGTCTTCAGACTCAATAAGGCCCTCTATGGCCTCAAGCAGGCCCCTCGGGCGTGGTATGATACTTTGAAGGAATTCCTCATGAAGAAAGGCTTCAAACCCGGTTCACTCGACCCTACTCTTTTCACTAAATCTTATGATGGTGAATTGTTTGTGTGCCAAATATATGTTGATGATATCATCTTTGGCTGTACTGACCAACGTTATAGTGATGAATTTGCCTATATGATGAGTGAAGAATATCAAATGTCTATGATGGGAGAGTTGAAATTCTTCTTAGGTCTTCAAATTCGTCAACAGCGCAATGGCATATTCATATCTCAGGAGAAATACCTCAAGGATGTACTGAGGAAATTCGGCATGCAAGACTGCAAAGGCGTCAAAATTCCTATGCCCACAAATGGCCATCTGTGCACTGATGAAAATGGTATTGACTTCGATCAAAAGGTATACCGCTCCATGATTGGTTCTTTATTGTATTTATGTGCATCTAGGCCAGATATTATGCTTAGTGTTTGCATGTGTGCCCGATTTCAAGCTACACCGAAGGAATCACACCATAAGGCTGTGAAACATATTCATCGATATCTAGCTCACACACCACCACTTGGATTATGGTACCCCAAGGGCTCGGCTTTTGATCTCATTGGATATAGTCACTGTAACTATGCTGGTGATCATGTGGACCGCAAGTCAACATCTGGTACATGTCATTTCCTCGGACGATCTTTGGTCTGTTGGTCCTCGAAGAAACAGAACTGCGTATCACTGTCAACTTCTGAAGCTGAGTACATTGCTACTGGTTCTTGCTGTGCTCAATTGCTGTGGATGACGCAAACTCTCAAGGACTACGGCGTCAACATGAAGAATGTGCCACTCTTTTGTGACAATGAGAGTGCCATCAAGATTTCTCACAACCCAGTTTAGCACTCGAAGACAAAGCACATTCAGATTCGTCATCATTTTCTTCGTGATCATGTGTTGAAGGGCGACATTTCTATTGAGCATGTGAAGACTGAAGAACAGCTAGCCGATATCTTCACAAAGCCCTTGGATGAGAAGAGATTTAGCAAGTTGCGGTGTGAGCTAAATATCCTAGAATCTTCGAATGTTCTTTGAAAAGGACACTCATCCTAACACTTATGAAAAATTGATGACTTAGATGTGCAACACATGAAGAAACGTTTTTCTTCAATCAATGTAGAATAACACTCTAAGTGTGAAGAAATTAATGAAGAATTTGATTCTCAGAGCCCTACGACAATTGTACGCGGTGTCTAAAATCATCATTCTTATACGGTGGGTCACGCCACCACAAAAGTTAAAAATCTTCAATTTGAGTTTTTTTTTCAGTTTTTGAAATTCCTTAGTTGTTCATGTTCTTCAACTTTGCATTGTCTTCACTGTTTCCGTCGTTTTTCTTCATTGGCTATATATATATATATATATATATATATATATATATATATATATATATATATATATATGAGTTTATGTCCTCTACAGCATTCACTTATGGCTAATTCTTCGAGTTGGTTTTTCTGCTAAGTGAATGTGATCGGACCCTTCCCCCTCTATGCTATACTCAACCCAATCTATTCACAAATTCTTCATGTGCGTTCTATTTGAAACTCGTTCAAAATCTTCACTGTGTCCTTGTCAGCTGAAGAATTTGCGAACGGAACTTTTAACTTATCTTATCCAAATTTTCAGCTTTGCCGCTCAAACCGTTCCGCATCCCACGATATACTTATCTATTCACCCATGATCTAACACGATCTCCACTTCTCAGTACGTGGGTGATACATGTCAAGCAAATGAGAAGGGTCAGGGGCACGCTCGTCCAATTTCTTCGGGCGAGCAGTTTTTCACCGTGGCTATAAATACCCCCTCTCCCCTTCCTCACTTCTTTTACTCCGCTCTACCTCTCTCGAGCTCGAGCTTCTCAAACCCTAGCACCGCCGCTACTTCATCGTCGTCGGTGAGGAAGAGCTTCACTGCCTCGACCTCGTCGCCGCCGTACTCGCGCCGGCCGCGGAAATCTTCACTCCGCCGCCTTCGTAGCCGTCTTCCTCCGCCGAGTTAGGGCGTGGAAGATCTGCACGGACGAACTTCACTTCTCCACCTCACAGTTCGTCGTGTTCTTCATTCAGGGTAATTAGAAGTTACTTTTACTACCCTCTTTGATTCAAATGATTTGCACAAAATCTTCAAAGGTGTTTATTCTTCAAACTTTTCACACACTACACACCTCACATCTCATCTGTTCTTGATTCGTTTCTCTAAGCATCATTTTTCTTCAAGATTCCTCAATTGTGTGGATCTTCGATCTATACAACTCTGGAACCTAAGACAAAGAACACTTAGTGAAATTCTTCAAGACTCATCTGGTCAAATTCCTCAAACTTGTTCTTTTTGAAAAACCTTCTAAGAACGCATATGACCTCTCCAAATTCCTCGCAACTATACTCTGTTCACTGGTACTCATGTCCGCTGCTGAATCACTAGGTTCTCATCAACTTAACTCATTTGCAGCATTCCTCGAAGAAAAGTTGCATACTTCTTCAGAGAGTTCAATTGTTCAAATTCCTCAACTGAAGAAAATGGTTGATGGAAAGAAGCCACAGAAAGGAGGAAAGAGGCCTGAAATCAATACCGCCTTTGAAATCCCTGAGGACATTTATGCTGGGTACTGCACACCCCCTGAGGAAGATAAAAATCAGCGCAAGGTGCGCATTCAGAGGATAGAGAGGAGATGGGCAGAAGAGTGGAGGGAGTACAGGTATCTGACTCCAAAATACATGAAGAAATTCGCTGTTACTCCTCCATGCTCAAGACCACCATTGGCACCTGGCCAAGAAGCAGATCCCACTAGCATCAAGCGCGGTGAGAATTTTCCTGAAGAATGGGCCAAGCGTCAGGCCAAGCAAGCAAAAGATGCAGTGAGGAAATTCAACGAAGACTCCACTGCTGCTGCTGCTGAGGCCTCTGTAAGGCCGGAGAAATCCATGGCAAAGAAGCCTGTGCACAAGCCAAGTGCCTCTTCTTCAATGCCCTCACGGCCAATTTCCTCAGCTAAGCCCTCAAGGCCAATTCCTCACGCCGCTCCTGCTCCTCCAAAGTCCTCAACTGCTCCGACAAAATCCTCAGCACCTATGCATCTCGCCACGTGCCAAAGGACTACATGCATCTCTATTGCCTCAGGAGCTTCAGCTAGTTCCTCAGCTGCACCTAATTCTTCAACAGGACCCTCTTTGCTGAAGACAAAGACCACTGCTGGACGAGGCTCCCGCTCAAGTCCTCACAAGAGCAGGTCGCCTTCCAAGTGCCGTCTGAAGAAGACGAAGCTGATGATGAAGAACTTGCTGAAATCATCAGAGATAGGCAAGTCAGGGCCGCTAGAGCCAAGGGCACAAATGTGCCTCCGCTTTTGGATCCAAAGTTGATCCTCGACTACATTGACCTCTGGCACAAGGACCCAAACACTCCTATGCCTGACTTCAAGCTGACTCCTGGTCAAAGTCATATGCTGACTGCCTTCATCCAAGAAAAAAAATGGAAATTTGAGAAGGCCAGATAGCTCAAGAAAGCGCAGTACAGGAAAGAAAAATTCCTGAAGAACAACGTTATCTCTATGACAACTGATGAACTTGTGAAGATCCAGTCTAAAATCAAAGTCCTTAGCAATGATTTCAATGCTTACTATGCTGATTGGAAAGGAGCCAAGGTCAGGTTTGTTAAACTGACTAAGATGTTCACCTCAAATGTTGCAGCCCCATCGCAACAAGAAATTCCTCAGGCTGAAGCATCTGCTCAGCCAACTGAAGAACATGCCAGCACCGCTGATGACAATCAGGCTGCTGAAGAAAATGTGGGTTCCAGGGCTGATGACTGCATTCCAACCGCTGATGAAATTGCCAGGGCATCCACTAGTGGTGCGCCTGAAGAAAATGAAGAAGTCAGGGCAACTGCATCAGTTGTGCCTGAAGAAAATCAACCTCATTCCTCTGCTCCTCCTGCGCCTACCCCAACTCCAATCCTTCCATCTGCATCATATGTGAAGAAGACCAAGGCTGCAGAGCGTGCAGCAGTGAAGAAAAGGAAAGCATCAGCTCCTTCAGATTCTTCAACACCGAAGAAGATGAAGAAATTGACAAGCTCATTTGCTAATCCAATTGATGCTGTTCCAGTTTCCTCCATGCCATCAAAGGAAATCATCCCTTTTGATGAAGAATATGTGATCCCTAGCGGATCTGATGAAGAAAATCCTTCTGCTGCTTCGTCAGAGCAGATGGATGAAGAAATTGAAGTGGACAAAATCCCTTCAACCCCCACAGTTTCCTCGCCTATGCCTTAGTTTACTGCTGAAGAGGCTGGCGTTGAAGAAATGGAAGATGAAGATGTGGACATTGGCTATACCACACCAGTGATGAATGATGACTTTTGGGAAAGTCAGCACCCCAACTCTCCACTCTTCACACCATTGCAACAAATTCCTCAGTCCCCAGCAACTATAGTTCAAATGGGATCTGATGAAGCTCATGAAGACATTCCAGCCGCTAGTGCTGAAGAAAATGAAAATGAAGATTTGAAGAACCAGGCGGCCACTGAAGAGGAACCAGAAATTCCTCAGCCTGAAGAACCTGAGATTGCGATTCCTGAGGTCATCATGCAACTGACTGACACTCCTCTGCCCAAGCCAAAGGATCCATTCCCAAGGAAGCAAAAATTCAAGGCTGATGGTTTCTTCGGCGAGCACGTATTCTTCATAGACTACAACCCCTATGACTCTGCTCGCATTAGGAAGAGGCGTTTCTGGACCGCCAGCCAGGCAAATTTTTATTCCTCAGTGCTGTTCAACAAAGACAAAGTCTTCGATCATGAGCACATTCCTCACGTGGATATGGAATCTCTGCCATGCTTCGGGCCAGTCCTCAGTGTTGTTTATGATGCTGGACTGTTAAATTTCTGCACTGATATATGTGATTGGAATGAGGAGCTCATTCTTCAATGTTATGCAACTCTGCACATCACCGGAGACTCTGAAGATGTGAATTCATGGGTACTGGACTGGATGTCTAAAAACACTCACTACAAGGCACCAGCTACTGAATTGCTTCGTGCTTTGCCTCTCAGTCCTCCCCTTGAAGGTGCTTGTTGCGTCTACAATGAACCTGAGCTTACAGATCACTATATGCAAGTGATGATGAAGCCATTGAAGCCAGGTCAGGCCCCAAGAACAAAATTCCTTGTGAAGGAATTGTTGTATGTGCCTCGGACTGTCTATCGCATTCTGACGAAGACATTGAGTCCTATCAAGGGCCACGACTCGAATGAAGAAGAAGTCATTGGCATCATGAAGAATCTATTTTTCAATATCATTCATGGCATTCCCGTCAACTTCCATGATTTCTTCATGAGGACTCTAGCCAATGTCGCAATGTCACCATTTGAGTTGAAGCCTTATGCTCCGTGGATTATGAGATTCATCATAACAAGGTCTTCACTCAACTACAAAGCTGATACACTGAATCATTGCAGCTACTTGCCCCCGATTGAAGTTCTCAAACGGATATTTTCCTCAGCTGATGAAAAGGGCAAGGCTACTGCTGTAATTGATGAACGCATTCGTACATTGGATGGTCAATTTCGCAAGGCTGCATCCTACTCCACCAATGATGACTCTGCCACCCATGACTCTACCGCCAACGCACCCAAGCAAAATCCTCAAGGCACAGCACCCAGGGTGATGACTGACCGTGAGCTTCTCCTCAGTCTTCACCCGAAGGTTGATCGCAATCACAAATGGGTCAAGCGTCAGTTTGGTTAAATTCTTCACAACATGACTGCTACCCACAATGCAGTGAAGAAAAACCATTACTACCTTCATGAAACCCTCAACCGCACCTGGGCTGTTCTGTCGCACATATATGGTGAAGAAGATCTGAAGAAAATGGGTCTCAAGGAAGATTTTGACTGGGCTGCACCTCCTCCGAAGGAGTACAAGAAGGTCAAGGTTCCTTCCTTGGTGGCCAGCTCCTATTCTTCATCACGTGACACTGATGAACATGAAGACTTGGACGACACTGCGGCAGGCCCTACTTCAACAAACGACCCCAACAACGCTGGCGCTCCTTTATCAACTTGATATTCTTCAGGGGCGTTAGTCCTCATTTTCGAACCTTTTGGTCATTTGATGACAAAGGGGGAGAAATTTGAGTTAGTCTTCAAGCGGGTCTATCTTATATGGGCGTTTTTTTCTAAGTTACAACTCTCGTTCTTCTGATGACTTTGTTGGCTCGAGTTGTAAACTTAAACTCTATGGTGGCCTGATACTTTTGCTGTTTCTTCTGCATGCTTATTCCTCATTAATGTTATTGCACGCATGCTGAATTACATCAGTCACCATATTTCATCATGCAATTCAAATTCTTCATATATTATGTCAAATGCGTGTATGAATTACAAGATATAGGGGGAGATCTCCATGATTCAACTGTTCAAGTGTGCATTGCTTCAAAAGCAAATTCCTCACTATGCACACCTTCAGGGGGAGTTCTTCTATATCTTGTAATCAAATTCCTCAATATCAGTATTTACACTTCATATGTTTCTCCCCGTTGAAAACTTAACCTATATTGTCATCAATCACCAAAAAGGGGGAGATTGTAAGTGCATCTAGTGCCCCTTAGTGATTTTGGTGTATTGAAGACTTATAGGTTAAGGGACTAATGTGTTTATGAGTGTACACAGGTCTATAAGTCTATGAGGAGTTTGATATTTACAGAGAAAGTCGACCCCTAAAAATGAAGTTCTTTGACTGAAGACATTGGATTTCTGAAGACTTTCTGAAGACTTTGAAAGTGAAGAAATTGGTGTGACCTTGAAGACTTGGTATTCATTTGAGGAACATGAAGCGTGAAGACTTTTGTTTTCGTAGTTTCATTTTCTCTTTCTTGAGTCATAGGAAACACCGCACTGTTAAAGGGGGTCGAGGAAATACTAAGGAAAAATTTCCATGTGATGCTCAACTCAAAATCCCACCTACCAATCCCTTCGAGTGAAGCCGTTGGAAATCTCATACAGTTCAGTCAGATTCTTCAGTGACAGAGACAAAGTTCTTCTGGTCTCTGAGGAATTTGTTCTGACTGAGGAGTTAGGAATTCGCTAGTGCGGATTGCCTACACAATGAGGAACATGATAGCCCTGAGGAATTTGATACACAAATTTCCGACCGTTGTTGTGCTATGCGCCAGCTATCCCAAAATATCTATCCACCTAACGGTCATATCATTGAAGGGCATTTATGTCTTATCATGACGGGCTGCTCCCTAGGCTATAAATAGCCGCCCCCTACAACCACTAGCTGGTTGGCTGCTCCAAGAGAAACTGACACTTGTCAATTGAGAGCATCCCATCCTCCGAGGACTTTGAGCGAAAATCATCAAGTGAGGAAAACCCAAACCCAAACACCTACAAACCCCAAGTGATTGAGCATCACTGAAGAGATTGATCCCGCGTGGATCCGACGCTTGTTACCTTTGAAGACTGTGCTTCTTCCAGATGGTTAGGCGTCATGGTCTAGAGCATCCAAGAGGAAATTGTGGATCGCCGAGTGACCGAGTTTGTGAAGGTTTGGAAGTCACCTGAAGACTTACCACGAGTGATTGGGCAAGGTCTATGTGACCTTAGCTCAAGGGGAATACGGTGAGGACTAAGTGTCCTGGACTGGGTGTCCAAGACTGTGTGTCCTCAGGTCTAAATACCTAGCCGCCCTAACCAGACGTACAAATGAGACAGCAGTTGGAACTGGTCTACCAAATCATTGTCTTCACCAAGCCAACTGGTTCTATTTCCTCAACTCTTTCATTTCCTCATTACTGTGTTGTGTGCTAGTCATATCTGTGTTTGAAGACTTTGACTGAAGACTTTCTCAATTTCCTCAGTTCAATTTCTTCAGTCTGTTTGTCGTCATCCTGTGTTATCCTGTGTTTACGCTTTCTGTACTCTGTGCTTGTCTTCATTTCATCATGATGACTATGCTTGTGTTCTGCTATGCATACTTTTGAGTACTTATTCCACTACAAGTAGTTCTTCGCTAAGGAATTTCCTCACCCACAAATTCCTCAGTGAAGAATTCATAAAAATCGCCTATTCACCCCCCCTCTAGTCGATATAACGCACTTTCAGAAGCATTAGCTGGCCTGACTATTTCTTTAGGCGCAACACTAGTGGTTGCCCTGGCAGTTTCATCAGTGGCTGGAATGCAGTCAGCGGCCCTGGTACTAGCAGTTTCATCAGCAGCCTGATTTTAATCAGCTATGCTGGCATGTTCTTCAGTCGGCTGAGCAGATGCTTCAGCTTGAGGAGGTTCATGTTGCGTTGGGGCTACAACAGTGGTGAATCCTTTAGCCAACTTGACAAATCTGACCTTGGCTCCAAACCAGTCAGTGTGATAGACGTTGAATTCATCACTGAGTCCTTTGATCTCAGTTTGGATAGCGACAAGTTCATCAGTTGTCATGTTGACAACGTTTTTCTTCAGCAAGCGCTCCTTTTTAGACTGCGCTTTCTTCAACTGGATGGCCTTCTCATATTTCCATTTTTCTTCGCCTATGAAGGCGGTCAGCATGTGACTTTGGCCAGGAGTGAGCTTGAAGTCAGGCACAGGCGTGTTGGGGTCCTTGTGCCAGAGATCAATGAAGTCGGGGATCAACTTGGGATCCAAAAGCAGAGGTACATTTGTGCCTTTGGCTCTATCGGCCCTTTGCTGCCTATCTCTGATGATTTCGGCAAGTTCCTCATCATCAGCTTCGTCTTCATCAGACGACACTTGGAAGGCGACCTGCTTCTTGTGAGGACTTAGTCGAGAACCTCGTCCAGCAGTGGCCTTAGTCTTCAGCAGAGTGGGGCCAGTTGAGGAATGCGGAGGAGCTGAAGAACTTGCATAGGCTCCTAAGGCAATAGATTTTTCCGTGGTCATTTGACACGAGGCGAGATGCACAGGTGCTGAGGTCTTTGCCGGAGAAGCTGAGGGTTTTGTAATTTGAGGAGCTGGAGCAGCTTGAGGAATTTGTCGTGAGGGCTTTGCAGAGCTGGGCTGTGAGGGCATTGTAGATGATCTTGGCTGTGAGGACGTTGGTGCAGAAGCCTTGGGCTTGTGTGCACGCTTCTTGGGCATGGCCTTCTTAGGCTTGCTAGTAGAGGCCTCGACAGCAGCAGCAGCAGCAGAATCTTCATTGAATTTCTTCACTGCATCTTTTGCCATTTTGGCCAGTTTAGCCTGACGCTTGGCCCATTCCTTTGGAAATTCCTCACCTCTTCTGGTGCTAGTGGAGGTCTTGGGCATGGAGGGTGTATTGCAAATTTCTTCATGTACTTGGGAGTTACATATCTGTACTCCCTCCATTCTCTGGCCCATCTCCTCTCAATCCTCTATATGCGCACTTTGTGCTCATTCTTCGTTTCATGAGGAGGAGTGCAGTACCCTGCATAGATATCATCAGGAATCTCAAAAGCATTGTTGACTTCTAACTTCTTTCCTCCCTTCTGAGGTTTCTTGCCATCTGCTATTTTCTTCAGTTGAGGATTTTGAACTATTGAGTTCTCACATGAGGTGTGCAACTTTTCTTCGAGGAATGCTACAAATGAGTTAAGTTGATGAAAACCTAGTGATTCAGCAGCGGACATGTGTACCTATGAACGGAGTATAGTTGCGAGGAATTTGGAGAGGTCATATGCGTTCTCAGAAGATTTTGCAAAAAGAACAAGTTTGAGGAATTTGACCAGATGAGTCTTGAGGAATTTCACTAAGCGTTCTTTGACTTAGGTTCCAGAGTTGTACAGATTGAAAATCCACACAATTGAGGAAACTTGAAGAAAAATGGTGCTTAGGGAAACAGATCAAGAACAGATGTTGGGTGAGGTGTTTAGTGTGTGAAGATTTGAAGAATAAACACCTTTTGAAGATTTGTAGAAATCATCAGAATCAACAAGGGCAGTAAAAGTAACTTTTAATTACCCTTGACGTAGAACACGACGAACTGTGAAGTGTAGATTTGAAGCTCGTCAGTTCAGATCTTCCACGCCCTAACTTGGCAGAGGAAGACAGCTACGGCGGCGGCGGAGTGAAGAAATCTGCGGCCAGCGTGAGTACGACGACGACGAGGTCGAGGCAGCAAAGCTCTTCCTCACCGGCGACGATGAAAGTAGCGGCGGCTCTAGGGTTTCGAGAGCTCGAGCGAGGGAGTGAGATCGAGCGGAGTAAAGACGAAGTGAGGAGGGGAGGGGTATTTATAGCCGAGGTGAAAAACTGCTCGCCCGAGGAAATTGGACGAACGTGCCCCTGACCCTTCTCATTCGCGTGACATGTGTCACCCACGTACTGAGTGGTGGCGATCGTGCGAGATCGTGGGTGAATAGATAAGTCCATCATGGAATGTGGAATGGTTTGAGCGGCAAAAGCTGAAAATTCGGATAAGATAATTTTAATGTTTCGTTCGCAAATTCTTCAGCTGACAAGGACGCAGTGAAGATTTTGAACGAGTTTCAAATAGAACGGACATGAAGAATTTGTGAATAGACTGGGTTGAGTTTAGTGTTGAGGGGGAAGGGTCCGATCACATTCACTTCGAAAAAAGGCAACTTGAGGAATTTGCAATAAGTGAATGTTGTAGAGGGCTGGCCTATTCTGTTACTAGTAACAGAATATTATTTTGTTACCCCTCGGCCCTATAAGGGCGCGATGCGCAGGCCATAGCAGAAACTCCCCTACCCGACCCCAACCTAACCCGCCTCCTACCGCCGGAGGCAGCCGTCGCGGGCGAGCGAGTGACGGCGGCAGCCGTCACAGGCGAGCGAGTGACGGCGGCAGCCGGAGTGAGGGAGCCCACGGCGCCGTGACGGGTCGCTCCTCCGACCCACGTGCTGCCGCCGGCCGGCCGGCCGCACGCCTCCCCGCCGACGGGCTCGCCGGCACCTCCCCGCGTGCCTTCCCTCCGACGGGCGCCGGCCCCTCCCCATGCACCTCCCCGTCGACGGGTGCCGGATCCTCCTCGCGCGCCTCCCCTCCGACGAGCTCGCCGGCCCGTTCCCGCCTCCGGCGGCTGCCGTGCGCCGTCCCAGCCTCCCTCCGCCGCCGTGCACCGCCATCCCCGCCCCGCGCCGCCACCCCGAGCCCCTCCGCCGTACGCCACCACTCTGAGCCCCGCCGCCCTGCGCCTGTCACCCCCCGCCTTGCGCAGCATCCTACCGACCAGACTAGCCGCCGGCCGAATCCAACCTCGCCCCCGAGCTTCGTCTTCTTCCTCGCCGAGACACGCGACAGCCACCCCAGTTCGGGCGTAGTAAGTACCTCAGTACGAGTTAAAAACGGTGGTCCGTTCCGAATAAAAGAAATGGCAGAAATTCAAATTGTAAAAGTTCAAGCAAAAATAGAAACCCCATGAAAATCCTGCTTAGTAAGTACCTCAGTACAAGTCGTAAAATGAGAGAAGTTCAGGACATCGTTGTCAAAAAATGTGGAGTTCAAAAAAAAGAAACAAAACAAAACATTTTCTTTTTGAATAAAATATCATTCAGTTCGATGATATAAACCATGCAAGTACAGGGGCCACGATACAGTAAACCATTGAAAATTTACGAGCAAAAATATTACCCAAAAACAAAGCAAAGTCTAGTTACTGAAAACATGTTTAGTACAAACCCATGCAAACATCAGTACAAGTACTCTTTTTTCAGAATAATTCAAAATTACTCTACAAAAAATAGCTCAGTACAAACACACACATATATCAGTATGAGTACTCTGTTTTTCAGACGGGAAAACAGCAGGATTCGTCTTGCCGTATTCAAAATTACTCTTAAACGATTGCGAATTTGAGAAAATGTTTAACATAACTAAGTTTCGCATTCTCGGTAGCTTTTCAATGGTATATTATTTGCACCATTTCAATAAATTTTTTTAACAAAATCATGTTCAAAACCAACTTTAACCGTATTTGAATTCGTATTTAAACCGTAAGGAATTAGAAAAAACTTTCTATACGCAAAAGTTGCGCATTTTCTATAGCTTTCCAAACCCGTATCGTTTGCGTCAATCCGACAAAACGTTTGCAAAAAACAGCGAAAATACTTTTCGCCTAGAATTTCACCATTTTTCAAATTACTTTTAAATCATATAGAATTTGAAAAATAGTAGATATTTGGAAGATAGGATTTTCACAAGCTTTCCAACGCCATCTCATTTGCTCAATTCCTACAAACTGTTTGAAAATTAAGTCCAAAATATGATTTGTGTTTTCGGTTTTGAAAAAAATGGTTTTTTTCAAAACTGCTCTTAAACCATTTTTTTTTGCAAAAACAAATTATAAAATTGTAATGTAGATGTCAAGAGCTTTCCAACGATATATTACACGCCTCGTTTTGACAAAAAAATTGAACTAAAGAAGATGATTTTTAACAAAAACAGAAAGCATCAGTTCAAGCGCTCGAATTTCATCAGTTCAGCCGCTTGAATTCATCAGTTCATGTAGGGTAACAAAATAATATTCTGTTACACGTAACAGAATAGCCCAGATGTGTGTGTGTGTGTGTGTGTGTGTTTGTGTGTGTGTGTATAGTGTTACTATTTATCACACAGGGTGCAGAATAAGTTATTCTTCACCCGAGGTAATCTTACGATCACTTCATAATTAAATTACATTTGGAATTCAAATAGTTACATTCCTACTGATTCACTACGTAAAATTTGGTATAAGAAAATAAAAATATAAGTCATAAGACAAAAAAAACTAGAGTTTATGTATATTTTACACTATGTTTTTACGTTTGTAATTTTACATAACATAAAATATTTTTTACGGCGATTATATATTTTCTTACGGTCTCTTTTTACGTCAGAAATAAGACAAAACTTACGGAACGTAAAATTACAGTGCATTGATGATAAAATAGAGGGGGGGTGAAGAATATATATAGCCAATGAAGAACAACACTGGAGAGAGTGAAGACATTGCAAAGTTGAAGAAATTGAACAACTGAGGAATTTCAAAAACTGAAGAAAAACTCAAATGAAAGATTTTCAACTTTTGTTGGTGGCGTAACCCACCGTATAAGAATGCTAATTTCAGACACCGCGTACAATTATCGTAGGGCTCTGAGAATCAAATTCTTCATTAATTTCTTCACACTTAGAGTGCTAGTCTTCATTGATTGAAGAAAAACGTTTTCTTTGTGTGTTGCACTTCTAAGTCATCAATTTTGCATAAGTGTTAGGATGTGTGTCCTTTTCAAAGGACATTCGAAGATTCTAGGATATTTAGCTCACACCGCAACTTGCTAAATCTCTTCTCATCCAGGGGCTTTGTGAAGATATCGGCTAGCTGTTCTTCAGTCTTCACATGCTCAATAGAGATGTCGCCCTTCAACACATGATCACGAAGAAAATGATGACGAATCTGAATGTGCTTTGTCTTCGAGTGCTGAACTGGGTTATGAGCAATCTTGATGGCACTCTCATTGTCACAGTAGAGAGGCACATTCTTCATGTTGACGCCATAGTCCTTGAGGGTTTGCTTCATCCATAGCAATTGAGCACAGCAAGAACCAACAGCAATGTACTCAGCTTCAGCAGTAGACAGTGATACGCAGTTCTGTTTCTTCGAGGACCAACAGACCAAAGATCGTCCGAGGAAATGGCATGTGCCTGATGTTGACTTGCGGTCCACACGATCACCAGCGTAGTCAGATTCTGAATATCCGATGAGATCAAAAGCCGAGCCCATGGGATACCATAATCCAAGTGTTGGTGTGTGAGCTAGATATTGAAGAATATGCTTCACAGCCTTATGGGGTGATTCCTTCGGTGTAGCTTGAAATCGGGCACACATGCAAACACTAAGCATAATATCTGGCCTAGATGCACATAAATACAATAAAGAACCAATCATGGAGCGATATATCTTTTGATCAAAGTCAATACCATTTTCGTCAGTGAATAGATGGCCATTTGTTGGCATAGGGATTTTGACGCCTTTGCAATCTTGCATGCCGAATTTCCTCAGTACATCTTTGAGGTATTACTCCTGAGATCTGAATATGCCATTGCGTTGTTAACGAATTTGAAGACCTAAGAAGAATTTCAATTCTTCCATCATAGACATTTGATATTCTTCACTCATCATATAGGCAAATTCATCACTATAATGTTGGTCGGTACAGCCAAAGATAATATCATCAACATATATTTGGCACACAAATAATTCATCATCATAGGTTTTGGTGAAAAGAGTAGGGTCAAGTGAACCGGGTTTGAAGCCTTTCTCCATGAGGAATTCCTTCAAAGTATCATACCACGTCTGAAGACTTTGTCAGGATACTTTGGATCTTCAAAACCTGGTGGCTGAGCAACATATACTTCTTCCTCAAGCTTACCATTGAGGAATGCACTTTTCACATCCATTTGATATAAGATGATATTATGATGGTTAGCATAAGCAAGTAATATGTGAATAGCCTCAAGTCTAGCAATAGGTGCAAAAGTTTCATTGAAATCAATTCCTTCAACCTGTGTGTAGCCTTGAGCTACAAGTCGTGCCTTATTCCTCACCACAAGGCCATTTTCATCCTGCTTGTTGCGGTAGATCCACTTTGTGCCAATGATATTGTGCTTGCGAGGATCTGGACATTTGACCAGTTCCCAGACGTTGTTGAGCTCGAATTGATGTAATTCCTCTTGCATAGCTTGAATCCACTCAGGCTCCAGAAATGCTTCATCTACCTTAGTGGGCTCTATGATAGAGACGAAAGCAAAGTGCCCACAAAAGTTAGATAAGTGTGAAGCTTTTGAGCGTGTGAGAGGACCTAGTTCGTTGATGTCGCTGATGATTTTCTCAATCTACACTTCATTTGCAACGCGAGGATGAGCGGGTTGTCGTCGAGGAATTGGATCAGCATTTTCTTCAGCACCATTTTCCTCAGGTGCATCAGCATGAAGTTCTTCATGTTCTGGAATGACTTCTTCAGCAGATTCTTCAGTAGGAATGACATCCTCAATAGCTTTGAACTTGATGGTTTCCTCAGGTGATTTTTCATCTAGCACAGGAGGTAGGTGCTCTCTTTGCAAGACATTAGTTTCATCGAACCGCACATCTACAGTTTCAACAACCTTGTGAAGAACGTTGTTGAAGACTCTATAGGTGCGCGAGTCCTTTCCATAACCAAGCATAAAACCTTCATGTGCTTTCGGTGCAAATTTAGAATTGTGATGAGGATATCTAATCCAACATTTAGCACCGAAGACTTTGAAATAACTCACATTGGGTTTCTTGTCAGTGAGGAGTTCATATGCAGTCTTCTTGAAGAATTTGTGAAGATATACCCTGTTGATGATGTGGCATGCAGTATCAATTGCCTCAATCCATAAATGACGAGGCGTCTTGTATTCATCAAGCATAGTGTAAGCCATCTCAACAAGAGTCCTGTTCTTGTGCTCCACGACGCCATTTTGCTAAGGAGTATAAGGAGCAGATGACTCATGAGTAATACCAAGTTCATCAAGATAGTCATCAAGACCAGTATTCTTGAACTCAGTTCCATTGTAACTTTTGATGTGCTTTATCTTCACACCAAAGTTGGTTGAAGCCCTCGAGGAAAATTGTTTGAAGACTTCCTGCACTTCACGTTTGTAAGTGACAATATGCACCCATGTGTAACGAGAGTAATCATCAACAATAACAAAGCCATATAGAGATACTTCATTAGTGAATGCATAATAGTGATTAGGACCAAAAAGATCCATGTGAAGCAACTCAAATGGACGAGTGGTAGTCATGATAGTCTTCGCGGGATGCTTGGCCTTGGTCATCTTTCCAGCTTCACAGGCTCCGCACAAGTGATCCTTGAGGAATTTGACATTCTCAATGCCAATGACATGCTTCTTCTTCGCGAGTGTATGCAGGTTCCTCATGCCAGCATGACCAAGTCGTCGATGCCATTGCCAGCCTTCTGAAGCTTTTGAAAGTAGACATATAGCTGGTTGTGGACCTCTAGAGAAATCAACAATATACGGATCTCCTCTCCTAAAGCCTTCGAAGACTTTGGAATGGTCAGCTTCCATGATCAAAACACAACGATACTTGCCAAAGATAACAGCCATATCAAGGTCACAAAGCATTGAGACTGACATGAGGTTGAATCCTAAAGATTCGACAAGCATGACTTTGTCCATGTGTCGGTCTTTTGAGATCGCAACCTTACCTAGACCCAACACCTTGCTTTTGCCTTTGTTAGCGTAGGTGATATGCTTCAGATGTGATGGAGAAAAGGGAGTGTCCATCAATAGATTCTTGTCACCAGTCATGTGATTTGTACATCCACGCTATCGAGAACCCACTTAGTGGCTTTGGGTTGATCATCCTGCAGATGAATTAGTGCAGCTTACGAACTCATATACTTCATCAGTGAAGAATATGATATCAACTCATCAGATCAATTTCATCAAGCAATAAAACAAACAAAGCAGTATGAGGATGTGAGAAATGAAAGTTCATTTCTTCGTGATTAGCTTGCGTCCTTTCAAGTGTTTTCAAGTCTCCAACAAATTCTTCAGACGTTTATGTTCGTCTGGAGACCTGTCCCTGCATAAGAAATTAGTTCCTTTTCTTCACCACCCACATCTGAAGGGGTGGCAAAGAGTTCATGATTCTGCGAGCACCATAAGAGAAAGGTGGCATAAAAGCCAGTCCCCTTCGTTTCACAGAAGAGGAGTTAGGGTAAGCATGTGAATAAGCAGAGAAATTCTTCGAGGACTTATGAACATAATGGTTAGAGGAATAATGCTCATATTCATAGCCCTTAGTTCTTCCCTGCGAAACAGAAGTGTTAGCATGATGGTGTTCATATGAGGACTTTGATCCTTTTGAGGAATTTGATCCACGTGAGGAATTTGGTCCATATGAGGACTTGGATCCATATGAAGAATTTGGTCCATATGAAGAATTTGATGTGGGGTTCCTATTCTTCACAGGTGGTGTCATGATGACATTCACCTGAAGATTTTCAAGGCACCTCTTGGGAACCCAGATTTTCTTCATAGGGGAACCGTTCCTGCAGTTAGTGCCAACATATCTAGCAAATACTTCACCATTCTGATTTTTGAACAGCTTATAGTTTGAGTCAAATGACTCATCAGTAGAATGAGGAGATTCACATGTAAAGCCAGATAAAGTAGATGGATCTACTGCAGGTCCCTTTGCAGCAACCCGTGAGGTTTTGGGGTACTGCTCAGGCTTCCAGTATGTTCCATCAGTGTTGAGTTTCCTCTCAAAGGCAATACCCTCTTTCCTAGGGTTCCTGTTGAGGATCTGCTTTTTAAGCACATCATAAAGAGCCTGATGCCCTTTGAGGCTTTTGTACATGCCTGTCATATACAATTCCTTCAGCCCTGCATCATCAGTGATATTAGAAATATCCTCAGATGAGGAATTAGTGATAGCAGAGTCAGGTGAAGAATTTGTAGCAGTAGAAGCATTTGAACATTCAGGTGAAGAATTAGCAGATTCACGTTCAATGCACTTCAAACATGGAGGAATGAATTCTTCCTGAGCAGCGCTGATTTGTTGAGCAAGTAATGAATCACACTCCTTCTGAAGATCTTCATAACTCACTCTTAGCTTCTCAAGATCTTGCTTTCTTTGAAGAAATTCATAAGAAAGCTTCTCATGATGAGACAAGAGAGTGTTATGATGACTTTGAAGATTGTCAAACTTAGACTGAAGTCTTTGAAGACTTTCAGTCAAGGTTTTAGTACGATCCATTTTTCACCCAACATATCATCGCTCTAGTCTAGCATGTTTTGAACCTTTTCAAAAGTCTTTTGTTGTTTTACAGCAATCTTAGCAAGTTTAGAGTAGCTAGGCTTGAGGGTTTCATCAGATTCATCCTCACTTGATTCAGAGGAGGGATATTTGAGTACCTTGGCACCCTTTGCCATGAAGCAATAGGTGGGAGCGTAGTCATCATCGTCCTTATCACCTTTGTTGTGGAAGCCATTTTCTTCAGTGTTGAAGATGGACTTGCTGACGAACGCTGTAGCGAGGGCTAGGCTCGCCACACCAGATTCTAACTCCTCAGATGCCTCCTCTTCCTCATGTTCCTCAGACTCAGCCTCAGAGTCCACTTCTTTGCCAATGAATGCCCGAGCTTTCTTAGGGCTGCTCTTCTTGTGAGATGAAGACTTTGAGGATTTTGATGAGGAGGACTTTGAAGATTTCTTCTTCTTCTTAGAATCATCGGAACTGTAATCCTTGTATTTTTTCTTCTTAGATTCCTTTTCCCACTGAGGACAGTCTTGAATGTAGTGACCGGGTTTCTTGCATTTGTGACATAGCCTCTTCTTGTAGTCATGGGATGAGGAATCATCACTTCTTGAGGATTTTCCAAAACGACCACGCCTTGAGAACTTCTGGAATTTCTTCACGAGCATTGCTAGCTCCTGGCTCAGTTCTTCATCTTTAGATTCAGACACTGCCTTGGCCTTCAGGGCGCGTGATCTGCCGTAGCTCGGACCATAGAGATCTCTCTTCTCAGCAAGCTGGAACTCATGAGTGTTTAGCCTTTCGAGGATATCAGTGGGATCAAGTGATTTGTAGTCTCCACGTTCTTGTATCATCAGTGCCAGAGTGTCAAATGAGGAATCAAGCGATCTCAGCAATTTCTTCACCACCTCATGGTTGGTGATGTCAGTGGCACCAAGTGCTTGAAGCTCATTTGAGATGTCAGTGAGGCGATTGAAGGTTTGCTGAACATTTTCATTGTCGAGTCTTTTGAAGCGGTTGAAGAGATTGCGAAAAACGTCAACTCGAGAGTCACGCTGTGTTGAGACTCCTTCATTTACATTGGACAACCTATCCCAGATAAGCTTAGCATTTTCCAAAGCAGTCACTCTGCCATACTAACCTTTACTCAGATGGCCACATATGATGTTCTTCGCTTGAGAATCGAGTTGCTTGAATCTCTTCACATCAGCAGCACTTACAGAAGGTGTGATAGAGGGAACACCCTTTTCCACAACATACCAGAGATCGGTATCAATTGCCTCAAGATGCATTCGCATCTTATTCTTCCAGTAGGGCTAGTCCGTCCCATCGAAGGAAGGACACCCAGCAGAGACCTTGATCATACCTGCGGTCGACATAACTAAAACTCCAGGCGGTTAAACCAAAATCACACAGAACAAGGGAGTACCTTGCTCTGATACCAATTGAAAGTGCGTTATATCGACTAGAGGGGGTGAATAGGCGATTTTTATGAATTCTTCACTGAGGAATTTCAGGGTGAGGAAATTCCTAAGCGAAGAACTACTTGCAGCGGAATAAGTACTCAGATGCAAACATAACAGTACATAAGCATGGTCATCATGATGAAATGAAAACAAGCACAGAGTACAGAAAGCGTAAACACAGGATCAACATGATGAAGACAAACAGACTGAGGAAATTGAACTGAGGAAATTGAAGTCTTCAGTCAAAGTCTTCAAACAGATATGAACAAGCACACAACACAGTAATGAGGAAATGGAAGGGTTGAGGAAATGGAACCAGTAGGCTTGGTGAAGATAATGATTTGGTAGACCAGTTCCAACTGCTGTGACAGTTGTACGTCTGGTTGGAGCGGCTAGGTATTTAAACCTGAGGACACACAGTCCTCACCTTATTCTCCTTGAGCTAAGGTCACACAGACCTCGCCCAATCACTCATGGTAAGTCTTCAGGTGACTTCCAAACCTTCACAAACTCGGTCACTCGGCGATCCACAATTTCCTCTTGGATGCTCTAGACCATGACGCCTAACCGTCTGGAAGATGCACAGTCTTCAAAGGTAACAAGCGTCGGATCCACGCAGGATCAATCTCTTCAGTGATGCTCAATCACTTTGGGTTTGTAGGTGTTTGGGTTTGGGTTTTGATTTTCCTCACTTGATGATTTTCGCTCAAAGTCCTCGGAGGATGGGATGCTCTCAAATGACAAGTGTCAATTTCTCTCGGAGCAGCCAACCAGCTAGTGGTTGTAGGGGGCGGCTATTTATAGCCTAGGGAGTAGCCCGACATGAGTAGACATAAATGCCCTTCAATGATATGACCGTTAGGTGGATAAGATATTTTGGAATAGCTGGCGCATAGCACAGCAACGGTCGGAAATTTGACTATCAAATTCCTCCGGGCTACCATGTTCCTCACTTGTAGGCAATCCGCACTGGCGAATTCCTAACTCCTCTGTCAGAACAAATTCCTCAGAGACCAGAAGATCTTCGTCTCTGTCACTGAAGAAATTGACTGAATTGTATGAGATTTCCAAAGGCTTCACTCGAAGGGATTGGTAGGTCTAGGATTTTGAGATGAGCATCACTTGGAATTTTTTCCTTAGTATTTCCTCGACCCCCTTTAACAGTAGGGTGTTTCCTATGACTCAAGAGAGAGAAAATGAAACTACGAAAACAAAAGTCTTCACTCTTCATATTCCTCGTATGAATACCAAGTCTTCATGGTCACACCAATTTCTTCACTTGCAAAGTCTTCAGAAATCCGAACTCTTCAGTCGAAGACATTCATTTTAGGGGTCAACTTTCTCTGTAAATATCAAACTCATCAGTCCCTTAACCTATAGGTCTTCAATACACCAAAATCACTAAGGGGCACTAGATGCACTTACACCTTTAAATATAACTCAATGCAACCATTAGTCCATAGAGAATGTCATCAATTACCAAAACCACACATGGGGGCACCGCATGTCCTTTCAATCTCCCCCATTTTGGTAATTGATGACAATCACTTTCAAGAGAGTTTGTATAAGGAATTTGCATCACCAAGCAATGCAACAACCAATAATGCATGCATATGAGATGAAAATGCTTAGGAACAAAACCAAAGCAAGAAGAATAAGAAATAACTCTCTAAACTTCTCCACAAAACTCTCTGAAACTTCTCCCTGATTAGCATCGGTTGCCAAAATGGGCGAAAATCTTAGAAGGACAATATAAATTGTGGTCCTCCATAAATTGTGTATTTCTCAACAAGAGAGTGGAATGCAATACACATATCCAAAGGTAAATACTTGGAGGAAGACAAACTATATTGAGGCACAAAGATTACTAAAGAATGATATGCCACGAAGACATAATAAAGAGAGACACAAGCAATCAAGCAATCAAAAGATACCAATTGAAGCAAGAAATCAAAGGATATCAACTAAACCAACTAGGCCAAAGATCCTATCAGCCACATGAATAAAGTATATTATGATATGAGCAAAGGAGTGTTCTAAAGAAACTAGAGAAGCTCCCCATGATTTGTGCACAAATAAGAATTTTTGTATTTGGATACAAAGTGCACAAAATAGGATAATCACTCCCCCAAAATCAATAGAAACACACAACAAGTGCAAGTGAGCATATAGGAAACTAAGCCTAGCACTTGCAACAAACACATGGTTGAGCAACATGTAAAAGAGGCAACTTAGGAATAGACTCAACCAAAACCGATGTGTGTGAGTCAAGGCAATGCACTTGAGAAGACTAATGTATGGATGAGCATAAAGCATCAATATAGTCTTGACTGAATGAGATACACAATGCAAGGCTTGTCATTCCCACACACAACTATCAAATGGGTTCACAAGCTCACTAATAGGCATATAAAGAACCTATGCTTGTGACAACACGTGGTGAAGATATAAAAGGAAGCCTCATTAAGAGGAGGGATACCAATTGAATAGGCAAAAGCCTCATCATGACAAGCAAGAGGAAAACAATCTTCACCACAAAAGAGTGCAACAAGATGCAAAGATATAAGATCCGCAATCAAGAGAAATCCTTTCACGGAGCCACCTAGGAAATACAAAGGAAAAAAGGTGGACGTGAAAGAATAAGGATATCCACTAAAGATGTAACTTCTCTCAAGTGTATACGATTCTAGGTAGATGAAAATCATGATGATATCAATCCACAAAGAAGGATGCACACAAGAAATGGTTACTCAAGGAAAGAATAGGATACCCAAACGGAAGTCATAAAATATACTGATAAGATCTTTGCTTGAAAAGCATATAGTATATAAATGAGCTTCAACCAAATGAACATCAAAGACATCACAACTATCAACAAGAGATCATTGTTGAGATGCTTTGAGAAGGGAAACAAGTATCACAAGAACTAATCAAGAAATTCATGCCATGATGCAACCTACACAAGGGTTTGTAAGAAATGTATGCATGAGTAGATACTTGTTACCGAGATAGCATTGGAAGGATGTAGTAGATACCAATTGAACGTAAACGATAGTAGTTCATTGAACGTCCTAGCTTGACTCCAATAAGCACATGGTGACACCACCTTCCTTTTGAATGAGCTGAGCATCCAATGCATCTCTAGTTGTTCCTAGAACAACACCACAAACAAAATGCTACCCAAGCTCATTGGGACCAAGGAGTTAGAGAACCAACAATACATAGGACAAACTCCACATAAATATGTGCATATAGATATGAAAATGAATTTCATGCACATCTCATCCAATTTGAGACTTGGTGGAGTTTCCCCTAAATATTGGGTCAAAGAAAGAAAGCATGCCAAAGAAAGTACATGAAGTTAATATGCATGATCAAGACTTTCAAGAATCGATACCAATTGACAAAGAAATACCACGTGAAGCAAAGACACCAAATGAATAAATCATCACTTGGAGGATATCACTTGAAAGATTCATCAAGGAATGAGATATCCATTGAAACACACAAAAAGAGACATATTGAACTCCCAAAAGAGAGGATGGTTTCAAACAAACCAAGCCCTCTACTAAGTTTCATGATGGCACAAAGTACCAAAAAGAAACGGCTTGCCTTCCACCAACACACACTTGATAAGAATCACAAGATGAGAGTTTTATAGAAAATAGGATAGCTCCCCCAAGAGTAGTGCATTATAGAGAATTTGCATTCGAATACAAAATGGACAAAGTGGGATCACCACTTTCACTATATCTAGAAAACACTAGGCAAGATCAAGAAATTAACAAGATCCACAAGTGGTATGGAAGACAACGAGAGTTGACACAATCCTTGGCAAGAGATAAGGCAAATAAAAGCAAAGGCCAATGTAAAGATGATCAACAATTTCTACCACATAAATGGTTACCAATTGTCAAGAGACAAGAAGTATTTGGAAATGATTCCCGGTGGTAGATTTCAATGATATCCATCATCATCTTCACACCAAATACAAAAGCAAAATTGCAACTTGTAGAGCTAACATGCCACCTAGGAACAAGATAATTTACAATATAAATTCTAGGTGACAATATCTCAAATGTACACATATTCTAGGCTTGTAATTTGCACATAGCACATTACTCCCCCATAATGTGATACCAAAGAAAACTTCACAAGAGGCAATAAGAATCCAACAAGAGATAATTAATGGACTATTTAGAATTTGAATTTCTCATGAGAAAACATACCACATAGCGACTAGATAATCTTGTAATATCAATACTAGATGGTATTCCTCATGTACACACACCTATAGGATTGTGAGGTGCACAAGCACATCAGTTCCCGAAAATGGGATTTTTCCATTAATCTCTCACAAGAGCCAACTAAGATACACACAAGATGTGCAAAGGCTCAATGCACGACACACACGTACATGATGTGCAAACCAACACACACATACTTGATTACTCAAGATAAGCAAATTGGTGGCACAACATATACAAACACATCCAAGGAACAAAACCAAAACATGCAAAGGGGCAAGTAACTTTCAATGTAAACAATTTAACTACAAGTTACCACAAGGAGGCATATTGGATATAAGATACAAACTTGATAACCCAATTGACTTGGCTTGAGACAATATGAATGATGAAGATCCCTTAATTCTTCATGATGTCACTACTGCAGGATGCTGCTAATGCGACACTACGATCAGAGACCCTTCGACGAAACTGTGTGCGATGCAATAATCGCAAACAGTGGTGTAAAAGAACCATCAAAAAGGTGCAAAACATTTGCGATGGCGGAGCCATCAAACACGGCTCAGATTTTAGTTGCATGTGCGATGCAGGGCATACGGTTCAGTTCAATGAACTGTTTGCGATGAGGCGGAACAAAAGAAATGGGCAGCCAGATGAAGGCGTGTACGATATACAGCATATGGTTCACTCGGATGAATTGTTTGTGATGAGGAGGAACAATAGAAATGGGCAGCTAGATAAAGGTGTGTGCGATTGAGGGCATACACTTCAAAAGGATTAATTGTTTGCGATTAGGCAACAGAACAGAAACGGGTCAGCCAGATCAAAGTGTCTATGATTGATGGCATACACTTCACATGGATGAATTTTTGTTATTAGCCACAACAAACAGAAACAATTAGATAGATCAACGTGTGTGCGCTAGACGGGCACACACATTCTAATTAAAAGAAGCGTGCGCGATGGTAATAACGAGCGCACACGGTTGTTGGAACAAGACATGTGCTGGCATTGCCTATTGTGGTGCACCCTATGGTGCAAACGCCACGTACGCGGCCGAGAAGGCATGCCCACGTTACGCCTTGCGGGAATAGTGTTGCACATATAACCGTCAATAAATTTTGAGCCTGCGTCCCGTCACATTCCAAATTGCAAACCTGTTCACACCGATCAAAACCTAAATGGTTTCCCACTTAGGAGCATATTAGTACTCGGTTATAAATACTACTACTCCCAGATGACTGCACATTCCTCCTCAACTCCTCACCCACAAAAACAAACAAGTCATTCATCATCGTTCCCTTGCGTCTGCCATGGCCAGCATGAGTTCTGGGTCGAGAGATTGCCACCAAGGAGATGCGAGCATGGAAGCGGAAGCACGAGAGATGTCCCACCTCGCCGTGAACGCAACCGGCATGTCCCGCCGCGTGGCCGTAGCAGCACAGAGGCCCCGTCACGCCGCCGAAGCAGCACGGAGGTCCCGCCGCGCCATTGATGCAGCAGACTGGTCCAGCCGCGCTGCGGCAGCCTAGGAAAATGTCTCGCGGGCAAGCGAGGACTCTTACAGGTGCATGCATGCGATCGTCCATAGCCAGATGGATCAGATCTCCGGCTGGGCGAGGTTGCAGGATGACATGAAAGCCTCTTTTGAACAGGCTACCGGTGTCATCTGGCAACTAAATGAGAGCAATGCGAATCTCCTGGCCGAGCGCGACCTACTGAGGGCAAAGATCATCGGAAGTGCGGAGCAGCAGGAGGAGACCACTGCCTTGTTGAAGAGGACCGGCATCATCGTCGAGAAACTTATGGATGAGAATGCCATGCTACGCATCAAGTGCAGAAGGCTAGTGGACGAATCCGTGGATTCTCTCAAGCAGCATCTTGAGGACAAGAAAGAGCTCATCGCCGCTCATCACAGAGACTAGTTCCCGCGGCCTGTAGCAACGCATCAAGAAAGTAGAGATCAACGAGCCAGATCGTTGTCTTCCTTCTTCTTTTCCCTTGTGTATTTTGGGCGTTGCCGCATGTGGCTTTTTAAAATTATGTTCCTAAATATGTAAGACAATTATTATCCACTGCCATCGTCCTTATATTCATCATGCTTGCTATAATTCGTAGTCAATGCTATATAGGTCCATCGGATCTTACATCAAGATCCATGCAAAACTTTCTTTTCATATTTTCATTTTTCTCTCTTAAATCTCAGTCCAGTGAGACAAATAGCCACGCCGTAGAATAGGGGCTCGAGCGCCATTAATGGAGACGTTGGGAGGGAGGTGCACAGCGGGTAGAGGTCAAAGGGCTCTCCTCCCGATGAGCACGCGCAGGGGTTTGATCGCATGCCTCCCGTACTCAAATAGCTACCCCGCACGACACCTCCTAGCCAATAAAAAAAAGGGGATGCGTGGCGGCACGTAATTGCTAAGTAGAACGCCCACGGTTTCAATAATACTTATGTTTCCGATTTGTAACGTGGCAGCACTTGTTCCAAAATGACTTTGTTGATTGTTAATGTGTGCGCCTTCGCAAATCGGATAGAAAAATTACCACAGCATGTTGATGCCATGTCATGACACCATGCCAAGTTTCATGATTTTCGGGCGTGTTTTGGACTTACAGGAATTAAAAAACCAAGTTTCTCAATCTTTCCGACCGAGCCACGACGCCCAGATGTTTGAATTTCATTCCCATTTCTTGCATGGGACCTATAAATTCACACAAAGACACACATGTGATTTTTCAACCAACTTCGGTGCACTGGAGCATGTGCTTGTAGTTCAAATTTGAATTATGCACATTAAATGCCCAGAAACTCAAATAATGTATAAAAAAGGCCAAACGAACCTGGAATAATTCCAAATTTAAACACGATACTTCTATTTGGTCTAATCTGCCTGTGTAAAAAAATTAACGCGGGAGAAGGCAGTGTACATATGTCGTTTCGCACACGGAGGTGACACGTTCCCTCTCGGAACCACGAGCCTTCTTGAGGGAAGCTCCGGTTTGCAAGAAGCATACACCAAAGCTTGTCCCAATTCGGCCAAAAAAATTACCGCAGCATGTTGGTGCCATGTCATGACACCATGCCAAGTTTCATGATTTTCAGGTGTGTTTTGGATTTACAGGAATTAACAAACCAAGTTTCCCAATCTTTCCGGGCGAGCCACGACGCCCAGAAGTTTGAATTTCATTCCCATTTCTTGCATGGGACCTATATATTCACCCAAGGACACACATGTGATTTTTCAACCAACTTTGGTGCACTGGAGCATGTGCTTGTAGTTCAAATTTGAATTATGCACATTAAATGCCCAGAAACTCAATTAATGTATAAAAAAGGCCAAACGAACCCAGAATAATTCCAAAATTTAGCACGATACTTCTATTTGGTCTAATCTGCCTGCATAAAAAATTTAAGCTGGGAGAAGGCAGTGTACGTATGTCGTTCGCACACGTTCCCTCTCGGAACCACGAGCTTTCTTGAGGGAAGCTCCGGTTTGCAAGAAGCTTACACCGAAGCTTGTCCCAATTCGGCCAAAAAAATTACCGCAGCATGTTGGTGCCATGTCATGACACCATGCCAACTTTCATGATTTTCAGGCGTGTTTTGGATTTACAGGAATTAAGAAACCAAGTTTCCCAATCTTTACGGTCCGAGCCACGACGCCCAGATGTTTAAATTTCATTCCCATATCTTGCATGGGACCTATAAATTCACCCAAGGACACACATGTGATTTTTTAACCAACTTTGGTGCACTGGAGCATGTGCTTGTAGTTCAAATTTGAATTATGCACATTAAATTCCCAGAAACTCAATTAAAGTATAAAAATGGCCAAACGAACCCGGAATAATTCCAAAATTTAGCACGATACTTCTATTTGGTTTAATCTGCCTGTGTAACAAAATTAAGGCGGGAGAAGGTAGTGTACGTATGTCGTTTCGCACACGGAGGTGACACGTTCCCTCTAGGAACCACGAGCCTTCTTGAGGGAAGCTCCGGTTTGCAAGAAGCTTACACTAAAGCTTGTCCCAATTCGGCCAAAAAAATTACCGTAGCATGTTGGTGCCATGTCATGACACCAAGCCAAGTTTCATGATTTTTCAGGCATGTTTTGGATTTACAGGAATTAAAAAAACAAGTTTCTCAATCTTTACGGTCCGAGCCACGACGCCCTGATGTTTGAATTTAATTCCCATTTCTTGCAAGGGGCCTATAAATTCACCCAAAGACACACATGTGATTTTTAACAAACTTTGGTGCACTGGAGCATGTGCTTGTAGTTCAAATTTGAATTATGCACATTAAATGCCCAGAAACTCAATTAATGCATAAAAATGCCAAACGAACCCGGAATAATTCCAAATTTAAACACGACACTCATGTACTTGTTGCATGTTCACTGTACGTAAATGTTCTAACAATTCAAACACCATCCTTTCCCTCCGTAACACCATTTTGTCTTTCAAAACATAATGAAAAAAATCAGGTATACCACAAATAGTTTACTATAAAGAATCGTGTGGGATGCAATACAAAATATCTTGGTGCACCGTCTTGTCTGGGTTACGCAGGAAGCTTCATCGTCTATAGTCCACCACCCCTGCTTGAGCCACATTTGCGCGCCCATTTCCCGCGGCATCGAGCGAATTTTTTTTGCCACCGCGGAAATATCTATCTCCCCGCCCCCTCCCTCCCACCAAAAGCCACATTCCCACTGTTGCTCCTTGCTTTCCAAGTTTAAACCTTGACTGCTGCTTACTGGCAGCTCAGCCTCCTCGCCGGCGACCCTTCTTCTTGCAGCGCCGCTGCTACCTCTTGAGCATGCGTTGGTTTTCCCTTGAAGAGGAAAGGGTGATGCGGCAAAGTAGCGTAAGTATTTCCCTCAGTTTTTTAGAACCAAAGTATCAATCCAGTAGGAGACTACACGCAGGTCCCTCGTACCTGCACAAACAATCAAGAACCTTGCAACCAACGCGAGAAAGGGGTTGTCAATCCCTTCACAGCCACTTGCAAAAGTGAGATCTGGTAAAGATAAAAAGATAAATACTTTTGGTATTTTTGTTGTATATATTGGAAAGTAAAGATTGCAAAATAAAAGGCGGCATAAATAGTAAGTTGATAGGAAAATAATATGATGGAAGATAGACCCGGGGGCCATAGGTTTCACTAGTGGCTTCTCTCAAGATAGCATAATTTATGGTGGGTGAACGAATTATTGTCGAGCAATTGAAAGAAAAGGGCATAGTTATGAGAATATCTAGGCATGATCATGTATATAGGCATCACATCCGTGACAAGTAGACCGAAACGATTCTGCATCTGCTACTATTACTCCACACAATGACCACTATCCAGCACACATCTAGAGTATTAAGTTCATAAGAACAGAGTAACGCATTAGGCAAGATGACATGATGTAGAGGGATAAACTCAAGCAATATGATATAAACCCCATCTTTTTATCCTCGATGGCAACAATACAATGCGTGCCTTGCTGCCCCTGCTGTCACTGGGAAAGGTCACCGCAAGATTGAACCCAAAGCTAAGCACTTCTCCCATTGCAAGAAAGATCAATCTAGTAGGCCAAACCAAACTGATAATTCGAAGAGACTTGCAAAGATATTTAAAATCATGCATAAAAGAATTCAGAGAAGAATCAAATATTGTTCATAGATAATCTTGATCATAAACCCACAATTCATCGGATGTCGACAAACACACCGCAAAAAGAATTACATAGGATAGATCTCCAAGAAGTCGAGGAGAACTTTGTATTGAGATCCAAAGAGAGAGAAGAAGCCATCTAGCTAATAACTATGGACCCGAAGGTCTATGGTAAACTACTCACACATCATCGGAGAGGCTATGGTGTTGATGTAGAAGCCCTCCGTGATCGATTCCCGCTCCGGCGGAGTGCCGGAAAAGGCCCCAAGTTGGGATCTCACGGGTATAGAAGGTTGCAGCGGTGGAAATAGCGTTTCGTGGTGCTCTCGGATGTTTTCGGGGTATATGAGTATATATAGGCGAAAGAAGTAGGTCGGTGGAGCCACGAGGGGCCCATGAGGGTGGGGGGCGCGCCTCCCTGCCTCGTGGCCGCCTCCTTGCTTCCTTGACGTCCACTCTAAGTCTCCTGGATTGCGTTTGTTCCAAAAATAACTCTCCCGAAGGTTTCATTCCGTTTGGATTCCGTTTGATATTCCTTTTCTGTGAAACACTGAAATAGGCAAAAAACCAGCAATTTGCACTGGGCCTTCGGTTGATAGGTTAGTCCCAAAAATAATATAAAAGTGCATAATAAAGCCCATTAAACATCAAAAACAAATAATATAATAGCATGGAACAATAAAAAATTATAGATATGTTGGAGACGTATCAAGCATCCCCAAGCTTAATTCCTGCTCCTCCTCGAGTAGGTAATTGATAAAAACAGGATTTTTGATGTGGATTGCTACCTAACATAAATTTCAAAGTAATTCTCTTTATTGTGGCATGAATTTTCAGATCCGAAAGATTCAAGATAAAAGTTTAATATTGGCATAAAAATAATAATACTTCAAGCATACTAACTAAGCAATTATGTCTTCTCAAAATAACATGGCCAAAGAAAGCTTATCCCTACAAAATCATATAGTTTGGCTATGCTTCATTTTCGTCACACAAAAATGCTCTCATCTTGCACAACCCCAATGACAAGCCAAGCAATTGTTTCATACTTTAGTATTCTCAAACTTTTTTCAACTTTCACGCAATACATGAGCGTGAGCCATGGACATAGCACAATGGGTGGAATATAATAATGATGGGGGTTCTCTGGAGAAGACAAAAATAAAGAAAGTCTCACATTGACGCAGCTAATCAACGGGCTAGGGAGATGCCCATCAATTGATGTCAATGCAAGGAGTAGGGATTGCCATGCAACGGATGCACTAGAGCTATAAATGTATGAAAGCTCAACAAAAGAAACTAAGTGGGTGTGCATCCAACTTGCTTGCTCACGAAGACCTAGGGCATTTGAGGAAGCCCATTGTTGGAATATACAAGCCAAGTTCTATAACAAAAAATTCCCACTAGTATATGAAAGTGACAAAATAAGAGACTCTCTATCATAAAGATCATGGTGCTACTTTGAAGCACAAGTGTGGAAAAAAGGATAGTAGCATTGTCCCTTTTATTTCTTTTTTTTTTGCCCCCTTTTTTTGGCCTTTCCTTTTTTTTCTTTTTTTTCTTTTTTTCTTATTTTTCTTTTTTTTATTTGGGACAATGCTCTATTAATGATGATCATCACACTTCTATTTATTTACAACTCAATGATTACAACTCGATACTTAGAACAAAATATGACTCTACATGAATGCCTCCGACGGTGTACCGGGATAGGCAATGAATCAAGAGTGACATGTATGAAAAATTATGCATGGTGGCTTTGCCACAAATATGATGTCTACTACATGATCATGCAAGGCAATATGACAATGATGAAGCGTGTCATAATAAATGAAACGGTGGAAAGTTGCATGGCAATATATCTCGGAATGGATATGGAAATGCCATAATAGGTAGTTATGGTGGCTGTTTTGAGGAAGATATAAGGAGGTTTATGTGTGATAGAGCATATCATATCACGGGGGTTGGATGCACCGGTGAAGTTTGCACCAACTCTCAAGGTGAGAAAGGGCAATGCACGGTACCGAAGAGGCTAGGAATGATGGAAAGGTGAGAGTGTGTATAATCCATGCACTCAACATTAGTCATAAATAACTCACATACTTATTGCAAAAATCTACAAGTCGTCAAAAACCAAGCACTACGCGCATGCTCCTAGGGGGATAGATTGGTAGGAAAAGACCATCGCTCATCCTCGACCGCCACTCATAAGGAGGACAATCAAAGAAACACCTCATGCTTCAAATTTGTCACACAATGGTTACCATACGTGCATGCTACGGGACTTGCAAACTTCAACACAAGTATTTCTCAAATTCACAACTACTCAACTAGCATGACTCCAATATTACCATCTTCATATCTCAAAACAATCATCAAGTATCAAACTTCTCATAGTATTCAATGCACTTTTTATGAAAGTTTTATTATACCCATCTTGGATGCCTATCATATTAGGACTAATTTTATAGCCAAAGAAAATTACCATGCTGTTCTAAAGGGCTCTCAAAATAATATAAGTGAAGCATGAGAGATCAATAATTTCTATAAAATAAAACCACCACCGTGCTCTAAAAGATATAAGTGAAGCACTAGAGCAAAATTATCTAGCTCAAAAGATAAAAGTGAAGCACATAGAGTATTCTAATAAATTCCGAATCATGTGTGTATCTCCAAAAGGTGTGTACAGCAAGGATGATTGTGGTAAACTAACAAGCAAAGACTCAAATCATACAAGACGCTCCAAGCAAAACACATATCATGTGGTGAATAAAAATATAGCCTCAAGTAAAGTTACCGATGGACGAAGATGAAAGAGGGGATGCCTTCCGGGGCATCCCCAAGCTTAGGATTTTGGTTGTCCTTGAATTTTACCTTGGGGTGCCTTGGGCATCCCCAAGCTTAGGCTCTTGCCACTCCTTATTCCATAATCCATCAATTCTTTACCCAAAACTTGAAAACTTCACAACACAAAACTCAACAGAAAATCTCATGAGATCCGTTAGTATAAGAAAACAAATCACCACTTTAAGGTACTGTAATGAACTCATTATTTATTTATATTGGTGTTAAACCTACTGTATTCCAACTTCTCTATGGTTCATACCCCCCTATACTAGCTATAGATTCATCAAAATAAGCAAACAACACACAAAAAACAGAATCTGTCAAAAACAGAACAATCTGTAGTAATCTGTATCAAACGTATACTTCTGTAACTCCAAAAATTCTGAAATAAATTGGTGGACGTGAAGAATTTTTCTACTACTCATCTGCAAAAAGAATGAACCTAAAAGCACTCTCCAGTAAAACTTGTAGCTAATCTCGTGAGTGCTAAAGTTTCTGTTTTTTAAAGCAAGATCATAAAAACTTCACCCAAGTCTTCCCAAAGGTTCTACTTAGCACAAACACTAATTAAAACAAGAAAAAACATCTAAACAGGATCCAAATGAATTATTTATTACTAAACAGAACCAAAAAGCAAGAAACAAAAATAAAATTGGGTTGCCTCCCAACAAGCGCTATCGTTTAACGCCCCTAGCTAGGTATAAAAGCAAGAATAGATCTAGGTATTATCATCTTTGGTAGGATTCTTCAATAGAACACTTATAACCCTTAGGAGTTTCCTTCTTTTTATTAATGATCAAGCTCCTAGGCAAGAAATTGAGGAATTCAATTGTAGCAAAAGGTTCCTTAATGATAGCAAAAAAATTTGGGGTGAACACTTATTGATTTGAGATCCACATTTTCCTTACTAGAAGATTCACCCTTATTTTTAGGAACATACATCAATTTGGCAATTTTGGAAGTAGGAGGATTTGGAGAATTTCTCACGGAAGAAAGCCAGACCCTAAGTTGGTAATAATATCCTCAAGCTTATCAATTCTTGTGGAATCTTGATCTATCTTTTCATTAACTATGGGTTCTTTTTGTTTAAAAAATTTCAGAGTAACTCCTACCTTAGATCCATATTGGGTAATCTGGTTGTGGATCTTTTTATCCAAATTCTCAATCAACTCAACATTGGCAACTTTATTTTCAATAATTTCAAGCCTTTGAATCACATGTTCCAAAGTTAAAATAGTTCCATTAACCAAAAGAGGTGGTGGGCCAAACAAATCTAACATAGCATTATAAGAATCAAAAGTATGGCTACCCAAGAAATTCCCTCCGGTAATGGTATCAAGAATATATCTGTTCCAAGGAGTGATGCCTACATAAAAATTGCGAAGAAGAACGGAAGTAGATTGCTTACTAGTAGATCTATTCTGAGCATTGCAAATTATATGCCAAGCATCTTTTAGATTTTCTCCCTCCCTTTGTTTAAAATTAAGAACTTCATGATCAGGAGTACTAACAATGATAGAAGGACTAGCCATGACAGCAAAGCAAACGATCGAACACACGGATACACAAGAAGCAAGCGAAAAGAGATGGGCGGAAAGAGAGGGCGAATAAAACGGCAAAGGTGAAGTGGGGGAGAGAAAAATGAGAGGCAAATAATGTAATGCGAGGGAGAAGAGTTTGTGATGGGTACTTGGTATGTCTTGACTTCGCGTAGATCTCCCTGGCAATGGCGCCAGAAATCCTTCTTGCTACCTCTTGAGCACGCGTTGGTTTTCCCTTGAAGAGGAAAGGGTGATGCAGCAAAGTAGCGTAAGTATTTCCCTCAGTTTTTGTGAACCAAGGTATCAATCCAGTAGGAGACTACACGCAAGTCCCTCGTACCTGCACAAACAATCAAGAACCTTGCAACCAACGCGAAAAAGGTGAAGGAAATATGCCCTAGAGGCAATAATAAAGTTATTATTTATTTCCTTATTTCATGATAAATTTTTATTATTCATGCTAGAATTGTATTAACCGGAAACTTGATACATTTGTGAATACATAGACAAACATAGTGTCACTAGTATGCCTCTACTTGACTAGCTCGTTAATCAAAGATGGTTGAGTTTCCTAGCCATAGACATGAGTTGTCATTTGATTAACGGGATCACATCATTAGGAGAATGATATGATTGACTTGACCCATTCCGTTAGCTTAGCGCTTGATCATTTAGTATGTTGCTATTGCTTTCTTCATGACTTATACATGTTCCTATGACTATGAGCTTATGCAACTCCCGTTTACCGGAGGAACACTTTGTGTGCTACCAAACATCACAACATAACTGGGTGATTATAAAGGTGCTCTACAGGTGTCTCCGAAGGTACTTGTTGGGTTGGCGTATTTCGAGATTAGGATTTGTCACTCCGATTGTCGGAGAGGTATCTCTGGGCCCTCTCGGTAATGCACATCACTTAAGCCTTGCAAGCATTACAACTAATGAGTTAGTTGTGGGATGATGTATTACGGAACGAGTAAAGAGACTTGCTAGTAACGAGATTGAACTAGGTATTGAGATACCGACGATCGAATCTCGGGCAAGTAACATACCAATGACAAAGGGAACAACGTATGTTGTTATGCGGTCTGACCGATAAAGATCTTCGTAGAATATGTGGGAGCCAATATGAGCATCCAGGTTCCGCTATTGGTTATTGACCAGAGACGTGTCTCAGTCATGTCTACATTGTTCTCGAACCCGTAGGGTCCGCACGCTTAAAGTTCGATGACAGTTATATTATGAGTTTTTGTGTTTTGATGTATCGAAGGTAGTTCGGAGTCCCAGATGAGATCGGGGACATGATGAGGAGTCTCGAAATGGCCGAGACGTAAAGATCGATATATTGGACGACTATATTCGGACTTCGGAAAGGTTCCGAGTGATTCGGGTATTTATCGGAGTACCGGAGAGTTACGGGAATTCGCCGGGGAGAAGTATTGGGCCTTATTGGGCCATACGGGAATAGAAGAGAGAGGTCAAAAGGAAGGAGGCGCGCACCCCCCCTCTGGTCCGAATTGGACAAGGGGTGCAGCCCCCTTTTCCTTCTCCCTCTCCCCCTCTTTCCTTCTCTCCTACTCCAACAAGGAGAGGAGGAGTCCTACTCCCGGTGGGAGTAGGACTCCCCCCTTGGTGCGCCCTCCTCCTTGGCCGGCCGCCTCCCCCCTTGCTCCTTTATATACGGGAGCAAGGGGCACCCCATAGACACAACAATTGATCCTTTGGATCTCTTAGCCGTGTGCGGTGCCCCCTCCACCATAGTCCACCTCGATAATACTGTAGCGGTGCTTAGGCGAAGCCCTGCGTCGGTAGAATATCATCATCGTCACCACGCCGTCGTGCTGACGAAACTCTCCCTCAACACTTGGCTGGATCGGAGTTCGAGGGACGTCATCGGGCTGAACGTGTGCTGAACTCGGAGGTGTCGTGCGTTCGGTACTTGATCGGTCGGACATGAAGACGTACGACTACATCAACCGCGTTGTGCTAACGCTTCCACTTTCGGTCTACGAGGGTACGTGGACAACACTCTCCCCTCTCATTGCTATGCATCACCATGATCTTGCGTGTGCGTAGGAATTTTTTTGAAATTACTACATTCCCCAACAGTGGCATCCGAGCCTGGTTTTATGTGTTGATGTTATATGCACGAGTAGAACACAAGTGAGTTGTGGGCGATACAAGTCATACTGCTTACCAGCATGTCATACTTTGGTTCTGCGGGATTGTTGGATGAAGCGGCCCGGACCGACATTACGCGTACGCTTACACGAGATTGGTTCTTCCGACGTGCTTTGCACAGAGGTGGCTGGCGGGTGTCAGTTTCTCCAACTTTAGTTGAACCGAGTGTGGCTATGCCCGGTCCTTGCGAAGGTTAAAACAGCACCAACTTGACAAACTATCCTTGTGGTTTTGATGCGTAGGTGAGAACGGTTCTTGCTAAGCCCGTAGCTGCCACGTAAAACTTGCAACAACAAAGTAGAGGACGTCTAACTTGTTTTTGCAGGGCATGTTGTGATGTGATATGGTCAAGACATGATGCTAAATTTTATTGTATGTGATGATCATGTTTTGTAACCGAGTTATCGGCAACTGGCAGGAGCCATATGGTTGTCGCTTTATTGTATGCAATACAATCGCCATGTAATGCTTTACTTTATCACTAAGCGGTAGCGATAGTCGTAGAAGCATAAGATTGGCGAGACGACAACGATGCTACGATGGAGATCAAGGTGTCACGCCGGTGACGATGGTGATCATGACGGTGCTTCGGAGATGGAGATCACAAGCACAAGATGATGATGGCCATATCATATCACTTATATTGATTGCATGTGATGTTTATCTTTTATGCATCTTATCTTGCTTTGATTGACGGTAGCATTATAAGATGATCCCTCACTAAATTATCAAGGTATAAGTGTTCTCCCTGAGTATGGACCATTGCGAAAGTTCTTCGTGCTGAGACACCACGTGATGATCGGGTGTGATAGGCTCTACGTTCAAATACAATGGGTGCAAAACAGTTGCACACGCAGAATACTCAGGTTAAGCTTGACGAGCCTAGCATATAACAGATATGGCCTCGGAACACGGAGACCGAAAGGTCGAGCGTGAATCATATAGTAGATATGATCAACATAGTGATGTTCACCGTTGAAACTACTCCATCTCACGTGATGATCGGACATGGTTTAGTTGATATGGATCACGTGATCACTTAGAGGATTAGAGGGATGTCTATCTAAGTGGGAGTTCTTAAGTAATATGATTAATTGAACTTAAATTTATCATGAACTTAGTCCTGATAGTATTTTGCAAATTATGTTGTAGCTCAATAGCTCGCGTTGTTGCTTCCCCATGTTTATTTTTGATATGTCCCTAGAGAAAAATTATGTTGAAAGATGTTAGTAGCAAAGATGCGGATTGGATCCATGATCTGAGGATTATCCTCATTGCTGCACAGAAGAATTATGTCCTTGATGCACCGCTAGGTGACAGACCTATTGCAGGAGCAGATGCAGACGTTATGAACGTTTGGCTAGCTCAATATGATGACTACTTGATAGTTTAGTGCACCATGCTTAACGGCTTAGAATCAGGACTTCAAAGATGTTTGAACGTCATGGACCATATGAGATGTTCCAGGAGTTGAAGTTAATATTTCAAGCAAATACCCGAGTTGAGAGATATGAAGTCTCCAACAAGTTCTATAGCTAAAAGATGGAGGAGAATAGCTCAAGCAGTAAGCATGTGCTTAGATTGTCTGGGTACTACAATCGCTTGAATCAAGTGGGAGTTAATCTTCCAGATAAGATAGTGATTGGCAGAATTCTCTAGTCACCATCACCAAGTTAGTAGAACTTCGTGATGAACTATAATATGCAAGGGATAATGGAAACAATTCCCAAGCTCTTCGTGATGATGAAATCGACGAAGGTAGAAATCAAGAAAAACATCAAGTGTTGATGGTTGACGAGATCACTAGTTTCAAGAAAAACGGCAAAGGGAAGAAGGGCAACTTCAAGAAGAACGGCAAGCAAGTTGCTGCTCAAGTGAAGAAGCCCAAGTCTGGTCCTAAGCCTGAGACTAAGTGCTTCTACTGCAAAGGGACTAGTCACTAGAAGCGGACCTGCCCCAAGTATTTGGCGGATAAGAAGGATGGCAAAGTGAACAAAGGTATATTTGATATACAGATTATTGATGTGTATTTTACTAGTGTTCGTCGCAACCCCATGGTATTTGATACTGATTCAGTTACTAAGAGTAGTAACTCGAAACAGGAGTTTCGGAATGAACAGAGACTAGTTAACGGGTGAAGTGACGATGTGTGTTGGAAGTGGTTCCAAGATTGATATGATCATCATCGCACGCTCCCTACACTTTTTGGATTAGTGTTGAACCTAAATAAGTGTTATTTGGTGTTTGCGTTGAGCATGAATATGATTTGATCATGTTTATTGCAATACGGTTATTCATTTAAGTTATAGAATAATTGTTGTTCTATTTACATGAATAAAACCTTCAATGGTCATACACCCAATGAAAATGGTTTGTTGGATCTCGATCGTAGTGATACACATATTCATAATATTGAAGCCAAAAGATGCAAAGTTAATAATGATAGTGCAACTTATTTGTGGCACTGCCGTTTAGGTCATATTGGTGTAAAGTGCATGAAGAAACTCCATGCTGATGGGATTTTGGAATCACTTGATGCTTGCGAACCATGCCTCTTGGGCAAGATGATGAAAACGCCGCTCTCCGGAACAATGGAGCAAGCAACAGATTTGTTGGAAATCATACATACTGATGTATGTGGTCCGATGAATATTGAGGCTCGTAGCGGGTATCATTATTTTCTTACCTTCACAGATGATTTGAGCAGATATGGGTATATCTACTTAATGAAACAGATGTCTGAAACATTTGCAAAGTTCATATAATTTTAGAGTGAAGTGGAAAATCATCGTAACAAGAAAATAAAGTTTCTACGATCTGATCGTGGAGAAGAGTATTTGAGTTACGAGTTTGGTCTTCAGTTAAAACAATGTGAAATAGTTTCACTGTTCACGCCACCTGGAACACCACAGTGTAATGGTGTGTCCGAACATCGTAACCGTACTTTATTAGATATGGTGCAATCTATGATGTCTCTTACCGATTTACCACTATCGTTTTGGGGTTATGCATTAAAGACAGATGCATCCACATTAAAAAGGGCACCGTCTAAGTCCGTTGAGACGACACAATATGAACTGTGGTTTGGCAAGAAACCAAAGTTGTCGTTTCTTAAAGTTTGGGGTTGTGATGCTTCTGTGAAAAAGCTTCAACCTGATAAGCTCGAACCCAAATCGGAGAAATCTGTCTTCATAGGATACCCAAAGGAGACTGTTGGGTACACCTTCTATCACAGATCCGAAGGCAAGATATTCGTTGCTAAGAATGGATCCTTTCTAGAGAAGGAGTTTCTCTCGAAAGAAGTGAGTGGGAGGAAAGTAGAACTTGATGAGGTAAATGTACCTTCTCCCGAATTGGAAAGTAGTTCATCACTGAAATCAGTTCCAGTGATGCTTACACCAATTAGTGAGGAAGTTAATGATGATGATCATGAAGCTTCGGATCAAGTTACTACCGAACCTTGTAGGTCAACCAGAGTGAGATCCGCACCAGAGTGGTACGGTAATCCTGTTCTGGAGGTCATGTTACTTGACCATGACGAACCTACGAACTATGAGGAAGCGATGGTGAGCCCAGATTCCGCAAAATGGCTTGAGGCCATGAAATCTGAGATGGGATCCATGTATGAGAACAAAGTGTGGACTTTGGTTGACTTGCCCGATGATCGGCAAGCCATAGAAAATAAATGGATCTTCGAGAGGAAGACGGACGCTGATAGTAGTGTTACTATCTACAAAGCTAGAATTGTCGCAAAAAGGTTTTCGACAAGTTCAAGGTGTTGACTATGATGAGAGTTTCTCACTCGTATCTATGCTTAAGTCTGTCCGAATCATGTTAGCAATTGCCGCATTTTATGAAATCTGGCAAATGGATAAACAAAACTGCATTCCTTAATGAATTTATTAAAGAAGAGTTGTATATGATGCAACCAGAAGGTTTTGTCAATCCTAAAGGTGCTAACAAAATATGCAAGCTCCAGCGATCCATCTATGGACTGGTGCAAGCATCTCGGAGTTGGAATATACGCTTTGATAAGTTGATCAAAGAATATAGTTTTATACAGACTTGCAGTGAAGCCTGTATTTACAAGAAAGTGAGTGGGAGCACTACAGCATTTCTGATAAGTATATGTGAATGACATATTGTTGATCGGAAATAATGTAGAATTATTCTGCAAAGCATAAAGGAGTGTTTGAAAGGAGTTTTTTTAAAGAAAGACCTCGGTGAAGCTACTTATATATTGAGCATCAAGATCTATAGAGATAGATCAAGACGCTTGATAAGTTTTTCAATGAGTACATACCTTGACAAGATTTTGAAGTAGTTCAAAATGGAACAGTCAAAGAAAGAGTTCTTGCCTGTGTTACAAGGTGTGAAATTGAGTAAGACTCAAAGCCCGACCACGGCAGAAGATAGAAAAGAGAATGAAAGTCGTTTCCTATGCCTTAGTCATAGGTTCTATAAAGTATGCTATGCTGTGTACCAGACCTATTGTGTACCTCACCATGATTTTGGCAAGAGGGTACAATAGTGATCTAGGAGTAGATCACTCGACAGCGGTCAAAATTATCCTTAGTGGAATAAGGAAATATTTCTCGGTTATGGAGGTGACAAAAGGTTCGTCGTAAAGAGTTACGTCGATGCAAGTTTTGACACAGATCTCGATGACTCTAAGTCTCGATCTAGATAGATATTGAAAGTGGGAGCAATTAGCTAGAGTAGCTCCGTGCAGAGCATTGTAGACATAGAGATTTGCAAAATACTTACGGATCTGAATGTGACAGACCCGTTGACTAAAATTACCTCAGAAGCAAAACATGATCACACCTTAGTACTCTTTGGGTGTTAATCACATAGCGATGTGAACTAGATTATTGACTCTAGTAAACCCTTTGGGTGTTGGTCACATGATGATGTGAACTGTGGGTGTCAATCACATGGTGATGTGAACTATTGATGTTAAATCACATGGCGATGTGAACTAGATTACTGACTCTAGTGCAAGTGGGAGACTGAAGGAAATATGCCCTAAAGGCAATAATAAAGTTATTATTTATTTCCTTATTTCATGATAAATGTTTATTATTCATGCTAGAATTGTATTAACCGGAAACTTGATACATGTGTGAATACATAGACAAACATAGTGTCACTAGTATGCCTCTATTTGACTAGCTCGTTAATCAAAGATGGTTGAGTTTCCTAGCCATAGACATGAGTTGTCATTTGATTAACGGGATCACATCATTAGGAGAATGATATGATTGACTTGACCCATTCCGTTAGCTTAGCACTTGATCGTTTAGTATGTTGCTATTGTTTTCTTCATGACTTATACATGTTCCTATGACTATGAGATTATGCAACTCCTGTTTACCGGGGGAACACTTTGTGTGCTACCAAACGTCACAACGTAACTGGGTGATTATAAAGGTGCTCTACAGGTGTCTCCGAAGGTACTTGTTGGATTGGCGTATTTCGAGATTAGGATTTGTCACTCCGATTGTCGGAGAGGTATCTCTGGGCCCTCTTGGTAATGCACATCACTTAAGCCTTGCAAGCATTGCAACTAATGAGTTAGTTGTGGGATGATGTATTACGGAACGAGTAAAGAGACTTGCCGGTAACGAGATTGAACTAGGTATTGAGATACCGACGATCGAATCTCGGGCAAGTAACATACCAATGACAAAGGGAAAAACGTATGTTGTTATGCGGTCTGACCGATAAAGATCTTCGTAGAATATGTGGGAGCCAATATGAGCATCCAGGTTCCGCTATTGGTTATTGACCAGAGACGTGTCTCGGTCATGTCTACATTGTTCTCGAACCCGTAGGGTCCGCACGCTTAAAGTTCGATGACGGTTATATTATGAGTTCTTGTGTTTTGATGTACCGAAGATAGTTCGGAGTCCCAGATGAGATCGGAGACATGACGAGGAGTCTCGAAATGGCCGAAACGTAAAGATCGATATATTGGACGACTATATTCGGACATCGGAAAGGTTCCGAGTGATTCGGGTATTTATCGGAGTACCGGAGAGTTACGGGAATTCGCCGGGGAGAAGTATTGGGCCTTATTGGGCCATACGGGAATAGAGGAGAGAGGCCAAAAAGAAGGAGGCGCGCACCCCCCCCTCTGGTCCGAATTGGACAAGGGGTGCATCCCCCTTTTCCTTCTCCCTCTCCCCCTCTTTCCTTCTCTCCTACTCCAACAAGGAAAGGAGGAGTCCTACTCCCGGTGGGAGTAGGATTCCCCCCTTGGCGCGCCCTCCTCCTTGGCCGGCCGCCTCCCCCTTGCTCCTTTATATACGGGGGTAGGGGGGCACCCCATAGACACAACAATTGATCCTTTGGATCTCTTAGCCGTGTGTGGTGCCCCCCTCCACCATAGTCCACCTCAATAATACTGTAGCGGTGCTTAGGCGAAGCCCTGTGTCGCTAGAACATCATCATCGTCACCACGCCGTCGTGCTGACGAAACTCTCCCTCAACACTCGGCTGGATCGGAGTTCGAGGGACATCATCGGGCTGAACGTGTGCTGAACTCGGAGGTGCCGTGCGTTTGGTACTTGATCGGTCGGATCGTGAAGACGTACGACTACATCAACCACGTTGTGCTAACGCTTCCACTTTCGGTCTACGAGGGTACGTGGACAACACTCTCGCCTCTCGTTGCTATGCATCACCATGATCTTGCGTGTGCGTAGGATTTTTTTGAAATTACTACGTTCCCCAACAAAAGGGGTTGTCAATCCCTTCATGGCCACTTGCAAAAGTGAGATATGATAAAGATAATAAGATAAATATGTTTGGTATTTTTGTTGTATAGATTGGAAAGTAAAGATTGCAAAATAAAAGGCGGCAGAAATAGTAAGTTGATAGGAAAATAATATGATGGAAGATAGACCCGGGGGCATAGGTTTCACTAGTGGCTTCTCTCAAGATAGCATAATTTACGGTGGGTGAATGAATTATTGTCGAGCAATTGAAAGAAAAGCGCATAGTTATGAGAATATCTAGGCATGATCATGTATATAGGCATCACGTCCGTGACAAGTAGACCGAAACGATACTGCATCTCCTACTATTACTCCACACATCGACCGCTATCCAGCATGCATCTAGAGTATTAAGTTCATAAGAACAGAGTAACACATTAGGCAAGATGACATGATGTAGAGGGATAAACTCAAGCAATATGATATAAACCCCATCTTTTTATCCTCGATGGCAACAATACAATACGTGCCTTGCTGCCCTGCTGTCACTAGGAAAGGTCACCGCAAGATTGAACCCAAAGCTAAGCACTTCTCCCATTGCAAGAAAGATCAATCTAGTAGGCCAAACCAAACTGATAATTCGAAGAGACTTGCAAAGATATTTAAATCATGCATAAAAGAATTCAGAGAAGAATCAAATATTGTTCATAGGTAATCTTAATCATAAACCCACAATTCATCGGATCTCGACAAACACACCGCTAAAAGAATTACATCTAATAGATCTCCAAGAAGATCGAGGAGAACTTTGTATTGAGATCCAACAATTGCTACATTTCGTAGTACTGTTCTCAAGCATTCTTTGTTTTGTTAACTGTCTTATCTTCTAGTACATGTTTCTATTCTGCAATGTCGTGCTCAGTTCACTATTTTGGTTCATTTGGTCTGCTGTCCATTTAACTGTTTGGTTCAGTTCTGCAATTTGATTTTCATTTGCTATGGGTACAATTTTGTATTGTTATGCATGTGACACCAATCGAATTTGGTTGTACTCAATACATATTCTACTGATAGTATGGCAACTCTCAGTTAACCTGATCGAGATCTTCCTTATGTGTGTTGCAGGGAAATAATGGGAGACACCGTTTAGCATCGAGGTTTGTTCAAGCATGGTTCGTGCAGTTGCAGGAATCATTCTAATATTTAGGTTTCTTACAATTGTCTTGCACATGTACGTCCTGCTGTCAGAGGCTTAGACCCACTGTTCGACCCATTTTGCGTATGGGGAAATGAGATGTCCATGAATATCAGTCAAGTCAAGAAACTCAGAAAGATTGTTAGGATGAAGAAACTTGCGACGAATAATAGCAAGATCTTTGTTTGCACAATGAAGAAGACATCAGTCAACTATAGGATGGTACTAACTCTTTTACCTTGTTTTTACCCCTTGCGCCATTTCAAAATTTATAACAACAATTTATGCATATCTTTGTTTTCAATACTTTTCAAAGCAGTTCACCGATGATTACCTCTCAAACCACCTGCATGGTCAATGAGGGAGTCCTGGATTAGGGGGTCCCGGGCGTCCGGGCTATGTGACGTGGGTCGGACTCGTGGGCCGTGAAGATACAAGATGGAAGGCTTTCCCCCGTGTTCGGATGGGACTCCCCTTAGCGTGGAAGGCAAGCTTGGTGTTGATATGAAGATTCCTTTCTCTGTAAACCGACTCTGTATAACCCTAGCCCCCTCTGGTGTCTATATAAACTAGAGGGTTTAGTCCGTAGAGGCAATCATAATCACACAGGCTCGACATCTAGGGTTTAGCCATTACGATCTCGAGGTAGATCAACTCTTGTAACCCCTATACTCATCAAAGTCAATCAAGCAGGAAGTAGGGTATTACCTCTATCAAGAGGGCCCGAACCTGGGTAAACATCGTGTCCCCTGCCTCCTGTTACCTTCGATCCTTAGACGCACAGTTCGGGACCCCCTACCGAGATCTGCTGGTTTTGCAACCGACATTGGTGCTTTCATTGAGAGTTCCTCTGTGTTGTCGATAGAAGGATCAATGGCTCACCTTGTTGTCAACGACAAAATCACCTCTGGAAAAGCCCTAGTTCCTGGGCATATCCTCCAGATCGGCAATTTCACCATAGGCGCCCACCTGGCCATAAAGCCTGAGGCGGTCCCCCGGATTGCCAAAAATCATCTCCACATCAACCCCGAAAGCGTCGATAAGATGGATCCGACAGATGTTTCGTATTTAAATGAACTGATAGATCGCATCGCCGCCCTGGGGGTCTCAACAGATTATGATCTAATCGGGCTTAAACCCGACCAGAGAGAAATCATATCCCCACCGGTCACCCACCTGGTGACCGTCGTGGAAGAGCAAGGTGAGGATATCGCTCCTCCTACACTAAAAACAAACTACGTTGGGATCTCCGAGCTCTGCAAGCCGGAGACCCATCTTTGAGAAACCATCCGTCCTCTAAACATAGAACCAGGCCTCGAGCCTAAAAACCATTAGGACACTCCGGATCCTGGGCCATTAACCTCAGAAATTTTTCAAAACCCGGATTCCACAGTGGGCCACGGGTCAGATTTAATCCCACCCGCCCACCACAAGCAATACTCTCCAAGAAATTCCGGTCCCCCGAACATATGCGATTTAATGTATATACGATAGCAACCTCAGGAAACAGTCCATCACTTTTGGGCTAGATTCCTAATTGTTAAAAACAAGATTAAAGATTGTTGCGACGATGATGCGGTATTAGTCTTTTGCCGCAACTGTACGGACATGGGGATCCTCAATGCCCTCGACCGACACCGCATACTGCACTTCGCAGATTTGGCTCACATAGTACAGAAGTACTGCGCAATGGAAAGCTCCTGGAAAGCGCAAACAGCTCGGTGGGAACCACAGGCATTTTAGCCACCCATCGGCCGGGCGAAAAGGATGCACCCACACAGGGCACCCGATAATTGCTTCACAGACAAGAAAAATAAGCCCTTAACAGGGCATAGGACTATCCTTAATGAATGGCTTGACAAGCCTTTCCAGATACATACGATGCCGAATTCCGAACCAACACATAGCCTCCGGGCATGTTGGATACTTCGGCAGGTGGCTAAAAGCGGTGAGGCCATCCTCACAGAAACTACCCCAGCAAGGTACCCCTTCAAGGGTAACGATCTCAATGTGTTCACGGTCTTCAAGACCTTCTCTTCAAATAATCGGCGCAAACGGGCGCTCCGCGACCTCACCGAAGTCAACCAAGTAGCTGAAATAAACCCTTGGAACGACATGGCGATAACTTTCAACGCCACTGACAAACCACAGGCCCGATCAGTCCGAGCACCAGCCGCCTTAGTTCTAAATCCAATTGTGGACGGATTCCGGCTCACTGAAGTGCTCATGGACGGGGGCAGCGGATTGAACCTCATCTACGAGGACACGCTCAATAAAATGCAAATGGACAGGAATCGCATTGAGAAAAGTACCATAACCTTTCGGGGAATTATCCCCAGTCGAGAAGCAAGATGCTCGAGGAAAATTAAACTCAATGTGGTATTCGGCATGCCTGCGAACTATAGGTCCGAAGATATAATCTTCCAGGTGGCCCCTTTCAACAGTGGATATCATGCCCTGTTAGGGGGAGATGCATTCACACACTTTCAAGCCGTACCTCATTACGGGTACATGAAGCTCAAAATGCCCGGGCCCAACGGTGTTATCAATGTCTCCAATGATCCGGACATAGAACTCTGTGCCGAAAACAAAACCGCATCCCTGGCCCTCGAGGCACTGTCCGAAGCCCTGGTGGCCGAGGAGCTCACCGCTCTGCGTTCCACAGTGGATAGAGACGACGTAATTCTCGATAAGAGGCCTAAATCCACTTCTTTCAAGCCAGCAAACGAGATAGTCAAATTTCAAGTTCACCCGACGGACCACAAGAAGATAGCTTCCATTGGGGCACAGTTGGATCCGGCGGTCGACACCGCATTACGCGCGTTCCTGTGCGAGAATTGGGATATCTTCGCCTGGCACCCCTCGGACATGCCGGGAATCCCAGGCGCGCTGGACGAACACAGTCTCAACATACTGAAGGGATACAAGCCAGTCAAGCAAACGCTGCGGCGATTTTCTAAACCCAAACGACAAGCTATGGGTGAGGAGCTAGCCAAGCTACTCGAAGTCGGGTTTATCAGAGAGATCAAACATCCAGATTGGCTAGCAAATCTAGTCATGGTGCCGAAGAAGGATAAATCCGGGCGCTCGTGTGTCGACTTCAAGGACCTTAATAAAGCCTGCCCTAAGGATCCCTTCCCACTACCTCGCATCAACCAGATCATTGATGCCACCGCAGGACATGACTCACTGTGCTTCCTTGACGCATACTCTGGATACCATCAAATCAAGATGAAGGAATCCGACCAAGCCGCGATAGCATTCATCACCCCATACGGGCCCTTCTGCTTTAACACCATGCCCTTCTGATTCAAAAACGTCGGCGCCACATACCAACGCATGATTCAAACATGCCTGGAAAAGAAACCGGCAAGAGAGTTGAGGCATATGTAGATGATGTAGTCATCAAAACCAAGCATGTCGAATCATTGGTGGACGATTTACGCCTTACATTCGACAACCTCCGAAGATATGACCTAGGGCTCAATCCAGAAAAGTGCGTCTTCGGCGTTCCCGCCGGAAAATTGCTTGGGTTCATCATTTTCAATAGGGGAATTGAAGCAAACCCAGCCAAAATCCGAGCCCTGTCACAGTTGGCTACACCAACAGACCTCAAGCAGGTCCAAAAACTAGCCGGATGCGTCGCAGCGTTGAGTCGCCTCATCTCCAGATTAGGAGAAAAGGCGCTGCCATTGTATCGCCTGCTCCGACGCACCAACCACTTTGCGTGGACGGATGGTGCAATAGCCGGACTAGAATAAATAAAAGCTTTGTTAGCAAGCAACCCAATCCTGGCCACGCCAAACATCGGCGAACCCATGTTACTACACATATCTGCAACGCATCAGGTGGTGAGTGCGGTGCTCGTCGTGGAACGAGAGGAAGAGGGACACAAATTCCCACTTCAAAAACCAGTATACTATGTGTCAATGGTCCTCACACCCTGCAAATCCCGATACCCGCATTATCAGAAGATAGCGTATGCGGTCTTCATGGCATCCCGGAAGCTGTGGCACTACTTTCAAGAGTGCTCAATCACGGTGGCTTCTGAGGTACCACTCAATGATATCATAAACAACCGGGACGCCACCGGCCGGATTGCCAAATGGGCTATTGAGCTCTTACCGTTTGAATTAACATATAAGCCACCCCGAGCAATTAAATCTCAGGTGTTGGCTGACTTCGTCGCCGAATGGACGGAAGCCGAACTCCCTAAGGAGTATGGCACATATTCCAACTGGGTGATGCACTTCGACAGCTCTAAAATGCTAGCCGGACTTGGGGCTGGCGTCGTCCTGACATCCCCCACAGGAGATACAGTCTATTATGTGCTCCAAATACTGTATACAGACTCTAATAACGCAGCCAAATATGAGGCCTTATTGCATGGTCTTCGGATGGCTATCTCTATGGGCATACAACGCCTTGAGGTGCGTGGGGATTCAAACCTCGCAATATCCCAAATAAACGGAGATTTTGACGCCAAAGATCCGAAGATGGCAGCTTACTGCAACGCCGTGCTCAAAATATCAACTCGGTTTGAGGGGCTTGAGTTTCGTCACGTGCCCCGAGAGAGCAATCAGGCAGCAGACATCCTTGCTCGCATGGGCGCTAAGCGCGACCCCGTCCCACCTAACACCTTCGTGGAAAGGCTCTTCAAGCCATCCAACGTATGGCACAACGAGAGCAGCAACGCCAGTCCGGATCCGATCATACCCTCGGATTCCGAATACAATCCAGATATCATCGGGGGCTCAGCCATCGAACCAACGCCATCAGCTCATGTAATCATGGTAGTAATTGCCCCATGGACTGAACCCTTCCTGGCCTACCTCAATAGGTGAGAGCTCCCTGAGGACCAGAATGAGGCTCGATGTATCGTCCGATGCTCGAAAGCCTACAAGGTTCATAAAGGAGAGCTCTACATGAAAAGTACTACAGGAGTCCTTCAAAGGTGTATCTCCGAAGAAGAGGGACGACAGCTCTTGGCCGAAATCCATGCTGGTCTTGGCGGTCATCATGCTGCAGCTCGGGCCCTTGTAAGTAAGGCCTTCAGAACTGGATTTTTCTGGCCTACGACCCGAGCAGATGGCACGACCTCATCCAGCATTGTGTAGGATGCCAGCTTTTCGCCAATCAAAGCCATATGCCGCCTACCGCCCTACAAACAATCCCCATTACTTGGTCCTTTGCGGTCTGGGGGCTTGACATGGTCGGACCCCTTAAAGGGGGAAGCCATAAGAAAAAATATCTGTTGGTCATGGTGGATAAATTCACTAAGTGGATAGAGGCCAAGCCAGTTAAAATGGCTGAAGCCGGACCAGTGATAGATTTCATATCCGGTGTCATACACCGTTATGGTGTCCCACACAGCATCATCATCGATAACGGCTCTAACTTCATAGCCGACGAAGTAAAAACCTGGTGCGCTAATCTGGGCATCAAGCTCGATTATGCCTCCGTCTATCACCCTCAAACAAATGGTCAAGTCAAACGGGCTAATGGCCTGATAATGAGCGGCATTAAACCCAGACTAGTGCAGTCCTTACAGGAGTCAGATAAACACTAGGTTGAGGAGCTCGACTCCGTACTCTGGGGGCTATGGACCACGCCCAATCGCATGACCGGATACACACCGTTCTTCATGGTGTACGGCGCAGAGGCCGTCTTGCCCTGCGATATTATCCACGACTCACCTCGAGTCCGCATGTACGAGGAGAAAGAAGCCGAGCTCGATCGACAAAAAGACTTAGATGGCCTGGAGGAGGAGCGCGATGTCGCAAAAGCTCGCTCAGCATTCTACCAACAACAAGGTCGAGGATACCAAAGCAGAGAAGTGTGGGCCAAGACTTACAATGTCGGTGAACTCGTTCTACGCCTACCAGAGAAGAAAAAGGACAAGCTCAAGCCCAAATGGGAGGGTCCCTTCATTATAGAAGAAGTTCTCACTGGAGGAGCCTATCGCCTTCGTAATGCTTTGCATAATCGCTTAGAGCCGAACCCATGGAATGCTGCCAGACTCCAAAGATTCTACGCCTAAGTCCGAACTCACTGTTCGTTACCTTTTTCTATTTTTTTTCTCTTACTTCTTTTCGTTTTTATACGACTTCTGGCCCATGTTCGGATAAACCGCACAATTAAGGGGTACACATCCTTAAATGTTCATATCCCCCAATACCTGGGGGCTTCTTGACACAGAAGCTTGTTATTATTTTCCGAGCATCAAGCTCACAGTATATGTGTGGTCTTCTCATACACGTATATGTGTGGTTTTTCGAGTATATGTGTGGTCTTCTCATACACGTCTTTCTGCGAAATTATATGCACCTTTATGACTTAAGTTTTTGCCAAGTTGGGTTACCTGGCTCCTGTGCTTATACCCTTCGTTCCCACTTGTTCGGCTAGGGCATAGCGGGAGCACCTCTGCGATTGTTACAGCCGGGTCATCCAGACGTGTACCTCAGACGGGTGAAGCCGAAAGCTAACGTTCTTAAGGGAATAATAGGTCGGCAGACATAAGATGAACTGCCCTCGTGGCGATACAATCTCCCAACATACAACGTGTATTGTGATTTTTAGCATCACAGCTCAAGCATGCACAGCGCATGCTGGCCCAGGGAGAGGAACCCTTAACGAAACTATTCTCTTTGGAAGATGTTTCTTACGATCAAATGTAATATAACATAACTCCCCGAATACAACTTGCCTATTCAAGCAACTATGACCGGACTGCCTGGTTTCCGAAACATACTTTGGTGCTTCCCACCAGTACAATATTCAGAAACACTCCAAACTTTGGATTTCGGAGGTTAAAGCGGAAGGTCTGCCATGACAACTATTTTATGATTCGGCTGGAGATACGTTTATCGATAAAAGTACATTACTACTTGGACTCGAAAACTTCCTCGTCTTCTAGACCATCTAATAAGTTGTCTAGCTTACAATCCTGTTGCGAAAACTTAGCGAATGTCTTTACTTGGTCATATACCAACCTTACAGGAATTTCTTGTCCATCTAATCCTCGAGGCCCGACCCAGGCCATATGATTCGGATCAAGTCCGGTGTACTGTGTTTTCACCATGGCCCAGGCCTCTCGTGCCCCTTCTCGGCATGCTGATATCTTCCACAGTCCAAAGCGGCGCCGAGCTCCCTTGAATATATTCGCGAGTTCCTCCATACTTCCTGGAGGAGAATCGGCCGGCCATAAAGCCTTAGCAATGTTTCTCATTGCCTTCCGGGCTCGCTCATGCACTTTTGAGAGCTCTTGTAGCAGGTCGCCTTGGAATCCGGACACCTCTCCTTTGGGCCACCTAGTTAGCACACCTACAGAACAAACTTGTTACACTTCCAATTCGAAGACTGTATGGAAGTACGGTTAGAAAGCATACTGAATATGCCGCCCTTCAGCCTTATGTTCTCTTTCAAGGCATCCACCAGTTGGGCTCGTACATCCTTCAGCTCCTCAGCCTGCTTGTTGTTTGCATCTTGTAGCTTATTTTTGTCATCCCTGGTCCGCGTTAGTATACGCTGACCAGCAGCTTCTTGGCGTTCGGCATGTTCTTTATCCGCCCGTGCGGTCTTCAGTCTCTCTTCCAATTGATTCGGTGATGCTGCATCAAAAATACATAAGTGCTTATTAAAAAAACCTTGCTGGCTCATGATTATATTTTCTGAACAGTAGCGGACATTACCAGTCGGTGCCTCCTTGGACTTTGCCAATTCAGCGGTAACAACAGTTAGCTGGGCCCGACATTTTTCCAGCTCCTGAGACAGCATGTTGTTCTTCTCCGTGAGTACCTGATTATGCAACAATCCTCAAACCAGTTGTGTCAGCTGCTTTAAGTCTCGGGGGCTACTGACACATGATCTTACCTGCATGTCCTTGGAAAGCTGTTGAGTGGCTCCAGCGAGCCTGTCACGACTAGAATGTATGCATCCGCTGAGCTGAAGGCATTAAATGTTTCTTCAGTAAAGGTTGGGTCACGCATAGCCGCTCTCCGGCATCGATGGTTCATTGCACTCTCCACTTCGGAGTTGGTAACGGATACATCATCCGAATCCTCAAGGAGAGGACAATTCGGCATTTCACCTCTACCAACCCCAGCCCTTAGGACGGGATCCGGGGTCCGATTGGGTGGTGCATGACCGGCAAGGTCCCCGGACATACTCCGGCGTATGGTTTTCCAAAAAATGTGGCGCGGTAGGAAATGTCAAAATTCGGTACCTCTGCCACGAGAATATTAAAAAACCATACCTTTTTTAGGGTGGGAGCATGGCAGTATCGCCGTCCGCCTTTCTTTTCAAAGACCCGCCCCGTGTAGGTGTCGCCTTCTTAAGGGACGCTTCTGATGCGGTGTGGTGAGACGAGTGCCGCCCCTTTGAAAGCACGAGACAATGCGGTAGGTGAGGCGCAATAAGAAAACTCTTTTAGAGGAGATGTCTCCTGGGTACTTACGTGGGAAGAGGGGAGAAGGCTGGGGTAATCGGCTATAATGGCCACTTCCGTGCCGTCGTAACTCGTCTGATAGAAAACCCCCTCCTTGAGCTCTACAAATATATCCGGATCCTCTTCGAATCCGGGATCCAGGTCCCGAATATGGTCCTCCGGTTGCGGGGCGGGGCTATAGATCCCCGCGGCAACTTTCCTCCATTCCTGTTAAAAAAATGGTCGGATTAAGTTCAACTGGGTACGACTCAGGAGGAGTATTGAGTAAAATTACTGAGCGAAGGCTTACCTAGCTGGGAGGGTTGTACATGGAAAAGCCCTCTCGGCACTTAAGGCGAGTGAACTCTTCTTTCTCCCCCTTATAAAGATCAGCCAGCATGGCAGCCAAGGCGGCGAAGTTGTCCGGACCCTTACGCCCGCATCATGATGCGTCGTCTTCCCCGTTGTAGTGCCATATGGGGAGTCCTCTGGATTGGAGTGGTTGAACGCCCCGCGTTATTGAAATCTTCATTACCTTAATAATAGACAGTCCGGATTGGGCGAGTGTCTTTATCTTGTCCATTAGCTTCTTAACCTCCGCACTATCTTCCTCCTCGAGACTTCGGGGGCGCCAGCCATGGCGCTTCTTTAACGAAGCATTGGAAAACGTGGGTAGGCCTTGTCGGATTGGCTTTGGGAGAACGAAATCTTCAATATAAAACCACTCCGAGGGCCACTCTTCGGATGCCTTCCTCGGAGTGCCGGACAGGTATGCTGCCCCGGCTATGCGCCATACTTCGGCGCCGCCCACCTCGAATATGGATCCCTTTTGGGAGCGAGGGACGAGGCAGAAAAGCTTCCTCCATAATTCAAAATGGGCCTCGCAGCCTAGAATCAACTCACAAAGAGCCACGAAGCCCGAGATGTGCAGTATGGAGCCCGGCGTGATATTGTGCGGCTGGAGGCCGTAGTACTCCAGGATATCTCAGAGGAAAGGGTGGATTGGCAATCCAACGCCTCTTGAGAGAAAGGAAACGAAGCACACTCGCTCCCCTTCTGAAGGGTGATACGTCTCCAACGTATCTATAATTTTTGATTGCTCCATGCTATATTATCTTCTGTTTTGGACATTATTGGGCTTTATTATTCACTTTTATATTATTTTTGGGACTAAGCTATTAACCGGAGGCCCAGCCCAGAATTGTTGTTTTTTGCCTATTTCAGAGTTTCGCAGAAAAAGAATATCAAACGGAGTCCAAACGGAATGAAACCTTCGGGAACGTGATTTTCGGAACGAACATGATCCAGGAGACTTGGACCCTACGTCAAGCAACCAACAGGGAAGCCACGAGGTAGGTGGGTGCGCCTACCCCCTAGGGCGCGCCCTCCACCCTCGTGGGCCCCTTGTTGCTCCACCGACATACTTCTTCCTCCTATATATACCTACGTACCCCCAAATGATCAGATACGGAGCCAAAAAACCTAATTCCACCGCCACAACCTTCTGTACCCACGAGATCCCATCTTGGGCCTGTTCCGGAGCTCCGCCGGAGGGGGCATCGATCACGGAGGGCTTCTACATCAACACCATAGCCCCTCCGATGAAGTGTGAGTAGTTTACCTCAGACCTTCGGGTCCATAGTTATTAGCTAGATGGCTTCCTCTCTCTTTTTGGATCTCAATACAATGTTCTCCCCCTCTCTCGTGGAGATCTATTCGATGTAATCTTCTTTTGCGGTGTGTTTGTTGAGACCGATGAATTCTGGGTTTATGATCAAGTTTATCTATGAACAATATTTGAATCTTCTGAATTCTTTTATGTATGATTGGTTATCGTTGCAAGTCTCTTCGAATTATCAGTTTGGTTTGGCGTACTAGATTGATCTTTCTTGCAATGGGAGAAGTGCTTAGCTTTGGGTTCAATCTTGCGGTGTCCTTTCCCAGTGACAGTAGGGGCAGCAAGGCACGTATAGTATTGTTGCCATCGAGGATAACAAGATGGGGTTTTTATCATATTGCATGAATTTATCCCTCTACATCATGTCATCTTGCTTAAGGCGTTACTCTGTTCTTATGAACTTAATACGCTAGATGCATGCTGGATAGCGGTCGATGTGTGGAGTAATAGTAGTAGATGCTGGCAGGAGTCGGTCTACTTGTCTCGGACATGATGCCTATATACATGATCATACCTAGATATTCTCATAACTATGCTCAATTCTGTCAATTGCTCAACAGTAATTTGTTCACCCACCGTAAAATACTTATGCTCTTGAGAGAAGCCACTAGTGAAACCTATGGCCCCCGGGTCTATCTTCATCATATTAATATTCCAACACTTAGTTATTTCCTTTGCATTTTATTTTACTTTGCATCTTTATCATAAAAATACCAAAAATATTATCCTATCATATCTATCAGATCTCACTCTCGTAAGTGACCGTGTAGGGATTAACAACCCCTTATCGTGTTGGTTGCGAGGATTTATTTGTTTTGTGTAGGTGCGAGGGACTCGCGCATAGCCTCCTACTGGATTGATACCTTGGTTCACAAAAACTGAGGGAAATACTTACGCTACTTTGCTGCATCACCCTTTCCTCTTCAAGGGAAAACCAACGCAGTGCTCAAGAGGTAGCAAGAAGGATTTCTGGCGCCGTTGCCGGGGATGTCTACGCAAAAGTCAACATACCAAGTACCCATCACAAACCCTTATCTCTCGCATTACATTATTTGCCATTTGCCTCTCGTTTTCCTCTCCCCCACTTCACCCTTGCCGTTTTATTCGCCCTCTCTTTTTCGTTTGCCTCTTTTCGCTCGTCTTTCTTCACCATGTCTGAATCTGGGGAGGTTATCGCTAATGAAGGCAATAATAATAATTTGGGAACCTCTGATGCTTTCAATGATCCTCTTGAGGAACCTACTATCTTGCACACCAAAAAGTTTCGAGTCGGTAGTGGCAATATTATTGGGAAAGGAGTTATTCAAGATTTCTTTACTTGTGCCGGAGCTTTGCCCGTTATGGGCGTCTCTATTCTTCATAAAACTAGTAGCCTTGCGGATGCAATATCTTTGCTTGTAGTTGAACTTGAAAGGCAATTTCTTCATATGCATCCTTGCATACAAAGAATTTTCCTAGAATTTTCTAATATTGAGCATTCTTCTGTTAAGCGTGCCACCACTATCTTTTTGGCTCATGAGTTTAGATTCATAATGAAAGAGGCTAGAGAAATCTTTGCGCATTATAGGGTAGATGCTAGTCATCCTCCCATGGAAGCTATCCTTTTTAATCAAGACATGATGCGTTTACAATCTTTGGATCACGTTGCTTATAATGAAAATCTTAGGAAAAAGGTTCCATCCGATGTTCTAGTTGATAGAATTTCCGAGCTTAATGATGATTTTGCTATTCAGAATAATGGATTAGGTTTTTCTCTTGAATAAAGGCTTGTGACTTCTTGCCAAAAGAATGCTTGTAATGATGAATTGGTTGTGCAATACAAAGTGCCAAGGGAGGAACCCATACCTCCCGAGATTGATCTTGGGGACTTTTGTCCCATTAAATTTAGCCCTTTTGATTATTTTTGCTTGCCTCAAAGAAAACTTGCTGCTGAACGTAGAGAATATGAGAAAAAATTTCATGACTTGTCGTACCATTATTATGGCAATACCTAGATCTATGCTTGCTTTTATGCCTATCTAGGGGCGTTAAACGATAGCGCTAGTTGGGAGGCAACCCAATTTTATTTTTAGTTTTTTTGCTTTTTGCTTCTGTTTAGGAATAAATATTTTATCTAGCCTCTGGTTAGATGTCTTTTTATGTTTTAATTAGTGTTTGTGCCAAGTTAAACCTATAGGATCTTCTTGGATGATACTTATTTGATCTTGCAGAAAATTCCAGAAACTTTCTGTTCACGAAAACAATTGTTAAAAATCACCAGAACGTGGTAAAATATTGATTCCAATTGCTTCTGTTCAATAAACAAATTTTCTAGGTCTTCCTATTTTGGCTGATTTTTTGGAGTTCCAGAAGTTTGCGTTAGTTACAGATTACTACAGACTGTTCTGTTTTTGACAGATTCTGTTTTTCATGTGTTGTTTGCTTATTTTGATGATTCTATGGCTAGTAATAGAGTTTATAAACCATACAGAAGTTGGAATACAGTAGGTTTAACACCAATATAAATAAAGAATGAGTTCATTACAGTACCTTGAAGTGGTCTTTTGTTTTCTTTCGCTAACGGAGCTCACGAGATTTTCTGCTGAGTTTTGTGTTGTGAAGTTTTCAAGTTTTGGGTGAAAGATTTGATGGATTATGGAACAAGGAGTGGCAAGAGCCTAAGCTTGGGGATGCCCATGGCACCCCCAAGATAATCTAAGGACACCAAAAAGCCAAAGCTTGGGGATGCCCCGGAAGGCATCCCCTCTTTCGTCTACTTCCATCGGTAACTTTACTTGGAGCTATATTTTTATTCACCACATGATATGTCTTTTGCTTGGAGCGTCTTGTATGATTTGAGTCTTTGCTTTTTAGTTTACCACAATCATCCTTGTTGTACACACCTTTTGAGAGAGACACACATGATTCGAAAATTATTAGAATACTCTATGTGCTTCACTTATATCTTTTGAGTTATATAGTTTTTGCTCTAGTACTTGAATTATATCTTTTAGAGCACGGTGGTGGATTTGTTTTATAGAAACTATTGATCTCTCATGCTTCACTTAGATTATTTTGAGAGTCTTAAATAGCATGGTAATTTGCTTAATTAATCTGAATATGCTAGGTATTCAAGATTAGTAAAAACTTTCTTATGAGTGTGTTGAATACTAAGAGAAGTTTGATGCTTGATGATTGTTTTGAGATATGGAGGTAGTGATATTAAAATCGTGCTAGTTGAGTAGTTGTGAATTTGAGAAATACTTGTGTTGAAGTTTGCAAGTCCTGTCGCATGCACGTATGGTAAACGTTATGTAACAAATTTGAAACATGAGGTGTTCTTTGATTGTCCTCCTTATGAGTGGCGGTCGGGGACGAGCGATGGTCTTTTCCTACCAATCTATCCCCTTAGGAGCATGCGCGTAGTGCTTGGTTTTTGATGACTTGTAGATTTTGCAATAAGTATATGAGTTCTTTATGACTAATGTTGAGTCCATGGATCATACGCACTCTCACCTTTCCACCATTGCTAGCCTCTTCGATACCGTGCATTGCCCTTTCTCACATTGAGAGTTGGTGCAAACTTCGCCGGTGCATCCAAACCCCGTGATATGATACGCTCTTTCACACATAAACCTCCTTATATCTTCCTCAAAACAGCCACCATACCTACCTATTATGGCATTTCCATAGCCATTCCGAGATATATTGCCATGCAACTTTCCACCATTCCGTTTATCATGACATATTTATCATTGTCATATTGCTTAGCATGATCATGTAGTTGACATAGTATTTGTGGCAAAGCCACCGTTCATAATTCTTTCATACATGTCACTCTTGGTTCATTGCATATCCTGGTACACCGCCGGAGGCATTCATATAGAGTCATACTTTGTTCTAGTATCAATTTGTAATCATTGAGTTGTAAATAAATAAGAGTGTGATGATCATTATTTTCTAGAGCATTGTCCCAAGTGAGGAATAAAAAAAAGAGAATGGCCATAAAAAAGAGAAGGCCCAAAAAAGAGAGAAAAAGAGAGAAGGGACAATGTTACTATCCTTTTACCACACTTGTGCTTCAAAGTAGCACCATAATCTTCATGATAGAGAGTCTCTTGTTTTGTCACTTTCATATACTAGTGGGAATTTTTCATTATAGAACTCGGCTTGTATATTCCAACAATGGGCCTCCTCAAGTGCCCTAGGTCTTCGTGAGCAAGCAAGTTGGATGCACACCCACTTAGTTTCTTTTTGTTGAGCTTTCATATACTTATAGCTCTAGTGCATCCGTTGCATGGCAATCCCTACTCCTTGCATTAACATCAATCGATGGGAATCTCCATAGCTCATTGATTAGCCTCGTTGATGTGAGACTTTCTCCTTTTTTGTCTTCTCCACATAACCCCCATCATCATATTCTATTCCACCCATAGTGCTATGTCCATGGCTCGCGCTCATGTATTGCGTGCGGGTTTATAAGTTTGATATTACTAAAGTATGAAACAATTGCTTGGCTTGTCATCGGGGTTGTGCATGATGAGAGCATTCTTGTGTGACAAAAATGGAGCATGACTAAACTATATGATTTTGTAGGGATGAACTTTCTTTGGCCATGTTATTTTGAGAGGACATAATTGCTTAGTTAGTATGCTTGAAGTATTATTATTTTTATGTCAATATGAACTTTTATCTTGAATCTTTCGGATCTGAATATTCATACCACAATTAAGAAGAATTACATTGAAATTATGCCTAGTAGCACTCCTGTAACGCCCCAAGACCGACGCTTCAGTTGCCCTTCCATTTATTTTAGTTGTTGACGTGTGTTTATTATGTTTGTTGCATTATCATAATGGTTTTGCATATTTAATTCATATATGTTTATGCCATGATCATGTTGAGTGCCTTGTCATTTTTGCTTCTTGCATCATGTTCATCTTTTATTATATTGCATTGTGCCATCCTTGTTTGTTTGCCATGGTCATCTCACTTGCTTTGATTCATGCTTCATGATGTGATATGGCCTTTGTCGTTTTTGTTGCATTTGCATCACGATCATCATTGTAGTGTACATATTTCTCATGTGCTTGTTATCTTTGTGAACTCCTTCTCCTCATCTTCTTCGCTTCCATCTTGCCCTTCCATCTTAACCATCATCAAGTGCAACACCCAATCACTAGCTTCTTCCTTTCAATTCTGACACTTCTATTGCAAGTGACATTATTCCCTCATTCATTAATGTTCATTTATTTCCTGATGATCATACTCCTTTCCTTATGCCTCTCTGTCAAATTTCATCTCTATTAAAGTTGTTTTGGTTGGGCTAATAATTTACTCAAGTTTGAATCAAATTCAAACTTGTTTAAATTTTCTGTCTCTAAAATTTCCCAAAGCAATTTTATCAAATAGTGCATAATCCCAGGACTCCAGGGATATATTTTTATCTCCGGGATTCCTTCCCTAAGCCCATCAGAGGCGATCCTCCTGTTCTTCTCCTACCTCCTGTACGGCAGGCCATCAGGAGGCTCCACGTCGGCAGCCGGCTTGATTTGACGGCCGGGGTTGCCCTAAAGCCCCTATAAGACCTACCCCGAGCTATCCCTAATCCTAGTCCCTCCATTTCTTCCTCCCCAACCCTCTCCGGCTTACCATGCAGACCCAGGTTCGAATCCCCATCGGGCCAGTGGTGAAAAAGACCAATTTTTACCATTTTGGTCTCTATGACAGTAGGACCCCACACCCACACTCCTGCCACCTCAGCACCATGGGCCCCCTCGTTATTGACAGTGGCTGGCCTAGCCTGTGTTCCCTGTCGTCTTAATTTCTTTTGCATATTCGCAGAAATGCCATCATTTTGAAATGTCAATAACTAAATATCCATGCATCCAAATAGATCATGTCATATATGTAAAATGCTCAGATTCTCCTGTACTTTCATAATCTGCAACTTTCGTTCATGTTTAAAATGTTTAAACTTGCTGTTTGCATTATTTTGCATGAATGACATGTTAAAATGGTTTATTTCATAACTTAATAACCGTAGCTCCGTTTTAAATAAAATTTACATGTAAATGGGGTAGAAAATTGCATAGATTAACTTTCTGCACTTTATTTTGCTGTTTAACAATATTAAAATTGTGTATAGGGCAGGACAGTACCAAATGTTGAAATATGCATATGAGGATTTTCCGGAATTGTTGTTTGTTGTTCCGGCCTCATTTAAACTTGCTTCACCTCTTGCCATGTTAACCAACATTTAATCTTGACATGCATCATACTTGGTTGTGCATCATGCCATGTTATGTGATGGTTGTTTACCATGTTGTTTGCTTGTTTCCGGTGCTTCTTCTTCTCGATAGTTCCGTTAACGTTGCGATTGTGAGGATTCGTTCGGCTACGTTGCTTTATCTACTTCATGGACTCGTTCTGCTTCCTAGCGGGATTTCAGGCAAGATGACCGTCACCTTGGATCTCATTACTATCATTGCTATGCTAGTTGCCTCGATGCTATTGCTATGCCGCGTTACCTACCACTTGCTTATCAAGCCTCCCAAATTGCCATGAACCTCTAACCTTTGTCACCCTTCCTAGCAAACCGTTGTTTGGCTATGTTACCGCATTTGCTCGGCCCCTCTTATAGCGTTGCTAGTTGCATGTGAAGATGAAGATTGCTCCATGTTGGATTATGTTTATGTTGGAATATCACAATATCTCTTATGTTATTAATGCATCTATATACTTGGTAAAGGGTGGAAGGCTCGGCCTTATGCCTGGTGTTTTGTTCCACTCTTGCCGCCCTACTTTCTGTCATATCGGTATTATGTTCCCGGATTTTGCGTCCCTAACGCGGTTGGGTGTTATGGGAACCCCTTGACAGTTCGCCTTGAATAAAACTCCTCCAACAAGGCCCAACATTGGTTTTACCATTTGCCTACCTACCACCTATACTTTTCCCTTGGGAGTAATTAACCCGAGGGTCATCTTTATTTTAGCCCCCGCCCCCCGGGCCAATGCTTCTCTAAGTGTTGGTCCGAACTAGAGCCACTTGCAGCGCCACCTCGGGGAAACTTGAGGGTTGGTTTTAGTTGTACGTAGTGCTCATCCGGTCGTGGCCTGAGACGAGATACGCACGGCTACTATCAGGGTGTCGGCACGCCGGGAGGTCTTGCTGGTCTTGTTTTACCATTGTCGAAATGTCTTGTAACCGGGATTCCGAGATTGATCGGGTCTTTCCGGGAGAAGGAATATCCTTCGTTGATCGTGAGAGCTTATCATGGGCTAAGTTGGGACACCCCTGCAGGGTTTGAACTTTCAAAAGCCGTGCCCGCGGTTATGTGGTAGATGGGAATTTGTTAATATCCTGTTGTAGTAAACTTGAAGTAAACTCTTCTAAAATACACCAACCGCGTGCGTAACCGTGATTGTCTCTTTTCAGGGTTGTTCGAGAGGAGAACACGGTTTGTGTTATGTTTGACGTAGGTAGGAGTTCAGGATCACTTCTTGATCATTACTAGTTGACGACCGCTTGTTAGGCTCCTCTTCTCACTCTTGTTTCATAAGTTAGCCACCATACTTTGCTTAGCCGCTGCTGCAACCTCACCACTTTACCCCTTCCTTACCCATTAAGCTTTGCTAGTCTTGATACCCATGGTAATGGGATTGCTGAGTCCTGATGGCTCACAGATTACTACACCAACAGTTGCAGGTATAGGTTATGCGATGATCATGACGCGAGAGCGATGTTTATTTGTGTTGGAGTTCTTCTTCTTCTTCGTCGATCTGGGGTTAGGTTCCTGGTCGGCAGCCTGGGCTAGCAGGGTGGATGTCGTTGAGTTCCTGTTTGTGTTTCATCCGTAGTCGGATGTTGATCTTGTGTATGAGGTATTGATGTATTCTTTGGGGCGGTTGTGCCTTTTGTATGTATCCCCAACTATTATGTAATGGAACGATGTAATGATATCCACCTTGCAAAAGCATCTTCAAGATGGGCATCTATCCTTGGTGGGACCTTCAACTTCCTTTAGGATAGGGTCGCATCTTGGGCGTGACAACTCCGCATCAAAAATTCTGTTTTTTATCATTTACTTACTCGAGGACGAGCAGGAATTAAGCTTGGGGATGCTTGATACGTCTCCAATGTATCTATAATTTTTGATTGCTCCATGCTATATTATCTTCTGTTTTGGACATTATTGGGCTTTATTATTCACTTTTATATTATTTTTGGGACTAACCTATTAACCGGAGGCCCAGCCCAGAATTGTTGTTTTTTGCCTATTTCAGAGTTTCGCAGAAAAAGAATATCAAACGGAGTCCAAACGGAATGAAACCTTCGGGAACGTGATTTTCAGAACGAACATGATCCAGGAGACTTGGACCCTACGTCAAGCAACCAACAGGGAAGCCACGAGGTAGGTGGGCGCGCCTACACCCCTAGGGCGCGCCCTCCACCCTCGTGGGCCCCTTGTTGCTCCACCGACATACTTCTTCCTCCTATATATACCTACGTACCCCCAAATGATCAGATACGGAGCCAAAAACCTAATTCCACCGCCGCAACCTTCTGTACCCACGAGATCCCATCTTGGGGCCTATTCCGGAGCTCCACCGGAGGGGGCATCGATCACGGAGGGCTTCTACATCAACACCATAGCCCCTCCGATGAAGTGTGAGTAGTTAACCTCAGACCTTCGGGTCCATAGTTATTAGATAGATGGCTTCCTCTCTCTTTTTGGATCTCAATACAATGTTCTCCCCCCCTCTCATGGAGATCTATTCGATGTAATCTTCTTTTGCGATGTGTTTGTTGAGACCGATGAATTGTGGGTTTATGATCAAGTTTATCTATGAACAATATTTGAATCTTCTGAATTCTTTTATGTGTGATTGGTTATCTTTGCAAGTCTCTTCGAATTATCAGTTTGGTTTGGCCTACTAGATTGATCTTTCTTGCAATGGGAGAAGTGCTTAGCTTTGGGTTCAATCTTGCGGTGTCCTTTCCCAGTGACAGTAGGGGCAGCAAGGCACGTATAGTATTGTTTCCATCGAGGATAACAAGATGGGGTTTTTATCATATTGCATGAATTTATCCCTCTACATCATGTCATCTTGCTTAAGGCATTACTCTGTTCTTATGAACTTAATACTCTAGATGCATGCTGGATAGCGGTCGATGTGTGGAGTAATAGTAGTAGATGCTGGCAGGAGTCGGTCTACTTGTCTCGGACATGATGCCTATATACATGATCATACCTAGATATTCTCATAACTATGCTCAATTCTGTCAATTGCTCAACAGTAATTTGTTCACCCACCGTAAAATACTTATGCTCTTGAGAGAAGCCACTAGTGAAACATATGGCCCCCGGGTCTATCTTCATCATATTAATCTTCCAACACTTAGTTATTTCCTTTGCTTTTTATTTTACTTTGCATCTTTATCATAAAAATACCAAAAATATTATCCTATCATATCTATCAGATCTCACTCTCGTAAGTGACCGTGTAGGGATTGACAAACCCTTATCGCGTTGGTTGCGAGGATTTATTTGTTTTGTGTAGGTGCGAGGGACTCGCGTGTAGCCTCCTACTGGATTGATACCTTGGTTCACAAAAACTGAGGGAAATACTTACGCTACTTTGCTGCATCACCCTTTCCTCTTCAAGGGAAAACCAACGCAGTGCTCAAGAGGTAGCAAAGGGTTGGGGAAATTTTCCGCCAGGGCTTCGCCATTGAAAGAAGTTAATCCCGCCCGAACAGGGACTAGATCCGCGGGAGGGAGGTATCCCTGCACCTGAAGCTTGGTCAGTTGGGCATGGGATACCGAACAGCTCTCCCAATCGCCTTTTTGAGGACCGTGGGGACGGGAGGAAGAACTGGGAGAGCTGGCCATGTTTGTGTGGTTTCTTGTGGCAAGTTCTAAGATTTTCGCCTGGTGTAGAATGGCATCTGAGATCTAATCTCCTTAAATAGACGCCTTTTGTACGCCGCCTGGGTGTTATTTGTATAAACGCTTGGACCTTTCATGTTCGTCTGACACGTGGAAGCCGAGGTGACGGAGGCGTGGAAGCCGAAGGATATGATGTTTAATGCAGAGTCGAAGCCGTCCGGAATATCATGGAGGGCCTACCCGGTAGGACCGAGGATGTAAAAGTCGGATACTACATCATCGTCGAAGGGTGGTATACGGTTCTTTTTGTTCAAATTGCTCTGGAGTATTCGGAAGAGGAACCCGCCTTGCAATGCTGAAGACAATCTGCACGCCGGACATATCATCATTGAAGCCTGGTTCAGGGGCTACTGAGGGAGTCCTGGATTAGGGGGTCCCCGGGCGTCCGGGCTATGTGACGTGGGACGGACTCGTGGGCCGTGAAGATACAAGATGGAAGGCTTTCCCCCGTGTCCGGATGGGACTCCCCTTGGCGTGGAAGGCAAGCTTGGCGTTCGGATATGAAGATTCCTTTCTCTGTAAACCGACTCTGTATAACCCTAGCCCCCTCTGGTGTCTATATAAACCGGAGGGTTTAGTCCGTAGAGGCAATCATAATCACACAGGCTAGACATCTAGGGTTTAGCCATTACGATCTCGAGGTAGATCAACTCTTGTAATCCCTATACTCATCAAAGTCAATCAAGCGGGAAGTAGGGTATTACCTCTATCAAGAGGGCCCGAATCTGGGTAAACATCATGTCCCCTGCCTCTTGTTACCTTCGATCCTTAGACGCACAGTTCGGGACCCCCTACCCGGGATCTACCGGTTTTGACACCGACAGTCAAGAGGCGAGGAAGGTATTCATTCAACACCCATGGTACAATATTGAAGTCTTGCTGAAGAGGACGAAGGTTGGGCAGGCAATTATCTGTAGCCACTGGCCTAAAGTTGCAAGGACATTCAACATCACTGAAGGCTCAATATTTTCCTTCCGCTTCTGCAGTTTCCCAAATGAGATTCATCTGTCTATTTATCGTGTATGATACTACTTTCCAAAGGTTTTTTATGTTGCATGTGAAACTTGGTGCTATTGTGTAATGGCGTAACTGAGTGCCGAAGCTATCTGATGTAATTCGATTATGAAATCCTGGTTGCTGTTATACGGATATGAAATATCTGGTGTGTTTTATAAGAAATATCAATTTGATTAGTACATGGATTATCAATAATAGGCTAATTACCCTGCTTATTGGGGTTTTCTATTGTAGACGGTTACTCAGACAGCACCGTGGGCGATGAACTCAACCAACTCGCACGGTTTCTAGAAAGTAGGCGTGTTCGATCAACTAACAATCACACACGGCTTCCGGCAGTGAACTGTTTTGCGTTCGGCCACCTTGCACAAACGTTTCCACACAAAGAACTGTGTGTGATATACATACGAACGGAAATGATTTTCTGCGATTCACCGTGTGGGATGTACATACGAACGGAAACAATTGGGTTTTGATGCCCCGCCAGATCGCACACGAGCTCATTTTGCCCAGTCAGTGAGCCAGGAGGGCCTATCCCGACGGTTTCTGGGTCGTGTGGGAAGGACCGCCCTATCGCCCACACTCACTTGGCGATGGTTCCAAACTCCGTCGCGGAAAGGGGTTAAAAACCGTTTGTATAGCACGTCGTTGTACCAGTGTGTAGCCAAGTCTCCAATGCCCTCCAGCAACACCTATTGATCAAGTTTGAGCTAGTAGGTCCCCAACCAAGTTGGGTCCTAAGAGGTTAGACACAATAGGCTTGGCTACCCAAATGGTTCTTTTCTTGACACCACTTTGAGTACCAACAAATTTGGCAAACACATTACCAACCTTATCCTTCCCAAGAGAATACACATCATCAATTATAATAGGGTTGGATAAGGTACCATTCGTGCATGAATAAGCGACGTGACCTTTCTTACAACATAGGTAGCAATGCCTACTCGTCACTTTCTTCTCACTTGATTTCTCAACTTGAGAAGGATTAGCTTGAGTCTTCTTGGGAAAATGCATTTCTTCAACTTGAGGTTGAGCATGAGAGTGAACTTGTGGCCGTGATGACCCACAAGTATAGGGGAGCAATTGTAGCTCTTTTCGATAAGTAAGAGTGTTGAACCCAACGAGGAGCAGAAGGAAATGACAAGTAGTTTTCAGTAAGGTAATGTCTGCAAGTGCTAAAATTGTAAGTGGCAAGTAGTTCGATAGCAAGATAATTTGTAACGAGCAAGTAACGATAATAGTAACAAGTATGCAGCAAGGTAGCCCAATCCTTTTGAGGCAAATGACAGGCCAAAACAGTCGCTTATAATAAGCAAAGCATTCTTGAGGGTACACGGGAATTTCATCTAGTCACTTTCATCATGTTGGTTTGATTTATGTTCGCTACTTTGATAGTTTGATATGTGGGTGGACCGGTGCTTAGGTGTTGTTCTTACTTGAAAAAACCTCCTACTTATGGTTAACCCTCCCGCAAGCATCCGCAATGACGAGAAAAGTATTAAGAATAAATTCTAACCATAGCATTAAACTCTAGGATCCAATCGGTCCCTTACGGAATAGTGCATAAACTGGGGTTTAAGTTTCTGTCACTCTCACAACCCACCATCTATTTACTGCTCCACAATGCATTCCCTTAGGCCCAAATATGGTGAAGTGTCATGTAGTCGACGTTCACATGACACCACTAAGGGAATCACAACATTGATACCATCAAAATATCGAACACATATCAAATTCACATGATTACTTGCAACATGATTTCTCCCGTGACCTCAAGAACAAAAGTAACTACTCACAAATAATAAACATGCTCATGATCAGAGGGGTATTAATATGCATAATGGATCTGAACATATAATCTTCCACCAAATAAACCATATAGTAATCAACTACAAGATGTAATCAACACTACTAGTCACCCCCTAGCACCAACCTATAGTTCCGGTAACGAGATTGAATACAAGAGATGAACTAGGGTTTGAGATGAGATGGTGTTGGTGAAGATGTTGATGGAGATTGCTCTCCCCAGGATGGGAGAGTTGTTGGTGATGATGATGACGATGATTTCCCCCTCCGGGGGGAAGTTCCCCTGGCAGAATCGCTCCACCGGAGGGCAAAAGTGCTCTTGCCCAAGTTCCGCCTCGAGACGGCGGCGCTTCGTCCCGAAAGCCTCCTCCTTATTTTTTCTAGGTCAAAATGACTTATATACCAGAAGATGGGCACCGGAGGTGGGCCGAGGAGGCCACAACCTACCAAGGCGCGCCAGGGGGGCTGGGGCACCCAGGTGGGTTGTGCCCACCTGGTGGCCCCCTCTGGTGTTTATTGGCTCCAATATTCCTTAAATAATTCATAAAAATTATCCATAAAGTTTCAGCTCATTTGGATTGTGCAGAATAGGTGGCCTGACGTAGCTTTTGCAGTTCCAGATTTCCAGCTGCCAGAATTCTCCCTCTTGGTGTGTTCCTTGTAAATTATGAGAGAAAAGGCATTAGAATTACTCCAAAAAGCATTATTATGGCTAAAAACATTATAAATAACAGTGAGGAAACATGATGCAAAATGGATGTATCAGGCCGCTTCCCTTGTTGCTTGTCACTAATGGGATTCTTCATCAATGGGCAAGATCTAACATGATGCCCTTCAACTTTGCACTTGAAGCAAACTATCTTGGCCGAATTCTTGACTTGTTCTTAGCCCTTCTTCTTGTTCATCTTGGACTTATTCTTATTGGAGTTGAATCCAAGTCCACCTTTGTCATTGGGGGATTTTTGCACTCTCAAGATATTGTTGAGTGTGAATTTCCCTTCATGACTCTTTTCCAAGTCTTTCTTCAAACAAGTGACTTGGGCCTTGAGCTCTTTGATTTCCTCTACATGGTTAGTATCAACACAAGTACTAGAGGAAGTATAAGCTTCATTGTTAGAGCAACAAGGTAAGGAAAGCAATTCATGACAAGATGTACCAACATTGTGAGTAGATGAATTACAAGGACTAGCACATGGCAATATAGCATTTTGACTAGAAATAGTGCTAGTATCCACATGAGGATCACTAGATGTTACCTTAGCAATAATGGCCTCATGAGCTATCTTTAGCACATTATGGGATACTAGAAGATCATCATGAGAGCTTGAGAGCTTTTCATGACTTTCTTCCAATTTCCCATAATTGCTAAATAGCAACTCAAGTTGAGCCCGTAGCTCAACATTCTCGTTCAAAATGGATGCTTCACAAGTAATAGAGTTAGTAGCACAAGCATCATCAATAATAGCAAGAGGAGAAGGCAACTTGGCAAGATCTTCTGAATATGAAGCTTTAAGTTGTGCATGAGACTCGGTGAGTTTGATGAGCTCACTCTTAATGACCCTTGAGCCATTTACGAGGTGCCCAAAGTCCTCAAGGAGTTTAGCATGCGCAACTTCAAGCTTCTCATTTTTAGTTTCAAAATCATTGGCCACCTCAAGAGCTCTATCATGAGATTCCTTCAGTCTAGATAGTTCTAGAGCAAAAGTCTCCTCAAGAGATTCCTTGGTGGTTTGTTCAAGTTCAAGAGCTTGAGAGAGGTCTGCAATCTCATTAGCATAATCATGCTCATGACCTTCCATTTTCTCAATGGTGACCTCATGCTCCTCAAGATGACATTCCAACTCCTAAATATAACTCTTGCCCTCAATGGCAATGGACATGATTTCCATGAAGTTGGAACGAGCAATTTTATTTTTATGAAGAGCTTTAAAAACCATTTCCCCCTTAATTTTTAAGGAGGCAACATTATCATTCTCTTCATCATTATCCTCATCATCATTAGCATTAACATCATCATCAAGAGACATATTGGGTTTGAAAGTAGGAGATACCTTTGAAGCCTTAGCCATAAGGCATAAAGCAATAGATGATGATGTAGGATCCCTTGAAGCACCATTTAAGACCACATCTTGTTCCATGGAGTGTTGAGTTTTCTCTACATTGTTAGTACAACAACTCGAGGAAATAGATACATTTTTATCATGGCAACAAGACATAGCAAGCATATCATCATGAGATTTGAGCAAGCAATTTCTACATGATATGCAAGGACTCTCAACACAAGCATGTGAAACATGTAAGGTGCTCGAAGTGTTAAAGTCCAAAGAAAGACCATTGCAATAAGATAATGAAAAAAGAATCACCAAGAACAAGCACACTATCATCATTGCAATGACCAACACTACTCATTACCTTGTGGTAATCCACATGTAGGTGAAGTAGAAGAAGTTGAGAAGGCAACACGGCCGGAGGTGGAGGGAGAACAATCATCCCCACAAATCTTGGACACGCCATATTTATCTTGAAGCTTTGTCCACAACTCATGAGCATCCCGGAACGAGATGAGTTAAAATATAACTACATTGCTCAAAGCATCGAAAAGCACATTAGAAGCTTGAGCATTGAGATAAGAGTTTTTCTCATCCTCTAAAGATAATCTTTGGGGATCCTTTGGAGGAGAAAAACCCGTATCTACAATTCGCTCTAAATTTGGGTCCATGACCATAAAGAGGTTAAGCATGCGAATTACCCAAACATGAAAATTTGTGTCATCTAAACTAAGAGTGTCAGAGAATCCTAATCCCCTAGCCGACATCTTTACTCTCTAGGCGGTAAAGCCTAATAAAGAGAGACAAGGCTCTGATACCAATTTAAAGATCATGGATGTCGCCTAGAGGGGGGTGAATAGGCGCTTTAAAATAATGACGGTTTAGGCTTGAACAAAAGCAGAATAAACCTAGCAGTTAAATTGTCAAGCACAAAACCTACGACAACTAGACTCACCTATGTGCACCAACAACCTATGATAAGCAAGATAAACTACTAGGTGATACCAAGATATATGACAAGAAACAATATGGCTATCACAAAGTAAAGTGCATAAGTAAAGGGCTCGGGTAAGAGATAACCGAGGCACGGGAGACGGCGATGTATCCCGAAGTTCACACCCTTGTGGATGCTAATCTCCGTTTGGAGCGGTGTGGAGGCACAATGCTCCCCAAGAAGCCACTAGGGCCACCGTAATCTCCTCATGCCCTCGCACAATGCAAGATGACATGATTCCACTAAGGGACCCTCGAGGGCGGTCACCGAACCCGTACAAATGGCAAACCTTGGGGGCGGTCACCGAACCCGTACACTTTGGCAACCCTTGGGGGCGGTCACTGGAACCCGTCAAATTGCTTGGGGTGATCTCCACAACCTAATTGGAGACCCTGACGCTTGCCTGAAGCTTTACACCACAATGATTAAGCACCGAACACCACCAACCGTCTAGGGCGTCCAAGCACCCAAGAGGAACAAGCTCAAGGGTACCAAGCACCCAAGAGTAATAAGATTCTCAACTTGTAACTTCCACGATCACCGTGGAGAACTCAAACCGATGCAGCAAATGCAATGGCAAGGGCACACGGAGTGCCCAAGTCCTTCTCTCCTAAATCCCACCAAAGCACCAAATGCTAGGGAGGAAAATGAGAGGAAGAACAAGAAGGAGAACACCAAGATCTAGATCCAAAGGGTTCCCCTCACATAGAGGAGAAAGTGATTGGTGGAAATGTGGATCTATATCTCCTCACTCTTTTCCCCCAAAAATTTGGAAGAATCCATGGAGGGGTTGAGAGATAGCAAGCTCGAAGAAGGTCGACAATGGGGGAAGAATACGAGATCGAAGGATAAGGTTCATTGGGGAAGAATACCCCCTTTTATAGGTGGGAAAAATCCAACCGTTATGCTCACAGCCCGCACAGAGCGATACTACCGCTAGGGCGGTGGAAGCCCTTTGAAAAAGAACAGCGAGGAGGCAAAAGGCCGATAGAACCGCCGGAGCAGTACTACCGCTCGTCCTCATAGTACTACCGCTAGGGGTAGCGGTACTACCGTTAAGGGTAGGGGTAGTACTGCTTGTGACCGGTACTACAAAATACATCTGTGCCTACCACCGCTGGACTTAAGACGAGTTTTTGGTCCGGAGCGGAAGTAGCCACGGAAGTAGCCGCTGCAGTACCGCTCTGGAGCGGTAGTAAAATTACATCCGCTCCAAGCGGTAGTACCGCTCCCAAGAGCGGCAAAAATTACATCCCCTCCAAGCGGTAGTACCTGAAGGAAATATGCCCTAGATGCAATAATAAAGTTGTTATTTATATTTCCTTATATCATGATAAATGTTTATTATTCATGCTAGAATTGTATTAACCGGAAACTTAGTACATGTGTAAATACATAGACAAACAGAGTGTCACTAGTATGCCTCTACTTGACTAGCTCATTAATCAAAGATGGTTAAGTTTCCTAGCCATGGACAAAGAGTTGTCATTTGATGAACGGGATCACATCATTAGAGAATGATGTGATTGACTTGACACATCCATTAGCTTAGCACTATGATCGTTTAGTTTATTGCTATAGCTTTCTTCATAACTTATTATGCAACTCACGAATACCGGAGGAACACTGTGTGTGCTATCAAACATCACAACGTAACTGGGTGATTATAAAGATGCTCTATAGGTGTCTCTGATGGTCTTTTTTGAGTTGGCATAGATCGAGATTAGGATTTGTCACTCCGATTGTCGGAGAGGTATCTTTGGGCCCTCTCCGTAATGCACATCACTATAAGCCTTGCAAGCAATGTGACTAATGAGTTAGTTACGGCATGATGCATTACAGAACGAGTAAAGAGACTTGCCGGTAACGAGATTGAACTTGGTATGATGATACCGACGATCGAATCTCGGGCAAGTAACATACCGATGACAAAGGAACAACGTATGTTGTTATGCGGTTTGACCGATAAAAGATCTCCGTAGAATATGTAGGAACCAATATGAGTATCCAGGTTCCGCTATTGGTTATTGACCGGAGATGAGTCTCGGTCATGTCTACATAGTTCTCAAACCCGTATGGTCCGCACGCTTAACGTTCTATGACGATCGGTATTATGAGTTTATGTGTTTTGATGTACCGAAGGTAGTTCGGAGTCCTGGATGTGATCACGGACATGATGAGGAGTCTCAAAATGGTTGGGACATAAAGATGGATATATTAGACGATGTTATTCAGACAACGGATGAGTTTTGGGGGTCACCGGATAAATATCGGAGTGTCGGGGGGTTATCGGAACCCCCGGGGGAACTAATGGGCCTCTATGGGCCTTAGTGGGCAGATAGGAAGGGCCAGGAGGGGCTGGCCGCGCCCCCCCCCCTTGGGTCCGAATTGGACTAGGGGAAAGGGGCGGCGCCCCCTTTCCTTCCCTTCCCCCTCTTCCTTCCTTCCCCCTCTCTCCCTCTTGATGGATTCCTACTAGGACTTGGAATCCTAGTAGGATTCTGTAACATCCCAATTTTCCTAAATTAGGATGTTATTAGATCATTCATATGCATATCATATTTTTATTGCATTATTTGTCTTTCTGTAATATTTCGAATCATTATGCAACCAAAGGCCATTTATTGGAGCGGAGATAACATGACTTCTCCCCTATTTTAAAATGTTCATAATGTGCAGAATATTATTTCCAATTCGTATGATATGTTCTGGTAATTTTTGCAATCTTCAAAATATTTTATTTGAGTGTTTTGTTGCTGTTATGTGTTGCCTATTGCATAAAAACTATTTTCGAAAATTGCATTAGTGTTGGAACTAGTGTTCCTGTAGTTTATAGCTGTAGTGCTATTTTACTCTGTGTCTAAGTATTTTTTATTTAGTTTTTATACTGTTGTTTTATTTTTAGTTTTTACTGTTGTAGTTTTTGTTAAAGAGAAAAAAAAAGCAGCACGCAGCACAGCGCAGCGCCCAGTGCGCAACAGTCGCGGCCCAGCTCCGCTGCAGCCCAGCCCACCTATGTACGCAAAGCGGTACGCGCCGCGCCGCCCGTGCCCGACCCGCACCCGATCCGCCAGCTCGCCTCAGCTGCTGACCCGCGGGCCCCGCCTTACTCTTCTTCCCTGAGTCGACCGCACGCGCAGCCGCACACGCCCACCCGAGCGCGAGCCCGAGTCGAACTCGAGCACCGGGCCACCCCGCGCACGTCCGAGACGTCTAGGGCGAGCCCACGCCCTCGAGGAACCCAGAACCCCGTTCCTCGACCTCCTTCGCTGCCGCACGCCTCGGTTAGGGGTGATTGGATCTCGCCGGGGAAGTCCACAGCCGCCCTTGCTGCTTGCGCTCGTCGCCGTTAGGAGCCCCTACAGCTCCAGCTTGTGCTTTTCGACCCCTCCTTCGCTTCCGCATCTTCTTGACGGGCTTGTTTTGGCCACAGAGCACGGGAGCGAGGTAGCCGAGTCGCCAGAGTTCGTTTGACTTTGGGGCAGCCGCCGTCCATCCCCACCGCCACCGACGCCCCGCCGCTGTTGAACACCAGCACCACCTCCGCCACTCAACGCTGCACCCTTCCGTCCTTTCGTCTTCGTCGGAGCACCACCGGGGAGCCGTCGCCGCCGACGCCCGATTCCGCCGCCGCCGTCCTTTGTTCTCTGGTGAGCACGCGCGCACAGAGTAGGCTCCAGCCAATCACAAGCTGCCACGTGGACACCAGCTACAGTACACGCACGAACAGTGCAGGAGTTTTCTGTTGTTTTCTGTTTTCTTTTTCAGATTTCAGCTAAAACTTCAACTAGCTATATCTTTTATTATATAAGTCCAATTTAGGTAATTCTTTTTCCTGTGCACTCAAAAAAATCGGCACATTATCACAGTACCAACTTTGCACATGTTTGCTCTGTTCAAATTTGAATTCGTTTGAATTTGAATTAAACCTTCCGGAGGCCGTAACTTCCCAACCATTTAACGAAATTTAGTGACTCTTTTTGCATTGTGACCGTAGTGCAATTTAGGTGATGTTAAGCTATTGTTGGGTTTTTAAAATGGTTTTCTTGCTGTTGTTTTTATTTTGGTTCTATTTGTGTGTTGCGATGATTGATTTGTTGAATTGTGTGAAACGTGTAGATTGTCCGGAGTGCGACGCGAGCTATTGTCAGGAGTGTGACTTTCTGAACCAGAACCAAGGCAAGTTACATGTTGATAATACTTTACCTATTGTTTTCTATGCATGTAGTTATATCACACTATGAATATATGCATGTATAGGATTAATATATAAATTTACTATGCTGTTGAGCTATCTTCCCGTGTTTTGCAAATCGTGGTAGTTGTAGCTTGCTATGCTTTGTAGACGGGGGTGGTTCGTGTGTTCATTGAGCTTATGTGAGGACTATAAATATAACAAATTGAGTAGTAATTAAGGACTTAATTCACCTCTGGGCGGAATTGGTATTGAAGGGTGGTTTCAAGAACATCATGGTTTATACCCTCTGAATGTAAGTGGACGGCCGCCCAGGCTCAAAAAGATCAGACAGACTTAGTGACTAGTAGCTTCCATGCGCAACCACTAGCTAAATGGGCTCTGGCTTAGTTGAGTAGGTTGTGGGATCCTCGCCCAGGTAAGCTAGCAGATGTAGGTATGAGTAGGTGTACCGGCTGCCGGGGGTGGAGGTGACTGCTTCTGAAAGACTTCGTCTCAACCTTCGGGTTGAGTCTAGTGGGTAAAGTGTGCAAAACTCTGCAGAGTATTAAAACAAATCGTGATTAGCCGTGCCCCCGGTTATGGGTAAATTTGAGCGACTATGTCATTACAGTTGTTGGATGATCTTGACAGATGTGACACTTAATAAATTTGTTGGGCAACTTAATAAAGGGTAGGTTGGAGTTGATTTTGCCAACTCAACCTTGTGTATTTAATTGTAGTAATAAAAGAAGTAAATAAAAATTTGACTATTAGGTAGTTATTAGGATAAAATCAGCTTTCTGCAAAAATAAACCCTCAAGCCTTCCTTTTGTTATACTATGCATATACATGTAGGTCTGCTATATTATTACTCATGTGTAACTTGCCAATACATTCAAAGTATTGACCTATATGGCTGCAACGTCTCATGTTGCAGGATATTCAGACGAAGAGTAAGGTACCGTTAGGGTCGCGAGTCTGCACTCAGCATCGCCAGTGGGCTATGATGGGACTCATCGTTATTTTCTACTACTTTCCGCTGTTTGATTGAATAAAGCTAGCCAAGTGCTATGCAGATTGTTTTATTTTATACATTCTGGATCATACATTGTAATAAATGATGCACTTGCTATTCTGGTATTCATCTATACTGTGTGTGCTAGCGAGTTCGATCCAGGGACTAGCACGGTAAGCACAGAGACTCAAATCCTTCGAGGTTTGGTCGTTACAGATTCCCCTCTTGGGGGCGCACCCTAGGGGCCGGCCGGCCTCCCCCTTTCTCCTTTATATATGGGGGCAGGGGGCACCCTAGAACACACAAGTTGACAGTTGTCTTAGCCGTGTGCGGTGCCCCCCTCCACAGATTTCCACCTCGGTCATATCGTTGTAGAGCTTAGGCAAAGCCCTGCGTCGGTAGCTTCACCATCACCGTCACCACGCCGTCGTGCTGACGAAACTCTCCCTCGGCCTCAGCTGGATCAAGAGTACGAGGGACGTCACTGAGCTGAATGTGTGCAGATCGCAGAGGTGCCGTGCATTTGGTACATGGATCGGTTGGATCGCAAAGACGTTTGACTACATCAACCTTATTACTAAACGCTTCCGCTTTCGGTCTACGAGGGTACGTGGGCACACTCTCCCCGCTCGTTGCTATGCATCACCTAGATGGATCTTGCGTGTGCGTAGGAATTTTTTTGAAATTACTGCATTCACCAATAGTAGCATCCGAGCCAGGTCTATGCGTACATGTTATATGCACGAGTAGAACACAAAGAGTTGTGGGCGATAATAGTCATACTGCTTACCAGCATGTCATAGTTTGATTCGGCGGCATTGTTGGATGAAGCGGCCCAGACCGACATTACGCGTATGCTTACGCGAGACTGGTTCTACCGACGTGCTTCGCACACAGGTGGCTAGTGGGTGTCTGTTTCTCCAACTTTAGTTGAATCGAGTGCGACTACGCCCGGTCCTTGTTGAAGGTTAAAACAGCAAACTTGACGAAAAATCGTTGTGGTTTTGATGCATAGGTAAGAACGGTTCTTGCTAAGCCGTAGCAGCCACGTAAAACTTGCAACAACAAAGTAGAGGACGTCTAACTTGTGTTTTGCAGGGCATGTTGTGATGTGATATGGTCAAGACGTGATTATATAAATTTTTGTATGAGATGATCATGTTTTGTAACACAATTATCGGCAACTGGCAGGAGCCATATGGTTGTCGCTTTATTGTATGAAATGCAATCGCCATGTAATTGCTTTACTTTATCACTAAGAGGTAGCGATAGTCGTAGAAGCAATAGTTGGCAAGACGACAACGATGCTTCGATGGAGATCAAGGTGTCAAGCCGGTGATGATGGTGATCATGACGGTGCTTTGGAGATGGAGATCAAAGGCACAAGATGATGATGGCCATATCATATCACTTATATTGATTGCATGTGATGTTTATCCTTTATGAATCTTATTTTGCTTAGTACGGCGGTAGCGTTATAAGATGATCTCTCACTAAATTTCAAGGTATAAGTGTTCTCCCTGAGTATGCACCATTGCTACAGTTCATCGTGCCGAGACACCACGTGATGATCAGGTGTGATGAGCTCTACGTTCACATACAACGGGTGCAAGCTAGGTTTGCACAAGCAGAATACTCAGGTTAAACTTGACGAGCCTAGCATATGCAGATATGGCCTCGGAACACTGAGACCGAAAGGTCGAGCGTGAATCATATAGTAGATATGATCAACATAGTGATGTTCACCATTGAAAACTACTCCATCTCACGTGATGATCGGACATGGTTTAGTTGATGTGGATCACGTGATCACAAAGATGATTAGAGGGATGTCTATCTAAGTGGGAGTTCTTAAGTAATATGATTAACTGAACTTTAATTTATCATGAACTTAGTACCTGATAGTATTTTGCATGTCTATGTTGTTGTAGATAAATGGCCTGTGCTGTTGTTCCGATGAATTTTAATGCATTCCTAGAGAAAGCTAAGTTGAAAGATGATGGTAGCAATTACACGGACTGGGTCCGTAACTTGAGGATTATCCTCATTGCTGCACAGAAGAATTACGTCCTGGAAGCACCTCTAGGTGCAAGACCCGCTGCAAGAGCAGCGCCAGACGTTGTGAACGCCTGGCAGAGCAAAACTGATGACTACTCGATAGTTTAGTGTGCCATGCTTTACGGCTTAGAACCGGGACTTCAACGACGTTTTGAGCGTCATGGAGCATATGAGATGTTCCAGGAGTTGAATTTAATATTCCAAGCAAATGCCTGGATTGAGAGATATGAAGTCTCCAATAAGTTCTACAACTGCAAAATGGAGGAGAATAGTTCTGTTAGTGAGCATATACTCAGAATGTCTGGGTACCACAATCACTTGACTCAGCTGGGAGTTAACCTTCCAGTTGATAGTGTCATTGACAGAGTTCTTCAATCACTGCCACCAAGCTACAAGAGCTTCGTGATGAACTATAATATGCAAGGGATGGATAAGACGATTCCCGAGCTCTTCGCAATGCTAAAGGCTACGGAGGTAGAAATCAAGAAGGAGCATCAAGTGTTGATGGTCAATAAGACCACTAGTTTCAAGAAAAGGGGTAAAGGGAAGAAGGGGAACTTCAAGAAGAACAGCAAACAAGTTGCTGCTCAAGTGAAGAAGCCCAAGTCTGGACCTAAGCCTGATACTGAGTGCTTCTACTACAAAGGGACTGGTCACTGGAAGCAGAACTGCCCCAAGTATTTGGCGGAGAAGAAGGACGGCAAAGTAAAAGGTATATTTGATATAGATTTTATTGATGTGTACCTTACTAATGCTCGCAGTAGCACCTGGGTATTTGATATTGGTTCTGTTGCTAATATTTGCAACTCAAAATATGGGCTACGGATTAAGCGAAGATTGGCTAAGGACGAGGTGACGATGCGGGTGGGAAATGGTTCCAAAGTCGATGTGATCGCCGTCGGCACGCTACCTCTACATCTACCTTCGGGATTAGTTTTAGACCTGAATAATTGTTATTTGGTGCCATCGTTAAGCATGAACATTATATCTGGATCATGTTTGATGCGAGACGGTTATTCATTTAAATCAGAGAACAATGGTTGTTCTATTTATATGAATAATATCTTTTATGGTCATGCACCCTTGATGAGTGGTCTATTTTTACTAAACTTGGTAGTAGTGATACACATGTTCATAGTATTGAAGCCAAAAGATATAAGTTTAATAGTTATAGTGCAACTTATTTGTGGCACTGCCGTTTAGGTCATATTGGTGTAAAGCGCGTGAAGAAAATCCATGCTGATGGGCTTTTGGAATCACTTGATTATGAATCACTTGATGCTTGCGAACCATGCCTCATGGGCAAGATGACTAAGACTCCGTTCTCCGAAACAATGGAGCGAGCAACAGACTTGTTGGAAATAATACATACTGATGTATGCGGTCCGATGAGTGTTGATGCTCGCGGTGGGTATCATTATTTTCTGACCTTCACAGATGATTTGAGCAGATATGGCTATATCTACTTGATGAAACATAAGTCTGAAACATTTGAAAAGTTCAAGGAATTTCAGAGTGAAGTGGAAAATCATCGCAACAAGAAAATAAAATTTCTACGATCTGATCATGGAGGAGAATATTTGAGTTATGAGTTTGGTCTTCATTTGAAACAATGCGGAATAGTTTCGCAACTCACACCACCCGGAACACCACAGCCTAATGGTGTGTTCGAACGTCGTAATCATAATTTATTAGATATGGTGCGGTCTATGATGTCTCTTACTGATTTACCGCTATCGTTTTGGGGTTATGCTTTAGAGACGGCTGCATTCACGTCAAATAGAGCACAATCTAAATCCGTTGAGACGACACCATATGAACTGTGGTTTGGCAAGAAACCCAAGTTGTCGTTTCTTAAAGTTTGGGGCTGCGATACTTATGTGAAAAAGCTTCAACCTGATAAGCTTGAACCCAAATCGGAGAAATGTGTCTTCATAGGATACCAAAAGGAGACTGTCGGGTACACCTTCTATCACAGATCCGAAGGCAACATATTCATTGCTAAGAATTGATCCTTTCTAGAGAAGGAGTTTCTCTCGAAAGAAGTGAGTGGGAGGAAAGTAGAACTTGACGAGGTAATTGTAGCTACTCCCTTATTGGAAAGTAGTTCATCATAGAAATCAGTTCTAGTGATTCCTACACCAGTAAGTGAGGAAGCTAATGATGATGATCATGAAACTTCTGATCAATTTACAACCAAACCTCGTAGGTCAACCAGAGTAAGATCCGCACCAGAGTGGTACGGTAATCCTGTTCTGGAGGTCATGTTACTTGACCATGACAAACCTACGAACTATGAGGAAGCGATGATGAGCCCAGATTCCGCAAAATGGCTTGAGGCCATGAAATCTGAGATGGGATCCATGTATGAGACCAAAGTGTGGACTTTGGTTGACTTGCCCGTTGATCGGCAAGCCATAGAGAATAAATGGATCTCCAAGAAGAAGACTGACGCTGACGGTAATGTTACTGTCTACAAAGCTCGACTTGTTGCGAAAGTTTTCGACAAGTTCAAGGAGTTGACTACGATGAGACCTTCTCACCCGTAGCGATGCTTAAGTCCGTCCGAATCATGTTAGCAATTGCCGCATTTTATGATTATGAAATTTGGCAAATGGATGTCAAAAATGCATTCCTTATGGATATCTTAAAGAAGAGTTGTATATGATGCAACCAAAAGGTTTTGTCGATCCAAAAGGTGCTAACAAAGTGTGCAAGCTCCAGCGATCCATTTATGGACTGGTGCAAGCCTCTCGGAGTTGGAATATATGCTTTGATAGTGTGATCAAAGCATATGGTTTTATATAGACTTTTGGGGAAGCCTATATTTACAAGAAAGTGAGTGGGAGCTCTGTAGCATTTTTGATATTATATGTGGATGACATATTGTTGATCGGAAATGATACTAAATTTCTGAATAGCATAAAAGGATATTTGAATAAGAATTTTTCAATGAAAGACCTCGGTGAAGCTGCTTATATATTGGGCATCAAGATCTATAGAGATAGATCAAGACGCTTAATTGGACTTTCACAAAGCACATACCTTGATAAAGTTTTGAAGAAGTTCAAAATGGATCAAGCAAAGAAAGGGTTCTTGCCTGTGTTACAAGGTGTGAAATTGAGTCAGACTCAATGCCCGACCACTACAGAAGATAGAGAGAAAATGAAAGTCATTCCCTATGCTTTAGCCATAGGTTCTATCAGGTATGCAATGCTGTGTACCAGACCTGATGTGTGCCTTGCTATTAGTTTAGCAGGGAGGTACCAAAGTAATCCAGGAGTGGATCACTGGACAGCGTTCAAGAACATCCTGAAATACCTGAAAAGGACTAAGGATATGTTTATCATTTATGGAGGTGACAAAGAGCTCGTCGTAAATGGCTACGTCGATGCAAGCTTTGACACTGATCCGGATGACTCTAAGTCACAAACCGGATACGTATTTTTATTGAATGGTGGAGCTGTCAGTTGGTGCAGTTCCAAGAAGAGCGTCGTGGCAGGATCTACGTGTGAAGCGGAGTACATAGCTGCTACGGAAGTAGCAAATGAAGGAGTCTGGATGAAGGAGTTCATATCCGATCTAGGTGTCATACCTAGTGCATCGGGTCCTATATATGAAAATCTTTTATGACAATACTGGTGCAATTGCCTTGGCAAAGGAATCCAGATTTCACAAGAGAACCAAGCACATCAAGAGACGCTTCAATTCCATCCGCGATCAAGTCAAGGAGGGAGACATAGAGATTTGCAGATACATACGGATCTGAATGTTGCAGACCCGTTGACTAAGCCTCTCTCACGAGCAAAACATGATCAGCACCAAGACTCCATGGGTGTTAGAATCATTACAATGTAATCTAGATTATTGACTCTAGTGAAAGTGGGAGACCGAAGGAAATATGCCCTAGAGGTAATAATAAAGTTGTTATTTATATTTCCTTATATCATGATAAATGTTTATTATTCATGCTAGAACTGTATTAACCGGAAACTTAGTACATGTGTGAATACATAGACAAGCAGAGTGTCACTAGTATGCCTCTACTTGACTAGCTCATTACTCAAAGATGGTTAAGTTTCCTAGCCATGGCCAAAGAGTTGTCATTTGATGAACGGGATCACATCATTAGAGAATGATGTGATTGACTTGACCCATCCGTTAGCTTCGCACTATGATCGTTTAGTTTATTGCTACTGCTTTCTTCATAACTTATACATGTTCCTTTGACTATGAGATTATGCAACTCCCGATACCGGAGGAACACTTTGTGTGCTATCAAACATCACAACGTAACTGGGTGATTATAAAGATGCTCTATATGTGTCTCTGATGGTGTTTGTTGAGTTGGCATAGATCGAGATTAGGATTTGTCACTCCAATTGTCGGAGAGGTATCTCTGGGCCCTCTCAGTAATGCACATCACTATAAGCCTTGCAAGCAATGTGACTAATGAGTTAGTTACGGGATGATATATTACGGAACGAGTAAAGAGACTTGCCGGTAACGACATTGAACTAGGTATGATGATACCACGATCGAATCTCGGGCAAGTAACATACCGATGACAAAGGGAACAACGTATGTTGTTATGCAGTTTGACCGATAAAAGACCTTTCTAGAATATGTAGGAACCAATATGAGCATCCAGGTTCCACTATTGGTTATTGACCGGAGATGAGTCTCGGTCATGTCTACATAGTTCTCGAACCCGTAGGGTCCACATGCTTAACGTTCAATGACGATCGGTATTATGAGTTTATGTGTTTTGATGTATCGAAGGTTGTTCAGAGTCCTGAATGTGATCACGGACATGATGAGGAGTCTCGAAATGGTCGAGGCATAAAGATTGATATATTGGACGATGTTATTCGGACACCGGATGAGTTTTGGTGGTCACCAGATAAATATCGGAGTGCCGGGGGTTATCGGAACCCCCGGGGGAACTAATGGGCCTCTATGGGCCTTAGTGGGAAGAGAGGAAGGGCCAGGAGGGGCTGGCCGCCCCCCCCCCCCCCTGAGTCCGAAGTGGACTAGGGGAAGGGGGCGGCGCCCCCCTTTCCTTTCCTTCCCTTCCCCCTCTTCCTTCCTTCCCCCTCTCTCCCTCTTGATGGATTCCTACTAGGACTTGGAGTCCTAGTAGGATTCCCCACTTGGGGGCGCGCCCTAGGGGCCGGCCGGCCTCCCCCTTGCTCCTTTATATACGGGGTCAAGGGGGCACCCTAGAACACACAAGTTGACAGTTGTCTTATCCGTGTGCAGTGCCCCCCTCCATAGATTTCCACCTCGCTCATATCGTTCTAGAGCTTAGGCGAAGCCCTGCGTCGGTAGCTTCATCATCACCGTCACCACGCCGTCGTGCTGATGAAACTCTCCCTCGGCCTCATCTAGATCAAGAGTATGAGGGACATCACCGAGCTGAACATGTGCAGATCGCGGAGGTGCCGTGCGTTCGGTACTTGGATCGGTTGGATCGCGAAGATGTTCGACTACATCAACCGCGTTACTAAACGCTTCCGCTTTCGGTCTACGAGGGTACGTGGACACACTCTCCCTGCTCGTTGCTATGCATCACCTAGATGGATCTTGCGTGTGCGTAGGAATTTTTTTGAAATTACTGCGTTCACCAATAGTACCGCTCCCGTGAGCGGTAGTACTGCTGCAGCCTTTTTAAGGACACCAAAACTGACACAAGTTCTGCAAACGGACTTCGAATTCAATGAAACCAAGTTTGTTGGAAAGCTAGCTACAAGGGCTAACAAAATATTGATAGAAATAACAATAAGAATGAAATTAGAAAAGGCCCATAAGAAAATGGTGAGAACCCTTCCTCGAATAAGGCCGATAAAACCTCCAACACCGAAAACTTAATAGAAGAAGCATATGAAATCCATTTTTGATGTACTAGAGCTTGTCACGAAGATAACCACAAGATCTAAAACCTCACAACGAGAAAATACAAATAAGAATCAAGAAATATGATGCGAGGATGCAATGGTTTGAGCTCTCGGTGATCGATACGATCAAGCTACTCACTTCAGAGCCCCCCTTGATAGTACGGCTATCGATCCTATAACCCGGTCTCCAAACTATCACCATGAGACCGGTAAAATAGAAAACCTATCAAGGGAAAACCTTTGCCTTGCACGAAGTTCACTTGAGATAGATGATGAGGATTTTGACTCCCTCAAGTTGGACCACCTTTCTTGATTGCGTTCGCTCGATCAAGACTAGTTGATTGCTCCTCATACTCCACTATGTGTGATCCACTCTTTGGCACATCTTCACAAGTCCATTGACACCACAATGGACGGCAAGCTTCAAGAATGATCTCTTCGTGATGCTCCACTTGAACTTGCACCGCAATCTTGATGACGATCACCACTTGATGTCATCCTTCATGGGTTGTATGAGATCTTCCTCTTGATGCAAACCCATGGAAACAAATCTAACCCCACATAGAACTCACATGTAGATCATGGGTTAGTACACAAGCGTAATGGACAATGCTTACCATACCATGGGATCACTTGATCCCTCTTGGTACATCTTCTACGTTTTGTCTGTTGATCAACTTGATTTACTCTTGACTTAGTCTTGATCAACCTTGAACCTTTCCAACTCGCTCGGTTGAAGCGTTTGGGTTGTTTCGATCCCTGCATATAGCATTTAAATCTGGTTGTTGGTTCTTGAAAGAAATAAATCTTGCATGCACAAAGATACCAGTACCAGTACTCTTTTGTGGAGTACTTCACTCTCCCTCAGTTTATCCATGGAGTAAAACACGTATTAATTGAGACAACTGGTGTGAGAGGTGTGCATGATTTTTATGGATGATCAGCAGCGCTCTAGTTCCAAGGGAGACAATGGCTTGCGCCACCTCACTGATCCGTGGCACGGACTTTACATCTAGCCATGTATCAAGCAGCCACACCCCTTCTTGTTCTTCTCTATACCATGCCGACATCCCTATATATACAAGAAGTAGTTTTCCATCCGCGTGCGGGGTGCGCGTGCGGCTTAGGACTTTGGACGCTTGGCGACGGTGAGAGGCGTGGTGCTCTCCCCGTGACCGTGAGGAGGTTCTTGTTTAGAACGAGAAGAGGTCAGTGTATCTTGTCCGATTCTACTCCTTTGGTTCTTGCAGCATAGCATAGACCAATTGAAATATCATGGATGTCGCCTAGAGGGGGGTGAATAGGCGCTTTAAAATAATTACGATTAAAGCTTGAACAAAAGCGGAAGAATCCTAGCGGTTAAATTGTCAAGCACAAAACCTACAATAACTAGGCTCACCTATGTGCACGAACAACTTATGATAAGCAAGATAAACTACTAGGTGATAGCAAGATATATGACAAGAAACAATACGGCTATCACAAAGTAAAGTGCATAAGTAAAGGGCTCGGGTAAGAGATAACCGAGGCATGCGAAGACGAAGATGTATCCCGAAGTTCGCACCCTTGCGGATGCTAATCTCCGTTTGGAGCGGTGTGGAGGCACAATGCTCCCCAAGAAGCCACTAGGGTCACTATAATCTCCTCATGTCCTTGCACAATGCAAGATGACATGATTCCACTAAGGGACCCTTGAGGGAGGTCACCGAACCCGTACAAATGGCAACCCTTGGGGGCGGTCACCGAACCCGTAAACTTTGGCAACCCTTGGGGGCGGTCACCGGAACCCGTCAAATTGCTCGGGGTGATCTCCACAACCTAATTGGAGACCCCGACGCTTGCCCGGAGCTTTACACCACAATGATTGAGCTCCGAACACCACCAACCGTCTAGGGCGCCCAAGCACCCAAGAGGAACAAGCTCAAGGGTACCAAGCACCCAAGAGTAATAAGCTTCTCAACTTGTAACTTCCACGATCACCGTGGAGAACTCAAACCGATGCACCAAATGCAATGGCAAGGGCACAAAGAGTGCCCAAGTCCTTCTCTCCCAAATCCCACCAAAGCAACAAATGCTAGGGAGGAAAATGAGAGGAAGAACAAGAAGGAGAACACCAAGAACTCCAAGATCTAGGTCCAAGGGGTTCCCCTCACACAGAGGAGAAAGTGATTGGTGGAAATGTGGATCTAGATCTCCTCTCTCTTTCCCCCCAAAAACTAGCAAGAATCCATGGAGGGATTGAGAGATAGCAAGCTCGAAGAAGGTCAACAATGGGGGAAGAACACACGCTCAAAAGATAAGGTTCATTGAGGAAGAAGACCCCCTTTTATAGGTGGGAAAAAATCCAACCGTTATGCTCACAGCCCGCACAGAGCGGTACTACCGCTCATGGGAGTGGTACTACCGCAAGGGCGGTGGAAGCCCTTTGGAAAACAACAGTGAGGAGGCAAAAGGCCAGTAGAACCACCGGAGCAGTACTATCGCTCGTCCTCATGGTACTACCGCTAGGGGTAGTGGTACTAACGTTAAGGGTAGCGGTACTACTGCTTGCGAGCGGTACTAAAAAAATAGATTCGTGCCTACCACCGCTGGACTTAAGACGAGTTTTTGGTCCGGAGCAGAAGTAGCCATGGAAGTAGCCGCGGTAGTACCGCTCTGGAGCGGTAGTAAAAATTTACATCCGCTCCAAGTGGTAGTACTGCTCCCAAGAGCGGTAGTAAAAATTACATCCCCTCCAAGCGGTAGTACCGCTGCAGCCTTTTTAAGGACACCAAAACTGACACAAGTTCTGCAAACGGACTCCGAATTCAACGAAACCAAGTTTGTTGGAAAGCTAGAGACAAAGGCTAACACAATCTTGATAGAAATAACAATAAGAAGGAAATTAGAAAAGGCCCATAAGAAAATGGTGAGAACCCTTCCTCAATAAGACCAGTAAAACCTCCAACACCGAAAACGTAATAGAAGAAGCATATGAAATCCGTTTTTGATGTACTAGAGCTTGTCTTGAAGACAACCACAAGATCTAAAACCTCAAAAAGAGAAAATACAAATAAAAATCAAGAAATATGATGCAAGGATGCATTAGTTTGAGCTCTCTACGGTCGATACGATCAAGCTACTCACTTGAGAGCCCCCCTTGATTATATGGCTATCGATCCTATAACCTGGTCTCCAAACTATCACCATGAGACCGGTAAAATAGAAAACCTATCAAGGGAAAACCTTTGCCGCACTAAGTTCACTTGAGATAGATGATGAGGGTCTTGACTCCCTCAAGTTGGACCACCTTTCTTGATTGCGTTCACTCGATCAAGACTAGTTGGTTGCTCCCCCATACTCCACTATGTGTGAGACACTCTTTGGCACATCTTCACATGTCCATTGACACCACAATGAACGGCAAGCTTCAAGAATAATCTCTTTGTGGTGCTCCACTTGAACTTGCACCGCAATCTTGATAACGATCACCACTTGATGTCATCCTTCATGGGTTGTATGAGATCTTCCTCTTGATGCAAACCCATGGAAACAAACCATAACCCCACATAGAACTCACATGTAGATCGTGGGTTAGTACACAAAGCATAATGGACAATGCTTACCATACCATGGGATCACTTGATCCCTCTCCTTACATCTTCTACGTTTTGTGAGTTGATCAACTTGATTTACTCTTGACTTAGTCTTGATCAACCTTGAACCTTTCCAACTCGCTCGGTTGAAGCGTTTGTGTTGTTTCGATCCCTGCGTATAGCATTTAAATCTGGTTGTTGTTTCTTGAAATAAATAAATCTTGCATGCACAAAGCTACCAGTACCAGTAGTCTTTTGTGGAGTACTTCACTCTCCCTCTGTTTATGCACAAGTCTCCGCACTAGTGGCGGGAGGAGCAAGCAGAGTGCCAATAAAATCATTGTTGTTGGTATTTGAGAAATCACATAACTTGGTGTTCTCTTGAGTCATGATGACCACACAACAAGATTGCACTCAAAAACTAATCCGGCAAGAAAACGGCGAACGGAAAAAGAGAGGCGAATAAAACGGCAAATTTTGTGAAGTGGGGGAGAGGAAAACAAGAGGCAAATGGAAAATAATGTAAATTTCAAGGAGATGAGATTTGTGATTAGGAACCTGGTTATGTTGAAGATCCTCCCTGGCAACGGCGCCAGAAATTCTCCTTGATGGTAGCTAGAACTACGTCGGTATTTCCCCGGAGAGGGAGGGATGATGTAGCACAGCGATGATAGAGTATTTCCCTCAGTTATGAAACCAAGGTATCGAACCAGTAGGAGAACCAAGCAACACAATGTAAACGGCAACTGCACACAAATAACAACACCTCACAACCCGACGTGTTAAAGCGGTTGTCAATCCCTTTCGGGTAACGGCGCCAGAAATTGGCAAGCGGACGTGAGGTAAATTGTAGTAGATTGAAATAATATATCACAAATAAATAAAGTGCAGCAAGGTATTTTTGTATTTTTTGGTTCAATAGATCTGAATAAAAATGCAAAGGAAAAGTAGATCGCAAGGCAAATATATGATAAAGAAGACCCGGGGGCCGTAGGTTTCACTAGTGGCTTCTCTCGAGAAAAATAGCAAACGGTGGGTAAACAAATTACTGTTGGGCAATTGATAGAACTTCAAATAATGATGATGATATCCAGGCAATGATCAATACATAGGAATCACGTCCAAGAATAGTAGACCGACTCCTGCCTGCATCTACTACTATTACTCCGCACATCGACCACTATCCAGCATGCATCTAGTGTATTAAGTTCATGGAAAAACGGAGTAATGCAATAAGAATGGTGACATGATGTAGACAAGATCCGTTTATCTATATGGCGGTAGATATAGATATCGTCTTTTTATCCTTAGTAGCAACGACACATACGTGTCATTTCCCCTTCTGTCACTGGGATCAAGCATCATAAGATCAAACCCACTATCGGGCACCTCTTCCCATTGCAAGATAAATAGATCAATTTGGCCAAACAAAGCCCAAATATCAGAGAAGAAATACGAGGCTATAAGAAATCATGCATATAAGAGATCAAAGAAACTCAAATAACTTTCATGGATATAAAAAGATATGACTAATCATAAACTGAAAGTTCATCAGATCCCAACAAACACACCGCAAAAGAGTTACATCATATGGATCTCCAAGAGACCATTGTATTGAGAATTCAGCGAGAGAGAGAAAGCCATCTAGCTACTAACTACGGACCCGAAAGTCTACAAGGAACTACTCACGCATCATCGGAGAGGCACCAATGGAAGTGGTGAACCCCTCCGTGATGGTGTCTAGATTGGATCTGGTGGTTCTGGACTCTGCGGCGGCTGGATGAATATTTCGACGCTTGTTCTAAGGTTTCTTGAATATTGTGGTATTTATAGAGCAAAGAGGCGGTCCGGGGGCACCCGAGGTGGGCACAACCCACCAAGGCGCGCCTGGGCCTCCTGGCGCGCCCTGGTGGGTTGTGCCCCCCTCGGGGCACCCCCTAGGTGCAACCAGGGCCCATTGCCTTCCTTCTGGCCCATAAAAAATCATCATGAAGTTTCGTGGCATTTGGACTCCGTTTGATATTGATTTCCTGCGATGTAAAAAACATGGAAAAAACAGCAACTGGCACTTGGCACTATGTCAATAGGTTAGTACCAAAAAAGATATAAAATGATTATAAAACATCCAATATTGATAATAAAACAGCATGGAACAATAAAAAATTATATATATATTGGAGACGTATCAGCATCCCCAGGCTTAACTCCTACTCATCCTCGAGTAGGTAAGTGATAAAACCAGAATTTTTGATGTGGAGTGTTGTTCATCAAGTCATAACATATTCTTTTCTTTATAGCATGGACATTTGGAAATTTATGTGATTCAAAGCAATAGTCTAGTTTTGACATAATAATTTAGATACTCAAGCATATCAACGAGCAACCATGTCTTTCAAAATATCAACGCTAAAATAAGTTATCCCTAGCCCATCATGCTCAAACATTGATCCATTCATGAAACACACTCGAATATTAACTACACCCAATACTTGAGCATGATCATATAGCCTCCTAGTTGGTGCTTTTTATGAGAGAAGATGGAGACTCAAATTTCAAAATAAAAATTGCATAAAGTAAAAGAAAGGCCCTTCGCAGAGGGAATTAGGGATTTGTAGAGCTCAAAGCAAAAAAATTAGAGGTAAAAACATTTTGGGAGGTGTATCCATCCCACCAACGAAAACGACTTAGAGTTCCGAACACTTTCCATGCTAGATATGCCATAGGCGGTTCCCAAAGAGAAAATAAAGTTTATTCCTTTTTCCACCATTCTTTCACTTTCCATGGCTAACCGTATCCACGGGTGCCCTCCATACCAACACTTTCCAAGGAATTTATTATTTGACAACATAAAGTAAATTCAATTTTTTTTCATTTCGGGACCGGGCATCCCTAGTACCTTTACCTTACTCTCGTGCAATGACAAGTGAATAAACACTCATCTTGAGAATAACACATCTAGCATGGAAACTATTAGCCACCCGTTACCGTTCCGTGAGCGAAACAAACACACAAAATAGAAGTTTATTTTGAAAATTAGAGATGGCACATGCAAATTTGCTTAGAACGGCAAAAGAATACTGCATATAGGTAGATATAGTGCACTCAGGTGGCAAAACTGGTTTAAAGGATTTTGGATGCACAAGTAGAGGTCATACTTAGTGCAAAATGAAGGCTAGCAAAAGATTCGGAAGCGGACAACCAAGAAACGAATAATCTCATAAGCAAGCATTAAGCATAATTAACACCGAATAATGCACCACAAGTAGGATATAATTTTCATTGCATGACTATTGACTTGCGTGCATGCATAGGGAATCAAAACCTTAACACCAATATTCTTACTAGAGCACAATTACTCACCAACATAACTCACATATCACACCATCATATCTCAAAACTATTACTAAGAATCAAGTCTATTTTGTCCAATGATCTTCATGACATTTTCTTTTACTTTATCCTTCTTGGATATCTATCACTATGGGACTAATTTTCATGTGTTGCTTTTCATAAGCTCAAACAAATATAAGTGAAGATCATGAGCATAACAAATTTTCTTTCTCTCAAAATAATCTAAGTGAAGCAAGAGAGAATTTCTTCAAAATTTTACTAACTCTCAAATAAATCTAAGTGAAGCAAGAGAGGTTTCTTCAAAATAACAAAGCACACCGTGCTCAAAAAGATATAAGTGAAGCACTAGAGCAAGTCCTAGCTCATAAAAGATTTAAGCGAAGCATAGAGAGCAATTCTAACAAGTCACGGTATAATTTTGGCTCTCTCAAATAGGTGTGTCCAGCAAGGATTGATGACTTAAAACACAAAATAAAACAAGCAAAGACACATATCATCCAAGCAAAACACATATCATGTGACGAATAAAAATATAGCCTCGAGTAAAATACCGATAGTTGTTGGAAGAAAGCGGGGATGCCACTCGGGGGCATCCCCAAGCTAGTTGGTTGCTCATTCTTGGATAATAGCTTGGGATGCCGGGGCATCCCCAAGCTTAGGCTCTTACATCCTTCCTTCATCCATCGTAAGATAACCCGAAACTTGAAAACTTCAATCACACAAAACACAACAAAACCTTCGTGAGATCTGTTAGTGTAAGAAAAATAAACCACCACTATAAGTGTTGTATCAAACCAGTTCATATTTTGTTTTTGTATTATATCTACTGTATTCCAACTTTTCTATGGCAAAAACTCATCAAAGAAAACCATAGAGCCATCAAAATAAGCACACAACAAAAAGAAAACAGAATCTGTCAAAACAGAACAGTCTGTAGCAATCTGATTTAAACGAAAACTTCTGGAACTCCAAAAATTCTGAAAAAATAGGATGACCTAGATAATTTGTATATTGATCTACTACAAAAAGAATCAGGGCGAAAGCTCTTTCTGATAAAAAAATGAAAATTAATTTTGTGAGCACAAAGTTTCTGTCTTTTTCAGCAAGATCAAACAACTATCACCCAAGAAGATCCTATTGGTTCTACTTGGCACAAAAAATAATTAAAACACAAAAAACACAATCATAACAGTAGCATAATTGTGCTAACACTCAAGAACAGAAATCAAAAAGCAAAAATAAATTTTATTCATTGGGTTGCCTCCCAACAAGCGCTATAGTTTTACGCCCTTAGCTAGGCATAAGGCAAGGATCTAAGTTTTGTCATCTTTGGTTCGAGATCCATAAGATGCCCTCATGATTGATTCATAAGGAGGCTTAATTCTAGTTCTAGGAAAGTGTTCCATCCCTTTCCTCAAAGGAAATTGGAACTTAATATTGCCTTCTTTCATATCAATCACGACACCGATAGTGTACAAAAACGGTCTACCAAGAATAATTGAACAAGACGGATTGCAATCAATATCAAGAACAATAAAATCTATGGGCACATAATTCCTACTTGCAATAATAAGAACATCATTAATTCTTCCCATAGGCTTTTTAATAGTAGAATCCGCCAAGTGCAAATTCAAGGAACATTCTCCAAGATTAGTAAGACCAAGCACATCACATAAAGATTTTGGAATTGTAGAAACACTAGCACCCAAGTCACATAAAGTAAAACAATCATAAATTTTAACCTTGACTTTGATAGTAGGTTCCCATTCATCATGCAATTTTCTAGGAATTGAAATTGCTAATTCCAACTTTTCTTCCAAAGCTTTCATCATAACATCAACAATATGTTTAGTAAAAGATTTGTTTTGTTCATAAGCATGGGGTGAATTTATCATGGATTACAGCAAAGAAATACAATCAATCAAAGAGCAACTATAATAATTAAAGTCTTTGTAATCCAAAAGAGTGGGCACATCACTAGTTAAAGTTTTGACCTCTCCAAACCCACTTTTATCAATTTTCTCAACAAGATTTTCACCCTCCGAAATATTGGGACGCCTTCTACCTAAAGTTGACTATTCTCCAGTCCCTTTTTCATCATTCTTAACTTTACTAAACACGGAATCAATAGAAGAAACACCAATCATTTTAAGATCTTCATCATCTTTGCAAGAATAATCACTAGAAAAAGCTTTCTCTAAAAATTCTCTTTTAGCTCTAAGCATAGCAGTTCTTTTCTTACTTTCATCCATAGAAACATAAAGAGCTTTAATTGATTCATCTACTTTAGGCACAAAAATTTCCATCTTGAGATTTTCCACATCATGAGCAATTCTATCAACACTTCTAGACAAATCATCAACTTTATTCAACTTTTCTTCCATGGAAGTGTTGAAAACTTTTTGCATGTTGATAAATTCTTTCATAATATTCTCAAGACCAAAGGTGTTCCTATTATTATAAGATTGATTTCCATAGGAATTACCATAATTATTAGAGGAATTACTAGGAAAAGACCTAGGATTAAAATTACCTCTATAAGCATTGTTGTTGAAATTATTTCTAGAGATAAAATTCACATCAATAGAATCACTATTTTGCTCAACCAAAGTAGACAAAGGCATATCATTAAAATCAATAGGAGCACTTTTACTAGCAACCAATCTCATAAGAGCATCAACTTTTTCACTCAAAGAAGAAATTTCTTCAACCGAATTAACTTTTTTACTAGTAGGAGCTCTTTCGGTATGCCATTGTGAATAATTTGCCATGATATTATCAAGCAATTTGGTGGCTTCACACAAAGTAATTTCCATAAAAGTACCACCCGCGGCAGAATCTAAAAGATTACGAGAAAAAAAATTCAATCCCGCATAATTTTTTTGTATGATCATCCAAAGATTTAACCCATGAGTTGGGCAATTCCTTAGCACCATTTTCATCCTTTCCGAAGATTGTGCAACATGCTCATGTTCAAGTTGCTTGAAATTCATGATCTGGGTTCTAAGGGAAATAATTTTTGCGGGACGAAAATACTTAGTGATAAAAGCATCTTTGCACGTGTTCCAAGAATTGATACTATTGCGAGGCAAAGAAGAGAACCAATTTTTTGCAGAATCACGCAAAGAGAACAGAAATAATTTCATCTTGACCACATCATTGTCCACATCTTTTTTGTTTTGCATATCGCATAATTCCATGAAGGTATTAAGATGGGATGCGACATCCTCATTAGGAGTACCGGAAAATTCGTCTTTCATAACAAGATTCAGCAAAGCAGTATTAATATCACAAGTCTCCGCACTAGTGGCGGGAGGAGCAAGCGGAGTGCCAATAAAATCATTATTGTTGGTATTTGAGAAATCACATAACTTGGTGTTCTCTTGAGTCATGATGACCACACAACAAGATTGCACTCAAAAACAGATCCGGCAAGAAAACGGCAAACGGAAAAATAGAGGCGAATAAAACGGCAAATTTTGTGAAGTGAGGGAGAGGAAAATGAGAGGCAAATGGAAAATAATGTAAATTTCAAGGAGATGAGATTTGTGATTAGGAACTTGGTTATGTTGAAGATCCTCCCTGGCAACGGCGCCAGAAATTCTCCTTGATGGTAGCTAGAACTACGTCGGTATTTCCCCGGAGAGGGAGGGATGATGTAGCACAACGACGATAGAGTATTTCCCTCAGTTATGAAACCAAGGTATCGAACCAGTAGGAGAACCAAGCAACTCAATGTAAACGGCAACTGCACACAAATAACAACACCTCGCAACCTGACGTGTTAAAGGGGTTGTCAATCCCTTTCGGGTAACGGCGCCAGAAATTGGCAAGCGGACGTGAGGTAAATTGTAGTAGATTGAAATAATAGATCGCAAATAAATAAAGTGCAGCAAGGTATTTTTGTATTTTTTGGTTCAATAGATCTGAATAAAAATGCAAAGGAAAAGTAGATTGGAAGGCAAATATATGAGAAAGAAGACCTGGGGCCCGTAGGTTTCACTAGTGGCTTCTCTCGAGAAAAATAGCAAACGGTGGGTAAACAAATTACTGTTGGGTAATTGATAGAACTTCAAATAATTATGACGATATCCAGGCAATGATCAATACATAGGCATCACGTCCAAGATTAGTAGACCGACTCCTGCCTGCATCTACTACTATTACTCCACACATCGACCGCTATCCAGCATGCATCTAGTGTGTTAAGTTCATGAAAAAATGGAGTAATGCAATAAGAACGATGACATGATGTAGACAAGATCCGTTTATCTATATGGCAGTAGATATAGATCTCGTTTTTTTATCCTTAGTAGCAACAATACATATGTGTCGTTTACCCTTCTGTCACTGGGATCGAGCACCCTAAGATCGAACCCACTACCAGGCATCTCTTCCCATTGCAAGATAAATAGATCAAGTTGGCCAAAAAAACCCAAATATCGGAGAAGAAATACGAGGCCATCAGAAATCATGCATATAAGAGATCAAAGAAACTCAAATAACTTTCATGGATATAAAAAGATATGACTGATCATAAACTGAAAGTTCATCAGATCCCAACAAACACACTGCAAAAGAGTTGCATCATATGGATCTGCAAGAGACCATTGTATTGAGAATTCAGCGAGAGAGAGAGAGAGAGAGAGAGAGACAGAAAGCCATCTAGCTACTAACTACGGGCCCGAAGGTCTACAAGGAACTACTCACGCATCATCGGAGAGGCACCAATGGAAGTGGTGAACCCCTTCGTGATGGTGTCTAGATTGGATCTGGTGGTTCTGAACTCTGCGGCGCCTGGATGAATATTTTGATGCTTGTTCTAGGGTTTCTCGAATATTGTGGTATTTATAGAGCAAAGAGGCGGTCCGGGGGCACCCGAGGTGGGCACCACCCACCAGGGTGCGCCTGGGCCTCCTGGCACGCCCTGGTGGGTTGTGCCCCCCTTAGGGCACCCCCCAGGTGCAACCAGGGCCCATTGCCTTCCTTCTGGCCCATAAAAAATCATCGTGAAGTTTCGTGGCACTTGGACTCCGTTTGATATTGATTCCCTGCAATGTAAAAAACATGGGAAAAAATAGCAACTGGCACTTGGCACTATGTCAATAGGTTAGTACCAAAAAAAGATATAAAATGACTATAAAATGATTATAAAACATCCGAGATTGATAATAAAATAGCATGGAACAATCAAAAATTATAGATACGTTGGAGACGTATCATGGAGGCACAATGCTCCCCAAGAAGCCACTAGGGCCACTGTAATCTCCTCACGTCCTCGCACAATGGGCGGTCACCGAACCCATACAAATGGCAACCCTTGGGGGCGGTCACCGAACCCGTACACTTTGGCAACCCTTGGGGGCGGTCACCGGAACCCGTCAAATTGCTCGGGGTGATCTCCACAACCTAATTGGAGACCCCGACGCTTACCCGGAGCTTTACCCCACAATGATTGACCTCCGAACACCACCAACCATCTAGGGCGCCCAAGCACCCAAGAGGAACAAGCTCAAGGGTACCAAGCACCCAAGAGTAATAAGCTTCACAACTTGTAACTTCCACGTATCACCGTGGAGAACTCAAACCGATGCACCAAATGCAATGGCAAGGGCACAAGTCTTTCTCTCCCAAATCCCACCAAAGCAACAAATGATAGGGAGGAAAATGAGAGGAAGAACAAGAAGGAGGACACCAAGAACTCCAAGATCTAGATCCAAGGGGTTCCCCTCACATAGAGGAGAAAGTGATTGGTGGAAATGTGGATCTAGATCTCCTCTCTCTTTTCCCCCCAAAACTAGCAAGAATCCATGGAGGGATTGAGAGATAGCAAGCTCGAAGAAGGTCAACAATGGGGGAAGAACACGAGCTCAAAGGATAAGGTTCATTGAGGAAGAAGACCCCCTTTTATAGCTGGGAAAAAATCCAACCGTTATGCTCACAGCCCACATAGAGCGGTACTACCGGTCATGGGAGCGGTACTACTGCTAGGGCGGTGGAAGCCCTTTGAAAAACAACAGCGAGGAGGCAAAAGGCCGGTAGAACGGCCGGAGCGGTACTACCGCTCGTCCTCACGGTACTACCGCTAGGGGTAGCGGTACTATTGCTTGCGAGCGGTACTTAAAAAATACATCCGTGCCTACCACGCTGGACTTAAGATGAGTTTTTGGTCCGGAGCTGAAGTAGCCATGGTAGTACCGCTCTGGAGCGGCAGTAAAAAATTACATCCGCTCCAAACGGTAGTACTGCTCCCAAGAGCGGTAGTAAAAAAAATACATCCCCTCCAAGCGGTAGTACCGCTCCCGTGAGCGGTAGTACCGCTACAGCCTTTTTAAGGACACCAAAACTGACACAAGTTCTGCAAACGGACTCCGAATTCAATGAAACAAAGTTTGTTGGAAAGCTAGCGACAAGGGCTAACACAGCCTTGATAGAAATAACAATAATAAGAAATTAGAAAAGGCCCATAAGAAAATGGTGAGAACCCTTCCTCGAATAATACCGGTAAAACCTCCAACACCGAATACGTAATAGAAGAAGCATATGAAATCCATTTTTGATGTACTAGAGCTTGTCACGAAGATAACCACAAGCTCTAAAACCTCAAAAAGAGAAAATACAAATAAGAATCAAGAAAGATGATGCTAGGATGTCGGATTCGGGGTGGAAGGAGAAGCCCGCGCGCTCTTCGCCTCGGCCGTGACGCGCGTCTTCAGCCACCTCCATCTTCGCGGCCCCAATTTTGACTTTGGAGCCCTGCTTGAGCCTGTGGACCTGGAGCATTGTGTTGCTACTTTCGAGGCCGTGGAAGACCAGGTGGAGGCCCTGCTGTGAAAGTTCCTCGCAGTCGACCTCGCGCCCACGGCTGATGGCGCCATCGAGCCTGCGGCCATGGCTGACGGCACTGGCAACGGCGACATTGTCGACGATGGGGCGCCCCTTGCAGGCGATGGCGACGTCCAAGGCTGAAGAAGAAGCTCGCTGGTGGTGCACCCCTTGTCTTATTCCCCGCAACATGCATCGTGCCTCGTGGAGGCGTAAGAACTTATTTGCTTGGTATCTTTTAAGAGACAATATGTATTGTAATAACTTACTAGGATTATGTGGTTTCCTTCCCGTTTGCTTTAATGTTCTACATCGGCAGGGCCTGGTCCCGCGCATACCTCAGCCGCCGTTGGGTCGTCCAGATTGCCAAGACAAGCCCAAGGGGTGAGGGCCTGCGTGACCAGTTAGGCTCCTGTGTCGCGATGCTCAGGAGTCCCCCTTGACGTGCAAAGTGCCCTCGAGAAGGAGACGCAAGAGTAGGCCTTAGCATTCTGCGTCGGCAGGGCCAGCCCCACGCATACCTCAGCTGTCGTTGGGTTGTCCGGATTGCCAGGACGAGACCAAGGGGTGAGGGGCTACGTGGCCAGTTAGGCTCCCGAGTCGCGATGCTCAGGAGCCCCCCTTGACGTACGAACAGACCTTGAGAAGGAGATGCGAGAGTAGGCCTTAGCGTTCTGCATTGGCAGGGCCCGGCCCCGCGCATACCTCAGCCGCCGTTGGGTCGTCCGGATCGCCAGGACGAGATCAAGGGGTGAGGGGCTATGTGGCCAGTTAGGCTCCTGAGTCACGATGCTCAGGAGTCCCCCTTGACATACGAACAGACCTCCATACCTTTCCTCGCCGAGGTCCCGCTCGAGAGGGGCGCGCAACGACTAGGTCTGAGGGACCTGGCAAGGTGGCGTACACTAGGCGTGACCTGAGTGTAGCCCCCGTGCCCAGCCCCCTCGCGCGACTCTCCCGAAGGGCGAGCGTTGCGAAGAGACCGAACATTGAGCCTGACGGCTCCTTGAGGTTAATGCGGCCATGGGGCCACCCTCAGTTGTTTCCGCACTTGCACGGGCATAGCCGCTCCTCGACCGTGTCGACTGCCAGCGCGGAGCATGGTGCTTCCACTGGGCGTGGGAGGGGGCTCCCTCTGAGTGGAGCCCCCGGGATGTGTACAGCCCCGCCCTAACACGTGGCTTGCACGGCAGGGCCAGAGGAGGTGTGTATGGGCACTCGTGAGCCAGCCGCGGGACTCACGAGGCCCTACCTCAAGGTGGGTTGCACCTGAATTTGACTTGGAACACTTGGGATGGCCCTGCGAGATGGTTAGACAACCTGCACCGAATGAATCTCCTGAGGTTATCACATGAGAAGGCCAAACACCAACGACCCCAGGAGGTGACGTGAACGGGGCCGGCCCGCCAGATAGAGCTCAGCCGTTGGGTTTATCGACGCTACAGGGACGGACCCGAGCACAGAATCCGTGCCCAGTCTTCTCATGCGAAAATCCTGAAGAAAGACAGTCGGCGCGCGGCTCCCATGGTGACGAGGCACCGGGTCGCGTACCCTAGCTTGTCCGCCCGCGATTAGCTCATGCGAGAATGAAGCACCAAGGGGCATGGGAGGTGACGTGCATGGGAACTGGCCCGCGAGCTAGAGCTCAGCCTCTTGGGTTTAGCGACGCTGCAGGGATGGACCCGAGCATAGACGTCGTGCCAGTCCTTAGTCATGAGGCGGCCGTGGGTGGGTTTGCAAGGGCGCACGATGTTCATGGCAATGAAGTGTCGGTCAGGCAGATGATAAACATAATGCAACTCATGGAAGGAGGTAAAGCTAGTTCTGATAGATGCAGGAACGATACATGCCACAGGGATAGACCCACGCGGCTTGGGGATGATGCAGCCCGAGGGGCGCCCCCGACAGAGTAAATCAAAGATGCGAAAGTATACATGCCACAGGGACTGGCCCATGCGGTCTGCGGATAATGCAGCCCGAGGGGCGCCCCCAACAGAGTAAACTGGAAAATGTCACCTGGGTCCATTGCTGAAGAGATGTTGAAGTAGCTGAAGGCGCACGCTGAAGAAGTCGTTCCGCTTGAGCCGTCGGGGTCCTGAACCTCAGGGGGCTCTGGAGGCTCGCGAAGAACCGTCGCCATCTCCACCAGGACCGCGTGGTGCCTGGCCTCCCGAGCTGCCATGATGCTCCGCAGGCGGCGCTGGAAGGTGACAGCCGCGTTCGGCAGGCCAAAGGGCATGCGAAAGTAGCTGTGAGGTGGGCCCTCACACCGACCAGCGTGTGATGGCCAGAAACGCTCCTAAGATGCGGCCTTGTTGAGCCCTGGAATGTTGAAGCAGACGCGCAGCTCACTGTCCTCGCCAGGACAAGGAGCTCGCCAGGTGGTAGGCGGCGGTCTCTGCGCATGGCTCTCGCCTCTTGAAGCTCCTCGGTTGCCTTGGTGATGAACTCCCGAGCACCTGGCAGCCTGTGCCTGATGCCCTTGTGAGGGAAGCGTGTCATGAAGCATGCCTCCATGTGGTGCCCGAGCGCCTCCCTCGTAACATTGGTTAGGTCAGAGGCCCTTCAGAAGAGAGCCCCCGAGCCGAACCTGAGGAGGGCGCCGGGCGCGCCTTCCTATGCATGAGAGGGAGGCACCCCGTCCGTGGGCGCAGATCCTGAGGTCGTGCCGCTGGAGACACCGCTCTCCCGAGGCTCTTGGCGGAGCAGGTGCTTCTTCTTCTTGGGGACAGCCTCAGGAGGGTAGATGACACCTTCGTTGTCTGGATCTTTGACCGCCACAGGCTGGTAAGCGCGCTAGAGAGAGCACACCGCGTCCTTCTCCTCGCAGGCGATCGTGATGATGTCGCCGCTCCCTGGCATCTTGAGAACATTGTAACCATGGTGAGTCACCGCCATGAACTTGGCCAGGGCTGGATACCCAAGGAAGGCGTTGTATGGGAGGCGGATGTGGGCGACGCCGAAGTCGATGAGCTCTGTGCGGTAGTTGTCGCTTGGCCGAAGGTGACAGGGAGGCGGATCTGCCCTATCGGGGTGGTGGAGCCGTCAGTCACTCCTGAGAAAGGCTTGGTGGGCTACAGCTGGTCGTAGGGTACTTGGAGTCGGTCGAATGTCTCGATGGAAAGAATGTTAAGCCCCGCACCGCTATCGATGAGGGTCTTGGTGACGAGAACATTGCTGATGACGGGCAAGCAAAGCATCGGGAGGGCACCGACAGTTGCTGCGCACTTGAGCTGGTCAGATGAACTGAAGGTGATGGTGCACTTGGACCACCGGAGTGGGCGCGTGGCCTCAAGCCTGGGGAGGGCTGCATTCACCTTGCGGGCGAGTTGCTTGAAGATGCGATGAGAGGCTGGGGCCTGAGCGCCACCCAGGATGCAGGCGATGGCTCGAGGCTCCTAGAAGCCCCCAGCCCCCTCGTCCTGGTGGTGGTCGTCGTTCCTTCTTGGTGGTGGAGGCAGCGGGGGGAGGCCGGCATTGCCCTGAGGATGGTCCCGCGCAGCTGATCTCTCCAGGGGCCCTCACGAGGCTGGCCCTGCCAGCGCTCCTCACGAGGCTGATCGCACCACTCTTGGCGAGGTCCTCGGTCGTCCCAGCGTCCGCCGCTTCTGCCTCCTCAGCGGCCGTAGCCCCGATCGTTGCGCTCGGGGCGTCGACCGAGGCGTCTGTCGCGGATGGCCCTGAGCTCCTGGCAGTCATTGATGTTGTGGTTGTGCACGTTGTGGAAGACGCAGAATGGGTGGCTACTCTTGGAAGACTCCGGGTGGTCGCAGCCGCGCTTCATCTCCGGTTCGGACGCGAGCACGGCTGCCCCTTTGCGCTTCATGTCCTTGGCCTTGGCCTTCTTGTCCTCTAGTTCAGCCTCTGGGAGCTCGAGGAGGGAGAGGCGTCCTTCCTCAGCTCTCGTGCACTTGGTCGCCATGTTGAACATCTCCAGGGCGGTGCACAGGTCCTTGTGTATGGTGAGCTATTCCTTCATCTTGACATCGCGGACGCCATCACAGTACGCGGAGATGATGGCCTCGTCCGACACCTTGGGGATCTTGAGACGAACGTTGTTGAAGTGTTGGATGTACTTCTACAGGGTTTCCCCTGGCTGCTGCTTGATGCGCCGCTGGTCACCCGCGGCAGGTGGGCGGTCGCGGGTGCCCTGGAAGTTGGCGACGAAGCGCTCGCGCATCTCGCTCTAGGAAGAGATCGACCCCGCGGGCAAGTTCAGGAGCCACGAACGCGCGCCATCTTTGAGGGCCATGAGAAACCAGTTCGCCATGACCTTTTCATCACCGCCGGCAGCCTCCATGCTCAGCTCGTAGAGCTGCAAGAACTCAGTGGGGTCGAGGGTGCCGTCGTAGCGTGGAGGCAAGTCGGGCTTGAACTTTCCAGGCCAGATGACGCTGCGCAGCTCAGGAGTGAAGGCGCGGCAGCCCGCGGTAGTCACCGAAGCCGGTCGCAGTGGTGGAGCCTGATCTTGACGCTCGCGCGCCACCACTGTAGGCGGCGCGCGGTCTTGACGTGGCGGTGCTAGAAGCGCACTCCCCTCTCCTTGGGGCCGCTGCACCACCTGGCAGCTCTCTTCTTCACGCGCAGGCGCCCGACGCGGTGGGTCGCGCTGCGGGGCCATGCGCCTTGGCTCAATGATGACATCTTGATGGGGAGGTGGAGGAGGTGCTCCATGGGCCACGTTGCCCGCAGCAGGCGGCAGGCGAGGCAGCGAAAGAGACGGTGCAGGAGAGCCCCCAGCAGTGCTGACAAGCTTGGCGATGCGGTCCAGCCAGTCTTCGTAGAGTTCGTCGACGAGGCGGTAGCGCAGGAGCTCACGCGCCATGAGCAACGCGCCATGAGCAACACGGCTTGTGCGTTCGCTGGCCCGTGACGAGCGTGGGACGACGAACCGGCCAGAGTCAGCGGCGGGGTGGCAGTGCGTCCATCACACCACACCGAGGGATGCAGCGACGAAGCTTGCTGCTCGTGCCCTGCCGGGCCGGTGGCAGCGTTGGCGGCTGGCGATGGAGAACGGTGGGGAGGCCCGCCGACGGGCGCCGTCTGGGCGACGCGAGCGGCGAGCGCGGCCCGACGCTCCGCACGGGCTTGACGAGCGCCAGCCATGGGAATGGTGGAGCAGTGGCGAGTCGACCGGTGGAAGAGAGGCTCCGGCGCACCCCTACCTGGCGCACCAAATGTCGGATTCGGGGTTCCACAGACCCTTGAGAGGTTCGAACTCTAGGGTGCGTGCAAAGAACTCGTCCTCCCCAGCCTACTCGCTCACCAATCCACAGCCTAGCTAGATGTGACGCCCCCGATTTGACCGTACACTAATCATGCACGCAAATGTGTACGATCAAGATCAAGGACTCACGGGAAGATATCACAACACAACTCTAAAACATAAATAAGTCATACAAGCATCATAATACAAGCCAGGGGCCTCGAGGGCTCGAATACAAGTGCTCGATCACAGACGAGTCAGCGAAAGCAACAATATCTGAGTACAGACGTAAGTTAAACAAGTTTGCCTTAAGAAGGCTAGCACAAACTGGGATACAGATCGAACGAGGCGCAGGCCTCCTGCCTGGGATCCTCCTAACTACTCCTGGTCGTCGTCAGCGGCCTGCACGTAGTAGTAGGCTCCTCCAGTGCCATAGGAGTCGTCGTCGACGGTGGCGTCTGGCTCCTGGACTCCAGCATCTGGTTGCGACAACCAGATAGAAAGGAAAGGGGGAAAAGAGGGAGAGAAGCAACCGTGAGTACTCATCCAAAGTACTCGCAAGCAAGGAGCTACACAACATTTGCATGGGTATATGTGTAAAGGGGCATATCAGTGGACTGAACTGCAGAATGCCAGAATAAGAGGGGGATAGCCAGTCCTGTCGAAGACTATGCTTCTGGCCATCTCCATCTTGCAGTATGTAGAAGAGAGTAGATTGAAGTCCTCCAAGTAGCATCGCATAGCATAATCCTACCCGGCGATCCCCTCCTCGTCGCCCTGTTAGAGAGCGATCACCGGGTTGTATCTGGCACTTGGAAGGGTGTATTTTATTCAGTATCCGGTTCTAGTTGTCATAAGGTCAAGGTACAACTCCGGGTCGTCCTTTTACCGAGGGACACGGCTATTCGAATAGATAAACTTCCCTGCAGGGGTGCACCACATAACCCAACACGCTCGATCCCATTTGGCCGGACACACTTTTCTGGGTCATGCCCGGCCTCGTAAGATCAACACGTCGCAGCCCTACCTAGGCACAACAGAGAGGTCAGCACGCCGGTCTAAACCCTATGCGCGCAGGGGTCTGGGCCCATCGCCCATTGCACACCTACACGTTGCGTACGCGGGCGGAAGCAGACCTAGCCCCCTTAATACAAGCGCGAGCTTATGGTCCAATGCGGCGCGCGCCACTCAGTCGCTGACGTCACGAAGGCTTCGGCTGATACCACGACGCCGGGATACCCATAACTACTCCCGCGTAGATGGTTAGTGCGTATAGACCAAATGGCCGGACTCAGATCAAATACCCAGAACTCGTTAAGCGTGTTATTTATCCGCGAACGCCGACCAGGGCCAGGCCCACCTCTCTCCTAGGTGGTCTCAACCTGCCCTGTCGCTCCGCCATAAAGTAACAGTCGGGTGCCGTCAGGAACCCAGGCCCACCTCTACCGGGATGGAGCCACCTGTCCTTTCAGCCCCCTCATCAGAATCACTTGCGGGTACTCCTCGAGCCGACCCGACTTTAGTCACCACATGTGTCATGTATATAATGTATATAGTATATACCCATGATCACCTCCCAAAGTGATCACGGCCCAGTAGTATAGCATGGCAGACGGACAAGAGTGTAGGGCCACTGATGGAACACTAGCATCCTATACTAAGCATGTAGGATCGCAGGTAAAGGTAACAACAGTAGTGGCAAAGACAGGCTATGCAGCAGAATAGGATTAACGGAAAGCAGTAGCATGCTACACTACTCTAATACAAGAGTATAGAGAAGAATAGGTGATATCTTGTGATCAAGGGGGGGCTTGCCTGGTTGCTCTGGCAAGAAGGAGGGGTCGTCAACTCCGTAGTCGAACTGGGCAGCAGCAGCGTCGGTCTCGTAGTCTACCGGAGAAGGAGAGGGGGAGGAAACAGTAAATACAAAGCAAACAAAGCATCACAAAACATAAGGAGGCAAAACGCGGTGCTAGGTATGCCCTAACGCGGTAGGAGGTGATACCGACGAAGGGGGGGAACATCCGGGAAAGTATTCCCGATGTTTCGCATTTTTGGACAGATGAAACGGAGGGGAAAGTTGCGAGTTCGATATGTTAGGGATGTGTGGCGGACGAACGGGCTGCGTATCCGGATTCGTCTCGTCGTTCTGAGCAACTTTCATGTACAAAGTTTTTCCATCCGAGCTACGGTTTATTTTCTATGATTTTTCAAAGGTTCAGCAATATTCTAAAATTTGTTTTAATTACTAAATTCGTCAGAAAATGAATTGTGACGTCATCCTGGCGTCAGCCCTGCATCAGCGGTCAACAGGGCCCACGCGGGGCCCACAGGCAGTGACTGGGCGCTGCCCAGTCAGCATCTGACTGGGTCAACGGGACCCATGGGCCCAATGGCAGTGGCTGTGGGGGGGAAAGTCCACGTGGTCAGCCACGTCAGCAACGCCAGAAACGGCGCCGGAGTTGTCTCCGGCGACCATATTCAACGGCGGCGCGCTCGGGAACGGCCGGAAATCGGCCACAAGGGGTCGCTCGGCCCGCGCGTAGGCTCGTTTGAGCGAGCGTCGAGCCGCGCATCCAACGGTGCTGATGGGATGGCTCGAGGGCGGCCGGAGCATCGCCGGCGACGAGCAAGGCGGCGGTGGCGTTCGGTGGCGCAAGGAGAAGTGGGTTGTGGGGGCTCTTTCGGCGCGGAATCTGGTGCATTCGAACGCGGGCATCGCACCGTGTCGAACGGCGGCAACGGTGGCCGTTGAAACGGCCCGCAGCGTCGGCTGCGGAGTCTAACGACGGTGGTCGGAGCTCGAGCACGCGTGGAAGCTAACTACGGTGCACGGGGAGGAGAAGGGAGAGGGGGGTCGAAGCGGCTGCTCACCGGGCCCTGCAGGTGTGCACAAGTGGGCTCGGGGAAGGCTTGCCGGAGTCCGATTCGTCAGCGAGGTCGACATCGCCCGAGGAGGAAGAAGAAGGCCGGCTCGGCGATGGAGGGGCTTCCGGCTCCTGCCCGTGGTCGTGGACGACGATCCTGACGGCCGTGAAGCTCCGAGACGCGCTGAAGAGGGTTGGGAGCAGCGGTCGCCGCGGTGGGCGCCGGTGAGCGGAGACAGGGGCGCTCGGCGGAGGGGGGATCTGGTGGGGAGTGACAGAGAGGAGGACAGGGGGAAGTGGGCGAGTGGGGAGGGGCCAGTGGAGGCGGGGGCGCTGGCGATCTTATCCCCTCCTCGACGCCGGCGAGGGGGGTCCGGCGGGGACGCGCGCCTGTTCCGACCCTGGTCGGGGGAACAGGGAAGGGGAGAGAGCGACCGGGGGGACGGGCCGGTTCGGCGGATTGGCCAGGTGGGCCGGCCTGGCTACGAGCTGGGCCATCTGGTCCAGGGGGTCCTTTTCTTTTCTTTTTGTTTTACTTTGTCTTATTTTTCCTTTTCTGTTTTGGCTAATTGTCTGGGCACCAAGTGAGTTTTGTAAAATATGAGAGCTGGCCCACAAATCACAGCACAATATACCTTACCACCAAAAACTAGTTTGGGGTAAATATCATTTCATATTTATTTTGTATTAATAAAAAGGTTATTAATTAATGTTTTCAGCCACTGTTTGAGGATGTTTAAGTCACCTATCAAATTTCAATAATGTTCTTTACAATTTTATCATAGCCTCTGATTTATCTACTATTTATTGAACATTTTAGTTTTAGTATTTGAAAACTTTTATTGTTTGCTTGATTTTGAACTTTGAATTTTGGACCGGTTTTGATCTAACGATAGATTAGCAACAGGTAACGGAGGTAACGTGGCACCATTAGCGTGGGATTACTGTAGCTTAATTACCCGGGCGTCACACTAGATGAACCCAATGAAAAAGAGACACAACCGTTTATCCTGGTTCGGGCCACCTCGCGGTGTAATACCCTACTCCAGCTTTGTGGTGGATTGCCTCGAGGGGCTGAGGATGAACTAGTACAGTGGATGAACAGCCATAGGAGGTGAGGTGTTCTTGAGCTCGCATGAGCTGATGAGTTGGTCAGGGTGGAGTGGATCCGATCCGGCCTATGGTGGTGGCTAAGTCGTATTTATAGTGGTCTCGGTCCTCTTCCCAAATGTAGGTGGGAAGGGATCCCACAACGGCCAAAATAGAAGGGGGACAACTAGTACAAGTTATCCTGACAAAAGTAGTCTTCGCCTGCAAAGGCCTCTAGTGGTGACGCTGTGGTGGGCTCCGCGATGACCTCCGTCCTGCCGTTCTGGCGGTCTTGGTCTTGTTGCACCAATATGGAAACCTTTGCTTGATTCCTCGAGAACCCACGCCTGCGCTTGCCTCCTTGGCACCAAAGAGGAAATTGGTACACTACGCCCGCTGGCGCCCACCTGGCCTTGGTCGTCATGGCTCACGTCATATCAGCCTCGTGAGGTGCACCTTGCATAGATATCTCCGCTCCTCGCGAGGCAGCCTGGTGAGGCCGGCCCCCAGGGAGGTCATGGTGTCGTCCTCCTCGCAAGGCTTGGCCCCTCACGAGGGTCTTGAGTTGTTGTTGACGAAGTTGGGTCGTACCAGGTCGTCGGTGCAGCCACGCCGTAGGCCGCAGGTAGGCAAGTCTGGGTAACCCCATTCCCAGAACGACGACAAAGAATGCAATGGTTTGAGCTCTCGACGATCGATACGATCAAGCTACTCACTTGAGAGCCCCCTTGATAGTACGGCTATCGATCCTATAACCCGGTCTCCAAACTATCACCATGAGACCTGTAAAATATAAAACCTATCAAGGGCAAACCTTTGCCTTGCACGAAGTCCACTTGAGATAGATGATGACGATCTTGACTCCCTCAAGTTGGACCACCTTTCTTGATTGCGTTTGCTCGATCAAGACTAGTTGATTGCTCTCCCATACTCCACTATGTGTGAGCCACTCTTTGGCACATCTTCACAAGTCCATTGACACCACAATGGACGGCAAGCTTCAACAATGATCTCTTCGTGATGCTCCACTTGAACTTGCACCGCAATCTTGATGACGATCACCACTTGATGTCATACTTCATGGGTTGTATGAGATCTTCCCCTTGATGCAAACCCATGGAAACAAACCTAACCCCACATAGAACTCACACGTAGATCATGGGTTAGTACACGAAGCGTAATGGACAATGCTTACCATACCATGGGATCACTTGATCCCTCTCGGTACATCTTCTACGCTTTGTGAGTTGATCAACTTGATTTACTCTTGACTTAGTCTTGATCAACCTTGAACCTTTTCAACTCGCTCGGTTGAAGCGTTTGGGTTGTTTCGATCCCTGCGTATAGCATTTAAATCTGGTTATTGGTTCTTGAAAGAAATAAATCTTGCGTGCACAAAGCTACTAGTACCAGTACTCTTTCGTGGAGTACTGCACTCTCGCTCGGTTTATGCATGGAGTAAAACATGCATTAATTGAGACAACTGGCGTGAGAGGTGTGCATGATTTTTACGGATGATAAGCAGCGCTCTAGTTCCAAGGGAGACAATGGCTTGCACCACCTCACTGATTCGTGGCACGGACTTTACATCTGGCCATGTATCAAGCAGCCACACCCCTTCTTGTTCTTCTCTACACCATGCCGACATCTCTAAATATATAAGAAGTAGTTTTTCATCCGTGTGCGGGGTGCACGTGCGACTTAGGACTTTGGACGCTTGGCAACGGCGAGAGGCGCGGTGCTCTCCCCGTGGCCGTGAGGAGGCTCTTGTTTCGAACGGGAAGAGGTCAGTGTATCTTGTCCGCTTCTACTCCTTTGGTTCTTGCAGCATAGCATAGACCATCGGAAAAAGGATGACCGACAGTTTTAGTTTAGTTTGGTGTTGGATCGGGCTCCACTTTTATAATATAGTTTTCGTCCGCTCCATTCTCCGGTCCAACGGTTCGTGCTCATCCCCGATTGACGCCATCATGGCCGAACCACCTGCTCTCGCTGCCGTCCTGAGCCGGAGCACCTTTGGGCGTGAACATGGAAGACGAGGGACGAGAACCAGTCTAGGGAGCTCATCGATGCTTGGGGCGGCCGGAGTATGGGCGCCGTCCATGCACTAGAGAAGAGAAGAGAAGCATGCACGCATGGCTTAGAGCAACTCCAAACGGGCGACTCATTTCGTCTGCCGCCGTCCGTTTGGGTCGGCGCGCACACAAAAGGCGGTCCAACGCGCCGATCTAAACGGACGCGCGTCCGCTTTTTGTCCGCTGACGACCCATTCCCGGCCTTTTTTGCCGGATTTGCGTCAGCGTGGACATGCGAAGGACGCGCGCACGCTCGCCTTCTCCTCTCCCCGGGCCCGCTGGTCGCTGGCTCATTGGCCTCCCCCTCACCCCCAGCCAATAGCAACCCTCGCCCGCCTCCTTCGTCGCCGACGCCGCCGCCCATTTTTGCCGGTGACTCTGCCAGCTGCCGCCGCCTCCACATCCGCCCAGCAATGCCGCCCACTTCCCCGTCGCCCGCCACCACCGTCTTGCCGCCGGGAGCAAACTGCTTCCCACCCCCCCCCCCCGCTCAGCCGCCCTCGACCAAGAAGCCGCCTCGCCGCCCCGGCCAGATCCTCACCAGCACGCTCGTCAAACGCCGGCAGGGTAGCTAGCTGGTCCGTGTGCACCGCGACTCCCCTCGTCGGCCGTCTCCTTCTTCGACGCCCGGAAGCTGTTCGACAGTTTGCCAAGGTACGAAGATGGACTCCGCCGACAAGTTCTTTTTCCACAATTTCCTTTGCATCTCCGATGATTCGTCGTCCGACGACGAGGAGGAGATATTGGCTGCCGTGTTGGTCCATCACCACCTCAACAGCCAGCGGCCGTTGTTCTGTGGCTCCATTCTAGGCCACCTTCCGGCGTTGAATCACAACCAAGAGAGCGGACATTTCCTTCTTTGGAAGGACTACTTTGATACAGCAAACTCGTTGTTCAAACATCAAAAATTCTGCCACCGTTTTCGTATGAGTAGACATCTTTTCAACCGTATTAGAGAGGGGGTGGTCGGCTATGATGACTATTTCGATTGCAAAGAGGATGCCGTCGGCAAGATCGGTTTCTCCTCTTATCAGAAATGCACTACCGCCTAATACGTCTCCGTCGTATCTATAATTTTTGATTGTTCCATGCCAATATTATTCAACTTTCATATACTTTTTGGCGACTTTTTATACTATTTTTGGGACTAACATATTGATCCAGTGCCCAGTGCCAGTTCATGTTTGTTGCATGTTTTATGTTTCGCGGAATATCCATATCAAACGGAATCCAAACGGGATAAAAACGGACGGAGCTTATTTTTGGAATATTTCGAAAAATCCGGAAGAAAAATCCACGCGAGACGGTGCCCGAGGTGGCCACGAGGCAGGGGGCGCCCCTGCCCCCTGGGCGCGCCCCTGACCCTCGTGGGCCACCCGTAAGGCGGTTGATGCCCTTCTTCGGCCGCAAGAAAGCTAATTTTTGGTAAAAAAATCACAGCGAATGTTTCAGTCCAATCGGAGTTACGGATCTCCATATATATACAAAACGGTGAAAGGGCACCAGACGAGAACGCAGAAACAGAGAGAGACAGAGAAACACATCCAATCTCGGAGGGGCTCTCGCCCCTCCCACGCCATGGAGGCCAAGGACCAGAGGGGAAACCCTTCTCCCATCTAGGGAGGAGGTCAAGGAAGAAGAAGACGAAGGGGCCCCCTCTCCCCTTCTCTTCCGGTGGCGCCGGAACGCTGCCGTGGCCATCATCATCACCACAATCTTCACCAACAACTTCACCACCATCATCACCAACTCTTTCCCCCTCTATGCAGTGGTGTAACCTCTCTCTTACCTGCTGTAATCTCTACTTAAATGTGACGCCCGGATAATCAAGCTACAGTAATTCTCTGCTAATGATGCCATGTCACTTCGATTACTGTTGCTAATCACGCGTTAGTTCAGAACCGATTCAAAATTCAAATTCAAAATATGGCAAAAAACATAAGTTTTCAAACATTAAAACAAAAATGTTCGGTTAGTGCCAAGTATTACATGGGTGATTATGGTGGAGAAACCACACTTTTATAGATGCTTAAAGGCTCTAAGATAATTAAAACAGTAGTTAAAACAATTAAATAAATGCCTTTTGTATTTTATAAAATATTAAACTATTCATTTAGTTGCCAAAAAGATAATGGGGAAGTAGCATAATTAATATCGCTAATTTAGGATTTTACATTATAATTTATAAAACTAAATAAAAGAGGAACTAAAATAAAACAGTAAAAGAAAAACAGAAGACGGAAATAAGAAAGAAAAAAAGGGGCCTAAGTTCTACTGTGCACTTAGGCCTACTAGCTACAGGTGCGGCCCAGCCCACCTGGAGTCCCCTCCTTCCTCCTACTGCTCATCCGAGCTCGGTGGCCGCCGGGCGCTCATCCAGGCCGCGGATGGCCATGCGGCGACCATCCGCCGAGCCCCCGCACGGCTAAGGCCGCCCCCGACCCCCGGGAAACCCTAGCTACCCCCAATTTTCCCCCTCGCTCTCTCTATCGCTCCCGCTGCGAGCTTGCCCGAGAGCTCGCCGCCGCGACGCTCGATCCCGCGGCCACCGTGCCCCGATTACCCCGCCGACGTGCCCGAACGGCTCCCCGACGTCGACTACGTCGACTACGCCGAACGAAACGAGCTGGGAAGCCTCCACGCCGCCGCCATCTTCTTCTCCTTCCTCGGATCGCCGCCGTCTATCGCCGTCGATTCCGGATGCTCCGCGCCTCCCCGAGCACACTGCCACTTCCCAACGGCTCCCGGTGAGCCACCACGTCTCCCCCCTCGCTCCCCCCGCACGGATTCATCACCGTAGCCGCCGTTGCCATCGCCGCCCGAAGCCCACTCCGCAACGGAGCTCGTCCTCGTCGATGTCGTGCTCACCCGAGCTCGCCACCGTGCTCTAGGCCTCGCCAGGACCCCGTAGAGCCTCCCCAGTAGTCCTGCCGTGCCCTCTAGCCGCAGTTCGCATGAGGGCCGAAGTCCGGCGTCCGCCTCGCCGCTCGCCATCGACGTTCCCGACCACCGCAGCCTCTGCCACCACCCCACATCGCCTCGTCGTCGTCTTCTCGTTCGAACGAGTCCAGCCGCGTCCGATTTGAGCCACCGTAGCGTAAATCCGGCGGCCTCCCGTGCGCGCCGCCGTGCGATTTGGTCGCCGACGTTGCTCCGACCGCCGTGCTGACCTGGCGCCAACGTGGCCCTATGGGGGCCACCCCATTGAGGCTGCCAGTGGGCCCCACGGGCCCCAGTTGACTGGGTTGACCCAGTCAACTGCTGACTGGGCAGCCCAGTGCTACTGACATGCAGGCCCCACCGCTTAATTAAACTAATTAAAATGTTTTATAATTAAAAATAATTAGTTAAGCTAAACAGTCACTGACATGTGGGGCCCAGCTGCTAATTACCCATGTTTAATTAAAATAACCCACTGTCAGTCCACTGTCGATGACAGGTGGGACCCACTGGTCAGTTTGACCTGGTCAGCCGTCCTGTTGACCGCTGACGTCACAGTGACGTCATGCTGATGCAATATTCCTTTTATTTTAATATTAATAATTCCAGAAAATACCTTAACCTTTAGAAATTCATAGTAATTAAACCGTAACTCCGATGAAAATGTTTTCTATATGAAAGTTGCTCAGAAAAATCCAACGAATCCGAATACGCGATCCGTTCATCTGTCACATGCCCTTAGCATGCTGAACATGGAACATTCCCCCTCCGGTCATCTGACTGACACAGGTCCGGAACCGGGAACCCCTTCCCGGTTGAATTCCCCCTTCACCTATATCGTGTAGCCATACGTTAGGTCACACCCGGCACATCATATTGCCACGTTATGCTTTGTGAAGCTATGTTTGCTTTATATTTACTGTTTCTTCCCCCTCTTCTCTCCGGTAGACCCCGAGACCGATGTTGCCCCTATGATCGACTACGTCGACGACGACCCCCTCCTTGCTAGAGCAACCAGGCAAGCCCCCCCCCTTGATCACCAGATATCACCTATTCTTCTCTATACTGCTTGCATTAGAGTAGTGTAGCATGTTACTGCTTTCCGTTAATCCTATCCTGATGCATAGCCTGTCCTTGTTGCTACAGTTGTTACCCTTACCTGCTATCCTACTGCTTAGTATAGGATGCTAGTGCTCCATCAGTGGCCCTACACTCTTGTCCGTCTGCCATGCTATACTACTGGGCCGTGATCACTTCGGGAGGTGATCACGGGTATATACTATATACTTTGTATACATGACACATGTGGTGACTAAAGTCGGGTCGGCTCGTTGAGTACCCGCAAGTGATTCTGATGAGGGGGCTGAAAGGACAGGTGGCTCCATCCCGGTAGAGGTGGGCCTGGGTTCCTGACGGCCCCCGACTGTTACTTTATGGCGGAGCGACAGGGCAGGTTGAGACCACCTAGGAGAGAGGTGGGCCTGGCCCTGGTCGGCGTTCGCGGATACTTAACACGCTTAACGAGATCTTGGTATTTGATCTGAGTCTGGCCATTTGGTCTATATGCACTAACCAGCTACGCGGGAACAGTTATGGGCACTCGACGTCGTGGTATCAGCCGAAGCTCTTCTTGACGTCAGCGACGGAGCGGCGCGCGCCACATTGGACTGGAACGCCTGCTAGGCTAGGTCTGCTTCCGGCCGCCCTCGCAACGTGCAGGTGTGCAATGGGCGATGGGCCCAGACCCCTGCGCGCATAGGATTTAGACCGGCATGCTGACCTCTCTGTTGAGCCTAGGTGGGGCTGCGACGTGTTGATCTTCCGAGGCCGGGCATGAGCCAGAAAAGTGTGTCCGGCCAAATGGGATCGAGCGTGTTGGGTTATGTGGTGCACCCCTGCAGGGAAGTTTATCTATTCGAATAGTCGTGTCCCTCGGTAAAAGGACGACCCGGAGTTGTACCTTGACCTTATGACAACTAGAACCGGATACTCAATAAAACACACCCTTCCAAGTGCCAGATACAACCCGGTGATCGCTCTCTAACAGGGCGACGAGGAGGGGATCGCCGGGTAGGATTATGCTATGCGATGCTACTTGGTGAACTTACCATCTGCTCTCTTCTACATGCTGCAAGATGGAGGTGGCCGAAAGCGTAGTCTTCGACAGGATTAGCTATCCCCCTCTTATTCTGGCATTCTGCAGTTCAGTCCACTAATATGGCCCTTTACACATATACCCATGCATATGTAGTGTAGCTCCTTGCTTGCGAGTACTTTGGATGAGTACTCACGGTTGCTTTTCTCCCTCTTTTCCCCTTTCTATACCGGATTGTCGCAACCAGATGCTGGAGTCCAGGAGCTAGAGATCCCGAGGATGATTCTACATGGAGTTCGGCTTCGAGGAGTAGTTAGGAGGTCCCAGGCAGGAGGCCTTGCCTTTTCGATCGTTGCTACTTTTGTGCTAGCCTTCTTAAGGCAAACTTGGTTAACTTATGTCTGTACTCAGATATTGTTGCTTCCGCTGACTCGTCTATGATCGAGCACTTGTATTCGAGCCCTCGAGGCCCCTGGCTTGTATTATGATGCTTGTATGACTTATTTATGTTTTAGAGTTGTGTTGTGATATCTTCCCGTGAGTCCCTGATCTTGATCGTACACATTTGTGTGCATGATTAGTGTACGGTCAAATCGGGGGCGTCACAAGTTGGTATCAGAGCCAACTGCCTGTAGGAATCCCCCTTTCCAACCCCTTGGCCGAAGTCGAGTCTAGACATTGCAAAAACTTTTACTAACATGGTTGTGTGTCCTACGGGCCCACGTCGCCATTTGGTGGTATTAGGATCTTTTACTCCTTGTCTATACTCTGGGACTCTGATCTCTCTTCTATTCGGGTTAAGTGAATTTTACTAAATCTAACATTAGGATCTCGTTATCACTTTCACCCAGAGAGCCCCTTATTACTGATGATCGTCTGCTGCACGTGAAGACCCTGAAGTTACTCTCCGCTGATAACCCGAGAACTTGTGTTCATCGCTTTTGCAATTCCCTTTCATCGATGAACTCCTATGGATAACCACGTATACTCGCCATTCATACAATGTTTCCCAGATGATCTTGTTATTACAAGATACCCCGAAATTCTCTCTGTTGTTCCGAGATTCCTTTGAGCTTACTGCCTTGCTGTTCTTTGTCACCTGAATACCCTTACGGATAATTCTCGCACTTACCAAGTATCCGCTCATCCCCAGTTGATTCAAGTATTTCACAAAAGTGTTCAAAATACCATTCTATCTTCCGAAAATCCTCAGGAGCCTTTTGCTCTTGAAATTCTTGCTTACTTGCATTATGATTAATCTTAAGACTCGTAATCTTATTGGCATCTCTTGTCATTATCATTTTGAGTCCGTTGATTCAATCTGTTGCGAATGCTCGCAATCCTCAATCAGAGCCTAGAATTCATCCTTCCGGCTCATACGTCATTTAAACGTGAGTTGGTTCTCGCCAATCAAATTGTCGTCGATTTCGCCACTATGTCTATTGAACTTATCCATCCTTGATCAAAGCGTCTGTTTCTGATCCTTCGCTTTGTAAATCATAATTCCTTTGCAATTGAACTCTAAGTTACTTAGTTGTTTCTATAATCCAAGGTCTTTGCATTAATTCTACCTCTGGTTGTGTGCCGATACTCACATCAGATCCTTTATGGACCATCAGAACCTTGTTGGATTTTATCCGACAACGTCCTTCATATTCAATCACTTTGGAAGTTCTTTCCCTGATACATAATGCCTTTAGTAAATTGTATCCTCTCGTTTTGTCGCCCATGCTCTACTATCGAGCTTGAGTTATTTACCCCTGAAGCTTGTGGTATATGTTTCCATGATACCCTGACGGGTTGAACCTATGCCTTCCTCAATATGTGTGAACTCGGAAGTTTTCACGAGTCATACTCATCTGGTATTTCACCAGGTAAAACTTTCAACACTAATGCCTTTATCAAGGCGAGAAGTGAATGGAAGGTTATACATTGGAGAAGTGGGAGTCGACCTTGAACCTTGCGTTCATGCCCATGGACACGATGTATAACTTATCATGGAAGCTGCTCGTAAAAATAATTACCCCCCTTATTATAAGTTCATCTTGTATCCGTGGTTCGATCATTTATGATCGTGGTTTCCGACCATGTTCTCCTTTAAATACCATTTCTTGGACAAGTTAAATCACTTGTCTTCTGCAGGTCAATACGCCTGCCCAACCTCTATTATGATCTACCTTTGAGTATTACCCCTGGTATCTCGAGGATATCTTACCATTGCACTACATCTTATAAACTTTGATGAAGTACTACCTTACCTTGTCTTTGTCACTTCATGGGTCCTGGGTTGTTTGTCAACCGAGAACACCGAATAGTGAATCAAGTCCGCACTCCGATTCAATAACTCTAAGTAATTTTCGTTGCTTACGAGTTTAATAATCATTTAAGTCATTCCTAGCCTGATTGGCTACATCATTATCGTGCTGAATTTTAACTGTGCTACCTGGACCTTCCCAGCGCACAAATTTCGTCAGTGAGCTAATCTTGCGTCGATCTTCCTCGTCATATCACTTCTCCTTGAACAGCAAACTTGATTTCGAGTTTGTGTCCTAACCATGGTTCCAATAACCTTTCGCTTTCATCATTCCTTTGACTTGATATCATCGTCGATCAATTACATCTTCTTGAAAACCTCTCGACAAATTTGTCGTGATCATTGTCAACAATTTGACTTCTTCCAAGTTGTGTGTTGAAATTCAGGATGAGAAATACCATCCTTGCCCCTCGATGATTTGTGTTATCATCGACCACTTTATTGACCTCCCTCCAACACAAACTTGTTCGTGTTTTGTGTTATACTTTGAGTCCCTTGCTATCCAGCTTCTGTTCTTCTTTACCTTGGAGTATTACCATCTTTTATGTCAAGAATGTCATGGGAATTTTCACCACCCCTTAAGAATTCTTGATACAAGTAATACTTATTACCATCACCGTTCTTTTCTTGGTGTCCGTGTTGTTTCTAACCGGAATGCCGACAAATGGTCTGTGATGTGTAAATTTAAAACTTCTAGTAACCTTATTGCTTTGAAGTTAATGGTCGATAGTTTCATTCTAAGTCTGTTGCTTATTGAATCATCATTCGAACATTGATCGTGCTACCTAAGTCCGTATTTCGGGTGCACCGTCAACCAATGTTTAATCGTGTATGTTTCCTCGAGCATACCTCATTATATCATATGAACTGACAAAAGCTATCTCCTTGTTCACATAATTGTGGAAATCCATCTTTTGGAAATCTCGATGAATTGTCGCTGAGTTCATCAGCCACCTCCTCATTCTCTCCTTGAATTAATAATGAACTCATGATTCGGAACTTGCTTCCATAGTTCATTTACCGAGAATCTTACAATGTCGTCTCGTCAAAATTGTGTTGCACCTTTTCTTCTCAGACATCCTGAGTCTGAGGTATCCTGACACCAATCAGATCTGAATCTCGGTCAGATATGATGGTTGGAACATATTTCCAAGAGTTATAACACTGGTCTATTATGACCCAGTAAGGTGATGATACCCAGCACACCTGGCGGGAGGACCTATTGTTACAAGTTTTCCTTTTTAGCAAGGTTAGCTATTCTTCCATGAGGAAATTGTAAGACTTATTCTATAAGTTGTTCCTGATGGATCCTTTTTGTTTCCAAATTCTGATCTTCACCTGTTGACCATGTCAATGCTATCTCGAAGCATGTCTAAGGTACTCCGATTTTCAACAAGAACATTTGAACCCCAATGCTAAATGTTTCTTGCTCAATTATCCAGACACCGTTGTATGGGTAATGTCATGAAATTGCTCTCCCCTTACCTAAAGGGTTTTCTACATTATATCCTGTCATGGATATCATGCTCTTCTTGTCCTTGGGAAGGATATACCCTTGAAATATGTGTTTAAACACATTTTCCATTCCATTGTTCTGTTTACTCTGATAATCATATTTTCCTTTCCATTGTTTTGTTTAACCTTTCTTGTAATCTGACTTAGCTGAGCAGAGATAATTCCCTGCTTAGTTGAGCACCTCGTTGTACCACTCTCTCAGTAGACCATGTTACTATTGTTGATGACATTCCGGTAGCCACCGATGGACGAGAACCTTGCCTATTGGCCTGCCTCGTTCAACGAGCAGGAAAATGGTTCTCTTCGTCCCTCGCCCTTGGTACCGACGTTGTTGCCGACATAATCGATAGGCTACCCTCTGACATGCCTTGCTTGCATGATCACGCAAGACGTCTCCACCCTTCCAACTTTTATCCCACATGGTGGGCCCATAACCCACAGTTCCGCAGGATCGAAACCTGACTCTCCTGTACCCCCATGTTGCCAAAGTTATTCCTCGCGCTTGATTTCGTATATAATTCATGGATCATCTTCCTAGTAATATACTTTGGTGTCAGACGCAATACTTATTCTCGTTACTCTAGACCCCTTTCACACTTTGTTCAGGCATCGAACGATTGCCTACCCGCTTAAACTTCTCATAGTACCTTCTTACTTTGCTCTCGAAATTTTCTTAAGTTTCAGTTCGAGAGTTACTTCCCGCCACCTTTCCCCGATGTTAGCTACCAGGTAATCAACCTTGCCGAGGTCCGTTCTTCCGGAATAACCACCCTTTATTCTTTCGTAAGTACGATGGAGTTCCCGAAGAAAGGATGACGACTTGAACATGGTGACTTGAAGCAGAGAAATGAAGACATCAACGAAAGGGATCAACCTCTTCGAAAGGGCAGCCAAGACCGGCAAGACTCGTTAGATTTTTCGCTACCAGCACCTTCCCCCCTTACTACACCGCGTAAATCTCGGGACGGGATTTCTTGTAGTGCACGAGAATTGTGACGCCCGGATAATCAAGCTACAGTAATTCTCTGCTAATGATGCCATGTCACTTCGATTACTGTTGCTAATCACGCGTTAGTTCGGAACCGATTCAAAATTCAAATTCAAAACATGGCAAACAACATAAGTTTTCAAACATTAAAACAAAAATGTCCGGTTAGTGCCAAGTATTACATGGGTGATTATGGTGGAGAAACCACACTTTTATAGAATGCTTAAAGGCTCTAAGATAATTAAAACAGTAGTTAAAACAATTAAATAAATCCTTTTGTATTTTATAAAATATTAAACTATTCATTTAGTTGCCAAAAAGATAATGGGGAAGTAGCATAATTAATATCGCTAATTTAGGATTTTACATTATAATTTATAAAACTAAATAAAAGAGGAACTAAAATAAAACAGTAAAAGAAAAACAGAAGACAGAAATAAGAAAAAAAAGGGGCCTAAGTTCTACTGTGCACTTAGGCCTACTAGCTACAGGTGCGGCCCAGCCCACCTGGAGTCCCCTCCTTCCTCCTACTGCTCATCCGAGCTCGGTGGCCGCCAGGCGCTCATCCAGGCCGCGGATGGCCACGCGGCGACCATCCGCCGAGCCCCCTCACGGCTAAGGCCGCCCCCGACCCCCGGGAAACCCTAGCTACCCCCAGTTTTCCCCCTCGCTCTCTCTATCGCTCCCGCTGCGAGCTTGCCTGAGAGCTCGCCGCCGCGACGCTCGATCCCGCGGCCACCGTGCCCCGATTGCCCCGCCGACGTGCCCGAACGGCTCCCCGACGTCGACTACGCCGAACGAAACGAGCTGGGAAGCCTCCACGCCGCCGCCATCTTCTTCTCCTTCCTCGGATCGCCGCCGTCTATCGCCGTCGATTCTGGATGCTCCGCGCCTCCCCGAGCACACTGCCACTTCCCTACGGCTCCCGGTGAGCCACCACGTCTCCCCCCTCGCTCCCCCCGCACGGATTCATCACCGTAGCAGTCGTTGCCATCGCCGCCCGAAACCCACTCCGCAACGGAGCTCGTCACCGTCGTCCTCGTCGATGTCGTGCTCACCCGAGCTCGCCACCGTGATCTAGGCCTCGCCAGGACCCCGTAGAGCCTCCCCAGTAGTCCTGCCATGCCCTCTAGCCGCAGTTCGCGCGAGGGCCGAAGTCCGGCGTCCGCCTCGCCGCTCGCCGTCGACGTTCCCGACCACCGCAGCCTCTGCCACCACCCCACATCGCCTCGCCGTCGTCTTCTTGTTCGAACGAGTCCAGCCGCGTCCGATTTGAGCCACCGTAGCGCAAATCCGGCGGCCTCCCGTGCGCGCCGCCGTGCGATTTGGTCGTCGGCGTTGCTCCGGCCGCCGTGCTGACCTGGCGCCAACGTGGCCCTATGGGGGCCACCCCATTGAGGCTGCCAGTGGGCCCCACGGGCCCCAATTGACTGGGTTGACCCAGTCAACTGCTGACTGGGCAGCCCAGTGCCACTGACATGCAGGCCCCACCACTTAATTAAACTAATTAAAATGTTTTATAATTAAAAATAATTAGTTAAGCTAAATAGTCACTGACATGTGGGGCCCAGCTGCTAATTACCCATGTTTAATTAAAATAACCCACTGTCAGTCCACTGTCGATGACAGGTGGGACCCACTGGTCAGTTTGACCTGGTCAGCCGTCCTGTTGACCGCTGACGTCACAGTGACATCATGCTGATGCAATATTCCTTTTATGTTAATATTAATAATTCCAGAAAATACCTTAACGTTTAGAAATTCATAGTAATTAAACCGTAACTCCGATAAAAATGTTTTCTATATGAATGTTGCTCAGAAAAATCCAACGAATCCGAATACGCGGTCCGTTCATCTGTCACATGCCCTTAGCATGCTGAACATGGAACATTCCCCCTCCGGTCATCTGACTGACACAGGTCCGGAACCGGGAACCCCTTCCCGGTTGAATTCCCCCTTCACCTATATCGTGTAGCCATACGTTAGGTCACACCCGGCACATCATATTGCTACGTTATGCTTTGTGAAGCTATGTTTGCTTTATATTTACTGTTTATTCCCCCTCTTCTCTCCGGTAGACCCCGAGACCGATGTTGCCCCTATGATCGACTACGTCGACGACGACCCCCTCCTTGCTAGAGCAACCAGGCAAGCCCCCCCCCCTTGATCACCAGATATCGCCTATTCTTCTCTATACTGCTTGCATTAGAGTAGTGTAGCATGTTACTGCTTTCCGTTACTCCTATCCTGATGCATAGCCTGTCCTTGTTGCTACAGTTGTTACCCTTACCTGCTATCCTACTGCTTAGTATAGGATGCTAGTGTTCCATCAGTGGCCCTACACTCTTGTCCGTCTGCCATGCTATACTACTGGGCCGTGATCACTTCGGGAGGTGATCACGGGTATATACTATATACTTTATATACATGACACATGTGGTGACTAAAGTCGGGTCGGCTCGTTGAGTACCCGCAAGTGATTCTGATGAGGGGGCTGAAAGGACAGGTGGCTCCATCCCGATAGAGGTGGGCCTGGGTTCCTGACGGCCCCCGACTGTTACTTTATGGCGGAGCGACAGGCAGGTTGAGACCACCTAGGAGAGAGGTGGGCCTGGCCCTGGTCGGCGTTCGCGGATACTTAACACGCTTAACGAGATCTTGGTATTTGATCTGAGTCTGGCCATTTGGTCTATACGCACTAACCAGCTACACGGGAACAGTTATGGGCACTCGACGTCATGGTATCAGCCGAAGCTCTTCTTGACGTCAGCGACGGAGCGGCACGCGCCGGATTGGACTGGAACGCCTGCTAGGCTAGGTCTGCTTCCGGCCGCCCTCGCAACGTGCAGGTGTGCAATGGGCGATGGGCCCAGACCCCTGCGCGCATAGGATTGAGACCGGCGTGCTGACCTCTCTGTTAAGCCTAGGTGGGGCTGCGACGTGTTGATCTTTCGAGGCCTGGCATGACCCAGAAAAGTGTGTCCAGCCAAATGGGATCGAGTGTGTTGGGTTATGTGGTGCACCCCTGCAGGGAAGTTTATCTATTCGAATAGCCGTGTCCCTCGGTAAAAGGACGACCCGGAGTTGTACCTTGACCTTATGACAACTAGAACCGGATACTCAATAAAACACACCCTTCCAAGTGCCAGATACAACCCGGTGATCGCTCTCTAACAGGGCGACGAGGAGGGGATCGCCGGGTAGGATTATGCTATGCGATGCTACTTGGTGAACTTACCATCTGCTCTCTTCTACATGCTGCAAGATGGAGGTGGCCAGAAGCGTAGTCTTCGACAGGATTAGCTATCCCCCTCTTATTCTGGCATTCTGCAGTTCAGTCCACTGATATGGCCCTTTACACATATACCCATGCATATGTAGTGTAGCTCCTTGCTTGCGAGTACTTTGGATGAGTACTCATGGTTGCTTTTCTCCCTCTTTTCCCCTTTCTATACCGGATTGTCGCAACCAGATGCTGGAGTCCAGGAGCTAGAGATCCCGAGGATGATTCTACATGGAGTTCGGCTTCGAGGAGTAGTTAGGAGGTCCCAGGCAGGAGGCCTTGCCTTTTTGATCGTTGCTACTTTTGTGCTAGCCTTCTTAAGGCAAACTTGGTTAACTTATGTCTGTACTCAGATATTGTTGCTTCCGCTGACTCGTCTATGATCGAGCACTTGTATTCGAGCCCTCGAGGCCCCTGGCTTGTATTATGATGCTTGTATGACTTATTTATGTTTTAGAGTTGTGTTGTGATATCTTCCCGTGAGTCCCTGATCTTGATCGTACACATTTGCGTGCATGATTAGTGTACGGTCAAATCGGGCCGTCACATTAAACATGGTGCTCAACGCTATATATTATTTCCCAATGATGTATGGCTATCCTATGATGTTTGAGTAGATTCGTTTTGTCCTATGGGCTATTTGATGATCAAGATTGGTTTGAGTTGCATGTTTTATTATTGTGCTGTCCTATGGTGCTCTCCGTGTCGCGCAAGCGTGAGAGATTCCCGCTGTAGGGTTTTCAATATGTTCATGATTTGCTTATGGTGGGTGGCGTGAGTGACAGAAGCACAGACCCGAGTAAGTAGGTTGTTTGCATATGGGATAAAGGGGACTTGATGCTTTAATGCTATGGTTGGGTTTTACCTTAATGATCTTTAGTAGTTGCGGATGCTTGCTAGAGTTCCAATCATAAGTGCATATGATCCAAGTAGAGAAAGTATGTTAGCTTATGCCTCTCCCTCAAATAAAATTGCAATAATGATTACCGGTCTAGTTATCGAGTGCCTAGGGACAAATAACTTTCTCGTGACAAAAATCTCTCTACTAAAACTAATTTAGTTGTGTCTTTATCTAAACAGCCCCTAGTCTTTATTTACGTGCTCTTTACTTTCTTGCAAGCCTATCCAAAAACACCTACAAAGTACTTCTAGTTTCATACTTGTTCTAGGTAAAGCGAACGTCAAGCGTGCGTAGAGTTGTATCGGTGGTCGATAGAACTTGAGGGAATATTTGTTCTACCTTTACCTCCTCGTTGGGTTCGACACTCTTACTTATCGAAAGAGGCTACAATTGATCCCCTATACTTGTGGGTTATCAAGACCTTTTTCTGGCGCCATTGCCGGGGAGCAATAGCGTGGGGTGAATATTCTCGTGTGTGCTTGTTTGCTTTATCACTAAGTAATTTTTATTTGATCTTCTTAGTTGTTCTTTATCTTTAGTTATGGATATGGAACACAAAATACCAAAAAAAAAAGGTGTACTTGCTGCTCATGGAGATGAGGAACCTCCTGAAACCCTCGATGCTCGTTATGTGACAGATGTTATGTACTACTTTGATAATCTTGAGAAACCCCCATTCAACTTTATAATGGGAGTAACATTGGATCAACGTGAATACTTTAGGGATTATCGCTTGACTCAAAAAGGGAAACTATTATGGGATCAAATTTATATGGTGTATTGGTATGCTAGGCAACTATGCTTGAGATATGATTATACTTGTTGCTCTAGGATGAAGTCTCCACACCTTCCCTTTTCATGCGAATTTAATGATAATAAAACCATAGCTTCTTATGCTAATGGTATATATGATTACTATGATGTGGAACAAATAGAAGAATTTGTTGCTTTTATGGGTGCTTATGAAATTGAATCTATGTTTAAAGAGTTTGAAGATTTTGATGATTCGGTTTATAGACCTGAAAATTTAGCTATCCTTAAATATTGTTATGAGAATTATGAATACAATTACGATATTAATGCACTTATTGAGAAAGTCTCCGTTGTCCAAGAAGAGACTAATATTTTGCAGGAGTCTATGGAAGAAGAAATTACTAAAACTGTGAACTCATTGGATGAAAAAGATGATGAGGAGAGCGAAGAACAAAAGGAGGAAGAGCGGATTAGCTACCCGTGACCACCTTCTAATGAGAGTAACTCTTCAACTCATACATTGTTTAATTTCCCTTCGTGCTTACCGAGGGATGATTGCTATGATCCCGTTGACTTTTGAAATATCCCTTTTTGATGATGCTTGCTATGCTTGTGGCCAAGATGCCAATATGAATTATGCTTATGGAGATGAACTTGCTATAGTTCCTTATGTTAAACATGAAATTGTTGCTATTGCACCCACACATGATAGTCCTATTATCTTTTTGAATCCTCCAAACTACACTATATCGGAGAAGTTTGCACTTATTAAGGATTACATTGATGGGTTGCCTTTTACCGTTGCACATGATGATTTTGATAGATATAATATGCATGTTCTTGCTGCTCCTACTTGCAATTATTATGAGAGAGGAACTATATCTCCACCTCTCTATGTTTCCCACATGATAAAATTGCAAGAAACTGTTTATACTATGCATTGGCCTTTACTATGTGTGCATGAATTGTTCTTTTATGACATGCCAATGCATAGGAAGAGAGTTATACTTCGTCATTACATGATATATGTTACTTTGTGCTCACTACTAAATTACAAATCATTGCTAATTAAAATTGGCTTTGATATACCTTGGGATCCGGGTGGATTCACTACTTGAGCACTATATGCCTAGCTTAATGGCTTTAAAGAAAGCGCTGCCAGGGAGACAACCCGGAAGTTTTAGAGAGTCATTTATTTCTGTTGAGTGCTTTCATATAGTTTAAAAACAACAAAAATAAAGAGGGGAACCCAAAACTTTTCAAAAAGGAAAATGAAAGTGAGAAAGACAAGCATTGTTGAAGTGGGAGAGCTCCTTGAACTTTGTTCATGCTCACGGCAACTTTGTGAATCTTGATTACAGAAACTTTTCAACAAAAATAATTATCCCCTTGTACAATTCCGTTGTATTATAAAAATAATATGCCAAGGTTTGCCTTTAGGATGTTTACAATACTTGGTTGTTTGTACGGTGCAGGACAGAAACTTTGGCTGTAGTGCGTGATTTTTAATTTTTTACTGGAACGTCAAATGGTTCTGATTCTTTTTGCACTGTCTTTCTATACAAATTATTTATTTTTCCTAATTTTGGAAGAATTTTTCAAGTATCAGAAGTATGGTGAATGTTCAGATTATTACAGACTATTCTGTTTTAGACAGATTCTGTTTTTGATGCATAGTTTGCTTGTTTTGATGAAACTATCAATTTATATCAGTGGATTAAGCCATGAAAAAGTTATATTACAGTAGACACAATGCAAAAACAAAATATGAATTGGTTTGCAACAGTACTTAGAGTAGTGATTTACTTTATTATACTAACGGATCTTACCGAGTTTTCTGTTGAAGTTTTGTGTGGATGAAGTGTTCGATGATCGAGAAGGTTTCGATGTGAGAAGAAGGAAGAGAGGCAAGAGCTCAAGCTTCGGGATGCCCGAGGCACCCCAAGTAAATATTCAAGGAGACTCAAGCGTCTAAGCTTGGGGATGCCCCGGAAGGCATCCCCTCTTTCTTCAACAAATATCGGTATGTTTTCGGATTCGTTTCATTCATGTGATATGTGCAAATCTTGGAGCGTCTTTTGCATTTAGTTTTCACTTTTCTTTTATGCACCATGCTGGTATGAGATAGTCCTTGGTTGATTTATAGAATGCTCATCACTTCACTTATATCTTTTGAGTATGGCTTTATAGAATGCTTCATGTGCTTCAATTATCATTTGAAGCTTGGATTGCCTGTTTCTCTTTACATAGACAACCGCCATTTGTAGAATGCTCTTTTGCTTCACTTATATTTGTTAGAGAGTGGGCATATCTTTTGTAGAAAGAATTAAACTCTCGTGCTTCACTTATATCTATTTAGAGAGATGACAGGAACTGGTCATTCACATGGTTAGTCATAAAACCCTACATAAAACTTGTAGATCACTGAATATGATATGTTTGATTCCTTGCAATAGTTTTGCGATATAAAGGTGGTGATATTAGAGTCGTGCTAGTTGAGTAATTGTGAAATTGAGAAATACTTGTGTTGAGGTTTGCAAGTCCCGTAGCATGCACGTATGGTGAACCGTTATGTAACGAAGTTGGAGCATGAGGTGTTTATTGATTGTCTTCCTTATGAGTGGCGGTCGGGGACGAGCGATGGTCTTTTCCTACCAATCTATCCCCCTAGGAGCAGGCGCGTAGTACTTTGTTTCGATAGCTAATAGACTTTTGCAATAAGTATGTGAGTTCTTTATGACTAATGTTGAGTCCATGGATTATACGCACTCTCACCCTTCCATCATTTCTAGCCTCTTCGGTACCGTGCATTGCCCCTTCTCACCTCGAGAGTTGGTGCAAACTTCGCCGGTGCATCCAAACCCCGTGATGCGATACGCTCTATCACACATAAACCTCCTTATATCTTCCTCAAAACAGCCACCATACCTACCTATTATGGCATTTCCATAGCCATTCCAAGATATATTGCCATGCAACTTCCATCATCATCATATACATGACTTGAGCATTTATTGTCATATTGCTTTGCATGATCGTAAGATAGCTAGCATGATGTTTTCATGGCTTGTCCGTTTCTTGATGTCATTGCTACGCTAGATCATTGCACATCCCGGTACACCGCCGGAGGCATTCATATAGAGTCATATCTTTGTTCTAAATATCGAGTTGTAATATTGAGTTGTAAGTAAATAAAAGCGTGATGATCATCATTATTAGAGCATTGCCCCAGTGAGGAAAGGATGATGGAGACTATGATTCCCCCACAAGTCGGGATGAGACTCCGGACCAAAAAAATAATAAAAAAAGAGAGAGAAAGGCAAAAAAAAGAGAAGGCCCAAAAAAAAGAAAACAAAAGAAAACAAAAAAATGAGAGAAAAAGAGAGAAGGGGCAATATTACTATCCTTTTACCACACTTGTGCTTCAAAGTAGCACCATGTTCTTCATATAGAGAGTCTCTTGAGTTATCACTTTCATATACTAGTGGGAATTTTCATTATAGAACTTGGCTTGTATATTCCAACGATGGGCTTCCTCAAATGCCCTAGGTCTTCATGAGCAAGCAAGTTGGATGCACACCCACTTAGTTTCAGTTTGAGATTTCATACACTTATAGCTCTAGTGCATCCGTTGCATGGTAATCCCTACTCCTCACATTGACATCAATTGATGGGCATCTCCATAGCCCGTTGATTAGCCGCATCGATGTGAGACTTTCTCCCTTTTTTGTCTTCTCCACATAACCCCCATCATCATATTCTATTCCACCTATAGTGCTATGTCCATGGCTCACGCTCATGTATTGCGTGAAAGTTGAAAAGGTTTGAGAAACGTCAAAAGTATGAAACAATTGCTTGGCTTGTCATCGGGGTTGTGCATGATGTGAATATTTTGTGTGGTGAAGATGGAGCATAGCCAGACTATATGATTTTGTAGGGATGAGCTTTCTTTGGCTATGTTATTTCAATAAGACAAAATTGCTTGGTTGGTATGCTTGAAGTATTATTGTTTTTATGTCAAAGGATAGACTATTGCTTTGAATCACTCGTGTCTTAATATTCATGCCATGATTAGACATATGGTCAAGATTATGCTAGGTAGCATTCCACATCAAAAATATACTTTTTTATCATTTACCTACTCGAGGACGAGCAGGAATTAAGCTTGGGGATGCTGATATGTCTCCGTCGTATCTATAATTTTTGATTGTTCCATGCCAATATTATTCAACTTTCATATACTTTTTGGCAACTTTTTATACTATTTGTGGGACTAACATATTGATCCAGTGCCCAGTGCCAGTTCCTGTTTGTTGCATGTTTTATGTTTCGCAGAATATCCATATCAAACGGAATCCAAACGGGATAAAAACGGACGGAGCTTATTTTTGGAATATTTGGAAAATTCCGGAAGAAAAATCCACGCAAGACGGTGCCCGAGGTGGCCACGAGGCGGGGGGGCGCCCCTGCCCCCCTGGGCGCGCCCCTGACCCTCGTGGGCCACCCGTAAGGCGGTTGATTCCCTTCTTCGGCCGCAAGAAAGCTAATTTTTGGTAAAAAAAAATCACGGCGAAGGTTTCAGTCCAATCGGAGTTACGGATCTCCATATATATACGAAACGGTGAAAGGGCACCAGACGAGAACGCAGAAACAGAGAGAGACAGAGAAACAGATCCAATCTCGGAGGGGCTCTCGCCCCTCCCACACCATGGAGGCCAAGGACCAGAGGGGAAACCCTTCTCCCATCTAGGGAGGAGGTCAAGTAAGAAGAAGAAGACGAAGGGGCCCCCTCTCCCCTTCTCTTCCGGTGGCGCCGGAACGCTGCCGTGGCCATCATCATCACCACAATCTTCACCAACAACTTCACCACCATCATCACCAACCCTTCCCCCCTCTACGCAGCGGTGTAACCTCTCTCTTACCCGCCGTAATCTCTACTTAAACATGGTGCTCAACGCTATATATTATTTCCCAATGATGTATGGCTATCCTATGATGTTTGAGTAGATTCGTTTTGTCCTATGGGCTATTTGATGATCAAGATTGGTTTGAGTTGCATGTTTTATTATTGGTGTTGTCCTATGGTGCTCTCCGTGTCGCGCAAGCGTGAGGGATTCCCGCTGTAGGGTTTGCAATATGTTCATGATTTGCTTATGGTGGGTGTCGTGAGGGACAGAAGCACAGACCCGAGTAAGTAGGTTGTTTGCGTATGGGATAAAGGGGACTTGATGCTTTAATGCTATGGTTGGGTTTTACCTTAATGATCTTTAGTAGTTGCGGATGCTTGCTAGAGTTCCAATTATAAGTGCATATGATCCAAGTAGAGAAAGTATCTTAGCTTATGCCTCTCCCTCAAATAAAATTGCAATAATGATTACCGGTCTAGTTATCGATTGCCTAGGGACAAATAACTTTCTCGTGACAAAAAGCTCTCTACTAAAACTAATTTAGTTGTGTCTTTATCTAAACAGCCCCTAGTCTTTATTTACGTGCTCTTTACTTTCTTGCAAGCCTATCCAAAAACACCTACAAAGTACTTCTAGTTTCATACTTGTTCTAGGTAAAGCAAACGTCAAGCGTGAGTAGAGTTGTATCGGTGGTCGATAGAACTTGAGGGAATATTTGTTCTTGTTGGGGACGTAGCAATAATTCAAAATTTTCCTACGTATCACCAAGATCAATCTAGGAGATGCTAGCAACGAGAGAGAGGGAGTGCATCTTCATACCCTTGAAGATCGCTAAGCGGAAGCGTTACAAGAACGCGGTTGATGGAGTCGTACTCGCGGCGATTCAAATCGCGGAAGATCCGATCTAGCGCCGAACGGACGGCGCCTCCGCGTTCAACACACGTACAGCCCGGGGACGTCTCCTCCTTCTTGATCCAGCAAGGGGAGAGGAGAAGTTGAGGGAGAACTCCAGCAGCACGACGGCGTGGTGGCAATGGAGCTCGTGGTTCTCCGGCAGAGCTTCGCTAAGCACTACGGAGGAGGAGGAGGAGAGGGCTGCGCCAGGCCAAGGGGTGCGGCTGCCCTCCCACCCCTCCACTATATATAGGGGCAAGGGAGAGGGGGGCCGGCCCCTTAGATCCCATCTGGTGGGAGGGGCGGCGGCCAGGGAGGGTGGCTTGCCCCCCAAGTCAAGGGGGGCGCCCCCTCCAGGGTTTCCCCCAACCCTAGGCGCATGGGCCCTAGGGGGAGGTTGGTGCCCAGCCCACTTAGGGGCTGGTTCCCTTCCACCTACAGCCCATAAGGCCCTCCGGGGCAGGTGGACCCTCCCGGTGGACCCCCGGAACCCCTTCGGTCATGCTGGCCATAGCCTGGTACCCCCGAATACTTCCGGTGACCGTATGATGACTTCCCATATATAAATCTTTACCTCCGGACCATTCCGAAACTCCTCGTGACGTCCGGGATCCTATCCGGGACTCCGAACAACCTTCGGTAACCACATACTATTTCCCATAACAACTCTAGCGTCACCGAACCTTAAGTGTGTAGACCCTACGGGTTCGGGAACCATGCAGACATGACCGAGACACCTCTCCGGCCAATAACCAATAGCGGGATCTGGATACCCATATTGGCTCCCACATGTTCCACGATGATCTCATCGGATGAACCACGATGTCGGGGATTCAATCAATATCGTATACAATTCCCTTTGTCTATCGGCATGTTGCTTGCCCGAGATTCGATCGTCGGTATCCCAATACCTCGTTCAATCTTGTTACGGGCAAATCTCTTTACTCGTTCCGTAACGCATGGTCCCGTGGCTAACTCCTTAGTCACGTTGAGCTCATTATGATGATGCATTACCGAGTGGGCCCAGAGATACCTCTCCGTCATACGGAGTGACAAATCCCAGTCTCGATTCGTGCCAACTCAACAGACACTTTCGGAGATACCTGTAGTGCACCTTTATAGCCACCCAGTTACGTTGTGACGTTTGGTACACCCAAAGCATTCCTACGGTATCCGGGAGTTGCACAATCTCATGGTCTAAGGAAAGGATACTTGACATTAGAAAAGATCTAGCAAACGAACTACACGATCTTGTGCTATGCTTAGGATTGGGTCTTGTCCATCACATCATTCTCCTAATGATGTGATCCCGTTATCAATGACATCCAATGTCCATGGTCAGGAAACCATAACCATCTATTGATCAACGAGCTAGTCAACTAGAGGCTTACTAGGGACATGTTGTGGTCTATGTATTCACACATGTATTACAGTTTCCAGTTAATACAATTATAGCATGAACAATAGACAATTATCATGAACAAGGAAATACAATAATAACCATTTTATTATTGCCTCTAGGGCATATTTCCAACAGTCTCCCACTTGCACTAGAGTCAATAATCTAGTTCACATCACTATGTGATTGTAATGAATCCAACACCCATGGGGTTTGTTCATATCTTGCTTGTGAGAGAGGTTACTAGTCAACGGGTCTGAACCTTTCAGATCCGTGTGTGCTTTACAAATCTCTATGTCATCTTGTAGATGCAGCTACCACGTGCTACTTGGAGCTATTCCAAATAACTGCTCTACTATACGAATCCGGTTTACTACTCAGAGTCATCCGGATAGTGTCAAAGTTTGCATCGTCGTAACCCTTTACGACGAACTCTTTTACCACCTCCATAATCGAGAACATTTCCTTAGTCCACTAGTTACTAAGGATAAGTTTGACCGCTGTCATGTGATCCATTCCTGGATCACTATTGTACCCCTTGACTAACTCATGGCAAGGCACACTTCAGGTGAGGTACACAACATAGCATATTGTAGAGCCTACGTCTAAAGCATAGGGGACGACCTTCATCCTTTCTCTCTCTTCTGCCGTGGTCAGGTCTTGAGTCTTACTCAATACTCACACCTTGTAACACAGCCAAGAACTCCTTCTTTGCTGATCTATTTTGAACTCCTTCAAAATCTTGTCACGGTATGTATTCATTTGAAAGTACTATTGAGCATTTTTGATCTATCCTTATAGATCTTCATGCTCAATGTTCAAGTAGCTTAATCCAGGTTTTCCATTGAAAAACACTTTTCAAATAACCTTGTATGCTTTCCAGAAATTCTACATCATTTCTGATCAACAATATGTTAACAACATATACTCATCAAAAATTCTATAGTGCTCCCACTCACTTCTTTGGAAATACAAGTTTCTCATAAACTTTGTAAAACCCAAAATCTTTGATCATCTCATCAAAGCGTACATTCCAACTCCGAGATGCTTACTCCAGTCCTTAGAAGGATTGCTGGAGCTTTGCATACTTGTTAGCATCTTTCAGGATTGACAAAACCTTCTGGTTGTATCACATACAACCTTTCCTCAAGAAAATCATCGAGGAAACAATGTTTTGACATCCTATCTGCAAGATTTCATAAATAATGCAGTAACTGCTAATATAATTCCAACAGACTCTTAACATCGCTACGAGTGAGAAAATCTCATCGTAGTCAACTCCTTGAACTTGTCGGAAAACATCTTAACGACAAGTCGAGCTTTCTTAATGGTGACACTTACCATCATTGTCTGTCTTCCTTTTAAAATCCATCTGCACCCAACAGCCTTACGACCATCAAGTAGTTCTTCCATAGTCTATACTTTGTTTTTATACATGGATCCTCTCTCGGATTTTATGGCCTCGAGCCATTCGTCGGAATCTGGGCCCACCATCGTTTCTCCATAGCTCGTAGGTTCATTGTTGTCTAGCAACATGACTTCCAAGACAGGATTACGTACCACTCTGAAGTAGTACGCATCCTTGTCGTCCTACGAGGTTTGGTAGTGACTTGATCCGAAGTTTCATGATCACTATCATAAGCTTCCACTTCAATTGGTGTAGGTGCCACAGGAACAACTTCTTGTGCCCTGCTACATTGTAGTTGAAGTGACGGTTCAATAACCTCATCAAGTCTCCACCATCCTCCCACTCAATTCTTTCGAGAGAAACTTTTCCTCGAGAAAGGACCCGTTTCTAGAAACAATCACTTTTGCTTCCAGATCTGAAATAGGAGGTATACCCAACTATTTTGGGTATTCTATTAAGATGCATTTATCCGCTTTGGGTTCGAGTTTATCAGCCTGAAACTTTTCCACATAAGCGTCGCAGCCCCAAACTTTTAAGAAATGACAGCTTAGGTTTCTCTAAACCATAGTTCATACGGTGTCGTCTCAACGGAATTGCGTGGTGCCCTATTTAAAGTGAATGCGGTTGTCTCTAATGCCTAACCCATAAACGATAGTGTAATTCGATAAGAGACATCATGGTATGCACCATATCCAATAGGGTGCAGTTATGATGTTCGGACACACCATCACACTATGGTGTTCCAGGCGGTATTAGTCATGAAACAATTTCCACAATTTCTTAATTGTGTGCCAAACTCGTAACTCAGATATTCATCTCTATGATCATATCACAGACATTTTATCCTCTTGTCACGACGATCTTCAACTTCACTCTGAAATTACTTGAACCTTTCAATAATTCAGACTTGTGTTTCATCAAGTAAATATACTCAGCATCTACTCAAATCATCTGTGAAGCAAGAACATAACGATATCCACTGCATGCCTCAGCACTCATTGGACTGCACACATCAAAATGTATTACTTCCAACAAGTTGCTTTCTTGTTCCATCTTACTGAAAACGAGGCCTTTCAGTCATCTTGCCCATGTGGTATGATTTGCATGTCTCAAGTGATTCAAAATCAAGTGAGTCCAAACGATCCATCTGTATGTACTTTCTTCATGCAAATATACTAATAGACATGGCTCGCATGTCTCAATCTTTTCAAAAACGAGTGAGTCCAAAGATCCATCAACATGGAGCTTCTTCATGCGTTTTATACCAATATGACTCAAGTGGCAGTGCCACAAGTATGTGGTACTATCATTACTATCTTATATCTTTTGGCATGAACATGTGTATCATTACGATCGAGATTCAATAAACCATTCATTTTAGGTGCAAGACCATTGAAGGTATTACTCAAATAAACAGAGTAACCATTATTCTCCTTAAATGAATTATCGTATTGCGATAAACATAATCCAATCATGTCTATGCTCAACGCAAACACCAAATAACAATTATTTAGGTTTAACACCAATCTCGATGGTAGAGGGAGCATGCGATGCTTGATCACATCAACCTTGGAAACACTTCCAACACATATCGTCATCTCACCTTTAGCTAGTCTCCGTTTATTCTGTAGCCTTTTATTTCGAGTTACCAACACTTAGCGACCGAACCGGTATCTAATACCCTGGTGCTACTAGGAGTACTAGTAAAGTACACATTAATATAATGTATATCCAATATACTTCTGTCGACCTTACTAGCCTTCTCATCTACCAAGTATCTAGGGTAGTTCTGCTTCAGTGACCGTTCCCCTCATTACAGAAGCACTTAGTCTCGGGTTTGGGTTCAACCTTGGGTTTCTCTACTAGAGCAGCAACTGATTTGCCGTTTCATGAAGTATCCCTTCTTTCCCTTGCCCTTCTTGAAACTAGTGGTTTTTCTAACCATCAACAATTGATGCTCCTACTTGATTTCTACTTTCACGGTGTTAAACATCGCGAGTTGCTCAAGGATCATCATGTCTATCCCTGATATGTTATAGTTCATCACGAAGCTCTAATAGCTTGGTGGCAGTGACTATGGAGAACCATCACTATCTCATCTGGAAGATTAACTCCCACTCGATTCAAGCGATTGTAGTACTCAGATAATCTGAGCACATGCTCAACGATTGAGCTTTTCTCCCTTAGTTTGCAGGCTTAAGAACCTTGTCAGAGGTCTCATACCTCTTGATGTGGGCACGAGCCTAAAATCCCAATTTCAGCTCTTGGAAAATCTCATATGTTCCGCGACGTTTCAAAATGTCTTCGGTGCCTCAATTCTAAACCGTTCAACATTACGCACTGAACTATCACGTAGTCATCAAAACGTGTATGTCAGATGTTCGCAACATCCACAAACGACGCTCGAGGTTCAGCACACCGAGCGGTGCATTAAGGACATAAGCCTTCTGTGCAGCAATGAGGACAATCCTCAGTTTACGGACCCAGTCCGCATAATTGCTACTATCAACTTTCAACTAAATTTTCTCTAGGAACATATCTTAGTAGAACTAAAGCGTAAGCTACGACATAATTTGCAAAGACCTTTTGACTATGTTCATGATAATTAAGTTCATCTAATTATTTAATGAACTCCCACTCAGATAGACATCCCTCTAGTCATCTAAGTGATACATGATCCGAGTCAACTAGGCCGTGTCCGATCATCACGTGAGACGGACTAGTCATCATCGGTGAACATCTCCATGTTGATCGTATCTACTATACGACTCATGTTCGACCTTTCGGTCTCTTGTGTTCCGAGGCCATGTCTGTACATGCTAGGCTCGTCAAGTCAACCTAAGTGTTTTGCTTGTGTTCCGAGGCCATGTCTGTACATGCTAGGCTCGTCAACACCCGTTGTATGCGAACGTTAGAATCTATGACACCCGATCATCACGTGGTGCTTTAAAACAACGAACCTTCGCAACGGTGCACAGTTAGGGGGAACACATCTCTTGAAATTTTAGTGAGGGATCATCTTATTTATGCTACTGTCGTTCTAAGCAAATAAGATATAAACATGACAAACATCACATGCAAATCATAAAGTGACATGATATGGCCAATATCATCTTGCGCCTTTTGATCTCCATCTTCGAGGCGCGGCATGATCACCTTCGTCACCGGCATGACACCATGATCTCCATCATCATGATCTCCATCATCGTGTCTTCATGAAGTTGTCTCGCCAACTATTACTTCTACTACTATGGCTAACGGTTAGCAATAAAGTAAAGTAATTACATGGCGTTTTCATTGACACGCAGGTCATACAATAAATTAAGACAACTCCTATGGCTCCTGCCGGTTGTCATACTCATCGACATGCAAGTCGTGATTCCTATTACAAGAACATGATCAATCTCATACATCACATATATCATTCATCACATCCTTTTGGCCATATCACATCACATAGCATACCCTGCAAAAACAAGTTAGACGTCCTCTAATTGTTGTTGCATGTTTTACGTGGCTGCTATGGGTTTCTAGCAAGAACGTTTCTTACCTACGCAAAAGCCACAACGGTGATATGCCAATTTCTATTTACCCTTCATAAGGACCCTTTTCATCGAATCTGATCCAACTAAAGTGGGAGAGACAAACACCCGCTAGCCACCTTATGCATCAAGTGCATGTCAGTCGGTGGAACCTATCTCACGTAAGTGTACGTGTAAGGTCGGTCCGGGCCGCTTCATCCCACAATGCCGCCGAATCAAGATAAGACTAGTAACGGCAAGCAAATTGGACAAATCATCGCCCACAACTACTTTGTGTTCTACTCGTGCATAGAATCTACGCATAGACCTAGCTCATGATGCCACTGTTGGGGAACGTAGCAATAATTCAAAATTTTCCTACGTATCACCAAGATCAATCTAGGAGATGCTAGCAACGAGAGAGAGGGAGTGCATCTTCATACCCTTGAAGATCGCTAAGCGGAAGCGTTACAAGAACGCGGTTGATGGAGTCGTACTCGCGGCGATTCAAATCGCGGAAGATCCGATCTAGCACCGAACGGACGGCGCCTCCGCGTTCAACACACGTACAGCCCGGGGATGTCTCCTCCTTCTTGATCCAGCAAGGGGAGAGGAGAAGTTGAGGGAGAACTCCAGCAGCACGACGGTGTGGTGGCAATGGAGCTCGTTGTTCTCCGGCAGAGCTTCGCTAAGCACTACGGAGGAGGAGGAGGAGAGGGCTGCGCCAGGCCAAGGGGTGCGGCTGCCCTCCTACCCCTCCACTATATATAGGGGCAAGGGAGAGGGGGGCCGGCCCCTTAGATCCCATCTGGTGGGAGGGGCGGCGGCCAGGGAGGGTGGCTTGCCCCCCAAGTCAAGGGGGGCGCCCCCTCCAGGGTTTCCCCCAACCCTAGGCGCATGGGACCTAGGGGGAGGTTGGTGCCCAGCCCACTTAGGGGCTGGTTCCCTTCCACCTACAGCCCATAAGGCCCTCCGGGGCAGGTGGACCCTCCCGGTGGACCCCCGGAACCCCTTCGGTCATGCTGGCCATAGCCTGGTACCCCCGAATACTTCCGGTGACCGTATGATGACTTCCCATATATAAATCTTTACCTCCGGACCATTCCGAAACTCCTCGTGACGTCCGGGATCCTATCCGGGACTCCGAACAACCTTCGGTAACCACATACTATTTCCCATAACAACTCTAGCGTCACCGAACCTTAAGTGTGTAGACCCTACGGGTTCGGGAACCATGCAGACATGACCGAGACACCTCTCCGGCCAATAACCAATAGCGGGATCTGGATACCCATATTGGCTCCCACATGTTCCACGATGATCTCATCGGATGAACCACGATGTCGGGGATTCAATCAATCCCGTATACAATTCCCTTTGTCTATCGGCATGTTGCTTGCCCGAGATTCGATCGTCGGTATCCCAATACCTCGTTCAATCTTGTTACCGGCAAGTCTCTTTACTCGTTCCGTAATGCATGATCCCGTGGCTAACTCCTTAGTCACATTGAGCTCATTATGATGATGCATTACCGAGTGGGCCCAGAGATACCTCTCCGTCATACGGAGTGACAAATCCCAGTCTCGATTCGTGCCAACTCAACAGACACTTTCGGAGATACCTGTAGTGCACCTTTATAGCCACCCAGTTACGTTGTGACGTTTGGTACACCCAAAGCATTCCTACGGTATCCGGGAGTTGCACAATCTCATGGTCTGAGGAAAGGATACTTGACATTAGAAAAGATCTAGCAAACGAACTACACGATCTTGTGCTATGCTTAGGATTGGGTCTTGTCCATCACATCATTCTCCTAATGATGTGATCCCGTTATCAATGACATCCAATGTCCATGGTCAGGAAACCATAACCATCTATTGATCAATGAGCTAGTCAACTAGAGGCTTACTAGGGACATGTTGTGGTCTATGTATTCACACATGTATTACGGTTTCCAGTTAATACAATTATAGCATGAACAATAGAAAATTATCATGAACAAAGAAATACAATAATAACCGTTTTATTATTGCCTCTAGCTAGGGCATATTTCCAACATTTCTACCTTTAGCTCCTCGTTGGGTTCGACACTCTTACTTATCGAAAGAGGCTACAATTGATCCCCTATACTTGTGGGTTATCACCGCCATCCGAATGCTTGCATACGGAGTGCCCGGTGATCTCATTGACGAGTACGTCCGTATGAGTGAGTCTACATGCCTAGAGTCCCTGTATAAGTTTTGCAAGGTTGTTATTGTTGTGTTTGACCCTGAGTACTTGAGAGAGCCAACAGCTGAAGATACAGCCCGTTTGTTGGCGATGAATGACAGAAGGGGCTTGCCAGGGATGCTTGGCAGCATAGACTGCATGCACTGGGAGTGGAAGAACTGTCCTTCTGCTTGGCAAGGGCAGTATAAGGGACATGTCAGGGCTTGCACTGTCATACTAGAGGCCGTGGCGTCTCAAGATCTCTGGATTTGGAACTCTTTCTTTGGCATGGCTGGATCACGCAATAATATCAACGTGCTTCAGCGGTCGCCGGAGTTTGCTAGGCTTGCCGAAGGCAACAGCCCACCGGTGAACTTTACTGTCAACGGTCACAACTACGACAAAGGATACTACATGGGTGACGGTATCTATCCTCAGTGCACCACTATTGTCAAGACAATACCCAACCCTATCGGAGAGAAGAGGAAAATATTTGCCCAAGAGCAAGAGAGTGCTAGGAAGGATGTCGAGCGTGCCTTTGGTGTTTTGCAATCTCGATGGGGCATCGTTCGGTATCCTGCTAATACCTGGAGCACGCAGAAACTGTGGAAGGTGATGACTGCTTGTGTGATCATGCACAATATGATCGTAGAAAACGAGCGCCCGGAACGTCTGTACGATCAAGGGTTTTAGTTTTAGGGTGAGAATGTTGTGCCTGAGCATGGAGTAGCGTCAACATTTGAATAGTTCACCCAATTTCATGAAGACATGCGTGAGTGGGAAACTCACGTGCAGCTGTAAAATGATTTGGTTGAGCATATGTGGGCTCATGTTGGCAACCAATAGATGTATCTTTTTTTATTCGTTTGAAAAACTATGTGAAACATTTTTATTTGTATCCGGCTTGTAAAACTATACTATTTTATTCGGTAAACTATGTTATTTGATAATATGTTTAAATGCAAATCAATGTAATATTGGGCGATCAGCCGGCCACGCCGGCACATATGGGTCGGCGCGTTGGACGCGCTGTCGACACAAATATAAAAAAGAGCGGACGCCGGGCGGGCGGCCGACCTAAACGGACATAACACGGACGAAATCGCCGGCCGTTTGGGTCGGCCCGTTGGAGTTGTTCTTAGGCTCCAAAGGAAAAAATGGCGTCCGCAGCAGCCGGAATTGGGGAAGAATGCGGATCTTGTTGTGTTCCATCGGTTTCCATCCAAGAGAAAAATGAAAAGAAAAGGCCATGTTTTTTTGAGTGAGGAAGACGGTCCGGCAGCGGCGAGATACGTGGATTTGATTGATTTTGATTTTGTTTTTGTTTTTTGTGAAGCTCATTGATTGATTGATTTTTTTTGCGGGAGAGGGGGGGAAAACGTACGAGGGTCCCAGCTTACAAGTCATCTCGCTTCTAGTACGTATTGTTAGAGTAGTTATTATGGTATACGACTTCTAGTCCAAGTCAGTTTTGTACCCCTACCCAAATCGGTTTGTACCCTCTTATATACTCATTGTATGCCGCACCAAATCATCAATAAGCAACAGTTTTATTCAGCTTTCATGGTATCAGATACCGGTCCCAGGGTTTAGGGTATGGCTCCGCCAACGCCACCGCCGCCGCCGCCGCCCGGCTACTTCGAGCGCAGGGCCGCACTCATCGCCAAGGCTGCCAACGCCGCGGCCGCTTCTCTCTCGGCCCTCACCATAGCTCCACAAAACTACCCTGCACCCATCCTCGCCGCACCAATATCTCTTGCTGACACAATCTCCGACGTCAGCCCCTACATCCCCATAGTTCTTGATCTCGCCGCCCACAACTACTACCATTGGAGACATCTCTTCGATCTCCACCTCGGCCGCTGCAACCTGCGCTCGCATGTCGCCGCCAACTGTCTTCCCCGCCCCGACGATCCGCAATGGTTGAAAGACGATCTCGCGATCGTCCAGTGGTTCTACACCCGCATCACCACCGAGATCTTCAACATGCTCGATCACGACGGCACCACCGCTGCCAACATCTGGCACTCCCTCCGTCAGCTCTTCCAAAGCAACACCGACGCTCGGAAAAACGCTCTCCACACCGAGCTTCGCAATATGGTGCAAGGAGACGCCCCGGTGAACCTGTTCTGCCAGCGCGTTAAGACCATTGGTGATGAGCTCCGCGAACTCGGCGATACAGTTAGCAACTCACAGCTAATCAATATCGTCGTCGTCGGCCTCAGCGAAGACTTTGACAAGCAAGCCTCGTTCATACCGATGATACGGCCCCCTCCTACCTTCGCTGAAGTTCGTTCCTTGCTACAACTCGCGGCGGAAACACAAGCTCGCAAGGACTCTCGCCCCAAGGTCTTTCATGCTGCGGCTCGTCCTCCTCTGTCGTCTACACCAGCGCCGCCTTCCAGGCCGGCTGCTGCCGCCGGGCCGTCCGCATCGTCATCTGTTAAACCGCCCCCAGGCTGGCGTCCTAGTCCAAACTACCGCGGCAAAAACCCTATCTACAGGCCGCCGTGGACTCATTCGGTTCCGCCTACGACATCACCAGCACCGAGTCCTGCACCACCCGCCAGTGCTCCATCTGCGGTTGCATGGCGGCCTCCTCATGATCCTTGGACGGGGCTTGTCAAGCATGGCCCATGCCCTGGTCCGCTCCGTCCACCCTCGGTGCTCCGCCGGCATACTCAGGTGCCTGGCAACCCGGCCTTCGGCCGCCTACTGGTGCTCCCGGGGTTCTCAACCCCCGACAGCCGGCCAATGCCTATCACGCCGCCCCGACGTATGCTCCTTATGGTCATTACAGCACCGACGGCGGCGCCTACTACACACCTCAGCCGGCCCTGCTCCCGACGCCACCCCCACCACAGCCGGCCAATGCCTACTACACTCCCCAGCCGGCCCTACTGCCTTCATCGTATCCGCCGGCACCGCTTCCGACGCCACCCTCACCTGCGACGCCGAGCTGGGATCAAGCTGCCTTTCTCCAGGCCATGAATAACTTTGCTGCACAAGGAAACTCAGGTACGGATTGGATCTTTGATTCAGGGGCCTCTAGTCATATGTCTGCATCTAGTAATTGGTTATCTTCTTGCACTAAATCTCCTTTCCCTTCCATTATCCTTGGAGATGGATCATCTATTCCTATATATTGTGTTGGTCAGGCTCAACTTCCCTCTTCCACCAAACCTCTTTTACCTCGCGATGTTCTAGTTGCACCCGCCCTCATTAAAAATCTTATCTCTGTTCGCCAATTTACTTGCGACAATCTAGTTTCGGCTGAATTTGACCCTTTTGGTTTATCTGTGAAGGATTACCTGACCAAGGCCGAGATCGCTCGCTTCAATAGCTCCGGTGATCTTTATTCTCTTAATGGAGTTCCTGCCACCACCCCTCCAACATCCATGCTAGCCTCCGTCGATCTCTGGCATCGTCGCTTGGGCCATCCCAACCCCGCCGTCTTAGCTTCTATGCTTAGTGAATTTACCATACCGTGTAATAGGGACTCTCATAATTCTGTGTTTGGCGAGTCTTGTCAATTAGGCAAACATGTGCGTCTTCCCTTTAGTTCCTCTAGTTCTTGTAGCACTTATCCCTTTGAATTAATACATTGTGATTTATGGACCTCTCCCATTGCAAGTGTTTCGGGTTTTAAATACTACCTTGTTATCCTAGATGATTTCACCCACTTTGTCTGGACTTTTCCTCTACGCAACAAATCCGAGGTCCATTCTCTTTTCCTTAATTTTCAACGCTATGTGTGTGTTCACTTCTTCCTCCCAATTCGCTTTATCCAATGTGACAATGGTCGCGAGTTTGATAACATTAAAATCGTACTTTCTTCTTACAACATGGCATCCTGCTTAGGTTCTCATGTCCCTACACCTCCCCTCAAAATGGTAAAGCAGAACGCTCTCTTCGCACCCTCAATGATATAGTTCGCACTCTCCTCATTCAATCATCTATGCCTCCCAAGTTTTGGGCTGAAGCCCTACACATGGCCACCTTCCTTCTAAATATTCGACCTTCTAAAACTAAACCCAACACTACTCCCTATTATTCCCTCTTTCTTTCCCACCCCGACTACTCCGCGGTTCGTGTTTTCGGCTGTCTCTGTTTTCCCAATGCCTACGCCACTTCTGCAAATAAATTGTCACCACGCTCTATCCCATGTGCTTTTCTCGGCTTCTCTGACGAGCACAAAGGCTATCGCTGTCTCGACCTTCACACCGGACACGTTCATGTCTCTCGTCATGTCACGTTTGCTGAGCACATTTTTCCTTTCTCACAACGCACTAGTACACCATCCAACACCCCTAGCTCCGCAAACACCCCCTCTCCCCGTCCTTTCCAACTATATACTCCCCTGCCTGCCGAACACAACTTATCACCACCACCATTAACACCCACCATAGCCAATCCCAACCATACACTCACCCCACCCGAGACGTCCCCAACACCCCCGACCCCTGCTTCCTCCCCAACACCCCCGGCCCCTACTCCCACTCCACCACCCAGCCCTGCTCCCACTCCACCACCCAGCCCTACTCCTTCGTCCGACTCTTCCGCTGCGCCGGACTCACCAGTACCCACCTTACCCCCTCGTGCTATTCCTACAGCAGCCCCGATTAATGATCATCGCATGCGTACTAGGGCCAAATCAGGATTTCATCAACCCCAAGACCGCCTAAACCTTCATACCTCCGTATCTCTCACTTCTCTTCCAAAGAATTACAAAACTGCTCTACTTGATCCCAATTGGGCCGCTGCCATGCAAGAAGAATATAATGCTTTACTTCAAAACAACACCTGGCAACTTGTTCCTCGTCCTCCCAATACAAATATTGTTTCTGGCAAATGGATTTTTCGCCAAAAGTTCCACTCCGATGGGAGCCTCTCACGATATAAAGCCAGGTGGGTTTGTCGTGGCTTTTCTCAGCAACAAGGAATTGATTACGAAGAAACCTTCTCTCCTCTTGTTAAACCTAGCACCATTCGCACCGTTCTTAGTGTTGATGTCTCCTCTTCATGGCCCATTCACCAACTTGATGTTAAAAATGCTTTCCTCCATGGTTCCCTTCAAGAAACTGTCTACTGCCAGCAACCTCTGGGTTCTGAAAATCCATCCTTTCCAACTCATGTATGTCTTCTTCAGAAATCTCTCTACGGTCTTAAACAGGCCCCACGAGCTTGGTTTCAACGCTTCTCCTCCTTCATTCAAACAATAGGCTTCACTCCATCTCTCTCCGACACCTCTCTTTTTGTGTATCATCAAACTTCTGACACTGCCTATTTACTTCTCTATGTAGATGATATCATTCTTACCGCCTCCTCTCAAAAGTTCTTAGATCACATTGTCTCTCTTCTTAGATCTGAATTTTCTATGACTGACCTAGGACTCCTTCATCATTTCTTAGGCATTGCTGTTGTTCGAGATTCCTCCAGCCTTTTTCTTTCCCAACGCCAGTATATTCTTGATCTTCTTAATCGTGCTGGTATGCTTGACTGTCAATCATCTCGCACTCCTGTCGATACTAGTTTTAAACTTTCGGCTACCGGTGAACCCTTTTCCGATCCTACTCTCTATCGTAGCCTAACAGGTGCTCTCCAATATCTCACCATTACTCGTCCTGAAATCTCTTTTGCTGTTCAACAAGCATGTCTCTATATGCATGATCCCCGGGTTCCTCACTATAATCATGTTAAACGCATTCTTCGGTATTTAAAAGGAACTCTCAATCATGGTCTCCACCTCAATAATTCTTCTCCAAACTCGCTTACCGCATACTCTGATGCAGACTGGGCTGGTTGTCCTGACACTCGAAGGTCCACTTCCGGTTTTTGTGTTTTTCTTGGTAACAATTTGATTTCTTGGTCTTCGAAAAGACAGGTTACAGTCTCACGTTCGTCGGCCGAGGCTGAGTATCGCGCTGTGGCACATGCCGTTGCAGATACCATCTGGATTCGACAGTTACTCTCCGAGCTACACATGCCTATTGAGCAGGCCACTATTGTCTACTGTGACAACATATCAGCAATCTACATGACCAGCAATCCAGTTCAACACCGACGCACAAAGCATATTGAGATTGATATTCATTTTGTTCGTGAAAAGGTTGCTCTTGGTCAGGTTCGGGTGCTTCATGTTCCCTCTACGGCTCAGTTTGCTGACATTTTCACCAAGGCACTGCCTACTAAGCCGTTTCAAGATATCTGTTTCAGTCTCAACGTCGTCGAGCCTGCCGTTGATACTGCGGGGATGTTAGAGTAGTCATTATGGTATACGACTTCTAGTCCAAGTCAGTTTTGTACCCCTACCCCAAGTCGGTTTGTACCCTCTTATATACTCTTGTATGCCGCACCAAATCATCAATAAACAACAGTTTTATTCAGCTTTCACATATTACTTCGTCTTGGTGGGCCTTTTCCAAAAAAAAAAAAAACAATCCCCAATCCGTTCTCCGAACCCTGCCTATCCCTCCCTTAATCCTCACCTTCACCGAGACGGCGGCTCCCGGCGGTGCGCCGAGCGCGACACCGGCAACAGGCGGCACCAGGTGACGCGACTCCTCCACTAACCACCTCAACCTCCCCCGTGTTACAGTCGCCGCCGACCTCCACCAGATCCGGTACGGTGCTCTTCTACCTCTGCCATCGGATTGGACAAGGGCGCGGGGCTCCGGCTGGCCCTCGGTTCGCCCACTCCACTGCAGCACTTCAACGTACACCCTTGTAACCAAGCTGATTCTTTTATTAACGACTTGAGTACACCCTGCTGCATTAAGGATTAGCATTAACAATCGTTTACAACGGGGCAGCTAAATGGAGGCCACCGTGCTAAGTCTGGGCAAGTCTGTGGTGATTGGGGCGCTCAGCTACGCCAGGTCTGCCGGTGCTGGGGAGGTAGCCTCACGTCTTGGAGTTCAGCGTGATCAGGCCTTCATCGCCGATGAGCTGGAGATGATGCAGGCGTTCCTGATGGCCGCACACGACGGGTCAGAGGACAAGGACAGGGTGGTCAGGGTCTGGGTGAAGCAGGTCCGCGACGTGGCCTATGAGGTCGAGGACTCCCTCCAGGAATTCGCTGTCCGGCTACAGAAGCAGTCTTGGTGGCGCGTTGCTCGCACCCTTCTGGACCGGCGCCTCGTTGGCAAGCAGATGAGGGAGCTTAGAGCCAAGGTCGAGGATGTCAGCCGCAGGAACAAGCGCTACCGCCTCATCAATGGTGACGGCTCTGGTTCCAAGCCTAGCAATATCTCCACGACCACAAGTGAGTTCCCCGTTGCTGGCGTAACAATGTCCGGCGCCGAGGAAGCTAGGCGGCAGTTGGACAAAGCAAAAATGGATCTCATCCGCCTTATCAGTTCCAAGAAGGATGACGCCCTTAGAGTAATCGCATTATGGAGAGCAAATGGTGATCTTGGGGAGACCTCTGTCATAAAAAAGGCATACGAAGATCTGAAGATGCACAAGAAGTTTGAATGCTTTGCTTGGATCAAGTTGGTGCGTCCTGTCAATCCAACAGAGTACTTGCGGAGTATTTTGAGGCAGTTTTATGTAAATTCACTACAAGGGACAACTACGGAGGCGCAAGATCTGAGGTGGATGGAGATGACAAAGGAAAATGATTTGGTTGATGAGTTCAAGAGATTTGTGAGTACAAAGAGTTACCTGATTGTGCTCAAGGACATACGTACTATTGAAGAATGGGACTGTGTTAAAGTTTTCTTCTTAAATTACAAGAAAGGAAGTCGAATCATAGTATCCACGGAGCAAGTTGAGGTTGCTAGCTTATGCATAAGACAACAGACTGCAGCAGCTGACCACAAGCAGTTGCATATGGACCAGGCTCTCTATGCTTTCTACGAGAAGGTATTCTTTTTCTTGTCAAAATATACTCTGACTAGTGCTACATTATCTTCAGAGTCAACTAATGCAGTAATAATTAACAACAATATCTGACAGTAGGTAAGGTTACTATTTCTCAGTAGTTTTTGTGCATTATTTACCAACATACTCCCTCCGTTCCTAAATATTTGTCTTTCTAGAGATTTCAAATGGACTACCACATACGGATGTATATAGACATATTTTAGAGTGTAGATTCACTCATTTTGCTCCGTATGTAGTCACTTGTTGAAATCTCTAGAAAGACAAATATTTAGGAACGGAGGGAGTATAATCTAGTCCTGACACCTTGGTGCTGAGTGTGGCAATGTTTAATGGTACGCTGATAGGAAGCAGACATGGAAGAGCCACAGGGTTGGCAGTTGTCACCCAATAGTGTCTTAGAACAGTTTCTGAGATATCGATGAGATGTAAACGGTTCCATTGGTGGATGGGCAAAATTGTCTGTGATGGAGTTTAGATAGGAAATCATAACTCGGTTAATAATTGAAAGACGATAGGTGTACTTTTTTTCAAATAAAAATCTGATGGTAAATACATCACTCGATTGCTTAGTTTTGTGAACCCTAATTAGTATCAAATTGCATTCATCAATTGATTACAAAATGTTATGGCATTACCCTAGCTCATTGCAGTGTCAGCATATATCAAAATATTGATGTTTGAGCAATTTCCAAAGATAAATGTAAAAATTGTACAACACTATACACACAACTGTGCAGGCATGTCTTGTTGAAAATGCAAAAAAAAAAAAAAAAAAAAAAACCTTATCAGTTGGTAAACATGCCATCCCTTTTTGGATAAAATTTTGCCAACTCTCCTGTTTTCTTTTGGCATCCAAGTTCCATCATTAACCCCTTTTTAGATAAGTGAGATGCATGATTGTATTTGCTTGATAAATATATATGCATATTGGCATTTCACGTAGTTGCTTCTAAAGAAAATGATTACTTTATTCCCTTGAACCATTGACGAGTATAACCCACTAAAATGTTTATCTCACATAGTCCTTAAACTTCTCACATTGGATAATTTTACTATCCCTGGTGATTTTCGGATGTGTTTTGTGAAAAACCATTAAGTTTCACCAATGAGCACAATTTGACACGTCCAGCACATCATGGCGTGATACCAACAGAAGGGCTCCTTGTGACCATCATCGACCTCTCTGTCACCCTGTTATCCTTTCATGTTTCCTTCTTAAGCCTTCTTCACAACATTGAGTGTTTTCGTATCACGAAAAAAAACATCAAGAGTCACACATGGGAGCTTTGCCTCCCACAGTCCCACTTCTCCCGACTAGGGCGGCCCTGTCTGCAACTGCCGGTGCTCTACTTACACATTAGCGTTGGATAGTGCAGCCATGGAAAAACCACATCACCTTTCCTTCCCCTTTTCTTCTCTATCCATAGGATGTCTCCGAGAGCTCTGCCATGGACGACCATTCCTGCTTGAGGAGCTAGATCACCATGTGTGGTGATCCTAGGCTTCATGTTTTATTGTTGGAATTGGGGATTTCTGTTGAGGATCGAATCTTGTGATTGAGATTTTTGGAGGTTGAGATCTCCATAGCTTAAATGCTTCAATCATAGAAAAATTTGTGATTAATGTAATGAGGTTGAAACTACTTACTAAATTTCTTGATTGTTCAGTGAAAAGGACTCAATTACGATTTTCTGTAGTCATCCCATTGAATTTTGAAAGCTTATGCCAAATTTGTCAAAGCTCGCTCAAGTTTGGGAAAGCTTGTCTCTTTAAAATATTTCTCTTCGGAAAATTTGGAAGCTCATGGAATGATAGTTGATACTTGAAAGCCCTATTATTTTGCATTTTTCTTCTTAAGTGTGTGTCCGCTTGCTGATGAATGCCGATGGAAGTGACTGCTCCAGAGGCAGAGCCGGATGTGGGGGGCGTCCGAAGGCAAAGCAAAAGGTGAAGGCGCCATCACAATGGTAAACCAATAATTTGCAGTCCCCGTGCTTTTCATTTACACGAAAGACAGACTCGTTAGATCACCTGATTTCCACTGCAGCTTCTTCTCTCTCTCTCGTCCAAGCATCTTGCATTCCGACCATAGGGACTGGCATTGGAGATAGAAGACTTTGTGGGAAAGTTACCAACGTTTATGTTTTGGTAACAGCCATGTATTCGGATGGTGGCGCTTCTCTCTCCTTGTCACCAATGAAGAAGGGAGAAAGATGGGGAGGGATATGACACGACACAGGGCCTGCATCATGCTATTCGGTTGGTGAGATGAGATCTAGGATGGTTTATTTTGTCTGCCGGGGCAGCAACTCCTCAGACACATTAAATGTGTTCGAGCAAATGTTGGTACGGTATTGTGGCTGATGGACGTGTGGGTTGCAGAGAAGAGAGGAGATCAGCAAATCTCACACTTGTCTTGCTGGTCACTTACATCCCATGTAGATACAGGCATGCTGAGCATTAAGAGCTCATTGACGCTGATATTCTTATCTTTTAGTGATGCATCTAGATTGGTAAGAGCGTTTCAGCCTACATGTTCATCTGGTTTTGGCACATACATTGTAGGAGATGGGATCATTTTAGGTCTACATTGTGCTTTGTGGCGTGCTTTTGTGGTGCTGAACCCATATTGATGATCATAATTATCATGTTATAATTCACTTATTGACCAATACTGCTCTTGTAATTGAATTATAACTTCTTTGACCTGCAAACTACATAATTTTTACATAGTTTTCCTTGGAAATTATTTGATTGTGAACATTGGAAAATGTCATATGAACATTTGCAAAAATTAGAAGTGAAAAAATGCAGCAAGACACAGCTCTAGGAGCTGGTGTAACGCAGAACTCCAACTCTGGGTTTCTTTAACTGATACCCCGGACACTAGGGTAACAAAAAAACGTAATCAAGTCAATTAGTCAATTAAGATGAAATCTAACAGACAGGGCCCGCATGGCATTTACTATGACAGTGACTTGGCTCATTTTCGGCTTGAGTCAGTAAGTGAGCCCGGTTCGGGCAGAGCAGACTCATTGGGCTCTACAACAAAAACCTTGACTTAAAAAAACAGACAAATTTAAAGATTAAAACTTCTCAAAAAATAATCTTAGAAAATTCTAGTAATCCAATCTATCTTCTCGAGTGTTCTGGGAACTTTTTAGCACATTTTGGTGAGCCATTTGAATGTCTAGAATTTTTTTGTAATTCTCTACCAAATTTGAAGTCTAAGCCAAAATGCGCTCAAACTTCCCTAGAATACTCATGGTATGTAGATTGAGTTACTAGATTTTTTTCATATTTATTTGGAAAATTGGAGTTTTGCTTTAAAATTTGGCCCGCAATTGAAAAAGCAACCAATTTTTTTAAGAGCTCAGTGAACAGGAATGCTCAAGGCGAGCTCACCTATCAGCTTAAGCCAAAAATGAGCTGCCCCTGCCATAGTCAACGCCATGTGAGCCACATCTGTCGGATTTCATTTTACCTGACAGAGTGGGGTATCAAAACCCCTAGAGTTGTAGTTTTGTGGTACAACAACCTGGAGAGTTGTGTCTTGCTGCAGTTTACTCAAATTAAAACTTGCTGAAACATTACTGGGGAATAGAAGGCAGCACCTAATCATTATCTATTTCTGTATAGGGTTTGCAAGATGGAGCTGATGCAACTGAGGCAGGGTCTAGCTTTAACATAGCTAGTACCACTAGTAGCAACTCTGCAGACAACAAGAGCCTCGCTCACACAGAGACGGCGATAGCTGATTTTAAGGAATATGAGCAAGTCGGTCGAGAGAAAGAAAAATCTGATATTATCAAACTAATTTCAAATGAAGATAGCCAACAGCTTGATGTGATTTCTGTGTGGGGAATGGGCGGTCTTGGGAAAACAACACTAGTTAGAGATGTGTATCAAAGCCAACACCTCAGTGTCAAATTCAGGTACCGCGCTTGTGTAACAATTATGCATCCCTTCAATTGTGACGAGCTCATCAAGAGTTTAGCTCGACAATTAGATGCAGAGGATTATGAAAATAAGGAGGAAGCAGGCTTGGCGGGTGGCAGAACAAAACCTAGGCTCCAACGGTCACTGACGGATATTTTAGAAGGAAAGAAGTACTTGATTGTTCTTGATGATCTATCGTCTACCACAGAATGGGACTCTATAATACAACATTTACCTGCAAGGGAAACATCAAGTCGTATCATAGTTACCACAAGGTCAGAAAATATTGCTAGGCACTGTTCAAAGAAACAAGAAAACATATACAAGCTTCAAATTCTGGGGTATGAAGATGGACTTAACCTCTTCATGGAAAAGGTACCTGCGACCCTATCATCATGCATCAATGCCCTATTTGTTTAATTTCTATTTTGTAAGTGCCAAGATCTTTTCTTTAATGTGTTTTTTGAGCAGACACAATCTGTATTTTACAAGGTTCCCCCTCCATATTAATTTAATATGTTGAGATTATTTTAGAAGATAGCTAAAACCCTGTGGGGGGCATGACTGGCTAGTAGCTACTTGCATGCTTAATTAAAGAACTCACGGTGCAATTTACCTTTGGTAATAAACTTTTAAAGCACAAAATCCGTTATTAGGCATGCAGCTAATTTAGTTTTGTGGCAACTAAAAATTTAAATTGAATACATTTCAGGTATTTCACAAGATTACATATCTGAATGATGAATATCCGGAGTTGGTTGAACAAGCAAATCTGATCCTAAAGAAGTGTGATGGACTTCCCCTTGCAATTGTCACCATAGGTGGCTTCTTGGCAAACCAACCTAAAACCGCTTTGGAGTGGATGAAATTGAATGACCATATTAGTGCCGAGTTGGAGATGAATCCAGAGCTTGAAAGGATAGCAGCAGTCCTTAACAAAAGTTACGATGGTTTACCCTACCATCTCAAGTCATGTATGTTGTATTTCTCCATCTTCCCCCAAGATGACAAGGTTAGCCGAAGACGTCTGGTGCGTCGGTGGATTGCAGAGGGCTACTCAAGGGAGTTGCGTGGCAAATCCGCGGAGGAAATAGCGGAGAGCTATTTCATGGAACTCATAAGCAGGAGCATGATCCTACCATCTCAAGAATCCATTCATAGTCGAAGAGGAGTTGACTCCTGCCAAGTCCATGATCTCATTCGTGAAATTGGTATCTCAAAATCAGCGGAGGATAATCTTGTTTTCACATTGGAGGAAGGCTGCGAATTAAACAACCGGGGAACAATACGCCATCTTGCCGTAAGTAGTAGCTGGAAGGGAGATCAGTGTGAGTTCAAGAGCATAGTGGACATGTCTTGTATAAGATCATTAACGGTGTTTGGGAAGTGGAGGCCATTTTTCATGTCTGAGAAGATGAGGTTGCTGCGAGTGCTGGACCTAGAGGGGACATCAGGTCTAGTTGATCACCATCTTACGGGCATTGGGAAGCTTCTTCATCTAAGGTACCTTTCTTTAAGAGGATGTGATGATATTTATCACTTGCCAGACTCGTTGGGTAACCTGAGGCAGCTGCAGACACTAGATGTTACATATACAAGCATAATCAAACTACCGAAGACCATTATCAAACTTAGCAAGCTAGAGCATATTCGTGCTGGGGGCATTGGAAGTAACGATGGTGGTACACATGAAACATATGCAGACACCCTATGCACTCTGGCTTTGTCGTCAATGGCATTCTGTGTGGGTTGTTGCGCACCTCAGGTTCTGAAAGAGGTAATGGATATGGATGGTGACCCTAACAGGCGTGATATATGCACTGCGTGTTGCTGCAATAAATTACCTTCTGCCGCGACGCGCCAAAGTCCAAATGGTGTCGAAGTGCCAAGGGGCACTCGTAGACTGAAAGCCCTGGACACAATGGGTGTTGTGAACGTCTCAGGATCAAGGGGTAGGGCTGTTCTAAACGACCTAAAAAGTCTCACCAGGCTGCGGAAGTTAAGAGTGACCGGCATCAACAAGAAAAACTCTCAAGACTTGTGTTCAGCGCTTTCAAAGCTCAGTTGCCTGGAATCTTTGTTAGTGCGGTCAGAGGGAAACCCTGGTTTATCCGGCTGCTTGGATGCCCTACCGTCCCCTCCGAAAAAACTACAGAGCCTCAAGCTGTACGGTAACCTGGTGAAATTGCCCGACTGGATCGAGGGGCTCCGGAATCTCGTGAAGATGGAGCTGCGGAGCAGCAGGATATTGGAGGTTGATGCAGCCATGCAGGTCCTTGGCAATTTACCAAACCTGGCCATACTGCGCCTGCTGAGGCACTCGTTTGCTGGTGAAGAGCTTCGTTTCAGTCTAAATCGGGACACGGCATTCCCGAGTCTGACGGTGCTGGAGCTCAGCCTCCTAGACAAGCTCGAATCTGTGGAGTTCCAAGGAGGGGCAGCCCCAAAGATCGAGCTGCTGCAGTTTCGTGGCTGGCGCTACAAAGCCAACATGGTGTTGTTTGCAGGGCTGCCTTCTCTCCCGAGCCTCAAGCAAGTTTTGCTCAAGGGTCGCTATGAGGATGGCTTCGTGGATGACTTGCGGGCCCAGCTTGCGGGAAATCCAAACAGACCTGTTTTGAAGCTCAACTGAATTGCTTCAGACTGCAGATTCCAGGTTCGATCGCTAAAACCTACTAGCATACATCTGTGAGCGTCAAAAGCTTCAGTGATGATTTATGCATGTACACATATTTGGTCATAGTAGTATACATAAGCTGTTTGGTTTTTATCTCTACTGCAAGAAAATTTCTACTCTCTCTCGGATCCATATTACTACTTGTCTTAGATTTGTCTGGATACGGAAGTCATCATAAAAGAAGAATCCAGTCGGGCCATTATGCTCCAGTTTATGTGTCTGTTGGATCGAAATTAAAGCTCCATACATATATTTGCTGGGTTATAGATTGGGATCGATTTAATCTGTAGAGAAGAGCTGGGTTATAGATTGGGATCGGGAGCTCCATACATGTATAATCTTCTCAGCGGCAGATGGAAGCCTGGAACTAGATCCAAGCTATTGTTCAGCAGTTTGCAAAACTTGTTATGCTTACTTTCATGATGCAGATATGTTTTGATCTGTGCCCCGAATGCTGTAAAATGTGTTGGCGGTGTTGCCTCATTATCATTATATAAAAAGCAGGGCCCGGGGAAAGCCCCCTTTTTTTATTCAAAAAAGTGTATTTCTTCTCAGCAGCAGAGCTGGAAGGTTTGAACTAGATCCTTGGCAAATGTAGTTTATGGGGCGACAAATTCTATTATGTTACACCCATGGCATTTTAACTTCACACCGCATGTCAAATTTATCTTAAAAGTCCATGGCAAATTTAACATTACAACAATGGAAAATTAACTACACAACTCATGTAAAAATATAATCATAGTCCATGGCAAATTTGACCTTACATCCATGGCAATTTAATTTTCACAACCCATGGGAAGTTTATTTTTTGTAGTGCATGGGAAAATTAACTTTACAACCATGGTAAATTAACTTTAGAGCCATGGCAAATTTTGCTCATAGCCCATGGCTTTTTTTAATTTTTTTCCCATGGCAATTTATTTTTAAAACCCATGGCAATTTTAATTTAAAGTTCATGGCAAATTAACCTTACAACCATGGAAAAATAACTTTAAATCCCATGGCAATTTAACTCCACAGCCCATGGCAAACTTATTTTATATTTACCATAGCAAACCTACCTAATGTACCATGAAAATTTGGACCATGTGGCAAACGAATGATGCATATTGTTGCCATCATGCCAAATTGTAATGTGACTTATAAACATTTGTTCTAACGTTTTGCATTTTGATCTTTGATTTTTCTTTTCCAAAACTTTTTGCCATGCTTCTAGATGGCAAATTTCCAAGCATTTTTTTGCCATGTTTTTTGCCTTGCCATTTTGTAATATGTTTCGTATTTGCCATCATGTTTATTAACCACACCGCAAAACTTAAAGTCTCTTTACTATATTTTTTTCCACGGCAATTTTTAGCATTTGCATGATTCTCTTGGCATCTTATAGTAACAATTCGTAAATTGTTGTTTTGTATACATCATGGCATAGACTTGTATACTACATAACAGGTCAAATTGTTTGTACCCTACATGGCAAGAACTCACTCATATCTCGTTTGTTTGTTTTTTCTTTTTTTTATACATAATAGTTCCCTTTTCTAGTACACTTTCTCACTTTAAATTCTTTTGGGTAAGGGGGATTGTGTTGGGCCAGGAGGCCTAAGTCAGATTGTTTTCGATGGGCTGAAGTAGGACATCGCATGTTCGTTCGGGACTCCTTCCCAGTGAACGTTTCGTTCGATCTGGAAAGGGCTCCCACCGAACGTTCGGGAGATGTTGGGTTCCAAATTGAAACTAGGCATATCCACTTAAAACTGACTGCACTTCAATGAAGTTCAGTTCGCACCAGGGCCAACATCGTCACGGTCAGGTTCGGTGTTGTGCATCTTGTCATGCCAAGTGTTAAAATGGTGAGTGCGACTGAGGTTGGCGTCTTCGTCTAGAGCATTCGCCTGGTAAGTCTTGGGTGAGGAAAGGGCCACGGCCTAGCACGTCATTGAAATGGACGATGATTGTGTGTAGGAGTGTGTGCGCTTCTTCGTCCACCACGATGAGCACCTTCAAGACAATGCACGGGTCATAGAGCCACACGTTCATCTCCAACTTGTCCCTGCCTATCCTCCAGCAACACGATGTCAATGAGCCCACAATCGAGCTCCTTCTCTTCGGGAGCCCTTGGAAGCTCAGCTGCATCTTATATATACTCCATAGCACCCGTTGCTCGGTTCTGCTTGGATCTGGTCTTTGTTTGTCTATGTCAGTGTGTCTGCAGGTTAGATCCTTCTGATCTACGATTCTCTTCATCGACGGTGGTTGCTGTTCTGGTGTGCTGGTCCTATTGGGCCTTAGCACGACGACTTCCCGACTGTCTACTACAACAAGGTTTGCCCGGCTCCGATGAAGGAGGGGCGATGACAGCGGCGCGCCTTCGGCTCGCTCCAGTGATTGTAGTCGTGGCTACGTGGTCTACGGACCTAGATGTAATTTTTATTTCTGGTGTTCTTTGTACTACCTTAACGGTTGATGAATAGATTGGAAGTTTTCTCGCAAAAAAAAAAACTCGATCCAGGCGCCGACGCACCGGACCTGCATCAACGCGTCCATCACATGTGTGCACCACTCCTAGTTGGGGAATGTGAGCCACAAATCGTGCTCAGAGCCTCATAGTGCAATTTGCTACTGAGTTAAATTGTGTAAAAGTGTGTTGCATATCCATGAAATGAGCTGAAATTGAGTCTTATAAATACTCCCTCTCAAATAAGTCTTACATTATGAGACAGAGGGAGTAATAAATATATAAGATAGGAGAGAAAATTTTTATAAGGTGCTAGTTTAGGGAATTTGACTTCCCACAGTAAAGTCATTACAAAAATTTAAAGGACTGAAAGTGCAATCATGCCCTTACATCATGTTTTGATGTTGATGACAATATACATGTAGGGGACTAACTGTTTGTCAAGTAAATCTCAGGTGTTAGTCCCCTGTTCATCAAAGTGTGTGGATCAAGAGCATACGAAGTGATTTTACTCAAGGATGAAGTATCAAAATTGGTTACATGTTTGTTTTCTTGAGTATAGGATCCCGCACTATTAAGAGGGGATCGATAGGGTTAGTTAAAGTCTTGCTCTTGCCACAAACCTTCTTCCCAAAAATGCTTTAGTTCCATCTTTATTCTCTCTGGCATGTTCTGTCTCTGGCCTGCCGGATGTCCGGGCTTCACCCCGGATGTCCGGGCCTCACGTCAAATATCCGGCCTGCTCGCCGGATATCCGGACCTAGCTATCCAGAGAGCACCTTGTGCTGGTGCTGTTTGCCGGATGTCTGACCCTCTATACCGGATGTCCGGGCTCTCCTTTCACCCCGGATGTTCGGGTCTCCCTTGCCGGACGTCCGGCCTATGCTATCCAGAGACTGTTTCAATATGGTGAACTTGCCGGATGTCCGGCCATGTGCCGAATGTCCGTGGTTTCCTGATATGCAGGATGTCCGGGCTTGACCCCCGGATGTCCAGCCCCTCTGTTCTTACCTCTGTTTCTGCTTTGTTCTTCAAGTGCCTCGCCAGGCCGGATGTCCGGCCTGCCCGTTCACTTGTGCTACAATGGCCATATTTGTGCTCACACTATATATAGCCCTCCTCCCCCTCGGGAGAGGGTTGACCATTCACTTTGAAGAAACCCTAGAACACATTTCACTCTCACTCTCTCTCACTCCTCCACACCAAATCTTAGATCCCCAAGGGATTTGAGAGCATTTGAGGCAAATTGTCCGATCAAGTGATAGATCCACTCCTTCCTTTTCTTTGCACCAAAGGAATTTGTGATTTGAGCAAGTCTTGAGCTTTTCCCCATCGTTCTTGTTACTCTTGGAGGTTGGAGACTCCTAGGCGGTAGGAGTCTTTCGGAGAGGAATCGACCATTGTGATTACCCCCGGAAAAGTTTGTGAGGGTTTGGAGACCACCCCAAGGTCTACCACTAGTGGTTGAGAAACACCTCTGTGGTGTTGTCTCAAAGGGAGAATAGGGTGAGCCTTCGTGGCGTTGGGGTGCCTTCGTGGTAACATCCACCTCTCTAACCGTGGCGTAGCTTCCCTCCAAGGAAGTGAACATCGGCATACATCCTCGTCTCCCGGAGTTGCGGTTATTCCTAACTCTAACTCTCTACTTGTGGTTACTTGTCTCTTAGCACTTACTTATATCGTATTGTGCGTTCTTTCTCTCATACTTGTGTTACTTGTTTATCTTGCTTAGTTCTTAACATCATACTTGCAATTGTTAGGCTCGCCTTCATATTCCGCATTATTGCCTAAAATTGCTAAGTAGTAATTAAAATTTGTAACTGTACCTATTCACCCCCCTTTAGGTCCATCTCGATCCTTTCATCTGGTATCAGAGCCTCGTGCTCTATTCTTGTGGCTTAACCGCCCTAGAGCGAGATGAACCCCGATGGGACTCCCCTTGTTGCAGATCCAAAGAATACGGACGCGGCACGGAAGCCAAGTCCTTCAGAGGATCTGGAGCGAGCTCTTGCTAAGCAAAAGGAGGAGCATGATGCCTCTCTTGAGGCCTTGGTACAAATGAGGATAGTCACACTAACCACGATGCTTGCACCACTTTCTAGTGGTGCAGCCTCGAGGCCAGCTGTGCCTACTCCTTCACTTGGCCAACAACCTCCTAGCAATGAACACTCCAATGTTCCTTGGCTTTATGCAAGACCTCAAATAGAGAAACCTAAGTATAACCCTCAAGGCAAACCTCCTTTACTTGATGACACTACCGATTTTGCTTTGTGGAGAGTTGCTATGCAGGATCATCTTCGATATGGAAATGATGAGATGTTGGAGATCTTGGAGTATGGCTACCAAGCTGTTGACCTGAAGAATCTTACTCCAAGAGAGGTATATGACAAGAATCTCAACGACACAACAACCATGTGCATAAGAAGAGGTATGACTGACAAGCAAAGGAGACCATACATACATATCACAAGTGCCAAGGAATTATGGGATAGCATTGTGAGGACCAAGACCGGTACCTCCACACTCCGGCTTGCTCAATATGAAATTGCCAAGGGTCAATTGCAAAACTTTTGTATGGAGAAAGGTGAATCTCCCAAGCAACTACTTGAGCATCTCATGACTCTCACCGCCGACATTGAGTCATGTGAATGTGACAAGACTCAAGATGGATTCAACTTGACTAAGCGATTTCTCGTGGATAAGTTGCTTCATGCTCTTGCTCCATACCATCACCAAATGGTATGGGACATAAGACAACACCATGGATTCAAGGAAATGACTCCAGATGACATCATATCCACTTTCCAACTATTTGAAGAGTCAAAGGCAAATGCCACAAAACATCTTGCCATGCATGGTACCTCAACATCAAAGATCAATCTTGCATTGAAGGCCAAGCATGTATGTGAAGAAGAGCAAAGTGAAGAAGAAGATGATGAGGAGGAGGAGGATGGTGATGAGATTGACTCAGATGAGAGCCCGTCATATGAAGACATTGCTCTCTTTGTCAAGAAGTTTAGCGCGGGAGAATTCAAGGGAAGATTCCAGAAGAAGAAAGTGAGAAAATGCTACAACTGTGAAGAAACCAACCACTTCTCCAACGAGTGCCTGTATGAGAAGAGAAGATAAACCAAGGTTTCCCAAGACCTTTCCCAAGAAGAAGTTGCCAAATCCTTTGAACTCCAAGCTCAAAAAGAGAGATGGGAAAGCAATGGTTGCTCATGAAGAATCCGATCTGGATGATGTTAGTGGTGTTGCCGGAGTTGCTCAAGATTCTCAAAACACTTTGAGGCTAGTCAACAAGAGTGGTGACGTTGTCACCTACAACTATATGAAAGACTACAAGGGCAACGCTCACAAGTGCCTAATGGCAAAGGCCGTGGTAGAAGATGGAGAGAACCAAAGCTCTCCTGACAAGGTCAAGGTAACCCCACGATCAAACCCTCCTCTTTTCACTCCTTCTACTCCTAGTGATGAGTATCTTGATGCGGAGGATAGCTATGAGGATGATGATATAGATGATCCTATGCTTCCTAAACTAAATAAGTTCATGTGCTCCCTCAAAGGAAAGAAGCTCACTATGTTTCGTATGCTTATGGAGATGGTGAGTAAGCACACCATCACCATTAAGGAACTCGAAACCCTCGTCACCGAGGAAAAGGAAAAATATGAAATCCTTGAGCGGAAAGTCCAATATGAGGAAGCATGAAATGATGAACTATGCTTGAAAATTGGTGCAAACATTGATGTTCATACTAAAGATCTTGCCTCCTTGAAAAAGGCTAATGACTCTTGCAAAGAGTTGATGAATGATAAAAGTAAGCTTGTGAAGTCTCATGCTTCTCTCTCTAAGTATTGTGAGCTCCTATCCGTGTCCCTCAAGACTAAGGAAGAAGAGCACACCCTTCTTACAAAGATTTTTGAGACGCTCAAGCTTACTTATCTTGAAACTCTAGCCAAGGCTTACTCTTATCCTATTATCAATGTTGATGCTTGTACTACTAACTCTAGTAGTGATCTAGCCTCAAGGCTCAAATCGAGAAAGGTCACATGACATGTGCTCAAGGACAAAAGAACCTTAATGAGGTATTGAGCCAACACAATGAGGTGTTTGCCAAAGAGGGGCTCGGGTTTGACCCAAGCACAAGCAAGAAGAAGACGTCCTCTCAAAAGTGCACCACCCCTCTAAAAGAAATATTTGTACGAGAAGGGCACAAGGAGAAAGGTAAGGTTGTTAGTGGGAAGGCCACAAGGGGCATGCCCACTCTCAACAAGCCAAAAGAGTTCATGCCTCCATCCTATGTACTTCATAAGACTAAGGATGGAGAAGTTTATGCAAAGTTTGATGGTCCTCGAAATGCATTCCGATTTTATGCTATTTGGGTCCCTAAGACCCTAGTGACTAACTTGAGAGGTCCCATTGCGAAATGGGTGCCTCTAACCAAGTCATAATTGTGTGTAGGTTGCTTTCTCCGGTGGAGTAAAATGGGTGATTGATAGTGGATGTACCAATCATATGACCGGAGATAGCAAATTGCTCTACGATTTCATGGAAGCTATTCAACCATTTATGATCATTATGTTTGGTGGAGGATCAAAAGGACAGGTACTCGGGTTGGGCAAGGTGGCTATCACAAATGACATGTCTCTTGCAAATGTCATGCTTGTCCAATCCCTTAAATACCATTTGCTTTCTGTTCGCCAATTGGCTTCTGTTCGTTATGATACACTCTTTGGACTGACGGATGTGAAAGTCTTTAAGAGAGATACTCTCGAAGTGGCCTTTGTTGGAGAGTTGGATGGCAACCTTTACACGATTGATTTCTCGAAAGAGAGCACATTCCATGCAACTTGTCTAATGGCCAAGGCCGACAAGGGGTGGCTATGGCATTGCCGGCTAGCCCATGTCGGCATGAGAAATCTTCAAGATCTCTTAAAGGGTAATCACGTCCTTGGACTAACCAATGTCTCTTTTGAGAAAGATCCTATGTGTAGTGCATGCATAGCCGAGAAGCAACATCAATCAAAGCACCCTGATACGTCTCCAATGTAACTATAATTTTTTATTGTTCCATGCTATTATATTATCTGTTTTGGATGTTTAATGGGCTTTAATATCCTCTTTTATATTATTTTTGGGACTAACCTATTAACTGGAGGCCCAGTGCCAGTTTCTATTTTTGCCTATTTTAGAGTTTCATAGAAAAGGAATACCAAATGGAGTCCAAATAGAATGAAACCTCCGCGATGATCTTTCTTCGACCGAAAGCAATCCAGAAGATTTGGAGTCGAAGTCTGGAACTCCACGAGGCGGCCACGAGGTAGGAGGGCGCGCCCAGGGGGGTAGGCGCGCCCCCACCCTCGTGGGCCCCTCGTAGCTCCACCGACGTACTTATTTCGCCTATATATGCTCTTATACCCTAGAAACATCAGGGGGAGCCACAAAATCACTTTTCCACCGCCACAACCTTCTGTACCCGTGAGATCCCATCTTGGGGCCTTTTCCGGAGATCTGCCGGAGGGGGAATCGATCACGGAGGGCTTCTACATCAACACCATAGCCTCTCCGATGAAGCGTGAGTAATTTACCACAGACCTTCGGGTCCATAGTTATTAGCTAGATGGCTTCTCTCTCTCTCTCTCTCTGATTCTCAATACAAAGTTCTCCTCGATGTTCTTGGAGATCTATTCGATGTAATACTCTTTTGCGGTGTGTTTGCCGAGATCCGATGAATTGTGGATTTATGAACAAGATTATCTATGAATATTATTTGGTTCTTCTCTGAATTCTTATATGCATGATTTGATATCTTTGCAAGTCTCTTCGAATTTTTGGTTTAGTTTGGCCTACTAGATTGATCTTTCTTGCAATGGGAGAAGTGCTTAGCTTTGGGTTCAATCTTGCGGTGTCCTTTCCCAGTGACAGTAGGGGCAGCAAGGCACGTATTGTATTGTTACCATCGAGGATAAAAAGATGGGGTTTATATCATATTGCTTGAGTTTATCCCTCTACATCATGTCATCTTGCTTAATGTGTTACTCCGTTCTTATGAACTTAATACTCTAGATGCATGTTGGATAGCGGTCGACGTGATGCAGAATCATTTCGGTCTACTTGACATAGACGTGATGCCTATATTCATGATCATTGCCTTAGATATCTTCATAATTATGCGCTTTTCTATCAATTGCTCGACAGTAATTTGTTCACCCACCGTAATACATGCTATCTTGAGAGAATCCACTAGTGAAACCTATGCCCCTCGGGTCTCTTTCTTATTATATTGCATCTCTTTTATTTACATCGCATCTCATTTACTATTTTGCAATCTTTACTTTTCAATCTATACAACAAAAATACCACAAATATTTACTTTACTATCTCTATTAGATCTCACTTTTGCGAGTGACCGTGAAGGGATTGACAACCCCTTTATCGCGTTGATTGCAAGATTCTTGATTGTTTGTGCAGGTACTAGGTGACTTGTGTGTTGCCTCCTACTGGATTGATACCTTGGTTCTCAAAAACTGAGGGAAATACTTACGCTACTTTGCTGCATCACCCTTTCCTCTTCAAGGGAAAGCCAATGCATGCTCAAGAGGTAGCAAGAAGGATTTCTGGCGCCGTTGCCGGGGAGATCTACGCCAAGTCAAGACATACCAAGTACCCATCATAAACTCTTCTCCCTCGCATTACATTATTTGCCATTCGCCTCTCGTTTTCCTCTCCCCCACTTCTAAATGATTTTTGAAAAGATTTGCCCTTTTCTTTCGCCCTTCTTCCGTTCTATCTTGTGTTACCATGTGCCTTCTTTTTGCTTGCATCTTCGCTTGATAAAAGTTTATGGATCCCCATCCACTTGCTAATCTCTTTAAGAGATCCAATTATGATGAATCAATTGCTAGTGAGTTTTATGCACTAGATTATCTTCATGAAGTTTTGCTTGAAATTCGTGAATCTAAAAATTGTGATGAAGAAATTTATGAAGAGACTCACGATAGCCCCTTGAATAAAAAGCATGATTGCAATGATTTTACTATAAGTTCTATTGATGTCAATTGTGCTAATAATAATGAAAACCCTAATCTTGGGGATGCTAATTTTGCTATGTCTACTACTTGTTTCAATGATCATGATTGGGGTGATTCTTCTTATAATTTTGAAAATTTATTTAAGCCCCATGATGAATATGAGATTGATAATAATGTTTGCAATAATACTGAAAGTGGGTTTGGAAGAGTGTCAACTTTAGATCCCACATATTTGGATAATTTTCAATCTTATGAAGTTTTTGATAAAAGTGGGTTCGGAGAGGTCATGACTTTATTTTATGATAATCCCACTATTTCGAAAGAGTGTTAACTTTGCATGCATGAGGATCATGAAGAGAAAATTTTATGTGATAGTTATATTGTTGAATTTGATTATGATCTCACATGTAATTATTATGAGAGGGAAATATGGTTGTAGAAATTTTCATGTTACTAAATTACCTCTCGTTATGTTGATATTGCTAATGTTTCTTTCTTCTTCCTTGCATATGCTAGATCTTGCTTGTCTTGCTAATTTGTTTTCCTATAAAATGCCTATGCATAGGAAGTATGTTAGACTTAGATGTTATTTTCATGTGCTTCATGACGCTCCCTTCGTGTTTCAATTGCTATCTTTCATGTGAGCATCATTAAAATTATAGATGCCTAGCTAGGGGCATTAAACGATAGCGCTTGTTGGGAGGCAACCCAATTTTATTTTTGTTATTTGCTTTTTGATACTGTTTAGTAATAAATAATTCATCATGATACTGTTATGATTGTGTTTTTTGTGTTTTAATTAGTGTTTGTGCCAAGTAGAACCTTTGGGAAGACTTGGGTGAAGTCTTTGCGATCTTGCTGTAAAAAAACAGAAACTTTTGCGCTCACGAGATTAGCTGCCATTTTTTACTGGAAAGTTCTTTTAGGTTTATTCTTTTTGCAGATGATTAATAGACAAATTCCTCACGTTCACCAATTTATTTCAGAATTTTTGGAGTTCCAGAAGTATTGGAACAAGTCAGATTACTACAGACTGTTCTGTTTTTGACAGATTCTGTTTTTCGTGTGTTGTTTGCTTATTTTGATGAATCTATGAGTAGTATCGGGGGGGTATGAACCATAGAGAAGTTCGAATACAGTAGGTTTAACACCAATATAAATAAAGAATGAGTTAATTACAGTAGCTTAAAGTGGTGGTTTATTTTCTTATACTAACGGAGCTCATGAGATTTTCTGTTGAAGTTTTGTGTTGTGAAGTTTTCAAGTTTTTGGGTAAAGATTTGATGGATTTTGGAATAAGGAGTGGCAAGAGCATAAGCTTGGGGTGACCAAGGCACCCCAAGGTAAAATTCAAGGACAATCAAAAGCCTAAGCTTGGGGATGCCCCGGAAGGCATCCCCTCTTTCGTCTTCGTCTATCGGTAACTTTACTTGAGGCTATATTTTTATTCACCACATGATATGTGTTTTGCTTGGAGCATCTTGTATGATTTGAGTCTTTGATTTTTAGTTTACCAGAATCATCCTTGCTGTACACACCTTTTGGGAGAGACACGCATGAATCGGAATTTATTAGAATACTCTATGTGCTTCACTTATATCTTTTGAGCTAGATAATTTTGCTCTAGTGCTTCACTTATATCTTTTTAGAGCACGGTGGTGGTTTTATTTTATAGAAATTATTGATCTCTCATGCTTCACTTATATTATTTTGAGAGTCTTTTAGAACAGCATGGTAATTTGCTTTGGCTATAAAACTAGTCCTAATATGATGGGCATCCAAGATGGGTATAATAAAAACTTTCATATAAAGTGCGTTGAATACTATGAGAAGTTTGATGCTTGATGATTGGTTTGAGACACGAGGATGGTGCTATTAGAGTCATTCTAGTAGATTAATTGTGAATTTGAGAAATACTTGTGTTGAGGTTTGCAAGTCCCGTAGCATGCACGTATGGTAACCGTTGTGTAACAAATTTGAAGCAGGAGGTGTTTCTTTGATTGTCTTCCTTATGAGTGGCGGTCGAGGACGAGCGATGGTATTTTCCTACCAATCTATATCCCTAGGAGCATGCGCGTAGTGCTTGGTTTTGATGACTTGTAGATTTTTGCAATAAGTATGTGAGTTCTTTATGACTAATGTTGAGTCCATGGATTATACGCACTCTCACCCTTCCACCGTTGCTAGCCTCTCTAGTACCGCGCAACCTTCACCCGTACCATAAACCCACCATTTACCTTCCTCAAAACAGCCACCATACCTATCTATTATGGCATTTCCATAGCCATTCCGAGATATATTGCCATGCAACTTTCCACCGTTCCGTCTATTATGACACGCTCCATCATTGTCATATTGCCTTGCATGATCATGTAGTTAACATCGTATTTGTGGCAAAGCCACCATTCATAATTTTTTCATACATGTCACTCTTGATTCATTGCACATACCGGTACACCGCCGGAGGCACGCATATAGAGTCACATTTTGTTCTAAGTATCGAGTTGTAATTCTTGAGTTGTAAATAAATAGAAGTGTGATGATCATCATTATTAGAGCATTGTCCCGTCTGAGGAAAAAAAGAGGCCAAAGAAGCCAATGAAAAAAAGGGGAGGCCAAAGAAGCCAAACAAAAAAGAGAGAGAGAGAAAAGGAGAGAAGGGACAATGCTACTATCCTTTTTCCACACTTGTGCTTCAAAGTAGCACCATGATCTTCATGATAGAGAGTCTCTTATTTTGTCAGTTTCATATACTAGTGGGAATTTTCGTTATAGAACTTGGCTTGTATATTCCAATAATGGGCTTCCTCAAAATGCCCTAGGTCTTCATGAGCAAGCAAGTTGGATGCACACTCACTTAGTTTCTTTTGTTGAGCTTTCATACATTTATAGCTCTAGTGCATCCGTTGCATGGCAATCCCTACTCACTCACATTGATATCTATTGATGGGCATCTCCATAGCCCATTAATATGCCTAGTTGATGTGAGACCATCTTCCTCCTTTTTGTCTACTCCACAACCACCACTCTATTCCACCTATAGTGCTATGTCCATGGCTCACGCTCATGTATTGCGTGAAAGTTGAAAAAGTTTGAGAATACTAAAGTATGAAACAATTGCTTGGCTTGTCATCGGGGTTGTGCACGATTTGAATATTTTGTGTGACGAAGATGGAGCATAGCCAAACTATATGATTTTGTAGGGATGAACTTTCTTTGGCCTTGTTATTTTGAGAAGACATGATTACTTTGTTAGCATGCTTGAAGTATTATTATTTTTATGTCAATATTAAACTTTTGTCTTCAATCTTTTGGATCTAAAGATTCATGCCACAATAAAGAAAATTACATTGATAATTATGTTAGGTAGCATTCCACATCAAAAATTCAGTTTTTATCATTTACCTACTCGAGGATGAGCAGGAATTAAGCTTGGGGATGCTTGATACGTCTCCAACGTATCTATAATTTTTTATTGTTCCATGCTATTATATTATCTGTTTTGGATGTTTAATGGGCTTTAGTATGCTCTTTTATATTAATTTTGGGACTAACCTGTTAACCGGAGGCCCAGTGCCAGTTTTTTTTTTGCCTATTTTAGAGTTTCACAGAAAAGGAATGCCAAACGGAATGAAACCTTCGCGATGATCTTTCTTGGACCGAAAGCAATCCAGAAGACTTGGAGTCAAAGTCTGGAACTCCACGAGGCAGGAGGGCGCGCCCAGGGGGGTAGGCGTGCCCCCACCCTCGTGGGCCCCTCGTAGCTCCACCGACGTACTGCTTTCGCCTATATATACTCTTATACCCTAGAAACATCAGGGGGAGCCACGAAACCACTTTTCCACCGCCGCAACCTTCTGTACCCGTGAGATCCCATCTTTGGGCCTTTTCCGGCGATCTGCCAGAGGGGGAATCGATCACGGAGGGCTTCTACATCAACACCATAGCCTCTCCGATGAAGCGTGAGTAGTTTACCACAGACCTTCGGGTCCATAGTTATTAGCTAGATGGCTTCTTCTCTCTCGTTGATTCTCAATACAAAGTTCTCCTTGATGTTCTTGGAGATCTATTCGATGTAATACTCTTTTGCGGTGTGTTTGCCGAGATCCGATGAATTGTGGATTTATGAACAAGATTATCTATGAATATTATTTGGTTCTTCTCTGAATTCTTATATGCATGATTTGATATCTTTGCAAGTCTCTTCGAATTTTTGGTTTAGTTTGGCCTACTAGATTGATCTTTCTTGCAATGGGAGAAGTGCTTAGCTTTGGGTTCAATCTTGCGGTGTCCTTTCCCAGTGACAGTAGGGGCAGCAAGGCACGTATTGTATTGTTGCCATCGAGGATAAAAAGATGGGGTTTATATCATATTGCTTGAGTTTATCCCTCTACATCATGTCATCTTGCTTAATGCGTTACTCCGTTCTTATGAACTTAATACTCTAGATGCATGCTGGATAGCGGTCGATGTGTGGAGTAATAGTAGTAGATGCAGAATCGTTTCGGTCTACTTGACACGGACGTGATGCCTATATTCATGATCATTGCCTTAGATATCTTCATAATTATGCGTTTTTCTATCAATTGCTCGGCAGTAATTTGTTCACCCACCGTAATACATGCTATCTTGAGAGAAGCCACTAGTGAAACCTATGGCCCCATGGCCTCTTTCTTATTATATTGCATCTCTTTTATTTACATCGCATCTTGTTTACTATTTTGCAATCTTTACTTTCCAATCTATACAACAAAAATACCAAAAATATTTACTTTACTATCTCTATTAGATCTCACTTTTGCGAGTGACCGTGAAGGGATTGACAACCCCTTTATCGCATTGGTTGCAAGGTTCTTAATTGTTTGTGCAGGTACTAGGTGACTTGTGCGTTGTCTCCTACTGGATTGATACCTTGGTTCTCAAAAACTAAGGGAAATACTTACGCTACTTTGCTGCATCACCCTTTCCTCTTCAAGGGAAAGCCAACGCATGCTCAAGAGGTAGCACACCCACCCAAGAATATTGTGTCTACTTCAAGGCCTTTGGAGCTCCTTCATGTGGATCATTTTGGGCCTCCGTCATGGGATAGTCTTGCTGGGAAAAAGTATGGGCTTGTCATTGTTGATGATTACTCAAGATATACATGGGTCTTCTTCCTCAAGTCCAAGGATGAGACGAAGATCACCTTCATTGATTTTGCCAAGCAAGCACAATGCAAGTTTGACAAAGAAATCTTGGCAATAAGAAGTGATAATGGCTCTGAGTTCAAGAACTACACCTTGGAAGAATTTCTTAGTGATGAAGGGATTGAGCATCAATATTCAGCTCCATACACTCCTCAACAAAATGGTGTAGAAGAAAGGAAGAACCACAAACTTGTGGAGATGGCGAGGTCCATGTTGGATGAATACAAGTCCCCACATAGTTTTTGGGCCGAGGCTGTCAACACCGCATGCCATGCATCAAACCGGCTCTTCCTCCGCACAATATTGGAAAAGACTCCATATGAGCTCCTAACTGGGAACAAGCCAAATGTCAAGTACTTTCGTGTATTTGGGTGTAAATGTTTCATCCTCAACAAAATAGAACGGTTGGAAAAATTTCAATCCAAAACAATTGAGGGAATATTTGTTGGCTATGGATCAAACTCTCACGCCTATAGAGTCCACAAAAAATCCAATGGATGTATTGTATAAACTTGCGATGTGGTGTTTGATGAATTTAATGGCTCCCATGGGGAGCAAGTTGATCTAAGTGATGTAGGTGGAGAAGATTCTTCTCAAGATATTCTGACCATGGGTGTTGGTGCACTTCTTCCAATGGAACGGGAACCTCATGATGATGAAGAAGAAGATGGAAGTCTCACACATCAACAAACTACTTCAACACCTATACCATCACAAGCTCCTATTGCTCAACCAATGCCCTTAGTTCAAGTGCAAGAAGATGATCAAGTTCCTCTTCATGATAATTCTCATGAACAAGATCATCATCAAGGGCAAGAGCAAGAAAGTGCAATCATTGATGATGAACCTCAACAAATGCAATACGAAGAAGAAGATCTTCCACCACATATTAATGATCCATATGTTGAGGACGTGGATGATGGACATGAAGTTGAACCCCGCAAAACCTTAACCTCCATCATGCCTCGAGTGGCCGGTCGTGTTGATATTGACAAAATTCTCACCGGCATATCGGAAGGTAGAGTCACTTGTAAACATTTGTGCTCACTTCTCATTTGTGTCTTGTGTTGAGCCTCTAAAGGTACAAGATGCATTGATGGACAACGATTGGCTCGTTGCTATGCAAGAAGAGTTGAACAGTTTTGAACGCAACCAAGTGTGGTCATTAGTTGAGAGGCCAACTACGGAGCACAATTTCATTGGAACAAAATGGATTTTCAAGAACAAGCAAGATGAGAATGGTGTAATCATCCGTAACAAGGCAAGGTTAGTGGCACAAGGGTACTCACAAGTTGAAGGTTTGGACCTTGGTGAGACCTTTGCCCCCGTTGCCCGTCTTGAATCCATTCGCATCTTACTTGCTTATGTTGCTTTCAATGGGTTTACATTACATCAAATGGATGTGAAGAGTGCTTTCCTTAACGGTCCTCTACAAGAAGAAGTATATGTATCACAACCACCTGGGTTCGTTGATCCTGATCACAAAGACTATGTGTATAAACTTCATAAGGCGGTTAAGCATATTCTTAGATACCTTGTTCACACCCCAAAGTTGGGTCTATGGTACCCCAAGGATGCTAAGTTTGATCTCATTGGGTACACGGATGCGGATTGGGCTGGAGACAAAGTGGATCGTAAGTCCACCTCCGGTGCATGTCAATTTCTTGGACGCTCCTTGGTAAGTTGGTCCTCGAAGAAACAAAATTGTGTTGCCCTCTCCATCGCCGAAGTTGAATACATTGCAACCGCTAGTTGTGCAACTCAATTGCTATGGATGAGGCAAACTTTGAAGGATTACGGTATCACCTATAGAAATGTGCCTCTTCTATGTGATAATGAAAGTGCCATCAATATTGCTGAGAACCCCAAAGATCATACCCGGACCAAGCACATTGATATTAATTAGGTATCATTTCTTGAGAGATCATGTGGAAAAAGGTGACATTGATATTGCTCATGTTGGCACAGATATGCAACTTGCACACATTTTCATCAAGCCATTGGATGAAGCAAGGTTTTGTCAACTTAGGCGTGAACTTGGTATCTTGGAGCTTGACAACATTATGTGAAATCTAGTACCCATACATGCATTCTCATAATGTCTTGTCTTGATGTAGGCATATATTTAGGGGAGACACTCAATTCATGAGTACTCTCACCCTACATAATGCATAAATAGAAAAAACACTCTCAAAGCTATCGTGGTCTATTTTTGAACTATGGTGCTTTAAAATGGTGGAGTCGTGACTATGTACCCAAAAGTCGCAATTTTGTGGTACTAAGTCACATATGCTCAAACATGGTGACTTCAGTCACCGCTCGTGGATTGCGTATATGAACCTTTTCTTATTTCATATTGTTGGGATATTATTGCATATCTTAGTATGGCCATCGTTTACTCAAGTTTTCATTCCTACGTACTCTAAATCTCCTTGGCGGAGTCTATATCGATATGTTTTAGTTGGCCCCTCCTCCTTACAAAATCTTCTCCTGATTGGGCTCTCTATCCAGTGGACGTACATCCGGCTCCGCAGCCGGACATCCGGGCCCTGGCAGGATTCTGCTGCTAATCTATCCCATCGAGAGCCTCCAGTGGCCGGACATCGGGGCCCTAGCCGGACATCCGGGCCCTGGACCTTTTGCGCTCAAACTTCTTCACGCCGGATATCCGGGCTTGGACCCCGGATGTCCGGCCCGTCGGCCCTGGATTTCTGCTCTCTGACCTCCGCCCGCCGGATATCCGGGCTTGGATCCCGGATGTCCGGCCCGTCGCTCGCAACCACACAAAACAGGGGAGGGTTCGGGATTTGGGGGCAGTTCCCCATTCTCTCCCTTTTCTCTCCCCATCTCTTCCAACAGCCGCCACCGCCGGGCTGTGCTCCGGCGCTGCCCCGGCCTTCTCCCCCGTCCTCCGGCCCCGATCTCCTGCCCACGGCTTCTTCTCCTCCCAATCTACGTTTCCATCCAATCCATTTCTTGGGTTGTGGTGTGAATCACTCAGGAGGGACCGGTGACTTGTGGATCGACCGTCAGAGTTCGTCATGGTGCGTACCAAGCAATGCGGCCCTCCTCCTTCTTCGAGGGGTATGGATGCCATCTACTCTTTCCTCTTCTTCTTGTTTTTGACCCAACCATCCTAGGGTTTCATTATCTCTCATGACTATCATGGTGAATATATCTCTCTAGAGATTTGATGTCACATTCCTAGGCTAAAAATACTCTATGTACTTGGCTAAACAACTTAATCATGGGCATGTCAATATTTTGATCTACCACTTGGACTTGTCCTATGGTCATGTTCGAAAATATTCATCCCATTCTTTAATTTGGCTTACCTTGTTTCATACTTTTTGACTCCTTCTCATCGTCACCCTTATCATGTATCTGTTTCAGTCGATCGCCGACAAGGTTCCACCGACTCCGATGAACATGCTCGACCTAAGAAGAAGAATACCACCACTAAGAAGAATCGTCGGGCCCCATCCCCTAGTCCGTCAGCCTCTGATCCGGATGATGTGGACTATGTTGGGGAAGAAGAGGAAGAAATTGCCCCCAGGAGCTCTGTTGGTCAGTCAAAACCGGGCACCCGGAGGGGGCCCGTGCCTCAGGTTCGAGGCTCTACTATACCTGTTGCCCATGGTCGCCACATCTCCATGGAGATCCCTTTCAGCGGGAATCGCCCCATTCACGATTTCACGATCGTGGGGGCTGGTCCATACCTTGAGTTTCGCCGGGACATCAACCAGTTTGAGATGAGGGTTGATGCTGAGGATCCACGGTTTCGTACTCGCATGCAGCAGGACCTCTATTCTAGCTTCGTCCGTGACCGTTGACTTGCTCCTCAAAAATTCTTGGATCTTCAATTCATGCGTGATCATCCTGCCATGTTTCCTAACAACCCGGTCAAGATCATTGATGATATGACTCTTGGTCCAGCCATGACTTTCAAGTGTGATTGGAATGAAGCGGCCATCCTCCAGTTCTATGCCACTTGCTTCTTTGGTCCAGACAACACTCTCACATGGATGACCGATGACACTACGCTGAGCATCACCTATGATCAGTGTGTTCAGATTTTGGGCCTCTCCGGTGTTGGCCATCACATCCACAGTATGGATCCATAGTATAAGCCCAAAGGGATTGATGCGTGCATGCCTCTTGTTAAGCCTGTCACTCAGCTCACTCCAGAGGAATGTGAATATCCTCTCAATGAGGTATCCATCTTCCGGGCTCCTTACTACATTCTCTATCAGTGTGTGCTTCGCACTCTCTATCCTAAGAAGGGAGATCGCTCAAGGGCTAGCACTATTGCATTGATTTGATGGTTCGTATGCATGACGAACCTACTGAGCCTCTGGACACAGCTCATTACATTTGGCATGAGATCCGTCTTTCTAGTTTTATTCAGATGCGACAATTCCCTCATGCTCCATTCATTCAGTCTTGAATTGATCACTCTGCTCCCTTTGCCGTAGTTAAGACTGTTGTGCACTCCTCTTGGAAACCCCCTACTCACATGCGCATGCTGGCTCCTGCACCGTCTGTAGCTCCTACTCAGCCTAGGAGGTCCACTAGTGGGACTCAGCCCACGGGTTCCTCTGTTCCATCTTCCTCGACCGCTCCTCGTGGTCGTCTTGCCTCGTTCTTGGGCAAGGGCCAGTCTGCTATTATGAAGGCAATCACGTTCAACTGTCAGCAAAATCATGATGTGCAGAAGCGCCTCATCATTTTGAAGAATCAGCTCAAGCAGTGCCTCCATGACCGTGGGAGTCCCGTGAGTGATGATGATCCTATTCCTGCGGCTCCATCCACTTCCACCTTCGGTTTCCCGTCTCGTGACGTGTATGCCGAGTTCTTTGTTGATGATGATTACATCCGCCAGGAGTGACCGAGTCCGTCTAGTTCTTCGCCCCTTTTTACTTGTTGCTGTCAAAGGGGGAGAAGTAGTATCTTAGGAGTGTCATGCTATGTGTTGGTTGTGTACTTGATCGTTTGAGACTATGTTATTATCCTTGTGGCTATAAAATATTTTAGTATATGTGTTATGATGCTTTCATATGTGCATCTCTCTCACATTTATATCTCTTTGAGCTACATATACCACCATGAGAGGTTGTGCTATACATCCTAACATATTCATCTCATGCACACAATGAGGCGGAGCTAAAAGCAAATAGAAACATAAACATATTTTGTATTTTTTGCTCTCATGATTGTCAATGCTAAATTCAATTATTCCATCTATGATACTACATGTATGATTGTCATCAACAAACAAAAAGGGGGAGATTGAAAGTGCAATCATGCCCTTACATCATGTTTTGATGTTGATGACAATATACATGTAGGGGACTAACTATGTTTGTCAAGTAAATCTCAGGTGTTAGTCCCCGATTCATCAAAGTGTGTGGATTAAGAGCATACGAAGTGATTTTACTCAGGGATGAAGTATCAAAATTGGTTACATGTTTGTTTCCTTGAGTATAGGATCCCGCACTATTAAGAGGGGGTCGATAGGGTTAGTTAAAGGCTTGCTCTTGCCACAAACCTTCTTCCCCAAAATGCTTTAGTTCCATCTTTATTCTCTCTGGCATGTTCTGTCTCTGGCCTGCCGGATGTCCGGGCCTCATGTCGGATATCCGGCCTGCTCGCCAGATATCCGGACCTAGCTATCCAGAGAGCACCGTGTGCCGGTGTTGTTTGCCGGATGTCCGGCCCTCTATGCCGGATGTCCGGGCCTTCCTTGCCGGACGTTCGGCCTATGCTATCCAGAGACCGTTTCAATATGGTGAACTTGCCGGATGTCCGGCCATGTGCCGGATGTCCGGCGTTTCCTGATATGCCGGATGTCCGGGCTTGGCCCCCGGATGTCTAGCCCCTCTGTTCTTACCTCTGTTTCTGCTCTGTTCTTCAAGTGCCTCGCCACGCCGGATGACCGCCCCCCTTGCCCGGATGTCCGGTCTGCCCGTTCACTTGTGCCACAACGACCATATTTGTGCTCACACTATATATAGCCCTCCTCCCCCTCGGGAGAGGGTTGACCATTCACTTTGAACAAACCCTAGAACACATTTCACTCTCTCTCTCACTCCTCCACATCAAATCTTAGATCCCCAAGGGATTTGAGAGCATTTGAGAGAAATTGTCCGATCAAGTGATAGATCCACTCCTTCCTTTTCTTTGCACCAAAGGAATTTGTGATTTGAGGAAGTCTTGAGTTTTTCCCCATCGTTCTTGTTACTCTTGGAGGTTGGAGACTCCTAGGCGGTAGGAGTCTTTCGAAGAGGAATCGACCATTGTGATTATCCCCGGAAAAGTTTGTGAGGGTTTGGAGACCACCCCAAGGTCTACCACTAGTGGTTGAGAAATGCCTCTGTGGTGTTGTCTCAAAGGGAGAATAGGGTGAGCCTTCGTGGTAACATCCACCTCTCTAACCGTGACGTAGCTTCCCTCCAAGGAAGTGAACATCGGCATACATCCTCGTCTCCCGGAGTTGCGGTTATTCCTAACTCTAACTCTCTACTTGTGGTTACTTGTCTCTTAGCACTTACTTATATCATATTGTGCTTGCTTTCTCTCATACTTGTGTTACTTGTTTATCTTGCTTAGCTCTTAACATCATACTTGCAATTGTTAGGCTCACCTTCATATTCCGCATTATTGCCTAAAATTTCTAAGTAGTAATTAAAATTTGTAACTGTACCTACTCACCCCCCCCCCCCTCTAGGTCCATCTTGATCCTTTCAAGGACCCTTTAGTTTTTTTTTTGCACAACTTGCATTTCAAAGTATTTCATCCTAAAAATTTATACACATACACATCACATCCTTGTATACTTGGTAAAAATCAGATTATTAATTTTTTGAACCAAGAAGTTTGAATTTTGAATTTTTCGAAAATTTCAGGCTCCATGGAGGCCGAACTGCAAAACGCTCTACTCTCTTTAAAACCATTATTACAAAGGCCCAATCTTCTAGCGAATCTGCTAGCCGCTCAAGACTTCCACCATCTTGGTGTTTCCTGTAATACAATGCGGAGCGGTGTCGGAGACGTGGCAATGGTTGCGATAATCAGCTCTTCTTCAGCGTGTTCGTGAAATTGCCTCAACTAGTCTGTTGCTGCAATGGCGGGGGCCGGTAGTGTAGATGGCGGGCAGCAGGTTGTTTGTTCAGTTATCTTCTGCAGCGGCAGCCATGCCTAGTTCTCTGTTGCAATTCTTTGTCAGAGTAAGGGCCGATCTTCATTTAGCTCCACCGGACTTCCACAGTGGATTGAGTCAACGTTCACCTACGGCAAAGTCGTTTGCTCAATGTTATGGATGGTTATGACATTACTAGAGGAGAGACGATGATGTCGCATGCTATCTCATTGAGGCTCTGTAATGGTGTGAGTGCGAATCTTTGTGTGCCACTTAGCAGTTGTGAAGGTTTTTCACCCGTTTTTTCATAATTAACTAGGCAATCTGATTTTCGCTCGGTTTTTCATAATTAACTTTACAACTCTTTTCTTATTGCAGGAATCCTGCCATTCCAAAAATAATAATACAATGACCTGCACTGCACTGCCCTATGGAGAGAAAAGGATTTTCCAGCGTCCCTCTCAAGAGTCAAGATTGTGCTTACAACTGTACAAGTAGAAAAGTAGGAATACTATAGCATTGGCGCCTGTACCATGGCTCTGAGAGACTATGCCCGTACTTTACAGATGTGCAGTTCAATAGATGCTTTTGTGGAGCATGAACAAACCAGATTTCATGATACAAATATTCACAAGCAATCATTGAGCTGCACATTTGTCAAGTACACGCTACTCCCACAAAAACTTCAAAAGGCTACCTACAGGCTAGTTAAAATACAAGTGAAGTCGAAAGGAGCTATACAGTGTTAGATCATTTGCAAACGCAGCGTGTCATGGTACAATAGCCTTCAGATTATTTAGCAGCGACTTTGCTGCAAGCTTTTTGGCGACAATCTTATCAGGGCCAGTTTCTGTTGCCGAGTAGGTAGTGCCTTCTACCTGTACCTCCACAACCACCGAAGATACTCCATCTTTATGGGCCTTTGTGTAAGAACTGCTATAAGACCTGCGAGCACAAAATTCCTGCAGCAGTTTCACTGGGTCACGCTCAACCGTCTCCGGCGTCGCAAGAGGCTCCAATAGCTGTTTCATGCTTTTCCAAACCACCTCTTTGTCATACTTGCTGTCAAGATAAATGGCACCAGCTAATGATTCAATAACATCCCCAAGAACCTGTTTTGTTTGCAAATAAGCAGCAGGCAAAACATCAGTTATGTGACGGAAATGAAAAGAATCCACAAGTGGACAAAATATAGGATGCATATGAAAATCTAGAAACTGTATCCAGATTAGAAAGCCTATAGAGCAACCACGTCTCAAGACTCTCTCAACAATAGTAGTTCTGAACACCCTGCACGTTTTAGAACTTGAATTTGTATTTCAACTCATATTCTAGTCCAAAGCTAATGAACAAAGAGCATGTTGAAGGGAAAGAGGTGATAGTTTTGTCATCAGCCATTGCCTTATCCCTATTAGATACGTGATTCAATAACCTGAATCGAATATTTGTTATCCAGGCAATGATGTGTATTTGCATAACAAAAATGTAAGCCAAGCAAATTTGGATCGGTAATAGGTCGCCTACAGTCGCACTCAAAAGTTGGAAGGTCATGTTTTACAGATTAAAATAAGGAACTGCACAGTAACCAGTACCAGCCTAGGTTGGCTGCGAGTCTGGTGATTTTGTATCCCTGTCTTGCAACCATGGAATGACTGGTACATATGTTTTGAGGGGTTACTGAAAGAGTACAGGCAAATACCAGACCAAGCAAAAGCAGAAGTGCAAGAAAGCATGGAATGAATAATAACTATACGGATCAAAATCATCAAACAGAAGAAGAGCACCTTGGGTAGACCAATGCCAGCTTCCCAACCATGTGATGGACCTGTAAATGGCTGCTTAAAATTCTCAAAGTAGTAAGCCATCCTTCCATGCAATTGTAATGACGAATGAAGAATGTGCTTGTTTAGTCCTGCTTTAGCAGCTGCATGCGCATAGCAATTGTTGTTGACGGAAGCAGATCTAAGATCTGTCAACAATTCTGGAGTACATTCAGGGTACTGATTGTAGAAATATATAGTGAAGAGATGGTCCAACACAGCGTCACCGAGAAACTCAAGCCTCTGCACAAGGGCATAAAATTGTAAGAACGTCACTCAAAGAAATTACCCAACTATTTATACAGCTTGATATAGACTTCAATTCAGCTACAGTGTATATTCTTCAGAGTGCTATAATTGAATTTGCATACCAATAGACATAGCAACCAAAAGTTTCTATCAAATCTCACGTTCTCGCTAGTCGCTAGTCTTCAAAATGACTAATGTAAAGTTTTGTGGTGTCATCAAAGAACTTCTCATTCTGTCATCAGAGTGTAGAAGTGGAGGCTACCATAAAAACTGGAAGGGTCCACTTTTTGGCACCCCAATTGTATAAGTGGGCTACCATAAATCAGCTGGGTCGATTTTTGGTACATCAGTTTCAGCCCAGCCCACTAAAACATTTTAAGTGCATCTAGTTATATCTGAAACTGTCACACCTAACCTACATTTAGTGTGCCCTAGAGCTGACTGGTGGGCCAGCCAGCTGGCTAGCCAAGTGGCGTGCGTGGGTGACGATAAAAGAGGCCGCCTGTGGCCGCGAGTGGCATGCGCGTGCTGACACTTTTCCTGTACCTCAAGCATTCCTCTGAAATCGCATCTTTCCTTCTTCCTCTCCAAGTCTCGCTCTCGCTCTCCCCTCCCTCTCTCGATCCAGATCTTCCCCTCCTTCCTGGGTTCGTTACAGTTGGTATCCAGAGCCAGGTTCGCCAAAAAAAAATTCTCCCTTGTGTTCGATTGAGGATCGGTAACATCCACCGCGCCGGTGCGAGCTGCTCCAGCAAGCCGCGCAAAATCCGTCACGGGGTTCGATCCCCTTCAGCACAAGACCACGGCTCCTTCCAAGGCTTCGGCGGCGACACGGCAAGTGCTGGCCGCCATGGACGAGGGGAACACCAGCATCACCAAGATGCCTGAAGCCCTGCTCTCCAAGGTCGATGAGCAGAAGGCAGCGCATGAGAAGCAGATCGAGCTGCAGGCCGCCTTCAACGCCCAGATCTCGCAGCAGGTGCGCGGTCTCCCTCGGCAGATCGATCTGACCCAAGCGGACCTCGACGCCACGCGCAAGACGGTGGAAGGGTCGGCCTCTCCGACGGGCTCGGTCACCACGCACCTCCACCAGCCCGCTCAGCAGCAGCAACCTCCACCTCCACCTCCGCCTCCACCGTCACCGCGCCCCGTCCCCGACCCAGCGAGCCCGTCCTCGTCCCACGCGCGTCTGGGTGACCACCGTCCGCCGCTCATTCCGGTGCCTCCGCACGGCGGGTTCGTCGCCGCGGCGACCGCTTCTCCGACGGGCTACCACACCAACGAATACCACAAGCCCCCCAAGCACGACTTCCCCAAGTTCGATGGTACAGCACCTTACCTGTGGCTGGATCGCTGCCTCGCCTACTTCGAGCTCTACAAAGTGGCCTCCCACCACTGGGTCGCCACCGCCGCGCTCTACATCAACGGCCAGGCCGCGCACTGGCTACAGGCGTTCAGGCAAACGCACCGCAACATCACGTGGGATCTCTTCACCACGGCAATTCTGGAGGAGTTCGGCGCGGACGAGTTCAAGGTGGTGATGCACAAGCTACTTCAACTCCGGCAAACGGGCACCGTCACCGAGTACCGTGCAGCGTTCGACGAGCAGATGTACCACCTCCTTGCGCTCGACCCATCGATCAACACAAAATTCTTCGTGACGCAGTTCCTCCTCGGCCTGAAGGACGAGCTACGCGCTCCGGTGCGCCTTCAGGCACCCTCCGGCATCACGCGCGCCTCTGTGCTCGCACGCATCCAGGAAGAGGAACTGGGCACGACCCGCGCGCGCCCGCGCATCACTCCGTCCGGCCGACCGCCCCCAGCAGCAGCAGCAGCACCACCTCAACGAGCTGCAGCTGCCCCGATCCGTGCCCAGGGAGACGAGTACGCGCGGGAGCGGCAACTGCGCGATTTTCGCCGTGCCAACAACCTCCGCTTCAAGTGCGGGGATCGCTACTCCAGAGAGCATCGCTGCGCCAGCACGCGCAGCTACTCACCATCAGAGTCGGAGACCACGGCGAGGTCCTCTCGGACGACACCATCCACGCCTTGCAGCTGCTCGACGACCAAGGACCGGTCGTGCAACCGCCTGCACCGATCGTGGACGCGCCGGAATGCTGTCTCCTCTCGTCGCAAGCACTCGACGGCACGGACTCGGCAACCACAATCCAGTTGCGCGCGCCGGTGGGGAACCAAGTCATGCTCCTGCTGCTCGACTCGGGCAGTACCCACAGTTTTGTGAACAAGGCCTTCGTCGACCGCCTCGGCCTCGCCTCTAAAGAAATGCCACCGGCAGAGGTGCGCGTGGCCAACGGCAACAAGCTCACCTGCAACCGCATTGTGCCGGCCCTCAAGTGGTGGATGCAGGGCCACACCTTCGAGACGCCCATGCGCGAGCTGGAGATCGGAGCGTACGACGGCATTCTGGGGATGGACTGGCTCGCCCAGCACAGTCCAATGACTTATCACTCGCAAGACAAATGGGTCAAGTTCCAGCACGACGGCGAAGAGGTCACTCTGCGGGGTGTGCCAACCAAGACGGCCACCACTCTCAAAGCAGTCGAACCCGACGAGCTACGCAAGATGATCGCCGGGAACGATGTCTGGGCCATGGCCATGGTGGACACCTACAGTCCCACGGCACGCCCAGCTCGCAAGTGTCCAAGCCAAACTCCGCTCGCCGACCTGCTCGAGGAGTTCACCGACGTGTTCGCGGCACCGCAGGGGCTCCCTCCTCTCCGCCAGTACGACCACGCTGTCACACTGGTGGAGGGCGCGGTCCCCGCGAACACGCACCCCTACCACTACTCGCCGCTCCAGAAGGACGAGATCGAGCGCCAGGTCAAGGAGATGCTGGACTCCGGTGTGATCACACACAACGTCAGCCCGTACACCGTGCCGATCCTGCTGGTCAAGAAGAAGGACGGCACATGGCGATTCTGCGTCGACTATCGCCGTCTCAATGATGCCACCGTCAAAAACAAATTCCCTCTACCCATCATCAACGAGCTGCTCGATAAACTGGCCGGCGCAGCGGTGTTCTCCAAGCTGGATTTGCGCGCTGGTTACCACCAGATCAGGATGCGAGAGGAGGACGAATCCAAGACGGCGTTCAAGACACACCACGGGCATTTTCAGTTCAGGGTCATGCCGTTCGGCCTCACGAATGCGCCCGCCACATTTCAGTGCCTGATGAACGCCATCTTTGGTAAGTATGTCCGCAAGTTCGTTATCATCTTCCTGGATGATATCCTTGTCTTCAGCGAGACCATGGAAGAGCACCTGGAGCATCTGCGCATCGTCTTCGAACTGCTCCGCGCGCACCAGCTCTACATCAAGGAATCCAAGTGCACCTTCGCCTGCGACCACATCGACTACCTCGGTCACGTGATCTCCAAGGTAGGCGTGGCCACGGACAAGGAGAAGACGCAGGCCATGGAGCAATGGCCGACTCAGACAAACGCCACGGAGCTGCACGGCTTTCTGGGCCTCACTGGCTATTACAGAAAGTTCGTGCCACACTACGGCATCATCGCGAAGCCGCTAACGCAGCTGCTCACCAAGAAGGGGTTCTCATGGACCGACCAAGCACAAACGGCGTTCGACATGCTCAAGCAGGCCATGGTCACCACCCCGGTCCTAGCGCTGCCAAACTTCGAGCGGCCGTTCACGATCAAGGGGGTGCGCAACCAGAAGATGTCCACCTACGAGAAGGAGTTCCTCGCCGTGATGATGGCCGTCGACAAGTGGCGCCAGTACCTGCAGCGCGGCCCCTTCGACATCGTCACGGACCACAAGTCGCTCTGCAACCTCGGCGAGCAGCACCTAGAGACAGAGCTCCAACGCAAGGCCATGGCGAAACTGGTGGGCCTCCAATTTCGTTTCCAGTACAGGAGAGGACTCGACAACGACGCCGCTCTCCGCGTGCCAGCCAGCCTGGGTACAAGAGGTGATCAACTCCTACGCCACCGACGCCGACACCCAGGAGCGACTACAGCAACTCGCCGTGCACAGCCCCGGCGAGCATGGCTACGAGCTCTACCGAGGCACCATCAGGCGCCAGGGCCGCCTCTGGATTGGGGCCAATTCGGCACTGTGCACCAAGCTCATCGCCGCGCTGCACTGCAGTGGGTGGCCACTCCGGCACCACTGCCACCTACGAGCGAGTGCGCAGACACTTTGACTGGCGGGGACTCAAGCGCGACGTCGACGAATTTGTGCAGCAGTGCGCGGTGTGCCAACAGGCCAAACACGAGCACGTCAAGCCGGCCGGTCTCTTGGCCCCGCTGCCCATTCCGGCCGCGCCCTGGGAGGATCTAACCATGGATTTCGTCGAAGGCTTGCCGCGCTCGGAAGGCTGCGACACGATCATGGTGGTCGTCGACCGCTTCACCAAATTCGCGCACTTCGTCCCCCTGCGTCATCCCTTCAACGCCACGCAAGTGGCGCGCGCGTTCTGGGATAACGTGGTGAAGTTGCACGGCATTCCATCATCCATTGTCTCCGACCGCGACAAGATCTTCACAAGCCACCTCTGGCGCGAGCTGCTCGCCGGAGCGGGCACCAAGCTGCTCTACTCGACAGCCTATCACCCCCAGACGGACGGCCAGAGCGAGCGGGTGAATCAATGCATGGAGATGTACCTCCCGTGCGCGGTGCACGACTCGCCGCACAAATGGCGCTGGCGGCTACCAATGGCCGAGGTTTGGTACAACTCGGACATTCCACGCCTCGCTCAATGGCACGCCCTTCAAGGCCCTCTACGGCAAGGAAGCCAACCTCGGAGCAATGGCGTCGTGGGCGGATACAGCGCCGGCTGACGAGGAGATGGATTGGGCGGCGCAGACCGCGCACATACGCGCCCAATTGGAGCGGGCTCAGCGCCGGTTCAAGAAGAACGCCGACCACAATCGCACCGAGTGCCACTTCCAGGAGGGAGAACAGGTGTTGCTCAAGCTCCAGCCCTACGCCCAGCGTTCGGTGGTCAACCGCCCGTGCACCAAGCTCACCTTCAAGTACTTCGGCCCCTACAAGATCCTCGAGAAGATCGGATCGCTCGCCTACAAGCTCGACCTGCCGCCGGAGAGCCAGGTCCACCCCGCCTTCCACGTCTCGCAGTTGAAGCCATTCACACCTGACTTCACGCCAGTGTACGGGGAGCCGCCCAAGGTGCCGGATCTCTCCATCGACACCCTCACACCTACGAGAATCCTGGATCGGCGCATGATGAAGCATGGAGACGCGCCGGTGGTGCAGATCAAGGTCCAGTGGGGCACCGGCGACGCCACTCCGACGGCGTGGGAAGATTACGACGTGCTCCGTCACCGTTTTCCGTCAGCAGCGCTCTAGACGGAGGCAGACAACGGCGCGGACATTGAGGAAGAAGAAGAAGCAACGCCTTAAGGAGGGAGGAATGTCACACCTAACCTACGTTTAGTGTGCCCTAGAGCTGACTGGTGGGCCCAGCCAGCTGGCTAGCCAAGTGGCGTGCGTGGGTGACGATAAAAGAGGACGCCTGTGGCCACGAGTGGCATGCGCGTGTTGACACTTTTCCTGTACCTCAAGCATTCCTCTGAAATCGCATCTTTCCTTCTTCCTCTCCAAGTCTCGCTCTCGCTCTCCCCTCCCTCCCTCGATCCAGATCTTCCCCTCCTTCCTGGGTTCGTTACAGAAACATCAATATGCAAAATCTAAATTTGTGATTACATAAGCCAGACATGGTGTAGTAACAAAAAGATCTTACTCGCAGACTACTAATCTTATCTCTAATCTGAACTAAATGGTTTTACTTATGAACAATGTAAATGGAGGATCTGCATGCAAGAATTCCACAAGGTACTGCTTATTTGAACAGTATCAGAGCCACTGCAGCTTGCACATGACACCGTTCACTGGCGGAGCTACAGCCAGGCCAAATGGCCATGGCCCGCCCAGCCAATAGCGAAAACAGTGAGGGGTTAAGATCAGACTGGGTCATGAGAGGACAAATAGTGGCCTTTCCTTTGTACTAGCCCGCCCAGATTCAATACTATAGCTCCGCCACTGACACCGTTCACAGTTATTTATCCATCAAGCAAACTTGTTAGGTGAGTCAATAATTCTCTTCTTGAATGAGCAAAAATATGTGTTGTATTTCCCGACATTTTTAAAAGGTTAATATAATATAATACTACCTCCGTCCTGGTTTATTGGTCCCCATTGTATTCTGTGTCAAATTTTGACCATAAATTTAACAAATAAAATGTTCATGCATGTCACCAAAAATTATATCATTGAAGACTGTTTAAATACGAATCCAACTATATTATTTTTGTTGACATGCATTAATATTTTGTCAGTTTAAATCTTTAGTCAAAATTTGACACAAATTACGAAGGGGGCTAATAAACCAGGACGGACTTAGTACTGTCATGTACTCCCTCCGTCCCATAGTATAAGAACGTTAAGCTTGAAAAACATTCTTATACTATGAGACAGAGTAGTATTTCATTAGGCTTAGTCTTGTATCCTCAATAATTATCTTCTTGAATGAGCATACATATGCGTTGTTGTGTTTCCTGACACTTTTAAAATGTTAATATAATACAATAATGTCATATATTTCATTATGCTTAGTCTTGTATGGATATAGTTCAGCTGGATATTAACTACTATAGTAGATTATATTCATGTATATCACAATATATGAAAAATGCATTAAATATTATTTTCTATAGACTTCATGCATTAAAGAAACTTAGTGTGGTTGCATAGCCAATTTATCCCACAGGCAGGCACGTTGTGCCATGGTTACCACTTACCAGTGTAGCAACAGTGTTTATATCTTTGTACTTGATGAAGGAAGTTCTATGAAAGATAAAATAAGGAGGAGCTACTGAAACTAAGATAGAGAGGTCCAGAGGTTTTCATATCAACCTGATAGCATGCAGTAGCGCCAGCAGTCTGGTATGACCCATGTGTCAATGCTTCCACCAACAATGAGGTATCCTTGAACTCATAACCAAGAATCATTTCCAAACTTCTCACGTTGATGAACTTTTCAGATTTTAATACAATCTTCCTTTCAAGTGGAATATTGCTGTGAAATTCTATATCCAATCCTAATGATTTTAGGAAAACAAATGCAGCCTGTTCTCCGGCAGCACCAAGGTAGGCTCCAATCAACGCCTCAACTGTATCTGCTATTCTCTTACTTCTAACAGACATTTTTCTCAAAATGTGCATATCATTGGAGCTTAAAAAGGAAATTTTGCTGTTACCACACATGTCGTAACCAAGCCCTGGAATGATCCAACCTTTTGGGTTAAACTCTTCCCCTTGAATGTAACCCTGGCAACCAAACAGAAGGGGAACTAATGTTATCTAGCAACTGATAAAAAAATAATGATCATATATGAGTCTTAATTCTGTGCAGTGTGAGAAAAAAAGATGCTAGTATATTAAAGAAAAAAGGCAGCCTGGTGCACGTAGCTCCCGCTTGCACAGGGTCCGACCACTTTGGGTCTTCTGTATGCAGCCTTTCCCTGCATTTCTGCAACAGGCTATTACCAGGATTACCCGTGTCCTCATGGTCACAAGGCAACAGCTTTACCACTGCGCCAATGCTCCCCTTCGATGCTAGTATATTGTAAAAGGAAAATAACAGTGGGGCGGAAGCCTTTTTCGGTAAAAGGAAAACAAACAGCATGCAACTTTAGCAGTGAATAATTTTTGTTCACATGGAATTTATATTAGTTTGCATAAACATGGAATTTGTGTTTCATTGCATAACCTGGTCTTAGCCATGTCATACCAGAAAGTATGAACAGATATAGCAATGCCACGAATTGAATGTCTTAGCAAACCGTTCGCTGCCCAGCCCCCAGCTTAGGAAAAATCTGCACAAAAGATGACAAGAAAATTGTATCCTCGTTACCCTCCAGGAACAGCCCCGCTCACTCGTTGGCAGTTGAGCCACTGCTCAGATAGTGCATGCAAGTGGAACAGATAAGGGAAACCCCAGACCCACCAATGCTAGTGAGAGAACATAGGTCGGACCAACCTTCAGTTTTTGCATAAGGTGATGTGTCGGCTCTATATATTTGTTCCTTTGGCCTACGAATTACAACTGGAAACAGCACTTCCCTTATTTTTCCTAAGCTGTGGGCTAATGTGGAACACTGCCTAATGTTGAGACAGCAATTAGGTATGTCCAAACATGGTATGCATAATTAGATAATGGATGTGAAATAATTTTGGGCTCCATAATGCAGCATGACATTGCAAGAGCAAATATACTTCAGAACAAAATGATTAGCTTAAAAACAAAATTACCACAAGATTGTTGCTGCAGGCTAGCTGGCATAGAGCTGCATTGGAGATCAAGTTTTTCTTCATCTTGGTTAATGTTCCCTCATGCTGAAGCTTGTATTTGCCATACAAATGTTGTGTGGCGACGTACTTTAGGAAAGAATCCCCAAGAGTTTCTAATGATTCCTGTGAAAACTCCTCTTGGCATTCCTTGGTTGTTACTGCTTCTAGAATCTGTAAGTGAGTTGTAAATATATAAAGAAAATTCCAAGTATAAGAAATACTCACTGGGAAGAATTCCAAGTTAAATATTCACAGTCCCATGTGTACTGGCTACAGCATCAAGGCACTCCACTATGGACTAACCAGTCTCAGCCCTATATATTATTGTAATGATAAACAACAATGAAAAATTAGAGCTTATGTTTCACTACTGTCGGGGCCTCCCCAATAGCTTTCGGTAAAAAAGAACTTATGTTTCACAATGGAAAACTCAAAGCTGGTATTCTCACTCCAAACCTAGAAAAGTAGCACTCACATTGCCATGAAATATCTATTCTGAAAACTTAAAAAGGGGGGAAATACAAGTTTCCTTCTGACATGTAAGAATATATTAGCTATAAGTTGGAAATCAAACAGAAAATTTTGATCAGAAAAAGAACCTTCAGAGCTGGTATGGCAAACTGCTGCATTGTTGGGCCCAGTTGATCTTTCAACCTTGCTGAAAGAAGCAGACACTGGATGCGGTACATCACAGAAGGAATGACCGAGAAGCTGTACAGAGTGTTATTAGACACCGGTGACATGACTAGTCTGCAGAGCTCGGGTGGCAACTCAACACCATGTGAAGTGCGCGATTCTACAACAAGGAAAGGTATGATCAAGTCAGTCATGGGCGCAGCTGTAAATTGAAGTATGGTCAAAGTAAGTACTAACTCATTATGCATATTTAATCGATAGTTATGCAAAATATACATGCTTCCTAAGGCCCCTATTTTGGGAGGGCTTAAGCATGAACGGCAAGATTCTGTAACAAAGTATGATCTCATGGTCGCAGCTGTAACAACCAATCTCTGGTAAATAGTATGATCAATTACTGATAAGTGTTTAATTCTAACTCATTGTGCATGTTTCATTAATAGTTATGCAAAAAGATATGCATGCTGCCCATGAAACCTAATTTAGGTGATATACAGCGCAGGCCTCCAGAAACTCCAGCGCATAGCGGGTGGTTAAAGCGTGCTGATAATGTCAAGAGAGGTCTGTGTAGACCAAACATAGCATGGGAGGAGTCAGTAAAAGAGAAATCTGAAGGACTGGAATAGCACCAAAGAACTAGCCATGGACAGGGCTACGTGGAAGTTAGCTAGCCACGTGCAAGAACCATGAGTTGGTTTCGAAATCTTATGGATTTCAGCTCTAGCCTACCCCAACTTGTTTGGGACTAAAGGCTTAGTTGTTGTTGTTGTTGTTGTTGTTGTTGTTGTTAAGCACGAGCTTAAAAAATAAAAAACATATGACTCTACTCAAGATGCTTATCACCTTCAAGCATTCCAACATAGGGGGCAGCCTCTGCTAATTCTGGGGAGTGAGGATGGTGAAGGCTGAAGCCAGCGAGTGGGGCGACGCGGAGCTGCGCCTCGCGGCCTTCCCCCGACGCCGCACGTCATGAGGCCGATCTGCGCCGGCAGCTTACCTCCCGCGACGCCCCTCGCTCCGACCACCGCTCCCCCATCCGCTCTGACCGCTCCAACCGCCGTTCCCCCGTCCGCTCTGACCGTCACTCCCCCGCGCGCACGGACCGTCGCTCCCCGCAGCGCCGCTCTCTGGGTAGGGCTGATCGCCGGGGCCGTTCGCGGTCTCGCTTGCCCGATGGTGCAGGGGAAGACCAAGGTAGCAAAAGGAAAGCAGTCAATTTTGCATCAAGAAAGGACAGCCAGATGGTGCAGGGGAAGACCCAGGTATGCAAAGGGAAGGAGCCCATTGTGCATCCAAAAAGGCTTGCCGGATGGCGTCTTGTCTTCGCAGACACAATGGGGAGGATGCATGATTTGTGAAAGTTGACACAGACTAAAATTCATTGTTAAGAGAATTCACATTTTAGGACAGAATATGATTAGCTGTATAGAACCCCAGAAGGGTGCGTAGTATACTCTGATTTTACAGCATGAACACACACCAAGTTCAAAGTTAAAACAGCTTGAAGGTTTGCCACGACCCACATAATAATCGGGTCATACTCAGTTATAGACGATCAGAAACTGCAAATCAGCATCTGCAGAATGCCCAGACAGCGGTTGGCAGCACCCATGTCATATGAAAGAATGACTAAAAATATGCTTCTAATAAAGCATGCATGAGTCAAAACTAACCTTTTTTATTTTTATAATGGCGCTTCTGGAGGAAATTCCGCACTTCAACAGGATTCCTGGCTGCCAACAGGGGTTGATTTTCATGTGTTAGACTGAGTCCATGCCTGAAAAAGCAATCAGTGAGGACATATATATTCGGGTGCAGATAGATTAAACTAAAAGGACAAACTTATACCTAGTATCGAAATAGTTTATGTAGGTAAGGGCTCTGCCATCACGAAGGTGCAGAAGAGATTTGGAATTTAAGTCAAGGAACCCATTAACAGCATAGAATTTGCTATTGTGAGGGGTACAAACAATGGAATTTTGAAGCATGCATCTGCACAGAGGACCATCTTTTGTTTGCAGTAAATCAACTTGTTTACAAGAATGGCAATGTCTGATATCCTTGTTACTGGCATCATATACTTGCGAGGTCGAGAACTTCATACTGCACCAATCAACTTTGCCACAAACTAAGGGTAGCAGTAGATAGACAATTCCAGTGGACACTTGCATCTCATGGGAGTATTTGACAGCATTAATGACCTCAGAATGGTCTTTATTAATAAGCAAAGAAAGAATGCTAGTCTGAAATCTTCTTGCCATAACTACCTGAAGAAACAAACATTATGCTATTCATCACGAAGACTAGCACAGAAAAAATTCCATTGATGAAACGGAGGAAGGACTATATAAGAATGATAATATCAAACATAAGCCCCAACTTACCTGTTCTTGATTCAAATGAATGTTTCCCACATATTTCATGGCAACACTAGCATTGTCTTGCTCACCAAACAATTTTAGTGAGGTAGAGACAAAGTCTGGTCCCAAATCACATTTCACAGCTAGAAGTATATCATTTGGACAATAAGTTGTTTTCAAGCACCCTTCTACTGAAATCTTGTAGCAATAATATATTCCAAGACGAGAAAAGTATAACCAATTGTACACAAATTCCTCTGGAAAGTACTCAGGCTGCTCGTGTTGGTATTTCTCAACAACTACAAGAGGAACGATGAAGCAATGTTAATGCGCGAGGCCAATCCAATAGCATGTACATATTCATATTGAACAATATTATGCGGCAAAGAGGGAATACGTTTGCGACGAGTAACCTTGTATTTTTCAATCTGAGTTCTTAGCCTACACTTTTCAAGTATAATGAAAATGCAAAATCAACAAGTACCAAGTATAATTGATGTGAGGTAACTTTGTACTGTTGAATATATTTCAATATGTTTGTACCAGAAGAGCCAATTGTAATTATGAGCCTAACCTACCATGCAACATGAGTACCATGACTATCTAGGATAAAATCATTTGGCATAGGTTGAGTTTTGCAGTTTTTAAGAACCCAAAGAAGGCCCAAGTTGCTAACTGCAAGAAATTTTACAAACTAGATCAACTCAACATTATCAACTCTACCCTGAGAGCACTTTCTTCTCTTCGTGGTAGGCTGTCGGGAAAGAGTCTCTTTAGTCACCAACACTACAAATTAAATTACCACTATTACGACTTGCACAATGAACTAGCACAACCTGCATAATCAACCATCACAACTTGCACAATAACCTACATAATCAAACAGCACAACCTGCATAGTAAACTCCCTGCATAATCCATCACAGCTAAATATGCATAAATTACAATAGCTGGACCAAGTGAATTAGTTAGTTTTTAATGATAAGCATACCAATGTCGGGTTCTTCTTCACATGGAAAACCAAATTCTGGTAACAGATAATCTGTTAGAGCGCCGACAGCATGTAATTCTCGGCAGGCCTTAAGACAAACTGCCTTTTTGAGGGCAGAAACTTCTCCTTCTGTATTAACAGCCTGCACAGGGCTGCTATTGGGAAGGTACAGGGTGCAAGTACGTAGTTCCTTGTCAATAATGAATCTTGGTAGAGGTTTAAAGTATCTGGGACAGAGATATAATCCATGAGAAACATAAGATACTTGTGCCAGAAAATGATTTGCAATATGAAACAGAAGGAACCATAATTTAAGGTACATAGAACAGACTCATCAGATGGGAGCTTCGAGCAGAAAAAATATATCAACTGGACACTGGAGTTCATAGTCACAGTTGCTCCAGTGGATTCAACACGGTAATATTCTTCCTGCAACAAGGTGTCTTCAAGTGGTTGACACATAGTAGATGCAAGCTTCAGAGATGCTTCCCGCATTATTTGCCCGCTTGCAAGAAACTTCAGTGTCTTAGAGTGGGCCTCTGCATCCCCCCTGATACAGAAAGAACTAGAAGTAATGATGAGAACAAAGGTAAAGTAGGGGTTGCTTGCAATTCAAGAGGAAACTGTACTAATAAATCAACTTAAGACACAACTTGAGTATATCATTTTTTCACTGTAGCATGAATCCACATTTTGTAGCTAAATAGAAAAATGTGGTCAGTAGGAATAGAATTAACAGATCTGATCAGACTACTGATAATAAAATAGGCGCTGACTAGTTTCTGTTGAATATATGGTTTGTGCATGTATATTGTATAGCCTGGCCCACCTCCTAGTCTTTGTATAGTTGAGGTTGTGGCCCACCTTGTACTCCATATATACGTGCGCTATGCACCGATCAATACATCGTGAAGCATTGCCAAAACTCTTGTCTCCAACATGGTATCATACCTAAGATCCTAACCCTAACCCGTGTGCCGCCGCCGCCGCCGCTGCCGCCACCACCACCCGCCGCCGTCGCCGCCGCGACCGCCGCCCCCGTGTGCGCCGCCGCCCCCGCTTCCGCCTCCACCCTACCGCGCCGCCCCCCGGCCGCGCCTCCACCCCTCGGCCACGCCGCTTCCCCGCGAGACGCCGCCAACCCCATCCCCCCATGGCCTCCCCCGGCTCCCCCGCACCACCCGCAGCCGCCGCACCAACCCGTTCGAAGGTCCCGATCCCGTCGTCATCCGCGACCTCAACATCCTCGCCCGGGTTCCCGTCGTCCTCGACCACCTCACCTCCACATACTATGCATGGAAGACGTACTTCTCCCTCGTGTTCCGGGAGTACAACATCCGGGATCACATCGATGGCTCCGTGGACTCCGCTTCATGGAGGACGATGAGGAGTGGATGTCCATCGACGCCACTCTCATCCGTTGGTTCTACACCACCATCTCGAAGGACCTCTTCCACACGGTGGTCTCCGCCGACGATGATGCTCACGCCGTTTGGACCAAGCTCAACGGCCTCTTCACCGACAACGCGCTCCAACGCAAGGTTTTCTTGCACGGCGAGTTTTTTGGGTGCCAGCAGCTCGACACGTCTGTTGATGATTACTGCATGCGCCTCAAGAAGCTTGTTGACGAGCTCCGTGACCTTGGTGAGACGGTCTCCGACGAGCTCCTCCTCAGCACCCTCATCGCCGGCCTGAACGACAATTTCGGGAACGCTGCCTCCAACATCCCCCTCATCACCAACCCGACGTTCCCGAAGATCGTTGCGTACCTGAAGTTGGAGGAGCGGAGGATGCGGATGTCACGCACCCGGGCCACCCACACCGCCCTCACCGCCGGTACCCGCAGCGGTGCGCCGCCCACCGCCCCGCCGAGGCCCGTCCCGGGCCCCTTCCCAGCGCCGCCGCCGCCCGGGTTCCCGTACCCGCAGCAGCCGCCGGCCCCACCGCAGCCCCCCGCCGAGCAGCAGCAGCAGCGCCGCGGGGGCCGCCGTGGCCGAGGCGGCCGCAAGCCGCAGCAGCAGCAGCAGCTGGCTGCGCCCGGCGGGGCGCCGCGCCACCACCAGCAGCAGCTCCCACCGGCGCCCTGGCAGGCCGGCCAGAACCCCTGGACCGGGGTTGTGCACGCGTACTCCATGCCTGTACCGCGTGCCCCCGTTCCGGGCCTCTTCGGCGCCCGCCCGGCCGCTCATCAGGCGCTTCATGCGGCCCCTCAGCCGTACCCGCCCGTGCCGCTCTACGGCCCCTCCGCGGCCTATGGGCTGCCCTCGGCCGGTGGGTTCGTGGCGCCACCGCCTCAGCCGGCGCCGTCCGCCCCGGCTCTTCCGCCGGCACCTTGGGACCCCGCGCTCCTAGCGGCCCTCCACACCGCCCCCACGCCGCAGCAGTACACTGGCGGTGGCGACTGGTATATGGACACCAGAGCCACGGCTCACATGGCCGCCAACCCCGGTAACCTTCTTGCCGCTCACCCCGTTCACACCGCTGCAAGCATTACCGTGGGTGACGGTTCTTCCATGCCTATTACTCATGTCGGCCATGCTGCTTTTCCTTCTCTCCATGCCGTTATATCTTTCTAACGTACTTGTCTCTCCTGACATCATTAAAAATCTTGTTTCCGTTCGTTCTCTTACACGTGAAAATCCTGTTACCGTTGAATTTGACATGTTTGGCTTTTCTGTTAAGGATGCCCGTACCCGGATGGTGCTCCACCGATGTGACAGCCCCGACGAGCTCTACCCGGTCCACTCATCCACTTCCTCTGCCGCTGCACCCATGGCGCTTTCTGCCGGAGTGGACCTTTGGCACGCCCGTCTCGGTCATCCCAACACCGCCACCCTTCGTCATATTCTTCGGAGTTTTTCATTCACGTGCAATAAGATCGACGATCACACTTGTCATGCTTGTCGTCTCGACAAACATGTTCGTCTTCCTTTTAGCAATTCCTCGCATGTCACATCATACCCGTTTGAGTTAATTCATAGTGATGTTTGGACCTCTCCTGTTGCAAGTAACACGGGCTATCTTTATTATCTTGTCATACTTGATGATTTTTCGCACTATGTGTGGACCTTCCCGTTGCGGCGAAAGTCGGATTCTGTTGCCACTCTCACCGCTTTCTACTCCTATGTCTCCACGCAGTTTCGACGTCCCATTCATGCGTTGCAAACAGACAACGGGAACGAGTTTGATAACCTTGCAATCCGCAACCTTCTCGCCACACACGGCACGATCTTTCGTCTCACTTGCCCGTACACTTCGCAACAAAACGGTCGCGCTGAGCGCGTGCTTCGCACTCTTAACGACTGCGTTCGCACCCTCCTCTTTCACGCCAACGTGCCACCACGTTTTTGGCCCGACGCGCTCGCCACCGCATCACTACTCATCAACATTCGTCCTTGTCGCACTCGCGGGAACTTTGCACCTCATCACCTCTTGTTTGGCACGCCACCTTCCTATACTGAGCTCCGTATTTTCGGTTGCCTGTGCTACCCCAGCATCGCTTCCACTACCCCTCACAAGCTCGCACCTCGGTATGTGGCCTGCATCTTTCTCGGCTATCCCCCCAACACCAAAGGTTACCGCTGCTATGATCCTATCTCACATCGGCTTATCACTTCACGACATGTTTACTTTGACGAGATGGTTTTTCCGTTTCAGCAGGTACCTTCGGATGTTGCGGCTTTACCCGCTCCCGGTGACAGCCGCTCACGTGCTTCTCTTGGGCCGCCTCCAGGCTTTGAGGGTGCCCCCCGCGACACGGGTCGAGTTTCTCCCCGGTTGGCTGCCCTGGGGGCTGCCCCTTCCTCGGCGCCCGTGACGCCCTTGACGTCCCCGACCCCGCCGTCTGCCTCGCCCGCGGCGGCCTCGCCCGCCGCCTCGCCGGCGACCTCACCCGCCGCCTTGCTGGCGGCCTCGCCCGCGGCCTCGGAGGAGGCGGGTTCTTCCTCGTCGTCACCCATCTCCGCTCCGGACCCGCTGCCCCGTCCGATGACTCGCTCTCGGGCTGGCACCCTCCGCCCGAGCACACGGTACCCCAGCGATGAGTACCTTCTCGCTGCTTCCGTCTCTGAGCCGTCCACTCTCCCATCGTCAGCTCGAGCCGCCCTTCGGGATCCTCATTGGCTCGCTGCGATGCAGGAAGAGTTCGACGCGCTCCAGCGGAACCGTACCTGGCAGCTCGTCCCTCGGCCGCCCCGTGCCAACATCATCACGGGCAAGTGGGTCTTTCGGCACAAGACTCGTCCGGCGGTACTCTCGAGCGCTATAAAGCTCGCTGGGTGGTTCGGGGCTTTCGACAACGCGCGGGCGTGGACTTCACCGACACATTTGCCCCGGTTGTTAAACCGGGCACGATCCGCGCCGTGCTCCAGCTAGCCGTGTCTCGCGCTTGGCATGTGCATCAGTTGGATGTGTCCAACGCCTTCTTGCACGGTCACCTTGCTGAGCAGGTGTTCTGTGAGCAGCCCACCGGCTTCGTCGACGCCACGCATCCAGATCATGTGTGTTTGCTCTCCCGTTCTCTTTACAGGTTGAAGCAGGCACCTCGGGCCCGGTACCAGCGCATCGCCGCCTTCCTGCAGACGCTCGGATGTACATCGACTCGCTCCGATGCGTCCCTCTTCGTGTATCATCACGGCGTTGACACGGCCTACTTGCCGTTGTATGTCGATGACATCATTCTGACGGCATCCACTGTCGCGCTCCTCCAGCGGCTCACTGCTCGTCTTCGCGATGAGTTTAACCTGAAGGACTTGGGTCCCCTGCATTACTTCCTTGGCATTGAGGTGGTTCGACGGCCCGATGGGTTCACCTGCATCTGATGCGGCCTTCTACCGCTCCATTGTGGGTGCCTTGCAGTACCGGACCCTGACGCGCCCCGACTTGCAGTATGCTGTTCAGCAGGTCTGTCTTCACATGCATGCTCCGCGCGACTCCCACTGGACTCTGGTGAAGCGTATCCTCCGATACATACGCGGCACCCAGTCTTTGGGACTTACGCTGACGGCCTCCGCCTCCACCGACCTCGTCGCCTATTCTGATGCGGACTGGGCCGGCTGCCCGGACACACGGCGCTCCACCTCGGGGTACTGTGTCTACCTTGGGCCGTCCCTGATCTCTTGGTCCTCCAAGCGACAGCCCACTGTGTCCCGCTCGAGTGCCGAGGCTGAGTATCGAGCAGTGGCTAACGCCGTTGCTGAATGCTCTTGGCTCCATCAGCTGCTTCAGGAGTTGCTTTGTGATGTTCACAAGGCCACGCTCGTCTACTGCGACAACGTCTCCGCCGTCTACCTCTCCGCCAACCCGGTCCATCATCGTCGAACGAAGCATATTGAGCTCGATATACACTTTGTTCGTGAGCAGGTGGCTCTTGGGCGCATCCGGGTCCTCCACGTCCCGACGGCGCAGCAGTTCGCCGACGTCATGACAAAAGGACTGCCTACTTCTGTCTTCGAGGAGTTCAGGTCCAGTCTTTGCGTCTCCGGCGACGCTTCGACTGCGGGGGGGTGTTGAATATATGGTTTGTGCATGTATATTGTATAGCCTGGCCCACCTCCTAGTCTTTGTATAGTTGAGGTTGTGGTCCACCTTGTACTCCATATATACGTGCGCTATGCACCGATCAATACATCGTGAAGCATTGCCAAAACTCTTGTCTCCAACAGTTTCCACCAATAACCGAGCAAAAAATCGGACGGCTTTCTACTCAAATATAGTTATCTCGATTGAAAACAGATCCATACCATGTTATGGTTACCTGCGGTTTCCATACAGATCTGACAGGAAAACATATCAGAATTTGGAATCATACCGGCACTCACATCACGTCAGCTTGCAATATTAAGTGAACACTAGGAAACACTAGACAATTTTGGGTTCTTAATGAAAAAGCAAACAAGTGGCTTTTGAACTTGGCCTTTATTGATTGTTTCAGATTTAAACATATCAGGATTTGGAGTCATATCGGCAGTCCCATCAAGCCATCTCACAATATTAAGTGAACACTAGCATTTAACATCTAACCAGGTATGCTTAATCCAATATAAACAATTCAACTGATAAACGAAACGCACTGAGTAATATAGGTGAACAACAATTTACTGGTACTAATAACCAAGGATTATATACTGAGCACATGCTATTCAACTGATGAAGTGGGAAAAGCAGTGGATAATGTCCACAATATAGAAGACAAAGATTTTAATTTGCATTTAGATGAACAATTAAATAAAATGTGTGCTGGAAACAAAAAATAGCAACGAAAATCAAAAGACATGCCTTCTAACAAGCAAAACATAGTCAGAGTTTGGCATCCGAGCTCGACCACGTGACTGTATAAAGCTGCGCCCAGTTGTTGGGGGATCAAAGCGAATTACTAAGTGACAACCTGGCACATTCAGCCCCTCCTCCAATACTTGTGTGGTCACAATTATATGTACCTACAGGAACATCCCTTTCCTATCAGAGAATTATCATGTCGTTAACAGAATGTGAGCACAGGACAACAGTATTAATGGCGAACCTTTCCTCCTTTAAAGGCGTCAACAATTTCCGTTTGTTTATTTCTACTCTGGTTGTGAAACATAGGTCTGTTTCCTGCAATGTGTTTAACAATCCACCCAGGCATTTGATTGATAGTGGACAGGAGAGACTCCAATACAATGCTTGTAACAACTCTCTCGACAAATACAATGCATCTTAAGTCTTGCATGTGCCTGAAAGAGAGAGAGATTATTCTACTAAAACAAAATGAACTTAATGAGAAACTACACATGCACCAAAAAAAGTGTTGTTTTAGTCACTAAATTCGTGTAGAACGAAGGAACTAATCACATTGACAGTGACCATGTGACATGTTTATGTAAGTTATGCACTGTACCAGCCATCCCCTTGTCCAATATCTCTGTTTACTGGTCCATTTCTTGGATGTTATTTTTCAGAATCTCAACTTCATTTATACCCATGTCCCACTTTTTACTGGTCATTTCACTGGACTGAGGCTGAAAGTTGATGTTTTGGGGAAATGTAATTAAACAAAATGAGTACAGCACTATTGTTCACCACATTCTAATTAGATCGATCTTGGAACATCCAGGATAAATAGGCTAGACTAAGAGATACAAACTAAACCATTGATTCATTGTTTCATTGATAAGGGGTACAAGTCCTCGTATATATGGAGATAGATAACTTGGATCTCAAGTAATCCTATCTTTCCTAACTACCGGGATATTATTCCCTAAACGGATAACTGGGGCACAATACAGTTGTAGCAAAGCCAATGCAATCAAGGGAGTAAATATGTGAACTAAATTGGCATACTAAATATAAGGTCCAAGTATTTTACCACCTGTATTCCAGAAGAAACTGAACAAGACAATGAACTTTAGGTGTCAATAACCCATCTTGCAAATCAGCTGCAAAATCTTCACCAATATGACCTATGAAAATAGCAGAGGATCAAAAAAACCATGGTATAATAGTTAACTTTGTGTTTAAACAGATCAATGGTATCTTTCACCTCATTTCAAGTTAGGATGATATGTTCACAAGTGAATTTTAATTTGTTGTCGTATAACATTTTGCTTGACATATGGATAGCAGATGTGATATGATACAACATTAAAAGCAGAGCCATTTACGATTTGACAGACAGATACCAGATGTGATATGATACACCATGAAAAGCACAACCATGTGCCGTGCCATCACCAGGTATACACAACTTACGAATCAGTACAGTGCTTTACCGACAAATAATGATTACGAGTTAACAGTAGCAGCATTGGAAGTATAGTCATACACCAAATAACTCGTACAAAATTGACTTTCAGGAATATATAAGCTGAATAGACAAAACGAAAAATCACAACTGCATGTCTACCTCTCTTTGAAAAACATGAGAGTTCCCTGTATACTTCTTCACTATAGCTTCTAACAAAGCCTTCAACATTCTTATCCAGTTCTTCACCCCAGAAAGATAAGAATTGTTCATTAGTTGTTGAGTGTATCTCAGCAGCCTGAAAATAATAATAATAAAAGGTTAAGGCATTTCAGGGCTACACAAATGTAATACAAGCATGCATCATTGTATGTTCTCACACCTTTGCTGCTAGCCATACTCCAAGATTAGCTGTGCAATATAAGAATGCCTTGTGTAATTTTGATATCCCTTTCTTCGCATTTTTCCGAGACAATCCATGTAGATTTGCCTTGAGGACTTCTAAATGCTAAGAGAATGTAAACATGTTAGGTTACTGAATGTGTTAGAAGACAAGGCATGCATATACAAAAAACTACTATATCACACCAACACAAACAGAATGCCAGGGAAAAACAAAATGTGAAAACAATTGTAATGCAGACAAGGCTGTATTTCATAAGAAAAGCAAATCATACGATATAATTATTACTTCAACTTCCACTTGGACTAAATATAGATGCTAAATTTGATCATAGTTTATTATGTTACATAAATAGAGAAAATTATGCCAATATTATTTAAGAAAAAACCAACTTTAGGTCCTTGAGCTGTTTACCTTACCTCTGTTCAACTCACACCCTCAACTTCAAGGCCGTTAAACTTGCATCCCTCAAATATCAAAACCATGCAACTAAGCGCTGGGCCCTAAACTGACCAGGACCTAATGTCAGCAGGCTTTAGTGTACATGCCAGTTGTAGTCCCCTGATTTGCAATACTTTGCATGTATGGAGAACCGTTAGGGCTCTCTTCCTACAATGCATTGCTTTCTTACAAGTACTTGTGGCTGGACCTCTAACGTCAGTGCTTGACAGTCGATAGGTTGGAGCGTCACAATCTCTGTGCTCTTTGTTCCCAGGTGCCGAATCAATGGAAAGTCGTGACCTCCTTGCCCAGGCCTCGACGCGCGTCTTCAGCCATCTCTTCCGCTCCGACCCCGGCTTCGACTTCGAGGCCGTGATAGCCCCCGTGCCTGAGGTGATCCGCGACGCCCTCGCGGTATGGGTGGAGGACCACGTGGATGCGCTGAGCGCACGGTTCGCCCCTGACAGCCACGAAGACCGACGCGGGATCGAGGAACACGAGGGCGACGATGGCGAGGACAGCGGCGTCACGTCTCCTTAGGTCGCCCCTCTTTTCTTTCCTGCCGGTACCTGATTATGACCCCATGGGGGCGTGAGGAACATTTGCTGAAATCCTTAATGATGTATCGAGCAACTTTTGTGTTCTCCTAAGGCTTGCTTTTCCTTCATGTCTGCTTTCACGCTTTACGTCATTAGAAGACAGCCCCACGCGGGGCTTGACCGTCGCTGGTATGCTAGGTCGCGATGCCTGGGCAAGGCCAGGAGGTGAGAGCGCCAGGGCTAGCGAGTGCTCCTGAGGTGAAAAGCTTGGGGGCAGCATGCTCATTGGCTCGCTCATGTGCGTCACGAAAGGCCATTGGACACCAAGGCCTTGGTGGGGTGGTGCGCGCGGGTGCAGGCCCGCGGCCCAGGGCCCGGCTACTTGGGCTATTAGTGCCGCTGGGACTGACCCAAGCGTGAGCACCAAGCCCAGCCCCCGCTCGCGCGTGGCTCATGAGAGAGGCTCTGGGCATGCATAGCTGACGAAAAGAATGAGACCCAGAAAAAAGCCACAAGAAAAACAAATTCCTTTCATATAGAAGCCGCGAAAACCACAGTCTTTACTTAGAGAAACTGCAAACTTGTTTACAAGCAAAAAGGAAAAGGCTGCCGCGTCCAGCACCTTCATTGATCTTCCCACCAGCGCGGAGCATGGGGCCTCCACTTGGGCGTGGACATGATCGTTGTACGATCGTTCCGCCAGCGCGGAGCATGGGGCTTCCACTTGAGTGTGGGTGGGAGCTCCCGCGAGGCCGTGGAGCGGCGCACCGGGAGGCTCTGGGGCGTGTACAGCCCCACCTCATTCTTACGTGAGAGGGTCACGGGTAGAACTTGCGGAGGTGTTGGATGTTCCAAGCGTTCTGCACAAGAACTCCATCCTCCGTCTCCAGGCGTGCGGCGCCTGGCCTGGAGACGTGGGCGACATTGAAAGGGCCTTCCCACACGGGCGAGAGCTTGTGGAGGCCCTCCCTGGATAGGATCCGCCTCAGGACGAGGTCCCCGAGCTCGAGAGTGCGTGGGCGGATGTTGCGGCTGTGGTAGCGCCGCAAGGCCTGCTGGTACCTCGCGGCGCGGAGGGCGGCCTGACGGCAGGCCTCCTCGAGGAGCAAACGGTCGGCCCCCCGCGAGTCGTCCTGGCGCGCCTCATCAAATGCCAGGACTCGCGGAGAACCATGTTTGAGCTCGAATGGGAGGACCGCCTCGGCCTCGTAGACGAGGAAGAAGGGAGTCTCGCCGGTGGGCTTCGTCCCGGTGGTGCGGATGGACCACAACACAGACTGCAGCTCGTCCAGCCAGCCCTTGCCGCAGGGCTCAAGCTTCTTCTTGAAGCTCCTAGTCTTGAGGCCCCTGAGGACCTCCGCGTTGGTGCGGTCGGCCTGGCCATTGCTCCTAGGGTGCGCCACCGACGCGTAGCATATCTGCATTCCAAGGTTAGCACAGTATGACGTGAAGAGGCCGCTCGTAAACTGGGAGACGTTATCAATGATAATACAGTTGGGGACACCGAACCGGCTCACGAGGCCCCTGATGAACTTGACAGCCGAACCCGCCGGGATGGTGCGCACGGGCTCCACCTCCGCCCACTTGGTGAACTTGTCGATAACGACGTAGAGGTAGCGGTAACCGCCAGCCGCGCGAGGGAAAGGGCCCAGTATGTCCAGCCCCCATACCACGAAGGACCACGAGAGTGGGATCATCTGGAGTCCTTGCACGGGCTGATGGATTTGCTTGGCGTGGAACTGGCAAGCTTCGCAGGACTGGACTAGCTTGGTGGCGTCGCGGAGCGCCGTGGGCCAATAGAACCCGCGAGGGTACGCGACGAGGAGTGATGTCCGTAGTCTCCCCCATGGATGTCAGCTAGCAACTCGCGCCCTTGTTCCTCTTAAATGCGCCGCAGCAAGACACTATTGGGGTGCTTGCGGTACAGCTCGCTGTCTTGTAAGCAGTAGGCGGTGGCCTGCCGGGCCACGGGCTCTGCTTCTACATCTTCTTCCAGAAGGGTGTCGTGGAGCAAATAGTCCTTGAACTCCGTGACCCAGCTATCCTCCTGAGGCTCCAACGCCAACAGTAGGCAAGCCCCAAAGGTCGGGCCGCAGTCGGGCGCGCCCGTGGATGGTGCAGGCGGAAGCTCCTCAAGGAGCAGCGTCGCACCGGTGGCGAGAGGCGCAGCTGATGGCCTGAAGAGCCTTTCTTCAAAGACGCTTGGGCTCTGGGGTTCGCGGAGGACGCTCACCTGGCGATGTCGTCGCCTTCCTTGTTGACGCCGCGCGGAATATGCTGCAACTCTAAACCCAGGAAGCGCTTCTCGAGCTTACGTACCTCATCTAGGTAGGCCGCCATGTGCTCGTCTTTTGGCTTGTACTTTTTGTTGGAGAAGTTGACGAGGAGCTGAGAATCGCCCTTGATGGTGAGGCCCAAGGCCGCAGCAGCCTTGAGGCCGGCGATCAAGCCCTCATACTCCGCAATGTTGTTGGAGACCTTCTCGCCATGCTGGAAGCACAGCTGGACGGCGTAGTAAAGCTTGTCCTCCGCTGGGGAAACAAGCACGACCCCAGCCCCCACGCCCTGTCTGGAGAAGGCGCCATCAAAGTGCATGACCCACCCGGCAGGCGCCTCATCCCCAGGCAGGAGGGACTTGTCCTCATGAGGCTCCTCCCCGCATGTGTCCGTCCACTCCACCACGAAGTCCGCAAGAGACGCTCCCTTGATGACTCTGGTGGTGCAGAACTCCAACTGGAATGCCTGCAGCTCGATGCTCCATTCAGCGACCCCTCCCGCAGCATTAGGGCTATGCGGCACTTTCTCCAGGGGGTAAGCAGAGACGACCTTGATGGGGTGACCCTGAAAGTAATGCCGCAGCTTCCTAGAGGCGACCAGGAAGGCAAGGAGAAGTTTCTGCTGCATAGCATAGCGCGCTCGCGCATCCCTCAGCACCGTGCTCACAAAGTACATGGGGTGCTCGACGAGGCGTGTGGCTTCGGCAGGGGCTTGCTCTTGAAGAGGCGCACGAGGCTTGGGGGCGCTGGCTTGAGACGCGAAGGGCTCGCGAGGTTCTGGCAGCTCGTGAGGCTTGGAAGGTCCAGGAAGCTTGGAGGGCCCGCGAGTCTCGGGAAGCCTTTCCTTGGTGTCGACGTGTTCCTCCCACAGCGCTACGAGCGCGGCACAGGCCGTCTGCGGTGTGGCCGCCAGGTATAGGACCAAGGGCTCATGAAAACGCGACGCCACTCGTCGGACTCATGAGGTACCTCTTGAGGTCTTCGAAAGCCGCGTCCACTTCAGGGGTCCACTTGAAGGAGCCTGTCCTCTTCATCAGCTTGAAGAAGGGCAAGGCGCGCTCACCTAGCTTGGAGATGAAGCGCCCCAAGGCAACTTGAAGGGGAAGCCGAGAAGCTTGCCGGAGGGGACTCCAACGAGACACTTGTCGGGGTTGAGCTTCAGGCTGACCTCGCGCAGATTTGCGAACATTTCTTCTAGGTCCTTGATTAGCGTCTTGGCTTCGCGCGATTTGACCACGATGTCGTCGATGTAGGCCTCCGCGTTCCTCCCTAGCTGTGGCCCCAGCGTGATGCGCATCAGCCGCTGGAAGGTAGCGCCGACGCTCCTCAAACTGAACGTCATGCAGGTGTAGCAGAACACGCCGCACGAGGAGATGAAGGCTGTCTTTTCCACATCTTCCGCTGCCATCTTGATCTGGTGGTAGCCCGAGAATGCGTCCAGGAAACACAGCAGGTCACATTCAGCGGTGGAGTCCACGATTTGGTCGATGCGTGGGAGCAGGAAAGGGTCCTGGGGGATGTCTCTTCACCTGGAGTCCCTTGATGCCGAGGCTTTCCTGTGCTCAATGTCGGGGCTTGTTGAGGCTCGTGAAGTCGACACACATGCGCTCCTTACCACCTTTCTTGGGGACGATGACTGGGTTGGCGAGCCATTCGGGATGGCGCACCTCTCGAATGACCCCAGCTTCCTGCAGCTTGTGCACCTCTTGGACAATGAATGCCTGCTTCTCCGGCGCTTGGCGCCGCGCCTTCTGCTTGATGGGACGAGCGTTAGGACACCGCCAAATGGTGTTTGATTACTTCCCTCGGGACGCCGGTCAGGTCAAACGCCTTCCAGGCGAACACGTCCTTGTTCGCCCGGAGGAAAGCGACGAGCGCGTCCTCCTGCTCAGGGGGAAGGTCGGCGCCGATGGTGAAGGTAGGACCTGCGCCGCTGCCGTCAACCAATTCCTTCTTTGTTTCGGCGCGGTCCTGAGAGAACAGTTGCTTCTTCCTCGCAGGAGCGACCTCCGGAGGCCCGACCCCATCTGCGAAGCCCAGGCGCGAGGCTGTCGTAGCCCTGTAGGCGCGCTTGAGGGCCCAGACCGCATCCTCCTTGCTTCCAGCAACAGTAATAACGCCGCTGCTGCCGGGCATCTTGATTACGTTGTAGCCGGGGTGGGTCGCCGCCATGAACTTGGCAAGCGTGGGGTATCCCAGGATGGCGTTGAACGGAAGGCCGATGCGGGCCATGTCTAAGTCAATAAGCTCGGTGCGGTAATTATCGCGGGTGCCAAAGATGACGGGGAGGCGCACCTGCCCCAGGGGAGCGGTAGAGCCGTCAGTCACCTCTGAGAAGGGCCTGGTGGGCATGAGCTGGTCATAAGGCACTTGGAGCGTCTCGAAGGTCTCGACGGAGAGGACGTTGAGGCCGCCGCCGCCGTCGATGAGGGTCTTGGTGACAGAGACGTTGCTGATGGTGGGTGTGCACAACATGGGGAGCGCGCCGACGGCGGCTGCGAACTTGGGGTGGTCTCAGGAATCGAAGGTGATGACGCACTCGGGACACGCGCGAGGCCATGAAGCCTCGGGCTGGGGCCGCGCAACGTTCGCCCCGTAAAGAGCTACTTGGAGTGGCAATTGGACGCAGGCGCCTGGGACCCACCGAGGATGCACGCGACCGCATGGGGCCCCTGGAGCACAAAGCGCGCGGCGAACCGACCGCGTAGCTCGCCCCAGGAAGAGATCGAAGCTTCAGGAATGCTGAGGAGCCAGGAGCGCGGGGCGCCCACGAGGGCTAGGGGAAACCAGTTCGCCATGGCCTTGCCGCCACCGCCCGCCAACAGGATGCTTTGGGTATAGAGCCAGAGAAACTCCTCGGGGTCAGCAGCGCCATCGTAACGCGGAGGCAGCGCCGGTCTGAACCTCGCTGGCCAATTCACCTAGCGAAGGGCGATGGTGAAAGCCGGGCAGCCCGCGACGCTGAAAAAAACGACGGGGTAGGCGGTGGCAAGCGCATGCTCAAAGAAGAGGCAACGGTTGCTGCTTCCAGCGAGCACCGTCTTGGCAACGCGGGCCGCTCGGCGCTCGGCGTGAACCCGGTGAGCGTCGGCCATGGGGTCGGTGAAGTAAGAAAGGAGCGAAACGGAGGAACTTCGGCACACCCCTACCTGGCGCGCCAAATGTCGGAATCGGGGCTCTGGGGACCCAACAAAAGGTTTGAACTCTAGGCTCACAGAACTCCACTAAGCTCCGGCTCGCTGCTCACTGCCTCACGACGACGCTCCTTCGTGCTCGAGCGAAAGGAAAGAAATACACGACACGGCAGTTTACCCAAGTTCGGGCCACCTTGCGGTGTAAGACCCTACTCCTGCTTTGTGTCGATTGCCTCGCGAAGAAGGATGAGTATGAGGAAGATGAACCGCCTCTGGAGGGCTCAAGATTCGACCACCCTCTATGATGGCATCTAGCCTATACTTATACTGGCCCTGGTCCTCTTCCCCTGAAAACTCTAGGCGGGAAGGGTTGCCACAACGGCCAAATTCAAAGGGGAAAAGGAGTACAACTTATCTTGACTAAAGGTGGTCTCCGCCTGCAAAAGCTTTTGTCCATGACACGTCGGTGGGCTCGACGATGACCTCCGTCCTGGCGAGCCCGCTGTCCTGGTCTTCTTGCACCAAAATAGCAACCTTTGGAGATTGCTTTGTGAACGACGCGCTGTCCTTGCTCCCTTGGCACGAAAGAGGAAAACATCCTTATCCACACTCGCTGGCGCCCTTCTGGCTCCGCTTGTCGTGGCTTGCGTCACCCACGTGCAACGCAAGGCGGGGTTTGGCGAGCCTAGACATATCCGCCCCGCGAGGGGCCTCGGGAGGCAGCCTCGGGAGGCTGCCCGGCGCGAGGCCCTCAGGGAGCTCCTGACGAGGCTTGCTAATGCCCACCTCGCGAGGCGGGGGCCCTCGCGAGGATCCTGCTCGTGAGGTCTTGAAGATGGGCTGTGTTGGGCCCACGCCAGGCGCCGTGCCTTGGGTCGCAGGCAGACGGGCCTGGGTACCCCCAGACCCACGGGCCTGACACCACCTCCCGGAGATGTAAACTACAACACATCGCGATGCAAATTTGCATCTCCACCTACAGGAGATGTAAAAAAGCGACCGCCCGCCAACCGCCCAACTGCCAGTTCCTTTCCCCTCTGCGCGACTAGCCGCCGCCCGACTCCCGCCCGCCGACGCTGATGACCCCGCCGCCTTCTCCGACTCCGCCGACGGTGCCCTGACCCACCTCATCGCAGCAGCCGCCTCTGCGGCAACTTTCCCCAATGCGGCCGCCTCCGCCTCGATGCCGCCGCCACCCTGGATTTGCTCCACCCCGACCGGTCACGCTGGAGGCTGCAAAGAAGAAGGGGGCCGCCAAGCCTCGATGTGGAGGCGTGAAGCGGTCGGCGGCTCGGGGCCGCAACCTGGCAAGGAACCAACCTCGGCCGGCGAAAATCTCAAAGCCGGTCGCGGCTTCGACGGGCGATTTGTAGCCGTCGGCGACCATGGCGTCCTCATCCGGCTACGGTGCTCCTCATCCACCTCCGCCGCCGCCGGCCATGGAGGAAGATGTGTCCACGCCGATGACGACCGCATCCAACGTGTTTGTTGATATGTCGCAAAGCTAAAAAAAATCTTGTGCATTTCTTTGTTGTTCCAACTGTTGATTCCAATGGAATGTGTAGTTGATTGTGTGTACGTCCATTTGTAGTCTCGATGATGAAGTTTTCATGCGCGCCACAAATGTGACAAATGATGATTATTCACATGAGTATGCATCACAAGAATATGAAACTCCACAATATGGTAATGACAATCTTGACATGGATGATGAGGGCTTCGTTTTGAAGGGAATAACCGCAAATTATACCAACGCCGAAGATGTGTTGATTTGCATCGCTTGGAAAAAAGTCTCTCAAGATGCAACCGTTGGGACCGACCAATCCGCCGTCACATATTGGCAACGCATCAAGGATTTCTTTGATGCGCGCAACACTAGCGGCCACTATCGCTCAAGTGACTCCCTTCGTCAACGTTGGGGCACCATCAACGCCGAATGTCAAAAGTGAGTGGGTTGCTTGGCAAATGTTGATCGCATGAACCCAAGTGGTTGCGGTGAAAGTGACCTGGTAATAATCATTTGCTATTCATGTGTGCTTTCTCCACTTTCCGCAAATATTGAAATGTTCACTAATTTGATGATGACATCTTGATTGTTTTCTTGTAGAAAATGATTGCGCAAGGATTATTTCAAGAGAGGAACAACAAAGGAGAGAAGAGGAAGAAGAATGGAAGAGCTCAAGGATGAGGAGAAGTGGAAAACTAGAGAAGTTTTCGATGCTTCGAAGAAGAAAAGTGTGCTGGTGGAGGATGAGAAGTGGAAAACTAGAGAAGTTTTTGATGCTTCGAAGAAGAAAAGTGTGGTGGTGGAGGATGAAGAAGATGGCCCGGGTGAGGAGAGAGGTAGCCCCATTCCTCACTCAGCAACTAAATCCTATAGGCCCGATGGAACTAAGAAAGTGAAGGGATCCAAGGCCGGAGACAATGATCTCAAGGATGGATTTGATGCCATTGTCACGGCGAGGAAAGGGTATGCGGAAGAAAAAAATTGTTGAAGCTCAAAGAAATTGATGAGAGGAGTGAAGCTGAGCGATGGAGGGCGGCAGCCGAGGAGAAGAGGGCGGCGGCCGAAGAGAGGTTGGCAGCGGCCGAGGAGAGAAAGGTTGAGCTTGAGGAGAGAAAGGCGGCGGCCGAGGAGATGAAGATAGTCGAGGAGAAGGCACTCAAGTTTATGTTCATGGACACATCTACTCTTGATGCCAAGGTAAAGGCGTATGTCGAACTTTGTCGCGATGAAATGCTCATTAGAAACATGATGGGATGAGGAATGGGAGGGGGAATGGGAGGTGCCATGGGAGGGGGAATGGGAGGTGCCATGGGAGGAGGAATGGGAGGGTACATGAACATGATGGGTGGTGCCATGAATGGTGCATTTGGTGGAAACATGGATGGTGGCTTCGGAGTAATGGGAGGTGGAATGGGAAGTGGCTTCGGCGGCAACATGAGTGGCATGGGAGGTGGCTTCGGCGGCAACATGATGAGTGGCATGGGAGGTGGCTTCGGCGGCAACATGATGAGTGGCATGGGAGGTGGCTTCGGCGGCAACATGATGAGTGGCATGGGAGGTGGCTTCGGTGGCAACATGGGCGGCATGGGGATGGCAATGAAGGTGCTTCCGGTGGAGTTCGCAGCAACAAGACTTCAACGCAAGAAAACGTCGAGAAAGAAGCCATTGATGATGATCATACCAACCACCGTCGACAATGGCACTAGTGACAACGGAGAGGACACAAACTGAGTGATGTCCATGTGCATTTTCATTTATTGGACCAACAACTTCGTTTGAGACAATCGACTTTTTCTTGTAGGATTTAAAACTATGGTCGATGATGCACTTCTGTTGCTATAATTACGAAAAATCGATGTGCAAATGCGGCCGGCGGCAGCTGAACAGCAGCCGCGCGGCCGGCGGCCAATTTTACATCTCTAGTTTGCATCTTCTATTGGAGTTACTCTTTTACATCTCCATTTTGCATCTTCTGTTGGAGTTGGCACTTTTTTGGAGATGCAAAAAGCACTTTTGGGAGATGTAAATTTTTACATCTCCAAATTTGCATCTTCTATTGGAGATGCTCTTACTAGAAACAATTTGCTAAAAGGGGGGTGTACTGGAAGTTCGAAATGTAGGTTCTGTAATGCTAATGTGATTGTGGCGGTTTTTTATGCTTTTATGTAGATTTTTTGTAATGATGCTTTGAGAAACTTTGTGGTAGAATTTTGCCTGGTGTTTCATGTTATATTTTCAGCATGTGGATTGTGTTAAAAGTTTGGAACCATCCTGAAGGAACGGTCCACCCTGACTTCCGCATTATCAATTTCATTGAGAAATGGAATTGGGCGGAAACCCCTTAATTCAAAGAAATAAAGGGACAAACAGCATACCTTTTCTTGCAACCTGTCCAAACAACTCTTGATATGGTTATGTGAGTTGGATGGGATGATATAATCATCGTACTGCACAATCCTCGTAGTGGCAAATGGTATGTATTCCGATAAAGCCGATTCATTGTCAACTGTGTACACCTTCAACAGAAAATACACAAAAGTATTCCTCATGCGTGAAAAAATTAGGAATGATGATTATCATAGGTAAAGGGTACATGTGAATCTATACATGGCCTGACCTTTGAATTCAATAGATTCTCCAGTTCGACGATTCGTTTAGAATAGCTCTCTTGCAGCAGATCTATGGAAGGAATAGTGTGACAGATTTGGTCGAACTGAGAGGATGTTTGTTCAAAAATAATCTTTGAGGATGTAAAACACATATACAGGTTCACAGCTTCGTCCTTACTTTTTGAATCTGTGGGTGAAGCAGTCATCCCAAATATCCTCGGCAGAGGGCCCCGTGGTCTAGAATTCATTACAGGGTGGTAGAATTCCTACAATGAAAGTAAACTGAAGGATTTTACTAAATTGGTTAGTGGACCAAGACTTCAACTGGAACAGTAAATGTGGCCAATATAGGTGGTAAAATGAGCAGTCATGATATCACTTGAGTTGATACTTGATACAAGTAGCTAGAGAACAACAATGTTTCAAACTGACTATTACATCCTCAGTATCAAATCGTAGGGTGTTTTTAACTGTCCAAAATCGTGATTTGACATACAATTAATCTAATGTGAGTTATGGTTACAGAAATTGACATTGTTGGATTCGTATTCAGTAAAGCTTTCTTATGATTGTGATTTTGCAACCAGTAACGGAGTATTCTATGAAAGGTCCCGGTCGTTTAGATTTGGACAGTAAAATACTGCTCTGTATTTAGAAACGGAGGGAGTGTGTTGGTGGGTGCGACAAAAAAAAGGGAAAGCTTCTAAAAAGTCAGATTAACAAAACCAAAAGGGAACAGAGCGGTTGTAACTATTGGGACCTTGAGAATGCACGCATACGGGGAGTTGCCCTTGGCGCGGTGGCACTCGTCGAAGATGAGCAGGGCGATGTCCTGGAGACTGAAGAAGCTGTGGCGGAGGTTGTCCAGGAGGATCTGCGGCGTCATGACAAGCACCTCGGCGTCGTCCACCACGCGGCGCCAGATTGCGGCGTTCCAGAAGTCGACGCCCATGTCGCCGGTGAACTTGGACACGCGGAGGTCGGTATGCGCCTCGACGACCCGTGCCTGCTGCTCCACGAGCACGCGGGTGGGGACGAGGAAGACGGCGTAATCCCGCGCCGGCTTCCGCACGCGGTGCGCGTACGCGCGCAGCAGCAGCCCCGCGATGAGCGTCTTCCCGGCCCCCGTGTCCAGGAAAGCCACCGTGTTCCCGCTCATGGCCCGCTCCAGCGCCTCCAGCTGGTACCTGCACGCACGCACATTCAGTGGCGTTTCCTGTCGCGGTTCATACCCGCGCGGTGGACCAACACTCACCATCTCGCTACAATCTCCGGATCCTCCTTATGTACTTCCTCTGTCGCGGCGGCGTCGGCGTCGGCGGCGACGGCGGCGGTGGCGGCGTCACCCATGGTGGTGACTGGTGAGATACTGGGGTGGCGCGAGAACGAAATCGGAGGCAAGACGGCGGCGGCGGCGGCGACGCTTGGCTGCAGCGGAGGCGCGCGGGTGAATCTGTGTCGTGCGCCCGTGGGGTTTGATTTGGCGAGGCGGGGCGAGGCTTAGGGGCGAAGGTTTTGCTGCTTGGCCGCTTCGGGTGCGCTTTTTGACTCGACAGGGGGAGGGGGAACGGAGGAGACCTGCTCGGGACCATTGCCGTTCGGCGTCAGACGAGGCGGCAGGGGAGGGAATCTCGCTTTCACGGGTGGGAATAGTGGCGTCGTCCTTCGCCGGTCGTGGTGGGGCTGTTTTTCATCTTTTCCGATTCCATCTGTTGCTCCGTATTTTTCACTTTCCTTGGTATTTCCCTTTTCTTGGAAATTGTGCATTCCCCATGGGTAATACCAATAGTTATTTCTTAAAAATATTCCTAGTTTATTGTAGAGTTAAATAGTAATCACGAGCGTTAACTTGTCCATAGTTGGTAACCAAACATTAAAAACTAGAGGGTACTCCATTGAGGGTACTTTGTTGGCTTCTTCCGCCTTTTCGTAGATTGCATTGTCTTTCAGCCGTTTCGCCTCATTTACTTTCTTTCTTTATTGCTTTTATCGGGTTCCATGGCGACGCACCAAATCACCGAGTCTGAGGTGAGGCGCCTAACAGAGGAGCTCCAAGCCAAGGACATGGAGCTTCGTGAGCTCGGGGAGGAGAAGAGTGACATGCTCCTCCGTTATGAGCGGGAGTTCACGGAGTTTCAAAAGCGACAAGAATCCACCACAAAGATGCTTGAGGCGTCGGCGGCGTTGTCGCAGAAAGCAGCAGATACGCTAGGCGGTCAGGTTGCCGTGATGGCGAGCCGGCTGGAGCGCGAGCGGGCCGATCGTGACGAGGTCCAGGATCGTCTCAACTGCTTGCTGGACCATGCTGCTACACACATGTTACGACTACGTGATGCCTACCGTGATGCCTACCGTCATGCCAACGCGTCCATGCCGGCCATCAGGCTAAACACGTTCGATCACCCCATCGACTTCAACGAGTTGTGACTTCCTGAACTGGTCTTCTTCTTCACCTATATCTCCGAGGAGTTGAACCGTCTCCGCGCGGTGGTGGGGCGGCGCTGTACAAGGAGGAGGTGAGGGCGGTCGTCGCCGTTGTCGGGTGAATCCTCTCGAGGCTTCGTCACAGGAATCCATTTGTGCCATTAGACACAGTCTTTGACGAGTTGGCTCTGCCGGCGGTGGCACCCTGCATCACAACCGTTGTGCGCCAGAGAAGCAGAGGGACTTCAGTGTTGTTTAGCGTCCTTCTGGAGTGATTGTTGCCTCCATCCCTTCATCCTACGTCTTCAGTTGCCTTGTCTGCTAAAAATAATACACCACAGTAGCGTGTAGCATGGGATGGGAGGCACGCACACGCAGGGGACCCACCTAGGACCGTATTCATGGATATGAGTACATGTCAGCTCCGGGTCACGATGTAAACCAAAGATATCACTGGTACAGCGAGCTGCTATACAAACGGTTTTTAACCCCTTTCCGACCCCTTTCCGCGACGGAGTTTTAAACCGTCACCAGGATAGTGTGGGCGATAGGAGGGTCCTTCCCACACGACCTAGAAACCGTCGGGATAGGGAGTAGCGATGCATACGTTTTGCATAACTAAGCGTGTGCGTTGCCAGCATGTATCCCAAACGCGAGTCTTCAGACAACTGTTTGTGATATCTCACATATCCCAAACGATCCATCCTTGCTACCCGTTTGTGCTTGCATTACCATCCCAACCGGTCTTCCGTGGTAATACGTTTACGATGCGCACCACATCACAAACAATTCACCATTATAGAATGTGTATGATAAGCAGACAATCACACACATTTACTCTTCCTCGACTGTATGTGATTCGATGTAAGAGTGCATACAGTAATCCCTACAAAACTGTATGCGAAGTTTGAATATATCCCACACGATTCATCCGTCGTACCCGCGTTGGGATGAGGGTCTATCACACGCGTTCTTCTATGAGCAAACGTTTACGATGCGCACGACATCATAAACAGTCCATAATTGCAAAGCTTGTGTGATAAGGTGACTTTCGCAAACATTTAATAATAAGGAACTATGTGCCCTGCTGTTGTTAATGTTAGGGCATGTCTCTCTGTAAGTGGTTTTGGTGATTGATGACAATGCATTTGCGGACTAATCGTGTGCATTGAGCATTTCAGATATTCATTCATTGGCACGGGACGATTCTTTCCCCTCAGAGCTCAAGATGAAGACGGTGTAGTCTCTTTCGTTTCGGTTTTGGTGGACTTGAGTCATAGGAGACACCGTACTATCAAGAGGGGGTCCGCATCGGAATGGCTAGGGTGGAATCACGCGTACACATATCTTTCGCACCCCCAGCTCCATCCCTCGCTCTTGGAGTTTACCTTTATCGCGGAAGTGACATAAGAAAGACGACAGCGGTAGTATCGCTGGGCCAGAGCGGCAGTACCGCTTATAGCCATAGGCGGTAATACCTCTGGTGCTCAGCGGTAGTACCACCCATGGCCATAAGCGGTAGTACAGCTCTGGCTCCGCGTTGGTACCGCCTCGAATCGAGACCAGCATGTCTCGTGTCGGGTTCAGCGGTAGTACCGCTCGTGAGCGGTAGTACCGCACCTACCACCGTTGTTAGTGCCGCCCGGGCACTCGCTCTATTGCCCCTTCCCCCGCTGAGGCATCTGTCTTCGCGGTAGTACCGCTGGGGCTCACAGGCAGCGGTAGTACCGCTTTGTGCGGGCTGAAGTGGGGATAACGGTTGGATTGTTTCCCCCACTATATAAGGGGGTCTTCTTCCCCAAGAAGACCCGCCTCTTTTCCCCCGAGCTCCATTGTTGCTCCAAAATTCATTTTCGCCCGATCTCTCTCCCTAGCCAATCAAACTTGTTGATTTTCTAGGGATTGGTTGAGAAGGCCCGGATCTACACTTCCACCAAGAGAAATTTGATTCCCCCCACTAATCCCTTGCGGATCTTGTTACTCTTGGGTGTTTGAGCACCCTAGACAGTTGAGGTCACCTCGGAGCCACATTCCATTGTGGTGAAGCTCTGTGGTATCGTTGGGAGCCTCCAATCAAGTTGTGGAGATAGCCCCAACCTTGTTTGTAAAGGTTCGGTCGCCGCTTTCAAGGGCACCACTAGTGGAATCACGGCATCTCGCATTGTGTGAGGGTGTGAGGAGAATACGGTGGCCCTAGTGGCTTCTTAGGGAGCATTGTGCCTCCACACCGCTCCAACGGAGACGTACTTCCCCAAAGGGAACGAACTTTGATAACACATCCTCGTCTCCATCGTCTCCACTTGTGGTTATCTCTTCCCTTTACTTTGTGTAAGCTATTATTGTGTTGTATCCTTTGCTTTCACTTGTTGTTGTTTGCATCATATAGGTTCTTCACCTAGTTGCACATCTAGACAACCTATTTGTTACTAAACCTAATTTGTTAAGAAAAGCAAAAAATTGGTAGTTGCCTATTCACCCCCCCCCCCTCTAGTCAACCATATCGATCCTTTCAATTGGTACCAGAGCCTCGTCTCTTTATTAAGGGTTTCACCACCCGAAGAGTATGGTTGACACCGGGGAGGAAGTGCCCGAGGCCGTGGAGTTGACTTCGATCACTCGAGACGACTTAAAATGAAGCTATGGTTTCACTTAAGATGTCTATGACGACCATAAGTCAAGTCTATGCTTAAAGAATTACTTGAGAGTATGAAATCCACTCCCGATCCCTTGCTTGTGGTTAATCCCACGGCATTGGAGTCGGAGGCCAATTTCGGCAAGGAAACGACTAAAGATACTCATGTTCCTTCTCCTCATGACAAGAATGGGACGGGAACCTTTGCCTCGGTTCCCTCTCCCCGGTCTATGGAGGACCGGTCCCTACACCTCACATTAAATATTATAGTCCTCCTCCCAAGCTTGTTAAGGGTGAATTTGCTAATTGGGTCTTTCGCATTAAGTCTCATTTGAATCATTGCTCTACTAATCTTTGGAGAATCATTGAGCAAGGCTTCTACCCGCATGATCCAAACAACTTCACCCCAAGAGAAGAGGTAGACAATCAATACAATCACTCCGCTTTGTTAATCTTTCAAGATGCGGTCCCACCCGAAGATCTATCTCACTTGCGACCTTCCACTCGTGCAAAGGATTGTTCGAGCACATTGTGTCTATGTACAAGGGAAGCTCAAGCATCCAACGGTCCAACTTTGAAGTGGTCCTTGATGAGGCCGATGAATTCGTGATGCTAGAAGATGAGGATTCGCGTGATCTATACCGGAGGGTGACAACTCTTGCGGTTGCTCTCCAAGACCATGGAAGCAAGGATACGAATGATACTTGGATCAAGCGCAAGTTCCTCAAGGCCATCATGCCATTCAACAAGGGCATGTCTTCCGTGATTCGTCAAAGGCCGAATTTTCACTCCTTAACCTCGAGTGAAGTGTTGGATGAGTTCATTGCCATGAACATCATGAACAAGACCGCCGACAATGCTCTTGCTCGTGTCCGGTCAAAGAAAAGCACTCCCACCCTTACCTTGAAGGCCAAGGCCATTCCAGAAGAAGAAGAAGAGGAGTGTGGCCCCGAGGACACCAAATATGCATACCATGAGCACATGGCTCTTGCGTCAAGGCAATTTTGGATCAACAAGAGGAACTCAAGGCCCAACTTCACCAAGAAGAACTCAAGTGGGTCGAAGAACAAGCAACGAGTAAGGACTTGCTACAATTGTGGCAATGTGAGTCACTTTGTGGTGGATTGCCCGTACGAGAAAAGGGAAGACAATGGTGGCAAACTCATTGCAAAGACAAAGCCAAGTCTTTCCCTAGCAAGAACAACTTCACCAAGAAGCCTCCTCCAAAGGGATTGGTGGCACATGAAGAGTACCCCTCCGATGATGATGAGGAAGATACAAGTGGAGAAGGAATGGCAACGACAACCATTGCCATTCCTACATCGTCCCCGTCTAAGGTGTCTCTCTTCGGCGCCCCCAACGAAAACACCATTGCCAAGTGTCTCATGGCCAAAGGTATCAACAAGGTAACTCCTAACATCAAAACCACCATCATTGTTACTCCTTCATTGTTAGATTGTGTTGATGATAGTGAGGTGGAGAAAGTTGATGAGAATGAGTTCACCAAGTTTGTGAGCAAGATCAAGGATGAGTCCAAGAAGCACTTTGTTGCTCTCTTGGAACAACTTGGTGAGGCCAATGATATCATTGATTCGCATGAGGATACTATCTCCAAGTTGGAGGGGCATAGTCGTGACTATGCCGATGAGATTGCGGGAGTAAGGACTTGGTGGTGGATGTGCATCCCATTCCATCTATGCCCACCCATGTCCAGTTTGGTGACGCCTCAACTTCTAAGGTATTGGGACTTGGCAAGGTGGTCATCTCTCAAGATTTATCTATTGAGAAGGTCATGCTTGTTGAGTCCCTTGCATACAGTTTACTTTCCGTTCGTCAACTTCAACTTATGGTATTTGCCACATTCTTTGATCTTGATACCTTTTGTGGAGCAAGACTCTTAAAGTAGCCTTTGTTGGGCATGTTGAGAACGGTCTCTATGTGGTGAACTTTTTGGAGCGACCCACTAAGACCGTGACTTGCCTAATGGCTAAAGTTGATGTGGGTTAGCTTTGGCACTGCCGACTAGCCCATGTCAATATGAGATATTTGCAAAGTCTCCTCAAAGGGGACCACGCCCGTGGACTAACAAATGTAAGTTTTGCAAAAGTCGTGCTTGCAGTGCTTGTATCGAAGGAAAGCTTCATGAAACGGCTCACCGACCCTCGACTATCATATACTAGAAGAGGCCCTTGGAGCTCCTTCACATGGATCTCTTTGGACCTCCATCCTTTGATAGTCTTGGTGGAAGAAAGTATTTGCTCGGTGATAGTGGATGACTACTCAAGATACACATGGGTATACTTCTTCAAGAGGAAGAGTGAGACTCAACAAACCGTCATCAACTTTGCAAATGAAGCTCAACGCCAACATGAAGCAAAGATCTTGATGATTAGAAGTGACAACGGCACCGAGTTCAAGAACTGCACCTTGGATGAGTTTCTTAGTGACGAGGGGATCAAGCACCAATATGCCGCACCCTATACCCCTCAACAAAATGGTGTGGCGGAGAGGAAGAACCAGACATTGATGGACGCGGCAAGGACCACGATGGCGGAATTCAAATCTTCGTACAACTTTTGGGCCGAGGCCATCAACACCACATGGCATGCATCCAATAGGCTCTACCTCCACAAAGGCTTGAACAAGACTCCATATGAGATACTTATCGGTAACAATCCCAACCTCAAGTACTTCCGGGTGTTCGGTTGTAAGTGTTTCATTCTCAAGAAAGGTGTTCGTTTGTCTAAATTCAAACCTAGAGCTCAAGAGGGCATATTTTGTTGGTTATGCTACAAACTCTCATGCTTACCGTGTCCTCAACAAGTCCACCGGACTCATTGAGGAGACGTGTAACGTGGAGTTTGATGAAAATAATGGCTCCCAAGTGGGGTGCTACCTCTTGAGCACTGCGTTGGTTTTCCCTTGAAGAGGAAAGGGTGATGTAGCAAAGTAGCGTAAGTATTTCCCTCAGTTTTTGAGAACCAAGGTATCAATCCAGTAGGAGGCTACGCGCGAGTCCCTCGCACCTACATAAAACAAATAAATCCTCGCAACCAACGCGATAAGGGGTTGTCAATCCCTACACGGTCACTTACGAGAGTGAGATCTGATAGATATGATAGAATAATATTTTTGGTATTTTTGTGATAAAGATGCAAAGTAAAATAAAAGCAAAGTAAAAAGCAACGGAAATAACTAAGTGTTGGAAGATTAATATGATGAAGATAGACCCCGGGGCCATAGGTTTCACTAGTGGCTTCTCTCAAGAGCATAAGTATTTTACGGTGGGTGAACAAATTACTGTTGAGCAATTGACAGAATTGAGCATAGTTATGAGAATATCTAGGTATGATCATGTATATAGGCATCACGTCCGAGACAAGTAGACCGACTCCTGCCTGCATCTACTACTATTACTCCACACATCGACCACTATCCAGCATGCATCTAGAGTATTAAGTTCATAAGAACAGAGTAACGCCTTAAGCAAGATGACATGATGTAGAGGGATAAATTCATGCAATATGATAAAAAACCATCTTGTTATCCTCGATGGCAACAATACTATACGTGCCTTGCTGCCCCTACTGTCACTGGGAAAGGACACCGCAATATTGAACCCAAAGCTAAGCACTTCTCCCATTGCAAGAAAGATCAATCTAGTAGGCCAAACCAAACTGATAATTCGAAGAGACTTGCAAAGATAACCAATCATACATAAAAAAATCCAGAAGATTCAAATATTGTTCATAGATAAACTTGATCATAAACCCACAATTCATCGGTCTCAACAAACACACCGCAAAAGAAGATTACATCGAATAGATCTCCACGAGAGAGGGGGAGAACATTGTATTGAGATCCAAAAAGAGAGAGAAAGCCATCTAGCTACTAACTATGGACCCGAAGGTCTGAGGTAAACTACTCACACTTCATCGGAGAGGCTATGGTGTTGATGTAGAAGCCCTCCGTGATCGATGCCCCTTCCGGCGGAGCTCCGGAACAGGCCCCAAGATGGGATCTCGTGGGTACAGAAGGTTGCGCGGTGGAATTAAGTTTTTGGCTCCGTATCTGATCGTTTGGGGGTACGTAGGTATATATAGGAGGAAGGAGTACGTCGGTGGAGCAACAGGGGGCCCACGAGGGTGGAGGGCGCGCCCTAGGGGTAGGCGCCCCCCTACCTCGTGGCTTCCTCTTTTGTTTCTTGACGCAGGGTCGAAGTCTCCTGGATCATGTTCGTTCCAAAAATCACGTTCCCGAAGGTTTCATTCTGTTTGGACTCCGTTTGATATTCTTTTTCTGCGAAACTCTGAAATAGGCAAAAAACAGCAATTCTGGGCTGGGCCTCCGGTTAGTAGGTTAGTCCCAAAAATAATATAGAAGTGAATAATAAAGCCCAATAATGTCCAAAACAGAAGATAATATAGCATGGAGCAATCAAAAATTATAGATACGTTGGAGACGTATCATGGGGCAAAGTGGTCTTTGTGATGTAGGTGATGAAATTCCTCCCCAAGCCATAAGAAGGATGGGGATTGGTCAAATACTCCCCATTGAGGAAGCCCTTGTGGCCGAAGGAGAAGGACAATGCTCCACTCAAGTGGAGCAACCACCTACTCTAGACCCACACGCTTCTGAAGAACAAAGTGAAGGCCCTCAACCCAATGAGCAAGATCAAGGGCAAGATCAACCCCATGAAGTTGGTGATGCACCAAATTATGCCCAAGATCAAGTTCATGCTTCTGAGCTCGCTCAAAATCAAGAGCTAGCTCAAGATCAAGAGCAAGCTCAAGACGGTGCTCAAGATCAATAGCAAACTCAAGACGGTGCAAGATGTGCAAGATGATCCTCAAATGCCCATTGAGGAACTTTTGGAGCACCGTGCCGCTAAGGTGGCTTCCAAGCTCGAGCGCCAACAACATGTCATGGAGAATGTGCTTGGAAGTTTGAGAAAAGGGGTAACTACTCGTAAAAAATTGTCAAACTTTTGTGAGCATCACGCGTTTGTTTCGTGTGTTGAACCCAAAAAGGTACATGAGGCGCTCGATGATGAGGATTGGCTTGAATCTATGCACGATGAACTCAACAACTTCGAGTGCAGTCAAGTTTGGGAATTAGTGCCAAGGCCAACGGAGGAACATAATGTCATTGGGACCAAATGGATCTTCAAGAACAAGCAAGATGCAAATGGTGTTGTAGTTCGAAACAAGGCAAGATTGGTGGCACAAGGCTACTCCCAAGTCGAGGGTATCGACTGCGGTGAAACATTTGCCCCCGTTGCTCGTCTTGAATCTATTCGCATGTTGCTTGCTTATGCATCTCATCATGACTTTAAATTACAACAAATGGATGTGAAAAGTGCATTTCTTAATGGTCCTTTGAATGAGTTGGTGTATGTCAAACAACCTCCGGGTTTCGGGATTCCAAGCTCCCCCCTCATGTATACAAACTCAAAAAGGCGCTCTATGGTCTTAAGCAAGCCCCACGTGCGTGGTATGAGCACCTTACCGAGTTGTTGCAAGATCGTGGGTTTGAAATTGGGAAAATCGATCCCACTCTTTTTACTAAGAGGGTTAAAGGGGATTTGTTCATATGCCAACTATATGTTGATGATATTATTTTTGGTTCTCCTAACAAATCTTTCAATGATGAGTTTGCCGCACTAATGACTGAGAAGTTTGAGATGTCTATGATGGGAGAGTTGAAGTCCTTTCTTGGGTTCGAAGTCAAGCAAAGAAGAGAAGGAACTTTCATCAACCAAGCCAAGTATACCCAAAGACATGCTCGAAAGACTCAAGCTAGATGATGTCAAGCTGGTCAAGTTTCCAATGCCCACCAAATGAAAGCTTGACAGTGATCCCAATGGTAAAGCGGCGGATCAAAAGGTATATCGCTCCATGATTGGATCCTTGCTTTACCTTTGTGCATCTAGACCGGATATCATGTTGAGTGTGGGAATTTGTGCACGGTTTCAAGCCACACCTAAGGAAAGTCACTATGTGGCGGTCAAGCGAATCTTTCGATATTTGGCTCATACCCCAAACTTTGGCTTATCGTACCCCAAAGGAGCAAGCTTCGATCTCATGGGTTACTCGGACTCGGATTGGGCGGGAGATTGTGTGGAGAGGAAGTCAACTTCCGGAGGGTGCCAATTCCTTGGTCGCTCTTTGGTGAGTTGGTCTTCAAAGAAGCAAATTTATGTGTCTCTCTTGTCCACCGAGGCTGAATATGTAGCTGCCGCAAGTTGTTGTGCACAATTGCTATGGATGAGGCAAACTTTAAAGGATTACGGTGTCACTTGTGACAAAGTGCCTCTTCTATGTGACAATGAAAGTGCTATCAAGATCTCTCACAATCCGGTGCAACATAGCAAGACGACGCATATTGAGATTCGTCATCATTTCATTAGGGACCACATAAAGCGGGGAGATATTGACATCATCTACATCAACACTCAAGAGAAACTGGCGGATATCTTCACCAAGCCTCTAGATGAAGCAAGATTTCGCGAGTTAAGGCATGAGCTAAATATCATTGATTTGAGCAATGTGGCTTGAATCTAGGCACACCCCACCACACTCATCATTATATCTTGTTCTAGATGTAGGCATGGACATAGGGGGAGTGTTGTTCTCTCAATGAACCCTCCCTCCCCACATTATGCATAAATCAATCACGTCTTTCACATTAGCCATTTTTATGGTACTTGTGCTTCAAAGATGAATTTAGGTCATGGTCCCAAGGTTAAAATCTTCGCGGTGCCATACCACTTGACCCAAACATAGGTGGCCTCGGCCACCGCCCTCTCTCTGAGAGTTGTGTGGTTTTTCTTCTCTCCAGTTGGTTTGTTTGTGGTTGGTGTGTGTTTTGTCTCTAGTCTCCCCGTGGGTGCATATTGGATTGTGTTTTGCTCTTTGAGTTGCTCCCTCGGCTCGACTCGGTGTTTCCTTTTTGTTGGAGCTAGGCCTTTTATTTTCTGTCTTGACGAGTTTTTGCTGGGCGGCACTACCGCTCAGGACGGGCGGTACTACCGCTTAATGGCACCATGCGATATTACCGCCAGCCCGAGCGGTACTACCACTGCGGGGAGGGTCTCGGGGTTATGAATCAGGCAGGGGGAGTTTTCTCCCCCATACCCATTCGACTCGACCCCGCCCATTCCTCTCTTGCTCCAGCGATGAACTCGCCGTGGAAGGCCGCCGCCGAGCCGCCTTCTCCGAGACGTCCTTCGCATTTCCAACCGGTGGAATCGATTGTTGGAAATATGCCCTAGAGGCAATAATAAAATGGTTATATTATATTTCCTTGTTCATGATAATTGTCTATTGTTCATGCTATAATTATATTAACCAGAAACCGTAATACATGTGTGAATACATAGACCACAACATGTCCCTAGTGAGCCTCTAGTTGACTAGCTCGTTAATCAATAGATGGTTGTGGTTTCCTGACCATGGACATTGGGTGTCGTTGATAACGAGATCACATCATTTGGAGAATGATGTGATGGACAAGACCCAATCCTAAGCATACACTACAAAAAAAATACACTTCCGTGATGATACGTGTTTCTCGCAGTAGGTCGCGTTTTCTGTCATGCATGTACATCCATGACAAATTTATGACAGAATCAAGATAGTCATACATGTGCTGTCGTAGAAGTGTTCCATGACATTGCCAAAATTATCATCACGGAAGTGTCCACTTCCATGACGATAAATCGCGCGTCACAGAAGTGCTTTCGTCAAGGGTGACCGACACGTGGCATCCACCGTAACGGAACGCCGTTAAGCTATCGGGTCGGGTTTTGGATCCGATAACCCGTTAACAGCCCCGACCAATGGGGATTTTCCACATGTAAAATCATCATTGGCTGGAGGAAACATGTGTCGGCTCATCGTTGGGACAGATGTCATCCACTCATTGGATGGAAGGCGCCTATGATACGTCGACACATGGCACGACCCAATAGAGGCCCATTCCTCTGAAAAGGCTGGCCCGTTTGACTTGGTCAAAAGGTGGCGGGCCGGCCCATGGAAAGCCTGTTAACGGCCTGTTCGCATATAGCCCATTTACAGCCCGCTAACCCAAGGCCCGTTACGCCCTATCCGAATTAGGCCCAGTAGCGTCATCTGGGCCATCCAATATGATTCCAGCCCGTTTTCACTTCTGGCCCATGTATGGCCCATGACGTCTTTCGGCCCATATGAGGCCCTATGTAACTCTTGGCCTATTAACGGCCCGTGGTGAAACTGGCCCGTAATGAACAGTGTATCACTTTACACTCATTAATGGCCCGTGGTGAAACTGGCCCGTAATGAACAGTGTGTCACTTTATACCCATTAACGGCCCGTGGTGAAACTGGCCCGTAATGAACAGTGTATCACTTTATACCCATTAACGGCCCGTTATTCCGTTGGGCCGTTTCCAGCCCATGTTATATTTCAGCCTTCTCAGAGCCCATTTATTCTTGGGCTCATTTCCAGCATTCGTTTACTTATGGCCCATTACTGTCATTTTCTGCTTGTGGGCCAAATTCAGCCCGTGGTTACAGTCGGCCCGTTTGTGGTCCGTTAATACGTTGGGCCGTTTTCATAGCATCGTCAAATACGGCCTATTAACGATGGCCCGTTATGGTCGGCCCATGAACGGACGATTCCAACTCTAGCCCGTTTACGGCCATAATGCGGCCTGTTATTGGCCCATGTTTGGCCAATCGATCATACGGCCCGTATAAGGCCCATTGATGATACGGCCCGTAGAAGGCCCATTGTTTCTACGGCCCGTAGAAGGCCCATTGTTTCTACGGCTCGTAGAAGGCCTACTGTTTCTACGGCCCGTAGAAGGCCCACTGTTTCTACGGCCCGTAGGAGGCCCAGTGTCACTACAGTAAATATTAGCCCATGGTTATTGTGGCCTAGTTTTAAAAAATAGGTTATTGCAGCCACTAGCAAACCGCGGAAAAAGAACTGCACCGACTACAAGCAAACAAATAAACAAGACAACAAGGAAATAAATAAGCAAGAAACTTATGCTAGGCTATCACGGCTATTACACATATTACATCCACTGGGCATCAAAGTTCGCCACCAGTGCAAATATAGGGAACAAAGCAGCATATAAACGCCGCAGCAAAACAAGTCCAGAACTGAAACCACTTCAGAAGAGTTCAAGAAACAATATCCTGGGTACCCATAATGCTGGCAAGATGCTTAGCAAGCTTATTAACTTTCTCTTGTTTGGCGCTTAAATCCTCCAGCGCTTGCTGTTGCACAAGAAAGTACGCATCTGAATTCTGCAGGGACTTCCTCAGTCCTTCGGCTTCTTGCCGCAGCACAACTGACTGATGCCTTTCAGCTTGTAGCTGAGACTGAAGAAGCCGAAGTGATTCAGGCAGCGAGTTCGAAGAGCTTGTGCCAGCGGTACTGGCCAGTAACTCGAACACTACATCAACGCAGGACTGTGGGGTTTTCTCACTATCTACAAGATCGTTTTTATCACCTTTCCTGGAGACCAACAGGGTTGTCTCACTATCTTGAACCTTATCTGCATTACTTTCTCTACCATTGCATAGTGGGGTGCTCTTCTCCAATATTCTGTTTGCATACTACAAGAGAAACAATCAGACACATCACAGGTTTAGCTTGTTGTATACGAAACTCATTTTGGTAAACCGGTTCAGTAGTAAGGTGGATAGGATAACAACATGAAACAAACATATATCTATGTACTATGGTCACTGTATTGTCCATATCATTCTAGTTTATGTTCCCTAATCAAGATAGAGACACAGTTCAACTCACATATTTTTAAGACACAGTAGCATAGACAGAATATAAGTGTGAGAAACTACACAACATTGGCAGCACTTGTAATGTGCATCACATGAGAACATAACTGTTTATACAACTTAAACTGAAATCAACATAGAGCAAGAAGTTAGAACAGCAATCCAGTTAAAGAAATAGGTTTAAAACATACCTGTTGCTCCATTGGAGTTTCAATTGGATCCTTCAAATTCGAAAGTAGTTGGTATGAGTAAATACAGTGATGCAACAGCAAAGGAGTATGGACCATAGCTACGGAATCTGACCTGCAGTTGCTCTTCTGCTTTAAACATGGAGTTTGGGTTAGCTGTGGTGGTCTTCGTGCTTTGGGCACTGCAGTAGATTTACAAACTGCTCGTGTGGGGGTACTCTGTGGTGGACATGGTGCTTTGTCAACTATAAGTGGGTTACTATCCGCTGGGGTTGCGGTTAGATGGGTTGTATCTGGTTATCTGCCCAACGGTGTAAGTGTGCAATCTAGAAGAGTCTCGATTATGTGTGGTGGGGCTAGTTTGTGGGCCAGTACAACCATGGTTCTATCTGCATCGACGGGTAGCACTGTCTTTTGTGAAGAACGGGTTTTTGCTCCCTTAGATACTGCCATCACCCCCTCCAATTCAAATGGCTGATAAACAAGAAAAGAAATTGAACGTACAGACATTGTATGATAGACAGATGTGGTAATTCACATATATGTTGTCTAACCAAACAGGACAGCATGACACAATTTCACTATATGATGCCTAACTAAACAGGATAGCATGACACAGTTTCAGATATATGATGGATAACTTAACAGGATATAATGGCATAATTCAACATATGATGAGTACCTAAACAGGATGACATGACAAAACTATATGATGTCTTTCTAAAATAGGTTGGGATGAAATAATTCACATACATGTTGTCTAAGTATACAGGATGGCATGATATAATTGACATAATTGATTCATATACTAAGCAGCTGGCACTCGCATGTATGATCTCTAAACTAAGCTGATAGAATTCAATATTGTGCATATGATGTCTAAACTAAGCAATGCAAGACACCATATGCATCATATGAGAAATATAAACATTGCAACTTAGAGCATACACCTCAGGTGGGATATAGGACTGGTCATCTGTCTCTGAATCCTCCTCTGAGGAGCTCCCTGTAACCATCGAGATATATGCTTCAACAGGTACCATTGCCTGCTCTGAAGACCTTGTTTTCACTCCAGATTTTTCCATAACCGGCTCAAATGGCTGATACACATGAAGAGTAGTTCAATATACACAGATTGTCGACAAATGGAATACGTAATGAAAAAAAAGATGGCATGAGATAATTCACATATATGATGCCTGGCTCCATGGCGGTGCATAATTCACATATATGATAACTGGCTGAAAAACATGGCATTGCATAATTCACATATCTGATATAGAAAGCAAACAAGAGGCATTCACACAAAGCATGTCTAATCTAAGCAAATGGCATGGCAATGCAAGACACCATATGCATGATATGAGCAATATAACCCAGCCAAGTTAGAGCATGCACCTCGGGGGGGGGGGGGGAATACGACTGGTCATCTCTCTCTGAATCCTCCTCTGAGGAGCTATCTGTAACCAGCAAGAAATCTGCATCGACAGGTAGCACTGACTGCTCAGAAGACCTTGTTTTCACTCCAGATTTTCCCATGACCGACTCAAATGGCTGATGCACAGGAATAGTAGATGAATGTATAAACATTGTTGACAAATGGAATACATTATGGAAAAAAATATGGCACAATACAATTCACATATACGATGACTGGCTAAACAGGACGGCATTGCATGATTCACGTATATGATGCCTGGCTAAAGAAGATGGCATTGCATAATTCCCATATACTCCCTCCGTTCCTAAATATTTGTCTTTTTAGAGATTTCAAATGGACTACCACATACGGATGTATATAGACATATTTTAGAGTGTAGATTCACTCATTTTGTTCCGTATGTAGTCACTTATTGAAATCTCTAAAAAGACAAATATTTAGGAATGGTGGGAGTATGATATAGAAACCAAATAGGTGGCATTCACACAAAGCAAATCTAAACTAAGCTGATGACATATAAGATGTATAATGTACGCAATGCAAGGCGCCATATGCATGATATGACCAACATCAGCATGCCAGGTTAGAGCAAACACATCAGGTGGTAAACAGGCATGGTTGGCTCCTTCTGAATCTCCATCTGAACAGTTATCTTCCTCTGGAATACAATCTGGAAATGCAGGAGGGGGGAGGCCACTTCGCTCACCATGGAGCGGCGTCTGCATGACATTATATTCGCACGCAACGGTCTTCTCTTTTTCTCTACATGTTCAGTACGATTGTGTACAATATCTGACATGCATAATAAAAAAATAGTTAGATTTTGTAAGGCCTAAGGGGTGCATGCAAAAATCAAGACTGATGGTAGCAAACGAATGGATGGATCCAAAACTAATGATAGCAGGTAGATTATAGCTTCAGTTTAAAAAGATAGACAATGGATCATCTATTGTTTGTTGCCCACCCAACATGAACCACATAGAAGACCCCAGATGAACCAGATAGTAGACAGATACTATTCGTTGCTGGCTCGATATGAGACCCATGGGCAATTCAAAACTCAAGATTGAACGATAAAGTAGCAGGTAATAATAACCGATGTATAACGTAAGCAAACACGAAAGACTGCGACCTCTCTTCCGGAACTGTGTAGTCCTCAGGTTCATCTGCTCAGTCGATGATGGTAATGCAGTTGGCGTGGCTGCCGGCAACGAGGAAGATGATCTGAGGCGGCGAAAGGAAGTCTGCAGGGGGGATCTCTGCTGCAGCGAACGCTTCTGTCGATGGTGCACCTCAGGTGGGGTGGATGACGGCACGGCAGGAGCAGGACATAACACACAGAGTTTTCTTTGACACCTATCTGAAAATGAAGTAAATCTATAATGGCTCCTTAGAATTGGAGGATTCTATAAACGCAGGGACAGGAAAAACACAGGAATAGGATAGGAATGCACGTGCAAAACAGAGCATTTGGAAACATAGGATTTCAGTCAACCTGGGTGTTTGGCTCACATGAATTGGAAGAACAGAGGAATGGAGAAACAAACTGATGCGACGAGTGTACAACCTCTTTGGCATAGCCTTGTGGACCTCAGCATCATTGGGTTGGACGTGGAGGATGGTGATGATGCTGGTGTGACTGTCGGAGGGGGGAAGAAGATCCGATGCATCTAGAAACGGCGCCGAGGGTACTGCTCCGCTGTGATGGACGGTTCCGTCATTGGAGCAGCTCCGCTAAGGTGTACGGCAACGAGGCTGAAGCATGACAAGACAGACAACGTTAATCTGAAGTGGGACCCTAATATCATCTGCAATAGATGATGTAAAATACATCACCAAAAAGTGCTAGATGTAAAACGCATCAGCCGCGCCACGGCCGCTCCGACAGATGCTGTAAGTACTGTTCACTCGGAACTTAACTGAAGAAAATGAACTTCACAGTCGAAACTGAATTTTACTGTCAAAACTGATTGAACTAGTAACAGAGCATTGCAATAGATGTTTAGGGCGTTCGAGCACTAGTAGCAGAGAAGCAGTGATCTAAATCAGCAGACGCTTGAGCAGGGAACGCACTAGCAGAGAGCAAGTCGTGCAGTAGCACCGCGAGCGAGTGCTAAAGCAGCAACTCCTGTAGCTGCCGGAGGTCGTGCAGCAGCAGTAGCAGCGCAAGCGAGAGAAAGAGCAGAGCAGCAGCACGAACGAAAGCAGGAGCAGTGCAGCAGCGCGACCGACAGCAAGAACAGAGCCGCAGCGCGAGCGAGAGCCGGAGCAGCTGCAGCTAGTGCCGTTGTGGAAGTCGCCGCCGAGGAAGCAACGACATGGGGGAGAGACGCCGTGGATGATGTGGCCGGCGACGGCGTCGTCGATGGAGACACGCCATGTCTGCTCGGTATCGAGCATCGGCAGCCCCGTGAGATCGAATAAAAGATAAAATGCAGCGGTGAGTGCAGAACCTCCTTGGTGGCGTCGAGTTGGCCTCGGCTTCATCGGAGGAATTGGTGAGGGTGCTGCGGTTCCGATGGGGCAGGTCAAGACGGCGCTGTGGGGATTGAGGTGGCGCGATAGATGAGGCGAACGTCGGGGAAGCTCCTTGGAGGTGGAGGACGGGGCGGCTGATCCGGCGGGACGACGAGATCGACAACGGATCCTCATCCGGTGCGGTGGATGAGGGACGGCGAGCTGTTGCGGTGGACGACGTAGTCGGGGAAGAATCTCCGGCTGGGCGGCGGTCGGGAGGCCGACGGAGGAGCGTGGGGTTTCGCGGGTTTTGGCAGCCTCGATGTATGAATGGGGGGGTGAAGGGGGAGGGGGGAGCCAAGCTTAGGGACGCGCTTGTCCGAAATGTAGGGTAAGTTACCAGCGTACCCCCACCGGTTTTGACACCGCGACGTGGAGCTTCATTTCCGGCTGAGGGGTAGAAGGGGGATTTCGCGTGTCTGGGCTGCGGGAGCGATGTCGGATGAGGAGGGAGTTCTCGCGCGCGTCCAAATTTCGGGATAACAAGGCGCGGCGCGGGTTGAAGAAGCGGGAGTTTCAAAGCAGGTGAGACAAAAGATACTCGAGCTTGAAAATTTCGGGATAACAAGGTGCGGATTCCTTGTTCGGCAGAACAAACTTAACGTGTAAAAAAACAATTCATACAAGACACAAGAGAGTCATGTCCCCTTTTACTATATTGCTATAGATGCCATTGAAAAAACTACAAGAAAAATATAAAAAAAATGGGAGAACAAGATTACCCTGCACAGTACCAAATCGATTCACACTTCCCTCAACAACAACAAAAAACAAATCAATTCCCACCAAAGAAAGAGTAATGTCCCTTTTTATATGATTACAGATGCCATGATCTCGAATTTCAATTTTTGAATCCACGTTATGTTGAATTCCAATATATCGTTAGGTGACCTTGCGGTCTATAATTGAAGTAGTCGTACATTTTGACCTTCCATCATATATGAACATTTTACTCCACCATGTGAACATATATATTGTCGTCTACCATATGGACTAAATTTGAATCAATTTTCCTTATTTGAATACGATTGTTGTCAAGTTATACAATAATTTAAATATTATCTTGATAACAAAAAACATACATATAACAGTAATCATATTTCACTATGAACTACATGTACCATACACTCTCCAATTCAAATATTTGTATCCATTTTATGTTGAATTCAAATCATAGTACATTATTGGTCTAGGTAGTGTGATGCTTGGGATAATCAAAACCCTGTTTTCATACGTATAATTTTTGGCTGAATTGGGACAAGTTTTGGTATAAGCCTCTTGCAAAACCGGAGATTCTCTCAACAAGCCTCGTGGTTCCGAGAGGGAACGTGTCACCTTTGTGTGCGAAACGATATACGCTGCCTCCCCCCTGATTTTATTTACAGAGGCAACATAGAACTATATGAGTGCCCTGTTAAATTTTGGAATTATTTCGGGTTCATTTGGCCTTTTTATACATTAATTGAGTTTCTGGACTTTTAATGTGCATAATATAAATATGAATTGCATGCACATGCTCCGGTGCACCAAAGTGGGTTGAAAAATCACATGTGTGTCCTTGGTTGAATTTCTAGGTCCCATGGAAGAAATGAGAATGAAATTCAAACATCTGGGCGTCATGACTCGGCTGAGAACATCGAGAAACTTTGATTTTAAATTCATGTAAATCCAAAACTCGCCTGGAAATCTTGAAACTTGGCATGGTGTCATGTCATGGCACTAACATGTTGTGGTAAAAAATTGGGCCGATTTGGAAGCTCGTGGTTCTAAGAGGGAACGTGCCACCTTTGAGTGTGAAACGATATACGCTGCCCCCCCTTGAGTTTATTAACAAAGGCAACATAGAACTACATTAGTGCCCTGTTAAATTTTGGAATTATTCCGGGTTCGTTTGTCGTTTTTTATACATTAATTGAGTTTCTGGTCATTTAATGTGCATAAGTCAAATTTGAACTACAAGCACATGCTCTCGTGCACCAAAGTTGGTTGAAAAATCACATTTGTGTCCTCGGGTGAATTTCTAGGTCCCATGCAAGAAATGAGAATAAAATTAAAACATCTGGGCATCGTGGCTCGGCCGAGAACATTGAGAAACTTGGTTTTAAAATTCTTGTAAATCCAAAACACGTCTGAAAATCATGAAACTTGGCATGGATGTCATGTCATGGTACTACCATGTTGTGGTAAAAATATTGGCCGAATAGGAACATAAGAACAGATTTTGGTATAAGCTTCTTGCAAACCGAAGCTTCTCTCAAGAAGGCTCGTGGTTCTGAGAGGGAACGTGCCACCTTTGAGTGTGAAACGATATACGCTGCCCCCCTTGAGTTTATTAACAAAGGCAACATAGAACTACATTAGTGCCCTGTTAAATTTTGGAATTATTCCGGGTTCGTTTGTCATTTTTTATACATTAATTGAGTTTCTGGTCATTTAATGTGCATAAGTCAAATTTGAACTACAAGCACATGCTCTCGTGCACCAAAGTTGGTTGAAAAATCACATTTGTGTCCTCGGGTGAATTTCTAGGTCCCATGCAAGAAATGAGAATAAAATTAAAACATCTGGGCATCGTGGCTCGGCCGAGAACATTGAGAAACTTGGTTTTAAAATTCTTGTAAATCCAAAACACGTCTGAAAATCATGAAACTTGGCATGGATGTCATGTCATGGTACTACCATGTTGTGGTAAAAATATTGGCCGAATAGGAACATAGGAACAGATTTTGGTAGCAAACCGAAGCTTCTCTCAAGAAGGCTCGTGGTTCTGAGAGGGAACGTGCCACCTTTGAGTGCGAAACGATATACGTTGTCCCCCTTCAGTTTATTTACAAAGGCAACATAGAACTACATGAGTGCCCTGTTAAATTTTGGAATTATTCCGGCTTCGTTTGGCCTTATTTACACATTAATTGAGTTTTTGGCCATTTAATGTGCATAATTCAAATTTGAACTACAAGCACATGCTCCCGTGCACCAAAGTTGGTTGAAAAATCACATTTGTGTCCTCGGGTGAATTTCTACTCCCTCCTTCCATCTATATAGGTCCTAATGCGTTTTTCGAGGCTAACTTTGACCAAACGTTAGAGCAATAATATATGACATGCAACTTACACAAAGCATACCTTCAAATTTGTATGTCAAAGGAGCTTCCAATAATATAATTTTCATAGTATACATCTCATGTGCTATTAATCTTGTCAATAGTCGAAGGCTGTCTTGAAAAACACATTAGGCCCTATATAGATGGAAGGAGGGAGTAGGTCCCATGCAAAAAATGAGAATAAAATTCAAACATCTGGGCATCGTGGCTCGGTCGAGAACATTGAGAAACTTGGTTTTAAAATCATGAAACTTGGCATGGTGTCATGTCATGATAGTACCATGCCGTGGTAAAAAAAATGGCCGAATAGGAACAAATTTTGGTATAAGCTTCTTGCAAATCGGAGCTTCTCTCAAGAAGGCTCGTGGTTCTGGGAGGGAACGTGTCACCTTTGTGTGCATAATTCAAATTTGAAATACAAGCACATGTTCCAGTGCACCAAAGTTGGTTGAAAAATCACATGTGTGTCCTCGGGTAAATTTCTAGGTTCCATGCAAGAAATGGGAATGAAATTCAAAATTCTGGGCGTCGTGGCTGGGTTGGAAACATTGAGAAACTTAGTTTTTTAATTCCTGTAAATCCAAAACACGCATGAAAATAATGAAACTTGGCTTGGTGCCATGACATGGCACCAACATGCTGTGGTAAATTTGCAGTCCAATTTGCGAAGGCGCACACATTAACAATCAACAAAGTCATTTTGGAACAAGTGTTGTCACGTTACAATCGGAAACACAAGTATTATTGAAACCATGGGCGTTCTACTTACTAGTACCATTTACGTGCCGCCACGCGTCCCCATTTTTTATTAGCTAGGAGGCGCCGTGCAGGGTAGCTATTTGAGTATGAGAGGCGTGCGCTCAGACCCCTGCGCATGCTTATCGGGAGGAGAGCCCTTTGACCTCCATCTGCCGTCCACCTCTCTCCCAAGGTCTCCATTAATGGCACCCGAGCCTCTGTTTAATGGCGTGGCTATGTCTCACTCGACTGAGATTTAAGAGAGAAAAAAGAAAATCTGAAAGCACGGATCTTGATGTAAGATCCGACGGACCTATATAGCATCTACTGCGACTTATAGCAAGACTGATGAATGTATAAGGACGATTAATTTTTTTTGATCAAAGAAGGGCTTGCCCCTTCCGATTTTCATTACTGAAAACCACCACAATTCACAAGAAGTTCAGCACAACTCCAGCCTAACACGAAGGACTAAAAGCTACCAGATTGAAATCGCAACATCCCAAGAGGCCAACAAAGGCCAAACATCCGCGCTAGAACCCAACATTTCACAACCGACGACACAATCCACATCCTAAACCGATTATTACATCAAAAGAAACCAGGAAACTGAAGGAAGCCCAACAGCAACTAGAAGAACAACAACGCCAGGGTCGCCACAGCAAGAGTTTTCTTCATTCCAGCCTCGCAACATTGATCTTCCACAGAAAGATAAGGATGATTAATTGTCTTACATAATTAGAAAGATAATTAAAAAAGCCACATGCGGCTACGCCCGAAATACACAAGGGCAAAAGAAGAAGGAAGACAAGGATCTGGCTCGCTGATCTCTACTTTCTTGATGCGTTGCTGCAGGCCGCGGGAACTAGTCTCCGCGGCGAGCGGCGATGAGCTCTTTCGTGTCCTCAAGACGCTGCTTGAGAACATCCACGGATTCCTCCACCAGCCTTTGGCGCTCGTTGCGGAGCATGTCATTCTCGTTCACAAGTTTCTTGACGATGACGCCGGTCCTCTTCAACAAGGCACTGGTCTCCTCCTGCTGGTCTGCACTTCGGACGATCTTCTCCCTCAGCAGGTCGCGCTCGGCCCGGAGCCTCTCATTGCCCTCCCTTAGTTGCCGGATGACGCCGGTAGCCTGTTCAAACGAGGCTTTCATGTCGTCCTGCAACCTCGCCCAGCCGGAGATCTGATCCATCTGGCTATGGACGATCGCATGCATGCACCTGTAACAGTCGTCGCCTACCCGCGAGAAATTTTCCGAGGCCGCCGCGGCACGGCGGGACATCTCTACTGCATTCGTGGCGCGGCGGGACATCTCTGCTGCTTTCGCGGCGCGGCCGGACCAGTCTGCTGCATCGACGGCGCGGCGGGACCTCCGTGCTGCTTCAGCGGCGTGGCGGGACCTCTGTGCTGCTACTTCCGCGCGGCGAGACATGTCGGCTGCTCTCACAGGGAGGCGGGACATCTCTTGTGCTTCCGCTTCCATGCTCGCCTCTCCCAGGTGGCAATCTCTCGACCCAGAACTCACGCTGGCCATGGCAGACGCAAGGGAAGGATGCTGAATGACTTGTTTGTTTTTGTGGATGAGGAGTTGAGGAGGAATGTGCAGTCATCTTGGCATACTAGTATTTATAACCGAGTACTAATACGCTCCTAAGTGGGAAACCGTTTAGGTTGTGATCGGTGTGAACTGGTTTGCAATTCAATATAGCGTGGTACTAATACGCTCCTAAGTGGGAAACCGTTTAGGTTGTGATCGGTGTGAACAGGTTTGCAATTCAATATAGCGTGGAGTAATTTGGAATGTGACGAGACGCAAGCTCAAAATTTATTGACGGTTCTAGTTTCGAAGTGCGGCACTATTCCCGGATGGAGTACTTCTTTTTCTACTCCCTCCTTTCCGGTTTTATAGGGCTTATCTCAAAATTTTAGTTTTTCCATTTTATAAGGCTCAATTTGGTTGTTCCCCAACACATGTTCAGATTCCAAGGTGCATTAAATCATTGCATGCAAGTATTAAGAGAAAATTGACCAATGCATGTACTTTATGCATGCATGCATTGCAATTAATGCATTGATAAACATAATTTTTTGAGAAAAACAAGAGCATTAATTAGGTGTTTTTGCAAACTACAAAAAATATTCCACCACTCACCATCTTGGTTGGTGAGATTTTTGAATTAAGCCCTATAAACCGGAAAGGAGGGAGTACTGATGTGTACGTGCAATAACTGGCACCGTCGTATACATATCTTACGGTTAATTGGGCGTTCAACAGGAATAGCCGCGTGGCGAGCTCTCACACACGCGTCTGTTTTTTCTCGAAAAGGAGGATGATGACCCCCGGCCTCTGCATCTGGGAGTCACCCACGCATCTGTAGCTACGAATTGTAGTGTTCTCAACCATCCAATTGGCTCTATCATGGATGTACCTATATACTAAAACATGTCTAGATACATCTATATTTTGACAAATGGAAGGCATGTATTATGGAAAGGAGGGAGTGCTTGTCATCAAAATGGATAAAAAGGGACGTATCTAGAACTAAAATACGTCTACATACATCTCCTTTTATCCATTTTGATGACAAGTAGTACTTCTTACCCAAAGGAACTTTATATCCAACAGACACAAAATATCCGTTCGACTGTTGGAAATTACTAATCTGATGTCGAAGTAATTGCTGCATCGCCACCAAAACCCACCATTTATTAAGCTAAAGTAGACCAAGGTAATCCCTATATTAGCATATTACTAAGATAAACAGAAGGCACTGTAGAAACATTTAGGACGTGAGCTTGTCAATCTGAATGTGGAGGGACACAAGCTTAGCCCCGGCCAGCAGCTTGGGCGGAACTGTCAAGAAGGTCAGCTCCTGCACGTCGACGTCGCTGGGATCCTTGCTGCTTGTCACCTCCATTTCCACCTTGACGGCGTCGGTCGTGCCTTTGGGCTCCCCGGCGGGCCATTCGCCCACAGCTTGGCCACGTAGTGCAGCAGTGGGGACGCCCCCGCTCTGATGTAGACGACCGACACGGCGATAGGCGCGCCGATGTCGAGCACGCCGCCGACCAAGAAAAACGCGCGGCGGTCCTCCTCCGCGAACAGCAAGAGCCGTGGCTCCGACAGTGGCACTTGCAGCTGGAGCACCTTGCCGTACTGGATCCTGTGCATGGGCATTGGATGCGCGGTGCTGATGTGGTGGTAGAGCGTCGACGGCGGGCCTTCGTAGCTGCAGACGGGCACGGGGCATTTGCAGGGCGCGGGCGGACACACGCTCTGGTGATCGGTGAGCTTGTGGTAAGTGACGTAGAGCCCACAGCCTTCGTGCGGGCACTCCACCCTCACCGACGAAAGGACGGAGTCCACCGCCGTGTTTCGCACGTCGAAGCCACCGCCGCGCTCGCACTTCTGGCACTACCGCTGGTTCCCGGGGCGCTCGACGCGGCAGTCCGCGCAGGCCAGGTGCCCTCCCTTGCACTACAGAAATGAATCGAACAACACATCAATCAAGAAACCTGCACCTTGCTCAATCAGCTGAACGGATGAGGTGTATTCGAACCTCATACACTGGAGGCGTCAAGGGGCGGAGGCACAAGGGGCAGTGGAGCACGGTGAGGTCCATCGAGACCTTAGAGAGCTCCATCGTCGGGTCCTGTTCGGTCTACATGATCTCGCCCTCCTCGTGCACAACCATCTCTCGACTTGGGCCGGGGTATTACAAAGCTTTACCGTCACATATTTTATACTACTTCAAGGTGCATTAAATCAACACATGCAAGTATCAAAAGGAGAGTCACGGCATGCATGCATGCATGCATGCGTTGTAATTAATGCATCGGTAAACACAAATTATTGAAATATATCGAGTGCAGTGCTTTGATGTGTCGCGTCAACTCGTACATCAACGAGAAGTTTGATTATCCTCTCCCTCGCGGACTTAACCGCACCTGCCTTTGGCTGTATGACAGGTTGGCCACACACCTGTCGGGCCCACCTGTCATACACACAAAGGCAGGAGCGTCCCTCCCTCGCCCATGAGCGTGGTGGCTGGCAAGACTAGGAGAAGCTTTCGCTACACGCTCTCCCTCCCGCACGCGGTGGACATGCAGCAGTTCAATCGGTGTCAGATGGCCAGAAGCATACTGTAGTACTCCTCCAGTGCAGTAGTACTCCATCATTGTTCGACTCTCGAAGAGGCGAAGAGCCAAGCGCAGCCCGGACGCTCGTGTGGCAGTTTCATGTGTAGAGTAGTCTAGGATAGCATGTACCGTGCCTGTAAGCTTAAAATCGTTGGGGTCGGCTCCATGCTATGTGGCCGTCTCGAAGTTTTTTTTAAAAAATTAAAATAGTCTTCTGGCCCTACCTGACACCCTGGTGATTGTAGTTTGCACGCTCATCTGGTCAAGACAGGAATATATATTTTAATTTGTTTTTTTTCGAAAAGGTGGGACTCCCCGGCCTCTGCATCAGAACGATGCATACGGCCACATATATTTTAATTTGTGGTGGGTAAATGTTAGAGGTTGCAGCAAATGTATTGTACATTGTGGGTCTTTCAGCCAAGTTTAGAGGCAAGCATGTGGGGCTAGTGCTATGATGTGTCACGTCAACTCGTACAACGAGGAGAAGCTTGATTTTACTACATGCCTTCTCCCTCACCCATGCGCGCGGTTGCTCGCAAACGAGGACAGGCTTTTGCTTAGTAGTACTTCTACAACAAGCTATCCATCCCGCTCGCGGTGGACGGACATGCAGCTGTGGATTCGACACTGTAGAAGCAGTAGTAGTAACATCATTGTTCGTCTTCTCGAAGAGGCGAAGAGCCAAGCGCAAACCGAACGTTGCAGTTGCAAACATTGGAGCACGCATATAGCCAGGCTCTTGCATGAGACAAAATTGCTATGTGAGCCCCCTATTGTACTAGTACGTACAACTACTTGCTAGTATAGCCCTGTAAACCAGAAAGGAGTATTTGCCCTTCTAGAGATTTCAACAAGTGACTAGACTACACCGAGACGGAGTACATATGGAGCAAAATGAGTGAATCTGCACCGTAAATAAATACGTACTAGTTCTATCATTTTCCTCTCCGAGGTGCACAATATTGAGTATACTGACTAGTCTCTTTTTGACACGCATTTACATTTTTTTACACAGTACAGACGCAAGCGCTCATATACACGCGCATACACTCACCCCTATGAACGCACACACGCACGGCACTATCATCTTGAAATTTACGAAGTCACCATAGGCACCTCATCGTCGACGGGTCCATAGGTTCTTGAATGCCAAGGAGGGAGAGGGTAGCGGTTCCCGAGACGTTGAACGGTCAATGATGCATCCTCAATTACATGTAGAGGGAATTAATTGGAGAAGCAGAATAGAGCCAGCACGATGTGAATGCAACACAGTTTGGACTCTCATATAATAAAGGCGCCCCACCACTCCAATCCATCTACTCCCAAGTCTCTGCGCAACACTGCTCACTCCAACCCAAGACCAAGTGACCAGAAGCCACAAGCACCTATGGAGGCGATGGACGCGAGCGGCAGTCGGCTGTGCCAAATCATCCAAGGCGCCGGCCTGCGGCCCCGCACCGTGCAGCGTTTCCAGATGGTGCTGGCGACCGCAGGCATCATAGCCCTCGCCGACGCCGGCTTCGCCTCTCGCATGGACGACATGATGGTCAACTCCATCCGCAAGTTCACCGCTGTCAAGAAGCGCGCGGACGACCTTGCCGTACTGCTCCAGCCCGCGCGCCCATGCTCCTCATTGCCTGCCACCCTCATCGGCCTCCATGGTGACGAACTCTTTCAAGCCCTGGTGGCCCTGCAGGTGCCGGAGGTCGCGACGAAGAATGTGCACCTCGAGGCCGCGCTCGCCGCGTAGCGCCTCACCATGCAAGAAACCGTCGACCTGCACATCCACGTCTACGAGGAAATCGTCTACATAGGCTACTACAAGGCAAGCGAGGACAGAAAGACGTTGGCCTTCTTCGAGCAGCTGGAATCTTTGGACGCCATTGTTCAGAAGCACGTCGACCTGGCCACGAAAGCCGCTGCTACTTAGGCGCCGTTCGGTGGGCCGGCGCCCTGAGTCAAGGAGGTGGACGTAGTCGATGGATGCATCTCTTCTTGCCTCCTGTAACCAGCACTGCATCGCCTCGTGGCCTTAATGTTTTATTAGTATAGTACTCCCTCCGTTCCCAAATATAAGTCTTTCTAAAGATTCCAGCAAGTGACTACTACATACGGAGCAAAATGAGTGAATCTACACTCTAAACTATGTCTACATACATCTGTATGATGTATTCCATTTGAAATAGTATCTAAAAAGGCTTATATTTATGAACAGAGGGAGTATATGGCATTTTTATTCTAGTCGTAACATTTTCACTGTGAGGTGGGGCCGCAGTTGAGCAAACCCACCCCGCCCACCGGGCGTCGGCCGAGTTTAGAATTAGAAGAGAGAAACGAGGGAGGAGAGCTAGTTGTAGCACAGACGCTATTGTCAGATGGGACTCATGTTTATAGAATAGGAGTACTGAGCACTCGTGCCTCTTTTTTTTGAGGGAAAAATTAGTCGTATGTCTAGTACCACTAGTTGGGTGCGTGCGACCTATAGCTGTCATCACTTTAGGTCTCCTTTTTGAACCGCGGCTACGCTTCACATTACATATTATTTCACGCATTTATCCTCCTATATGTACTCCTAGGCTATTTCCACGTGCTCCCATTCGCCGACATGTGGGACATAGAGCATCTGGGTCGTAGTGCATGCACGACTCGGAGCATATGCCTGGGTACTTTACATTTCAGACCTCATGAATTACATGCAAACCCCCCGCAGAAGAATAAATAAATGAATGAATTACTACATGAAACCGGATTATTTTCGTGGAAACCGGAGCACGTTCATTAAATTTTGGACATAACACGTTTATAAAAAATGACCGGACCGAAGCCAGTCTAAGGGCCTCTTTGATTTGTCCCGCAAAAAAAGGGCCTCTTTGATTCGCAGGATACTGAGAACACAGGAATGGGGAAAGTATGATGGCAATGAACCGAGACGAGGAGAACTCTAACTCAGTTAGAGGTTAGAGTTAGATTCTAACCCTGAACTAACTCTAAACCAAAGAGGTGTATGGATGGCAGGGTTAGATTGACAATAAATGCTCTATCTCAATATTTGACTACTTTGGACCCTATTTCCTGCCGGATTTGGAGGGTGCTTGGATACGTTTTAGTTCCATGACTAAAAGTAGTGGGACTAAAACTTGCTAGCCTCACCCATGCTTGGATCCAAATACTAAAGAGACTAAAATCAAGTTAATGAGCATTTATTATCCTCCAAACCCTCCAATCCAGAACTCGCCTGTGTTAAAGGAGAGGAGTTAAATGAGGAGAGAGAGGACTAATCCACATTTTAGTAGGGGTACCCCTGACTAATTTTTTTTAGTCTCAAGACTAGTTTTAGCCCCTCTTTAGTCAGGGGTGCTGGGAACTTTAGCCTCTAAAGAGACTATTTTTAGTCAGACTAAAATAAGTCCCTTGGATCCAAGCACCCTCTTGGTGTGGCCGGCTCTTCTGTGGCCTCCTCCCACTCACAATTGACATAAACGAACCATCTATACAAATCAAGCATGCAAAACATGATAATTTTTACTTTGTCCATACAAATGAGATATCCCACTTAAACATACAAGTCGTCAATCAAGCTTCACAAAATAAAAAAATACTTCATGAAACAAAGAATGAGCTAACTCATCACGGAAGTCATTCACGATAGGGAGGGAGCCCGGAGCCCCTCACGCACCGAGGGAGGAGCTCGCCATCGTCGCTCTGGAGGAAGGCTCTATAGAGCCCAAGCCCCGGGAACCCCTCCGACGCCGGCCCTTGCGAGTTGAGGTCGACACCGGCATGGGTAGCAGGGCCGCTTGCCACCAATTGGGAACTTAATCTTTGGGCCTCTAGAAATAATGCAAGCCTGTAACTAAAATACCTAGAAAGGTGAACTGAATCTTTGGGCCTCTAGAAATAATGCAAGCCTGAAAGTGAAATACCTAGAAAGGTGAACTGAATCTTTGGGCCTCTAGAAATAATGCAAGCCTGAAAGTGAAATACCTAGAAAGGTGAACTGAATCTTTGGGCCTCTAGAAATAATGCAAGCCTGAAATTGAAATACCTAGAAAGGTGAACTGAATCTTTGGGCCTCTAGAAATAATGCAAGCCTGAAATTGAAATACCTAGAAAGGTGACCTGAATCTTTGGGCCTCTAGAAAGATTTATTACCTCCTCAAGCAGCATCAAACAATTCCATGCGTGCACCACAAATCTATACCAAGTTTGATCAGGATCTACTCTTCCAAATCAGAATTAGCGCTAGAGCAAGCAAGATCAATGATATGGCCGTGAGACAGAGAAGGAACGAACAAACTCACCCCTCTCGCGACCTCCCTGGTAGATGCGCCGCTGCCGCCCACGACAGAGGGAGAAAGTGAAGGGGGAGCGGGGCGACCTTCGAAGGCCGGAGGGAGAGGGCGGCCGGAGTAGGGCGGCCGGAGGAGAGAGAGGGCGAGCGGCCCTATGGGGAACAAAGAGGAGTCATGCGAGAGGGGGGGAGCGATCTGGTGTGGGCAGAGGAGATTTTTTTAGTTCTCTTTTAGTGGGCCCGAGGATAACTAACCCAATTAGAACCTCTCCACCGGGCTAGTTTTTTTAGCTGGGTTAGAGCAAACTAGCTCAAACTAACCCCTCTTGTTTCGATAATTTGAGGCTATTTCAACCCAAACTAGCTCTAACTCAGGGATCCAAACAAAGAGGAGTGTTACTGTACATGCTACAGTGTGGACCGTAGCACATTGTTTTTTATGGCCATATCACCACATTATTTTCTACTGCTGGTTCACTGGGCTACCGTGGTTCGCACTGCTGGTTCACTGGGCTGCCGTGGTTCGCACTCCTCCGACCTGAGTAGTACTCTAGTATAGTACTAGTATATACCGCATCATTCTTTGCTCCTTCTTACTACTCCGACATGTGGGAGAGCCAGCATCCGGGTTGACTGTCATGCACCAGATTAGAGCGTGGAACGGAAGGGGGGCATCACCCCGGTCGGAGCGCCAGTAATTCATGACTATAGTGAGTGGTCATATCACAAGTCTTTCCAGCAGTAACGCGCCGTCAAATCGCACAGCCCCACTCGCTCACCCTCCTCGCCTCTTTGTCAAACCGCCTACCCGAAAACTGCCGCGCGTACTGCCCGGGAAAATCCCCGCCCTCAACTTTTAACTACGCGAAAATAGTTCGAGCTTGTTCGTTCTATATAAATACAGTACTTACTGTATGTTTATTCACCCGTGGGGTTGTTCAATGAATGGAGGGGCGGGGAGCACAAGTGAACAATACTGTAGTACTACTAGTAGTAAGTAGGAGTTGTACAGTAGTCACCTTAAATAGAGAGTTTCTTTTCTTTAATGCCACGTACACAAATTGAAACGCTTGTTGTGGAGAGAAAAAAGATAATCACTCCACTATATATGGACGCAGGGGCCTGAGCGCTTGCTTTACTAGGGTTGCTCTCTTCATTCTCTCAACCTCTCCAGATATAAACAAGACAGCGGTAGTGACATTTTCTCTCTGCTCACCGCTGGTCACAGATCCGGCCGGATCCCTTCGGCCGGTGTGTGTAGAGGACTAAAAGGTGCATCGTTCACGCGGTCATCGCCGCCGAGGGAGGAAACCCACAGCTGCTGGAGGGGCCCGATCCTCTGCCCGTGCCGTTCTCTCCGACACAGCGCCGGCTCGAGAGGTCCTCCGACCCTTCTTCCTCCCTGCCGTATTGTTCGCAGATCCGACCTGCCACCGCCGACATCCCGGCGACCCTCAGGTATAAGTTCTTCGAAAGCGGCCTTGCTCTACTGCCCCAGCTCCCCAAGTCTGCATGTGCATCTTTTTCTACTCCCATCAGCTCTTCCAAAGCCACCTAAATTTTTAGTATTATTAGAGGTAAAGCTACTTCATGCATTCGAATCTAGGGCTTTGTTCAAACAAAGAAGAAAGGGGGGGAAAGTTGTAGCATGAATCTAGGACTTTATTCAAAGAGGAAATAATATGGTGAAAGTAGTAGAGACCGGATACCCAACTGGTCTCTTGGTTGAAAAGGGAAATAATGGGAAAACGCAGTACAAACTGGATAAGGAACATATCTATTATTGGTTGAAAAAAGGGTAGAAAGTGGCGGCTGGTGGACAAGTCAACAGAGTATGTCCAGGATTAGATTTGCTGCCATCACATAGTAAAAGGTCTCCAGGATTAGATTTTCTACCCTCACATAGTAAAAGGTCTCAGGATTAGATTTGCTGCCCTCACATAGTAAAAGGTCTCAGGATTAGATTTGCCGCCCTCACATAGTAAAAGGTCTCCAAGATTAGATTTGCTGCCCTCACATAGTAAAAGGTCTCCAGGATTAGATTTGCTGCCCTCACATAGTAAAAGGTCTCCAGGATTAGATTTGCTGCCCTCACATAGTACAGGTCTCCAGGATTAGGTTTGCTGCCCTCACATAGCATGAACAAACTCGGCATCACCACTTTATGCCTCCTTGTAGGTACATTGTGCTGATGCGTCCACTGTCGCATGTCCTTATACCAACCTTTTGCTGTTGTTAATGTAAGGGCGCATGTAAAATGAAGCGATCACACTGTTACCTTAGGGACATGTCTAACCAGTGTTATTGTTAATCTAATGCCTCCAGTGATAAGATGCAATTAAACTGTGTTACAAATGGCACTCCTGCTGTTTTCCCCAGTATGATAAGTAAGTTGCTCCTTTACGCTGCTGAGTGTCCTGGTGTCCCCACGGTCCCATGCCCTTAAACCAACTCTTTAGCTGCTGTTGATTTACCGTGTCTGGTAAACAAGCAATGCCACCATTAAAGTAATCCCATATTTGAGGAATCTCATTGTTGATCGTAATGCTTCTGGTAACATGAAGCATTGTTGACGTTTTAAAATTTCTACTGTCCTTGCGTGATTGCCATGAACATAATTAAGATGCTTCTTTCATTTTGTATATGTTTCGTATATTCTTATTGACCAGCAATTGTTTACTTTCTATCTTTTTGTGCAGATAGGGATATCCATTTCACCTTGTTGCTATTGTGACCTTTTGGTGAACTGCACAAAACACTTTTTTGGAATGAGTGTCTTGTGCAGTTCAACTAAAATATTACATGGGCAACATCTTTAAATGTTGGTGGAACTGCACAAAATGGTGATTGGAGTTTCCAAAATCTTCGTCAAATTCTGCTGGTAATCTCGTGCAACATTTTATTAGCCTTTGCAAGATGAGCCATAGCTGAATGATGCAATCTTTGCTTCATTTCAGGCGAACTGCAGAAAAAGTGGCATGAATTGAATCATCGGGTGGAGCTGCAGGTTGACTTCCACTAGTGCCACTATTATAGTAATCATGCTCTTTATTATCTGCGCTGTGCAAACAGGAATACTCAACTACAGATGTTGTGACGGTCAAGAGCATTCGCCAAGTTCTTTGATTGTATGACATGGCTAGCCAAGATGGATTTAATCCCGATATTCACTTTATCAAAAGGCTCTAATGGGTTGGTTCTGAATCTTGCAAGCTGGGAATCAGTGAGATGTGTAGGCATCTTTGTTGTACTTATTATGTGAATCTTATTTGTTGGTTCAGAATCTTGCAAGCTGGGAATCAATGAGATGTGTAGGCATCTTTGTTGTACTTATTATTTGGATCTTATTTGTTGGTTCTGAATCTTGCAAGCTGGGAATCAATGAGATGTGTAGGCATCTTTGTTGTACTTATTATTTGGATCTTATTTGTTGGTTCTGAATCTTGCAAGCTGGGAAACACGGCATGATGATGCAGAGGACAACAACCATAACAAACATTTCAAACTTGGTAGTATTATCTTTGTGAAAGTGCGACAAATGTGCTGATCGTGAGCGTCCTGAGAATAATAATTCTAATTGTTGTGCATGTTGATCCTGTGGCACTGATAGAACGAGCGAATGCATTGCTTGTTTTAAGTATAAATTTCTATTAAAGTTAATTAAATTTAAGTAAAGTGACCACTAACTCCTGTGATTACAGTACCAATACAGACCCGCTCGTGAACCGACGTGTGGCCGAGGGTGCATCTTCTGCCGGGCGTGCAGCAGACGAGGGAGGGGTAGTAACTGTTGTTGCCTGTACACACTCAGCTTACTGTTGAATCCAGTTCCCCAAGAGCTGAAAAACGAACTGCCGCCGCCTACACACTCGTTCACTCGAAGAGACTCCAATGGCGATCCGAGGGGTGAGCCTGCTGGATATGGACTTCAGCAAGGAGTTCCCCTTTGAGTTCGCCGTTCAGTCCTATGGCTGCACCAAGTTGAATGTGATGTACACCAACGATACGGACTCGGTGAAGCTCTGCCTCGCCTCAGTCCTATGGCTGCACCAGGTTCTGGAGCATTCGCCCGTTTCATCGGCAGCGCCGACTGCACCTTCGCTACGGTGGAGAGAAGGAAGAACGCGACGATTCGGCCATCTGGTGCAACAAGCTTGTCGACATCCAGAAGCAATACAAGATCATCAGCAACGGGCAGGAGAAGGACTCCGTGGTTGACCTCGCTGAGACCATCATCGACCCCTGATACGCCAACATGAAAGAAGACGACCTGAACACGTGGGAGGTACCTCTGCATCTAGCCTACATAACCTACGCGACCAAGGACGCATACGCATGCTATGACATGTACAGGCAGATCTTGGACATGAGGGCGTGTCTGCTTCCCATAACCGACGAGTACACGGACAGCCATAGCGTCATGATCAAGTGTGCCAGGAAGGTCTAGATGTTGTACTTTATCTGTTTATAAGCACCTTTATCATCTGAGTGTTTCATGCATTAGCCTATGTGTCGTAATTATCTGTTTTGTCCGAAATATTTCTTTTAAGAACCCATTAACCTGATTGCTTTTTTTAGTGGCTATTTGCTTATGTATGTAAACTAGTTCACTTGTCCGTAAAAAAAACTAGTTCACTTGTCCGAAAAAAAAACTAGTTCACTCGGCTGCCGTGCTTTGAATCTCCTTCCTCCCAACATATTCCCCTCCTCAGGTGGACCCAACAGGTCTCTGAATTTTCTCCCACTTTCTTTTTCGATGTAAACTAAGTTTTCTCCCAGTACTTTCCCCTAGAACCAACTCAACTATCCCACGTCTAGCCTAAAAAATAATAATACCCCACGTACTATTAACTCATCAAATTAAAATGATATTTTATTTCATAAGTTGAAAGTTCTTACAAAATAATAATAATAATTGTTTATATATAACTTGGCAAGTTAACTCCTATTGATTGCGTACATAAGCTTGCAAAGATTTTACTGACGTGCAATCATGTGTTTATGTTTTTATAACATTTCTCCGTCTAGCCCAACGTGATATTTTCACCCAGCCCATTAAGTCCGCGGATTTCGAGAAAAATGCAAATGGGATTTAAACAGGCTGCATAGATGCTACATCATTGTTTCACCCAGCCCACCAAATGGACTAAAAAAACAAATGGACTGGCTGACATGTGGGCCAGTAGGTCGAAGCCTAAGAAGGCGTTGGATTTACATCCAACGGTCGGCATTCTTCTTCAATCTCTCGTCTTCTTCCCCCAGCGCTGCCGGAACCGCCTGCTCCAGCCTTCGGCGTCCAGCGGCGTTGTTTTGCGCTCCTCAACAAAACGCTACCCCGCCGACGGCCAGGCCATCCCTCCACTCCGCACCTCCTATTATTCTCTGCCGAGTGTAGGCCCACCCCGCACCCGAACCAGTCAAGTTTCCCACTCCTCTCCATCTGCGACTCCACTGCCGCGTCTTCCCCATCTCCGGGTCATTCTAGTCTGGGGCCTCGCCGTTGTCCACCGCCTCGGTGCGCTCGGCGCGGCATGATCAACATACGAAAGTCATCGGAAGAGGACTGTACATGGAGAGCCTGACGGCTGGGACCCACGAGGTCCATGGTCGCACGCAAGGAAAGTTCCTCCTTATTACGCACTGTACATGCACTGTACGTGGGAAGGGCTTCTGTATTTCGCGAAAAAAAAGTTCCCCCTGCTGACAGGTCGGACCCACCAGCTATATCTTCGCACGCAAGGAAGTGCCTCCTTATTACGCACCAAAAAATGAATACCCCCTGCTAGCTGGGACCCACCATAGTGGGTGGCTGACTTGTGGGCCTACTAAGTTGACGAGGACGGAGGGCTTTATCAACTTAGTCAATATGAACGATTCTAGCTCCAGTGACCGTACGATGTCCATCCAACGGCCATAGTGCTTCTTCAACCTCTGGTCTTCTTGCTCCAGCCGCCCAAAGCAGCGCCGGTCGTGCCGCGTGCTCCTGCCTCTTGTCGCCGGGTGTGATGCCGAGGAGGCCTCACCGCCCCCTATACTCCCACCGCTGGCCCAGGGTATCCCTCTACTCACCCACACCCCTGTTATTCTGCGGCGATGGCAGCCTCAAGCCGCAGCCGAACCAGTGAACCCTCGTACTCCTCTCCGCGTGGGCATCCATTGCCGCGTCTTCCCCGGCTCCGCGTCGTCCCCTTCCTAGGCCTCGCCGTCGTCCACCGCCTTGGTGCTCTCGGCGCGGCGTGGTCAATGTGGTCAACGACCGACTTTCATCGGAAGAGTACTGTACGTGGAGAGGCTGACAGCTGGGTCCACGGCCACAGCCCAGTTTTTTTGTGATTTGCCAAGTAAGTCGCTTTGTCAGGCCTGTTGGGCTGCAAATCTTTCAAGACAAGGAGAGCTTCATTCGGCTGGCCGAGAAAATGGCCTATCAGTAATGAGAAATGGGCTGTACATTTTTAAAACACATCAAACCGGCAATTAGTTTCAAATATCTTTTTTTCATTTCGAGATTTTAAATTACATTAATTTTTATGCGTGGAGAATTTGTTGGATTTTATATTAATATACATTTATTTTTTAAATCAGTTTGAATGTGAGTCGAAATTTCAGGATTAAAAACAGTTCGGACCGCACCGAAATATGCAAAATTTCGTATAATTTTTTAACCGTGGCCACAATATGGGCTGTAATGCTAACAAAAAGAATATGGGCTCCAAAAAAAACCTTAAGAATTAGCAAATGGGCTGTAAATTATTAGAACTAATGGCAGATGGGTTGTATGCTGTTTTCCACAGATTTGAGGCTTTCCTAAGAAAAAAGGTTGACGCACAAGCAGTGACTGTTGGATGTCCATCGAACGGCCGTCGTGCTTCTTCAATCTCTGCTCTTCCTGCTCCAGCCGCTCAAACAAGCGCCGGCGGGACTGCCTGCTCCCTTCTCCCCGCGGCCGGCTGTGCTGCCGCGCAGGCCTCATCGCCCCACCGTACTCCCATCGCTGGCCTAGCCATCCATCTACTCACCACACCTGCTGTTCTTCTCCGGCGACGGTAGACGAACCAGTAAACCCTCGTACAGTCGCACTCCCCTCCGCGTGGGGAACAACTGCCGAGTCTTCCCTGCCTCCGTGTCGTTCCCTTCCTAGGCCTCGCCGTCGTCCACCGCCCTGGTGCTCTCGGCGCAGCCTGGTCAACGTGGTCAACGACCGACATGCATCTGAAGTGGACTGTACGTGGAGAGGCCGACAGCTGGGTCCACGGCCGCACGCAAGGAAATGCCTCCTTATTACGCGCAAAATAATGATTCCTCCACCTGACATTAGGGACCCACCGAAAGGGCCTCTGTATTTTGCGGAAAAAAACGTTACCGCCGCTGATAGCTCGGACCCACCAGCTATATCTTCGCACGCAAGGAAGTGCCTCCTTATTACGCACAAAAAAATGAATACTCGCCCTGTTAGCTGGGACCCAGTATAGTGGCAGGCTGACTTGTGGGCCTACTAAGTTGACGGGGACGGAGGGCTTTGTCAACTTAGTCAATATGCACGATTCTAGCTCCAGTGACCGTACGATGTCCATCCAACGACCGTAGTGCTTCTTCAACCTCTGGTCTTCTTGCTCCAGCCGCCCAAACCAGCGCCGGTCGTGCCTCGTGCTCCTACCTCCCGTGGCCGGCTGCGATGCGGCGGAGGCCTCACCGCCCCCTACTACTCCCACCGCTGGCCAGGCCATCCCTCTACTCACCCACACCCCCTGTTATTCTGCGGCGACGGCAGCCTCACACCGCAGCGAACCAGTGAACCCTCGTACTCCTCTACGCGTGGGCATCCACTGTCGCGTCTTCCCCGGCTCCGCGTCGTCCCCTTCCTAGGCCTCGCCGTCGTCCACCGCCCTGGTGCTCTCGGCGCGGCGTGGTCAACATGGTCAAGGAACGGCTTCCATCGGACGTGGACTGTACGTGGAGTGGCTGACAGCTGGGTCCACGGCCGCAGCAAGGAAGTGCCTCCTTATTACGTGCAAAATAATTATTCCTCCACCTGACAGCTGGGACCCACCGGACGGGCCACCGTATTTCGTGAAAAAAATGTTTGCCCCTGACTGCTGGGACCCACCAGCTACATCTTTGCACGCAAGGAAGTGCGTCCGGGCAAAAAAAAATGATTCGCCCCCCTGACTGCTGGGACCCACCAGCTACATCTTCGCATGCAAGGAAGTGCCTGACAGTCGGGACCCACCTGGTCGAAGGGTACGTAGCTTTGTCATTCTGGTCGCGAACGTGTACGTACATATATACTGGTGGATGTAGAGGCGCGCACGCGTCGTAGTAGAGGCGCGTACGTGTCATAGTAGAGCCGCGCACGTAGCATGTACACGTACGTACAACGGCCATGGTGCAAGAAAGAAAATATGGCCACGTATGTGTACATACGGGCGGGGTCTCGAACGCGTACTTGCGCATACGTACGGCCAGGGCTCGTGTACATGGCTGGGTCGGAACGGAGAAACAACGTCGTCGTCGTGTTCATGGGGAGGCAACGGAATGCGTCGTGTTCATGGGGAGGCAACGGAATGCGTCGTGTTCATCGGGAGGCAACGGAACGCGTGGGAGCCAACCGGCTGGGTCGGAACGGAATGCGTCATCGTGTTCATCGGGAGGGCTTGGACGGAACAGCCGATGGAAACGAGGCCTGGCGTACCGCAGAACGGAGGAAACGGCCTTGTGTTCGACCGGCCACGTTTGAAACGGGATCCTGTTCATCGGGAGGGGTCTGGTGTACCGCAAAACGGAGGAAACGGACCTCCTACGGTCGAAACGGGGGTCCTGTTGATCGGGAGGGGTGCGGCGTACCGCAAAATGGAGGAAACGGACTTGTGTTGGAGCGCTACGGTCGAAACGGGGGTCCTGTTCATCGGGAGGGGTGTGGCGTACCGCAAAACGGGACTCCACGGGACACTGTTCATCTCCACCGTCGACCCCCTCCAGCCTCCACGGGCTACTGTTCATCCACCGTCGACCTCCTCCAGCCTCCACCTGCGACTATTCATCCACGGGCTCCTGTTCATCCAGCCTCCACCACGCGCTACTCCACCGGCTACTGTTCAACCAGCCCTCTCCACGGGCTCCTGTTCAACCACCCCTCCACGGGCTACTGTTCATCCAGCCCTCCACCGTCTACTGTTCATTCTACCCTCCACGGGGTGGTCCTGTTCATCCTGCCCTCCACGGGGTCCTGTTCATCCAGCCCCAACCGGCTCGATCGATCGAGGTCCTGTTCATCCAGAGGCAACACCACGGGGTCCTGTTCATCCACCCCCACCGGGAACTGTTCATCCAAACCCCCCAGCAACGCTCGCTGTTCATCCAGAGGCAGCATCGATCGGCTTCAGTTAGCAGCAGTAGCGAAGGAATCGCTCGATCGGGTTCAGTTAACAGCCATCGATCGATCACTCGGGTTCAGTAACGCGTAACCTGCAGTGCAATCGCTCGGGTTCAGTTAGAGCCCAACGCCTCGCTCAGGTTCAGTTAGAGCCAACGCCTCACACACACGCGCATACGTGTACGAGAGAAACGCGCATCGCTCGGCCCTCGACCTTCCACCGTAACCGGGAACTCCCCGAAATGTTCCTCGCCCTTGCTTCTACCACGGTTTTTTCCGTCATGGACGACCCAAAGAATGTCATGCAGCTGCGTCTCCGGCCCGCCCAGGACGAAAAGCCCATTTTCTGTCATGATTTTTTGTCATAGAAGTAGGAGCCCACCACATCTATGATGATACCGGGTTTTGTCACAATTATCGTCATAGAAGTGTCATATCTATGACAGAAAAAAAATTCGTTCGGCCCAAAATGTCACGGATGTGTCTTTTTTTGTAGTGATAGCACAAGATCGTGTAGTTTGTTTGCTAGAGCTTTTCTAATGTCAAGTATCATTTCCTTAGACCATGAGATTGTGCAACTCCCAGATGCCGTAGGAATGCTTTGGGTGTATCAAACGTCACACCGTAACTGGGTGACTATAAAGGTGCACTACAGGTATCTCTGAAAGTGTTTGTTGGGTTGGCACGAATCGAGACTGGGATTTGTCACTCCGTATGACGGAGAGGTATCTCTGGGCCCACTCAATAATGCATCATCATAATGAGCTCAATGTGACTAAAGAGTTAGCCACGGGATCATGCGTTACAGAACGAGTAAAGATACTTGCCGGTAACGAGATTGAATGAGGTATGGGGATACCGACGATCGAATCTCAGGCAAGTAACATACCGATGGACAAAGGGAATTGTATACAGGATTGATTGAATCCCCGACATCGTGGTTCATCCGATGAGATCATGGTGGAACATGTGGGAGCCAATATGGGTATCCAGATCCCGCTATTTGTTATTGGCCGGAGAGGTATCTCGGTCATGTCTGCATGGTTCCCGAACCCGTAGGGTCTACACACTTAAGGTTCGGTGATGCTAGAGTTGTAATGGGATCGTATGTGGTTACCGAAGGTTGTTCGGAGTCCCAGATGAGATCCTGGACATGACGAGGAACTCCGAAATGGTCCGGAGGTAAAGATTGATATATTGGACGAACGGTATTGGAGTCCGGAATTGTTCTGGGAGTACCGGGTGACGACCAGCGTGACCGAAAGGAGTTTCGGAGGCCCCGACAAGCGTTGGGGGGCCTTATGGGCCAAGGGGAGGGGGCACATCAGCCCACTAAGGGGCTGTGCGCCCCTCCCACCCCATCTCACGTAACCTGGAGAGGTGGGGGCGCCTCCCCTAGGGCAGCCGCCCCTCCCGGCTTGGGGGGCAAGTTTCCTAGGGGTGGGGGCGCCCAAACCCATCTAGGGTTTCCCCTTGGCCGCCGCCCCCCCTCTAGATGCATCTAGGGGGGCCGCCCCCCTCTCCCCTTCACCCTATAAATAGTGGGGGTGGGAGGGCAGCCGCACCTCAGCCCCTGGCACAGCCCTTCCCCTTCCAACACCTCCTCCTTCCCCGTAGTGCTTGGCGAAGCCCTGCCGGAGAACCACGAGCTCTACCACCTCGCCATTGTGTTGCCGGAGTTCTCCCTCAACTTCTCCTCTCCACTTGCTGGATCAATAAGGAGGAGACGTCCCCGGGCTATACGTGTGTTGAACACGGAGGCGTCGTCCGTTCGGCGCTTGGTTCGGATCTTCCGCGACTTGAATTGCCGCGAGTACGACTCCATCAACCACGTTCTTGTAACGCTTCCGCTTAGCGATCTTCAAGGGTACGAAGATGCACTCCCTCCCTCTCGTTGCTAGCATCTCCTAGATTGATCTTGGTGACACGTAGGATTTTTTTTAATTTATTACTACATTCCCCAATAGTGGCATCATGAGCTAGGTCTATGCATAGATTCTATGCACGAGTAGAACACAAAGTAGTTGTGGGCGATGATTTGGTCAATTTGCTTACCGTTACTAGTATTATCTTGATTCGGTGGCATTGTGGGATGAAGCGGCCCGGACCGACCTTACACGTACGCTTACGTGAGACAGGTTCCACCGACTGACATGCACTTGTTGCATAAGGTGGCTAGCGGATGTCTTTCTCTCCCACTTTAGTCGGATCGGATTCGATGAAGAGAGTTCTTATGAAGGGTAAATAGCAATTGTCATATCACCGTTGTGGCTTTTATGTAGGTAAGAAACGTTCTTGCTAGAAACCCATAGCAGCAACATAAAACATGCAACAACAATTAGAGGACGTCTAACTTGTTTTTGCAAGGTATGTTATGTGATGTGATATGGCCAAAAGGATGTGATGAATTATATATGTGATGTAGGAGATTGATCATGTTCTTGTAATAGGAATCACGACTTGCATGTCGATGAGTATGACAACCGGCAGGAGCCATAGGAGTTGCCTTAATTTATTGTATGACCTGGGAGTCAATATAAACACCATGTAATTACTTTACTTTATTGCTAACCGTTAGCCATGTAGTAGAAGTAATAGTTGCCGAGACAACTTCATGAAGACACGATGATGGAGATCATGGTGTCATGCCGGTGATGAAGGTGATCATGCCTGAAAGTGCAACTAATCCCTGGGTGGTTTTGGTAATTCCTAACAACATATAGCTCATTGAACTAATACTCTTTCAAGATGATCATTTCAGAAAGTTCAATGATTGGCATGGCATGGACTAGATATGCGGACCCCTCAAAATGCTAAGGACACATATTGGCTCAAGCTCAAGACTCTACATTTTCATTTTAGTGATCCAAGATCATATTGAGTCCATAGGAAAAGCCAATACTATTAAAAGGGGATGAGGGTTTGCTTAATGGCTTCCTTGCTCAAAATGCTTAGTGATATGCTCCAAAAGCCCTCAACCACTTTCTCATATCCACATATGTCCCAAACCCAAAGTCAAACTCGGCCCCACGGATTCGATTTATCCGGCGCCATCGAGTTCATTTGACATAGCCATAGCTAGAAACCCTAATCAGTTCGGTCTCACTGATAGGGATCTCAGTCTCACCGAGATGGGATTGCAAACTCTCTATTTCCCTTCGTAACATTTCGGTCTAACCGAGATGAGCGATCGGTCCCATCGAGTTTGCAATGCAAACTCTCTGTTTCCTTTTCGTAACGTTTCGGTCTCACCGAAATGAGCGATCGGTCCCACCGAGTTTGCCTGACCAACTCTCTGTTTGCCTATTACAGAAATCGGTCTCACCGAGTTCATGTGATCAGTCTCACCGAGATTACGTTATGCCCTAACCCTAATGAAATCGGTCCCACTGAGTTGACATGTCGGTCCCACCGAAAATCCTAACGTTCACATTTTGAACTAAATCGGTCTGACCGAGTTTGAGTATTCGGTCCCACCGAGTTTTGTAAACTGTGTGTAACGGTTAGATTTTGTGTGGAGGCTATATATACCCCTCCACCCTTCCTCCATTCGTGAGGAGAGCCATCAGAATGTGCCTACACTTCCAACATTCATTTTCGGAGAGAGAACCACCAACTCATGTGTTGAGACCAAGATATTCCGATCCAACCACAAGAATCTTGATCTCTAGCCTTCCCCAAGTTGCTTTCCACTCAAATCATCTTTCCACCAAATCCAAATCTGTGAGAGAAAGTTGAGTATTGGGGAGACTATAATTTGAAGCACACGGGCAAGGAGTTCATCATCAACACACCATCTATTACCTTTTGGTGAGTGGTGTCTCCTAGATTGGTTAGGTGTCACTTGGGAGCCTCCGTCAAGATTGTGGAGTTGAACCAAGGAGTTTGTAAGGGCAAGGAGATCGCCTACTTCGTGAAGATCTACCCAAGTGAGGCAAGTCCTTCGTGGGCGATGGCCATGGTGGGATAGACAAGGTTGCTTCTTCATGGACCCTTCGTGGGTGGAGCCCTCCGTGGCCTCGCACAACCGTTACCCTTCGTGGGTTGAAGTCTCCATCAACATGGATGTACGATAGCACCACCTATCGGAACCACGCCAAAAATCTCCGTGTCTACATTGCGTTTGCTCCCTCCAAACTCCTCCTGTTTAACTTCATATGCAATGATTTACATTCCGCTGCTATACTCTTAGACTTGCATGTGTAGGTTGTTTGCTTGACTTGTGATAATTTGCTAAAATCTACCAAGACTTAAAATTGGGAAAAGGCTAGATTTTTATTTGGTCAAGTAGTCTAATCACCCCCCTCTAGACACACTTTCGATCCTACAAGTGGTATCAGAGCTTTGGTCTCCATTTGCCTTGATTTCCATAGCTTTGGTGATCATAGCCTTGGTTTCACAACCTAGGAGAGTATGACGTCTAGCGAGGGAAATTACCACCGTAGAGGTCCTTACTTTGATGGTACTAATTTTGCTAGTTGGAAGCATAAGATGAAAATGCATATTCTTGGACATAACCCCGCCGTTTGGGCTATTGTGTGTATTGGCTTGCAAGGTGAATTCTTTGATGGGAGAGAACCGAATCGTGAAGCTACCGCGAAAGAATTGAAGATGTTGCAATACAATGCTCAAGCTTGCGATATCCTCTTCAATGGATTGTGCCCTGAAGAATTCAACAAAATCAGCCGTCTTGAGAATGCAAAGGAAATTTGGGATACTTTGATTGATATGCACGAAGGTACCGACTCCATCAAGGAATCCAAATTGGATGTGCTTCAAAGTCAGTTTGACAAGTTCAATGAAGGATGGTGAAGGTGTCGCTGAAATATACTCTAGGCTTGCTCTCATCACAAATGAGATTGCCGGCTTAGGAAGTGAAGAGATGACCGACAGATTCATCATCAAGAAGATCCTAAGAGCCTTGGATGGAAAATATGATACCGTGTGCACATTGATCCAAATGATGCCCAACTACAAAGATCTCAAACCAGCGGAAGTCATTGGTAGAATTGTTGCTCATGAGATGTCACTCAAGGATAAAGAAGAGCTTCACAACAAGTCTAGTGGTGCTTACAAAGCCTCATGTGATGCTCCTACATCATCAAGTGAGAAACAAGCCTTCAATGAAGAATTGAGCCTAATGGTGAAGAACTTCAACAAGTTCTACAAGAGTAGAAGCAAAGAAAGAAGTTCCAAGTCAAGGTCCTACAATGATAAAAGATTTTGTAGTCGTGAGCGTAATTGCTACAATTGTGGAAGACCCGGACACTACTCCAATGAGTGTACGGCTCCCTACAAAAGAAGAGAAGACTCACCTAAAAGGAGAAGTAGAAGAGAAGAATCACCTCCAAGAGAGAGAAGGAGTAGAGATGATCGTTATGAACGAAGAACCTCTCGCAGAAGCAAGGATTCGGAAAGGAAGGACAAGTGATCAAGGAGCTACACAAGAAGAAGACATCAAGCTCACGTTGGTGAATGGGTATCCGGCTCCGACTCCGACCATCACTCCGACTCAGAATATACTCAAGATGAAGGTGTTGCCGGTCTAGCACTTGTGTCAACCAACTCCTATGACATATTTGACTCACCAAATGAAGGAATTGGAATATGCTTCATGGCTAAAGTCCCAAAGGTATCACACCCCGAGTATGTTGTTTTCAATAGTGATGAAGATGATTTGCTAGGTGATGATGATTTACTTGTTGACAACTCTAGTGATGAAAACTATGATGAACTTGCTATTAATCATGCTAATCAAGATAAAATGAATGACGATGATAAGAAGGAGATTGAGTGTCTAACTAAAGAACTAAGCACTCTTAAGTTAGCTCATGAAACTACCTTGGAAGATCATCGAGAGGTTTTAAAGACTCATGAGAAGCTACGCTTTGAAAAGCTCAACCTTGAGCAAGAGCACGAGTTCTTAAAAGCAATCAATGATGATCTTCGTAAGAAAAGTTCTTCTTACATTGCCAAGCGTTTACTCTTGTCTACTTATATGCCACAAGTAAAATCTAGTAACAAGAGCAAGAAAGATTCTTCTTCTAGTAGTAACAATATTCATGCTAAATCCAATGTTGTTGCTTCTAGTAGTTCTCTTGATTCCACTAATGATTCTCTTAGCCAAGTTACACTTGCGCTAGAAAATAGCTTATTGAAGGGAATTATAGAGAAAGGTGTTTACAAGAGCCTTGCCGGAAGTAAGCAATTTGAGGAAATTGTACGCAAGCAAGGAACCGGAAGAATCAAGGTGTTGGTTTTGAACGAAAGTTCAATGCCAATGGAGTTGAGTGGGAAGAAGATCAATACCCCAAGACGAAGTTTGTTCCACAACAAGAGAAGTATGATCCTACTTCTTTCAAGGGGACACAAGCTAAAGATGATCTTCCACCTCAAGACCACAAGCAAAAAGGCAAGGACAAGCTTCAAGAGGAGATTAATGCATTTGAAGAAGCTCCCAAAGCCTTGGTCAAGTGGGTTCCCGAGACTACATCAAGTTCTACTTCATCAAGTACGACTACAACTCCAAGGATTCCCATCAAGTTGATGTGGATCCCGAAGAAGAAGAACTAGAGAGTTCTTGAGGGTGACTCCGCCAACATACTTCACTCATGTCATTTTGGCAAGAACAAGTGCAAACAACTTCCACATCTTGCACTAGTTCAAGGAGTCACAAACCCTCTTGTTGGTAAGACAAGGGACAAGGTAACCTAATGTTTTCATGGACATCATCTTGTGTGTACTTCACTCTATGTCTATGGATATCCTTGTTTGCTCCTTATGGGACTAACCCGTGTAGGTATTGAAAGTGCAACTCACTCCAATGGATTGCTCCAAATGATCTACATCAACATTGAGCATCCACATCTTCAACATCTACATGAAGTCATCATCGACAAAACCCAAGGTTAGGTCATCCCTCTTAGGGGGGATATCACATCCAGGGGGAGCTTTACTCTAAGAATTGAGCTAAAGCAACTCTAATGGTGTGAACACAACAATTCTTTATGTAAAAGTGGTAACCCCACTTGCGCTTAAACGATGAGTATGACCTATGATCAAATGTTCTCATTTGACTCCTAAGTCAATATACTCATATATAGATGACCTAGTCATCGCCAATTGCTTGATAGATGCTAGAGTGTTTGTGCATGCTTTGTCACATATTTCATTTGCTATCTTATTGTGTGAGCACGTTGATTGCATATTTTTCTCATTCGAGGACATCCATTTGTTGCTTTGATTGTTTGGCTTTTCTTCTTTTGCCAAATGGATGACAAGAATGCCTAAGAACTTCCTCTAGCTATCTATGCTTTTCTCGTCTCAAACTCTATTCATGCTACATCCCAAAGTTTGATCAAGTCAGATTCGAACCCTCTGGGTGAGGAGCACTCGGAGCACCGATTCGTCATAGACTTAAACTTCCAAAACCTCACTGTGCATTTTGGTCTGACCGATTCATCCTTTTCGGTCATACCGAGTTCACTGAGTTGATCTAGGTTTTCAATCTCGGTGCAACCGATTAGAACCGTTCGGTCACACCGAGTTGCAGTAACCGCTTGCGATTCTGCAACTCGGTGCCACCGAGTTGTTCCACTCGGTCACACCGACAGGGTCAGGATATATATACCGACGAGTCAAATTTTGGAAATTTCTCCGAAACCTTTTTGCCCGCACGTGTCCTGCTCTGCCGACTCGGGTCTCCGTATCGTCCTCTCGTTGCCAGCGACCTCCCGCCGCTCGTCTCTGTCGCCGTCAACAGAATTCTTCATCTCCGTTGCCGCCGTAGCGAGCTCATCGCCGAGTTAGGGTCGAACCTTTGTGCAATCCTTACCTCTGATTCTTAGCACAGAGTCAATGCCATGTTTCTTACCATGTAGGAGATCATCCTATCCAGTAAAAAAATCCTTTAGATTAGTTTTGATTCAAAAATTTAGGGTTAGGTTTCCGCTGAACTCATCTCGGACCGACCGAGTTGTGGAAATCAGTCTCACCGATTTGGCTTAGGCCATTGCACTTGCAACTTTCAGTCCGACCGAAACTTGCAAATCGGTGTGACCGAGTTCAACTCTCAGTGAAACCCTAGCAATCTCGGAGTCACCGAACTGTGTCTCGGTCTGACCAATTCCACTAGTTTAGACTCCAAAGTTGCTTCGGTGTCACCGAGTTTAACAAATCGGTAGCTCCGAAATGCTTTTTGTGGAAAACTAAAACTAAGTTTTTGACTCATTTGTTTTGCAAAATCTCTGCACTTTGTGATGCTCATCCACTCTATCTCATCTATAACTATTCACAGGGTCAGCTTTCAGTTTGCCGTGTCAGACATGTCAGATCAAAGTGATAGCCAAAACAAGTCTGAGGAGCAGGTCAATCTGAGTGAGGGCACTAGTCCCTCTGGCAGTTATGATGAAGGCAGCAGAAGTACTCCTAGCAACCTGCCTAAGGCTGCTACTAGGCATAGGAGGAAGAGAAATTCTAATTCAGAGGATGAAGACTATGTTGCTTCTGAGGAGGAGCTCAGCTCCAAGAAGAAGGTTGTCAAGAAGGAATTTGGCACAACTGCATCAACCAAGCCTGGACTGAACAAGAAGGCTCCTGCAAAGAGAGTGCCCATGTGAAAGGCCAGAGCCTCCATTCTTGAAACTTCCAAATCAACTGGTGGAGAGGTTGCTGGTGAGGGCAAGAAGAGAAAGGGTCAAGAAGACCATGGCCAGAGTTATTGGAAAACCCTCCATGATGATTTAGTCTGATGAGGAAGAAGAGGATGATGCATCAGCACCTAAAGCTCAAAAGCTGATGGGGGATGCCATCAAGTCTGGGGCTGCCCCTTCAAACCCCAAGACTGCCCCAAAGCTTCTGCTCCAGCCCCCAAGACTGCACCAAAGAGGAGCACAAGAAACATACCAGCTGCTGAAAAGAACAAGGCCCTAGTGCCTGAGATTGAAGAAGAAGAAGTTGCTGAAGCCCAAGTGCTTAGGAAGCTAAAGCCCAAGATCCCTGACCATGATGATGATCATCTAGTGGCAGAAAATATGAAAATCAGAAAAGATGCAGGACTCAGATTGTGGAGAGAATCAGATCCATATGTTGTGAGGAGAAGGACTGCTGTGGACTATAGATTTCACACCAAGGAGCAGCAGGACTTCTATGAGACAATTCTTTTAGATAAAAAGCCCATATTGTGTGACATGAAGTGGGCAGACTGGAAATACATCGACAACAATGAAGACCACTTTCCAGGAGTACATGAAAGTTTCAGACTCAATGGAGTAGACACTTTTGTGGGTCAGAAACTGACCGAGTGGAATGATGAGCTCATTATGCAATTCTATTCTACATCTCATTTCTATCCTGATGGAAGGATTGTATGGATGTCTGAAGGTACAAGGTACCAATCAACAATTGCTGAGTGGGACAAGCTGATCAATGCCCCTGCAGAGCATGAAGATGACATAGATGTCTATGCCAAGAAAAAGAAAGATCACAACTCCATGGCCAACATGTATAAGGAGATTCCTGACAAGGCCTTGGAGACACATAAGCTAGGGTCTGTATATTACCCGTTGTCTGGACTGGCCACTATTAACAACATCTTGAGGCACACCTTGTTGCCCAAATTAGGAGATCACGGGATGATCAGAGGCCACTCCATCAATTTGCTGCAGTTGTTTGATGTGCCCCAAAAGTTTAAAGTGATGATTTTGATTGTTGAGACAATCAAGAGGACAGCAGCAGACCAGAAGAGATCATGTGGGTATGCTCCACACATTCAGATGCTCATCAACTCCAAGACGGGCACTGACACATACTTGTTAGATAAAGAACACCTTCCCTTGAGGCCTGACTTTGAGGACAACACAATTGTCATGGATGCTGAAGATCCCACATCAGTAGAGACGCAAGAGAAGAGGGAGAAAGCAAAAGCTGAGAAGGCAGCAAAGATGCCAAGTGTTGAAGAGGCTTCACAAGTCTTCCTCAAATCAAAGCAAGATCAACTTGGATATCTTATTCAAGCCACTTTGAGGATTGAGAAAGGATTGGCCACCCTGACTCAGAATCAAGAGAGCCTGGAGAGGATCGTTGAGACAAAGTTCTATGATCTTGACTTGAAGGTGACAGAGATGCAAACAGCTGTTGAGCAGCTCCAGGAAAAAGCTGAAAAGAGGAAAGGGAAAGCTACAACTGATGCTTTTCAGAGAGTGCCTAGGGCACAGAGATCTGAAGCAGTGCCTGTGACAGACACAAGAGCTACTACGTCAGCACCTGGAGCTACAGCTTCAGTAGCCCCTCCAGTTGCCACTCCACCAGCTCCAACAACTTCAATAGATGCATTCGTCCTTGGAGTCCTCTCCACGCCACCTCCCGAAGATCAAGCCCAGAGAGACGCGTAGCACTATGCATTTTCAAGCTTTTTGGTAACTTGTTGTCAAAGGGGGAGAAAGTGTATAGATCATAGGCTTCGAGAGAGAGAGATTTGCTTCTTTTTGCCATCTCTTTTGCTACTTGTTTGATACTTATTTGTTTGCTTGCCTGGATGATACTTTATGTGTTTGTGATATATTTGTATGGTCATGTGTTTGATCATATCATACTTTAATGCTTGTGCTTGGATGATGATATTATTTATATCTTATGTATGATCATTCACTTTGCCTTGGTGATAAGTGCATATTTTATATTCTATCATTTTGAGCGCTCCACCAAGATGTATGTGACATGGAAGAGTAACCCATGATCCTAATCGATTTTGCATCTGCATTCAAAAGCAAATTCTAAATAATGCACAAATTTAGGGGGAGCTCTTGCTTATCACATACTTCTCAAAGCAATGATATATTTCAATCTTATTCTGATTTGTCGAAGCTTTGATCTATATGTTGTCATCAATTACCAAAAAGGGGGAGAAAGTGCAACTAATCCCTTGGTGCTTTTGGTAATTCCTAACAACATATAGCTCATTGAACTAATACTCTTTCAAGATGATAAATTCAGAAAGTTCAATGATTGGCATGTCATGGACTAGAGATGTGGACCCCTCAAAATGCTAAGGACACATATTGGCTAAAGCTTAAGACTCTACATTTCCATTTTAGTGATCCAAGATCACATTGAGTCCATAGGAAAAGCCAATACTATTAAAAGGGGATGAGGTGTTGTTTAATGGCTTGCTTGCTCAAAATGCTTAGTGATATGCTCAAAAAGCCCTCAACCACTTTCTCATATCCACATACGTCCCAAACCAAAAGTCAAACTCGGCCCCACCGATTTGATCTATCCGGCGCCACCGAGTTCATTTGACATAGCCATAGCTAGAAACCCTAATCAGTTCGGTCTCACCGATAGGGATCTCGGTCTCACCGAGATGGGATTGCAAACTCTCTGTTTCCCTTCGTAATGTTTCAGTCTAACCGAGGTGAGCGATCGGTCCCACCGAGTTCGCAATGCAAACTCTCTGTTTCCTTTTCGTAACATTTCGGTCTCACCGAAATGAGCGATCCGTCCCACCAAGTTTGCCTGACCAACTATCTGTTTTCCTGTTATAGAAATCGGTCTCACCGAGTTCATGTGACCGGTCTCACCGAGATTATGTTATGCCCTAACCCTAATGAAATCGGTCCCACCGAGTTGACATGTCGGTCCCACCGAAAAATCCTAACGTTCACATTTGGAACTAAATCGGTCTGACCGAGTTTGAGTATTCGGTCCCATCGAGTTTGGTAAATTGTGTGTAACGGTTAGATTTTGTGTGGAGGCTATATATACCCCTCCACCCTTCCTCCATTCGTGAGGAGAGCCATCAGAATGTGCCTACACTTCCAGCATTCATTTTTTGAGAGAGAACCACCTACTCATGTGTTGTGACCAAGATATTCCAATCCAACCACAAGAATCTTGATCTTTAGCCTTCCCCATGTTGCTTTCCACTCAAATGATCTTTCCAAATCTGTGAGAGAGAGTTGAGTGTTGGGGAGACTATCATTTGAAGCACAAGAGCAAGGAGTTCATCATCAACACACCATCTATTACCTTTTGGAGAGTGGTGTCTCCTAGATTGGTTAGGTGTCACTTGGGAGCCTCCGTCAAGATTGTGGAGTTGAACCAAGGAGTTTGTAAGGGCAAGGAGATCGCCTACTTCATGAAGATCTACCCAAGTGAGGCAAGTCCTTCGTGGGCGATGGCCATGGTGGGATAGACAAGGTTGCTTCTTCATGGACCCTTCGTGGGTGGAGCCCTTCGTGGACTCGCGCAACCATTACCCTTCGTGGGTTGTAGTCTCCATCAACGTGGATGTACGATAGCACCACCTATCGGAACCACGCCAAAAATCTCCGTGTCTACATTGTGTTTGCTCCCTCCAAACTCCTCCCCTTTACCTTCATATGCAATGATTTACATTCCGCTCCTATAGTCTTAGACTTGCATGTGTAGGTTGTTTGCTTGACTTGTGATAATTTGCTAAAATCTGCCAAGACTTAAAATTGGGAAAAGGCTAGATTTTTATTTGGTCAAGTAGTCTAATCACCCCCCTAGACCTACTTTCAATCCTACAATGCCGCACCTCGAGGATGGAGTTCAAAGGCGCAAGATGATATTGGCCATAACATGTCACTTTATGATTTGCATGTGATGTTTATCATGTTTACATCTTATTTTCTTAGAACGACGGTAGCGTAAATAAGATGATCCCTCACTAAAATTTCAAGAAATGTTTTCCCCCTAACTGTGCACCGTTACGAAGGTTCGTTGTTTCGAAGCACCATGTGATGATCGGGTGTGATAGATTCTAACGTTCGCATACAACGGGTGTAAGCCAGATTAACACATGTGAAACAGTTAGGTTGACTTGATGAGCCTAGCATGTACAGACATGGCCTTGGAACATGAGAAACGGAAAGGTCAAACATGAGTCGTATGGAAGACGCGATCAACATGGAGATGTTCACCGTTGATGACTAGTCCGTTTCACGTGATGAGCGGACACGGCCTAGTCGATTCGGATCATGTATCACTTAGATGACTAGAGGGATGTCTATCTCAGTGGGAGTTCATTAAATAATTTGATTAGATGAACTTAATTATCATGAACTTAGTCTAAAATTGTCTTTACAATCTATCCTGTAGATCCAATGGCCCACACTAATGTTGCCCTCAACTTCAACACGTTCCTAGAGAAAACCAAGCTGAAAGACGATGGAAGCAACTATACGGACTGGATCCATAACTTGAGGATCATCCTCATAGCTTACAAGAAAGCATATGTCCTTGAAGCACCGCTAGGTGACGCACCCATTTTCCCAGCAACTCAAGACGTTATGAATGCCTGGCAGTCGCGTAGTGATGATTACTTCCTTGTTCAGTGCGGCTGTTGGCGTTCTGGGAATGGGGGTCCCCAGACTTGCCTGCCTGCGGCCCACAACGTGGCTAAGCAGCAGGCCGTACGGCCCATCTTCATCAACAAGGCACCCAAGACCCTCACGAGGGTCCAAGCCTCACGAGGAGGACGACGCAAGACCTCCTCTGGAGTGGCCTAGCCAGGCAAGCTCACGAGGAGCGGAGATATAAAGGCGAGGCAAACCTCACGAGGCTCTCGTGACATGAGCCATGACGAACGGCACCAGGCGGGTGCCAGGCGGGCGCCAGTGCGTGCAGCGTCTCTATTTCCTCTTTGGTGCTAAGGCGGACAGCGCAGGCGAAGAGTACCGAGGCATCAGGCAAAGGTTGCCATATTGGTGCAACGAGACCAAGACCGGAGGACGGCAAGGCGGAGGTCATCGTGGGTCCCAAGACGGCGTCACCCCAGAGCTTTTCGCAGGCGAAGACCGCTTTTGTCAAGATAGCTTGTACTAGCTGTCCCCCTTCAAATTTGCCCGCCGTTGTTGGCTCCCTTCCCGCTCGATATTTGGGAAGAGGACCAGGGCCTATATGAGTAGAGCTAGCCACCACAGTAGAGATATGGAATCCTCACGCCACAAGTTCACAAGCACAAGAACACCTCAACCTCAGGAGGCTGTTCTTCCCTTGTTCTGTTCATTAGCCCAAGAGGCAATCCACCACCACCACACTGGAGTAGGGTATTACACCACAACGGTGGCCCGGACCAGTATAAACCTCGTGTCTCTCTGTGTTGCGAGTTCGTCGAGTTTTTCCGCAAGATCTTAGTGAGCTAGAGCGTAGATTGGTAGGAGGAAAAGACTTCGCGCGCACCCCAGTGTTCGAACCTTAAGGGTTTGCCGGAACCCCACATCCGACATTTGGCGCGCCAGGTTGGGGTGCGCCGGAGCTTCTTCTCCGCCAACCAGCTTGACGACGCTCCCCAGCCGCGATGTCTGGCGATTCAAGGGCCGACTCCGACCGCTGGGCAGCCTGGCCAGCCCGGGCAGCGCCGCCTTCCCATGAAGGTCTCAACCCTGCACTCCAAGCGGTACGGGCGCCGCCAAACCCCGCCGGGCGCGGGCAGTGCGGCCAGGCGTCATCCACCCTCACCCCACGACAGGTACGGGCCGCGGCAAGAGCAGCAAGACATGCCGCGGCAACGGCGCCGCACTCACGGCGGGAGCAAGCAAACATGCGGGCAGCGCTCACTGTGGCGAGGGAGCTGCTGCGATGCAGGCTGATGGAGAGCAGCCGGGACATGCTGCTTGAGCGTGTTGCCGAGCTGTTGGACGCAGCGGCGTCGGGAGCACCACCCTTCTGCTATCGACTTCCTCCCCAGTCCACTGCAGGGCCGCGCGGCGAACCTCACCACGTCTGCGCACCATCGACTACGCCCGGGGGCTTCATCAACATCAGCACGGCCGGCGGCATAGGGGGCTCCAACTCCCCCATGCCGCCCTCGACAAGCACAAGCGCAAGCGTCGCCCCCCATGGTCCCGACCGGATGTCGTATTGTCAGGATGCCGTGATGGGCGGAGCAACATGGAGCGTGGGGCACCACGGCGAGGTGTTAGGGGTGACGGCCCCGGAAGCCTACGTGCCCCGCATGATGGACCAAGGGTACGCACCAGAGGACGACCTCGGCTCATTCACTGGAGAAGATTGGGGGGAGGGGGCGCTAGGAGCCGAAGCCTTCCAAGAACCAACGGAGAACCACAACAATCGCGCCGGCAACGGCAACTACAGGGTACCGCTAGTCTCTCAGGAACAGGCTTATGCTAACCATGGACTACAGATGAATCAGGTTGCAGCGTTGATCGACGACCCATGCACGACGGCACCCGTCCCAACCAGGGAGACACGCTGGGGGCCACTGAGAGGGAGCCAGGAGCAAGGCCCCTCCCCGCGGCACGCGACGCCCGATGACACCCGGAGGTAGGCCCTCTGCCGGGGAGGCCTCGACAACCCTTCCCCCGGCAGAGGACCTGTGGTCGCCGAGGGAACCGCTGGCGTCCTCTTTCCCTCCTTTGTGTCGTCCTGGTGACCGGTCGGCTCAGAGGAGGTCAAGAGTGCGCAAGGCGGGGCCCTCGTCTGGCGATATGAAGCAAGGCCGGTACCTGTGAAGAAGGCCCAGTGCCTGTGAAGCTCGTCGCCCGTGACACTCTCACGTAATAATGAGTTGGGGCTGTACACGCCCCAGAGTCTCAGGGGTGCCGGCCTCAGGCCCTGGGGCTCCCTCCCATGCCTAGTGGCAGCACTTAGCTCCGCGCTGGTGAGAAGACTTGAAGACCAGAAGACTAGACTAGGTGCCGGACGCGGCCTTTTGCTTTGGATCTCTCTTTCTGCAGCTTTGCTTTCTGGATCTGGATTTGAGTTGAAGCTGAGTTTTTATCGATGCGCGCGGGGGGGGAGCCTTTTCTCGTTTGAGCAATTTCTTGCTTTCTAGATCTCGTTTTGTTTGGGACTCATGTCTGTCGCCTTTCCCCCACGAGCTCCTCGTGTTCGGGACTGCGCGAAGCACGCGCGCACCAAGCACGCGCTAACGCTACAACTGGCGCTCACCTCACGTGGGGCCCCTTCCAAGAGGGCGAAGAGCTCCGTAAGGTTCTCAGGAACTCGACACATCGCAGCCCAACTCAAAGCTGGAGCTGACTAAGGTAAACCAAGACAGAAAACTCGCATCAGGATTCACAAGTTCACGAGGACACAAATTCACATCGCATGGAAAAGTTAGAACTGCGGTTTGCTTACATGAGGGCTCCCCCTCTCAAAATGCTCTCACAAGTTTTTCAAGGGCCACGCTCGAGTTTGTGCGCAGGGTGAAACGACGGAGAACAAGGGATCAGCCAGAAATGTCGCTCGCCGCGTCACTCGTGGATGCGTCACTCGCGTCGTTATCGTCTTCATTGGCATTGTCGCCGCCATCGGCGACGCCCCCGACGCCGTCGTCAACCACGTCGCCTTCGTCTGCGGCGACCACCACCGCGTCGTCCTCGGAAGTGAAGGCCCTGACCAACTCCTCCACATTGTCCTCAACCCAACGCGCTAGGTCACCCCAGACGGCCGTGGGTACAAGGGCGATGGCGGCGTCGAAATCAAAGTCAGGGTCGGCATTCAGGAGGTGGCTGAAGATGCGGGAGAAAGCGCGCTCGAGCAGGCCACGACCCCTTTCCTCCATGAGCTGGCGAGCTCTGGCAGATCGGGCCTCCAGGAGCATCACCACCTTGGTGAAGAAGGTCAGGTGGCTGGCATAGTCATTCGAGTGAGGGGCCGGCGCCTCCACGTCGCAGATATGGCTCAGGGCAATATTGGCCCTGTTTCGGAGATCCTGAAGCATAGGGGTATGCTCGCGCTCCAGTGTGCGTCGCTGAAGCACTTCTTCCGTGTTCTTCCTCGCGACGGCCTCAGTGTCATCAACCCGCCTCCGGAGGGAACGCAGCTCGGCGCGCGCGGAGGCCAAGTACGCCTGCGCCGTGACCAGGGCGGCGGCCATGGCTTCCGCGCGCCTCTCAGCCTCGTCCAACCTGGGCCTGAGGGCAGCGGCCCTGCCCTCGTCCTCCATGCTCGCGAGCTTCAGCTTCAGGTCGTACCTGCCCTCCAGGTCCACGCGAACCTCGGCCACCCGGCGGTTCACCTCCTCCTCAACTCCAGCCTCGCGAGCCCCGACGGCGTCTTCTGCTTGGGCAACTTGACGCTCCCTCGTCTCCAGTTGCTCGAGCTCGCGGCTACGCTCCATGGCCTCCAGGGCCAGCGCCTCCTCACGCTTTCGGACCTCCTCTCCCTCCGCGGGCGTCCCCGTCAGCGACGCAAGAGCAGCCCTGCGCGCCTCCACTTGCTGCTCAAGAGACGCGCTCCAGGCCTGGAGCTCCCACGCGCGCTTCTCCGCAGCCTCGCGGCGGAGATCAGCCTCGCGAGCCTCTTCCAAGGCTCGTGAGCGGGCTTCGTGGGAAACCTTGAGAGATGCATCGGCCTTCGCATTCTCAAAGTCACGCTGATAGCGGCCGAGGTTGATGGCCACCTTCAGCTTGCCCCGCTCCTCCGCCAGCCGAAGACCTTCAGCCTCAAGACGTGAATCGACACTCGCGAGCTCTTCGCCAAGTCGTCTCACCGCGTTCATCGCCTCCTGGAAGAGCTCATGGCAAACCACGCTCCGCCCGCGCTCAAGCTCGAACGCCCGGCCTTCTTCATCCTCCACCTCGGGGGCTGCGGGCGGGGCGCTAAGCGGCGCGCCACCCCTCGGCAGGGGGCTGGGGGCTGGCGCCACACCCGACACTAGCCCATCCTCGCGAGAAGCCCAAGCCGGCTGGGGCTCGCTGCTCGAAGAGGAGCCGAAGATTGAAGCCAGCAAGTTGCCGTCAAAGACCAGCGAAGGAGTCTTGGGCACCCCTGCCAAGCTCCACGCGAGACCAAGGGGGAGGAGCTACGAGGCCGCAGGTTCAGCGCGCCAGGAAGGCAGGAGTGCCCCTTCAACCAACCCTGCTCCAGGGGCAACCAGCGGACTCGGAGCGCTCGAGGCCGGTGGAAGAGTTAAGGAAGAGGGAGGCCGTTTCTCAGGAGACTCGGCAGCCTCAGTGGAAGGAGCCCTGAAAGACTAGCGTCAGAAAAAAAAACAGTACACAAGGAGCCACGGTGGTACGATACTTACACGTCGACGGCGATGTACTTCCTCCGCTTCAGCGGTCCAAAGATGCTACTGCTGCTAGGGGATCCCTTCCTCTTGCGGAGCTCCTCGAAGTCCACACAAAGGCGTCCAAAGCGCTGGACGTGATGGCCGGTGCACAGCGGGGCCGAAGAAGAGCTCGGAAGAACATCTACAGGGGTGCCCGGTTGTGGCGAACAGCCGGGCACCATTTCACCATGACCTCCCGAGGCTCCTGGAGCCTTGGCCTCGGGAGTCACATGCAGTGTCTCCTCAGCAACCGACGCCTCGGGAGGGGAGTGGCAGGCTCCTGAGGACGATGCCCCAGGATCATCACTCGGCACGTGCTCCTCAGCACTCGAGCCGCCGGCCTCCGCCTGAGCTCGCCCACCAGCACCGTCACTTGGGGCGAGCTCAGCATCAGGGGCAAGGAAGGGAACCATGGCGACGGGGTTCTCACGAGGCCCCTCCAGGCCGATCGGCCGCGGCCCCCATTCATCAAAGAGAGGCATGTCCTTTACAAATTCATCCTTATTCTTGCAGCGATACAGTAAACAGTTCTTCCCAGGCAGTTCGGCCGGCAGAAAGACACCCGTCAGGACCTTGAGCACTGTTCACCGCGCCCCGAGGAGGAGCCCGGACTCCTGAAACCTCATATGGTCCTGGCTGCTGAGCAAGGTCCACATTGGGCGAGAATGGCGCTGAAGCGGAGCGACCCGGCGTTGGACGAATTCCTTCACCACCATCGGTGCAGTTACGCCACGATCCTTCAGCAACCTCAACCTGAGCCAGACGCAGGCAAGGCCGGGGCTCGCGAGCCGCTGATGGCTCCAGCCGAAGTTAGGAACAGCGGGCCCCGACGGAGCCTGAAGCAGAGGACTGAGCACACTGGCATCGACAAACACCCATCGCGTCCGGAATTTGCTCGTGGATGGAGGAAGCTCGAAATCGATCCCCTCGCCCGCCGTCGTAGCCACGGCCTGGAAGCTCACACACCCCGAGCATTGCCGAGGGTTGGCCAGATGCAATGAGAAGAAGTGGCGGAGGAGAGCCACCGAAGGAGCGATGCCCACCATGGCTTCGCACACGAAGGCGAAGACAGCAAGAAGAGTCACAGACTGAGGGTCGAGATGCAGCATGTGGATCTGATAGGGCTCAAGCACAGCATTGAAGAAGGCAGAGAAGGGAGGAATCAGGCCAGCCCAGAGGGCATCTATGAAGATTGGGACCTCGGTGGCCATCTGAGCCGTGCGAGTGCGAGACGCGGGCTAAGCCACCGTCTCCCCCTACTCATTGAAGCTGGAAGCAAGCATCGGGCGCAACTTGTCCATGGCCTCGATCGTCGTTGAGCACCCGAGACCGGCCGAGCGCCGGCGCAAAGGACGGAGGCACGGCTGGAAGAGACAGAGGACTCTTCCCCTTCTCAGCTTGTTTTGGCGCCATGGCGATGGAGCAGGCGGAGCGCAAGTCAGATTGGAGAAGAGAAGCAGAGCCACAAGGAAGTAGGGGAATTGGGGGAGAGAATAACTGTGTAGGCTGCAGGGGCCGCATAGCTAGGCAGATTCAAAGGCAGCATGGGGAAGCGGAGACGCCCACGTCCAATCAACCGCCACGCGTCGACCGAGGCCGCAGGCTTTTGGGGCCCGCGGTGCTCCGAACTTAACCCTTGGCTTCGCCGCGAAGCCAAGCCCGAGCGCACCTTGGGCCCGGGGGCTACTGTCGGCGTTCTGGGAACGGGGGTCCCCAGACTTGCCTGCCTGCGGCCCACAACGTGGCTAAGCAGCAGGCCGTACGGCCCATCTTCGTCAACAAGGCACCCAAGAATCTCGCGAGGGTCCAAGCCTCGCGAGGAGGACGACGCAAGACCTCCTCTGGAGTGGCCTAGCCAGGCAAGCTCACGAGGAGCGGAGATATCAAGGCGAGGCAAACCTCACGAGGCTCTCGTGACGTGAGCCATGACGAACGGCACCAGGCAGGCGCCAGTGCACGCAGCGTCTCTATTTCCTCTTTGGTGCTAAGGCGGCCAGTGCAGGTGAAGAGTACCGAGGCATCAGGCAAAGGTTGCCATATTGGTGCAACGAGACCAAGACCGGAGGACGGCAAGGCGGAGGTCATCGTGGAGCCCAAGACGGCGTCACCCCAGAGCTTTTCGCAGGCGAAGACCGCTTTTGTCAGGATAGCTTGTACTAGCTGCCCCCTTCAAATTTGTCCGCCGTTGTTGGCTCCCTTCCCGCTTGATATTTGGGAAGAGGACCAGGGCCTATATAAGTAGAGCTAGCCACCACAGTAGAGATACGGAATCCTCACGCCACAAGTTCACAAGCATAAGAACACCTCAACCTCAGGAGGCTATTCTTCCCTTGTTCTGTTCATCAGCCCAAGAGGCAATCCACCACCACCACACTGGAGTAAGGTATTACACCACAACGGTGGCCCGAACCAGTATAAACCTCGTGTCTCTCCGTGTTGCAAGTTCGTCGAGTTTGTCCGCAAGATCTTAGTGAGCTAGAGCGTAGATTGGCAGGAGGGAAAGACTTCGCACGCACCCCAGTGTTCAAACCTTAAGGGTTTGCCGGAACCCCACATCCGACAGCGGCATGCTTTATAGCTTAGAATCGGGGCTCAAAAAGCGTTTTGAGCAACACAGAGCATATGAGATGTTCCAAGAGCTGAAAATGGTTTTCCAAGCTCATGCCCGGGTCGAGAGATATGAAGTCTCCGACAAGTTCTAAAGTTGTAAGATGGAGGAAAACAGTTCTGTTAGCGAGCACATACTCAAAATGTTTGGGTTGCACAACTGCTTGTCTCAGCTGGGAGTTAATCTTCCAGATGACTCGGTCATTGATAGAATCCTCTAGTCGCTTCCACCTAGCTACAAGATCTTTGTGACAAACTACAATATGCAAGGGATGGAGAAGTCCATTCCTGAGTTATATTCGATGCTGAAATCAGCGGAGGTGGAGTTCAAAAAGAACATCAAGTGTTGGTGGTGAATAAGACCACTAGTTTCAAGAAAGGCAAGGGTAAGAAGAACTTCAAGAAGGACGGCAAGGGAGTTGCCGCGCCCGGTAAGTCAGTTGCCGGGAAGAAGCCAAAGAATGGACCCAAGCCTGAGACTGAGTGCTTTTATTGCAAGGGAAATGGTCACTGGAAGCGTACTGCCCCAAGTACTTAGCGGATAAGAAGGCCGGCAACGCCAAAGGTATATATGATATACATGTTATTGATGTGTACCTTACCAGCGCTCGTAGTAGCTCCTGGGTATTTGATACCGGTGCGGTTTCTCACATTTGTAACTCAAAATAGGAGCTGCGGAATAAGCGGAGACTGGCAAAGGACGAGGTGACGATGCGCGTTGGGAATGGTTCCAAGGTCGATGTGATTGCCGTCGGCACGCTACCTCTACATCTATCTTCGGGATTAGTTTTAAACCTCAATAATTGTTATTTAGTACCAGCTTTGAGCATGAACATTGTATCTGGATCTCGTTTGATGTGAGATGGCTACTCATTTAAATTCGAGAATATTGGTTGTTCTATTTATATGAGAGATATGTTTTATGGTCATGCCCCGCTGGTCAATGGTTTATTTTTATTGAATCTCGAACGTGATGTTACACATATTCATAGTGTGAATGCCAAAAGATGTAAGGTTGATAATGATAGTCCCACATACTTGTGGCACTGCCGCCTTGGTCACATTGGTGTCAAACGCATGAAGAAACTCCATGCAGATGGACTTTTGGAGTCTCTTGATTATAAATCATTTGACACATGCGAACCATGCCTCATGGGCAAAATGGCGAAGAGTCCGTTCTCCGGAACAATGGAGCGAGCAACCAACTTGTTGGAAATAATACATACTGATGAATGCGGTCCAATGAGCGTTGAGGCTTGCGGTGGCTATCGTTATGTTCTCACCCTCACTGATGACTTAAGTAGATATTGGTATGTCTACTTAATGAAACACAAGTCTGAGACCTTTGAAAAGTTCAAGGAATTTCAGAGCGAGGTAGAGAATCAACGTGATAGGAAAATAAAGTTCTTACGATCAGATCGTGCTGGAGAATATTTGAGTCACGAGTTTGGCACGGACTTAAGGAAATGTGGAATTGTTTCACAACTCACGCCACCTGGAATACCTCAGCTCGAACGTCGTAATCGCACTCTATTGGATATGGTGCGATCTATGATGTCTCTTACCATCTACCGCTATCATTTTGGGGTTATGCTTTAGAAACTACCGCATTCACTTTAAATAGGGCACCGTCTAAATCTGTTGAGATGACACCGTATGAATTATGGTTTGGGAAGAAACCTAAGCTGTCGTTTCTGAAAGTTTGGGGATGCGATGCTTATGTCAAGAAACTTCAACCTGAAAAGCTCGAACCCAAATCGGAAAAATGCGTCTTCATAGGATACCCTAAGGAAACTATTGGGTATACCTTCTACCTCAGATCCGAGGGCAAGATCTTTGTTGCCAAGAATGGATCCTTTCTGGAGAAAGAGTTTCTATCGAAATAAGTAAGTGGGAGGAAAGTAGAACTTGATGAGGTACCCCCTCTTGAACCGGAAAGTAGCGCAGCTCAGGAAGATGTTTCTGTGGTGCCTGCACCGACTAGAGAGGAAGTTAATGATGATGATCATGAAACTTCGGATCAAGTTGCTACTGAACTTCATAGGTCCACGAGGACACATTCCACACCAGAGTGGTCCGACAACCCTATCTTGGAAATCATGTTGTTAGACAACGGTGAACCTTCGAACTATGAAGAAGCGATGGCGGGCCCGGATTCCAACAAATGGCTTGAAGCCATGAAATCCGAGATAGGATCCATGTATGAGAACAAAGTATGGACTTTGGTGGACTTGTCTGATGATCGGCGAGCCATAGAAAATAAGTGGATCTTTAAGAAGAAGACTGGCGTGGATGGTAATGTGACCATCTATAAGGCTCGGCTTGTCGCTAAGGGTTATCGACAAGTTCAAGGAGTTGACTACGATGAGACCTCACCCATAGCGAAGCTGAAGTCCGTCCGAATCATGTTAGCAATTGCCGCATTCTATGATTATGTAATCTGGCAAATGGACGTCCAAACGGCATTCCTTCACGGTTTCCTCAAGGAAGAATTGTATATGATGCAGCCGGAAGGTTTTGTCGATCCTAAGAATGCTGACAAGGTATGCAAGCTCCAGTGCTCCATCTATGGGTTGGTGCAAGCATCTCAGAGTTGGAACATTCGCTTTGATGAAATGATCAAAGCGTTTGGTTTTATACAGATTTATGGAGAAGCCTGTATTTACAAGAAAGTGAGTGGGAGCTCTGTAACATTTCTCATATTATATGTGGATGACATACTATTGATGGGAAATGATATAGAACTGTTGGAAAGCATAAAGGCCTACTTGAATAAGTGTTTTTCAATGAAGGACCTTGGAGAAGCTGCTTACATATTAGGCATCAAGATCTATAGAGATAGATCGAGAAGCCTCATTGGCCTTTCACAAAGCACATACCTTGACAAGATATTGAAGAAGTTCAATATGGATCAGTCCAAGAAGGGGTTCTTGCCTGCCTGTATTGCAAGGTGTGAGATTGAGCACCGCTCAACGCCCGACCTCGGCAGTAGAAAGAGAAAAGATGAGTGTCATCCCCTATGCCTCGGCCATAGGCTCTATTATGTATGCCATGCTGTGTACCAGACCTGATGTGAACCTTGCCATAAGTTTGGTATTGAGGTACCAAAGTGATCCCGGTATGGAACACAGTAAAGCGGTCAAGAATATCCTGAAGTACCTGAAAAGGACTAAGGATATGTTTCTCGTTTATGGAGGTGCCGAAGAGCTCGTCGTAAAGGGTTACATCGACGCTAGCTTTGACACAGATCTGGATGACTCCAAGTCACAAACATGATACGTGTATATTTTGAATGGTGGGGCAGTCAGCTGGTGCAGTTGCAAGCAAAGCGTCGTGGCGGGATCTACATGTGAAGCGGAGTACATGGCTGCTTCGAAAGCAGCGTGATACGTCCATTTTGCATCATGCTTTTATATCGATATTTATTGCATTATGGGCTGTTATTACACATTATGTCACAATACTTATGCCTATTCTCTCTTATTTTACAAGGTTTACACGAAGAGGGAGAATGTCGGCAGCCGGAATTCTGGGCTGAAAAAGGAGCAAATATTAGAGACCTATTCTGCACAACTCCAAAAGTCCTGAAACTCCACGAAAGTCAGTTTTGGAATATATCAAAAATATTGGGTGAACAAAGCACCAGAGGGGGGCCACACCCTGTCCACGAGGGTGGAGGGCGCGCCCCTGCCTCGTGGGCCCCCTGGCAGGCCTCCGGCGCCCATCTTTTGCTATATGAAGTCTTTTGCCCTGGAAAAAATCTGAAGGAAGCTTTCGGGACGAAGCGCCGCCGTTTCGAGGTGGAACCTGGCGAAACCAATCTAGGGCTCCGACGGAGTTGTTGTACCGGGGAAACATCCCTCCGGGAGGGGGAAATCATCACCATCATCATCACCATCGATCCTCTCTTCGGGAGGGGTCAATCTCCATCAACATCTTCATCAACACCATCTCCTCTCAAACCCTAGTCCATCTCTTGTATCCAATCTTTGTATCAAAACCTCAGATTGGTACATGTGGGTTGCTACCTTGTAGTTGATGCTAGTTGGTTTATTTGGTGGAAGATCATATGTTCAGATCCTTTATGCATGTTAATACCCCTCTGATTATGAACATGAATATGATTTGTGAGTAGTTACGTTTGTTCCTGAGGACATGGGAGAAGTCTTGCTATAAGTAGTCATGTGAATTTGGTATTCGTTCGATATTTTGATGAGATGTATGTTGTCTTTCCTCTAGTGGTGTTATGTGAACATCAACTACATGAAACTTCACCATTTTTTGGGCCTAGGGGAAGGCATTGGGAAGTAATAAGTAGATGATGGGTTGCTAGAGTGACAGAAGCTTAAACCCTAGTTTATGCGTTGCTTCGTAAGGGGTTGATTTGGATCCACATGTTTCATGCTATGGTTAGGTTTACCTTAATACTTCTTTTGTAGTTGCGGATGCTTGCAAGAGGGGTTAATCATAAGTGGGATGCTTGTCCAAGGAAGGGCAGTACCCAAGCACTGGTCCACCCACATATCAAATTATCAAAGTAACGAATGCGAATCATATGAGCATGATGAAAACAAGCTTGACGATAATTCCCATGTGTCCTCGGGACCGCTTTCCTTTATATAAGAGTTTGTCCAGGCTTGTCCTTTGCTACAAAAAGGATTGGGCCACCTTGCTACACCTTGTTTACCTTTGTTACTTGTTACCCGTTACAAATTACTTTATCACAAAACTATCTGTTATCGATAATTTCAGTGCTTGCAGAGAATACCTTACTGAAAACCGCTTGTCATTTCCTTCTGCTCCTCGTTGGGTTCGACACTCTTACTTATCGTAAGGAACTATGATAGATCCCCTATACTTGTGGGTCATCAAGACTCTTTTCTGGCGCCGTTGCCGGGGAGTGAAGCGCCTTTGGTAAGGAAAAAATTATATAGTGTGCTGAAATTTACTGTCACTTGTTACTATGGAAAGTAATCCTTTGTGGGGCCTGTTCGGGGTATCTTCACCCCGACCAGTAGAGCAAAGAGTTGCTCCTCAACCTGCTGAACCTACTAAAAAATGTTTACTTTGAAATTCCTTTGGGTATTATAGTGAAACTGCTAGCTAATCCTTTTACACGAGATGGAACATTGCATCCCAATTTGCACCTAATCTATGTGGATGAAGTTTGTGGATTATTTAAGCTTGCAGGTATGCCCGAGGATGTTATCAAGAAGAAGTTCTTCCATTTATCTTTGAAGGTAAAGTCATTGACATGGCTTAGGCTATGCGATGATATTGGATCATGGAACTACAACTGATTGAAATTGGAATTTCATCAGATGTTTTATCCTATGCATCTGGTTCATCGTGATCATAATTATATATATAATTTTTGGCCTCGCGAAAGAGAAAGCATCGCTCAAGCTTGGGGGAGGCTTAAGTCAATGTTATATTCATGCCCCAATCATGAGCTCTCAATAGAAATTATTATTCAAAAATTTTATGCTCGGCTTTCTCTCAATAATCGCTCCATGCTCGATACTTCTTGTACTTGTTTTTTTATGATGAAGACTTTTGAGTTCAAATGGGATTTATTGGAAATAATTAAACACAACTTTGAAGATTGGGAACTCGAGAAGGTAAGGAGTCAGGTATAACACCTAAGTTTGATTGTGTTAAATCTTTTAATGATACCGATGCTTTTTGTGAATTTAGCACTAAATATGGACTTGACTCTGAGATAGTAGCTTCTTTATGTGAATCCTTTGCTACTCATGTTGATCTCCCTAAGGAGAAGTGGTTTAAATATCATCCTCCCATTGAAGTAAAAGTAGTTGAACCTATTAAAATTGAAGAAAAGACAGTCACTTATAATGTTGATCCTATTGTTCCTACCGCTTATATTGAGAAACCACCTTTCCCTGCTAGAATAAAGGATCATGCTAAAGCTTCAACTGTGGTTCGTAAGAGTAATACTAGAACACCTGCACCCCCTGAGCAAATTAAAGTTGAACCTAGTATTGCTATGGTTAAAGATCTCTTGGTCGATAATATTGATGGGCATGTTATTTACTTCTATGATGAAGCTGCTAGAATTGCTAGACCCAATACTAAAAATAAACATAGACCTGTTGTAGGTATGCCTGTTATTTCTGTTAAAATAGGAGATCATTTCTATCATGGCTTATGTGATGCGGGTGCTAGTGCGAGTGCAATACATCATTCTTTATTCGAAGAAATTATGCATGATATTGCACCTGCTGAGTTAGAAGGTATTGATGTTACAATTAAGCTTGCCAATAGAGATACTATTTCACCAGTTGGGATTGTTAGAGATGTTGAAGTATGGGAAAGTTAAATATCCTACTGATTTTCTTGTTCTTGGTTCCCCACAAGATGACTTTTGTCCCATTATATTTGGCAGACCCTTCTTGAATATTGTTAATGCTAAGATAGATTGCAAAAAGATGTTACTATTGGTTTAGGGGATATGTCTCATGATTTTAATTATGCTAAATTTCGTAGACAACCCCATGATAAAGAATTGCCTAGTAAAGATGAAATTGTTGGTCTTGCTTCTATTGTCGTGCCTCCTAATGATCCTTTAGAACAATATTTGCTAAACCATGAAAATGATATGTTTATGAATGAAAGAAGGGAAATAGATGAAGTATTCTTGAAGCAGGGACCTATTTTGAAACACAATTTTCCTGTTGAAATTCTAGGGGCTCCACCCAAGGGTGATCCCGTGTTTGAGCTTAAACCATTACCTGATACTCTTAAATATGCTTATCTTGATGAAAAGAAGATATATCCTGTTATTATTAGTGCTAACCTTTCAGAGCAGGAAGAAGAGAAATTATTGAAAACTCCGAAGAAGCACCGTGCTGCTATTGGATATACTCTTGATGATTTTAAGGGCATTAGTCCCACTCTATGCCAGCACAAAATAAAATTGGAGAAAGACGCTAAACCGGTTGTTGATCACCAACCACGGTTAAATCCTAAGATGAAAGAAGTGGTAAGAAAAGAAATACTAAAGCTTCTGGAGGCAGGTATAATTTATCCTGTTGCTGATAGTCAGTGGGTAAGTCCTGTCAATTGTGTCCCTAAGAAGGGAGGTATTACTGTTGTTCCTAATGATAAAGATGAATTGATCCCACAAAGAATTGTTACAGGTTATAGAATGTTAATTGATTTCCGCAAACTAAATAAAGATACTAAAAAGGATCATTACCCTTTACCTTTTATTGATCAAATGCTATAAAGATTATCCAAACATACACATTTTTTCTTTCTAGACGGTTATTCTAGTTTCTCTCAAATACCTGTGTCAAAAGAGGATCAAGAAAAGACCACTTTTACTAGCCCTTTCAGTACCTTTGCTTATAGACGTATGCCTTTTGGTTTATGCAATGCACCTGCTACCTTTCAAAGATGTATGACTACTATATTCTATGACTTTTGTGAAAAGATTGTTGAGGTTTTCATGGATGATTTCTCCGTGTATGGAACTTCTTTTGATGATTGCTTAAGCAACCTTGATCGAGTTTTGCAGAGATGTGAAGAAACTAATCTTGTCTTGAATTGGGAGAAGTGTCACTTTATGGTTAATGAAGGTATTGTCTTGGGGCATAAAATTTCTGAAAGAGGTATTGAAGTTGATAAAGCTAAAGTTGATGCTATTGAAAAGATGCCGTGTCCTAAGGACATTAAAGGTATAAGAAGTTTCCTTGGTCATGCCGATTTTGATAGGAGGTTCATTAAAGACTTCTCAAAAATTTCTAGGCCTCTGACTAATCTCTTACAAAAAGATGTTCCTTTTGTCTTTGATGATGATTGTGTAGAAGCATTTGAAATACTTAAGAAAGCCTTGATTTCTGCACCTATTGTTCGGCCACCTGATTGGAATTTACCCTTTGAAATTATGTGTGATGATAGTGATTATGCTGTAGGTGCTGTTCTAGGACAAAGAGTTGATAGAAATTAAATGTTATTCAATATGCTAGTAAAACTCTAGATAGTGCCCAGAGAAATTATGCTACTACTGAAAAAGAATTTTTAGCAGTTGTATTTGCTTGTGATAAGTTCAGACCCTATATTGTTGATTCTAAAGTAAATGTTCACACTGATCATGCTGCTATTAAATATCTTATGGAAAAGAAAGATGCTAAACCTAGAGTTATTAGATGGGTTCTCCTACTACAAGAATTTGATTGGCATATTATAGATAGAAAGGGAGCTGAGAACCCCATTGCAGACAACTTATCTAGGTTAGAGAATGTTCTTGATGACCCACTACCTATTGATGATAGCTTTCCTGATGAACAATTAGCTGTCATAAATGCTTCTCGTACTGCTCCATGGTATGCTGATTATGCTAATTACATTGTTGCTAAATTTATACCACCTAGTTTCACATACCAGCAAAAGAAAAAGTTTTTCTATGATTTAAGACATTACTTCTGGGATGACCCACACCTTTATAAAGAAGGAGTAGATGGTGTTATTAGACGTTTTGTACCTGAGCATGAACAGGAACAGATCCTACGCAAGTGTCACTCCGAGGCTTATGGAGGACACCACGCTGGAGATAGAACTGCACATAAGGTATTGCGATCCGGTTTTTATTGGCCTACTCTTTTCAAAGATGCCCGTAAGTTTGTCTTGTCTTGTGATGAATGTCAAAGAATTGGTAATATTAGTAGATGTCAGGAAATGCCTATGAACTATTCACTTGTTATTGAACCATTTGATGTTTGGGCCTTTGATTGTATGGGACCGTTTTCTTCCTCTAATGGGTATACACATATTTTAGTTGCTGTTGATTATGTTACTAAGTGGGTAGAAGCTATTCCAACTAGTAGTGCTGATCATAACACCTCTATTAAGATGCTTAAAGAAGTTATTTTCCCGAGGTTTGGAGTCCCTAGATACTTAATGACTGATGGTGGTTCACATTTTATTCATGGTGCTTTTCGTAAAATGCTTGCTAAGTATGACGTTAATCATAGAATTGCATCTCCATACCACCCACAGTCTAGTGGTCAAGTAGAATTGAGTAATAGAGAGATTAAATTAATTTTGCAAAAGACTGTTAATAGATCTAGAAAGAATAGGTCTAAGAAACTTGATGATGCATTATGGGCCTATGGAACTGCATATAAAAATCCTATGGGTATGTCTCCGTATAAAATGGTTTATGGAAAATCATGTCACCTACCTCTTGAACTAGAACATAAGGCATATTGGGCCATTAAAGAGCTCAATTATGATTTCAAGCTTGCCGGTGAGAAGAGACCATTTGACATTAGCTCACTTGATGAGTGGAGAACCCAAGCCTATGAGAATGCCAAACTGTTTAAAGAAAAAGTTAAAAGATGGCATGACAAAAGGATACAAAAGCGTGAGTTTAATGTAGGTGATTATGTTTTGCTATACAACTCTTGTTTAAGATTTTTTGCAGGAAAACCCCTCTCTAAATGGGAAGGTCCTTACGTTATCGAGGAGGTCTATCGTTCCGGTGCCATAAAAATTAACAACTTCGAAGGCACAAATCCGAAGGTGGTGAACGGTCAAAGAATCAAACACTATATCTCAGGTAATCCCGTAAATGTTGAAACCAATATTATTGATACCGTAACCCCGGAGGAGTACATAAGGACACTTTCTAGAACGTTTCAGACTTCGAAAAGGAATAGGTATGTGGTAGGTAAGTAAACTGACTCCAAAATAGTTCTAATAGAAATTTTTCTCCGTTTTGGAATATTTAAGAAATTAGGAAAATAAGAAGTAGTCCGAAAGGGACACGAGGCGTCCACGAGGGTGGAGGGCGTGCCCTACCCCCTGGGTGCGCCCCCTGCCTCGTGGGCACCTCGTGTGCCCTCCGGACTCCGTTTTCTTGCACAATACTTCTTTTGGTCGGTAAAAATATATAATCTCCCGAAGGTTTTGACCCTCGTATCACGCAAATACCTCATGTTTTTGTTTTGAGCTGTTTTTTTGATAGATCCAGATCTCCAAGACGTCTCCAAGCGCCCCCAAGGACAAGTTCTTCGAGAAGGTCATCAACCCCTACCTCGCGGAGGTGCTGCAACACCCTCAAACCATTGAGATGCGTGAGGGGTTGCTGCACATCCGCGATGTGGAGGGACCAAGGAGGACCGGAAGCGTGGAGACAAGACTCGAAACAATGGAGCAACAAGTTTTCAAGTGCCAGGGGATGGTGGAACGCGGACTCAACGCCAACCACATGATGATCGCGGAGTTCACCAACAACCACAAGCTGGATACCAAGAGCATTGGGGAGACCATCTTCAAGCTTCACGAGAAAATCGAACATCTCCAAGCCCAGATCTATGACCTGCAAAACCAAAACTGTGAGTATGAATATAGATTCAAGAGGATGAGTTTGGGTGCAGATTTGAGGATCCCGGAGACTCGATCATCCTTATATGATGGTGAGCCTATGCCTTGGAAGATGGGCGACAAACCTACATCATCAAAAACTCCATCATCACCACCTTCGAAGAAAGAGACATAAATACATGGGTATGGGCACTCCCCTTGGCAACTGCCAAGCTTGGGGGAGGTGCCCCAGTATCGTATCACCATCACACTTCTATCTTTACCATTTTCCTTAGTTCGATCCTTTTGGTAATATCTTGATCTAGTAGAATAAAGTTTTAGTATGATTTAGTTTTGAGTTTTGTTTTATGATCCTTCTATGTAATCGAGTCCGTGAGCTATATATATAATAAAGATTAATCTTGAGTCGAGGGCTTGGTTATCTTGCTATGATCGTGAGGGAATAAAAGAAAGAATAAAAAAACAAAAAGATCCTGTTGATCTTATGGAGAGTAATGACTTCACATATAAAGAGTATGATGAATAAAAGTTGTTGAGAGTTGACAAACATAGTTTTGGTCATCATTGAAGTTAATAGGAAGTAATAAAGAAAGAGAGGTTTTCACATATAAATATACTATCTTGGACATATTTTATGATTGTGAGCACTCATTAAAATTTGACATGCTAAAAAGTTGATGTTGGACAAGGAAGACAACGTAATGGGTTATGTTTTCTTATATCCGAAATAAAGTATATTGTCATGGATCATCCAACATGTTGAGCTTGCCTTTCCCCCTCATGCTAGCCAATTTCTTTGCACCAAGTAGAGATACTACTTGTGCTTCCAAATATCCTTAAACCCAGTTTTGCCATGAGAGTCCACCGTATCTACCTATGGACTGAGTAAGATCCTTCAAGTAAGTTGTCATTGTTGCATGCAATAAAAATTGCTCTCTAAATATGTATGATCTATTAGTGTGGAGAAAATAAGCTTTATACGATCTTGTGATATGGAAGAAATAAAAGCGACAGACTGCATAATAAAGGTCCCTATCACAAGTGGCAATATAAAGTGACATTCTTTCGCATTGAGATTTTGTGCATCCAACCATAAAAGCACATGACAACCTCTGCTTCCCTCTGCGAAGGGCATGTCTTTTATTTTTGACTTATACCTTACAAGAGTCGCGGTGATCTTCACCTTTACTTTTTACACTTTATCCTTTGGCAGGCACATTGTGTTGGAAAGATCCTGATATATATATATATATATATCCAATTGGATGTAAGTTATCATAAACTATTATTTTTGACATTACCCTTGAGGTAAAAGGTTGGGAGGCAACACTATAAGCCCCTATCTTTCTCTGTGTCTGATTAAAACTCCATACCCATAAGTACTGCGTGAGTGTTAGCAATTGTGAAAGACTAAATGATAGTTGAGTATGTGGACTTGCTGAAAAGCTCTTATATTGACTCTTTCCGATGTTATGATAAATTGCAATTGCTTCAATGACTAAGATTATAGTCTGTTAGTTTTCAATGAAGTTTCTCATTCATACATTACATTGTGAATAGATTGTTACTTTAGCGTAAGAAATCATATGAATATATATATATATATATGTTGCTGTTATAAGAATGATCATGATGCCCTCATGTCCGTATTTTATTTTATCAACACATCTATCTCTAAACATGTGGACATATTTTTTGTTATCGGCTTCCGCTTGAGGACAAGCGAGGTCTAAGTTTGGGGGAGTTGATACGTCCGTTTTGCATCATGCTTTTATATCGATATTTATTGCATTATGGGTTGTTATTACACATTATGTCACAATACTTATGCATATTCTCTCTTATTTTACAAGGTTTACATGAAGAGGGAGAATGCCGGCAGCTGGAATTCTGGGCTGGAAAAGGAGCAAATATTAGAGACCTATTCTGCACAACTCCAAAAGTCCTAAAACTCCACGAAAGTAAGTTTTGGAATATATTAAAAATATTGGGCGAAGAAAGCACCAGAGGAGGGCCACACCCTGTCCACAAGGGTGGGGCGCGCGCCCCCTGCCTCGTGGGCCCCCTGGCAGGCCTCCAGTGCCCATCTTTTGCTATATTAAGTCTTTTTCCCTAGAAAAAATCATAAGGAAGCTTTCGGGACGAAGCGCTGCCATCTCGAGGCGGAAACTGGCGAAACCAATCTAGGGCTCCGGCGGAGCTGTTCTGCCGGGGAAACATCCCTCCGGGAGGAGGAAATCATCACCATCGTCATCACCATCGATCCTCTCTTTGGGAGGGGGTCAATCTCCATCAACATCTTCACCAGCAGCATCTCCTATCAATCCCTAGTTCATCTCTTGTATCCAATCTTTGTCTCAAAACCTCAGATTGGTACCTGTGGGTTGCTAGTAGTGTTGATTACTCCTTGTAGTTGATGCTAGTTGGTTTATTTGGTGGAAGATCATATGTTCAGATCCTTTATGCATGTTAATACCCCTTTGATTATGAACATGAATATGATTTTTGGGTAGTTACGTTTGTTCCTGAGGACATGGGAGAAGTCTTGCTATAAGTAGTCATGTGAATTTGGTATTCGTTCGATATTTTGATGAGATGTATGTTGTCTTTCCTCTAGTGGTGTTATGTGAACGTCAACTACATGAAACTTCACCATTTTTGGTGCCTAGGGGAAGGCATTGGGAAGTAATAAGTAGATGATGGGTTGCTAGAGTGACAGAAGCTTAAACCCTAGTTTATGCGTTGCTTCGTAAGGGGCTGATTTGGATCCACATGTTTCATGCTATGGTTAGGTTTACCTTAATACTTCTTTTGTAGTCGCGGATGCTTGCAAGAGGGGTTAATCATAAGTGGGATGCTTGTCCAAGGAAGGGCAGTCCCCAAGCACCGGTCCACCCACATATCAAATTATCAAAGTAACGAACGCGAATCATATGAGCATGATGAAAACTAGCTTGACGATAATTCCCATGTGTCCTCGGGAGCGCTTTCCTTTATATAAGAGTTTGTCCAGGCTTGTCCTTTGCTACAAAAAGGATTGGGCCACCTTGCTGCACCTTGTTTACCTTTGTTACTTATTACCCGTTACAAATTACTTTATCACAAAACTATATGTTATTGATAATTTCAGTGCTTGCAGAGAATACCTTACTGAAAACCGCTTGTCATTTCCTTCTGCTCGTCGTTGGGTTCGACGCTCTTACTTATCGAAAAGACTACAATAGATTCCCTATACTTGTGGGTCATCACAGCGCAGGAAGGAGTCTGGAATAAGGAGTTTATCACCGACCTAGGAGTGATTCCCAATGCTTCGGGCCTGATGACTCTCTTCTGTGACAACACTGGAACTATTGCCATTGCCAAGGAGCCCAGGTTTCACAAGAAGACCAAGCACATCAAGCGCCGCTTCAACTCCATTCGTGAATTAATTCAAGATGGAGACATGGTTATTTGTAAAGTACATATGGATCTGAATGTCGCAGATCCGTTGACTAAACCTCTTCCACGAGCAAAACATGATCAACACCAGTACTCTATGGGTGTTCGATTCATCACAATGTAACTAGATTATTGACTCAAGTGTAAGTGGGAGACTGTTGGAAATATGCCCTAGAGGCAATAATAAAATGGTTATTATTATATTTCCTTGTTCATGATAATTGTCTATTGTTCATGCTATAATTGTATTAACCGGAAACTGTAATACATGTGTGAATACATAGACCACAACATGTCCCTAGTGAGCCTCTAGTTGACTAGCTCGTTAATCAATAGATGGCTGTGGTTTCCTGACCATGGACATTGGATGTCGTTGATAACGGTATCACATCATTAGGAGAATGATGTGATAGACAAGACCCAATCCTAAGCATAGCACAAGATCGTGTAGTTCGTTTGCTAGAGCTTTTCTAATGTCAAGTATCATTTTCTTAGACCATGAGATTGTGCAACTCCCGGATGCCGTAGGAATGCTTTGGGTGTATCAAACGTCACAACGTAACTGGGTGACTATAAAGGTGCACTACAGGTATCTCCGAAAGTGTCTATTGGGTTGGCACGAATCGAGACTGGGATTTGTCACTCCGTATGACGGAGAGGTATCTCTGGGCCCACTCGGTAATGCATCATCATAATGAGCTCAATGTGACTAAGGAGTTAGCCATGGGATCATGCGTTACAGAATGAGTAAAGAGACTTGCCGGTAACGAGATTGAATGAGGTACGGGGATACCGACGACCGAATCTCGGGCAAATAACATACAGATGGACAAAGGGAATTGTATACGGGATTGATTGAATCCCCGACATCGTGGTTCATCCGATGAGATCATTGTGGAACATGTGGGAGCCAATATGGGTATCTAGATCCCGCTATTGGTTATTGGCCAGAGAGGTGTCTCGGTCATGTCTGCATGGTTCTCGAACTCGTAGGGTCTACACACTTAAGGTTCGGTGACACTAGAGTTGTAATGGGAATAGTATGTGGTTACCGATGGTTGTTCGGAGTCCCGGATGAGATCCCAGACGTGATGAGGAACTCTGGAAAGATCCGGAGGTAAAGATTGATATATTGGACGAACGGTATTGGAGTCCGGAATTGTTCTGGGAGTACCGGGTGACGACCAGCGTGACCGAAAGGAGTTTCGGAGGCCCCGACAAGCGTTGGGGGGCCTTATGGGCCAAGGGGAGGGGGCACATCAGCCCACTAAGGGGCTGTGCTCCCCTTCCACCCCATCTCACGTAAGCTGGAGAGGTGGGGTCGCCTCCCCTAGGGCAGCCGCCCCTCCCGGCTTGGGGGCCAAGTTTCCTAGGGGTGGGGGCGCCCAAACCCATCTAGGATTTCCCCTTGGCCGTAGTGCTTGGGGAAGCCCTGTCGGAGAACCACGAGCCCCACCACCACGCCGTCGTGCTGCCGAAGTTCTCCCTCAACTTCTCCTCTCCCCTTGCTGGATCAAGAAGGAGGATATGTCCCCGGGCTGTACGTGTGTTGAACGTGGAGGCGCCGTCCGTTCGGTGATTGGATCAGATCTTCTGCAATTTGAATCGCCGCGAGTACGACTCCATCAACCGCGTTCTTGTAATGCTTCCGCTTAGCGATCTTCATGGGTATGAAGATGCACTCCCTCCCTCTTGTTGCTAGCATCTCCTGGATTGATCTTGGTGACACGTAGGATTGTTTTTGATTTATTACGACATTCCCCAACAGTGGCATCATGAGCTAGGTCTATGCGTAGATTCTATGCACGAGTAGAACACAAAGTAGTTGTGGGCGATGATTTGGTCAATTTGCTTACCGTTACTAGTCTTATCTTGATTCCGTAGCATTGTGGGATGAAGCGGCCCCGACCGACCTTACACGTACGCTTATGTGAGACAGGTTTCACCGACTGACATGCACTTGATGCATAAGGTGGCTAGCGGGTGTCTATTGTTGGGTAACGTAGTAATTTCAAAAAAATTCCTACGCACACACAAGATCATGGTGATGCATAGCAACGAGAGGGGAGAGTGTTGTCTACGTACCCTCGTAGACCGAAAGCGGAAGCGTTAACACAACGCGGTTGATGTAGTCGTATGTCTTCACGATCTGACCGATCAAGTACCGAACGCACGGCACCTCCGAGTTCAGCACACGTTCAGCTCGATGACGTCCCTCGAACTCCGATCCAACCGAGTGTTGAGGGAGAGTTTCGTCAGCACGACGGCGTGGTGACGATGATGATGTTCTACCGACGCAGGGCTTCGCCTAAGCTCCGCTACGATATTATCGAGGTGTAATATGGTGGAGGGGGGCACCGCACACGGCTAAAATATCGTATATCAATTGTGTGTCTAGAGGTGCCCCCCTGCCCCCGTATATAAAGGTGCAAGGGGGAGGCCACCGGCCTAGGAGGAGAGGCGCGCCTAGGAGGAGTCCTACTCCTACCGGGAGTAGGACTCCCCCCTTTCCATGTTGGACTAGGAGTGGAAGAGGGGAAGAGGTGGAGGGGAGGAAGGAAGGGGGGCGCCGCCCCCCTCTCCTTGTCCTATTCGGACTGGGGGGAAGGGTGCGCGGCCCTGCCCTGGCCTCCTCTCCTCTCTTCCACCTAGGCCCACTAAGGCCCATTAAGTTACCGGGGGGTTCCGGTAACCTCCCGGTACTCCGGAAAAATCCCGATTTCACCCGGAACACTTCCGATGTCCAAACATAGGCTTCCAATATATCAATCTTTATGTCTCGACCATTTCGAGACTCCTCGTCATGTTCGTGATCACATCCGGGACTCCGAACAACCTTCGGTACATCAAAACATATAAACTCATAATATAATTGTCATCGTGACGTTAAGCGTGCGGACCCTACGGGTTCGAGAACTATGTAGACATGACCGAGACACCTCTCCGGTCAATAACCAATAGTGGAATCTAGATGCTCATATTGGTTCCTACATATTCTACGGAGATCTTTATCGGTCAGACCGCATAACAACATACGTTGTTCCCTTTGTCATCGGTATGTTACTTGCCCGAGATTCGATCGTCGGTATCTCGATACCTAGTTCAATCTCGTTACCGGCAAGTCTCTTTACTCGTTCCGTAATACATCATCCCGCAACTAACTCATTAGTCACAATGCTTGCAAGGCTTATAGTGATGTGCATTACCGAGTGGGCCCAGAGATACCTCTCCGACAATTGGAGTGACAAATCCTAATCTCGAAATACGCCAACCCAACAAGTACCTTTGGAGACACCTGTAGAGCACCTTTATAATCACCCAGTTACGTTGTGACGTTTGGTAGCACACAAAGTGTTCCTCCGGTAAACGGGAGTTGCATAATCTCATAGTCATAGGAACATGTATAAGTCATGAAGAAAGCAATAGCAACATACTAAACGATCGAGTGCTAAGCTAACGGAATGGGTCAAGTCAATCACGTCATTCTCCTAATGAGGTGATCCCGTTAATCAAATGACAACTCATGTCTATGGCTAGGAAACATAACCATCTTTGATTAACGAGCTAGTCAAGTAGAGGCATACTAGTGACACTCTGTTTGTCTATGTATTCACACATGTATTATGTTTCCGGTTAATACAATTCTAGCATGAATAATAAACATTTATCATGATATAAGGAAATAAATAATACTTTATTATTGCCTCTAGGGCATATTCCTTCATCTGTCTCTCCCACTTTAGTTGGATCGGATTTGATGAAGAGGGTCCTTATGAAGGGTAAATAGCAATTGACATATCACCGTTGTGGCTCTTCCGTAGGTAAGAAACGTTCTTGCTAGAAACCCATAGCAGCCACGTAAAACATGCAACAACAATTAGAGGACGTCTAACTTGTTTTTGTAGGGTATGATATGTCATGTGATATGGCCAAAAGGATGTGATGAATTATATATGTGATGTATGAGATTGATCATGTTCTTGTAATAGGAATCACGACTTGCATGTCGATGAGTATGACAACCGGCAGGAGCCATAGGAGTTGTCTTAATGTATTGTATGACCTGCGAGTCTATATAAATGCCATGTAATTAGTTTACTTTATTGCTAACCATTAGCCATAGTAGTAGAAGTAATAGTTGGCGAGACAACTTCATGAAGACACGATGATGGAGATCATGATGATGGAGATCACGGTGTCATGCCGGTGACGAAGGTGATCATGCCGCGCCTTGAAGATGGAGATCAAAGGCGCAAGATGATATTGGCCATATCATGTCACTTTATGATTTGCATGTGATGTTTATCATGTTTACATCTTATTTGCTTAGAACGACGGTAGCATTAATAAGATGATCCCTCACTAAAATTTCAAGAAACGTGTTCCCCCTAACTATGCACCAATTCGAAGGTTCGTTGTTTCGAAGCACCATGTGATGATCGGGTGTGATAGATTCTAACGTTCGCATACAACGGGTGTAAGCCAGATTTACACATGCGAAACACTTAGGTTGACTTGACAAGCCTAGCATGTACAAACATGGCCTCGGAACACGAGAGACCGAAAGGTCGAACATGAGTCGTATGGAAGATGCGATCAACATGGAGATGTTCACCGTTGATGACTAGTCCGTCTCACGTGATGATCGGACACGGCCTAGTCAATTCGGATCATGTATCACTTAGATGACTAGAGGATGTCTATCTGAGTGGGAGTTCATTAAATAATTTGATTAGATGAACTTAATTATCATGAACTTAGTCTAAAATTATCTTTACAATCTATCCTGTAGATCCAATGGCCCACGCTAATGTTGCCCTCAACTTCAACACGTTGCTAGAGAAAACCAAGCTGAAAGACGATGGAAGCAACTATACGGACTAGGTCCGTAACTTGAGGGATCATCCTCATAGCTTGCAAGAAAGCATATGTCCTTGAAGCATGACATGTCTCCAACGTATCTACTTTTCCAAACACTTTTGCCCTTGTTTTTGACTCTAACTTGCATGATTTGAATGGAACTAACCCGGACTGACGCTGTTTTCAGCAGAATTGCCATGGTGTTATTTTTGTGCAGAAATAAAAGTTCTCGGAATGACCTGAAAATCAACGGAGATTATTTTTGGAATTAATAAAAAATACTGGCGAAAGAATCAAGGCCAGGGGGCCCACACCCTGTCCACGAGGGTGGGGGGCGCGCCTACCCCCCCGGGCGCGCCCCCTGCCTCGTGGCCCCCTAGAGCTCCAACGACCTCAACTCCAACTCTATATATTCACGTTCGGGGAGAAAAAATAAGAGAGAAGGATTCATCGCGATTTACGATACGGAGCCGCCGCCAAGCCCTAATCTCTCTCGGGAGAGCTGATCTGGAGTCCGTTCGGGGCTCCGGAGATGGGAATCCGTCGCCATCGTCATCATCAACCTTCCTCCATCTCCAATTTCATGATGCTCACCGCCGTGCGTGAGTAATTCCATCTTAGGCTTGCTGGACGGTGATGGGTTGGATGAGATTTATCATGTAATCGAGTTAGTTTTGTTAGGGTTTGATCCCTAGTATCCACTATGTTTTGAGATTGATGTTGCTATGACTTTGCTATGCTTAATGCTTGTCACTAGGGCCTGAGTGCCATGATTTCAGATCTGAACCTATTATGTTTTCATGAATATATGTGAGTTCTTGATCCTATCTTGCAAGTCTATAGTCACCTAACAATAATCGGGACCACTCCCGGTGATGACCGTAGTTTGAGGAGTTCATGTATTCATTATGTGTTAATGCTTTGGTCCGGTACTCTATTAAAAGGAGGACTTAATATCCCTTAGTTTCCATTAGGACCCCGCTGCCACGGGAGGGTAGGACTAAAGATGCCATGCAAGTTCTTTTCCATAAGCACGTATGACTATATTCGGAATACATGCCTACATTACATTGATGAATTGGAGCTAGTTATGTGTCACCCTATGTTATAACTGTTGCATGAATAATCGCATCCGGCATAATTCTCCATCACCGATCCAATGCCTACGAGCTTTTCACATATTGTTCTTCGCTTATTTACTTTACCATTTGTTGAGGATATAGACCTTAAGAGTCACCCGCCAGGAGGGGCCGGGTTACTCATATGGTCACTGCCAGAAGCCCGGCGCCAAGCTTAAAGACGGTGGGCCAAAGATGGGCTTAAGACCCGGATATGGCTTAAGGCCCATAGTTGCAATCATTATTATGGTAGAACTTGTAGTGTAAGGCAAGGATAGTTGAGAGTCCGAGCCGGACACTCTTATGAGCCGGCCGGGACTCTGAGAGCTGCTGGGCGTCAGCCTCCCTATATAAAGGGACGACCCGGCAGCGGTTTAGGGACAAGAACAATCTTATCGAGAGCCGGGCATAGCAGTTTAGCTCCCTGGTGATCGTAACCCTAATCAATATCACCTCAAACTGGACGTAGGCTTTTACCTTCACCGTAAGGGGCCGAACCAGTATAAACACTCGTGTTCCTTGTCCCGCATTAACCCCTTCAAGCTTCCTAGTTGCGATGGCTCCACGACTAAGTCCTAGCTCGAGGACATCTGCCGTGACAATTCCACGACAGTTGGCGCCCACCGTGGGGCCAGCGCACGGTGGATTTGAGTTCTTGAAGGGCAGCTTCGAAGGGCTCAAGGGATACGCTGTGGGCCGGATGACCAAGAGTCGTCGCGGCAAGCTCTACATCGACGATGCAAACTGGGGCCCCGACGCCGGCTCAATTGAGTACGGGTACCGGGTCCCCTTCGGCGGAATTCATGTTTTCATTGGCAAGATTGGTGAGCCGGGCCCTGAGCCGGATCTCTGCGCCGATCTCATTGATACGGCTCAGCGTGCACGACCCGCCCGGGCCCGGCCTGCCTTAAGGCGCACGTTTGTGGGATGTATCCACGGAGGGCCCTCTGATCTGTCTGGGGCTGGTGATGAGGCGGCCGCCGGCTCTGACGGCGAGTCGGCCACCGATGAGTCAAACTCGTTGTATCAGCTTCAAGATGGCAGGCTCATGGGTTGTTCCGATGGTGACAGTATTCCGGACCCGTTTGAGCCGCCAAGTCAGGTTGGAGTCTTTATGGCTGGCGCGCAGCCTGTTCAGAACCCCGCTGCTGGAGCGGGAAACCCGGTGCCTTCTCCGGCTCAGGTACTGATGGATCTCACGGACAAGATGACGGCCCTGTTAACCGCCACGGTTGACCCGGCGGACCAAGCTCAGCATGATGCAGAGGTGGCACAGTTAAAATTGGATCTAGTGAAAGCTAAGGAGGAGCTTGCAGCGGAAGGGATCAGGATGGTTGCAGAGAGGGCGGCTCTCGATGCCCAAACTCAGCTGATCCAGGCGCAGTCCTTCCAACTCACGATGGATCAGAACGCGTCCAATGAGGTCATGAGAAGGAGGCATCAAAAGACCCAATCTCGACTCCCTCCGGTTTACGATCCACGCAACCTCTTCAACACGCCAGGTGCAGGGTCTAGTAACCCGCCAGGGGTCATAGTGCCCGGGTCTGGAGCCCCTATTCAGCCACGAGTAATGGGGCCTCCCCAGGTGCCCCCTGCCCCGCCTCAGTACGTGCCAATACCCCCGGGTCATTATAATAACCCGCTGGAGAACATGGTCGCTGCGGCAGCACGGCTGGCGGCTCTCCCAGTTGACGGCGACTCTCCGACGGCTATTGAAACCCGCCGGGTCAGGGAACTCCTTCAGACAGCTCTGGCGCAGCAAGAGGCGTACTCCTACAGCCGGGACAGGATCCACTCGACCCCTCGTCCAGGCCAGAGCCCGAGTTACAGCCGGCACATGGTCTCAGCAACCGGCTCAAGTAACGTCCGACGCCATGACCCGCCCCCTGGCCACGGCCCGGCTCATAATGGAGCCTTTCACGCAGCAGACCAGGATAGAGCGCGGCAAGAGGCGGAGCAAGTGCCTCAATTGACGGCTTACCAGACCCCCCCGGCTTATCCGACGACTTCCGTCGACGTGGGCATCCCTACCAGGACCGGGGGTGTCCCTTGTTTAGTGCCAGCTATCCGTAATGAACGTCTACCTAAGGACTTCAAGGGCCCTAGGAAGGTGCCTAATTACACAGCTGACTTACAACCCGCAGCCTGGATCGAGAGTTACGAGATGGCCATCGAACTACTGGAGGTCAGTGAGGCGTCAATGGCCAAGTACTTCACCATGATGTTGGATGGGACTGCCCGCACTTGGTTGAAAGGGCTACCACCGAACTCCATCGGGTCTTGGGCTGAGCTGAAAGCCCGGTTCATCCAAAACTTCAAGGATACCTGCAGGCAGTTGATGTCAATTGTGGATTTGACTAACTGTAAGCAGCAGGAGGGTGAATCCACGATGCATTGGGTTCGTCGGGTCAAGGAGATCATACATTCGTCAGATAAAATGGATGCCGGCTCTGCAGTCTTAATGCTGGAACAGAATTCTCGTTTCGTGCCCCTGAAGATGAAACTCGGGCGGATTAAGCGCGACTGCAGTGATATGGGTACACTAATGGCGGCTCTTGTTAAGTACGCCGATTCTGATGGTACCAAGGATCCCCCTTCAGATGATGAAAGGGTAGGGAAGGGAAAGAAGAACGACAACGGCAAGGGTCTTCAGCATAACCCGGGGAACCAAGGAGGAGGCAAGCGCAAGGCCGACGGCAGCCTAGAGTTTGTGGCCAACGCCAGCTCACAAGGGAATAACCAGCGACGTAAGGGGAGGCCCCCTCCCCGAGGCGGCGGGTCAGGTCCGACGCTGGAGCAGCTGTTGAATGAGCCTTGTCCAAGGCATGGCTCTAGAGAGAAGCCATCGACTCATCTGTGGAAGGATTGTGCAATCATGAAGGCCTTTAAGAATTACAATGGCCCGGGCGGCGGCTCAGGCGCCGGCGGCTTTCATGGCCCGGGCGGCGGCTCAAATTCTGGTCCTCAGAACGGTCAAGGGGGCTTTAATCAACAGTCTGGCCAGGGTCATCAACAACAGCAGGGGGGTTATTAGACCAATCCAAAGCAGCTTAGCGGCGGACAGTATCATGTGTTTATCACTAGTTTGTGCAAGCGAGATCAGAAGCTTCACAAGAGGGCTGTGAATGCTGTTGAGCCGGCGGTTCCACGCTACTTGCGGTGGTCTGAGCAGCCTATAGTGTGGAGCAGGGAGGATCACCCTCCACGGGTGGATAATCCGGGTCACTTGGCCCTGGTGGTGGCTCCTCAGGTGGGAGGATATAAGTTCACTAAGGTGCTCATGGATGGAGGCAGCAGCATCAACATCCTCTATTATGAGACATTCCGTCGTATGGGGTTGATTGATAAGAACCTCAGCCAGTCCAACACTATTTTCCACGGGGTGGTACCTGGTAAGTCGGCTTATCCAGTCGGCAAGATCGAATTGGAAGTGGCCTTTGGAGATGAGAACAACTACAGGGTGGAGAAATTGACCTTTGAGGTGGTTAAGATAAGAAGCCCGTACCATTCTATATTTGGACGGCCGGCTTACGCCAAGTTCATGGCTCGGCCGTGTTATGTATACTTACAGCTCAGGATGCCGGGTCATAATGGGACCATTACGGTTCACGGCAGCCGGAAAGTGGCCCTGGAATGTGAGGAAGGCGATGCAGCTTATGCAGAATCTGTTTGTGCAACAAAGGAGTTGAAGTTTTACAAGGACAATGTTGACCCAACTGATATGACCTCTCTGAAAAAGCCAACTATGGAGCATGAGCCGGCGATGAAATTTAAGTCAGCTGATGAGACTAAACTTGTTGATTTCGTTCCAGGAGACTCATCTCAGCAATTTAGCATCAGTGCCAATCTGGATCCAAAATAGGAAGGCGCGCTCATCGAGTTCATCCGTGAGAATAGGGACATCTTCGCATGGAAACCTTCTGACATGCCAGGTGTACCTAGAGAACTCGCTGAGCACACTCTCAATGTTGATCTGAAATTTAAGCCGGTCAGGCAGTTCCTTCGGCGGTTCAATGAGGAGAGGCGGAAAGCTATTGGTGAAGAGGTGGCCCGGCTCTTGGCGGCCGGGTTTATTGTTGAAGTCTTTCACCCAGAGTGGTTAGCTAACCCGGTGCTCGTACTCAAGAAGAACGGCACTTGGCAGATGTGTGTGGATTATACAGACTTAAAAAAGGCGTGTCCGGCTGATCCTTTTGCCCTCCCCCGTATTGATCAAATCACTGATGCTATGGCAGGTTGCGCGCGCTTAAGCTTCTTGGATGCTTATTCCGGATATCATCAGATTAAGATGGCAGTTAAGGACCAGGAGAAGACGGCGTTCATCACTCCCTTTGGAGCCTTCTGCTATGTGTCTATGCCCTTTGGACTTAAGTGTGCACAGGCAACTTACCAGCGTTGTGTACAGAACTGTCTTCATAAACAGATTGGGCGCAATGTTCACGCTTATGTGGACGATATTGTGGTTAAGTCCATAAGAGAGGAAACCCTGATAGATGATTTAAGGGAAACCTTTGATAATCTCCGGGTCTACAAGATGATGCTTAACCCGGCCAAGTGTGTCTTTGGTGTCCCTGCAGGCAAGCTCTTGGGTTTTTTGGTTTCTGACAGAGGCATTGAGGCTAACCCGGAGAAGATCAAGGCCATCACCTCCCTGGCTAAGCCGGCGTGTATAAATGACGTTCAGCGTTTGGCGGGTCGCATCGCTGCTTTAAGCCGGTTTATAAGCCGTTTGGGTGAGAAGGCCATGCCATTATATCAGTTGATGAAGAAAACTGATAACTTTGTCTGGAATGATGCAGCTAATACTGCCTTTGAGGATTTGAAGAAGCAGCTGGCAGAGCCTCCAGTCCTTGCTGCTCCGGTTGATAAGGAGCCCTTATTATTATATGTGGCGGCGAACACACGAGCCGTCAGTGTGGCTATGGTGGTGGAGCGCAAGGAGGAGGGTAAGGAGCATCCGGTTCAGCGGCCGGTTTATTATGTCAGCGAAGTGCTCATTGAGTCCAAGCAGCGGTATCCGCATTGGCAGAAGCTTGTTTATGGTGTGTTCATGGCGAGCCGGAAACTTAAGCATTATTTTTAGGGTCATCCCATCACTGTGGTCAGTTCTGCCCCTCTTGGTGATATCATTCAAAACAGAGAGGCCACAGGGAGAGTAGCTAAGTGGGCTATAGAGCTTGGACCTCATGGTCTCAAGTACGTGCCACGCACTGCTGTTAAATCTCAGGCCTTGGTGGATTTCATCAGTGACTGGACAGAGTCACAAGTGCTCGAGTAGAAGCCGGACAACACATATTGGACTATCCACTTTGATGGGTCCAGGCAGTTGGAGGGCTCGGGGGCTGGAGTCGTGTTGGCTTCCCCTAAAGGTGACAAGTTTCATTATGTGCTACAGTTGCTGTTTCCTTGTACTAACAACGCGGCTGAGTACGAGGCCTTGCTCCATGGTCTTCGGATGGCTAAAGAGATGAGCTTAAGCCGGGTAAGGTGCTTCGGCGACTCAGACTTGGTGGCTCAACAAGTATCGGGAAAGTGGGATTCCAAGGACCCTCTCATGGCGGCTTATCGCCGCGAGGTTGATGCTATTGCTGGGCACTTTCAGGGTTATCAAGTGGAACACATCGATCGCAGGAAGAACGAGGCGGCGGATGCTTTAAGCCGGCTGGGCTCTCAGCGAAAACCGGTGCCGCCTAACACTTTCCTAGACGTCCTGTATAGCCCTTCTGTTAAGTTGCCTACAGAGGAAGACTTGGCTGTCCCTGACCCGGAGGCACGACTGGTGGCGGCTCTCCATATCATACCAGACTGGACAATGCCATATCTGGCTTACATGAGCCGGGGCGAGTTGCCTGAGGATGAAACTTTGGCCAGGCAAGTAACCCGGCGGGCTAAGTCAATGATCGTTATCGATGGCGAGTTGCATCATTGCAGTGTTACATGGGCGTTTCAGCGTTGTGTCTCCCCTGAGGAAGGTCAAGAAATCTTGCGTGAGATCCATGAAGGGGATTGTGGCCATCACGCCGGTTCAAAGTCTCTTGTGGCCAAGGCTTTTCGCCATGGTTTTTATTGGCTGACGGCTCATGCTGATGCGGAGGACTTGGTCAGTAAATGTGATGGTTGCCAGAGGTTCTCACGACGGGCTCACGTGCCGGCTCAGGAGCTGAGGATGATCCCAATCACTTGGCCCTTTGCGGTCTGGGGGCTTGATATGGTTGGGCCTTTTAAGAGGTCCAAAGATAAGAAGACCCACCTCTTGGTGGTAGTTGACAAATTCACAAAGTGGGTGGAAGCTGAGCCAGTTAGCAAGTGCGATGCAGCCACGACGGTTCAATTTATGAAAAAGGTGATTTTCCGCTCTGGCTTTCCGCACAACATTATAACTGACAATGGCACCAATCTCTCCAAAGGCGCCATGGAAGAGTTTTGTCAACGCGAGCATATCCGACTTGATGTTTCCTCAGTGGCTCATCCTCAATCCAATGGTCAAGCTGAGAGAGCTAATCAGGAGATTCTGAAGGGTATCAAGCCCCGGCTTTTGGTCCCTTTGCAACGGACGCCGGGTTGTTGGGTGGAGGAGTTGCCCTCCGTGTTATGGAGCATCAACAGTACTCCTAACAGGTCTACAGGTTTTACGCCTTTCTTCATGGTTTATGGAGCAGAAGCAGTCCTCCCCAGTGACATCCGTCATGACTCACCTCGAGTGGCGGCTTATGTTGAGGCGGATAATGAACAGGCGCGCCAAGATGCTCTTGACTTGTTGGACGAACAGCGTGATGTCGCAGCAGCCCGTTCAGCGATTTACCAACAAGACCTGCGCCGTTATCATAGCCGCCGGGTTAAATCCTGGGTCTTCCAGGAAGGCGATCTCGTGCTCCGGCTCATCCAGGATCAAACAGATGCACACAAGTTATCCCCGCCTTGGGAAGGGCCCTTTGTGGTCAGCAAGAACTTGCACAACGGGTCATATTACCTCATTGACATTTGGGAGCACAAAGATTCACGTAAGTTAGAGGAAGAGACCTGTCGGCCGTGGAACATAGCTCAGCTTCGGCCTTACTACACTTGAGCCACCGGCTCTCATAATGTACATATTTCTTTCAGCCATACATATATTATGATAAGCAATAAAGCAGGACCTCTGTCCTTTTTTCTCCTCCAAATGTGCATGTGTTGTTTTCATTGCAAGATTAACATGATAACTTGAAGGAGGATCCGGCTTATGATCGTATTCGAATCTAGCCGAAGGTAATAAGGTCACTTGGGGGCTTCCTGTTCAAACATGGGTCGTATTCGAACAAAAGAGAACATAGCTGTCGATACCCATTTGATTGGCAAAGTGCCGAGCTCATTGGGAGGTTTTCTTTGATCATATTTGAATCATAGTTTAACCCCTTTGGGAACCGACGTGGATCGTATTCGAATCAGCGTCGTTAAACAATTCTTAAAATCACTTGGGGGCTTCCTGTTCAAACACGGGTCATATTCGAACCAAAGTGAACATAGCTGTCGGTACCCTCTTGATTGGCATCGCCACACCCACTGGGGGCTATATGATCGTATCTGAATCTTAGCTTAACCCCTTTGGGCCGGGTCTCTGGTCGTATTCGAACTGGAAGCCCCTAAGTTCCTCTGCCTTATAGCAAAGTTTCGTCTGATTATTTCCAAGTATGTACGGCCAGGTCTCATTTTGCCGGCTTAACTTTGGTTTACAGTATGGCTGAACGCAATGGGTGTTATAAGACAGGTAAACCGGAGTTGCGGTACCAACCCTCTTATCCGGGTTATCTAAACCGGAAGAATGATTGCAGGCCATTAAGTATGTTTTTACGGCCGTATTCAGGATATCATTGAAGACAAGTTCTTTTTGATTCATATTCTGGGTTATCTAAAACTTCTGATTCTCAGGGTGGTAAGCCGCCTCGAGACTTGTGATTTACCCTTCTATGCAGGATAATTAAGGGCACCTCTTTCGAGGTTAAGAAAAACAAAGGATTGATTATGACCCGGAGAAACATCAAAGAGACAACTTCAAAAGACTTTAGCATTCAATACGTGCGCGATGGCACGGCAGAGATAAACTGTTGCGCTTACTCTATTACAAAACTCATCAAATCTAAAAGGGTGGAGCATTGTTTGGTAAACCGCCAGCCGAGTTACGACGCTTGCTGAGTTGAAGTCTCCGGCTCGTTCCTATCTTCTCCTCCGGCTGATCCCAAGACCTGGAAGGTTGATGACTTCCAGTCGATGCCGCTGAGAGCTTTGAATTGGGCTTCCTCGTCAATTAACCCGGCCGGGTCAATCTCCGGGGCGAAAGTGTGCTGACGAGCCGGCGGGATCAAGTTGAGGGCTTCATAGCGAGGGGTTGGAATCCTCTGATTCTCCGCATTGTAACCCGGCTGGTACTTGGTCAGATCTGTGTCGTTCCCGATAAGGGTGGCCACCGGGCGTACAGCCTTCACGCAAGCTGCGAAGTCCTTCTGATCGAAAGCTGAGCCGTCTTCTTTCAGGCTTGGATAGCCAAGGGCGATGTCCGCCGGGTCTAACTCCGGCAGGAATGCCTTGGCCCGGCTCAGCGCGGCGATTGCTCCGGCTCTTGCAGAGGCACGTCGCAGCTCTTGAATCCGTTGAGGCAGTACAGCGAGCCGGCGAAGGACTTCTGCCAAGTGAGTCGGCACCTCGTTGGATAAGGCCACCACAGCTAAGGCGCGCTGTGACCCGGTGTAGAGCTGCTCCACCAGGGTATACACGGCCTTCAGCTTGGCGACCATGCTCTGGTTGAGGTTGGCACTTCTGGGACCTGTTTAACAGAATCAGATAAGCCGGCGACAAGGATGAATTATGAGATATAAACATTTTAAACTTGATGAAAGCCGGTGAGGCGACTTACCGAAGATGGCGGCCACCATCTGGGAAACCTGGCGCTTTAGGCCGGAGAGCTCGGCGGTCTTCTCGGAGAGAGTCTTCTCCGCCTGTTCAGCCCGGGTCACCAATGCGGCCTTTTCTTCGGCCCATGCCTTCCCCTCAGCGTCGAACTCCGTCTTCAGCTTCTCTTGTGCGGCGATGCTGGACACGAACTTGGCGTTTGCCTTCCGGGTCTCCATCTCTTGCATCTTCAGCCGGCTCGTGAGATCAGCAAGGTCAGTCTCCAGCTTCTTGCCAGCAGCCTGTATAAGTTTCCGGGTTATGGCATGAACAATTACTCTACAAATTTAAAGTCCCAAGCGTTTTCCAAGCAAAGACACTTGGCACTTGGGGGCTAATGCATATTGAGTGTTTTCTATGTACATATTGCCGGTTCAAATGGAGTAAGCCGGAACCTAAGTCTACAACGTACTCAGTCATAAGTCGTCGACTTGGGGGCTAGCATGGTACAGGTAACTAAGCAGTAAATAAGAGGACAAAAGGATGTTACCTCAGACTTCTGCTGGATCTGGGTCACCATGGCAACCTCGGCGTCCCGGCTCTTGTGCACTTGGCTGATGTAGCCAGAGACGAGCTCTCCAATGCTCAGGTTGGTGTAGTCGGAGAGGTCCAGGTTCACCCGGTGGGGCTGCAGCAACTTCCCCTTAGCGGAGCACTTGGCCAGCACGGTAGGTCTCCCCGGTTCAACGAACTCCGTCCGGGTGATTACCACGTCCGGGTCATTTGTTGGTTGGGCCGAGCCGGAGGCCTCCGGGTCGGCAGAAGCTTCTACAGGCGCCGTGTCCATTGGAGTGGTGGCTTCGGGGGCGGAGGCAACTGGCGGGTCTTGGACCGTCACCTCCGGCTCAAGCAAATCCGGCACTCCGGCCGACTTGGTTTTCTTCACCCTCTTGGTGAGCTTTGCCTGGGCACTGAAAGAACAACAAAGGTTAGTACAAAAAATATGAGTAAAGATCAGAACAACATGAGATGATTATCGTTACCCGGGCGCGGTCTTGAAAGCCGGCAGATTCGACTGCATAGAGTCGCCGGAAGAAGGGGAAGTCTCCTAATAATTTGAGTCAGAAGAATTAAGCGGTTGGCGTATAACACCCGCAAAAGGATGAAAAGGGTACAATTTTGCGATCACCTCGGTCCGGCGTTTCCTTGATGCATCAGGTAACCCGGAGGAGAGGTCTGTGTCCTTGCTGGTCCGGGTGTGCCGCCGGCTCTCATGAACCTGTCGCTTCAAAATAAATTGAGGATCTTGGTAAGCTAAAGGATGGGAAAAGCTTACTTTCCGGGTTACTCTTCGGGTTTTCAGCCTTGGCAAGGGCTCCGAGTCGGAGGAAAGTATTGTTACCTCTTCAACCACCGGGTTACTGGCTCCGGTGTCCTCCTATTAATAAACAACATTGATAAGGCGGACAGAAATAAACGACAAGTATAACAAGAGCTTACTGGTTTAGGAATTACCTCAGACTCGGAGCTGTCACTTAGCTGCAACAGCTCCGAAGCAGTGGGCCTACTTCCCTTCTTACGGGGAGCGGCTTTCTTTACCTTTCTGGCCTTCTTGGCCGCCTCATGGTCATATTTGACCCGCCAGAACTTGTCGTCAACCTGAAAAATACAATGATGATTTCTTCAAACGATTCAGAGGAAGGTTATATACAGAAGAAGATAGGATGATCAGATTGGCGGCTTACCGCTGGGGCTGGGTTGGTCTTGCAGAAGGGGGCTAACCCGGTCCTTACACAGTCTGCAAGGCTCTCGTTCAAGAGAGCCTTGGTCATCTCCTCTGCAACGTCTTCAGGAAGATCATTGCGGCTGTGTCTCTGAGGGTCGTCTTTTCGGCCCGTGTACTCACACATTAAGCCGGGGCGGCGGCTCAATGGGATCACCCGCCATGAGATCCAGACCCGGACCAGATCGATTCCATTTAGACCATTGCCCAGGAGAGCCTTGATCTTGTTGATGGTGGGAAGCAGAGGCTGGCGCTCCGTCGGAGTCAGTTTGTCTGACAATGGGTGTGTTGACTCCAGACGTGATGGGCGAAAGCCGGGCAGCGGACTTTCATCAGCCGGTGACGTATCTTGGCAATAGAACCAAGTCATGTTCCAGTCCTTTGGGTGGCTCGGCGGCTCGGCATAAGGGAAAAGACAGTCTCTTCGCCGCTGAATGGAGATGCCACCTAGCTCTAGACTTGGTCCATTGGCGCACTCATTCTGACGGTTTAAGTAAAAAAGCTCTCTGAAGAGCAGCAGACTAGGTTCTTCTCCAAGATAAACCTCGCAGAAGACTTGGAAATTGCAGATGTTGGACACTGAGTTGGGTCCTATATCTTGAGGCCGCAAGTCGAAGAAGTTCAGAACATCTCTGAAAAACTTTGAACCGGGCGGTGCGAAGCCCCGGCTCATATGATCCGCAAAAATCACTACCTCCCCGTCCTTTGGCTGTGGTCTCTCTTCTGACGGGTCAGGGGCACGGTAGGACATGACATCCTTCTTAGGCAGATATCCGGCCTTAACAAAATCTGCTAGGGTCTCATTGGTGACATTGGACCTCATCCAGTTGCAAGTAATGGGAGCTTTGGGAGGCATGGTGAAAGTCGGCGGTCTATGATAAAAGGAAAAAAACGTCCGGGTTAATTATGAGCCGGAGGAAATCTACAGTTCAATGTCAAGGTGGCGGCTTATGAAGGGGACTAATGGTATACACTACACTTAAGTGCATCGGGCTATTTAAGCCGCCGAGGGATTGAGAGTAATTTGATCGTCTACAGGCCTTATTACAGCTAAGCCGGAAATTTTTATGGCGCATGGCTTTCTTTAAGCCGGACGGTTCTACGGCGCGTGGTTTCTTTAAACCGGAACTATAAACCGCCGGGATTCAATGATTGCGGTTTTTTTACTAAGTGTGGTAAAACAGGTTTCACACATTGCAGTAACTTTTTTGGATCAAAATGGTCGGGCAAAAGAAAAATTTCTAGACCTAGAAACAGAAGCGAGGGAGTTCTTGGGCTCGAACAGAGTTCCTATGCAGTAAAAAGAGAGTTGCTTGCGTGTAAAATGGGTGCTAAACAGTCACCACAATAGTTCTATGCAGATCTAAGATCAAAAGGAGCAGTAAGAAAGAAAACTACCGGAGTTTGTGGCAATGCTGATGAACTACAAAGAACACGGACGAACTACTCGAGCCCTAGTACGGATCTGCCCTATGGAGTAGCGGAGACTCACCGGAGCTGGAGAGGAGCAGAGGTTGCCGCCGTTTGTCTGGTCCGAGTCAGGGTGATGTAGCGGCCAAGGTTGACGAAGACCGGGGGCGCGACGGCGGTGGCAGTAGCAGAGCTCGGGCAGAGGAGCAATGGCACGAGGAAGAAGATGGAGAGAGAAGTGGCTGAGAGCCCGTCGGGCCGGCCTATTTATAAGGCAAGTTCATAAGTGGGCGCGAGATTCAAGGAGACCACGGCGTGGTTATCTCCCCACGAAACGCCTCGATTTTCAGGATGACAGTAAAGAAAAAGATCCGTTGCAGATCTGGCGGAGTAAAAAACGGACTTAATGGAAGATGACATCACGGCGGATTATCCGGAGTCCAGAGGATGACGTCACGCCGGGTTATGGCCTTCACACAATTGTAAGCCGGAGGTTTTCTGTCGAAGGAATGGAAGATTGATATGAGCCGGCTCAAATCAATCTGGGGCCTAATGTTGAGGATATAGACCTTAGAGTCACCCGCCAGGAGGGGCCGGGTTACTCATATGGTCACTGCCAGAAGCCCGGCGCCAAGCTTAAAGACGGTGGGCCAAAGATGGGCTTAAGACCCGGATATGGCTTAAGGCCCGTAGTTGCAATCATTATTATGGTAGAACTTGTAGTGTAAGGCAAGGATAGTTGAGAGTCCGAGCCGGACACTCTTATGAGCCGGCCGGGACTCTGAGAGCTGCTGGGCGTCAGCCTCCCTATATAAAGGGACGACCCGGCAGCGGTTTAGGGACAAGAACAATCTTATCGAGAGCCGGGCATAGCAGTTTAGCTCCCTGGTGATCGTAACCCTAATCAATATCACCTCAAACTGGACGTAGGCTTTTACCTTCACCGTAAGGGGCCGAACCAATATAAACCCTCGTGTTCCTTGTCCCGCATTAACCCCTTCAAGCTTCCTAGTTGCGATGGCTCCACGACTAAGTCCTAGCTCGAGGACATCTGCCGTGACAATTCCACGACACCATTGCCACTGTTACAATCACTACAAAACTGCTACTGTTACTTTTGCCACCGTTACCGTTACTTCCATACTACTTTGCTACTAAACACTTTGCTGCAGATACTAGGTTATCCAGGTGTGGTTGAATTGACAACTCAATTGCTAATACTTGAGAATATTCTTTGGCTCCCCTTGTGTCGAATCAATAAATTTGGGTTGAATACTCTACCCTCGAAAACAGTTGCGATCCCCTATACTTGTGGGTTACCAAGACTATTTTCTGGTGCCGTTGCCGGGGAGCATAGCTCTATTCTTTGAGTCACTTGGGATTTATATCTGCTGGTCACTATGAGGAACTTGAAAGACGAAAGAACTAAGTTTTTTCCCTCAACTACGAGGGGAGGTAAGGAACTGCCATCTAGCTCTACACTTGATTCACCTTCTGTTTTGAGTAAGCTTGCGACACCTAAACTTCCTTCCGCTATTAATTCTGATATGTCGCATGTTATTGATGCTGCCACTTCTGCTATGCATGATACTTATGATGAAACTACTTCTATGCTTGATACTACTGTGCCACTTGGTGAATTTCTTGATGAACAACTTGCGAGGGCTAGAGAGAATGAAATTATTGAAACTGATGATATTGATGAAAGTGATGATGAAGATTCTCCCCCTAGATATGAATTGCCTGTTGTGCCTGAGGGTTATGTTATGGATGAAGAAACTGCTAGAGACTTTCTTGCTTGCAATGATAGGAGTGATCTTAAGAAATTATTAGCTAAGCGGAAAGAAAAATATCTGAATGCTAGAATGAAATATGATATCCTGCTTATGCTACTTCACCTATCTTTATTACTGATAAGGATTATGATATCTCTGTTGATCCCGATATAATTACGTTGGTTGAATCTGATCCTTTTTATGGCTATGAATCTGAAACTGTTGTGGCACACCTTACTAAATTAAATGATATAGCTACCCTGTTCACTAATGATGAGAAAACTCACTACTATTATATCCTTAAATTATTTCCATTCTCGTTAATGGGTGATGCTAAGATATGGTTTAATTCTCTTGATCCTGGTTGTGTGTGTAGTCCCCAGGATATGATTTATTACTTCTCTGCTAAATATTTCCCTGCTCATAAGAAACAAGCTGCTTCAAGGGAAATATATAATTTTGTGCAAATTGAAGAAGAGAGTCTCCCACAAGCTTGGGGGAGGCTTCTCCAATTACTTAATGCTTTGCCTGATCATCCTCTCAAGAAAAATGAAATACTTGATATCTTTTATAATGGACTAACTGATGCTTCTAGAGACCACCTGGATAGTTGTGCTGGTTGTGTTTTCAGGGAAAGAACAGTTGATCAAGCTGAAATCCTATTGAATAATATGTTGACCAATGAAAATAATTGGAGACTTCCTGAACCAACTCCTAAGCCAACTCCGAAGAAAAGGGGTATTCTATTTCTCAGTCCTCAAGATATGCAAGAGGCGAAGAAATCTATGAAAGAAAAAGGTATAAAAGCTGAAGATGTTAAGAATTTACCTCCCGTTGAAGAAATACATGGTCTCAATTCATCACCTATTGAAGAAACACACGGTCTTGATAACCCGACATAGGTAGTAAAGGTAAACTCTCTCTATAGACATGATAAAGTTGAAATCCCTCCTGCTAAGTTTGCTAGCCAATGTTTGGATGAATTTGATAACTTTATGGTTAAGCAAGAAGATTTTAATGCTTATTTTGGTAGACAACTGAAACGCAATGCTTATATGATTGAACACTTGGGTGATTATATGTCTAGAGTTAAAGGTGAACTTAAACTTATTAGTAAACATGCTTCTATGGTTACCACTCAAGTAGAACAAGTACTTAAAGCTCAGAATGATTTGCTTAATGAATTGAATAGTAAAAATAATGACTTTGCTGTTAGAGTTGCAACTAGAGGAGGTAAAGTGACTCAAGAACCCTTGTATCCTGAAGGCCACCCTAAGAGAATTGAGCAAGATTATCAGAGAACTAATGTTGATGCACCTAGTCCTTCTAAGAAGAAGAAAAAGAAAAATGATAGGACTTTGCATGCTTCTAGTGAATCTGTTGTAGACACACCTGAGAATCCCATCGATATTTCTATTTCTGATGCTGAAACACAATCTGGTAATGAACATGAACCTAGTGATAATGTTAATGATGATGTTCATGTTGATGCTCAACCTAGCAATGATAATGATGTAGAAATTGAACCTGCTGTTGATCTTGATAACCCACGATCAAATAATCAATGTTATGATAAGAGAGACTTTGTTGCTAGGAAGCACGGTAGAGAAAGAGAACCATGGGTTCAGAAACCCATGCCTTTTCCTCCTAAACCATCCAAGAAAAAGGATGATGAGGATTTTGAGCGCTTTCCTGAAATGATTAGACCTATCTTTTTGCGTATGCGTTTGACTGATATGCTTAAAATGAATCCTTATGCTAAATATATGAAGGATATTGTTACAAATAAGAGAAAGATACCGGAAGCTGAAATTTCCACCATGCTTGCTAATTATACTTTTAAGGGTGGAATACCTAAGAAACTTGGAGATCCAGGAGTACCAACTATACCATGCTCCATTAAAAGAAACTGTGTTAGAACTACTTTATGTGACCTTGGAGCCGGTGTTAGTGTTATGCCTCTATCTTTATATCATAGACTTGATTTGAATAAGTTGACACCTACTGAAATATCTTTGCAAATGGCCGTTAAATCAACTACTATACCTGTCGGCATTTGTGAGGATGTGCCTGTTGTGGTTGCAAATGTTACTATTTTAACGGACTTTGTTATTCTTGATATTCCCGAGGACGATAGTATGTCTATTATTCTTGGAAGACCCTTTTTGAATACTGCAGGGGCTGTTATTGATTGCAACAAAGGCAATGTCACTTTTCATGTTAATGGTAATGAGCATACGGTACACTTTCCGAGGAAACAACCTCAAGTCCACAGTATCAATTCTATTGGAAAAATTCCATCGATTATTATTGGAGGTTTTGAATTTCCTCTTCCTACTGTCAAAAAGAGATATCATATTCTTATTGTTGGGGATGTGCATATCCCCGTTGAGGTAACATAGTGTTATTCAAAATTTCTCCGGTTCCATGTTATTCGGAATGAGTTTGTTAACAAGACTTGATCAACCTTGTTAGTGGATTCCTTTTGATGAGCATGAGATGGATGAAGTTAGAAGGCACAACCTTCTGTACCCTCCTTTTACTTTCTGATATTTAGATTAAATAAAGAAAAAAAAAGTATTTTCTGTCTGTTTTTTGAATTATCCTGCAATAAAAAATACCCCGAAAATAAAAGTTCTCCAAATGCCCCGAAAATGAAATATGATTTTTTCTGGAATATTTGAGAATATCTGGCACTGAGAACACATCAGGGGGAGCAAGCACCTGGCCACAAGGGTCCAGGGCGCGCCACCCTGCCTCATGGGCCCATGGTGGCTCCCCTCCACTTATTCCAGCCACCACACACTCCTTCTTCCTCCCAAAAAAATCACCAACCATCTCAAGCACGAGTTCTTGCTCATTTTGCTGTGATTTTCGATCTCCTAGCTCAAAGCTCCACTCACAAAACTGCTTTGGGGGATTGTTCTTCGGTATGTGACTCCTCCAATGGTCCAATTAGTTTTTGTTCTAGTGCTTTATTCATTGCAAAATTTTGCTGCCTAGGTGACCCTGTTCTTGAGCTGTCATGTCAAATTTATATGGTCACACGTAGTTCTAATGCATGATATAGTCTCTAGGCACTTGTGGGAGTGGTTGCTATCAATTTTGTTGAGTTTGGTTCACTTTTATTTTGAAGTTACTAAAAATTTCAGAAATTTTTCAAAGGAAGAAATATGTTTAGAAAATGTATCAAGGTGGTTCTTCAAGGAAGCAAGGACCCAGGCCCGCAATACGCGATGCGGACGATGAACCACCGAGGTACGCTCAAGTGCGGCCTTGTGAATGGCCGTCAGAAGATTTCATGGTCCAAGTAGGAATTAAAGAGGAATTTGACGCATATGTGCGTAATGCAGAACTCGAGGGCTTCATGCAAGATAAGTGCCCTCAATACTATCACCTAACTGATTCCTTTGTGAGAAGGTTTAAATTTTCATCTTCACGTAATTCTCACACTGTCCTGTTTGATATCTATGGCCAATCTTACACTATGGACTTAGAGGATTTTAGTACTGCTTGCAAACTTCCACAATGGGGTAGTATTAGTGAACCTCGCAAATCTGAGTTTAGAGATTTTCTTGCTAGTATTACAGTGGGGGAATCTAGAGATGTAATACAAGCTACCATAGGGAGCATTCATTTTCCTGCTATACATTATTTTGCTCTCTTCATAGGTAGGTGCATAAATGGTAAGGATGAAGCATGTCACATGTGTGTCCCTGATCTTAGTGTTCTTAGAAGTGCTGTTTTAGGAGATAAACAATATAACTTGGGGGCTATTGTTGCACGGAGGTTGCATAATAATGCTTTAAGTGGAGACTTTTTTGGGGGGAATTTATGCAACCCGTGTGGCTAATTTTCTTGAGATACCCATACAAGAAAATGATATGGAATTGCCTCCCACTTATCTAGGATATGAGGCTATGGTTTGCCACAAGTTTATTGAGAGGAACGAACAACCTCTCCAGTACCGACTAATGTTTGACAGGCGCCGCGTTTTCCATGTTGCTCTCCCTGCTCCTACTTTCTTTGACTTTCAGACAAAAGGGAGATTTATTATAACGAGGGAGGAGGCGAACGAGTATAAGAGGAGGACGGAGACAGCCCGCCTCCAAGCAGCAGTTCATGAGGCAATAGCTGTTGCATCTCAGTACGACCCCAACTATAACTTTGGATATCCGCCGGGCCAGCCGTGGCCATAGACCAACTTAGGCCAAAAGCCTAAGCTTGGGGGAGTACTCATTTCTCACCAACTGTAGGTGTGGAACGACACCTATGGGATAACAAGAATCCCTACTACGGTTGCCGGGGCGCGGGGTTGCGAGAAGAGCAGGATTAGTAACTAGCACGAGGATCGTTTACCCAGGTTCGGGCCGCGAGGATGCGTAAAACCCTAGTCCTGCTTTGGTGGGTGTATTTCGGAGAGTTCTTGAGCTCTCGAACTAGCTGTGGTGAGTGCGTGGTTCAAAAGAGCCGAATCCTTCTCCAGTATGCCATGGGCCTCCTTTTATAGTCGAAAGGGGCTGCCACAGTGGCACACACGAGGTGGAAAGGCGCACAGTGCTATGAGCTTATCACTCGTATTACAGGACAAGACACATTTAATGCGTAGCTTAGGTGTCCCCTTGCTTTATCGGGGACGGGGGCGAGGCCCGTCCCGTCCGTCGCCGCTCCTCCTTGCTTCGACATGCGCCCTGGCTAGCGACGCATGCGGCGCCACGTAGGCAGGCAGGCAGCTGAGGTGGCGCGACCGTGGAGCCTCCACGAAGATCTGCATGCCGCCACGCATGCGCTTGATGAGTTGGCCTGGGAGCTGCATGTTGCCACGCAGGTGCCCGCCCAGCTGGTCCGGCTGGTAGCTGCATGTGAACGGTGGTGGAGACTTGGTTGGTGCGGGCCTGGTAGTGGCCCTGCTGGCGTCCTCGATGAGGGCCTTGCCGGGTGGCCCGGCAAGGGTCTTGTCGTGGCGCGCTCTCGTCCCCGGCAAGGACCTTGCCGGGGGTCTGGTGGCCTTCCTCGGCAAGGATCCTGCCGAGGATCGTCGTCTTCTAATCCTCATCTGATCTTGAGTGTTCCTTGTCTTCACAAAGATCTGCATGCCACCATGGACGTGCCTCCCGAGCCCTGGCCCAACATGATGTTGGAGACCGTGGGCTCAAGGGTGGCTCGCTCTGTTGGTGTGGGGCGAGCTGCCCCGGCAAGGGTCTTGCCGGGGGAACCTGCTTCGTCCCTCTTCTCTTTGTGGTCTTGGCCTTGGCGTTGCTCTGGTTATCTTGGGCTTCGGTCTTACCTTGGCTCACCCCCCCTGTTCTGCTTGGTGTGACCGTGGGCGCGGCTCTGACTGCCCGTGCACAGGTAAAGGGGTACAAAAGTGCGCCCTTCCTTTTGTACACCGACAGGAGCCCCCGGGCCTGGGCCACACATAAGCGCGACACGTTGTTGGGCCAGGCCCAAAACGGTGCGCGGGCAGGCGGGGCGGTTTTTACCGCGGTAAAACTTTTCTTCCCACGACCCGCGCACGGCGCGGCGTGGCGTGGAGGGGTGCGCGTGACGTGGCCGGCATGCGTGGGGCGGTTCCCGCACGCTTGCGTCACATCGTAGTAAATGGGCAGCGCGACCCGCACCTTCCCATAAAAAAGGGGAAACCGTGGGCGCACTGTTCCTTTTACCCTTCGCGCAATCCCAATCTCGGAAGCCTCCGCTCGTCTTCCTCTTCTTCCCCAAGCTTCGCTCTCGCTCGCTGTCGTTGTGTTCTTGCCGCCCTCTGCTTTGCCCTTTTTCTCCCAGCTGCCATGGTGCCAAAATCCGTCAAGGGCAAGGGTGTGGCTAAGAATGCCGGAGCGGCGGAGCCGCCGGAGAGTGCACTGGCGGTGCAGCGGACGCAGTCCGCCTTCTTCGCCTCGACAGTTGACGTGTTCGAGCTCCGGGAAGCCTTCAGGCCCCTGTGGGGGGTGAAGACGGGGGGGGAGAGAAGTCAGGGCATCTAGCCACGCGCGTCATCCCCGCCAACTGCGCCGAGGCTGCCCCAAATCGGTACCCCTTCTTTGTCGACTATTTTTCCTGCGGGCTTTGTCCCCCCTTCTTCGATTTCTTCAGCGACATCATGCACACCTTTGGCTTCCGCCTCTTGGATTTTACCCCGAATGCGGTGGCGTGCATGGCCCTTTTCACGCACCTCTGCGAGGGTTTCGCTGGAGTGCACCCCAACACGGCGCTCTTACGCCATTACTTCATCCCTCGGATCCAGACGGGAGGCGCCATTTCGGGTTGCATCGCCTGGCTCCCAAGATCCAAGGGAGCGTACCCGGATGGTGCCACAAAGGAGAGGTCGGAAGAATGGCGGGGCCGGTGGTGCTGGATCAAAGAGAAGGACCCGTCGGCGTTCTGCGAAGTTCGCCGGGCGCCGCCGGTCCGTAGAAGCGATTGGATCGACGTCGACGCCGACGACGAGAAGCTCACGGTCGCCACCACCAGGATCCTTCGGCTTACCGAGGCCGGGCTCACCCTTGAGATGATCGGGCGGACTTCATCCGCCGCCGGATCGCTCCACTGCACAACAAGGGGAGGCCAGCCTGGCTCTTTACGAACCCCGTTGACATCATGCGGCTTTGCCCCGGCCTCGACCACAACTTCAGAGTGATGGGGTATGCCCATTTTTGCCAGCGGCTCTTCCAGCTCGATGTGGGCCGCGACAGCGAGGTCGAGCGGACCGGCAAGGTCGCGAGGGCCGCCACGAAGGCCGGTAAGTTCTTCAAGGGGCCTTTGTTCAAGCTGCCGGTGGGAGTGGTCCCGCTGTGCAATAACTCGCGCCGGACCGAGATCATCGCCATGATTCCGGACTGCAACGCGCACGGCCCCGACCCGAGCTGGAAGGAGCCGGAGGACGTCGAGGTGCAGCAATTCTTCGACACTCTGCATGAGGGGTACATCAACGCCGACGCCGAGCGGCTGGTCGTCCAGGACACCACCCAGGGGGAACTGGACTACATCACCACCAGGGCGAGGGAGGCACAGCTTGCTGAGGAGGCTGGCAGCGCTGGCGGTGTGGAGGACAAGGCCGCGACGGCCGCGGAGGAGGAGGAGCTCGCCCGGTGGGCGGCGGCCGCCGGGGAAGCCAGCAGCGCCGGCACCGAGGCTCCTCTTGTTGAGGAAGCAGCCGACGAGTCGTCGTCGGAGGAGGCTAGGGCTGTTGACCCTCCGGCCATGGGGAGAGGGCGAGTCCTATGGCGAGCCACTTCCGGCGAGCCGGTGCGGCCCGCCAGGGCCGCGCGGCGGCCAAAGTCCCCGGAGGAGTCCGCGCGTCAGACGAGGGCCGCGGCGGCGAAGAAGGTGGTGAAGGCTGCGGCAGCGAGGAAGAAGGCATCTGCTTCTTCTCCGTCCACGCGCCCGCAGACTCCGCCCTCCTCCCCTCCTCCGACAGACGCCGACGCGGGGGTCACTTTCGATTATGGATCCCTCAGCCCGAGGAGGAAGAGGAAGACAGCAGACGAGGAGGCGGACGACGAGTAAGTATCTGGTTCCTTTTTGTTATCTCTGCCTCCTCAATCTGTGTCGCTTGTCTTGACTTGTCTTTGTCTTTGCAGGGACGTGGAGACGCTGGCCCAGAGAGTGAAGAGGGCCAAGGTCTCGGCGGGTGGCCAGCCCCCGGCTGGTACTTCGAGGGCGCCACTGGTGGTGTTGAGCAGCCCGGACAGCAGCCATCGGCATAGCCCCCGGCGTAAGTTCATCACTCTTCCCTCGTCGACATGTGTCAGGGGCACGACACTTTGGTGCTGACCTTGCCAGGTACACAGGAGGGGAGCAGCAGCAGCAGGAGGAGCCGCAGAGGGCTACTCCCAACACGCCGCCCCCATCGACCACGCCGCCCCGAGGGGCGTCCCCGGCAAGGGCGCCAAGCACCGAGCTCACGCACATGGAGGAGGAGGAGAACTTGGGCGCCGGCGGCTTTGCCTCGACGCCAAATGTTGGTGGGGAGGGGACTTCTTTTTCCCGGCCTCGCACTGGTGCTGGTAAGTCGCTCGCCTTTCGTCCCTGTTCCTTTTTCTTTCTTGCTGACCCTTGGTCTTGGCCTTGCCTCACTCCCTTCACCGGTGTCCAGATCCCTCCTCGGTGAACCCGGAGGACATGGACGCCGTCATCGAGGACGTCACCAAGGCTGCCGAGGCGGACGCCGAGAAGATCGCCGCCGAGGAGCCCGCCGAGGGCGCTGTTGAGGACGCCGCCAAGGCGCCTGCCGGGGAGGCCGGCAAGGCCACCGCTGAGGAGACCGGCAAGGGGCCTACCGGGGAGGCCGGCAGGGCTGCTGCCGAGGAGGAGGAGGAGGTGGCTGATGACCAGCCTTCCTCCTCCGCTGCTTCCGGCTCCGGCAAGTACCTGAGGGTGAGTGACGACTTGTTCGTCCACCTTCCTGGTGCGTCGAGGACCAGGACACCCATCGATGGAGAAGTGCTCGACGACGAAGTGCTTGCCGCCGCCGGGCTTGAGGCCGTCGACGAGCCGAGCGTTGGTGGCGACGGCTCGCAGGAAGATCGGCTCCTCCATGCCATGGGCGCCAGCTTCCGGAAGCTCCAGGCGCTCCACCACGCCCGCCTGGACAAGGCTAAGTCCAGGATGGCGGTGGTGGAGAAAGCAGAGGCGGACCTCCAGAAGCGCATTGCCGAGACGCAGGACTGGTTCCGCGAGGCTCACAAGGAGCGGAAGGCCGCCCAGGGCGAGCTGGCCAAGCGCGACGTGGAGCTCACCATGAAGCTCGCCGACGTCGAGAAAGCCCAAGAAACGGCGAAGAACTTGGCCGCTGCCGTCGAGGCCGCCCGGACCCAGCATGAGGCCGCACTGAACTCCCAGGAGGAGGACCTCGCCGCGCGTGAGGAGAAGCTTGCCGCCACGCTTCACGGCAAAGATGAAGAGGTGGAGGAGCTTGTCTTGCAGCGGACCAGTGAGCTGGAGCAGAGGCAGAAAGAGGCACTCGATGCCCAGGCCCAGGTTCACGCCGGCAAGGTGAAGGAGCTGGAGGCGGAGCGGGACGAGCTGGAGGAGCAGGCGCTGAAGCTGTCCGAGGAGAAGGACACGCTCAACAGCGCCCTGACGAAGGCGTAGGGCGCGGCCATCAGCAGGGCCGGGGAGCTCTCCGAGGCCAACAAGTCCATCAAGGACCTCACGCTGAAGCTGGAGGGCCTCGAGGGGATGCTCTCGGAGGCCAAAACCCGGGAGGGGACCCTGGCCAAAGAGCTGGAGGCGGAGAAGGAGTTGCGGAGGAACGAGGCCCTCAACTTCATGGATCACGTGGAGGGCGAGAACCGTTGGCTCGATCGCCTTGCCACCGTTGCCAACCAGGCCGCCGCGCAGCTGGCCACCATGGGGATGCCGGACGTGAGGTATGCCCCGGAGCGGAGCGTGAGCGCCAACTGCAGCCTGACCTTGTTCTTTGAGAAGGTCGTCGGCGCTTTGGAGCGGCTTCACGCCAACCGGGCGGCCTTGCTGGCCGACGAGGCCCGGAGGCTTTGCCAAGGCGCCATGACCAAGGTGGCCTACTGGTACCCCGACCTCGACTTCGACGCCGCGCTGGAGAGCTTGCCGGAGGATACTGACCTCGCGCCGCTTAGGGAGCGCATCAAGCCCATCATCAGCCGCGTTGGCGGAATTCAGAGGGTAGAGGGCCAGCGCCGGGATTAGGCACCCCGTTTCTTATCGCCGCTGCAGGTTCACAACCAAGACAATCGCTATCTTCAGTTAGAACCTCAGCAACAAATCGATGTAATATAACTCGGCAGCACTTTTAGTATCATGCATGTTATTTTCCTGTTTGATTTTCCTTTGTATGTCCACCCTATGTTAACTGGGTAGGTTTGCCGGGGCGTAAACCCAGGGCGGCATCTTGGGGACAGGTCCCCAGTGGCCTGCCGGGTGTGCTTGCTGCCGGGCGAACCACCTTACCACCCTTAGCGCGGCCGCCCGAACTGTCGAGTTTGACTCGAGTCAGAGTCAGGAGCGTTGCCAAGTGCGGAAGGCTACCCCGCCACTCTCGACGCGGCCGCTTTGAGCTGTTGAGCGGACTCGAAACAGAACAAGAGCGTTGCCAATTGCGGGAGGGCCCCTTTGCATGCAGGTTTCTCATACATAGGCAAGATCTCCGAGGACGATAAACTTATATATAAAAGGAAATAACTCAAAGCTCTGAATGACTTAGCTTCTCTGTTGCCGCACTGGCGTCCTTCACGTTCGCAGGCGGCGCCCTTTCTCCTGGCCGTCTCCTTCTTGGGAGCTATGGCGACGAAGAGCTGCTAGGCTAGCCACTAGACCAGATTCTCACAATTGCGCCCCCTGCCTGGCGCGCCAAAGATGTCGGTGTGGAACGACACCTATGGGATCACAAGAATCCCTACTACGGTTGCCGGGGCACGGGGTTGCGAGGAGAGCAGGATTAGTAAGCAGCACAAGGATAGTTTACCCAGGTTCGGGCCGCGAGGATGCGTAAAACCATAGTCCTGCTTTGGGGGGTATATTTCGGAGAGTTCTTGAGCTCGAACTAGCTGTGGTGGTGAGTGCGTGGTTCGAAAGAGCCGAATCCTTCTCCAGTATGCCATGGGCCTCCTTTTATAGTCGAAAGGGGCTGCCACAGTGGCACACAGGAGGTGGAAAGGCGCACAGTGCTATGAGCTTATCGCTCGTATTACAGGACAAGACGCATTTAATGCGTAGCTTAGGTGTCCCCTTGCTTTATCGGGGACGGGGGCGAGGCCCGTCCCGTCCGTTGCCGCTCCTCCTTGCTTCGACACGCGCCCTGGCTAGCGATGCATGCGGCGCCATGTAGGCAGGCAGGCAGCTGAGGTGGCGCGGTGGTGGAGCCTCCACGAAGATCTGCATGCCGCCACGCAGGCGCTTGATGAGTTGGCCTGGGAGCTGCATGTTGCCACGCAGGTGCCCGCCCAGCTGGTCGGGCTGGCAGCTGCATGTGAACGGTGGTGGAGACTTGGTTGGTGCGGGCCTGGTAGTGGCCCTGCTGGCGTCCTCGGTGAGGGCCTTGCTGGGTGCCCGGCAAGGGTCTTGTCGTGGCGCGCTGTCGTCCCCGGCAAGGACCTTGTTGGGGGTTTGGTGGCCTTCCTCGGCAAGGATCCTGCCAAGGATCGTCGTCTTCTAATCCTCATCTGATCTTGAGTGTTCCTTATCTTCACAAAGATCTGCATGCCACCATGGAGGTGCCTCCCGAGCCCTGGCCCAACGTGATGTTGGAGACCGTGGGCTCAAGGGTGGCTCGCTCTGTTGGTGTGGGGCGAGCTGCCCTGGCAAGGGTCTTGCTGGGGCCGCTGAGGCTGCCCCGGCAAGGGTCTTGCCGGGGAACCTGTTTCGTCCCTCTGCTCTTTGTGGTCTTGGCCTTGGCGTTGCTCTGGTTATCTTGGGCTTCGGTCTTACCTTGGCTCACCTCCCCTGTTCTGCTTGGTGTGACCGTGGGCGCGGATCTGACTGCCCGTGCACAGGTAAAGGGGTACAAAAGTGCGCCCTTCCTTTTGTACACCGACACCGACATTACATTCATGCTCACACACTCATGCTAGTTGTCAATGCTCTTACTTTTTCACTGTAATATCCATGCTAGTTTATTTTTCTTTTTCTCGCTTTCTTCTTGTATGTTTGATAAACCTTAAGAAAAAAATTTAGTTGTAGCTTTTAGCTAGTTTACTTTCCATGCTCATAGTAGTAATAATTAAAAAGAAAACCCAAAAAGATTTCCTGTTCTTCTTTTGTCTGTTTGGAGCTTTCCCGTGTAAATAGTTTTATTTCTTTTCTTTTTTTTGGGGGGGGGGGTCAAAAGGAGAAGACCATAATGAAAATGTTGAAGTGGCTCTTATATGCATTATTGTTGATTTAACCAAGAGACCATATTACCTTGTCTTCTCCTTTGTATTGAATGCCTGCAGATTCCAGCTTAGTCCAATGCACGTGCACTATTATTATTATTCACATCGTTCGGTCATGCAAGTGAAAGGCAATAATGACGATATATGATGAATTAATTGAGATAAGAGAAGCTGGTATGAACTCGACCTCTCCTGTTTTTGTAAATATGATTAGTTCATCGTCCCTGATTCAGCCTATTATGAATAAACATGTTTACAATGACAATTAGAGATTATAGTTGCTTATGCCATGCTTAATTATCTAGGAGCTTATAATGGTTTAGCTTGCATGCCAACATGCTATTAAAATGGTTGTGATGTGGTATAATAGGGTGGTATCCTCCTTTGAATGATTCAAGTGACTTTACTTGGCACATGTTCACGCATGTAGTTGAAACGAAATCAACATAGCCTTCACGATATTTATGTTCATGGTGGATTATATCCTACTCATGCTTGCACTCAATGTTTATTAAGTTTAATGCATGTTCATGACTGTTGTCGCTCTCTAGTTGGTCGCTTCCCAGTCTTTTTCTAGCCTTCATTTGTACTAAGCGGGAATACTGCTTGTGCATGCACTTCCATAAACCCCAAAGTTATTCCATATGAGTCCACCATACCTTCCTATATGCGGTATCTACCTGCCGTTCCAAGTAAATTTGTATGTGCCAAACTCTAAACCTTCAAATGAAATTCTGTTTTGCATGCTCGAATAGCTCATGTATCAACTAGGGCTTTCTGCATCTTCCATGCTAGGAGGGTTATTCTCAAGAGGAGTGGTCTCCGCTCCTCACTCATGAGAAAATGGCTGGTCACCGGGATGCCCGGTCCCATGCTCTAAGCAAATCAAATCAAAATAATTGCAAACAAAACTCCCCCGGGACTATTGTTAGTTGGAGCAAGCCATGGATTGATGCTTGTTGGTGGAGGGGGAGTATAAACTTTACCATTCTGTTTGGGAACCGCCTATAATGTGAGTAGCATGGAAGATATCGAGATCTCTCGGTTGTTATGTTGACAATGAAAGTATGCCGCTCAAAATATTATTCATCTCTATTTCAAAATCGAGCTCTAGCACCTCTACAAATCCCTGCTTCCCTCTGCGAAGGGCCTATCTATTTACTTTTATGTTGAGTCATCACCCTCTTATTAAAAAGCATCAGCTGGAGAGCACCGCTGTCATTTGCATCAATTACTATTAATTTATGTTGGGTATAACTATGACTGGATCTCTTTTACCATGAATTACAATGTTTAGTCAGTCCTTGATCTTTAAAGGTGCTCTACATTTATGTTTTGCGGTCTCAGAAAGGGCTAGCAAGATACCATCTTGTTATATCATATTATGATTGTTTTGAGAAAGTGTTGTCATCCGAGATTTATTATTATTGCTTGGTAGTTGATTATGTCATTGACATGAGTAGACATGAGACCTAAGTGTTATTGTGAATATGGTTAGTTCATAATCCTTGCTGAAAACTTGAATGTTGGCTTTACATATTTACAACAACAAGAGCAAACAGAGTTTGTAAAAGTTTTTCTTTATCACTTTCAGTTTATCAAGTGAATTGCTTGAGGACAAGCAAATATTTAAGCTTGGGGGAGTTGATACGTCTCCAACGTATCTACTTTTCCAAACACTTTTGCCCTTGTTTTGGACTCTAACTTGCATGATTTGAATGGAACTAACCCGGACTGACGCTGTTTTCAGCAGAATTGCCATGTTGTTATTTTTGTGCAGAAATAAAAGTTCTCGGAATGACCTGAAAATCAACGGAGATTATTTTTGGAATTAATAAAAAATACTGGCGAAAGAATCAAGGCCAGGGGGCCCATACCCTGTCCACGAGGGTGGGGGGGCACGCCTACCCCCCTGGGAGCGCCCCCTGCCTAGTGGGCCGCCTGGAGCTCCACCGACCTCAACTCCAACTCTATATATTCACGTTCGGGAAGAAAAAATCAGAGAGAAGGATTCATCGCGTTTTACGATACGGAGCCGCCGCCAAGCCCTAATCTCTCTCGGGAGGGCTGATCTGGAGTCCGTTCGGGGCTCTGGAGAGGGGAATCCGTCGCCATCGTCATCATCAACCTTCCTCCATCACCAATTTCATGATGCTCACCGCCGTGCGTGAGTAATTCCATCGTAGGCTTGCTGGACGGTGATGGGTTGGATGAGATTTATCATGTAATCGAGTTAGTTTTGTTAGGGTTTGATCACTAGTATCCACTATGTTCTGAGATTGATGTTGCTATGACTTTGCTATGCTTAATGCTTGTCACTAGGGCCTAAGTGCCATGATTTCAGATCTGAACCTATTATGTTTTCATGAATATATGTGAGTTCTTGATCCTATCTTGCAAGTCTATAGTCACCTACTATGTGTTATGATCCGGCAACCCCGAAGTGACAATAATCGGGACCACTCCCGGTGATGACCGCAGTTTGAGGAGTTCATGTATTCACTATGTGTTAATGCTTTGGTCCGGTACTCTATTAAAAGGAGGCCTTAATATCCCTTAGTTTCCATTAGGACCTCGCTGCCACGGGAGGGTAGGACAAAAGATGTCATGCAAGTTCTTTTCCATAAGCACGTATGACTATATTCGGAATACATGCCTACATTACATTGATGAATTGGAGCTAGTTCTATGTCACCCTATGTTATAACTATTGCATGAATAATCACATCTGGCATAATTCTCCATCACCGATCCAATGCCTACGAGCTTTTCACATATTGTTCTTCGCTTATTTACTTTACCGTTGTCACTGTTACAATCACTACAAAACTGCTACTATTACTTTTGCCACCGTTACCGTTACTTCCATACTACTTTGCTACTAAACACTTTGCTGCAGATACTAAGTTACCCAGGTATGGTTGAATTGACAACTCAACTCCTAATACTTGAGAATATTCTTTTGCTCCCCTTGTGTCGAATCAATAAATTTGGGTTGAATACTCTACCCTCGAAAACGGTTGCGATCCCCTATACTTGTGGGTTATCAAAGCACCGCTTGGTGAAGCACCCATTTTCCCAGCAACTCAAGATGTCAGCTTGGAATCGGGGTTCCAAAAGCATTTTGAGCAACACGGAGCATATGAGATGTTCCAAGAGCTGAAAATGGTTTTCCAAGCTTATGCCCGGGTCGAGAGATATGAAATCTCCGATAAGTTCTACAGTTGTAAGATGGAGGAAAATAGTTCTGTCGGCGAGCATATACTCAAAATGTCTGGGTTGCACAACCGCTTGTCTCAGCTGGGAGTTAATCTTCCAGATGACTCGGTCATTGACAGAATCCTCCAGTCGCTTCCACCTAGCTACAAGAGCTTTGTGATGAACTACAATACGCAAGGGATGGAGAAGTCCATTCCTGAGTTATATTTGATGTTGAAATCAGTGGACGTGGAGATCAAAAAGGAACATCAAGTGTTGATGGTGAATAAGACCACTAGTTTCAAGAATTATAGATACGTTGGAGACGTATCAAGCATCCCCTAGCTTAATTCCTGCTCGTCCTCGAGTAGGTAAATGATAAAAACAGAATGTTTGATGTGGAATGCTACCTAACATAATTATCCATGTAATTTCTTTTATGATGATATGAATGTCCAGATCCGTATGATTCAAAACAAAAGTTTAATATTGACATAAAAACAATAATACTTCAAGCATACTAACAAGGCAATTATGTCTTCTCAAAATAACATTGCCAATGAAAGCTTATCCCTACAAAATCATATAGTCTGGCTATACTCCATCTTCATCACACAAAATATTTAAATCATGCAGAACCCCGATGACAAGCCAAGCAATTGTTTCATACTTTTGATGTTCTCAAACCTTTTCAACTTTCACGCAATACATGAGCGTGAGCCATCGACATAGCACTATAGGTGGAATAGACAATGGTTGTGGAGAAGACAAAAAGAAGGAGATTGTCTCACATCAACCAGGCGTATCAACGGGCTATGGAGATGCCCATCAATAGATATCAATGTGAGTGAGTAGGGATTTCCATGCAACGGATGCACTAGAGCTATAAGTTTATGAAAGCTCAAAAAGAAACTAAGTGGGTGTGCATCCAACTTGCTTGCTCACGAAGACCTATGGCAATTTGAGGAAGCCCATCATTGGAATATACAAGCCAAGTTCTATAATGAAAAATTCCCACTAGTATATGAAAGTGACAATATAGGAGACTCTCTATCATGAAGATCATGGTGCTACTTTGAAGCACAAGTGTGGTAAAAGGATAGTAGCATTGCCCCTTCTCTCTTTTCTCTCATTTTTTTATTTTTTATTGGGCCTTCTCTCATTTTTTTCGCCTCTTATTTTTTCCTTTTTTTTATTTTTCGTCCGGAGTCTCATCCCGACTTGTGGGGGAATCATAGTCTCCATCATCCTTTCCTCACATGAGACAATGCTCTAATAATGAAGGTCATCACACATTTTTTACTTATAACTCAAGAATTACAACTCGATACTTAGAACAAAATATGACTCTATGTGAATGCCTCCGGCGGTGTACCGGGATGTGCAATGAATCAAGAGTGACATGTATGAAAGAATTATGAATGGTGGCTTTGCCACAAATACGATGCCAACTACATGATCATATGACAATGATGGAGCGTGTCATAATAAACGGAACGGTGGAAAGTTGCATGGCAATATATCTCGGAGTGGCTATGGAAATGCCAGAATAGGTAGGTATGGTGGCTGTTTTGAGGAAGGTATATGGTGGGTGCATGGTATCGGCGAAAGTTCACTGGTGCGCGTCAGTCCTAAACAAACGGTTTTTAACCCCTTTCCGCGACGGCATTTGGAACCGTCGCCAAGTGAGTGTGGGCGATAGGGGGGTCCTTCCCACACGAACCAGAAACTGTCGGGGATAGGGAGCCTTGATGCATACAATTGTCCCTATATAACCGTTTCCGATATCTCAAATATCCCAAACGCTTCATCCTTGCTACTCGTTTGTGCTCACATTGCCATCGCAGTCGGTGTTTTGTGGTTTTGCCTAAAACCAGGAATATTCCAGGCACGGGAGTTTTCCAGGCAGATTCTAGGCATGGGAGTTTTACGATGCCTAGCACATCACAAACAGTTCATGATTAAAAACTGTGTACGATTGGTAGACAATTTCACACATTTAGTTTTCCCGCACCGTATGTGATAGTGTCTGACATCACACACGCTTTGCAAATGGCAACGGTGTCCATTCTTGCACACGCTTCCTCTCGGTGAACCGTCTTGGATTATGGTGTATATCGCAAACGTTTGTGTTTTACCAACCGTGTGTGCCGTAATGACCCGCACAACGTAATTCCGCCCTAATTTAATTGTTGCTATTTAAAATTGTACCTAATTTAAACTTGAAAGTAGGCTATAGCTTTATTCATATCCATCAGGTTCAAACAACCAATGCATTATTCGATTCACAGGTACATATGCTTAAGAATTACATAAGCACCAAATAAAGAATGATGTACCAGGGTTCTATACTTGTACTATTACAGATGGTAAAGAAAGAGGCGACAGACATTCACTACAAGAAATATGTCAACTAGTGACCTTCTGTCAGTGACCCTGGAAGAATTGGTCATAGATCTATGACCATTTCAGACCAATTGGTCAAAAGCTGTTCGGGGGGCTCCAAACCCTAAACTATAACGACCATTTTGGTCAGAAAGGTCGTAATTTCCTTACACGAAATGGTCATAAAGCAGATAGCACTGGTCCGCTGCCTTATTTCTAGCTGATCACGACCAATATAGATGGTCACAACCTTGTAAATTGTGGTGGGTTGCTATGACTAGGCGCCACCTCATCAGTTTTGCCTATGTGTCATGTCCATGTGGCAAGTTTTGCCCCAGGTTGTGAAGCAACCTGTATTTCTGTCATTCCCAAAATTCCCAAAAAAATCTCATAAATTCTTTGGGTCATAACTTCGTCAAATATGTAAAAAACCTTCCTTGCCTAGTTCAAAAATAATTCAACAATATTCATTCTCCTATTCTGTTCAGAACAACACTTTGTGAAGGAAGTACCACTTTGGCATGTCCAAATAGTATCCATTTTCTATGGTGCTTTCCAATGCCCAAATAACCATCCTCCACCAAATGCCAGCTCAATCCATTCATTATTTTGAGACCAGCTTCAACATTCGTATTTATGTCCAGTGTGGTACTTGCAAAGCAAGTACCACCTAGGCTCCTACTTTTGAGCTGAAAATTTGTGAAGACGGTCTTCTTAGTAACTGATCATCCTCAGCCAAAACTCACGCCCATTAGCCATGTACATTTCCCGTACCGCTAATCAAACACTTGGCTGCTAATTCATGTTTGAGCATCGATCGGTCTCCTCGTGAGAATCTTATGTTGTAATTTTATTCCTAGCACCTACCTGGGGAGTGCCCAACCCACTAGACATGCCTAGGCCGTACAGAACACATGGCAACACCACGGTCACGCGGTGACCACGCGGCGGGCATGCGAGTTTACGCGCTCTAGAGTTGGGCCCCTCGGCCATCGCCCAAACCTCGACGTATCGCCACCAAACCATGTATTTATGATTAAATAGGTACTTATGTAACTAGAAATGATTTTTTGGAAAAAATAAGTAGCAAACTATGAGGCAGCTGCAGTTCAAATTTGACCCGCTTCCAACTGAATCAGCGCAAATTTGTCTTTTTCACGAGAGGTGGATCAAAACTTTTACACCCAACCATTTTGTCAATTGTGCATTAAATATGTCCTAGTATTTTAGAGAATTGATTTGATCCAATTTTGCAACAATTATTTCGGAGGTCCTTCACAAAAAACCTCCTTTTGGGCACTCGAAAAATGGAAAATGGTTTTTTCGTCCAAAGAAAATGAAAACTTCCTTAGGCAACATTGTTTGCCATTCGAATATGCACCCTTGTGCACAATATGAGATCATTTGAACAAACTATGCCATGAATGTGGCCATAAGATTGATCATTTGGCTTGAAAGCCATTGATCTCCACACGTGATAGCTCGTTTCTGAGAACACTTTTTAAAAATAATTGCCGTATTACAAGTTTGTTATTTTTCCTGGGAACTTGGCCACATATAATGACACAATGCGAAGGTTTCCCAATTATTTCATTTTTTTGAATTTTTTATGCCCGTTTCAAAATGCGGTCAAAACGGCGGGATTGACTGTTCCTAGCTAGTGGTTGAATCTTGGAATTTTTTCGGTGTTTCTATGATTAAATAGATACTTATGTACCTAGAAATGGTTTTTGGAAAAAAATAAAGAGCAAACTATAAGGCAGCTACAGTTCAAATTTGACCCGCTTCCAGCTGAATTCGGCGGAAATTTGTCTTTTTCACGAGAGGTGGATCAAAACTTTTTACACCCAACCATTTGGTCAATTGTGCATTAAATATGTCCTAGTATTTTAGAAAAATGATTTGGTCCAATTTTGCAACAATTATTTGGGAGGTCCTTCACAAAAAAAACCTCCTTTTAGGCACTCGAAAAATGGAAAATGGTTTTTTCGTCCTAAGAAAATGAAAACTTCCTTAGGCAACATTGTTTGCCATTCCAATATGCACCCTTGTGCACAATATGAGATCATTTGAACAAACTATGCCATGAATGTGGCCATAAGATTGATCATTTGGCTTGAAAGCCATTGATCTCCACACGTGATAGCTCGTTTCTAAGAACACTTTTTAAAATAATTGCAGTATTACAAGTTTGTTATTTTTCCTGGGAACTTGGCCACATATAATGACACAATGCGAACGTTTCCCAATTGTTGGTTTTTTTAAAAAAATTTATGCCAGTTTCAAAATGCGGTCAAAACGGCGGGAATGACCGTTCCTAGCTAGTGGTTGAATCTTGGAATTTTTTTGGTGTTTCTCTGATTAAATAGATACTTATGTACCTATAAATGATTTTTGGAAAAAATAAAGAGGAAATTACAAGGCAACTACAGTTCAAATTTGACCCGCTTCCAGCTGAATCGGCGGAAATTTGTCTTTTTCACGAGAGGTGGATCAAAACTTTTTACACCCAACCATTTGGTCAATTGTGCATTAAATATGTCCTAGTATTTTAGAAAAATGATTTGGTCCAATTTTGCAACAATTATTTGGGAGGTCCTTCACAAAAAACCTCCTTTTGGGCACTCAAAAAATGGAAAATGGTTTTTTCGTCCCAAAAAAATGAAAACTTCCTTAGGCAACATTGTTTGCCATTCGGATATGCACCCTTGTGCACAATATGAGATCATTTGAACAAACTATGCCATGAATGTGGCCATAAGATTGATCATTTGGCTTGAAAGCCATTGATCTCCACACGTGATAGCTCGTTTCTGAGAACACTTTTTTAAAATAATTGCCGTATTACAAGTTTGTTATTTTACCTGGGAACTTGGCCACATATAATGACACAATGCTAAGGTTTCCCAATTATTGGATTTTTATTTTTATTTTTATGCCCGTTTCAAAATGCGGTCAAAACGGCGGGAATGACCATTCCTAGCTAGTGGTTGAATCTTGGAATTTTTTTGGTGTTTATCTGATTAAATAGATACTTATGTACCTAGAAATGATTTTTGGAAAAAATAAAGAGCAAATTACAAGGCAGCTACAGTTCAAATTTGACCTGCTTCCAACTTAATCGGCGGAAATTTGTCTTTTTCATGAGAGGTGGATCAAAACTTTTTACACCCAACCATTTGGTCAATTGTGCATTAAATATGGCCTAGTATTTTAGAAAAATGATTTCGTCCAATTTTGCAACAATTATTTGGTAGGTTCCTCACAAAAAAACCTCCTTCTGGGCACTCGAAAAATGGAAAATGGTTTTTTCATCCAAAGAAAATGAAAACTTCCTTAAACAATATTGTTTGCCATTCCAATATGCACCCGTGTGCACAATATGAGATCAGTTGAACAAACTATGCCATGAATGTGGCCATAAGATTGATCATTTGGCTTGAAAGCCATTGATCTCCACACGTGATAGCTCGTTTTTTAGAACACTTTTTTAAAATAATTGCCATATTACAAGTTTGTTATTTTTCCTGGGAACTTGGCCACATATAATGACACAATGTGAATGTTTCCCAATTTTTTGATTTTTTTGATTTTTTATGCCCATTTCAAAATGCGGTCAAAACGGCGGGAATGACCGTTCCTAGCTAGTGGTTGAATCTTGGATTTTTTTGGTGTTTCTCTGATTAAATAGATACTTATGTAACTATAAATGTTTTTTGGAAAAATAAAGAGCAAACTATAAGGCAGCTACAGTTCAAATTTGACCTGCTTCCAGCTGAATCGGTGAAATTTGTCTTTTTCACGAGAGGTGGATCAAAACTTTTTACACCCAACCATTTGGTCAATTGTGCATTAAATATGGCCTAGTATTATATAAAAATGATTTGGTCAATTTTGCAACAATTATTTGGTAGGTTCTTCACAAAAAACCTCCTTTTGGGCACTCGAAAAATGGAAAATGGGCACTTGAAAAACCTCCTCAATTATTGACGAGAGGTGGATAGACACAAGCATTTGGTCAATTGTACCTAAAATATGATCTAATATTATTGAAGAATAGAGTGGTGCCATTTTGCAACAAATATTGGTAGGTGCTTCAAAAAATATATATACCATTTTCGACACTCCAAAGGTAGAAAAATGTTTTTTTGCAAATAAAACTCATTTTTGAGATCAATTTTTAAAGATATTTGTATTATTCCAGGTTTGTTATTTTTCTGAAAAACAAGTCTCACTTGTGACACGATGCTATTGTTCTTATTTTTTTCTAATTCTATGATGTTATAAAATAGGTGACATGATTTAGCATATTATTTAATCGATTACGACCAATTTAGGTGGTTATAAAATCGTCAAAGTGTGTACTATATTGTGATTGGTGGAACCATTTGTGGCACGGATCGATGAGATGGCAGACATCCTACCATCCATTGCTAGCAATCCAACGTCCATCCATCCGTCCATGCAAAGAAAAGGAAAAAAACCCACCGCACCAAACCCTACCTCTCTCTCACCTCTCCTCCCTTCCTTCCGCCCACTGCCTCCCTCTCTCTGTCCCCGATCCAGATCGGCCCCTCCCTCACCGTTCGCGCCGCGCCCTCCTTCCCTCGCGTTGGCACCGGCGGCGCCCTCCTTCCTTTCTGTCACCGGCGGCGTCCTCCTTCCTTTCTGTCACCGGCCTCTCCCTCACCGCTCGCGCCGCGCCCTCCTTCCCTCGCGTTGGCACCGGCCGCGCCGTCCTTCCCTCGGATCCAGTAGCAGCATCAGCGATGGCGGCCGCGGGAGGTCCTCTTCAAGGTCAAGCACGTCCAGGCCAAGCCTGCTGGCCGCCCTCGCGGGTGACTGCCTCCGCGGTGACAACGGCGACCTCGTCATCCCTGGAGGCCGCGGCGCCCCTCAAGGCCGACCTCCGCCACGTGAGTGATCCGTCGATCTCGTCTCTCCAACAGTTCGGTTCTCGCCGCTTCGATTCCTTCGATTCAACAAGATACTGTGTACCACTTCGGTACGTGCGTGCGTGTGAGCTGACTCTTCTTCTGCGTGGTTCGTAGGTGTTCCGGATGCACGCATGAGTTCGACCTGGAAAAGCCGCCGGTGCTGCAGGAGGTGGCGGATTTCTTCAGTGGCCACGGAATCGAGGACTTCACCTTCAGCAGGGGCAGGCTGGTGAGTGCAGCTCCCATGAATCTCTAGCAGGAAATGCGTGGGATGATGTGTCTATTTGGTTTCCACTAAATTAGTTTGCATAGCTTCTGGTCACCTGATCCAGTAACGGAGAAGAATTTTAGGTTCAAAATGTTCCCACTTCCTAGTAAATGTTTTAGGTGCATAAGCAATTGATGTGATTAGTTGGTGGATTTGCTTTGTCGCTAAGTCTGAATGTGGGAACCTTGTTTTTAGTCAGAATGGCGTTGCCGGGCAAAGCTAGTGGTACGCGGAACACCAGAGAAACCACTGATTGGCCTGTATCGGGAAGGGACACATACTGTTCAAGATATTCCCGATTGCAGAGGTTAGCTATGAAATTCTGTTAACTGTAACAGTTACAACAGTTCGGTTCTCGTCATCTCTTACGACATAGACTTTTCCAGCTTATACCAAAGAGACGTCCCTGTTTGAGATGAAGTTTATATCCAAATAGGACGATTGAGATGTCACTTGAGCTACTAGACAAGCAGGATTAGTCTATGCGTGTAATAATTGAGCTACTAGGTATAGATAGGAGTGCAGCATGCTTACATTGACTAGTCTGTACGCGTACGTACTACTATATCTGGTTGGCGTTGAAGTCAACTTAGAAGACCAATGTTTTTTCTACCTCAGTCAGGAGTATTATGCCTAGACAGAGCATGGTTTCTCAATCAAGTTTCTTGCTGCAGACACTACATTCTAAATAGATTTATTAACTTGGTTAGAGCTATTTATGCAACAATATCACAAAACTGACAGTGATGTGAATTTGTTAAGGGAGGTAGCTGCTTTTATGTGATCAGAGGCATAAACAGTGCAGTTTTAATTTTCCAGTATGTCTTTGAGGTAATAATGTCATGGAAGTCCTTGGTAATACTCATATGAGTGCTTAGTATACTCACATCATGGTCTACACGGTGTCAGTTGTCAACTAGCTGTAACCCATATTAGTGCTTAGTATACTCATGAAAAGGCTTATTTCTCCACCTGTAGTTCACAGTTTATGCAGCAGTTGTTCTTCTACCAATCTGTTGCTCGATTGTGTTGCGGATTCATATGATATTGGTGTACACTCAATTTGGTTATTTCTTGCTAGTTCTGCTACTAGTTGCTGTGTAATCCTAGTACTACAGGTGGATCAATCTCCCCCTCCCTCTCACCCCTATCTCTGTCTCTACAGGTAGGACAGGAGGAACAGCGACAAGCGACGGGATGAAGCCCGGCCATGGAAACCCACCGCAGCCTTCAAGACCTCGACGGCGGTCGGTGCTATGGTATGAATCCTTCCTCCACTTCAAGATCTCTACGTACGGCGGTCGACAGCACGCGCGTGCATTGCACTCTTCCTCTTGCTCTGTTCTTGGGCTGATGCTGGCGGCGGTGCAGGGGATCCTGATCAACATGCAGTTCCCGGGGCCGCAGATCGACGCCGTCACCAACGACAACATCGTCATCAACGTCTTCAACAACCTGATCTGATATTGTTCTGAGATCCAGTGGCATCTCCATCCTCTTACAACTAATAACATTTTTTAACTTCTTTTGGCCGTGCTTTCGCTTTCACTACAGATCAGATCAGTGGTGAACGAAAGAAACAAGTGCACAACTAGTATCAGTGGGCTTGTATTTTTCTTGTGTAGCTGCTCTGCACTTGTTGTAGAGCATAGCTTGCATGAGTATTTTTACCTGTTTTTGACCTCTCATTTTGAAATACATCTAGCAGGTGTGGCTAGTACTCTAGTATTCTCCTACATATAGCTATATATGCATCTAAAAGGGCAAGTACTTGGATGACCTTCACAACATCATACTGGTTGTAATAACTTTGCATAAGACTCTGTATTCGAAGACTTCTCGCAATTTATCATGCAATTCTAAACAATAGCATATGTCTATCTACCCTGCTGGGAATTTTCACTTTATATAAAAATTTGAGAGGCAAATGCTGGGAGTTCCAGTCTTGTCTGATGGCTAGGAACTCAACTCTGCTTCTTGTTGTTGGAGTTTCAGGCTTGTTGCATAGTTCGTAGCTTCAAGTGTACTCTTGCTTCTAGCCACAGTGCACTACAAATTATTATAGAATTACAAAGTGTACACAACATTGCACCTTACACATTCTTCTCTTGTGAAATCAAATGCCATGACTGGGCATTCTTTTATCAACTTGATGTACACTTGCTCTGCTTTAGGCTACTGTATAACTTGTGCCTTTTAACTTGATGTACATAGCATGCAATTTTTTACTGTATCACATTCACACAGGATACTCTTAATATAGAGTTGTTTTCCGAGCTAGTTCTGTTTACTCTTAATATAGGTCTATTTGTCACCAATACTTGCCTGCTATGCTATAGTAGACCTTGTTCATATTTATTAGCTAAGTTTGCTTATCCTTGGTATCTATATGCATACCATTTGTGTTTCAGGCTTTCTCTGAAATGAAATAATAGGTCTATTAGTCACCAATACTTGAGTTAATCTAACTCATTACCTGTTATGCTATAGTAGGCCTTGTTCATATTTATTAGCGAAGTTTGCTTGTCCACAGTGATCCATATACATGCCATTTGTGTTTAACGTTCTCTGAAATGAAATAATAAGATTCACACTCCATGGACCAGGACGACCACCGGGACCTCCACGGCGACGATGAAGCCTGCACATGGTCGAGCTCGATGGAACAACAATGCCTCAGTGTGGTGCAGCCGAGTTGGGCCACTCTAGTGCATCAGGAACTCTGCATGTTGCTGTCCTTTGTCTCATCATCTTAACTACTATAGTAGTAGGAGTATTTTATATGTTGTTCATTTCTTGGCCACCCAACATGTTTGCTAATCATCCATCTGCCTCATGTTATATGATCCCTACCTAGTAGCTTCATTGTATGCAGACTTGTGGTGTTGGTTCAGTTTAGTCAAATTAATATATATACTGCTATGCTGCTACTGCTACTGCTACTGCTACTGCTACTGCTACTGTTGCATTTAATCCTGATTAGTAGCTTCATCAATAAGTGGCAAACCAAAACAATGTTGATTTTCATCTTATCTCTGTGACAACCAATGGAGTTGAATTGCAGCATGCATGTCAAAGCTGGGTTCAATTCTTGGGCAATATATGGTACTTTCCACTCTTCACGCCCAAGATTAGTATGCTGTAGCTCTCCCTCCTCACTCCATACATCCAGGTACTAGTTACCCAACGACCAGCCCTGCACCTCGCTGGATCTCGCCCAAACCCCGCTCATCTTGCTGCTTGTGGCAGGGAATACTCTCTGTTGAATATTTTGAGGAATGAATATCTGTTAAGTATGGAGTTAGGATTATCTAATAAAATTTCTGCTATATATATATATGCATGAAACTGAGATTGCTAGCATCATTTACACAAGATACACCCTTTGAATTGAATTGATTGGTTCAGTTTCGTATATTCTTCACCCAGCCTTCTATCATGCTTGTAACTAGTGCTCTGCTCATGTTGTTAGACAGGATTTTCACTTCCTGCCATCCCAGCCTTCTTTGCATGGCAGTAGCACCAGTACCTTGCTGCTGTTGGGAACGGAAGGGAGCTATTCCATGCACTGAATCTAGGGAGAAAATCACCTTCGGCATGTACACCATCACCTTGGGCATGCTAGTGGCGCTGCTGCTCGGCCTCAACATGTCCTGGAGTGCCATTAGCGCCGCCCTCACGCTCATCTTCCTCGACTTCAAGGACGCTCGCCCCTGCCTCGAGAAGGTAATTGTCTGTCCATTCGTCTGCAGTTAACTAAGTTGTGCCCCATTGATGTCCTACTACTGTTAATTGTTACTACCATGGTGCTGATGCTATTCAGAATATGATATGTGCCTTAATTCTAAGTTCTGGTCTCTCTTAAGAGACACTTCTAGCTTTTCTGACTCAAAGTTGTTAACTTGGTACTGCATGAGTTTTACTACTGCTAACACAGAGAGTATTTACTACTGCCAACACAGAGATTTTGCATGCATGCTACCTGATGAGTGCTTTCTTTGTAATATTTCACCTTCGTATGCATAGGTTTATTCGGTTTGAATTTTGCATGACATGAAATAGATATTTACAGTGTTTTCTCAACTTGTTTTCACTGTCACTTGATATATACTTGCTTGTACTTGAAGCTGTGGGTTAATGTTGGTGGTTTTGTTCTACTTGGATGCATTGGTACCCATCATCGAGCGAACGGATGCAACAACGGCAAGAAGCTCATGGCTGTGTGCATCTAAAGCACACCATGGACACCATCCACTTCCTCATCAATGCTAACTCAATCCAGATCATCGTCGACACTATCATCCACATGTATCTTCCTTGGTTCCCTTTATTCTCTCCTGCCTTTGTGATGTTAGTATGCGTGTGCTGACGAGTATTGTTAGATCTTGCCAGTTGAATGTATGGTCATGATAGTAGAATGTTATTTTGTTTTAGGCGCAATGTGTTGTAGTGCAGCTTTTTGCACAACCTGCATATGTGCCATGCATATTCATATTGTGTCTCTGTTTCTTATATGAACTACTATCTCATTTTAACTAGCTCGACAACAAAAAGCATGGTACTAGCTGAATTTGTGTTATCATTCTAAATACATGTCCTTTTCTTGAATGGTTTGTTCATAATATATTTGCCCCAGTTTTTCTCATTCTTCTCTGATTCATGTAACAGGATGACAGAGGAAGCCATGTTGCTGTTTTGTTTGGTCTCAGCCCTGACTACCGCCGTCGAGCGAGTCCGGCGTGTTGTTCATCTGACTATGGTTCCAGCCCTGACTACCGAAGTTTTTGTCCTGTTGAAGTTGCATAGAAATATGAGAGAGTCCAGCGAGTCCAGTGTGTTGTTCATGACAGGAGCTTGTGAAGTAGTACTATATTACACTTGTAGAGCTTGTAAACTATTGTATTATACATGGCCCTTTGTAATGGCACAGATAGAGCTTGTATTATGTGATCTGGTTGCTCTTGTTTAAGTATTATGTGTGTTTTTTTATCTCTGCCAATCTAAATACTGCTTGAAATATGAAGAATATGAGTCTGATAGATGGGACCCACTTACCTGACAAATGGAAACCTGTTACCAGAACCTAACAATTGGGACCCATCTAACTAGTGGACCCATTTAATAAAAGAAGAAATGAAATTTTTTAGCCAAAATGGCTGTGGCCCAACAATAATAAAGGCTGCCATATTGGGCTTGGCCCATGATCCCGGCCAAAAATTGATGGAAAAAATATAAAAAAGGCCGAATTGTTGGGCTCAGCCCATCTAAAACACCAAATTGGACCGGGCTGAATCTTACCAACGACCTTTTCAATTGGTCGCAAATTTGCCACGTCAGGTTGCCACGTCGGATCCGACGTGGCCTGGGCAGACAGCCAGTGACCAAAACAAAAGGTCATGGGTTCAACGACCTTCTGTTTTGGTCGTAAACGTCTACGACCTTCTCACAGAGAAGGTCGTTAATTTCAGTTTACGACTGCCAGCTTTTGACCATCTGTTTTTGGTCAAAAAAAGGTCGCAAATGAAAAACAATGACCTTTCAGAGACCAATAGTAAGGGTCACAAGTTGACATATTTCTTGTAGTGATTCCAGTTGCTGAACAAGTTGAAGCGGAATGGCCCTATTGTGCTCTCCTGGATGCAGAAGGCATGCAGGTCTAGTCCAATCCCTTGTGATGGCCGGCCGCCAATCATGTAGTTTGAGAGGTAATCTTGAGTAAACTGCTTCAGGATCCACTGCAAAAGAAAAAAGATTCAGATATTGTCATCTAACACAACTCATCACGGGCAGTAAAAAGAAGGCCACAGGGTTCTTACTTACCATCCTGCAGTTCACTGTTGTCTTGCATAAAGTGTAAACAAATAGTTCGATTGACATCTTTTGACCCATTTTAATAACAATCTTTATCAGTTTCCTCACTTGATGCTGGTTCATGAATATCTCATTACCCCATACGCAGAAAAGGTCGAAGTGTGGATCTTTGGCGATGATATATGTACCTAAAAGCACCGAGTTAATATTAGAAGCTAAACAACAATTGAAAAATGATGTAGTACAACACTCCATCCATCCCATTATATAAGATTTTATTACATGTATATCTAGACATCATCAGAACATTAAGGTAACACTCTTCCTTGTTGCTATGTAGCCTGGGATTGCATATTTAGTCATTCAGTACAATGCATGTTGCTAAACAACAATTGAAAAACAAAAAGGCATGTTAACTGCAATATTCTTAACAGCAACCAAATATCGTAATTCATAGTGGTATTGTTGAAACTGTTATTGATGAAATTGAACTGCACGGCAAATAGTTGCACATATAGAGCATCACATTGTGAAGAACTGAAATAAACAAGTCATAAGGACATCTCTACGCGATCCTTAAAAAGTTAAAGGACTAAAACCCTTGGTGGATTTATATATATACTCCAGCAATTTTTGGCCTTTTCTAGTCGATCCCCTAATCTTAAGGTTGTAAACTTCAATTTGATCAAGTTCAAAGTAGGTTCAACCGAAAGTAGCATGCATTCAAACATAAACATAGATAGTTTTGCATAACCGAACATAAAACATAAATGTAAACTAAGCTAAACTACTTTCGGCCGAAGTAGAGGTCGAGCCAATCCTTCCTCATCATGTACGGTGTGCCGCGAGCCGGGTCCGGGCCAGTACCGTCGTCGGGGTCGTTGGGGAAGGCACTCCTCCACTCGTCGATGTCAATCTCCTCGTCCTCGGGGCCCACCTCAACGCCCTCCATGCCGCCATCGCCGCCGCCTTCGACCTCATCATCAGAGGAGAGCGCGATAACCTCGCCGCCCTCCGCGCCGCCGTCCTCGACGCCTTTGACCTCATCATCGGAGGAGCGTGTGATAACCTCACCGCCCTTCGCGCCGGCAAAGATCGCCCGCTTCACCACCACGAGCTCCGGGTGCTGCCGGCGGAGCTCTTGCATGTAGGCCTCGTCGGCGGCCTCGGCCTCGAGGCGCGTCCTCCCGCGCCATAGCCGAGCTCACCACCCCTGGCTCCGGCGGAACGAGGTCGATCGGACGTGTGCCGAAGGGGAAATTGAGCCTAGCCGCCGCACCGTTGTAGCGGACCTGCCAGCGGTTGTACTCCATGGCCGCGAGCTCGGCCGTGTGGAAGCTACCGAGCCACCGGTGATGACCCAAAAGTGTAGGGGATCTATCGTAGTCCTTCCGATAAGTAAGAATGTCGAACCCAACGAGGAGCAGAAGGAAATGACAAGCAGTTTTCAGTAAGGTATTCTCTGCAAGCACTGAAATTATCGGTAACAGATAGTTTTGTGATAAGGTAATTTGTAACGGGTAACAAGTAACAAAAGTAAACAAGGTGTAGCAAGATGTCTCAATCCTTTTTGTAGCAAAGGACAAGCCTGGACAAACTCTTATATGAAGGAAAACGCTCCCGAGGACACATGGGAATTATCGTCAAGCTAGTTTTCATCACGCTCATATGATTCGCGTTCGTTACTTTGATAATTTGGCATGTGGGTGGACCGGTGCTTGGGTGCTGCCCTTCCTTGGACAAGCATCCCACTTATGATTAACCCCTATTGCAAGCATCCGCAACTACAAAAGAAGTATTAAGGTAAACCTAACCATAGCATGAAACATATGGATCCAAATCAGCCCCTTACGAAGCAACTCATAAACTAGGGTTTAAGATCCTGTCACTCTAGCAACCCATCATCTACTTATTACTTCCCAATGCCTTCCTCTAGGCCCAAACAATGGTGAAGTGTCATGTAGTCGATGTTCACATAACACCACTAGAGGAGAGACAACATACATCTCATCAAAATATCGAACGAATACCAAATTCACATGACTACTTATAGCAAGACTTCTCCCATGTCCTCAGGAACAAACGTAACTACTCACAAATCATATTCATGTTCATAATCAGAGGGGTATTAATATGCATAAAGGATCTGAACATATGATCTTCCACCAAATAAACCAACTAGCATCAACTACAAGGAGTAATCAAAACTACTAGCAACCCACAGGTACCAATCTGAGGTTTTGGGACAAAGATTGGATACAAGAGATGAACTAGGGTTTTAGAGGAGATGGTGCTGGTGAAGATGTTGATGTAGATTGACCCCCTCCCGATGAGAGGATCATTGGTGATGACGATGGTGATGATTTCCCCCTCCCAGAGGGATGTTTCCCCGACAGAACAACTCCGTCGGAGCCCTAGATTGGTGCTGCCAAGGTTCCGCCTTGTGGCGGCGGTGTTTCTTCCTGAAAGCTTGCTTATGATTTTTTTCAGTGTAAAAGACTTCATATAGCAGAAGATGGGCACCGGAGGCCTGCCAGGGGGCCCACGAGGCAGGGGGCACGCCCAGGGGGGTAGGGCGCGCCCCCCACCCTCATGGCCAGGCTGTGGGCCCCCTTTGGTTGATTCTTTCTCCAGTACTTTTTATATATTCCAAAACGTGCCTCCATGAAGTTTCAGGACTTTTGGAGTTGTGCAGAATAGGTCTCTAATATTTGCTCCTTTTCCAGCCCAGAATTCCAGCTGCCGGCATTCTCCCTCTTCATGTAAATCTTGTAAAATAAGAGAGAATAGGCATAAGTATTGTGACATAGTGTGTAATAACAGCCCATCATGCAATAAATATCAATATAAAAGCATGATGCAAAATGGACGTATCAACCGGCGGGTGTGGGTCTCTGGATCTGTAATCTGGGCAACCCACGTCCCCCACCGCCGCTGCCGGACCCCGAGGTAGGACTGCGTCGGCTGTGGGTCGGAGGGAGGACGGGGAAGTCCTCGAACCGGCGTAGGGGCGCGGCGGCGGGCGAATCAGGGGACCATCGACGGCGGTTCGGGCCCGCGGAGGACGACGGGGACACCTCGGCGGCCACCTCGCAGGCGTCAGGCGAAAAGGCCGCGATAAACCTCTTTTTGGCCATTGGCTCCTCGAGCTCCCCGACACACAGGCAGAGGTTGAGGATGGAGGCGTCGGCGATGGCGGCGACCTACCAATGGTTTCGAGGGTTGTGTGTGTCTGTGTGAGCGGAGGTTTTGGGATGTGTGTGAAGGGGGGCTGGGGGGGGGCAAGGTTGTGTTTGAGGAAATACTGCGGCAACTAAATTTTTTACTAGGCGGGAGTAAGAAGGCGGGGCTATTGAAAATTTGGACAAGGGTGAACAGATATTTTTGAGATTGCGAGGGATGTAGAGGCAGGAGTAAATTGCCGGGGCTACTGAAAATTTGAATCAAGGGACTGAAGCAGAGAGGGAGTAATATACATCGCACACGGTCCGCAAATACTAATCGTGTGCCATCAAACATTAAAACCTTCCAGGCGGTAGATATTTTCGAGATTACGAGGCAGTAATATTTTCGAGATTGCGAGGGATGCAGAGGCGGGAGTTTTTGGGGAGCGAGATACTGTGCTTGACACGCCGGCTGTGGACTGTAGCTGACGCACCTTCTCGCGTAAGCCATAGGCGTACTATACACCGACGATGCTCCAAGATATTTTGTACTACATCTCACACGGTTGGTCATAATAAATTGTGTGGGATCTACTTGATTTGAATTACAAAATGGGTGTTGGGAATCGTAGCATAATTTTAAAATTTTCCTACGTTCACCAAGATGCATCTATGGAGTATACTAGCAACGAGGGGAAGGGAGTGCATCTACATACCCTTGTAGATCGCGAGCGGAAGCGTTCCAATGAACATGGATGACGGAGTCGTACTCGCCGTGATCCAAATCACCGATGACCGAGTGCCGAACGGACGGCACCTCCGCGTTCAACACACGTACGGTGCAGCGACGTCTCCTCCTTCTTGATCCAGCAAGGGGGAAGGAGAGGTTGATGGAGATCCAACAGCACGACGGCGTGGTGGTGGATGTAGCGGGTCTCGGCAGGGCTTTGCTAAGCTTCTGCGAGAGAGAGAGGTGTTGCAGGGGAGGAGGGAGGCGCCCAAGGCTGTTGTGTGCTGCCCTCCCTCCCCCCTTTATATAGGCCCCCTGGGGGGCGCCGGCCCTGGAGATCAGATCCAAAGGGGGGGGCGGCGGCCAAGTGGGGGGGAAGGGGTGCCTTGCCCCCCAAGGCAAGGGGGAAGCTCCCCCCTAGGGTTCCCAACCCTAGGCGCATGGGGGGAGGCCCAAGGGGGGTGCCCCAGCCCACTAAGGGCTGGTTCCCTTCCACTTTCAGCCCACGGGGCCCTCCGGGATAGGTGGCCCCACCCGGTGGACCCCCGGGACCCTTCCGATAGTCCCGGTACAATACCGGTAACCCCCGAAACTTTCCCGGTGGCCGAAACTGGACTTCCTATATATAATTCTTCATCTCCGGACCATTCCGGAACCTCTCGTGACGTCCGGGATCTCATCCGGGACTCCGAACAACTTTCAGGTTTCCGCATACATATATCTCTACAACCCTAGCGTCACCGAACCTTAAGTGTGTAGACCCTACGGGTTCGGGAGACATGCAGACATGACCGAGACGCCTCTCCGGTCAATAACCAACAGCGGGATCTGGATACCCATGTTGGCTCCCACATGTTCCACGATGATCTCATCGGATGAACCACGGTGTCGAGGATTCAATCAATCCGTATGCAATTCCCTTTGTCAAACGGTATGTTACTTGCCCGAGATTCGATCGTCGGTATCCCAATACCTTGTTCAATCTCGTTACCGGCAAGTCTCTTTACTCGTACCGCAATGCATGATCCCGTGACTAACTCCTTAGTCACATTGAGCTCATTATGATGATGCATTACCGAGTGGGCCCAGAGATACCTCTCCGTCACATGGAGTGACAAATCCCAGTCTCGATCCGTGCCAACCCAACAGACACTTTCGGAGATACCCGTAGTGCACCTTTATAGTCACCCAGTTACGTTGTGACGTTTGGCACACCCAAAGCACTCCTACGGTATCCGGGAGTTGCACGATCTCATGGTCTAAGGGAAAGATACTTGACATTGGAAAAGCTCTAGCAAACGAAACTACACGATCTTTTATGCTATGCTTAGGATTGGGTCTTGTCCATCACATCATTCTCCTAATGATGTGATCCCGTTATTAATGACATCCAATGTCCATAGTCAGGAAACCATGACTATCTGTTGATCAACGAGCTAGTCAACTAGAGGCTTACTAGGGACACGTTGTGGTCTATGTATTCACACATGTATTATGATTTCCGGACAATACAATTATAGCATGAATAATAGACAATTATCATGAACAAAGAAATATAATAATAACCATTTATTATTGCCTCTAGGGCATATTTCCAACAGTCTCCCACATGCACTAGAGTCAATAATCTAGTTACATTGTGATGAATCGAACACCCATTGCGTCCTGGTGTTGATAATGTTTTGCCCTCGGGAGAGGTTTAGTCAACGGATCTGCTACATTCAGGTCCGTATGTACTTTAAAAATATCTATGTCTCCATTTTGAACACTTTCACGAATGGAGTTGAAGCGACGCTTGATTTGCCTGGTCTTCCTGTGAAACCTGGGCTCCTTCGCAAGGGCAATAGCTCCAGTGTTGTCACAGAAGAGAGTCATTGGGCCCGACGCATTGGGAATCACCCCTAGGTCGGTAATGAACTCCTTCATCCACACTGCTTCCTATGCTGCCTCAGAGGCTGCCATGTACTCCGCTTCACATGTAGATCCCGCCACGACGCTTTGCTTGCAACTGCACCAGCTTACTGCTCCTCCATTCAAAATATACACGTATCCGGTTTGTGACTTCGAGTCATCCAGATCTGTGTTGAAGCTAGCGTCAACGTAACCCTTTACGACGAGCTCTTCGTCACCTCCATAAACGAGAAACATATCCTTAGTCCTCTTCAGGTACTTCAGGATATTCTTGACCGCTGTCCAGTGTTCCTTGCCGGGATTACTTTGGTACCTTCCTACCAAACTTACGGCAAGGTTTACATCAGGTCTGGTACACAACATGGCATACATAATAGACCCTATGGCCGAGGCATAGGGGATGACACTCATCTCTTCTATATCTTCTGCCGTGGTCGGGCATTGAGCCGTGCTCAATTGCACACCTTGCAATACAGGCAAGAACCCCTTCTTGGACTGATCCATACTGAACTTCTTCAATATCTTGTCAAGGTATGTACTCTGTGAAAGACCAATGAGGCGTCTTGATCTATCTCTATAGATCTTGATGCCTAATATATAAGCAGCTTCTCCAAGGTCCTTCATTGAAAAACACTTATTCAAATAGGCCTTTATACTTTCCAAGAATTCTATATCATTTCCCATCAATAGTATGTCATCCACATATAATATGAGAAATGCTACAGAGCTCCCACTCACTTTCTTGTAAACACAGACTTCTCCATAAGTCTGTGTAAACCCAAATGCTTTGATCATCTCATCAAAGCGAATGTTCCAACTCCGAGATGCTTGCACCAGCCCATAGATTGAGCGTTGGAGCTTGCATACTTTGTTAGCATTCTTAGGATCGACAAAACCTTCCGGCTGCATCATATACAACTCTTCCTTAAGGAAGCCGTTAAGGAATGCCGTTTTGACGTCCATCTGGCATATCTCATAATCATAGTATGCGGCAATTGCTAACATGATTCGGACGGACTTCAGCTTCGCTACGGGTGAGAAAGTCTCATCGTAGTCAACCCCTTGAACTTGTCGATAACCCTTAGCGACAAGTCGAGCTTTGTAGATGGTCACATTACCATCTGCGTCCGTCTTCTTCTTAAAGATCCATTTGTTTTCTATGGCTCGCCGCTTATCGGGCAAGTCAGTCAAAGTCCATACTTTGTTTTCATACATGGATTCTATCTCGGATTTCATGGCTTCTAGCCATTTGTCAGAATCCGGGCCCGCCATCGCTTCTTCATAGTTCGAAGGTTCACCGTTGTCTAACAACATGATTTCCAGGACAGGGTTGCCGTACCACTCTGGTGCGGAACGTGTCCTTGTGGACCTACGAAGTTCAGTAACTTGATCTGAAGTTTCATGATCATCATCATTAACTTCCTCCCAAGTCGGTGTAGGCACCACAGGAACATTTTCCCGCGCTGCGCTACTTTCCGGTTCGGAAGGGGTGACTATCACCTCATCAAGTTCCACTTTCCTCCCACTCAATTCTTTCGAGAGAAACTCCTTCTCTAGAAAGGACCCGTTCTTGGCAATGAAGATCTTGCCTTCGGATCTGAGGTAGAAGGTATACCCAATAGTTTCCTTAGGGTATCCTATGAAGACGCATTTTTCCGATTTGGGTTCGAGTTTTTCAGGTTGAAGTTTCTTGACATAAGCATCGCATCCCCAAACTTTTAGAAACGACAGCTTAGGTTTCTTCCCAAACCATAATTCATACGGTGTCGTCTCAACGGATTTAGACGGTGCCCTATTTAAAGTGAATGCGGCAGTCTCTAAAGCATAACCCCAAAATGAGAGCGGTAAATCGGTAAGAGACATCATAGATCGCACCATATCCAATAGAGTGCGATTACGACGTTCGGACACACCATTTCTCTGAGGTGTTCCAGGCGGCGTGAGTTGTGAAACTATTCCACATTTCCTTAAGTGTGTACCAAATTCGTGACTTAAATATTCTCCACCACGATCTGATCGTAAGAATTTTATTTTCCTGTCACGTTGATTCTCGACTTCACTCTGAAATTCCTTGAACTTTTCAAAGGTTTCAGACTTGTGTTTCATTAGGTAGACATACCCATATCTACTTAAATCATCAGTGAGAGTGAGAACATAACGATATCCTCCGCGAGCCTCAACACTCATTGGACCGCACACATCGGTATGTATGATTTCCAATAAGTTGGTTGCTCGCTCCATTGTTCCGGAGAACGGAGTCTTGGTCATCTTACCCATGAGGCATGGTTCACACGTGTCAAATGATTCGTAATCAAGAGACTCCAAAAGTCCATCTGCATGGAGCTTCTTCATGCGCTTGACACCAATGTGACCAAGGCGGCAGTGCCACAAGTATGTGGGACTATCGTTATCAACTTTACATCTTTTGGTATTCACATTATGAACATGTGTAACATCATGTTCGAGATTCATCAAAAATAAACCATTGACCAGCGGGGCATGACCATAAAACATATCTCTCAAATAAATAGAACAACCATTATTCTCAGATTTAAATGAGTAGCCATCTCGAATTAAACGAGATCCAGATACAATGTTCATGCTCAAAGCTGGCACTAAATAACAATTATTGAGGTTTAAAACTAATCCCGTGGGTAGATGCAGAGGTAGCGTGCCAACGGCGATCACATCGACCTTGGAACCATTCCCGACGCGCATTGTCACCTCGTCCTTTGCCAGTCTCCGTTTATTCCGTAGTTCCTGCTTTGAGTTACAAATATGAGCAACCGCACCGGTATCAAATACCCAGGAGCTACTACGAGTACTGGTAAGGTACACATCAATTACTTGTATATCACATATACCTTGGGTGTTGCCGGCCTTCTTCTTGTTCGCTAAATATTTGGGGCAGTTCCGCTTCCAGTGACCACTTCCCTTGCAATAAAAGCACTCAGTCTCGGGCTTGGGTCCATTCTTTGACTTCTTCCCGGTAACTGGTTTACCGGGCGCGGCAACTCCCTTGCCGTCCTTCTTGAAGTTCTTCTTACCCTTGCCCTTCTTGAACTTAGTGGTTTTATTTACCATCAACACTTGATGTTCTTTTCTGATCTCCCCTTCCGCTGATTTCAGCATTGAATATACCCCGGGAATGGTCTTTTCCATCCCCTGCATATTGTAGTTCATCACAAAGCTCTTGTAGCTTGGTGGAAGCGACTGGAGGATTCTGTCAATGACCGCGTCATCCGGGAGATTAACTCCCAGCTGAGACAAGCGGTTGTGCAACCCAAACATTCTGAGTATGTGCTCACTAACAGAACTGTTCTCCTCCATTTTACAGCTGAAGAACTTGTCGGAGACTTCATATCTCTCGACCCGGGCATGAGCTTGAAAAACCAGTTTCAGCTCCTCGAACATCTCATATGCTCCATGTTTCTCAAAACGCTTTTGGAGACCCGGTTCTAAGCTGTAAAGCATGCCGCACTGAACGAGGGAGTAATCATCAGCACGCTGCTGCCAAGCGTTCATAACGTCTTGGTTCTCTGGGATTGGTGCTTCACCTAGCGGTGCTTCTAAGACATAATCTTTCTTGGCTACTATGAGGATGAGCCTCAGTTCCGGACCCAGTCCGTATAGTTGCTGCCATCATCTTTCAGCTTGGTTTTCTCTAGGAACGCGTTGAAATTGAGGACAACGTTGGCCATTTGATCTACAATACATAGTGTAAAGATTTTAGACTAAGTACATGATAATTAAGTTCATATAATCAAATTATTTAATGAAGTCCCACTCAGATAGACATCCCTCTAGTCATCTAAGTGAAACATGATCCGAATTCAACTAGGCCGTGTCCGATCAGCACGTGAGACGGACTAGTCAAGATCGGTGAACATCTCCATGTTGATCGTATCTTCTATACGACTCATGCTCGACCTTTCGGTCCTCCGTGTTCCGAGGCCATGTCTGTACATGCTAGGCTCGTCAAGTCAACCTAAGTGTATTGCGTGTGTTCCGAGGCCATGTCTGTACATGCTAGGCTCGTCAACACCTGTTGTATTCGAACGTTAGAATCTATCACACCCGATCATCACGTGGTGCTTCGAAACAACGAACCTTCGCAACGGTGCACAGTTAGGGTGAACACTTTCTTGAAATTTATTATAAGGGATCATCTTACTTACTTCCGTCGTTCTAAGCAAATAAGATGCAAAAACATGATAAACATCACCTGCAATCAAATAGTGACATGATATGGCCAATATCATTATGCTCCTTTGATCTCCATCTTCGGGGCACCATGATCATCTTCGTCACCGGCATGACACCATGATCTCCATCATCATGATCTCCATCATTGTGTCTTCATGAAGTCGTCACGCCAACGATTACTTCTACTTCTATGGCTAACGCGTTTAGCACAAAGTAAAGTAATTTACATGGCGTTATTCAATGACACACAGGTCATGCAAAATAATAAAGACAACTCCTATGGCTCCTGCCGGTTGTCATACTCATCGACATGCAAGTCGTGATTCCTATTACAAGAATATGATCAACCTCATACATCACATATATCATTCATCACATCTTCTGGCCATATCATATCACATATATCACTTGCTGCAAAAACAAGTTAGACGTCCTCTAATTGTTGTTGCAAGTTTTTACGTGGTTTGTAGGTTTCTAGCAAGAACGTTTTCTTACCTACGTATGACGACAACGTGATTTGCCAATTTCTATTTACCCTTCATAAGGACCCTTTTCATCGAATCCGTTCCGACTAAAGTAGGAGAGACAGACACCCGCTAGCCACCTTATGCAACTAGTGCATGTCAATCGGTGGAACCTGTCTCACGTAAGCGTACGTGTAAGGTTGGTCCAGGCCGCTTCATCCTACAATGCCGCCGAAACAAGAAACGACTAGTAGCGGCAAGAAGAATTGGCAAACTCAACGCCCACAACTGCTTTGTGTTCTACTCGTGCATAGTAACTACGCATAGGCCTGGCTCATGATGCCACTGTTGGGAATCGTAGCATAATTTTAAAATTTTCCTACGTTCACCAAGATGCATCTATGGAGTATACTAGCAACGAGGGGAAGGGAGTGCATCTACATACCCTTGTAGATCGCGAGCGGAAGCGTTCCAATGAACGTGGATGACGGAGTCGTACTCGCCGTGATCCAAATCACCGATGACCGAGTGCCGAACGGACGGCACCTCCGCGTTCAACACACGTACGGTGCAGCGACGTCTCCTCCTTCTTGATCCAGCAAGGGGGAAGGAGAGGTTGATGGAGATCCAACAGCACGACGGCGTGGTGGTGGATGTAGCGGGTCTCGGCAGGGCTTTGCTAAGCTTCTGCGAGAGAGAGAGAGAGAGAGAGGTGTTGCAGGGGAGGAGGGAGGCGCCCAAGGCTGTTGTGTGCTGCCCTCCCCCCCATTTATATAGGCCCCCTGGGGGGGCGCCGGCCCTGGAGATCCGATCCAAAGGGGGGGGGGCGGCGGCCAAGTGGGGGGGAAGGGGTGCCTTGCCCCCCAAGGCAAGGGGGAAGCTCCCCCTAGGGTTCCCAACCCTAGGCGCATGGGGGGAGGCCCAAGGGGGGCGCCCCAGCCCACTAAGGGCTGGTTCCCTTCCACTTTCAGCCCACGGGGCCCTCCGGGATAGGTGGCCCCACCCGGTGGACCCCCGGGACCCTTCCGGTGGTCCCAGTACAATACCGGTAACCCCCGAAACTTTCCCGGTGGCCGAAACTGGACTTCCTATATATAATTCTTCATCTCCGGACCATTCCGGAACCTCTCGTGACGTCCGGGATCTCATCCGGGACTCCGAACAACTTTCGGGTTTCTGCATACATATATCTCTACAACCCTAGCGTCACCGAACCTTAAGTGTGTAGACCCTACGGGTTCGGGAGACATGCAGACATGACCGAGACGCCTCTCCGGTCAATAACCAACAGCGGGATCTGGATACCCATGCTGGCTCCCACATGTTCCACGATGATCTCATCGGATGAACCACGGTGTCGAGGATTCAATCAATCCGTATGCAATTCCCTTTGTCAAACGGTATGTTACTTGCCCGAGATTCGATCGTCGGTATCCCAATACCTTATTCAATCTCGTTACCGGCAAGTCTCTTTACTCGTACCGCAATGCATGATCCCGTGACTAACGCCTTAGTCACATTGAGCTCATTATGATGATGCATTACCGAGTGGGCCCAGAGATACCTCTCCGTCACACGGAGTGACAAATCCCAGTCTCGATCTGTGCCAACCCAACAGACACTTTCGGAGATACCCGTAGTGCACCTTTATAGTCACCCAGTTACGTTGTGACATTTGGCACACCCAAAGCACTCCTACGGTATCCGGGAGTTGCACGATCTCATGGTCTAAGGAAAAGATACTTGACATTGGAAAAGCTCTAGCAAACGAAACTACATGATCTTTTATGCTATGCTTAGGATTGGGTCTTGTCCATCACATCATTCTCCTAATGATGTGATCCCGTTATCAATGACATCCAATGTCCATAGTCAGGAAACCATGACTATCTGTTGATCAACGAGCTAGTCAACTAGAGGCTTACTAGGGACACGTTCTGGTCTATGTATTCACACATGTATTATGATTTTCGGACAATACAATTATAGCATGAATAATAGACAATTATCATGAACAAAGAAATATAATAATAACCATTTATTATTGCCTCTAGGGCATATTTCCAACAATGGGGTCACAACGGCAATGGACAGTGTTTGAATTGCTAGACCTTTTATCTGCAGTGAACATGCAACTATATGTGTGTCGTAAAAGAATTGGAATTATTCAGGGTTCGTTTCGACATTTTATACATTGAACTGGTTTTCTAACCATTTCAGGTGCACAATTCAAAATTAAACTACATGCACATGCTCCGGTTCATACAAATTGGTTGAAAAATCAAATATGTGTCCTTCAGTGCATGCTTAGGTCCCATGCAAGAAATGGGAATGAATTTTTCGGGGTTCGTTTGGCCTTTTTATACATTAACTGGGTTTTCTAGGCATTTTATGTGCATAATTCAAATTTGAACTACAAGCACATGCTCCAATGCACCAAAGTTGGTTGAAAAATCACATGTGTGTCCTTGGGTGAATTTCTAGGTCCCATGCAAGAGATGGGAATGAATTTCTAGGTCCCACCTAATTTTTAAATTCTAGTAAATCCAAAACTCGTCTGCAATTCATGAAATTTGGCATGCTATCATGGGGCGGCATCAACATGCCGTGGTGAAAATTTTGTCCCATTTGGGGCAGGTTTAGGTATATGCTTCTCACAAACCAGTGCTTCTCACAACAAGCATGATGGTTTCGATAGGGAACGTACCACCTTTGGGGACGGGACGATATCCGTTGCCTCTTATTTCTTTCAAAAAATTTCTAGTGTCAACATAGAACAACAGGAGTGTTGTGTTTAATATTGGAATTTTTCGGGGTTCGTTTGGCCTTTTTATACAGTAACTGGGTTTTCTAGGCATTTTATGTGCATAATTCAGATTTGAACTACAAGCACATGCTCCAATGCACTAAAGTTGGTTGAAAAATCACATGTGTGTCCTTGGGTGAATTTCTAGGTCCCATGCAAGAGATGGGACTGAAATTCAAACACCAGGGAAACTGTTGATTGCTGGCAAAACGTTGAGATGCCTGGTTTTTAAATTCTAGTAAATCCAAAACTCGTCTGAAATTCATGAAACTTGGCATGCTATCATGGGGCGGCATCAACATGCCGTGGTAAAAAAATTGTCCCATTTGGGGCAGGTTCGGGTATAAGTTTCTCACAAAATAGAGCTTCTCACAACAAGCATGATGGTTTCGATAGGGAACGTCCCACCTTTGGGGACGAAACGATATCCATTGCCTCTTATTGCTTTCAATTTTTTTTCTCATGTCAACATAGAACAACAGGAGTGTTTTGTCAATTTTTGTGTTTTTTCGGGGTTCGTTTGGACATTTTTATGCATTAATTGAGTTTTCAATGCATTTATGTGCATAATTCAAATTTGAACTACATGCACATGCTCTAGTGCATATAAATTGGTTGAAAAATCAAATCTATGTCCTTGGGTGCATGCTTAGGTCCCATGCAAGAAATGGGAATGAATTTCAAACACCGGGGCACTGTTGATTGCCGGCAAAACATTGAGATGCCTGGTTTTTAAATTCTAGTAAATCCAAAACTCGTTCGAAATTCATGAAATTTGGCATGGTATCATGGAGCGGCATCAACATGTCGTGGTAAAAAAATTGTCCCATTTGGGGCAGGTTTGGGTACATGCTTCTCACAAACCAGAGCTTCTCACAACAAGCCTGATGGTTTTGGTAGGGAACGTACGTCCCACCTTTGGGGACGAAACGATATCCATTGCCTCTTATTGCTTTCAAAAAATTTCTCGTGTCAACATAGAACAACAGGAATGTTGTGTCAATTTTTGGGATTTTTCAGGGTTCGTTTGGACATTTTTATGCATTAATTGAGTTTTCAATGCATTTATGTGCATAATTCAAATTTGAACTGCGTACATGCACATGCTCCAGTGCATATAAATTGGTTGAAAAATCAAATCTGTGTCCTTGGGTGCATGCTTAGTTCCCATGCAAGAAATGGGAATGAATTTTTCGGGGTTCGTTCGGCCTTTTTTATACATTAACTGGGTTTTCTAGGCATTTTATGTGCATAATTCAAATTTGAACTACAAGCACATGCTCCAATGCACCAAAGTTGGTTGAAAAATATCATGTGTGTCCTCGGGTGCATGCTTAGGTCCCATGCAAGAGACGGGAATGAATTTCAAACACCAGGGCACTGTTGATTGCCGGCAAAACATTGAGATGCCTGGTTTTTAAATCCTAGTAAATCCAAAACTCGTCTGAAATTCATGAAACTTGGCATGCTATCATGGAGCGGCATCAACATGCCGTGGTGAAAATTTTGTCCCATTTGGGGCAGGTTTGGGTATAAGCTTCTCAGAAACCAGAGCTTCTCACAACAAGCATGATGGTTTCGATATGGAACGTACCACCTTTGGGGATGGGACGATATCCGTTGCCTCTTATTACTTTCAAATTTTTTCTAGTGTCAACATAAAACAACGGGAGTGTTGTGTTTAATCTTGGAATTTTTCGGGGTTCGTTTGGCCTTTTTTATACATTAACTGGGTTTTCTAGGCATTTTATGTGCATAATTAAATTTGAACTACAAGCACATGCTCCAATGCACTAAAGTTGGTTGAAAAATCACATGTGTGTCCTTGGGTGAATTTCTAGGTCCCATGCAAGAGATGGGAATGAAATTCAAACACCAGGGCACTGTTGATTGCCGGCAAAATGTTGAGATGCTTGGTTTTTAAATTCTAGTAAATCCAAAACTCGTATGAAATTCATGAAACTTGGCATGCTATAATGGAGCGGCATCAACATGCCGTGGTAAAAAATTTGTCCCATTTGGGGCAGGTTCGGGTATAAGCTTCTCACAAACCAGAGCTTCTCACAACAAGCATGATGGTTTCGATAGGGAACGTCCCACCTTTGGGGACGAAACGATATCCATTGCCTCTTATTGCTTTCAAAAAATTTCTAGTATCAACATAGAACAACAGGAGTGTTGTGTCAATTTTTGTGATTTTTCGGGGTTCGTCTCGACATTTTTATGCATTAACTGTGTTTTCTAGGCATTTTATGTGCATAATTCAAATTTGAACTACAAGCACATGCTCCAATGCACTAAAGTTGGTTGAAAACTCTAATCTGTGTCCTTGGGTGAATTTCTAGGTCCCATGCAAGAGATGGGAATGAAATTCAAACACCAGGGCACTGTTGATTGCTGGCAAAATGTTGAGATGCCTGGTTTTTAAATTCTAGTAAATCCAAAACTCGTCTGAAATTCATGAAACTTGGCATGCTATCATGGAGCGGCATCAACATGCCGTGGTAAAAAAAAATTCCCATTTGGGGCAGGTTCGGGTATATGATTCTCACAAATCAGAGCTTCTCACAACAAGCATGATGGTTTCGGTAGGGAACGTCCCACCTTTGGGGACGAAACGATATCCATTGCCTCTTATTGCTTTCAAAAATTTTCTCGTGTCAACATAGAACAACTGGAGTGTTGTGTCAAGTTTTGGTATTTTTTGGGGTTCGTTTGGACATTTTTACGCATTAACTGAGTTTTCAATGCATTTATGTGCATAATTCAAATTTGAACTACAGGCACATGCTCCAGTGCATATAAATTGGTTGAAAAATCAAATCTGTGTCCTTGGGTGCATGCTTAGGTCCCATGCAAGAATTGGGAATTAATTTCAAACACCAGGGCACCGTTGATTGCCGGCAAAACATTGAGATGCCTGGTTTTTAAATTCTAGTAAATCCAAAACTCGTCTGAAATTCATGAAACTTGGCATGCTATCATGGAATGGCACCCGACATGCTGTGGCATTTTTTGTGTCCATTTTAAGAGAAGGCGCACTCGAATAATGACAGCGAACAAAGGCATTTTGAAAAAATAACTGCCACTTTAATATCTCAAACATTTGTATAATTCAAACCGTGTGTGTTCTGTTAACCATTCACGTGACGCCACGTGTCTTAGTTTTAATGGCTGTAGGAGGTGTCATGCGGGCAGCTGCTTGACCTTGACTGAAAGGGAGGCGTGCGAGCGCAGTCCGGTGTGCAGGCTGACCGAGAGGCGTGCAAGCCGTCCTCCAATGCGCAGGCTCACCGGGAAGCGTGTGAGCTGTATGCTGCGCAGGCTCACTGGGAAGCGAGCCCTTTGACTTCCATGGCCGCCCGCCTTCCTCTCCATTAATGGCGCCCGAGCCGCTGTTTAATACAGGCGACTTTACTGTTCGCCTCCCATTCCCCTCCCACCCGCAGACCTCCACCAACGCCATGGCGCAGAATGATCATCTGCCACTAGTCTTCAAGTTTGGTGAAGTCGAATCCAAGCCGGAGGAGATAGAAAATAAGGAGGAATGGGGCCTCATGGACATGGCCCAGAACGAGCTGGCCGCGGCGGTTGCTGCCCCCGCTCCCGTCCCAGCTCCCATCCCCGCGCCCGCGCCAGCGACCATCCCCGTAGCATTGACGGGCTGGTCGCCGAGCACTATCGCGAAGCTGGAAGCCGCGGGCGTCAACGAGGTCTCCGCAGACCCGCGCGAGCTGGTGTACATGCCAGCGCCAGAGCATGTGCCCGTGCCCATGCGCGCCCCTCCACCCACCGTGGCGCCGGCCCCCGTGCGTTTGGCTGCACCCGCCGCGCCCATGCCCCTACCCGTGCGCGCCCCTCCACCCATCGCGGCGCCGGACCCCGTGCGTTTGGCTGCACCCGCCGCGCCCGTGCTCGTGCTCGTGCGCGCCCCCCCTCAGCGGCATGGGACGCTGTCGTCGACCGCTACCTCTCAGCGGTGCCAGTTGCCTTCCTCCCGCGCCCCGCCCGTCGATTGCACGACGACATGATGTTTGATTTACAAGTGAAGAACATTTTGTGCTGCCTTGAAGACTTCAACAACGGGTCCCGGAGGACGACAATGACAACGACGGCGCGGCACGCCGCCTCCACCACCGCCAGAAATAGTTTTTTTGGGGTTTAATACTGTATCTCGAATTCTTGATCATATGAATATAAATTCGCAGTGTGACTGAATGAAAGATATGGTTTGAATGAACTTGCGTTTCTCTCTCTTAATGTACAGACTTATCAAACGACTTTCTTTTGAAAAAACATCAATGGTTTAAGTATAAAACACTCATCGCAAACATTTTAGTTAGAACACCTGTATGCAAATCGATATCTTCCCCAGGAAGCCAAGGGAAAATGTGCTGAGCAGGATTTCTGCATCCCTTCAACGCAAACGGTTGTTTTACATGACCCGTGTGCAACCACGTACAAACAATTGGGTAAGATTTGCATATCTATCATTTTGGGTATGTTGCCATTTGTCAAACTGGAAAGATTGACATTTGTTTATCTAGTAACATTGCCATTTGTCAACCTTGTAACACTGCGATTTTCAAAATATGCAGCTAAAAATCACTAGCACTATCTAATTTTTGCAACTAAAATCACTAGCATTGTTCATATGGACACCACTAGCAGGCGTGAGTTGATGGACGCATATGCAAATGTACCATTGATTACATACAACAAGTCATCAACCCACAACGACTATGAGGATACACGTTGGATTATAGATCATTTCCAACAAAACATTCTAGTAAAGTTTTTCTCACACAACAAATAACAAAGCGATGAAATGAACTTCAGCTCAACCACTCGTCGGCATTGGAAACGCTTGCTTTGAACCAGAAGTGATTCTCTGGGAAGGGCCAGCTACTGTCAATCTCGAGACCAATGCAGGACTGATCATCCAGGCTGAAGCGGCCTATGTCAGGACCCATATTGGGACGATAGGGAAGCATAGCAAAGTCCGAGGTATAGATACAATTGCTTCTCATAAATGATAGTAATGTTGTGTCAACAGCAGCTGGATCGCCTTCCACCATCATTGGATAGTTTTGCCCAAGGAAGACCGAGTTTCCTCCAAGACTTTCAATACTGAACCAGGGAGAAGGTGTTGGCGCTAGTACACTAGTATCCATCCTGAATACCATGCAACGGATGTTGGAATAGGTCCGGAGAGTGCGACCATGCGAGACAACACCTGCTTCTTAGTAACATCAGCAGTGCCCTGTATACAGACAAGAAGAGGTGATCCATCGGAATAAGTTGCCAGGCGCCACTGAGTATATGGGTCCTGCTCGTCCTCATGCTCGTGATCATCAGCATCGTCATCTCCCCCTTGGTTATAAAATTTTTCAAGTCTAGGTGGTGGAATGTTCACAGGACCTTGGAAACACAAGAAGGTTAATTAGTAAAGGGAAACTAGCTAACCCGCATGCATGTGGATGAAACAATTATAATTACGGTGGAAGACAAGTGTACCGAACGCATCAGGATTCCATGCAAAAATAGTGCCACGAGTGGTGGCAGCAAACACAAGACCCTCGTATTGAATTGCATCACAGTACTCATCCGTGTACATAAATTGATTTTTGAGCAATATCCATCGAGGACGGCAACAAGCTTGTCAAAGATAGCAACAACTTCATAGTTTGTGTAATCCCAAGAGCGGTTGGGAACTCGACAAATTGCTATCTTCCGTAGACGACAGTCACCATGATCGTATTTGAACTCACGTAGACGGTGTACTCAACCTCTGGGCAGTCGTCTGAGATTTTTGGAAGTGGAACCCGGTGACGAGTGTACGCATTCACAAGTTCCCACTCGCAGTTGTACCCAATATAAACAACCCAATCTCCATTTGCGCCTGCCCAAGCCTTGCCCTCAAGCGATGGCATCTGAACATCATATGTATCATTATCAAGCGGCATCAACTTGCACAAGGCAAGGCTTCCCTCGTCCCCGCGCCAGTCAGCAGGGTCACGGCAAAGAAGATAGGGGAGATCAAACCGCTCCTGGACCCTTGGGTTCCTTGTAATGATGTTATTAGTTGAGTCGAGAATGGTCTTGAACGAACCTGCCATGCTAGCCGAGGTGATGACGTCGCACCAATCAATGAGTTCCTCCACCACGTCATCTTTCAGATCGGGGCAAGAATAACGGGGTCGTTTCCGGCCTGTTCCCTCCATGGAGAAGATGATCGAACAATGGCAGAAGGAAGGGTGAAGGCAAATGGAGGGAGGAAGAGTGCGTGATAGCAGTTCCAAATCGAGACGGAAAGGCGAAGAGGCGATGGACGGTTGCCGCGGTACACGAAGAGGCGCCTGGGGGGCGAACGGTTGCCACTGAGGTCACACACTGACGACAAGGGCCGAGTGAACCACATGCGTATATCGCACACAACTTGATATGGCTGACCATTTCTTTTGTGTTGCCTAATCACAAACAGTTCATCCGAGTGAACCGTATGCTGTATATCGCACACACCTTCATCTTCCTGCCCATTTCTTTTGTGTTGCCTAATCACAAACAGTTCATCCGAGTGAACCGTATGTTGTGTATCGCACACGCCTTCATCTAGCTGCCCGTTTCTTTTGTTCCTCCTCATCTCAAACAGTTAATTGAGCTGAACCGTTTGCCCTTCATCGCACACGCAACGAAAATCTGAACCGTGTTTGATGCATCCGTCATCGCAAACGTTTTATACATTTTTGGCGGTTTTCATACACCACCATTTGTGATTATTGCATCGCACATAGTTTCTCGAAGGGTCTCTGATCGTAGTGTCACGTTAGCAACATCCTGCAGTAGTGGTTGCGCGGTACTAGAGAGGCTAGCAATGGTGGAAAGGTGAGAGTGCGTATAATCCATGGACTCAACATTAGTCATAAAGAAGTCATATACTTATTGCAAAAATCTATTACTTATCGAAACGAAGTACTACGCGTATGCTCCTAGGGGGATAGATTGGTAGGAAAAGACCATCGCTCATCCCCGACCGCCACTCATAAGGAAGACAATCAATAAATAAATCATGCTCCGACTTCATCACATAACGGTTCACCATACGTGCATATGCTACGGGAATCACAAACTTTAACACAAGTATTTCTCAAATTCACAATTACTTACTAGCATGACTCTAATATCACCATCTTAATATCTCAAAACAATCATAAAGAATCAAACTTCTCTTAGTATTCTATGCACATTATATGAAAGTTTTTATTATACCCCTTTTGGATGCCTATCATATTAGGACAAAATTTATAACCAAAGCAAATTACCATGCTATTTAGACACTAAACAAATATAAGTGTAGCATGAGAGTTCATAAATTTCTATAAAATAAAACCACCGCCGTGCTCTAAAAAGATATAAGTGAAGCACTAGGGCAAAACTGCCTAGCTCAAAAGATATAAGTGAATGATGTCGCTTGAAGCTACGTCGGTATTTCCCCAAAGAGGAAGGGAAGATGCAGCACAGTGGCGGTAGGTATTTCCCTCACATGTGAAACCAAGGTTATCTAACCAGTAGGAGAACTAAGCAACACAACGTAAACAACACCTGCACACAAATAACAACTTCTCGCAACCCGACATGTAAAAGGGGTTGTCAATCCCTTTCGGGTAGTGGCGCCCCAAATGGGCAAACAGACGTGAGATAAAATTGTAGTAGCTTGATAGATCGAACGCCAAATAGAATAAACAAGAATAAATTGCAGCAAGGTATTTTTGTATTTTTGGTTTAATAGATCTGAAAATAAATGCAAAGGAAAAGTAGATCGCAAAGGCAAATATATGAGAAAGAGACTCGGGGGCCGTAGGTTTCACTAGTGGCTTCTCTCGAGAAAAATACCAAACGGTGGGTAAACAAATTACTGTTGGGCAATTGATAGAACTTCAAATACTCATGACGATATCCAGGTAATGATCATTATATAGCTATCACGTCCAAGATTAGTAGACCGACTCCTGTCTACATCCACTACTATTACTCCACACATCGACCGCTATCCAGCATGCATCTAGTGTATTAAGTTCATGGAGAAACGGAGTAATGCAATAAGAACGATGACATGATGTAGACAAGATCTATCTATGTAGAGATAGACCCCATCGTTTTATCCTTAGTAGCAATGATACATACGTGTCGGTTCCCCTTCTGTCATTGGGATCAAGCACCGTAAGATTGAACCCACTACAAAGCACCTCTTCCCATTGCAAGATAAATAGATCATGTTGGACAAACAAAACCCAAATATCGGAGAAGAAATATGAGGCTATAAGCAATCATGCATAAAAGAGATCAAAGAAACTGAAATACTTCCATGGATAAAAAGATAGATCTGATCATAAACTCAAAATTCATCGATCCCAACAAACACACCACAAAAAGAGTATCATCATATGGATCTCCAAGAGACCATTGTATTGAGAATTCAGCGAGAGAGAGAAATCCATCTAGCTACTAACTACGGACCCGAAGGTCTACAAAGAACTACTCATGCATCATCAGAGAGGCACCAATGGAGGTGGTGAACCCCATCCGAGATGGTGTCTAGATTGGATCTAGTGGTTCTGGACTCTGCGGCGGCTGGATCAATGTTTCATCCACTCCCCTAGGGTTTTTGGAATATTGGGATTTATAGAGCAAAGAGGCGGTCCGGGGGGCACCCGAGGTGGGCACAACCCACCAGGGCGCGCCTAGGCCTCCTGGCGCGCCCTGGTGGGTTGTGCTCTCCTCGGAGCACCCCCCAGGCGCAGCCAGGGCCCATTATGTTCCTTCTGGTCCAAAAAAATCTCCATAAAGTTTCGTTGCGTTTGGACTCCGTTTGATATTGATTTCCTGCGATGTAAAAAACATGCAGAAAACAGCAACTGGCACTTGGCACTATGTCAATAGGTTAGTACCAAAAAATGATATAAAATGATTATAAAACATCCAAGATTGATAATATAACAGCATGGAACAATAAAAAATTATAGATACGTTGGAGACGTATCAACATCCGCAAGCTTAACTCCTACTCGTCCTCGAGTAGGTGAATGATAAAAATAGAATTTTTGATGTGGAATGCTGCCTATCATGTCATGTCATATTTCTTTCTTTGTAGCATGGACATTTGGACTTTTATATTATTCAAAGCAATAGTCTAGTTTTGACATGACAATTTAAATACTCAAGCACATCAACAAGCAACCATGTCTTTCAAAATATCAATGCTAAAATAAGTTATCCCTAGCCCATCATGCTCAACCATTGATCCATTCATGAAACACACTCGCATATTAGCTACACCCAATACTCAAGTACGATTATATTGCCTCCTAGTTGGTACTTTTATAAGAGAAGATGGAGACTCAAATTCAAAAATAAAAATTGCATAAAGTAAAAGAAGGGCCCTTCACAGAGGGAAGTAGGGATTTGTAGAGGTGCCAGAGCTCAAAGCAAAAATTGAGAGATAAAAACATTTTGGGAGGTGTATCCTTCCCACCAACGAAAACGACTTAGAGTTCCCAACACTTTCCATGCTAGATATATCATAGACGGTTCGCAAACAGAAAATAAAGTTTATTCCTTTTTCCACCATACTTTCACTTTCCATGGCTAACCGTATCCACGGGTGCCTTCCATACCAACACTTTCCAAGGAATTTATTGAAGGAAATATGCCCTAGAGGCAATAATAAAGTTGTTATTTATATTTCCTTATATCATGATAAATGTTTATTATTCATGCTAGAATTGTATTAACCGGAAACTTAGTACATGTGTGAATACATAGACAAAACATAGTGTCCCTAGTATGCCTCTACTTGACTAGCTCGTTAATAAAAGATGGTTATGTTTATTGACCATAGACATGTGTTGTCATTTGATGAACGGGATCACATCATTAGAGAATGATGTGATGGACAAGATGTCGGGTGGTAGGTGCGATATATGCCAACGGGTGGCTTATCATGGTGGGTGCCAGTAAGACGTCGCCGGTGCCTGGAAACGGGATGAGGCGAAGACATGCACGCCGGCGAATCTTACCCAGGATCGGGGCTCTCCGTGGAGATAACACCCCTAGTCCTGCTCTGCGGGGTCTCCGCATGTTCACTAGATCAGAAAGAGTAGCTACAATTGCTCCTAGAGCTGTGGGGTTCAAGGGAGAAGAAGAGCAAGGCTAGCTCTCACTTCCCTCTCTCTATGGTGTGTGTGTAACTCTAAGAAACCAACCCTTTGCATGGGTGCCCCTGGGGGTTTATATAGGCCTACCCCCCGGGGGTACAATTGTAATCCGGCTGGGCGCGGGTCCCAGTCATCAGTGTCTGCGCTCGCCGGCTTCTCCGCCGGCCGTTGGGGCCCGCCGACTGGTGGGTCCCGCCGGCTGCCGGCCTCTTGGTCGACAGTCCGGCCCCACTGCCTAGGGGTCTTGTCGGCGGCTGCTTACTGTAGCCTCGTCCCTGATGACGAGGGCTTCGTCGAGGTAAGCGTGGCTACAGTGTGCCGCCTCGAGGGCTCTCACTGTAGCCTTACCTCATCTTGTCTCCTTAATGTGGCACATGCTTCGAGGGAAGGGGTAGCCGGCTTCTGGGGGCCGGCTACGCCCTTGGCCGACTGGGGGAGGCCGGGCCACCTTCGCGCCTCTCTCTGGCTAAAGGGGCCCGCCGCCCGAGGGCCGTACTGACGTCTGTCGTGGGTGACGTTGAGGCTAGCATGGCTACAGTGCCGAGCCGGACGGGAGATGACCGTCCCGTACGGCGTCCTGTGGCCATGCCTGCCTCGGGCTTCGGGGGTAGTGGGCCGCACTGTGGCCACACCCCGTCTTGTCACCGTTATGTGGGTGTAGTTTTGGTGGGTGCGGTCTTGGTCGGCTTCTTGGAGTCGGCGCTCTTCGTGGCCGGCTCTGGGGAGTCGGCGCTCTTCATGGCCGGCTTTGGGGAGTCGGCATCCTCTATGGCCGGCTTCCTGGAGTCGGTCATCCCGTGGTTATCTTGGGGGGAGGTTGCTGAGGCTGGGTCGCCTTCTGAGAGTCGGTTTCAGAGGTAGCCGACCGGGGAAGGCGGCCCAATGCTTGAATGCTTGAGGGCTCAAATGGCCTGATAATTTTTGAAGAGCCAGGGGCAGTCGGTTAGGCTACCCGTGGCCATTTACTCCGACAGTAGTCCCCGAAGCTAATTGGGCTTCGAGGTTGGGTAGGAGTTGAGAAGCTCGATCAGCTTCCTATCTTGACAAGCCGACAGCTGGGAGCCGGCTTTGGTTGGGCGCGCCGTCTCGGCCAAAAAATTTGGAGTCGGAGGGCGGGAGCTCGCCAGCGCGTGCACCGGGCCGCGGGCCGGCCACTTGCCGCCTGCGAACCACGTGGCCTCTCTTGGCTAAAAAGCCTGCCAGCCCACGCGCGCGACGGGACGTTGCCGCAGGGCGGGGGCCCGCCACGCCCACGCCCGGGCCCAGGCGTGGATTCTCTGCGGCCCGAAACCGCCCGCACGTCTTCCTGCGGCGGTTTCGGCACGCTTTTAGGGCGTAATAATCGCGAGGCGTGGGGGGAGTGGGTGCAGTTAATCCCACGTCTCACCCCACGCCCTGCCTTCCCGGCTTCACCTTGCGAAGCTATAAGTAGGGGGAGGGGGAGAGCGGCAGGCTCTCGCACGCTCCTCCTCTCTCCACCATCTTCTTCCTCCTGCCGTTTCTTGCAACAGCGCCTCGCCGCCGCACCGTTCCACCACTTGCTCCTCCGCCGCCGCGCCCCACGCCACGATGCAGTACGGCGGGGATTGGGACGGCTCCAACGTCCACGAGGATCACGTCGAATTCCTCCGCAAGACGCGGCGGCTGCCCGGCGCGGACAAGGTGGAGGTCCGTCTCGCGCCGACGAAGGAGATTACGCCGGAGCCGCGGGAGGGCGAGCGGGTAGTCTTCCGCTCGCATTTCTTGCGCGGCATCGGCCTGCCTGTGAGCGCCTTCTTCCGCTCTTGGCTCGAGTTCTACCAACTCCAGCCGCACCACCTCCCCCCGAACACGGTGGTGCTGCTGTCCGCCTTCGTCACCTTGTGCGAAGGCTAACTCGGCGTCCTCCCTACCCTCGAGCTCTGGGTGGAGTTCTTCAAGTCCAAGCTGGGCACGCGCATGCAAGGCGTGCCGGCTCAGAGTGGCGCCTTCAGCGCGATGCGGAGGGTGGCTGCCGACAACCCCTTCCCCGTCATCACGCTGATCCAGTCGGTGAAGCTATGGCAAAAGGCATACTTCTACGTGAGGAACGTCGCCCCGCAGGGCGACTACGTCAATCTACCGGCTTACATAGCCTGCCCACCGGCGGGCAGGCGGCCCCAGTGGTCATACCGGGCCGTGACGCTGACGCCGGCTGGAACCGCAGCCGTCGCCTGAGTGCGAGCGATGATCCAGTCGGAGGGCTTGTCGGGGCCCGACCTGCTGGCCGCCTTCGTCACGCGCCGGGTACTCCCGCTCCAGAGCCGCCCTCATGTGATCTGTCAGATGAGCGGCCAGCTCGATCCGAGCCGGATGTGTACCAAAGACATGCCGCATGACGAGGTGGCCTATATGGTGAACTACCTTGCGAACTGCAAACTCTCCGCAGAGTGGCAGTTCGGCAAGGAGCCATATTGCCGAGCCAATCCACCGCCCACGGTATGTTCTCCTTGTCTCTTCTTCTTCTCTCAGTTTTGTCGCCGAGTTCCTTTTGGCCGACTCTGACTAGTCGGCTTGTTTTCGACAGAGCCCTCTTCTTCGGCCTGCAGGCGGGTCGGATGCGGAGCGCCGATTCGTCCCCGACCAGACGGAGCATGATCTGGAGGACCCCGACTTGGGGGCGGCTGCTATGGACGACAACACCGATCCGGGTGGTGGCCAAGCCGGCGGCGAAGCAGGCGGCTCCGGGCATGGAGTCAGCTTCGATGACTAGCCGGACGACGACGAGGCTGAAGTCGTCCCACGCCGTCAGCCGGCGTCTGGCCACGGCGCGGGTTCCTCTGCTGCGCCGCCTGCTCGGGGCGGCGGGCAAAAGCGTCGTGCCGCGCAAGGTTTGTTCGGCAGTCGGACGAAGAAGCCCAGGGGCGGGGCGGCGGCGACCAGGCGGGAGGAGGCGGCCGCGAAGGCGGCTCGCGTCCGCAAGGCGGTGAAGCAACTATAGACGGTGTCGGCGTAAGTTCAAACTCCTTCGTGTACTCTTTTTTCTTTTCTCTGGTGGCTCCTGAATCCTTGTCTTTTTCTCCAAACAATCAGAGCTCCATTGTCGCTCGAGCGGGCGGCTGCCGCCTCCGTCGTTGAGTCGCCGAGGGGATCTGGGAGCACCACTCGCCACGTGGACCCCCGTGCCAATCTTCTGGCGGCGACAGAGTGGAACGCGCGGGTGGAGCGGGAGGCGGAGGCGGCGAAGGCGGCCGCCGCCAAGGCGGCGCAGGAGGAGGAGGCGGCGAAGGCGCGCGCTGACGCCGTAGCCAAGGCCCAAGCAGAGGCTGCAGCTGCGGCGATGATGGAGGGGGCCTTGTTGGTCACCCCACTGCGCGTCGCAGCGCCTGGGGCCCCGGAGCCCCCGCCAGAAGAAGCCGGCGGTGACCAGCCGGGGCTGGAGAGGGATGACGACGTCGTCATCCTGGAGAGGGCGCCGGTGCCGACCCCGCCGACTAGGGCGGCTCAAGGCAGCCGGCCTGATCTGCCGCCTGCGTAGTCGGTGGGGGGCGAGCCGGCCGCGAGGACTGAGCTGGCGGTCCGGACGCCGCCGAGCCGGCGCGCGGGGAAGGCTGCGTCAGAGCCACAGAAGGCTGCGTCGGAGCCGCAGCCGGCCGCGGGCTCCAGCTCGTCGGCCCAGGATGTGGAGGTGGCCAGCGCCACCTCGGGGTGGATGACGGGCGGAGGGACGGCCGTGATGAACGTGGCCGCGCAGGACGTCTGGACCCGGCTCCAGGCCCAGGCTACGGCGCTGAGGCGATACACCGACGAATTCCTTGCGACGCGGGCGGCCATCCGGGTTAGTCTTCTTATCTTGCTTCTTCTTGATCTTGGTTTCTTCCGTGGGGGCGCGTCAGCGCACCCACTTGGTGTAGTCCCCGAGTTCCGAGTCAGCTGCTGAGCAGGCGGCTTGGAACTTCTTAGTGGATTTGGCTTTGCTATTCTTGTTCTTACTTCGATCTTCTGCCTGTCTTGCAGGACTACCACAATCTTCGCGCGGCTGCCTTCAACTCCCAGGCTCGGGAGCTGACCCAGAAGACCGCCGACCTAACTGAGAGCCGGGGTAAGTGCTTTGTTCTTTATCTCACGTGGGGGCGCATCAGCGCACCCACTGGGTGTAGTCCCCGAGATTCGGGCCGACTGCTGAGCAGTCGGGTCGGATCTTCTTTGACGACTTCCTCTTATTGTTTCTTCTTTTTCTGCCGTCCCTGCAGCGGCCAACGCCAGTCGGAGGGCACAGCTAGGAGGGTCTCAGACTGCCCTTCGTGCCAAGGAGGCCGAGTTTGCCGCCTTGGTGCAGGAACGTGACCGCCTGGCCAAGAGGTTGGCCGACCAGGAGGAGGGCCACAAGGCGGCTCTGAAGGCGGTGCAGGACCGCGAAGCCGCCCTCCAGGCTGAGTACGAGATAGAAGCGGCTGGCTGGGCTGAAGCAAAGCAGACTCTGATCAATCTGGTTGACGGTAAGCCGCCTACTTCTTCGTCCTTTCTTGCTTCTACCGCGTTTGGCTCATTTTCTGACTTGGTGTTTTCTCTTCTTTCTCTTTCTTTCTTGCGTAGAGTACTTCCCTGGCTACTCTACCGCCGCCAACCAGATCATCGAGGCCCGCCGCCAAGCACGAAGGTAGGCTGGCGTCGAGATTGCACCAAACGCTGGCTGTTCGCTGGAGGAGCAGCTCTTGGCGATCCAGGCCCGTCTCCAGCCGGCTCACCGACTGCTCCGCCGGCTTCAGCGTGCCGGGGCGCAAGTATTGGCCGCCCTCTGGCCCGGCGAAGTGGTTCCTCACACCCCCAGTCGGACTGCCGACTGGCTGGAGGTGGCAGTCGGCCGCTTTGAAGCCTGGAAGGCTTCGGCGGCTCGGCCCGGCGCCAGGCGGGCGCTGGAGTTCGTCAAGGCCTGGTATCCCGGCCTGAGTCTGGACCAGCTGGCTACCTGGCGGCAGCAGGCCGACACGGAGCTGGAGCCAGCGCGGCTGGCTATCATCCGGCGGGCTTCGGCGATCGCCGACTACACCGACACCAGCGCCTTCGCCCCTGAGGTAGATGACAACGGTGTCGCCTAACCGGAGGAGTGGTTCGGGCTGAACCCGGTAGATGGTGAAGACTCGACGGAGGAGATCGACTCCAGCGACGAGGGCGAGGAGGAGGAGGAGGAGGGTGAAGACGCCGGGCCGGATGGTGGAGCGGCCGACCAGCCTCAGCCTGACCGCGCCTCCAGCACCACGTTACGCGCGGGTGCGTCGCCTGCCACCGGTGGTGACCAAGCCGAGACCCGCCAGCCGGCCACTCCTTCAGTCGGCGACGCCATCTCCACCGACCAGCCTGGCTCCCGCACCGCGCCTTAGTCTAGTCTGCTATCTTTTGTTTTCCCGTCTTGTCACTTTTGGAACAATATTCTGTTAAGTCTGCACAATTCCACCCACTGGGGGTGTATTCGAACTATGTCGATTGCCGACCTGTTGGGGGCTTTATATGTATATATGACTTATGCATGTGTTTGGCTTTTCCTCGTTCTTTGCTTTTCATCCTTCTGCTGTTTCCTTTGCCACCCTCCCTTGGTTGCCGCCTCCCCAGTCAGACAGTTGCTCTGCAATCTGTGGCTGGAGGAGTGCTTGGCCAATTGGGAGGGCAAGTACTCTAGCTTTGTTGGATTAGAGCTAAGTGTTTAGGAAGCCGGCCAGCCGGCTGTTCTGACAGCCGGCAAGCGTGCTTGGAGGCCGTCTTTTTGCTATATAAGTTCGTTAGTCCTTAGCCTTTTTTCGTGTGGGCATCCTTTCTGCCTTGGCTCTTGCTAGTCGGACAGTCGATTCTTCGAGCTGCGACTTTCAACAAGAGAGGAATCGGGAGCCGGCACACTACTTGTCTGACTTCAGGTAGAACTTTTAATATAGCTCAAGGCGGCCAGTCCCCAGGCCGACTAGTCGAACCCGGTGCCAGACAAGAAATCAAATGTAATAATACATTCATGGATATGACACTCGTCATTCATAAATAAATAAAGGCAGTCCCCGAGTGCTCCTCGGGGAGCCTGTTGTTTCATACTTAATACAAAAGGGTAGCATGATACATACTGCTTTCAACTGTAAAATCTTCTCAGGAGGTTCGCGTTCCATGGTCGCTCCGACTCCTTGCCGGAGTCATCTCTCTTGCGTGCTCTTGGTTTTTGCGCGTCGATCAAGTAGTAGGAGTCGTTGCCTAGTACCTTGCTGATGACGAAGGGGCCTTCCCAAGGGGCCGAGAGCTTGTGCTGGTCGGCTGTTCGCTGGATCAGCCGAAGCATAAGGTCGCCCTCTTGGAAGGATCTTGGCTTGACCTTGCGGTTGTGGTAGCGGCGCAATCCTTGCTGGTAGATGGCGGACCGGCTGAGCGCTAACAGCCGACCTTCTTCTAGTAGGTCGACGTCGTCTTCTCTTGCTTCCTTGTCCTCCGCCTCCGTGTACGTGGTGACCCGAGGCGAGTCGAACTCGATGTCGGTTGGGATGACAGCCTCGGCACCATATACAAGGAAGAACGGAGTGAAGCCGGTTGACTTGTTGGGGGTAGTACGCAGACTCCAGAGGACAGCCGGCAGCTCATCAAGCCAGCAGCCGGCCGATCGCTCCAGTGGCACAACTAGTCGGGGCTTGATGCCGGAGAGGATGAGTCCATTTTCTCGCTCGACCTGGCCGTTTGACTGCGGGTGGGCAACGGACGCTAAGTCCAGTAGGATGCCCTGCGTCGCGCAGAAACGCGCCAGTGCTCCTTCGACAAAGTTTGTGCCGTTGTCGGTGATGATGCTGTGCGGTACGCCGTACCGAGTAGTGATGTCGGTGATGAATGTTACGGCAGTCGGCCTGTTCAGCTTCTTGATTGGCTTTGCTTCGATCCACTTTGTGAACTTGTCCACGGCGACAAGTAGATGTGTCAAGCCGCCGCGGGCTGTCTTGAAAAGGCCCACCATGTCCAGTCCCCAGACGGCAAAGGGCCAGGTGAGGGGAATGGTCTTGAGTGCAGAAGCCGGCAGGTGTTGCTTGGAACTAAAGACTTGGCATCCTCTGCAGCTCTTGACTATCTCTTTGGCATCTTCCAAGGCAGTCGGCCAAAAGAAACCATGGCGGAAAGCCTTGGCCACAAGTGATCTTGAGGCTGCGTGGTGGCCGCATTCGCCTTGATGGATATCCTTGAGGATTGCCACTCCTTTTTCTGGCTCGACACAGCGCTGGAAGACTCCAGTGACGCTGCGCTTAACAAGCTCTCTGTTGATTATTGCATATGCTCCGGCTAGTCGTTGCACTAGTCTTGCTAAGATCTCATCAGCCGGCAGCTCTCTGCTGACTAGGAACTTGAGGATGGGCTGGGCCCATGATGGAGCTGTGACTTCTTCTTCTGTTAGGACGGCCACCATGACTCGGGTGGGTGGGTCGGGAGGCGTGGAATTGGAGTCGGCCACCGCTTCTTGTGTTGCTGCAGTCCCCGGGCCGACTGCTGTAGTCCCCGGGCCGGGTTCTGAAGTCCCCGGGCCGGGTGCGACTACGGCAGTCGGCGGGCCAGTTGTCGAAGTCCCCGTGCCGCCTGCGGGGTTCCTCCAATCGGATCCGGCTGCATCTGGCACAGGCGGTACGAAGATAGAGTCCGACTCTGGAGACGGCTTGATGGACGGCTTGAGGAGGCACTGGAGGGAGACGCCAGTCGGTATGGCTTGTCGGGTGGAGCCGATCCGTGCTAGGGCATCTGCTTGGTCGTTGTCGGCCCTTGGCACCTGAAGGAACTCGCACCCTTCGAAGTACCCGCTGATCTGCTGGACGAGGAATCGATAGCTCGCCATGTTCGCGTCCTTGGCGTCCCAGTCGCCAGACGACTGCTGGACCACCAAGTCTGAGTCGCCGTAACACAGGATCCGGCGTATGCCGAGCTCTTTGGCTAGCCGGAGCCCATGTACGAGCGCCTCGTACTCGGCCACGTTGTTGGAGGCGGTGAAGTGGATCTGCAGCGTGTATCTGAGTTTGTCACCTTTGGGAGAGGTGAGGACGATGCCGGCTCCCAAGCCGGTGCGCATCTTGGACCCGTCGAAGTGCATCCGCCAATGGGTAGAGTCGGGAGCCGCCGGTAGGTACTGGGTCTCGGCCCAGTCGACGAGGAAGTCGGCCAATGCTTGGGACTTGATGGCGGTGCGGGGCTGGTAGAAGATCGTGTATGGCACCAGTGCAATGGCCCATTTAGCCACCCGGCCGGATGCATCCCGGCTGCCTATGATCTCGGCGAGCGGGGCGGTGCACACGACCGTGATGGGATGCTCTTGGAAGTAGGGCTTCAGCTTCTTGGCGGCGAAGTACACCCCATAGCACATCTTCTGGTAGTGCGGGTAGTTTTGCTTTGAGCTGGATAGTACTTCGCTTAGGTAATACACCGGCCTCTGGACTAGCTGGGCTCGGCCTTCTTCCGGGCGCTGGACCACAACAACTGTACTGACTACTCGGCTAGTCGCGGCAATGTAGAGGAGCATGGGCTCCTTCTCAGTCGGCGCTGCCAGGACAGGCGGAGTGGTCAGCATCTTCTTCAACTCATGGAAGGCTTGGTCGGCTTGGTCATTCCACTCGAAGTGAGTGGACTTCTTCATGAGTCGGTACAGGGGGAGAGCCTTCTCTCCTAGTCAGCTGATAAAGCGGTTTAGGGAGGCCAGGCACCCGGTGAACTTCTGCACATCTCGCAATTTGGTGGGAATCTCCATCCTCTCGATGGCCTTCATCTTTACAGGGTTGCACTCGATGCCGCGTTCGGAGACCAGGAAGTCTAGCAGCTGGCCGGCTGGTACTCCGAACACGCATTTCTCGGGGTTGAGCTTGATTTGGAATCGGCGCAAGTTGGCGAATGTTTCTTTCAGGTCTTCCAGCAGGGTGCCGCGCTTCTCTGTCTTCACCACAATGTCGTCTACGTAGACGTGGGCATTTCTGCCGAGTTTCTTGAGGAGGCATTTCTGCATGCAACGCTGAAAAGTGGCATCGGCGTTCCTCAGGCCGAATGTCATAGTCAGGTAGCAGAAAGCTCCAAATGGTGTGATGAAGGCAGTCTTCAGGCGGTCTGCTGGGTCCAACTTGATCTGGTGGTACCCTGAGTAGGCATCCAAAAAACTCAACAGCTCGCATCCGGCTGTGGAGTCTATCACTTGGTCAATCCGTGGCAAAGCAAACGGATCCTTGGGGCAGGCCTTGTTCAGGCTGGTGTAGTCTATACACATACGCCACTTGTTATTCTTTTTCAATACCAGAACTGGGTTGGCAAGCCACTCTGGAAAAAACACTTCCATAATAAAGCCGGCGGCAAGGAGCCGGGCTATCTCTTCTCCTACGATTCTTCGCTTCTCTTCTGACAGTCGACGGAGGGGCTGCTTGACCGGCTTCGCGTCAGCTCGGACGTGTAGTTTGTGCTCTGCGAAATCCTTCGGGACACCCGGCATGTCCTTTGGGGACCATGCAAAAATGTCTCGATTCTCACAGAGGAAGTCGACGAGCTCGCCTTCCTATTTACTGTCCAGGTTTGCCCCAATGACAGCAAACCTTTCCGGATTCTCTGGGTCCAGTGGTATCTTCTTCGTCTCTTTGGCAGGCTGGAAGGAGCCCTGCGCATCACAATCTTTGGGGTTGGGGGACAGGGCCGGCTGCTTGCCGGCCATGGCCACAACCCGCTCCAGCATCTTCTTCTCTTCTGCCACTACGAGGGACTCGGCCAGCCGGCTGCTGGCCATGGCGCATTCAATGGACTTCTTGTAGTCGCCGGCTACGGTGATGATCCCCTTCGAGCTCGGCATCTTCATCTTCAGGTAAGCGTAGTGGGGCACAACCATGAACTTGGCCAGAGCAGGTCGGCCAAGTAAAGCATGATAGGGGCTCTCCAGATCCACTACCTCAAACCAGATCGCTTCTCGGCAAAAATGATCCTTGTCTCTGAAGAGAACATCCATCTTGATCTTGCTGATCGGGGAACAAGACAAGCCAGGGACGATGCCATGGAACACGGTCCGGCTTGGCGTAAGCTGCTTTGCCTTGATGTTCAGCTTCTCCATGGTATCGCAGTACAGTATATTGATACTGCTTCCGCCATCTATCAGGACGCGGGGGAATCGGGCAGCTCGCCTCTCCGTCGCGATGGTGACATCCAAGACCAGTGCATAGGAGCCAGGGGATGGCATCACCTCTGGGTGGTCGGCCTGGCTCCAGTTGATGGGCTTCTCTGACCAGTGCATGAACTCGGGGGCGCTAGAGGTGACTGCGTTGACCTCTTGATGCTGACGGCGCCGACTGCGCTTGTATTCGGCTTGGCTGGTGAAGACGACGTAGGCGGCGTGCTCTTCAGGGAACTCGTCTTGAATGGCTCCGACTGCCAGCCGAGCCGGCGACTGCTGGGGGGCTGGAGGCGGCACCAGCCCTTCGCCCTTGGAGATTCGCGTGAGCCAGTGGCATTTTCGGGTCGTGTGGTTGGACGGCTTCGCGCCGCTGTGGAACTTGCAGGGGCGTCGAGAGTCTGCTCGTAAGAGAAAGCCGTCTGCCAAGCCGGCCTGCCACCCTTCTTCTTGGGAGCGAGCCGCTCTTCGGGCTGCTCATCCTCAACTGTGGCCACCTGCCGACTGGTGGAAGGCGGCATGGGGGCCTTGCGCTTGTGATCGTTCTGGTAGGGGCGCCGATTGGAGTCACCAGCCGGCGTCTTTGGAGCCGGAGCGAGCACCTTCCCAGAGGCGTCCACTCGGAGCTCGGTCTTCATCGAGGAGTCGGCCATGGCGTACTTGTTCGCGATGATCAGCAGTTCGTCGAGGGTAGCCGGCTCATCGCAGAGGAGTCGGTGCTTGAGGAGGGTGCCCTCTCGGCACCCGGCGGTGAAGTACTCGATGGCCTGAACCTCGTGCACCCCCTCGCAGGAGTTGCGGACCTCGGCCCACCGCGTGAGGTAGTCGCGGGTCGACTAGTTGGGCCCTTGGACGCATAGGGAGAGCTGGCGATGCTTGGGAGGCCGCTTGTACGTGCTGGTGAAGTTGCGGACGAAGACTTCTGTGAAGTCTAGCCAGCTGTTGATGCTGTAGGGCTTGAGGCTGTTGAGCCAGGTGCGCGCCGTGCCTTGCAGCATGAGGGGGACGTACTTCACGGCCACGCGCCGATTGCCATTGGCTATGCTGACAGCTGTGGAGTAGTCGATGAGCCAATCTTCCGGCTTCACTGAGCCGTTGTACTTGGGCGTGTATCTGGGGAGCGAGAACCCTTTGGGGAAGGGCTCGTCGCGGATGCGGGGGCCAAAGCATGGCGGGCCGACATCGTCTTCTTCTTCTAACGCCAGGGATCGAGCAAGGCGGTCGATCCGGTGGCGGGCGTCGTTCTCGCCGACTCCTTCTCGGCGGCCAAGTCGGTCACCAAGAGTCGGGTGCGTGACGGGCGGCGGGGTGAGACGTCTCTCTCTTCGAGGCGGGGGAGGAGGCGGATTTCCTTGGCGCTCCACCGCTCGAGGGCGGCCTTCCGCATCGCGCTCGATGGTGATACGAGTCCGGCTGCGGCTAGCAGCCGGCTCCTTGTCTTTCCTCTGGCGGGCGCCGCTCGCAGTCGGCGAGCGGGACGTCGCGGCGTGCTCCCTACGCGGGGGATGACTATCAGCGCGGGCGCCGGCTTCATGCCGTTCTGCAGCCGCATCGATCAGCTGCTGGATCCGCCTCGTCATGTAGGGGAGCTCGTCGGCTCCCAGCCCATTTAGCTCTTCGGCGGCTGCCTGAGCGGCTCGCAGATTCTCGAGCGGGGTGGCGTAGACGGGGCGATCTGCCCCCAGCATGCCGGCGATAGCCGCGCCGCGCTTCTGGACGAAGCCGGCTTGGCTCGGCCCGCTAGGCGGCGGCGTACCGAAGGCGGCGCGGTCAACTTCGCGCTGGTGGGCCTCGGTGAGGCATCTCATGGAGGCTATCTTCTGGCCTTCCGCGACGAGGGCGAGGCGGCGTGCCTCCAGGGTCTCGGCGTCGGCGTCGGCCGGGATGGGGACGGATAGGTCGTGCATCGCCGCTTGCAGGGCGTCGTGGGCGTTCTCGCCCGAGTTGGCGATGTGGCTGATGACCAACACTTCGGTGACAGCGCTGCTGCCACTGTCAGCTCGAGGGAGAGGATCATCGAAGACCACCACGTCGGAGGAGTAGGCGTCGAGCGATGCCGTGTCGGAGTCGACGAGCATCGGGTCGGTGGAGCCGACCGACTCCACATCTGCAGCAGGCTCGCTAGAGACGTGAAGCTGGTCGAGGAGGCTGACGAGGCGGCTCTCGGGGTAGTCCGTGCCCGCCTCGGACGCGGGCTCGTCGGAGATGCGAGTCTCGCCGAGCAAATCGGCGAGGCAGCTCGCCGTGCAGGCGTCGTCGACGCCTTGCAGCGCGTCGAGGCAAACGCCGTCGGGCGCAGCAGGCTGGCTGCACTCGCGGGGGAGGAAGAGGGTTCCCGTCCAGAACAGGTCTCCGGACGACGGTGCACCTGGCCCCACGGTGGGTGCCAAATGTCGGGTGGTAGGTGCGACATATGCCAACGGGTGGCTTATCATGGTGGGTGCCAGTAAGACGTCGCCGGTGCCTGGAAACGGGATGAGGCGAAGACATGCACGCCGGCGAATCTTACCCAGGTTCGGGGCTCTCCGTGGAGATAACACCCCTAGTCCTGCTCTGCGGGGTCTCCGCATGATCACTAGATTAGAAAGAGTAGCTACAATTGCTCCTAGAGCTGTGGGGTTCAAGGGAGAAGAAGAGCAAGTCTAGCTCTCACTTCCCTCTCTCTATGGTGTGTGTGTAACTCTAAGAAACCAACCCTTTGCATGGTGCCCCGGGGGGTTTATATAGGCCTACCCCCGGGGTACAATTGTAATCCGGCTGGGCGCGGGTCCCAGTCATCAGTGTCTGCGCTCGCCGGCTTCTCCGCCGGCCGTTGGGGCCCGCCGACTGGTGGGTCCCCCGGCTGCCGGCCTCTTGGTCGACAGTCCGGCCCCACTGCCTAGGGGTCTTGTCGGCGGCTGCTTACTGTAGCCTCATCCCTGATGACGAGGGCTTCGTCGAGGTAAGCGTGGCTACAGTGTGCCGCCTCGAGGGCTCTCACTGTAGCCTTACCTCGTCTTGTCTCCTTAATGTGGCACATGCTTCGAGGGAGGGGGTAGCCGGCTTCTGGGGGCCGGCTACGCCCTTGGCCGACTGGGGGAGGCCGGGCCACCTTCGCGCCTCTCTCTGGCTAAAGGGGCCCGCCGCCCGTGGGCCGTACTGGCGTCTGTCGTGGGTGACGTTGAGGCCAGCATGGCTACAGTGCCGAGCCGGACAGGAGATGGCCGTCCCGTACGGCGTCCTGTGGCCATGCCTGCCTCGGGCTTCGAGGGTAGTGGGCCGCACTGTGGCCACACCCCGTCTTGTCACCGTTATGTGGGTGTAGTTTTGGTGGGTGCGGTCTTGGCCGGCTTCTTGGAGTCGGCGGTCTTCGTGGCCGGCTCTGGGGAGTCGGCGCTCTTCATGGCCGGCTTTGGGGAGTCGGCATCCTCTATGGCCGGCTTCCTGGAGTCGGCCATCCCGTGGTTATCTTGGGGGGAGGTTGCTGAGGCTGGGTCGCCTTCTGAGAGTCAGTTTCAGAGGTAGCCGACCAGGGAAGGCGGCCCAATGCTTGAATGCTTGAGGGCTCAAATGGCCTGATAATTTTTGAAGAGCCAGGGGCAGTCGGTTAGGCTACCCGTGGCCATTTACTCTGACACATGACCCATCCGTTAGCTTAGCATAATGATCGTTTAGTTTTATCGCTATTGCTTTCATCATGACTTATACATGTTCCTCTGACTATGAGATTATGCAACTCCCGAATACTAGAGGAACACCTTGTGTGCTATCAAACGTCACAACGTAACTGGGTTATTATAAATATGCTCTACAGATGTCTCCGAAGGTGTTTGTTGGATTGGCATAGATCGAGATTAGGATTTGTCACTCTGTGTATCGGAGAGGTATCTCTGGGCCCTCTCGGTAATGCACATCACTATGAGCCTTGCAAGCAATGTGACTAATGAGTTAATCACGGGATGATGCATTACGGAACGAGTAAAGAGATTTGCCGGTAATGAGATTGAACTAGGTATGATGATACCGACGATCGAATCTCGGGCAAGTAACATACCGATGACAAAGGGAACAACGTATGTTGTTATGCGGCGTGACCAATAAAGATCTTCGTAGAATATGTAGGAGCCAATATGAGCATCCAGGTTCCGCTATTGGTTATTGACCGGAGATGTGTCTCGGTCATGTCTACATAGTTCTCGAACCGGTAGGGTCCGCACGCTTAACGTTCGATGACTATTTGTTTTATGAGTTAGGTGATTTGATGACCGAAGTTTGTTCGAAGTCCCGGATGAGATCACGGACATGACGAGGAGTCTCGAAATGGTCAAGAGGTAAAGATTGATATATTGGAAGGTAGTATTCGGATACCGGAAGGGTTCCAGAGTGCATCGGGTACATACCGGAGTACCGGAGGGGTTACCGGAACCCCTCGGGGAAAGATATGGGCCTTGTGGGCCATTGGAGGGAGGCTAACTAGCCCACAAGGGGCTGGTGTGCCCCCCACAAGGGAGGAGGCTGAATTGGAATTGGGAAGGGGGAGCCACCCCCCTTTCCTTCTCCTACTCCCTCTCCTTCCCCTTTTCCCCCTCCGGTAGAAGGAAAAAAGGGTGGGGCCGAATCCTACTAGGACTGGAGTCCTAGTAGGACTCCCCTCTCCCTGGCGCGCCCCTTGTTGTCCGGCCTCCTCCTCCCCTCCTTTATATACGGGGACAGGGGGCACCCCAAAGGCACAACAGACAATCTCTTAGCCGTGTGCGGGCCCCCCCACCACAGTTACACACCTCGGTCATATCGTCGTAGTGCTTAGGCAAAGCCCTGCGCCGGTAGCTTCATCATGACCGTCGCCACGCTGTCGTGCTAACGGAACTCTCCCTCGTCCTCAACTGGATCAAGAGCTCGAGGGACGTCATCATGCTGAACATGTGCTGAACACGGAAGTGCTGTACATTCGGTACTTGGATCGGTTGGATCATGAAGACGTTCGACTACATCAACCGCGTTACTAAACGCTTCCGCTTTCGGTCTACGAGGGTTCATGGACACACTCTCCCCGCTCGTTGCTATGCTTCTCCTAGATAGATCTTGCGTGATCATAGGAAAATTTTGAAATACTACGTTCCCCAACGTTTATTATTTGACAACATAAAGTAAATTCATCTTTCATTTCGCGACTGGGCATCCCTAATACCTTTGCCTTACTCTCATGCAATGACAAGTGAATAAACACTCATCTTGAGAATAACACATCTAGCATGGAAAATATTAGCCACCCTCACCGCTCCGCGAGCGAAACGAACACACAAAAGAGAAGTTTATTTTGAAAATTAGAGATGGCACATGAAAATTTGCTTAGATTGGCAAAAGAATACCACATATAGGTAGATATAGTGGACTCATGTGGCAAAACTGGTTTAAAGGATTTTTGGATGCACAAGTAGAGGTCATACTTAGTGCAAAATGAAGGCTAGCAAAAGATGGAAAAGCGACCAACCAAGAAACGGATAATATCATAAGCGAGCATTAAGCAATATTAACACCGAATAATGCACCACAATTAGGATATAATTTCATTGCATGACTATTGACTTTTGTGCTTGCATAGGGAATTACAAACCTTAACACCAATATTCTTACTAAAGCATAATTACTCATCAACATAACTCACATATCACATCATCATATCTCAAAACTATTACTAAGAATCAAGTTTATTTTGTCCAATGATCTTCATGAAAGTTTTTATTATATCCTTATTGGATATCTATCACTTTGGGACTAATTTTCATGTGTTGCTTTTCATAAGCTCAAACAAATATAAGTGAAGATCATGAGCATAAATTTTCTTTCTCTCAAATTGATTTAAGTGAAGCAAGAGAGAATTTCTTGAAATTTTACTAACTCTCAAATAAATCTAAGTGAATCAAGAGAGCATTTCTTCAAAAATAATAAAGCACACCGTGCTCAAAAAGATATAAGTGAAGCACTAGAGCAAGTCCATAGCTCATAAAAATTTAAGTGAAGCATAGAGAGCAATTCTAACAAGTCACGACATAATTTTGGCTCTCTCAAATAGGTGTGTCCAGCAAGGAATCAAGACTTAAAACACAAAATAAAACAAGAAATGACTCATATCATACAAGACGCTCCAAACAAAACACATAGTATGTGACGAATAAAAATATAGCTTCGAGTAAAATACCGATGGTCGTTAGAAGAAAGAGGGCATGCCACTCGGGGGCATCCCCAAGCTTAGTTGGTTGCTCATTTTTGTATAATAGCATGGGATGCCGGGGCATCCCCAAGCTTAGGATCTTCTACTCCTTATTCCTTCATCCATCGTAAGATAACCCAAAACTTGAAAACTTCAATCACACAAAACTCAACAAAACCTTCGTGAGATCCGTTAGTGTAAGAAAGCAAATCACTACTATAACTACTGTACCAAACGCATTCATATTTTATTTTTGCATTATATCTACTGTATTCCAACTTTTCTATGTCAAAAACTCATCAAAGAAAACCATAGAGCCATCAAAATAAGCACACAACACAAAGAAAACAGAATCTGTCAAAACAGAACAGTCTGTAGCAATCTGACTATTTCGAAAACTTCCGGAACTCCAAAAATTCTGAAAAAATAGGAAGACCTGAGAAATTTGTATATTAACCTTATGAAAAAAGAATTGGCATTTTATCATGCTCTGGTAAAAAATAAGAATTGTTTTCGTGAGTGCAAAAGTTTCTGTTTTTTTCAGCAAGATCAAACAACTATCACCCAAGAAGATCCTATCGGTTATACTTGGCACAAACACTAAATTAAACAAAAAAACACAATAATAACAGTAGCATAATTGTGCTAACACTCAAGAACAGAAAGCAAAAATAAATTTTATTCATTGGGTTGCCTCCCAACAAGCGCTATAGTTTTACGCGCCTAGCTATAGGCATAATTTTTATTGATGCTCACAAAGATGATAATAATTGAAACACGAAGAGAGCATCATAAAACATGTGATGAACACATTTAAGTCTAACATACTTCCTATGCATAGGAATTTTATAGGAAAACAAATTAGCAGGACAAGAAAGATCTAGCATATGCATAGAAGAAAACAATCTCAACATGAAGAGAGGTAATTTAGTAACATGAAAATTTCTATAACCATATTTCCCTCTCTCATAATAATTACATGTAGGATCATAATAAAATTCAACAATATAGCTATCATAAACAATATTCTCTTTATGATCCACATGCATAAAAAGTTGACACTCTTCCAAAATAGTGGGATTATCATCAAATAAAGTCATGACCTCTCCAAGCCCACTTTTATCAAAAATTTCATAAGATTGAACATACTCCAAAGTAGTGGGATCATTATTACCTAGAGTTGACACACTTCCAAACCCACTTTCAATATTATCGCAAACATATTCATCATGAGGCTTAAATAAATTTTCAAGATCATAAGAAACATTATCACCCCAATCATGATCATTGCAATAAGTAGCGGACATGACAAAACAAGCATCCCCAAGCTTGGGGTTTTGCATATTATTAGCACAATTGACATTAATGGAATTTATAGTAAAATTATTGCAATCATGCTTTTCATTCAAGGAGCTATCATGAATCACTTCATAAATTTCTTCATCACAATTTTCAGATTCACGATTCTCAAGCAAAACTTCATAAAAATAATCTAGTGCACTCAACTCACTACAGATTGGTTCATCATGATTGGATTTTTTGAAAAGATTAGCAAGTGGATGAGGATCCATATAAATAGATTTTTAGCAAGCAAAGATGCAAGCAAATAGAAGGCACATGGTAACACAAGTAGAGATAGCAAACACGAGATTTGACGAGAAAATGGCGAACGAAAAAGAAGGCGAATAAAACGACAAATTTTTGTGAAGTGGGGGAGAGGGAAATGAGAGGCAAATGGCAAATAATGTAATTGCGAGGAGATGAGATTTGTGATTAGGAACCTGGTATATGTTGAAGATCCTCCCCGGCAATGGCGCCAGAAATTCATTTTGATGTCGCTTGAAGCTACGTCGGTATTTCCCCAAAGAGGAAGGGATGATGTAGCACACCGGCGGTAGGTATTTCCCTCAGATGTGAAACCAAAGTTATCGAACCAGTAGGAGAACCAAGCAACATAACATAAACAGCACCTGCACACAAATAACAACTTCTCGCAACCCGACGTGTAAAAGGGGTTGTCAATCCCTTTCGGGTAGCGGCGCCCCAGATGGGCAAACGAACGTGAGATAAAATTGTAGTCGATTGATAGATCGAACGCCAAATAAAATAAATAAGAATAAATTACATCAAGGTATTTTTGTATTTTTGGTTTAATAGATCTGAAAATAAATGCAAAGGAAAAGTAGATCGCAAAGGCAAATATATGAGAAAGAGACCCGGGGGCCGTAGGTTTCACTAGTGGCTTCTCTCGAGAAAAATAGCAAACGGTGGGTAAACAAATTACTGCTGGTCAATTGATAGAACTTCAAATACTCATGACGATATCCAGGCAATGATCATTATATAGGCATCACGTCCAAGATTAGTAGACCGACTCCTGCCTGCATCTACTACTATTACTCCACACATCGACCACTATCCAGCATGCATCTAGTGTATTTAGTTCATGGAGAAAAGGAGTAATGCAATAAGAACTATGACATGATCTAGACAAGATCTATCTATGTAGAGATAAACCCCATCATATTATCCTTAGTAGCAATGATACATACGTGTCGGTTCCCCTTCTGTCACTGGGATCAAGCACAGTAAGATCGAACCCACTACAAAGTACCTCTTCCCATTGCAAGATAAATAGATCAAGTTGGCCAAACAAAACCCAAATATCGGCGAAGAAATACGAGGCTATAAGCAATCATGCATAAAATAAATCAAAGAAACTCAAATACTTTCATGAATATAAAAAGATAGATCTGATCATAAACTCAAAGATCATCGATCCCAACAAACACACCGCAAAATGAGTTACATCATATGGATCTCCAAGAGACCATTGTATTGAGAATTCAGCGAGAGAGAGAAAGCCATCTAGCTACTAACTATAGACCCGAAGGTCTACAAAGAACTACTCACGCATCATCGGAGAGGCACCAATGGAGGTGGTGAACCCCATCCGAGATGGTGTCTAGCTTGGATCTGGTGGTTCTGGACTCTGCGGCGCCTGGATCAATGTTTCGTCCACTCCCTAGGGTTTTGGGAATATTGGGGTATTTATAGAGCAAAGAGGCGGTCCGGAGGGCACCCGAGGTGGGCACAACCCACCAGGGCGCGCCTGGGCCTCCTGGCGCGTCCTGGTGGGTTGTGCTCTCCTCGGAGCACCCCCCAGGCGCAGCCATGCCCCATTATGTTCCTTCTGGTCCCAAAAAAGTCTCCGTAAAGTTTCGTTGCGTTTGGACTCCATTTGATATTGATTTCCCGCGATGTAAAAAACATGCAGAAAACAGCAACTGGCACTTGGCACTATGTCAATAGGTTAGTACCAAAACTGATATAAAATGACTATAAAATGATTATAAAATATCCAAGATTGATAATATAACATCATGGAACAATAAAAATTTGTAGATACGTTGGATACGTATTAGTGAAACACATAGAGTTTTCTAATAAATCAGGATTCATGTGTTTCTCTCTCAAAAGGTGTGTACAACAAGGATGATTGTGGCAAACTAAAAAGCAAAGACTCAAATCATACAAGACGCTCCAAGCAAAACACATATCATGTGGTGAATAAAAATATAGCCTCAAGTAAAGTTACCGATAGACGAAGACGAAAGAGGGGATGCCTTCCGGGGCATCCCCAAGCTTAGGCTCTTGGTTGACCTTGAATATTACCTTGGGGTGCCTTAGGCATGCCCAAGCTTAGGCTCTTTCCACTCCTTATTCCATAGTCCATCAAATCCTTACCCAAAACTTGAAAACTTCACAACACAAAACTCAATAGAAAATCTCATAAGCTTCATTAGTATAAGAAAATAAATCACCACTTTTGGTACTATTGTGAACTCATTCTTTATTTATATTAGTGTAATATCTACTGTGTTCCAACTTTTCCATGGTTCATACCCCCCGATACTAGCCATAGATTCATCAAAATAAGCAAACAACACATAGAAAACATAATCTGTCAAAAACAGAACAGTCTTTAGCAATCTGGAATACTTCTGTAACTCCAAAAATTCTGAAAAATTAGGACAACCTAAGAAATTTGTTTATTAATCTTCTGCAAAAAGAATCAACTCAAAAGCACGCTTCTGTAAAAAATGAGAATTATTTTCCTGGGAGCAAAAGTTTCTATTTTTCAGCAAGATCAAATCAACTAACACCATAAGCTATCCCAAAGGTCCTACTTGGCACAAACACTAATTAAAACACAAAACCACATTTAACCAGAGGCTAGATGAATTATTTAATGCAAAACAGAACCTAAAAATCAAAAACAAAAATAAAATTGGGTTGCCTCCCAACAAGCGCTATTGTTTAACGCCCTTAGCTAGGCATAAAACACGAATAGATCTAAGTGTTCTCGTCTCTGGCATGCAATCCATAAGTAGCTCTCATAATAGATTCATATGGCAATTTAATTTTCTTTCTTGGAAAATGTTCCATGCCTTTCCTTAACGGAAATTGAAATCTAATGTTTCCTTCTTTCATATCAATAATTGCACCAATCGTTCTAAGGAAAGGTCTACCAAGAATAATAGGACATGTAGGATTGCAATCTATATCAAGAACAATGAAATATACATGCACATAATTCCTATTTGCAACAATAAGAACATCATTAATCCTTCCCATAGGTTTCTTAATAGTGGAATCTACAAGATGCAAATTTAAAGAACAATCATCAAATTCACGGAAACCTAACACATCACATAAAGTTTTTGGAATCGTGGAAACACTAGCACCCAAATCACACAAAGCGTGGCACTCATAATATTTAATCTTAATCTTAATAGTAGGTTCCCACTCATCATTATAAGCATTCTTTTGGCAAAAAGTCATGAGTTCGTGTCCAAGAGAGAAACCAAATCCGTTGTTTTGTATGGCAAAATTATCATTAAGCTCAGAAATCTTATCAACTAAAATATTGGTAGGGACTCTCTTTCTTAAATTTTCATTATAAGCAACATGATCTAGAGATCATAAACGCATTATGTCCTCTTGATTAAAAATAATTCCCTCTTTGGGAGGACGACCACCATCTACTTTATAATGCACAAAAATTTCACTAGCTTCTTTCATAATAAACCTAAACTCATGAGCTAGAAATATAGTGGCGGCACGCTTAACAGAAGAATGCTCAATATTAGAAAAATTCTAAGAAGATCCTTTATATGGAAGGATGCATATGAACAAATTGTCTTTCACGTTCAACTATGAGCAAAGATATAGCATCCGCAAGGCTACTAGTTTTATGGAGAATAGATCCACCCAAAGTGGGAAGCGCACCGCCACAAGTAAAGAAATCTTGAATAACCCCTTTTCCAATAATATTGCCGCTACCTATGCGAAACCTTGTAGCGTGTAGAATAGTAGATTCTTCATGAGGATTAGTACTGGCAAAAGCATCAAAATTTCCCTCATCATTAATACTATCTTTTTCAGTGATAACCTCCCCAATTTCAGACATGGTGACGGCAAACAAATCGTGCAAACCGAAAGCGAATGAAGAAGACGAGCGGAAGAGGGGCGAAGAAAAGGCAAATCTTTTCGAAAATTGTTTTAGAAGTGGGGGAGAGGAAAACGAGAGGCGAATGGAAAATAGTGTAATGCAAGAGATGAGAGTTTATGATGGGTACTTGGTATGTCTTGACTTGGTGTAGATCTCCCCGGCACCGGCGCCAGAAATTCTTCCTGCTACCTCTTGAGCTTGCGTTGGTTTTTCCCTTGAAGAGGAAAGGGTGATGCAGCAAAGTAGAGTAAGTATTTCCCTCAGTTTGAGAACCAAGGTATCAATCCAGTAGGAGACAACGAACAAGTCACCGAATACCTGCACAAACAATCAACAACTTGCACCCAACATGATAAAGGGGTTGTTAATCCCTTCACGGTTACTTGCAAAAGTGAGATCTGGTAGAGATAGATAAACGACAAAGTAAATATTTTTGGTATTTTTGGTTTATATATTAGAAAGTAAAAGATTGCAAAGGAAGTAAATTGGAAACTAAAATTGTAGATCGGAAACTTATATGATGGAAAATAGACCGGGGGGGGGGCATAGGTTTCACTAGAGGCTTCTCTCAAGATAGAAAATATTACGGTGGGTGAACAAATTAGTGCCGAGCAATTGATAGAAAAGCGCAAAGTTATGATGATATCGAAGGCAATGATCATGAATATAGGCATCACATCCGTGTCAAGTAGACCGACTCCTGCCTGCATCTACTACTATTACTCCACACATCAACCGACTCCTGCCTGCATCTACTACTATTACTCCACACATCGACCGACTCTTGCCTGCATCTAGAGTATTAAGTTCATGAAGAACATAGTAACGCATTAAGTAAGATGACATGATGTAGCGGGATAAACTCAAGAAATGATGTAAACCCCATCTTTTTATCCTCGATGGCAACAATACAATACGTGCCTTGCTGCCCCTTCTGTCACTGGGAAAGGAGACCTCAAGATTGAACCCAAAGCTAAGTTGCAAGAAAAACCAATCTAGTTGGCCAAACCAAATTGATAGTTCGAAGAGACTTGCAAAGATATCAAATCATGCATATAAGAATTCAGAGAAGATTCAAATAATATTCATAGATAGCTGATCATAAATCCACAATTCATCGGATCTCGGCAAACAGGCCGCAAAAAAGTATTACATCGAATAGATCTCTGATAACCCACAAGTATAGGGGATCGTTTGTAGCCTTCTTCGATAAATAAGAGTGTCGAACCCAACGAGGAGCTAAAGGCAGAACAAATATTCCCTCAAGTTCTATCGACCACCGATACAACTCTACGCACACTCGACGTTTGCTTTACCGGAAACAAGTATGAAACTATTTTGTAGATGTGATGCTAGAACTACTTTGCAAGAATAAAACTAGAAGTACTTTGCAAGATAATAAATGTTAGGTGTTCAGAAAAAGAGTTTGTGTCAACAAGAAAATTATTTGTCCCTAGGCAATCGATAACAAGTACCGGTAATCATTCTTGTAATTTCATATGAGGGAGAGGCATGAGCTAACATACTTTCTCTACTTGGATCATATGCACTTATGATTGGAACTCTAGCAAGCATCCGCAGCTACTAAAGATCATTAAGGTCGTGAAACCCAACCATAGAATTAAGTATCAAGTCCTCTTTACTCCCATACACCATAACCTACTTAGTCGGGTTTAAGCTTCTGTCACTCTCGCAACCCACCATAAGCGAATTATGAACATATTGCAACACCCTACAGCGGGGCCCCTCACGTTTGCACGAGAACGGAGGGAACCATAGGACAGCACCATAAATAAAATATACAATCATACCAACCAAGATCACGATTAACCCATAGGACAAAACGGATCTACTCAAACATCATAGGATAACCATAGATCATTGGGAAATAATATATTGAGCTGAGCACCATGTTTAAGTAGATATTACAACGGGGCGAAGAGGTGTTACACCGCTGCATAGAGGGGGAGAAAGTTGGTGTTGACGGTAGCAAGATTGTTGATGTAGATCGCGGTCACGATCCTTGCCCCGGCGGTGTTCCGGCGCCACCGGAAGCGAGGGGGAGAGAGCCCCCTCCTTCTTCTTCTTCCTTGGCCTCCCCCTAGATGGGAGGAGAGTTCCCCCTCTGTTCCTTGGTCTCCATGGTGGCGGAGGGGTGGGAGCCCCTTCGAGATTGGATCTCCCTCTCTGTTCTCTTCTGTTTCGCGCTTTTTAGATCTGGCCGAAAACCGTTTCTTATATTCTGGGAGATCGTAACTCCGATTGCGCTGAGATTTTAACACGATTTTTTTCCGGATATAAGCTTCCTTGCTCCCGAAGTGGAGCTCCAACCGACGTTCGAGGAGGGCACAACCCACCACCACGCGACAGGGGCCTCTGGCGCGCCCTGGTGTCTTGTGGGTTGTGTGGGCCTCCGTTTGCGGTGATTCCAACTCCCAAAAATCACATATATTCCAAAATAATTCTCCGTGAAATTTTATTGCATTTGGACTTCATTTGATATGGATACTCTGCGATACAAAAAACATGCAACAGGAACTGACACTGGGCACTGGATCAATAGGTTAGTCCAATAAATTATATAAAAAGTTGCCAAAAGTATGTAAAACTTGTATAATATTGGCATGAAACAATCAAAAATTATAGATACAACGGAGACGTATCAATCTCCAAGAACATCAAGGAGAACATGGTATTGAGAATCAAAGAGAGAGAAGAAGCCATCTAGCTACTAGCTATGGACCCATAGGTCTGAGGTAAACTACTCACGCTTCATCGTAAGGGCAATGGTGTTGATGTAGAAGCCCTCCGTGATCGAACCCCCCTCCGGCAGGATGTCGGAAAAGGCCCCTAGATGGGATCTCATAGGTACAGAAGGTTGCGGCGGTGGAAAAGTGTTTTTGTGGCTCTCTCTGTTGGTTTGGGGATATATGAGAATATATAGGCGAAAGAAATAGGTCGGTGGAGTCATGAGGGGCCCACAAGGGTGGGGGGTGCCCTACCCCCTGGGCGCGCCCTCTGTCCTTGTGGCCGCCTCGTGGCTTCCCTGACTTGCACTCCAAGTCCTCTGGGTGTCTTCTGGTCCAAGAAAAATCGTCGCGAAAGTTTTATTCCATTTGGACTCCGTTTGGTATTCCTTTTCTGCGAAAGTCTAAAACAAGGAAAAAACAGAAACTGGCACTGGGCTCTAGGTTAATAGGTTAGTCCCAAAAATAATATAAAATATCATAATAATGCATATGAAACAAAACAGGTAATATAATAGCATGGAACAATAAAAAATTATAGATACGTTGGAGACGTATCACTAGACTAGTTGGATTGATGTTTGGTAGTAGCATTTTTGAATTTCGCACCCCCGGTAGTACCGGATTTGGCCGCGACAGTAGTCAAACTGCCGTCCTCTGCCTCGGGCGGTACTACCGCTCCCTTGGAGTGGTACTACCGCTTGGAGGCGGTAGGCGATACTACCGCTGCCTGGTAGCGGTACTACCGTTGGGATGCCAGCCTCCCTCTTTCTCGTACCAACCAGTGATCTTTGTTGTTTTTCTGCTGGCTTATGCTTGTTTCCTCTATTTGCTTTCCTTGTCCACGTGTTTGGTTCTAGGTGATGGCCCTTCAGAGCACCCTGTCCGTCGTGTCATCCTCGGGTGTCCTGGAGGATCAAAGCGCTATCGCACTTCTGAGGCAGCGGCTGCTTCTTCAAGTGTTCCTCCAACTCAGCCCAAGCCGCCTTCCAAGAGCGTTGCCAAGAAGCCCAAGACGAAGCCCAAGTCTATGGTAGAGATGATTGCTAAGGAATTCTGTGTGGCTCGTCGCCGCAACCCATATTCTCAAGATCAAGACCCAACTCTTGTTAATCGCCCTTTCTGGAACCGGTTTCAGTGGTCTGTCTACTTTGATGTGCTCAAAGCAAAGAAGAACCTCTATGTTCATGTGCGCTCCATCGACATTGCGTATATGGAGAAGGATCATGCCTACTTTGGCGAGGCACTAGATATGTGTGCTTAGTTGAACATTCTTAAGCTCATGGAGCTCAATAAGGATTTTGATGCGGAAATGGTGGCTCAGTTTTATGCCACAGTCCACCTTGGCACTGATGAGGAAAGGACTTTGACTTGGATGACAAATGGCAGACTTCTCTTAGTCAAATGGAAGGCGTTCATGGAACTGTTGGGTGTTGAAGACCAATGATTTGACAACCCGGTTGGCTTTTGTCCTCACAAGAATGAAACTTCTACTCACAAGCAAGCTCTCTGGCCTTACAACACTATGAAGATTCACCCCGTGATGGAGAAGAAGACCTATGAGCCGTTTCCTTTTCTGGACATCCTTCATCGCATCTTCAGAGAAACTCCTTTTCCTCGCATTGGGAACTTGGATATGGTCCATTTGTACCTCGTGGATATGTTACTGTTTTGCCAGGATGAGAAGGACAACAACACAGGAGATTACTTGGATATTTCGCATGTCATGTGGTCAGAGCTCCTCTTTGCCATCACTGAGTGCAAGTGTCACATCTATGCCCCCTAGCTTATGTTGCTCATTGAGAAGGCATGGGTACACACTTATCCTAGTGTCTTGCTGGAGACTGGTGACATGGCCTCTCACGAGATTAAGCGTCTGAGACAGAAGGAGCACTGGGGCACTCCTACTCCGAAGTCTGATATTCCATCAGGTGCTGACGAGGCTGAGGCTGAGGCTGAGGATGATGAGGACTATGAGCCCTCTGGTGTGGAGCCCACATGGGCAAAGAAGCTCAAGCGCAAGATCAAGAAGCTTTTCTGCATGGAGTCTCACGGGCAGTATATGGCTCATGTGTCTGAGAAGAAGTCCATGAGTCGTCACAAGGAGCTCATGTGTCAGCTTGGTGTTGCAGTTAACAGTGGGTCTGAGGGCAAGATCACTGATGAGGAGGAGTGGATTTTTGAGCACTGCCCCTGGACGGATTCAGAGTCTGAGCAGCCCCCTGCCGATGACAGAGACGCGGGCGACCACGCGGGGATGTGATGATGGAGATTTTCAGCATTGCTATCACCTGTGACCGTAGTAACACTCTTTGTCCTTTTGGTGTCTCAATGCCAAAGTTGGAGAGAGTTTAGGGATTTGTAGAGTTACGAGTGTGTTTTATTGGCCTTGTCTTTCTCTCTCGCAAACTCTTTTATCAGTCGTTTGTCATTTGCTTTGGTTTGGTTTGTGCTTGAGACCTGGCTACCCTATCATATGGTGTGAGACATATGTATCCTATCTTATGATTATCCTATGTGTGTCTAGTACTTTGATAGTATGTGAGTTGCTTGCTTATCCTATGATTCAATTGTGCTCACTTATTACACCCTTGCATCCTAGCTTATAACTCTCTTATCATAGATGCAAGTGTTGTCAGGATATAAAATATAGGGGGAGTGTTGATCGTAATGTGTGTACTTTGCATTCCAAAGGCACTCCTAATTAAGTGCACACATCTAGGGGGAGCCCATCTATATTTTGTAGTCTCTGGGGTTCGCTTATTCTCTTGTCATATCTTTATGCAAATCCAGTGCTGTCATCAATCCGCCAAAAAAAGGGTGATTGTTAGGGCATGTCTCTCTAAGTGGTTTTGGTGATTGATGACAATGCATTTGCGAAGTAATCATGTGCATTGAGCATTTTAGATATTCATTCATTGGCACAAGACGATTCTTTCCCCTCGGAGCTCAAGGTGAAGATGGTGTAGTCTCTTTCGTTTCGGTTTTGGTGGACTTGAGTCATAGGAGACACCGTACTATCAAGAGGGGGTCCGCATCGGAATGGCTAGGGTGGAATCACACATACACATATCTTTCGCACCCCAGCTCCATCACTTGCTCTTGGAGTTTACCTTTATTGCGGAAGTGGCATAAGAAAGGCACCAGTGGTAGTACCGCTTATGGCCACAGGCGGTAGTACCTCTGGTGCTCAGTGATAGTACCGCCCATGGCTATAAGCAGTAGTACAGCTCTGGCTCTGCGCTGGTACCGCCTCGACTCGAGACCCGCACGTCTCGTGTTGGGTTCAGTGGTAGTAGCAGCGGTAGTAGGGGCGGTAGTACCGCTCGCGAGCGGTAGTACTGCACCTATCACCGCTGCTAGTGCCGCCCGGGCACTCGCTCTCTTGCCCCTTCCCCCGCCGAGGCATCTGCTCAGAGTCTCCGTGGTAGTACCGCTGCAGGCAGCGGTAGTACCGCTCTGTGAGGGCTGATGTGGGGATAACAGTTGGATTGTTTCCCCCACTATATAAGGGGGTCTTCTTCCCCAAGAAGACCCACCTATTTTGCCCCAAGCTCCATTGTTGCTCCAAAGCTCATTTTCGCTCGATCTCTCTCCCTAGCCAATCAAACTTGTTGATTTCCTAGGGATTGGTTGAGAAGGCCCAAATCTACACTTCCACCAAGAGAAATTTGATACCCCCCACCAATCCCTTGCAGTTCTTGTTACTCTTGGGTGTTTGAGCACCCTAGACAGTTGAGGTCACCTCAGAGCCACATTCCATTGTGGTGAAGCTCCGTGGTATCGTTGGGAGCCTCCAGTCAAGTTGTGGAGATAGCCCCAACCCTTGTTTGAAAAGGTTCGGTACCCGCCTTCAAGGGCACCACTAGTGGAATCACGGCATCTCGCATTGTGTGAGGGCATGAGGAGAATACGATGGCCCTAGTTACTTGTTGTGGAGCATTGTGCCTCCACACCGCTCCAACGGAGACGTACTTCCCCCAAAGGGAAGGAATTTCGGTAACACATCCTCATCTCCACCGTCTCCAGTTGTGGTTATCTCTTCCCTTTACTTTGTGCAAGCTATTATTGTGTTATATCCTTTGCTTGCACTTGTTGTTGTTGTTGTTGTTGTTGTTGTTGTTGTTGTTTGCATCATATAGGTTGTTCACCTAGTTGCACATCTAGACAACCTATTTGTTGCTAGACCTAATTTGTTAAGAAAAGCAAAAAATTGGCAGTTGCCTATTCACCCCCCTCTAGTCAACCATATCGATCCTTTCAGTTAATCTCACACATTTTTTCTTGGCTGATCGTGTGTGCACTAGAGATTCATCGCACATGTAGTGGATCTAAGAAACGTGTCTGATCTCCACATTTATCGCAGACATTTTGCTTTCGCAAACCGTGTATAGTGTACTGGCTTGTGATATGTCTCCAACGTATCTATAATTTTTGATTGTTCCATGCTGTTATATTATCATTCTTGGATGTTTTACAATCATTTTATAGCAACTTTATATCATTTTGGGACTAACCCATTGACTAGTGCCCAGTGCCAGTTGCTGTTTTTTGCTTGTTTTATACTTCGCAAAAAATCTATACCAAATGGAGTCCAAAAGCAGCGGAACTTTTCGGAGAATTTTTCTGGGCCAGAAAACACAGGATGGGACAAAGAAGTACCAGAGGGGTGCCCCGAGGGGGCCACAACCCACCTGTGCGTGCCTGGAGGCCCAGGCGCACCCTGGTGGGTTATGCACACCTCAGTGGTATCCCGCACCGCATCTTTGCTCTATAAATACCCCAATATTCCAGAAACCCTAGGGGGTCGACGAAAATCAATTCCAGCTGCCGCAAGTTCCAGAAACCACAGATCCAATCTAGACACCATCACGGAGGGGTTCATCATCCTCATTGGTGCCTCTCTGATGATGCGTGAGTAGTTCATTGTAGACCTACGGGTCCGTAGTTAGTAGCTAGATGGCTTCCTCTCTCTCTTTTGATTCTCAATACGATGGTCTCTTGGAGATCTATTTGATGTAACTATTTTTGCGGTGTGTTTGTTGGGATCTGATGAACTTTGAGTTTATGATCAGAACTATATTTTTATCCATGAAAGTTATTTGAGTCTTTTGATCTCTTATATGCATGATTACTTATAGCCTCGTATTTCTTCTTCGAATCTTTGGTTTAGTTAGGCCGACTAGATCGATTTTTCTTGCCATGGGAAGAGGTGCTTTGTGATGGGTTCGATCTTACGGTGCTTGATCCCAGTGACAGAAGGGGAAACGGCACGTATGTATCGTTGCTATTAAGGATAACAAGATGGGGTCTATTTCTACATAAATAGATCTTGTCTACATCATGTCATCGTTCTTATTGCATTACTCCATTTCTCCATGAACTTAATACACTAGATGCATGCTGGATAGCGGTCGATGTGTGGAGTAATAATAGTAGATGCAGGAAGAACTCGTTCTACTAATCTTGGACGTGATGCCTATATAATGATCATTGCCCGGATATCGTCATGATTATTTGAAGTTCTATCAATTGCCCAACAGTAATTTGTTTATCTGCCGTGTGCTATTTTTCTTGAGAGAAGCCACTAGTGAAATCTATGGCCCCCGGGTCTCTTCTTTATCATATTTTCCTTCGAGATCTACTTTTATTTGCTTTTATTTTCAGATCTATTAATCCAAAAAACACAAAAATACCTTGCTGAAATTTATTTTAATTATTTTTTCTCGCGTTCCCGTGAGATCTATTTATCCAATCTACTACAATTTTACCTATCTTTTTACCCATGAGGGATTGACAACCCCTCTCTTACGTCGGGTTGCAAGTATTTGTTCTTTGTGTACAGGTACCGTTCACGTAGTGTTGCGTGGTTCTCCTACTGGTTCGATAACCTTGGTCTCATCACTGAGGAAAATACCTACCGTAGCTGTGTTGCATCATCCCTTCCTCTTTGGGGAAATATCGACGTAGTTCAAGCCGCATCAAAAGGCATTTCTGGCGCCGTTGCCGGGGAGACATCATCAACATCTACCAGGTTCCTAATCACAAATCTCATCTCCTTGCAATTTACATTATTTGCCATTTGCCTCTCGTTTTCATCTCCCCCGCTTCACAAAAATTTGCCGTTTTATTTGCCCTCCTTTTCTTTTGCGTTTCTCATTGGAATTTTTGCTTGCTAGGATTTGTCACCATGAGGGACTTTGGTATGGCAGAAACAGATGATGGCCTAACTCCTAAAATTGGACGATTAGGCAATCTGGATGCTAAAACTTTTGTTTTGGGGCAAGGGAATGTTATGGGAAAAGAACATATCCAAGAATTTTTCAATTGTGTTGGAAATTTAAGTCTTGACGATGTTCCTATACTTAAAAGGACTAAATCTTATGCGGAAGCTATTTCGGCACTAGTTCTGAAACTTGAAAATAAATTTATCCGTACTCATCCTACCTTGCAAAGATTGTATTTTGAGCTACCCGATATAAAGAATCCCAAAGCTAAAAAGTTGGCTACCGTTGTTCTTATGAATGAATTTGATTACATAATATGGGAAGCTAGGGAAATTTTTGATTTCTATGGTATGAATCATGAAAAAACAGTGATAGATGAGATTCTTTATAATAGTGACTATGTGCTAAGACATTTGCTTTGGGATAATCAAATCTTTGATGAGAATCTTAAAAAGGAAGTCCCTGTTTTAGATATAATCCAACAAGTATTTAATGATGTTAATCAACACTATTCTTGGATTGTTGCTGGAAATCAAAGGGGATATGATGATAAGCAACTTGATAATGCTAAAGTTTCTATGGATAAGGTGTTTTATGTTGTTTTTGCAAAACCTCTGACAAAAACACCGCTAAGGAAAATAAAGATGACAATACTTGAATCTTTGCATTATGCCTAACTAGGGGCGTAAAACGATAGCGCTTGTTGGGAGGCAACCCAATGAATAAAATTTATTTTTGTCTTTTTCTTTCTGTTCTTGAGTGTTCGCACAATTATGCCACTGTTATGATTGTGTTTTTATGTTTTAGTTAGTGTTGTGCCAAGCAAAGCCTTTGGGATCATGTTGGGTGATAGTTGATTTGATATTGTTGAAAAACATAAACTTTTGCATCCAGAAAAAACAATTTTCATTTTTAATAGAAGCGCGATAAAATCCTGATTTTTGTAAAAGAGATTGATATACAAATTTCCCACATTGTCCTAATTTTTTAGATTTTTTGGAATTACATAAGTATTGAAAGTTTTCAGATTGCTACAGACTATTCTGTTTTTGACAGATTCTGTTTTTTTTTGTTGTGTGCTTATTTTGATGAATCTATGGACTCTTTCAGGGGGTTTGAGCCATAGCAAAGTTGCAATATAGTAGATATAATGCAAAAATAAAATATGAATGGGTTTGAAACAGTACTTATAGTAGTGATTTGCTTTGTTATACTAACGGATCTCACGAAGGTTTTGTTGAGTTTTGTGTGATTGAAGTTTTCAAATTTTGGGTGAGATGGATGAAGGAATAAGGAGTAAGAAGAGCCTAAGCTTGGGGATGCCCATGGCATACCAAGCTATTATTTAAAAGAGAAGCAAGCAAATAAGCTTGGGGATGCCCGAGTGGCATCCCCTCTTTCTTCTAACAACCATCGGTTTTTACTTGGAGCTATATTTTTATTCGTCACATATCATGAGTTTTGCTTGGAGCGTCTTGTACGATATGAGTCTTTGCTTGTTTTCCTTTTTATTTTGTGTCATGAATCCTTGCTGGACACACCTATTTGAGGGAGCCAAAATTATGCTATGATTTGTTAGAATTGCTCTCTATGCTTCACTTAAATCTTTATGAGCTATGGAATTGCTCTAGTGCTTCACTTATATCTTTTTGAGCATGGTGTGCTTTAGTATTTTTTGAAGAAATGCTCTCATGCTTCACTTAGATTTATTTGAGAGTTAGTAATTTTTTTTAGAAATTCTCTCTTGCTTCACCTAAATTATTTTGAGAGAAGAAATTTTTATGCTCATGTTCTTCACTTAGATTTTTTTGCGCTATCAAAAGCAACATGTCCAATAAGTCCCAAAGTGATAGATATTCAAGAGCGATATAATAAAAACTTTTCTGAAGATCAATAGACAAAATAAACTTGATTCCTTGTAATAGTTTTGCGATATGATGATATAATATGTGAGTCATGTTGATGAGTAATTATGCTTTAGTAAGAATATTGGTGTTAAGGTTTGTGATTCCCTATGAAAGCAAAAGAGTCAATATTTGTGCAATGAAATTACATCCTACTTATGGTGCATTATTCGGTGTTAGTTATGCCTTATGAGATTTTTTGTTTCTTGGTTGGATGCTTCTCAATCTTTTGCTAGCCTCATTTGCACTAAGTATGATCACTACTTGTGCATCCAAAATCCTTAAACTAGTTTTGCCATATGAGTCCACTATACCTACCTATATGCGGTATTCTTTTGCCGTTCTAAGCAAATTTGTATGTGCCATCTCTACTTTCCAAAATAAATTTCTCTTTTGTGTGCTCGTACCGCTCATGAAACGGTAGGGGGTGGCCGATATTTTTCCACGCTAGATGTGTTATTCTCAAGATGAGTGTTTATTAACTTGTCATTGCATGAGAGTATGACAAAGGTATTAGGGATGCCCAGTCCCGAAATGAAAATGAATTTACTTTATGTTGTCAAATTATAAATTCCTTGGAAAGTGTTGGTATGGACGACACCCGTGGATTCGGTTAGCCGTGGAATGTGAAAGTATGGTGGAAAAAGGAATAAACTTTATTTTCTGTTTGGGAACCGCCTATGATATATCTAGCATGGAAAGTATTGGGAACTACTCAATCGTTTTCGTTGATGGGAAAAGCATGCCACCCAAAATGTTTTGTCTCTATCTTTTTCGCTTTGAGCTCTGGCACCTCTACAAATCCCTACTTCCCTCTGCGAAGGGCCTTTCTATTTACTTTATGCAATTTTTTCTTTGAGTCTCCATCTTCTCTTATAAAGCACCAACTAAGGGGAATTACGATCATACTTGAGCATTGGATGTAGCTAATATGCGAGTGTGTTTCATGAATGGATCAATGATTAAGCATAATGGGCTAGGGATAACTTGCTTTAGTGTTGATATTATGAAAGACATGGTTGCTCGTTGATATGCTTGAGTATTGAAATCTTCATGTCAAAACTAGACTATTGCTTTGAATCATATAAAAGTCCAAATGTCCATGTTACAAAGAAAATAATATGTGATGAACATGTTAGGCAGCAGTCCACATCAAAAATTCTGTTATTATCATTTACCTACTCGAGGACGAGCATGAATTAAGCTTGGGGATGCTGATACGTCTCCAACGTATCTATAATTTTTTTATTGTTCCATGCTGTTATATTATCATTCTTGGATTTTTTACAATCATTTTATAGCAACTTTATATCATTTTTTGGGGACTAACCTATTGACATAGTGCCCAGTGCCAGTTGCTGTTTTTTGCTTGTTTTTTACTTCGCAGAAAATCAGTACCAAACGGAGTCCAAAGGCAGCAAAACTTTTTGGAGAATTTTTCTAGGCCAGAAGACACAGGATGGGCCAAAGAAGTACCAGAGGGGTGCCCCGTGGGGGGCACAACCCACCTGGGCGCGCCCCCACCTCGGTGGCCTCCCGCACCGCCTCTTTGCTCTATAAATACCCCAATATTCCAGAATCCCTAGGGAAGTCGACGGAAATCAATTCCAGCCGCCGCAAGTTCTAGAAACCACAGAGCCAATCTAGACACCATCACGGAGGGGTTCATCATCCTCATTGGGGCCTCTCCGATTATGCGTGAGTAGTTCATTGTAGACCTACGGGTCCGTAGTTAGTAGCTAGCTGGCTTCCTCTCTCTCTTTTGATTCTCAATACAATGGTCTCTTGGAGATCTATTTGATGTAACTCGTTTTGCGGCGTGTTTGTTGGAATCCGATGAACTTTGAGTTTATGATCAGATCTATGTTTTTATCCATGAAAGTTATTTGAGTCTTTTGATCTATTATATGCATGATTACTTATAGCCTCATATTTCTTCTTCGAATCTTTGGTTTAGTTAGGCTGAGTAGATCGATTTTTCTTGCCATGGGAAGAGGTGCTTTGTGATGGGTTTGATCTTACGGTCCTTGATCCCAGTGACAGAAGGGGAAATGACACGTATGTATCGTTGCTATTAAGGCTAACAAGATGGGGTCTATTTCTACATAAATAGATCTTGTCTACATCATGTCATCGTTCTTATTGCATTACTCCGTTTCTCCATGAACCTAATACACTAGATGCATGCTAGATAGCGGTCGATGTGTGGAGTAATAGTAGTAGATGCAGGCAGGAGTCGGTCTACTAATCTTGGACGTGATGCCTATGTAATGATCATTGCCGGGATATCATCATGATTATTTGAAGTTCTATCAATTGCCCAACAGTAATTTGTTTACCCGCTCTATGCTATTTTTTCTTGAGAGAAGCCACTACTGAAATCTATGACCCCCTGATGACCCACAAGTATCACTACACAAAAATACACTTCCGTGATGATACGTGTTTGTCACAGTAGGTCGCATTTTTTGTCATGCATGTACATCCATGACAATTTTATGACAGAATCAAGATAGTCATACATGTGCTGTCGTAGAAGTGTTCCATGACATTACCAAAATTATCATCACGGAAGTGTCCACTTCCATGACGATAAATCGCGCGTCACAGAAGTGCTTTCGTCAAGGGTGACCGACACGTGGCATCCACCGTAACGGAGCGCCGTTAAGCTATCGGGTCCGGTTTTGGATCCGATAACCCGTTAACAGCCCCGACCAATGGGGATTTTCCACGTGTAAAATCATCATTGGCTGGAGTAAACACGTGTCGGCTCACCGTTGGGACAGATGTCATCCACTCATTGGACACAAAGCGCCTATGATACGTCGACATGTGGCACGGCCCAACAGAGGCCCATTCCTGTGAAAAGGCCGGCCCACGACAAGCCTGTTAACGGCCTGTTCGCATATAGCCCATTTACAGCCCGCTAACCCAGGGCCCGTTTACGGCCTAACCGAATTAGGCCCTGTAGCGTCATCTGGGCCGTCCAATATAATTCCAGCCCGTTTTAACTTCCGGCCCATGTATGGCCCATGACGTCTTTCGGCCCATATGAGGCCCTTATTACTCTCGGCCCATTAACGGCCTGTGGTAAAACTGGCCCGTAATGAACAGTGTATCACTTTATACGCATTAACGGCCCGTGGTGAAACTGGCCCGTAATGAACAGTGTATCACTTTATACCCATTAACGGCCCATTATTCAGTTGGGCCGTTTCCAGCCCATGTTATCTTTCGGCCTTCTCGGGGCCCATTTATTCTTGGGCTCATTTCCACATTCGTTTACTTACGGCCCATACTGTCATTTTCTGCTTGTGGGCCAAATTCAGCCCATGGTTACAGTCGGCCCGTTTGTGGCCCGTTAATACGTTGGGCCGTTTTGATAGCGTCATCAAAATACGGCCGATTAACGACGGCCCGTTATGGTCGGCCCATGAACGGACGATTTCAACTCTAGCCCATTTACGGCCATAATGTGGTCTGTTATTCTCCCATGTTTGGCCAACCGATCATAAGCCCGTAGAAGGCCCATTGATGATACGGCCCACAGAAGGCCCATTGTGTCTACGGCCCATATAAGGCCCATTGTTTCTACGCCACGTAGAAGGCCCATTGTTTCTACGGCCCTTAGAAGGCCCATTGTTTCTACGGCCCGTAGGAGACCCATGTAAACTACAGCCGGTGGGCATCAAAGTTCACCACCAGTGCAAATATAGGAACACCCTACACTATACAAAAATGGCTTGCTGTTTTCTTCAGCCGGTGGCTGCACGTTAAGAACAAATTTTGTATCGCACCAAAACAAATTACAACTATAAAACAAAAGGAAGGTTGGCATAAAAGTTAACAGTCTAGCAGATAAATGCACCACTAGAAGTTCAGAAGCTCAGTTCATTTGACCTGACTGTTACGTTTTCATGTTGTATTGTCCGATGGAGCACCATAACCTTGGCCTTCAGTTCTCCTAGGCTCCTGAACAACATAGCAAATGTCTGATAGTCTAGTTTCAAAACCATGCATATCTTGACAACATCGAACAATGTCTCTCCTTGTTTCACAAAGGGTCTCTGTTAGGGAATGGACTTGTGTCTCGAGCGCAGATACAACATTGTTTTGAGCTTGCATATCTTGATCATGAGGCAGTTTGGACGAGATTGCCTTAACAACCAACCCAGTATTACGCAGGAACGTGCTTTTGGCACTGTTAGTGGACAGGTACTTACCCACTGCAGCAAGAGCTGACATTGCGGTTATAGTTGCCTCGCCACCTTCAGAAGGTGGCGGTTCCACCATTTTTTCCATAGCTCGCTGAAAAGTTGTGGTTTTACATTAGTAGTACCAGAACAGAAGATATTAAGGAGGCAACAAAACCAAACAAAATAGCTTTGGTCTATATACAGAACTTATTCTAGTGAACCCATGTAAAATAATAGTTGTATTTTATTGCAAAGTACATAATAAAACCAGGTTCCAAACATATGACCATGTACCATCGCTAATGTATTGTCTATTTCTTCACATTGTATTGAGGGCTAAGGATAAAGAGACGAAGTTCATAATATGGTAAGCATAGTATGACACCATTCATATCACAAAACAACTGAGAACAGACAAACAGGCAATTGTAACGTTGTGTGGGCAAGGCCAGCACGGAACTAGATTACATGTCAAGATCAAAGGAACATCACTCCTCTCTTTTAAACCTTGTAAGGTGCAATGATACGCTAAGACAATTGTGTATAAAATTGAAAAGAGTAATACACATGGGCTGCAAACCATGCAGTTCAAGCCACAAGTCAGAGTAAGTAGTAGTTAAAAGGCATGAGGATTAAGGACTTACAACGGCGGCTTTGACTGGTGTAGTCATGCCCTTCTTCTTGCTGGTGTGACAGTCCTTGAAGATTTCCACAACATTTGGTTCAAGTACTTTTTGGTCCTTGTGGGCTTTCCTCTGTATTTGGAACAAGTCAATATAGATCTGATAATATGGTACATCGAAAAGAGTGAAACAGCAGCTAATTACAAGAGCCTCGCAGTGTGCAATATTGCTATGAGATCCTGTCGTCTGTTGGAATTTCACTTTCGTACGGTTGGCCTTGTTCTTTGAACAGTTCACCTACAACAAGATAGATTTGTGTGGCACATGCGTAAATAGGACTTCAACATGTGATCTGATCACATATATATAATGTACCTGATACTTCGGATCGGACCAGTGTTTAACGAGGCCTCTCCAGTCTTCATCAGATATATTTTCCACTGGAGATGTTTGGGCAAGTTCAGTGTTAGCCTTGCCTTCAAAGTGAGTTTTCCTCAAGTTATACCAATACTGTCGCAGAGCAGACTTGAAAACATGGGTGCAAGCTTGTCTGGTTGCATCATCTTGGCTATCCAACTTGAACCTCATCTGTTGAAAATTATGGGAGTCTCATTATCAGCAACCTAGAAAGTATTGGACAGAGCAAGACGATATTACTAGTTTCCATACATAACCATACTTACAGATAAATGGTCGAGGAAGGTGTTGAACTGGGTTTCGTCTTTGTCATTCCTGTACTGTATCCATGTTGGGAGGATACGTACATGACACCTAACAGCAACCGCTGCCTCTGATACTAACTTGGCTGACTCTGTAGCATCACGTGGCCTTTTTAAACCTGCCTCAAAACGGATCTCCATTCTTCCTCCTCTAGATTTAGTTAACCTATCGAGCATTATCCCTGATGTTTGTTTCCTCTTTCGCCTAGGTGCTAGTCCAACAACAAACATAGGAAGTGTTAGTGTACATCAAATTGTGAGACTACATATAAAGAAGCATGCAACTGTAACTTGACTCCAGCAACTACCTTCTTGCTGTTGAAGCTCACAAAGTTCATCTGATCTTGCCAACTCATCTTGTGTCAAGAGTGCTTCGGAAGCAGTGTCAGGTGGCAAGGGAGCTTGGGAACGTGCTGCTAGCTGAGTTGACGAACAAGTAAATCGTGCAGCTGGTGGTACTGTGGAAGGTGTTGCAACAACTAGGGTTGTCTCTGCTTGTTTGGTGGTAGCTATTTGTTTCTGTTTGGCTTGTTCTGCAGCTCGTGTAGCATGGGATACCCTGTCGGTACAATTTTCCGCTCGACTTTGACCTTCTATTGCACCATCAGTACCAGCAGAATCTGCAGGATTGTTCCGCTTCCCTTTCCATGTCGTTCTGTCTTGCTTCCTCTTTCTCTGTGCCATGTTAAGTCAAGACGACAAGAAAAACGAATAACAATTTAGTTCTTCAGAACAAATGCACTTTGATGTAAGAACATGGTGTGATAGATAGATATTGTATGTTCTAGAAACAGGAACACGTGTCTTAGTCACAAGTATAATGTGTAAAGTAAGCAGATGCAATTCAACAAAATTAGAAGAAATAAAAGCTAGACATCATACATAACATGCAACCACATATAACAGTGCCAAGTTAGAGGGAGCACCTGTGATGGTGCACTAGGGGAGACGTGCTCATCACCAACACAGCTACGTTGAGTGTCGATGCATGTGTTGTCTTGGAAATCATCTTGGGGGGATGGAGGAGTAGAATATGTAGAGGCCCTCCATTTGGAAGGAGCACCTTCATCTGCTGCCTTGCTAACTTCCTTCCGCTTTATTGATATTGAATTGTTAAGTAAAACCGACAAGAAAAAGCAATAAAATTCACTCTTCAGAACTCATTCGTGCATGATACTGACAATCACTACTTTGATGTAAGGCAAACACATGATTCCAGGACGGAATAATACAAAAAACAGGACGGCATGGCATATTCACAACTGTTTGTGTAAACTAAGCAGAAACCATTTCACCAAATAAGAAGCAATGCAAGCTAGACACCACGTGAAAGATGCAACCAATATGACTCTGCCAAGTTAAAAGTGTCCCATCATAAATGGCATTTCAACAAATTAGAAGCAGCGCATGCTATAAATCATATCAAAGATGCAACTAATATCACACTGCATATACTGAAGGTTTCTCATCATATTGATTTGTGGGGGATACAAAAAAACAATAGTTTTATGTGAGGACATGCTTAATAGACAGATGTACTATGTACTAAATACAGGAAGGCATGTCACATTGACAGGTATAATGTATAAGCTAAGCAGAATAGCACATGCAGTTTAACCAGATTGGAAGAATTACAATCTAGACACCATATGCAACATGCAACCACATATCACGCTGCCAAGTTAGAGCAAGCACCTGCGATGCTAGTGTAGGGGAAATGCGGTAATCAACTACAGAGCTACGTTCACTATCTTCATCTAGCCTTGCTGTTTCTTAAGAATCATGTCGGGAGGCTGACGCTGCATTCTTTAAATGAGGAGTATTCCGCTTGCCTGACTGCCTCATCATAAGTGATTGATGAGGGATACACAAGAACATTAGTTTGATGTAAGAACATGGTTAATACACAGATGTCTAGTATGTACCAAAAACAGAAAGGCATGTCATATTCAAAGGTATAATGTGTAAGCTAAGCAGATGCAATTTAACCAAATTGGAAGCAATACAAGCTAGACATCCGGCTGGAGTGGTAAGCATGATCATCTAGGACCTGAGAGCCTGGTGCGAGGCGGGCTGCTTCGCCACCATCGCGGCTTTTTAGTTGGCTTCCATGTGATGCCTCTCTTTGCTGGGCTTGTCACTGGCTCGGCCAGTGCCCTGACTAGCTATTTTTCTTCTGGTGCTCACGGGATGGTGGTTCATGTAAAAAATATCTTTCCTTATCTTAATAAGGACCGACTTCGGCCTTTCGAATACAAGCTAGACACCATATGGACAAAGTGACAAGCATTAAGCATGACAAAGTCATAGCAACATCAATCTTAGAACATAGTGGATACTAGGGATCAAGCCCTAACAAAACTAACTAGATTACATGATGAATCTCATCCAACTCCTCACAGACCAGGGAGCCTACGAAGGAATTACTCACTACGGGTGGGGAGCATCATGGAATTGGCGACGGAGAAGGGTTGGTGATGACGAAGATTGAAGATCCCCCTCTTCGGAGCCCCAAACGGACTCTAGATCTGGCCTCCCGATGAAGAACATGAGGTGGCGGCGGCTCCATCTCGTGAAACGCGATAATTCATTTTCCTTATTTTTTTCTGGAAATATGTGATTTTATAGCATCGGTTTTCAAGGTCTGCGGGGCCACTAGGTGGGGACAACCCACCTGGGCGCGCCTGGAGGGGGGCGCCCTAGTGTGTTGTGCCCACCCAGGTGCCCCCCTCCGGTGGTTCTTGGCTCCAGAAATTATCTTTATTTGTATAAAAATTCCTCGCAAAGTGTTGTTCTAATCCAAGAACTTTTATTTCTGCACAAAAAACAACACCATGGTAGTTCTGCTGAAAACAACGTCAGTCCGGGTTAGTTTCATCCAAATCATGCAAATTAGAGTCCAAAACAAGAGGAAAAGCGTTAGGAAAAGTAGATACGACGGAGACGTATCAATTACATAGATAGATCTCGAAACAAAACTGGAAGATAGATCATACTAAAAACTTTATTCTACTAGATCAAGATATAACCAAAAGGATCGAACTAAGAAAAATGATAATGGTAAGGGTGTGATGGTGATATGATACCGGGGCACCTCCCCCAAGCTCGGCAGTTGCCAAGGGGAGTGCCCATACCCATGTATTTATGTCTCTTTCTTTGGAAGTGGAGATGATGGAGTTGTTGATGATGTAGGCTTGTCATCCATCTTCCAGGGCATAGGCTCACAATCATAGAAGGATGAACGAGTCTCCGGGATCCTCAAATCTGCAGCCAAACTCATCCTCCTAAATCTGTATTCATACTCACAGTTTTGGTTTTGCAGGTCATAGATCTGGGCTTGGAGGTGCTCGATTTTCTCGTGAAGCTTGAAGATGGCCTCCCCAATGTTCTTGGCATCCAGCTTGTGATTATTGGTAAATTCCGCGATCATCAAGTGATTGGCGTTGAGTCCATGTTCCACCATCCCTTGACACTTGAAAACTTGCTACTCCATTGCTTCGAGTCTTGTCTCCACGCTTCCGGTCTTCTTTGGCCCTTCAACATCGCGGATGTGCAGCACCCCCTCATGCATCTCAATGGTTTGAGGGTGTTGCAGCACCTCCGCAAGGTAGGGGTTGATGACCTTCTCAATAAACTTGTCTTTGGGGGCGCTTGGAGACGTCATGGTGATCTAGATCTGTCAGAAAACAGCTCAAAACAAGAATAGAGGATTTTGTCGTGGTACGGTGGTCAAAACCTTCGGGAGACTATATAATGAATTTTTACCAACTAAAAGAAGTATTGTTCAAGAAAACGGAGTCCGGAGGGCACACGAGGTGGCAGCCAGGGTGGGGGGGGCGTGCCCTCCTGCCTTACCGCTTCCTCGTGCACTCTTCTGACTTCTTTTAATTTTCCTATTTTTTTAATATTCCAAAACGGAGAAAAAGTACCATTGGAAACGTTTTGGAGTCGGTTTACTTACCGTACCACATACCTATTCCCTTTTGGAGTCTGAAACATTCTGGAAAGTATTCCTTATGTACTCCTCCGGTGTTATGGTATTAATTATATTGGCCTCAATGTTTATTGGAGTACCTGAGATATAATGTTTGATTCTTTGACCGTTTACCACCTTCGGATTTGTGCCTTCGGCGTTGTTGATTTTGATGGCACCGGAACGATAGACCTCCATGATAATGTAAGGACCTTCCCATTTAGAGAGAAGCTTACCTGCAAAATATCTTAAACGAGAGTTGTATAGCAAAACATGATCACCAACATTAAACTCACGCTTTTGTATCCTTTTGTCATGCCATCTTTTAACTTTTTCTTTAAACAACTTGGCATTCTCATAGGCTTGGGTTCTTCATTCATCAAGCGAGCTTATGTCAAATAACCTCTTCTCACCGGCAAGTTTGAAATCATAGTTGAGCTCTTTAATAGCCCAATAAGCCTTATGTTCTAGTTCAAGAGGTAAGTGACATGCTTTTCCATAAATCATTTTATACGGAGACATACCGATAGGGTTTTTTATAAGCAGTTCTATAAGCCCATAATGCATCATAAAGTTTCTTAGACCAATTCTTTCTAGATCTATTAATACTCTTTTGCAAAATCAATTCAATCTCTCTATTGCTCAATTCTACTTGACCACTAGACTGAGGATGATATGGAGATGCAATTCTATGGTTAACATCATATTTAGCAAGCATTTTACGGAAAGCACTATGAATAAAATGTGAACCACCATCAGTCATCAAATATCTAGGGACACCAAACCTCGGAAAAATAACTTCTTTGAGCATCTTAATAGAAGTGTTATGATGAGCACTACTAGTTGGAATAGCTTCTACCCACTTAGTAACGTAATCAACAACAACTAAAATATGTGTATACCCATTGGAGGAAGGAAAAGGTCCCTGATACGTCTCCAATGTATCTATAATTTTTTATTGTTCCATGCTATTATATTATCTATTTTGGATGTTTTAATGCATTAATATGCTATTTTATATTATTTTTGGGACTAACCTATTAACCTATAGCCCACTGCCAGTTTCTGTTTTTTCCTTATTTTTGAGTTTCGCGGAAAAGGAATACCAAATGGAGTCCAAACGGAATAACACCTTCGCGATGATTTTTCTTGGACCAGAAGACACCCAGGAGACTTGGAGATAAAGTCAGAGGAGCCACAAGGCGGCCACAAGGGTGGAGGGCCTGCCCCTTGTCTTGTGGGCCCCCTGTGACTCCCCTAACCTAATTCCTTCGCCTATATATTCACATATATTCCAAAACCACCAGAACTATCCACGAAAACACTTTTCCACCGCCACAACCTTCTGTACCCGTGAGATCCCATCTTGGGGCGTTTTCTAGCATCCTGCCGGAGGGGGATTCAATCACGGAGGGCTTCTACATCAACTCTATTGCCCTTCCTATGAAGCGTGAGTAGTTTACCTCAGACCTACGGGTCCATAGCTAGTAGCTAGATGGCTTCTTCTCTCTCTTTGATTCTCAATGCCATGTCCTCCTCGATGTTCTTGGAGATCTATCCAACGTAATCTTCTTTTGCCGTGTGTTTGTCGAGATCTGATGAATTGTGGATTTATGATAAGCTTATCTATGAATATTATTTGAATCTTCTCTGGATTCTTTTATGCATGATTTGATATCTTTGTAATTCTCTTCGAACTATCGGTTTAGTTTGGCCAACTAGATTGGTTTTTCTTGCAACGGGAGAAGTGCTTAGCTTTGGGTTCAATCTTGCGGTGTCCTTTCCTAGTGACAGTAGGGGTAGCAAGGAACGTATTGTATTGTTGCCATCGAGGATAAAAAGATGGGGTTTACATCATATTGCTTGAGTTTATTCCTCTACATCATGTCATCTTACTTAATGCGTAACTCTGTTCTTCATGAACTTAATACTCTAGATGCAGGCAGGAGCCGGTCGATGTGTGGAGTAATGGTAGTAGATGCAGAATCGTTTTAGTCTACTTGACACGGACGTGATGCCTATATTCATGATCATTGCCTTAGATATCGTCATAACTTTACGCTTTTCTGTCAATTGCTCGACAGTAATTTGTTCACCCACCGTATTATTTGTTATCTTGAGAGAAGCCTCTAGTGAAACCTATGGCCCCTGGGTCTATTTTCCATCATATAAGTTTCCAATCTACTATTTTCCATCATATAAGTTTCCGGTCTACTATTTTGCAATCTTTTACTTTCCGATCTATAAACCAAAAATATTTACTTTACCTTTTGTTTAGTTTCATCTATCTTTGTTACATCTCACTTTCGCAAGTAACCATGAAGGGATTGACAACCCCTTTATGGCGTTGGGTGCAAGTTGTTTGATTGTTTGTGCAAGTATTAGGTGATTTGTGTGTTGTCTCCTATTGGATTGATACCTTGGTTCTCAAACTGAGGGAAATACTTATCTCTACTTTAGTGCATCACCCTTTCCTCTTCAAGGGAAAAACCAACGCAAGCTCAAGAAGTAGCAGTCCCATATCATCAAAGCCCCAAACATCAAATGGTTCAATAACAAGTGAATAATTCATAGGCATTTCCTGACGTCTACTAATATTACCAATTCTCTGGCATTCATCACAAGATAAGACAAACTTACGAGCATCCTTGAAGAGAGTAGGCCAATAAAAACCATATTGTAATACCTTGTGTGCAATTCTATCTCCAGCGTGGTGTCCTCTTTAGGCCTCGGAGTGGCACTTGTGTAGAATCTGTTCATGTTCATGCTCAAGTACATGATACGTCTCCGTCGTATCTATAATTTTTGATTGTTTCATGCCAATATTATACAACTTTTATACAATTTTGGCAACTTTTTATATGATATATTGCACTAACCTATTGATCCAGTGCCCAGTGCTAGTTCTTGTTTTTTTGCATGTTTTTTGTATCACAGAAATATCCATATCAAACGAAGTCCAAATGCAATAAAATTTCACGGAGAATTATTTTGGAATATATGTGATTGGGAGTTGGAATCACCACAAGCGGAGGCCCACACAGCCCACAAGACACCAAGGCGCGCAAGAGGGCCCTGGCGCGTGGTGGTGGGTTGTGCCCTCCTCGAACCTCGATTGGAGCTCTACTTCGAGCGCAAGGAAGCTTATATCCGGAAAAAAAATCATGTTAAAATCTCAACGCAATTGGAGTTACGGATCTCCTGGAATATAAGAAACGGTTTTCGGCCAGATTAGGGGAACGCGAAACAGAAGAGAACAGAGAGGGAGATCCAATCTCGGAGGGGCTCCCGCCCCTCCACCACCATGGAGGCCATGGACCAGAGGGGTAAATCTCCTCCCATCTAGGGGGAGGCCAAGGAAGAAGAAGAAGAAGGGGGCTCTCTCCCCCTCTCTCCCGGTGGCGCCGGAGTGCCGACGAGGCTAGGATCGTGACGGCAATCTACATCAACAATCTTGCTACAGTCAACACCAATTTTCTCCCCTCTATGCAGCGGTGTAACACATCTCCCCCCCGCTGTAATATCTACTTAAACATGGTGCTCAACTCCATATATTATTTCCCAATGATATTTGGCTATCCTATGATGTTTGAGTAGATCCGTTTTGTCCTATGGGCTCGCGATCTTGGTTGGTATGATTGTATATTTTATTTATGGTGCTGTCCTACGGTGCCCTCCGTCTCGCGCAAACGTGAGGGCCCCCCACTGCAGGGTGTTGCAATACGTTCATGATTCGCTTATGGTGGGTTGCGAGAGTGACAGAAGCTTAAACCTGAGTAGGTGGATTGTTGTGTATGGGATAAAGAGGACTTGATACTTAATGCTATGGTTGGGTTTCACGGCCTTAATGATCTTTAGTAGATGCGGATGCTTGCTAGAGTTCCAATCATAAGTGCATATGATCAGAGTAGAGAAAGTATGTTAGCTCATGCCTCTCCCTCATATAGATTTGCAAGAATGATTACCGGTACTTGTTATCGATTGCCTAGGGACAAAAGACTTTCTTATTGACAAAAGCTATCTACTTTTATTACCTTGCAATTTATTCATAATTTTATTCTCGCAAAGTACTCGTAGTTTTATCCTTGAAAAATAGTTTCATACTTGTTTCCGGTAAAGCAAACGTCAAGTGTGCGTAGAGTTGTATCGGTGGTTGATAGAACTTGAGGGAATATTTGTTCCGCCTTTAGCTCCTCGTTGGGTTCGACACTCTTATTTATCGAAGAAGGCTACAAACGATCCCCTATACTTGTGGGTTATCAAGACCTTTTTCTGGCGCCGTTGCCGGGGAGCAATAGCGCGGGGTGAATATTCTCGTGTGTGCTTGTTTGCTTTATCACTAAGTAGTTTTTATTTCCTGTTCTAAGTTGTTCTCTATCTTTAGTTATGGATATGGAACACGAAACACCAAAAAAATTAGTGGTACTTGCTACTCATGGCGATTGGGAACCTCCTAAAACCCTCGATGCTCGTTATGTGAAAATATTATGCACTACTTTGATAATCCTGAGAAAACCCCATTCAACATGATAATGGGAGTAATGTTGGATCAACGTGAATGCTTTAGGGATTATCGGTTGACACAAAAAGGGAAACTTTTATGGGATCATATTTATATGTTGCATTGGTATGCTCGGGGTTTATGCTTGAGATATGATTATACTTGTTGCTCTAGGATGAATGCTCCACACCTTCCCTTTTCATGAAAATTTAATGATAATGAAACCTTCGCTTCTTATGCTAATTGTATATATGATTATTATGATGTGGAACGAATAGAAGAATTTGTTGCTTTTAAGGGTGCTTATGAAATCGAATCTTTGTTTTTAAAGTATGAAGCTTTTGATGATGATGTTTATAGACCTGAAATTTTTTCCATCCTTTAATATTGCTATGATAATTATAAATATAATTCCAACATTGATGAATTTATTGAGAAAATCTCCGCTGTCCAAGAAGAGACTAATATTTTGCAGGAGTCTATGGAAGAAGAAATTGATGAAACTGTGAGCTCATTGGATGAAAAAGATGATGAGGAGAGCGAAGAAAAAAAGGAGGAAGAGCGGATTAGCTACCCGTGCCCACCTTCTAATGAGAGTAACTCTTCAACTCATACATTGTTTAATGTCCCTTCGTTCTTAACGAAGGATGAATGCTATGAAGATTGCTTTGATCCCGGTGATTCTTTTGAAATATCCCTTTTTGATGAACTTGATGATTGCTATGCTTGTGGCCAAGATGCCAATATGAATTATGTTTATGGAGATGAACTTGCTATAGTTCCTTATGTTGAGAATGAAATTGTTGCTATTGCACCCACACATGATAGTGCTATTATCTTTTTGAATTCTCCAAACTATACTATATCGGAAATTTGCACTTACTAAGGATTACATTGATGGGTTGCCTTTTACTGTTGCACATGATAATTTTGATGAATATAGTATGCATGTGCCTACTGCTCCTACTTGCAATTATTATGAGAGAGAAACTACATCTCCGCCTCTTTATGTTTCCAACACGATAAAATTGCAAGAAACCGCTTATGCTATGTATTGGCCTTTACTTGATGTGCATGAATTGTTCTTTTATGACATGCCGATGCATAGGAAGAGAGTTAGACTTTGTCATTGCATGATATATGTTGCTTTGTGCTCACAACTAAATGCCAAATCATTGTTAATTAAAATTGGCTTTGATATACCTTGGGATCCGGGTGGATTCATTACTTGAGCACTTTATGCCTAGCTTAATGGCTTTAAAGAAAGCGCTGCCAGGGAGAGAACCCGAAAGTTTTAGAGCGTCATTTATTTCTGTTGAGTGCTTTTATAAAGTTTAAAAACAAAAAAAAATATAAAGGGGAACTTAAAACTTCGCAAAAAGAAAAGTGAAAGTGAGAGGGACGAGCATTGTGAAAGTGGGAGCTAGCCTTGAACTTTATTCATGCCCACGGAAACTTTGTGAATCTTGAATTACAGAAAATTTTCAAAAAATAATAATTATCCCCTTGTACAAATCCATTGTATTATAAAAATAATGTGCCAAGATTTGCCTTTAGGGTGTTCAGATTGCTTGTTGGTATGTGCGGTGCAGAAACATAAACTTTGGCTGTAGTGCGCGATTTTACATTTTTTTACTGGAACATCGAAAGCTTCTAAAACTTTTTGCACAGTATTTATATACAAAATTTTTATTTTTCCTCATTTTTTAAGAATTTTTGGAGTACCATAAGTATGGTGAATTTTCAGATTACTACAAACTGTCCTGTTTAAGACAGATTCCGTTTTTGATGCATTGTTTTGCTTGTTTTGATGAAACTATCAATTTTTATCGGTGGTATAAGCCATGGAAAAGTAATATTACAGTAGCTAGAATGCAAAAACAAAATATGAATTGGTTTTCAACAGTACTTAGAGTAGTGATTTGCTTTATTATACTAATGGATCTTACCGAGCTTTCTGTTGAGTTTTGTGTGGATGAAGTGATCAAAGATCGAGGAGGTCTCGATATGAGGAGAAGGAGGAGAGGCAAGAGATTAATCTTGGGGATGCCCGAGGCACCCCAAGTAAATATTCAAGGAGACTCAAGCGTCTAAACTTGGGGATGCCCCGGAAGGCATCCCATCTTTCTTCAACAAATATCGGTATGTTTTCGTCTTCGTTTCGTTCATGTGATATGTGTAAATCTTGGAGCGTCTTTTGTGTTTATTTTTCACTTATATTTTATGCATCATGCTGGCATGAGATAGTTCATGGTTGGTTTATAGAATGCTCATTGCACTTCACTTATATCTTTTGAGTATGGCTTTATAAAATGCTTCATGTGCTTCACTTATATCACTTGAAGTTTGGATTGCATGTTTATCTTCACATAGAAAACCGTTTTTTGTAGAATGCTCTTTTGCTTCACTTATATTTATTAGAGCATGATCTTTTATAGAAAAAATTAAACTCTCATGCTTCACTTATATCTATTTAGAGAGTCAACAGGAATTGGTTATTTGCATGGTTAGTCATAAAATCCTATATAAAACTTATGGATCACTGAATATGATATGTTTGATTCCTTGCAATAGTTTTGCGATATAGAGATGGAATATGTGGGAGGTACTAGTAAATGGTTGTGTTTAGTAGGAATATTGGTGTTAAGGTTTCTGATTCCCGAAGCATGCACGTATAGTCTCTCGTTATGCTATAAAGTTGGAGCATGATTTATTATTGATTATCTTCCTTATGAGTGGCGGTCGGGGACGAGCGATGGTCTTTTCCTACCAATCTATCCGCCTAGGGGCATGCGTAGTAGTACTTTGCTTCGAGGGCTAATAAACTTTTGCAATAAGTATATGAGTTCTTTATGACTAATGTGAGTCCATGGATTATATGCACTCTTACCTTTCCGCAATTTGCTAGCCTCTACGGTACCGTGCATTGCCCTTTCTCACATCAAGACGTGGTGCAGACTTTGCAGGTGCGTCCAAACCCCGTGATCACACATAAGCCTTATTATATCTTCCTCAAAACAGCCACCATACCTACCTATTATGGCTTTTCCATGGCCATTCCGAGATATATTGCCATGCAACTTCCGCCGCTTCCGTTTGACGACTTGAGAATTCATTGTCATATTGCTTTGCATGATCATATAGCTGAATAGTAATTGTGGCTCAGCCACCGTTCATCATTTTTTATACATGTTACGCTAGATCATTCCACATCCGGGTACATTGCCAGAGGCATTCATATAGAGTCATACTTTGTTATAGGGATCGAGTTGTAATTTTTATTTCTTTTGAGTTATAAGTAAATAGAAGTGTGATGATCATCATTATTCATTTTTAGAGCAGTGCCCCAGTGAGGAAAGGATGATGGAGACTATGCTTCCCCCACAAGTCGGGATGAGACTCCAGACAATGAGAAAAAAAGAAAAAGGAATAAAGGAAAAGAAAGAAAAAAAGAGAAAGAAAAAATAAACAAAGAGAGCAGGGGCATTGTTAGTATCGTTTACCACACTTGTGCTTCAAAGTAGCACCATGTTTTTCATATGAAGAGTCTCCTATGTTGTCACTTTCATAAACTAGTGGGAATTTTTCGTTATAGGATTAGATGCACACCCACTTAGTTTTCATATTGAGCTTTCATATATTATAGCTCTTAGTGCATTTGTTGCATGGCAATCCCTACTCCTTGCATTAATATCGATTGATAAGCATCTCCATAGCATGTTGGTTAGCCACGTTGATCTGAGACTTTCTTACTTTTTGTCTTCTCTATATTTACCCCTATCATCATACTCTATTCCACCCGTAGTGCTATATCCATGGCTTGCGCTCATGTATTGCGTGAGGGTTGAAAATTTTGAAGCACGTTAAGAAGTATGAACCAATTGCTCGGCTTGTCATCGAGGTTCTGCATGATAAATACTTTGTGTTAAGAAGACAGAGAATGACAAGACTATATGATTTTGTAGGGATAGCTTTCTTTAGTGTTGATATTTTGAAAGACATGATTGTTTGTTGGGATGCATGAGTATTGATGTCTTTATGTCAAATTATAGACTATTGCTTTGAATCACTTATGTCTTAATATTCATGCCATGATTAGATATATGATCAAGTTTATGCTAGGTAGCATTCCACATCAAAAATTATCTTTTTTATCATTTATCTACTCGAGGAAGAGCAGGAATGAAGCTTGGGGATGCTGATACGTCTCCGTCGTATCTATAATTTTTTATTGTTTCATGCCAATATTATACAACTCTTATACACTTTTGGCAACTTTTTATATGATTTATTGGACTAATCTATTGATCCAGTGCCCAGTGCCAGTTCCTGTTTTTTGCATGTTTTTTGTATCGTAGAATATCTATATCAAATGAAATCCAAATGCAATAAAATTTCACGAAGAATTATTTTGGAATATATGTGATTTTTGGGAGCTGGAATCACTGCAAATGGAGGCCCACACAGCCCACAAGACACCAGGGCGCGCCAGAGGCCCCTGGAGCGTGGTGGTGGGTTATGCCCTCCTCGAACGTCGGTTGGAGATCTACTTCGGGCGCTAGGAAGCTTATATCTGGGGAAAATCGTGTTAAAATCTCAGCGCAATCAGAGTGACGGATCTCCCGGAATATAAGAAACGGTTTTCAGCCAGATCAGGCGAACGCGAAACAGAAGAGAACAGAAAGGGAGATCCAATCTCGGAGGGGCTCCTGCCCCTTCCCCGCCATGGAGGCCATGGAGCAGAGGGGGAACTCTCCTCCCATCTAGGGGGAGTCCAAGGAAGAAGAAGAAGGAGGGGGCTCTCTCCCCCTCTCTCCCGGCGGCGCCGGAGTGCCGCCGGGGCTAGGATCGTGACGGCGATCTACATCAACAATCCTGCTACCGTCAACACCAACTTTCTCCCCCTTTATGCAGTGGTGTAACACCTCTTCCCCCCACTGTAATCTCTACTTAAACATGGTGCTCAACTCCATATATTATTTCCCAATGAAATTTGGCTATCCTATGATGTTTGAGTAGATCCGTTTTATCCTATGGGTTAATCGTGATCTTGGTTGGTATGATTGTATATTTTATTTATGGTGCTGTCCTACTGTGCCGTTTGTCTCGCGCAAATGTGAGGGCCCCCCGCTGTAGGGTGTTGAAATACGTTCATGATTCGCTTATGGTGGGTTGCGAGAGTGACAAAAGCTTAAACCCGAGTAGGTGGATTGTTGCGTATGGGATAAAGAGGACTTGATACTTAATGCTATGGTTGGGTTTCACGACCTTAATGATCTTTACTAGTTGCGGATGCTTGCTAGAGTTCCAATCATAAGTGCATATGATCCAAGTAGAGAAAGTATGTTAGCTCATGCCTCTCCCTCATATAGATTTGCAAGAATGATTACCGGTACTTGTTATCGATTGCCTAGGGACAAAAGACTTTCTTATTGACAAAAGCTATCTAATTTTATTACCTTGCAATTTATTCATAATTTTATTCTCGCAAAGTACTCGTAGTTTTATCCTTGAAAAATAGTTTCATACTTGTTTCCGGTAAAGCAAACGTCAAATGTGCGTAGAGTTGTATCGGTGGTCGATAGAACTTGAGGGAATATTTGTTCCGCCTTTAGCTCCTCGTCGGGTTCGACACTCTTATTTATCGAAGAAGGCTACAAACGATACCCTATACTTGTGGGTTATCAGTACACAACGTCTAATAACACTATCTACTCCTTCTTTATAAAGGTGTGGCTCATCCCAAAAGTAATGTCTCAAATCATAGAAAACCTTTTTTCTTTTGCTGGTATGTGAAACTAGGTGGTATAAATTTAGCAACAATGTAATTAGCATAATCAGCATACCATGGAGTATTTGATGACCCACAAGTATAGGGGATCAATTTTAGCTCTTTTCGATAAGTAAGAGTGTCGAACCCAACGAGGAGCAGAAGGAAATGACAAGTAGTTTTCAGTAAGGTAATGTCTGCAAGTGCTGAAATTGTAAGTAGTGGAGTAGTTTGATAGCAAGATAATTTGTGACGAGCAAGCAACCATAGTAGTAAAAAAAGTGCAGCAAGGTAGCCAATCCTTTTGAGGCAAAGGATAGGCCAAAATGGTCTCTTATGATGAGCAAAGCGTTCTTGAGGGTACACGGGAATTTCATCTAGTCACTTTCATCATGTTGGTTTGATTTGTGTTCGCTACTTTGATAATTTGATATGTGGGTGGACCAGTGCTTAGGTGCTGTTATTACTTGAACAAACCTCCTACTTATGATTAACCCTCTGGCAAGCATCCGCAACTACGAGAAAAGTATTAAGAATAACTTCTAACCATAGCATTAAACTTTTGGATCCAATCGGTCCCTTACGGAATAGCGCATAAACTTGGGTTTAAGCTTATGTCACTCTCGCAACCCATCATCTAATTGATACTCCACAATGCATTCCCTTAGGCGCAAAGATGGTGAAGTATCATGTAGTCGACGTTCACATGACACCACTAAGGGGATCACAACATACATACTATCGAAATATCAAACACATATCAAGTTCACATGATTACTTGCAACATGATTTCTCCCGTGACCTCGAGAACAAAAGTAACTACTCACAAATGATAAACATGTTCATGATCAGAGGAGTATTAAATAGCATAATGGATCTGAACATATAATCTTCCACCAAATAAACCATACAGTAATCAACTACAAGATGTAATCAAGACTACTAGTCACCCACAAGCACCAGTCTATAGTTCCGGTAACAGGATTGAATACAAGAGATGAACTAGGGTTTGAGATGAGATGGTTCCGTTGAAGATGTTGATGGATATTGCCCTCCCCAAGATGGGAGAGTTGTTGGTGATGATGATGACGATGATTTCCCCCTCCGGGAGGGAAGTTCCCCCGATGGAATCGCTCCGCCGGAGGGCAAAAGTGCTCCTGCCCAAGTTCTGCCTCGAGACGGCCGCACTCCGTCCCGAAAGTCTCCCCTTTATTTTTTCTAGGTCAAAATGACTTATATACTAGAAGATGGGCCCCGGAGGTGGGCCGAGGAGGCCACAACCCACCAGGGCGCGCCTGGGGGGCCTGGCGCACCCAGGTGGGTTGTGCCCACCTGGTGGCCCCCCTATGGTGGTTATTGGCTCCAGTATTACTTAAATATTCCATAAAAAATCTCTGTGAAGTTTCAGCTTATTTGGAGTTGTGCAGAATAGGTAGCCTGACGTAGCATTTCCAGGTCCAGATTTCCAGCTGCCGGAATTCTCCCTCTTGGTGTGTTCCTTGCAAATTATGAGAGAAAAGGCATTAGAATTACTCCAAAAAGCATTATTATGGATAAAAACATTATAAATAACAGTAAGAAAACATGATGCAAAATGGACGTATCAACTCCCCCAAGCTTAGACCTCGCTTGTCCTCAAGCGAAAACCAAAATCGAAAACATGTCCACATGCTTTGAGAGAGGGGTGTCGATAAAAACAAAATACGGACATAGAAGCATCATGTTGATTATTATAACAACAACAAAATTAAACATAGAACTTTTATCATATACTTCTCGTGAATAAGTAATAGTTCATCACACAATCGAAGTATAAAGCAAAAATCTATTAGAAACCAACAAACTATGTTCTCAGTCAACTTTGCAACTACGATTCATCATCTTTTCAGGAAGGGTCATGTATCAGAGCCTTTAGGCAAGTCCACATAATCAGCCATCATATAGTCTTCTATGATTGCTAACAATAACCTCGTACCCATGAGCAAAACGTTTGAATCGGACACATAGAAAGATAGGGGCTTATAATTTCGCCTCCCAACATACTCACCTCAAGGGTGATGTCAACAATAATAACTCATGCTATCTATATTCAACCGGACATATGTGCCTAGATCTTTCCTCACCACATGATGCTTGCCAAAGGAGAAAATAAAAAGGAATAGAAGGAAAACTTTGACTCTTTGTATAAAAGTAAATACATAAAGTAAAAGATAGGCCCTTCGCAGAGGGAAGCAGAGGTTGCCATGCGCTCATTTGTTTGTATGCTCAATCCCTTAGTGCAAGAGAACGTCACATTGTATTGCCCCTTAAGATGACAACCTTTATTATGCAGTCTGTCGCTTTTATTCTTTGTCATCCAAGTTCGTTCAACGCTCAATTTTCTCTTACACTAAATGATCTCACACATTTAGAAGCAATTTTTATTGCCTTTTTGGAACGATGACAACTTAGTTGAGGGATCTTGCTCAATCCCTAGGTAGTTATGGTGGAGACTTGAAAAATATTTGGGTTTAAGGGTTTTTGGATGCACAAGTAGTATCTCTACTTAGTGCAGAATTTTTGGCTAGCAAAGATAGGGGGCAAGCACCACATGTTGAAGGATCTATGACAATATGACTTGTATGTGAATATAAACAACATAAATCATTAAGTTGTCTTCCTTGTCCAACGTCAACAATTTTGGCATATAATATTTTGATGAGGGTTCACAACCACAAAAGATTTCTAGGATAGTACATTTATATGTGAATCTTCTCTTCCCTTTTTAATTCTTTCATGAGTTGCATCATTGACTAATGCTATGTTTGTCATTCTCTAATAAAATTTTCTACTTATACTTTTCCTTATGTGGTGCTATCACCTACCATAGGATTAGTATATAATCTTATTAATTTATTTCCTTTTCTTTTATTTACTCCCTTTCTCTTTTCCTTTCTTTCCTATTTGTTTTCTTTATTTGCAACATGAAAGTAAAGAAAGGAAAACTCAAACTAACTTTATTATATAACTTGCACACGATTACAATAATAGATCACTAAGTAAACTCTCAAAGAACAAAGGATCGAACTAAACTTTATTTCATCTAAAGCAAAAGATTGAACTAAGATAAATAAAAGCAAAAAGATAGTGGGATGATACGATACCGGGGCACCTCCCCCAAGCTTGGCGGAAGCCAAGGGGAGTGCCCATACCCGATACTCAGTTCTCTTTTGGTGGTGAAGAAGATGGTGGTGGTGATGAAGCAATCCTATCCTTAAGGATCAAGAGATTTTCCAACAGACGGATGACGCTTCGGAGATAGGTAATGTGCTCTTGATGCAAAATATTTTCGCGAGTGAGATACTTATTTTGTATGCGAACTATTTCAATGACGTGAAAAGCTTCAATCTCAGCAGGAGTAAGGTGAGTAAGGTAGGGTTTAAGGATATCTTCCTCCTCCTCCTCGGCCAGCAGTGCTTGTGCTGCCACCGGGGATGGATCTATGGTAGCTTCCTTGCCCTTGTCTCCCTTGGCGGCATCTGTGGGCTCCTCCCTCCTCGTCTCGAACTTCATCAGCCAAGCATCTTCTTCCATGTGGTCGGAGGAGCAAGAAGACATGATGCCTGGCTTGACAAATCTGACCGGAAACAGCAAGAAAAGAGAACAGGGAATTTCTCTGCGATACGGTGGTTAACAGGTTCAGGAAGTATATATAGATTTTTTTTTATCTTAGAGGACAAGTACAAGGAAGAAAAATGGAGTACGGGAGGTGTCCCAGCCGGGCACAACCCACCTGGGCATGCCAGGCAAGCCTAGCGCGCCCTGGTGTCTTGTGCCCACCAGGGGATGCTTCCTGGGAGTTTCTTTATTTCCAAAATTCTAAAATATTCCAAACTGACAGAAAATATTTTTGCGGATTTTTCGGAGTCCGTTTACTTACCGTATCACGTACCTCCTTATTTTCACGATGCTGGAGCATTCCGGAAGGACTCTTTTATGTGTTCTTCCGGTGTCAAAGTTTGGATAATATTACTTTCAAGATTAATAGGCGTACCCGAGATATAATGCTTTATTTTTTGCCCATTGACAACCTTCGGGTTAGTACCTTCGGGATTATTTATTTTGATGGCTCCAGACCGGTAAACCTCCTTGATGACATATGGGCCTTCCCATTTTGAGAGGAGCTTTCCTGCAAAAAATCTAAAACGAGAGTTGTACAAAAGAACATATTCTCCGACTTTAAACTCACGCTTTTGGATTCTTTTGTCATGCCATCTTTTAACTTTTTCTCTGAATAATTTTGCATTTTCATAAGCTTGGGTTCTCCATTCATCTAATGAGCTAATATAAAATAACCTCTTTTCAGCAACAAGTTTGAAATCATAGTTGAGCTCTTTAACTGCCCAAAATGCTTTATGTTCTAACTCAAGGGGCAAATGACAAGCTTTTCCATAAACCATTTTATAAGGAGACATACCCATAGGATTTTTATATGCTGTTCTATAAGCCCAAAGTGCATCATCTAATTTCTTAGACCAATTCTACCTGGACCTATTAACATTCTTTTGCAAAATTAATTTTATTTCTCTATTTCTAAGTTCAACTTGACCACTAGACTGAGGATGATAGGGTGATGCAATTCTATGGTTAACATCATACTTAGCAACAATTTTACGGAAAGCACCATGAATAAAGTGTGAACCACCATCAGTCATTAAATATCTAGGGACTCCAAACCTTGGGAAAATAACTTCCTTAAGCATTTTAATAGAGGTGTTGTGATCAGCACTACTGGCTGGAATAGCTTCTACCCATTTAGTAACATAATCAATAGCAACCAAAATATGTGTATACCCATTAGAGGAAGGAAAGGGTCCCATGTAATCAAATCCCCAAACATCAAATGGTTCAACAGCAAGTGAATAATTCATAGGCATTTCTTGACGCTACCGATATTACCTATTCTTTGACATTCATCACAAGAAGAGACAAACTTACGGGCATCCTTGAAGAGAGTAGGCCAATAAAATCAGGATTACAATACCTTCTGAGCAGTTCTATCTCCAGCATGATGCCCTCCATAAGCCTCGGAGTGACATTTCCATAGGATTTGTCCCTGTTCATGCTCAGGTACACAATGTCTAATAATACCATACTCCTTCTTTATAAAGATGTGGGTCATCCCAAAAGTAATGTCTTAAATCATAGAAGAATTTTTTTCTTTTGTTGGTATGTAAAGCTAGGTGGTAAATATTTAGCAATAATGTAATTAGCATAGTCAGCATACCAAGGAGTACTATTAGCAACATTTATTGCAGCTAACTGCTCATCAGGAAAACTATCATCAATAGGAAGTGGGTCATCAAGCACATTTTCAAGCCTAGACAAGTTATCAGCTACGGGGTTCTCAACTCTTTTTCTATCAATAATATGTAAATCAAATTCTTGTAACAAGAGAACCCAACGAATAAGTCTAGGTTTAGCATCTTTCTTTTCCATAAGGTATTTAATAGCAGCATGGTCTGTGTGAACAGTTACTTTGGAATCAACAATATAAGGTCTAAATTTATCACAAGCAAACACCACTGCTAAGAATTCTTTTTCAGTAGTAGCATAATTTCTTTGAGCACTGTCTAGAGTTTTACTAGCATAATGAATAACATTCAATTTCTTATCAACTCTTTGTCCTAGAACAGCACCAACAACATAATCACTAGCATCACACATAATTTCAAAAGGCAAGTTCCAATCAGGTGGTTGAACAATAGGTGCAGATATTAAGGCTTTCTTGAGTGTTTCAAAGGCTTCTAAACAATCATCATCAAAGACAAAAGGAATATCCTTTTGCAAGAGACTAGTGAGAGGCCTAGAAATTTTAGAGAAGTCTTTGATAAATCTCCTATAGAAACCAGCATAACCTAGGAAACTACGAATACCTTTGATGCCCTTAGGACATGGCATCTTCTCAACTGCATCAACCTTAGCTTGGTCCACTTCAATACCTCTTTCAGAAATTTTATGACCCAAGACAATGCCTTCATTAACCATAAAGTGGCAACTCCCAATTCAAGACAAGATTTGTTTGTTCACATCTCTACAAAACTCACTCAAGATTGCTTAAACAATCATCAAAAGACTTCCCATAAACAGAAACGTCATCCATAAAAACCTCAACAATCTTTTCACAAAAGTCAGAGAATATGGCAGTCATACATCTTTGAAAGGTAGCAGGTGCATTACATAAACCAAAAGGCATACGTCTATAAGCATAGTTTACAAAAGGACAAGTAAAAGTGGTCTTTTCTTGATCAGGTTGAGACACATGTATTTGTGTAAAGCCAGAGTATCCATCAAGTAAGCAAAAGTGTGTGGGCTTAGATATTCAAGCATTTGATCAATAAAAGGCAAAGGGTAATGATCTTTTCTAGTTGCTTTATTTAATTTTCTGTAATCAATTACCATTCTATAGCCTGTAACAATTCTTTGTGGAATAAGTTCATTCTTATAATTGGGAACAACAGTAATACCTCCTTTCTTAGGGACACAATGAACATGACTTACCCATCTACTATCAGCTATGGGATAGATTATACCTGCTTCCAGAAGTTTTAATATTTTCGTTCTTACCACTTCTTTCATCTTCGGGTTTAACCGACGTTGGTGATCAACAACGGGTTTAGCATTAGGTTCCATATTGATTTTGTGCTGACATAGAGTGGGACTAATGCCCTGTAAATCGTCAAGAGTACATCCAATAGCAGCCCAGTGCTTCCTTAGAACTTTCAATAATCCTTCTTCTTCATGTTCTGAAAGGTTAGCACTGATAATAACAGGATATATTTTCTTTTCATCAAGATAAGCATATTTCAAAGTGTCTGGCAATTGTTTTAATTCAAAAACAGGATCACCTTTAGGTGGAGGAGGACCTCCAAGAGTTTCAATAGGCAAATTGTGTTTAAGTAGAGGACGTTGTTCAAAAAAAAACTTTATCTATTTCATTTCTTTCATGCATATGTAAATCATTTTCGTGGTCTAGCAAATATTGCTCTAAAGGATCAGTAGGTGGTACAGCAATAGAAGCAAGACCAATTAATTCATCCTTACTAGGCAATTATTTTTCATGATGGTTTCTCCTAAACTTGGAAAATTAAACTCATGAGACTCATCACCAAAGCTAACACCCACAGTTTGTTTCTTACAATCTATCTTAGCATTAACTGTTGGGGAACGTAGCAGAAATTCAAAATTTTCCTACGTGTCACCAAGATCAATCTAGGAGATGCTAGCAACGAGAGGGGAGGAGTGCATCTACATACCCTTGTAGATCGCGAGCGGAAGCGTTCAAGAGAACGGGGTTGATGGAGTCGTACTCGTCGTGATCCAAATCACCGATGATCCTAGCGCCGAACGGACGGCACCTCCGCATTCAACACACGTACGGAGCGGGGACGTCTCCTCCTTCTTGATACAGCAAGGGGGGAGGAGAAGTTGATGGAGATCCAGCAGCACGACGGCGTGGTGGTGGAAGTAGCGGGATCCCGGCAGGGCTTTGCCAAGCGCAAGCGGGGAGGAAGAGATGTCACGGGAGGGAGGGAGGCGCCAGGGCTTGGGGTGCTGCTCCCATGCGCCTCCCCACTATATATAGGGGTGGAGGGGGCTGGTTTCTTGCCCTCCAAGTCCATTGGGGCGTTGGCAAAGGTGGGGGAAAGAAATCCCATCATTTCCCTTCCCCACCGATTGTTATCCCCCTTTTTTAGGGATCTTGATCTTATCCCTTGGGGATATGATCTTATTCCTTCTAAGGTGGGATCTTGGTGCGCCTTGACCAGGGGTGTGGGGCCTTGCCCCCACTACCCACGTTCATGTGGGTCCCCCCATTCAGGTGGGCCCCACTTCGGAACCTTCTAGAACCTTCCCGGTACAAAACCGAAAAATCCCGAACATTTTCCGGTGGCCAAAATAGGACTTCCCATATATAAATCTTTACCTCTGGACCATTCCGGAACTCCTCGTGACGTCCGGGATCTCATCCGGGACTCCGAACGACTTTCGAATTTCCGCATACTAATATCTCTACAACCCTAGCGTCACCGAACCTTAAGTGTGTAGACCCTACGGGTTCGGGAGACATGCAGACATGACCGAGACGACTCTCCGGTCAATAACCAACAGCGGGATCTAGATACCCATGTTGGCTCCCACATGTTCCACGATGATCTCATTGGATGAACCACGATGTCGAGGATTCAATCAATCCCGTATACAATTCCCTTTGTCAATCGGTACATTACTTGCCCGAGATTCGATCGTCGGTATCCCAATACCTTGTTCAATCTCGTTACCGGCAAGTCACTTACTCGTACCTTAATGCATGATCCCATGACCAAACACTTGGTCACATTGAGCTCATTATGATGATGCATTACCGAGTGGGCCCAGAGATACCTCTCCGTCATACGGAGTGACAAATCCCAGTCTCGATTCGTGCCAACCCAACAGACACTTCCGGAGATACCTGTAGTGCACCTTTATAGCCACCCAGTTACGTTGTGACGTTTGGTACACCCAAAGCATTCCTACGGTATCCGGGAGTTGCACAATCTCATGGTCTAAGGAAATGATACTTGACATTAGAAAAGCTCTAGCAAACGAACTACACGATCTTGTGCTATGCTTAGGATTGGGTCTTGTCCATCACATCATTCTCCTAATGATGTGATCCCGTTATCAATGACATCCAATCTCCATGGTCAGGAAACCATAACCATCTATTGATCAACGAGCTAGTCAACTAGAGGCTTACTAGGGACATGTTGTGGTCTATGTATTCACACATGTATTACGGTTTCCAGTTAATACAATTATAGCATGAACAACATACAATTATCATGAACAAGGAAATACAATAATAACCATTTTATTATTGCCTCTAGGGCATATTTGCAACATTAACTGTGTTCAAGAAAGGTCTACCAAAGATAATGGGACAAAAGTCATCTTGTGGGGAACCAAGAACAAGAAAATCAGTAGGGTATTATATTTGCCCACACAAGACTTCAACATCTCTAACAATCCCAATTGGTGATATTGTGTCTCTATTAGCAAGTTTGATAGTAACATCTATTTCCTCTATCTCAGCAGGTGCTATGTCTTTCATAATTTCTTCATATAAAGTGTAAGGAATAGCACTCACACTAGCACCCATGTCACATAAACCATGATAACGGTGATCTCCTATTTTAACTGAAATAACAGGCATGCCAACAATAGGTCTATGTTTATCTTTTTTATCGGGTTTGGAAATTCTAGCAGCTTCTTCACAGAAGTAAATAACATGCCCATCTATATCTTCTTCTAAGAGATCTTTGACCATAGCAATGCTAGGTTCTACTTTAATTTGTTCATCAGGTTTAGGTGTTCTAATATAGCTTTTGTTGACCACAGTTGAAACTTTAGCATGTTCCTTTATCCTAACAGGGAAAGGTGGTTTCTCAATATAAGCAGAAGGAACAACTGGATCAACATTATAAAGTGTACTTTCTTCTTTAATTGGTACTGGGTTTTTAATTTCTTCTTTAATAGGTGGGTGATATTTAAACCACTTCTCTTTAGGGAGTTCAACATGAGTAGCAAATGATTCACAAAAGGAGGCTACTATCTCAGAGTCAAGTCCATATTTAGTGCTAAACTTTTGAAAAGCATCGGTATCCATAAAAGATTTAACACAATCATACTTAAGTTTAATACCTGACTCTTTACCTTCATCGAGTTCCCAATCTTCAGTGTTGCGTTTAATTCTTTCCAAAAGATCCCACCGGAATTCAATAGTCTTCTTCATAAAAGAACCAGCACAAGAAGTATCAAGCATGGTTTGATCATTACGAGGAAGCCGAGCATAAAAGTTCTGGATAATAATTTCTCTTGAGAGCTCATGATTGGGGCATGAATATAACATTGACTTAAGCCTCCCCCAAGCTAGAGCTATACTTTCTCCTTCACGAGGCCAAAAATTATATATATAATTCCGATCACGATGAACTAGATGCATAGGATAAATTTTTTGGTGGAACTCCAATTTCAAACGATTCCAATTCCATGATCCAATATCATCGCATAGCCTATACCATGCCAATGCTTTTCCCTTCAAAGATAAAGGGAAAACCTTTTTCATAACTTGACCCCAGGGTAAACCTGTAAGCTTAAACAATCCACAAATTTGTTCCACATATATCAAGTGCATATCAGGATGTTCGGTTCCATCTCCTGCATAAGGATTAGCTAGCAGTTGTTCTATCATACCCGAAGGAATTTCATATTCAATATTTTCAGTAGGTGCAGTAGGTTGAGGATAGCTAATTGTGCTCCGGATGAGGTGAAGATACCCCAAACAAACCCCTCAAAGGATTGTTTTCCATAGTAACAAGTGACAATAAATTTCAGCACACTATATAAATGTTTCCTTACCAAATTCCACTTACCAAAGGCGCTTCACTCTCCGGCAACGGCGCCAGAAAATAGCCTTTTATCCTTATTGCCTTGCAATTTATTCATAATTTTATTCTCGCAAAGTACTCGTAGTTTTATCCTTGCAAAATAGTTTCATACTTGTTTCCGGTAAAGCAAACGTCAAGTGTGCATAGAGTTGTATCGGTGGTCGATAGAACTTGAGGGAATATTTGTTCTGCCTTTAGCTCCTCGTTGGGTTCGACACTCTTATTTATTGAAGAAGGCTACAAACGATCCCCTATACTTGTGGGTTATCAGTACACAACGTCTAATAACACCATCTACCCCTTCTTTATAAAGGCGTGGGTCATCCCAAAAGAAATGTCTCAAATCATAGAAAACCTTTTTTTCTTTTGTTGGTATGCTAAACTAGGTGGTATAAATTTAGCAACAATGTAATTAGCATAATCAGCATACCATGGAGTATTTGATGACACACAAGTATAGGGGATCAATTGTAGCTCTTTTCGATAAGTAAGAGTGTCGAACCCAACGAGGAGCAGAAGGAAATGACAAGTAGTTTTCAGTAAGGTAATGTCTGCAAGTGCTAAAATTCTAAGTAGCGGAGTAGTTTGATACCAAGATAATTTGTAACGAGCAAGTCACGATAGTAGTAAAAAAAGTGCAGCAAGGTAGCCCAATCCTTTTGAGGCAAAGGATGGGCCAAAACGATCTCTTATGATGAGCAAAGCGTTCTTGAGGGTACACGGGAATTTCATCTAGTCACTTTCATCATGTTGGTTTGATTTGTGTTCGCTACTTTGATAATTTGATATGTGGGTGGACCGGTGCTTAGGTGCTGTTCTTACTTGAACAAACCTCCTACTTATGATTAACCCTCCTGCAAGCATCCACAACTACGAGAAAAGTATTGAGAATAAATTCTAACCATAGCATTAAACTTTTGGATCCAATCGGTCCCTTACGGAATAGCGCATAAACTTGGGTTTAAGCTTCTGTCACTCTCGCAACACATCATCTAATTGATACTCCACAATGCATTCCCTTAGGCGCAAAGATGGTGAAGTGTCATGTAGTCGACGTTCACATGACACAACTAAGGGAATCACAACATACATACTATCAAAATATCAAACACATATCAAGTTCACATGATTACTTGCAACATGATTTCTCCCGTGACCTCAAGAACAAAAGTAACTACTCACAAATGATAAACATGTTCATGATCAGATGAGTATTAAATAGCATAATGGATCTGAACATATAATCTTCCACCAAATAAACCATATAGTAATCAACTACAAGATGTAATCAACACTACTAGTCACCCACAAGCACAAGTCTATAGTTCCGGTAACAAGATTGAATACAAGAGATGAACTAGGGTTTGAGATGAGATGGTTCCGTTGAAGATGTTGATGGATATTGCCCTCCCCAAGATGGGAGAGTTGTTGGTGATGATGATGACGATGATTTCCCCCTCCGGGAGGGAAGTTCCCCCGATGGAATCGCTCCGCGGGAGGGCAAAAGTGCTCCTGCCCAAGTTCTGCCTCGAGACGGCCGCACTCCGTCCCGAAAGTCTCCCCTTTATTTTTTCTAGCTCAAAATGACTTATATATGGGCACCGGAGGTGGGCCGAGGAGGCCACAACCCACCAGGGCGCGCCTGGGGGGCCTGGCGCACCCAGGTGGGTTGTGCCCACCTGGTGGCGCCCCTATGGTGGTTATTGGCTCCAGTATTACTTAAATATTCCATAAAAAATCTCTGTGAAGTTTCAGCTTATTTGGAGTTGTGCAGAATAGGTAGCCTGACGTAGCATTTCCAGGTCCAGATTTCCAGCTGCCGGAATTCTCCCTCTTGGTGTGTTCCTTGCAAATTATGAGAGAAAAGGCATTAGAATTACTCCAAAAAGCATTATTATGGATAAAAACATTATAAATAACAGTAAGAAAACATGATGCAAAATGGACGTATCAACTCCCCCAAGCTTAGACCTCGCTTGTCCTCAAGCGAAAACCGAAATCGAAAAACATGTCCACATGCTTTGAGAGAGAGGTGTCGATAAAAACAAAATACGGACATAGAAGCATCATGTTGATTATTAGAACAACAACAAAATTAAACATAGAACTTATATCATAGAAATTTTATCATATACTTCGCGTGAATAAGTAATAGTTCATCACATAATTGAATTCTTGTAAATCAAATTCTTGTAACAAGAGAACCCACCGAATAAGTCTAGGCTTAGCATCTTTCTTTTCCATAAGATATTAAATAGTAGCATGATCAGTGTGAACAGTTACTTTGGAATCAACAATGTAAGATCTGAACTTATCACAAGCAAAAACAACTGCTAAAAATTCTTTTTCAGTAGTAGCATAATTTCTCTAGGCACTGTCTAGAGTTTTACTAGCATAATGAATAACATTCAATTTCTTATCAACTCTTTGCCCTAGAACAGCACCAACAGCATAATCACTAGCATCACACATGATTTCAAATGGTAAATTCCAATCAGGTGGCTGAACAATAGGTGCAGAAATCAAGGCTTTCTTAAGTATTTCAAATGCTTCTACACAGTCATCATCAAAAACAAAAGGAACATCTTTTTGCAAGAGATTAGTGAGAGGCCTAGAAATTTTAGAGAAGTCTTTAATAAACCTCCTATAGAAACCAGCATGACCAAGGAAACTTCTTATACTTTTATATCTTTAGGACATGGCATCTTTTCAATAGCATCTACTTTAGCTTTATCAACTTCAATACCTCTTTCAGAAATTTTATGCCCCAAGACAATACCTTCGTTAACCATAAAGTGCACTTTTCCGAATTCAAAAAAAGATTAGTTTCTTCACATGTCTGCAAAACTTGATTAAGGCTGCTTAAGAAATCATCAAAATAATTTCCGTAAACGGGAAATCATCCATGAAACCTCAACAATCTTTTCATAAAAGTCAGAGAATATAGCAGTCATACATCTTTGAAAGGTAGCAGGTGCATTGCATAAACCAAAAGGCATACGTCTATAAGCAAAAGTACCAAAAGGGCAAGTAAAAGGGGTCTTTTCTTGATCCTCTTATGACATAGGTATTTGAGAAAAACCATAATAACCATCTAGAAAGAAAAAATGTGTATGTTTGGATAGTCTTTCTAGTATTTGATCAATAAAAGGTAGAGGGTAATGATCTTTTTAGTAGCTTTGTTCAATTTGCGAAAATCGATGACCATTCTATAACCTGTAACAATTCTTTGTGGAATCAATTCATTCTTATCATTAGGAACAACAGTAATACCTCCCTTCTTAGGGACACAATGAATTAGACTTACCCATCCACTATCAGCAATAGGATAAATTATACCTGCCTCCAGAAGCTTTAGTATTTCATTTCTTACCACTTCTTTCATCTTAGGATTTAACCGTCGTTGATTACCAACAACTGGTTTAGCATCAGGCTCCATATTAATTTCTTGCTGACATAGAGTGGGACTAATGCCCTTAAAATCATATATAGTATATCCAATAGCGGCATGGTGCTTCTTCAGAGTTTTCAATAATTTCTTTTCTTCATGCTCTGAAAGGTTAGAAGTAATAATAACAGGATACATCTTCTTTTCTTCAAGATAAGCATATATCAAAGTATCAGGTAATTGTTTAAGCTCAAACACGGGATCAACCTTGGGTGGAGGAGGATCTCCAAGGATTTCAACAGGCAAATTGTGTTTCAAAACATGCATTTGGTTAAAGAATATTTCATCTAATTCCGTCCTCTCATTCATAAACATATCATTTTCATGGTCTGGCAAATATTGTTCTAAAGGATCAGTAGGAGGCACGACAATAGAAGCAAGACCAATAATTTCATCCTTACTAGGAAATTCTTTATCATGGGGTTGTCTACGAAATTTAGAGAAATTAAAATCATGAGACACATCCCCAAAACCGACAGTAACGATATCTTTCTCGCAGTCTATCTTAGCATTGACAGTATTCAAGAAAGATCTACCAAATATAATGGGAAAAATCATCTTGTGGGGACCCAAGAGCAAGAAAACCAGTAGGGTATTTTATTTTCCCACACAAGACTTCAACATCTCTAACAATCCCAATTGGTGATATAGTATCTCTATTGGCAAGCTTAATAGTAACATCAATATCTTCCATCTTAGCAGGTGCAATATCATTCATAATTTCTTGATATAAAGTAAAAGGAATTGCACTCACACTAGCACCCACATCACATAAGCCATGATAACAATGATCTCCTATTTTAACAGAAACAACAGGCATGCCAACAACAGGTCTATGCTTATCTTTAATATCGGGTTTAGCAATTCTAGCAGCTTCATCACATAAATAAATAACATGCCCATCAATATTATCAACCAAGAGATCTTTAACTATATCAATACTAGGTTTAACTTTAATTTGTTCAGGGGGTATAGGTGTTCTAGTATAACTATCACGAACCACAGTTGAAGCTTTAGCATGATCCTTTATACTAACAGGGAAAGGTGGTTTTTCAATATAAGCAGTAGGAACAACATTATAAATATCAGTTTCTTCTTCAAATTTAATGGGTTCTACTACTTTCACTTCAATGGGAGGATGATATTTAGACCACTTATCCTTAGGGAGATCAACATGAGTAGCAAAAGATTCTCAGAAGAAGCTACTATCTCAGAGTCAAGTCCATATTTAGTGCTAAATTCATGAAAAGCATCGGTATCCATAAAAGATTTAACACAATCAAACTTAAGGTTTATACCTGACTCATTACCTTTGTCGAGTTACCAATCTTCAGAGTTGTGTTTAATTCTTTCCAATAAATCCCATTTGAATTCAATAGTCTTCTTCATAAAAAGAACCAGTACAAGAAGTATCGAGCATGGATTGATTATTACGAGAAAGCCGAGCATAACAATTCTGCATAATAATTTCTCTTAAGAGCTCATGATTGGAGCATGAATATAAAATTGACTTAAGCCTCCCCCAATCTTGAGCGATACTTTCTCCTTCACGAGGCCAAAAATTATAAATATAATTCCGATCACGATGAACCAGATGCATAGGATAAAACTTCTGATGAAATTCCAATTTCAATCGGTGGTAGTTCCAAGATCCAATATCATCACATAGCCTATACCATGTCAATGCCTTTCCCTTCAAAGATAAAGGGAAGAACTTCTTCTTGACATCATCCTCGGGCAAACCTGCAAGCTTAAACAATCCACAAACATCATCCACATAGATTAGATGCATATCAGGCTGCAATGTTCCGTCTCCTGCATAAGGATTAGCTAGCAGTCTCTCTATCATACCCGAAGGAATTTCATAATAAATATTTTCAGTGGGTGCAGTAGGTTGAGGAGCAACTCTTTGCTCTATCGGTCGAGGTGAAGATACCCCAAACAAGCCCCTCAAAGGAGTATTTTCCATAGTGACATGTGACAGTAAATTTCAGCACACTATATAAATGTTTCCTTACCAAATTCAACTTGCCAAAGGCACTTCACTCCCCGGCAACGGTGCCAGAAAAGAGTCTTTATGACCCACAGGTATAGGGGATCTATCGTAGTCCTTTTGATAAATAAGAGTGTCGAACCCAACGAGGAGCAGAAGGAAATGACAAGCGGTTTTCAGCAAGCTATTCTCTGCAAGCACTGAAATTATCGGTAACAGATAGTTGTCTGATAAGATAATTCGTAATGGGTAACAAGTAACAAAAGTAACTAAGGTGCAGCAAGGTGGCCCAATCCTTTTTGTAGCAAAGGACAAGCCTGGACGAACTCTTATATAAAGCAAAGCACTCCCGAGGACACATGGGAATTAGTGTCAAGCTTGTTTTCATCATGCTCATATGATTCACGTTCATTACTTTGATAATTTGATATGTGGGTGGACCGGTGCTTGGGTGCTGCCCTTCCTTGGACAACCTCCCACTTATGACTAACCCCTCTCGCAAGCATCCGCAACTACTAAAGAACAATTAAGATAAATCTAACCATAGCATGAAACATATGGATCCAAATTGGACCCTTACGAAGGAACGCATAAACTAGGGTTTAAGCTTCTGTCACTCTAGCAGCCCATCATCTACTTATTACTTCCCAATGCCTTCCCCTAGGCCCAAACAATGGTGAAGTTTCATGTAGTCGACGTTCACATAACACCACTAGAGGAAAGACAACATACATCTCATCAAATTATCGAACGAATACCAAATTCACATGATTACTTATAACAAGACTTCTCCCATGTTCCCAGGAACAAACTTAACTACTCACAAAGCAATTCATGTTCATAATCAGAGGAGTATTAATTATCATTAAGGATTTGAACATATGACCTTCCACCAAATAAACCAACTAGCATGAACTACAAGGAGTAATCAACACTACCCAACCCACACGTACCAATCTGAAGTTTTGAGACAAAGATCAGATACAAGAGATGAACTAGGGTTTGAGAGGAGATGGTGCTGGTGAAGATGTTGATGGAGATTGACCCCCTCTCGATGAAAGGATCGTTGGTGATGACGATGACGATGATTTCCCCCTCCGGGAGGGAAGTTTCCCCGACAGAACAGCTCCGTCGGAGCCCTAGATTGTTTCTACCCAAGTTCCGCCTCGAGATGGTGGCGCTTCGTCCCAAAAGCTTCCCCTTTATTTTTTCCATGTAAAAACCTTTCATATAGCAAAAGATGGGCACCGGGGGCCTGCCAGGCTGGCGACAAGGTAGGGGGGCGCGCCCAGGGGGTAGGGCGCACCCTCCACCCTTGTGGCTGCCTGGTGGGTCCCCTCTAGTGCTTTCTTCACCCTATATTTTTATATATTCCAAAATAATTCTCCGTGAAGTTTCAGAACTTTTGGAGTTGTGCAGAATAGGTCTCTTAGATTTGTTCCTTTCTGGTCCAGAATTCCAGCTGCCGGCATTCTCCCTCTTTGTGTAAATCTTGTAATATAAGAGAAAAGGCATAATTATTGTGTCATAATGTGTAATAATGCCCATAATGTAATAAATATCAATATAAAAGCATGATGCAAAATGGACGTATCACCCCGAGTCTCTTCTTTATCATATTTGCCTTTGAGATCAATTTTTATTTGCTTTTATTTTCATGTCTATTAATCCAAAAACACAAAAATATTGTTCTGCAATTTGTTGTTATTAATTTATCTCGCGTTCCCGCGAGATCTATTTATCCAATCTACTAGAATTTTACCTATCTTTTTACCCGTGAGGGATTGACAACCCCTCTCTTACGTCGGGTTGCAAGTATTTGTTCTTTGTGTGTAGGTACCATTCACGTAGTGTTGCGTGGTTCTCCTACTGGTTCGATAACCTTGGTATCATCACCGAGGGAAATACCTACCGTAGCTTGCTGCATCATCCCTTCCTCTTTGGGGAAATACCGACGTAGTTCAAGCCGCATCAGCCTGCAGAACCTAATTTATCGCTAATTTACTCCCTGTATTTAAAAATCATAGATTTTTATTTGAAAATGGACAATCACTTATTTCATATCGAACCATGTTTATTACAAATATAGGTTCAAGCACGAATGCATATTTTGATGCACATGTACATATATATACTGAAGAACTACAGAAGCACCAACTAAACAATGATGAACCACAATTGTACTAAAGACTGTAAAGAGATAGGCGAAAGACATTCTGATTGCTGGAGAAGGTGAAGCGGAATGCCCATATTGTGCCCTCCTCCATGCGAAATGCGCGCACGACTCTAGGCCAACCCCTTGTGATGGCTACCCGCCCATCCTTCACTTTCTTCATTAGGACTTCTCGATGCTCGTTGTAGTCTCGATGAAATAACTTAACCTTCATTGCGTGTCCACCAATCATGTACTTTGCGAGGTAATCTTGAGTAAACTGCTTTGGGAACCACTGCGAACGAAAAAGATTCAGACATTGTTATCTAACAACTCATTATGGGCAGTAAAAAGAGAAAGCTACAGAGTTTGTAGTTACCATCCTACAGCTCACTGTTGTGTTGGATAGAGCGTAAACAAATAATTTGATTGCCACCGTTCGTATCTTTTTGCTATAATCCTTATCAGTTTCCTCACTTGATGCTGGTTCATGAATATCTCATTGCCCCATACGCTAAAAGGGTCGATGCGTGGATCTTTGCCAGGGACATACGTACCTACAAGCAACAAGTCAATATTAGAAGCTAAAAAGTGTCCAGGCCTAGATCTATATCTACTACATTAAGGAACGACGGGCGGAGTACAAGCCGAGGGATGAAGCTAACCTCGGCTGGAAATGTTGGCCACTCCCGTTGTTGTCCTGCATAAGTAGTGGAAAGGCATGATAAGTACAACAACCTTAACATCAAACAAATATAACCAAGGTAGACAACATCATCTCCAAATGATAGCTTGAATGTGTTGGTTTCAGCATGTTGTTAAAGCGGATATAAAATGGAAAGGAATGTTACCTACAACAGGCTTAACAGCCACCAAATATTGCAATTTCAAACTAGTATTGTTGAAAATGAATAGAATGTAGCTCATGCTTAAACATCACACTGGATAAATATGTAAAACTGAAATAAAGGGCATGTGTTAACTACACCAGGCATAACTGGAACCAAATATAGCCGTTCAAACTGGTATTGATGAAATCGAGTTGCACAGTTCCGACTTGCACATAATGAACATCACATTGTGAATGACTGAAATAAACAAGGCATAAATGATCAGTATAACAACCAAATATAGCCATTGAAAACTGGACAGAGGCTCACTGCAACCAATCAAACAAGCAAATATAGATAAACAGTGCATATGCTCACTGCAACCAACCTAACAAGCAAATATAGATAAACAAGGCATCTGCTTGAAAACTGGACAAATGCTCACCGCAACCAACCTAACAACCAAATACAGATAAACAAGGCATCTGCTTGATAACTGGACAAATGCTCACTACAACCAACCTAACAACCAAATATAGATAAACGAGGCATCTACTCACTATAAACAACCAAATATAGCCATTCGTGAAACTGAAGTGGACAATTCATACTTAAATATCACATAGCCCTATTGAACATTACATTTTTGCATTACTGAAATAATTAAACACGACATAGTTAAACACTGCATGGCAAAAGCTACTACAACAAAGGGTACATGCTGGCTCGCTAGAAAAAAGTAATATTTGCTGATAGGATGTTGCCTTACTTGTCATGGACGGGATCCTTCCAGTTGGAAGAGCATAGACCCATGGTGCGCTCTCTGATGTTGCAGATGGGTTGTTTCACCTTGGAAGACCCTTTGCGGGTGCCCTCCTCGTGGTCGTGGTTGATGAGATCTCACTTGTCAATTGAGGATCCCAAGCCGCCGTTGTAGAATGTGTCCTTCAGAAATGACAAAATAGGCTCGATGCCGTACAAGGATCGCAAATCCTTGACCACGTGGTGGAGGAGATCAGCAGCAGGGCCTTCGAAGAGATCGACGGTTTTTGAACCAGGGGGTTTGGGGATGGACCACTTAACCTGTGACATGGATCACGTGAAGCCGTCACTGTCGACGAGCTGGATGTCGTAGCCAGCTTTACGCTAGCCCGCTGACGTGAAGCCTTCGACATGGCAACGTAGTCAATGTCCTTGCCGGCTTCCGCAACGAGGAGTTGCTCCAGAATCGACAGGTCGGGACAAACGGCGACCACCTCGCCAACATCTGCCAAAGAGGCCATGATAAACCTCTTTTTGGCTGAACGCTCTTCGGACTCCCCGGTATACGTGGTCGGGCTTAAGCTGCGACTCTCTGGAGTAGGGATGTGGATCTGGCAGGGAGGGACACCACATGCCTCATCTAAAGACTCAGGGGGGCGATGGTATAGGAATCGCTGGGTAACCTGAACTTTATTATCTAAGCTAGGAGGCACGGGCAGACCGATAGGGGTTGGCGGCGGCGACGATGATGATCTAGGGTTTGAGTAGGGGGGCTATGGAGGGGGCGGGTTGGTGTTTGAGGATACGCCGCGGCTTCTGAAAATTAGTAATGGTGGGTGGAGATGGTGGTGGACGAGGGAGGGCGACGGTTCAAATGCCTCGGCTACTGGAATTTTACTATAAGGTCGGTGGTGGAGGAGTGGGGGCAATGGTTGAAATACCGTGGCTAGTAAAATTTGGGTAAAGGAATTGATGTGGGGCGGGAGCATCCGAGATCGCACACGGTCCAATAAGAATATGCGTGTATGATAATAAGGAAAAGCGGCGGAACCGCCGATTTTTGCATCGCTCGAGGCGGGTAATTTGTTTTTAGATTTCTAGCTACACTACAAAAAAACACTTCCGTGATGATACGCGTTTGTCATAGTAGGTCATGTTTTCTGTCATGCATGTATATCCATGACGATTTTATGACAGAATCAAGATAGTCATACATGTGCTGTCGTAGAAGTGTTCCATGGCAGTACTAAAATTATCATCATGGAAATTTTCACTTCTGTGTCGATAAATGGCGCGTCATGGAAGTGCTTTCGTCAAGGGTAACCGACACGTGGCCTCCACTGTAACGGGTCGATGTTAAGCTACCGAGTCTAGTTTTGGATCCGATAACCCACTAACAGCACGGACCGATATCGATTTTCCACAGGTAAAATTCTCATTGGTCGACGGAACCACGTGTCAGCTCCGCGTCGCGACAGATGTCAGTCGTCCAATGGACATCAGGCGCCTATGATACGTCGACACATGGCATGGCCCAACAGTGGCCAGTTTAGGTTAAAAGGTCGGGCCTGACAAAATAAGCGGGTCGGCACATTAGCGGCCTACTTGCGTGAGGCCCATTCACAACCACGGCCCATACGAGTTACATAGAATCGACCCATCAATGGCCCATTCTAGATTTGAAAATTTCCAGCCCATCGTCAGTTCCAGCCCGTTAACAGCCCGCTACGTCTTTCGGCTCAATTACGACCCGGCCTTCTTTCGGCCTGTTAGCAGCTCATTATAGATATGGACCAATATCCCGCCAGTGCGTCTTCCGGCCCATTCTGTAGTTGGGCCAACTTCTAGCCCATTTTGACTTTCGGCCTTTTCTTGGCCCATTATGTACATGGGCCAACTTCTAGCCCGTTGTGTCTTTCGGCATGTTAACAACCCGCACATCAGCTGGACCTTTGATGGTGCCACCTGATTTTGGGTCCTTTAACGGCCCACATTCTCCAGGGCACAATTTCAGCCCGACGCGACTTTCGGCCTGTTAAAAGCCTAGTTTGTAAATTGGTCCTCTTTTGGCCCAAAACACTTTCGGCCTCTTACTGGCCCGTCAAGTAAAAGGGCTGAGACAAAATTGATGATTATTTTGGCCTGCTAGAGGCCCCCGGGCCATTTCTATTTATACGGCCCTATCGAGCTTTCGACCTGTTAATGGCCTGCTAAGAGCCCTTGTTACGATGGGCCATATGGGTGGGCCGAAATCCACTAATTGTAACGGACCTTGTTGATTGGGCCATCTGAGACATTATGAGACCACATCGATTAGGATCCACTAAATATTAGTTGACCAGCCCAATTAAGGCCCACTTTGACTACACATGTTTGTTCGTTCGGATGGCGTCCAGGTAATGTTTGGACGTGTTGGCCCCTATTTCAACGATATAGCATATATAAAGAATTATCCTACTCTACTATCGCCTCTAAAAACCTACACTATACAATAAAGATACTAAGGCATAGAAACGAAGAATAATCCTACACTACAGAATAAAGAAATTACAGCAGATTATATCCACTTGGCATTATAGTTCGGCACCAGTGATAATAAAGCATACACAAACAACAAATTACATACACTGGGAAAATAAAGCTCATACATCATGGACGTGCATCAACAGAACTTGCCATTTGAACTATAATCTCTTCAAAAAATAGGATTGGTCGGATTCAGATAGCACAAATTTCAGTCTTCAAAATCTCCAATTCCTTTGTGGTTATCTCAGTGTCTTGTTTCATTTTTTTTGACTCCTGCATCTAATACCTGCAACTCCAGTCTCAACATGTTGATTACATGTTGAGAATCATATACACGCTTCTTGCCACCTCTAGTTTATGCTTTAGAACATCAGCACATTACAATTCCAATCCAAAATCATTTGGTAACGGTCATGCCACACTGCTCTCAGATCATAAGCAGGTGATATTTTGAAAATTATAAAAATGGTAGTCTGTGCAGCCCACATAAAGAAATCTCTCTTAGCTTACCAGAGGAGCATGATGTTGGGGACAAATCCAAAACACAAACATGTTACAAATTTAGACCACACGCCGCTACTGAATATTATATATATATATATGATGGTTTGAGGCGGTTGTACTGATGATTTTTATCTCGTTGAACTGATCCTCTTTTTGTCGGAATGGGGCGTGTAATATATCGTTGGAAAGCTCTTCACATCTATATTACAAATATATAGGAATTTTTTGCAAAATCATCACGGTTTAAAAGCAGTTTTGAAAAAACCGTTTTTACAAAACCGAAAACGCGAATCATATTTTGGACTTAATTTTCAAACGGTTACTTGGAATTGAGCAAATAAGATGGCATTGGAAAGCTGGTGAAATTCCGCTTCTTCCATATATCTATTTTTTTTCAAATTCTAAACAATTTAAAAGTAATTTGAAAAATGGTGAAATTCTGGGCAAAACGTATTTTCTCGTTTTTTTTGCAAATGGTTTGTCGGATTGACGCAAATGATACAGCGTTGGAAAGCTGTGAAAAATGCGCAACCTTTTCGTATAGAAATGTTTTTCTAATTCCTTAAGGTTTAAACTCGAGTTCGAATACGGTCAAATTTGATTTCGAACGTGATTTCTTAAAAGTTCGTCGAAATGGGGCAAATAATATACCGTTAGAAAGATATCGAAAATGCGAAACTTAGTCATGTTGAATATTTTCTCAAATTCGCAACCGTTGAGGAGTAATTCTTAATACGGTGAGACCCATCGCGTTGTGTTTTCGGTCAAAAAACAGAGTACTCGTACTGAGGTATTTTTTCACAGTACTGATATCGAAAATGGGGCAAATTAAACTGAATGATTTTTTTAATAAAATGAAAATGTTTTGTGTTTTCTTTTGAACTCAACATTGTTTTGTGACGATATGCTGGACTTCTCTCATTTTACCATTTGAACTTTTACCAGTTTGAATTTCTCTCATCGTGTTATTTTTTTATCTGAAAACAGAGTACTCATACTGATATATGTGTTTTTTGTACTGAGGTATTTTCACAGATGAGACTTTACTTTGCTTTTTTGGTATGGTTATCCTCATAACTTTTCAACGGTTTATGTCATCATCGTCCTTGAACTTATATGGTTTATATCGTTGAACTGAATGATATTTTTTTCAAAAATAAAATATTTTGTGTGTTTATTTTTTAACTCTTTTTTTGCAACGGTATTTTGTACTTCTCTCGTTTTGCAACTTGAACTTTTAACATATGAGTTTTCGTGGGTTTTTTGAATTTCCGCATTTCTATATATTGGAAACAATTTTTTCTTTCTTGTTTTTAATTCAAACTGATAATTGTTTCTTGTTCGAACTGATCATTTATTTTTTTAATTCAAATTGACCATTGTTTTTAATTCAGATTTTTTTAATTCGAATTGATCATTGTTTTTAATTTGATCTGATCATTGTTATTATTGCAAACCGACTTTTTAATTCAAACTGATCATTATCTTTAAGATTGCAAATTATAAGGAACTTTCTTCTATCTATCATAAGAACTGATACAACAGATTCGTTTGAATTGTTTCTCAAAAAAAAGGGCTACTCTTGCTTTACGAAGTGTTATGAAGAGTACTACAAAGATTACTATAAGATTTGTGAACTAAGGCCGTACATAAGTTGTACTGATCCACATGGGAAGATTTGCTAGGTGCACTTATGGAATCATACATGATACCATTTTACCTGAACTTAGCTGAACTTTGTATAGGGATCCACATTTTACGCTAGCCTCAGGACAGAGTTGGCGCGCGAAGCAGCAGTGGGACAGTTGTGTGCGAAGTCCGGCGGCGCTTGGAGGTAGGTGGCGGTGCTCGGAGGCAAGGGCTAGGCGGCGCCGCACTGAGGGAGGGAGGTTGTGGCGGTGGCGTGCTATTTTTTCTGTGTTGGAAACATAGTACTCGAACCGATCTCACGCTGAACGTGTGATTTCACAGACTCGATTTACTATGTTTATTCGTTAAAGTTTTGCTCGTAACTTTTCAACAATTTAATATAGGACGCCGATAACTGCCACATGTGTGAGCGTTAAGGAATCTGCCCACACGTTTTGTGTGGTGCCTAAAAGGACCAGCCCACACGTCTGTGTGTGGGCAAAACAACTAGCACCCACACGCCTCTTTTCTCCCTCCCGGTCCCTCTTCCACGCGTTCATGTGGGCGAAATAGATAACGCCCACACGCACGGTACGTCAGGCCTCGTACATCGTGGTCCCGCACGCCCCACGTGACACTTTACCGCGCGCCCGCAGTTGCCATGGGCCGGACCCTCGTCCATGTTCGTTTAAGTGCAGTTGCCATGTCGCTGAACTACGGTTGCCATGTCGGACAACTACAGTTGCCATGTTTGCTCAATTGCAGTTGCCATCTCAGGTCAAAGTTCCAGATTGCCCTTTTTTGGACAACTACAGTTGTTGCCATGTGTGGTTTGGTCTACTGCAGTTGCCATGATTTCAAAACTTTAGGAGTTGCCACCTACTAACACTAGGCAGTTGCCATGTATCGCTAAAAAAAAGGCATGGCAAAAAAACATGTTCGGGTAAAAGAGAGTTGACATGTGCTCACAAGCACGCTAGGCAGTTGCCATGTAAAAAAAAGAGTTGCCATCTGCTTACGTGCACGCTAGGGCAGTTTGTCATGTACCATGCAAAACATATGGCAACTGACATGTACGGGTAAAAAAAAGAGTTGCCATCTGCTTGCAATCACACTAGGGCAGTTACCATGTACACTGCAAAACGCATGACAACTGGCAGCTTGGGTGTGGGAGAGGAGGCGGGCGTGTGGGTGAGATGGCAAACGCCCACACACCAGCCCTTGTGCGTGACTGAAAACTGGTGTGTGGGCGAACTGCTAAACGCCCACACACCGGCCCCTCCGTGTGGTAAAACGGATGTGTGGGCGACCTCTCTCACACACCACACACGCGAGTTGTCCTACGTGGCATACAAAATCAGCTAATTTGTGCCAAGATTCGTGCAGAAGTTACTGGACGGTGATGAAGGCGTGTGGGTGAGTTTGCTAACGCCCACACGTGTGGGCGTTACACTTTTCGTTAATATATTGTCGACCCCGAACTTGCATGGTTTATATCGTTGAACCGAATGCTATTCTGTTCAAAAAGAAAATGTTTTTGCATGTTTTCTTTTAACTCAATATTTTTTTTGCAATGATGTTATGGACTTCTCTCATTTTACGACTTGTACATTTACCATTTGAATTTCTGTGGGGCTTCTTTTTTGTTTGAACTTTTTACAATTTGATTTTCTATGTGTGTTTCTTTTTTAATTCAAACTGACCATTTCTTTTTATTCCGAACTGATCACCATTTTTAACTCATACTGATCAATATTTTTAATTCAAATCTTTTTGTCCTTTCATATGACATAAATTATTCATCTCCCCTGACCTCTTAAAATTCAAGACTCAGGCACAAACATCCTCGTCTTAGCAGGACAAGCTAATTCATTTGCATGCAAAGCAACAATAACATGCTAAGACAAGCTAATTCATTTGCATGCAAAGCAACAATAACAATACTCCAAACATACCAAGGGACGTCACACTGCAAAAACAATGCAACCAACGGGTTCTCTCCAATGGCAAAATCGACAATTTTTTAATTTGCACGACATCTAAACAAGAACTACATGATACACAATTTTCCATCATGCACCTGCTATCCTGAACATAAATGAAATGAGAGAAGGGTATCCTGAACCTCTAAACAAGAACTTGCAATTTTTTTCCATCATGCACCCAGAGGTTCTGCCTTCTCCCCCGGCCCTGAAACAAGAGCACCATCAGACGAACGGGAATAGGGTCGAGGAGCGGCGACCGTGGTTGGCCCTGGAAGCAAGAAAAGTGAATCGAGACGGTTAACTCGTTGAACTAAGATAGTTAACTAACTGATTGCAATAAAGAGTCTAAATCACTTTTCTTCTAGTGGAAGTGGAGGAATGATTAACAAATACATAATTCATTTTTATTAACACAAAAAAAAACTACAACGACCAGGAATACAAAATGCACTGTACAGGCAGAGAGTAAACATACAACTCCCATTCTAAAAAAATAAAACTTAATAGCTCTCAGAGTTTGAACTATTGTACACTTTTTTTGTCGAACTGATGCAAAAAAAAAAAAATCCTGGGCGGGCCATGGCCCAGGTCTGCCCGTACAAAGCTCCGCCCCTGCCTGCACACACACACCAGCCACCAATTAACACATATGCACAAATTGATGTAAAAAACTCATGCACAAACTGAAACCAAGTTTAATTTTGACCGCTGCTCCGGCGCCGTTGGCGGCAACTTCTCTGAACTTGGCGTATACGAGCAATAGAACTTCTCGGCCTTCCATACGCGCACTGAAGAACCACCATATGTCAAACTGAACATACACAAGAAAAGGACCGGCAGTAGATGTCAATATATAAATTGATGTTTTTTTGCAGGTTTTTGGGAATGAGAATTCATGTTTTGTAACTACATTAAAGTTCTAAATATCTGTACTGCTCCATAAGAAATGTTATTACTGCATATTTCCAAACTATTTAGCTTGTATGTTGACAACAAAGAAACTTCAAAAAGGATGGTTTAAGTTCTTTTTAGGCATATAAAATATAGCTTGAGAGCAACAGGAAATAGCACAAGTTCTCCAATGCAAACTGAACAAGGTTTACCAAGCATAAGAACAAAAATGTAGAGTGCACCTAATTCGTTCGGGCCTCTTTTCTAAACTTTGTGCATGGTAGATTTAACAAACGAGGATCCAACGATGAAAATATAAATTTAATCACAACAATTAGTAGAGAGAGACGTAACAGCACAAACGCACTCAATCTTTGAGAAGACAGAGAGAATTGTACTTACGATTGTGGCTGTTCCATTCCGGTGATCACTCAATTTTGCTTTGTCTGGTGTTTCATTCCCGTGTACCAGAAGCTGACCTTCAGGAGGTGGCGAAGAAGAACGACCGACGACCAACAGTGACCAATGGCCATAGCCACTCATAGCGTGACGGCCGACGAAGACGATAGTGTCCAACAACTTCCCTGTCCTGGCTCATTGCGGGACATGCACTGGACCAACAAGAAAAAGGATCTGAAGTGATATAGGCAACCGACTCAAGATGACTGAGAATCAACATCTAGCTTCTTATACAACAGAGATCTACCCTACTAATCAACATATGCAAGTCTGATACATACGAAATTGGTTGAAGATGATTACCAGAACAAGATGGATGTTATTTTCATATTTGAATTTCTACTAATTAGACTTGTGACCAGGAAGTAGATGGACTGAAAAGCAGGAAGTATTACAAATTTTCTATACAATGAACTACCATACAATATAAAACTGAATTAATTTTTTAACACGCACACTGCACTGATTCAGCTTTCCTTTACGAACTGATGATAAAATACATACTGGGCTGCTACATGAAGGCTATCGATGACATGAATCACGCCGAGTTGGACTGCGGAGCTGGACGTCCTCGACCCCCGTGGTTCCTCAGGTCGCATTGTTTTACCAGTGAAGCAGAGGCGATGGAGTTGGAGCGGGGCACGCCCACAGCAGCGAGATTGAACGGCCGGGGATTGTGCCGTTGAACTTCCTGCACGCGGCAGCGGCACATCGACAGTGCGGGCGACCACCCCCGACACCAAGAGCGGCGGGTGGGGTTGGAAGCATGGTGTAGCCGCCGGCGTTATTGGGGAGGGAGGCGGCGAGCGCCGGCGTGGGGGAGGGAGCCGGCGATCGCCAGCATGGGAGAGGGAGGCGGTGGCCCGCGACATGTGGCTGGAGGCGGCGGCCGGCGGCGTGGGGGTGGAGGCAGCGACCGACGGCATAGGGGGCGGAGGTCGCGGCGAGCGGCATCGGGGGCGGAGGTCGCGGCGAGCGGCATCGGGGGCAGAGGCCGCGGCCCGCGGTGTGGGGGACGGAGGTGGCGGCGATGGAGCGATGAGATGCGAGGGCTGCGAGAGCGATGCGATGCGAGGATAAGTGTGTGGGCCATTGCAAAAACGGATCGGGCCCTGTATAGAGTCGGGGTAACAGAATATTATTCTGCTACTAGTAACAGAATAGTCCAGTCCTATATATATTTTGCATATAAGTAAGCAAGCAATTAGCCATTCGGTAGCTCAATTAACTAGCTGGAACATTGTGTGCCATGTTTTAGAAAAGTCTTAGGAAGCATAATGAACTGCAGGGGATTCATACAAACCTACTACAACAAGAAAAACTATGCAATCATTAGCCTCGTATAAATTAGATTGTGAGCCTCATCCAGTACTAGTTGGTTAATAGACTTCAAAGCTTCAGGCACACTGCGCCAGAGTAATTAAATGGTAAGGCCTTTAATTACATCAACTAATAGTTATACAAGTACCCTACATCAGGCATCATTATTTGGGCATCTCATTAACTAAGGACAAATAAAGAAATTAAAAAGAGCAATTTAACTATGCCTGAAACAAACAAGCAATTGAACTATTGAGTTGGCAGCATGCATACATGCACGTCTCAATAACATCCTTGGCCTATCTACATTTGAATCAACTGATGTATCATCTGTATAAAGGAACAAGTAATGTAATATTGTTTGCCCCCTATGAAGTATCTCGACTAGTATTTAATCAAGATCCTAGTGATGATAGGGAGGCTAATGATGTGAACATGTGTTTGGTTATGACATTTATGACATCGACAACTTTACCATAGCAGGAAGCAATTTCACACTATTCACTACTATAAGATGTTTTAGATATTTAAGAATAGACTACATCCATAATGAGTGAACAGACACATTTAAATATGTTTACATACATCTGATTTACAAAAAAGTTAGAACATCATATAGTAGTGAGCGGAGAGAGTTTCAATCAATGGTCCAATGACTGGGTTATAGGTGAAGAACCCTACGCAAGCACAATGTCAGACAAATAGGATGTCCTGGTAATTGTAATACAATGACTTACAATAACTGGTTGAACAGGCTCAATGCTGCTCCTTCTTCTCTCGCAAGGCTCCTTCCTAACATTTATACTTGAAATCCTCAATCTTATCTTCATTGAACCCCCTCTACAAGGTGATACAAACTAGTTACTGGTCTCCGTGAAAGATAAATATGCATACTTTCCAGTCGGTGAACAGCACCAAAGGATGAGTTTATAACAAAACAACACCACATAATGAAACATGCCACATCTTCTGCACACAATGAAATGAGCATTTACTATGTGTGCGTTATGTAAAAACTAGGTATACCTTCGAGCTGGACCTCCAGATACTCTTGGAGAGCCTAGTTTAGTGTACAGCCAAACCTTTATGTCACCTATGAGTTATACAAGCCCCCACTACAGCATCCCTTAGTATTTAAATCGTTGACAAGCTCTGGTAGGTCAAGAACAACAAGTAATGAAAGCAAACAGTTCTAGTATGGTTGGCTAATACAAACAAGCAATTGAACAGATGTGTGAGAAAATCTTGCACAACACTAAATTACATATCAAGAAAACAAGCATAAAAGGAGGCTTAAAGACCATCACTTGACTGGCCAGATTTAAGAGGCATTTAAACATCATGTGCAACGTATAAACTAACATAAACATTGTATATTTCAGATTCTATAATGAAATGCACATGTATTAGGTTATGCCATGCATGATGCCTAAATGTACACTATAACAGGCAGGAGTGATTCATCATTGCACACACAATTGAATTGCAGGTTAAGGGCCAGTTCTATTCCGCCTTTTGAGAGCTTATTGTCAAAATAAGCCATAAAAGATGTAAAGAGCTCGTTTTTGAGTTATGGGCTTGGTCTCAACTTATTTTGCTGGGGGGAGGGCGCTTCGCGTAGAAGCTCACTCAAAATTGAAGGGAAGGGGAATAGCAAAATGACTTTGTTGTCTGCTTATATTACACTCAAAATGCCACTGTTCACACCCGCGTCACACCTGACCCTCATGTGAAAACAAACACGCAAGCGTTCATTGCCCTGCCCGCTTGCATCTCCTCCCCCTTTCCCTCTGCCTCGATCCCCTGCCTGCAGCGCTACGGTTCCTCTAGCGAGCCGCTGCCATAGGTCCCATCTGGCCTGCTCCTCGACGATGCTCTGTCCAGCTAGGCTACATGGCCGGCGGTAGGGCCCAATCTCACCGGGTGCTCCTCCCTCTGGCGCTGCCCCTCACTCTGATGGTCTCCAGCAGCTACTCCTCTATGGTCCGTCCAACACTCTACTCCGGCGGTCGGCGCACAACTACGGCTGATGCCCCACTCCGACAGAAGGCACCTCATTCCCCTTCCCCTCCTCCCAGGTCGTGGCCTTGAGGTGTGATACGTCTCCATCGTATCTACTTTTCCAAACACTTTTGCCCTTGTTTTGGACTCGAACCTGCATGATTTGAATGGAACTAACCCGGACTGACGCTGTTTTCAGCAAAATTGCCATGGTGTTATTTTTGTGCAGAAATAAAAGTTCTCAAAATGACCTGAAACTTCACGGAGAATATTTTTGGAATTAATAAAAAATATTGGCGAAAGAATCAACACCAGGGGGCACACCCTATCCACGAGGGTGGAGGGCGCGCCCACCCCCCTGGGGCGCGCCCCCTGAGGCTCCACCGACCTCAACTCCAGCTCTATATATTCACGTGTGGGGAGAAAAAATCAGAGAGAAGGATTCATCGCGTTTTACGATACGAAGCCGCCGCCAAGCCCTAATCTCTCTCGGGAGGGATGATCTGGAGTCCGTTCGGGGCTCCGGAGAGGGGAATCCGTCGCCGTCGTCATCATCAACCTTCCTCCATCACCAATTTCATGATGCTAACCGCCGTGCGTGAGTAATTCCATCGTAGGCTTGCTGGACGATGATGGGTTGGATGAGATTTATCATGTAATCGAGTTAGTTTTGTTAGGGTTTGATCCCTAGTATCCATTATGTTCTGAGATTGATGTTGCTATGACTTTGTTATGCTTAATGCTTGTCACTAGGGCCCGAGTGCCATGATTTCACATCTGAACCTATTATGTTTTCATGGATATATGTGAGTTCTTGATCATATCTTGCAAGTCAATAATCACCTACTGTATGTTATGATCCGGTAACCCCGAAGTGAAAATAATCGGGACCACTCCCGGTGATGACCGTAGTTTGAGGAGTTCATGTATTCACTAAGTGTTAATGCTTTGGTCGGGTACTCTATTAAAAGGAGGCCTTAATATCCCTTAGTTTCCAATAGGACCCCGCTGCCACGGGAGGATAGGACAAAAGATGTCATGCAAGTTCTTTTCCATAAGCACGTATGACTATATTCGGAATACATGCCTACATTACATTGATGAACTGGAGCTAGTTCTGTGTCACCCTAGATTATAACTGTTGCATGAAGAATCGCATCCGACATAATTATCCATCACTGATCCAATGCCTACGAGCTTCTCACATATTGATCTTTGCTTAGTCACTTTTCCGTTGCCACTATTACAATTACTACAAAACTGTTACTGTTACCTTTGCCACCATTACCGTTACTTCCATACTACTTTACTACTAAATACTTTGCTGCAGATATTATGTTTTCCAGGTGTGGTTGAATTGAAAACTCAACTTCTAATACTTGAGAATATTCTTTGGCTCCCCTTGTGTCGAATCAATAAATTTGGGTTGAATACTATACCCTCGAAAACTGTTGCGATCCCCTATACTTGTGGGTTATCAAGACTATTTTCTGGTGCCATTGCCGGGGAGCATAGCTCTATTCTTTGAGTCACTTGGGATTTATATGATCACTATGAGGAACTTGAAAGACGAAAAAACCAAGATTTATCCCTCAACTACGAGGGGAGGTAAAAATCTGCCATCTAGCTCTGCACTTGATTCACCTTTTGTTATGAGTAAACTTGCGACACCTACACCTGCTACTGATTCTGATATGTCACATGTTATTGATGATGCCACTTCTGCTATGCATGATACTTATGATGAAACTACTTCTATGCTTGATAATACTGTGCCATTAGGTGAATTTCTTGATGAACAACTTGCTAGGGTTAGAGAGAATGAAATTATTGAAACTGATAATATTGATGAAAGTGATGATGAAGATTCTCCCCCTATATATGAATTGCCTGATGTACCTGAGGGTTATGTTATGGATGAAGAAACTGCTAGAGACTTTTTTGCTTGTAGAGATAACTATGATCTTAAGAAACTGTTAGCTAAGTTGAAAGAAAAATCGTTGAATGCTAGAATGAAATATGACCCTGCTTTTGCTACTTCACCTATCAGTATTTCTGATAAGGATTATGATTTCTCTGTCGATCCTGAGTTAATTACTTTGGTTGAATCTGATCAATTTGTTACTACTATATCCTTAAGCTATTTCCGTTCTCATTAAAGGGTGATGCTAAAACATGGTTTAATTCTCTTGATCCTGGTTGTGTGCGTAGTCCCTAGGATATGATTTATTACTTCTCTGCTAAATATTTCCCCGCTCATAAGAAACAAGCTGCCTTAAGGGAAATATAGAATTTTGTGCAAATTGAAGAAGAGAGTCTCCCACAAGCTTGGGGGAGGCTTCTTCGATACTTAATGCTTTGCCTGGTGATCCTCTCAAGAAAAATGAAATACTTGATATCTTTTATAATGGACTAACCGATGCTTCCAGAGACCACCTGGATAGTTGTGCTGGTTGTGTTTTCAGGGAAAGAACTGTTGAGCAAGCTGAATTGCTATTGAATAATATAATTGAGTAATGATAATGATTGGACACTTCCTGAACCAACTCCGAAGAAAAGGGGTATTCTATTTCTCAGTCCTGAAGATATGCAAGAGGCAAAGAAATCTATGAAAGAAAAGGGTATTAAAGTTGAAGATGTTAAGAATGTACCACCTATTGAAGAAATACATGGTCTTGATAACCCGACACAGGTAGTAGAGGTAAATTCTCTCTATAGATTTGATAAGGGTGAAATCCCATCTACTAAGTTTGCTAGCCAATGCTTGGATGAGTTTGATAATTTTATTATTAAACAAGAAAACTTCAATGCTTACGTTGGTAGACAATTGAAACGTAATGCTTATATGATTGAACACTTGGGTGATTATATGTCTAGAGTTAAAGGTGAACTTAAACTTATTAGTAAACATGCTTCTATGGTCACCACCCAAGTAGAACAAGTGCTTAAAGCTCAAAATGATTTGCTCAATGAATTAAATAGTAAGAAAAATGATAATGTTGTTAGAGTTATGACTAGAGGCGGTAAAATGACTCAGGAATCTTTGTATCCTGAGAGCCACCCTAAGGTAATTGAGCAAGATTCTCAGAGAACTAATGTTGATGCACCTAGTCCTTCTAAAAAGAAGAAAAAGAAAAATGATAGGACTTTGCATGCTTCTAGGGAACCTGTTGTTGACACACCTGAGAATCCCAATGATATTTCTATTTCTGATGCTGAAACACAATATGGTAATGAACATGAATCTAGTGATACTGTTAATGATGGCGTTCATGTTGATGCTCAACCTAGCAATAACAATGATGTAGAGATTGAACCTGCTCTTGATCTTGATAACCCACAATCAAAGAATCAACGTTATGATAAGAGAGACTTCATTGCTAGGAAGCACGATAAAGAAAGAGAACCATGGGTTCAGAAACCCATGCCTTTTCCTCCTAAACCATCCAAGAAGAAGGATGATGAGGGTTTTGAGCGCTTTGTTGAAATGATTAGACCTATCTTTTTGCGTATGTGTTTGACTGATATGCTTAAAATGAATCCTTATGCTAAGTATATGAAAGATATTGTTACAAATAAAAGAAAGATACCGGAAGCTGAAATTTCCACCATGCTTGCTAATTATACTTTTAAGGGTGGAATACCAAAGAAACTTGGAGATCCAGGAGTACCAACTATACCATGCTCCATTAAAAGAAACTATGTTAAAACTGCTTTATGTGATCTTGGAGCCGGTGTTAGTGTTATGCCTCTCTCTTTATATCGTAGACTTGATTTGAATAAGTTGACACCTACTGAAATATCTTTGCAAATGGCCGATAAATCAACTACTATAACTGTCGGTATTTGTGAGGATGTGCCTGTTGTGGTTGCAAACGTTACTATTTTAACGGACTTTGTTATTCTTGATATTCCCGAGGACGATAGTATGTCGATTATCCTTGGTAGACCCTTATTGAATACTGCAGGGGCTGTTATTGATTGCAACAAAGGCAATGTCACCTTTCATGTTAATGGTAATGAGCATACGGTACACTTTCCGAGGAAACAACCTCAAGTCCACAGTATCAATTCTATTGGAAAAATTCCAACAATTACTATTGGAGGTTTTGAATTTCCTCTTTCTACTGTCAAGAAGAAATATGATATTCTTATTGTTGGGGGCGTGCATATCCCCGTTGAGGTAACCTAGTGCTATTCGAAAATTCTCCAGTTTCATGCGATTCGGAATGAGTTTGTTAACAAGACTTGATCAACATTGTTAGTGGATTCCTTTTGATGAGCATGAGGTGGATGAAGTCAGAAAGCACAACTCTCTGTACCCTCCTTCTACTTTCTGTTATTTAAATGAAATAAAGCAAAAATAGTATTTTTCTCTCTGTTTTCTGAATTATCCTTGTTATAAAAAATACCCCGAAAATAAAAGTTCTCCAAATGTCCTGAAAGTGAAATATGATTTTTTGTAGAATATTTAAGAATATCTGGCACTGAGAACACACCAGGGGGACCCACCATATGGCCACGAGGGTCCAGGGTGTGCCCCCTGCCTCGTGGACCCCACATGGCCCCCTCCACTTATTCTAGCACCCACACACTTCTTCTTCCTCCAGAAAAAATCCTCCCCTAGCTCAAACCCGTGTTCTAGCTCATCTTGCTGCGAGTTTTGATCTCCTTGCTCAAAGCTCCACTCACAAAACTGCTTTGGGGGTTGTTCTTCGGTAGGTGACTCCTCCAATGGTCCAATTAGTTTTTGTTCTAAAGCTTTATTTATTGCAAATTTTTGCTGCTTAGGTGACCCTGTTCTTGAGCTTGCATGTTAAATTTATATGGTCCCAAGTAGTTCTAATGCATGATATAGCCTCTAGGCACTTGTGGGAGTAGTTGCTATCAATCTTGTTGAGTTTGGTTCACTTTTATTTTGAGTCACTAAAAATTTCAGAAATTTTCAGAGGGAGAAAATGTTGAAGAGGTTGTTGAGAGGCTCTTCGAGCTGAAGCTCGAAGGATAAGCAAAGTGAAGAGAATAAGAAGCCCAAATATAATCTTCCTCGCACTACGGAGGTTCGGCCGTGCGAATGGCCTTGTGATGCATTCTTGAAGGCCGCCAAAATCTATGATGATTTTTATTACTTGGCTGAGAATGCAGGCCTCACCGACTTCCTCCACGACCAGCTCGAACAGTATCTCCTACTCACTAATATTTTTGTGCACAATTTTCATTTCCATGCTAGGAGATCACCACCTTCGGTAGATTTTTATTTATATGATGAGTTTAAGGAGATGTCACTCTATGATTTTTGTGTGGCTTGCAAGTTGCCTTTTGAGGGCAGCGTCGAGGAACTACATCCTACTGATGTGGCAGAATTTATTGATGAAATTGCTGTAGGGGAAAAGAGAAAAGTGTCAGATGCAAGAACTACTAGTATACATTTTCCTGTTCTATGTTACTATGCAATATTTGCTAGTAGATGTTCAATTGGTCACGGAAACAGTGGGGGCCTCAGTGCTCCGGACCTCGCCATTTTGTGCCATGCTCTACTCCATGACAGAACTTTCAGTTTAGGTGCTATGGTTGCTAAACGGTTGAGTCTAAACCGTACAAAAGGCCCCATTTTTGGAGGTATCTTTGCTTCGCGTCTTGCTAAATATTTTGAGATACCTATTAGACACTATAAGAAAGAGGAAAAGGTGCTGCCCCCTATTTTCTTAGACTATAAAAGTATGGTAGCACATGATTTTATTTGTGATGATAAGGAGAAGAGACTCATTTATAACCTGGTATTCAGTGAAAATACTTGTCAGATTATTACCCTGCCTGCACCTTCTTTGTTTAACATTCATTCAGGCACATACATCATCCTGCCTGATGACATTTATGCATATTGGGAGCGAACACGATCCCCAGAGCCTGAGCCAAAGCCATCTCCTGATCCATATCAGGAGTCTATTTATCAGTGGGATCCGCAAGAGCTCGCTAACCAGTGGCACCCCGAGGATCCTCCTGAGTACACTGGAGAGGATCACTTTGATCCATGGGCATAGACCAACTTAGGCCAAAAGCCTAAGCTTGGGGGAGTACGTATTTCTCACCGACATTACCTTCATGTTCACACACTCATTCTAGTTGTCGGTGCTCATATTTTTTCATTGTACTATCCATGCTAGTTTATTTACTGTTTTAAGCCTTCTTCTTGTGTGTTTGAAAAACCTTAAGAAAACCCCCCAAAAATTAGTTGTAGCTTTCAGCTAGTTTACTTTCCATGCCTATAGTAGTAATAATTAAAAGAAAACCCAAAAAGATTTCTCGTTCTTCTTTTGCTTGTTGGGAGCTTTCCCGTGTAAATAGTTTTATTTCCTTTCTTTTCTTTGGGGGTCAAGAGGAGAAGACCATGATGAAAATGTTGAAGTGACCCCCAAAGAAAATGTTCAGAGGAGTTTATAATGGTTTACCTTGCGTGCCAACATGTTATTAAAATGGTTGTGATGTGGTATGATAGGGTGGTATCCTCCTTTGAACGATTCGAGTGGCTTGACTTGGCACATGTTCACGCATGTAGTTGAAACAAAATCAACATAGCCTCCATGATGTTTATGTTCATGGTGAATTATATCCTACTCATGCTTGCACTCAGCGTTGATTAATTTTAATGCATGTTCATGACTGTTGTCGCTCTCTAGTTGGTCGCTTCCCAGTATTTTTCTAGCCTTCACTTGTACTAAGCGGGAATACTGCTTGTGCATCCACTTCCATAAACCCCAAAGTTATTCCATATGAGTCCACCATACCTTCCTATATGCGGTATCTACCTGCCGTTCCAAGTAAATTTGTATGTGCCAAACTCTAAACCTTCAAATGAAATTCTGTTTTGTATGCTCGAATAGCCCATGTATCAACTAGGGTTGTCTATATCTTCCATGCTAGGTGGGTTATTCTCACGAGGAGTGGACTTCGCTCCTCACTCACGAGAAAATGGCCGGTAACCGGGATGCCCAGTCCCATGCTCAAATCAAAATAATTGCAAACAAAACTCCCCAGGACTGTTGTTAGTTGGAGGCACCCGTTGTTTCGGGCAAGCCATGGATTGATGCTTGTTGGTGGTGGGGGAGTATAAACTTTACCATTCTGTTTGGGAACTTCCTATAATGTGTGTAGCATGGAAGATATCGAGATCTCTCGGTTGTTATGTTGACAATGAAAGTATGCCACTCAAAATATTATTTATCTCTATTTCAAAACCCGAGCTCTGGCACCTCTACAAATCCCTGCTTCCCTCTGCGAAGGGCCTATCTATTTAGTTTTATGCTGAGTCATCATCATCTTATTAAAAAGCACCAGTTGGAGAGCACCGTTGTCACTTGCATGCATTACTATTAGTTTACATTGAGTATGACTGTGACTGGATCTCTTTTACCATGAATTACAATGTCTAGTCAGTCCTTGATCTTCAGAGGTGCTCTGCATTTATGTTTTGCGGTCTTAGAAAGGGCTAGCGAGATACCATCTTGTTATATCATATTATGATTGTTTTGAGAAAGTGTTGTCATCCGAGATTTATTATTATTGCTCGCTAGTTGATTATGCCATTGATATGAGTAAACATGAGACCTAAGTGTTATTGTGAATATGGTTGGTTCATAATCTTTGCTGAAAACTTGAATGCTAGCTTTACATATTTACAACAACAAGAGCAAACAGAGTTTGTAAAAGTTTTCTTTATCACTTTCAGTTTGTCAACTGAATTGCTTGAGGACAAGCAAAGGTTTAAGCTTGGGGGAGTTGATACGTCTCCATCGTATCTACTTTTCCAAACACTTTTGCTCTTATTTTGGACTCTAACTTGCATGATTTGAATGGAACTAACCCGGACTGACGCTGTTTTCATCAAAATTGCCATAGTGTTATTTTTGTGCAGAAATAAAAGTTCTCGGAATGACCTGAAACTTCATGGAGAATATTTTTGGAATTAATAAAAAATATTGGTGAAAGAATCAACACCAGGGGGCCCACGCCCTGTCCATGAGGGTGGAGGGCTCGCCCCTGCCTCGTGGGCCCCCTGAGGCTCCACCGACCTCAACTCCAACTCTATATATTCACGTTCGAGGAGAAAAAAATCAGAGAGAAGGATTCATCGCGGTTTACGATACAGAGCCGCCGCGAAGCCCTAATCTCTCTCGGGAGGGCTAATCTAGAGTCCGTTCGGGGCTCTGGAGAGGGGAATCCGTCACCGTCGTCATCAACAACCTTCCTCCATCACCAATTTCATGATGCTCACCGCCGTGTGTGAGTAATTCCAGCGTAGGCTTTCTGGACGGTGATGGGTTGGATGAGATTTATCATGTAATTGAGTTAGTTTTGTTAGGGTTTGATCCCTAGTATCCATTATGTTCTGAGATTGATGTTGCTATGACTTTGCTATGCTTAATGCTTGTCACTAGGGCCCGAGTGCCATGATTTCAGATCTGAACCTATTATGTTTTCATGAATATATGTGTGTTCTTGATCCTATCTTGCAAGTCAATAGTCACCTACTATATGTTATGATCCGGTAACCCCGAAGTGACAATAATCAGGACCTCCCGGTGATGACCGTAGTTTGAGGAGTTCATGTATTCACTAAGTGTTAATGCTTTGGTTCGGTACTCTATTAAAAGGAGGCCTTAATATCCCTTAGTTTCCAATAGGACCCCGCTGCCATGGGAGGGTAGGACAAAAGATGTCACGCAAGTTTTTTTCCATAAGCACGTATGACTATATTCATATTGCATGCCTACATTACATTGATGAACTGGAGCTAGTTCTGTGTCACCCTAGGTTATAACTGTTGCATGAGGAATCGCATCCGACATAATTATCCATCACTGATCCAATGCCTACGAACTTTTCACATATTGATCTTTGCTTAGTTACTTTTTCGTTGCCACTGTTACAATTACTACAAAACTGTTACTGTTACCTTTGCCACCGTTACAGTTACTTCCATACTACTTTGCTACTAAATACTTTGCTGCAGATATTAAGTTTTCCAGGTGTGGTTGAATTGACTACTCAACTGCTAATACTTGAGAATATTCTTTGGCTTCCCTTGTGTCGAATCAATAAATTTGGGTTGAATACTCTACCCTCGAAAACTGTTGCGATCCCCTGTACTTGTGGGTTATCAAGGTGTTGTTGAAGGATGAGCTCATCCAACAAGGTGAGGATCTCCTCTGATTTTTTGCCAAAGTTTCATTCTAATTTGCTATACGATGAATTTCTATGAGCTGATGCTGCTATATGATGCATTGTTATGAGTTGCTCCTGGTGCTGCTATATGATGAATTGCTATGAGTTGCTGCTGCTATATGATGAATTTTTATGAGCTGTTGCTGCTATATGATGAGTTGCTATGAGTTGCTGCTGCTATATGATGAATTGCTATGAGCTGCTCCTGCTGCTGCTATATGATGAATTGCTATGAGCTGCTCCTGGTATATGATGAATTGCTATGAGCTACTGTTGCTGCTGCTACTGTATGATGAGTTGGTGTTGCTGCTATATGATGCTTTCAATTGGTGCTGCTATATGATAATAACCAGCCACTTGGACTATCAAATTTTGATAAATAATGGTTCTTCATTTAAATTTACGCAATAGGTTCTTCATTTAAATTAGGCAATGAGCTCTCTATGGAAGACATTGACCAAAGTAGATTGTCCCAAGTAGATGGTATCTTTATATTTGCATTTTGAACAAATATTGATGGTCTGTTTTCCTATCATATTAATTACTACACTGGGTTCAATTCGTGATGTTTGCAAGTCAAATTAATTTTCATATGGGCAGCAAAATGACAAAATATAATGCAATCTATATGGGTCCATCATGTACGTACCGGCCTATGGGCCTCCCAGTGTAGGTTTTACTTTTTTTTAAACATCGGCAACCCAATGTATTTTTTAATAAAACGCAGATCTCTATTCTATTTATCTATATATAAGAATAATAATGCAGTGTTCAATTTATGTTTTCCCATCTAACCACATTATATATATTTATATTATTACTATTATCGTATATTTAATAGAAACTTATATATAAAATATAAAAAATATCCCATATCTTATTAACTTTAAAAAATGTTTAACAGAAGTTGGCAAGGAAAATCCTGGTTGTTTTTTACTCTGAGGCAAGGAAAATCCTGGTGATTGTGTACAAAAGCTTGCGAAGATTTTAAGGACCAATGTAATAATAACGCGCTCATTTTTCTTTTGAGCAATAAGTCGCTAATTTGTTAAATATATATATAATAAAATGTGTAGCTTCGGTTTAGTTTTTGATATTAATTGCTCCTTCTAACCTAACATTAAATATAGAACAAGCCCAGCTAATTCATGTATTTCAACAAAGTGCAAATGGGTTGTGATTTCTTAGAAAAAATTAAATGGGCCACATTGACGCGAATTATTTCTTCACCCAGCCCAGCAAATGGACTGTAAATTCTAGAAACATGGGTTAAATATATGCCATATTTTTGCAGGCTGACATTTAGGCCAATAGGTCGAAGCCTACGCAAGGCGTTGTCAACTTAGTCAACAAATGATTCTGACATCTACAACCATTGAATTTATATCCAACGGCCGGCATGCACCTTCAATCTCTCGTCTTCTTCCTCCAGCGTCGCCGGAACTCCCTGCTCTGGCCTCCGGCAACTAGCGGCTCTGCTTAGCACGCATCGCTACGAAGTGCTACCCCATCGCCGGCCGGGCTATCCCTTCACCCCTCCACACCTCCTGTTATTCTCAGCCGACTACAGCCCCACGCCGCACCAGAACCAGTTATAATCCTTGTACTCCTCTCCGTCTGCGACTCCACTGCCGTGTCTTCCCTTCTCCGGGTCGTTCCCGTCCGGGGCCTTGCCGTCGTCCACCGCCTTGCTACGCTCGGCGCGGCGTGGTCAACAAACGAGAGTCATTGGAAGAGGACTGTACGTGGAGAGCCTGACAGCTGGGACCTAGATTCGACTACAGATCGAAAAAGATCCACATGCAGCTAGAGCAACGACGGTTTCAAAGAAACTTATACCTTAGGGTCGTCGGGATGTGGCAAGGCGTGCGGCGGGAGGCCGGATCTGCCCACACTACGTACGGCAGCGAGGAAGAAGGGGTCGGTGGCCCTCCCTCACAGGCGCTGGGTGAAAGAGAACAGCGCAGCCGGCAATGGATTGCCTCCCTCGCCGAAGGCGATAGAGTGAACGCTGCACCTCCTCCCCTTCCCGGTGCGACGGGATACAGACGCCTCCTTCACCAGCTGTGAGGGGGAGAGAGAGACAAGAGGCCAACGCAGTCTTGTTTAGATCTGGTGAAGAGAGGGTGAGAGACTGTGAATATAGCAAACCCTAGCAAATGAACGCTGAGCCTCCAGCGTGTAACATATATGTAGTGCGGCGAGCGTGTGGAGAGTGCAAACCCTAGCGAACAAGCGCTGAGGCTCCCGCTTATATATATACTACTGTAGTACGGACTGAGCTCCGGTGCCTTCACTGCACCTACTTTTGGCTGTATGACAGGTGAGCCAGCCACATTGGGCCCACCTGTCATAAATCCAAAGGCAGGTGCACTAAGTCAATGAAGCTGCGTCCATATAGTACTCTCGTGTATACGACTAATATATAGTGGAGTGGTTTTCTTATTCTCTCCATAACAATCGTTTTAAATTGTGTAAGTACGAAACGAAAATCTTTATTTAATGTACAGTGAAGAAAACTAGTACTACTTCCGATGAACTAACGATCCACGCCCACGTGTCCTGGTCGCACTTCTTGTCCTTCACGTGTGGTACACTACCCTCCCTTAAGTGAACAACCACACATGCGCCAAATTATCGGAAACGTGTGAGAGTGTGTACAAATAAAGAATTTTAATTTCAATTAGCGGAAAGGTTTGAGAGTATTAGAAAGTTTGACTTCAGTCAAATCTAATATGCGGAGTAAATAAAAATGGAGGGCTACTACGTCCATCCGGGTTTTTAGTCCACACCATTTTTTAAATCAAAGTTAATAGCTGGACAAATAAAATTACAGCGGAGCTGGAGACAAAATTGTGAGAAGGCTTAGAAATCAATACAAAACTTATGCTCTTAGTACCAACGTCGATCCTTCTTCGAGGAAACATTTGGTTCATAGCCAATTGTGTGATAAAATTGCACCAACGTGAAAGACGACTGTGTCTCCAACGCAACCAAGGTGAACTGACGAAGGATATCATCTTTGTGCATAACAAGCAAAGAGCACTGATGGAAGACAAGTTGTTTTTCATTGAAAATCGATCAGCTTCACCAGCCGACGCAACCATGAGGCGCAACCATGAGCATCGATAGGTCATCGTGGTGATGCATCATCCATTTGGCATCAAGTTTGGGTGAGGCACCTATGAAGTTCGACAAATCCTCACTGTGGTCTGTTTCTTCTCAGTAATCAAGCTCGAGGAAGGAAGAACCACGTGGCAGAGGACAGTGAGGCGGAACAACAATGGCCATCCAATTTTGTGCAGTTCCACTAAAATTGAGGAAGACATGCCCGGGTATGGAGACACGCATCGCTGTTTCCAAAAATATAAAAAAGGGTTAGCAACGACATCTCAATTGTCAATAAGAATTAATGAAAAGTATACCAACAAACAGAAGCATCATAATTATCTTGATGGGAACTAAACCAGGATACCCGAGAAAAAAAGCATTTCTTCATTTAACCAGTGATAGTACTACCACCATATGGACAATGACCACACAACCACCATGTACTTTTTGTCGAAACAACATGTATACCTCCACCGAGGCATAAATCAGGACAACTTTTCGAGTGGCATTTCCTCTGTAATAGTACTAGTAGGTGATGTTGGACCAGCCAACGAACCCTAGCTACTATGCATGGGGAGCTGGGGAGTAGTCGCATAGAAGAAAACCCGCACGCAGCGACCTGGGGAGCTGGACCAGTACAAGAAGTTATACCTCAGGTGGGCGAGATGTCGTTTAGGCGGGCAGGCGGGATCTGCCCACATGACGGCAGCGAACAAGGGCGCGGAGGATCTTCGTCCGCGCCAGCGCCGGCTCCGAGAGGACGGTGCGCATCGGCTTCCTCCGTCACCGACGGCGACAACGTCAACGCTGCACCTCCTCACCTCCCGCAGCGGACGGGATTCGGCCAGATCTGTGACCACCGGTGAGGAGAGAGATAGAGTGGACACTGTCATCTTGTTTTGATATGGAGAGGGTGAGAGAGCGAGACGCGAGCAACTCTATCAAACAAGAGGCTATAATGGAGTAAAAAAATCTCTCCATAGCAGTGGTTTTAAATAGAATACGCGCGTTCCCGGAAAAAAGAAACGAAAACTGGCAGACAATTTTTCTAACGTACCAAGAAAGAAAACTCGATCAAAAACACGCCCCCGCTTCCAGGTCGCGAGAGTCGTCGCGCACACACACATAGACATAGACATGCACATTCGTGTTTACGTAAAATTCCATTTCCATCTCCATCTCCAATCATATTTGTCCAACTGGCACATTATTTACGTTGTTAATTATATACGCAGCAATATTAACGTACAACATCTCTTGTTTGCGCACGTCCGGACCGCTGCCACGGCCGGTCCTGACCAACCCGAACCCTCTTCATCACCCGCGTGTGCTTCCCGCCCAAAACGGTCAGTGCCGCATTCATGCCCGGCCAGAGCGGACGCGACCTCTCACTGGCACCGGCATTGAAGCGGCGCGCCGACCGAGAGAGCGTCGCCCGCGCCGCTTCCGGGTGCACGCGGCTGCTCCGCGTTCAAAGGTCGCAATATCCGGCTACAACATGCATGTAAAAAGTTCTTGGGAGTCCGTGCTACAGCTAGCTGTCCTCCCCCAACTCGTCAATCTCTTCCAGTAGTGTTAGTACTCCATGGCGCGATCCATCGACAAGCAGGCGGGAAAGTTATCGTATACTCGGTTTGCGCTGAGTGGCATGCCGAGCGACCGTGTGGGGTCGAGCCGTGGAGGAGGGTGAGACACGAACACGACAGACGTGATTTAAACGTTGGTTTTGCTCGATGGCGCGATCCAACGAAACTAAACGTTGGTTTCTCTCCGTTTCCATTTTTTCTCCGGAAAAACGGAAACTTTCCACTCCATTTTCATTCCTATTCCAAGGTTGCCCCGTTACAACATTCCATCAAATACAAAGGAAAACTAACACGCATGCTGATGCATCTCAATGATTCACAGATCATAGCCAATATTTACTTCACAACTAAAGAAAAAAGTTGTGAGAGCGTGTACGAAAGAAAAACTACTGATGGGGTCACTACGACTTAAACCCTAAACCCTAAACATGATTTAATTTCCTGGCCAGGTAGAACCTGTCGAAGGAAAGACGGCTGGCACCCTCGGATCATACGATGCTTTTGTGCAGTTCCACTAAAATCGACCTAAGCATCCCTGATGGCAAAGATATTGAAGAAGTGTGATTAGAATAATAGTACTGGCACTAGTTCATGAGACATAAACTCATCACAAGTAGAAGCCAGGAGAAGTAGAGAAAGATCGACATGGAGATGGAGCTACGGCAGTGGAGCAAGCCGGCTCCAAAAGGAAGATGGACTACCTGGGACGTCGGGCTGTAGCTAGAAGGGAGGTTGGGACGCGGCATTGGCCCATACCGCGGTGACCCCCGATTGGGACGCACCGACTGTGGGTTTTCTCCCTCGCCGATGTAGACCGCGTCTACGCAGAACATTGTTCCCTTCCCCCAACTGCGGGATCAGGCCCGTCGTTCTATGCTTGTGAAGAGAGCAACCTAAGCAAGCAGGCTTGTAGCTTAGGCTCCTGCTAGTGTATATATAGTGGTTTTCTTTTTCTCTCCATATCAACCATTTTATATTGCGTACGTGTCATTCAAGAGTGAAATGATGGTTGCTTCTTCCGACTAACTTACTGTGTGATTTGACTGCTCCTTAGTGGCCCCTACACGTACTCCCCCTACGTGTATGCAACAGTCACACGCACACATGGACGAAAAACGCGCGTGACGCCCTAATGCATGCATGTCCGAGCACACGACGGAACACACACGGTCACGCTCAAGTGCTCAACCTACACGTGCATGCACACACATACTCAGTCAGGGTGAGCTAGTGACCGTATAAACACCGGAAAATATATATATTGAGCGCAATGAGCGTATTATGAAGTCCACTGACCGTATTTTTACAAATATACAGTGACAGACAGTGTATTTATCTTGTTTGAAATTAAGCCATATTAACCGGAGAGGAGGCAGTATGGACTAGCATTACTTTGATGTGTCCCGTCAACTTGCCGAACAAGGAGAAGGTTGCAGGACGGGAGAAGCTTGCGCGTGGTGGCTCGCAGGACAAGGAGAAACTTTTGACTAATGCAAGCTCTCATTCACTCAGGCGGTGGACGTGCAACAGTTAATTCGGTGTCAGATTGCCAGAAGCATACACTATACTACTAGTGCTATTATTGTTCGACTTCCCGAATAGGCGAACAGCCAAGCGCAAATTTTACTAGTACTACTACTATAGTCTATAAAGGTATGTACTATACTAGTACTAGGAACCGGATGGAGGAGCGTCTGCACTCTTATTATAATTTTAAAATGTGATAAAGCAATCTTCAACATATTTGGTTCTCTTTGAGGGTTCTCGCATGTGATAATGGAAGTTGATTGCATGGAACACTCGCCACAATTCTCGCTTAATTCTGGCTCATATCCCATTACAAATAGTAGCGCTCGGTAATATTTCCTCTTTTTTTGCTATTCAGCATGTAAACAGGTCAGCAAACCTTGCGGCGCATCTTCGTGCGAACCGTGCTTGCTGCACTTTGAATGTGGCCGAGAGCTGGCTTGATGAAACACCTCGCTTCCTACTTCTTTTTTTGCGGGGTACCTCGCTTCCTAGTGACCAGTGTCTTGGCTGATCGTCCTAAGAATGCTTATATATGAATAAAGCTCTCTCATTTACCCGCAAAAAAGATTAAGCCATATTAACCGGAAAGGAGGGAGTATGGGCTAGCACTACTTTTTGGTGTGTCCCGTCAACTCGCAGAACAAGGAGAAGCTTGCAGGACAAGGTGAAGCTCGCTTACGCCTTTTGACTAATGCAACCTACCCTCGGTGGACATGCATCAGTCCATTCGGTGTCAGATTGTCAGAGGCATACACTGTAGTACCCAACATGCGGAGTACCATCATTGTTCGACTTCACGAAGAGGCGAAGAGCCAAGCGCAGTAGTACGAGTAGTACTACTACTAGAACCGCATGGCGGAGCGTCTGTACTCTTATTTTTTTATCTCTGATAAAGTACACGTTTATTCCGAAGAAGGGCGGAAAACGGCAGCCCAACATGTAATGAATGATATCGATCAACCAACCATGCTCGAATATATCTTGGCCTCCGTGCGAGCCCGTCTGTGTGTTCTCGCTCCTCGTCTCTCTCAAGGAATGGCGGGTTGGCTCTTTGCCGTCAATTGAGATCGGTTTGCTCACACTCCTGTCCCACATGTCAGTGATATGCCAAGAGGAGGTGCGTTGACCGACTGGCCATACGCGTACTTGGTTTTGCACCTTCATACCACTCCTCCCTCCGTCACAGTTTACAGGGCGCGCTTCATTATGATGCATTTCTCTCAATGCATTTCCACCACCAGAGAGACTTTAGATGCGTTTGGTTTAATGCTCAATTAATTAGGGCGTGGTAACCGCAATCAAGTCCACAGTTTTCTCTCCATGTACTGTACTACTACGGAGTGGAGTAAGTGCATGCATGTGTGTACCCGGGGTGGAAGCACAGCATGCATGTGTGTACTCATTATTCCCTCTAGTAATAGACGCCGTGCTATAACTACCAATGCTATTTTTCAGGCCGATCGCTAGTCGCCTTGGTCCCATAGATTTTTTTCTTTTTTCTGAAGCGCGTTGTATAAACAGTGACGGATAGAGTAGTATGAGCGGATTCAAAGAAGAGCGTATTTATGGTTGCTTCTTCAGAGCAACTTACAGTGGGAAAGGTGGGGCTTATGATTTGACTGCATTACTCACTATTAATGCGGCGCAACGACCGGGCTGAGTCTCCCATGCGGTTGTGCACTACCCCCTCGGTTCTTAAATATACTCCGGAGTATTTGTCTTTCTAGAGATTTCAACGAGTGACTACTCAAATATTTGTCCTTTTAGAGATTTCAAATGGACTGGCACATACAGATGTATATAGACATATTTTAGAGTGTAGATTCACTCATTTTGCTCCGTATGTAGTCACTTGTTGAAATCTCTAGAAAGACGAATAGAATATTTAGGAACGGACGGAGTACACATACGAAGCAAAATGAGTGAATCTACACTCTAAAATATGCCCGTTTGAAATTTCTAAAAAGACAAATATTTAGGAACGAAGGAGTATAATTTTGTGCATGGCACATGGACCCGGATGATGAAGAGGCTTCTGGCAATGCTACCAAGCTTCCATCATTTGTTTACATAATTGACGTACTATACAAATAATTTTCCAGCGACATGAAATTGTACAATGGTGTGAGCTTTCAGCTTTTGTTTCACGTGTCTTGCCATCGATGCTCTTTCGGAAACAATAAAAAACTAACTTCCTTGCTAATGCATGTCAATTATTAGTAGATCAGAGCTAATAATTACATCACAACTGAAGACAGAGTTGTAAGAAGGTGTTAAATTAAAATTAATCCATGCTTTCATTGGCAGCAACGTCCCCCAGCTCTGTCTAAATCAACAAGGCATGTTGGGAAAAAAAGTAGCTGTCTGGAGCATGCAACATTCCGATCATTTTGTGCAGTTCCACTAAAATAGAGCTGAGCGTCCCTGTTCCAAAGATATTAAGTGTGATTACGATAATAGAGGACTGCTGATGAAACAATAAACACACAAATAGAAGCCGGTCACCTTTGCAGTCTCTCTTAAGACTAACTAGTTGGAGAAGATTAGGCTCGGAGTTGGATGAGGAGGATAGAGCAAAACCAATCTCCCTTTGTGCAGTCGCACTGAAATGTAGAGACGTTGCCCGTGTGACATTTTAGTACAACTGCACAAAACACTCTTAAGAAAAAAGTGATTTGTGCAGTTCACCAAAAGGTCGCAATAGCAACGAGTAGAAAGGAAACAATTACTGGCCAATAACAGTTGATGACACATGCGACGACAAAAAAGAAGCATATTCCTTGTCCATAGAAATCGTTTTATATTCTGTGTACATGCCATTGAGCGCTATAACTTTATTTAAAAATAACGCGGCAACGCGTCAAGTCAAACTTTGTTTCGTGCACGCGTGGTACACGACCTCCCTAGGTAAACAACCGCTACAGGCGTTCAAATTAGCACGTGGGCTGCCATTTCGTAAAGAAATGAGCTCCACCGTGTACCCGCGCGGGTGTGGCTGGGCACGAAGCGTGAGTACGTGCACGGTGCACCTATTCTCTTCTTGTATACGTACACCACCTACGTGGGGTTGTGTGAGAGAGATACAAACCTAGAGAGATATAGTGTGTGGGTTCTTGAGAGTTTTTTTGGGGGGGGGTCAATCAAAAAATGTAACATATGCAATGTGTGTGAAATAGAGTCCTGGATATAACATATATATAGAGGGGGCGATCCACGAGAAGAGAGTGGAGGTATCATCGGCTTGAGGTGTCCATAGAATCGAAGAGAGGGATGGTGTGTGTGTGTGCGCGCGCGGTATCGATAAAGAGTGCCATCAAATTTGTGTGTGCCCACGTCAAAGATATAGAGTGGCTGGCCTACTGGAACGTGAGATGGGACATGTGCAGTTTGTCTCTGTGGCATGGATACCTACCTGCAGCGCTCGACTATCGGTGTGTGGTGGGGGAAGAGGGAGGCCCAATTAACTATAGAGGTACAATGGCTGGTATATGTGTGGAGGAGAGAGGCCTACCTCATGTATTAAGGAGATCGATCTGCCTCATGTATTAAGGGAGATCGATCGGCATCCATGCATATGTGTAGGAGAGGAATAAGGTTGGGAGAGAGACAGAGCTAGAGTATTGGAGGGGGTGGTAGTGGAGTTGCTTCTAACAAATGGTGGGATAGGCTTGCTAGACAAACGGAGGGCACGCCCGCAATATCAATAAGAGAGGAGATGGCTGCTTGTTGTCTGTGCACGTGCGTGTGAGAGACGGGTCAGGAGGCATGCACGAATGATGAGGGGGGACGATGTGGCTGTGGTAAGCAGACGTAACTACATAGGAAGATCAATCGCCCTTTGTTAGAGAAAGGAGAGACATAACTTGTGAGGTACGTCGATCGATGGGGGGGGGGGTAGTTAAAGTCGATCTAGGTATATGTTGGGAGATCGATCGGTATACATGCATGTGTGTGTTAGAAGCAAATGAGGCACGAGGAGAAGGATAGAGAGATAGGGATGCATGTAGGAGGTGGTACGAGAGGCATACTATATCGAGGGGGGAGGAGTGTGCGAGTACGAGAACGATGAAAAGAGTGGTGGGAGTGAGGCATGGACGGTGACAAGGGAAGAGGGGAAGCTTGTGTTTGTGCTAGGCACACCTGGCTAGAGAGGCATATCGATCGATGTGTGCCGTAAATAAGGAGCTGGGGGGCCTACACACACTGTGGGTGAACGACCTAAAGTGAAAAGATGAATTTGCGCGATGGAGCTAGAGAATGCTGAGGGAGGGTGAGAGGGATGCGGGGGTGTGCATGCACAAGAGAAAGTTAGCGCTAGCTACAAAGATAAGAGGGTTGTGTGGGTGTAAAAGACGAATAGAGATCATATATACTTCATTATAAAAAGCGAATTCGGATATTTGAAGAATTTATCATAGTGTTTCAAACCGACGCGTGTGAATATATACAACGGTGATACACATGGTGTGGTTATGAACATGTTATACTACATTTAATATATTTTATCTCTACTCTTATAAAAAAACGGAGTTGTTGATGATGGTGTGCCTGCCATCCTGCATTATAGGCCGTCCGATTTATATCTGGCGGATAGCAAGGAAACTATGATGGTTGAAGTTGGCAACAATCATGATTGTAGATTCTTATTGAAATAGAGAAACGAATTCAAATTTAGTTCGAATTGCAGCGGTAGTATAGAAATTTGGAATGCACTAAAATGTTGGTATGAGTAGGTTACATGCATTATACAGCAAGTGAAAAAATTTAATCGGACATAACATGGATTCATACTCCCTCCTACCATCTATATAGGGCGTAATGAGATTTTCAAGACCGCCTTTGACTATCGACAAGATTAATAGTACATGACATGCACAATGTGAAAATTATATCATTGAAAGAACCTTTCACAAACGAATTTAACGGTGTGCTTTGTGTAAGTTGCATGTCATATATCATTGCTCTAATATTCGGTCAAAGTTAGCATCGAAAAACGCATTAGGCCCTATATAGATGGAAGGAGGGAGTAGCTTTGAACAGCATTTGTATAGTAAAACGGGGGAAGACTCTCTCTTTGTGTGGTGTGAATAGTTTTATTTTTTTCGTTTTCTTTTTGGTTGAGGGAAGTGCGAATTGATTTGGTACGTACAAGTACAATATTACTACACATTAGGCTTGTCCCTAAAATTCAACCCGCGTCTTGTTATATCCCGAAAATTCAGATATCGTGCTCCCAAAACTGGCGCCTTCACAACCCGCGCCTTGCTATCCCGAAATTACAACGGGCGCGAAAACTCCCTCCAGCTGCCAAATCCCGACACGTGAAATCCCCCTTCTAACCCTGAGCCGAAAGGGCCGCTAGTTCAAATCGGTGGGGGGTACTTTTGTAACACACCCTACATTTTGGACAAGCGCGTCCCTAAGTCATGCTTCACCCCCTCCCATTGCCCCCTTTTCGCCATTCGAAATCCTAGGCCGCCATAACCTCTCCGCTCCAGCCGCGAAACCCCACCCTCCTCCGTCCGCCACGTCACCGCTGCCTAGCCGGAGCCTCTTCCCCGACGACGTCGTCCACCGCAACAGCTCGACGTCCCTCGTCCACCTCCCCGGATGAGGATCCGTCGTCCATCTCGCTGTCCCGCCGGTTCAGCCGCCCCGTCCTCCACCTCCAAGGAGCTGCTCCGACGATCGCCTCGTCTATCGCGGCTGTTCCATCCCCACAGCGCCGCCTTAACCTGCTCCACCGGAACCGCGGCATCCTCACCGACTCCTCGGACGAAGCCGAGGCCTACTCGGCGCCACCAAAGAGGTTGTACACTCATCGCATCGCACCTTCTCCTTAACTCGACCTCCCGGCGCCGACGGTGCTCCATCCCGCACCCCCATGGAGCGGCTACCTTGAAGCCGGCACCGCGGGCGACATCTCCACGGCGGCTCTCCCCTAGTGCGAGGCCCCTTCGGCGGCGGCGGCCATACCAGCCGGATCTGCTGCTGCTGCTCCGGCTCTCGCTCGCTCGCGCTGCTGCTGCTGCTCCGGCTCTCGCTCGATCGCTCGCTCGCCCAGCTGCTGCTGCTGCTCTTCCCCTCGCTCGTGCTGCTGCTCTGCTCCAATTAAGCCACACTTTAGTCGACTGAATCGACTTTTGGGTCAGTCAATTTTTAGGGGTTGGGGGCCTTGCTGGAGTTAAGGAAGAACCACCCGCAGCGGGGACGGGGGCTCGCCGGAGAGGTACCCCACTATCTATCTTAGGGTTCAGGGTGGGGGCGGGGGGCCTAGAGGGCTGGCCGGGGCGGCGGTGGCAAGTTGTTTCGGGGCGGCGAGGCGGCGCTGGGGCCGGCGGTTCGGCCGGTGGTGGCTGGCGGCTCAGGGGGGTGCAGGTTGAAGATGAACTGCAGGCCCTCCCTAAACTACATGTCAAGTGCCTCTCTGCTACCATTGCGTTCAGTTTCGACAGTAGCATTCAGATTCCACAGTAAATTTTAGTTTCGACAGTTAAGTTCAGAGTCAACAGTTTTTACCTCATCTGTTGTAGTCAGGTGGTTTTTGGTGATGTTAATTTTACATCCATTTTACATCATCTATTGGAGATGCTATTAGAATCCCACTTGAGATTGACGATGTCTGTCTTGTGCTGCTTCAGCCTTGACGTCTTATGGCTCACCGGAGCTGCTCCAACGACAGAACGATCCATCACAACAGAGCAGTGCCCTGGACGCCGTCTACAGATTCCTCAGATCTTCCTCCACACCTCCGACAACCACCTCTGCCTTAACTGCTTCAGCGACCAACCCAATGATGCTGAGGTCGAGACGGCTACGGCAAAGAGGTTGTACACTTGTTGCATCACTTATTACTATACATTCACGTCGATCCATTAGGGCAATTTTGGTTCAACGGAAAAACGTCGATCCACTAGTTGTTACCATCACTCTAAATTTCTGCATGCTCTCCTTACATAATCTCACCATATTTTTTTCATATGCATGTCAGATATTGTACACAGTCATGCTGAACATGTAGAGAAAAAGAGAAGAGTTTTGCGCGGCAATACAATGTCATGCAGACATCGCTCCATGGTGGGTTCAATGGCAAACCCTCCCCACCCCTCTCCAGATTGTAATCCAGAGGAAGATATCTGTTCTGAGGCGGATTCAGACGCCGCTGACCACTCCTATTTACCCCCCCCCCAAGGTGTTTGCTCTACCTTGGCATGATGATGTTAGTCATATCATGCATATGTTGCCTTGCAGTGCCTACTTTTGACATCATATATGTCATCTGCTTAGTTTAGACATGTTCTGTAATGCCACCTGTTTAGTTTCTATATCATATATGGGAATTATGCAGTCTCATGTCTTTTAGCCAGCCATAATATATGTGAAATGTGCAATGCCATCCTGTTTAACCACGCATCATATATTTGAATGATATCTTGCCCATCCTTTTCTTCATTACATTTCCATTTGTCGACAATGTTTGTACATTAAACTACTCTTCCTGTGAATCAGCCATTTGGGTGGGAGATGGAAAAATCTGGAGTGAAAACAAGGCCTTCAGAGCAGACAGTGCTACCTGTCGAAGCAGATCTCTTGTTGGGTCCCGATAGCTCCTCAGAGATGGATTCAGAGAAAGATGACAAGTCCTATTCCCCCACTGAGGTGTATGCTCTAACTTGGCACGGTTATACTGCTCATATCATGCATACGGTGTCTTGCATTGCATAGTTTAGACATCATATACACAATATTCAACACCATGTTCTTAGTTCAGACATCATATCGAATGCCCTATGTTTAGCATATAAATCACATATGTGAATTAAATGATGCGATTCTGATTACTTAGATAACATGTAGGTGAATTATGTCATGCGATCCTGTTTAGTTATTCATCATATCTTTGAATTATGTTATGCTATGGTATCCAGTTTAGATAGACATCATATATGTGAAATTATGTCATGCTATCCGTTTTAGTTAAACAATATACATGTCAACTATTTCATGCCCTCTTTTTTCCACACTATCTATTGCATCTGTCTCTCATACAATGTATGTACATTCAACTATGTTTCCTGTTTATCAGCCATTTGAATTGGAGCGGGTGATGCCAGTATCTAGCGGACTAAAAACACGGTCTTCAAATAAAACAGTGCTACCTCTTGGTGGAGATAGCACCCCAGTACATGCACAAGAACCAGCCCTACCACACATAACCCAAACTCTCGCAGATTGTACCCCTACTGCGATGGACAGAGAACCAGCTTCACCCAATCTAACCCCAACCCCAGCCGATAGTAACCCAGTTCCTGTTGACACAGCACCATCTCCACCACAGAGCTCCCAAACAAGAGCAGTTAGTAAGGCAGCTCCAGTGCCCAAAGGGCCAGTACTATCACGGCGAACCCCAACTCCACCAGTTAGTACGCCTATTCCTGTGGAGGAAGCACAACCAGCTAGTCGTAGTTTAGCATCTATCGCATTTGATGCTGTTAAATCGTATGTGCGTATCTTCCCATCTTGGAAATATTATACTGAAGATGAAGGAAAATGCCAGTTGCAGGTGTTTGTCCAGGAGTTATGTGTAAGTAATGTTATTCATGGCAATTACTTTGCTTCGTCCCATACATCCTACCTCCATGATGGTTATAATACAGCAAATTTTCCCATTTTTCTCTATAGAGAAGGACCAATTTGGAAACTCAGGATGAGGTAACCTGTGCTAATACCTCTGCTATCTTCAAGAATGCTTGGTGGCAGTATCGGAATTACATGAAGAAAACGTACTTCACCGGCAAAGAAACTCATCAAATTCCCTTACGTTCTCCTGAGACACATTTACTGGACGATGACTGGGAACGCCTTGTTCTGTACTGGTCCCGAACCAAGAATGTGGTAAGGTCTATGAGCTCATTTTCTATTTTTAAGTATTATATTCTTGCGTCTTACTGTACTCTGTTCATGTAGAACAAGTGCCTAAACCTGAAGAACAATTGTTCTAATTTAAGATTCCATTGCTATCATAGTTCAAAAAAACGCTAGGCGTTAATTGTGCATTTTGCCACCGCCTTGCGCTTTACTGACCAAAGCGCATGCTTATGCGCAGTTATGCACAGATTATGCGTAGTTATGCGCAATGAATTTTGCCAACGCCTAGAGCCTAGGCGCTTAAGCGCTCGCTTAGGCGCGCCTTTTTAACTATGATTGCTTTGCTCTTGTATCACTGTATTTACTCATACAAACTTATTTTTAAATTGAAGGATCTAATCGAAACTCCAATGGCACAGTAGGTATGTTCACGCATGTTTCTTTAACAGGTTTGCTCTTATCAATAGCTCTGTTGATTTCAATTTCAATTGTGTATACAGTTGACTTTCATATCATGCACATTACTAGCATCACAACATAGCCAATAGTGTTGTTGTACATGTAGACCCGTCTTACCCATCTGAAATCTTGTTGTGCCGTGTAGTTTCCCACGCTTTGTATTCTTTCACTGCTGCTTTGTCTTGAACTGATATGATTTGAACCGTGTCTCTATTTTGATTTGGCAAGACAATGCAGTGACCATAGGACATTGATATATGTTTGTTTGATGCTTTTATTATGTACTAGTACTTGGCAATAGAAGACTTGGTAGTTTAATCCTGTCCACCTTACTAATGAACTGGTTCACCGAAATGAGTTTCATATACTAGTACATGCTAAACTTGTTATGTGTCTGCTTGTTTCTTCTTTTAGAATGCTGACAGAATATTGGGAAAGAGTGCCTTATTAAGCAATGGTAAAGGAAGTAATGCAGATAAGGTTCAGGATAGTGACACATCCTTGTTGGTCTCCAACAAAGCTGATAAAACAGCTAAGGAAGACTATCTTGAAGACAGCGAGACAACCCCAAAGTCTCGTCTTGGTTTAGTGTTCGAGTTACTGGCCACTACCGCTTGCACAAGCTATTCAAACTCACTGTCTGAATCAGTCCGGTTTCTTGAGTCTCAACTACAAGCTGAAAGACATTGATCAGCTGTGCTGCGACAAGAAGCGGAAGGACTGTGGAAGTCCCTGGAGCATTCAGATGCATACTTTCTGGTGCAACAGCAAGCGTTGGAGGATTTTAGCGCCAAACAGGACAAAGGTAATCAACTTGCTAAGCTTATTGCCAGCATGGTGGATACCCAGGATAAAATTTCTTGAGCTCTTCTGAAGTTGTTTCAGTTATGCTCTTGTTTTGCTGCCGCGTTTATTTGCACTGGTGGCCAATTTTGACGGCCAGTGTATGTAATGTGCTGCTTTGTTCCCTATATTTGCACTGGTGGCGAACTTTGATGCCCAGTGGATGTAATATGTGTAATAGCGGTAATAGGCTAGCGTTAATTGCTTGCTTATTTATTTCCTTATTGTCTTGTTTAGTTGTTTGCTTGTAGTCACTGCAGTTCTTTTTCTATTTTTTTCTAGTGGCCACAATAGCCAATTTTTGGTAACTAGGCCAAAATAATCGTGGCAACACACGGACTGTTGTAACCATGGGCCTCCTGCAGGCCGTATGATCCATGGGCCTTCGTCTGGCCGTAGGATCCATCGGCCTTCTATACGGGCCTTAGGGTCCATGGGCCTTCTACGGGCCGTAGGGTCCATGGGCCTTCTACGGGCCGTAGGATCCATCGGCCTTCTACTGGCCATACTATCCATGGGCCTCATACGGGCCGTAGGATCCATGGGCCTTCTACGGGACGTATCATCATTTCGCCAACCATGGGTCGTACTATTCGTGGACCATAACGGGCCGTTAATAGGCCGTATTTGATACCTCTATGAAAATAGCCCAACGGGTTTTTTTGACATGAAAACGGCCCAACATATTAACGGTCCGCAAACGGGCCGACTGTAACGACGGGCTGAATTTGGCCCACAAGCAGAAAATGACAGTAACGGGCCGTATGTAACCGAATGCTGCAAATGAGCCCAAGAATCAATGGGCCCTGAGAAGGCCGAAAGATAACTTGGGCTGGAAACGGCCCAATGGAATAACGGCCCGTTAATGGGTATAAAGTGATACACTGTTCATTACGGGCCAGTTTCACCACGGGCCGTTAATGGGCCAAGAGTTATAAAGGTCCTCATATGGGCCGAAAGAAGTCATGGGCCACACATGGGCCGGGAGTTAAAATGGGTTGAATCATATTGGACGGCCCAGATGACGCTACTGGGCCTAATTCGGATAGGGCGTAACGGGCCCTGGGTTAGCGGGTTGTAAATGGGCTATATGCGAACAGACCGTTAACAGGCTTTCCGTGGGCCGGCCTGCCACCTTTTGACCAAGTCAAACGGGCCGGCCTTTTCACAGGAATGGGCCTCTGTTGGGTCGTGCCACATGTCGCCGTATCATAGGCGCCTTCGGTCCAATGAGCGGATGACATCTGTCCCAACGGTGAGCCGACACGTGTTTCCTCCAGCCAATGATGATTTTACACGTGGAAAATCCCCATTGGTCGGGGCTGTTAACGGGTTATCGGATCCAAAACTCGACCCGATAGCTTAACGGCGTTCCGTTACGGTGGATGCCACGTGTCGGTCACCCTTGACGAAAGCACTTCTGTGACGCGCGATTTATCGTCATGGAAGTGGACACTTCCGTGATGATAATTTTGGTAATATCATGGAACACTTCTACGACAGCACAGGTATGACTATCTTGATTCTGTCATAAATTTGTCATGGATGTACATGCATGACAAAAAACGCGACCTACTGTGACAAACACGTATCATCACGGAAGTGTATTTTTTTATAGTGCAAATACTTGGGGCAGTTCTACTTCCAGTGACCAGTCCCTTTGTAGTAGAAGCACTTAGTCTCAGGCTTAGGTCTAGACTTGGGCTTCTTCACTTGAGCAGCAACTTGCTTGCCATTCTTCTTGAAGTTCCCCTTCTTCCCTTTGCCCTTTTCTTGAAACTAGTGGTATTGTCAACCATCAACATTTGCTGCTTTTCTTGATTTCTACCTTCGTCGATTTCAACATCACGAAGAGCTCGGGAATCGTTTTCATCATCCCTTGCATAACATAGTTCATCACGAAGTTCCAATAACTTGGTGACAATGACTAAAGAACTCTGTCAATCACTATTTTATCTGGAAGATTAACTCCCACTTGATTCAAGCGATTGTAGTACTCAGACAATCTGAGCACATGCTCACTGGTTGAGCCATTCTCTTCCATCTTGTAGGCAAAGTACTTGTCAGAGGTCTCATACCTCTTGACTCGGGGATGAGTCTGAAATACCAATTTCAGCTCTTGAAACATCTTATATGCTCCATGGCGTTCAAAACATTTTTGAAGTCCCAGTTCTAAGCCGTAAAGCATGGCGCACTAAACTATCAAGTAGTCATCATACCGAGCTTGCCAAAACGTTCATAGCATCTGCATCTGCTCCTACAATAGGTCCGTCACCTAGTGGTGCATCAAGGACATAATTCTTCTGTGTAGCAATGAGGATAATCCTCAGATCACAGACCTAGTCCGCATCATTGCTACTATCATCTTTCAACTTATTTTTCTCTAGGAACATATCAAAATAAAACAGGGGAGCTATACGCGAGCTATTGATCTACAACATAGATATGCAAAAATTATCAGGACTAAGTTCATGATAAATTTAAGTTCAATTAATCATATTACTTAAGAACTCCCACTTAGATAGACATCCCTCTAATCATCTAAGTGATCACGTGATCCATATCAACTAAACCATGTCCGATCATCACGTGAGATGGAGTAGCTTTCAATGGTGAACATCACTATGTTGATCATATCTACTATATGATTCACGCTCGACCTTTCGGTCTCAGTGTTCCGAGGCCATATCTGCATGTGCTAGGCTCGTCAAGTTTAACCCGAGTATTCTGCATGTGCAAAACTAGCTTGCACCCGTTGTATGTGAACGTAGAGCTTATCACACCCGATCATCACGTGGTGTCTCAGCACGAAGAACTGTCGCAACGGTGCATACTCAGGGAGAACACTTATACCTTGAAATTTTTGTAAGGGATCATCTCATAATGCTACCGTCGTACTAAGCAAAATAAGATGCATAAAGGATAAACATCACATGCAATCAAATATAAGTGATATGATATGGCCATCATCATCTTGTGCCTTTGATCTCCATCTCCAAAGCACCTGTCATGATCACCATCGTCACCGGCACGACACCTTGATCTCCATCGTAGCATCGTTGTCGTCTCGCCAACTATTGCTTCTACGACTATCGCTACCGCTTAGTGATAAAGTAAAGCAATTACATGGCGATTGCATTTCATACAATAAAGTGACAACCATATGGCTCCTGCCAGTTGCCGATAACTTTGTTACAAAACATGATCATCTCATACAACAAAATTTAGCATCATGGCTTGACCATATCACATCACAACATGCCCTGCAAAAACAAGTTAGATGTCATCTACTTTGTTGTTGCAAGTTTTACGTGGCTGCTATGGGCTGAGCAAGAGCCGTTCTTACCTACGCATCAAAACCACAACAATTTTTCGTCAAGTATGTGTTGTTTTAACCTTCAACAAGGGCCGGGCGTAGCCACACTCGATTCAACTAAATTTGGAGAAACTGATACCCGCTAGCCACCTGTGTGTGAACCAAGTCGGTAGAACCAGTCTCGCGTAAGCGTACGCGTAATGTCGGTCCGGGCCGCTTCATCCAACAATACCGCCGAATCAAAGTATGACATGCTGATAAGTAGTATGACTATTATCGCCCACAACTCACTTGTGTTCTACTCGTGCATATAACATCTACGCATAAACCTCGCTCTGATGCCACTGTTGGGTAACGCAGTAATTTCAAAAAAAAATTCCTACGCACACGCAAGATCATGGTGATGCATAGCAACGAGAGGGGAGAGTGTTGTCCACGTAACCTCGTAGACCAAAAGCGGAAGCGTTATGACAACGCGGTTGATGTAGTCGTATGTCTTCACGATCGATCGATCCTAGTACCGAAAGTACGACACCTGCGGGATCTGCACACGTTCAGCTTGGTGACGTCCCACGAACTCAAGATCCAGTAGAGTGTCGAGGGAGAGCTTCGTCAGCATGACGGCGTGATGACGGTGATGATGAAGCTACCGGCACAGGGCTTCGCCTAAGCACTACGACGATATGACCGAGGTGGATTATGGTGGAGGGGGTCACCGCACACGGCTAAGAGATCAATGATCAACTTCTGTGTCTATGGGGTGCCCCCTGGCCACGTATATAAAGGATGGAGAGAGGAGGAGGCCGGCCCTCATAGGGCGCGCCGAAAGTGTGGAGTCCTACTAGGACTCCCTAGTCCTAGTAGGATTCCACCTCCCACATGGAATAGGAAAAAGGGAAGGGAGAAGGAGAAGGAAGGAAAGGGGCGCCCCTTTCCCTAGTACAATTCGGACCAGTCCATGGGGAAGGGGCGCAGCCACCCTTGAGGCCTTTCTCTCCTTTCCCGTATTACCCATTAAGGCCCAATACGAATTCCCGTAACTCTCCGGTACTCCGAAAAATACCCGAATCACTCGGAACCTTTCCGATGTCCGAATATAGCCTTTCAATATATCTATCTTTACGTCTCGACCATTTCAAGACTCCTCATCATGTCCGTGATCTCATCCGGGACTTCAAACTACCTCCAATACATCAAAACACATAAACTCATAATACCGATCGTCACCGAACGTTAAGCGTGCGGACCCTATGGGTTCGAGAACTATGTAGACATGACCGAGACTCATCTCCGGTCAATAACCAATAGCGGAACCTGGATGCTCATATTGGCTCCCACATATTCTACGAAGATCTTTATCGGTCAAACCGCATAACAACATACGTTGTTCCTTTTGTCATCGGTATGTTACTTGCCCGAGATTCGATCATCCGTATCACAATACCTAGTTCAATCTCGTTACCGGCAAGTCTCTTTACTCGTTCCGTAATGCATCATCCCGCAACTAACTCATTAGTCACATTGCTTGCAAGGCTTATAGTGATGTGCATTACCGAGAGGGCCTAGAGATACCTCTCCGACAATCGGAGTGACAAATCCTAATCTCGATCTATGCCAACTCAACAAGTACCATCGGAGACACATGTAGAGCACCTTTATAATCACCCAGTTACATTGTGACGTTTGGTAGCACACAAAGTGTTCCTCCGGTATTCGGGAGTTGCATAATCTCATAGTCATAGGAACATGTATAAGTCATGAAGAAAGCAATATCAATATACTAAACGATCAAGTGCTAAGCTAACGGAATGGGTCAAGTCAATCACATCATTCTCTAATGATGTGATCCCGTTAATCAAATGACAACTCATGTCTATGGCTAGGAAACTTAACCATCTTTGATTCAACGAGCTAGTCAAGTAGAGGCATACTAGTGACACTTTGTTTGTCTATGTATTCACACATGTACTAAGTTTCCGGTTAATAAAATTCTAGCATGAATAATAAACCTTTATCATGATATAAGGAAATATAAATAACAACTTTATTATTGCCTCTAGGGCATATTTCCTTCACCAGCTACATCTTCGCACACAAGGAAGTGCCTCCTTATTACACGGAAAAAATGATTCCTCCCCCTGACAGCTGGGACCCACCAGCTACATCTTCGCACGCAAACAAGTGCCTCCTAATTACGTGAAAAAATGATTCCTCCCCTTGACAGCTGGAACCTAGCAGTTATATCTTCGCATGCAAGGAAGTACATCCTTATCCTCCCTGACAGCTGGGACCCACCCGGTCGAAGCGTACGTAGCGTTATCTGTCTTGTCACGAACTTGTACGTACATACTGGTCGACCGGTCGCTCTGCAACGATGAACTGTGGCCGAGTAAGTAGCGACACATGTCATAGTAGAGCCCCCCACGTAGCAGTTCAGGTTGTCCCATCTAAACTGTGTACACGTACACACAACCACATGCCAAAAAATACGGCCACATACTTACATACGAGCGGGGTCTCGAAACACGTACTCACGCATACGGATGGCCAGGGCTCGTGTACATAGAGAGGCAATGGACGGCAGCGATGTCGGCAGCTAACCGACTGGGTCGAAACGGAGGAAACATCATCGTGTTCACCGAGAGCCAAGTGACTGGGTCGGAACGCGTCCTTTTCATCGGGAGCGAAGCCACTGGGTCGGAATGCGTCCTGTTCATCGGGAGCGAAGCCACTGGGTCGGAACGCATCCTGTTCATCGGGAGCCAACCGGCTTGGACGGAACAACCAGAACGGGGTCTGGTGTACCGCAAAATGAAGGAAATTGGCCTTCCGTTCGACCGTGTACGGTCGAAACGGGGTCATGTTCATCGGGAAGGGTCTGGCGTACTGCAAAACAGAGGAAATGGCCTTCTGTCGAGTTCCTACGGTTGAAACGGGGTGCTGTTGATTGGGAGGGGTGTGGTGTACCGTAAAACGGAGGAAAACGGACTTGTGTTGGAGCGCCTACAGTCGAAACGAGGTTCTGTTCATCGGGAGGGGTGTGGCGTACCGCAAAACGGGACTCCACAAGCTACTAATCATTCACCGTCTACTGCCTCGCTCCAGCCTCCACTGGCTACTATTCATCCACCATCGACTTCCTCCAGCCTCCGCCTGCTACTGTTCATCCACCACGACCTTCCTCCTGCCTCCACCAGCTACTGTTCATCCACGGGATCCTCTTCATCCACGGGATCCTGTTCATCCGGCCTCCACCGGCTATTGTTCAACCAGCCCTCCATGGGGTCCTGTTCATCCACCCCCAACCGGCTCGGGTGTGGCGGCTTCCTCGATCGGGGTCCTGTTCATCTAGCGGCAATGGCCTACTACTACTACCACGGGGTCCTGTTCATCCAACCCCCATCAGTATTGTTCATCCAACCCCCAACAACGGTCATTGTTCATCAAGAGGCAGCAGATTCAATCAACTTCAGTAGCAGTAGTAGCGAAGGAATCGCTCGAGTTTAGTTAACAGCCAAGGGATCGATCGCTCTGGTTCAGTAATGCGTAGCTAGTGCAATCGCTCGCGTTCAGTAAGCGAACGCCTTGCTGGGGTTCAGTTAGAGCCCAATGTCTCGCACACATGTGCGTACGTGTACGAGAGAAACGCGCAAACCTCCGTGCATCACTCGACCCCTATCACCCACCGTAAGCGGGAACCCCCCGATATTTTCCTCGCCCTCGCTTCTACCAGGATTTTTCCGTCATGGACGGCCCAAAGAATGTCATGCAAGTGCGTCCTCGGACTACCCAGGATGAAAAGTTCATTTTCTGTCATGATTTTTTGTCATAGAAGTAGGAGCCCACCACATCTATGATGATACGTGCTTTTGTCATAATTATCGTCATAGAAGTGTCATAAGCATGACATAATTTTTTCGTTCGGCCCAAAATGTCACGGATGTGTCTTTTTTTTAAGTGATACTTTAAGTATGCCTCATACACAGGCTATCTACCTATCCGTTAATATAGATATATAACACACAAACTCCTTCTCCCTATCTCTAAGTGTCACTGGCACCCCTCCCCCCCCCCCACACACTTCCCGACACCGAAGGAGCAGGGTGACACCTCGATCTTGATATTAATCTATCTACTGAGTTCCCTCTCACACACACACACACACACACACACTGCTACCTCTTGAGCATGTGTTGGTTTTCCCTTCAAGAGGAAAGGGTGATGCAGCAGAGTAGCGTAAGTATTTCCCTCAGTTTTTGAGAACCAAGGTATCAATCCAGTAGGAGACTACACGCAAATCCCTAATACCTGCACAAACAATTAAGAACCTTGCAACCAACGCAATAAAGGGGTTGTCAATCCCTTCACGACCACTTGCAAAAGTGAGATCTGATAAAGATAATAAGATAAATATTTTTGGTATTTTGTTGTATAGATTGAAAAGTAAAGATTGCAAAATGAACGGTGACAGAAATAGCTAGTTGACGGAAGATTAATATAATGGAAAATAGACCTGGGGGCCATAGGTTTCACTAGTGGCTTCTCTCAAGATAGCATGTATTACGGTGGGTGAACAAATTACTGCCGAGCAATTAATAGAATAGTGCATAGTTATGATGATATCTAAGGTAATGATTATGAATATAGGCATCACGTCCGTGTCAAGTAGACCGAAACGATTATGCATCTACTACTATTACTCCACACATTGACCGCTATCCAGCATGCATCTAAAGTATTAAGTTCATAAGAACGGAGTAACACATTAGGCAAGATGACATGATGTAGAGGGATAAACTCAAGCAATATGATATAAACCCCATCTTTTTATCCTCGATGGCAACAATACAATATGTGCCTTGCTGCCCCTGCTGTCACTGGGAAAGGACACCGCAAGATTGAACCCAAAGCTAAGCACTTCTCCCATTGCAAGAAAGATCAATGTAGTATGCCAAACTAAACCGATAATTTGAAGAGACTTGCAAAGATATCAAATCATGCATATAAGAATTTAGAGAAGAATCAAATAATATTCATAGATAATCAAGTTCATAAACCCACAATTCATCGGATCACGGCAAACACACCGCAAAAAGAGTTACATCGAATAGATCTCCAAGAGAATCAAGAGAACTTTGTATTGAGATCCAAAGAGAGAGAAGAAGCCATCTAGCTAATAACTATGGACCCGAAGGTCTGTGGTAAACTACTCACACATCATCGGAGAGGCTATGGTGTTGATGTAGAAGCCCCCCGTGATCGAATCCCCCTCCGGCAGATCGCCGGAAAAGGCCCCAAGATGGGATCTCACGGGTACAGAAGGTTGCGGTGGTGGAAAAGGTGTTTTGTGGCTCTCCCCAAAGGTTTTAGGATATAAGAGTATATATATAGGCGAAAGAAGTAGGTCGGTGGAGCTGCGAGGGGCCCATGAGGGTGGGGGCGCGCCCTCTTGCCTCGTGGCCTCCTCGTGGCTTTCTTGACCTCCACTCCAAGTCTCCTGGATTGCGTTTGTTCCAAAAAGATCCTCGCGAAGGTTTCATTCCGTTTGGATTCCGTTTGATATTCCTTTTCTGCAAAACACTGAAATAGGCAAAAAAACAGCAATTTGCACTGGGCCTTCGGTTAATAGGTTAGTCCCAAAAATAATATAAAAAGGTATATTAAAGCCCATTAAACATCCAAAACAGATAATATAATAGCATGGAACAATCAAAAATTATAGATACGTTGGAGACATATCACACACACACACGCGCTATTTGTGCCTCGTAACTGTGTGGATCGACGTGTAAGAAGTGATGCCTGACCAATATGTGAGATGTGCATACCTTCCCCATTAGCGGTGCGAACCTGATCATGTCCACGCTACAACTTTTGTGTAGAGAGCTTACCTATCTCACTCGTCAGGTGATTGGTAGCTCCCGTATCCATGTACCAAGATGCATCAACTAGATAGGAAGGAGTATGCCCCTGCTCATGACTCGGCAGGGCATCCTGCTTCTCATTACCCTTGCCATTGTTCCTGATCCCCAAGAAATCCTGCTTGAAGCGACGATGACAGCGGGAGGCAAGGTGACCATCAAGTCCACACAGTTGGCAGGGGACCTGAGCACCACATGAAGGGCAACATGCACGGGCCCGACCTCCCATGGAGGTAGTGGTGTTCCATGAAGTAGGCGGGGTCGGTGGAGGTTTGCCACCAGCTGGTGGCTTGTAGGGCTTCCCCTTCCCACGCGTTGCAGCGTTGGCGGAAGGGAAGCTTGGCGTAGAGCGGCGAGCCTAGATGCGATGTTCTGTAGCGAGGAGACGCGCGTACAACTCACGCAGATGGATGGGAGTGTCACGGCCATTGATATTCTCCACCAAATTATCATAGTTGTCACTCACTCCGTTGAGCACATAAGAGGTGAACTCCTCTAGACCAAGCGCCTTGCCAATGGAAGCAAGCGTGTCAGCCATACCCGTCATTTGTTGAGTAGTCGGTGACGGTGAGATCATGAAGCTTCACCTCCCCAAGCTCAGTGCGGATGGCGTGAGCTCGCGCCTGAGACTACGAAGCAAAACTGGTATGAAGAGCCGTCCACGCGTCCCGAGACGTAGCGGCGAAGATGACCAGTGACGAGACCCCCTCTGTAAGAGAGGACTGGATGGCAGAGAGGATGGCCTGATCTTGAGCCACCTACGCATGGTGCCCCGAGTGATATGGCGGGGGGCACGACAGAGTGCCATCAACAAAGCCCTCCAAGTAGCGACTGCGGAGAAGTGGCAAGACCTGAGCATGCCACGACAGGTAGTTATCCGTCATCAGCTTCACCGGGATGAGATGCGCAAAGTAGAACGGTGCGGTATATACTCCATGATCTGATGGCGGCGGCGGCCCATAAAAACCGGAGGTGAAGCACCACTCGGCAACACGGAGGAAGGCACCAACTCCGTCGACGGACCGCCGTAGGGTACCTCGTACGAAGAGGATGCGCATAAGGAGTCGCGATCAGCGAGGCTATCGGGTAGGCGTAAGCCAACGGTGCAGCGGGGCCGTAGGGCGGCGGCTGCGCAGATGAAGTCGGCCACGGACTGGACGGATGCTGTAGTTGCTGGGCGCCATCTGGCTGCTGTCCCGCGGGTGAGTGCTGGCCCGCTGACGACTGTCCCGTTGGCGGGTACCCCCACCAGGACCCGGGAGACCCGTACGTGGGCGGAGCCCCGTGCGTATGTGGAGCGGGCGAAGCCCCGTGCAGATGTGGAGTGGGCAGAGCCCCGTATGCCCCGTACGGCTGTGAGGAGCCGAGCGGTGGGGACCCGTACGGCTGCGAGCCTGGAACCAGGCCGAGCGGCGGGGACGCGCCATAGGGTGCCGGCGACGGGGCTGCGCCATGGGGCGCTGGCGGCGAGGCCGTGCCGTAGGGCACCGGCGGCGACAGATTGGCCTGGAGGCGGCTGTGTGGTGCGGTCATTGGAGATCGAGGCCAACGACCTGGATGCCAAGAACGGAGAGGCCGACGCGACCTAAGCGGCGGCGGCCGGAGCAGCGGCCAGGGCGGAGGAGATCGCGGTGGCGGCGGCCGGCAAAGAAGCCATCGACGCGATCGGGACAGGGCGGAAGCAGACGATCGTAGATCTAATCTGATACCATGTAAAACGTTGTTGTTGTGGAAAACTGCACGACATCCTAATACGGGTGTGGCTCTTTATATATATAAGGATGGGTCTGTTTGTCACATCTAAATTGATGTCCATTCTGTTTGTGGTCTATTTTTTGTCCTAATTTTTTTTATTTCTTGTTACTGCATTATATATTTGTGGGAGCTTAGATGTGACATTCTTAAAAAATATCTAGATGTGAATTAGACAAACTGTATAAAGATACACCTTGTACACGTTATCTCTTATACCATAGACAGTCTAACACCTGACGGCAAGGCCAATGCTTTATGTCATGATTCGTGGTTACGCTATTAGTATGCTCAATTATGCTCGGGCTGCTGTTTCTTCACGCCCCCAACCTCATCTCCACTGGCTAGCGCAACAGTACTTAAATCTGGTAGTTCTTGGGTTCAAACCTAGTGCCCTCCATTTTCTTATCTTTTTTTGCTTCTATGATTCTATCCACACACACGCTGCAGCACACCCGCATGCACACATCCAGCCATGTCCAGCAGAAGGCTGGCCCTGTTTTTCTTCTTATTTTTCTCCTGGTTCGGTCGCATGTATAGCTTACTTGTGGCCAATCTGCTCCTATTCCATGAACGCACTCATAGCTAAGTGGCTAGCAACGATCCATCACAACCAGGAGACCACGGATCAAATATCAGGCTCTAGAAACAGAAGGTGTCACCTTGTTGGCTAGGCTATCTAGCCCATCCGAATTCAAGTCATGAAGTGACTCGTGGTGTTTGGAGTTTTTTTTTATAAAAATACTACTCTTTCCATTCCACAATGTAGTGCTTCCTCTATCTCCGTGCTTCAACTTTGACCGTAAATTTAACTACCAAGACCGATTGCGGCGGGAGCAAAAATTATATCAGTGAATTCGTATTCGAAAGAAGTTTTTAATTATGTAATTTTTTCACCCGCCGCAGTCGGTCTCGTTCGTTAAATTTATGGTCAAAGTTCGATCTCGGGAAGCGCGGGCGCACTATATTTTGGAATGGAGGGAGTAGCACAAATGCCCGTGCGTTGCAACGGGAAAAAACAACGGTTCCTATGAATGGACCAGGTCGAGCAACTATGCCATAAGACAACGGATGGATCGTTGATCAGAACATGCATGGTATGATTCCCAGTAAATTGATTTGACTGAAGAGCATAACTTTATTAATAATTCATTCTTTAGATGACTATGGGTACATTCTAAAATTTAAAAGTAGAATATGAAATAAATAGCAATATCAACAAATCTGAAGTAATAGCAGCAGCGAGCTAACCAATCGAGTGTGATAGTTGCAGTAAGCATCTATTCAAAAATAATAGTGCAGCAAGCATAATCTGCTCATATTTTTTAGTTAAGAAATATTTTTTTGTGTGGAACTCGCATCAAAACGTATTTTATCAGAAAAAAAATTATAGACACTTATCTTTTCTTGGAGGAATTCATATTAACATGTTTGATGCTTCCTGGGTTTGAATTGAATCTGTAAATATATTCCATGAAAAAAAAAAGAATTTGTAAAATATATGCTCGATACCCTGAACTGAAGCTATGACTTTGAATTCTCCCTCATGTTACTTCCTATGTTTATTATCTATATCTACTCCGTGCTTCTTTTAACTCAAAGAAATATAGCCAATTTAGTTCACAAATGACACCAAGATGACCAGATCATATGTTCAAGTCACAGCCCACCCCTCATCTCCTACTATGCAACCACACAATTAGAGATGCGTACCAGAGCACTGAAGCGAACAAAAAAAAACCCAGGGATGTGTCCTTCCTGATTCATGTTGTTCTTGATGCCGAAGAACCGTGGCTTGTGTAGAGAGCAGACCATCAGATAATTACGCACACCAAGCCCAGCACGCTGGACACACGCCACACACATGACGACGGAGACGCATGCAGCCGGCCAGCATGCTTTGCCGCCCGAGTGGTGCACATGAGCGCGCATCGCACGTCACGCTCGCCGGACACAGTTACCGGACGCACGCGGCACACCCGCTGTCCTCGTCAAACCCACCGTATGCTGCTAGACAACGGACGTGTCGGTCGTCTCGTCCTCGTGTTCCCTTCTTCCTCCTCTCCAATCGGGAACTGCTAATTCCCTCGATAGATTAGGCGGGCGCATAGGCGACGGACGGTCTCGAGCGTTGCCAGAAAGCGCCACGGGGCTCTGGGACTCGCTTCTCAACTGGTTCCGAAGGTTTGCCGCCTAGCCCTCCTCTTCCATCCTTTTCGCTCACGGTCGGCAAGAGGGACGAAGCACCCTGTGGAATTTGCCTCATCGTATGCCTCCTCTCGTCCGATGGCTCCATTTGCTAGTCCGCCTCTACCGCCGGACCCACCTTTTGCCTTCTCTTTCATGAGCCAGTATTTATTGGAGGGTTAGAGGCTGCAGCCAGGGTTATGGAGATTGGTGTCTCGTGTATATATAGATAGATTAGTACCACCTTGGATATAGAAAATAAATATAGACGTGTTGAAGAAAAAAACTGAAAGCGTAAATTCACGGGAAGAAGCGTATTGTGACGGTGAACCCACGGAGTCAATGCATGCTTTATTATTAGGGAAAGATAGCACAAGTGCCCGTGCGTTGCAACGGAAGACGTTGTTATCTGTCTCTGAAAATAAAATTCCTCCGACTTATTTTCGTCCGTCCTCGTCTCTTTGTCCCAGTGTGTTATCAACATCTCCTAAGCCCCATTGTCCTCCTTCCCGCCTCTATTGGACGATCATGTATAGCCCAGGCAGCGAGCTTCTTCGCATTCATTAATGCAGCCTCTCGTTAGAATGTGATGTTTCATCGTGTAAGTTGCATGCTCAAATGAGATAGAGGAGAGCATATAGCTGTGGCGGTCATTGCATGCATAAGATGGTGTGGAGAAAGAGGTTGAGAGTATGTTTTAGTAACATCAAATAGAAGCCATGCATTGAAGTAATAATTGTAATCAGCTAGCACAAAAAATCTGCCAGCCACTTAATTAGTCTGAATCCTGTTTACATAACGTGCAATGCAAGTATGCATGAACCCCTTTCTTAATTATCCCACGCACCTTTATTATTTATGCAGCATACATAATGTGTCTTAGGAATCTTTCTTAATTGCCCCTAGTCTTAGAATCTCTCTTAATTGCCCCTCATAATTCACAAGCACGCATTAGGAATCCTATTATATTATGCAGCAAGCATTCAAGCGTGTCTTGGGAAGGAATATTTCTTAATTGTCCCGTTTAATTGCCCACCATATTTGTCAATCATGCATTAGGAATCCTTTTTATTATTATTTCATATAGTACAGATTCCTTCCTTGCCCCGTTTTATTGCCCACCATATTGTCCTTTCTTCTTTTTTGAGAATCCTTCCTTGCTTCCCTCCTTCCTTCAATATTTTCTTTTCTGGGCACCCTCATCATCCTCTGATTACCAATTTTCGGGCTGGCTTATTAGGATGATTGATGACAGGTAACTTGAACATGTATATAAATTGATGGTTGTCCTTGTAAAAGGGCGAGGTGGTACTATTTGTTAAAAAAACCAAGTGAATATAAATAACATAGGCCGATCTAGTTCAGTTGGCTGGTGCTAGAAGTATTGCGTGGAAGGTCGCGAGTTCAAATCCTATCGAAGCATGTATTTTTTTCCTCCGTGTGTTGCACTGAAGATGGGCCAACGTACAGCCAGAAGGCCCAAGTGTTTTTTCCTCCCTGCGTTGCAAGCTGGGCCAACGTACATCCAGAAGGACCAAATCCTTGTCGTACCGGCAGGATCGTAATGATTTTGACTTACAGGAATAGTACCTCCTCGAATATGTTTTAGATTCAAACTGAAAGAGTAAAATCACGAGAAGAAGCATATTGTGACGGTGAATCCAACAAAGTTAATCCGTGTTTTATTATTAGGGAAAGATATTCCTCCAAAGGCTACGAAGCATGTATTTTTTTCCTCCGTGTGTTGCACTGAAGATGGGCCAACGTACAGCCAGAAGGCCCAAGTGTTTTTTCCTTCCTGCGTTGCAAGCTGGGCCAACGTACATCCAGAAGGACCAAATCTTTGTCGTACCGGCAGGATCGTAATGATTTTGACTTACAGGAATAGTACCTCCTCGAATATGTTTTAGATTCAAACTGAAAGAGTAAAATCACGGGAAGAAGCATATTGTAACGGTGAATCCGACAAAGTCAATCCGTGTTTTATTATTATTAGGGAAAGATATTCCTCCAAAGGCTAATCGTGGATGGTCCTTTTTTTAATATATCAGGCTCAACATATTTTTGCTTGCCCTTTTACTTTATTGTTTCACTGACATATGGGTCTTGGCGCCTTTTTGACATTTTCACCCTTGACCTGGTTGTCCATCCAACGGCCCCACTGGTCATAGACCAGAGCCAGCCCAGTCTTTTGCACATGTCCTCATGTATTTTTGTTTACTTAGTAAAAATTGTACAAATCTTCAATGTATTATTGCATTTGGTAAAATTCATATAAATTCAATGGTGCTTCGGATTAAAACGAAATATATATAGACTTGCTTAGAATTTCATATAGTTTTATAATATCCAACTTTTATCCATGTTAAAAAATATTAAAATTGATGTTTAAATTAATCCTATATGCATAAGAAGTTGATCACATTATTCTATTTATCTCAACATGCATACATGCCACCTCATCAAAGGCCCACCACTATATGCATGAGAAAAAGTTTTCCATTATTAGTTGATCATACACCTTTCACCTCATCACATGCCACCTCGTCAAAGATCCACTCAACACGCATGAAAAAAAATTCCATTACGGTATGCCACTTATATTCAAAATATTTTCTGACTACGCAATAATATTTATGTTTAGCTTTAGTTCATATATTATTAATTCAACGATGGAACTTTCATACAATCCAGTCAATGAAATATATTGCAATCAATTCCTACAACAACGCACGGGTATTCTCTAGTTTGCATAAATGCCATGCTAAAATGGTTTATTTTATAACTAAATAATTGTAGCTTCGAATTAAATGAACTATATATGTAATTTGACTATAAAAATGTGTAGAATAACATGGTGCACTTACTTTGCATGTTTAACAACTCTAAAAATATGTTTTAGGCAGAACAGTAGCAAATTCAAAAATTGCATATGAGGATTTTTCGGAGTTGTTATGTGTTGTTTCCGGCCTTACTTAAATTCCCTAGATAGGTAGTTTACTTGGGCTTCACCTCCTGCCATGTTAAACAACATTTAAAATTGTTGAGTACCTAAACAAGATTGAACTAAATGATCAATGTGGAGTTTTGTCAATATGCTACTCGTTGCATATTGAGCTTCACTCAATGTGCAGTATTTGGTTGTTGCATCTTGCCATGACTCATTAAATCGGACATGCCTCATACTTGGTTGTGCATCATGCCATGATTATGCTATGTTTGTTTTACCGTGTCGCTTGCTTTCTTTCCGGTTGTGCTTCTTCTCGATAGTTCCCGGTAACATTGCGAGTGTGAGGATTCGTTCAACCATGACTACTTCATGGATTCGATCTTCTTCCAAGCGAAATTCCAAGCAAGATGATCATTACCTTGGATATCACTACTATCTTTGCTTGCTAGTTGTCTCATTGCTATCGTTTGGTCTTGATACCCACCACTTGTTTGCAAGCCTCCGAATTGCTATGATAAACCTATAACCACCATCATCCTAGCAAATCATTGTTTGGCTATGTTACCGCTTTGCTCAGCCCCTCTTATATTGTTGCTAGTTGCAGGTGCAGTGCAGGTTGTTCTATCTTGGGACATGGATATCATGCAACATCACAATATCTCTTTTTAATTAATGCATCTATATACTTGGTAAAGGGTGGAAAGCTCGGCCTTTTGCTTGGTGTTTTATTCCACTCTTGCTGCCCAAATTTCCATAATACCGGTGTTATGTTCCTTAATGAGCGCTCCTAACACATTTGGGGTTTTATGGGACCCCCTTGATAATTTGTCTTTAAATAAAACTCTTCCAGCAAGGCCAACTTTGGTTTTAAAATTTTCCAACATAATAATCCTGGTAATTAATTAAGGCATAGGGCGTCATGAACACACAGATTCCTAATTCCACATAAGCAGGTGGGCCAGTGCTGGTCCAAACTAGAGCAGCTTGCGGCGCCGCTTGGGGCAACTCGTGGACTTGGTTGCTGCAACCATAGCTCATACGCCGTGTCTTGAGAACGAGATACGCGGCTCCTATCGGGATCGTCGACACATCGGGAGGTCTTGCTGGATTTTGTTTTACCTGTGTGACGGGCAGCCCACAATGCCCGCCATTGCAAACTTTTGGAATTTTGAACGTTTTGGCGCGAGTTATCGAAGGATATGTGTGGCGGGTGTTCCGTATAGCCCACCATTGGTTAATGATAAAGCAGTGGCGGACGTTTCATATCGACCGCCACTACTATTTTTCACCCTGTGGGGGATCTTGAAAAGAGTTTACTTGTGGCGGATTTTAAATATTGCCCACCACTACTATGCTTATAGCAGTGTCGGGTACTGTTTTGTACCCGCTAGTGCTACTTTTTCAAAATAACAGCGGTGAGTAATATGTAGCGCTCGCCGCTCCTTTGAGGTCACTTGGTGCCTCCTAGGTTCATCTTATAGGCTGCGTGGGATGTTCTTATAGGCTACTGCATCCTGTGAACCTGGACCGTGGTGCGTCCTAGGTTCATCTTGCACGCGCGCGGTGACGGCCCGACGCGGCTCGGCACGGCGCTGCCTGTGTGCAAGGAGCGGAGGATAGAGGCGGGTTGGGGGTTTGGGGGTCGGAGCGACGGACGGAGCATTGGGAAGAGAGGAGAACAAACAATATGGAAAGACAATGTCAAAACGGCCCACAAGGCCGAAAATCAACCAGGGCCGGCCCGCAACCGTGTTGCTTATATGGGTCGTGCTTTGGAGGCCGGCCATGGGAACAAATATATGGCCAGGCACGGGCTTCGCAATGATGGACGATTAAAAGGGTCGGGCCGGCCGTCGGTCGAACACAAAACAAGGACGGTATCCGAAGCCGCTTTAAGGCCAACTCCAGCGCGCGACCTCATCTTGTCCGGGTGTGTCCGTTTGGGGTAAAACAGACAAATTAGACGGCCCAGCGCGCGGGCGCAAACGGACTTTGTCTGTTTTCTGTCCTCTTTCGACCCATCCCCGGCCCAAGTTTGGTCCGCTTTTGGAATGAAACGGACAGCGCGCGGACGGGCGGGTCGTGTGCGCGTGTCCTCCCCTGACCCGCCCGTCGGTGGCACAGGGACGCCTTTTTCTATCCGCCCCCTCCCTCCCTCCGGCCGTACCCCCTCCACTCTTCTCCACTCTTCTCCCTCGTCGCCGTCGCCGCCGCCGCCATTGCAGCTGTGCAGTTCGGACGCGCGCTGGCCCATCCCCTTCCCCTCGACGCCCACGAGCTACCCAACCCCGACCACCCCACGGCCGGATTTGGAGCGGATCCGGTCGGTCTTGAGCTCGCCCGACTGTGGGAGGCCGTGCCGCGCCATGGACTGGCCGGGCATGGGGCCTTCCGGCCCCGGCAAGGCCGCAAGGCCGCATGCAGGTAGTGGCTCCTCCTCTAGCCGCTCGGATCTACACCGTCGGTGGTCCGCCTGCAGATACACGAATGGTGGTCGGCCGGGCTCGGTGCTAGCCCAAAAGCTCGTCGGTGCACCGTTGCCACTCGTTAAGTGCGACGGCTGCACAAAGAAGGTCGTGCGCCGCGTGTCTACAATCCTGGAACATCCCGGATGGGTGTTCATGAAGTGCTTAAACGATGAGGTATGTGCTACTTTTTAGCTTCGATTGTGCTCTAGGATTTGACTAGTTGTGCTAACTTAAAATTTTATTGTGTAGAATGGATGCAAGTTTTGGTTTTGGGAAGAAGAGTACATTGATATATTGATAGAAAGCAATTTAGTAGATGTTCGTGCACTTTTAGCTAGCATAGAGGCCAGAGATGAGACTAGTGCACTTGTTGCCAGAATAGAGGCTAGACATGAGACTAGATGCGAGAAAGCAACGTCTACTTCTTTAGGCTCGAAGAAGAAAGAAGCACGCAAGACCGAGCCTCCTCCACAAATTAACAATGAATGCATCGAGAAGGCACTAATCCAACTTACATGAGCAGTTATGGAAGTTGGATATCTTCTAAAATGTATTCTTATGGTTCTTCTTTTCTTAATTTGATCTTACTTTTCTAGTCAACATTTGGTGATGTATTCTCATGTACCAAAAATCAATGATGAAAAAAAAAGTTATGGACTTGCAAAGAAAAGTGTACGCGGACAGGATGCGGCCGGGATGCGTCCGTTCGTTGGGCGCACGGCCACCGCATCCCAGAAACTGCCCGGACACGACCCCATTGCCCTACCCAAACGGACAGAATTCGGGCAAAACGGACGTCCGTTTGGGGTCGTGCGCTGGAGTTGGCCTTATACTCCTTTTCCCAGTAGTGCATGTCTTGCTGATTAGAAATTACATAATTTTAAATTGATAGGATAGTAGACCGATTCCAATATTCTATTTATTATAGTAATTATAGCCATGTTCATCACAAAGAGGTGATGTCTTTCAAATTTAAGTCAGGTAATTGATTTTTCTTCTTTACAGAAATTAACCCTACCCTATCGTGTGAAGGTGGACAATGTGGGACTGCTGCTGACCTATCATGGTTGGTGTCCACCATTTTTGGTCCCAAAAGGAGGATAATGCGGCACGATTACTCCACCAGCTACAACTCACCCGCTTTTGCTGTTTGGTGTTCACTGATGCCACTGCAACTACCGTACCACGTGCGTCAGCATCCGCTATTATCATACCTAAACCAGCAACAACCGCCAAAACAAGACTTGCCTCTTTTGTGTGTGTGTGTATATGCACAGTATATGCAATAGACAAATCCATTCTAAATCCAAGTCTCACATCATTAGTTATCACCATGACGGCAACCATATTCTATCTTCTCGCCGCCGTTCTCGCTGCCACCACCGGGACGCTGGTTGCCGGCGCTGGGGACGACGGCACGACGCACATCCGCCTCTACATTCACGAGACGTTCTCTGGCGCCAACGCCACCGCGGTCCATGTCACAGACTCCCCGCTCGGGGGCAACTCCACGTACGGCACCCTCAGCGTCTTCGACGACGAACTCCGTCAAGGGTCCGACGCGGCGTCGCAGCTCGTCGGCCGCGCCCAGGGGATCACCATGCAGGCCGACCTGCAGGACTCCGGGGTGTTCTCCACGCTCCTCACCGTGGTGTTTACTGTTAGAGTAGTCATTATGGTATACGACTTCTAGTCCAAGTCAGTTTTGTACCCCTACCCCAAGTCGGTTTGTACCCTCTTATATATTCTTATATGCCGCACCAAATCATCAATAAGCAACAGTTTTATTCGGCTTTCATGGTATCAGATACCGGTCCCAGGGTTTAGGGTATGGCTCCGCCAACACCACCGCCGCCGCCGCCGCCCGGCTACTTCGAGCGCCGGGCCGCACTCATCGCCAAGGCTGCCAACGCCGCGGCCGCTTCTTTCTCGGCCCTCACCATAGCTCCACAAAACTACCCTGCACCCATCCTCGCCGCACCAATATCTCTTGCTGACACAATCTCCGACGTCAGCCTCTACATCCCCATAGTTCTTGACCTCGCCGCCCACAACTACTACCATTGGAGACATCTCTTCGATCTCCACCTCGGCCGCTGCAACCTGCGCTCGCATGTCGCCGCCAACTGTCTTCCCGTCCCGACGATCCGCAATGGTTGAAAGACGATCTCGCGATCGTCCAGTGGTTCTACACCCGCATCACCACCGAGATCTTCAACATGCTCGATCACGATGGCGCCACCGCTGCCAACATCTGGCACTCCCTCCGTCAGCTCTTCCAAAGCAACACCGACGCTCGGAAAAACGCTCTCCACACCGAGCTTCGCAATATGGTGCAAGGAGACGCCCCGGTGAACCTGTTCTGCCAGTGCGTTAAGACCATTGGCGATGAGCTCCGCGAACTCGGCGATACAGTTAGCGACTCACAGCTAATCAATATCGTCGTCGTCGACCTCAGCAAAGACTTTGACAAGCAAGCCTCGTTCATACCGATGATACGGCCCCCTCCTACCTTCGCTGAAGTACGTTCCTTGCTACAACTCGCGGCGGAAACACAAGCTCGCAAGGACTCTCGCCCCAAGGTCTTTCATGCTGCGGCTCGTCCTCGTCTGTCGTCTACACCAGCGCCGCCTTCCAGGCCGGCTCCTGCCGCCGGGCCGTCCGCATCGTCATCTGTTGAACCGCCCCCAGGCTGGCGTCCTAGTCCGAACTACCGCGGCAAAAACCCTATCTACAGGCCGCCGCCGACTCGTTCGGTTCCGCCTACGACATCACCAGCACCGAGTCCTGCACCACCCACCAGTGCTCCATTTGCGGTTGCATGGCGGCCTCCTCATGATCCTTGGACGGGGCTTGTTCAAGCATGGCCCATGCCCTGGTCCGCTCCGTCCAACCTCGGTGCTCCGCCGGCATACTCAGGTGCCTGGCAACCCGGCCTTCGGCCGCCTACTGGTGCTCCCGGGGTTCTCAACCCCCGACAGCCGGCAAATGCCTATCACGCCGCCCCGACGTATGCTCCTTATGGTCATTACAGCACCGACGGCGGCGCCTACTACACACCTCAGCCGGCCCTGCTCCCGACGCCACCCCCCCCACAGCCGGCCAATGCCTACTACACTCCCCAGCCGGCCCTACTGCCTTCACCATCGTATCCGCCGGCACTGCTTCCGACGCCACCCTCACCTGCGACGCCGAGCTGGGATCAAGCTGCCTTTCTCCAGGCCATGAATAACTTTGCTGCACAAGAAAACTCAGGTACGGATTGGATCTTTGATTCAGGGGCCTCTAGTCATATATCTGCATCTAGTAATTAGTTATCTTCTTGCACTAAATCTCCTTTCCCTTCCATTATCCTTGGAGATGGATCATCTATTCCTATATATTGTGTTGGTCAGGCTCAACTTCCCTCTTCCACCAAACCTCTTTTACTTCATGATGTTCTAGTTGCACCCGCCCTCATTAAAAATCTTATCTCTGTTCGCCAATTTACTTGCGACAATCTAGTTTCGGCTGAATTTGACCCTTTTGGTCTATCTGTGAAGGATTACCTGACCAAGGCCGAGATCGCTCGCTTCAATAGCTCCGGTGATCTTTATTCTCTTAATGGAGTTCCTGCTGCCACCCATCCAACATCCATGCTGGCCTCCATCGATCTCTGGCATCGTCGCTTGGGCCATCCCAACCTCGCCGTCTTAGCTTCTATGCTTAGTGAATTTACCATACCATGTAATAGGGACTCTCATAATTCTGTGTTTTGCGAGTCTTGTCAATTAGGCAAACATGTGCGTCTTCCCTTTAGTTCCTCTAGTTCTTGTAGCACTTATCCCTTTGAATTAATATATTGTGATTTATGGACCTCTCCCATTGCAAGTGTTTCGGGTTTTAAATACTACCTTGTTATCCTAGATGATTTCACCCACTTTGTCTGGACTTTTCCTCTATGCAACAAATCCGAGGTCCATTCTCTTTTCCTTAATTTTCAACGCTATGTGTCTGTTCACTTCTTCCTCCCAATTCGCTTTATCCAATGTGACAATGGCCGCGAGTTTGATAACATTAAAAATCGTACTTTCTTCTTACAACATGGCATCCTGCTTAGGTTCTCATGTCCCTACACCTCCCCTCAAAATGGTAAAGCAGAACGCTCTCTTCGCACCCTCAATGATATAGTTCGCACTCTCCTCATTCAATCATCTATGCCTCCCAAGTTTTGGGCTGAAGCCCTACACATGGCCACCTTCCTTCTAAATATTCGACCTTCTAAAACTAAACCCAACACTACTCCCTATTATTCCCTCTTTCTTTCCCGCCCCGACTACTCCGCGGTTCGTGTTTTCGGCTGTCTCTGTTTTCCCAATGCCTACGCCACTTCTGCAAATAAATTGTCACCACGCTCTATCCCATGTGCTTTTCTCGGCTTCTCTGACGAGCACAAAGGCTATCGCTGTCTCGACCTTCACACCGGACACGTTCATGTCTCTCGTCATGTCACGTTTGCTGAGCACATTTTTCCTTTCTCACAACGCACTAGTACACCATCCAACACCCCTAGCTCCGCAAACACCCCCTCTCCCCGTCCTTTCCAACTATATACTCCCCTACCTGCCGAACACAACTTATCACCACCACCATTAACACCCACCATAGCCAATCCCAACCATACACTCACCCCACCCGAGACGTCCCCAACACCCCCGACCCCTTCTCCCTCCCCAACACCCCCGGCCCCTCCTCCCACTCCACCACCCAGCCCTGCTCCCACTCCACCACCCAGCCCTACTCCTTCGTCCGACTCTTCCGCTGCGCCGGACTCTCCAGTACCCACCTTACCCCCTCGTGCTATTCCTACAGCAGCCCCGATTAATGATCATCGCATGCGTACTAGGGCCAAATCAGGATTTCATCAACCCCAAGACCGCCTAAACCTTCATACCTCCGTATCTCTCACTTCTCTTCCAAAGAATTACAAAACTGCTCTACTTGATCCCAATTGGGCCGCTGCCATGCAAGAAGAATATAATGCTTTACTTCAAAACAACACCTGGCAACTTGTTCCTCGTCCTCCCAATACAAATATTGTTTCTGGCAAATGGATTTTTCGCCAAAAGATCCACTCCGATGGGAGCCTCTCACGATATAAAGCCAGGTGGTTTTGTCATGGCTTTTCTCAGCAACAAGGAATTGATTACGAAGAAATCTTCTCTCCTGTTGTTAAACCTAGCACCATTCGCACCGTTCTTAGTGTTGTTGTCTCCTCTTCATGGCCCATTCACCAACTTGATGTGAAAAATGCTTTCCTCCATGGTTCCCTTCAAGAAACTGTCTACTGCCAGCAACCTCTGGGTTTTGAAAATCCATCCTTTCCAACTCATGTATGTCTTCTTCAGAAATCTCTCTACGGTCTTAAACAGGCCCCACGAGCTTGGTTTCAACGCTTCTCCTCCTTCATTCAAACAATAGGCTTCACTCCATCTCTCTCCGACACCTCTCTTTTTGTGTATCATCAAACTTCTGACACTGCCTATTTACTTCTCTATGTAGATGATATCATTCTTACCGCCTCCTCTCAAAAGTTCTTAGATCATATTGTCTCTCTTCTTAGATCTGAATTTTCTATGACTGACCTAGGACTCCTTCATCATTTCTTAGGCATTGCTGTTGTTCGAGATTCCTCCAGCCTTTTTCTTTCCCAACGCCAGTATATTCTTGATCTTCTTAATCGTGCTGGTATGCTTGACTGTCAATCATCTCGCACTCCTGTCGATACTAGTTTTAAACTTTCGGCTACCGGTGAACCCTTTTCCGATCCTACTCTCTATCGTAGCCTAACAGGTGCTCTCCAATATCTCACCATTACTCGTCCTGAAATCTCTTTTGCTGTTCAACAAGCATGTCTCTATATGCATGATCCCCGGGTTCCTCACTATAATCATGTTAAACGCATTCTTCGGTATTTAAAAGGAACTCTCAATCATGGTCTCCACCTCAATAATTCTTCTCCAAACTCGCTTACCGCATACTCTGATGCAGACTGGGCTGGTTGTCCTGACACTCGAAGGTCCACTTCCGGTTTTTGTGTTTTTCTTGGTAACAATTTGATTTCTTGGTCTTCGAAAAGACAGGTTACAGTCTCACGTTCGTCGGCCGAGGCTGAGTATCGCGCTGTGGCACATGCCGTTGCAGATACAATCTGGATTCGGCAGTTACTCTCCGAGCTACATAGGCCTATTGAGCAGGCCACTATTGTCTACTGTGACAACATATCAGCAGTCTACATGACCAGCAATCCTGTTCAACACCGACGCACAAAGCATATTGAGATTGATATTCATTTTGTTCGTGAAAAGGTTGTTCTTGGTCAGGTTCGGGTGCTTCATGTTCCCTCTACGGCTCAGTTTGCTGACATTTTCACCAAGGCACTGCCTACTAAGCCATTTCAAGATATCTGTTTCAGCCTCAACGTCGTCGAGCCTGCCGTTGATACTGCGGGGGGATGTTAGAGTAGTCATTATGGTATACGACTTCTAGTCCAAGTCAGTTTTGTACCCCTACCCCAAGTCGGTTTGTACCCTCTTATATACTCTTGTATGCCGCACCAAATCATCAATAAGCAACAGTTTTATTCAGCTTTCATTCACCGACGGGGGCTATAAGGGCAGCACGCTGGTGCTGAGCGGCCGCGTCGACTTCGGCCCGGACGGGAAGGCGGCGGCAGAGCGGGCCGTGGTCGGTGGCACGGGCAGGTTCCGGCTGGCGAGGGGGTACAGCCTGATGAGCAAGTTCGGCACCACGTCGAGCACCGCCGTCTTAAAGTTGGACCTCTATGTCAAGACGGACGTTTGATCGTGTGAAGCTGTGGTGTGTTCTGCTGTTCGTCCTACAACGAGGTTGTGCTTGTGTTTTTTTTCTTTTGCATGGTTGTGCTTGTGCTTGAGAAGGGGTGTGCTGTTGTGTGTTTAAATTTTACGAAACCGGGCGTGTTTATACTGTATTTTCTCGTTAAACAAACTTGTATGTTGCAAGTTGTGCTGGTCATTGTTGCAGACTCGAACTTCTATGTTCACAAATAAATGACGCTTTCGATATTGGCACCATCTTCAAAATGTCATTTAACCACTAGTTTTTGTTGCAACATATGAACAGAACCTAACACAATTATGATATTCTAAAAATCCCCTCCAAAAATAATATTCTGGAAATGTACCTATGAAGGCAAATTCATACATAAGATTTTCTTTTAATCTTTCAACCAAACTATACAAATAGATATAGAAAACACTTACCATCACCCGCCAGATCGCAGCGGTCGCGTCCGCCACCTTCCCTGCATGACAGCATGACAGACGTCCAAGTGAGGGCCCGCATACCATCCTTCGTTGAATGCGCTTCTGCAGCAGGGGCTATGCTTCCGGAACATATGCGGTGCTGCAATGGTCTACGATGGGTCTATGTTCTGCAATAAAATTACTCTTGCAAAAAATTTCTGCAACAACGACCTCAGTTGCAAAAAAATTACAAGAAAACCTCAGTTGCAAAAAAAATTGCAACAAAACAACTGTTGCAAAAAAAAATCCGCAACAAGTCCTGTGTTGCAGAAATAATTCTGCAACAAGACATGTGTTTCAATGGTGGAGACGCGCTCGGCCGCTCGATGCGGCAGATCTGACGGCTCGCGACCCGGCTGATCTTGCGCGTAGCACGCCCCAATAGATATAGACTTTAACGAACAAACTAGGGTGCATCAAGAGAACCATGTCGAAGCAGCTTACAAAAAGACACATAACTTCCGTAGAAGGGGTGCTCATTTATCTTTTGATTAGGAAACTGACACAGAGCAGGGGTAGCGACTGTTTATTAAAAACACAGATCTATGCTAAATGGTAACATGATGTACTGCTGATTTTTTTTCTAGGATCGTCCTTTCTTCACTCTCTTTCTATTACCCATAGGGAGCGCATCAACGGACTATGCATATTATCGTATAGAAAGAAGCAAAGTGTATCAGCATTCAATATTTCTTGCCCTACTATAGGCCTAACTACCTGACATTGGGTCTAGTGTGAGTAGGATCACTTATAGACGTGGTCACAAGTTTTAAGAGAAATGGTCTCTTTTGATGGGCATTTTGTAGATGATTGTTGATACCGCAAACAATGTCTTCTTGATAACCCTAACATCATCGGTTATCTATTAAGCACGGACCCCCATGTTCATCCAATAGGACAACTCTAATACTCAAATCCATGATGAGCGAGTGTTCATGTCAGCCAACATAAAGACCCTCGCGTCGTCCGAGCCTGCACACATGGGGGCAACCCTAGCCCGTCGCCTCCTTCACTGCCACTCCCTTCCACCATCTCGCCGCCATTGAAGGCCTCCGCCAGCGAAGCTCACGCATAATAAATGCCAAGGATGGTAGTGGTTGGGCGCTCCCTCTTCTCTTGTGGCAACAAAGGTTGCCCCCCATGCGCGGCGCCATGGCCCTTTCCCCAGTGTTTCTAGGAGGTCCATGCAAACAAGTGTGCGGCTGCCACCATAGATCGCAATTGTGCGGTGTCTTTGATCTAGCCAACGATGGTTGGCGTGGGATCAATGCCTCCCCTGAACTATCTTGTGGTGGTTTGACAGTTGCTCGGGAATTGGTTGACGACTTGGTTGGCAATGGCTTCAGCGATGCGGCAACAATGGCGCCGGTGGCGGCGCAAGGTGGTGATGTGGTGGCACGGGGATGGTGCGGCTATGGCTTGCCATGTATGGGCGTTGTCGGGCCCTACCACAATTGCTTCAGAGCATGTGTGTGCAAGGTGTTGAAACTCCCTAATGATGCTTGACTCTCTGTATGGTGCAACAATTCATGTTCATGGGCATGGCCTTGCTCGCATGGTGATCCCATGCCAAGGTTATGCACGTGAACAATTGTCATCGTGTATGTATTTCCATGGAACAGTTTGAATTTTGATTTCCAGTGATCATGGTCAGAAACATTTTCTTCTTCGGCAAGTGATGGCGGCAACACATGTCAACTTCGGTTTGGTGGCGCACTTAGAGTACTAGGTCTTGAGCTCTAGGGTGAAAACTCTAGGTCTGGCCTTCATTGGTTGCACCTGACAATGAAGGTGTTTACGATCCATGTCCTTGTTGAAGGCATTGCTTTGGAGATTCCTCAGACTTCCTCACATGGGTGAAAACTCAAGATCTAACCATCAACAGTGGGATTCGACAGTGACGACTCTTGGATATCATTCCCTTCCTAGAGGCGTTGTTTTCGGAGAACCATGCTTGTGGTTCGGGTGAGAACCATGCTCGTGGGTTAGTCGTGTTAGCTCTCTTTGTTTACTTCTCCTTTTTATCCTTTATGGTTGTGGAGATCCTCAATGTATTGAGCAGTTCTTCATATTGTGTCATTGTAGAGGCTTTGTGTAATTGGTATCATCTTGATATTAATATATTACCCTTTGTCAAACAAAATGACGAGCAAATGTTGTTGAGTAGAAATATAAGATGGATTTGACAAAATATTGATGTGCTAGCCTCTTAACTCTCGCGGCCTCGATCATATGGCCAACACAAAGTTATTCCCCTTTAGGAAAAGCAATCACTAGAGAGGAATGTTGTTCTTTCCATTAGACAATGTGAGATAAATTGTGACCGAAGCAATTGTGTATCCCAAATAGAACCGGTTGTTTTATTAATGCAGTTAAGTCGTCAATGGAGTTACAATGTTCTCTAGCTCGGTTCCATACTATTACAGACCACCTACCTAGATTATATCAGTGTTGACATAACATAAGTAAATTTCGCCACAATGTTGTACCTACCTTTAATATTATGTTCTTTTTGTCACATATAACCCACACATTTGGTTGGTACTTTGCCCAAGTTTATAGAAGAAACTATTTATAGCTAAAATATCAAATATATATAATATGAAACACTTGGGTCGACCCGGCACAGCACGGTTGCGGCCGGCCCTAGTTGATTTTCGGCCTTGTGGGCCGTTTCGACATTGTCTTTCCACATTTTGTTATCCTCTCTCCCAATGCTCCGTCCGCCACTCCGACCCCCAAACCCCCAACCCGCTTCTATCCTCCGCTCCTTGCACACAGGCAGCGGCGCGCCGCGCCGGGGCGTCGCCGCACGCGTGCAAGATGAACCTAGGACGCACCACGGTCCAGATTCACAGGATGCAGCAGCCTATAAGAACACCCCGCGCCCCCGCCGTCGCTCGGTTAGTTGCGAGCGCCCACCGAAAGAACTGCGAGGAAGCAAGAAGTAGCGGCGGGCCTCCTCGCCGCATTCCACCAAATTTCCCTGAAGTTAGGTCTCCATCGGAGTCGATTAGAACCTTGAATCGGAACAGTTTTCTTGAGGTAGGTTCCCATTCTTGCCCGTTCTTCCTTCGTTGCTCGCTGTCCGGTTCGTGATTTGGTCTTTCGCCAAGAAATCGAGCCGTGCTTGTCTCTGGTTCTTCGATTCTATTGCCGGAGTCTATGAAGTTCTTGCTAATCCATTCTCCACTTTCTCGTTTCAGCCTGCGAGTTCTTGCCTTTCCTCACCAGTTTGGTCGCTTCCCAGTTCCTGGAAGAGGCCCAAGCGAAGCCTGAAGGTACGAATCCCGTGTCCATCTCGATTCAGTTACTCCGATTGTTTGTGCAGAATCTGTTTTTACTCTGTATGTTCAATCTCCATTGCGCAGTTTCCACCGTGATTAGCAGCTAATCAGCGTCTTTCGCTAGTTATCTGAATTCTGAAGAAGCGGATTGAGCAAACAAAACTGCTTTCGAGGTGTGCTCTGAGTCTTGCATTCCTGTTCCTTTGCCAAGAGTTCAATAGACTCTGGTTTTCCTGATGCGAAGAGTTTCTTGCTGATACATTTATTTTCTCTTCTTGTTCCAGTCCTCAGGTTCTTGCTTTTCCTGACCAATTCGATCGCCTGCCATTTTCCACAAGAAGCCTCGAAGCCTTCAGGTACAACTCTTTTACCATGTCTCGCTAGCTACTGCCTAGTGATTGGTAGATGAAGTTCATTTCTTCGCTGTGACCCCTTGTATGCAAGAATGCTTGAAATACAGAAAGAAATAGAGAGGGGGGGGGGGGGGGGGGGGGTCATCCCAGAACCAAGTTTCAGTTCATGTATGTACCTGATGCAATGATCGTGTGCCAGTTCTTGGTATGTTCTCTGGAGGGAAAAGTTGTTCTCTTGCAAGAAAAGTTTGATGAGATTGAATTAATGTGTCTGATGCAGTAGTTGACGCAATTGATTGGATGAATTTTTGCGTAGTTATGTTGGTGTTATGGCCAGCAAGTTTCTCACTTTTGCCGAGGATTTTCATCAAGCCTTATCTTTTAGTTTACTGGTTATATGGTTGTTGTTTGTTTCAAAGAATGCCTTGCTTATACGATGCATTCTTAATTACTGAATGATTGCTGTGATTCAGAAATGGCCCTCAACACAAGATATGCAGCATGCGTGGAAAGAATATGCCACTTCCATGAATTTCCCCAATTTTATATGATTGTTGTTATTGCTAGTAGGGTGCTATCTGTAGGCTATCATTTAGGATATTTCCACAGTTGCTGCTTCCATGGATTTGCTTTCTTGAATTTTTTTTCCTAAATCCATTGAATTTCCTATGACGTGCCCTTAACTGTAAGTGTGCTGTGTTTCAGAAATGGGAAAGAAGTGCAGCACCTGCGGCAAGACCTACAAAACCAAACGTGCTTTTAATGGCCACAAGATGAAATGCAAGTCCCCCAAGAATCCTGAGCAAAATGCCGCAGGACAGGAAGAGGCTTCAAGCAGTGTTGGTGATAGGAAAGATCTGCTTAATTTTCATATAGAAAGGCGGCCACGGAGCAGCCGGGGTGCAGCGAAGGAGATGGATGGTGGAAATGAAGTCTTTCCGTCAGAAGAGGAGATAGATGCTGCAGAGGGGCTTAGTCTTCTCCAGTACCCACGTGGCAAGGATACATCTTTTGATAATGAACCGGAAATTGATTATTCAGGGGTTGAATCAGCTGCTGATAATTCTGATGCGGTGCAAGAGGACAACCCGACGCAGAAGTTGTATCTTCTGTTGATTTTGGGTAAACTCATTAAGATAATATCTGATAGAAACTCAGCTTCTGTGGATCTCTGTGGAGGTGCTGAAAAATATGGAAATGAAGCCCTTTCGTTAGAAGAGACGGAATTGATTCACAATGATGATGGTCAAAGGCTGGTTGATTGTCCTGAAAATTCTGTTGTGGTTGAGCCAAAACGGCCCAAGCTTGATCTCAAGGTTTCTGACAGCAGTGACAGCCCAGCTTCTGATGGTGCTCAAGGTGGCAACAATGATGCGTCGGGGTCTGGCACGCCGAAGCTGAAACAGACATCTCTGACGGAGCCAATGGCCACAGAGGCGGATCGGGAACAAGAACAGAAGTCAGATGTCTTAGAGGCTCCCCTGCCTCTCGATACAACCTCTGTTGACCAATCAGGAACTGACAATCCAGGTGACGAATCAGCTGCTGATACTTCAGATGAGGTGCGGGATTCCATGGTGCTGCTGCAGGTCGCACAAGGTCTCCTGGATCTAAGAAACTGCACAGATCGATGAGGTCCCCTTTGCAGTGAAAGAGGATGTACAGCCGAGTGCTTCTGATCTAAAATCATTAGGTACCCGTTAACTGAAAGTGCACTGCCCTGACCCCTGAGGGTGAAGTCTGAATCGCAACCATGATAGACGGTTCAGTGTGAGTCTATACCGGATATCGTGACTGACTCGATGAGATTTCTTGACTCGCTGGTTCCATCACCCTGAAACCAAAACTCATTTTTTGTGTGTCTACTGGTAGATAGGTACAGGTTACTATACTGATGATACTTTTGCGTAATGGCGAAGTCATTGCGTGCTTGCTTCCATGGTGAAGCAGTTTGTCCAGTTACATGCAATGGATCATTTCTAGTTCTGCTTTATACTTCGTCTGTTTCTGTACATGCTGATATCTTGATAATATTGCTTGCCTCTGGTTCATGAGTGAATATTCCTCGACATACACTCATGTGGAGTTGGGTAGCAAATATGGCGTGACCTTTTTTTTGCTAGTTGCTCTATTTATAGATATATTCACATTTTTGCTCATGAATCGCCTCTTAAATATTAAGATACTTGTGTTGTTGTGCATGTGTCCGTTCTTTGGTGCAGTTAGCGTTTGAAAGTTTGTGGATGGCGTGCGGGGAATTTTGTTCATGGTCTTGTGCGTTGGAACTGAAAGTCTGAAACTATAATGCAGGAATTTGGTTGCTTTGCATGCTTGGATGATCATGAGTTTATTATGGCTGTGACTGCGCTGTTTTCCTGTTCAGTTGTTTTGCGTCTCACCAACTTAACAAATTCACTAAACTTGGTGATGTTTGAACTTTTGTGTAATGGACTTTATGAGTGTGGAGTCTCGGCATTCTGAGCAGCAACTCAGGAACATCAGTCACCCTGACGACGAACTGGATTTGGAAGCTCTTTCCAAGAGGGGCACGGTTTGTGGAAGAAGTTTATCTTGGCAAAGTATGCGTGCACCAAAGGACATCTTTTGGAGGATCCCACTTCTAGAAAAAGCCTTCACCAAACCCCAGCTTTAGGATGGCGAAGGTTCTGATTGAACTGGTGGTGGCAAGGCGCTGGTCTGCTCAAAGACAGGCGCGGAGCCAGGATTTGAGCATGAGGACAAAGAAGCCACATACATAGCCATCCTATACTCCCTTTGTTCCTAAATATAAGTATTTTTAGAGATTTCAATATAAACTACATATAGAGCAAAATAAGTGAATCTACTCTCTAAAATATGTCTATATACATCTGTATGTAGTTCATAATGAAATCTTTAAATTAGCTCATAATGAAATCTCTAAATTAGCTTATATCTAGGACGGAGGAAGTATAATGTATATAAAAGACGACTATAGAAATTTGTGTAATTTAAAAGAAAGTAACACTTCTGCTAGCTCAAACATAATGTAACTCTAGACCACTAAACCTATCAGACAAGTCAACAGTAGTCATTCCCGAAACATGGCAAACAAAGAATAATAATAAACCTTACAGCTATTATCTTGACATATAGTTGTGTTCTACTCTCTCTATTTCAAAATAAGTGTTGTGGTTTTAGTTCAAGGTACATTTTTAGAATTTGTACTAACCAATGTACTAATAACATTTCCTAGTAATTTGTATAGTCTACGTTGGATATCCTTTGAGATTTCAGTCTAGCCGTGAGACAATGAGGTTATCTATTAAGATAGCTTCAAGGATTAGGTACAGCTTTGCCAGTAAAGCTGAATTTAGAATCTAAAATAAACAATTATTTTGAATCAGCTTTTTTTAGAATGAAGGCTCGAAAAGAGCTCTGCTTTGAGTTAATGAAACCATGCTGGGAATTACATCGATCAACATATTACAACAAGAACAAATACACAGTGCTTACAGAAACTCTGCTAACATTGTCAAAGCCATCATCTACCGGTGCAACATCACCAATGAAACCTTCTAGAGCCGCCTGGTGCGTCAGAAGCTATGGGGTCGCTTAGACCAGGATTTTAAGGGTGTTAAATCCATGAATATCTTTAAAGTTCACAAAGGAAATAATTAAGTTTGTGAACATTTTTTAACTTGCTAACCTTCTTCAAATTTGCAAAAAAGAAAGAAATCAATTAAAAAAATCCATGAACATATTTTGATTTAACAAACTTTGTCTAAGATAAAAATGGGGTAGATGCACCGGGGAACTCAGCACCCGTTGAAGCTGAGCATTCGTTCAGATTTTCTTGGTTTCAGTTCAGTATAAAATGTTCTCACATCAGCTCATACTGAGCTGAAAAAATAATTTAAAATAAAGCACCGAAAGAAGATCAAATGCAATCGCGAAGGTTTAGGAACTGCAGAAGTACAAACAGCAAACAACAGGCACAAGTTCAGGGCTCACTTATTCTTTCAAGTTCATCCAAATCTGCTGCACAACAGCAGCAAGTTCAGACACAACCAGACATAACGCTAGACCACAGCACGGTAGCAACAAAGAACAGACCAGACGAGGACACGCTGACAATCCCATCGAAGGACACAGAAAGACAACTGACTTGTGAGCCCAGAGACATAAGCAGCTCCATGGCCAGGCACTTACTGGCCACCACGGAGGCGGAGCACCAAGTGAAGGGTGGACTCCTTCTGGATGTTGTAGTCCGCCAGAGTGCGGCCATCCTCGAGCTGCTTACCAGCAAAGATCAGACGCTGCTGGTCCGGTGGGATGCCCTCCTTGTCCTGGATCTTCGCCTTCACATTGTCGATGGTGTCCGATGACTCGACCTCAAGCGTGATGGTCTTGCCGGTGAGGGTCTTCACGAAGATCTGCATACCACCCCTGAGGCGAAGCACCAGGTGGAGCGTGGACTCCTTCTGGATGTTGTAGTCAGCAAGGGTGCGGCCATCCTCAAGCTGCTTGCCGGCAAAGATGAGGCGCTGCTGGTCCGGGGGGATGCCCTCCTTGTCCTGGATCTTCGCCTTCACGTTGTCGATGGTGTCCGAGGACTCGACCTCGAGCGTGATGGTCTTGCCGGTGAGGGTCTTGACGAAGATCTGCATCCCACCACGCAGGCGGAGCACCAGGTGGAGGGTGGACTCCTTCTGGATGTTGTAGTCAGCGAGGGTGCGGCCGTCCTCAAGCTGCTTGCCGGCAAAGATGAGGCGCTGCTGGTCCGGGGGGATGCCCTCCTTGTCCTGGATCTTCGCCTTCACGTTGTCGATGGTGTCCGAAGACTCAACCTCAAGCGTGATGGTCTTGCCGGTGAGGGTCTTGACGAAGATCTGCATCCCACCACGCAGGCGGAGCACCAGGTGGAGGGTGGACTCCTTCTGGATGTTGTAGTCAGCGAGGGTGCGGCCGTCCTCAAGCTGCTTGCCGGCAAAGATGAGGCGCTGCTGGTCCGGGGGGATGCCCTCCTTGTCCTGGATCTTCGCCTTCACGTTGTCGATGGTGTCCGAAGACTCGACCTCGAGCGTGATGGTCTTGCCGGTGAGGGTCTTGACGAAGATCTGCATCCCACCACGCAGGCGGAGCACCAAGTGGAGGGTGGACTCCTTCTGGATGTTGTAGTCAGCAAGGGTGCGGCCGTCCTCAAGCTGCTTCCCAGCAAAGATGAGGCGCTGCTGGTCCGGGGGGATGCCCTCCTTGTCCTGGATCTTCGCCTTGACGTTGTCTATGGTGTCCGAAGACTCAACCTCGAGCGTGATGGTCTTGCCGGTGAGGGTCTTGACGAAGATCTGCATTCCACCACGCAGGCGGAGCACCAGGTGGAGGGTGGACTCCTTCTGGATGTTGTAGTCAGCGAGGGTGCGACCGTCCTCAAGCTGCTTGCCAGCAAAGATGAGGCGCTGCTGGTCCGGAGGGATGCCCTCCTTGTCCTGGATCTTCGCCTTGACGTTGTCGATCGTGTCAGAGGACTCGACCTCAAGGGTGATGGTCTTGCCGGTGAGGGTCTTCACAAAGATCTGCATCTGCAAACATAAAGTGTACCAAAACCATAGTAAGGCACTCGTAATCATGAAACTGCAGAACATAAAGCATATATGAACTAGAAAGCCACGATCCAAGAGGGATGAAATTGTAACTATGTGTGAACATCTCAATAGGAACAATTAGATAGCAGATTGATGTTCAAGTTTGACAACAAGCTAAAAAAATCAGTTAATATATATGATTTTCAGACAAGAACTGATGCACAAGTACAGATAATTTCAAGTTTTGACACAGCAAGCTACAATATCTAGTTAAATCAACAGTACTATTGTAAGCAAACACAATTGACTCTTAGAGCAGAACCGGTGCACAAGAACGAATCCTCCAAACAACTACTAGGCCCAACAACTAATATAGGAAACAGTTTTGCTAAAGCACATCTAGATGTGCCCCGGTATATCCGTTGACAGATCGCATAGGTGCGACATAAAAGGCTCATGAGCGCCACAAAGTCTGAACGACTCAGCAGGAACAGAGCGGAATCAATCAACTACATACGCCTAGATGAACATAATCAACATCAGTTGCATCTCAAATCGGCAGATCTACCGATAATCCAGGCATAATCGTGAGAGATTTCACGACAACGGAGCCAAATCAACAGCAATCGATCAACAAATCTATATGGAACGAGCGGAATCAACTAGACACCTCTAATCGGCAGATTCACCCGATAATCCAGGCATAATCGAGAGGGATTTCGCGACAACCGACTACGGGGCAGATCAACAGCAATCAATCAACGATAATAGCGAGGAGCGCGGTCTGGGATTCGCGTACCTCGGAGGACGAGAAAGCCTTGGCTTCGATTCGATCGGAAACTTTCTGGGGCTCGCTTGGCAGGGAGGATTGGATGAGTGGTGGAGGAGACGGGAGGGGATGGGGATTTAAAGGGAGAAGAGTCCCGTGAGGCTACGGCACGGGTGACGACGGGTGGGGAGCGATGCGAGGCCTCCACCACGCAATTTCGGGGAAAGGCAAGGGAGAGGAGAGCGACCCCGCCGCGGAGATATCAAAGGTTTTGGCCAGCTATAGAAAAAGGTTGGTGACCGGCTCACGCCGCTAGCACCGTCCGTGCACGTCGGCCGTCCGTTGATGAATCTTTTCTCTACCCCTAAAAATATCTTTTCTCCTCGGAAAAGAAAATCCTTTAAAACAACTTTAATGGGCCGACTCAAATGGACAGCGATTTTGTTTCCTTTTCGTCCTTTTGGGTCGGACGCCCGGCGTCCGTCTTGTTTTTCTTTTGGGTCGGCCATGCACCCAACTCCGCGACCCATTTCATGTCCGCGCATAAATTCGAAAAAGGCTCATGGCTATAGATCATGCCAGCGGCCATGCCGTCGTCCAAAGTTGATGCCGGCATCATGCCTGCGGCCGACATACAATGCCAGCCACCAAGAAAACCACCACAGTTCATGCTGGCGGACTTGCCAGCGGCCGGCACACATGCCAACACACATAAAATGGGCGGGAATTCGACCACGCCATCTCGGTCGTGGTCATGCCAGCACACTTGCCGGCATACAAAAAGGATGGCGCTCGCCGCCATAGATCACTCGTCGTCGAACTTGAACATGTTGGCCTGCATCTTCTCGAACCAGGGCCTCTTCCTCGGCAACACGGTGTTGAGGTCCACATTGGCGGCCTCGATCGCGAGCATCTTGGCTTGCTTCTCCGCCTCCATCTCAAGCCTCCATCTTTGGATCTCCATGAAGGCGTTCATTTGCTCTTCCTTGTCTTGCCGACGCTTCTCCTCCCTTGAGTCCTTACTTATCCTGCCCTTCACGGTTGCGAGCAAGGCGATCGACACCGCATCTTGCTTGTCCTCCTTCTTGGAGTTGGTCTTCTCCCACGGCCGTGGCTTTTTTCACCCTCCTCAACCTCCTCCACGGCTTTCTTCCCCTCACGCGCCATGAGGGCGGCATATTGCGCCTTGAACTTCTCCTCCACATTGATGACCATCCAGCAATGGGAGAGGTTGAAAGGCTTGCCGTCATGTTGGACCTTGAATGCCTCCAAAGCTTGAAATGCCTACAAATGAATAGCATGCAAGCATATGGGCAAATGGATATGCGAAATGGATATGCAAGCATAACGGGAATGGAAACAAAGAGGGGCGCATGTATACCATGTCTTGCATGTCGATGCCACTCACGGGGCATGCCTTCACTACCGTAGGATGCTGCTAACGCGACATGACAATCAAGGACCCTTCGACTAAACTGTGTGCGATGCAATAATCGCAAATGGTGATGTAAAAAACCGTCAAAAAAGATGCAAAACGTTTGCGATGGCGGATACATCAAACACGATTTGGATTTTTGCATGTGCGACGCGAGGCATACAGTTCAGTACAATGAACTGTTTGTGATGAGGCAGAACAACAGAAACAGGCAGCCAGATGAAGGTGTATGCGATATACGACATACAGTTCACTCCGATGAACTTTTTGTGATTAGGCGGAACAAAAGAAACGGTCAGCCAAATCAAGGTGTGTGCGATAGAGGGCAAACAGTTCACTCGGGTGAATTGTTTGCGTTGAGCCAAGAGAACAGAAACGGTTCAATTTAACAAGATGTGCGTGATACGTGGCAAACATGTCTATAATCAGAAATGTGTGCGAATATCAATAATAACACAGACGATTGCTGCTAATAAGACGTGTGTGTTGTGCGATGAGATTGCATACAGAACAACAACATATATACACACGCTTATAAGGACATGATTGCATAATCAAATTAAACATCCAATTACATAGGTGGCTACTACACACATGACATTTGCACACACCAAAGTAAACTATTACATGCATAATTACATAGGTGGCTACTACACACATGACATTTCCACACACCAAATTATTACATGCATAATTAACTAGGATAAATGATTATCTGATCATCATCTACTTCTTGTGACGCTTGCCACTACTGCTTTGCTTGTGGCTCGATCCCACCTCGTCGATTTCGGTAACGAGGCACTTCCTCATGTCAAGGACCCGCCTGTGCATCTCGTAGCATGTGTACGCGCTCTTGGCCGCGAACTTGAGGTGAGGTTCATCCAGTTGCCGCGTCCAGGCCCCGTGCCAGGATATGGGACTTGTTCCGTTGGCATCCCGCTTCATCTTTTTGTAGTAGGGGTCGATGATGGCCGAGGCGATTTCAACCAGTGAGTCCTTCTTCGTGCTGCCCCAGACCCTGTAGTGGTCACGGATTTTGACAAGGTTCTTGCAGGCCAAGCCCGTAACCTTGAGCGCTTTTATATCATTGGAGGTTTCCACAAAAGCGAACGTGTAGTCGGTTTGACAAACCTGACAAAACGGTCGCAAGGCTCTGTGGCCATGCAGTAGTGGTAGATGAGGACATGATGGCGCACACACAACTGGGCGACGACAACCTTCTGATCTTTGCCAGGACGACCGCCGGTGTACGGGAGGTCGATGCCAACCACCATGTACTTGTCTCGAGCAAGCAATTGCTCCACGGTGTTGATGTAGTCCTCGACCACGGCCGAGTCGATGGTGTACACCACCGAGAGATCCGTCTCCCTGGCGTAGGTCTCCACTTTATGCTCACCAAACTCCATTGGAGCGCCGCTAGATATCCTCTCTGTATGTGTCGTCGTGGGTGTGCTTGTTGTGTTGTGGGGCGAGATCGAAAGGTTGAAGAGACTAAGGTTATAATGGCCGCGGAATTAATTGGGAAGCCAGACGACCTGGAATATCCGCACGCCCGGATGGCAATTCTAATTTGCAGCGCGTAACTCCATCGTGTCGCACGTAACTGCATCGTGGCGACGCGCGCGGCGCAACCGCATGCATATGGCCCCCAACATGATCGTGCGCAGGCCCCAACCGCTGCAAAGCGCGCGCGCAGGGACGCGAGCAGAGCGCTCCGCTGTCGCCTCAATGGCGAGCAAGATATATACGCATATAGCAGTTGAACACGCAAGAAAAAGCTGTTCACAAGCTGAGCGCATGGAGGTATGATACGTCTCCAACGTATCTATAATTTTTGATTGTTCCATGCTATTATATTATCCATCTAAGATGTTTTATATGCATTTATATGCTATTTTATATGATTTTCGGGACTAACCTATTAACCTAGTGTCAGTTTCTGGTTTTTTTCTTGTTTTTGAGTTTTACAGAAAAGGAATACCAAACGGAGTCCAACTAACGTGCCAATTTTTGATGATTTTTTATGGACCAAAAGAAGCCCTCGGAGTAAAAGAGTTGGGCCAGAAGAGTCCCGAGCCATCCACGAGGGTGGAGGGCGCGCCCTACCCCCTGGGCGCGCCCCCTGCCTCGTGGATGACTCAGAGACCCCCCCTGACGTGAGACCGACGCCAAAAATTCCTATAAATACAGAAACCCCCGAAAAGAAACCTAGATCGGGAGTTCCGCCGCCGCAAGCCTCTGTAGCCACAAAAACCAATCGGGGACCCTGTTCCGGCACCCTGTCGGAGGGGGGAATCATCACCGGTGGCCATCTTCATCATTCCGGCGCTCTCCATGACGAGGAGGGAGTAGTTCACCCTCGGGGCTGAGGGTATGTACCAGTAGCTATGTGTTTGATCTCTCTCTCTCTCTCTCTCTCTCTCTCTCTCTCTCGTGTTCTTGATATGGCACGACCTTGATGTATCGTAAGCTTTTCTATTATAGTTGGATCTTATGATGTTTCTCCCCCTCTATCTCCTTGTGATGAATTGAGTTTTCCCTTTGAAGTTATCTTATCGGATTGAGTCTTTCAGGATTTGAGAACACTTGGTGTATGTCTTGCGTGGGATACCTGTGGTGACAATGGGGTATTCTATTGATTCACTTGATGTATGTTTTGGTGATCAACTTGCGGGTTCCGTGACCTTGGGGATCTATGCATAGGGGTTGGCACACGTTTTCGTCTTGACTCTCCGGTAGAAACTTTGGCGCACTCTTTGGAGTGACTCTTTGTTGCATGTTGAGGGATTGTTATATGATCTAATTATGTTATCCTTGTTGAGAGAACTTGCACTAGTGAAAGTATGAACCCTAGGCCTTGTTTCGAAGCATTGCAATACCGTTTACGCTCACTTTTGTTACTAGTTACCTTATTGTTTTTATATTTTCAGATTACAAAAACCTATATCTACCATCCATATTGCACTTGTATCACCATGTCTTCGCCGAACTAGTGCACCTATACAATTTACCATTGTATTGGGTGTGTTGGGATCACAAGAGACTCTTTGTTATTTGGTTGCAGAGTTGTTTGAGAGAGACCATCTTCATCTTACGCCTCCCACGGATTGATAAACCTTGGGTCATCTACTTGAGGGAAATTTGCTACTGTCCTACAAACCTCTGCACTTGGAAGCCCAACAATGTCTACAAGAAGAAGGTTGTGTAGTAGACATCAAGCTGTTTTCTGGCGCCGTTGCCGGGGAGGCTAGGTAAGCGGTACTAACACCCCGTCAACCAAGCTCTTTTCTGGTGCCGTTGCCGGGGAGGTTAGTGCTTGAAGGTATATCTTTAGATCTTGCAATCGAATCTTTTAGTTTCTTGTTTTATCACTAGTTAGTTTATAAAAGAAAACTACAAAAAGAAAATGGAATTGAGGGTGCCTCATATGCTGCATCTTTTTAATGTCTTTCATGAAAATAAGGATTCCGATAATTGTGCCAAAGTGTTAGAAGAAGAATGCAATAAAATGTTTGGCATACAATCTTTGAATGATGAGCATGATTGCAATGTTGTTAGTATAAATTCCTTGAATATCCATGATGCTAATGATATGCAAAGCTACAAGCTTGGGGATGCTATGTTTGATGAAGATGATATTTTTAGTCCCCCAAGTTTTGATGAGAATGTTTATTATGATGAAAGCATGCCTCCTATTTATGATGATTATATTGATGAAAGTGGATTTGGAGAGGTCATGACTTTATTTAGTGATGAATCCACTGTTTCGGAAGAGGTTCCAATTGATTATGAGAACAAAATTGCTATCTATGATGATTATTGTGATGACATGTATGCTATAAAGAATAATGATAACCATGAAACTTGTCATCTTGAATTTAATTTTCAATTGGATTATGCCTTACATGATAGTTATTTTGTTGAGTTTTCTCCCACTACTATTCATAAGAAGAAATTTGCTTATGTGGAGAGTAATAAAAACTCTATGCTTGTGAATCATGAAAATAGTGCTTTATGTGATGGTTATATTGTTGAATTTATTCATGATGCTACTGAAAATTATTATGGGGGAGGAATATATGCTTGTAGGAATTGCAATAATATCAAGTTTCCTCTCTATGTGTTAAAAGTTTTGAAGTTATGCTTGTTTTGTCTTCCTATGCTAGTTGATTCTTGTTCCCATAAATTGTTTGATCACAAAACCCCTATGCATATGAAGTGGGTTAGGCTTAAATGTGTTAATCATATTCTTAATGATGCTCTCTTTATGTTTCAATTCTTATCTTTTATGTGAGCATCATTGAAATCGTCATGCCTAGCTAAAAAGACATTAAAGAAAAGCGCTTGTTGGGAGACAACACAATATTTACCCCTACTGTTTTTGTGTGTCCACATGATTAAGCTACTGTATTAATCATGTTTTATAGCTTTTGTTTCAATAAAGTGCCAAGTAAAACCTTTGGGAAGACTTGGGTGAAAGTTAATGTGATCTTGCTGTAAAAAACAGAGACTTTGCGCTCACGAGATTAGCTGTCATTTTTTACAGAAGAGTGCTTTTAAGTTCATTCTTTTTGCATAAGATTAATAGAAAAATTCCTTACGTCCAACAATTTATTTCAGAATTTTTGGAGTCACAGAAGTATTCGAGAGTTACAGATTACTACAGACTGTTCTGTTTTTGACAGATTCTGTTTTCTATGTGTTGTTTGCTTATTTTGATGAATCTATGAGTAGTATCGGAGGGTATGAACCATAGAAAAGTTGAAATACATTAGATATTACACCAATATGAATTTAGAATGAGTCCACAACAGTACCAAAAGTGGTGATTTATTTTCTTATACTAACGGAGCTTACGAGTTTTCTGTTGTGAAGTTTTCAAGTTTTGGGTAAAGATTTGATGGACTATGGAATAAGGAGTGGCAAGAGCCTAAGCTTGGGGATTCCCAAGGCACCCCAAGGTAATATTCAAGGACAGCCAAGAGCCTAAGCTCGGGGATGCCTCGGAAGGCATCCCCTCTTTCGTCTTCGTTCATCGGTAACCTTACTTGGAGCTATATTTTTATTCACCACATGATATGTGTTTTGCTTGGAGCGTCATTTTATTTTCTTTTGTTTTGCTTGCTGTTTGAATAAAATACCGAGATCTGAAATTCTTAAATGTTAGAGAGTCTTCACATAGTTGCATAATTATTCGACTACTCATTGATCTTAACTTATATCTTTCGGAGTAGTTTGTCATTTGCTCTAGTGCTTCACTTATATCTTTTAGAGCACGACGGTAGTTTTATTTTGAAGAAATAGATGAACTCTCATGCTTCGCCTATATTATTTTTAGAGTCTTTTAGTTTTAGAACAGCATGGTAATTTGCTTTGGTTATAAATTTAGTCCTAATATGATAGGCATCCAAGAGGGATATAATAAAAACTTTCATATAAAGTGCATTGAATACTATGTGAAGTTTGATTCCTTATGATTGTTTTGAGATATGAGGATGGTAATATTAGAGTCATGCTAGTGAGTAGTTGTGAATTTGAGAGATACTTGTGTTAAAGTTTGTGATTCCCGTAGCATGCATGTATGGTGAACCGTTATATGATGAAGTCGGAGCATGATTTATTTTTTGATTGTCTTCCTTATGAGTGGCGGTCGGGGACGAGCGATGGTCTTTTCCTACCAATCTATCCCCCTAGGAGCATGCGCGTAGTACTTTGTTTTGATGACTAATAGATTTTTGCAATAAGTATGTGAGTTCTTTATGACTAGTGTTGAGTCCATGGATTATACGCACTCTCACCCTTCCACCATTGCTAGCCTCTCTTGTGCCGCGCAACTTTCACCGGTACCATACACCCACCATTTACCCTCCTCAAAACAACCACCATACCTACCTATTATGTCATTTCCATAGCCATTCCGAGATATATTGCCATGCAACTTTCCAACGTTCCGTTTATTATGACACGCTTCATCATTATCATATTGCTTTGCATGATCATGTAGTTGACATCGTATTTGTGGCAAAGCCACCTTTCATAATTCTTTCATACATGTCATTCTTGAGTCATTGCACATCCCGGAACACCGCCAGAGGCATTCATATAGAGTCATATTTTGTTCTAAGTATCGAGTTGTAATTCTTGAGTTGTAAGTAAATAAAAGTGTGATGATCTTCATTATTAGAGCATTGTCCCAGTGAGGAAAGGATGATGGAGACTATGATTCCCCCACAAGTCAGGATGAGACTCCGGACGAAAAATAAAAGAAAAAAAATAAAAAAAAGAGGCCATAAAAGGAAGAAGAGAAAAGGCCCAAATAAAAAATTAAAAAAAAATTAAAAAAAATGAGATAAAAAGAGAGAAGGGGCAATGCTACTATCCTTTTTCCACACTTGTGCTTCAAAGTAGCACCATGATCTTCATGATAGAGAGTCTCCTATTTTGTCACTTTCATATACTAGTGGGAATTTTTCATTATAGAACTTGGCTTGTATATTCCAATGATGGGCTTCCTCAAAGTGCCCTAGGTCTTCGTGAGCAAGCAAGTTGGATGCACACCCACTTAGTTTCCTTTTGAGCTTTCATACACTTATAGCTCTAGTACATCCGTTGCATGGCAATCCCTACTCACTCACATTGATATCTATTGATGGGCATCTTCATAGCCCGTTGATACGCCTAGTTGATGTGAGACTATCTTCCTCCTTTTTGTCTTCTCCACAACCACCATATTCTATTCCACCTATAGTGCTATGTCCATGGCTCATGCTCATGTATTGCGTGAAAGTTGAAAAAGTTTGAGAACATCAAAAGTATGAAACAATTGCTTGGCTTGTCATCGGGGTTGTGCATGATTTAAATATTTTGTGTGATGAAGATAGAACATAGCCAGACTATATGATTTTGTAGGGATAACTTTCTTTGGCCATGTTATTTTGAGAAGACATGATTGCTTTGTTAGTATGCTTAAAGTATTATTGTTTTTATATCAATACTAAACTTTTGTTTTGAATCGTATGGATCTGAATATTCTTGCCACAATAAAGAAGATTACATTAATAAATATGTTAGGTAGCATTCCACATCAAAAATTCTGTTTTTATCATTTACCTACTCGAGGACGAGCAGGAATTAAGCTCAGGGATGCTTGATACGTCTCCAACGTATCTATAATTTTTGATTGTTCCATGCTATTATATTATCCATCTAGGATGTTTTATATGCATTTATATGCTATTTTATATGATTTTTGGGACTAACCTATTAACCTAGAGCCCAGTGCCAGTTTCTGTTTTTTTTTCTTGTTTTTGAGTTTTACAGAAAAGGAATACCAAACGGAGTCCCATTGACGTGCCAATTTTTGATGATTTTTTATGGACCAAAAGAAGCCCCCAAAGTAAAAGAGTTGGGCCAGAAGAGTCCCGAGCCATCCACGAGGGCGGAGGGCGCGCCCCCTGCCTCGTGGATGACTCGGAGACCCCCTGACGTGAGACCAACGCCAAAAATTCCTCTAAATACATAAACCCCCAAAAAGAAACCTAGATCGGGAGTTCCGCCGCCGCAAACCTCTGTAGCCACAAAAACCAATCGGGGCCCTGTTCCGGCACCCTGCCGGAGGGGGGGATCATCACCGGTGGCCATCTTCATCATCCCGACGCTCTCCATGACGAGGAGGGAGTAGTTCACCCTCGGGGCTGAGGGTATGTACTAGTAGCTATGTGTTTGATCTCTCTCTCTCTCTCTCTCTCTCTCTCTCTCTCTCGTGTTCTTGATATGGCACGACCTTGATGTATTGTAAGCTTTTCTATTATAGTTGGATCTTATGATGTTTCTCCCCCTCTATCTCCTTGTGATGAATTGAGTTTTCCCTTTGAAGTTATCTTATCGGATTGAGTGTTTAAGGATTTGAGAACACTTGATGTATGTATTGCGTGGGATACCTGTGGTGACAATGGGGTATTCTATTGATTCACTTGATGTATGTTTTGGTGATCAACTTGCGGGTTCCTTGACCTTGGGGATCTATGCATAGGGGTTGGCACACGTTTTCGTCTTGACTCTCCGGTAGAAACTTTGGGGCACTCTTTGGAGTGACTCTTTGTTGCATGTTGAGGGATTGTTATATGATCTAATTATGTTATCCTTGTTGAGAGAACTTGCACTAGTGAAAGTATGAACCCTAGGCCTTGTTTCGAAGCATTGCAATACCGTTTACGCTCACTTCTGTTACTAGTTACCTTGCTGTTTTTATATTTTTCAGATTACAAAAACCTATATCTACTAGCCATATTGCACTTGTATCACCATCTCTTCGCCGAACTAGTGCACCTATACAATTTACCATTGTATCGGGTGTGTTGGGGACACAAGAGACTCTTTGTTATTTGGTTGCAGGGTTGTTTGAGAGAGACCATCTTCATCCTACGCCTCCCACGGATTGATAAACCTTAGGTTATCCACTTGAGGGAAATTTGCTACTATCCTACAAACCTCTGCACTTGGAGGCCCAACAACGTCTACAAGAAGAAGGTTGTGTAGTAGACATGAAGGTACGCAAGGAGAGTGCACCGACGGACATGAGCAGAGCACGCCGCGGCGCCTAACGGCGAGCAGAGCGCGCCGAGGGACGCGAGCAAAGGCCGGCACAGTGATCCGTGGAAAATAAGACGAACTGTGCGAGCGATGGCGGAGACATCAAGCACGAATCATATTAGAGTTGCATGTGTGATATGTGATATACAGTTGATCCATCCGAGCTGTTTGTGATGGAATAAGCCGTGTGTGTTGAGGGCAAACACTTGCTGGTATACAACCGTTTGCGATTGATGAATTCATCACCGACGAGTTCTCTAGTGTGGTCTGTGTGCGATGTGATATATCTATGTCCTATGGTCACTGCATTGTCTTGCCAAATCAAAATAGAGACACAGTTCAAATCATATCAGTTCAAGACAAAGCAGCAGTGAAAGAATACAAAGCGTGGGAAACTGCACAGCACAACAAGATTTCAGATGGGTACCACGGGTCTACATGTACAACATCACTATTTGCTCTGTTGTGATGCTAGTAATGTGCATGATATGAGAAGTCAACTGTATACACAATTGAAATTGAAATCAATAGAGCTATTGATAAGAGCAAGCCTGTTAAAGAAACATGCGTGAACATACCTACTGTTCCATTGGAGTTTCGATTGGATCCTTCAATTTAAAAATAAGTTTGTATGAGTAAATACAGTGATACAAGAGCAAAGCAGTAGGGGTTGGGGTTAGATTGGGTGAAGCTGGTTCTCTGTCCATCGCAGTAGGGGTACAATCTGCGAGAGTTTGGGTTATGTGTGGTAGGGCTGGTTCTCGTGCATGTACAACCGGGGTGCTATCTCCACCAAGAGGTAGCACTGTTTTATTTGAAGACCGTGTTTTTAGTCCGCTAGATGCTGGCATCACCCGCTCCAATTCAAATGGCTGATAAATAGGAAACATAGTTGAATGTACAGACATTGTATGAGAGACAGATGCAATAGATAGTGTGGAAAAAAGAGGACATGAAATAGTTGACATGTATATTGTTTAACTAAAACGGATAGCATGACATAATTTCACATATATGATGTCTATCTAAATTGGATAGCATAGCATAACATAATTCAAAGATATGATGAATAACTAAAACACCGTGCCAAGTTAGAGCATACACCTCGGTGGGGGAATAGGACTGGTCATCTGTGTCTGAATCCATCTCTGAGGAGCTATCGGGACCCAACAAGAGATCTGCTTCGACAGGTAGCACTGTCTGCTCTGAAGGCCTTGTTTTCATTCCAGATTTTTCCATCTCCCACCCAAATGGCTGATTCACAGGAAGAGTAGTTTAATGTACAAACATTGTCGACAAATGGAAATGTAATGAAGAAAAGGATGGGCAAGATATCATTCAAATATATGATGCCTGGTTAAACAGGATGGCATTGCACATTTCACATATATTATGGCTGGCTAAAAGACATGAGACTGCATAATTCCCATATATGATATAGAAACTAAACAGGTGGCATTACAGAACATGTCTAAACTAAGCAGATGACATATATGATGTCAAAAGTAGGCACTGCAAGGAAACATATGCATGATATGACTAACATCATCATGCCAAGGTAGAGCAAACACCTTGGGGGGGGGGGGTAAATAGGAGTGGTCAGCGGCGTCTGAATCCGCCTCAGAACAGATATCTTCCTCTGGATTACAATCTGGAGAGGGGTGGGGAGGGTTTGCCATTGAACCCACCATGGAGCGATGTCTGCATGACATTGTATTGCCGCGCAAAACTCTTCTCTTTTTCTCTACATGTTCAACATGACTGTGTACAATATCTGACATGCATACGAAAAAAATATGGTGAGATTATGTAAGGAGAGCATGCATAAATCTAGAGTGATGGTAACAACCAGTGGATGGGTCCAAAAATAATGATAGCAGGCTGATGATTGCTTTAATTTAATAAAAAGACAGATGATGATTGCTTTACTATTTGTTTCCCACCCAAGATGAACAACATAGGCATACCCTAGGTGAACCAGATATTAGACAGAGATACTATTCATTGCTTCCTCAATATGTGCCCCACAACTTATTTAGAACTCAAGTTTGAACATTAATTTGGACCTGACTTGGAGTCCAAGAGGTGAACAAGACAATAAAGTAGCAGGTAATTTTAAGCAATGCATAACATAAGCAGAATCAAAAGAGTGCGACCTCTCTTGTGGACCCGTGTACTCCTCGGGTTCATCTGCTGAGTCGATGATGGTGATGCCATTGCGATGGGTGCCGGCGGCAGGGAAGGAGATCTGAGGCGGCGAAAGACTGTCACGAGTCGTGATTTCTGGTTTGGTGGATGTTTCTGTCGATGGAGCAGCTCAGGTGAGGTGGACGACGTCGCGGCAGGAGCAGGACAAACCACACAAAGTTCCCTTCGACACCTACCTGTAATTGAAGTAATTCTGTAAGGGCTCATTTGGCTTGCATGATTCTAAAACCGCAGGGATAGTGTCGTGGAATTGTCACGGCAGATGTCCTCGGGTTAGGACTTAGTCGTGGAGCCATCGCAATTGGGAAGCTTGAAGGGGTTAAGTGGGACAAGGAACACGAGGGTTTATACTGGTTCGGCCCCTTACGGTGAAGGTAAAGCCTACGTCCAGTTGAGGTGGTATTAATCAGGGTTTCGATAACCAGGGAGCTAAACAGCTATGCCCGGCTCTCGATCAGATTGTTCTCGCCCCTAAACCGCTGCCGGGTCGTCCCTTTCTATAGGGAGGTTGGCACCCAGCGGCCCTTAGAGTCCCGGCCGGCTCATAAGAGTGTCCGGCTCGGACTCTAAACAATACTTGCCTTACACTACAAGTCTACTATAACAATGATGATAACTATGGGCAATAAGCCACCGCCGGGTCTCAGCCCATCTCTGGCCCATTATCTTGAAACTTAGCTCCGGGCTTCTGGCAATGACCCTTAGTGTAACCCGGCCCTCCTGGCGGGTGACTCCCAGGTATATATCCTCAACATTAGGCCCCAGATTGACTTGAGCCGGCTCGTGTTAATCTTCAACTCTGCCGACAGAAAAATCTCCGGCTTACCGTTCGCGTGAAGGCCATAACCCGGAGTGACGTCATTCTCCGGACTCCGGATAATCCGCCGTGACGTCATCCTCCATTAAGTCCGTTTTTTACTCCGCCAGATCCGCAACGGATCTCTGCTTTTACTGTCTTTGCGAAAATCGAGGCGCCGTGAGGGGGAGATAACCACGCCGTGGTCTCCTTGAATCTCGCGCCCACTTATGACTTACCTTATAAATAGGCCGGCCCGGCACTCTCTTCTCACACTCTCCTTCTTCTTCCTCGCGCTGTCGTTCCTCTGCCCGAGCTTCTGCCGCCGCCGCCGCCGTCGCGCCCCTGATCTTCATCGACCCGGCCGCTGCATCACCCTGACCCGGACCAGATAACGGCGGCGACCTTCGCTCTTCCTCAACTCCGGTGAGTCTTCTCTGCCTTGCTAGAACAGATCTGTGGTAGGGTTCCTCCCGTTCTTCGTGTTCGTCACCTTTGCCCAGAAACTCAGCAGTTCCTCGTCACCACTGTAGTCGGTTGATCTTTATCCTTGCGTAAAACCACTGCGGTAGACGTTCGGAACTCATTTCATCTGCAAGAAATCCTCTTTTTACTGCATAAGAACTGTGTTCAACCTCAAGAACTTCTCCTGCCTCTGTTTTTTAGGTCTAGAAAATTTTCTCTGCTCCGACTATTTTGATCCAAAAAAAGTTACGGTAGTATGTGAAACCTGTTTACCACACTTAGTAAAAACGCAACCATTGAATCTCGGCGGCTTACATGTCCGGTTTAAAGAGAACCATGCTCTGTAAAATCCTCCAACTTAACTGCAGTAAGCCGTAGATGACCAACCTAACCTGAAAGCCCCGACAGCTTAGATAACCCACCATATCAATATATATCATTAGTCCCCTTCATAAGCCGTCACTGTAGTTTGAATGATAATCCCCGGCTTATAATTAACCCGGACACTTTTCTCTTCCTCATAGACCACCAACCGTCACCATGCCTGCCAAGGCTCCCATCACTTGCAACTGGATGAAATCCAACGTCACCGAAGAGACCCTGGCCAACTTTGTTAAGTACGGATATCTGCCCAAGAAGGAAGTGATGTCCTACCGTGCCCCTGACCCGTCCGAAGAAAGACCTCAGCCGAGGGACGGGGAGGTAGTGATCTTTGCAGACCATATGAGCCGGGGCTTCGCACCGCCCGGCTCAAAATTCTTCCGGGACGTGCTCAACTTCTTTGACCTTCGGCCTCAGGATATAGGACCCAATTCCATATCCAACATCTGCAACTTCCAAGTTTTTTGTGAAGTATATCTTGGAGAAGAGCCGAGTCTGCTGCTCTTCAGAGAGCTGTTTTATTTGAACCGCCAAACCGAGTGCGCAAACGGTCCAAGTCTAGAGTTAGGCGGCATCTCCATCCAACGGCGCAGGGACTGTCTATTTCCTTACGCAGAACCGCCAAGTCACCCCAAGGACTGGAACATGACTTGGTTCTACTGCCAAGACACGTCCCCGGCTGATGAAAGCCCGCTGCCCGGCTTTCGACCAGCGCGCCTGGAGCCGACTCATCCGCTATCCGACAAGCTGACTGCCGCGGAACGCCAGCCTCTGCTTCCAACGATCAATAAGATCAAGGCCCTGCTAGGCAACGGTCTGAACGGAATAGACCTAGTCTGGGTCTGGATCTCATGGCGGGTGATCCCATTGAGCCGCCGCCCCGGCTTAATGTGTGAATACACCGGGCGAAAGGATGACCCGCAGAGGCACAGTCGCAATGATCTTCCAGAAGACGTTGCCGAAGAAGAAACCAAGGCTCTGTTAAACGAGAGCCTGGCAGACTGTGGAAGAACCGGGCTAGCCCCGTTCTGCAAGACCAATCCAGTCCCAGCGGTAAGCCACTGACTTTAACCCTTCCATTTTTTTACCTGTCATCTTACTAAGAACTCATTACTGTATTTCTCAGGCTGATGATAAATTCTGGCGGGTCAAGTATGACCATGAGGCGGCCAAGAAGGCCAGGAAGGCGAAGAAAGCCGCCAAGAGAGCCGCCCCTCGCAAAAAGGGAAACAGACCCACTGCTTCGGAGCTGCTGCAATTAAGCGATAGCTCCGAGTCAGAGGTAACCCTTCAACCTTTAAACTCTTGCCATATTTATTGTTTGCTGCTGTCCACTTTACCATCATTTTGCTTATTGACAGGATGACACCGGCGCCAGTAACCTGGTGATTGAAGAGGTAACATTACTCCCCTCCGACTCGGAGCCTTTGCCACAGCTGAAAGTCCGAAGGGTAACCCGGAAAGTAAGCTTTTCTCATCCATTAGCTCATCAAGACCCTCAATTTCTTTTGAAGCAGCAGGTTCACGAAAGCCGGCGTCTCACCCGGGCCCGCAAGGACACCGACCTCTCCGCCGGGTTACCCGACGCGACAAGGAAACGTCGCACCAAGGTCTTTTCTCACTTGTACCCTTTTCATCCGTTGGCGGGTGTTATCCGTCAACCGCTTAATTCTTCTGACTCCAATTACCAGGAGACCTCCCCTTCTTCTGGTGACTTCATGCAGTCAAGTCTGCCGGCCTTCAAAACTGCACCCGGGTAATAACAATCACCTTACATTACCTGTCTGTATTTACTCTTTGTATGCCTAACACTTCTGTCTTTTCAGAGCCCAGGCAAAGCTCACCAAAAGAGCAAAGAAGACCAGGTCAGCCGGAGTGCCGGACTTGCCTGAGCCGGAGACGACGGCTCAAGATCTGCTAGCCGCCTCCGAGGCCACCATTCCCATGGATACGACGCCTGAAGCCCCTGCCCCGACCACCAAGACAACGACCGAAGCGTCAGCTAATCCGGAGGCCTCCGGCTCAACCCCACCGGCTAACGACCCGGACGTGGTAATTACCCGGACGGAGTATGTTGAGCCGGGGAGGCCGACCGCACTGGCCCAATGCTCCGCGAAGGGGAGCTGCTGCGACCCCACCGGGCGAATCTGGATCTCTCGGGCTACCCCGATTTGAGCATTGGAGAGCTCATTTCTGGCTACATCAGCCAGGTTCACAAGAGCCGGGACGCGGAGATCGCCATGGTCAATCAGATCCAACAAAAGTCTGAGGTAACCTTCTGCTGTCTTCTTACTTTCCGCATAGTGATCCTTGTCATGCTAGCCCCCAAGTCTATAACTTATACTTGGCATATGTTGTAGACTTAGAGTCCGGCTTACTTAATTGAACCAGCAGTACGTAGATAGACACGTTCAATATGCATTAGCCCCCAAGTGCCAAGTGTCTTTGCTTGGAAAGTGCTTGGGACTTATATAATGACTGTTTAATAACCCGGAAATATATACAGGCTATTGGCAAGAAATTTGAGTCGGACCTTGCGGGTCTCAAGAGCCGGTTAAAAACTCAAGAGATGGAGACCCGGAAGGCGAATGCCAAGTTTGTCTCCAGCATCGCCGCTCAGGAGAAATTGAAGACTGAATTCGACGCTGAGCGGAAGGCCTGGGCTGAGGAGAAAGCCGCACTGGTGACCCGGGCAGAACAGGCGGAGAAGGCCCTCACTGAGAAGACCGCTGAGCTCTCCGGTCTAAAGCACCAGGTTTCCCAAATGGTGGCTGCTATCTTCGGTAAGTCGCCTCACCGGCTTTCATCAAGTCTGCACATGTTACGATTCACTCTTGTCACCGGCTTACCTGACCTTTATTAAACAGGTCCCAGGAGTGCCAACCTCAACCAGAGCGTGGTCACCAAGCTAAAGGCCGTGTACACCCTGGTGGAACAACTCTACACCGGGTCACAGCGCGCCTTAGCTGTGGTGGCCCTATCCAATGAGGTGCCAACCCATCTGGCTGAAGTCCTGCGCCGGCTCGCAGTTTTGCCACAGCGAATCCAAGAGCTACGTCGAGCCTCCGCAAGATCCGGAGCAATTGCCGCGCTGAGCCGGGCCAAAGCCTTCCTGCCGGAGCTAGACCCGGCAGACATCGCCCTGGGTTACCCCAGCCTGAAGGAAGACGGCTCCACCTTCGACCAGAAGGATTTCGCGGCATGCGTGAAGGCTGTACGCCCGGTGGCCACCATCATCGGGAACGACACCGACTTAACCAAGTATTAGCCGGGGTACAACACGGAGAATCAGAGGATTCCAACCCCTCGCTATGAAGCTCTTAGTCTGATTCCTCCGGCTCGCCAACACACCTACGCCCCCGAGATTGACCCGGCCGGGTTAATTGACGAAGAAGCTCAGTTCGAAGCTCTCAGCGGCATCAACTGGAAATCGTCGACCTTCGAAGCCTTGGGATCAGCCGGAGCAGAAGATGAGCCGGGGACTTCGACTCAGCAGGCGTCATAAACCGGCTAGCGGCTCACCAAACAACGCTCCACCCTTAAAACTTTGAAAGATTTTTGTAATAGAATAAGTGCAACAATTTATCTCTGCTGTGCCATCGTGCACGTAATGAATGCTGAAATCCTTTGAAGTCATTCTTTTGATGCTCCTCCGGGTCATAATTATCCTTCGTGCTTCTCAACCTTTAAAAAAGTACCTTCAAGCATCTGCATAGAAAGGTAAATCACAAGTCTCAAGACGGCTTACCACCCTCCGGATTAAATGACCCAGGTAGCATGGTTGGTATCTTAACTCTAATGGACTTGTCTTGATGACATCCAGGATGTTCAATTAACAAGATAACTCCAAAATTAAGCCGGTCAAGCGAAACCCGGCCATGCACACGTTGTCATAATCAGAGTAGACTTTGCGATAAATCGGAACTTAGGGGCTTCCAGTTCGAATACGACCAGAGACCCGGCCCGAAAGGGGTTTAAGCCAAGATTCGGATACGATCATATAGCCCCCAATGGGTGTGGCGATGCCAATCAAGAGGGTACCGACAGCTATGTTCTCTTGGGTTCGAATACGACCCATGTTTGAACAGGAAGCCCCCAAGTGATTCTGAAAATTGTTTAACGACGCTGATTCGAATATGATCCACGTCGGTTCTCAGAGGGGTTACACTATGATTCAAATATGACCAAAGGCAACCTCCCAATGAGCTCGGCACTTTGCCAATCAAATGGGTATCGACAGCTATGTTCTCTTTGGTTCGAATACGACCCATGTTTGAACAGGAAGCCCCCAAGTGATCTTACTGCTTACAGCTAGACTCAAATGCGATCATAAGCCGGATCCTCCTTTCAAATTAGTATGACACGTATATCTGGAGGAGAAAAAAGGACAGAGGTCCTGCTTTATTGCTTATCATAATATATATATGTCTGAGATAAATATGTACACCACAAGAGCCGGTAGCTCAAGTGTAATAAGGCCGAAGCTGAGCGATATTCCACGGCCGACGGGTCTCCTCCTCAGATTTACTCGAATCTTTACGCTCCCGAACATCAATGAGGTAATATGACCCGTTGTGCAAGTTCTTACTGACCACAAAGGGCCCTTCCCAAGGTGGGGATAATTTGTGTGCATCTGTTTGATCCTGGATGAGCCGGAGCACAAGGTCGCCTTCCTGGAAGACCCGGGTTTTGACCCGGCGGCTATGATAACGGCGCAGGTCTTGTTGGTAAATCGCTGAACGGGCTGCTGCCACATCACGCTGTTCATCCAACAAGTCCAGAGCAACTTGGCGCGCCTGTTCATTGTCCGTCTCAACATAAGCCGCCACACGAGGTGAATCGTGACGGATGTCGCTAGGGAGGACCGCTTCTGCCCCATAAACCATGAAGAAAGGCGTGAAGCCAGTAGACCTGTTAGGAGTAGTGTTGATGCTCCATAAGACGGAGGGCAACTCCTCCACCCAACAACCCGGCGTCCGTTGCAAAGGGACCAAAAGCCGGGGTTTGATGCCCTTCAGAATCTCCTGGTTAGCTCTCTCAGCTTGACCATTGGACTGGGGATGAGCCACTGAAGAAACATCAAGCCGGATATGCTCTCGTTGACAAAACTCCTCCATAGCGCCTTTGGACAGATTAGTGCCATTGTCTGTTATGATGCTGTGCGGAAAGCCGAAACGGAAGATCACCTTTTTCATAAATTGAACCGCCGTGGCTGCATCACACTTGCTAACTGGCTCAGCTTCCACCCACTTCGTGAATTTGTCCACTGCCACCAAGAGGTGGGTCTTCTTATCCTTGGACCGTTTAAAAGGCCCGACCATATCAAGCCCCCAAACCGCAAAGGGCCAAGTGATCGGGATCATCCTCAATTCCTGAGCCGGCACATGAGCCCGTTGGGAGAACCTCTGACAACCATCACACTTACTGACCAAGTCCTCCGCATCAGCGTGAGCCGTCAACCAATAAAAACCATGACGGAATGCCTTGGCCACAAGGGATTTTGAGCCGGCATGATGGCCGCAATCCCCTTCATGGATCTCGCGCAAGATCTCTTGACCTTCCTCAGGGGAAATACAACGCTGAAATACCCCTGAAACACTGCGATGATGCAACTCGCCGTTGATAACAATCATTGACTTGGCCCGCCGGATTATTTGCCTGGCCAAAGTTTCATCCTCAGGCAACTCTCCCCGGGTTATATAAACCAAGTACGGCATTGTCCAGTCTGGTATGACATGAAGAACCGCCACCAGTCGTGCCTCCGGGTCAGGGATAGCCAAGTCCTCCTCTGTAGGCAACTTAACCGAAGGGTTATATAGGACATCCAGGAAAGTGTTAGGCGGCGCCGGCTTTCGCTGAGAGCCGAGCCGGCTTAAAGCATCAGCCGCCTCATTCTTCCTGCGGTCAATGTGCTCCACTTGATATCCCTGAAAGTGCCCAGCAATGGCATCAACCTCGCGGCGATAAGCCGCCATGAGGGGATCCTTAGAATCCCAAGTGCCTGATACTTGTTGAACCACCAAATCTGAGTCCCCAAAGCACCGTACCCGGCTTAAGCTCATCTCCTTAGCCACCCGAAGACCGTGGAGTAAGGCCTCGTATTCAGCCGCATTGTTAGTGCAAGGAAACATCAATTGTAGCACATACTGGAACTTGTCACCCCTAGGGGAAGCCAATACAACACCAGCCCCCGAGCCCTCCAGCTGCCTGGACCCATCAAAGTGAATAGTCCAATAGGTGTTATCCGGCTTCTGCTCAGGCATTTGCGACTCTGTCCAATCATTAATAAAATCCACCAAAGCCTGAGACTTAACAGCAGTGCGTGGCACATATTTGAGGCCATGAGGCCCAAGCTCAATAGCCCACTTAGCAATTCTCCCTGTAGCCTCTCGGTTCTGGATAATATCCCCAAGAGGGGCAGAACTGACCACAGTGATGGGATGACCCTGAAAATAATGCTTGAGTTTTCGGCTCGCCATGAACACACCATATACAAGCTTCTGCCAGTGCGGGTATCGTTGCTTGGACTCAATAAGCACCTCACTGACATAATAAACCGGCCGCTGAACCGGATGCTCCTTACCCGTCTCCTTACGCTCCACCACCATAGCCACACTGACGGCTCGTGTGTTTGCCGCCACATACAGTAGCAAGGGCTCCTTATCAACCGGAGCAGCAAGGACGGGGGGCTCTGCCAGTTGCTTTTTCAAATCCTCGAAGGCGGTATTAGCTGCATCATTCTAGACAAAGTTATCCGTTTTCTTCATCAACTGATATAAGGGCATAGCCTTCTCACCCAAGCGGCTTATGAACCGGCTTAAAGCAGCGATGCGACCTGCCAAACGCTGAACATCATTATACATGCCGGATTAGCTAGAGAAGTGATAGCTTTGATCTTCTCCGGGTTAGCTTCAATTCCTCTGTCAGAAACCAAGAAGCCCAATAGCTTGCCCGCAGGAACACCAAAAACACATTTGGCCGGGTTAAGCATCATCTTGTAGACCCGGAGATTATCGAAGGTTTCCCTTAAGTCATCTATCAGGGTTTCCTCCTTGATGGACTTAACCACAATATCGTCCACGTAAGCGTGAACATTGCGCCCGATCTGTTTATGGAGACAATTCTGTACACAACGCTGGTAAGTCGCCTGCGCACACTTGAGCCCAAAGGGCATAGAGACATAGCAGAAGGCTCCAAAGGGAGTGATGAACGCCGTCTTCTCCTGGTCCTTAACTGCCATCTTAATCTGATGATACCCGGAATAGGCATCCAAGAAACTTAAGCGTGCACAACCTGCCGTAGCATCAATGATCTGATCAATACGGGGGAGAGCAAAAGGATCAGCCGGACACGCCTTGTTCAAGTCCGTGTAGTCCACACACATCCGCCAGGTGCCGTTCTTCTTAAGTACAAGCACCGGGTTAGCCAACCACTCTGGGTGAAAAACCTCAACAATGAACCCGGCCGCCAAAAGCCGGGCCACTTCTTCACCAATAGCCTTCCGCCTCTCTTCGTTAAACCGTCGAAGGAACTGTCTGACCGGCTTAAATTTTGGATCAACATTGAGAGTGTGCTCAGCGAGTTCTCTAGGTACACCTGGCATGTCAGAAGGTTTCCATGCGAAGATGTCCCTATTCTCACGGATGAACTCGATGAGCGCGCCTTCCTATTTCGGGTCCAGATTTGCACTGATGCTGAACTGCTGAGACGAGTCATCTGGAACAAAATCAACAAGTTTAGTCTCATCAGCTGATTTAAACTTCATTGCTGGTTCATTCTCCGTGGTTGGCTTTTTCAGAGAGGTCATATCTGTTGGGTCAACATTGTCTTTATAAAATTTCAATCTTCTGTGGCACAAACAGACTCTGCATAAGCCGCGTCACCTTCCTCACACTCCAGAGCCACTTTCCGGCTGCCGTGAACTGTAATGGTCCCGTTGTGACCCGGCATCTTGAGTTGTAAGTACACATAACACGGCCGTGCCATGAACTTGGCGTAAGCCGGCCGTCCAAATATGGCGTGGTAAGGACTTCTTATCTTGACCACCTCAAAGGTCAACTTCTCCACCCTGTAGTTGTTCTCATCACCGAAGGCCACTTCCAGTTCGATCTTGCCGACTGGATAAGCCGATTTACCGGGTACCACACCATGGAAGATAGTATTTGACTGGCTGAGGTTCTTATCAACTAGCCCCATACGACGGAAAGTCTCATAATAGAGGATGTTGATGCTGCTGCCTCCATCCATGAGTACCTTTGTGAACTTATAGCCTCCCACTTGAGGAGCCACCACTAAGGCCAGGTGGCCCGGGTTATCCACCCGGGGAGGGTGATCCTCCCTACTCCACACTATGGGCTGCTCCGACCACCGTAAGTAGCGTGGAACCGCCGGCTCAACAGCATTAACAGCCCTCTTGTGAAGCTTCTCGTCTCGTTTGCACAAACTAGTGGTGAACACGTGATACTGTCCACCGCTAAGCTGCTTTGGGTTGGTCTGATAGCCCCCCTGTTGCTGTTGGTGACCCTGACCAGACTGTTGATTAAAGCCCCCTTGACCGTTCTGAGGACCGGAATTTGACCCGCCGCCCGGGCCATGAAAGCCGCCGGCGCCTGAGCCGCCACCCGGACCATTGTAGTTTTTAAAGGCCTTCATGATAGCACAATCCTTCCACAGATGAGTCGCCGGCTTCTCTCTAGAACCGTGTCTCGGACAAGGTTCATTCAACAGCTGTTCCAGAGAAGGTCCTGACCCGCCGCCTCGGGGAGGGGGCCTCCCCTTGCGTCGCTGGTTATTACCTTGAGAGTTGGTGTTGGCTACAAACTCTAGGCTGCCATCGGCCTTGCGCTTGCCTCCTCCTTGGTTCCCCGGGCTAAACTGAGGACCCTTGCCGTTGCCGTTCTTCTTTCCCTTCCCTGCCCTTTCATCATCTGAAGGGGGATCCTTGGTACCATCGGAATCGGCGTACTTGACAAGAGCTGCCATCAGTGTACCCATATCAGTACAGTCACGCTTAAGCCGCCCGAGTTTCATCTTTAGGGGCACAAAGCGACAGTTTTGTTCCAACATTAAGACTGCAGAGCCGGCGTCCATCTTATCCGATGAATGTATGATCTCCTTGACCCGGCGAACCCAATGGGTCGTGGATTCACCCTCCTGCTGCTTACTGTTAGTCAGATCCACGATTGACATAGATTGCCTGCAGGTATCTTTGAAGTTTTGAATGAACCGGGCTTTCAGCTCAGCCCAAGACCCGATGGAGTTCGGCGGTAACCCTTTCAACCACGTGCGGGCAGTTCCATCTAACATCATGGTGAAATATTTGGCCATGGCCGCCTCGCTGACTTCCAGCAATTCCATAGCCATATCATAACTCTCGATCCAGGCTGCCGGCTGTAAGTCTGCTGTATAGTTAGGCACCTTCCTAGGTCCTTTGAAGTCCTTGGGTAGACGTTCATTACGGATAGCTGGCATCAAACACGGGACACCCCCGGTTCTAGTAGGGATACCCGCATCAACGGACATCGTCGGATAAGCCGGGGGGGTCTGGTAAGCCATCACTTGAGGCGCCTGCTCCGCCTCCTGGCGTGCTTGGTCTGCTACGTAGAAGGCTCCATTATGAGCCAGGCCATGACCAGGGGGCGGGTCATGGCGTCGGACATTACTTGAGCCGGTCGCCGAGACCATGTGCCGGCTGTAACTCGGGCTCTGCCCTGGACGAGGGGTTGAATGGATCCTATCCCGGCTGTAGGAGTACGCCTCTTGCTGCGCCAGCGCTGTCTGGAGGAGTTCTCTGACCCGACGGGTCTCAATAGCCGTCGGAGAGTCGCCATCAACGGGCAGAGCCGCCAGCCGTGCCGCTGCGGCGACCATGTTCTCCAGCGGGTTATTATAATGGCCCGGGGGTATTGGCACATACTGAGGTGGGGCGGGGGGCCCCTGGGGAGGCCCCATCACTCGTGGTTGAATAAGGGGTCCAGATCCGGGTGCTACGACCCCCGGCGGGTGACTAGACCCTGCACCCGGTGTGTTGAAGAGGTTGCGCGGATCGTAAACCGGCGGGAGTCGAGATTGAGCCTTTTGATGCCTCCTTCTCATGACCTCATTGGCCGCGTTCTGATCCATCGTGAGTTGGAAGGACTGCGCCTGAATTAGCTGAGTCCGGGCATCGAGAGCCGCCCGCTCCGCAGCCAGTCTGATCCCTTCCGCTGCAAGGTCCTCTTTAGCTTTTATCAGATCCAATTTTAGCTGTGCCACCGCCGCATCATGCTGAACTTGATCCGCCGGGTCGACCGTTGCGGTTAACAGGGCCCTCATCTTATCCGTGAGATCCATCAGCACCTGAGCCGGGGAAGGCACCGGGTTTTCCGATCCGGAAGCGGGGTTCTGAACAGGCTGCGCACCAGCCATAAAAACTCCAACCTGACTTGGCGGCTCAAAAAGGTCCAGAATACTGCTGCCATCGGAATAACTCATGAGCCTGCCATCTTGAAGTTGGTACAACGAGTTTGACTCATCAGCGGCCGACTCGCCGTTAGAGCCGGCGGCCGCCTCATCCCCAGACCCAGATGGATCAGAGGGCCCTCCGTGGATGCATCCCACAAAAGCGCGCTTTAAGGCAGGCCGGGCCCGGGCGGGTCGTGCGCGCTGAGCCGTTTCGATGAGACCGGCGCGGAGATCCGGCTCGGGGCCCGACTCTCCAATCTTGCCGATGAAGACATGAATTCCACCGAAGGGGACCCGGTACCCGTACTCCACTGAGCCGGCGTCGAGGCCCCAGTCCGCATCGTCGATGTAGAGCTTGCCGCGACGACTCTTGGTCATCCGGCCCACAGCGTATCCCTTGAGCCCTTCGAAGCTGCCCTTTCAAGAACTCAAATCCACCGTGCGCCAGAATAGGATAGGAATGCACATGGTAAATAGAGCATTTGTAAACACAGGATTTCTGTCAACTTGGGTGTTTGGTTTACAGGAATTGGAAGAACAGAGGAATGCAAAGAAACATGGCCAAAATAAAGTGAAACCATATGAAAGCGTGTATAGTTAGAATGTTATTCTGCCACTAATGCACTTGGTCTTGTTTTCATGCATAGGATTTCGAAAAGTAGGTCCAGGTGGATGTTTTGCTTCATTCCTTTCAACAAAATGCATGAATAATTGAATAGTACAGTGCCATTGGAAAATTCCCTATTGCTATGTTTTTCCGTCGAACCAAAATAGCCCTAATGGATCGACATGAATGTATAGTAATAAGTGACGCAACAAGTGTACAACCTCTTTGCCGTAGCCGTGTCGACCTCAGCATCATTGGGTTGGTCGTTGAAGCAGTTGAAGCAGAGGTGGCTGTCGGAGGCGTGGAGGAAGATCTAAGGAATCTGTAGACGGCGTCCAGGGCACTGCTCTGTTGTGATGGATCGTTCTGTCGTTGGAGCAGCTCCGGTGAGCCGTAAGACGTCAAGGCTGAAGCAGCACAAGACAGACATCGTCAATCTCAAGTGGGATTCTAATAGCATCTCCAATAGACGATGTAAAATAGATGTAAAATTTACATCACCAAAAACCACCTGACTACAACAGATGAGGTAAAAACTATTGACTCTGAACTTAACTGTCGAAACTGAAATTTACTATGGAATCTGAATGTTACTGTCGAAACTGAACGCAATGGTAGCAGAGAGGCACTTGACATGTAGTTTAGGGAGGGCCTGCAGTTCATCTTCAACCTGCACCCCCCTGAGCCGCCAGCCACCACCGGCCGAACCACCAGCCCTAGCACTGTCGGATGTGGGGTTCCGGCAAACCCTTAAGGTTCGAACACTGGGGTGCGCGCGAAGTCTCTCCCTCCTACCGATCTACGCTCTAGCTCGTTAAGATCTCGCGGATGAACTCGACGAACTTGCCACACAGAAAGACACGGGGTTTAGACTGGTTCGGGCCACCATTGTGGTGTAATACCCTACTCCAGTGTGGTGGTGGTGGATTGCCTCTTGGGCCGATGATGAACAGTACAAGGGAAGAACAACCTCCTGAGGTTGAGGTGTTCTTGTGCTTGTGAACTTGTGGCGTGAGGATTCGATCTGAACTAGTTCCGGATTAGTTGCCTCCTACTGTGGTGGCTAGTCCTATTTATAGAGGCCTTGGTCCTCTTCCCAAATATCGAGCGGGAAGGGAGCCAACAACGGCGGGCAAATTTGAAGGGGGACAACTAGTACAAGCTATCCTGACAAAAGCGGTCTTCACCTGCGAAAAGCTCTGGGGTGACGCCGTCTTGGGCTCCACGATGACCTCCGCCTTGCCGTCCTCCTGGTCTTGGTCTTGTTGCACCAATATGGCAACCTTTGCCTGATGCCTCGGTACTCTTCGCCTACGCTGGCCTCCTTAGCACCAAAGAGGAAATAGAGACGTTGCGCGCACCGGCGCCCGCCTGGTACCGTTCGTCATGGCTCACGTCACGAGAGCCTCATGAGGTTTGTCCCGCCTTGATATCTCCGCTCCTCGTGAGCCTGCTTGACTAGGCCACTCCAGAGGAGGTCTCGCGTCGTCCGCCTCGCGAGGCTTGGTCCCTCGCGGGGGTCTTGGGTGCCTTGTTGACGAAGATGGGCCGTACGGCCTGCTGCTTAGCCATGCTGTGGGCCGCAGGCAGGCAAGTCTGGGGACCCCCGTTCCCAGAACGCCGACAGTAGCCCCCAAGCCCAAGGTGCGCTCGGGCTTGGCTTCGCTGTGAAGCCAAGGGTCAAGTTCGGAGCACCGCGGGCCCCAAAAGCCTGCGGCCTCGGTCGACGCGTGGTGGTTGATTGGACGTGAGTGTCTCCGCTTCCCCACGCTGCCTCGGCAACTGCTTGCCCTGACAAAGGCTGGCGCGGGTAGTTCTTTCCTTCATTGCCTCTTCCTTGCCTCGGTCCAGATCCCCTTTCTTGCTCCTCGCCACCGCTACCTCCAGATCCGCTCCAGCCTTGCTCTGCATCTGCCGCCCATGGTGCCGCGCAAGGTCAGGACCTCCTCAACACCGGCTTGGTATGAGCCGGCCCTCGAGGCGCCCACCGTCACGGAGAAGAGCCTCGCCTCCGTGCGGCTGCTGACAGCGGGCGAGGGCAATGAGTGGGGGAAGACGGAGCTTCGGCTTGCCTCCGACGAGCCGGAGTCTGAAGGCAGCACCTGTTGGGGAACGTAGTAATTTCAAAAAATTTCCTACGCACACGCAAGATCATGGTGATGCATAGCAACGAGAGGGGAGAGTGTTGTCCATGTACCCTCGTAGACCGAAAGCGGAAGCGTTAACACAACGCGGTTGATGTAGTCGTACGTCTTCACGATCCGACTGATCAAGTACCGAATGCACGGCACCTCCAAGTTCAGCACACGTTTAGCTCGATGACGTCCCTCGAACTCCGGTCCAGCCGAGTGTTGAGGGAGAGTTTCGTCAGCACGATGGCGTGGTGACGATGATGATGTTCTACCGACACAGGGCTTCGCCTAAGCACCGCTACGATATTATCGAGGTGTAATATGGTGGAGGGGGGCACCGCACACGGCTAAGAGATCAATAGATCAATTTTTGTGTCTATGGGGTGCCCCCTGCCCCCTTATATAAAGGATCAAAGGGGGAGAGGTGCGGCCAGCCTTGGGGCGCGCCAGGAGGAGTCCTACTCCCACCGGGAGTAGGACTCCCCCCTTTTCCTAGTTGGATTAGGACTTGGGAGGGGGGAAAGAGGAGAGGGAGAAGAAGGAAGGGGGGCGCCGCCCCTTCTCCTTTTTCTATTCGGACTAGGGAGAGGGGCGCACGGCCCAGCCCTAGCCGCCTCTCATCTCTTCCACCTAGGCCCACTAAGGCCCATTATGTTGCCGGGGGGTTCCGGTAACCTCCCGGTACTCCGGTAAAATCCTGATTTCACCCGGAACACTTCCTGATATCCAAACATAGGCTTCCAATATATCAATCTTTATGTCTCGACCATTTCGAGACTCCTCGTCATGTCCGTGATCACATCCGGGACTCCGAACAACCTTCGGTACATCAAAACATATAAACTCATAATATAATTGTCATCGAAACGTTAAGCGTGCGGACCCTACGGGTTCGAGAACTATGTAGACATGACTGAGACACGTCTCCGGTCAATAACCAATAGCGGAACCTGGATGCTCATATTGGCTCCCACATATTCTACGAAGATCTTTATCGGTCAGACCGCATAACAACATACGTTGTTCCCTTTGTCATCGGTATGTTACTTGCACGAGATTCTATCGTCGGTATCTTAATACCTAGTTCAATCTCGTTACCGGCAAGTCTCTTTACTCGTTCCGTAATACATCATCTCGCAACAAACTCATTAGTTGCAATGCTTGCAAGGCTTAAGTGATGTGCATTACCGAGAGGGCCCAGAAATACCTCTCCGACAATCAGAGTGACAAATCCTAATCTCGAAATACGCCAACCCAACAAGTACCTTCGGAGACACCTGTAGAGCACCTTTATAATCACCCAGTTACGTTGTGACGTTTGGTAGCACACAAAGTGTTCCTCCGGTAAACGGGAGTTGCATAATCTCATAGTCATAGGAACATGTATAAGTCATGAAGAAAGCAATATCAACATACTAAACGATCGAGTGCTAAGCTAACGGAATGGGTCAAGTCAATCACATCATTCTCCTAATGATGTGATCCCGTTAATCAAATGACAACTCATGTCAATGGCTAGGAAACATAATCATCTTTGATCAACGAGCTAGTCAAGTAGAGGCATACTAGTGACACTTTGTTTGTCTATGTATTCACACAAGTATTATGTTTCTGGTTAATACAATTCTAGCATGAATAATAAACATTTATCATGATATAAGGAAATAAATAATAACTTTATTATTGCCTCTAGGGCATATTTCCTTCAGTCTCCCACTTGCACTAGAGTCAATAATCTAGATTACACAGTAATGATTCTTACACCCATGGAGCCTTGGTGCTGATCATGTTTTGCTCGTGGAAGAGGCTTAGTCAACGGGTCTGCAACATTCAGATCCGTATGTATCTTGCAAATTTCTATGTCTCTCACCTGGACTAAATCCCGGATGGAATTGAAGCATCTTTTGATGTGCTTGGTTCTCTTGTGAAATCTGGATTCCTTTGCTAAGGCAATTGCACCAGTATTGTCACAAAAGATTTTCATTGGACCCGATTGTAACACCCCGCATGTAACTTGCCATATTTGTAACTCCGACTATTGCCATTTTCGCCTATGTGATATGATTTTTCCCTCCGTTGTCGGGTTTTGTCTTTCGTTTTGTATTTTGTCATGTCATGCATTTTCATATCATGTCATCATGTGCATTGCATTCGCATACGTGTTCGTCTCATGCATCCAAGCATTTTCCCCGTTGTCCGTTTTCCAATCCGGCGCCCCTATCTTCTCCGGTGCACCCCTCTTGTTTTCTTTCGTGTGCGTGTGTCAAACTTTCTCGGAATGGACCGAGGCTTGTCAAGTGGCCTTAATATACCACCCGGGGACTACCGGTCAAGTTTCGTTCCATTCGGAGGTCGTTTGGTACTCCAACGGTTAACCGGGCATCCGCAATGTCCATTTGAGTGTCCAGCAAAAATCCCCTCTAGAACCAACCCAAAACCCACCAAACTCTCTTCCATGCTCTAGGTCGTTCGACCACGATCGTGTGGGCGAAAACCGCACCTCATTTGGAGCCTCCTAGCTCCCTCTACCTATAAGTATGTGGGCATCCCGAAATACATTCTCAGTCCAACCCTAGAAAAATCCCTCCGCGCCGCCGGACGCGTCCGTACCCCGCCGGACACGTCCGCCGCCGTGCCCCGACGAATCGCAGCGCGCCACGTCATCAGCCCCGCCGCCGCCACCGCGCGGGCCCGCCGGCCCGCATCGCCGCCGCGCGCGCCTGCCGCCGCCTCGCCTCCCGTGCGCCGCCGCCGCGCTCTCCGCCTCGCCGCGCCGCCGCCGTGCTCGCCGGGCGGCCCTGCCGCCCGCGGCCGCCGCCTCCGGCCTCCCTCCGCTGGCGCCGCACCGCGCCCCTCCCTCCGGCCGCCACCGCCGGCCACTTCTCCTCCTCCAGCCGACGAGCACGAGCCCGAGAACGGCTCGATCCGATCTGGTAGATTCCCCCGTTGACTTTTCTCGCGACCCCGAAATTCTTCTAAGTCCTCAGATTTCCTCAGCATCTTGCCATGTTCGTAGCTCCATAACTCCGTGCATGTAGCTCCGATTTGCGCGTGCAATATGTCAAATTGTTCGCCTCGTGATGCTCTTCATTTTGTTCAATTGCACCATGTTTATTAGAGGTAATATTGATGCCCAAATCTCTGTTGCAAGAGGGCTAGTTGCTGTTATTATCTGGTTCTTATCAGAACTTGGAGATTTGTCATTTTTGTATCATTAAATCTGTGCATCTTTTGAGCATGAGCTCTACATGTGTTTTGAAGTATGCCATGCCATCTTTCCAGTGGTGTAGTCCATGTAGTTTTTTGATCTCTGTGGTGACTAGCACAAGCATGCAAAGTAGACCCCGTAATATTTCTGATTTCAGGGACTTGGTGATTTCTCCAAGTCCTTGTCTGCTGTAATTTTGTTGCCATGTAAACTTGATGCTACAGAGAGATCCATGCATATTTTGGAGATGTTCAGTAAGGATGTTGTGTAGCTATAGTTGTAATTGATCCATTCCTGCAATTGTTTGCAATTATGGAGTGCCATAGCATGGCTCAATCTTGCTCTACTTTTGCTATAAAATATTTCTGGCAGATTCTTAACATGATATGCAATTTTGCCAAGCTTATTGTAGTTGATCCATACATGCTATGCTCTTGTTCTTGCCATGGTTAGCTTCATAAACATGCCATCTTCCTGTAAGTATGCTTGGTTTGTCATGCATTGCTCTGTAGTGAGTGCATCAAGCTCACAAAGAGGCCTACATATTATTATTTCTGCCATGCTCTGTTTTCTGCCAAGTCTGAAACCTGATAACGAAACTTGCTATGTTTACATGCTTGCCATCATATCTTATGGTCCTTTTTGGCTTATGGTCAGTAAGGGACTTTTGTCATGTGTAATTAGTAGAACACTGCCATGCCTTGTCTTGCTATGTTAAGTTCCTGTAGCATGTTGATTTCATGCTCTGAACATTGCTACCTGATGTTGTTTTCTGCCATGTCCAGTTTTTCACCAAGTCTGTGATCCTGTTATCTTTTGCACTTTTGCCATGCTTGTTAGAGCTTGATATGTTGTGAACTAGCCGTAGCTCAGTGTTCATCTTTTGTCAAGAATCTCCTGTAGATTACTGCCATGTGCTTTGTTGCTATGTTGGGGTGCTGTAGCATTGTTACTTGTTGCATTTTAAGTGCTATCATGCTGTTAATCGCAGATTCGTGTCATTCTTGTTTTGCTTGCCATTTGCAAACCGTGCATCCGATTCCGGTGATCTTTATATCGATTTCGACCGAAATCACCTCATCTTTCCAGTGGCATGCTTGGTTTGCCAAGTTACTGCCATGTTCATCATTTTCCTTCCGGAGCACGCATATGCATCGCATATCATATCTTGCATATCATACATGTTTTGCATCATGTTGCTTGTGCATTTCTCGTTGTTGATTGTGGTTCTGTTTGTTTGTGTTCTTGTCTTGGGTAGAGCCGGGAGACGAGTTCGTGAACGAGGAACCCGTCGAGTACGCTTACGAGGATCAAGCTTTCGACAACTCTGAGAATCTTGCAGGCAAGATGACCACCCCTCGAAATCACTTCTATCTTTGCTATGCTAGTTGTTCGCTCTATTGACATGCTCGCTACCTATCACTTGCTATATCATGTCTCCCATTTTAGCCATGTCAGCCCCTAACCATCCTCTCCTAGCAAACCGTTGTTTGGCTAAGTTACCGCTTTTGCTCAGCCCCTCTTATAGCGTTGCTAGTTGCAGGTGAAGTTGAAGTTGTTCCATGTCGGAACACGGATATGTTGGGACATCAAAATATCTCTTATTTAATTAATGCATCTATATATTTTGGTAAAGGGTGGAAGGCTCGGCCTTATGCCTGGTGTTTTGTTCCACTCTTGCCGCCCTAGTTACTGTTATACCGGGATTATGTTCCTTGAGTTTGCGTTCCTTACGCGGTCGGGTGATTTATGGGACCCCCTTGACAGTTCGCCTTGAATAAAACTCCTCCAGAAAGGCCCAACCTTGGTTTTACCATTTGCCACCTAAGCCTTCTTCCCCCGGGTTTTCGCGAGCCCGAGGGTCATCTTTATTTAAACCCCCGGGCCAGTGTTCCTCTGAGTGCTGGTCCAAACTAGAGCCACTTGCAGCGCCACCTTGGGGAAACTCGAGGATTGGTTTTAGCTGTACGTAGTGTTCATCCGGTGTGCCCTGAGAACGAGATATGTGCAGCTCCTATCGGGATTTGTCGGCACATTCGGGCGGCTTTGCTGGTCTTGTTTTACCATTGTCGAGATGTCTTGTAAACCGGGATTCCGAGACTGATCGGGTCTTTTCGGGAGAAGGTTTATCCTTAGTTGACCGTGAGAGCTTCTGATGGGCTAAGTTGGGACACCCCTGCAGGGTATTATCTTTCGAAAGCCGTGCCCGCGGTTATGAGGCAGATGGGAATTTGTTAATGTCCGGTTGTAGATAACTTGTCACTTGACCCAAGTAAAATACATCAACTGCGTGTGTAGCCGTGATGGTCTCTTCTCGGCGGAGTCCGGGAAGTGAACACGGTCTGAGTTATGCATGACGTAAGTAGGTGTTCAGGACCTCTTCTTGGTCATTGCTAGATGACGTCCGTTCCGTTGCTTCTCTTCTCGCTCTCATTTGCGCAAGTTAGCCACCATATATGCTTTTGCCGCTGCAGCTCCACCTCTTTGCACCATCCTTTCCTATAAGCTTAAATAGTCTTGATCTCGCGGGTGTGAGATTGCTGAGTCCCCGTGACTCACAGATTCTACCAAAACAGTTGCAGGTGCCGACGATGCCAGTGCAGATGATGGCGTCGATCTCAAGTGGGAGTTCGACGAGGAACGTGGTCGTTACTATGTGTCTTTTCCTGATGATCAGTAGTGGAGCCCAGTTGGGACGATCGGGGATCTAGCATTTGGGGTTGTCTTATTTTCATCTGGATTTTGACCGTAGTCGGTCTATATGCTTGTATTTTGGATGATGTATGTTATTTATTTATGTACTGTGTGAAGTGGCGATTGTAAGCCAACTCTTTATCCCTTTCTTGTTCATTACATGGGATTGTGTGAAGATGACCCTTCTTGCGACAAAACCACTATGCGGTTATGCCTCTAAGTCGTGCCTCGACACCTGGGAGATATAGCCGCATCGTGGGCGTTACAAGTTGGTAATCAGAGCCAGCCCCGACTTAGGAGCCCCCCTGCTTGATCGAATCACTGGCGTTGTTGAGTCTATAACAAAATGTTTTGAGTCTTAGGATTATATATATCGGAGAGTAGGATTCTTTTTACTCCTCAGTCCCTTCGTCGCTCTGGTGAGGTCTCCTGACGTAGAAGTTTTGACCATTCTCTCCTCAAATTTCACTAATTTTTTTAGGATCACGCGGGTATCTTGGAATCGTTCCGATGGATTTGTGACGAGAACATTGTTCTTGGTGCTTCCTGACATTTAGGGGTTGTGGCAGTGTCCCGGGGAGTTGAGCTCCGAGGTGTTGTCGTCACAATTTTATCGTTGCAGTTCTGGAATACCTGAGTTTCGCCGACATCGAAATCTCTTTTATGCAGTTGTTGGTGAAATCACCTCGACGCCACCCAGTACTGGGGTGGGAGTTCGGGAGTATTGCCATAACTTGTATAACGGATGTTTTTCGAAGGTTGAGGTAAACGATTTCCGAAGGTTTCTTGGTTATGTGTTGACGGATGGATACAGCTGGATCTAGGGATTGTTAGTTTGGGTGATATATTTTGTGTCCCCTGTATGCCCTACACCAGATTGCATAACCAGAAAGTTTCGGGAGTTTATAAGTGGGAATTCAAGTAGCCTTAGGATATCTTTCCGACAGACGCATGATATGAGATTGGGGTTCGACGTCTAGTGGTCCGCCTGTATACGGTTGATTTTACAGTGGTCTCGTTGTGTCTTAAAGAGTCCATGGCTTTGCCGACTCAGGGACGCTTCGTATGTCATGTGCACAGCCTTGTACATGATGGTGCTGTACGATTGAGCCCGTGTGGGCCCCACCACGAAAACTTCGGACGAAATATCTATCATATGTTTGTTCCGGCTTATTTTGCAAGCCAATACTTTGTTTTATTTTATATTGTGCTATTCGAGTTGCTTCGAATTCTTATGTTCACTCCATATCTTTTTCAAGTGGCTTCTCAACTTATGGAAGTGTGATGATTTACTACGGAATTCATTCGTTCATCTTCGTTCGAATGTTTATTGTGAAGACTATATGTTGCAATTTCTATCCGTTGATTCTACTTATCTATTGGTCTATCAAGATGCTAACGGATGTCACCCTCTTCAGGATGGCTCCGCCAACGCGTCAGAATCCGGATCGCAATGAAGGGAGTCAAGCGAACCCTCCGCCACCACCTCCACCTCCGGAGGCATGGCAGGCTATCATGGCAGCCACCAACGCCAATGCTCAGATGATTCTGCAACTCTTGCAAGAACGTACTCAAGGGCAAGGCAATCAAGGCAATCAAGGTCAAGGCAACAATCAGTTTCACTTTGCCACTCTCAACCAGTTTCTCGCAAATCAGCCCAAGTCTTTCAGCTACTGTGCCGAGGCCACGGATGCCGATGATTGGCTCGTGGACATCAACAAGAATTTTGAATGTAGCAATGTCAGGCCTGAGGACTTTGTCAAGTTCGCTTCTTTCCAGCTCAAGGACCAAGCTGCTGATTGGTATCAACAATACAGAGATTCCAGAGGAGGTCGTGTGATCACTTGGACTGACTTCTGTCGGGACTTCAAAGCGCACCACATTCCACAAAGTGTTGATGAGAGCAAGCGTGAGGAGTTCCGCAATCTCAAGCAAGGCAACATGTCTGTGTATCAATACAACATTCAGTTTCAGAAACTTGCTCGCTTCGCTAAACAAGACGTTCCTGATGAGAAGAGCATGATCTATCACTTCAGAGGTGGCCTTAAAGAGGATCTGCAGTTAGCTCTCGTTCTTGTTGAGCCTACTCAGTTTGATCAATTCTACAATATGGCACTGAAGCAAGAGGCTGCTCAGCTCAAGTGTGAGGCTTCTAAGAAGAGAGTCAGAGACGCAGTTCAGTCTTCTTCTTCCTCACTTGTGACAGCTAAGCAACAGAAGTTCTGGTTGCCTCCTCCTCCTCCGTTTCGTCAGCCTTACCAGCAGAAGAACAAAGGTGGCCATGGTTCTTCAAACCCTTCCAACTCTGGCTATCAGAACAAGTCTCAGAATCAAGCTCCCAAGTCCAATGCGCCTTATCACCGTCCACTCTCAGAGGTGACTTGCAACAAATGTCAGCAGAAAGGTCACTATGCTAACAAGTGCTTCAACCAGAGGCGTCTTCCTCCTCCTCCTCCTGTCAAATCTTCCAGCAATGCAGTGGTCAAGCATAATCCAAAGTCTGCAAAGGTGAACATGATGAATGCAGCTCAAGCGGAGGAATCTACTGATGTGATAATGGGTAATCTTCCTGTTAACGATATTCCTGCAAAAGTTCTTTTTGATACTGGTGCATCTCTTTCTTTCATTTCAAGACCGTTTTTTGCCAAGCATGAATTCACTTGTTCTCATCTGAGTAAACCCATGGATGTCGTTTCTCCGGGTAAACGTTTGAGTTCTAGTATGTTGGTTCCGGATGTTTCCATCAAGATGGGCGACTATGAATTTCAGTCTTCTCCAATTGTTCTTGGTGACTCGGATATTGATCTTATTCTCGGGATGGACTGGCTTTCTAAGCACAAGGCTCAACTTGATTGTGCTACCAGGGAAATTCAATTGACACACTCTTCTGAGGATGTGATTATTTTTGCCGCTCGTGATGAAACCATTCGGTTTTTCTCTCTCAATGAGAAGGGCGAGTTGAATGCCATCTCTCAAATTCCAGTCGTTTGCGAGTATCAAGATGTCTTTCCAGAAGAGCTTCCAGGTATGCCTCCTCATCGGCCAGTTGAGTTCGTTATCGAACAGGAGCCTGGCACTGAACCCGTTTGCAAGCGTCCATACAAGCTTGGACCAAACGAGCTGAAGGAATTGAAGAAGCAGCTCGATGAACAAGAACGTCTGGGTTTGATCAGACCGAGTTCTTCTCCATGGGGTTGTGGTGTTCTTTTTGTCAAGAAGAAGGATGGCACGGACCGACTTTGTGTCGACTACCGTCCATTGAACAAGAAGACAATCAAGAACAAGTACCCACTTCCCAACATCAATGAGCTATTTGAGCAACTCAAAGGTGCTAAAGTATTCTCGAAGCTTGACCTTCGTATGGGTTATCATCAGATTCGCATTCGTGAAGAAGATATTCCCAAGACAGCTTTCAGAACAAGCTTTGGTTCTTATGAATATACTGTCGTGTCTTTCGGCCTTGTCAATGCTCCTCCAGTGTTCTCTCGGATGACGAATTTCATCTTCAACCCCTATACCAATGAATTCGTTCTGGTGTATCTCGATGATATCTTGGTCTTCTCCAAGAATAAGCAGGATCATGCCAATCATTTGCGATTGGTGCTCGACAAGCTCAGAGAGTATCAATTCTATGCAAAGTTCTCCAAATGTGAGTTTTGGCTCGATGAAGTTCTTTTCCTTGGTCACATCATCTCTTCCAAGGGCATCGCTGTTAACACCGAGAAGGTGTCCGCAGTTGTGGATTGGGAACCTCCTCAAAATGTCAAGCAGCTCCGCAGTTTTCTGGGTCTTGCAAGCTATTGCCGAAGATTCGTTGAGAATTTCTCCAAGATTGCGAAGCCTCTTTCCAACCTCCTACAGAAGCATGTGAAATATGACTGGTCTCCTGAGTGTGACGTTGCTTTCAACACTCTCAAAGAGAAACTAGTCACAGCTCCTGTCTTGACTCCTCCTGATGAATCCAAGCCGTATGAAGTTTTCTGTGATGCTTCTCTCCAAGGTCTCGGTGCTGTGTTAATGCAAGAGAAGAAAGTTGTGGCCTATACCTCTCGTCAGTTGAAGCCCAACGAGAAGAACTACCCCACTCACGATCTTGAGTTGGCGGCAGTTGTCCATGCATTGATAACGTGGAGACATCTCTTGTTGGGAAGACAAGTGGACATTTTCACTGATCACAAGAGTCTCAAGTATATCTTCACTCAGCCCAACCTCAACCTCAGGCAGACTCGATGGGTCGAGATGATTCAAGAGTACAATCCGAGTATCGAATATACTCCAGGCAAGACTAATGTCATTGCAGATGCTTTAAGCAGGAAGGCTTATTGCAACAGCTTAATTCTCAAGCCTTTCCAACCGGATCTTTGTGAAGCTTTCCGCAAGCCGAATCTCCAAGTTGTTCCTCAAGGCTTTCTTGCCAACCTCATAGTATCTCCTACTTTGGAAGATCAAATTCGTGAGGCACAACTCCTTGATGCCATGGTGAAGAAGGTGAAACGTGGCATCGACAAGGGTCTTTCCAAATACAAGTGCTATCGCATTGATGACAGAGACACTTTGTTCTTCGAGGACCGGATTGTGGTTCCTAAAGGTGATCCACGGAAAGTCATAATGAACGAGGCGCACAATTCTCTTCTGTCCATTCATCCTGGAAGTACGAAGATGTATCATGACCTCAAGCAATCGTATTGGTGGACTCGAATGAAGCGAGAAATTGCTCAATTTGTGAATGAATGTGATGTCTGCCGAAGAGTGAAAGCAGAACACCAACGACCAGCTGGTCTCCTCCAACCTCTTGCTATTCCGGAATGGAAGTTTGATCATATCGAAATGGACTTCGTGACTGGATTTCCCAAGTCCAAGCGCGGAAATGATGCTATCTTCGTTGTCATCGACAAGCTCTCTAAAGTGGCTCATTTCCTTCCAATCAAAGAATCCATCTCAGCAGCTCAGCTGGCAGAGCTCTACACCTCCAGAATTGTCTCTTTGCACGGCATTCCACAATTGATTTCTTCAGATCGTGGAAGCATCTTCACCTCTAAGTTCTGGGACTCCTTCCAGAAGGCCATGGGCACTAACATTCGCTTCAGCACAGCTTTCCATCCTCAAACTAGTGGCCAAGTCGAGCGAGTCAATCAAATTCTTGAAGATATGCTCAGGGCTTGTGTCATTTCCTTTGGCATGAAATGGGAAGATTGTCTTCCATATGCTGAATTCTCCTACAACAACAGCTTCCAAGCGAGTTCGGGCAAGGCCCCATTCGAGATTCTCTATGGCAGAAAGTGCCGTACTCCTCTCAATTGGTCAGAGACTGGTGAACGTCAACTTCTTGGCAATGACTTAATCACTGAAGCTGAAGAAATGTGTAAAGTCATCCGTGATAATCTCAAAGCCGCGCAATCGCACCAGAAGAGTTACTATGATAGTAAGCATCGTGATTTGGCTTTCGAGATCGGAGACCATGTCTACCTCCGTGTCTCTCCAATGAAAGGCACTCGTCGCTTCGGTATCAAAGGGAAGCTTGCCCCTAGATACGTGGGTCCTTTCAAGATCATTGGCAAAATAGGCGACCTCGCCTATCAACTTGAGCTTCCTTCCAACTTCGCGAACGTGCACGATGTGTTCCACGTGTCACAGCTCCGCAAGTGCTTCAAGACGCCTGAGCGCACTATCAACTTCGAAGAGATTGACCTCCAAGAAGATTTGTCTTATCATGAGCACCCAGTTGCTATTCTTGAAGAAACTGAGCGCAAGACTCGCAACAAGTCAATCAAATTCCTGAAAGTGAAGTGGTCGCACCATTCCGACCGGGAAGCCACCTGGGAACGCGAGGACCACCTCCGTTCCGAATATCCGGAGTTCTTTCAGTCCTAGATCTCGGGACGAGATCCTCTCGTAGTGGTGGAGTGTTGTAACACCCCGCATGTAACTTGCCATATTTGTAACTCCGACTCTTGCCATTTTCGGCTATGTGATATGATTTTTCCCTCCGTTGTCGGGTTTTGTCTTTCGTTTTGTATTTTGTCATGTCATGCATTTTCATATCATGTCATCATGTGCATTGCATTCGCATACGTGTTCGTCTCATGCATCCGAGCATTTTCCCCGTTGTCCGTTTTCCAATCCGGCGCCCCTATCTTCTCCGGTGCACCCCTCTTGTTTTCTTTCGTGTGCGTGTGTCAAACTTTCTCGGAATGGACCGAGGCTTGTCAAGTGGCCTTAATATACCACCCGGGGACTACCGGTCAAGTTTCGTTCCATTCGAAGGTCGTTTGGTACTCCAACGGTTAACCGGGCATCCCCAATGTCCATTTGAGTGTCCAGCAAAAACCCCCTCTAGAACCAGCCCAAAACCCACCAAACTCTCTTCCATGCTCTAGGTCGTTCGATCACGATCGTGTGGGCGAAAACCGCACCTCATTTGGAGCCTCCTAGCTCCCTCTACCTATAAGTATGTGGGCACCCCGAAATACATTCTCAGTCCAACCCTAGAAAAATCCCTCCGCGCCGCCGGACGCGTCCGTACCCCGCCGGACACGTCCGCCGCCGCGCCCCGACGAATCGCAGCGTGCCACGTCATCAGCCCCGCCGCCGCCACCGCGCCGGCCCGCAGGCCCGCCGCGGGCCCGCCGGCCCGCATCGCCGCCGCCCGCGCCTGCCGCCGCCTCGCCTCCCGTGTGCCGCCGCCGTGCTCGCCGGGCGGCCCCGCCGCCCGCGGCCGCCGCCTCCGGCCTCCCTCCGCCGGCGCCGCACCGCGCCCCTCCCTCCGGCCGCCACCGCCGGCCACTTCTCCTCCTCCGGCCGACGAGCACGAGCCCGAGAACGGCTCGATCCGATCTGGTAGATTCCCCCGTTGACTTTTCTCGCGACCCCGAAATTCTTCTAAGTCCTCAGATTTCCTCAGCATCTTGCCATGTTCGTAGCTTCATAACTCCGTGCATGTAGCTCCGATTTGCGCGTGTAATATGTCAAATTGTTCGTCTCGTGATGCTCTTCATTTTGTTCAATTGCACCATGTTTATTAGAGGTCATATTGATGCCCAAATATCTGTTGGAAGAGGGCTAGTTGCTGTTATTATCTGGTTCTTATCAGAATTTGGAGATTTGTCATTTTTGTATCATTAAATCTGTGCATCTTTTGAGCATGAGCTCTACATGTGTTTTGAAGTATGCCATTCCATCTTTCCAGTGGTATAGTCCATGTAGTTTTTTGATCTCTGTGGTGACTAGCACAAGCATGCAAAGTAGGCCCCGTAATATTTCTGATTTCAGGGACTTAGTGATTTCTCCAAGTCCTTGTCTGCTGTAATTTTGTTGCCATATAAACTTGATGCTACAGAGAGATCTATGCATATTTTGAAGATGTTCAGTAAGGATGTTTTGTAGATATAGTTGTAATTGATACATTCCTGCAATTGTTTGCAATTATGGAGTGCCATAGCATGACTTAATCTTGCTCTACTTTTCCTATAAAATATTTCTGGCAGATTCTTAACATGATATGCAATTTTGCCAAGCTTATTGTAGTTGATCCATACATGCTATGCTCTTGTTCTTGCCATGGTTAGCTTCATAAACATGCCATCTTGCTGTAGGTATGCTTGGTTTGTCATGAATTGCTCTGTAGTGAGTGCATCAAGCTCACAAAGAGGCCTACATATTATTATTTCTGCCATGCTCTGTTTTCTGCCAAGTCTGAAACCTGATAACGAAACTTGCTATGTTTACATGCTTGCCATCATATCTTATGGTCCTTTTTGGCTTATGGTCAGTAAGGGACTTTTGTCATGTGTAATTAGTAGAACACTGCCATGCCTTGTCTTGCTATGTTAAGTTCCTGTAGCATGTTGATTTCGTGCTCTGAACATTGCTACCTGATGTTGTTTTCTGCCATGTCCAGTTTTTCACCAAGTCTGTGATCCTGTTATTTTTTGCACTTTTGCCATGCTTGTTTGAGCTCGATATGTTGTGAACTAGCCGTAGCTCAGTGTTCATCTTTTGTCAAGAATCTCCTGTAGATTACTGCCATGTGCTTTTTTGCTATGTTGGGGTGCTGTAGCATTGTTACTTGTTGCATTTTAAGTGCTATCATGCTGTTAATCGCAGATTCGTGTCATTCTTGTTTTGCTTGCCATTTGCAAACCGTGCATCCGATTCCGGTGATCTTTATATCGATTTCGACCGAAATCACCTCATCTTTCCAGTGGCATGCTTGGTTTGCCAAGTTACTGCCATGTTCATCATTTTCCTTCCGGAGCACGCATATGCATCGCATATCATATCTTGCATATCATACATGTTTTGCATCATGTTGCTTGTGCATTTCTCGTTGTTGATTGTGGTTCTGTTTGTTTGTGTTCTTGTATTGGGTAGAGCCGGGAGACGAGTTCGTGAACGAGGAACCCGTCGAGTACGCTTACGAGGATCAAGCTTTCGACAACTCTGAGAATCTTGCAGGCAAGATGACCACCCCTCGAAATCACTTCTATCTTTGCTATGCTAGTTGTTCGCTCTATTGACATGCTCGCTACCTATCACTTGCTATATCATGTCTCCCATTTTAGCCATGTCAGCCCCTAACCATCCTCTCCTAGCAAACCGTTGTTTGGCTAAGTTACCGCTTTTGCTCAGCCCCTCTTATAGCGTTGCTAGTTGCAGGTGAAGTTGAAGTTGTTCCATGTCGGAACACGGATATGTTGGGACATCACAATATCTCTTATTTAATTAATGCATCTATATATTTTGGTAAAGGGTGGAAGGCTCGGCCTTATGCCTGGTGTTTTGTTCCACTCTTGCCGCCCTAGTTACTGTTATACCGGGATTATGTTCCTTGAGTTTGCGTTCCTTACGCGGTCGGGTGATTTATGGGACCCCCTTGACAGTTCGCCTTGAATAAAACTCCTCCAGAAAGGCCCAACCTTGGTTTTACCATTTGCCACCTAAGCCTTCTTCCCCCGGGTTTTCGCGAGCCCGAGGGTCATCTTTATTTAAACCCCCGGGCCAGTGTTCCTCTGAGTGCTGGTCCAAACTAGAGCCACTTGCAGCGCCACCTTGGGGAAACTCGAGGATTGGTTTTAGCTGTACGTAGTGTTCATCCGGTGTGCCCTGAGAACGAGATATGTGCAGCTCCTATCGGGATTTGTCGGCACATTCGGGCGGCTTTGCTGGTCTTGTTTTACCATTGTCAAGATGTCTTGTAAACCGGGATTCCGAGACTGATCGGGTCTTTTCGGGAGAAGGTTTATCCTTAGTTGACCGTGAGAGCTTCTGATGGGCTAAGTTGGGACACCCCTGCAGGGTATTATCTTTCGAAAGCCGTGCCCGCGGTTATGAGGCAGATGGGAATTTGTTAATGTCCGGTTGTAGATAACTTGTCACTTGACCCAAGTAAAATACATCAACTGCGTGTGTAGCCGTGATGGTCTCTTCTCGGCGGAGTCCGGGAAGTGAACACGGTCTGAGTTATGCATGACGTAAGTAGGTGTTCAGGACCTCTTCTTGGTCATTGCTAGATGACGTCCGTTCCGTTGCTTCTCTTCTCGCTCTCATTCGCGCAAGTTAGCCACCATATATGCTTTTGCCGCTGCAGCTCCACCTCTTTGCACCATCCTTTCCTATAAGCTTAAATAGTCTTGATCTCGCGGGTGTGAGATTGCTGAGTCCCCGTGACTCACAGATTCTACCAAAACAGTTGCAGGTGCCGACGATGCCAGTGCAGATGATGGCGTCGATCTCAAGTGGGAGTTCGACGAGGAACGTGGTCGTTACTATGTGTCTTTTCCTGATGATCAGTAGTGGAGCCCAGTTGGGACGATCGGGGATCTAGCATTTGGGGTTGTCTTATTTTCATCTGGATTTTGGCCGTAGTCGGTCTATATGCTTGTATTTTGGATGATGTATGTTATTTATTTATGTACTGTGTGAAGTGGCGATTGTAAGCCAACTCTTTATCCCTTTCTTGTTCATTACATGGGATTGTGTGAAGATGACCCTTCTTGCGACAAAACCACTATGCGGTTATGCCTCTAAGTCGTGCCTCGACACATGGGAGATATAGCCGCATCGTGGGCGTTACACCAATGCACTAGGTATGACACCTAGATCGGATATGAACTCCTTCATCCAGACTCCTTCATTTGCTGCTTCCGAAGCAGCTATGTACTCCGCTTCACACGTAGATCCCGCCACGACGCTTTGTTTAGAACTGCACCAACTGATAGCTCCACCGTTCAATGTAAACACGTATCCGGTTTGCGATTTAGAATTGTCCGGATCAGTGTCAAAGCTTGCATGACGTAACCATTTACGATGAGCTCTTTGTCACCTCCATAAACGAGAAACATATCCTTAGTCCTTTTCAGGTATTTCAGGATGTTCTTGACCGCTGTCCAGTGATCCACTCCTGGATTACTTTGGTACCTTCCTGCTAGACTTATAGCAAGGCATACATCAGGTTTGGTACACAACATTGCATACATGATAGAGCCTATGGCTGAAGCATAGGGAACATCTTTCATCTTCTCTCTATCTTCTGCAGTGGTCGGGCATTGAGTCTTACTCAACTTCACACCTTGTAACATAGGCAAGAACCCTTTCTTTGCTTGATCCATTTTGAACTTCTTCAAAACTTTGTCAAGGTATGTGCTTTGTGAAAGTCCAATTAAGCGTCTTGATCTATCTCTATAGATCTTGATGCCCAATATATACGCAGCTTCACCAAGGTCTTTCATTGAAAAACTCTTATTCAAGTATCCCTTTATGCTATCCAGAAATTCTATATCATTTCCAATCAGCAATATGTCATCTACATATAATATGAGAAATGCTACAGAGCTCCCACTCACTTTCTTGTAAATACAGGCTTCTCTGAAAGTCTGTACAAAACCAAATGCTTTGATCACACTATCAAAGCGTTTATTCCAACTCCGAGAGGCTTGCACGAGTCCATAAATGGATCGCTGGAGCTTGCACACTTTGTTAGCTCCCTTTGGATTGACAAAACCTTCCGGTTGCATCATATACAATTCTTCTTCCAGAAATCCATTCAGGAATGCAGTTTTGACATGCATTTGCCAAATTTCATAATCATAAAATGCGGCAATTGCTAACATGATTCGGACAGACTTAAGCATCACTACGGGTGAGAAGGTCTCATCGTAGTCAATCCCTTGAACTTGTCGAAAACCTTTCGCAACAAGTCGAGCTTTATAGACAGTAACATTACCGTCAGCGTCAGTCTTCTTCTTGAAGATCCATTTATTTTCAATGGCTTGCCGATCATCGGGAAAGTCAACCAAAGTCCATACTTTGTTCTCATACATGGATCCCATCCCGGATTTCATGGCCTCAAGCCATTTTGCGGAATCTGGGCTCACCATCACTTCTTCATAGTTCGTAGGTTCGTCATGGTCTAGTAACATAACCTCCAGAACAGGATTACCGTGCCAATCTGGTGCGGATCTTACTCTGGTTGACCTACGAGGTTCAGTAATAACTTGATCTGAAGTTTCATGACCATCATCATTAACTTCCTCACTAATTGGTGTAGGTGTCGCAGAAACCGGTTTCTGTGATGAACTACTTTCCAATAAGGGAGCAGGTATAGTTACCTCATCAAGTTCTACTTTCCTCCCACTCACTTCTTTCGAGAGAAACTCCTTCTCCAGAAAAATTCCGAATTTAGCAACAAAAGTTTTGCCTTCGAATCTGTGATAGAAGGTGTACCCAACAGTCTCCTTTGGGTATCCTATGAAGACACATTTCTCCGATTTGGGTTCGAGCTTATCAGGTTGAAGTTTTTTCACATAAGCATCGCAGCCCCAAACTTTAAGAAACGACAACTTTGGTTTCTTGCCAAACCACAGTTCATAAGGTGTCGTCTCAACGGATTTTGATGGTGCCCTATTTAACGTGAATGCAGCCGTCTCTAAAGCATAACCCCAAAACGATAGCGGTAAATCAGTAAGAGACATCATAGATCGCACCATATCTAGTAAAGTACGATTACGACGTTCGGACACACCATTACGCTGTGGTGTTCCGGGTGGCGTGAGTTGCGAAACTATTCCGCATTGTTTCAAATGAAGACCAAACTCATAACTCAAATATTCTCCTCCACGATCAGATCATAGAAATTTTATTTTCTTGTTACGATGATTTTCAACTTCACTCTGAAATTCTTTGAACTTTTCAAATGTTTCAGACTTATGTTTCATTAAGTAGATATACCCATATCTGCTCAAATCATCTGTGAAGGTGAGAAAATAACGATATCCGCCACGAGCCTCAATATTCATCGGACCACATACATCTGTATGTATGATTTCCAACAAATCTGTTGCTCTCTCCATAGTTCCGGAGAACGGTGTTTTAGTCATCTTGCCCATGAGGCACGGTTCGCAAGTACCAAGTGATTCATAATCAAGTGGTTCCAAAAGTCCATCAGTATGGAGTTTCTTCATGCGCTTTACACCGATATGACCTAAATGGCAGTGCCACAAATAAGTTGCACTATCATTATCAACTCTGCATCTTTTGGCTTCAATATTATGAATATGTGTATCACTACTATCGAGATTCAACAAAAATAGACCACTCTTCAAGGGTGCATGACCAGAAAAGATATTACTCATATAAATAGAACAACCATTATTCTCTAATTTAAATGAATAACCGTCTCGGATCAAACAAGATCCAGATATAATGTTCATGCTTAACGCTGGCACCAAATAACAATTATTTAGGTCTAAAACTAATCCCGAAGGTAGATGTAGAGGTAGCGTGCCGACCGCGATCACATCGACTTTGGAACCATTTCCCACGCGCATCGTCACCTCGTCCTTAGCGAATCTTCGCTTAATCCGTAGCCCCTGTTTCGAGTTGCAAATATTAGCAACAGAACCAGTATCAAATACCCAGGTGCTATTGCGAGCATTAGTAAGGTACACATCAATAACATGTATATCACATATACCTTTGTTCACCTTGCCATCCTTCTTATCCGCCAAATACTTGGGGCAGTTCCGCTTCCAGTGACCAGTCTGCTTGCAGTAGAAGCACTCAGTCTCAGGCTTAGGTCCAGACTTGGGTTTCTTCTCCTGAACAGCAACTTGCTTGCTGTTTTTCTTGAAGTTCCCCTTCTTCTTCCCTTTGCCCTTTTTCTTGAAACTAGTGGTCTTATTGACCATCAACACTTGATGCTCCTTTTTGATTTCTACCTCCGCAGCCTTTAGCATTGCGAAGAGCTCGGGAATCGTCTTATTCATCCCTTGCATGTTATAGTTCATCACGAAGCTCTTGTAGCTTGGTGGCAGTGATTGAAGAATTCTGTCAATGACGCTATCATCCGGAAGATTAACTCCCAGTTGAACAAGTGATTGTTATACCCAGACATTTTGAGTATATGCTCACTGACAGAACTATTCTCTTCCATCTTGCAGCTATAGAACTTATTGGAGACTTCATATCTCTCAATCCGGGCATTTGCTTGAAATATTAACTTCAACTCCTGGAACATCTCATATGCTCCATGACGTTCAAAACGTCGTTGAAGACCCAGTTCTAAGCCGTAAAGCATGGCACACTGAACTATCGAGTAGTCATCAGCTTTGCTCTGCCAGACGTTCATAACATCTGGTGTTTCTCCTGCAGCAGTCCTGGCACCCAGCGGTGCTTCCAGGACGTAATTCTTCTGTGTAGCAATGAGGATAATCCTCAAGTTATGGACCCAGTCCGTGTAATTTCTACCATCATCTTTCAACTTTGCTTTCTCAAGGAACGCATTAAAATTCAACGGAACAACAGCACGGGCCATCTATCTACAATTAACATAGACAAGCAAGATACTATCAGGTACTAAGTTCATGATAAATTCAAGTTCAATTAATCATATTACTTAAGAACTCCCACTTAGATAGACATCCCTCTAATCCTCTAAGTGATCACGTGATCCATATTAACTAAACCATGTCCGATCATCACGTGAGATGGAGTAGTTTCAACGGTGAACATCACTATGTTGATCATATCTACTATATGATTCACACTCGACCTTTCGGTCTCCGTGTTCCGAGGCCATATCTGTTATATGCTAGGCTTGTCAAGTTAACCTGAGTATTCCGCGTGTGCAACTGTTTTGCACCCGTTGTATTTGAACGTAGAGCCTATCACACCCGATCATCACGTGGTGTCTCAGCACGAAGAACTTTCGCAATGGTGCATACTCAGGGAGAACACTTATACTTTGATTATTTAGTGAGGGATCATCTTATAATGCTACCGTCAATCAAAGCAAGATAAGATGCATAAAAAGATAAACATCACATGCAATCAATATAAGTGATATGATATGGCCATCATCATCTTGTGCTTGTGATCTCCATCTCCGAAGCACCGTCATGATCCCCATCGTCACCGGCGCGGCACCTTGATCTCCATCGTAGCATCGTTGTCGTCTCGCCAACTATTGCTTCTACGACTATTGCTTCTACACCGGGAAGAGGGCCGACAACATCCGATCCAAATGGGTCATGATGGATGCCCAGCGTGCCGATCCGTGCCTGGCGTTGCCGAGGGAGGTGCCCCGGCAGGGCAAGGGGTGGCCCAAGGCGGAGCTTGTCGACGAGCGGGCATCGTCAATGTTGGGGCAGATGATGACCGACCTGAAGCCGGGCAACGCGAGGGCGGCCAAGATAACGGGGGCGATGCTCCTGAGGGAGTTCTTGATGCTGCGGGTTGCCCCACTCCAGGCGCGCGCGCCCCCTCTGGGAGCTTGATGAAAAGGAGAACAAGACCCGCCTGAGGCCGGGGGACCTGCCTGGCGATGAATTGGACGCCGTCCTGCGCCTCATAGTCGGGGACAACCAGGAGTGCCCGCCTAGCGCTTTCCTTCCCCTGTTCAAACGCAGGGACCGGGAGGAATTCGTCGCCTCCAGGCCAACTTTTGATGCGCGCGGGCTGGTGCCGCCGGCGCTTCCGGAAGCTCCTATGGCGCAGAACCCGGTGGAGGTGTCTTCTGGTGAGTCCCGCGGAGAGGGAGAAGAGGAGGAGGACTCGGAGAAGACCCTGGAAGAGGTGGGGGAGACTTCCCCCCTGAGCAAGGCCGAGATTCTCCGTGCCCTTTCTGATGATGCCGACGCCGACGCCCACCAAGGGGAGAGGGAGCAACCTCCCGTCCCGACGAGGAGTAGGTCGTCGCTGGTGGCCCGAGGTGTCGCCTCCGCCCCGATACCTCCTGCGGCTGGATCCGGTTCTGCCTCCGCTCCGCTCGGCGCCGCCGGTGTCCGAACGCTTGCCCCTCAGGTCCCGAAGCTGTCAGGCTTCAAGCCTCTCAAGCGGTTAGTGGAATATGTCGCAGTGGATCGGTAAGTGTCTTAAGCTTCGCTTTGTCCTTGCTTGTACTCGTCGCTTCCTGATACTTGCCCTTGGTTGATCAGGCCGTCATCTTCGGCGAAGAAGAGGAAGGAAGACGCAGCGGCCGTGCCTCCCGCGGAGAAAGGAGGCAATAGCGCTCGCATCTCCCCAGCCCGATCTTCCTCGCGAGGCCAAGAGGGGCATCACCGCGTGGAATCAGCCCCCATGGCTCCGCTGGCTCCGGAGGTGCCGGTACTTGGCGCGGCTGACGAGGTCCCAGCTGCTCCGGAACCCACGGTCTCCCAAGCCCTGGTGATGACGTCGCTTCCACCCACTACTGCATCTCCACTCCCTAGTCCTTCTGCTCCTGCTGCCGTCTTGGAGCGTGCCCTTGCGGAGATGACCCAGCTGCAGGCGGATGTCCTGAGCGCGGACCTGCACCTGGTGGCCGGGCGTCTGGAGCTGGCCTCTGGCTGGCTTCACTCCGACCTGGCAGTTTGCGCGGCGCTGAGCTAGGCTGCTGCAGCCTCCGAGAAGGAGAAGCAAGGAGCCGCCAGTGCTGCAGCCGATCGTGAGGCGGCGCTGAAAGACGCCAAGGCCGCCCGTGACCGCTGCCAAGAGCTGGAGGGCGAGTTGGAGAGCCTGCGCAACAAGCACGCCGAAGAGGTGCACTGCCGCCAAGCGAAGGAGGTGGAGATGAAGGCCCGGGAGGAAGCCGTCAAGAACCGTGATGCTGAGCTGGCGGAGCTGGGGAAGAAGCAGGCCGCCGAGCGCAACCGGTTGGAAGAGTTGGAGCAGAAGATTGGGACGAGGGAGGCCGATCTTGATGCCAAGGCGCGAGTCCTGGCCGAAGACCGCGTGGCCTTTGCCGATCTCGAGAAGAGATCTCGCAAGGCGCTGAAGACGCTCTACGAGCACGGCCTGGAGAAGCCTCTGGACACAGACGAGGATGGCCCCGCCCAGCTGCTTCCTCTCGTGGTGAAGGCGCTTGAGGAGGTTGTTGATGGTCTCGGTCCCATGGCGGAGGCAGAAGCTCGTGTCCTGTCTTTAGCCGCGCTGACTCGCGTCTTTAGCCACCTGCACCTTCGCGACCCCAACGCTTGCCTTGACGAGCTGCTGGAGCCTGTAGCTGAAGATCAGTACGAGGCAGCTGCTGCAGCCGTGCAGGATCAGGTGGGGGCCTTGCTGAGGAGGTTCCGCGGCTTCGTCTCCGCCCCTCTTTCCAGCGTCGTCGACCTTGCAGCTGGTGGTGAAGGTGAAGACAAGATTGCTCACGAGGGAGCACCTTCCATGGGCAATGGCGACGTCTAGAGGTGACCTGCGACCATTCTTCTCGTTCCGTTCCTACGACATGTATCAGGCCTCGTGGAGGCGTTTAGACTTTTCATTTGGTATCGTGAGGACAATATGCTTGTAATATTTTCTTCGAGATTTTGCGATTTCCTTCCTATTTGCTTTGCGTTATGCGTCGGCAGAGCCCGGCCCCGCGCATACCTCAACCGCCATTGGGCCGACCGGAGACCAGGACGGACCAAGGAGTGAGGGGCTACGTGACCAGTTAGGCTCCTGAGTCGCGATGCTCAGGAGTCCCCCTTGACGCGCAAACATCATATAGGGAGAGTTCATGGGGATAGATTAATGTTCTACGTCGGTAGAGCCCGGCCCCGCGCATACCTCAACCGCCATTGAGCCGACCGGAGACCAGGACGGACCAAGGAGTGAGGGGCTACGTGACCAGTTAGGCTCCTGAGTCGCGATGCTCAGGAGTCCCCCTTGACATGCAAACAATCTCCATACCTGCCCTCGCCGAGGCCTCAGGAGGGGCGCGCGATTCCCAGGTCCGGGGGACCTGGTTGGATGGCGTGCGCTTGGGTGTGACCCGAGCGCAGCCCCCGTGCCCAGCCCCCATGCGCGGCTTCCCGAGGGGAGGCGTTGCGGTAAGGCTGGGCGCTGAGCTCTGGGCTCCCTGAGGTTGGCACGACCGTGGGGTCGCCCTCAGTTGTTTATCACCAGCGCGGAGCATAGTGCTTCCGCTTGTGCACGGGCATAGCCGCTCCTCGGCAGTGTCGTCAGCCAGCGCGGAGCATGGTGCTTCCACTTGGGCGTGGGATGGGGGGCCCCTCCGGGAGGAGCCCCCGGGGCGTGTACAGCCCCGCCCTGACACGTGGCTTGCATGGCAGGGCTGCGAGGTGTATGTGGGCACTCGTGAGCCAGCGCGGGACTCATGAGGCCCTACCTCAAGGCGGGTTGTGCCTGGTCTTGAGGCTTGGTGACTGTGTGTTCCTGCAAGGCGGTTAGATGCAAGCACTCTACGTCCTCAGGTCCCGGCCCTCGAGCGAGCTCAGCCGCCGCTGGTATGCCAGGTCGCGATGCCGTGGTCAAGGCCAGGGGGTGAGGGCTGGAGAGCCAGTAAGAGCTCCTGAGTCGCGATGCTCAGGAGCCCCCCTTTTAACATGCAAGCGGATTGCATGGGATAAACAGACCTGCGGCGGGCGGCAATCGAGCAGGCGATAGCCGTTGGCAGGTTAAGCATGAAGAGCAGATCAACTTGGATAAATGCAGGACGATACATGCCACTGGGTCTGGCCCGAGCGGCTTGGGGATGATGCAGCCCAAGGGGCGCCCCCAGCAAAGTAAGCTAAAGACATAAGCAAAAGGGATACATGCCACAGGGACGAACCCATGTGGCCTGGGAATAATGCAGCCCGAGGGGCGCTCCTAGCTTAAACGAGCTTGGAAGATGTCACCTGGTTCTGTTGACGAAGTAGAGTTGGTGCAGCTAAAGCCGCGCGCTGAAGGAATGGCTCCTCATGAGCCACCGGGACCCTGAGCCTCGGGAGGCTCTGGGGGTTCAGGAGGTTCCCTGAAGACCGTCTCCATCTCCTCCAGGATGGCGTGGTACCTGGCCTCCTGAGCCGCTAGGATACGCCGCACGTTGCGCTGATAGGCTGACGCCACGCTCGGCAAGCCAAAGGGCATGCGAACGTAGCTGTGTGGTGGGCCCTCGCAGCGACCCACACGCGATGGCCAGAAACGCTCCTGAGATGCGGCCCCGTTGAGCCCTGGGACGTCGATGCAGACACGCAGCCCGACATCCTTGCCTGGATGGGGAGCTACGCCTTGTGGGCGGCTGTGGCCGCGCATGGCTCTTGCTTCTTGCAGTTCCTGGGTGGTCTTGGTGATGAACTCCTGGGTGGTGGGCACTCCTTGCCCTGTGCTCTCCTGAGGAAAGTGTGCTGTGAGGCACGCTTCCAAGTGGTGCCCAAGCGCCTCCCTCGTGAGGTTGGCAAGGTCTGAGGCCCTCTAGAAGAGAGCCCCCGAGCCCTGCCTGAGGAGGGCGCCGGGCGCGCTTTCCTATGCGATGGAGGGAGGCGCCCCTGGAGCGGGCGCTGATCCTGACGAGGCTCCTGCCGCGATGCCATCCTCCTGAGGTCCTGCGCGGCGCGACTTCTTCTTCTTGGGGATGGCCTCCGGAGGGCCTTCACTTCTGCTGTCGGGGTCGTCGATTGCTGCGGCTTGAAAGGCGCGCTCAAGGGAGCACACCGCATCCCTCTCTTCACACGGGACTGTGATGATTCCTCCGCTTCCTGGCATCTTGAGAACGTTGTAGCCGTGATGAGTGACTGCCATGAATTTGGCCAGGGCTGGATACCCGAGGATGGCATTGTATGGCAGGCGGATGTGCGCGGCGTCGAAGTCGATGAGCTCGGTGCGATAGTTCTTGCGCTCCTCGAAGCTGACAGGCAGACGGACCTGCCCTATTGGTGTGGTGGAACCGTCGGTCACTCCCGAAAAAGGCTTGGTTGGTTGGAGCTGCTCATATGGCACTTGGAGGTTGTCGAACGTGTCGACGGACAGGACGTTCAGCCCTGCGCCGCCGTCGATGAGAGTCTTGGTGACTTGCACATTGCTGATGACTGGGGAGCACAACATAGGGAGGGCGCCAGCGGTGGCTGCGCACTTGAGCTGATCTGCCGAGTTGAAGGTGATGGCACATTGGGACCACCTGAGCGGGCGTGTGGCCTCGAGCTTGGGGAGCACCACGTTCACCTCGCGAGCAAACTGTTTGAAGATGCGCTGAGAGGCTGGGGCCTGGGCACCGCCCAATATGCAGGCGACCGCACGCGGCTTCTGGAAGCTCCCAGCCCCCTCGTCCTGGTGGTGGTCATCGTTCCTCCTTGGTGGCGGCAGCGGGGGAAGACCGGCGTTGCCCTGGGGGCGATCCTCACGAGGCGGGTCCCTCCAGGCTCCCTCGCGAGGTTGGTCCTGCCAGCGGTCCTCATGAGGCCGGTCGCGCCACTCCTGGCACGGGCCACGGTCGTCCCAGCGTCCGCCTCCGCGTCCTCCTCCGCGGCCGTAGCCCTGGTCATTGCGCTCGGGGCGTCGACCGTAGCGTCCTTCCCGTATGGCTCTGAGCTCTTGGCAGTCGTTGGTGTTGTGGGTGTTCAGGTTGTGGAAGGCGCAGAACGGTTGGCCGTTCTTGGATGACTCGGGCTGATCTCTGCCTCGCTTGGTGTCGGGTTCCGCTGCGAGCACTACTGCCTCTTTGCGCTTCACGTCCTTGGCCTTGGCCTTCTTCTCCTCCGCTCCTGCAGCTAGCAGCTCAAGGAGAGAGAGGCGCCCCTCCTCAGCTCTTGCGCACTTGGTCGCCAAGTTGAACAGCTCCTGAGATGTGCAAAGCTCCTCATGGATAGCGAGCTCTTCCTTCATCTTGACGTCACGGACACCGTCCGAGAACGCGGAGATGATGGCTTCGTCTGTGACCTTGGGGATCTTGAGGCGGGTGTTGTTGAAGCGCTGGATGTACTTCTGGAGGGTCTCCCCTGGCTGTTGCTTGATGCGGCGTAGATCACCCACGGCCGGTGGGCGGTCACGAGTGCCCTGGAAGTTGGCGACGAAGCGGTCACGCATCTCGTCCCAGGAGGAGATCGAGCCGTGCTGCAGGTTCAGGAGCCAGGAGTGGGCCCCATCCTTGAGAGCCATGGGAAACCAGTTCGCCATGACTTTTTCATCGCCGTTGGCCGCTTCGATGCTCAGCTCATAGAGCTGCAGGAACTCCGCGGGGTCGGCGGTGCCGTCGTAGCGAGGAGGCAGATCTGGCTTGAAGTTTCCTAGCCAGGCGACGCTACGCAGTTCGGGGGTGAAGGCGTGGCAGCCGGCCGTGGTCGCCGGGGCCCGCTTCTGAGGTGGAGCTTGGTCTTGGCGAGGTCCGCGCTGCACCACTGCAGGCGGCACGCGGTCTTGACGAGGTGGCGCGGGGAGCGCCGGTGCAGCTTCTCGCGGCCGCGGGATTTCCTGACAGATTCTTTCTTCACGCGCGGGCGCCGGGCGCGGTGGATCACGCCACGGAGGCGCGCACCTTGGTGCCAAGGCACCGTCTTGGGGTTGAGGTGGTGGAGGCATGCCATGAGCCCCGTCGCCCGTGGCTGGTTGAGGGGGAGGCAGAGAGTGGGACGGCATCGGAGAGCCCCCTGCGGCATGGACGAGCTCGGCGACGCGGTCGAGCCACTCCTCGTAGAGGTCGTCGACGGGGCGGTAGTGCAGGAGCTCGTTCGCCGCGATGAGTGCAGCCCGTACCTCCATGGGAGCGCGGTGCGCGTGAGACGAAGAACCGACAGGGGTCAGCGACGGAGTAGCGGTGCGACCGTCCTGCCGCACCGAAGGATGGAGCGAGGACGCCTTCTGCTCGTTCCCCGCCGGGCCGGTGGCAGCGTTGGCGGCGGGAGACGGAGAACGATGAGGTGGCCCGCCTACGGGAGCCGTCTGAGCGACGCGGGCGGAGAGGGCAGCCCGACGCTCAGCTCGAGCACGGCGAGCGTCCGCCATGGAAACGACGGAGCGATGGAGCAATGAACTGATGGAAGGGAAACTACAGTGCACCCCTACCTGGCGCACCAAATGTCGGATGTGGGGTTCCGGCAAACCCTTAAGGTTCGAACACTGGGGTGCGCGCGAAGTCTCTCCCTCCTACCGATCTACGCTCTAGCTCGCTAAGATCTCGCGGATGAACTCGACGAACTTGCCACACAGAAAGACACGGCATTTATATTGGTTCGGGCCACCGTTGTGGTGTAATACCCTACTCCAGTGTGGTGGTGGTGGATTGCCTCTTGGGCTGATGTTGAACAGTACAAGGGAAGAACAGCCTCCTGAGGTTGAGGTGTTCTTGTGCTTGTGAACTTGTGGCGTGAGGATTCGATCTGAACTAGTTCCTGATCAGTTGTCTCCTACTGTGGTGGCTAGTCCTATTTATAGAGGCCCTGGTCCTCTTCCCAAATATCGAGCGGGAAGGGAGCCAACAACGGCACACAAATTTGAAGGGGGGTAGCTAGTACAAGCTATCCTGACAAAAGCGGTCTTCGCCTGCGAAAAGCTCTGGGGTGACGCCGTCTTGGGTTCCATGATGACCTCCGCCTTGCCGTCCTCCTGGTCTTGGTCTCGTTGCACCAATATGGCAACCTTTGCCTGATGCCTTGGTACTCTTCGCCTGCACTGGCCTCCTTAGCACCAAAGAGGAAATAGAGACGCTGCACGCACCGGCGCCCGCCTGGTACCGTTCGTCATGGCTCACGTCACGAGAGCCTCGTGAGGTTTGCCCCGCCTTGATATCTCCGCTCCTCGTGAGCCTGCTTGACTAGGCCACTCCAGAGGAGGTCTCGCGTCGTCCGCCTCGCGAGGCTTGGTCCCTCGCGAGGGTCTTGGGTGCCTTGTTGACGAAGATGGGCCGTACGGCCTGCTGCTTAGCCACGCTGTGGGCCGCAGGCAGGCAAGTCTGGGGACCCCCATTCCCAGAACGCCGACAAGCGCCGCCTCGCCGCCCCGAAACAACTCTCCACCGCCGGTCCGCCGCCGCCCCGGCCAGCCCTATAGGCCCCCCGCCCCCACCCCGAACCCTATGATAGATAGTGGGGTACCTCTCCGGCGAGCCCCCGTCCCTGCTGCGGGTGGTTCTTCCTTAACTCCGGCGAGCCCCCCACCCCCTGAAAATTGACTGACCCAAAAGTCGGTTCAGTCGACTGAAGTGTAGCTAAATCGGAGTAGAGCAACAACACGAGCGAGGGGGAGAGAAGCAGCAGCAGCGCGAGCGAGAGCCGGAGCAGCAGCAGCAGATCTGGCTGGTATGGCCGCCGCCGCCGAAGGGGCCTCGCACTGGGGGAGAGCCTCCATGGAGATGTCGCCCGCGGCGCCGGCTTCAAGGTAGCCGCTCCATGGGGGTGCGGGATGGAGCACCGTCGGCGCCGGGAGGTCTAGTTAAGGAGAAGGTGCGATGCGATGAGTGTACAACCTCTTTGGTGGCACAGAGTAGGCCTCGGCTTCGTCCGAGGAGTCGGTGAGGATGTTGCGGTTTCGGTGGAGCAGGTTAAGGCGGCGCTGTGGGGATGGAGCAGCCGCGATAGACGAGGCGATCGTTGGAGCAGCTCCTTGGAGGTGGAGGACAGGGCGGCTGAACCGGCGGGATGACGAGATGGACGACGGATCCTCATCCGGGGAGGTGGACGAGGGACGTCGAGCTGTTGCGGTGGACGACGTCGACGGGGAAGAGGCTCCGGCTGGCAGCGGTGAGGTGGCAGACGGAGGAGGGTGAGGTTTCACGGCTGGAGCGGAGAGGTTATGGCGGCCTGGGATTTCGAATGGCAAAAAGTAGGCGATGGGAGGGGGTGAACCATGACTTAGGGACACGCTTGTCCAAAATGTAGGGTGTGTTACAAAAGTACCCCCACCAATTTGAACTAGTGGCCCTTTCGGCTTAGGGTTAGAAGGGGGATTTCACGTGTCGGGATTTGGCGGCTGGAGGGAGTTTTCGCGCGCGTTGTAATTTCGGGATACCAAGGCGCAGGTTGTGAAGGCGCCAGTTTTGGGAGCACGATATCTGAATTTTCGGGATATAACAAGGCGCGGGTTGAATTTTAGGGACAAGCCTAACATCTAATATTGTACTTGTACGTACCAAATCAATTCGCACTTCCCTCAACCAAAAAGAAAACGAAAAAAATAAAACTGTTCACACCACACAAAGAGAGAGTCTTGCCCCGTTTTACTATAAAAATGCTATTCAAAGCTACTCCCTCCTTCCATCTATATAGGTCCTAATGCGTTTTTCGATGCTAACTTTGACCAAATATTAGAGCAATAATATATGACATGCAACTTAGACAAAGCACACCGTTAAATTCGTCTGTGAAAGGTTCTTTCAATGATATAATTTTCACATTGTGCATGTCATGTACTATTAATCTTGTCAATAGTCAAAGGCGGTCTTAAAAAACGCATTACGCCCTATATAGATGGAAGGAGGGAGTATGAATCCATGTTATGTCCAATTAAATTTTTTCGCTTGTTTATAATGCATGTAACCTACTCATACCAACATTTTAGTGCATTCCAAATGTCTATACTACCGCTGCAATTCGAACTGAATTTGAATTAGTTTCTCTATTTCAATAAGAATCTACAATCATGATTGTTGCCAACTTCAACCATCATTCGTGTATTACCTTAATAACACACCACATGATTACTATAGAGATAGATATGAACTATGTGTACTACATGAACTCGAATTCTATTTTCTGAATACACTTGATGTTGATTCCAAATAATAGTATATTTGATGTACTAACTATATATTCATAATCTAAACCATGTTCCATACGTGTACACCGTGTTTATCACACATAGTATAGTGCCCCACCCCCTACATTATGACAAGTATTTAGACCTGAGCTGCAAAAGCCACACATTAGCCCAAATTATGATCAATGTTCTATATATTATACGTAGTACTAGCAAGATGCCCATGCGTTCCACAGAACATCAACATGATCAAGGGGAGGCCTAATTTGCAAATATGGAGAGGGGTGTGGGTATCTTTTTTCAAAATTGCCATAGTTTCCTTCCTATCCGTCAGATATAAATCGGACGGCCTATATTGCAGGATGGCAGGCACACTGTCGGTGTTCTGGGAACGAGGGTCCCCAGACTTGCCTGCATGCGGCCCACGGCGTGGCTGTGCTAGTAGGCCTGTACGGCCCATCTTCATCAACAAGGCATTCAAGACCCTCACGAGGGGCCAAGCCTAGCGAGGCGGACGATGCAAGACCTCCTTAGGAGCGGCCTCACCAGGTTGGCTCGCGAGGGGTGGAGAGATCAAGGCGAGGCAAACCTCACGAGGCTCTCGTGACGTGAGCCATGACGATCGAGACCAGGCGGGCGCCAGCGCGCGCATCGTCCTCGTTTCCCCTTTGGTGCTAAGGGGGCAAGCGCAGGCGCAGAGTACCGAGGCATCAAGCAAAGGTTTCCATATCGGTGCAACAAGACCAAGACCACCAGGACGGCAAGACGGAGGTCACCATGGAGCCCAGGACGGCGTCACCACCAGAGCCTTTTGTAGGCGAAGACCGCTTTTGTCAGGATAAGCTGTAATAGCTGTCCCCTTTCAAATTGGCCGTTGTTGGCTCCCTTCCCGCTCAATATTTGGGAAGAGGACCAGGGCCTATATAAGTAGAACTAGCCACCACAGTAGAGGCATATAATTCAGAGGCATCTCACCCAACCCCTAGCCACACACGGAGCACAAGAACACCTCAACCTCAGGAGGCTGTTCTTCCCTCTGTACTGTTCATCATCAGCCCAAGAGGCAATCCACCACCACCACACTGGAGTAGGGTATTACACCACAACGGTGGCCCGAACGAGTATAAATCTCATGTCTTTGTGATTGTGAGTTCGTCGAGCTCGTTCTTGAGATCTTAGCTAGTCAGGACGCGGATCCGTAGGAGGGAGAGAACTTCGCGCGCACCCCAGAGTTCGAACCTTAAGGGTTTTGCCGGAACCCGTGATCCGACATTTGGTGTGCCAGGTAGGGGTGCGCTGTAGCCTCCCTTCCGTCGATCTGCGCTCCATCGCTCCATCGTCTCCATGGCGGACGCTCGCCATGCTCGTGCTGAGCGCCGGGCTGCCCTTGCCACCCGTGTCGCTCAGACGGCTCCCGTCGGCGGGCCACCTCATCGTTCTCCGTCGCCTGCCGCCAACGCCGCAACCGGCTCGGCGGGGAACGAGCAACAAGCATCCTCGCTGCACCCCTCTGTGCGGCGAGACGGCCGCACCGCCACTCCATCGCTGACCCCGGCCGGTTCTTCATCCCATGCACGCGCGTGCCGTGCTCCTCATGGCGCACGAGCTCCTGCGCTACCTCCCGGTCGACGACCTCTACGAGGACTGGCTCGACTGCATCGCCGAGCTTGTCCGCGCCGCAAGGGGCTCCCCTGCGCCGTCCCTCTCACTGCCTCGCCCTCCGCCAGCTACAGGCGACGTAGCTCACGGAGCACCTCCGCCACCTCTGCCCCAGGACGGCGCCGTGGCACCAAGGCGTGCGGCCCCGCAGCGCGACCCACTGTGTCCAGCGCCCGCACAGGAAGAGAGAAGCTGCCAAGAAGTCCCACGCCCACGAGAAGCTGCTCCTGCGCTCCTTGCGCCGCCTCGACAAGACCGCACGCCACCCACGGTGGGAGCGCGCGGACCCCATCAAGACCAAGCTCCACCTCCAAGACGGGCCCCGGTGACCACGGCCGGCTGCAGCGCCTTCACCCCCGAGCTGCGTAGCGTTGCCTGGCCGGGCAAGTTCAAGCCGGATCTGCCTCCACGCTATGACGGCACCCCCGACCCCGCAGAGTTCTTGCAGCTCTACGAGCTGAGCATCGAAGCAGCCAACAGCGATGAGAAGGTCATGGCGAATTGGTTTCCCATGGCTCTCAAGGATGGTGCCCGCTCCTGGCTCCTGAACCTGCCACCGGGCTCGATCTCCTCCTAGGACGAGATGCACAACTGCTTCGTCGCCAACTTCCAGGGCACTCGCGACCGCTCCCCAGCCGCGGGTGACCTGCGCCGCGTCAGGCAACAACCAGGAGAGACCCTCCAGAAGTACATCCAGCGCTTCAACAACGTTCGCCTCAAGATCCCCAAGGTGACGGACGAGGCCATCATCTCCGCGTTCTCTGATGGAGTCCGTGACGTCAAGATGAAGGAGGAGCTCGCTATCCACGAGGAGCTGTGCACATCCCTGGAGCTGTTCAATCTGGCGACCAAGTGCACAACAGCTGAGGAGGGGCGCCTCTCCCTACTTGAGCTCCCGGCCGCAGACCCGGAGGAGAAGAAAGCCAAGGCCAAGGACGTGAAGTGCAAGGGAGCAGTCGTGCTCGCGGCGGAACCAGACACCAAGCACGATAGAGACCAACCAGAGTCATCCAAGAGCAGCCGCCCATTCTGCGCCTTCCACAACCTGAATACCCACAACACCAGCGACTGCCAAGAGCTCAGAGCCATTCGCGAAGGACGCTTCGGTCGACGCCCCGAGCGCGGCAACCGGGGCTACGGCTGAGGAGGAGGATGTGGTGGTGGATGCTAGGACGACCATGGCTCGTGCTAGGAGTGGCGCGACCGGCCTCATGAGGACCGCTGGCAGGATCAACCTCGCGAGGGCGCCTGGAGGGACCAGCCTTGTGAGGACCGTCCTCAAGGCAACGCTGGCCTTCCTCCGCTGCCACCACCACCAAGAAGGAATGATGACCACCATCAGGACGAGGGGGCTGGGGGCTTCCAGGAGCCGCGCGCTATCGCTTGCATCTTGGGCGGTGCCCAAGCCCCAGCCTCGCAGCGTATCTTCAAACAGTTTGCTCGTGAAGTGAATGCAGTCCTCCCCAAGCTCGAAGCCACGCGCCTTCAACTCGGCAGATCAGCTCAAGTGCGCAGCTACCGCTGGCGCCCTCCCGATGATTTGTTCACCAGTCATCAGCAACGTGCAAGTTACCAAGACCCTCATCGACAGCGGTGCAGGGCTCAACGTCCTGTCCGTCGACATGTTCGACAACCTCCAAGTGCCATATGATCAGCTTCAGCCTACCAAGCCTTTCTCAGGAGTGACCGACGGTTCTACCACACTGATAGGGCAGGTCTGCCTCCCTGTCACCTTCGGAGAACGCAAGAACTACCGCACCGAGCTCAACGACTTCGACATCGCGCACATTCGTCTGCCGTACAATGCCATCCTCGGGTATCCAGCCCTGGCCAAGTTCATGGCGGTGACCCATCACGGCTACAATGTCCTCAAGATGCCGGGAAGCGGGGGAATCATCATGGTCCCGTGCGAAGAAAGAGATGCGGTGTGCTCCCTCGAGCGTGCCTTCCAAGCCGCAGCAATCGACGACCCCGACAGAAAGGGCGAGCGCCCTCCTGAGGCCACCCCAAGAAGAAGAAGCAGCAGCACTACGCGGGGTCTTAGGCGAGCGGCGCCTCGTCAGGATCAGCGCCCGCGCCAGGGGCGCCTCCCTCCATCACATAGGAAGGCGCGCCCAGCGCCCTCCTCGGGCAGGGCTCGGGGGCTCTCTTCTGGAGGGCCTCAGACTTTGCCAACATCATGAGGGAGGCGCTTGGGCACCACTTGGAGGCATGCTTCACGGCACGTTTCCCTTAGGAGAACACAAGGCGAGGAGCGCCCACCGCTCAGGACTTCATCACCAAAACCACTCAGGAACTGCAAGACGCAAGGGCCATGCGCGGCGACCGCCGCTCGCGAGGCGCAGCTCCCCATCCAGGTGAGGATGCCGGGCTGCGCGTCTGCGTCGACGTCCCAGGGCTCAACAGGGCCGCATCTCAGGAGCTCTTCTGGCCTTCGAGCGTGGGCCGCTGCGAGGGTCCACCGCACAGCTACGTTCGCATGCCTTTCAGCCTGCCGAGCGTGTTGTTCGTCTACCAGTGCAACTTGCGGCGCACCCTGGTGGCTCAGGAGGCCAGGCACTGCACCGTCCTGACAGAGACGGAGACGGTCCTCAAGGAACCGCCTAGGCCCCTAGAGCCTCCCAAGGCTCAGGGCCCTGGTGGCTCATGAGGAGCGACCGCTTCGCCGCGTACCTTCAGCTGCCCCAACTCTCCTTCATCAACAGAACCAGGTGACATTTTCCAAGTTTATTTAGCTGGGAGCGCCCCTCGGGCTGCATCATTCCCAGGCCGCGTGGGTCCGTCCCTGTGGCATGTATCCCTTTTTATGTCTTTAGCTTACCTTGTTGGGGGCGCCCCTCGGGCTGTATCATCCCCAAGCTGCTCGGGCCTGACCCAGTGGCATGTATCTCCCTTGCGTTTACTTAAGCCAGTATGCTTTCCATGCTTAACCTGTCTATGGCTATCACATGCTCGATCGCCACCCATCATGGGGACCGCGCGCCGGCCGTCTTTCTTCAGGACCCTTCGCGTGAGTAAGTTGAGCACGACGTCTGTGCTCGGGCCCGTCCCTGCAGCGTCAATAAATCCAACGGCTGAGCTTTGTCTGGCGGGCCGGCCCCGTTCACGTCACCTCCTGGGGCCGTTGGTGCTTGGCTTTCTCACGCGATAAACTCAGGAGATTCGTTCGGTGTAGGTTGTCTGACCACCTCGCAGGACCAGCACAACGAACAAGAACCAAGACCAGGCGCAACCCGCCTTGAGGTAGGGCCTCGTGAGTCCCGCACTGGCTCACGAGTGCCTAGATACACCTCATCTAGCCCTGCCGTGCAAGCCACGTGTCAGGGCGGGGTTGTACACGCCCCGGGGTTTCTCCACAGAGGGAACCCCCTCCCACGCACAAGTGGAAGCACCATGCTCCGCGCTGGCCGTCGACACTGCCGAGGAGCGGCTATGCCTGTGCACAAGCGGAAGCACTATGCTCCGCGCTGGTGATAAACAACTGAGGGCGGCCTCACGGCCGTACCAACCTAAGGGAGCCCCAGAGCTCAGTGTCCGGCCTCACCGCAACGCCTCCCCTCGGGAGAGCCGCACGAGGGGGCTGGGCACGGGGGCTGCGCTCGGGTCACGCCCAAGCGTACGCCACCCAACCAGGTCTCCCGGACCTGGTCGTCGCGCCCCCCTCCTGAGCCGGGCCTCGGCGAGGTCAAAGGTATGGAGATTGTTTGCACGTCAAGGAGGACTCTTGAGCATCGCGACTCAGGAGCCTAACTGGCCACGTAGCCCCTCACTCCTTGGTCCATCCTGGTCTCCGGTCGGCCCAACGGCGGTTGAGGTATGCGCGGGGCCGGGCTCTGCTGACGCAGAACACAAAGCAAATAGGAAGAAAATCACAAAATCCCAAAGAAAATATTACAAGACATATTGTTCTCACAATATCAAACGAAAGTTTAACGCCTCCACGAGGCCTGATGCATGCTGCAGGAACGAAACAGGAAAGCAGGCGCAGGTCACTCCTGGACACCGCCACCGCCCGCAGAAGGTGCTCCTCCCTTGGTAGCGTTGCCTTCACCTGCACCACCAGCCACATGATCAGTGGCATCGCCGGTCGAGGGTGCGAGGACGAAGCCGCGGAACTTCTTCAGCAGGGCCTCCACCCGACCTTTCACGGCTGCGGCGGCAGCTGCGCAGTGTTCATCAGCTACAGGCTCCAGTAGCTCATCGAGACGAGCGTGGGGGTCGTGAAGGTACAAATGACTGAAGACACGCGTCAGCGCAGCTGAAGAAAGGACACGAGCCTCAGCCTCAGCCATGGGACCAATGCCCTCCACGACTTCCTCAAGCGCCTTCACCAAGTGGGGAAGTAGCTGAGCAGGGCCATCCTCGTCGGTGGTCAGCGACTTCAGTGCCACGCTGGACCTGTTCTCAAGAAGCGAGAAGGCCACGCGGTCTTCGGCCAGGACCTTCGCCTTAGCATCGAGATCGGCCTCCCTCGCCTTCGCCTTCTGCTCCAACTCCTCCAGCCAGCCGCGCTCCGCGGCCTGCGCCTTCGCCAGTTCTCCTAGCTTGGCGTCATGGCCCTTGATGGCGTCCTCCCGGGCCTTCATCTCCTCCTCCTTTGCTTCGCGGTCACATGCTTCTTTTGCGCGCTCGTCGTGCAGACTCTTCAGCTCACCCTCCAGCTCTCGGCAGCGGCCGCGGGCGGCCTCGGCGTCCTTCAGCGCTGCCTCGCGATCGGCCGCAGCTCTGGCGGCGGCCTGCTTCTCCTTCTCGGAGGCCGCCGCAGCCTGGCTCAGCGACGCTCGAAGCGCCGAGTCAGAGTGAAGCCAGAAAGAGGCCAGCTCCAGGCGCCCGGCCACCAGGCGCGGGTTTGCGCTCAGGAGATCTTCTCGCAGCTGGGCCATCTCCGAAAGGTCGCGCTCCAAGACGACGGAGGAAGCGGAAGAACCTAGAACCAGAGGTGCAGCAGGAGGAGGGGGCGGCAGAACCACCGGAGCCTGGAAGATCGAGGGCTCCTGAGCCTTTGGGACCTCATCAGCCGAGCCGGGCACCGGAACTTCCGGAGCCAGCGGGGCCACGGGGGCTGACTCCTCCCGACAATGCTCCTCTTGGCCTTGCGAGGGCGACTGAGCTGGGGAGGTGCGGGTGTTGTCGCCTCCCTTCTCCGCAGAGGGAGGCGCGGCCGCTGCATCCTCCTTCCTCTTCTTCGCCGAAGGCGTCGGCCTGATCAACCGAAGGTGAACGTCAGAAAATGGTAAGCACAGGCAGGAACAAGATGAAGCTCAAAGCACTTACTGGTCCACCACGACATAGTCCACCTTCCGCTTGGGGAGCCTGAAACCCGAAAGCGTGGGGGCCTGAGGAGGGGGCACACGGGCCCCGGAAGCAGAAGACGGCGCAGCAGAAGAGCCGGAGCCGGCTCTAGGCGGTGTCAAGGCGGAGGCGGCGTCTCGAGAGACCAGCGACGATCTGCCCCTTGTCGAGATGAGGGGCAGCTCCCTCTCCTCCTGGCGGGCATCGATCTTAGCGTCGTCTGGTAGGGTGCCGAGGATGTCGGCCTTGCTCAAAGGGGAGGTTTCTCCCATCTCCTCGGGGGTCTCCTCCGAGTCCACCTCCTCCTCCTCCTCCCCGCGGGACTCGTCAGAAGATAGCTCCACCGGCTTCGGCGTGGCAGAGGCCCCGGTGGGCGTCGGCGGCACAAGCCCACGTGCGTCAAAGGTCGGCCTAGAGGCCACGATTGGCTCCCAGTCCTTGCGGTGGAACAAAGGAATGAAGGCGCTCGGCGGGTACTCCTGGTTGTCCCCAACCAGGAGGCGCAGGACAACAGTCAGCTCATCGTCAGGCAGGGCCTCCGGCCTCAGGAGAGTCTTGTCTTCTTCATCTCCAAGCCTCCACAAGGGGTGTGCGCGTGCCTGAAGTGGAGCAACATGCAACGTCAAGAATTCCCTCAGGAGCATAGCCCCGGTCACTTTGGCCGCCTTCGCATTGCCCGGCTTCAAGTCGGTCGTCATCTGCTCCAACCCCGACGACGCCCGCTCGTCAGTGAGCTCCGCACGAGGCCACCTCTTGTTAGACTGGGGCGCCTCCGTCGGCAATGCCAAGTGCGGGTGGACGCACTTGGCGTCCATCATGACCCATTTGGCCCGGATATTGTCGGCTCTCTTCCCGGTGTTCGAGATCGAGTTGGCCTTGCCGGATGCGACGAAATTGGTGCACCCGGAGACGTGGCCCTCGCTGACGTGAAGGAAGAAGAAGTGGTGCAGAAGAGCCACAGACGGCATCACGCCCAGATACGCCTCGCAATAGTAGGCGAAGATGGACATGAGGAGGATGGAGTTGGGATGAAGATGCAGCACCTGCAGCCCATAGTGGTCGAGGACCTCGTAGAAGAAGTCAGAGAAGGGGGGAACCAACCCGGCGGCGATGCTGCTCATGAAGAAGGGGAAGAAGGTGCTTCCCTCTGGCTCCGGCATGTCGGAGGCAAGCCGGAGCTCCATCTTCCCCCTCTCGTTGCTCTCCCCCGCCGTCAGCAAGCGTGTGGCAGCTAGGCTCTTCTCCGTGATGTTGGGCGCTTCAAGAGCTGGCTCGTACCAGGCCGGCACCAAGGAGGCCTTAACCTTGCGCGGCACCATCGGTCGTAGATGCGGAGCAAGGTTGGAGCAGATCTGGAGGTTCCGGCAGCGAGGAGCGAGAAAGGGGATCTGAGCAAGGCGAAGGGAAGCAATGAAGGCAGGCACTGTTCACGCTAGCCTTTTTGTCAAGTTAGGTAGTTGCCGAGGCAACATGGGGAAGTAGAGACGCCCATGTCCAATCAACCGCCACGCGTCGACCGAGGCCGCAGGCTTTTGGGGCCCACGGCGCTCCGCCCTTGACCTTTGGCTTCGCCTCGAAGCCAAGCCCGAGCGCGCCTTGGGCCCGGGGGCTACTGTCGGCGTTCTGTGAATGAGGGTCCCCAGACTTGCCTGCCTGCGGCCCACGGCGTGGCTGTGCTAGCAGGCCTGTATGGCCCATCTTCATCAACAAGGCATTCAAGACCCTCGCGAGGGGCCAAGCCTCACGAGGCGGACGACGCAAGACCTCCTCAGGAGCGGCCTCACTAGGTTGGCTCGTGAGGGGCAGAGAGATCAAGGCGAGGCAAACCTCATGAGGCTCTCGTGACGTGAGCCATGACGATCGAGACCAGGCGGGCGCCAGGCGGGCACCAGCGCGCGCAGCATCCTCGTTTCCCCTTTGGTGCTAAGGGGGCAAGCGCAGAGTACCAAGGCATCAAGCAAAGGTTTCCATATTGGTGCAACAAGACCAAGACCAGCAGGACGGCAAGATGGAGGTCACCATGGAGCCCAGGACGGCGTCACCACCAGAGCCTTTTGCAGGCGAAGACCGCTTTTGTCAGGATAAGCTGTACTAGCTGTCCCCTTTCAAATTGGCCGTTGTTGGCTCCCTTCCCGCTCAATATTTGGGAAGAGGACCAGGGCCTATATAAGTAGAACTGGCCACCACAGTAGAGGCATCTAATTCAGAGGCATCTCACCCAACCCCTAGCCACACACCGAGCACAAGAACACCTCAACCTCAGGAGGCTGTTCTTCCCTCTGTACTGTTCATCATGAGCCCAAGAGGCAATCCACCACCACCACACTGGAGTAGGGTATTACACCACAACGGTGGCCCGAACTAGTATAAATCTCGTGTCTTTGTGATTGTGAGTTCGTCGAGCTCATTCTTGAGATCTTAGCTAGTCAGGACGCGGATCAGTAGGAGGGAGAGAACTTCGCGCGCACCCCAGAGTTCGAACCTTAAGGGTTTTTCCGGAAGCCGTGATCCGACACACACCATCATCAACAACTCCATTTTTTATAAGAGTAGAGATAAAATATATTATATGTAGTATAACATGTTCATAACCACACCATGTGTCCCACCACTCTTTTCATCGATCTCGTACTCGCACACTCCTCCCCCTCGATATAGTATGACTGTCGCACCACCTCCTAGATGCATCCCTCTCTCTCTATATATCCTTCTCCCCGTGCCTCATTTGCTTCTAACACACACATGCATGTATACCAATCGATCTCCCAACATATACCTAGGTCGACTTTAACTATTCCCCCCCCATCAATCGACGTACCTCACAAGTTATGTCTCTCCTTTCTCTGACAAAGGACGATTGATCTTCCTATGTAGTTATGTCTTCTTACCACAGCCATATCACCCCCCTCATCATTCGTGCATGCCTCCTGACCCGTCTCTCACACGCACGTGCACAGACAGGCAGCCATCCCCTCTCTTATTGATATTGCAGGCGTGCCCTCTGGTTGTCTAGCAAGCCTATCCCACCATTTGTTAGAAGCAACTCCACTACCACCCCTCCAACACTCTAGCTCTGTCTCTCTCCCAACCTTATTCCTCTCCTACACATATGCATAGATGCTGATCGATCTCCCTTAATACATAAGTTAGATCGATCTCCCTTAATACATGAGGTAGGCCTCTCTCCTCCTCCACACATATACCAGCCATTGTACCTCTATAGTTAATTAGGCCTCCCTCCCCCCACCACACACCGATAGTCGAGCGTTGTAGGTAGGTATCCATGCCACAGAGACAAACTGCACCTGTCCCCTCTCACGTTCCAGTTGGCCAGCCACTCTATATCTTTGATGTGGGCACACACAAATTCGATGGCACTCTTTATCGATCGCGCGCGCGCACACACACACATCATCCCTCTCTTCGATTCTATGGACACCTCAAGCCAATGATACCTCCACTCTCTTCTCGTGGATCGCCCCCTCTATATATATGATATATCCAGGACTCTATTTCACACACATTGCATATGTTACATTTTTTGATTGACCCCCCCACAAAAAAAACTCTCACGAACCCACACACTATATCTCTCTACGTTTGTATCTCTCTCACGCAACCCCACGTAGGTGGTGTATGTATACAAGAAGAGAATAGGTGCACCGTGCACGTACTCACGCTTCGTGCCCAGCCACACCCGCGCGGGTACACAGTGGAGCTCATTTCTGTATGAAATGGCAGCCCACGTGCTAATTTGAACGCGTGTAGCGGTTGTTTACCTACGGAGGTCGTGTACCATGCGTGCACGAAACAAAGTTTGACTTGATGCATTGGCGCGTTATTTTTAAATAAAGTTATATCGCTCAATGGCACGTACACAGAATATAAAATGATTTTTATGGAGAAAAAGGTAGTCCGCTCCACTATATACAATGGAGCCTGCCTGCCTGGTTTGTCTCTCTTCGGAGTATCTCACACAAGGATGTGGTGGCCTCTCTCTCTCTCTCACCGTTGGTCACTAATCCGGCCACATCCCGTCCGCCGGCGGAAAGGGAGCACGTGCATCGTTTCTCCGTTCGACGGCACCGAGGCAGCACGTCCCGATCTGCGGTACACGTCGTTCTCTCTGACCAAGCTCCGGCGTGGTAGGGCCTACGCCACCTTCTCGCAGCCGCAGTATGGGCAGATTCCGCCCGCCGCCGCTCACCTAGTTACATCCCGACGACCTCCAGGTATCCCCTCCGGCCTTGCTCCACTGCCCGTCTTCCCACGTCGCTGCATGTGGATCTTCCATAGTTCTTTGCCCAAAACGTAGCTCGTCCGGCGTACTTTCCATATTGCAATCTCGTCCTCACACCATTTTAGACAAACACAACCGTGTTGTTATCTTCCCTTAGGACAAGGAATATGCTTGTTTTTTGTCGTCGCATGTGTCATCAACCGTTATTGGCCAGTAATTTTTTCCTTTCTACCTCTTTTTTGCAAACAGGGCTATCCATTTCACCTCGTTGCTATTGCGACCTTTTGGTGAACTGCAGAAATCACTTTTTTCTTAAGAGTGTTTTGTGCAGTTCTACCAAAATGTCACACGGGCAACGTCTCTACATTTCAGTGCGACTGCACAAAGGGAGATTGGTTTTGCTCTATCCTCCTCATCCAACTCCGAGCCTAATCTTCTCCAACTAGTTAGTCTTAAGAGAGACCGCAAAGGTGACCGGCTTCTACTTGTGTGTTTATTGTTTCATCAGCAGTCCTCTATTATCGTAATCACAGTTATCTTTGGAACAGGGACGCTCAGCTCTATTTTAGTGGAACTGCACAAAATGATCGGAATGTTGCATGCTCCAGACAACTACTTTTTTCCCAACTTGCCTTGTTGATTTAGACAGAGCTGGGGGGACGTTGCTGCTAATGAAAGCATGGATCAATTTTAATTTAACACCTGCTCACAACTTTGTCTTCAGTTGTGATGTAAATATTAGCTCTGATTAGCAAGGAAGTTAGTTTTATTTTGTTTCTGAAAGAGCATCGATGGCAAGACACACGAAACAAAAGCTGAAAGCTCACACCATTGTACAATTTTGTGTCGCTGGAAAATTATTTGTATAGTACGTCAATTATGTAAACAAATGCCGGAAGCTTGATAGCATTGCCAGAAGCCTCTTCGGCATCCGGGTCCATGTGCCATGCACAAAATTATACTCCTTCGTTCCTAAATATTTGTCTTTTTACAAATTTCAAATGGGCATATTTTAGAGTGTAGATTCACTCATTTTGCTTCTTATGTGTACTCCCTCCGTTCCTAAATATTTGTCTTTCTAGAGATTTCAACAAGTGACTACATACGGAGCAAAATGAGCAAAATGAGTGAATCTACACTCTAAAATATGTCTATATACATCTATATGTAGTAGTCCATTTGAATCTCTAAAAAGACAAATATTTGAGTAGTCACTCGTTGAAATCTCTAGAAAGACAAATACTCCAGAGTATATTTAAGAACCGAGGGGGTAGTGCACAGCCGCATGGGAGACTCAGCCCGGTCGTTGCGCCGCATGATTAGTGAGTAATGAGCAGTCAAATCATAAGCCCCACCTTTCCCACTATAAGTTGCTCGGAAGAAGCAACCATCAATACGCTCTTCTTTGAATCCGCTCATACTACTCCATCCGTCATTGTTTATAGAGCGCGCTTCAGAAAAAGAAAAAATCTCTGGGACGGACTGAAAAATAGCATTGGTAGTTATAGCACGACGTCTATTACTAGAGGAAATAATGCGTACACACATGCATGCAGTGCTTCCACCCCGGGTACACACATGCATGCACTTACTCCACTCCGTAGTACTACATCGAGAGAAAATTGTGGACTTGATCGGTTATCACACCCTAATTAATTGAGCATTAAACTAAATGCGTCTAAAGTCTCTCTGGTGGTGGAAATGCATTGAGAGAAATGCATCATAATGAAGCGCGCCCTGTAAACTGTGACGGAGGGAGGAGTAGTATGAAGGTGCAAAACCAAGTACGCGTATGGCCAGTCGGTCAACGCACCTCCTCTTGGCATATCACTGACATGTGGGACCGGAGTGTGAGCAAACTGATCTCAATTGACGGCAAAATGGCCAACCCGCCGTTCCTTGAGAGAGACGAGGAGCGAGAACACACAGACGGGCTCGCACGGAGGCCAAGATATATTCGAGCATGGTTGATCGATATCATCATTACATGTTGGGCTGCCGTTTTCCGCCCTTCTCCGGAATAAATGTGTACTTTATCAGATTTTAAAGAAATAAGAGTACAGAGGCTCCACCATGCGGTTCTAGTAGTAGTACTACTCGTACTACTAAACCTTGCGCTTGGCTCTTCGCCTCTTCGTGAAGTTGAATAATGATGGTACTCCTCATGTTCGGTACTACAGTGTATGCCTCTGGAAATCTGACACTGAATGAACTGATGCATGTCCACCGCCTGGGCGCGGGTACATTTCATTAGTCAAAAGGCGTAAGCGAGCTTCACCTTGTCCTGCAAGCTTCTCCTCGTTCTGCGAGTTGATGGGACACACCAAAAAGTAGTGCTAGTCCATACTCCCTCCTTTCCGGTTAATATGGCTTAATCTTTCTTGTGGGTAAATGAGAGAGCTTTATTCATATATAAGCATTCTTAGGACGATCAGCCAAGACACTGGTCACTAGGAAGCGAGGTACCCCGCAAAAAAAGGAGTAGGAAGCGAGGTGTTTCATCAAGCCAGCTCTCGGCCACATTCAAAGTGCAGCAAGCACGGTTCGCACAAAGATGCGCCGCAAGGTTTGCTGACCTGTTTACAGGCTGAATAACAAAAAAAGAGGAAATATTACCGAGCGCTCCTATTTGTAACAGGATATGAGCCAGTATTAAGCGAGAATTGTTGCGAGTGTTCCATGCAATCAACTTCCATTATCGCATGCGAGAACCCTCGAAGAGAACCAAATGTGTTGAAGATTTCTTTATCACAATTTAAAAATATAATAAGAGTGCAGACGCTCCTCCATCCGGTTCCTAGTACTAGTATAGTACATACCTCTATAGACTATAGTAGTAGTACTAGTACTAGTAAACTTTGCGCTTGGCTGTTCGCCTCTTCGGGAAGTGGAACAATAATAGTACTAGTATAGTGTATGCTTCTAACATCGAATTAACTGTTGCACGTCCACCGCCTGAGCGAAGGAGAGCTTGCATTAGTCAAAAGTTTCTCCTTGTCCCGCGAGCCACCGCGAGCAAGCTTCTCCCGTCCTGCAAGCTTCTCCTTGTTCGGCAAGTTGACGGGACACAGCAAATTAATGCTAGTCCATACTGCCTCCTCTCCGATTAATATGGCTTAATTTCAAACAAGATAAATACACTGTCTGTCACTATATATTTGTAAAAATACAGTCAGTGGACTTCATAATACGCTCATTGCGCTCAATATATACATTTTCCGGTGTTTATACGGTCACTAGCTCACCCTGGCTGAGTATGTGTGTGCATGCACGTGTAGGTTGAGCACTTGAGCGTGACCGTGTGTGTTCCGTCGTGTGCTCGGACATGCATGCATTAGGGCATCGCGCGGTTTTTGCGTCCATGTGTACGTGTGATTGTTGCATACACGTAGGGGGAGTACGTGTTGGGGCCACTAAAGGAGCAGTCAAATCACACAGTAAGTTAGTCGGAAGAAGCAACCATCATTTCACTTCAATGACTCGTACGCAATATAAAATGGTTGATATGGAGAGAAAAAGAAAACCACTATATATACACTAGCAGGAGCCTAAGCTACAAGCCTGCTTGCTTGGGTTGCTCTCTTTTCACAAGCATAGAACAACGGTGGCCACACCGCTGGTCACATATCCGGCCTGATCCCACAGCTGGGGGAAGGGAATAATGTTCTGCGTAGACGCGGTCGACATCGGCGAGGGAGAAAATCCACAGTCGGTGCGTCCCAATCGGGGGGTCACCGCGGTATGGGCTGATGCCGCGTCCCAACCGCCGTTCTAGCTACAGCCCGACGTCCCAGGTAGTCCATCTTCCTTTTGGAGCCGGCTTGCTCCACTGCCGCAGCTCCCCATGTAGCTCCATCTCCATGTCGATCTTTCTCTACTTCTACCGGCTTCTACTTGTGATGAGTTTATGTCTCATGAACTAGTGCCAGTACTATTATTCTAATCACACTTCTTCAATATCTTTGCCATCAAGGATGCTTAGCTCGATTTTAGTGGAACTGCACAAAAGCATCGTATGATCCGAGGGTGCCAGCCGTCTTTCCTTCGACAGGTTCTACCTGGCCAGGAAATTAAATCCTGCTTAGGGTTTAGGGTTTAAGTCATAGTGACCCCATCAGTAGTTTTTCTTTCGTACACGCTCTCACAACTTTTGCCTTTAGTTTTGAAGTAAATATTGGCTATGATCTGTGTATCATTGAGATGCATCAGCATGCGTGTTAGTTTTCCTTTGTATTTGATGGAATGTTGTAACGGGGCAACCTTGGAGTAGGAATGAAAATGGAGTGGAAAGTTTCCGTTTTTCCGGAGAAAATATGGAAACAGAGAGAAACCTACGTTTCGTTTCGTTGGATCGCGCCATCGAGAAAAACCAATGTTTAAATCACGTCTGTTGCATTCATGTCTGACCCTCCTCCACGGCTCGACCCGACACGGTCGCTCGGCATGCCACTCACCGCAAACCGAGTATATGATAACTTTCCCGCCTGCTTGTCGATGGATCGCGCCATGGAGTACTAGTACTACTGGAAGAGATTGACGAGTTGGGGGAGGACAGCTAGCTGTAGCATGGACTCCCAAGAACTTTTTACATGCATGTTGTGGACGGTTATTGCGACCTTCGAACGCGGAGCAGTCGCGTGCACCAGTGAGAGGCCGCGTCCGGCACACCGCTTCAATGCCGGCGCTAGTGAGAGGTCGTGTCCGCTCTGGCCGGGCATGAATGCGGCACTGACCGTTTCGGGCGGGAAGCACGCGTAGGTGATAAAGAGGGTTCGGGTTGGTCAGGAGCGGCCGTGGCAGCGGTCCGGACTCCCGCAAACAAGAGATGCTGTACGTTAATATTGCCGTGTATATAATTAACAACGTAAATAATGTGCCAATTGGACAAATATGATTGGAGATGGAGATGGAAATGGAATTTTACGTAAACACGGATATGCATGTCTATGTCTATGTGTGTGTGCGCGACGACTCTCGCGTCCTGGAAGCGGGGGCGTGTTTTTGATTGAGTTTTCTTTCTTGGTACGTTAAAAAATTGTCCGCCAGTTTTCGTTTCTTTTTTCCGGGAACGTGCGTATTCTATTTAAAACCACTGCTATGGAGAGATTGTTTTACTCCATTATAGCCTCTTGTTTGATAGAGTTTCTCGCGTCTCGCTCTCTCACCCTCTCCATATCAAAACAAGGTGACAGTGTCCACACTATCTCTCTCCTCACCGGTGGTCACAGATCCGGCCGAATCCCGTCCGCTGCGGGAGGTGAGGAGGTGCAGCGTTGACGTTGTCGCCGTCGGCGATGGAGGAAGCCGATGCACACCGTCCTCTCGGAGCCGGTGCTGGCGCGGACGAAGGTCCTCCGTGCCCTTGTTCGCTGCCGTCATGTGGGCGGATCCCGCCTGCCCGCCTAAGCGACATCTCGCCCACCTGAGGTATAACTTCTTGTACTGGTCCAGCTCCCCAGGTCGCTGCATGCGGGTTTTCTTCTATGCGACTACTCCCTAGCTCCCCATGTATAGTAGCTAGGGTTCATCGGCTGGTCCAACATCACCTACTATTATAGAGGAAATGCCACTCGAAAAGTTGTCCTGATTTATGCCTCGGTGGAGGTATACATGTTGTTTTGACAAAAAGTACATGGTGGTTGTGCGGTCATTGTCCATATGCTCCTATTGCTGCTACTAATCTAATACTATCACTGGTTAAATGAAGAAATGCTTTTTTTCTCGGGTATCCTGGTTTAGTTCCCATCAAGATAATCATGATGCTTCTGTTTGTTGGTGTACTTTTCATAATTCTTATTGACAATTGAGATGTCGTTGTTAATCTTGTAAAACAAAGTAACAACACTATATCCCTTTTTTATATTTTTGGAAACAGCGATGCGTATCTCCATACCCGGGCATGTCTTCCTCAATTTTAGTGGAACTGCACAAAATTGGATGGCCATTGTTGTTCCGCCTCACTGTCCTCTGCCACGTGGTTCTTCCTTCCTCGAGCTTGACTACTGAGAAGAAACAGACCACTGTGAGGATTTGTCAAACTTCATAGGTGCCTCACCCAAACTTGATGCCAAATGGATGATGCATCACCACGATGACCTATCGATGCTCATGGTTGCGTCGGCTGGTGAAGCTGATCGATTTTCAATGAAAAACAAGCTGTGTTCCATCAGTGCTCTTTGCTTGTTACCCACAAAGATGATATCCTTTGTCAGTTCACCTTGGTTGCGTTGGAGACGCAGTCGTCTTTCACGTTGGTGCAATTTTATCACACAATTGGCTATGAAATAAATGTTTCCTCGAAGAAGGATCGACGTTGGTACTAAGAGCATAAGTTTTGTATTGATTTCTAAGCCTTCTCGCAACTTTGTCTCCAGCTCCCCTGTAATTTTATTTGTCCAACTATTAACTTTGATTAAAAAATGGTGTGGACTAAAAACCCGGATGGACGTAGTAGCCCTCCATTTTTATTTACTTTGCGTATTAGATTTGACTGAAGTCAAACTTTGCAAAGTTTGACCAAGTTTAGGCCGAACACAACAACCATAATTATTAGAGAGGGCAAACTGTACATACTCTCAAACCTTTCCGATAATTGAAATTAAAATTATTTATTTGTACACACTCTCACACGTTTCCGATAATTTTGCGCATGTGTGGTTGTTCACTTAAGGGAGGGTAGTGTACCGCACGTGAAGGACAGGAAGTGCGACCAGGACGCGTGGATCGTTAGTTCATCGGAAGTACTCCCTCCATTCCTAAATATTTGTCTTTCAAGTGGTTTGCAATGGACTACCACATACGGATGTATATAGACATTTTTATACTGTAGATTCACTCATTTTGCTCCGTATGTAGTCATTTGTTGAAATCTCTAGAAAGACAAATATTTAGGAACAGAGGGAGTAGTAGTTTTCTTCACTGGTACATTAAATAAAGAGTTTCGTTTCGTACTTACACAATTTAAAACGATTGTTATGGAGAGAATAAGAAAACCACTCCACTATATATTAGTCGTATACACGAGTACTATATGGATGCAACTTCATTGACTTCAGTGCACCTGCCTTTGGGTTTATGACAGGTGGGCCCAAAATGTGGCTGGCCCACTTGTCATACAGCCAAAAGCAGGTGCAGTTAAGGCACCGGAGCTCAGTCCGTACTACAATATATATATAAGCTGAAGCCTCATCGCTTGTTCGCTAGGGTTTGCACTCTCCACACTCTCGCCGCACTACATATATATATACACGCTGGAGGCTCAGCGTTCCTTTGCTAGGGTTTGCTATATTCACAGTCTCTCACCCTCTTCACCAGATCTAAACAAGATTGCGTTGTGGCCTATGTCTCTCTCACCTCCCTCACAGCTAGCGAAGGAGGCGTCCGGATCCCGTCGCACCGGGAAGGGGAGGAGGTGCAACGTTCACTCTATCGCCTTCGGCGAGGGGGGCAATCCACTGCCGGCTGCGCTTTTCTCTTTCACCCAGCGCCTGTGCGGGAGGGCCACCGACCCCTTCTTCCTCGCTGCCGTATGTAGTGTGGGCAGATCCGACCTCCCGCCGCACGCCTTGCCACATCCCGACGACCCTAAGGTATAAGTTTCTTTGAAACCGTCATTGGTCTAGCTGCATGCGGATCTTTTTCGATTCTGTAGTCGAATCTAGGTCTTGGTTCAAAGAGGAAAGAAGGGTGCGGTGCGGTGGAGCATGAATCTAGGATGTGGTTCAATGAGGAAAGGAGGGAGGGAAAGTAGTATAGACTAGCTATCCAGCCGCTTTGTTGGTCGAAAGGGAAAAATGGGGTAACCCAGTACACACATCTGTAAGGAACCGAACTCTTTGTTTAAAAGGGAAAGAAATTGGGGGTCGGGTTGTTTGTGCAGGACTAGATTTGCTGCCCTCACATAGGAAAAACTTTCAAAGAGAACAAATATGGGACCAACGCAGATATGCTGCTTGGCTACATACTCTGCATCACCCATTTATACGTGTGGACGCACATGGTGCTGGCATGTCCCCTGTCCCATCCACATGATCGTGCAGTGTGTTTTGAGATGTTGTGCTACTTGTATTGGTACTGTTTAAAAAATGTTGAATTGAAGCTATTGTATTGCTCTCTTTTCCCATTAAGTAGGGAACAAAAATGGTACCAACCCAGACATGATGCTTGTTGCTTTGTTACAACAAACTCTGCATCACCCCCTTTATAAGTAGATGGAAGCACATGGTGTTGTTGCGCCCACTCGCCCCTGGAACTCTTTATGCTTTTTCTTAATCTAATGCTGATGGTAAAATTAAGCAATGCCACTCTCAGAATTAACTACTGAACTATTTTAAGATAATTTCTCTGTTAATATGAATCAATGCAACCGTTTTAGAAATGCTACTGTCCTATACTTTGTTTTCCATCAAGATAAGGTAGATGCTTCTTTTTGTGGCTGCATGTTTCATCCTCCTTTGTTGACATTAATTGTTTCCTTTTTGCCTCTGTTAAATCAGGGATATCTATTCAACTTGTTGCTATAGCAAACTTAAATGTCACACCGGCGACTTTACTTGATTTCAGTGTAACTGCACAAAACGAGATTGGATTTCCTATTCGTGTTGGCAGATTCGTACGTGATCTTGTGTGCGTCATGACAGGTTGGTACTTGCCTTCATCCACATGATCGTGCAGTGTGTTTTGAGATGTTGTGCAACTTGTATTGGTACTGTTTTAAATAAATGTTTAATTGAAGCTATTGTATTGCTGTCTTTTCCCATTAAGTAGTGAACAAAAATGGGACCAACCCAGACATTATGCTTGTTGCTTTGTTGCAACAAACTCTGCATCACCCCCTTTATAAGTAGATGGAAGCACATGTTGTTGTTGTTGCGCCCACTCTCCCCTGGAACTGTTTATGCTTTTTGTTAATCTAATGCCGCTGGTAAAATTAAGCAATGCCACTCTCAGAATTAACTACTGAATCTTATTTCAAAACTGCAACACTTGTTAGGGATTGGCGGGATTACCATTTTTGTGGCCGCATATTTCATCCTCCTTTATTGGTTGGTCAGTAATTGATTCCTTTTTTGCCTCTGTTAAAACAGGGATATCTATTCAACTTGTTGCTATTGCGACATTTTGCTTCGCTTAATTTTGGTGGAACTGCACAAAATGAGACCGGATTTCCATATATGTGTTGGTATCTCTCTCAGGTCTTCCTCACGAGTTGTTTCAAATCTTGGTCTTGAAAGGTCAGTACCGACTTTCCTCAGAATTAACTACTGAATCTTAGTTCAAAACTGCAACACTTGTTAGGGATCGGCGGGAGTACCATTTCTGTTAGGGATCGGCCGGAGTACATGTTTAAGAAATGTATTGTTCAGATAATGTCTCTGTTATTATATATCAGTTATAGTGTTTTACAAATGGTACTATCCTGCTTTGTAGTTCTTTCTACATGTTTAACCAAGGTATTGTTAAGATAATGTCTCTGTTAAAATGAATCAGTCACATTGTTTTAGGAATGATACTTTTCTGCTTTGTCGTTCTTTATACATGTTGAAACAAGGCATTGTTAAGATAATGTCTCAGTTAATATGAATGAATCACACTGATTGAGAATTGCTACTCTCCTGCTTTGTTTCCCATTAAGATAAGGTAGATCATTAGATGTTTTTCTTCTGGGAGTACAAGTCATCAACCGTTATTTCTCAGTAATTGTTTCCCTTATACCTTTTGTTGCTTACAGGGATATCAAAATTAAAACTCGGTTTTATTCCGACTTCGATTTTAGTTGAACTGCACAAAAGGAGCCAATGTGTCTAAGGCAAACTGCTGCATTAGTGGGTCCAGTTGGTCTTACCACTTTGCAGAAAGAAGCAGTCACTGTTTGCGCTACATTACACAAGGAATGATCGAGAAGCTTTATAGAGTATTAGTAGATGCTGGTGACATGACTACTCTGCAGAGAGCATAGGAAACTCTACAACACGTGGAGTGCACTGGGCAAAAAGTGCCCAAACAAGTACAGGAAGCCAGGACAGGACTCCAAATCTGTCAATGTCATTCTAAGCAACAATGATGGGGCATCTGGGTATGGTAATCTGTTTACCATACTTTCAGTTTGTTAGTCCACCGATTGGTGGGTTGACACTGGGGCCAATATTCATGTGTGTGCTGCTGTGTCTTTGTTTTCTTGCAGCATATAAATACGATATCCACAGGGATGCTCAGCTTGATTTTAGTGGAACTGCACAAAATGTCCAGATGGTTTGTGTCCTCCATAATACTTCATCATGCACAATACATCGAATGGTTCTCTAATCATTCGTCGTCACCTTGAGCCACCGGACTATATGTTTAGATGGTGCTGCCAGCGTCGGCCATTAAGAAGGGTAAGACAAAAAGAGAGATGGCTGCTTTACTTGTGGTTCGAAGGAACACTGGGCAAGCAAGTGCCCAAACAAGTACCAAGAAGCTAGGACAGGACTCCAAGTCTGTCAATGTCACTCTAAGCAACAATGATGGGGCATTTGGGTATGGTAATCTGTTTACCGTACTTTCAGTTTGTTAGTCCACCGACTGGTGGGTTGACACTGGGGCCAATATTCATGTGTGTGGTGATGTGTCTTTGTTTTCTGGCAGCATATAAATACGAAATCCACAGAGATGCTCAGCTTGATTTTAGTGGAACTGCACAAAATTTTCAGATGGTTCGTGTCCTCCATAATACTTCATCATGCATGATACATCGAATGGTTCTCTAATCATTCATCGTCACCTTGAGCCACCGGACTATCAGATGACAAACTGATGACAAACCCTGCCCGTTCCACAATCATAGGCATTACATATTTTGAATGGGAAAAGCTTGTCAAAGTTGACATTAGTTTAATATATTGGAAAACCTTGTCAATTTTTGCTCATTGATGTTAGCGAGAAGACATGCATTTGATATTTTTGAGTGGGACGCCCTTTGCTGTGAGCAACGTCGATCGTTTTTTCCTATTCCTGTCTTCAGTTCAGAAGTAAATATTTACTCTACTGAGATGCATAGTCACATGAATGTTGACTTATGTAAGATATTTTAAGAGTTTGTTCTGAATATTGTATATGTAATGCCAGGCCTTGTGTTTGATTGCAAAGTTGAGCTTGGAATGTTGTGGCATGCGGCATCACGAGCTGTTCACCGTGCCTCCTGAGAATAATGCTTCATATTGTTTTGCATGTCGATCTAATGCCAGTGATTTGCTTGTTAGGAAGATCATCCTCTTCTGTTGTTTCCGTGCTTAAGAAGTTCATCGTCTTATGTTTCATTCATAGCCTATACGACAAGTCGGGTAGGTTAGACGTGAAACCATATGGTCTTCCGACCAACTCATCATCTTAGGCCGTGATTGGATCATCGTTTTCCAACCAAAACCGCTTGTAAAACTGACGCTTGTAAATAAAAGCAGATGGTCTCGGGCGAAGCGCTTGGTTGGTCAATTTTGACTAGTAAAATATACACCGGTCTCTCAAATTACACGCGTAACCCGCCAGTTTTACTTACAGACCTCGGGCCCTCGGTTTCATTACGCCTGTATTTTACGAGTTGTTTCTGATGACGAGTAAATTACACTTGTATCTTAATACAGGTGTGAAATAAACCAGAGCTCCCAAGCGCGGCCTTACCGTCTCATGCCGTCTCAGTCTCTCGAAGGTGCTCATAGGTGTCCGATGATCCTGGCTTCCTGAATGAGCAGCGGGCGCTGTATCAGACCATCCGTAGGGCCCGCGAGGCCATCTCCGTCGTCCTTCGTGTTGTTGCGCTCGCCGTGGTGCCGAGCATTGTTAACATGGTCAATGAACATGAGGATTTAGGAGATGACTTTATTTTGACTGGATGATAGTAGGGACCCACTAGGGCCATAGCCGTACGTACGCAAGTGCCTCCTTATTATGTACAACTATTTTTTTTGCTTCCTCCTGGTTTCCTGACATCACGGTTCCACACCATTGTCAACCTATGTAGTCAATATAAACGAGAGAATTGCACAAGGTGCGGCCGACAGCTGGGACCAAGTAGCTCGAGCAGTATTTGTGTTTTTGAGGCATGAGCACTGCAGAGTTTTTCTTGGCGATGTTTTCGTTGTTGTTCAGAGGAGAGCAGGGGATTAACTGGGCGGGCTGTGGCCCGTCTAGCCCAGGACAGATATCCAGCCCAGATGTTAATTTTTTGCAAGATGAAAATGGCTAGCCCAGCTATACTTTTTTTGAGGAATACCCAGGCAAGGTCAACTTGTTATTCTCCGCCCCGCTGGGGTGCAAATCTTTCCTAGGAGGGATGCATTAGGCTTAACAGGAAAATGAGCTTTAAAAAATAATAAATGGGATGTAATTATAAAAACTGGGCAGTAACTATAAAGAATGCACCAAACACGAAATTAGTTTATAAAATATTATTTATGGATTTTTAAAATCTTAATTTTTAATTGTTGCGCGCGCAATGTTTCGTTAGATTTTTACGTAATACAAATTTATATCTAACTTGACTAGAAATTTCAGGATAAAAATATTTCGGATCCATCAAAATGTGGGAAATTTTATTGAATTCTGTGTTGAACGGTTGGTTGAAATTATTAATCGTTGTCCTAGCTAGAAAATGGGCTGCACTTTTGACAAACTGTAAATGGGCTGTAGTAAATTCCATTAGAATTCAAAAATGGGTTGTACATTCTTACAAATCGCAAATGGGCTATAAGTTCTCTGCCACACACTTGTGCGCCTACTAAGTTGACGCGTCCCCTAAAAAAAGAAGTTTACGAGTATGCAAGGCTTTGTCAACTTATTACAGTCGACGGTTCTAGCAGCAGTGGTCGTTGGATGTCCATCCAACGGATGCCGTGCTTCTTCTTCAATCTCGGATATTCTAGCTTCACCCGCCCAAAAAATGATTCCTCCCCCTAACATCTGGGGCGCACCGTTTCGGAAGCTGACCTGTGGGCCTACTAAGTTGACGCGTACCAAGGGCTTTGTCAACTTAGTCAATATGAATGATTCTAGCTACAATGACCATACGATGTCCATCCAACGGCCGTAGTGCTTCTTCAACCTTTGGTCTTCTTGCTCCAGCCGCCCAAAGCAGCGCCGGTCGTGCCGCCTGCTCCTGCCTCCCGTGGCCGGCTGTGCTGCCGCGGAGGCCTCACCGCCCCTTCTACTCCCACCGCTGGCCAGGCCATCCCTCCACTCACCCACACCCCCTGTTATTCCGCGGCGATGGCAGCCTCACACCGCAGCCGAACCAGTGAACCCTCGTACCCCTCTCTGCGTGGGCTTCCACTGCCTCGCCTTCCCCGGCACCACGTCGTCCCCTTCCTAGGCCTCGCCGTTCGCCATCGTCCACCGCCCTGGTGCTCTCGGCGCGACGTGGTCAACATGGTCAAGGAACGACTTCCATCGGAAGAGTACTGTACTGGAGAGGCTGTCAGCTGGGTCCACGGCAGCCGCAAGGAAGTGCCTCCTTATTACGTGGAAAATAATTATTCCTCCACCTGACAGCAGGGACCCACCGGACGGGCCACCGTATTTGGCGAAAAAATGTTTCCCCCTGACTGCTGGGACCCACCGGACGGGCCACCGTATTTTGCGAAAAAATGTTCCCCCCGCTGTCAGCTCGGATCCACCGGAAGTGCCTCCTTATTACGCGCAAAAAAATGAATACTCCCCCTGCTAGTTGGGACCCACCTTGGTGGGAGGCTGACTTGTGGACCTACTAAGTTGACGGGGATGGAGTGCTTTGTCAACTTAGTCAATATGAACGATTCTAGCTCTAGTGACCGTACGATGTCCATCCAACGGCCGTAGTGCTTCTTTAACCTCTAGTCTTCTTGCTCCAGCCGCCCAAAGCAGTGCCGGTCGTGCCGCATGCTCCTGCCTCCCGTGGCCGGCTGTGCTGCCGTGGAGGCCTCACTGCCCCCTACTATTCCCACCGCTGGCCAGGCCCAGTGGCGACAGCAGCCTCAAACCGCAGCCAAACCAGTGAACCCTCGTACTCCTCTCCGCGCGGGCTTCCACTGCCGCGTCTTCCCCGGCTCCGCGTCGTCCCCTTCCTAGGCCTCGCCGTCGTCCACCGCCCTGGTGCTCTCGGCGCCGCGTGGTCAACGTGGTCAAGGAACGACTTCCATTGGAAGAGTACTGTACGTGGAGAGGCTGACAGCTGGGTCCACGACGGCCGCAAGGAAGTGCCTCCTTATTACGCGCAAAATAATTATTCCTCCACCTGACAGCAGGGACCCACTGGACGGGCCACCGTATTTCGTGAAAAAAACGTTTCCCCCTTGACTGCTGGGACCCACCAGCTACATCTTCGCACGCAAGGAAGTGCGTCCGAAAAAAAAAACGATTCGCCCCCTGACTGCTGGGACCCACTAGCTACATCTTCGCACGGAAGGAAGTGCCTGACAGTCAGGACCCACCTGGTCGAAGCGTACGTAGCGTTGTCATTCTGGTCGCGAACGTGTACGTACATACTGGTTGATGTAGAGGCGCGCACGTAGCATGTACACGTACGTACAACGGCCAGGGTGCAAGAAAGTAAATACGGCCACGTACGTACATACGGGCGGGGTCTCGAACGCCTACTCATGCGTACGTACGGCCAGGGCTCGTGTACATGGCTGGTTCAGAACGGAGAAACTGCGTCGTCATCGTGTTCATGGGGAGGCAACGGAATGCATCGTGTTTATCGGGAGGCAATGGAACGCGTGGGAGCCAACCGACTTGGACGGAACAGCCGATGGAAATGAGGCCTGGCATACCGCAAAACGAAGGAAACAACCTTGTGTTCGACCGACCACGTTTGAAATGGGATCCTGTTCATCGGGAGGGATCTAGTGTACCGCAAAACGAAGGAAACGGACCTCCTACAGTCAAAACGGGGTCCTGTTGATTGGGAGGGGTGTGGCGTACCGCAAAACGGAGGAAACGGACTTGTGTTGGAGCGCTACGGTCGAAACGGGGGTCCTGTTCATCGGGAGGGGTGTGGCGTACCGCAAAATAGGACTCCACGGGATACTGTTCATCTCCACCATCGACCCCCTCCAGCCTCCACGGGCTACTGTTCATCCACCGTCGACCTCCTCCAGCCTCCACCTGCGACTGCTCATCCACGGGCTCCTGTTCATCCAGCCTCCACCGCGCGCTACTCCACTGGATACTGTTCAACCAGCCCTCTCCACGGGCTCCTGTTCAACCACCCCTCCACGGGCTACTGTTCATCTAGCATTCCACCGTCTACTGTTCATCCAGCCCTCCACGGTGTCCTGTTCATCCAGCCCCAACCAGCTCGATCGATCGGGGTCCTGTTCATCCACCCCCATCGGGAAGTGTTCATCCAAACCCCCCAGCAACGCTCACTGTTTATCAAGAGGCAACATCGATCGACTTCAGTTAGCAGCAGTAGCGAAGGAATCATTCGATCGGGTTCAGTTAACAGCCATCGATCGATCGCTTGTGTTCAGTAACGCGTAGCCTGCAGTGCAATCGCTCGGGTTCAGTTAGAGCCCAACGCCTCACTCAGGTTCAGTTAGAGCCCAACGCCTCGCACCCACGCGCGTGCGTGTACGAGAGAAACGCGCATCGCTCGGCCTCAACCACCCACCGTAACCGGGAACACCCCGATATTTTCCTCGCCCTCGCTTCTACCACGGTTTTTTCCGTCATGGACGGCCCAAAGAATGTCATGCAGCTGCGTCTCCAGCCCGCCCAGGACGAAAAGCCCATTTTCTGTCATAGAAGTAGGAGCCCACCACATCTATGATGATACCGGGTTTTGTCACAATTATCGTCATAGAAGTGTCATAACTCATAAGTATGACAATTTTTTTTTCGTTCGGCCCAAAATGTCACGGATGTGTCTTTTTTTTGTAGTGAAAGAGGGTATTGCCTTTGAGAGGAAGCTCAATGCTGATGGGATCTACTGGTAACCTGAGCAATATCCCAAAACCTCATGGGTTGCTGCAAAAGGACCTCCCGTAGATCCTTCTACTTTATCTGGCTTTACATGTGAATCTTCATATTATTCTGACGAGTCATTTGACTCCAACTATAAACTGTTCAAAAATCAGAATGGTGAAGTATTTGCTAGATATGTTGGAACTAACTGCAGGAACGGTCCTCCTATGAAGAAAATCCGGGTTCCCAAAAGGTGCCTTGAAAGTCTTCAGGTGAATGTCATCATGACACCACCTGTCATGGAATTGTCACGGCATATGTCCTAGTGTGAGGACTTAGTCGTGAGGCCAACGCATCTATGTGGTAGCTTGAGAGGGGTTGATCGGGATGAGAGACGCGAGGCGGATCAACACATAAGACAAGGACTTAGACAAGTTCGGCCCCCGGGAAACATCATCCGGTAATAGCCCTACATGCTGTTTGTGGCTAGGTCTCATTATTCTCATGAGGGAGTCGCCGCATAAACCGGCTCTCCTCTAGTTGTGTCTAGCCTTAGAGATTATTTTTTCCCTCTTGGGGTGCCCCGCCCCTCCTTATATAAGTTGAAGGGGCGGGTTATATGTAGAGTCCAACTCGGATTAGGACTTAACCTATTCTGATGTCTCATCACAGGCTTCTCACCATGGCTTCTTATCGTCTTGGGCTTCTTAACGCCAGGCGACTCATTTTCATGGCTAAGTACTTGCCGGGTCATAACTGTCTGCCGGCTCACAATCTGGCTTATAACTGTCCGCCGGCTTACAATCTGGCTTATAACTGTCTGCCAGCTTACAATCTGGCTTATAACTGTCCACTTACAATCTGGCTTATAATCTGCCGGCTTACAATCTGGCTTATAATCTGTCGGGTCACCAAGTAGTCACCAGGCTCGGGTGGTTTACCAATGAAACACCAAGTCCTGGCCGGGTCATACTTCCGTTCGGGTCATACCGCGGGGTATATCCCCGACATTAGCCCCCAGTTTAATTTGGATTTATCCATGTTAAACTGATCCTGTAAACAAAACACAAGAACAAATTGGACAGATTGTGCTCCGGGTTAAAAAAATTGTAAGCTGGCACCTGAACATCCTTAAGTCCTTGTCATTTCCTTCTTCTAGAAAGTCCAGGTCAATAGGCCAGCCTCATAATCAAATTGCTGACATTGGCTTCTCACAGAAAAAATATTGTGAATAATAATTCATTTGATTCAGCTCCCAATGCTTAACAAAAATATTGGCTTTGAAATGCTGAACATCAAGCTTGAAAATGTACCTCCCACATATGCATATCACTTGTAGCTCCCAAGTCTTAAGAAGGGAGCGTAGTAACAACTTAAGGCTTGCTTCAATATAAATGTTGCAACCTTAAAGAAATCCAGGTTGTTCATCTCAATCACTAGTCAAAACTGAATATCCCACATATGTAGCCCCCAAGTGTCGGGTTGTCATGCTTGCAGCAACCTAGGACTTGTAATTGCCTTATGCTCATAAAAACTTCAACCAGTGTAGCCCCCAAGGGCCGGGTCATTATGCAATAATGAGCAGGGACTTTACAGATATGATCATTGAAAATAACATCATATGATGTAGCCTCCATCATAGGGCTTGAACCTATGACCACAAGGTTAAGAGCCTTGTGTTCTACCAACTGAGAAGTGGATCCTTCAATATAATGGATTAAGACTTGTCACTGGTGCACGTCGGTCCTAAACAAATGGTTTTTTACCCCTTTCCGCGATGGCTTATGGAACCGTCGGCAAGTGAGTGTGGGCAATAGGGGGGTCCTTCCCACACGACCCAGAAACCGTCGGGGATATGCCCTCCTGGCACACACGTTCGGCCAAATGAGGTCGTGTGCGACCGGCGAGCGCTCAAATACGGAAATACATAGAGTAGAACTAATAAAAACAATTATACGATGAAATTGTTTCTGGTCGCAAGTACATCCCACACAGTCAGTCCCCGCTAAACGTTTCCGTTCATATGTACATCCACACAGTCGCTCCAAGGAAAACGTTTCCGTTCACAGGTACATCACACACAATTTTTCCCGTTAAATCGTTTGTGATAGCGTTGCCATTGCACACGATATTAATAATTTTATCGTTTGCGTTATTGAATGCATCACACACGGTGCGTAGAAAGAAACTATGTGGCAAAGGCTGTCCATCACGCACACTTTTTATGTGATAAACGTTTGCGCAAGGTGGCCTAAGGCAAACAGTTTTCAAGAGAAAGTCGTGTGTGCAGTGGAGATTGATCGCACACGTAGTGGATCCTAGAAACGTTTCTGATCTCCACGTATATGGCAGACGTTTCGCTTTCGCAAACCGTGTGCAGTGTAATCCCTATTTAATCCATAATTAATCCAATTAATCCCTAATTTAAAAATCACATGTTATGAATTTGAAAGTAGGCAATCACTTATTTCATATCCAACCATGTTTATTACAAATATAGGTTCAACCACGAATCCATAATTCAATGCACAGGTACATATACTGAAGAACTATAGAAGCACCAAGTAAAGAATGATGAACCACAGTTGTACTAAAGACTGTAAAGAGAGAGGCGAAATACATTCTGGTTGCTGGAGAAGGTGAAGCGGACTGCCCATATTGTGCCCTCCTCCATGCGTAAGGCGAGCACGACTCTAGGCCAACCCCTTGTGATGGCTGCCCGTCCATCCTTCACTGTCTTCATTAGGACTTCTCGATGCTCATTGTAGTCTAGATGAAATACTTTAACCTTCATTGCGTGTCCACCAATCATGTACTTTGCGAGGTAATCTTGAGTGAACTGCTTCGGGATCCAGTGGGAATGAAAAAGATTCAGACATTGTTGTCTAACAACTCATTATGGGCAGTAAAAAGAGAAGGCTGTTTGTAGTTACCATCCTACAGCTCACTGTTGTGTTGGATAGAGCATAAACAAATAATTTGCTTGCCACCATTCGTATCTTTTTGCTAATAATCCTTATCAGTTTCCTTACTTGATGCTTGTTCGTCAATATCTCATTGCCCCATATGCAAAAAGGGTCGATGCATGGATCCTTGCCAAGGGCATATGTACCTACAAGCAACAAGTCAATATTAGAAGCTAACTAGTGTCCAGGCTTGGATCTATATGCACTACATTATGGAACGACAGGGGGAGTACAAGCTGAGGGATGAAGCTAACCTTGGCGGAAAATGGTGGCCACTCCCGTTGTTGTCCTGCATAAGTAGTGGAAAGGCATGATAAGTACAACAATCTTAACATCAAACAAATATAGCAAAGGTAAACAACAACATCTCCAAATGATAGCTTGAATGTGTTGGTTTCAACATGCTGTTAAAGCAGATATAAAATGGAAGGCAATGTTACCGACAGCAGGCTTAACAGCCATCAGATATTGCAATTCAAACTGGTATTGTTGAAAATGAATAGAACGTAGGTAATGCTTAAACATCACAATGGATAAATGTGTAAAACTGAAATAAAGGGCATGTGTTAACTACACCAGGAATAACTGGAACCAAATATAGCCGTTCAAACTGGTATTGATGTAGTCGAGCGGCACAGTTCCGACTTGCACATAATGAACCATGCATTGTGAATGACTGAAATAAACAAGGCATAAATGACCAGTATAACAACCAAATATAGCCATTGAAAACTGGACAGAGTCTCACTGCAACCAACCTAACAAGCAAATACAGCTAAACAGGGCATATGCTTGAAAACTGGACAAATGCTCACTGCAACCAACCTAACAAGCAGATAAAAATAAACAAGGCATCTACTTAATAACTGGACAAATGCTAAAAAAGCAACCTAACAACCAAATACAGATAAACAAGGCATCTGCTTGATAACTGGACAAATGCTAAAAAAGCAACCTAACAACCAAATACAGATAAACAAGACATCTGCTTGATAACTGGACAAATACTCACTGCAACCAAACTAAGAACCAAATACAGATAAACAAGGCATCTGCTCGATAACTGAAAAAATGCTCACTCCAACCAACCTAACAACGAAATACAGATAAACAAGGCATCTACTCACTATAAACAACCAAATATAGCCATTCGTGAAACTAAAGTGGATAATTCATACTTAAACATCACATAGACCTATTGAACAATACATTTTTGCATAACTGAAATAATTAAACATGGCACAGTTAAATCACCGCACGGCAAATGCTACTACAACAAAGGGTACGGGTTGGCAAGCTAGAAAAGGTAATATTTGCTAATAGAATGTTGCCTCACATTTCATGGACGGGATCCTTCCAGTTGGAAGAGCACAAACCCATGGTGCACTCTCTGATGTCACAGATGGGCTATTTCACCTTGGAAGAACCTTCGTGGGTGCCCTCCTCGTGGTCGTGGTCATGGTCGATGAGATCTGACTTGGCAATTGAGGATCCCAAGCCGCCGCCGTAGAACGTGTCCTTCAAAAGAGACAAAATGGGCTCGATGGCGTATAAAGCTCACAAATCCTTGACCGCTTGGTGGAGAAGATCAGCGGCACGGCCGTTGAAGAGATCGACGGTGGTTGAACCAGAGGGGTTGGGGATGGACCACTTAACCTGTGACATTGCCCGCGTGAAGCCGTCGGTGTGGACGAGCTTGATGTCGTAGCCAGCTTTACTGAGATACAGTAATACGCTAGCCCGCTGACATGAAGCCTTCAGCATGGCAACGTAGTCAACGTCTTCACCGGCTTCCGTGGCGACGTGTTGCTTCGGGATCGATAGGTCGGGGCGAACGGCGGCCACCTCGCCAACGTCCGCCGGAGAGGCCATGATAAACCTCTTCTTGGCCGAGCGCTCGTCGGGCTCCCCGGGATATGTGGTCGAGCTTAGGCTGCGACATTCTGGAGCAGGGGATGTGGATCTGGCGGGGAGGGACACCGCTTAAAAACTCAGGGGAGTGGGGCGATGGTATGGGAATCGCTGGATAACCTGAACTTTATTATGTAAGCTAGGAGGAATGGGCAGACCAGCAGGGTTGGCGGCGGCGCCGGTGGCGGCCGCGAGCTAGGGTTCGAAGGGGGGAGGGGGCAGGTGGGGGACTGTGGAGGGGGGTGGTGTTTGAAGATACGCTGTGGCTACTGAAAATTTTAGTAATGGTGGGTGGACATGGTGGTGAACGAGGGAGGGCGACGGTTCAAATGCCTCGGCTGCTAAAAATTTACTATAAGGTCGGTGCTGGAGGAGTGTGGGTGACGGTTGAAGTACGACGGCTACTAAAATTTGGGTAGAGGAATTGATGCGGGGCGGGAGTGCCCAAGATCGCGCACGGTCCAATAACAATATGCGTGTATGATAATAAGGAAAAGTGGCGCGGATCCGCCGATTTTTGCAACACTCAAGGCGGGTAGTTTGTTTTTTATATTTCTAGCTAGCTGGTCTATCGCACACGGTTCGTCCTAATTTCCAAATAAACTTACCCGCCTTTAGCTTCCACAGGTGGTGGTTTCACAGCGCACTTGCATCGCACACGGTTAAGCCAGTACCTCCACCCTTTGCTCGCGCTTGCGCGGTCGTGGTGATTTCAGCGCACTTGCATTGCACACGGTTGAGCTAGTACCTCCACCCTTTTCTCGCGCTTGTGCGGTCGTGGTGATTTCAGCGCACTTGCATCGCACACGGTTGAGCCAGTACTTCCACCTTAATTTGCTCGCGCTTGAGCGGTCGTGGTGATTCACATCGCACTTGTATCGCACACGGTTTAGATATTATACCCCGTGTCCGTTGAGGATCATCAGAGTCTTTGCAGCAAAAAATAATGTTAGGGAGGGTCAAAAGACAGCCACACCAGCATGTGGCCCAAATATATATGAGTGAAAAGGGTGGTGTGTGATGTTCAAAATTCCAATGCACAACTTTGACCCCGCGGGCCCACGGTTGGGCGCGTCATTGAAGATCGATGAGAGGGGCCAGAAGTCAAGAACCACCTGGAAGTGGCCAAATATATGTACAAATATTGGGGATGTTTAAAACTTTAAATACACAATGCATAACTTTGGTGGCACATGCCTCGCAAACCCGAAAGCACCCTAACAACCACCTAGCTAGGATATATATAATGACATAATGCCGTACCTAGCTAGGATGCTTGGCCCACCACCTCACACTTCGTGTCAGTGGGGCGGATGCATGTAATGATCGATACTTTGGTCATACATGCATGTCGCCATGACCTACCATAAGACGGACCAATGAATCTTTCGTTTGGTCAAATGACAGCTGTTGTTGTCGATAAACCGCTTGGGCCAATAGATTGAACCATCATAAACATCGCACGAGAGGGGCCACAAAACCAGCACCTCTTGCATGCGGCCCAAAATGATGTACGTTGGGAAGGGGTGATGTGTGTTTTCAATATAGAATAATGTACAATTTAGATGTGGTGCCTACCTCTCGATACAGACAACAACCATGAAGGCAAGGTAGTTAAGGACGAGATACATACGCAGGGTTTGATGTAGGTCGAACCCAGCAATCCGAGCATCTGGGTGGGAATCATGACAACACATGAGCTCGAGCTTTGGTTGACCGACATTTGACGGTGACCGGCCCTAACATGAACTAGGAGGAATCCATTCATGGCCAACACATACCCCTCATTATTGGTCAAAGGGATGATATATATACACTCGGGGAGCCCACAGATATCTGTGTCGTCACAAAAAACCGCACAAGGGAGACGTGGTCGATCAGAAGACCCCATATACACTGCATGCGGCCCGGAACTATGTATGTGTACGATGGTGTATGATGTGTTTAAATCCCAAATGCACAACTTCGATGGGCCACGCCAAGTACATTACAAACCCAACACCGTACCCGAGTCCAAGCCTGGTTCAATACCTATGATGTCAGTTTCCTAACTTCTAGGCGGCAGCGGGGGGGGGGGGGGGGGTCATCCCACCCATGCGCTCAAACTTTATTTTGTCTAGCATGGGACACATCCATATATATCTATACATCTATACACATATATAGCGTGCGAATATCTATGAAAGTTGCTCGTTGGATGAAGCCAATCCGACGGTACAGAGATGGCAAATCCGAGCACTACTGGTGGTTGGATATCATCTACATTCCACCAGATTCTGCCACATGTACAATCTAGAAGACTCCATGGTTGAACTTAAGCATAATGCACAAACCTCAAAACACAAGCACTTCTCCTTTGTTCTCTAGAATCTTCCATATCTTAATTGCCCAAACCTTTTTTTCTAAATGAATTGTCACTTTTTGTTTTTACCTTTACAATGCACAATTCCATGAATCTTAAAATAGTTTTTTTACAAAACTAATTGATTTTGGATGAGATGAACTATAAGAATTAAACGAACATCTACATCATGCATATCTGGGAGAAGAGGCGGGAAACCGATGAGAGGAGTGGTGAGAAACGGTAGCCTGTTTTGAATGAAAACCTAGTAGAGAAGGAAGCGTGAGCTACACGACGCATGCACACAGTGCTTACCCATGTACTGCATGTGCTGTTGAAAGGGCTCAGGGTTGCCGTTCGATCTGGGAGCATCCAATGGTGCACCCGTACGATCCGCGGGGTTTGGGTTCTGGCTAGTCAGAACGCAGGACTCAGATCGCACGCGCAGCGGGGGGGGGGGGGGATATCATACGGAAACCAACATTCGGTGGAAACCGGTGAAAACCACGAGAAAAGATGTTTTGAAGTTTCAAAAATATTCAAAAAATGCGGGATGTTAAGAGGATGATGTTTTATTGGCACACAAAATTTCAAGTTGAAACACATTAAGAGATGTGAGCTATGAAAAAGACAAAATTAGTGTTGAATAGTGCCGAATAGTAATGTCACTATTCAGGGCGGAATTTGTCTTTTTCATAGCTCACATCTCGTAATGTTTTTCATCTTGAAATTTTGTGTCGCAATAAAACATCACCTTCTTAACATCCCACATTTTTTTTTCAGATTTTTATGAAACTTTAAAATATGGTTTCCACGAAGTTTTCATTGAATATCGGCTTTCGTGAGTTAACCGTGTGCTATTTGAAAACATTTCGTGAGAGGAATCTCGGGTTTTAAATCCTTGTAAATCCAAAACTAAGCTGAAAATCGTGAAACCTGCCATGGTGTCATGACATCGTGGCGCAAGTTTTTTTCGTCCGTTGTGGCGCAAGTTTTTTTCGTCCATTGTGGCGCAAGTTTTATTACAAGCCTCTTACAAACCGAAGCTTCTCTCAAAGAAGCCTTGTGGTTCCGATAGGGAAACGTGTCCACCTTGTGGGCGAAACGTAATCACTGCCTCTTTTCACCTTGTATTTTCTTCTACGGGCAACATGGAACGACAGGATATCCGTGCTGAAATTTAAACTTATTCAGGGTTCGTTTGGCCTTTTTATACACTAATTGAGTTTCCTAGGCATTTAATGTCCATAATTCAAATCTGAACTACAAATACATGCTCCAGTTCACCAAAATGGCTAGAAAAATTATACATGTGTCCTTGGGTGCATGTTTAGGTCCCATGCCAGGAATGGGAACGAATTACAACCGTACTGGTGTCATGGCTCGTACTCAAACATTTCGAATCTCGGTTTTTAAGTCCCCATAAATCCTAAACTCACCAGAAAATCATCAAAGGTGGCATGGTGTCACGTCATGGCACATATATGTCGTGGTAAAAACACTGTCCAATTTGGGCCAAGCTTTATTACAAACCTCTTAGAAAAACTGGAGCTTCTCTCAAAGAAGCCTCGTGGTTCTGATAGGGAAATGTGTTCCCCTTGTGGGCGAAATGTAATCACTGCCTCTTTTCGCCTTGTATTTTCTTCCACGGGCAACATGGAACCACAGGATATCCGTGCTGAAATTTAAACTTATTCAGGGTTCGTTTGGCCTTTTTATACACTAATTGAGTTTCCTAGGCATTTAATGTCCATAATTCAAATCTGAACTACAAATACATGCTCTGGTTCACCAAAATGGCGAGAAAAATTATACATTTGTCCTTGGGTGCATGTTTAGGTCTCATGCCAGGAATGGGAACGAATTACAACCGTACCGGTGTCCTGGCTCTTCCTCAAACATTTCGAATCTCGGTTTTTAAGTCCCCATAAATCCTAAACTCACCAGAAAGTCATCAAAGGTGGCAAGGTGTCATGTCATGGCACATATATGTCATGGTAAAAACATTGCCAATTTGGGCCAAGCTTTATTACAAACCTCTTACAAACCGGAGCCTGTCGCAAGAACCCTCGTGGTTTCGATAGGGAAACGTATCCTCTTGTGGGCCAAACGATAATCACTCCCTCTTCTAGCCTCGTATTTTCTTCTACACGCGACACGGAACAATTGGAGATTCGTGCTGAACTTTGAAATTATCCAGGGTTTGTTTGACCTTTTTTATTCATTAATTGAGTTTTCTAGGCATTTAATGTCCATCATTCAAATCCGAACTACAAATACATGCTCCAGTGCACCAAAATGGCTAGAAAAAGTACATGTTTGCTTGGGGTGCATGTTTAGGTCCCATGGAATGAATGGGAATGAATTCAACCGTCTCGCCGTCCTGGCCTGGCCACAAACATTGCGAATCTTGGTTTTTAAATGTCTGTAAATCCAAAACTCACCAGGAAATCATGAAACTTGGCATGGTATCACTACATGGTATATATAATTGTCCAATTTGGGCGAAGGAATGAGAATGAATTAGAAACTTGTCGTCGTCCTGAAACAATGAGAATCTCAGTTTTTAAATCCCAGTAAATGAAAAAGTCACCCAAAAAACATGAAACTTGGCATGGTTTCATGACATGGCACATATATGCCGTGGTAAAAATAAATCGTCCAGTTTGAGAAGAGGCGCACACAATAGTAGCCAACGAAGTCCTTTTTGAAACAAAAAGCTGACACATTAATATCGCAAACGGTTTTATTATATTTACCATGTCGAAATTTAACCATACTCAGTGGCGTGTGTGCAGCTGTTTGATTAGACGGGACGAGCGCGAGAAGTCCGCCATGCAGGTTCGACGGGACGCGTGCGAGCAGTCCGCCGCGCAGGCTCGACGGGACGCGTGCATCCTGTCCACCTCGCAGGCTCGACGGGACACATGCGAGTAGCAAGGCTGCCCATGCTCACCGGGAAGCAAGCTCTTTGACCTCCATGCACCAGCCGCCGCCCGCCTCGCTCACAACTTCTCCATTAATGGGTTAATTAAAGCACCTGGACGGAGGGTGTTTGCTTGTGATCCCATGGCAGCATTTTCTTTGTTCGTGTTTTCAACTAGTATTCCGCCCTAATTTAAATTGCCACATAGGGCAACAGATAATACGACCACAAATAAAATGGCAACGGATAATACGACGACAAATTTACAATGGTGCACATAATAATTGTCTTACATATTCCAGATAATTCAAAATGCCACATGCGGCAAAGCCTGGAAGACACGGGGGCAAGAGAAGAGGAAATTGCAGACAACGATCTGGGTCGCTACTGTCTCTACTCGGTGATGGATCGCCCGGCGGTGAAATCCTCCAGCTCCTTCTTCAATTCCTCACGACTTTGCTTGAAAGCAGCCACAGATTCCTCCACCTCCTGCTCGCGCTCGATCCGGAGCTTCCTCAAGCCACCCATCAGTTCCACGACGACTGCTTTCAGCGTCATCTCCGAGGCACTGCTCTAGTCATGCAGCATCTTCCAGCCGGCGGCCTCCTCCTCCTTCTCGGCGACCAACTTGAGGAGCTTCGCATTGTCATCCATGAGTTGCTCGACGAGGCCGGTCGCCTTGTCAACCGAGGCATCGCTGATCTTGAGCAGCTTCATCAAGCCGTCGACCAGCTCCTGCTGCGTAGTGACGCCAGCGAGAATGTTGTCGTCGCCGGCGAAGGACTTCAGGAACGCCGGCTCATCTCGATGGCCGACGCCGCGAATGCGCTTGTGAGAGCCCTCGCGTGCCCGTGAGAGCTTGTTCGAGGGCTCCGCAGCGCGCTGGGACATCTCTGCTGCGGCTGCGGCGGCGGGACCTCTCTAGTGCTTCCGCAGGCTCGGTCTTTGCTGCTTGGTTTTATGTCCACCCTAAACTCCTCCTACTGGTCATGGCGGAACGACTTGACAGAGAAAACTAGTTTTGTGGGTGATGAGGAGAGGAACTGTGAAGTAATTTTTGAGTGGGTAGTTTTTATAGCCCGGTGCTAAGTGTGAACACATATTAGTTTGATAGGTGTGAACAGATTTGCAATTACTTATTGCGTTGTAATCAGCAATGTGACGAGAAACAAGGTCAAAATTTATTGATGGCGGAAGGTTGACCACGTGGTTGCTCGCCGTTGAGGCGGCCGTGGCGCGTTCCGCTCTGGCGTCCCTGCGCGCGCTCTGCTCGCCGTTGAGGCAAAGTTATGATGGCAACTGTTAATAATTCTTAACAATTGTCTTACATATTCAGGATAATTTAAAATGCCAAATGCGGCAAGGCCCAGAACACTCATGACCTACATATGCATACAATTATAATAAAATATAAGCTAAAAGGCTGAGCTGGCGGCCTTCCCACGATGGTATTCTCGGACTCCATGATCAGCATAGCACCCTTGCGCCCGTTCACTCCGAGTGTCCCGACACACCTCCACCTACGGAGCTGTTGGCGTTGGGAGGCTCTTGGGGCTGCTGGGCCTCTTCCAGAAGAGCTTGACAGCGTGCAATCGCACGCATGACAACTCCGCGGAACCGCTCAATTTCCATGGCTCTGGCCTGGTAGCAAATTCCGTCGATCACCTGCATCCTCAAGATATCACGTTGGGGATGTTCTACTTCATCGGGGACGTAAACTCCGCCAAGGATGCGCTCGAGACTGGCCACCACCTCATCGGGATCGAGGTTGACACGGCCGCCGCGGGCAATGATGAAGCCATAGGCTGCCTTTATCTTGACTGATTCGCAGAGGTCCTCTGCCCATTCCTTGTGGGGCATCAGGCTCTCGATGAGCACTGGTGACGGCGGCTCTTCGGGTGGGTCGTCGATCATGCCGCCGAGCAGCTCTGGATCTTTTGCACGTTGGATGGCAAACTGCTCATCTCACCTCCTCTGCAATATGTCGATTGTGCTCCCAAGGACTGTGACGCCAATATCGCTGCCGATGGGCCATGGTGCTTGCACCGGCCGATGAAGCTCTTGCTCCCCGACCTGCTCCGGCTCGTTTTCCTTGCCGAAGATGTAACGCAGGTAGGCGTCGACGTCGAAGCTTTGGTCGTTGCCGAGCATGCTTGGAATAACTAATGGTAGATGGGTGAGGACTAGATCTTCGCAGAGTGTCGCGGCGGTGCGTTGCCGCCTGGGTTATATGCAGCAAGCCGTTAGCTGGTGGCGGGAAACCGGTGAGGGAATAGGCATGGATTTTACAGTTCATCCATGTGGAGCGCGGGAAGCATTCGCTGGAGCGCGGGAAGACTAAGTGGAGCACACACACAACCCGAATACTGTATCCGGTGCCACGTGTTATTTATCACACAAGTGTTAACATAAGGAAACGTATGTGTAACTTACTAATCATCGCACATGAGTACTCGCAGACGCATCGTGTGCGATATTCCTAGCCACCGCAAGCAACTAGTTTGCATTTTTCAAAGTTTTTTGTACACACAGAATTGCACACGAACTAACTGTATTAACCGTCTGTGTTGTAATTTCTCATCACAAACAGTTCATCCGAGTTGGCTATTTGCCACGTATCACACACATCTTGTTAAGTTGAACCGTTTCTGTTGCGTTCGCTAATCGAAAACAGTTCGTTCGAGTGAACCGTATGCCCTATATCACACACACCTTGATCTGGCTAACCGTTTATGTTGCACTCCCTAATAGCAAACGGTTCATCAGAGCGAACTGTACGCCGTATATCGCACATACATTGATATGGCTGCCCGTTTCTATTGTTCTGCCTCATCGCAAACAGTTCGAACGGGTTAATCGTGTGGCCTGAAGCGCACACACAACTAAAATCTGAACCGTGTTTGATGCATCCTCCATCGCAAATGTTTTGCACCTTTTTTGACAGTTTTTTTACACCACCGTTTGCGATTATGGCATCGCACACAGTTTTGTCGAAGGGTCTCTGATCGTAGTGTCACGTTAGCAGCATCCTGCAGTAGTGTGTGTACCTTGAATTTTTGACAGGAGCAATCAGTAGACCCCAAGGCCGGCTCATCACTATGTGATGGGTCGGGTCTTCAATAAGGCGAGTTAAAAATGACCTTGCATTAGCCCCCAAGTGTCATGGTGCATGCTTGCAGCGACATGGGACTTCCATATTTGGTATAATCATGATTTGAATAATGTAGCCCCCAAGTGCCGGGTCGTATGCCTGCAGCGACTCGGGTCTATTCCTTCCATTGCAGAATAAATCGTATCCATTGATAAAGTAATAGCCATTGCACTGAGGCGACTTTGAAAACCTCAGTCATAATACTGGTTATTGATAACCATAATAAAAATCCAGCCATGTTGGCTATTCAGGATTTGAATAATATAATCCGGTTTGAAAACCAGTTCCTGTACACAAACAAATCATAAGTGCCCTATGATATTTGTTCACACTGCCAACTTATTATAGCCCTCATCGGTTTTCACCATGTATTAATATGTCACAGGAGAGGAACCTTAAAAAATGTTCAAATCAAATAACAAAAAATCAAGGCTTTCATAGGCGGCCAGACCTAAAAAATCAAGTGCTTTCAAGGGCCGCACATCCACTGAGTTAAACCTTCATACAAACCTTATAAGCCGGACCTCACATAACCAATCATCATTTTAACTTTGACAAGTTCAGGGTCTGTATAAGAATGACTTGTCAAAAGTATGGTGGGTCATTCCAGGATTACCTGGGCGGAGTGGCAGACTTAAAAATGCAGGATAACCCTGTCGGGATTCAAGAACGACACCTATGGGATTACAGGGAATCCCTACTACGGTTGCTGGAGCGCGGGGCTGTGGAAAGAGCGGGTTTAGAAGATCAACACGGGGGAATTTTTATCCAGGTTCGGGCCGCAAGCGATGCATAATACCCTAGTCCTGATTTGGTGTATATTTGGTGTTCTTGAGATCTTGAACTAGCTGCAGTGCATGCCTAGCCCAAAAAGTCCGAATCCTTTCTCAGTACGCCTCGGGCCTCCTTTTATATGAAAAGGGGTCGCCACAGTGGCACACAAGAGGCGGAAAGTATGTACAGTGTACAAGTCTATCCTGATATCGTGGGACAAAACACATTTAATGGGCTGCCCACGTGTCCTCTTGCTTTACCGGGGATGGCAAGGAAGCTCGTCTCATCTGTCTCCGCCTCGTCTCACTTCGACGCGCATCCAAGCTGACGAGGCATGCAGCACCACGCTGGCTGCTGCGCTGGTGCGGTGGCAGGGTCTTCATGAAGATCCGCATGCCACCACGCAGGTGCTTGCTTGGTTGGCCTAGAAGCTGCATGCTGCCACGTAGGTGCGTGCCTAGTTGGCAGGCTGGCTGCTGCGTTGGGATGGCCATGAGGTAGCGAAACCTTGGTAAGTGCGGGCCTGGTTGTGGCCCCGCAGATGTCTCCGGCAAGGGTCTTGCCGGGGCCCCGGCAAGGGTCTTACCGGGGTCTTGTGATCGTCCCCGGCAAGGGTCTTGCCGGGGGCCTTCGTCTTCTGGTTCTTATCTGCTCTTGCAGGCCTTCAGTCTTCACAAAGATCTGCATGCCACCATGTAGGCGCCTCCCGAGCCTTGGTCGCAATGTTGTCGATGGTGTCGGAACTCTTAGGCTCAAGGGTGGCGGTCTTGCTGGTGTTGGGTAAGTTGCCTCAGCAAGGCCCTTGCCAGGGCAGCGTAGGTCGTCCCCGGCAAGGCTCTTGCCGGGGGAAACCCACCTTGCCACTTCTCTCTTCGCGCCTCTGGTCTCAGCGCAGCTTTGGTAGTCTTGTATCTGGCTTCCTCTGCCCCGCCAAGCGTGGTCGTAGGTGTGGCTACAACTGCCCATGCACAAGTAAAGGGGTACAGAAGGCCCCTACTTTTGTACACCGACAGGAGCCCCCGGGCCTGGGCCACAGATAATCGCAGAGCGTTGTTAGGCCAGGCCTAGAACGGTGCGCGGGCATGCGTGGCAGAGTTTTGTCTGTGGTAATCCCTTCGCCAGTTGCGCTTCCCCACGACCCGCGTTGAATGCATGACGTGGGGGTCGTGCGTGGAATGACCGCAGCATGCTCGCGTCATCCCGTGGTGAATAGTAAAGAGGTGGCTTGCGTGTCCCTATAAAAGAGGGAAAACTGCAGGGCCGCTGCTCATTTACTCTCTCTGCCTTGGAACCGTCATTCCACGTTTCCCAGTACGCCTGCCCCTTGTGCCACGTACGCTGCATGCACGGCGTGGGAAGGTGACAGACGCACGGGATATGGGAAGGCACGCGATGGCCGATACTTACGCGCCTTTGATTGGGCGGGGAGGGCGGTCGATGACCTTGCTCGTTGCCAACTTAATGAGCTAGACCTGAACGGGATCTTCAGAGGCGTAGAGCCAGTCTTTAGCCTTCCCCGCTCAGCTATAAAAAGGGGACTCAGGAGGAGGAGGTGAGGCATCTCCTCGCGTCTCCCCTTCGTCTCCATTCTCCATCCACCGCCAGGGCCAGAGGGTGTGGCCATGGCCGCTCTTCCGCGGAGGCGACCAGGTCCTCCTCCCGCCAGAGAGCCATGACGGTTAAGGAAGAGCCAGCCGCCCAAGGCGAAGGCCATGCTCGAGGTGGGGGTGCCGGACAGGGCTGCGGTCGGCGAGGCGGTCGAGGCAGAGGCGGTCGAGGCCGAGGCGGGTGTGGAAAGGGGACACCCGCGTTATCGCCATCTCCGTCACCATCTCCTCCACCGTCTTCTCCTGCTTCGTCGAGCGGCCACGTCGGGGACACGGCGCTGGAGTTCATCCTGCTGCTGCGCGAGCTGCCGCGTAGCCGCCTTTGCCTTCCCAAAGCGTTCGCGAGGGTGCTGGAGATCCACAAGCCACCGAGGTTGAGGCTCCACATGAAGGGGCGTTGCAACGGCGACATGTGGGTGAACACAGGGTTCCCCGTCCCTCATGTGATGCTCCTTCGTCGGGGTTGGAAAACCTTCGCAAGCGCCCACTTCTTGATGAAGGGGCACATTCTCTGCTTCAAGTTAGTGGAGAGCGACCCGCTCTCCGTCAAGGTCTTCGGGCGCTCGGGACACAGGCTAGGGTGCTACGCGGAGAGCTCGACCGACGGCGAGAGCTCCTCCTCGAGCGACGGCGACGGGGAGAGGACCAGCGGGGAAGATGACGCGGATGGGTCCGACTAGGTGTCGGATGCCCCGTCCCTAGGTGTCGCTGGCAGGAGCACCATCTGCACCTGGCCTTCTCCCCGGTAGGACGATCTGCCGGGGGCGGGGCAGTTCTTGGCGGCGGCTCCTCGAGCCGGCTCCTTGAACTTCTTGGGGCCGCTGCTTCCGGTGGCTGGCGCTGGAGGGCCGGAGAAGACAAAGAAGGCAGGTGGTGGGCCGTCAACTCAGAGTACGACGGCACCGAAGCCTTCGTCGTGTATTGCCGGCCCACTGCCTCATCTTTCAGCTTCTTCCCCGGCACCGTCATCACCAGCCTTCTCTTGGTGTCTTCTGCTGCTCGTACCTCGCCTATGCACTCCTTTTGCCCTCCTGTTTGTCCTGATCCGCTTCCTGAGGAGAGGGACAAGAAAGGGATTACGGGCATCTTATCTTTTTTTAGATCTTAAGCCTGCGGGCACTTGTCAAATTTAGACCTTGTAACCCCTTGCTCATGTTCACATTCTGTATGAATTGTACTTGCTTGATCAACGTATTAATGAAAAGGGGGTTTGCCGAGCCCTTTTGTGCGTGAGCGAGGCCCACACCAAGGAGTGAGTCCTTGTTTTTTTTCAAGCAAACAACGTCGCCCGGCAACAAGCCTTGCCGTCCTCCCGCTTTACAGCCCGACCACACTCACACCCTTGGCGGAGGTAGGGACAAAGCGGGATCAGGCCCCTCGCTCGTTTCCCTTCCACCGCAACTACAACCAGATTCCGTACTGAAAGAGATTTTAGGCATAGGAAAGAGGGAGCACGGCGGTATAGGAATGATCGAAGTCTCGTACATTCAAGTTTCATAAGGCAATGCATGGCGGGGAAAATAAAACTTATCTGAATTCGCAGCCCCCGGCAACCTCGGCTTGCCGGGGTCGTGGGTGTCGATCCGCCTTGTTTCCTCCAAACGGCTCCGCATAAATGCCTGTGCAGCCTGCGAGCCAAGAACGGACTGGAAGAGACAGAAAGGCATGACTCAACCTCTATGCTAGGGGTTAGCCGCCGCCAAGCACTATCAACCCTAACACAGAGAGAGACTCAACCTAGCATTCATGCTAATTTCTAGGGCACCAACGCTTTATTTATTTATCTGTTGCTCAGGGTCTAAGCCTGGCTTTGTACAAAGGGTTACATGCCTTGCTGGCAAGGCTTGTACAAAAAGTGGTCTGCCGGGGGGCCCGGAAACTGCGCCTTATGGGTAAAACTTGCGAAGATGTTTGATGTTCCAGGAGTTGCTCACTGGAATCCCATCTTTGGTCTCCAGGCGGACTACGCCGGGCCTGGTGACTCGTATTACCCGGCAAGGGCCTTCCCACTTCGGCGTCAACTTGTTGGAATTCTTGGCGGATTGAACTCGCCGAAGAACAAGGTCGCCTTCCTCAAGGCTTCGGGCATGAACCTTGCGGCTATGGTAGCAGCGCAAGGCTTGCTGGTAGCGAGGAGCTCGCACAGCAGCCCGAAGACGATCTTCCTCAAGGAGCGTCACATCATCTTGGCGCAACTGCTCTTGCTCAAGCTCATCATAAGCGAGCACTCGAGGTGAACCGTATATGAGTTCCTTGGGGAGAACTACTTCTGCCCCGTATACCAGGGTAAAGGGTGTTTGTCCAGTGGCTCGATTTGGCGTTGTTCTGATCGACCAAAGAACCGTTGGCAACTCATCAATCCAGCGCCTTCGGCACTTCTGTAGCATGTCGAAAGTCCTGGTCTTGAGGCCCCGCAACACCTCTGTGTTTGCCCTCTCAGCCTGGCCGTTACTTCTGGGATGAGCCACAGAAGCAAAACAAACCTTGCCGCCGAGGTCTTGAATATACTGCATGAAGGTGCGGCTCGTGAACTGTGTGCCGTTGTCGGTGATGACTCTATTGGGCACACCAAAATGGTAGACTAGCCCCTTGAAGAACTTGACGGCTGATTGTGCCGTCACCTTTCTCATCGGCTCCACTTCCGGCCACTTTGTGAACTTGTCGATCGCTACGTACAAGTACTCAAAGCCCCCGACAACACGGGGAAAGGGGCCCAGTATGTCGAGCTCCCAGACCGAAAATGGCCAGGAAAGAGGGATTTTCTGAAGAGCTTGAGCTGGTTGATGAAGCTTCTTTGAATGGAACTAGCACGCTTCACACTTGGTTAGTAGTGCAGTTGCATCCTGGAGAGCGGTGGGCCAGAGGAAACCTTGCAGGAACGCTTTGCCGGCAAGGGCTCTTGACCCTTTGTGGGAGCCACATATGCCTCCATGTATCTCTGCCAACAGCTCCAGTCCGTCCTCCCTTGGAATGCATTTCAATTTCACGCCGTTCGGTCTCGTTCTGTATAGGGCATCGTCCACAAACTGGTACATGCTGGACCGACGGGCTACTTTCTCTGCTTCTTCCTGTTCCTTAGGGAGTTCCCCTGTTTGGAGGAAATGGACGGTGTGTTGTGCCCATGCCGGAGCCTGGGGCTCGACGGCAAGGACTAAGTCTTCGGCTGTGAGGGCAGCCGCCTCTACACTCAGGGCTTGAGGCTCTGCCGGAGGTTTCTGCTCTCTAGCAAGGTTGGGGCACCCAGCAATGTCCTTGTCGGCAGCTCTTGGGAGCTCGGTCGAAAAGTACTTGCTTGGGCCTGCCTTCCTTCTCTTGTTCTGCCCTGCTGATGGCTCAACGGATGGCTGAGTTAATTGAAGTAGAAAAGTGCCTGGTTCCACAGGCAACTTGAGGGTAGCGCATTTTGACAAGTCATGAGGAATGCTGTTCTCTGCTCGGGGAACATGCTCCGCTTGTAGACCGTCAAAGCGCTCCCCCAACTTCCTCACTTCATCCACATAGGCCTCCATCAATGGGCTCTGGTAATCTTTGTTAACTTGCTTGACGACGAGCTACGAATCACCCCTGATGATGAGCTTCTTGATTCCGAGGTTTGCCGCGATCCTGAGACCGTCAAGCAATCCCTCGTACTTCGCCGTATTGTTTGTTGATTTTTCCCGGGGAAAGTGCATCTGGGCTACGTACTTGAGGCGCTCTCCGGTGGGCACGACGAGTAGCACGCATGCACCAGCACCTTGCAGTGAGAAAGCCCCATCAAAGTACATAATCCAGTTGCGGCACACCTCCTTGCCGGGAAGGGTGGTCTCTTGAATCTCTTCGTCGGGTGTTGAGGTCCATTCCGCTATTAATTCTGCCAAGGCTCGACTCTTGATTGTCGAAGTACTTTCAAACTTGAGGCCAAAGCTTGACAACTCCAATGCCCATTCCACAATCCTCCCAGTTGCATCTGGGTTGTGCAAGATTCGTTGCAAAGGGAGACGGGTGATGACAGTGATCTCATGTGCTTGGAAATAGTGGCGCAACTTTCTCGAGCAGCTTCTGCATATCAGAATATGTCGATCTAGCCCCCTGCAAGAGGGAACTGACGAAATAAACAGGGTGCTACACCACCTTCTTCTTCTGCTCAACTTCGCCCATCTGTGCTGGCCCTGTCTTGCCGTGACTGGGGCTTGCCGGGGGTTCCGCCTTGCCAGCGTTAGGCCCTGCCGGGGAGAGCCCCGGCCCATCATCTGACGGCTCCACTGCTACTGCTGCTTCTTCCTCAATTTCCCTCTGTGCCACCAGCGCAGCACTGACCACTTGATTCGTTGCTGCTAGATATAGCAGCAACGGCTCCTGTGGCTTGGGCGCGACTAGTATTGGCGTTGAGGAGAGGTACCTCTTCAAATCTTTCAGTGCTGCCTCTACCTCCAGAGTCCATTTCATTGGACCCGCCTTTTTCAAAACTTTGAAAAAAGGGAGGGCGCGCTCAGCAGATTTGGAGATGAACCTACTCAGGGCAGCAATGCAGCCGGCGAGCCTACGGACGTCTTTGACCCGTCTTGGCGCCTCAATCTGCTCAATTGCTTTGATCTTGTCGGGATTTGCTTCGATCCCGCGTTGCGACACAAAAAACCCAAGAAGCTGCCGGATGGGACACCGAACACGCACTTCTCTGGGTTGAGCTTGAGGTTGATCTTGCGAAAATTGGCAAATGTTTCTTCTAGATCTTGCACGAGCGTGGCCCTGTCCTTGGTTTTGACCACTATATCATCCATATAAGCTTTCATATTCTATGTAGCTGGGGTTCAAAACCTGGACCGCTCGGGCAAACGTCGAACTAGCGCTCTTCAACCCAAAAGGCATTCGTACAAAACAGTACGTACCACATGGGGTGATGAACACGGTCTTTTCTTCGTCTTCCTTCATCGTGAAGATCTGATGGTATCCTGAATAGGCATCGAGGAATGACAGCAGGTCACACCCGGCAGTGGACCACTATCTGGTCAATGCGTGGCAAAGGGAAAGGATCCTTTGGACACGCCTTATTATGTCTGTGTAGTCAATACACAGCCTCCACTTCCCATTTGCCTTACGCACCACCACTGGATTTGCCAACCACGTGGGGTGGAGCACTCCTCTGACCAAGCCTGCTGCCTCCAACTTCCTGATCACTTCGATGATGAACTCCTGCCGTTCCAAAGCTTGCTTCCTGACCTTCTGCTTGATGGGCCTCGCACGAGGACAGACATCAAGACGGTGCTCAATCACCTCCCTAGGAATGCCGGGGATGTCAGATGCTTGCCATGAAAACATGTCGACATTTACCTGCAGGAAGGCGACGAGCGCGCTTTCCTATTTGCTATCAAGGGTGGAGCTTATAGTAAAAGCTCCGCCCGTGCCGTCCTCCTTGACGGGCACCTTCTTGGTCTCTGGTGGTGCTGCCTTGGATTTCTTGCTCTTGCCGGTGGAGCTCTCTGGCACGTCCTCAACGGGAGCGCTGCACTCCGAAGACGCGCGCTTGCTGGAGTGGGGACAGGAGGTCTTGCCGGAAGTCTTCTTCTCCCCCGGGGCTACAACGGCAGGAGCAAGTGCCTTGGCAGCGGTTGCTGCAATTGCCTCCCGGTGAGCTGGTCGGCGCAAATGAGCGCGTCCTTCTTGTCAGAGGGGACAGTGATGATGCTCAGTGGCCCGGGCATCTTCAACGTGTTGTAGGCGTAATGTGACGCCGCCATGAACTTGGCCAGCGCTGGGCGACCAAGGATCCCATTGTAGGGCAAGGGGATTTGGGCGACATCAAAGACGATCTTCTCCGTCCTATAGTTCAGCTCGCCCCCAAAAGTAATGGGAAACGTGATTTTACCCTTCGGTTGACTCCTTCCTGGGTTGACCCCTTGAAATGTGCCCGTTTCCTCGAGATCTCCATCGGGGATTTGCAGCTTCTTGATCACAGTGGGTGAGATCAAGTTCAGACCGGCCCCACCATCAACTAGCACTTTTGTCACCATGAGGTTGCGTATTGTTGGTGAAACCAACAACGGCAGGCACCCGACCGCAGTTGTGCGGTCAGGGTGATCCTCGGTGTCAAAAAATGATAGGTGTGCTGGACCACTTCAGTGGCTTCTGGGCATCGAACGATGGCTCTGCCGCAGTGACCTCACGCGCCCACTGCTTCAGCTAGTGGTGAGAGGTGTGCAACGAAGCGCCACCATCGACGCACATGGCCTCCGTGGATTTCTGGAACTCGTGCTCGCTGGACTCGTCGTCCTCACCATGATCATCATCCTCCTCCTTCTTGTCACGGCCCAGAGCATGATGAATTTTTGCCATAGAAAAGTTGGAATATAGTAGATATAATACAAAAACAAAATAAGAATTGGTTTGATACATCACTTATAGTAGTGATTTATTTTTCTTACACTAACGGATCTCACGAAGGTTTTGTTGAGTTTTATGTGATTGAAGTTTTCAAGTTTTGGGTTATCTTACGATGGATGAAGGAAGGATGTAAGAGCCTAAGCTTGGGGATGCCCCGGCATCCCAAGCTATTATCCAAAAATGAGCAACCAACTAAGCTTGGGGATGCCCCCGAGTGGCATCCCCGCTTTCTTCCAACAAATATCGGTATTTTACTCGAGGCTATATTTTTATTCGTCACATGATATGTGTTTTGCTTGGAGCGTCTTGTATGATATGTGTCTCTGCTTGTTTTATTTTGTGTTTTAAGTCATCAATCCTTGCTGAACACACCTATTTGAGAGACCCAAAATTATATCATGACTTGTTAGAATTGCTCTCTGTGCTTCACTTAAATCTTTTATGAGCTAGGACTTGCTCTAGTGCTTCGCTTATATATTTTTGAGCACGGTGTGCTTTGCTATTTTTGAAGAAATGCTCTCTTGATTCACTTAGATTTATTTGAGAGTTAGTAAATTTTTAAAGAAATTCTCTCTTGCTTCACTTAAATTATTTTGAGAGAAAGAAAATTTTGTATGCTCATGATCTTCACTTATATTTGTTTGAGCTTATGAAAAGCAACACATGAAAATTAGTCCCAAAGTGATAGATATCCAAGAAGGATAAAGTAAAAAATGTCATGAAGATAATTGGACAAAATAAACTTGATTCTTAGTAATAGTTTTGAGATATGATGATGTGATATGTGAGTTATGTCGATGAGTAATTGTGCTCTAGTAAGAATATTGGTGTTAAGGTTTGTGATTCCCTCTGCATGCACGAAAGTCAATAATCATGCAATGAAAATTATATCCTACTTGTGGTGCATTATTCGGTGTTAATTATGCTTAATGCTTGCTTATGAGATTATTCATTTCTTGGTTGGTCGCGTCTCAATCTTTTTGCTAGCCTTCATTTTGCACTAAGTATGACCTCTACTTGTGCAACCAAAACCCTTTAAACCAGTTTTGCCACATGAGTCCACTATATCTACCTATATGCGGTATTATTTTGATGTTCTAAGCAAATTTTCATGTGCCATCTCTAATTTTCAAAATAAACTTCTCTTTTGTGTGTTTGTTTCGCTCGCGGAACGATAACGGGTGGCTAAATTTTTCCATGCTGGATGTGTTATTCTCAAGATGAGTGTTTATTCACTTGTCATTGCATGAGAGTAAGGCAAAGGTTTTAGGGATGCCCAGTCCCGAAATGCAAAAATGAATTTACTTTATGTTGTCAAATAATAAATTCCTTGGAAACTGTTGGTATAGAGGGCACCCGTGGATACGGTTAGCCATGGAAAGTGAAAGACTGGTGGAAAAAGGAATAAACTTCATTTTCTGTTGGGGAACCGCCTATGGCACATCTAGCATGGAAAGTGTTCGGAACTCTGAGTCGTTTTCGTTGGTGGGATGGATACACCACCCAAAATGTTTTTATCTCTAATTTTTTGCTTTGAGCTCTGGCACCTCTACAAATCCCTAATTCCCTCTGCGAAGGGCCTTTCTTTTACTTTATGCAATTTTTATTTTGAAATTTGAGTCTCCATCCTCTCTTACAAAAGCACCAACTAAGAGGCAATATGATCATGCTTAAGTATTGGGTGTAGCTAGTATTCGAGTGTGTTTCATGAAGATCAATGTTTGAGCATGATGGGCTAGGGATAACTTATTTTAGCATTGATATTTTGAAAGACATGGTTGCTTGTTGATATGCTTGAGTATCTAAATTATTATGTCAAAACTAGACTATTGCTTTGAATCACATAAAAAGTCCAAATGTCCATGCTATAAAGAAAAGAATATGATATGTCATGATAGACAACACTCCACATGAAAAATTCTGTTTTTATCACCTACCTACTCGAGGACGAGTAGGAGTTAAGCTCGGGGATGCTGATATGTCTCCAACGTATCTATAATTTTTGATTGTTCCATGTTGTTTTATTATCAATCTTGGATGTTTTATAATCATTTTATATCATTTTTTGGTACTAACCTATATACATAGTGCCAAGTGCTATTTTTTCCATGTTTTTTACATTGCAGGAAATCAATATCAAACGGAGTCCAAATGCAATGAAACATCACGATGATTTTTATGGAGCAAAAGAATGAAGTTGGGCCCTGGTTGCACCTGGGGAGAGTCCCGAGGAGGGGACAACCCACCAGGGCACACCTGGAGGCCCAGGCGCGCCCTAGTGGGTTGTGCCCACCTCGGGTGGCCCCCGGACCGCCTCTTTGCTCTATAAATACCCCAAAAATACCAGAACCCTAGAAGCATCGATGAAATATTCATCCGGCCGCCGCAGAGTCCAGAACCACCAGATCCAATCTAGACACCATCTCGGATGGGGTTCACCACCTCCATTGGTGCCTCTCCGATGATGCATGAGTAGTTCTTTGTAGACCTTCGGGGTCCGTAGTTGGTATCTAGATGGCTTTCTCTCTCTCGCTGAATTCTCAATACAATGGTCTCTTGAAGATCCATATGATGTAATTCTTTTGCGGTGTGTTTGTTGGGATCCGGTGAACGTTGAGTTTATGTTCAGTCATATCTTTTTATATCCATGAAAGTTATTTGAGTTTCTTTGATCTCTTATATGCATGATCTCTTATAGCCTCGTATTTCTTCTCCGATATTTGGGTTTTGTTTGGCCAACTTGATCTATTTATCTTGCAATGGGAAGAGGTGCCCGGTAGTGGGTTCGATCTTACGGTGCTCGATCCCAGTGACAGAAAGGGAAACGACACGTATGTATCGTTGCTACTAAGGATAAAAAGACGAGATCTATATCTACACAATAGATAAATGAATCTTGTCTACATCATGTCATCGTTCTTATTGCATTACTCCGTTTTTCCATGAACTTAGTACACTAGATGCATGCTGGATAGCGGTCGATGTGTGGAGTAATAGTAGTAGATGCAGGCAGGAGTCGGTCTACTAATCTTGGACGTGATGGCTATGTAATGATCATTGCCTGGTTATCGTCATAAATATTTGAGGTTATATCAATTGCCCAACAGTAATTTTTTTACCCACCGTTTGCTATTGTTCTCGAGAGAAGCCACTAGTGAAACCTATGGCCCCCGGGTCTTCTTCCTCATATATCTGCTTGCGATATATTTTCCTTTGAATTTTTGTCCAGATCTATTAAACCAAAAATACAAAAAATACTTTACAGCACTTTATTTATTTGCGATCTATTATTTCAATCTACTAAATTTTCTGGCATCGTTACCCGAAAGGGATTGACAACCCCTTTAACATGTTGGGTTGCGAGGTGTTGTTATTTGTGTGCAGGTGTTGTTTACGTTGTGTTGGTTGGTTCTCCTACTGGTTCGATAACCTTGGTTTCTTCACTGAGGGAAATACCTACCTTCGTTGTGCTACATCATCCCTTCCTCTTTGGGGAAATACCTACGTAGTCCTAGCAGACAGGAGCTTTTCTGGCGCTATAGTCAGAGAGCGATCGCCGGTCCATGTTGAAGGTACAACAAACTTGATAAATCACCATTGTGGTTTTGATGTGTAGGTAAGAATGGTTCTTGCTAGAAGCCCGTAGCAGCCACGTAAAACTTGCAACAACAAAGTAGAGGACGTCTAACTTGTTTTTGCAGGGCATGTTGTGATGTGATTCGGTCAAGACATGATGTGATATACGTTATTGTATGAGATGATCATGTTTTGTAGAAGTCACTGGCAACCGACGGGAGCCTTATGGTTGTCTCTTTATTGTATGAAATGCAAACACCATGTAATTGCTTTACTTTATCACTATGCGTTAGCGATAGTTGTAGAAGCAATAGTTGGCGAGAGGACCACGACGCTACGATGGAGATCAAGGTGTCAAGACGGTGACGATGGAGATCATGACGGTGCTTTGGAGATGGAGATCAAAAGCACAAGATGATGATGGCCATATCATGTCACATATTTTGATTGCATGTGATGTTTATCTTTTATGCATCTTATTTTGCTTAGTACGGCGGTAACATTATAAGATGATCCCTCACTAAAATTTCAAGGTAGAAGTGTTCTCCCTGAGTATGCACCGTTGCGAAAGTTTGTTGTGCTAAGACACCACGTGATGATCGGGTGTGATAAGCTCTATGTTCACATACAGCGGGTGCAAGACAGTTTTGCACATGCAGAATACTCGGGTTAAACTTGACAAGCCTAGCATGTACAGACATGGCCTCGGGACACTGGAGACCGAAAGGTCGAACGTGAATCATATAGTAGATATGATCAACATAGAGATGTTCACCATTGAAACTACTCCATCTCACGTGATGATCGGACATGGTTTAGTTGATTTGGATCACATAATCATTTAGATGACTCGAGGGATGTCTATCTAAGTGGGAGTTCTTAAGTAATATGATTAATTGAACTTAATTTATCATGAACTTAGTCCTGATAGTATTTGCATATCTATGTTGTAGATCAATAGCTCGTGTTTAGCTCCCCTATTTTATTTTTGATATGTTCCTAGAGAAAAATATTTTGAAAGGTGATAGTAGCAATGATGCGGACTGGATCCGTGATCTGAGGATTATCCTCATTGCTGCATAGAAGAATTATGTCCTTGATGCACTGTTAGGTGACAGACCTATTGCAGGAGCAGATGCAGACGTTATGAATGTTTGACAAGCTCGGTATGATGACTACTTGATAGTTTAGTGCAACATGCTTTACGGCTTAGAACCGGGACTTCAAAAATGTTTTGAATGCCATGTAGCATATGAGATGTTCCAAGAGCTGAAAATGATATTTTAGACTCATGCCCGTGTTAAGAGGTATGAGACCTCTGACAGGTACTTTGCCTACAAGATGGAGGAGAATAGCTCAGCTAGTGAGCATGTGCGCAGAATGTCTGGGTACTACAATCGCTTGAATCAAGTGGGAGTTAATCTTCCAGATAAGATAGTGACTGACAGAGTTCATTAGTCACTATCACCAAGTTACTAGAACTTCGTGATGAACTACAATATGCAAGGGATAACAAAAACGATTCCCAAGCTATTCGCGATGCTGAAATCGGCAAAAGTAGAACTCAAGAAATAGAATCAAGTATTGATGGTTAAACAAGAACACTAGTTTCAAGAAAATGGGCAAGGGAAAGAAAGGGCACTTCAAGAAGAATGGCAAGCAAGTTGCCACTCCCGTGAAGAAGCCCAAAGCTAGACCCAAACCTGAAACTGAGTGCTTCTACTGCAAAGGAAATGGTCACTAGAAGCGGAACAACCCCAAAAACTTGGCGGATAAGAAGGATGGTGATACCTCTTGAGCATGCGTTGGTTTTCCCTTGAAGAGGAAAGGGTGATGCAGCAAAGTAGCGTAAGTATTTCCCTCAGTTTTTGAGAATCAAGGTATCAATCGAGTAGGAGACTACACGCAAGTCGCCCAGTACCTGCACAAACAATCAAGAACCTTGCAACCAAGGCAATAAAGGGGTTGTCAATCCCTTCACGGCCACTTGCAAAAGTGAGATCTGATAAAGATAATAAGTTAAATATTTTTGGTATTTTTGTTGTATAGATTGGAAAATAAAGATTGGAAAATAAACAGTAAACTAGAATTATAGATAGGAAACTTATATGATGTAAAGTAGACCCGGGGGCCATAGGTTTCACTAGTGGCTTCTCTCATGATAGCATATATTACGGTGGGTGAACAAATTACTACCGAGCAATTGATAGAAAAGCGCATAGTTATGATGATATCTATGGCAATGATCATGAACATAGGCATCACGTCCGTGCCAAGTAGACCGAAACGATTCTGCATCTACTACTATTACTCCACACATCGACTGCTATCCAGCATGCATCTAGAGTATTAAGTTCATATGGACGGAGTAACGCTTTAGGCAAGATGACATGATGTAGAGGGATAAACTCAAGCAATATGATATAAACCCCATCTTTTCATCCTTGATGGCAACAATACAATACGTGTCGGTTCCCTTTCTGTCACTGGGATCGAGCACCACAAGATTGAACCCAAAGCTAAGCACTTCTCCCATTGCAAGAAAGATCAATCTAGTAGGCCAAACTAAACCGATAATTCCAAGAGACTTGCAAAGATATCAAATCATGCATATAAGAATTCAGAGAAGAACCAAATAATATTCATAGATAATTAAGTTCATAAACCCACAATTCATCGGATCTCGGCAAACACACCGCAAAAGAGTATTACATCGAATAGATCTCCAATAACATCGAGGAGAACTTTTTATTGAGAACCAAAGAGAGAGAAGAAGCAATCTAGCTAATAACTATGGACCTGAAGGTCTGTGGTAAGCTACTCACACTTCATCGGAGAGGCTATGGTGTTGATGTAGAAGACCTCCGTGATCGAATCCCCCTCCGGCAGATAGCCGGAAAAGGCCCCAAGATGGGATCTCACGGGTACAAAAGGTTGCAGCGGTGGAAAAGTGGTTTCATGGCTCCCCTGGATGTTTTCAGGATATAAGAGTATATATAGGCGAAAGAAGTTGGCCAATGGAGCTACGAGGGGCCCACGAGGGTGGGGGGCGCGCCCTCCTGCCTCGTGGCCGCCTCGTTGCATCTTTGACTTCCACTTCAAGTCTCCTGGATTGCGTTTGTTCCAAGAAAGATCCTCGCGAAGGTTTCATTCCGTTTGATATTCCTTTCTGCGAAACACTGAAATAGGCAAAAAACAACAACTGGCACTGGGCCTCCGGTTAATAGGTTAGTCCCAAAAATAAGATAAAAGAGCATATTAAAGCCCATTAAACATCAAAAACAGATAATATAATAGCATGGAACAATAAAAATTATAGATACGTTGGAGACGTATCAGCATCCCCAAGCTTAATTCCTGCTCGTCCTCGAGTAGGTAAATGATAAAAACAGAATTTTTGATGTGAAATGCTACTAATATAATTTTGAATGTAATTCTCTTTATTTTGGCATGAATGTTCAGATCCGAAAGATTCAAGACAAAAGTTTAATATTGACATAAAAATAATAATACTTCAAGCATACTAATCAAGCAATTACGTCTTCTCAAAATAACATAGCCAAAGAAAGCTCATCCCTACAAAATCATATAGTTTGTCCATGCTTCATTTTCGTCACACAAAATGCTCTCATCATGCACAACGCCGATGACAAGCCAAGCAATTGTTTCATACTTTAGTATTCTCGAACTTTTTTAACTTTCACGCAATAAATGAGCGCGAGCCATGGACATAACACTATGGGTGGAATAGAATATGATAATGGAGGTTGTGCAGGGAAGACAAAAAAGGAGAAAGTCTCATATTGACGTGGCTAATCAACGGGCTATGGTGATACCCATCAATTGATGTCAATGCGAGGAGTAGGGATTGCCATGCAACGAATGCACTAGAGCTATAAATGTTTGAAAGCTCAACAAAAGAAACTAAGTGGGTGTGCATCCAACTTGCCTGCTCACGAAGACCTAGGGCATTTGAGGAAGCCCATTGTTGGAATATACAAGCCAAGTTCTATAATGAAAATTCCCACTAGTATATAAAAGTGACAAAATAAGAGACTCTCTATAATGAAGATCATGGTGCTACTTTGAAGCACAAGTGTGGAAAAAAGATAGTAACATTGCCCCTTCTCTCTTTTTCTCTCATTTTTTAGGCCTTCTCTTTTTTTATTTGGCCTTTCTCTTTTTTTGGGCCTTCTCTTTTTTATTTGGCCTTTATTTTTTTCCTCACACGGGACAATGCTCTAATAATGATGACCATCACACTTCTATTTATTTACAACTCAAGGATTACAACTCGATACTAGAACAAAATATGACTCTCTATGAGTGCCTCCGGCGGTGTACCGAGATGGGCAATGAATCAAGAGTGACATGTATGAAAAATTATGCATGGTGGACTTGCCACAAATACGATGTCAACTACATGATCATGCAAGGCAATATGACAATGATGAAGCGTGTCATAATAAACGGAACGGTGGAAAGTTGCATGGCAATATATCTCGGAATGGCTATGGAAATGCCATGATACGTAGGTATGGTGGCTGTTTTGAGGAAGATATAAGGAGGCTTATGTGTGATAGATCATATCATATCACGGGGTTTGGATGCACCGGCGAAGTTTGCACCAACTCTCGAGGTGAGAAAGGGCAATCCACGGTACCGAAGAGGCTAGCAATGATGGAAGGCTAAGAGTGCGTATAGTCCATGGACTCAACATTAGTCATAAAGAACTCACATACTTATTGCAAAAATCTACAAGTCATCAAAACCAAGCACTACACGCATGCTCCTAGGGGGATAGATTGGTAGGAAAAGACCATCGCTCGTCCCCGACCGCCACTCATAAGGAGGACAATCAAAGAAACACCTCATGCTTCAAATTTGTTACACAACGGTTACCATACGTGCATGCTACGGGACTTGCAAACCTCAACACAAGTATTTCTCAAATTCACAATTACTTAACTAGCATGACTCTAATATCACCATCTTCATATCTCAAAACAATCATCAAGTATCAAACTTCTCCTAGTATTCAATGCACTCTATATGGAAGTTTTTATTATACCCATCTTGGTGCCTATCATATTAGGACTAATTTTATAGCCAAAGCAAATTACCATGCTGTTCTAAAAGACTCTCAAAATAATATAAGTGAAGCATGAGATATCAAATGATTTCTATAAAATAAAACCACCACCGTGCTCTAAAAGATATAAGTGAAGCACTAGAGCAAAATTATCTATCTCAAAAGATATAAATGAAGCACATACAATATTCTAATAAATTCCAATTCATGTGAGTCTCTCCCAAAAGGTGTGTACAACAAGGATGATTGTGGTAAACTAAAAAGCAAAGACTGAAATCATACAAGACGCTCCAAGCAAAACACATATCATGTGGTGAATAAAAATATAGCCTCAAGTAAAGTTACCGATAGACGAAGACGAAAGAGGGGATGCCTTCCGGGGCATCCCCAAGCTTAGGCTTTTGGTTGTCCTTGAATTTTACCTTGGGGTGCCTTGGGCATCCCCAAGCTTAGGCTCTTGCCACTCCTTATTCCAAAATCCATCAAATCTTTACCCAAAAACTTGAAAACTTCACAACACAAAACTTAAACAGAAAATCTCATGAGCTCCGTTAGTATAAGAAAACAAATCACCACTTTAAGGTACTGTAATGAACTCATTCTTTATTTATATTGGTGTTAAACCTACTGTATTCCAACTTCTCTATGGTTCATACCCCCCGATACTGTTGACACCAGATTTTGGCATGGTCAAAAACACAATTAAGATGGCGTCAAATGAAAAAGTGTTCGAAACGAGAAAGTTCTGCATCGTCAAAAGGAGAAACTTTGATATTTGGGCCATAGCCATCGATCTCATCTCTAAGGCCAAAGTTGTGTTTGAAGTACTCAGATTTTGTATTCAAAATACTATTTGGCTGATTACACCCCCAAGACAGCTTTGCATGGAAAAATGATCTACACGGATTGTCTTCGTCTCGTCGAAACGATCGATTTTTATATAAACATCGTCCAAATCCGGGTCCGTATGCAAAAGTTAGAGCAATCGGAGTGCAGCCCTGTCATGAGGCGAGATGTGGCGCGCCCTACCAGACGCATGTCTGATGGGTAGCACGAGGGAACAGGTGTTTGCGCGAGCGATTTGACCCTCAAGATGACCTCTGATCAAAAAAAATTCAACATGAAAGTTGTTCGTCTCGTTGAAACGGTCAAGATTGCTTTTGGGCTCATTTTCATCCGAGGTGGTTTATCACCTTAAAAATTACCTGCAAGGTGCAGCCAGTTTAAACCGAACAGTTTTGGAAAGTTCAGACAAAACCAATCCGAATTTGACTAGGGTTTTGGAATCCAAGCCTTTTCCTTGCACGGGAAGTCCAGCCGCCTCTTATATACCTAAGGGGTGACGGCCGATTAAACAACACACAATCGATCAATTCATCTACCATTTTCTATCTTTTATTTTTTTCTCCTTAATCCTAGTTCTTCTTCTTCCTCGTTCTTCGTCTGTTCTTCTTGTTGCAGGGCGGCGAACCTCGAGGAACTAGGGGCGATCAGGTCGACCTAGGGCAGCCCATAGCCGCTGCGCGCCCTGACGGGGTCCTTCCCGGGCGTGTGGGGTTTCACGAGAGCGACGAAGGGACCGAGGAGTAAAAAGAATCCTACTCTCCGATATATATAATCCTAAGACTCAAAACATTTTTGTTCTAGACTCAACAACGCCAGCGATTCGATCAAGCAGGGGGCTCCTAAGTCGGGGTTGGCTCTGATTACCAACTTGTAACGCCCACGATGCGGCTATATCTCCCTCGTGTCGAGGCACGACTTAGAGGCATAACCGCATTGTGGTTTTTTCGCAAGAAGGGTCATCTTCACACAATCCCATGTAATGAACAAGAATGGGATAACGAGAGTTGGCTTACAATCGGCACTTCACACAATACATAAATAATTCATACATCATCCAAAATCCACACATAGACCGACTACGGTCAAAACCAAATGAAAATAAGATAACCCCAAATGCTAGATCCCCAATCGTCCCAACTGGGCTCCACTACTGATCATCAGGAAATGAAACATAGTAACGACCATGTTCGTCGTCGAACTCCCACTTGAGCTCGGTTGCGTCACCTGCACTGGTATCGTCGGCACCTGCAACTGTTTTGGTAGAATCTGTGAGTCACGAGGACTCAGCAATCTCACACCCGCGAGACCAAGACTATTTAAACTTATAGGAAAGGATGGTGTAATGAGGTGGAGCTGCAGCAAGCACTAAGCATATGGTGGCTAACATACGCAAAAGAGAGCGAGAAGAGAAGCAACGCAACGGTCGCGAAGCTAGAAATGATCAAGAAGTGATCCTGAAACTACTTACGTTCATGCATAACTCAAACCGTGTTCACTTCCCGGACTCCGCCGAAAAGAGACCATCACGGCTACACACACGGTTGATGTATTTTAATTAAGTCAAGTGACAAGTTCTCTACAACCGGACATTAACAAATTCCCATCTGCCTCATAACCGCGGGCACGGCTTTCGAAAGATAATATACCCTGCAGGGGTGTCCCAACTTAGCCCATTATAAGCTCTCACAGTCAATGAAGGATAAACTTTCTCCCAGGAAGACTCGATCAGTCTCGGAATCCTGGTTTACAAGACATTTCGACAATGGTAAAACAAGTCCAGCAAAGCCGCCCGATGTGCCGACAAATCCCGATAGGAGCTGCACATATCTCGTTCTCAGGGCAACACCGGATGAGACTAGCTACGAGTAAAACCAGCACTCAAGTTTCCCCAAGGTGGCCCCGCAGGCAGCTCGGTTCGGACCAACACTCGAAGGAGCACTGGCCGGGGGGGGGGGGGGTCTAAAATAAAGATGACCCTCGGGCTCGTGAAAACTCAAGGGAAAAGGCTTAGGTGGCAAATGGTAAAACCAAGGAGTTTTATTCAAGGCGAACTGTCAAGGGGGTCCCATAAATCACCCAACCGCGTAAGGAACGCAAACTCAAGGAATATAATACCGGTATGACGGAAACTAGGGCGGCAAGAGTGGAACAAAACAGCAGGCATAAGGCCGAGCCTTCCACTCTTTACCAAATATATAGATACATTAATTAAATAAGAGAAATTGTGATATTCCAAAATATCCATGTTCCAACATGGAACCAACTTCAACTTCACCTGCAACTAGCAACGCTATAAGAAGGGCTGAGCAAAAGCGGTAACTTAGCCAAACAACGGTTTGCTAGGAAAGGATGGTTAGAGGCTTGACATGGCAATATGGGAGGCATGATATAGCAAGTGGTAGGTAGCGCAACAAGGCAATAGAACGAACAACTAGCAAAGCAAAGATAGAAGTTCTCAGAGTTGTCGAAAGCTTGATCCTCGTAAGCGTACTCAACAGGTTCCTCGTTCAAGAACTCATCTCCCGGCTCTACCCACAGCAAGAACACAAGCAATGGAACCACAATCAATCACGGGAAATGCACAAACAACATGATGCGATACATGCATGATATGCGAGATATGATATGCGATGCGTATGCGTGCTCCAGAAGAAAAAGGATGAACAAGGCAGTAATTTGGCAAACCAAGTGTGCCACTGGAAAGATGAGATGATTTTGGTCAAAATCGATATAAAGATCACCGGAAACGGATGCACGGTTTGCAAATGGCAAGCAAAACAAGAATGACACGATTCTGCGATTAACAGCATGATAGCACTTAGAATGCAACAAGTAACTATGCTACAACACTCCAATATAGCAATAAAGCATATGGCAGTGATCTACAGAAGATGCTTGACAAAAGATGAACACTGAGCTACGTCTAGATCACACAATAACAGGTCCAAACAAGCATGGAAAAAGTGCAAAAGATATCAGGTTCACAGACTTGGTAAAAATACTGGACATGGCACAAACAGCATCAGGTAGCAATGTTCTAAGCAAGCAATCAACATGCTACAGGAACTTAACATAGCAAAACAAGGCATGGCATGAATCTACTAAATGCATATAACAAAAGTCCCTTACTGACCTTAAGCCAAAAAAGGATCAGAAGGTATGATGGCACCCATGTAAACATAGCAAGTTTCGTTAACAGGTTCCATACTTTTAGCAGAAAACAGAGCATGGCATTAACAGAAATTATGAGGTCATCTTTGTGAGCTTTATGCACTCATCACAAAGCAATGCATGACAAAACAAGCAAACCTACAGCAAGATGGCATGTTTATGAAGTTAACCATGGCAAGAGAAAGTTGATAGCACGTATGGATCAACTATAACAACCTTGGCAAAATTGAATATCATGTTAACAATCTGTCAGGAATATTGTATAGCAAAAGTAGAGCAAGATTAAGACATGCTAGGCACTCCATAATTGCAAAAAGGGGCATGGATGGATATAGCACAACTATATCTACAAAACATCCTTACTGAACATGCCCAAAAGAAGCATGGATCTCTCTGTGGACACATGGATACATGGCAACAAAATAACAGCAGTAACAGACAGCAAAAATCCTGTCCCTGAAAACAGAAATATCACGAAGCCTAGTTTGCATGCTTGTGCTAGTCACCACATAGATCACAAAAATACATGGCACACACCTCTGTAAAGATGGCATGGCATAGATCAAAACACCTGTAGAGCTCATGCCCATAAGATGCACACATCAATTGCAACAAAAATAACAAAACACAAAGTTCTGATAAGTAACAGCAGTAAACATCATATAGCACTCTTACAAGAGATTTGGGCATCAAGATGGACTCAAACGAGCATGGCACAATGTAACAAAATGAAGATCATCTCGAGACGAACATTTCGATATATTATGCACGCAAAACGGAGCAGTACGCGATGAGATATGGTGCGATGAACTTGAGCACATAATGCAATAATATACGGGACTTAGCAGAAAACGAGGGGATTTCGGGGTCAACCTCCAGATCCAGATCGGGGCGGCACGGAAGTCGAGGTTCATCGGGGTAGAGGGCGACGGTGGCCGGAGCTCGGGGAGAGGGAGGAGACCGGCCGGAGTGCGAGGCCGGCTAGGACGGGCGCCGGCGCGGGCGAGGATCGAGGACGGGCGCGGCGACGACCGGCGGGCGGCGGCGACCGGCGCTCGGGCAGCGGGGAAGAATGGCGAGGCGGCGGACGGCGGAGGCGACCTGGGGCGTGGGGCGGCGCGGCGGCGGGGAAGCCTCGGGGCACGGGCGCCAGTGGGAGGACGAGGGCGCGGGCGAGGACGGGATCCGGTCGGCGGACGGCGGACGGGCCGGGAGGGCCCGACTCGGGCTCACCGGGCCACGAGCGGTGGATGGCGGTGGCGGGACACGTGGCGAGGCACGGTTGGAAGCGGGCGGTGGCGGCGCTGACGTGGCGGCAGCGGACTGGCCGGGGTGAGGTGGCGGAGGTCGTGTCCGGCGCCGGGCGGACACGTCCGGCGGCGCGGAGGAGCAGGGCTAGGGTTTATCTGCGATTTGGAATGGGGAGGCACATATATATATATATATAGGTAGAGGGAGCTAGGAGAGTCCAAATGAGGCACGGTTTTCGCCCACACGATCGTGATTGAAAGACCGAGAGCATGGAAGTGACTAAGAGGGGTTATTGGGCTGTTTGGAGGGGGGTTTTGCTGCAACACACAAAAGGACTTTGCGGTTACCCAGTTAACTGTTGGAGCATCAAACGACCTCCAAAAGGAACGAAAGTTGACAGGTGGTCTACCGGTGGTATACCAAGGCCACTTGGCAAGACTCCGTCCATTCCGAGAACGTTTAACACCCGCTCACGAAAAGAAAACAAGAGGGATGTGCCGGTGCATGTCGGAGTGCCGGATTGCAAAACGGACAACGGGGAAAATGCACGGACGCATGAGACGAACATGTATGCAAATGAGATGCGCATGATGACAAGATATGAGATGCATGACCTGAACAAAATACAAAACGAAAAACAAAACCCAACCACGGAGGGAAATCATAACACATAGCCGAAAATGGCAAGAGTTGGAGTTACAAATATGGAAAGTTACATCCGGGGTGTTACACACACTTTTTGGCGACTCCGCTGGGGACGAAGCTTTGACCGGTCTCCAGCCCGTTCTTACTACGAAGAGATCGTCATCTAGGGTCTGACATCTACGAAGGTAATACGAATACCCAATTCACTTATGTAGATGCAAATAATGCATATGTTGTTGCTAGATCGTCTAATGAGCATAATGTATCGGCTAGCCCTAGTTTTATCAATCATGTCTCTAATTATGTGCAACAACCGATTTAGAATAATCTTCATGCTTCAACTTCATATAATTTCAGCAACATGCAACATATGTATCCCTACTCCCATGCATCGGCAACCCCACAAATCTATATGCCGATGAACAACATGATGAGTTTGGTTAATCAAGTTGAGACACCCCATGTAGGAACTTCCAATAGGATGCAACAAAGTGTTTCAACTTTTTATTCATGGGCAAATAACTTGCAGTTTGTTAATCCAAACATGTTGGTGGATAGGGGAATTGGCCATGCTACTACTAGTTATTCGGCCAATTACTCTCAAACATCATATGCTATACCTCATGCTACTAATTTTCTGGCACCATACGCAAGTGTTGATGTCCATAATTCAGCTCCGCACCTTCATGGTCATGGCCGAATAAGTGAAACTTATACAGGAGCACAAATGCCTTCACCTACTACCGTGGCATATCATGTTCCCCCAACACAATTACAGAATTTCGGTGACATATCATTACCGAAAGAGTTTAAAAGTGTCGAGGGGCAATTCTATCCAGATTGGGTCATTAAGAAAAATCTTACATCTTTTTGGGACGAATGCAATGTTGTTCTACATGAATTAATAAAAGAGGAAATGCCTATTAATTCTACTGCAATCCAAGCTAGATTATGCCAAAAAGAGAAAGCATTGGGCGTGGATAGAATTGTCAAGAAAGGTGGTGATTCGGATAACAAAGTTAATTCGGCTATTGAAAATACCAAATCAAATATTACATATGCCGAATCTTTTCTAGAAAAACAGGACAACAAGGTGTTGGGGAGCTATTCGTAAGAGGAACAACATATCGTTCAAGTAACACAACCATCATGCTCTCCCAAAGTGTTTGAAAAGGTATGTCTAGCAAGTGATTTACCTATCTTTCAATTTGGTCACAACTTTATTGTTGATGCTTCTATAAGAAAAATTCTCATAAGTAATTTTGAAAGACCAATGAAGAAGGGAAATGTACTTGTTAGCAATAAAACTGTTTAGAGCATATCGGTCAACCTATTGTGCCATTTATAAAGACCGATAGTGACCTATTATTGCAGACAAATTTTTCCCCATTGCTTTATCAAAATTTCATATATAATTCGGTGGCTTTGCTTGTTTCATACTTGGCTTGCACTTGGTCTCAACTGACACATGTGTATTCTAACTATTTTCGTTTCAGAAATTTAAAGCCAAGGTCAAATTCTTTTGAGAAATCCGATGCTAATATAATATCTTATCCAAATACATCGGAGATAGGGTGCAAAACACAATGCATAGCCAAATGGGGATATTCCAAATTTGAACCATTCATTTGCTTAACTCCAAAGCCATTTGCACACCAATATCGGCTAGAAAACAAGAAGTATACCTTCAATTCAAGCATGTGTGATCAAATATTTGATTTGTTGCTGAAAAATAATTATATTAGAGTTCTTGATCACCATGTGAAGCCATCAATCCAAGGACGAATGTATTGCAAGTTGCATGATTCGTCCAATCATAATTTTGAGGATGGCAACATGTTTCGTCAAATAGTTAAATCAGCCGTTGATAAAGGACGATTAAAATTTGTTGAAACACGAAGGGATGACCAGTCTATTCCGATTGGTCCTAATGGAAAAAAGTTTTTGAATCGGCTACTTCAAGACGATTCCTTTAAAGATGAGAAGGTAAAAACTACAGGTGATTGGATCAAGCTTTTAAGTAAAGAAGTTGTTCAAGAGCACAATGAAAATATTCTTGAAGGCATGAGTTCTATCGAAGATACAATGAAGATGCCAAGGACTGGGGGGCAACAAAGCAATCCAAAGATCGATGCAAGCAAAAAAAAGGAGATAAAGGCCGCAATAAGCACAAGCACAAGAAATCAAAGGTCACTTTTGCACAGTTATTAGATAAATATCAAAAGAAAAGTGAAGAGAATGGTGCTTATCGACCGAGAAATGCAAAAGCATCAAGATCACCCCCTAGGCGCAAATCCAAGGATCGATATTGGCAAGAAAAGAATTTTAATGCAACGTGTTGATATCCATATTTTTGGTCACCAATGCCGATGCCGTGGATGCCTCCCTATGCTCATGTAGATCGATATTCATCATGGGACAGGTATGATACAATGGCACATTCTCCATCATATTTTAGACCATCTCACCATTATTATGCAGCTTCAAGAAGATCAACGTTCAGTGAGCTGTCATATGTTCAAGACCGTTTCAATAAGAAAGAATCGGTCCGAAGCTCAAGAAAGAAGGAAGAGGTGATCAAACAAGTATATCGAGTTAAAAAAGATGGTCGCAAGAGTGCCAATTCAGATTTGATCTTAAAGGATAAAGAGCCAATTAAAGTGTTAACACTGGCTACTAAAGGCAATGAGATGAAGCAATCAATTGTCGAGAATCAAAGTGCCAAATCTGAAGAAAAGAAGTTGAAAGTGCACAAGGTAAAACAAGAATTGTCATTAGCTCAAACGAAATCGCAGCCAAGGCGCTCACTCGGCTTATCGTATTGTCAAAAAAAGAAATTACAAAAACTTAGTGCACAAGAGCTCGAAAAGTGAAACATGGCATGGGTTCCCAAAGGAAATAATCAAAACAAGAGTGATGTGCTAGGTTCCATTGCAAAAAGTGCGACAAAGGTAAAGAAGGAAAAGAGTGAAAATTATGAACGACCAAGCCGAAGGTTTCAACGTCTTCGGTGCACACATTATCCACATTCTCCAACTATGCCATTGATGCCGATGACATGGAATTCATCCTCAGGTATGACTGGTTACCCTCCATGGACTTATTTTGATCCATGGACGCAATATACCTTCTTACAAGATGCAAGGGTTTTACCTCATCACCATACATTCGATTAGCTATATTTTGTTGCTAATTAAAGTGGCTGATATATAACTATCGCCCTAAGCAAAGACATGGCTGATATATAATTATCGTCCTAAGCACATATAAATGGACGATGGAGTGTTGACATCGTCCTTAGAACAAACTCTGAGCAAATTATTTTTCGGCATCCAAATTTTGCCGAAAAACAGGGGGGGCATGTGTTGACACCAGATTTTGGCATGGTCAAAAACACAATTAAGATGGCGTCAAATGACAAAGTATTCAAAATGAGAAAGTTCTGCATCGTCAAAAGGAGAAACTTTGATATTTGGGCCATAGCCATCCAATCTCATCTTTAAGGCCAAACTTGTGTTTGAAGTACTCAGATTTTGTATTCAGAATACTATTTGGCTGATTACACCCCAAGACGGCCTCGCATGGAAAAATGATCTACACGGATTGTCTTCGTCTCGTCGAAATGATCGATTTTGATATAAAAGTCGTCCTAATCCGAGTCCGTATGCAAAAGTTAGAGCAATCGGAGTGCAGCCCTATCATGAGGCGAGATGTGGCGCGCCCTACCAGACGCATGTCTGATGGGTAGCGCGAGGGAACAGGTGTTTGCGCGAGCGATTTGACCCTCAAGATGACCTCTGATAAAAAAATGTTCAACATGACAGTTGTTCGTCTCGTTGAAACGGTCAAATTGCTTTTGGGCTCATTTTCATCCGAGGTGGTTTATCACCTTAAAAATTACCCGCAAGGTGCAGCCAGTTTAAACCGAACAGTTTTGGAAGTTCGGACAAAACCAATCCGAATTTGACTAGGTTTTGGACGGGAATCCAAGCATTTTCCTTGCACGGGAAGTCCAGCCGCCTCTTATATACCTAAGGGGTGACGGCCGATTAAACAACACACAATCGATCAATTCATCTACCATTTTCTATCTTTTATTTTTTCTCCTTAATCCTAGTTCTTCTTCTTCCTCGTTCTTCGTCTGTTCTTCTTGTTGCAGGGAGGCGAACCTCGAGGAACTAGGGGCAATCAGGTCGACCTAGGGCAGCCCATAGCCGCTGCGCGCCCTGACGGGGTCCTTCCCGGGCGTGTGGGGTTTCGGGTCTTCCAAAGCCCTCGCCGGATTGCCTGCGTACCGCGCTTCCGGCCGGGTCTCCTTTGAAGTGAGCTGCGGTGCATCACCCCGGCGTCGAGTGTACACGGTGACGTGTTCGTGTGCGAACAGATACTAGCCATATATTCATCAAAATAAGCAAACAACACACGAAAAACAGAATCTGTCAAAAACAGAACAGTCTGTAGCAATCTAAATCAAACGTATACTTATGTAACTCCAACAATTCTGAAATAAATTGTTCACCGTGAGGAATTTGTCTATTAATCATCTAGAAAAAGAATCAACCTAAAATATCTCTCCAGTAAAAAATGGCAGCTAATCTAGTGAGCGCTAAAGTTTCTGTTTTTTACAGCAAGATCGCAAAGACTTCACCCAAGTCTTCCCAAAGGTTCTACTTGGCACAAACACTAATTAAAACATAAAACCACATCTAAACAGAGGCTAGATGAATTATTTATTACTAAACAGTAACAAAAAGCAAGGCACAAAAATAAAATTTGGTTGCCTCCCAACAAGCGCTATCGTTTAACGCCCCTAGCTAGGCATAGAAACAAGAATAGAACTAGGTATTGTCATCTTTGGTAGGAAATTCTTCAATTGAACGCTTATAACCCTTAGGAAATTCTTTCTTTTTGTTGATGATCAAACTCTTAGGCAATAAATCAAGAAATTCGTTTGTAGCAAAAGGTTCCTTAATGATAGCGAAAAAGTTGGGGTGAACACTTATTGATTTGAGATCTTCATTCTCCTTACTAGAAGATTCACCCTTATTTTTAGGAACATACATAAACTTGGAAAATTTGGTAGGAGGAAGGTTTGAGGTGTTTCTAACGGCAGAAAAGGCAGACCCTAAGTTGGTAATAATATCCTCAAGTTTATCAATTCTAGTGGAATCTTGATCTATTTTTCCATTAACTATGGGTTCCTTTTCTCTAAAAAAATTCAGAGTAACTCCTACCTTAGATCCATATTGGGTAATTTGGTTGTGGATCTTTTTATCCAAATTCTTGATCAACTCTATAGTGGCAATTTTATTTGCAATAATATCAAGCCTTTGCATCACATGTTCCAAAGTTAAAATAGTTCCGTTAACCAAAAGAGGTGGTGTGCCTAGCAAACCTATCGTAGCATTATAAGAATCAAAAGTATGGCTACCCAAGAAATTCCCTCCGGTAATGGTATCAAGAATATATCTATTCCAAGGGGTGATGCCCACGTAAAAATTGCAAAAAAGGGAAGTAGATTGCTTCCTAGTGGATCTATTCTGAGCAATGCAAATTCTATACCAAGCATCTTTTAGATTTTCTCCCTCCCTTTGTTTAAAATTAAGAACTTCGTTATCGGGAGTATTAACAATGATAGAAGGACTGGCCATGATGGTGAAACAAACGATCTAACACATGGACACACAAGGAGCAAGCGAAAAAGAGGTGAACAAAAAAGGGCGAATAAAATGGCAAAGGTGAAGTGGCGGAGAGGAAAACGAGAGGCAAATGGCAAATAATGTAATGCGAGGGATAAGAGTTTGTGATGGGTACTTGGTATGTCTTGACTTGAGCGTAGATCTCCCCGGCAACGGCGCCATAAATCCTTCTTGCTACCTCTTGAGCATGTGTTGGTTTTCCCTTGAAGAGGAAAGGGTGATGCAGCAAAGTAGCGTAAGTATTTCCCTTAGTTTTTGAGAACCAAGGTATCAACACAGTAGGAGACTACACGCAAGTTGCCTAGTACCTGCACAAACAATCAAGAACCTTGCAACCAACGCGATAAAGGGGTTGTCAATCCCTTCACGGCCACTTGCAAAAGTGAGATCTGATAAAGATAATAAGATAAATATTTTTGGTATTTTTGTTGTATAGATTGGAAAATAAAGATTGCAAAATAAATAGTAAACTAGAATTATAGATAGGAAACTTATATGATGTAAAGTAGACCCAGGGGCCATAGGTTTCACTAGTGGCTTCTCTCATGATAGCATATATTACGGTGGGTGAACAAATTACTGCGGAGCAATTGATAGAAAAGCGCATAGTTATGATGATATCTAAGGCAATGATCATGAACATAGGCATCACGTCTGTGTCAAGTAGACCGAAACGATTCTACATCTACTACTATTACTCCACACATCGACCGCTATCTAGCATGCATCTAGAGTATTAAGTTCATAAGAACGGAGTAACGCTTTAGGCAAGATGACATGATGTAGAGGGATAAACTCAAGCAATATGATATAAACCCCATCTTTTTATCCTCGATGGCAACAATACAATACGTGTCGGTTCCCTTTCTGTCACTGGGATCGAGCATCGCACGATTGAACCCAAAGCTAAGCACTTCTCCCATTGCAAGAAAGATCAATCTAGTAGGCCAAACTAAACCGATAATTCGAAGAGACTTGCAAAGATATCAAATCATGCATATAAGAATTCAGAGAAGAACCAAATAATATTGATAGATAATCAAGTTCATAAACCCACAATTCATCGGATCTCGGCAAACACACCGCAAAAGAGTATTACATCGAATAGATCTCCAAGAACATCGAGGAGAACTTTGTATTGAGAACCAAAGAGAGAGAAGAAGCCATCTAGCTAATAACTATGGACCCGAAGGTCTCTGGTAAACTACTCACACATCATCGGAGAGGCTATGGTGTTGATGTAGAAGCCCTCCATGATCGAATCCCCCTCCGGCAGATCGCCGGAAAAGGCCCCAAGATGGGATCTCACGGGTACAGAAGGTTGCGGCGGTGGAAAAGTGGTTTCGTGGCTCCCCTGGATGTTTTCAGGGTATAAGAGTATATATAGGCGAAAGAAGTAGGTCAATGGAGCTACGAGGGGCCCACGAGGGTGGGGGCGCGCCTACCCCCCTGGGCGCGCCCTCCTGCCTCGTGGCCGCCTCGTTGCATCTCTGACTTCCACTCGAAGTCTCCTGGATTGCGTTTGTTCCAAGAAAGATCCTCGTGAAGGGTTCATTCCGTTTGATATTCCTTTTCTGCGAAACACTGGAATAGGCAAAAAAACAGCAACTGGCACTGGGCCTCTGGTTAATAGGTTAGTCCCAAAAATAATATAAAAGAGCATATTAAAGCCCATTAAACATCCAAAACAGATAATATAATAACATGGAACAATAAAAAATTATAGATACGTTGGAGACGTATCAGATGGCAAAGTGAACAAAAGTATATTTGATATACATGTTATTGACGTGTACTTTACTAGTGTTCATAGTAACTCCAAGGTATTCTATACCAGTTCAGTTGCTAAGATTAGTAACTCAAAACAGGAGTTGCAAAATGAACAACGACTAGTTAAGGACAAGGTGACGATTTGTGTTGGAAGTGATTCCAAGGTTGATAAGATTACCATCGCACACTCCCTCTACCTTCGGGATTAGTTTTGGGCCTAAATAAATGTTATTTGGTGTTTGCGTTGAGCATGAATATGATTGGATCATGTTTTTTGCGATACAGTTATTCATTTAAGTTGGAGGATAATTGTTGTTCTGTTTAGATGAATAAAACCTTCTATGGTCATACATCCAATGTAAATGGTTTATCGAATCTTGATCGTAGTGATACACATATTCATAATATTGATGCCAAAAAGATGAAAAAGTTGATAATGATAGTGCAACATACTAGTGGCACTGCCGTTTAGGTCATATTGGTGTAAAGCGCATGAAGAAACTCCATGCAGAGGGACTTTTGGAATCACATGATTATGAATCATTTGATACTTGCGAACCATGCCTCATCGGCAAGATGACTGAAACTCCGTTCTCCGGAACAATGGAGCGAGCTAATGACTTATTGGAAATAATACATACTGATGTATGCAGTCCGTGAGTGTTGAGGCTCGCAGCGGGTATTGTTATTTTCTGACCTTCATAGATGATTTGAGCAGATATGGGTATATCTACTTAATGAAACAAAAGTCTGAGATATTTGAAAAGATCAAAGAATTTTAGAGTGAAGTGGAGAATCATCATAACAAGAAAATAAAGTTTATACGATCTAATCGCGGAGGCGAATATTTGAGTTACGAGTTTGGCCTTCATTTAAAACAATGTGGAATAGTTTCACAACTCACGCCACCTGGAACACCACAGCGTAATGGCGTGTCCGAACGTCATAACCGTACTTTATTAGATATGGTGCGATCTATGATGTCTCTTACCGATTTACCAATATCGTTTTTGGGGTTATGCATTAGAGACAGTCGCATTCACGTTAAATAGGGCAACGTCTAAATCCGTTGAGACGACACCGTATGAACTGTGGTTTGGCAAGAAACCTAAGCTATCGTTTCTTAAAGTTTGGGGTTGGGATGCTTATGTGAAAAAGTTTCAGCCTGATAAGCTCGAACCCAAATCGGAGAAGTGCGTCTTCATAGGATACCCAAAAGAAACTGTTGGGTACACATTCTACCACAGATCCGAAGGCAAGATCTTTTTTTTCTAAGAATGGATCCTTTCTAGAGAAGGAGTTTCTCTCTAAAGAAGTGAGTGGGAGGAAAGTAGAACTTGATGAGGTAATTGTACCTTCTCTCGAATTGTAAAGTAGCACATCAGTGAAATCCGTTCCCGTGATGCCTACACCAACTAGAGAGGAAGCTAATGATAATGATGAAACTTCAGATAAAGTTACTACCGAACCTCGTAGGTCAACCAGAGCATGTTCCGCACCAGAGTGGTACGGTAATCCTATTCTGAAAGTCATGTTACTAGACCATGACGAACCTACGAATTATGAAGAAGCTATGATGAAGCCCAGATTCCGAAAAATGGCTTGAGGCCATGGAATCTGAGATAGGATCCATATATGAGAACAAAGTGTGGACTTTGGTGGACTTGCCCAATGATCGGCAAGCCATTGAGAATAAATGGATCTTCGAGAGGAAGACAAACGCTGATGGCAGTGTTACTATCTACAAAGCTCGGCTTGTCGCAGAAGGTTTTCGACAAATTCATGGTGTTGACTACAATGAGATTTTCTCACTCGTAGCGATGCTTAAGTCTGTCTGAATCATGTTAGCAATTGCCACATTTTATGAAATCTGGAAAATGGATATCAAAACTGCATTCCTTAATGAATTTCTTAAAGAAGAGTTGTATATGATGCAACCAAAAGGTTTTGTCAATCCTAAAGGTGCTAACAAAGTGTGCAAACTCCAGCGATCCATCTATGGAGTGGTGCAAGCATCTCAGAGTTGGAATATACTCTTTAATAAGGTGATCAAAGCATATGGTTTTATACAGACTTATGGTGAAGCCTGTATTTACAAGAAAGTGAGTGGGATCTCTGTAGCATTTCTGATATTATATGTGGATGACATATTATTGATTGGAAATGATATACAATTTCTGGATAGCATAAAAGGATACTTGAATAAGAATTTTTCAATGAAAGACCTCGGTGAAGCTACTCATATATATTGGGCATCAAGATCTATAGGGATAGATCGAGACGCTTAATAGGACTTTCAAAAACACATACCTTGACAAAGATTTTGAAGGAGTTCAAAATGGATCAGTCAAAGAATGGGTTCTTGCCTGTGTAACAAGGTGTGAAGTTGAGTAAGACTCAAAACCCGACCACGGCAGAATATGGAGAGAGAATGAAAGGCATTCCCCATGCCTCAGCCATTGGTTCTATAAAGTATGCCATGCTGTGTACCAGATCTATTGTATACCTTGCCATGAGTTTGGCAAGGGAGTACAATAGTGATCTAGGAGTAGATCACTGGACAACGGTCAAAATTATCCTTAGTTACCTTAAAGAGGACTAAGGAAATATTTCTTGGTTATGGAGGTGATAAAGAGTTCGTCGTAAAGAGTTACGTCGATGCAAGCTTTGACACTGATCTAGATGACTCTAAGTCTCAATCTAGATACATATTGAACGTGGGAGCAATTAGCTAGAGTAGCTCCATGCAGAGCATTGTAGACATAGGAATTTGCGAAATACATACGGATCTGAATGTGGCAGACCCGTTGAATGAAACTTCTCTCACAAGAAAAACATGATCACACCTTAGTACTCTTTGGGTGTTAATCACATAGAGATGTGAAACAGATTATTGACTCTAGTAAACCCTTTGAGTGTTGGTCACATGGCGATGTGAACTACAGATGTTAATCACATAAAGATGTGAACTATTGGTGTTAAATCACATGGCGATGTGAACTAGATTATTGACTCTAGTGCAAGTGGGAGACTGAAGGAAATATGCCCTAGAGGCAATAATAAAGTTGTTATTTTATATTTCCTTATATCATTATAAATGTTTATTATTCATGTTAGAATTGTATTAACTGGAAACTTGATACATGTGTGGATACATAGACAAAACACCGTGTCCCTAGTAAGGCTCTACTAGACTAGCTCATTAATCAAAGATGGTTAAGTTTCCTAACCATAGACATGCGTTATCATTTGATGAACGGGATCACATCATTAGGAGAATGATGTGATGGACAAGACCCATCCGTTAGCTTAGCATGTTGATCGTTCAGTTTTATTGCTATTGCTTTCTTCATGTCAAATACATATTTCGTCGACTATGAGATTATGCAACTCCCGGATACCGGAGGAATACCTTGTGTGCTATCAAACGTCACAACATAAGTGGGTGATTATAAAGATGCTCTACAGTTATCTCCGAAGGTGTTTGTTGGGTTGGCATAGATCGAGATTAGGATTTGTCACTCCGAGTATCGGGGAGGTATCCCTGGGCCCTCTTGGTAATGCACATCATAATAAGCCTTGCAAGCAGTGTGACTAATGAGTTAGTTGTGGGATGATGTATTACGGAATGAGTAAAGAGACTTGCCAGTAACAAGATTGAACTAGGTATGAAGATACCGACGATCGAATCTCGGGCAAGTAACATACCGATGACAAAGGGAATAACATATGTTGTTATTACGGTATTACCGACAAAGATCTTCATAGAATATGTGGGAACCAATATGAGCATCTAGGTTCCGCTGTTGGTTATTGACTGGAGAGGTGTCTCGGTCATGTCTACATAGTTCTCGAACCCGTAGGGTTCGCACGCTTAGCGTTCGATGACGATTTTGTATTATATGAGTTATGTGATTTGGTGACCGAATGTTGTTCGGAGTCACAGATGAGATCACGGACATGGCGAGGAGTCTCGAAATGGTCGAGAGGTAAAGATTCATATATAGGACAATGATATTTAGACACAGGAAGTGTTCTGGGGGTACCGGGTACATATCGGGTCACCGGAGGTGTTCCGGGCATCCCCCGGCAACTACATGGGCCTAAGGGGCAAAGAAGGGGACAGACCAGCCCCTAGGGGGCTGGTGTTCTCCTTGTAGGACAAAATAGGGGGGAAGGAAATAGGATAGGAGGGAAAGGAAGGGGAGGGATTCGGCCTTTCCCTTCCTTCTCTCCTCCCTCCTCCTTCCTTCCCCCTTCGGATGAATATGGAAGGGGGAGGCCGAATTGGGAGGCCCCCGTAGGATTCCTCCTACTTGGGGTGCCCCCTTGGCTGCCTCTCCTCCCCTCCAACCTATATATATGAGGGGGCACCGCTAGAACACGCAACATTGATTCCTAGCCATGTGCGGCAACCCCCTCCATAGTTTACGCCTCCGGTCATATTGTCGTAGTGCTTAGGCGAAGCCCTGCACGGATCACTTCACCATCACCGTCACCACGCCGTCGTGCTCACGAAACTCTCCCTCGACACTTTGCTAGATCAAGAGTTCGAGGGACGTCATCGAGCTGAACATGTGCAGAACTCGGAGGTGCCGTACGTTCGGTGCTTGATTGGTCGAAACGAGAAGAAGTTCGACTACATCAACTGCCTTGTCAAACGCTTCCGTTTTCGGTCTACGAGGGTACGTGGACACAATCTCCCCCTCTCATTGCTATGCATCTCCTAGATAGATCTTGCGTGAGCGTAGGATTTTTTTGAAATTGCATGCTATGTTTCCCAACACATCATGCTAACACTTCTGTTTCGCAGGGAAAGCCTAAGGGCTATGAATATGTGCATTATTCTTCAAATCATTATGTTCATAAGTCCTCGAAGAATTTCTCTGCTTATTCATAGGCTTACTAACCCCCTCTTCTGTGAAACGAAGTGGACTAGAATCTATGCCACCTTTGTCTTATGGAGCTCGCAGAATGATGAACTCTTTGCCACCCCTCCAGATGTGGGTGGTGAAGAAAAAGAACTAATCTCTTATACAGGGTCAGGTCTCCAGACGAACTTGAACGTCTGAAGTATTTGCTGGAGACCTGAATATGCTTGAAAGGATGCAAGCTAATCATGAAGAAATGAATATTCATTTCTCACGTCCTTATACTGCTATTTCTGTTGTACTGCTTGATGAAATCCAATCTGATGAATTTGATGTCATATTCTCCACCGCTGAAGTATATGAGTTCATAAGTTGCACTAATTCATCTGCAGGATGATCAACCCAAAGCTATTGAGTGGTCCTCGACAATGGATGTACAAATCACATGACCGGTGACAAGAACCTATTGATGGACACTGCTTTATCTCCATCGCATCTAAAGCATATCACCTACGCTGACAAAGGAAAAAGCAAGGTATTGGGTCTAGGTAAGGTTGCGATCTCAAAGGATCGACACATGGACAAAGTCATGCTTGTCGAGTCCTTAGGATTCAACCTCATATCTGTCTCAATGGTTTGTGATCTTGGTATGGTTGTTGTCTTTGGCAAGTATCATTGTGTTGTGATCATGGAATCTGACAATTCCAAAGTCTTCGATGGCTTTAGGAGAGGAGACTTGTATATTGTTGATTTCTTGACAGGACCACAACTTGCCACATGTCTACTTGCAAAAGCTTCAGAAGGCTGGTTATGGTATCGATGACTAGGTCATGCTGGCATGAGGAACTTACACACACTCACGAAGAAGAAGCACATCATTGGCATTGAGGGCGTCAAATTCCTCAAGGACCATCTGTGTGGAGCTTGTGAAGCAAGCATCCCTCAAAGACTATCATGACTACCACTCGTCCATTTGAATTGCTTCACATGGATCTCTTTGGCCCTACTCACTATGCCACATTCACAAATGCAACATCTTTATAAGGCTTTGTTATTGTTGATGACTATTCTCGTTACACATGGGTGCATATCATCACTTACAAAACTGAAGTACAGGAAGTCTTCAAATGATTTTCCTCAAGGGCCTCGACGAATTTGGTGTGAAGATCAAGCACATTAGGAGTGACTAATACGTCTCCAACGTATCTACTTTTCCTAATGCTTTTCCTCTTGTTTTGGACTCTAATTTGCATGATTTGAATGAAACTAACCCCGGACCGATGCTGTTTTCAGCAGAACTACCATGGTGTTGTTTTTTGTGCAGAAATAGAAGTTCTCGGAATGGAACGAAACTTTGCGATGATTTTTTATACAATAAAAGAGAATCTCTGGAGCCAAGAGTTACCTGAGGGGGGCACCTGGGTGGGCACAAGCCACCAGGGCGCGCCTGCCCCGCAGGCGTGCCCAGGTGGGTTGTCCCCACCTGCTGGCCCCGCAGACCCTGAAACCGACGCTATAAAATCCTATTTTCAGAGAAAATACAAGGAGAAAGAATTGTCGCGATCCACGAGACGGAGCGGCCATCACCTCCTGTTCTTCATCGGGAGGTCAGATCTGGAGTCCATTTGGGGCTCCGGAGAGGGGTATCTTTGTTCTTCGTCATCACCAACCCTTCTCCATCACCAAATCCATGATGCTCCCCACCGGGAGTGAGCAATCCCTTCGTAGGCTCGCTGGTCAGTGAGGAGTTGGATGGGATTCATCATGTAATCTAGTTAGTTCTATTAGGGCTTTATTCCTAGTATCCACTATGTTCTGAGATTGATGTTGCTATGACTTTGCCATGCTTAATGCTTGTCACTCTGGGCTCGGGTGCCATGATTTCATATCTGAACCGTTTATGTTATCACATTTATATCCATGTTCTAGATCCAATCTTGCAAGTTATAGTCACCTACTACGTGTTATGATCCGGCAACCCCGGAGTGACAATAGTCGGGACCACTCCCGGTGATGATCGTTGTTTGAGGAGTTCATGTATTCACCGTGTGTTAATGCTTTGTTCCAGTTCTCTATTAAAGGGATGCCTTAATATCCCTTAGTTTCCAATAGGACCCCGCTGCCACAGGAGGGTAGGACAAAAGATGTCATGCAAGTTCTTTCCATAAGCACGTATGACTATCTACGGAATACATGCCTACATTATATTTATGAACTGGAGCTAGTGCTGTATCGCCCTAGGTTATGACTGTCACATGATGAATATCATCCAACAAATTACCGATCCAATGCCTACGAATTTATCTTATATTGTTCTTGCTAAGTTACTATTGCTATCATTACTGTTGCACTTGCTAGAAAACTACTGCTATCACTTTTACTGTTACCATTGCTGCTGTAACTATTATCAAAACTATCATATTACTTTGCTACTAATCACTTGCTGCAGATAATTAGTCTCCAAGTGTGGTTGAATTGACAACTCAGCTGCTAATACTTGTAAATATTCTTTGGCTCACTTTGTGTCGTATCTATAAATTTGGGTTGAATACTCTACCCTCGAAAACTGTTGCGATCCCATATACTTGTGGGTTATCAGTGACAATGGGACCTAGTTCAAGAATACTGGTCTTGATGACTATCTTGATGAACTTGGTATTACTCACGAGTTATCTGCTCCCTATACTCCTCAGCAGAATGGCGTCGTGGAGCGCAAGAACAGGACTCTCGTTGAGATGGCTCGCACTATGCTTGATGAATACAAGACGCCACCTTGCTTCTGGCCTGAGGCAATTGATACTACGTGCCACATCATCAACAGGGTATATCTTCACAAATTCTTCAAAAGGACCTCATATGAACTCCTCACTGACAAGAAACCCAATGTGAGTTATTTCAAAGTCTTGGGTGCTAAATGTTGGATTAGAGATCCTCATCACAATTCTAAATTTGCACCGAAAGCACATGAATGTTTTATGCTTGGTTATGGAATGACTTGCACACCTACAGAGTCTTCAACACCTTTCATCGCAAGGTTGTTGAAACTGTAGATGTGCGGTTCAATGAAACTAATGGCTCGCAAAGAGAGCACCTACCTCCTGTGCTAGATGAAATGTCACCTGAGGAATCCATCAAGTTCAAGGCTACTGAGGATGTCATTCCTACCGAAGAATCTGCTGAAGAAGTCATTCTAGAACATGAAGAACATCATGTTGGTGCACCTGAAGAAAATGGCTCTAAAGAAAATGCTGAGCCCACTCAACATCGTCAACCTGCTCATCCTCGCGTTGCAAATGAAGTGCAGATCAATACAACCCTGTAAATGGCTTTGGCAAAGTAAGTGCACCACGAAGATCAAGGTGTTTGGCTGGCTTTTGTTCTTTGACAGACTTAACACCAAGGATATGCTGGTTAGGAGACACTGGCGCTCAAATCAGGATGACAATATTTGCCTCATCTGCAGTGAGTTGGCGTATGAGAATAGGATACATCTATTTTTTAACTGCACCTTCACCTGTAGAATCTGGAACTATTTGGTCTGGAGGTTCAGATATCCTGCAATGTCTCCTGCACGCCAGGTCCATCTTCACACACCCTTTCTTCGTTGAAGTTATACTAATAGCAGCATGGAATATTTGGATTATGCGAAATGGCAGAATTTTCAGAGCTGAGAGAGCTACTTTCAGTCCTTGGAAGTGTAATTTCATCCATGATATTTCTTTGCTTGCTCACAGGGTGAAGGACTATAACAAGCCAAAGCTTTTGGCTTGGATTGCTTCTTTGTTGTAAAGCAAGTACAGTTAGTTAGCAAATAGGTAGACTCTTTCCCCTTTTGTTTTTCTTCTTTGTATAGTCTGTTTTACTTGTACAGTGGTTCTTTATATAATAAAGGGCTGTGGGGCTTTGCCTCACAGTAAATATTCAAAAAAAATGAAGTGCAGATCAAGAAAATCATCGATGACATCAACACACCAGGTCCTCTCACACGCTCAAGGGCTTCACATCTGTCTATCTTTTGTGGGCATTTTGCTTTTGTCTCTATCACAGAGCCCACCAAAGTTGATCAGTCATTTCTGGAGCCTGAGTGGATTCAAGCGATGCAAGAGGAATTACATCAATTCGAGCTCAACAATGTCTGGGGAGTTGTAAAGTGACCAGACCCACGCAAGCACAATATCATCGGTACCAAATGGATATACCGCAACAAGCAAGATGAAAATGGCTTTGTGGTGAGGAATAAGGCTCATCTTCTAGCTCAAGGCTACACACAGGTTGAAGGAATTGATTTCGATGAAACTTTTGCACCCGTTGCTAGACTTGAGGCTATTCGCATATTGCTTGCTTATGCTAACCATCATAATATCATCTTATATCAAATGGATGTGAAAAGTGCATTCCTCAATGGTAAGCTCGAGGAAGAAGTATATGTTGCTCAACCCCCAGGTTTTGAAGATCCTAAGCATCCTGACAAAGTTTTCAGACTCATTAAGGCCCTCTATGGCCTCAAGCAGGCCCCTCGGGCGTGGTATGATACTTCGAAGGAATTCCTTATGAAGAAAGGCTTCAAACCCGGTTCACTTGACCCAGCTCTTTTCACCAAAACCTATGATGATGAATTATTCGTGTGCCAAATATATGTTGATGATATTATCTTTGGCTGTACTAACCAAAAGTTACAGTGACGAATTTGCCTATATGATGAGTGAGGAATATCAAATGCCTGTGATGGGAGAATAGAAATTCTTCTTGTCACAGTCCCAGATCAGCCCTTGCTTGATTTTTCTTGCCTCCATGCATCATGTTTAAATTCAAATGAAATTTGAATTGAGGAATTTTCAAAGCCTCAGAAACCTTTTAAAAATGATCAACATTAAAATCTTCTCAAAGAAGCCTAAGAAAATGTTCCTGTTAAACCTTGAAAAATATTGGCAAGAATAAAATTCAAACCAATATTTTTGGAAGGTTTAACATATTTATTTTGGGCCTTTGAATTAATCCAATAAATATTTGAATTGGATCTATATTTGTTATATAATAAATATATGTTCAATAATTCTGGAAATTATTGTGTAGCTTTGGATAAGTCCATTTGGTTTACACAATTATTTTCATGAATTTTGAAAATGGTTTGGTCTTTGAACTGAATCAAAACATAATAGCAAAAATAGAAAACTGAAACAAAAGAAAAGGACAGAAAACCTACCCGCACTTACCTGGCGCTCACCTGCCGCCCAAGTGGCCAGCCCAGCCCACCAGTGCCCCCCTTGTCATCTTCCTCCTCTGCCAGAAGGACTGGGCGCGTGGTCGCCCCGCGCGCGCCCGCTCTCCGCCAGCTCCTGCTTGCCGCTTCCCCGGGACACCCTGGAGACGCCACGCACTCCCTCTCGACCCCCTCGCTCTCTCCCTGGACCCCCTCCCCCTCCTCTGCTCTCTCCCGCAGCACCACCGAGCGCGTTCGCCACCGCCGCTCGCCACAACCGCGGCCACCGCCTCCCCCTCGCCTCACCGACGTGCCCAGAAGCTCCGCCACTTCGTCATCGACCCCCTCGCTGAGCTACACAACGCCGGACGCCTCGAAGCGCCGCCGCCGACGCCTTCTTCTTCCTCGGGTCGCCGAGATCACCTCCGCCGCCCCGCTCGCTTCGGACCTCCACCGAGCTCGCCGTAGCCTCTGCTGCAACCACTGTGAGCTCACGGAGCTACTCCCCTTCCTCTCCTACTCGCGTTCATGCTCTAGCTTCGTTCCCCATCTCCGCTGAAGCTCGCCGCTGCCATTGCCAACGAGCTCCGTGGTCCTGAGCTCGGCCGCTCACCCGAGCATCACCAGCGTGCTCGCCGCGCTCCTGTGAACCTGAAGCACCCACGGGTTCACCCTGCCGTGCCCTGTAGCGCCATCTCCGCCGTTGCCCGAGCTCCGGCCGCCGCCCAAGTGGTCGCCACCGTAGTTCCCGACCTCCCCTCGCCCAGCACTACTGCTCCGGACACTTGACTGGCCGGCATGTGTTTCATTTCGTTCCTGTGTCTGTCCCTTCGGAGAAATGTCACGCGGTGACATCCGGAGTCCTGCCTAGCCTGCTACAGCCCAGGTTCCCGGAGTCCTGTTAGCCCAGTGCTACAGCCCGGATTCACATGCTGCCGACCGACACGTTCGATGTTGATTCATGTATGCCTGTCCCCATACGTTAGTGCCGCTTTGGGTTCATGACTAGCCATGTCGGCCCGGGTTCTCTGTCATATGGATGCTAGCGACATTGTCATATACGTGAGCCAAAATGCGCAAACGGTCCCGGGACATGGTAAGGCGACACCCGTGGGAGTACCGTGTGTGAGGCCGCAAAGTGATATGAGGTGTTACAGGCTAGATCGGTGTGACTTAGAAACGGGGTCCTGACACTTCTTAAGTCTTCAAATTCGTCAACAGCGCAACGGCATCTTCATATCTCAAGAGAAATACCTCAAGGATGTGTTGAGGAAATTCGGCATGCAAGATTGCAAAGGCGTCAAAATCCCTATGCCCACAAATGGCTCTATGCACTGATGAAAATGGTATAGACTTTGATCAAAAGGTATACAACTCCATGATTAGCTCTTTATTGTCGCTGGTATGCGTCGGTCCTAAACAAACGGTTTTAACCCCTTTCCGCGACAACATTTGGAACCGTCGCCAACTGAGTGTGGGCGATAGGGGGGTCCTTCCCACACGACCCAGAAATTGTCGGGGATAGGCTCTCCTGGGACCCAGGCTAGGGTCGTGTGCGATCGGGAGAGGCATCGAAACCGAATCATTTCCGTAGGTATGTACATCCCACACGGTGAATCCCAGAAAATCATTTCCGTAGGTGTGCACATCCCACACGGTGAATCCCAGAAAATCATTTCTGTAGGTATGTACATCCCACACGGGAATCCGAGAAAAACATTTCCGTAGGTATGTACATCCCACACGGTGAATCCCAGAAAAACATATCCGTTCGTATGTATATCACACACAGTCAATCCAAGGAATATGTTTCCGTTCTTATGTACATCCCACACAGTCAATCCAGGGAAAATGTTTCTGTTCGGACGTACATCCCACACAGTTCTATGTGTAGGTTCGTGTGTGAAAGGTGTAACTATCACACACGGTCTGCCTTGGTTAACCGTTTGCTTTTATCAACTATATCACACACGATTTGATGAAGAAAAATATGTGGCATTGAGCTATCCATCGCAAGCGCATTTACTGCTAGAACCATTTGCAAAGGTCCTGTTGGGGAACGTAGCAATAATTCAAAATTTTCTACGCATCACCAAGAACAATCTATGGAGTCTTCTAGCAACAAGAGGGAAAAGAGTGCATCTACATACCCTTGTAGATCGCGAGCAGAAGCGTTCAAGTGAACGGGGTTGATGGAGTCGTACTCGTCGTGATCCAAATCACCGATGACCGAGCGCCGAACGGATGGCACCTCCGCGTTCAACACACGTACGGTTGGGAAGACGTCTCCTCCTTCTTGATCCAGTAAGGGGAGGGAGAGGTTGATGGAGATCCAGCAGCACGACGGCGTGGTGGTGGAAGCAGCGGGGATCTCGGCAGGGCTTCGCCAAGCTCAGCGAGAGGGAGAGGTGTCACGGGAGGGAGAGGGAGGCGCCAGGGGCTTGGGGTGCTGCTCCCATGCGCCTCCCCACTATATATAGGGGTGGAGGGGGCTGGTTTCTTGCCCTACAAGTCCATTGGGACATTGGCAAAGGTGGGGGAAAGAAATCCCATCATTTCCCTTCCCCACCGATTGTTATCCCCCTTTTTTAGGGATCTTGATCTTATCCCTTCGGGATATGATCTTATTCCTTCTAAGGTGGGATGTTGGTGCGCCTTGACCAGGGGTGTGGGGCCTTGCCCCCACTACCCACGTTCATGTGGGTCCCCCCATGCAGGTGGGCCCCACTTCGGAACCTTCTAGAACCTTCCCGGTACAATACCGAAAAATCCCGAACATTTTCCGGTGGCCAAAATAGGACTTCCCATATATAAATCTTTACCTCCAGACCATTCCGGAACTCCTCGTGACATCCGGGATCTCATCCGGGACTCCGAACAACTTTTGGTTAACCGCATACTAATATCTCTACAACTCTAGCGTCACCGAACCTTAAGTGTGTAGACCCTACGGGTTCGGGAGACATGTAGACATGACCGAGACATTTCTCTGGTTAATAACCAACAACAGGATCTGGATACCCATGTTGGCTCCCACATGCTCCACGATGATCTCATCGGATGAACCACGATGTCGAGGATTCAATCAATCTCGTATACAATTCCCTTTGTCAATCGGTACGTTACTTGCCCAAGATTCGATCGTCAGTATCCCAATACCTTGTTCAATCTCGTTACCGGCAAGTCACTTTACTCGTACCGTAATGCATGATCCCGTGAACAAACACTTGGTCACATTGAGCTCATTATGATGATGCATTACCGAGTGGGCCCAGAGATACCTCTCCGTCATACGGAGTGACAAATCCCAGTCTCGATTCGTGCCAACCCAACAGACACTTTTGGAGATACCCGTAGTGCACCTTTATAGCCACCCAGTTATGTTGTGACGTTTGGCACACCCAAAGCACTCCTATGGTATCCGGGAGTTGCACAATCTCGTGGCCTAAGGAAATGATACTTGACATTTGGAAAAGCTCTAGCAAACGAACTACATGATCTAAGAAGATGCATTTATCCGCTTTGGGTTCGAGCTTATTAGCCTGAAACTTTTCCACATAAGTGTTGCAGCCTCAAACTTTTAAGAAACGACAGCTTAGGTTTCTCTAAACCATAGTTCATACGGTGTCGTCTCAACGGAATTGCGTGGTGCCCTATTTAAAGTGAATGCGGTTGTCTCTAATGCCTAGCCCATAAATGATAGCGGTAATTCGATAAGAGACATCATGGTATGCACCATATCCAATAGGGTGCAGTTATGATGTTCGGACACACCATCACACTATGGTGTTCCAGGCGGTATTAGTCGTGAAACAATTTCCACAATTTCTTAATTGTGTGCCAAACTCGTAACTCAAATATTCATCTCTATGATCATATCACAGACATTTTATCCTCTTATCACGACGATCATCAACTTCCCTCTGAAATTACTTGAACCTTTCAATAATTCAGACTTGTGTTTCATCAAGTAAATATACTCAGCATCTACTCAAATCATCTGTGAAGCAAGAACATAACAATATCCACTGCATGCCTCAGCACTCATTGGACTGCACACATCAAAATGTATTACTTCCAACAAGTTGCTTTCTTGTTCCATCTTACTGAAAATGAGGCCTTTCAGTCATCTTGCCCATGTGTTATGATTTGCATGTCTCAAGTGATTCTAAATCAAGTGAGTCCAAACGATCCATCTGTATGGAGTGTCGTCATGCATATCTACCAATAGACATGGTTCGCATGTCTCAATCTTTCCAAAAACGAGTGAGTCCAAAGATCCATCAACATGGAGCTTCTTCATGCGTTTTATACCAATATGACTCAAATGGCAATGCCACAAGTATGTGGTACTATCATTACTATTTTATATCTTTTGACATGAACATGTGTATCACTACGATCGAGATTCAATGAACCATTCATTTTAGGTGCAAGACCATTGAAGGTATTATTCAAATAGACAGAGTAACCATTATTCTCCTTAAATGAATAACCGTATTGCGATAAACATAATCCAATCATGTCTATGCTCAACGCAAACACCAAATAACAATTATTTAGGTTTAACACCAATCTCGATGGTAGAGGGTGCATGCGATGCTTGATCACATCAACCTTGGAAACACTTCCAACACATATCGTCATCTCACCTTTAGCTAGTCTCTGTTTATTCCGTAGCCTTTTATTTCGAGTTACCAACACTTAGCAACCGAACCGGTATCTAATAGCCTGGTGCTACTAGGAGTACTAGTAAAGTACACATTAACATAATGTATATCCAATATACTTCTGTCGACCTTGCCTACCTTCTCATGTACCAAGTATCTAGGGTAGTTCTGCTTCAATGACCGTTCCCCTCATTACAGAAGCATTTAGTCTCGGGTTTGGGTTCAACCTTGGGTTTCTTCACTAGATCAGCAACTGATTTGCCGTTTCATGAAGTATCCCTTCTTTCCCTTGCCCTTCTTGAAACTTGTGGTTTTACTAACCATCAACAATTGATGCTCCTACTTGATTTCTACTTTCGTGGTGTCAAACATCGCGAATAGCTCAAGGATCATCATATCTATCCCTGATTTGTTATAGTTCATCACGAAGCTCTAGTAGCTTGGTGGCAGTGACTTTGGAGAACCATCACTATCTCATCTGGAAGATTAACTCCCACTCGATTCAAGTGATTGTAGTACTCAGACAATCTGAGCACATGCTCAACGGTTGAATTTTTCTCCCTTAGTTTGCAGGCTTAAGAAACTTCTCAGAGGTCTCATACCTCTTGACGTGGGCACTAGTCTGAAATCCCAATTTCAGTCTTTGGAACATCTCACATGTTCTGCAACGTTTCAAAAACGTCTTCGGTGCCTCAATTCTATACCGTTTTAACATTACGCACTGAACTATCACGTAGTCATCAAAACATGTATGTCAGATGTTCGCAACATCCACAAACGACGCTCGAGGTTCAGCACACCGAGCGGTGCATTAAGGACATAAGCCTTCTGCGCAGCAGTGAGGACAATCCTCAGTTTACGGACCCAGTCCGCATAATTGCTACTATCAACTTTCACTAAATTTTCTCTAGGAACATATCTTAAACAGTAGAACTAAAGCGTAAGCTACGACATAATTTGCAAAGACCTTCTGACTATGTTCATGATAATTAAGTTCATCTAATCAAATTATTTAATGAACTCCCACTCAGATAGACATCCCTCTAGTCATCTAAGTGATACATGATCCGAGTCAACTAGGCCGTGTCCGATCATCATGTGAGATGGACTAGTCATCATTGGTGAACATCTCCATGTTGATCGTATCTACTATACGACTCATGTTCGACCTTTCGGCCTCTTGTGTTCCGAGGCCATGTCTGTACATGCTAGGCTCAGTTAGGGGGAACACGTCTCTTGAAATTTTAGTGAGGGATCATCTTATTTATGCTACCGTCGTTCTAAGCAAATAAGATGTAAACATGACAAAAATCACATGCAAATCATAAAGTGACATGATATGGCCAATACCATCTTGCGCCTTTGATCTCCATCTTCGAGGCGCGGCATGATCATCTTCGTCACCGGCATGACACCATGATCTCCATCATCGTGTCTTCATGAAGTTGTCTCGCCAACTATTACTTCTACTACTATGGCTAACAGTTAGCAATAAAGTAAAGTAATTACATGGCAGTTTTCATTGACACGCAGGTCATACAATAAATTAAGACAACTCCTATGGCTCCTGCCGGTTGTCATACTCATCGACATACAAGTCGTGATTCCTATTACAAGAACATGATTAATCTCATACATCACATATATATAATTCATCACATCCTTTTGGCCATATCACATCACATAGCAGACCCTGCAAAAACAAGTTAGACGTCCTCTAATTGTTGTTGCATGTTTTACGTGGCTGCTATGGGTCTCTAGCAAGAACGTTTCTTACCTACGCAAAAGCCACAACGGTGATATGCCAATTGCTATTTACCCTTCATAAGGACCCTCTTCATCGAATCCGATCCGACTAAAGTGGGAGAGACAGACACCCGCTAGCCACCTTATGCATCAAGTGCATGTCAGTCGGTGGAACCTGTCTCACGTAAGAGTACGTGTAAGGTCGGTCCGGGCCGCTTCATCCCACAATGCCGCCGAATCAAGATAAGACTAGTAACGGCAAGCAAATTGAACAAATCATCGCCCACAACTACTTTGTGTTCTACTCGTGCATAGAATCTACGCATAGACCTGGCTCTGATACCACTGTTGGGGAACGTAGCAATAATTCAAAATTTTCTACGCATCACCAAGAACAATCTATGGAGTCTTCTAGCAATGAGAGGAAAAAGAGTGCATCTACATACCCTTGTAGATCGCGAGCGGAAGCGTTCAAGTGAACGGGGTTGATGGAGTCGTACTCGTCGTGATCCAAATCACCGATGACCGAGCGCCGAACGGACGACACCTCCGCGTTCAACACACGTACGGTTGGGAAGACGTCTCCTCCTTCTTGATCCAGCAAGGGGAGGGAGAGGTTGATGGAGATCCAGCAGCACGACGGCGTGGTGGTGGAAGCAGCGGGGATCTCGGCAGGGCTTCGCCAAGCTCAGCGAGAGGGAGAGGTGTCACGGGAGGGAGAGGGAGGCGCCAGGGGCTTGGGGTGCTGCTCCCATGCGCCTCCCCACTATATATAGGGGTGGAGGGGGCTGGTTTCTTGCCCTCCAAGTCCATTGGGGCATTGGCAAAGGTGGGGGAAAGAAATCCCATCATTTCCCTTCCCCACCGATTGTTATCCCCCTATTTTAGGGATCTTGATCTTATCCCTTCGGGATATGATCTTATTCCTTCTAAGGTGGGATCTTGGTGCGCCTTGACCAGGGGTGTGGGGCCCTGCCCCCACTACCCACGTTCATGTGGGTCCCCTCATGTAGGTGGGCCCCACTTCGGAACCTTCTAGAACCTTCCCGGTACAATACCGAAAAATCCTGAACATTTTCCGGTGGCCAAAATAGGACTTCCCATATATAAATCATTACCTCCGGACCATTCCGGAACTCCTCGTGACGTCCGGGATCTCATCCGGGACTCCGAACAACTTTCGGTTAACCGCATACTAATATCTCTACAACTCTAGCGTCACCGAACCTTAAGTGTGTAGACCCTACGGGTTCGGGAGACATGTAGACATGACCGAGACATTTCTCCCGTCAATAACCAATAGCGGGATTTGGATACCCATGTTGGCTCCCACATGCTCCACGATGATCTCATCGGATGAACCACGATGTCGAGGATTCAATCAATCCCGTATACGATTCCCTTTGTCAATCGGTACGTTACTTGCCCGAGATTCGATCGTCGGTATCCCAATACCTTGTTCAATCTCGTTACCGGCAAGTCACTTTACTCGTACCGTAATGCATGATCCCGTGACCAAACACTTGGTCACATTGAGCTCATTATGATGATGCATTACCGAGTGGGCCCAGAGATACCTCTCCGTCATACGGAGTGACAAATCCCAGTCTTGATTCGTGCCAACCCAACAGACACTTTCGGAGATACCCGTAGTGCACCTTTATAGCCACCCAGTTACGTTGTGACGTTTGGCACACCCAAAGCACTGCTATGGTATCCAGGAGTTGCACAATCTCGTGGTCTAAGGAAATGATACTTGACATTTGGAAAAGCTCTAGCAAACGAACTACACGATCTTGTGCTATGCTTAGGATTGGGTCTTGTCCATCACATCATTCTCCTAATGATGTGATCCCGTTATCAATGACATCCAATGTCCATAGTCAGGAAACCATGACTATCTGTTGATCGACGATCTAGTCAACTAGAGGCTCACTAGGGACATGTTGTGGTCTATGTATTCACACATGTATTACGGTTTCCAGTTAATACAATTATAGCATGAACAACAGACAATTATCATGAACAAGGAAATACAATAATAACCATTTTATTATTGCCTCTAGGGCATATTTCCAACAGGTCCTTGACACATTTAGCAGGTTTATTAGTTTACAATTAATAATTCCAGTATTACGCAAATTCACATTTCATATCGAATAGCTGTTTGCCAATTTCATATCAGGCACATAAATATATTATAATATCACAGTACGGTAGCTACATGAAAACAGCACTGTACAACATATAGCTAGTTCAACTTCATAAGAACAATATATTCATTTCCCTAATCGAGATCATCCAGGCTCGTCTTATCCACCTCTGCTTTCAGTTCAGTAAGAACCCGTTTTGCACGGGCCAATTGGGAAAGTGCCTCCTCCTTCACCAACACCATCTTAGCAAAGTCTGATTTAAAAAATCTGAGCTCATTCTCCACCTTCAACTTTTTATCCCGCATCTTGAAATATGCTTCAGCGTTGACAACAGTTTCTCTAAGCCTACGTGTGTTATCTTCCTCATTCATGCTCCAGAGCTTCGCTAGGCACATCTTCAAAGACTGTGGCCACTCTTGATCAACCCACTCCAAGTAAGAACACTTCCGTTCATCCTATAATATTTAAAACTAGATCAGTAACAATTGTAGGGGAAATGGGTTTATAGCAACATAGAAAATTACCAATGCTTATTTTGAAAAACTGAAGAAACATGTTAATTATGACATATCTTCTAAAAAATATCAATGTGCAAATGAATTAATTGGTACTGAGACAACAACCAAATTACAGAACATCAGAAGCTATAATTAACTGCAACGACGCTACAAGTTCTTACTCATGTACAATAAATAACAAATTGAACATTTTATGAGGAAGGTAAATATAACTACAACAACATAGCGACAATGTTTAGATGACATCAAATTGATACTAACAGGTGTGTACATGCACAAATTTAGTAACATAGAACTAATAGCACTAAGGCCGTCCACTATGTATGCCAAAACTGGGGTAAAGACAACTGTTGCTACATCTCGCACCGGTGCCCTACACTTGCGAGCCGATGCAGCGGAAAAAAAATCAGGGACCCGGACTCCGGAGCACGTAGTTGCTCCAATGCCCAGTTCCTTTGTGCCATAAAGATTTAGTATTTTATGGCTTGGCTGCTCGGATGTGTGGACCAAAGTTGGCTGCACAAACTACTGAAGCGGTGCCAAATAATTTTCTAATGGAACCACTGATGAGATGGCAACAATTTAAGATACTAAGTACAAACCGTGACACCGTCTTAGGATGCGTTTGGTTGAAGGTGTGGTATGAATGTGTTGGGACCGTGACAGTGTCTGAATCACATCTAACAAATGATTTGTAACAACGAAAGAGGGTCTAACCTTCTCTGCACATGCCAGAAACTTCCTCCCACTGTCCACATAATCACACGCAAGTAGCTTCACGCATGGAGATTGATGGTGACAACGAGCAGATAGATCTTCAGCCACCCCGCTCCATTCGTTGCCACTGATTTTCTTAGGGAGCTACAAGAGGAAGAAATGACTCAAATCGACCGTCGGGTAAACATCCTTCATTCCAAGTCATAGCCCAAGAGAGAGAAGAGAGGCATACCCGGGTGGTGAAGGAGTAGTCGCCAGAGGAGGAACCGCTGAAGAAGTCTTTGAAGAAGACCATGGCGACCCCAACGGTAGGATGTGAGATGACGAGATCGAGGAAGCGGCTATAGCTTAGCAAGGAAGGAAGGAAGGAGGAAACATGGGAAATGTGACTTGTGGTTGGGGAGAAAAGGGGGTGGGGGCAGATATTTTGGCGGTAGGCCAAAATTTTGGAAACGTGGAGGGAAACTTTGCGCGCGGTGCCGCCGGACCATTCACTTTGAACGATTGTGTGCATCGCAAACGATTCTTCTGCTTTATGCGCATGGGATGAGTTTGGTAATTCTTCTGCTTTTGATGTACGCCATTGCATAATTTAACATCGCATGCTAATTTGGGCACACAAAAGAGCGTACAGCAGACATACCACACTTACTGAATCGAGCAATTTTAGTTAAACAGAGCCAGTTGACCTAAACATTGCTCTAAAAAAAGACCAGCATTGAAAACAAAGCCTAAGTACGCATAATTTTAACAAATCCGCCACCGCGCCGGCCTATGCATCGCCGGTGTGAGATGAGACATCGATGATTTATCCTGGTGACAAGCCGCCGTTGGTGGACTCTGCGTCTCCCTGCTGAAGTCGACCGCGTCCTCGTCCTCGGTGCCGCCCTCAAGGTTGTAGTGCTCATAGTAGTGGCTGCGCTAGAGCTTGCGTTGGTACTCCATCGCCGATTCCTCGACGGACAGACTCTTCTCTACGTCGACCTTGGCCACGCGCAACTCTTCCTCTCGGCGCTCCTCGATCTCCGCCTCCTCCTGCATCTCCAGCTCCCGCTCGGCGACCTCATGAGGAAGCAGGTGCTCCATGGCTACCGCCGCCTTTTCACACATGGGTTGCATGCTGGAGTCCGAGGTGGCCTGGAATATATTGGCGTGTGCATCCTCGATCTTGGCATGGATGGCCTCGACCCAGGCCAGGGCGACATCAGCGGCATGGACGGCAGCTCGAGCACTCTCAGCATTTGCAGCCGCCGTCGCAGCAGCAGCTGCAGCCGTCTTGGCTGCTGCAGCTGCCATGTCAGCTGCCGCAGACGCCCTCTCGGCGGAAGCGCCCGTGCTCAATGCGGATGCGGCGGCACTCTCAGCGTAGGCGGCCGCGCTCGGGGGGGGGGGGGGACACGGCCATCGTACGGGCCTTCACGAAGCATTTTCATGGCATCATCTTTGCAAGAAGGGGGTGCGGGAATGGGGATCGGGATTCGTGGATTGCCGGCACTAGAGCAGACGAGCCGGCGAAGCTTAAGGAGGGAGACTTAAAAAGACCAAGATATTTTCATCGCAAACGGTTCCTAGAAAACAACTGTGTGTGATGTTGTAGATATTTTTTATTAGCTGCGAAAGATGAATTTGGAGTAAAGTGCCAACGGATGGTGTTTTAAATGAACGAGAAATTTTGTAGTACTAATACAACTGTTGTCGGATTTCGGTTTCCGGCAAAACCCTTGAGGTTCGAACACTGGGTTGCGCACGGAGATCTCTCCCCCTCTAGCTCACGCCCTCACCACGGTCTCAAAGCTCAGCGCATCAAACTCACAGAACAAGAGACACAAGGTTTATACTGGTTCGGGCCATCGATGTGGTGTAATACCCTACTCCAGTTTGGTGTGGTGGATTGCCTCTTGGGCTGAGGATGAATAATTACAAGGGAAGAACAGCCTCCTGAGGAGAGGTGCTCTTGTGCTTGGTGAGCTTGTGTGGATGAGGGTGATCTGGATGGCCTTTTATCCGTTCCCTCCAGTTTTGTTCAGTTGCCTCCTACTGTGGTGGCTAGTCCTATTTATAGAGGCCCTGGTCCTCTTCCCAAATGTAGGCGGGAAGGGATCTAACAACGGCCAAATTCGAAGGGAGACAACTAGTACGAGTTATCCTGACTAAAGGTGGTATTCGCCTGCCAAAGGCTCTGGTGGTGACGCTGTCTTGGGCTCCACGGTGACCTCCTTCCTGCTGTCCTGCTGGTCCCGGTCTTGTTGCACCGATATGGAAACCTTTGCCTAATGCCTCGGGACTCCTCGCCTGCGCTTGCCTCTTTAGCACCAAAGAGGAAACGAGTACGCTGCACGCTTTGGCGCCCGCCTGGCCTTGGTCGTCATGGCTTGCGTCACAAAAACCCCGCGATGTGCCCCTCGCCTTGATCTCTCCGCCCCTCGCGAGCCAGCCTGGCGAGGCTGCCCCCGAGGAGGTCTTGAGTCGTCCGCCTCGCGAGGCTTGGCCCCTCGCGAGGGTCTTGAGTGTTTGCTGATGAAGATGGGCCGTACAGGGCCGCTAGTGGAGCCACGCCGTTGGCCGAGGCAGGCAAGTCTGGGGACCCCCATTCCCAGGACGCCAACAATAGCCCCCGGGCCCAAGGCGCGTGTAACACCCACGATGCGGTTATGTCTCCCACGTGTCGAGGTACGACTTAGAGGCATAACCGCATTGTAGGTTTTGTCCCAAGAAGGGTCATCTTCACACAATCCCATGTAATGAACAAGAATGGGATAAAGAGAGTTGGCTTACAATCGCCACTTCACACAATACCTAAATAAATTCATACATCATCCAAAATACACACATAGACCGACTACAGTCAAATCCAAATGAAAAGAAGATAACCCCAAATGCTAGATCCCCGATCGTCCCAACTGGGCTCCACTACTGATCAACAGGAAACGACACATAGTAACGACCAAGGTCCTCGTCGAACTCCCACTTGAGTTCGGTAGCATCACCTGCACTGGTATCATCGGCACCTGCAACTGTTTTGGTAGAATCTATGAGTCACGAGGACTCAGCAATCTCACACCCGCAAGATCAAGACTATTTAAGCTTATAGGAAAGGATGGGGTAATGAGGTGGAGCTGCAGCAAGCACTAAGCATATATGGTGGCTAACATACGCAAAAGAGAGCGAGAAGAGAAGCAACACAACGGTCGCGAAGCTAGAAAAGATCAAGAAGTGATCCTGAAACTACTTACGTTCATGCATAACCCAAACCGTGTTCACTTCCCGGGCTCCGTCAAAAAGAGACCATCACGGCTACACACGCGGTTGATGTATTTTAGTTAAGTCAAGTGTCAAGTTCTCTACAACCGGACATTAACAAATTCCCATCTGCCTCATAACCGCGGGCACGGCTTTCGAAAGATAATACCCTGCGGGGGTGTCCCAACTTAGCCCATTATAAGCTCTCACGGTCAATGAAGGATAAACCTTCTCCCGGGAAGACCCGATCAGTCTCGGAATCCCGGTTTACAAGACATTTCGACAATGTTAAAACAAGAGCAGCAAAGCCGCCCGAATGTGCCGACAAATCCCGGTAGGAGCTGCACATATCTCGTTCTCAGGGCACATCGGATAAGTCAAGCTATGAGTAAAACCAGGCCTTGAGTTTCCCCGAGGTGGCCCCGCATGCTCCTCGGTTCGGACCAACACTCAGAGGAGCGCTGGCCCGGGGGGGGGGGTTAAAATAAAGATGACCCTTGAGTCCGCGAAACCCAAGGGAAAAGGCTTAGGTGGCAGATGGTAAAACCAAGGTTGGGCCTTGCTGGAGGAGTTTTATTCAAAGAGAACTGTCAAGGGGGTCCCATAAATCACCCAACCGCATTAGGAACACAAAATCAAGGAACATAACACCGGTATGACGGAAACTAGGGCGGCAAGAGTGGAACAAAAGACCAGGCATAAGGCCGAGCCTTCCACCCTTTACCAAATATATAGATGCACTAATTAAATAAGAGATATTGTGTTATCCCAAAATATCCATGTTGCAACATGGAACCAACTTCAACTTCACCTGCAACTAACAACGCTATAAGAAGGGCTGAGCAAAAGCGGTAACTTAGCCAAACAACGGTTTGCTAGGAAAAGATGGTTAGAGCTTGACATGGCAATATGAGAGGCATGATATAGCAAGTGGTAGGTAGTGCAGCATAGCAATAGAGCGAACAACTACCAAGCAAAGATAGAAGTGATTTCGAGGGTATGGTCATCTTGCCTGAGATCCCGCAAGGAAGAAGAACGAGTCCAAGAAGAAGACGAACGGGCGTAGTCGAACGAATCCTCACAACTCCGAAACGAAACCGAAGCTAGCCAGAGAAGCAAACCGGAAAGACGCAAACAACATGGTAAACAACCATCACATCAACATGGCACGGTGCACAATCAAGTATGATGCATGTCCGGTTTAAATAGGCATGGCATGGCAAAGTGCAACAAACAACACTACAAATTAAATGGAGCTCAATATGCAACGACTTGCATATTGACGAAACACCACATCAATTATTTAGTTCTCTCTCGGTTATGTACCCAACAATATTAAATGTTATTAAACATGGCAAGGGGTGAAGCATATGAAAACTAACTATTTAGGCAAGTTTAAAAGAGGCCGGAAATAACAAACAACAATTCCGGAAAATCCCCGTATGCATAAATAGCAATTTAAAGGAAACAACAATAATAAACATTTTTAAATGTTGTTATCATGATGCGGATGACAATGCAAGTTTTATGCCATCTTATGAAAATGTTGACATGAGCATGTTATGAAGCATTTGTCACCGTGGTGGAAGAAAGGGGTGCCACGGCAACGAATCCGCAAATGATGCCACAGCAACATATCGGTTCCGGTAGCTCATGGAGATACCGGTGCAAAAGGAAGTGTGCGGATGTGCGGAACATGCTAGAGATGGTGGGGTGCTCCCGACTACCGGGTTCCCACGGGTCGACGGCATGGCAAACTAGGAGAAACATGTAATGACAACTCGGACACGATGCAACAACGGGCATCTCATACAACACTTGCATTCGCTCAAGGTGATCGACCCGTCGGTTATACCTTCGAAGCGTGCGTTTGGAGGCGGACGGGTTTGAAGTGGAAGTAGTTGTTCCTGGGTCGTCGTGGGAAGTAGTGGCACACGTGGCAGCGTAGTGGAAGTAGTGCTACACGTTCGTTTTTGGAGAGGTACGACGCGGCCAGGCTTCGGCCGTCAACAGCTCTGTTGGCCGGGACGGTCGATGGAGGAGGCGAACGGCGGGTCGGGGACGAGGCCGGACGTGAGGAGGAGCTGCAGAGGAGCGGCTGGAGATGGTGGTGGCGGCGCCATGGCTGCGAAGCTCGAGCAAGGGCGGCGGGGAGGCGCGGGTCCACGAGGACAAGGTGTAGGTGCGGGATGAGGGAGCGAGCGAGAGGAGGGAGGAGCGTGGGGATCTCCTCTCCCTGGTGCGATGCGTGTGCGTGTGGCGGCGGCATGGGAACGAGAGGGGAGATCGATGGAGAGGGTCGGGGCCTAGGGTTAAGGACAGGGGGTGCGGCTGGGCCTCTAGGAGCAAATGGGCCGGCCTGAGTTCTTGGCTGGGCTTCTCTCCCTCTTTCTCCCTCCTTTAAATCTCTTCCATATACAGAAAAGCAAAGAAAGAAGAGGAGAGAAAATAAATGGGTGGACAAAGAATTTGGGCATGGGGATTATTTTTCCCGGACTCACAAAAATACGAGGAACTTGACAAAATGGCTTGAGGATTTTTAGAGGAAGTAAAATCCACACGCGTTGGATTTAACTCGGCAGGTTTGAATTTCGAAACCCATTCAAATGAACTCCAACCGGGTTGAAAACTATAGAAGGTGACCCTACACACCAGATGTGATTTATGGGCAGATTTGGAACATTTCTGGGTAAAGTAAAATTGCAACTCAATTTTACTAAAAAGCCCCAAAGGAAGAATTGAAGTTGAGTTGGATAAAAGGAAATTTGAAGAACAGAGCAAATGTGTTATGGATGATTCCAAGCCAATGGAATGGTTTAGTATAGCTCCCTAAGTATTGGGAGGATATGTTATAAAGAGAAAGCACCATGTGAATTCCCTCGATTTAAATAGATCAAAAATCTATGCAATTTATTTAGTTGAGTTTTAAAAATTAAATGACATGATGGCATGATGACATGATGCAATGAAAAAATAAAAGAGCAAGCACAAAAGAAACACACGGTGATCACGAAAATATGGAAGTCTTCTGAGGCGTCGGTCTTGGGGCGTTACAGCACGCTCGAACTTGGCTTCGAGGCAAAGCCAAAGGGCAAGTGCGGAGCACCGCGGGCCCCAACAGCCTGCGGCCTCAGTTGATGCACGGCGATTGATGGCACGTGGGCGTTTCCGCTTCCCATGCTGTCTCGGCAACTGCCCGACTTGACGAGTCCCTGCTGCATGCAGAGAAAAATCATCATTACCTATGATCGTGGGGATCGCCGGTTGGCCTTCTCCCGCTATAAATGAGGAGGGGGCGGAGGCCCCGTCGCTCATCTCTTCCTGCTCCGCTCGCTTCTTCTCCCTTGCTTCATTGCTAGCAGTGACACCCATGGCGCATGCGAAGAGGTTCCCGGCCGCAGAGAAGGGGAAGGCCCGCCAGGAGGGGCCCGATTCACCGCCGCCCAAGAGGGGGCGTAGCCGCCCCCGCAAGCACACCGCGACCCCTGCTGTGGCCCCTTGCGGCTGCGGTGGCGCCCCGTCACGTGGTGGGAGTCACCCAGGTCATGGTGGCCCCGTCGATGAAGGGAGGCACGCCGTGGTCACGCGGCCTCCCCGACCATGCTTCCACTTGACGGAGGTGCTGCCGGAGTTTGTCGTGTGGTCGGAGAACCTGGCCGTCACCTGGCTTCAGCTCCCGCGCTTCTTTGCCGGCGAGCTGCCAGCCACGGCTCCAGGCTGTCTCATGCTGCAGGCAGATGGCTGCTGCAGCAAGGCTTCATGGGTCGCGGTCGAGGTCTCCGTCGCGGGCAACACAGCCCTGGCCCGCGGCTGGCAGACGTTTGCCCGCGCGCGCGGCCTGGGCCGACGATGTACCCTCTACTTCAAGTACGACAGCAACGCGACCCTCTACGTGAGGGTGTTCGGGGAAGATGGTCGCTGCATCGGGTGCTGCCCTGAGGACAACAACGGCGGTGAGGTGCTCAGCCTTGGCGATGGTCGCGAGGAGGGTGAAGGCGGGCTTGTCCTCGGTGCTCGCCGTGGCTCGTCCAGCTACGTCGACTGTTCTTCCGGCGACAGCTCTAGCAGCGGCGGCTATGACCAGCCGCCATGCCGCCGCGCCCGCTTCGAGGGCGGCAACGGGTCGTCTCGCTGCCGCGCCCAGTGAAGCACAACGAGGGGTCTGGTTGAGCCCAGGAGGGCGCCATGGGGCCACCCTCACGAACTGCTGTGGGGCACGCGCCACTTTTGTTCCGTTCTTCCTTTTCTTCCTGCATTAAGAGAGAGACAAGTATGGGGCCCCGCGGGGGCGTGCAACGAACCATGATTGCCAGGTTGCTATGTTATGTTACCGTCCCTGTGTCGTGTTGCAGCATTGGTGTTTTATGTAGGCGCGTAGAAATAACTTAGCTTGACGCGGTCGAAGTAGTTTCCGCCTCGTGAGGCGCGCATTTCCATTACCAGGCGTGACCTCCTTGGCTTGGGAGGTGATGTCTACTACACAACCTTCTTCTTGTAGACTTTGTTGGGCCTCCAAGTGCAGAGGTTTGTAGGATAGTAGCAAATTTCCCTCAAGTGGATGACCTAAGGTTTATCAATCCATGGGAGGCGTAGGATGAAGATGGTCTCTCTCAAACAACCCTGCAACCAAATAACAAAGAGTCTCTTGTGTCCCCAACACACCCAGTACAATGGTAAATTGTATAGGTGCACTAGGTCGGCGAAGAGATGGTGATACAAGTGCAATATGGATGGTAGATATAGGTTTTTGTAATCCGAAAATATAAACACAGCAAGGTAACTAATGATAAAAGTGAGCACAAACGGTATTGCGCTGCTAGGAAACAAGGCCTAGGGTTCATACTTTCACTAGTGCAAGTTCTCTCAACAATAATAACATAATTGGATCATATAACTATCCCTCAACATGCAACAAAGAGTCACTCCAAAGTCACTAATAGCGGAGAACAAACGAAGAGATTATGGTAGGGTATGAAACCACCTCAAAGTTATCCTTTCTGATCTATCTATTCAAGAGTCCATAGTAAAATAACACGAAGCTATTCTTTCCGTTCGATCTATCATAGAGTTCGTACTAGAATAACACCTTAAGACACAAATCAACCAAAACCCTAATGTCACCTAGATACTCCAATGTCACCACAAGTATCCATGGGTATGATTATATGATATGCATCACACAATCTCAGATTCATATATTCACCCAACACAAAATATTTCAAAGAGTGCCCCAAAGTTTCTACCGGAGAGTCAAGACGAAAACGTGTGCCAACCCCTATGCATAGGTTCATGGGCGGAACCCGCAAGTTGATCACCAAAACATACATCATGTGGATCACGTGATATCCCATTGTCACCACAGATAAGCACGGCAAGACATACATCAAGTGTTCTCAAATCCTTAAAGACTCAATCCGATAAGATAACTTCAAAGGGAAAACTCAATCCATTACAAGAGAGTAGAGGGGGAGAAACATCATAAGATCCAACTATAATAGCAAAGCTCCCGATACATCAAGATCGCACCACCTCAAGAACACGAGAGAGAGAGATCAAACACATAGCTACTGGTACATACCCTCAGCCCCGAGGGTGAACTACTCCCTCCTCGTCATGGAGAGCGCCGGGATGATGAAGATGGCCACCGGTGAGGGTTCCCCCCTCCGGTAGGGTGCCGGAATAGGGTCCCGATTGGTTTTTGGTGGCTACAGAGGCTTGCGGCGGCGGAACTCCCGATCTATTCTGTTCCCCGAAGGTTTTAGGGTATATGGGAATATATAGGCGAAAGAAGTAGGTAAGGGGAGCCACGAGGGGCCCACGAGGGTGGAGGGTGTGCCCAGGGGGTGGGCGCGCCCCCCTGCCTCGTGCCTTCCTCGTTGATCCCCTGACGTGCACTCCAAGTCTCCTGTATTGCTTTCTTTCCAAAAATAACTTTTCCGAAGGTTTCATTCCGATTGGACTCCGTTTGATATTCCTTTTCCGCGAAACACTGAAACAAGGGAAAAAACAGAAACTGGCACTGGGCTCTGGGTTAATAGGTTAGTCCCAAAAATAATATAAAAGTGTTTAGTAAAGCCCATAAACATCCAAAACAGATAATATAATAGCATGAATACTTCATAAATTATAGATACGTTGGAGACGTATCAGCATCCCCAAGCTTAATTCCTGCTCGTCCTCGAGTAGGTAAATGATAAAAGAAAGAATTTATGAAGGGTGAATGCTAGCAGGTGCATAAGTTTGATCAATGATAATTTCAATCACCTTTTCTAGCATCATTATATGTCATAATAGTAGCTCAACTCATAGAATTTTGCATGATCAAGTAACAAACTATTCACATGTTAAGGTATAGATCATAAACTTTCTTGAAAACTAACAAACCGTGTTATTAGTCATCAAACAATTACAATTCATCTTATTTTCAGGAAGAGTCTATGTCTGAGCTTTGATTTAGCAAACTCCACATACTCAACTATCATTTAGTCTTTCACAATTTCTAACACTCACGCGATATTTATGGGTTCAAAGTTTTAATCAGACACAGAGAAAGATAGGGGCTTATAGATTCGCCTCCCAACCTTTCACTCAAGGGTAATGTCAACAATAATAGTTCATGATGCCTTACATCCAATTGGATATATATATCAGAATATTTCCAACACGAGGTGCTTGCCAAAGGATAAAATGAAAAAAGGAAAGGTGAAGATCACCATGACTCATGCATAAAAGTAAAAGATAGGCCCTTCGCAGAGGGAAGCAGAGGTTGCCATGCGCTTTTATAGTTGGATGCACAAAATCTTAATGCGAGGGAACGTCACTTTATATTGCCACTTGTGATAGGGACCTTTATTATGCAGTCCGTCGCTTTTATTTCTTCCATATCACAAGATCGTATAAAGCTTATTTTCTCCACACTAAAAGATCATACATATTTAGAGAGCAATTTTTATTGCATGCACCGATGACAACTTACTTGAAGGATCTTACTCAATCCATAGGTAGGTATGGTGGACTCTCATGGCAATACTGGTTTAAGGGATGTTTGGAAGCACAAGTACTATCTCTACTTGGTGCAAGGAATTGGGCTAGCATGAGGGGAAAGGCAAGCTCAACGCATTGGGCGATCCATGACAATATACTTTATTTCGGATATAAGAAAACATAACCCATTACGTTGTTTTCCTTGTCAACATCAACCTTTTAGCATGTAATATTTTAATGAGTGCTCAAAATTGCAAAAGAAGTCCAAGATAGTATATTTATATGTGAAATCTCTCTTCCTTCAATATTCTTTCATGAATTGTTCAAGTGACCAATACAATGTTTGCTAACCTTCAATGAATTTACCACCTCTACTTATTATATGTAAAGTCAATACTCCCCATGGGATAAGCATATGAAACATATATAATTTCAGATTTATGATATTCAATTCATTCAACCATTTACTCATAGGATATAAGTGAAGCACGCGAGTAAATGACAAACTACTCCAAAAAGATACAAGTGAAGATTAATGAGTAGTTAAATAATTATGTAGCTATGTGAAGACTCTCTCCCATTTAAGAATTTCAGATCTTGGTATTTTATTCAAACAGCAAGCAAAACAAAATAAAATGACATGACGCTCCAAGCAAAACACATATCATGTGGTGAATAAAAATAGGGATAATTAGATTTATGCCCCTAGTTGTGTCCCACTCGTCTGTTTTACCCCTAATTCCCAAAAGTCACTGGTTCTGTCCAAGTCACTTTGCTCCTATTATGCTTTTGCCCTTTGACCGTTTGACCATCAGTTTGAAAACTTCATAACTAATTCATACTAAATCAGAAAAATGCAAATAAGATACCAAAATGTTCAGAAAAACATCACCTATATGTCAGTGTCATTTGCATTCATGAAAAAAGTGTTGGAAAGTGCCCATCCGAGTTTTAGCTCTTATGCTACCACCATGAATAGTAAATCTAAAAAAGTTCAAAAAAATTTAAAAAATTGGTGGCAAATAATGACAAATGTTTTAAGTGCCTGCCAAGTTTCATCAGGGAATAACATTCGTGGCTGCCGTGGCAATAAAAAAAATCAGCACTCCAAAATAGATTATTTGTTGCCACGACTTCGACGAATGTCATTCCTTAATGAAACTTGGCGAGCACTTAGAACATTTGTTGTTCTTCACCATCATATTTTTTTGAATTTTTTTGAATTTTTTTAGAGAGCACTATTCATGGTGGTATCAAAAGAGCTAAAACTCGGATGTGCACTTTCCAACACTTTTTTCATGAATGCAAATGACACTGACATATAGGTGATGTTTTTCTGAACATTTGGTATCTTATTTGCATTTTTCTGATTCAGTATGAATTAGTTATGAAGTTTTCAAACTGACGGTCAAACGGTCAAAGGGCAAAAGCATAAGAGGAGCAGAGTGACTTGGACAGAACCGGTGACTTTTGGGAATTAGGGGTAAAACAGACGAGTGGGACACAACTAGGGGCATACATCTAATTATCCCATAAAAATATAGCTCCAAGTAAAGTTACCGATGAATGAAGACGAAAGAGGGGATGCCTTCCGGGGCATCCTGTAGGATCGGAAGTATGTCTAGAGGGGGGTGATTAGACTACTTGACCAAATAAAAATCTAGCCTTTTCCCAATTTTAGTTCTTGGCAGATTTTAGCAACTTAGCACAAGTCAAGCAATCAACCTACACATGCAATTCTAAGAGTATAGCAGCGGAATGTAAAACAATTACATATCAAGGTAAAGGGGATGAGATTTAGGGAGCAAACGCAATGTTGACACGGAGATTTTTTATCCGTAGTTCCGATAGGTGGTGCTATCGTACATCCACGCTGATGGAGACTTCAACCCATGAAGGGTAACGGTTGCGCGAGTCCACGGAGGGCTCCACCCACGAAGGGTCCACGAAAAAGCAACCTTGTCTATCCCACCATGGTCGTCGCCCACGAAGGACTTGCCTCACTAGGGCAGATCTTCATGAAGTAGGCGATCTCCTTGCCCTTACAAACTCCTTGGTTCAACTCCACAATCTTGTCGGAGGCTCCCAAGTGACACCTAGCCAATCTAGGAGACACTACTCTCCAAGAAGTAACAAATGGTGTGTTGATGATGAACTCCTTGCTCTTGTGCTTCAAATGATAGTCTCCCCAACACTCAACTCTCTCTCACAGGATTTGGATTTGGTGGAAAGAAGATTTGAGTGGAAAGCAACTTGGGGAAGGCTAGAGATCAAGATTTATGTGGTTGGAATGGAATATCTTGACCTCAACACAAGTGTAGGTGGTTCTCTCTCAGAAAATATGTATTGGAAGTGTAGGCATGTTCTGATGGCTCTCTCCACGAATGAAGAGTGGGTGGACGGGTATATATAGCCTCCACACAAAATCTAACCGTTACACACAAATCACCAAACTCGGTGGGACTGAATCATGAAACTTGGTCGGACCGATTTAGTTCAAAATGTGAACGTTAGGATTCTCGGAGGGACCGACCGGATCAATTCAGTGGGACCGATGTCATTAGGGTTAGGGCATAATGTAATCTCGGTGAGACCGATTACACAAACTCGGTGAGACCGATTTTGGTAATAGTCAAACAGAGAGTTGGTCAGGCAAACTCGGTGGGACCGATTCGCTCATCTCGGTTGGAGCGAAACATTACGAAAGGGAAACAGAGAGTTTGTATTGCAATCTCGATGGGACCGATCACTCATCTCGGTTTGACCGAAATGTTACGAAAAGGAAACAGAGAGATTACAACCCCATCTCGGTGGGACCAAGATCCCTATCGGTGAGACCGAATTGATTAGGGTTTCTGGCAGTGGCTATGACAACTGAACTCGGTGGCTCCAGATATGAAATTTCGGTGGGGCCGAGTTGGACTTTTTGGTTTAGGACATATGTGGATATGAGAAAGTAGTGGAGGGTTTTGGAGCATATCACTAAGCATTTTGAGCAAGATCCTCATTAAGCAACACCTCATCCCTTCTTAATAGTATTGGCTTTTCCTATAGACTCAATGTGATCTTGGATCACTAAAATAGAAAATGTAGAGTCTTGTGCTTTGAGCTTGAGCCAATCCTTTGTCCTTAGCATTTTGAAGGGTCCACTTTCCAATCCGTGCCATGCCAATCATTGAGCTTTCCTGAAATATTTATCTTGGAATAGCATTAGCTCAATGAGCTATATGTTGTTAGGAATTACCAATACCACCCAGGGATAGTTGCACTTTCAATCTCCCCCTTTTTGGTAATTGATGACAACATATAGATCAAAGCTTCGAGAAATGATAAATAGTATTGAAAAACATCGTCGCTTTGAGAAGTATGTGATAAGCAAGAGCTCCCACTAAATTTGTGCATTATTTAAGATTTTCTTTTGAATGCAAATGCACAATCGATTAGGATCATGGATTACTCTTCCATGTCAGATACATCTTGGTGGAGCGCTCAAAATGATAGAGATTAAAAAACATGCACTGATCACCAAGCAAAGTGAATGATCATAATAGGATATGAAAGATAGCATTATCCAACAAGCATTAAGGGTAGCATATGATCAAACACATGATCAAACAAGTATCTCACAAGGACACAAAGTAGTACCACACAAGCATGCAATAAAGTTTCAAACCAAACCAAATAAGTGCAAAGAGAGATAAAAACCAACACTCTCTCTCTCTCTCGAAGCCTATGATCTATACATTTTCTCCCCCTTTGGCAACAAGTTACCAAAAAGTTTGAAAAAGCATAGTGCTAAACGACTCTAAGGCTTGATCTTCGGGAGGTGGTGTTGAGAGAACTCCAAGGACGAAGGCTTCTGATGAAGTAGCTGGAGCTGGTGGAGTTGCTGCTGGAGTTGGAACTGGAGCTGTAGCTGCTGGTGCTGATGCTGTAGCTCTGGTGTCAGTCACTGGCACTGCAGCAGACCTCTGTCCTCTAGGCACTCTAGCGAATGCATCTGTGGTAGACTTGCCCTTCTTCTCCTCTGCTTCCTCCTGAAGTTGCTCAACTGCAGTTTGGATTTCAGTTACCTTGACATCAAGGTCATAGAATTTTGTCTCAATAATCCTTTCCAAGCTCTCCTGGTTCTTGGTCAGGGTGGCCAAGCCCTGCTCAATCCTCAGAGTGGATTGGATCAGATATCCAAGCTGGTCTTGCTTACTCTTCAAGAATACCTGAGATGCCTCTTCCATAGTTGGCATCTTTGCAGCTTTCTCAGCTTTGGCTTTGGCTTTCTTCCCTTGTGCTTGCAGAGATGATGGTTCATTCTCAGTCATGACAACTGTGTTGTCCTCAAATTCATGGTAGATGGGCAGGTGATCCTTATCCAAAATGTACTTGCCTTTACCCATCTTTGAGTTGATGAGCTCCTGGATGTGTGGGGCATATCCACAACTTCTTTTCTGATCAGCTGCAGTCCTCTTGATTATTCCACAATCAGGCTCAGAACCTTGAACTTCTGTGGGACATCAAATATGTGCAGCAAGTTGATAGCATGTCCTCTGATCATCTTGTGATCACATGACTTGGGTAGCAGTGTGTGCCTTAAGATCCAGTTGATTGTTGGCAAACCAGACAACAGGTAATGGACAGATCCAAACTTATGTGTATCCAGAGCATCATCTGGGATCTCCTTGTACATGTTGGCCATAGAGTTGTGGTCTTTCTTCTTCTTTGCATAGATATCCAAGTCATCCTCATGTTCCTCGGGAGCATTGATCAATTGAGCCCATTCTTCAACTGTAGACTAGTACCTAGTACCCTCAGACATCCACACAATCCTTCCATCTGGATAGAAGTGTGCAGTGGAGTAGAATTGCATAATGAGCTCATCATTCCACTTGGTGAACTTCTGAGCCACAAACTTATCAAGTCCACATGCCTTGAAGCTGTCAAGCATCCCAGGGAAGTGATCCTCATTCTCCTTAATGAATTCCCAGTCAATCCATCTCATGTCACACACTATGGGCTTCTTGTCAAGCAGAATTGTCTCATAGAAGTCCTGTTGTTCCTTAGTGTGGAATATGTAGTCCACAGCAGTCCTTCTCCTGGTAGCATATGGATCAGACTCTCTCCATAGTCTCAATCCTGAATCCTTCCTGATTTTCATATTCTCTGCAACTGGGTGTGCATCATTGTGATCAGGGATCTTGGGCTTCAGCTTTCTCAAAACAACAGAATCATCATCTTCTTCTTCAGCAGCTTGCGGCACTGGGCCTTGTTTTTCTCTTCAGCAGGTATGTTCCTAGTGCTCCTCTTGGGTTTTGGTTTTGGAGCTGGAGCAGCAGCCATGGGAGCAGCTTTGGGCTTTGATGGAGCAGCCCCAGCCTTAATTGCATCTCGCATAAGCTTTTGAGCTTTGGGTGCTGCTGCAGCATCCTCTTCCTCTTCTTCAGAATCTCTCATCATTGATGGTTTGCCAATAACTCTGGCAATGGTCTCCTTGACCCTTTCTTTCCTCTTCTTGCCATCTCCAGTTTCCTTGGGTTCAAGAGTGAACTCCATTGTTTCTCCTATGGCAACTTTTCTTGGCTTAGACTTGGGCTGTCTTCTTGCAGGCATCTTTGTTTTCAGACCTGGCTTAGTTGCAGCAGTTGAGCCATACTCTTTCTTCAGCACTTTCTTCTTTGAAGTGGCTTCATCTTCAACAGCCACATAATTTTCATCTTCAGAGTCAGAAGTCCTCTTCTTCCTTGTCCTGGTAGCAACCTTTGGTAGATTGCTTGGAGTGCTCCTGCTACCTTCATCATAGCTGCTAGAGGGACTAGTGCCCTCACTTAACTGAACCTGTTCCTCTGATTGTTCTGGCTGTCACTTTGGTCAGACATCTTGCAGGCAAACTGTCAGCAGACCCTGTGAATAGGTTATAGAAGAGGTAGAGTAGATGAGCATCACAAAGAACATGAGTTTTTGCAAAACTGATGACTTAAAAACTTAGTTTTAGTTCTTCACAGAAAGCATTTTGGATCTATCGATTTGTAAACTCGGTGATACCGAAGCAGCTTTTGGAACCTGAACTAGTGAACTCAGTCAGACCGAGTCACAGTTCGGTGGTACCGAGACTGCTAGGGTTTCACAGAGAATCGAACTCGGTCACACCGATTTGCAATTTTCGGTCAGACCGAAAACGCGTGTGCTCTGGCCTAAGCCAAAATCGGTGAGACCGATTTCTACAACTTGGTCGGTCCGAGATGAATTCGGCGGAGACCTAACCCTAAATTTTCAAATCGAAACTAATCTACGGGAAGTTTTCGCTGGACAGGATGATTTCAATCATGGCAAGAATCATGGCAAAGCAATGTGCTAAGAATTGGAGATAAGGATTAGCACAATGTACCCTAGTTTGGCGACGAACTTGCTACGGAGGCAACGATGGTGGAGATTTCCGTTGATGGCGGCGGAGACCAGCGGTGGGAGGTCGCTGGCGACGAGAGGACGATCCGGAGACCAGAGGAGGCAGAGTAGGTTACGCGCGGGCGAAACGGGTTCGGAGAAATTTCCAAAATTTGGCCCGATGGTATATATAACCTGACCCTGTCGGTCTGACCGAGTGGAACGACTCGGTGGCACCGAGATGCAAAACTGCAAGCAGTTACTGCAACTCGGTGTGACCAAAAAGTTCTAGTCGGTTGCATCGAGATTGAAAACCCTAGATCAACTTGGTGACTCGGTAGGACCGAAAAGGATGAATCGGTCAGACCGAGATGCACAAAGAGGTTTTGGAGGTTTAAGTCTATGACGAATCGGGATCTCCGAGTGCTCCTCACACAGATTGGTTCGAATCTGACTTGATCAAACTTTGTGATGTAGCATGAATAGAGTTTGAGACGAGAAAAGCATAGATAGCTAGAGGGTGTTCTTAGGCATTCTTGTCCATCCATTTGGCAAAAAGAGAAAAATCCAAACAATCAAAGCAACAAATGGATGTCCTCGAATGAGTAAAATATGCAACCAACATGCTCACACAAAAAAATGGCAAATGAAATATGTGACGAAGCATGCACAAACATTCTAGCATATATCAAGCAATTGGCGATGACTAGGTCATCTATATACGAGTATATTGACATAGGAGTCAAATGAGAACACTTGATCATAGGTCATACTCATCATTTAAGCACAAGTGGGGTTACCACTTTTACATAAAGCATTGTTGTGATCACACCATTAGAGTTGCTTTAGCTCATTGATTTGAGTAAAGCTCCCCCTAGATGTGATATCCCCCCTAAAAGGGATGAACTAACCTTGGGTTTTGTCGATGATGACTTCATGTAGGTGTTGAAGATGTAGATGCTCAAAGTTGATGTAGATCATTTGGAGCAATCCTTTGGAGTGAGTTGCACTTTCAATACCTACACGGGTTAGTCCCACAAGGAACAAACAAGGATATCCATAGACATAGAGTGATGCATGCACAAGATGATGTCCATGAAAGTATTAGGTTACCTTGTCCCTTGTCTTACCAACAAGAGGGGTTGTGACTCCTTGAACTTGTGCAAGATATGGAAGTTGTTTGGAATTGTCCTCGCCAAAATGATAAGAGTGAAGTATGTTGGCGGAGTCACCCTCAAGAACTCTCTAGTTCTTCTTCTTCAGGATCCACATCATCTTGATGGGAATCCTTGGAATCGTAGTTGTGCTTGATGAAGTAGAACTTGATGTAGTCTTGGGAACCCACTTGACCAAAGCCTTAGGTGCTTCTTCAAATGCATCAATTTCCTCTTGAAGCTTGTCCTTCCCTTTTTGCTTGTGGTCTTGTGGCGGAAGATCATCTTGAGCCTGTGTTCCTTTGAAAGAAGTAGGATCATACTTCTCTTGTTGAGGAACAAACTTCATCTTGGGGTATTGATCTTCTTCCCACTCAACTCCATTGGCATTGAACTTTCGTTCAAAACCAACACCTTGATTCTTCCGGTGTCTTCCTTGCTTGCGCACAATTTCCTCAAACTGCTTACTCCCGGCAAGACTCTTGTAAACACCTTTCTCTATGATTCCCTTCAATAAGCTATTTTCTTGCTCAAGTGTAACTTTGCTAAGAGAATCATTAGTGGAATCAAGAGAACTACTAGAAGCATCAACATTGGATTTAGCATGATTGTTGTTACTACTAGATGAAGTATCTTTCTTGTTCTTGTTGCTAGATTTAACTTGTGGCATGTAAGTAGACAAGAGTAAACACTTGGCAATGTAAGAAGAACTTTTCTTGCAAAGATCATCATCGATTGCCTTTAAAAACTCATGCTCTTGCTCAAGGTTGAGCTTTTCAAAGCGTAGCTTATCATGAGTCTTTAAAAGTTCTCGATGATTTTCCAAGGTAGTTTCATGAGCTAACTTAAGAGTGTTTAGTTCTTGAGTTAGACGCTCAATCTCCTTCTTATCATCATCATTCGTTTTATCTTGATTAGCATGATTAATTGACGTTTCATCATAGTTTTCATCACTAGAGTTGTCAACAAGTAAATCATCATCACCTAGCACATCATCTTCATCACTATTGAAATCAACATACTCGGGATGTGTTACCTTTGGACCTTTGGCCATGAAGCATCTTCCAATTCCTTCATTTGGTGAGTCAAATATGTCGTAGGAGTTGGTTGACACAAGTGCTAGACCGGCAACACCTTCATCTTGAGTATATTTGGAGTCAGAGTGATAACTTCTTTTGGAGTGATTGTCGGAGTCGGAGCCGGATACCCATTCACCAACATGAGCTTGATGTCTTCTTTTTGTGTAGCTCCTTGATGACTTTCCCTTCCTTTCCGAATCCTTGCTTCTCCGAGAGGGTCTTCGTTCATAACGATCATCCCTACTCCTCCTTTCTCTTGGTGGTGATTCTCCTCTTCTACTTCTTCTTTTGGGAGAATCTTCTCTTCTTTTGTAGGGGGCCGTACACTCATTGGAGTAGTGTCCGGGTCTTCCACAATTGTAACAATTTCGCTCATGGCTAGAAGATCTTTTGTCATTGTAGGACCTTTAGTTGGAGCTTCTTTCTTTGCTTCTACTCTTGTAGAACTTGTTGAAGTTCTTCACCATTAAGCTCAATTCTTCATTGAAGGTTTGCTTCTCACTTGATGATGTGGGAGCATCACATGAGGCTTTGTAAGCACCACTTGACTTGTTGTGAAGCCCTTCCTTATCCTTGAGTGACATCTCATGAGCAACAATTCTTCCAATGACTTCCGTTGGCTTGAGATCTTTGTAATTGGGCATCATTTGGATCAATGTGCACACGGTATCATATTTTCCATCCAAGGCTCTTAGGATCTTCTTGATGATGAATCTATCGGTCATCTCTTCACTTCCTAAGCCGGCAATCTCATTTGTGATGAGAGCAAGCCTAGAGTACATTTCAGCGACACCTTCACCATCCTTCATTTTGAACTTGTCAAGTTGACTTTGAAGCACATCCAATTTGGATTCCTTGACGGAGTTGGTACCTTCATGCATATCAATCAAAGTATCCCAAATTTCCTTTGCATTCTAAAGACGGCTGATTTTGTTGAATTCTTCAGGGCACAATCCGTTGAAGAGAATATCACAAGCTTGAGCATTGTATTGTAGCATCTTCAATTCTTCTACGGTAGCTTCACGGTTCGGTTCTCTCCCATCAAAGAATTCACCTTGCAAGCCAATACACACAATGACCCAAACGGCGGGGTTATGTCCAAGAATATGCATTTTCATCTTATGCTTCCAACTAGCAAAATTAGTACCATCAAAGTAGGGACCTTAATGGTGGTAATTTCCCTCGCTAGATGCCATACTCTCCTAGGTTGTCAAACCAAGGCTATGACCACCAAAAGCTATGGAAATCAAAGAAAATGGAGACCAAAGCTCTGATACCACTTGTAGGATCGGAAGTATGTCTAGAGGGGGGGTGATTAGACTACTTGACCAAATAAAAATCTAGCCTTTTCCCAATTTTAGTTCTTGGCAGATTTTAGCAACTTAGCACAAATCAAGTAATCAACCTACACATGAAATTCTAAGAGTATAGCAGCGGAATGTAAAACAATTGCATATGAAGGTAAAGGGGATGAGATTTAGGGAGCAAACGCAATGTTGACACAGAGATTTTTTATCCGTGGTTCCGATAGGTGGTGATATCGTAAATCCACGTTGATGGAGACTTCAACCCACGAAGGGTAACGGTTGCACGAGTCCACGGAGGGCTCCACCCACGAAGGTGTTGGGGAACGTACTAATTTCAAAAAAATTCCTGGGCACACGCAAGATCATGGTGATGCATAGCAACGAGAGGGGAGAGTGTGTCCACGTACCCTCGTAGACCAAAAGCGGAAGCGTTAGCACAACACGGTTGATGTAGTCGTACGTCTTCACGATCCGACCGATCAGGTACCGAACGCATGGCACCTCTGATTTCTGCACATGTTCAACTCGATGACGTCCCTCGAACTCCGATCCAGCCGAACTTTGAGGGAGAGTTCCGTCAGCACGACGGCGTGGTGACGATGATGATATTCTACCGACGCAGGGCTTCGCCTAAGCACCGCTACGATATAATCGAGGTGTATTATGGTGGAGTGGGCCACCGCACACGGCTAAGAGATCAAGAGATCAATTGTTGTGTCTATGGGGTGCCCCCTGCCCCCGTATATAAAGGAGCAAGGGGGGAGGCGGCCGGCCAAGGAGGAGGGCGCGCCAAGGGGGGAGTCCTACTCCCACCGAGAGTAGGACTCCTCCTTTCCTTGTTGGAGTAGGAGAGAAGGAAAGAGGGGGAGAGGGAGAAGGAAAAGTGGGCTGCACCCCTTGTCCAATTCGGACCAGAGGGGGGTGCGCGCCTCCTTCCTTTTGGCCTCTCTCCTTTATTCCCGTATGGCCCAATAAGGCCCAATACTTCTCCCCGACGAATTCCCGTAACTCTCCGGTACTCCAATAAATACCCGAATCACTCGGAACCTTTCCGAAGTCCGAATATAGTCGTCCAATATATCAATCTTTACGTCTCGGCCATTTCGAGACTCCTCGCCATGTCCCCGATCTCATCCGGGACTCTGAACTACCTTCGGTACATCAAAACACATAAACTCATAATATAACTGTCATCGAACTTTAAGCGTGCGGACCCTACGGGTTCGAGAACAATGTAGACATGACCGACACACATCTTCGGTCAATAACCAATAGCGGAACCTGGATGCTCATATTGGCTCCCACATATTCTACGAAGATCTTTATCGGTCAAACCGCATAACAACATACGTTGTTCCCTTTGTCATCGGTATTTTACTTGCCCGAGATTCGATCGTCGGTATCTCAATACCTAGTTCAATCTCGTTACCGGCAAGTCCCTTTACTCGTTCCGTAATACATCATCCTGCAACTAACTCATTAGTTATAATGCTTGCAAGGCTTATAGTGATGTGCATTATCGAGTGAGCCCAGAGATACCTCTCCGACAATCGGAGTGACAAATCCTAATCTCGAAATACGCCAACCCAACAAGTACCTTTGGAGACACCTATAGAGCACCTTTATAATCACCCAGTTACGTTGTGACGTTTGGTAGCACACAAAGTGTTCCTCCGTTAAACGGGAGTTGCATAATCTCATAGTCATAGGAACATGTATAAGTCATGAAGAAAGCAATAGCAGAATACTAAACGATCGTGTGCTAAGCTAACGGAATGGGTCAAGTCAATCACATCATTCTCCTAATGATGTGATCCCGTTAATCAAATGACAACTGATGTCAATGGCTAGGAAACATAACCATCTTTGATCAACGAGCTAGTCAAGTAGAGGCATACTAGTGACACTTTGTTTGTCTATGTATTCACACAAGTATTATGTTTCCGGTTAATACAATTCTAGCATGAATAATAAACATTTATCATGAAATAAGGAAATAAAGAATAACTGTATTATTGCCTCTAGGGCATATTTCCTTCAGTCTCCCACTTGCACTAGAGTCAATAATCTAGTTCACATCGCCATGTGATTTAACATCAATAGTTCAGATCACCATGTGATTAACACCCATAGTTGACATCGTCATGTGACCAACACCCAAAGGGTTTACTAGAGTCAATAATCTAGTTCACATCACTATGTGATTAACACCCAAAGAGTACTAAGGTGTGATCATGTTTTGCTTGTGAGATAATTTTAGTCAACGGGTCTGTCACATTCAGATCCGTATGTATTTTGCAAATTTCTATGTCAACAATGCTCTGCACGGAGCTACTCTAGCTAATTGCTCCCACTTTCAATATGTATCTAGACCGAGACTTAGAGTCATCTGGATCAGTGTCCAAACTTGCATCGACGTAACCCTTTACGACGAACCTTTTGTCACCTCCATAATCGAGAAACATATCCTTATTCCACTAAGGATAATTTTGATGCTGTCCAGTGATCTACTCCTAGATCACTATTGTACTCCCTTGCCAAAATCAGTGTAGGGTATACAATAGATCTGGTACACAGCATGGCATACTTATAGAACCTATGGCCGAGGCATAGGGAATGACTTTCATTCTCTTTCTATCTTCTGCCGTGGTCGGGCTTTGAGTCTTACTCAATTTCACACCTTGTAACACAGGCAAGAAACTCTTTCTTTGACTGTTCCATTTTGAACTACTTCAAAATATTGTCAAGGTATGTATTCATTGAAAAAACTTATCAAGCGTCTTGATCTATCTCTATAGATCTTGATGCTCAATATGTAAGCAGCTTCACCGAGGTCCTTCTTTGAAAAACTCCTTTCAAAAACTCCTTTATGCTTACAGAATAATTCTACATTATTTCCGATCAACAATATGTCATTCACATATACTTATCAGAAATGTTGTAGTGCTCCCACTCACTTTCTTGTAAATACAGGCTTCACCGCAAGTCTGTATAAAACTATATGCTTTGATCAACTTATCAAAGCGTATATTCCAACTCCGAGATGCTTGCACTAGTCCCTAGATGGATCGCTGGAGCTTGCATATTTTGTTAGCACCTTTAGGATTGACCAAACCTTTTGGTTGCATCATATACAACTCTTCTTTAAGAAATCCATTAAGGAATGTAGTTTCGACATCCATTTGCCAGATTTCATAAAATGTGGCAATTTGCTAACATGATTCGGACAGACTTAAGCATCGCTATGAGTTAGAAAATCTCATCGTAGTCAATCCCTTGAACTTGTCGAAAACCTTTTGCAACAAGTTGAGCTTTATAGACAGTAACATTACCGTCAGCGTCAGTCTTCTTTTTGAAGATCCATTTATTCTCAATTGCTTGCCGATCATCGGGCAAGTCAACCAAAGTCCACACTTTGTTCTCATACATGGATCCCATCTCAGATTTCATGGCTTCAAGCCATTTTGCAGAATCTGGGCTCACCATCGCTTCTTCATAGTTCGTAGGTTCGTCATGGTCTAGTAACATAACCTCCAGAACAGGATTACCGTACCACTCTGGTGCGGATCTTACTCTGGTTGACCTACGAGGTTCAGTAATAACTTGATCTGAAGTTCCATGATCATCATCATTAACTTCCTCACTAATTGGTATAGGCGTCGCAGAAACTGATTCTGCGATGAACTACTTTCCAATAAGGGAGCAGGTACAATTACCTCATCAAGTTCTAGTTTCCTCCCACTCACTTCTTTCGAGAGAAACTCCTTCTCTAGAAAGGATCCATTCTTAGAAACGAATGTCTTGCCTTCAGATCTGTGATAGAAGGTGTACCCAACAGTCTCCTTTGGGTATCCTATGAAGACATATTTCTCCGATTTGGGTTGGAGCTTATCAGGATGACACTTTTTCATATAAGCATCACAACCCCAAACTTTAAGAAACGACAACTTTGGTTTCTTGCCAAACCACTGTTCATATTGTGTCATCTCAACGGACTTAGACGGTGCCCTTTTTAACGTGGATGCAGCTGTCTTTAATGCATAACCCCAAAACGATAGTGGTAAATCGGTAAGAGACATCATAGATTGCACCATATCTAATAAAGTACAGTTACGATGTTCGGACACACCATCACACGGTGGTGTTCCAGGTGGCGTGAGCAGTGAAAATATTTCACATTGTTTTAACTGAAGACCAAACTTGTAACTCAAATACTCTTCTCCACGATCAGATCGTAGAAACTTTATTTTCTTGTTACGATAATTTTCCACTTCACTCTGAAATCATATGAACTTTTCAAATGTTTCAGACTTCTGTTTCATTAAGTAGATATACCCATATCTGCTCAAATCATATGTGAAGGTCAGAAAATAATGATACCCGCTACGAGCCTCAATATTCATCGGACCACATACATCAGTATGTATGATTTCCAACAAATCTGTTGCTTGCTCCATTGTTCCGGAGAACGGCGTTTTAGTCATCTTGCCCAAGAGGCATGGTTCGCAAGCATCAAGTGATTCATAATCAAGTGATTCCAAAATCCCATTAGCATGGAGTTTGTTCATGCGCTTTACACCAATATGACCTAACCGGCAGTGCCACAAATAAGTTGCACTATCATTATTAACTTTGCATCTTTTGGCTTCAATATTATGAATATGTGTATCACTACGATCGAGATCCAACACACCATTTTCATTGGGTGTATGACCATAGATGTTTTTATTCATGTAAATAGAACAACAATTATTCTGTAACTTAAATGAATAACCGTATTGCAATAAACATGATCAAATCATATTCATGCTCAACGCAAACACCAAATAACACTTATTTAGGTTCAACACTAATCCCGAAAGTGTAGGGAGCGTGCAATGATGATCATATCAATCTTAGAACCACTTCCAACACACATCGTCACTTCACCCTTAACTAGTCTCTGTTCATTCCGCAACTCCTGTTTCGAGTTACTACTCTTAGTAACTGAACCAGTATCAAATACCGAGGGGTTGCTACGAACACTAGTAAAATACACATCAATAATCTGTATATCAAATATACCTTTGTTCACTTTGCCATCCTTCTTATCCGCCAAATACTTGGGGCAGTTCCGCTTCCAGTGACCAGTCCCTTTGCAGTAGAAGCACTTAGTCTCAGGCTTAGGACCAGACTTGGGCTTCTTCACTTGAGCAACAGCTTGCTTGCCGTTCTTCTTGAAGTTCCCCTTCTTCCCTTTGCCCTTTTCTTGAAACTAGTGGTCTCGTCAACCATCAACACTTGATGTTTTTCTTGATTTCTACCTTCGTCGATTTCAGCGTCACGAAGAGCTTGGGAATTGTTTCTGTTATCCCTTGCATATTATAGTTCATCACAAAGTTCTACTAACTTGGTGATGGTGACTAGAGAATTCTGTCAATCACTATCTTATCTGGAAGATTAACTCCCACTTGATTCAAGCGATTGTAGTACCCGGACAATCTGAGCACATGCTCACTGCTTGAGCTATTCTCCTCCATCTTTTAGCTGTAGAACTTGTTGGAGATTTCATATCTCTCAACTCGGGTATTTGCTTGAAATATTAACTTCAACTCCTGGAACATCTTATATGGTCCATGACGTTCAAAACGTCTTCGAAGTCCCGATTCTAAGCCGTTAAGCATGGTGCACTAAACTATCAAGTAGTCATCATATTGAGCTAGCCAAACATTCATAACGTCTGCATCTGCTCCTGCAACAGGTGTGTCACCTAGCAATGCATCAAGGACATAATTCTTCTGTGCAGCAATGAGGATAAACCTCAGATCACGGACCCAGTCCGCATCATTGCTACTATCATCTTTCAACTTAGTTTTCTCTAGGAACATATATAAAACATAGGGAAGCAACAACGCTAGCTATTGATCTACAACATAGATATGCTAATACTACCAGGACTAAGTTCATGATAAATTAAAGTTCAATTAATCACTTACTTAAGAACTCCCACTTAGATAGACATCCCTCTAATCTTCTAAGTGATCACGCGATCCATATCAACTAAACCATGTCCGATCATCACGTGAGATGGAGTAGTTTCAATGGTGAACATCACTATGTTGATCATATCTACTATATGATTCACGCTCGACCTTTTGGTCTCAGTGTTCCGAGGCCATATCTGTTATATGCTAGGCTCGTCAAGTTTAACCTGAGTATTCCGCGTGTGCAACTATTTTGCACCCATTGTATTTGAACGTAGAGCCTATCACACCCGATCATCACGTGGTGTCTCAGCACGAAGAACTTTCGCAACGGTGCATACTCAGGGAGAACACTTATACTTTGATAATTTAGTGAGGGATCATCTTATAATGCTACCGTCAATCAAAGCAAGATAAGATGCATAAAAGATAAACATCACATGCAATCAATATAAGTGATATGATATGGCCATCATCATCTTGTGCTTGTGATATCCATCTCCGAAGCACCGTCATGATCACCATCGTCACCGGCGCGACACCTTGATCTCCATCGTAGCATCGTTGTCGTCTCGCCAATCTTATGCTTCTACGACTATCGCTGCCGCTTAGTGATAAAGTAAAGCATTACAGGGCGATTGCATTGCATACAATAAAGCGACAACCATATGGCTCCTGCTAGTTGCCGATAACTCGGTTACAAAACATGATCATCTCATACAATAAAATTTAGCATCATGTCTTGACCATATCACATCACAACATGCCCTGCAAAAACAAGTTAGACGTCCTCTACTTTGTTGTTGCAAGTTTTACGTGGCTGCTACGGGCTTAGCAAGAACCGTTCTCACCTACGCATCAAAACCACAATGATAGTTTGTCAAGTTGGTGCTGTTTTAACCTTCGTAAGGACCGGGCGTAGCCACACTCGGTTCAACTAAAGTTGGAGAAACTGGCACCCGCCAGCCACCTCTGTGCAAAGCACGTCGGAAGAACCAGTCTCGTGTAAGCATACGCGTAATGTCGGTCCGGGCCGCTTCATCCAACAATACCGCCGAACCAAAGTATGACATGCTGGTAAGCAGTATGACTTATATCGCCCACAACTCACTGTGTTCTACTCGTGCATATAACATCAACGCATAAAACCAGGCTTGGATGCCACTGTTGGGGAACGTAGTAATTTCAAAAAAATTCCTACGCACACGCAAGATCATGGTGATGCATAGCAACGAGAGGGGAGAGCGTGTCCACGTACCCTCGTAGACCAAAAGCGGAAGCGTTAGCACAACACGGTTGATGTAGTCGTACGTCTTCACGATCCGACCGATCAAGTACCGAACACACGGCACCTCCGAGTTCTGCACACGTTTAACTCGATGACGTCCCTCGAACTCCGATCCAGCCGAGCTTTGAGGGAGAGTTCCGTCAGCACGACGGCGTGGTGACGATGATGATGTTCTACAGACGCAGAGCTTCGCCTAAGCACCGCTACGATATAATCGAGGTGGATTATGGTGGAGGGGGGCACCGCACATGGCTAAGAGATCAAGAGATCAATTGTTGTGTCTATGGGGTGCCCCCTGCCCCCATATATAAAGGAGCAAGGGGGGAGGCGGCCGGCCAAGGAGGAGGGCGCGCTAAGGGGGGAGTCCTACTCCCACCGGGAGTAGGACTCCTCCTTTCCTTGTTGGAGTAGGAGAGAAGGAAAGAGGGGGAGAGGGAGAAGGAAAAGGGGCCTGCACCCCTTGTCCAATTCAGACCAGAGGGGGGGGTGCGCGCCTCCTTCCTTTTGGCCTCTCTCCTCTATTCCCGTATGGCCCAATAAGGCCCAATACTTCTCCCCGGCGAATTCCCGTAACTCTCCGGTACTCCAATAAATACCCGAATCACTCGGAACCTTTCCGAAGTCCGAACATAGTTGTCCAATATATCGATCTTTAGATCTCGGCCATTTCGAGACTCCTCATCATGTCCCCGATCTCATCCGGGACTCCGAACTACCTTCGGTACATCAAAACACATAAACTCATAATATAACCGTCATCGAACTTTAAGCGTGTGGACCCTACGGGTTCGAGAACAATGTAGACATGACCGAGACACGTCTCCGGTCAATAACCAATAGCGGAACCTGGATGCTCATATTGGCTCCCACATATTCTACGAAGATCTTTATCGGTCAAACCGCATAACAACATATGTTGTTCCCTTTGTCATCGGTATTTTACTTGCCCGAGATTCGATCGTCGGTATCTCAATACCTAGTTCAATCTCGTTACCGGCAAGTCTCTTTACTCGTTCCGTAATACATCATCCTACAACCAACTCATTAGTTATAATGCTTGCAAGGCTTATAGTGATGTGCATTATTGAGTGAGCCTCAGATACCTCTCCGACAATCGGAGTGACAAATCCTAATCTCGAAATACGCCAACCCAACAAGTACCTTTGGAGACACCTGTAGAGCACCTTTATAATCACCCAGTTACGTTGTGACGTTTGGTAGCACACAAAGTGTTCCTCCGGTAAACGGGAGTTGCATAATCTCATAGTCATAGGAACATGTATAAGTCATGAAGAAAGCAATAGCAGAATACTAAACGATCGTGTGCTAAGCTAACGGAATGGGTCAAGTCAATCACATCATTCTCCTAATGATGTGATCCCGTTAATCAAATGACAACTGATGTCAATGGCTAGGAAACATAACCATCTTTGATCAACGAGCTAGTCAAGTAGAGGCATACTAGTGACACTTTGTTTGTCTATGTATTCACACAAGTATTATGTTTCCGGTTAATACAATTCTAGCATGAATAATAAACATTTATCATGAAATAAGGAAATAAATAATAACTTTATTATTACCTCTAGGGCATATTTCCTTCAGAAGGGTCCACGAAGAAGCAACCTTGTCTATCCCACCATGGCGTCGCCCACAAAGGACTTGCCTCACTCGGGTAGATCTTCACGAAGTAGACGATCTCCTTGCCCTTACAAACTCCTTGGTTCAACTCCCCAATCTTGACAGAGGCTCCCAAGTGACACCTAGCCAATCTAGGAGACACCACTCTCCAAGAAGTAACAAATGGTGTGTTGATGATGAACTCCTTGCTCTTGTGGTTCAAATGATAGTCTGCCCAACACTCAACTCTCTCTCACAGGATTTGGATTTGGTGGAAAGAAGATTTGAGTGGAAAGCAAATTGGGGAAGGCTAGAGATCAAGATTTATGTGGTTGGAATGGAATATCTTGACCTCAACACGAGTGTAGGTGGTTTTCTCTCAGAAAATATGTATTGGAAGTGTAGGCATGTTCTGATGGCCCTCTCCACGAATGAAGAGTGGGTGGAGGGGTATATATAGCCTCCACACAAAATCTAACCGTTACACACAAATCACCAAACTCGGTGGGACCGAATCATGAAACTCGGTCGGACCGATTTAGTTCAAAATTGAATGTTAGGATTCTCGGTGGGACCGACTGGATCAATTCGGTGGGACCGATGTCATTAGGGTTAGGGCATAACGTAATCTCGGTGAGACCGATTACACAAACTCGGTGAGACCGATTTTGGTAATAGTCAAACAGAGAGTTGGTCAGGCAAACTCGGTGGGACCGATTCGCTCATCTCGGTTGGACCGAAACGTTATGAAAGGGAAACAAAGAGTTTGCATTGAAATCTCGGTGGGACCGATCACTCATCTCGGTTTGACCGAAACGTTACGAAAAGGAAACAAAGAGATTACAACCCCATCTCGGTGGGACCGAGATCCCTATCGGTGAGACCGAATTGATTAGGGTTTCTGGCAGTGGCTATGACAACTGAACTCGGTGGCTCCGGATATGAAATTTCGGTGGGGACGAGTTGGAATTTTTGGTTTAGGACATATGTGGATATGAGAAAGTAGTGGTGGGTTTTGGAGCATATCACTAAGCATTTTGAGCAAGATCCTCATTAAGCAACACCTCATCCCTTCTTAATAGTATTGGCTTTTCCTATAGACTCAATGTGATCTTGGATCACTAAAATAGAAAATGTAGAGTCTTGTGCTTTGAGCTTGAGCCAATCCTTTGTCCTTAGCATTTTGAAGGGTCCACTTTCTAATCCGTGCCATGCCAATCATTGAGCTTTCCTGAAATATTTATCTTGGAATAGCATTAGCTCAATGAGCTATATGTTGTTAGGAATTACCAAAACCACCCAGGGATAGTTGCACTTTCACATACCCAAGCTTAGGCTCTTGGTTATCCTTGAATATTACCTTGGGGTGCCTTGGGCATCCCCAATCTTAGGCTCTTGCCACTCCTTATTCCATAGTCCATCGAATCTTTACCCAAAACTTGAAAACTTCACAACACAAAACTCAACAGAAAACTCGTAAGCTCCGTTAGCGAAAGAAAACAAAACACCACTTCAAAGTACTGTAATGAACTCATTCTTTATTTGTATTGGTTTTAAATCTACTGCATTCCAACTTCTCTATAGTTTATAAACTATTTTACTAGCCATAGATTCATCAAAATAAGCAAACAACACACGAAAAACAGAATCTGTCAAAAACAGAACAGTCTGTAGTAATCTGTATCAAACGTATACTTCTGGAACTCCAAAAATTCTAAAATAAATTGGCGGACCTGAGGAATTTTTCTAGTAATAATCTGCAAAAAGAATCAACTAAATAGCACTCTCCAGTAAAAAGTTTTAGCTAATCTTGTGAGCGCTAAAGTTTCTGTTTTTTACAGCATGATCATAAAGGCTTCACCCAAGTCTTCCCAAAGGTTCTACCTGGCACAAACACTAATTAAAACACAATACCACATCTAAACAGAAGTTAGATGGATTATTTATTCCTAAACACAACCAAAAAGCAAGAGACTAAAATAAAATTGGGTTGCCTCCCAGCAAGCGCTAACGTTTAACGCCCCTAGCTAGGCATGATGATTTCAATGATGCTCACATAAGACATAAGAATTGAAACATGAAGAGAGAATCGTGAAGAATATTACTAGCACATTTAAGTCTAACCCACTTCCTATGCATAGGGATTTTGTGAGCAAACAACTTATGGGAACAATAATCAACTAGCATAGGAAGGCAAAACAAGCATAACTTCAAAACTTTAAGCACATAGAGAGGAAACTTGAAATTATTGCAATTCCTACAAGCATATGTTCCTCCCTCATAATAACTTTCAGTAGAATCATGAATGAATTCAACAATATAACCAGCACCTAAAGCATTCTTTTCATGATCTACTTGCATAGAAATTTTACTACTCTCCACATAAGCAAAATTCTTCTCATTCGGAATAGTGGGAGTATCATAAGAAACTTGAATACCATAAATTGTTTCCACATTAAAAGAGTAATGTTCAGAAAAAGGGTAATCATAATCATGACAAGTTTTATAAATATAATCATGACAAGTTTTATAAATATAATCATCATAAGTAGCAACTTTGTTCTCATCATAATTGATTGAAACCTCTTCCAAGATAGTGGACTCATCACTAAATAAAGTCATGACCTCTCCAAATCCACTTTCATAAATATTATTAGATTCAACATCCTCCAAAATAGTGGGATCATTACTTCCTAAAGTTGACACTCTTCCAAACTCACTTTCATCAATATAATCATCATAAGTAGGAGGCATGCTATCATCATTATAAATTTGCATATCAAAACTTGGGAGGCTAATAACATCATCTTCATTAAACATAGCATCCCCAATCTTGGGACAAACATTAATTTCAGCAAGTATATTCTCAAATATGTCATCCTCATCAAACATAGCTTCCCCAAGCTTGGGCCTTTTCATATCATAAGCATAATCATTCTCATCATTAATAGTATGGATAGCACCAATAGTATAGCAATTATCATCATCACAATGAGTAGTAGGAGCAACATCATTTGGGAGGGATACCTTTTTACCTTTGCTTCTCCATTTTTTCCTTTTCTTCTTCACATCATGTGCGGGTTTATCCCTCTTTTTTGATCTCCTTATTGATGAGATTGGTTGAATAGAAAGCTCCTCCTCGTTACCTGATTCATCATACGAAATAATAGGAGGATATTGGGAAGTCTCTTCCCTTTCATTAGTGTTCTCTTCATCTTCTATTTGCTTTCCTTTCTTTATGAAATTGGCAATATAAGGATTTTCAATGCAATTCATTGCACAATACATATAAATTTCCTCTAGATCAAAATTAAGAAGTTTATAACGGGCAAATTCTGGAAGATAGTTAGTTATACGTTTCATTTCTTCATAGCCCATAAGCAAACTAAGTTCATTATAATGTGCAAGGGAAATCAAGTCATCACAATTTTTTGACATGATTAGATCATGAAACAATTTGCATCGGATAGTTAAATGACCCCGTTCATTGCAAAGTTCACAAGTACAGCTAAGAAAATTTAAATTTTCAGCACAAACATCTAGCCTTTCTTGCAACAATTTAGTTTCTAAATGCTTATGCCTCTTGCAATATCTATCTTCCCTATTTCGTGTGTACTTGCAAACCCAATGCACTCCACAAAAATTGACATGTTTATAGGAGACATTTTCATCATAACTAGTGCAATCATCATTAGTACTATGGATATTCAATGAGTTCATACTAACAACATTGCAATCATGATCATCATTCAAAGATATAGTGCCAAAAATTTTGTAGACTTCTTCTTCTAGCACTTGAGCACAATTTTCCTTTTCATCATACTCACGAAAGATATTAAAAAGATGAAGCGTATGAGACAAACTCAATTCCATTTTTTTGTAGTTTTCTTTTATAAATTAAACTAGTGATAAAACAAGAAACTAAAAGATTCGATTGCAAGATCTAAAGATATACCTTCAAGCACTCACCTCCCCGGCAACGACGCCAGAAAAGAGCTTAGTTGATGGGGTGTGAGTGCCGCTTTCCTAGCTTCCCCGGCAAGGGCGCCAGAAAAGAGCTTGATGTCTACTACACAACCTTCTTCTTGTAGACGTTGTTGGGCCTCCAAGTGCAGAGGTTTGTAGGACAGTAGCAAATTTCCCTCAAGTGGATGACCTAAGGTTTATCAATCCATGGGAGGCGTAGGATGAAGATGGTCTCTCTCAAACAACCCTGCAACCAAATAACAAAGAGTCTCTTGTGTCCCCAAGACACCCAATACAATGGTAAATTGTATAGGTGCACTAGTTCGGCGAAGAGATGGTGATACAAGTGCAATATGGATGGTAGATATAGGTTTTTGTAATCTGAAAATATAAAAACAGCAAGGTAACTAATGATAAAAGTGAGCACAAATGGTATTGCAATGCTAGGAAACAAGGCCTAGGGTTCATACTTTCACTAGTGCAAGTTCTCTCAACAATAATAACATAATTGGATCATATAACTATCCCTCAACATGCAACAAAGAGTTACTCCAAAGTCACTAATAGTAAAGAACAAACGAAGAGATTATGGCAGGGTACAAAACCACCTCAAAGTTATCCTTTCTGATCTATCTATTCAAGAGTCCGTAGTAAAATAACACGAAGCTATTCTTTCCGTTCGATCTATCATAGAGTTCATACTAGAATAACACCTCAAGACACAAATCAACCAAAACCCTAATGTCACCTAGATACTCCAATGTCACCACAAGTATCCATGGGTATGATTATACGATATGCATCACACAGTCTCAGATTCATCTATTCAGCCAACACAAAGTAATTCAAAGAGTGCCCCAAAGTTTCTACCGGAGAGTCAAGACGAAAACGTGTGCCAACCCCTATGCATAGGTTCATGGGCGGAACCCGCAAGTTGATCACCAAAACATACATCAAGTGGATCACGTGATATCCCATTGTCACCACAGATAAGCACGGCAAGACATACATCAAGTGTTCTCAAATCCTTAAAGACTCAATCCGATAAGATAACTTCAAAGGGAAAACTCAATCCATTACAAGAGAGTAGAGGGGGAGAAACATCATAAGATCCAACTATAATAGCAAAGCTCGCGATACATCAAGATCGTACCACCTCAAGAACACGAGAGAGAGAGAGAGAGATCAAACACATAGCTACTGGTACATACCCTCAGCCCCGAGGGTGAACTACTCCCTCCTCGTCATGGAGAGCACCGGGATGATTAAGATGGCCACCGGTGAGGGTTCCCCCCTCCGGCATGGTGCCGGAACAGGGTCCTGATTGGTTTTTGGTGGCTACAGAGGCTTGCGGCGGCGGAACTCCCGATCTATTCTGTTCCCCGAAGGTTTTAGGGTATATGGGAATATATAGGCGAAAGAAGTCGGTAAGGGGAGCCACGAGGGGCCCACGAGGGTGGAGGGCGCGCCCAGGGGGGTGGGCGCGCCCCCTGCCTCGTGCCTTCCTCGTTGATCCCCTGACGTGCACTGCAAGTCTCCTGTGTTGCTTTCTTTCCAAAAATAACTTTTCTGAAGGTTTCATTCTGTTTGGACTCCATTTGATATTCCTTTTCTGCGAAACACTGAAACAAGGGAAAAATAGAAACTGACATTGGGCTCTGGGTTAATAGGTTAGTCCCAAAAATATTATGAAAGTGTTTAGTAAAGCCCATAAACATCCAAAACAGATAATATAATAGCATGAGTACTTCATAAATTATAGATACGTTGGAGACGTATCAGGAGGTGTCTAGGAGCTGCAAAAGTTCGTTAGGAAACTCTTATTCTTCTGAGCCCTGGTTGCAGGTGCAACCGGCCATGATCCAGCGCTTCGCATTGCGGTACCCGAGGGGCACAGATTGAGAGAGGTGCGCCAGCTTGCGAGCTCAAGCGAGGGTGCCTCACGAAGAACAGGAGAAAACGCTCATGAGCGCAAAAATGCTCACGAGAGTGCCTGTCCAGCCCCCTCGCGAGGCATGCAAGGAAGAGTACGGGTCAAAACAAGGAACCGAGGGAAGAAACAGAGGCAAAAGGCGATGGAACCAGGCCGGCAAGAAACACCAGAAAGCAAATTTTCATTAAAGAGGGGCAAGCCAACTACGGAAAGCAAATGAAAAGCGCGTCCGGCACCTAGTCTAGTCTTCTCACCAGCGCGGAGCTAAGTGCTGCCACTAGGACGTGGGAGGGAGGCCTCGAGGCCCGAGGGCGGCACTCCTGAGACTCCGGGGCGTGTACATCCCCACTCATTATTATGTGAGAGTGTCACGAGCGGAGACCTTCACAGGCACTGGGCCTTGGTTCACAGGTGCCGGGCCTTGCTTCATGGGTAGAACTTCCGGAGGTGCTGGATGTTCCAGGCATTCTGGATGGGGACCTCGTCCTGCGTCTCCAGGTGCACGGCGCCAGGCCTTGAGACGTGGGCGACCCTAAACGGGCACTCCCACATATGTGAAAGCTTATGCAGCCCTTCCTTGGAGAGCACCCGCCTTAGGATGAGGTCACCCACCTCGAGCGTCCTGGAGCGGACGCTGCGATAGTGATACCATCGCAGCGCCTGCTGGTATCTTGCCGCTCGAAGCGTGGCTTCACGGTGGCGTTCCTCCCCCAGCACAAGGTCCATCCCCGCATGGCGTACTGCCGCGCCTCATCAAATGCCAGGACCCGCGCCGAGCGATGCTTGACCTCATGAGGGAGAACCGCTTCTGCTCCGTAGACGAGGAAGAACGGGGTCTCGCCTATTGGCTTGGTGGCGGTGGTGCAGATGGACCACAACACAGACTGGAGCTCATCGTGCCAGCCCCTGCCGCAGGCCTCGAGCTTCTTCTTGAAGGTCCTGGTCTTGAGGCCTCTCAGGACCTCCGCGTTGGCGCGTTCGGCCTGACCATTGCTCCTGGGGGTGTGCCACCGAAGCGTAGCAGATCTGTGTTCCAAGGTTAGCACAATATGTCTTGAAGAGATTGCTAGTGAACTGCGAGCCGTTGTCGGTGATGATGCGATTAGGGACCCCGAACCGGCTCACGATAACCTTGATGAACTTGACCGCAGACCCAAGCCGGGATGGTGCGGACAGCTTCTACCTCCGCCCATTTGGTGAACTTGTCGATGGCGACGTAGAGGTAGCGGTAGACCCCTGGAGCTCGAGGGAACGGGCCTAAGATATCCAGCCCCCAGACGGCGAATGGCCATGAGAGCGGGATGGTTTGGAGGCCCTGAGCTGGCTGATTGATCTGCTTCACGTGGAATTGATAGGCCTCGCAGGACTTCACCAGCTCAGTCGTGTCGTTGAGCGCCGTAGGCCAGTAGAACCCGCTGCGGAATGCCTTGCCGATGAGGGTTCGTGATGATGATTGGTGCCCACAGTCCCCACCAAGTATGTCAGCTAGCAACTCGTTCCCCTGTTCCCTGGAGATACAATGCAAGGAAACATCATTCGGCTGCTTCTTGTATAACTCATCGTCCTGGATGCAGTACGCCGTAGCCTGTCGGGCCATGCGCTTCGCGTCCTCCTCTTTCTCTGGCAGCGTCCCTTGCGTTAGGTATTCCTTGAACTCCTTGGTCCAGCACCCCTCCTGAGGCTCGATCGCCAAGAGTAGGCGCGCTCTCGAGGTCGGGCTGCAGGCCGGGGCTCCCGAGGCAGGTGGCTGGGGGAGTTCCTCCCAAGGCGATATCGGTCTTGAATGTGGAGGTGCTGCCGAAGGCTTGAAGAGCCGCTCCTCAAAGACGCCAGGCTCTTGAGGTTGTCGCTTGGACACCCTTTTGCAATGTCGTTCGTCTCCTTGTTGGTGCCATGGGGCACTTGCTGCAACTCTAGACCCAAGAAATGCTTTTTCATTTTGCGTACCTCCGTGAGGTATGCCTCCATGTGCTCGTCCCGTGGCTCGTATACCTTATTGGAAAAGTTGACGAGGAGCTGCGAGTCGCCCCTGATGGTGAGGCGCTTCACCCCCAGGGCCACCGCAGCCTTAAGGCCAGCTATGAGGCCTTCGTATTCCACGATGTTGTTGGAGACCTTCTCGCCCTGCTGGAAGCAGAGCTGCACGGTGTAGTAGAGCTTGTCCTGAGTGGGCGAGATGAGCACTGCTCCAGCCCCCGTGCCTGGCGTGCGAACGCGCCATCCAAATACATAACCCAGCCATCTGGCGCTTCACTTCCTGGCGAGAGGGATCGATCCTCGCCTGCTTCAAGCCCCGGGGCGTCCGTCCATTCTGCCACGAAGTCGGCGAGCGCTGCTCCCTTGATGACCCTGGTTTTGCTGAACTCCAGCTGGAATGCCTGCAGCTCGATGTTCCATTTGGCGACTCTTCCAGCAGTGTTGGGGCTCCTGAGTATCCTCTCCAGCGGGTAGGCCGAGACGACCTTGAATTGTGTGACCTTGAAAGTAGTGCCGTAGCTTACGCGAGGCCACCAAGAGCGCGAGCAAGAGCTTTTGAGGCATGGGGTACCGTGCCCTTGCATCCCGCAACACCGTGCTGAAAAATACACTGGGTGCTCGACAAGGGCGGGTGTGTCGACGGGGCTTGTGTCTGTCGGAGACTGAGGCGCCTCCTGAGGCGATGGAAACTCCGGAGCCTAGTCGCTCATTGGGGCCTCTGCAGGCCCATGGACGCCGTCTTGCTGGGTCTGGTCATCCGCTGGCGTTGCTGCAGCCCTTGCGGTGCCCTCCGGGTCTTGTATCACCCCAGCTGGGGGCGTGGCTCGGCGCGACGTATCCTTGGCCTGGCGCTCTTCCCGAACCGCCACCAGAGCTGCGCTGGCGGAGTAAGGAGTGGCGGCAAGGTAAAGCACCAGGGGCTCGAGAGGGCGGGGCGCCACCATCACCGGAGGGCTGGTCAGGTATCTCTTGAGGTCTTGAAACGCTTGGTCAGCCTCCAGGGTCCACTCAAACGGGCCCTTCTTCTTCATCAGCTTGAAGAATGGTAGGGCGCGCTCCCCCAACTTTGAGATGAAGCGCCCCAGTGAAGTCACGCAGCCGGCAAGCTTATGCATCTCCTTGAGGGTTTGCGGTGGGCTCATGTCTTCGATCGCCTTGACCTTCTCCGGGTTAGCCTCGAACCCCCTGTGGGACACGAGGAAGCCCAGCAGCTTGCCAGAGGGGACACCAAACATGCACTTCTTTGGGTTGAGCCGCAAGTCCACCTGGTGCAGGTTCGCGAAGGTCTCCTCCAGGTCCTGAATCAAAGTTCTCGCCTCCCGAGACTTTACCACAATTTCATCAACATAGGCCTCAGTGTTCCTCCCGAGCTGCTGATCCAGGGCGATGTGCATCAGCCGTTGGAAGGTCGCGCCTACGTTGTGCAGCCCGAACGGCATGCAGGTGTACCAGTACACCCCACACGGGGTCAGGAAGGCCGTCTTCTCCACATCCTCCACCGCCATCTTGATCTGGTGATAGCCTGAAAATGCATCCAGGAAGCATAGCAGGTCACACTCGGCGGTGGAGTCAACGATCTGGTCGATGCGTGGAAGCGGGAACGGATCTTGGGGACAAGCCTTGTTGAGGTTGGTGAAGTCGACACACATGCCCTCCTTCCCGCCTTTCTTTGCCACGATGACGGGGTTCGCCAGCCACTCGGGGTACCAAACCTCGCGAATGACACCTGCTGCCTCCAGCTTGCGGGTTTCTTGGACAATGAAGGACTGCTTCTTTGTGGACTGCCGCCGTGCCTTCTGCTTCACAGGGCGCACATTGGGGCACACCTTCAAGTGATGCTCGATTACCTCTCTTGGGACCCCTACCAGCTGTTTGGGTTCCCAGGCGAATACTTCCTTGTTTGCGCGCAAGAACTTCACCAATGCCTCCTCTTGGTCTGGGTCGAGGTTGGCACCTATGGTGAAGGTGGCTCCAGAGGACCCATCTTCCTCGACCGGCACCTGCTTGGTTTCTGCCCGATCTTGAGTGAACAACTGCTTCTTCTTAGCTGGTGCGGTCTCCTTAACTCCGGAGGTGCCCTCGTCGGCCGGTCGTGCTGCCGCGGCGGTTTTGAGGGCAAGCTTGAGCGCTACCAGAGCTTCCTTGGTATCTCCGACCACGGTGGGGACGTCCTTGCTCCCGGGCATCTTCATGAGGTTGTGGGCCAGATGGGTTGCCGCCATAAACTGAGCCAGGGCCGGATACCCGAGGATGGCGTTGTACGGGAGGCCAATACGGGCGATGTCGAAGTCGATCAGCTCAGTGCGATAGTTGTCGTGGGTGCCGAAGGTCACGGGAAGAGGGATCTGCCCCAGGGGGCTGGCGGAGCCGCCGCTGACCCCGAAGAAGGGCTTCCTAGGGAGGAGCCGCTCGAGCGGTACGTGAAGGAGGCTAAAAGCTTCCACAGAAAGCATGTTGAGGCCGGCACTGCCGTCGATGAGGGTCTTGGTGATAGCTACGCTGCAGATGGTGGGTGTGCAAAGCATTGGGAGCACGCCCGAGCCGACGGTGGTGACAGGGTGATCCCCCGAGTCAAAGGTTAGGTCGGCCTTGGGCGCCGCCCACCCCGGGGGAGCTCCCTGCCGCGCGGAAGCGGCGCCGATCTGGCAAAAGAATGGCTTGGTGTGACGGTCTGAGGGTGGCGCTTCCGAGCCGCCGAGGAGGGCCGCGACAGCGAGGGGTGCCGGTGCCGCGAAGCGCGCAGCGAAGAGGCCGCGCAGCTCCTCCCAAGATGCCACCGTGGATCCTGGGAGGTTGAGCAGCCAGGCGCGAGGTGCACCAGCGAGGGCCATGGGAAGCCAGTTGGCTATGACCTTGTCATTGCCCCCAGCCTTCAGGACGGCCTCTTCATACGCCAGCAGGAAGGCCGACAGGTCCGCCGCGCCGTCATAGTGCGACGGCATCTCCGGCTTGAACTTGGGGGGCAACTGCACCTGCCGCAAGGCGGGGGCAGCGGCTCTGAGCCCTTTGGCCCACCATGGGCAGCCGTCGTCGCAACCGGAAGAGTAATGCCGGCCATGGGCAAGGCGCGGTGGCGGCGGAGCGTGGATCGGCGGAAGGAAAGCTTCGGCGCACCCCTACCTGGCGCGCCAAATGTTGGATTTTGGGTTCCGACAAAACCCTTGAGGTTCGAACACTGGGGTGCGCACGAAGATCTCTCCCCCCTCTAGCTCACGCCCTCACCGCGATCTCAAAGCTCAGCGCGTCGAGCTTACAGAACAAGAGACACAAGGTTTATACTGGTTCGGGCCACCGATGTGGTGTAATACCCTACTCTAGTTTGGTGTGGTGGATTACCTCTTGGGCTAAGGATGAACAATTGCAAGGGAAGAACAGCCTCCTGAGGAGAGGTGCTCTTGTGCTTGGTGAGCTTGTGTGGATGAGGGTGATCTAGATGGCCTTCTATCCGTTCCCTCCAGTTTTGTTCAGTTGCCTCCTACTGTGGTGGCTAGTCCTATTTATAGAGGCTCTGTTCCTCTTCCCTAATGTAGGCGGGAAGGGATCCAACAACGGCCAAATTCGAAGGGAGACAACTAGTACGAGTTATCCTGACTAAAGGTGGTATTCGTGCCAAAGGCTCTGGTGGTGACGCCGTCTTGGGCTCCATGGTGACCTCCGTCCTTCCGTCCTGCTGGTCATGGTCTTATTGCACTGATATGGAAACCTTTGCCTGATGCCTCGGGACTCCTCGCCTGCGCTTGCCTCTTTAGCACCAAAGAGGAAACGAGTACGCTGCGTGCTTTAGCGCCCGCCTGGCCTTGGTCGTCATGGCTTGCGTCACAAAAACCTCGCGAGGTGCCCCTCGACTTGATCTCTCCGCCCCTCGCGAGCCAGCCTGGTGAGGCTACCCCGAGGAGGTCTTGCGTCGTCTGCCTCGCGAGGGTCTTGAGTGTTTCCTGATGAAGATGGGCCGTACAGGGCCGCTAGTGGAGCCACGCCGTGGGCCGCAGGCAGGCAAGTCTGGGGACCCCCGTTCCCAGGACGCCAACTGTAGCCCCCGGGCCCAAGGCGCGCTCGGACTTGGCTTTGAGGCGAAGCCAAAGGGCAAGTGCGGAGCGCCGCGGGCCCCAACAGCCTGCGGCCTCGGTTGACGCGTGGCGATTGATGGGACGTGGGCGTCTCCGCTTCCCCACGCTATCTCGGCAACTGCCCGACCTGATGAGTCCCTGCTGCATGCAGAGAATTTTTTTCCTACGTTTAACATGCACTAATACAACTGTCATGTGAAAATTTGGAAAAATTCAGGGGTCATTTGACCTTTTAAAGCATTTAAGTGATTTTCTAACCATTTAATGACCGTAATTCGAGTTTGAACTACATGTACATGCAACGCCTGACCATAACGGTTTGAAAAATCATATTTTTGTGTACTTGTGTGCGAGTTAATTCCATGTGCAGTAAATTACAAGGAATTTTCAAACATATTGGTCTCAAGGCATTGGCACATGCATGGAGTGCCATGGCATTTTAATTCCAAAAAATAAAAAAATGATCATAAAAACATGAAACCTTGCTTGATTTAATGTAATGCCACCAAGATGATGTGGTAAAGAAATTGGCATGTTTTACGAACGTTTGGACACACACCCCTCGCAAACCGGAGCAACTCGCTAGAAGGATCGTGGTTCCGAGAGGGAACAATTCATGTTGGATGACGAACGGGAGATAGCTTCCTCTTACGGCCTTCAAAGTTTTTCCTTCGTTTAACGTTCACTAATACAACTGTCATGTGAAAATTTCAGGGGTCATTTGACCTTTTAAAGACATTTAAGTGATTTTCTAACCGTTTAATGACCGTAATTCAAATTTGAACTACATCTACATGCAACGCCTAACCATAACGGTTTGAAAAATCATATTTTTGTGTACTTGTGTGCGAGTTAATTCCATGTGCAGTAAATTACAAGGAATTTTCAAACATATTGGTCTCAAGGCATAGGCACATGGATAGAGTACATGCCATGTCATTTTAATTCCAAAATTTTAAAAAATGATCAGAAAAACATGAAACCATGCTTGATGTAATGTCATGCCACCAAGATGATGTGGTAAAAAAATTGGCCTGTTTGAAGAAAGTTTGGACACACACCCCTCACAAACCGGAGCAACTCGCTACATGGTTCGTGGTTCCGAGAGGGAACAATGCATGTTTGATGACGAACGGGAGATAGCTTCCTCTTACGGCCTTCAAATTTTTTCCTACGTTTAACGTGCACTAATACAACTGTCATGTGAAAATTTGGAAAAATTCAGGGGTCATTTGACCTTTTAAAGACATTTAAGTGATTTTCTAACCATTTAATGACCGTAATTCAAATTTGAACTACATCTACATGCAACGCCTAACAAAAACGGTTTGAAAAATCATATTTTTGTGTACTTGTGTGCGAGTTAATTCCATGTGCAATAAATTACAAGGAATTTTCAAACATATTGGTCTCAAGGCACGGGCACATGCTTGGAGTGCATGCCATGGCATTTTAATTCCAAAAATTAAAAAATGATCAGAAAAACATGAAACCTTGCTTGATTTAATGTCAAGCCACCAAGATGATGTGGTAAAAAAATTGGCCTGTTTGACGAAAGTTTGGACACACACCCCTCACAAACCGGAGCAACTCACTACAAGGTTCGTGGTTCCGAAAGGGAACAATGCATGTTTGATGACGAACGGGAGGTAGCTTCCTCTTACGGCCTTCAATTTTTTTCCTACGTTTAACGTGCACTAATACAACTATCATGTGAAAATTTGGAAAGTTTAAGGGGTCATTTGACCTTTTAAAGACATTTAAGTGATTTTCTAACCATTTAATGACCATAATTCAAATTTGAACTACATCTACATGCAACACCTAACCAAAACGGTTTGAAAAATCATATTTTTGTGTACTTGTGTGAGAGTTAAAAAATCATCAGACGATGTAAATATCTGGTGTTCAAAAAAGAAAATGTAAAGGTCAGGCAAGACAACCGCCCCCACATGATTGGCACTCTATCTCGCGGCTTGAGGTTTGGTAGGTGATTGGCAGGGATCATTAATCAGACACGGTTCTATATTGGAAACCGTCAGCTATTATGTTCACACACGGATTTTGCTGCGGCAATCGTGTGTAATTCAAACTACAATACTCATAAATTCCGGCGGCCGGCATGTGTACTGTCCCCGTCGATCTAGATTCCGGCCGCCAATAAATACTACCTTGCTCACGTCGTCCCGCCTGCATTATCATCTCTATCCTGCCCTCGTTCGCCTTCTCTCTCTCTCTCTCTCTCTCTCAAATCTCTGCCCACGCGCCGACGAGGAGTCGCCGCCCCCCGAGGACGCTCACTCGATTAGCAACGACGAGGACCCCTACGCGCCGCCTGACAAGGTTGCGCCGGACCCCCCCCCCCCAACTTTGGATTGGTTTTGGGGCCAGTACAATCTTTGTCTATGGAAGTCGCTGCCGCCGGCTGAGAAAGCCAGGCAAGTGGCGTTCAAGAAGGAGATGGCGGAGGAGGAAGCCAGATACCAGGCGGCCTGTGAAGCCCGTGATGCCGCCTGGAAAAAGGAGGCGGCGGAGTTTTGGGGGCTTGCGCGTCGTCGTGCCAAGGAGGTGTACGAAGACGGGTACTTCGCGAGGAAGGTCATAGGCGCTGGGCGCCTTGTCGCTGCGTGGAGGTGGACCGATAAGCTCCAGCGTGCCACCGACGAGGAGCTTCGGTGGGCGCCCAACAAAATGGCAAGATCGGCCACACGCGTCCGCCAGCAAGAGGCAGATCGGTACGTCAAGCGCTGCGAGGCGGAGGAGTCGGAGTACTGCCTCCGCACTGGGAAGACGCCGCGCACCAGGGAGCTGCTGGCGAGGGGCTACCGGAATACTAACCCCAGGAGGGATTATTAGTTTTAGTATTGTTCGTTTTCAATTTTATGCATTGTACCTAGTAGTTAAGTATCATCACGTATATGTGATGATATATATATATATATTCTATGATGAACTAATGAACAATTAATATATATATATATATTTATATATATATATTATGAATTCCATTTTCTATCTGTTTTTGTATACTAATTTGAATCTAGCTGTTATCATCCACATATACAGAATGGAAAGCGTATACACACACATTGAAACAGAACATAAGAATGAAAAACAGAGTACACACATTGAAACAGAGCAATACTATGATTGCTGTGAATACATAGCTATCCATGTCGAAACGACTTTTCAAAATAAAACGCGTCCATGAGACCATGACCAGCAACCCTTGCCTAGGGTAGCTCTTGGCTCTGCCTGAACTCGTGTAGGCGTTCGTCCAAGCGGTCGACACGCTCGCGGTACATCTGGAGCGCGATCTCGAGCTCCAAGTTGGCTATTTCATCGGAGATCACTAGCTCAAGGATGCGACGACCATGTTCCTCTACTGCGCCCAGGTGGACACCTAGGCCAAGGAGGCGGTCGACCCTACGGACCAGCGCGTTGGCATCCAACGGGCCGCGGACAAGGCGAACGGTGGCACCCATGCAAACAGCGCGGCGGGCGTCCATTGCAAGTACGGCGCGGCCGACCTCTGGTGCAAGTATGGCGCTGAGGGCCTCTATCCACTCCTGGCGAGGAATGGGGGTACTGACGGGATGTGTACCCAGCTGCGATGCCGTGTCGACAGCAGGCAAGCGCCAATGGATCCGCTCTTGCTGTGTGGCGCGCGGCGCCTCTTGATGTGCGGCGCTCCAACTGTCTCGACGTGCGGCGAGCCACAGCCTATCGGCGCGGACGCGCCTAGCTTGCTCTGCGGCGCGCCATCAATAATGTTGTGCGGTGAGCTGTAGCCTTTCGGCGCTGACATGCCTATCTTGATCCGTGGCGCTCAAGCGCCATGCGCCAAAGGTCCACTCAACCCTGGCGATGACGCGCATCACGGCGTCGTCCATCGCGTTGCCGGGGATAGCCTCGGCCTCGACGAGCCGTGGCACCTGCTCGTTTTCCTCATCGACGAGGTTGATGGCAGAGGCGGTGCATTGGTGGGATGGCATGCTTGGAAAAGGTGGATTTGCTACAGGATGCGCTTGTCGCCTCTGTGCGTCGCGCCCCCCCTATGCGCAATATAGCAGGGTGGCGGGAAACAGGTGAGGAAATGGCGGGAAATGGTTGCATTTTGATGTCTACTACGCAGCCTTCTTCTTGTAGACGTTGTTGGGCCTCCAAGTGCAGAGGTTTGTAGGACAGTAGCAAATTTCCCTCAAGTGGATGACCTAAGGTTTATCAATCCGTGGGAGGTGTAGGATGAAGATGGTCTCTCTCAAGAAACCCTGCAACCAAATAACAGAGAGTCTCTTGTGTCCCCAACACAGCCAATACAATGGTAAATTGTATAGGTGCACTAGTTCGGCGAAGAGATGGTGATACAAGTGCAATATGGATGGTAGATATAGGTTTTTGTAATCTGAAATTATAAAAACAGCAGATAGCAAGTGATAAAAGTGAGCGTAAACGGTATTGCAATGCTAGGAAACAAGGCCTAGGGTTCATGCTTTCACTAGTGCAAGTTTTCTCAACAATAATAACATAACTAGATCATATAACTATCCCTCAACATGCAACAAAGAGTCACTCCAAAGTCACTAATAGCGGAGAACAAACGAAGAGATTATTGTCGGGTACAAAACCACCTCAAAGTTATCCTTTCTGATCGATCTATTCAAGAGTCCATAGTAAAACAACACGAAGCTATTTTTTCCCTTCGATCTATCATAGAGTTCGTACTAGAATAACACCTTAAGACACAAATCCACCAAAACCCTAATGTCACATGTATACTCCAATGTTACCTCAAGTATCCGTGGGTATGATTATACGATATGCATCACACAATCTCAGATTCATCTATTCAACCAACACAAAGTACTTCAAAGAGTGCCCCAAAGTTTCTACCGGAGAATCAAGACGAAAACGTGTGCCAACCCCTATGCATAAGTTCACAATGTTACGGAACCCGCAAGTTGATCACCAAAACATACATCAAGTAGATCACATGATATCCCATTGTCACCATAGATAAGCACATGCAAGACATACATCAAGTGTTCTCAAATCCTTAAAGACTCAATCTGATAAGATAACTTCAAAGGGAAAACTCAATCCATTACAAGAGAGTAGAGGGGGGAAACATCATAAGATCCAACTATAATAGCAAAGCTCGCGATACATCAAGATCGTACCACCGCAAGAACACGAGAGAGAGAGAGAGAGAGAGAGAGAGAGAGAGAGATCAAACACATAGCTACAGGTACATACCCTCAGCCCCGAGGGTGAACTACTCCCTCCTCGTCATGGAGAGCGCCGGGATGATGAAGATGGCCACCGGAGAGGGATTCCCCCCTCCGGCAGAATGCCAGAACGGGTCTAGATTGGTTTTCTGTGGCTACAAAGGCTTGCGGCGGCGGAACTCCCGATCTAGGTTATGTTCCGGAGGTTTCAGTATCTATAGGAATTTTTCGCGTCGGGAACAAGTTAGGGGGTCTCTGAGTCGGCCACGAGGTAGGGGGCGTGCCCCCACCCTCGTGGTGGCCTCGGGACTCTTCTGGACTGAAAGTGCAACTATCCCTGGGTGGTTTTGGTAATTCCTAACAACATATAGCTCATTGAGATAATGCTATTTCAAGATAGATATTTCAGGAAAGCTCAGTGATTTGCATGGCATGGATTAGAAAGTGGACCCTTCAAAATGCTAAGGACAAAAGATTAGCTCAAGCTCAAAGCACAAGACTCTACATTTTCTATTTTAGTGATCCAAGATCACATTGAGTCTATAGAAAAGCCGATACTATTAAGAAGGGATGAGGTGTTGCTTAATGAGGTGCTTGCTCAAAATGCTTAATGATATGCTCCAAACCCTCCACTACTTTCTCATATCCACATATGTCCCAAATCAAATATCCAACTCGGCCCCACCGATTCTTTCTATCCAGCGCCACCGAGTTCAGTTGACATAGCCACTGCCAGATACCCTAGTCTTTTCGGTCTCACCGATAGGGATCTCGGTCTCACCGAGATGGGATTGTAATCTCTCTGTTTCCCTTCCTAACGTTTCGGTCAAACCGAGATGAGCGATCGGTCCCACCGAGATTGCAATGCAAACACTTTGTTTCCTTTTCGTAACGTTTCGGTCCAACCGAGTTTGTGTAATCAGTCCCACCGAGTTTGCCTGACCAACTCTCCGTTTGACTACTACCAAAATCGGTCCCACCGAGTTTGTGTAATAGGTCTCACTGAGATTACGTTATGCCCTAACCCTAATGATATCGGTCCCACCAAGTTGACATGTTGGTCCCACTGTGAATCCTAACGTTCACATTTTGAACTAAATCGGTCTGACTGAGTTCTCTGAATCGGTCCCACTGAGTTTGCTGATTTGTGTGTAACGATTAGATTTTGTGTGGAGGCTATATATACCCCTCCACCCACTCTTCATTCTTGGAGAGAGCCATCAGAACATGCCTACACTTCCAATACATATTTTCTGAGAGAGAACCACCTACACTTGTGTTGAGGTCAAGATATTCCATTCCAACCACATAAATCCTGATCTCTAGCCTTCCCAAGTTGCTTTCCACTCAAAATTTCTTTCTACAAAATCCAATCCTATGAGAGAGAGTTGAGTGTTGGGGAGACTATCATTTGAAGCACAAGAGCAAGGAGTTCATCATCAACACACCATTTGTTACTTCTTGGAGAGTGGTGTCTCCTAGATTGGCTAGGTGTCACTTGGGAGCCTCCGACAAGATTGTGGAGTTGAACCAAGGAGTTTGTAAGGGCAAGGAGATCGCCTACTTCGTGAAGATCTACCCTAGTGAGGCAAGTCCTTCATGGGAGACGACCATGGTGGGATAGACAAGGTTGCTTCTTCATGGACCCTTCGTGGGTGGAGCCCTCCGTGGACTCGCGCAACCGTTACCCTTCATGGGTTGAAGTCTCCATCAGCGTATGTACGATAGCACAACCTATCGGAACCATGGATAAAAAATCTACGTGTCAACATTGTGTTTGCTCCCTCAAACTCCTCCCTTTACCTTGATATGCAATTGTTTTACATTCCGCTGCTATACTCTTAGAATTGCATGTGTAGGTTGATTGCTTGACTTATGCTAAGTTGCTAAAATCTGCCAAGAACTAAAATTGGGAAAAGGCTAGATTTTTATTTGGTCAAGTAGTCTAATCACCCCCCTCTAGACATACTTTAGATCCTACAAGTGGAATCAGACCTTTGGTCTCCATTTGCTTTGATTTCCATAGCTTTTGGTGGTCATAGCCTTGGTTTCACAACCTAGGAGAGTATGGCGTCTAGCGAGGGAAATTACCAGCGTAGAGGTCCTTAATTTGATGGTACAAATTTTGCTAGTTGGAAGCATAAGATGAAAATGCATATTCTTGGACATAAACCCGCCGTTTGGGCTATTGTGTGTATTGGCTTGCTAGGTGAATTCTTTGATGGGCGAGAACCAAACCGTGAAGCTACCGCGGAAGAGTTGAAGATGCTACAATACAATGCTCAAGCTTGTGATATTATCTTGAATGGATTGTGCCCCGAAGAATTCAACAAAATCAGCCGTCTTGAGAATGCAAAGGAAATTTGGGATACTTTGATTGATATGCACGAAGGTACCGACTCCGTCAAGGAATCCAAATTAGATGTGGTTCAAAGTCAACTTGACAAGTTCAAAATGAAGGATGGTGAAGGTGTCGCCGAAATGTACTCTAGGCTTGCTCTCATCACAAATGAGATTGCCGGCTTGGGAAGTGAAGAGACGACCGACAAATTCATCATCAAGAAGATCCTAAGAGCCTTGGATGGAAAATATGATACCATGTGCACATTGATCCAAATGATGCCCAATTACAAAGATCTCAAGCCAACAGAAGTCATTGGAAGAATTGTTGCTCATGAGATGTCACTCAAGGATAAGGAAGAGCTTCACAACAAGTCTAGTGGTGCTTACAAAGCCTCGTGTGATGCTCCCACATCATCAAGTGAGAAACAAACCTTCAATGAAGAATTGAGCCTAATGGTAAAGAACTTCAACAAGTTCTACAAGAGTAGAAGCAAAGAAAGAAGTTCCAAGTCATGGTCCTACAATGAAAAAAGATCTTCTAGTCGTGAGCGTAATTGCTACAATTGTGGAAGACCCGGACACTACTCCAATGAGTGTATGGCTCCCTACAAAAGAAGAGAAGATTCACCCAAAAGAAGAAGTAGAAGAGAAGAATCACCACCAAGAGAAAGGAGGACTAGAGATGATCGTTATGAACGAAGACCCTCTTGGAGAAGCAAGGACTCGGAAAGGAAAGATAAGACATCAAGGAGCTACACAAAAAGAAGACATCAAGCTCACGTTGGTGAATGGGTATCCGGCTCCGACTCCGACAATCACTCTCAAAGAAGTTATCACTCCGACTCCGAATATACTCAAGATGAAGGTGTTGCCAGACTAGCACTTGTGTCAACCAACTCCTACGACATATTTGACTCACCAAATGAAGGAATTGGAAGATGCTTCATGGCCAAAGGTCCAAAGGTAACACACCCCGAGTATGTTGATTTCAATAGTGATGAAGATGATTTGCTAGGTGATGATGATTTACTTGTTGACAACTCTAGTGATGAAAACTATGACGAAACGTCAATTAATCATGCTAATCAAGATAAAACGAATGATGATGATAAGAAGGAGATTGAGCGTCTAACTGAAGAACTAAACACTCTTAAGTTAGCTCATGAAACTACCTTGGAAAATCATCGAGAACTTTTAAAGACTCATGATAAGCTACGCTTTGAAAAGCTCAACCTTGAGCAAGAGCATGAGTTTTTAAAGGCAATCAATGAAGATCTTCGCAAGAAAAGTTCCTCTTACATTGCCAAGCGTTTACTCTTGTCTACTTACATGCCACAAGTTAAATCTAGCAAAAAGAACAAGAAAGATGCTTCATCTAGTAGTAACAACAATCATGCTAAATCCAATGTTGTTGCTTCTAGTAGTTCTCTTGATTCCACTAATGATTCTCTTAGCCAAGTTACACTTGAGCAAGAAAATAGCTTATTGAAGGGAATTATAGAGAAAGGTGTTTACAAGAGTCTTGCCGGAAGTAAGCAATTTGAGGAAATTGTATGCAAGCAAGGAAGACACCGGAAGAATCAAGGTGTTGGTTTTGAACGAAAGTTCAATGCCAATGGAGTTGAGTGGGAAGAAGATCAATACCCCAAGACGAAGTTTGTTCCTCAACAAGAGAAGTATGATCCTATTTCTTTTAAAGGGACACAAGCTCAAGATGATCTTCCACCACAAGACCACAAGCAAAAAGGCAAGGACAAGCTTCAAGAGGAAATTGATGCATTTGAAGAAGCACCTAAGGCCTTGGTCAAGTGGGTTCCCAAGACTACATCAAGTTGTACTTCATCAAGTACAACTACAACTCCGAGGATTCCCATCAAGATGGTGTGGATCCCGAAGAAGAAGAACTAGAGAGTTCTTGAGGGTGACTCCGCCAACATACCTCACTCTTATCATTTTGGCGAGAACAAGTGCAAACAACTTCCATATCGTGCACTAGTTCGAGGAGTCACAAACCCTCTTGTTGGTAAGACAAGGGACAAGGTAATCCAATGCTTTCATGGACATCATCTTGTGTATGCATCACTCTATGTCTATGGATATCCTTGTTTGTTCCTTGTGGGACTAACCCGTGTAGGTATTGAAAGTGCAACTCACTCCAAAGGATTGCTCCAAATGATCTACATCAACATTGAGCATCTACATCTTGAACACCTACATGAAGTCATCATAGACAAAACCCAAGGTTAGTTCATCCCTCTAAGGGGGATATCACATCTAGGGGGAGCTTTACTCTAATCAATTGAGTTAAAGCAACTCTAATGGTGTGAACACAACAATGCTTTATGTAATAGTGGTAACCCCACTTGTGCTTAAATGATGAGTATGACCTATGATCAAATGTTCTCATTTGACTCCTATGTCAATATACTCATATATAGATGACCTAGTCGTTGCCAAAATTGCTAGATAGATGCTAGAGTGTTTGTGCATGCTTTGTCACATATTTCATTTGCCATTTTATTGTGTGAGCATGTTGGTTGCATACTTTACTCATTCGAGGACATCCATTTGTAGTTTTGATTGTTTGGCGCTTTCTCTTTTGCCAAATGGATGGACAAGAATGCCTAAGAACTCCCTCTAGCTATCTATGCTTTTCTCATCTCAAACTCTATTCATGCTACATCACAAAGTTTGATCAAGTTAGATTCGAACCACTCTGTGTGAGGAGGACTCGGAGTTCCCGATTCGTCAAAGACTTAAACCTCCAAAACCTCTTTGTGCATCTCGGTCTGACCGATTCATCCTTTTCGGTCCTACCGAGTCACTAAGTTGATCTAGGGTTTTCAATCTCGGTGCAACCAATTAGAACCTTTCGGTCACACCGAGTTGCAGTAACTGTCTGCAGTTTTGCATCTCGGTGCCACCGAGTCGTTCCACTCGGTCACACCGACAGGGTCAGGTTATATATACCGATGGGCCAAATTTTGGAAATTTTTCCGAACCTTCTCGCCCGCACATACCTCCTCTGCCTCTTCGGGTCTCCGGGTCGTCCTCTCGTCGTCAGCGACCTCCCGCCGCTGGTCTCCGCCGCCGTCAACAGAAATCTTCACCGCTGTTGCCGTCGTAGCAAGTTCGTTGCTGAACTAGGGGTCTGCTGTCAGAGTATTTGCAGATATGTCTGACCAGAGTGATAGTCAGAACAGGTCTGAGCAACAGGTGCAGATGAGCGAGGGTTCAGATCCCTCTAGCAGCTATGATGAAGGCAGCAGGAGCACTCCCAGCAATCTGCCAAAGGCTGCCACCAGGACAAGGAAGAAGAGGAATTCTGACTCTAAACATGAAGATTATGTGGCAGTTGAAGATGAAGCCACTTCAAAGAAGAAGGTGCTAAAGAAAGAGTATGGCACAGCTGCAACAAAGCCTGGAATGAAAACAAAGATGCCAGCAAGAAGACAGCCAATGTCAAAGCCAAGGAAAGTTGCCATAGGGGAAACCATGAAGTTCACCATTGAATCAGATGATGGTGAAGCAGCAGGTGATGGTAAGAAGAAGAGGGCCAGAACCAGTACTGCCAAAGTTCTTGGCAAGCCCTCAATGAGGAGAGATTCAGAAGAAGAGGAAGAGGATGCTGCACCAGCACCCAAAGCACAAAAGCTTATGGGAGATGCAATCAAATCAGGGGCTGCTCCATCTAAGCCGAAAGCTGCTCCCAAGGCTGCTGCTCCAGCTCCAAGCCAAAACCCAAGAGGAGCACTAGGAATATCCCAGCTGAAGAAAAGAACAAGGCCCCAGTGCCTCAAGCTACTGAAGAAGAAGAAGAAGATGATTCTGTTGTTTTGAGGAAGTTGAAGCCCAAGATCCCTGACCACACTGATGCACACCCACTTGCAGAGAACATGAAGATCAGGAAGGATGCAGGATTGAGACTATGTGTCACATCCCTAGTTCTGGTATGACCTAGACTAGCTAGTCATGTGTGCATCATGTTTAAATTTCAATGAATTTGAAATGGGGACATGTGAAAGCCACAGAAATCATTTCTGAAAATGACCAAGATAAAAATTGCTTCAAATAGGTCGAAGAAAATGTTCATGTTTCTCTCTGAAAATATTGGCCAGAGGTAAAATTCAAACCAATATTTTTAGGAGCTCACAAATATTTATTTTTGGACATTTGAGTTAATTCAATAATTATTTGCATTGGAGTTATATTTGTTATATATTAAATATAACTCCAATAACTCTGAAAGTTTGTAAGTGGCTTTGAATACTTTTAAAAAGGCCACATAATAATTTACAGAAGCTAATGAAATGATCTGGTATTTAAATAAAATCAAAACCAATTGTAGAAAATAGAAAACATAAATAAATAGAAAACAAGAGAGATAGAGAAAACCTACCTGGCGCCTACCTGTGCGGCCTGCTGCTGAAGCCGGCCCAGCCCATCTCCACCTCCCCTGTCGTCTTCCTCCTTTTGCCAGGAGGACGAAGGGCATGTGCCCCGCACGCGCGCACGCGGCCCCGGCCACCTCCTACTTCCCGCTGCTTCTGGAGGCCGCTAAGGCCGCCACGCAAATCCCCTCGACCCTCTGCACCTCCCTCCCCTCTCTGCTCTCTCTCCCACGCGATCGAAAGCAGCCGGAGCCCGCCGCTCACCGTAGCCGTGGCCACCGGCCACTGCACCCCCTGCCGACATGACCATCGACTCTGCCGCGACGCCTCGCGCCTCCAAGCAGAAGAACGCAAGCCCAGACGGCCTTCTTCCCTGCCAAAGCCGCCGTCCTCGACCTCGGGTGCCGGTGATCCGCACCGTTGATTCGCCGGACCCCGTGCCTCCCCTGCCTTGCCAGCAGCACCAGAAGACCTGCGGTGAGTCGCTGCTTCTTTTCCCCTACTCCCATGTTCGCCCGCGTCCACTAGGCCGTAGTTGCACGGACGCAGAAGCTCCCCGCCGCCATGCCTCATCGCCGCCGCACCAACAGGAGCCGCAGATCGCGTCCGAGCACCGTCGCGGGCTCAGGATGCTCCTAGGAGCCGAGTGCAGCCACCTGTCCGCCCTGCCGTGCACAATAGCGCCGAACCCGACCTTGCCAAGCTCCGGCCGCCGCAAAGCTCGACGCCGTCGGCGCTGTAGACCACCCCAGGCACTGCTGCTTACTCCGTTGCATGCGGATGAGCACCAGCTCCACGTAGAGCCCCTCCGCCACTCGTTTGGTCGCCGGAGGAGCAACCTGACGTCTCCGCCGTGGCCTGTGGTTGCCGGCGATTAGTCACCGGCTAACCACGCCATTAGGGCTTAATTACCTTGTTTAGTTAACCCCCAGACACTGACAGCCTGACCCCACAGGTTCAATTAACCGACTAACCAAATTAGTTAGCGTTAATCTAATCCAGTGGACCCACGCGTCAGCATTGACTTCGCTGATGTGGCGTTTGACCGGTCCCACCTGTCTGCGACCCTAACCAGCCCTTAGTCACCGACCAGCGGGCCCCACCGGTCAGGTTTGACCTGGACCGGCCCCTGTTGACTTGCTGACGTCACACGTACTTCATGCTGATGCTGTAAATATTTTCTGGGATTTAAAATAAATCAGAAATGATTTATTTATTTCAGAAAATGTTATAAACTTCTAAAAATCATAGAAATTCAACCGTAGCTCATAATGAAATAAGTTATATATGCAAAATTTTCAGAAAAACCTAATCTATCCATTGGTACTGGTTTCATGTATGATAAAGCAACTTAACCTTGCTGTATAGATCAAAACATGTTAATGCACTTTGGAAATTCATAGTTTGAATTTGAATTTGAACCTTTGGTTCAAATCAACTCAAACCCTTCTGTTGCTAGCTGCATTAGCCCAACACACTCATATTTCCATGTCATATTCATGCATCGTATTGTTGCATTGCATTGATTGTGTTTTCTCTTTGTTGCCAGTAATTGTCCCCTCTCAGTAGATGTTGCTTCGACGATGTGATTGATGACACCGATGGAGAACTATATTATCTTCAGAAGTGCCAGGCAAGCAAAACCCCCTTGTTCATTCCGATACAATCCCACTCTCTCGCTCTTGCTCTCTTTTACTAGATTAGGACAACAACGATTCAACTGTTACATGTTGCGGTAGTTGAACCCCTTTCCTCTGCATGACCTGTCATTGCCACAGTAAATAGATGAAACTCACTAGCATGAGTAGGAGTTGTTTGAGCCCTGATGTGCCTACTCATTCATGCTTGTTGTCATGCCTGCTACTGCTTAGAGTTGAGTCAGGTCTGATTCATCGGGAATGAATTGGAATGGTGATGAACATGTCCTACTATGTGTGAGCTAAGTGTGTGAACACGATTTGGTAAAGGTAGCGGTGAGAGGCCATGTAGGAGTACATGGTCGGTTGTCTCATTGAAACTGTCCTCAGGAACTGAGTTCTGTGTTTGTGATCCATGAACAGTTACTACCACACATTGGGATCCTTAATTGACTCTCTCGACTTATTAATCGCCTTGATCTCTGTCCACGAGTTGCAACTAGTTTCTGGTGTTTGTAGGATATGTGTTGGAGGCCATGCGTAGCGCTGACCCTAGGGGTGGGCTATGATGCGGTAGATACACCATGGCACGGTGTATCGGGTGTCCGTTTGGTGTCCCGAGAACCCTGCACATATCGTTTGGGGCTGTGAGCGAAACCCCGGCCGGATCTCCTCGCGGATGGAACCCGAATAGGCGATAAACCTGGACTAGAGACTTGTGTGGTTAGTCAGGTCGTGGCCCACTCCCTCGCCAGGCTTCCGCTTGAAGGTTGCCGAGATACACGACGTGTACATGGTGGTAAGTGGCGAGAGCGTGTGTGAAGAAGTACACCCCTGCAGGGTTATAAATGATCTATTCGAATAGCCGTGTCCGCGGTAAAGGATTTCTGGGTTGCCTGCATAGTTCATAGACAAGTGAAAGTGGATACTCTAAAACTCGCAAGATAAACGTGAGTGCTATGGATGGCGTCCTCGTAGGGATACGGGAGCGGATCCATAGTCATGTATTGATAAGGTGAACATGTGGACTCGTGTGCGCCACCTCAAAAGATAGCCACGGAGTCAAAGCTGGCTTGCTGCAGTCAAACTCCACCACCCCGTTTGTTGATACTGATGCATATGTAGCTAGTTCTGATGTAAGTCTTGCTGGGTACATTTGTACTCACGTTTGCCTATTTTATGTTTTACAAAGAGACGTCAGTCTCGCAAGTAGTTCCGTGTGGACTTCGACGTTTAGCTTGTTACCTCAGCTACGATCTTGTACCCTTGGGAGGGTCTTGTAGATAGTCAAGCTTCTCAGCCTTTTTCATTTGTAGATGTCTGTACTCAGACATGTTAAGCTTCCGCATGTGCTTTGACTTGTATGCTCTGAATGTTGGGTCATGAGACCCATGTTTGTAATATCTCGCTCCTCGGAGCCTAATTAATAAATACTTGAGTGGTAGAGTTATGTTGTAATGCCATGTTGTATTTACACATATCGAGGATATTTTGTGTATGATTGAAATGCTTGGTATGTGTGGGATCCGACAACCTAGTTGTTTATCCTTGGCAGCCTCGCTTATGGGGAAATGTAGTCTTGTGCTTCAATGAGCCATAGTAGTCCGCTACAGCCCGGTTCACCGGAGTCCTGCTAGCCCAGCACTATTGCTCCGGAACACTTGACTGGTCGGCATGTGATTCACTTCATTCCTGTGTCTGTCCCTTCAGGGAAATGTCACGCGGTGACATCCGGAGTCCTGCCTAGCCTGCTACAGCCCAGTTCACCGGAGTCCTGTTAGCCCAGTGCTACAGCCCGGATTCGCACGCTGCTGACCGACATGCTCGATGTTGATTCATGTATGCCTGTCCCTATAAGTTAGTGCCACTTTGGGTTCACGACTAGTCATGTCGGCCCGGGTTCTCTGTCATATGGATGCTAGCGACACTATCATATACGTGAGCCAAAAGGCGCAAACGGTCCCGGGCCATGGTAAGGCGACACCCGTGGGAGTACCGTGCGTGAGGCCGCAAAGTGATATGAGGTGTTACCGGCTAGATCGATGTGACTTGGAATCGGGGTCCTGACAGCTTTGGTATCAGAGCCTGACTGCCTGTAGGATTACCAAGCCAAACTGGCCGAAGTTGAGTCTAGAAATGCTTATATAAGGGAATTGATTGTGGAAGGGAACGTAAGGCTCTTTTTACTCCTTTACTTTATGCCTTCTGATCTGAGTCAACCTCTTCTCTTCCACGGGGATTAAGAACTAGGCTTCTCATCTTTCTACCAGGATCACGTGTTACTAATCCGTAGACTTATAAGATTGTTGGATTCAAGTCTCAGTTTAGTTTCTAGTACTTGTGTGTGTTAATAGTTGGTCTCGGAACCTTGATATGATGTTGTTGAGTGGTTATGCCACCATTTTGCAGGATGTCTCAAATCTTTTCGAGCATTTACAGCCGTTATGCTGTCCGAGTCATCCCAGGTTTCTAAATAGTCTGATGCATTTGCAAATCCCTTCTTTCCGTTCCCGATGTCCCTTTGGGCCAGTTCAACCACACTAATCAGTGAGTTGAGGTACTCTATTGCCTCGACTTATATGTTGGACCTATTATTATGACCCTAGGTGTTTTAGGGAGTCACCTAGTAATCTAGCCATGTTTTGTGTCCCCAGTGTGATGATTCTGGCCACCATTCTCGAAAGCATCCCGTGATGCCATTTAGTTAGTAGGCCTTCTATTTCTGGGTTCTTAAGCCCAAAATTCATCTACTTACCTCGTGTTGATAGTGTTGCTCGTACCTTTAGTATATTAGTAACCTTTGCGATAGTCCTCGTGGTCCGTGGTATTTCCTTCTTCCAAATACCATGAACTGCTTATGACAGAAGTTCTTTTGAACCAAAAGATCACAACCAGAGTGCTCTTGATGAGTTCCCCATTCTATATTGTGACTCTGCCAGTCCTACCTCTGTGCATGGGTTATCCGGAAGAAACCTGTTGAACTTGGTTCGACATACTAATCTATGCATCCACAACTCAGAAAGTTATATGTTCCTTGAGTTGACCCTCCTCAGCTATATTCCAACCGTAGTCTATCAATTGATAGTCAGGAATAGTTGTGCATTCGTGTTCATCGATGCCTATTATTCTTGTGGTCCGTCAAGCGATTCTATTCCTGAATGACTAGGAGAAACAAACTCCAGTACCTCGTCCATTTCTAGGATTGGGTCAAAGTATTTGTATTCCGCAGATCAAAATGCCAATCCAGCTTTTTCTCTGTTCTACCTTGGAGTGTTACCATCTTTATGTCAAGATTGTCATGAGAATTGCACCATCTCTTATGAATTCTTGACGTAGTGATACTTATCTCCATCATTATTCATTCCTCGGTCCCGTGTTGTTGTAACCGGAATGCCGACAAGTGAACTGTGATGTGTGAAATCAATACTCCTAGCAACCTCGTTGCTTGGTAGTTAATGGACAATACTCTCACTCTTAGCGTGTTGGTTATTGAATCATCATCCTAAGATTGATCGTGCTACCTAGTCCTTATTTCTAGTGCACTCTAGGATCAATGAGTTAGGATTGTGTCAATCCCTCACTCTTTTGATCATATCGTCTTGCCCTGAAAAGCAAGATTGTTCTCGAGCTTAATAACATATCGGTGGTTCATGATTTTCCGAATATCTTCTCAGAAGTATTACCAGGTTGTTCCCTGACCGCTATGTTTAGTTCGTGATCATGTTGTTTTTTCTCTAAACCAGCCATTCTCCAAGAATCTGTGTTGGATACCCCTGAGCTAGTTGGTTAAGCTAAACAACAACTTGGAGAGTTGGAAGATAAATGCTTGCCTAACTTAATTAGTTCGTTCTATGGGATATCCTTGTGTGTGTGTGTGTGTGTGTTGAAGAAAGATGATATCCTCATCAATTGGTCCTCGTGATCAGTGATTGGATCTATTGTCATGTCCAAACCTTGATTTGAGTATGGACTATTGTCAAATCAAATCAGAACCGATGATGTTCATAATGTTGTCTTACTCGTGGTTGTCCCTCGAGCATACACCATTATATCTTTTGGGTCTGACCAATGCTATCACCTTGTTCACATAATTCTGGAATTCCACTTATATGGAAGCCTGGATGGATTGTTTTGAGCCCATCGACAACATTCCTATCCTCTCCATGATTTTGTTGGACATCAAGCTAGTGTTGGAAACTTATATAAGCATTACCTTCATGTTCCGTTCATGAGGTATATGTTTGGATGAAAGAAGTAACTTCCTCTAACTTACGTGCATTTGATGTAAGTTGTCGCCGTGGATCCGACAAAGCTTGTTTTTGTTCCTATGGAATCATTCCAAGTCAGTCATGTACGTGCGAAGTATTCTATGGTCTGGTAGACTGATCATCTTCATTCCATATGTATCCCTAGCACAGTAAGCCACTGATTGACTTGTTCAAGGAGAAGAAGTTCCTTCTTAAGAGCTAATCCAGACTTATGTAAGGACTTCGATATCCTCGTTGATGGTTGCCAACCAGAACTTGGTAGTATTTCATTGTAAGACTACTACGTGGTCATGCTTGTCTGGGACGGCGTGTTCACGTGTGTGTAGCAGAACCAGCTCGTGTTTTGGAGCTTACTACCGTAGTTCATTTCCTGAGAATCTCGCAACGTTATCTCGTCGATTTGTGTTGCAACTCTTCCTTTCAGACATGTTGAGTCTGAAGTATCCTGTTACTAACCAGATCTGAATCTCAGGTAGATATGATGGTTGGAACATTCCAACATTTGCATTTTGTTCCCAGCTTGCACCGCCATTGTGCCAATTTCCCATGGGCTGCCCTTCTTAGTAATTTCAGTCAGGGTCATCTTAAAAAGTGGTCCTACCATGGGTCCCATCCATTTCTGATGATAAGAAAACATCACCCATCGTGTTGTCTTCAACAAGGTAGTCCACATCATCCATTCTAGTCTGAGTATGCCATCCCTTCGAACCCCTTCAAATGATCGCTCGTGATTTGCCTTAGGCTCGTATAAAGAGTTCCAATGATCTTTGTATCAAAAGTAATTCTTTTTGCCACTTAAGGGAATAATTCTACGAGTCGCCTCCTCTAAGATGTCTCGTTATGGTATCAAGGCAACTCAACTCCTCGCTACGCTGACAACCGTTCACCACCTTCTTAAGTGTGGAATTGTTGCCTACCTAGTGAATCTTCGTCATCTGTTTCACTCCATACCTCTAGATGTATGCTTCGTGTCTGAGCTTGAGAGATGTTTTCAATGTCTCACTCTATGAGTTGATCCTGAGTTGTTCGATCTTCGAGAAAATTGATCCTTCTAGAGTTTTCCCTTTCCTCTCGTTGTCATGTTGGTTGGAGTTCTCAAAGCAAGACATCGAGACAAAGATGGTGATCGAATCAATGTTCTTATGAAGTGCAACTTGGATCATGAAGTTTGTGAGGTTTAGTGTCCCCTCTGTCTTCTTACCTCACGTCTTGAATCTCGGGACGAGATTCTTGTTTAGTGGGGGTGACTTGTCACATCCCAAGTTCTGGTATGACCTAGACTAGCTAGTCATGTGTGCATCATGTTTAAATTTTAATGAATTTGAAATGGGGACATGTGAAAGCCTCAGAAATCATTTCTGAAAATGACCAAGATAAAAATTGCTTCAAATAGGTCCAAGAAAATATTCATGTTTCTCTCTGAAAATATTGGCCAAAGCTAAAATTCAAACCAATATTTTTAGGAGCTCACAAATATTTATTTTTGGACATTTGAGTTAATTAAATAGTTATTTGCATTGGAGTTACATTTGTTATATATTAAATATAACTCCAATAACTCTGAAAGTTTGTAAGTGGCTTTGAATACTTTTAAAAAGGCCACATAATAATTTTCAGAAGCTAATGAAATGATCTGGTATTTAAATAAAATCAAAACCAATTGTAGAAAATAGAAAACATAAAAAAATAGAAAACCAGAGAGAGAGAAAACCTACCCGGCGCCTACCTGTGCGGCCTGGTGCTGAAGCCGGCCTAGCCCTTCTCCGCCTCCCCTGTCGTCTTCCTCCTTTTGCCAGGAGGACGAAGGGCGTGTGCCCCGCACGCGCGCACGGGGCCCCGGCCACCTCCTACTTCCCGCCGCTTCTGGAGGCCGCTAATGCCGCCACGCAAATCCCCTCGACCCTCTGGACCTCCCTCCCCTCTCTGCTCTCTCTCCCACGCAACCACCAAAAGCAGTTGGAGCCCGCCGCTCGCTGTAGCCGTGGCCACCGGCCACCGCACCCTTGCCGACATGACCATCGACTACGCCGCGACGCCTCACGCCTCCAAGCAGAAGAACGCAAGCCCAGACGGCCTTCTTCCCCGCCAACGCCGCCGTCCTCGACCTCGGGTGCCGGTGATCCGCACCGTCGATTCGCCGGACCCCGTGCCTCCCCTGCCTTGCCAGCAGCACCAGAAGACCTGCGTTGAGCCGCTGCTTCTTTTCCCCTACTCCCATGTTCGCCCGCGTCCACTAGGCCGTAGTTGCACGGACGTAGAAGCTCCTCGCCGCCATGCCTCATCGCCGCCGCACCAACAACAGCCGTAGCTCACGTCCGAGCATCGTTGCGGGCTCAGCATGCTCCTAGGAGCCGAGTGCAGCCACCTGTCCGCCCTGCCGTGCACAATAGCGCTGAACCCGACCTTGCCGAGCTCCGGCCGCCACAAAGCTCGGCGCCGTCGGCGCTGTAGACCACCCCAGCCATTGCTGCTTACTCCGTTGCATGCGGATGAGCACCAGCTCCACGTAGAGCCCCTCCGCCACTCGTTTGGTCGCCGGAGGAGCAACCCGAAGTCTCCGCCGTGGCCTGTGGTCGCGGGCGATTAGTCACCGGCTAACCACGCCATTAGGGCTTAATTACCTTGTTTAGTTAACCCCCAGACACTGACAGCCTGACCCCACAGGTTCAATTAACCGACTAACCAAATTAGTTAGCGTTAATCTAATCTAGAGGACCCACGCGTCAGCATTGACTTCGCTGACGTGGCGTTTGACCGGTCCCACCTGTCTGCGACCCTAACCAGCCCTTAGTCACTGACCAGCGGGCCCCACTGGTCAGGTTTGACCTGGACCGACCCCTGTTGACTTGCTGACATCACACGTACTTCATGCTGACGCTATAAATATTTTCTGGGATTTAAAATAAATCAGAAATGGTTTATTTATTTTAGAAAATGTTATAAACTTCTAAAAATCATAGAAATTCAACCGTAGCTCAGAATGAAATAAGTTAATATGCAAAATTATCAGAAAAATCTAATCTATCCATTGGTACTAGTTTCATGCATGATAAAGCAACTTAACCTTGCTGTATAGATCAAAACATGTTACTGCACTTTGGAAATTCATAGTTTGAATTTGAATTTGAACCTTTGGTTCAAATCAACTCAAACCCTTCTGTTGCTAGCTGCATTAGCCCAACACACTCATTTTGCCATGTCATATTCATGCATCATATTGTTGCATTGCATTGATTGTGTTTTCTCTCTGTTGCCGGTAATTGTCCCCTCTCAGTAGACGTTGCTTCGACGATGTGATCGATGACACCGATGGAGAACTATATTATCTTCAGAAGTGCCAGGCAAGCAAAACCCCCCTTGTTCATTCTGATACAATCCCACTCTCTCACTCCTGCTCTCTTTTACTAGATTAGGACAACAACGATTCAACTATTACATGTTGCGGTAGTAGAACCCCTTTCCTCTGCATGACCTGTCATTGCCACAGTAAATAGATGAAACGCACTAGCATGAGTAGGAGTTGTTTGAGCCCTGATGTGCCTACTCATTCATGCTTGTTGTCATGCCTGCTACTGCTTGGAGTTGAGTCAGGTCTGATTCATCGGGAATGAATTGGAATGGTGATGAACGTGTCCTACTGTGTGTGAGCTAAGTGTGTGAACACGATTTGGTAAAGGTAGCGGTGAGAGGCCATGTAGGAGTACATGGTGGGTTATCTCATTGAAACCGTCCTCAGGAACCGAGTTATGTGTTTGTGATCCATGAACAGTTACTACCACACATTGGGATCCTTAATTGACTCTCTCGACTTATTAATCGCCTTGATCTCTGTCCAGGAGTTGCAACTAGTTTCTGGTGTTTGTAGGATATGTGTTGGAGGCCGTGCGTAGCGCTGACCCTAGGGGTGGGCTATGATGCGGTAGATACACTGTGGCAAGGTGTACCGGGCGCCCGTTTGGTGTCTCGGGAACCCTGCACACATCGTTTGGGGCTGTGAGCGAAACCCCGGCCGGATCTCCTCGCGGATGGAACCCGAATAGGCGATAAACCTGGACTAGAGACTTGTGTGGTTAGTCAGGTCGTGGCCGACTCCCTCGCCAGGCTTCTGCTTGAAGGTTGCCGAGATACACGACGTGTACATGGTGGTAAGTGGCGAGAGCGTGTGTGAAGAAGTACACCCCTGCAGGGTTGTAAATGATCTATTCGAATAGCCATGTCCGCGGTAAAGGACTTCTGGTTGCTTGTACAGTTCATAGACAAGTGAAAGTAGATACTCTAAAACTCGCAAGATAAGCGTGAGTGCTATGGATGGCGTCCTCGTAGGGATACGGGAGCGGATCCATAGTGGTGTATTGATATGGTGAATATGTGGACTCGTGTGCGCCACCTCAAAAGAGTTACTTGCAGTCATAGTTTAGGATAGCCACTGAGTCAAAGCTAGCTTGCTGCAGTCAAACTCCACCACCCCCTTTGTTGATACTGATGCATATGCAGCTAGTTCTGATGTAAGTCTTGCTGGGTACATTTGTACTCACATTTGCCTATTTTATGTTTTGCAGATAGACGTCAGTCTCGCTAGTAGTTCCGTGTGGACTTCGGCGTTTAGCTTGTTACCTCAGCTACGATCTTGTACCCTTGGGAGGTTCTTGTAGATAGTCAGGCTTCTCATCCTTTTTCATTTGTAGATGTCTGTACTCAGACATGTTAAGCTTCTGCATGTGCTTTGACTTGTATGCTCTGAATGTTGGGTCATGAGACTCATGTTTGTAATATCTCGCTCCTTGGAGCCTAATGAATAAATACTTGAGTGGTAGAGTTATGTTGTGATGCCATGTTGTATTTACACATATCGAGCATATTGTGTATATGATTGAAATGCTTGGTATGTGTGGGATCCGACAACCTAGTTGTTTATCCTTGGTAGCCTCTCTTATGGGGAAATGTAGTCTTGTGCTTCCATGAGCCATAGTAGTCCGCTGCAGCCCGATTCACCGGAGTCCTGCTAGCCCAGCACTACTGCTCCGGAACACTTGACTGGCCGGCATGTGATTCACTTCATTCCTGTGTCTGTCCCTTCGGGGAAATGTCACGCGGTGATATCCGGAGTCCTGCCTAGCCTTCTATAGCCCGGTTCACCGGAGTCCTGTTAGCCTAGTGTTACAGCCCGGATTCGCACGCTGCTGACCGACATGCTCGATGGTGATTCATGTATGCCTGTCCCTATAAGTTAGTGCCACTTTGGGTTCACGACTAGTCATGTCAGCCCGGGTTCTCTGTCATATGGATGCTAGCGACACTATCATATACGTGAGCCAAAAGGCGCAAACGATCCCGGGCCATGGTAAGGCGACACCCGTGGGAGTACCGTGCGTGAGGCCGCAAAGTGATATGAGGTGTTACCGGCTAGATTGATGTGACTTGGAATCGGGGTCCTGACACTATGGAGACAGTCTGATCCATATGCTATCAGGAGAAGGACTGCTGTGGACTATAGGTTTCACACTAAGGAACAACAGGACTTCTATGAGACTGTTTTGCTTGATAAGAAGCCCATTGTGTGTGATATGAGATGGGTTGACTGGGTATTCATCAAGAAAAATGAGGATCACTTCCCTGGAGTGCTTGATAGCTTTAAGCAATGTGGACTGGATACTTTTGTTGCCCAGAAGCTCACCAGGTGGAATGATGAGCTCATCATGCAGTTTTACTCCACTGCCCACTTCTATTCAGATGGAAGGATTATATGGATGTCTGAGGGTACTAGGTACCAATCTACAGTTGATGAATGGGCCAAGCTTATGAATGCTCCTGAGGAACATGAGGATGACTTGGACATTTATGAAGAGAAGAAGAAAGACCACAACAATATGGCTAACATGTACAAGGAGATCCCAGATGCTGCTTTGGATACACATAAGTTTGGATCAGTTCATTACCTGTTGTCTGGTCTGCCAACAATCAACTGGATCTTAAGGCCCACACTGCTACCCAAGTCAGGTGATCACAAGATAATCAGAGGACATGCTATAAACTTGCTGCACATATTTGATGTCCCATAGAAGTTCAAACTCATGAGCCTGATTGTTGAAACAATCAAGAGGACTGCAGCTGATCAGAAGAGAAGTTGTGGGGTATGCCCCACACATTCAGGAGCTAATCAACTCTAAGATGGGCAAAGGCAAGTACATCTTGGATAAGAAGCAATTGCCCATCTATCCTGAATTTTAAGATAACACTGTTGTGATGAATGAGAATGAACCATCTTCAGCTCAAGCACATGAAAAGAGAGAGAAGGCTAAGGCAGGAAGGCCGCAAAGATGCCAGCAGCCGAGGAGGCATCTCAGGTATTATTGAAGAGAAAGCAAGACCAGCTTGGATATCTGATCCAATCCACCCTGAGTATTGAGAAGGGCTTGGCCACCCTGACCAAGAACCAGGAAAGTCTGGAGAGGATCATTGAGCAGAAATTCTATGACCTTGATGTCAAGGTGACAGAAATCCAAACTGCAGTTGAGCAACTTCAGGAGGAAGCAGAGGAGAAGAAGGGCAAGTCTACCATAGATATTTTTGCCAGAGTGCCCAGAGGACAGCGATCTGCTGCAGTGCCAGTGATAGACACTAGAGCCACAGCATCAGCACCAGCAGCTACAGCTCTAGTACCACCTCTAGCAGCTACTCCACCAGCTCCAGCTACTTCATCAGAAGCCTTCGTCCTTGGAGTTCTCTCAACACCACCTCCCGAAGATCAAGCCTGAGAGTCGCTTAGCACTATGCATTTTCGAACTTTTTGGTAACTTGTTGCCAAAGGGGGAGAAAAATGTATAGATCATAGACTTCGAGAGAGAGAGAGTGTGTTGGTTTTTATCTCTCTTTGCATTTATTTGGTTTGGTTTGAAACTTTATTGTGTGCTTGCGTGATACCTGTTTGATCTTGTGTTTGATCATATGATACCCTTAATGCTTGTTGGATGATATTATCTCTTACATCCTAGATGATCATTCACTTGTTTTGGTGATGAGTGCATGCTTTAACTTCTATGATTTTGAGCGCTCCACCAAGATGTATGTGACATGGAAGAGTAACCCATGATCCTAATCGATTGTGCATTTGCATTCAAAAGCAAAATTTAAATAATGCACAAATTTAGGGGGAGCTCTTTCTTATCACATACTTCTCAAAGCGACGATGTTTTTCAATACTATTTATCATTTGTCGAAGCTTTGATCTATATGTTGTCATCAATTATCAACAAGGGGGAGATTGAAAGTGCAACTATCCCTGGGTGGTTTTGGTAATTCCTAACAACATATAGCTCATTGAGCTAATGCTATTTCAAGATAGATATTTCAGGAAAGCTCAATAATTGGCTTGGCATGGATTAGAAAGTGGACCCTTCAAAATGCTAAGGACAAAAGATTGGCTCAGGCTCAAAGCACAAGACTCTACATTTTCTATTTTAGTGATCCAAGATCACATTGAGTCTATAGGAAAAGCCAATACTATTAAGAAGGGATGAGGTGTTGCTTAATGTGGTGCTTGCTCAAAATGCTTAGTGATATGCTCCAAACCCTCCACTACTTTCTCATATCCACATATGTCCCAAATCAAATATCCAACTCGGCCCCACCGATTCTTTCTATCCGGCGCCACCGAGTTCAGTTGACATAGCCACTGCTAGATACCCTAGTCTTTTCGGTCTCACCGATAGGGATCTCGGTCTCACCGAGATGGGATTGTAATCTCTCTGTTTCCCTTTGTAACGTTTAGGTCAAACCGAGATGAGCGATCGGTCCCACCGAGATTGCAATGCAAACACTCTGTTTCCTTTTCGTAACGTTTTGGTCCAACCGAGATGAGCGAATCGGTCCCACCGAGTTTGCCTGACCAAGTCTCTGTTTGACTATTACCAAAATCGGTCCCACCGAGTTTGTGTAATCGGTCACACCGATATTATGTTATGCCCTAACCCTAATGATATCGGTCCCACGGAGTTGACATGTCAGTCCCACCGATAATCCTAACTTTCACATTTTGAACTAAATCGGTCTGACCGAGTTCTCTGAATCGGTCCCACCGAGTTTGGTGATTTGTGTGTAACGGTTAGATTTTGTGTGGAGGCTATATATACCCCTCCACCCACTCTTCATTCATGGAGAGAGCCATCAGAACATGCCTACACTTCCAATACATATTTTCTAAGAGAGAACCACCTACACTTGTGTTGAGGTCAAGATATTCCATTCCAACCACATAAATCTTGATCTCTAGCCTTCCCAAGTTGATTTCCACTCAAATCTTCTTTCTACCAAATCCAATCCTATGAGAGAGAGTTGAGTGTTGGGGAGACTATCATTTGAAGCACAAGAGCAAGGAGTTCATCATCAACACACCATTTGTTACTTCTTGGAGAGTGGTGTCTCCTAGATTGGCTAGGTGTCACTTGGGAGCCTCCGACAAGATTGTGGAGTTGAACCAAGGAGTTTGTAAGGGCAAGGAGATCGCCTACTTTGTGAAGATCTACCCTAGTGAGGCAAGTCCTTCATGGGCGACGGCCATGGTGGGATAGACAAGGTTGCTTCTTCGTGGACCCTTCGTGGGTGGAGCCCTCCGTGGACTCGCGCAAGCGTTACCCTTCGTGGGTTGAAGTCTCCATCAACATGGATGTACGATAGCACCACCTATCGGAACCACGGATAAAAAATCTCCGTGTCAACATTGCGTTTGCTCCCTCAAACTCCTCCCTTTACCTTCATATGCAATTGTTTTACATTCCGCTGCTATACTCTTAGAGTTGCATGTGTAGGTTGATTGCTTGACTTGTGCTAAGTTGCTAAAATCTGCCAAGAACTAAAATTGGGAAAAGGCTAGATTTTTATTTGGTCAAGTAGTCTAATCACCCCCCTCTAGACATACTTTCGATCCTAAATGGACCATCTCCGGTACTCCGTGGGCTTCTTCTGGTCCAAAAACAATCTCTGTTGAATTTCAGGTCAATTGGACTCCGTTTGGTTTTCCTTTTCTGTGAAACTCAAAAACAAGGAAAAAATAGAAACTGGCACTGGGCTCTAGGTTAATAGGTTAGTCCCAAAAATCATATAAAATAGCATATAAATGCATACAAAACATCCTAGATGGATAATATAATAGCATGGAACAATCAAAAATTATAGATACGTTGGAGACGTATCAAGCATCCCAAGCTTAATTCCTGCTCGTCCTCGTGTAGGTAAATGATAAAAACAGAATTTTTGATGTCGAATGCTACCTAACATATTTGTCAACGTAATCTTCTTTATTGTGGCAAGAATATTCAGATCCGAAAGATTCAAGACAAAAGTTTAATATTGACATAAAAATGATAATACTTCAAGCATACTAACCAAGCAATTATGTCTTATCAAAATAACATGGCCAAAGAAAGCTTATCCCTACAAAATCATATAGTTTGGTTATGCTTCATTTTCATCATACAAAAATGCTCTCATCATGCACACCCCGATGACAAGCCAAGCAATTGTTTCATACTTTAGTAATCTCAAACTTTTTTCAACTTTCACGCAATACATGAGCGTGAGCCATGGACATAGAACTATGGGTGGAATAGAGTATAATGATGGGGGTTGTGTGGAGAAGACAAAAAGGAGAAAGTCTCACATTGACGCGGCTAATCAACGGGCTAGGGAGATGCCCATCAATTGATGTCAATGCGAGGAGTAGGGATTGCCATGCAACGGATGCACTAGATCTATAAATGTATGAAAGCTCAACAAAAGAAAGTAAGTGGGTGTGCATCCAACTTGCTTGCTCACGAAGAGCTAGGGCATTTGAGGAAGCCCATCATTGGAATATACAAGCCAAGTTCTATAATGAAAAATTCCCACTAGTATATGAAAGTGACAATATAAGAGACTCTCTATCATGAAGAACATGGTGCTACTTTGAAGCACAAGTGTGGAAAAAGGATAGTAGCATTGTCCCTTTTATTTCTTATTTTTGGGGCCTTTTTTGCCTTTCTCTTTCTTTTTTTTTTCTTTTTTTGGCCTTTCCCCTGTTTTTTAAATTTCTTTTTTTTCGAGACAATGCTCTATTAATGATGATCATCACACTTCTATTTATTTACAACTCAAAGATTACAAATCGATACTACAACAAAGTATGACTTATATGAATGCCTGTAACGGTGTACCGGGATGTGCAATGAAACAAGAGTGACATGTATGAAAAATTATGCATGGTGGCTTTGCCACAAATACGATGTCAACTACATGATCATGCAAGGCAATATGACAATGATGAAGTGTGTCATAATAAACAGAACGGTGGAAAGTTGCATGGCAATATATCTCGGAATGGCTATGGAAATGCCATAATAGGTAGGTATGGTGGCTGTTTTGAGGAAGATATAAGAAGGCTTATGTGTGATAGAGCATATCATATCACGGGGTTTGGATGCACCGGCGAGTTTGCACCAACTCTCGAGGTGAGAAAGGGCAATGCACGGTACCGAAGAGGCTAGCAATGATGGAAGGGTGAGAGTGCGTATAATCCATGGACTCAACATTAGTCATAAAGAACTCACATAATTATTGCAAAAATCAACAAGTCATCGAAACCAAGCACTACATGCATGCTCCTAGGGGGGCAGATTGGTAGGAAAAGACCATCGCTTGTCCCCGACCGCCACTCATAAGGAGGACAATCAAAGAAACACCTCATGCTTCAAATTTGTTACACAACGGTTACCATACATGCATGCTACGGGACTTGCAAACATCAACACAAGTATTTCTCAAATTCACAATTACTCAACTAGCATGACTCTAATATTACCATCTTCATATCTCAAAACAATCATCAAGTATCAGACTTCTCATAGTATTCAATGCACTTTATATGAAAGTTTTTATTATATCCCTCTTGGGTGCCCATCATATTAGGACTAAATTCATAACCAAAGCAAATTACCACGCCGTTCTAAAAGACTCTCAAAATAATATAAGTGAAGCATGAGAGTTCATCTATTTCTTCAAAATAAAACCACCGCCATGCTCTAAAAGGATATAATTGAAGCACTAGAGCAAATGACAAACTACTCTGAAAGATATAAGTCAAGATCAATGAGTAGTTGAATAATTATGCAACTATGTGAAGACTCTCTAATATTTAAGAATTTTAGATCTTGGTATATTATTAAAACAGGAAGAAAAACAAAATAAAATAAAATGACGCTCCAAGCAAAACACATATCATGTGGTGAATAAAAATACAGCTCCAAGTAAAGTTACCGATGAACGAAGACGAAAGAGGGGATGCCATCCGGGGCATCCCCAAGCTTAGGCTTTTGGTTGTCCTTGAATTTTACCTTGGGGTTCCTTGGGAATCCCCAAGATTAGGCTCTTGCCACTCCTTATTCCATAGTCCATTGAATCTTTACCCAAAACTTGAAAACTTCACAACACAAAACTCAACAGAAGACTCGTAAGCTCCGTTAGTATAAGAAAATAAATCACCACTTTTGGTACTGTTGTGAACTCATTCTTTATTTATATTTGTGTAATATCTACTGTATTCCAACTTCTCTATGGTTCATACCATCCGATACTACTCATAGATCCATTAAAATAAGCAAACAACACATAGAAAACAGAATCTGTCAAAAACAGAACAATCTGTAGTAATCTGTATCAAACGTATACTTCTGGAACTCCAAAAATTCTGAAATAAATTGGTGGACCTGAGGAAGTTGTCTATTAATAATCCTCAAAAAGAATCAACCTAAAATCACTCTCCAGTAAAAAAGGCAGCTAATCTAGTGAGCGCTAAGGTTTCTGTTTTTTACAGCAAGATCATATAGACTTCACCCAAGTCTTCCCAAAGGTTCTACTTGGCACAAACACTAATTAAAACGTAAAACCACATCTAACCAGAGTCTAGATAGATTATTTATTGCTAAACAGGAGCAAAGAGAAAGGAACAAAAATAAGATTGGGTTGCCTCCCAACAAGCGCTAATGTTTAACGCCCCTAGCTAGGCATGATGATTTCAATGATGTTCACAAAAGATAAGAATTGAGACATAAAGAGAGCATCATGAAGAATATGAATAGAACATTTAAGTATAACACACTTCCTATGTATAGGGATTTTATGAAACAACTTATGGGAACAATAATCAACTAGCATAGGAAGGCAAAACAAGCATAACTTCAAAACTTTAAGCACATAGAGAGGAAACCTGATATTATTGCAATTCCTACAAGCATATATTCCTCCCTCATAATAATTTTCAGTAGCATCATGAATGAATTCAACAATATAACCAGCAACTAAAGCATTCTTTTCATGATCTACATGCATAGAAAATTTACTACTCTCTACATAAGAAAAATTCTTCTCAATCGGAATAGTGGAGTATCATAAGAAACTTGAATACTATAAATTGTTTCCACATTAAAAGAGTAATGTTCAGAAAAAGGGTAATCATAATCATAACAAGTTTTATAAGTATAATCATCACCACTTTTATAGCATAAGTATCATCACAATAATTATAATAGGTAGCAACTTTGTTCTCATCATAATCAATTGAAACCTCTTCCAAGATAGTGAAATCATTACTAAATAAAGTCATGACCTCTCCAAATCCACTTTCATAATTATCACAATAAGATTCAACATCCTCCAAAATAGTGGGATCACTACTTCCTAAAGTTGACACTCTTCAGACCCACTTTCATCAATATAATCATCATAAGTAGGAGGCATGCTATCATCATAAAAAAATTGAATATCAAAACTTGGGAGGCTAAAAATATCATCTTCATTAGACATAGCATCCCCAAGCTTGGGGCAAACATTAATTGCAGCAAATAAATTCTCAAACATGTCATTCTCATCAAACATAGCATCCCCAAGCTTGGGCCTTTTCATATCATAAGCATAATCACTATCATCATTAATAGTATGGATAGCACAAATAGTATAGCAATTATCATCATCACAATGAGTAATAGGAGCAACATCATTTGGGAGGGATACCTTTTCACCTTTGCTTCTCCGTATTTTCTTTTTCTTCTTCACATTATGTGTGGGTTTAATCCTCTTTTTGGAGCTCCTTATTAATAAGATTGGTTGAATAGAAGGCTCCTACTAGTTACCTGATTCATCATAAGAAATAATAGGAAGATATTGGGAAGTCTCTTCCCTTTCATTAGTATTCTCTTCATCTTCTATTTGTTTTCTTGTCTTTATGTAATTGGCAATATAAGGATTTTCAATGCAATTTCCCGCACAATACAAAAAAAAAATTCTACATCAAAATCAAGAAATCTATCAAGATTAAATTTTGGAATACCTTCAGTTATACGTTTCATTTCTTCATACCCCAAAAGAAGACCAAGCTATTTATGATGCTCAAGGGTAATCAAGTTATCACAATTTTTGGACACGATTTGGTCATGAAACAAATAGCATTGGAGCTTTAAATTACCATGTTCATTGCAAAGTTCACAAGGATGGCGATAAATATTGAATCTTTCAGCACAATCATCAAGCCGTTCTTGCAACCATTTAGTTTCCAAATACTTACGCCTCTTGAAAAATCTATCTTCCCTATTTGGTGTGTACTTGCAAGCTCTATGACTAGTGCAATCATCATTAGTACAATGGATATTCAAAGAATTCATACTAACAACATTGCAATCATGCTCATCATTCAAATATTTAGTGCCAAACATTCTAACGCATTCTTCTTCTAACATTTTGGCACAATTATTGGAATCCTTATTTTCATGAAAGATATTAAAAAGATGAAGCATATGAGGCACCCTCAATTCCATTTTTTGTAGTATTCTTTTATAAACTAAACTAGTGATAAAACAAGAAACAAAAAGATTCGATTGCAAGATCTAAAGATATACCTTCAAGCACTCACCTCCCCGGCAACGGCGCCAGAAATTGCTTGATGTCTACTACACAACGTTCTTCTTGTAGACGTTGTTGGGCCTCGAATTGCAGAGGTTTGTAGGACAGTAGCAAATTTCCCTCAAGTGGATGACCTAAGGTTTATCAATCTATGGGAGGTGTAGGATGAAGATGGTCTCTCTCAAGCAACCCTGCAACCAAATAACAGAGAGTCTCTTGTGTCCCCAACACACCCAATACAATGGTAAATTGTATAGGTGCACTAGTTCAGCGAAGAGATGGTGATACAAGTGAAATATGGATGGTAGATATAGGTTTTTGTAATCTAAAATTATAAAAACAGCAAGGTAGCAAGTGATGAAAGTGAGCGTAAACGGTATTGCAATGCTAGGAAATAAGGCCTAGGGTTCATACTTTCACTAGTGCAAGTTCTCTCAAAAATAATAACATAACTAGATCATATAACTATCCCTCAACATGCAACAAAGAGTCACTCCAAAGTCACTAATAGCGGAGAACAAACGAAGAGATTATTGTCGGGTATGAAACCACCTCAAAGTTATCCTTTCTGATCGATCCATTCAAGAGTCCGTAGTAAAATAACACGAAGCTAGTTTTCCGTTAGATCTATCATAGAGTTTTTACTAGAATAACACCTTAAGACACAAATCAACCAAAACCCTAATGTCACCTAGATACTCCAATGTCACCTCAAGTATCCGTGGGTATGATTATACGATATGCATCACACAATCTCAGATTCATCTATTCAACCAACACAAAGTACTTCAAAGAGTGCCACAAAGTTTCTACCGGAGAGTCAAGACGAAAACGTGTGCCAACCCCTATGCATAAGTTCACAATGTTACGGAACCTGCAAGTTGATCACCAAAACATACATCAAGTAGATCACGTGATATCCCATTGTCACCATAGATAAGCACATGCAAGACATACATCAAGTGTTCTCAAATCCTTAAAGACTCAATCTGATAAGATAACTTCAAAGGGAAAACTCAATCCATTACAAGAGAGTAGAGGGGAGAAACATCATAAGATCCAACTATAATAGCAAAGCTCGTGATACATCAAGGTCGTACCACCTCAAGAACATGAGAGAGAGAGAGAGATCAAACACGTAGCTAATGGAACATACCCTCACCCCCGAGGGTGAACTACTCCCTCCTCGTCATGGGGAGCGCCGGGATGATGAAGATGGCGCCGGAGAGGGATTCCCCCCTCTGGTAGGGTGCCAGAACGGGTCTAGATTGGTTTTCGGTGGCTACAGAGGTTTGCGGTGGCGGAACTCCCGATCTAGGTTATGTTCTGGAGGTTTCGGTATTTATAGGAATTTTTGGCGTCGGGAACAAGTCAGGGGGGTCTCCGAGGCGGCCACGAGGTAGGGGGCGCGCCCAGGGGGTAGGGCGCCGCCACCCTCGTGGTGGCCTCGGGACTCTTCTAGCTCATCTCCGGTACTCCGTGGACTTCTTCTGGTCCAAAAACAATCTCCGTTGAATTTCAAGTCAATTGGATTCCGTTTGGTTTTCTTTTTCCGCGAAACTCGAAAACAAGGAAAAAACAGAAACTGGCACTGGGCTCTAGGTTAATAGGTTAGTCCCAAAAATCATATAAAATAGCATATAAATGCATATAAAATATCCTAGATGGATAATATAATAGCATGGAACAATCAAAAATTATAGATACGTTGGAGACGTATCACGTGTTCATAAAACGCCATCAATTAATGGAAACTTAGCATAGAAGGAACATCGAGCTAGCACAAGAAGTAGATGATGATCAGATGAACACGGACCACACTAGGGAGCCCGTCGGTGATGAATTCATCAATCCCAAACGGTTGAATACTTGCAAGCATTTGCCCACAACACACACAACCTATTCCATCACAAACAGGTTGGATGGATCAACTGTATGCCACGTATCGCACATTGTCAAAAAGTAATGCGGCAGACCTTCTTTAACATGTGTTAAAAAACAAGGACCTTGAGGTCAAATTAACTCATGGGATGGGTCATATTAGCCATTTAATTTGACAAATATGACTGATACGACCCATCCTACCAGTTAATTTAACATCAACACAACTTCCCATCCAGTCACCCATCTCATGGCTGCTCCAGCCTGAGAAAACTTAACTTGAGAGTTTTCTTACATGAGCTACTGGTGGAACAACTAGTCCTTGCTGATAGGATGCCTCTTCGCATCCTTATGGCGTATCCGGATGACCGCCCGTCCCCCAATGGCCAATAGATGTTGTGTAGACAGAGCATATCACATACGTCTTATTAGCCGCAACAGTGTGTGTTATTATCGGTCTTAGCACATGTTTCCGATTACAGACCTGTTTGCCACGTATCACACACATCTTGTTAAGTTGACCCGTTTCTGTTCTCATGTCTCAACGCAAACAGTTCATTCGAGTGAACCGCATGCCGTATATCGCACACACCTTCATCTGGCTGACCGTTTCTTTTGTGTTGCCTAATCACAAACAATTCATCCGAGTGAACCGTATGCTCTATATCGCACACACCTTCATCTAGCTGCCCGTTTCTTTTGTTCCTCCTCATCGCAAACAGTTAATTGAGCTGAACCGTATGCCCTGCATCGCACACGCAACTAAAATCTGAACCGTGTTTGATGCATCCTCCATCGCAAATGTTTTGCACCTTTTTTGACGGTTATTTTACACCACCGTTTGCGATTATGGCATCGAACACAGTTTCGTCGAAGGGTCTCTGATCGTAGTGTCGCGTTAGCAGCAACCTGTAGTAGTGTGTATCTATGTGCATCTAGGCCAGATATTATGCATAGTGTTTGCATGTGTGCCCGTTTTCAAGTTACACCGAAGGAATCACACCATAAGGCTATGAAGCATATTCTTCGATATCTAGCTCACACTCCAACACTTGGATTATGGTATACCAAGGGCTCGGCTTTTGATCTCATTGGATATTCTGACTCTAACTATGCTGGTGATCGAGTGGATCTCAAGTCAACATCAGGCACACGCCATTTCCTTGGACGATCCTTGGTATGTTGGTCCTCGAAGAAACAGAACTGCGTATCACTCTCTACTGCTGAAGCTGAGTACATTGCTGCTGGTTCGTGCTGTGCTCAAGTGCTATGGATGAAGCAAACCCTCAAGGACTACAACATCAATGTGAAGAATGTGCCACTGTAAGTGCATCTAGTGCCACCCCTAGTTGGTTTTGGAGTATTAACGACAAACCTGGTTGAGGGACTAATGTGTTTGTGAGAATTGCAGGATAACACAGGTCGTAGTCCCTCATTGATTCGGTTTACCTACCAGAGATGACCCGTAAAAATGTGTGAAGACATTGAAGACAATGGTGGTTTGTGAAGATATTCACAATGAAGACTATGACATGAGAAGACATCGCATGAAGACTATGGAGTGCGAAGACATAGTTGTTTCGTAGTTTCCTTTTCTTCTTTGTTGAGTCATAGGAACCACCGCACTATTAAGTGGGGTCCAAGTGAACAAAGTCAGAGTGACTGAAGTGATGCTCAACCAAATCCTATGTCTTCGAGCAAAGACAATGAGAGCAAATCTTATCCAGAGCTGGATAAGTCAGCTTTACTTGTAACCCAAGTCAAGCTGCCGCGTGTGTTTGAAATCTGACCGTTGGACACATGTCAGTTCCTTAGTGACCCAGGGTCATTTCAGACAAATCAGGTTGGGTTGCCTCCTGGCTATAAATAGCCCACCCCCTCCACGATAAATTTGTGGCTGCTCAGAGTTAGTGCACAGCTTTTGTCGTTTGAGAGCAACCACCTCCGAAGCATTTGAGAGAAAGATCCTTGCGAGGACAAAGACCAAAACACCCAGAGCCAAAGAGTGTTAGGCATCACTGAAGTTTTTCTGTCCGCATGACCTGAAGACCTGTTATCCTCCAGCCGGTTAGGCATCGCGTTCTGAGCATCCAAGAGTCATTGTGGATTGCCGGTGAACGAAGTCTGTGAAGGTTTGGAAGTCTACCTTGAAGACTACCAGAGTGATTGGGCGAGGACTAAGTGTCCTTAGCGCAAGGGGAATAAGGTGAAGACGCGGTCTTCTGAGTTGAATCTCAGCCTCCCTAATCAGACGTACAGTTGTCACAGCAACTGGAACTGGTACAACAAATCCTTGTCCTCACCAAGCAACTGGTTCTATCTCCTCCCTCACTTATTTACAGTTTGTCTTCATGAAGTCATTTGAATGCTTGCCTGATCTGTTTGACTTCACTGTGTGACGACTATTGTTGTTTGGCTTCATACTATCTTTGATGCGACCCCGTCTTCGAAGAAGAGGGAGTACAAGTGGAGGTCCGATCTTCACGCCGTAGGATCGATAAATGGATGGGGATAACTAGCTGCAAGCAGCCGGAAAAGGAAAATAAGAGATTATGACCCGAGAGGAGGAGGCTCACCGAAGCTTGCAATCCGAACATTCGCCAATCCACAACCCGGAAATACTACCCCACACAACCATGCTCAAGTCGTGGAGCACCGGATAGGTGCAATCCGCAAGGGAAACCGCGAACTCTAACCCACACAACACGATCTAGTCGTGGAGCACGAATTAGGAGCAATTTCTCAAGGAATCACGAGAATAAGGGTAACAAGATCTCTCCAATCTCAGGAGGAGTCTATGTCTTTGGTCTTTGATAGAAATGGCAAAAGTTCCCAACGATGGGAAGGGCTAGCCTATTTATAATCAGGACAACCCCCTGGATAGGTGTGAAAGAGAACTAGCTTCTGGAACCAGCTTAGGTGTGAAAGGGAACCAGCTTTGTTTGACTAAATGGCTTCAAGACTTAATGAGGTAACTTCTGGAATACTCCTGTTGGAGGTGGTTGGCAGTTCCCGACCAAACATTGTTCACTGGAGTCGAACAATGTTTCCTTTAGCAACAAACTCGAGTTCTGGGAACCTTTCACAAGTTGGAATATGCAAACTCGTACAAAACATTGTTTTGTTAGAATCGGAACAATGTTTCTTCAGCAGACAACTCATTCTTCATGAATTCCTAACTTTGTTCCTTCGCCATAAAACATTGTTTTGCACGGACTGAAATGTGTTTGGCCTTCTTCGATATCGCACCTGAGTTCAACCAACAACAAAGGAGGTGAAAGTGCAGCTATGTGTTCAAGATTATAGTATAAACTTAAGTTAGCGTTCACCTGGCAATGTGTTCATTTGAGTAGAAATATTATGATTTCTCCTTTGATGACCAAGGATGTCTAAATGGTTGTCATGTCCTCATCATCCTCCCCCTCTTGAAAAGGAGTCGTCCTCGACTCTAAGGGTTGAATGGTTTTTCATGTCCTCACCATCCTCCTTCTCTTGAAAAGGAGTCGTCCCTGACTCTAGCTGGTCATCACACAAAAGAAAATTGGCCAGTACAAAGAAACAATGCCAAGATTTTATCAAATGCTTAAGTTTAGCTTTCACCTTTTCGAACTTCAAATGTTTTGTTCGACTCAGCAATTCTTTCCAGCTAACATTTCCATGGAGTACAAACTTGTAATCAGGCACATCCATGTTTGTATCATCCTCCCTCTCTTGAAGAAAAGTCGCCCTCGACTTCCTTCGGTCTAAAAAATAATAGCACAAGGACAATACAAAATATCTTGGCCAAGTAAAAGTCAAATAAGCATATTCAGTTTTTAGTTTTATTGGCTCCTTGATGTTTTCATTATGATTAACAAAAGGATATTGTTTGATGGATGACATAGCAATCATCTTTTCTCTAATTTCATCATGCCAATGCTTCAAGAGTTCATAAGTGCATACCTCTGGGTGCTTCAAGATGAATGATCTCTTTTCTTTTACCTCACTGAGTACCTCCATGCCTTTTCGAAGACCACTTACCACACATGATGTTTCTTTGATGGTGCTCCATGTGCGCCATAATTGTTCATGGATCTCATCCTCCCATCGCTGTAGAAGGGCAGCTAAGTATGATTTTTGCATCTACACATACTTCAAGGAAAGAGAGCTTTGTGAATGGTTAGTAGTTCAATAGTCTTCTCTCCATTCATTTGGTGGATCACTCATCTCTTTGATATTGTGTGTAAACACCTCAAGCTTAGATTTCGTGGACTCACACAACTCGCTACTCCTCTCACTTTGATGGTGTGGTATAATATGTTGTGGTTCACTCATTTCTCTAATCTTGTGGTGGATTACCTCACCCTCATATTTGGTGGACTCACACAACTCACTTATCCTCTCTCGCTGAATGTGAGGTATACATGGGTGGAGATATTCCATCTCTCTAATCTCATTTCGAACAATCTGATCCTCACATTTGGTAGACTCACTCACCTCACCTCTCTTATCACTCTGATTATGTGGACTTTTGGGAAGTGAACACTGTTCATCACATCTGGTGGAGTCACTCATCTCACATCTCTTATCATTCTCAATATGTGGATGTTTGCAAAATGGACATTCTTCCTCACATTTGGTGGAGTCACTCAACTCACCCCTCTTAGCACTCTCAATATGTGGAATTTTTGGAAGCGGGGCGCCTGGAACCAAGTCGATTTGGTGTTCAATGCCTCGCTTCAGCGGCAATCTGGGTGTCACCTCCTTGTGAAGCACATCCCCATACTCCTGCAAAAGATCCAATACAACACTAGGAAGAGTTGAGGGTAAATCGTTAGCAGCCAATAAAGTTTCCTTGTACATGGGTACAAAGAATGGAGCATTAGGTTCTCTCAATTCCCGCATATCCCTTTTCCTAGCCATCATAACTAATCCCTGTTTTTCCCGGGGCTTGGTCATGTTTGGCTGTCGAGCTTTTGGCTGTGGAAACACTCCCTCACTATGTTGGTGGCTCACTCGTTGTGTATGATCACTCTCTCCCTTTTTCTTTCCTTTTCTTTTCATCTCATCAAGATAGTCTTCCTCGGGTGTCATGGGCAGCCAAGTGAACTTTTCTCCTTTATGGACAAACATAAGCGATTCGCGCTCCCGCTGATTTGCACATCACGGTCATGCAACCACGGTCGTCCAAGAAGCAAGTGACAAGCGTGCATCGGCACCACATCACACTCAACATCATCTTGATATGTCCCAACTGAAATAGGTATTTGCACGCTACTAATCACCTTAATTGCGCCACAATCATTCAACCATTGCATGCGGTATGGGTGTGGGTGACATTTTGTTTGCAATTGAAGCTTCTCGACCATCTCCGTGCTTGCAATATTGTTTCAGCTGCCACTATCAAAATTCACTCGACATATCTTTGAGTTGATAAGGCAACGGGTGTGGAAAAGATTATGCCGCTGCCCCTTTTGCTCCTCCACAACCTGGGCGTTATGTGAACGACATACAACCAACGCTTCTCCATCAAGTTCCTCATGAGATAAAATAGTTCCTCCTGCTTCCCAACCTTGCTCGTCTTCCACTTCATCATTGACACCTTCAGGGTCACTTTCAGACTCCCATTCACCTCGCTCATTGATGATCATAGTTCTTTTGCTTGGGCATTCCAAAGAAATATGACCTCTTCCTTTGCACTTGTGGCATTGAATGTCGCTGCTGCGTGTAGAACTCTTTTCTGGAGGTGGAGCAGATGATACTCCTGCTGTAGCTGATGACCGCTTATCTTTATTGCGAATAGCAGGTGAGGAAGCCGTCGAGGCATGTGGGTGTCTAGGTGGTGCACCCTCAAACTGAGAACCATATGGCTATTGTGCTCGCTGCCATGAGCGTGTGGTGGTGTGGCTTTGGAAACACGAGTACAACCATTACACATATTCTTCTTCTCAACTCTTATAGCTTGATGTACCACATCTTGTAATGTATCATTAGGAAACATCTCCACAAAATCTGATATTTCATCATTCAGCCCATGTAAAAATCTTGCCATCTTTGCCTCATCACTTTCATGGGTTCTTGTCCGAATTAGCAGCACCTCCATCTCTTTATAGTACTCCTCAACAGTGCGGGAACCTTGAGTGAGCCCCTGCAACCACTTGTACAATTGCCTCTCATAGTAGGATGGAACAAAACGGCGTCTCATGACTTCCTTCATCAAAGTCCAGCTGCGGATATGATTATTGCCTGACATCAACCGATTGTCTTGCAGCTGATTCCACCATGTAAGAGCATAACCACAGAACTCCATAACAGCAAGATCAACTCTCTTGCTTCAGAAAAACCATGGATGCGAAAGATTTGATCACACTTCTCTTCCCACTCAATATATGCATCCGGGTCCTCTTTTCCCGTGAATGATGATACATGTAGCTTCACTCTCGCTTGGTTGTCACGGTCATCCTGATCACGACGGCCATAATAATGACCATTGCGACCAAAAAAAGCACCACGGCGAGGCGGGGAGTAGGGTTCAAAGTCCCCCATGCCTTCATCTTCGTCACCATGCTCGGAGAGATCTTCAAGGAAGATGGCATCACCATCATGTGCCGCTCATCGCCGGTAATCAGCAGCAAACCCGCGGGGGTCATGGCCTCGCCCACGAGCTTCTCCTCCATGCAGCCCACCCTCACGGGGGGCAGCAAAGTTGCCACGCCTCCGTTCAGCACCAACAGCAGGGGCGCCGTGGGCAGCAGCTCCTGCCTCTCTTCCACGACCAACAACGCGATCATTGTTTTCTTGACGTTGCCGGTTGTCGGCGGCCAGCGAGGCAGCGGGGCTGTGTTGATGTTGATCCCCATTACCCGCGATAGGAAGACGACCACCGAACATCCTTCGCATAGCTGCAACTATACTCTCCTCAATCATATCACCAAGTGCTGCGCGAGTTTTTGAGAGATCATCTTCCACATGTTGATGTCCATGTACACTCGAGTTGGATCCTGTCATGTTAACTCTTGCAAACAAGTGGACGAAAGAAAAATATATGTGGAAAACACTCAGCTCACCTTCTTGCTTACCGAAATTCTAATTATTCCTTGCCGGCTGTGAGGAAGTAGCAAATCAGGAGTGGACGGGCAAATGAAAGGAAGGAAGCTGACGGTCTAGGTGGATCTGGGTGGGGTAAAAAGGGAGGGCTAGTGCTGAGATCCAATCGATGCAAACCAAATGAACGAGAGAAAAAAATTGTAGATCCTTGCACCACGTTTGAGCTGTAACACTTGCCACTTCAACTTCTGAAATTTCTCACCAAACTGAATATGATTGCACACTTGCTCAACACTTTCTCTTCTCTTTTTTTTGCTCTTTTTCACTCTTTCTCTCTCTCTCTTTTTTGCTCTTTTTTGCAGCACAATAGATCCAACAACAAGACTCGAAGAAAAACAACAACAACTTTGGATATAACTTGGTGCACACACAAAGAAGAAAGCAAACAACTAGATCTTAGCAAACAAAGGCTTGGATTTTGTGTGTGGCTTTTTGGCTTTGGACTCTAGGATGGGGAAAACCAAACTAAAAGAATAGATCTAGCAACAAAGATACAGATCCTACCGAGTAAACCTTGCTCTGAATACCAGATGATGCGACCTCGTCTTCGAAGAAGAGGGAGTACAAGGGAAGGTCTGATCTTCACGGCGTAGGATCGATAAATGGATGGGGATAACTAGCTACAAGCAGCCGGAAAAAGGAAAATAAGAGATTATGACCCGACGAGGAGGAGGCTCACCGAAGCTTGCAATCCAAACATTTGCCGATCCACAACCCGCAAATACTACCCCACACAAGCACGCTCAAGTCGTGGAGCACGGGATAGGTGCAATCCGCAAGGGAAACCACTAACTCTAACCCACACAACACGATCTAGTCGTGGAGCACGAATTAGGAGCAATTTCTCAAGTAATCACGAGAATAAGGGTAACAAGATCTCTCCAATCTCAGGAGGAGTCTATGTCTTCTGTCTTTGATAGAAATGGCAAAAGTCCCCAACGAAGGGAAGAGCTAGCCTATTTATAATCGGGACAACCCCCCTGGATAGGTGTGAAAGAGAACTAGCTTCTGGAACCAGCTTAGGTGTGAAAGGGAACCAACTTTGTTTGATTAAATGGCTTCAAGACTTAATGAGGTAGCTTCTGGAATACTCTCGTTGGAGGTGGTTGGCAGTTCCCGACCAAATATTGTTCACTGGAGTCGAACAATGTTTCCTTCAGCAGCAAACTCGAGTTCTAGGAACCTTTCGCAAGTTGGAATATGCAAACTCATACAAAACATTGTTTCGTCAGAATCCGAACAATGTTTCTTCAGCAGACAACTCATTCTTCATGAATTCCTAACTTTGTTCCTTCGCCATAAAAAATTGTTTTGCATGGACTGAAATGTGTTTGGCCTTCTTCGCTATCGCACCTGAGTTCAACCAACAACAAAGGAGGTGAAAGTGCAGCCATGTGTTCAAGATTATACTATAAACTTAAGTTAGCGTTCACCTAGCAATGTGTTCGTTTGAGACGAAATATTATGATTTCTCCTTTGATGACCAAGGACGTATAAATGGTTGTCATGTCCTCTTCAATCTTCCATCCTGATCTATACTACCTAGCTGCTAATAGTCGTCGTGCTTTCACTTCATTATTTACTTGACTATGGCTTGTCTAGTGTACTCTACCTTCCGCTGCATATCAATAGGTTCATTTCTATCGTTTGTCTTCAAAGCCCCCGTGTTTTGAAGACTTTCATAAAAATCGCCTATTCACCCCCCTCTAGCCGATAACTAGCACTTTCAATTGGCATCAGAGCAAGGTGATCCCTTGTTCTGTGTGATTCGGTTTAACCACCTCGAGTTTTAGCTATGTCGACTATAGGGATAATCAAGGTCTCCGCTGCATGCCCTGTCTTCGATGGCACTGATTACCCCTACTGGAAGAATAAGATGCACATGCATCTTGAAGCCATTGATGTCGACCTCTGGTATGTCGTCAAGAACGGCGTTCCCAAGACTGGTGAAGGTGTCACCCCTGCTGATGCCAAGAAGTTCATTCAACTGGATTCTACTGCCAAGAACATCATCTATGGTCATCTGACCAAAGGACAGTATGGCCGTGTGAGCGCTCTAGAAACTTTGAAGCTAGTCCGGGACTGGCTCTCCAAGGTCAACGAAGGCATCTCAACCCAGAGAGACTCAAGGATTAGTGTTCTTCGCAACCTCTTAAACCGCTTCAAGAGAAACGACAATGAGAATGTCCAGCTCACGTTTGATCGCCTCACTGAAATCACAAATGAGCTTCATGCACTTGGTGCCACTGAGATCACCAAGCATGAAATCGTCAAGACACTCCTGAGATCACTTGACAGCTCGTTTGACACCCTAGCCCTGATGATTCAAGAACGCCCTGACTTCAAGACTCTCGATCCGTCTGACATACTTGAGAGGCTCAACACACATGAGTTCCAGTTATCTGAGAAAAGAGATATCTATGGTCCTAGCTATGGACGTACTCGCGCTTTGAAGGCAAAGGCTGTTTCCTCATTAGAAGAAGAATATGACTGCAGTTCTAGGGATCCTGAAGACATCGGAAAGGAGCTTGCTATGCTTGTGAAGAAGTTCCAGAAATTCACCAAGAAGAAAGGCTTCAGAAAGTCTTCAAGATCCAGCTCGAGAAATGATGAAGCTTCTACTCATGACCACAAGAAGAGAACATGTCACAAGTGCAAGAAACCTGGTCACTACATCTCTGAGTATCCTCAATGGGACAATGAGAACAACAAGAAGAAGAAGAGAAAGGAATATGATTCTGATGACAAGAAGAAGAAGAAATCTTCCAAGTATTTTTCCAAGTCTTCATCACACAAGAAGGGCTCATCTGGCAAGGCTCGTGCTTTTGTTGGCAAGGAGATGGATTCAGAAGAGGAGTCTACTTCTGAGGAGGCAGAGGTGGAGTCTGAGGAGGAGTCCAACTCTGGCGTTGCAAGTCTGGCTCTAGCTATGGCCTATGTTGCCAAGTCCATCTTCAACATTGAAGACAATGGCTCCATCACCAACGTTGATGCTAATGACAAGGACGACTCTGCTCCCACCTACTGCTCCATGGCACGTGGTGCCAAGGTAAGCTCACGCGATGCTTACTTTCAAACATCAAGTGAAGATGACTCTGACTGTGAATCTAAACCTAGCTACAAAACACTTGCTAAAATTGCAACTGAGCAACAGAAAGCTATGGAACATATTCAAAAATTGTTAGACAAAAGCGATGACTTGTTGGACGCGGAAATGACCCGATCTCAGTCCTTAATTGAAGACATCAAAAATCTTCATGTTAAGTACGAGGAACTTGAAAGTCGTCATGAAACGCTCTCAAGAACTCATGAAAAGCTTTCCTACGATTATCTTCAAAGGAAGCAAGAACTTGAGAAATTGAGAGCGGCTCATGCAGATCTTCAAAAAGAGAATGAGTCACTTCGTGCTCAACAGATCAGTCCCGCTCAGGAAGGATTTGAACCACCATGTCTAAAATGCCTTGAGCGTGATAACGCTAATTCTGTTGCTGAATGTTCCACTGCTGCTACTGTTACAATATCTTCAAATGCTGATGTGGTAACTAACCCCTCTGATAAGGATACCACTGCTATTGCTGATGAAAATGCCAGGTTGAAGACATTGCTTGAGACAGGAATGTACAAAAGTCTCAAAGGGCATCAGACACTATGTGATGTGCTGAAAAAGCAGATTCTGAACCAAAACCCTAGGAAGAGAGTGTTGGGTTCGAGAGGAAAATGAATGTTGATGGTTCTTACTGGAAGCCTGAGCAGTACCTGGGTTGCTGCAAAGGGACCTTCAGTGGATCCATCCACCTTATCTGGCTTCACTTGTGCTAACCCGATTATCATTGATGAATCCTTTGATGCAAACTATAAACTGTTTAACAATCAGAATGGTGAAGTGTTTGCCAGGTATATTGGTACTAACTGCAGGAATAGGCCACCCATGAAGAAGATCTGGGTGCACAAAAGGTGTCTTGAGAATCTTCCTGTGAATGTCATCATGATACCACCAGGGAAGAAGACAAACCCCATACCAAATGCTTCATATGGTCCAAAGGCTTCATACGGACAGAGGACTCGCCAGAGTCACCCTAATGTCAATGTTTTGCAGGGAAATCATACTCAGACTCATGAATATGAGCGTGTATCATCAAACCGCTATGTTCATAAGACTAAGAACTATTCTGCTTATTCATATGAGTATTATTCACCACCTGCAAGGCTATTTGCTAGGGCTCCAAAGCCGAAGTTCTAAGATGCTGCACTTAGACTCATTGTTTCGAAGCCACCCCTGAAAATGTGGGTGGTTAAGAAAACTTAACTCTCTTTTGCAGGGAAAGGTCTCCAGCCGGAAATCAAAGGCGTCTAATGCTTATGCTGGGGAACTAAAACATCTTGTAGGGCGCAAGATACGATGCCCAAATGGTCTTACTATGTATTTTGTTCCTGAATCGCTTGCCAATCATCCTATCAGTCCTAACCTTGATCTGAGCTTTCATAATCTGCTTGTCCGTCAAATGTTTATGCTTCCACAATACCCTTGGTGAAGCCTATCCCCCTAACTGCACTGTAGGGTATGACACTACATGCTTTAGAATGGATTATGGAGAGTAGATGCACTAATCACATGACTGGTGATCGAAGTCTTCTCATGGACTCAACCTTACGTCCATCTGACAAGAGTCATATCACATTTGCTGACACTAGTAAAAGCAAGGTATTGGGTCTAGGTAGAGTTGCAATCTCAAAGGATCAGCACATGGATAAAGTGATGCTTGTTGAATCCCTTGGTTTCAACTTAATGTCTGTCTCAATGCTTTGTGATTTGAACATGATTGTGATATTTGGAAAATGTCATTGCCTTGTTCTAATGGAATCTGACAAGTCTCTAGTCTTTGAAGGGTATCAGAAAGATGATCTATATATGGTAGATTTCTTAGCAGGACCACAGTTGGCCGTATGTCTTCTAGCAAAAGCTTCAGAGTGCTGGCTCTGGCATCGGAGGCTAGGGCATGCTGGCATGAGGAACTTGTGCATGCTCGCGAAGAAGAAACATGTCATAGGCATCGAGGGAGTCAAGTTCAAGAAGGATCATCTGTGTGGTGCCTGCGAAGCTGGAAAGATGACTAGGGCCAAGCATCCCTCGAAGACAATCATGACGATATCTCAACCCTTCGAGCTGCTTCACATGGACTTATTTGGCCCTACTCACTACTATACTCTTACTACCACTGCTTGCCTCTATGGCTTCGTTATTGTTGATGATTATTCAAGATATACATGGGTGCATATAATCCTCTACAAGAATGAAGTGCAGGATGTCTTCAGACGCTTCGCCAATCGTGCCATGATGAACATGGCAGCAAGATCAAGCACATCAGAAGTGACAACGACACAGAGTTCAAGAACACCGGCCTCGACCTTTACCTTGATACATTAGGCATCACTCATGAGTTCTCTGCTCCATACACACCTCAGCAGAATGGCATCGTGGAGTGCAAGAACAGAACACTCATTAAGATGGCTCGAACGATGCTTGATGAGTACAAGACTCCAAGGAAGTTCTGGCCTGAAGCTATTGATACTGCATGCCATGTCATCAACCGTGTTTATCTTCACAAGCTTCTGAAGAAGAAATCCTATGAGCTCCTGACTGGTAAGAAGCCAAACGTAAGCTACTTCAGAGTATTTGGTCCTAGGTGCTGGATCAAGGACCCACATCACACTTCAAAATTTGCACCGAAAGCACATGAAGGTTTTATGCTTGGTTACAGCAAGGACTCGCACTCCTATAGAGTCTTCAACCTCTTTCACTATAAAGTGGTTGAAACTGTAGATGTGCGGTTCGATGAGACTAACGGCTCGCAAAGAGAGCACCTGCCAAATGTGCTAGATGAAGTCCCTCCTCGTGAATCGATTAAGCTAATGCGAACTGGAGAAATCATACCTTCAGAAGCTCAGGCTGAAGAAGAACTCATTATTTCTACGCCTAGTCAACCTGAAGACAATGCACAACCTAAAGCCAATACTCAAAATGAAGATAATGATCAGCAAGAGCAAAATCTTCGTCCAGTTCATCCTCGTGTTGCAAATGAAGTACAGATTGAGAAGATAATTGATAGCATCAATGCACCTGGTCCACTCACTCGTTCAAGAGCAACACAGCTAGCAAATTTCTGTGGGCACTTTGCATTTGTCTCAATATCTGAACCCAAGAAAGTTGCTGAAGCCTTCATGGAACCTGAATGGATTCAAGCTATGCAAGAAGAGCTTCAACAGTTCGAGCTGAACAATGTGTGGGAATTGGTCAGGCATCCTGACCCTCGCAAGCACAATATCATAGCACCAAATGGATCTATCGCAACAAACACTACAAAAAAAGACACATCCGTGACATTTTGGGCCGAACGAAATTTTTTCCTGTCATACTTATGACACTTCTATGACGATAATTGTGACAAAACCTGGTATCATCATAGATGTGGTGGGGTCCTACTTCTATGAGAAAAATCATGACAGAAAATGGGCTTTTCGTCCTGGGCGGGCCGGAGACGCAGCTGCATGACATTCTTTGGGCCGTCCATGACGGAAAAAACCGTGGTAGAAGCAAGGCGCGGAAAATATCGGGGAGTCCCCGATTACGGTGGGTGGTCGGGGGCCGAGCGATGCACGTTTCTCTCGTACGTACGCGCGTGTGTGCGAGGCGTTGGGCTCTAACTGAACCCGAGCGATTGCACTGCAGGCTACGCGTTACTAAACCCGAGCGATCGATCGATGGCTGTTAACTGAACCCGATCGAGCGATTCCTTTGCTGCTGCTGCTAACTGAAGCAGATCGATGCTGCCTCTGGATGAACAGTGAGCGTTGCGGGGGGGGGGGGGGGTTGGATGAACAGTGAGCATTGTGGGGGGGGGGGTTGGATGAACAGTTCCCGGTGGGGGTGGATGAACAGGACCCCGTGGTGTTGCCTCTGGATGAACAGTACCCCGATCGATCGAGCCGGTTGGGGCTGGATGAACAGGACCCCGTGGAGGGCATGAATAGGACCACCCCGTGGAGGGCAGGATGAACAGTAGACGGTGGAGGGCAGGATGAACAGTAGCCCATGGAGGGGTGGTTGAACAGGAGCCCGTGGAGAGGGCTGGTTGAACAGTAGCCGGTGGAGTAGCGCGCGGTGGAGGCTGGATGAACAGGAGCCCGTGGATGAACAGTCATAGGTGGAGGCTGGAGGAGGTCGACGGTGGATGAACAGTAGCCCGTGGAGGTTGGAGGGGGTCGGCGGTTGAGATGAACAGTATCCCGTGGAGTCCCGTTTTGCGGTACGCCACACCCCTCCCAATGAACAGGACCCCCGTTTCGACCGTAGCACTCCAACACAAGTCCGTTTCCTTCGTTTTGCGGTACGCCACACCCCTCCTGATCAACAGGACCCCCGTTTCGACCGTAGGAGGTCCGTTTCCTCCGTTTTGCGGTACGACAGACCCCTCCCGATGAACAGGATCCCGTTTCGAACATGGCCGGTCGAACACAAGGCCGTTTCCTCCGTTCTGCGGTACGCTAGGCCTCGTTTCCATCGGCTGTTCCATCCAAGCCCTCCCAATGAACACGACGATGCATTCCGTTCCGACCCAGTCGGTTGGCTCCCCATGAACACGACGACGACGCTGTTTCTCCGTTCCGACCCAGCCATGTACACGAGCCCTGGCCATACGTATGCGTGAGTAGGCGTTCGAGACCCTGCCCGTATGTACGTACGTGGCCGTATTTTCTTTCTTGCACACTCGCCGCTGTACGTACGTGTACATGCTACGTGCGCGCCTCTACTACGACACGTGCGCTCCTCTACATCGACCAGTATGTACGTACACGTTCGCGACCAGAATGACAACGCTACGTACGCTTCGACCAGGTGGTTCCCGACTGTCAGGCACTTCCTTGCCTGCGAAGATGTAGCTGCTGGGTCCCAGCAGTCAGGGGGCGAATTGTTTTTTTTTTGCCCGAACGCACTTCCTTGCGTGCGAAGATCTAGCTGGTGGATCCCAGCAGTCAGGGGGAAACATTTTTTTCGCGAAATACGGTGGCCCGTCCGGTGGGTCCCCGCTGTCAGGTGGAGGAATAATTATTTTGCACGTAATAAGGAGGCACTTCCTTGCTGCGGCCGTGGACCCAGCTGTCAGCCTCTCCACGTACAATCCACGTCCGATGGAAGCCGTTCCTTGACCACGTTGACCACGCCGCGCCGAGAGCACCAGGGCGGTGGACGACGGCGAGGCCTAGGAAGGGGACAACGCGGGGCCGGGGAAGACGCGGCAGTGGATGCCCACGCGTAGAGGAGTATGAGGGTTCACTAGTTCGCTGCGATGTGAGGCTGTCATCGCTGCAGAATAACAAGGGGTGTGGGTGGGTAGAGGGATGGCCTGGCCAGCGGTAGGAGTAGTAGGGGGCGGTGAAGCCTCCGCCGCATCGCAGCCGGCCATGGGAGGCAGGAGCACGAGGCACGGCCGGCGCTGCTTTGGGCGGCTGGAGCAAGAAGACGAGAGGTTGAAGAAGCACTACGGCCGTTGGATGGACATCGTACGGTCACTGGAGCTAGAATCATGCATATTGACTAAGTTGACAAAGCCCTCCGTCCCCGTCAACTTAGTAGGCCCACAAGTCAGCCTGCCACTATACTGGGTCCCAGCTAGCAGGGGGAGTGTTCATTTTTTTGTGCGTAATAAGGAGGCACTTCCTTGCGTGCGAAGATATAGCTGGTGGGTCCAAGCTGTCAGCGGCGGTAACATTTTTTTTTGCGAAATACAGAGGCCCTTTCGGTGGGTCCCAGATGTCAGGTGGAGGAATCATTATTTTGCGCGTAATAAGGAGGCATTTCCTTGCGTGCGGCCGTGGACCCAGCTGTCAGCCTCTCCACGTACAGTCCACTTCAGATGCATGTCGGTCATTGACCATGTTGACCAGGCCGCGCCGAGAGCACCAAGGCAGTGGACAACGGCGAGGCCTACGAAGGGAACGACACGGAGCCAGGGAAGACTCAGCAGTTGTTTCCCACGCGGAGGGGAGTACGACTGTATCAGGGTTTACTGATTCGTCTGCCGTCGCCGGAGAATAACAGCAGCTGTGGGTGAGTAGAGGGATGGCTAGGCCAGTGATGGGAGTACGGTGGGGCGGTGAGGCCTGCGCGGCAGCATAGCCGGCCGTCGGGAGGGAGCAGGCAGTCCCGCCGGCGCTTGTTTGAGCGGTTGGAGCAGGAAGAGCAGAGATTGAAGAAGCACGACGACCGTTGGATGGAAATCCAACAGTCATTGCTTGTACGTCAACCTGTTTTTAGGAAAGCCTCAAATCTGTGGAAAATAGCATACAACCCATCTGCCATTATTTCTAATAATTTACAGCCCATTTGCTAATTCTTAAGGTTTTTTTGGAGCCCATATTCTTTTTGTTAGCATTACAGCCCATATTGTGGCCACGGTTAAAAAATTATACGAAATTTTGCATATTTCGGTGCGGTCCGAACTGTTTTCAATCCCGAAATTTCGAGTCACATTCAAACTAATTTTAAAAATAAATGTATATCAATATAAAATCCAACAAATTGTCCACGCATAAAAATCAATGCAATTTAAAATCTGAAATGAAAAAAAGAAATTTGAAACTAATTGCCGGTTTGATGTGTTTTAAAAATGTACAGCCCATTCCTCATTACTGATAGGCCATTTTCTCGGCCAGCCGAATGAAGCTCTCCTCGTCTTGAAAGATTTGCAGCCCAACAGGCCTGACAAAGCGACTTACTTGGCAAATGACAAAAAAACTGGGTTGTGGCCGTGGACCCAGCTGTCAGCCTCTCCACGTACAGTACTCTTCCGATGGAAGTCGGTCGTTGACCACATTGATCACGCCGTGCCGAGAGCACCAAGGCAGTGGACGACGGTGAGGCCTAGGAAGGGGACGACGCGGAGCTGGGGAAGACGCGGCAGTGGATGCCCACGCGGACAGGAGTACGAGGGTTCACTGGTTCGGCTGCGGTGTGAGGCTGCCGTCGCCGCAGAATAACAAGGGGTGTGGGTGAGTGGAGGGATGGCCTGGCCAGCGGTAGGAGTAGTATGGGGGCGGTGAGGCCTCCGCGGCAGCATAGCCGGCCCCGGGAGGCAGGAGCAGGCAGCACGACCGGCGCTGCTTTGGGCGGCTGGAGCAAGAAGACCAGAGGTTGAAGAAGCACTATGGCCGTTGGATGGACATCGTACGGTCACTGGAGCTAGAATCATTCATATTTACTAAGTTGACAAAGCCCTCTGTCCCCGTCAACTTAGTAGGCCCACAAGTCAGCCACCCACTATGGTGGGTCCCAGCTAGCAGGGGTATTCATTTTTTTGTGCGCCATAAGGAGGCACTTCCTTGCGTGCGAAGATATAGCTGGTGGGTCCGACCTGTCGGGGGGGAACATTTTTTCCGTGAAATACAGAAGCCCTTCCCGTGGGTCCTAGCTGTCAGGTGGAGGAATCATTATTTTGCGCGTAATAAGGAGACATTTCCTTGCGTGCGGCTGTGGACCCAGCTGTCAGCCTCTCCACGTACAGTCCACTTCCGATGGATGTCGTTCATTGACCATGTTGACCAGGCCGCGCCGAGAGCACCAGGGCGGTGGACGATGGCGAGGCCTAGGAAGGGAACGGCACGGAGGCAGGGAAGACTCGGCAGTTGTTTCCCACGCGGAGGGGAGTACGACTGTACGAGGGTTTGCTGGTTCGTCTGCCGTTGCCGGAGAATAACGGCAGGTGTGGGTGAGTAGAGGGATGGCTAGGCCAGCGATGGGAGTACGGTGGGGCGGTGAGGCCTGCGCCGCAGCATAGCCGGCCGCGGGAGGAGGGAGCAGGCAGTCCCGCCGGCGCTTGTTTGAGCGGCTGGAGCAGGAAAAGCAAAGATTGAAGAAGCACGATAGCCGTTGGATGGACATCCAACAGTCACTACTCTCGTGTGCATTATTTCTAATAATGTACAGCCCATTTGCTAATTCTTAAGAATATTTTTGGAGCCCATCTTCTTTTTGTTAGCATTACACCCCATATTGTGGCCACGGTTAAAAAGTATACGAATTTTTTGCATATTTCGGTGCGGTCAACTGTTTTTAATCCCGAAATATCGATTCACATTCAAACTATTTTGAAAATAATTTATATAAATATAAAATCCAAATAATTGTCCACACATAAAAATCAATGGAATTTAAAATCTTGTATTGAAAAAAATTGAAACTAATTCCTGGTTTGATGTGTTTTAAAAATGTACAGCCCATTTCTGGGCAAACCGAATGAAACTCTCCTCGTCTTGAAAGATTTGCAGCCCAGCAGGGCTGATAAAGCAAGTAGGCCTCGTTTGGGTATTTCCTTAAAAAAAATAGAACTGGGCTAGCCATTTTCAGCAAGAAAAAAACACAACTGGGCTCATGATGTGGTAAACATAAATAAAACCCATTTTCAGCAAGAAAATTTACAGCCTATTTTATGTGCTAGTTAGAAATAAGTTTGTGGGTGCTGGTGGGGGCTAATCACTTGGCTTCTGTAATGCACAATGAGCTCAAGCAGCCGGCGAGAGTGATGTTATTTCCCTTGGTTGGGATTTGTTAGTTGTTACAATATTTCACTCTAAATTAAACGACTGGCAAGCCATTTGCCTTGCTTCAAAGAAAATATGACAGTCACAGCTGAGTTGAAAAGGGCAAGAACATCTAACTCCAGCTTACAAACTGTACAAAAGCACGAGGGTTAATTGTTCATCAGGTTTACAAAAAAATCCAGGTTGAAAAGGGCAACAACATCTAACTCCAGCACTGTTTTTGGCAATCACAGTCAAATGGATCGGTCAGGTCCATAGAATGAACATCCTGGGTCGTAAAATTTACTGGATTATCACCACAATATGTTGTAAATAGAAGCCCGGCACATTCAGAAGCTCTTTTGCCCACCTGAAACTCCTTTTTTTGCTCTTCCACATACCCATCCGTCAAAACCATGCTGCTGATAAACTTAAGCCCGATGGACAATAGTAACCTCGCATTCAGCAGGAAGAATATGACAAATCTAGTGTTTGCACGGTTGGCTACATATCGTTCTAGCGTTATTGTCTTCAATCGAATCTCACGAGAAGTGAGAAAATCCCGATGCTTACAAATCCACCGATTGGTTATAACTTTCTTACCCCGTCCTGTTGCCTAAATAGACATGAAGATTGAAAACAGTTAAGGTCTAAAAAAAGGAGTATCGAAAGAGTAACAGCTGAACGGTTAATTCTAGTACACTATATGCGGGCTTCCAATGTGCGTGAAATTATCACCTTTATATACAACTTCTCCAGAAATGGAAAGCATTGCAGCAAGCCAATAATCTTGTTCAGATCAAAACTATTCATTTGGATATATAAGATCTTGACAGAATCCAGTACCATTGATAGGCCGTCCATGGAGAAACTCTTCATTGAGCATAAAACATAATATTAGTACAAAATGTGTACTCCAAGATGACATATAACTTATGCGCAGAAATTTAAAATGCAGCTTATGGTTACAAGTGTAGATGATAATGTAAAGTACCTGAAGAACTGTGGAGCCAAACACCATATTGAAATGAGCACAGAGATCTTGTATTACACCCAAGGTATCCAGTTTAGGCGCAGAGAGGATGGTTATTTGCAACGGTGAATAACTAGAATCAATGATCAACCTTTGACGTGAAGGGGCATCTTGGATGATGAGCTGCCTTCCGTCAAAACAAATTCCAATTCTAACAAGGTTAGGCGACTTTATTTGGAGACAACCGATTCTAACTGTGAAAACAAGCACCAATCACTCCAGGGCAGGGCAAATGGAGTGGATGATGCTGTGCAATGAGGCTTCCGATATATGAACCCGCACAAGTGAAGGTTTCTTCAGAAATGGGAGTCGAAGGTTTAGTACCAGATTGTCTGGTAGGTCGCACAGCACAAAGGTGGCGGTGTGGAGAGAGGAGGAAAACCGCGAGATGGACATCGGTGCTGAGGGCACAGGTAGATGGCGTTCGGTATCTGGTAGGTGATTTCCAGGGGAATAGTAGAACTCAAGCAGCTGTAGTTCTGTGAATTCAGGGGATTTTAGCCAGGCGTCCAGCGTGCAGGGCATGGTATGCTTGCTCAGGTAGCATGACGGGATGCAGAGGCTTTGAACGGAGCCCTGGTGGGAGGAGATGATGGCTCTGGGGATTTCAAAATCATTGAAGAGAGATAGTTGACGACAGTCGAGATTAAGGGGCACGGCGCACCATGAGGGCGCCACCGAATTGAGAGGACTTGGGTGCGGCAGCAATCCTTGGTGGGGAGAAGCGAGATAATCTCCCCAAGGACGGCGTCCGGGAGATTGCTGATGTGGTCCACCCGAGATTCTACGGGTTCCTGGGATCCGGTGGGGGCGGGGTTGCCGCTTCTCCCCGCGCTACCGGGTGCGGGATCTACAATAGGCGTTGCCGCTGGCGGGAGCCTCATCTTCTTGGCGCTGCGGTCAGCCGACTCCATTTTCCTCGAGGGCGTCGCGTCGCGCTCACGGATTTGAGCAGAGTAACGAATGACGAGCCTAGTTGTAGTGCGAGTGAAGAAGAAGGGGAGCTGGGGTTTTTCTGTAGTAGTGAGGAAGAAGGGGAGCTGGGGTTTTCTGTAGGAGTGAGGTGAGGAATTTGGGGGTACGAGTGGAGCGAGCTGACGTGAGGTGGGTGGGAGTGGGGAGAAAGAAGAACACACATGTTTTTTTGGGGGGCGGTGTGCTGGGTGTGGGTAGCGCCTCTCATTCAGTAAATATATGGACTTTTGAATTGATTTTAATATTTACTAGGGTGGATGGGCTGTTGTGTCTTGGGCCTAGAGAAACAATTACTACTAGTACAGTGGAGACACTCTACAGCTACCCAGAAAAACAATTACTACTAGTACAGTGGATACAATACCGCTTCTGGCTCCTCCTAGGTCATCAAAACGTCTCCCTCTACTGAATGCCGTTATACTTTTGTTCACCGACATGCGGGCCATGCAGCGCGCGGGCCAAAATGCCATCCACCAAATTAGAAGGTAGTATGCAGGCGGAGAGTCACCCCGGTCGTAGCGCGGCAATAACGAGCCGTCGTATCACAAAACCCAGCTCCCCGCAGTCTATGTTTGACGGACGAAGCAGCCATCATTTCACTCTTCGCTGAATCCTCTTCTCCCTCACCGTCTTCAAGAAAGGCAACACTCACATCTGCCACTGTTCTTCTCTCCCAACGAAGGGAAGTTAAGCGGATCCGTGATGTTGGTATATTTTCGTTCAGAGAAAAAAATGAACTTTTGCAAAGCAGTAACCGATCCTCACTCTTTTTTTTCATTGTCATTGCGATTGTGTTTTCCTTTCAGTGCTCTCCTAGTATTCGTCAGTTTCATGATGGACCAAGGAGAACCAGGCAAAGATCTGCCGATATTGGGGCAAACGCGGGTGGCTGATCCCCACGAGAAAGAGAGCTCCAAGAAGATGGAGGCAGCCACCGAGCCGACCCCAGATACACTCACGGCCACTGCTGAGATGGTCAACGCCTCGTTTGAGGTTACAGCCCCCGTGGCACTGCAGGAGTAGTTTTCCCCTTTCGAGGATGTGTCCCCCCCCTGCTGAGCTGCCCAAGGTGATTTCTTCTTTGCCGATCTCGATTGTGGTTTTTCATTGAAGTATGTGGTGATGAATAATGCAAAATTTTATTAGCTTCGCTATGAGGAGGATTGTATACATAGTGGTTGAAATAACTTGTGTTTCTTATACTGGAAAGTAATTCAAACTTTGTTTCTGTTTCAATTAGAGCCCTGATGCAGACAAGGATTGTGTGGTTGTACATGTCACTCGCTATGAGGAGGATGACCTGAATATACGCACTGGGAAAACAGAGTTTTTAGGCTGTTGGATCCTGGAAGCCATTTGCGCTTATACCAATGAAGAGTTGTATTCCACCCTCAATGTTGTCAGGCGTGTTGTCCAGGGTGTACTGAAGCACAAGAGGTTCAAAGCTACTCCTTCATTTGTGAGGCATACTGTTCTTGTCAAGCTTACGCAGGAAGATGACGTGGCTGTCGGTGTGGAACGACACCTATGGGATCACAAGAATCCCTACTACGGTTGCCGAGGCGCGGTGTTGCGAGAAGAGCAGGATTAGTAACCAGCACGAGGATCGTTTACCCAGGTTCGGGCCGCGAGGATGCGTAAAACCCTAGTCCTGCTTTGGTGGGTGTATTTCAGAGAGTTCTTGAGCTCTCGAACTAGCCGTGGTGAGTGCGTGGTTCGAAAGAGCCGAATCCTTCTGCAGTATGCCATGGGCCTCCTTTTATAGTCGAAAGGGGCTACCACAGTGGCACACAGGAGGTGGAAAGGCGCACAGTGCTATGAGCTTATCGCTCGTATTACAGGACAAGACGCATTTAATGCGTAGCTTAGGTGTCCCCTTGCTTTATCGGGGATGGGGGCGAGGCCCGTCCCGTCCGTCGCCGCTCCTCCTTGCTTTGACACGCGCCCTGGCTAGCGACGCATGCGGCGCCACGTAGGCAGGTAGGCAGCTGAGGTGGCGCGGTGGTGGAGCCTCCACGAAGATCTGCATGCCGCCACACAGGCACTTGATGAGTTGGCCTGGGAGCTGCATGTTGCCATGCAGGTGCCCGCCCAGCTGGTTGGTCTGGCAGCTGCACGTGAACGGTGGAGACTTGGTTGGTGCGGGCCTGGTAGTGGCCCTGCTGGCGTCCTCGGTGAGGGCCTTGCCAGGTGGCCCGGCAAGGGTCTTGTAGTGGCGCGCTGTCGTCCCCGGCAAGGATCTTGCCAGGGGTTTGGTGGCCTTTCTCGGCAAGGACCCTGCCGAGGATCGTCGTCTTCTAATCCTCATCTGATCTTGAGTGTTCCTTGTCTTCACAAAGATCTGCATGCCACCATGCAGGTGCCTCCCGAGCCCTGGCCCAACGTGATGTTGGAGACCGTGGGCTCGAGGGTGGCTCGCTCTGTTGGTGTGGGGCGAGCTGCCCCGGCAATGGTCTTGCCGGGGGAACCTGCTTCGTCCCTCTGCTCTTTGTGGTCTTGGCCTTGGCGTTGCTCTGCTTATCTTGGGCTTCGGTCTTACCTTGGCTTACCTCCCCTGTTCTGCTTGGTGTGACCGTGGGCGCGGCTCCGACTGCCAGTGCACAGGTAAAAGGGTACAAAAGTGCGCCCCTCCTTTTGTACACCAACAGTGACATGCCTCGACAAACAAGTTTATGAGTGGCAAGGCCACAAGGCTTTCTTCATGAAGGTTCACAGGATTGAGCTACTGCCGAACGTCCTCGATGATGTTCATGGCAAGGTCCATCTTGTGTCCAGCCCAAATTAGATTGAGGCATGAAATACTTGCCCCAACTAGTGTTTAATAGTAGTTTGGATTCTGTCTAATTATCCGAACCTTGCCTGTTATCGAGCCCTATGGGGCTAGTACACTGTTTGAATCCGTCTATGGGAACTGCTGCTACTTTTGTGTGCCCGTGAATCATCGTAATTGTTGCCGAAACAGATGAGTCCTCACTAGTTTTATCATACGAGCAGTGTGTGTTTTGATGAAATAGAGTACTCGTTTGAGAACTGTGCCCCGACGTATACATAAGTACTTGTAAATACTGTTGGTGCTACCCCACTTGTAAGCAGTTGTGCAAAACACGACACATTGGCTCAGCTCGCTTCAACACTAGGCTATCGACCAGCTAACAATCAACAATCTGTTGTCTGACATATAAGCAACCATGTATCTTGTTACAGTGGTTCATGCAGTTAACTGAGGCCACAATGTAAATTCCAAACGTTCACACGCTAGACCAGCGTTCATGTGGAACACTCACATTAAACTCGGCTTCATAAAAAACTTGAAAAGCATAAGTTAAGCAATTTTATACATCCCAATGATTCATAGAACATAACAAACATATACTAGTTCACAGCAAAAGACAAAGTTGTGAGAAGGTTTACAAATCAGGAAAAAACAAGCAAGGCTTCTCTGAGCAAAGGGCCTCCCGGAGGCTTAAATTTCCTGGAGTTCACTCTGGTTTTTTCTTGTTGCCACCATCCAGGGTTAGGTTCTCTCATTCCAGAATAACCAATTATAATTGTGTTCTCAGCTGGAATGCTGAACTGAACCATGTAGTGTACTGACCAGCTGAAATTCTTGTGCATTCCACTAAATTTAAGCACCGCTATTTACATAAATAAGCAGACCACAATGCCTCTTGTCCGCGCACCTGTCCAAAAAACCGTCGTGCAGCCGTGCCAGCTAGTCCTCGGTCCATGGATGAACTGGTAGAAAGTGCATTGCGGACTAGGATGCAGTTGTTTTCGCTTGTCCCTGCACTGCAATCAGGAAGTAAAACGTACGAACCAACTTCTTTTATATTGCGTTGGTCATTCTACCTAGTAACTACCAATGTAGAAATACCTGGAAGACGGGTGGTTAGACGACGGCAACGAGGGATAGCCATCTCATTTTGCGCAGTTCTACTAAAACTGAGGTGTGTGCTTTTGTTTGCGCGGATAGAAACGATACGGAGACAGACATCCCGAAACGATATGGAGACAAACATCCCTGTTTGCGCAATACGAAATACGGTTATTCAAACAGTGACATATATTTGCAGTGGCGTATGATTAATAGTAGCATCTATTGTGTTATAATTGGCACTAGATTGACAGTATGAAAGTGTCTTACGTATGTAGCATCACATCACATCAACACTGCCACTAGATTAACATGAAGAACAATAGCATTAGTATTACTGTCATGAGAGTAGCACATGGTCAGTAAATGTGCAATCAAATTTGTGCAGTTCCACTGGGATGAAGCAATGTTAGCGGTGTGGGATTTAAGTGGTGAGGCAGATGTGGTTGCCGAGAGCGGCAAACACTCAGGCAGCATGTCTGCATTTGTCCAATTTTTTATCTCCTCGGCTACATTTTCCTATGCTAGCACAGGAATCTAGACCTGCTCATTCTCATTTGCGTTGTCACCCAACACCCGTCACTTTCTTTCCTTTTTCAACCAAGAGATAGGTCCACTTCCCCCACCCTTCGCCATCCACCATGCTTTCTTCGTCTTTTCAACCAAGAGACTGGTTGGGTAGCCAGTATCTAATACTTTCCCCCGTTTCCTCTTAGAACCAAGTCCTAGATTCATGCTACAGCTTTCCCACTTTCTTCCCTGTTTGAACCAACTCTTAGAGTCGACTGTATGAACTAGCTTTACCCCTAATAATAGTAAAAGTCTAGGTGGCTTTGGAACAGCGGACGGAAGTAGAAAAAGATCCACACGAAGCCAAGTGGGGAGCTGGGGCAGTAGAGTAAGGCAGGTTTCGAAGGAATATATACCTGAGGGTCGTCGGCATGTGGCAAAGACGGCGTCGGGAGGCCGCATCTTGGCCACAATACCGCAGGGAGGAAGAAGGGGTCGGAGGCCCTCCGGAGCCGGCGCTCTCTCGGAGAGAACGGCACGGCCGCTGATCGGGACGCGCGGGCAGCCATTGGTCTCCTCCCTCGCCGCCGACGATAGCGTAATGATGCACCTACACCCCTTCCCTGGTCGAGGTTGTCCGGCCGGATTTGTGACCACCCGTGAGCTGAGAGAGAGAGTGTGGTCACCTATGTCTTGCTTAGATCTGGAGAGCATGAGAGAGTGAATGAGAGGAACCATAGTAAAGCAAGCGCTAAGGCTCCTGCTTATATATATAGTGGAGTGATTTTATTGTACCAGCTCAAAAAAATGCGCTCCTACGTGTACCCGCGAGTGGGTGTGAGAGAACTAGTGCGTGTGTGCACCGCTTCTCTTCATGAGAGTACAATATACTATGCCCAAAGAACGTTCGCGACAAGACTAATAGTATAAGTGTGTGACGTGTGAGCTAAAATAAAATGTGCGCAACGTCTTTTGTTTTTTAGAAGTTCTGAGGGTAGGGTGTGAAGAGCACATATGTGTGTGACATCTACCTGCACATAGACGGTGGGTGCGAGAGGACTTGGGAGGGTGCGTGTGCGTGAGAGAGAGGGGGAACGTATCAATGCAATGCATGTGTTTGTAAATCATTATCCGACAAACGTTCGCCACAAGCCTTTTCCCGACGAACGCCGTAAGAACCGTTAGATCGGCATCTGACAGTGTTAGTTTTGCCATGTCATTTAAAAGAACAGCCACTCCTCCTACACACAAATCTTCCACGTGAGTGTTAGCAACTGCCGTATGCTCCCTCCGTTCCAAAATGCAGTGCATATAGCTTTATTGAAAATTCGAACCTCGCAAACTTTTACCGAGTTTTCGTGTACCAAATTGCACATGTAGAATACCCTGTATATATCATTTCATTCATCTTGGAGAGGTAACTATAAAGATGGGGGAGGAGTCTACAAAGAAAGACCATCGTATCACCTGCAGCAATTTCAACCATCCTTTGGTGTGGAGGAATATCATAGGAACTCTATATGATATGATTTTTATAGGATTTTTTCCTTTAGAGCCAATTGGTTCATAGGAATAGATTCATATACTCCACATTTCAAAGGAAACAAACATGATATCATTTGTATAGATTTAGAGCCACTTGGTTCATATGAATGGATTCCTATACTCCCATAATTTCAAAGGAGAATAAACATTAGCATATATTCAATAGAAAAGTTCCTATGATATGAACCAAATTACATCTCTTTTCTAACCCCTCCTCATAGGAATTGAGATACATGTCATCTCTAGATTCAATAGAAAAGTTCCTATGAGGTCAACCAAATGACATCTCTTTTCCAATCCCTACTCATGGGAATTGAGATACTCCATGTCATCTCTTTCCCTACAACTTCCATGTATACATCTTCTATTCCTAATTAGCTAGTACAACCCATTAGTAGCTTTTTTCCAAGACATGCAACTATGGCACTAGAACTATATAGTGTGTGAATAACTTGAAAGATGGTCGCTAGATGAAGCTATTCCGACAGTGCAGAGATGGCAAATCCGAGCACTACTAGCCATTGGATATCATCAACATTCCACCAGATCCGCCACATGTACAATTTAGAAGACTCCATGGTTGAACTTAAGCATAATGCACAAACCTCAAAACACAAGCACTTCTCCTTTGTTCTAGAATCTTCCGTATCATAGTTGATTTTTTTTCTAAATGAATTGCCATTATTTGTTTTTTACTTTATGCTTTACAATGCACAACCCCATGAATCTTAACATTTTTATAAAACTAATTGATTTTGAATTAGATGAACTATAAGAACTAAACAAACATCTACATCATGCATATATGACTTAGAGCTTTACATGCTATAGTGTGTATTTATTCATAATTTGGTTTCGAAATCTCATGCGTTCAATGCATGTGTACCTTACTAGTTTTGAGTAGAGTTGCAAATTTCACGCAGCCCCGGGTATATAAAATGTAGGGCCCATGCATCATTGCCTTTAGGTTGAACCTATGTCCACAATGTTTTGTACGTACTATATCTCCACTGGTCCCCGAACCCAAAATGCTGCCTCGTTCCCCTAAAACCAAGCGACCCACACATATTTAAGGCGTCGACTCGAACTCAATCCCTCTCCCGTTTACTACGACGTGGCCCTGCACGCCCTAGTAGTACTCCTACAAACCCTACCGCCACATGCATCATTGTTTTTCTTCAAGAGGACGAGGGAGAAGCCGATTTGTAGTGGAGGCGCTTTAAAAAATGATCTGTAGTGGAGACCCCTACCCTAGGGTGCCCTAGGTAGCTGCTGCACACATGTACAGTGAAATGATGGTTGCTATCTGTAGTGGAGACCCCTACCCCTCATCGCTCATTTTCTGTTTTCTTTATGCTCTTGCGCCGTAGAGTGAAATGATGGTTGCTTCGTCCGTCCAGCTTAATGCGGGAAAGGTGGGGCTTTGTGATTTGACCCCTCATAGCTCATTTTCTACTACTGCGGTGCTATGACCGGGGTGCCTCCAATTCCAACCGCTGCTCCGAACTGTAATTTTGTGCATCGCACGTGGAACAAGACGGTGGATGAGCCACATGTCGGCCAAAGGGGTCCTGTTAAGTGTGTCGCCATTTCGTGTGCGGACTGACCCTCCTTGGGTCGCTACGCCAACACGACAGGTGCAGCCTACCACTTGGTTTTGCTCCTTGGTGAATCCCGACTATATTGATCTAAAAAGATACGTACTGAACTACCCTCTCCGTCTCGGTTTTTTTAGACGTCTCGGTTTATAGGGCATGCACGTAGTTCTAGGTCATCCATTTGACTAACTAAATCTGAGTTACTATGTCACAAAAAGTATATCATTGGATTATTAAGCGGATGTAGTTTCTAAACATATACTGTTCATCACATATATAGCCAGTTAAATTCTCAACCTAGAATGACGTGCATGACATGTGAACCAATACGGAGGAAGTATAGTAGTAAAAATGAGGTGATTTTACCGAGCGATCAGCGGGGGAGCATGGCCTGTCATGCAGTCCCACGTGTCATGATGTACCAAGGCGATGCGCGTGTCCATCTTCAGGCAGAAGTACGTAGTTTGAGATGATGGCGAACTGAAGTGTGAAATAATGGTTGCTTCGTCCGTCTGGGAAGGTGCGGCATTGTGATTTGACGTCTCATTGCTCATTACTACTACTACGGGGGCAGTACGACTGGGGTGCGTCCCCCTGCTATTCTGCACTGTTATTTGGTGCTTGACACGTCGACCTGGTTGCTATATGTCCCACATGTCGGCGACAGGAAGTACAGAATTCACGAAAGCGAGCGTCGACGGAGGAGTACAAGACACGGCTTGGGCTTCTGCTGCTTTGCGTGATCCATCGATACAACCCCGGACTAAAAAAGGCGAGGGCGGGTCTTTTCCCACGCGGCAGGCAGGGGAGTTTGGCATAGTCTGTTCGAGGCAAGGAGGCAGGAAGGGAAACAAGCAAATAAAGGTTGAGCGACTTAGTTTTGGGAAAAATCTGATTTTACGGAGTACGTACCCACTAGGGTTTATAGGCCCCATCTACAAAACATTCGTTTTTCCGTTTTATAAGTCTCAATTCTACTACTAGTAGTAGTACCATCACATGTTGGATTTCGAGATGCGTTAGATCACCCGATGCAAGCAGTGTCACGAGAAAACTCACCAATGCATGTAGATGTTCATGGAAATTTAGTGGTCATTCATGCATTCCTTCTAATTAATGCCTCGGTAAACATAACTTCTTGAGAAAACGAGCGTACTAATTACTTGTGCAAACTAGGAGTACGAAATTAATTCGACCACTCACCGTCTACCTTGGTTGGAGAGATTTTGAAATTGAGCCATAAACTGGAAAGGAGGGAGTAGTAACTTTTGTCTCGATTACTATTTGTGGCCTTGTATAGATGCAAAATGTATTTTTTATAGTGGCCTTGTATAAGTAAATGGAGGGAGTACTAAACGACATATATTCTAAACAATATGATAATCTCTCTAACCAAGGTAGTAGGGACAAGGAGTAAACGGAGGGAGTACTAGTAAAATTTTCTCCTCGTCCTGCGAGCCACCGTGCGCGTGGGCGAGGGAGCGGGCGTAAGGCGTAGTAAGCAAGCTTCACCTCATCTTGCGAGCCACCGCGCCCGTGGGCGGGGGAGACGGCGTACTAAGCAAGCTTCTCCTCGTTCTGCGAGTTGACGGGACACATCAAAAGTACTCCAGTGTATAGAGCCTTGCCTCTAAGGTAGGCCCCACATGGTTTGCCTCTTTTTTAACATAACGCGTCAAGTTGCAATTTGTTTGTTCACCCGTGGTAGGCGATCCTCCCTCCATCTAGTGGACAACCAGTACACGTGTCAAGTTACCACGTGGGCTGCCTTTTCGTACAGAAATGAGCTCCACCATGTACCGCGCGGGTGTGGTTGGGAAAGAGACGGGAGTACGTGCGCCGTGCGTGCAGCTCTTCTCTTTGTGCACGTCCCCCACCTACGTGCGTGTGTGTTAGAGGGACTATAGAGATACAAACCTAGACATAATGCGCCGTCCATCCCCATGCCTCCGCCCAGTCCGACCACCAGTCACCACCACGCCCCACTCCTCCTCACCTTATCTCTCATCTTTCTCCCTCCATTTTTATATACAAGGCCACTATCAAAATTACAATTTGTAGATATACAAGGCCAGTAACACTAATCGATGCAATATTAATGGTGTTTGCCTTGTAGTACTACTAGCAATGGAGGGCATTAATTATCCCTTGCATGCATGCGGGAGTGTGAGCATTGGCTTGATGTGCATGAAAGAGAAGAATACACATTAATTGACACGGCAAACAAGGAAACAAGGTGGCTTGCAACATTGAGTTAGAAGACATTAATTTTTGCCTTGGTACCTGTAATATGGGTTTGTGGCCTTGTATACAAAAATGGAGTCCGATAAAATTCTTGAGTTACCATTTATCCGATAAAATTCTCGAGCAATCATTAGTTTTTACAAAATGGGATTAATCCCCCATGGGTCAATCACAACAGGTGTTTTGTAAAAAATGCATCTTGATGTTCCGTGCAATGCACGGGCATCTTGCTAGTCCATGAAAACCACACATGGCAAAATTCCACGGCGAACAAGGGATTTGAATTTGTTGGGAGGGCCTGTTTGGATCTTGCCCGGGGTAGCCAAAATATTGGCGACCCTTTTGTCCACCGGTGCCTTTGCCACCGATGAACGAGGAATGGCTCGGGTTCTCATGCATCCTCCAGCTCGCACGTTGGAGACGAGCTCGCACGAGCTGTGTTCTTTTTGTCCCACCATGCCGCCCAAGCCACCCGCAGACCGACCGGCGACCCGCAAATTACGCCATCCAACCGTACCCGCACACATTATGATAGCAAGTCAACCAACCGGACGAAATTCATGGAAACACGGCGATATTTCATATAAACAACGACGGAAATCATATAAGATACCAGATTTTCATACAAACATGACGGATTTCATTACATTCAAATGAACTACGCGGTGCTAGTTCTAGACAGCACAAGTATATAATACCTGGCCTAAATGGTCACCCGCCGATCGATTTGTGTTCCTCATGTCCGGCAGCACGATCACCGGACTGCCGGGAGCCCCGGAGGTATATGCAGGGTCAACGAAGGTTCTCGCAAGAAAAGGATCCGGCAAGACACCTGCTGTGTATGCCGGCGTCGCCTCCATGGTGGCCTTCATGGGACCCAAGCGGCGGCGGCCTCCCGTGTTCTACTTCTCCTCGATGATGGAGGCGGACGCGGAGGCGCTCGCCACCGACTCGTCGCTCTCCATGCACCCGGCTTTTGTCACTGCTTGCATGGCGCGGCCGCCGGCATGGGAGTCTCGGCCACAGAAACGGGAGACACGGTACGAGGCGGCGGCGTGGACGGTAACAACGACGCCCGTGCGCCGCTCCTCGTCGAGCTGGCCTGGAGCGGCGAGTTGCTGAACCGCGCGCCGGCTTGGGGCGGCAACTGGCTCCGTCGGGCGAGGGGAGGGAGGTGGATCAGCGAGCTGCATAGCTCGTATCCGGCGGGCTCGGCGGGCCACCCAGCCGGCTTGGATGCGGAATAACTACTCTTCGTAAGCCATTGTAAGAGTGGACAAAATGGTGAAGGAGGAGATAGGGGAGCGGCGGAGGTGTGCAATTCTTGGCCGGCGTTTGGCCTCGTTTAAATAGGCGATTAAATAGACGGCGGACGGGAGGAGCTCGGCCGGCATTGCGTTTAATGTCGGCCCGGTCATGAACGGACGTCTGTCCAGAGTGGGTTTATCGACTTCCACACGGGCGGGTTTCATGGAGGCGTTTGAATGTGGCAAGGAGGCGTGTTCAGTCGGCCATGCAGCGAGTGGTGCCCTCGACTCTGATGTAGGACGCGCGCCGTTCTTCCACTGACGTGTGGGCTCTTTGGGTACATGGCCTGCATGTGAGTGACCCAACGCAGGTAGCGCACAGCAGAGGAACCTTTGGTGGGCCAGGGCGGTCAGAAGCGGGCATTTCATAAACCAATGATTGTTCATTGAGTGTGACGTCATCCTTTTCATGTAGATAAGCCTACTATGTTGATAGCATGTTCGGTACGTTGTGATACATAAAGACCGCTACAAACATAATTGTTCTGCTTATCACAAATAAGATTGATTAATACCCGTAACAATCCATGTCCTTAACAAAGGGTGCATGCACATATAGGTTGAGCGTGTGTCTTGCATCGTGTGCTGTGTGCATGCAGGCGTGCGAGTGTTGCGTGCGTGCAAGGGTACGTTTCAGTGTTGCATCCATGTGTGCGTACGTGCGTGTGTTTGTGAGTGCATGTGTACGCGTCAGTGTTGCACGCCTGCATGCGTGCGTGTGTTCGTTATGTGTACGTGTCAGTGTTGCACGCCTGCATGCGTGCGTGTCTTGCGTGCGTGCATGTGTACGTGCGGGGTGAGGCTACACGTCAGTCGACTGACTTTTTCATCTGTGGTCATTAGATTTTCCAGCCGTTGGATACGAAATCAAGGGCCTGCAGTTTATCATCAAACTCCATCCCCCTGAGCCGCCAGCCACCACCGGCCAAACCGCCGGCCCCCGCCGCCCGCGGCCGGCCCGCGCCGCCCAGCCTGCCCCGAAACCACTCCTCACCGCCGGTCCGCCGCCGCACCGGCCATCCCTCTAGCCCCCCCCCCCCGCGCCGAGCTTTTTCTCCGGCGATCCCCACCCCACCGCCCAATCAACGCCCCCCACCGCCGGCGACTGCCAACCAGAGGTCTCACGACTTCGAGTACCCACCGACCACTAATTTATTACCATTTCTGTCCTTCATATACGCGCTGACGGGTGGGCCCTATGGTAATGTGCGCTGCTGAATGTGGACCGTTTGACTGGTCAATTGATCTTGTCATCAACAAATTACGGAGCTGTATGGTGAGCCAGTGACCGTATGATCACCCTAAGATGTATTTTATTAACACAGTACAGACTCAAACTACCATCTCTTTCTTTCATATACGGGCTGACAGGTGGGCCCCACGGTTACGCGCCCCGATGGTGCAACACTAGTTGCGCCATGTGGAATGTTTGACTGGTCAATTGATTGTGTCATCAACAAAATACGAAGCTGTACGGGTGAGCCAGTGACCGTATAATCATGACATGTATTTTTTTAACACGGTACAGATGCAAGGGCTCATATATATGCGCAAGCACTCACCGCTATAAGCGCACACACGCAGACCCTACCCCTATGAGCACCTTCGAGAGAGTGGGCCAGCATATGATCTTGAGATTTTACGAAGTCACCATAGGTGCCTCGTAGTCGAGTGGAACGTCTCCTCCCACTGAACGCACATCGCCGGAAAATACTGAAATTAACCCAGGATAAATGCGAGCACCGGGACTTTAACCCTGGTGGGCTCGAGAAACCACTGTCCTCCTAACCATCCAACCACATGTTGGTTAGCACGACAAAATGTATGTGGTGACCGTGATGAGCTTATTCTGAAGTCCAGTGACCATATCGTGCTTTCGCTTCAAATACAATGACCTTAAGTGTCGTCAACAAAATACGGAGCACGCATCAAATGCAAAGTCCGTCAGTGTCATCAAGAAAATACGGAGATGTATCGTGAGCTAGATACCGTATGATCACCACGAGAATGTATACGGTGACCGTAATGAGCATATTCTGAACTCCAGTGACCGTATAGTGCTTTAGCTTGAAATACAGTGACTGTCATGCGTGAATGTGTCGTGGGCATGCATACTTTTAGAGGGCCGAGAGATAGTTTGTGTGCATACGTGAAAGTGGTGTAGAAAGAGGGGATGTCCGGTGGAGACAAGGAGAGATATGCCCTTCATTTCTCTTTCCCGTGACTAATATTTTAGGATAATATATAAACATTCACAATGCAGAACAAATATTTTTGGATGCACCATGCAATTAACTTTCATGTATAACATTGTACTATTGTATATGCTTATTTTCTTAGTGGCCGATTGCGTGTGTGGTGTGGTGGGCACATCATTTCTTGTTGTGGTGGGTCAACATTAGGACTCAAGGGTTGGTTCCATCCAGCGCCACATAGGTTGGATCGAGACGCATTATACGAAGACCCATGTGGAGGACTCGGCGTACAACATGAAGCTAGCTACCAGAGTCACGGAGGACTCTATCCCCACTGGTGATAAGCCCACTATATATGATTTGTAACCCTAGGCCCCGAGTATGTTATAGAAGCTTGGGGGCTAGTTCATCGATAGTATACACACACGCACAATGCCTGGTATTCACCTGTACTTTGTACACACCCCTATCACTAATATACAATACTAGGAGTAGGCTTTTTCCTCAACTGCAAGGGTCCGAACTAGGGTAAAACTTTGCCTCGTATTACCATCCAGCCTAACAGTCAGGGATATCCTACCGAATGATATGATGGAATCATATCTGCCAACTACAAAGAGAGAGGTGTGTCTGGGGGGGGCAATGTGTGCGAGAGAGGCCTAAAGATAATATGCGTGCGGGAGACACGTAGGCACATATATGTGCGTATAGAGGGCTAGTAGAGACCGTGCGTGTGTATATATGCATGTGAGAGAAATAGTGTTTTCCAACTGAGATTAGTGAAAAGAGTGGTACATAGTAGTCAGAAAGAGAGAGAGAGAGAGATACAGAGAGAGCATGTGCGTGAGACTCCCCGACACCCCGAGAGAGATTGTGAGCATGTGTGAAAGAGAAATACCGATGCATATAAAGTGTGTGCACTTATGTGCTAGATAGAGAGATATATAGCGCGTTTGTGAGAACGGGCCGAGGCATAGTGCATCTACGTGTAAAAGGCGGTTCTACGCATTAAATTAAAATATAAATGGAATTATTATTTTTGGATGAGATAATGAATTTTGCAAATTGCGTATGGACGAAAATCGGTCTATCAGACACCCATACTCTATTGAATTCTAGCATGTGCATGTGTTTATTTCATATTATTGATCCATAGAGTGAGAGCGGTTTGAAATACAGGCAATGGATGCTTTTGCAATTCATATATAAACATTAATTAGTGCACTCCATGTTGTTAGTGTGAAGCACTTTATACATTTGTCACTTGCATGGATACATTCTAAATTGCTAGCTACGAAATAGAATACATGTCGAATTCAACATAAAGGGGGTTTCGAAGATTCGAATTCATAGGAAGTGCATTCATCTATTTGAATCCGAGATAATGTCATTTGTAAATCAGATGTAAAAGGGGGCACCAATCTTTATTGTGTGTTTGAACATGCTATATATATTCATACGCATGTCTAACTTTTTTTGCAACCAAGTAGATTATATCTGGAACCATGCATGAACTGAGGTAAGTTGCATATTTTTTAATATATACTCGTGTACAATGTATATTCAAATGTACCACCTCCATTCCAAAATAATCGTAGCTTTAGGATTTTCAAGAGTAAAGATTTGTGAAGTTTGACAAATCCTGAATGTTCAATTCAAGAGAACTGAAAAACGTTAATGCTTCTGCTCCCAAATATTGAACGAAGCGCCAAATAGGCCTCTGGTCACCGGAAACCGCGTGAGACTAATGTTTGGTGGTAGGAAATTACTGTCCTGACTCTGGCCCGTGTAGCCTATCGGCCTGATGTCCAAAGGTCTAAACCGGGGTAGGTTTGTAACTTCACCAAGACGCCAGTCTCAACCCCCTCCGAGAAGCATTCATACGCCGTGGGCGCCTAAACACCCATGCGCTCAGCCGAAATCTACCCCGCCCACATTTGGGACACCTGAGATTACTCTCCTACCCCCGACCCGCAATATGTCCGAAATTTTAGATGGGGGCAAAGTTTGTAACTTTCCCCAAATTTCAAACAAGCGCGTCGCAAACCGAAACATTGTTCCCCCTTAGTTCCCCGCCTCCCTCCGTTTCCCCATTCATACTCCATGGGCGCCAAAACGCCCTCTCCACCAGCCGCGGAACCCCAGCCTCCTCCGTCCTCCACCCCATAGCGCCCAATCCACCGCCACCCAACTCCATCACGTCAGAGCCGGTACCCCGACGTCGTCGTCCAACGCAACCGCAACCGCAACACCCTCAAGGACTTAGCAGTTGAAGCCGAGGTACAGCTGCCTCCATGATGCCGACGCCGACGTGCGCTCTACCAGAACCACTTTGACCACGTCGTCCTGCGCCTCACTGCTGCCGCTCCACTGTCGCAACCATCCACCGCACTGGAGCTGTTCTCGCTACGCCGTCGTTCGCCGCCTCGGATCTGCTTCCCCGCCGCCGACAGACGGCCACCGCACCACACTAAACAATTTGGCCATGGGTTCGTCCAAGGCTGCACCGTCCTCCACAACTTCTCGTTTCCGGCGAACCACAAGAAGCTCGTTGGAAAAACAGAAGGAGGACACAGCACTGCCAGCAGAAAGAGGTACTCCTCTTCCCTTATTCATGCAAACCTTACGTCTCTGCTCACACCGTATTCATCCCACGAAAGAAACTAGTTGAGCGCTTCTTACTGCATCTTCTTCGTGATACTAAATGCACAAGGTTTCCTCCCTTTAATATTTCACCTTTGCTAGAGGTCAGTAGCCCGCATGGATTTCAATTCAGGGTCAGTCGAACCGCAATTAAAAGAAGCAGCACCCGCTTAGGCGCGCGAAGCACCTAGTCCGCCTGTTCGCCGGGGAAGCGGCGCATCGGTGTCTATCATAGGGGTGTGGGGCGCAGGAGCTGCTTGCGACCGATCTGGAGGTCGGTGGGCCTTGAATGGATTGCCGGGGGGCGGTGCCAAGCATGGCGGTGCGGTGAGGTCGAGGGGAGGGCGCAGGCAGGGGACTGGGCCGGTGGTCGCTGCCATTTCGAGGAAGATCGTCAACACCGACTGGCTGGGGGTAGATGAAGGCGATCTGCCCGTTCTTTGTACATCGGACGGTGCAGAAAAAATGGACTGGCCTATTTGTTTTCAGTCGAATGTTATTTTCATAGAATCCTGTAGTAATTTAGTGTGCCATGCATGTTGCAGAGCTATCATATGTCTCCCGTCATTTATTTCTCACCGACCTACTATCTGCTACCTTTACACTATACTAATTGTGCACACACTTCACCCATACTCACACTATTGTTTTTTATGCATGGGTATTTCAGACTCCGACGCAGTGTTGATGAATGCTGAAAAGAAAAGACAGAAGTCGCTCCAGTGTAATTCAAAGATAAGCACTAAGCGTTTCAGCGCTCTAAAGGATGCAGTGTCAGCAGTTGGAGACAGAAAACATAGCTCTGCAGTTGATGATCTCAATTTCCACACACAACCATCCCAGGTGCTTGCTTTAACTTCACGCTGTCAAATGTGGTTGCATGTTGCATATGGTGTCTAGCTTGTATTGCTTCCAATTTGGGTAAATTGCATCTGCTTACTTTACACATTATACCTTTGACAATGGCATGCCTTCCTGTTTTTGATACATACTCCCTCTGTTCGGAATTACTCGTCCAAGAAATGAATGTATCTAGATGTATTTTAGTTGTAGATACATCCTTTTTTGTGACAAGTAATTCCGAACGGAGGGAGTACTACATATGTCTATTAACCATGTTCGTACATCAAACTAATGCTCTTTTGTATCCCTCGTCAATCACTTATGATGAGAGAGTCACCCGGGTGGGTTACTGTGAGACGCCATACTCATTTAAAGAGTGAGTGTCATCCTCCCCACATGATTCTCAAGAAATAGCAAGGCTAAATGAAGATAGTCAACGTAGCTCTCTAGTTGATGACCGCAATTCCCCCACACCACCATCACATGTGCTTTCTCTAACTTCGCAGTGTGATATGTGGTTGCATGTTGCATACGGTGTCTAGCTTGTAATGCTTCTAATTTGGGTAAATTGCATCTGCTTAGTTTACACATTATACCTGTGAATATGACATGTCTTCCTATTTTTGGTACACACTACATCTATGTGTTAACCTTGTTCTTACATGAAACTACCTCTCTTTTGTATCTTGCATCAATCACTTACGATGAGTCACCTTTATTCATTGCATATTGCATATTATTTCTAGCATGTTTTTTTAACTATATACTGCAAGGCAACAGCCTCACAATCCTTTATTAATAACTAAAAAGAAGTATAGTTACAAGTTTACAAGTTTACAAGAAAATAGAAGAGATACTTACAAGAAAAAGGTCTAAGAAAGGTTAGCTATCCAAGATAATAAACTATCTTTATATTTACATCTAATTCTATGAGACAGAAGAGAGATGTCATGGATAAAGTTCCTTCTCCAAGCTCGAAAAGAAGGTTGCTCATTTCTGAAGATCTTCCCATTCCTTTGTGTCCAAATATTCCAAGTAGCAGTGAAGACAACCTCAGTGAAGAAAGGATGACCGAAATCCCTCCTAACTGATTGAGCCATCTCATATGTGGTTTGGTTCGGTTGAACGGACCAAGATATCCCAAGATAGTTCCAAACCCTTTGACTAAAATTGCAAGCAAAGAAAAGATGAGCCCGATCCTCATGTTGTGCCAGGTTGCATAGCACACATGTGTCATCCTGGATGATCCAATGTCGACGTTGCATCATATCCCTAGTGTTCAAACGATCCATTAAGAGAAGCCAGCCAAACACTTTGAACTTAAGCGTGTATGCACACTTCCAAATCCATTTGAAGATGGGATCAACCACTAGGTGTGAGAAGCAAGAGTCATAGTATATCTTTGACATAAAAGCACCAGACTTCGAAGGCCACTTCCAAATATCTTTGCTCTCTCCATCCAGATCGATCAAAGGCAGAGCATGTTGCCATTTATTGCTTCTAATTTGGTCAAATACATTTGTTAGGGCACCCTTTTAATTTGGCAGAGTCATATTGGTTTCATCTTTCATATGGTTTCTAGCTTGCATTGATTCTAACAAGTTCAAACACCTTGTGCTTAGTTTACACTTTATACATCATACATGTCAATATGTCACGCCGTCCTGTTTTTCATACATATTCCATCCTCCTATCATGCGGCTGCCTTACATGAAAGTAGTGTTTGTCAGTATCATGCATCAATGAGTTCTGAAGAGCAAATTTTATTCCTTTTTCTTGTGGGTTTGACTTGACAAGGCAAAATCAAGAAAGAGGAAGGAAAAGAGTAAGGAAGGCGATGATGGTGGTCCTCTGCAGCAACGTAAATGGAGCATCTGTACCGATGCTCCTTGTACTGATAGTGCATTACAAGGTCCAAGTCTCCGCTCCCCTACTCCACTATCCAAGGTGCTTGCTCTAACTTGGTAGTGTGATATCTGGTTGCATGTTGCATATGGTGTCTAGCTTGTATTGCTCCTAATTAGTGTAAACTGCATCTGCTTAGCTTACACATGATACGTGTGAATATGACACGCTTTCCTGTTTTTGGTACATACTATATCTGTCTATCACACCATGTTCTTACATGAAACTACTCTTCTTGTGTATCCTACATCAGTCACTTATGATGGAACACCTTTAAGTTGGCAGTGTGATATTGGTTTGCATCTTGAATATGATTTCTAGCATGTATTGCTTCTAGTTTGATGAACGCCACCTATGACGAGACAGTTTTAACTTGGCAGAGTGATATTGATTGCACCTTTCATATGGTGTCTAGTTTGCAGTGCTTCTAATTTGTTTAAGTGCCTTCTGCTTATTTACCACATCATAGGTGTCAATATGTCAAGCCATCCATTTTTTTGTACAGATTCCATCCTCGTATCATGACTTTGCCTTTCATCAGAGTAGTGTTCGTCAGTATCATGCATGAATGAGTTCTGAAGAGCGAATTATATTCCTTTTTCCTGTCGGTTTGACCTCACAACGCAAAATAAATAAAGCTGAAGGAAATTGGCAAGGCATTGGATGATGGTGGTCCTTCCGAGCAACTGAAACGGAGGTTCTCTACAGATTCTACTCCGCCATCCTCCCAACAAGATTCGCAAGACAACGCAAGGCTAGACAGTCAACGTAGCTGTGTAGATGATGAGCACATCTCCCCTACTCCACCATCACAGGTGCTTGCTCTAACTTGGCACTATTATATGTGGTTGCATGTTGCATATGATGTCTAGCTTGTATTGCTTCTAACTTTGTTGAATTGCATCTGCTTACTTTACATATAATGCCTGTGAATATGACACGTGTTCCTGTTTCTAGAACATTCATGTACATGATGAGCACATCTCCCCTACTCCACCATCATAGGTGCTTGCTCTAACTTGGCACTTTTATATGTGGTTGCATCTTGCGTATGATGTCTAGCTTGTATTGCTTCTAACTTTGTTGAATTGCATCTGCTTACTTTACACATAATGCCTGTGAATATGACATGTGTTCCTGTTTCTAGAACATACGTGTACAAGATGAGCACATCTCCCCTACTCCACCATCACAGGTGCTTGTTCTAACTTCGAACTGTTATATGTGGTTGCGTTTTCCATATGATGTCTAGTTTGTATTGCTTCTGATTATGTTGAATTGCATCTGCATAGCTTACAACTTATACCTGCAATGATCACTTACCCATAGACACATTTAACTTCGGACTGTGATGTAGGTTGCATCTTGCATTGTCTTCTAGCTTGTACTGCTTCTAATTTCTTGAAATGGCACTTACGACGAGACACTTCTTACCTGATAGAGTGATATTGGTTGCATGTTCATATGGTGCCTAGCTTTCATTTCTTCTAATTTTGTTGAAAGCCTTCCGCTTACTGTTTTTTCATACATATTCCATCCTCCTATCGTACGTGTGAATATGAAACTTGTCTTTTTTTGTATATATTCCATCCTCCTATCCTGCGCTTGCCTTACATCAAAGTAGTGTTCGTCTGTATCATGCATCAACCAGTTATGCAGAGCTAATTTTATTCATCTTCTTGTGGTTTTGACTTCATAAGGCAATATCAAAAAATAGGAAGGAAAAGAGTAAGTTAGGGGATGTTGGTGGTCCTCCGCACCGACGCAAACAGAGACTCTCTAGATTTGCCACTGCTACTGCTAATGAAGTTGAATTCCCAAGTCTACATGATGAGTTCATCTCCCGTACTCCACCATCGCAGGTGCTTGCTCTAAGTTGACAGTGTGATAATTGGTTTCATGTTCCATATGTTGTCTGGCCTGTATTTCTTCTATTTTGATTAAATTGCACCTACTGAGTTCATACGTTATACATGTGCATATGACATGGCGTTCTGTGTCTAGAATACACTGCATCTATCTATCATACCATGTTCTTACATCAAAGTACTGTTGTTGTGTATCCCGCATCAGTCACTCATGATTGGGCACTTTTAACATGGAGTTTGATAGTGGTTGCATCTTGCATTGATTTCTATGTTGTACTGCTTCTAATTTTTCGAATTGCCACTTATGACAAGACACTTTTAACTTGGCAGAGTAATATTGGTTGCATCTTTCATATGGTGTCTAGCTTGCATTACTTCTATTTTCTTGAAAATCCTTCTGCTTAGTTTACACATCGCAGCTGTGAATATGTCATGTCGTCCTATTTTTCTTACATATTCCATCCTCATATGGTTGTCTTACATCAAAGTATTGCTTGTCTGTATCATGCATCAATGAGTTCTGAAGAGCCATTTTATTCTTTTGTGTTGTGGGTACGGCTTGACATGGCAAAGTCAAAAAAGAGCAAGGAAAATAATATAGTAGGGAGTGGTGTTACTCGTCGGGTGAAACGGAAAAGGATCTGCCGTCCAGATTCTGCTGGTACTTATAGTGCAGTAGAAGGTCCAAGTCCACCGGCTAAATCTACAAACACAGTATCACCTACTCCACCAGCTGCAGCATCCGCTTCAACTATACCAGCATCTCAACGAGTTACTCATTCGTTTGCTCCGGAACTGGCCAGTTCCCAAGCTGCCTTCACACCTAACACTACTTCCGAAGCACTGCTGACACAACAGGACTTGGCAAGATCAGATGAACCTCATGAGCATCAACACCAAGACGGTACCTGACCGAGTCAAGTTGCAGTTGCATGCTCCTTTATATGTACTCTCATAGTTTGATGTACACTAACACTTTCCATATTCGTTGTTGAACTAGCACCACGACGCAAGCGGAAACAGACATCAGGGATAATGCTTGACAGATTAACAAAATCTAAAGGAGGAAGAATGGAGATCCATTTTGAGGCAGGTTTAAAAAGGCCACGTGATGCTACAGAGTCAGCCAAGTTAGTATCAGAGGCAGCCATTGCCGTTAGGTGTCATGCACGTATCCTCCCAACGTGGATCCAGTACAGGAATGAGAAAGACAATACCCAATTTAACACCTTCCTTGACCATTTATCCGTAAGTAATGTTATTCATCGCAATTAGTAATATTGTCTTGCTCTGTCCCATACTTTCTAGCTTCCTCCTAATAAGACTCACATTATTTTTTCAACAGATGAGGTTCAAGTTGGATCTGAAAGATGATGCAACTAAACAAGCATGCACTCATGTTTTTCAGTCTGCTCTGCGACAGTATCGGTACCACCTTAGAAAATCTCACTTTGAAGGCAAGGCTAACAATGAAATCGCCCAAACATCTCCAGTGGAATATATTACAGATGAAGACTGGACATCCCTCGTTAAACACTGGTCTGATCCAAAGTATCAGGTAGGCTATATGTATTTGATCAGACCACATATTGAACTTGTATTTTTGTATGTGCCTTACAAGTGCATCTTCTTCTAGGCTAACTGTTTGAAGAACAAGACCAACCGTTCTAAAGTGAAATTCCAACAGACAACGGGATCTCGTAGCTATATTGCACACTGCGAGGCTCTTGTAAATAGCTGCTACTTCCTTCTTTTTTCTGTGTCATATTATCGTATCTATATTGACTTGTTCCAAATACAGAGAAAAGCCTGTGCGGACCAAAAAGAACCTGAACCGAATGCAGTGCAAATCTTCAAGGATTGCCACACTAGCAAGATGAAGGGCATGAGCACATCAGTTCAAGCCGCTGTTGTAAGTCCTTACTCCTCCTACCTTTGAACTGACTGGTACTGTGATGTGTTCATTTAACTACTTGGTTTGCAGCCAATGTTAGTTACTCTGTTCACTTTTATACACGGTTGTCTTAACGTATCATTTCACCTTACATGGTTTAAAAGAGATGAAAGATATTCTTTTGGTCTTGATCTGTATTCTAGTTGTTATGTTCACGTGCGCACACAATGATAAAATAGCTTGTTTGTTTTATATCTGTTTGCCCATGATATGAATGATGTCATACTATGTTCATCCTACTTTAAACCATGTCTCTTTATCCTTAGATGTCAACGAATGTGAGGAAATAGACAATACAGTAGGCATGTTACATGGACATATGTTCCGAAAGTGATTTTATTATGTAGTTGGCACTACAATAGATGCTAATGTATTATAGTAGTTCACCAAAATAAGTTATGTATAAACGTGTAACCTACTTTGTTTGTTTTTGTCGCATTAGTAACTTATCTGGTACACTAATCTACAAGTTCAAACTTTCAGGAAGCTATGGAAAAAATGATTGAACAGCCACAACCACCTGAAGGTGACGAGGCTACCACAGGCACAATGTCACCTCTTGCTGCAGTGCGTCAGTATCTCTCCACTAACAGTGCAAAAAGCAACTTCCTGCGTAATTCTCGGTTGGTTGTCAAGGTAACCTCGTCCAAATCGCCTACTGAACAAAATCTTCCTGTTAGACAGAGTGATATATCTGTGCTCCAGACACAAGTCCAATCCCTAATGGACGTCGCTTTGGAAACAAGAATAGTGGTTGAAAAATGTCGTCAAGATATGAATGGTTTTGAAACCGGACTATCAGACATTCGCTTCGTTGTTCAAGAGCAACGACGGAAAAAAGGTGAAGATCGTGCTGCTCCATCAGATTCTACAGCCTGAAACATTAGCACTCAGGTCAAGTGATATGTGCTTCTATACATCTGATGGTGCTTTTATCTGCAAGGACTGTAAACTTTATGCCAACAGGCCTTTTGTTGTGATACATCATTTATGATGCTGCCAAAGGCTGCAATAATTACGACGCTATTTTTGTATAGTGTAGGTTTATCTTAGTAATGTATTCGGCCGAAAGCTTCGTAGGAGCCCAACATGCCAACATTCGTCGGGCCCATTCCAATTGGGCTAAAAACGATTATGGGCCGAAATTTGCATGTAGCCCACTAAAAATATGTGGGCCTAAATCAACATAAGATTTCATATTTTTCTGGTAGGCCTGTGCCCGTAGTGGGCCTTTAACAGGCCTAAACATAATTTGGGCCCTAAGTAACAATAGGCCGTTTACAGTTGTAAATATCTCGAGCCCATAAAAAACATGGGCCTTTAAAAGACCGAAAGTGAGATTGGGCCCATTTACGATGCGGATCTTTCACAGGCCGAAATTCGGACGGGCCGTAAATGTGCCGACCTAATACACGGGCCTTTAGCAGGCCGGAAGTTCGGTCGGGCTAGATTATCATCATTTTTATATGGGCCGTTAATGGGCCCGATGTGACGTTGGGCCACATATGGCCCATGGATTTCGTCCGACGTTAACAGGCTGAAAATCACAACAGGCCGAAAGTGGCCCAAATCTATAGTGGGCCTCTAACAGGCCGAATGTGAGACATGGCCGAATAGGACCCAAATCCTTCACGGTCATTTATGGGCCGAAAGTTTCAATGGCCTGTAAATGGGCCCAAATGAAGCAGGACCTTTAACAGGCCAGAAATACACCGGGCCGTAATTCGGCCCATACACTTAGCGGACTGTTAACGGGCCAGAAGTGACCATGGGACGCGATGATGACAAGTTTAGGATAGGCCGTTGACGGGCCAATTTCACACTAGCCGTACGGGCCTTAACTGAGAATGTTGGGCCTTTAGCTGGGCCGACCCATTATGGTCCGCAAAATCTCACGGGCCTTTAGCTGGGCCGGCCCATTATGGCCCGCAAAATCTCGTGGGCCTTTAGCTGGGCCGGCCCATTATGATACGCAAAATCTCGTGGGCCTTTTGCTGGGCTGGCCCATTATGGACCGCAAAATCTTATGGGCCTTTAGTTGGGCCAGCCCATTTAAACTTTATGGGCCACTTTTGGGCCGGTCCTCGTGTTAACATATCATAGGCGCATCTCGCCCATTGGATGAGTGACACCTGTGCCAACGCGGAGCTGACACGTGTTTCCGTCAGCCAATCAGAATTTTACACGTCGAAAATCCCCATTGGTCCGGGCTGTTAACGGGTTATCGGATCCAAAACCGGACCCAATAGCTTAACAGCGTTCCGTTATGGTGGATGCCACGTGTCGGTCACCCTTGACGAAAGCACTTCTGTTACGCGCGATTTATCGTCATGGAAGTGGACACTTCCGTGATGATAATTTTGGTAATGTCATGGAACACTTCTACGACAGCACAAGTATGACTATCTTGATTCTGTCATAAATTTGTCATGGTTGTACATGCATGACAGAAAACATGACCTATTGTGACAAACACGTATCATCACGGAAGTGTATTATTTTTGTAGTGAAACAAGATGAGCATGGTCATGTTGTCAGAAACAAGGCTCGTCTCGTTGCTCAAGGATACACTCAAGTTGAAGGGATTGACTTCAGTGAAACATTTGCTCCCGTGGCTAGGCTTGAAGCCATTCGCATACTGCTAGCCTATGCCAACCATCACAACATCCTTCTGTATCAAATGGATGTGAAGAGTGCCTTTCTCAACGGCAATATTGAAGAAGAAGTGTATGTTGCACAACCACCTCGTTTTGAAGTTCTGAAAAATTCTGATATGGTATACAAGTTGAACAAGGCACTGTATGGCCTCAAACAAGCCCCTCGTGCTTGGTATGACACACTCAAAGACCTCCTGAAGAGCAAAGGCTTCAGACCTGGTTCTCTCGATCCTACACTCTTCACGAAGACATATGATGGAGAACTGTTTGTGTGTCAAATCTATGTGGATGATATTATCTTCGGCTGCACTGACAAGAGATACAGTGATGAGTTTGGACACATGATGCAAGAGCAATATCAGATGTCCATGATGGGTGAGCTGAAGTTCTTCCTTGGTCTTCAAATTCGTCAGCAAAGCAACGGTATATTCATATCTCAAGAAAAATACCACAAAGATTGCCTGAAGAAGTTTGGAATGCAAGACTGCAAAGGATACACAACGCCAATGCCAACCAAAAGTCATCTGAGTCCCGACGCCAATGGTAAACAGTTCGATCAAAACGTATACCGCTCCATGATTGGTTCTTTACTTTATTTATGTGCATCTAGCCTAGATATAATGCTTAGTGTTTGCATGTGTGCCCGATTCCTAGCGGCAGCAAAGGAATCGCATCACTTAGCTGTGAAGCCAATTCTTCGATATTTGGCTTACACCCCAACGCTAGGATTATGGTATCCAAAGGGCTCAGAGTTTGATCTAGTTGGATTCTCTGGGACGATCACTTGTCTATTGGTCTTCAAAGAAGCAGAACTATGTATCTCTCTCTACTTCTGAATCTAAATACATTGCTGCTGGATCTTGCTTGCGCTCAGCTTCTATGGATGAAGCAAACTCTCAAGGACTATGGCATCCATCTGAAGCAAGTGCGTCTCTACTGCGACAATGAAAGCGCCATCAAGATTGCCAACAACCTAGTTCAGCACTCGAAGACAAAGCACATTGAAATTCGTCATCACTTTCTCAGAGATCATGTCATGAAGGAAGATACTGATATCATTCACGTCAACACTGAAGAGCAATTGGCAGATATCTTCACAAAGCCCTTGGATGAGAAAAGGTTTTGCAAGTTGCGGTGTGAGCTAAATATCTTAGAATCCTCAAATGTCCTATAATTGGACACACATCCTAACACTTATGCATGTTGATGACTTAGGTGTGCAACACATGAAGTAACGTATATCTTCAAACAATGATGACATACACTCTAAGTGTGAATACATCAACACAGAATTTGACTTCGGAGCGCCACGATAATTGTGCGTCGTGTCTGGGTCTAATACTTCCTATACGGTGGGTAACGCCACCACCAAACCTTTATTTGAAGTGTTTCATTTGGAGTCACATTTGCAAAGGCTTCGCATTTAGTTCGTCTTCAACATTGTTTTAACTTCATGTTTATCTTCTCAATGTTGATTTGGTCTTATTCAGATACATACATATATTTGTGTTCTGTCCTCTACAACATTCACTTATAGCTATGTCTTCATACTTGAATCTTTTGATCTAAGTGAATGTGATCAGACCCTAACCTCTTCTGTGCTTCTACCTCAAATTCTATCTATACAAATCATATGCATTCTATTGAATCTGTCAAATGTCTTCTCTGCGTCCTTGTCAGCAGAAGATACAGAGACAAAAGTTGAATCTGTTTTAAATGTTATATCCTTATTACCTGAAACCCGGAGAAGCCGGAACGACCACCCAACAGTCCAGGCGTCATGGGAACACAGAACAACTTCCAATGTGTTGCATGCTTGCCACGTGTCCCTCAGATGTGAACCGCCAGGGGCACCTGCGTAATTGTGCTGTGCAGTCCCTTTCCTTATAAATACACAACTCACCGCGGTCACAATCTCTTCTTCCACCTCGCCACCTCGCACAAACCCTAGCACCTCCGCTAGCTCGCGTCGATGCCGGAGAAGAAGCTCTTAGCTGCCGCGACCTCTTCGACGCCGTCCTCACGTCGGCCGCTGATTTCGTCCTCTCCGCCACCGCCGTAGGTGTCTTCCGTCGCCAAGTTAGGGAACGGGAGATTGAACTGCTCGGCCTCCCTCTCATCTTCGTCTAGCAATTCTTCATGCGGTAATTATATCTTACTTTTACTGCCTTTTTGATCCATTAGATCCATCTACTTTCACCAAAAGTGGTTTCTTGACTTCCATATCTGCATCTACCTTGTTCTGAATCTCATATCATGCCTGGTATATTCACTTATGCTTCACAACTAGTCAGACTTATTCTTGGATTCGTACAAATATGGAACCAACTCTCACCATATAAGTGAATGTCTTCGCGCTATGAGGCCAATGTCTTCAAACTGATTTATCTTCAAAATCTTCTGAGAATGCATATGACCTCTTCCCTTCCCTTGCACCTCAAATGCTGTCACAGGTACATGTCCGTGGGAGAATCCCTTGGTTCTCATAGTCTGCATTCATTTGCATAATTCTTACAGCATCACATCAATTCTCCTGAAGCCAGTTCCTGTCTGACCAGCAGACGGAAGCCTTTGACAGTTCTGAAGCCATTCAGTTTGAACTTCATGGCCACTGAAAAGTCAGCGAGAAAGGGCGGCAGACAGCGCTGAGGCGATACATCTAAGGACTTGCCTCCGGATCTGTATGAATTATAGAAGACAGACCCTGAAGAAACCTATGGCGAACGCAAGACTCGAATCCAATGGATTCGAAGATATTGGGCAGAGGAATGGTTCAAGTACAGATTCGTCACTACTGAGTATGCGGACAAGAATGCCATCAAGCGACGTGGGGAGATATTCTCTACAAAAATCTACAACCCAAGTCCAAGTCTGAAGCCATTGCTCAAGGTTTCTATCCTTGCATGGTTCGAGGACCACAGCCCGAGAATGCCGACCCATCCTCTCTGCTATGGTGTCGCGATGACAATCTGTTCAAGCGCAACTATAAGTTTGCCAAAGATTCTGCTGCAAAGAACAAGAAAGCATTTGGACTTGACTTCAACCCTGGTCCATCTGCTCCAAGGGCTGATGGCACCCGTGATGCTGAACCAAATGTCATCGGCCCCTTCTACAACCTCGAAGGCCTCCTCACTCACATTTCTGTTCAAGGGGCAGCCGTGGAGCACACTGCTGATGACGCAGATTCTGATGAAGTACCAGCTCCACCTAAGCCGCAAAAGCAGAAGAAAACAAATGCTGCAAATCCCCCTACCACACCAAAAGCTTCGCGGGCGAAGCCACTAGCCACTGCACCTCCCAGTGTGCAGTCTGAAGATCTTTCTCGTGTCTCCAAGATAATGGAGAAGCCCAAGAAGAAGAAGAAGCCCATCAAGAGTTCCGGGCAAGAACTGACCCCAGCTGCCGTTCTGAGGAATGAAAATGAAGCCATTGATCTGTCAAGCGACGAAGATCTTGGTGATGATGCTCTTGAGCTGCTGATAAAGAGCAAACAAGAGGTGGAGATCTTCAACGATCTGCCCCTCTTTGATGTGGATATTTTGAATAACTTCATTGATGAATGGTTTGACAACCCAAGCCTCAGCATCGATGATCTTCAGCTTCCAATTGGCATCACTGTCTCTTTCCACGGAGCCATTGCTAATGAGCTGGCTCTAGCTCAGAAGATCGTCGAACTGAAGAACAAAATTGGTCATGAGAAAGCTTAATTCAAGAGGAACATGGCCAAGCTCAGTGTGGCTGATGTTCAAAGCTTCAAGCAAATGCTGCATGACCTCAAGGAGCAGTTTCACAAGAAACGTGAAGAAGCAAAAGGATGAAGAGAGCGGATGAAACTCTCTGCAAGTAAATGTGTTCATGTTCATAATGAGGCAGAAAAGCGCAAGGCACTTGGGCGTCCTGGCATCGATCCCAAGATGGCTGCCAAACAGAAGAAGCCTGCTGTGGCCCAAGCTGAAGCATCAGGGCGGGAAGCACCTCGCATTGTATTCCCTGCCAGCATGACAAGGTCGAAGCCTAAGGTCCCCACAGCAGCTTTGAGAACTGAAGAAGACAAGGGCAGCTGAGGCCGAAGCCAGAAAGCGCAAGCACAAGAATGCCACTGATGATGCTCCACCGACCAAGAAGCCAAAGACAACGTCTTCGCGAAAAAATCGTGATGCTGCCACAGAGCCACTTGTTGTCGAGCCCATCTCAGTTGCTCGTCCTGCATCCGCAAACCAAGAGCATCAGCTAGTACTTCATGAGCCTGCTTCCACAGAGGCTCCTGAAGCTGAAGACATTCCAGCTGTCGACCCCATCACAGCTGAAAACATTGGTCATCACGACAATGTAGATGATGATGAAGTCCTTCCTCAGATCGAGCACCAACCGGTATCATCGCCTGTTCTCATGAACAGCGAACTCATCATCATTGGTCGTCCCCTGACGCCAATTGCTCAGGATGAATTGTGGGCTGATCACCCCCCAACAAGACACACCAAGCCAAGACATGAAGGAAATATTCCCTAGAGGCAATAATAAAGTTGTTATTTATATTTCCTTATATCATGATAAATGTTTATTATTCATGCTAGAATTGTATTAACCGGAAACTTAGTACATGTGTGAATACATAGACAAACTAAGTGTCACTAGTATGCCTCTACTTGACTAGCTCGTTGACTCAAAGATGGTTAAGTTTCCTAGCCATAGACATGAGTTGTCATTTGACTAACGGGATCACATCAGTAGAGAATGATGTGATTGACTTGACCCATTCTGTTAGCTTAGCATTTGATCGTTTAGTATATTGCTATTGCTTTCTTCATGACTTATACATGTTCCTATGACTATGAGATTATGCAACTCCCGAATACCGGAGGAACACTTTGTTTGCTACCAAACGTCACAACGTAACAGGGTGATTATAAAGGTGCTCTACAGGTGTCTTCGATGGTACTTGTTGAGTTAGCATAGATCGAGATTAGGATTTGTCACTCCAATTGTCGTAGAGGTATCTCTAGGCCCTCTCGGTAATGGACATCACTATAAGCCTTGCAAGCAATGTAACTAATGAGTTACTTGTGGGATGATGTATTACGGAACGAGTAAAGAGACTTGCCGGTAACGATATTGAACTAGGTATAGATACCGATGATCGAATCTCGAGAAGGTAACATACCGATGACAAAGGGAACAGCGCATGTTGTTATGCGGTTTGACTGATGAAGATCTTCGTAGAATATGTAGGAGCCAATATGAGCATCCAGGTACCGCTATTGGTTATTGACCGGAGATGCGTCTCGGTCATGTCTACATAGTTCTCGAACCCGTAGGGTCCGCACGCTTAACGTTCGATGACTATCGGTATTATGAGTTTATGTATTTTGATGTACCGAAGGTAGTTCGGAGTCCCGGATATGATCACGGACATGACGAGGAGTCTCGAAATGGTTGAGACATAAAGATCGATATATTGGATGACTATGTTTGGACTTCGAAAGGGTTCCGGGTAAGTTCGAACAAATACCGGAGTACCGGGGGGTTACCGGAACCCCCCGGGGAGTGTAAGGGCCTATTGGGCCTTAGTGGAGAAGAGGAGGGGCGGCCAGGGCAGGCCGCGCGCCCCTCCCCCTCTAGTCCAAGTTGGACAAGGAGGGGGGGTGGCGCCCCCCTTTTCCTTCCCCCTCTCTCCTCCTTCCTTCCCTCCTACTCCTACTCTTGGAAAGGGGGAATCCTACTCCCGGTGGGAGTAGGACTCCTCCAGGGCGCGCCATAGGAGGGCCGGCCCTCCCCCTCCTCCACTCCTTTATATACGGGGGAGGAGGGCACCCTATAGACACACAAGTTGATCAGTTGATCTTCTAGCCGTGTGCGGTGCCCCCCTCCACCATAATCCACCTCGGTCATATAGTAGCGGTGCTTAGGCGAAGCCCTGCGTCGGTAGCTTCATCAACACCGTCATCACGCCGTCGTGCTAACGGAACTCTCCCTCGAAGCTCTACTGGATCATGAGTTCGTGGGACGTCACCGCGCTGATCGTGTGCAGATCGCGGAGGTGCCATACGTTCGGTACTATGATCGGTCGATCATGAAGACGTACAACTACATCAACCGCATTGTCATAACGCTTCCGCTTACGGTCTATGAGGGTACGTGGATGACACTCTTCCCTCTCGTTGCTATGCATCACCATGATCTTGCGTGTGCATAGGAATTTTTTTGAAATTACTACGTTCCCCAGCAGTGGCATCCGAGCCAGGTTTATGCGTAGATGTTATATGCACGAGTAGAACACAAGTGAGTTGTGGGCGATACAAGTCATACTGCTTACCAGCATGTCATACTTTGATTCGGCGGTATTGTTGGATGAAGCGGCATGGACCGACATTACGCTTACGCTTACGCGAGACTGGTTCTACCAACGTGCTTCGCACACAGGTGGCTGGCGGGTGTCAGTTTCTCCAACTTTAGTTGAATCGAGTGTGGCTAGCCCGGTCCTTGAGAAGGTTAAAACAGCACATACTTGACGAAATATCGTTGTGGTTTTGATGCGTAGGTAAGAACGGTTCTTGCTCAGCCCGTAGCAGCCACGTAAAACTTGCAACAACAAAGTACAGGACGTCTAACTTGTTTTTGCAGGGCATGTTGTGATGTGATATGGTCAAGACATGATGCTAAATTTTATTGTATGAGATGATCATGTTTTGTAACAGAGTTATCGGCAACTGGCAGGAGCCATATGGTTGTCGCTTTATTGTATGAAAAGCAATCGCCATGTAATTGTTTTACTTTATCACTAAGCGGTAGCAACAGTCGTAGAAGCAATAGTTGGCGAGACGACAACGATGCTACGATGGAGATCAAGGTGTCGCGCCGGTGACGATGGTGATCATGATGGTGCTTTGGAGATGGAGATGAAAGGCATAAGATGATGATGGCCATATCATATCACTTATATTGATTGCATGTGATGTTTATCTTTTATGCATCTTATTTTGCTTATATCGACGGTAGCATTATAAGATGATCTCTCACTAAATTTGACGATATAAGTGTTCTCCCTGAGTATGCACCATTGCGAATGTTCGTCGTGCCGAGACACCACGGGATGATCGGGTGTGATAAGCTCTACGTTCACATACCACAGGTGCAAGCCAGTTTTGCACACGTAGAATACTCGGGTTAAACTTGACGAGCCTAGCATATGCAGATATGGCCTCGAAACACTGAGACCGAAAGGTCGAGCATGAATCATATAGTAGATATGATCAACATAGTGATGTTCACCGTTGAAAACTACTCCATCTCACGTGATGACCGGACATGGTTTAGTTGATATGGATCACGTGGTCACTTAGATGATTAGAGGGATGTCTATCTAAGTGGGAGTTCTTAAGTAATTTGATTAATTGAACTTCAATTTATCATGAACTTAGTACCTGATAGTATTTTGCATGTCTATGTTGTTGTAGATAGATGGCCCGTGCTGTTGTTCCATTGATTTTTAATGCATTCCTTGAGAAAGCAAAGTTGAAAGATGATGGTAGCAATTACACAGACTGGGTCCGTAACTTGAGGATTATCCTCATTGCTGCACAGAAGAATTACGTCCTAGAAGCACCGCTAGGTGCCAAACCCACTGCAGGAGCAACACCAGATGTTATGAACGTCTGGCAGAGCAAAGCTGATGACTACTTGATAGTTCAGTGTGCCATGCTTTACGGCTTAGAACCGGGACTTCAACGACGTTTTGAACGTCATGGAGCATATGAGATGTTCCAGGAGTTGAAGTTAATATTTCAAGCAAATGCCCGTATTGAGAGATATGAAGTCTCCAATAAGTTCTACAGCTGCAAGATGGAGGAGAATAGTTCTGTCGGCGAGCATATACTCAAAATGTCTGGGTCTAACAATCACTTGATTCAACTGGGAGCTAATCTTCCGGATGATAGTGTCATTGACAGAATTCTTCAATCACTGCCACCAAGCTACAAGAGCTTCGTGATGAACTATAATATGCCAGGGATGGATAAGACAATTCCCGAGCTCTTCGCAATGCTAAAGGCTGCGGAGGTAGAAATCAAGAAGGACCATCAAGTGTTGATGGTCAACAAGACCACCAGTTTCAAGAAAAAGGGTAAAGGGAAGAAGGGGAACTTCAAGAAGAACGGCAAGCAAGTTGCTGCTCAAGTGAAGAAACCCAAGTCTGGACCTAAGCCTGATTCTGAGTGCTTCTACTTCAAAGGGACTGGTCACTGGAAGCGGAACTGCCCCAAGTATTTGGCGGATAAGAAGGATGGCAAGGTGCACAAAGGTATATGTGATATACATGTTATTGATGTGTGCCTTACTAATGCTCGCAGTAGCACCTGAGTATTTGATACTGGTTCTGTTGCTAATATTTGCAACTCGAAACAGGGACTACGGATTAAGTGAAGATTGGCTAAGGACGAGGTGACGATGCGTGTGGGAAATGGTTCCAAAGTCGATGTGATCGCGGTCGGCACGCTTCCTCTACATCTACCTTTGAGATTAGTTTTAGACCTAAATAATTGTTATTTGGTGCCAGAGTTGAGCATGAACATTATATCTGGATCTTGTTTGATGCGAGACAATTATTCATTTAAATCTGAGAATAATGGTTGTTCTATTTATATGAGTAATATCTTTTATGGTCATGCACCCTTGAAGAGTGGTCTATTTTTGATGAATCTCGATAGTAGTGATACACATATTCATAATATTGAAGCTAAAAGATGCAGAGTTGATAATGATAGTGCAACTTATTTGTGGCACTGCCGTTTAGGTCATATTGGTGTAAAGCGCATGAAGAAACTCCATTCTGATGGACTTTTGGAACCACTTGATTATGAATCACTTGGTACTTGTGAACCATGCCTCATGGGCAAGATGACTAAAACGCCATTCTCCGGAACAATGGAGCGAGCAACAGATTTGTTGGAAATCATACCTACTGATGTATGTGGTCCGATTAATGTTGAGGCTCGCGGCGGGTATCGTTATTTTCTCACCTTCACAGATGATTTGAGCAGATATGGGTATATCTACTTGATGAAACGTAAGTCTGAAACATTTGAAAAGTTCAAAGAATTTCAGAGTGAAGTGGAAAATCATCGTAACAAGGAAATAAAGTTTCTGCGATCTGATCATGGAGGAGAATATTTGAGTGACGAGTTTGGTCTTCATTTGAAACAATGCGGAATAGTTTCCCAACTCACGCCACCCGGAACACCACAGCGTAATGGTGTGTCCGAACGTAGTAATCGTACTTTACTAGATATGGTGCGATCTATGATGTCTCTTACTGATTTACCCCTATCGTTTTGGGGTTATGCTTTAGAGACGGTTGCATTCACGTTAAATAGGGCACCATCTAAATCCGTTGAGACGACGCCTTTTGAACTGTGGTTTGGCAAGAAACCAAAGTTGTCGTTTCTGAAAGTTTGGGGCTGCGATGCTTATGTGAAAAACTTCAACCTGATAAGCTCGAACCCAAATCGGAGAAATGTGTCTTCATAGGATACCCAAAGGAGACTGTTGGGTACACCTTCTATCACAGATCCGAAGGCAAGACATTCGTTGCTAAGAATGGATCCTTTCTAGAGAAGGAGTTTCTCTCGAAAGAAGTGAGTGGGAGGAAAGTAGAACTTGATGAGGTAATTGTACCTGCTCCCTTATTGGAAAGTAGTTCATCACAGAAATCTATTCCTGTGACTCCTACTCCAATTAGTGAGGAAGCTAATGATGATGATCATGTAACTTCAGATCAAGTTACTACCGAACCTCGTAGGTCAACCAGAGTAAGATCCGCACCAGAGTGGTACGACAATCCTGTTCTGGAGGTCATGTTACTTGACCATGACAAACCTACAAAAGTGTGGCCCAGATTCCGCAAAATGGCTTGAGGCCATGAAATCTGAGATGGGATCCATCTATGAGAACAAAGTGTGGACTTTGGTTGACTTGCCCGATGATCAGCAAGCCATCGAGAATAAATGGATCTTCAAGAAGAAGACTGACGATGACGGTAATGTTACTGTCTACAAAGCTTGACTTGTTGCGAAAGGTTTTCGACAAGTTCAAGGAGTTGACTACGATGAGACTTTCTCACCCGTAGCGATGCTTAAGTCCATCCGAATCATGTTAGCAATTGCCGCATTTTATGATTATGAAATTTGGCAAATGGATGTAAAGACTGCATTTTTGAATGGATTTCTGGAAGAGGAGTTGTATATGATGCAACCTGAAGGTTTTATCGATCCAAAGGATGCTAACAAAGTGTGCAAGCTCCAGCAATCCATCTATGGACTGGTGCAAGCATCTCGGAGTTGGAATAAACGTTTTGATAGTGTGATCAAAGCATATGGTTTTGATAGTGTGATCAAAGCATTTTATGAGTGGAAGCTCTGTAGCATTTCTAATATTATATGTGGATGACATATTATTGATTGAAAATGATATAGAATTTCTGGATAGCATAAAAGGATAGTTGAATAAGAGTTTTTCAGTGAAAGACCTCGGTGAAGATGCTTATATATTGGGCATCAAGATTTATAGAGGTAGATCAAGACGCTTAATTGGACTTTCACAAAGCACATACCTTGATAAAGTTTCAAAGAAGTTCAAAATGGATCAAGTAAAGAAAGGGTTCTTGCCTGTGTTACAAGGTGTGAAGTTGAGTCAGACTCAATGCCCGAGCACTGGAGAAGATAGAGACAAAATGAAAGGTGTTCCCTATGCTTCAGCCATAGGCTCTATCATGTATGCAATGCTGTGTACCAGACCTGATGTGTGCCTTGCTATTATTTTAGCAGGGAGGTACCAAAGTAATCCAGGAGTGGATCACTGGACAGCGGTCAAGAACATCCTGAAATACCTGAAAAGGACTAAGGATATGTTTCTCGTTTATGGAGGTGACAAAGAGCTCATCGTAAATGGTTACGTCGATGCAAGCTTTTTCACTGATCCGGATGACTCTATGTCGCAAACCGAATACGTATTTATATTGAACGGTGGAGCTGTCAGTTGGTGCAGTTCTAAGCAAAGTGTCGTGGCGGGATCTATGTGTGAAGCGGAGTACATAGCTGCTTCAGAAGCAGCAAATGAAGGAGTCTGGATGAAGGAGTTCATATCCGATCTAGGTGTCATACCTAGTGCATCTAGTCCAATGAAAATCTTTTGTGACAATACTGGTGCAATTGCCTTGGCAAAGGAATCCAGATTTCACAAGAGAACCAAGCACATCAAGAGATGCTTCAATTCCATCCGCGACCAAGTCAAGGAGGGAGACATACAGATTTGCAAGATACATACGGATCTGAATGTTGCAGACCCGTTGACTAAGCCTCTCTCACGAGCAAAACATGATCAGCACCAAGACTCCATGGGTGTTAGAATCATTACTGTGTAATCTAGATTATTGACTCTAGTGCAAGTGGGAGATTGAAGGAAATATGCCCTAGAGGCAATACTGAAGTTGTTATTTATATTTCCTTATATCATGATAAATGTTTATTATTCATGCTAGAATTGTATTAACCGGAAACTTAGTACATGTGTGAATACATAGACAAACTAAGTGTCACTAGTATGCATCTACTTGACTAGCTCGTTGAATCAAAGATGGTTAATTTTCCTAGCCATAGACATGAGTTGTCATTTGATTAACGGGATCACATCATTAGATAATGATGTGATTGACTTGACCCATTCCGTTAGCTTAGCATTTGATCGTTTAGTATATTGCTATTGCTTTCTTCATGACTTATACATGTTCCTATGACTATGAGATTATGCAACTCCCGAATACCAGAGGAACACTTTGTGTGCTACCAAATGGCACAATGTAACTGGGTGATTATAAAGGTGCTCTACACATGTCTTTGATGGTACTTGTTGAGTTAGCATAGATCAAGATTAGGATTTGTCACTCCGATTGTCGGAGAGGTATCTCTGGGCCCTCTCGGTAATGCGCATCACTATAAGCCTTGCAAGCAATGTAACTAATGAGTTAGTTGCGGGATGATGTATTACCGAACGAGTAAAGAGACTTGCCGTTGATGAGATTGAATTAGGTATTGAGATACCGATGATCGAATCTCGGGCAAGTAACATACCAATGACAAAGGGCACAACGTAAGTTGTTATGCGGTTTGACCGATAAAGATCTTCGTAGAATATGTAGGAGCCAATATGAGCATCTAGGTTCGGCTATTGGTTATTGACCGGAGACGTGTCTCGGTCATGTCTACATAGTTCTCGAACACGTAGGGTGTGCACGCTTAACGTTCGGTGATGATCGGTATTATGAGTTTATGTGTTTTGATGTACCGAATGTACTTCGGAGTCCCAGATATGATCACGGACATTTCGAGGAGTCTCGAAATGGTCGAGACATAAAGATCGATATATTGGATGACTATGTTTGGACTTCGGAAGGGTTCCGGGTAAGTACGGACAAATACCGGAGTACCGGGGGGTTACCGAAACCCCCCGGGGAGTGTAATGGGCCTATTGGGCCTTAGTGGAGAAGAGGAGGGGCGGCCAGGTCAGGCCGCGCGCCCCCTCTCCCTCTAGTCCGAATTGGACAAGGAGGGGGGGCGGCGCCCCCCTTTTCCTTCCCCCTCTCTCCTCCTTCCTTCCCTCCTACTCCTACTCTTGGAAGGGGGGGGGGAATCCTACTCCCGGTGGGAGTAGGACTACTCCCGGTGGGAGTAGGACTCCTCCAGGGCGCGCCATAGGAGGGCTGGCCCTCCCCCCTCCTCCACTCCTTTATATACGGGGGAGGGGGGCACCCCATAGACACACAAGTTGATCAGTTGATCTTTTAGCCATGTGCGGTGCCCCCCTCCACCATAATCCACCTCGGTCACATCGTAGCGGTGCTTAGGCGAAGCCCTGCGTCGGTAGCTTCATCAACACCGTCATCATGGCCTCGTGCTGAAGGAACTCTCCCTCGAAGCTCTACTTGATCGTGAGTTCGTGGGACGTCACCGAGCTGAACGTGTGCAGATCACGGAGGTGCCATACGTTCGGTACAAGGATCGGTCGATCGTGAACACGTACAACTACAAGAACCGCGTTGTCATAACGCTTTCGCTTACGGTCTACAAGGGTACGTGGAAGACACTCTTCCCTCTCGTTCCTATGCATCACCATGATCTTGCGTGTGCGTAGGAATTTTTTTGAAATTACTACGTTCCCCAGCAAGACACACCCAGTACTCCCCCTCCTCATGTCACCACTCCGGTGCTTGACGATGAAAATTACATGGTGCAGACCACCCCATCTCCAAAAGCGTCGCCCACATTCCGCAGGCTTCGCAAAGGCCCTAGGCCGCAGGTCACCATGCCGAGCATTCCAGAAGGAGAAGTGCAACACAACTCAGTAGCACGCCAAGTGTTTCTTGAGGCCACTCCAACTGCGAACTTCTCTGAGTCTGAAGCAAAAGTTGCTAAAGACATTCCGGCTGCATCAGCCGATGACAACCAAGAACCGCGTCATAAAGAAGAGAGAGTTGCCACACCCCCATCACTCAAGAAAATGTTCTCGAGGAGAACGAGTCTGTGCCCGACCCTCCAGCTACTCAAGTGGAGGTTGAAAACACTGAGGCGGCCACCAACAACACTACTGAAGCCAATGACGTTGTCATGGCTAAAGCTAATGTGGCGCCTGAAGTGAATATGGTGCATGAAGCTAATGTTCCGCCTGAAGCCAATGTGCAAGTTGAAGCCCATGTCAATGCCAATGCTCCTGTACTGCCTCCAAGGCCTCACACCATTGAGCAAGCATTTGATCGCGACTAACTTGTCACTGTCCGACGGCCTATTCTGGTTCCTCCGCCTGCTCCCGGACCACAATTTGACTACCATGTGGAGCACAGGCCTCAGGTCCAGAAGCCAAAGCCCCGATAGCCAAGATTTCCCAGCGCTGCAACTTCCCCGGGATCATTCAATGTCAATAGCTTCAAGGCTCACAATACCTTCTTTGACAGTGCAAAGAACCCTTACTCAAGGCCAAGAATTTCATCTGATCGCTTCTAGAGCTATAAGCAGTGCAACTATTACTCATGCATCCTATACAATCAAGGGCGAATCTTTCCTCACATGCGTCTGGATTGTGAAGCCATTTCCGGTTTGCCCTGCTTGGAAGAAGCTCTAGACTACTTTGGAGATGCTGGACTTCTGCAGTTTGTCACTGACAAAGAGCATTGGAATGAGGAGCTTCTGCTACAATTCTATGCCACTCTTCACATTCGTGACTACAACAGGGATCCGAAGACTTGGGTCCTTGAGTGGATGACAGGTCATGTACACCATGAAGCCAAAGCCCAAGATATAATTGAGCTTACTTCCCTGCCCACTCTGGGTGAACTCTATGAACCTGGTTGTCGGCTTCACCGCAATGCATTGGAGAGCATATTTCAGAAGCCTCAGCCAAACATGGTCAGCAAGATGAAGCCACTGCCACCAAATGCTGAATATCCGCAGGAATTCTTTTTGAAGACCTAGAGTATCTGCCCCGCATCATTCATCATATTATAAGGTGAACTCTATGGCCTGTCAAGGGACATTCTCCTGCAGCCAAGCTTGAAGGCTCAATGAAGACAATGGTTTTCTATATCCTCAATGGCATCAGCTTCAATGCTCAAGATTTCTTCATCATGCAACTTGCTGCATCAGGAATTGATCTATTTGGCCTGAAGTTTTATACTCCATGGGTGATGCGCTTAATCAAGCTTCACTCTTCTGTCAACTATAGGCCCTCTGCGCGCAACCATCTTATCTTCTTGCCAGAGGTTGATATGTCTGTCGAAGCCATCTACCCTGAACCTGCCAAGGAGCCAATATATCTTCACAATGTCGATCGCCAAAGTTTCACGCAACCCATTGAAGGAGTTCTTGCTGCAACTCGTGTTTATCCTCTGGCTGGTAACACACGTGCACCTCATCGTGCAACTACTGAAGCCACTGAAAGCACCATTGCTCAAAGGCCTCGGAAGCGATCTCGCGTACTCAATGACCGAGAGCTTCTCGTGGCCTTGCATCAGAAACAGGATAAGCACCATGACTGGCTGAAGCATCTGATGAAGAGCCTCTTGGTGGATGTTAATCACATTCGCAACCTTGCCACCAAGAATGCCTTCGTATCACATGAAGCCTGTCGGAGGTCATGGAAGAGTCTGACTTTGCTAAGCTCCGAAGATAATCTTCGCGAAGATGGCTTCACTGAGCGCTACAAGTTTGATTCCACGCCTCCCCGCAATGTCGTCTTGCGCCGTACTCCTTCCTTAGAAGACTCGGAGTACTGATCCTCGGCTGCAACGGTTAATGCTCGAGTCGTCGATGACGAAGATGATGCCACTTCTCCAACCACTACTTCGCCGCGTCTCGACACTGCACCAGGCCCCTCTGCACCACCGGACTCCAACGTCGACGCTGCACCTTCATCTTCTCCCGATGGGAACGAGTAGATGCTCTATGTCTTCAAACCTTTTTGGTCCTTACTGACAAAAGGGGGAGAAGCATATGAGTTGATAGTCTTCAAGCGGGTCCATATGGGTGGTTGCCTTATATTTTGCCAAGTGGTTACAACTCTCGTTTTGATACTTTTGGTTCTTTGGGTTGCAACACTTAAACTTGATGGTCGTCTGCTACTTTGTCTGCTAATCTGTGATGCGATGATAAATTCCGCATGAAATCATTCCGCAGACATCCATTTTTCATTATGCATGTCATTATCTTCGTTATACCTTTATATGCATGATGAATTGTCTTCTTATGTTGTAAAGGATTTCCACAAAGCAAAACCTGCCATGTGCATTTGCATTCAAACGCAAACTATTTATATGCACATCTTCAAGGGGAGCCTTTTGCTACTTATGAAGACAATACCTTAATCCTTACAATTTCACATACTTTTATCCCCGTTAAAAATTTCAACCAGTTTGTCATCAATCACCAAAAAGGGGGAGATTGTAAGTGCATCTAGTGCCACCCCTAGTTGGTTTTGGAGTATTGACAACAAACCTGGTTGAGGGGCTAATGTGTTTGTGAGAATTGCAGGATAACACAGGTAGTAGTCCCTCATTGATTCGATTTACCTACCAGAGATGACCCCTAAAAATGTGTGAAGACATTGAAGACAATGGTGGTTTGTGAAGATATTCAGAATGAAGACTATGACATGAGAAGACATCGCATGAAGACTATGGAGTGCAAAGACATAGTTGTTTTGTAGTTTCCTTTTCTTCTTTGTTGAGTCATAGGAACCACCGCACTGTTAAGTGGGTTCCAAGTGAACAAAGTCAGAGTGACTGAAGTGATGCTCAACCAAATCCTATGTCTTCGAGCAAAGAGAGTGAGAGCAAATCTTATTCAGAGCTAGATAAGTCAGCTTTACTTGTAGCCCAAGTCAAGCTGCCGTGTGTGTTTGAAATCTGACCGTTGGACACGTGTCAGTTCCTTAGTGACCCAGGGTCATTTCGGACAAATCAGGTCGGGTTGCCGCTCAGAGTTAGTGCACGGCTTTTGTCGTTTGAGAGCAACCCACCTCCGAAGCATTTGAGAGAAAGATCCTTGCAAGGACAAAGCCCAAAACACCCAGATCCAAAGAGTGTTGTGCATCACTGAAGTCTTTCTGTCCGCGTGACCTGAAGACTTGTTACACTTGAGGACTGTGAATCCTCCAGCCGGTTAGGCGTCGCGTTCTGAGCATCCAAGAGTCATTGTGGATTGTCGGTGAACGAAGTCTGTGAAGGTTTGGAAGTCTACCTTGAAGACTTACCAGAGTGATTGGGTGAGGACTAAGTGTCCTTATCTCAAGGGGAATAAGGTGAAGACGCGGTTTTCTGAGTTGAATCTCAGCTTCCCTAACCAGATGTACAGTTGTCACAGCAACTGGAACTGGTCCAACAAATCCTTGTCCTCACTAAGCAACTGGTTCTATCTCCTCCCTCACTTATTTACAGTTTGTCTTCGTGAAGTCATTTGCATGCTTGCCTGATCTGTTTGACTTCACTGTGTGACGACTATTGTTGTTTGGCTTCATACTATCTTCCATCCTGATCTATACTACCTAGCTGCTAATAGCCGTCGTGCTTTCACTTCATTATTTACTTGACTATGGCTTGTCTAGTGTAGTCTACCTTCCGCTGCATATCAATAGGTTCATTTCTATCGTTTGTCTTCAAAGCCCCCGTGTTTTGAAGACTTTCATAAAAATCGCCTACTAACCCCCCTCTAGTCGATAACTAGCACTTTCAGCCACTCTTCTGTGACAATGAGAGTGCCATCAAAATTACTCATAACCCAGTTCAGCACTCGAAGACAAAGCACATCCAGATTCGTCATCATTTCTTCGAGATCATGTATTGAAGGGGACACTGAAGATGTGACGACCCGAGACCGACGCTCCAGACGCCTTCCAGTTATTTCGTTGTTGTCGTGTTTTTTAATTGTTTGTTGCATTTCATCATGTCATCATGTGCATTGCATTCGCATGTTTTCATAAAACATGCATCCGTTTGTGGTTGCCGCTTCTTCCTTGTCTCTGCCAGACCGTTCTCTTCTCTCTTGTCTTCTCCGTGGCAATGTTGTCAGACCGCTTTGTCTTCATTGACCGTTCTCAGTCCAACCACACTCTTGACCACCACTGGTGCGCGTCGCTCCTAAACAAACGGTTTTTAACCCCTTTCCTCGACGGCATTTGTAACCGTCGCCAAGTGAGTGTGTGCGATAGGGTGTCCTTCCCACACGACACAGAAATCGTCGGGGATAGGCCCTCCTGGGACCCAGGCTGGGGCCGTGTGCGATCGGGCGAGGCATCGAAACCCAATCATTTCCGTAGGTATGTACATCCCACACAGTAATCCGAGAAAATCATTTCCGTAGGTATGTACATCCCACACAATGAATCCCAGAAAAACATTTCTTTTCGTATGTATATCACACACAGTCAATCCAAGGAATACATTTCCGTTCTTATGTACATCCCACACAGTCAATCCAGGGAAAACGTTTCCGTTCGGACGTACATCCCACACAGTTTTATGTGTAGGCTCGTGTCTGAAAGTTGTAGCTATCACACACGGTCTTCCTTGGTTAACTGTTTTCTTTTATCAACTATATCACACATGATCCGTGACACATTTAGCAAGAAAACTGTGTGGCATTGGGCTATCCATCGCAAGCGCTTTTACTGCTAGAACCATTTGCAAAGATCCGTGACACATTTAGCAGGTTTATTAGTTTACAATTAATAATTCCAGTATTACGCAAATTCACATTTCATATCGAACAGTTGTTTGCCAATTTCATATCAGGCACATAAATAAATTATAACATCACAGTACGGTAGCTACATGAAAACAACACAATACACCATATAGCTAGTTCAACTTCATAAGAACAATATATTCATTTCCCTAATCGAGATCATCCAGGCTCGTCTTATCCACCTCTGCTTTCAGTTCAGTAAGAACCCATTTTGCACGGGCCAACTGGGAAAGTGCCTCCTCCTTCACCAACACCATCTTAGCAAAGTCTGATTTAAAAAATCTGAGCTCATTCTCCACCTTCAACTTTTTATCCCGCATCTTGAAATATGCTTTAGCGTTGATAAGACTTTCTCTAAGCCTACGTGTGTTCTCTTCCTCATACATGCTCCAGAGCTTCGTTAAGCACATCTTCAAAGACTGTGGCCACTCTTGATCAACTCACTCCAAGTAAGAACACTTCCGTTCATCCTATAATATTTAAAACTAGATCAGTAACAATTGTAGGGGAAATGGGTTTATAGCAACATAGAAAATCACCAATGTTTATTTTGAAAAACTGAAGAAACATGTTAATTATGACATATCTTCTCAAAAAGATCAATGTGCAAATGAAATAATTGGTACTGAGACAACAACCAAATTCTGGAACATCAGAAGCTATAATTAACTACAACGACGCTACAAGTTCTTACTCATGTACAATAAATAACAAATTGTACATTTTATGAGGAAGGTAAATATAACTGCAACAACATAGCGACAGTGTTTGGATGACAGAAAATTGATACTAACAGGAGTGTACATGCACAAATTTAGTAACATAGAACTAATAGCACTAAGGCCATCCACTATGTATGCCAAAACTAGGGTAAAGACAACTGTTGCTACATCTCGCACCGGTGCCCTGCACGGGCGAGCCGATGGAGTGGAATAAAAATCAGGGCCCCGGACTCCGGAGCACGTAGTTGCTCTGATGCCCCATTCCATCGTGCCATAAAGATTTAGTATTTTACTGCTTCGCTGCTCGGATGTGTGGACCAAAGTTGGCTGCACAAACTACTGAAGCAGTGCCAAATAATTTTCTAATGGCACCACTGATGAGATGGCAACAATTTAAGATACTATGTACAAAGTGTGACACTGTCTTAGGATGCGTTTGGTTGAAGGTGTGGTATGAATGGGTTGGGACCGTGACAGTGTCTGAATCACATCTAACAAATGATTTGTAACAACGAAAGAGGGTCTAACCTTCTCTGCACATGCCAGAAACTTCCACCCACTGTCCATGGAATCGAAAGCAACTAGCTTCACACATGGAAATTGATGGTGACAACGAGTAGATAGATCTTCAGCCACCCCGCTCCATTCGTTGCAACTGATGGTCTTAGGGAGCTACAAGAGGAAGAAACGACTCAACTCGACCTCCGGGTAAAAATCCTTCATTCCAAGTCATAGCCCGAGAGAGAGAAGAGAGGCATACCTGGGTGGTGAAGGAGTAGTCGCCGGAGGAGGAACCGCTGGAGATGTCTTTGAAGAAGACCATGGCGACCCCGACGGTAGGATGCGAGACGGCGAGAGCGAGGAAGCAGCTATAGCTTAGCAAGGAAGGAAGGAAGGAGGAAACAGGGGAAATGTGACTTGTGGTCGGGGAGAAAAGGGGGTGGGGAAGGGGGGCGGGGGTAGATATTTTGGCGGTAGGCCAAAATTTTGGAAATGTGGAGGGAAACTTTGCGCGCGGTGCCACCGGACATTCACTTTGAATGATTGTGTGCATTGCAAACGATTCTTCTGCTTTACGCGCATGGGATGAGTTTGATAATTCAAATTTTGGTCTCAAGTCATGGGCACATTCACTTTGAACGCGCGCGGTGCCGCCGGACCATTCACTTTGGACGATTGTGTGCATCACACACGATTCTTCTGCTTTACACGCACGGGATGAGTTTGATAATTAAAATTTTGGTGGCAATTTCCCCGGGTACGTCATTGCATAATTTAACATCGCTTGCTAATTTGGGCACACAAAAGAGCGTACAGCAGACAGACCACACTTACTGAATCGAGCAATTTTCGTAATTACACAGAGCCAGTTGACCTAAACATTGCTCTAACAAAAGACCAGCATTAAAACACAAAGCCTAAGTACGCATAATTAAAAATCCGCCGCCGCACCGGCCTATGCATCGCCGGTGTGAGATGAGACATCGATGACTTGTCCTGGTGACATGCCGCCGCTGGTGGACTCTGCGTCCCCCTTGCTGAAGTCGATTGCGTCCTCGTCCTCGGCGCCGCCCTCAAGGTTGTAGTACTCGTAGTAGTGGTTGCGCCAGAGCTCGCGTCGGTACTCCACTGCCGATTCCTCGATGGAAAAACTCTTCTCTACCTCAACCTCGGCCATGCGCAACTCCTCCTCCCGGTGCTCCTCGATCTCCGCCGCCTCCTGCATCCCCAGCTCCCGCTCGGCGACCTCATGAGGAAGCAGGTGCTCCATGTCCACCGCCGCCTTTTCAGACGTGGGTTGCATGCTGGAGTCCGAGGTGGCCTGAATATCTTGGCGTGTGCATCCTCGATCTTGCCGTGGATGCCCTCGACGTGGGCTAGGGCAACATCAGCGGCACGGACGGCAGCTCGAGCGCTCTCGGTGTTTGCAGCCACCGTCACAGCAGCAGCTGCTGCAGCCGTCTCGGCTGCTGTAGCTGCCCTGTCGGCTGCCGCAGACGCCCTCTCGGCGGAAGCGGCCAGGCTCAATGCGGATGCGGTGGCACTCTCAGCGTAGGCGGCCGCGCTCTCGGCGCAGGTGGCGGCGCTCGGGGGGACGCGACCATTGTACGGGCCTTCACGAAGCGTTTCCACGGCGTCATCTTTGCAAGAAGGGGGTGTGGGAATGGGGATCGGGATTTGTGGATTTGGGGTTGCCGGCACTAGAGAAGACGAGCTGGCGAAGCTTAAGGAGGGAGACTTAAATGACCCAGATATTTTCATCGCAAACGGTTCCTCGAAAACAACTGTGTGTGATGTTGTAGATATTTTTTATTAGCTGTGAAAGACGAATTTGGAATAAAGTGCCAACGGATGGTGTTTTAAATGAACGAGAAATTTTGTAGTACTAATACAACTGTCATGTCAAATTTTGGAAAATTTCAGGGGTCATTTGACCTTCTAAGACATTTAAGTGATTTTCTAGCCATTTAATGACCGTAATTGAAATTTGAACTACATGTACATGCAACAGCTAACCATGACGGTTTGAAAACTCATATTTCGTGTACTTGTGTGCGATTTAATTCCATGTGCAGTAAACTGGAAGGAATTTTCAAACATATTGGTCTAACGGCTATGACACAATTAAGCATGGAGTGACATGGCATATTAATTCGAAAAAATAAAAAAATCAGAAACACATGAAACCTTGGTTGATGTAATGTCATGCCACCAAGATGATGTGGTAAAATAATTGGCATGTTTGACGAAAGTTCGGACACACACCCCTCACAAACCGGAGCAACTCACTAGAAGGCTCGTGTTTCCGAGAGGGAACAATGCATGCTTGATGACGAACGGGAGATAGCTTCCTCTTGCGGCCTTCAATTTTTTTTCTACGTCTAGCGTGCACTACTACAACTGTAATGTGAATTTTTTGAAAATTCTAGGGGTCATTTGACCTTTTAAAGACATTTAAGTGATTTTCCAGCCATTTAATGACCGTAATCCAAATTTGAACTACATCTACGTGCAACGCCTAACCTAAACAGTTTGAAAAAAAATATATTTGTGTACTTGTGTGCGAGTTAATTCCATGTGCAGCAAACTAGAAGGAATTTTCAAACATATTTGTATCACAACATGAACACATATGCATGAATACGTATGCTTGGAGTGGCGTGGCATTTTAATTAAAAAAATCAGAAACACATGAAACCTTGGTTGATGTAATGTCATGCCACCAAGATGATGTGGTAAAGAAATTGGAATGTTTGACGAAAGTTTGGACACACACCCCTCACAAACCGGAGCAACTTGCTAGAAGGTTCGTGGTTCCGATAGGGAACAATGCATGTTTGATGACGAACGGGAGATAACTTCCTCTTATGGCCTTCAAATTTTTTCTACGTCTAACGTGCACTACTACAAGTGTAATGTGAAAATTTGGAAAATTCTAGGGGTCATTTGACCTTTTAAAGACATTTAAGTGATTTTCTAACCATTTAATGACCGTAATTCAAATTTGAACTACATCTACATGCAACTCCTAACCAAAACGGTTTGAAAAATCATATATGTTTACTTGTGTGTGAGTTAATTCCATGTGCAGTAAATTAGAAGGAATTTTCAAACATATTGGTCTCACAACATGGACACATGCATAGGTATGCATGGAGTGACATGGCATTTTAATTCAAAAAAATAGGAAAATGATCAGAAACACACGAAACCTTGGTTGATGTAATGTCATGCCATCAAGATGATGCGGTAAAGAAATTGACATGTTTGACGAACGTTTGGACACATACCCCTCACAAACCGGAGCAACTCGCTAGAAGGTTCGTGGTTCCGAGAGGGAACAATGCATGTTTGATGATGAACGGGAGATAGCTTCCTCTTACGGCCTTCAAATTTTTTCCTACGTTTAACATGCACTAATACAACTGTCATGTGAAATTTTTGTAAATTTCAGGGGTCATTTGACCTTTTAAAGACATTTCAGTGATTTTCTAACCATTTAATGACCGTAATTCAAATTTGAACTACATCTACATCCAACGCCTAACCAAAACGGTTTGAAAAATCATATTTTTCTGTACTTGTGCGCGAGTTAATTCTATGTGCAGTAAATTAGAAGGAATTTTCAAACATATTGGTGTCAAGGCATGGGCACATGCATGGAGTGCATGCCATGGCATTTTAATTCCAATAAATTAAAAAATGATCAGAAAAACATGAAACCTTGCTTGATTTAATGTCATCCATCAAGATGATATGGTAAAGAAATTGGCATGTTTGACGAAAGTTTGGACACACACCCCTCACAAACCGGAGCAACTCGCTAGAAGGTTCGTGGTTCCGAGAGGGAACAATGCAAGTTTGATGACGAATGGGAGATAGCTTCCTCTTACGGCCTTCAAATTTTTTCTACGTCTAACGTGCACTACTACAACTGTAATGTGAAATTTTGGAAAATTCTAGGGGTCATTTGACCTTTCAAAGACATTTAAGAGATTTTCTAACCATTTAATGACCGTAATTCAAATTTGAACTACATCTACATGCAACGCCTAACCAAAATAGTTTGAAAAATCATATCTGTGTACTTGTGTGCGAGTTAATTCCATGTGCAGTAAATTAGAAGGAATTTTCAAACATATTGGTCTCATAACATGGACAAATGCATACGTATGCATGGAGTGACATGGCACTTTAATTCAAAAAAATAGAAAAATGATCAGAAACACATGAAACCTTGGTTGATGTAATGTCATGCTACCAAGATGATGTGGTAAAGAAATTGGCATGTTTGACGACCGTTTGGACACACGCCCCTCACAAACCTGAGCAACTCACTAGAAGGTTCGTGGTTCTGAGAGGGAACAATGCATGTTTGATGACGAACGGGAGATAGCTTCCTCTGACGACCTTCAAATTTTTTCCTACGTTTAACGTGCAACTGTCATGTGAAAATTTGGTAAATTTCAGGGGTCATTTGACCTTCTAAAGACATTTAAGTGATTTTATAACCATTTAATGACCATAATTCAAATTTGAACTACATCTACATGCAACGCCTAACCAAAACGGTTTGAAAAATCATATTTTTGTGTACTTGTGTGTGAATTAATTCCATGTGCAGTAAATTATAAGGAAATTTCAAACATATTGGTGTCAAGGCATGGGCACATGCATGGAGTGCATGCCATGGCATTTTAATTCCATAAAATTAAAAAATGATCAGAAAAACATGAAACCTTGCTTGATTTAATGTCATGCCACCAAAATGATGTGGTAAAAAATTTGGCCTGTTTGACGAAAGTTTGGACACACACCCATCACAAAACGGAGCAACTCACTAGAAGGATCGTGGTTCCGAGAGGGAACAATGCATACTTGCTGACGGACGGGAGATAGCTTCCTCTTACGGTCTTCAAAAAATTTCCTATGTTTAACGTGCACTAATACAACTGTCATGTGAAAATTTGGAAATTTTCAGGGGTCATTTGACCTTTTCAAGACATTTAAGTGATTTTCTAACCATTTAATGACCGTAATTCGAATTTGAACTACATCTACATGCAACGCCTAACCAAAACGGTTTGAAAAATCATATTTTTGTGTACTTGTGTGCGAGTTAAAAAATCATTAGACGATGTAAATATCTGGTGTTCAAGAAAGAAAATGTAAAGATCTGGCAAGACAACTGGCCCCCACACGATTGGCACTCTATCTCGCGGCTCGAGGTTTGGTAGCTGATTGGCGGGGATCATTAATCAGACACGGTTCTGTATTGGAAACCGTCAGCTATTATGTTCACACACGGATTTGCTGCGGGAATTGTGTGTAATTCAAACTACAGTACTCGTAAATTCCGGCGACCGGCGTGTGTCTGTCCCCGTCGATCTAGATTCCAGCCGCCAATAAATACTACCTTGCGCACGTCGTCCCGCCTGCATTCTCATCTACATCCTCCCCTCGCTCGCCCTCTCTCTCTCTCTCTCTCTCTCTCTCTCTCTCTCTCTCTCTCTAATCTCTGCCATGGCGCCGCCGGTCTGCCCACGCGCCGACGAGGAGTCGCCGCCCCCTGAGGACGCTCACTCGATTAGCAGCGACGAGGACCCTACATGCCGCCTGACGAGGTTGCGCCGGACCCCCCAACTTTGGATTGGTTTTGGGGCCAGTACAATCTTTGTCTGTGGAACTCGCTGCCGTCGGCTGAGAAAGCCAGGCAAGTGGCATTCAAGAAGGAGATGGCGGAGGAGGAAGCGAGGTACCAGGCGGCCCGTGAAGCCCGTGATGCCGCCTGGAAAAAGGAGGCAGCGGAGCTTTGGGGGCGGGCGCGTCGTCGTGCCGAGGAGGTGTACGAAGACGGGTACTTCGCGAGGAAGGTCATAGGCGCTGGGCGCCTCGTCCCTGCGTGGAGGTGGGCCGATAAGCTCGAGCGTGCCACTGACGAGGAGCTCCGGTGGGCGCCCAACGAAATGGCAAGATCGGCCGCATGCGTCCGCCAGCAAGAGGCAGATCGGGACGTCAAGCGCTGTGAGGCGGAGGAGTCGGAGTACTGCCTCCGCACTGGAAGACACCGCGCACCAGGGAGCTGCTCGCGAGGGGCTACCGGAATATTGGCCCCAGGAGGGATTATTAATTTTAGTATTGTTCCTTTTCAATTTTTATGCATTGTACCTAGTAGTTAACTATCATCACGTATATGTGATGATATTATATATATATATATGTATATATATATATTCTAAGATGATCTAATGAACAATTAATATATATATATATTATTAATTCCATTTTCTGCCTATTTTTGTATACTAATTTGAATCTAGCTGTTATCATCCACATACGCAGAATGGAAAGCGTACACACACACACATGGAAACAGAACATATAAGAATGGAAAACATAGTACACACATTGAAACAGAGCAATACTATGATTGCTGTGAATACATAGCTATCTGCGTCGAAACGACTTTTCAAAATAAAACGAGTCCATGATACCATGACCAGCAGCCCTTGCCTAGGGTAGCTCTTGGCTCTGCCTGAACTCGTGCAGGCGCTCGTCCAAGCGGTCGACACGCTCGCGATACATCTGGAGCGCGATCTTGAGCTCCAAGCTGGCTATTTCATCGGAGATCACCAGCTCGAGGATGCGACAGGCATGTTCCTCTACTGTGCCTAGGTGGACACCTAGGCCAAGGAGGCGGTTCAGCCTACGGACCAGTGCGTTGGCATCCAGCGGGGCGCGGACAAGGCGAACGGCGGCATCCATGTGAATGGCGTGGTGGGCGTCCGGTGCAGGTACGACGCGGCCGGCCTCTGGTGCAAGTATGGCGCTGAGGGCCTCTGCCCACTCCTGGCGAGGTATGGGGGTACTGACGGGACATGTACCCAGCTGCGACACCGTGTCGACAGCAGGCAAGCACTGCTTGATCCGCTCTTGCTGTGCGGCGCGCCACGCCTCTCGCTCTGCGGCGCTCCAACGATCTCGCCGTGCGGCGAGCCATAGCCTATCGGCGCGGACGCGCCTAGCTTGCCCTGTGGTGCGCCATCGATCATGTTGTGCGGCGAGCTACAGCCTATCGGCGCTGACATGCCTATCTTGATCCGCGGCGGTCAAGCACCATGCGCCAAAGGTCTGCTCAACCCTGGCGATGACGTGCATCACGGCGACGTCCATCACGATGCCAGGGAGCGCCTCGGCCTCGACGGCCGTGGCGCCTGCTCGTTTTCCTTGTCGACGAGGTTGATGGCAGAGGTGACGCTTTGGTGGGTTGGCATGCTTGGAAAAGGTGGATGTGCTACAGGCTGCGCTTGTCACCTGCGTGCGTCGTGCGCCCCCTATGCGCAATATAGCAGGGTGGCAGGAAGCAGTTGAGGAAATGGCGGGAAACGGTGGCGTGTTCATAAAACACCATCAATTAATGGAAACTTAGCATCGAGCTAGCAAAGAAGTAGATGATGATCAGATGAATACGGACCACACTAGGGAACCCGTCGGTGATGAATTCATCAATCCCAAACGGTTGAATACTAGCAAGCGTTTGCCCACAACACACACGGCCTATTCCATCACAAATAGGTCGGATGGATCAACTGTATGCCACGTATCGCACATTGTCAAAAAGTAATGCGGTAGACCTTCTTTAACATGCGTTAAAAAAACACAAGGACCTCGAGGTTAAATTAGCTGAGGGAATGGGGCATTTCGGTCATTTGACCAAAATGACCCATCCCATCACCTAATTTAACATCGACACAACTTCCCATCCAGTCACCCATCCGATGGCTGCTCCAGCCTGAGCACACTTAACTTGATAGTTTTCTTACATGAGCTACTGGTGGAACACCTAGTCCTTGCTGATAGGAATGCCTCTTGACATCCTTATGGCGTATCCGGATGACCGCCCGTCCCACAATGGCCAATAGATGTTGTGTAGACAGAGCATATCACATACATCTTATTAGAAGCAATCATCTGCGTTATTATCGGTCTTCACACACATTTCTGATTACAGACCTGTTTGCCACGTATCACACACATCTTGTTATATTGAACCGTTTCTGTTCTCTTTCCTAATCACAAACAGTTCATCTGAGTGAACTGTATGATGTACATCGCACACACCTTGATCGGGCTGACCATTTCTTTTGTGTTGCCTAATCACACACAGTTCATCCCAGTGAACTGTATGCCGTATATCGCACACGCCTTCATCTGGCTGCCCGTTTCTTTTGTTCCTCCTCATCGCAAACAGTTAATTGAGCTGAACCGTATGCCCTGCATCGCACACGCAACTAAAATCTGAACCATGTTTGATGCATCGTCCATCGCAAACGTTTTGCACCTTTTTTGACGGTTATTTTACACCACCGTTTGCGATTATGGCATCGCACACAGTTTCGTCGAAGGATCTCTGATCGTAGTGTCGCATTAGCAGCATCCTGCAGTAGTGCATGTCCGCCTAACCCCTCCTTGCACAGCGCATCAACCCCTCGCACGCGTCCGAAAGCTGTCCCGAACCTGACCCGGGTAGTCATGGCCGATGGTCTGGATCATCCCCAAACATCCCTAAAATATCTTCGGTTTCTTATTGGGACTTCCCAAGCCTATTTTACCTCGACTGTCTGATTTCGATCGGATGATCCAAACTCCCATCTTCCTTATATATATAGACCCCCTTGTCCATGTTTAGACCAAACCTTAAATCTAGGACATTTGTCCCCCTAGCCGCCGCCACCTACAGCCTTCCCCCTCCTCGGATCAGCCGCCGCCACCGACTCACCATCTTCCTCGGGATCCATCCCGATCCACCCACCTCCTCTCCCTGGAATTCCCCGTCGGGCCAACCGTGACCTCTCTTCGACCCACCCATCTAGCCAGCAGCTCCACCCAATCCATCTTGTCGGCGTCCTGGGAACGGGGGTCCCCAGACTTGCCTGCCTGCAGCCCGCGGCATGGGTCCACCAGTGGCCCTGTACGGCCCATATTCATCAGCAAACACTCAAGACCCTCGCGAGACGGACGATGCAAGACCTCCTCGGGGGCAGCCTCACAAGGCTGGCTCGCGAGGGGCAGAGAGATCAAGGCGAGGGGCACCTCGCGAGGTTTCTGTGACGCAAGCCATGACGACCAAGGCCAGGAGGGCGCCAGGCGGGCGCGAGAGCGCGCATCATACTCGTTTCCTCTTTGGTGCTAAAGACGCAAGCGCAGGCGAGGAGTCCCGAGGCATCAGGCAAAGGTTTCCATATCAGTGCAACAAGACCAGGACCAGCAGGATGGCAGGACAGAGGTCACCGTGGAGCCCAAGACGGCGTCACCACCAGAGCCTTTGGCAGGCGTAGACCACCTTTAGTCAGGATAACTCGTACTAGTTGACTCCCTTTGAATTTGTCCGTTGTTGGATCCCTTCCCGCCTACATTTGGGAAGAGGACCAGGGCCTCTATAAATAGGACTAGCCACCAAAGTAGGAGGCAACTGAACTAAACTGGAGGGAACGGATAGAAGGCCATCCAGACCATCCTCATCCACACAAGCTCACCAAGGAGAAGAGCACCTCTCCTTAGGAGGCTGTTCTTCCCTTGTAACTGTTCATCCTCAGCCCAAGAGGCAATCCACCACACCACACTGGAGTAGGGTATTACACCACATCAGTGGCCCGAACCAGTATAAACCTTGTGTCTCTTGTTCTGTGAGTTCAACGCGCTGAGCTTTGAGATCGCGGTGAGGGCGTGAGCTAGGAGGGGAGAGATCTTCGTGCGCATCCCCAGTGTTCGAACCTCAAGGGCTTTGCCGGAACCCGAAATCCAACATTTGGCGCACCAGGTAGGGGTACGATGAAGCTTTCCTCCACTAATCCGCGTTCCATCGTCCCACCGCATCCATGGCAGACGCGCGTCGAGCCCGTGCCGAGCGCCGGACCGCCCAGACGGCCACTGTCGGTAGGCCACCTCATCGTTCTCCGTCTCCCGCCGCCAATGCCTCCACCGGACGGCGGGAAACGAGCAGCAAGCGTCCTCGCAGCACCCCTCCGTGCGGCGGGACGGCTGCACCGCCACTCCGTCGCTGACCCTAGTCGGCTCATCGTCTCACGCTCGTCACGCTCCCATGGACGCGCAGGCCGCGCTGCTCATGGCACGCGAGCTCCTGCGCTACCGCCCGGTTGACGACCTCTACAAGGACTGGTTGGACCGCATCGCCGAGCTCGTCAGTGCCGCCGGGTGCTCTCCTGCACCGTCCCTCTCGCTGCCTCGCCCTCCACCAGCTGCGGGCGACGTAGCTCATGGAGCACCTCCACCACCTCCGCACCAAGACGGCGCTCTGGCGCCAAGGCGCGCGGCCCCCCGGCGTGACCCACCGCGTTGGGTGCCCGTGCGAGAAGAAGGAAGCTTCCAAGAGGTTCCCCGGCCACAAGAAAATGCTCCCGCGCTCCCTACGCCGCCGCGACAAGACTGCGTGCCGCGTGCGGTGGCGGCGCGCGGACAACAGGGGCAAGCTCCGCATCAGCAAAGGGCCCCGGTGGCCACAGCAGGCTGCCGCGCCTTCACTCCGGAGCTGCGAAGCGTCGTCTGGCTGGGCAAGTTCAAGCCAGACCTGCCTCCTCGCTACGACGGCACCCCCGACCATACGGAGTTCCTGCAGCTCTGCAAACTGAGCATCGAGGTGGCCAACAGCGACAAGAAAGTCATGGCGAACTGGTTCCCCACGGCTCTCAAGGATGATGCTCGCTCGTGGCTCCTGAACCTGCCCCGGGCTCGATCTCCTCGTGGGATGAGATGCGTGACTGCTTCATCGCCAACTTCCAAGGCACTCGCGACCGCCCTCCGGCCGCGGGCGACCTGCGCCGCATGAAGCAGCAGCCAGGAGAGACCCTGCAGAAGTACATCCAGCGCTTCAACATCGTTCGTCTCAAGATCCACAAGGTGACGGACGAGGCCATCATTTCGGTGTTTTCTGATGGCGTCCGTGACATCAAGATGAAGGAGGAGCTTGCCATCCATGAGGAGCTATGCACGGCTCTGGAGCTGTTCAACATGGCAACCAAGTGCGCAAGAGCTGAGGAAGGGCGCCTTTCCCTCCTCGAGCTCCATGCTACCGACCTAGAGGAGAAGAAAGCCAAGGCCAAAGACAGGAAGCACAAGGGAGTGGTCGTGCTCGGGGCAGAGCCAGACACGAAGCATGGCCGGGACCAACCCGAGTCATCCAAGAGCAGCCGACTGTTCTGCGCCTTCCACAACGTACACAGCCACAACACCAATGACTGTCAAGAGCTCAGAGCCATTCGAGATGGACGCTTCGGTCGACGCCCCGAGCGCAACGACCGGGATTACGGCTGAGGAGGAGGACGAGGCGGAGGATGCTGGGATGATTGTGGCCCCGACCAGGAGTGGCGCGACGTCGCGAGGACCGCTGGCAGGACCAGCCTCATGAGGGCACCTGGAGGGATCAGCCTCGTGAGGACCGCCCTCAGGGCAATGCCGGTCTCCCTCCACTGCCACCACCACCAAGAAGGAACGACGACCACCATCAAGACGAGGGGGCTGGGGGCTTCCAGGAGCCGTGCGCGATCGCTTGCATCTTGGGCGGAGCTTAGATCCCAGCATCCCAGCGCATCTTCAAGCAGTTCCCTCGTGAGGTGAATGCAGCCCTTCCCAGGCTCGAGGCCACGCGCCCGCTCAGGTGGTCCAAGTGCGCCATCACCTTCAGCTCGGCGGACCAGCTCAAGTGCGCGGCCACTGCTGGCGCCCTCCCAATGTTGTGCTCACCCGTCATCAGCAACGTCCAAGTCACCAAGACCCTCATCGACGGTGGCGCAGGGCTTAATGTCCTGTCCGTTGAGACATTCGACAGTCTCCAGGTGCCATCCGATCAGCTATAGCCTACCAAGCCCTTCTCAGGAGTGACCGACGGCTCCACCACCCCAATAGGGCAGGTCCGCCTCCCTGTCACCTTCAGCCAGCGCGACAACTACTGCACCGAGCTCATCGACTTTGACATCGCCCACATTCATCTGCTGTACAATGCCATCCTCGGATATCCTGCATTAGCCAAGTTCATGGCAGTGACCCACCACGGCTACAACGTCCTCAAGATGCCAGGAAGCGGCAGGATCATCACAGTCCCCTGCAAAGAAAGAGATGCGGTGTCCTCCCTCGAGTGCGCCTTCCAAGCCGCAGCAATCGAAGACCCTGACAGCAAGGGCGCGTACCCTCCTGAGGCCATCCCCAAGAAGAAGAAGCAGCTACTGCGTACAGGGCCTCAGGGGAGCGGCGCCTCTAGCGGTGCCACATCAGGATCGGCGCCCGCACCTGGGGCGCCTCCCTCCCTCGCATAGGAAGGCGCGCTCGGTGTCCTCCTCAGGTAGGGCTCGGGGGCTCTTTTCTGGAGGGCCCCAGACCTAGCCAACATCACGTGGAGGCGTGCTTTGCGGCACGTTTCCCTTAGGAGGACAACGGGCGAGGAGCGCCCGGCGCTCAGGAGTTCATGGCCAAGACCACTCAGGAGCTACAAGATGCAAGAGCCATGCGTGGCGACCGCTGCCCACCTGGCGCAGCTCCCCATCCAGGCGAGGGTAGCAGGCTGCGCGTCTGCGTCGACATCCCAGGGCTCAACATGGCCGCATCTCAGGAGTGCTTCTGGCCTTCGCGCGTTGGGCATTGCGAGGGCCCACCTCACAGCTGTGTTCGCATGCCATTCGGCCTGCCGAGATTGGCGGCCTCCTTACAGCGCAACCTGCAGAGCGTCCTAGTGACCCAGGAGGCAAGGCATCATGTGGTCCTGGCGGAGATGGAGACGGTCCTGAAGGAACCGCCTGAGCCCCCAGAGCCTCCCGAGGCTTAGGGCCCTGGCGACTCATGAGGGGCGGCCCCTTTGTCGTGCATCTTCACCTACCCCGACATCCCTTCGACAACGGAACCAGGTGACATTTTCCAAGTTTATTTAGCTGGGAGCGCCCCCGGGGCTGCATCATTCCCAGGCTGCCTGGGCCTGTCCCTACGGCATGTATCCTTTTTACATTTTTAGCTTACTCTGCTGGGGGCGCCCCTCGGGTTGAATCATCCCCAAGCCCTTGGGTCCGTCCCGGTGGCGTGTATCGTCCTTGCATCTATCTAAGCTAGTTCGCTTCCCATGCATAATCTATCTATGGTTATCACTTGCTTGATTATCACCAACCACGGGAGCCGCGCGCCAATCGTCTTTCTTCAGGATCCCTCACATAAGGAGGCTAGGCACGGCGCCTGTGCTCGGGTCTGTCCCTGCAGCGTCGATAAACCCAACGGCTGACCTCTGTCTGGCGGGCCAGCCCCGTTCACGTCACCTCCCGGGGTCGTTGGTGCTTGGCCTTCTCACGCGATAACCTCAAGAGATTCATTCGGCGCAGGTTTCCTGACCATCTCGTAGGACTACCGCAGTCAACAAGAACCAGGACCAGGCACAACCCGCCTTGAGGTAGGGCCTCGTGAGTCCCGTGCTGGCTCACGAGTGCCCAGACACACCTCGTCTAGCCCTGTCGTGCAAGCCACGTGTTAGGGAAGGTACACGCCCCGGGGGCTCCACTCAGTGGGAGCCCTCACCCACGCACCAGTGGAAGCACCATGCTCCGCGCTGGCAGTCGACACAGCCGAGGAGCAGTTAAGCCCGTGCAAGTGCGGAAGTGCTATGCTCTGCGCTGGTGATAAACAACTGAGGGCGGCCCCATGGCCGTGTCAACCTCAGGGAGCCTCTGAGCTCAGTGTCTGGCCTCATCGCAACACCTCCCCTCGCGAGAGTCGCGTGAGGGGGACTGGGCACGGGGGCTACACTCGGGTCATGCCCAAGCGTACGCCACCCCGCCAGGTCCCTCGGGCCTGGTCGTCGCGTGCCCTCCCGTGCGGAGCCTCAGCGAGGAAAAAGGTATGAAGGTCGCTTACGCGTCAAGGGGGACTCCTGAGCATCGCGACTCAGGAGCCTAACTAGTCACGTAGCCCCTCACCCCTTGGTATCGTCCTTGTGATCCAGACGACCAATGGCGGCTGAGGTACGCGCGGGGCCGGGCCCTGCCGACATAGAACGCTAGGCCTACTCCTGCATCTCCTCTCTGTAAGTTGTTTGCGCGTCAAGGGGGACTCTTGAGCATCGCGACTCAGGAGCCTAACTGGCCACATAGCCCCTCACCCGTTGGTCTCGTCCTGGCGATCCGGATGACCCAACGGCGGCTGAGGTATGCGCGGGGTCGGGCCCTGCCGACGTAGAACATGAAGCAAATGGGAAGGAAATCTCAAACAAATATTACAAGACATATTGTTCTTCCAATACCAAACGCAAGTTTAAACGCCTCCACGAGGCATGGTGCATATTGCAGAAGCTAAACAGGAAAGGAGCCGCCAACAAGTCATCTCCCCATCCCCAGACGCTACCGTCACTTGCGAGGGATGCTTCTTCCACTGCAGCGTTGCCCTCACCTGCACCACCCGCCAGAGTTGCAGGTTCAGCAGCACCGCCTGTTGAGTGCACGGGATCGAAGGCGCGGAACCTCTTCAGCAAGGCCTCCACCTGGCCCTTCACGGCTTCGGCAGCAGCTGTGCAGCTTTCGTCGTCCACAGGCTCTAGCAGCTTGTCGAGGTTGGCGGCAGGGTCGCGAAGATGGAGGTGACTGAAGACACGTGTTAGGGCGGCCGAGGAAAGAGCGCGGGCTTCCCCCTCCACCAAGGGGCCGATACCGCCCAAGACTTCCTCAAGCGCCGCGACCAGATGAGGAAGCAGCTGGGTGGGGCCCTTGTCGGCGGTAGCCAGTGGCTCCTCCAAGCCCTTCTCGTAGAGTGCCCGTAACGCCACGCGGGTCCTCTCCTCGAGGGACTTGAAGGCCACGCGGTCTTCAGCCAGGATCTTCGCCTTGGCTTCCAGCTCGGCCTTCTCTGCCTCCACTTTTTGCTCCAGCTTCTCCAGCCGGCTACGCTCTGAAGCCTGTGCCTTCGCCAACTGCTCTAGCTCGGCGTCGCGACCCCTGACGACATCGTCCCGGGCCTTCATCTTCTCCTCCACCGCCTTGCGGCCCCAAGCTTCTTCCGCACGCTCACTTCACATGGTCTTCAGTTCGGCCTCTAGCAACCGGCAGCGATCCTGGGCGGCCCTGGCATCCTTCAGCGCCACCTCACGGGCAGCCGCAACTTGGGCGATGGCCTGCTTGTCCTTCTCGGAGTCCGCCGCAGCCCAGCTCAGTGCCGCCCGGACGGACACGTCGGAGTGAAACAAGCCAGAGATCAGCTCCAAGCGCCCAGCCACCAGGCAACAGTCGGCGACTTGAAGATCCTCCTGCAGCAGGGCCAGGGCAGAAAGAGCACACTCGAGGATGTCAGGGGAGGTGGAAGGATCCAGAGTCAGTAGCGTGGCGGGAGATGAAGCAGGCAACGTCGTCACCATGGCCTGGGAGGCTGGGGGTCCTGAGCTTCAGGGCCCCAGCAACCGAGCCAGACGCCGGCACCTCTGGAGCCAGCGGGGCTACGGGGCTGCCTCCTCCGGAGGACACTCCCCCAATCCTCGTGAGGACAATCGGGCCGGGGAAGCGCAAGCACCGTCGCTGCCCTTCCCTGCAGAGGAGGGTGCGGCCGTCGCAGGTGATTTGCTCTTGAGCAGTACCACCGCTTCCTCCTTCCTCTTCTTCGCCGTGGGCGTCGGCTTGATCAAGCAACGGAAAAGCGCCAAGAATCAGCAGCAGACGCAAGAACAAGGGAGGACAAGAATACTTACTGGTCCACCGCGGCGTAGTCTCTCTGCTTCCTAAGCTTGAAACCTGAGAGCCTCGCGGCCTGAGGCGCGGGCGTAGGGGCTCCAGGTGTAGAAGAGGGGGCAGCAGGTAGGCTGGAGGCAGCCCCAGGCAATGTCAGAGCAGGGGCGTCGTCTAGAGAGATCAGCGCCGACCTACCTCTCGTCGGAATCTCAACCAGTGACCTCCTCCGGGGACTGACCTTGGACCTCGAGGAGCCCCCTGCCGCATGCAGCTCCCCCCTTCCCAGGGGGACATCGACCTCGTCATGCCCAAATGGGAGGTCTCCCCCGCCCCTTCGCGGGTCGCTTCCGAGTCGCGCTCCTCTTCCTCCTCTTCTTCCTCCTCTCCCCCCTCGCGAGACTCGTCGTAAGACACGACCACCGGAGTTGTCGCCACCGGAACGTCTGAGGGCGCAGGCGGTACGAGCCCGCGCCCGTCGAAGACGGGCATGGGGGCGGCAGCCTCGGCCCCGTCTGAGCGGCAGAACAAGGGGACAAGGGAGTCCAGCGGGTACCCTTGGTCATCCCCGACCAAGGAACGGATGGCCGAGCACAACTCATCGACGGAGAGGGCCTCCAGGCGCAGGCAGAGGTCGTCCCCTTCGTCTCCAAGCTTCCAAAAGGGGCATGGGCGCGATTGGAGGGGAGCCACGCGCTGCGTCATGAACTCCTTGATGATCATGGCCCCCGTCAGCTTCGCCGCCCTCGAATCACCAGGCCTCAGATCGGTGGTCATCCTCTCCAACACCGGCGCCGCCCGGGGGTCGGTGAGCTTCGCGCGAAGCCACCCCTCCTGGGACACGGGCATCCCCGTCAGCAGCACAAGACGGGGGTGAGAACACTTGGCGTCCATCAAGACCCACTTGCTCCTGAAGCCCTCAGGGCCAAGGTTGCGAGATGGCGTTGGTCTTGTTGGCCGCGACGAAACCAACGCGCCCTGAGCAGGGGCCCTCCTTGAGCCGGAGGAAGAAGAAGTGGCGCAGCAGTGCCACGAACGGCATCACTCCGACGTATGCCTCGTAGTAGAAGGCGAAGATCGACAGGAGGAGGACGGAGTTGGGATGAAGATGGAGGGCGTGGATCTTGTAGTGGCTAAGGACGGAGTAGAAGAAGTTGTAGAAGGGGGGAACCAACCCGGCAACAATGTTGCTCATGAAGAAGGGGTAGAAGGTGCTGTCCGAGGCCTCCGACTTGGCGGAGCCAGCCCGGAGCACAGTCTCCCTCTTCTCGTCACCCTCCGCCGTCATCAGGAGCACGATGGCGAGGTTCTTCTCCGAAACGCTCGGCGGGTCGAGCAAAGGCTCGTACCAGGATGGCGGAGGACTGGCCCGAGCCTTCTTGGGCGCCATTGGCGGCAGGCTTGGAGAAGGATCCGAGCGGATCTGGAGTCTCTGGAGGCAAGGAGCAAGAAAGGGGATCTGGAGTGAGACGAAGGAAAGAAATGAAGGCAAATGCAGCCCGCGCCAGCCTTTTTGTCAGTCGGGCAGTTGCCGAGGCAGCGTGGGGAAGCGGAGACACCCATGTCCCATCAACCGCCACGCGTCAACCAAGGCAACAGGCTGTTGGGGCCCGCGGCGCTCCGCACTTGCCCTTTGGCTTCGCCTCGAAGCCAAGTCCGAGTGCGCCTTGGGCGGGGGGGGGGGGGGTGGGGGCTACTGTCGGCGTCCTGGGAATGGGGGTCCCCAGACTTGCCTCCCTGCGGCCCGCGGCATGGCTCCAACAGCGGCCCTGTACGGCCCATCTTCATCAGCAAACACTCAAGACCCTCACGAGGGGCCAAGCCTTGCGAGGCGGACGACGCAAGACTTCCTCGGGGGCAGCCTCACCATGCTGGCTCGTGATGGGTGGAGAGATCAAGGCGAGGGGCACCTCACAAGGTTTCTGTGATGCAAGCCATGACGACCAAGGCCAGGCGGGCGCCAGAGCACACAGCGTACTCGTTTCCTATTTGGTGCTAAAGAGGCAAGCGCAGGCGAGGAGTCCCGAGGCATCAGGCAAAGGTTTCCATATCGGTGCAACAAGACCAGGACCAGCAGGACGGCAGGACGAAGGTCACCGTGGAGCCCAAGACGGCGTCACCACCAGAGCCTTTGGCAGGCGAAGACCACCTTTAGTCAGGATAACTCGTACTAGTTGTCTCCCTTCGAATTTGGCCATTGTTGGATCCCTTCCTGCCTGCATTTGGGAAGAGGACCAGGGCCTCTATAAATAGGACTAGCCACCACAGTAGGAGGCAACTGAACTAAACTGGAGGGAACGGATAGAAGGCCATCCAGATCATCCTCATCCACACAAGCTCACCAAGCACAAGAGCACCTCTCCTCAGGAGGCTGTTCTTCCCTTGTAACTGTTCATCCTCAGCCAAGAGGCAATCCACCAAACCACACTGGAGTAGGTTATTACACCACATCGGTGGCTCGAACCAGTATAAACCTTGTGTCTCTTGTTCTGTGAGTTCGACACGCTGAGCTTTGAGATCGCGGTGAGGGCGTGAGCTAGGAGGGGGAGAGATCTTCATGCACACCCCAGTGTTCGAACCTCAAGGGTTTTGCCGGAACCCGAAATCTGACACATCCATCGATCCAACCAGCATTGATCTCTCGATACAGGAGCTCTTGCCCGAGATCCAAGCTCCCCTGCCTCCACGAACACGAGCGCCCATGGCCTTGTGCCCCTGCCATCCTAGCAGCAGCAACAACAACCTCGCTGGAGTCGCCACCCATGGGGCACCACTGTTGCACAAGGCCATCCTAAAGGGAAGATTACATTGCCGGTGACGTTTGGGGGAGAACTAAACTACCGGCACTACTAGAAAAAGGCTTACTAGTGGCGCACCAGTTTTGCCTACTAATGGCGCACTACTGGTGCGCCACTAGAACCACGCCACTAGTATTTTTTACTAATGGCGCACCAGGCAGTGCGCCATTAGTATAGGCCACGGTGCGCCATTAGTATGCCTCCCAGGGGGCCATATATACCCATGTGCTTTGCCATACTAATGGCGCACTGCGGGGTGATGCGCCATTACTATCCTTTGGCATACTAATGGCGCACTTCTGGGTGATGCGCCATTAGTATCCTCTGGCATACTAATGGCGCACTGCGGTGTGATGCGCCATTAGTGTCCTTTGGCATACTAATGGCAACTATCGCATTTCAAATACCGGTACCTGCAAACACAAACATATATGCAACACCACAAACATATGCAACACCACAAACATACATAGATCTAGCTAGGACATAAAAAGTGCATGTGCACATTGTTGGAGGGAGAACAACATAAAGATAGCTTCCCCCTTACTTACCTATCAAAAAAAGGGGTTTAACCACTTAATTTGGATGAATTTATGGTGCAAATGAGGTGAGGAGGAGGAGGCAGCCGAGACAAGCTTGGAGGAGGAGGAGGAGAGAATGAAGTGGGGAAAGTGAGTGGGTAGGTGTGGCTGTCCAAAATATCTAGCTCGTCCCAGGTTACTAATGGCGCACCACCACCTAATGCGCCATTAGTAACCCTGGTTACTAATGGCGCACCTACTGGTGGTGCGCCATTAGTAGTTTTGCAAAAAAAAGACACTAATGGCGCACCGTGGAAAAGTGCGCCATTACTAGCTTAAACTAGTAATGGCGCACTGTCCCCAGGTGCGCCATTAGTAGTTTTGCAAAAAAGTAAAAAAAAAATTGTAGTGGCGCACTACGTGGCTGGTGCGCCATTACTAGTTAGAACTAGCAATGGCGCACTGTGCCCTGGTGCGCCATTAGTATGTCTGGAAAAATAAAAAAAATTGTTACTAATGGCGCACCGTGTGTCTGGTGCGCCATTAGTGTATTTCACAGTAATGGCCCACCAGCACATGGTGCGCCACTGCTACATAGCAATGGCGCACCACATGTCTGGTGCGCCATTAGTGGCCATTCCATCTATAGCCCTTTTCCTAGTAGTGCGGACAGAGAAGGTTGTGTTTGATGTGCTTGATCTCCCCCTGCCGTACAGTGGGATTCTTGGACGCCCGGCCCTGGGCAAGTTCATGGCAGCATCCCACTATGCTTATAACACTCTGAAGATGCCTGGGCCATTGGGAGTCATCACTATCCCATCAAATGAGAAGGATGCAATTATCTGCGTGCACAAGATGTACCGGGATGTAGTCGCAGCAGAGGATGCGGCGGCAACAGCTCCCGCCAAGGAAAGGAAAGGAAAGAAAAGGGATTGTTGGACCTCCGGCAGGAGTCCGGGATGCGTGCCCCCTCCGAGTGCATGACACCCATTGACGACGCGCCGGAGTGTTCCAACAGCAAGAGATCCAAGGTTGCTGCACCCCAAGTGAAGAAGGTCCCGGCAGGGCTGGCTGGCGTTGACGGTACTTTCACCATCAGCGCCACCCTTGATGACAAATAGAAAAGCATGCTCGTTGCCTTCCTGTGGGCAAATATCGATGTGTTTTCCTGGCAACCATCTGATATCCCCTGTGTTCCTAGGGAGGTAATCGAGCACCACCCTGCTGTCTGCCCACACGCCCGACCTGTCAAGCAGAAAATCCAGAAGCAGGCCTTGAAGAGGCAGCAATTTACTACCGAGGAAATCAAGAAACTGGAGGCAACTAGTTTGGTCAGAGGAGTACTGCATCCAACATGGTTAGCAAGTCCAGTGGTAGTCCGGAAGGCTAACGGAAAATGGAGGCTTTGCGTTGATTTCACAGTTCTCAACAAGGTTTGCCCGAAGGACCCATTTCCCTTGCCGCGTATCGACCAGATTGTGGATTCCACCTCAGGGTGTGATTTTCTCTCCTTCCTGGATGCATATTACGGGTATCACCAGATCTTCATGTCCAAAGAAGATGAAGATAAGACATCATTCATCACCCCATGTGGTGCGTACTGCTTTGTCTGCATGCCATTCAGACTAAAGGGTGCCGGGTCCACTTTTGCAAGGGCGGTTCAGATTGGTTTTGAGCCATAGTTACACAGAAACATAGAAGCTTATATGGATGATATCATGGTCAAAACCAATGATAAGACCACTCTTACCTAGGATTTGTAGGAGACATATGCTAATCTGCGCAAGATCACCTTGAAGCTTAATCTCGAGAAGTGTGTGTTGGGAGTCCCCTTCGGCAAGCTGCTTGGTTTCTTCGTGTCCCATCGGGGGATCGAAGCTAACCCCGACAAGATCAAAGCCATCAAGAAAATCCAAGCACCAAGGACAGTTAAGGATGTGAGGAGCTTGATGGGATGCGTTGCCACGTGATACGTCTCCAACGTATCTATAATTTTTGATTGTTCCATGCTGTTTTATTATCAATCTTGGATGTTTTATAATCATTTTATAGTCATTTTATATCATTTTTTGGTACTAACCTATTGACATAGTGCCAAGTGTCAGTTGCTATTTTTTCCATGTTTTTTACATCGCAGAAAATCAATACTAGACGGAGTCCAAATGCAACGACACTTCACGATGATCTTTTATGGACCAAAAGGAAGAAGTTGGGCCCTGGTTGCACGTGGGGGAGTCCCGAGGAGGGGACAACCCACCAGGGCGCGCCAGGAGGCCCGGGCGCGCCGTCGTGAGTTGTGCCCACCTCGGGTGCCTCCTGGACCGCCTCTTTGCTCTGTAAATACCCCAAAAATACCAGAACCCTAGAAGCGTCGACGAAATATTCATCCAGCCGCCGCGAAGTCCAGAACCACCAGATCCAATCTGGACACCATCTCGGATGGGGTTCACCACCTCCATTGGTGCCTCTCCGATGATGCGTGAGTAGTTCCTTGTAGACTTTGGGGTCTGTAGTTAGTAGCTAGATGGCTTTCTCTCTCTCGCTGAATTCTCAATACAATGGTCTCTTGGAGATCCATATGATGTAACTCTTTTGCAGTGTGTTTGTTGGGATCTGATGAACTTTGAGTTTCTGATCAGTCATATCTTTTTATATCCATGAAATTCATTTGAGTTTCTTTGATCTCATATAGCCTCGTATTTCTTCTCTGATATTTGGTTTTGTTTGGCCAACTTGCTCTATTTATCTTGCAATGGGAAGAGGTGCCCGGTAGTGGGTTCGATCTTACGGTGCTTGATCCCGGTGACAGAAAGGGAAACGACATGCATGTATCGTTGCTACTAAGCATAAAAACACGAGATCTATATCTAACGCCATAGATAAACAGATCTTGTCTACATCATGTCATCGTTCTTATTGCATTACTCCATTTTCCCATGAACTTAATACACTAGATGCATGCTGGATAGCGGTCGATGTGTGGAGTAATAGTAGTAGATGTAGGCAGGAGTCGGTCTACTAATCTTGGACGTGATGCCTCTGTAATGATCATTGCCTGGATACCGTCATAATTATTTGAGGTTCTATCAATTGCCCAACAGTAATTTTTTTACCCACCGTTTGCTATCTTTCTCGAGAGAAGCCACTAGTGAAACCTACGGCCCCCGGGTCTTCTTTCTCATATATTTGCTTGCGATCTACTTTTCCTTTGCATTTTTATTCAGATCTATTAAACCAAAAATACAAAAATACTTTGCTGCACTTTATTTATTTGCGATCTATTATTTCAATCTACTACAATTTTCTGGCATCGTTACCCTAAAGGGATTGACAACCCCTTTAACACATCGGGTTGCGAGGTGTTGTTATTTGTGTGCAGGTGCCATTTACGTTGTGTTGCTTGGTTCTCCTACTGGTTCGATAACCTTGGTTTCTTCACTGAGGGAAATACCTACCGTTGCTGTCCTGCATCATCCCTTCCTCTTTGGGGAAATACCGACGTAGCTCAGAGAGCAATCACCGCGCTAAGTATATTCATTTGCAAGTCTGCCGAGCATGCCCTGCCGTTCTTCAAGGAAACTGCGCCACTACTTCCAAGCCCATGAGATCACGGTTGTTACTCGTTTCCCGTTGCAAAGGATACTCCGAAACCCTGAGGCTACCGGCAGAATAGTGGAGTTGGTTTTGGAGTTATCCAGCTTTGGTTTGAAGTTTGAGAGCACATCAACCATTTAGAGCAGGGCGCCGGCAGAGTTTATTGCAGAATGGACGCCAACCCCTGATGAGGAAGTGACAGAGACAACTATCCCCGGCAAGGAATCACCCCAAGAATGGATTATGTATTTTGATGGCGCTTTTTCCCTACAAGGTGCAGGGGCTGGTGTGCTTCTTGTTGCCCCCTCTGGGGAGCACTTGAAGTACATCGTCCAAATGCACTTTGCCCGGGAAGAAGCCACCAACAATACAGCTGAGTATGAAGGGATCCTTGCCGGCCTCCGAATTGCAGCATAATTGGGAATCAAGAAGCTAATCATACGAGGAGATTCGCAGCTTGTGGTGAGATAAGTCAACAAGGATTATCAAAGCCCATTGATGGAAGCATACATCGAGGAAGTGAGGAGATTGGAGGAGCACTTTGACGGGTCGCAAACAGAGCACGTATCCCGTGCGGAAAACAGCATAGCTGATCACCTGTCAAAGTGTGCTACGCAGAAGCTTCCTGTGGAACCAGGAACTTTTGTTCTCCATATCTATCAACCCTCCGTATCACCAACCACAATGGCCCGGAAAAGGAGAAAGTTGGACTACGGTAAGCCTCTCCCGGTCGAGCCGTCCGCTCCCGACAGAGACCCTGCCGAAAACAACTCCTCACAGCCTGCCGGACCACCCCCTCCAGCCGGGAAAATGGACCCCGCGAACGAGGCTAGTGCTCCCGCAGCAGAGGAGGTGCCTCTAGTCCTCGTTGCCGAGCCCCAAGCTCCAACTTGGGCAAGGCACATTGTCCGCTTCCTCCAAACCGGAGAACTTCTCGGCGACCAAGACGAAGCTGAGAAAGTAGCCCGGAGGGCCAGTATGTATCAGTTTGTCAATGACATTCTGTACAGAAGGAGGCCCAATGGTGTGAAATTGAAGTGTGTCTGCCGAGAGGATGGAAAGGAACTGCTGGCTGAGATTCACAGTGGAATGTGCGGTTCACACATTGGATCAAGGGCATTAGTTGGGAAAGCATTCCGGCAAGGATTCTATTGGCCCACAGCCCTCCAAGATGCGGTCGAGCTCATCATGACATGTGAAGCCTGCCAGTTCCATTCCAAGAGAACACACCTGCCTGCCCAAGCACTTCAGACAATCCCTCTATCATGGCCATTTTCGGTCTGGGGGCTCGATATCCTTGGCCCCTTCCCCCGAGTAATCGGGGGCTTTGAATTCTTGTTCGTCGCCATCGACAAGTTTACAAAGTGGCCGGAAGTGACTGCCGTGAGAAAGGGGACTGCTCAGTCAGCTATCAAGTTCTTGAAAGAATTGGTGTGTCGCTTTGGAGTTCTGACAAGGATCATCACCGACAACGGCACCCAATTCACAAGCCACGCCTTCATGCAATATGTTCGTCCCGTCAGATGCAAGATCACATTTGCCTCTGTGGCACACCCCCGAAGCAATGGACAAGCTGAGAGGGCGAACAATGAAGTGCTACGTGGACTCAAGACAAGAACTTTCGATACGGTGCAGAAGCACGGCAGGCGGTGGATCGAGGAGCTGCTGGTAGTTCTCTGGTCGCTCAGAACGACACCTAACCGAGCTACCGGGCAGACTCCCTTCTCCCTGGTCTACGGAGCAGAAGCAGTTATCCCCATGGAACACATTTACAGGCCCCCCCCCGAGTGCTTGCCTATGATGAAGTAGCGCAAGATCAGCACCGGCGTGACCATGCTGTGCTACTAAAGGAGAACTTCTCCGGGCTGCTACGCGTGCTGCACACTACCAGCAAGCCCTACGTCGCTATCACAGCCACAGGGTTCATGCCCGGTGTTTTGAGGAAGGTGACCTTGTCCTTAGGCGCGTTCAGTCCGCCAAGGGTACAAACAAGCTATCACCAAAGTGGGAAGGCCCTTACCGGGTGGTACGAGTCACCAGACCCGGCGCAGTCCATCTGGAGACCGGAGATGGCACTCAGTTGCAAAACTCATGGAATATTGAGCATCTCCGCAAGTACTGCCCGTAAGGCGCGAGGCTGCCGGGCACTACCCGGCAGCCACCCTTTTCTACAGGCCTTGCCTCAGCTGCATGTAATCCCTTGTACAAAGCCGGGGCGATGACCCCGTGCAAGAGAAAATAAAGAAGCGCTGTAGGGGGGCCCCCAACTAAGATTTCATGCAAGCATGAGCACACCAAGATCACTGCATAAGCATTTCATGAGCATTTGCATATGCATATAGATAGGGTTGCATCCTGCATTCATTCTCATCTATATGGACTTGCAGGTTCCTGTCGTGAACTTGGCTTCGACAAAGAACGAGAAGATTGCACGACGCATCGGTCCCCGGCAAGCCAAACAGATAAGTTTTACCTCTTGTCCATTAGTGTTCTATAAAGCTATGACTTTGCATAAGAAAACCTCGCCTCTCTTTTGAAACTTAGGTGCTCCCATCCATGACTCGAACATTGCTTCGGGCAGGATGGTCGCACTAGCCTTTGGTAAAAAGGAGCTGGCGGGGAGCTGGCACCTCTGTCTGTTCCCCGGCAGACGTAGCTCTCCGGCACACAAAGAGGGTGCCGGCGCGATATCCTGCCGGGAAAAACTCATTTATTTTCATTAAAGAGGCACTCCACCTCTGTATGGACATACACATGCACGGGTTCCCGGTATAGTTCATCTTTTTCATTCATATGCTGATACAAGTACAAGCATTACAGAACAAAAAGATGGACTCGAGAGATTACATTATTTGAATTAAAATTTGGCGATTGCCTACAAGTTTAAGATTGAAAAAAGATAAGTGCTCCGTAATTCCCTTTCTTGTCACTCTCCTCCTAGGCACAGCCATCGAAGGCGAGGTGGGAAAAAGGAGCGCCTGGGCGGAGGCCCAGCCCGCTCTCATCAGGCTCTAGGAGAGGTAACCCGGAGAGAACGAGGGAACGCCTCGATGGAGAGCATGGTGGAAGGCGGCCCAGTCAACCACTGTCACCAGGGCCAGAAGGACTCGACAGGGCTAACAGAGCTGCAGCCCAAGAGGAAGCCTGCCGGGGTCTAGCTGGAAGACTGCTGGAGGAGCCCGGCAGTACCATCTGCACCTCTGCATCCAACTCCCCAGTAAATCGCACTACCGGGGAGGAGACACAGATGCAGATGATGGTGTTGCCACCTGATGAAGATGGTGCGGGCGACGACCAGCCGGAGTCAGAGTCGTCACTCCCCCACCCACTGCTGTCGTCATTGCCGTCACTGTCTTCCTCGTCTCTTTTGCTCGAGGAGGAGCTTTCGTCATCGGTCGAGCTCTTCGCCCAGCACCCTAAGCGACCTCTCGAGCGCCCGAAGATCTTGATGCAAAGCGAGCCATTCTCCATTAATTTGAACTAGAGAACGTGCCCTTCCGAGAAGCCATGGGCACGGGTGAAGGTCTTCCAGCCGCGGTGGAGATACATCACATGAGGGGCGGGGAACTCGACGTCAACTCTCGTACCTCCATTCCGGTAGCCCCTCATGTGCAGCGGCAGAGCGCGTGGCCGCTCGAGCTCCATCTCCTGCGCAAAGGGAGTTGGGAGGCAAAGATGGCCACACACGGGCTTGTACAGCCTAATGATGAACTCCCGGGGTTGGTTGCCGACATGGCTTTTCATCGGGGGAGGAGCCGCCGGCGGGGGCGCCACAAAGGCACCGCCCCACCCTCTTCCTCCTCGAGCACCGCGGCGACCATGACCACGTCCCCTTCCTCCTCTCCTTGCGGACAATTCCGCTACCTCAGGGTCCGGAGGGGGAGGGGTGCGCTGTCGACAAGAAGCCCTCATCGTCGCCACCGGAGCACCACCGCGCCCTCACCCTCCTGCCATGACTAGAAGAGGAGGATCACAGAGGAGGAGAAGTGTGTGCAGGAGAACACTGCCCCGACCCCTTTTATAGGGAAACGGGAAAAGGGGCTGGCTTCTCCTACGGGAAACGGCCGCCCCTCTCCTCCAATGCGGCCTCTCTACACCCGCTGTGGCTCTGAGGGTCAAGGCCGGCCCTCCGCTCCAACCATCGACGCTCCATTTTCAGCCATAGCACCCTTCCCCGTGTCCTCCGCATCCACCACCTACCACGCCCGATGCATGCGGAACACATGGTAGGTGAGGGAGTCCTGGACTAAGGGGTCCACGGGCGTCCGGCATGTTATCCATGGGCCGGGCTGATGGGTTGTGAAGACCGAAGACCATACTCGTGTCCGGATTGGACTCTCCTTGGCATGGAAGGCAAGCTTGGCGACCAACTATGAAGATTCCTTCTTATGTAACCGACTCTATGTAAACCCTAGATCCCCCCGGTGTCTATATAAACCGGAGGGGTTAGTCCGGAAAGGACAGATACACATTACCATAGTCATACAGGCTAGGCTTCTAGGGTCTAGCCATTACGATCTCGTGGTAGATCAACTATTGTAACACTCATATTCATCAAGATCAATCAAGCAGGAAGTAGGGTATTACCTCCATAGAGAGGGCCCGAACCTGGGTAAACATCGTGTCCCCCGTCTCCTGTTACCATCGATCCTAGACGCACAGTTTGGGACCCCCTATCCGAGATCCGCCGGTTTTGACACCGACATTGGTGCTTTCATTGAGAGTTCCACTGTGCCGTCGACAAGAGGTTCGATGGCCCCTTCAATCATCAACAATGCCGCTGTCCAAGGAGGAACCTTCCTCCCCGGACAGATTTTTGTGTTCGGCGGCTTCGAACTGTGGGCCAACTCGCTTGGCCATCTGGAGCAGGTCGATAGCTACGCCCCTAGGGATGGCACCCACAGGGTTTGGGTACGGGAGGAGCCACCCCATAGCCTTACCTGTCATCCCAAACCTTACCCATCACCCGTACCCATACCCATTGATGGGTACAATTTTTCCCATACCCGTCACCCATCAGGGTAAATGGGTACCCGCGGGTAAAATTACCCAGATTTGCAATACATCAATTTGAGCATTACATAGTCATGAACAACAACATGTCATAATAATTTGTAAACAACAACACATCATGACAACAACGCATACTCGTTCGTGGGCTAGCTATTGTGGTGTAGCGGCCTAACATGAATGCATGATGAGGTCTTTTTAGGGCTTTGGGATTTATGTATATATAATATGTTTAATATCTGAATAAATAATATATATGGCCTATTTGTCAGAATATATGCGGGTACATGGGTATGGGTTATACTAAACCATACCCGTACCCACTATACCCGATGGATATGAAGTTTTCCTATTTATGTACCCATGGGTATTTTTCTGGCCCATACCTTTGCCCTAATAGGGTTTTTACCCGCAGGGTACGCAGGTAATGGGTACCCATTGCCATCTCTATACGCCCCTGGCCTTCAGTTCAGATTTGGAATTGAACTACGTCGCGGATATCCGTGGAGACTTGATCTTCAAGGGATTCAAGCCCGCGGCAATCGCTCCCCCTCGCCCCGATGAACATGACTTAAATTTGTCATCGAATCACACCCAGGAGATGGTTCCTGCTGCTGCAACGGCCTTAGAGCCAAAGCAGATCGTGCCATCCAAGGCCATAGAGTCCGCGGCGTTGGACCGCACACGGACTCGACATCCCGCAATATTCACATCAAGGGAACTCCGGGCTCATCTCCGGTTATAAGTTCCGGACCAGGTACGCCTGCGGACACCAAGCTGGATCGGTTATCGATTTTCAAATTTAGCGCCGCAGACATCTTCCAGCATTCACCTTTGGGTGATGTGCTAAACTCTTTAAAGAATTTGTCCTTGGAGAAGGACTCACAGCCGAACTATGTCCGGTTCGAGCTAGAGATGGATGACGAGGAATTCTGCTTCCCGCCCGCCATGCACTTCATAGCCACTGTCGATGACTTAACCGACGTGCTTGACTATGGCTCCGGAGACATCGACGGTATGGACGACGATGCCGACAAAGAGCAAGGCCAAAACCCACCATTCACTGGACGTTGGACGGCTACCTCTTCGTATGATGTGTACATGGTTGATACACCCAAAGGATCTAGCAATGATAAAGAAGAGCCAGATGCGAATAAAACCTCTGAGACACAGTCCAAGTGCCGACGCCCCAAAGGCCGTTCTAAGATCGTCGCTCAAAAGACGGCAACACCAGCACCGGAGAAAATAGTACTCCAGGCGACGCCGAAAACAATGAAGACCCTGTCGAAGCTGCATCCGAATAGGAGGAACACGACAACATGCAAGACAACCCTGATGAACAGGACATAGAGGATGACTCGGAGGACGATAGTTACCGTCCACCCTCCGAGGAGGAGACAAGCCTCGGCAACAAAGACTTCATCGTGCCTGAGGATCCTCTCGAGCAGGAGTGCTTTAAGCTTCAGCTCATAGCCACTGCAAGGAGCCTGAAAAAGAAACAACAGCAGCTTCAAGCTGAACAAGATCTGCTCGTCGACAGAAGGACTGATGTCCTGACAGCCGAAGAATACGGCCTCAAGCGCCCAGCCAAGAGCTATCCGAAATGCAGACTGCTACCTCAATTCAATGAGGAGGCACTGGAACACATATCTCCCTCGCATAATGCAGAACGACCACCACGTAGTCGAGACAGGGCGGCCGACCGGCCACCCCGCGGTCGGGATAAAGCGGCAACTCAGGCTGAACAGCAGCCGGCCCCACTGCCCCGTAAAAATAGAGACGGAAGAGTTCGGGGTCACACGTACGACCTCCGGCAGACCCCTGGACAGTAGAGCAGGACATACAAGATCGATCTACGGATCGCGATGACGTGCCTCGAGGCACGATGACGGCTACCTATTCGGACGTGACAAACCGAGCTACGCCCGGGCCGAAAGCCGCAGATGGACTCCATCAGAGGTACGTCGCGATGTGGCCCGATACAGAGGTGCCGCACACCCTCTCTACTTAAAAAATGAAGTACTAGATCATGAATTCCCCCGAGGGGTTCAAGCCTATCAATATTGAATCATACAACAGAACAACCGACCCCGCAGTATGGATCGAAGATTTTATTCTTCACATCCACATGGCCCGAGGAGATGACCTCCATGCCATCAAATACCTCCCATTAAAACTCAAAGGACCAGCTTGACACTGGCTAAATAGTCTGCCTGAGAACTCCATCGGCAGCTGGGAGGACTTAGAAGAAGCCTTCCTCGACAACTTCCAAGGTACATATGTACGGCCACCCGATGCTGATGACTTTAGCCACATAGTTCAACAATCTGGAGAATCAGCCAGAAAATCCTGGACTAGGTTCCTAACCAAAAAGAACAAGATCGTTGACTCTCCGGATGACGAAGCCCTAGAGGCCTTCAAACACAACATCCGTGATGAATGGCTCGCCCGCCACCTCGGCCAAGAAAAGCCGAAATCCATGGTAGCCCTCACAACACTCATGACCCGCTTTTGCGCGGGTGAGGACAGCTGGCTGGCCCGAAGCAAAAACACAGCCAGTGAGGCAGGCCCCACGGAGGCCAAGAAGAGCACCGGCAAGCTCCGGCGCAATAGACACAAACTCCGAAGCAATGGCGATAACACCGACGACACAACAGTAAACGCCGGATTCAGCGGCTCCAAGTCCGGCCAACGGAAGAAGCCCTACAAGAGGAACAATGAGGGACCTTCCAGCCTGGACCGCATACTCGACCATCCGTGCAAGATACATGGCACCCCAGACAAACAAGCCAATCACACCAATAGAGATTGATGGGTCTTCAAACAGGCTAGCAAGTTAAATGCCGAGAACAAAGAAAAGGGATCACAAAGTGAGGACGAGGACGAAGAGCCCCAGCAGCCGAGCACCGGGGGGAGGAAGAAATCCCCCCCCCCAAGTCAAAATGGTGAACATGATATATGCCACGCACATCCCCAGAAAGGAGCGCAAAAGGGCACTCAGGGACGTCTACGCGGTAGAGCCAGTCGCCTCAAAGTTCAATCCGTGGTCGTCATTTCCGATCACCTTCGATCGTCGAGATCATCCGACTAGTATCCGCCATGGCGGTTCGGCCGCACTGGTCCTCAACCCAATCATCGACGGATTCCACCTAACACGAGTCCTGATGGTTGGTGGAAGCAGCCTCAACCTGCTCTACCAGGATACAGTACGGAAGATGGGCATTAATCCCTCACGAATCAAACCCACAAAGACTACCTTTAAAGGAGTCATACTAGGCATTGAGGCCCTGCACGGGCTCAATCACGCTGGAACTGGTCTTCGGTTCTCCGGACAACTTCCAAAGCGAAGAGTTAATCTTCGATATCATCCCCTTTCGCAGTGGCTACCACGCACTGCTCGGACGAACTGCGTTCGCTAGATTCAACGTGGTCCCACACTATGCTTACCTCAAGCTCAAGATGCCCGATCCACGCGGCGTCATAACAGTTAATGGAAATACGAAACGCTCCCTCCGTACAGAGGAGCACACAGCCGCCCTAGCAGCAGAAATACAGAATGGCCTTTTCAACCAGATCCGCAATCCGGTTGCCGAGCCCACGAACACCATCAAGAAGGTCCGGGCTACGCTGCCACAGGACAACTCGGCCCGTCAAGAGCTTGACTAACAATTCGGCCTCCGTCCCAGCCCTAATCAAGTAGTGGCATTCGTACCACGCGCACATAATTACACACTCAAAATTCCATGGGCCTCGATGGAGGCATAGCTTGTGGTCCACAGTACGGCCAGACCGACCCCGGACTCACATATACCTTCCCCTTTTTTCCTTTTGTTTCAGGTTATTTTTCCCATGTGCTTGATAACTAGTCCCTTCGAAGGATCGACATACAAAGACAGCTAGCAGCATAAGTGCGTAGGGTAACCTCTACACGTTCTTCTTGACGGTATTTCTACTTATTTCTCAGGACCCGCACGCTGCGCCCCCTCAACTCCGGCATGTTAAATAGCCTGGATGCTTATTGCACCTTTTGTACAGGATACGCCTTGACGTATCCATAAAGTTATAATAAAAATGGTTTGCGGCCCAGTTTCTGTGGTTTGCGTTTCTTACTTCATTTTTATTTCGATTTGCTTATTGATCGCATCCGTACAATCTGGTACGTCTCATATTCACCAAGGGCTCCCTATCGTCCCATAATACGGCAGCAAAGTCCGAACACTTCTTCTAGATAAGTTCGGCGCCCCGAATTTAGCATTATATGCATTGGCTCTGAATCATGTCTTTGGTTAATAGTTGGGTTGCCCGGCTCCTCTGCTTGCTACCCTACATTCCGCTGAATCGGCTAGGGTAGTAAAGGGAGAACTACTGCAATTGTGCCCTGGCCTTGACCAGATGAGCACCTCAGTAGAGAAAGCTGAAAACTGACTGTCATGATATGGCGAGAGCCGGTCAGCTGCTCGAGGGTTACAAATCGTTGGAGATTTTTTCCGCATTATGCGAAGAGATCGGCACTTCCCGATCAGATGCTGACAGCACTCTGGTTTAAACCAGGGGCTGCGCCCATGCTTTATTATAAAACTCCTATGGCTAAGTGAGGGCGTTCAAGCCGTATAGTCTGATTGCCTTGTTCATTGCGCTAAACAACTCCTTCAAGGACCATGTAATTGGATCAAGATTGTTTAGATTCCATTCCGAACTCCTCCGTACTACCTACGTGAGGGCAGAAGCCGACGACTGGCCAACCCTCAGATTACATGCAAGACGGCCGCACAGGAGGAAACAATTCAAAGCATAATAAAATTACTTTACAAAAACCGGCTTTGTTCTCATAATACAAGGCAAAGGCAATATGAATACATTCATTCAAATACAATGTCCTGCGAACATTGCGCCGCTACAAGTCAAGACCCTTCTACGACATTCGCGAAATATCGCTCGGGTGTGCGGTGTTCCTTGCCCTCTGGCGGCCTGCTGGCAACTTCAACAGTGTTCATCTTTGCCCACCACATCTTGCAGCGAGCGAAGGTCATACGGTCACCTTCAATACAGGCGGAGCGCTTGACGACGTCCAGCCGGGGACAGGCGTTCACCATCCGCCTCACGAGTCCGAAGTAGCTGACAGGCATAGCTTCGGCTGGACTTCTTTGACCCGGGCCTTGATCTTCTTACGGGCGGCTTGCTGCTGGACAGCCTTCTCCTCGGCCTTGCCCAGGGCCTTCCTCAGGGCCTCGACCTCTGTCGCGGATTCTGCACATATCACAATACCGCTGTCAATATACAACGCTTATTCTTTCCCGAACACATAGCAGGTCGTTCCTCACCTTGCTTCTCCAGGAGCCGAATTCTAACCTCGCCGACCTCGTTCTCGGTCCGCTCCAGCCTCTGCTTCAGTTCAGAAACCTCGGCAGCATGCGAGGTCGCGGCCAACAGTGACGCCTGCTTATCGATACATATTCAGTTAGCCTCCTATAAATTAAGGATTGATCCTCTGTCCGGTTCTTCTTGCCGAACACCGGACATTGTCTCAGGGGCTATGGACTACACGTGGTTTTTCTCTTTCTTACCTCGAAACCTGTCAACAGGTTGCTGCAGGCTTCATTCGGTCTGCTCTTGGCGGAATGAACCTTCTCGATCACCGCACTCATAAGGACATGTCACGACCGGTTTTCCAATAAAAATATTTATTGAGAAATCGATCCCTTTTACGGACCAGTAGAGAAGAATCCTTCTTACTGGTAGACAAAATCTTGATCACAGAAGAAAATACCAGGAGTACTGAATATAATACATGGTTGAGCGGAGACTGCTCAACAATTTATTACATACACGCCAATACTACATAAAGGCGGATAGGGTGGCATAACTACTAACTCACAATAAAAGCGGTGGTGGAAATATCACAGCGAAGTGGGTGACATGACTCCTGAATCTAACAGCTCTTCGAGCGTCGGAGTGAGGCTCGAGGATACTTATTGTGGGTGGCGGAAGCGAATAGAATACAAGTGACCAATATCCAAGATCACACGGGACTGACTGGGATTCCTCTAGGTGTCGGACTCACTATCAAACTCTTCATCCATGAGATCGCCTTCGTCAACATCTGGCCAAATCAACAAGCCAGGTGAGTACTATGAAAGTACTCGCAAGACAGTTCGGACATAAGATATAACAAATGTAAACATGATGCATATGAACAGATTAACAAGCGCACTCAGACAATGAGATAGCAATGCATGGACAATAAAAGGGAAGTCGGGCGGTAGTCCTCCCGAAATCCCAAAGTAATACTGAGGGCCAATCGAGTGTCTGAATGACTCCTCGAAAGGATACAAATGAAATAACAATGCCGCAGTCGGGCGTCAAGGCGACACCACATAAAGGGCTCATAATTGAATATGAAAGACAGTGCGTGCCACAGTCGGATGTCTGAGCGACATCACATAAAGGGCTTATATCAAAAGTAAATAACGGACATGCCACAGTCGGACGTCTGAGCGACATCACATAAAGGGCTTACATCAAAAGTAAATAACGGACATGCCACAGTCGAACGTCTGAGCGACATCACATAAAGGGCTTATATTGAAAGTAAATGACAAGAGTGCCACAGTCGGACGTCTGAGCGACATCACATAAAGGGCTTATATCAAAAGTAAATAATGGACATGCCACAGTCGAACGTCTGAGCGACATCACATAAAGGGCTTATATCAAAATTAAATAATGGACATGCCACAGTCGGACATCTGAGCGACATCACATAAAGGGCTTATATCATAACTTAATAATTCAATAGCTCAAGAATATAGATCATTTCAAGTACGAGATAAATAAAAGGTTAGTCCATCCACAGGAATAACAATTCAAACGGGTATACCACTTAAGCTTGTTCACCGGGGATTTACCACTAGGACTGACATAGATATGGATATACTGGCCATGGTCCTTGATCACGGACACGATGACTCGGAAGGATTTGACTCTGCAGAGTTTGTACTTTAACCACAGCCAACGGATTTCAGTAGTCACGAGGACTAGTTTCGTTTACGGTGTTTTAGGAGAAACACATCTAACCAGTACACACCCATTCAACATTCCGATGCCAGGAATCACCCTCGGCAAAGTTCAAGAAAAACCTTGAGACGGGGAGGCTACAACCTCGCGTAGCATGGGATCAAATTTATATACGCGCGCTCTAAGGGGTGCCCCCCTCTCGGTCCCAACCGGAAACACCCATGCCCCCTGACCGGATGACTGGCTTTAATCCAGGGCCATGGAACCCTCATCCCGGCCCCTCTATTTGGTGTGTACAAGGAAAGAGGTTAACAACTTACTAAACCGTATTCTTTGCAGAAAACATGTGGCAGCACGAAAGGGAAGGAACGGTAACGTGACTCAGTCACGTTAACGTCGGAGTTTAATGGATGACGTAAGGCTGGCATGTTAAAACAATACCACCTCACTACCTTTCATGTCACCACATGATCAGGTCATCTCTCATCAAAGGTCACGGTAACTTTGAAACACACGGTCAGTTGCCTTACATGCAACGTAATACTCACCGATGCTCATATACCATGCACAACCATTCAAGCAAACATGCAAAACACCTATCATATCAAAGGTTCAAACATGCTTGCCTGGTTTGGAGAAGTCGGAGTCTAGCTCGGCGAAGTTCGCGGCTCCGTCACCTCCTCCGGAACCTACGGTATAACGAAACCGTACACTAACGTGAAAATCATCGCGTGCATAAAATTTGTTCCAAATTTTTTCCAAATAAATACTATAAAAAACTAGATAAAAATACAAGACTGACAGAAAAAGAATCAATCAAAAATCATCTTTCATTAAAAAGTTATAAGGGTTTTAGTCCAGGGACTAATCTGTGATGAAACAGAAAAGAACCAGGGACTTAACTAGAAAACAGAAAACGGTTCGGAGAAAAGGGCGCCAGCCCAAAGAGAAGACGCATTCTGCCCGAAGGCGCCATTAGAAAACGGTTCGAGGGGGAGAGAGAAGAGAGGCTGACGGGGGGGTCCCACATGTCAGGTTTAAAACTTCGCCGGCGCCCGAAGGCTGCGGTGGTCGCCGGCATCGAACCACAGCGAGGCAGGGAGATCGGAGGGTACCAAGAGGTTCAGTGTGTTCTTCCGCGTGTGTGGGTGGTGGACTTGGCTGTCGGAGAGCACCACGTCGACGGCGACACTTTCTCCGGCGGACGGTGGTTCGGGCGATGGTGGAGAACTCCGGTGGGTGCTACAAACTCCAAATTGAAGCGCGGGTCAGGAGAGTGGATGCATAAGGAAGCTACTGGCAAGAGTTGAGGGGTAGAGGTGCACGCACGGGAGCGAATCGAGCTGGGTCCCGTGGCGGGTCGAGGCGTCCGGAGTTGGGGAAGAAGGCTTCCTCGGGGCTCTTCCAGTGGCTTGGCGTGGTATTGGTGGTGCGTAGGGGTGGTGTGAGTTCGAGTTCGAGCTCGGGGCCTCTATTTATAGGCGATCCGAGGGGGTGGCCGTGAATGGGATTTCTCCGGCGAGCGATTACGGCGAGGCAGAGGTTGGGTAGGGGGTTTAGGGGGCGAGGCACCATCAAGGAAGTTCACTGGTGCCGTTCCACCGCTAAACCTCGGTCGGGCTTGGCGTAATGCGCCGCTCATCGACGGGGCGGCCGTACGGGCACGGCAGCGGCAGAGAGCGCGCTCCGCGCTTAGCAGTTCACGACGAAGGATGGCAGCGCGCACGGGGGAGTGGATGGCCACGCGGCGGTCTCCGGTGGCTTGGGCGGCGCTGGACGGCGCCGTCCACGCTGCGCCTCCCTCTGGCAGCCGCAAAGCCGCTGCTGCCGTCGCTCACGGGTGGCGCACCTCCTCCTGCTCGTCGCCCACGCCCGCAAGACTCCAGGAGCTCGTGCGGCGCAGGGATAAGAAGGAGGGGACGGGGAGCAAGGCGCCACCGCGGTACTGGCGAGATTGAGAACGGTTTCTGAAGAAAACGACAGTGTTCCTGAAACTGTTTAACTGAACTTTCTGAACATGATAGCAACAGTGCCAGTCAGGTGTTCGACGAAATGATTTGGCATGAAGAAATTTTTTTTTCTGGAGCTGGGACTTGGTGAGGTGACCTCTCAATGCACCCAGAGGCTGCCTGAATTTTCTCAGATTTTTAGGAGGAGAATTCAAATGAATTTCATCAAATTTGGCAAATAAGGTCCAAACTTGCAGCAAGTACAATTTGAAATATTTGAACTGAAGACCAGTGGATCTTCATGGATCCTGGTTGAGGGCTCAAAGGACTAGCTGGGGAAACTTGTTTGGAGGAAAGAATCAAAGTAGAAAGGGTAGCTCCTTTGTAAAATTCCAAGAGCCAAAGTAGAGGGCAGAAATTGTTTTTGATGAGAAATAAATGGAAACAAATATATGGAGAGGTTCAACTTGCTGGATTTGAAGTATATCATGATCCAAAGATGGGGAAAGGCTTTTGGGAGAGGATTTCCACTTGGGTCATGGCAAGAGGGATTTTTGAAAGGGGGAGAAAATCACTCCAAATGCCATAGGGCTATTTTTAAAAGATTTTTTTAAAATAAATTTCCCAAATGAAAAACAATTGGGTTTGAGTCCACATAAGATGCAAAAACCTCCAAGGTCAAAATCAAGTCTTGGGTGAATCCAAAACAAAACACTTGTCATAAAAGAAAAATATTTTGAGAGGGGAAGTTCTTTTAGAAGAAAAATTTAAATACCCTCCTCAAATCAAATAAAAGATTTTGATAAAACCAAAAATAAAAACTTTGGGTGTCACAGGACACGGTGCTCGTCCACGACGGTGGCGCCTCGTAGCCCCTCCTTCAGGTTATCCGGCGCCCCTGGATGGACGGGGGCCACCGGTGGAAGCAGCACACCCCCCCTCCTTCAAAGGGGGCTGCTCTCCTGACTCCGAAGCTATATGAGTCTCCAGAATCATATTCGGCTGAGGCCTGAACTGGATGCGGCCCTCTTCTCCAGTCTCCATGGGGCTCGGTTCCCCCATGTGTTCGGCAGTGGAGGCCTCGCCTTGTGGCGCCTCCCGGACAGCATCTTGGGCTCCTCCCCTTTTCGGAGCGGTCCTCCGGGACAGCACTTCAGTGTCATCCTGGCCCCAGGGGAGTAAGCAGGCGGCGGCAACATGCTCGCCATCTCCGATAGAGCCAACGAACCTCCAGATGAGGATCGCTGGATAAGATCACGGGCCGAACTGCGATAGTGTGTTTAACCATGTCAAGATAATAAAGAGAAGGGCAGGATACGCGCATGAGCGAGCCACGTCACTTACGATGCGGCCTGGGGCTTAGTGCGGGGGCGTCGTTCCGGACTGCTATCAACGTCCCACGCGGTGTTGACCGCTGGGACGCCCTTCCCTTCTTGGGCGTCTCCGCCTCGAGACGCACCGAAGCTGCCCTCTTATTCTTCTTCTTCTTCTCCTCGGGGGGAGGGTTGTTTTCCTCCTCCTCCTCCTCTTCCTCGTCATTGTCCTCGGGGACAGAGGAATGAGCTTTGTCGTCTTCGGACGTCACGTCCGGAGTGCCCTTGCGACGGGGGCCACTCTTGACCCCATGGCCTTCTTCTCTGGCGCCTTATATGGCGCCGACACCAGCATCTTCGCCAGGCGTGGGATGACCGGTTCTTCCGGCAACGGAGCCAGACACTGGATCCGCTTCGCCCTCTCCATCCAGTCCTGAAAGGGAAATAATAAAAGCTCAGACATCATCCTCGAAACATTTAAGTTGGGGATACGTCAGAAGTAACATACCTCGCTGGCGAGGTGCTCATAGTCGTGACCATGGTCTGAATCCGTGGCCGGCGGTTTCTTGTTGCCCTTAAAGAGCAACTTCCAGGCATCTTCGTGGGTGGTCTCGAAGAGCCTCACCAGGGTCCGATGCTTCTTCGGATTGAAATCCCACAAAGGGCGGCCTCGGCGCTGGCATGGGAGAATCCGGCGAAATAGCATCACCTGGATCACATTGACCAGCTTGACGTCCTTGGCTATCATGCTCTGGACGCGCGTTTGCAACGCTATCAGCTCATCAGACGAACACCAGTCCGGACTCTTCTCGGCCCAAGAGGTGAGTCGCATGGGGGCACTGGAGAGGAATTTAGCAGCCGCGGCCCAGGAGGTGCCGCGGGGTTCTGTGATGTAGAACCATTGTCTCTGCCACTCCTTCACTGTCTCCACAAAGGTGCCTTTCGGCCAGGAGACGTTGGGTAACTTGCTCACTATGGCTCCTCCGCACTCCGCGTGCTGGCCATCCACCACCTTCGGCTTTACGTTGAAGACTTTGAGCCACAGCCCGAGTGGAGTTGGATGCGGAGGAAGGCCTCACACACAACGATAAACGCCGATATGTTGAGGAAGGAATTTGGGGACAGATCATGAAAATCTATCCTGTAATAATACATCAGCCCGCGGACGAAAGGGTGGAGTGGAAACCCTACCCCGCGGAAGAAATGGGGGATGAATACTACCCTCTCAGTGGGCTTCGGCGTGGGGACGACTTGTCCCTCGGCCGGCACACGGTGGGCGATCTCCTTCACCAAATATCCGGCCGCCCGAAGCTCAGTAATGTCCTCCTCCCTTACGGAGGAGACCATCCACTTGCCTTGACCTCCGGATCCGGACATGGTCGCTTGAGTGGAAAGGAGATGAGTACTTGGGCGCTGGAGCTTGAGATTGGAAAGACGGAGACAGAGAGAGGGCATGAGAGAGGAAGAGGGAGTCCTTATCCCCTTATAAAGGCAGCGAATATTAAAAGCCTCCTCACTCGCCCTAAAAACTTGCCTGTTCCCAAGGGCCATATAAACGGCACGGTTGGGTTACCCATGCCCGCATTGATGAGAATCCCGCGATAAGGGGAGACGATCTCCGCTTTGACAAGACGTTTCAATGGCAACCGCGCCTCAAAACATGGAGCGGCAGACAAAAAACGGTTCAAAATTATGACCAGACAGATGTGATGTCGTGTTTTAAAAAGCTGTCAGCAGATAGAACTCGTGTAAAAATATATATATATTCTCTCTGCGGTTGTGTGTGGTATGTGATAGGTCCGGATACTATCGTCACATCCGAAGACTATCTTGGAGTTCGGAGAAAGGGGAACCCGCCTTGCAATGCCGAAGACAATCTGCATGCCGGACTCCTCGTCATTGAAAGCCAGGTTCAGGGGCTACTAAGGGAGTCCTGGACTAAGGGGTCCTCGGGCGTCCAGCCTGTTATCCATGGGCCGGACTTATGGGTTGTGAAGACTGAAGACCATACTCGTGTCCGGATTGGACTCTCCTTGGCGTGGAAGGCAAGCTTGGCGACCAACTATGAAGATTCCTTCTTATGTAACCGACTCTATGTAAACCCTAGATCCCCCCGGTTTCTATATAAACCGGAGGGGTTAGTCCGGAAAGGACAGATACACATTACCATAGTCATACAGTCTAGGCTTCTAGGGTCTAGCCATTACGATCTCGTGGTAGATCAACTCTTGTAACACTCATATTCATCAAGATCAATCAAGCAGGAAGTAGGGTATTTCATCCATAGAGAGGGCCCGAACCTGGGTAAACATCGTGTCCCCCATCTCCTGTTACCATCGATCCTAGACGCACAATTCGGGACCCCCTACCCGAGATCCGCCGGTTTTGACACCGACAGCAGGTGCATGCGAGACGGGAGGTGAGTGGGATGGCAGTTTCCGCCCGGTGACCATGGGGCGAGGAGAATCTGCGGGCCACGATCCGGATTCTTCCACAATGTCGCGCATGATGCGCGGGGAAACCTGAAACTGGCCCGAAATCAAGGCTAATGAAGCAGCAATGGAAACCTCAAGGGGGCAACCCCTTCAGAAACTCTGCCTGTGCACTTATTAGGCCCTACCTCGATGATGCTTGGCAGCGCATTCGGGGCAGGCCCGGGGGCTTCTGTTGGTGCAGCAGACCCTGGGTCCATTACCCAGACTATGCATAGGCACAAGAACAAGATTGAATCACCAACTTGAGTCAGAGATTGAAGGACCAAAAGGTTTGAAGAACCAACATGCAGCTCAGAGGGGCCAGAGGAGCAATATATCGGCAAGAGAAGGGCCTCCCTTGCCGGGCAGGCGAGCCCGGCAAGGGGAGATTGAGGGAGTCCTGGATTATGGGGTCCTCGGGTGTCCGGGCTATGCGATATGGGCCATGAAGATATAGGGAAGAAGGCCTTGCCCCGTGTCTGGATGGGACTCTCCTTTGCGTGGATCGCAAGATTAGCGTACGGATGTATAGTTTCCTTTCTCTGTAAACCGACCCTGTACAACCCTAGGCCCCTCTGATGTCTATATAAACTGAAGGGTTTAGTCCGTAGAGGCTATCACAAATCATAGAGGCTAGACATCTAGGGTTTAGCCATTACGATCTCGAGGTAGATCAACTCTTGTAACCCCTATACTCATCAAAGTTAATCAAGCGGGAAGTAGGGTATTACCTCCATCAAGAGGGCCCGAACCTGGGTAAACATTGTGTCCCCTTGTCTCCTGTTACCTTCGATCCTCAGACGCACAGTTCGGGACCCCCTACCCGAGATTGACCAGTTTTGACACCGATATTGGTGCTTTCATTGAGAGTTCCGCTGTGTCGTCAACAGAAGGTTCAATGGCTCGTTCGATCATCAACAATGATGCTGTTTCCGAGGAAACTTTCCTTCCCGGTCAAATTTTTGTGTTCGGCGGCTTTGCTCTGCATGCCAACTCAATTGGCCACCTCGAACAGATCGACAGCTATGCCCCTGGTCATCAGATCAGTTTTGGGAACCTGAGTGATGTCACTGATATCCGAGGAGACTTGATCTTCAAAGGGTTCGCATCCCCGACCACCGCTCTGTCCTTAGATCCGGAGTAAACTGTCGGGTCCAAAAATGGGAGTTTTGAGCCCACCGGACCCTCTGCTATTACGAAGCTCACTACCGGAGACCTGGAGGCGACTGTGTCATCGGCAAACCCGGAGTCAAACTGGGTTCCCCCTACCATTGGAAGGCCGGACTCGCCCTCGGACTCTACCTCCGAACTCTCGAAGTCCACGCCAAGTGAGCATGGCCAGGAGGCTTTCACCCTACCTAGCTCCGCAGACTCTCGTTTCCCCGTCCAAACCTTGCTCTTAAACGAGGCTCTGGACTTAATGCGATCCCTCGCCATTACAGAGGAATCACCTCCGAACTACACCTAGCCCGGACTAGGGCCTGAGAGCGGGTAATTTTACACCCCAACCACCACCCACTTCATAGCCACTATCGAAGACCTAACCGACATGCTGGATTACGCCTCTAAAGACATCGACGGCATGGACGATGATGGGGAGACAACCAAAGCCAAGACCCGCTGTTTATTGGACGTTGGACGGCCACATCCACATACGTCATGTACATGGTGGATACACCCAAAGAGAATGATGACGAAGGCAGCAAGGATCCGGTTGAGGACAAGCCTGCTAAGGCACCACCGTAATGTCGACGCCAGCGACGCCGCTCAAAATCGCGTCGCGAAAAGGACAGCAAAACCGGCACCGGAGACAATAATACTCCGGAGAACGCTGAACACCCCGAAGCCCCCGTCGAGCCCACATCCGCACAGGATGATTGGGAGGAGGGGCAAGTTAACCCCGACGATCCGGTCGGGAATGAGGATTCGGAGGATAGTAACTATCTACCAATCTACGAGGATGATGTGAGCCTCGGTGACGAAGATTTCATCGTGCTAGAGGAACCCCTCGAGAAGGAGCGCTTTAAGCACCAACTAATCACCACTGCGAGAAGCCTAAAAAAGAAGCAGCAACAGCTCCAAGCCGAACAGGATACACTCAACGACAGATGGACCCAGGTCCTAGCTACTGAAGAATATGGCCTACAACGCCCAACAAAGAGTTATCCGAAGCGTCGGCTACTACCACAATTTGGCGACGAGGCCCTCGAGCCAATACCGTCAAGACATGAACGCGCTAATGAACCAGACCGGCCACCACGTGGGTGAGATAAAGCGGCCACCTACGCCGAACACCAACCCGCACCACCTCGCCGTAGAGGCAGAGAGACAGCGGCTCCAGGATACACCTACGACCTACGACAGGACCTGGACAATAGAGTAGGCCAAGCCAGATCAATCTATGTATCAAGGGGGCGTGCCCTGTCGGTGTCAAAACCGGCAGATCTCGGGTAGGGGGTCCCGAACTGTGCGTCTAAGGCGGATGGTAACAGGAGGCAGGGGACTTGATGTTTACCCAGGTTCGGGCCCTCTCGATGGAGGTAATACCCTACTTCCTGCTTGATTGATCTTGATGATATGAGTATTACAAGAGTTGATCTACCACGAGATCCTAGAGGCTAAACCCTAGAAGCTAGCCTATGGTATGATTGTTGTTGTCCTACGGACTAAACCCTCCGGTTTATATAGAAACCGGAGGGGGCTAGGGTTACACAGAGTCGGTTACAAGGGAGGAGATCTACATATCCGTATTGCCAAGCTTGCCTTCCACGCCAAGGACAGTCCCACCCGGACATGGGACGAAGTCTTCAATCTTGTATCTTGATAGTCCAATAGTCCGGCCAAAGGATATAGTCCGGCTGTCCGAGGACCCCCTAATCCAGGACTCCCTCAGTAGCCCCCGAACCAGGCTTCAATGACGATGAGTCCGGCGCGCAGATTGTCTTCGACATTGCAAGGTGGGTTCTTCTCCAAGTCCTGAGTACCTGTCGAGTAGTGTCCGGCTTCCCATGAATGTTGCACTCCTCGGCTTCTGCGCCTAATAATGGCTATCCTCCATGTGTCGAGCGAATGCGAGAAGTCGGGGCATTTTTGCACTTGCCACCCTAACCATGTGAGTAAATCGTCTATTTAAGGGACCGGGGATCCTCAGGTCCAGATCACACTATCCTCCCTCAGCAAGTATCCATCGGGGCGCACCCGGAAAAATCCATCCTATCATGGCCGGTCGTCGCAGCTCCTCCTCTCGCTCCCGTAGCCCTAAGTGAGGCAACTGGAAGAAGTGTTCCGTCTCCCACAGATAGTTAGTAGAGTTACAAACCCAGGGGTTTCTTCCTCCTGCGTATATGGTCCCAGTCCGAGCTAGACTAGCCACTTACAATGGCGGGGAACAAGCGGAGAGCTTTCCCAACCCATCCATGGGGGAGCGGGTATGCCTTGTCCCGTACTTGTTAAGGGGACTTGGATTTCCAATCCATCCATTCCTCCGCGGGCTCCTGGAGTTCTACGGCCTCCAGCTGCATAATTTTACTCCTGCCTCCATATTACACATCGCAGGCTATGTCGCCCTTTGCGACCTGTTTTTGGGCAGTGAAGCTCATTTCGAGCTATGGAAGAGGCTATTCTGCCTCGTACCCCGTACACAAGAGGGGTCGATATATCAAGTGGGCGGAGCCGAGATATGGCGCATCGCCAGTACCGGATATTTGTCCGGTACTCCAAAGAAGACATCCGAAGACTGGCCTTCGGAGTGGTTTTATATGGAGGACTTCCCCCTTCCGGACCCTGTTCGGATGGGCCTTCCTGAGTTTAATAACGCCCCTTTGAAGAAACGCCGCAGCTGGCTCCCTCGGAGCCCCTAGGAGGAAGATAACAGAGAGGTCCTTTACCTGATGGGCCGGATACAAACGCTGGCCAAATCAGGATTGACAATAGTCGAGGTTATGTCAATATGTATAATGCGGGGGGTGCAGCCGCTTCAATATCGGGGACAACCCATGTGGCACTTCAATGGAGACGACGATGCCACCCGTTGCAGTCGTAAAGGTCCGGACTCCGTTGCTGCTCTAGTGAAAATACTGTCCGATTTATACAAAGGAGAGGAAGAGGAGTTCATCTGTATCAAGCCACGGGATAGATTCTCCATGTGCAACCCCCCAAACTGGGTGAGCTGCTACTCTTTACTCCAGACCTTCCCACATTCTTTGTCATGAAAATTTACCTTGCTATTTCATAGCAGGAACTGCGAAAAGCTGTGAGGGAGGTCCACAGCCCGCCTCCGCAACCAGAGGACCCTGACCGAGCCCTCGACCCCGGACTCGAAGAGGATCCGGACACATTTGTAGAGCTTATTGACAGGACGTTCTATCAATTGAGCTGCGATGATGCCATGGTGGCCATCATAGCCGATTATCCTGGACTACTCCCTGCATCGCATGTAAGTAAAACCGAGTCCCAACTTCTAAGAAGGATCCCTTTTTCTGCACTTCACCTACCGCACACATATGGTGTCTTACAGGGAAGGCCCTCGGGACGCCATGCCGAACCCGCAGTGACTCACCAACAAGGGGCACCGAAGCCGGGTAGGCTTAAAAGGAAGGCGGTCAGGACTGAGATGTCATCGCAGAGGTATGAAACAGAACCCCGCTCCATGGTTGTCGTCTTTTAAAATATAATAACGTCCATGTTTCCTAGTAGGAAAAAACGCTCGCTGGACTATATCCGGAGAGGTTGCCGGCCACGCCTCCACCAGCCGGGCTCCAGAGCCAGACCTAGAGGCGGACACTAGCATGGGGCCAACACCGGATGTTCCTCCTACAGAGGATGCGGATAGGCTGTCTGCTACGAATTCTGAAGTGGAGAGTGCCATGAATCACAGGCGCCGCCGGGCCGTACTCCGTGACGCTTGTTTCTCCCAAGAGGCGTTCGACGCCTTTAACTCAGGAGACGCGTACATCTGAGCTGCTCAAAATGGTCTTGCCAAAGCCACGGACCAGTATGTAAAGGATATACGGGTAAGAAAATCTAATAATTATGTATATCAGTAGCCCCTGAGACTTGAAACAGTTGGCACAACTGATTTAAGGATCATTGTTTGCATAGGTTCTTACGGAGAAGAATACTCCGTTGTCTCAAGAGCTAGAGGAGTGCAAAGCCCGGCTTCAGGCCGCAATTGCCGCAGTAAAGGAGTCCGAGAAGGCCCCATCTGGTAACACTTATTTCTATTGCAAAGAATGACATGTACCAGGTAGTATGCCGCATGCATGCAAACCTAACAATAGATACTGCAGATGACTCCGGAGTGAATCCGGAGGTCGTGATAGGGGATGAGCCGCATGCTCAACGACAGCTAAAGCCTAGCGAGCGTGTGCTTACACGGGTTAAGCGGGAGAAAAATGATCTCCAAGACGCCAATATCCGGCTGGGCGTGGAACTGAAAGATGTTCGAGCCCAGCTTGCTGACTCCGTAAAGGAGAATAAGAGGCTTCGATGTGGCATTTTCAGTAAGTGCTTGAGCAAACTTTTAAAGATTTCGGCAAAGAAACCGGCTGACAGAGTTATATCTGCAAGTATGCTGACGGGTCGTCCCACGGAGGACATGCCCGGGTCTGCGGGTGATCTTCTGCCAGAGCTCTCACAACTGCACGAACAAGTTCGGCAGGTGATGCAGGGCATTGCCCAAGCCTTGTGGCCATCCGCCTCCCTGCCCGGAGGCATGCGGGAGCTTGTAGAGAATCTCAAGGGAGCGCGGCAGCGCTTCCGATTATGGAAGATATCAGCCTGTCGACAAGGTGCAAGGGAAGCCTGGGCCATGGTGAAGACGCGATATACCAAGGCTGACCCGATCCACATGGCCGAGGTCGGACTTGTGGGGTCTGATGGGAAAGAGATCCCCGTCAGTTTAGTGTATGATCAGGTAGAATTAGCCACAAAGTATTCCCAACAGGATTGTAGGCTAGACAGCCTGTTGAATGGTATAGAAAAAGAATTTAGTCAGTCTAAGTGACTGTGTACTTCAAGTGACATGTATTGTCCCTAGCCGGATTGTAAATCATTTGTCATGGCGTACCTTTTCGCTTCAACCTCTGGATCCGACAGTCCGGAGTGTATCCGAATACCCGCTCAGTTATGTAAAAACCGAGGTACGCGTGGAAACCAGGCGTAGGGGTCATAAGTGTTTGAACAGACAAGTACCCAACTAGCTATGTTATATTACATGGATAGTAAGAAACATCTTCCAGGGAGAATAGTTCCGTTAAGGGTTCCTTTCCCTGGGTACGCATGCCCTAATGTGCATGTCCGAGCTGCGAAAAGAGACGCAGGATAAAAACATTTGGGGCGTGTATTACAATAAATAAAGGTCATCTTTTGTTCACCGACCGAATATTCCCTTAAGAACGCTAGCTTTCGGCTTCACCCAGTCTAAGGTACACATCCGGCTGACCCGGCAGTAACAATCGCAGAGGTGCTCCCCTTATGCCCTAGCCGAATTAGCGGGAATGTAGGGAATAAACACAAGAGCCAGGCAACCCAGCTTGGCCAAAACATAAGTCATATCGATGCATATAATGGCGAAAAAAGGTACATGTGGAAGAATAACACATCTGTGGGGCATAGAGCCCGGAAAATAGTTATATTAAGCTTCTGTATAAGAAGCCCCCGGGCATAATGAGCACGGCTAGCGCGTCAAGATTGTGTAGTCAAGACACATTTTAGCCTTTTAAGGCCTTGAAAGAAAAGGGAAGAAAGAAAGCAAGAAAAGACAGATAACGGATATAAAAAAAAACTGACGGAGGTAAGGAGACGAACATAGAGTCCGGCACTAGGCGTAGAACCTTCAGAGTCTGGCTACGTTCCACGGGTTTGGCTCGAGTCGATTGTCCGATGCATCCCGCAGACGGTACGCTCCACCGGTCAGAACTTGGTCAACAATGAAGGGACCTTCCCATTTGTGCTTGAGCTTGTTCTTTTTCTTCTCGGGTAGGCGTAGAACGAGTTCACCGACGTTATAAGTTTTGTCCCGTACTTCTCTGCTTTGATACCTGCGAGCCTGTTGCTGATAAAATGCAGAACGGGCTTTTGCCACATCACGCTCCTCCTCCAGGGCGTCCAAACTGTCCTGCCGATCAAGCTCGGCTTCTTTCTCTTCGTACATGCGCACTCGAGGCGAGTCATGAATGATGTCGCAGGGCAGTACCGCCTCTGCGCCGTACACCATAAAAATGGTGTGTATCCGGTAGTGCGATTCGGCGTGGTCCGCAGCCCCCATAGTACGGAGTCGAGCTCCTCTACCAAGTGCGTATTTGATTCCCTCAAGGATCGCACTAATCTGGGTTTAATGCCGCTCATGATAAGACCATTTGCTCGCTCGACTTGACCGTTAGTTCGTGGGTGATAGACAGAAGCATAATCGAGCTTAATGCCCATGTTGCTGCACCAAATTTTTACCTCGTCGGCTGTAAAGTTCGAGCCGTTATCGGTGATGATGCTATGGGGGATGCCGTAACGGTGTACAACCCCGGATATGAAGTCTATCACTGGTTCGGACTCGGCCGTTTTAACCGGTTTGGCTTCTATCCATTTGGTGAATTTATCCACCATGACCAATAAGTATTTTTTTCTTATGGCTTCCCCCTTTGAGGGGTCCGACCACATCAAGCCCCTAGACCGCAAAGGGCCAAGTGATGGGGATTTTTTGGAGAGCGGTAGGCGGCATATGGCTTTGATTTGCAAAAAGCTGGCAACCGACGCATCATTGAACAAGATCCTGTGCGTCTGCTCGGGCCGTCGGCGAGTAAAAACCTGTACGGAAGGCTTTGCTTACAAGGGCCCGGGCTGCGGCGTGGTGGCCGCCAAGTCCAGCATGAATTTCTGCCAAAATTTGCCGTCCTTCCTCTTCGGAGATGCACCTTTGAAGGACTCCGGTAGTGCTTTTCTTATAAAGCTCTCCCTCGTGGACCTTGTAGGCTTTAGACCGCCGCACAATGCAACGTGCCTTGTTTGGGTCCTCAGGTAGTTCCTGCGTGGTTAGGTAGGCCAAGAAGGGTTCTGTCCACGGGGCGATTACAGCCATAATCACGTGGGCGGAAGGTGTTATTTCGGTGGCAAAGCCTCCGATTACGTCAGGGTGCTCGAGATCTGGCGTTGTGGCTGGGTCCGGACTATTATTTCCGGTCTCTCTTTCCCATACCACAGAAGGCTTATACAGCCTTTCCAAGAAGATATTAGGTGGGAGAGGGTCGCGCTTAGCGCCGATGCGGGCAAGGATATCTGCCGCCTGATTGTTTTCTCGGACCACATGGCGGAATTCAAGCCCATCGAACCGAGCTGACATTTTGAGGACGGCGTTGCGATAAGCCGCCATTTTTGGATCCTTGGCGTCGAAGTCTCCATTTATTTGAGATATTGCAAGGTTCGAATTCCCACGCACCTCTAGGCGTTGAATGCCTATGGAGACTGCCATCCGGAGGCCGTGTAACAGGGCCTCGTATTCTGCTGCGTTGTTGGAGTCTGTGTATAGTATTTGGAGTACGTATTGGACTGTATCTCCGGTGGGGGATGTCAGGATGACACCAGCCCCCAGACCAGCCAGCATTTTAGAGCTGCCAAAGTGCATGATCCAATTGGAGTACGCGCCGTAATCTTTAGGGAGTTCGGCTTCTGTCCATTCTGCGACAAAATCAGCCAGTACTTATGACAATGGCTCGCTGTGGTTTGTATATTATGTCGAACGGGAGGAGCTCAATAGCCCATTTAGCAATCCGGCCCGTGGCATCGCGGTTGTTTATTATGTCATTGAGTGGTACTCCAGAGGCCACCGTGATTGAACACTCTTGAAAGTAGTGTCGTAGTTTCCGGGATGCCATGAAGACCGCGTATGCTATCTTTTGATAATGTGGGTACCGTGATTTTCATGGAGTGAGGACCGTGGATACATAGTATACCGGCTTTTGAAGTTGGAACTTATGTCCGTCCGTCTCTCGTTCGACGACGAGCACTGCGCTTACAACTTGGTCAGTTGCCGCTATATATAACAGCATTGGTTCGCCAACATTTGGCGCGGCCAAGATTGGGTTGGTGGCCAGGATGGCTTTTATTTCTTCCAATCCGGCCGTGGCCGCATCCGTCCACTCAAAGTGTTTGGTGTGCCGAAGAAGGCAATAAAGGGGTAGTGCCTTTTCTCCTAATCGGGAGATAAAGCGGCTTAAGGCAGCCACGCATCCAGTTAGTTTCTGGATTTGATTGAGGTCAGTTGGGATAGCCAACTATGGCAGAGCTCGGATTTTAGCCGGGTTTGCTTCAATTCCTCTATTAGAGACGATGAAGCCTAAGAGCTTTCCGGCGGGAACGCCGAAGACGCATTTTTCCGGATTGAGCTTAATGTCGTATGTTCGGAGATTGTCGAACGTGAGCCTCAAGTCATCTATTAAGGATTCGACGTGTCTGGTTTTAATGACCACATCGTCTACGTACGCCTCCACTGTTTTGCCGATCTATGTTTCCAAGCATGTCTGAATCATGTGTTGATAGGTTGCACCGGCGTTTTTGAGCCCGAAAGGCATGGTGTTGAAACAGAAGGGGCCGTATGTGGTGATAAATGCCGTTGTGGCTTGGTCAGACTCCGCCATCTTAATTGATGGTATCCGGAGTATGCGTCGAGGAAACACAATGAATTGTGTCCTGCGGTAGCGTCGATGATTTGGTCGCTGCGGGGGAGGGGGAAGGGATCTTTGGGGCAAGCCTTGTTAAGGTCCTTGAAATCGACACATAGGCGCCAGGATTTGTCCTTCTTTGGTACCATCACCAGGTTTGCTAGCCAGTCCGGATGTTTTATTTCTCTGATGAATCCAGCCTCAAGTAACTTGGCTAGCTCCTCTCCCATGGCTGTCGTTTAGGTTCAGAGAGACGCCGAAGAGTCTGCTTGAGCGGCTTGAACTCCTTTAGAATGTTAAGGCTATGCTCGGCCAGCCTGCGTGGGATTCCTGGCATGTCTGAAGGATGCCAGGCGAAGATGTCCCAATTCTCGCGCAAGAACTCTTGTAGTGCGGCGTCTACTGTGGGGTTTAACGGTGCCCCGATGGATGCTGTTTTTGTAGGGTCCGTTGGGTGGACTTGGAATTTGACTATTTCATCCGCTGGTTTAAAAGAGGTGGATTTGGGTCTTTTGTCGAGTATCGCGTCGTCCCTGTCCAGTGTGGAGCGCAGCACCATCAGTTCTTCGGCCGCGAGGGCTTCGGATAACGCCTCGAGGGCTAGTGCAGCGGTTTTATTTTCGACGCGGAGTGCTATGTCCGGATCACTAGCTAGAGTGATGATTCCATTGGGCCCAGGCATTTTGAGCTTCATGTACCTGTAATGGGGTATAGCTTGGAAGATCGTGAAGGCCTTCCGCCCTAAAAGGGCGTGGTATCCGCTACTGAACGGGGCCACTTGGAATGTGATTTCTTCGGACCTATAATTCTCCGGCGTGCCGAATACCACGTCTAGCGTGATTTTTCCTGCACATCGTGCCTCCCGACTAGGGATGATTCCTCTGAAGGTCGTGCTGCTTTGCTCAATGCGGCTCCTGTCTATTTCCATTTTGCTAAGAGTTTCTTCATAGATGAGGTTTAATCCGCTGCCGCCGTCCATGAGCACTTTAGTAAGCCGGAAGCCGTCCACAATTGGACTAAGGACCAAGGCGGCTGGTGCTCGGGCTGTTCGGAATTTAGGTTCGTCACTGGCATTGAAGGTGATAGCCGTATCACTCCATGGATTTATTGCTGCCACGTGGTAGACTTCGGCAAGGCTGCGGAGTGCTCGCTTACGCCTATTATTCGAGGCGAAGGTCTCGAAGACTGTCAATATTGTATTGTTGTTTTCTGTGGGATGGTGCTCAGCGGTATTGTTGATGAGGAGATCCTCACCGCTCTTGGCGACCTGCCGAAGTACCCAACATGCTCTAAGGCTGTGTGTTGGCATGGTATCCGCTGTACTGTGAATTTTGCATGGCCCATTAAGCCATCCCTCCAATATGGTTCCGCGCCCTGTAGTGGGTTTTTGTTTCTTTGTAATTGGATCGGGTGACTCACGAGAGTACACCCTTTTAGTTCGGACGGGGGATTTAGTGAGGGCCGGAGGATCCCAGAATTTTGTTTGGGTTTTCCAGGCGCTTTCCATCGCACAGTACTTCCGTACTATGGCCGCCAAGTCAGCAAAGTGTGCTATGTCACAGCGACTTATGGCATTGAGGATTCCCTTGTCCGTGCAATTATTGCAAAAGAATGAAATTGCGTCTTCCTCACGACAGTCCTTGACCTTGTTCATTACAAGGAGGAATCTGGCCCAATAGCGATGTACTGTCTCCTGGGGCTCTTGTCTAATGTGGGAAAGATCGCTTATATCTGGGTGGGTGGGTGGATTTAAGTCCGAACCTTGGCCCGATCTGAGACCCAGGGGCGGAGGAGTTTCCGATCTTAGAAGTTCGGGCTCCGGGATGTTGCCCAATAGGTCTGGCCCGCTGTCTGATTCTAGGTTCAGAGCTTGGGCCATGTCCTCCCGTGGACGGGTATCCGGCTCGGAGAGCTCGGGAATCCGGACATAGTTCGTCCTCAAGATAGAGGATGTGACAACCTGGTTTTTGCCCTCTCTCATTTGCTTGATTTTAATTTGGATTAAATTTGAAACTTGGAGTTTTTGAATCTTTTCATATGGACTTAAACACTTGGGTACTCTTGGCTTTCACCCAAGTGCTCCATTTCCCTCTCTGATCATCATTCCCCTTCTGATCCATCCCAAAATAATCTTTGGAATATTTTTCTTAAAAGAAAAATATTCATTTTCTCTCAAAACCCCTAGCCAGATCAGTATGCTCCAAAGCAACCCTAATTTTTATGGCCCAGAAAAATCTGAGATAATTCACAAATATTCTTTGAACCCTAGGGCACCTTCATGAGCAAAAATATTTCATCACATTTTGGAATATTTTTGCTACAGAAAATATTTTCTGTTCAGAAATGGTGGTTTCTACAGCAACTACCATTTTACTTGCTCCATTGTGCCTGGGTTTTCTTGTGGACTTTCACCTTAGTAAATCTTGGCTAACCTCCAAAGCACAGCCTCTAACTCCCAGCCATTTGACCTCAGTAACCTCCCAAAGTTACTAACCGGAAACTTACCTGGCGTGTAAAAACTTCTCTACTGCACCTGGATCCAAACCAAAGCGTGGTAACATCTCAAACTACCACGAACAACACGCCAGACATGAAGTTTAGGCTTAGCTCGGCCTGATGTCATGGTCCACGCGGTGACCGCGTTCGTCCAGGGGTGTTGGCATGCGTGTCGACGCACTCTGAGTGCCGCCGAGCGCTCTGTTTCGCGCGTGCTCGCTTCCCCGACTGCCGTAGCGCGCCAAACTTCGCCACCATCTTTGTCTCAACTCCCTTAACTCCCCTCTGGCGCTCGCCGATGCTGGAGCTCACCGCAGCGAGCACGGGCACGGTCCGGCCAAGCCAACAGTGCAGTGCGCACTGTGCTCGTCGCCTTCTCCTTGTTCCTGTGCTCGTCTCTGTCCGCCAACAGTTGCCACGTGAGCTGCGTCGACTTCTTCCCCTCTCACTGACGCCGCTCGTCGCCAGGAGCCGTGGACAGGTGTCCGCCAGTGGAGCCCAAAACCCCCTTGCCGCTCGCCTATAAATGAAGCCGCCCCCGGCCTCCTCGAGCACCATCCAGCACTCCCACACACCCCACAAGCGAGTAGGAAGCCGTAGCCCGGCCGGGCAGGCCTCGGGCCGCCGTCCCCGAGCTCGAGCTCGCCGGCGATCCCCTCTGGTTGCCGCGGTAGCTCCAACCCCTCCCAGGCCAAGGCGACCCTTCCAGGGCCTCCGCCCCTCTCCGGTGAAGCCGTTCTGCCCCTTTGGAGCCCCTGGAGTTGCCTCTGCTCGCCGTCTTCTTCATCTCCAGCGACCATCGTGTTCTGCCTCCGCTTGAGAGGTTGATTCTGATGCTGTCCGACCGCCCCTAGCTACCCTACGGGTACGGGCAGGTGCGCCTCAACCCCCTCTTGCCATCCCTCCCTCTCGTTTTGGCCAAGGAGTCCTCGTCGCCAGCAAGAGCTCCGGCGGAGCTGCGACTCCCTCTGTTTCCTTCTCCCCCTCCTCCTAACCTGACTAGCGAGGCCCGCTAGTCAGCCACTCAGTACGCGCGCGAAGCGGTACGAGTGGTGGCGCCCCTGGTCTTTACGCCTTCGACGTCACCCCCAGCCTGCTTATTTTTATTCAAATTCATTTGAATTTACAGAACACTTCAAACAGCCATAACTCCTCAACCATAAGTCCAAATGAATTGATTCTTTTTGCATCTTGTTCTTTGCAAAGAAATCTAGCAGCTCACCAAAGATGAGATTTTTCTGAGCTGTTTAGAATTTCTGGTGATTTTCAGTAGTGTTCTTGATATTTTCTTTTTGTGTTTAAAACTATTTTCAAAGGGTGAGGCTTGTCTTGAGGATCACCAGAAGGCTTGTGAACCTCATCTGCACTAAGGCAAGCCACAGCAACATTTTCATGGTGTCATTTCAATATTTATGATTTTCTTACTTGAATGAAATGATTAATCCATCCATTTAAATAACTATTGTGTTATTTATATTATGTTAAGTGTTTGCTAGTTAATATGCTTGATTTACAGAATGTGGAAACTAGCTTAGTTGGTGAAGCAAACCTAGGATCTATTTGTGGTGATGATAGAAATAAATTTTGTGATGCATGTTATTAATTATTTAAAGTTATATTCTTGCATAAACAAAATGATAAAAATTTGCTATAAAATATTTTGTTAAGTACTTGTTTAGTCATTTTACTTGACTTACAGAATGTTTGAACCTCCCTTGGTTGGTAAACAAATTAGGATTTGTGTGTGGTAAAATCTTTGTTATTCATATGAGAAATTAATCGGAGTTACGTTCTTGCATGAGAAAATAATAAAACTTGCTTCAAAATATTTTGGTTAATATGTGAGTTATCTTGATCAGCAAAGTAATATGAGTTGTTGATGTTTATGCTTAGTGTGAATATGGATGACATCGGTCATTTTCGTTATTAAGTGATGCATGTGTAGTTTTGCATTTCATGGCATGCTATGACACCAGTCATTTTCATTTTAAGTTGAATCGGAATATAACTCAACTTTAATATACCATTGACTGGGTCATGGTGCCGCTAAATCGAGTTTTTTCCAGTGCAACCACATTTGCCTTTGTGGGAAGGCCTTGATTCGGTCCATTGACATTGCCTCTGGTCGGTGCCTCCAACTAGGGAAGGTTACGTCGTGCTTACCCTGGCCCGGTAAGTAGGCATAACCTTGTGTGCCCGTTGTTGAGATTATGGTACCGGGTCTCCGAGTGGGATCGTTTTGGCCACAACGGTGGTCGGTGTGTCTTTGGTAGACACGGGGCCACCCAGGACTAGCCCGTTAGGGATTGGGTCGGAGTGGCTGGGAGAGTGTCATGGCAATGCACTACCAAAAAAAAGACACATCCGTGACATTTTGGGCCGAACGAAATTTTTTTCTGTCATACATATGACACTTCTATGACGATATTGTGACAAAACCCGGTATCATCATAGATGTGGTGGGCTCCTACTTCTATGACAAAAAATCATGACAGAAAATGGGCTTTTCGTCCTGGGCGGGCCGGAGCCGCAGCTGCATGACATTCTTTGGGCCGTCCATGACGAAAAAAACCGTGGTAGAAGCGAGGGGGAGGAAAATTTCGGGGAGTTCCAGGTTACGGTGGGAGGTCGGGGGCCGAGCGATGCACGTTTCTCTCGTACACGTACGCGCGTGTGTGTGAGGCGTTGGCTCTAACTGAACCCGAGCGAGGCGTTGGGCTCTAACTGAACCCAAGCGATTGCACTGCAGGCTACGCGTTACTGAACCCGAGCGATCGATCAATGGCTGTTAACTGAACCCGATCGAGCGATTCCTTCGCTACTACTGCTAATTGAAGCCGATCGATTGGATGAACAGTGAGCATTGCGGGGGTGGGGGGGTTGGATGAACAGTGAGCGGTGGCATTGCCTTTGGATGAACAGGACCCCATGGTGTGGAGGGCTGGATGAACAGTAGACGGTGGAGGGGTGCCCGTGGAGGGGTGGTTGAACAGGACCCCGTGGTGTGGAGGGCTGGATGAACAGTAGACGGTTGAGGGGTGCCCGTGGAGGGGTGGTTGAACAGGACCCCGTGGTGTGGAGGGCTGGATGAACAGTAGACGGTGGAGGGGTGGTTGAACAGTAGCCGATGGAGTAGCGCGCGGTGGAGGCTGGATGAACAGGAGCCCGTGGAGGCTGGAGGAGGTCGACGGTAGCCCGTGGAGGCTGGAGGAGGTCAACGGTGGAGATGAACAGTATCCCGTGGAGTCCCGTTTTGCGGTACGCCACAACCCTCCCGATGAACAGGACCCCCGTTTCGACCGTAGGAGGTCCGTTTCGTCCGTTTTACGGTACGCCACACCCCTCCCGATCAACAGGACCCCCGTTTCGACCGTAGGAGGTCCGTTTTGCGGTACGCCAGACCCCTCCCGATGAACAGGATCCCGTTTCGAACGTGGCCGGTCGAACACAAGGCCGTTTCCTCCGTTCTCCGGTACGCCAGGCCTCGTTTCCATCGCCTGTTCCGTCCAAGCTTTCCCGATGAACACGACCACGCATTTCGTTCCGACCCAGCCGGTTGGCTCCCATGCGTTCTGTTGCCTCCCGATGAACACGACGCATTCCATTGCCTCCCCATGAACACGAAGCATTCCGTTGCCTCCCCATGAACACGACGACGACGCCGTTTCTCCGTTCCGACCCAGCCATGTCAACGAGCCCTCGCCGTACGTATGCGCGAGTAGGCGTTCGAGACCCCGCCCGTATGTACACATACGTGGCCGTATTTTCTTTCTTGCACCCTGGCCGCTGTACGTACGTGTACATGCTACGTGCGCGCCTCTACTACGACACGTGCGCGCCTCTACATCCACCAGTATATATGTACGTACACGTGCGCGACCAGAATGACAACGGTACGTACGCTTCGACCAGGTGGGTCCCGACTGTCAGGCACTTCCTTGCGTGCGAAGATGTAGCTGGTGGGTCCCAACAGTCAGGGGGCGAATCGTTTTTTTCAGACGCACTTCCTTGCGTGTGAAGATGTAGCTGGTGGGTCCCAGAAGTCAGGGGCGAATCGTTTTTTTGCCCGGACGCACTTCCTTGCATGCGAAGATGTAGCTGGTGGGTCCCAGAAGTGAGGGGGAAATGTTTTTTCGCGAAATACGGTGGCCGGACCGGTGGGTCCCCGCTGTCAGGTGGAGGAATCATTATTTTGCGCGTAATAAGGAGGCACTTCCTTGCTGCGGCCGTGGACCCAGCTGTCAGCCTCTCCAGATACAGTCCACGTCCGATGGAAGTCGTTCCTTGACCACGTTGACCAGGCCGTGCCGAGAGCACCACGGCGGTGGACGACGGCGAGGACTAGGAAGGGGACGACTCGGAGCCGGGGAAGACGCAGCAGTGGATGCCCACGCGAAGAGGAGTATGAGGGTTCACTGGTTCGGCTGCGGTATGAGGCTGCTGTCGCCACAGAATAACAGGGGGTGTGGGTGATTAGAGGAATGGCCTGGCCAGCGGTGGGAGTAGTAGGGGGCGGTGAGGCCTCCGCGGCATCACAGCCGGCCACGGGAGGCAGGAGCACGTGGCACGACCGTCACTGGTTTGGGCGGCTAGAGCAAGAAGACCAGAGGTTGAAGAAGCACTACGGCCGTTGGATGAACATCGTATGGTAACAGGAGCTAGAATCGTTCATATTGACTAAGTTGACAAAGCCCTCCGTCCCTGTCAACTTGGTAGGCCCACAAGTCAGCCTCCCACTATGCTGGGTTCCAGCTGGCAGGGGGAGTATTCATTTTTTTGTGCGTAATAAGGAGGCACTTCCTTGCGTGCGAAGATAGCTGGTGGGTCCGACATGTCAGCGGGGGGCACGTTATTTTCGCGAAATACAGAGGCCCTTCCGGTGGGTCCCAGATGTCAGGTGGAGGAATCATTATTTTGTGCGTAATAAGGAGGCATTTCCTTGTGTGCGGCCGTGGACCCAGCTGTCAGCCTCTCCACGCATAGTCTACTTCCGATGGTGTTGTTCGTTGACCACGTTGACCACGCTGCGCCGAGCGCATCCAACGTGGTGGATGACGGCGAGGCCCCGAACAGCAACGAGCCGGAGATGGGAAGACGCGGGAGTAGAGTCGCAAACGGAGAGGTGTACGAGGGTTAACTGGTTCTAGTGCGGTGTGGTTCGGCAGTCAGTGGAGAAGAACGGGAGGTGTGGAAGGGTGGAGGGATGGCCTGGCCAACGGTGGAGTAGCGCTTCATAGCGAAGCGTGCTAAGCAGAGCTGCTAGCAGCAGGAGGCGGGAGGTGGTCCCGGCGGCGCTGGAGGAAGAAGACGAGAGATTGAAGATGGATGCCGGTCGTTGGATGTAAATCCAACGGCTAACATGTCAGAATCATTTGTTGACTAAATTGACAACGACTTGTGTTGGCTTCGACCTATTGGCCCACATTTCAGCCTCCAAAAATGTGGCACGTATTCAACCTATTTTTTCAGAATTTACAGTCTTTTTTTGCGTGGTAGAATTTACAGTCAATTTGATCTTTTTTTGAATTACATCCATTAGCTGGGCTGGGTGAACAAATAATGTAGCGTCCATGCGGCCCATTTATTTTATTTCCTAAAAAATTACAGGCCATTTGCACTTTCTCGAAATACATGATTTTGCTGGGCTGATTCTAATTATAATGTTGGGTTGGGCCAGCAATGTTATCAAAAAATAAAAAGGGGCTGAGCATTTTGTTATAAATATATTTAAATAATAAGTGATATTATTATATTCATCCTTAAATCTTACAAGCTTTTGTACACAATCACTAGGATTTTCGTGCAAAAACAATCCAGGATTTTATTTGTTAAGAAATTATTTTTATAAGTTAATAAGATGTGGGATATTGTTTTCTTACATATGTAAGTATCTGTTAAATATATGATGACAATAAAAATAATATATAATAACATATAAAATAATTTAAATATATATAATATAGTTAGAAGGGAAACATAAGTTGGACCTGGCGTTCCTATTCTTATATAAAAAAATAGAACAGACCTCTGCGTTTTCTTCAAAAAAAAATACATAAATTGGGCTGCCAAAAATAAAACATCGGGTGGGAGGTCCATAGGCCGGTCGATACATGACGGCCCTAAGAAAATACAAACATGCCTATGGACCTCCCATCCGAGGTCGTGGGCTGCGCATGTTAAAAATGAAAGCCTAGACGGGGCAGCCCAAAACCACGTCCAACACTTGCCAAAACTTCGCCCCTCGTTTTCTCAGTGTTTCGCACACTCGACATTGTGTGGGCATTTTGACTGTGCATCATATGAAGATGTGCTATTCATGAATGTTGATCAGCATGAAGTTAACTGGCTGGTAGTTCCATTTTCGACCATGAATAAAACTTCCAACATGATGTTAACCCTGTTTGAAAAGGCCGTGTTAATATAAATGCTCTGCCTCTGAAAGTTGCAGTTTCTTATCTGAAACTGAACTTGCAGTTTCTTATCTGAAACTGAAACTTGCAGTTTCTTCTCTGAGAATCACATTGTCTACACTTTTATACTCCTATGAAACTACATTTTTTTAAGTGCTAAAAATAGATCTCTAGAATTCATAAAATACTTCATATGCTCAATACTGCAAATCTGAAATTCAAAAGACATTCATATCTGAAAGTACTCTCAAAATGCACAACACAAAACACAATTCACAACCTGCAAATACTGACAACCCTAAGCTCCTCCTGACAATTCACAACCTGCCCGACTATTGGGCTGGGGGGCAGCCCCCTCCTATTCCTCGGCGGCAGACAGCCGCCCTGTGAGACGATGTGAACGGCAAGGCAGACGATGGCGGGGAAGCGTCGTCGGGCCTACTGCTTTTCTCCTCTTGCAGTTGGGTTCGGTCGACGAAGACTCCACCGGCTCGCTCTGGCAGGACACCCTCACAAACGACACCTTGTAGATGCTCGATCCTTCAATCTCTGGTGGATGCTCCATCTGGGATCGATACTCCCACCACCGCTCCCTCACGATCGTATTCGGTGAATTTGTTTGCTCCATGGCCCAAAGGAGCAGCTCTATGTACTCCGGCGCGACTCCCTCCGGGTGTATCGCCGCCTTTTCGCTCTGTTGCAGATATTTGGCCATGGATGTCGCCGTCGCCGCTTGTTGGTCCTTGTTCTCAAACCAAGACTGTATCTCCAACATCCTAGCTAGCTTCACAGGGTCGCCGTCTGCGATCCTCACGAATCGGTTGTACTCCTCCATCGATCTACTTCTTCACAGCACCTTCACTCGCCGGCGGTGGTTTTTGAATGGAAGAGGAGAGGAGCAGCGCTAGTTTTGGATTAGAACGGGAGAGGAGCGACGCTGGTTTTGTACCGGAACAGGAGAGGAGGGGTGGTGGTTTTGAAATGGAAGAGGAGAGGAGCGGCGCTGCATTTAGATTGGAATAGGAGAGGAGCGGCGGTGGTTTAAGAGGAGAAGAGCGGAAGAGCCGCGCTGGTCTTGGAAGTATTTTTTGTTGTTTTGCGTATTTTGGGTCAAAGTTTGACCACGTACTGTATTTGACAAGCAAAATGTGAATGCATGTCACCAAAAATTGTATCGTTTGGTTCGTATCTGAATGTACTTTCCAATTATATTATTTTTGCAACGTATAACATATATTTTATGTGCGAAAATCATGGTCAATTATGACCCAGAATAAAAGGGAGACTAGTTAATGTGGGGTCGCTTTCTTAATTGAAGGGTAAATTGATTTTGATTTTGATCCAGTCACAGCGCGCCGGCTCTCTCGTCCAATCCTAAATCGCTGCCGCACGCTCCTCTCCCTCTTCTCCATTGCAAAACCACCTCCTCTCCTCTCCATCATCTCCATTCCAAAACCACCGTCTCGCCTCCCCCTCTTCTGATCTTCTCCATTGCAAAACCACCTCCTCTCCTCTCCATGATCTCCATTCCAAAACCACCGTCTCGCCTCTCCCTCTTCTGATCTTCTCCATTGCAAAACCACCTCCTCTCCTCTCCATCATCTCCATTCCAAAACCACCGTTTCGCCTCTCCCTCTTCTCTATTGCAAGACCACCGTCTCTCCTCCCATCTTCCAAAGCTAGCACCGGACCACTCAGAAGGACATCTATGGAGAGGATGCAGCAGCGAATCAGGCAGGTCGTCGGCGGCGACCAGGCAAAGTTAGCCAGGTTAAAGGAGATCCTTAGTTGGTTTGACAATGAGTGGGAGATTTCGAGGACGGTGCGGCCATGTGGCAATGTATGCGAAAGAGTGAGACGGCGGCGATGAGGGCGGCGATGTACATGTACTCCTCGGCGGCAGTCACGCCGCAGTCCTCCAAGTTCATCGAGTATTTCCTCTGGGCGATGGAGCAGACGGATTCGCCCGAGGCGACAGTCAGGCGGAGGTGGTGGGCGTACAGGTCAAAGGTCGAGCACCCAGAGGATAACGAATCGATCGAGTATGGTGTGCCGTTCGTGAGGGTGCAGAGCCAGCCGGAGCCACAGGAGTATTCGTTCTCCCACCGCAAGAGGATGCCGGATGGGCGACGTCGCTTCCCCGCCGTTCTCCACGGTTCCCTCGACGCTCGCCTCATTTCAACGGCGACGGTAGGGTTTAAGGTAAGCTTCGCACTAACCTAATCTTCCACCTGCTCATGCTTACAATCAGTGTGACAGCTAATGAAAATCATGCTTACAATCAGTCTCCGAGTACTACGCCAATCACTCTAAAATAGCTCTGGACCTTTTGGTCAAAGTTGTGACACAGTGTACAAATAAAGAAAAATAGATTGGTGCTTCTTTCAGAAAAGAGTACTCCCTAGAAAACTGCCAATATAAGCTACTGGTATTTGGTTAGATGATTTGCTGCCGAGAAAGATCCATCCACAAAGAGCGCCACACATCCCACTGGTGGTCGTGGATGCCAATGCGTGCATGCAGCATGGTTGGTGTCGGTAATTTTTACTTGGCACACCTCGCACTCTGCATATATGCCGGTTCCATACGTACATTTGTGCAGTTCCACCAAAATGCAGTTGAATAACCATGTTTGCACAGATAATGAAAAAGCGTGATTACATTATAGTGGCACTAGTTGATGAAACACACAAAATAAATAGAAGAAAATATTGCGATAGTATCATAGTATGCCATGCTACGAGGGCGGGATGGGCCCTGCGACGCCTCATATGGTACGCCTCATACTGGACAGCATCCCAAGTCTTCCAGATACACCTTCTGCCAGTGATGAACATGAGTGTACAGCGGTAGTACAAGGAGGCACCTTGAGACATTCAAATCTCTACTTTTGTACATATCAACTAAAATTAAGCACCCCAGTTTGCAGAAACGCTTAAATATTAACAATGGGACTAGTTGATGAAACATACATTAACAAAGAGAAGCACTTTCTTTATCTACATTGGAAATGAAATGATAGAGATGACACTCGCTCTATTTTAACTGTATTATTACTTCATTTTATTAGTGACACTAGGGTCGAGCAGGTGGCAAACGAGGTGTACCATGCGTCGCAAGGATGGAGGCCGGGGGTGCTTAGACTGGGATGCTGAAGCTGGCTCTTTCAGTCACCAACATGGATGATTCAATTCATGGGACCTTTTGGTGCAGTTCACCTAAAATGAAGTTATGTCCCGTGAGCTAGCAGCTTCTTCTTCAAAAAATTTTAAGAAAAGGGCTCCAACCCCGGTTCCATTTCCATCAGAAAACGAAACCCACAGAGCTTCTTCTTCATTAGTTGCAATAAAATTGAGCAACATCAAGGTTGGTTGTGAAGCTCCTGGAATGCTCAACTATAATTTGGATATCATTTGTGCAGTTCAACTAAGATCGAGCGTGAAATGTATATCTCTGTTTGCACAAAAAAGGTGGAAAGGAGGGTGACTAACAAGTGATGAAACATGCATCAAATGAAAAGAAGCATGTTCCTTATCTGAATGGAAATCCTACAAGGACAGTAGCAATTTCTAAAGCACTGGCATTGCTAGATATTAGTGTGGGCATTAGGATTAACTATGACAACCATTAAATACAACATTACTTTGGGCACGGGAGAGTGGGCGGACCAGGACAGTTGCATTTCTAACGAAAAGAACCAACTTATCTTAATGGGAAATTTTAGCAGGACATGTAAAGAAGTGCCATTGATTCATATTACTGGAGGCATTACATTGAAAACAACATTGGTTTAACGTGTCCTTACTTTTAATAGTGCGACTGCTACATTTTACCAGTGGCATTACATAAGAGTGGCTCGGGGTAACAAACATCAGAACAGGATATCTGGGTTGGTCCCATTTTTGTTCGGTATAGCCACCTTATACTGTGTGAGGCTAGCAAATCTAGTGCTGGACTTACTCTGTTGACTTGTCCCCCAGTCCCCACTTTCTTTCCTTTTTCAACCAATAGATCGGGTTTATATTGAGTTTGTACTGCGTTTCCCTTTATTTCCCTATTAGACCTAGAGACCAGTTGGATAGCCAGTCTCTGCTACTTTTCGCCCCCATTATTTCCTCTTTCGACCAAGTCCTAGATTCAGGTAACAAATCCTCCCCCACCCCCACCCCCTTTCTTCCTTGTTTGAACCAAGTAGTACTAGATTCGAGTGCATGAACTAGTTTTACCTCTTAAATGCAAAAAATTAGGTGGTTTTCAAATAGCCGATCGATCCTATCTACGAGGGGGCCTGAGAAATAGTAAAAGATACAAATGCAGCGACGTCAGGAGCTCAGGAAGTAGAGCAAGGCCGGTTTCGAAGGAAGTTATACCTGATGGTAGCCGGGATGTCGCTAGGTGGGCGGCGGGAGGCCGGATCTGTCCACACTACGGCAGCGAGGAAGAAGGGGTCGGAGGCCCACCCTCGCCAGCGGTGCTTGGAAGAGAACGGCAAGGCAGGCTGATCGGGACGCGCCCAGCAGTGGGTAAGAGCCGTCGCCGAGGACGACCACGTAATGTTGCACCTTCTCACCTTCCCCGGCGGAGAGGATCTGGCTGGATCTGTGACCAGCGGTGAGCAGAGAGAGAGAGAGCGTGGCCACCGCTGTCGTGTTTAGATCTGGAGAGGCCGAGACAGTGTGAAGAGAGCAACACTAGCAAGAAAGCGCGGAGGCTCCTGCCTATATAGTGGAGTAGTACTAGTTTTCTTTTGTCTACCGGAGCCGGCTTGACCTCGTCAATGACTGTTGAGAAGTCTTCATGCACGTGGCCCGGAGGCGCAGTTGTCGTCATTTTGATCTGAAGCGCCTGATTATAACATATAACACAAAAAAATGCCACATGACAAGAAATCATAACCTCACTGCCCAAAGGAGACAACATGAATCCCGAAGGACAAACTAGACGAGGAACAAAGCTCAAATTAAAGATAAACTCGTAGAAAAGGGGTCCGTCGATAGATGTCCTAATTAACATAGCCGGCTTGACCTAGATGGCACCCGAGTAGTCACTGTTCGTGCATGTGCCCCCAATGACTAGCCCAACTCAGTTGTCGCTGTTTAACCCTCGCAGTGATCCGAAGCACATGACACCTAATTTTGCGAGATGACAAGAAACCCTTTTTTTAGATTTCTCACCACACCTACAGCCATGTACAACACATCCTGCACGATATGTAGACGATAGCCAATCCAGGCGTGTCTGCTGGAGTCTGGTCACATGCATGGACGAACTGATCTTCTATGTCTTGCAGGGATCGTCCAGGCACCAACGTACTACAACACTTCTCTAGTACTATCGCTCGTCTCCCTCTTCTATTAAGTCATCTGACTTGCGGGGCCGGGGAGTGTGCCTATGGTCGGTTCTCAATTGCCGTCCCACATGTGTGTGCAAACGCAATATGACGCGCGTTCCATTCGGAGAGCAGCGTGCCAGACCGACCGACCGTCTGGGGTGCGACGCGAACGCGACGGGCATGCTGTATACTCCGTACATGTGTACCGCCTTTTTCTAGACGCTTTGCTCCATGGCGCGGGCGCAATCCATGGATACAAAATTAGTATACTGTATACTATTTAAAAGTCGAGGGCGGGGCTTTTCCTGCGCGGTAGGCGGGGCAGTTCCGCCTAGTCGGTTCGATAGAGATGCGAGAAGACGAGGGAGTAGGCTGCTGCAAACGTAGGGCTGTGTGATTTGACGGCGAGTTACTGCTGGACAGGCGGGGCCCCGTGATTTGACTTGCCATTATCATTTTAACTGCGGCGCTACGACCGGCGTGAGTCTCCCGATTCCTAACCACCTCCATACAGGTGCCTCTCCCAATGCTCCACCATGTAGTAGAGGCTGGCTCTTGCATGAGAGCCCACTCCTCCACTTTTTCCTTGCCTCTCTTTCCACCACATATGCAAAAATGCCATGTAAAGAGCACTATTGTACTTACTTTTACTTGCTCCTACAGGTGCTTAAGCTTGCCACATAGGCATAAAGTCTGATGTGGCAAGTTAATCAAGAAGAGAAAGACTAGTTTGGTGACCCAAGGAAGAAACGGTGCTAAGCGCGTGTACCTAGGTGAAAAGACAATTTTGAGTCTATAGCTAATTAAATGAAGCAAACTTAGCAACACCATTTCATTGGAAGAGGTCACTCCTTGGCAAATGCAATAAATACTAGTACTCCCTGTGTCCCATAATATAAGAACGTTTTTGGCACTACACTAGTGTCAAAAACATTCTTATATTATGGGACGGAGGGAGTACGAAGAAAGAGATAGAGAGGAGTAAAACAAAATACACTTATAGCCAACCTTGTTGTAGTATGAGTGACTAAGTGATGACTATGTATGACATGCCAACATCAGATAGCCTAACGCACCGTGTGAAATCTCCAAGGGCGCGACCGCGCGAGCGACGCGATGGTTGTGGTAGGCGCGACCATGATACGGGCTGCTGGCAGCCCTTGGATCTGAGATCAAACGGTCGCATGCTAAGTTGTTGAAAATTTGCAGAATAACCCTCCAGGATAGGATATTCACCCATAGGTCTAGAATCACGCCATGCAACCGTTCGATCTCAGATCCAAGGGCTCTCGGAAGCCCATATCATGGGAGAATGGAAAGCCACTACCCTGCCGTTCGCACGCTGGCAGTTCGCTCCTACTCGTCCCCGCACGTCCTTCAATACTACGGTGGTTCGCTCCTAGTTGTCCCGTCCATTCACATTACGGCAGTTCCACTAATCCTAACCCTCCTCCCAAATCCATGGCGTCCCAAATCTCCACGATCGGCGGTGAGTACAAGGTTAGAACCATCACCGGCGATGAGTTTGACGTCATCTACACCCGTTCTTCCGCGACGGTGAAAGGATGCCTTTCTCGCTTCAGACGCATGTTCGAAGACTCAGATGATGAGTGGGTCGCTGGGCTAGATGTTGAGTACACCACAGTCCTGGGACGAGAGAAGGATCTAAAGGACGAAGAGAGGAAGAAGCCCGCCGTGATCCAGGTTTGCGTGCATGACTTATGCTTGGTCTACCACATATGCCATGCCGACGTTGAGTGCCAGGATTTTAAGGACTTCCTCGAGAGCAACCTAGTCAAATTTGTTACTGTAGACTTTGGTAACGACAAACAAGTCCTGCGTCGGATAGGCCTCGTTGTAGGCAACACCTTCGACCTCCAGAAGAATCGGCTGGTGTCCTCTCGTCAGCCTTCAATGCTGACCCTGGCAGGAGCCATGGTTCATCCTTCGTACGGTAAACTGGAGAAACCTCCATACACGTTTCATCGTCATGCATGGCAGCGGAATGTACTAGATATAGACCACATCCACTACGCTGCAATGGATGGCTACCTTTGCTTCAATATCTACAAGGGTTGGATGAAGAGCAACAGCCAAGTGTGCGGTTCAAGCAAAGAAGTATCGGCCAAGAGGAAGAGGGACAAGGACGAAGTCGAGGACGTGGACGAGGACTCCGAGTAAGGTGGCAGTGTGGTTGCTCATGGTGGTTCTAATGCAGTGTCTACCGGAATAGTTGCAAAGTTTAATTTCAGGTGTGCTTAATTTAATTTGAGGGGTGTGTTATGCTGAGCCCCCAGCAGAACTATGTTATGTTTCTTCTCGTTACTTTTACTCTTAGTACGTACATACTAGTATTTCTTGCATTTCATCTTTTAGTTGGTATAGTACTACCACTCATTTCTTCACATTATATACGTACAATATATATGGCCAACATCATATAGCCAGCAGTTTAGTTGTCAAAGAATTTCAGGGTGCTTAGTTTTGTCAAAGAATTCCAGGATGCTTAGAGGGTGCTTGGATCCAAGGGACTTATTTTAGTCTGACTAAAATTAGTCTCTTTAAGAGGCTAAAGTTCCAAGCACCCCTGACTAAAGAGGGGCTAAAACTAGTCTTGAGACTAAAATTTTTTAGTCAGGGGTACCCCTACTAGAATGTGGATTAGTCCTCTCTCTACTCATTTAACTCCTCTCCTTTAACACAGGCGAGTTCTGGATTGGAGGGTTTGGAGGATAATAAATGCTCATTAACTTGATTTTAGCCTTTTTAGTATTTGGATCCAAGCATGGGTGAGGCTAGCATGTTTTAGTCCCACTACTTTTAGTCATGGGACTAAAACGTATCCAAGCACCCTCTTAGTTTTATTTGAGGGGTGGGTTGTGCTGGACACCATTATTGTGACTAGCCTTTTTAATAGTAATATATGCATAATTTGGCGACGAGCGCTCTCTATATGTACCACAATTTTTTTTAATTTCAAGTTTTGCTCCATGGCGCAATCCATCGATACTACTGCTGTACAAAAGTATACAATTTTTAAAAGGCTAGAGGGCGGGGCAGTCTAGCTTTTGTCGGTTTCACGAGAGGCGAGGGCCTTTGTGATTTGATGGCTCATTACTGCTGGAAGGCGGGGCCTTGTGATTTGACTCCTCGTATAAATGCGCCGACGACCTGATCGAGGAGGAGCAAAGAACTGTGCGGTATACTCAAGTTTTCCACTGGAGTAGTACTGCGACAGAGGAGCACGAAACACGGCAGCCCAGTGCCATATGGCGATAAAATGATCTAATTTGCTAGTCATCTCATTGTTAGCATTGTTCTATTCATTCCCTCAAAAAAACCATTGTTCAAATCATGCCTCGCAGAGAACGTGACACGTGCGGCGAAACACCCAAAGCAAAAGATGAAACACAAGAGCAAAAGAAGAAGGAAGATTATCACCCCAAATGATCTAATTCGCCGCGGAGTCATAACTGCTTCTTCATCGCCTCCACGACCTCCATCTCCTTGCGCATCTCCTCCGCCATCTTCTTCATTTTGTCCATGACGCGGGATTTCTCGACGCGAGCCTTCATCATCTGTTCCACGGCCGCATTACGTACCTTGACAGCAGCCGGGTGCTCGATGCGGAGCTTCGCCAACTCCTCCTTCTGTTCCATGACGAGGGCCTGCAGCATCTTCATCGAGGAACTACTATTCTCATGCAGCTTCTTCCAGCCGGCGATATTCTCCTTCAACAGGTCGATCTCGTGGCAGAGCTTCGCCTTGTCCTCCTGAAGTCGTAGGATTTCGCCGGTCGCCTTCTTCTCCGAGGCAATGCTCTTCTTCAGCAGCATCACCAAGCCGGCGGTCAACTCCCCCTGCTGATTGAGCTCAGCGGGCATGTCGTCGAGGCTCTCCTTTAGCAACTCCATCAAGCCTTGGATGAACTCCTTCTGCTTATTGAGCTGATCGGGCTTGCCGTCGAGGGATAACGACTCCAGCTCCGCCGGCTCGGCATGTTCGCCTCCACGGCTAGGGCGCTCCTGGGAGCCATCGCCTGCCCGTGAGAGATCTTTCGAGGTCTCTGCGTGGCGGCGAGCCCTCTCTTTTTTTCCGCAGCCTTGGTTGCCGCTCCCTTGTTACGAGTAGTTCTCGACCTAGAGCTCTGCTCACCGGCCATGGCAACGACGGACGAAGAAGAAGCACTTATGAGGAGGAAAGGTAGAGTAATTTTCGGTTAGGTAGTTCCCCTTTTTATAACCTAAGTACTAGCACTAGTACTAGTACCTGCATAGTGGGAACACGTTCAGGTTTGGTACGTACTAGTAGGTGTGAGCAGGCTTTCGAATGTGATGGGAATAAGGTAAAGATTAATTGATGGTTTTGGTTTTGAGGCCCGAAACGGCTCCCGATGAGTTTAGCGGAACATAAATTTCAAGTACTACACTGCTCAAATGCGTAAATATTATGTTACTGTCAAAAATTGCCACAAAATATGAAGGAGACCAATGGAAGTACTACTAGCAACCCACGATTTAACTACTCGCATGCGCGCAGTGGAGTAATAATGTCTTTCTTCCACCCTCACGTCCACTCAATTTGCATGCGCTGTATTAATTGACCATCAATGAAGTGAACGACTTTACACGCGTCAAATTATCACATGGGGTGGATCTTGGTACAAAATTGCGCCCGCCCGTGTACCCGCGTGTGCGTGCGAGGGAATGAGTGCGTGCGTGGCGTGCGTGCACATCTTCGCTTCGTGCATGTACCGCCAGTATGGCTTAGGGAGGACGAGTACATTCTTCTGGAACCAGCAGCACGTCACTGTGATCAATCCACGCAAGGAGGTTGCGACAAAGCCTCCACATGTGCCACGTGGCTTCATGAACTGTAAGAGAGACACTGTGTAGCGTGCCATTGGTATTCTAATTTACGTGTTTTGCACATACTCGAAGTACTAGTAAGGTACACGTGCATTGCACGCATCAGATTTTGCAACCAAATTATGAATAAATACCACACTATAGCTTGTAAGCTCTGAGTCATATATGCCTGATGTAGCCCTTCGTTTAATTCTTATAGTTCATCTCATTCAAAATCAATTAGTTTTTATAAAAAAGCTAAGAACGCGCAAATAGGAAAAACATGGGATTATAGTGGAATGTCGTCTTGAATCCTACAGGATTGTACGAGTGTTTGATTGTGCATAGAAAAAACGCAGAATTCTTTCAAAGAGGTTTGAGTGGATGGGATGTTTCCTATGAAATATAGTGCAAATGAATCATATGGAAAAATTCCTATGGTTTACAATCCGACGAATCAAACAACCAAGATAGGAAAAATTCCTAATGATTAGAATCCTCCAAAATTCCTTTGAGAATCCTTTGAATCAAAGAAGACCTTAATATATTTTATGATTCATGGAATTGTGCGTTGTAAAGCATAAAGTAAAAACAAATAAAGAAATTCAACTAGAAAAAAAGTTTGGGCAGTTATGATACGGAAGATTCTAGAACAAAAGAGAACCACTGTTGTTTTGAGGTTTATGCATTATGCTTAAGTTCAACCATGGAGTCTGCTAGATTGTACATGTGGCAAAATCCGGTGGGGGGCTAGAAGATGGTGCGAGGGGCCGAGTGGAGGGAGACTATGAAGGAATGCACAAGTGCGAGATCGATATTTAGAGAGAGGGGGCGAACACGTGCGCTATTGCGCGCAGTGGCGGAGCCATGAAAAATAAATGAGCTAGGGGGCCAAGCATTGCTAATCCTTTACGAGGAGGGTCAATTCATGAACTTAAACCATTTTTAGCAGCAATTGTCTAATGATCACATTCATATTAGCCTCGATATATAGTGATGTTAGGGGGGAGGGGGCAGGGCCCTTACTGCCCCTGTCTTCGCCATTGTGCACGCGTCTGAGAGATGAAGCGGAAGGCATGGATGATGAGAGCGGGACGTTGGATATATAATTAATGTGGGTGTATTAGCTATATATGTTAATCTTATATAGAGAGGTATAGATTGATCGATGTGGACGTGGGAAAGAGGGTGAGACCTCACTGGATATATCGATTGATCAATTTGTGTGGAAAACTATGAAAGACCTAGATATATACACACATACATAGAGGAACATCGATCGTTGCGCATGCACGCGTGAGAGATAAAGAATGCCCGATATGATGGAGAGGGGGATGTGTGTGGGTGTGTGCCTTCATGGGAGACCGACCTGAAGAAAAAGATTGCATGCGTGCGATGGATAATGCCGACTGGTAGTGTGTGTGCATGCATGCACGAGAGAAAGTTAGTGGTACAATTATAAAGAGAAGACTACTGTGTGGGTGTAAAAGAATAGGTGAGGTCATAATCAATGTAAAGTTCAATTGAAATATTTAAATAAGAGATCCTGATGTTTGAAACCCATGCATGCATGAATATAACGGAGATCTGCGTGGTGTGGTTTGGAAACGAGCATGTTGTAATGTATACACATTGAACAAGGTCAGACTGATTTGAATTTGAGATACCGATGGCAGACATCATTTGGCCAACATGGACACACTATTCTAATTGGAGATGATGGGCGGCTTTCGCATCACATTTCTATATCTATACCCCTACATATATCTATTATATTTTATATTTTTTTATATTGTGTGCGGGTAACTTTAACTTTGAAAGATGGTCGTTGGATGAGGCGAATCCGATGGTCCAAAGATGGAAAATTTGAGCACTACTGGCCGTTGGATATCATCTAGATTCCACCAGATTTCGCCACATGTATAATCTAGAAGACTCCATGGTTGAACTTAAGCATAATGCACAAACATCAAAACACAAGCACTTCTTATTTGTTCTAGAATCTTCCGTATCAGAATTGCCCAAATGTTTTTCTACATGATTTGCCATTATTTGTTTTTACTTTATGTCTTACGACGACAATTCCATGAATCTTAAAATAGATTAGCTTTCTTATAAAAACTAGATGATTTTGAATGAAATGAACTATAAGAATTAAACGAACATCTACATCATGCATATATGACTCAAAGCATGCATGCTATAATGTGGTATTTATTCATAATTTGGTTGCCAAATCTCATGCGTGCAATGCACGTGTACCTTACTCTAGTCTAAATGGTGTTTGTGTGTGTGTTGTGCGTGTTGAGGTGCAAATTGTCTTTTTTTTGGGTACACGTTAAGCTTGTTCTTACAAAATTTCAAGCCGCGCCTTGTTATGCCGAAAATTCAAGCTAACGTCTCTGTCTATCGTGCTGCAAAACTCCCGCCTCTTCAACCCGTGCCTTGTTAGCCCGAAATATTTAAGATATATCTTTGTCTCATTGTGCTCCGACAACTCCCTCCATCTCAACCCGCGCCTTGCTATTCCGAAATTACAATGCGCGCGAAAACTCCCACCTCCTGTGAAATCCCGACACACGAAATGCCCGTGGTACCCCTGAACCGAAAGAACCGCCTCAAATCGGTGGGGGTACTTTCATAACTTACCCCACATTTCGGACAAGCGCGTCTCTAAGCCATGGTTCCCCAGTGCCATCCCATCTGCCCACCCATTCATACACCGAGGCCGCAAAAACCCACGACGAAACCCCACACCCTGCTCCATCCGCCACCCAGCCGGAGCCTCTTCCTCGACGACGTCGTCCACAGCAACACCTCAACGTCCCTCATCCACCATACCGGATGAGAATCCGTCGTCGATCTCATCGTCCCGCCGGTTCAGCCACCCCGTCCTCCACCTCCAAGGAGCTGCCCCGACGTTCCCCTCGTCTTTCGCGCAACCTCCATTCCCACACCGCCGTCTTCACCTGCACCACCGGAAGAGCATCATCATCACCGTTTCCTCGGATGAAGCTGCGGCCTAATCGATGCCACCAAAGAGGTTGTACACTAATCGCTGCATTTTCTTCTTGATTCGATCTCATGGTGCTGCCGGCGCTCGGTCCCGAGCCGACACGGCGCGGCTCCATCCACGGCGGCGTCGCCGGCCACTTCCTCCACGGCGTCGCTCCCTCGGCGGCGACGTCCACATCAGTAGGAGCTGCTGCTGCTTTAGCTCTCGCTTGCGCTGCTGCTCTACTCTTGCTCTCGGTCCCCTGCCTCCTCTGCTCTTGCTATTGCTCTTGCTCGCGCTGCTGCTCTCGCTCTTTCTCTTGCTTGTGATGCTGCTCCGATTTAGCTACACTTCAGTCGACTGAATCGAATTTTGGGTCAGTCGATATTCAGGGGGTGGGGGGGGCTCGCCGGGGTGAAGGAAGAACCAGCCGCAGCGGGGAGGGGGGCTCGCCGGAGAGGTACCCCACTATCTATCTTAGGGTTCAGGATGGGGGCGGTGGTCGCCGGCGGTGGCGGGGCGTTGGCGGGGCGGTGGCGTGGGGATCGCCGGAGAAAAAGTTCGGCACGGGGGGCCTAGAGGGATGGCCGGGGCGGCGGCGTACCGGCGGTGGGGAGTGTTTTCGGGGCGGGCGGGGCGGCGGGGGGCTGCTGTTTGGCCCGTGGTGGCTGGCGGCTCAGGGGGGTGGAGGTTGAAGATGAACCGCAGTCCCTTGATTTCGTATCCAACGACTACAAAATCGACTGACCAGAGATGAAAAAGTCAGTCGACCGACGTGTAGCCTCACCTTGCTAGTGCGTTCAGTTTCGACAGCAAAATTCAGTTTCGACAGCAAAATTCAGTTTAAACAGTTAAGTTCAGTTTCGACAGTTAAGTTCAGTTTCGACAGTTAAATTCAGTTTCGACAGTTAAGCAGAGGTGAGCGGCTGGTATATTTTACATCTAGCAGTTTGTGGTTATGTATTTTACGTCATCTATTGGAGATGCTATTAGAATTCCACTCAGGTTAACGTTGTTCGTTGTCTCTCTTGTCCTGCTTCAGCCTCGGCGTCGTACAACTCACCGGAGCTGCTCCAACGACGAAACCCTCCATCACAGCGGAGCTGTACCTCGGGCTCCATCTCTAGACGCCTAAGATCTTCTTCCCCTCCTCTGACAGCCAAGTCAGCCGGAGCATTCTCACTGGCCAACCCAATCACGCTGAGATCGACATGGCTTCGCCAAAGAGGTTGTACACTTGTTGCATCTCTTTTTTACTCTACATGTTATATATATTGTCCACTGAGCACTCGTAGTAACGGGAAATCCTATTATTTTATCCTACTATATGACAAGCAGTGAGGTACCTGGCAACTTAGCTATCCGTGATGGACTCTCTTGAATGCCATCATTATTTATCTCTGCGCGTTTGAGCTGTGCATTTGTCGATGGGCCTGGGAGTTGAGCTAGTATGGCAGTGGCCTGGGTCCAAAGTAATAGAAGTAGCACAAAAACATTTTTTTAGTGTAGGATTTTCCTTGCTCAAGCCTGCCTACTAGAATCGCCAGTGCTTGAAAGGAAAAGTGAATGAAAAACATCGGAATTGGAAAGTTTCCTATGGTACTACTTTTCATGAATTTGGTGCAAAGGAATGGAGCAAAGGAAAACTGTAGGATTTGTTCCTTTAGTGTCTCCTTGAAAGAAAAACCGTAGGAATTCTAATTTCCACTTCTCCTCCTTTTCATATTCCTATTCATCAAGCACAAGACTAAGAGATAGTAGCATAATAGCATTATAACCGTACATTTTCTTGTGGTTTGACTTAATCTCACCATGCTTTTTTGCATCCTGTGATCTTCCAATTGTTGTGAATCAAACACCCAGATTGGCAGAAATCATGTGTTTTTAAATTCTCTGTTTTGCACGTGCATTCCTATCATATTCCTATCTATTTCCTATCCCTGCATTGTTAGAATCCTCAAATTCAAACAAGCCCTTACTCCATTACTTCAGTTACAGATATGTGTCAAAGAAAACCTTGTGTGGTTTGTCCTGCTCCTGCGGCGCTGTGTTCCACCCCAGCTCAGCTGCTCCAACGACGGAAGGGTTCACCACAGCAGGGATCCGCTCTCCAGACTGTCTTTCGCCGCCTCAGATCTTCTTCCCCGCCGCCGGCAGCCACGGCAACTGCATTACCATCATCAACTGAGCAGATGACCTTGAGGACTACACGGGTCCGCAAGAGAGGTCGCACTCTTCCGTGTCTGCTTACGTTATGCGTCGCTTAATATGATGACATGCTACATTATCGTCGTGTTCACCTATTAGACTCCGAGTCAGGTCCAAACTAATGCTGAAACTTGAGTTTTTAAATGGTTGTGGGATACATATTGGGGCATCAATCAGTACTATCTGTCTACTATCTGGTTAATCTCCAGTGTCTACTATGAGTTTGTTGGGTGCAAACAAACATTAAAGGAGCCATTATGTGTATTTTTAACTAAAGCTATTATCTGCCTGCTATCATTGGTTTTGGGTCTATCCACAGTTTGCTACCATCACTCTGGATTTGTGCATGCACTCCTTACATAATCTCACTATGTTTTATTCCTATGCATGCCAGTTATTGTACACAATGGAACTGATCATGTAGAGCAAAAGAGACGAGCCTTGCGTGGCAATAAAATTTCATGCAGACGCCGTTCCATGGTGGGCGCAAAGGCAACCCCCCCCCCCTCCACCCATTTCGGATCGTAATCAAGAGGAAGATAACTGTTATGAGGGGGATTCAAAAGGAGAAGACCACTCCTATTTACCCCATGAGGTCTTCGCTCTAACTTGGCATGCTGATGTTGGTAATATCATGCATATGGTGCCTTGCATTGCTTACTGTGTACATTAAAGATGTCATCTGCTTAGTTTAGACATGCTTTGTGTCAATGCCATCTGTTTAGTTTCTTTATCGTATATGTGAATCATGCAATGCCATCTTGTCTAGCCAGGCATCATATATGTGAATTTTGCAATGCCACCCTGGTTAGCCAGTCATCTTATATGTGAATTATATGAAGCCATCATTATTTTATTACGTGTTAAATTTGTCAATGATTTTAGTACATTCAATTACTCTTCCTGTGCATCAGCCATTCGGCACGGGTCATGGAAAAATCTGGAGTGGAAACAAGGTCTTCAGAGCAGACAATGCTATCTGACGAAGCGCATGTCTTGCTGGTACCGATAGCTCCTCAGAGGAGGATTCAGAGACAAATGGCCAATCATATTTCCCCCCCAAGGTGCATGCCCTAACTTGGTAGGGTTATGTTGCTCATATCGTGCGTATGGTATCTTGCGTTACTATGTCATTTGCTTAGTTTAGACATGCTTTGTGTGAATGCCACCTGTTTAGTGTCTAATTACCATATATGTGAATTATGCAATGCCATCTTGTTGCAAGACATTATATATGTGAAATATGCAATGTTATCTTGTTGCAAGGCATTATGTATGTGAATTATGCAATGCCATGCTGTTTAGGCAAGCGTCATATATGTGAATTATATCATGCCGTCCTTTTTTTGTATTTCTCATTGCTTTTGTCGACAATGTTTGTATATTCAACTGCTCTTCCTGTGCATCAGCCATTTGAATTGGTGATGGAGAAATCTGGAGTGAAAACAAGGTCTTCAAAGCAGACAATGCTACCTGCTGAAGCAGATATCTTGCTGGTTACAGATAGCTCTTCAGAGGAGGATTCAGAGGCAGATGACCAGTCCTATTATCCCCCTGAGGTGTATGCTCAAACTTGGCAGGGTTATATTACTCATATAATGCATATGTTGTATTCCAATGCTTAGTTTTTACATCATATACACAATATTGAATGCCATCTCCTTAGTTGACACATCATATATGTGATTGCCCTCTGCTCACTTCCTTAGTATATAAATCATATATTTGAATTATGTCTTGCCATGATGTTTACATAGACAGCATGTATCTGAATTATGGCATGCCAACCCATTTTCTAAAGACATAATATAGTTATATCATCTCATCCTGTTTACATTAAATTATGTCATTCTATCCGTGAATTATATCATGCCATCATGTTTCCATCGATGGCATGTTTGTGATTTATGGCATGCCAACCACTTTAATAGACACATCGTATAGTTATATCATGTCATCCTGTTTACATAGTCATCATATTTTGAAGTATGTCATTCTATCCTGTTTAGTTAGCCATCATACATGTGAAATTGTGTCATGCTATCCTGTTTAATTAGCCATCATATATGTGCAATTATGTCCTTCTATTCTATTTGCTTAGACAACATAAATGTGAATTATTTAATGCCCTGTTTTCTTCCCTACTATCCATTGCACTTGTCTATCTTACAATGTCTGTACATTCAATTACTTTTCTTGTTTATCAGCCATTTCAATTGGAGGGAGTGATGGCAGTATCTGTGGGAGTAAAAACACGGTCTTCAGAAAAGATCGTGCTACCTGTCGATGCAGATAGAACCACGGTTGTACTTGCCCAAGAACCAGCCCCACCACACATAACCCACACTCATGCTGATTGTACCCCTACCCAATTGGACAGAGAACCAGCTACACCCCTTCTAACCCCAACCCCAGCAGATAGACACCCAGCTCCCGTTGGCACAGCACCGTCTCCACCACAGAGCACCCAAACACGAGCAGTTAGTAAGGCAACTGCAGTGCCCAAATCACGAGGACCACCACTCCGAACCCGAAGTCAACGCTTAAAGCAGAAGAAGAATTGTTCTCAGGTCAGGTTCCATAGCTATGGTTCATACTACTTTGCTCTTGCATCACTGTATTTACTGATACCAACTAATTTAAAATTTGAAGGATGCAATTGAAACTCCAATGGCGCAACAGGTATGTTTTAAACCTGTTTCTTCAACGTGTTTGGTTGTTTGCTGTTGTAACTTGCTCTATGTTGATTTCAGTTTCAATTGAATAAACAGTTATGTTCTCATGCCATGCACATTACAAGTGTTGTTATTGCTGTGTAGTTTCCCACACTTATATTCTGTCTATACTGCTTTGTCTTAAATAGATATGATTTGAACTGTATCTATCTTGATTTGGCAACATAAACTAGAATGATATAGACCATACAGTGACCATACTACATAGATATATGTTTGTTTCATGCTGTTATCCTGTCCACCTTACTACTGAACTGGTTTACCAAAATGAGTTTCATATACTACATTGTAAACCTGAGATTTGTTTGTTTGTTTCTCTTTTAGAACGTGGATAAAATATTGGAGAAGAGTACCCTATTATGCAATGGTAAAGGAAGTAATGCAGATATGGTTCAAGATAGTGAGACATCCCTGTTGGTCTCCAAGAAAGCTGATAAAAACTATATTGAAGACACTGAGACAACCCCAAAGTCCTGTCTTGATGTAGTGTTCGAGTTACTGGCTACCACTGCTGGCACCAGCTCTTCGAACTCGTTGCTTGAATCAGTTCGGCTTCTTGAGTCTCAACTTCAAGTTGAAAGACATCGATCAGATGTTATGCGACAGGAAGCCGAAGGACTGAGGAAGTCCCTGCAAAATTCAGATGCATACTTTCTGGTGCAACAGCAAGCGCTGGAGGACTTAAGCGCCAAACAACAGAAATTTAATAAGCTTGCCAAGCATCTTGCCAGCATTATGGGTACCCAGGATATTGTTTCTTGAGCTCTTCTGAAGTGGTTTCAGTTCTGGACTTGTTTTGCTGCGGCGTTTATATGCTGTTGTGTTCCCTATATTTGCACTGGTGGCGAACTTTGATGCCCAGTGGATGTAATATGTGTAATAGCCGTGATAGCCTAGTGTAAGTTGCTTGCTTATTTATTTCCTTGTTGTCTTGTTTATTTGTTTGCTTGTAGTCAGTGCAGTTCTTTTTCTGCGGTTTGCTAGTGGCTGCAATAACCTATTTTTTAAAACTAGGCCACAATAACCATGGGCTAATATTTACTGTAGTGACACTGGGCCTCCTACGGGCCGTAGAAACAGTGGGCCTTCTACGGGCCGTAGAAATAGTAGGCCTTCTATGGGCCGTAGAAACAATGGGCCTTCTACGGGCCATAGAAACAATGGGCCTTCTACGGGCCGTATCATCAATGGGCCTTATACGGGCCGTATGATCGATTGGCCAAACATGGGCCAATAAACAGGCCGCATTATGGCCGTAAACGGGCTAGAGCTGGAATCGTCCGTTCATGGGCCGACCATAACGGGCCATCGTTAATAGGCCGTATTTGATGACGCTATGAAAACGGCCCAACATATTAATGGACCACAAACGGGCCGACTGTAATCACGGGCTGAATTTGGCCCACAAGCAGAAAATGACAGTAACGGGCCGTAAGTAAACGAATGCTGGAAATGAGCCCAAGAATAAATGGGCTCTGAGAAGGCCGAAAGATAACATGGGCTGGAAATGGCCCAACGGAATAACGGGCCGTTAATGGGTATAAAGTGATACACTGTTCATTACGGGCCAGTTTCACCACGGGCCGTTAATGGGTGTAAAGTGATACACAGTTCATTACTGGCCAGTTTCACCACGGGCCGTTAATAGGCCAAGAGTTACATAGGGCCTCATATGGGCCGAAAGACGTCATGGGCCATACATGGGCCAGAAGTGAAAACGGGCTGGAATCATATTGGATGGCCCAGATGACGCTACTGGGCCTAATTTGGATAGGGCGTAACGGGCCTTGGGTTAGCGGGCTGTAAATGGACTATATGTGAACATGCCGTTAACAGGCTTTCCATGGGCCGGCCCGCCACCTTTTGACCAAGTCAAACGGGCCGGCCTTTTCACAGGAATGGGCCTCTGTTGGGCCGTGCCACGTGTCGACGTATCATAGGCGCCTTCTGTCCAACGAGTGGATGACATCTGTCCCAACGATGAGCCGACACGTGTTTCCTCCAGCCAATGATGATTTTACACGTGGAAAATCCCCATTGGTCGGGGTTGTTAACGGGTTATCGGATCCAAAACCCGACCCGATAGCTTAACGGCGTTCCGTTACGGTGGATGCCACGTGTCGGTCACCCTTGACGAAAGCACTTCTGTGACGCGCGATTTATCGTCATGGAAGTGGACACTTCCGTGATGATAATTTTGGTAATGTCATGGAACACTTCTACGACAGCACATGTATGACTATCTTGATTCTGTCATAAGTTTGTCATGGATGTACATGCATGACAAAAAACGCGACCTACTGTGACAAACACATATCATCACGGAAGTGTATTTTTTTTTGTAGTGATGGAAGGGTTTCGTCGGAATGCCGTTGGTCCACCCGAATGGGAGTGCGAGGCCATGGGTTCCGTGGTGTGGGTGCAGTGTGCTACCTCTGCAGAGTGTATAATCTATCGATAGCCGAGTCCACGGTCACGGACACCTCGTAGTAGGTCCCACCATGAGTCAACATTTAATAAAATGTGCACACTAAGCTATGAACTTTGCATTGTTGAGGATGGCAGAAAGGCCATCGAGATATTCGGGACCAGATATTGGTCTTGGTTGTGATCGCCGTAAGGATCACGAGTTACTCTTGTTAAGACCATGTTGGTGGCTTGTTTGTGATCCGAGAATGATCACGGTGGGTAAGTTGTCCCGAGGGACATTCGAGCATGATCACAACATGTTTGACATATAGTGTTGCATTATTAATAATTGGTTAAGTATCATGATATTGTTTGCCATTATGATTATGCCTGTTGTGAGCTTGCAAGTGCATTCAATGTACTGACCTGGCGTGTCATGCCAGATTTTAGGAAAGTCTCGTTGGAGAGGAGCGCTGCTCGAGTCTAGATCGTGTCCACATCGGTGTCCCTGTGATATGGAGCTTCCGCTACGACGTTATTCCGCTGCCACGTAGTTGTTCTGATCGAGGCCCCTTTATGTTCACTAAATAATGTACATATTGTTCAGCCGCACCGGGTGTGCCGCTTGGCCTCGACAGCTATTTTAATATAAACTCTGTTCCGCTAGCATCAATAAAGCGGTTGTTTTCTGTACCAAGATGTTGTGTGTTGCCAGAAGACATGGTCACTGGGCTGGCAATGCATGGTAAACCGGTCGCTCTGAGCCGGGGTGCCACAGCGCTTGGTATCAGAGCCGCGCTGACTGTAGGCCACGCTAGACTACGACGTGTTAACTCGATGTTAGATACGAGTTTAAGTTGAGTGCCGGTAGTAATTTTTGCAGGTTGTTGCATTGCATGCATTTGGCTTATAAATTTTTATGCTAACTTGCTAATGGTTGTGGGTGTAGATGGCTCCGGTGCCGTATCCATGCCAGTTGCAGCTGATGACGTACACGCCACCGCACCTCCTTCACAACGTGTGGCGTCGGTTGTACCCTCTCGGAGATGACCCAGTCTATCGTGTGTACCGGGAGCATCTAGCTAATTCCGTGTATGAGTATCATGCAGTGGTCGCTCTGCGCACTAGTTCCGATTCCAGCTCTTACACTCGTACTTCTCGGAGCGGATACGCCTCCACCGCTTCTCAGGCTGTCCAGTTTGCTGCATTCGAGGTCCTTATCGAGCTGCGCTACAACTAGGTCTGAATGCAGAATCACCCAGGTTTCTATTACTACCCATCTCTGCACAACAACGGTCGTGTCCGTTTCCCTATCATTGATCCGGAGTCTGATAGCGTTGCTAGCCACCTTGCTCGTTATGTCACTGCTAGCTATCTGATGATCCACGAGCTGGCTCGAGAGCTGACTCGTGCCCGTACTGCTTTAGCCGCTGCTTTAGTCACTACTAGATCTGCCACTACTCCATCTTCTCTGGGATTTACCCCTTATATTCCAGCCAGTTCTACTTCCCCTATTTCGCCGGTTACTCCTCCGAGTAGCACGGGCGTCTCGGCCGTGAATCCTCTCAGTACTCCTGCCGAGTGGGTTTCACTTCTCGCTACTCCTATAGCCCCGATGCTTCATCCTACCCCTGCCCCTGAGGGAGAGCCCTCGAGGCAGCACCGTCGTGTTACATTTAACCCGGAGGTTTCCGTTAACCACGTCATTTCGGGATCCGAGACCGCTTCAGGGGAGGACACCGCAGCACCAGCAGAGCAGTAGTATCTTTGATTATTTGCAGTCGTCCGGATGATGTACGGATGTAGTCGTACGAGTCACGATGTTTCGTTGCATGTATGAGAGTAGTTGAACCTGGCATGTTGTTTATCTTTCATGTATGAGTCTATGTATAATTATGTTGGGACTTTATTTGCCGTATTTTCTTCGCTCTTTTGTTTTCTTCCGGGATTTGTTGCTGGCTTTTCCCCAATTTTATTCTTGGGTGTTTCTCATCTCGATTGCGTTGTCTTGGGAAAAATCCACAATAGGATGACGCGGGGAGGCAGCAGTAGCAACGTTCGTGAGGGAACTCCTGTTCGTCGTTCCGCACGACAGGCAGGACATTCTCCCGAGCCGTACGTTGCGCCACCTCCTCCACCGCCTAATCCGCCCTCCACCGAGCAAATTCTGCGTATGTTTGAGGAAAGAAGGAACAATGATCTGATTGAAATATTAAGAGTGTGTAAGCTATGGTTGGACAGAATGGAAATCGGAACGGTCATCACTCAAAGCTGTCAGATTTTCAGAGGACCACGCCACCCAGCTTCAGTCAGATTGTTGACCCATTGGATGCAGACGATTGGTTGCGCACCATTGAGAAAAAGCTTGAGATTGCTCGTACTGAAGAAAATGATAAAGTTCCATTTGCAACTCATTACCTTGAAGGCGCAGCTGCCATATGGTGGGAAAATACAAAAGCCATGTGGCCGGTTGATGAGGAAATCACCTGGGAAAAGTTTAAGGATCGGTTCCGAAAATATCATATCCCTACGGGAGTTATGAAGACCAAGCAGCGTGAATTTCTCGCACTCGTCCAAGGAAATCAGTCTGTGGCTGAATATTTGCAAAAATTCAATCATATGGCCCGTTACTCTCTTTATGACGTGGCCACCGAAGAAAGGAAGATTGACAGATTTCTTGGAGGCCTAAATCCGCAACTCCGGTGTACTCTCAGTATGCTTGATTTCCCAGATTTCCAAACTCTGGTGAACAAGGCTTTCATTGCTGAACGGGAGCACAAGCTTATAGCAGATAATAGGCCTGTTAACAACGACAACAAGCGTAAGTTTGAGCCAAAGAAGGATGGGCAACTAGTGCAAAAGCCTCATACCTGGCAGCAGACTCAGGTGGAATACAAGCCAAATTGGCAGCAGAATGTTAACAAGACCACCACTCAAGTCAAGAATGTCGTGACCAACCCAATACATGAAGAGCGTCAGCGCAATAATTCTTGCTTTAATTGTGGGCAGAATGGACATTATGCTAGACAGTGCCCCAAGAACAACAAGGCGAATGCCCTAATCAGGCCACAAGTCAACTTTATGGAGTCATGCCAATCCAGCAAAACTTCACTGGGCATGTGCATCATATCTCCGCCGATGAAGCCCAAGAGAAGCCAGAAGTCGTCATTGGTATGTTTTCTATTAATGACATACCTGCCGTAATTTTATTTGACTCTAGGGCTTCCCATTCTTTTATTTCTCGGAGTTTTGCTGCCCAAAACAACTTTCCTTGCACGCTTTTGGGCAAAAATATGCTGGTACAAACCCCGGGATCTATAATCAAGAGCAATCTGGTCTGCCGTGATCTGGAAATCAATATCGACGGAGTCTACTTTCCAACCTCTCTCATAATCATTGAGTCTGAAAAGTTGGATATTATATTGGGTATGAATTGGTTGGCCAAATATCAAGTTTGCATAAACTGCACAACCCGAGAAGTCACTTTGACCAGTCTGAATGGGCAGACTATCAAATTCTACGCTCGCAAGAATATACCCAAGCAAGAATTGGTTTGCACCACTGTGGCTGAACTGGAATTTATTCCTGTGGTCAGCGAGTACCCTGATGTATTTCTAGAAGAACTGCCAGGCATGTCACCAGATCGGGAACTGGAATTTGCAATAGATCTTGTGCCCGGGACTGCACCGTTATACAAGAAGTATTACCGGATGCCCTCATCAGAATTAGTGGAGCTAAAGAAACAGCTTGATGAATTGCTCCAGAAAGGATATATTCGTCCCAGCTCTTCACCATGGGGATCACCTGCTATTTTCGTGGACAAAAAGGATGGCAGTCTCCGTATGTGCGTAGATTACCGCCAGTTGAATGAGGTCACAATCAAAAATAAATATCCGCTGCCAAGGATTGATGATCTGTTTGATCAGCTCAGTGGGGCTAAAGTATTCTCTAAGATCGATTTATGGACCGGATATCATCAGCTCAAGATTAAAAAGGAGGATATTCCTAAGACCGCATTCACTACTCGGTACGGTCTTTACGAATATACCGTGATGTCCTTTGGTCTCACCAATGCCCCTACTTTCTACATGCATATGATGAACAAAGTATTCATGGACTTCCTCGACAAATTCATGGTAGTCTTCATCGATGACATCCTCATTTACTCCAAGGGTGAAGAAGAGCACAAGGATCACCTCCGAGCAGTGCTACAACGACTCCGCGACCATCAGCTATACGCCAAATTCAGTAAATGCAAATTTTGGCTCAAGCAAGTTGGGTTTCTCGGACATGTACTATCCGCCGAAGGTATAGCCGTGGACCCGAGCAAAGTAAAGGATGTGCTCGATTGGGTGCCGCCCACAACTGTGACGCAGATCCGTAGTTTTCTCGGATTGGCTGGATATTACCGTCGTTTTATTGAAGGGTTTTCCAAGATTGCTAAACCCATGACGGAGCTGCTCAAAAAGGATAAGAAGTTTGAATGGACGGAGGACTGTGAGAAAAGTTTTAATGATTTAAAGATACGTCTGCCAACCGCACCTGTATTGACTCTTCCAGACATTTATCGCAGTTTTGATGTGTATCATGACGCCTCCAGGCAAGGTATTGGTTGCGTACTTATGCAAGACAGCAAGGTAGTAGCATATGCATCGCAACAGCTACGACCCCATGAGGGAAATTATCCTACTCATGATTTGGAATTGGCTGCGGTGGTTCATGCATTAAAATTTTGGAGACACTACCTCATTGGAAAACGGTGCCAAATTTTTACCGACCACAAGAGTCTCAAATACATTTTCACTCAGCCAGATTTAAACCTCCGTCAGCGAAGATGGCTAGAGTTGGTCAAGGATTATGACCTTGGAATAAATTACCACCCGGGCAAGGCCAACATAGTTGCCGATGCACTCAGTCGAAAGCCCGTCAGCTTAAATGTCATATTGAGATCCTTGCCGCCCGAACTCCAAGAGGAGATCGCTCAGCTCAACTTGGTCATAGTGGATGTTGGCCTCGCTAATATTTTGGAAGTTACACCCACACTTGAGATAGAGATCCGCAAGGCCCAGCCAGCTGACACCGAGCTACAAACACGTGCCTAGGGCCAGATGACAGAACAGACCCCAGATTTCTTCAAGGACAAATTTGGTACCCTCCGATTCCATGGACGGATTTGTGTACCCAATCAACCGGATTTAAGGAAGAAAATTCTGTCAGAAGCACACGAATCCTCATATTCCATTCACCCGGGAGGTACGAAAATGTATGAGGACCTTAGACAAATATTCTGGTGGGTTGGAATGAAGAAAGACATTGCCTATTTTGTAGCCTGTTGCGACATATGCAACAAGGTGAAGGCAGAGCATCAGAAGCCAGCCGGACTCCTCCAACCGCTGCCGGTTTCACAATGGAAATGGGATGACGTTTGTATGGATTTCATTACGGGATTGCCTAAGACTCAGCGAGGCAATGATGCAATCTGGGTTATACTGGACACCCTAACCAAGGTCACTCACTTCATTCCAATCAGCACCAGATACAGGGCAGATCAACTTGCACAGCTGTATGTATCCAGAATAGTCAGTCTGCATGGAGTACCCCGAACTATCACTTCCGACCGAGGTTCCCTGTTTACCTCCACTTTTTGGTCACGCCTCCATCAAGCCTTGGGGACAACACTGAAATATAGTACTGCTTATCATCCTCAGACGGACGGACAGACAGAAAGGGTAAATCAAATACTCGAAGATATGTTGCGAGCCTGTGCTTTAGCCCAAGGACCCAAATGGTAAGACTGTTTGCCATATGCCGAGTTTTCCTATAACAACAGCTTCCAGACCAGTCTGAAAATGTCACCATATGAAGCTCTGTATGGCCGTAAGTGTCGCACTCCTTTAAATTGGTCTCAAACTGGAGATAGCCGTATCTTCGGAATAGATCTCATGATGGAAGCTGAGAAACAAGTTAAGGAAATCAGAGACAGATTGCAATTGGCCAAATCTCGACAGAAAAGTTATTATGATGCAAAGCACCGACAGATAAGTTTTGAACCCGGAGAGCACGTATACCTCCGAGTCACTCCTATGAAAGGAGTCAAGAGATTTCAGACTCGTGGAAAGTTGCCCCCCAGATTTATCGGTCCATTCCTAGTTATGTCTCGAGTAGGTACTGTTGCGTATCAATTAGAACTACCCGCTGAGTTGGCAGACGTGCACAACGTGTTTCATGTTTCACAATTGAGACGATGCATATCCCCGCCTAAGAAAAGAACTGCTATGGCTGAGGTAGAGATGGCAAATGATTTAACTTATGAAGAGAGACCATTCAGAATTTTGGATTAGATGGAAAGGGTCACTCGCAGTAAAGTAAGGAAATTTTACAAAGTTCAATGGGAGCATCACACAGAGTCAGAATCAACTTGGGAGCGGGAAGAATTTCTACAGTCACATTATCCAGAGTTGTTTTCCCAAGCAACCGAATCTCGAGGACGAGATTCATTCTAAGTGGGGGAGGTTTGTGACAGCCTGGTTTTTGCCCTCTCTCATTTGCTTGATTTTTATTTGGATTAAATTTGAAACTTGGAGTTTTTGAATCTTTTCATATGGACTTAAACACTTGGGTACTCTTGGCTTTCACCCAAGTGCTCCATTTCCCTCTCTGATCATCATTCCCCTTCTGATCCATCCCAAAATAATCTTTGGAATATTTTTCTTAAAAGAAAAATATTCATTTTCTCTCAGAAACCCAAGCCAGATCAATATGCTCCAAAGCAACCCTAATTTTTATGGCCCAGAAAAATCTGAGATAATTCACAAATATTCTTTGAACCCTAGGGCACCTTCCTGAGCAAAATATTTCATCACTTTTTGGAATATTTTTGCTACAGAAAATATTTTCTGTTCTGGATAGAAATGGTGGTTTCTACAGCAACTACCATTTTACTTGCTCCATTGTGCCTAGGTTTTCTTGTGCATTTTCACCTTAGTAACTCTTGGCTAACCTCCAAAGCACAACCTCTAACTCCCAGCCATTGGACCTCAGTAACCTCTCAAAGTTACTGACCAGAAACTTACCTGGCGTGTAAAAACTTCTCTACTGCACCTGGATCCAAACCAAAGCGTGGTAACATCTCAAACTACCACGGACAACACGCCAGACATGAAGTTTAGGCTTAGCTCGGCCTGATGACATGGTCCACGCGGTGACCGCGTTCATCCAGGGGTGCTGGCATGCTTGTCGACGCGCTCTGAGTGCCGCCGAGTGCTCTGTTTCGCGTGTGCTCGATTCCCCGACTGCCGTAGCACGCCAAACTTCGCCACCATCTTTGTCTCAACTCCCTTAACTCCCCTCTTGCGCTCGCCCACGCCGGATCTCGCCGCAGCGAGCACGGGCACGGTCCGGCCAACCCAACAGTGCGGTGCGCACTGTGCTCGTCGCCTTCTCCTCGTTCCTGTGCTCGTCTCCGTCCGCCAATAGTTGCCACGTCAGCTGCGTCGCCTTCTTGCCCTCTCAGTGACGCCGCTCGTCGCCGGGCGCCGTGGACAGGTGTCCACCGGCGGAGCCCGAAACCCCCTCATCGCTCGCCTATAAATGGAGCCACCCCCAGCCTCCTCGAGCACCATCCAGCACTCCCACACACCCCACAAGCGAGTAGGAAGCCGTAGCCCGGCCGGGCAGGCCTCGGGCCGCCGTCCCCGAGCTCGAGCTCGCCGGCGATCCCCTCTGGTCGCCGCGGTAGCTCCAGCCCCTCCCAGGCCAGGGCGACCCTTCCAGGGCCTCCGCCCCTCTCCGGTGAAGCCGTTCCACCCTCTGGAGCCCCTGGAGTTGCCTCTGCTCGCCGTCTTCTTCATCTCCGGCGACCACCGTGTTCTGCCGCCACTTGCGAGGTTGATTCCGACGCTGTCCGACCGCCCCTAGCTACGCTATGGGTACGGGCAGGTGCGCCTCAACCCCCTCTTGCCATCCCTCCCTCTCGTTTTGGCCAAGGAGTACTCGTCGCCGGCAAGAGCTCCGGCGGAGCTGCGACTCCCTCTGTGTCCTTCTCCCCCTCCTCCTAACCTGACTAGCGGGGCCCGCTAGTCAGCCACTCTGTACGTGCGCGAAGCGTTACGAGTGGTGGCGCCCCTGGTCTTTACACCTTCGACGTCACCCCCCAGCCTGCTTATTTTTATTCAAATTCATTTGAAATTTATAGAACACTTCAAACAGCCATAACTCCTCAACCATAAGTCCAAATGAATTGATTCTTTTTGCATCTTGTTCTTTGCAAAGAAATCTAGCAACTCACCAAAGATGAGATTTTTCTGAGCTGTTTAGAATTTTTGGTGATTTTCAGAGTGTTCTTGATATTTTCTTTTTGTGTTTAAAACTATTTTCAAAGTGTGAGGCTTGTCTTGAGGATCACCAGAAGGCTTGTGAACCTCATCTGCACTAAGGCAAGCCACAACAACATTTTCATGGTGTCATTTCAATATTTATGATTTTCTTACTTGAATGAAATGATTAATCCATGCATTTAAATAAATATTGTGTTATTTATATTCCGTTAAGTGTTTGCTAGTTAATATGCTTGATTTATAGAATGTGGAAACTAGCTTAGTTAGTGAAGCAAAGCTAGGATCTATTTGTGGTGATGATAGAAATAAATTTTGTTATGCATGTTATTAATTATTTAAAGTTATGTTCTTGCATAAATAAAATGATAAAAATTTGCTAGAAAATATTCTGTTAAGTACTTGTTTAGTCATTTTACTTGACTTACAGTTTGAACCTCACTTGGTTGGTAAAGAAATTAGGATTTGTGTGTGGTAAAATCTTTGTTATTCATATGAGAAATTAATCGGAGTTACGTTCTTGCATGAGAAAATAATAAAACTTGCTGCAAAATATTTTGGTTAATATGTGAGTTATCTTGATCAGCAAAGTAATATGAGTTGTTGATGTTTATGCTTAGTGTGAATATGGATGACATCGGTCATTTTCGTTATTAAGTGATGCATGTGTAGTTTTGCATTTCATGGCATGCTATGACACCGGTCATTTTCATTTTAAGTTGAACCTGAATATAACTCAACTTGAATATACCATTGACTGGGTCATGGTGCTGCTGAATCGAGTTTTTCCCAGTGCAACCACATTTGCCTTTGTGGGAAGGCCTTGATTCGGTCCATTGACATTGCCTCTGGTCGGTGCCTCCAACTAGGGAAGGTTACGTCGTGCTTTCCCTGGGCCGGTAAGCAGGCATAACCTTGTCTGCCCATTGTTGAGATTATGGTACCGGGTCCCCGAGTGGGATCGTTTTGGCCACGACGGTGGTCGGTGTGTCTTTGGTAGACACGGGGCCACCTAGGACTAGCCCGTTGGGGATTGGGTCGGAGTGGCTGGGAGAGTGTCATGGCAATGGAAGGGTTTTGTCGGAATGTCGTTCGTCCACCCGAATTGGAGTGCGAGGCCATGGGTTCCCTGGTGTGGGTACAGTGTGCTACCTCTGCAGAGTGTATAATCTATCGATAGCCGAGTCCACGGTCACGGACACCTCATAGTAGGTCCCACTATGAGTCAACGTTTAATAAAATGTGCACACTAAGCTATGAACTTTGCATTGTTGAGGATGGCAGAAAGGCCATCGAGATATTCGGGACCAGATATTAGTCGTGGTTGTGATCGCCGTAAGGATCACGAGTTACTCTTGTTAAGACCACGTTGGTGGCTTGTTTGTGATCCAAGAATGATCACGGTGGGTAAGTTGTCCCGAAGGACGTTCGAGCATGATCACAACATGTTTGACATATAGTGTTACATTATTAATAATTGGTTAAGTATCATGATATTGTTTGCCATTATGATTATGCCTATTGTGAGCTTGCAAGTGCAGTCAATGTACTGACCTGGCCTGTCATGCCAGATTTCAGGAAAGTCTCATTGGAGAGGAGCGCTACTCGAGTCTAGATCGTGTCCACACCGGTGTCCCTGTGATATGGAGCTTCCGCTACGACGTTATTCCGCTGCCACGTAGTTGTTCTGATCGAGGCCCCTTTATGTTCACTAAATAATGTACATATTGTTCAGCCGCACCAGGTGTGCCGCTTGGCCTCGACAGCTGTTGTAATATAAACTCTGTTCTGCTAGCATCAATAAAGCGGTTGTTTTCTGTACCAAGATGTTGTGTGTTGCTAGAAGACATGGTCTCTAGGCTGCCAATGCATGGTAAACCGGTCGCTCTGAGCCGGGGTGCCACAGAGGAGGAATCGTTGCGTTGTTCCTCCACCACCGCTATCTGATGGGTGACCGGCGGAGAGTTAATCTCCATCTGGTCGGGTTTAAGCCCGATCCGATCATAGTCCGTAGCGACTCCCAAGGCAGCGATGCGATCCAAGAGCTCGTTCCAGGAGGAGAGCTCCATTGGATCCATCTGCTCGGTGAGTCCCGAGCCGACGTGGAGGTTGTTTTTTGATGACCCGAGAAGTCATCGTCGGCGCCGCGGCCGAACGGGCGGTCATGACGAAGCCGCCTAGTCGGAGAGTTTGGCCTACAGCCAGGGCTCCCCCAGAGGTGATGTTGTCCTTGACAACGAGACGAGCCATCCAGCCTTATGATGATGGCACAGTGGAACTCTCAATGAAAGCACCAATGTCGGTGTCAAAACCGGCGGATCTCGGGTAGGGGGTCCCGAACTGTGCGTCTAAGGCGGATGGTAATAGGAGGCGGGGGACACAATGTTTACCCAGGTTCGGGCCCTCTTGATGGAGGTAATACCCTACTTCCTGCTTGATTGATCTTGATGATATGAGTATTACAAGAGTTGATCTACCACGAGATCGTAGAGGCTAAACCCTAGAAGCTAGCCTATGGTATGATTATTGTTGTCCTACGGACTAAACCCTCCGGTGTATATAGACACCGGAGGGGGCTAGGGTTACACAGAGTCGGTTACAAGGGAGGAGATCTACATATCCGTATTGCCAAGCTTGCCTTCCACGCCAAGGAGAGTCCCACCCGGACACGGGACGAAGTCTTCAATCTTGTATCTTCATAGTCCAATAGTCCGGCCAAAGGATATAGTCCGGCTGTCCGAGGACCCCCTAATCCAGGACTCCCTCATGCCCCGATGCGAGAAGACGGCCATCAGGCCTGGCGCGATAGGCACAACCTCACCCGGGCCGAAGACCGCATACGGACGTCATCAGAACTCCGCCGCGATGTTGCCCGATACAGAGGCGCCGTACACCCCTTATGCTTCACCGATGAGGTAATGTAGCACTAGTTCCCAGAGGGGTTTAAACCCATAAATATCGAATCATACTTTGGTAGGACGGATCCCGCGGTTTGGATTGAAGATTTCCTTCTCCATATCCACATGGCTCGTGGTGACGATCTCCATGCCATCAAATATCTCCCCTTAAAACTGAAAGGACCAGCGTGGCACTGGTTAAACAACATCCCAGATAACTCCATTGGTAACTGGGAAGATTAGGAAGATGCCTTTAGAGACAACTTCCAAGGTACCTATGTCCGGCCTCCGGACGCCGATGACCTTAGTCATATAGTCCAGCAACCCAGATAGTCAGCCCGTAAACTCCGGACTAGGTTCTTAATTAAAAAGAACCAAATTGTCGATTACCCAGACACTGAAGCCCTTGTGGCCTTTAAACACAACGTTCGTGACGAATGGCTCGCCCGACACCTCGGCCAAGAAAAACCGAAGTCAATGGCAGCTCTCACCGCCCTCATGACCCGCTTTTGCGTGGGAGAAGATAGTTGGTTAGCTCGTAGAAGCAACAGTACCAGCGACCCTGGCACCTCCGAAGCAAGAGATGGCAACGGTAGGCCACGATGCAACAAACACAAGCGTTGAAGCAACAATGAGGATACCAAAGACACGGTGGTCAACGCCGGATTCAGCGGCTCTAAACCCGGTCAGCGGAAGAAGCCATTCAAAGGAAACAAGGATGGTCCATCCAGTTTGGACAAAATACTCGACCGGCCTCGCCAGAATCATAGCACCCCTGACAAGCCTGTCAATCATTCCAACAGAAACTGATGGGTCTTCAAACAGGCCAGTAAGTTAAATACCGAACATAAGGGGAAGGAGCCGCCTAGCGAGGATGACGATGAGCCTCGCCCACCGAACACAGGGGGGCAAAATAAATTTCACCCCGAGGTAAAAATAGTGAATATGATCTACGCCACTCATATCCCTAAGTGAGAGTGCAAGCACGCACTAAGGTACGTCTACGCCATAGAGCCAATCGCCCCAAAATTCAACCCATGGTCGGCTTGTCCGGTCACTTTTAATCGCAAGGACCATCCGACCAGTATCCATCATGGAGGTTCGGCAGCATTGGTCCTTGATCCAATCATCGACGGATTCCATCTCACACGAGTCCTTATGGACGGCGGCAACAGTCTTAACCTGCTTTATCAGGACACTATCCGTAAAATGGGTATCGATCCATCAAGGATCAAGCCTACTAAAACCACCTTTAAAGGAGTAATACCTGGCGTGGAGGCCTGCTGCACAGGGTCAATAATGCTGGAAGTAGTCTTCGGCTCACCGAATAATTTCCGAAGCGAAGACTTGATCTTCGACATCGTCCCCTTCTGCAGTGGTTATCATGCACTGCTCGGACGAACCGCTTTTGCCCGTTTCAATGTAGTCCCGCACTACGCTTATCTAAAGCTCAAGATGCACGGACCACGCGGTGTTATAACAGTCAATGGAAATATGGAGCACTCCCTCTGTACTGAGGAGCATACCGCGGCCCTCGTAGCTGAGGTACAGGGTGGCCTTATCAAGCCGAATACTTCATCGGCTATCAAGCCCCCAAACACTGTCAAACGAGTCCGGTCTACCCTGCAGAACGACAGTTCGGTTCATCCAGAGCTGGACTAGCAATTCGGCCTCCGTCGAAACCCCCATCTAATCGCGGCATATGTACCGCGCATGCATAACTACGCACTAAAAATACCCGTGGGCAAGGACGGAGGCACACTAAGGACAAGGTCCACAATATGGCTCGACCCTATTCGGACCTTAGTCTTCTTATTCTCCCTTTTTCTCTTTTCTCTCTTATTTCACGTTCTTTAAAAACCTAGATCACTTTTCGGTGATACAAGGGCCCTTTCCGAGGCCCCTTCTATATATACGATCGTTGATCCTCTCAAAGGATCCTTCACCAAGGTGAAAAGCGGCACAGACATGCGGAGGGGTGTCCAAAGGATCTTCAAGACCACCTTTTTTAGGACCTGTATAAAGCTTTCCTTTGCTTACAAATTTTTGGCATGTAAAATAGCCTTAATGCTTATGGTATTCTCTGTAAGAGCATGTGTTATCAATCTGACTATAGTGGAAACAATTTTGTCCAACCCTATTCGGTATTGGCTTATTTCATATTCTGTATTCTGTCTTCACGTGAGATTGACATATGCACCTCGACATAAATTGCCAGGGGCTCTACTCGGCGACATATGTTTTTCAAAAAAAAGTCCGAACACTTTTACAGTATACTGCGGCGTCCTGAATACTGCATTATATGCATCGGCTCTGAATCATGTCTTTGGTCAATAGTTGGGTTGCCCAGCTCCTATGGTTACCACCTTACGTTCCGCTTGTTCGGCTAAGGTAGTAAAGGGAGAACTGCTGCGATTGTGTTTCTGGTTCGTCCGGTAAAACACCTCAGTAGAGAAAGCCAAAAACTGACTTTCAAGATATAAAGAGAGCTGGTCAGTGATACGTCTCCAACGTATCTATAATTTTTTATTGTTCCATGCTGGTATATTATCAATCTTGATTGTTTTATAATCATTTTATAGTCATTTTATATCTTTTTTTGGTACTAACCTATTGACATAGTGCCAAGTGCTAGTTGTTGTTTTCTGCATATTTTTTACATCGCAGGAAATCAATATCAGACGGGGTCCAAATGCCACGAAACTTTACAGAGAATTTTTATGGGCCAAAAGGAACACAATGGGCCCTAGCTGCGCCTGGGGGGTGCCCCGAGGGTGGCACAACCCACCAGGGCGCGCCAGGAGGCCCAGGCGCGCCCTGGTGGGTTGTGCCCACCTCGGGTGCCCCCCCGGACTGCCTCTTTGCTCTATAAATACCCCAATATTCCAGAAACCCTAGGGGAGTCAACGAAAATCAATTCCAGCTTTGTAGTGGGTTCGATCTTACGGTGCTTGATCCCAGTGATAGAAGGGGAACCGACACGTATGTATCGTTGCTACTAAGGATAAAACGATGGGTTCTATTTCTACATAAATAGATCTTGTCTACATCATGTCATTGTTCTTATTGCATTACTCCGTTTCTCCATGAACTTAATACACAAGATGCATGCTGGATAGCGGTTGATGTGTGGAGTAATAGTAGTAGATGCAGGCAGGAGTCGGTCTACTAATCTTGGACGTGATGCCTATATAATGATCATTGCCTGGATATCGTCATGATTATTCGAAGTTCTATCAATTGCCCAACAGTAATTTGTTTACCCACCATTTGCTATTTTTCTCGAGAGAAGCTACTAGTGAAATCTATGGCCCCCGGGTCTTCCTCCTCATATATTTGCCTTTGCGATCTACTCTTTTTCCTTGCATTTATTTTCAGATCTATTAAACCAAAAATACAAAAATACCTTTCTGCGTTTTATTTCTATTTATTTTATCTACGACCTATCTTCCAATCTACTACAAATTTATCTCACGTCCGTTTGCCTATCTTGAGGCACCGTTACCCGGAAGGGATTGACAACCCCTTTAACACGTCGGATTGCAAGGATTTGTTATCTGTGTGCAGGGGTTGTTTACGTTGTGTTGCTTGGTCCTCCTACTGGTTCGATAACCTTGATTTCATCACTGAGGGAAATACCTACCGTCGCTATGCTGCATCATCCCTTCCTCTTTGGGGAAATACTGACGTAGTTCTAGCAGACAGGAACTTTCTGGCACCACTGCCAGGGAGTCATCAGTCAGCGGTTCGGTGACTTACTAAATCTCTTGCGATTTTTTCCGTATTGTACGAAGGATTGGCCTCCGCCCAGTCAAGCGCCTAAGGTATCCAAGTTCGGATAGCCGCACACGCAACAGGGACTAGCTCATGGTCCCATTGTCAAACTCCTACGGCTAACTGAGAGTGATAAAGCCGCATAGTCTGATCGCCTGGTTCGCTACACAGACACCTCCTTTATGGACCAAGACATTGGGCAAGTGTGGTCATGTGCTATTCCGAAAACCCCCGTAGTATCTACCTGGGGGCTGAAGCCGACGACTAGCAAACTTTCATAAATAAAAACGGCCGCACAGGAGGGAAATAATTTCAGATAAAAGGCACAATTATATTACAAAAGCCTTGGTTCATAAAACAAAGTCTGGGCAGCCCGAATACATTCACTCAAACATGATATCATTCGAGAATTGACCCTCTATTAAACGGGCACCCTCTAGGACGTCTTCGAAATATCGCTCCGGCTTGAGGTAGTCCTTGCCTTCGGGCGGACCCTCGACTGCCACGACGGCGGCCTTTATCTTCACCCAGTGCATCTTGACACGGTCAAAGGCCATCCGCGCACCCTCTATGCACGCCGAGCGCTTCACAGCTTCAACTCGAGGCAAGGCGTCGCCGAGCCGCTTGACCAGGCCGAAGTAGCTGCTAGGAATGGGTCCGGCTGGCCATAGCCGGACTATGATGTCCTTCATGGCGAAATCGGACATCCTATGCAGCTCCGCCAACTGCATCATCTGGTTGTTCCGACGCCAGGTACTGTGACAATGTTAGGACCCCGATTCCAAGTCACATCGATCTAGCTGGTAACACATCAAATCACTTTGCGGCCTCACGCATGGTATTCCCACGGGTGTCGCCTTACCATGGCCCGGGACCGTTTGCGCCTTTTGGCTCACGTATATGATAGTGTCGCTAGCATCCATATGGCAGAGAACCCGGGCCGACATGACTAGTCGTGAACCCAAAGTGGCACTAACTTACGGGGACAGGCATACATGAATCAACATCGAGCATGTCGGTCAGCAGCGTGCGAATCCGGGCTGTAGCACTGGGCTAACAGGACTCCGGTGAACCGGGCTGTAGCAGGCTAGGCAGGACTCCGGATGTCACCACGTGACATTTCCCTGAAGGGACAGATCGTAGCTGAGGTAACAAGCTAAACGTCGAAGTCCACGTGGAACTACTAGCGAGACTGACGTCTCTCTGCAAAACATAAAGTAGGCAAACGTGAGTACAAATGTACCCAGCAAGACTTACATCAGAACTAACTACATATGCATCGGTATCAATAAAGGGGTGGTGGAGTTTGACTGGAGCAACCAGCTTTGACTTGGTGGCTATCCTGAACTACGACTGCAAATAACTCTTTTGAGGTGGCGCACACGAGTCCACATATTCACCATACCAATACACCACTATGGGTCCGCTCCCGTCTCCCTACGAGAACGCCATCCATAGCACTCACGCTTATCTTGCGCATTTTAGAGTATCCACTTCAAGTTATCTATGAACTGTTATAGGCAACCAAGAAGTCCTTTACTGCGGACACGGCTATTCGAATAGATCATTATAACCCTGCAGGGGTGTACTTCTTCACACATGTTTCCACCACTTAGCGTCTGCACACGACATGTGATCGGTAGACTTCAAGCGAAAGCCGACGTGGGTGTAGACCACGACCTGACTAACCACACAAGTCCCTAGTCCAGGTTTATCGCCTATTCGGGTTCCATCCACGAGGAGATTCGACCGGAGTTTCGCTCACAGCCCCAAACGATGTGTGCAGGGTTCCCGAGACACCAAATGGGCGCCTGGTACACCGTGCCATGGTGTATCTACCGCATCATAGCCCACCCCTAGGGTCAGCGCTACGCACGGCCTCCAACACATATCCTACAAACACCAGAAACTAGTTGCAACTCCTGGAAAGAGGACAGGGGTGGTTAATAAGTCGAGCGGGGTCATATTTCAGGGCCCAACGTGTGGTAGTAGTTGTTCATGGATCACAAACACAGAACTCGGTTCCTGAGGACGGTTTCAATGAGACAACCCACCATGTACTCCTACATGGCCTCTCACCGCTACCTTTACCAAATCGTGTTCACACACTTAGCTCACACACAGTAGGACATGTTCATCACCATTCCAATTCATTCCCGATGAATCAGACCTGATTCAACTCTAAGCAGTAGCAGGCATGACAAACAAGCATGAATGAGTAGGCACATCAGGGCTCAAACAACTCCTACTCATGCTAGTGGGTTTCATCTATTTACTGTGGCAATGACAGGTCATGCAGAGGAAAAGGGGTTCAACTACCGCAGCAAGTAACAGATGAATCGTTGTTGTCCTAATGCAGTAAAAGAGAGCAGGAGCGAGAGAGTGGGATTGTATCAGAATGAACAAGGGGGTTTTGCTTGCCTGACAGAGTGGTAGTTGGATACTCGTGAATATCCTCGGAGACAGAACCTACCACGAAGAACACATCAAAACACAATCGTCACATGGCAATATGCAACAATATGATGCATGCAATGACATGGCAAAATAAGTGTGTTTTGGCTAATGCAACTTAGAACAGATTGGTTTGAGTTCATTTGAATCAAGGATTCAAATGCAAACCCAAAATAAGAGGTCATATTAGTGCATTAACTTGTTTCACCTAAATAGCAAGGTTAAAGTGTTCTAAAATGCATGAAACCAATACAGATGGAAAGATTGGATTTTTCTAATCAAATTTCATATATAAATCTTTGCATTTGGAGTTACAGATTAATTTCTATGAATTTTTGAAGTTTATAACATTTTCTGGAATTTCCTGTATAAGAATAAATCCAGTAAATGATTTATTGTGTCAGCATGACGTCACTGGTCAACTGGGTCGGCCAGGTCAAACCCGACAGCTGGGACCCACACCTCAGTGTCCCATGGCTGGTTTGGGTGGATGACAGGTGAGACCGGTCAACGCTGACTTGGTCAAAGTCAAAGCTGACACGTGGGGTCCGCCAGATTAGCACGAATCTAAACAGGAAATTAAACTAACCTAAATAGGCACAGGGGCCCACATGGCAGTGGCTCTGGGGGTTAGTTAGGGCGTCATTAGCCACTAATGACTGTGCCACATTAGATGCACCGGCGGTTAGCCGCCGGTGACCAAACAAAGCGGCGGAGGCGCTCGGGATTCGTCGTCCGGTGACCGTTCGACTCGCGGGTTTGGCTCTATGGGCTGCTGGGCATGCGCCGCATCCAACGGAGTAGGAGGTTGGGTGAGAGGAGGCCGGAAACGACGACTGCAACAATGGCAGGCGGCGGCCGGAGTTCGGTTGCGCTCGGAACCGGCGTTGTGGTGCACGGCAGGTCGAGAGGTGGGGTGCTAGGTGCTCCTGCAAACGTGTTGAGCACGGTGACGCTCTCACACGCGGCGGAGGTGGGCTCTAGCCACGGCGGCGACGAAGCGCAACGGCGGCAAGCTTCGGTCGGGGTGGCCAATGGGGCTAGAGGAGGAAATCAACAAAGGGGAGAGAGGGGTTGGGAGCAGGGGCTCACGGCGATGCCGAAGAGGATGTCAGCGAGCCCGGGGAGGTCCTGGCGGTGCCGAATCGACCGGAGGCGAGCTCGGGTGCCTGAAGTTGAAGACGAGGCAGAAACGTCGCTGCGGTGCTCCCGCGGTTGAACGGACTGGTGTAGACGATGAAGGAGACAACGCCGGTCCTTCTGGATGCTTCGGCAAGGCGAGGGGTGGACGGTGGCCATGGTGGTTCTCGCCGGCGGCGGCGGCGCGTTCGGTTGAGAGAGAGAGGGGGCATCCAGGGGGAAGAGCCACTGGGAGAGCGAGAGAGAGGCAGAGAGGTGTGTGGCATCTCCAGGGCGACGTCGGGAAGCGGCAGCAAGCAGGAGGTGGCGCGCGCATGCTGGTGTGCGTCGGGCACACGCCCTCCTGGCTACTGGCAGGAGGTTGAAGACGCTGGCAGGTGCGGTGGGCTGGGCCACCTGGAGTAGGGCCAGGTGGGCTGCCAGGTGACCGCGAGGTACTTTCTCTCTCTCCTTTATTTCTGTTTTCTATTTCTGCTTCTGTTTTGAATTTGGTTTGCTAACCAAATTATTTTTGCAGCTTCTGGACACAATTTTTGATGCAAATTGGTTTAGCCCAGAGCTCCACAAAAGTCTCAGAATTATTGGAGCAATAAAAATAGTTATAGGATTTATTTGCCCCAACTCAAATACATTAGTGATTCAATTCAAAGCCCAAATAATTCCCTAAAAATGTTCAATATTTTTGGTTTGGATCAAAACCCTTGCCAAAAATTATCAAACATTGATGAAGGCATTTTTGGGTTTATTGAAAATATTTTTAACTGAACCTAGTTGAATTCATTAGGTGCTAGGGTTTGAACATCCCCAATTCAAATTCTTTTGAATTTAGACATGATGCATGGATGCAGATGCAACTATTTCACTCAGGTATTCTAGGGGTGACAACTCACCAACGCTGTCAGGACCCCAATTCCAAGTCACATCGATCTAGCCCGTAACACCTCATATCACTTTGCGGCCTCATGCACGGTATTCCCACGGGTGTCGCCATACCATGGCCCGGGACCGTTTGCGCCTTTTGGCTCACGTATATGATAGTGTCGCTAGCATCCATATGGCAGAGAACCCGGGCCGACATGACTAGTCGTGAACCCAAAGTGGCACTAACTTACGGGGACAGGCATACATGAATCAACATCGAGCATGTCGGTCAGCAGCGTGCGAATCCGGGCTGTAGCACTGGGCTAACAGGACTCAGGTGAACCGGGCTGTAGCAGGCTAGGTAGGACTCCGGATGTCACCGCGTGACATTTCCCCGAAGGGACAGACACAGGAACGAAGTGAATCACATGCCGACCAGTCAAGTGTTCTGGAGCAGTAGTGCTGGGCTAGCAGGACTCCGGTGAACCGGGCTGTAGCGGACTACTATGGCTCATGGAAGCACAAGACTACATTTCCCCATAAGAGAGGCTACCAAGGATAAACAACTAGGTTGTCGGATCCCACACATACCAAGCATTTCAATCATACACACAATATGCTCGATATGTGTAAATACAACATGGCATCACAACATAACTCTACGACTCAAGTATTTATTCATTAGGCTCTGAGAAGCCAAGTATTACAATCATGGTCTCATGACCCAACATACAGAGCATACAAGCATCGAGCGGAAGCATAATCATGTCTGAGTACAGACAACTACAAATGAAAAAGGCTGAGAAGCCTAACTATCTACAAGACCCTCCCAAGGGTACAAGATCGTAGCTGAGGTAACAAGCTAAACGTCGAAGTCCACGTGGAACTACTAGCGAGACTGACGTCTCTCTGCAAAACATAAAATAGGCAAACGTGAGTACAAATGTACCCAGCAAGACTTACATCAGAACTAACTACATATGCATCGGTATCAATAAAGGGGTGGTGGAGTTTGACCGGAGCAAGCCAGCTTTGACTCGATGGCTATCCTGAACTACGACTGCAAATAACTCTTTTGAGGTGGCGCACACGAGTCCACATATTCACCATACCAATACACCACTATGGATCCGCTCCCGTCTCCCTATGAGAACGCCATCCATAGCACTCACGCTTATCTTGCGCATTTTAGAGTATCCACTTCAAGTTATCTATGAACTGTTATAGGCAACCCAGAAGTCCTTTACTTTGAATAGATCATTATAACCCTGCAGGGGTGTACTTCTTCACACATGTTTCCACCACTTAGCGTCTGCACACGACATGTGCTCGGCAGACTTCAAGCGAAAGACGACGTGGGTGTAGACCACGACCTGACTAACCACACAAGTCCCTAGTCCAGGTTTATCGCCTATTCGGGTTCCATCCACGAGGAGATCCGACCGGAGTTTCGCTCACAGCCCCAAACGATGTGTGCAGGGTTCGCGACACACCAAATGGGCGCCCGGTACACCATGCCATGGTGTATCTACCGCATCATAGCCCACCCCTAGGGTCAGCGCTACGCACGGCCTCCAACACATATCCTACAAACACCAGAAACTAGTTGCAACTCCTGGACAGAGGACAAGGGTGGTTAATTAGTCGAGCGGGGTCATATTTCAGGGCCCAACGTGTGGTAGTAGTTGTTCATGGATCACAAACACAGAACTCGGTTCCTGAGGACGGTTTCAATGAGACAACCCACCATGTACTCCTACATGGCCTCTCACCGCTACCTTTACCAAATCGTGTTCACACACTTAGCTCACACACAGTAGGACATGTTCATCACCATTCCAATTCATTCCCGATGAATCAGACCTGATTCAACTCTAAGCAGTAGCAGGCATGACAAACAAGCATGAATGAGTAGGCACATCAGGATCAAACAACTCCTACTCATGCTAGTGGGTTTCATCTATTTACTGTGGCAATGACAGGTCATGCAGAGGAAAAGGGGTTCAACTACCGCAGCAAGTAACAGATGAATCGTTGTTGTCCTAATGCAGTAAAAGAGAGCAGGAGCGAGAGAGTGGGATTGTATCATAATGAACAAGGGGGTTTTGCTTGCCTGACAGAGTGGTAGTGGGATACTGCCCTTCAGTTGGATACTCGTGAATATCCTCGGAGACAGAACCTACCACGAAGAACACATCAAAACACAATCGTCACATGGCAATATGCAACAATATGATGCATGCAATGACATGGCAAAATAAGTGTGTTTTGGCTAATGCAACTTAGAACAAATTGGTTTGAGTTCATTTGAATCAAGGATTCAAATGCAAACCCAAAATAAGAGGTCATATTAGTGCATTAACTTGTTTCACCTAAACAGCAAGGTTAAAGTGTTCTAAAATGCATGAAACAAATACAGATGGAAAGATTGGATTTTTCTAATCAAATTTCATATATAAATCTTCGCATTTGGAGTTACAGATTAATTTCTATGAATTTTTGAAGTTTATAACATTTTCTAGAATTTCCTGTATAAGAATAAATCCAGTAAATGATTTATTGTGCCAGCATGACGTCACTGGTCAACTGGGTCGGCCAGGTCATACCCGACAGCTGGGACCCACACCTCAGTGTCCCAGGGCTGGTTTGGGTGGATGACAGGTGAGACCGGTCAACGCTGACTTGGTCAAAGTCAAAGCTGACACGTGGGGTCCGCCAGATTAGCACGAATCTAAACAAGAAATTAAACTAACCTAAATAGGCATAGGGGCCCACATGGCAGTGGCTCTGGGGTTAGTTAGGGCGTCATTTGCCACTAATGACTGTGCCACGTCAGATGCACCGGCGGTTAGCCGCCGGCGACCAAACAAAGCGGCGGAGGCGCTCGAGATTCGTCGTCCGGCGACCGTTCGACTCGTGGTTTGGCTCTATGGGCTGCTGGGCGTGCGCCGCATCCAACGGAGTAGGTGGTTGGGCGAGAGGAGGCCGGAAACGACGGCTGCAACAATGGCAGGCGGCGGCCGGAGTTCGGTTGCGCTCGGAACCGATGTTGTGGGCACGGCAGGTCGAGAGGTGGGGTGCTAGGTGCTCCTGCAAACGTGCTGAGCACGGTGACACTCTCAGATGCAGCGGAGGTGGGCTCTAGCCATGGCGGCGACGAAGTGCAACGGCGGCGAGCTTCGGTCGTGGTGGCCAATGGGGCTAGAGGAGGAAATCAACAAACGGGAGAGAGGGGTTGGGAGCAGGGGCTCACGGCGATGCCGAAGAGGAGGTCAGCGAGCCCGGGGAGGTCCTGGCGGCGCCGAATGGACCGGAGGCGAGCTCGGGTGCCCGAGGTTGAAGACGAGGCAGAAACGTCGCTGTGATGCTCCCGCTGTCGAACGGACTGGTTTAGAAAATGAAGGAGACGACGCCGGTCCTTCTGGATGCTTCGGCAAGGCGAGGGGTGTACGGTGGCCACAGTGGTTCTCGTCGGCGGCGGCGGCGCGTTCGGTTGAGAGAGAGGGGGGATCCAGGGGGAGAGACACTGGGAGAGCGAGAGAGAGGCAGAGAGGTGTGTGGCATCCCCAGGGCGACGTCGGGAAGCGGCAGCAAGCAGGAGGTGGCGCGCGCGTGCTGGTGTGCGTCGGGCACACGCCCTCCTGCCTACTGGCAGGAGGTTGAAGACGGTGGCAGCTGCGGTGGGCTGGGCCAACTGGAGTTGGGCCAGGTGGGCTGCCAGGTGAGTGCTAGGTACTTTATCTCTCTCCTTTATTTCTGTTTTCTATTTCTGCTTCTGTTTTGAATTTGGTTTGCTAACCAAATTATTTTTGCAGCTTCTGGACACAATTTTGGATGCAAATTGGTTTAGCCCAGCGCTCCACAAAAGTCTCAGAATTATTGGAGCAATAAAAATAGTTATAGGATTTATTTGCCCCAACTCAAATACATTAGTGATTCAATTCAAAGCCCAAATAATTCCCTAAAAATGTTCAATATTTTTGGTTTGGATCAAAACTCTTGCCAAAAATTATCAAACATTGATGAAGGCATTTTTGGGTTTATTGAAAATATTTTTAACTGAACCTAGTTGAATTCATTAGGTGCTAGGGTTTGAACATCCCCAATTCAAATTCTTTTGAATTTAGACATGATGCATGGATGCAGATGCAACTATTTCACTCAGGTATTCTAGGGCTGTGACAGAAGAGAAGAGCTTCTTCGTCGTGTTCCCTTCTTGGGCCTGGAAATGCTATGCGGCGTCGGCAGCACTCCTCGGAAGATCCGCAAAGGCATCTGGAGAACTCCATAGTTGATTAAGGAAGGCATATCTCCGACCGCCAAATATACTCTGTAAAAGAAAGGGCTTACCAGCCGCTATCTGTTCAGCCTGCTTGATCTCCTCGCGAGCCGCCCGAGACTCGGTCCGCGCCTCCTTGGCCTCCTAAAGAGCCTTGGTGAGATTAACCGCTTGGGCCTTATTTTTCTCCTCCAAGACCTCGCACTTGCTGGCGGCATCCTTGAGCTCTTGTTCCACTTCGGTCACCAGCTCCTCATACTTGCGGCGGGTGACCTGCTCGGCCTTTAAATCTGCAGCCGCTTTGTCAGCGGCCGCTTGGCTCACCCGTGCATGCTCCTTGGCTTGGGAAAGGGCGCTCTTCAGGGTCTCGACCTCGGCCGCACTACCTATGATCAGGGCAACACAGGAGATCAGACTCCGCATTGGCACATTACTTCTGGTGTCTAAACACCTTGTCAAACCATACCATGCGCTTCATCAAGCCGTTTGTTGATACAGATGAGATCCTCATCGGCCAGCTCCAGCTTTCGCCTGAGTTCGGATGCTTCGGCAGCCTGGGCGGTCGCCACTAACAGTGAAGCTTGTTTATCAAAATAGACAAGTATGTTATCTCCTGCGAATATTACTTGATCCTCTGTTCGGCCTTTTTTTCAAAAGCCAAATAGAGTCTCAGAGGCTACTATCTAAACACAGGCATATTTTTTGCATGTGCAAAGCGGCTAAGAGTATTAGGTCGCATACCTCAAAGCCTGTTAATAGGCTGGTGAAGGGTTCGTTTAGCCCGCTTTTGGCGGACTGAACCTTCTCAACCACCGTACCCATCAGGTTACGGTGCTCCTCCACGACGGAAGCACGTCGAAGTGCTTCCACCAAAGTGTCTAGCGCCTCTGAATTGATGGAGGTCACCGGTGGAGTCGATGCTCCCCCCTCCTTCAAAGGGGGTTGCTCGCACGATTCCGGAGCCATGTGGGTCTCCGGAATGATGTTTGGCTGGGGGCCGCATTGGTCATGGCCCCTGTCGTCAGTCTCCATGGGGGTTGGTTCCCCCATATTCTCGGCAGCCGAGCTGTTAACCTCTGGTGCCGTCTTAGCAGCCTCCCGCACCTCTCCATGGCCCGGAGAGGCTCTTCGGGACAACACTTCGGTGTCATCCGTTGTGGTTGGTGGAGAGGCTCGCGGAGGCGTCTCGCTCTCCACCATCATCGGCTCCAGCGAGTTCCCCGAAGATGATGATAGTTGGGGGAGATCACGGGCCGGACTGAAGCACACAATACAATGTGTTAAAACTACAATCATAAAGATCGGATATATGTACAGTATGCGGGGATACTTACGATATGTACAGTACCTTTACGGCGGAGGCCACCTTTGGCCTCGTTGCCCTTCTTCTTGGCCTTGTTCTCCGGTGCCTGGTATGGTGCCGGGACCAACATCCTCGTCAGCAAAGGATCAGCTGGGTTTTCGGGCAGCAGAGCCGGACACTTGGTCCGCTCCGCCTTCTTCGTCCAGCCCTGATTAAAGGATGGAAGTCTCAGCATACCCCTTTGATTTGTGAACTAAGTTATGTTCGGAAACTAAAAAACTTACCGAGGTGGCTGGATGAGCGCAGTCGAGGCCGATGTCATCGGTCGTCTCCGGCCACGACTTTTGGGCCTTGAAAAGCAGCTTCTAGATCTCTTCGTGTGTTGTGCCAAAGAATCGCTGTAGGGTCTGCGCCCGACCGGATTGAACTCCCACATGTGGAGAGGATGGCGCTGGCATGGAAAGGTCCGGCGGAATAGCATCACCTGAATCACGTCAGTGAGGCTGGTGTTCTTTTCTATAATGTTCTTGATGCGCTTTTGCAGCATCAACACCTCATCGGTCGACCCCTAGTCCAGACCCTTGTTGGTCCACGACGTGAGCCGCATCGGGGGTCCAGATCTGAACTCACGAGTCGCCGCCCAGTTGGCGCCGCGGGGTTCGGTGATCTAGAACCACTCCTGCTGCCATATCTTGACAGTTTCCACGAAGGCCCCTTTGGGACAGGTGACGTTAGGGAGCTTGCTCACCATAGAACCTCCGCAGTCTGCGTGCTGCCCATCAACCACCTTCGGCTTCACGTTGAAGACTTTGAGCCATAGGCCGAAGTGGGAGTGGGGGAATGTGGTGGAGCGCCTCGCACACGATGATAAACGCCGAGATGTGGAGGAAGGAGTTTGGGGCTAGATCGTAGAAATCTAGCCCGTAATAGAACATGAGGCCGCAGACAAAAGGATGAAGTGGAAACCCTAGTCCGCGAAGGAAGTGGGGGATGAATATCACCCTTTCGCCGGGCTCCGGAGTGGGGATGACCTGCTTCTTGGCAGGGATCCTGTGAACAACGTCCGCACTCAGGTACCCCGCCTCCCGGAGCTCCTTGATGTCCTTCTCCGTCACAGAGGAGGCCACCCACTTGCCTTGAGAGCCGGATCCGGACATGGCTGGAGAGGTTGGTGGCGGTGGGAAAGATCGAAGCTTGGGCGCTGGAGCTCGAGAATGGGAAGGCTGAGGAAGGAAAAAGGCGTGGGGTAAAAAAGATGGATCTTTATCCGCTTATATAGGCCGTGAATGCCAAGCGCCCGCCCCACTAGCCTTAAAACTCAGCTATTCCCAAGGGGTCGTGCGAACGGCACGGTTGTATTACCCAAAACCATATTGATGAGAATCCCGCGATAAGGGGATAGGATGTCTGCTTTGACAAGACGTGTCAATGGAGGCTGCGCCTCGAAACGCGAGGCGGGAGGCCAAAAAACGGTTCGAAATGATAAAGAGGCCACACATAACATTTCGCCGAAAAAGTTGTCAGACCTTATTTTGATTAAGTATTGTGCCCTGGTGGTTGAGGGTTGTGACTGTTATACAGAGCTGGATACAGTTCTCTTATTCAGAAGACTGCTTTGAAGTATTCGGAGGAGGAACCCGCCTTGCAATGCCGAAGACAATCTGCATACCGAACACATCGTCATCGAAAGACTGGTTCAGGGCTACTGAGGGAGTCCTGGATTATGGGGTCCTCGGGTGTCTGGGCTATGCGATATGGGCCGGACTGATGGTCCATGAAGATATAGGGAAGAAGGCCTTCCCCCGTGTCCGGATGGGACTCTCCTTTGCGTGGATGGCCAGATTAGCGTACGGATGTATAGTTTCCTTTCTCTGTAAACCGACCCTGTACAACCCTAGGCCCCTCCGGTGTCTATATAAACTAGAGGGTTTAGTCCGTAGAGGCTATCACAAATCATAGAGGCTAGACATCTAGGGTTTAGCCATTACGATCTCGAGGTAGATCAACTCTTGTAACCCCTATACTCATCAAAGTTAATCAAGCAGGAAGTAGGGTATTACCTCCATCAAGAGGGTCCGAACCCGGGTAAACATCGTGTCCCATTGTCTCATGTTACCTTTGATCCTCAGACACACAGTTCGGGACCCCCTACCCGAGATCGACCGGTTTTGACACCGACATTAGTGCTTTCATTGAGAGTTCCGCTGTGCCATCAACAGAAGGTTCGATGGCTCGTTCGATCATCAACACAGCTGATGAAAATCAGACTATTGAAGAAAATAATAGCACCAGGGTTGCTGAAGAAATTCCAGTCTCTGAAGAAAATGCTAGGGCAACCTCCAATGTTGCGCCTGAAGAACAAACCAGGCCAGTTGAAGCATCTGCTACTGTGCCTGAGGAATTTGAACCTGTCAGGGCAACTGCATCAGTTGCGCCTGAAGAAACTGAACCTATTTCATCTGCTTCTCCTGCAAAGTCATCACAGATGAAAAGTATCAACCTTCCTTCTGCATCAGAAGCGAAGAAGACCAAAGCTGCGGAGAGGGCAGCTATAAAGAAAAGGAAAGCATCAGCGAGTTCAGAGTCTTCAGCTCCTAAGAAAGTGAAGACTTTGACGAGCTCATTTGCGAACCCAATTGATGCTGTTCCTATATCAATCATGCCATCAAAGGATATTGTTCCCTTTGGTGAGGAATATGTCATTCCAGATGACAGTGATGAGGAAAATCCTTATGCTTCTTCTTCAGAGGAGTTGGATGAAGACATTGAAGTGGAAGATATCCCTTCAACTCCGCTGGTATCATCGCCCATGCCTTAGTTCACAGCTAAAGAGGGAGGCGTTGAAGAAATTGATGATGGAGATGCGGATGTGTACATTGGGTCAGCAACTCCTATTTTGAATGATGACTATTGGGAAAGTCATCACCCCAATTCACCACTGACAACACCTCTGCATCAAATTCCTCAGTCCCCTGTCCAAACTGAAGAAATTCATATGGGCTCTGAAGGACACCAAAAATCACTTCATTCCATCCCTGAAGAAGTTCTAGCCACTAGTGTTGAAGAAATGGAGGCCAAGGCTGCTGCTGCTAAAACTGCTACTGAAATTCCTCAGCCTGTGGCTCCAAAGGTTGTGCATCAAGAGGCTGTGAAGACTTCAATTGTTAATCTTCATCCCAAGCCACAGAATCCTCATACCAAGAAGCAGAAATTCAAAGTTGATGATTTCTTTGCTGAGCATCATTTCTTCTCACACTATAATCCTTATGACTCTGCTAGACTTCATCGCAAGCACTTCTTGACAGCCAGCCAAATGAATTTATATTCCACACTGTTGTTTCACAAAGACAAGGTATTTGACCATGAGCAAATTCCTCATGTGGATATGGAGTCTCTTCCATGCTTCACCCCTGTCCTTAGTGTTCTTCACGACGCTGGGCAGCTCAACTTCTGCACCGACATCTATGACTGGAATGAAGAACTCATTCTTCAATTCTATGCAACGCTGCACATCACTGGAAATGTTGAAGATTTGATTTCATGGGTGCTCCACTGGATGACCGAAAACACTCATTACAAAGCACCGGCCTCTGAATTGCTTCATGCAGTCCCAGTCAGTCCTCCCACTGAAGGTGCAAGGCGCATCTATGATGAACCAGAACTATCAAATCATTTGATGTAAGTGCTGATGAACCCTTTGAAGCCAGGTCAAGCTCCAAGGACCACATTCCTCGTCAAGGAACTGCTTTATGTGCCAAGGATAGTATACAGAATATTGACCAAAACCCTCAGTCCAATCAAGGGCCACAACTCTGATGATGAAGAAGTTGTTGGCATAATGAAGAATCTGTTGTTCAATATCATACATGGTATTCCTATCAACTACCATGATTTCTTCATGAGGACTTTGGCCAATGCTGCTCTGTCACCTTTTGAGTTGAAGCCTTATGCCCCCTGTATCATGAAATTCATCAGATCAAGGTCTTCAATTCATTATAAGCACTACTGCAGGATGGTCCAAACGCGATACTACGATCAGAGACCCTTCGACGAAACTGTGTGCGATGCCATAATTGCAAATGGTGGTGTAAAAACCGTCAAAAAAGGTGCAAAACGTTTGCGATGATAGATGCATCAAACACGATTCAGAATTTAGTTGCGTGTGCGATGCAGGGCATACGGATCAGCTCAATTAACTGTTTGGGATGAGGAGGAACAAAAGAAACGGGTAGCCAGATGAAGGCGTGTGCGATATACAACATACGGTTCACTGGGATGAATTGTGTGTGATTAGGCAACGCAATGGAAACGGTTCAACTGAACAAGATGTGTGTGATAAGCGGCAAACAGGTCCGTAATAATGTGTGTGAAGACCAATAATAACACAAACGATTGCTGCTAATAAGCCGTGTGAATTGCTCTGTCTAAAGTAGAATAACATGTGTGTATATATATAACTGAAATAAACATCCAATTACATAAGTGCCAATACAGATCATTCGCACACACCTCAATAAACAATTGCATGCATTCTAAAGTAGGAGAAATGATCGTCTAGTCATCTACTTCTTGTGATGCTCCTGCCACTGCTATGTGGCTCGATCCCTCGTCTGGGTCAGGAAGAAGATAGTTCCTCATGGAAACGATCCGCCTGTACATCTCGTAGCTTGTGTACGCGTCCATGGCCGCGTACTTGACATGTTCATCCAGTCTCTCATGCCACACACTGTGTCAGGCGTTCTTGTCCTTATTGCTCTCTTCCTTCATCTTTGCGTAGTAGGGGTCGATGATGGCCATGGCGAGGTCAACCAGGGAGTTTAGTTTGTTTTTGTCGCTGCCCCAGACCTTGTAGTGGTGCTGGATGTTGACAAGATTCGGGTATTTCAAGTACGAAACCTTGAGCCCTTTTAGATCGTTGCTGGTGTCCACTGTAGCAAAACTGTAGTCGGAGCTGTTGATAAACCTGGAGAAACGCTCGCAAGGCCTTGTAGCAAGGTGGTAGTGGTAGACGACGACGTCATGTCGCATGCACAACTGGGCGATGACAACCTTCTCATCATGCCCGACACGACCGATGGTGTACTCGAGGTCGAAGCCGACCACTCGGTACTTGTCCTCAGGAACTGCCCCATAGTTTGGATGGAGCTCTCCACCGAGACCGGATCGTTCGTGTACACAATCGAGAGGGCCTTCCCCCTCACGTGGGTGTCCACTACGTGATGCGTGGTGAACTGCCCGCCATTGTCGTCGTCGGCTGCTGGGAGCGCCATTGGAGCCATGGGGAGCGCCATTGGTACCGCTGGATGTCCTCTCTGTATGTGTCCTCGTGGGTGTGCTTATTGTGTCGTGTGTGTGAGACGAGAGATGAAGGTAAATGGTCACAGGAATAAAAGGGGGCCAGGCGGCGTGGATTCTCGGCACGTCCGCATGGCAGTTTTTTCAGCGGGTAACTGCATCGTCGCGCCGCGCCCGGTGCAACCGCTTGCACACGAACGTGCGTGATCATGCGCCGGCCCCAAACACTGGCAGCACGCGTGGAGGGACGAGGGCAGAGCACCCGGAGGGATGCGAGAGCAGAGCGCGCGCGGCGGGACGCGAGCAGAGCGCGCTACGGCCGCCTGAACCGTAAGCAACCACACGCATAGAGCAGTTGAACACGCAGGAAATGGTCGCCTACAAGCCAGCCGACAGTTGCGTCGCTGCGTAGAGAGCAGTCGTGTGCTACCACCTCCGTCTAGTCTATAGTCTCCTTTATATTCTATGCCATACTTTGCCCTCAAATTTAACCAACAAAATGTTAATGCATGTTTTAAAAATTATATAATTGGAAACTATGTTCAAATACAAATCCAACTATATAATCTTCGGCGACATGCATTCGTATTTAATTTGTTGAATCATACTATAAACCAGGACGGTGGTATAGTAGGTAATTAAATCGCAAACGTTTTTCTATTAACCGTATGTGTACGTGGCCTTTCGTCCTCCTCTCGCACGTCTTGTCACCCTGCTGCCGCAGACGGCTTATAGCGCAAGCTTGCGCAGCGCGCGGGGGTGTTCTTTTGGTCAAACAGTGGCGCCAATGAATCGTCGGTGAGCCTGTTCCCGTGCAACCTCGCAGGTTCCCACGCAAGCTTCCTGCCCGACTCGGTGAAATCCCCCAAAATCCCAATGCTCATCAGCCTGCTATAAAAACCTTCACGGCCGGCGAGTCCTGCAACGCATTTTCCCCTCCCTCCCTATAGGTTATCTCGTCTGCTTCTCCCACAATCGCCAATGGCACCAGTCTGTCGTCGTCGCTCAGCCACTCCGCCGTCATCAGAGGACAGCTCCAGCTGGGAGGCTACACCCCGGCAGCGGCGCAGTCCCTGGCGTAGTGTAGTGCGCGTGGCGTCCATGTTGGGCGTGCGCGGAACACCCACCACACGCTCCGCCGCCGCTGCCCATCGGCAGCTATTGCCGGCCGCCGTTGTTGCCACACCACCGTTGAAAGCAAGGGCCATCGCCCATTCCGCCGCTGCGGCCCGAAGGCGGGAGGTGGCCGTTGTGGCCGCCACCCCACTGCCGGCCACTGTGGCCATCACCCGCTCCGCCATCGCGGCCCGAAGGCGGGAGGTGGTGGTGGCTGCCACCCCATCATGGGCCGCCGTGGCCCCCAGCCCACCGTCGATCGCTGGGGTCATCAACCGCTCCGCCACCGTCGCCCAAAGGGAGGAGGCGGAGGTGGATGCCTGCACGTGCGTCAGGGACCTTGCGCGCTACATTGAGTTCCTACGGGAGGAGGAGGAGCGCCTCTTCGAGCACGCAAAGAGCCTTACCGCCGCCGTGGCCGCGGCACACGCCGCCTCAGAGGCGAGGAACCAGGAGATCTACAAGGAGAACCACCACTTTGAGAGGAGTCGTCTGGAGTGGCAGAGGGCGTTCGAGGTGAGCGTCGCTGAAGCTGCAATAGCGGCAGGCACCGTATTGCGGTTGCCCAGCTCGTCGGTAGGCTCCTCCTCCTCCGCCTCTTACTGAGCGCGCTCGGTAGAGGAGAGGCAGACGGAACTAGTACAAAGCCCCTCCGCAGTAGTAGTAGTAGTATTTAGGGGCTATTTTGTTCAGTTCATCTGACTATAGATGTGGTGGAACTGTACAACATACTTAAAATTAGCTAGTATATATAGTTGAACTAGCTATTTCAGTACGTTGTTGGCAACAATAGGGGAAAAGTTTGGTCGGTTCAGCTGTCGAATTGAACTATTTGTATAAATTAAGAACGACTGCTTAATCTATGAATGAAATCTATGCTTAATTACTGAATTTTAGTTGCAAAAATTAGATACTGCTAGTGATTTTTAGCTTCATATTTTTGACAAATCGCAGTGTTACAAGGATTGACAAATCTTACCAAATTGTTTGTATGTGGTTGCACACGGGTCATCCAAAACAACCGTTTGCGTTGAAGGGATGCACAAATCCTGCGCTGCTCTCACTTTGCATACGGGTGTTCTACCTAAAACGTTGGCGATCAAGAGCTATAGAAATCCTGCTCGGCACATTTTCTATTGGCTTCCTGGGGAAGCTGTCGGTTTGCATACGGGTGTTCTAACTAAAATGTTTGCGATGAGTGTTTTATTTTTTAAATGCGAATTAAACTGCGGCTTGGGCGCCATTAATGGAGAGGATGCGAGCAAGGCGGGCGGCCATGGAAGTCAAACAGCTCGCTTCCCAGTGAGCCTGCGCAGCGTACAGCTAGCACGCTTCCCGATGAGCCTGCGCATTCGAGGACAGCTTGCACGCCTCTCGGTCAGCCTGCGCACCGGACGGCGCTCGCACGCCTCCAATTCAGTCAAGGTCAAGCAGCTGTCTACACAGCACCTCCTACATCCATTAAAACCAAGACACATGGCGTCACATGAATGCTTAAAAGAACGCACATGGTTTGAATTATACAAACGTTTGAGATATTAAAGTGGCAGCTATTTTTTCAAAATGCCTTTGTTGGTTGTCATTATTCGAGTGTGGCTTCTCTCAAAATGGACACGAAAAATACCACAGCATGTCGGGTGCCATTCCATGATAGAATGCCAAGTTTCATGAATTTCGGATGACTTTTGGATTTACTAGAATTTAAAAATAAAGTACTCAATGTTTTGCCGGCAATCAATGGTGCCCTGGTGTTTGAAATGTATTCCCATTTCTTGCATGTGACCTAAGCATGCACCCAAGGTCACAGATTTGATTTTCAACCAATTTATATGCACTGGAGCATGTGCTTGTAGTACAAATTTGAATTATGCACATAAATGCATTGAAAATCCAGTTAATGCATAAAAATGTCCAAACGAACCGCGAAAAATCACAAAAATTGACACAACACTCCTATTGTTCTATGTTGACACGAGAAAAAAATTTAAAGCAATAAGAGGCAATGGATATCTTTTCGTCCCCAAAGGTGGGACATTCCCTACCGAAACCATCATGCTTGTTGTGCGAAGCTCTGGTTTGTGAGAAGCATATACCCAAACCTGCCCCAAATGGGACAAAATTTTTACCATGGCATGTTGATGCCGCTCCATGATAGCATGCCAAGTTTTATGAATTTCAGACGAGTTTTGGATTTACTAGAATTTAAAAACCAGGCATCTCAATGTTTTGCCGCAATCAACGGTGCCCTGGTGTTTGAAATTCATTCCCATTTCTTGCATGGGACCTAAGCATGCACCCAAGGACACATATTTGATTCTTCAACCAATTTATATGCACTCAAGCATGTGCATGTAGTTCAAATTTGAATCATGCACATAAATGCATTGAAAACTCAGTTAATGCATAAAAATGTCCAAGCAAACCCCGAAAAATCACAAAGATTGACAGAACACTCCTATTGTTCTATGTTGACACGAGAAAAAAATTGAAAGCAATCAGAGGCAATGGGTATCGTTTTGTTCCCAAAGGTGGGACGTTCCCTACCGAAACCATCATGCTTGTTGTGAGAAGCTCTGGTTTGTGAGAAGCATATACCCAAACCTGCCCCAAATGGGACAAAAAAATTACCACGGCATGTTGATGCCGCTCCATGATAGCATGCCAACTTTCATGAATTTCAGATGAGTTTTGGATTTACTAGAATTTAAAACCCAGGCATCTCAAGTTTTGCCGGCAATCAACAGTTCCCTGGTGTTTGAAATTCATTCCCATTTCTTGCATGGGACCTAAGCATGCACCCAAGGACACAGTTTTGATTTTTCAACCAATTTATATGCACTGGAGCATGTGCATGTAGTTCAAATTTGAATTATGCACATAAATGTATTGAAAACTCAGTTAATGCATAAAAATGTCCAAACAAACCCCGATAAATCACCAAAATTGACACAACACTCCTGTTGTTCTATGTTGACATGAGAAAAATTTTGGAAGTAATAAGAGGCAATGGATATCGTTTCGTCCCCAAAGGTGGGACGTTCCCTACCGAAACCACCAAGCTTGTTGTGAGAAGCTCTAGTTTGTGAGAAGCATATACCCAAACCTACCCCAAATGGGACAAAAATTTACCACGGCATGTTGATGCCGCTCCATGATAGCATTCCAAGTTTCATGAATTTCAGACGAGTTTTGGATTTACTAGAATTAAAAAACTAGCTATCTCAATGTTTCCTGCCGAGTGACGGTGGCAGGGTGTTTGACATTCATTCCCATTTCTTGCATGGGAACTAAGCAGGCAACCAAGGACACAAATTTGAATTTTCAACTAATTTATATGCATTAGAGCATGTGCCTGTAGTTCATGTTTGAATTATGCAGATGAATGCATAGAAAACTTAGTTAATGTATAAAAATGTCCAAGCGAACCCCGAAAAATCCCAAAAATTGACACAACACTCCTGTTGTTCTATGTTGACACTAGGAAAAAATTTGAAATCGAGAAGAGGCAATGGATATCGTTTCGTCCAGAAAGGTGAAACGTTCCCTACCGAAACCATCACACTTGTTGTGAGAAGCTCTGGTTTATGAGAAGCTTATACCCAAACCTGCCCCAAATGGGACAGAATTTTTACCACAGCTTGTTGATGCGGCTCTGATAGCATGCCAAGTTTCATGAATTTCGAAAGAATTTTGGAATTACTAGAATTACAAAAGCAAGTACGTCGACGTTTGCCGGAGAGCCACGGTGTCGTGGTGTTCGAATTTCATCCCCATTTCTTGTATGGGAGATAAGCATAAACCCATGGACACATATATGATTTTAAAACCCATGTTGGTGCACCGGAGCATGTGCATGTAGTTTAATTTTGAATTGTGCACATAAAATGGCTAGAAAACCAATTTAATGTATAAAATGTTCAAACGAACCCTGAATAATTCCAATTCTTTTACGACACACATATAGTTGCATGTTCACTCCAGATAAAAGGTCTAGCAATTCAAACACCGTCCATTGCCGCTGTGATCCCATTATGTAATTCAAATCAAGATGAAAAATCAAGTAGATCGCACACAGTTTATTGTCACCAACCGTGTGAGATGTAGCACAAAATATCCTGGAGCACCGTCGGTGTATAGTACGCCTATGGCTTACGCGAGAAGGTGCGTCAGCTATAGTCCACAGCCGGCGTCTCAAGCACACTAGCTCGCTCCCCAAATATCATTTCACTGTTCAATCATCGCCGCTGAAAGATGGGCACGTGGACCCGCGTCGTGAGGGCAACTTCGGTGGCCCACTCTGGCGAGAGCGCGGCCGCAGTCACCATGCGCGTGCTAACAAGGTGCATGAGCGCTGCCGCAATCTGCGACCGGGAGGCAAAGGCAGCCCAAACAGCCGTTGTTGCTTCTCAGGTGGCGGCAACAACATCTGCCTCAAGGATAGCAACTGGCGAGAGCGGCACAGCAGCTGTCCGTTCCGCAGTGGCGGCCTTAGCCCTGATGGAGGCCGCCCATGACCAGCTCCTGGCGGTCACCGCACAAATCGAACGAAGCTTCTCCGACAACGCTCAGCAACCCACGGCCGAAGAGCTGGCAATCGTTGAGAGCGTTCGAGCAGCCGTCTGTTCCTCCGCCACATACCTTGCGACGACGGAGCCCGTGCAAGCCCAGATCGCGTCCGCCCACGCCCAGCTCATGGCGGCCTTTTCCAAAGAGATGGCGAGATGCTTGCCGAGTATGGTGCGATGGATGCCATGGAGCCCCTTCCCCAGGAGTCCGTCGGGCGCGAGCTGGACATGGAGGCGGCGGCGGAGATCGACGAGCACCAGCCATAGTAGTACTCTTTGTTTTGTTTCATTAAGAGCGCCGGTCTTTAATTTGGTAGAGTAATGTTTAGGTCAGCTAGCTCTGTTTAATTGCTGAACTTGCTCGATTAAGAAGTGTGGGTGTGCTGTAGTCTCCTTTGTGTACCCAAATTATGCAATGACGTTGATGACCACTGTAACCATGGAAATTCGAACCAAAACTTTTGATGTTCAAACTCATCACACATGGGTTAAGCTATCTGAATCGTTTGTGATGTCCACATATTGTACACGGTTCTGAATAAGGGACCGTGTCTGATGACACTTTGCGCGCCAGTTTTTTGGCTGTAGCGATTCCAAATTTTTGGCTTCCGCGAAAATATCTACCTCCCCGCCCCCTCCCCCTTACCAAAAGCCACATTTCCCCTCTTTTCGGCTTCCTTTCCAAGTTGAAACCTTCACTCCTTGTTTGCAGCGCTGCCTCCTCATCGGTGACCCTCCTTCATGCTACTCGGCCTCGTCTATCCAGGCAGGTAATCCACACCCGACCCCCATCTGTTGGTGGAAACGACACCTATGGAATCACTGGGATCCCTTCTATGGTTGGCGGGCGCGAGGTTGTGTAAAGAGCGGGTCTGACAGGAAGCACACAGATCGTTTACCCAAGTTCGGGCCGCGAAGATGCGTAATACCCTAGTCCTGCTTTGGTGGATGTATTACAGTGTTCTTGTGTTCTTGAGCTAGCTACAGGGCATAACTTGCCTAAAACATCCGTATCCCTCTCTTGGTCGCCTCGGGCCTCCTTTTATAGGCAAAAGGGATTGCCACAATGGCACACAGGAGGTGGAAAGGTCTACAGTTGATAAGCCTATCCTCTGGGACCGTCGGACAAACGCATTTAATGCGCTGCCGACGTGTCCCTCTCGCTTTATCGGGGATGGCAAGGAAGCGCGTCCTAGCTGTCGCCGCCTCACCTGGCTTTGACACGTGCCCGAGCTGACGAGGCCTTGCGGTGCCACGTTGGCTGGCTACTGGGCTGGCGCGGTGGTGGAGCCTTCACGAAGGGTCGCATGCCACCACGCAGGTGCTTGCCGAGTCGGTGTAGAGGCCGCCCGTCGCCACGCAGGTGCCTACTCGGCTGGTTGAGCTAGCAGCTGCTTGGGGACGGCGGTGGGGCCTTGGCAGGTGCGGACCTGGCTGTGGCCTCGCTGATGCCCTCGGCAAAGGTCTTGCCATGGCGTTGCAGTCGTCCCCGGCAAGGCGCTTGCCGGGGGTCTTGTGGATTTCCTCGGCTAGGATCCCGCCGAGGGTCGCCGTCTTCTGGTCCTCAGCTGGTCCTGTGTATTTATGATCTTCACAAAGATCTGCATGCCACCACGGAGGCGCCTCCCGAGCCCTAGTCCAATGTGATTGACGGTGTTGGAACCCTTGGGCTCAAGGGTGGTGCACTCTGCTGCCGTTAGGCAAGTTGCCCCGGCAAGGCTCTTGCCGGGTCTGCGGAGGCCGCCCTGGCAAGGGCCTTGCCGGGGAGGTCCACCTCACCGTCTTGCTCTTTGTGTTTCTGGTCTTGGCGTTGCCTTGGTTGTCTTGTGCTTCGGCTTCTCTCCGGCTTCCCTCCTCTGCCCTGCTAAGTGTGGCCGCGGCGCGCGGCTCTGACTGCCCGTGCACAAGTAAAGGGGTCAAAAAGGAGAGCCCCTACTTTTGTACACCGACAGGAGCCCTCGGGTCTGGGCCACACATAAGCGCGATGCGTTGTTGGGCCAGGCCCAGAACGGTGCCTGGGCAGGTGGGGTAGATTTTTACCGTAGTAACTGTTTCGTCCGCTGCGCTTCCCCACGACCCGCGTTGAACGCGCGACATGGAGGATTGTGTGTGACGTGGGGGTCATGCGTGGGGCGGTTCCCACACGCATGCGTCACATCATAGTTAATGGGAAAGGAGTCGGCCCGTGCCTTCCCCGTAAAAATGAATAACCGCGGGCGCGCTGCTCATTTACCCCCTGCGTATTCTTCAATCTCGGAACCGTCGTCCCCTTCTCCTTTCTTCCCAAGCTTTCGCCTTTGCTCGCCGCCGCCGCGTCTTCGCCGTCCTCTGTCTTCTACTTCTCGCAGCCACCATGGCCCCCAAAACCAGCAACAAAGGCAAGGGAGTGGCCAAGGACGCCGGGGCGACGGAACCGCTGGAGAGCGAGTTGGCGGCGCGACGGACGCAGCTCGCCTACTTCCCCTCGACGGTCAACATGTTCGAACTCCGGGACTACTTCAAGCCCCTATGGGGGTGCAAGACGGGGGGGGAGATGACGGGGCATCCAGCCACGCGCGTCATCCCCGCCAATTGCGCCGAGGCCGCCCCGAATCGGTACCCGTTCTTCGTCGATTACTTTTCTTGCGGACTTTGCTCCCCTTTCTCCGATTTCTTCATCGATATCATACACACATTTGGCTTCACCTCCTGGATTTTACTCCAAACGTCATGACGTGCATGGCTCCGTTCGCCCATCTCTGTGAGGGCTTCACCGGAGTTCTTCCCAACACGGCGCTCTTCCGCCATTATTTTTACCCTCGCATCCAAAAGGGAGGCACCATTTCTGGTTGCGTCGCCTGGATCCCAAGGTCCAAAGGGACGTACCCGGAGGGCGCCCAGATGGAGAGGTGGGAAGAATGGCGGGGCCGGTGGTGCTGGATTGAGGAGGACGACCCACAGGAGTTCTGCCGGGTCCGCCAGCCGCCGCCGGGTTCATAGGAACGACTGGGGCGACGTCGACGCCCAGGATGACAAGCTCAAGATCGCCACCACCAGGATCCACTGCCTCATCGTTGTCGGGCTTACCCTGGAGATGATTGGGGCCGATTTCCTCCACCGCTGAATCACTCCTCTGCACAATAAGGGGAGGTCGGCTTGCCTCTTCCAGAACGCGGCTGACATCATGAGGCTTCGCCCTGGCCTCAATCACAACTTCACGATGATGGGGCATGCTCACTTCTGCCAGCGGATCTTTCAGCTCGATGTGAACCGCGATGACAGGGCCGAGAGGTCCGGGAAGGCTGCGAAGGCCGGCAAGGTCGTCAAGGGGCCCTTGTTTGGGTTGCCGGCGGGGGTGGTCCCGCTGAGCAACAACTCGTGCCAGACCGACATCATTGCCATGATGCCGGACTGCAACGCGCACGGTCCCGTCCCAAACTGGGCCGCGCCGCTGGAGGAGCAGGTGCAGGAGTTTTTTGACAACTTGGCGGAGGTGTATGTCCGGAACGAGCCGCTGCTCATCTAGGACACCACTCAGGCAAAGCTGGACTACATCGCCGCCAGGGCGGCGGAGGCGGAGCTCGCCAGGCAGGCCGGCAGCGCTGGCGGCATGGAGGACGAGGTCGCAGCAGCCGCGGAGGAGAAGGAGCTCGCCTAGTGGGTGGAATCCGCTGGAGAGGCCAGCAGCGCCGGCACCGCGGCCCCTCTCATTGAAGATGTGCCCGACGAGTCGTCAGAGGAGGAGGAGGAGGAGGAGGAGGAGGAGGCCGAGGCCGTCGACCCTCCGGCCACGAGGAGAGGGCGAGTCCTGCGGCGGGCCAGCTCCAGCAAGCCGGTCCGACCCGGTAGGGACGCACGGCCTCAGCAGGCCCAAGAGGGGTCCACACACCAGACAAGGGCTGCGGCGGCGAGGAAGCTAGTGAAGGCCGCGGTGAAGAAGAAAGCAATTGCCTCCTCTTCATCCAAGCGGGGCCAGACCCCACCTTCTTCCCCCCTCCGGCAGACGTTGATGTGGAGGTCGTCTTTGACTTTGGGTCCCTCAGCCCAAGGAGGAAGAGGAAAGCAGCAGAAGAGGAGGTGGAGGATGAGTAAGTGTCTTGTTCCCTTTTGTCATCTCCGTCTCCTCAAACTGTGCCGCTTATCTTGGATTGTTTTCATTTTTGCAAGGATGTGGAGATGCTGGCCCAGAGGGTGAAGAGGGGCAGGTCCTCGGCAGGTGGCCAGCCCCCGGCAGGCACCTCGAGGGCGCCACTAGTGGTGGTGAGCAGCCCAGATAGCAGCCCTCGGAGCAGGCCCCAGCATAAGTTCACCACTCGCCCCTCGTCGACATGTGTGTTGGGGGGTATGAGTCACTAGTGCTGACCTTGCCGAGATCGTAGGAGGAGGACGGCAGCAGGAGTAGCCACTGAGGGCCAGCCCCGACGTGCCGCCCCCATCGACCACACCGCCTTGAGGGGCGTCCCCAGCAAGGGCATCAAGCACCGAGCCCATGCACATAGAGGAGGAGGAGGCGAACTTGGGCGCCGGCGGCTCCACCTCGGCGCCAGATGTTGGCGAGAAAGGGGCTACTTCTTCCCAGCCCGGCACGGGTACATCATTCGCCTCTCATCCCTGCCCTTTCTTCTTGTTTTTGAATCTTAGTCTTGGCTTCGCCTTACCCTCTTCTCGATATCCAGATCCTCCCTCGGCGGACCGGGAGGACATAGACACCGTTATCGAGGATGTCACCAAGGACGCCGTGGCGGAGGCCGAGAAGATCACCGCCGAGGAGGCCGCCAGGGGTGCGGTTGAGGATGCCGCCAAGGGGCCTTCCGGGGAGCCCGGCAAGGCTGCTGCCGAGGAGGCCGGCAAGGGGCCTGCCGGGGAGGCCGGCAAGGCCGCTGCCGAGGAGGAGGTGGTTGATGACCAGCCTTCCTACTCCGCTGCCTCTGGCTCCGGCAGGTATCTGAAGGTGAGCGACGACCTTTTCGTCCACCTTCCAGGGACCTCGAGCTCCAGGGCGCCCATCGAGGGAGAGGTGTTCGACGAGGAGGTGCTTGCCGCCGCCGGGCTCGAGGTTGTTGACGAGCCGAGCACCGGTGGCGACGGTTCCCAGGAGGAGCGACTTCTCCAGGCCATGGGCGCCAGCTTTCGGAAGCTCCAGGCGCTCCACCGCGCCCGCCTAGACAAGGCCAAGTCCAGGATGGCAACGGTGGACAAGGCGGAGGCGGACCTCAAGGGACGCGTCGCCGAGACGCAAGCTTGGTTCCGCCAAGCTTGTGAGGAGCTGAAGGCCACCCAGGACGAGCTGCCCAAGCGTGAGGTGGAGCTCACCATGAAGCGGGCCGACATTGAGAAGGCCCCGGAGATGTCGAAGAACCTGGCCGCCGAAGCCGAGGCCGCTCGAACCCAGCACCAGGCCGCGCTAAACTCCCAAGAGGAGGACCTTGCCGCTCGCGAGGAGAAGCTCGCTGCAACGCTCCACGGCAAGGACGAGGAGGTGGAGAAGCTCGTTGCGCAGCGGACCCAGGAGCTGGAGCAGAGGCACAGGGAGGCACTCAATGCCCAGGCTCTTGTTCACACCGGCAAGGTGAAGGAGCTGGAGGTGGAGCGGGACAGGCTGAAAGACCAGGTCCTGAAGCTGTCCAAGGAGAAGGACACGCTCAACGACACTCTGATTGAGGCGCAGGGCGCGGTCCTCAGCAAGGCTGGGCAGCTTTCCGAGGCCAACAACTCCATCAAAGACCTCAAGCTGAAGTTGGAGGGTCTCGAGGGGATGCTGTCGGAGGGCAAGGCCCGGGAGGAGACCCTGGCCAAGGACCTGGAGGCCGAGAAGCAGCTGCGGAAGAACGAGACCGCCAACCACAAAGACTTTGTGGAGGGTGAGAATCGCTGGGTCGGGCGCCTCAAAGGCGTCGCCGGCACGATCACCACGCAGCTGGCTACCATGGGAATGCCAAATGTGAGGTACACCCCGGAGCGCAACGTGAGCCCCAACGCCAAGCTGACCCTATTCTTCGAGGGTGTCTTCGGGGCCCTGGAGCAGCTCCACTCCAATCGGGCAGCCTCCCTGGCCGATGAGGCCCGGAGGCTTTGCCGGGGTGCCATGACCAAGGTCCTCACCAAGGTGGTGCACTGGAATCCTGACCTCGACTTCGACGCCGTGCTAGAGAGCTTGCCGGAGGATGCGGACATCACGGCACTCAAGGAGCGTATCAAGCCCATCATCAGCCGCATCGATGGAATCCAGAGGGTGGAGGGCTAGCGGCGGGATTAGGAACCCCGTTTCTCAATGCCGCTGTAGGTTCATGACCTAGACAATTTCTATCTTTATTTAGAACCGCGGCAACAACTGATGTAATATAACTCTGCAGTACTTTTGATATGATGCATGTTATCTTCCTGTTCGATCTTCATTTGTATGTTCACCCTATGTTGACCGGGTAGGCTTGCCGGCGCGTAAACCCAGGGTGGCACGTTGAGGACGGATCCCCAATGGCCTGCCGGGTGTGCTTGCTGCCGGGTGAACCACCTTACCGCTCTCAACGCGGCCGCTCGAACTGTCGAGCTAGACTCGAGTCAGAGTCGAGAGCGTTGCCAATTGCGGAAGGCCACCCTGCCGCTCTCGACGCGGCCGCTTGAGCTGTTGAGCGGACTCGAAACAGAACAAGGGCATTGCCAATTGCGGAAGGGCCCCTTTGCGTGCAGGTTTTCCATACATAGCGCAGGACCTTCGAGGATAATAGCCTTATATACAAAAATAAATTGCTCAAAGTTTCACATGACTTAGCCTTTCTGTCGTTGCAAGGACGCCCACCGCATCTGCAGATGGTGCCATTAGGCTTGGTCGTCTTCTTCCTTGGAACGACGGCGACGATGGAGTCACTGCTCCGATCAGACCAGATTTCCACATCTGCGCCCCCCTACCTGGCGCACCAAAGATGTCGGTGGAAACGACACCTATGGAATCACTGGGATCCCTTCTACGGTTGGCAAGCGCGAGGTTGTGCAAAGAGCGGGTCTGACAGGAAGCACACGGATCGTTTACCCAGGTTCGGGCCGCGAAGATGCGTAATACCCTAGTCCTGCTTTGGTGGATGTATTAGAGTGTTGTTGTGTTCTTTAGCTAGCTACGGGGTGTAACTTGCCCAAAAGATCCGAATCCCTCTCCTGGTCGCCTCAGGCCTCCTTTTATAGGCAAAAGGGGTTGCCACAGTGGCACACAGGAGGTGGAAAGGTCTACAATTGATAAGCCTATCCTCTGGGACCGTCGGACAAACACATTTAATGCGTTGCCGACGTGTCCCTCTCGCTTTATCGGGGACGGCAAGGAAGCACATCCCAGCTATCGCCGCCTCGCCTGGCTTTGACACGCGCCCGAGCTGACGAGGCCTTGCGGTGCCATGTTGGCTGGCTGCTGGGCTGGCGCGGTGGTGGAGCCTTCACGAAGGGTCGCATGCCACCACGCAGGTGCTTGCCGAGTCGGTGTAGAGGCCACCCGTCGCCACGCAGGTGCCTGCCCAGCTGGTTGAGCTAGCAGCTGCTTGGGGACGGCGGTGGGGCCTAGCTGTGGCCCCGCTGATGCCCTCGGCAAGGGTCTTGCCGTGTGGCGCTGCAGTCGTCCCCCGCAAGGCGCTTGCCGGGGGTCTTGTGGATTTCCTCGGCTAGGATCCCGCCGAGGGTCGCCGTCTTCTGGTCCTCATCTGATCCTGTGTATTTATGATCTTCACAAGGATCTGCATGCCACCACGGAGGCGCCTCCCGAGCCCTGGTACTATGTGCTTGACGGTGTTGGAACCCTTGGGCTCAAGGGTGGTGCACTCTGCTGACGTTAGGCAAGTTGCCCTGGCAAGGCTCTTGCCGGGGCTGCGGAGGCCGCCCCGGCAAGGGCCTTGCCGGGGGCGTCCACCTCGCCCTCTTTCTCTTTGTGTTTCTAGTCTTCGCGTTGCCTTGGTTGTCTTGTGCTTCAGCTTCTCTCCGGCTTCCCTCCTCTGCCCTGCTAAGTGTGGCCGCGGCGTGCGGCTCTGACTGCCCGTGCACAAGTAAAGGGGTCAAAAGGAGAGCCCCTACTTTTGTACACCGACACCATGCTCCTCCTCCTTCCACATCCCACATGCCCCGACAGCCGGCGCGAGCGCGACACCTTCCACCCAAATCACCCTAAGCCATGGTGCACGTAGTATAGCCGGGATCTCAAGGAGCATTTGGCAGCAGAGAAGCAAATCGCGGCCGCACGCGGATGAGGTCATGGTGGCTGCCATTCGTGCCGACCCCTAGATCTTGGAGGAGCACCTTGCCATTTGCTAGCTATGCCGGTTAAGCATGCTCGGTTTACCCGTTGTGTGTGTTGCTCCTGCCTTTCCTTCACAAATTCTAGTGAATTGTGCTATCTAATTTTACCATGCAATCTGTTGCTCTACTGTATATGTTCTATATGTCGTGCAGTGTGGTGCTCACTTATTAACTATTTTGTTAATTAGTTGTCGTCTTCAGTTAACTGTTTGGTTCAATTCTGCAAATGTGATGTTCAATTCTTCAAGTTGCAATTTTGTATTGTCTTCCATGTGAGAAATAAACGAATTATCTTTTAAAAATTACATGAGAAACGAATACAATTGCTATATTTCCAAGTTTTCAAGCATGCTTGGTTTGGTTATACATTGTGCAATGTGATGCTCAGTTAACGTTTGGTTCATTTGTGTTGTGGTGTTTAGTTAACTGTTTGGTTCAATTCTGCAATGCGATGTTCAATAGTTGTGGGTGCATTTTGTTATTGTATACCATGTGAGGAATAAATTGAATTTGGCTGTAGTAAATACATGAGAAACAAATACAATTTCTACAATTGGCTGTAGTTAACTGTTTGCTTAACTGTCTGATCTTCTATTAGGAGTATGTTATATTGTGCAATGTGGTGCTCAGTTAATGTTTGGTTCATTTGTTGTGGTGTTTAGTTAACTTCTTGGTTCAATTCTGCAATGCGATGTCCAATTGTCGTGTGTAGAATTTTGTATTGTTGTGCATGTGAGGAATAAATCAAATTTGGCTGCACTTAATACATGAGAAACATATACAAGTGCTATATTTCCTAGTTCTCAATCATGCTTGGTTTGGATAAATGGGTTTTCTCTGTGACTTGAATTAATCTGATGAATCTGCAATGTGCTTATTTTTCATCAACATATTTTACTGATAGCATGTGAACCCTTACTTAACCTGATGACTAACTACCTTATATGTGTTGCAGGGAAACAATGGGAAGCACTGAGGTTTACAGTCGAGGTTAGCACATGCATGGTCCGTTCTCTAATAGCACATTATTGTGCAATTGCAGGAACCATTCTAATATTTTGGTTTTTAACAATTTGGTCTTGCACATGTAGGTCCTACTGTGAGAGGTTTTGACCCACTGTTCAACCCTTTTTGCATATGGGGAAATAAGTTGTCCATGAATATCAATCAAACAAGAAACTCAGAAAGATTGTTAGGATAAAGAAATTAGCGACAAAAAACAACATGATCTTTGTCTGCACAATGAAGAAGACATCAGTTCACTACAAGATGGTACTAACTATTATACCTTGCCTTTTTTCTTCCTTTTCCCCATTTCCAATATAGAGAAGATACTTATGCACATCCTTGTTTTCAGGCCTTTCTAAAGCAGTTCACTGATGATTACCTCTCAAACCACCTCTACGGTCAGGAGGCGAGGAAGGTTTTCATACAACACCCACAGTTCAATATTGAAGTGTTCCTGAAGAGGACGAAGGACGCACGGTCAATCATCTACAGGCACTGGCCTAAAGTTGCAAAGACCTTCAACATGAAAGAAGGCTCAATATTCGCCTTCCGCTTTAGCAGTTTTCCAGATGAGATGCATCTGTCTATATACCGTCTATGATGCTAATTTCGAAAGGTTCTACATTTTGCATGTGGAACTTGGTGCTGGTGCAGTTGTGTAATGGGGTAGCTGAGTGCTGAAGCTATATCATGTCGTACTCTGATGTATTTTAATTATGAAATTCTGCTTCCTTAATATGGAAATGAAATATATTGTGTGCTTAATATGAATGTCAATTAGATTAATAAATGGATTATTAATAATAGGGCAATTAGCCTGCTAATTGTGAATTAGCCTGCTAATTGGGTTTTGATATTGCAAACAATTATTGAAAAAATACTGTGGGTGATGACCTCAGGCAACGCACACAGTTTCTAGGAATAAACCGTGTTGGATCAATGGACAGTCACACACAACTTTCTCTTGAAAACTGTTTGCGTTAGGCCACCTTGCGCAAATGTTTACCACATAAAAACTGTGTGTGATGGACAGCCTTTGCCACATAGTTTCTTCTACGGACCGTGTGTGATACATTCAATAACGCAAACGATTTAACAGGAAAAACTATGTGTGATGTACCTGTGAACGGATACGTTTTCCTTGGAGCGACTGTGTGGGATGTACATACGAACGAAAACGTTTAGCGGGGGACTGACTGTGTGGGATGTACTTGCGACCGGAAACAATTTTGCTTGTATAATTGTATTTTTTAGCTCTACTGTATGTATTTCCGTATTTGAGCGCTCGCCGGTCACACACAACCTCATTTTGCCGAGCGTGTGTGCCAGGAGGGCATATCCCCGACGGTTTCTGGGTCGTGTGGGAAGGACCCCCTATCGCCCACACTCACTTGGTGACGGTTCCAAATGCCATCGCGGAAAGGGGTTAAAAACCGTTTGTTTAGGACCGACGCGTACCAGTGAAGGCTAACTTTCAAAATCATCTCAGCTATCTGCCCCCCATTCAAGTCCTCAAAAGGACTATTTCCTCAGCGGATGAGAAGGGCGAAGCTGCTGTTATAGATGAAGGCACTCATTTAGTGGATGGACAGTTTCGTAAAGCTACATCATATTCCACCAATGATGACTCTGCAACACAAGATTCTGCCGCAAAAGCCTCAAAGCAAAATCCTCAAGCTACTGCTCCGCGTGTGATGACTGATCGTGAGCTTCTCCTCGGTCTTCATCAGAAGGTCGACCGCAACCACAAGTGGGTCAAGCGTCAGTTTGATGCAATTCTTCAGAACATGACAGTCCACTACAAAAAAGTACACTTCCGTGATGATACGTGTTTGTCACAGTAGGTCACGTTTTCTGTCATGCATGTACATCCATGACGATTTTATGACAAAATCAAGATAGTCATACCTGTGTTGTCGTAGAAGTGTTCCATGAGATTACCAAAATTATCATCACGGAAGTGTCCACTTCCATGATGACAAATTGCGCGTCATAGAAGTGTTTTCGTCAAGGGTGACCTACACGTGGCATCCACCATAACAGGTCGCCATTAAGCTATCAGGTTTGGTTTTGGATCCGATAACCCGTTAACAGCCCGAACCAAATACAATGGCGTCCCACCCTCCACCTCCACCTCCTAAACCCTAGCCACCCTCAACGTCGGCGATCTCCATGTTCAACCGTGGGGTTGGTCTTCTGATCCGCTCTTTCGCTCCTGCGTCCTTCCCTCTTTCCTCTGGTTGTCATCTCCATGGCGGTGCATGCATCAATCTCTCTGGGGTTGGATTTTCCCCCGGAATGGCTCTTTCACAGGAGATCTGGCGTTCTTTCCGGAGGTCGTTGCAACCTTCAGAGAGATCTGGTCACTTCATCATGGTGGTTTCATTTGCCTGGAGCTCTTTTCGTTTGGATGAGGATAATGTTGGTCTCTCCCTGGAAGCTGCCATTGGAGGTTATTGTTCTGCGCTTAAGGTATCTTGCCTACGTGATCGTGTTTTCTCCTTTCATGTCTCATGCAAGCAGGTGGTTTTTTATTCTGCATCAAAGATCCTTTGTTTGCGATCAGTTTAAGTGTTTCTTTCATCTCTGGGGTCATGGGGGACGTGATTGGGAGCAAGAGTTCAAGCGCTGGCAACTTGAATGGCAGCAGGAATGGACCTTAGTCAGTCCTTCCACGACTAGGGCTAAGCTAGGCCTGTTAGCTATGCAAAAAAAACCTGGCCAAATCTTCCCTCAAGTCCAACAATAGATCCAAGAAGAAGCTTAGGTTTGCCACCTTCATTAACTATGAGGCGTGCAAAGGCTATCATTATCCAGCTTCTTCACAGGATTTTTTAACAGTTCGGGAGGCTGGTTATTCTGTCGATTCCGATGAGGAGCCTCCCTCGCCGGAGATGCATACTCCCTCACCGCCGGTGGCCATCCGTTTTGGATCTTTGCCACCTTCCCCGGAATCGGAGCGTTCGGTTTCTAGCAACCCCGGATCTTCTGGGATTTTCAAAATTATTGTTGGTCTGAATTTCACGGGCTCAAAGAATTTTCCTATTGATCTAGACGACGCCAGCCCATCTAGTCCAGACCCCACGGGCCCAGATACTGTCAATGCCCCAATTGACATATCTGATGATGATTCTAAGGATTTTGGTTCCCAGGCCGTTGATATTCCCTCCCCTCGGGATATTGCACGTGACTTGCAGAGTTTTGATGAGATGATTGAGGAGCTCGCAGCCAGGTTTTGGGACTGCCAAAATTGTTTGGGTATGGCCCACACTTCAGAAACCTGCACTAACAAAGTTCGGTGCCGTAAGTGTTTTCGGTCTAGTCACATTAAAAAAGATTGCGTCCGCCAACCGCTCGAGTCGTCCATCTGGGTGCCCAAAGTCCCATCGCCAGGTTTCATTTCTCGCGCCCGAGTAGAGCTCCTTGCCTCTCCGGCTTCCAATCCATCGCAACAGCCCAAACAACCCCAATCTGCTCCTCCTCCATTGCCGCCGCCACCGCTGCAATATCCAGTTGCCTCTCCCCCTCCGCCTGATCTTTCAATGGCGGTCTACGCTCTCGACCCATGGCGCTTTCTTCCTGCTGGTTACGACATCATCATCGGCGGTGGGGACAGATTGCCGCGCACTTTCTTCACCGCCCATCAGCCACCTCCTCGGATGCATGAGCAGTTCATGGTGGCTATTGTTGAGCATGTGCCTCCTGCTCATATGGTGGCCATCAGACGGGAGCAGGTTCTTCACTTCATCACCCAGACTCTGCATATTCCGATACGTTCTGCTCAGCCATGGGTTCATGGAGTTGGTCTCTTTGAGATGGAAGACCCAGTCGTCGGAGGATCCTTTACTATGCATCCATCGTTTCCATTGGGCTTGAATGAGGAGGGCGCTGAGTTATTTGTTAGATTTATTCCACATGATCGTGGTGAGGGGTTTCGGGCTTTGCATGGCTATCGTACTGGTTGGTTAATGGTCATCGGCATACCACTAGATTATCAGAATACTCAGGGCCTTGCGGATGTGGTGGGAACTTTTGGTCAGCTTCATTATTGGAATCATAATGAGCGTCGTCCTGCTCGCTCCCTTTTCAAAGCCTCTTTCCCTGACAATGGTCTGGTTCCTCGTGATGTTGTGTTCAGGGAGTTTGCAAATTGGGGAGGAACGATTGTTTCTTGGGCATCTGCCTGCTATATTATTGATGCTGAATTTTCTGAGGCCATGATCGATGCGGATGAAGACCCGATGCCCCTGGATGGTAACCCACATCCAATGCCTTGAGAAAACCCACCACAACCATTTTGGGATATGCCGCCTTACCCAGCTCTGGGTTGGAATGTTGTTCCTCTGAATAATCAGCTACAGCAGCAAGGTTTGAATGGTTGGGACGCTAGTGCACAGCATGATGAGGGCTGGGGCCCCTGGGAGGAGCATGATCAAAATCAGCCTATGGAGAATGCGCCGGAGGGCGCGCAGAACAAGGAGGAGGTGGATCAGAATTCAGTGGTCATGGATGCGCCATCTTTTGGTTCTTCTGGTTCAGTCCCGCAGAGGGAGCAACAAGATCTGAACATTGAGGTTCAGCAACATTTGCATCAGCATGTGGTGGACCCAATTCAGCTGGGTATTGTACGGGTGGTTTACGGGCCGGTTCTGCCACCCTAGATGATCTGGGAACGCACCTTCCGCATGATGCTGCCAGAGATTGTTTCATTCAAAATCCTCTGTTCTCCTTCTGTGTCAGTGCTCCCACCTTTTGTGCTGCCCCTGCGCTTTTGGCCCTAGGAGCTCGAAATGGATTTTATCTCCAAGATGGCCTATGCTGGTTTCTTCTCCTCTACTGTCCAAGGTCCCAAAAAGAGATCTTCAGTTGTTATTGAACCAATCCAGCCATAGTTGCTCCCCTCACCAGATGCTGACCAGCCTAGCCAGGAGGTGCTGTTTATTGAACCTGAGAAGCTCAGTTAGGAGGTTCAGTCTGCTGATTTTCACTTCCATGCCCAGACCCCTCCAGTTCTAGGCAAACGCACGTCAAGCAGAGCTCGCAAGTCTTTTCAGCTTATGGCTGCAGAACCAGACTTCTCTACCTGTCGGATCACTCGCAGCTGTGCCAAGGCGACAGGATACAAACCAACCTCCGCTATCCCGATGAAATCTTCAAGCTTACGTCATCCTCATGCCAAGAAGCAGCGGATTCCCGCGCCGGCTCCAGTTGGAGATGATGCTGCGCTTCCACCACCTACGCCTATCCCTTTTATGCAGGAGCTAGGAGCTGCATTGCAGATCCCTCCTGAAGAACTTACTGTGGCAAAGCTTATGGCTGGCCCTGAGTCTGTTGATTCCAACAAGTCTTCCAGTGACAAGTGATCTTACTTGTTTCTACTGTAGGAGGGTCCGGGGACCTCATTTATTTTGGGCTGTTTTTATCTCTGGCTACTATGTTTTGGTTATGTCTGTGGATTGTCCGAACTTTGTCCTACTCTGCTACTCGTACTGTTATGCGGTTTTGAGTTTTGTCTTCTATTATGCGTGTGTTCATGGATAGTACATCTTTTCGTAATTGGCGAGTTCTATGTTAGAATGTGCGAGGGCTAAACTCTGACGACAGACAAAGAGATGTTAGAGCTAAGATTGAGGAGAGTAAATGTGCTATCATCTGTCTGCAGGAAACTAAGTGTGAGCATTTTGATCTGAGAGCGATCCGCGCCTTTTGTCCCCGTAGGTTTGATAATTTTGCTTTTTCTCCATTTGTGGGAGCGTCAGGTGGTATTCTGGTTATTTGGAATTCGACAGTTTTCAGTGGCACCCTGGTGGATGTGCAGCGTTTTGGCGTGATTATCTCTTTTAAATCGGTGCATAACTCTGAATTGTGCACTTTGGTGTCTGTCTATGGTCCTTGTCAAGGGCCTCTATGAGATGAGTTTGTTCATTGGTTGTATAATCTTTCTATTCCACATGACCAAAACTGGCTCCTTCTTGGTGATTCTAATTTCACCAGATCAATGGATAATAGGAACAGACTAGGGGGAGACGTCAATGACATCTTCTTGTTTAATGAGATCATTGGCCACCTAGGTTTGCTTGAGTTGCCTTTGAAAGGCAGAGCCTACACATGGTCTAATATGCAGGAGCAGCCCTTCATGGAACAATTAGACTGGTTTTTTACAATTGCAGACTGGATAACTGCATATCCTAATACAGTGGTGCTGCCTTTGACAAAAACCTCCTCTGATCATGTGCCTTGTGTTGTGTCAATTGATACCATCATTCCAAAATCCAAAGTCTTTTGTTTTGAAAATTTTTGGCTTGAAATGCCATGTTTTTTCGAATGTGTGAGGAATTCGTGGGAGGCACCTGTTGTTGCTGGTTTGTCTGCACCTGCCACCCTCTCTATCAAATTCAAGAGATTGAGATTTTCCCTTAAGCGGTGGAGCACTAATCTTTCCTCTTTAAAGAGGCTTGCTTCCAAATGCTCTGAGGTGGTTTTGTACTTTGATTCTTTGGAACAAATCAGACCTCTGACCAGACCTGAGTTTAGTTTCAGGAAAATTGTCAAGCTACAGTATGACAGACTTCTGAAGCTACACCACATATACTGGAAGCAGAGGTGCACTATTCGATATATCTTGGTGGGGGATGAGAATTCCAAGTTCTTCCATGCTATGGCCTCTGAGAGACTCAGACGTAATTCGATCTCTTGTTTGCAGAGAGAGGATGGTTCTTCAGTTAGTGAGCATGATCAAATGGCAGGTATCTTATGGAATTCCTTCAAGTCTAGAATGGGCAAAGCACAGGGTATATCCATGGGATTTGACCTCCCTTCTCTTATTCAACCTGTCCAAGGGCTTGAGGATTTGGTTGCCCCCTTTTCTGATAAGGAAATCTCTGTTGTGCTCAAGGATCTGCCCACTGATCGGCCACCAGGTCCGGACGGTTTCAGTGGTATGTTTGTCAAAGGATGTTGGACAATTATTGTGAAGGATTTCAGACAGTTAGTTAAGGAGTTTTATGAAGGGAAGATCAGCCTGCAGAACATCAATTCTTGCTTCATCACACTCATTCCCAAAATGTTGGCGCCCCTGTGCCCCAACGATTTTCGGCCAATCTCATTAACCAACACATGTGTCAAATTCCTAACAAAATTGCTGGCTAATAGATTGCAGAAGGTCATCCTCAAGTGCATTCATAAGAACCAGTATGGTTTCCTTAAGCACCGCTCAATTTAGGATTGTTTGGCCTGAGCTTTTCAGTATATCCATCAATGCAAGCAATCCAAGAAGCCTATTATTATCTTAAAGTTCGATTTTGCTAAGGCCTTTGATACGGTGGAGCATGAGGCCATTTTAGCTCTTCTTACTGCTAAAGGATTTCCTCCCAAATGGATTGGCTGGGTCAAGGAAATTCTGTCTTCTGGTGACTCTCAAGTGCTCCTCAATGGTCTTCCTGGCAATCATTTCAAATGCAGGCATGGGGTTCGGCAAGGGGATCCTTTCTCCCCACTTCTTTTTGTTTTGGCAGTAGATCTTACAGTCTATTGTTAATAAGATGTTGCTGGATGGCCATCTCACTCTTCCTATTGAGTGTCATGACCCTGATTTTCCCATCATTCAGTATGCTGATGATACAATCTTGATTTTACCCGCGGATGAGGCTCGGTTAGTTGCTCTGAGAGATATGTTAGATGTTTTTGCTGCCTCCACTGGCCTAAGAGTTAATTTTGCAAAATCCATGATGGTCCCTATAAATGTCCCAGAGGCTAAAGCTATCAGACTTTCTCAAGTTTTCCAATGTTTCCTTGGAACCCTGCCGTTCACCTATCTTGGTCTTCCTTTGGGCACTACTAAACCCACGATCCAGGATTTGATGCCCTTAGTGGATTCAGTTGAGAGGCGTGTAACAGCTAGTTCTGCAATGTTGAATCAAGGTTGTCGGCTTCAGTTGCTGAGATCTGTTCTTTCTTCCATGCCCATATATTTTCTATGCTCTTTGTCCATCCCACCTGGCATCATCAAGCAGTTGGAACGAATCATGAGACAATTCCTTTGGAGAGGGAACTCTGATACTCCTAGGCAATCACTTGCAGCGTGGGACTTGGTTTGTAGACCTAAGGATAAAGGTGGCTTGGGTGTTATTAATCTGCATCTTCAGAATCAAGGGCTTCTCATTAAGCACTTACATAAATTCTACAATAAGGATGATATACCATGGGTATCCTTGTTGTGGAATTCATACTACGATGGAGTAGTCCCCCAAGCCACTATCCTTTATGGCTCATTTTGGTGGAAAGATATCTTCAAATTAGCTGATAACTATAGAGCCATAGCCTCTACTTTGGTTAATAAGGGAGATTCGGTTTTGTTCTGGTCTGATGCTTGGAAATTGGATGGTTCTACTATGCCTTTGAGACAACGACTCCCACGGTTGTTTTCTTATGTTCTGGATGATAAGATCTCTGTGTCTGATTTTATTGACAGTCAGAACAGAGCCTCTTTTTTCCAGCTGCCTATCTCCCAACAAGCTGCAACTGAATTGGATTCCCTCATTTCTTGGGTTGATAATTTGCAAAGGGACCCCTATGCTAATGATGTTTGGTCTTGGGTTGGACCTTCTGGAGCTTACATGTCAAAGAGCTACTATACCATTATGCATTCTCACATGCCCACTACTGAGCCTTGCAAATGGTTATGGAGCAGTCGATGCACGCTAAAAATTAAGGTTTTTGCTTGGTTGTTATTCTTCGACAGACTCAACACCAAAGACCTGCTCGTGAGGAGGCATTGGCGTGCTGCTGAGGAAGATAATCTTTGTGTATTGTGCCATCAGCATACATATGAGGATCGCCAGCACTTGTTCTTTTCTTGTAACTTTAGTACCAGAATTTGGAATTATCTTCAGATTGACTGGTCTGGTGGCTCAATGTTCATCAAAGCATTTCTTTGGCCAGGCAGAGATTTGCTAAAAGCTTCTTCTTTGAGGTGGTCTTCACGGCGGCTTGGAATATTTGGATTCTTAGAAATGGCAGGACCATCAGAGGGGAAAGAGCTACTTTTAGTGCTTGGCGTTGTAAATTTGTACATGATTTAACTTTGCTCTCTCATAGAGTCAAGGCTCATGTTAGACCCCACCTTTTACAATGGTTGGAGGGGCTTCATTGAGCAATGTTCTGTATAGGTAGGTATAGGTAAGCTTGGCCACCCTTGCCTTACTCTTTGTAGCTTTAGTTTTGTACAGCTGACTTGTTTTGGACTTTTTCTATTTTGGAATAAAAGACTGTGGGCTGTGCCCTACAGTAGTTAGTAAAAGAAACAGCCCGGAGCAATGGGGATTTTCCACGTGTAAAATTCTCATTGGCCAGAGGAAACAGGTGTTGGCTCGCCGTTGGGACAGATGTCATCCACTCATTGGACAAGAGGCGCCTATGATACATCGACATGTGGCACAGCCCCATAGAGGCCCATTCCGGTGAAAAGGCCGGCCCGTTTGACTTGGTCAAAAGGTAACGGGCCGGCCCATGGAAAGCATGTTAATGGCATGTTCGTATATCGCCCATTTACGGACCGCTAACTCCCGGCCCGTTACGTCCTATCGGAATTAAGCCCAGTAGCTTCATCTGGGCCGTCCAATATGATTCCAGCCCGTTGTTACTTCCAGCCCATGTATGGCCCATGATGTCTTTTGGCCCATATGAGGCCCTTCATAACTCTGGGCCCAATAAAGGCCCGAAATGAAACTGGCCCATAATGAACAGTGTATCGCTTTATACCCATTAACGGCCCATTATACCGTCGGTCGTTTCCAGCCCGTGTTAACTTTCAGCCTTCTAAGGGCCCATTTATTCTTGGGCTCATTTCTAGAATTCGGTTAGTTAAGGTCCGTTATTGGCCTGTTCCTTTTGTGGGCCAAATTCAGCCCGTGGTTACATTGGGCCCGTTTGTGGCCTGTTAACCCGTTGGCCTGTTTTCATAGTGTTATCAAATACGGTCTGTTATGGTCCACGAATAGTACGGCCCATGTTTGGAGAAATGATTATATGCCCCGTAGAAGGCCCATGGACCCCACGACCCATAGAAGACCAATGGACCCTACGGCCCGTAGAAGGCCCATGGATCATAAGGCCCGTAGAAAGTCCATGGATCCTACGGCCCGTAGAAGGCCCATGGATCCTATGGCCCGTAGAAGGCCCATGGATCCTACGGCCCGTAGAAGGCCCATGGATCCTACGGCCCGCAGGAGGCGCATGGTTACAACAGTCTATGTGTTACCATGATTATTGTGGCCTAGTTATCAAAAATAGGTTATTGTGGCCACTAGAAAAACGCGGAAAAAGAACTGCAGTGACTACAAGCAAACAACTAAACAAGGCAATAAGGAAATAAATAAGCAAGCAACTAACGCTAGCCTATTACAGCTATTACACATATTACATCCACTTGGCATCATAGTTCGCCACCAGTGCATATATAGGGAATAAAGCAGCATATTACATACACTGGCCGTCAAAATTGGCCATAAGTGGAAATAAACGCGGCAGCAAAACAAGAGCATAACTAAAACAACTTCAGAAGAGCTCAACAAACGTTATCCTGGGTATCCACCATGCAAGTAATAAGCTTAGCAAGCTTATTAGCTTTGTCTTGTTTGGCGCTAAAATCCTCCAACGCTTGCTGTTGCACTAGAAAGTATGCATCTGAATGCTCCAGGGACTTCCGCAGTCCTTCCACTTCTTGTCGCAGCACAACTGATCGATGTCTTTCAGCTTGTAGTTGAGACTCAAGAAACCGAACTGATTCAGACAGTGAGTCTGAATAGCTTGTGCAAGCAGTAGTGGCCAGTAACTCGAACACTAAACCAAGACAGGACTTTGGGGTTGTCTCACTGTCTTCAAGATAGTCTTCCTTAGCTGCATTACTTCCTTTACCATTGCTTAATAAGGCACTCTTCCCCAATATTCTGTCAGCATTCTAAAAGAAGAAACAAGCAGACACATAATAGGCTTAGCATGTACTAGTATATGAAACTCATTTCGGTGAACCAGTTCATTAGTAAGGTGGACAGGATTGAACTACCAAGTCTTCTATTGGCAAGTACTAGTACATAATAAAAGCATCAAACAAACATATATCTATGTCCTATGGTTCAAATCATATCAGTTCAAGACAAAGCAGCAGTGAAAGAATACAAAGCGTGGGAAACTATATGGCACAACTATTGGGGAACGTAGTAATTTCAAAAAAAAATCTACGCACACGCAAGATCATGGTGATGCATAGCAACGAGAGGGGAGAGTGTTGTCCACGTACCCTCGTAGACCGAAAGCGGAAGCGTTAGCACAACGCGGTTGATGTAGTCGTACGTCTTCACGATCCGACTGATCAAGTACCGAACGCACGACACCTCCGAGTTCAGCACACGTTCAGCCCGATGACGTCCCTCAAACTCCGATCCTGCCGAGTGTTGAGGGAGAGTTTCGTCAGCACGACGGCGTGGTGACGATGATGATGTTCTACCGACACAGGGCTTCGCCTAAGCACCGCTACAGTATTATCGAGGTGGACTATGGTGGAGGGGGGCACCGCACACGGCTAAGAGATCCAAAGGATCAATTGTTGTGTCTATGGGGTGCCCCCCTGCCCCCGTATATAAAGGAGCAAGGAGGGAGGCGGCCGGCCAAGGAGGAGGGCGCGCCAAGGGGGGAGTCCTGCTCCCACCGGCAGTAGGACTCCTCCTTTCCTTGTTGGAGTAGGAGAAGGGAAGGGAGAAGGAGAAGGAAGGAAGGGCGCCCCCCCCTCCCTAGTCCAATTCGGACTAGTCCATGGGGAGGGGTGCGGCCACCCTTTGGGGCCTTTCTCCCCTTTCCCATATGGCCCATTAAGGCCCAATACGAATTCCTGTAACTCTCCGGTACTCCGAAAAATACCCGAATCACTCGGAACCTTTCCGATGTCCGAAAATAGTCGTTCAATATATCAATCTTTACGTCTCGACCATTTCGAGACTCCTCGTCATGTCCCTGATCTCATCCGGGACTCCGAACTCCTTCGGTACATCAAAACACATAAACTCATAATATAACCGTCATCTAACTTTAAGCGTGCGGACCCTACGGGTTCGAGAACTATGTAGACATGATCGAGACACGTCTTCGGTCAATAACCAATAGCGGAACCTGGATGCTCATATTGGCTCCCACATATTCTACGAAGATCTTTATCGGTCAAACCGCATAACAACATATGTTGTTCCCTTTGTCATCGGTTTGTTACTTGCCCGAGATTCGATCGTCGATATCTCAATACCTAGTTCAATATCGTTACCGACAAGTCTGTTTACTCGTTCCGTAATACATCATCCCACTACTAGCTCATTAGTTGCAATGCTTGCAAGGCTTATAGTGATGTGCATTACTGAGTGGGCCCAGAGATACCTCTCCGACAATCGGAGTGACAAATCCTATTCTCGAAATACGCCAACCCAACAAGTCCATTCGGAGACACCTGTAGAGCACGTTTATAATCACCCAGTTACGTTGTGACGTTTGGTAGCACACAAAGTGTTCCTCCGGTAAATGGGAGTTGCATAATCTCATAGTCATAGGAACATCTATAAGCCATGAAGAAAGCAATAGCAACATACTAAACGATCAAGTGCTAAGCTAACAGAATGGGTCAAGTCAATCACATCATTCTCCTAATGATGTGATCCCGTTAATCAAATGACAACTCATGTCTATGGTTAAGAAACATAACCATCTTTTATTAACGAGCTAGTCAAGTAGAGGCATACTAGTGACACTCTGTTTGTCTATGTATTCACACATGTATTATGTTTCCGGTTAATACAATTCTAGCATGAATAATAAACATTTATCATGATATAAGGAAATAAATAATAACTTTATTATTGCCTCTAGGGCATATTTCCTTCAGTCTCCCACTTGCACTAGAGTCAATAATCTAGTTCACATCACCATGTGATTTAATACCAATAGTTCACATCACCATGTGATTAACACCCATAGTTCACATCGTCATGTGACCAACACCCAAAGGGTTTACTAGAGTCAATAATCTAGTTCACATCGCTATGTGATTAACAACCAAAGAGTACTAAGGTGTGATCATGTTTTGCTTGTGAGAGTAGTTTAGTCAACGGGTCTGCCACATTCAGATCCGTATGTATTTTGCAAATTTCTATGTCAACAATGCTCTGCACGGAGCTACTCTAGCTAATTGCTCCCACTTTCAATATGTATCCAGATTGAGACTTAGAGTCATCTGGATCAGTGTCAAAATTTGCATCGACGTAACCCTTTACGACGAACCTTTTTGTCACTTCCATAATCGAGAAACATATCCTTATTCCACTAAGGATAATTTTGACCGTTGTCCAGTGATCTACTCCTAGATCACTATTGTACTCCCTTGCCAAAATCAGTGTAGGGTATACAATAGATCTGGTACACAGCATGGCATACTTTATAGAACCTATGGCTGAGGCATAGGGAATGACTTTCATTCTCTTTCTATCTTCTGCCGTGGTTGGGCTTTGAGTCTTACTCAATTTCACACCTTGTAACACAGGCAAGAACTCTTTGTTTGACTGTTCCATTTTGAACTACTTCAAAATCTTGTCAAGGTATGTACTCATTGAAAAACTTATCAAGCTTCTTGATCTATCTCTATAGATCTTGATGCTCAATATGTAAGCAGCTTCACCGAGGTCTTTCTTTGAAAAACTCCTTTCAAACACTCCTTTATGCTTTGCAGAATAATTCTACATTATTTCCGATCAACAATATGTCATTCACATATACTTATCAAAAATGTTGTAGTGCTCCCACTCACTTTCTTGTAAATACGGGCTTCACCGCAAGTCTGTATAAAACTATATCCTTTGATCAACTTATCAAAGCGTATATTCCAACTCCGAGATGCTTGCACCAGTCCATAGATGGATCGCTGGAGCTTGCATATTTTGTTAGCACTTTTAGGATTGACAAAACCTTCTGGTTGCATCATATACAACTCTTCTTTAATAAATCCATTAAAGAATGCAGTTTTGTTTATCCATTTCCAGATTTCATAAAATGCGGCAATTGCTAACATGATTCGGACAGGCTTAAGCATAGATACGAGTGAGAAACTCTCATCGTAGTCAACACCTTGAACTTGTCGAAAACCTTTTGCGACAATTCTAGCTTTGTCGATAGTAACACTACTATCAGCGTCTGTCTTCCTCTTGAAGATCCTATTTAATCTCAATGGCTCGCCGATCATTGGGCAAGTCAATCAAAGTCCATACTTTGTTCTCATACATGGATCCCATCTCAGATTTCATGGCCTCAAGCCATTTTGCGGAATCTGGGCTCACCATCGCTTCCTCATAGTTCGTAGGTTCGTCATGGTCTAGTAACATAACCTCCAGAACAGGATTACCGTACCACTCTGGTGCGGATCTTACTCTGGTTGACCTACGAGGTTCAGTAACAACTTGATCTGAAGTTTCATGATCATCATCATTAACTTCCTCACTAATTGGTGTAGGTGTCACAGGAACCGGTTTCTGTGATGAACTACTTTCCAATAAGGGAGCAGGTACAGTTACCTCATCAAGTTCTACATTCCTCCCACGCACTTCTTTCGAGAGAAACTCCTTCTCTAGAAAGGATCCATTCTTAGCAACGAATATCTTGCCTTCGGATCTGTGATAGAAGGTGTACCCAACAGTCTCCTTTGGGTATCCTATGAAGACATATTTCTCCGATTTGGGTTTGAGCTTATCAGGATGAAACTTTTTCATATAAGCATCACAACCCCAAACTTTAAGAAACGACAACTTTGGTTTCTTGCCAAACCACAGTTCATATTGTGTCGTCTCAACGGACTTAGACGGTGCCCTTCTTAACGTGGATGCAACTGTCTTTAATGCATAACCCCAAAATGATAGTAGTAAATCGGTAAGAGACATCATAGATTGCACCATATCTAATAAAGTACGGTTACGATGTTCGGACACACCATTACACTGTGGTGTTCCAGGTGGCGTGAGCAGTGAAACTATTTCACATTATTTTAACTGAAGACCAAACTCGTAACTCAAATACTCTTCTCCACGATCAGATCATAGAAACTTTATTTTCTTGTTACGATGATTTTCCACTTCACTCTGAAATTATATGAACTTTTCAAATGTTTTAGACTTCTGTTTCATTAAGTAGATATACCCATATCTGCTCAAATCATCTGTGAAGGTAAGAAAATAATGATACCCGCTACGAGCCTCAATATTCATCGGACCACATACATCAGTATGTATGATTTCCAACAAATCTGTTGCTTGCTCCATTGTTCCGGAGAACGGCGTTTTAGTCATCTTGCCCAAGAGGCATGGTTCGCAAGCATCAAGTGATTCATAATCAAGTGATTCCAAAATCCCACCAGCATGGAGTTTCTTCATGCGCTTTACACCAATATGACCTAAACAGCAGTGCCACAAATAAGTTGCACTATCATTATTAACTTTGCATCTTTTGGCTTCAATATTATGAATATGTGTATCACTACGATCGAGATCCAACAAACCATTTTCATTGGGTGTATGACCATTGAAGGTTTTATTCATGTAAATAGAACAACAATTATTCTCTAACTTAAATGAATAACCGTATTGCAATAAACATGATCAAATCATATTCATGCTCAACGCAAACACCAAATAACACTTATTTAGGTTCAACACTAATCCCGAAAGTGTAGGGAGCGTGCGATGATGATCATATCAATCTTGGAACCACTTCCAACACACATCGTCACTTCACCCGTTAACTAGTCTCTGTTCATTCCGCAACTCCTGTTTCGAGTTACTACTCTTAGTAACTGAACCAGTATCAAATACCGAGGGGTTGCTACGAACACTAGTAAAATACACATCAATAATCTGTATATCAAATATACCTTTGTTCACTTTGCCATCCTTCTTATCCGCCAAATACTTGGGGCAGTTCCGCTTCCAGTGACCAGTCCCTTTGCAGTAGAAGCACTTAGTCTCAGGCTTAGGACCAGACTTGGGCTTCTTCACTTGAGCAGCAACTTGCTTGCCGTTCTTCTTGAAGTTCCCCTTCTTCCCTTTGCCGTTTTTCTTGAAACTAGTGGTCTCGTCAACCATCAACACTTGATGTTTTTCTTGATTTCTACCTTCGTCGATTTCAGCATCACGAAGAGCTTGGGAATTGTTTCCGTTATCCCTTGCATATTATAGTTCATCACGAAGTTCTACTAACTTGGTGATTGTGACTAGAGAATTCTGCCAATCACTATCTTATCTGGAAGATTAACTCCCACTTGATTCAAGCGATTGTAGTACCCAGACAATCTGAGCACATGCTTACTGCTTGAGCTATTCTCCTCCATCTTTTAGCTATAGAACTTGTTGGAGACTTCATATCTCTCAACTCGGGTATTTGCTTGAAATATTAACTTCAACTCCTGGAACATCTCATATGGTCCATGATGTTCAAAACGTCTTTGAAGTCCCGATTCTAAGTCGTTAAGCATGGTGCACTAAACTATCAAGTAGTCATCATATTGAGCTAGCCAAACATTCATAACGTCTGCATCTGCTCCTGCAATAGGTCTGTCACCTAGCGGTGCATCAAAGACATAATTCTTGTGTGCGGCAATAAGGATAATCCTCAGATCACGGATCCAATCCGCATCTTTGCTACTAACATCTTTCAACATAATTTTTCTCTAGGAACACATCCCTCTAATCCTCTAACTGATCACGTGATCCATATCAACTAAACCATGTCCGATCATCACGTGAGATGGAGTAGTTTCAACGGTGAACATCACTATGTTGATCATATCTACTACAGGATTCACGCTCGACCTTTTGGTCTCCGTATTCCGAGGCCATATCTGTTATATGCTAGGCTCGTGAAGCTTAACCTGAGTATTCCGCGTGTGCAACTGTTTTGCACCCGTTGTATTTGAACGTAGAGCCTATCACACCAGATCATCACGTGGTGTCTCAGCACGAAGAACTTTCGCAACGGTACATACTCAGGGAGAACACTTATACCTTGATAATTTAGTGAGGGATCATCTTATAATGCTACCGTCAATCAAAGCAAGATAAGATGCATAAAAGATAAACATCGCATGCAATCAATATAAGTGATATGATATGGCCATCATCATCTTGTGCTTGCGATCTCCATCTCTGAAGCACCGTCATGATCACCATCGTCACCGGCGCGACACCTTGATCTCCATCGTAGCATCGTTGTCGTCTCGCCAATCTTATGCTTTTACGACTATCGCTACCGCTTAGTGATAAAGTAAAGCATTACAGGGCGATTGCATTGCATACAATAAAGCGACAACCATATGGCTCCTGCCAGTTGCCGATAACTCGGTTACAAAACATGATCATCTCATACAATAAAATTTAGCATCATGTCTTGACCATATCACATCACAACATGCCCTGCAAAAACAAGTTAGACGTCCTCTACTTTGTTGTTGCAAGTTTTACGTGGCTGCTACGGGCTTAGCAAGAACCGTTCTCACCTACGCATCAAAACCACAACGATAGTTTGTCAAGTTGGTGTTGTTTTAACCTTCGCAAGGACTGGGCGTAGCCACACTCGGTTCAACTAAAGTTGGAGAAACTGACACCCGCCAGCCACCTCTGTGCAAAGCACGTCGGAAGAACCAGTCTCGCGTAAGCATACGTGTAATGTCGGTCCGGGCCGCTTCATCCAACAATACCGCCGAACCAAAGTATGACATGCTGGCAAGCAGTATGACTTATATCGCCAACAACCCACTTGTGTTCTACTCGTGCATATAACATCAACGCATAAAATCTGCCTCTGATACCACTGTTGGGGAATGTAGTAATTTCAAAAAAAATTCTACACACATGCAAGATCATGGTGATGCATAGCAACGAGAGGGGAGAGTGTTGTCCACGTACCCTCGTAGACCGAAAGCGGAAGAGTTAGCACAACGCAGTTGATGTAGTCGTACGTCTTCACGATCTGACCGATCAAGTACCGAACGCACGGCACCTCCGAGTTCAGCACACGTTCAACCCGATTATATCCCTCGAACTCCGATCCAGCCGAGTGTTGAGGGAGAGTTTCGTCAGCACGACGGCGTGGTGATGATGATGATGTTCTACCGACGCAGGGCTTCGCCTAAGAACCGCTACAGTATTATCGAGGTGGACTATGGTGGAGGGGGGCACCGCACACGGCTAAGAGATCCAAAGGATCAATTGTTGTGTCTATGGGGTGCCCCCTGCCCTCGTATATAAAGGAGCAAGGGGGGAGGCGGCCGGCCAAGGAGGAGGGCACGCCAAGGGGGGAGTCCTACTCCCACCGGGAGTAGGACTCCTCCTTTCCTTGTTGGAGTAGGAGAAGGGAAGGGACAAGGCGAAGGAAGGCAGGGGGCGCCCCCTCCTTAGTCCAATTCGGACTAGTCCATGGGGAGGGGTGCGGCCACCCTTTGGGGCCTTTCTCTCCTTTCCCGTATGGCCCATTAAGGCCCAATACGAATTCTCGTAACTCTCCGGTACTTCGAAAAATACCCGAATCACTCGGAACCTTTCCGATGTCCGAATACAGTCGTCCAATATATCGATCTTTACGTCTCGACCATTTCGAGACTCCTCGTCATTTCCCTGATCTCATCCGGGACTCCGAACTCCTTCGGTGCATCAAAACATATAAACTCATAATATAACCGTCATCTAACTTTAAGCGTGCGGACCCTACGGGTTCGAGAACTATGTAGACATGACCGAGACACGTCTCCGGTCAATAACCAATAGCGGAACCTGGATGCTCATATTGGCTCCCACATATTCTACGAAGATCTTTATCGGTCAAACCGCATAACAACATACGTTGTTCCCTTTGTCATCGGTATGTTACTTGCCCGAGATTCGATCGTCGGTATCTCAATACCTAGTTCAATCTCGTTACGGCAAGTCTCTTTACTCGTTCCGTAATACATCATCCCGCAACTAGCTCATTAGTTGCAATGCTTGCAAGGCTTATAGTGATGTGCATTACCGAGTGGGCCTAGAGATACCTCTCCGACAATCGGAGTGACAAATCCTAATCTCGAAATGCGCCAACCCAACAAGTACCTTCGGAGACACCTGTAGAGCACCTTTATAATCACCCAGTTATGTTATGACGTTTGGTAGCACACAAAGTGTTCCTCCGGTAAACGGGAGTTGCATAATCTCATAGTCATAGGAACATGTATAAGTCATGAAGAAAGCAATAGCAACATACTAAACGATCAAGTGCTAAGCTAACGGAATGGGTCAAGTCAATCACATCATTCTCCTAATGATGTGATCCCGTTAATCAAATGACAACTCATGTCTATGGTTAGGAAACATAACCATCTTTTATTAACGAGCTAGTCAAGTAGAGGCATACTAGTGACACTATGTTTGTCTATGTATTCACACATGTATTATGTTTCCGGTTAATACAATTCTAGCATGAATAATAAACATTTATCATGATATAAGGAAATAAATAATAATATATTATTGCCCCTAGGGCATATTTCCTTCAACAACAAGATTTCATATGGGTACCACGGGTCTACATGTACAACAACACTATTGGCTCTGTTGTGATGCTAGTAATGTGCATGATATGAGAAGTCAACTATATACACAATTGAAATTGAAATCAACAGAGCTATTGATAAGAGCAAACATGTTAAAGAAACATGTGTGAACATACCTGTTGTGCCATTGGAGTTTCGATTGGATCCTTCAATTTAAAAATAAGTTTGTATGAGTAAATACAGTGATACAAGAGCAAAGCAATATGCACGATAGCAATGGAATCTTAAATTAGAATAGTTGTTCTTCAGGTTTAAGCACTTGTTCTACATGAACAGAGTACAGTAGGACACAAGAATACAGTACTTAAAAAAATGAGGTCATAGACATTACCACATTCTTGGTTCGGGACCAGTACAGAACAAAGCGTTCCCACTCATCGTCCAGTAAATGTGTCTCAGGAGAACGTAAGGGAATTTGATGAGTTTCTTTGCCAGTGAAGTACGTTTTCTTCAGGTAATTCTGATACTGCCACCAAGCATTCTTGAAGATAGCAGAGGTATTAGCACAGGTTACCTCATCCCGAGTTTCCAAATTGGTCCTTCTCTATAGAGAAAAATGGGAAAATTTGTTGTATTATAACCATCATGGAGGTAGAATGTATGGGAAAAATCAAAGTAATTGCCATGAATAACATTACTTACACATAACTCCTGGACAAACACCTGCAACTGGCATTTTCCTTTATCTTCAGTATAATATTTCCAAGATGGGAAGATACGCACATAGGATTTAACAACATCAAATGCGATAGATGCTAAACTACGATTGGCTGGTTGTGCTTCCTCCACAGGAATAGGCGTACTAACTAGTGGAGTTGGGGTTCGCCGTGGTAGTACTGGCCCTTTGGGCACTGGAGCTGCCTTACTAACTGCTCTTGTTTGGGAGCTCTATGGTGGAGATGGTGCTGTGTCAACAGGAACTGGGTTACTATCTGCTGGGGTTGGGGTTAGATTGGGTGAAACTGGTTCTCTGACCATCGCAGTAGGGGTAGAATCTGCGAGAGTCTGGGTTACGTGTGGTAGGGCTGGTTCTCGTGCATGTACAACCGGGGTGCTATCTCCACCACGAGGTAGCACTATTTTATTTGAAGACCGTGTTTTTAGTCTGCTAGATGCTGGCATCACCCGCTCCAATTCAAATGGCTGATAAATAGGAAACATAGTTGAATGTACAGACATTGTATGAGAGACAGATGCAATAGATAGTGTGGAAAAAAGAGGACATGAAATAGTTGACATGTATATTTTTTAACTAAAACGGATAGCATGACATAATTTCACATATATGATGTCTATCTAAACTGGATAGCATAGCATAACATAATTCAAAGATATGATGAATAACTAAAACACCGTGCCAAGTTAGAGCATACACCTCGGTGGGGGAATAGGACTGGTCATCTATGTCTGAATCCATCTCTGAGGAGCTATCGGGACCCAACAAGAGATCTGCTTCGACAGGTAGCACTGTCTGCTCTGAAGGCCTTGTTTTCACTCCAGATTTTTCCATCTCCCACCCAAATGGCTGATTCACGGGGAGAGTAGTTTAATGTACAAACATTGTCGACAAATGGAAATGTAATGAAGAAATGGATGGTCAAGATATCATTCAAATATATGATGCCTGGTTAAACATGATGGCATTGCACATTTCACATATATTATGGCTGGCTAAAAGACATGAGACTGCATAATTCCCATATATGATATAGAAACTAAACAGGTGGCATTACAGAACATGTCTAAACTAAGCAGATGACATATATGATGTCAAAAGTAGGCACTGCAAGGCAACATATGCATGATATGACTAACATCATCATGCCAAGGTAGAGCAAACACCTTGGAGGGTAAATAGGAGTGGTCAGCTGCGTCTGAATCCACCTCAGAACAGATATCTTCCTCTGGATTACAATCTGGAGAGGGGGGAGGGTTTGCCATTGAACCCACCATGGAGCGATGTCTGCATGACATTGTATTGCCGCGCAAAACTCTTCTCTTTTTCTCTACATGTTCAGCATGACTGTGAACAATATCTGACATGCATACGAAAAACATATGGTGAGATTATGTAAGGAGAGCATGCAGAAATCTAGAGTGATGGTAACAACGAGTGGATGGATCCAAAAATAATGATAGCAGGCTGATGATTGCTTTAGTTTAATAAAAATACAGATGATGATTGATTTACTATTTGTTTCCCACCCAAGATGAACAACATAGGCATACCCTAGTATTAGATAGAGATACAATTCATTGTTGCCTCGATATGTGCCCCACAACTAATTTAGAACTCAAGTTTGAACATTAATTTGGACCTGACTTGGAGTCTAAGAGGTGAACAGGACGATAAAGTAGCAGGTAATATTAAGTAATGCATAACATAAGCAGAACCAAAAGAGTGCGACCTCTCTTGTGGACCCGTGTACTCCTCAGGTTCATCTGCTGAGTTGATGATGGTGATGTCGTTGGCGGTGGGTGCAGGCGGTAGGGAAGGATATCTGAGGCGGCGAAAGACGGTCAGGAGTCGTGATGTCTGGTTTGGTGGATGCTTCTGTCGATGGAATAGCTCAGGTGAGGTGGACGACGTCGCGGCAGGAGCAGGACAAACCACACAAAGTTTCCTTCGACACCTACCTGTAACTGAAGTAATTCTGTAAGGGCTCATTTGGCTTGCATGATTCTAAAAACGCAGGTATAGGAAAAACACCGGAATTGGATAGGAATGCACATGGTAAACTGAGCATTTGTAAACACAGGATTTCTGTCAACTTGGGTGTTTGGTTCACAGGAATTGGAAGAGCAGCGGAATGCAAAGAAACATGGCCAAAATAAAGTGAAACCATATGAAAGTGTGTACAGTTAGAATGTTATTCTGCCACTAATGCACTTGGTCTTGTTTTCATGCATAGGATTTTGAAAAGTAGGTCCAGGTGGATGTTTTGCTCCATTCCTTTCAACAAAATGCATGAATAATTGAATAGTAGCGTGCCATAGGAAAATTTCCTATTGCTATGTTTTTCCGTTGAACCAAAATAGCCCTAATGGATCGACATGAATGTATAGTAATAAGTGATGCAACAAGTGTACAACCTCTTTGCTGTAGCTGTGTCGACCTTAGCATCATTGGGTTGGTCGCTGAAGAAGTTGAGGCAGAGGTGGTTGTCGGAGGTGTGGAGGAAGATCTGAGGAATCTATAGATTGCGTCTAGGGCACTGCTCTGTTGTGATGGATCGTTCTGTCGTTGGAGCAGCTCCGGTGAGCCGTAAGACGTCAAGGCTGAAGCAGCACAAGACAAACATCGTTAATCTCAAGTGGGATTCTAATAGCATCTCCAATAGATGATGTAAAATAGATGTAAAATTTACATCACCAAAAACCACCTGACTACAATAGATGAGATAAAAACTGTTGACTCTGAACTTAACTGTTGAAACTGATATTTACTGTGGAGTCTGAATGTTACTGTCGAAACTGAACGCAATGGTAGCAGAGAGGCACTTGACATGTAGTTTAGGGAGGGCATGCAGTTCATCTTCAACCTGCACCCCCCTGAGCCGCCAGCCACCACCGGCCGAATCGCCGGCCCCCGCGCTGCCTCGCCGCCGCCAAACAACTCCCCACCGTGGTCCGCGGCCGCCTCGCCGCTGCCAAACAACTCCCCACCGCGGTCCGCGGCCGCCCCGCCGCCCCGAAACAACTCCCAACCGCTGGTCCGTCGCCGCCCCGGCCAGACCTCTAGCCCCCCTCCCCCCCTCCCCGTGCCGAGCTTTTTCTCCGGCAATCCCCACGCCACCGCCCCACCACCGTGCCACCCCCCACCGTCGGTGACCACTGCCCCCACCTTGAACCCTAAGATAGATAGTGGGGTACCTCTCCGGCGAGCCCCCCTCCCCGTTGTGGGTGGTTCTTTCTTAACTCCGGCGAGCCCCCCCCCCCACCCCCTGAAAATTGATTGACCCAAAAGTCGATTCAGTCGACTGAAGTGTAGCTAAATCGGAGCAGAGCAACAGCACGAGCAAGGGGGAGAACAGCAGCAGAGTGAGAGTGAGCGAGCGAGCGAGATCCGGAGCAGCAGCAGCAGCACAAGCGAGCGAGCGAGACCCAGAGCAGTAGGAGTAGCGCGAGCGAGACAGAGCCAGAGCAGCAGCAGCGCGAGCGAGCGAGAGCCGGAGCAGCAGCAGCATCGCGAGCGAGTGAGCGAGAGCTAGAGCAGCAGCAGCGCGAGCGAGCAAGAGCCGGAGCAACAGCAGCAGATCCGGCTGGTATGGACAGCGTCGCTGAAGGGGCCTCGCACTGGGTGAGAGCCGTCGTGGAGATGTCGCCCGCGGCGCCGACTTCGAGGTAGCCGCTCCATGGGGGTGCGGGATGGAGCACCGTCGGTACCGGGAGGTCGAGTTAAGGAGAAGGTGCAATGCGATGAGTGTACAACCTCTTTGGTGGTGCCGAGTAGGCCTCGGCTTCATCCAAGGAGTCAGTGAGGATGTTGCGGTTCCGATGGAGCAGGTTAAGGCGGCGCTGTGGGGATGGAGCAACCGCGATAGACGAGGTGATCGTCAGAGAAGCTCCTTAGAGGTGGAGGATGGGGCGGCTGAATCGACGGGATGACGAGATGGATGACGGATCCTCATCCAAGGAGGTGGATGAGGGACGTCGAGCTGTTGCGATGGACGACGTCGTCGGGGAATAGGCTCCGGCTGGGCAGCGGTGAGGTGGCGGATGGAGGAGGGTGGGGTTTCGCGGCTGGAGTGGAGAGTTTATGGCGGCCTGGGATTTCGAATGGCGAAAAGGAGGCGATGGGAGGGGGAACCATGACTTAGGGACACGCTTGTCCGAAATGTAGGGTGGGTTCCAAAAGTACCCCCACCGATTTGAACTAGCGGCCCTTTCGGCTCAGGGTTAGAAGGGGGATTTCGCGTGTCGGGATTTGGCAGCTGGAGGGAGTTTTCGCGCGCGTTGTAATTTCGGGATAGCAAGGCGCCAGTTTTGGGAGCACGATATCTTAATTTTCGGGATATTACAAGGCGCGAGTTGAATTTTAGGGACAAGACTAACGTGTAATATTGTACTTGTACGTACCAAATCAATTCGCACTTCCCTCAACGAAAAAAATAAAACTATTCACACCACACAAAGAGAGAGTCTTGTCCCGTTTTACTATACAAATGCTATTCAAATCTACTCATACCAACATGTTATGTCCAATTAAATTTTCTCGTTGGCTATATAATGCATGTAACGTACTCATACCAAAATTTTAGTGCATTCCAAATGTCTATACTACCGCTGCAATTCGAACTAAATTTCAATTCATTTCTCTATTTCAATAAGAATCTACAATCATGATTGTTGCCAACTTCAACCATCATTCGTGTATTACCTTAACAACACACCACATGATTACTATAGAGATAGATATGAACTATATGTAATATATGAACTCAAATTCAATTTTTTGAATACACTTGACGTTGATTCCAAATAATAGTACATTTGATGTACTAACTATATATTCATAATCTAAACCATATTCCATACGTACACCGTGTTTATCACACAAAGTATAGTGCCCCGCCCCATACATTATGACAAGTATTTAGCCCTGAGCTGCAAAAGCCACACATTAGCCCAAACTATACTCAATGTTCTACATTATGATATCTTCTTCAAGTATCCGTATCCACTTTTTATAATGAATTATGATCTTTGTTCGTCTTTTACACCTTCACGATCCTCTTTTCTTTGTAGCTAGCTAGCGCTAACTTTCTATCGTGCATGCACACGCCCGCCCCCCTCTCACCCTCCCTCAGCGTCCCCTTCATGATGCACGTTCATTATTTCTCTCTAGGTCGTTCACCCGCGGTGTGTGTAGGCCCCCCCGGCTCCTTCTTTCCGGCACACCGGTCGATATACCTCTCTAGCCAAGTGTGCCTACCACAAACACATACTTCCCCTTTTCTCTTCTCACCGTCCATGCCCCCCTATGTCCAATACGGTTCCACGCAGGTGCACACTCCCGCCCCTCTTTTAATCGATCTCATACTTGCACACTCCTCCCCCCTCGACGTGGTAGGCCTCTCGCACCACCTCCTAGCCACACCCCTCTCCCCCTGTCTGTCTCTCCGGACCTTATTTGCTTCTAACACATGCATGCATGTATACGTACCGATCTCCCTACATATAGCCAGGTCGACTATAATTCGTTTTCCCCACGCACTTATAGACTTACCTCACCAGTTATGTCTCTCCCTTTCTCGGACACACGACGGTTGATCTTCCTATGTAGTTACATATGCTTACCACAACCATATCGTCTCCCCTCATCATCCTTGCATACCTCCCGACCCGTCTCTCACACGCACGTGCATAGACAGACAGACACCCCCTCCCTCTCTTATTGATATTGCACTGGTACCCTCCGTTTGCTAGCAGGCCTCTCCCACCATTTGTGAGACGCCACTCCACCACCAACCCTCCGATGCTCTACCTTTGTCTTTCTCCCAACCTTATTCCTCTGCTAAACATATCCATGGATGCCGATCGATCTCCCTCAATACATAGCTAGGTCCCTCTCCTTCCCCACACATATACTAGTCGATCGGTCTCTGCCCCCCCTCCCCACACACACACCGATAGTCGAATGTTGTAGGTAGGTATCCATGCCACAGAGAAAAACTATGCCTCTGCCCTCTCAAATTCCAGTAGGCCACCCGCCATGTATCTTTGGCGTGGGCAAACACAAATTTGATGGCACTCTTTATCGATCGTGCAGCCACACACTTCATCCTTGTTTTTGATTCTATCGATATCTCACGTCCATGACTCCGTTTCACACACATTGCATATGTTACGTTTTTTGTTTGAGATATCATCGACACATTGCCTCTGTTTCGCACAAACCATCTCTCTCACACCTACCCACATACGTACATGCACCTAAAGAAGAGGTGCATGCAGGACGCGCGTACTCACGTCTCGTTCCCGGCCACACCCGCGTGGGTACACGGTGGAGTTCGTTCCTGTACGAAAAGGCAGCCCACGTGATAATTTGACGCGTGTGGCGGTTGTTTACTCGAAGGAGGGTTGGGTACCACGCCTAGACGGAACAAAGTTCGACTTGACGCATTAGTATTAAATAAAGTTATATATTCCTCAATGGCACGTATAGAATATAAAAAGATTGCCGTGGGGAAAATGGAAAAATCGGCTCCACTATATAGAACGGAGCCTGCCTGCCGGGGTTTCTCTCTCGTCACACCATCTCACACAAGGCAGCGGTGCCCTCTCTCTTTCACCGTTGGTCAGTGATCCGGCCGCATCCCGTCCATCAGCGGAAAGGAAGGATGTACATCGTTTCTCCGTTCAACGGCGTCGAGGCAGCACGTCCCGATCTGCGGTACCCGCCATTCTCTCTGACCAAGCTCCGGCGTGGTAGGGCCTTCGCCACTTGCTCGCTGCCGCAGTATGGGCAGATCCCGGCCGCCGGCGCCCTCCTGGTAACATCCCGACGACCCTCAGATACAGCTTCCTACGGCCTTGCTCCACTGCTTATCTTCCCGCGTTGCTGCATGTGGATCTTCTTTAGTTGTTTGCTTAAAATGTATCTCGGCCGGCGTACTTTCCATCTTGCAATCTCGTCCTCAAACCATTTTTGGTAAACCACCATGCTGCTATCTTTCCCTTATTACATGGAATATGCTTCTTTTTCGTCGGCATATGTGTCTTCAACTTGTGTTATTGGGCAGTAATTGTTTCCTTTCTACCTCCTTTTGCAAACAAGGCTATCCATTTTCACCTAGTTGCTATTGCGACCTTTTGGTGAACTACACAAATCACTTTTTTTCTTAAGAGTGTTTTGTGCAGTTCCGTCAAAATGTCACACGGGCAACATTTTTACATTTCTGTGGGACTGCAGAAAGGGGGATTGGTTTTGCTATCCTCCTCATCCAACTCTGTGCCTAATCTTCTCCAAGAAGTAGTTAGTCCTAAAGAGAGATCGTAGAGGTGATCGGCTTCTATTTGTGTGTGTTATGTTTCATCCTCTAGTTCCACTATTATTGTAATCACACTGACTGGATATCTTTGCAAACAGGGATGGTCCGCTCGATTTTAGTGGAGCCGCACAAAATGATCGGATTGTGGTGTCCTCCATACACCTCTTTTTTGGCTACACAGCTAGGTGAAACTAGCTGCCAAGCAATGAACACCGTGACCAGGAAATGGAGCCATGCCTACGAACATCTTCAATCAATTATATATTTTTCTTTATTTGTACGCCTTCTCACAACTTTGTCTTCTGTTGTGATGTGAATATTGGCGCTGCTCCTGCGAACCATTGAGATGCATTAGCAGCCATGGTAGTTTCATTTGTATTTGATGGATTGTTGTAACGAGATAATCTTGAGGAAAGAGGACACATGAATCCTAAGTTGAAACCTTTTTTTCCTGCGGGAACCAAAGTTGAAACCTTCATAGCATCACAGTACAATTTCATTAAAATTATGCGTACATATACACAAATCCTAAAGGATTGATAGCAATGCCAGAAACAATTCAAATCCGTTTCGCCGACATGTGGGACATACTTCATCCGGCTCCACCTGCCATGCAACAATATTGAGTGCACAACTGCAGGGAAAGATTCACCCCGGTCGTTGCACCACAGTAGTAATGACTAGTGAGCAGTCAAATCACAGAGCCCCACCTTCGCCACAGTAAGTTGCTCGGACGAAGCAACCATCATTTCTCTATTCCTTGAATCTGCTGGTACTCCCATATTCCCAGAGTAATAAGTTGGTCGGGCGAAGCAACCATCACTTCACCTTTCCCACAATAAGTACTAGTAGCTCCTTTTTTTACTCTAGAAACAACCACACGCGAATATTGGCGGTAGCAGCACAGCAACTGAATCAAAAATCGAAACCAACCAATGAACTACTACTAATGGTGAGCGTTTGCTAGTATCATGTACTCCGTCTGTCCATGTATATAGGGCTTAATGCGTTTTCTGAGACTAACTTTGGCCCTGTTTGGATCCATGGGTTAGAGTTAGTTTGAGCTAGTTGGGGCTCAAATAGCCCTAAAGTATCCAAGCATGAGGGTTAAATTGGAGCAAGTTGCACCGAACCCACCAAAAAAACTATTCCACCCAAGAGGTGCTAATTGGAGATAGTTCTCATTGGGCCCACTCAAAAATCACTTCTCTCTCTCCATCAAGTGCATTTATTGTCAATCTAACCCTTTCACCCAAACACCTCTTTGGCTACAGTTAGTTCAGGGTTAGTCATGAGTTAGTCTAACCTCTAGCTAAGTTAGAGTATCCAAACAGGAGTAGTATAGGACATGCAAGTTGCTCAAAGCATACAGTCAAATTCGTACGTGAAAGGATCTTCGAATGATATAATTTTTAAATTATATAAAACCTTATCAATAGTCAAAGGCATCCTCAAAGAATACATTGGGCCCTATATAAAATCTTATCAATAGTCAAAACCAAGGGTTCTAAACGAGTTCAAAAGGAGAAACTGGACCCACTCACGGCACGGCACGCCTGTCTCATTTGGTCCGTCGGTCAAAGCGCTTCCTCTTCTTGGCATAACAATAGAGTACAGTATTTTTTTTAGAATGCTCTTGGCATGTCGGTAACATGTGATGAGTTAACCGACCTCAATAGATGGCAAAGACGCCAGCCCGCCGCACTTTGAGAGAGACGAGGAGCAAGAAGCGATACGGGCTGCTAGATTACTAGAGCTAGGTGTCGCACTGAGGCCAAGAAAAATGGTGATAGTGTGGGTTAGCCATGTAGTATGATGTAACTACACTGGGCTGCCATGTTTCGTACTCTTCCAGTCCACTGTGGAGATGATTGATTTATTTTATATCGCTGAATAATATAAAATATTATGAGTGCAGACGCTCCACCACAAGGTTCCTTGCTCCTTCTCGGTCATCGGGAATCTATGCTCTTCCACTCTTTTTATTGACGTGACTACGTGAGCTTTGTTCATCCTTTTGCCAACACGCGGCAACTCGCAGAACGACGAGAAGCTTGTTTACTACGCCTTCTCCCTCGCCAACGCATGCGAGGTGGCTCGTAGCACGAGGAGAAACTTTTGTTGCGGTGGACATGTAGCAGTTCATAGTGGGAGTAACATACTCCTAGGTACTCCCTCTATCTCAGTTTACAAGTCTTGCACGTGTACCTAGGTAGTTAATTTGACCAACTTAATAAGAGGCATACATTACGAAAAATATATCATTACAAACTTCAAATATTCTATTTTTTAATGATATATGTTTTATGTTAAACAATTCATTTTATATAAGTTACATCGACGACCTAGATACACGTGCAAGCCTTGTAAGACTAGTCACAATGGTTAGTAACTTAGACTAGTAACATGCATATGTTACTAGTTATGTTACTACCTCTATAGTGTGGAGTAACATATGTGTGGTGTCATGCAACATTTTATTTATTAGGTTGTAGACTCATCTTGTCTTGGTATATCTGATGTTACAGTAACTAGCTATGTTACCACATGCCCCTCTTTCCTCATTAATTACTCGCCACATCATCTGTTTTGCCTAGAGATGTGTGCTGTTACCACCTATGTTACTCCCACTATGGTAGTCTAAACTGAGATGGAGGGAGTAGTAACATAGCGCAGTCCAAGACAAGTTTGCTTATGTGGCATGTATTTAATGAGAGATGTGTTTAGAGTAACATAATATGTAGTATGGGGCACAAGCGAGTAGTACATTGTAGAAACTAGGGTGGTGCCAGATTAATTCCGCATGTAAATAAGCTTGTAACCGTGGATTTGGGGCTCTTTCCCCTCTCTTCTTTAATGAATGATACGCACACTCGTGCGTATTCGAGAAAAAAATATGTTACTGTAACATAGCGCTTTCCAAGAGAAGATCAATGAGTCTACAAGGTAATAAATGAAGCCAACTAGTATGACACTAGTACTATGTTACTTTGCATTATGGAGGTAGTAACTTAGACTAGTGTCATATGCATGACACTAGTCTAAGTTACTCTGCACTATGACCAGCCTAAGAGCATGGTTAATAGTATAGCCAGCTGATGGCTATAAGAAACTGCCATGTCATGTATAGCCATCATTTATAGTCACTCATGTAGTAGTGTGGGCTACAAGGTTGGCTATAACATCACTTAGTACTTTTTTCAACCTTCTCTCTTTCTCTTTCTTCACATTTATTCTATTTGTCTAGGAATCCGCATATAGCTAGGCTCTTGCATGAGAGCCCACTCCCCATAATTTTCCTCGTCATCATCTGAGTCCTAGAAGATCTCACCCACATCATCATTAGGTATGCAGCCGCCTTGATAGACAACGTGCGCAGAAGGAGTAGAGGCGACTGGGGACGCACCACGTCGTGGGCACTCCGTACGTTCTTGTGTGCGTGCAGCGTGCGTGCTTTTCCATCGGTGCTAGCTCTAATGCCGAGGCTGCGGTCGTCTTCGTCTCCGACTAGTCGTTGAGCAACGATGGCAAAGAGGTGCTGCAAGAGATGTGTAGGCGCCGTTGTGTGCGAGCTTCGCCGTAGCACGACGAACCGGACATCGCCGCAGATGGCGCATGCCTCCATGCAGCCAAGTTTGTGCGCATGCATGTGTTATTCACGTGCATTCTGCGGCCGAGTGTGTGTGCATGCATGTGTTGTGTATGTGCGTTGTGTGCTCCACGATGTGCGCGTATGTGCATGAGTTGGATCGGCATGAGTTAGTGCATTGGCGTGTGTACATGTGTGGTTGCATGCGTCCTGTACATGCGTGGTTATCAATATAAACTATAAAACATCTTCAACTTAGCATCCTGATGTATTGTCTCTAGTGGTTAGCAAAGAGTTCATGTTCTTTTATTTGTTTATAGGTGGGCAGCCGGCAAAAAACAAGGGAAAATGCGCAAGGTTCCTTGCAGACGCTCCACCGCGAGGTTCCTTGCTCCTTCTCGGTCGTCGGGAATCTATGGTCTTCAACTCTTTTTTTATGTGAGCTTTGTTCATCCTTTTGCCAACATGTGAGACATCTAGCATCAAGGTGCACGTGTCATGCAAGAAAATGGAGATAATCAGATAAGTAGTGCGTAAGTGAGTCGTGCACTTCGATGGCACCTACTATGCAATATTTTTTCTCCTCGATAACACGTGAATAGTGCATGCACTCAACGTCGGAGCACGGGATGGGGGGGTAGCCATGACATGGTCAGCCCTTTTCTGGAGAGAGTACATACTAAATAACTTTGATGTGTACCTCAAAAAAGTAACTTTTATGTATCCCGTTAACTCGCAGAATGATGAGAAGCTTGCTTACTATGCCTTCTCCCTCCCAACGCGTGCGTGGTGGCTCGCAGCACGAGGAGAAACTTTTGCTTACAAGCGGTGGACGTGTTGTAGTTCATTTGGTGTCAGATTGCCAGAAGTACTACTGTAGTATCATCATTATTGTTCGACTTTCGGAAGAGGCGAAGAGCCAAGCGCAAGGTCACCTACTAACCTTAGGCTAGGCATAGTGGGAGTAACGTAAGTAGGGGTACCTCCTTTTTTTATTCTAGAAACAACCACACGCGAATATTGGACGGTAGCAACACAACAATTGAATCAAAAAATCGAAACCAACCAATGAACTACTACTACTGGTGAGTGTTTGTTAGTATCATGTACTCCGTCTGTCCATGTATATAGGGCTTAATATGTTTTCCGAGACTAACTTTGGCCCTGTTTGGATCCATGGGTTAGAGTTAGTTTGAGCTAGTTGGGGCTCAAATAGCCCTAAAGTATCCAAACATGAGGGTTAAATTGGAGCAAGTTGCCCCAAACCCACCAAAAAACTATCCCACCCAAGAGTCTGTAACATGTGATGAGTTAACCGACCTCAATAGACGGCGAAAACGCCAACCCACCGCACTTTATTCATCCTTTTGCCAACACGCGGGACATCTAGCATCAAGGTGCACGTGTCATGCAAGAAAATGGAGATAAGCAGTGCGTAAGTGAGTCATGCACTATGATGGCACCTAGTGCTACGCAATATTTTTCCTCCTCGATGGCACGTGAATAGTGCATGTACTGAATTACCGAGCACGAGATGGTAGCCATGGACATGGTCGGCCCTTTTTGGAGAGAGTACTAGTACTACATATTAACTTTGATGTGTCCTTCCAACTCGCAGAACGACGAGAAGCACACACTGAGACTACCCACAGTGGGAGTAACATCTACACTCTTATAAAAAAACAGAGTTGGTGATGATGGTGTGCCTGCCATCCTACAATATAGGCCGTCCGATTTATATCTGACGGATAGGAAGGAAACTATGGCAATTTTTGCAAAAAGGTACCCACACACCTCTCCACATTTGCAAATAAGGCCTTCCCTCGTTCATCCTTTTCTCTCACAAGATAAACTAGTTATACAAATGCATCTTGATGTTACGTGCAACGCACGGGCATCTTGCTAGTAGGTAGTAACATCACACATGTCTAGATAAACTAGATGATGTGGCAAGCAATAAATGAAGAAAGAGAGGAAAGTAGTAACATCACACATATCAAGGCAAGATGTGTCTATAGCCTAATAAATGAAGTGTTGAATGTTACCACACATATGTTACCCCCCTCAGACTGTTACTATAGAGGTAGTACTAACATAGACTAGTAACATGAGTAACATGAGCATGTTAGTAGTCTATGTTACTACCCATTGTGGCTAGTCTGAGGGGGGTGTCTCCAACAGTGTTCCTCGGCTCGCACCTCTTGCATCACGCTGGTCGAGCTTGGAGCCATTCATCTGGTACATGTGACATCACAGATCTGGACACAAGGTGACGTACACCGTCAAGGTCCACGGTCAAGGGGGTCAGGGCGGACGCGACCTCTCACTGCGTCCGCCATTTGAAGCGGCGCGCCGGCCCAGGGCGTCGCCCGCTGCACTCCCAACTGTACCCGCCTCCTCGCCGCATTCAAAAACTACATTTAAAACCGCGTGGAATGCGAGAAACTAACTCTGGCCACACACATCCGTTCAGGAGCAGGACGTCGGCCAAGCTCCTCCGTCCACCATTTTGTCCACTCTTTCGGTGGCATCCGATGAGCAGGAAGAGCAGTTCTCCGGCATAAAAGCCTTCTGGGTGGCCCGCCGAGCCCGGCAGTTACAAGCAAGGCAGCTCGCTTCTCCACCTACCTTGCCTAGCCCGTCGGAGGCAGTTGCCGCACTAAGCCAGCGCGTGGTTCCGCAGCTGGCCTCTCCAATACAGCTCTAGGAGGAGTACCGACTTGCTCCACGCCGGCTTTTCGGGGAGCACGGCGTCACGGGCATCGTCGCTGCCCTCGACACCTATGCGTCGTACATCGCCTCCAGTGTCTGCGACTACGCCATCCGCCGTCGACGCACTCGTAGCCGCGACATGCAGGCAGAGAAAGAAGCCGCCGCGGATGTCGACGAGGTGATGCGGCTACACGGATGTCGACGAGGTGATGAGCAGCACGTCCCCACCCGCCGCCATCATCGAGGAAGTAGAACACGGGAGGCCGCTGCCGATTGTATCCCATGAAGGCCACCGCCGAGGCGACGCCGGCAAATACAGCCTGTCTCTTGCACGATTCTTCTTCTGCCGGATGCTGGAGGAGGACAAAGAGATCGGGCAACGACCATTTAGATTAGGTATTTTAGTTCTACCAGGCTGGTTGTAATGGGAGTATTATAAGTAGTATCATGCATGCCAACTAGTAGTAGGCAAATTTGATGAGGTGGCATAGAATTAAATGAAGAAAGAGAGAGTTGAGTATCATATTATGATACCGTATGGAATTAAGACCTCTTCCAATGAAAATGTGCTTAGATGAGGTGCTAAGTGCATTAAATGGCTTAGCAACTCAAGTCTCCAATGCATAGGTGCTTAGTTTGTTGTTGCTAAGCTTGCTTCATTTAATTAGCTATAGACACAAAACTTTCTTTCCACCGTTTCTTCCTAGGGTCACCAAACTAGTCTCTCTCTTCTTAATTAACTTGCCACACCATATTTTATGCCTACGTGGCAGGCTTAGCAGCTATACATGGTGGAGCACTGGGAGAGGCCAAGGCTGGTCATAGTGGGGTAACTTATAGTACTGTAACATATTACTATGTTACTCTAAAGATCTCTCTCCTCATTAACTACATGCCACATAAGCAAAATTTTCTTGGAGTGCGCTATGTTACTAGTACCTAAGTTACTCCCACTATGAGGCGGGCGACGAGCCGACGAGGTAGCCCGATGACCCCTTGAGCTTGAAAGGCACCCGCATGATCTCCTCTCCTCGTAGGGAAGGTCGGGGTCCATTGGGTACATCTCCGACGACATCCGCGGCTTCCGATGGCGTCGTTGCCATTTCATTAGTGTATATAATTAGTCAATTCCTAGTCAACAATCAAAACTGCCTAAACTCTAACATGTGAACACTAAAACTGCTCAAGGGGGGTGATATACCCGGTTTTAGATATTTGAGGGTAAAAATAGTACCGAAATTGACTTTGGGGGGTTATTTGTCCATCAACTTACATTTGAGGGTGAAAAATATACTTCTTTCAATGGTCCGCTGGTCAGAGTATTCTTTTTTGATTTATAACATGTGGGACCGAGTGTGAGCGAACCGACCTCAATCGACGACAAAATCGCCTGCGGGGCGCACTTTGAGAGAGACGAGGAGCAAGAAGCGATACGGGCTAGTCGTGTCATGCAGGAAAATGGCTGGTCTCATGTTTAAAACTTGTTGTACTATAGTAGAGGTATATGTAGATGTAGATGTAGATGTAGTGTAGACGTAGATGCAGATGTAGATGTACATGTTGAGATGTAGAGATAAGTGAGACTCACCAACGGTCACCAACGTAGGCCGAGTATGTGTACTAATCACCCACAAAAAAAGGAGTGCATGCATGAAGAGAAAAATTGCACGCACGGACGCACGTACTCTGTGCCTCATTCCCTAACACACGCGCGCGGGTACACGGTGGAGCTCATTTCTGGATGAAGAGGCAGCTCACGTGATAATTTGACGCGTTTGGTAGTTGTTCACTTAGTGGAGGGTCGGGAACCACACATGGACGTATCAAAGTTCGACCATAACGCGGTGGCGTGTTTGTTTTTAATTTTTTTCTTCAATGGAATGTACGCAGTTTTCTTCTTGAATGGCACGTGAATCATGCACATACTCAATGACGGAGCACGGGATGGGATGGTAGCCTTGGACATGGTCGGCCCTTTTTGGTGACTACTAAACTGGTACTTTGATGTACATTTTGAAAAAGACCAAACTACTACTTTGATGTGTCATGTCAACTCGCAGAACAATGAGAAGCTTGCTTACTACGCCCTCTACCTAGCCCACACTTTGTACGGCTAGTTATAGTGGGAGTCACTTACACTAGCCACAATGGGTAGTAACATAGACTAGTAACATGCGTATGTTACTAGTCTATGTTACTACCTCTATAGTGGGGAGTAACATATGTGTGGTAACATGCAACACTTCATTTATTAGGCTATAGACACATCTTGTCTTGATATGTGTGATGTTACTCATATTACTAGTAACTAGCTATGTTACTACTTCCCTCTCTTTCTTCATTTATTACTTGCCACGTCATCTATTTTATCTAGATATGTGTGATGTTACTACCTATGTTACTCCCACTGTGGGTAGTCTTAGCGCACTCCAAGATAATTTTGCTTATGTGGCAAGTAGTTAATGAGAAGTGGTAACATAATATGTTACTGTAACATAGCGTTTCCCAAGACAAGATGAGGCTACAAGGTAATAAATGAAGCCATCATAACATTACTGTACTACTCCCTCCTTTCCGGTCTATAGGGCTCAATTCGAAAATCTCACCGACCAAGGTAGATGATGAGTGGTGGAATACTTTTTGTAATTTGCAAAATCACCCAATTAATGCTCTTGTTTCCTCAAAAATTTATGTTTACCATTGTATTAATTGCAATGCATGCATGCATAAAGTACATGCATTGGTCAATTTTCTCTTAATACTTGCATGCAATTATTTAATGCACCTTGAAATCTAAACTTGTGATGGGGAACAACCAAATTGATCCTTATAAAATGGAAAAACTAACATTTTGAGATAAGCCCTATAAACCGGAAAGGAGGGAGTAGTAACATAGACTAGTGTCATATGCATGATACTACTACTCCCTCCATTCCTAAATATAATTCTTTCTAGAGATTTCACTATGGACTACATACGGATGTATATAGACATAGTTTAGAGTGTAGGTTCACTCATTTTGCTCTGTATGTAGTCTCTTATTGCAATATCTAAAAAGGCTTATATTTAGGAACAGAGGGAGTAGTGAGTATGGGAGCACATGATATTTCCCCGTCCGGACCGATCCCAAGTTGGCTTCCCACTTTCTTGGCCCAACAAAAAACCCTCCCCCCTCCCGCGCGCGCTTCCCTCTCGGCGCCAGCTGAGCCCACCGCTCCACATTGATGCAAGTCAGGGTGACGCGACCTCTCACTGCTTCCGCCGTTGAAGCGGCGCGCCGACCGAGGGCACCGCCTGCTGCATGCCCGGCATTTCAGACCACACAGCGGAGAGTAACTTTAGAGCAAGTACTACAATTAGATGGCATAAGGATTTAAATATAGTATTTTTGCTTAGTTTAAGGAGAGAGAAGAGGAGAGAGAGAGAGAAGAGAAGCGGATTGTAAACTTGTAGCCGGTTGTAGCAAGAGCTCCAACATACTTTGTGAGACAAAAGGTGGGGCCATTATTAATGACATAGTATTATACTAAAGGGACTAACTATTGTACTAGCAGGCTATTTGGTTGGTTCTAGATGATGTGTCAACTTCATATAGCCGGATGTTGGCTATACTATTAACCATGCTCTAAGTGTTGTGTGAGTGGGACTAAGGTTTAGTCCCATACTGTTAGGTGAGTGTGAATTGCACCACTTTTTTGCATGAGCATGATAATAGGAAACCTACACGCGTGCTCTTCGGGAATGAGCCTATCCAAGGACAAAAGCTATCCACATGGTCTATATTTTTGTTGGTCGGAAAATTTATTAAGTCATTGATTAATAATTAATGTACGCCTTAATTACTCAGCTGTTTCTGATTCTGGATAGTGGGGCTATTATTGACTTGGACGTGGGGTTTGGGCCAAAGGCCTACTATTATATTTGGTCTTACTCACATGACCACCTGACAGGCTATACCCTAGCCCCGCTGTATCATATGGTTTCGCACCGTTCCAGATCTTAGCGTCGCCACACAATTCTTCTCTAGCCCTCCTTCTGGCATGCACCGCGAGAAGGGACAGCAGTCCTCCAAACCCCGCCTTTCGTGATCCTGTACGGGAGAGGGGCGATCAGGTTTTTGGGGAGCACACTCCTGTGACTGCTGCCAGCGACGACTTCCTCGACGACAACCTTCTTCCCCGACCTCGGTAACCTCTTCATCAACGACATGAGTGACAACATCAACGACAGCGGTTCTGCTCCCGCTATACAGTATGTGATTCTGTCCTCCTGGTTTAGTCCACATCATTACTTTGATCTTTGCAATTGTCGTCGTGATCTATTTACTGTTGATTCGGATTAAATCTCATAGTAAATTGCTCATATATTCAACAATCCAATCCAAAAACCTGATTATAGGCAATTTACTCCGAGTGGTTTTGCTGCGCTTTTGAAGTCGCCTACCTTTAACACTACTGGAATCAGCTTCTTTGCCGTCTGCCATGGCAGACGGCAAAGGCATAGATCACAGACGACAAACTATTTACCGTCCGCCAGCAGACGGCAAACTGTTCGTCTGAACATGTGCCAGCGAAGGACTTCTTTGCCGTCTGCTTCCTGGAAACGGACGGCAAAGGATTGTGTCGTCCGCCATCCGAGGCCAGCAGACGACATAGACAACAGACGGTAGTGCGGTGGCGTGACAGCCGTTAGGGGGTTAACGGCACTCTTTGCCGTCTGCCAGCGGACGGTAAAGAGTCAAAGCTCTTTGCCGTCCGCTGAAAGACGGCAAAGAGCTCAGCTAGGCAGCACTGGGAAGCTGCCACGTGGCCAGCTGTGCCGTCCGCCAGCGGACGGCAAAGTGATTTGAATCTTTGTCGTCTGCTGGCAGACGGCAAAGTGACCAAATAGGCAGCCAGTGTTCCCAGTTTTTACAGGTAGCTGCCACATGTCCTCTTTGCCGTCCACTAGCAGACGGCAAAGTGCTTCGCCGTCTGCCAGCAGACGGCAAAGAGGCTACATATCCCCTGTTTTTATTTGAATCCATTTAATTTCACAGGAACTCACACACAGATATACATATTTTTTTTCACATGCACAGCAGACATATGATGTATCCAACACATAGCTCCATCCATGACAACATATATACATAATAAGAAACAGAGTTCCATCCATACATATTACAGTAACATCACAATGTTCATCCAACACATTGTTCCATGCATCCATATAACAAGTTCCACATTTTTCATCGATACAAACGAAAAAAAGAAAAGGGAAACAAGCACTCCATCCATGCAAGCTTCCATATAGTGAATTATATATGCAAAATGGGAAACAAGAAAGTTAGAAGAAGAAGACTAGAATCAAAAGAAGAAGAAGAAGAAGAAGAAAAAGTAAGCATACTTAGGTAAAATGGAGCTAACCTAGCTAATTATGCCATTTTTGAGTGAACTAAGCATATTATGCCATTTATTATATAACTTAGAGCTAACTTCATTTTGGAGATGAAGAAGAAGAAAACTAGAAGAAGAAGAAGAAGAAGACTAGAAGAAGAAGATGAAGACTTTTTCTTCTTCTTCTTTTCTTCCTATTCCTTCTTTTCTTCCTCTTCCTGGATTTTCTTCATCTTATTATGTCATTTGTGGACTAAATAGGCTAAATTATGTCATAAATGGACTAAATAGGCTAAATAAGAAGAAAAATGCCATTTTTGAGCTTACCTAGCTAATTATGCCATTTTTGACCTAACTAAGCATATTATGCCATTTTTGATATAACTTAGAGCTAACTTCATTTTGGAGAAGAAGAAGAAAACTAGTCTTCTTCTTCTTTTCTTCCTATTCCTTCTTTCCTTCCTCTTCCTTGATTTTCTTCATCTTATTATGTCATTTGTGGACTAAATAGGCTAAATTATGTCATAAATTGACTAAACACGCTAAATAAGAAGAAAAATACCGTTATCACGGAGGTGTAGGAATGGTCGGGGCAGCGCCAGTGCCAGACGGAGGTGAAGGACCGGTCGGGGTTCCGGCATTGGCAGAAGGAGTGGTCGATGCTTGTCGGGAGCCATGCTGCACCAAAGATTATTTCCAATAATGTCTCGTTAGCAAGTTCGCAAACTGAAATGTGAATAGTAGTAAGCAATGACTATTTAAATCAAACTCACCGTGGTCGCCGGAGCAATCTGGGGCATCTGCGGAGGGGCCTGACCATTTTTCTCGCACATGGTCTGCACATTTGGTTCTCACGAGTCAGTCATATTAGATAGTAATGCGAACATTACGTGCATGATTGGGCTAATATGCACGAGAAACGTACCACGATGAGCTCGTATAGGGCCCGATTAGCGCTGTCGTTCCGGTTCCTCTCCTCCTCCAACAGCTTAGCCGTCCTCTCCTCCATCTCCCTCTCCCTCTCTGCCGCCTCCCTTTGTGCCTCCCTTTTTGCCTCCTCCAAAAGCGCCTGCATCTTCAATCTCTCTTTCTCAACAATAGCCTGCAACACACCACTCCTCGTTAGCATTGTAATCATCGACGGACGCACACACAATGTAATGGAGGAAAGGTGAGAGAGTCCGTATACCTAACCGCCATGGCGAGCTCCGCGGGCCGTGCACGAGGCGTTATCTCAGGATCAGAGCTACTCAGGCGCTTCTTGATCTGCGGGAGAGTCTTAGGACAACGTATCAGTCCATCACCAATGGCTTGAGAGCCATGGGACCTCCCGCCACCAGATATCATCACCAGGTCTGTATCAAAAGGATCATGGCTCGGGTTAAAGTCCTCCCCTTTCCTCACCTTCCCTCGTCTTTGTACTTCACAAGCTTGTGGTGGGAGGACTTGTTGGTGAAGCTCTCTAGATGATCTAGGTCAGACTCCGTGAATGGCTTGGCCTTCTTGTACGGGGCCATATGGGGCATGCCATAGAGGTCGAACAGACTTGGCACAGGCTTCTTGTGGTGGTGCACCTAAGAGAGAGGAACAAAATATTAGTTAAGGGCTCAAGCTAGCATGAAGAATGATATTGCTATGTAAATAGGTCATTTTGGAGCTAAGAAAGGTTATTATGTCATTTTCGAGGAAAATAAGCTAAGTTTAGGTCATTTTCGAGGTAACCAAGATTATTATGCCATTTTTTACCAAAGTATGCTAATTATGTCATTATTGAGCTATCCAAGGTTATTATGTCATTTTAGAGCTAATTTTGTCATGAATGAACTAGCTAAGATTAGTTTAGTCGTTATTGAGCTATCGAAGGTAGTTATGCCATTTTTTTAGTAACCTTAGCATATTAAGTCATCTTATAGAGCTATCTAAGGTTATTATGTCATTTCATAGCTAATTATGTCATGAATGAACTAGCTAAGATTAGTTTAGGTCGTTATTGAGCTATCGAAGGTAGTTATGCCATTTTTTAACTAACTGAAGCATATAAAGTCATTTTATAGAGCTATCTAAGGTTATTATGTCATTTTGGAGCGAAATATGTAATAAATGAACTATCTAAGGTAGTTATGCCATTTTTTAACTAACTAAGCATATTAAGTCATTTTGGAAGGGATAAATGCTAGCATGAAGAATGAAATTGCATGAATCATGTAGCAAACCACATACCCAGTTATCCCCATACTCAAATAGGTTGGAGCTCCCTTGATGGTGTGGCACACCTTCCATTTGGTCGCGCTTATCCTTGGCCCTCTAGTGTTCGACTAGCCATTCGGGAGAGCACCACGCATCCACCAACGCCTCCCAACAGTCCATCTTATCCACACACCATCTCGGGGCACCTAAGTTAGTCAAGAGAAATTTCAGTGCTACGCCTACGAATCAAATCAAGAAAACTAAGTTCAAGGCCTTAAGAATAGGTAATTACCTGCATGGACTTCTCCTTACTCAGAAAACTTGCCGCGACACTTCGTCCTGGCCCTCCTATACCCTTCGAGGTGTAGTAGTCTCGAACGGTCTGCACCCGAGCCTCGTGTCGTAAGTTCTGAAGTAGGCGCTTGCACTCGGTTTCGACAACCATAGACGCGGCCTCCTGCTCTCCCTCTGAAACCCTGTAGAAGGTCTGCAATCAAACAAGACAACACTCATTAGTACAATCACTAGGCAATCACTAGGTAGTGTTGACTTTTAATTCTGTAAAGGAGAAATTACCCAAAACCGATGGAACACCATGTCGGCCACCGTCTCGCACAAGACACCGCCGACCATCTCCCCCGGCGGGGCCGGGGCAACCGAGTACAGCTCCTAGCTCAGTGCTAGCTGTGGAACCTGACCTCACCGGGCAACGTGACCCACCTAGGGAAGTGCTGCCGGCAAATCACACCAAGGACCTGGTTGGGCCTGCGGACACCACGGTGGTGGACCCAGCCCCTGCAGTATGACAAGGCCAATGCATTAGATATTAATTTGAAGGAACATGAAGGCAAAAGGTTAAAAATATTAAATGGCCCTGCAGTATGAACAGGGAAGTGCTGCCGGCAAATCACACCAAGGACCTGGTTGGGCCTGCGAACACCACGGTGGTGGACCCAGCCCCTGCAGTATGACAAGGCCAATGCATTAGATATTAATTTGAAGGAACATGAAGGCAAAAGGTTAAAAATATTAAATGCACTTACTTCAACCCTTTAGGCGCAATCAACCACCTCTGGTCGGGGGTCGCCGGCACGGGCGGGAGCTTTGTACAGCCACGCTTGTAGACCTTCTTGCCCTTCTCAACCAGCTCGTCGTCGCTGTAGCTATCATTAGAAAAGGTGTCCTCGCTACCATCAGTAGGGCCACTAGCCTCTGGAGAAGAAGCCTCCGGGATCGGAGTCTTCTGGGATGAAGACCCCGTGACCGGAGTCTTCTGGGACAAAGACTCTGGGACCGGACTCACGTGGGGTGAAGGATCGGCGACCCGAGTCAAGTGGGGCGAAGGATCAGCGACTCGAGTCTGCTGGGGCGAAGGATCGGCGACCGAAGGCTCATGGACCGGAGTCCGAGACGGGTCCACGTCAGACGGAGCAGTCCTGTGGTCGGGTGAATCAGCTGAGGGTGGCGGCGAGGAAGGCGTAGCAACCTTCCTACCTCTCCCGCTGCCACATCCACCTCTACCAGCCTTCTTCGTCCTCCCCCGACCTCTCCTAGCCGTAGAAGAAGCGTCCGCCGCAGCTGTCTACATACTATCTAGCAGCGCTCTCCGGAGGGGCTGGGCTGCAATAATGGAACCACCCCTCCTAGTAGCGCTCGCAGGAGGCTCGGGGCGCTCTGGACCCTTCCCCACCATCCTGTCAACACCTGCAATGACAAAAAGTAAATGAAATTAGTACAACATAAAAAATTTTGATACCTGACATGAATATAATAATATGTATATAATTTAAGTGTATCATCATCATGAACATAGTAAAACTACACCCGATCAACACAAATATATATGATGTTTTGCATAACAAAATCGAAAAATATACAACCTAACTCATAATTCACAAATATATGACCCTGTCGGGGTCGGGGTGTGGTTGTGGTGTCAGGGTGTCCAGGTCGATCGGGGTGTCAGGGTGTCGGGGTGTCGGGGTCGGGGTCAGGGTGTGCTGTCAGGGTGTCAGGGTGTAGTGTCAGGGTGTCGGGGGTCGGGGTGTCGATTGTCGGGGTCTCAGGGTGTCGGAGTGTCAGGGTGTCGGTGGTCGGGGTCGGGGTGTCAGTGGTCGGGGTGTCAGGTGTTAGGGTGTCGGTGGTCGGGGTCGGGGTCGGGGTGTGGTGTCAGGGTGTCGGAGTGTCGGGGTCGGGGTGTCGTGCCGGGATGTCGTGTCGGGGTCAGGGTGTCAGGGTGTTGGGGTCGGGGTCGGGGTGTGGTGTCAGGGTGTCAGGGGTCGGGGGTCGGGGTGGGGGGTCGGAATGTCGATTGTCGGGGTCTCAGGGTGTCGGGGTCGGGGTGTCGGTGGTCGTCGGTGGTCGGGGTGTCAGGTGTTGGGGTGTCGGGGTGTCGATTTAGTTTTTTTTAGTTTCTTCTTCTCCTCCTCCTCCTCTCCTCTTTCTTCTTCTTCTTCTTCTTCTCCTTCTTCTTCTTCTTCTTCTTCTTCTTCTCCTCCTCCTCTTCCTCCCTCCTCATCTTCTTCTTCTTCTTCTTCTTCTTCTTTCTTCTTCTTCTTTCTTCTTCTCCCTCCTCCACTTCCTTCCTCCTCCTCCTCCTTCTTGTAAACTAAAACTAAAATTAAAACTAAAACAGAAACTAAAACTAAACTAAAACTAATCTAAAATAAACTAAAACTAAAATACTCTTCTTCTTCTAAACTAAAACTAATCTTCTTCTTCTTCTAAACTAAAATACTCTTCTTCTTCTTCTAAACTAAAACTAAAACTAATCTAAAATAAACTAAACTAAAATAAACTAAAACTAAACTAAAACTAAAACTAAACTCAAACTCAAACTATAACTATAAGTAAAATAGAAACTAAACTAAAAGAAACTAAAAAAACTAAACTAAAAAGGGGGAGAACTCACCTGTAGGGATCGCCGGAGGAGGCACGGGGCGGCCGGTGGATGGGAGGGCTGCCGCTGGAGGAGGCGGCAGCCCGGTGGAGGGGGAGGCCGGACGGCCGCGGCGGGACGTTGCGGGGACGGCGACGCAGGGGAGGGGCGGGGCGGCTGGACGGCCGCGGCGCGGCTGGCCGACATGGAAGGCGCGATGGAGGTCGGGCCACCGCATGGGAGGGGTGCGGGCCGGCGGGGTGGCCGTCTACGGCGGACGGGGTCGGCGGCGGCGGCGTGGATCGGGGATGGCGACGCAGGGGAGGGGGCAGGGGCGGGCCAACGTGGAAGGGGCAGCGGGGCGTGGTGGAGGTCGGGGCGGCGCAGGGGAGGCGTGTGGGGCGGCAGGGTGGCCGGCCACGGCGGACGGGGTCGGCGGTGGTGCGGGTGTGGGTCGAGGGTGTCGGGTACAGAGAGAGAAGAGAGAGGATGGGGCGGGACGGCCATTTACATAACCATCTCTTTGTCGTCCGCCAGCGGACGGCAAAGAGGTGGGGCCATTGGGTCGTTACGATTTAGACCTCCACTGGACCCCACCCACCTCTTTGCCATCCGCCAGCTGACGGCAAAGAAACTTTGCCGTCAACTGGCGGACGGCAAAGAACTAGCTGATGGTGAAGGACCTCTTTGTCGTACGCTGTCTATTTGCCGTCCGCTTCCTCAAAGCGGATGGCAAAGGACCTCTTTGCCGTCAGCTGGCAGACGGCAAAGAGGCGGCGGACGGAAAACGCCAGATTCCAGTAGTGTAAGGGGGTGCAATATAAAAGGTGGCGCACAGGAGCGGTATATTGGTTTCAGATCATGTACTGCTATGACGCCACTAAGGGTAAGCCTGAGGGCGATCTTAATCCTACAGAGCAGGAAGCTTTTGAGAACATGGATAACCTCTTCAAAGCCGCCCTGCTGAGTGTTCTTGACGATTCCATTGTGGATTCATATATGTCGTTTGACAGCGGCAAAGACATGTTGGTGCGCTCGAGGCCACGTTTGGGGCCTCGGGCGCTGGCAACGAGTTGTACGTCATGGAGCAATTCTGTGACTACAAGATGACTGATGAGCGCTCTGTTGTTCAGCATACTCATGAGATACAGTCACTCGCTAAGGAACTTGAGTACTTTAAGTGTGTGTTGCCGAACAAATTTGTTGCTTGGACCATCATTGCCAAGCTTCCACCTTCGTGGAATGATTTTGCTACTTCTCTGAAAAACAAGAGACATGAGTTTTCCGTTTCGGATCTCATTAGCACTCTTGAATTTGAAGAGAAGGCGAGAGAAAAAGACACACGTGCTCGGGTCGCTGAGGGAGCTTGTAGTGCCCACATGGTACACGAGCAGAACTTCCAGCCCAACCAGCCCCAAAACAACAAGAACAAATCTCAGGGGAAAGGCAAGTTTGATGCAAATCTCACATTTAAGTTTGATGCAAAACTTCAAGAAGAATTCTCATAACGGGAAGGGATACAAACCTCAATTTTGGTAGCACCGCACAAAATTTATATGGTTGCATCTACCTGTTGTCAGCTAACCTCATGGTGCTCCAGGTATTCCTACATTCGTAACTAGGTACAATGACCACCACAAGATGAAACAAGCTTATTCATGCATTGACTTGCTGATTGCAGTGCAGAACGATCCTGTCATGTGTGGAGTAGAAAACAAGCAGTGCAGCCGAAGGTGGAAATCAACCAACGACTTATGAAATTATATATAATCTTCCTCGGGCAGGTCGGTATCCCCTTCGTCGAGATGATCGTGTTTTGTCATGCCGAGCTATTGATATGTGCTACTGTTTTGCAACACCATTTAAGTATAGCTATTGTTTTCCTATCTTCTCAGATTCAGGACAATGAAGATGATTTTAGGGGAACTGCACAATATGTACTCATGTTGAGTCATCTCTATTGCCTCATGTGTTTGCTGCAAATGTGTCAGCATCAATTGCAAGATGAGGCAGCTCTGTGGAGTTGCCAACATGCTCAAAGTGCTCGCAACATTGAGAATAAACAAGCATGCCTAGGAAATTAATGCGTGCGCAGAGAGGCCCTTTGCTCAGAGAAGCATCGACCGATTTTCTTTATTTGCACACCTTCACACAGCTTTGTATTGGTTATAGTATGGTGAATCATTGAGATGCATAAACATGCTGAACTTTTGTTCTTCTGAATGTTAGTATGCATACTGTATCTTCTGAAGCTTAGTTTAATGTGAATGTTGACTAGCCTGTGAACCTTTACAATCTAGTAAGTATACTGTAGGCCTGTTATTTGACACCTCACTTTGCCGCGCTACGCGACCAGTGTGAGTGTCTGCACCCAGTACGCATCCTCTAATTTGGTGGATGCCAAGTTGAAAAAGGTTACCGATGAGTAGCCATAAGCTGGAGGCGTCTCTTTTTTTCTTTCGAATGGGCAATAAGCTGGAGAGTGTCTTGGGCTGCCTCTAGTGTTAAGGCCCTCCAGTATGAAACACGGGCAGCCGACTGGGCCGATACAAAAGCCTATCCATCTTAAAGCCCATTTGATTTTGTTTTTTGTGAGGAGAAGCCCATATTTCTTGAAGAGGGGGCGATCCCAGAAAAACCCTCCTTCCTCCTCGCTTCCACTTATACTACAGCTCCCTTGACTCTCCCGCTTCCGTCGCCCCCCAATTCCCCCCGCTCCCCATCTTCCTCACTCCTCCAGAAAACCCCCGCTCACCTTCTTCCTCACTCATACAGAAAATGCCTGCTCCTCTTCTTCCACTCCTACAGAAAACCCCAGCCCTCCTTCCTCCCCACTCGCACTGCCACTAGGCTCGTCTCTGGCTACTTTGCTCAAACCCGTGAGCTCTGCGTGACGCCCACAAGGAAAATGGAGTCGGCTGGCCCCAGCGCCAAGAAGATGAGGCTCCCGCCAGCGGTGACGCCGGTTGTAGATCCTGCACCCGACAGCGCGGGGAGAAGCGGCGAGCCCCCCCCCCCCACCCGGATCTGAGGAACCGGTAGAATCTCTGGTGGACCGCATCAGCAATCTCTCGGACGTCATCCTTGAGGATATCATCTCTCTTCTCCCCACCAAGATTGCTGCCGCACACAAGTCCTCTCAACTTGGTGCCGCCCTCTATGGCGCACCGCGCCCCTCAATCTCGAATGTCCTCAGATATCTGTCTTTCCTGAATTTGATCTCCTCAGAGCCATCGTCTCCTCTCACCGGCAGGGCCCCGTTCAACGCCTCTGCATCCCGACACGCTACCTACTGTCCATACCCGGCATGATGGACGCTTGGCTGACATCCCCAGAATTCGGAAAACTCCAGCAGTTTGAGTTCTACCATTACCACGAAAGTTTCATACCACGAACACGCCAAGAATTCGTGCCCGCACCACCGTTGTCCATCTTGCAGTTTTCTTCCTCTCTCCACACCGCCACCTTCGCCCGGTGCCATCTACCAAACGATCTGGTACAAATGCTTCGACTCCCACTGCTAAAAAAACTTCCGCTTGTGGTGGTTTATCGATCGGAGGGCTCACTACATAGCATCATCCACTCCAGTTGCCCTTCCCTCGAGCGCTTGCTGATTGTTTTGGGAATAGTAATCCCTATCAGTTGTCTCCAAATAAAGTCGCCTCACCTTAAAAGCATTGGAATTTGTTTTGAAGGACAACAACTCATCATCGAAGATGCCCCTTCACTTCAAAGGTTGCTCCTTGATAACTGTTATAGACCTTCACAAATAACTGTCGTCTCTGCGCCCAAACTGGATACCTTGGGTGTAATTCGTGATCTGTTTAATGATCACAGGAAGTTGGTGTTTGGCTCCTCACCTTTCCAGGTACCGTATATTATCATCTACACATTTGTAATCATAAGCTGCATTTTTCATTTGTGCGCATAAGTTTTATATCATATTGGAGTACACTTTGGGTACTAATATTATGTTATATGCTCAATGAAGATTTCGTCCATGGATAGTCTATCAATGCTGCTGGATTCTGTCAAGATCTTATATATCGGAATGTCTAGTTTTGATCTGAACAGAATTATTGGTTTGATGCGATGCTTTCAATCTCTGGAGAATTTATATATAGAGGTGATGATTTCATGCACATTGAAAGCCCATATATATTGTACTAGAATTAATCGTTCAGTTGTCGCTCTTTTGACATACTCTTTTTTCAGACCTTAACTATTTTCAATCTTCATGTCTACTTAGGTACTGCGACCACATGGACAAAAACGTATCACCAATCGGTGGCGTAATAAGCACCAGGATTTTCTCGGTTCTCATGACATTCGTTTGAGGACAATAACCATGGAAGGATATGCATCCAACCAGGCAAACAAAAGCTTTGTCACATTCTTCCTGTTGAATGCGAGGTTACTATTGTCCATGAGGCTTAAGTTTTACCGCAAGAGATTTCTCATGGAAGGAAACGTTGAACAGCAAAAAAAAAGAAGTTTCAGGTGGACAAATGGGCTTCTAAACGTGCTCGGCTTCTATTTACAACAAGTTGTAGTCATCCTGAAATAAATTTGTTTTGCAGATGCTGTTGATTTTATGGATCAGACTGGTCCATTTGTTTGTGACTGCGAAAAAGAGTGGTTGGGTTAGATGTTATTGCCATGTTCAATCTGGGTTTTGTCTAAAAATTTGATGAACAATTAATCCTTGGGCTTTTTGTACCGTTTGTAAGCTTGAGTTGCATGTTGTTGCCCTCATACTCCCCTCCGCCTGCCACTACACTGCCACATCTTCCACGGCTGCTGTTCGTTCCCGTCCGAGGCCTCGCCGTCGTTCTCCGCCTTGGTTCGCTCACTGTGCCCTCCGCCGTCTGGCGTTGTCAACATGGTCAACAACCAAGAGGAATCAGGAGATGACTGTACGTGGAGAGGCTGACAGTAGGGACCCACCAGGGTCATTGCACTACACAAGCAGGTGCCTCGTTATTACAAGCCAAAAAAATACTTCCTCCTAATTGTTTGACAACTAGGTCCCACGCCATTGTCAATGTAGTCAATAAAAGAGAAAATTACACAACGAGCGGATAACACCAGGGACCCAACAGCTCGCCCAGTTGTTTTGTAGTTTCAGAGACGGTGCTCAACTGCGCGCTGTGCGGGGGCTGTGGCCTGTCTAGCCCACGCTTACGCTTTTAATTGCCCAGTTGATATCTTTTTTCTTTCTGAAAATGGCTAGCCCAGTTCATTTTTTTTGAAGAATACAAAAACCGAGGCCTACTTGCTTTTCTCAGCCCTACTGGGCTGCAAATCTTTCAAGACGAGGAGGGATGTAAGTAGTAAGAAATAGGCTTCCCTAGAAATGGGCTATAAGTTGTAAGAAATGGGCTATAAATTTTTAAACCAAAGCCAACCGGCAATTACATTAAAATATCATTTTTTCAGGATTTCTCTACTCTCTACTCTTATAAAAACCAAAGCCAGCTGGCAATTACAATAAAATCTCATCTTTTCTCCCACAAGATAAACTACCCATACAAATGCATCTTCATGTTCCGTGCAACGCACGGGCATCTTGCTAGTTAAGATTTTAAATTTCATTTTTTTAGGAGAATTGTTTTTTGAATTTTATTTTGATATAATTTTTAAAAAATCATTTTTAACGTGACTCGAAATGTCGTGGTTAAAAGAGTTAGGACCCCACCGAAATATGCAAAATTTCGTTGAATTTTTTAGCAGTGCCCAGAATATATGGTATGTAATGCTAATAAAAAGAATATGGGCTTCAAAAATGCTTAAGAATTAGCAAATGGGCTGTAAATTATTGAAAATAATGGCAACTAGGTTGTATGCTGTTTTCCACATATTTGGAGGCTGACTTCTGGGCCTACTAGGTTGACGATGACGCTGTCCTATTTTTTTTTGACGCGTACGCAAGGCTTTGTCAACTTAGTCAACACAGAGCAGTGACTATTGGATGTCCATCCAACGGCTGTAGTGCTTCTTAATTCTCTGATCTTCCTGCTCCAGCTGCCCAAACCAGCGCTGGCTGGACTACCTGCTCCCTCCTCCCGTGGTTGGCTGTGCTGCCGCCAGGCTATCCCGCTACCCACCCGCACATCCTATTATTTCCTGGCGACGTCAGCCTCACCCCGCAGTTGACCAGTCAGCGCTCGTACTCCCCTCAGCGTGGGCATCCGCTGCGGTGGCTTCGCCGGCTCCGGATCATTCCCTTCCTGGGCCTCGCCCTCGTCCACCGCGTTTGTGCTCTCGGCGCGGCAAGGTCAACATGGTCAACATACAACAGCAATCGGAAGAGGCTGAAAGTAGGGGCCCACACAAGGAAATTCCTCCTTATTACGCGCAAAATAATGATTCCTCCACCTGACAGTCGGGACCCACCGGAAGGGCCTCTGTATTTCGCAAAAAAAACGTTCCCTCCGCTGACAGGTCGGACCCACCAGCTATATCTTCACATGCAAGGAAGTGCCTCCTTATTACACACAAAAAAAGGAATACTCCCCCTGCTAGTTGGGACCCATCATAGTGGGATGCTGACTTGTGGGCCTACTAAGATGACGGGGACGAAGGGCTTTGTCAACTTAGTCAATATGAACGATTCTAGCTCCATTGACCGTACGATGTCCATCCAACAGCTGTAGTGCTTCTTCAACCTCTGGTCTTCTTGCTCCAGCCGCCCAAACAAGCGTCGGCCGTGCCGCCTGCTCCTGCCTCCCGTGTAAGGCTGTGCTACCACCGCTGGCCATGCCATCCCTCTATACTCACCCACACCTCCTGTTATTCTCCGGCGACGGCAGCCTCACACCGCAGCCGAAGCAGTCAACCCACGTACTCCCCTTTGCGTGGGCATCCACTGTCGCGTCTTCCCCAGCTCGGCGTCATCCCCTTCCTAGGCCTCACCGTTGTCCACTGCCTTGGTGCTCTCGGCGCGGCGTGGTCAATGTGGTCAACGAACGACTTCCATCGGAAGAGTACTGTACGTGGAGAGGCTGACAGCTGGGTCCACGGCCGTAGCAAGGAAGTGCCTCCTTATTACGTGCAAAATAATGATTCCTCCACCTGACAGCAGGGACCCACCGGACGGGTAATCGTATTTCATGAAAAAAACGTTTCCCCCTGACTGCTGGGACCCACCAGCTATATCTTCGCACGCAAGGAAGTGCCTGACAGTCAGGACCCACCTGGTCAAAGCGTACGTAGCGTTGTCATTCTGGTCGCGAACGTGTACGTACATACTGGTCGATGTAGAGATGCGCACGGGTCGTAGTAGAGGCGTGCACATGTCATAGTAGAGGCGCGCACGTAGCATGTACACGTACGTATAGTGGCTAGGGTGCCAGAAAGTAAATACAGCCACGTACGTACATACAGGCGGGGTCTCGAACGCCTACTCACGCATACGTACGGCCAGGGCTCGTGTACATGGCTGGGTTGGAACGGAGAAACTGCGTCGTTGTCGTGTTCATGGGAAGGCAACGGAATGCGTCGTGTTCATCGGGAGGCAACGGAATGCGTCGTGTTCATCGGGAGGCAACGGAACGCGTGTTGTTCATCGGGAGCCAACCGGCTTGGACGGAACAGCCGATGGAAACAAGGACTGGCGTACCACAGAACGGAGGAAACGGCCTTGTGTTCGACCGGCCACGGTCAAAACAGGATCCTGTTCATCAGGAGGGGTCTGGCGTAACGCAAAACAGAGGAAATGGACCTGCTGCGGTCGAAACGGGGTCCTGTTGATCGGGAGGGGTGTGGCGTACCGCAAAACAGAGGAAACGGACTTGTGTTGGAGCGCTACGGTCGAAACGGGGGTCCTGTTCATCGGGAGGGGTGTGGCGTACCGCAAAATGGGACTCCACGGGATACTGTTCATCTCCACCGTCGACTGCCTCCATGGGCTACTGTTCATCCACCGTCGACTGCCTCCACGGGCTACTGTTCATCCACCGTCGACCTCCTCCAGCCTCCACCTGCGACTGTTCATCCACGGGCTCCTGTTCATCCAGCCTCCACCACGCGCTCCTCCATCGGCTACTGTTCAACCAGCCCTCTCCACGGGGTCCTGTTCAACCACCCCTCCATGGGCTACTGTTCATCCAGCCCTCCACCGTCTACCATTCAACCAGCCCTCCACGGGGTAGTCCTGTTCATCCAGCCCTCCACGGGGTCCTGTTCATCCACCCCGCCACCGGCTTGATCGATCGGGGTATTGTTCATCCAGCGGAAACGGCCTCTACTACCACGGGGTCATGTTCATCCAACCCCCCACCGGGAACTGTTCATCCAACTCCCCCCCAACAACGCTCATTGTTCATCTAGAGGCAGCATCGATCGGCTTCAGTTAGCAGAAGTAGCGATGGAATCGCTCGATCGGGTTCAGTTAACAGCCATCGATCGATCGCTCGGGTTCAGTAACGTGTAGCATGCAGTGCAATCACTTGGGTTCAGTAGGTGAACGCCTCGCTCGGGTTCAGTTAGAGCCCAACGCCTCGCACCCATGCACGTACGTGTACGAGAGAAACGCGCGTCGCTCAGCCCCCGACCACCCACCATACCAGGAACTCCCCGATATTTTCCGCGCCCTTGCTTCTACCAGGGTTTTTTCCGTCATGGACGGCCCAAAGAATGTCATGCAGCTGCGTCTCCGGCCCGCCCAGGACGAAAAGCCCATTTTCTGTCATCATTTTGTTGGGAAACGTAGTAATTTCAAAAAAAATCCTACGCACACGCAAGATCATGGTGATGCATAGCAATGAGAGGGGAGAGTGTTGTCCACGTACCCTCGTAGACCGAAAGCGGAAGCGTTAACACAACGCGATTGATGTAGTTGTACGTCTTCACGATCCGACCGATCAATTACCGAACGCACGGCACCTCCGAGTTCAGCACACGTTCAGCTCGATGACGTCCCTCGAACTCCGATCCAGCCAAGTGTTGAGGGAGAGTTTTGTCAGCACGACGGCGTGGTGACGATGATGATGTTCTACCGACGCAGGGCTTCGCCTAAGCACCGCTACGATATTATCGAGGTGTAATATGGTGGAGGGGGGACCCGCACACGGCTAAAAGATTGTTGATCAATTGTGTCTAGAGGTGCCCCCTGCCCCTGTATATAAAGGTGCAAGGGGGGTTCGGCCGGCCTAAGGGAGAGGCGCGCCAGGAGGAGTCCTACTCCTACCAGGAGTAGGACTCCCCCCTTTCCATGTTGGACTAGGAGAGGAAGGGGGAAAAGGTGGAGGGGAGGAAGGAAGGGGGGGCGCCGCCCCCCTCTCCTTGTCCTATTCGGACTGGGGGGAGGGGCGCGTGGCCCTGCCCTGGCCTCCTCTCCTCTCTTCCACCTAGGCCCACTAAGGCCCATTAAGTTACCGGGGGGTTCCGGTAACCTCCCGGTAATCCGGAAAAATCCCGATTTCACCCGGAACACTTCCGATGTCCAAACATAGGCTTCCAATATATCAATCTTTATGTCTCGGCCATTTCGAGACTCCTCGTCATGTCCGTGATCACATCCGGGACTCCGAACAACCTTCGGTACATCAAAACATTAAACTCATAATATAACTGTCATCGTAACGTTAAGCGTGCGGACCCTACGGGTTTGAGAACTATGTAGACATGACCGAGACACCTCTCTGGTCAATAACCAATAGCGGAACCTGGATGCTCATATTGGTTCCCACATATTCTACGAAGATCTTTATCGGTCAGACCGCATAACAACATACGTTGTTCCCTTTGTCATCGGTATGTTACTTGCCCGAGATTCGATCATCGGTATCTCGATACCTAGTTCAATCTCGTTACCGGCAAGCCTCTTTACTCTTTCCGTAATACATCATCCCGCAACTAACTCATTAGTTACAATGCTTGCAAGGCTTATAGTGATGTGTATTACTGAGTGGGCCCAGAGATACCTCTCCGACAATCTGAGTGACAAATCCTAATCTCGAAATACGCCAACCCAACAAGTACCTTTGAAGACACCTGTACAGCACCTTTATAATCACCCAGTTACGTTGTGACGTTTGGTAGCACACAAAGTGTTCCTCCGGTAAACGGGAGTTGCATAATCTCATAGTCATAGGAACATGTATAAGTCATGAAGAAAGCAATAGCAACATACTAAACGATCGAGTGCTAAGCTAACGGAATGGGTCAAGTCAATCACATCATTCTCCTAATGATGTGATCCTGTTAATCAAATGACAACTCATGTCTATGGCTAGGAAACACAACCATCTTTGATCAACGAGCTAGTCAAGTAGAGGCATACTAGTGACACTCTGTTTGTCTATGTATTCACACATGTATTATGTTTCCGGTTAATAAATTCTAGCATGAATAATAAACATTTATCATGATATAAGGAAATAAATAATAACTTTATTATTGCCTCTAGGGCATATTTCCTTCAGTCTCCCACTTGCACTAGAGTCAATAATCTAGATTACACAGTAATGATTCTTACACCCATGGAGTCTTGGTGCTGATCATGTTTTGCTCGTGGAAGAGGCTTAGTTAACGGGTCTGCAACATTCAGATCCGTATGTATCTTGCAAATTTCTATGTCTCCCACCTGGACTAAATCCCGGATGGAATGGAAGCGTCTTTTGATGTGCTTGGTTCTCTTGTGAAATCTGGATTCCTTTGCTAAGGCAATTGCACCAGTATTGTCACAAAAGATTTTCATTGGTCCCGATGCACTAGGTATGACACCTAGATTGGATATGAACTCCTTCATCCAGACTCCTTCATTTGCTGCTTCCGAAGCAGCTATGTACTGCGCTTCACACGTAGATCCCGCCACGACACTTTGCTTAGAACTGCACCAACTGACAGCTCCACCGTTCAATGTAAACACGTATCCGGTTTGTGATTTAGAATCGTCCGGATCAGTGTCAAAGCTTGCATCAACGTAACCATTTACGATGAGCTCTTTGTCACCTCCATAAACGAGAAACATATCCTTAGTCCTTTTCAGGTATTTCAGGATGTTCTTGACCGCTGTCCAGTGATCCACTCCTGGATTACTTTGGTACCTCCCTGCTAAACTTATAGCAAGGCACACATCAGGTCTGGTACACAGTATTGCATACATGATGGAGCCTATGGCTAAAGCATAGGGAACATCTTTCATCTTCTCTCTATCTTCTGCAGTGTCGGGCATTGAGTCTTACTCAATCTCACACCTTGTAGTACAGGCAAGAACCCTTTCTTTGCTTGATCCATTTTGAACTTCTTCAAAACTTTGTCAAGGTATGTGCTTTGTGAAAGTCCAATTAAGCGTCTTGATCTATCTCTATAGATCTTGATGCCCAATATATATGCAGCTTCACCGAGGTCTTTCATTGAAAAACTCTTATTCAAGTATCCCTTTATGCTATCCAGAAATTCTATATCATTTCCAATTAGCAATATGTCATCCACATATAATATCAGAAATGCTACTGAGCTCCCACTCACTTTCTTGTAAATACAGGCTTCTCCAAAAGTCTGTATAAAACCAAATGCTTTGATCACACTATCAAAGCGTTTATTCCAACTCCGAGAGGCTTGCACCAGTCCATAAATGGATCGCGGGAGCTTGCACACTTTTTTAGCTCCCTTTGGATCGACAAAACCTTCCGGTTGCATCATATACAACTCTTCTTCCAGAAATCCATTCAGGAATGCAGTTTTGACATCCATTTGCCAAATTTCATAATCATAAAATGCGGCAATTGCTAACATGATTCGGACAAACTTAAGCATCGCTACGGGTGAGAAGGTCTCATCGTAGTCAATCCCTTGAACTTGTCGAAAACCTTTCGCAACAAGTCGAGCTTTATAGACAGTAACATTACCGTCAGCGTCAGTCTTCTTCTTGAAGATCCATTTATTTTCAATGGCTTGCTGATCATCGGGCAAGTCAACCAAAGTCCATACTTTGTTCTCATACATGGATCCCATCTCGGATTTCATGGCCTCAAGTCATTTTGCGGAATCTGGGCTCACCATCGCTTCTTCATAGTTCGTAGGTTCGTCATGGTCTAGCAACATAACCTCCAGAACAGGATTACCGTACCACTCTGGTGCGGATCTTAATCTGGTTGACCTACGAGGTTCAGTAATAACTTGATCTGAAGTTTCATGATCATTATCATTAACTTCCTCACTAATTGGTGTTGGTGTCGCAGAAACTGGTTTCTATGATGATCTACTTTCCAATAAGGGAGTAGGTACAGTTACCTCATCAAGTTCTACTTTCCTCCCACTCACTTCTTTCGAGAGAAACTCCTTCTCTAGAAAGGATCCATTCTTAGCAACGAATGTCTTGCCTTCGGACCTGTGATAGAAGGTGTACCCAACAGTCTCCTTTGGTATCCTATGAAGACACAATTCTCCGATTTAGGTTCGAGCTTATCAGGTTGAAGTTTCTTCACATAAGCATCGCAACCCCAAACTTTAAGATACGACAACTTTGGTTTCTTGCCAAACCATAGTTCATAAGGTGTCATTTCAACGGATTTTGATGGTGCCCTATTTAGAGTGAATGCAGCCGTTCTCTAAAGCATAACCCCAAAACGATAGCGGTAAATCAGTAAGAGACATCATAGATCGCACCATATCTAATAAAGTACGATTACGACGTTCAGACACACCATTACGTTGTGGTGTTCCGGGTGGCGTGAGTTGCGAAACTATTCCGCATTGTTTCAAATGTACGCCAAACTCGTAACTCAAATATTCTCCTCCACGATCTGATCGTAGAAACTTTATTTTCTTGTTACGATGATTTTCAACTTCGCTCTGAAATTCTTTGAACTTTTCAAATGTTTCAGACTTATGTTTCATTAAGTAGATATACCCATATCTGCTCAAATCATCTGTGAAGGTGAGAAAATAACGATATCCGCCACAAGCCTCAATATTCATCGGACCACATACATCTGTATGTATGATTTCCAACAAATTAGTTGCTCTCTCCATAGTACCGGAGAACGGTGTTTTAGTCATCTTGCCCATGAGACACGGTTCGCAAGTACCAAGTGATTCATAATCAAGTGATTCCAAAAGTCCATCATTATGGAGTTTCTTCATGCGCTTTACACCGATATGACCTAAACGGCAGTGCCATAAATAAGTTGCACTATCATTATCAACTCTGCATCTTTTGGCTTCGACATTATGAATATGTGTGTCACTACTACCGAGATTCATTAAAAATAGACCACTCTTCAAGGGTGCATGACCATAAAAGATATTACTCGTATAAATAGAACAACCATTATTCTCTGATTTAAATGAATAACCGTCTCACATCAAACAAGATCCAGATATAATGTTCATGCTCAACGCTGGCACCAAATAACAATTATTTAGGTCTAATACTAATACCGAAGGTAGATGTAGAGGTAGCATGCCGACCGCGATCACATCGACTTTGGAACCATTTCCCACGCGCATCGTCACCTCGTCCTTAGCCAATCTTCGCTTAATCTGTAGCCCCTGTTTCGAGTTGCAAATATTAGCAACAGAACCAGTATCAAATACCCAGGTGCTACTGCGAGCATTAGTAAGGTACACATCAATAACATGTATATCACATATACCTTTGTTAACCTTGCCATCCTTCTTATCCGCCAAATACTTGGGGCAGTTCCGCTTCCAGTGACCAGTCTGCTTGCAGTAGAAGCACTCAGTTTCAGGCTTAGGTCCAGACTTGGGTTTCTTCTCCTGAACAGCAACTTGCTTGCTGTTCTTCTTGAAGTTCCCCTTCTTCTTCCATTTGCCCTTTTTCTTGAAACTAGTGGTCTTATTGACCATCAACACTTGATGCTCCTTTTTGATTTCTACCTCCGCTGCCTTTAGCATTGCGAAGAGCTCGGGAATTGTCTTATTCATCCCTTGCATGTTATAGTTCATCACGAAGCTCTTGTAGCTTGGTGGCAGTGATTGAATAATTCTGTCAATGACGCTATCATCCGGAAGATTAACTCCCAGTTGAATCAAGTGATTATTATACCCAGACATTTTGAGTATATGCTCACTGACAGAACTATTCTCTTCCATCTTGCAGCTGTAGAACTTATTGGAGACTTCATATCTCTCAATCCGGGCATTTGCTTGGAATATTAACTTCAACTCCTGGAACATCTCATATGCTCCATGACGTTCAAAAAGTCGTTGAAGACCCGGCTCTAAGCCGTAAAGCATGGCACACTGAACTATCGAGTAGTCATCAGCTTTGCTCTGCCAGACGTTCATAACTTCTGGTGTTGCTCTTGCAGGAGGCTTGGCACCCAGCGGTGCTTCCAGGACGTAATTCTTCTGTGCAGCAATGAGGATAATCCTCAAGTTACGGACCCAGTCCGTGTAATTGCTACCATCATCTTTCAACTTTGCTTTCTCAAGGAACGCATTAAAATTCAACGGAACAACAGCACGGGCAAGATACTATCTACAATTAACATAGACAAGCAAGATACTATCAGGTACTAAGTTCATGATAAATTTAAGTTCTATTAATCATATTACTTAAGAACTACCACTTAGATAGACATCCCTCTAATCATCTAAGTGATTACGTGATCCAAATCAACTAAACCATGTCCGATCATCACGTGAGATGAAGTAGTTTCAATGGTGAACATCACCATGTTGATCATATCTACTATATGATTCACGCTCGACCTTTCGGTCTCCGTGTTCCGAGGCCATATCTGCATATGCTAGGCTCGTCAAGTTTAACCTGAGTATTCCACGTGTGCAACTGTTTTGCACCCGTTGTATTTGAACGTAGAGCCTATCACACCCGATCATCACGTGGTGTCTCAGCACGAAGAACTTTCGCAACGGTGCATACTCAGGGAGAACACTTTTATCTTGAAATTTTAGTGACAGATCATCTTATAATGCTACCGTCAATCAAAGCAAGATAAGATGCATAAAAGATAAACATCACATGCAATCAATATAAGTGATATGATATGGCCATCATCATCTTGTGCTTGTGATCTCCATCTCATAAGCACCATCATGATCACCATCGTCACTGGTGTGACACCTTGATCTCCATCGTAGCATCGTTGTCGTCTCGCCAACTATTGCTTTTACGACTATCGCTACCGCTTAGTGATAAAGTAAAACAATTACATGGCGATTGCATTGCATACAATAAAGCGACAACCATATGGCTCCTGCCAGTTGCCGATAACTCGGTTACAAAACATGATCATCTCATACAATAAAATATAGCATCATGTCTTGACCATATCACATCACAACATGCCCTGCAAAAACAAGTTATACGTCCTCTACTTTGTTGTTGCAAGTTTTACGTGGCTGATACGGGCTTAGCAAGAACCGTTCTTACCTACGCATCAAAACCACAACGATAGTTTGTCAAGTTGGTGCTGTTTTAACCTTCGCAAGGACCGGGCGTAGCCACACTCGGTTCAACTAAAGTGAGAGAGATAGACACCCGCCAGTCACCTTTAAGCAATGAGTGCTCGCAACGGTGAAACCAGTCTCGCGTAAGCGTACGCGTAATGTCGGTCCGGGCCGCTTCATCTCACAATACCGCAGAACCAAAGTATGACATGCTGGTAAGCAGTATGACTTATATCGCCCACAACTCACTTGTGTTCTACTCGTGCATAACATCAACGCATAAAACCAGGCTCGGATGCCACTGTTGGGAAACGTAGTAATTTCAAAAAAATTCCTACGTACACGCAAGATCATGGTGATGCATAGCAACGAGAGGGGAGAGTGTTGTCCACGTACCCTCGTAGACCGAAAGCGGAAGCATTAACACAACGCGGTTGATGTAGTCGTACGTCTTCATGATCCGACCGATCAAGTACCGAACGCACGGCACCTCCGGGTTCAGCACACGTTCAGCTCGATGACGTCCCTCGAACTCCGATCCAGCCGAGTGTTGAGGGAGAGTTTCGTCAGCACGACGGCGTGGTGACAATGATGATGTTCTACCGACGCAGGGCTTCGCCTAAGCACCGCTACGATATTATTGAGGTGTAATATGGTGGAGGGGGGCACCGCACACGGCTAAAAGATCATTGATCAATTGTGTCTAGAGGTGCCCCCCTGCCCCCGTATATAAAGGTGCAAGGGGGGTTCGGCCGGCCTAAGGGAGAGGCGCACCAGGAGGAGTCCTACTCCTACCGGGAGTAGGACTCGCTCCCTTTCCATGTTGGACTAGGAGAGGAAGGGGGAAAAGGTGGAGGGGAGGAAGGAAGGGGGGCGCCGCCCCCCTCTCCTTGTCCTATTCGGACTAGGGGGGAGGGGCGCGCGGCCCTACCCTGGCCTCCTCTCCTCTCTTCCACCTAGGCCCACTAAGGCCCATTAAGTTACCGAGGGGTTCCGGTAACCTCCCGGTACTCCGGAAAAATCCCGATTTCACCCGGAACACTTCCGATGTCCAAACATAGGCTTCCAGTATATCAATCTTTATGTCTCGACCATTTCGAGACTCCTCGTCATGTCCGTGATCACATCCGGGACTCCGAACAACCTTCGGTACATCAAAACATATAAACTCATAATATAACTATCATCGTAACGTTAAGCGTGCGGACCCTACGGGTTCGAGAACTATGTAGACATGACCGAGACACCTCTCCGGTCAATAACCAATAGCGGAACCTGGATGCTCATATTGGTTCCCACATATTCTACGAAGATCTTTATCGGTCAGACCGCATAACAACATACGTTGTTCCCTTTGTCATCGGTATGTTACTTGCCCGAGATTCGATCGTCGGTATCTCGATACCTAGTTCAATCTCGTTACCGGCAAGTCTCTTTACTCTTTCCGTAATACATCATCCCGCAACTAACTCATTAGTTACAATGCTTGCAAGGCTTATAGTGATGTGTATTACTGAGTGGGCCCAGAGATACCTCTCCGACAATCGGAGTGACAAATCCTAATCTCGAAATACGCCAACCCAACAAGTACCTTTGAAGACACCTGTACAGCACCTTTATAATCACCCAGTTACGTTGTGACGTTTGGTAGCACACAAAGTGTTCCTTCGGTAAACGGGAGTTGCATAATCTCATAGTCATAGGAACATGTATAAGTCATGAAGAAAGCAATAGCAACATACTAAATGATCGAGTGCTAAGCTAACGGAATGGGTCAAGTCAATCACATCATTCTCCTAATGATGTGATCCCGTTAATCAAATGACAACTCATGTCTATGGCTAGGAAACACAACCATCTTTGATCAACGAGCTAGTCAAGTAGAGGCATACTAGTGACACTCTATTTGTCTATGTATTCACACATGTATTATGTTTCCAGTTAATACAATTCTAGCATGAATAATAACCATTTATCATGATATAAGGAAATAAATAATAACTTTATTATTGCCTCTAGGGCATATTTCCTTCAGATTTTTTGTCATAGAAGTAGGAGCCCACCACCTCTATGATGATACCGGGTTTTGTCACAATTATCGTCATAGAAGTGTCATAAGCATGATAGGAAAAAAAATCGTTCAGCCCAAAATGTCACGGATGTGTCTTTTTTTTGTAGTGGTCACACAAATACTATGAAGAAGAACCACTGGTACTTGCACGAAGTCTTTGACCGCACTTGGGCTATTCTGTCTAATCTCTATAGGGCTGAAGATCTGAAGGAGATGGAATTTCAACAGGACTTTGACTGGGCACAGCCACCTTCGAAGAAATTAAAGAAGGTCAAAGTTCCTTAGCTCGTTTTCAGTACATATTATTCATCGCGTGAGACGGATGAAGCCGAAGACTTGAACGACAACGCGGCAGGCCCTACTCCAATGGATGACCCCAACAACGCTGGCGCTCCTCCATTGACATCATGATGTTATTCTTCAGGGGCGTTAGTCCTCATTTTTCATCCCTTTTGGTCATTTGATGACAAAGAGGGAGAAATTTGAGTTAGTCTTCAAGCGGGTCTCTTATATGGGCGTTTTTTCATTAAGTTACAACTCTTACTCTTCTGAGGTGTTTGCTCTGATGAGTTGTAAACTTAAGTCCTATGGTGCTCTGACTCTTTTGAACTGTTTTTTATGCATGCTTATACCTCAACTGCCTTAATGCACGCATGCTGAATTCGTCAGAGTCCATATTTCATCATGAATTTCAAATTCTTCATATCATATGTTAAATGTGCGTATGAATTACAAGATATAGGGGGAGTTCTCCATGACTCTACTCGACAATGTGCATTTGCTATTCAAAGCAAATTCCACAAATATGCACATCTTCAGGGGGGTTCTTCTATATCTTGCAATCAAATTCCTCAATATCAGTATTTACACTTCATATGTTTATCCCGTTGAAAACTTAACCTATATTGTCCTCAATCACCAAAAAGGGGGAGATTGTAAGTGCATCTAGTGCCCCTTAGTGATTTTGGTGTATTGAAGACTTATAGGTTAAGGGACTAATGTGTTTGTGAGTGTACACATGTCTATAAGTCTATGAGGAGTTTGATATTTATGATGAAAGTCGACCCCTAAAAATGAATGTCTTCAGCTGAAAACTTTGGTTTTCTTGAAGACTTTGATAGTGAGGAAATTGGTGTGACCATGAAGACTTGATATTCATGCGAGGATTATGAAGTGTGAAGACTTTTGTTTTCGTAGTTTCATTTTCTCTTTCTTGAGTCATAGGAAACACCGTACTTTTAAAGAGGGTCAAGGTAAACTAAGGGAAGTTTTGAAGTGATGCTCATCTCAAAACCCTACACCTAACCAATCCTTTCGAGTGAAACAATTGGAAATCTCATACAGTTCAGTCAATTTCTTCAGTGAAAGAGACGAAGATCTTCTGTTCTTTGAGGAATTTGTTCTGACCGAGGAGTTATGAATTCGCCAGTGCGGATTGCCTACAAGTGAGGAACATGATAGCCCTGAGGAATTTGATACTCAAATATCCAACCGTTGCTGTGCTACGCACCACCTGTCCCAAAATATCTACCCACCTAACGGTGATATCATTGAAGGGCAATTATGTCTTATCATGTTGGGCCGCTCCCTAGGCTATAAATAGCCGCCCCCTACAACCACTACTTGGTTGGCTGCTCCGAGAGAAATTGACACTTGTCATTGAGAGCATCCCATCCTCTGAGGACTTTGAGCGAAAATCGTCAGTGAGGAAAATCCAAACCCAAAGTGATTGAGCATCACTGAAGAGATTGTTCCTGTGTGGAACCAATGCTTGTTACCTTTGAGGACTGTGCATCCTCTAGACGGTTAGGCGTCATGGTCTAGAGCGTCCAAGAGGAAATTGTGGATCGCCGAGTGACCGAGTCTGTGAAGGTTTGGAAGTCACCCGAAGACTTACCACGAGTGATTGGGCGAGGTCTGTGTGATCTTAGCTCAAGGAGAATACAGTGAGGACTGTGTGTCCGGGACTGTGTGTCCTCAGGTTTAAATACCTAGCAGCTCCAACCAGACGTACGATTGTCACAGCAGTTGGAGCTGGTCTACCAAATCATCGTCTTCACCAAGCTACTGGTTCTATTTCCTCAACCCTTTCATTTCCTCATTCATGTGTTGATGAACTTGATCGTTATTGTTTGAAGACTTTGACTGAAGACTTTCTCAATTTCCTTATTCCTAATTCTTCAGTCACTTTGTCTTCAGCCTGCTTATCCTGTTTACACGCTACTTGTACTCTGTGTATGTTTCATTTCATCACGATGACTGTGCTACTGTTCTGTCATGCATGCATCTGAGTACCTATTCCGCTGCTAAGTAGTTCGTTGCTTAGTAATTTCCTCACCTAGAAATTCCTTAGTGAAGAATTTGTAAAAATCGCCTATTCACCCCCCTCTAGTCGATATAACGCACTTTCACCCGCACCCTGAGTCGACAAATAGCGGCCAGGGGTCACCCCCGGCCCGAAATGACCCAACCCCAAACAATGGCGTGGAAGGTGCACGGGAGCGTCAAAGCACATCCTCAGTTTCCGAGGACAATCCGGTGCCCCTCGAGGTTCCGGTCCCGAATCCTGAAGATAGTCCGTCCGGGACCAAGGATCGGTTGAGTCAAAGACCGACATTCGCTCCGTCACCACAAAATCTGGCCTAGAGCCCTCAAGTCCGGTAACCCTCGATATGTTGAACGAGGCGCTAGACCAAATTCAGAAAATGAATATCCAGGAGAACCTTCCCTACGCCTTCAATCATGACCCTTCGAGGCGTCCGACAGGGAATTTTGTGCCCCCCACCACCCATTTGGTAGCAACTATCGATGATTTAACCGATATGTTAGACTATAATTCAAAGAATGTCGAATACATGGACGAGGAGGACGTGGCCACGGGTAATGCTGAGGTCGGCCCCCCGTCATGCGCCGCTGGTCGGCCACATCCACCTATGACATTTACATGGTGGACACCCCAAAGGACGACAACGACACTCCTTATGAACCTCCCAAATGCCGAAAACAGCGCCGTCGATCAAAACCACGTCGAAGCCACGCAAGCAATGTAGACTCGGCGGAGAACAGAACCGTAAATAATACGGATTACCTCACCGGAGACGCAGCCAACGAGCATCATCAGGATGACCCCGCGGGGCAGGAGGACCGGCTCAATCCGGAAAGCCATGAAGACTCCGAGGATAGCAACTACCTCCCATTCTCTGAAGAGGAGGCCAGTCTCGGGGAGGACGATTTTATCGTTCCCGAAGACCCTCTGGAGCAAGAACGGTTCAAGTAGAGGCTTTTAGCCACTGCCTGTAGCCTAAAGAAGCAAAAACGCAGAATCAAGGCCGAACAGGACACCCTCAATGACCGATGGACTAAACTCCTAGCTGTCGAAGAGGGGTACGGCCATGATCAGCCAACTAGGAGTTATCCTAAACGAAAGCTATTGCCCTAGTTCGACGACGAGGCTACAGAGCCAAGACACCCAATGTATACAAATGCCGAACAGCCAGACCGACCCCCTAGAGGGCGGGACGGGGAAGCTGACGAGGCCGAACACCCAGCCGCCCCACCTCGCCATCACGGCAAGGATCAAGTGTGGCCCACTTACAAGTATGACCTCCGCCATGACCTAGACGCTTGTGGAGGCCGTACCATGTCCATCTATGGACCCAGATGGGATTTGCCCGCATACCGGGAAGGATACTACGATCGGTTAAACCAAAACGATAGAGCCCGGGAGCAGCCGCAGAGTAGGAGGGCCGAAGACCTTCATTGCGACGTAGCCCGAGTTCAGGGCGCCGCACACCCCCTATGCTTCACAGAGAGGGTAATGCAGTACCAATTCCTAGAAGGCTTCAATCCTATGAACATCGAATCATATGATGGAACCACATATCCAGCCGTATGGATAGAGGATTTCCACCTCCACATCCACATGGCGCGAGGAGACGACCTCCACGCCATTAAATATTTACCGCTCAAGCTTAAAGGCCCAGCTCGACACTGGCTGAACAGCCTTCCCGAAGACTCTATAGTTTGATGGGAAGAGCTTGAGGATGCTTTTCGAGCAAACTTTTAGGGCACCTATGTCCGGCCTCCGGATGCTGATGACCTAAATTGCATCACGCAACAACCCGGAGAATCTTCTAGACAATTCTGGAACTGATTCGTGACTAAAAAAATCAGATCGTTGACTGTCCGGATGCCGACGCCTTGGCTGCCTTTAAGCGTCAAGGAAGAATGGATTGTACGGCAGCTCGGCCAGCACAAACTAAGAACTATAGCAGCCCTTACTTCCCTCATGACCCACTTTTGCACGGGCGAAGACAGTTGGGTTGCTCGCAAGAACACCACCCAAACACACCCGATACCTTCGAGGTTCAGGACGGAAATGGAAAGCCCCGACGCAGCAAGAATAAACGTCGCCACAACGACGATGAAGGTGAGGATACAACAGTAAATGCTAGATTCCGAAACCAAAAATTCGAAGACTGAAAGAAAGCCCCTAAAGGCAATAGTGATGGCTCGTCCAGACTGGACGCAATTCTTGACAGGCCTTGTCAGATCCACGGCACATCAGAGAAGCCCGCCAACCACTCCAACCGAAATTGTTGGGTGATCAAACAGGTCGGCAAACTCACTGCCGAAGACTCGGGCAAAAGCCCACAAAGCGAAGATGATGACGAACCCCACAAGTCAAATAATGGAGACCAGAAACCCTTCCCTTCCGATGTCAAGACGGTAAACATGATCTATGCAACCCACATACCGAAGAAGGAGAGGAAGTGAGCACTAGGGACGTATACTCCGTCGAGCTAGTAGCACCAAAGTTCAATCCATGGTCAGCCTCCCCGGTCACGTTCGATCGCAGGGATCATCTCACCAGCATACGCCATGAAGGGTCTGCAGCCCTAGTGCTAGACCCCATCATCGATGGATTCCACCTCACTAGAGTCCTAATGGACGGAGGGAGCAGCCTCAACCTGATAGACGAGGATACAATGAGGAAAATGCGGATCGATCCATCAAGGACTAAACCAAGTAACACCACCTTCAAAGGGGTCATTCCGAGAGTGGAGGCCCATTGCACGGGCACCGTGACGCTCGAAGTAGTGTTCAGATCTCTGGATAATTTCCGAAGCGAGGACTTGATCTACGATATTGCACCTTTTCACAGCGGCTATCACGCCCTCCTTGGCCGAACAGCGTTCCCCAAATTCAATGCCATTCCGCATTACGCGTACCTCAAGTTGAAGATGCATGGTCCTTCGGGCATCATAACTATCAACGGCAATACATAATGCTCACTTCAAACCGAAGAGCACCGAAGAGCACACTGCGGCCCTAGTGGCCGAAGACCACACCGGCTCATATAGGTCTGGATGCCGACCTGCCGTACGGGCCGGTGACAATAGTAAACGGGTTCGAACCCGTTCCCCGTCATGGGAACCCGCATGTGTTCACCGCAAATAGGGATATGCACCCCACGGCACGCCCACATTCTTCACGCTCTATGTGCCTCGTCAGCCCAACTTCGCCCTCAAAATACAATGGGCAGCCGTGAGGCATACATTAACCCGAAGTACATGTCCGGTTAAACCGAACTTCGGAATTGCCTCGTCTTCGGACGACCCGGGGACCAACTCCAGACACCCCAAAGCTTAAAGCTCCACCAGAAGGGTCCTCGCCCATCAAAGGTCTCATCGAAGGTCCCAATCCCCTCCTATCAGAAGCAAAGGCGCAGATGTGCAACAGGGCATAGTGAAGGCTTCAACTCACACGTCAAGGCCCTGTGTCAACCTTTCCTCTATACAATTTCTTTTTTTTCTTTTAATCTTACAAGTACTGCCTTCGCAGTTCAAATTGTACGGTTAGATGTGCTGAGCTTACGAGAAATAATGAAAATGCCCTTTATGGTGTTCGGATATCCGCATCCTATGACTCGTTGTCTCCCTTTCCGATTCTCTCCTCGCTCTTCGAACAGCCCAACATGAAGATATATTAATCAGTCAAGAGTTTGATTTATATATCAGCTCAATATCTTCAAGTTCGGCGCCGCTTCCCTCTAGGTGCCCGGCGTCTCGGATATTGCACTATATGCATCTATTCCGAACTATGTCTTGCGTCAATAGTTGGGTTGCCCAGCTCTGTGTTTGCCCCTTATGTTATGCATGTTCAGCTAAGAGGGCAAAGGGAGAACCCCTGCGATTGTACTACTAGTTTGCCCGGTCAATTACCTCAGGAGGAAAAGGCCGAAAACTTATCATCATAGTAAGCACGAACGGGTCTGTGATCCGATGATGAGGTTGGACTCTAAAAATTGTTGGTGATTTCACCGTGTCACACGAAGGGTTCGTCTTAACACAAACCACATGATCGGAAGGGGCAGGCTTTAATCCCTAAGTACATCACAATACACCAGGGGCTAGGTCCTAGTCCCCATCATCAAGCTCCTAAGGCTAAGTGAAAGCAGTAAAACCAAATAGTCGGATTGCCTGGTTTCGCTCCCGCACTACTCATACGTCTCTGTCGTATCTATATTTTTTTATTGTTCCATGCCAATATTCTACAACTTTTACATAATTTCGGTAACTTTTTATACTACTTTTGGGACTAACATATTGATCCAGTGCCCAGCGCTAGTTCCTATTTGTTGCATGTTTTTTGTTTCGCAGAAAATCCATATCAAACATAGTCCAAACGGGATAAAAACTGACAGAGATTTTTTGGAATATATGTGAATTTTGGGAAGTGGAATCAACGCGAGACGATGCCCCAGGGGCCCACGAGGGTGAGGGGGGCGCCCCAAGGGGTAGGGCGCACCCTGGGCCCTCGTGGCCACCCCGTAAGGCGGTTGGTGCTCTTCTTTTGCTGCAAGAAAGCCAATGTTCGGATAAAAATCGTGTCCAAATTTCAGCCCAATCGGAGTTACGGATCTCCGGGAATATAAGAAATGGTGAAAGGCCAGAATCTGGAGGGCAGAAACAGAGAGAGACAGAGAGACAGATCCAATCTCGGAGGGGCTCTCGCCCCTCCCATGCCATGGAAGCCAAGGACCAGGGGTAAACCCTTCTCCCATCTAGGGGGGAAGGTCAAGGAAGAAGAAGAAGGAGGGGGGCTCTCTCCCCCTCTCTCCCGGTGGCGCCGGAACACCGCCGGGGCCATCATCGTGTGACGGCGATCTACACCAACACCTCCATCATCTTTACCAACATCTTCATCACCTTCCCCCATCTATCTAAAGCAGTCCACTCTCCCACAACCCGATGTACCCTCTACTTGAACATGGTGCTTTATGCTTCATATTATTATCCAATGATGTGTTGCCATCCTATGATGTCTGAGTAGATTTTCGTTGTCCTATCGGTAATTGGTGAATTGCTATGATTAGTTTAATTTGCTTGTGGTTATGTTGCTGTCCTTTGGTGCCCATCATATGAGCGCCCGCGTGGATCACACCATAGGGTTAGTTGTATGTTGATTGGACTATGTATTGGAGGGCAAGAATGACAGAAGCTTCAACCTAGCATAGAAATTGATGCATACGGGATTGAAGGGGGACCAATATATCTTAATGCTATGGTTGGATTTTACCTTAATGAACGTTAGTAGTTGCGGATGCTTGCTAATAGTTCCAATCATAAGTGCATAGAATTCCAAGTCAGGGATGACATGCTAGCAGTGGCCTCTCCCACATAAAACTTGCTATCGGTCTAGTAAAGTAGTCAATTGCTTAGGGACAATTTTGCAACTCCTACCACCACTTTCCACACTCGCTATACTAACTTTATTGCTTCTTTACCTAAAACAGCCCCTAGTTTTTTATTTATGTGCTCTTTATATTCTTGCAAACCTATGCCGTTACACCTACAAAGTACTTCTAGTTTTATACTTGTTCTAGGTAAAGCGAACGTCAAGCATGCGTAGAGTTGTATCGTTGGTCGATAAAACTTGAGGGAATATTTGTTCTACCTTTAGCTCCTCGTTGGGTTCGACACTCTGACTTATCGAAAGAGGCTACAATTGATCCCCTATACTTGCGGGTTATCAAGACCTTTTTCTAGCGCCGTTGTCGGGGAGTTATAGCGTGGGGTGAATATTCTCATGTGTGCTTGTTTGCTTTATCACTAAGTAGTTTTTATTTTTTTCTCTTGTTTTCTATCTTTAGTTATGGGTAGGAAACGCAAAATACCAAAAAAATAGTGGTACCTACTGAACCAATGGTTGAAGAACCACTCAAAATATATCACACTACTGAAGCTTTTTACTTGGATAATCTTTGCTCCCTATGTGCTCGGGCTGAAACCCCAACTAGCTTAGTTGAGGGCAAATCTTTAGATGAGCATGCTTGTTATGTGCGACACCGCATATCTGAAAAAGGGAAACTTTTACTAGATCAAATTCATCGTTTGCCGTGCTATGCTTGGAATTTATGTGAAATATATGATTGTACTTGTTGTTCTAAAGACCCTAAGAAGCACCTTCCTTACCAATGTGAGTTTAGTGATGGAATCGTATCTTCGTATACGAAGGGTGTTTATAATTACTATGATGTTCAACAAATTGAAGAATTTGTTGCTTTTAGGGGTACTTCTGAAATTGCTTCTTTTATTGAAGAGTGTGATACTACTCTCTACAAATCTGAAAATTTGGCCCTACTTAAATATTGCTATGATAATTATGCTTCTAGTCCTATTATCTTTTTGAATTCTCCCGACTACACTATATCGGAGAAGTTTGCTCTTGTTAAGGATTATATTGATGGGTTGCCTTTTACCGTTGCACATGATGATTTTGATGAATATAATATGCATGTGCTTGCTGCTCCTACTTGCAATTATTATGAGAGAGGAACTACATCTCCGCCTCTTTATGTTTCCAACACGATAGAATTGCAAGAAACTGCTTATGCTATGTATTGGCCTTTACTTGATGTGCATGAATTGTTCTTGTATGACATGCTGGTGCATAGGAACAGAGTCAGACTTCGTCATTTCTTGATATATGTTGATTTGTGCTCACTACTAAACTACAAAACATTGTTAATTAAAATTGGCTTTGATATACCTTGGGATCCGGGTGGATCCATTACTTGAGCATTTTATGCCTAGCTTAATGGCTTTAAAGAAAGCATTGCCAGGGAGACAACCTAGAAGTTCTAGAGAGTCATTTATTTCTGTTGAGAGCTTTTATATAGTTTAAAAACAAAAAAATAAAGAGGGGCACCCAAAACTTTTCAAAAAGGAAAGTGAAAGTGAGAGAGACAAGCATTGTTGAAGTGGGGGGAGCTCCTTGAACTTTGTTCATGCTCACCGAAACTTTGTGAATCTTAATTACAAAAACTTTTCAACAAAAATAATTATCCCCTTGTACAATTCCATTGTATTATAAATAATGTGCCAAGATTTGCCTTTAGGAAGTTTACATTGCTTGTTGGTTTGTGCGGTGCAAAACAGAAACTTTGGCTGTAGTGCGCGATTTTACATTTTTTACTGGAACGTCAAACGGTTCTGAAACTTTTTGCACTGTCTTTCTATACAAATTTTTTATTTTTCCTAAATTTTTCAGAATTTTTGGAGTACCAGAGGTATGGTGAATGTTCAGATTACTAAAAACTGTCCTGTTTAAGACAGATTCTGTTTTTGATGCATTGTTTTGCTTGTTTTGATGAAACTATCGATTTCTATCAGTGGATTAAGCCATGGAAAAGTTATATTGCAGTAGCTACAATACAAAAACAAAATTTGAATTGGTTTGCAACAGTACTTAGAGTAGTGATTTGCTTTATTATACTAACGGATCTTACCGAACTTTCTGTTGAGTTTTGTGTGGATGAAGTCATCAAAGATCGAGGAGGTCTCGATATGAGGAGAAGGAGGAGAGGCAAGAGCTCAAGCTTGGGGATGCCCAAGGCACCCCAAGTAAATATTCAAGGAGACTCAAGCGTCTAAGCTTGGGGATGCCCTAGAAGGCATCCCATCTTTCTTCAACAAGTATCGGTATGTTTTCGGTTTCGTTTCGTTCATTTGATATGTGCAAATCTTGGAGCGTCTTTTGCACTTAGTTTTCACTTTTCTTTGATGCACCATGATGGTATGAGATAGTCCATGGTTGATTTATAGACTACTCTTTGCACTTCGTTTATATCTTTTGAGTATGGCTTTATAGAATGCTTCATGTGCTTCACATATATCATTTGAAGTTTGGATTGCATGTTTCCCTACACATAGAAAACCGCCATTTGTAGAATGCTCTTTTGCTTCACTTATATCTATTAGAGTGTGGGCATATCTTTTGTAGAAAGAATTAAACTCTCTTGCTTCACTTATATCTATTTAGAGAGTTGACAGGAATTGGTCATTCACATGGTTAGTCATAAAATCCTACATAAAACTTGTAGATCACTGAATATGATGTGTTTGATTCCTTGCAATAGTTTTGCGATATAAAGATGGTGATATTAGAGTCATGCTAGTGGGTAGTTGTGGATTGTAGAAATACTTGTGGTGAAGTTTGTGATTCCCATAGCATGCACGTATGGTGAACCGTTATGTAACAAAGTCGGAGCATGATTTATTTACTAATTGTCTTCCTTATGAGTGGCGGTCGGGGACGAGCGATGGTCTTTTCCTACTAATCTATCCCCCTAGGAGCATGCACGTAGTACTTTGTTTTGATGACTAATAGATTTTTGCAATAAGTATGTGAGTTCTTTATGACTAATGTTGGGTCCATGGATTATACGCACTCTCACCCTTCCATCATTGCTAGCCTCTTCGATAACTTGCATTGCCCTTTCTCACCTCGAAAGTTGGTGCAAACTTCGCCGGTGCATCCAAACCCCGTAATATGATACGCTCTGTCACACATAAGCCTCCTTATATCTTCCTCAAAACAGCCACCATACCTACCTATCATGGCATTTACATAGCCATTCCGAGATATATTGCCATGCAACTTCCATCATCATCATATACATGACTTGAGCATTCATTGTCATATTGCTTTGCATGATCGTAAGATAGCTAGCATGATATTTTCATGGCTTGTCCGCTTTTTGATATATGTGTTATGCTAGATCATCGCACATCCTGGTACACTGCCAGAGGCATTCATATAGAGTCATACTTTGTTCTAGATATCGAGTTGTAATATTGAGTTGCAAGTAAATAAAAGTGTGATGATCATCATTATTAGAACATTGTCTCATGTGAGGTTATCAAAATAAAAGTGGCCAAAGAAGCCCTAAAAAAGAGAGAGGCCAAAGAAGCCTACAAAAGAAGAGAAAAAAATAAAAAATGAGAGAAAAGAGAGAAGGGATGATGTTACTATCCTTTTACCACACTTGTGATTCAGAGTAGCACCATGTTCTTCATATAGAGAGTCTCTTGAGTTATCACTTTCATATACTAGTGGAATTTTCATTATAGAACTTGGCTTGTATATTCCAACAATGGGCTTCCTCAAATGCCCTAGGTCTTCATGAGCAAGCAAGTTGGATGCACACCCACTTAGTTTCAGTTTGAGCTTTCATACACTTATAGCTCTAGTGCATCCGTTGCATGGCAATCCCTACTCCTCGCATTGACATCAATTGATGGGCATCTCCATAGCCCATTGATTAGTCGCGTCGATGTGAGGCTTTCTTCCTTTTTGTCTTCCCCACACAGCTCCACCATCATATTCTATTCCACCTATAGTGCTATATCCATGGCTCACGCTCATGTATTGTGTGAAAGTTGAAAAGGTTTGAGAACATCAAAAGTATGAAACAATTGCTTGGCTTGTCATCGGGGTTGTGCATGATTTGAATATTTTGTGTGGTGAAGATGGAGCATAGCCAGACTATATGATTTTGTAGGGATAACTTTCTTTGGCCATGTTATTTTGAGAAGACATGATTACTTTATTAGTATGCTTGAAGTATTATTATCTTAATGTCAAATGATAGACTACTGCTTTGAATCACTCGTGTCTTAATATTCATGCCATGATTAGATTACATGATCAAGATTATGCTAGGTAGCATTCCACATCAAAAATTATCTTTTTTATCATTTACCTACTCGAGGACGAGCAGGAATTAAGCTCGGGGATGCTGATACGTCTCTGTCGTATCTATAATTTTTTATTGTTCCATGCCAATATTCTACAACTTTTACATACTTTTGGCAACTTTATACTATATTTGGGACTAACATAATGATCCAGTGCCAGTTCCTGTTTGTTGCATTTTTTGTTTCGCAGAAAATCCATATCAAACGAAGTCCAAACGGGATAAAAACTGACGGAGAATTTTTTTTGGAATATATGTGAATTTTGGGAAGTGGAATCAACGCGAGACGATGCCCGAGGGGCCCACGAGGGTAAGGGGCGTGCCCCGGGGGGTAGGGTGCGCCCTGGGCCCTTGTGGCCACCCCATAAGGTGGTTGGTGCCCTTCTTTCGCCGCAAGAAAGCCAATATCCGGGTAAAAATTGTGTCCAAATTTCAGCCCAATCAGAGTTACGGATCTCCGGGAATATAAGAAACGGTGAAAGGCCAGAATCTGGAGGGCAGAAACAGAGAGAGACAGATCCAATCTCGGAGGGGCTCTCGCCCCTCCCATGCCATGGAATCCAAGGACCAGGGGGTAAACCCTTCTCCCATCTAGGGGGAAGGTCAAGTAAGAAGAACAAGGAGGGGGCCCTCTCCCCCTCTCTCCCGGTGGCGCCGGAACGCCGCCGGGGCCATCATCGTGTGACGGCGATCTACACCAACACCTCCGTCATCTTCACCAACATCTTCATCACCTTCCCCCATCTATCTACAGCGGTCCACTCTCCCGCAACCCGTTGTACCCTCTACTTAAACATGGTGCTTTATGCTTCATATTATTATCCAATGATGTGTTGTCATCCTATGATGTGTGAGTAGATTTTCGTTGTCCTATCGGTAATTGGTGAATTGTTATGATTAGTTTAATTTCCTTGTGGTTATGTTGTTGTCCTTTGGTTCCAATCATATGAGCGCGCGCGTGGATCACACCATAGGGTTAGTTGTATGTTGATAGGACTATGTATTGGAGGGCAAGAGTGACAGAAGCTTCAACCTAGCATAGAAATTGATGCATACGGGATTGAAGGGGGACCAGTAGATCTTAATGCTATGGTTGGGTTTTACCTTAATGAACATTAGTAGTTGCGGATGCTTGCTAATAGTTCCAATCATAAGTGCATAGAATTCCAAGTCAGGGATGACATGCTAGCAGTGGCCTCTCCCACATAAAACTTGCTATCGGTCTAGTAAAGTAGTCAATTCCTTAGGGACAATTTCGCAACTCCTACCACCACTTTTCCACACTCGCTATACTAACTTTATTGCTTCTTTACCTAAAACAGCCACTAGTTTTTATTTACGTGCTCTTTATATTCTTGCAAACCTATCCCATTACACCTACAAAGTACTTCTAGTTTTATACTTGTTCTAGGTAAAGCGAACGTCAAGCGTGCATAGAGTTGTATCGGTGGTCGATAAAACTTGAGGGAATCTTTGTTCTACCTTCAGCTCCTCGTTGGGTTCGACGCTCTTACTTATCTAAAGAGGCTACAATTGATCCCCTATACTTGTGGGTTATCAACTACCGCCTCTGGGCACCAAGACGTTGGCTAAGGGTAACAGTGCAGAGATGAAACACCGCTTGTGATATTCACTTGGGGGCTAAAGATGACGATTGGCAGCTTTCAGAATAAACATACGGCCACACAGGAGTCAAAATGTAATCATTACAATATCAAATAAGTTCGCCAGGTGCATAATAAAGCATAAGTCCCACTTGGTACAAACTTGCTACAACTACTCAAGCATTACATTTTTCGAACACTGGCCCTCTAACGGCCGCGCTCCGGTCATCACCTACGTGAAGTACTGCTCGGGGCGGCGATGCTCCTTCCCCTGGGCAGAGGACCAGTGGCCATCTCCATTGGATTAATCCTTGGCCAATGAACCATGGTCTTCGCAGACGCGAGCCTCGCCCCCTCAAGGCACGTCGACCACTTCACGGTGTCATTCCGGAGCGGCGCCTCCCGCAGCTTCTGCACAAGGCCGAAGTAGGTGTCCGAAATGGGCTCGGCCGGCCACAGGCTGACACAGAGGTCCTTGAAGGCCAGCTCGGACATTCGATGCATTTCCATCAGCTACTTCATTTGATCACTGAGGATGGGCGGACGCTCGGAGTCCGGAAACTGTGACCAAAAGAGAGCCGCTGCATGGAATCCTCCTCGAGGGTGGCATAGTGCCTCGCCACGGCCGCTGCATTCTTCGGAAGTTCGGCGAAGACGCCTGCGGAGCATCAGACCCTCGTCAGCAGGGCGAATCTGTTGCCTCCGAACACACTCTGCAGTAAATATTTATTACCATTGGCAATTTGCATGGCTTGCCGAAGCTCCTCCCAGACACCTCGGGCATAACTCCTCGCCTCTTGGAGCTCCTTCTCCACCTTGAATAGATGGGAGTATTGCTTGGTGTTAGGGCCAGAAGCGACTCTACGTTAAAGGAGAAAAAGTTGTCACACAAAGGCACAATTTGCGCTTGAGCAATGTTTTTATTATTACCTTCGGTGTAAAGTAAAACTGTCGTTTCAGATTCTAGACATCACTTGGTACCGAACAGGGGGGAGACTTGCTGAGGAACTCGCCCCACAAACCGAATACTGGTCGGATGAATGGAGACCGGATACAAGTCTCGGCGTTGGAGGCAAGTTCGGGGGCTACTGAAGGAGTCATGGTCCTCGAGGCGATGGCCCATTATACATGGGACGGCCTGGTGGGGCCGTACTATCACAGGAGATCTATGAAGCCGTGGTGTGCCCTCCAAGTCAAGAAGGCATAGGTCTCTTTGATTCCTAATTGTAATCTGTCTTTGTAACCCTAACCCTATCGGTGTCTATATGAACTGAGGGTTGTAGTCATTAGGGAGAGAGCTATCTTCATCCCCCGTAGCCTAGGGTTTAGCTCATGCTGATCTCGAGGTAGATCTACTCTGTAAACCACGTTATACAATCAATACAATCAAGCACGGCATAGGGTTTTACCTCTTCAAGAGGGCCCGAACCTGGGTAAACACTGTGTTCGTCGTCCCTTGTCACCCATCGATCCTAGATCCACATCTCAGGACCCCCTACCCCGAGGTCTGCCGGTTTTGACACCGACAATGGGGAGGTGGTATATGATGGTTATCAACATCTCGTCGGGGAGCCTGCTGATGAAGTCCACGTTCACCAGAGGCTCTTGCGGTTCTGGCTTGACCCGCCCCCGCTTGTTGGCCGGCTCGTCCTCCATCTTGCAACAGGCGGCGATCCTCGGGGGCGGTGCTTGTAGATGAGAATGGAGGACTGTTCTACGTACCTTCCCGAGGCGGCCGAAACAAAAGTCCAAAACCAGCAATAAATTGCAGCGCCACGGCGTGCGCGGCGGACTGCTCACAGTCGTCTCGTCTAATCAAACAGCTGCCCGCGGTAGTAAATGGTTAGTTGAACACTCATGGTTGGACTAATACGACCATTTGTGATAATAACATGGTGTCTATTTGTTAAAAATGCCTAGGAGAATCAATGTATAAAAAGGCGAAACGAACCCTGAATAATTTCGTATGTTTAGCACAGTTGCATGTTGCCTCTGTAAAATAAATCAAGGCGGGAAGATATAGCGTATGTTGTTTCGCACATAGATCATGTGATCAAGTTCCCTCTCGGAACCATGAGGCTTCTTGATAGAAGCTCCAGTTTGTATGAAAGAAAATATGAGTCAAAGCTGAGTTGAAAAGGGCAGCAATATCTAACCCCCAGCTTACAGAAGGTACAAAAGCACGATGATTAATTGTTCATCAGGTTTACACAAAATCCAAATTGAAGAGGACAATAACAACTAACTCAACCAAAGTTTTCGGCAGTCGCAATCAAATGGATCGGTCTGATCCATAAAATCAAGATCCTAGAATAGAAAATCTACTGGTACATGAAGACAAGTTGTTGTAAATAGAAGCCCTTTTGTCCACCTGAAACTTCTTTTTATGCTGTTCAACATGTCCATCCGTGAGAAAGTTTTTGGTAAAAACTTAATCCTCATGGAAGAATGTGACAAAGCTAGTGTTTTCATGGTTGGATGCATATCCTTCCAGTGTTATTGTCCTCAAACGAATGTCATGAGAACTGAGAAAATCCCGGTGCTTCTTATGCCACCGATTGGTTATACCTTTTTGTCCATGTCCTTTAGCCTAAATAGACATGAAGACTGAAAACAGTTAATGCCTAAAACAAATAGTATAGTTGAACGGTTAGTTCTAGTAAAGTATATTAATGTGCTTGATATCATTAGCGATCTATATACAAATTCTCCAGACATGGAAAGCATCGCAGCAAGCCCGTAATCATGTTCAGGTCAAAACACCACGTACTGATATGTAAGGTCTTGACAAAATCCAGCACCATTGATAGGGTACCCATGGACAAACTCTTCATTGAGCATAGAACATAATATTAGTACCAAAAGCGCACTCCAAGATTATACAAAACTTATGCGCACAACTGAAAAATGTAGCTTATGATTACAAAAGTGTTGATGATATAAAACTTACACACACAAATGAAAAATGCAGCTTATGATTACAAAAGTGTTGATGATAATATACGGTACTAACTCTCTGACTTAAGTACAGGTAGGTAGGTAGGTTCTGCTTTTCTTCCTTTTAGCCTCTGTAATTTCCCCCCACTTGTACAGTTGATACCTTGTTCTTAATAATAATGGGCTGTGGAGCTTTGCTCCATAGTAAATATTCAAAAAATAATAATATACAGTACCTGAATAAGTGTGGAGCCAACCACCATCTTGTGACCTTCAAACGGATTAGGAATTACATGCAAGGTCTCTAGTTTAGGCGCAGAGACCACAGTTATTTGCGAAGGTGCATAACAATAATCGAGGAGCAGCCTTTGGAGTGAAGGGGCGTCTTTGATGATGAGCTCCTCTCCTTTAAAGCAAATTCCAATGCTTACCAGGTGAGGCGACTTTATTTGGAGACAACGGATACAGATTTCTTTTCCAAAAACAAGCAACAAGCGCTCCAGGGCAGGGCAGCAGGAGTGGATGATGATGTGCAGTGAGGCCCTCGACAGATCCACCACCACAAGCGCGAGTTTTTTTAGCAGTGGGAGTCGAAGCATTTGTACGAGATTGTCCGGTAGATGAAACCGGTCCAGGGTGGTGGTGTGGAGAGAGGAGGAAAACCATGAGATGGACATTGGTGGTGAGGGCACAGCTACAACGCTTGGTGGACAGCTATTTGCATAGTAATGGTAGAACCCAAGACGCTGGAGTTTTTCAAATTGATGGGATGTCAGCCAGGCAACCACCGTGCAGGGTATGTGCAGCAGGCAGCATGCTGGGATGCATAGGCGTTGAACGGAGCCCTGGTGGGAGGAGATGATGACTTCATGGAGTTCAAAATCATGAACGACAGATAGCCGGCGACAGTCGAGATTAAGAGGTGTGGCGCGCCACAGAGTGTGCCACCGAGAAGCGAGGACCTGTGTGCGGCAGCCATCCTTTATGGGGAGAAGGAAGATGATCTCCCCAAGGATGGCGTCCGGGAGATCCCTGATACGGTCCGCCCGATATTCTACGGGTTCCTCAGATCTAGGGCGGGCGTGGTCGCTTCTGCCCGCACTGCCGGGTGAAGGATCTACAGCTGGCGGCGCCGCTGGCCGGAGCCTCATATGTGTACATAGCAATCTGGAAAAAAAGAAACATACATGTAGGACATTCAAAATCAATTCTCAAGATCTGGAAAAAAAGTCAAAAAAGGACCCACAAAATCAATTCTCAAGATCTGGCTATGAATTATTAGCATGCTCGCTAACCCTAGTCGGAGTATTAGCAAAAAAATCATTTGTACACAATAAACAATTAATCACTAACCATAGGTACCATTCAAACATTCAATACACTACATGGATCAAACGAATCTTACTCTGATTTCGTGGACTGGGTGAACATAACCAAGTATTTCTATTCCCAACAAAAGGGGCGGGGGGAGGGGACTAACCGGTTTTCCGTCAGAGTCAGAGTCATTGCCGGAGTAGTTGTGGACCTCCGGCTCCGGCAGGGGAGGCACGATGATGGTGAAGAAGTCAAGGTCGCGCTGCTGCCCGTGCGAGACATCGTCGGAGGCGGCGGCAACCTGTACGCCCAGCTTCATGCGTTGCGCGGGTGCTTCACCAACCCTGGCGTCCCACTCCCACCGATGGTGCACTTCGGCAAAATTCTAATACACTCCATGCAGAGTGACAACTGTGGATGGGGTGGGCGGCCACCTATTATGACCAGCAGATCGGGCGCGCCATTAATATGGAGCAGTGGGAGTGAGGTGGGCGGCGTTCAAACGGTTGGCTCTCGTCCCGGTGAGCCTGCGCAGCGGACTGCTGGCGTGCCTACCGTCATTTCACATAGCTACTAGCACACCCCACGGTGAGTGCGTAGCGAACACGCGCATGCCTCGGCCTCCCGGTCTGCCTGCTAGCATGTGTCTCTCAACTCACGCATGCTCGTACGGCTCACAGGACGCATGCGCGGCACGTATTACATTGATTTTCGCTTTTCGATGATTAATTCTGCCGCTTTATTGCTTAACCGAAGCACGGCATGTACATTGTTGGTCTAACGCACACGGTTCAAATAAAGAGTCCGTTTGCAATATTGGTTGATAATTATTTATAATTTCCTGTATGTAAGAAGATTATATCAAAACTTGTCCCAAATTTGAAGAAAAAAAATATCACAGTCTATTGGTGTCCATATGACACCACGATAAGTTTCATAAATTTCAACTTAGTTTTGGATTTACTGGATTCTAAAATCAAGATTCTTGATGTTAGAAATTCTTGCATGGGGACTAAACATGCACCCAGGGACACGTACACATATGATTTTGCAATCCATTTTCATGCACTATCACGAGTCTCATGTAGATCAAATTTGATTTTTGCACATTAGATCCTTGGGAAATCAATCAATGTATAAAAATGGACAAATTTTATCTATTTTTTCAATTTTTAACCTTTGGTCGCATGTTCGCTGCAGAAAACGTTTGACATGCATCTTTGGGCCACATGCACGCGGTGGTCCTAGGACACTCACTCATGTGGGCCCGCGAGGTCGTCGTGCAGCACTATGACATGCGATGAGAGAGGTTAATTTGACCAACAAGGATGGTCAATTTTTGGTTTTTGTTATGTATGGTAGGAGTATATATATAGTACGCGTTGAAGAGGGTGGCCGGGGGAATACTATGCGTCATATAGGATAGTCACTTGCGTGCGATGCTTCCATCCGTTAGCCTGCGAGGTTGTCCTCCATCACTTTGACCCAACAAGGAGGTTTCTTTTTGGGTTGTGTTGCAGCAGGAGTATATAGTACGCGTCGAAGAGGGGAGGAGGGGGCCGGGGCAGCACAGACTACACACACGTCATGAACGATCTCGCTCCATGTGGGGACTTTTCGGTTTCCGAGGTAGGTGCCACAAAGAAGTTGTGCATATTGGGTATTAAAAACATCACCAACACATTGGGGCACGTGCAGAGGATGGTTGTCACTCATTCTCCTGCGACTCTTCCCTCCATGGGCCCACGAGGTCGTCGTCCATCTAATATATGACACAACGAGAAAGGTAATTTGACGAACAAGGAGGAGTATTTTCGGGTTGTGTTACGGTACGTAGGAGCAGCGGGCAACATATATATATACTACGTGTCAAAGAGGGGAGGGGGCAACATATATATACTACGTGTCATGAACCTCGGTTCATGTGGGGGACTTAAAGGTTTCCGAGGCAGGTGCCACATCAAAGTTCTACATATATATTAGGTATTCAAACATCACAACCACACATCTCCATACATGTGTTTGCCCCACAAGCAAGCGATGGCGGTTGTCCTCTAGCACTCGCTCACGGGGTTATCGGCGAGATGCTTTGTCCATCTCTGTGTGCCCACTTGGTCAATCACTTCGACCGACAGCGATAAAGGTTAATTTGACTTATAATTAGGAGGGGATTAAATTTTGGTTCATATTATATGGTATGGTACATGCAACTATACTTTGAGCGCATGTGTATACACGAATCCCTACCATCGGTCGAAGTGGGGGAGGGGAGGGGCGAGCATGCGACGCGTCATGAACAAGATCTGTGTGGGGACTGTGCAATTTTCGACGCATGCATGCGCCACATCAAAATGTTGTGCTTTTGGTATTCAAACATATACGCATGCATCACGATGTCCATACATATGTTTGGGGCACATACATGCACTGGTTGTCTTTGGACACTCTCTCCCTCGCTTGGTTATCACTGATGGCCTATATATTTGTGGGCCCGCGTGGACGTCCATCACTTCGACCAACAACGCGAGAGGGGTTACCAGGGTGGATTCTTATTCTCTTGGTTCGCGTTACCGTATAGTCGTACGCGATCATGGTGAGATTCGAGACCTAAGTTCGAGGGCTCACATACACATGAATCCCTATATATATATATATATAGTATACGCATCGTGAACCCTCGCTCCATGTGGGGACCTTCCGGTTCCAAAAGCACGCTGCTACATCAAAGTTGTGCATTGGGTATATTCAAACACCACATGACACTTCATACATATGTTTGGGCCACATGCACGTAGTGGTTGTTTTCACGCAGGCCCTCGCGTGGTTATCGGCGACAAGCTAGCCTATTTCGTGGGGCCGCGTGTGGACGTCCATGCATGACTTTGACCCAACAACAAGAGAGGTTATACGACCAAGGTGGTGATTCTTCTTGGTCAGTCTTACAATACGCCTTGGTGAGATGCCCCTCCCACCGACTCAAAGTGTGTGTGTGTGTGTGTGTGTGTGTGTGTGTGTGTGTTGGGGGACACGGTACTACTTCGCACTAGATGAACCTCCGTGGGGTCGGGGATGTTCGGTTAATTTGCGATGCACATGTGCCACATCAAATTTGTCATTTGGTTCTTTAAATATCACACCACCTCGTTTTCACACAAACACACACATATATCAGGCCACCCACACGTGTGGTTCGTATGCGGTCTCACCCATCTAACGCCAGAAGAACACATATGTGGGCCCGCACACGGTCCACATTTGATCGAAAGCAAAGGGGGGGAAGGGTTGACCATGATTTACTCCTTTCGGTTTTGTGTTACGATAGGGTGAGGTGTTAGACCTAGCTATTTGGGGGTATGCATTCATAGCTAGGATTCCCCTCCCGCCAACACGAAGTGTGTGTGTGTGTGTGTGTGTGTGTTTGTGGGGGGGCTAGCAATAATAACGTGCGCTTTGTGCGACAAGTGCCACATCAAAGTTGTGCATTAGGTATTTGTGTTGGGGAACGTAGAATGCAATTTCAAAAAAATCCTATGATCACGCAAGATCTATCTAGGTGATGCATAGCAACGAGAGGGGGAGAGTGTGTCCACATACCCTCGTAGACCGAAAGTGCAAGCGTTAGCTTAACGCGGTTGATGTAGTCGAACGTCTTCTCGATTCAACCGATCAAGAACCGAACGTACGGCACCTCCGAGTTCTGCACACGTTCAGCTCGATGACGTCCCTCAAACTCTTGATCCAGCAAAGTGTCGAGGGAGAGTTTCGTCAGCATGACGGCGTGGTGATGTGATCCGCGCAGGGCTTCGCCTAAGCACTACGACAATATGACCGGAGGAGTAAACAGTGGAGGGGGGCACCGCACACGGCTAAGAAACAATTGAAGTGTTTAGAGGTGCCCCCCCCCCCCCGCCCCCGTATATAAAGGAGGGAGAGGGGAGGAAGCCGGCCTAGGGCGTGCCAAGTGGGGGGATCCTAGTCCTATTCGCCCCCCCCCCCCCACTTCCTTCTATCGGAGGGGAAAAGGGGAAGGAGAGGGAAAGGGAGAAGGAAAGTGGGGCCGCGCCCCCTCCCCTAGTCCAATTCGGACTCCCATGGGAGGCGCACACCACCCCCTTGTGGGCTGCCTTGCCTCTCCCCTATGGCCCATTACTTCCCCCGGGGGGTTCCAGTAACCCCCCAGTACTCCGATAAATACCTGAAACACTCTAGAACCATTCCGGTGTTGGAATACTATCGTCCAATATATCAATCTTTACCTCTCGACCATTTCGAGACTCCTCGTCATGTCCGTGATCTCAACCGGGACTCTGAACCAACCGGTGTCGGAATAATGCTTTTTGGAGTAATTCTAATGTCTTTTCTCCCATAATATGCAAGGATTCCGGCAGCTAGAAATCTGGACCTGAAAAAGCTACATGATGACCCACAAGTATAGGGGATCTATCATAGTCCTTTCGATAAGAGTGTCGAACCCAACGAGGAGCAGAAGGAAATGATAAGCGGTTTTCAGCAAGGTATTCTCTGCAAGCACTGAAATTATCGGTAACAGATAGTTTTGTGATAAGGTAATTTGTAATGAGCAACAAGTAACAAAAGTAAATAAAGTGCAGCAAGGTGGCCCAATCCTTTTTGTAGCAAAGGACAAGCCTGGACAAACTCTTATATAGAGAAAAGCGCTCCCGAGGACACATGGGAATTATCGTCAAGCTAGTTTTCATAATGTTCATACGATTCGCGTTCGGTACTTTGATAATTTGATATGTGGGTGGACCGGAGCTTGGGTGCTGCCCTTACTTGGAAAAGCATCCCACTTATGATTAACTCCTATTGCAAGCATCCGCAACTACAAAATAAGTATTAAGGTAAACCTAACTATAGCATGAAACATATGGATCCAAATCAGCCCCTTACGAAGCAACGCATAAACTAGGGTTTAAGCTTTTGTCACTCTAGCAACCCATCATCTACTTATTACTTCCCAATGCCTTCCTCTAGGCCCAAATAATGGTGAAGTGTCATGTAGTCGACGTTCACATGACATCACTAGAGGAGAGACAACATACATCTCATCAAAATATCGAACGAATACCAAATTCACATGACTACTAATAGCAAGACTTCTCCCATGTCCTCAGGAACAAACGTAACTACTCACAAAGCATATTCATGTTCATAATCAGAGGAGTATTAATATGCATATAGGATCTGAACATATGATCTTCCACCAAATAAACCAACTAGCATCAACTATAAGGAGTAATCAACACTACTAGCAACCTACAGGTACCAATCTCAGACTTAGAGACAAGAATTGGATACAAGAGATGAACTAGGGTTTGAGAGGAGATGGTGTTGGTGAAGATGTTCATGGAGATTGGCCCCCTCCCGATGAGAGGAGCGTTGGTGATGACGATGGCGATGATTTCCCCCTCCCGGAGGGAAGTGTCCCTCGCAGAATAGGTCCGCCAGAGCCCTAGATTGGTTCCGCTAAGGTTCCGCCTCGTGGCGGCGGAGTCTCGTCCCGAAAGCTTGCTTATGATTTTTCTTCGAACGAAAGACTTCATATAGCAGAAGATGGGCACCGGAGGGCCATCAGGGGGCCCACGAGGTAGGGGCGCGCCCAGGGGGGTAGGGCGCGCCCCCCACCCTCGTGCCCAGGGTGTGGGTCCCCTCTGGTATTTCTTCCGCTCAATATTTTTTATTATTTCCAAAATAACTTCCGTGGAGTTTCAGGACTTTTGAAGTTGTGCATAATAGGTCTCTAATATTTGCTCCTTTTCCAGCCCAGAATTCCAGCTACCGGCATTCTCCCTCTTTATGTAAACCTTGTAAAATAAGAGAGAATAGGCATAAGTATTGTGACATAATGTGTAATAACAGCCCATAATGCAATAAATATCAATATAAAAGCATGATGCAAAATGGACGTATCAACTCCCCCAAGCTTAGACCTTGCTTGTCCTCAAGCGGAAGCTGATAATGATAAATATGTCCACATGTTTAGAGGTAGAGGTGTCGATAAAATAAAATACAGACATGAGGGCATCATGATCATTCTTATAACAGCAACGTATGTGGATATTGTCATATGATTTCTTATGCTCAAGTAATAATCTATTCACAATGTCAAGTATGAATCAGAAACTTTATTGAGAACTAACAAACTATAGTCTCAGTCATTGAGGCAATTGCAATTTATCATAACATCAGAAAGAGTCTACGTAAGAGCTTTTCAGCAAGTTCACATACTCAACTATCATTTAGTCTTTTACAATTGCTAACACTCACGTGATACTTATGGTTACGGAGTTTTAATCGGACAAAGAGAAAGATAGGGGCTTATAGTTTCGCCTCCCAACCTTTTACCTCAAGGGTAACATCAACAATAATAGTTCATGCTAACTTACATCCAATTGGATATATATACCAGGATCTTTCCAACACACTATGCTTGCCAAAGGATAAAATGAAAAAGAGGAAAGGTGAAGATCACCATGACTCTTGCATAAGGGTAAGAGATAAAATCAAAAGATAGGCCCTTCGCAGAGGGAAGCAGAGGTTGTCATGCGCTTTCATGGTTGGATGCACGAAATCTTAATGCAAAAGAACGTCACTTTATATTGCCACTTGTGATGTGGACCTTTATTATGCAGTCTGTCGCTTTTACTTCTTCCACATCACAAGATCGTATAAAGCTTATTTTCTCCCACACTAATAAGTCATACATATTTAGAGAGCAATTTTTATTGCTTGCACCGATGACAACTTACTTGAAGGATCTTACTCAATCCATAGGTAGATATGGTGGACTCTTATGGCAAAACTGGGTTTAAGGGTATTTGGAAGCACAAGTAGTATCTCTACTTAGTGTAAAGAATTTGGCTAGCATGAGGGAGAAAGGCTAGCTCAACATGTTTGATGGTCCATGACAATATACTTTATCTCAGATATAAGAAAACATAACCCATTACGTTGTCTTCCTTGTCCAACATCAACTCTTTAGCATGTCATATTTTAATGAGTGCTCACAATCATAAAAGATGTCCAAGATTGTATATTTATATGTGAAACCTCTCTTTCTTTATTACTTCCTATTAATTGCAACGATGACCAAAGCTATGTGTCAACTCTCAACAACTTTTAATCATCACACTCATTCTATGTGAAGTCATTACTTTCCATAAGATCAATATGATCTCTTTATTTCTTTTTATTCTTTCTCTTTTCTTTTATTCCCTCGAGATCATGGCAAAATAATCAAGCCCTTGACTCAACACTAATCTTTATTATATATAGCTCACGGACTCGATTACATAGAGGGATCATAAAGCAAAACTTAAAACTAAATCATACCAAAAACTTTATTCTACTAGAACAAGATATTACCAAAAGGACTGAACTAAGAAAAACGATAAAGATAGGAGTGTGATGGTGATACGATACCGGGGCACCTCCCCCAAGCTTGGAAGTTGCCAAGGGGAGTGCCCATACCCATATGATTATGTCTCCTTCTTCGGAGGTGGTGATGATGGAGTTGTTGATGATGACAGTTGTGCCTTTAGCTTCTTCATACTGTAATGGAGAAGGGCAATTTCCTCCTTTAAATCATCGACCTCCGATTCCAGCTTCAAGATCTTGTCACATAAATCTCCTTTGCTTTTATATCCCCAGGTTGAGGTAGAGGGACATCCTCATCCTCCGAACTTGAATCATTGATCCTCATCAAATGAGCATCCTCCTCCTCATCCGCAGTTCGACCACAAGGAGATAGATCCCCATACGTCTTTGGGTCAGCAATGAGGTGTGAGACATAGCTCTCTCCGTCAGAATCCTAAGATGACATCTTGCTCCAAATCTGCTACACAAACAGCTCGAAACGAAAACAGAGGATATTTGCGTGATACAAGAGTCAAAACCTCCGGGAGATTATATAATGAATTTTTACCGACCAAAATACGTATCATGCAAGAAAACAGAGTCCGGAGAGTGCACGAGGTGCCCACGAGGCAGGGGGCGCGCCCTCCACCCTCGTGTCCTTCCCGGACTGCTTCTTATTTTTCTATTTTTCTAAATATTCCAAAATGGAGAAAAAATGCCATTAGAACTGTTTTGGAGTCGGTTTACTTACCGTACCACATACCTATTCCTTTTCGAAGTCTGAAGCGTTGTCGAAAGTGTCCCTTATGTATTCCTCCGGGGTTACGGTTTCAATAACATTAGTTTCAACATTTATAGGATTACCTGAGATATAATGTTTGATTCTTTGACCGTTCACCACTTTCGGATTTGTGCCTTCGAAGTTGTTGATTTTTATGGCACCGGAACGATAGACCTCCTCGATAACGTAAGGGCCTTCCCATTTAGAGAGAAGTTTTCCTGCAAAAAATCTTAAACGAGAGTTGTATAGCAATACATAATCACCTACATTAAACTCACGCTTTTGTATTCTTTTGTCATGCCATCTTTTAACTTTTTCTTTAAACAACTTGGCATTCTCATAGGCTTCACCAAGATCAATCTATGGAGCTTATGTCAAACAGCCTCTTTGTTGGGGATCGTAGCAGAAATTTAAAATTTTCTATGCATCACCAAGATCAATCTATGGAGTCATCTAGCAACGAGAGAGAGGAGTGCATCTACATACCCTTGTAGATCGCGAGCGGAAGCGTTCAAGTGAACGGGGTTGATGGAGTCGTACTCATCGTGATCCAAATCACCGATGACCGAGCGCCGAACAGACGGCGCCTCCGCGTTCAACACACGTACGGAGCAGCGACGTCTCCTCCTTCTTGATCCAGCAAGGGGGAAGGAGAGGTTGATGGAGATCCAGCAGCATGACGGCGTGGTGGTGGAAGTAGCGGGGATCCCGGCAGGGCTTCGCCAAGCGCAAGTGGGAGGGAGAGGTGTCACGGGAGGGAGAGGGAGGCGCCAGGGGCTAGGGTGCGGCTGCCCTCCCTCCCCCCCTTTATATAGGCCCCCTGGGGGGCTCCGGCCCTGGGGATCCCATCTACATGGGGGGGCGGCGGCCAAGGGGGGAAACTTGCCCCCCAAGTCAGGTGGGCGCCCCCCACCCCCAGGGTTTCCAACCCTAGGCGCAGGGGGAGGCCCATGGGGGGCGCACCAGCCCACCAGTGGCTGGTTCCCCTCCCCACTTCAGCCCATGGGGCCCTCCGGGATAGGTGGCCCCACCCGGTGGACCCCCGGGACCCTTCCGGTGGTCCCGGTACAATACCGATAACCCCCGAAACTTTCCCGGTGGCCGAATTTGGACTTCCTATATATAATTCTTCACCTCCGGACCATTCCTGAACTCCTCGTGACGTCCGGGATCTCATCCGGGACTCCGAACAGCTTTCGGGTTTCCGCATACTAATATATCTACAACCCTAGCGTCATCGAACCTTAAGTGTGTAGACCCTACGGGTTCGGGAGACATGCAGACATGACCGAGACGATTCTCCGGTCAATAACCAACAGCGGGATCTGGATACCCATGTTGGCTCCCACATGTTCCACGATGATCTCATCGGATGAACCACGATGTCGAGGATTCAATCAATCCCGTATACAATTCCCTTTGTCAATCGGTACGTTACTTGCCCGAGATTCGATCGTCGGTATCCCAATACCTCGTTCAATCTCGTTACCGGCAAGTCACTTTAACCGTAATGCATGATCCCGTGACCAACCACTTGGTCACTTTGAGCTCATTATGATGATGCATTACCGAGTGGGCCCAGAGATACCTCTCCGTCATACGGAGTGACAAATCCCAGTCTCGATCCGTGTCAACCCAACAGACACTTTTAGAGATACCTGTAGTGTACCTTTATAGTCACCCAGTTACGTTGTGACGTTTGGTACACCCAAAGCACTCTTACGGCATCCGGGAGTTACACGATCTCATGGTCTAAGGAAAAGATACTTGACATTCGAAAAGCTCTAGCAAACGAACTACACGATCTTTGCGCTATGCTTAGGATTGGGTCTTGTCCATCACATCATTCTCCTAATGGTGTGATCCCGTTATCAATGACATCCAATGTCCATAGTCAGGAAACCATGACTATCTGTTGATCAACGAGCTAGTCAACTAGAGGCTCACTAGGGACATGTTGTGGTCTATGTATTCACACATGTATTACGATTTCCGGATAACACAATTATAGCATGAACAATAGACAATTATCATGAACAAGGAAATATAATAATAACCATTTTATTATTTCCTCTAGGGCATAATTCCAACAGTCTCCCACTTGCACTAGAGTCAATAATCTAGTTACATTGTGATGAATCGAACACCCATAGAGTTCTGGTGTTGATCATGTTTTGCTCTAGGGAGAGGTTTAGTCAACGGATCTGCTACATTCAGGTCCGTATGTACTTTACAAATATCTATGTCTCCATTTTGAACACTTTCACGAATGGAGTTGAAGCGACGCTTGATATGACTGGTCTTCCTGTGAAACCTGGGCTCCTTGGCAAGGGCAATAGCTCCAGTGTTGTCACAGAAGAGAGTCATCGGGCCCAACGCATTGGGAATCACCCCTAGGTCGGTAATGAACTCCTTTACCCAGATTGCTTCCTGTGCTGCCTCTGAGGCCGCCATGTACTCCGCTTCACATGTAGATCCCGCCATGACGCTTTTCTTGCAACTGCAACAGCTTACTGCCCCTCCATTCAAAATATACACGTATCCGGTTTGTGACTTAGAGTCATCCAGATCTGTGTCAAAGCTAGCGTCGACGTAACCCTTTATGACGAGCTCTTCGTCACCTCCATATACGAGAAACATATCCTTAGTCCTTTTCAGATACTTCAGGATATTCTTGACCGCTGTCCAGTGTTCCATGCTGGGATTACTTTGGTACCTTCCTACCAAACTTATGGCAAGGTTTACATCAGGTCTGGTACACAGCATGGCATACATAATAGACCCTATGGCCGAGGCATAGGGGATGACACTCATCTTTTCTCTATCTTCTGCCAGGGTCGGGCATTGAGCCGTGCTCAATTGCACACCTTGCAATACAGGCAAGAACCCCTTCTTGGACTGATCCATATTGAACTTCTTCAATATCTTGTCAAGGTACGTACTCTGTGAAAGACCAATGAGGCGTCTTGATCTATCTCTATAGATCTTGATGCCTAATATATAAGCAGCTTCTCCAAGGTCCTTCATTGAAAAACACTTATTCAAATAGGCCTTTATACTTTCCAAGAATTCTATATCATTTCCCATCAGTAGTATGTCATCCACATATAATATGAGAAATGCTACAGAGCTCCCACTCACTTTCTTGTAAACACAGGCTTCTCCATAAGTCTGTGTAAACCCAAACGCTTTGATCATCTCATCAAATTGAATGTTCCAACTCCGAGATGCTTGTACCAACCCATAGATGGAGCAATGGAGCTTGCATACCTTGTTAGCATTCTTAGGATCGACAAAACCTTCCGGCTGCATCATATACAATTATTCCTTAAGAAAGCCGTTAAGGAATGCCGTTTTGACGTCCATTTGCCATATCTCATAATCATAGAATGCGGCAATTGCTAACATGATTCGGACGGACTTCAGCTTCGCTACGGGTGAGAAAGTCTCATCGTAGTCAACCCCTTGAACTTGTCGATAACCCTTAGCGACAAGTTGAGCCTTATAGATGGTCACGTTACCATCCGCGTCTGTCTTCTTCTTAAAGATCCATTTATTTTCTATGGCTCGCCGATCATCGGGCAAGTCAGACAAAGTCCATACTTCGTTTTCATACATGGATCCTATCTCGGATTGCATGGCTTCAAGCCATTTGTTGGAATCCGGGCCCGCCATCGCTTCTTCATAGTTCGAAGGTTCACCATTGCCTAACAACATGATTTCCATGACAGGGTTGCCGTACCACTCTGGTGCGGAACGTGTCCTTGTGGACCTACGAAGTTCAGCAGTAACTTGATCTGAAGCTTCATGATCATCATCATTAACTTCCTCCCCAGTCGGTGCAGGCACCACAGGAACATCTTCCCGCGCTGCGCTACTTTCCGGTTCGGAAGGGGTGACTATCACCTCATCAAGTTCCACTTTCCTCCCACTCACTTCTTTCGAGAGAAACTCTTTCTCCAGAAAGGACCCGTTCTTGGCAACAAAGATTTTGCCTTCGGATCTGAGGTAGAAGGTATACCCAATGGTTTCCTTAGGGTATCCTATGAAGACGCATTTCTCCGACTTGGGTTCGAGCTTTTCAGGTTGAAGTTTCTTGACATAAGCATCGCATCCCCAAACTTTTAGAAACGACAGCTTAGGTTTCTTCCCAAACCATAATTCATACGGTGTCGTCTCAACAGATTTCGACGGAGCCCTATTTAAAGTGAATGCGGCAGTCTCTAAAGCATAGCCCCAAAATGAGAGCGGTAGATCGGTAAGAGACATCATAGATCGCACCATATCCAATAGAGTGCGATTACGACGTTCGGACACACCATTTTGCTGAGGTGTTCCAGGCGGCATGAGTTGTGAAACTATTCCACATTTCCTTAAGTGTGTGCCAAATTCGTGACTCAAATATTCCCCTCCACGATCTGATCGTAAGAACTTTATTTTCCTGTCACGTTGATTCTCAACCTCACTCTGAAATTCCTTGAACTTTTCAAAGGTCTCAGACTTGTGTTTCATTAGGTAGACATACCCATATCTACTTAAGTCATCAGTGAGAGTGAGAACATAACGATAGCCACCGCGAGCCTTAACACTCATTGGACCGCACACATCAGTATGTATGATTTCCAATAAGTTGGTTGCTCGTTCCATTGTTCCGGAGAACGGAGTCTTGGTCATCTTACCCATGAGGCATGGTTCGCACATGTCAAATGATTCATAATCAAGAGACTCCAAAAGTCCATCTGCATGGAGCTTCTTCATGCGTTTGACACCAATGTGACCAAGGCGGCAGTGCCACAAGTATGTGGGACTATCGTTATCAACTTTACATCTTTTGGTATTCACACTATGAATATGTGTAACATCACGTTCGAGATTCATTAAGAATAAACCATTGACCAGCGGGGCATGACCATAAAACATATCTTTCATATAAATAGAACAACCATTATTCTCGGATTTAAACGAGTAGCCATCTCGAATTAAACGAGATCCTGATACAATGTTCATGCTCAAAGCTAGCACTAAATAACAATTATTGAGGTTTAAAACTAATCCCGTAGGTAAATGTAGAGGTAGCGTGCCGACGGCGATCACATCGACCTTGGAACCATTCCCGACGCGCATCGTCACCTCGTCCTTCGCCAGTCTCCGCTTATTCCGCAGCTCCTGTTTTGAGCTACAAATATGAGCAACCGCACCGGTATCAAATACCCAGGAGCTACTACGAGTACTGGTAAGGTACACATCAATTACATGTATATCACATATACCTTTGGTGTTGCCGGCCTTCTTGTCCGCTAAGTATTTGGGGCAGTTCCGCTTCCAGTGACCACTTCCCTTGCAATAAAAGCACTCGGTCTCAGGCTTGGGTCCATTCTTTGGCTTCATCCCGGCAACTGGCTTACCGGGCGCGGCAACTCCCTTGCCATCCTTCTTGAAGTTCTTCTTACCCTTGCCCTTCTTGAACTTAGTGGTTTTATTCACCATCAACACTTGATGTTCCTTTTTGATCTCCACCTCCGCTGATTTCACAATTGAATATACCTCAGGAATGGTCTTTTCCATCCCCTGCATATTGAAGTTCATCACAAAGCTCTTGTAGCTCGGTGGAAGCGACTGAAGGATTCTGTCAATGACCGCGTCATCCGGGAGATTAACTCCCAGCTGAGTCAAGCGGTTGTGCAACCCAGACATTTTGAGTATGTGCTCACTGACAGAACTGTTTTCCTCCATCTTACAACTGAAGAACTTGTCGGAGACTTCATATCTCTCGACCCGGGCATGAGCTTGGAAAACCATTTTCAGCTCTTCGAACATCTCATATGCTCCGTGTTGCTCAAAACGCTTTTGGAGCCCCGGTTCTAAGCTGTAAAGCATGCTGCACTGAACGAGGGAGTAATCATCAGCATGTGACTCCCAAGCGTTCATAATGTCTTGGTTCTCTGGGACGGGTGCTTCACCTTGCGGTGCTTCTAGGACATAATGTTTCTTGGTAGCTATGAGGATGATCCTCAGGTTCCGGACCCAGTCCGTATAGTTGCTGCCATCATCTTTCAGCTTGGTTTTCTCTAGGAACGTGTTGAAGTTGAGGGCAATGTGGGCCATTTGATCTACAAGACATATTGTAAAGATTTTAGACTAAGTTCATGATAATTAAGTTCATCTAATCAAATTATTCAATGAACTCCCACTCAGATAGACATCCCTCTAGTCATCTAAGTGAAACATGACCCGAGTCAACTAGGCCGTGTCCGATCATCACGTGAGACGGACTAGTCAATATCGGTGAACATCTTCATGTTGATCGTATCTTCTATACGACTCATGCTCGACCTTTCGGTCTTTCGTGTTCCGAGGCCATGTCTGCACATGCTAGGCTCGTCAAGTTAACCTAAGTGTATTGCGTGTGTTCCGAGGCCATGTCTGTACATGCTAGGCTCGTCAACATCCGTTGTATGCGAACGTTAGAATCTATCACACCCGATCATCACGTGGTGCTTCGAAACAACGAACCTTCGCAACGACGCACAGTTAGGGGGAACACTTTCTTGAAATTATTATAAGGGATCATCTTACTTACTACCGTCGTTCTAAGCAAATAAGATGTAAAACATGATAAACATCACATGCAATCAAATAGTGACGTGATATGGCCAATATCATTTTGCTCCTTTGATCTCCATCTTCGGGGCTCCATGATCATCTTCGTCACCGGCATGACACCATGATCTCCATCATCATGATCTCCATCATCGTGTCTTCATGAAGTTGTCACACCAACGATTACTTCTACTTCTACAGCTAACGTGTTTAGCAATAAAGTAAAGTAATTTACATGGCATTATTCAATGACACGCAGGTCATACAAAAATAAAGACAACTCCTATGGCTCCTGCCGGTTGTCATACTCATCGACATGCAAGTCGTGATTCCTATTACAAGAACATGATCAATCTCATACATCACATATATCATTCATCACATCTTCTGGCCATATCACATCACAAAGCATATGCTGCAAAAACAAGTTAGATGTCCTCTAATTGTTGTTGCATGTTTTTACGTGGCTTCTATAGGTTTCAAGCAAGAACGTTTCTTACCTACGTAAAACCACAACGTGATATGCCAATTTCTATTTACCCTTCATAAGGACCCTTTTCATTGAATCCGTTCCGACTAAAGTGGGAGAGACAGACACCCGCTAGCCACCTTATGCAACTAGTGCATGTCAGTCGATGGAACCTGTCTCACGTAAGCGTACGTGTAAGGTCGGTCCGGGCCGCTTCATCCCACAATGCCACCGAAACAAGATAAGACTAGTAGTGGCAAGAAAAATTGACAACATCTACGCCCACAACTACTTTGTGTTCTACTCGTGCATAGAAACTACGCATAGGCCTGGCTCATGATGCCACTGTTGGGGATCGTAGCAGGAATTTAAAATTTTCTACGCATCACTAAGATCAATCTATGGAGTCATCTAGCAACGAGAGAGAGGAGTGCATCTACATACCCTTGTAAATCGCGAGCGGAAGCGTTCAAGTGAACGGGGTTGATGGAGTCGTACTCGTCGTGATCCAAATCACCGATGACCGAGCGCCGAACGGACGGCACCTCCGCGTTCAACACACGTACGAAACAGCGACGTCTCCTCCTTCTTGATCCAGCAAGGGGGAAGGAGACGTTGATGGAGATCCAGCAGCACGACGGCGTGGTGGTGGAAGTAGCGGGGATCCCGACAGGGCTTCGCCAAGCGCAAGCGGGAGGGAGAGGTGTCACGGGAGGGAGAGGGAGGCGCCAAGGGCTAGGGTGCGGCTGCCCTCCCTCCCCCCCCTTTATATAGGCCCCCTGGGGGCGCGCCGGCCCTGGGGATCCCATCTACATGGGGGGCGGCGGCCAAGGGGGGAAACTTGCCCCCCAAGTCAGGTGGGGCGCCCCCCACCCCCAGGGTTTCCAACCCTAGGCGCAGGGGGAGGCCCATGGGGGGCGCACCAGCCCACCAGTGGCTGGTTCCCCTCCCCACTTCAGCCCATGGGGCCCTCCGAAATAGGTGGCCCCACCTGGTGGACCCCCGGGACCCTTCCGGTGGTCCCGGTATAATACCGATAACCCCCGAAACTTTCCCGGTGGCCGGAACTGGACTTCCTATATATAATTATTCACCTCCGGACCATTCCGGAACTCCTCGTGACGTCCGGGATCTCATCCGGGACTCCGAACAACTTTCGGGTTTCCGCATACTAATATCTCTACAACCCTAGCGTCACCGAACCTTAAGTGTGTAGACCCTACGGGTTCGGGAGACATGCAGACATGACCGAGACGACTCTCCGGTCAATAACCAACAGCGGGATCTGGATACCCATGTTGGCTCCCACATGTTCCACGATGATCTCATCGGATGAACCACGATGTCGAGGATTCAATCAATCCCGTATACAATTCCCTTTGTCAATCGGTACGTTACTTGCCCGAGATTCTATCGTCGGTATCCCAATACCTCGTTCAATCTCGTTACCGGCAAGTCACTTTAACCGTAATGCATGATCCCGTGACCAACCACTTGGTCACTTTGAGCTCATTATGATGATGCATTACCGAGTGGGCCCAGAGATACCTCTCCGTCATACGGAGTGACAAATCCCAGTCTCGATCCGTGTCAACCCAACAGACACTTTCAGAGATACCTGTAGTGTACCTTTATAGTCACCCAGTTACGTTGTGATGTTTGGTACACCCGAAGCACTCTTACGGCATTGTAGCGACCCAACCCGAATGGATCAAGTCTCTGTGCTTAAGTGTCATCCCTGGATCGGTATGCTGACACACACAGTACTCGAGGATTTATAACAGAGGTAAATCACATGTATAAAGTAACGTGAATACTATTACCTCAATCCAAATAGCGGAAGTAACAAGGTTGTGGATTCCCATCAACACCAACGGCAAAGTTGAGTGTAGAAATCGTAACCCTAACGTATCACTTACTCGTCGTAAGAATCCTGCAACATGAAACGTTGCAGCCCGAAAATGGGTCAGCACATGGAATATGCTGGCAATGTAACACATAGAGAGTAATGAACAGAATAATGCTATACTACATGCATATATGGCTGGTGGAAAAAGCTCTATGGTTATGATGTTTTTGCGAAAAGCCAATTTTTCCCTACTGCAAAGGAATAAATTTTATTTAACTATCATGGTGGTTGTTAAACATTGAGATGGTTGACAGCATCTCAATCCCAATTAAGTATCATCATTAACCCAACAAAATTAATTAAAGTAACATGGTGATGAGATCAACATGAATATCCAAAGACCAAAGACTCAAAATTGTCCATAACCGGGGACACGGCTAATCATGATTAGTTTGTACACTCTGCAGAGGTTTGTGCACTTTTCCCACAAGACTCGATCGCCTCCGCTGGATTCTCGCACTACATGATGTTTGAGAAACGGATGGCCGAGACATAGTCTTTCAGAAGCGTTTGCACCTTACGATGTGATAGACCGTACCACCTACATCCCCTACATCTGCTAGTCTACCACTGTAAGAGTTCACGCAACTTAATCAACTATGCTAGAGCCCATAATAGCTTGCGGCTGCACATGGATGTTTCTAGCATGAAAAATCCCATGATCCCTTTGAACCTGGGTGGCGGTCCAAAAGAAAAACAGGCAATCCTGGAATACCCAGGTACCTCAATCCACCCAGATGTGAGTTTTAGTTGCCACCTTAAGTAAACCATTAATTAACAATCTCACATCTGTCGTGAATATCTCTCAAACCCAATCCACGTCTACAAGCATAGCATGGCAATATAAGCAACGTAGAAGTAACTCCCAAGGGTTTGATAATAAAACAGGTAATAGGTACTACCTCAACTACTTCCCAATACCCACAATTTAATTAGAGCCTAACCACGCAATGTTTGAGGGTTGATCTAATGCAATAAAACTGGGTAGTGAAAAGTATGATCAAAGTGTTACTTGCCTGCAATGTTGATGAAGATGATTCGCACTCATAACGCTTGATAGTTCTACTCGTCACACTCCGGTCAATCTATCGTAAGCAAGCAATAGTAACCACACATAAGCAATCACTCAAAAGATCGGAAAGAACGAAGAAAACAATATGGAAAAACTTCAAAACCAAGCTAATAACTCTTGCAACATAAAACAATTTCTAACAGTACCAAAATTATGTGAATTTGGCCTTATCAGAAAGTTTAGGTCAAGAGCTTCGGTTTGCAAAAAGAATCAACTCAAACGGAGCTACGAAACTCAAGTTACGATCAAATGAATTCATATTCAAATCTGTTTGAAATCAAATTTTAAACTTTCAAAAACAAGGTTGAGTTGGATTACTGGAAAGAGGGGATCGTAACGAAGAAGTGGGCGTTGGTTTCGTTGGATTTGGATAAACGAGCAAAAAGTTGTGATCGTTTGAAAATCAGGGGCTAGACTGTAAAATAAATCATCACAGATAGGTCCCTGGCGAAAAACTAAAATAAAAGAAAAAGACTAAATAGCGAACGTTCACTATAGAAACTTACGCGGCGAAAACCGTTCACTATAGAGGCTAAACCAGCGAACGTTCATTAAATAAAACAAAACGTTTTACAAAAAAAACACCTCGATCTGGACCGTTGGATCCAGATCGGACGGACGAGGGCAGGCGGCGGTTACCGCGGTGGCTGGATTCGCCGGCGACGTGGGACGGCGGCGATGGCGTCGGCTGCGAGCGAGGAGGCGGCTCCGGCGGTCGGCTGCTTCGGGTCAAAGCACGGGGAGGCGCGGCGCGGCGAGGTGAGGAGGATGGCGGCGTCGGCGGCGGTCCTCGGCGACGGGACGAAGCGAGGCGGCGGCGGCAGATCTCGTCGGGGCGGGACTCCGGCGAGGGCGGCGGTTGCGGCGGAGGAGGAGGAGAGAGGGGGGCCCGGGGCGGCGCCCTTTATAGGAGGGGAGGGGCAAGGTGGCGTGGAGGAGGGGGCAGGGCAAGGCGGCCGCGGTGTCCGGCTGGGGCACGGACGCCGAGGCGGTGCGGCGGCGTGCGGCGGGAGAAATCTCGCTCAGGGCTCGGGGACGAGCGGCGTGGGCCGGCTGGGCCGTGGCCTGGCGAACTGGGCCGGCCCGGTCGGTCCGAGGAAGAGTTTTTTTTAAAAGAAAACACAACAAAATAAAATAAAAAATGAAATAAAATGAAATTGAAACCTAGGCATATTTTATATCAAAATTTTCAAAAAAAGATTTCCTACAAGCTGAACATTAATCCAGCATCAAATAAAATCCTCAAAAATTCAAATAAATCAAACAGTGCTACTGCTCTAATAAAATCCAATAAAAATCATTTTAAAAATACCAAAATGATTTCAAATTTATTTCTCTCCAATTTTCTGATGTAGGGAATCATGTTACCCTATTTTCCATATATTTTTATTTTGGAGAAAAATAATTTGAATAAAACCCAAATACTCCAAATTGAAAATAATTTCCAAAAGGACTTTAAATTAGATCCTTTTAAACTTCCAACTCATATTTCATATGTTTTGAAGAAGTCATTTTATCTTCTCTCATGAAAATAATTGAGTTGCTTGAAGTTTCTGAATTGGAAATATTTTCAAATGAAATTCAAATATTTTCAACACCCCTTGTCATTTAAATAAATGGAAGAAGTCATGTCATCTTCTCTCGAGGGTTTTGTGATGAAAATAATTTGAATTCATGGAGATCATAAAAGCAAAATGAAAGTTCTGGAAAGTCCTTTTATTCCCTCTCATTTAACTTTCAAAAGATTTCGAATTCACTCACTTTCAGTCAATCAATAAAACAATCAATCCAATCTATCTGTTTATTATAACATTCCAAAATTTAGAATTTTGGTATGTTGCAAACTACCACCCTTAAAATGAATCTCGTCCTCGAGATTCGGGGAGGCTAGCAAGAAATAGGTTAGGGTTTGGGGGTCTTCTCAAAATCCATCGATCATCACAGGGGTCTGGGGTGCTACCACCCTTAGAAACATTGTTACGGTTCCACCAAAACTCGTATACTCCATCCTTATTGTTGACAGTGTCGGTCTTCTCAGATCGTAAGGATAATGGGCTCTTCCGGTAGTGGCATAACCTTTTTCCTCAATTCTTCTGTGTCCTTTCATCTTGGTATGGTTCTTCCATGACTGGGTCTTCTTAGCTGACGGGACTGTCGCCAAAACTAAACAACTATCAATATCTCATGGTGGTCAACGATTTATGGTTTCTCCTGCAGGAAATGGGTCTGGTTGATCCTCACCGTATAACCTACGATTGGCATCAACTGCCGTGTACAAGGGAAACATTCTTATACCATTCTAAGGTTCAAACAAGGTTTAATACCGTCGTCTCTCTACTATAGGTAAGTCACTCAGATTTACCAACCCGTATAGCAAGGTGAACAATAAGAGTAAGTCGGTATGGTGATCAATCCATCCCGCACCCAAATCATTACCTTGTACATGGTTTAGCAAATCTCGCATTCTAACACTCAGTCATCCTCACAAGCATTGCAGAATTTCTCTTGTCAACGAACCAAGTTCGGATAAATCCATGGATTCTGCAAGCCAAACAAACATCTATCGTTCCTTCCCAACCCTCAGGTTTTTTGCGTAAACTCCTGTATAATCGTCTGTTGATAAAATCGTAACTTCTTCCAGGGTTTCTCCTTCAGCAAGAGGGTGCTTGCTTCCTGGCAGGTCCTGGGGCCTGTGGGTTATGGCCCATCTCATCACTTGTAGTCCTTGAACTTATCATCGAGCAACTGATCATTATTCCAACATCCAGCTTCCAGCATTCTTAATTCCATCCAATTTTATTGTCTCACTTCCTTCTATTTGCACCAAACTAGGACATGATTACTCAGACTCATTATGGAATTTCCATTGATCCATATTTCCAGCATCATACCTCCTTTATATCCAATAGTAATTCATCTCTTCATCCTCGTGGGATATCCCACATACCAAGATAAAAAAACTTATACTTATGAAGTCCATACTCCACTTCGTGGAACATCATTATCCTTTCCAGGGTCAAGCGTCCTTACAGGGGAATATTGGCCATCTCTGCATGGCACTTCTTCAACTGGGAAACGTGAAACACATCATGAACTCCTGACAGTCCTTCAGGTGACTCCAACTTGTTGGTCACTTCTCCCATACGCTCCAAAACTCGGTATGGTCCTACAAACGTCGGGGTTAACTTTCCCTTAACTCCAAATAGTTTAACTCCTCGCAGAGGGAACACACGAAGACATGCTCCGTCTCCAATTTCATAGACTACCTCCTTTACATCCAATAATACTCCATACCCTCATATTCTTGGGGTATCCAACATATCGAGATAAAACTCATACTTATTTTGTTCGAATCCACTTCGTGGAATATCATTACCTTTTCCAAGGGTCAAGTTTTCTCACAGGGTACGTCTATAAGCAAAAGTACCGAAAGGGCAAGTAAAAGTGGTCTTTGCTTGATCATCAGCTGACATAGGTATTTGAGAGAAACCAGAGTAACCATCTAGAAAGCAAAAATGTGTATGTTTGGATAATCTTTCTAGCATTTGATTAATAAAAGGTAAGGGGTAATGATCCTTTTTAGTAGCCTTATTTAATTTGCGGAAATCAATTACCATCCTATAACCTCTAATAATTCTTTGAGGAATCAATTCATCTTTATCATTAGGAACGACAGTAATACCTCCCTTCTTAGGGACATAATGGACAGGACTTACCCACTGACTATCAACAACGGGATAAATTATACCTGCCTCAAGGAGCTTTAGTATTTCCTTTCTTACAACTTCTTTCATCTTAGGATTCAGCCATCGTTGGTGATCAATAACTGGTTTGGCATCTTTCTCCAAATTTATTTTATGTTGACATAGAGTGGGACTAATGCCCTTAAGATCATCAAGAGTATATCCAATAGCAGCACGGTGCTTCTTCAGAGTTTTCAATAATTTTTCTTCCTCCTTCTCTGAAAGGTTAGCACTAATAATAACAGGATATATCTTCTTTTCGTCGAGATAAGCATATTTAAGAGTATCAGGCAATGGTTTAAGCTCAAACACGGGATCACCCTTGGGTGGAGGAGGATCCCCTAGGATTTCAACAGGCAAGTTGTGTTTCAGAATAGGTCCCTGTTTAAAGAATACTTCATCTATTTCCCTTCTTTCATTCATAAACATATCATTTTCATGGTCTAGCAAATATTGTTCTAAAGGATCACTAGGAGGCACGGCAATAGAAGCAAGACCAATAATTTCATCCTTACTAGGCAATTCCTCTTCACGGTGTTGTCTACGAAATTTAGAAAATTAAACTCATTAGACATATCACCCAAACCAATAGTAACAACATCCTTTTCGCAGTCTATCTTAGCATTAACAGTGTTCAAGAAGGGTCTACCAAATATAATGGGACAGAAGCTATCTTGTGGGGAACCAAGAACAAGAAAATCAGCAGGATATTTAGTTTTCCCACACAAGACTTCAACATATCTAACAATCCCAATTGGTGAAATGGTATCTCTATTGGCAAGCTTAATTGTGGCATCAATTTCTTCTAACTCGGTAGGTGCAATATCATGCATAATTTCTTTGTATAAGTCAATAGGTATTGCACTAGCACTGGCACCCATGTCACATAAGCCATGATAACAATGATCTCCTATTATAACAGAAATAACAGGCATGCCTACAACAGGTCTATGTTTATCTTTAGCACAAGGTTTAGCAATTCTAGCAGTTTCATCACAGAAATAAATAACATGCCCATCAATATTATCAGCCAAGAGATCTTTAACAATAGCAATATTAGGTTCAACTTTAACTTGCTCAGGAGGTGTATAAGTTCTAATATTGATTTTACGAACCACAGTTGAAGCTTTAGCATGATCCTTTATTCTAACAGGGAAAGGTGGTTTCTCAACATAAGCAGTAGGAACAATAGGATCATTATAAGTGATAGTCTTTTCTTCAACTTTAATAGGTGCAACTACTTTTACTTCAACGGGAGGATTATATTTAAACCACTTCTCCTTAGGGAGATCAACGTGAGTAGCAAAAGATTCACAAAAGGAAGCTACTATCTTAGAGTCAAGTCCATATTTAGTGCTAAATTTACAGAAAACATCGGTATCCATAAAAGATTTAACACAATCAAACTTAGGTGTTATACCTGACTCTTTACCTTCGTCGAGATCCCAATCTTCAGAGTTGCGTTTAATTCTTTCTACTAAATTCCATTTGAATTCAATAGTCTTCATCATAAAGGAACCAGTACAAGAAGTATCGAGCATGGAGCAATTGTCGTCAGAAAGCCGAGCATAGAATTTTTGAATAATCATTTCTCTTGAGAGCTCATGAATGGGGCAGGAATATAACATTGACTTAAGCCTCCCCCAAGCTTGAGCGATGCTTTCTCCTTCGCGAGGCCAAAAATGATATATATAATTACGATCACGATGAACAAGATGCATAGGATAAAACTTCTGATGAAATTCCAATTTCAATCGCTTGTAGTCCCATGATCCCATATCATCACATAGCCTATACCATGTCAATGCATCTCCCTTCAAAGATAAAGGGAAGACCTTGTTCTTGATAACATCATCGGGCATACCTGCAAGCTTAAATAATCCACAAACTTCATCCACATAGATTAGGTGTAAATCGGGATGCAATGTTCCATCTCCTGCAAAAGGATTAGTTAGCAATTTCTCTATCATACCCGAAGGAATTTCAAAGTAAACATTTTCATTTTCAGTAGGTTCAGTAGGTTGAGGAGAAACTCTTTACTCTACTGGTCGGGGTGAAGATACCCCGAACAAGCCCCTCAGAGGATTACTTTCCATAGTAATAAGTGACAGTAAATTTCAGCACACTATATAAATTTTTCCTTACCAAATTCCACCTACCAAAGGCGCTTCACTCCCTGGCAACGGCGCTAGAAAAGAGTCTTGATGACCCACAAGTATAGGGGATCTATCGTAGTCCTTTCAATAAGCAAGAGTGTCGAACCCAACGAGGAGCAGAAGGAAATGATAAGCGGTTTTCAGCAAGGTATTCTCTTCAAGTACTGAAATTATCGGTAACAGATAGTTTTGTGATAAGGTAATTTGTAACGAGCAACAAGTAACAAAAGTAAATAAAGTGCAGCAAGGTGGCCCAATCCTTTTTGTAGCAAAGGATAAGCCTGGACAAACTCTTATATAGAGAAAAGCGCTCCCGATGACACATGGGAATTATCGTCAAGCTAGTTTTCATCACGTTCATATGATTCGCGTTCGGTACTTTGATAATTTGATATGTGGGTGGACCGGTGCTTGGGTCCTGCCCTTACTTGGACAAGCATCCCACTTATGATTAACTCCTATTGCAAGCATCCGCAACTACAAAAGAAGTATTAAGGTAAACCTAACCATAGCATGAAACATATGGATCCAAATCAGCCCCTTACGAAGCAACGCATAAACTAGGGTTTAAGCTTCTGTCACTCTAGCAACCCATCATCTACTTATTACTTCCCAATGCCTTCCTCTAAGACCAAATAATGGTGAAGTGTCATGTAGTCGACATTCACATGACACCACTAGAGGAGAGACAACATACATCTCATCAAAATATCGAACGAATACCAAATTCACATGACTACTAATAGCAAGACTTCTCCCATGTCCTCAGGAACAAACGTAACTTCTCACAAAGCATATTCATGTTCATAATCATAGGAGTATTAATATGCATATAGGATCTGAACATATGATCTTCCACCAAATAAACCAACTAGCATCAACTACAAGGAGTAATCAACACTACTAGCAACCTACAGGTACCAATCTCAGACTTAGAGACAAGAATTGGATACAAGAGATGAACTAGGGTTTGAGAGGAGATGGTGCTGGTGAAGATGTTGATGGAGACTAGCCCCCTCCCAATGAGAGGAGCATTGGTGATGACGATGGCGATGATTTCCCCCTCCCGAAGGGAAGTGTCCCCGGCAGAACAGCTCCACCAGAGCCCTAGATTGGTTCAGCCAAGGTTCCGCCTCGTGGCTGCGGAGTCTCGTCCCGAAAGCTTGCTTATGATTTTTCTTCGAACGAAAGACTTCATATAGCAGAAGATGGGTACCGGAGGGCCACAGGGGGCCCACGAGGCAGGGGGCGCGCCCAGGGGGTGGGGCGCGCCCCCCGCCCTCGTGCCCAGGGTGTGGGTCCCCTCTGGTATTTCTTCCGCTCAATATTTTTTCTTATTTCCAAAAATAACTTATGTGGAGTTTCAGGACTTTTGAAGTTGTGCAGAATAGGTCTCTAATATTTGCTCCTTTTCCAGCCCAGAATTCCAGCTACCGGCATTCTCCCTCTTTATGTAAACCTTGTAAAATAAGAGAGAATAGGCATAAGTATTGTGACATAATGTGTAATAACAGCCCATAATGCAATAAATATCGATATAAAAGCATGATGCAAAATGGAAGTATCACTACGTTAGGCTACCTATTCTGCACAACTCCAAATGAGTTGAAACTTCACAAGGATTTTTCATGGAATATTTAAGAATTATTTGAGCAAATAACTACCAGAGGGGGCCCACCAGGTGGGCACAACCCACCTGGGCGCGCCAGGTAGCCCAGGCGCGCCCTGGTGGGTTGTGCTCACCCAGGCCCACCTCCGGTGCCCATCGTCTTGTATATAGGTCATTTTTACCTAGAAATATTATCCAAACTTTGACACTGGAAGAGCACATAAAAGAGTCCTTCCGGAACACTCCAGAAATGTGAATATAAGGAGGTACGTGATACGGTAAGTAAATGGACTCCGAAAAATTCGCAAAAATATTTTTATCAGTTTTGGAATATTTAAGAATTTTGGGAATAAATAAACTTCCAGGAAGCGTCCCCTGGTAGGCACAATACACCAGGGCGCGCGGCACGCCCAGGTGGGTTGTGCTCACCTGGGACACCTTCCGTACTCCGTTTTTCTCCCGTATGTTTGTCCTCCAAGATAAAAAATCTATATATACTTCCCGAACCAGTTGATCACCGTATCGCGAAGAAATCCTCTGTTCTCTTTTCTTGTTGTTTTCTGCGCAGTTTTGAAAATATGTCGTCCCAAGACTCCAACGGAGAGAGCTATGTCTCACATCTTATTGCTGACCCAAAGACCTATGGGGACCTATCTCCTTATGGTTGAACTACGGATGATGAGGAGGATGCTCACTTGATGAGGATCGATGATTCAAGCTCGGAGGAGGAGGATGTTCCTCTACCTCAACCTGGGGATATCCATGTAGAGTTCAAGAAATCCAGCCTCCCTAAGCGACCTAACCGATCTATTCCTTCTCGTTTTCGGCAAAAAAGCAAAGGGGATTTACGTGACAAGATCTTGAAGTTAGAGTTGGAGGTCGATGATTCAAAAGACGAAATTGCTCTCCTCAACTACAATATGAAAAAGTTGAAGGCAAAATTGTCATCATCACCATCATCTTCTTCACCACCAAAGGAGAACTGAGTATCGGATATGGGCACTCCCCTTGGCTTCCGCCAAGCTTGGGGGAGGTGCCCCGGTATCGTATCACCCCATTATCTTATTACTTTTACTTATTTTAGTTCGATCTTTTGCATTAGATGAATAAAAGCTTAGTTCGATCCTTTCTTCTTTGAGAGTTTGCTTAGTGATTTATCCTTCTAACCGTGTGCAAGTTATATAATAAAGTTTAGTTTGAGTTTTTGCTTTCTTTACTTTCATGTTGCAAATAAAATAAAAGAAATAAAGAAAGAAAAAGAGAAAGTAAATAAATGAAAGGAAGGAAGGAAATAAATCAATAAGATTGTATACTAATCCTATGGTAGGTGATGGCACTACATAAGGAAAAGTATAAGTAGAAAAATTTTATTAGAGATTGACAAACATAGCATTAGTCAATGATGCAACTCGTGAAAGAATTAATAAGGGAAGAGAAGATTCACGTATAAATATACTATCCTAGAAATCTTTTGTGATTGTGAGCCCTCGTCAAAATATTATATGCCAAAATTGTTGACGTTGGACAAGGAAGACAACTTAATGATTTATGTTTGTTTATATTCACATAGAAGTCATATTGTCATAGATCCTTCAACATGTGATGCTTGCCCCCTATCTTTTCTAGCCAAAAATTCCGCACTAAGTAGAGATACTACTTGTGCATCCAAAAACCCTTAAACCCAAATCTTATTTTTCAAGTGCCCACCATACCTACCTAGGGATTGAGCAAGATCTCTCAAGTAAGTTGGCATCGGTGCAAAAAGGCAATAAAAATTGCTTCTAAAAGTGTGACATCATTTAGTGTAAGACAAAATTGAGCGTTGCACAAACTTGTGATGGTGAAGAATAAAAGCGACAGACTGCATAATAAAGGTCGCTATCACAAGGGGCAATGTAACGTGACGTTCTTCTGCACTAAGGGTTGAGCATACAAACAAATAAGCGCATGGCAACCTATGCTTCCCTCTGCGAAGGGCCTATCTTTTACTTTTATGTATTTACTTTTATGCAAAGAGTCAAAGTTTTCCTTCTATTCTTTTATTTTATCCTTTGGCAAGCATCATGTGGTGAGGAAAGATCTAGGCACATATGTCCATTTGAATATAGATAGCATGAGTTAGTATTGATGACATCGCCCTTGAGGTGAATATGTTGGGAGGCGAAACTATAAGCCCCTATCTTTCTATGTATCCGGTTGAAATGTTTTGCTCATGGGTATGCGGTGGGTGTTAGCAATCATAGAAGACTATATGATGGTTGAGTATGTGGACTTGCCTAAAGGCTCCGACACGTGACCCTTCCTGAAAAGATGATGAATTGTAGTTGCAAAGTTGACTGGGAACATAGTTTGTTGGTTTCTAATAGAGTTTTTGCTTTATACTTCGATTGTGTGATGAACTATTACTTATTCATGAGAAGTATATGATAAAAGTCCTATGTTTAATTTTGTTGCTATTATATAATCAACATGATGCTTCTATGCCCGTATTTTGTTTTTATCGACACCTCTCTCTCAAAGCATGTGGACATGTTTTTTGATTTCGGTTTTCGCTTGAGGACAAGCGAGGTCTAAGCTTGGGGGAGTTGATACGTCCATTTTGCATCATGTTTTCTTACTGTTATTATAATGTGTTTATCCATAATAATGCTTTTTGGAGTAATTCTAATGCCTTTTCTCTCATAATATGCAAGGTATACACAAAGAGGGAGAATTCCGGCAGCTGGAAATCTGGACCTAAAAAAGTTACGTCAGGCTACCTATTCTGCACAACACCAAATGAGCTGAAACTTCACGAGGATTTTCATGGAATATTTAAGAATTATTGGAGCAAATAACTACCAGAGGGGCCCCACCAGGTGGGCACAACCCACCTGGGCGCGCCAGGGAGCCCAGGCGCGCACTGGTGGGTTGTGCTCACCCAGGCCCACCTCCGGTGCCCATCTTCTGGTATATAGGTCATTTTGACCTAGAAAAAATCAGGGGAGGACTTGGGCAGGAGCACTTTTGCCCTCCGGCGGAGCGTTTCCGCCGGGGGAACTTCCCTCCCGAAGGGGGAAATCATCATCATCATCTTCTTCACCAACAACTCTCCCATCTTGGGGAGGGCAATCTCCATCAACATCTTCAATAACACCATCTCATCTCAAACCCTAGTTCATCTCTTGTGTTCAATCTTGTTACCGAAACTATAGATTGGTGTGTGTGGGTGACTAGTAGTGTTGATTACATCTTGTAGTTGATTACTATATGGTTTATTTGGTGGAAGATTATATGTTCAGATCCAATATGCTATTTAATACTCCTCTGATCATGAGCATGTTTATCATTTGTGAGTAGGTACTTTTGTTCTTGAGGTCACGGGAGAAATCATGTTGCAAGTAATCATGTGAACTTGATATGTGTTCGATATTTTGATAGTATGTATGTTGTGATTCCCTTAGTGGTGTCATGTGAACGTCGACTACATGACACTTCACCGTCTTTGGGCCTAAGGGGATGCATTGTGGAGTAGCAGTTAGATGATGGGTTGCGAGAGTGACAGAAACTTAAACCCCAGTTTATGCGTTATTCCGTAAGGGACCGATTGGATCCAAAAGTTTAATGCTATGGTTAGAGTTTATTCTTAATACTTTTCTCGTAGTTGCGGATGCCTGCGGGAGGGTTAATCATAAGTGGAGGTTTGTTCAAGTAAGAACAGCACCTAAGCACCGGTCCACCCACATATCAAATTATCAAAGTAGCGAACACATATTGAACCAACATGATGAAAGTGACTAGATGAAATTCCCGTGTACCCGCAAGAACGCTTTGCTTATCATAAGAGACCGTTTTGGCATGTCCTTTGCCTCAAAAGGATTGGTCTACCTTGCTGCACTTTTGTTACTACTACCGTTACTTGTTCGTTACAAATTATCTTGCTATCAAACTACTCCGCTACTTACAATTTCAGCACTTGCAGACATTACCTTGCTGAAAACCACTTGTCATTTCCTTCTGCTCCTCGTTGGGTTCGACACTCTTACTTATCGAAAAGAGCTACAATTGATCCCCTATACTTGTGGGTCATCATCATGATATAAGGAAATATAAATAACAACTTTATTATTGCCTCTAGGGCATATTTCCTTCAGTCTCCCACTTGCACTAGAGTCAATAATCTAGATTACACTGTAATGATTCTAACACCCATGGAGTCTTGGTGATGATCATGTTTTTCTCGTGGAAGAGGCTTAGTCAACGGGTCTGCAACATTCATATCCATATGTATTTTGCAAATCTCTATGTCTCCCTCCTTGACTTGATCGCGGATGGAGTTGAAGAGTCTCTTGACGTGTTTGGTTCTCTTGTGAAATCTGGTTCGTTAAGGCAATTGCTCCAGTATTGTCACAAAAGTTTTTCATTGGACCCGATGCACTAGGTATTAGACCTAGATCAGATATGAACTCCTTCATCCAGACTCCTTCATTTGCTGCTTCCGAAGCAGCTATGTACTCCGCTTCACACGTAGATCCCGCCACGACGCTTTGCTTGGAACTGCACCAACTGACAGCACCACCATTCAATATAAATACGTATCCGGTTTGCGACTTAGAGTCATCTGGATCAGTGTCAAAGCTAGCATCTATGTAACCATTTACGACAAGCTCTTTGTCACCCCCATAAAAGAGAAACATATCATTAGTCCTTTTCAGGTACTTCAGGATGTTCTTGACTGCTGTCTAGTGATCCACTCCTGGATTACTTTGGTACCTCCCTGCTAAACTTATAGCAAGGCACACATCAGGTCTGGTACATAGCATTGCATACATGATAGAACCTATGGCTGAGGCATAGGGAATGACTTTCATTTTCTCTCTATCTTCTGCAGTGGTCGGGCATTGAGTCTGACTCAATTTCACACCTTGTAACACAGGCAAGAACCCTTTCTTTGACTGATCCATTTTGAACTTCTTCAAAACTTTATCAAGGTATGTGCTTTGTGAAAGTCCAATTAAGCGTTTTGATCTATCTCTATAGATCTTGATGCCCAATGTATAAGCAGCTTCACCGAGGTCTTTCATTGAAAAATTCTTATTCAAGTATCCTTTTATGCTATCCAGAAACTCTATATCATTTCCAATCAACAATATGCCATCCACATATAATATTAGAAATGCTAGAGAGCTCCCACTCACTTTCTTGTAAATACAGGCTGATGCGGCTTGAAGCTACGTTCGTATTTCCCCAAAGAGGAAGGGATGATGCAGCACAGCGATGGTAGGTATTTCCCTCAGTGATGAGACCAACGTTATCGAACCAGTAGGAGAACCAAGCAACAATACGTAAATAGCACCTGCACACAAATAACAAATACTCGCAACCCGACGTATTAAAGGGGTTGTCAATTCCTTTCGGGTAACGGCACCAGAAATTGGCAAACGGACGTGAATAAATTGTAGTAGATTGATAGATCGAACGCCAAATAAAATAAATAATATTAAATTGCAGCAAGGTATTTTTGTATTTTTGGTTTAATAGATCTGAAAATAAAAGGCAAATAAAATAGATCGCAAAGGCAAATAATTTGAGAAAGAGACCCGGGGGCAATAGGTTTCACTAGTGGCTTCTCTCGAGAAAAATAGCAAACGGTGGGTAAACAAATTACTGTTGGGCAATTGATAGAACTTCAAATAATCATGACGATATCCAGGCAATGATCATTATATAGGCATCACGTCCAAGATTAGTAGACCGACTCCTGCCTGCATCTACTACTATTACTCCACACATCGGCCGCTATCCAGCATGCATCTAGTGTATTAAGTTCATGGAGAAATGGAGTAATGCAATAAGAACGATGACATGATGTAGACAAGATCTATTTATGTAGAAATAGACCCCATCGTTTTATCCTTAGTAGCAATGATACATACATGTCGGTTCCCCTTCTGTCACTGGGATCAAGCACCGTAAGATCGAACCCACTACAAAGCACCTCTTCCCATTGCAAGATAAATAGATCAAGTTGGCCAAACAAAACCCAAATATCGGAGAAGAAATACGAGGCTATAATCAATCATGCATATAAGAGATGAAAGTAGATTCAAATAACTTTCATGGATAAAAATATAGATCTGATCATAAACTCAAAGTTCATCCGATCCCAACAAACACATCGCAAAAAGAGTTACATCATATGGATCTCCAAGAGACCATTGTATTGAGAATCAAACGAGAGAGAGGAAGCCATCTAGCTACTACTACGAACCCGAAGGTCTACAAAGAACTACTCACGCATCATCGGAGAGGCACCAATGGAAGTGGTGAACCCCTCCGTGATGGTGTCTAGATTGGATCTGGTGGTTCTGGACTCTGCGGTGGCTGGAACTGATTTTCGTTGACTCCCCTAGGGTTTCTGGAATATTGGGGTATTTATAGAGCAAAGAGTCGGTTCAGGGGGCACTGAACGCGATGTAATAAAACTTATGGTTGACACCGTAGACCCGAGGTGGGCACAACCCACCAGGGCGCACCTGGGCCTCCTGGCGCGCCCTGGTGGGTTGTGCTCCCCTCGGAGCCCCCCCCCCCAGGCGCTTCTTCGGCCCATTGGTTGTCTTCTGGTCTAGAAAAAATCCACAAAAAGTTTCATTGCGTTTGGACTCCGTTTGGTATTGATTTTCTGCGATGTAAAAAACATGCAAAAAACAGCAACTGGCACTTAGCACTATGTCAATAGGTTAGTACAAAAAATGATATAGAATGACTATAAAATGATTATAAAACATCCAAGATTGATAATATAACAACATGGAACAATCAGAAATTATAGATACGTTGGAGACGTATCAAGCATCCCCAAGCTTAGTTCCTGCTCATCCTCGAGTAGGTAAATAATAAAAACAGAATTTTTGATGTGGAATGCTGCCTAACATGTCATCTCACATTCTTTTATTTATAGCATGGACATTTGGACTTTTATATTGTTCAAAGCAATAGTCTAGTTTTGACATGATAACTTAAATACTCAAGCATATCAACAAGCAACCAAGTCTTTCAAAATATTAATGCTAAAATAAGCTATCCCTAGCCCATCATGCTCAATCATTGATCCATTCATGAAACACACTCGAATATTAGCTACACACAATGCTCAAGTACGATCATAGTGCCCCCTAGGTGGTGCTTTTATAAGAGAAGATGGAGACTCAAATTCAAAAATAGAACTTGCATAAAGTAAAAGAAAGGCCCTTCGCAGAGGGAAGTAGGGATTTGTAGAGGTGCCAGAGCTCAAAGCAAAAATTGAGAGATAAAAACATTTTGAGAGCCATAATTTTCCCACGAACGAAAATGACTTATAGTTCCCAACACTTTCCATACTAGATATATGATAGCCGGTTCCCAAAGAGAAATTAAAGTTTATTCCTTTTTCCACCATACTTTCACTTTCCATGGCTAACCGTATCCACGGGTGCCTTCCATACCAACACTTTCCAAGGAATTTATTATTTGACAACATAAAGTAAATTCATTTTTCATTTCGGGACTGGGCATCCCTAATACCTTTGCCTTACTCTCGTGCAATGACAAGTGAATAAACACTCATCGTGAGAATAACACATCTAGCATGGAAAATATTAGCCACCCCTCACCGCCTCGCGAGCGGTACGAGCACACAAAAGAGAAATTTACTTTGAATATTAGAGATGGCACATACAAATTTTCTTAGAACGGCAAAAGAATACTGCATATACGTAGGTATAGTGGACTCATGTGGCAAAACTGGTTTAAAGGATTTTGGATGCACAAGTAGTGATCATACTTAGTGCAAAGTGAAGGCTAGCAAAAGATTGAGAAGCGACCAACCAAGAAACGAATAATCTCATAAGCGAACATTAAGCATAATCAACACCGAATAATGCACCACAAGTAGGATATAATTTCATTGCATAATTATTGACTATCGTGCTTGCATAGGGAATCACAAACCTTAACACCAATATTCTTACTAAAGCATAATTACTCATCAAGATGACTCACATATCACATCATCATATCTCAAAACTATTACTAAGAATCAAGTTTATTTTGTCCAATGACCTTCATGAAAGTTTTTATTATATCCTTCTTGAATATCTATCACTTTGGAACTAATTTTCATATGTTGCTTTTGATAAGCTCAAACAAATATAAGTGAAGATCATGAGCATAAAATTTCTTTCTCTCAAATTAATTTGAGTGAAGCAAGAGAGAATTTCTTGAAAATTTTACTAAATCTCAAATAAATCTAAGTGAAGCAAGAGAGCATTTCTTCAAAAATACTAAAGCACACCGTGCTCAAAAAGTTATAAGTGAAGCACCACAGCAGGTCCATAACGCATAAAAAATTAAGTGAAGCATAGACAGCAATTATAACAAGTCATGGCATAATTTTGGCTCTCTAAAATAGGTGTGTATAGCAAGGAATCAAGACTTAAAAACACAAAGCAAAACAAGCAAAGATTCACATCATACAAGACGCTCCAAGCAAAACACATAGTATGTGACGAATAAAAATATAGCTTCGAGTGAAATACCAATGGTCGTTAGAAGAAAGGGGGGATGCCACTCGGGGCATCCCCAAGCTTAGTTGCTTGCTCTCTTTGGATAATAACTTAGGGTGCCATCGGCATCCCCAAGCTTAGGCTCTTCTTACTCCTTATTCCTTAATCCATCGTAAGATAACCCAAAACATGAAACCTTCAATCACACAAAACTCAACAAAACCTTCGTGAGATCCGTTAGTATAAGAAAACAAGTCACTACTATAAGTGCTTTAGAAAACCAATTCATATTTTATTCTTGCATTATATCTATTGTATTCCAACTTTTCTATGGCAAAAACTCATCGAAGAAAACCATAGAATCATCAGAACAAGCACACAACGCAAAGAAAACAGAATCTGTCAAAATAGAACAGTCTGTAGTAATCTGGATATTTCGGATACTTCTGAAACTCCAAAAATCTTGAGAAATTAGGAAAACCTGAGCAATTTGTATATTAATCTTATGCAAAAATATTTGGCATTTTATCACACTCTGGTTAAAAATTAGAATTGTTTTCGTGAGCACAAAAATTTCTGTTTTTCAGCAAGATCAAACAACTATCACCCAAGAAGATCCTAAAGGCCTTACTTGGCACAAACACTAATTAAAACCAAACACAATCATAATAGTAGCATAATTGTGCTAACACTCAAGAACAAAAAGCAAAAAGAAAAAATAAATTTTATTCATTGGGTTGCCTCCCAACAAGCGCTATCGTTTTACGCCCCTAGCTAGGCATAAGATTTCAACAATGCTCACACGAAAGATAATAACTGAAACACAAAGAGAGCATCATGAAACATGTGACAAACACATTTAAGTCTAACTCTCTTCCTATACATAGGAATTTTATAAGCAAACAAATTATCAAGACACGAAATATCTAGCATATGCAAGCAAGAAGAAAGAAATAATAACGATGTCAACATAACGATAGGTAATTTAGTAACATGAAAATTTCTACAACCATATTTTCCTATCTCATAATAATTACATGTAGGATCATACTCAAATTCAACAATATAGCAATCATAAAATTTTCTTTTTTCGATCCACATGCATACAAGTCTTAGAATCTTCCAAGATAGTGGGATTAACATCAACTCAAGTCATGACCTCTCCGAACCCACTTTCATCAAAAAATTCATAAGATTTAACAATCTCCAAATATGTGGGATTATTTTTACCTAAAGTTGACACTCTTCCAGACCCACTTTCAAAATTATTACAAATAACATAGTCATCATGAGGCTTAAATAAATTTTCAAGATCATAAGAAGAATCACCCCAATCATGATCATTGCAACAAATAGTGTTCATAGCAAAATTAGCATCCCCAAGCTTGGGGTTTTGCATATTATTAGCACAATTGACATTAATAGAATTTATAGTAAAATCATTGCAATCATGCTTTTCATTCAAGGAGCTATCATGAATTACTTTATAATTTTCTTCTTTTAGAACTTCATCACAATTTTCAGATTCATAAATCTCAAGCAAAACTTCATAAAGATAATCTAGTGAACTCAATTCACTAGCAATGTGTTCATCATAATTGGATCTGTTGAAAAGATTAGCAAGTGGATGAGGATCCATAATAATAGATTTTTAGCAAGCGAAGATGCAAGCAAATAGAAGGCACATGGCAACACAAGCAAACATGAGATCTGACGAGAAAAAGCCAAACGAAAAAGAGGGTGAATAAAACAGCAAATTTTTGTGAAGTGGGGGAGAGGAAAACGAGAGGCAAATGGCAAATAATGTAAATTGTGAGGAGATGAGATTTGTGATTAGGAACCTGGTATTTGTTGAAGATCCTCCCCGGCAACTAGGGGTGGGCATAAAAACCGATGAACCGAAGACCGAACTGACTACGAAATCAAAAAAACCGAAATTTCTGTTTTTATTGCTATTACAGAAAATTTTGGTTTTTAACTCTGCTAACCGAACTTACTTCAGTTGGTTCGGTTTTAGATCGGTTAACCAAAAAGAATACCGAGCATACCTGGGACGCATGAACGTGCAGCCAAACGAGGGTCTCCCGCACGTGAACGTGCAGCCAAAGGAAATCGTGCAGCGTGCTCGTGGCAGTGACAAAGCACATCATGGGCCAAGCCACCAACGTGCATGCAAGGCCCAAGCTGCTATGGGCTTCTTTTTATCCAGCGAGGCTTCTGTTGTTCGTACCTACTAGTAAATGTCACGTACATAAACCAGAAGGAGTCGCTCTGGTCATTTAGTCCCACCTCGGCCGCGCACACAGAAAGGGGTGGCGTGCTAGCCTATATAATAGCGCAGTTGGATGAAAGAATCACACGCTGCAGAAGTTCTCGGTATAAACCGAATACCAAACCTAAAAACTGGTTAACCGAACTTTCGGTTAGCTGTTTTGTGTTGTATATTTCGGTTTTCAACTTTGCAAACTGAATTTCCAAAAAACCGAACGGTAGAAACCGATTTTTTGGTTTATACCGAATGCCCAGGCCTACCGGCAACGGCGCCATAAATTCCTTTTGATGCGGCTTGAAGCTACAGTGGTATTTCCCCAAAGAGGAAGGGATGATGCAGCACAGCGACGGTAGGTATTTCCCTAAGTGATGAGACCAAGGTTATCGAACCAGTAAGAGAACCAAGCAACAATACGTAAATGGCACTGATGCAGCTTGAAACTACGTCGGTATTTCCCCAAAGAGGAAGGGATGATGCAGCACAGCGGCGGTAGGTATTTCCCTCAGATGTGAAACCAAGGTTATCGAACCAGTAGGAGAACCAAGCAACACAACGTAAACATCACCTGCACACAAATAACAACTTCTCGCAACTCGACGTGTAAAAGGGGTTGTCAATCCCTTTCGGGTAGCGGCGCCACAGATGGGCAAACGGACGTGAGATAAAATTGTAGTAGATTGATAGATCGAAGGCCAAATAAAATAAATAAGAATAAAACACAGCAAGGTATTTTTGTCTTTTTGGTTTAATAGATCTGAAAATAAAAGCAAAGGAAAATAAATCGCAAAGGCAAATAATATGAGAAAGAGACCCGGGGGCCGTAGGTTTCACTAGTGGCTTCTCTCGAGAAAAATAGCAAACGGTGGGTGAACAAATTACTATTGGGCAATTGATAAAAGTTCAAATTATCATGACGATATCCAGGCAATGATCATTACATAGGCATCACGTCCAAGATTAGTAGACCGACTCCTGCCTGCATCTACTACTATTACTCCACACATCGACCACTATCCAGCATGCGTCTAGTGTATTAAGTTCATGGAGAAATGGAGTAATGCAATAAGAACAATGACATGATGTAGACAAGATCTATCTATGTAGAGATAGACCCCATCGTTTTATCCTTAGTAGCAACGATACATACGTGTCGATTCCCTTTCTGTCACTGGGATCAAGCACCGTAAGATCGAACGCACTAAAAAGCACCTCTTCCCGTTGCGAGATAAATAGATCAAGTTGGCGAAACAAAAACCAAATATCGGAGAAGATATACGAGGCTATAAGCAATCATGCATAAAATAGATCAAAGAAACTCAAATACTTCCATGGATATAAAAAGATAGATCTGATCATAAACTCAAAGTTCATTCATCCCAACAAACACACTGCAAAAAGAGTTACATCATACGGATCTCCAGGAGACCATTGTATTGAGAATCAAACGAGAGACAGGAAGCCATCTAGCTACTACTACGGACCCGAAGGTCTACAAAGAACTACTCACGCATCATCGGAGAGGCACCAATGGAAGTGGTGAACCCCTCTATGATGGTGCCTAGATTGGATCTGGTGGTTCTAGACTCTGCGGTGGCTGGAATTGATTTTCGTCGACTCCCCTAGGGTTTCTGGAATATTGGGGTATTTACAGAGCAAAGAGGCGGTCCGGGGGGCACCCGAGGTGGGCACAACCTACCAGGGCGCACCTGGGCCTCCTGGCGCGCCCTGGTGAGTTGTGCTCTCCTCGGAGCACCCCCCAGGCGCAGCCAGGGCCCATTATGTTCCTTCTGGTCCAAAAAAATCCCCGTAAAGTTTTGTTGCATTTGGACTCCGTTTGTTATTGATTTCCTGCGATGTCAAAAACATGCAGAAAACAGCAACTAGCACTTGGCACTATGTCAATAGGTTAGTACCAAAAAATGATATAAAATGACTATAAAATGATTATAAAACATCCAAGATTGATAATATAACAGCATGGAACAATCAAAAATTATAGATACGTTGGAGACATATCAGGCACCTACACACAAATAACAAATACTCTCAACCTGACGTATTAAAGAGGTTGTCAATCCCTTTCCGGTAACGGCGCCAGAAATTGGCAAACAGACGTGAATAAATTGTAGTAGATAGATAGATCAAACGTCAAATAAAATAAATAAGAATAAATTGCAGAAAGGTATTTTTGTATTTTTGGGTTAATAGATCTGAAAATAAAAGGCAAATAAAATAGATCGCAAAGGCAAATAATATGAGAAAGAGACCCGGGGGCCGTAGGTTTCACTAGTGGCTTCTCTCGAGAAAAATAGCAAACGGTGGGTAAACAAATTACTGTTGGGCAATTAATAGAACTTCAAATAATCATGACAATATCCAGACAATGATCATTATATAGGCATCACGTCCAAGATTAGTAGACCGACTCCCGCCTGCATCTACTACTATTACTCCACACATCAACCGCTATCCAGCATGCATCTAGTGTATTAAGTTCATGGAGAAACGGAGTGATGCAATAAGAATGATGACATGATGTAGACAAGATCTATTTATGTAGAAATAGACCCCATCATTTTATCCTTAGTAGCAACGATACATACGTGTCGGTTCCCCTTCTGTCACTGGGATCAAGCACCGTAAGATCGAACCCACTACAAAGCACCTCTTCCCATTGCAAGATAAATAGATCAAGCTGGCCAAACAAAACCCAAATATCGGTGAAGAAATACGAGGCCATAAGCAATCATGCATATAAGAGATCAAAGTAGATTCAAATAACTTTCATGGATAAAAAGATAGATCTGATCATAAACTCAAAGTTCATCTAATCCCAACAGACACACCGCAAAAAGAGTTACATCATATGGATCTCCAAGAGACCATTGTATTGAGAATCAAACGAGAGACAGGAAGCCATCTAGCTAGTACTACGGACCCGAAGGTCTACAAAGAACTACTCACGCGTCATCGAAGAGGCACCAATGGAAGTGGTGAACCCCTCCGTGATGGTGTCTAGATTGGATCTGGTGGTTCTGAACTCTGCGGTGGCTGGAATTGATTTTCGTCGACTCCCCTAGGGTTTCTGGAATATTGGGGTATTTATAGAGCAAAGAGTCGGTTCAGGGGGCACCTGAGGTGGGCACAACCCACCAGGGCGCGCCTGGGCCTCCTGGCACGCCCAGGCGCGCCCTGGTGGGTTGTGCTCCCCTCGGATCCCCTCGAGGCTTCTTCGGCCATTTGTTCTCTTCTGGTCTAGAAAAAATCCAAAAAAAGTTTCGTTGCGTTTGGACTCCGTTTGGTATTGATTTTCTGCGATGTAAAAAACATGCAAAAAAACAGCAACTGGCACTTGGCACTATGTCAATAGTTTAGTACAAAAAAATGATATAAAATGACTATAAAATGATTATAAAACATCCAAGATTGATAATATAACAACATGGAACAATCGAAAATTATAGATACGTTGGAGACATATCAAGCATCCCCAAGCTTAATTCCTGCTCGTCCTCGAGTAGGTAAATGATAAAAACAGAATTTTTGATGTGGAATGCTGCCTAACATGTCATCTCATATTCTTTTATTTATAGCATGGACATTTGGACTTTTATATTGTTCAAAGCAATAGTCTAGTTTTGACATGATAACTTAGATACTCAAGCATATCAACAAGCAACCAAGTCTTTCAAAATATTAACGCTAAAATAAGCTATCCCTAGCCCATCATGCTCAATCCTTGATCCATTCATGAAACACACTCGCATATGAGCTACACCCAATTCTCAAGTACGAACAAAGTGCCCCCTAGTTGGTGCTATTATAAGAGAAGATGGAGACTCAAATTCAAAAATAAAAATTGCATAAAGTAAAAGAAAGGCCCTTCGCAGAGGGAAGTAGGGATTTGTAGAGGTGCCCGAGCTCAAAGCGAAAATTGAGAGATAAAAACATTTTGAGAGAAATACTTTTCCCACTAACGAAAATGACTTAGAGTTCCCAACACTTTCCATGCTAGATATATCATAGGCGGTTCCCAAACCGAAATTAAAGTTTATTCCTTTTTCCACCATACTTTCACTTTCCATGGCTAACCGTATGCACGGGTGCCTTCTATACCAACACTTTTCAAGGAATTTATTATTTGACAACAAAAAGTAAATTCGTTTTTCATTTTGGGACTGGGCATCCCTAATACCTTTGCCTTACTCTTGTGCAATGACAAGTGAATAAACACTCATCGTGAGAATAACACATCTAGCATGGAAAATATTACCCACCCCTCACCGCCTCGCGAGCGGTACGAGCACACAAAAGAGAAATTTATTTTGAATATTAGAGATGGCACATACAAATTTGCTTAGAACGGCAAAAGAATACCGCATATAGGTAGGTATAGTGGACTGATGTGGCAAAACTGGTTTAAAGGATTTTGGATGCACAAGTAGTGATCATACTTAGTGCAAAGTGAAGGCTTGCAAAATATTCAGAAGCGACCAACCAAGAAACAAATAATCTCATAAGTGAGCATTAAGCATAATTAACACCAAATAATGCACCACAAGTAGGATATAATTTCATTGCATAACTATTGACTTTCGTGCTTGCATAGGGAATCACAAACCTTAACACCAATATTCTTACTAAAGCATAATTACACATCAAGATGACTCACATATCACATCATCATATCTCAAAACTATTACTAAGAATCAAGTTTATTTTGTCCAATGATCTTCATGAAATTTTTTATTATATCCTTCTTGGATATCTATCACTTTGGAACTAATTTTCATATGTTGCTTCTGATAAGCTCAAACAAATATAAGTGAAGATCATGAGCATAAAATTTCTTTCTCTCAAATTAATTTAAGTGAAGCAAGAGAGAATTTATTGAAAATTTTACTAACTCTCAAGTAAATCTAAGTGAAGCAAGAGAGCATTCTTCAAAAATACTAAAGCACACCATGCTCAAAAAGATATAAGTGAAGCACTAGAGCAAGTCCATAGCTCGTAAAAAATTAAGTGAAGCATAGAGAGCAATTCTAACAAGTCATGGCATAATTTTCGCTCTCTCAAATAGGTGTGTCCAGCAAGGAATAAGGACTTAAAAACACAAAGCAGAACAAGCAAAGACTCATATCATACAAGACGCTCCAAGCGAAACACATAGTATGTGACGAATAAAAATATAGCTTTGAGTGAAATACCGATGGTCGTTAGAAGAAAGGGCGGATGCCACTCGGGGCATCCCCAAGCTTAGTTGCTTGCTCGCTTTGGATAATAACTTGGGGTGCCATGGGCATCCCCAAGCTTAGGCTCTTCTTACTCCTTATTCCTTCATTCATCGTAAGATAACCCAAAACTTGAAAACTTCAATCACACAAAACTCCACAAAACCTTTGTGAGATCCGTTAGTATAAGAAAACAAATCACTACTATAAGTGCTGTAGCAAACCAATTCATATTTTATTCTCGCATTATATCTACTGTATTCCAACTTTCCTATGGCAAAACTCATCAAAGAAAACCATAGAATCAGCAAAACAAGCACACAACGCAAAGAAAACAAGATCTGTCAAAACAGAACAGTCTGTAGTAATTTGGATATTTTTTATACTTCTGAAACTCCAAAAATATTGAGAAATAAGGAAAAATTGAGCTATTTGTATGTTAATCTTATGCAAAAAGAATTGGCATTTTATCACGCTCTGGTTCAAAATGAGAATTGCTTTCGTGAGCACAAAAATTTCTGTTTTTCAGCAAGATCAAACAACTATCACCCAAGAAGATCCTAAAGGCTTTACTTGGCACAAGCACTAATTAAAACCCAAAAAACACAATCATAATAGTACCATAATTGTGCTAACACTCAAGAACAGAAAGCAAAAAGCAAAAATAAATTTTATTCATTGGGTTGCCTCCCAACAAGCGCTATCGTTTTACGCCCCTAGCTAGGCATAAGATTTCAACGATGCTCACACGAAAGATAATAATTGAAACACAAAGAGAGAATCATGAAACATGTGACAAATACATTTAAGTCTAACTCTCTTCCTATACATAGGAATTTTATAAGCAAACAAATTATCAAGACACGAAATATCTAGCATATGCAAGAAAGAAGAAAGAAATAATAACGATGTCAACATAAAGAGAGGTAATTTAGTAACATGAAAATTTCTACAACCATATTTTCCTCTCTCATAATAATTACATGTAGGATCATACTCAAATTCAACAATATATCAATCATATAAATTTTTCTTTTTTTGATCCACTTGCATACAAGTCTTATAATCTTCCAAGATAGTGGGATTAACATCAACTAAAATCATGACCTCTCCGAGCCCACTTTCATCAAAAATTTCATAAGATTGAACAATCTCCAAATATGTGGGATTATTTTTACCTAAAGTTGACAATCTTCCAGACACACTTTCAAAATTTTTGCAAATAACATAGTCATCATGAGGCTTAAATAAATTTTCAAGTTCATAAGAAGAATCACCCCAATCATGATCATTGCAACAAATAGTGTTCATAGCAAAATTAGCATCCCCAAGCTTGGGGTTTTGCATATTATTAGCACAATTGACATTAGTAGAATTTATAGTAAAAACATTACAATCATGCTTTTCATTCAAGGAGCTATCTTGAATTAATTTATAATTTTCTTCCTTTAACACTTCATCACAATTTTCAGATTCATAAATCTCAAGCAAAACTTCATAAAGATAATCAAGTGAACTCAATTCACTAGCAATGGGTTCATCATAATTTGATCTCTTGAAAAGATTAGCAAGTGGATGAGGATCCATATCAATAGATTTTTAGCAAGCGAATATGCAAGCAAATAGAAGGCACATGGCAACACAAGCAAACATGAGATCCGACGTGAAAAAGGCAAACGAAAAAGAGGGCGAATAAAAAGGCAAATTTTTGTGAAGTGGGGGAGAGGAAAACGAGAGGCAAATGGCAAATAATGTAAATTGTGAAGAGATGAGATTTGTGATTAGGAACCTGGTATATGTTGAAGATCCTCCCCGGCAACGGTGCCAGAAATTCCTTTTGATGCGGCTTGAAGCTACGTCGGTATTTCCCCAAAGAGGAAGGGATGATGCAGCACAGCGACGATAGGTATTTCCCTCATTGATGAGACCAAGGTTATCGAACCAGTAGGAGAACCAAGCAACAATACATAAACGGAACCTGCACACGAATAACAAATACTCGCAACCCGACGTATTAAACGGGTTGTCAATCCCTTTCGGGTAACGGCGCCAGAAATTGGCATACGGAGGTGAATAAATTGTAGTAGATTGATAGATCGAACGCCAAATAAAATAAATAAGAATAAATTGCAGCAAGGTATTTTTTGTATTTTTGGTTTAATAGATCTGAAAATAAAAGGCAAATAAAATATATCGCACAGGCAAATAATATGCGAAAGAGACCCGGGGGCCGTAGGTTTCACTGGTGGGTTCTCTCGAGAAAAAATAGCAAACGGTGGGTAAACAAATTACTGTTGGGCAATTGATAGAACTTCAAATAATCATGACGATATCCAGGGAATGATCATTATATAGGCATCACGTCCAAGATTAGTAGACCGACTCCTGCCTGCATCTACTACTATTACTCCACGCATGGACCGCTTTCAGCATGCATCTAGTGTATTAAGTTCATGGAGAAACGGAGTAATGCAATAAGAACGATGACATGATGTAGTCAAGATCTATTTATGTAGAAATAGACCCCATCGTTTTATCTTTATTAGCAACGATACATACATGTCGGTTCCCTTTCTGTCACTGGGATCAAGCATCGTAAGATTGAACCCACTACAAAGCACCTCTTCCCATTGCAAGATAAATAGATCAAGTTGGCCAAACAAAACCCAAATATTGGAGAAGAAATACGAGGCTATAAGCAATCATGCATATAAGAGATCAAAGAAGATTCAAATAACTTTCATGGATAAAAAGATAGATCTGATCATAAACTCAAAGTTCATCTGAACCCAACAAACATACCGCAAAAAGAGCTACATCATATGGATCTCCAAGAGACCATTGTATTGAGAATCAAACAAGAGAGAGGAAGCCATCTAGCTACTAACTACGGACCCGAAGGTCTACAAAGAACTACTCACGCATCATCGGAGAGGCACCAATGGAAGTGGTGAACCCCTCCGTGATGGTGTCTACATTGGATCTGGTGGTTTTGTACTCTGCGGCGGCTGGAATTGATTTTTGTCGACTCCCTAGGGTTTCTGGAATATTGGGGTATTTATAGAGCAAAGAGTCGGTTCAGGGGGCACCCGAGGTGGGCACAACCCACCAGGTCGCGCCTGGGCCTCATGGCGCGCCCTGGTGGGTTGTGCTCCCCTCAGGGCACCCCCAGGCGCTTCTACGGCCCATTGGTTTTCTTTTGGTCCAGAAAAAATCCACAAAAAGTTTCGCTGCGTTTGGACTCCGTTTGGTATTGATTTCTTGCGATGTAGAAAACATGCAAAAAATATCAACTGGCACTTGGAACTATGTCAATAGGTTAGTAGCGAAAAATGATATAAAATGATTGTGAAACATCCAAGATTGATAATATAATAGCATGGAACAATAAAAATTATAGATACGTTGGAGACGTATCACAGGCTTCTCCGGAAGTCTGTATAAAACCATATGCTTTGATCACACTATCAAAGCGTATATTTCAACTCCGAGATGCTTGCACCAGTCCATAAATGGATCTCTGGTGCTTGCACACTTTGTTAGCACCTTTAGGATCGACAAAACCTTCTGGTTGCATCATATACAACTCTTCTTTGAGAAATCCATTAAGAAATTCAGTTTTGATGTCCATTTGCCAAATTTCATAATCATAAAATGCGGCAATTGCTAACATGATTCGGACAGACTTAAGCATCGCTACGGGTGAGAAGGTCTCATCATAGTCAACTCCTTGAACTTGTCGAAAACCTTCCGCAACAAGTCGACCTTTGTAGATGGTAACATTACCATCAGCGTCAGTCTTCTTCTTGAAGATCCATTTATTCTCTATGGCTTGCCGATCATCGGGCAAGTCAGCCAAAGTCCACACTTTGTTCTCATACATGGATCCCATCTCAGATTTCATGGCCTCAAGCCATTTTGCGGAATCTGGGCTCATCATCGCTTCCTCATAGTTCGTAGGTTCGTCATGGTCTAGTAACATGACTTCCAGAACAGGATTACCATACCACTCAGGTGCGGAACGTACTCTACACTACAAAAAAAGACACATCTGTGACATTTTGGGCCGAACGAAATTTTTTTCTGTCATACATATGACACTTTTATGACGATAATTGTGACAAAACCCGGTATCATCATAGATGTGGTGGGCTCCTACTTCTATGACAAAAAATCATGACAGAAAATGGGCTTTTCATCCTGGGCGGGCCGGAGACGCAACTGCATGACAATCTTTGGGCCGTCCATGACGGAAAAAACCGTGGTAGAAGCGAGGGCGAGGAAAATTTCGGGAGTTCCCGGTTACGATGGGAGGTCGGGGGCCGAGCGATGCGCGTTTCTCTCGTACACGTACGCGTGTGTGTGCGAGGCGTTGGCTCTAACTGAACCCGAGCGAGGCGTTGGGCTCTAACTGAACCCGAGCGATTGCACTGCAGGCTACGCGTTACTGAACCCGAGTGATCGATCGATGGCTGTTAACTGAACCCGATCAAGCGATTCCTTCGCTACTGCTGCTAACTGAAGCCGATCGATTGGATGAAAAGTGAGCGTTGCGGGGGGGTTTGGATGAACAGTGAGCGGTGGCGTTGCCTCTGGATGAACAGGACCCCGTGGTGTGGAGGGCTGGATGAACAGTAGACGGTGGAGGGGTGGTTGAACAGGACCCCGTGGTGTGGAGGGCTGGATGAACAGTAGACGGTGGAGGGGTGCCCGTGGAGGGGTGGTTGAACAGTAGCCGGTGGAGTAGCGCGCGGTGGAGGCTGGATGAATAGGAGCCCATGGAGGCTGGAGGAGGTCGACGGTAGCCCGTGGAGGCTGGAGGAGGTCGACGGTGGAGATGAACAGTATCCCGTGGAGTCCCGTTTTGCGGTACGCCACACCCCTCCTGATGAACAGGACCCCCGTTTCGACCGTAGGAGGTCCGTTTCGTCCGTTTTGCGGTACGCCACACCCCTCCCGATCAACAGGACCCCCGTTTCGACCGTAGGAGGTCCGTTTCGTTCGTTTTGTGGTACGCCACACCCCTCCCGATCAACAGGACCCCCGTTTCGACCGTAGGAGGTCTGTTTCCTCCGTTTTGCGGTACGCCACACCCCTCCCGATCAACAGGACCCCCGTTTCGACCGTAGGAGGTCCATTTCCTCTGTTTTGCGGTATGCCACACTCCTCCCGATCAACAGGACCCCCGTTTCGACCGTAGGAGGTCCGTTTCCTCCGTTCTGCGGTACGCCACACCCCTCCCCATGAACACGACGCATTCTGTTGCCTCCCCATGAACACGACGCATTCCGTTGCCTCCCCATGAACACGACGACGACGTTGTTTCTCCGTTCCGACCCAGCCATGTACACGAGCCCTCGCCGTACGTATGCGCGAGTAGGCGTTCGGGACCCTGCCCATATGTATGTACGTGGCCGTATTTTCTTTCTTGCACCCTGGTCGCTGTACGTACGTGTACATGCTACGTGCGCGCCTCTACTATGACACGTACGCGCCTCTACTACGACACGTGCGCGCCTCTACATCGACCAGTATATATGTACGTACACGTTCGTACGCTTGGACCAGGTGGGTCCCGACTGTCAGGCACTTCCTTGCCTGCGAAGATGTAGCTGGTGGGTCCCAGCAGTCAGGGAGGCAAATCGTTTTGTTTTTTGCCCGAACGCACTTCCTTGCTTGCAAAGATGTAGCTGGTGGGTCCCAGCAGTCAGGGGGGCGAATCATTTTTTTTGCCCGGACGCACTTCTTGCTTGCGAAGGTGTAGCTGGTGGGTCCCAGCAGTCAGGGGGGAAACTTTTTTCACGAAATACGGTGGCCCGTCCGATGAGTCCCTGCTGTCAGGTGGAGGAATCATTATTTTCCGCGTAATAAGGAGGCACTTCCTTGCTGCCGCCATGGACCCAGCTGTCGGCCTCTCCACGTACAGTCCACGTCCGATGGAAGTCGTTCCTTGACCACGTTGACCACGCCGCGCCGAGAGCACCAGGGCGGTGGACGACGGCGAGGCCTAGGAAGGGGACGACGCGGAGCCGGTGAAGACGCGGCAGTGGATGCCCACGCGGAGAGGAGTATGAGGGTTCACTCGTTCGGCTGCGGTGTGAGGCTGCCGTCGCGGCAGGGCCTGGCCAGTGGTGGGAATAGTAGGGGCGGTGAGGCCTCCGCGGCAGCACAGCCGGCCACGGGAGGCAGGAGCAGGCGGCACGACCGGCGCTGCTTTGGGCGGCTGGAGCAAGAAGACCAGAGGTTAAAGAAGCACTACGGCGTTGGATGGACATCGTACGGTCATTGGAGCTAGAATCGTTCATATTGACTAAGTTGACAAAGCCCTCCGTCCCCGTCAACTTAGTAGGCCCACAAGTCAGGCTCCCACCAAGGTGGGTCCCAGCTAGCAGGGGGAGTATTCATTTTTTTTGTCTGTAATAAGGAGGCACTTCCGGTGGGTCCGAGCTGACAGCGGGGGGAACGTTTTTTTCATGAAATACGGTGGCCCGTCCGGTGGGTCCCAGCAGTCAGGGGGGAAACTTTTTTCGCGAAATAAGTTGGCCCGTCCGGTGGGTCCCCGCTGTCAGGTGGAGGAATAATTATTTTGCGCGTAATAAGGAGGCACTTCCTTGCAGCCGTCGTGGACCCAGCTGTCAGCCTCTCCACGTACAGTACTCTTCCGATGGAAGTCGGTCGTTGACCATGTTGACCACGCCGTGCCGAGAGCACCAGGGCGGTGGACGACAGCGAGGCCTAGGAAGGGGACGACGCGGAGCCGGGGAAGACGCAGCAGTGGAAGCCCGCGCGGAGAGGAGTATGACGGTTCACTGGTTCGGCTGCGGTGTGAGGCTGCCGTCGCCGCAAAATAACAGGGGGTGTGGGTGAGTGGAGGGATGGCCTGGCCAGCGGTGGGAGTAGTATGGGGGCGGTGAGGCCTCCGCGGTAGCACAGCCGGCCACGGGAGGCAGGAGCAGGCGGCACGACCGGCGCTGCTTTGGGCGACTGGACCAAGAAGCACTACGGCCGTTGGATGGACATCGTACGGTCACTGAAGCTAGAATCGTTTATATTGACTAAGTTAACAAAGCCCTTGGTACGCTCCAACTTAGTAGGCCCACTGGTCAGCTTCCGAAACGGTACGCCCAGATGTTAGGGGGAGGAATCATTTTTTGGGCGGCCGAAGCTAAGAATATCCGAGATTGAAGAAGAAGCACGACATCCGTTGGATAGACATCCAACGGCCACTGCTGCTAGAACCGTGTGTTTACTATAATAAGTTGACAAAGCCTTGCATACGCGTCAACTTATTGTTTTAGGGGATGCGTCACTTAGTAGGCCCACAAGTGTGTCGCAGAGAACTTATAGCCCATTTGTGTTTTGTAAGAATGTACAGCCCATTTTTGAATTCTAATGGAACTTACAACAGCCCATTTACAGTTTGTTAAAAGTACAGCCCATTTTCTAGCTAGGACAACGATTAATAATTTCAACCAACCGTTGAAGACAGAATTCAATAAAATTTCCCACATTTTGATGGGATCCGAAATATTTTTATCCCGAAATTTCTAGTCAGATTAAATATAAATTTGTATTACGTAAAAATCCAACGAAACATTGCGCGCGCAACAATGAAAATTTAAGATTTTCAAAATCCATAAATAATATTTTATAAACTAATTTCGTGTTTGGTGCATTTTTTTATAGTTACTGCCCAGTTTTTATAATTACATCCCATTTATTATTTTTTAAAGCCCATTTTCCTGTTAAGCCTAATGCATCCCTCCTAGGAAAGATTTGCAGCCCAGCGGGGCGGAGAATAACAAGTTGACCTTGCCTTGGTATTCCTCAAAAAGACGTATAGCTGGGCTAGCCATTTTCATCTTGAAAAAATTAGTAACTGGGCTGGATATGTGGCCTGGGCTAGACGGGCCACAGCCCGCCCAGTTAATACCCTGCTCTCCTCTGAACAACAACGAAATCATCGCCAAGAAAAACTTTGTAGTGCTCACGCCTCAAAAACACAAATACTGCTCGAGCTGCTTGGTCCCAGCTGTCGGCCGCACCTTGTGCAATTCTCTCATTTATATTATCTACATAGGTTGACAATGGTGTGGGACCGTGATGTCAGGAAACCAGGAGAAGCAAAAAAAATATAGTTGTACATAATAAGGAGGCACTTGCGTACGTACGGCTATGGCCCTAGTGGGTCCCTAGTGTCATCCTGTCAAAATAAAGTCATCTCCTGAATCCTCATGTTCGTTGACGATGTTAACAATGCTCGACGCCACGGCGAGCGCAACAACTCGAAGGACAACGGAGAGGGCCTCGCGGGCCCTACGGATAGTCTGATACAACGCCCGCTGCTCATTCAGGAAGCCAGGATCATTGGACACCTATGAGCACCTTCGAGAAACTGAGACGGCATGAAATGGTAAGGCCGCGCTTGGGAGCTCTGGTTTATTTCAAACCTGTATTAACATACAAGTGTAATTTACTCGTCGTCGGAAACAACGCGTAAAATACAGGCGTAATGAAACCGAGGGCCCGAGGTCTGTAAGTAAAACCGGCGGGTTACGCGTGTAATTTGAGAGACCAGTGTATATTTTACGAGCGCTGCTATATGGACGACATTACCAGACGATACATGCATGACGTGCGTATCATGCCATCCATGGGCAAGGCTGAAATAGCAGTTAACGGCTGGATTAGCAATCGTCTGAGTGTCGTTCAGCGTTTTTATCCTGTGTGAAGTACTTCCGATATTTTACTAGTCGAAATCGACCAACCAAGCGCCTTCACCCGAGACCATCTGCTTTAACTTACAAGCGTCAGTTTTACAAGCGGTTTTGGTTGGAAAACAACGATCCAATCACGGCCTAATATCATGAGTTGGTCGGAAGATCATATGGTTTCACGTCTAACCTACCCGACTTGTCGTATAGGCTATGAATGAAACATCAGACGATGAACTTCTTAAGCACGGAAACAACAGAAGAGGATGATCTTCTTAACAAGCAAATCACTAGCATTAGATCGACATGCAAAACAATACGAAGCATTATTCTCAGGAGGCACGGTGAACAGCTCGTGATGCCGCATGCCACAACATTCCAAGCTCAACTTTGCAATCAAACACAAGGCCTGGCATTACATAGACAATATTCAGAACAAACTCTTAACACAGGAATATCTCAGTAGAGTAACTATTTTACTTCTAAACTGAACACAGGAATAGGAAAAAACACTCGACGCTGTTCACAGCAAGGGCGTCCCACTCAAAAATATCAAATGCATGTCTTCTGGCTAACATCAATGAGCAAATTTTGACAAGGTTTTCCAATTCCAATATATTAAACTAACGTCTTCTTGCTAACATCAATGATTAAACTTTGACAAGCTTTTCCCATTCAAAATATGTAATGCCTATAATCGTGGAGTCCTGTCGTAGCTTCTTGTACTTGTTTGGGCACTTTTTGCCCAGGGCACTCCACGTGTTGTTAAATTGCCAATGGTCTCTGCAGACTAGTCATGTCACCGGTGTCTAATAATACTCTGTAAAGCTTCTCGGTCATTCCTTCTGTAATGTAGCGCAAACAGTGAATTCTTCTTTCTGCAAAGTGGAACGACCAACTGGACCCAGTAATGCAGCAGTTTGCCTTGGACACATTGGCTCCTTTTGTGCAGTTCAACTAAAATTGAAGTCGGAATAAAACCGAGCTTTAATTTTGATATCCTTGTAAGCAACAATAGGTATAAGGGAAAAATTACTGAGAAATAACGGTTGATGACTTGTACTCCCTGAAGAAAATCATCTACTGATCTACTTTATCTTAATGGGAAACAAAGCAGGAGAGTAGCAATTCTCCATCAGTGTGATTCATTTATATTAACTGAGACATTATCTTAACAATGCCTTGTTTCAACATGTATAAAGAACGACAAAGCAGAAAAGTACCATTCCTAAAACAATGCAACTGATTCATTTTAACAGAGACATTATCTTAACAATACCTTGGTTAAACATGTAGAAAGAACTACAAAGCAGGATAGTACCATTCCTAACAAGTGTTGCAGTTTTGAACTAAGATTCAGTAGTTAATTAATTCTGAGAGTGGCATTGCTTAATTTTACCAGCGGCATTAGATTAACAAAAGCATAAACAGTTCCAGGGGAGAGTGGGCACAACAACAGTATGTGCTTCCATCTACTTATAAAGGGGGTGATGCAGAGTTTGTTGTAACAAAGCAACAAGCATCATGTCTGGGTTGGTCCCATTTTTGTTCACTACTTAATGGGAAAAGACAGCAATACAATAGCTTCAATTCAACATTTATTTAAAACAGTACCAATACAAGTAGCACAACATCTCAAAGCACACTGCACAATCATGTGGGTGAAGGCCTGTACTGACCTTTCATGAGACGAACAAGATAAAATACGAATCTGCCAACACGAATAGGAAATCCAATCTCATTTTGTGCAGTTGCACTGAAATCAAGCAAAGTGTTTCGCGTTGCGAAGCAAAATGTCGCAATAGCAACAAGTTGAATAGATATCCCTGTTTAAACAGAGGCAAAAAAGGAATCAATTACTGGCTAATAAAGGAGGATGAAACATGCGGCCACAAAAATGGTAATCCCGCCAATCCCTAACAAGTGTTGCAGTTTTGAAATAAGATTCAGTAGTTAATTCTGAGAGTGGCATCAATTACTAGCTTATAAAGGGGGTGATGCTGAATTTGTTGTAACAAAGCAACAAGCATCATGTCTGGGTTAGTCCCATTTTTGTTCACTACTTAATGGGAAAAGACAGCAATACAATAGCTTCAATTCAACATTTATTTAAAACAGTACCAAAACAAGTAGCACAACATCTCAAAGCACACTGCACATCATGTGGTTGAGACCAAGATTTGAAACAACTCACCACGAAGACTGGAAACAAATCTCGATCTCCTTTTGTGCAGTTCCACCAAAATTAAGCAAAGTCACCGGTGTGACATTCAAGTTGAACTGCACAAAACACTCTTAAAACATAAGTGTTTCGAGTAGCGAAACAAAATGTCGCAATGGCAACAAGTTGAATCGATAGCCCTGTTTTAACAGAGGCAAAAAGGAAACAATTACTTGCCAATAAAGGAGGATGAAACAAACGGTGACAGAAAGAAGCATCTAACTTATCTTGGATGGAAAACAAAGTAGGACAGTAGCATTTCTAAAACAGTTGCATTGATTCATATTAACAAAGACATTCTCTTGAAACAACATTCGTAAAAAATGTAATTTACTTTTAACAGTGGCATTGCTTCAATTTTCCGGCGGCATTCTTAGATTAACAACAGCAAAATAGCTGTATGGGACATGCCAGCACCATGTGCGTCCACACGTATAAATGGGCGATGCAGAGAATGTAGCCAAGCAGCATATATGCGCTGGTCCCATATTTGTTCTCTTTGAACCTTCTTCCTATGTGAGGGCATCAAATCTAGTCCTGCATAAACTACCCGACCCCCCAGTTTCTTTCCCTTTTCAACAAAGAGATCGGTTCCTTACAGATGTGTGTACTGGGTTACCCCCTTTTTCCCTTTTCGACCTACAAAGCGGCTGGATAGCCAGTCTATACTACTTTCCGCCCCTCCATTCCTCATTGAACCACGTCCTAGATTCTTGCACCAGCCCACCGCACCCTTCTTTCCTCTTTGAACCAAGACCTAGATTCGACTACAGATCGAAAAAGATCCACATGCAGCTAGAGCAACGACGGTTTCAAAGAAACTTGTAGAGACCAGACCTCAAACAGTCTGTGCTGCTGTGCACCAGTGTCATCCCTGGATCGGTAATGCTGACACGCACAGTACTTGGAGGATTTATAACAGAGTAGCAATCACACACTTATTACATCGAGTATCTCAAGAGAGAAATAAGTATGACAAATATGGCTTAAGGCCATCTAAAACGATAACAGCGGAAGACTTGGAAGATAGGTGAGTCCATCAACTCCAACGGCATCACTGATTATAAGACCACGACCTAAGGCACCTTACTCGTCGTCTGAAAAGTCTGCAACATGAAATGTTGCAGCCCGAAAACGGGTCAGCACATGGAATATGTTGGCAATGTAACACATAGAGAGTAATGAACATAATGATGCTATACTACATGCATATATGGCTAGTAGAAGGCTCTATGGTTACAGTTTTGCGAAAAGCCAATTTTTCCCTAGTGCAAAGGAATAAATTTTATTTAACTATCATGGTGGTTGTTAAACATTGAGAATGGTTGACAGCATTCTCAATCCCAATTAAGTATCATCATTAACCCAACAAAATTAATTAAAGTAACATGATGAGATTCACATGATAATCCAGATACTAGATACTCAAGATGTCCATAACCGGGGACACGGCTAACCATGATTAGTTTATACACTCTGCAGAGGTTTGTGCACTTTTCCCCACAAGACTCGATCGCCTCCGCTTGATTCTCGCACTACATGATGTTTGACAAACGGATGACCGAGACACAGTCTTTCAGAAACAATAACTCTTTACTCCGGGTGGACAGTTACACCTACTTTCCCCTACATCTGCTAGCCCACCTCTTCAAGAGATCATGTAACCTACTCAACTATGCTAGATCCCATAATAGCTTGTGGCTGCACACGGAAGTTTCTAGCATGAATAATCTCATGATCCCTTTGAACCTGGGTGGCGGTCCAAAAGAAAAACAAGCAATCCTCGAATACCCAGGTACCTCAATCCACCCAGATGTGAGTTTTAGTTGCCACCTTAAGGTTAACCATTAATTAACAATCTCACATCTGTCATGGTAACACTCAAACCCAATCCACGTCTACTAGCATAGCATAGCAATATGAGCAAACGTAGAAGTAACTCCCAAAGGTTTGATAATAAACAGGTAATAGGTACTACCTCAACTACTTCCCAATACCCACAATTTAATTAGATCCTAATCATGCAATGTTTGAGGATTGGTCTAATGCAATAAAACTGGGTAGTAAAAGAAGTATGATCAAAGTGTTACTTGCCTTGCTGATGATCCGTGAAACCTAGAGATTCGAAGTAGCAAGCGGCGCACTCCGGGTACTCTATTGCAAACAAACAAGCATACAATAAGCACTCACTAATGCACAGGTAAAACTCAAATAAAAGATCCAACCAGAAAGTTCAACTTAAGAACTCCGGTTTGCAAAAAGAATCAAATCAAACGAAGGAACGAAAGTCAAACGGCGAAAGAAACAAGCTTCGTTTACTAATCTGGATCTAGATCAAATTTTACAGTAGCATAAACTTGTTTGAATAGGTTAAACGGAAAGATAATTTCGAGACGAAACTCTAGGCGCTTGAATCGCCTGATTCCGATAAATGAGCTAAAAGATATACCAGAACGAAAATCTGATCAGAAATCACGATCTGGAATAATCGCGGAAAATCCGACGAAAAAGAAAACTGACGAACAGTTAAACGAACGGACGTCCGTTAACTGCGACTAACCGGCGAACACGTTCGTTAAAACGAATGGATCGGTGAACGTTCACTAACTAACTAAACCGAAGAAAAAAATAAACCGATCTATAAAAGATAAACCTAGGATTTCAGAAAGAAAAAAATAAACCGAGGCGGTTTTGAAAAAAAACTGGACGGTCGGCGGTGGCTGCTGCTACCTCGTCGGGGCAACTCCGGCGGGGCTCGGGACGGGCTCCGGCGGGGCTCGGGGGTGCGGCGAGGGGCGGCGGCGTTCGGGCTTCGGGCGGCGAGCTCCTTCGGCGGCGGCGACTCGGCCCCGGCGTCAGGCTTCTCCGGCGTCGGCGGCTTCGGTCGAGGCGGGGGAACGGGGTGAGGGAGAGGGGCGGCGGGGCGGGGTATATATAGGTGGGGGGTTGCCGTGGGGGAGGGGTAAGGCAGCGGCGTCGTCCTCGACCGGGACTCATGCGACGGCGGGAGCTAGGTCTCCGGGAGGGAGACGGCTCGAGCGGTGTGCTGGGCTGTCGGCTGGGCTTCGGCCCAGTCGGCGCGTTCGGGATTTTTTTTTTAATAATTTCACCGAACCTAAAAAAATCCTAGAAAAATAAATAAAAATCCAAAAATGCCAAAACAAATTTTCACCGTCTAATTAAAATAATTAGAACGAGATGAACATTTTCTTGGCCCAAAAATGCAGTTTTGAAAACGTGCAATTTTTCTAATGCAATTAAAATTGCAAATAAAATCCGAATAAAATCAAATATTTGATTTTAATATTTTTCCTCCAATATTTCAATTATTTTGGAGAAGTCCTATTTTCTCCTCTCATTTATTTTAATGCAAAATATTTTTCGGAGAGAAAAATAATTAAAACCAAAAATCCTCGTTTCATTATTTGATAAAAATCAAATATGAAAACCGCGAAAAATCCCAACTCTCTCCGAGGGTCCTTGAGTTGCTTAGGATTTTCGAGGATTTTGCCAAAATGCAATAAAATATGCTATGCAATGATGATCTAATGTATAACATTCCAAATTGAAAATTTGGGATGTTACAAAACTTATACCTTAGGGTCGTCGGGATGTGGCAAGGCGTGCGGCGGGAGGCCGGATCTGCCCACACTACGTACGGCGGCGAGGAAGAAGGGGTCGATGGCCCTCCCGCACAAGCGCTGGGTGAAAGAGAACAGCGCAGCTGGCAGTGGATTGCCTCCCTCGCCGAAGGCAATGGAGTGAACGCTGCACCTCCTCCCCTTCCCTGTGCGACGGGATACGGACGCCTCCTTCACCAGCTGTGAGGGGGGAGAGAGAGACAAGAGGCCAACGCAGTCTTGTTTAGATCTGGTGAAGAGAGGGTGAGAGACTGTGAATATAGCAAACCCTAGCAAATGAATGCTGAGCCTCCAGTGTGTAACATATATGTAGTGCGGCGAGCGTGTGGAGAGTGCAAACCCTAGCGAACAAGCGCTGAGGCTCCCGCTTATATATATATATATATATATATATATATATATACTACTGTAGTGCGGACTGAGCTCCGGTGCCTTCACTGCACCTGCTTTTGGCTGTATGACAGGTGAGCCAGCCACATTTTGGGCCCACCTGTCATAAATCCAAAGGCAGGTGCACTAAGTCAATGAAGGTGCGTCCATATAGTACTCTCGTGTATACGACTAATATATAGTGGAGTGGTTTTCTTATTCTCTCCATAACAATCGTTTTAAATTGTGTAAGTACGAAATGAAACTCTTTATTTAATGTACAGTGAAGAAAACTAGTACTACTTCCGATGAACAAACGATCCACGCCCATGCGTCCTGGTCGCACTTCATGTCCTTCACGTGTGGTACACTACCCTCCCTTAAGTGAACAACCACACATGCACCAAATTATCGGAAACGTGTGAGAGTGTGTACAAATAAAGAATTTTAATTTCAATTATCGGAAAGGTTTGAGAGTATTACAAAGTTTGACTTCAGTCAAATCTAATATGCGGAGTAAATAAAAATGGAGGGCTACTACGTCCATCCGGGTTTTTAGTCCACACCATTTTTTAAATCAAAGTTAATAGCTGGACAAATAAAATTATAGGGGAGCTGGAGACAAAGTTGTGAGAAGGCTTAGAAATCAATACAAAACTTATGCTCTTAGTACCAACGTCGATCCTTCTTCGAGGAAACATTTGGTTCATAGCCAATTGTGTGATAAAATTGCACCAACGTGAAAGACGACTGCGTCTCCAACGCAACCAAGGTGAACTGACAAAGGATATCATCTTTGTGCGTAACAAGCAAAGAACACTGATGGAAGACAGCTTGTTTTTCATTCAAAATCGATCAGCTTCACCAGCCGACGCAACCATGAGGCGCAACCATGAGCATCGATAGGTCATCGTGCTGATGCATCATCCATTTGGCATCAAGTTTGAGTAAGGCACCTATGAAGTTCGACAAATCCTCACTGTGGTCTGTTTCTTCTCAGTAAATAACATCTAGATGTGAATTAGACAAACTGATTTTCTAACGTACCAAGAAAGAAAACTCGATCAAAAACACGCCCCCGCTTCCAGGTCGCGAGAGTCGTCGCGCACGCACACATAGACATAGACATGCATATCCGTGTTTATGTAAAATTCCATTTCCATCTCCATCTCCAATCATATTTGTCCAACTAGCACATTATTTACGTTGTTAATTATATACGCAGCAATATTAACGTACAACATCTCTTGTTTGCGCACGTCCGGACCGCTGCCACGGCCGGTCCTGACCAACCCGAACCCTCTTCATCACCCGCGCGTGCTTCCCGCCCGAAACGGTCAGTGCCGCATTCATGCCCGGCCAGAGCGGACGCGACCTCTCACTGTCGCCGGCATTGCGGCGCGCCAGTCGAGAGAGTGTCACCCGCGCCGCTTCTGGGTGCACGCGGCTGCTCCGCGTTCAAAGGTCGCAATAGCCGGCTACAACATGCATGTAAAAATTTATTGGGAGTCCGTGCTACAGCTAGCTGTCCTCCCCCAACTCGTCAATCTCTTCTAGTAGTGCTAGTACTCCATGGCGCGATCCATCGACAAGCAGGCGGGAAAGTTATCGTATACTCGGTTTGCGGTGAGTGGCATGCCGAGCGACCGTGTGGGGTCGAGCCGTGGAGGAGGGTGAGACACGAACAGGACAGACGTGATTTAAACGTTGGTTTTGCTCGATGGCGCGATCCAACAAAACGAAATGTTGGTTTCTCTCCGTTTCCATTTTTTCTCCGGAAAAAACGGAAACTTTCCACTCCATTTTCATTCCTATTCCAAGGTTGCCCCATTACAACATTCCATCAAATACAAAGGAAAACTAACACGCATGCTGATGCATCACAATGATTCACAGATCATAGCCAATATTTACTTCACAACTAAAGAAAAAAGTTGTGAGAGCGTGTACGAAAGAAAAACTATTGATGGGGTCACTACGACTTAAACCCTAAACCCTAAACATGATTTAATTTCCTGGGCAGGTAGAACCTGTCGAAGGAAAGACGGCTGGCACCCTCGGATCATACGATGCTTTTGTGCAGTTCCACTAAAATCGACCTGAGCATCCCTGATGGCAAAGATATTGAAGAAGTGTGATTAGAATAATAGTACTGGCACTAGTTCATGAGACATAAACTCATCACAAGTAGAAGCCGGTAGAAGTAGAGAAAGATCGACATGGAGATGGAGCTACGGCAGTGGAGCAAGCCGGCTCCAAAAGGAAGATGGACTACCTGGGATGTCGGGCTGTAGCTAGAAGGGTGGTTGGGACGCGGCATCGGCCCATACCGTGGTGACCCCCGATTGGGATGCACCGACTGTGGGTTTTCTCCCTCGCCGATGTCGACCGCGTCTACGCAGAACATTGTTACCTTCCCCCAGCTGCGGGATCAGGCCCGTCGTTCTATACTTGTGAAGAGAGCAACCTAAGCAAGAAGGCTTGTAGCTTAGGCTAGCTCCTGCTAGTGTATATATAGCGGTTTTCTTTTTCTCTCCATATCAACCATTTTATATTGCGTACGTGTCATTCAAGAGTGAAATGATGGTTGCTTCTTCCGACTAACTTACTGTGTGATTTGACTGCTCCTTAGTGGCCCCTACACGTACTCCCCCTACGTGTATGCAACAGTCACACGTACACATGGACGCAAAAACGCGCGCGACGCCCTAATGCATGAATGTCCGAGCACACGACGGAACACACACGGTCATGCTCAAGTGCTCAACCTACACGTGCATGCACACACATACTCAGTCAGGGTGAGCTAGTGACCGTATAAACACCGGAAAATATATATATTGAGCGCAATGAGCGTATTATGAAGTCCACTGACCGTATTTTTACAAATATACAGTGACAGACAGTGTATTTATCTCGTTTGAAATTAAGCCATATTAACCGGAGAGGAGGCAGTATGGACTAGCATTACTTTGTTGTGTCCCGTCAACTTGCCGAACAAGGAGAAGGTTGCAGGACGGGAGAAGCTTGCTCGCGGTGGCTCGCGGGACAAGGAGAAACTTTTGACTAATGCAGGCTCTCCCTCGCTCAGGCGGTGGACGTGCAACAGTTAATTCGGTGTCAGATTGCCAGAAGCATACACTATACTACTAGTGCTATTATTGTTCGACTTCCCGAATAGGCGAACAGCCAAGCGCAAAGTTTACTAGTACTACTACTATAGTCTATAAAGGTACGTACTATACTAGTACTAGGAACCGGATGGAGGAGCGTCTGCACTCTTATTATAATTTTAAAATGTGATAAAGCAATCTTCAACACATTTGGTTCTCTTCGAGGGTTCTCGCATGTGATAATGGAAGTTGATTGCATGGAACACTCGCCACAATTCTCGCTTAATTCTGGCTCATATCCTGTTACAAATAGTAGCGCTCGGTAATGCTTCCTCTCTTTTTTGTTATTCAGCATGTAAACAGGTCAGCAAACCTTGCGGCGCATCTTCGTGCGAACCGTGCTTGCTGCACTTTGAATGTGGCCGAGAGCTGGCTTGATGAAACACCTCGCTTCCTACTTCTTTTTTTGCGGGGTACCTCGCTTCCTAGTGACCAGTGTCTTGGCTGATCATCCTAAGAATGCTTATATATGAATAAAGCTCTCTCATTTACCCGCAAAAAAGGTTAATCCATATTAACCGGAAAGGAGGGAGTATGGACTAGCACTACTTTTTGGTGTGTCCCGTCAACTCGCAGAACGAGGAGAAGCTTGCAGGACAAGGTGAAGCTCGCTTACGCCTTTTTACTAATGCAACCTACCCTCGGTGGACATGCATCAGTCCATTCGGTGTCAGATTGTCAGAGGCATACACTGTAGTACCCAACATGTGGAGTACCATCATTGTTCGACTTCACGAAGAGGCGAAGAGCCAAGCGCAGTAGTACGAGTAGTACTACTACTAGAACCACATGGTGGAGCGTCTGTACTCTTATTTTTTTATCTCTGATAAAGTACACGTTTATTCCGGAGAAGGGCGGAAAACGGCAGCCCAACATGTAATGAATGATATCGATCAACCAACCATGCTCGAATATATCATGGCCTCCGTGCGACCCCGTCTGTGTGTTCTCGCTCCTCGTCTCTCTCAAGGAACGGCGGGTTGGCTCTTTGCCGTCAATTGAGATCGGTTTGCTCACACTCCTGTCCCACATGTCAGTGATATGCCAAGAGGAGGTGCGTTGACTGACTGGCCATACGCGTACTTGGTTTTGCACCTTCATACTACTCCTCCCTCCGTCACAGTTTACAGGGCGCGCTTCATTATGACGCATTTCTCTCAAATGCATTTCCACCACCAGAGAGACTTTAGACGCGTTTGGTTTAATGCTCAATTAATTAGGGCGTGGTAACCGCAATCAAGTCCACAATTTTCTCTCCATGTACTATACTACTACGGAGTGGAGTAAGTGCATGCATGTGTGTATCCGGGGTGGAAGCACTGCATGCATGTGTGTACGCATTATTCCCTCTAGTAATAGACGCCGTGCTATAACTACCAATGCTATTTTTCAGGCCGATCGCTAGTCGCCTTGGTCCCATAGGTTTTTTTTCTTTTTTCTGAAGCGCGCTGTATAAACAATGATGGATGGAGTAGTATGAGCGGATTCAAAGAAGAGCGTATTGATGGTTGCTTCTTCAGAGCAACTTACAGTGGGAAAGGTGGGGCTTATGATTTGACTGCTCATTACTCACTATTAATGCGGCGCAACGACCGGCTGAGTCTCCCATGCGGTTGTGCACTACCCCCTCGGTTCTTAAATATACTCCGGAGTATTTGTCTTTCTAGACATTTCAACGAGTGACTGCTCAAATATTTGTCTTTTTAGAGATTTCAAATGGACTGGCACATACGGATGTATATAGACATATTTTAGAGTGTAGATTCACTCATTTTGCTCCGTATGTAGTCACTTGTTGAAATCTCTAGAAAGATGAATAGAATATTTAGGAACGGAGGGAGTACACATATGAAGCAAAATGAGTGAATCTACACTCTAAAATATGCCCGTTTGAAATTTGTAAGAAGACAAATATTTAGGAACGAAGGAGTATAATTTTGTGCATGGCACATGGACCTGGATGATGAAGAGGCTTCTGGCAATGCTATCAAGCTTCCATCATTTGTTTACATAATTGACGTACTATACAAAAAATTTTCCAGCGACATGAAATTGTACAATGGTGTGAGCTTTCAGCTTTTGTTTCGCGTGTCTTGCCATCGATGCTCTTTCGGAAACAATAAAAAACTAACTTCCTTGCTAATGCATGTCAATTATTAGCATATCAGAGCTAATAATTACATCACAACTGAAGACAGAGTTGTGAGAAGGTGTTAAATTAAAATTGATCCATGCTTTCATTGGCAGCAACGTCCCCCCAGCTCTGTCTAAATCAACAAGGCATCTTGGGAAAAAAAGTAGCTGTGTGGAGCATGCAACATTCCGATCATTTTGTGCAGTTCCACTAAAATAGAGCTGAGCGTCCCTGTTCCAAAGATATTAAGTGTGATTACGATAATAGAGTACTGCTGATGAAACAATAAACACACAAATAGAAGTCGGTCACCTTTGCAGTCTCTCTTAAGACTAACTAGTTGGAGAAGATTAGGCTCGGAGTTGGATGAGGAGGATAGAGCAAAACCAATCTCCCTTTGTGCAGTCGCACTAAAATGTAGAGACGTTGCCCGTGTGACATTTTAGTACAACTGCACAAAACACTCTTAAGAAAAAAGTGATTTGTGAAGTTCACCAAAAGGTCGCAATAGCAATGAGTAGAAAGGAAACAATTACTGGCCAATAAAGTTGATGACACATGTGACGACAAAAAAGAAGCATATTCCTTGTCCTAAGGGAAGATAACAACACGGTTGTGTTTGTCTAAAATGGTGTGAGGACGAGAATGCAATATGGAAAGTACGCCGGACGAGCTACGTTTTGGGCAAAGAACTATGGAAGATCCACATGCAGCGACGTGGGAAGACGGGCAGTGGAGCAAGGCCGGAGGGGATACCTGGAGGTCGTCGGGATGTAACTAGGTGAGCGGCGGCGGGCGGAATCTTCGAGCAGGTGGCGTAGGCCCTGCCGCGCCGGAGCTTGGTCAGAGAGAACGGCGTGTATCACAGATCGGGACGTGCTGCCTCGCCGCCGTCAAATGGAGAAACGATGCACTTCCTCCCTTTCCCCCGGGGGACGGGATGCGGCCGGATCAGTGACCAACAGTGAGAGAGAGAGAGGCCACCGCACTCCCTTTCCCCCGGCGGACGGGATGCGGCCGGATCAGTGACCAACGGTGAGAGAGAGAGAGGCCACCGCAGCCTTGTGTGAGATACTCTGAAGAGCGACAAAATAGGCAGGCAGGCTCCATTGTATATAGTGAGTGGACTACCTTTTTCTCCATAAAAATCGTTTTATATTCTGTGTACGTGCCATTGAGCGCTAAAACTTTATTTAAAAATAACACGGCAACGCGTCAAGTCGAACTTTGTTTCGTGCACGCGTGGTACACGACCTCCCTAGGTAAACAACCGCTACAGGCGTTCAAATTAGCACGTGGGCTGCCATTTCGTAAAGAAATGAGCTCCACCGTGTACCCGTGCGGGTGTGGTTGGGCACGAAGCGTGAGTACGTGCACGGTGCACCTATTCTCTTCTTGTATACGTACACCACCTACGTGGGGTTGTGTGAGAGAGATACAAACCTAGAGAGATATAGTGTGTGGTTCTTAAGAGTTTTTTTGGGGGGGGGTCAATCAAAAAATGTAACATATGCAATGTGTGTGAATAGAGTCCTGGATATAACATATATATAGAGGGGGCGATCCACGAGAAGAGAGTGGAGGTATCATCGGCTTGAGGTGTCCATAGAATCGAAGAGAGGGATGATGTGTGTGTGTGCGTGCGCGATCGATAAAGAGTGCTATCGAATTTGTGTGTGCCCACGTCAAAGATATAGAGTGGCTGGCCTACTGGAACGTGAGATGGGACATGTGCAGTTTCTCTCTGTGGCATGGATACCTACCTGCAGCGCTCGACTATCGGTGTGTGGTGGGGGAAGAGGGAGGCCCAATTAACTATAGAGGTACAATGGCTGGTATATGTGTGGAGGAGGAGAGAGGCCTACCTCATGTATTAAGGAGATCGATCTGCCTCATGTATTAAGGGAGATCGATCGGCATCCATGCATATGTGCAGGAGAGGAATAAGGTTGGGAGAGAGACAGAGCTAGAGTGTTGGAGGGGGTGGTAGTGGAGTTGCTTCTAACAAATGGTGGGATAGGCTTGCTAGACAAACGGAGGGCAAGCCCGCAATATCGATAAGAGAGGAGATGGCTGCTTCTTGTTTGTGCACGTGCGTGTGAGAGACGGGTCAGGAGGCATGCACGAATGATGAGGGGGGATGATGTGGCTGTGGTAAGCAGATGTAACTACATAGGAAGATCAATCGCCCTTTGTTAGAGAAAGGAGAGACATAACTTGTGAGGTACGTCGATCGATGGGGGGGTAGTTAAAGTCGATCTAGGTATATGTTGGGAGATCGATCGGTATACATGCATGTGTGTGTTAGAAGCAAATGAGGCACGAGGAGAAGGATAGAGAGAGAGGGATGCATGTAGGAGGTGGTACGAGAGGCATACTATATCGAGGGGGGAGGAGTGTGCGAGTACGAGAACGATGAAAAGAGTGGTGGGAGTGAGGCATGGACGGTGACAAGAGAAGAGGGGAAGCTTGTGTTTGTGCTAGGCACACCTGGCTAGAGAGGCATATCGATCGATGTGTGCCGTATAGAAGGAGCTGGGGGGCCTACACACACCGTGGGTGAACGACCTAAAGTGAAAAGACGAATTTGCGCGATGGAGCTAGAGAATGCTGAGGGAGGGTGAGAGGGATGCGGGCGTGTGCATGCACAAGAGAAAGTTAGCGCTAGCTACAAAGATAAGAGGGTTGTGTGGGTGTAAAAGACGAATAGAGATCATATATACTTCATTATAAAAAGCGAATTCAGATATTTGAAGAATTTATCATAGTGTTTCAAACCGAGACATGTGTGAATATATATAACGGTGATACACATGGTGTGGTTATGAACATGTTATACTACATTTAATATATTTTATCTCTACTCTTATAAAAAACGGAGTTGTTGATGATGGTGTGCCTGCCATCCTGCATTATAGGCTGTCCGATTTATATCTGGCGGATAGCAAGGAAACTATGATGGTTAAAGTTGGCAACAATCATGATTGTAGATTCTTATTGAAATAGAGAAACGAATTCAAATTTAGTTCGAATTGCAGCGGTAGTATAGACATTTGGAATGCACTAAAATGTTAGTATGAGTAGGTTACATGCATTATACAGCAAGCGAAAAAATTTAATCGGACATAACATGGATTCATACTCCCTCCTTCCATCTATATAGGGCGTAATGAGATTTTTAAGACCGCCTTTGACTATTGACAAGATTAATAGTACATGACATGCACAATGTGAAAATTATATCATTGAAAGAACCTTTCACAGACGAATTTAACGGTGTGATTTGTGTAAGTTGCATGTCATATATCATTGCTCTAATATTTGGTCAAAGTTAGCATCGAAAAACGCATTAGGCCCTATATAGATCGAAGGAGGGAGTAGCTTTGAATAGCATTTGTATAGTAAAACGGGGCAAGACTCTCTCTTTGTGTGGTGTGAATAGTTTTATTTTTTTCGTTTTCTTTTTGGTTGAGGGAAGTACGAATTGATTTGGTATGTACAAGTACAATATTACTACACGTTAGGCTTGTCCCTAAAATTCAACCCGCGTCTTGTTATATCCCGAAAATTTAGATATCGTGCTTCCAAAACTGGCGCCTTCACAACCCGCGCCTTGCTATCCCGAAATTACAACGCGCGCGAAAACTCCCTCCAGCTGCCAAATCCCGACACGCGAAATCCCCCTTCTAACCCTGAGCCGAAAGGGCCGCAAGTTCAAATCGATGGGGGGTACTTTTGTAACACACCCTACATTTTGGACAAGCGCGTCCCTAAGTCATGCTTCACCCCTCCCATCGCCCCCTTTTCGCCATTCGAAATCCCAGGCCGCCATAACCTCTCCGCTCCAGCCGCGAAACTCCACCCTCCTCCGTCCGCCATGTCACCGCTGCCCAGCCGGAGCCTCTTCCCCGACAACGTCGTCCACCGCAACAGCTCGACGTCCCTCGTCCACCTCCCCGGATGAGGATCCGTCGTCCATCTTGCCGTCCCGCCGGTTCAGCCGCCCCGTCCTCCACCTCCAAGGAGCTGCTCCGACGATCGCCTCGTCTATCGCGGCTGCTCCATCCCCACAGCGCCGCCTTAACCTGCTCCACCGGAACCGCAGCATCCTCACCGACTCCTCGGACGAAGCGGCCTACTCGGCGCCACCAAAGAGGTTGTACACTCATCGCATCGCACCTTCTCCTTAACTCGACCTCCCGGCGCCGACGGTGCTCCATCCCGCACCCCCATGGAGCGGCTACCTTGAAGCCGGCGCCGCGGGCGACATCTCCACGGCGGATCTCCCCCAGTGCGAGGCCCCTTCGGCGGCGGCGTCCATACCAGCCGAATCTGCTGCTGCTGCTCCGGCTCTCGCTCGCTTGCGCTGCTGCTGCTGCTCCGGCTCTCGCTCGATCGCTCGCTCGCCTAGCTGCTGCTGCTGCTCTCCCCCTCGCTCGTGCTGCTGCTCTGCTCCGATTAAGCCACACTTCAGTCGACTGAATCAACTTTTGGGTCAGTCGATTTTCGGGGGTTGGGGGGCTCGCCGGAGTTAAGGAAGAACCACCCATAGCGGGGACGGGGGCTCGCCGGAGAGGTACCCCACTATCTACCTTAGGGTTCAGGGTGGGGGCGGGGGGCCTAGAGGGCTGGCCGGGGCGGTGGTGGCGAGTTGTTTCGGGGCGGCGAGGCGGCGCTGGGGCCGGCGGTGAGGCCGGTGGTGGCTGGCGGCTCAGGGGGGTGCAGGTTGAAGATGAACTGCAGGCCCTCCCTAAACTACATGTCAAGTGCCTCTCTGCTACCATTGCGTTCAGTTTCGACAATAGCATTCAGATTCCACAGTAAATTTCAGTTTCGACAGTTAAGTTCAGAGTCAACAGTTTTTACCTCATATGTTGTACTCAGGTGGTTTTTGGTGATGTTAATTTTATATCCATTTTACATCATCTATTGGAGATGCTATTAGAATTCCACTTGAGATTGACGATGTCTGTCTTGTGCTGGTTCAGCCTTGACGTCTTACGGCTCACCGGAGCTGCTCCAACGACAGAACGATCCATCACAACAGAGCAATGCCCTGGACGCCATCTACAGATTCCTCAGATCTTCCTCCACACCTCCGACAGCCACCTCTGCCTCAACTGCTTCAGCGACCAACCCAATGATGCTGAGGTCGACACGGCTACGGCAAAGAGGTTGTACACTTGTTGCATCACTTATTACTATACATTCACGTCGATCCATTAGGGCTATTTTGGTTCAACGGAAAAACGTCGATCCACTGGTTGTTACCATCACTCTAAATTTCTGCATGCTCTCCTTACATAATCTCACCATATTTTTTTCATATGCATGTCAGATATTGTACACAGTCATGCTGAACATGTAGAGAAAAAGAGAAGAGTTTTGCGCGGCAATACAATGTCATGCAGATATCGCTCCATGGTGGGTTCAATGGCAAACCCTCCCCACCCCTCTCCAGATTGTAATCCAGAGGAAGATATCTGTTCTGAGGCGGATTCAGATGCCGCTGACCACTCCTATTTACCCCCCAAGGTGTTTGCTCTACCTTGGCATGATGATGTTAGTCATATCATGCATATGTTGCCTTGCAGTGCCTACTTTTGACATCATATATGTCATCTGCTTAGTTTAGACATGTTCTGTAATGCCACCTGTTTAGTTTCTATATCATATATGGGAATTATGCAGTCTCATGTCTTTTAGCCAGCCATAATATATGTGAAATGTGCAATGCCATCCTGTTTAACCAGGCATCATATATTTGAATGATATCTTGCCCATCCTTTTCTTCATTACATTTCCATTTGTCGATAATGTTTGTACATTAAACTACTCTTCCTGTGAATCAGCCATTTGGGTGGGAGATGGAAAAATCTGGAGTGAAAACAAGGCCTTCAGAGCAGACAGTGCTACCTGTCGAAGCAGATCTCTTGTTGGGTCCCGATAGCTCCTCAGAGATGGATTCAGAGACAGATGACCAGTCCTATTCCCCCACTGAGGTGTATACTCTAACTTGGCACGGTTATATTGCTCATATCATGCATACGGTGTCTTGCATTGCATAGTTTAGACATCATATACACAATATTCAACACCATGTTCTTAGTTCAGACATCATATCAAATGCCCTCTGTTTAGCATATAAATCACATATGTGAATTAAATGATGCGATCCTGATTACTTAGATAACATGTAGGTGAATTATGTCATGCGATCCTGTTTAGTTATTCATCATATCTTTGAATTATGTTATGCTATGCTATCCAGTTTAGATAGACATCATATATGTGAAATTATGTCATGCTATCCGTTTTAGTTAAACAATATACATGTCAACTATTTCATGCCCTCTTTTTTCCACACTATCTATTGCATCTGTCTCTCATACAATGTCTGTACATTCAACTATGTTTCCTGTTTATCAGCCATTTGAATTGGAGCGGGTGATGCCAGTATCTAGCGGACTAAAAACACGGTCTTCAAATAAAACAGTGCTACCTCTTGGTGGAGATAGCACCCCGGTTGTACATGCACAAGAACCAGCCCTACCACACATAACCCAAACTCTCGCAGATTGTACCCCTACTGTGATGGACAGAGAACCAGCTTCACCCAATCTAACCCCAGCCCCAGCCAATAGTAACCCAGTTCCTGTTGACACAGCACCATCTCCACCACAGAGCTCCCAAACAAGAGCAATTAGTAAGGCAGCTCCAGTGCCCAAAGGTCCAGTACTATCACGGCGAACCCCAACTCCACCAGTTAGTACGCCTATTCCTGTGGAGGAAGCACAACCAGCTAGTCGTAGTTTAGCATCTATCGCATTTGATGTTGTTAAATCGTATGTGCGTATCTTCCCATCTTGGAAATATTATACTGAAGATGAAGGAAAATGCCAGTTGCAGGTGTTTGTCCAGGAGTTATGTGTAAGTAATGTTATTCATGGCAATTACTTTGCTTTGTCCCATACATCCTACCTCCATGATGGTTATAATACAACAAATTTTCCCATTTTTCTCTATAGAGAAGGACCGATTTGGAAACTCGGGATGAGGTAACCTGTGCTAATACCTCTGCTATCTTCAAGAATGCTTGGTGGCAGTATCGGAATTACCTGAAGAAAACGTACTTCACCGGCAAAGAAACTCATCAAATTCCCTTACGTTCTCCTGAGACACATTTACTGGACGATGACTGGGAACGCCTTGTTCTGTACTGGTCCCGAACCAAGAATGTGGTAAGGTCTATGAGCTCATTTTCTATTTTTAAGTATTATATTCTTGCGTCTTACTGTACTCTGTTCATGTAGAACAAGTGCCTAAACCTAAAGAACAACTGTTCTAATTTAAGATTCCATTGCTATCATAGTTCAAAAAAGCGCTAGGCGTTAATTGTGCGTTTTGCCACCGCCTTGCGCTTTACTGACCAAAGCGCATGCTTATGCGCAGTTATCCACGGATTATGCGTAGTTATGCACAATGCGTTTTGCCAACGCCTAGAGCCTAGGCGCGCTTAAGCGCTCGCTTAGGCGCGCCTTTTTTAACTATGATTGCTTTGCTCTTGTATCACTGTATTTACTCATACAAACTTATTTTTAAATTGAAGGATCGATCCCATAGCTCTGTTGATTTCAATTTCAATTGTGTATACAGTTGACTTTCATATCATGCACATTACTAGCATCACAACAGAGCCAATAGTGTTGTTGTACATGTAGACCCGTGGTACCCATCTGAAATCTTGTTGTGCCGTGTAGTTTCCCACGCTTTGTATTCTTTCACTGCTGCTTTGTCTTGAACTGATATGATTTGAACCGTGTCTCTATTTTGATTTGGCAAGACAATGCAGTGACCATAGGACATAGATATATGTTTGTTTGATGCTTTTATTATGTACTAGTACTTGGCAATAGAAGACTTGGTAGTTTAATCCTGTCCACCTTACTAATGAACTGGTTCACCGAAATGAGTTTCATATACTAGTACATGCTAAACTTGTTATGTGTCTACTTGTTTCTTCTTTTAGAATGCTGACAGAATATTGGGGAATAGTGCCTTATTAAGCAATGGTAAAGGAAGTAATGCAGATAAAGTTCAGGATAGTGACACATCCTTGTTGGTCTCCAACAAAGCTGATAAAACAGCTAAGGAAGACTATCTTGAAGACAGCGAGACAACCCCAAAGTCCTGTCTTGGTTTAGTATTCGAGTTACTGGCCACTACTGCTTGCACAAGCTATTCAAACTCACTGTCTGAATCAGTTCGGTTTCTTGAGTCTCAACTACAAGCTGAAAGACATCGATCAGCTGTGCTGCGACAAGAAGCGGAAGGACTGCGGAAGTCCCTGGAGCATTCAGATGCATACTTTCTGGTGCAACAGCAAGCGTTGGAGGATTTTAGCGCCAAACAGGACAAAGCTAATCAGCTTGCTAAGCTTATTGCCAACATGGTGGATACCCAGGATAACGTTTCTTGAGCTCTTCTGAAGTTGTTTTGGTTATGCTCTTGTTTTGCTGCCGCGTTTATTTGCACTGGTGGCCGATTTTGACGGCCGGTGTATGTAATGTGCTGCTTTGTTCCCTATATTTGCACTGGTGGCGAACTTTGATGCCCAGTGGATGTAATATGTGTAATAGCGGTAATAGGCTAGCGTTAATTGCTTGCTTATTTATTTCCTTATTGTCTTGTTTAGTTGTTTGCTTGTAGTCACTGCAGTTCTTTTTCTGTTTTTTTCTAGTGGCCACAATAGCCTATTTTTGGTAACTAGGCCAAAATAATCATGGCAACACACGGACTGTTGTAACCATGGGCCTCCTGCAGGCCGTATGATCCATGGGCCTTCGTCCGGCCGTAGGATCCATCGGCCTTCTATACGGGCCTTAGGGTCCATGGGCCTTCTACGGGCCGTAGGGTCCATGGGCCTTCTACGGGCTGTACGATCCATGGGCCTTCTACGGGCCGTACTATCCATGGGCCTCATACGGGCCGTAGGATCCACGGGCCTTCTATGGGGCGTATCATCATTTCGCCAATCATGGGCCATACTATTCGTGGACCATAACGGGCCGTTAATAGGCCGTATTTGATAACTCTATGAAAACAGCCCAACGGGTTTTTTTTTGACATGAAAACGGCCCAACGTATTAACGGTCCGCAAACGGGCCGACTGTAACGACGGGCTGAATTTGGCCCACAAGCAGAAAATGACAGTAACGGGCTGTATGTAACCGAATGCTGCAAATGAGCCCAGGAATCAATGGGCCCTAAGAAGGCCGAAAGATAACTTGGGCTGGAAACGGCCCAATGGAATAACGGGCCGTTAATGGGTATAAAGTGATACACTGTTCATTACGGGCCAGTTTCACCACGGGCCGTTAATGGGCCAAGAGTTACAAAGGTCCTCATATGGGCCGAAAGAAGTCATGGGCGACACATGGGCCGGAAGTTCAAACGGGCTGAATCATATTGGACGGCCCAGATGACGCTACTAGGCCTAATTCGGATAGGGCGTAACGGGCCCTGGGTTAGCGGGCTGTAAATGGGCTATATGCGAACAGGCCGTTAACAGGCTTTCCGTGGGCCGGCCCGCCACCTTTTGACCAAGTCAAACGGGCCGGCCTTTTCACAGGAATGGGCCTCTGTTGGGCCGTGCCACGTGTCGCCGTATCATAGGCGCCTTCGGTCCAATGAGCGGATGACATCTGTCCCAACGGTGAGCCGACACGTGTTTCCTCCAGCCAATGATGATTTTACACGTGGAAAATCCCCATTAGTCAGGGCTGTTAACGGGTTATCGGATCCAAAACCCGACCCGATAGCTTAACGGCGTTCCGTTATGGTGGATGCCATGTGTCGGTCACCCTTGACGAAAGCACTTCTGTGACGCGCGATTTATCGTCATGGAAGTGGACATTCCGTGATGATAATTTTGGCAATGTCATGGAACACTTCTACGACAGCACAGTTATGACTATCTTGATTCTGTCATAAATTTGTCATGGATGTACATGCATGACAGAAAACGCGACCTACTGTGACAAACACGTATCATCACGGAAGTGTATTTTTTTGTAGTGCTAGTTGACCTACGAGGTTTGGTGGTAACTTGATCTGAAGTTTCATGATCATCATCATTAGCTTCCTCACTAATTGGTGTAGGCATCACGGGAACAGTTTTCTGTGATGAACTACTTTCCAATTCAAGAGAAGGTACAATTACCTCATCAAGTTCTACTTTCCTCCCACTCACTTCTTTCGAGAGAAACTCCTTCTCTAGAAAGGATCCATTCTTAGGAACAAATATTTGCCTTTGAATCTGTGATAGAAGGTGTAACCCAACAGTTTCTTTTGGGTATCCTATGAAGACGCACTTCTCTGATTTGGTTCGAGCTTATCAGGCTGAAGCTTTTTCACATAAGCATCGCAACCCCAAACTTTAAGAAACGACAGCTTAGGTTTCTTGCCAAACTACAGTTCATACGGTGTCATCTCAACGGATTTAGATGGTGCCCTATTTAACGTGAATGCAGCTGTCTCTAATGCATAACCCCAAAACGATAGTGGTAGATCGGTAAGAGACATCATAGATCGCACCATATCTAATAAAGTACGGTTACGACGTTCGGACACACCATTACGCTGTGGTGTTCCAGGTGGTGTGAGTTGCGAAACTATTCCACATTGTATTAAATGAAGACCAAACTCATAACTCAAATATTCACCTCCGCGATCAGATCGTAGAAACTTTATTTTCTTGTTATGATGATTTTCAACTTCACTCTAAAATTCTTTGAACTTTTCAAATGTTTCAGACTTATGTTTCATTAAGTAGATATACCCATATCTGCTTAAAACATTTGTGAAGGTCAGAAAATAACGATACCCGCCGCGAGCCTCAACACTCATCTCCAATAAGTCAGTGGCTCGCTCCATTGTTCCGGAGAACGGAGTCTTAGTCATCTTGTCCATGAGGCATGGTTCACAAGCATCAAATGATTCATAATCAAGTGATTCCAAAAGCCCATCCGCATGGAGTTTCTTCATGCGCTTTACACCAAGATGACCTAAACGGCAGTGCCACAAATATGTTGCGCTATCATTATCAACTTTGCATCTTTTGGCATCAATATTATGAATATGTGTATCACCACGATCGAGATTCAACAAAAATAGACCACTCTTCAAGGGTGCATGACCATAAAAGATATTACTCATATAAATAGAACAACCATTATTCTCTGATTTAAATGAATAACTGTCTCACATCAGACAAGATCTAGATATAATGTTCATGCTCAACGCCACCAAATAACAATTATTCAGGTCTAAAACTAATCCCGAAGGTAGATGTAGAGGTAGCGTGCCGACGGCGATCACATCGACCATGGAACCATTTCCGACGCACATCGTCACCTCGTCCTTAGCCAATCTTTGTTTAATCCGTAGCCCCTGTTTCGAGTTGCAAATATGAGCAACAGAACCAGTATCAAATACCCAGGCGCTACTATGAGCATTAGTAAGGTACACATCAATAACATGTATATCAAATATACCTTTGTTCACTTTGCCATCTTTCTTATCCGCCAAATACTTGGGGCAGTTCCGCTTCCAGTGACGAGTCCCTTTGCAGTAGAAGCACTCAGTTTCAGGCTTAGGTCCAGACTTGGGCTTCTTCCCAGGAGTAGCAACTTGCTTGCTATTCTTCTTGAAGTTCCCCATCTTTCCTTTGCCCTTTTCTTGAAACTAGTGGTCTTGCTAACCATCAGCATTTGATGCTCCTTCTTGATTTCTACCTCCGCAGCTTTGAGCATTGCAAAGAGCTCAGGAATAGTCTTATTCATCCCTTGCATATTATAGTTCATCATGAAGCCTTTTTAGCTTGGTGGCAGTGATTGAAGAACTCTGTCAATAACACTATCATCCGGAATATTAACTCCCAGCTGAGTCAAGTGGTTATGATACCCAGACATTCTAAGTATATGTTCACTGACAGAACTGTTCTCCTCCATCTTGCAGCTATAGAACTTGTTGGAGACTTCATATCTCTCAACTCGGGCATTTGCTTGAAATATTAACTTCAACTCCTGGAGCATCTCATATTGTCCATGACATTCAAAACGTCTTTGAAGTCCCGATTCTAAGCCGTAAAGCATGTGAAAGAACATGCGGTGCCCCCATGTTTGGTTTTGGTAATTGATGACAATCTCTATGGACTAATGGTTGCCTTGAGTTATATTTGAAGGATTTGTCCATAGGCATTTCTTGAAGTTCATGTGTTGGTTTCAAGGAGTTTATGTGGTGACCAAGGTGTTATTAAGGAAGTATCCAAAGATTGGTCATGTGAGAGTTGAGCTTATTGCAAGCATGTCTTGGAGAAGAAGATTTCAAGACATCATCCAAATGAAGAGAGTTGAAAAGATTCAAGGTTGATCAAGACTAAGTCAAGAGTGAATCAACTTGATCAACTCACAAAGCGTAGAAGATGTACCGAGAGGGATCAAGCGATCCCATGGTGTGGTAAGCATTGTCAATTACACTTTGTGTACTAACCCATGATCTTCGTGAGAGTTCTTTGTGGGGTTAGGTTGCGGTGTGCAAGTTCAAGTGAAGCATCATGAAAGATATCAAATGCTTGAAGCTTGCCGTCCATTGTGATGACAATGGACTTGTGAAGATGTGCGGAAGAGTGGCTCACCCATAGTGGAGTATGGGGGAGCAATCAACTAGTCTTCATCGAGCCAACGCAACCAAGAAAGGTGGTGCAACTTGAGGGAGTCAAGATCGTCATCATCTAGCTCAAGTGGACCATGTGCAAGGCAAAGGTTTGCCCTTGATAGGTTTTCTATTTTACCGGTCTCGTGATGGTAGTTGGGAGACCGGGTTATAGGATCGATTGTCGTACTATCAAGGGGGGCTCTCGATGAGTAGCTTGATCGTATCATTCGTAGAGAGCTCAAACCATTGCATCCTTGCATCATCTTTCTTGGTTCTTGTTTGGTTCTTCTCTTTGTGAGTTTTGGAGCTTATGGTCATCTTGATGACAAGCTCGAGTTCATCGAAAACGGAGTTCACTCGCATCTTCTATGATGTTTTCGATGTTGGAAGGTTATGCCGGTTCTTCTCGGTTGGAGGTTTCACTCCTCTGTTTTGATGCTACTCGTCGTCTTGTATCCAACAAGCTTGAGTTTGCTCAATTCGGAGCTCATATGCAGAAGTTATGGCAGTTTTGGTTTCCCGTGGAGTATTCTTGTTTTCGTGGAAGTGGCTTTAGGATGGTCCCAGCGGTAGTACCGCGGTACCCAGCGGTAGTACCGCTTAGGGGTCACAAGCGGCAGTACCGCTCCGCAGCGGTAGTACCACTGGTGGGTCCTCAGCAGTAGTACCGCTACGGTACCAGGCCCCTACCGCGTCGACTCGAGGGGTCATTTTTCATGTCGGATTGTGCGGTACTTCGCAGCGGCAGTAGGGCGGCAGTACCGCTCACGAGCGGTAGTACCGCCCAAGCACCTCGGCAGTACCGCTCGGGTCTGTCACTCTCCTGCCCTCCAGACTCCACGGTAGTACCGCCCGGGGGAGCGGTAGTACCGCCCGGGGGAGCAGTAGTACCGCTGTGATCAGCGGTAGTACCGCTGCCTCCTGCGGTAGTACCGCCCTCTGCGGGGCTGTTTTGGGGGTAACGGTTGGATTGTTCCCCCCACTATATAAGGGGGGTCTTCTTCCCCATTCTACCTTATCTTTTGAGCTCGTGTTCTTCCCCCATTTTTGACCTTCTTCGAGCTTGCTAACTCTCAATCCCTCCATGGATTCTTGAGGGAAAAGAGAGAGGAGATCTAGATCCACATTTCCACCAGTCACTTTCTCCTCCTTGTGAGGGGAACCCATTGGATCTAGATCTTGGAGTTCTTGGTGTTCTCCTTCTTGTTCTTCCTCTCATTTTCCTCCCTAGCATTAGTTGCTTCGGTGGGATTTGAGAGAGAAGGACTTGGGCACTCCATGTGCCCTTGCCATTGCATTTGGTGCATCGGTTTGAGTTCTCCACGGTGATACGTGGAAGTTACAAGTTGAGAAGCTTATTACTCTTGGGTGCTTGGTACCCTTGAGCTTGTTCCTCTTGGGTGCTTCGGCGCCCTAGACGGTTGGTGGTGTTCGGAGCTCAATCATTGTGGTGTAAAGCTCCGGGCAAGCGTCGGGGTCTCCAATTAGGTTGGAGATCGCCCCGAGCAATTTGACGGGTTCCGGTGACCGCCCCCAAGGGTTGCCAAAGTGTACGGGTTCGGTGACCGCCCCCAAGGGTTGCCATTTGTACGGGTTCGGTGACCGCCCTCAAGGGTCCCTTAGTGGAATCACAGCATCTTGCATTGTGCGAGGGCGTGAGGAGATTACGGTGGCCCTAGTGGCTTCTTGGGGAGCATTGTGCCTCCACACCGCTCCAAACGGATATTAGCATCCGCAAGGGTGTGAACTTCGGGATACATCGTCGTCTCCGCGTGCCTCGGTTATCTCTTACCCGAGCCCTTTACTTATGCACTTTACTTTGTGATAGCCAAATTGTTTCTTGTCATATATCTTGCTATCACCTAGTACTTTGTCTTGCTTAGCATAAGTTGTTGGTGCACATAGGTGAGCCTAGTTGTTGTAGGTTTTGTGCTTGACAAATTAACCGCTAGGTTTATTCCGCATTTGTTCAAGCCTAAACCGTAATTATTTTAAAGCGCCTATTCACCCCCCCCCCCTCTAGGCGACATCCTCGATCTTTCAGCATGGCACACTGAACTATCGAGTAGTCATCAGATCGAGCTTGCCAGACATTCATAACATCAGCAGTTGCTCCTGCAGCAAGCCTTTCACCTAGCGGTGCATCAAGGACACAATTCTTTTGTGCAGCAATGAGGATAATCCTCAAGTTACGTACCCAGTCTGTGTAGTTTCTACCATCATCTATCAACTGAGCTTTCTCTAGGAACGCATTAAAATTCAAAGGAACGGAAGCACGAGCCATTGATCTACAACATCGATATGCAAAAACTATCAGGGCTAAGTTCATGATAAATTAAGTTCAATTAATCATATTACTTAAGAACTCCCACTTAGATAGACATCCCTGGAGTCATCTAAATGATCACGTGATCCATATCAACTAAACCATGTCCGATCATCACGTGAGATGGAGTAGTTTTCAATGGTGAACATCTCTATGTTGATCATATCTACTATATGATTCATGTTCGACCTTTCTGTCTCGGTGTTCCGAGGCCATGTCTGTACATGCTAGGCTCGTCAAGTTTAACCCGAGTATTCTGCATGTGCAAAAATGTCTTGCACCCGTTGTATGTGAACGCAGAGCTTATCACACCCGATCATCATGTGGTGTCTCAACACGACGAACTGTCGCAACGGTGCATACTCAGGGAGAACACTTATACCTTGAAATTTTAGTGAGGGATCATCTTATAATGCTACCGCCGTACTAAGCAAAATAAGATGCATAAAAGATAAACATCACATGCAATCAAAATCTGTGACATGATATGGCCATCATCATCTTGTGCCTTTGATCTCCATCTCCAAAGCATCGTCATGATCTCCATCGTCACCGGCCTGACACCTTGATCTCCATCGTAGCGTCGTTGTCGTCTCGCCAACTATTGCTTCTACAACTATCACTAACACATAGTGAAAAAGTAAAGCAATTACATGGCAATTGCATTTCATACAATAAAGCGACAACCATAAGGCTCCTGCTAGTTGCCGATAACTTTTACAAAACATGATCATCTCATACAATAACGTGTATCACATCATGTCTTGACCATATTACATCACAACATGCCCTGCAAAAACAAGTTAGACGTCCTCTACTTTGTTGTTGCAAGTTTTACGTGGCTGCTACTCAAATTCGATTCAACTAAAGTTGGAGAAACAGACACCCGCCAGCCACCTTTATGCAAAACAAGTTGCATGTCTATCGGTGGAACCGGTCTCATGAACGTGGTCATCTAAGGTTGGTCCGGGCCACTTCATCCAACAATACCGCCGAATCAAAATAAGACGTTGGTGGTAAGCAGTATGACTATGATCACCCACAACTCTTTGTGTTCTACTCGTGCATATCATCTACGCATAGACCTGGCTCGGATGCCACTGTTGGGGAACGTAGCATGCAATTTCAGAAAATTTCCTATGATCACGCAAGATCTATCCAGGAGATGCATAGCAAAGATAGGGGGAGAGTGTATCCACGTACCCTCGTAGACCGAAAGCGGAAGCGTTAGCTTAACGTGGTTGATGTAGTCGAACGTCTTCTTGATTCAACCGATCAAGCACCGAACATACGGGACCTCCGAGTTCTGCACACGTTCAGCTCGATGACGTCCCTCGAACTCTTGATCCAGCAAAGTGTCGAGGGAGAGTTTCATTAGCACGACGACGTGGTAACGGTGATGGTGATGTGATCCATGCAGGGCTTCGCCTAAGCACTACGACAATATGATCGGATGAGTAAACGGTGGAGGGGGCACCGCACATGGCTAAGAAACAATTGAAGTGTTTAGAGGTGCCCCCCCCCCCGCCCTCGTATATAAAGGAGGGAGAGGGGAGGAGGCCGGCCTAGGGCGCGCCAAGTTGGGGGAATACCACTTGGACTCCTAGTCCTATTCGGCCCCCTTCCTTCTATTGGAGCGGGAAAAGGGGAAGGAGAGGGAAAGGGAGAAGGAAAGGGTGGCCGCACCCCCTCCCCTAGTCCAATTTGGACTCCCCATGGGGAGGGCGCATGCCACCCCCTTGTGGGCTGCCTTGCCTCTCCCCTATGGCCCATTACTTCCCCCGGGGGGTTCCGGTAACCCCCGGTACTCCGATAAATACCCGAAAAACTCCAGAACCATTCCGGTGTCCGAATACTATCGTCTAATATATCAATCTTTACCTCTCGACCATTTCGAGACTCCTCGTCATGTCCGTGATCTCAACCGGGACTCTGAACCAAAACACATAACTCATAATACAAATCGTCATGCATATTCTACAAAGATCTTTATCGATCAAACCGCAATGACGACATACGTCATTCCCTTTGTCATCGGTATGTTACTTGCCCGAGATTCTATCATTGGTATCTTCATACCTAGTTCAATATCGTTACTGGCAAGTCTCTTTACTCATTCCGCAATACAACATCCTGCAACTAACTCATTAGTCACATTGCTTGCAAGGCTTATCCTGATGTGCATTACCGAGAGGGCCCAGAGATACCTCTCCGATACTCGGAGTGATAAATCCTAATCTCGATCTATGCCAACCCAACAAACACCTTCGGAGATACCCGTAGAGCATCTTTATGATCACCCAATTACGTTGTGCCATTTGATAGCACACAAGGTATTCCTCCGGTATTCGGGAGTTGCATAATCTCATAGTCAAAGGAATATGTATAAGTCGTGAAGAAAGCAATAGCAATAAAACTTAATGATCATTATGCTAAGCTAATGCATGGGTCTTGTCCATCACATCATTCTCCTAATGATGTGATCCCGTTCATCAAATGACAACACATGTCTATGGTTAGGAAACTTAACCATCTTTGATTAACGAGCTAGTCTAGTAGAGGCATACTAGGGACACTGTGTATTGTCTATGATATTCACACATGTATCAAGTTTCTGGTTAATACAATTCTAGCATGAATAATAAACATTTATCATGATATTAGGAAATGTAAATAACAACTTTATTATTGCCTCTAGGGCATATTTCCTTCAATTTGAACATCAAACCACCCTTTTCATACATTTTCATACATATATTTGGTCCACATGGCTCAGACCGGACGTGGCTGAACGGCCTGCCGGTTGGCGGTGTCAATTCGTGGCTCGACTTTGAGTAGGCGTTCGTGCGCAACTTCACCGACACCTACTAGTGACCCGTCCATCCTAGCCAACTCGCCATGTGCGTCCAGGGGCCGGACGTGACCGGTCGGCAGTACCTTGCGCGCTGAACTGAGCTCCGGAACAGCTGCGAGGGGGTCCACGAGGTTCAGGCCATCCAGTACTTCATGAGCGGCTGCCGGGATGGCACCCTACTCAAGCACAAGTTCTTATGCTATGAGCTGACCACCATGGTCGTGCTCAAGGTCATGGCGGACAAGTACGCTAACGCCGACTCCGCCATGAAGATCCAAGTGGTGTTGGACAAGGCCGGAAAAGCGTTGCTGGCACCGCCCTACAAGCTGGCTGGCGAGAGCAGTAGCCAGCAGAACAACAAGCGCAAGGCCGAGCAGCCGGCTGCCCGCTATGACAACTGCCTCGTCGTTGCCACCGATCAAGCGCCCGCGGCTAAGCCGGCCGGCAACCGGCGTCAGCGAACCGGCAAGACCGCATGGCAACCCGCCATGAGTTTCGAGGAGATGCTCGGTGCCCCCTGCAAGCACCACAGTGGCGCGAGGCCGTCTACGCACACGCTCTGGCAGTGCGCCATCACCAAGCACATCATGAGGGGCGACACCCCTCCGCCTCCTCCATCGCCCCGCAGCCGCCTCCTTCGCCCCCAGTGGTGGGCGCCAGGCGTGATGATGCCTTCCCCAACCTGAATGACTGCTACGTCGTCTTCACCAGCATGGGCGACGACAAGCGCAGCGAGCGCCTGATTCGGCAAGAGGTGAACACCGTTATCTTGGCCATGCCAGAGTACATGCATTGGTCGGAGTGCCCGGTCACCTGGACCCGGGAAGACCACCCGGCCGTCATGCCAACACCGGGTGGCTACGCCCTCATCCTCGACTCCACCGTAGTCGCTGCAAAGCGCACCTGCAAGTTTTCGCGAGTCCCCATCGATGGCGGCAGTAGCGTCAACATCCTCTACCGTGACACCACGACCAAGCTCGGCATCAAGGCCAAGCTGTTGGAGCCGTCCCAGATGGTGTTCCACGGCATCGTGTCGGGTCTCTCCTGCTCTCCCATCGGCCGGATCAGGCTCGACGTCCTATTCGGCACCAGCGACCACTTTCGACGCGAGCCCATCTGGTTCAAGGTGGTGGATTTGTCCAGCCCGTACCACACGCTGCTGGGTCGGCCCACGCTTGCCAAGTTCATGGCGGTCCCCCACTATGCATACCTGAAGATGAAGATGTCGGGTCCCAAGGGCTTCATCATTGTTGTCAGCAAATACAAGAAATACCTGGAGTGCGTCTGTGCCGACGCCAAGCTGGCCGAGTCGCTGGTCATAGCCGAGGAGCGGCGCCAACTGGACCGGATCGTCGCCTTGGCCGCGAGCTGCCGGCTGTGCCGGCTCTGGCTAAGGAGTCGGCTGGCAAAGCATCATTCCAGCCGTCCAAGGACACCAAGAAGATCCCGCTCAACCCGTCCGACCCTGGCTGCAAGAAGTATGTTGTTGTGGGCACCCGCCTCAACAGCAAATAGGAAGCCGAGCTTGTCGACTTCCTCCTTGAGAATCTGGATATCTTTGCATGGTCCATAAAGGACATGCCAGGAGTTCCGAGGAAGTACGCCGAGCACAAACTACACATCCGCAAGGATGCCAATCCTTTCCGTCAACCCCTACGTCGCTTTTTAGAAGAGAAGAGAAGAACCATCGGTGAAAAAGTCGCCCGGCTGCTCGCAGCCGGCTTCATCATGGAAGTGTTCCACCCGGAGTGGCTGGCCAACCCAGTCCTTGTCTTGAAGAAGAACGATACTTGATGCATGTGTATCGACTACACTAGCCTCAACAAAGCATGCCCCGGTGATCCGTTTGCCCTCCCACGGATAGATCAAGTGATCGAATCCACGGCCGGCTGTGAGCTCCTGTCCGTCGTGGATGCTTACTTCGGCTATCACCAGATCAAGCTGGACCCGACCGACGCCCTGAAGACATCCTTCATCACACCCTTTGGGGCGTACTGCTACATCACCATGTCGTTCCGCTTGAAGAATGTCGGCGCCACCTTCCAGTGCTGCATGCAAAAGTGTCTGCTGTTGCAACTCGGCTACAACATCCACATCTACGTCGACGACATCGTGGTGAAGACCAAGCAGAACCTCATGCTCCTGTATGACCTCAAGGAAACCTTCGCCAATTTGTGCCAGTACCAGATCGAGCTCAACCCGGAGAAGTGAGTGTTCGGCGTACCAGCCAGCCAGCTACTCGGCTTCGTCATCTTGGAGCACGACATTGAGGCAAACCCGGAGAAAATCAAGGCCATCGAGCGCATGCGCAAGCCGACCCGGCTGCGCGATGTCCAGAAGTTCACCGGCCGCTTGGCCTCTCTCGGCCAGTTTCTTAGCCGGCTGGGCGAGAGGGCCTTTCCCCTGTATCAGCTGATGAAGACGACGTCGTCGTTCGAGTGGAACGACCAGGCGAGCGAAGCTTTCCGGTATCTCAAATGCATGCTCTCCACTGCACCCGTCCTGGCTACGCCAGCTGACAAGGAGCCGCTGTTGCTATACATCGCCGCCACCTCGCGGTCGGTCAGCACGGTTTTGGTGGTCGAGCGACTAGAGAAGGGCAAGATCCAGCCGGTTTAGCGTCCGGTGTACTACCTGAGCGTGGTGCTTTCCGCCTCCAAGCAGAACTGCCCCCACTACCAGAAGATGTGTTAGGGCGTGTACTTCACCGCCAAGAAGCTCAGACATTACTTCCAAGAGCATGTCATCACCGTGGTCAGCACGGCCCCCATCGGCGAGATCATGGGCTGCCGGGATGCCACCGGACGGGTGGCCAAGTGGGCCATCGAGCTGGTGAGCCACACCATCCTCTACAAGCCCCGCGCCACCATCAAGTCCCAAGCGCTGGCCGACTTCCTCGTCGACTGGACGGAGACCTGGTACCTGCCGCCACCACCCGACTCGACGCACTAGCGCATGCACTTTGACGACTCCAAGATGCAATCCGGCATCATGTTGTCTTCCCCGAAGGGCAATCGACTGCGGTACACACTAAAGATCCACTTCGCCGCCTCCAACAACGTTGCCAAGTATGAAGCCCTCGTGCACGGTCTCCGGCTGACCAAAGAACTCGGCATCCAACGCATCCTCTGCTACAATGACTCGGATCTGGTGGTGCGGCAGACTTCTGGCGAGTGGGACGCCCGTGACGCCAACATGGCCAGCTACCGGTTCGTAGGCCACCAGCTTTCCGGCAACTTCGACGGCTGCGACTTCCTCCACATCCCCCACGCGAACAACGAGGCCATCGGCGCGCTGGCTAAGATAAGTTCCAGCCGGCAGGCAATCCCACCCGGCGTGAGCTTGCCAGGATGTCTTGGTAAGCAAGCTGCCGATTATGCATGCCCCAACTTCTAGTTCTTTCTCTTCTTTCTTTTTCATTTTTTATTCTCGTTTTTTCACTAATCGCATAATCTCCTTTCTGGGGAAGGGGTAACATAGACGGAGGCACATGTAGACAGACAGAGACTTTTTCAATCTTTTGCCTAAGAGAAGTAGTTGATCCCTCTGAGGTAAGGGCAAATCGAGACCGAAAGCTACTAATAAAATACCGATAGTTGCATCTTCACACCCCCAATTGACATCAAGTAAGAGGACTAGCAGCCATATGTGATTTGCTGCCGTGCCACCGAGGAGAGCCCCCTAGGGGCATGATGATTTTTTCACGGTGTTGAGTGGACTCCCCTCAGCAATGCGATGACATTTCGGCATGTGGGCATAGAAATGCGCCTCGTGAGCAAGACGACTATTCGATGCCACGACAAAGGACCCCTCCTCCTCATCGTGACGATTCTGTGTGCCACCGGGATGATCATCCCCAACGCCGCGGTGATCCATCTCGCAATCAGGACGACATTGCGTGACAGCAGGATGATCCACTGGGATGACTATCCTCGGGAGTCACGGTGACTCGTTCATTCTGCATTTTTGTGTTTGAAGATTGGATCCTTCAGATCCACGCTTCTCTTCATCGGCGACATTTGTTGTTCTAGTGCGCCGGTCCCGTGAGGGCTTAGCATAATGACTTTTCGACTGTATACTACGACAAGGTTTGCTCGGCTCAGGAGAGGGAGGTGCGATGACGGTGGGGCGCCTTCGATTCGCTCCAGTGTCGTAGTCGTCGGTAGGTGGTCTACGGACCTGGATGTAATATCTGGTGTTCTTTGTACCGCCTTGATAGTAGATGAATAAATCATAAGTTTCCCTGCCCCCTAAAAAAGGATTGTTAAGAATATTTATCATGGTTTATCTACTTTATTTATAGAAAATTGCACATATATTCAATGTTGGGTTGCAATGCGGCGGGCGACCATAGCGCGCGACCTCCGCGGCTCCTGGCATGTTGCCCGCGTTTACGTCTTGACGTCCTTATGAACAGATATTAGAAAGCCGCGAGGGCTATTGTAACATCCCAAATTTTCAATTTGGAATGTTATACAATAGATCATCATTGCATATCATATTTTTATTTGCATCTTGGTTAGATCCTAGAAATTCTACGCAACTCAAGGAACCACGGAGAGAGTTGGGGATTTCGTTACTTTCATATTTGGGTTTTCTCAAATTTTGAAAATAGGATCATTTGATTTTATTTATTTTATCTTCAATTATTTCAATAATAAAAATAAGAGAGAGGGAATAAATGACTTTCCCAAAATAAATAAATATTGAGGATTTAATAATAAAATCAAATAAGATTTTATTTCGGATTTTATCGCTATTTTATTTGAATTTAGGAAAATGCGCGTTTTTCAAAATTTCATTTAGGCCCCAAATAAATTTTCATATTGTCCGGCTTGATTTTAGAGGACGGGGAAAATTTATTTCGGGATTTTTGGATTCCGTTTAGTATTTCTTTTAATTCTTTTTCTGCGCGAATCTATTAAAAAATGAACCGACCTAACCGGGCCGTGTCCGCCTGGGACACCGACCCGGCTGGGCCTTTAAAGCCCGAGGCGCCCGAGCCGCCCCAGCCCTGCCAAACCCTAGCGCCGCCGACGGATCCCGCCGACGCCGCGCCGCGCCGCCGCCATCCCGACCGCCGCCACCGCCCCGCCCGCCGGAGCCCGACGCCGGACCTCGCCGGAGGTAGCCGCCCCGCCCCCGGCGGATTTCTTCGGAAAAACCGCCTGATTTTTTTTAAAACCGCAGTTGTTCTTTTTTATTAGATCGGTTTTATTTTTTTCCGGTTTAGTTTATTTAGTGAACGCCCGTTCGTACGTTCGTTTCAACGAACGGTTTTCGTCGTTTAGCCGCTGACAGCGAACGTTCGTTCGTTAGCCTGTTCGTCAGTTTTTCTTTTTCTCGAAATTTTTGCGATTATTTTCGATCGCGATTTCCGATCTGTTTTTCGTTTTAGTATAACTTTTCGCTCGTTTATCGGAATCAGGCGATTCAAGCGCCTAGAGTTTCGTCTCGAAACCCTCTTTCCGTTTAATCAACTTAAACAAGTTTTTGATACTGTAAAATTTGACTTAGGTCCAGATTAGTAAACAGAGATTGTTTCTTTCGCCGTTTGAGTTTTGTTGCTTCGTTCGATTTGATTCTTTTTGCAAACCGGAGTTCTTAAGTTGAACTTTCTGGTTAGATATCTTATTTTGAGTTTTACCTGTGCACCCTTGCTTGATTGCTTATGTATGTATTGTTTGTTTGCAATAGAGTACCCGGAGTGCGAAGCGTGCTACTACGAGTCTCTAGGTTTCACGGATCATCAGCAAGGCAAGTAACACTTTGATCATACCTCTTTACCACCCAGTTTTATTGCATTAGATCAACCCCCAAACTATTGCATGGTTAGGAACTGTTTAATATGTGGGTTTTGGGAAGTAGATGAGGTAGTACCTATTGCCCTGTTTATTATCAAACCGTTGGGAGTTACTTCTACGGTTTGCTTATATTGCTATGCTATGCTCGTAGACATGGATTGGGTTTGAGTGAATTTCCATGACAGATGCGAGGATGTTAATTAATGGTTCAACTTAAGGTGGTTACTTTAATTCACATCTGGGTGGATTGAGGCACCTGGGGAACCCAGTGTTGCCTGTATTTTTGGATATCCCGGAGTACCCGTGAGATTATCCTATGGACCGCCACCCAGGCTCAAAGGGATCATGAGATTATTCATGCTAGAAACTTCCGTGTGCGGCCACAAGCTATTATGGGCTCTAGCATAGTTGAGTAGGTTACATGACCTCTTGAAGAGGTGGGCTAGCAGATGTAGGGGAAAGTAGGTGTAACTGTCCACCCGGAGTAAAGAGTTATTGTTTCTGAAAGACTGTGTCTCGGTCATCCGTTTCTCAAACACCATGTAGTGCGAGAAATCAAACGGAGGAGACCGATTCTTGTCTGGCTTGATTTTAGAGGACGGGGAAATTTTAGGAAAAATGAGGTTGAATTTAGGAAAAATGCGCGTTTTTCAAAATTTCATTTAGGCCCCAAATAAATGTTCATCTTGTCTGGCTTGATTTTAGAGGACGGGGAAATTTTATTTCGAGATTTTTGGAGTCTGTTTAGTATTTCTTTTAATTGTTTTTCTGCGTGAATCTATTAAAAAAAGAACCGACCTAACCGGGCCGTGTCCGCCTGGGACACCGACTCGGCTGGGCCTTTAAAGCCCGAGGCGCCCGAGCCGCCCCAGCCCCGCCAAACCCTAGCGCCGCCGCCGGATCGCGCCGCCGCCACCGGATCCCGCCGCCGCCGCCGACGCCGCGCCCCGCCGCCGCCGTCCCGACCGCCGCCGCCCGTCCCGACCGCCGCCGCCGCCGCCTCGTCCCGCCTCGTCGACCGCCGCCGCCGCCCCGCCCGCCGGAGCCCGACGCCGGACCTCGCCGGAGGTAGCCGCCCCGCTGCCGGAGGTTTTCTTCGGAAAAACCGCCCGATTTTTTTTGAAACCGCGGTTGTTCTTTTTTATTAGATCAGTTTTTTTTCCGGTTTAGTTTATTTAGCGAACGCCCATTCATACGTTCGTTTTAACGAACGGTTTTTGTCGTTTAGCCGCAGACAACGAACGTTCGTTCGTTAGCCTGTTCGTCAGTTTTTCTTTTTCTCGAAATTTTTGCGATTATTTTCGATCGCGATTTCCGATCTGTTTTTCGTTTTAGTATAACTTTTCGCTCGTTTATCGGAATCAGGCGATTAAAGGGCCTAGAGTTTCGTCTCAAAACCCTCTTTCCGTTTAATCAACTTAAACAAGTTTTTGCTACTGTAAAATTTGACTTAGGTCCAGATTAGTAAACGGAGATTGTTTCTTTCGCCGTTTGAGTTTCGTTGCTTCGTTCGATTTGATTCTTTTTGCAAACCGGAGTTCTTAAGTTGAACTTTCTGGTTAGATCTCTTATTTTGAGTTTTACCCGTGCACCCTTGCTTGATTGCTTATGTATGTATTGTTTGTTTGCGATAGAGTACCCGGAGTGCGAAGCGTGCTACTACGAGTCTCTAGGTTTCACGGATCATCAGCAAGGCAAGTAACACTTTGATCATACCTCTTTACCACCCAGTTTTATTGCATTAGATCAACCCCCAAACTATTGCATGGTTAGGAACTATTTAATATGTGGGTTTTGGGAAGTAGATGAGGTAGTACCTATTGCCCTGTTTATTATCAAACCGTTGGAAGTTACTTCTACGTTTGCTTATATTGCTATGCTATGCTCGTAGACGTGGATTGGGTTTGAGTGAATTTCCATGACAGATGCGAGGATGTTAATTAATGGTTCAACTTAAGGTGGTTACTTTAATTCACATCTGGGTGGATTGAGGCACCTGGGGAACCCAATGTTGCCTGTATTTTTGGATATCCCGGAGTACCCGTGAGATTATCCTATGGACCGCCACCCAGGCTCAAAGGGATCATGAGATTATTCATGCTAGAAACTTCCGTGTGCAGCCACAAGCTATTATGGGCTCTAGCATAGTTGAGTAGGTTACATGACCTCTTGAAGTGGTGGGCTAGCAGATGTAGGGGAAAGTAGGTGTAACTGTCCACCCGGAGTAAAGAGTTATTGTTTCTGAAAGATTGTGTCTCGGTCATCCGTTTCTCAAACACCATGTAGTGCGAGAAATCAGATGGAGGAGACCGAGTCTTGTGGGGAAAAGTGCGCAAACCTCTGCAGAGTGTACAAACTAATCATGGTTAGCCGTGTCCCCGGTTATGGACATCTTGAGTATCTAGTTCTTGGCTTATCATGTGAATCTCATCATCATGTTACTTAATTTATATTGATTGGGTTAATCACGTTTTTTATTGGGATTGAGTTGGAGGTACCTTCTCAATGTTTAACAACAACCATGATAGTTAAATAAAATTTATTCCTTTGTTGTAGGGAAAAATTGGCTTTTCGCAAACTGTAACCATAGAGCTTTCCACCAGCCATATGTGCATGTAGTGATAGCATTATTCTGTTCATTACTCTCTATGTGTTACTTTGCCAGCATATTCCATGTGCTGACCCGTTTTCGGGCTGCAACGTTCATGTTGCAGACTTTTCAGACGATGAGTAAGGTGCCATAGGTCGTGGTCTTATACTCAGTGATGCCGTTGGAGTTGATGGACTCACTTTATCTTCCAAGCCTTCCGCTGTTGTCGTATTTAGATGGCCTTAAGCCATATTTATTGTAATAAGTTCTCTCTTGAGACTATTCGATGTAATAAGTGTGTGATTGCTACTCTGTTATAAATCCTTCAAGTACTGTGTGTGTCAGCATTACCGATCCAGGGATGACACTGATGCACAGAGACTAGACTGTTTGAGGTCTGGTCGCTACAAGATGGTATCAGAGCACACGCTGACTGTAGGACACGACCACTAAGCTAAAGCCCTAGATCACTACTCTCTTCTCATTTCTAACTCCTCTCCTTTCTTCCACTCTTTTAGGATGGCGGATGCAAGGAACAAGTTCGCGCAACCGGATGAGGATACACCTTTTGGACGACACTTGAAGGAAGTTACTAGGTACCTGAACATCGGAATACCAAGCTTCACCGGGACCTACAATGCCACACTACCAGAAGAGGAGCGTTGGATGATTCAAGTTCAAGTTCCAGGAAGGACGTTCATGCCAGTCACTGAGCCCATAGAGTTTTCCTTTGATGCACCAACCTGGAGTCTAGGAAAGAGCATGGTAGCCCACATCACCATGGGACGCATTGGAGAAGTATACCACAATGATCTCAAGGATACTATCTATCAGATTTGTGGGCGCCGAGACGAGCAATGGGAGATGATCAGCACCAGGAAGGATAGATCTATTGCAGCTTTCATTCAGGAGTTAAGCCAAAACATTCGCCGCCAGGAGAACCAGTTGTGCGCAGGCATGATAGATCTGAAGAAGGCAAAGACCAGGATCACGAAGCTGGAGGAAGAACTCAAGTCTACACGCGATGGATATGAGGAGGAAATCGCAACATTATTGGAGAAGAATGACGACTTGATAAAGAAGATCGGAGTATTCGTGGGAGACCCAGCACCAGGAGGAGATGACGACGATTCTACTTGTCCAGAGAACTACATCATCATCGACGACACCGACTCGGACCCTGACGATAGCGATGATGACTATGTTCATGAAGCCGGAGCAGATATCATGGAGTCTTCGACCGATCAAAATTTCTAGAAGACCACCATATCAGTAGTAGTATTTTCCCCATGTATATAGTATAGTCCAAGCACTTTGTAACGATAGTTAGATCGATTATATGCCTTGTTTGAATTGATTGGAGTGATATGATTGTGTTTATCTCATGTGCATATGGGTAGTGTTTTCCCTCTAGATCTCATTCTATCCTATTTTCTCATCTTTTCTAAACCCATCAGATGCCTCCGAGACGCGACACCGGGTTTGTTTTCCCACCGGAGATCACTCAGTTGATTCAGCAGCAGAATGCCCTGATGCAAGTGCTAGTTCAGAACCAAGGCAACAACAACAACAACAACAACAACCCACCACCACCACCACCTGTTGATCACTTAGCCCGTTTCTTGAGGCTGAATCCGCCGGTGTTTTTCAGCAGCACCGAGCCGATTGTTGCAGATGATTGGCTCCGCAAGATTGGAAGGGAATTGACCACTGCGGGATGCACAGATGCGGAGAGAGTGCGTTTTGCCGCACATCAGCTTGATGGACCCGCAGCATCATGGTGGGAGAATTACACAACCACTCATCCCATTGACACTGTCACATGGGACCAGTTTCAGCAAGCTTTCCGTACTGCCCATGTTTCAGCAGGAGCTATGGCCATGAAGAAGCGTGAGTTTCGCAACTTACGCCAAGGAGGACGTACCGTTGGCCAATACGTGGAGGATTTCAGTAAGTTAGCACGTTATGCCCCAGATGACGTTGCTACGGATGCAGCTAAGCAGGAGAAGTTTCTGGAAGGATGGAATGATGAGCTGAGCATGCAGTTGATGGTGGCAACTTTTAACAACTACCAGGAGTTGGTAGACAGAGCTCTCATGATTGAAGGGAAGCAGCAGCAGATTGAGAGCCGTAAGAGGAAGTATGGACAAGGAAAGTACAGTACAGGAGCTCATCAGAAGCCTCGTTTTACCCCGAACTCGGGAGGACACCTTCAGCATAACCACGGAGGTCACAATCACAATGGAGGGAGCTCGCACAATCATAGTGGCCCCAAGAATGGCAATGGGAACGGAGGAAGCAACGGACAGAACCGTACCAACCCATCAACCCCAGCCAAGAGGGATCTGAGCCACATTACTTGTTTCAAGTGCCAAAAGACTGGACATTATGCAACTGAATGTCCGGAAGCTAAGAATGGAAATGGCAATGGAAGCTCGGGGAAGAAGCCGAACCCTTTCAACAAGGGACAGGTGAACCACGTTAACGTGGAGGAGGTTGAAGCACAGCCTGATGCAGTAATAGGTAAGTTTTTGGTTAAGTCATTTACTGCAATCGTTCTTTTTGATACGGGTGCATCACATTCATACATATCAAGGGGATTTGTGGATAAGTATAAGTTACCCACCAAAGTTCTTAGAACACCTATGTTAGTAACCTCGCCAGGAGCAGAGTATATGGCAAGCCAAGGATGTTTTCAGATGCCATTGGCCATAGGTAGGCATGTTTTCCCCTCAGACCTAATAGTTTTGGAGTCGCAAGGTTTGGATGTGATTTTGGGAATGGATTGGCTATTGATGTATGGAGGAAACATCGATTGCGCCAGTAAGACGATCTTGCTTACTACCCCAGAAGAAGAAGGATTAAGTATGTATCACGGCATGTGCCGAAGAGGACTCAAGTGAATTCCTTATCAGGAGTTGTACAGGAGGAAGTACCAGTGGTGAAGGATTTCCCTGGCGTATTTCCAGAGGAGTTGCCAGGCATGCCACCGGATAGAGACATTGAGTTTTTGATTGAGCTTTTGCCAGGCACAGGGCCGATATCTAAGAGACCGTACAGGATGCCCGCTAAGGATTTGGAAGAAATTAAGAAGCAGATTAAGGAGTTACTGGATAAAGGATATATTCGCCCAAGTTCGTCACCTTGGGGATCACCAGTACTTCTAGTGGAGAAGAAAGATGGATCGTTGAGGATGGTTGTTGATTATCGTGGATTGAATGAAGTAACAATCAAGAACAAGTACCCACTGCCGATGATCAATGATCTGTTTGACCGACTACAAGGAGCTAAAGTATTTTCCAAGATTGATTTGCGATCAGGATACCACCAGTTGAAGATTCGAGAGCAGGATATACCCAAGACAGCTTTTACCACAAGGTATGGGCTATATGAGTACACCGTTATGTCATTTGGCCTGACTAACGCACCTGCCTATTTCATGAACATGATGAACAAAGTGTTTATGGAGTTTTTGGATAAGTTCGTTGTAGTGTTCATTGATGATATTCTGGTCTATTCGAAGAATGAAGAAGAGCATAAGGAGCATTTGCGTTTGGTACTTGGAAAGCTCAGAGAACATCAGTTATATGCCAAGTTCAGCAAGTGCGAGTTTTGGTTAAAGGAAGTTGGATTCCTTGGACATGTTATATCCGGAGAAGGAATAGCAGTAGATCCCACCAAGGTTAACACCGTGAAAAATTGGGAATCACCCACGTCAGTTGGAGAGATCCGGAGTTTTCTTGGACTCGCAGGATACTACCGGAGATTCATTGAGAATTTCTCGAAGATTGCAAAACCTATGACCGAGTTGTTGAAGAAGGACACCAAGTTCAATTGGACGGAGGAATGTGAGGCTACTCTCCAGGAGTTGAAGAAACGTTTAGTTACAGCGCCAGTGTTGATTCTGCCAGATCAACGCAAGGATTATGAAGTATATTGCGACGCTTCTCGTCGAGGACTTGGAGCAGTGCTTATGCAGGAGGGAAGAGTTGTTTCATATGCCTCACGACAGCTTAAACCCCATGAGTTGAATTATGCTACACATGATTTGGAGTTAGCAGCCGTAGTGCATGCGTTGAAGACATGGAGACATTTTCTCATCGGAAACCATTGTGAGGTGTACACGGATCACAAGAGTTTGAAGTACATTTTCACGCAGAAGGAGTTGAATCTCAGGCAAAGGAGATGGTTGGAGCTCATTAAGGATTATGATATGAGATTGCATTATCACCCAGGGAAGGATAACGTAGTAGCTGATGCGTTGAGCCGCAAGAGCCATGTCAACACACTCATGACTGGAGAATTACCCAAGGAGTTAGCCGAAGATCTTCGTGAACTATGTTTGGAAATAGTTCCAAGAGGCTTTGTAGCAGCATTGGAGATTCAGTCTACTTTGATGGATAAGATCAGAGAAGCTCAGAATACAGACAAGGAGATTGCCGAGATAAAGGAAAGGATGAGTAAAGGAAAAGCCAAGGGATTTTGTGAGGATGAGCACGATACCTTATGGTTTGAGGACCACATTTATGTGCCCAATGATCCGGAGATCAGGAAGTTGATCTTGCAAGAGGCCCATGATTCGCCGTATTCAATTCACCCAGGAAATACCAAGATGTACCTGGATTTAAAGGACAGTTTTTGGTGGACCGGAATGAAGAAGGATATTGCGGAGTATGTAGCAGTTTGTGATGTATGTCAGAGAGTGAAGGCAGAGCATCAGAAGCCAGCAGGATTGCTACAACCATTGCCGATACCCGAATGGAAGTGGGATAAGCTAGGCATGGATTTTATCACGGGATTGCCCAGGACTCGTTCACGCTATGACTCGATATGGGTTGTAGTCGATCATTTGACGAAGGTAGCTCATTTCATCCCAGTAAAGACCACTTATACCAGTGCTAAGTTGGCAAAGATATACATGACCAGGATCGTATGTCTGCATGGAGTTCCGAGGACCATTGTATCAGATAGAGGAACCCAGTTTACCTCAAAGTTCTGGCATCAGTTGCACGAAACTTTGGGTACCAGGCTAGAGTTCAGTACAGCCTTTCATCCACAGACAGACGGACAGACCGAGAGAGTCAATCAGATTTTGGAAGACATGCTGAGAGCTTGTGCGCTTGATTATGGATCTAGTTGGGACGACAATTTGCCATATGCAGAGTTCTCTTACAACAACAGTTATCAATCCAGCTTGAAGATGGCCCCTTTCGAAGCTCTGTACGGAAGGAGGTGTAGGACACCGTTGTTGTGGGATGAAGTTGGAGACCGCCAGTTGGTTGGACCAGATTTGATTAAAGAGTCTGAATAGAAGGTGAAGTTGATTCGCGATAGGCTCAAGGTAGCCCAGTCCAGGCAGAAGAGCTATGCAGATTCTAAACGCAAGGAGACAGTTTACGAAGTCGGAGACAGAGTTTATCTTCGTGTGTCCCCACTTCGAGGTGTTAAGCGCTTTGGGGTTAAGGGAAAGTTAGCGCCACATTTTGTAGGACCATACAAAGTTTTGGAACATATGGGAGAAGTTGCTTACAAGTTGGAATTGCCCGAAGGATTGTCGGGAGTTCACAATGTGTTCCACGTATCCCAGCTGAAGAAGTGCCACGCGGAGATGGCTGAGATACCACTGAGAGATACAGTGCCACTGGAAGCGCTTCAGCTGGATAGTGATTTGACCTATGAGGAGAAACCAGTCAAGATTCTCGAATATGCCAGCCGAGTCACCCGCAACAAGGTTATCATGTTTTGCAAAGTTCCGTGGAGCCACCATACCGAGGATGAAGCCACCTGGGAGCGAGAGGAAGATCTACGGAAGGACCGCCCTCACCTATTTTCTAGCCAACCCGAATCTCGAAGGCGAGATTCATCTTAAGGGGGGTAGGTTTGTAACATCCCAAATTTTCAATTTGGAATTTTATACAATAGATCATCATTGCATATCATATTTTTATTTGCATCTTAGCTAGATCCTAGAAATTCTACGCAACTCAAGGACCCACGGAGAGAGTTGGGGATTTCGTTATTTTCATATTTGGGTTTTCTCAAATTTTGAAAATAGGATCATTTGATTTTATTTATTTTATCTTCAATTATTTCAATAATAAAAATAAGAGAGAGGGAATAAAATGACTTTCCCAAAATAAAGAAAAATTGAGGATTTAATAATAAAATCAAATAAGATTTTATTTCGGATTTTATCGCTATTTTATTTGAATTTAGGAAAAATGCGCGTTTTTCAAAATTTCATTTAGGCCCCAAATAAATGTTCATCTTGTCTGGCTTGATTTTAGAGGACGGGGAAATTTTATTTCGAGATTTTTGGAGTCTGTTTAGTATTTCTTTTAATTGTTTTTCTGCGTGAATCTATTAAAAAAAGAACCGACCTAACCGGGCCGTGTCCGCCTGGGACACCGACTCGGCTGGGCCTTTAAAGCCCGAGGCGCCCGAGCCGCCCCAGCCCCGCCAAACCCTAGCGCCGCCGCCGGATCGCGCCGCCGCCACCGGATCCCGCCGCCGCCGCCGACGCCGCGCCCCGCCGCCGCCGTCCCGACCGCCGCCGCCCGTCCCGACCGCCGCCGCCGCCGCCTCGTCCCGCCTCGTCGACCGCCGCCGCCGCCCCGCCCGCCGGAGCCCGACGCCGGACCTCGCCGGAGGTAGCCGCCCCGCTGCCGGAGGTTTTCTTCGGAAAAACCGCCCGATTTTTTTTGAAACCGCGGTTGTTCTTTTTTATTAGATCAGTTTTTTTTCCGGTTTAGTTTATTTAGCGAACGCCCATTCATACGTTCGTTTTAACGAACGGTTTTTGTCGTTTAGCCGCAGACAACGAACGTTCGTTCGTTAGCCTGTTCGTCAGTTTTTCTTTTTCTCGAAATTTTTGCGATTATTTTCGATCGCGATTTCCGATCTGTTTTTCGTTTTAGTATAACTTTTCGCTCGTTTATCGGAATCAGGCGATTAAAGGGCCTAGAGTTTCGTCTCAAAACCCTCTTTCCGTTTAATCAACTTAAACAAGTTTTTGCTACTGTAAAATTTGACTTAGGTCCAGATTAGTAAACGGAGATTGTTTCTTTCGCCGTTTGAGTTTCGTTGCTTCGTTCGATTTGATTCTTTTTGCAAACCGGAGTTCTTAAGTTGAACTTTCTGGTTAGATCTCTTATTTTGAGTTTTACCCGTGCACCCTTGCTTGATTGCTTATGTATGTATTGTTTGTTTGCGATAGAGTACCCGGAGTGCGAAGCGTGCTACTACGAGTCTCTAGGTTTCACGGATCATCAGCAAGGCAAGTAACACTTTGATCATACCTCTTTACCACCCAGTTTTATTGCATTAGATCAACCCCCAAACTATTGCATGGTTAGGAACTATTTAATATGTGGGTTTTGGGAAGTAGATGAGGTAGTACCTATTGCCCTGTTTATTATCAAACCGTTGGAAGTTACTTCTACGTTTGCTTATATTGCTATGCTATGCTCGTAGACGTGGATTGGGTTTGAGTGAATTTCCATGACAGATGCGAGGATGTTAATTAATGGTTCAACTTAAGGTGGTTACTTTAATTCACATCTGGGTGGATTGAGGCACCTGGGGAACCCAATGTTGCCTGTATTTTTGGATATCCCGGAGTACCCGTGAGATTATCCTATGGACCGCCACCCAGGCTCAAAGGGATCATGAGATTATTCATGCTAGAAACTTCCGTGTGCAGCCACAAGCTATTATGGGCTCTAGCATAGTTGAGTAGGTTACATGACCTCTTGAAGTGGTGGGCTAGCAGATGTAGGGGAAAGTAGGTGTAACTGTCCACCCGGAGTAAAGAGTTATTGTTTCTGAAAGATTGTGTCTCGGTCATCCATTTCTCAAACACCATGTAGTGCGAGAAATCAGATGGAGGAGACCGAGTCTTGTGGGGAAAAGTGCGCAAACCTCTGCAGAGTGTACAAACTAATCATGGTTAGCCGTGTCCCCGGTTATGGACATCTTGAGTATCTAGTTCTTGGCTTATCATGTGAATCTCATCATCATGTTACTTAATTTATATTGATTGGGTTAATCACGTTTTTTATTGGGATTGAGTTGGAGGTACCTTCTCAATGTTTAACAACAACCATGATAGTTAAATAAAATTTATTCCTTTGTTGTAGGGAAAAATTGGCTTTTCGCAAACTGTAACCATAGAGCTTTCCACCAGCCATATGTGCATGTAGTGATAGCATTATTCTGTTCATTACTCTCTATGTGTTACTTTGCCAGCATATTCCATGTGCTGACCCGTTTTCGGGCTGCAACGTTCATGTTGCAGACTTTTCAGACGATGAGTAAGGTGCCATAGGTCGTGGTCTTATACTCAGTGATGCCGTTGGAGTTGATGGACTCACTTTATCTTCCAAGCCTTCCGCTGTTGTCGTATTTAGATGGCCTTAAGCCATATTTATTGTAATAAGTTCTCTCTTGAGACTATTCGATGTAATAAGTGTGTGATTGCTACTCTGTTATAAATCCTTCAAGTACTGTGCGTGTCAGCATTACCGATCCAGGGATGACACTGATGCACAGAGACTAGACTGTTTGAGGTCTGGTCGCTACAACTATTCGACGGCTGCAAGGTCGTTGTGCAGGCTACGCATCGGACATGCGCTCTACATGATTAGGCCAACTCCACCGCACGACCCCAAACGGACGCCCGGTTTGGCCGGATTTTGTCCCTTTGGGGCGGCAATGGGTTCGCCCATGTCCGCGTCTGTCCGTTGGGTCGTGGGTGTGCCCAACGCGCGGCTGCACCCCAAATCATGTCCGTGTTGGACGTGATTAAAAAAACAGAAAACTTAAATAAAATGCCTAAAAAAGTAAATAAACGCACTTAAAAAAACTTAAAAGCATAAGTTAGGGGTCACGGCCACAAAATGGCCCAGTTTCACGGTTCACTTAGACGGTCCAGTGCCATAATTAACATAAAAACAAAATTAAAAAACACCGCCCGCGCGCTCCTGCCGCGCCCGTCGATGCCGTGGCCGTCGCCGTCTTCAGTGGCCGCTAGTGTCGTCGTCGTCGCTAACGAGGTCGACGTAGTCCGGCGGCGTCCAGAGGTGGGCCGACGGTTCGTGGTGCACGGGGGGCGGCGTGATGGAAGGTGGCAGGTGCCTGCACCACCTCCTCCCGCGGCGAGGCGTCCCGCTCCGATGACTGCGGCGGCGTGGGGCACCAGTCCACTTCCCCCACGGCGTCCGCCATCTCCGGAGCCGTGCACGACCAGCTCCAGTGCTAGCCCACCATGCCCGGGTGGAACGCGGCCACCGACGCCTCCTCCATCACCTCCTCCTTCGCCACCATCTCCAGCTCGGGGACGGCGATGTCGCTGGCCGCGGAGAGGGCCGTCATCTCCTTGAGGCCCACCCATTGGCGCTCGTCGTGCGTGCGCATGGAGTCCTCCATGACACGTGCCATGAGACGGGCCTCCCCCTCCGCTGTCATGCGAGGAGGTGGTGGTGGTGATGGACATGGCGACGGCGACGGCGTGGGCGTGAGGCCGCGCACCTGCGTACGCCCACGCGCCTGGGGAGCAACCGCTCGGCGCTCACGTGGCCGCCGCGGCCCCGTCGACATGCCGGTGAAGAAGGGCGCCTGCCGCATGTCATGCTGCCGCATGTCATGCTCATCCCGGAACCACATGTCCCACAGGGGCGAGTCGGGGGTGTACCTCTCGTCGTAGTAGAGGTCGTCCGGGAGGAGGCGGCGGCGGCGCTCGATCTCCTGACGGCGCGCACGGCCGCTCAGTGGGACCGGCGGAATCGGCACGCGGTCGGCGGACAAGTGCCAGTTATTGGGAAGGTGGACGTCGCTCCAGGGTAGCGGCGTCCTCGTCTCCCAATAGCGGCGGCATACGGCCGCCTCGATGTAGTGCCGGTCGCGTTCGCCGGCGGCCGTGGACGCGATGAGAAAGCGGGTGGCGCGGGGGCCCGACGCGGTGGTGATGCGGGCTCCTCCTTCTTCACGGAGCCGCGGCGGCGCCCCGACGAGAAGCCAGCCTCGTGTCATGCTTCCCGTTGCGGCCGTAGTTCCATAGCCCATGGCTGCGAGGCGGCCGGCCGGCGAGTTCGAGGCGAGGCGAGGGTTTGGGGTTGTCGGGTTTCGAGGAGGCCGCGGGGTGGAGTGGGGGAGTGTGGACGACGACCGGTCCACGGCTTCCCCATTTAAGAAGGACCGCGACCGTTCGCCTGGGCGGATGACAGGCGGGGCCGGCCGCGCGTGCGCATTGATGTCGGGCGGTGGGAGGTAGGTGGCCGCCTGCCACGCGGCCCCGACACGTACGAGGCGCGTGTCCGTTTGGTGTCCGCCGCGACCCAAACCCGGTGCATGTTTGCGCTCGAAATGGGTCGGCCCGGACACAAAACGGACCAGATGAGTCCGGGCCGTCGTGCGCTGGGCCGCCTCGTTTGTCCCTTTTACCCCAAACGAACGGGGCCGGACAGGATGGGGTCGCGCGGTGGAGTTGGCCTTACAGTTCAACATTTTGTTTCATATATGAAAGAGATACGACGAGGATGATGTAAACTACAAATAATGAGCCTCTAGCTTTGTGAAGCACGTTCAAGAAAGAAAAAGGAAAGGAAAAGCACATTCCATAATAACCTACTCTATTAAATTTAATCAATCAATCAAGGCTACTAACAATAATACAATGTGGGCCAGGCTATCGTGTAGAGGAGTAGTTAGCCAAGCAACCTTCCCAACAACAAGAAGAAGAGGACAATCAACTAACTCGTCGTGCATTCGGGTTTGAGTTTGAGCCAACCAAACCACGACCCGATCTGACTCCCCATTCTCCCCTCTCCTGTTCATCCATCGGGTCAAATCAAATCCCCTCCCTCCTCCCTCCCCTAATCCCCCAATCTCGAGCTCACCCACCCACCAAGAAGCTCAGATCATCATCAAACCCCTCCCGCACTCCGTCTCCACTCCTCGCGGCGGCAAGCGAGCGCGCGCGCGCAGAGCCATCGGAGCCCCGATTCGGCCTCTGGGGTGTCCAGGAAACAGGGGGAATCAAGAAACCCTCCCCCCTTGCGAGGACCGGGGATCGATCGCTTGGCGGATTGCTGTTGCCTCCCCGCGCACGCCAATGCCGGATCCGGCCGGGCCGGCGGCCGCGTCCTCCTCCCCCTCCTCCTGCCCCGGGCTGCCGTCATGGCGTCTCTGAATCTCGCGGCCTGCCGCGGCCCCCGCCGATGCTCGCTGGATTCTTTGCCGAGGACGGAGCAGGAGCCGCAGCCGGCGGCGACGAGGAGCGACGATGCAGATCCGGCTCTCGCCGAGCATGAGGAGCATCACCATCTCCAGTAGCAATGGGCTGCTAGACTTGATGAAGCTCAAGACCGCCGCGCGCCACTTCTCGTACCGGACCGTCTTCCACACCGTCCTCATCCTCGCCTTTCTCCTTCCCTTCGTCTTTATTCTCACCGCTGTCATGACCCTTGAGGGCTTCAACAAGTGCTCCTCCCTAGGTATGCAACCCTGGCTCGCCTAGCCTCCCCGTTTGTGCTGTTACTTCCATTCTTGGGATGATGTAGTGGCTTGAGGTCTTATCTGCTTTAGAGTTTAGACAATATAATGGCTGGCAAATGATGTGCAATGTGCGTGTGGGATGTGACTTTTGCTGCAATTTGGGTGGTGAATAACTTGGATGGGTTTGACCTAAATCAATGGTACATTGTTATCTGCATCTGCACTGGTCGTTAATAACATGAGTTTCTGTTACTTCAGTCTATGGTCTGTTTAGGCCGTTTATGTGGTTGCATATGTGCTTAGTAAGGCTGATTAACCGTTTACTTAGTTTCATTGAGCTGCGGAGACCACCTATTCGGTCTCCTGTATAGAAGATAAGTATACACGAGGATGCTTATGAAGAAGCTTAAAGTGTTTCTTTCTTCACTTTGAGAATGTCTTGATTGTTCAGTGAGAAATTAGTTGCATTTTTTGTTTAAAGCCGCAAACATTTTGGGTAGGAAGGACAGGCCTGGCACAGTGGTGTAGTACCCCCCACTTGTGCCAAGAGGTCCTGGGTTCGACGCAGCCTCTCTGCATTGCACTGTGCAGGGGTAAGGCTTGCCTCGTATAATCCTTCCCCAGACCCCACCTGGTGTGGTAGCTTCAAGGACTGGGTCTGTCCTTAAGCCATGAATGATAGCTATATGCAATGACCCTCGTTTTCTATGTTACAGGAAGCATCGATATCTTGCACTGATGTTTACATCTGGGAACTGCTACAGAGAACCTTAGTTAGCTAAGTAGAACACTGAAATCTTGTTTCCTGGAACCATAGTTCTTTGTATCCCATCCCAGAGGAACACTGCCATCGTTTCTGAAAAATCAGGAGTTCGCTCCTCTAAATGTTATGCCCAGAGAAAATGGATCAGTTATGTATATGGGCCTATTATCTTAGGCATCCCAATGGCTTTGTATGTCCCATTTTAAACTTCTCTTCTGTTCTATTGTTTGATTTACTTGAATTGGATACCTATATTATTTACCATGATACCTCGACGGCAATTATTTTATTTTACGTACTTCCGCCCTCATTACTTGGCCGTCTTCTCAAACATGATTTTTCTTCAATGCTTAAACTTTCTACGTTTGTATAATTTGTCCAGTCAATCACTTGCTACAAATTCATCACTGATTGTTATCATTTACCAGATTGTCTGGGCAGACGGTTAGGTCCACGTCTTCTCGGTAGGGGTGAAGATGGCTCCATGGTATTAACATGTGCTTTGCACTTTCCTTAATCCTTTTGATGTTTTATTTAGTTTTTAATCGATCGCTGCACTCGAATGTGCAGAGGCTTGTAAGAGATCTGTATAGGATGCTTGATGAAATAAACTCGGAGGATGCTCCTGTTGATCTAAAAGTGGCAGAATCTTTTGATGATTTCATCTGGGATACTAAGAATAATGATTATGATTTGAAGTCATTTGCTTTGAGGCTGAAGGCCACGGTAAGCATTGATGCTTACAAATGTTGTATAGTGATCACCTAAAGTTGTCAAACGCAAAGAACATCACTGATGCAATTAGTGATCAGTGACCTAAAGTTTTACCTTTCATCCACTCCTCTTTGTTTAGCAAGTTGCAAAACTTATTGTTTACATAATGACATGCAGATGGAGACCATGGATAAGGAACTGAGATCATCCAGGTTATCAGAGCAGCTAAACAAACATTATGCAGCAATCGCAATTCCTAAAGGCCTTTACTGCCTTTCATTGCGTCTAACTGACGTATACTCCTCAAATGCCCTTGCGAGGAAACAGCTGCCACCCCCTGAGTTGGTCCCGCGTCTTTCCGACAACTCCTATTTCCACTTTGTTTTAGCGTCAGACAACATCCTTGCAGCTTCGGTTGTGGTCAGATCAACAGTTAGATCAGCATTGAAGCCTGAGAGGATAGTCTTTCATATCATTACTGACAAGAAGACCTATCCTGCCATGCATTCATGGTTTGCATTGAATCCTCTTTATCCTGCCATTATTGAGGTGAAGGGTGTCCACCAATTTGAATGGTTGACGAAAGAAAATGGTCCAGTTCTTGAAGCTATAGAAATTCAGCACATTGCCAGAAGTCGTTACCATGGAAATCACCTTGCAAGAACCACTGCAGGTGACAGCCCAAGAGTTTTTGCAGCCAAGCTGCAGGCAGGAAGTCCAACATATACTTCTGTGCTCAATCATATTCGTATATACTTGCCTGAGGTATAAGAACTTTCTTCTAACTATCTTATGAACAAATTAGCATGTATAAAATGTGATAGAATGATGTGGTGAAACACTCAACTGCAAAGATTATTTTCCTTTCTATAGGATTGGCTACTTGTGAATATATTTTTAGTGTGGTCTTTTGGTATCAAGAGGCAACCAATATTGCCTAAATTACCTTTTTCAGAAATGTATAGCAATTGAAAGTGCTCCATAGCTAGTTGGAAATTCTCATTCTCCCTTTGTTTTTTAGATATTTGGAATTTTGTAAAACTGTAGAGAAGATTTCTATGGTGGTGCATAGCTGCGTACTTATTAATGCTTCTTTTTTGTTGAATATCCGCAATCACATAATAACACTTACAATTTGTCAAAGCAGTTATTCCCAAGCCTCAGCAAGGTTGTATTTCTTGATGATGATGTTGTTGTCCAACGTGACCTGTCATCACTTTGGGATATTGATCTAGCTGGGAAGGTAAATGGAGCTGTTGAGACTTGCAGGGGTGGAGATAGTTGGGTGATGTCTAAGAGGTTCAGGAATTATTTTAACTTCTCTCATCCACTCATTGCCACCAACTTTGATCCATTGGAGTGTGCGTGGGCGTATGGCATGAACATTTTTGACCTTGCTGCATGGAGGAAGACAACCATTAAAGATAAATACCACCATTGGGTCAAGGAGGTAAAACATACTCCCTCCATTCACTATTATAAGATGTTCTAACTTTTTTTTTCTGAATCGGATGTATATAGACGCATTTTAGTGTGTTTGTTCACTCATTTCAGTCCGTATGTACTCCATATTGAAATATCCAAAACATCTTATAATAGTGAATGGAGGGAGTATATATCACTATTTCCATTTTCATATGTACATCTTTAGTCATTTATAGATACATTTCTTTTCTTTTTGCCATTTCAATATAACAAGTTAATTTGCAACTATTGGATGTCCACCATGCCCCTTATTTGACCATAAGTTTCTAATTGCACCAACTTAAAATGTATAGAACACTGACTTCTCAAATATTTGGAGATTTTGTCGTCGCTGCTGAAAAAGTATAGCTGTACTGAGTGGTGCTGAATTCCATTTTATCAGCATTGTTTTCTGCTTCACATGATAGTTTACACTCTGCTTGTTCTATATTTAAACATTTATAAATTTTAAATTCATGTCGGGGAGCTCCAGTCTTATTCGTTGTGTTTATTTTACCTGCAGAATCTGAAGTCAAACTTCACGCTTTGGAGGCTTGGAACTCTGCCACCTGGCCTTATAGCATTTAAAGGCCATGTTCATCCGATTGATCCATCGTGGCACCTTTTAGGTTTGGGGTATCAGGAGAAGACAGATATCTCTAGTGTTCGGAAAGCAGCAGTTATACATTACAATGGACAAAGTAAACCATGGCTTGACATTGGTTTTAAACATCTCCAACCATTTTGGACGAAACATGTGAACTACTCGAATGAATTTGTAAGGAACTGTCATATAATGGAGCCTCAGTTGTAGATTGGCGAGACAAAAGATTCAACAAATAAAGGCGTAAATTAAGTGGAATTAAATTCGTTATTTTGGAGACCGGCATCGAAGGGTATCCAGGGAATGGACATAATTGGTTACATGTGCAGATGCAGCATATTCGATGAATAGAAAGGAATGTTTTGTTCCCATTTACACGAGGATCCCTTTCCTTTTGTTTATTCCATTTGTATCATAGCTCATGAAATTACACTATTGTTTAGGATGGTTCTTTTGTACTTGATGGAGTATTATAAATTGCCTAATTTGGCAGAGTTGATGATAGTCCCATCAGTACTGTAATTGCTGGAGAGTGAGTATACAGTTCACCATGTGAAGAGGGTCAAATTTTGATTTTGCAAAAAACATCCCTGTACATTTTGCACCCAGTCTTTCTAATATATTTATGGTGATCATCTCAAATGAAATACTTGCATTTCATTCCATGTCTTGGGTTTTTTCTATCTGAGATTCTGAGGTTATTTTGCATGCACTTGCATGTGACAGCACCAGTCATTTGGCCATATTGTTAGTGTTTACAGTTGAAGCATTGACTTCAATGCATGCTGGTTGGTGGGTTGATCAGCAGCAGTTTATGATCATTTCTGTTTACAGCCAAATTATTATTTGAATCTGCATGATTCTTGTTCTTCAATTTCTTATAAAGTAGGAGACAATCTCTTTCTGAAAGTTCTGATAAATATCAGGAGAAAGTTTTCGAGCTTTTCTTTATTGTGAATTTGTTGGACTTAGGTGGCCCAATTGGGGCAGAACACATCAACACAAACCATTTTCAGTATTTGTATAGTTGAGAAGCGCTATATTGTTGTAGCTGAAAAACTCGCATGGTATCCTATCTAAAAACTACAGTTCATCGCTAGCAAGCGTCAGCCTCAAAATCTGGGAAGACGACGAAGGCAATGGACAGCGGCGCGACATAGATCGGTGAACTGGCAGAAACTTGCACCGGGTACATCGGAGGGATGTCACCATCTTCAGTGAGCTCCAGAGGAACTCCATTCAGCAGCATGGTGCGTGCAAAACGGTTCCCGTCTTGAGCCGTCAGGTGGTATTCTTCCCTCTTCTCCAGCCCATCGGAGGCTTTGCTCCCAACCCAGGAGACCGTCCTCTTCAGGCCATGAACAAAGGAGCTGTCCCTTGTTATTCCCTGCCCTTGCGCTAGGCCGACGTTGAGGTCGTTCCTGACGGTGACCATGGACCCCATGTTTTGGCTCAGGTTGATCAAGAGGAGAGCGATACCGCCCTGAAAAGAACATTTTAAGAGCACACCAATCAGCCAACCAGTGACTAAAGTCACAGCACTCTGCTATGTTTACCAAGCCTAAATCAATCTCATGGGGCCACTCTTACCTTCTGCTTTCCGCAATGCGCATAGGCACGCAAGTATGAAGTACCGCCGAAGTCTATGGAAAGAACTCCATTCCCCATTAGTCGATGCCACAACAAGGCACTGAACATTTATCAAAGTTTAGTAATCTGAAGCATATGCGGACGGTAAAGTATGTTTCTGGCAGGAATATACAGTACAGGTACTTGCCTGTAGTAATCAGGGTTCGGCACGTAAGTATCGGTGTCGAGGAGGCCATAGTTGCCTCCAATTAAAGTCTGTCTGCAGTAGACCTTGGTGTCATACTTTGCTGACTGACCAAGTTGATCAAGATACCTAGTTAAAACAACAAATTTCAGGATGAGAAGACACGAGAAGAATGATGGCCGTGATAGTCTGTTCTTCTGAAAAGTAATTACCAGAAGCTATCCAGGAAAGTATTGGAAACGGTACGGCTGCCGCTGTTATACGCTCCGCCAGCTTCCCCGACCCACGGAGCCGACCATGGTCCATGTCGTTGTACCGTGAGCTGGAGATCTCTGAATGTGTCTGAAACCCTGCTTAAATGCTGCGGGTCCAAGATTCTATTGGCCACATGTGGATCATTACCTAATCAAGATTGAATAAATTATCTTGTGCCATCTTTGATATAGGAGAAAAAATAGAAATAATTAAGGTGTACTACCAAGAACTGAAAAAACACTCACCAGCACCAAGATTGTAAATATGGTGAGTCATTCCTCTGACAACATTTGGCCCAGAGACGTCAAGGAGCTTAGCAAACCATTGTTTGTCATAGAATCCTCCTGGGGCTAGCACCAATGGTTTGCTAGAGTTTTCATATAACTGATCGACGATCTTTTGAAGTTCAACCAGGTCTTTTCCGTATTGTTCAGCTCCCACGCTTGCACCGATTCCACTTCCACTCAGTTCATTACCTAGTAAACTGCATAGTTACTTATATAGCGCTTTGCACACATGAAAGACGTTCCTTGCTTTGCGAGCAGCAAATATAGTTTTGGATTTGACAATGTATTACCAAATTCCCATGAATCAATAGGATAGTTCATTGAAACAGTATATTCCATAAACTCCTGAGCATTGCTTGAATTCCAAGCACCTCCCCAAACACCTTTGCGTATCTGCTTTCGCCCTCGAAGTGCATTAAGACCAAAAGTAATAACTGCACTGAAGGAATTAAACAAAAAATAATTAGAAAATGCACTGCATATATTATTATACGCTGCTAAAATTTTAAAAGAAAGATGATGGGGGTATTTTTAGTGCACTAATACTTTATCCCATAATATATGTTGCATGTTCAGAAGTCTGATGTAATCAATCACAACTCGCTTAGAAGAAAATATAGATGGAAATTCCTAAAGATAAGCAACTGGCAAAGGCATTCACCCTGTATTGAGGAACAGATCATTCATTGCATCCCATCTTTCCATGGTTATGCATCCTTTAGAAAATCCGAACAAGCCACTTGAAGCCTTTGTAAATGGTCTGCATGGAGATCCTAAATTTGGTGTTTCATATACCACTTGATCTTGTAAGGAGCCTCCGACTCTGATGCGTAGTGGGCTAAAAGCTACAAGAATAAATTCGGCAGAAATATTCATCAGGGGAAGAAGATGAGGTGCCATCAAGACCATAAACTAGACCGTTATGAAAAGACGGTAAACAAAAAAGTGAAGAAACTAGCTACACAAAAAAAGGAAAAACTTGCGAAGTGAAGACTCACAAGGATATTTCAGTGGCAGCTCAATTATTGTTAGATGCTAGGTTGTAAATGACTCACAAGGATATTTTACCCTTCTAAAAATTTAAGAATAAACTGAGCCTCCATAGGGAGTTGTTTTCTTTTTCGGAGAAAACGCAAAGACTTTGCGTTTCTTTTCATTCATGGGTTTTTATCATTTATGCCACTAGTTGTGTCTCACTACTCAGTTTTGTCATTAGAAATTACAACTGCTCAAAAATGCCATCGCTCCGTGAGATGTTTTCTCAAAAATGCCATTAGATATCTAAAAAATGCCATTGTTCCATTAGATATTTTCTCAGAAATGCCATCAGACATCGTTATTGTCAGGTCAAACTCATTGACCATGTAATGACAAAAATAACCCTATACCCACTTGTTTGGAGTAAGCAAGCGAATAATTTAAGAGAAAATAAGAACGTTGTTGGGATCAAGTTGGACCCACACTTTATTGTAGTGAGATAGAGGGAGAGCTGACATGTTGCTCTATAGTTATTTTGGTCATTATGACATGGCAAACGAGATTTGAGCTGACAATCATGGTGTCGAGTGGCATTTTTGAGCATGCACCTAACGAAGCGATGGCATTTTTGAGCAGTTGAAATTCCTAGTGGCAAAACTGAGTAGTGAGTGACAACCAGTGGCATAAATGATAAAAACCCATTCATTGAAAGGTGGGGGAACAAGTTACAGTAGAAAATAGGGGAGTTGTAACTGAAAAGTAGAAAATTCTTCAATTGACAACGGTCAGAACACTAACCCTGGATAACTTTAGCTAGCAACGGATTAGTCAAGTCCTGGAAATTCGGAGAAAGGCCAAACTTAGTAATTTGCGTAAAATCCAAATTCATGTGATTAATAAGAGTATTATTGGGATTCAGGACCTACCATATTCAAGATAGAAGCCTTTCCCCATGGGCACTGATCATAGTTGCACTTCTCCGGAGGCCACCAATCAAGGGTAGCGCAAATGAACTCATCACTGGTCGCAGCGATCGTCTTGGAGCCCCGTACGATGACGGTTACGTCGGAGTAATCTTCCGACAGGATCAGTGTAGGCAAGCAAACAAGGAGAAGAAGGAGAGACCACAACCTCATGCTTCCACCACCTGCAAATGATGTTGTCCACCAAATAGACAACTAGAGCGGTTCAGGCTTATCATGCTCTTTAAATAACGTGATTAGTTGGTATGGAAAGGTCCAAATTCCTGCTCTGTTGGCATAGCTGAAAGTGACAGCCACAGGTCCATTTTTCTTCCATATGTCATCTTTTCCAGGTTTTAACAGGTCAATTCATTATCAGCTTGGCTTTATTCATGTAAGATTCGTCACTGATGAAACGCCATTTTAACTCACATTTAAAAAAAATGTTTTCCACTTTGCATATTTCTTTCAAGATTTTAAACTTTATCAATCGGAGAGTAAAGTTAAAAATTATTATTTTTTAACAAATTGCCCCAAAGATACTGAAGAAATGATCTACAAACCTGTACTACCTGTTCCGCTAAATATTTGAGCACATCGAAACCCAGCCGAATCTGAACCTCCAACGGAGCAAGAACACGCTCTACGGCTCTAGTACCAGTGGTTCAGAGGATGAAACCAAGCAACACCAACTCCCTTCCCAACATACACCTAACCAGTATCGAATCTATTGAAGCAACTAAAACCAAGCCGGGCGCAGTGGCGATTTGCTGCAGATTTGCAAGCTAGGCAGTGCAGAGAAGGCGGAAGCAAACGGAAACGGAGACGAGGGCCATTAATTACCTGGAGATCACAGCCAAGCCAAGGGATGCTCCGGAGCCCGCTCGGAGAGTCACAGGAAAAAGAATGCTTGAAGAACAGAGCAACAGGTCCCAGAATGGGGCCCAGCGGATCAAAGGAAAATATGGCGTCCTTCTCCCGGAGATCCTCGCCGTCGCCGGCGCCGCTTGTCAGCGGTTGCCAAGAGTCGAGCGGCGCTTCTCCGAGAGAGAGAGGGAGAGAGATTCTTGAAGGAAGAAAAATCTGGAGGTAGCTGCCGGTCCTCTTTATATCTCCCTTTGAAGCCACTCCCCCTGGAGAAAGCTGTGCCTCTCCTAATTAAACAGCAGCGGTATGACGACAAACCAATTACTTCGGTCCAAATCTGAACACTGAAGACGATGGTGCTTCTTGCAGAAGTTGAAAAAAGATGGGCACGTTTTCACTCCCCGCCACTGAATTCTTTTGTGGTCCCAGCCCAAGCTATTTTTTCGTATTGACTGGCAATACATTTTCTGTGAGTAATTAGATTGATCATGTGAGAGTGATGCTAGTAGATTCCCTTTCCGAATATTACTGCTTTGCTATTGGGCAATATTGACCATTGGATATATGCGGCTGAATGGATGAGATCTGTTAGATCTCTGTAACTCGCATTTTCAATATTGATATGGATATAGACTAGGTATGTGCCCATGCGTTAACAGGGGCAAAATATTATTTTTAACACAATAAGAGGACCATGGGATATTTTTTCATGCAAAACAAAATAGATAAAATAGGATTATGATTTGGTTATAAAGTATATATTTTTTTTGTCATTTTTTAACTGAAAAAATAGATATGTGTCTGTGATTGATCTTCTTTATTGGGTTATATCGAAGATAAGGGATTGACTGATATTTATTTGCTGATTGACTTTTTATTGGGTTATCAAAGATAAGGATTGATTGATATTTATTTGCTTACAAGCATGAATTTATTGCTATTGATTGGGATACCAAAGATATCCGAGGGAGGACGAAGGGATGAGCGAAAACATGTTCGACGGAAGAGGAAACCTTATCATCTAAAAAGATCCAAAAGGGCAGATTCAACAAACCTCGGCCGTCAAACCATGTCAATCCAACGATCCATATTGCTCCAACGGCGAGGGCTCAACATGTTTAGCTTGCAATTAATATCATATCAAATATGGATATCAACACTATCCATATAATTAACGTGTAATTGATATCTTGCCTAATGTCAACATGCAATTAATTTTCTCCCGAATATCAACCTGCAATTAGTTTTCTCCCAAATATCAACATGTATTGCGCGTGTACATTTACTACTACCTCTGACCTGGTTTATTTTGGGTCGAACTTTGACCTTTTAATTTAACTAAAAAGTAATTTATATACCATAAAAATAACATCATTCAAAACCTCTTTCAAATATGGATCCAACAATATAAGTTTTGTGACATACAACTTATAATTTTGTTAGTCAAATATACGGTTAAAATTATGCACAACTACTACCTTCGTCCTGATTTATTAGTCCCCTTTGTATTTTGTGCAAAATTTTGACCATGAATTTAATTAATAAAATGTTAATGCATGTCACAAAAAATAGTATCATTGGAAACTATGCTCAAATACGAATCCAATGATATAACTTTTAATGACATGCATTAACATTTTGTTAATAAATTCTATGATCAAATTTTGGCACGAAATACGAAGATGGCCAATAAACCATGACAAAGGTAAGTGGTACGAGAAAGTTGGCGAACATAATGTAGTGAGGTTGGTATTATTAGGGGTGGCATACATGTGGGTCCAGAGATGGCATTCCATCAGCCAATGTAAAGCATTTGCAACATGACGTCGGCATTGACGACATAACAGTAAGCAAGTATGGGAGTGTTCCAAAATTAGTTGGATGTGAAAAATTGTTAGTAAGAAAATCCTACCATGAGTCATGACCATGATTCTCGCACCATCACCACCACCACCACCAACAACAACAAGGAAGAGGAAAGTCATGACCATGATGATAATAAAAAAGGAGTCATGACTATGATAATCTTGTACTTTATGGTGGCCAAGGAGAGCATCAATCTTAGATAATGCGCACGCGAAGAAAGCCAAAGGAAACTTGTAATGATCCCTGACTTGAAGAAAGATCAAAGGATTAATGGAGGACGTGATGTCTCTATGGCGAACGGAAGTCCAAGTCAGAGATCAACTAATCCACGTCACGCATTTTCAATGCGGATTAAAAGTGACAACAGAATCAAAAGTGGAGGGAGTCACCCACGTACGTAGCTTCTATCCACCCTCCTCTTGGTGCAACTTGCTTGTCGAGTGGATATGCTCGGAACTGCTCACCATCGTGCCACCCAAAACCTATCCTCTCCAATAGGTCTCGTCTCTCTGATCACCAACGATCTGCATACGCATGCTTTTCTTCCTCAAATTGGTCTGACCAGATTCTTGCTTTTGTCTGGACGTAGGCATAAGGTGACTGTAGGAGGAGTGGTCCAGATGGAGAGCATGCCACACTAGGCATGCACATCCAACAACAGCGATCCTTCTCAAAATAAATAAACAAATAAATCCAACAACAGCGATCTATTTGGAATTTTGGATGCCTCCATTGCTCACCGCATCGGCCGACCGTGACAGACAACTGCACCACTGTTCTTAGACATTGATGTCTCGATTAATTCCTGCCAATACCTGAAATTAAGAACATAAATCCAACTTCCCCGTTGCGTTCGGTCCATCAAATAGTTGAAGCTAGTTTGGGCCGGACGTGGAACTCTTCGGCTGCGTGTAAATCTAAATCAGGGCTCGGTCGACGTGAAATGGGCCGCGTTTTGCTTTTTGGCAGGAGGACATCAGGTGAATTTCACGTCAGATAGGTCTTGGTTTTGACCGACTTGGTCAGGGAATGCGTCCGGCTTTGACCCAGCCACTCCATGGTCAAAGGTCCAGTCAAGCCAGCGAGAAAATGATCAAAAGGAGTTGGAGCAATGTTATTTTGATTCAGCATACGCGAAATGTGTCAACTTGGGGTGCCACTGACCCTGCAGCAAAGCAGGACGGAAGAAGAGGGAATCATCATGGAAAAACATCTAAAGACTCTATTTCCCCCTCCGTCCGAGCGACGCGAGAGCGACGGGGAGGGAACCCTAGCCGCCGGTCCAACCTTCCCTCTCCTCCCTCCCCCGCATTGGCAGGCGCTGACGGGCAAAGCCCGGTCGACACGGCAACGGCGGGGCCTCTTCTCCTCTCTGCCCAACGGTACCGACGCAGGACGACGGTGTTCTGTGGCGACGTGGTATTGAGTATATTAGCAATTTTCCAACTAAATTAATCTAGAAATAAATCATGAACATTATTGATCACATACTGGTATCTAATCTGATAGGCACGTACTACACATATAGTACAAGTATCTACGTAAATAGCCAGTACTGTGCACACGGAAATAAACAGGAGTGGGATAAACGAGTTAAACCCTCCAGCAGGCTAGGCCGAAGCCGCGGCAGCGGTGGCGGCTCCTCGGCGGCCTTCTTCTCGGCAGCGAGCTTGTTGGCATCGGTGGACATGTTGATGACGAAGGCGATAAGAATGCAGACGAAGTAGTGGTCGTAGACGAACGGCGACAAGCAATCGCGTAGGAGACGCTCCCCAAAAACCAAATCACCTCTCTCCCATACAGGATCTCAAGAGACGGGATTTCGGAGGCCCGCTCTCTCGTACAACCGTGCATGTTGTGGACGGGATGGGATTGCCGGCGGCAGCAGGGAGTGGAACGACGGTGGGCACTGCACGTGGAAGCATAGCAAATGTGATCTATTCTTCGCAGTGGTTAGCGTTGCCAACGCCTCCAATATATAGGCGCGGCCAGGTAGGGAGACGTGGGCTGGACCCACGTCTGAGTCGGCAACAGTCCACAATCTGACGTCTTAGATTTGTGTCTCGTCTGTTACGGACTCTCCATTTCTGGCCGGCAAAAATAAGCGCACATATGACATAGGTATGAGCACGGCTCAACTCATAGATGACACACGCGCAACATGAGGCGTTGCGAGGCGGCCAACGGCGGAGGAGCGCGCGGGAACCACTCCTCTTCTCAAGATCCAATAGCATGTAGAAGAGGAACCCTTATAAAGAGGTCAAACTCTTCCTCCACTAGCGGTATGATACTAAACTTCCCATCACCTAGTCATAATACCCACATGAGCCCTTAGAGATTTTTATGAAATTACTAGATCGGCCTAAAGCCCACCTCATAATTCAACAATCCCCCACCAGATCTCGAAGGTCCATTATGTTGTTCTCTTCTACAAACATTGTTTTGGTATATTAGTATTTTCAGTGGAGACCAGTTAAGACTGAGCATCCACCTAGGGCAAGTAGTTACACTCCTTCACAACTAACAATGTACTATGCCTTAAATTGTCAGTTTGACGTAAAGAAGTTTCACCAAATGTCTTTCCAGTACTAGGCTGCGGAAGGCTGACCCGTCGGGTGGAATATATTAGTCACACTCCTGGCCTATTCATGAGCTTGCTAGACACCACCCAATCTCATAGACTATGACCAACTATCGGGCTCATATAGATGTGTTCCTCTGGAGATCGCTTTATAGGATAGCATCTTGCTTATACAAGCTTTGGAGCACATTAAGAAAAAAGTCAACGTACCATACTGTTCTGAGAGTACTGCATCTCCAACGGAGTCGGTTAGTAAGGTTACTCTCCTCAGTTAACCAGTAGCTTGTGTTTTCAGCTCCTAGTTCATGGGATCTCCAATCACATAGGATGGGTAACTCATGTAGGTCCTACACCTATCTTCCTTGATGCATTGTCTATCACAACACGTGTTGCCATGAGTCACCACTCATGGCAACTCATGTAGTTCTTATATGTTGGAAATATGCCCTAGAGGCAATAATAAATTGGTCATTATCATATTTCCTTATTCATGATAAAGGTTTATTATTCATACTAGAATTGTATTGACCGGAAACTTAAATACATGTGTGGATACATAAACAAGTACCATGTCCCTATTGAGCCTCTACTAGTCTAGCTCGTTGATCAAAGATAGTTAAGGTCTCCTAACCATAGACATGAGTTGTCATTTGATAACAGGATCACATCATTAGGAGAATGATGTGATGGACAAGACCCAACCGTAAGCTTAGCATTTGATCGTATCAGTTTATTGCTATAGCTTTCTTCATGGCAAGTATCTATTCCTAAGACCATGAGATCATGCAACTCCTGGATACCGGAGGAATACCTTGTGTGATATCAAACGTCACTTCATAACTGGGTGATCATAAAGATGCTCTATAGGTATCTCCAAAGGTGTTTGTTGGGTTGGCATGGATCGAGACTAAGATTTGTCACTCCGTGATATCTCTGGGCCCTCTCGGTAATACAACATTGTAAAGAGCTTGCAAGCAATGTGCCTAATGAGTTAGTCACGAGATCTTGTATTACGGAATGAGTAAAGAGACTTGCCGGTAACGAGATTGAACTAGGTATGAAGATACCGACGATCGAATCTCGGGCAAGTAACATATCACCGGACAAAGGGAATTGCATACGGGATTAACCGAATCCTTGACATCGTGGTTCAACCGATTAAAGATCTTCGTGGAATATGTAGGAACCAATATGGGCATCCAGGTCCCGCTATTGGTTATTGACCGGAGAGAGGTCTTGGTCATGACTACATGATTCCCGAACCCGCAGGGTCGCACGCTTAACGTTCGTTGACGCTAGAATAGTATTGGGATATTTGATGATTGGTAACCAAATGTTGTTCGTAGTCCTGGATGAGATCCCGGACGTCACGAGGAGTCTCGGAATGGTCGAGAGGTAAAGATTTATATATGGGAAGTCAAATTTTGGGTTCCGAAAAAAGGTGCATTTTTTCGGTATTATACCGGGAAGCTTCCAGAAGGTTCCGAAGGGTTTCGGAGGGGTCCAGAAGTCCAAAAGTGGGTCCACCACGTCCCAAGGGCTGGCATGGGCTGAGGGGAGGCGCCCTAGCTTTATTGGGCCGGCGCACCAAGTCCACAAAAGCCCATTTGGCTAGGGAAGGGAAAAAAGGGGAGCCCTAGCTAGTAGGAATAGGATTGGACTAGGAGTCCAAGTCCTCCCCCCCTTGGCGCCAACTCCTATTAGGAGTAGGGCTGGACTCTGATACGTCTCCAACGTATCTATAATTTTTGATTGCTCCATGCTAATATTATCTTCTGTTTTGGACATTATTGGGCTTTATTATTCACTTTTATATTATTTTTGGGACTAACCTATTAACCGGAGGCCCAGCCCAGAATTGCTGTTTTTTGCCTATTTCAGAGTTTCGCAGAAAAAGAATATCAAATGGAGTCCAAACGGAATGAAACCTTCGGGAACGTGATTTTTGGAACGAACATGATCCAGGAGACTTGGACCCTATGTCAAGCAACCAACAGGGAAGCCACAAGGTAGGGGGGCGCACCTACCCCCCAGGCGCGCCCTCCACCCTCGTGGCCCCCCTGTTGCTCCACCGACGTACTCCTTCCTCCTATATATACCTATGTACCCCCAAACGATCAGATACAGAGCCAAAAACCTAATTCCACCGCCGCAACCTTCTGTACCCACGAGATCCCATCTTGGGGCCTGTTCCGGAGCTCCGTCGGAAGGGGCATCGATCACGAAGGGCTTCTACATCAACACCATAGCCCCTCCGATGATGTGTGCGTAGTTTAGCTCAGACCTTCGGGTCCATAGTTATTAGCTAGATGGCTTCTTCTCTCTTTTTGGATCTCAATACAATGTTCTCCCCCTCTCTCGTGGAGATCTATTCGATGTAATCTTCTTTTGCGGTGTGTTTGTTGAGACCGATGAATTGTGGGTTTATGATCAAGTTTATCTATGAACAATATTTGAATCTTCTGAATTCTTTTATGTATGATTGGTTATCTTTGCAAGTCTCTTCGAATTATCAGTTTGGTTTGGCCTACTAGATTGATCTTTCTTGCAATGGGAGAAGTGCTTAGCTTTGGGTTCAATCTTGCGGTGTCCTTTCCCAGTGACAGTAGGGGCAGCAAGGCACGTATTGTATTGTTGCCATCGAGGATAACAAGATGGGGTTTATATCATATTGCATGAGTTTATCCCTCTACATCATGTCATCTTACTTAAAGCGTTACTCTGTTCTTTTGAACTTAATACTCTAGATGCATGCTGGATAGCGGTCGATGTGTGGAGTAATAGTAGTAGATGCAGGAAGGAGTCGGTCCACTTGTCTCGGACGTGATGCCTATATACATGATCATACCTAGATATTCTCATAACTATGCTAAATTCTGTCAATTGCTCAACAGTAATTTGTTCACCCACCGTAAAATACTTATGCTCTTGAGAGAAGCCACTAGTGAAACCTATGCCCCCCGGGTCTATCTTCATCATATTAATCTTCCAACACTTAGCTATTTCCTTTGCTTTTTTACTTTGCTTTTATTTTACTTTGCATCTTTATCATAAAAATACCAAAAATATTATCTCATCATATCTATCAGATCTCACTCTCGTAAGTGACCGTGTAGGGATTGACAACCCCTTATCGCGTTGGTTGCGAGGATTTATTTGTTTTGTGTAGGTGCGAGGGACTCGCGCGTAGCCTCCTACTGGATTGATACCTTGGTTCTAAAAAACTGAGGGAAATACTTAAGCTACTTTGCTGCATCACCCTTTCCTCTTCAAGGGAAAACCAACGCAGTGCTCAAGAGGTAGCAGACTCCTAGCCCTCCCACACATATAAATATAGGGGAGGGGGCGCAACAAGGCACCCCAACACATTGGCCTTGGCTGCTGCCCCGTCTCTCCCTCCCAGCATAGTTCTCGTCCACGGTTTTTCGCTTAGCGAAGCCTTGCCGATATTCCGACTCCACCACCACCATCACCACCATGCTGTCATGCTGGTTGCGATCCCATATACTTCTCCGCCTTATCTTGCTGGATCAAGGAGGAGGAGGCGTCATCGAGCCGCACGTGTGCTAAACTCAGAGGTGCCGTCCGTTGGGCACTAGATCGGTTGGATCGTGATCGGATCATGAAGAGTGAGTACGACTACTTCAACCACGCTATATACGCTTCCGCTTTCGGTCTACGAGGATATGTAGACACACTCTCCTCTCTCGTTGCTATGCTTCTCCTAGATAAATCTTGGGTGTTCGTAGGAATTTTTTTTAATTTCATGCTTCATTCCCCATCATTATAACCATCTCCCTCAATGCATTGTCTATCACAACACGTGTTAGACATCTTGTGAAGGGATCTGGCAGATTCTTAGCCGACTGGATATAATCAAACGCTATCACTCTAGAGTTTCTTAAACGTCTGACAGATTCTAATCTTCTTAGTGCTTCGTGGATTGCATGTTGTCACTCTTTGCCTTGACAATAACCGTCTGATTGTCACAGTTCATAAGGATAGTCGAAACTGGCTTTTCAACCATTCGGTAGTCCATCAAAAGATCTCAAAGCCATTCTGCTTCGACACCAGATGTGTCTAATGTTGTTACTTCTGCTTGGTCTGTGTCGGGGGGATAACCCCTGGGTAGGCTCGAAGGTACAAGACGTTTTTTCAAAACATCAGGGCAACCAAGGACCCTCAATCCAGCGGGCCCTCCAGCTGGCTCCCCAGCGGCGGGCTGGCTGGGCATGACGCCATGATCAAGCTGGCCGGGCGCAACCGGTGGGGTCAGTGCCTGCCCAACCCTGCCGTACGACATAACCACACCCACATCACGGGGAGCGTGGCTATAGCCACCAGTAGCACTGACCGGGGCGATCAACCTCAGTGCGACGCGACACTGTGGAGGCACAATGCCAACCACTCCGCGATGCAGAGACCGACGGGCTATAGTGACATGCAGCCGGCGGGCCCCATGAAAGACTAAAGACGTTGGTGATAGGGCCCCGTCCCACTTTCTTTATCCATTGTAACCTGGGAGGTCCGGCTATAAGACCTCCCAGGAGCCCCGCTAGGAGGGGTTTGGCTCATTTTACTCACACACAAACACATGCAAGGAGAGGAGAGCTAGCTCCTTCTTCCCGAAAATGAAGTTCTCAATTTTAAACAAAGGGAGGGGAAAATCTAAAAGACGCTTGGTATAGAATTTGCAATGCTCAAAATAGATCTACCAGGAAGCAATCTACTTCCGTTCTTCTCCGCAATTTTTATGTAGGCGCTAATCCTTGGTATAGATATATTCTTGATACCATTACCGGAGGGAATTTCTTGGGTAGCCATACTTTTGACTCTTATAATGCTATGATAGATTTATTTGGCTCACCACCTCTCTTGGTTAATGGAACTATGTTAACTTTGGAGCATGATGCAAAGACTTGAAATCGTTGAAAATAAAGTTGCTACCGTAGAGTTAATTGAAAATCTGGATAAAAAGATCCACAACCAAATTACCCAATATGGATCTAAGGTAGGAGTCACTTTGAAAAATATTAAGGAGAAGGAACCCATAGTTAATGAAAGAATAAATCAAGATTCCACTAGAATCGATAAACTTGAGGGTTTCATTACCAACTTGGGAACCGCTTTTTCTTCCGTAAAGAATACTCCAAGTCCTCCAACTAAAATTGCCAAGCTTATGTATGTTCCTAAAAATAAGGGTGAATCCTCTAGTAAAGAAACTGCGGATCTTAAATCTATAAGTATTCATCCCAATCTTTTTGCTATCATTAAGGAACCATTTGCTACAAATAAATTTTTCGATCTTGTTCCTAAAAGTTTGATAATTAATAGAAAGAAAGAAACTCTAAAGGATGATAGATGTCTTATTGAAGAATTGCCCACCAAAGATGGCAATACCTAGATCTATCCTTGCTTTTATGCCTAGCTAGGGGCGTTAAACGATAGCGCTTGTTGGGAGGCAACCCAATTTTATTTTTAGTTTTTTGCTTTTTGCTTCTGTTTAGGAATAAATATTTGATCTAGCCTCTGGTTAGATGTTTTTTTATGTTTTAATTAGTGTTTGTGCCAAGTTTAACCTATAGGATCTTCTTGGATGATAGTTATTTGATCTTGCTGTAATTTCCAGAAACTTTCTGTTCACAAAAATAATTGTTAAAAATCACCAGAACGTGATAAAATATTGATTCCAATTGCTACTGATCAATAAACAAATTTTCTAGGTCATCCTATTTTGGCTAATTTTTTGGAGTTCCAGAAGTTTGCGTTAGTTACAGATTACTACAGACTGTTCTGTTTTTGACAGATTCTGTTTTTCGTGTGTTGTTTGCTTATTTTGATGAATCTATGGCTAGTAAAAGAGTTTATAAACCATATAGAAGTTGGAATACAGTAGGTTTAACACCAATATAAATAAAGAATGAGTTCATCACAGTACCTTGAAGTGGTCTTTTGTTTTCTTTCGCTAACGGAGCTTAGGAGATTTTCTGCTAAGTTTTGTGTTGTGAAGTTTTCAAGTTTTGGGTAAAAGATTTGATGGATTATGGAACAAGGAGTGGCAAGAGCCTAAGCTTGGGGATGCCCATGGCACCCCCAAGATAATCTAAGGACACCATAAAGCCAAAGCTTGGGGATGCCCCGGAAGGCATCCCCTCTTTCGTCTACTTCCATCGGTAACTTTACTTGGAGCTATATTTTTATTCACCACATGATATGTGTTTTGCTTGGAGCGTCATGTATTATTTGAGTCTTTATTTGTTAGTTTAACACAATCATCTTTGCTGTACACACCTTTTGAGAGAGACACACATGATTCGGAAATTATTAGAATACTCTATGTGCTTCACTTATATCTTTTGAGCTATATAGTTTTGCTCTAGTGCTTCACTTATATCTTTTAGAGCACGGTGGTGGATTTGTTTTATAGAAACTATTGATCTATCATGCTTCACTTATATTATTTTGAGAGTCTTAAAATAGCATGGCAATTTTCTTTAATTAATATCATGAGAAATTTGATGCTTGATAATTGTTTTGAGATATAAAGGTGGTAATATTATAGTTGTGCTAGTTGAGTAATTGTGGAATTGAAAAATACATGTGTTGGAGTTTGTGATTCCCGTAGCATGCACGTATGGTGAACCGTTATGTAACGAAGTCGGAGCATGAAGTATTTGTTGATTGTCTTCCTTTGTGTGGCGGTCGGGATCGCGCGATGGTTAACTCCTACCAACCCTTCCCCTAGGAGCATGCGTAGTAGTACTTTGCTTCGAGGGCTAATAAATTTTTGCAATAAGTATATGAGTTCTTTATGACTAATGTGAGTCCATGGATTATACGCACGCTTACCTTTCCGCAATTTTCTAGCCTCTTCGGTACCGCGTATTGCCCTTTCTCACCTCGAGAGTTGGTGCAAACTTCGCCGGTGCATCCAAACCCCGTGATATGATACGCTCTATCACCCATAAACCTCCTTATATCTTCCTCAAAACATCCACCATGCCTACCTATCATGGAATTTCCATAGCCATTCCGAGATATATTCCATGCAACTTTCCACCGTTTCATTTATCATGACATACTCCATCATTGTCATATTGCTTTGCATGATCATGTAGTTGACATTGTATTTGTGGCAAAGCCACCGTTCATAATTCTTTCATACATGTCGCTCTTGATTCATTGCATATCCCGGTACACCGCCGTAGGCATTCATATAGAGTCATATTTTGTTCTAAGTATTGAGTTGTAAGTAAATAAAAGTGTGATGATCTTCATTATTAGAGCATTGTCCCAAGTGAGGAAAGGATGATGGAGACTATGATTCCCCCACAAGTTGGGATGAGACTCCGGACTAAAAAAAAGAGGCCATAAAAAATAAGAGAAAAGGCCCAAATAAAAAAATGAGAGAAAAAGAGAGAAGGGACAATGTTACTATCCTTTTACCACACTTGTGCTTCAAAGTAGCACCGTGATCTTCATAATAGAGAGTCTCTCATTTTGTCACTTTCATATACTAGTGTGAAATTTCATTATAGAACTTGGCTTGTATATTCCAATGATGGGCTTCCTCAAATGCCCGAGGTCTTCAGGAGCAAGCAAGTTGGATGCACACCCACTTAGTTTCTTTTTGAGCTTTCATACACTTATAGCTCTAGTGCATCCGTTGCATGGCAATCCCTACTCCTCGCATTAACATCAATTGATGGGCATCTCCATAGCCCATTGATTAGCCTCGTTGATGTGAGACTTTCTCCTTTTTTTGTCTTCCCACATAACCCCTACCATTATACCTTATTCCACCATAGTGCTATATCCATGGCTTGCGCTCATGTATTGCGTAAGAGTTGAAAAGGCTGAAGCGCGTTAAAAGTATGAACCAATTGCTTGGCTAAAACCGGGGTCGTACATGATATGAATATTTTGTGTGGGGAAGATGGAGCATAGCCAGACTATATGATTTTGTAGGGATGACTTGCTTTGGAGCATAGCCAGACTATATGAATATTTTGTGTGGGGAAGATGGAGCATAGCCAGACTATAGCCAGACTATATGATTTTGATAAGACATAATTGCTTAGTTAGTATGCTTGAAGTATTATTGTTTTTATGTCAACATTAAACTTTTATCTTGAATTATATCAAATCTGAACATTCATGCCACAATAAGAAGAATTATATTGAAATTATGCCTAGTAGCACTCCGCATCAAAAATTCTGTTTTTATCATTTACCTACTCGAGGACGAGCAGGAATTAAGCTTGGGGATGCTTGATACGTCTCCAACGTATCTATAATTTTTGATTGCTCCATGCTAATATTATCTTCTGTTTTGGACATTATTGGGCTTTATTATTCACTTTTATATTATTTTTGGGACTAACCTATTAACCGGAGGCCCAGCCCAGAATTGCTGTTTTTTTTGCCTATTTCAGAGTTTCGCAGAAAAAGAATATCAAACGGAGTCCAAACGGAATGAAACCTTCGGGAACGTGATTTTTGGAACGAACATGATCCAGGAGACTTGGACCCTACGTGAAGCAACCAATAGGGAAGCCACGAGGTAGGAGGGCGTGCCTACTCCCCCAGGCACGCCCTCCACCCTCGTGGGCCCCCTGTTGCTCCACCGATGTACTCCTTCCTCCTATATATACCTATGTACCCCCAAACGATCAGATACGGAGCCAAAAACCTAATTCCACCGCCGCAACCTTCTATACCCATGATGTGACGCCCCCGATTCAATCGTACACTAATCATGCACGCAAACGTGTACGATCAAGATCAGGGACTCACGGGAAGATATCACAACACAACTCTAAAACATAAATAAGTCATACAAGCATCATAATACAAGCCAGGGGCCTCGAGGGCTCGAATACAAGTGCTCGATCATAGACGAGTCAGCGGAAGCAACAATATCTGAGTACAGACATAAGTTAAACAAATTTGCCTTAAGAAGGCTAGCACAAACGGGGATACAGATCGAAAGAGGCGCAGGCCTCCTGCCTGGGATCCTCCTAACTACTCCTGGTCATCGTCAGCAGGCTGCACGTAGTAGTAGGCACCTCCGGGGTAGTAGGAGTCATCGTCAATGGTTGCGTCTGGCTCCTGGGCTCCAGCATCTGGTTGCGAGAACCAGGTAGAAAGGAAAGGGGGAAAAGAGGGAGAAAAGCAACCATGAGTACTCATCCAAAGTACTCGCAAGCAAGGAGCTACACTACATATGCATGGGTATATGTGTAAAGGGCCATATCGGTGGACTGAACTGCAGAATGCCAGAATAAGAGGGGGATAGCTAATCCTGTCGAAGACTACGCTCCTGGCAGCCTCCATCTTGCAGCATGTAGAAGAGAGTAGATTGAAGTCCTCGAAGTAGCATCGCATAGCATAATCCTACCCGGCGATCCTCTCCTCGTCGCCCTGTTAGAGAGCAATCACCGGGTTGTATCTGGCACTTGGAAGGGTGTGTTTTATTAAGTATGTGGTTCTAGTTGTCATAAGGTCAAGGTACAACTCCTGGTCGTCCTTTTACCGAGGGACACGACTATTCGAATAGATAAACTTCCCTGCAGGGGTGCACCACATAACCCAACACGCTCGATCCCATTTGGCCGGACACACTTTTCTGGGTCATGCCCGGCCGCGGAAGATCAACACGTCGCAACCCCACCTAGGCACAACAGAGAGGTCAGCTCGCCGGTCTAAATCCTATGGCGCAGGGGTCTGGGCCCATCGCCCATTGCACACCTGCACGTTGTGAGGGCGGCCGAAAGCAGACCTAGCCTAGCAGGCGTTCCAGTCCAATCCGGCGCGCGCCGCTCAGTTGCTGACGTCACGAAGGCTTCGGCTGATACCACGACATCGAGTGCCCATAACTGTTCCCGCGTAGTTGGTTAGTGCGTATAGACCAAATGGCCAGACTCAGATCAAATACCAAGAACTCGTTAAGCGTGTTATTTTGAAGTAACCGCAGACGCCGTCCAGGGCCAGGCCCACCTCTCTCCTAGGTGGCCTCAACCTGCCCTGTCGCTCCGCCACAAGATCCACTCGCGGGTAGTCCTACGAGCCGACCCGACTTTAGTCACCACAGGTATCATGTATAGAGTATATAAGTATATACCCGTGATCACCGCCCAAGTGATCACGGACCGATAGTATAGCATAGCAGATGGACAAGAATGTAGGGCCACTGATGGAAAACTAGCATCCTATACTAAGCATGTAGGATTGCAGGTAAAGGTAACAACAGTAGTAGCAAGGACAGGCTATGCATCAGGATAGGATTAACGGAAAGCAGTAACATGCTACACTACTCTAATGTAAGCAGTATAGAGAAGAATAGGCGATGTCTGGTGATCAAGGGGGAGGCTTGCCTGATTGCTCTGGCAAGAAGGAGGGGTCGTCAACAGCGTAGTCGGTCGGGGCACCAGCAGCGGCGTCGGTCTCGTAGTCTACCGGAGAGAAGAGGGGGAAGAAACAATGAATACAATGCAAACAGATGCATAACGATGCATGACATGACAAAGCGTGAGGCTAGGTGTGCCCAAACGCGGTACTAGGTGATACCGGCGAAGGGGGGAAACATCCGGGAAAGTATTCCCGGTGTTTCGCGTTTTCAGACAGATGAACCAGAGGGGGAAAGTTGTGAGTTCGATATGTTAGGGATGTGTGGCGGACGAACGGGCTGCTCATCCGGATTCGTCTCGTCGTTCTGAGCAACTTTCATGTAGAAAGTATTTTCATCCGAGTTACGGATTATTTTATATGATTTTCTAAAGATTTAATCATTTTCTAATTTTAATTATTTATTGAAATCCAACACTATCCAGAACAGTGAACGATGATGCAGGCATGACATCAGAGTGATGTCAGCAGGTCAAATGGTCGGTTGACCAGTCAAAACTGACTTGTGGGTCCAGTGGGACCCACCTGTCATTGAGCCAGAGCTGAAATGGATTTGTTTTAAACTAACTATGATTAACTAAGTGCGGGCCCCATTAGTCAGTGACTAATTAGCCTAGATTAATTAGATTAACTAATTAATTAGTTTATAGTGGTGGGGCCACTGGTCAGCTGCTGGGACTAGCCCAGTCAGCACGTTGACCCTGGTCAACTGGGCCAGCCGGGTCCACGGGGCCACCAGGCAGTGACCCAGGGGTGGCCCTAGGTGTGCCAGCTCAGCGGAGCAGCCGGAGTAGCTCCGGCGAGCTCGCGCGCAGCGGCCGAACGCCGGCGAGCGTCGGGTTTCGCCTACGGGGCACCAAAACGAGCGCCGTCTCTTGTGTTCGAACGAGGAGAGTGCCCCGCGTCTAGTGGTGGCGGTGGCGTGGCCGGAGGTGGCCGTAAGCGACGGCGGCGAGCACATCGGCGGACGGCCGGAGTCGGGCGTGAGGGCAAATGGTGGTATGGGGCACGATTTTACGCGCGGTTGGGTGTGTTCGAACGCACACGACAGCGTGCGTCGAGTGGCGGTGGTCGCAGGCATGGGGGTGGCTGGAGACGAGCAGTACGACGTCGCCGGCGGCGGGGTGTTTCGGGCGAGCAACGGCAACGGCGATGTGGCGCGCTATTGGGCAAACGGGAGGGCTAGTCGGGCCCTACTCGGCGCGGCGAGTTCAATGGCAACACGCCCGTGACCATTTGGTCACCGGAGACTCGACGGCGACGAGTCCGCGGCGCTGCGTTCGGGCGCTTCAGCGGCAGCTAGCTAGGGCGTGCGAGAGAGCAAACAGAGAGCAGGAGGGGTGGAGCTCACCGAGCGGCACACACGAAAGGCCCTTGGGGGGTTTAGGAGCTGCAGAGTCGACGACGCTCGTCGGAGACGCTCCGGGGATCCGAGGAAGAAGACGAGGCCTGGGCAGCGTTCGAGGGTGCCCGGCGTCCTGCGGCTTGACGGGGAGGTGTAGTCGAGGGAGGCAGTGCGAGCGGACACGTCGGAGAGGCACAGAGGTCGCGGTGGCCACGAGTTCTACGGCGGCGAGGCCATGGCGGCGCTCGGATGCGGTGGGGAACGAGGGGGGAAGAGAGGTGGATCTGAGGGGGAGGCGCAGAGGCCGAGAGGGAGAGCGGGGGCGAGTGGGAGGCGGGATCGAGGAGGCGGGGGCGTGGCGGCCTTATCCTCTCCTCGACGCCGGCGAGGGGGTCCGGTGGCGACGCGCCCCTGTTCCGACCCGGGTCGGGGGAGCAGGGAAGGGAGACGAGGCAGGGGGGGCTGGGCCGACGGTTGGCAAGCTGGGCCAGGTGGGCCGGTCTGGCCTGTGAGCTGGGCCGCCTGGTCCAGTGGGGGGGGGTTCTTTTTCTTTTCTTTTCTTTATTTTTCTTTTCTGTTTTATTTCACTTTAAAATACTTAGGCACTTTCTAAAAAAATGTTTTCTCCACAATAATTTCCAGTGCAATATTTGGCACCCACCGAACATTTTTGTTTTGACTTTTGAAAATTTTGGGTGTTTGTCACTAATTCATTTTTTTGAATTTGAAATGTTTTGAACTAACACTTGATTAGCAACAGTAACAGAGATGACATGGCATCATCAGGAGAGTTTTACTGTAGCCTAATTATCCGGGCGTTACAAATCTCCTCCACTACAAGAAATCTTGTCCCGAGATTTAGGAGGTAGAAGGAAATAGTGCAGGGTATTCATCACGCAGGCGATCCTCGCGTTCCCAAGTGGCTTCATCTTCAGAATGGTGCGACCACTGGACTTTGAGGAACTTGATCGCCTTCTGACGTGTGCGGCGTTCGGCTTGGTCGAGAATGCGGACCGGATGCTCTTTATAGGAGAGGTCCTGTCGCAGTTCGAGCACTTCATGATCCACTGCTCGGATTGGGTCCTTGAAGCAACGGCGGAGCTGCGACACGTGGAACACATCGTGAACCTGAGAAAGGTTCGGCGGAAGCTCCAGTCGGTATGCCACTTTTCCACGCCTTTCGAGAATAGTGAATGGGCCAATATAGCGAGGAGCTAGTTTGCCCTTGATCCCGAAGCGGTGAGCACCCTTCATTGGTGTGACTCGAAGATAAGCCTTTTCGCCAGGTTGATAGACCATGTCTTTATGATGGCGGTCATACTCTCTTCTGACGTGACTGAGCAGTCTTGAGATTCTCACGAATAATGCGGACTTGTTCTTCGGCATGTTGGATAATATCTGGACCAAAGAGTGGACATTCCCTAGTTTCTGACCAGTTCAGAGGGGTTCGACACTTTCGTCCATATAACACTTCGAAGGGGGCCATCTTCAGACTAGCTTGATAGCTATTATTATAAGAGAACTCAGCATACGGGAGAGATTCCTCCCATTTCTTGCCGAAGGAAATAACACAAGCTCGAAGCATGTCTTCGAGAACTTGGTTGACACGTTCAACTTGCCCTTGCGACTGAGGATTAAACGCAGTACTGAATGACAGATGAGTTCCCATAGCTTCTTGGAAACTTGCCCAGAATCTTGAAGTGAATAAGCTGCCACGGTCTGAGCTGATAACCAATGGGATACCGTGGAGTGAAACAACCCTGGACATATAGAGCGTTGCCAGTTGACTAGCAGTGATCGTTTCTTTGACTGCCAGAAAATGTGCAACCTTAGAAAGCCGGTCAATGACGACAAGAATTGCATCATTACCTTTCTGCGATTTGGGAAATCCAGTGACGAAGTCCATCTCGACATTGTCCCATTTCCATTCAGGAATAGAGATAGGTTGCAGAGTTCCAGCAGGCCTTTGATGTTCTGCTTTGATACGATGGCAAACGTCACACTCGGCAACATAACGAGCAATGTCTTGCTGCATATTAGACCACCAGAATCTTTGACGAATATCTTGGTACATCTTTGTACTACCGGGATGAATAGACAAAGGCGTATCATGAGCTTCTTTCATAACCTCCTGTGTCATATCCAGGTTTTTCTCTGCACATGGCACCACTAGGCGGCCCTTGAAGTACAAAGTGCCATCATCAGCAATAGTGAAGAATGAGGGCTTTCCTTCTGCGAGGTAGCGCTTAATCTTGTGGGCTTCAGAGTCATATCCCTGTATTCTCTTGATGGAGTCTAAGAGATCTCGTTCGACAGCCAGGGTATTGAGGGAACCCTGGGAAACAACACAGAGGTTCATCTTGCGAAACTCCTTAGGAGGGGGAGCGAGTGCACCCGGAGGAACAATATGGAGGTTCAGCTTTCTGAATTCTTCAACAAGCGAGGGCTGAACTTTGTGAACCTGGAGGTGGTTGCAGTAAGACTTGCGGCTCAAGGCATCAGCCATTACATTAGCCTTGCCTGGCGTATAGGAAATACCCAAGTCAAAGTCTGCAACAATCTCCATCCATCTCTGCTGACGGAGGTTCAGGTCTGGCTGAGTAAACAGATACTTCAGACTTTGGTGGTCAGTGAAGATCTCGCAACGATTACCGAGAAGGTAATGTCGCCACTGCTTCAGCGCATGAATGACAGCAGCAAGTTCGAGGTCGTGAACTGGGTAGTTCTCTTCGTGAGGGCGCAATTGCCGAGAGGCATAAGCAACCACTTTGCGGTCTTGCATTAGGACACAGCCTAATCCTTGACGGGAAGTGTCGCAGTAAATGACGAAGTCCTTCTTAGTATCAGGTGGAGCTAGAACTGGGGCAGAAGTCAACTTGTCTTTGAGTGCCTGGAAACTTTCCTGACATTTGTCTGTCCATTGGAACTTGACGCCCTTATGCAACAGGTTAGTCAGAGGCCTGGCGATCTTGGAGAAGTTCTCGACGAATCGACGGCAATAGCTGGCAAGACCGAGAAAACTTCTGACTTGCTTAACGTTCTTGGGAGGAGTCCAATCAAGGATAGCCTGGACTCATTCAGGGTTGACGGCAATACCATCCTTAGAGATGACATGCCCAAGATAGGTTACTTCGGGTAGCCAGAATTCACATTTGGAGAACTTGGCATATCGTTGATGCTCTCGTAGCTTTTCCAGCACAAGACGAAGATGTTCAGCATGTTCCTCTTCGTTCTTGGAAAATACCAGGATATCATCCAGATAAACCATGACAAACTTGTCGAGGAAATCCATGAATATATAGTTCATCAAACGAGAGAAGGTGGCTGGAGCATTGGTTAATCCGAAAGACATGACGGTGTACTTGTATGAACCATATCGAGTCACGAAGGCGGTCTTTGGGATATCCTCTTCACGAACATGGATCTGGTGGTAACCCAACCTTAAGTCGAGTTTAGAGAACGCTGACGAACCAGCCAGTTGATCATACAAATCATTGATCCGAGGAAGAGGATACTTATTCTGAATGGTAGCTTGGTTTATAGGACGGTAGTCTTGGACCAATCGGTTTGTCCCATCCTTCTTCTTGACAAGGAGAGAAGGTGCTCCCCAAGGAGAGCAACTTGGGTGAATGAATCCTTTGCGAAGAGATTTGTCGATTTCCTCCTTAAGCTCAAGGAGTTCATGCGGCGGCATCTTGTAGGGTCGCTTGGCTATAGGGGTGGTGCCTGGTTTCAAGTCGATGATGAATTCGACAGCTCTAGTAGGGGGAATCCCTGGAAGTTCTTCAGGAAAGACGTCGAGGAATTCACGCATGACGGGAGTGTTTTCAATGCCCTCGAGTGGTGCAGCGTTCAATGCATTCAATGCATAGAGCCTTGCCTTGGCATTTTGCACCAGATGAGCTTGGTAAGTAACTATTTCATCTGAAGGGTGTAGCAGATGGACGGTCTTAGTGGCGCAAACGATTGAAGCAGTATGCGCTTTTAACCAATTCATTCCCAGAATGAGATCAATGCTACGACTTCAGTACGATGGGAGAGACAAGAAATTCCAGTCCTTCGATTTCAACGGGGATGTCATTGCAAATCATGGAGGTTCGACATTGGCCCGCAGGGGTGTGTACTAATAGTGAAGCATTCATGTCTTCGCTTTTAATGCCATGCATGAATGCAAAATCTTCTGACATGAATGAATGCGATGCACCTGTATCAAATAAAACGGATGCTGGTACTGAATTTACGAGGAGTGTACCCATCATGGTAGCAGGCTGGTCTTGAGCTTCATTGAGATCAACGTGGTTGGCATGGACACGACCATAGGACTTGGCATTGTTGTTGCGGGGCTAGTTGCTTCCATGGCCAGTTGCTGGAAGGGCCAGTTGATTCTGGTTCTGGTTGCATTCTCTAGCATGGTGACCACACCTGAAGCACAAACCATTATTGGGAGTGGGAGCAGGAGCCCGGGGTGGTGGTGCTGGAAGCATTGGCTGCCTAGTTGGAGGAGTAGGCAGACGAGGTGCAGCATAGGTCTCCCTTGGGGCAGGTGCAGTTGGCTGGTACATGCTGTTGGGAATCCATATCTTACGCTTCTGCGAGGGCGGGCCCGAAGATGAGCCCGTGTCACGGTTGCGCCCGTGAGAGCTCTGGTATTCCTGCAGACCAGTTTCGACATTGATGGCCTTGTTCACCAAGGTGGCGAAATCAGTAAAGTCATGCACTAGAAGTGCGAGCTTGATGTCAGCTTGAAGGCCATCACGGAACTTCTCCTGTCTGCGTGCATCAGTTGCAATGTCCTCTTCAGCATAGCGAGACAAGTCCAGAAACTCCCGTTGATAAGCTTCAACAGTTTTGTTGCCTTGGGTGAGGTTACGGAACTCACGCTTCTTCCGGTCCATGACTCCCTGACGAATGAAGCAGGCACGGAAAGCAGCTTGGAAGTCTGGCCAGGTGATGATTGTTCCAGCTGGCAGAGTACGCCTGTGGCTGTCCCACCATTGAGCTGCGAGTCCCTTCAGGAAGAAGGAAGAAAAGGTGACATAGCTGGCAAGGGCTACATCGGCAGACTCCATCTCATAGGTGATGTCACGGAGCCAGTCATCAGCATCCAGAGGCTGAGTTGAGCTGCGGTACACAGTTGGGTTGAGGCGCATGAAATCCTGCAGAGTTACTGGGGTTGGCTGCTGGTCCATATTGGGGCGAGGAAACTGAGCCATCATATTTTCCATGAATTGGCGGTTCAGTTCGAACTGTTGGATCATACCAGCCATGTACTCAGGTGGTGGTGGGGCATTGCCACCACTACCACGACCACCTGGTCTAACCATCCTGCTAATATATAACAGGGGTAGTTCAGCATTGAGAAATTTGCAAAGACAAGAATCATTCATGATGAAACATGCATAATGAAAGGAGCACGATAGCTACTACATAGTAGTCGGCATAACTTACAAAAGGGGCCATGCATAGAGTTCAGTACATAGACTAAAACACCATAGGCGGCACACAGGCTCGCGGCGAATGCATCTAACACTAACAAGCAAGCCTACATCAGTCCCAAGAAGTACTGTGGAGGTATGTGTAGCCTGAAAGCTGGTAGTGTCGCATCGGGAACTCCACGTCAGCAACCTGGGGTCCGCAAATACTCTGGTGCAGAACCTGACGCTCAGGTGGCAGAAGAGGACCAAGTGTGGGAGAGTAGCCTCCCACATCTGGCCAGCCGACACCCTGGGGCATCACAGTCCTGGCTGGGTAGATCGCAGAACGGGGCAGCTCTCTAGATCGGACAAAGGGGTGCAACAACGTCAGAGCACGGTAAAGGTGCTGACGGGTGGTGTACAACTCGTGGAGAAGAGCTCGGTTAGCTCGATCCAGCCCATCAGCATGCAGAACCAGGTTCTGATGGTAGAAGGGCTCTCGGGTGACAGTGGAGTAGGCAGCAGTATAGTATCCCTCCGCACCAACATCAGATGCGATAGCAATGTGCCTGAAAGGGGAGGTGTCCAACTCCCGATACTCTCCACGAAGACGTGTCAGAGCAGCATAAGCAGCATCGTGGATAGCCATATCGATGGTCACTCCAACACCATGAGCGGTGTGCGGCACAGTAGTGGAGTCATACTCCCGAGAGTAGAGGTGGAAGATGGCACGGTACTGCTCCTGGTTAAAGTCCTGGTACTCCTTGTAGACGGTGTACTCAGGGTGCCAGCGATAACCCAGATAGGTCATCATCTCAGCTAGCACAGTAGGTGATCCCGAGGCACCAATGGCCGTCGTGTGGTGCACGACCTGCCTCGTGGGTTCCATCTGAAAGCAAAGATGTTTCAAAGGAGTCAATGACAGTGTGGGAATTGTTCAAAATACTATTCTAAGAAATAACTATGGCTTATCCAACTTTGGGGTGAATGTGATCACGGGATCCTAGTGTTAGAGTTAGTAAATTCGTTTAACCCGAGTAGAAGAGAGTTCAGAGTCCCAGAGTAAAGGTCGAGGAGTAAAAGATCCTAGTACCACCCAATGGTGACGTGGGCCCATAAGACACACAGCCATGTTAGTAAAACTTTTGTAATATCTAGACTCGACTTCGGCCAAGGAGTGTGGAAGGGGGATTCCTACAGGCAGTCGGCTCTGATACCAACTTGTGACGCCCCCGATTCAATCGTACACTAATCATGCACGCAAACGTGTACGATCAAGATCAGGGACTCACGGGAAGATATCACAACACAACTCTAAAACATAAATAAGTCATACAAGCATCATAATACAAGCCAGGGGCCTCGAGGGCTCGAATACAAGTGCTCGATCATAGACGAGTCAGCGGAAGCAACAATATCTGAGTACAGACATAAGTTAAACAAATTTGCCTTAAGAAGGCTAGCACAAACGGGGATACATATCGAAAGAGGCGCAGGCCTCCTGCCTGGGATCCTCCTAACTACTCCTGGTCGTCGTCAGCGGGCTGCACGTAGTAGTAGGCACCTCCGGGGTAGTAGGAGTCGTCGTTGACGGTGGCGTCTGGCTCCTGGGCTCCAGCATCTGGTTGCGACAACCAGGTAGAAAGGAAAGGGGGAAAAGAGGGAGAAAAGCAACCGTGAGTACTCATCCAAAGTACTCGCAAGCAAGGAGCTACACTACATATGCACGGGTATATGTGTAAAGGGCCATATCGGTGGACTGAACTGTAGAATGCCAGAATAAGAGGGGGATAGCTAATCCTGTCGAAGACTACGCTCCTGGCAGCCTCCATCTTGCAGCATGTAGAAGAGAGTAGATTGAAGTCCTCCATGTAGCATCGCATAGCATAATCCTACCCAGCGATCCTCTCCTCGTCGCCCTATTAGAGAGCGATCACCGGGTTGTATCTGGCACTTGGAAGGGTGTGTTTTATTAAGTATCCGGTTCTAGTTGTCATAAGGTCAAGGTACAACTTCGGGTCGTCCTTTTACCGAGGGACACGACTATTCGAATAGATAAACTTCCCTGCAGGGGTGCACCACATAACCCAACACGCTCGATCCCATTTGGCCGGACACACTTTTCTGGGTCATGCCCGTCCGCGGAAGATCAACACGTCACAGCCCCACCTAGGCACAACAGAGTGGTCAGCTCGCCGGTCTAAATCCTATGGCGCAGGGGTCTGGGCCCATCGCCCATTGCACACCTGCACGTTGCGAGGGCGGTTGAAAGCAGACCTAGCCTAGCAGGCGTTCCAGTCCAATCCGGCGTGCGCCGCTCAGTTGCTGACGTCATGAAGGCTTCGGCTGATACCACGACGTCGAGTGCCCATAACTGTTCCCGCATAGTTGGTTAGTGCGTATAGACCAAATGGCCAGACTCAGATCAAATACCAAGAACTCGTTAAGCGTGTTATTTTGAAGTAACCGCGGACGCCGTCCAGGGCCAGGCCCACCTCTCTCCTAGGTGGCCTCAAGCTGCCCTGTCGCTCCGCCACAAGATCCACTCGCGGGTACTCCTACGAGCCGACCCGACTTTAGTCACCACAGGTATCATGTATAGAGTATATAAGTATATACCAGTGATCACCGCCCAAGTGATCACGGCCCGATAGTATAGCACAACAGACGGAGAAGAATGTAGGGCCACTGATGGAAAACTAGCATCCTATACTAAGCATGTAGGATTGCAGGTAAAGGTAACAACAGTAGTAGCAAGGACAGGCTATGCATCAGTATAGGATTAACGGAAAGCAGTAACATGCTACACTACTCTAATGCAAGCAGTATAGAGAAGAATAGGCGATATCTGGTGATCAAGGGGGGGCTTGCCTGATTGCTCTGGCAAGAAGGAGGGGTCGTCAACAGCGTAGTCGGTCGGGGCACCAGCAGCGGCGTCGGTCTCGTAGTCTACCGGAGAGAAGAGGGGGAAGAAACAATGAATACAATGCAAAGAGATGCATAACGATGCATGACATGACAAAGCGTGAGGCTAGGTGTGCCCAAACGCGGTACTAGGTGATACCGGCGAAGGGGGGAAACCTCCGGGAAAGTATTCCCGGTGTTTTGCGTTTTCGGACAGATGAACCGGAGGGGGAAAGTTGCAAGTTCGATATGTTAGGGATGTGTGGCGGACGAACGGGCTGCTCATCCGGATTCGTCTCGTCGTTCTGAGCAACTTTCATGTAGAAAGTATTTTCATCCGAGTTACGGATTATTTTATATGATTTTATAAAGATTTAATCATTTTCTGATTTTAATTATTTATTGAGATCCAACACTATCCAGAACAGTGAACGATGACGCAGGCATGACTTCAGAGTGATGTCAGCAGGTCAAATGGTCGGTTGACCAGTCAAAACTGACTTGTGGGTCCAGTGGGACCCACCTGTCATTGAGCCAGAGCTGAAATGGATTTGTTTTAAACTAACTATGATTAACTAAGTGCGGGCCCCATTAGTCAGTGACTAATTAGCCTAGATTAATTAGATTAACTAATTAATTAGTTTATAGTGGTGGGGCCACTGGTCAGCTGCTGGGACCAGCCCAGTCAGCACGTTGACCTTGATCAACTGGGCCAGGCGGGCCCACGGGGCCACCAGGCAGTGACCCAGGGGTGGCCCTAGGTGTGCCAGCTCAGCGGAGCCGCCGGAGTTGCTCCGGCGAGCTCGCGCGCAGCGGCCGAACGCTGGCGAGCGTCGGGTTTTGCCTACGGGGCACCAAAACGAGCGCCGTCTCTTGCGTTCAAACGAGGAGAGTGCCCCGCGTCTAGTGGTGGCGGTGGCGTGGCCGGAGGTGGCCGGAAGCGACGGCGGCGAGCACATCGGCGGACGGCCGGAGTCGGGCGTGAGGGAAAATGGTGGTATGGGGCACGGTTTTACGCGCGATTGGGTGTGTTCGAACGCACACGACAACGCGCATCGAGTGGCGGTGGTCGCAGGCATGGGGGTGGCTGGAGACGAGCAGTACGACGTCGCCGGCGGCGGGGTGTTTCGGGCGAGCAACGACAACGGCGATGTGGCGCGCTATTGGGCAAACGGGAGGGCTAGTCGGGCCCTACTCAGCGCGGCGAGTTCAATGGCAACACGCCCGTGACCATTTGGTCACCGGAGACTCGTCGGCGACGAGCTCCGCGGCGTTGCGTTCGGGCGCTTCGGCGGCAGCTAGCTAGGGCGTGCGAGAGAGCAAACAGAGAGCATGAGGGGTGGAGCTCATCGAGCGGCACACACGAAAGGCCCTTGGGGGGTTTAGGAGCTGCAGAGTCGACGGCGCTCGTCGGAGACGCGCCGGGGATCCGAGGAAGAAGACGAGGCCGGGGCAGCGTTCGAGGGTGCCCGGCGTCCTGCGGCTTGACGGGGAGGTGTAGTCGAGGGAGGCGGAGCGAGCGGACATGTCGGAGAGGCGCGGAGGTCGCGGTGGCCGCGAGTTCTACGGTGGCTAGGCCATGGCGGAGCTCGGATGCGGTGGGGAACGAGGGGGGAGGCGCAGAGGCCGAGAGGGAGAGCTGGGGCGAGTGGGAGGCGGGATCGAGGAGGCGGGGGCGTGGCGGCCTTATCCTCTCCTCGACGCCGGCGAGGGGGTCCGATGGCGACGCGCCCCTGTTCCGACCCGGGTCGGGAGAACAGGGAAGGGAGACGAGGCAGGGGGGCTGGGCCGGCGGTTGGCAAGCTGGGCCAGGTGGGCCGGTCTGGCCTGTGAGATGGGCCGCCTGGTCCAGTGGGGGGGGTTCTTTTTCTTTTCTTTTCTGTTTTATTTCACTTTAAAATACTTAGGCACTTTCTAAAAAAATGTTTTCTCCACATTAATTTCCAGTGCAATATTTGGCACCCACCGAACATTTTTGTTTTGACTTTTGAAAACTTTGGGTGTTTGTCACTAATTCATTTTTTTGAATTTGAAATGTTTTGAACTAACACTTGATTAGCAACAGTAACAGAGATGACATGGCATCATCAGGAGAGTTTTACTGTAGCCTAATTATCCGGGCGTTACACACGAGATCCCATCTCGGGGCCTGTTCCGGAGCTCCGTCGGAAGGGGCATCGATCATGGAGGGCTTCTACATCAACACCATTGCCCCTCCGATGATGTGTGAGTAGTTTACCTTAGACCTTCGGGTCCATAGTTATTAGCTAGATGGCTTCTTCTCTCTTTTTGGATCTCAATACAATGTTCTCCCCCTCTCTCGTGGAGATCTATTCGATGTAATCTTCTTTTGCGGTGTGTTTGTTGAGACCGATGAATTGTGGGTTTATGATCAAGTTTATCTATGAACAATATTTGAATCTTCTGAATTCTTTTATGTATGATTGGTTATCTTTGCAAGTCTCTTCGAATTATCAGTTTAGTTTGGCCTACTAGATTTATCTTTCTTGCAATGGGAGAAGTGCTTAGCTTTGGGTTCAATCTTGCGGTGTCCTTTCGCAGTGACAGTAGGGGCAGCAAGGCACGTATTGTATTGTTACCATCGAGGATAACAAGATGGGGTTTATATCATATTGCATGAGTTTATCCCTCTTACATCATGTCATCTTACTTAAAGCGTTACTCTGTTCTTTTGAACTTAATACTCTAGATGCATGCTGGATAGCGGTCGATGTGTGGAGTAATAGTAGATGCAGGCAGGAGTCGGTCTACTTGTCTCGGACGTGATGCCTATATACATGATCATACCTAGATATTCTCATAACTATGCTCAATTCTGTCAATTGCTCAACAGTAATTTGTTCACCCACCGTAAAATACTTATGCTCTTGAGAGAAGCCCTAGTGAAACCTATGGCCCCCGGGTCTATCTTCATCATATTAATCTTCCAACACTTAACTATTTCCTTTGCTTTTTACTTTGCTTTTATTTTACTTTGCATATTTATCATAAAAATACCAAAAATATTATCTCATCATATCTATCAGATCTCACTCTCGTAAGTGACCGTGTAGGGATTGACAACCCCTTATCATGTTGGTTGCGAGGATTTATTTGTTTTGTGTAGGTGCGAGGGACTCGCGCGTAGCCTCCTACTGGATTGATACCTTGGTTCTAAAAAACTGAGGGAAATACTTACGCTACTTTGCTGCATCACCCTTTCCTCTTCAAGGGAAAACCAACGCAGTGCTCAAGAGGTAGCAGACTCCTAGCCCTCCCACACATATAAATATAAGGGAGGGGGCGCAGCAAGGCACCCCAACACATTGGCCTTGGCTGCTGCCCCGTCTCTCCCTCCCGGCATAGTTCTCGTCCACGGTTTTTCGCTTAGCGAAGCCTTGCCGATATTCCGACTCCACCACCACCATCACCACCACGCTGTCATGCTGGTTGCGATCCCATATACTTCTCCGCCTTATCTTGCTGGTTCAAGGAGGAAGAGGCGTCATCGAGCCGCACGTGTGCTAAACTCAGAGGTGCCGTCCGTTGGGCACTAGATCGGTTGGATCGTGATCGGATCATGAAGAGTGAGTACGACTACTTCAACCACGTTATACACGCTTCCGCTTTCGGTCTACGAGGATATGTAGACACACTCTCCTCTCTCATTGCTATGCTTCTCCTAGATAAATCTTGGGTGTTCGTAGGATTTTTTTTTGATTTCATGCTTCATTCCCCATCATTATAACCATCTCCCTCAATGCATTGTCTATCACAACATGTGTTAGACATTTTGTGAAGGGATCTGGCACATTCTTAGCCGACTGGATATAATCCAATGCTATCACTCTAGAGTTTCTTAAACGTCTGACAGATTCTAATCTTCTTAGTGCTTCGTGGATTGCATGTTGTCACTCTTTGCCTTGACAATAACCGTCTGATTGTCACAGTTCATAAGGATAGTCGAAACTGGCTTTTCAACCATTCGGTAGTCCATCAAAAGATCTCAAAGCCATTCTGCTTCGACACCAGATGTGTCTAATGTTGTTACTTCTGCTTGGTCTGTGTCGGGGGGATAACCCCTGGGTAGGCTCGGAGGTACAAGACGTTTTTTCAAAACATCAGGGCAACCAAGGCCCCTCAATCCAGCGGGCCCTCCAGCTGGCTGGCTGGGCATGACGCCATGATCAAGCTGGCCGGGCGCAGCCGGTGGGGTCAGTGCCTGCCCAACCCTGCCGTACGACAAAACCACACCCACATCACGGGGAGCATGGCTATAGCCACCAGTACCACTGACCGGGGCGATCAACCTCAGTGCGACGCGGCACTATGGAGGCACAATGCCAACCACTCCGCGATGCAGAGACCGACGGGCTATAGTGACATGCAGCCGGCGGGCCCCATGAAAGACCAAAGACGTTGGTGATAGGGCCCCGTCCCACTTTCTTTATCCATTGTAACCTGGGAGGTCCGGCTATAAGACCTCCCAGGAGCCCTGTTAGGAGGGGTTTGGCTCATTTTACTCATACACAAACACATGCAAGGAGAGGAGAGCTAGCTCCTTCTTCCCCCTCCACCCGAAACAGCTCCAACAGCACCATTGTAGCCCATGTGATCTTCATAGTCGATCCGGCAAGACTAGCGGTATTACCTCCCTCGGAGGGGCCCGAACCATGGTATTTCGTGTGTCTCGCTCCACTCATGCCCAATCTCGCTTTCAGAACCCACCGACGCACTTCGGCTCCAACCACACTCGATAAGCCATCCCATGGCATCTTCCGTGAGAATACCACGACAGTTGGCGCCCACCATGGGGCCGCATGCGGCGTCTGCCAGAGTCATGTTCTGGACGAGACCATACACTCCATCTGGCGAGCATATCGCGCACGGCTTGGTTGGCATGTCTGGGGCATCCTCTTGCGTCGGCGACAGTGCAACGCTCGGCGCGAATGTTGCCTGCCCCGCAGGCAGCTCCGTTGTTCCCTTTGGCGAGCTGCGCGTCTTCGTCGTGCTAGTCCCCGACGAGTACCCTAGCATGGTGCTCACCTTCTCCGACCCGCCGCCACCCGGTGGCTGTAGCATCTTCGACGTTGTCGCTGACTTCTGTGTCCGCGTGGAGGTACCGTCCACTGCCTCCAGCCAAGCCTCTGGCCGCAGCAAGGATCCGGCCGCTGCTACTGCAGCCCGTGCTGGCTAGTCCAACCCCTTGCACTTGATGGTGCATTACTTACGCGCCCCCATCATTCCCGGCATCGACCCGACTGCTGCCGCGACTGAGCTCTAGGAGACCCCAAGCGCTTGCTTGCCGAGGCCACCGAGCTCGCCGCCACGCAGCACCAGATGGAGTCCATGCAGCGTGAGTACAATATCGCCCACGGCTCTGGTAGGCGACGGGCCTAGTCGGCTCGGCAACGTGTGCCGGCGCGGCGGGGCCATCAGCTAGATTCTGGGCGCAGGCCGGCCCACTTACGGCACTCCCGTTCAGAACATGAGCGCTACGCAGGAGGCCGCAGCCGAGCTCGACCACCTGGAGGGCGAGGAGCTGCTACTGCAGCATCAACGCGTCCACGACCTCGTCACTGCCGCGAATCAGCAGCAGGCTGAGTGGGACTTGGCCCAGCCGACTACCTCCAACCTGGCTTCCCCTCCCCTTCATACAAACAACCAAGAGCCGGGCGGAGCACTCAAGCAGACGATGCAGGCGTCCTCTGGCGCCAGCCACGGGAGCCGCCACTTGGGCGGCCGGGGCTGATGCAACCTCGACCCACCAACTATCACTAGCCGACTGGATGAGCCAGACAGTGGAGGCCACCGGCGCAGCAACCCCCGTCCGTGCGCCGGGAGCGACTGGCCTGAGTAGGGCCCGTTGTGCGCCCTGCAATCACTGGCCGGTTGGGGCCCCGCGAGCCACAATACGAGCACGACGCCCGCCACCGCATCGAGCGGCTGGTGCACTCCCTCGCCCGACCTGCTTCGGACCATGCAGCCGTGGTGAGCCTTTCCCCAAAGGTTTTACGCTGGCCCGCAACACCCCCAAGTACAACGGGGTCACCAAGCCAGAGGATTGGCTGACCGACTACACCACGACCGTCGGTATTGCCGGTAGGAACAAGTGCGTGGCGGTGCACTACGTGGCCCTCATGTTGCTTGGCTCGGCCAAGACATGGCTGAACAGCTTGCCATCCAACAACATCAACACCTGGTTGGACTTCGAGGATGCGTTCGTGTGCAGCTTCACCGGCACGTACAAGCGCCCGGGCCGACAACGCCAGCTCTCCATGTGCGTCTAGAGGCCGGACGAATCCCTCCGCAACTACCTCACATGGAGGATGGAGCTGCGCAACTCCTGCGAGGGGGTCCACAAGGTGCAAGCGATCCATTACTTCACTGAGGGGTGCGGAGATGGCACCTTGCTGAAGCACAAGCTCATGCGCTCCGAGCCGGCGACCATGGCGGAGCTCATGGCCAAGGCGGACAAGTACGCCACCGACTCCGCCATGTGCCAGCAAGGTGATTCAGGCCCAGTCGGCTGACCCTCGGCCGGCTGGAGACAACAACAAGCGACAATAGAACAACGACAACAAGTGGAAGGGCGAGCAACCGGATGCCTGCTACAACTACCGGCAAGTCGCGACCGTCGAGGAAGAGCAGCCAGCCGACCAGGGTGGCAACCGGCGCTAGCGAACCGGCAAGGGGGCGTGGTAGCCCAAGCTCACCTTCGAGCAGATGCTCGACGCGCCATGCAAGCACCACATTGACGCAAAGCCGTCTACGCACACAACCCGACAGTGTAACTAGATGGCGCGACTGATGTGGGGCGAGGGTCTTCCGCCTCCACCACCAGCTCCGACAGCGTCCGCCATGACTTCCCCCACCACAACACGGTGTACATCGTCTCCACCAGTGAGAGCGACGACAGGCACAGCCTACGCAAGCGCCGGCATGAGGTGAACGCCGCTGTCCCCCCATTCCTCGGTTCATGCACTGGGCCGAGAGGCCCATCACCTAGAGTCACGAGGACCACTCGGCTGTGATGCCCACGCCGGGTGGCTACACCCTCGTCCTCGACCTGACCATTGCCTCCAAGAGGCTCATCTGCGGCTTTTCACGGGTGCTGATCAACGGCGGTAGCAGCATTAACATCCTCTACCACGACACCATGCTGAAGATGTGCATCAAGGAGAACCAAATGGAGCCCAGCCGGATGGTGTTCCAAGGCATCGCGTTGGGGCACTGCTGCTCCCACATCGGCAAGATCCAGCTGGACGTTTTATTTGGCACCATGGACCATTTCCGCCGCAAGCCGATCTGGTTCAAGGTTCAACTTGAGCAGCCCCTACCACACGCTCTTGAGCCAGCCCGCGCTAGCCAAGTTCATGGTGGTGCCCCACTATGCTTACCTGAATCTCAAGATGCCGGGTCCCAAGGGCATCATCACCATCGCCGATGATTACAAGAAGTCCTTGGAGTGCGCCACAGCCGGCTCCCGGCTGGCTGAGTCCTTGGTCATTGCTGAAGAGAAGCGCCAACTCGACCGGCTTTGTGGCCCTGGCTAGTGAGTAGCCGGCCGTGCCAGCTCCACCCAAGCAGTTGGCGAACTAGGCGGCATTCCAGCCATCCAAGGACACCAAGCAGATCCTGCTCGACCCGGCCAACCCGGAACAGTGCGTTGTCGTGGGCACCTGCCTCGAAAGCAAATAGGAAGGCAAGCTCATCGACTTCCTTCGTGAGAATCGGGACATCTTTGCATGGTCTCCGAAAGACATGCCGGGTGTTCCGAGGAAGTTTGCCAAACACAAACTCCATGTGCGGCCGGATGCCAAGCCGGTCACGCAACTGTTCTGCCATTTCTCAGAGGAGAAGGGAAGAACCATTGGTGAAGAAATCGCCTGGCTGATCGCAGTTGGCTTCATCATGGAAGTTTTCCACCCCAAGTGGCTAGCCAACCCAGTCCTTGTGTTGAAGAAGAATGGATCTTGGCACATGTGTATCGACTACACCAGCCTGAACAAGGCGTACCCTAAGGATCCTTTTGCTTTGCCCTGGATCGATCAAGTGATTGACTCCACAGCGGGCCGCGAGCTGCTGTCTTTTCTGGATGCCTACTCCGGCTACCACCAGATAAAGCTGGACCGGTCCGCTCGGCTCAAGACATCTTCATCACCCCCTTTGGTGCTTACTACTACATCACCATGTCCTTTGGCCTAAAGAATGCTGACGCCATCTTTCAGCGCTGGATGCAGAAATGCCTCCTACTGCAGATCGCGGAACGTGCACGTGTATGTGGACGACATCATGGTGAAGACTAAGTAGCACCTCACCCTCCTGGATGACCTCAAAGAGACATTTGCCAATCTGTGCGAGTACCAGATCAAGCTCAACCCAAAGAAGTGCGTGTTTGGCATGCCAGCCGGCCAGCTCCTTGGCTTCCTTGTCCGAGAGCATGGGATTGAGGCCAACCTAGAGAAGATCAAGGCTATCGAGCGCATGCACAAGCTGGACCGGCTGCGCGATGTCCAGAATTTCACCGGCTACCTGGCCTCTCTTAGCCGGTTCGTCAATCGGCCGGGGGAGAGGGCCCTGCCCTTGTACCAGTTGATGAAGAAGACCACCGCGTTCGACTGGATTATCCAGGTGGACGAAGCTTCCCGTGACCTCAAGCGTATGCTCTCCACCTCACCCGTGCTGGCCGCACCAGCTGAGAAGGAGCCCATGCTGATGTACATTGCGGCCACCACTCGCGTGGTCAGTATGGTGCTGGTGGTGGAGCGCCCTGAGGAGGGAAAGGCGCATCCGGTCCATTGGCATGTGTACTACCTAAGTGAGGTGCTCTCCCTCTCCCAGCAGAACTACCCCCACTACCAGAAGATGCGCTACGGCGTCTACCTGGCCACCAAGAAGTTGAAGTAGTACTTCTAGGAGCACTCCATCACCATGGTGAGCATGCCCCCCTCTCAGAGATCATCGGCAGCTGGGACGCCACCAGCTAGGTTGCCAAGTGGGCCATCGAGCTGGCCGCCCACACCATCCTCTACGAGCCCCACACGACCATCAAGTCCCAGGCATTGGCAACTTCCTCGTTGACTAGGCGGAGACCCATTACCCATCGCATCCTCCTGACTCGAGTCACTGGCGCATGCACTTCGATGGCTTGAAGATGCTTACCGGCTTGGGAGTCGATATTGTCCTCTCCTCCCCCAAGGGAGACCGGCTCAAGTATGCGCTGCTGATCCACTTTGCCACTTCCAACAATGTGGCAGAGTACGAGGCACTCGTCCATGGCCTCTGGATGGCCAAGGAGATCGGCATCCAGCACATCCTCTGTTTTGGCGATTCTGATCTGATGGTGGAGTAGGTCCGTGGCAAGTGGGATGTTGCCAACATGGCCAGCTACCGCTTCCTGGTCCAGCAGATGTGCGACAGCTTTGAGGGCCGCGAGTTCCACCATGTCCCTCAAGCCGACAACGAGGCGACCGACACGTTAGCCAAGATCGGATGCACCCGGCAAGCCATTCCAGCCGGCGTCTCCCTCGAGCACCTGCACAAGCCTTCCATCAAGCCTTCTCCTGATTCGGAGTCCATCTTCATATCGGCCGACACGGGGGCTGACGACTCCGGCTCGGGGGCTGCCGGCCACTCCCGAGGGCTACCGACCTAGCCCCGAAGGTTGTCGTATCTGGCCCGCCACCTCCCAACGCAACCAGCCCCATACAAGCTGCCATCCTGATAGTGGTCGAGGCACCATCTTGGGCGCAACCCATTCTCACCTACCTCCTAAGCCGAGAGCTCCCCGCGGACGAAGTCGTAGCCCGACAAGTGCAGCGCTGGGTTTCAGCCTACACCATCATCGATGGCGAGCTCGTCCAGCGCAGCACAACCGGCATGTTCTAGCACTGCGTCGAGACAGATAAAGGGATTGCGATCCAGAGAGATATCCACCAGGGCGAGCGTGGTCACCATGACTCCTCAAGAGCCATCGTGGCCAAGGATTTTCATCATGGCTTCATTGGCCAATTGCTCTCGAGGACCCCAAGCAGCTGGTCCTCAAGTGCAACAGCTGCCACCATTTCAGCACAAATAGGCATCAGCCGGCTGCAGCCCTTAAGACCATTCCCATCACGTGGCCCTTTGCTGGCTGGGCCTCGACATGGTGGGGCCATTCAAGACTGCTCGAGGTGGCATGAAGCACCTCTTGGTCGCCGTCGACAAGTTTACCAATTGGATCGGGGCCGAGCCGATCAAGAAGCTGGACGGCCCGACAACCATCACGTTCATCAAAGACATGACCGTTCGCTACACAACTTATTCTTGTAGACTCGTGTTAGGCCTCCAAGCGCAGAGTTTCAGTAACAATTTTCCCACAAGTGGATGACCTAAGGTTTATCAATCCGTGGGAGGCGTAGGATAAAGGCGGTCTCTCTCAAACAACCCTGCAACCAAATAACAAAGATTCTCTATGTCCCCAACACACCAAATACAACGATAAATTGTATAGGTGCACTAGTTCGGCGAAGAGATGGTGATACAAGTGTAATATGGATAGTAGATATAGGTTTTTGTAATAGGAACAATAAAAAATCAAGGTAGCAAGTAACAAAAGTGAGCACAAAAGGTGTTGCAATGCTTGAATATAAGGCATAGGGTTCATACTTTCGCTAGTGCAATCTCTCAACAGTGCTAACATAATTAGATCATATGGCAATCCCTCAACGCGTGATAAAGAATCACTCCAAAGTTATTATCTAGAAGAGAACATAAGAAGAAATTGTTTGTAGGGTACGAAACCACCTCAAAGTTATCCTTTCCGATCGATCTATCAAGCTATTCCTATAAGTATCACAAACAACCCAAGAGTTCGTACTAAAATAACACCATATGATACACATCAACCAACTCTAATGTCACCTAGATACACCAATTTCACCACAAGTATCACTGAGTTAATTATACGAAATGCATCAAACAACTTCAGATTCATAATATTTGATCCAACACAAAGAACTTCAAAGAGTGCCCCAAGATTTCTACCGGAGAAAGTAGGACAAAAACGTACATCAACCCCTATGCATAGATTACCCAATGTCACATCGGGAATCCGCGAGTTGAGTGCCAAAACATACATCAAGTGAATCAATATAATACCCCATTGTCACCACGGGTATTCATATGCAAGACATACATCAAGTGTTCTCAAATCCAACAAAGTATTCAATCCAATAAAAGTGAAACCTCAAAGGTAAAAACTCAATTCATCCCAATGAGGGTGGACTACTCCCTCCTCATCATGGTGGCCGCCGGGATGATGAAGATGGCCTCCGGTGATGATTTCCCCCTCCGGCAGGGTGCCAGAACAGGGTCCAGATTGGTTTTTCGTGGCTATAGAGGCTTGCGGCGGCGAAACTTCCTACCTAGGGTTGTTTCTGGGGGTTGTATTTATAGGATTTTTTGGCGTCAGTCTCACGTTGAGATGAGCTTCGAGGGGCCCATTACCCAACAACACACGCCGGAGGGGGGTGGCGCGCCCAGGTGGGTGATACGTCCATTTTGCATCATGCTTTTATATCGATATTTATTGCATTATGGGCTGTTATTACACATTATGTCACAATACTTATGCCTATTCTCTCTTATTTTACAAGGTTTACATAAGGAGGGAGAATGCCGGCAGTTGGAATTCTAGGCCGGAAAAGGAGCAAATATTAGAGACCTATTCTGCATAACTCCAAAAGTCCTGAAACTCCACGAAAGTCATTTTTGGAAATAATAAAAAATACTGGAAGAAGAATCCACGTCAGGGGGGCCTCCACCTGTCCGCGAGGGTGGGGGGCGCGCCCCCCTGCTTCGTGGGCCCCCTGTTGGCCCTCCGGTGCCCATCTTCTGCTATATGAAGTCTTTTGTCCGAATAAAAATCATAAGCAAGCTTTCGGGACGAGACTCCGCCGCCACGCGGCGGAACCTTGGCGGAACTAATCTAGGGCTCCGGCAGAGCTGTTCTGCCGGGGACACTTCCCTCCGGGAGGGGGAAATCATCGCCATCATCATCACCAATGCTCCTCTCATCGGGAGAGGGCAATCTCCATCAACATCTTCACCAGCACCATCTCCTCTCAAACCCTAGTTCATCTCTTGTATCCAATTCTTGTCTCCAAGTCTGGGATTGGTACTTGTAGGTTGCTAGTAGTGTTGATTACTCCTTGTAGTTGATGCTAGTTGGTTTATTTGGTGGAAGATCATATGTTCAGATCCTTTATGCATATTAATACTCCTCTGATTATGAACATGAATATGCTTTGTGAGTAGTTACGTTTGTTCCTGAGGACATGGGAGAAGTCTTGCTATTAGTAGTCATGTGAATTTGGTATTCGTTCGATATTTTGATGAGATGTATGTTGTCTATCCTCTAGTGGTGTTATGTGAACGTCGACTACATGACACTTCACCATTATTTGGGCCTAGAGGAAGGCATTGGGAAGTAATAAGTAGATGATGGGTTGCTAGAGTGACAGAAGCTTAAACCCTAGTTTATGCGTTGCTTCATAAGGGGCTGATTTGGATCCACATGTTTCATGCTATGGTTAGGTTTACCTTAATACTTCTTTTGTAGTTGCGGATGCTTGCAATAGGGGTTAATCATAAGTGGGATTCTTGTCCAAGTAAGGACAACACCCAAGCAACGGTCCACCCACATATCAAATTATCAAAGTACCGAACGCGAATCATATGAACGTGATGAAAACTAGCTTGACGATAATTCCCATGTGTCCTCGGGAGCACTTTTCTCTATATAAGAGTTTGTCCAGGCTTGTCCTTTTCTACAAAAAGGATTGGGCCACCTTGCTGCACTTTATTTACTTTTGTTACTTGTTGATCGTTACCAATTATCTTATCACAAAACTATCTGTTACCTATAATTTCAGTGCTTGCAGAGAATACCTTGCTGAAAACCGCTTATCATTTCCTTCTGCTCCTTGTTGGGTTCGACACTCTTACTTATCGAAAGGACTACGATAGATCCCGTATACTTGTGGGTCATCAAGACTCTTTTCTGGCGCCGTTGCCAGGGAGTGAAGCGCCTTTGGTAGGTGGAATTTAGTAAGGAAAAATTTATATAGTGTGCTGAAATTTACTGTCACTTGTTACTATGGAAAGTAATCCTCTGAGGGGCTTGTTCGGGGTATCTTCACCCCGACCAGTAGAGCAAAGAGTTGCTCCTCAACCTACTGAACCTACTGAAAATGAAAATGTCTACTTTGAGATTCCTTCGGGTATGATAGAAAAACTGCTAGCTAATCCTTTTGCAGGAGACGGGACAATGCATCCTGATGAGCACCTAATATATGTGTATGAAGTTTGTGGATTATTTAAGCTTGCAGGTGTGCCCGGTGATGTTATTAAGAAGAAGGTCTTCCCTTTACCTTTGAAGGAAGATGCATTGACATGGTATAGGCTATGTGATGATACGGGATCATGGAACTACAAACGATTGAAATTGGAATTTCACCAGAAGTTTTATCCTATGCATCTTGTTCATCGTGATCGCAATTATATATATAATTTCTGGCCTCGCGAAGGATACAGCATCGCTCAAGCTTGGGGGAGGCTTAAATCAATGTTATATTCATGCCCCAATCATGAGCTTCCAAGAGAAATAATTATTCAAAATTTTTATGCTCGGCTTTCTGATAACAATCGCACCATGCTCGATACTTCTTGTGCTGGCTGTTTTATGATGAAGACTATTGATTTCAAATGGGATTTATTGGAAAGAATTAAACGCAACTCTGAAGATTGGGATATCGACGAAGGTAAGGAGTCAGGTATGACACCTAAGTTTGATTGTGTTAAATCTTTTATGGATACCGATGTTTTCCGTAAATTTAGCACTAAATATGGACTTGACTCTGAGATAGTAGCTTCTTTCTGTGAATCCTTTGCTACTCATGTTGATCTCCCTAAGGAGAAGTGGTTTAAATATCATCCTCCCATAGAAGTAAAAGTAGCTGCACCTATTAAAGTTGAAGAAAAGACTATCACTTATAATGATCCTATTGTTCCCACTGCTTATGTTGAAAAACCACCTTTCCCTGTTAGGATAAAGGATCATGCTAAAGCTTCAACTGTGGTTCATAAAAGCAATATTAGAACTTATACACCTCCTGAGAAAGTTAAAGTTGAACCTAATATTGCTATTGTTAAAGATCTCTTGTCTGATAATATTGATGGGCATGTCATTCATTTCTGTGATGAGACCACTAGAATTGCTAAACCTTGTGCTAAAGATAAACATAGACCCGTGGTAGGCATGCCTGTTATTTCCGTTAAAATAGGAGATCATTGTTATCATGGCTTATGTGATATGGGTGCTAGTGCTAGTGCTATACCTCATGACTTATACAAAGAAATTATGCATGATATTGCACCTGCTGAGATAGAAGATATTGATGTTACCATTAAGCTTGCCAATAGAGATACTATATCACCAATTGGAATTGTTAGAGATGTTGAAGTCTTGTGTGGGAAAACTAAGTATCCTGCTGATTTCCTTGTTCTCAGTTCCCCACAAGATAGCTTTTGCCCCATTATATTTGGTAGACCCTTCTTGAACACTGTTAATGCTAAGATAGACTGCGAAAAGGATGTTGTTACTATTGGTTTGGGTGATATGTCTCATGAGTTTAATTTCTCTAAATTTCGTAGACAACACCGTGAAGAGGAATTGCCTAGTAAAGATGAAATTATTGGTCTTGCTTCTATTGCCGTACCTCCTAGTGATCCTATAGACAATATTTGCTAGACCATGAAAATGATATGTTTATGAATGAAAGAAGGGAAATAGATGAAGTATTCTTTAAACAGGAACCCATCCTGAAACACAATTTGCCTGTTGAAATCCTAGGGGATCCTCCTCCACCTAAGGGTGATCCCGTGTTTGAGCTTAAACCGTTACCTGATACTCTTAAATATGCTTATCTTGATGAGGAAAAGATATATCCTGTTATTATTAGCGATAACCTTTCAGAGCATGAAGAAGAGAGATTATTGAAAACTCTGAAGAAGCACCGTGCCGCTATTGGATATACTCTCGATGATCTTAAGGGCATTAGTCCCACACTATGTCAACACAAAATAAATTTGGAGAAAGATGCCAAACCAGTTCATGATCACCAACGATGGCTGAATCCTAAGATGAAAGAAGTGGTAAGAAAGGAAATACTAAAGCTCCTTGAGGCAGGTATAATTTATCCCATTGCTGATAGTCAGTGGGTAAGTCCTGTCCATTGTGTTCCTAAGAAGGGAGGTATTACCGTCGTTCCTAATGATAAAGATGAATTGATTCCGCAAAGAATTATTACAGGTTGTAGGATGGTAATTGATTTCCGCAAATTAAATAAAGCTACTAAAAAGGATCATCACCCCTTGCCTTTTATCGATCAAATGCTAGAAAGATTATCCAAACATACACATTTTTGCTTTCTAGATGGTTATTCTGGTTTCTCTCAAATACCTGTGTCAGCCGATGATCAATCAAAGACCACTTTTACTTGCCCTTTCGGTACTTTTGCTTATAGACGTATGCCTTTTGGTTTATGTAATGCACCTGCTACCTTTCAAAGATGCATGATGGCTATATTCTCTAACTTTTGTGAAAAGATTTGTGAGGTTTTCATGGATGATTTCTCCGTTTATGGATCCTCTTTTGATGATTGCTTAAGCAACCTTGACCGAGTTTTGCAGAGATGTGAAGAAACTAACCTTGTCTTGAATTGGGAAAAGTGCCACTTTATGGTTAATGAAGGTATTGTCTTGGGGCATAAAGTTTCTGAAAGAGGTATTGAGGTTGATAAAGCTAAGGTTGATGCTATTGAAAAGATGCCATGTCCCAAGGACATCAAAGGTATAAGAAGTTTCCTTGGTCACGCCGGTTTTTATAGGAGGTTCATTAAGGACTTCTCAAAAATCTCTCGGCCCCTGACTAATTTATTACAAAAAGATATACCATTTGTCTTTGATGATGGTTGTGTAGAAGCATTTGAAATACTTAAGAAAGCATTGATCTCTGCACCTATTGTTCAGCCACCTGATTGGAATTTACCTTTTGAAATTATGTGTGATGCCAGTGATTATGCTGTGGGTGCTGTTCTAGGGAAAAGAGGTTATAAGAAATTAAATGTTATTCAATATGCTAGTAAAAATCTAGACAATGCTCGGAGAAATTATGCTGCTACTGAAAAGGAATTCTTAGCAGTTGTATTTGCTTGTGATAAGTTCAGACCTTATATTGTTGATTCTAAAGTAACTATTCACACGGATCATGCTGCTATTAAATATCTTATGGAAAAGAAAGATGCTAAACCTAGACTTATTAGATGGGTTCTCTTGCTACAAGAATTTGATTTGCATATTATTGATAGAAAGGGAGCTAAGAACCCCGTTGCAGACAACTTGTCTAGGCTAGAGAATGTTCTTGATGACCCACTACCTATTGATGATAGCTTTCCTGATGAACAATTAAATGTCATAAATGCTTCTCGTACTACTCCATGGTATGCTGATTATGCTAATTACATCGTTGCTAAATTCATACCACCTAGTTTCACATACCAGCAAAAGAAAAAGTTTTTCTATGACTTGAGACATTACTTTTGGTATGACCCACATCTTTATAAAGAAGGAGTAGATGGTGTTATTAGACGTTGTGTACCTGAGCATGAACAGGAACAGATCCTACGCAAGTGTCACTCCGAGGCTTATGGAGGACACCACGCTGGAGATAGAACTGCACATAAGGTATTGCAATCCGGTTTTTATTGGCCTACTCTCTTCAAGGATGCCCGTAAGTTTGTCTTATCTTGTGATGAATGTCAAAGAATTGGTAATATTAGTAGACGTCAAGAAATGCCTATGAATTATTCACTTGTTATTGGACCATTTGATGTTTGGGGCTTTGATTATATGGGACCTTTTCCTGCCTCTAATGGATACACACATATTTTAGTTGCTGTTGATTACGTCACTAAGTGGGTAGAAACTATTCCAACTAGTAGTGCTGATCATAACACTTCTATTAAGATGCTTAAAGAAGTTATTTTTCCGAGGTTTGGAGTCCCTAGATATTTAATGACTAATGGTGGTTCACATTTTATTCATGGTGCTTTCCGTAAAATGCTTGCTAAGTATGATGTTAATAATAGAATTGCATCTCCTTATCACCCACAGTCTAGTGGTCAAGTAGAATTGAGTAATAGAGAGCTCAAATTAATTTTGCAAAAGACTGTCAATAGATCTAGAAAGAATTGGTCCAAGAAACTTGATGATGCATTATGGGCCTATAGAACTGCATATAAAAATCCTATGGGTATGTCTCCGTATAAAATGGTTTATGGAAAAGCATGTCACTTACCTCTCGAACTAGAACATAAGGCTTATTGGGCTATTAAAGAGCTCAATTATGATTTCAAACTTGCCGGTGAGAAGAGGTTATTTGACATTAGCTCACTTGATGAATGGAGGACCCAAGCCTATGAAAATGCCAAGTTGTTTAAAGAAAAAGTTAAAAGATGGCATGACAAAAGAATACAAAAGCGTGAGTTTAATGTAGGTGATTATGTATTGCTATACAACTCTTGTTTAAGATTTTTTGTAGGAAAACTTCTCTCTAAATGGGAAGGTCCTTACGTTATCGAGGAGGTCTATCGTTCCGGTGCCATAAAAATCAACAACTTCGAGGGCACAAATCTGAAGGTTGTGAACGGTCAAAGAATCAAACATTATATCTCAGGTAATCCTATAAATGTTGAAACCAATGTTATTGAAACCGTAACCCCTGAGGAATACATAAGGGACACTTTCCGAAATGTTTCAGACTCCGAAAAGGAATAGGTATGTGGCACGGTAAGTAAACCGACTCCAAAACAGTTCTAATGGCAATTTTTCTCCGTTTTGGAATATTCAGAAAAATAGAAAAATAAGAGCAGTCAGGGAAGGACACGAGGCCTCCACGAGGGTGGAGGGCGCGCCCTACCCCCCTGGGCGCGCCCCTGCCTCGTGGGCACCTCGTGCGCTCTCCAGACTCTGTTTTCTTGCATGATACGTATTTTGGTCGGTAAAAATTCATTATATAATCTCCCGAAGGTTTTGACTCCCGTATCACCCAATTGTCCTCTGTTCTTGTTTCGAGCTGTTTTCTGTCAGGGTTGTCAAGGCCAGGCATCATGTCGTCCCCCTCCCCCAACAATGGTGACAATGATGCTTGGCTAATGAAGATAGAGCTGAAGAGGGAGGAACCCATGGAGATCAACAAGGATGGAGGGATCAAGAAGGCCACGGAGGACCAAGTTCCGGCAACAGAAGACATTCTTCAACTTGGTCACAATCTTCTTACCCCAACTGAGATCGAAGCTTTCAAGATGATTGAGTTAGCTCGTATACAAAACAAGTATCTCACACGTGAAAATATTTTGTTGAAGGAGCATATCGTTGCACTCAAGGGCATTATCCGCAAGTTGGAGGATCTCTTACGCTCGATGTGCGACTACCCATCATCACCATCATCTTCTTCACCAGCAAGGGAGACCTAATCACATGGGTGTGGGCACTCCCGTTGGCAACTGCCAAGCTTGGGGGAGGTGCCCCGGTATCATATCACCATCACACTCCTATCTTTACCATTTTTCTTAGTTCGATCCTATTAGTAGTATCTTGATCTAGTGGAATAAAGTTTGGGTATGATCTAGTTTTGAGTTTTGCTTTATGATCCCTCTATGAAATCGAGTCCGTGAGCTATATATAATAAAGATTAGTGTTGAGTCAAGGGCTTGATTATCTTGCTATGATCTTGAGGGAATAAAAGAAAAGAAAAAGAATAAAAAGAAATAAAAAGAGATCATATTGATCTTATGGACAGTAATGACTTCACATAGAAAGAGTATGATGATTAAAAGTTGTTGAGAGTTGACAAACATAGCTTTGGTCATCGTTGCAATTAATAGGAAGTAATAAAGAAAGAGAGGTTTCACATATAAATATACTATCTTGGACATCTTTTATGATTGGGAGCACTCATTAAAATATGACATGCTAAAGAGTTGATGTTGGACAAGGAAGACAACGTAATGGGTTATGTTTTCTTATATCTGAGACAAAGTATATTGTCATGGATCATCCAACATGTTGAGCTTGCCTTTCCCCCTCATGCTAGCCAAATTCTTTGCACCAAGTAGAGATACTACTTGTGCTTCCAAAAACCCTTAAACCCAGTTTTGCCATGAGAGTCCACCATATCTACCTATGGATTGAGTAAGATCCTTCAAGTAAGTTGTCATCGGTGCAAGCAATAAAATTTGCTCTCTAAATATGTATGATTGATTGGTGTGGAGTAAATAAGCTTTATATGATCTTGTGATGTGGAAGAAATAAAAGCGATGGACGGCATAATAAAGGTTCATATCACAAGTGGCAATATAAAGTGACGTTCTTTCGCATTAAGATTTTGTGCATCCAACCCTGAAAGCGCATGGCAACCTATGCTTCCCTCTGCGAAGGGCCTATCTTTTACTATTATCTTCTACCTTATGCAAGAGTCATGGTGATCTTCACCTTTCCTTTTTTATATTTTATCCTTTGGCAAGCACAGGATGTTGGAAAGATCCTGATATATATATATATATGTATTATATATATATATATATATATATATAATTGGATGTGGGTTAGCATGAATTATTATTGTTGACATTACCCTTGAGGTAAAAGGTTGGGAGGCGAAACTATAAGCCCCTATCTTTCTCTGTGTCCGGTTAAAACTCCGTAACCACAAGTATTGCGTGAGTGTTAGCAATTATGAAAGACTAAATGATAGTTGAGTATGTGGGCTTGCTAGAAAGCTCTGACATAGACTCTTTCTGATCTTATGATAAACTGCAATTGCTTCAATGACTGAGATTATAGTTTGTTGGTTCTCAATAAAGTTTCTGATTCATACTTTGCAGTGTGAACAGATTATTACTTGAGCATAAGAAATCATATGACAATATCCATATATGTTGCTGTTATGAGAATAATCATGATGCCCTCATGTCCATATTTTATTTTATCGACACCTCTACCTCTAAACATGTGGACATATTTATCGTTATCGGCTTCCGCTTGAGGACAAGCGAGGTCGAAGCTTGGGGGAGTTGATACGTCCATTTTGCATCATGCTTTTATATCGATATTTATTGCATTATGGGCTGTTATTACACATTATGTCACAATACTTATGCCTATTCTCTCTTATTTTACAAGGGTTACATAAGGAGGGAGAATGCCGGCAGCTGGAATTCTGGGCTGGTAAAGGAGCAAATATTAGAGACCTATTCTGCACAACTCCAAAAGTCCTGAAACTCCACGAAAGTCATTTTTGGAAATAATAAAAAATACTAGAAGAAGAATCCACGTCAGGGGGCCCTCCACCTGTCCACGAGGGTGGGGGGCGCCCCCCTGCCTCGTGGGCCCCCTGTTGGCCCTCCGGTGCCCATCTTCTGCTATGTGAAGTCTTTCATCCAAAGAAAAATCATAAGCAAGCTTTCGGGACGAGACTCCGCCGCCACGAGGCGGAACCTTGGTGGAACCAATCTAGGGCTCCGGCAGAGCTGTTCTGCCGGGGACACTTCCCTCCGGGAGGGGGAAATCATCGCCATCGTCATCACCAACGCTCCTCTCATCGGGAGAGGGCAATCTCCATCAACACCTTCACCAGCACCATCTCCTCTCAAACCCTGGTTCATCTCTTGTATCCAATTCTTGTCTCCAAGTCTGGGTTGGTACCTGTAGGTTGCTAGTAGTGTTGATTACTCCTTGTAGTTGATGCTAGTTTGTTTATTTGGTGGAAGATCATATGTTCAGATCCTTTATGCATATTAATACTCCTCTAATTATGAACATGAATATGCATTGTGAGTAGTTACGTTTGTTCCTGAGGACATGGGAGAAGTCTCGCTATTAGTAGTCATGTGAATTTGGTATTCGTTCGATATTTTGATGAGATGTATGTTTTCTATCCTCTAGTAGTGTTATGTGAACGTCGACTACATGACACTTCACCATTATTTGGGCTTAGAGGAAGGCATTGGGAAGTAATAAGTAGATGATGGGTTGCTAGAGTGACAGAAGCTTAAACCCTAGTTTATGCGTTGCTTCGTAAGGGGCTGATTTGGATCCACATGTTTCATGCTATGGTTAGGTTTACCTTAATACTTCTTTTGTAGTTGCGGATGCTTGCAATAGGGGTTAATCATAAGTGGGATGCTTGTCCAAGTAAGGACAGCACCCAAGCACCGGTCCACCCACATATCAAATTATCAAAGTACCGAACGTGAATCATATGAACGTGATGAAAACTAGCTTGACGATAATTCCCATGTGTCCTCGGGAGCGCTTTTCTCTATATAAGAGTTTGTCCAGGCTTGTCCTTTGCTACAAAAAGGATTGGGCCACCTTGCTGCACTTTATTTACTTTTGTTACTTGTTGCTCGTTACCAATTATCTTATCACAAAACTATCTGTTACCTATAATTTCAGTGCTTGCAGAGAATACCTTGCTGAAAACCGCTTATCATTTCCTTCTGTTCCTCGTTGGGTTCGACACTCTTACTTATCAAAAGGACTACGATAGATCCCCTATAATTGTGGGTCATCAGTGGGTAGTGGCTACCTCGTGGCTCTTCTGGCCCTCCCACAAAGCTTTTAGTGCTTCTTTTCTTCCAAAAAAAATCGTCAAAAAGTTCACTACATTCGGAGAACTTTGATTTCTGCACAAAAAACAACACCATGGCAGTTCTACCGAAAACATCGTCAGTCCAGGTTAGTTCCATTTAAATCATAAAAAATTGCACCCAAACCATATTAAATTGTTGTAAACATGGCATGAATACTTCATGAATTATAGATATGTTGGAGACATATCAGCATCCCCAAGCTTAATTCCTGCTCGCACTGGTACAAAGACGTGCTATACAAACGGTTTTTAACCCCTTTCCACGACGGCATTTGGAACCATCGCCAAGTGAGTGTGCGCGATAGGGGGGTCCTTCCCACATGACCCAGAAACCGTCGGGGATAGGCCCTCCGGCCACATAGGCGAAATGAGCTCGTGTGCAATTGGTGAGGCATCGAAGCCTAATCTTTTCTGTTCGTATGTACATCCCACACAGTGAATCCCAAAAAAAAATTCCATTCGTATGTATATCACACACAGTTTTTTGTGTGGAAACATTTGTGCAAGGTGGCCTAACGCAAACAGTTGTTTGCCGGAAGCCGTGTGTGATTGTTAGTTGGTCCAACACGCCTACTTTCTAGAAACCGTGTGGGCTGTTTGAGTTCATCGCCCACGGTGTTGTCAGAGTAACCGTCTGCAATAGAAAACCCCAATAAGCACGGTAATTAGCCTATTATTGATAATCCATGTAGTAATCAAATTGACATTTCTTATAAAACAAACCAGATATTTCATATCCGTATAATGGCAACCAGGATTTCATAATTGAATTACATCAGATAGCTTCATCACTCAGTTACACCAAAGAGGGATATAGCTAGCTATGCCATTACACAACAGCACCAAGTTTCACATGCAACATCGAAAACCTTTGGAAAAGTAGCATCATACATGGTAAACAGATAGATGAATCTCATTTGGGAAACTGCAGAAGCGGAAGGCGAATATTGAGCCTTCAGTGATGTTGAATGTCCTTGCAACTTTAGGCCAATGGCTATGGATAATTGCCCGCCCAACCTTCGTCCTCTTCAGGAAGACTTCAATATTGTACCGTGGGTGTTGAATGAATACCTTCCTTGCCTCTTGACCATGCAGGTGGTTTGAGAGGTAATCATCGGTGAACTACTTTGAAAAGTATTGAAAACAAAGATATGCATAAACCACTATTATAAATTTTGAAATGGCGCAAAGGGTAAAATTAAGGTAAAAGAGTTAGTACCATCCTATAGTTGATTGATGTCTTCTTCATTGTGCAAACAAAGATCTTGCTGTTATTTGTCGCAAGTTTCTTTGTCCTAACAATCTTCCTGAGTTTCTTGACTTGACTGATATTCATGGACATCTCATTTCCCCATATGCAAAATGGGTCGAACATTGGGTCTAAGCCTCTGACAGCAGGACCTACTTGTGCAAGACCAAATTGTAAGAAACCTAAATATTAGAATGATACCTGCAACTGCACAATAATGCGCTATTAGCGAAAGGAGCATGCATGAGCAATCCTCGATGGTAAACTGCAGTGTCTCCCATTGTTTCCATGCAACACATGCAAGGAAGATCTTGATCAGGTTAACTGAGAGTTGCCATACTATCAGTAGAATATGTATTGAGTACAACCAAATTCGATTTATTTCTCACATGCATAATAATACAAAATTGTACACACAACAAATGAAAATCAAATTGCAGAATTGAACCAAACAGTTAACTGGACAACATACCAAATGAACCAAAACAGTTAACTGAGCACGACATTGCAGAACAGAACATATACTAGAAGATAATACGGTTAACAAAAACAAGAATGCTTGAGAATAGTACCAGGAAAAGCAGCAATTGTTGGACCAAACTGTTAACTGAACTCTCGTCATTGTTGTTGTAGATCGAAAGAGGTGTGCTTTGCCTATCCATCACAAGACTCAAGCAAATGTGAGTGGGAGAAAGAGAAGAATTAGACCAATGTACCTTACCCGATGTTGAAGATGGATCAATGATCACTCAATATAATGTATCAAGGAAATAGCACAATTGGTACCGGATCTTGTCAATTCTCACACCCACACAATTAAGGCTTATGGAGTATCTTGGTGAGGATAGTGGCACAAAAATTTGATGCAAATTGTTAGCAAGAGTCAATAATGTAGAAAAAGATTCACAAATTTGCAAGTGCAACAAGTAGACCAATAGCAATCAATGGTACACGGAAACACACACACGGATAGATAGATGGGGTCGTGCAACCAAGGAATGAGCTCAAAATATGGAATCCACAGAAAATGCTCTTGTTGCAAAACTCTAGAGAGACGTTAGCACAATTGCTCAATAGGCGGATACGACACCTGTGCACACCCTATAAGAGACCCGAATGCAACGACTTCTATCCCAAGTATGATATGTATATATGGTTCCCGGTGTTTTCCTCAAGATGATCCAAGATGATCGGATATGACAATCTTATATGCAATGTGGTAGGATCCTATGGCTATTGCTTACAAGCTCTTTGTTTCTCTTTGCTTAAAAGCTTTTTTTCCTGATATGACCACTATGCGAAATGCACAAACCATGATAGCAATTGTGTATATGCGGGAACAATTTTGTGACACAAGGGATGGTACTATGATACCAATATGATAAGGTATGAATGCAATGGAAGGTGTAGATCGATGATCACACTCAAATTCCTCACAGCTATCATGTTCCTCACTCGTAGGCAATCCGCACTGGCGAATTCCTAACTCTCAGTCAAAACAAATTCCTCAGAGACCAGAAGATCTTCGTCTCTGTCACTGAAATTGATAGAACTGTATGAGATTTCCAAAGGCTTCACTCAAAGGATTAGATATGTGTAGGCTTTGGGATGAGCATCACTTGGAAATTTTTCCTTAGTTTTACCTCGACCCCTTTAAAAGTACGGTGTTTCCTATGACTCAAGAAAGGAAAACGAAATTACGAAAACAAAAGTCTTCACACTTCATAATCCTCGCATCAATATCAATGTCTTCAAGGTCACACCAATTTCCTCATTTTCAAAGTCTTCAAGAAAACCAAAGTCTTCAAATGAAGACATTCATTTTTAGGGGTCGACTTTCTTCGGAAATATCAAACTCCTCAGAGACTTATAGAACCTATGTACACTCATAAACACATTAGTCCCTTAACCTATAAGTCTTCAATACACCAAAATCACTAAGGGGCACCAGATGCACTTACAATCTTCCCCTTTTTGGTGATTGATGACAAATAGGTTAAGTTTTCAACGAGGATAAACATATGAAGTGTAAATACTAATATTGAGGAATTTGATTGCAAGATATAGAAGAACTCCCCCTGAAGATGTGCATATTTGAGAAATTTGCTTTGGATTGCAAATGCACATTGTAGAATAAAATTAGGAGATCTCCCCCTATATCTTGTAATTCATACACACATTTAGCAAATGATATGAAGAATTTGAAATGCATGATGAAATAGGTGTCTAACGAAATTCAGCATGTGTGCATTAAGGTACTTGAGGAAATAAGCATGCAGAAAGCAGTTTAAAAGTATCAGACCATCATCGGACTTAAGTTTACAACTCATCAAACAAACACTTCAGAAGAGTGAGAGTTGAAACTTAAAGAAAAAACAACCCATATATAAGACTCGCTTGAAGACTAACTCAAATTTCTCCCCCTTTGTTATCGAATGACCAAAAGGGACGAAAAATGAGGACTAACGCCCCTGAAGAATATCATCATGAGGTCGATGGAGGAGTGCCAACATTGTTGGGGTCATTTGTTGAACTAGGGCCTGCCGTAATGTCGTTGAGACCTTCAGCTTCATCCTCTCGCATGATGAAGAATATGAACTGGTGACCAGCTAAGGAACTTTGACCTTCTTGAATTTCTTCGAGGGAGGTTGAGCCCAGTCAAAGTTATGCTGAAAGTCCATCTTCTTGAGGTCTTTGTCACTGTAAAGATGAGACAAAATAGCCCAAGTGCGATCGAAGATTTCATGTGCATAATAGTGATTCTTCTTCATAGTGTTTTGCGTGACAGTCATGTTCTGAAGAATTGAGCCAAATTGACGCTTGACCCACTTGTGATTGCGATCGACCTTCTGGTGAAGACTTAGAAGTAGCTCATCACGATCAGTCATCACTCGTGGGGCAGTGGCTTGAGGATTTTGCTCATGGTCTCTGGCAGAATCTTGAGTAGCAGAGTCATCATTGGTGGAATACGATGCAACTTTGCGAAACTGACCATCTAATGGACAAGTGCCTTCATCAATAATAGTAGCTTTGCCTTTTTCATCAACTAAAGAAATGGTCCTTTTGAGGACTTCAATGGGAGGCAGGAAGATGGGCTGATTATGAAAATCTGCCTTGTAGTGGATTGAAGACCTAGTTCTAACGAATTTCATTATCTAGGGAGCATAAGGTTTCAATTCAAATGGCGGCAGTGCAACATTAGCCAAAGTCCTCATGAAGAAATCATGATAATTAATGGGAATCCCATGAATGATGTTGAATAGCATATTCTTGATGATGCCAACAACTTCTTCTTCTTCTGAGTTGTGGCCTTTGATTGGACTGAGGGTTTTGGTCAGTACGCGATAGATGGTTCTTGGCACATAGAGCAATTCCTTCACTAGGAAGGTGGTTCTTGGAGCTTGGCCAGATCGCAAAGGCTTCATCAGCACTTGCATGAGATGATTCGGAAGTTCAGGTTCTTCATAGATCAGCCTTGTGCCTTCAGTAGGAGGACTGACTAGAATGGCGTGAAGCAATTCAAAGGCCGGAGCTTTATAGTGAGTGTTCTCAGTCATCCAGTCAAGCACCCATGAATTTATATCAGCCACATTGCCAGTGAGGTGCAGAGTTGCATAGAATTGAAGAATTAGCTCTTCATTCTAGTCACAGATATCAACATAGAAATTTAGGAGCCCAATTTCATGAAGAACATTGAGTACCGCTTGGAAGCACGGGATGGACTCCATATCCACATGAGGAATTTGAAGGTGCTGAAATACCTTGTCCTTGTCAAAGAGAACCGCTGCATAAAAGTTCATCTGGCTCGCGGTCCAAAACCTCTTGCGCCTAAGTCTAGCTGAGTCATATGGATTTGCATCAAAGAAGAAATGATGCTCATCAAAGAAATCACCAGCCTTGAATTTTGACCTCTTTGCATGAGGATTTTGATGCTTGGGCTGAAGATTTGCAGTTGAAGGTCTCACATCCTCTTGAGTCAAAACCTATGGTGCTGCTGATTAAGGAATTGAAGCTTCAGGTTCTTCAGCAGCAGTCTAATTTTCTATTTCTTCAGTTGTTGCAGCTGGAATTTCTTCAGGTATGGAATGGAGAGAAGTTTGACGTCCTTCAGACCTTGTTAGTATTTCTTCAGTCTACACAAGGGACTGGGGAATTGGATGCAGAGGTGTGGCCATTGGAGAGTTGGGGTGAAGGTTTTCCCAATAGTCATCATTCATCACAGGAGTTGTAGAGCCAATATGCACATCTTCTTCAATTTCTTCAACGCCCGCCTCTTCAGCTGTGAACTGAGGCACAGTCGATGATACCAGTGGTGTGGAAACAACATCTTCCACATTAATTTCTTCATCCAACTGCTGTGAGGAAGCAGCAAAAGGATTTTCTTCATCAGTGTCATCTGAAATGACATATTTTCACCAAATGGAATGAGCTCCTTTGATGGCACTATAGATATTGGAACAACATCAATTGGTTTCGTGAAAAAGCTCGTCAAAGTCCTCACTTTCTTGGGAGTTGAGGACTCTGCAGAGGTTGATGTTTTCCTCTTCCTTACTGCTTCCTTCTCTACAGCCTTCATTTTCTTCACTTCTGATGCAGAAGGAAGAGTGATTTTCTTCACTTTTGAAGATTTTGCTGGAGGAGCAGATGAAGTTGGTGCAATTTCTTCAGGCACGACTGATGCAGTCGCCCTGGCATGTTCAATTTCTTCAAAGACAGCACATTCTTCAGCTGGCCTAGGTTGTTCTTCATGCGCAACATTGGTGGTTGCCCTGGCATCGTCTTCAGGAGCTGGAATATCTTCAAAAGCCCTGGTAGCTTCTTCAGCAGTCTGATTTTCATCAGTTGTGCTTTCATTTTCTTCAGTTTGCTAAGGAGATGCTATAGCGTGAGGAATTTGCGGTTGCGATGATGCTGCAACGTCTGCCTTGAGGTTCTTGGCAATCTTGACAAATCTGACTTTGGCACCGAGCCAATCTGCATGATATCTGTCAAATTCATCACTGAGGTCTCTGATCTCCCTCTGAACCATTACAAGTTCTTCAAGAGCCAGTGTAAGAACATTGTTCCTCAGGGATTTCAAATGCTGTGTTTGTCTCAGGCCTCTTGCCTCCCTTCTGAGGTCTCTTCCCATCTGCCATTTTCCTCACTTGGGGATTTTGAACTTTGGATGTTTCTGAGGAAGTATGCAAATTTTCTTCGAGGAATGCTGCAAATGAGTTAAGTTGATGAGAACCTAGTGATTAAGCAGCAGAAATTTTGTACCTGTGAACATAGTATATGTGCGAAGTATTTGGAGAGGTCATATGTGTTCTCAATTTTTTTTCAAAAAGTATCAAGTTTGAGGAATTTGACCATTGGTGTCTTGAGGAATTTCACTAAGCATTCTTGACTTAGGTTCCAGAGTTGTATAGATTAGAAAATCCACACAATTGAGGAATCTTGAAGAAAAACATGGCTTAGAGAAACAAATCAAGGAACAAAATCATTCATGTGTTTATGGAGTGGGAAGTTGAAGAATAAACACCTTTTGAGGTTTTTGTGGAAATTATAAGAATCAAAGCAGGGAAGTAAAATTAGGATTTAATTACCCTTGACGAAGAACACGACGAACTGGGAGTGGAGATGGAGAAGTTCGCCAGTTTAGATCTCCCACGCCCTAACTCGCCGTTGGGAAACAACTATGGTGACGGCAGAGTGAAGATTTTCGCGGTCGACGCGAGTACGACGATGACGAGGTTGTGGCAGTGAAGCTCTTACTCACTGGCGATAATGAAGTGTAGCGGCGGTGCTAGGTCAGAGAGCTCGAGCGAGATTGAGGTCGAGCGGAGTAAATGACGTATGAGGAGGGTGAGGGGTATTTATAGGTGTAGTGAAAAACTGCTCGTCCGAAGATTTTGGACGAACATGCCCCTGACCCTTGCTATCCTAACGACATGTGTCACCCACGTACAGAGAGGTGGAGATAGTGGGGGGTCGTGGGTGAGTTGTTTAATCCATCTTGGGAAGCGGAACAGTTTGAGCGACAACAGCCAAACAATTGAGAGGAATATTTTAAAGTTTCGCTCGCAAATTCTTCAGCTGTCAAGGACAAAGTGAAGATTTCGAACGGGTTTCAAATAGAGCGCACATGAAGAATTTGTGAATAGACTAGATTGAGTTGAGCATAGAGTGGGAACGGGTCCGATCACATTCACTTAGATGAAAATCAACTTGAAGAATTAGCAATAAGTGAATGCTGTTGAGGGCATGAAATATATGTATATATATATATATATATATATATATATATATATATATATATATATAGTCGATGAAGAACATCAGTCGAAAAGTTGAAGAATTTGCAAACTTGAGGAATTTGAAAATTGAAGAATTTGCAAAATTAAGAGAACTCAAATTTGAAGATTTTCAACTTTTATTGGTGGCGTGACCCACCGTATAAGAATGATGATTTCAGACACCGCGTACAATTGTTGTAGGGCTCTGAGAATCAAATTCTTCATTAATTTCTTCAGACTTGGAGGTTTAGTCTTCATTGATTGAGGAAAAATGTTACTTCGTGTGTTGCACATCTAAGTCATCAATTTTGCATAAGTGTTAGGATGTGTGTCCTTTCAAAGAACATTCAAAGATTCTAAGATATTTAGCTCACACCGTAACTTGCTAAATCTCTTCTCATCCAAGGGCTTTGTGAAGATATCCGTCAACTGTTCTTCAGTCTTCACGTGGTCGATGAAGATGTCTCCCTTCAACACATGATCTCGAAGAAAATGATGACGAATCTGGATGTGCTTAGTCTTTGAGTGCTGAACTGGGTTATGAGCAATCTTGATGGCACTCTCGTTGTCACAGTAGAGTGGCACATTCTTCATGTTGATGCCATAGTCCTTGAGGGTTTGCTTCATCCACAGCAATTCAGCACAGCAAGAACCAGCAGCAATGTACTCAGCTTCAGCAGTAGATAATGGTACGCAGTTCTGCTTCTTCGAGGACCAACAAACTAAGGATCATCCGAGGAAATGGCATGTGCCTGATGTTAACTTGTGATCCACTCGATCACCAGCACAGTTAGAGTCAGAATATCCAATGAGATCAAAAGCCGAGCCCTTGGGATACCATAATCCAAGTGTTGGAGTGTGAGCTAGATATCGAAGAATATGTTTCACAGCCTTGTGGTGTGATTCCTTCGGTGTAGCTTGAAAGCGGGCACACATGCAAACACTAAGCATAATATCTGGCCTAGATGCACATAGATACAATAAAGAGCCAATCATGGAGCGGTATACCTTTTGATCGAAGTCTTTACCATTTTCATCGGTGCATAGATGGCCATATTTGGGCATAGGAATTTTGACGCCTTTGCAATCTTGCATGCCAAATTTCCTCAGCACATCCTCGAGGTATTTATCTTGAGATATGAACAAGCCATTGCGTTGTTGATGAATTTGAAGACCTAAGAAGAATTTCAGTTCTCCCATCATAGACATTTGATATGCCTCACTCCTCATATAGGCAAATTCGTCACTGTAATGTTGGTTACTACTACCAAAGATAATATCATCAACATATATTTGGCACACGAATAATTCATCATCATATGTTTTGGTGAAAGGAGTTGTGTCAAGTGAACTGGGTTTGAAGCCTTTCTTCATGAGGAATTCCTTCAGTGTATCATACCACGCCCGAGGGGCCTGCTTAAGGCCATAGAGGGCCTTGTTGAGTCTGAAGACTTTGTCAGGATGCTTAGGATCTTCAAAACCTGGGGGTTGAGCAACATATACTTCTTCCTCAAGCTTACCATTGAGGAATGCACTTTTCACATCCATTTGATATTAGATGATATTATGATGGTTAGCATAAGCAAGCAATATGCGAATAGCTTCAGGTCTAGCAATAGGTGCAAAAGTTTCATCGAAGTCAATTCCTTCAACCTGTGTGTACCCCTGAGCTACAAGACGAGCCTTATTTCTCACCACTTGGCCATTTTCGTCTTGCTTGTTGCGGTAGATCCACTCGGTACCTATGATGTTATGCTTGCGATGATCTGGTCGCTTGTCAAGTTCCCACACATTGTTGAGCTCGAATTGATGCAATTCCTCTTGCATAGCTTGAATCCACTCAGGCTCCAGAAATGCCTCATCAACTTTGGTGGGCTCTATGATAGAGACGAAAGCAAAATGCCCACAAAATTTAGACAAATGGGAAGCTTTTGAGCATGTGAGAGGACCTGGTGCGTTGATGTCATCGAGGATTTTGTCAATCTGCACTTCATTTGCCACGCGAGGATGGGCAGGTTGACGACTTTGATTGGGCTAAGCTTTTTCTTCAGAGCCATTTTCCTTAGGTGCACCAGTATGATTGTCCTCATGATCTGGAACAACTTCTTCAACAGGTTCTTCAGTGGGTATGACATCCTGAGTGGCTGTAGGATCGAAAGTATGTCTAGAGGGGGGAGGGTTATTAGACTACTTGACCAAATAAAAATCTAGCCTTTTCCAAATTTTAAGTCTTGGCAGATTTTAGCAACTTATCACAAGTCAAGCAGTCAACCTACACATGCAAATCTAAGAGTATAGCAGCAGAATGTAATCATTGCATATGTAGGTAAAGGGGAGGACATTGGAGGGAGGAAACGCAATGTAGACACAGAGATTTTTGGCGTGGTTCCGATAGGTGGTGCTATCGTACATCCACGTTGATGGAGACTTCAACCCACGAAGGGTAACGGTTGCGCGAGTCCACGGAGGGCTCCACCTACGACGGGTCCATGAAGAAGCAACCTTGTCTATCCCACCATGGCCATCGCCCACGAAGGACTTGCCTCACTTGGGTAGATCTTCACGAAGTAGGCGATCTCCTTGCCCTTACAAACTCCTTGGTTCAACTCCACAATCTTGACGGAGGCTCCCAAGTGACACCTAACCAATCTAGGAGACACCACTCTCCAAAAGGTAATAGATGGTGTGTTGATGATGAACTCCTTGATCTTGTGCTTCAAATGATAGTCTCCCCAACACTCAACTCTCTCTCATAGATTTGGATTTGGTGGAAAGATGATTTGAGTGGAAAGCAACTTGGGGAAGGCTGGAGATCAAGATTCTTGTGGTTGGATTGGAACTGGTCTCAACACATGAGTAGGTGGTTCTCTCTCAGAAAATGAATGATGGAAGTGTAGGCACGTTCTGATGGCTCTCCCCACGAATGGAGGAAGGGTGGAGGGGTATATATAGCCTCCAAACAAAATCTAACAGTTACACACAATTTACCAAACTCGGTGGGACCGAATACTCAAACTCGGTCAGACCGATTTAGTTCAAAATGCGAACGTTAGGATTTTCGGTGGGACCGACATGTCAACTCGGTGAGACCGATTCATTACGGTTAGGGCATAACGTAATCTCGGTGAGACCGACACATGAACTCGGTGAGACCGATTTCTGTAATAGGCAAACAGAGAGTTGGTCAGGCAAACTCTGTGGGACCGATCGCTCATTTCGCTGAGACCGAAACGTTACGAAAAGGAAACAGAGAGTTTGCATTGCGAACTCAGTGGGACCGATCCTCATCTCGGTTAGACTGAAATGTTACGAAGGGAAACAGAAAGTTTGCAATCCCATCTCGATGAGACCGAGATCCCTATCAGTGAGACCGAACTGATTAGGGTTTCTGGCTATGGCTATGTCAAATGAACTCGGTGGCGCCGGCTAGATCAAATCGGTGGGGCCGAGTTTGACTTTTGGTTTGGGATATATGTGGATATGAGAAAGTGGTTGAGGGCTTTTAGAGCACATCACTAAGAATTTTGAGCAAGCAAGCCATTAAGCAACACCTCATCCCCTTTTAATAGGATTGGCTTTTCCTATGGACGCAATGTGATCTTGGATCACTAAAGTGAAAATGTAGAGTCTTGAGCTTGAGCCAATATGTGTCCTTAGCATTTTGAGGGGTCCACATCTCTAGTCCATGCCATGCCAATCATTGAACTTTCTGAAATGATCATCTTGAAAGAGCGTTAGTTCAATGAGCTATATGTTGTTAAGAATTACCAAAATCACCCAGGGATTAGTTGCACTTTCAATCTCCCCCTTTTTGGTAATTGATGACAACATATAGATCAAAGCTTCGACAAATGATAATAAGATTGAAATATATCGTCGCTTTGAGAAGTATGTGATAAGCAAGAGCTCCCCTAAATTTGTGCATTATTTAAAATTTGGTTATGAATGCAAATGCACAATCGATTAGGATCATGGGTTACTCTTCCATGTCACATACATCTTGGTGGAGTGCTCAAAATGATAGAATATGAAATATGCACTCAGCACCAAGGCAAAGTGAATGATCGTACAAGAGAGATGAATAACATCAACATTCAAGCACAAGCATTAAGGTATGATCTGATCAAACACATGATCATACAAGTATCTCACATACATAAACACAGAGTATCATCCAAGCAAGCACACAAAAAGTGTCAAACAAGTAGCAAAAGAGATAGCAAAAAGAAGCAATCTCTCTCTCTCGAAGCCTATGATCTATACACTTTCTCCCCCTTTGGCAACAAGTTACCAAAAAGCTCGAAAATGCATAGTGCTATGCGTCTCTCTAGGCTTGATCTTTGGGAGGTGGCATTGAGAGGACTCCAAGGACGAATGCATCTGTTGAAGTTGTTGGAGATGGTGGAGTGGCAACTGGAGGGGCTACTGAAGCTGTAGCTGCAGGTGCTGACGTAGTAGCTTGTGTGTCTATCACAGGCACTGCTGCAGATCTCTGTGCCCTAGGCACTCTCTGAAAAGCATCTGTGGTAGCTTTCCCTTTCCTCTCTTCAGCTTCTTCCTGGAGTTGCTCAACAGCTGTCTGCATCTCTGTCACCTTCAAGTCAAGATCATAAAACTTTGTCTCAATGATCCTCTCCAGGCTTTCTTGATTCTGAGTCAGGGTGGCCAATCCTTTCTCAATCCTCAAAGTGGATTGAATAAGATATCCAAGTTGATCTTGCTTAGACTTGAGGAAAACTTGTGAAGCCTCTTCAGCACTTGGCATCTTTGCTGCCTTCTCAACTTTTGCTTTCTCCCTCTTCTCTTGAGCCTCTACAGATGTGGGATTTTTAGCTTCCATGACAACTGTGTTGTCCTCAAAGTCAGGCCTCAAGGGAAGGTGTTCTTTATCCAACAAGTATGTGCCTGTGCCCATCTTGGAGTTGATGAGCATCTGGATGTGTGGAGCATACCCACATAATCTCTTCTGGTCTGCAGCTGTCCTCTTGATTGTCTTAACAATCAAACTCATCACTTTAAACTTCTGGGGCACACCAAACAACTGCAGCAAATTTATGGAGTGGCCTCTGATCATCCTGTAATCTCCTAATTTGGGCAACAAGGTGTGCCTCAAGATGGTGTTGATAGTGGCCAGTCCAGAAAGCAGATAATATACAGAGCCTAGCTTATGAGTCTCCAAGGCTTTGTCAGGAATTTCCTTATACATGTTGGCCATGGAGTTGTGATCTTTCTTCCTCTTGGCATAGACATCTATGTCATCCTCTAGTTCTACAGGGGCATTAATCAGCTTGGCCCACTCAACAACTGTTGATTGGTACCTTGTACCTTCAAACATCCAAACAATCCTTCCATCAGGATAGAAATGAGTTGTAGAGTAGAATTCCATAATGAGCTCATCATTCCACTTGGTCAGTTTCTGACCCACAAAATTATCTACTCCATTATCTCCTGGGAAGTGGTCTTCATTGTTGTCGATGTATTTCTAGTCTACCCACTTCATGTCACACACTATGGGCTTCTTATCTAACAGAATAGTCTCATAGAAGTCATGCTGCTCCTTGGTGTGAAACCTATAATCCACAACAGTCCTTCTCCTCACAACATATGGATCTAATTCTCTCCGTAATCTGAGTCCTGCATCCTTTCTGATCCTCATGTTCTCAGCCACTGGATGATTGTCATCATGGTCAGGGATCTTGGGCTTGAGCTTCCTAAGCACTTGGGCTTTAACATCATCTTCTTCTTCTTCTTCTTCTTCTTCTTCTTCTTCTTCTTCTTCAATCTCAGGCACCGGGGCCTTGTTCTTCTCAGCAGCTGGTATGTTTCTTGTGCTCCTCTTTGGTGCAGTCTTGGGGGCTGGAGCAGAAGCTTTGGGGCCAGTCTTGGGCTTTGAAGGAGCAGTCCCAGACTTGGTGGCATCCCCCATTAGCTTTTGAGCTTTAGGTGCTGGTGCAGCATCCTCTTCTTCCTCTTCATCTTCGTTAGATTGAATCATCATTGAGGGTTTTCCAATAACTCTGGCCAAGGTCTTCTTGACCCTTTCCTTTCTCTTCTTGCCCTCACTAGCAGCCTCTCCACCAGTTGATTTGGAAGTTTCAAGAGTGGAGGCTCTGGCCTTTGACATGGGCACTCTCTTTGCAGGAGCCTTCTTGTTCAATCCTGGCTTGGTTGAAGCAGTTCTGGGAAATTCCTTCTTGACAACCTTCTTCTTGGAGCTGACCTCCTCCTGAGCAGCCACATAGTCTTCATCTTCTGAATCAGAATTTCTCTTCCTCCTGTGCCTAGTTGCAGCCTTAGGCAGGTTGCTAGGAGTACTTCTGCTGCCTTCATCATAACTGCCAGAGGGACTAGTGCCCTCACTCAGATTCACTTGCTCCTCAGACTTGTTCTGGCTATCACTCTGATCAGACATTCTGACACTGCAAACTGAAGGCTGACCCTGTGAATAGTTATACATGAGATAGAGTGGATGAGCATCACAAAGTGCAGAGGTTTTGCAAAACAAATGAGTCAAAAACTTAGTTTTAGTTTTCCACAGAAAGCATTTCGGAGCTACCGATTTGTTAAACTCGGTGACACTGAAGCAACTTTGGAGTCTAAACTAGTGGAATCGGTCAGACCGAGACACAGTTCGGTGACTCCGAGATTGCTAGGGTTTCATTGAGAGTTGAACTCGGTCACACCGATTTGCAAGTTTCAGTCAGACCAAAAATTACAAGTGCAATGGCCTAAGCCAAATCGGTGAGACCGATTCCACAATTCGGTCGGTCCGAGATGAGTTCGGCGGAAACCTAACCCTAAATTTTCGAATCAAAACTAATCTAAAGGAAGTTTTTGCTGGACATGATGATCTCATACGTGGTAAGAATCATGACATTGACTTTGTGCTAAGAATCGGAGGTAAGGATTGCACAAAGATTCGAACTCATACCCTAACTTGGCGATGAGCTCGCTACGACGGCAATGGCGGTGAAGATTGCCGTTGACGGCGACGGAGACCAGCGGCGGGAGGTTGCTAGCAACGAGAGGACGATCCGGAGACCTGAGTCGGCAGAGCTGGACACGCGTGGGTGAAGAGGTTTTGGAGAAATTTCTAAATTTTGACGTCGGTATATATATCCTGACCTTGTCGGTGTGACCGAGTGGAACAACTCGGTGGCACCGAGATGCATAATCACAAGCGGTTACTGCAACTCAGTGTGACCGAAAGGTTCTAATCAGTTTCACCGAGATTGACAACCTAGATCAACTCAGTGAACTTGGTATGACCGAAAAGGATGAATTGGTCAGAACGAAATGCACAGAGAGGTTTTGGAAGTTCAAGTCTATGACAAATCAGTGACTCCGAGTGCTCCTCACCCAGAGGGTTCGAATCTGACTTGATCAAACTTTGTGATGTAGCATGAATAGAGTTTGAGACGAGAAAAGCATAGATAGCTAGAGGAAGTTCTTAGGCATTCTTGTCCATCCATTTGGCAAAAGAAGAAGAGCCAAACAATCAAAGCAACAAATGGATGTCCTCGAATGAGAAAAATATGCAATCAACATGCTTACTCAATAAGATAGCAAAGAAATATGTGGTAAAGCATGCACAAACACTCTAGCATCTATCAAGCAATTGGCGATGACTAGGTCATCTATATATGAGTATTTAACTTAGGAGTCAAATGAGAACATTTGATCATAGGTCATACTCATCGTTTAAGCGCAAGTGGGGTTACCACTTTTACATAAAGCATTGTTGTGTTCACACCATTAGAGTTTCTTTAGCTCAATTATTTGAGTAAAGCTCCCCTAGATGTGATATCCCCCCTAAGAGGGATGAACTAACCTTGGGTTTTGTCGATGATGACTTCGTGTAGATGTGGATGCTCAAAGTTGATGCAGATCATTTGGAGCAATCCATTGGAGTGAGTTGCACTTTCAATACCTACACGGTTTAGTCTCATAAGAAACAAACAAGGATATCCATAGACATAGAGTGAAGTACACGCAAGATGATGTCCATGAAAGCATTAGGTTACCTTGTCCCTTGTCTTACCAACAAGAGGGTTTGTGACTCCTTGAACTAGTGCAAGATGTGAAAGTTGTTTGCACTTGTTCTCGCCAAAATGATATGAGCGAAGTATGTTGGCGGAGTCACCCTCAAGAACTCTCTAGTTCTTATTCTTCGGGATCCACATCACCTTGATGGGAATCCTTGGAGTTGTAGTCGTACTTGATGAAGTAGAACTTGATGTAGTCTTGGGAACCCACTTGACCAAGGCCTTGGGAGCTTCTTCAAATGCATCAATCTCCTCTTGAAGCTTGTCCTTGCCTTTTTGCTTGTGGTCTTGTGGTGGAAGATCATCTTGAGCTTGTGTGCCCTTGAAAGAAGTAGGAGCATGCTTCTCTTGTTGAGGAACAAACTTCGTCTTGGGGTACTGATCTTCTTCCCACTCAACTCTATTGGCATTGAACTTTTGTTCAAAACCAACAGTGCCTTCCTTGCTTGCGTACAATTTCCTCAAATTGCTTACTTCCGGCAAGGCTCTTGTAAACACCTTTCTCTATAATTCCCTTCAATAAGCTATTTTCTTTATCAAGTGTAAGTTGGCTAAGAGAATCATTAGTGGAATCAAGAGAACTACTAGAAGCAGCAACATTGTATTTAACATGCTTATTGTTACTACTAGAAGAATCTTTCTTGTTCTTGTTACTAGATTTCACTTGTGGCATGTAAGTAGACAAGAGTAAACACTTGGCAATGTAAGAAGAACTTTTCTCACGAAGATCATCATTGATTGCTTTTAAGAACCCATGCTCTTGCTCTGGATTGAGCTTTTCAAAGCGTAGCTTCTGATGAGTCTTTAAAAGCTCTCGATGATCTTCTAAGGTAGTTTCATGAGCTAACTTAAGAGTGTTTAGTTCTTTAGTTAGACGCTCAATCTCCTTCTTATCATCATCATTCGTTTTATCTTGATTAGCATGATTAATAGCAAGTTCATCATAGTTTTCATCACTAGAGTTATCAACAAGTAAATCATCATCACCTAGCAAATCATCTTCATCACTATTGAAATCAACATACTCGGGGTGTGATACCTTTGGGCCTTTAGCCATGAAGCATCTTCCAATTCCTTCATTTGGTGAGTCAAATATGTCATAGGAGTTGGTTGACACAAGTGCTAGACCGACAACACCTTCATCTTGAGTATATTCTGAGTCGGAGTGATAACTTCTCTCGGAGTGATGCTCGGAGTCGGAGCCGGATACCCATTCACCAACGTGAGCTTGATGTCTTCTTTTTGTGTAGCTCCTTGATGACTTGTCTTTCCTTTCCGAATCCTTGCTTCTGCGAGAGGTTCTTCATTCATAACGATAATCTCTACTCCTTCTCTCTCTTGGAGGTGATTCTTCTCTTCTACTTCTGCTTTTAGGTGAGTCTTCTCTTCTTTTGTAGGGAGCCGTACACTCATTGGAGTAGTGTCTGGGTCTTCCACAATTGTAGAAATTATGCTCACGACTAGAAGATCTTTTGTCATTGTAGGACCTTGACTTGGAACTTCTTTCCTTGCTTCTACTCTTGTAGAACTTGTTGAAATTCTTCACCATTAAGCTCAATTCCTCATTGAAGGCTTGTTTCTCACTTGATGATGTAGGAGCATCACATGAGGCTTTGTAAGCACCACTTTACTTGTTGTGAAGCTCTTCTTTATCCTTGAGTGACATCTCATGAGCAACAATTCTTCCAATGACTTCGGTTGGCTTGAGATCTTTGTAATTGGGCATCATTTGGATCAATGTGCACACGATATCATATTTTCCATCCAAGGCTCTTAGGATCTTCTTGATGATGAATATGTCGGTCATCTCTTCACTTCCTAAGCCGGCAATCTCATTTGTGATGAGAGCAAGCCTAGAGTACATTTCAGCGACACCTTCACCATCCTTCATTTTGAACTTGTCAAGCTAACTTTGAAGCACATCCAATTTGGATTCCTTAACGGAGTCGGTACCTTCGTGCATATCAATCAAAGTATCCCAAATTTCCTTCGCATTCTCAAGACGGCTGATTTTGTGGAATTCTTCGGGGCACAATCCGTTGAAGAGGATATCGCAAGCTTGAGCGTTGTATTGCACCATATTGAATTCTTCTGCGGTAGCTTCACGATTCGGTTCTCTCCCATCAAAGAATTCACCTTGCAAGCCAATACACACAATAGCCCAAACGGCGGGGTTATGTCCAAGAATATGCATTTTCATCTTATGCTTCCAACTAGAAAAATTAGTACCATCAAAGTAAGGACCTCTACGGTGGTAATTTCCCTCGCTAGACGCCATACTCTCCTAGGTTGTGAAACCAAGGCTATGATCACCAAAGCTATGGAAATCAAGGCAAATGGAGATCAAAGCTCTGATACCACTTGTAGGACGAAAAGTATGTCTAGAGGGGGGGGTGATTAGACTACTTGACCAAATAAAAATCTAGCCTTTTCCAAATTTTAAGTCTTGGCAGATTTTAGCAACTTATCACAAGTCAAGCAATCAACCTACACATGCAAATCTAAGAGTATAGAAGCGTAATGTAAATCATTGCATGTGAAGGTAAAGGGGAGGAGTTTGGAGGGAGCAAACACAATGTAGACACGGAGATTTTTGGCGTGGTTCCGATAGATGGTGCTATCGTACATCCACGTTGATGGAGACTTCAACCCACGAAGGGTAACAGTTGTGTGAGTCCACGGAGGGCTCCACCCATGAAGGGTCCACGAAGAAGCAACCTTGTCTATCCCACCATGGCCATCACCCACGAAGTACTTGCCTCACTTGGGTAGATCTTCACGAAGTAGGCGATCTCCTTGCCCTTGCAAACTCCTTGGTTCAACTCCACAATCTTGACGGAGGCTCCCAAGTGACACCTAACCAATCTAGGAGACACCACTCTCCAAAAGGTTATAGATGGTGTGTTGATGATGAATTCCTTGCTCTTGTGCTTCAAATGATAGTCTCCCCAACACTCAACTCTCTCTCACAGATTTGGATTTGGTGGAAAGATGATTTGAGTGGAAAGCAACTTGGGGAAGGCTAGAGATCAAGATTTTTGTGGTTGGATTGGAATTGGTCTCAACACATGGGTAGGTGGTTCTCTCTCAGAAAATGAATGCTGGAAGTGTAGGCACGTTCTGATGGCTCTCTCCACGAATGGAGGAAGGGTGGAGGGGTATATATAGCCTCCACACAAAATCTAACGGTTACACACAATTTGCCAAACTCGGTGGGACCGAATACTCAAACTTGGTCAGACCGATTTAGTTCAAAATGTGAACGTTAGGATTTTCGGTGGGACCGACATGTCAACTTGGTGAGACCGATTTCATTAGGGTTAGGGCATAACGTAATCTTGGTGAGACCGATCACATGAACTCGATGAGACCGATTTCTGTAATAGGCAAACAGAGAGTTTGCATTGCGAACTCGGTGGGACCGATCACTCATCTCGGTTAGACCGAAACATTATGAAGGGAAACAGAGAGTTTGCAATCCCATCTCGGTGAGACCGAGATCCCTATCGGTGAGACCGAACTGATTAGGGTTTCTGGCTATGGCTATGTCAAATGAACTCGGTGGCACCGGATAGATCAAATTGGTGGGGCCGAGTTTGACTTTTGGTTTGGGACATATGTGGATATGAGAAAGTGGTTGAGGGCTTTTGGAGCATATCACTAAGCATTTTGAGCAAGCAAGCCATTAAGCAACACCTCATGCCCTTTTAATAATACTGGCTTTTCCTATGGACTCAATGTGATCTTGGATCACTAAAATGAAAATGTAGAGTCTTGAGCTTGAGCCAATATGTGTCCTTAGCATTTTGAGGGGTCCACATCTCTAGTCCATGCCATGCCAATCATTGAACTTTCTGAAATGATTATCTTGAAAGAGCATTAGTCCAATGAGCTATATGTTGTTAAGAATTACCAAAACCACCTAGGGATTAGTTGCACTTTCTGTGGCCTTGTGCTTAATGGATTCTTCAGGAGGTACTTCATCTAGCATAGGAGGTAGATGCTCTCTTTGCGAGCCGTTAGTCTCATCGAACCGCACATCTACAGTTTGAAGAACCTTGTGGTGATAGGTGTTGAAGACTCTGTAGGTGTGCAAGTCCTTTCCGTAACACAGCATAAAACCCTCGTGTGCTTTCGGTGCAAATTTAGAATTGTGATGAGGATCTCTAATCCAACATTTAGCACCGAATACATTGAAATAACTCACATTGGGTTTCTTGTCAGTGAGGAGTTCATATGAGGTCTTTTTGAAGAATTTGTGAAGATATACCTTGTTGATCATGTGGCACGCAGTATCAATAGCCTCAGGCCAGAAGCGAGGAGGCGTCTTGTATTCATCAGGCATAGTGCGAGCCATCTCAACAAGAGTCCTGTTCTTGCGCTCCACGATGCCATTTTACTGAGGAGTGTATGGGGCAGGTAACTCATGAGTAATACCAAGTTCATCAAGGCCAGTGTTCTTGAACTCGGTCCCATTGTCACTCCGGATATGCTTGATCTTCACACCGAAATTCGTCGAGGCCCTTGATACGTCCATTTTGCATCATGTTTTCCTACTGTTATTTATGATGTTTTTATGCATAATAATGCTTTTTGGAGTAATTCTAATGCCTTTTCTCTCATAATTTGCAAGGTACACACAAAGAGGGAGAATTCCGGCAGCTGGAAATCTGGACCTGGACAAGCTACGTCAGGCTACCTATTCTGCACAACTCCAAACAAGCTGAAACTTCACAGAGAATTTTTATGGAATATATGATGAATATTGGAGCAAATAAGTACTAGAGGAGGCCCACCAGGTGGGCACAACCCACCTGGGCGTGCCAGGGAGCCCAGGCGCACACTGGTGGGTTGTGCTCACCCAGGCCCACCTCCGGTGCCCATCTTCTGGTATATAGGTCATTTTGACCTAGAAAAAATAGGGAGAGGACTTGCGGGATGGAGCTCCACCGTCTCAAGGTGGGACTTGGGCAGGAGCACTTTTGCCCTCCGGCGGAGCGATTCCGCCGGGGGAACTTCCCTCCCGGAGGGGGAAATGATCGTCATCATCATCACCAACAACTCTCCCATCTTGGGGAGGGCAATCTCCATCAACATCTTCAACAACACCATATCATCTCAAACCCTAGTTCATCTCTTGTGTTCAATCTTGTTACCGGAACTATAGATTGGTGCTTGTGGGTGATTAGTAGTGTTGATTACTATATGATTTATTTGGTGGAAGATTATATGTTCAAATCCAATATGCCATTTAATACCCCTATGATACTTCTTGTGCTCGACTTTCATGCCCCAATCATGAGCTCTCAAGAGAAATTATTATCCAGAATTTTTATGCTCGACTTTCTCATAATGATCGATCCATGCTCGATACTTCTTGTGCTGGTTCTTTTATGAAGAAGACAATTGAATTCTGGTGGGATCTGTTGGAAAGAATTAAACTCAACTCTGAAGATTGGGAACTCGATGAAGGTAAAGAGTCAGGTATTAAGCTAAAGTATGATTGTGTTAAATCTTCTATGAATACCGATGCTTTTCAAAAGTTTATCACTAAATATGGACTTGACTCTGAGATAGTAGCCTCCTTTTGTGAATCATTTGCTACTCATGTTGATCTCCCTAAATAGAAGTGGTTTAAATATCACCCACCTATTAAAGAAGCAATTAAAGAACCGGTACTAGCTAAAGAAGAAACTATACTTTATAATGTTGATCCAGTTGTTCCTACTGCTTATATTGAGAAACCACCTTTCCCTGTTAGGATAAAGAACATGCTAAAGTTTCAACTATGGTCAACAAAAGTTATATTAGAACACCTAAACCTGATGAACAAATTAAGGTAGAACATAGTATTGCTATGGTTAAGGATCTCTTGGAGAAAAATGTAGATGGGCATGTTATTTACTTATGTGAAGAAGCTGCTAGAATTGCGAAACCGGATAAAAAGGATAAACATAGACCTATTTTTTGGCATGCCCGTTGTCTCAGTTAAAATAGGAGATCACTGCTACCATGGTTTATGTGACATAGGTGCTAGCATGAGTGCTATTCCTTATTCCTTATATCAAGAAATTATGAATGACATAGCACCCGCAGAGATAGAAGACATAGATGTTACTATTAAACTTGCTAATAGAGACACTATATCACCAATTGGGATTGTTAGAGATGTTAAAGTCTTGTGTGGGAAAATAAAATACCTACTGATTTTTTTGTTCTTGGTTCCCCACAAGATGACTTTTGTCCCATTATCGTTGCTAGACCTTTCTTGAACACCGTTAATGCTAAAATAGACTGTGAGAAACAAACTGTCGGTGTGAGTTTTGGTAATGAGTCTCATGAGTTTAATTTTTCCAAGTTTAGTAGAAAGCTTCATGAAAAAGAATTGCCTAGTGGGGATGAAATAATTGGTCTTGCTTCTATTGCTGTACCACCTATTGATCCTTTAGAACAATATTTGCTAGATCATGAAAATGATTTACATATGCATGAAAGAAATGAAATAGATAAGATTTTCTTTGAACAATGTCCTCTGCTTAAACACAATTTGCCTATTGAAACTCCAGGAGGTCCTCCTCCACCTAAAGGTGATCCTGTGTTTGAATTAAAACAATTGCCAGACACTTTGAAATATGCTTATCTTGATGAAAAGACGACATATCCTGTTATTATTAGTGCTAACCTTCCAGAATATGAAGAAGAAAGATTATTGAAAGTTCTAAGGAAGCACCAAGCTGCTATTGGATATACTCTTGATGATTTAAAGGGCATTAGTCCCACTCTATGTCAGCACAAGATTAATATGGAACATGATGCTAAACCCGTTGTTGATCACCAACGTCGGTTAAATCCAAAAATGGAGGAAGTGGTAAGAACAGAAATCTTAAAACTTCTGGAAGCAAGTATAATCTATCCTATAGCTGATAGTAGATGGGTAAGTCCTGTTCATTGTGTTCGTAAGAAAGGAGGTATTACTGTTGTTCCTAATGATAAAAATGAACTTATTCCACAAAGAATTGTTACATGCTATAGAATGATAATTGATTTTAGAACATTAAACAAAGCAACTAGAAAATATCATTACCCTCTGCCTTTTATTGATCAAATGCTAGAAAGATTATCTAAGCACACACATTTTTGCTTCCTTGATGGATACTCTCATTTTTCACAAATACCTGTTTCTCAACCTGTCGTGGAATTGTCACGGCAGATGTCCTCGTGCAAGGACTTAGTCGTGGAGCCATCGCAGCTAGGAAGCTTAAAGGGGTTAAACGGGACAAGGAACACGAAGGTTATACTGTTCGGCCCCTTACGGTGAAGGTAAAAGCCTACGTCCAGTTGAGATGGTATTACTTAGGGTTTCGATGACCAGGGAGCTAAATCGCTATGCCCGGCTCTCGATCTGTTGTCTCTCGTCCTGAACCGCCGCCGGGTCGTCCCTTTATATAGAGAGGTTGACGCCCCGCGGCTCTCAGAGTCCCGGCCGGCTTATAACAGTATCCGGCTCGGACTCTTAACTACTCTTGCCTTACGTTACAAGTCTTGCCATAACGGCGGTTTATCACTATGGGCCTTAAGCCGCCTCCGGGTCTTAAGCCCACTATTGATCCGCCATCTTCAAGCCTGGTACTGGGCTTCACGTGATGATCATTATAATGTAACCCGGCCCCTCCTGGGCGGGTGACTCTAATGGTTATATCCTCAACATTAGGCCCCAGATTGATTTGAACCGGTTCATGTCAATCTTCAATCCCTTTGAAAGAAAATCTTCCGGCTTCTGCTTGTGCGAAGGTTATAACCCGCCGTGACGTCATCTTCTGGATTCTTGGTAACCCGCCGTGACGTCATCTTCCATTAAGTTCATTTTTCTATTCTGTCATATCCCAATGGATCTCATCTTTAATGACCATCCGAAAATCGAGGCGTTCCTGTGGCGAGATAATCACGTCTTGGCCTCCTCGTTTCTCGCGCCCATTTATCAGCCACCCTTATAAATAGGCCCGGCCCATAAGTCTCCATTCTCTCCTCTCCTCCATCGTCCTCCTCCTCTGATGCCCGAGAGTTCGAGCTCCGCCGCCGCCGCCGCGCCCCTTGTCTTCCTCAACCTTGGCCGCTGCATCACCCTGAACTGGTCCAGAGAAACGGCGGCAACCTCCGCATCTCATCAGCGCCAGTAAGTCCTTGCACCTCCCTACAGCAGATTCGCATTAGGGTTCTGTCGTTCTTCCTCTGTTCTTCGTAGTTCATCCCAAGTTCTTCACAGTTCCGCCACCGCGACCTCCTTTGATCCGGAAAGTAGGATAGAACTGCTGCGGTAGTGGTTTCGCACCCATTTCCAATACTAGCAGATCCCTCTTGCTTGCAAAAAGGCCTCATTAGAACTTATGAACTTCTCTGTGCCAGTTTTTAGGTCTAGAAAAATTTTCTTTCTAGACGACCGTTTGGTCCAAAATAATTACTGCGATCTGTGAAACTTTTTTGTGCCACACTTAGTAAAAAATTGCATCTGTTAGCTATGGCGGCTCATATCGCCGGCTTAGAGGAGGCCATGCGCTGTGAAATTTCCGGCTCATTCATGATAGAGTTTTAAACGATTTGAATTACTTATGACATCCATAGTGGCTTAGATAACCTGACACAATTATCCATATATCATTAGGCCCCTTCATAAGCCGCCATCTTGAATACTGAACTGGAATCTCCGTCCGGCTTATATTTGAACCAGACATTTTCTTTTGTCATAGGCTTTCGTCTTTCACAATGTCACCCAAAGCTCCCAAGGCACCCATTACGTGCAACTGGGTGAGATCCAGTGTTACTGATGATACCTTAGATGACTTCGTGAAGACGGGTTACCTGCCTAAGAAGGAGGTCATGTCCTATCGTGCCCCTGACCCGTCCGAAGAGAGACCTCAACCAAGAGACAGAGAGGTGGTTATATTTGCTGATCACATGAGCCGGGGCTTTGCTCCTCCTGGCTCAAAATTCTTCAGAGATGTTCTGAACTTTTTCGATCTGCGACCTCAAGACATTGGGCCCAATTCTGTGTCAAACATTTGTAACTTCCAAGTACTTTGCGAGGTGTACCTTGGAGAAGAGCCCAGCCTACTGCTCTTTAGGGAACTGTTTTATTTGAACCGCCAGAACGAGTGTGCCAACGGGCCTAGCTTGGAACTTGGCGGAATATCAATTCAACAACGGAGGGATTGTCTCTTTCCTTACGCTGAGCCGCGAAGCCACCCAAAGGACTAGAATCAGACATGGTTCTACGGCCAGGATACTTCTCCGGCTGATGAGAGCCCTCTGCCCGGCTTTCGCGCCCTGCGTCTGGAGTCAAACCACCCCCCTGCCAGACAAATTGTCTCAAGCTGAGTGTCAACCGCTTATCCCCACCATCAACAAGATTAAGGCTCTTCTGGGAAACGGCCTTAACGGTGTTGATCTGGTCCGGGTCTGGATTGCTTGGTGGGTGATCCCTCTAAGCCGCCGCCCCGGCTTAATGTGTGATTACACGGGTCGGAAGGATGATCCTCTGTGGCACAGCCCTAACGACCTTCCTGAAGACGTCGTTGACGACATGACCAAGGCCCTTCTGAACGAGAGCTTAGCAGACTACGGGAGGACCGGCTTAAATCCCTTTTGCAAAGCTAACCCGGCTCCGGCGGTAAGCTACTGATCTGAGCACTTTACTTTCCATTTTAACAATTTTCATCTTAACTTCAAGAATTTTTTTTTTGTATTTTTCAGGCTAATGACAAGTTCTGGAAGGTCAGGTATGACCATGAGGCTACTAAAAAAGCCAGGAAGGCTAAAAAGGCCGCCAGGAGAGCCGCTCCCCGCAAGAAGGGGAGTAAGCCTAGCGCCTCAGAGCTGCTTCAGCTCGATGACTCCTCCGAGTCAGAGGTAACCCTTCATTCTTATGCTCTTCTCTTGTTTTTTGTTTGTTCTTAACCACCTTATTGACATTGATTATCAGCAGGAGAACACCGGAGCGAGTAACCCGGTGATTGAAGAGGTAACTATACTTTCCTCCGACTCGGACCCCTTGCCAAGGCTGAAAGTCCGAAGAGTAACCCGGAAAGTAAGATTTTCCCATCCTTTAGCTTATCAAGATCCTCAATTTCTTTTGAAGCAACAGATTCATGAGAGTCGGAGGCAAACCCGGGCCAGCAAGGATGCAGATCTCTCCTCCGGCTTACCCGAAGCATCAAGGAAGCGCCGGACCGAGGTTATCTCCGACTTACATCCTTTTCATCCTTTGGCGGGCATCACTCGCCAACCACTCAATTCTTCTGATTCAAACTATCAGGAAACTTCACCTTCCTCCGGTGACTCCATGCAATCTAACTTGCCGGCTTTCAAGACTGCCCCCGGGTAATGATGACCATCTCATTTTGTGCTTATCTTATCTATGTTTTTTGCACTAACCTTTTAACTTTCAGTGCCCAAGCCAAGCTCAGCAAGAAGGCAAAGAAAAGTAAACCGGTCGAAGAGCCAGACTTAACTGAACCCAACACTTCTGCCTCTGAGCCGCCATCTGCACCAGCTCCAGAAACCGCCGTTCCAACTGAAGAACAAACCATGGCGGGTTCTGACAACCCGGAGATTCCCAGCTCAGCTCAACCGGCCGATGACCCGGATGTGGTGATTACCCAGACCGAATATGTTGAGCCAGGAAGACCCACTATGCTGGCCAGATGTTCTGCCAAAGAAGAACTGCTGGAGCGCTGCAGGGCCAGACTGGATATCACTGACTATGCTAACTTGAGCATTGGAGACATTGTTTCTGGTTACATTGGTCAAGTGCACAACAGCCGGGACCTGGAGATTGACATGGTGAAGCAGATACAGCAAAAATCTGAGGTACAACTCTCTTGCTTACTCCATAGTCATCCTTACCATGCTAGCCCCCAAGTCTATTACTTATGATAGAATATGTTGTAGACTTAATTCCGGCTTACCTTCATGAACCGACACCATAAATAGAATCCTTCAGCATACATTAGCCCCCAAGTGCCAAGTGACTTTGCTTGCAAAGTGCTTGGGACTTTAATGTTGCATGATAATTACTCAAACTGTAACCCGGAATTTGTACAGGCAGCCTGCAAGAATTTTGAGTCGGAAATCTCTGAGCTGAAGAACCGTCTGAAGACTCAGGAAACTAAGACCCGGAAGGCCAATGCCAAGTTTGAGTTCAGTGTTGCTACACAAGAAAAATTGATGAAAAAATTTGAAACAGAAAGAAAGACTTGGGCCGAGGAGAAGACCGCCTTGCTCAGCCGGGCCGAACAAGCGGAGGCTGCTCTGACTGAAAGAACCGCGAACTCTCCGGCTTAAAACGCCATGTGTCACAGATGGTCTCCGCAATCTTCGGTAAGTCGTTCTGCAAACTTTTAACAAGTTTACAACATTCATGTCTCATAAATCCCACCATTGCCATCAGCTCACCTGACTTTGCTATACAGGTCCCAGAAGCTCCAATCTTAATCAGAATGTTCTGACCAAGCTGAAGGCTGTTTACACTTTGGTGGAGCAACTCTACACCGGGTCACAGCATGCTTTAGCCGTTGTGGCTCTGTCCAACGAAGTTCTGACTCACCTGGCAGACGTACTCAGGCGGCTTGCCATTCTTCCTCAACGCTTCCAAGAGCTGAGACGGGCTTCTGCGAGAGCCGGAGCTATAGCTGCTCTGAGCCGGGCCAAAGCTTTTCTCCCGGAGCTAGACCCGGCCGACATCGCTCTTGGATACCCCAGACTGAAGGAAGACGGGACCCCCTTTGACCAGAAAGACTTCGCCGCCTGTGTGAAAAGCGTGCACCCGGTGGCTACCTTGATTGGGAATGACACAGATCTTACCAAGTATCAGCCGGGCTATGACGCGGAGAATCAGAGGATCCCAACTCCACGCTATGAAGCAGTCAGCCTGATCCCGCCGACTCATAAGCACACCTTCGCCCCAGAAGTTGACCCGGCCGGGTTAATTGATGATGAGGCTCAATTTGAAGCTTTGAGCGGCATTGACTGGAAATCATCAACCTTCCAGGTCATGGGAACAGCCAGAGGAGCGGAGAGGGATGAGCCGGGAGTTTCAACCCAACAAGCATCTTGATTTTTTAGGCGGCTCATGGTTTCACCTTAAAAACAATGCCTCACCTTTTGGACTCGGGGAGTCTTGTAATAGAGTAGGACAAACACTTAATTCCGTCATGCCATAGCGCATGTGTGCAGTGCTTAACTGTGTTGAAGCTGCTCTTTTATATTCCTCCGGGTTATGTTTGTTCTTTTACTTTCTTTAAACGTAAAGAGCTGTCTTTTAATTGTCCTGCATAGAAAGCAAATCACAAGTCTTCTAGGCGGCTTACCGCACTGAAAGTCATATATTTTACAAATAACCCGGAATATGAACCAAAGTCATAAAAGACCGGCTCTCAATTATACCCTCGAGGTAACCATAACAGCATACTTGCAAGCCTTCAAGCACACTTCCGGTTTATGCAACCCAAATAATAAGGTTAAGAACTCAACTCTGGTTCACCAGCATCAATAATGCTTATTGTGTGCTATCAACATTGTTAAACAAAATTAAGCCGGCGGAGTAAGAACCGCCCTTGCGCACTGTTGATATGATCAAAAGAACTTGTTGCACACCAAAAGATCAAAAACTTAGGGGCTTCTGATTCGAATACGACCAGAGAACCGTCCCAAAGGGGTTAAGCTAAGATTCGAATGCGATCATATAGCCCCCAGTGGCTTTGGCGTTGCCGATCAAGAGGGTACCGACAGCTATGTTCTCTTTGGTTCGAATACGACCGATGTTTGAACAGGAAGCCCCCAAATGACCTTGAGAGTTGTTTAACGACGCTGATTCGAATACGATCCACGTCGGTTCCCAAAGGGGGTTGAACTATGATTCAAATATGATCAAGAAAAACTCCCCAATGAGCTCGGCGATTTGCCAATCAAGTGGGTATCGATAGCTATGTTCTCTTTGGTTCGAATATGACCTATGTTTGAACAGGAAGCCACCAGGTGATCATATTGTTAACGGCTAGATTTGAATACGATCATAAGCCGGATCCACCTCCAAGTGACCATGTCATGTTGTAACGGAAATATCACCTTTACCTTTGGAGGAGAAAAGGACAGAGGTCCTGCTTTATTATTCATCATAATATATACATGGCTATAGAAATATGTACATTATGAGAGCCGGTGGCTCAGGTGTAATAAGGCCGAAGCTGAGCTATGTTCCACGGCTGACGGGTCTCTTCCTCCAACTTACGTGAATCTTTGTGCTCCCGAACATCGATAAGGTAGTATGACCCGTTGTGCAAGTTCTTGCTGACCACAAAGGGCCCTTCCCAAGGCGGGGATAACTTGTGTGCATCTGTTTGATCTTGGATGAGCCGGAGCACCAGATCACCTTCCTGGAAGACCCTGGACTTAACCCGGCGGCTGTGATAGCGGCGCAGGTCTTGTTGGTAAATCACCGAGCGAGCTGCTGCCACATCATGCTATTCGTCCAACAAGTCAAGAGCATCTTGACGTGCCCGCTCATTATCCGCCTCAACATAAGCCGCCACTCGAGGCGAGTCATGACGAATGTCGCTAGGGAGGACTGCTTCCGCTCCATAAACCATGAAGAAAGGCATGTAACCCGTAGACCTGTTAGTAGTAGTATTGATGCTCCATAACACGGAGGGTAACTCCTCCACCCAACAACCCGGCGTCCGTTGCAAAGGGACCAAAAGCCGGGGCTTGATGCCCTTCAAGATTTCCTGATTGGCTCTCTCAGCTTGACCATTGGACTGAGGGTGAGCCACTGATGAAACATCAAGCCGGATATGTTCTCGTTGACAAAACTCCTCCATGGCGCCCTTAGACAGATTGGTACCATTGTCAGTTATAATGCTGTGTGGAAAACCAAAGCGAAATATCACCCTTTTCATGAACTGAACCGCTGTGGCCACGTCACACTTGCTAACTGGCTCTGCCTCAACCCACTTTGTGAACTTGTCAACCGCCACCAAGAGGTGGGTCTTCTTATCCTTGGACCTTTTAAAAGGCCCAACCATATCAAGTCCCCCAGACCGCAAATGGCCAAGTAATTGGAATCATCCTCAATTCTTGAGCCGGCACATGAGCCCGTCGCGAGAACCTCTGGCAACCGTCACATTTACTGACCAAATCCTCTGCATCAGCATGAGCCGTCAGCCAATAGAAACCATGACGAAAAGCCTTGGCCACAAGGGATTTTGAGCCGGCATGATGGCCACAATCCCCCTCGTGAATCTCACGTAAAATTTCTTGACCTTCCTCAGGGAAAACACAACGCTGGAAAGTTCCAGTGACACTGCGACGATGCAGCTCACCATTGATAATTATCATTGACTTAGACCGCCGGGTTATTTGTCTGGCCAAAGTTTCATCCTCAGGCAATTCTCCCCGGGTCATGTAAGCCAAGTATGGTACTGTCCAGTTTGGGGTGATGTGGAGAGCCGCCACCAACTGTGCCTCCGGGTCAGGGACAGCCAAGTCTTCTTCTGTAGGCAACTTAACGGAAGGGTTATGCAAAATGTCCAAGAAAGTATTAGGCGGCACCGGCTTTCGCTGAGAGCCCAGCCGGCTTAATGCATCAGCCGCTTCGTTTTTCCTGCGATTTATGTGTTCTACTTGGTAACCCTGAAAGTGTCCAGCAATGGCATCAACTTCGCGGCGATAAGCCGCCATGAGACGGTCCTTGGAATCCCACTTGCCTGACACTTGTTGGGCCACTAAGTCTGAGTCGCCAAAGCACCTTACCCGGCTCAAGCTCATCTCCTTAGCCATCCGAAGACCATGGAGCAAGGCCTCGTACTCAGCCGCATTGTTAGTATAGGGAAACATCAACCGTAGCACATAGCAAAACTTGTCACCTCGAGGGGAAGTTAATACAACTCCAGCCCACGAGCCCCCAATTGCCTAGACCCATCGAAGTGAATAGTCCAGTATGTATTATCTGGTTTCTCTTCAAGCACCTGCAGCTCTATCCAATCGTTGATGAAATCCACCAATGCTTGAGATTTGATAGCCGTGCGTGGCACGTATTTCAGACCATGAGGCCCAAGTTCTATAGCCCACTTAGCCACTCTTCCTGTGGCTTCTCTGTTTTGAATGATATCTCCCAAGGGAGCAGAACTAACCACAGTGATAGGGTGACCCTGGAAATAGTGCTTAAGCTTCCGGCTTGCCATGAATACCCCATAAACAAGCTTCTGCCAATGTGGATACCGCTGTTTGGACTCAATGAGTACTTCGCTGACATAGTAAACCGGCCACTGAACCGGATACTCCTTACCCTCTTCCTTACGCTCCACCACCACAGCCACACTGACGGCCCTGTGTTAGCGGCTACATACAACAATAAGGGCTCCTTGTCAACAGGAGCAGCAAGGACTGGGGGCTCAGCCAGCTGTCTCCTCAAATCCTCAAAAGCAGCATTAGCAGTATCATTCCAGATAAAGTCATCTGTTTTCTTCATCAACTGGTACAATGGCATGGCCTTTTCACCCAAACGGCTTATAAACCGGCTTAAAGCAGCGATGCGGCCCGCCAGACGCTGGACGTCGTTTGTGCACGCCGGCTTAGCCAGAGAGGTGATTGCCTTGATCTTTCCCGGGTTAGCTTCAATGCCTCTGTGAGAAACCAGAAAACCCAAGAGCTTGCTTGCGGGAACACCAAAAACACACTTGGCCGGGTTAAGCATCATCTTGTAAACCCGCAGATTATCAAAGGTTTCCCTAAGATCATCTACCAGGGTCTCCTTCTCCCTGGATTTAACCACGATATCATCCACATAGGCATGAACATTGCGCCCAATCTGGTTATGAAGACAATTCTGCACACAACGCTGGTAAGTCGCCTGTGCACTCTTGAGCCCAAAAGGCATAGACACATAACAGAAGGCTCCAAAGGGAGTGATGAACGCCGTCTTTTCCTGGTCCTTAACTGCCATTTTAATCTGATGGTACCCAGAATAAGCGTCCAAAAAACTTAAGCGCTCACAACCCGCCGTAGCATCAATAATTTGATCAATATGGGGGAGAGCAAAAGGATCAGCCGGACAAGCCTTGTTTAAATCCGTGTAGTCCACACACATCCGCCAGGTGCCGTTCTTCTTGAGCACGAGCACCGGGTTAGCTAACCATTCTGGATGAAAAACTTGAACAATAAATCCGGCCGCCAAGAGCTGGGCCACCTCCTCACCAATGGCTTTCCGCCTCTCCTCATTAAACCGCCGAAGGAATTGCCTGACCGGCTTAAATTTCGGATCAATATTGAGAGTTTGCTCAGCGAGTTCTCTAGGTACACCTGGCATGTCAGAAGGTTTCCATGCAAAAATGTCCCTTTTCTCATGGATGAACTCGATGAGCGCGCCTTCCTATTTCGGATCCAGATTGGCACTGATGCTGAACTGCTGAGATGAGTCACCTGGAACAAAGTCAACAAGTTTAGTTTTGTCAGCTGACTTAAATTTCATTGCCGGATCATGCTCCGTGGTCGGCTTTTTCAAAGACGTCATATCTGCCGGGTCAACATTGTCCTTGTAGAACTTCAACTCTGCTGTCGCACAAACAGATTCAGCGTAAGCCGCGTCACCTTCCTCACACTCCAAGGCTATCTTTCGGCTACCATGAACTGTAATGGTCCCATTGTGACCCGACATCTTGAGCTGCAGATACACATAACACGGCCGTGCCATGAACTTGGCGTAAGCCGGCCGCCCAAATAAAGCATGATACGGACTTCTTATTTTAACCACCTCAAAGGTTAATTTTTCCGCCCCGTAGTTGTACTCATCTCCAAAAGCCACTTCCAGCTCAATCTTACCAACTGGATATGCCGACTTACCAGGCACTACACCATGGAAAACAGTATTGGACTGGCTGAGGTTCTTATCAATCAACCCCATACGACGGAAGGTCTCATAATAGAGGATGTTGATACTGCTGCCTCCGTCCATGAGCACTTTAGTGAATTTATATCCCCCACCTGAGGAGCCACCGCCAGGGCCAAGTGACCCGGATTATCAACCCGGGGAGGGTGATCTTCCCTACTCCACACAATAGGCTGCTCAGACCATCTTAAATAGCGTGGAACCGCCGGCTCAACAGCATTCACAGCCCTTTTATGAAGCTTCTGATCTCGCTTGCATAGACTGGTGGCAAACACATGATACTGTCCACCATTGAGCTGCTTTGGATTGGTCTGGTAGCTGATGACCCTGGCCGGACTGCTGATTAAAGCCCCCTTGAACATTCTGAGAATTGGAATTTGAGCCGCCGCCCGGGCCATGAAAGCCGCCGGCGCCTGAACCGCCGCCCGGGCCATTATTGCCATTGAAAGCATTGGAATTCTTAAAGGCCTTCATGATTGCGCAGTCCTTCCATAGATGAGTGGCCGGCTTTTCCCTAGAGCCATGCCTCGGGCAGGGCTCGTTTAACAATTGTTCAAGCGTCGGGCCTGACCCGCCGGCTCGGGGAGGTGGTCTCCTTGCGCCGGTGGTTGTTACCTTGTGAATTGGCGTTGGCCACAAATTCCATACTGCCATCAGCCTTACGCTTGTTACCTCCTTGGTTCGCCGGGTTATGCTGGGGGCCCTTGCCATTGCCATTCCGTTTTCCCTTCCCTGTCCTTTCATCATCCGACGCGGGATCCTTGGTACTATCAGAGTTGGCATACTTGACCAGAGCCGCCATCAGCGTACCCATATCATTGCAATCACGCTTGAGCCGCCCGAGCTTCATCCTCAGGGGCGCAAAATGACAATTCTGCTCTAACATTAAGACTGCAGAGCTGGCATCCATCTTATCAGATGAATGTATTATCTCTTTGACCCGGCGAACCCAATGGGTCGTAGACTCACCCTCCTGCTGCTTGCAATTAGTCAAATCCACAATTGACATAGATTGCCTACATGTATCTTTGAATTTTTGGATGAACCGGGCTTTTAGTTCAGCCCAAGACCCGATAGAGTTCGGTGGCAGTCCTTTCAACCAAGTGCAGGCAGTCCCATCTAACATCATGGTGAAGTACTTGGCCGTTGCCGCTTCGCTGACCTCCATCAACTCCATAGCCATCTCGTAACTCTCGATCCATGCTCCGGGTTGTAAATCAGCCGTGTAATTAGGTACCTTCCTAGGCCCCTTGAAATCCTTGGGCAGACGTTCATTACGGAGAGCCGGCACCAGACAAGGAACTCCTCCGGTCCTCGTAGGTATACCCGCGTCGATGGAAGCCGTCGGATAAGCCAGGAGTGGCTGGTAAGCCGTCAACTGAGCCGCCCGCTCGGCCTCTTGCCGTGCTCTGTCTTGGTCCACCGTGTTAAAAGCTTCATTTTGAACCGGGCCGTGGCCAGGAGGCAAGTCATGGCGTCGGACATTGCTTGAGCCGGTCGCTGAGACCATGTGCCTACTATAACTCGGGCTCCGGCCTGGACGAGGGGTTGAATGAATCCTGTCCCGACTATAAGAATATGCCTCCTGTTGCGCCAGAGCCGTCTGAAGGAGCTCTCTGACCCGGCGGGTTTCGACCGCCGTTGGAGAGTCGCCATCGATTGGGAGAGCCGCCAGTCGCGCCGCCACAACGACCATGTTTTCCATCGGGTTGGCATAATGACCCGGTGGTATTGGCACGTACTGAGGCGGGGTAGTGTTCACCCGGGGAGGCCCCATCACTTGGGGCTGGATTCGCGTTCCAGCTCCGGGCACCGTGATCTCTGGCGGGTTACTGGGCCCTACACCAGACGTGTTGAAGAGGTTTCGAGGATCGTAAACCGGAGGGAGTCGAGATTGGGCCTTTTGATGCCTCCTTCTCATGATCTCATTGGACGCGTTCTGATCCATCGTGAGCCGGAAAGACTGCGCTTGAATCAGCTGAGTCTGAGCGTCGAGAGCCACCCTCTCCGCAGCCATCCTGATCCCTTCCACCGCCAGATCCTCCTTGGCCTTTGCTAGATCGAGCTTTAACTATGCCACCTCAGCGTCATGCTGAGCTTGATCTGCCGGGGCGACCGTAGCGGTTAACAGGACCGTCATCTTGTCTGTGAGATCCATCAACACCTGAGCCGGCGAGGGCACAGGGCTTCCTGCCCCGGCGGTGGGGTTTTGAACAGGTTGTGCGCTAGCCATGAAGATTCCAACCCGGCTCGGCGGCTCAAAGGGGTCCGGAATACCGTCGCCGTCGGAACAACCCCTGAGCCTGCCATCTTGAAGTTGATACAACGAGTTTGACTCATCCGTGGACGACTCACCGTCAGAGCGGGCGGCCGTCTCATCACCAGATCCAGATCCTTCAGAGAGCTCTCCATGGACGCATCCCACGAAAGCACACTTCAAGGCAGGCAAAGTCCGGGCGGGTCGTGCACGTTGAGCCGTCTCGATGAGACCGGCGCCGAGGTCCGGCTCAGGGCCCGGCTCACCAATCTTGCCAATAAAGACATGGATTCCGCCAAAGGGGACCCGGTACCCGTACTCAATTGAGCCGGCGTCGGGGCCCCAATTTGCATCGTCGATGTAGAGCTTGCCGCGACGACTCTTGGTCATTCGGCCCACAGCGTATCCCTTGAGCCCTTCGAAGCTGCCCTTCAAGAACTCAAATCCACCGTGCGCTGGCCCCATGGTGGGCGCCAACTGTCGTGGAATTGTCACGGCAGATGTCCTCGTGCAAGGACTTAGTCGTGGAGCCATCGCAGCTAGGAAGCTTAAAGGGGTTAAACGGGACAAGGAACACGAAGGTTATACTGGTTCGGCCCCTTACGGTGAAGGTAAAAGCCTACGTCCAGTTGAGATGGTATTACTTAGGGTTTCGATGACCAGGGAGCTAAATCGCTATGCCCGGCTCTCGATCTGTTGTCTCTCGTCCTGAACCGCCGCCGGGTCATCCCTTAATATAGGGAGGTTGACGCCCCGCGGCTCTCAGAGACCCGGCCGGCTTATAACAGTATCCGGCTCGGACTCTTAACTACTCTTGCCTTACGTTACAAGTCTTGCCATAATGGCGGTTTATCACTATGGGCCTTAAGCCTCCTCCGGGTCTTAAGCCCACTATTGATCCGCCATCTTCAAGCCTGGTATTGGGCTTCACGTGATGATCAATATAACATAACCCGGCCCCTCCTGGGCGGGTGACTCTAATGGTTATATCCTCAACACAACCTGATCAAGAAAAGACCACTTTTACTTGTACCTTTGGAACTTATGCTTATAGACGTATGCCTTTCGGTTTATGCAATGCACCTACTACCTTTCGAAGATGTATGACTGCTATATTCTCTGACTTTTGTGAAAAGATTGTTGAGGTTTTTATGGATGACTTCTCTGTTTATGGAAAGTCTTTTGATGATTGTTTAAGAATCTTGATCGAGTTTTGCAGAGATGCGAGCAAACAAATCTTGTCTTGAATTGGGAGAAGTGCCACTTTATGGTTAATGAAGGCATTGTCTTGGGTCATAAAATTTCTGAATGAGGTATTGAAGTGGACAAAGATAAAGTTGATGCAATTGAGAAAATGCCATGTCCTAAAGATATCAAAGGTTGTAGCGACCCGACCTCAGACGGTCAAGTCTCTGTGTTCAGTGTCATCCCTGGATCGGTAATAACACACACAGTACTCGAATGGATTTATAGAAGAGTAGAAATCACACACTTATTACATTGAATGTCTCAAGAGAGAGCTTATTACAACAAATATGGCTTAAGGCCATCTAAATAAGATAATAGTAGAAGGCTTGGAAGATAAAGTGAGTCCACCAACTCCAAAGGCATAGGTGAGTGCACGACAAACGACCTAGCGCACCTTACTCTTCGTCTGAAAAGTCTGCAACATCATATGTTGCAGCCCGAAAACGGGTCAGCACATGGAATATGCTGGCAATATAACACAGTAGAGCAATGAACAGAATAAAGGCTAATGTTTTGCGAAAAAGCCAATTTTTCCCTACAACAAAAGGAATATATTTTTATTTAACTATCATTGTAGTTGAAACATTGAGAAGGTACCCCCATCTCAATCCCAATTAAAAGTAATTATCAACCCAACAAATTAAATTAGAGTGATGAGATCAACATGATAATCCAAGAACCAGATACTCAAGATGTCCATAACCGGGGACACGGCTAACCATGATTAGTTTGTACACTCTGCAGAGGTTTGCACACTTTTCCCCACAAGACTCGATCTCCTCCGTTGGATTTCTCGCACTACATGATGTTTGAGAAACGGATGACTCAGACACAGTCTTTCAGAAGCATTAACTCTAACCCTGGGTAGACAGTACCAACCTACATCCCCTACATCTGCTAGCCTACCACTGGAAGAGGTCATGCAACATACTCAACTATGCTAGAGCCCATAATAGCTTGTGGCTGCACACGAAAGTTTCTAGCAGGAATAATCTTATGATGCCTTTGAGCCTGGGTGGCGGACCATAGGAGGATCACATAGTATAACCCCGAGATCTCCTAGGACAACACTGGTATAACCCCAGGTGCCCAAACCAACAATCCACCCAGATGTGTATTAAAGTTGCCACCTTAAGTTGAACCATTAATTAACAATCTCGCATCTGTCATGGATACACTCAAACCCGATCCATGTCTACTCGCATAGCATGGCAATATAAGCATAACGTAGAAGTAACTCCCAAGGGTATCATAATAAAACAGGTAATAGGTTCTACCTCATCATCTACTTCCCAATACCCACATGTTAATCACATCCTACTCATGCAATGTTTGAGGATTGTATCTAATGCATAAAAACTGGGTATGAAAAAAGTATGATCAATGTGTTACTTGCCTTGCTGACGATCCGCAAAACCTAGTGACTCGTAGTAGCACGCTTCGCACTCCGAGAATTCTATCGCAAACAAACAATAGCATACATAAGCACTCAGCACAGATGCACGGGTAAAACTCAAATAAGAAGATCAAATCTGAAAACTCAACTGAAGAGATTCGATCTGCAAAAAGAATCAGCCAAATCGGAGCTACGGAACTGAAACTACGATCAAAAGAACTTCAAATTCAAATCAGCTTGAAACAAAATTTTAAATTTTCAAAACCTTGTTCAAGTTGTTTAAACAGAAAGAGGGTTTCGAGACGAAGATTTTGGCGTTGGTTTCACTGGATTTGGACAAACGGTTAAGAAACGGCGAGGGTTTGAAAATCAGGGGCTATTCTGCGATAAAAGTAATCGCGGATAGGTCCCTGGACGAAAATAAAATAAAAAGAAAAGACTAACGAACGAACGTTCGCTGTCTGAACCTAACCAGCGAATAGCGTTCGTAAAAACGAACGAACGGACGAACGTCCGCTAAATAACTAAACCGAGAAAACCGAACCGATAAAAATAAAAAAACGCATCTAGGATTTCTAAAAAACCTGATCGGTTTTTACCTAAACCGAAAAACCGGCGGATCCGGATCGAATCGGGAACGACGGCGGCTCTGGCGGCGAGGCGGCGACTCCGGCGAGGCGAGGCGAGGCGCTGCGGGGCGGCGGCCGGGTGCGGCGCGGCGGCGTGCGGCGCATGCAGCGGTGGCGGGCGCAGCTGCGTGCTGCTGCTGCTGCTACGGGAGGCGGGGGTCGAGGCGGCGGCGGCAGCATATAAAGGGGGAGGGGGAGGGGCTCGGCTTGGGCAGGGGGCAACCGAGGCGGCGGCGGTGTCCCGGACTCCGGCGGAGTTCGGCTTGGGCACGGCGTGCGGGCGCGGGGAAGGCGGCGACGGTGCAAGGCCGGCTGGGCTTCGGCCCAGTTCGGTCCGCGAAGAGTTTTTTTAAACAGATTCCACCGAAAAAAATCCTAAATAAATAAAAATAAAAATCTTAAAATGCCAAAACAAATTTTCACCGTCTAAATAAAATATTTAGAACAATTTGAACATTTTCTTGGCCTAATAATGCAATTTTGAAAAATAGCAATAAAATCCAAATAAAATCATTTATTTGATTTTAATATTTTTCCTCCAATATTTCATTTATTTTGGAGAAGTCATATTATCTCCTCTCATATAGTTTAATTTGAAATATTTTCGGAGAGAATAATAACTAAAACCAAAATGATCCTTGTTTCGATATTTGAGAAAATTCAAATATGAAAACGGTGAAATCCCCAACTCTCTCCGTGGGTCCCTGAGTTGCTTAGAATTTTGAGGATCGTAAAACAAAATGCAATAAAATATGATATGCATGAATAACCTATGTATAACATTCCAAATTGGAAATTTGGGATGTTACAAACCTACCCCCCTTAAGATGAATCTCGCCCTCGAGATTCGGGTTGGCTAGAAAATAGGTGTGGGTGGTCTTTGCGTAGGTCTTCCTCTCGTTCCCAGGTGGCTTCATCCTCGGTATGGTGGCTCCACTGAACTTTGCAAAACTTGATAACCTTGTTGCGCGTAACTCGGCTGGCAAATTCGAGAATCTTGACTGGTTTCTCCTCATAGGTCAGATCACTGTCCAACTGAATCGCTTCCAGGGGCACTGTATCTCTCAGAGGTATATCGGCCATCTTTGCGTGGCACTTCTTCAACTGGGAAACGTGAAACACATCATGGACTCTTGACAATCCTTCGGGTAACTCCAACTTGTAGGCCACTTCTCCCATACGTTCCAAAACTCGGTATGGTCCTACAAATCTCGGGGCTAGCTTTCCCTTGACTCCAAATCGTTTAACTCCTCGGAGCAGCGATACACGAAGATATGCCCTATCTCCGATTTCATAGACTACCTCCTTGCGTTTTGAGTCTGCATAACTCTTCTGCCTGGACTGAGCTACCTTCAGTCTGTCATGAATCATCTTAACCTTCTCTTCGGACTCTTTGATCAAATCTGGTCCAAACAACTGACGATCTCCAACTTCATCCCACATCAACGGTGTCCTGCACCTCCTTCCATACAAAGCTTCGAAAGGTGCCATCTTCAAACTGGCTTGGTAACTGTTGTTGTATGAGAACTCCGCGTAGGGTAAATTATCATCCCAACTAGATCCATAATCTAGCGCACAAGCTCTCAACATGTCCTCCAGAATCTGATTGACTCTCTCGGTCTGTCCATCTGTCTATGGATGAAAGGCTGTACTAAACTCTAGCCTGGTTCCCAAAGTCTGATGCAGCTGATGCCAAAACTTTGAAGTGAACTGTGTTCCTCTATCTGATACGATCGTCCTCGGAACTCCATGCAGACATACGATCCTGGTCATATATATCTTGGCCAACTTCGCACTTGTATAAGTGGTTTTCACTGGGATAAAGTGAGCCACTTTGGTCAAGCGATCAACTACTACCCAGATAGAGTCATATCCCGATCAGGTCCTGGGTAATCTGGTGATAAAATCCTTGCCAAGCTTATCCCACTTCCATTCGGGTATTGGCATAGGCTGTAGTAATCCGGCTAGCTTCTGATGTTCTGCCTTCACTCTCTGACATACATCACATACTGCTACATACTCGGCAATATCCTTCTTCATACCAGTCCACCAGAAATGCTCCTTCAAATCCAAATACATCTTGGTGTTTCCGGGGTGTATCGAGTATGGCGAGTCATGTGCTTCCTGTAGTATCAACTTCCCGATCTCTGCATTATTGGGCACATAAACACGGTCCTCAAACCACAAGGTGTCGTGCTCGTCCTCATGAAAACCCTTGGCTTTTCCTTTACTCATTCTCTCTTTTACCTCAGCAATCTCTTTGTCATCCTTCTGAGCTTCTCGAATCTTTCCCAATAATGTTGACTAAACTTCCAATGCTTCAACAAAACCTCTAGGAACTATCTCCAAATGAAGCTCCCTGAGATCCTCGGCTAACTCCTTTGGCAATCCTCCGCTTACGAGGGTATTGGCATAACTCCTCCGGCTCAAAGCATCTGCTACGACATTGGCCTTGCCTGGGTGATAGTGCAACTTCATGTCATAATCCTTTAGAAGTTCCAACCATCTCCTCTGCCTGAGGTTCAGCTCCTTCTGTGTGAAAATGTACTTCAAACTCTTGTGATCCGTGTACACATCACAACGGTTTCCAATAAGAAAATGTCTCCAGGTCTTGATGCATGCACTACAGCTGCTAACTCCAAATCATGCGTGGCATAATTCAACTCATGCGGTCGAAGTTGACGCGAGGCATATGAAACGACTCTTCAGTCTTGCATAAGCACACCTCCAAGTCCTAAGCGAGAGGCGTCGCAATACACTTGGAAATCCTTGCGTATATCCGGCAGAATCAGCACTGAGGCTGTAACCAAACGTTTCTTCAGCTCCTGAAAACTTGCCTCACATTCACCTGTCCATTTGAACTTGGTGTCCTTCTTCAACAACTCCGTCATGGGCTTTGCAATCTTTGAGAAATTCTCAATGAATCTCCGATAATATCCTGTGAGTCCCAGAAAACTGCGGATCTCTCCAACTGAGGTGGGTGATAGCCAATCAGTGACTGACTTAACCTTGGTGGGGTCTACTGATATTCCTTCTCCTAATATAACATGTCCAAGGAATCCAACTTCCTTCAACCAAAACTCGCATTTGCTGAACTTGGCATACAACCGATGTTCCCTGAACTTCTCGAGAACTAAACGCAAATGCTCCTTGTGTTCCACTTCATTCTTCGAGTATACCAAAATATCATCAATGAACACCACAAGAAACTTGTCCAAGAACTCCACGAACACCTTATTCATCATACTCACGAAATAGGCAGGGGCGTTAGTCAATCCAAATGACATAACCATGTACTCATATAGCATGTACCTTGTGGTGAAGTCTGTCTTAGGTACACTACTAGGAAAAGGCCTACTAGTGGCGCACCAGTTTTGCCTACTAATGGCGCACTACTGGTGCGCCACTAGTACCACGCCACTAGTATTTTGTACTAATGGCGCACCACTGGTGCGCCATTAGTATAGGCCACGGTGCGCCATTAGTATTTTTGAATTTTGAAGGCGGGAAAATAGTAGTGGCGCACCGTCTAACCCCCACCGTGCGCCATTGCTATTTTTGAATTTTGAATTTGGATCTGGATCGCGATTTTTTTGCCCATTTTTTGCTTGTTTTTTTGCTCGTTTTTTTTCAAATTTTGTTCTCGTTTTTGGATCTTGTACGTTATTTTGCCATGTTCTTTTGCCGGAGAGGAGTTCGCCGGAGAGGAGGGCCGAGGTCACCGGAGAGGCGCTCGCCTACATCGCCGGAGAGGAGGAGGAGGTCGCCGGAGAGGAGTTCACCGGAGCATCGGAGAGGAGGAAGGAGAAACCATGAGGGGAGGGGAGGAGAGGAGGGAGGAGGAGCTCACCGGAGAGGAGGGAGGAGGAGCTCACCGGAGAGGAGGGAGGGAGGAGCTCACCGGAGAGGAGGGAGGAGAAACCGTGAGGGGAGGGGAGGAGAGGAGGGAGGAGGAGGTCGCCGGAGAGGAGGAGGAGGTCGCCGGAGAGGAGGATGGTAGTATGGTGGAGGAGAGAAGGGGAGAGGGAGTGGAGGAGATGAGGAGATGGAGTGGAGGAGAGGTAGAGTGGAGGAGAAGAATGAAGAGGTAAGGAGGAGAGGACCACGCCCAGCCATATATACGGCATAGTAATGGTGCACCGTGGGCAGGTGTGCCATTACTAACTTTTTTTATTTTTTTTTGATTTATTTTGAATTTTGAAGGCGGGAAGATAGTAATGGCGCACCATGGGCAGGTGCGCCATTAGTAAGTTTGAATTTTTTTGCCTCTCCAGATCTTAAAAGCCCCGTATCTTTTTTTCTGTTAGGTTTTTGAGGATTTTGAAAATGTTTAACGGGGTTCCCTCGGTTAAATTCAGATGTAACTTTTCAAGTAGATGATTTTTCATATAAAAAACTTTTTCTCCGAGTTCGTATGCAAAAGTTATGCCCATTTTACAAATTCTTGAGAGATTTTGCAAAAAAGTCAAAAATTCATGTTTGTAAATTTTGCTAACAACTAGACCACATATCACATGGGAATCTTATTTTCTTTTATTTTTTTGACATTTCTATCATTTTCTTTTATTTTTTTAAAAACTGAAAAGGCGGTGCACTGGGGGGGTGCATTCGGGGGAATGTTTGGGCCAAACTACTAATGGCGCACCGTGGGAGTGGTGCGCCATTACTAGTTCAACTAGTAATGGCGCACCACTCCCACGGTGCGCCATTAGTAGTTTAAAAAATAAAATAAAAAAAATTGATTTTTTTGAAACATAATTACTAATGGCGCACTGTGGGAGTGGTGCGCCATTACTAGTTTAACTAGTAATGGCGCACTATCCCCTGGTGGGCCATTACTAGTTTTGAAAAAATAATTTTTTTTTACTAATGGCGCACCGTGCATGTGGTGCGCCATTAGTATTTACACACTAATGGCGCACCAACACATGGCGCGCCATTACTATTTAGTAATGGCGCACCACATGCACAGTGCGCCATTAGTGTCCATATTGGCTATAGCTGTTTTTGTAGTAGTGGTATATCCTGTTCTCGGATCTTCAGCTGGTGATATCCTGATCGCAGGTCGATCTTTGAAAACACTTTAGCTCCTTGCAGCTGGTCAAACAAATCATTGATCATCGGCAGTGGGTACTTGTTCTTGATCGTTACTTCATTCAGTGCACGATAATGAACGACCATTCTTAATGATCCATCCTTCTTCTCAACCAAGAGGACTGGGCTCCCTATGATGATGAACTTCATCGGATGTAACCTTTCTCCAATAACTCCTTAATCTGCTTTTTGATCTTATCCAGATCATTCGCGGGCATCCGGTATGGTCTCTTTTATATTGGTTCGGTGCCTGGCAACAGCTCTATCAAATACTCAATATCTCGATCTAGCGGCATGCTTGGTAATTCCTCTGGAAATACATCTGGGCAATCCTTCACTATAGGCACTTCCTCCTGAACAACTCCTGAGAGGGAATTTACTTGAGTCCTTCTTGGAGTATGCTTGGATACATACTTGATCCTTTTTCCCTCCGGGGTGGTGAGCAGAATTGACTTGCTAGCGCAGTCAATGTTTCCTCCATACTTCGATAGCCAATCCATTCCTAGTATCACATCCAATCCTTGTGACTCCAGGATTATTAGGTCTGAGGGGAAAACATGGCTGCCAATGGTTAAGGGTAACCGGTCGCACCATCGGCTGGCCATATACTCTGCACCGGGTGAGCTCACTAGCAAGGGTGTCCTAAGGGCTAGGGTTGGCAACTTAAACTTGTCCACAAATCCCCTTGATATGTATGAATGCGATGCACCAGTATCAAAAAGAACGAGAGCGGTAAATGACTTAACCAAAAACTTACCGATAACTGCGTCTGGCTGCTCTTCAACCTCCTCCACGTAAACGTGGTTCACTTGTCCCATGTTGAAAGGGTTGGGCTTCTTCCCAGAGCTTCCATTGCCATTTCCATTCTTTGCTTCAGGACACTCAGTGGCATAGTGTCCAGTCTTCCCGCACTTGAAACAAGTAATGTGACTTTGATCCTTCTTGGCGGGTGTGGCTGGGTTAGAGCGGTTCTGATTGCTACCTGCTCCATTCCCATTTCCATTCTTGGGGCCACTGTGGTTATGCGAAACTCCTCCATTGTGGGTATGGTCTCCATGGTTATGGGTAAATCCTCCCGAGTTTGGGGTAAAACGAGGCTTCTGCTGAGCTCCTGAATTGTACTTCCCTTCTCCATACTTCCTTTTGCGACTCTCAATCTGCTGCTGCTTCCCTTCAATCATAAGAGCCTCATCTACCAACTCCTGGTAGTTGTTAAATGTTGCCACCATTAACTGCATGCTCATTTCATCATTCAGCCCTTCCATGAATTTCTCCTACTTCGCGGCATCTGTAGCCACATCATCTGGGGCATAGCGAGATAACTTACTAAACTCATCTACGTACTGAGCCACAGTACGATTTCCCTGGCGTAAGTTGCGAAACTCACGCTTCTTCATACTCATAGCTCCAGTTGAGACATGAGCACTGCAGAATGCTTGCTGAAACTAATCCCGGGTGATATTGGCTATAGGGAAAGTGGTCGTGTAATTCTCCCAACATGCGGCTGCGGGTCCATCCAATTGATGTGCGGCAAAACGCACCTTCTCCGCATCTGTGCAACCTGCGGTGGTCAACTCCCTTCCAATCCTGCGTAGCCAATCATCAGCAACTATCAGCTCGGTGCTACTGGAAAACACCGGCGGCTGCAACCTTAGAAAACGGGCTAAGTTGTCAACTGGAGGTGCTGGCGGTGGGTTGTTGTTGTTGTTGTTGTTGTTGTTACCTTGGTTCTGGACTAACAACTGCATCAAGGCATTCTGCTGCTGGATCAACTGAGTGAGCTCCGGTGGGAAGGCAAATCCGGTGTCACGTCTCGGAGGCATCTGATGGGTTTAGAGGGAAGAGATTAGAATAGAGTGAGGTCTAAGGGGAAAATCACTACCCATATGCCCATGAGACAAACAAATCAATTCATATCATATCACTCAATCAATCATGCAAGGGCATACAATTGATCTAACTATCGTTACAGTGCTCGGACTATACTATTTACATGGGGGAATACTACTGATCATATGGTGGTCTACTAGAAATTTTGATCGGTGGAAGACTCCATGATATCTGCTCCAGCTTCGTCTTCATAATCATCATCACTACTGTCGGGGTCAGAGTCGGTGTCGTCGATGATGATGTAGTCTTCAGAACAAATGTCCTTGGATTGGTCGTCATCTCCTTCTGGCGCGGGGTCTCCCATAAATACTCCTAGCTTCCTGGTTAGGTCGTCATTCTTCTCCACTAGTATCGCGATTTCCTCCTCGTATCCGTCGCGTGTAGATTTGAGTTCTTATTCTAGCTCCTTGTTCCTGGTCATCAGCTTCTTCAGATCTATCATGGTAGCGCACATCTGGTTCTCCTGGCGTCGAATGTGCTGGTTTAACTCCTGGATGAAAGCTGCAATGGACCTGTCCCTCCTGGTGCTGATCATCTCCCATTGCTCGTCTCGGTGCCCACATATCTGGTAGATGGTGTCCATAAGTTCGTTGTGATAAACTTCGCCGATGCGTCCCATGGCGATGTGGGCTGCCATGTTCTTTCCTAGACTCCAGGTTGGTGCATCGAAGGAAAACTCTATGGGCTTAGTAACTGGCGTGAATGTCCTTCCTGGAACTTGAACTCGAATCATCCAACGCTCCTCTTTTGGTAAAGTGGCGGTGTAGGTCCCAGTGAAGCTTGGTATTCCAATGTTCAGGTACCTAGTGACTTCCTTCAAGTGTCGTCCAAAGGGTGTGTCTTCATCCGGTTGTGCAAACTTGTTCCTTGAGTCCGCCATCCTATAGAGTAGAAAATGGAGAGGAGTCAGAAATGAGTAGAGAAGAGTGACCTATGGCTCATCTTAGTGGTCGTGTCCTACATTCAGCGTATGCTCTGATACCATCTTGTAGCGACCCGACCTCAGACGGTCAAGTCTCTGTGTTCAATGTCATCCCTGGATCGGTAATGCTGACACACACAATACTCGAATGGATTTATAACAGAGTAGCAATCACACACTTATTACATCAAATGTCTCAAGAGAGAGCTTATTACAATAAATATGTCTTAAGGCCATCTAAATAAGATAACAGCGGAAGGCTTGGAAGATAAAGTGAGTCCAGCAACTCCAACGGCATATCTGAGTGCACGACAAACGACCTAGCGCACCTTACTCTTCGTCTGAAAAGTCTGCAACATGATATGTTGCAGACCGAAAACGGGTCAGCACATGGAATATGCTGGCAATATAACACAGTAGAGCAATGAAGAGAATAAAGGCTATCACTACATGCATATATGGCTGGTGGAGGCTCTACGGTTATAATGTTTTGCGAAAAGCCAATTTTTCCCTACAACAAAAGGAATATATTTTTATTTAACTATCATGGTAGTTGAAACATTGAGAAGGTACCCCCATCTCAATCCCAATTAAAAGTAATTATCAACCCAACAAATTAAATTAGAGTGATGAGATCAACATGATAATCCAAGAACCAGATACTCAAGATGTCCATAACCGGGGACACGGCTAACCATGATTAGTTTGTACACTTTGCAGAGGTTTGCACACTTTTCCCCACAAGACTCAATCTCCTCCGTTGGATTTCTCGCACTACATGATGTTTGAGAAACAGATGACCGAGACACAGTCTTTCAGACGCATTACCTCTAACCCCGGGTAGATAGTACCAACCTACATCCTCTACATCTGCTAGCCTACCACTGGAAGAGGTCATGCAACATACTCAACTATGCTAGAGCCCGTAATAGCTTGTGGCTGCACACATAAGTTTCTTGCGGGAATAATCTTATGACCCCTTTGAGCCTGGGTGGCGGACCATAGGAGGATCACACGGTATAACCCAGGATCTCCTAGGACAACACTGGTATAACCCTAAGTGCCCAAACCAACAATCCACCCAGATGTGTATTAAAGTTGCCACCTTAAGTTGAACCATTAATTAACAATCTCACGTCTTTCGTGGATACACTCAAACCCGATCCACGTCTACTGGCATATCATGGCAATATAAGCATGGCGTAGAAGTAACTCACAAGGGTTTGATAATAAAACAGGTAATATGGAACATGATGCTAAACCCGTTGTTGATCACCAACGTCGGTTAAATCCAAAAATGAAGGAAGTGGTAAGAACAAAAATCTTAAAACTTCTGGAAGCAAGTATAATCTATCCTATAGCTGATAGTAGATGGGTAAGTCCTGTTCATTGTGTTCGTAAGAAAGGAGGTATTACCGTTGTTCCTAATGATAAGAATGAACTTATTCCACAAAGAATTGTTACAAGCTATAGAATGATAATTGATTTTATAAAATTAAACAAAGGAACTAGAAAAGATCATTACCCTCTGCCTTTTATTGATCAAATGCTAGAAAGATTATCTAAGCACACACATTTTTGCTTCCTTGATGGATACTCTGGTTTTTCACAAATACCTGTTTCTCAACCTGATCAAGAAAAGACCACTTTTACTTGTCCCTTTCGAACTTATGCTCATATATGTATGCCTTTCGATTTATGCAATGCACCTGCTACCTTTCAAAGATGTATGACTGCTATATTCTCTGACTTTTGTGAAAAGATTGTTGAGGTTTTTATGGATGACTTTTCTGTTTATGGAAAGTCTTTTGATGATTGTTTAAGCAATCTTGATCGAGTTTTGCAGAGATGCGAGCAAACAAATCTTGTCTTGAATTAGGAGAAGTGCCACTTTATGGTTAATGAAGGCATTGTCTTGGGTCATAAAATTTCTGAAAGAGGTATTGAAGTGGACAAAGATAAGGTTGATGCAATTGAGAAAATGCCATGTCCTAAATATATCAAAGGTTGTAGCGACCCGACCTCAGACGGTCAAGTCTCTGTGTTGAGTGTCATCCCTGGACCGGTAATGCTTACACATAGAGTACTCGAATGGATTTATAACGAAGTAGAAATCACACACTTATTACATCGAATGTCTCAAGAGAGAGATTATTACAATAAATATGGCTTAAGGCCATCTAAATAAGGTAAGAGTGGAAGGCTTGGAAGATAAAGTGAGTCCATCAACTCCAACGACATAGCTGAGTGCACGACAAACGACCTAGCGCACCTTACTCTTCGTCTGAAAAGTCTGCAACATGATATGTTGCTGCCCGAAAACGGGTCAACACATGGAATATGCTGGCAATATAACGCAGTAGAGCAATTAACAGAATAAAGGCTATCACTACATGCATATATGGCTGGTGGAGGCTCTACGGTTATAATGTTTTGCGAAAAGCCAATTTTTCCCTACAACAAAAGGAATATATTTTTATTTAACTATCATGGTAGTTGAAACATTGAGAAGGTACCTCCATCTCAACCCCAATTAAAAGTAATTATCAACCCAACAAATTAAATTAGAGTGATGAGATCAACATGATAATCCAAGAACCAGATACTCAAGATATCCATAACCGGGGACACGGCTAACCATGATTAGTTTGTACACTCTGCAGAGGTTTGCTCACTTTTCCCCACAAGGCTCGATCTCCTCCGTTGGATTTCTCGCACTACATGATGTTTGAGAAACGGATGACTCAAACACAGTCTTTCAGAAGCATTAACTCTAACCCCGGGTAGACAGTACCAACCTACACCCCCTACATGTGCTAGCCTACCACTGGAAGAGGTCATGCAACATACTCAACTATGCTAGAGCCCATAATAGCTTGTGGCTGCACACGGAAGTTTCTAGCAGGAATAATCTTATGATCCCTTTGAGCCTGGGTGGCGGACCAAGGAGGATCATACGGTATAACCCCGGGATCTCCTAGGACAACACTGGTATAACCCCAGGTGCCCAAACCAACAATCCACCCAGATGTGTATTAAAGTTGCCACCTTAAGTTGAACCATGAATTAACAATCTCACATCTGTCATGGATACACTCAAACCCGATCCACGTCTACTGGCATATCATGGCAATATAAGCATAGCGTAGAAGTAACTCCCAAGGGTTTGATAATAAAACAGGTAATAGGTTCTACCTCATCATCTACTTCCCAATACCCACATGTTAATCACATCCTACTCATGCAATGTTTGAGGATTGTATCTAATGCATAAAAACTGGGTATGAAAAGAGTATGATCAATGTGTTACTTGCCTTGCTAAGGATCCGCAAAACATAGTGACTCGTAATAGCACGCTTCGCACTCCGGGAATTCTATCGCAAACAAACAATAGCATACATAGGCACTCAAGCATAGATGCACGGGTAAAACTCAAATAAGAAGATCAAATCTGAAAACTCAACTGAAGAGATTCTATCTGCAAAAAGAATCAACCAAATCGGAGCTACGGAATTGAAACTACGGTCAAAAGAACTTCGAATTCAAATCAGCTTGAAACCAAATTTCAAATTGTCAAAACCTTGTTCAAGTTGTTTAAATAGAAGGAGGGTTTCGAGACGAAGATTTTGGCATTGGTTTCACTGGATTTGGACAAACGGTTAAGAAAAACGGCGAGGGTTTGAAAATCAGGGGCTATTCTGCGATAAAAGTAATCGCGGATAGGTCCCTAGACAAAAAAAAGACTAACAAACGAACGTTCGCTGTCTGAACCTAACCGGCGAATAGCGTTCGTAAAAGCGAACGAACGTCCGCTAAATAACTAAACCAAGAAAACCGAACCGATAAAAGAAAAAAACGCATCTAGGGTTTCTAAAAAAACCGATCGGTTTTTACCTAAACCGAAAAAAACCGGCGGATCCGGATCGGATTTGGAACGGCGGCGGCTCCGGCGGCGACTCCGGCGAGGCGAGGCGCTGCGGGGCGGCGGCGGGGTGCGGCGCGGGGCGGGCGGCGTGCGGCGGGCGTGACTGCGTGCTGCTGCTGCTGCGGGAGGCGGGGCGAGGCGGGGGTCGAGGCGGCGGCGGCAACATATAAAGGGGGAGGGGGAGGGGCTCGGCTTGGGCAAGGGGCAACCGAGGCGGCGGCGGTGTCCCGGACACCGGCGGAGTCCGGCTCGGCTGGGCTTCGGCCCAGTTCGGTCCGCGAAGAGTTTTTTTAAACAGATTCCGCCGGAAAAAATCCTAAATAAATAAAAATAAAAATCTAAAAATGCCAAAACAAATTTTCACCGTCTAACTAAAATATTTAGGACAAAATGAAAATTTTCTTGGCCTAATTCAAATAAAATAGCAATAAAATCCAAATAAAATTATTTATTTGATTTTAATATTTTTCCTCCAATATTTCATTTATTTTGGAGAAGCCATATTATCTCCTCTCATATAGTTTAATTTGAAATATTTTCGGAGAGAAAAATAACTAAAACCAAAATGATCCTTGTTTCGATATTTGAGAAAATTCAAATATGAAAACGGTGAAATCTCTAACTCTCTCCGTGGGTACCTGAGTTGCTTAGAATTTCGAGGATCGCAAAACAAAACGCAATAAAATATGATATGCATGAATGACCTATGTATAACATTCCAAATTGGAAATTTGGGATGTTACAAAGGTATTCGTAGTTTCCTAGGTCATGCTGGTTTCTATAGGAGATTTATCAAAGACTTTTCTAAAATTTCTAGGCCTCTTACGAATCTTTAGCAAAAGGATGTTCCTTTTGTTTTTGATGATGATTGTTTAGAAGCCTTCGAAACACTCAAGAAAGCCTTAATTTCTGCACCTATTGTTCAACCACCTGATTGGAAATTGCCTTTTGAAATTATGTGTGATGCTAGTGATTATGCTGTTGGTGCTGTTCTAGGACAATGAGTTGATAAGAAACTGAAGTTTATTCATTATGCTAGTAAAACTCTAGACAGTGCTCAATGAAATTATGCAACTACTGAAAAAGAATTGTTAGCAGTGGTGTTTGCTTGTGATAAATTTAGATCTTACATTGTTGATTCAAAAGTAATTGTTCACACCGATCATGCTGCTATTAAATGTATTATGGAAAAGAAAGATGCTAAACCTAGACTTATTTGATGGGTTCTCTTGCTACAAGAATTTGATTTACATATCATTGATAGAAAGGGAGCTGAGAACCCATACCTGATAACTTGTCTAGGCTTGAAAATGTGCTTGATGACCCACTACCTATTGATGATAGCTTTCTGATGAGAAGTTAGCTGCAATAAATCTTGCTCATAACACTTCTTGGTATGCGGACTATGCTAATTACATTGTTGCTAAATATTTACCACCTAGCTTTACATACCAACAAAATAAAAAATTCTTCTATGATTTAAGACATTACTTTTGGGATGATCCACATCTTTATAAAGAAGGAGTAGATGGTATTATTAGATGTTGTGTACCTGAGCATGAATAGGGACAAATCCTATGGAAATTTCACTCCGAAGCTTATGGAGGGCATCATGTTGGAGATAGAACTGCTCACAAGGTATTGCAATCTGGGTTTTATTGGCCTACTCTCTTTAAGGATGCCCGTAAGTTCGTCTTATCTTGTGATGAATGCCAAAGAATAGGTAATATCGGTAAGCGTCAAGAAATGCCTATGAATTATTCACTTGCTGTTGAACCATTTGATGTTTGGGGATTTGATTACATGGGACCTTTTCCTTCCTCTAATGGGAACATATTTTGGTTGCTGTTGAATATGTTGCTAAATGGGTAGAAGCTATTCCAACCAGTAGTGCTGATCACAACACCTCTATTAAAATGCTTAAGGAAGTTATTTTTTCAAGGTTTAGAGTCCCTAGATATTTAATGACTGATGGTGGTTCACACTTTATTCATGGTGCTTTCCGTAAAATGCTTGCTAAGTATGATGTTAACCATAGAATTGCATCACCTTATCGTCCTCAGTCTAGTGGTCAAGTTGAACTTAGCAATAGAGAAATAAAATTAATTTTGCAAAAGACTGTCAATAGGTCCCGGAAGAATTGGTCTAAGAAATTAGATGATGCACTTTGGGCTTATAGAACAGCATATAAAAATCCTATGGGTATGTCTCCTTATAAAATGGTTTATGTAAAAGCTTGTCATTTGCCTCTTGAGTTAGAACATAAAGCATATTGGGCAATCAAAGAACTCAACTATGATTTCAAACTTGCAGGTGAAAAGAGGTTATTTGATATTAGCTCATTAGATGAATGGAGAACCCAAGCTTATGAAAATGCCAAGTTGTTTAAAGAAAAAGTCAAAAGATGGCATGATAAGAGAATCCAAAAGCGTGAGTTTAAAGTTGGAGAATATGTTCTTTTGTACAACTCTCGTTTCAGACTCTTTGCAGGAAAACTCCTCTCAAAATGGGAAGGACCCTATGTTATCGAGGAGGTTTATCGGTCTGGAGCTATCAAAATAAATAATGCCGAAGGTACTAACCCGAAGGTTGTTAACGGGCAACGAATAAAACATTATATCTCAGGTATGCCAATTAATATTGAAAGTAATGTTATCCAAACTTTGACATTGGAAGAACACATAAAAGAGTCCTTCCCGAACACTCCAGAATCCTGAAAATAAGGAGGTACGTGATACGGTAAGTATACGGACTCCGAAAAATTTGCAAAAATAATTTTTGTCAGTTTTGGAATATTTAGAAAATAAGGAAAATAAGAAACTTCCAAGAAGCGTACCCTGGTGAGCACAAGACACCAGGGCGCGCCTGGCTTGCCAGACATGCCCAGGTGGGTTGTGCCCACCTCGGGTACCTTCCGGACTCCGTTTTTCTACAGTTTGCTTGTTTCCCAAGATAAAAAATCTTTATATACCCCCTGAACCTGTTGACCACCGTATCGCAGAGAAATCTTCTGTTCTCTTTTCTTGCTATTTTTGTCAGATCTATTAAGCCAGACATCATGTCTTCTTACTCCTCCAACAATGTAGAAGAGGATGCTTGGTTGATGAAGATCGAGTTGTAGAGAGAAGGATCCGTAGAAGCCATCAAGGGAGACGAGAGCAAGGAGGCTACCATTGATCAACCCCCGGTGTTCGAGCAAGCACTACCAGCCGAGGAGGAAGAAGAAGAAGATATCCTTAAACCTTACTATGCTCATCTTACTCCTATTGAGATTGAAGCCTTTCGCATCATTGAAACGGTTCGTGTGCAAAGAGCACATCATCCACCTCCGGAGCGTCATCCATTGATTGGAGAATCTCTTGATCCTTAAGGACATGATCGCTTCATCACCACCACCTTCTTCTTCATCACCAAAAGAAAATTGAGTATCGGGTATGGGCACTCCCCTTGGCTTCTGCCAAGCTTGGGGGAGGTGCCACAGTATCGTATCATCCACACTATCTTCTGCCTTTACTTATTTTAGTTCGATCTTTTGCTTTAGATGAATAAAAGTTTAGTTCGATCCTTTCTTTTCAAGAGTTTGCTTAGTGATCTATCCTTGTAATTGTGTGCGAGATATATAATAAAGTTTAGTTTGAGTTTTTGATTTCTTTACTTTCATGTTGCAATAAAAAGAAAGGAAATAAATAAAAAGAAGGGAAATAACACTACAAAAAAATACACTTCCGTGATGATACGTGTTTGTCACAGTAGGTCACTTTTTTGTCATGCATGTACATCCATGACGATTTTATGACAGAATCAAGATAGTCATACCTGTGCTGTCGTAGAAGTGTTCCATGACATTACCAAAATTATCATCACGGAAGTGTCCACTTCCATGACGATAAATCGCGCGTCATAAAAGTGCTTTCGTCAAGGGTGACCGACACATGGCATCCACCGTAACGGGTCGCCGTTTAGCTATCGGGTCCGGTTTTGGTTCTGATAACCCGCTAACAGCCACGACCAATGCCGATTTTCCACGTGTAAAATTCTCATTGGCTGACGGAACCACGTGTCAGCTCCGCGTTGGCACAGGTGTCACTCATCCAATGGGTGAGATGCGCCTATGATATGTTGACACGTGGACCGGCCCAAAAGTGGCCCATAAAGATTAAATGGGCCGGCCCAACTAAAGGCCCACAAGATTTTGCGGACCATATGGGCCCGCCCAGCTAAAGGCCAACGAGATTTCGCTGACCATAACGGGACGACCCAGCTAAAGGCCCACAAGATTTTGAGGACACTAGTGGGCCGGCCCGTTAACTGGCTGCCATGTTTTGGGCCAAATGCCGGCCCATATTTGATCCGGTCCATTAACAACCTGCCACGTTCCGGGCCTAATAAAGGCCCGTATGAGATCTGGCCCGTTAAAAGCCTACCATGTTCTGGGCCAAATTACGGCCCAGATCAGATCCGGCCTTTAAGAGGCTTTGGGCTAAATTATGGCCCATATCAGATTCGGCCTGTCAACTGGACGCTATGCTTTTGGGCCCACTTGCTAAAGGCCCATTTAGTAATTCGGCCTGATATTAGTTTCGGCCTGTTAAAGGCCCGTTTAACATTTTGGCCCTATATTTATTTCGGCCTGTTAAAAGCCTGTCATATAGTTGGGCCTAACTACGACCCAGTTTGCATCCGGCCTGCTCACACCCGATAATCTGATTGGTCCAAACAAGGACCGAGACAATTTTGGCTTGTTAACGGCCCATGATGTGATTGGCACAATCATGGGACGGGGTCTATTTGGGCTTGCTGCCGGCCCATGAGCTGTTCGACACGTTTCAGGCCCAACCTACTTTTCAGCCTCCTAAAAGCCCATTGAGTTTTCTTGCGAAACTAGGGCCGGCGGTTTACTCGGCCTATTAAAGGCCCGAATCTACAAATGGGCCAGTTTACATTTAGGCCTGTTGACGAACCAAGATGACTGGGCCCATGATGCGGATCATACATAGTGATTTGCATGACGCCCGATTATGTACCGTAATTTTACGGTTTGGCCGGTTTACTGCGAAGACAAGATATATAAACAGTAAAATAACTGCAGCATCGTGAATAAGAAAAAACCTAGACTATACAATAAAGAAATTACGACATATTACATCCACTGGGCATCAAAGTTCACCACTATGATAAAGCACAAGCAGACAGCAGATTACATACACTGGGCATCAAAGATCGCCACCAGTACAAATAAACACGCCGACAAAATAATATACAGAACCGACAACACTTCAATAGAATTCAAGAAATGTTAGCCCTGCTCGGGAGCTGCAGCACAAGTAGCTGAGCAAGCTGATGAGACTGCGCTTGTTTGACACTTATATCATCCTCACTCTGAAAGATAAACAAGCAGACAGATGACAGGTTTTGCACATATAAGTATCAGTGCTGACAATTCATCACATTTCTTACTGACGAATAAAGTGACACAGTTTGAAATAGCATTAACACAATATGGTATTGTTCAGGTTAAGACATGGCAGGAAATGACATTGTGAAGGAGTTGGCAGCTTCACGACACCACTGGATTACAGATCAAGAACTCATAAGTATCAATGGTTAGTGTGCTGTCAATTTATCCCATTTCAGATTGGCAAATAAAGAGATGGTTTAAATAATAGTAGAATGATATGACATTGTTCATAGTTAAGTCATTGCAGAATATGACATTGTGCTGTAGTGGGTAGGTTCACCACACCACTGGATTACGGATCAAGAACAGAAGCATACATGCAGTGCAAAAGAAGACCACTTGCTCTGTATAGTTTAATTTACATGGTATGAAGAAGGAACTTTGTTGTACAACTGAAAAACTTAAATTGAGAAGGACAAACTTTTGTTTATGAACTACATAATAAACTTTAACCATGCAATTTGATGCAAACACCAAAAATAAACAGCTGTTGCAGTCATGCCTAACCAAATATACACAACAAAGTTTGAAGGCTTGAGAAGGACAAACTTACATTCTTGGTGAAGACAGGCTCTATAAAGACCTTGTCCATGCTGATGGGGGGGGGCAATTCAAGAAGTTTACCACATAATCTTCTTCATAAGCATTGCCTTTATTCTACATTTTGTTAAGAGTAAATATAGATGTGATAATATAAGAAAAAATGGAGAATACTTAAGATAAGATGAAGAGTGATGCTACATAACCAAGTAGCTATAAATATAAGTACAGCGATACAGGCAAAAGGTATAGCCAAGAGCAATGCAGAGCTAAACTTCTTCAATACCATCGGTGTTATCCGACCTTATGGTAAGAGTAAATATAGATCTGATGTGTAGAAAATGGAGGGCAAAGGAAAATAAGCTGCAGAGTGATGGTACATGAACAACTAGTTGTCAATATAAGTACACTCATAAAGGACAACAGGTACTTACAAGAACAACGCAGAGCTAAAAAATTTCATTGGCATTGGATATATTCTACACTAATGTAACCATTCATACATATCAGATAATTTGGAGCGAACAATTGATAAACAAGCTATCATGCGTACTACTGTCACATAATGAACAAGGTATGAATGCAAGTACAGTGATACATGACAACAAGTACTAACAAGAGCAAAGCAGCGGGCAACATATTTGCGATATCCTATCGTCCTTTTCAAACCGGAATTCTTCTTCGAGCAGATTCCCTGCAAAAAGATCCGTAAGGCACATGTGGAAAAGTAGAAGTTCAGATTGTCATGTGATATCATAGACAATACCTCATCCCGGGAACGAGACCAGTGCATAACAAGGTTTTTCCATTCAATGTCTTCTAAATTTAGCACAGGAGACTACACCGGAAATTCGTTTATAGACTTGCCATCAAAGTGTGATTTCCTTAGGTAACACCGATACTGCTGTAATGCTTCCTTGAAAAGTGCAAGCAAGCTTTGCTATTCATGACTATCCAGATTGACCCTCGCCTACTTACAACAATGTAATGTAAATCATTGATGTGTTCAATCAGCAGAAAATAGGAAAGTAATCACCATGAATAATAGCACTTACGCGTAAGTGGGACAGGAAGATGTGAAAATGGTGTTTGTCTTCACTATAATCTTCCCATGATGGGAATATATGCACGTAGTCCCTAACAACATTGAAAGCATTGTCTTTTAAATTGGGAATAACTGGAATGGGGTTCCAATCTGCAGCAATTGGCCGTCTCTGCAGTTGGGATAGGTCTTCGGCCGGTGGACTTGCTGTACTTTTTGCTAGAGTGGGATTTTTCTATGGTAGGACTAGTGCTATGGCAACTGAAATCGGCATACCTTTTGCTGGAGTGCAGGTCTTGTGTGGTCACTACAAAAAAAGACACATCCGTGACATTTTGTGCCGAACGAATTTTTTTCTGTCATACATATGACACTTCTATGACGATAATTGTGACAAAACCCGGTATCATCATAGATGTGGTGGGCTCCTACTTCTATGACAAAAAATCATGACAGAAAATGGGCTTTTCGTCCTGGGCGGGCCGGAGATGCAGCTGCATGACATTCTTTGGGCCGTCCATGACGGAAAAAACCGTGGTAGAAGCGAGGGCGAGGAAAATTTCGGGGAGTTCCCGGTTACGGTGGGAGGTCGGGGGCCGAGCGATGCGCGTTTCTCTCGTACACGTATGCGCGTGTGTGCGAGGCGTTGGCTCTAACTGAACCCGAGCGAGGCGTTGGGCTCTAACTGAACCCGAGCGATTGCACTGCAGGCTATGCGTTACTGAACCCGAGCGATCGATCGATGGCTGTTAACTGAACCCGATCGAGCGATTCCTTCGCTACTGCTACTAACTGAAGCCGATCGATGCTGCCTCTGGATGAACAGTGAGCGTTGCTGGGGGGGTTTGGATGAACAGTTGCCGGTGGGGGTGGATGAACAGAACCCCGTGGTGTTGCCTCTGGATGAACAGGACCCCGATCGATCGAGCCGGTTGGGGCTGGATGAATAGGACCCCGTGGAGGGCAGGATGAATAGGACCACCCCGTGGAGGGCAGAATGAATAGTAGACGGTGGAGGGCTGGATGAACAGTAGCCTGTGGAGGGGTGGTTGAATAGGAGCCCGTGGAGAGGGCTGGTTGAACAGTAGCCGGTGGAGTAGCGCGTGGTGGAGGCTGGATGAACAGGAGCCCGTGGATGAACAGTCGCAGGTGGAGGCTGGACGAGGTCGACGGTGGATGAACAGTAGCCCGTGGAGGCTGGAGGGGGTCGACGATGGAGATGAACAGTATCCCGTGGAGTCCCGTTTTGCGGTACACCACACCCCTCCCGATGAACAGGACCCCCGTTTCGACCGTAGCGCTCCAACACAAGTCCATTTCCTCTGTTTTGCGGTACGCCACACCCCTCCCGATCAACAGGACCCCCGTTTCAACCGTAGGAGGTCCGTTTCCTCCGTTTTGCGGTACGCCAGATCCCTCCCGATGAACAGGATCCCATTTCAAACATGGCCGGTCGAACACAAGGCCGTTTCCGTTGTTCTGCGGTACGCCAGGCCTCGTTTCCATCGGCTGTTCCGTCCAAGCCCTCCTGATGAACACGACGACACATTCCGTTCCGACCCAGCCGGTTGGCTCCCATGTGTTCTGTTGCCTCCCGATGAACACGACGCATTCCGTTGCCTCCCCATGAACACGACGCATTCCATTGCCTCCCCATGAACACGACGACGACGCTGTTTCTCCGTTCCGACCCAGCCATGTACATGAGCCCTGGCCGTACGTATGCGCGAGTAGGCGTTCGAGACCCCGCCCGTATGTATACATACGTGGCCGTATTTTCTTTCTTGCACCCTGGCCGTTGTACGTACGTGTACATGCTACATGCGCCCCTCTACTACGACACGTACGCGCCTCTACTACGACACGTGCGCGCCTCTACATCCACCAGTATATATGTACGTACACGTTCGCGACCAGAATGACAATGCTACGTACCCTTGACCAAGTGGGTCCCGACTGTCAGGCACTTCCTTGCCTGCGAAGATGTAGCTGGTGGGTCCTAGCAGTCAGGGGGCGAATCTTTTTTTGCCCGGACGCACTTCCTTGCGTGCGAAGATGTAGCTGGTGGGTCCCAGCAGTCAGGGGCAAACATTTTTTTCATGAAATACGGTGGCCCATCTGGTGGGTCCCAGCTGTCAGGTGGAGGAATAATTATTTTGCACGTAATAAGGAGGCACTTCCTTGCTGCGGCCGTGGACCCAGCTGTCAGCCTCTCCACGTACAGTCGACGTCCGATGGAAGCCATTCCTTGACCACGTTGACCACGCCGCGCCGAGAGCACCAGGGCGCTGGACGACGGCGAGGCCTAGGAAGGGGATGACGCGGAGCCGGGGAAGATGCGGCAGTGGATGTCCACGTGTAGAGGAGTACGAGGGTTCACTGGTTCGCTGCGGTGTGAGGCTGCCGTCGCCGCAGAATAACAGGGGGTGTGGGTGAGTAGAGGGATGGCCTGGCCAGCGGTGGGAGTAGTAGGGGGCGGTGAGGCCTCCGCCGCATCGCAGCCGGCCACGGGAGGCAGGAGCACAAGGCACGACCGGCGTTGGTTTGGGCGGCTGGAGCAAGAAGACCAGAGGTTGAAGAAGCACTACGGCCGTTGGATGGACATCGTACGGTCACTGGAGCTAGAATCGTGCATATTGACTAAGTTGACAAAGCCCTGCGTCCCCGTCAACTTAGTAGGCCCACAAGTCAGCCTGCCACTATACTGGGTCCCAGCTAACAGGGGGAGTATTCATTTTTTTGTGCGTAATAAGGAGGCACTTCCTTGCGTGCAAAGATATAGCTGGTGGGTCCGAGCTGTCAGCGGCGGTAATGTTTTTTTCACGAAATACGGAGGCCCTTTCGGTGGGTCCCTGATGTCAGGTGGAGGAATCATTATTTTGCGCGTAATAAGGAGGCATTTCCTTGCGTTCGGCCGTGGACCCAGCTGTCGGCCTCTCCACGTACAGTCCACTTCAGATGCATGTCGATCGTTGACCACGTTGACCAGGCCGCGCCGAGAGCACCAGGGCGGTGGACGACGGCGAGGCCTAGGAAGGGAACGACACGGAGGCAGTGAAGACTCGGCAGTTGTTTCCCACGCGGATGGGAGTACGACTGTACGAGGGTTTACTGGTTCGTCTGCCGTCGACGGAGAATAACAGCAGGTGTGGGTGAGTAGAGGGATGGCTAGGCCAGCGATGGGAGTATGGTGGGGCGGTGAGGCCTGCGTGGCAGCACAGCCGGCCGCGGGGAGGAGGGAGCAGGCAGTCCCGCCGGCGCTTGTTTGAGCGGCTGGAGCAGGAAGAGCAGAGATTGAAGAAGCATGACGGCCGTTCGATGGACATCCAACAGTCACTGCTTGTGCGTCAACCTTTTTTTAGGAAAGCCTCAAATCTGTGGAAAACAGCATACAACCCATCTGCCATTATTTCTAATAATTTACAGCCCATTTGCTAATTCTTAAGGTTTTTTTGGAGCCCATATTCTTTTTGTTAGCATTACAGCCCATATTGTGGCCACGGTTAAAAAATTATACGAAATTTTGCATATTTCGGTGCGGTCTGAACTATTTTTAATCCCGAAATTTCGACTCACATTCAAACTGATTTTAAAAATAAATGTATGTCAATATAAAATCCAACAAATTCTCCACGCATAAAAATTAATGCAATTTAAAATCTCGAAATGAAAAAAATATATTTGAAACTAATTGCCGGTTTGATGTGTTTTAAAAATGTACAGCCCATTTCTCATTACTGATAGGCCATTTTCTCGGCCAGCCGAATGAAGCTCTCCTCGTCTTAAAAGATTTGCAGCCCAACAGGCCTGACAAAGTGACTTACTTGGCAAATCACAAAAAAACTGGGCGGTGGCCGTGGACCCAGCTGTCAGCCTCTCCACGTACAGTACTCTTCCGATGGAAGTCGGTCGTTGACCATATTGACCACGCCGCGCCGATAGCACCAAGGCGGTGGACGACGGCGAGGCCTAGGAAGGGGATGACGCGAAGCCGGGGAAGACGCGGCAGTGGATGCCCACGCGGAGAGGAGTACGAGGGTTCACTGGTTCGGCTGCGGCGTGAGGCTGCCATCGCCGTAGAATAACAGGGGGTGTGGGTGAGTAGAGGGATAACCTGGGCCAGCGGTGGGAGTAGTAGGGGGTGGTGAGGCCTCCGCGGCATCACAGCTGGCCACGAGACGCAGGAGCACGCAGCACGACCGGCGCTGCTTTGGGCGGCTGGAGCAAGAAGTCCAGAGGTTGGAGAAGCACTATGGCCGTTGGATGGACATCGTACGGTCACTGGAGCTAGAATCGTTCATATTGACTAAGTTGACAAAGCCCTCCGTCCTCGTCAACTTAGTAGGCCCACAAGTCAGCCACCCACTATGGTGGGTCCCAGCTAGCAGGGGGTATTCATTTTTTGGTGCATAATAAGGAGGCACTTCCTTGCGTGCGAAGATATAGCTGGTGGGTCCGACCTGTCAGCGGGGGGAACGTTTTTTTTGCGAAATACAGAAGCCCTTCCCACGTACAGTGCACGTACAGTGCGTAATAAGGAGGAACTTTCCTTGCATGCGACCATGGACCTCGTGGGTCCCAGCCGTCACGCTCTCCATGTACAGTCCTCTTCCGTTGACTCTCATATGTTGACCACGCCGCGCCGAGCGCACTGAGGCGATGGACGACGGCGAGGCCCCAGACTGGAACGACCCGGAGATGGGGAAGACACGGCAGTGGAATCGCAAACGGATAAGAGTGGGAAACTTGACTGGTTCGGGTGCGGGGTGGGCCTACACTCGGCAGAGAATAACATGAGGTGCGGAGTGGAGGGATGGCCTGGCCGTCGGCGGGGTAGCGTTTCGCTGAGGAGCGCAAAACAACGCCGCTGGACGCCGAAGGCTGGAGCAGGCGGTTCCGGCAGCGCTGGGGGAAGAAGACGAGAGATTGAAGAAGAATGCCGACCGTTGGATGTAAATCCAACGCCTTCTTAGGCTTCGACCTACTGGCCCACACGTCAGCCAGTCCATTTGTTTTTTTAGTCCATTTGGTGGGCTGGGTGAAACAATGATGTAGCATCTATGCAGCCCGTTTAAATCCCATTTGCATTTTTCTCGAAATCCGCGGACTTGCTGGGCTGGGTGAAAATATCATGTTGGGCTAGATGGAGAAATGTTATAAAAACATAAACACATGATTGCACGTCAGTAAAATCTTTGCAAGCTTATTATTATTATTTTGTAAGAACTTTCAACTTACAAAATAAAATATCATTTTAATTTGATGAGTTAATAGTACGTGGGGTATTATTATTTTTTAGGCTAGACGTGGGACAGTTGAATTGGTTCTAGGGGAAAGTACTGGGAGAAAACTCAGTTTACATCGAAAAAGAAAGTGGGAGAAAATTCAGAGACCTGCTGGGTCCACCTGAGGAGGGGAATATGTTGGGAGGAAGGAGATTCAAAGCACGGCAGCTGAGTGAACTAGTTTTTTTTACGGACAAGTGAACTAGTTTACATACATAAGCAAATAGCCACTAAAAAAGCAATCAGGTTAATGGGTTCTTAAAAGAAATATTTCGGACAAAACAGATAATTACGACACATAGGCTAATGCACGAAACACTCAGATGATAAAGGTGCTTATAAACAGATAAAGTACAACATCTAGACCTTCCTGGCACGCTTGATCATGACGCTGCGGCTGTCCATGTACTCGTCGGTTACGAGAAGCAGACACACCCTCATGTCCAAGATCTGCCTGTACATGTCGTAGCATGCGTATGCGTCCTTGGCTGCATAGGTTATGTAGGCTTGATTCAGAGGTACCTCCCACGTGTTCAGGTCATCTTCTTTCATGTTGGCGTATCAGGGGTCGATGATGGTCTCAGCAAGGTCAACTACGGAGTCCTTCTCTTGCCCGTTGCTGATGATCTTGTATTGCTTCTGGACGTCGACAAGCTTGTTGCACCAGATGGCCGAATCATCGCGTTCTTCCTTCTCTCCACTGTAGCGAAGGTGCAGTCGGCGCTGCCGATGAAACGGGCGAATGCTCCAGAACCTGGTGTAGCCATAGGACTGAGGCGAGGCAGAGCTTCACCGAGTCCGTATCGTTGGTGTACATCACATTCAACTTGGTGCAGCCATAGGACTGAACGGCGAACTCAAAGGGGAACTCCTTGCTGAAGTCCATATCCAGCAGGCTCACCCCTCGGTTCGCCATTGGAGTCTCTTCGAGTGAACGAGTGTGTAGGCGGCGGCAGTAGTTCATTTTTCAGCTCTTGGGGAACTGGATTCAACAGTAAGCTGAGTGTGTACATGCGACAATAGTTACTACCCCTCCCTTGTCCGCTGCACGCCCGGCAGAAGATGCACCCTCGGCCACATGTCGGTTCACGAGCGGGTCTGTATTGGTACTGTAATAACAGGAGTTAGTGGTCACTTTACTTAAATTTAATTAGCTTTAATAGAAATTTATACTTAAAACAAGCAATGCATTCGCTCGTTCTATCAGTGCCACAGGATCAACATGCACAACAATTAGAATTATTATTCTCAGCACGCTCACGATCAGCACGTTTGTCGCACTTTCACAAAGATAATACTACCAAGTTTGAACTATTTGTTATGGTTGTTGTCCTCTGCATCATCATGCCGTGTTTCCCAGCTTGCAAGATTCAGAACCAACAAATAAGATCCAAATAATAAGTACAACAAAGATGCCTACACATCTCATTGATTCCCAGCTTGCAAGATTTAGAACCAACAAATAAGATCCAAATAATAAGTACAACAAAGATGCCTACACATCTCATTGATTCCCAGCTTGCAAGATTCAGAACCAACAAATAAGATTCAAATAATAAGTACAACAAAGATGCCTACACATCTCACTGATTCCCAGCTTGCAAGATTCAGAACCAACCCATTAGAGCCTTTTGATAAAGTGAATATCGGGATTAAATCCATCTTGGCTAGCCATGTCATACAATCGAAGAACTTGGCGAATGCTCTTGACCGTCACAACATCTGTAGTTGAGTATTCCTGTTTGCACAGCGCAGATAATAAAGAGCATGATTACTATAATAGTGGCACTAGTGGAGGTCAACCTGCAGCTCCAATCGATGATTCAATTCATGCCACTTTTTCTGTAGTTCGCCTGAAATGAAGCAAAGATTGCATCATTCAGCTACGGCTCATCTTGCAAAGGCTAATAAAATGTTGCACGAGATTACCAGCAGAATTTGATGGAGATTTTGGAAACTCCAATCACCATTTTGTGCAGTTCCACCAAAATTGAGAGATGTTGCCCATGTAACATTTTAGTTGAACTGCACAAGACACTCATTCCAAAAAAGTGTTTTGTGCAGTTCACCAAAAGGTCACAATAGCAACAAGGTGAAATGGATATCCCTATCTGCACAAAAAGATAGAAAGTAAACAGTTGCTGGTCAATAAGAATATACGAAACATATACAAAATGAAAAGAAGCATCTTAATTATGTTCATGGCAATCACGCAAGGACAGTAGAAATTTTAAAATGTCAGCAATGCTTCATGTTACCAGAAGCATTACGATCAACAATGAGATTCCTCAAATATGGGATTACTTTAATGGTGGCATTGCTTGTTTACCAGACACAGTAAATCAACAGCAGCTAAAGAGTTGGTTTAAGGGCATGGGACCGTGGGGACACCAGGACACTCAGCAGCGTAAAGGAGCAACTTACTTATCATACTGGGGAAAACAGCAGGAGTGCCATTTGTAACACAGTTTAATTGCATCTTATCACTGGAGGCATTAGATTAACAATAACACTGGTTAGACATGTCCCTAAGGTAACAGTGTGATCGCTTCATTTTACATGCGCCCTTACATTAACAACAGCAAAAGGTTGGTATAAGGACATGCGATAGTGGAGGCATCAGCACAATGTACCTACAAGGAGGCATAAAGTGGTGATGCCGAGTTTGTTCATGCTATGTGAGGGCATCAAACCTAATCCTGGAGACCTTGTACTATGTGAGGGCAACAAATCTAATCCTGGAGACCTTTTACTATGTGAGGGCAGCAAATCTAATCCTGGAGACCTTTTACTATGTGGGGGCAGCAAATCTAATCCTGGAGACCTTTTACTATGTGAGGGCAGCAAATCTAATCCTGAGACCTCTTACTATGTGAGGGTAGCAAATCTAATCCTGAGACCTTTTACTATGTGAGGGCAGCAAATCTAATCCTGGAGACCTTTTACTATGTGATGGCAGCAAATCTAATCCTGGACATACTCTGTTGACTTGTCCACCAGCCGCCACTTTCTATCCCTTTTTCAACCAATAATAGATATGTTCCTTATCCAGTTTGTACAGCGTTTTCCCATTATTTCCCTTTTAAACCAAGAGACCGGTTGGGTATCCGGTCTCTACTACTTTCACCATATTATTTCCTCTTTGAATCAAGTCCTAGATTCATGCTACAACTTTCCCCCCTTTCTTCGTTGTTTGAACAAAGCCCTAAATTCAAATGCATGAAGTAGCTTTACCTCTAATAATACTAAAAATTTAGGTGGCTTTGGAAGAGCTGATGGGAGTAGAAAAAGATGCACATGCAGACACGTGGGGAGCTGGGGTAGTAGAGCAAGGCCGCTTTCGAAGAACTTATACCTGAGGGTCGCCGGGATGTCGGCGGCGGCAGGTCGGATCTGCGGACAATACAGCAGGGAGGAAGAAGGGTCGGAGGACCTCCCGAGCCGGCGCTGTGTCGGAGAGAACGACACGGGCAGAGGATCGGGCCCCTCCGGCAGCTTTGGTTTCCTCCCTCGGCAGCGATGACCACGTGAACGATGCACCTTTTAGTCCTCTACACACACCGGCCAAAGGGATCCGGCCGGATCTGTGACCAGCGGTGAGCAGAGAGAAAATGTCGCTACCGCTATCTTGTTTATATCTGGAGAGGATGAGAGAATGAAGAGAGCAACCCTAGTAAAGCAAGCGCTCAGGCCCCTGCGTCCATATATAGTGGAGTGATTATCTTTTTTCTCTCCACAACAAGCGTTTCAATTTGTGTACGTGGCATTATAGAAAAGAAACTCTCTATTTAAGGTGACTACTGTACGACTCCTACTTACTACTAGTAGTACTACAGTATTGTTCACTTGTGCTCCCCGCCCCTCCATTCATTGAACAACCCCACGGGTGAATAAACATACAGTAAGTACTGTATTTATATAGAACGAACAAGCTTGAACTATTTTCGCGTAGTTAAAAGTTGAGGGCGGGGCTTTTCCCGGGCAGTACGCGCGGCAGTTTTCGGGTAGGCGGTTTGACAGAGAGGCGAGGAGGGTGAGCGAGTGGGGCTGTGCGATTTGACGGCGCGTTACTGCTGGAAAGACTTGTGATATGACCACTCACTATAGTCATGAATTACTGGCGCTTCGACCGGGGTGATGCCCCCCTTGCGTTCCGCGCTCTAATCTGGTGCATGACACGTCGACCCGGATGCTGACTCTCCCACATGTCGGAGTAGTAAGAAGGAGCAAAGAATGATGTGGTATATACTAGTACTATACTAGAGTACTCAGGTCGGAGGAGTGCGAACCACGGCAGCCCAGTGAACCAGCAGTGCGAACCACGGTAGCCCAGTGAACCAGCAGTAGAAAACAATGTGGTGATATGGCCATAAAAAACAATGTGCTACGGTCCACGCTGTAGCTTGTACAGTAACACTCCTCTTTGTTTGGATCCCTGAGTTAGAGCTAGTTTGGGTTGAAATAGCCTCAAATTATCGAAACAAGAGGGGTTAGTTTGAGCTAGTTTGCTCTAACCCAGCTAAAAAAACTAGCCCGGTGGAGAGGTTCTAATTGGGTTAGTTATCCTCAGGCCCACTAAAAGAGAACTAAAAAAATCTCCCCTGCCCACACCAGATCGCTCCCCCTCGCACGACTCCTCTCTGTTCCCCATAGGGCCGCTCGCCCTCTCTCTCCTCCGACCGCCCTCTCCTTCCGGCCTCCGCCGCCCTACTCCGGCCGCCCTCTCCCTCCGGCCTTCGAAGGTCGCCCCGCTTCCCCTTCACCAGTCGTTTTTCTCCCTCTGTCGTGCGCGGCAGCGGCGCATCTACCAGGGAGGTCGCGAGAGGGTGAGTTTGTTCGTTCCTTCTCTGTCTCACGGCCATATCATTGATCTTGCTTGCTCTAGCGCTAATTCTGATTTGGAAAAGTAGATCCTGATCAAACTTGGTATAGATTTGTGGTGCACGCATGGAATTGTTTGATGTTGCTTGAGGAGGTAATAAATCTTTCTAGAGGCCCAAAGATTGAGGTCACCTTTCTAGGTATTTCAATTTCAGGCTTGCATTATTTCTAGAGGCCCAAAGATTCAGTTCACCTTTCTAGGCATTTCAGTTTCAGGCTTGCATTATTTCTAGAGGCCCAAAGATTCAGTTCACCTTTCTAGGTATTTCAGTTCCAGGCTTGCATTATTTCTAGAGGCCCAAAGATTCAGTTCACCTTTCTAGGTATTTCACTTTCAGGCTTGCATTATTTCTAGAGGCCCAAAGATTCAGTTCACCTTTCTAGGTATTTCAGTTTTAGGCTTGCATTATTTCTGAGGCCCAAAGATTCAGTCCACCTTTCTAGGTATTTTAGTTACAGGCTTGCATTATTTCTAGAGGCCCAAATATTAAGTTCCCAGTCAGCGGCAAGCGGCCCTGCTACCCATGCCGGTGTCGACCTCAACTCGCAAGGGCCGGCGTCGGAGGGGTTCCCGGGGCTTGGGCTCTACAGAGCCTTCCTCCAGAGCGACGATGGCGAGCTCCTCCCTCGGTGCATGAGGGGCTCCGGGCTCCCTCCCTATCATGAATGACTTCTGTGATGAGTTAGCTCATTCTTTGTTTCATGAAGTGTTTTTTTATTTTGTGAAGTTTGATTGACGACTTGTATGTTTAAGTGGGATATCTCATTTGTATGGACAAAGTAAAAATTATCATGTTTTGCATGCTTGATTTGTATAGATGGTTCGTTTATGTCAATTGTGAGCGGGAGGAGGCCACAGAAGAGCCGGCCACACCAAGAGGGTGCTTGGATCCAAGGGACTTATTTTAGTCTGACTAAAAATAGTCTCTTTAAGAGGCTAAAGTTCCAAGCACCCCTGACTAAAGAGGGGCTAAAACTAGTCTTGAGACTAAAAAAATTTAGTCAGGGGTACCCCTACTAAAATGTGGATTAGTCCTCTCTCTCCTCATTTAACTCCTCTCCTTTAACACAGGCGAGTTCTGGATTGGAGGGTTTGGAGGATAATAAATGCTCATTAACTTGATTTTAGTCTCTTTAGTATTTGGATCCAAGCATGGGCGAGGCTAGCAAGTTTTAGTCCCACTACTTTTAGTCATGGAACTAAAACGTATCCAAGCACCCTCCAAATCCGGCAGGAAATAGGGTCCAAAGTAGTCAAATGATTGAGATAGAGCATTTATTGTCAATCTAACCCTGCCATCCATACACCTCTTTGGTTTAGAGTTAGTTCAGGGTTAGAATCTAACTCTAACCTCTAACTGAGTTAGAGTGCTCCTCGTCTCGGTTCATCGCCATCATACTTTCCCCATTCCTGTGTTTTCAGTATCCTGCGAATCAAAGAGGCCCTTTTTTTGCGGGAAAAATCAAAGAGGCCTTTAGACTGGTTTCGGTCCGGTCATTTTTTATAAACGTGTTATGTCCAAAATTTAATGAACGTGCTCCGGTTTCCACGAAAATAATCCGGTTTCATGTAGTAATTCATTCATTCGTTTATTCTTCTGCGGGGGGTTTGCATGTAATTTGTGAGGTCTGAAATGTAAAGTACCACGACATATGCTCCGAGTCGTGCATGCACTACGACCCAGATGCTCTATGTCCCACATGTCGGCGAATGGGAGCATGTGGAAATAGCCTAGGAGTACATATAGGAGGATAAATGCGTGAAATAATATGTACTGTAAAGCGTAGCCGCGGTTCAAAAAGGAGACCTGAAGTGATGACAGCTATAGGTCGCACGCACCCAACTAGTGGTACTAGACATACGACTAATTTTTCCCTAAAAAAAAGAGGCACGAGTGCTCAGTACTCCTATTCTATAAACACGAGTCCCATCTGACAATAGCGTCCGTGCTACAGCTAGCTCTCCTCCCTCGTTTCTCTCTTCTAATTCTAAACTCGGCCGACGCCCGGTGTGCGGGGTGGGTTTGCTCAACTGCGGCCCCACCTCACAGTGAAAACGTTACGACTGGAATAAAAATGCCATATACTCCCTCCGTTCATAAATATAAGCCTTTTTAGATACTATTTCAAATGGAATACAACATACAGATGTATGCAGACATAGTTTAGAGTGTAGATTCACTCATTTTGCTCCGTATGTAGTAGTCACTTGCTGGAATAGAAAGACTTATATTTGGGAATGGAGGGAGTACTATACTAATAAAACATTAATGCCACGAGGCGATGCAGTGCTGGTTACAGGAGGCAAGAAGAGATGCATCCATCGACGACGTCCACCTCCTCGACTCAGGGCACCGGCCTACCGAACGGCGCCTAAGTAGCAGCGGCTTTCGTGGCCAGGTCGACGTGCTTCTGAACAATGGCGTCCAAAGATTCCAGCTGCTGGAAGAAGGCCAATGTCTTGCTGTCCTCGCTTGCCTTGTAGTGGCCTATGTAGATGATTTCCTCGTAGACGTGGATGTGCAGGTCGACGGTTTCTTGCATGGCGAGGCGCTGCGCGGCGAGCGCGGCCTCGAGGTGCACATTCTTCGTCGCGACCTCCGGCACCTGCAGGGCCACCAGGGCTTGAAAGAGTTCGTCACCATGGAGACCGATGAGGGTGGCAGGCAATGAGGAGCCTGGGCGCGCGGGCCGGAGCAGTACGGCAAGGTCGTCCGCGCGCTTCTTGACGGCGGTGAACTTGCGGATGGAGTTGACCATCATGTCGTCCATGCGAGAGGCGAAGCCGGCGTCGGCGAGGGCTATGATGCATGCGGGTGCCAGCACCGTCTGGAAACGCTGCGCGGTGCGGGGCCGCAGGCCGGCGCCTTGGATGATTTGGCACAGCCGACTGCCGCTCGCGTCCATCGCCTCCATAGGTGCTTGTGGCTTCTGGGCACTTGGTCTTGGATTGGAGTGAGCAGTGTTGCGCAGAGACTTGGGAGTAGATGGATTGGAGTGGTGGGGCGCCTTTATTATATGAGAGTCCAAACTGTGTTGCATTCACATCGTGCTGGCTCTATTCTACTTCTCCAATTAATTCCCTCTGCATGTAATTGAGGATGCATCATTGACCGTTCAACGTCTCGGGAACCGCTACCCTCTCCCTCCTTGGCATTCAAGCACCTATGGACCCGTCGACGATGAGGTGCCTATGGTGACTTCGTAAATTTCAAGATGATAGTGTCATGCGTGTGTGCGTTCATAGGGGTGAGTGTATGCGCGTGTATATGAGCGCTTGCGTCTGTACTGTGTAAAAAAACGTAAATGCGTGTCAAAAAGAGACTAGTCAGTATACTCAATATTGTGCACCTCGGAGAGGAAAACGATAGAACTAGTACATATTTATTTACGGTGCAGATTCACTCATTTTGCTCCATATGTACTCCGTCTCGGTGTAGTCTAGTCACTTGTTGAAATCTCTAGAAGGGTAAATACTCCTTTCTGGTTTACAGGGCTATACTAGCAAGTAGTTGTACGTACTAGTACAATAGTGGGCTCACATAGCAATTTTGTCTCATGCAAGAGCCTGGCTATATGCGTGCTCCAATGTTCGCAACTGCAACGTTCGTTTTGCGCTTGGCTCTTCGCCTCTTCGAGAAGACGAACAATGATGTTACTACTACTGCTTCTACAGTGTCGAATCCACTGCTGCATGTCCGTCCACCGCGAGCGGGACGGATAGCTTGTTGTAGAAGTACTACTAAGCAAAAGCCTGTCGTTGTTTGCGAGCAACCGCGCGCATGGGTGAGGGAGAAGGCGTGTAGTAAAATCAAGCTTCTCCTCGTTGTACGAGTTGACGCGACACATCATAGCACTGGCCCCACATGCTTGCCTCTAAACTTGGCTGAAAGACCCGCAGTGTACAATATATTTGCTGCAACCTCTAACATTTACACACCACAAATTAAAATATATGTGGCCGTATGCATCGTTCTGATGCAGAGGCCGGGGAGTCCACCCTTTTCGAAAAAAACAACTTAAAATATATATTCCTGTCTTGACCAGATGAGCGTGCAAACTACAATCACCAGGGTGTCAGGTAGGGCCAGAAGACTATTTTAATGTTTTAAAAGAAAACTTTGAGACGACCACATAGCATGGAGCCGACCCCAACGATTTTAAGCTTACAGGCACGGTACACGCTATCCTAGACTACTCTACACATGAAACTGCCACACGAGCGTCCGGGCTGCGCTTGGCTTTTCGCCTCTTCGGGAAGTCGAACAATGATGGAGTACTACTGCACTGGAGGAGTACTACAATACGCTTCTGGCCATCTGACACCGATTGAACTGCTGCATGTCCACCGCGTGCGGGAGGGAGAGCGTGTAGCGAAAGTTTCTCCTAGTCTTGCCAGCCACCACGCTCATGGGCGAGGGAGGGACGCTCCTGCCTTTGCGTGTATGACAGGTGGGCCCGACAGGTGTGTGGCCAACCTGTCATACAGCCAAAGGCAGGTGCAGTTAAGTCCGCGAGGGAGAGGATAATTGAACTTCTCATTGATGTACGAGTTGACGCGACACATCAAAGCACTGCACTCGATATATTTCAATAATTTGCGTTTATCGATGCATTAATTACAACGCATGCATGCCATGACTCTCCTTTTGATACTTGCATGTGTTGATTTAATGCACCTTGAAGTAGTATAAAATATGTGACGGTAAAGCTTTGTAATACCCCGGCCCAAGTAGAGAGATGGTTGTGCACGAGGAGGGCGAGATCATGCAGACCGAACAGGACCCGACGATGGAGCTCTCTAAGGTCTCGATGGACCTCATCATGCTCCACTGCCCCTTGTGCCTCCGCCCCTTGACGCCTCCAGTGTATGAGGTTCGAATACACCTTGTCCGTTCGGCTGATTGAGCAAGGTGCAGATTTCTTGATTGATGTGCTGTTCGATTGATTTCTGCAGTGCAAGGGAGGGCACCTGGCCTGCGCGGACTGCCGCGTCGAGCGCCCCGGGAACCAGCGGCAGTGCCAGAAGTGCGAGCGCGGCGGTGGCTTCGACGTGCGGAACACGGCAGTGGACTCCGTCCTTTCGTCGGTGAGGGTGGAGTGCCCGCACGAAGGCTGTGGGCTCTACGTCACCTACCACAAGCTCGCCGATCACCAGAGCGTGTGTCCGCTCGCGCCCTGCAAATGCCCCGTGCCCGTCTGCGGCTACGAAGGCCCGCCGCCGGCGCTCTACCACCACATCAGCATCGTGCATCCCATGCCCGTGCACAGGATCCAGTACGGCAAGGTGCTCCAGCTGCAAGTGCCACTGTCGGAGCCACGGCTCTTGCTGTTCACGGAGGAGGACCGCCGCGCGTTTTTCTTGGTCGGCAGCGTGCTCGACATCGGCGCGCCTATCGCCGTGTCGGTCGTCTGCATCAGAGCGGGGGCGTCCCCACTGCCACACTACGTGGCCAAGCTGTGGGCGAACGGCCCGCCTGGGGAGCCCAAAGGCAGGACCGACACCGTCAAGGTGGAAATGGAGGTGACAAGCAGCAAGGATCCCGGCGACATTGACGTGCAGGAGCTGACCTTCTTGACATTTCTGCCCAAGCTGCTGGCCGGGGCTAAGCTTGTGTCCGTCCACATTCAGATTGACAAGCTCACGTCCTATAGTGCCTTCTGTTTATCTTAGTAATATGCTAATATAGGGATTACCTTGGTCTACTTTAGCTTAAGAAATGGTGGGTTTTGGTGGCGATGCAGCAATTACTTCGACATCATATCAGTAATTTCCAACAGTCGAGCGGATATTTTGTGTCTGTTGGATATAAAGTTCCTTTGGGTAAGAAGTACTACTTGTCATCAAAATGGATAAAAGGAGATGTATGTAGACGTATTTTAGTTCTAGATACGTCCCTTTTTATCAATTTTGATGACAAGCACTCCCTCCGTTCCACAATACATGCCTTCCATTTGTCAAAATATAGATGTATCTAGACATGTTTTAGTATATAGGTACATCCATGATAGAGCCAATCGGATGGTTGAGAACACTACAATTCGTAGCTACAGATGTGTGTGTGACTCCCAGATGCAGAGGCCGGGGGTCATCATCCTCCTTTTCGAGAAAAAACAGACGCGTGTGTGAGAGCTCGCCACGCGGCTATTCCTATCGAACGCCCCATTAACCGTAAGATATGTATACGACGGTGCCAGTTATTGCACATACACAGCAGTACTCCCTCCTTTCCGGTTTATAAGGCTTAATTCAAAAATCTCACCAACCAATATGGTGAGTGGTGGAATTTTTTTGTAGTTTGCAAAAGCACCTAATTAATGCTCTTGTTTTTCCCAAAAAAATATGTTTATCAATGCATTAATTGCAATGCATGCATGCATAAAGTACATGCATTGGTCAATTTTCTCTTAATACTTGCATGCAATGATTTAATGCACCTTGGAATCTGAACATGTGTCGGGGAACAACCAAATTGAGCCTTATAAAATGGAAAAACTAAAATTTTGAGATAAGCCCTATAAAACCGGAAAGGAGGGAGTAGAAAAAGAAGTACAACATCCGGGAATAGTGCCGCACTTCGAAACTAGAACCGTCAATAAATTTTGTGCTTGCATCTCGTCACATTCCAAATTACTCCACGCTATATTGAATTGCAAACCTGTTCACACCGATCACAACCTAAACGGTTTCCCACTTAGGAGCGTATTAGTACCATGCTATATTGAATTGCAAACCTGTTCACACCGATCACAACCTAAACGGTTTCCCACTTAGGAGCGTATTAGTACTCGGTTATAAATACTACTATGCCAAGATGACTGCACATTCCTCCTCAACTCCTCATCCACAAAAACAAACAAGTCATTCAGCATCCTTCCTTGCGTCTGCCATGGCCAGCGTGAATTCTGGGTTGAGAGATTGCCACCAGGGAGAGGCGAGCATGGAAGCGGAAGCACGAGAGATGTCCCGCCTCGCTGCGAGAGCAGCCGACATGTCCCGCCGCGCGGAAGTAGCAGCACAGAGGTCCCGCCGCGCCGCTGAAGCAGCACGGAGGTCCCGCCACGCCGTCAATGCAGCAGACTGGTCCGGCCGCGCTGCGGAAGCAGCAGAGATGTCCCGCCGCGCCACTAATGCAGCAGAGATGTCCCGCCGCGCCGCGGCGGCCTGGGAAAATTTCTCGCGGGCAGGCGACGACTGTTACAGGCGCATGCATGCGATCGTCCATAGCCAGATGGATCAGATCTCCGGCTGGGCGAGGTTGCAGGACGACATGAAAGCCTCGTTTGAACAGGCTACTGGCGTCATTCGGCAACTAAGGGAGGGCAATGAGAGGCTCCGGGCCGAGCGCGACCTGCTGAGGGAGAAGATCGTCCGAAGTGCAGACCAGCAGGAGTAGACCAGTGGCTTGTTGAAGAGGACCGGCGTCATCGTCAAGAAACTTATGGACGAGAATGACATGTTCCGCAACGAGCGCCAAAGGCTGGTGGAGGAATCCGTGGATGTTCTCAAGTAGCGTCTTGAGGGCACGAAAGAGCTCATCGCCGCTCGCCGCGGAGACTAGTTCCCGCGGCCTGCAGCAACGCATCAAGAAAGTAGAGATCAGCGAGCCAGATCCTTGTCTTCCTTCTTCTTTTGCCCTTATGTATTTCGGGCGTAGCCGCATGTGGCTTTTTTAATTATCTTTCTAATTATGTAAAACAATTAATCGTCCTTATCTTTCTGTGGAAGATCAATGTTGTGAGGCTGGAATGAAGAAAACTCTTGCTGTGGCGACCCTGGCGTTGCTGTTCTTCTAGTTGCTGCTGGGCTTCCTTCAGTTTCATGGTTTCTTTTGATGTAATAATCGGTTTAGGATGTGGATTGTGTCGTCGGTTGTGAAATGTTGGCTTCTAGCGCGGATGTTTGGCCTTTGTTGGCCTCTTGGGATGTTGCGATTTCAATCTGGTAGCTTTTAGTCCTTCGTGTTAGGCTGGAGTTGTGCTGAACTTCTTGTGAATTGTGGTGGTTTTCAGTAATGAAAATCGGAAGGGGCAAGCCCTTCTTTGATCAAAAAAATAATTAATCGTCCTTATATATTCATCAGTCTTGCTATAAGTCGCGGTAGATGCTATATAGGTCCGTCGGATCTTACATCAAGATCCGTGCTTTCAGATTTTCTTTTTTCTCTCTTAAATCTCAGTCGAGTGAGACATAGCCACGCCATTAAACAGAGGCTCGGGCGCCATTAATGGAGACCTTGGGAGAGAGGTGGACGGCAGATGGAGGTCAAAGGGCTCTCCTCCCGATAAGCACGCGCAGGGGTCTGATCGCACGCCTCTCGTACTCAAATAGCTACCCTGCATGTCGCCTCCTAGCTAATAAAAAATGGGGACGCGTGGCGGCACGTAAATGGTACTAGTAAGTAGAACGGCCACGATTTCAATAATACTTGTGTTTCCGATTGTAACGTGACAGCACTTGTTCCAAAATGACTTTGTTAATTGTTAATGTGTGCGCCTTCGCAAATCGGACTGCAAATTTACCACAGCATGTTGGTGCCATGTCATGGCACCAAGCCAAGTTTCATTATTTTCATGCGTGTTTTGGATTTACAGGAATTAAAAAAAATAAGTTTCTCAATGTTTCCAACCCAGCCACGACGCCCAGAATTTTGAATTTCATTCCCATTTCTTGCATGGAACCTAGAAATTTACCCGAGGACACACATGTGATTTTTCAACCAACTTTGGTGCGCTGGAACATGTGCTTGTATTTCAAATTTGAATTATGCACACAAAGGTGACACGTTCCCTCCCAGAAGCACGAGCCTTCTTGAGAGAAGCTCCGATTTGCAAGAAGCTTATACCAAAATTTGTTCCTATTTAGCCAATTTTTTTTACCACGGCATGGTACTACCATGACATGACACCATGCCAAGTTTCATGATTTTCAAACCAAGTTTCTCAATGTTCTCGACCGAGCCACGATGCCCAGATGTTTGAATTTTATTCTCATTTTTTCCATGGGACCTACTCCCTCCTTCCATCTATATAGGGCCTAATGTGTTTTTAAGATAGCCTTTGACTATTGACAAGATTAATAGCACATGAGATGTATACTATGAAAATTATATTATTGGAAGCTCCTTTGACACACAAATTTGAAGGTATGCTTTGTGTAAGTTGCATGTCATATATTATTGCTCTAACGTTTGGTCAAAGTTAGCCTCGAAAAAACACATTAGGACCTATACAGATGGAAGTAGGGAGTAGAAATTCACCCGAGGACACAAATGTGATTTTTCAACCAACTTTGGTGCACGGGAGCATGTGCTTGTAGTTCAAATTTGAATTATGCACATTAAATGACCAAAAAACTCAATTAATGTGTAAATAAGGCCAAACGAAGCCGGAATAATTCCAAAATTTAACTGGGCACTCATGTAGTTCTATGTTGCCTTTGTAAATAAACTCAAAGGGGACAACGTATATTGTTTCGCACTCAAAGGTGGCACGTTCCCTCTCAGAACCACGAGCCTTCTTGAGAGAAGCTTCGGTTTGCAAGAAGCTTATACCAAAATCTGTTCCTATTCGGCCAATTTTTTACCACAACATGGTAGTACCATGACATGACATCCATGCCCAGTTTCATGATTTTCAGACGTGTTTTGGATTTACAAGAATTTTAAAACCAAGTTTCTCAATGTTCTCGGTCGAGCCACGATGCCCAGATGTTTTAATTTTATTCTCATTTCTTGCATGGGACCTAGAAATTCACCCGAGGACACAAATGTGATTTTTCAACCAACTTTGGTGCAGGAGAGCATGTGCTTGTAGTTCAAATTTGACTTATGCACATTAAATGACCAGAAACTCAATTAATGTATAAAAAACGACAAACGAATCCGGAATAATTCCAAAATTTAACAAGGCACTAATGTAGTTCTATGTTGCCTTTGTTAAGAAACTCAAGGGGGTGCAGGGTATATCGTTTCAAACTCAAAGGTGGCACGTTCCCTCTTAGAACCACGAGCTTCCAAATCGGCCCAATTTTTTACCACAACATGTTAGTGCCATGACATGACACCATGCCAAGTTTCATGATTTCCAGGCGAGTTTTGGATTTACATGAATTTAAAATCAAAGTTTCTCGATGTTCTCGGCCGAGTCATGACGCCTAGATGTTTGAATTTCATTCTCATTTCTTCCATGGGACCTAGAAATTCAACCAAGGACACACATGTGATTTTTCAACCCACTTTGGTGCACCGGAGCATGTGCATGCAATTCATATTTAGATTATGCACATTAAAAGTCCAGAAACGCAATTAATGTATAAAAAGGCCAAATGAACCCGAAATAATTCCAAAATTTAACAAGGCACTCATATAGTTCTATGTTGCCTCTGTAAATAAAATCAGGGGGAGGCAGCGTATATCGTTTCGCACACAAAGGTGAGACGTTCCCTCTCGGAACCACGAGGCTTGTTGAGAGAATCTCCGGTTTTGCAAGAGGCTTATACAAAAACTTGTCCCAATTCAGCCAAAATTATACGTATGAAAACAGGGTTTTGATTATCCCAAACATCTCGCTACCTAGACCAATAATGTACTATGATTTGAATTCAACATAAAATGGATACAAATATTTGAATTGGAGAGCGTATGGTAGATGTAGTTCATAGTGAAATATGATTACTGCTATATGTATGTTTTTTGTTATCAAGATAATATTTAAATTATTGTATAAATTGACAACAATCGTAGTCAAATAAGGAAAATTGATTCAAATTTAGTCCATATGGTAGACGACAATATATATGTTCACATGGTGGAGTAAAATGTTCATATATGATGGAAGATCAAAATGTACGACTACATCAATTATAAACCGCAAGGTCACCTAACGATATATTCGAATTCAACATAACGTGGATTCAAAAATTGAAATTCGAGATCATGGCATCTGTAATCATATAAAAAGGGACATTACTCTTTCATTGGTGGGAATTGATTTGTTTTTTGTTGTTGTTGAGAGAAGTGCAAATCGATTTGGTACTGTGCAGGGTAATCTTGTTCTCCCAATTTTTTTTACATTTTTCTTGTAGTTTTTTCAATGGCATCTATAGCAATATAGTAAAAGGGGACATGACTCTCTTGTGTCTTGTATGAATTGTTTTTTTACACGTTAAGTTTGTTCTGCCGAACAAGGAATCCGCACCTTGTTATCCTGAAATTTTCAAGCTCGAGTATCTTTTGTCTCACCTGCTTTGAAACTCCCGCTTCTTCAACCCGCGCTGCGCCTTGTTATCCTGAAATTTGGACGCGCGCGAGAACTCCCTCCTCATCCGAAATTGCTCCCGCAGCCCAGACACGCGAAATCCCCCTTCTACCCCTCAGCCGGAAATGAAGCTCCATGCCGCGGTGTCAAAACCGGTGGGGGTACGCTGGTAACTTACCCTACATTTCGGACAAGCGCGTCCCTAAGCTTGGCTCCCCCTCCCCCTTCGCCCCCCCATTCGTACACCAAGGCCGCCAAAACCCGCGAAACCCCACGCTCCTCCATCGGCTCCCGACCACCGCCCAGCCGAAGACTCTTCCCCGACTACGTCATCCACCGCAACAGCTCGCCGTCCCTCATCCACCGCACCAGATGAGGATCCGTTGTCGATCTCGTCGTCCTGCCGGATCAGCCGCCCCGTCCTCCACCTGCAAGGAGCTGCCCCGACGTTCGCCTCGTCTATCGCGCCACCTCAATCCCCATAGCGCCGTCTTGACCTGCCCCACCGGAACCGCAGCACCCTCACCAATTCCTCCGATGAAGCCGAGGCCAACTCGGCGCCACCAAGGAGGTTCTGCACTCACTTCTGCATTTTATCTTTTATTCGATCTCACGGGGCTGCCGGTGCTCGATACCGATCAGACATGGCGTGTCTCCATCGACGGCGCCGTCGCCGGCCACATCATCCACGGTGTCTCTCCCCCATGGCGTTGCTTCCTCGGCGGCGACTTCCACAACGGCACTAGCTGCAGCTGCTCCGGCTCTCACTCGTGCTGCGGCTCTATTCTTGCTGTCGGTCGCGCTGCTGCACTGCTCCTGCTTTCGTTCGTGCTGCTGCTTTGCTCTTGCTCTCGCTTGCGCTACTGCTGCTGCTGCACGACCTCCGGCAGCTACAGGAGTTGCTGCTTTAGCACTCGCTCGCGGTGCTACTACACGACTTGCTCTCTGCTAGTGCGTTCCCTGCTCGAGCGTCTGCTGATTTAGATCACTGCTTCTCTGCTACTAGTGCTCGAACGTTCTAAACATCTATTGCAATGCTCTGTTACTAGTTCAATCTGTTTCGACAGTAAAATTCAGTTTTGACTGTGAAGTTCATTTTCTTCAGTTAAGTTCAGAGTGAATAGTACTTACAACATCTGTCGGAGCGGTCGTGGCGCGGCTGATGCGTTTTACATCTAGCACTTTTTGGTGATGTATTTTACATCATCTATTGCAGATGATATTAGGGTCCCACTTCAGATTAACATTGTCTGTCTTGTCATGCTTCAGCCTCGTCGCCGTACACCTTAGCAGAGCTGCTCCAACGACGGAACCGTCCATCACAGCGGGGCAGTAACCTCGGCGCCATTTCCACAGGCCTCAGATCTTCTTCCCCGCCTCCGACAGTCACACCAGCATCATCACCATCCACCACGTCGAACCCAATGATGTTGAGGTCCACAAGGCTATGCCAAAGAGGTTGTACACTCGTCGCATCACTTTGTTTCTCCATTCCTCTGTTCTTCCAATTCATGTGAGGCAAACACCCAGGTTGACTGAAATCCTATGTTTCCAAATGCTCTGTTTTGCACGTGCATTCCTATCCTATTCCTGTGTTTTTCCTGTCCCTGTGTTTATAGAATCCTCCAATTCTAAGGAGCCCTTACAGATTTACTTCATTTTCAGATAGGCGTCAAAGAAAACTCTATGTGTTATGTCCTGCTCCTGCCGTGCCGTCATCCACCCCACCTGAGGTGCACCATCGACAGAAGCGTTCACTGTAGTAGAGATCCCCCCTGCAGACTTCCTTTCGCCGCCTCAGATCATCTTCCCCGTTGCCGGCAGCCACGCCAACTGCATTACCATCATCGACTGAGCAGATGAACCTGAGGACTACACAGTTCCGAAAGAGAGGTCACAGTCTTTCGTGTTTGCTTACGTTATACATCGGTTATTATTACCTGCTACTTTATCGTTCAATCTTGAGTTTTGAATTGCCCATGGGTCTCATATCGAGCCAGCAACGAATAGTATCTGTCTACTATCTAGTTCATCTGGGGTCTTCTATGTGGTTCATGTTGGGTGGGCAACAAACAATAGATGATCCATTGTCTATCTTTTTAAACTGAAGCTATAGTCTACCTGCTATCATTAGTTTTGGATCCATCCACTCGTTTGCTACCATCAGTCTTGATTTTTGCATGCACCCCTTAGGCCTTACAAAATCTAACTATTTTTTATTATGCATGTCAGATACTGTACACAATCGTACTGAACATGTAGAGAAAAAGAGAAGACTGTTGCGTGCGAATATAATGTCATGCAGACGCCGCTCCATGGTGGGCGAAGTGCCCCCCCTCCTGCATTTCCAGATTGTATTCCAGAGGAAGATAACTGTTCAGATGGAGATTCAGAAGGAGCCGTCCACGCCTGTTTACCACCTGAGGTGTTTGCTCTAACCTGGCATGCTGATGTTGGTCATATCATGCATATGGCGCCTTGCATTGCTTACATTATACATCTTATATGTCATCCGCTTAGTTTAGATTTGCTTTGTGTGAATGCCACCTGTTTGGTTTCTATATCATACTCCCACCATTCCTAAATATTTGTCTTTCTAGAGATTTCAACATGTGACTACATACGGAACAAAATGAGTGAATCTACACTCTAAAATATGTCTATATACATCCGTATGTGGTAGTCCATTTGAAATCTCTAAAAAGACAAATATTTAGGAACGGAGGGAGTATATGGGAATTATGCAATGCCATCTTCTTTAGCCACGCATCATATACATGAATCATGCAATGCCATCCTGTTTAGCCAGTCATCGTATATGTGAATTGTATTGTGCCATATTTTTTTCCATAATGTATTCCATTTGTCAACAATGTTTATACATTCATCTACTCTTCCTGTGCATCAGCCATTTGAGTCGGTCATGGGAAAATCTGGAGTGAAAACAAGGTCTTCTGAGCAGTCAGTGCTACCTGTCGATGCAGATTTCTTGCTGGTTACAGATAGCTCCTCAAAGGAGGATTCAGAGAGAGATGACCAGTCGTATTCCCCCCGAGGTGCATGCTCTAACTTGGCTGGGTTATATTGCTCATATCATGCATATGGTGTCTTGCATTGCCATGCCATCAGCTTAGATTAGACATGCTTTGTGTGAATGCCTCCTGTTTGCTTTCTATATCAGATATGTGAATTATGCAATGCCATGTTTTTCAGCCAGTTATCATATATGTGAATTATGCACCGCCATGGAGCCATGCATCATATATGTGAATTATCTCATGCCATCTTTTTTTTTTCATTACGTATTCCATTTGTCGAAAATCTGTGTATATTGAACTACTCTTCATGTGTATCAGCCATTTGAGCCGGTTATGGAAAAATCTGGAGTGAAAAAAGGTCTTCAGAGCAGGCAATGGTACCCGTTGAAGCATATATCTTGATGGTTACAGGGAGCTCCTTAGAGGAGGATTTAGAGACAGATGACCAGTCCTATATCCCACCTGAGGTGTATGCTCTAAGTTGCAATGTTTATATTTCTCATATGATGCATATGGTGTCTTGCATTGCTTAGTTTAGACATCATATGCACAATATTGAATTCTATCTGCTTAGTTTAGAGATCATACATGCGAGTGCCAGCTGCTTAGTATATGAATCAATTATGTCAATTATATCATGCCATCCTGTATACTTAGACAACATGTATGTGAATTATTTCATCCCAACCTATTTTAGAAAGACATCATATAGTTTTGTCATGTCATCCTGTTTAGGTACTCATCATATGTTGAATTATGCCATTATATCCTGTTAAGTTATCCATCATATATCTGAAACTGTGTCATGCTATCCTGTTTAGTTAGGCATCATATATGTGAAATTGTGTCATGCTGTCCTGTTTGGTTAGACAACATCTTTGTGAATTACCACATCTGTCTATCATACAATGTCTGTACGTTCAATTTCTTTTCTTGTTTATCAGCCATTTGAATTGGAGGGGGTGATGGCAGTATCTAAGGGAGCAAAACCCCGTTCTTCACAAAAGACAGTGCTACCCGTCGATGCAGATAGAACCATGGTTGTACTGGCCCACAAACTAGCCCCACCACACATAATCGAGACTCTTCCAGATTGCACACTTACACCGTTGGGCAGAGAACCGGCTACAACCCATCTAACCGCAACCCCAGCGGATAGTAACCCACTTATAGTTGACAAAGCACCATGTCCACCACAGAGTACCCCCACACGAGCAGTTTGTAAAGCTACTGCAGTGCCCAAAGCATGAAGACCACCACAGCTAACCCAAACTCCACGTTTAAAGCAGAAGAGCAACTGTTCTCAGGTCAGATTCCGTAGCTATGGTCCATACTCCTTTGCTGTTGCATCACTGTATTTACTCATACCAACTACTTCCGAATTTGAAGGATCCAATTGAAACTCCAATGGCGCAACAGGTATGTTTTAAACCTATTTCTTTAACTGGATTGCTGTTCTAACTTCTTGCTCTATGTTGATTTCAGTTTAAGTTGTATAAACAGTTATGTTCTCATGTGATGCACATTACAAGTGCTGCCAATGCTGTGTAGTTTCTCACACTTATATTCTGTCTATGCTGCTGTGTCTTAAAAATATATGAGTTGAACTGTGTCTCTATCTTGATTAGGGAACATAAACTAGAATGATATGGAGAATACAGTGACCATAGTACATAGATATATGTTTGTTTCATGCTGTTATCCTGTCCACCTTACTACTGAACCAGTTTACCGAAATGAGTTTCGTATACTACAAGCTAAACCTGTGATGTGTCTGCTTGTTTCTCTTGTAGTATGCAAACAGAATATTGGAGAAGAGCACCCCACTATGCAATGGTAGAGAAAGTAATGCAGATAAGGTTCAAGATAGTGAGAAAACCCTGTTGGTCTCCAAGAAAGGTGATAAAAACGATCTTGTAGACAGTGAGAAAACCCCACAGTCCTGCGTTGATGTAGTGTTCGAATTACTGGCCAGTACCGCTGGCACAAGCTCTTCGAACTCGCTGCCTGAATCACTTCGGCTTCTTCAGTCTCAGCTACAAGCTGAAAGGCATCAGTCAGCTGTGTTGCGGCAAGAAGCCGAAGGACTAAGGAAGTCCCTGCATAATTCAGATGCGTACTTTCTTGTGCAACAGCAAGCGCTGGAGGATTTAAGCGCCAAACAAGAGAAAGTTAATAAGCTTGCTAAGCATCTTGCCAGCATTATGGGTACCCAGGATATTGTTTCTTGAACTCTTCTGAAGTGGTTTCAGTTCTGGACTTGTTTTGCTGCGGCGTTTATATGCTGCTTTGTTCCCTATATTTGCACTGGTGGCGAACTTTGATGCCCAATGGATGTAATATGTGTAATAGCCGTGATAGCCTAGCATAAGTTGCTTGCTTATTTATTTCCTTGTTGTCTGGTTTATTTGTTTGCTTGTAGTTAGTGCAGTTCTTTTTCCGCGGTTTGCTAGTGGCTGCAATAACCTATTTTTTAAAACTAGGCCACAATAACCATGGGCTAATATTTACTGTAGTGACACTGGGCCTCCTACGGGCCGTAGAAACAGTGGGCCTTCTACGGGCCATAGAAACAGTAGGCCTTCTATGGGCCGTAGAAACAATGGGCCTTCTACGGGCCGTATCATCAATGGGCCTTATACGGGCCGTATGATCGATTGGCCAAACATGGGCCAATAACAGGCCGCATTATGGCCGTAAACGGGCTAGAGTTGGAATCGTCCGTTCATGGGCCGACCATAATGGGCCATCATTAATAGGCCATATTTGATGACGCTATGAAAACGGCCCAACGTATTAACGGACCACAAACGGGCCGACTGTAACCACGGGCTGAGTTTGGCCCACAAGCAGAAATGACAGTAACGGGCCGTAAGTAAACGAATGCTGGAAATGAGCCCAAGAATAAATGGGCTTTGAGGAGGCCGAAAGATAACATGGGCTGGAAACGGCCCAACGGAATAACGGGCAGTTAATGGGTATAAAGTGGTACACTGTTCATTACGGGCCAGTTTCACCACGGGCCGTTAATGGGTATAAAGTGATACACTGTTCATTACGGGCCAGTTTCACCACGGGCCGTTAATGGGTGTAAAGTGATACACTGTTCATTACGGGCCAGTTTCACCACGGGCCGTTAATAGGCCAAGAGTTACATAGGGCCTCATATGGGCCGAAAGACATCATGGGCCATACATGGGCCAGAAGTGATAACGGGCTGGAATCATATTGGATGGCCCAGATGACGCTACTGGGCCTAATTCAGATTGGGCGTAACGGGCCTTGGGTTAGCGGGCTGTAAATGGGCTATATGCGAATAGGCCGTTAACAGGCTTTCCATGGGCCGGCCCGCCACCTTTTGACCAAGTCAAACGGGCCGGCCTTTTCATAGGAATGGGCCTCTGTTGGGCCGTGCCACGTGTCGACGTATCATAGGCGCCTTCCATCCAATGAGTGGATGACATCTGTCCCAACGATGAGCCGACACGTGTTTCCTCCAGCCAATGATGATTTTACACGTGGAAAATCCCCATTGGTCGGGGCTGTTAACGGGTTATCGGATCCAAAACCCGACCCGATAGCTTAACGGCGTTCCGTTACGGTGGATGCCACGTGTCGCTCACCCTTGACGAAAGCACTTCTGTGACGCGCGATTTATCGTCATGGAAGTGGACACTTCCGTGATGCTAATTTTGGCAATGTCATGGAACACTTCTACGACAGCACAGGTATGACTATCTTGATTCTGTCATAAATTTGTCATGGATGTACATGCATGACAGAAAACGCAACCTACTGTGACAAACACGTATCATCACGGAAGTGTATTTTTTTTGTAGTGGGTGGGGCTAGTGGTGTGGCCAGTGAAGTATGGGTACAGTCTGCTGGAGTCGGTCCTACGTTTTGTGTCACTGGTTGTAGAGCCAATATAAGTGGGGTGTTGTCTGATTTCTCCGCACCACCACGTTTTTCAAGGACTTTGCTGGTGCTCCTTCAGGTTCAGCAATCACCTTCTTCCTTTTTGATGTCTGATGCACAAGAACAACATTTGAGTGAAAAAACATGGTATGATGACAGATGGAATATGTATTGATAATGGATGGGCATGGCATCTCGACATATATGATAAGTAAACTAAGCAGATGGTGGTGCAAAAAAGTAGAAGAAATGCAAGACAACTTATGCAAGATACGCGCAATCAATAAAACCTTGCCAACTTAGAACAGGCACCTTGATGGGTGAACAGGACAGGCCATCTGCCTTTGACTCCTCGAGGTCAGAATAGTCATTAGGATCATATTCTGAACAAGAATCTACAGGTGGGGAGTGTATGAGTTTCATTGCATCCTGAATGGCACTCAATGCCTTGGTGCCAATTTTGTAAGTCGTTGCAGTGTTCCACAATATTCTTCTCATGCGCGGATTCTGATATTCACTGTGATTACGTATAATATCTGAGAAGCATGAAAACATAAATAGTAGTGAGATTATCTTTGTAATGCAGAGGATATTCTAATATAGGGGCACCCCTGTAAACCCTTGTGTTCTATCACTGGATTCTGATGAGAGAGCTCATGTGTGCTGTAGTATGGTGCGTGCATTAATATATTCTGGCACCAGTACACAAAAAATAGGCTCTAGAAGTAAGGATAGTTGGCAGATGATAGGTTCATTATATACTATATAGAGAGTTTATTGCCAAACCATGATAACAAGAGCACACAACAACTAGGCAGATCGTAGTGTACATAAAAGGGGTACACCATAACCACGATATATAAACCGGGAAAGTGGAACTGGCTGGAAAATACGGTGTTGTATTGCCGCTACTAATTGAAAGCCTATCGATCATGTATAGGCTAGCTCTATCAGCTATTGACTGCAGATGTCCCTGCTCCCCTTCCTAACAAGGAACATACTGTACGCACTAAATACAAAATAACAAAAGAGGAACATGTTAAAGAATAGAAGAGGAAGCATATTCTTGAGGTTCCGTTTCATTGCATACAATGTTGGTTGCCCACTCATGATGAATCATAGCGCCCAAAGAAATGCAATTACATGCTGTCTCTCTATATGTGGCCACATGCATTTGGAAAATCAAGTGGGAGCATTACCTGACCAATTAAATGTGTGTCTGTTAACTAAGATCAGTATCATATCACAATTCGTATTTGAAGAAGTAAGCTTTGGACTTATGATTGGTGTGTTGTTTAGCTTCAAGAGTGGACTGTTGCTAGTGCGACACAAAGCAGCTACACAGATCATAGTATAGATATAATGGGAAAACCCTAAGCATCAGGAGTAAAATTAGCAAAGTGGCACTTGCTGGAATATATGTGCTAGTATTGCCGGTACGGCTAGAAAGGCTTCGGATACCAGCTCTCTTCAACTGAAGGTGCAGTACTGTTAATATCAGTGTAACTCTCAAAGGCGACACAGCTCCCCGCATTTCCTTGCTAATCTTATAGGATTCAAGTGGGCAGGCCACTACAATTCCTACTCCTATGTTTACAAAATCCTACGAATCAAAGAGGCCCGAAGAGTTCAAAGTGTCCATCACAACCGACCGTATAGACCTCTACACTACAAGTGTCCCTGCTCATCTTCACTACAAGGAACATACTGTACTACTATCATAGTCCCTCCGTTCCAAAATATAAGTCTTTGTAGAGATTTCCACTATGGATCACATACAGATGTATACAGATAAATTTTAGAGTGTAGATTCACTCATTTTGCTCCATATTCAGTCCATGGTGGAATCTATACAGATGTATACATTTTAGGAATGGATAGAGTACTTATTAAAGAAGAAAGGAAGAGGAACATGCTAAAGAAGAGCAAGTAGATTTTGGATAATAAAATGTTCGTTGCGCAGTGCCCACACATGATGAACCAGAGTGCATTAAGAATGCAACTCCCTGCTATCTCTCTATATGTGGTGCAGGTGCTTTTCAAAAGTAAAGTATGAACATTAGCTGACCAATTAAACGTTATCTGTTTTAGTAATAATCAGCATCATATCAGATTCGTATTTGAGCAACGAGTTTGGAATTATGAGTGGCACGTTGTTTAGCTTGATGGATTCAGGAGCAGTGCTAAGCAGCTACGATGATGGTACTGAATATAAAGGCAAGTCTGCATGCAAGTCGCGTGGCTTTTGTCATTTGGGTCAGTCGACCATTTCAGGCGGTTGGATGGAGATCCTACGTCTCCTAACCCTTCTTCTTCCTCGTCTATGATTCTTCCCATACAGAACACCGCATGGGCCGCCGGCCGAACCACCGGCCCCGACCCCCCCGCCATCCCTGAACCGCCCCCACCGCCTGTGTTCCTCCGCCACGCCCACCCCCACCCCCGCCCCCACCCGTGTCGAGTTTTCTTTGTTCGACGAGGCCCCACCACCGCCCCCACAACCACCGTCCCGACCCGAGTGTTGGGGAACGTAGTATTTCAAAAAAATTCCTACGATCACGCAAGATCTATCTAGGAGAAGCATAGCAACAAGCGGGGAGAGTGTGTCCACGTACCCTTGTAGACCGAAAGCGGAAGCGTTAAGTAACGCGGTTGATGTAGTCGAACGTCTTTGCGATCCAACCGATCAAGTACCAAACACACGGCACCTCCGCGATCTGCACACGTACAGCTCGGTGACGTCCCTCGAACTCTTGATCCAGCTAAAGCCGAGGGAGAGTTTCGTTAGCACGACGGCGTGGTGACGGTGATGATAAAGTTACCGGCGTAGGGCTTCGCCTAAGCACTGCAATGATATGACCGAGGTGTGTTTCTGTGGAGGGGGCCACCGGACACGGCTAAGAGAAACTTTGGTGTGTCTTTGGGGTGACCCCCTCCCATGTATACAAAGGGGGGGAGGAGGAGGCCGGCCAGGGGAGGAGGCGCGCCATGGGGGGCAATCCTACTCCAAGTAGGATTCGGCCCCCCTTTCCTATTCCAACAAGGAGAAGGGGGAAGGAGAGGGAGGAGAGAAGGAAAGGGGGGCCGCCCCCTAGTGCAATTCAGTTTGGGCTAGGGGGGGGGGGGCGCCACACCTTGGCCTGCCTCCTCTCTTCCACCAATAGGCCCATGAGGCCCAATAACCCCCCGGTACTCCAGAAAATACCCGATACACTTTGGAACTATTTCGGTATACGAATATAGTCTTCCAATATATCAATCTTTATGTCTCGACCATTTCGAGACTCCTCGTCATGTCCGTGATCTCATCCGGGACTCTGAACTACCTTCGGTACATCAAAACACATAAACTCATAATACCGATCGTCATCGAACGTTAAGCGTGCGGACCCTACGGGTTCGAGAACTATGTACACATGACTGCGACTCATCTCCGATCAATAACCAACAGCGGAACCTGGATGCTCATATTGGCTGCCACATATTCTATGAAGATCCTTATTGGTCAAACGGCATAACAACATACATTGTTCCCTTTGTCATCGGTATGTTACTTGCCCGAGATTCGATCGTCGGTATCACTATACCTAGTTCAATCTCGTTAGCGGCAAGTCGCTTTACTCGTTCCGTAATGCATCATCCCGTAACTAACTCATTAGTTACATTTCTTGCAAGACTAATAGTGATGTACATTACCAAGAGGGCCAAGAGATACCTCTCCGACAATCGGAGTGACAAATCCTAATCTCGATCTATGCCAACTCAACAAACACCATCGGAGACACCTGTAGAGCATCTTTATAATCACCCAGTTACGTTGTGACGTTTGATAGCACACTAAGTGTTCCTCCGGTATTCGGGAGTTGCATAATCTCATAGTCATAGGAAGATGTATAATTCATGAAGAAAGCAATAGCAATAAACTAAACGATCATAGTGTTAAGCTAATGGATGGGTCATGTCAATAACATCATTCTCTAATGATGTGATCCCGTTCATCAAACGACAACTCATGTCTATGGCTAGGAAACTTAACCATCTTTGATTAATGGGCTAGTCAAGTAGAGGCATACTAGTGACACTCTGTTTGTCTATGTATTAACACATGTACTAAGTTTCCGGTTAATACAATTCTAGCATGAATAATAAACATTTATCATGATATAAGGAAATATAAATAACAACTTTATTATTGCCTTTAGGGCATATTTCCTTCAGTCTCCCACTTGCACTAGAGTCAATAATCTAGATTACACAGTAATGATTCTAACACCCATTGAGTCTTGGTGCTGATTATGTTTTGCTCGTGAGAGAGGCTTAGTCAACGGATCTGCAACATTCAGATATGTATGTATTTTGCAAATCTCTATGTCTCCCTCCTTGAATTGATCGCAGATGGAATTGAAGCGTCTCTTGATGTGCTTGGTTCTCTTGTGAAATCTGGATTCCTTTGCCAAGGCAATTGCACCAGTATTGTCACAAAAGATTTTCATTGGACCCGATGCACTAGGTATGACACCTAGATGGGATATGAACTCGTTCATCCAGACTCCTTCATTTGCTACTTCCGAAGAAGCTATGTACTCCGCTTCACACGTAGATCCCGCCACAACGCTTTGCTTAGAACTGCACCAACTGACAGCTCCACCGTTCAATATAAATACATATCCTGTTTGTGACTTAGAGTCATCCGGATCAGTGTCAAAGCTTGCATCGACGTAACCATTTACGACGAGCTCTTTGTCACCTCCATAAATGAGAAACATATCCTTAGTCCTCTTCAGGTATTTCAGGATGTTCTTGACCGATGTCTAGTGATCCACTCCTGGATAACTTTGGTACCTCCCTGCTAAACTAATAGCAAGGCACACATCAGGTCTGGTAGACAGCATTGCATACATGATAGAACCTATGGCTGAAGCATAGGGAATGACTTTCATTTTCTCTCTATCTTCTACAGTGGTCGGGCATTGAGTCTGACTCAACTTCACACCTTGTAACACAGGCAAGAACCCTTTCTTTGCTTGATCCATTTTGAACTTCTTCAAAACTTTATCAAGGTATGTGCTTTGTGAAGTCCAATTAAGCGTCTTGATCTATCTCTATAGATCTTGATGCCCAATATATAAGTAGCTTCACCGAGGTCTTTCATTAAAAAACTCTTATTCAAGTATCCTTTTATGCTATCCAGAAATTCTATATCATTTCCAATCAACAATATGTCATCCACATATAATATTAGAAATGCTACAGAGCTCCCACTCACTTTCTTGTAAATACATGCTTCTCCAAAAGTCTGTATAAAACCATATGCTTTGATCACACTATCAAAACGTTTATTCCAGCTCCGAGATGCTTGCACCAGTCCATAAATGGATCGCTGGAGCTTGCACACTTTGTTAAGATCCTTTGGATCGACAAAACCTTCTGGTTGCATCATATACAACTCTTCTTCTAGAAATCCATTCAGGAATTCGGTTTTGACATCCATTTGCCAAATTTCATAATTATAAAATGCAGCAATTGCTAACATGATTCAAACGGACTTAAGCATCGCTACGGGTGAGAAGGTCTCATCGTAGTCAACTCCTTGAACTTGTCAAAAACCTTTCACAACAAGTCGAGCTTTGTAGACAGTAACATTACCGTCAGCGTCAATCTTCTTCTTGAAGATCCATTTATTCTCTATGGCTTGCCGATCATCGGGAAAGTCAACCAAAGTCCATACTTTGTTCTCATACATGGATCCCATCTCAGATTTCATGGCCTCAAGCCATTTTGCGGAATCTGGGCTCATCATCGCTTCCTCATAGTTCATTGGTTCGTCATGGTCAAGCAACATAACCTCCAGAACAGGATTACCGTACCACTATGGTGCGAATCTTACTCTGGTTGAGCTACGATGCTTGGTAGTAACTTGATCAGAAGTTTCATGATCATTATCATTAGCTTCCTCACTAATTGGTGCAGGAATCACCGGAACTGATTTCTATGATGAACTACTTTCCAATAAGGGAGCAGGTACAGTTACCTCATCAAGTTCTACTTTCCTCCCTGATGACCCACAAGTATAGGGGATCTATCGTAGTCCTTTCGATAAGTAAGAGTGTCGAACCCAACGAGGAGCAGAAGGAAATGACAAGCGGTTTTCAGTAAGGTATTCTCTACAAGCACTGAAATTATTGGTAAGAGATAGTTTTATGATAAGGTAATTCGTAACGGGTAACAAGTAATAAAAGTAAACAAGGTGCAGCAAGGTGGCCCAATCCTTTTTGTAGCAAAGGACAAGCCTGGACAAACTCTTATATAAAGGAAAGTGCTCCCGAGGACACATGGGAATTATCGTCAAGCTAGTTTTCATCATGCTCATATGATTCGCGTTCGTTACTTTGATAATTTGATATGTGGGTGGCCGGTGCTTGGGTACTGCCCTTCCTTGGACAAGCATCCCACTTATGATTAACCCCCCTCGCAAGCATCCACAACTACGAAAGAAGAATTAAGGTAAACCTAACCATAGCATGAAACATATGGATCCAAATCAGCCCCTTACGAAGCAACACATAAACTAGGGTTTAAGCTTCTGCCACTCTAGCAACCCATCATCTACTTATTACTTCCCAATGCCTTCCCCTAGGCCCAAACAATGGTGAAGTGTCATGTATTCGGCGTTCAAATAACACCACTAGAGGAAAGACAACATACATCTCATCAAAATATCGAACGAATACCAAATTCACATGACTACTTATAACAAGACTTCTCCCATGTCCTCAGGAACAAACATAACTACTCACAAATCATATTCATGTTCATAATCAGAGGAGTATTAATGTGAATAAAGGATCTGAACATATAATCTTCCACCAAATAAACCAACTAGCATCAACTACAAGGAGTAATCAACACTACTAGCAACCCACAGGTACCAATCTGAGGTTTTGAGACAAAGATCGGATACAAGAGATGAACTAGGGTTTGAGAGGAGATGGTGCTGGTGAAGATGTTGATGGAGATTGACCCCCTCCCGATGAGAGGATCGATGGTGATGACGATGATGACGATTTCCCCCTCCCGGAGGGATGTTTCCCCGACAGAACAGCTTTGCCGGAGCCCTAGATTGGTTCCGCTAAGGTTCCACCTCGAGACGGCGGCGCTTCGTCCCGAAAGCTTCCTTATTAATTTTTTCAGGGCAAAAGACACCTTATACTAGAAGATGGGCATTGGGGGCTTCCTGGTGGCCCACGATGCAGGGGGGCGCGCTCAGGGGGGTAGGGCGCGCCCTCCGCCCTCGTGGACAGTGGGTGGCCCCCCTCTGGTGCTTTCTTTGCCCAATATTTTTAATTATATTCCAAAACTGACTTTCGTGGAGTTTCAGGACTTTTGGAGTTATGCAAAATAGGTCTCTAATATTTGCTCCTTTTCTAGCCCAGAATTCCAGCCGCCGGCATTCTCCCTCTTCATGTAAACCTTGTAAAATAAGAGAGAAAAGGCATAAGTATTGTGACATAATGTGTAATAACAGCCCATAATGCAATAAATATCGATATAAAATCATGATGCAAAATGGACGTATCAACTCCCCCAAGCTTAGACCTTGCTTGTCCTCAAGCGGAAGCCGATATCGAAAAATATGTCCACATGTTTAGAGATAGAGGTGTCGATAAAATAAAATACGGACATGAGGGCATCATGATCATTCTTAGAATAGCAACATATATATATATTGTCATATGATTTCTTATGCTAAAGTAAAAATTTATTCACAATGTAAAGTATGAATCAGAAACTTCATTGAAAACTAACAAACTATAATCTCAGTCATTGAAGCAATTGCAATTTATCATAATATCAGAAAGAGTCAATATAAGAGCTTTTCAGCAAGTCCACATACTCAACTATCATTTAGTCTTTCACAATTGCTAACACTCACGCAATACTTATGGGTATGAAGTTTTAATCGGACACAGAGAAAGATAGGGGCTTATAGTTTTGCCTCCCAACCTTTTACCTCAAGGGTAATGTCAACAATAATGCTTTATGAAAACCCACATCCAATTGGATATATATATCTTGATCTTTACAACACATAGTGCTTGCCCAAGGATAAAGTGTAAAAAGGAAAGGTGAACATCACCATGACTCTTGTATAAGGTATAAGACAAAAATAAAAGATAGGCCCTTCGCAGAGGGAAGTAGAGGTTGTCATGTGCTTTTATGGTTGGATGCACAAAATCTTAATGCAAAAGAACATCACTTTATATTGCCACTTGTGATAGGGACCTTTATTATGCAGCCCGTCGCTTTTATTTCTTCCATATCACAAGCTCGTATAAAGCTTATTTTATCCACACTAATAGATCATACATATGTAGAGATCAATTTTTATTGCTTGCAGCAATGACAACTTACTTGAAGGATCTTACTCAATCCATAGGTAGATATGGTGGACTCTCATGGCAAAACTGGGTTTAAGGATATTTAGAAGCACAAGTAGTATCTCTACTTGGTGCAAAGAATTTGGCTAGCATGAGGGAGAAAGACAAGCTCAACTTGTTGGATGATCCATGACAATATAATTTATTTCGAATATAAGAAAACATAACCCATTACGTTGTCTTCCTTGTCCAACATCAACTTTTTAGCATGTCATATTTTAATGAGTGCTCACAATTATAAAAGATGTCCAAGATAGTATATTTATATGTGAAAAGCTCTCTTTCTTTATTACTTCCTATTAATTGCAACGATGACCAAAACTATGTTTGTCAACTCTCAACAACTTTTATTCATCATACTCTTTATACGATCTCTTTACTTCTTTTTATTCTTTTTTCTGTTATTCCCTCAAGATCATAGCAAGATAACCAAGCCCTCAACTCAAGAGTAATCTTTATTATATATAGCTCACGGACTCGATTACGTAGATAAGGGTCAACACAAAAACTCAAAGCTAGATCATACTAAACTTTATTCTACTAGATTAAGATATAACCAAAAGGATCGAACTAAGAAAAACGGTAAAGATAGAAGTGTGATGGTGATACGATACCGGGGCACCTCCCCAAAGCTGGGCAGTTGCCAAGGGGAGTGCCCATACCCATGTATTTATGTCTCTTTCTTCAGAGGTGGTGATGATGGAGTGGTTGATGATGTAGGCTTGTCGTCCATCTTCCAAGGCATATGCTCACCATCATAGAAGGATGATCGAGTCTCCGGGATCCTCAAATCTGCAGCCAAACTCATTCTCTTGAATCTATATTCATACTCACAATTTTGGTTTTGTAGGTCATAGATCTGGGCTTGGAGGTTCTCGATTTTCTCGTGAAGCTTGAAGATGGTCTCCCCAATGTTCTTGGCATCCAACTTGTGGTTGTTGGTGAACTCCGCGATCATCATGTGGTTGGCGTTGAGTCCGCATTCCACCATCCCCTGGCACTTGAAAACTCGTTGCTCCATTGCTTCGAGTCTTGTCTCCATGCTTCCGGTCCTCCTTGGTCCCTCAACATCGCGGATGTGCAGCACCCCCTCACGCATCTCAATGGTTTGAGGGTGTTGCAGCACCTCCGAGAGGTAGGGGTTGATGACCTTCTCGAAAAACTTGTCCTTGGGGGCGCTTGAAGACGTCATGGTGATCTAGATCCGTTAGAAAAACAGCTCGAAACAAAAGCAGGAGATATTTGCGTGGTACGGTGGTCAAAACCTTCGGGAGATTATATAGTGACTTTTTACCGACCAAAAGAAGTATCATGCAAGAAAACGGAGTCCAGAGGTCACACGAGGTGCCCATGAGGCAGGGGGCGCGCCCAGGGGGGTAGGGAGTGCCCTCCACCCTCGTGGATGCCTCATGTCCCTTTCGGACTACTTCTTATTTTCCTATTTTCTTAAATATTCCAAAACGGAGAAAGGTTGCTATTATAACTGTTTTGGAGTCGGTTTACTTACCGTACCACATACCTATTCCTTTTCGGAGTCTGAAACGTTATGGAAAGTGTCCCTTATGTACTCCTCCGGGGTTACAGTATCAATAACATTGGTTTCAACATTTATGGGATTACCTGGTTTATAATGTTTGATTCTTTGACCGTTCACCACCTTCGGATTTGTGCCTTCGAAGTTGTTGATTTTTATGGCACCGGAACGATAGACCTCCTCGATAACGTAAGGACCTTCCCATTTAGAGAGGAGTTTTCCTGCAAGGAATCTTAAACAAGAGTTGTATAACAAAACATAATCACCTACATTAAACTCACGCTTTTGTATCCTTTTGTCATGCCAGCTTTTAACTTTTTCTTTAAATAGTTTGGCATTCTCATAGGCCTGGGTTCTCCACTCATCAAATGAGCTAATGTCAAATAGTCTCTTTTCACCGGCAAGTTTGAAATCATAATTGAGCTCTTTAATGGCCCAATATGCCTTATGTTCTAGTTCGAGAGGTAAGTGACATGCTTTTCCAAAAACCATTTTATACGGAGACGTACCCATAGGATTTTTATATGCAGTTCTATAGGCCCATAATGCATCATCAAGTTTCTTGGACCAATTCTTTCTACATCTATTAACAGTCTTTTGCAAAATTAATTTAATCTCTCTATTACTCAGTTCTACTTGACCACTAGACTGTGGGTGGTATGGAGATGCAATTCTATGATTAACATCATACTTAGCAAGCATTTTACGAAAAGAACCATGAATAAAATGTGAACCACCATTAGTCATTAAGTATCTAGGGACTCCAAACCTCGGAAAATAACTTCTTTAAGCATCTTAATAGAGGTGTTATGATTAGCACTACTAGTTGGAATAGCTTCTACCCACTTAGTAACGTAATCAACAACAACGAAAATATGTGTATACCCATTAGAGGAAGGAGACAGTCCCATATAATCAAAGCCCCAAACATCAAATGGTTCAATAACAAGTGAATAGTTCATAGGCATTTCTTGACATCTAATGATATTACCTACTCTTTGACATTCATCACAAGATAAGACAAACTTACCGGCATCTTTAAAAATAGTAGGCCAATAAAAACCAGATTGCAATACCTTATGTGCAGTTCTATCTCCAGCGTGGTGTCCTCCATAAGCCTCGGAGTGACACTTGCGTAGGATCTGTTCCTGTTCATGCTCAGGTACACAACGTCTAATAACACCATCTACTCCTTCTTTATAAAGGTGTGGGTCATCCCAGAAGTAATGTCTTAAATCATAGAAAAACTTTATCTTTTGCTGGTAAGTGAAACTAGGTGGTATAAATTTAGCAACAATGTAATTAGCATAATCAGCATACCATGGAGCAGTACGATAAGCATTTATGACAGTTAATTGTCATCAGGAAAGCTATCATCAATAGGTAGTGGGTCATCAAGAACATTCTCTAACCTAGATAAGTTGTCTGCAACGGGGTTCTCAGCTCCCTTTCTATCAATAATATGCAAATCAAATTCTTGTAGCAAGAGAACCCATCTAATAAGTCTAGGTTTAGCATCTTTCTTTTCCATAAGATATTTAATAGCAGGATGATCAGTGTGAACAGTTACTTTAGAATCAACAATATAAGGTCTGAACTTATCACAAGCAAATACAACTGCTAAAAATTCTTTTTCAGTAGTAGAATAATTTCTCTCGGCACTGTCCAGAGTTTAACTAGCATATTGGATAACATTTAATTTCTTATCAACTCTTTGTCCTAGAACAGCACCTACAGCATAATCACTAGCATCACACATAATTTCAAAGGGTAAATTCCAATCAGGTGGCTGAATAATTGGTGCAGAAATCAAGGCTTTCTTAAGTATTTCAAATGCTTCTACACAATCATCATCAAAGACAAAAGGAACATCTTTTTGTAAGAGATTAGTTAGAGGCCTAGATTTTTTTTAGAAGTGTTTAATGAACCTCCTATAAAAACGGGCATGACTAGGGAAACTTCTTATACCTTTAATGTCCTTAGGACATGGCATCTTTTCAATAGCATCAACTTTAGCTTTATCAACTGCAATACCTCTTTCAGAAATTTTATGCCCCAAGACAATACCTTCATTAACCATAAAGTGGCACTTCTCCCAATTCAAGACAAGATTAGTTTCTTCACGTCTCTGTCTCTGCAAAACTCGATCAAGGTTGCTTAAGAAATCATCAAAATAAGTTCCATACATGGAGAAATCATCCATGAAAACCTCAACAATCTTTTCACAAAAGTCAGAGAATATACCAGTCATACATCTTTGAAAGGTAGCAGGTGCATTACATAAACCAAAAGGCATACGTCTAAAAGCAAAGGTACCGAAAGAGAAAGTAAAAGTGGTCTTTTCTTGATCCTCTTTTGACACAGGTATTTGAGAGAAACCAGAATAACCGTCTAGAAAGCAAAATGTGTATGTTTGGATAATCTTTCTAGCATTTGATTAATAAAAGTTAAAGGGTAATGATCCTTTTTAGTAGCTTTATTTAATTTGCGGAAGTCAATTACCATTCTATAACCTGTAAAAATTCTTTGTGGGATCAATTCGTCTTTATCATTAGGAACAACAGTAATACCTCCCTTTTAGGGACACAATGGACAAGACTTACCCACTGACTATCAGCAACGAGATAAATTATACCTGCCTCCAGAAGCTTTAGTATTTCTTTTCTTACCACTTCTGTCATCTTAGGATTTAACTGTCGTTGGTGATCAACAACTGGTTTAGCGTCTTTCTCCAATTTTATTTTGAGCTGACATAAAGTGGGACTAATGCCCTTAAGATCATCGAGAGTATATCCAATAGCAGCACGGTGCTTCTTCAGAGTTTTCAATAATTTCTCTTCTTCCTGCTCTGAAAGGTTAGCACTAATAATAATAGGATATATCTTCTTTTCATCAAGATAAGCATATTTAAGAGTATCTGGTAATGGTTTAAGCTCAAACACGGGATCACCCTTGGGTGGAGGAGGATCCCCTAAAATTTCAACAGGCAAGTTGTGTTTCAAAATAGGTCCCTGTTTAAAGAATACTTCATCTATTTCCCTTCTTTCATTCATAAACATATCATTTTCATGATCTAGCAAATATTGTTCTCAAGGATCATTAGGAGGCACGTCAATAGAAGCAAGACCAACAATTTCATCTTTACTAGGCAATTCTTTATCATGGGGTTGTCTACGGAATTTAGCAAAATTAAAATCATGAGACATATCCCCTAAACCAACAGTAACAATATCCTTTTCGCAGTCTATCCTAGCATTAACATTATTCAAGAAGGGTCTACCAAATATAATGGGACAAAAGTCATCTTGTGGGGAACCAAGAACAAGAAAATCAGTAGGATATTTAACTTTCCCACACAATACTTCAACATCTCTAACAGTCCCAATTGGTGAAATAGTATCTCTATTGGCAAGCTTAATTGTAACATCAATATCTTCTATCTCAGCAGGTGCAATATCATGCATAATTTCTTCGTATAAGGAGTGAGGTATTGCACTCGCACTAGCACCCATATCACATAAGCCATGATAGCAATGATCTCCTATTTTAACAGAAACAACAGGCATGCCTACAATAGGTCTATGTTTATTTTTAGTATCGGGTCTAGCAATTCTAGCAGCTTCATTACAGAAGTAAATAACATGCCCATCAATATTATCGACTAAGAGATCCTTAACCATAGCAATACTAGGTTCAACTTTAATTTGCTCAGAGGGTGTAGATGTTCTTGCATTACTCTTATGAACCACAGTTGAAGCTTTAGCATGATCCTTTATTCTAACAGGGAAAGGTGGTTTCTCAATATAAGCGGTAGGAACAATAGGATCAACATTATAAGTGATAGTTTTTTCTTCAACTTTAATAGGTTCAACTAGTTTTACTTCAATGGGCGAATGACATTTAAACCAATTCTCAGAGTCAAGTCCATATTTAGTGCTAAATTCACGAAAAGCATCGGTATCCATAAAAGATTTAACACAATCAAACTTAGGTGTTATACCTGACTCATTACCTTCGTCGAGTTCCCAATCTTCAGAGTTGCGTTTAATTCTTTCCAAAAAATCCCATTTGAATTCAATAGTCTTCATCATAAAAGAACCAGTATAAGAAGTATCAAGCATGGAGCGATTATTGAGAGAAAGCCGAGCATAAATTTTTTGAATAATAATTTTTCTTGAGAGCTCATGATTGGGGCATGAATATAACATTGACTTAAGCCTCCCCCAAGATTGAGCGATACTTTCTCCTTCGTGAGGCCAAAAATTACATATATAATTATGATCATGATGAACCAGATGCATAGGATAAAACTTCAGATGAATTCCAATTTCAATCGGTTGTAGTTCCATGATCCAATATCATCACATAGCCTAAACCATGTCAATTCCTTTCCCTTCAAAGGTAAAGGTAGGACCTTCTTCTTGATAACATCCTCGGGCATACCTGCAAGCTTAAATAATCCACAAACTTCATCCACATAGATTAGGTGCATATCGGGATGTAATGTTCCATCTCGTGTAAAAGGATTAGCTAGCAGTTTCTCTATCATACCCGAAGGAATTTCAAAGTAAACATTTTCAGTAGGTTCAGTAGGTTGAGGAGCACCTCTTTGCTCTAGTGGTCGGGGTGAAGATACTCCGAACAAGCCCCTCAAAGGATTATTTTCCATAGTAACAAGTGACAGTAAATTTCAGCACACTATAAATTTTTCCTTACCAAATTCCACCTACCAAAGGCGCTTCACTCCCCGGCAACGGGGCCAGAAAAGAGTCTTGATCACCCAAAAGTATAGGGGATCTATCATAGTCCTTTTGATAAGTAAGAGTGTCGAACCCAACGAGGAGCGAAGGAAATGACAAGCGGTTTTCAGTAAGGTATTCTCTGCAAGCACTGAAGTATTGGTAACAGATAGTTTTATGATAAGGTAATTCGTAACGGGTAACAAGTAATAAAAGTAAACAAGGTGCAGCAAGGTGGCCCAATCCTTTTTGTAGTGAAGGACAAGCCTGGAAAAACTCTTATATAAAGTAAAGCGCTCCCGAGGACACATGGGAATTATCGTCAAGGTAGTTTTCATCATGCTCATATGATTCACGTTTGTTACTTTGATAATTTGATATGTGGGTGGACCGGTGCTTGGGTACTTCCTTTCCTTGGATAAGCATCCCACTTATGATTAACCCCCCTCGCAAGCATCCGCAACTACGAAAGAAGAATTAAGGTAAACCTAAGCATAGCATGAGACATATGGATCCAAATCAGCCCCTTACGAAGCAACGCATCAACTAGGGTTTAAGCTTCTGCCACTCTAGCAACCCATCATCCACTTATTACTTCCCAATGCCTTCCCCTAGGCCCAAACAATGGTGAAGTGTCATGTAGTCGACGTTCACATAACACCACTAGAGGAAAGACAACATACATCTCATCAAAATATCGAACGAATACCAAATTCACATGACTACTTATAACAAGACTTCTCCCATGTCCTCAGGGACAAACGTAACTACTCAATTCATGTTCATAATCAAAGGGGTATTAATGTGCATAAAGGATCTGAACATATAATCTTCCACTGAATAAACCAACTAGCATCAACTACAAGGAGTAATCAACACTACTAGCAACCCACAGGTACCAATCTGAAGTTTTGAGACAAAGATCGGATACAAGAGATGAACTAGGGTTTGAGAGGAGATGGTGCTGGTGAAGGTGTTGATGGAGATTGACCCCCCTCCCGATGAGAGGATCGATGGTGATGACGATGGTGACGATTTCCCCCTGCCGAAGGGATGTTTCCCCGGCAGAACAGCTCCGCTGGAGCCCTAGATTGGTTACGCTAAGGTTCCGCCTCGAGACGGCGGCGCTTCATCCCGAAACCTTCCTTATTATTTTTTCAGGGCAAAAGACACCTTATACTAGAAGATGGGAATTGGGGGCTTCCTGGTGGCCCACGAGGCAGGGGGGCGCGCCCAGGGGGGGCTTCCTGGTGGCCCAATATTTTTAATATATTCCAAAACTGAATTTTGTAGAGTTTCAGGACTTTTGGAGTTGTGCAGAATAGGTCTCTAATATTTGCTCCTTTTCCAGCCCAGAATTCCAGCTGCCGGCATTCTCCCTCTTCATGTAAACCTTGTAAAATAAGAGAGAAAAGGCATAAGTATTGTGACATAATGTGTAATAACATCCCATAATGCAAGAAATATCGATATAAAAGCATGATGCAAAATGGACGTATCACTCCCACTCACTTCTTTCGAGAGAAACTCCTTCTCTAGAAAGGATCCATTCTTAGCAACGAATATCTTGCCTTCGGATCTGTGATAGAAGGTGTACCCAACAGTCTCCTTTGGGTATCCTATGAAGACACATTTCTCCGATTTGGGTTCGAGCTTATCAGGTTGAAGCTTTTTCACATAAGCATCGCAGTCCCAAACTTCAAGAAACGACAACTTGGGTTTCTTGCCAAACCACAGTTCATATGATGTCGTCTCAACGGATTTAGATGGTGCCCTATTTAACGTGAATGTAGCCGTCTCTAAAGCATAACCCCAAAACGATAGCGGTAAATCAGTAAGAGACATCATAGATCGCACCATATCTAATAAAGTGCGGTTACAATGTTCGGACACACCATTGCGCTGTGGTGTTTGGGGTGGCGTGAGCTCCGAAACTATTCCGCATTGTTTCAAATGAAGACCAAACTCGTAACTCAAATACTCTCCTCCACGATCAGATCATAGAAATTTTATTTTCTTGTTATGATGATTTTCTACTTCACTCTGAAATTCTTTGAACTTTTCAAATGTTTCAGACTTATGTTTCATTAAGTAGATATACCCATATCTGCTCAAATCATCTGTGAAGGTCAGAAAATAATGATACACGCCGCGAGCCTCAACACTCATCGGACCGCATACATTAGTATTATTATTTCCAGCAAGTCTGTTGCTCGCTGCATTGTTCCGGTGAACGGAGTCTTAGTCATATTGCCCATGAGGCATGGTTCTAAGCATCAAGTGATTCCAAAAGCCCATCAGCATGGAGTTTCTTCATGCGCTTCACACCAATATGACCTAAACTGCAGTGCCACAAATAAGTTGCACTATCATTATTAAACTTATATCTTTTGGCTTCAATACTATGAATATGTGTGTCACTACTATCGAGATTCAACAAAAATAGACCACTCATCAAGGGTGCATGACCATAAAAGATATTACTCATATAAATAGAACAACCATTATTCTCTGATTTAAATGAATAACCGTCTCGCATCAAACAAGATCCAGATATAATGTTCATGCTTAACGCTGGCACCAAATAACAATTATTCAGGTCTAAAACTAATCCCGAAGGTAGATGTAGAGGTAGCGTGCCGACGGTGATCCCGTCGACTTTAGAACCATTTCCCACGCGCATCGTCACCTCGTCCTTAGCCAATCTTCACTTCATCCGTAGCCCCTGTTTTGGGTTGCAAATATGAGCAACAGATTCAGTATCAAATACCTAGGCAGTACTGCGAGCATTAGTAAGGTACACATCAATAACATGTATATCAAATATACCTTTCACTTTGCCATCCTTCTTATCTGCCAAATACTTGGGGCAGTTCCACTTCCAGTGACCAGTTCCTTTGCAGTAGAAGCACTCAGTCTCAGGCTTAGGTCCAGACTTGGGCTTCTTCACTTGAGCAGCAACTTGCTTGCCGTTCTTCTTGAAGTTCCCCTTCTTCCTTTGCCCTTTTTCTTGAAACTAGTGGTCTTGTTGACCATGAACACTTGATGCTCCTTCTTGATTTCTGCCTCCGCGGCCTTTAGCATTGCGAAGAGCTCGGGAATTATCTTATCCATCCCTTGCATATTATAGTTCATCACGAAGCTTTTGTAGCTTGGTGGCAGTGATTGAAGAACTCTGTCAATAACACTATCAACCGGAAGATTAACTCCCAGTTGAGTCATGTGATTGTGGTACCTAGACATTCTGAGTGTATGCTCACTGACAGAACTATTCTCTTCCATTTTGCAGCTGTAGAACTTATTGGAAACTTCAAATCTCTCAATCCGGGCATTTGCTTGAAATATTAACTTCAACTCCTGGAACATCTCATATGCTCCATGACGTTCAAAACATTGTTGAAGTCCCGGTTCTAAGCCGTAAAGCATGGCACACTGAACTATCGAGTAGTCATCAGCTTTGCTCTGCCAGGCGTTCACAACGTCTGGTGTTGCTCCTGCGATGGTTCTTGCACCTAGCGGTGCTTCCAGGACGTAATTCTTGTGTGCAGCAATGAGGATAATCCTCAAGTTACGGACCCAGTCCGTGTAGTTTCTACCATCATCTTTCAACTTAGCTTTCTCTAGGAACGTATTAAAATTCAACGGAACAGTAGCACGGGCCATTTATCTACAACAACCTGGACATGCAAAATACTATCAGGTACTAAGTTCATGAAAAATTAAAGTTCAATTAATCATATTACTTAAGAACTCCCACTTGGATAGACATCCCTCTAATCATCTAAGTGATCACATGATCCAAATCAACTGAACCATGTCCGATCATCACGTGAGATGGAGTAGCTTTCAATGGTGAACATCACTATGTTGATCATATCTACTATATGATTCACGCTTGACCTTTCGGTCTCAGTGTTTCGAACATATCTGCATATGCTAGGATCGTGAAGTTTAACCCGAGTATTCTTCGTGTGCAAAACTGGCTTGCACCCGTTGTATGTGAACGTAGAGCTTATCACACCCGATCATCACGTGGTGTCTCGGCACGACGAACTGTCGCAACGGTGCATACTCAGGGAGAACACTTGTACCTTGAAATTTAGTGAGAGATCATCTTATAATGCTACCGCCGTACTAAGCAAAATAAGATGCATAAAGGATAAACATCACATGCAATCAATATAAGTGATATGATATGGCCATCATCATTTGTGCCCATCTCCAAAGCACCGTCATGGTCACCATATTCACCGGCTTGAGACCTTGATCTCCATCGAAGCATCGTTGTCGTCTCGCCAACTATTGCTTCTACGACTATCGCTACCTCTTAGTGATAAAGTAAAGCAACTACATGGCGATTGCATTTCATACAATAAAGCGACAACCATAAGGCTCCTGCCAGTTGCCGATAACTTTTACAAAACATGATCATCTCATACAACAATTTATATATCATCACGTCTTGACCATATCACATCACAGCAAAGCCCTGCAAAAACAAGTTAGACGTCCTCTAGTTTGTTGTTGCAAGTTTTACGTGGCTGCTGCTACGGGCTTCTAGCAAGAACCATTCTTACCTACGCATCAAAACCACAATGATTTTTCGTCAAGTGTGCTATTTTAACCTTCAACAAGGACCGGGCGTAGTCACACTCGATTCAACTAAAGTTGGAGAAACAGACACCCACTAGCCACCTGTGTGCGAGGCACGGCGGTAGAACCAGTGTCATGAACGCGGTCTTGTAATGTCGGTCCGGGCCGCTTCATCCAACAATACCGCCAAATCAAAGTATGACATGCTGGTAAGCAGTATGACTATTATCGCCCACAACTCTTTGTGTTCTACTCGTGCATATAACATCTACGCATAGACCTGGCACGGATGCCACAGTTGCGGAACGTAGTATCTCAAAAAATTTCCTACGATCACGCAAGATCTATCTAGGAGAAGCATAACAATGAGTGGGGAGAGTGTGTCCACATACCCTCGTAGACCGAAAGCGGAAGCGTTAAGTAACGCGGTTGATGTAGTCAAACGTCTTCGCGATCCAACCGATCAAGTACCGAACGCACGACACCTCCGCGATCTGCACGCGTATACCTCGGTGACGTCCCTCGAAATCTTGATCCAGCGGAGGCCGAGGGAGAGTTTCGTCAGCACGACGGCGTGGTGACGGTGATGATGAAGTTACCGGCGTAGGGCTTCGCCTAAGCACTGCAACGATATGACCGAGGTGTGTTTTTGTGGAGGGGGCACCACACACGGCTAAGAGAAACTTTGGTGTGCCTTCGGGGTGCCCCCTCCCATGTATATAAAGGGGAGAGGGAGGAGGAGGCCAGCCAGGGGAGGAGGCGCGCCATGGGGGGCAATCCTACTCCAAGTAGGATTCGACCCCCTTTCCTATTGCAACAAGGAGAAGGGGGAGGAGAGGGAGGAGTGAAGGAAAGGGGGGCCGACCCCCTAGTCAAATTCGGTTTGGGCTAGGGGGGCGTGCGCCACACCTTGGCCTGCCTCCTCTCTTCTACCAATAGGCCCATGAGGCCCAATAACCTCCCGGGGGGTTCCGGTAACCCCCCGGTACTCCGGAAAATACCCGATACACTTCGGAACTATTCCGGTGTCCGAATATAGTCTTCCAATATATCAATCTTTATGTCTCGACCATTTTCAGACTCCTCGTCATGTCTGTGATCTCACCCGGGACTCTGAACTACCTTCGGTACATCAAAACACATAAACTCATAATATCACATAACTCATAATACAAATCGTCATCGAACGTTAAGCGTGCAGACCCTACAGGTTCGAGAACTATGTAGACATGACCGAGACTCATCTCCGGTCAATAACCAATAGCGGAACCTAGATGCTCATATTGGCTCCCACATATTCTACGAAGATCTTTATCGGTCAAACCGCATAACAACATACGTTGTTCCCTTTGTCATTGGTATGTTACTTGCCCGAGATTCGATCGTCGGTATCACTATACCTAGTTCAATCTCGTTACTAACAAGTCTATTTACTCGTTCCATAATGCATCATCCCGTAACTAACTCATTAGTTACATTTCTTGCAAGACTTATAGTGATGTACATTACCGAGAGGGCCCAGAGATACCTCTCCGACAATCAGAGTGACAAATCCTAATCTCGATCTATGCCAACTCAACAAACACCATCGGAGACACCTGTAGAGCATCTTTATAATCACCCAGTTACATTGTGACGTTTGATAGCACACTAAGTGTTCCTCCGATATTCGGGAGTTGCATAATCTCATAGTCATAGGAACATGGATAAGTCATGAAGAAAGCAATAGCAATAAACTAAACGATCATAGTGCTAAGCTAACGGATGGGTCATGTCAATCACATCATTCTCTAATGATGTGATCCCGTTCATCAAATGACAACTCATGTCTATGGCTAGCAAACTTAACCATCTTTGATTAACGAGCTAGTCAAGTAGAGGCACACTAGTGACACTATGTTTGCCTATGTATTCACACATGTACTAAATTTCCGGTTAATACAATTCTAGCATGAATAATAAACATTTATCATGATATAAGGAAATATAAATAACAACTTTATTATTGCCTCTAGGGCATATTTCCTTCACCGACCCCCTTCCTTCGCATCGGCGAACTCTGGTGAGCTCTCAAAAATCGACTGACCCAATTTTGAAATTTTGTCTACTATCATTTAACTAGTGTGGAATATAAAAGGGGGAAACCATAAGCATTGCGAGTATAGTCTTGAGCATGCCATGGCGGATCTCAAGGTGCAAACCGGACAAAGGCAACTTCTCAACCAATGTTTGCTTTCAACTAACAAGTAAGTGAAGGACAAGAAATGAGAGTAAAGCAGTGGCGATCTATTTTCTTGCTGCGATAAATAAGTTGAGCAGATACGAAAGAGTACCGCCTCTGGTGCGGCGCCGTGTATGCATCTGCTGAGAATTTGATGGTGTTGCGGTAGCGATGGCTGTCGGTGGCTTGGAAGCACGCTGGACGAGATGGTCGTAGGAGCGGCGCCAGAAAGGTGGACGATGACGGGGATGAAGCGAGAGGACGGGATGGAAGGATCCCGATCCGAAGCCGTGGATGAGAGAGGTCGATCTCTTGTAATGGATGACGGCGTCGGGGTATCAGCTCCGGCATGGTGGAGGAGAACGGCGGTGGATGGGGTGGCGGACGGAGGAGGCTGGGGTGGAGAGGGTGTTTTGGCACCCACGGAGTACGAATGGGGAAATGGAGGGAGAGAGGAAGGGGGCAACCATGTCTTCAGGGCGCGCTTGTCTCAAATGCGAGGAAATTTACAAACTTAGCCCCCGTTTAAAATTTCCTACATCACAACAATATTAGTCGGTTGGGGATAGGACGGTAATATCGCATACACCAAATATTTGCCGACGAGAGTTTGTTTTGGCGCCCATCGTGTATGAATCGGGGAGGGAGTCAATCAACGAGAGTTTGTTTTGGCACTCCTCTCCACATTTGCAGATAAGGCCTTCCCTCGTTCATCCTTTTCTCCCACAAGATCTTGATGTTCCATGCAACGCACGGGCATCTTGCTAGTAAGAGTAGAAATTAGAGATATACCACTTCTCGAATCTTGAAACCAACCACATTCCTCCCTTATCTCATCAAAACTGCCAAAGGAATATATTTTGAGTGAAACATAACATATTTTTAGTGATATACATATTTCAAAACTAGACACTTTTTTCTATCAAATCGGTGAATATGTATTAATCTACTTTGATAGTCTGGCAACGCATTGGCACGTTGCTATTAGTTATTACTACTGTATAATTTTTTGGACACTAGACAAACGGTGGAGTACATATACGAAGAGAAGAGGCGCACGCACGCAGTCAGTCTCCAGCTGTCTCACACACATGAGAGTTACGTAAAGGCACCGTTAAAAAATAAACCCTAAAACCCTAGGTGCACGATTGCTGCATGCGCGGGTACCGGGTACGTGGTTAGTCAGCTCGCGTGATAATTTGATCAGTAGGAGTTGATGGTCGGGACTACAGGTGAACGACCTGGACGCGGTGGCTCGCTAGTTTCCACTGATCGAATAGCCACGTTTAAAATATCATTTTTTTAGCGGGGTAAGTGTTCCGGTTTTCAATGGCGCATTATAAGTACTAAGTAGTTTTTAGAACGATTGGTATGGAGCTAAAATGGAATTCATAACTACTACCTCCTTGGCGTATGGTTGTATGGGTTTATGTTGCGAGATGTTGAACCTGGTAGTTCTAGGGCAAATACTATGGTTTCGATGTTTGTTTTCAGTAATGAAAATCGGAAGGGGGAAGCCCTTCTTTGATAAAAAAAACTACTACCTCTGTCCTGGTTTACTAGTCCCCATCGTATTTTGGGTCAAAGTTTGTCCACGAATTTTACTTGTAAAATGCGAATGGAAAACGAGATTTTGTTATACCCAAACAAAAAAGGACTGGAGGGAGTGATTGGTCTGACACGGACGCGACCTCTCATAGCGCTGGCATTGCACCGGCGCGCCGGCCAAGACGGCCCCACTCACTGGAGGCCCGGCTGAACTCGCCTCCTCGCCGTATGCAACCGGCTTCAGACTGCCCCGCCTGCCTACATTGAATCCGCGCATGTGCCAACAACACGTCCTTCTGCGAGCCGGCCGTCATTTTAGAACACAAAAAATGACCAAAATATAATTAATTATGCATGGTCTTGACTTGTTGTGCTCGCACTGGTAGTAGGAACTAGAGGTTTTTCTTTATTTATAACTCTCCTCACATTTTTTTGGCTTTGAAGTGAATCATGGTTGTGGACATTATCTATGAATGTGCAGATATGTGTGAACATGAGTTTGATGTGGAAGTTGAACTTGGAATGTTGGGCTTGCGCATGAACTATACCATGTCCAATGCTTCGTCTGTTATTGTTTGGAAAGTAATTGCTGTTATTAAATGACCCGAAAAAATTTATTTTGTGCCACATCAGTAGATGCACTGACATCACAACAGGCATGCCAACTGGATAAACATTTGAACCTAGCTATTATGAAGGAAAATTTGTATTGACAACAGTTTTAGATAGCAAGAGACGCCTAGCCTTCTCTGCCTCTGCTAGCTTCTTTCTGTCTTCTTCCATCTTAGCTACATTATCAAAGGCTGCTGCACGCTTTCTTTCAGCCTTTACTAGAGCCACGAGAACACAAACAGTTGACGACTCCACCTGGCTTGTGTGTAATCCATCATCATCTGGGAATTTGCACCTTCTGTCTAATCCAGCATCATTAGGGAATGGGCACCTTGTGTGTAATCCAGCCTCATTTTGGAAACATGATCTCGAGGTTGACCATACTTCCCTCCTCACAGGAACTGTATCCTGACATGAAGTTACTTCTTTTTTAGATCAATACTCAAAGCAACCCAGATACATTTAGTAGAAGCCAGATAAATAGGACTCAGAGAAGTGAATTCAAAAGGAAAAAAATAATATAAAAACAGACTACAAGGTGAGAACACCCACTTCCTACATCAAGCTAAAAACGAAAGCATTAGGACGATTAAGACTCTTCTTATTACACATCAAAGAACACGAGTGATGTCTACTACACAACCTTCTTCTTGTAGACGTTGTTGGGCCTCCAAGTGCAGAGGTTTGTAGGACAGTAGCAAATTTCCCTCAAGTGGATGACCTAAGGTTTATCAATCCGTGGGAGGCGTAGGTTGAAGATGGTCTCTCTCAAACAACCCTGCAACCAAATAACAAAGAGTCTCTTGTGTCCCCAACACACCCAATACAATGGTAAATTGTATAGGTGCACTAGTTCGGCGAAGAGATGGTGATACAAGTGCAATATGGATGATAGATATAGGTTTTTGTAATCTGAAAATATAAAACAGCAAGGTAACTAATGATAAAAGTGAGCACAAACGGTATTGTAAGGCGTTGAAACAAGGCCTAGGGTTCATACTTTCACTAGTGCAAGTTCTCTCAACAATAATAACATAATTGGATCATATAACTATCCCTCAACATGCAACAAAGAGTCACTCCAAAGCCACTAATAGCTGAGAACAAACGAAGAGATTATGGTAGGGTACGAAACCACCTCAAAGTTATTCTTTCCGATCAATCCATTGGGCTATTCCTATAAGTGTCACAAACAGCCCTAGAGTTCGTAGTAAAATAACACCTTAAGACACAAATCAACCAAAACCCTAATGTCACCTAGATACTCCAATGTCACCTCAAGTATCCGTGGGTATGATTATACGATATGCATCACACAATCTCAGATTCATCTATTCAACCAACACAAAGTACTTCAAAGAGTGCCCCAAAGTTTATACCGGAGAGTCAAGATGAAAACGTGTGCCAACCCCTATGCATAGGTTCATGGGCGGAACCCGCAAGTTGATCACCAAAACATACATCAAGTGAATCACATGATATCCCATTGTCACCACAGATACGCACGGCAAGACATACATCAAGTGTTCTCAAATCATTAAAGACTCAATCCGATAAGATAACTTCAAAGGGAAAACTCAATCCATCACAAGAGGTAGAGGGGGAGAAGAAACATAAGATCCAACTATAATAGCGAAGCTCACGATACATCAAGATCATGCCAAATCAAGAACACGAGAGAGAGAGAGAGATCAAACACATAGCTACTACTACATACCCTCAGCGCCGAGGGTGAACTACTCCCTCCTCGTCATGGAGAGCGCCCGGATGATGAAGATGGCCACCGGTGAGGGATCCCCCCTCCGGCAGGGTGCCGGAACAGGGTCCCGATTGGTTTTTGGTGGCTACAGAGGCTTGCGGCGGCGGAACTCCCGACGTGTTCTGTCCCCCGAAGGTTTTAGGGTATATGTATATATATAGGTGGAAGAAATATGTCAGGGGAGCCATGAGGGGCCCATGAGGGTGGAGGGCGCCCAGGGGGGTGGGCGCGCCCCCGTGCCTCATGCCTCCCTCGTTGCTTTCCTGACGTGCACTCCAAGTCTCCCGGGTTGCTTTCTTTCCAAAAATAACTTCTCCGGACTGTTTCATTCCGTTTCGACTCCGTTTGATATTCCTTTTCTTCAAAACACTGAAACAAGGGAAAAAACAGGAACTGGCACTGGGCTCTGGGTCAATAGGTTAGTCCCAAAAATCATATAAAAGTGCTTAGTAAAGCCCATTAAACATCCAAGATGGATAATATAATAGCATGAATACTTCATAAATTATAGATACGTTGGAGACGTATCAGCATCCCCATGCTTAATTCCTGCTCGTCCTCGAGTAGGTAAATGATAAAAGAAATAATTGATGAAGTGTGAATGCTAGCAGGTGCACGGGTTTGATCAATGATAATTTCAATCACCTTTTCTAGCATCATTATATGTCATAACAGTAGCTCAACTCATAGAACTTTTCATGATCAAGTAACAAGCTATACACATGTTAAAGTATAGATCATAAAATTTCTTGAAAACTAACAAACTATGTTCTCAGTCATCAAACAATTGCAATTCATCTTATTTTCAGGAAGAGTCTATGTCAGAGCTTTGATTCAGCAAACTTCACATACTAAACTATCATTTAGTCTTCCATGATTGCTACCACTCAAAGCATATTTTTAGAACAAATAGTATTCATCGAACACAGAGAAATATAGGGGCTTAATGTGCCTCCCAACCTTTTACCTCAAGGGTAATGTCAACAGTAATAATTCATGATCAAATATATTTGAATGGCCATATATGCTTAGATCTTTCCATCACATGATGCTTGCCGACTAAAGAGTGGGTTGGAATGAGAAGGAATACTACCGACTCTTGCATAAAAGTAAAAGATAGGCCCTTCGCAGAGGGAAGCAGGGATTTGCAGAGGTGCCAGAGCTCGAAGCAAAAAACAGAGATGAAAATAATTTTGAGAGGTATGCTTTCATTGTCAACATAACGACCAAGAGTTCCCAATATCTTCCATACTAGATACATTATAGGCGGTTCCCAAACAGAAAGGTAAAGATTTTTACTCCCCCTCCACCAACAATCATCAATCCATGGCTTGCCCGAAACAACGGGTGCCTCCAACTAACATCAATCCTGGGGGAGTTTTGTTTGCAATTATTTTTTATTTGATTTCGATCTTTTGATCATAGGACTGGGCATCCCAATTACCAGCCATTTTCTCATGAATGATGAGCGGAGTCCACTCATCGTGAGAATAACCCACCTAGCATGGAAGATACTAACAGCCCCTAGTCGCTACATGAGCGATTCGGGCATACAAAACAGATTATTATTTGAAGGTTTAGAGTTTGGCACATGCAAATTTACTTGGAACGGCAGGTAAATACCGCATATAGGTAGATATGGTGGACACTCATGGAAGAAACTTGGTTCAAGGATTTTGGATGCACAAGCAGTATTCCCGCTTAGTACAGATATTTTGGCTAGCAAAGGATTCTAAATAGCAAGCACCACATCTTAGAGGATCCATAACAATATAACTTATACAAATATACCCAAGCATAACTCATTATGTTGTCTTCCTTGTCCAACTTCAACTAATATGCTCAGGTTTGAAAATAATTAATGGGGCTCACAATCATAGAAGATGTCCAAGATAGTATATTTATATGTGAAATCTCTCTTCCTTCAATATTCTTTCATGAATTGTTCAAGTGACCAATACAATGTTTGCTAACCTTCAATAAATTTACCACCTCTACTTCTTATATGTGAAGTCATTACTCCCCATGGGATAGGCATATGAAACATATATAATTTCAGATTTATGACATTCAAATCATTCAACCATTTACTCATAGGATATAAGTGAAGCACAAGAGTAAATGACAAACTACTCCAAAAAGATATAAGTGAAGATCAATGAGTAGTTAAATAATTATGTAGCTATGTGAAGACTCTCTCTCATTTAATAATTTCAGATCTTGGTATTTTATTCAAACAGCAAGCAAAGCTAAATAAAATAAAATGACGCTCCAGGCAAAACACATATCATGTGGTGAATAAAAATATAGCTCCAAGTAAAGTTACCGATGAATGAAGACGAAAGAGGGGATGCCATCCGGGGCATCCCCAAGCTTAGGCTCTTGGTTGTCCTTGAATATTACCTTGGGGTGCCTTGGGCATCCCCAAGCTTAGGCTCTTGCCACTCCTTATTCCATAGTCCATCGAATCTTTACCCAAAACTTGAAAACTTCACAACACAAAACTCAACAGAAAATCTTATGAGCTCCGTTAGTATAAGAAAATAAATCACCACTTAGGTACTGTTGTGAACTCATTCTAAATTCATATTGGTGTAAAACCTACTGTATTCCAACTTCTCTATGGTTTGTAAACTATTTTACTAGCCATAGATTCATCAAAATAAGCAAGCAACACATTGAAAACAGAATCTGTCACAAACAGAACAGTCTGTAGTAATCTGTATCAAACGTATACTTCTGGAACTCCAAAAATTCTAAAATATATTGGTGGACCTGAGGAATTTGTCTAGTAATCATCTGAAAAATGAATCAACTAAATAGCACTCTCCAGTAAAAAGTTGAAGCAAATCTCGTGAGCGCTAAAGTTTCTGTTTTTTACAGCATGATGATAAAGACTTCACCCAAGTCTTCCCAAAGGTTCTACTTGGCACAAACACTAATTAAAACTCAAAATCACATCTAAACAGAAGCTAGATGGATTATTTATTCCTAAACAGAACCAAAAAGCAAGAAACTAAAATAAAATTGGGTTGCCTCCCAACAAGCGCTAACGTTTAACGCCCCTAGCTAGGCATGATGATTTCAATGATGCTCACGTAAAAGATAAGAATTGAAACATAAAGAGAGCATCATGAAGAATATTACTAGCACATTTAAGTCTAACCCACTTCCTATGCATAGGGATTTTGTGAGCAAACAACTTATGGGAACAATAATCAACTAGCATAGGAAGGCAAAACAAGCATAACTTCAAAACTTTAAGCACATAGAGAGGAAACTTTATATTATCGCAATTACTACAAGCATATGTTACTCCCTCATAATAATTTTCAGTAGCATCATGAATAAATTCAAAAATATAACCAGCACCTAAAGCATTCTTTTCATGATCTACAAGCATAGAAAATTTACTACTCTCCACATAAGCAAAATTCTTCTCATTCGGAATAGTGGGAGTATCATAAGAGACTTGAATACTATAAATTGTTTCCACATTAAAAGAGTAATGTTCAGAAAAAGGGTAATCACAATAATGACAGGTTTTATAAATATAATCATCACTACTTTTTATAGCATAAGTTTCATCACAATAATCATCATAAGTAGCAACTTTGTTCTCATCATAATCGATTGAAACCTCTTCCGAAATAGTGGATACATCACTAAATAAAGTCATGACCTCTACAAGTCCACTTTCATAAATATTATAAGATTCAACATCCTCCAAAATAGGGGGATCATTACTTCCTAAAGTTGACACTCTTCCAAACCCACTTTCATCAATATAATCATCATAGGTAGAAGGCATGCTATCATCATAACAACTTTGCATATCAAAACTTGGGAGGCTAAAAATATCATCATTATTAAACGTAGCATCTCCAAGCTTGGGACAAACATTAATTGCAGCAAAATATTCTCAAAAACATCATCTTCATCAAACATAGCATCCCCAAGCTTGGGCCTTTTCATATCATAAGCATAATCACTCTCATTGTTAATAGTATGGATAGCACCAATAGTATAGCAATTATCATATTCCAAGCATGTGCCAAAAAGATTTTCAAGATCATAAGAAGTATCATTATCTTCCCAATCATAATCATCACAACAAGCAATAGGCATAACGAGATCATCATCAAGTGCATCATCTTCATTTTCATGAGGCACAACAATAATAGGAGCAGCATTATTTGGGAGAGATATCTTTTTACCTCTCCTCCTTTTTCTTTTCTTCTTCTTCACCACATCATGTGTGGGTTCAATCCTCTTTTTGGAGCTCCTTATTAATGAAATTGGTTGAATAGAAGGCTCCTCCTCGTTACCTGATTCATCATAAGAAATAATTGGAGAATATTGGGAAGTCTCTTCCCTTTCATTAGTATTCTCTTCATCTTCTATTTGTTTTCTTTTCTTTATGTAATTGGCAATATAAGGATTTTCAATGCAATTCACCGCACAATACATATAAATTTCCTCTAGATCAAAACCAAGAAGTTTGTCATGGGAAAATACTGGAAGATAGTTAGTTATACGTTTCATTTCTTCATAACCCATAAGCAAACTAAGTTCATTATGATGTGCAAGGGAAATCAAGTCATCACAATTTTTGGAAACGATTAGATCATGAAACAATTTGCATCGGATAGTTAAATGACCACGTTCATTGCAAAGTTCACAAGTACGGCCAAGAAAATTTAAATTTTCAGCACAAACATCTAGCCTTTCTTGCAACAATTTAGTTTCTAAATGCTTATGCCTCTTGCAATATCTATCTTCCCTATTTGGTGTGTACTTGCAAACCCAATGCACTCCACAAAAATTGACATGTTTATAGGAGACATTTTCATCATAACTAGTGCAATCATAATTAGTACTATGGATATTCAAGGAGTTCATATTAACAACATTGCAATCATGCTTATCATTCAAAGATTTAGTGCCAAACATTTTAATGCATTCTTCTTCTAACACTTTGGCACAATTTTCCTTTCCATCATACTCATGAAAGATTTTAAAAAGGTGAAGCGTATGTGGCAAACTTAATTCCTTTTTTTTAATTTTCTTTTATAGACTAAACTAGTGATAAAACAAGAAACAAAAAGATTCGATTGCAAGATCTAAAGATATACCTTCAAGCACTCACCTCCCCGGCAACAGCGCCAGAAAAGAGCTTGATGTCTACTACACAACCTTCTTCTTGTAGACGTTGTTGGGCCTCCAAGTGCAGAGGTTTGTAGGACAGTAGCAAATTTCCCTCAAGTGGATGACCTAAGGTTTATCAATCCGTGGGAGGCGTAGGTTGAAGATGGTCGCTCTCAAACAACCCTGCAACCAAATAACAAAGAGTCTCTTGTGTCCCCAACACACCCAATACAATGGTAAATTGTATAGGTGCACTAGTTCGGCGAAGAGATGGTGATACAAGTGCAATATGGATGATAGATATAGGTTTTTGTAATCTGAAAATATAAAACAGCAAGGTAACTAATGATAAAAGTGAGCACAAACGGTATTGCAATGCGTTGAAACAAGGCCTAGGGTTCATACTTTCACTAGTGCAAGTTCTCTCAACAATAATAACATCATTGGATCATATAACTATCCCTCAACATGCAACAAAGAGTCACTCCAAAGCCACTAATAGCGGAGAACAAACGAAGAGATTATGGTAGGGTACGAAACCACCTCAAAGTTATTCTTTCCGATCAATCCATTGGGCTATTCCTATAAGTGTCACAAACAGCCCTAGAGTTCGTAGTAAAATAACACCTGAAGACACAAATCAACCAAAACCCTAATGTCACCTAGATACTCCAATGTCACCTCAAGTATCCGTGGGTATGATTATACGATATGCATCACACAATCTCAGATTCATCTATTCAACCAACACAAAGTACTTCAAAGAGTGCCCCAAAGTTTATACTGGAGAGTCAAGATGAAAACGTGTGCCAACCCCTATGCATAGGTTCATGGGCAGAACCCGCAAGTTGATCACCAAAACATACATCAAGTGAATCACGTGATATCCCATTGTCACCACAGATACGCATGGCAAGACATACATCAAGTTTTCTCAAATCATTAAAGACTCAATCCGATAAGATAACTTCAAAGGGAAAACTCAATCCATCACAAGAGAGTAGAGGGGGAGAAGAAACATAAGATCCAACTATAATAGCAAAGCTCGCGATACATCAAGATCGTGCCAAATCAAGAACACGAGAGAGAGAGATCAAACACATAGCTACTGGTACATACCCTCAGCCCCGAGGGTGAACTACTCCCTCCTCGTCATGGAGAGCGCCGGGATGATGAGGATGGCCACCGGTGAGGGATCCCCCCTCCGGCAGGGTGCCGGAACAGGGTCCCGATTGATTTTTGGTGGCTACAGAGGCTTGCGGCGGCGGAACTCCTGATCTATTCTGTCCCCCGAAGGTTTTAGGGTATATGGATATATATAGGCGGAAGAAATACGTCAGGGGAGCCACGAGGGGCCCAGGGGGGTGGGCACGCCCCCCTGCCTCGTGCCTCCCTTGTTGCTTTCCTGACGTGCACTCCAAGTCTCCCGGGTTGCTTTCTTTCCAAAAATAACTTCTCCAGAAGTTTGCATTCCCTTTGGACTCCGTTTGATATTCATTTTCTTCGAAACACTGGAACAAGGGAAAAAACAGGAACTGGTACTGGGCTCTGGGTCAATAGGTTAGTCCCAAAAATCATATAAAAGTGCTTAGTAAAGCCCATTAAACATCCAAGATGGATAATATAATAGCATGAATACTTCATAAATTATAGATACGTTGGGGACGTATTAACGAGGCTAAGAGAAAAAGAAACTACAACATATACACATCGAAGAACACGAGGCTAAACGAAAGTAATTGAAAGGGTGTTACTTACCAAAGCTCATTTTACAGGTTCGGTGCAGCTCCTCTTTAACTTGCCACGCTCCTTGAAGATGTCCCCAATATCTAGCGTTTGGTCTTCATTGCTCCTCTGCATGTTCGCACTCGTGGTTTTAAAATCTCAACATGGCAAGAAAAATATAATAGTAATACTCACGCATCTTGTGGGCAACATTAAAGCACTCGTCTGCCATGTTAGAGCATCCCCAACAGAAGCGCAAAGCGCGGCGCTTTAAAAAAACGTTTACAGCCCCGGAATAGCGAGTTTTTGCTGGCCCGGAGTGCTGAGATCGAGAAGTAGAGATAGAGAGTAGACACTAGAGAGTAGAGACTTATACGTCCATTTTGCATCATATTTTATTACTGTTATTTATAGTGTTTTTATCCATAATAGTGCTTTTTGGAGTAATTATAATGCCTTTTCTCTAATAATTTGCAAGGTACACACCAAGAGGGAGAATTCCGGCAGCTGGAAATCTGGACCTGGAAAAGCTACGCCAGGCTACCTATTCTGCGCAACTCCAAACAAGCTGAAACTTGACGGAGATTTTTTATGGAATATATGAGAATTGTTGGAGCAAATAACTACCAGAGGGGGCCCACCAGGTGGGCACAAGCCACCTGGGCGCGCCAGGGAGCCTAGGCATGCCCTGGTGGGTTGTGCTCACCCAGGCCCACCGCCGGTGCCCATCTTCTGGTATATAAGTCATTTTGACCTAGAAAAAATAAGGAGAAGACTTTCGGGATGGAGCACCGTCGTCTCGAGGCGGAACTTGGGCAGGAGCACTTTTGCCCTCCAGCAGAGCGATTCCGCCAGGGGAACTTCCCTCCCGGAGGGGGAAATCATCGTCATCATCATCACCAACAACTCTCCCATCTTGGGGAGGGCAATCTCCATCAATATCTTCAACAACACCATCTCATATCAAACCCTAGTTCATCACTTGTGTTCAATCTTGTTACCGAAACTATAGATTGGTGCTTGTGGGTGACTAGTAGTGTTGATTACATCTTGTAGTTGATTACTATATGGTTTATTTGGTGGAAGATTGTATGTTCAGATCCAATACGCTATTTAATACTCCTCTGATCATGAACATGTTTATCATTTGTGAGTAGTTACTTTTGTTCTTGAGGTCATGGGAGAAATCATTTTGCAAGCAATCATGTGAACTTGATATGTGCTCGATATTTTGATAGTATATATGTTGTGATTCCCTTAGTGGTGTCATGTGAACGTCGACTACATGACACTTCACCATATTTGGGCCTAAGGGAATGCATTGTGGAGTAGCAATTAGATGACGGGTTGTGAGAGTGACAGAAGCTTAAACCCCAGTTTATGCGCTATTCCGTAAGGGACCGATTGGATCCAAAAGTTTAATGCTATGGTTAAAATTTATTCTTAATACTTTTCTCGTAGTTGTGGATGCTTGCGGGAGGGTTAATCATAAGTAGGAGGTTTGTTCAAGTAAGAATAGAACCTAAGCACCAGTCCACCCACATATCAAATTATCAAAGTAGCAAACACAAATCGAACCAACAGGATGAAAGTGACTAGATGAAATTCCCGTGTACCCTCAAGAATGCTTTGTTCACTATAAGAGACTGTTTTGGCCTGTCCTTTGCCTCAAAAGGATTGGGCTACCTTGCTGCACTTTTGTTACTACTATCATTACTTGCTCATTACAAATTATCTTGCTATCAAACTACTCCGCTACTTACAATTTCAGCACTTGCAGACATTAACTTACTGAAAACTACTTGTCATTTTCTTCTGCTCCTTGTTGGGTTTGACACTCTTACTTATCGAAAAGAGCTACAATTGATCCCCTATACTTGTGGGTCATCAGAGATATAGATAGTTCTCAGCATAGATATAGCATAGATAGATAAAAAATAGATAGTTCAACTACTCCTCCTCGTCCGACTCCTCCTCGGTGATGTCCTCCTCCGACGTCTCAATGTAGGCGTGAAGATACCAATCATCGTCGGATTCCTAGGGCGACGCTGATCCTAGCCTCATGTTGAATTGAACGTCCGCTTTTCGTGTACGCTTGTCCTCGCGATAGGCGGCTCGCTCTGCCCTCCTCATCTCCCTCTCCGCCCTCCTTTGCGCGTAGAACTCACGCTCGTTGATGATGTCCTGCAAGAAGCGTGGGCGCCACAGCGCCATGTCTTCCTCGTCCATCTCGGTGTTGCCATGACAATGCTCCCACCTCCGGTAGACGCGACGATCCTCGTCGGTGATAAGCCGCGGTAGAGGCATGAGCTCCTGTGCCCGCTCCCGCGTCGGCACATTGGGCAAGTTCAATGTTGTATGAGGCCACCGGAGGCACCACGCCGCCGCGTTGTACACGCGGGCAGCCTCGTTATCGGTGTCCAAATTTCCGAGGCTGAGGCGCATCCCGTGGAACCGGATCTCGGCGGAGAAGCTGCCGGAGGGGTGTGCATGGACGCCACGGTATCCCCAAGTTTCCTGGCGACGCGGCGGCTTGGTGGCGCGGCGGCGGCGAGGCAAGAAAGAGCGGGGAGAGAGCGGTGGCGCGGCGCAAAGCGGGGATAGAGCGGAGTGGGAGGGCATTGGATTTTATAAAGAGCGTCGGACACCGCGAGCCAAAACTAGCACGCGCCCGGCCGCTTTTTCCCGCGCGCGCGATCCTTTCCCGATGTCCCTTCTATTTCTCCTCTCTTCTCTACTGTTATATTTATTTTATATTTAATATTTATCTCTACTTCCCTACTCTTTTAAAAAACAGAGTTGGTGATGATGGTGTGCCTGCCATCCTGCAATATAGGCCGTCCGATTTATATCCGACGGATAGGAAGGAAACTATGGCAATTTTTCAAAAAGATACCCACGCCCCTCTCCAGATTTGCAAATAAGGCCTTCCCTCATTCATCCTTTTCTCCCACAAGATAAACTACTCATAAAAATGCATCTGGATGTTCCATGCAATGCATGGGCATCTTGCTAGTTCTAAAAAACTTTCCATCATTTGCCACACTACTGGTTGCAGATGGAGAACCTACCCAAGCATAGCGCGATACAGGAGCGACGCACAATTACAAGCTGATATTCTATTGGACAGTGGAGGCTATAGCCAATTACTTTTACGGGAACAATATAGCAACCAGGAAATTTGAAGGGTAGGTATGAAAAAAATTGGAACTTCACATGTATTCCTAAGAGATTCAATACACACATTACCAATCGAGGAGGAGAACGATGGTCGCAGCAGCCTCTGTGCATCATGGTCAGCAACAGGAGTCAGTTCATTGTCCACGACGGTGCTGCTTCTGCGCTTGGCGTCGGCTGCAGATCCGAGACCGTGGAAGACGGTGCCGGGGAAGAGGCTCCGTGTACGACGACGATGGTGGACTGGCTCTAGTGTGGCGTACGAGGTCGTCGATGAGGCAGATGCGCTGCGGTGGACGAGTGTGCCGATGTAGAAGCAGAGGAGCACGAAAGCTACGGTGTTGGGGAACGTAGTAATTTCAAAAAAAATCCTACACACACGCAAGATCATGGTGATGCATAACAATGAGAGGGGAGAGTGTTGTCCACGTACCCTCGTAGACCGTAAGCGGAAGCGTTATGACAACGCGGTTGATGTAGTCGTACGTCTTCACGATCGACCGATCCTAGTACCGAAAGTACGGCAACTCCGTGATCTGCACACGTTTGGCTCGGTGATGTCCCACGAACTCACGATCCAGCAGAGTGTCGAGGGAGAGCTTCTTCAGCACGACGGCGTGATGACGGTGATGATGAAGCTACCAGCACAGGGCTTCGCCTAAGCAGTTCAACGATATGACCGAGGTGGATTATGGTGGAGGGGGGCACCACACACGGCCAAGAGATCAATGATCAACTTGTGTGTTCTAGGGTGCCCCCGCCCCCGTATATAAAGGAGCAAGGGGGGAGGCCGGCCGGCCCTTGGAGCGCGCCAAGGACGGGAGGAGTCCTCCTCCTAGTAGGAGTAGGACTCCCCCTTTCCTAGTCCAACTAGGAGGAGGAAGGGGAAAGGAAGGAAGAGGAAGAGGAGAAGGAAGGGGGGGCGCCCCCCTCCCTAGTCCAATTCGGACTCCCTATAGGGAGGGGGCATGGCTGCCCCTTGTGGGCTGCCTCCCCTCTTCCCTATGGCCCATGTAGGCCCAACTTTCCCCGGGGGGGGGGGGGGGGTTCCGGTAACCCTCCGGCACTCCGGTTTTCTCGGAATTCACCCGGAACTATTCCGATGTCCAAATATAGCCGTACAATATATCAATCTTTATGTCTCGACCATTTCGAGACTCCTCGTCATGTCCGTGATCATATCCGGGACTCTGAACTACCTTCGGTACATCAAATCACATAAACTCGTAATACCGATCGTCACCGAATGTTAAGCGTGCGGACCCTACGGGTTCGAGAACTATGTAGACATGACCGAGACTCATCTCCGGTCAATAACCAATAGCGGAACCTGGATGCTCATATTGGTTCTACATATTCTACGAAGATCTTTATCGGTCAAACCGCATAACAACATACCTTGTTCCCTTTGTCATCGGTATGTTACTTGCCCGAGATTCGATCGCCGGTATCTCAATACCTAGTTCAATCTCGTTACCGGCAAGTCTCTTTACTCGTTCTGTAATGCATCATCCCGCAACTAACTCATTAGTCAAATTGCTTGCAAGGCTTATAGTGATGTGCATTACCGATAGGGCCCAGAGATACCTCTCCGACAATCGGAGTGACAAATCCTAATCGCGATCTATGCCAACTCAACAAACACCATCGGAGACACCTATAGAGCATCTTTATAGTCACCCAGTTACGTTGTGATGTTTGATAGCACACAAGGTGTTCCTCTGGTATCCGTGAGTTGCATAATCATAGTCTGAGGAACATGTATAAGTCATGAAGAAAGCAATAGCAACATACTAAACGATCAAGTGATAGGCTAAGGGAATGGGTCAAGTTAATCACATCATTCTCTAATGATGTGATCCCGTTAATAAAATGACAACTCATGTCTATGGCTAGGAAACTTAACCATCTTAGATTCAACGAGCTAGTCAAGTAGAGGCATACTAGTGACACTCTGTTTGTCTATGTATTCACACATGTATCATGTTTCCGGTTAATACAATTCGAGCATGAATAATAAACATTTATCATGATATAAGGAAATATAAAATAACAACTTTATTATTGCCTCTAGGGCATATTTCCTTCAGTCTCCCACTTGCACTAGAGTCAATAATCTAGTTCACATCGCCATGTGATTTAACATGAATAGTTCACATCACCATGTGATTAACACCCATAGTTCACATCGCTATGTGACCAACACCCAAAGGGTTTACTAGAGTGAGTAATCTAGTTCACATCACCATGTGATTAACACCCAAAGAGTACTAATGTGTGATCATGTTTTGCTTGTGAGAGAAGTTTAGTCAATGGGTCTGCCACATTCAGATCCGTATGTATTTTGCAAATTTCTATGTCTACAATGCTCTGCATGGAGCTACTTTAGCTAATTGCCCCTACTTTCAATATGTATCCGGATTGTGACTTAGAGTCATCCAGATCGGTGTCAAAGCTTGCATCAACGTAACTCTTTATCACCTCCATAACCGAGAAATATTTCCTTAGTTCTCTAAGGATAATTTTGACCGTTGTCCAGTGATCTACTCCTAGATCAAAATTGTACTCCCTTGCCAAACTCAGGGCAGGGTATACAATAGGTCTGGTACGCAGCATGATATACTTTATAGAACCTATGGTTGAGGCATAGGGAATGACTTTCATTCTCTCTCTCTATCTTCTGTCGTGGTCGGGATTTGAGTCTTACTCAACTTCACATCTTGCAACACAGGCAAGAACTCCTTCTTTGACTGTTCCATTTTGAACTACTTCAAAATCTTGTCAAGGTATGTATTCATTGAAAAAACTTATCAAGCATCTTGATCTATCTCTATAGATCTTGATGCTCAATAGGTAAGCAGCTTCACCGAGGTTTTTCTTTGAAAAAACTCCTTTCAAACACTCCTTTATGCTTTCCAGAAGATTCTACATAATTTCCGATCAACAATATGTCATTCACATATACTTACCAGAAAGGTTGTAGTGCTCCCACTCACTTTCTTGTAAATACAAGCTTCTCCAAAAGTCTGTACAAAACCATATGCTTTGATCACACTATCAAAACGTTTATTCCAACTCTGAGATGCTTGCACCAGTCCATAAATGGATCGCTGGAGCTTGCACACTCTGTTAGCATCCTTTTGATCGATAAAACCTTCAGGTTGCATCATATACAACTCTTCTTCGAGAAATCCATTCAGGAATGCAGTCTTTACATCCATTTGCCAAATTTCATAATCATAAAATGCGGCAATTGCTAACATGATTCGGACGGACTTAAGCATCGCTACGGGTGAGAAGGTCTCATCGTATTCAACTCCTTGAACTTGTCGAAACATTTCGCAACAAGTCGAGCTTTGTAGACAGTAACATTACCGACAGCGTTTGTCTTGTTCTCGAAGATCCATTTATTCTCGATGGCTTGCCGATCATCGGGCAAGTCAACCAAAGTACACGCTTTGTTCTCATACATGGATCCCATCTCAGATTTCATGGCCTCAAGCCATTTTGTGGAATCTGGGCTCAACCTCGCATCCTCATAGTTCGTAGGTTCGTCATGGTCAAGTAACATGACCTCCAGAACAGGATTACCGTACCACTCTGGTGTGGTTCTCACTCTGGTTGACCTACGAGGTTCGGTAGTGACTTGATCTGAAGTTACATTAGCTTCCTCACTAATTGGTGTAGGAGTCACAGGAACAGATTTTTGTGATGAACTACTTTCCAATAAGGGAGCAGGTACAGTTACCTCATCAATTTCTACTTTCCACCCACTCACTTCTTTCGAGAGAAACTCCTTCTCTAGAAAGGATCCATTCTTAGCAACGAATATCTTGCCTTTGGATCTGTGTAGAAGGTGTACCCAACAGTCTCCTTTGGGTATCCTATGAAGACACATTTCTCCGATTTGGGTTCGAGCTTATCAGGTTGAAGCTTTTTCACATAAGCATCGCAGCCCCAAACTTTAAGAAACGACAACTTTGGTTTCTTGCCAAACCATAGTTCATAAGGTGTCATCTCAACGGATTTAGATGGTGCCCTATTTAACGTGAATGCAGCTGTCTCTAAAGCATCACCGCAAAACGATAGCGGTAAATCAGTAAGAGACATCATAGATCGCACCATATCTAGTAAAGTACGATTACGACGTTCCGACACACCATTACGCTGTGGTGTTCCGGGTGGCGTGAGTTGTGAAACTATTCCGCATTGTTTCAAATGAAGACCAAACTCGTAGCTCAAATATTCTCCTCCACGATCAGATCGTAGAAACTTTATTTTCTTGTTACGATGATTTTCCACTTCACTCTGAAATTCTTTGAACTTTTCAAATGCTTCAAACTTATGCTTCATCAAGTAGATATACCCATATCTGCTCAATCATCTGTGAAAGTGAGAAAATAACATTACCCGCCGCAAGCCTCAACATTCATCGGACCACATACATTAGTATGTATGATTTCCAACAAATCTGTTGCTCACTCCATTGTTCTGGAGAGCGGTGTTTTAGTCATCTTGCCCATGAGGCATGGTTCGCAAGTACTAAGTGATTCATAATCAAGTGATTCCAAAAGTCCATCAGAATGGAGTTTCTTCATGCGCTTTACACCAATATGACCTAAACGGCAGTGCCACAAATAAGTTGCACTATCATTATCAACTCTACATCTTTTGGCGTCAATATTATGAATATGTGTATCACTACTATCGAGATTCAACAAAAATAGACCACTCCTCAATGGTGCATGACCATAAAAGATATTACTCATATAAATAGAACAACCATTATTCTCTGATTTAAATGAATAACCGTCTCGCATCAAACAAGATCTAGATATAACGTTCATGCTTAACGCTGGCACCAAATAAAAATTATTCAGGTCTAAAACTAATCCCGAAGGTAGATGTAGAGGTAGCGTGCCGACTGCGATCACATCGACTTTGGAACCATTTCCCACGCACATCATCACCTCCTCCTTAGCCAATCTTCGCTTAACCCGTAGTCCCTGTTTCGAGTTGCAAATATTAGCAACAAAACCAGTATCAAATACCCAGGTGTTACTGCGAGCATTAGTAAGGTACACATCAATAACATGTATATCACATATACCTTTGTTCACCTTGCCATCCTTCTTATCCGCCAAATACTTGGGGCAGTTCCGCTTCCAGTGACCAGTCCCTTTGCAGTAGAAGCACTCAGTCTCACGCTTAGGTCCAGACTTGGGCTTCTTCACTTGAGCGGCAACTTGCTTGCCGTTTTTCTTGAAGTTCCCCTTCTTCCCTTTACCCTTTTTCTTGAAACTGGTGGTCTTGTTGACCATCAACACTTGATGCTCCTTCTTGATTTCTACCTCCGCAGCCTTTAGCATTGCGAAGAGCTCGGGAATTGTCTTATCCATCCCTTGCATATTATAGTTCATCATGAAGCTCTTGTAGCTTGGTGGCAGTGATTGAAGAATTCTGTCAATGACACTATCATTAGGAAGAGTAACTCCCAGTTGAATCAAGTGATTGTTATACCCAGACATTTTGAGTATATGCTCACCGACAGAACTATTATCCTCCATGTTGCAGCTGTAGAACTTATTGGAGACTTCATATCTCTCAATCTGGGCATTTTCTTGAAATATTAACTTCAACTCCTGGAACATCTCATATGCTCCATGACGTTCAAATTGTCGTTGAAGTCCCGGTTCTAACCCGTAAAGCATGGCACACTGAACTATCGAGTAGTCATCAGCTTTGCTCTGCCAGACGTTCATAACATCTGTTGTTGCTCCTGCAGCGCGTTTGGCACCTAGCGGTGCTTCCAGGACATAATTCTTCTATGCAGCAATGAGGATAATCCTCATGTTATGGACCCACTCCGTGTAGTTGCTACCATCAACTTTCAACTTAGCTTTCTCTAGGAATGCATTAAAATTCAACGGAACAACAGCACGGGCCATCTATCTACAACAACAAGGACATGCAAAATACTATCAGGTACTAAGTTCATGATAAATTAAAGTTCAATTAATCATATTACTAAAGAACTCCCACTTAGATAGACATCCCTCTAATCATCTAAGTGATCAGGTGATCCATATCAACTAAACCATGTCCGATCATCACGTGAGATGGAGTAGCTTTCAATGGTCAACATCACTATGTTGATCATATCTACTATATGAGTCACGGTCGACCTTTCGGTCTCAGTGTTCCAAGGCCATATCTGCATATGCTAGGCTCGTCAAGTTTAACCTGAGTATTCTGCGTGTGCAAAACTGGCTTGCACCCGTTGTATGTGAACATATAGCTTATCACACCCGATCATCACGTGGTGTCTCAGCACAACGAACTTCCGCAACGGTGCATACTCAGGGAGAACACTTACACCTGGAAATTTAGTGAGAGATCATCTTATAATGCTACCGTCGAACTAAGCAAAATAAGATGCATAAAGGATAAACATCACATGCAATCAATATAAGTGATATGATATGGCCATCATCATTTGTGCCCATCTCCAAAGCACCGTCATGGTCACCATATTCACCGGCTTGAGACCTTGATCTCCATCGTAGCATCGTTGTCGTCTCGCTAACTATTGCTTCTACGACTATCGCTACCGCTTAGTGATAAAGTAAAGCAATTACATGGCGATTGCATTTTATACAATAAAGCGACAACCAAATGGCTCCTGCCAGTTGCCGATTACTTCGTTACAAAACATGATCATCTCATACGATAAAATTTAGCATCACGTCTTGACCATATCACATCACAACATGCCCTGCAAAAACAAGTTAGATGTCCTCTACTTCGTTGTTGCAAGTTTTACGTGGCTGCGACGGGCTGAGCAAGAACCGTTCTTACCTACGCATCAAAACCACAACAATTTTTCGTCAAGTATATGTGGTTTTAACCTTCAACAAGGACCAGGCGTAGCCACACTCGATTCAACTAAAGTTGGAGAAACTGACACGTGCCAGCCACCTGTGTGCGAAGCACGTTGGTAGAACCAGTCTCGCGTAAGCGTACGCGTAATGTTGGTCCGGGCCGCTTCATCCAACAATACCGCCGAGTCAAAGTATGACATGCTGGTAAGCAGTATGACTATTGTCGCCTGCAACTCACTTGTGTTCTACTCGTGCATATAACATTTACGCATAAACCTGGCTCGGATGCCACTGTTGGGGAACATAGTAATTTCAAAAAAATTCCTACACACACGCAAGATCATGGTGATGCATAGCAACGAGAGGGGAGAGTGTTGTCCATGTACCCTCGTAGACCGTAAGCGAAAGCGTTATGACAACGCGGTTGATGTAGTCGTACGTCTTCATGATCGATCGACACTAGTACCGTAAGTATGACACCTCTGCGATCTGCACACGTTCGGCTCGGTGACGTCCCACGAACTCACGATCCAGCAGAGTGTCGAGGGAGAGCTTCGTCAGCACGACGGCGTGATGACGGTGATGATGAAGCTACCGGCGTAGGGCTTCACCTAAGCACTGCAATGATATGACCGAGGTGGAATATGGTGGAGGGGGGCACCGCACACGGGAGATCAATGATCAACTAGTGTGTTCTAGGGTGCCCCCTGCCCCCGTATATAAAGGAGCAAGGGGGGAGGACGGCCGGCCCTTGGGGCGCGCCAAGGTGGGGAGGAGTCCTCCTCCTAGTAGGAGTAGGACTCCCCCTTTCCTAGTCCAACTAGGAGGAGGAAGGGGAAAGGAAGGAAGAGGAAGAGGAGAAGGAAAGGGGGGGTGCGCCCCCTCCCTAGTCCAATTCGGACTCCCTATAGGGAGGGGGAATGGCTGCCCCTTGTGGGCTGCCTCCCCTCTTCCCTATGGCCCATGTAGGCCCAACTTTCCCTGGGGGGTTCCCGTAACCCTCCGGCACTCCGGTTTTCTCGGAAACCACCCGGAACACTTCCGGTGTCCGAATATAGTTGTCCAATATATCAATCTTTATGTCTCGACCATTTCGAGACTCCTCGTCATGTCCGTGATCACATGCGGGACTCCAAACTACCTTCGGTACATCAAATCACATAAACTTGTAATACCGATCGTCACCGAAGGTTAAGCGTGCGGACCCTACGGGTTCGAGAAGTATGTAGACATGACCGAGACTCATCTCCGATCAATAACCAATAGCGGAACCTGGATGCTCATATTGGTTCCTAGATATTCTACGAATATCTTTATCGGTCAAACCGCATAACAACATACGTTGTTCCCTTTGTCATCGGTATGTTACTTGCCCGAGATTCGATCGTCGGTATCCTCATACCTAGTTCAATCTCATTACAGGCAAGTCTCTTTACTCATTCCGTAATGCATCATCCCGCAACTAACTCCTTAGTCACAAATCTTGCAAGGCTTATAGTGATGTGCATTATCGAGAGGGCCCAGAGATACCTCTCTGATACACGGAGTGGCAAATCCTAATCTCGATCTATGCCAACTCAACAAACACCATTGGAGACACCTGTAGAGCATCTTTGTAATCACCCAGTTACGTTGTGACGTTTGATAGCACACAAGGTGTTCCTCCGGTATTCGGGAGTTGCATAATCTCATAGTCTAAGGAACATGTATAAGTCATGAAGAAAGCAATAGCAACATACTAAACGATCAAGTGCTAGGCTAACGGAATGGATCAAGTCAATCACATCATACTCTAATGATGTGATCCTGTTAATCAAATGACAACTCATGTCTATGGCTAGGAAACTTAACCATCTTTGATTCAACGAGCTGGTCAAGTAGAGGCATAATAGTGACACTCTGTTTGTCTATGTATTCACACATGTATCAAGTTTCCGGTTAATACAATTCTAGCATGAATAATAAACATTTATCATGATATAAGGAAATATAAAATAACAAATTTATTATTGCCTCTAGGGCATATTTCCTTCATGCGGTGCCGTGGAGAAGTCTATTTCGCGGTGGGGATAGAAAATGGGGAGTATTCATTTCTACTACTCTGGGTGCCGGGGTGGGGTTGGCTGGGTAGGGTGAACCTGAAGTTACCAAAACAGCCCGCTACCAAGCGTCATCCGTAGGCCTATTCCGAAGGCTATATATGATGGTAACTTCGCACTGCTCAAATCAGGGTCGCGGGAGATTTTCCCGCCGACCTCAAAATTTTGTTACACTGAACTCCCCGTGTGGCGTGTTGGGTGATTGGGCTAAGCAACTAGCAAGCAGTACTAGTAGTTAGTAGTACTATTAACTACTAGTACTCCCTCCGTTTTTATTAACTCTGCATATTAGGTTTGACCGAAGTAAAACTTCCTAAAGTTTGACCAAGTTTATAGAAAAATATAAACATTTACCATAACAAATATTTATGATGTGAAAGTACATTCAATAATGAATTTAATGGTATTTATTTGTTATTGTATATGTTAATATTTTTTGTTATAAACTTTCTAAGAGTTTACAAAACTTGACTTTGACCAATGCTAATACGCGGACTTAAATAAAAACGGAGGGAGTACACATTTGTTTTCTTAGTTTGTAGTGAATTAATCATTTGTTGTAATTGTGAAATAAATATATTAGGCTACTGACTTTGAATGTAATGGTCTATACAATTCAATAGTTACAATCATTGTTGAATTCCAAGATGTATACGAGGTCTATAGTACTTCACAATATGCTCAAACTCACATAATCCCAGTTAAATGAGAATCTAAATGCATTTCATAGTTATTACTTTGTAGGATGCAACAAAACCAACCATAACTCTACATCATCCATTATAAAAGCAACATTTTGAACACATCCCAATGTGTGAATGAAACGTGTAGAGAGAGCTTGCGAAGATGGAGCAGATAGGGCGGGAAATATTGTATGTATGTGGACGAGAGAGTAGGAGACAAACCTAACGAGAGAGAGAGAGATAGAGAGAGAAAGAGAGAGTAAGAAGTTAGGTCTCTGAGAAAGATGGAGACATGTAATATACCTGAGATGCGTGTGCATCCGGATTCTGTACACGTGGAAGGATAAGAGACAACAGGTTTGATGAGAGAGCTGGAAAAAGATGGACGAGAGGGGAAGGATCTCGTGGGTTGAGGGATTGATAATTTTGTGCGGGAGAGAGAGGGATTGGTAATTTTGTGCGGGAGAGAGGGGGCAGGAGTTAGTCAGCCGTTGTCACATCAACCTGCTTCCAAATGGCCCCGCATTCTCTAGTGCAGTGTGGTCGCCGTCTTCGATCTCCTTGATGCCCTCTTTGAAGATTGAGGTGGTGTGCATGCTAGGGTGTAGAGAAGCACAAGGGAGAGTGGTCGCCATATAACCTTGGATGGTGATAAATTGTGTGCTCGGGGGAGGGGGAGTGTGTGTGTGTGTGTGTGTCAGATATTGAGAGAAATCAAACCTATGGAGACAAATGTGTGTGTATGTGACGGAAAGCTACATGCTAAATAGGGTTTTCACGAAGGGATTGTGCGTGCGAGATAGAGAGCGATGTGCGGGCCTTGAGGTGGGCAGGGGCCGGGTGAGGGTGTCAAAACGTGTGCGTTGATGCATGTGTTACATGCGATCGTGCGAGGGACGGACGAATCGAGAGAGATGGTTGTTGTGTTACGGATGCTCCTCTCTCTCTCACACACACACATGTACAAATAGAAGACCGTTCTCTCATGTATACACAACGTATCGGCATCTCTCTATGTCTCACTCATGCATGATCATTTGCACATTCACACCTCTCTATGTCTCTATCACACACACACCGTCTTCACATTGCCCTTCCGCCACAACACACATATGGACACATACACACGTTCTCTCTCAGCCACACACACAAAATCAGTATTAAAAAAACTAGGGCACACCTAAAACGTCCAAATACAAATAAACACGAACTGAAGCTAAATTCAAATATATGGAAATATTGTAGCATGAAGAACTTTTCCAGGAAAAAAAGTTGAGTAACATTCGGGGATTGTTTTCAAACACACAAAAAGGTTCGGTGGATGTCCTTCGAGCGCGACACGGTGACGCACCGTTCGATCGACCGCGCGGCCGCGGTTCACGTGCTTGCACAGGATTCCGTATTGTGGCTGTGGTAACTAATATAAGCGCTACCTCAGTCTAATGTTTACATGTACTAGTACGGTTTTCTTTTAAGTTCGACCAACCCTATATAAAACTAAACTAAGCTCTCATACGCGCACTCATCAATATGCCGCCACTGCTGTTGCGCATGCCGGCACCCGCCTGCTTTGGCCAACCATTTCTCGCCCATAACTTCCGTGTTGCCGCCATCCCTGTGCCATGAAGCCGAAGGCTCGCCCGCTCACGTCGTCTGCAGTCCCTCCTCGCGATGCCGCCGTGCTGCCAAGCACACGAGCAGCTGGTGGAGCCGCGTCTATGCACGCAGCGTACGAAGAGGAGGACGAGCACGTGCTCCAGCACGCCGACGAGGAGGAGCTAGCGTGTCATTGTCGTCTCTGCCCGCGAGGAGGAGGCGCACATGGTGGCTGTCCCGGCGGAAGCCGGTCGTGCCCGTGCTGAGCCCGCAAACCGGGTGCGGACGCGGAATCTACCTTCGAGACCTTGAATGCCACGTGGATCCTGCAATCTGAAGGAGCAATTTGGGTCAGTCGACTCTTGTGAGCCGTTGGATGCAACATGGATGGCCAGAAGGGCTTCTTCAACCTCCGAAATTGATGCACTATTCGTCTTCTCTCTCAGGCATTGTAACATCCCAAAATTCTAAATTTTGGAATGTTATATTAAATAAATAGTTTCGACTGTTTGTTTGATTATGGTGTGGTTGCTTGTGTGAAATTTGAAACTTTTGAAAGTTGAATGAGAGGGAATGAAATGACTTTCCCAAACTTTCACCTTGCATTTATGATCTCCATGAATTCAAATTTCATTTCATCACAAAACCCTAGAGAGAAGACGATATGACTTCTTCCATTTAACTAAATGAAAAAGGGTTTTTTGAAAAAGGTTTGAATTCTATTTGAAAATATTTCAAATTCAGAAACTTTATGCAACTCAATGATTTTCATGAGAGAAGATAAAATGACTTCTTCAAATCATATGAAATATGAGTTGGAAGTTTAAAAGAATCAAATTAAAAGTCCCTTTGAAATTATTTTCAATTTGGAGATATTTGGTGTTTATTCAAATTATTTTTCTCCAAAAATAAAATATATGGAAATTAGGGTAAAATGATTCCCTACTGTAGAAAAATGGAGAGAAATAAATTTGAAATTATTTTCGTATTTTTAAAATGATTTTTATTAGGTTTTAGTGCAACAGTAGCACTGTTTGCTTTATTTAAATTTTTGTGAATTTTATTCGATGCTAGGAAAATGTTCAGATTGTACAAAAGTTTTTTCTAAAAAATTTGATATATAATATGCCTATGGAAATTTTTTAGTTTCTTCTTTCCTTATTTTTGTTTACCCCTCTTCCGTTTAAAAAAAACAAAACTGTACGAGCGACCGACTGCTATCCGTCGGCCACGTGCGCAACTTAGTCAGCAGACAGGCCCGTAACTGTTTGTGTTTATTTTTCGGTTATGCTTGGAAAAAATATTATTTTCAGAAATATTTCTTTTTCTTAAAAGAAGTTCAAAAAAAACTGCAGCGTGCTTGCGCCGGCCGACCTAACACTTTAGCCGTGCGTTTTTTCTCTTTTCTATTTTTACGTCTACTTTTAGTCACACATTGCCTAGCCTTTGACCCCTAAACCTCTTTTTCACCTATAAATATAGACCCATAGAGCCTCCAAAAATCATCCGATTCGGGTTAAATCAATATTTTGGTTTGATTAGATTCATTAAAGAAAAATATTTTTCTCCTCTCCGGCGGGACTTCTGGAAGTTGTCTTCTCTCTCTGAAGTTGTCTTTTCTATAAGATATCTTTCTTCGTATTTTTTTATAGTTTAGTAGTTTATTATTTGTAGACTAATTGTGACACCCAAATTTTTATTTGGATTTTTTTTTTCAAAAAGATTTTATTTGACTTGAGGGAGGTGAATTAAAAATTTTCTTCAAAAGGACCCTCCCTTTCAAATATTTTTCTCATGACAAGAGTTTTGTTTGGATTCACCCAAGACTTGTTTTTGGTCTTGGAGGTTCTTGCTTTTACTTTGAACTCAAGACAAAATGCTTTTCACTTGAGGAAAATGACTTTTGAAAATCTCTTGAAAATGCACTATGGCTTTTGGAATAATCCTTTACCACTTTCAACTTTTCTCTCTTGCCATGGCCTTAGTGCAAATCCACTCTCCTAAACCTTCCCTCATCTTTGGATCATGTTTTGCATCAACTCCAGCAAGTTGTACCTCCCCATATAATCCTTTCCATTCAAAACATATTCAAACAAATTTCTGTCTTCTATTCTAGCCATTGGTGATTTACAAAGGAACTCCACTTTCTGTTTTGATTTTTGCCCCCAAACCTTTTTCCCTTTCTAGTCCTTTGAACCCTCAACCAAGATCCATGAAGATCCACTGGCTTTCAGTTCAAAATTTTCAAAGTACACTTGCTGCAAGTTTGGACCAGAGTTGTCAAATTTGGTGAAATTCATTCAAATCCTTTTCCAAAAATTCCAAGTAAAATCAGGCAGCCTCTGGGTGCATTGAGTGGTCACCTCACCAAGTACCAGCTCCAGAAAAAATTTCTGCTTGCCTAATCATTCTGTCGAACACCTGCAGTGCTATGTCAATGTCAAGTTCAGAGATTCAGAAATTCAGTTCAGTGCCCTACTGTCGTTTTCTTCAGAACATGTTGTCGATCTCGACAGTGCCGCGTTGGCACCTTGCTCCTCGTCCCCTCCTCCTTGTTCCTGCTCCGCACGAACGCCTGGCACCTTGCGGACATCGGCGACGAGCAGTAGAAGGTGCGCCGCCCCGTGACCGAAGCCAGCGGCGGCTTTGCGGCCGCCAGAGAGAGGCGCAGCGCCGACGGCGCCACCCAGCGCCGCCCAAGCCACCGGAGCTCGCCGCGTGGCCTTCCACTCCCCAAAACACGCTGCCACTCTCGTCGTGAACCGCAGGGCGCGCAGCACTCTCTGCCGCCGACGTGCCCGTGCGGCCACCCCACCGTGGACCGTTACGCCAAGACCAGCCGAGATTAGCGGGGGAACGGCACCATTAACTTCCACTGATGCTGCCTGGCCACTCAAACCTCCTGCCAATCCACTGCATCGCCGTAATTGCTCGCCGGAGATTCTCCGTTCACGGCCACCCCGTCGATCCGCCTATAAATAGAGGCCCCGAGCTTCAACTCGAACCCACACCATCCCTGCACTCCACCTAGAGCACGCCTAGCCACTGGAAGAGCCTCGAGGAGGTCTCCTTCCTCGACTCCGGCCGCCGCGACCCGCCACGGGATCCAGCTTGATTCGCTCCCGTGCGTGCGCCTCTGCCTCCCATCCCTTGCTAGTAGCTTCACTATGCATCCCTCCTTCTGACCCGCGCTTCAATTCGAAGTTTGCAGCCCTCCACCGGAGTTCTCCACCACCACCCGAGCTGCCGTCCGCCGGAGAAAGTGTCGCCGTCGACGTGGTGCTCTCCGACGGTCGAGTCCACCACCCACCGACGCGGAAGGACACGCTGAAGCTCTTGGTACCCTCTGATCCTCCTAACTCGCCGTGGTTCGACGCCGGCGTCCACCGCAGTCTTCGGGCGCCGGCGAGCCTTTTTAAACCTGACATGTGGGACCCCCCTGTCAGCCTCTGTTCTATTCTCCCTCGAACCATTTTTTGTTGGCGCCTTCGGGCAAAATACGCTTTCCATCTTGAGCTTGCGCATTTCCAATCGAACCGTTTTCTGTTTTCTCAGTTAAAACCCTGGAACTTTTCTGTTTCATTATAGATAGGTCCCTGGACAGAAACCTTTATAACTTTTAAATGAAAAGGGATTTTTGAGTGATTCTTTTTCTGACATTCCTAAAATTTTGTCTAGTTTTTTATGGGATTTATTTGGAAATTTTTTGGAGAAGTTTCTGTACACGCGTTGGTTTTCACGTTAGTACCCGTTTTCGTTATTGCCGTAGGTTCCGGGAGAGGTGACGGAGCCGCGAACTTCGCCGAGCTAGACTCCGACTTCTCCGAACCAGGCAAGAATCTTTGAACCTTTGATATGATAGGTGTTTTGCATGTTTGCGTGAAAGTTTGTGCGTGGCATATGAGTATCGGTGAGTTCCCCGTTGCTTGTAAGGCAACTACCCGCATTTTTCCAAAGTCGCGATGATCTCTGGTGAGAGATGGCCAAATCATGTGGTGACATGAAGGGCAGCAAGGTGGTACTGTTGTAGCATGCCAGCCTTGCGTCATCCGACAACTTCCGACGCTAACGTGGACGGAGTCACGTTATCGTTCTTTCCCCTTCCGTGCTACCACATGTTTCATTTGCCAGGATGCGGTTTAGTAAGTTGGTAACCTCTTTCCGTGTACACACCAAACAGAGGGGCCGGGATGATGGTACCTTGGCCCAGGATTAAAGCCAGTCATCCGGTCAGGGGGCATGGGTGTTTTCGGTTGGGACCGAGAGGGGGGGCACCCCCTTAGAGCGCGCGTATAGAAATTTGATCCCATGCTACGCGAGGTTGTAGCCTCCCCGTCTCAAGGTTTTTCTTGAACGTTGCCGAGGGTGATCCCTGGCTTCGGAATGTTGAATGGGTGTGTACTGGTTAGACGTGTTTCTTCCAAAACACCGTAAACGGAACTAGTCCCCGTGACTACTGAAATCCGTTGGCTGTGGTTAAGTACAAACTCTGCTGAGTCAAATTCTTCCAAGTCATCGTATCCATGATCACGTAGTGAAATTAGTATACCCATATCTATCCGCGTGGAAAACTTGTCCCCGGTGAACAAACTCAAGTGGTAAACCCAGTTTAAATTACTATTACTGTGGATGGACTAGTCTTATATTTGTCTCGTACTTGTGATAATTTATACTCTCGAGCTAATGAATTTTTGAGCTACAATATAAGCCCTTTACGTGATGTCGCTCAGACGTCCGACTGTGGCATGTTCGTCTTTTATTTTCTGTTATAAGCCCTTTATGTGATGTCGCTCAGACGTCCGACTGTGGCATTATTATTATTCTTGCAGTTTCCTCTCGAGGAGTCATTCAGACACTCGTTTGGCACCAGTATTATTATTCTGCAGTTTCCTCTCGAGGAGTTATTCAGACACTCGTTTGGCACCAGTATTACTATTCTTGCAGTTTCCTCTCGAGGAGTCATTCAGACCCTCGTTTGCCACTAGTACTACTATTCTGCAGTTTCCGCTCGAGGAGTCATTCAGACCCTCGCTTGGCACCCAGTATTTATTATCTCTATGTCTGGACGCACTGGTTAACTTGTTCATATGCTTCATGTTTACATTTGTTATATCTTATGTCCGAACTGTCTTGCGAGTACTTTCATAGTACTCACCTGGCTTGTTGATTTGGCCAGATGCTGACGAAGGCGATCTCTTGGATGAAGAGTTTGATAGCGCGTCCGACGCCTAGAGGAGTCCCAGTCAGTCCTGCGCGATCCCGGATATTGGTCACTTGTATTATATACGCTTCCGCCACCCGTTATAAGTCTCCTCGAGCCTCACTCTGACGCTCGAAGAGCTGTAGTCCTCAGGAGTCATATCACTCACTTCGCAGTGATATTTCCACCACCGTTATTATCGTGAGCTAGTAGTTATGCCACCTATCCGCCGTCTTGTTTTATCGGCATGCATGTAATAAATTGTTGGGCAGTTTCCGCTCAACTTTGTATTACATTCAATACTCCTGGTATTTTTCTTCTGTGACCATGATATTGTCTACCAGTGAGAAGGAATTCTTCCTTACTGGTCCGTAAAAGGGATTGGTCTCGCAATAATTATATTATTGAAAAACCGGTCGTGACACTAATACGGTAGAATAAATAGATTATAAATTACTCTCTGTATTTATACATTAGACCTAGAATTCTTTTAGCCATAGCTATTTTTTTCCGTAAAACAGCTTGGCCCTAATTTTTCAAATAGCCATAACTTTTTACTCGTTCATATAAATTAGATGACAGTGTCTATAGTTTCGTCTTGTTTTCACCTATCCAGTGAACCTGTCACATCAACTTTTTGAAATTTTCAGATTTCGAAATTTGTTCAGATTCATATTCAAACTTCTTTTGTTCATAACTCGAGTTCTATAACTCCGATTTACTTGATTTTTTTGCTAATTGAAGCTCTTGACCTAAACTTTCTGATAAGACTAAATCCACCGAATTTTGGTACTGTTAGAAATTGTTTTATATTGCAAGAGTTAATTGCTTGTTTTCGAAGTTTTTCGAGATCTTTTCTTCGATTCTTTTGCATGATTGCTTATGTGTGGTTACTGTTGCTTGCTTACGATAGATTGACCGGAGTGTGACGAGTAGAACTATCGAATCATCTTCATCAACAATACAAGGCAAGTTCACACTTTGATCATATCCCTTTATTACACGGTTTTTATGCATTAGTTTCAACCCCTCAAACATTGCATGGTTAGGATTTGATAACATGTGGGCATTGAGAAGTAGTTGATGAGGTAGAACCTATTGTCTTGCAATTCAAACCCAGGGTGTTACTATGTTATGCTTATACGACTATGCTATGCTAGTAGACGTGGTTTGGTTTTGAGAATTCATGAAAGATGTGAGAGTTATTATATTAACTAAGGGAAACTTAAGGTGGCTATTTTAATACACATATGGGTGGAATGCTTGGGGCACCCTGGAGCACCCAGTGGTTTTCCCGGGCACCTGGAGAACCCGGTGCTTGCCCAAGGAGATCCCGGAGTACCCGTGTGATCACCCTATGAAATGCCACCAGGCTCAAAGGGATCATAAGATTATTCATGCTAGAAACTTCCGTGTGCAGCCCCAAGCCATTATGGGCTCTGGCATAGTTGAGTAAGTTGTGGGAAACCTTTCCATGATAAGCTAGCAGATGTAGGGGATTGTAGGTGTACCGGCCTATCTATCGGTTAACTGGACCTCTTCGGAAAGACTGTGTCTCGGTCATCCGTTTCTCAAACATCATGCAGTGCGAGAAATCCAACAGAGGAGATCGAGTCTTGTGGGGAAAAGTGCGCAAACCTCTGCAGAGTGTACAAACTAATCTTGAGTATCTGGTTCTTGAATTATTGATTTGATCTCATCACGTTACCTAATTAATCTGTTGGGTTATTAATATTATTTTGGGGATTGAGTTGGAGGTACCTTCTCAATATTTTTCAACAAACTTTGTAGTTAAACAAATATATACCTTTGTTGTACGAAAAAATTAGCTTTATGAAAAACTAAATTTAGAGCCTCCACCAGCCAAATATGCATGTAGTGATAGCCATGATTCATCATTGCTCTACAGTGTAAAATTGCCAGTACATTCAATGTACTGACCTACATGGCTGCAACGTCTCATGTGGGAGGAATCTTACGACGAGTAAGTGATACGTTAGGGTTACGATTTCTACACTCAACTTTGTCGTTGGTGTTGATGGGAATCCACAACCTTGTTACTTCCGCTATATGGATCGAGGTAATAGTATTTACGTTACTTTATACATGTGATTTACCTCTGTTATAAATCCTCGAGTACTGTGTGTGTCAGCATACCGATCCAGGGATGACACTTAAGCACAGAGACTTCCATCCATTTGGGTCGGGTCGCTACAAGCATCGAGCCGCCAGCCCGCCACAGGCCTAACCGCCTGCTGCCGCCGCCCCGCCCTCCCCTAAACCGCCATGCTCCCCCACCCTTGCCATCCGTTTAACACCGGGCACGATCCATTTTTTTCGGCGAACCGCATTCCACACCCAACACTCATAAGATAGATCATGGTCACCCTACCACCCTAATATAGATACTGGGGTAGCTTCTCTGCCGTCTTCTTCCTTCGCTCCGTCAAACTTCTTTCACAAATCGACTGGCCCAAATTATACTACTAGTACGAACATATTAAGTACAGTAGGAACACGAAGATACGAGCAGTAGTACCAACTAAAAGAAGAACAGTAGCAAGACATAGTACTAGTACTACTGTACGTACTAAAGAGTTCAAATAACGAGAAAGAACATAAACATAGTTCTGCTTGCCACTGCAGTAGAACCAACATGAACCAACATAGTACTAGTACTACTATACATACTAAAGAGTTCAAATAACGAGAAAGAACATAAACATAGTTCTGCTAGGGGCTCAGCACAACACACCCCTGAAATAAAACTAAGCAACTAGTCTGCTTGACACTGCAGTAGAACCAACATGAGCGACGGCACTGCCACCTTACTCGGAGTCCGAGTCCACGTCCTCGACTTCGTCCTCATCCCTCTTCCTCTTCGCCGATGCTTCTTTGCTTGAACCGGACACTGGGCTTTGCTTCTTCATCCAACCCTTGTAGATATTTAAACAAAGGTAGGCATCCATTGCTGCGTACAGGATGTGATCTTCATCTATTGTCTTCGACTCCCATGCATGATGAAACTCGTGGTGAGGTTTCTTCAGTTGAGCGTACGAAGGATCAATCATGGCTATTGCCAGGGTCAGCATTGAAGGCTGAGAGGAGGACACCACGCTTGCCTTCTAGAGATCGAAGTGCTGGCCTACAACGTGGCCTATCCGACCCAAGACATCCTGTCGTTCCTAAAGTCTACAGTAACGAATTTCACTCTTTCGTCCTTGAGGAAGTTCTTAAAATCCTGGCACTCAACGTCGGCATGGCATATGTGGTAGACCAAGCACACGTTATGTACGCAAACCTGGATCACGGCGGGCTTCTTCTTCTCTGCCTCCTTTAGAATCTTCTCGCTTTCCAGGACTGTGGTGTACTCAACATCTAGCCTAGCGACCCACTCATCCTTTGAACTGTTGAACATGCGTAGGAAGTGAGAAAGGCATGCTTTCACCGTCGCAGATCCACTGGTGTATATGACGATGAACTCATCGCCGGTGATGGCTCTAACCTGGTACCCAGCGGCGACCATGGAGATTTGGGAGGCCATGGATTTTGGAGGAGGGTTAGGAGAAGTTGAACAGGTGTAATGTGAAAGGACGGGACGACTGGGAGCAAACTATTGTAAGGTAGAAGACGGGGACGAGTAGGTCGTGCGAACGGCGTGGGGTTGTTGGCTTGCCCGGTGGATAAACAGCTGCAAGCCCCCAAAGAGTTCTGGAGTACTATGCGGGACCCACTAGATGTCATGTCTACTAGACCCATATCGTAGGCCTGACGGTATAGCTTCTGCGTGTTCGCATGCCATGCCGGCGCGTGGATGTAACTTCACTTAATTCCGTCAACCGTCGCGCCTCCCACGACCTTCGCCTCCCTCGCGCGGTCGCGCCCTTTGAGACTTCGACCGGCTATGAATGAGCAATTTTTTTGCCTACTCCGCATGCATGATACTCCCTCTGGTCCTTTTCACTCCGCGTAAGATTTGTGTCAAGTCAAAGTTTGCAAAGTTTTTGACCAAATTTATACTAAAAATATCAATATCTACAATACTGATTATAATGAGTATAAAAACTATGTTTTATAATGAGTATATAAATATTGATTTGACATTGTGAATGTTGATACATTTTTCTATAAGTTTGGTCAAAGTAGAGGTACATTGACTTCAGACAAAACTTAAATGCATAATGCAGACTAGTTCCTCCGTCCAGGTGCGTGCCATGTCCTATCAAGTCATCACAACAAGGTTAGCTATTAGAGTACTACTACCTCCCTTCTAGTTTAAAGGGCTTGATTCAAAAATTTCACCTACTCTTACCAAGATAGAGGCGGTGGAATAGTTTTTGTAGTGGTTTCTAGAGTCTGGACTCCATCTTCAGGAACCTTCGCCACCGCTGGCTAGAATGCAAGGAGATGAACCAAAAAGGTAATGAGGCTGGAATGAGTAGTTCCGTATTTTATACAGTGGCAGAGGTGGGTAAATATCTGCTACTCCTACCTCCGGTGGCAAGGCCATGTCTCTGTGCAGACACATCTCAGCTGTTGGTTCCAGGTAGATCGAACGGCTCATGTTGTCCATAGGTAGACACACAAGGCCGAGGCTCCTCAAGGCGGAGAAGAAGGCCGAGGAAGAGAAGAGCGGCGCGGGGCAAGCTGCCTGGCAGGCCTATGTCGTGTCCGAGAGAGTTAGACAATTGGCTCTCTGGCAGAAGGCTCATGCGAGGGCTGTGAGGGTGGCGGAGGACGCCTGTGCCAAAGGCCTGAGTGCAGTCGGGCCCAAGCGCCTCATCTATGTTTGGCGGTACGTGGACCGGGTGCATGCTTCCAGCGAGGAGGAGTACCTGTTGGCGCCGTATCACCACACCGGTGAGATCGCGCTTGCCCGCCGGCAAGCCTCCAATCAGCACCTCGCGAGTTGCAAGGCTGAGGAAGAGGCGTTGTGTCGGCGCGCTGGGAAACGGCCGCGCACCAGGGCACTCGTGGCGCGCCGCAAGCGCTCCTGCGAGTGCCGTGGCTTTTATTAGGAATATAATTTAGTGTCGTAAGGCGATCTCATTAGTTTGGGACGCAAATGATAAATCCCGAACATTCGGGAATTATTAGCGTCCTTAATTAAGTATGTAAAAGGAAAAGTTTGGAAACCTTGTGTATCCGTACGCATTTTGTAAGCACGTGCATATAGCACAAACTTTGCTATATACTATTGCACTACACGTCTCTGTCTATATATGCTTGCAGATTGTGCTACTCCCTCCGTCCAGGTGAATAAGTCATCTTTGGTTGTGCACCGTGACCAAGAAGGAGGGAAGACTTATACACCTAGATGGAGGGAGTACTACTATTACTTATGTACGTGCAAATGCACGTTTTAACATTATGATGCGGTTTTTGTAAAAGTAGAAAAACAACACTAGTCAAGCTTGTGAAACGATTCAATGCAAAACAAATGCAAAAATGCTCGTTCGATTGTTTACTTTTATCTTCCTTCTCTGTGGTTATTTCTCTATCATACTTTGTACGGAGTATCTCACTGGTCGGGAAGGCATGCAAATTCCCAAACCGCTTACTACACCCTGTATCGAATTTTTTGCCTAACAAGTTGTGCCGTGTTGGAATTCCAACATGAGTACTACTACTAGGAGTACTAGGGGCCAGTTCTTTTACGCTTCTAGATTAGTAATCCCATAACTACTACCTCCGTCCTGGTTTATTGGTCCCAATTGTAATCTGTGTCAAATTTTGACCATAAATTTAAATAATGAAATGTTTGTGCATGTCACATGCACTAACATTTTATTAGTTAAATCTTTGGTCAAAATTTAGCACAAATTACAATGGTGACGAATAAACCAGGACGGAGGTACTACTCCCTCCGTCTAGGTGTATAAGTCATCTTAGGTTGTGCATCGCGACCAAGGCGGAGGGGAAAACGAGAGAACTTAATGTCTTTCTGCTAATTAATAGCATTGCATGGAATGAACTAACCACTGCATGTCATCTTTGTTAGTCTCAAGTCATTAAAAGCATGCATGGCCCACATCTCTTATTGGTTGATACGTCATGAAACAAGAAATGAGGAGGGAGTTAATGTACCATGCCTAAGTGTTTCGGGATTATTTCGTTTTTGTAAGGTGACTTACACACCTAGACAGAGGAAGTAGTAGTTTAGAAGCCCAAATAAATGAGTGAGGCGCCTTAATGTTACTCTCCACTGTGACTAGTCTTATGGGAAAAGCTGGGGAAGAGACGGCTTATTTTTTAAGCCGCCAAAAGAACTGGCCCTAGGAGTAGTAGCTAGGGATCGAGTGTGCGAGATGAACCGGAGAAAGTAAATGCAGAGAGATGAAATGCAAAAAAGACGGAGGGATGTGATGGTTGCTTGTCCGTTTATTTTACCAAGCCACTTATTACTGGGAGTGGTGGGGTTTTGCGATCTGACGACTTTACTGCCGCGCCACGAGCGGGGTTAGACTCCCGTGCAGCACCACCCTCTACACTAGTACTACATCGGTCATGGTTTATTAGTCCCCCATTGAATTTGGCTGAAGATTTAACTGACAAAATGTTAGTGCATGTCAACAAAAACTATATCGTTGGATTCGTATTTGAACATAGTTTTCAATGATATAATTTTAGATGACATGCATGAGCATTTATCGTACTATATATAATGTTAGTTAAATTTTTGGTTGTACTAATCTATAGTAAGGTGCCCGTGTGTTGCACGGAACAGTGAAATGCATTGATCGAGGAGTTGTTTATTTTGAAAAAGGATGTGAGGTTCATCTCATGTGTAACGGGTATCGATAGGTTTCTTCGGATATTATTTCATCTCTAGAGCTCACTGCTACCTCTTGAGCACTGCGTTGGTTTTCCCTTGAAGAGGAAAGGGTGATGCAGCAAAGTAGCGTAAGTATTTCCCTCAGTTTTTGAGAACCAAGGTATCAATCCAGTAGGAGGCTACGCGCGAGTCCCTCGCACCTACACAAAACAAATAAATCCTCGCAACCAACGCGATAAGGGGTTGTCAATCCCTACACGGTCACTTACGAGAGTGAGATCTGATAGATATGATGAAATAATATTTTTGGTATTTTTATGATAAAGATGCAAAGTAAAATAAAAGCAAAGTAAAAAAGCAAAGGAAATAGCTAAGTGTTGGAAGATTAATACGATGAAGATAGACCCAGGGGCCATAGGTTTCACTAGTGGCTTCTCTCAAGAGCATCAGTATTTTACGGTGGGTGAACAAATTACCGTTGAGCAATTGACAGAATTGAGCATGGTTATGAGAATATCTAGGTATGATCATGTATATAGGCATCACGTCCGAGACAAGTAGACCGACTCCTGCCTGCATCTACTACTATTACTCCACACATCGACCGCTATCCAGCATGCATCTAGAGTATTAAGTTCATAAGAACAGAGTAACGCCTTAAGCAAGATGACATGATGTAGAGGGATAAATTCATGCAATATGATAAAAACCCCATCTTGTTATCCTCGATTGCAACAAAACAATACGTGCCTTGCTGCCCCTACTGTCACTGGGAAAGGACACCGCAAGATTGAACCCAAAGCTAAGCACTTTTCCCATTGCAAGAAAGATCAATCTAGTAGGCCAAACCAAATTGATAATTCGAAGAGACTTGCAAAGATAACCAATCATACATAAAAGAATTCAGGAGATTCAAATATTGTTCATAGATAAACTTGATCATAAACCCACAATTCATCAGTCTCAACAAATACACCGCAAAAGAAGATTACATCGAATAGATCTCCATGAGAGAGGGGGAAAACATTGTATTGAGATCCAAAAAGAGAGAAGAAGCCATCTAGCTAATAATTATGGACCCAAAGGTCTGAGGTAAACTACTCACACATCATCAGAGGGGCTATGGTGTTGATGTAAAAGCCCTCCGTGATCGATGCCCCTTCCGGCGGAGCTCCGGAACAGGCCCCAAGATGGGATCTCATGGGTACAGAAGGTTGCGGCGGTGGAATTAAGTTTTTGGCTCCGTATCTGATCGTTTGGGGGTACGTAGGTATATATAGGAGGAAGGAGTACGTCGGTGGAGCAACAGGGGGCCCACGAGGGTGGAGGGCGCGCCTGGGGGGGGGGGGGTTAGGCGCGCCCCCTACCTCGTGGCTTCCCCGTTGGTTGCTTGATGTAGGGTCCAAGTCTCCTGGATCATGTTCGTTCCAGAAATCACGTTCCCGAAGGTTTCATTCCGTTTGGACTCCGTTTGATATTCTTTTTCTGTGAAACTCTGAAATAGGCAAAAAACAGCAATTCTAGGCTGGGCCTCCGGTTAATAGGTTAGTCCCAAAAATAATATAAAAGTGAATAATAAAGCCCAACAATGTCCAAAACAGAAGATAATATTAGCATGGAGCAATCAAAAATTATAGATACGTTGGAGACGTATCACTCACAAACATCCGGGTGAAATAGATAAAAAGTATCTTTTGCAGACAAAAGCGTTTAACTGTTCAACCTGCATCCAAAACTTGTGAAGAAATAGCACTTATTGTGCTTTGCAAGAAATGATCTTTAAGTATTAGTTTTTGAGTATCGATTGTTATACATGTTAGCTACAGATGACACGGCACTTTCTTATAGTCAATAGTTGGCTATACTATTAAGTATTAACCTTGCTCTTATACACCTAGACTGAGGGATTAAATCAGGATGACTTGGAAGGGGGCAGAGGAGATGTAAGAAATGGTTCATCATAAGTCTTTCACCAGTACTGTAGTAAAAATTCTGAGTTAATCTCATAAATGGCAAGCGAGAACTCTAATGGAGCAAAAGCATACATGGAAGATTCTAGACTAAACCATAAATGGATAAACTTTTATTCAAGTGCGATACTCTAATAGAGCAAGATCATGCATGGAAGGTTCTATACTATAGAAATAAGAAGTCTCCACATGCTTAGATAGCGGATTACATTGAGCGAAGACTAATGATCATCATTTAACTTGGTAATGCATATGTCCAGGTGAATCTCCTTGGAGTCCCCGTGCACCATGTTTGGGGGGGGGGAATCATACCATGCGTCTTCCATGCCCACATCGGCGGGAAGGTCCCAGCTCAGCACAGTCCTAGTCAGCGTCATGGAGCGGGTGTGGGTGCCCACGTACCTCTTAGGGGCAGTAATAGTGAGCACACACCCATACATCAGCCTCATGTCAGTGTCAGCGTCAGCGTCAGCGGCGTCACCCCTGACGCACAGTACAGAGACGGCGCGACGGCCTGCGTGGGCCTCGCCGGTGCCCACGATCAAGAGGAAGACGTTGTCCTCCTCCTCCGAGACTAGTAGGCGGCGTGATCCTCCAGCGACTCCGGTACAGCGAACGGGTAGCACGTTTTGTACTTGATGTTCTTCGCCACGGGCCAATAGTGCTAGACGCACGCTTGCGTGAGGTGATGCACGAGGTCCGCCGGCGAGCCCCAAAACGGCATAGGGCACTCATAGCAGCAGACGAAGGGCTCCTTGGAGGCATCGACCAAGCCGTCCATGAAACAGGAGTGGCTGTAGGGGACATTGCGCCAGTTGAATATATGAGCAAGTTACTATGAGATTTAGTCCGAATAAACACAAAATAAATCATGACGGCTATAACAAAGATTAAACTAATCATGTGGACTAGCATAGTAGATGAACAGATCGAATCTAGGACACAAACTAGAAACATGAATTCTACCACGATTTTGAACAGGAAGGACAGAAACACATACGGCGCAACGGGAGCAGCACCGTTGGCGTTGAGGTTGTCGCCCATGTCGTTGAGGAAGAGGTTGCCGAGGTCGGGGAAGAAGTTGTTGTAGCGACCCGACCCGAATGGATCAAGTCTCTGTGCTTAAGTGTCATCCCTGGATCGGTATGCTGACACACAGTACTCGAGGATTTATAACAGAGGTAAATCACATGTATAAAGTAACGTAAATACTATTACCTCAATCCAAATAGCGGAAGTAACAAGGTTGTGGATTCCCATCAACACCAACGGCAAAGTTGAGTGTAGAAATCGTAACCCTAACGTATCACTTACTCGTCATAAGAATCCTGCAACATGAAACGTTGCAGCCCGAAAACGGGTCAGCACATGGAATATGCTGGCAATGTAACACATAGAGAGTAATGAACAGAATAATGCTATACTACATGCATATATGGCTGGTGGAAAAAGCTCTATGGTTATGATGTTTTTGCGAAAAGCTAATTTTTCCCTACTGCAAAGGAATAAATTTTATTTAACTATCATGGTGGTTGTTAAACATTGAGATGGTTGACAGCATCTCAATCCCAATTAAGTATCATCATTAACCCAACAAAATTAATTAAAGTAACATGGTGATGAGATCTATATGAATATCCAAAGACCAGAGACTCAAAATTGTCCATAACCGGGGACACGGCTAATCATGATTAGTTTGTACACTCTGCAGAGGTTTGTGCACTTTTCCCACAAGACTCGATTGCCTCCGCTGGATTCTCGCACTACATGATGTTTGAGAAACGCATGACCGAGACATAGTCTTTCAGAAGCGTTTGCACCTTACGATGTGATAGACCGTACCACCTACACCCCCTACATCTGCTAGTCTACCACTGTAAGAGTTCACGCAACTTAATCAACTTTGCTAGAGCCCATAATAGCTTGCGGCTGCACACGGAAGTTTCTAGCATGAAAAATCCCATGATCCCTTTGAACCTGGGTGGCGGTCCAAAAGAAAAACAGGCAATCCTGGAATACCCAGGTACCTCAATCCACCCAGATGTGAGTTTTAGTTGCCACCTTAAGTAAACCATTAATTAATGGTCTCACATCTGTCGTGAATGTCTCTCAAACCCAATCCACGTCTAAAAGCATAGCATGGCAATATAAGCAATGTAGAAGTAACTCCCAAGGGTTTGATAATAAAACAGGTAATAGGTACTACCTCAACTACTTCCGAATACCCACAATTTAATTAGATCCTAACCATGCAATGTTTGAGGGTTGATCTAATGCAATAAAACTGGGTAGTGAAAAGTATGATCAAAGTGTTACTTGCCTGCAATGTTGATGAAGATGATTCGCACTCATAACGCTTGATAGTTCTACTCGTCACACTCCGGTCAATCTATCGTAAGCAAGCAATAGTAACCACACATAAGCAATCACTCAAAAGATCGGAAAGAACGAAGAAAACAATTTGGAAAACTTCAAAACCAAGCTAATAACTCTTGCAACATAAAACAATTTCTAACAGTACCAAAATTATGTGAATTTGGCCTTATCAGAAAGTTTAGGTCAAGAGCTTCGGTTTGCAAAAAGAATCAACTCAAACGGAGCTACGAAACTCAAGTTACGATCAAATGAAATTCAAATTCAAATCTGTTTGAAATCAAATTTTAAACTTTCAAAAACAAGGTTGAGTTGGATTACTGGAAAGAGGGGATCATAACGAAGAAGTGGGCGTTGGTTTCGTTGGATTTGGATAAACGAGCAAAAAGTTGTGATCGTTTGAAAATCAGGGGCTAGACTGTAAAATAAATCAGCACAGATAGGTCCCTGGCGAAAAACTAAAATAAAAGAAAAAGACTAAATAGCGAACGTTCACTACAGAAACTTACGCGGCGAAAACCGTTCACTATAGAGGCTAAACCAGCGAACGTTCATTAAATAAAACAAAACGTTTTACAAAAAAAGAAAAAAAACACCTCGATCTGGACTGTTGGATCCAGATCGGACGGACGAGGGCAGGCGGCGGTTACCGCGGTGGCTGGAGTCGCCGGCGACGTGGGACGGTGGCGATGGCGTCGGCTGCGAGCGGGGAGGCGGCTTCGGCGGTCGGCTGCTTCGGGTCGAAGCACGGGGAGGCGTGGCGCGGCGAGGTGAGGAGGATGGCGGCGTCGGCGGCGGTCCTCGGCGACAGGACGAAGCAAGGCGGCGGCGGCAGATCTCGTCGGGGCGGGACTCCGGCGAGGGCGGCGGTTGCGGCGGAGGAGGAGAGAGAGGGGCCCGGGGCGGCGCCCTTTATAGGAGGGGAGGGGGCAAGGTGGCGTGGAGGAGGGGGCAGGGCAAGGCGGCGGCGGTGTCCGGCTGGGGCACGGACGCCGAGGCGGTGCGGCGGCGTGCGGCGGGAGGAATCCCGCTCGGGGCTCGGGGACGAGCGGCGTGGGCCGGCTGGGCCGTGGCCTGGCGAACTGGGCCGGCCCGGTCGGTCCGAGGAAGAGTCTAAAAAAAAGAAAACACAACAAAATAAAATAAAATAAATGCAATAAAATGAAATTGAACCTAGGCATATTTTATATCAAAATTTTCAGAAAAAGATTTCCTACAAGCTGAACATTAATCCAGCATCAAATAAAATCCTCAAAAATTCAAATAAATCAAACAATGCTACTGCTCTAATAAAATCCAATAAAAATCATTTTAAAAATACCAAAATGATTTCAAATTTATTTCTCTCCAATTTTCTGATGTAGGGAATCATGTTACCCTATTTTCTATATATTTTTATTTTGGAGAAAAAGAATTTGAATAAAACCCAAATACTCCAAATTGAAAATAATTTCCAAAAGGACTTTAAATTAGATCCTTTTAAACTTCCAACTCATATTTCGTATGTTTTGAAGAAGTCATTTTTTCTTCTCTCATGAAAATCATTGAGTTGCTTGAAGTTTCTGAATTGGAAATATTTTCAAATGAAATTCAAATATTTTCAACACCCCTTGTCATTTAAATAAATGGAAGAAGTCATGTCATCTTCTCTCGAGGGTTTTGTGATGAATAGAATTTGAATTCATGGAGATCATAAAAGCAAAAATGAAAGTTTGGGAAAGTCCTTTTATTCCCTCTCATTTAACTTTCAAAAGATTTCGAATTCACTCACTTTCAGTCAATCAATCAAACAATCAATCCAATCTATTTGTTTATTATAACATTCCAAAATTTAGAATTTTGGGATGTTACAAACTACCACCCTTAAAATGAATCTCGTCCTCGAGATTCGGAGAGGATAGCAAGAAATAGGTTAGGGTTTGGGGGTCTTCTCAAAATCCATCGATCATCTCAGGGGTCTGGGGTGCTACCACCCTTAGAAACATTGTTACGGTTCCACCAAAACTCGTATACTCCATCCTTATTGTTGACAGTGTCGGTCTTCTCAGCTCGTAAGGATAATGGGCTCTTCCGGTAGTGGCATAACCTTTTTCCTCAATTCTTCTGTGTCCTTTCATCTTGGTATGGTTCTTCCATGACTGGGTCTTCTTAGCTGACGGGTCTGTCGCCAAAACTAAACAACTATCGATATCTCATGGTGGTCAACGATTTATGGTTTCTCCTGCAGGAAATGGGTCTAGTTGATCCTCACCATATAACCTACGATTGGCATCAACTGTCGTGTACAAGGGAAACATTCTTACACCATTCTAAGGTTCAAACAAGGTTTAATACCGTCGTCTCTCTACTATAGGTAAGTCACTCAGATTTACCAACCCGTATAGCAAGGTGAACAATAAGAGTAAGTCGGTATGGTGATCAATCCATCCCGCACCCAAATCATTACCTTGTACATGGTTTAGCAAATCTCGCATTCTAACACTCGGTCATCCTCACAAGCATTGCAGAATTTCTCTTGTCAACGAACCAAGTTCGGATAAATCCATGGATTCTGCAAGCCAAACAAACATCTATCGTTCCTTCCCAACCCTCAGGTTTTTTTGCGTAAACTCCTGTATAATCGTCTGTTGATAAAATCGTAACTTCTTCCAGGGTTTCTCCTTCAGCAAGAGGGTGCTTGCTTCCTGGCAGGTCCTGGGGCCTGTGGGTTATGGCCCATCTCATCACTTGTAGTCCTTGAACTTATCATCGAGCAACTGATCATTATTCCAACATCCAGCTTCCAGCATTCTTAATTCCATCCAATTTTATTGTCTCACTTCCTTCTATTTGCACCAAACTAGGACATGATTACTCAGAATCATTATGGAATTTCCATTGATCCATATTTCCAGCATCATACCTCCTTTATATCCAATAGTAATTCATATCTTCATCCTCGTGGGATATCCCACATACCGAGATAAAAAAAAACTTATACTTATGAAGTCCATACTCCACTTCGTGGAACATCATTATCCTTTCCAGGGTCAAGCGTCCTTACAGGGGAATATTGGCCATCTCTGCATTGCACTTCTTCAACTGGGAAACGTGAAACACATCATGAACTCCTGACAGTCCTTCAGGTGACTCCAACTTGTTGGTCACTTCTCCCATACGCTCCAAAACTCGGTATGGTCCTACAAACCTCGGGGTTAACTTTCCCTTAACTCCAAATAGTTTAACTCCTCGCAGAGGGAACACACGAAGACATGCTCCGTCTCCAATTTCATAGACTACCTCCTTTATATCCAATAATACTCCATACCCTCATATTCTTGGGGTATCCAACATATCGAGATAAAACTCATACTTATTTTGTTCGAATCCACTTCGTAGAATATCATTACCTTTTCCAAGGGTCAAGTTTTCTCACAGGGTACTACCACCCTTAAAATGCACAATCTTCCATAGATCATATTTCTCATATCCTCGAAAATGGTCAAAAAAATTCTTCATCGAGTAACAACTCATAAAATCCAAATCAATACCAATGATGCTAGCTTTATTGATTTCTCAAATTATTACAATCTCCTGCATTCCATTACATGCCTCAATCCGACACCTCACTAATAAAAGAAATGTCCACACTTCTACTACTATATTTCTTGTTGCACTCAACTATTTATCACAAGTCTCCGTCTCCTTGGGGCATTCTCTGGCAAAGTGCCCTGCTTCATCACAACGGAAACATATTACTTCTGACATATCTCGAGGTTCCCTTGTGATTATATAGCCTCCTGGGGTCCTCATCTTCCCTTTTGGGCAATCACTGTGGTAGTGTCCTGAATTTTTGCACCTAAAAGATGTGATATGACTCAGGTCTTTCTTTGTAGAAATTGGGTTGTTCCTGGGATCCAATCTACTTCTCTTCCTGGACTTCCTATGGGTCATACTCTACTTCCTCTATCGGGAATTCCACTAAATCCCCATTCAGACAATTTTGGGAGATGTGTCCTTCTTCTCCACATGAATAGCATGACTTGGTGCAGGGTTTAATTGGTTCTTCTTTGGGTGTGTCCTCCACCTCTTCCTTCATCGCAGATTCCTCTAAAATTTCCATGAGGGCTCTTTTCATTGCTTCTTTCTTCTGCTGGACGGTCCTTTGTACCAAGGGGTAGATGTGACACAGAGCAGGGTAGTGGGTAGTCCCTTCACACAAGAAACAAGTGATCTGCCGAGTTGGGCATTCTTCAGCTGGGTGACTTCCTTCACAATTAGGGCATTCATCCTTGTGTTCCTTATGGTTGTGTCCTATTTCCCCACAAGGCTTGTATGCACAAGGTTTCTTCACATCCTTTCCATAAGGCTTCAATTTCTGGGACACAAGACGAGATCTTTGTAGAGTCCACTTAAATTCTTTCCAAGTGGTTACTCCTTGCCATCCATTGATGGTTTGGTACATCCTCCACCAAGTAGCATCACCTCTTTCAAAACATTGAAGAGCATGCCAGCTCATATCCTTTCCGACTATAGGGTTATTCTTCATGTGATCCTCCATGTTCTGAATCCATTGGTCCGTCTCCAATTGACTCATCGGTCCAGAAAATACAAGCTCATCTCCATTCATCCTCTATTGGGTCCATGGGTTTGGGGTGAGATAAGAGAGATAGAGAGGGATGCACACAATACAAACAATGGTTTTGAAAAGACAGATTTTTATCGTGGCTGTCGGAAAAACATCAAACAAATGACAGCTCACAATCGTCGCAACTAACATAGGCATATAACAGGGGTTGGGTCTTCTAAAGGTAAAAAATCTTCAAAGTCGCCAAACTCTTGAAGTCTTGTTCATGTTTCCGATGGGCTTCTTCAGATCATGCTTGTCCTTCTCAAGTTCTTTTGCCAGATCATCTCTATTGACTCAAAGTCTCTCGTGACATCCTTGAATATTCTGGAGTTGCATTCCAAACTTCTGGGTTTCATGAACCTCGACATGGACCATGATCTTATTGTCCTTCAGTTCATGACGAATCTTTGATGTCTCGAGGTTTTGATCCTCCACCATGGCTACTTTCAGCTTCTGGGTCCTGAGTTCTTCACGAAACGCTTCCTTATCAAATACTATTTCCTGCAGGTCCATCTTAACTTCTTGATGTAATACTCCAGATCCTGGTGATACACCGGTCTAAAGTTAAAACTTCATCTTGCTGATAGGTGCTCCATCAGCCTTCTACCATCCAATCCTTCCATGCATACGCATGCTTAACTCGGCACGGTGATAATAGCATAAGTGGGCGATAACGTCATGGATAGCCGTGTTTCTGCTCTTGTCATTTCCATGAGCTATCTCTCCATAGTTGATATCTCCTGCCTTAGGGTTTTCCTTGACAGAACTTTGAGTTTTTAACTCTCCATGCTCCGGTCTTTCTCCGATACACCTTAATCTCGGGCATTGACGGCTTCCATAGTCTGCCAAGTTCCATAAGGGTAGCCTTCCTAGGTCATAAAAATCTGGGAATTCTTCAGAGTCTCCAATTCTCCTAGTCTTCAGAGTCTTCAACAGTTGTAGTTTCCATTATTATAATACACGGTAAAATCCTCTTCATTCCGAAGTGATCTTAGTTGTCCGATATCTTGTACTTCCTGGAGTGGTCTCATCAGTCAAATCTTCGAGTGGTCAAAAGGGGTAAGGGATATGGTCTCACTAAAGGGAATATTTGAATAAGCTTAGAAGAGAAGAGAGGTAAAATATCCTTTTTGAAAAGAAAGTTGTACAGAAAATCTTTTCCTATGGGCTTGCCAGTTTCTAGCGTCACGTCCTACAGTCAACATGTGCTCTGATACCATCTTGTAGCAACCCGACCCGAATGGATCAAGTCTCTGTGCTTAAGTCTCACCCCTGGATCGGTATGCTGACACAGACAGTACTCGAGGATTTATAACAGAGGTAAATCACATGTATAAAGTAACGTAAATACTATTACCTCAATCAAAATAGCGGAAGTAACAAGGTTGTGGATTCCTATCAACACCAACGGCAAAGTTGAGTGTAGAAATCGTAACCCTAACGTATCACTTACTCGTCGTAAGAATCCTGCAACATGAAACGTTGCAGCCCGAAAACGGGTCAGCACATGGAATATGCTGGCAATGTAACACATAGAGAGTAATGAACAGAATAATGCTATACTACATGCATATATGGCTGGTGGAAAAAGCTCTATGGTTATGATGTTTTTGCAAAAAGCCAATTTTTCCCTACTGCAAAGGAATAAATTTTATTTAACTATCATGGTGGTTGTTAAACATTGAGATGGTTGACAGCATCTCAATCCCAATTAAGTATCATCATTAACCCAACAAAATTAATTAAAGTAACATGGTGATGAGATCAACATGAATATCCAAAGACCAGAGACTCAAAATTGTCCATAACCGGGGACACGGCTAATCATGATTAGTTTGTACACTCTACAGAGGTTTGTGCACTTTTCCCACAAGACTCGATCGCCTCCGCTGGATTCTCGCACTACATGATGTTTGAGAAACGGATGACCGAGACATAGTCTTTCAGAAGCGTTTGCACCTTACGATGTGATAGAACGTACCACCTACATCCCCTACATCTGCTAGTCTACCACTGTAAGAGTTCACGCAACTTAATCAACTATGCTAGAGCCCATAATAGCTTGTGGCTGCACACGGAAGTTTCTAGCATGAAAAATCCCATGATCCCTTTGAACCTGGGTGGCGGTCCAAAAGAAAAACAGGCAATCCTGGAATACCCAGGTACCTCAATCCACCCAGATGTGAGTTTTAGTTGCCACCTTAAGTAAACCATTAATTAACAATCTCACATCTGTCGTGAATATCTCTCAAACCCAATCCACGTCTACAAGCATAGCATGGCAATATAAGCAACGTAGAAGTAACTCCCAAGGGTTTGATAATAAAACAGGTAATAGGTACTACCTCAACTACTTCCCAATACCCACAATTTAATTAGATCCTAACCATGCAACGTTTGAGGGTTGATCTAATGCAATAAAACTGGGTAGTGAAAAGTATGATCAAAGTGTCACTTGCCTGCAATGTTGATGAAGATGATTCACACTCATAACGCTTGATAGTTCTACTCGTCACACTCCAGTCAATCTATCGTAAGCAAGCAATAGTAACCACACATAAGCAATCACTCAAAAGATCGGAAAGAACGAAGAAAACAATTTTGAAAACTTCAAAACCAACCTAATAACTCTTGCAACATAAAACAATTTCTAACAGTACCAAAATTATGTGAATTTGGCCTTATCAGAAGTTTAGGTCAAGAGCTTCGGTTTGCAAAAAGAATCAACTCAAACGGAGCTACGAAACTCAAGTTACGATTGTCGGGTGGTTGGTGCGACATATGCCAAGGGATGGCTTATCATTGTGGGAGCCAGTAAAACGTCGCCGGTGCCTGGAAACGGGATGAGGCGAAGACATGCACGCCGGCGAATCTTACCCAGGTTCGGGGCTCTCCGAGGAGATAACACCCCTAGTCCTGCTCTACGGGGTCTCCGCATGATCACTAGATCGATAAAGGGTAGCTGCAATCGCTCCTAGAGCTGTTGAGGTCAAGGGAGAAGAAGAACAAGGCTAGCTCTTGCTTCTCTCTATCTATGGTGTGTGGGCTATGCGTGGGTATTAACCTAGAAGCCAACTATGCTCCGAGGCCAACCTAGAAGCGAACCCTTTGCATGGGTGCTCCGGGGGGTTTATATAGGCCTACCCCCCGTGGGTACAACGGTAATCCGACTGGGAATAGGTCCCAGCCGTCAGTGTCCACGCTCGCCGGCTTCTCCGCCGGCTGCTGGGTCCCGCCAGCTAGTGGGTCCCGCCGGCTGTCGGCTACTTGGCCGACAGGCCGGTCCAACCGCCTAGGGTCTTGTTGGCGGCTGCTTATTGTAGCCGCGCCTCTGGTGACGAGGGCTTTGTCGAGGTAAGCATGGCTACAGTGGGCCGCCTCGGGGGCCATCACTGTAGCCTCACCTTGTCTTGTCTCCTTAATGGGGCTCCCGCTTCGAGGAAGGGAGTAGCCGGCTTCTGGAGGCCGGCTATACTCTTGGCCGACTAGGAAAAGCCGGGCCCTCCTCGCGCCTCTTGCTGACTGAAGGGGCCCGCAGTCCTCAGGCCGTACAGGAGTGGGTCGCGGATGACGTCGAGGCTAGCGTGGCTACAGTGCCGAGCCGCACGGGAGACGTCCCTCCCGTACGGCCTCCTGTAGCCATCCCCGCCTCGGGCTTCGGGGGTCGTGGGCCACACTGTGGCCATACCCCGTCAGGTCGCCGTTATGTAGGAGTGGTTGTGGTCTAGGCCGGCTCCTAGGAGTCGGCGTCCTTCTTGGCCGGCTTCTTGGAGTCGGCCACCCCGCGGTCGTCCTGGGGAGGAGTCGGTGAGGCTGGGTCGCCTTCCGGGAGTCCGCTTTAGTGGCAGCCGGCCAGGGAAGGCGGCCCAAATGCTTGGAGTGCTTGAAGGCCCAAAGGCCTGATAAATTTTCCGAAGAGCCAGGGGTAGTCAGTTAGGCTACCCGTGGCCATTCCCTCCGACAGTAGTCCCCAAAGCTGATTGGGCTTCGAGGTGGAGTGGGGTTCAAGAAGCTCGATCAGCTTCTTATCGTGACAAGCCGGCAGCTGGGAGCAGGCCTTGGTCAGGCGCGCCGCCTTAGTCGAATTCTCCTGGAGTCGCGGGGGGGGGGGGGGGGGGGCGGGAACCCGTGGGCACGTGCACCGGGCCGCGGGCCGGCCTCGGGCCGTTGGCGTGCCACGTGGCCGGAAAGCCTGCCAGCCCACGCGCGTGACGGGATGTCGCCGCAGGGAGGGGGCCCGCCACGTCCGCGCCCCGGCCCAGGCGCGGATCCTTTGTATCCCGAAACCGCTCGCACGTTCCGTGCGGCAGTTTCGGCTCGCACTTATGCGTAATAAACGCGAGACGTGGGGGGAGTGGGCGTAGTTAATCCCACGTCTCCCCCCACGTTCGGTCTCGTCGGCCGCGTGAGGCTATAAGTAGGGGGAGGTGGAGGGCGGCAGGCCCTCGCACGCTCCTCCTACTTCCACCGTCTTCTTGCCTTGCTCGTTCTCGCGACAGTGCTTCGCCGCCGCGCTCTTCCTCCGCACGCTCCTCCGCCGCCGTGCTAGCTTCCGCTATGCCTCCCCACGTAGAGCAGCTTGGCGGGGATTGGGACGGCTCCATCGTCCATAACGATCACATCGACTTCCTCCGCGACACCCGGCGTCTGCCTAGCGCGGACAAAGTGGAGGTCCGCCTCGCGCCGGAGAAGGAAGTCAGGCCGGCGCCGCGGGAGGGCGAGCGGGTAGTCTTCCGCTCGCACTTCCTGCGCGGCTTTGGCCTGCCAGTGAGTGCCTTCTTCCGCTCCTGGCTGGAATTCTATCAGCTCCAGCCGCACCACCTCACCCCCAACGCGGTGGTGCTGCTGTCGGCCTTCGTCACTCTGTGCGAGGGCTATCTTGGCGTCCTCCCCACCCTTGAGCTCTAGGGGGAGTTCTTCCAGTCGAAGCTGGGCACGCGCGTGCGGGGCGTGCCGGCTCAGACCGGCGCCTTCATCGCGTCGCGGAGATCAGGCGCCTACAACCCCTTCCCCATCATCACACTGATCCAATCGGTGAAGAAGTGGCAGAAGTCATATTTCTACGTGCGGAGCATCGCTCCCCGGGGCGACTACCTCAACTTGCCGGCCTACGTGGCCGGCCCACCAGCGGGCAGGCTGCCCCAGTGGTCCTTCCGGGCAGTGACGCTATCGCAGGGAGGAAACGCCGCCATTGTGCGCCTGCGGGTGATGGTCCAGTCGGAGGGCCTGACGGGGCCCGACCTCCTGGCCGCGTTTGTCACGCGCCGGGTCCTTCTGCTCCAGAGCCGGCCTCATCTGATCTGTCAGATGAGCGGCCAGCTCGATCCATGCCGAATGTGCACCAAGGAGATGCCGCAGCCCGACGCCGCCGACATGGTGAATTACCTCGCCAACTGCCAACTTTCCGAAGACTGGCAATTCGGCAAGGAGCCATACAGCCGCGCCAATCCTCCGCCTACGGTACGCTCCCCTCGTCTCTTTTTCTTTCTCTCTCTCAGCTTTGTCGCCGAGTTCCTCTGGGCCAACTCTAACTCAGTCGGCTTGCTCTTTTGACAGTCCTCTGCTTCGGCCGGCCGGTGGGGCAGACGTGGAGCGCTGCTTCGTCCCCGACCGGACCGAACACGACCAGGAGGACCCCGACCTGGGGGCGGTCCATATGGAGGACGCCGTCGAGCCGGCCGGCGGCCAAGCAATCGGCGAAGCAGGCGGCTCCGGGTTCACCGCTACCTTCCACGACTGGCCGGACGAGGACGAAGCCGAAGCCGTCCCGCCCCGCCAGCCGGCCTCCGGACGCGGCGCGGGCTCCTCCAGCGCGCAGCCTGCTCAGGGTAGAGGCCAGAAACGTCGCGCCTCCTAGGGCATGTTCGGCAGCCGGACGAAGAAGCCCAGGGGTGGGGCGGCAGCTACCAGGCGGGAAGAGGCGGCCGCGAAGGCGGCTCACTTCCGCAAAGTGGTGAAGCAGCCGCAGACTGTGTCGGCGTAAGTTCTCTCTTTCTATGTACTGTCCTTCTTTCTTTCCTTTGGTGGTTCTTGAATCTTCGTCTTCTTTTTCAATGGTCAGAGCTCCGCTGTCACTTGAGCGGGCGGCCGCTGGCTCCGTCGTTGAGTCGCCAGGGGGCTCTGGGAGCACCACCCGCCGCGTAGATCCCCGTGCCGCCCTCCTGGAGGCGACGGAAAGGAACGCGCGGGAGGTGCGGGAGGAGCAGGAAGCGCGGGAGGCGGAGGCATGGAGGGCAGCCGCCGCCCAGGCAGCTCGGGAGGAGGAGGCGGCGATGGCGCTCGCCGAGGCCGCAGCCAAGGCCTAGGCAGAGGCCGAGGCCGAGGCGGCGGCAGGGGAGGCTTTGATGGTCACCCCCCTGCGCACCATGGCGCCCGGGGACGTGGATCCCTCGCCAGGGGGAGCCAGCGGTTCCCAGCCGGGGCTGGGAGGAAGCGGCGACGACGTCGTCATCTTGGGGGAGGCGCCGGGGCCGACTCCTCCAACTAGGGCGACCCAAGGCCGCCAGCCTGAGCCTGCGCCCGCACAGTCGGCGGAGGGCGAGCCGGCCGCGGGGGCTGAGGTCGCGGTCCGGGTTCCGCCAAGCCGGCGTGCAGGGAAGGCCGCGTCTGAGCCGCAGAAGGCTGCGTCGGAGCCACAGCCGGCCGTAGGCTCCAGCTCGTCGGCCCGAGACGCGGAGGCGGCCAGCGCTACCTCGGGGTGGACGCCGGGCGGAGGGACAGCCGTGGTGAACGTTGCTGCACAAGACGTACGGACCCGGCTGCAAAGCCAAGCCACGGCGCTGAGGCAGTTCACCGACGAATTCCTCGCCATGCGGGCAGCCATCCGGGTTAGTATTCCTATCTTGTTCTTTTTTTTGATCTTTATTTCTCTCGTGGGGGCACGTCAGCGCACCCACTGGGTGTAGTCCCCGAGTTCCGAGTCGGCTGCTAAGCAGGCAGCTTGGAACTTCTTGGAGATTTTGTCTTGCTGCTTTTGTTCTCACTTCGATCTTCTGTCCGTCTTGCAGGACTACCACAACCTCCGAGCGGCTGCCTTCAACTCCCAGGCCCGGGAGCTGACTCGGAAGACCGCCGATCTCACTGAAAGCCGAGGTATGTGACTTGATCTTTATCTCCTGTGGGGGCGCGTCAGCGCACCCACTGAGTGTAGCCCCCGAGATTCGGGCCGACTGCTGAGCAGTCGGCTCGGATCTTCCTTGATGATTTCTCATTGTTCTTCTTCTTCTTCTATCTCTGCAGCGGCCGACGCCAGTCTGAGGGCACAGCTGGGGGAGTCCCAGACTGCTCTTCGTGCCAAGGACGCGGAGCTCGCCGCCTTGGTGCAGGAGCGCGACCGCCTGGTCAAGAAGTTGGCCGACCAGGAGGAAGGTCACAAGGCGGCCCTGAAGGCTGCGCAGGATCGCGAAGCCGCCCTCCAGGCCGAGTTCGAGACGGAGGCGGCCGGCTGGGCAGAGGCCAGGCAGACTCTGGTCTCCGGCTATGGCCAGATTGAGGACCTGGTTGACGGTAAGTTCTCTACCCCTTCATTCTTTCTTGCCATCTGCCATTTCGGCTTATTTTTCTGATTTCGGTGTTTCTCTTTTCTTTTCTCCTTCGCGCAGAGTACTTCCCTGGCTACTCAACTGCCGCCAACCAGGCCATCGAAGCCCGTCGCCAGGCGAAGAGGCAAGCCGGCTTCGAGATCTCACCAACCGCCGGCCGCTCGCTGGAAGAACAGCTCCTGGCGATCCAGGCTCGCATCCAGCCGGCTCACAGGCTGCTCCGCCGGCTTCAGCGCGTGGGATCGCAGGTCTTGGCCGCCCTCTGGCCCGGCCAAGTGGTCCTTCGCACCCCCAGTCGGACCGCCGACTGGCTGGAGGTGGCAGTCGGCCGCTTCGAGGCTTGGAAGGCGTCAGCAGCTCGCTCCGGCGCCAGGCGGGCGCTGGAGTTCGTCAAGGCCTGGTATCCGGCCTGAACCTGGACCAGCTGGCTACCTGGCGGCAGCAAGCCGACACGGAGCTGGAGCCGGCGCGGCCGGCCATCCTTCGGCGGGCTTCAGCGATCGCCGACTACACCGACACCAACGTCTTCGCCCCCGAGGTGGACGACAATGGAGTCGCCCAGCCGAAAGATTGGTTAGGGCTGGACCCGGCGTACGGCGAGGACTCGGCGGAGGAGATCGACTCCAGCGATGAGGGCAAAGAGGAGGAGGAGGAGGGTGAAGACGCCGAGCCGGCTGGTGGAGTAGCCGGCCAGCCTGACCGCGCCTCCAGCACTACGTCGCGTGCGAGTGCGTCTCCTGCCGCGGGAGGTGGTCAAGCCGGGACCAGCTAGGTGGTCACTTCTTCAGCCGGCGAGCCGCCTTCACCGACCAGCTCGGCCTCCATGTCGCGCCTTAGTCTTCTTTCTTTTGTTTTCCTGTCTTGTTACTTTTGAACAATGGTTGGTTAAGTCTGCACAATTCCACCCACTGGGTGTATTCAAACTTAAGTCTGTTGCCGGCCTGTGGGTGGCTTTATGTATATAAGTTATGCAATTGGTCTTTCCTTGTACTTTTGCTTTTTGTCCTTCTGCTTTTTTCCTTTGCCGCCCTCCCTTGGCTGCCGCCTCCCTGGTCAAACAGTTGCTCTGCAATCTGTGGCCGGGGAGTGCCTGGCCGATTGGGGAGGGGGAAGTACTTTTAGCTCTGCCGGACTTAAGCTAAGTTTTTTAGGAAGCCAGCCAGCCGGCTGCTTTGACAGCCGGCAGGCATATTTGGAGGCCGTCTCTTCCTATATAGGTTAGTTGTTCCTTAGTCGTTTTTCGTGTGGGCGTCCTTTCTGTCTTCTCTCTTGCCAGTCGGACAGTCAGTTCTTTGAGCTGCGACTTTCAACAAGAGAGGACTTGGGAGCCGGCGCACTACTTTGTTGACTTCGGGAAGAACTTTGAATATAGCTCAAGGCGGCCAGTCCCCGGGCCGACTAGTCGGACCCGGTGCCGGACAGGAATTCAGAATGTAATAATACATTCATGTGTATGATACTCATCATTCATAGATAAATAGAAGGCAGTCCCCGAGTACTGTTCGGGGGGCCTGTTGGTTTGTAATTAATACAAAAGGGGAGCGTGATACATACTGCTTTTCAGCTGTAAAATCGTCTTAGGAGGTTTGCGTTCCATGGTCGCTCCGACTCCTTGCCGGAGTCGTCTCTCTTGCGTGCTCTTGGCTTTTGCGCGTCGATCAAGTAGTAGGAGTCGTTGCCGAGTGCCTTGCTGACGACGAAGGGGCCCTCCCAAGGGGCCGAGAGCTTGTGCTGGCCGGCTGTTCGCTGGATCAGCCGGAGCACAAGGTCGCCCTCTTGGAAGGATCTTGGCTTGACCTTGCGGTTGTAGTAGCGGCGCAGGCCTTGCTGGTAGATGGCGGACCGGCTGAGGGCTAACAGCTGGCCTTCTTCCAGTAGGTCGACGCCGTCTTCTCTTGCTTCTTTGGCTTCCTTCTCCGTGTACATGGTGATCCGAGGCGAGTCAAACTCGATGTCTGTTGGGATGACAGCCTCGGCACCGTACACAAGGAAGAATGGAGTGAAGCCGGTTGACTTGTTGGGTGTAGTGCGCAGACTCCAGAGGACAGCCGGCAGCTCTTCGAGCCAACAGCCGGCCGATCGCTCCAATGGTACAACCAGCCGGGGCTTGATGCCGGAGAGGATAAGTCCATTTGCTCGCTCGACCTGGCCGTTTGACTGCGGGTGGGCAACAGACGCTAAGTCCAGTCGGATGCCCTGCGTCGCGCAGAAACGTGCCAGTGCGCCTTTGGCGAAGTTCGTGCCGTTGTCGGTGATGATGCTGTGCGGCACGCCGTACCGAGTAGTGATGTCGGTGATGAATGTCACGGCAGTCGGCCCGTTCAGCTTCTTGATGGGCTTGGCTTTGATCCACTTTGTGAACTTGTCCACCGCAACGAGTAGATGTGTCATGCCACCGCGGGCTGTCTTGAAAGGGCCCACCATGTCCAGTCCCCAAACGGCAAAAGGCCAGGTGAGGGGAATGGTTTTGAGGGCAGAAGCCGGCAGGTGTTGTTTGGAACTGAAGACTTGACATCCTCTGCAGCTCTTGACTATTTCTTTAGCATCCTCCAAGGCAGTCGGCCAGAAGAACCCATGGCGGAAAGCCTTGGCCACGAGGGATCTTGAGGCGGCGTGATGGCCGCATTCGCCTTGGTGGATGTCTTTGAGGATTGCCACTCCTTTTTCTGGCTCGACGCAACGCTGGAAGACTCCAGTGATGCTGCGCTTCACGAGCTCCCTATTGATTATTGTGTATGCTGCGGCTCGTCGTTGCACTAGTCTTGCTGCGATCTCATCAGTCGGCAGCTCTCTGCTGACTAGGAACTTGAGGATGGGCTGGGCCCATGAGGGAGCTGTGACTTCTTCTGCTGTTAATGTGGCCACCATGACTCGGGTGGGTGGGTTGGGTGTTGCATTGGAGTCGGCCACCGCTTTTTGTGTCGTTGTAGTCCCCGAGCCGACTGCTGCAGTCCCCGGGCCGGGTTCTGAAGTCCCTGGGCCGGGTGCGACTACGTCAGTCCCCGGGGCAGTCATCGAAGTCCCCGCGCCGCCTGCGGGATTTCTTGAGCCGAATCCGGCTGTTTCTGGCGCAGGCGGTACGAAGATGGAATCCGACTCTGGAGACGGCTTGATGGACGGCTTGAGGAGGCGCTGGAGGGAGACGCCAGTCGGTATGGCTTGTCGGGTGGAGCCGATCCGTGCTAGGGCATCTGCTTGGTCGTTGTCGGCCCTTAGCACGTGAAGGAACTCGCACCCCTCGAAGTATCCGCTCATCTGCTGGACGAGGAAATGGTAGCTCGCCATGTTCGCGTCCTTGGCGTCCCAGTCGCCAGATGATTGCTGGACCACCAAGTCTGAGTCGCCGTAGCACAGGATCCGGCGTATGCCGAGTTCTTTGGCTAGCCGGAGCCCATGTACGAGCGCCTCGTACTCGGCCACGTTGTTGGAGGCGGCGAAGTGGATCTGCAGCGTGTACTTGAGCTTGTCGCCTTTGGGAGAGGTGAGAACGATGCCGGCTCCCAAGCTGGTGCGCATCTTGGACCCGTCAAAGTGCATCCGTCAATGGGTAGAGTCGGGAGCCGGCGGTAAGTATTGGGTCTCGGCCCAGTCGACGAGGAAGTCGGCCAATGCTTGCGACTTGATGGCGGTGCGGGGTTGATAGAAAATCGTGTAGGGCGCCAAGGCAATGGCCCATTTGGCCACCCGGCCGGATGCATCCCGGCTGCCTATGATCTCGGCGAGCGGGGCAGTGCACACGACCGTGATGGGGTGCTCTTGGAAGTAGGGCTTCAATTTCTTGGCAGCGAAGTACACCCCATAGCACATCTTCTGGTAGTGTGGGTAGTTTTGCTTTAAGCTAGACAGTACTTCGCTGAGATAGTAGACCAGCCTCTGGACCAGCTGGGCTCGGCCTTCCTCCGGGCGCTGGACCACAACAACAGTGCTGACGACTCGGCTTGTCGCGGCGATGTAGAGGAGCATGGGCTCCTTCTCAGTCGGCGCAGCCAGGACAGGCGGAGTGGTCAACATCTTCTTCAGCTCATGGAAGGCTTGGTCGGCTTGATCATTCCACTCGAAGTGAGTGGACTTCTTCATGAGTCGGTACAGGGGGAGAGCCTTCTCTCCTAGTCGTCTGATAAAACGGTTCAGGGAGGCTAAGCAGCCAGTGAACTTCTGCACATCTCGTAGCTTGGTGGGAATCTCCATCCTCTCGATGGCCTTGATCTTGACAGGGTTGCACTCAATGCCGTGTTCGGAGACCAGGAAGCCTAGCAGCTGGCCGGCTGGCACTCCGAACACGCACTTCTCAGGGTTAAGCTTGATCTGGAATCGGCGCAAGTTGGCAAATGTTTCCTTCAGGCCTTCCAGCAAGGTACCGCGCTTCTCTGTCTTCACCACAATGTCGTCTACGTAGACGTGGGCATTTCTGCCGAGTTGTTTCAAGAGACATTTCTGCATGCAACGCTGAAAAGTGGCACCGGTGTTTCTCAAGCCGAATGTCATTGTCAGGTAGCAGAAAGCTCCAAAGGGTGTGATGAAGGCAGTCTTCAGGCGGTCAGCCGGGTCCAACTTGATCTGATGATACCCCGAGTATGCATCCATAAATCTTAACAGCTCGCATCCGGCTGTGGAGTCTATCACTTGGTCGATCCGTGGCAAAGCAAACGGATCCTTTGGGCAGACCTTGTTCAAACTTGTGTAGTCTATACACATGCGCCACTTGTTATTCTTCTTCAAAACCAGAACTGGATTGGCAAGCCATTCTGGAAAGAACACTTCCATGATGAAGCCGGCTGCAAGGAGCCGGGCTATCTCTTCTCCCACGATTCTTCGCTTCTCTTCTGATAGTCGGCGGAGGGGTTGCTTGACCGGCTTCGCATCAGCTCAGACATGTAATTTCTGCTCGGCGAAATCCTTCGGGACACCCGGCATGTCCTTTGGGGACCATGCAAAGATGTCTCGATTCTCACAGAGGAAGTCAGCGAGCTCGCCTTCCTATTTACTGTCCAAGTTCGCCCCAATCACGGCGAACCTCTGCGGGTGCTCCGGGTCTATAGGTATCTTCTTTGTCTCTTTTGCAGGCTGGAAGGAGACCTACGCATCACAGTCCTTGGGGTTGGGGGACAAGGCCGGCTGCTTGCTGGCCATGGCCACAACCCACTCCAACATTTTCTTCTCTTCGGCCACCACGAGGGACTCGGCCAGCCGGCTGCTGGCCATGGCACACTCGATGGATTTCTTGTAGTCGCCGGCTACCGTGATGATCCCCTTCGAGCTCGGCATCTTCATCTTCAGGTAGGCATAGTGGGGTACAGCCATGAACTTGGCCAAAGCAGGTCGGCCAAGTAATGCATGATAGGGGCTCTCCAAATCCACCACCTCGAACCATATTGCTTCCCGGCGAAAGTGATCTTTATCTCCGAAGAGAACATCCATCTTGATCTTGCCGATTGGAGAGCAAGATAGGCCGGGTACGATACCATGGAAGACGGTGCGGCTTGGCATGAGCTGCTTCGCTTTGATGTTCAGCTTGTCCATGGTATCGCGGTACAGTATGTTGATACTGCTTCCGCCGTCTATCAGGACGCGGGAAAATCTGGCAGCTCGCCTCTCCGTCGCAAGGGTGACGTCCAAGACCATAGCATAGGAGCCAGGCGAAGGCATCACCTCCGGGTGGTCAGCCTGGCTCAAGCTGATGGGCTTTTCCGACCAGTGCATGAACTCGGCGGTGCTAGAGGCGACTGCGTTTACTTCTTGGTGCTGCCGGCGTCGGCTGCACTTGTCGTCGACTTGACTTGTGAAGACGACGTAGGCGTCGTGCGCTTCGGGGAACTCGTCTTGGATGGCGCCGACTGCCGGCCGGGCCGCCGGCTGCTGGGGAGCTGGAGGCGGCGGGCCGGGAGGCGGAGGCGGCACCATCCCTTCGCCTTTGGTGATGCGGGTGAGCCAGTGGCATTTCCGTGTTGTATGGTTGGATGGCTTCGCGCCGCTGTGGAACTTGCAGGGAGCATCGAGTGCTTGTTCGTAGGAGAAGGACGGCTGCCAGGGCGGCGGGCCACCCTTCTTCTTGGGAGCGGGCCGCTCTTCGGGCTGCTCATCTTCAATTGTGGCCATGTGCCGACTGGAGGAAGTCGGCATGGGGCCCTTGCGCTTGTGGTCGTTCTGGTAGGGGCGCCGGTTAGGGTCGCCAGCCGGTGTCTTGGGAGCCGGAGCAACTACCTTCCCCGAGACGTCCACTCGGAGCTCGGTCTTCATGGAGGAGTCGGCAGTGGCATACTTGTCGGCGATGACTAGTAGCTCGTCGAGGGTAGCCGGCTCGTCGCAGAGGAGTCGGTGCTTGAGGAGGGTGCCCTCTCGTCACCCGGCAGTGAAGTACTCGATGGCCTGGACCTCGTGCACTCCCTCGCAGGAGTTGCGGAGCTCGGCCCACCGCGTGAGGTAGTCGCGGGTCGACTCGTTGGGCCCCTGGACGCAGAGGGAGAGCTGGCGAGGCTTGGGAGGCCGCTTGTAGGTGCTGGTGAAGTTGCGGACGAAAACTTCGGTGAAGTCCAGCCAGCTGTTGATGCTGTAGGGCTTGAGGCTGTTGAGCCATGTGCGCGCCGTGCCTTGCAGCATCAAGGGGACGTACTTCACGGCGACGCGCCGATTGCCGTTGGCGATGCTGACGGCCGTGGAGTAGTCGATGAGCCAATCTTCCGGCTTCACTGAGCCGTTGTACTTGGGTGTGTCTCTGGGGAGCGAGAACCCTTTGGGGAAGGGCTCGTCGCGGATGCGGGGGCCAAAGCATGGCGGGCCGACATCGTCTTCTTCTTCTAGCGCCAAGGATCGAGCAAGGCGGTCGATCCTGTGGCGGGCGTCGTTTTCGCCGACTCCTTCTCGGCGGCCGAGTCGGTCGCCAAGGGTCGGATGGGTGACAGGCGGTGGAGTGAGGCGTCTTTCTCTTCGAGGCGCGGGAAGAGGCAGGTTTCCCTGGTGCTCTACAGCTCGAGGGCGGCCATCCGCGTTGCTCTCGATGGTAATGCGAGTCCGGCTGCGGCTGGTAGCCGGCTCCTTGTCTTTCTTCTGGTGCGCACCGCCCGCAGTCGGCGAGCGGGACGTCGCGGCGTGCTCCCGGCGCGGGGGATGGCTATCAGCTCGGGCGCCGGCTTCGTGCCGTTCTGCAGCCGCGTCGATCAGCTGCTGGATCCGTCTTGTCATGTAAGGGAGCCCGTCGGCTCCCAGCCCATTGAGCTCCTCTGCGGCCGCCTGAGCGGCTCGCAGGTTCTCGAGCGGGGTGGCGTAGATGGGGCGATCCGCGCCCAGCATGCTGGCAACGGCCGCGCCGCGCTTCTGGACGAAGCCGGCTCGGCTCGGGTCGCTAGGCGGCGGCGTCCCGAAGGCAGCGCGGTCGACTTCGCGCTGGTGGGCCTCGGTGAGGCGTCTCATCGAGGCTATCTTCTTGCTCTCCGCGATGAGGGCAAGGCGGCGCGCCTCAAGGGTCTCGGCGTCGGCGTCGGTCGGGATGGGGACGGAGAGGTCGTGCATCGTCGCTTGCTGGGCGTCGCGGGCGTTCTCGGCCGAGTTGGAGACGTGGCTGATGACCAGCACTTCGGTGACAGCGCTGCTGCCGCTGTCAGCTCGAGGGAGGGGGTCGTCGAAGACCACCACGTCGGAGGGGTAGGCGTCGAGCGACGCGGTGTCGGAGTCGACGAGCATCGGGTCGGTGGAGCCGACCGACTCCATGTCCGCGGCAGGCTCGCTGGAGACGTGAAGTTGGTCGAGGAGGCTGACGAGGCGGCTCTCAGGGTAGTCGGTGCCTGCGTCGGACGCAGGCTCGTCGGAGATGCGAGTCTCGCCAAGCAGATCGGCGAGACGGCTCGCTGCGCAGGCGTCGTCGACGCCTTGCAGCGCGTCGGGGCAAGCGCCATCGGGCGCAGCAGGCTGGCTACGCTCGCGGGGAAGGAAGAGGGTTCCCGTCCAGAACAGGTCTCCGGACGACGGTGCACCTGGCCCCACGGTGGGCGCCAAATGTCGGGTGGTTGGTGCGACATATGCCAAGGGATGGCTTATCATTGTGGGAGCCAATAAAACGTCGCCGGTGCCTGGAAACGGGATGAGGCGAAGACATGCACGCCGGCGAATCTTACCCAGGTTCGGGGCTCTCCGAGGAGATAACACCCCTAGTCCTGCTCTGCGGGGTCTCCGCATGATCATTAGATCGATAAAGGGTAGCTGCAATCGCTCCTAGAGCTGTTGAGGTCAAGGGAGAAGAAGAACAAGGCTAGCTCTTGCTTCTCTCTATCTATGGTGTGTGGGCTATGCATGGGTATTAACCTAGAAGCCAACTATGCTCCGAGGCCAACCTAGAAGCGAACCCTTTGCATGGGTGCTCCGGGGGGTTTATATAGGCCTACCCCCCGTGGGTACAACGGTAATCCGACTGGGAATAGGTCCCAGCCGTCAGTGTCCACGCTCGCCGGCTTCTCCGCCGGCTGCTGGGTCCCGCCGGCTAGTGGGTCCCGCCGGCTGCTGGCTACTTGGCCGACAGGCTGGTCCCACCGCCTAGGGTCTTGTTGGCGGCTGCTTACTGTAGCCGCGCCTCTGGTGACGAGGGCTTTGTCGAGGTAAGCATGGCTACAGTGGGCCGCCTCGGGGGCCATCACTGTAGCCTCACCTCGTCTTGTCTCCTTAATGGGGCTCCCGCTTCGAGGAAGGGAGTAGCCGGCTTCTGGAAGCCGGCTATACTCTTGGCCGACTAGGAAAAGCCGGGCCCTCCTCGCGCCTCTTGCTGACTGAAGGGGCTCGCAGTCCTCAGGCCGTACAGGAGTGGGTCGCGGATGACGTCGAGGCTAGCGTGGCTACAGTGCCGAGCCGCACGGGAGACGTCCCTCCCGTATGGCCTCCTGTAGCCATGCCCGCCTCGGGCTTCGGGGGTCGTGGGCCGCACTGTGGCCATACCCCGTCAGGTCGTCGTTATGTAGGAGTGGTTGTGGTCTAGGCCGGCTCCTAGGAGTCGGCGTCCTTCTTGGCCGGCTTCTTGGAGTCGGCCACCCCGCGGTCGTCCTGGGGAGGAGTCGGTGAGGCTGGGTCGCCTTCCGGGAGTCGGCTTTAGTGGCAGCCGGCCAGGGAAGGCGGCCCAAATGCTTGAAGTGCTTGAAGGCCCAAAGGCCTGATAAATTTTCCGAAGAGCCAGGGGTAGTCGGTTAGGCTACCCGTGGCCATTCCCTCCGACAACGATCAAATGAAGTTCAAATTCAAATCTGTTTGAAATAAAATTTTAAACTTTCAAAAACAAGGTTGAGTTGGATTACTGGAAAGAGGGGATCGTAATGAAGAAGTGGGCGTTGGTTTTGTTGGATTTGGATAAACGAGCAAAAAGTTGTGATCGTTTGAAAATCAGGGGCTAGACTGTAAAATAAATCATCACAGATAGGTCCCTGGTGAAAAAATAAAATAAAATAAAAAGACTAAATAGCGAACGTTCACTACAGAAACTTACGCGGCGAAAACCGTTCACTATAGAGGCTAAACCAGCGAACGTTCATTAAATAAAACAAAACGTTTTACAAAAAAAAGAAATGAAACACCTTGATCTGGACCGTTGGATCCAGATCGGACGGACGAGGGCAGGCGGCGGTTACCGCGGTGGCTGGAGTCGCCGGCGACGTGGGACGGCGGCGATGGCGTCGGCTGCGAGCGGGGAGGCGGCTCCGGCGGTCGGCTGCTTCGGGTCGAAGAACGGGGAGGCGCGGCGCGGCGAGGTGAGGCGGATGGCAGCATCGGCGGCGGTCCTCGGAGACGGGACGAAGCGAGGCGGCGGCGGCAGATCTCGTCGGGGCGGGACTCCGGCGAGGGCGGCGGTTGCGGCGGACGAGGAGGAGAGAGAGGGGCCCGGGGCGGCACCCTTTATAGGAGGGGAGGGGGCATGGTGGCGTGGAGGAGGGGGCAGGGCAAGGCGGCGGCGGTGTCCGGCTGGGGCACGGACGCCGAGGCGGTGCAGCGGCGTGCGGCGGGAGGAATCCCGCTCGGGGCTCGGGGACGAGCGGCGTGGACCGGCTGGGCCGTGGCCTGGCGAACTGGGCCGGCCCGGTCGGTTCGAGAAAGAGTTAAAAAAAAGAAAACACAATAAAATAAAATAAAAAATGAAATAAAATGAAATTGAACCTAGGCATATTTTATATCAAAATTTTCAGAAAAAGATTTCCTACAAGCTGAACATTAATCCAACATCAAATAAAATCCTCAAAAATTCAGATAAATCAAACAGTGCTACTGCTCTAATAAAATCCAATAAAAATTATTTTAAAAATACCAAAATGATTTCAAATTTATTTCTCTCCAATTTTCTGATGTAGGGAATCAGGTTACCCTATTTTCCATATATTTTTATTTTGGAGAAAAATAATTTGAATAAAACCCAAATACTCCAAATTGAAAATAATTTCCAAAAGGACTTTAAATTAGATCCTTTTAAACTTCCAACTCATATTTCATATGTTTTGAAGAAGTCATTTTATCTTCTCTCATGAAAATCATTGAGTTGCTTGAAGTTTCTAAATTGGAAATATTTTCAAATGAAATTCAAATATTTTCAACACCCCTTGTCATTTAAATAAATGGAAGAAGTCATGTCATCTTCTCTCGAGGGTTTTGTGATGAAAAGAATTTGAATTCATGGAGATCATAAAAGCAAAATGAAAGTTTGGGAAAGTCCTTTATTCCCTCTCATTTAAGTTTCAAAAGATTTGAATTCACTCACTTTCAGTCAATCAATCAAACAATCAATCCAATCTATCAGTTTATTATAACATTCCAAAATTTAGAATTTTGGGATGTTACAGTTGTCGTCGCTGCTAGCAGTCGCGCGAATGCGCTCCCCAAATTTCAACCGCGCCCGCTGAATGGAGCGCAGGAGTAGCACACGAAGCAGTAGATGGTGCTCCTCCCTAGTCTCTATCTCTAGTCTTATCTCTATCTCTACTACTCTTCTTTCTTTTTTATAATATACTAGTAGCTGTCAAATCGAATAGTACTACACCGCCCGCTGCACGCCTGGCTGAACACGCCTCCTCGCCTCCATCAAACGCCTCCGTTAAACCCGCATGCAAACCGAGAAACCTACTCCAGCCCGCGGGACGAAATTTGCCGGTTGCCGTTGAAGAATAATAGAGTCATGCCCAATCCATTTGAGTTATTTGCGTGTATGATTCTCCCTCTATAAAAAGTCAATTTCATCCTTAATCTTGTATTCTAAGTACTCTATGGGTTCCACTATCAGTACAGTGTACATGACTTGTCGGCTGGCTACAGATTCGTACAGAAAGTTAAAAAGAAACAAATCCATCCTTAATCTTATATTCAAAGTACTCTATGGGTTCCACTCCCAGTACAGTAGCGAAAGAAGTATATATTAAAAAAATATAAAAGCTAAAGTTTAGGACATAATTCGAACTCAGGTCATCGCGCTGCGAGCATCCGGCCCGGACTAGTACACCAGGTGTTCGTTGCGGACCATGCAAGAGATAAACCTTTATAGCAATGAGCCCATCCGTTGCAATGGATCCAAAGTAGAATAATACATATTCACAAATTTTAAAGAAAACATTTTAGTTTTGATATACATATCACTAAAAATATCTTATGTTTCACTCCAAATATATTCTTTGGGCTGTTTTAATGAGGTAAGGGAGGAATGTGGTTGGTTTCAAGATAAGGAGTTTTGTGTAAACTGGAGCAGAGAAGTGGGAATTGTTGCAAAAGGCCACAACTTACATCACAGCCGTTAGATGCAGATCTAATGATCAGAAATGGCGGATGGTAGACACACCATCATCACCAACTGAGTCTTTTATAGGAGTAGGAGTAGAGAAAAAACCGAGTTGGTGATGATGGTGTGCCTGACATCTTATAATATAGACCGTCCAATCTATATCTGACGGATAGAAAGCAAACTATGACAATTTTACAAAAGATACCCGCACCTCTCTCCACATTTATAGATAAGGCATTGCCTCGTTCATCCTTATCTCGCACAACCTCATTGCTGAGCAATTAAAAAAGGAACTCTCTGGAACAATCTGGCATGGTGGGCACTGCCGGTGCCGTCCATCCCCATGCCTCCGCCTAGTCCGACCACCAGTCACCACCACGCCCCACTCCTCCTCACCTTATCTATCATCTTTCTCGAGATATCATTTTTAGATGTAATGGTCGACATACCATTTTTCTGATAAAATTCTTGAGATATCATTAGTTTTTACACATGGGATTACTCCTGCATGGGTCAATCACAACAGGTGTTTTGTAAAAAAATGCATCTTGATGTTCCGTGCAATGCACGGGCATCTTGCTAGTTTTTTTGCATATAATTCCAAACACCATGTAGACACGGTATTTGACCATTTTACAACTATGTTAGTATCATTGTTAGTGGTCAGCCAGTGTAAATTATTGCCCCGGGTGTTTTAACCTTTTTTAGTTATGATATCTGGCGATTGTTCGCCACGAGCTCAATCCTGGCGAATCCCACATAACCGTCAGATTTCCATCCGACGGTGGCCTGTTTTTAAGCCATAGTATTTGACAAAACCGCCACCCTTACACACATACTGTAACTGCGTCGCGGGCATTTGCAAATGCCATGTCTCCCATAGTCATTGTTTGCTGGGGATTGGAGTTAGCACCGATGGCGGTTCGTAGTCGTTCCATGCTCGGGCATGGAAGTTTGTAACTATTTTAGATTAGAATACACTACTCCTCCTATGCTAGTAGTAGAGCAGAGTCCTACTCCACTACTACTCTACTCAAGCAAGTTAGGGCATAGTAGTAGGTATTGTAGGGAGTACCAGTACTGTGATCACTCAAGCAAGTTTTCTAGCATCAGTATGACCCTACGCTGCTGGTATGTGTCTCTAAGTCAAGCGGCGTGCAGTAGTCATCATCACCTGTCCATTTCCCGCAACACATATTCGCTTCTCCATCTTTGTCCGCACATAATCATCCAATCTTCCATCCCCGCTAAGGCACCTCCCCCCTCTTCCGAAACCCAAGCAGTAACAATGGCATAACCGAGCAGCGTCCGCCGATACAGTGGCTAGAATTCGCTCCCCACAAAGGTAATCAAGCTCATTGTTTCGCGTGTGGACAATCTCTGTACTATGTCGCTCGTTGCATGCTCGTCGGGGTTGTACCGTTTACTCAAAGCCCTCAGGCTAGAGCTTTTTAAGCCAGCTCCTTGCTTGTTGATGCCGCCTGATCTTCAGAAACGGTGTGTCACGCAGTATAACGTCCGTAGGGTGGCGAGCATCAACCCCCTTGACTGCGATCCGATCCCCATCACCCTCAACTACATTAACGTATGTACTGGGTCGGCATGAACACATCTTGGATGGTGCTCGTCGACAGTCACGGCAGCTGGATGCTCTTGGAGGTCTACACCCGACGATTAATCCCCTTCCTTTGATTAACATTGCACTGCTTTGGCACCGCGGCCCAGAATACTCGGAATCTTACAGTAGCCAACATGATACCAAGTTTGATTTGCTCAAGGTTGTAATCTGCCAAGTGCCCACAAGATCTGCAAATTATAAAGACTTCAGGCTAATTGCGTTCTTCAACCGTGGTCTGGCCTATCTGACAGGTCACTGCGGTAAGTGGATAAATCTGCACGTCCATCGCATGATCATACATCCTCCATGGTTCTTTGATGCCATTGAACGCAAGGGCTTCATTTACGCTGTCGACTCCTTCTATGGCTGCAAATATTGCTGGCCTACTCCAGTCATCACTACAAATGGCTGTTATAGCAGTATGTTACTTTCCTATGATATCATGATGGCTTGCTTATATTACTGTCAACATTTATTGAAACAATATTCATGCTCATGACATGCTGTTCTTAAGATTGACTACTTTAAGAGCCCTTTTTTATTTGACTCCAACTTGATATGATGTTGTAGGCCGCCTGGTGTCCCTACCCTTCCTAATCCCAGAACCTTTCAAAGAAAAGCGGCATGGCAGTGGTAGGTGGTTCCTGGCTCGATCAGAAGACGGTGAACGATTGTTGATCGTTCGCACGTACCAGACGTGTTGTTTCGCGGAATACAATCACAGTCACTGCAAGGTCTTTGAGCAGGATCCCAGCTTCTCCGGGCCTTCAGGAATTTTTGAATGGAGGCTGGTAAGTAGCCTTGGTACACGCTCTCTGTTTCTCGGACTGAATTATCCGATTAACCAGGAGATAACCAATGGCAAGGATCATGATGGCAACGCAGTTTCGTTCATCAGGCAAAGCTGTGTGTACACAGCATACCATGCGTCTCTGCATGCACCATACCTGATATGTGCCATCATGCTCTGCAGCCCAAAGTAGGAGAGAAGGTCACAAGTATCATACTTCGACCTGCTGGCTGGAGTTTCCCCCGTCAGGCACCCATCTGGTTCAAGCCGTCAGCCAATCTCCATAGCTTAATAAATAGTAACGTCTAACTAAGCCAGTTAGTTAGATGCGTACACTTGGTGTAGTAGGATCTTTATTTAGTTTAATGCATACACTTGTTCTTTTTTGGTAGCCCTTTTGTAATGATGGCTGATGTTTGGTTTGGAAGAGAGAGATGCGTCTTTACTCTTCTGGCCTGCTTACTGCTTCTGTTGCACCCCCAGCCCTGGTTGCTGTTGCTGCTGTTTTCAATGTACAGTCAATAGTATATTTCGTCTGTTGGTTGAATAAATGTGTTGTTAGAACGACAAACACAATGTTGTGGAAGCCGTTGCACGGTTGGATCCTTTAGTGCCCCGTACTGCACGTAGCGCATACTATTTTTGGTACGCAACACATTTTCCACTTGTTGATAAGATGCAGCCCACTGATGAAGGCCCAATAGAGGCGCCCATAATTAACTGGAAGGGGGGCTCTCACATGAATCCGGCCAAGGTACATGCTCATGGTCCCCTAAACATAAATAAGTAAATAAATAAATAAAGCTAAATGCACATGCACCAGTTCTTTAAATTCACGATTTAACAGGAGGATATTATTTCCTATGATAGTGTCGTTACATTCAGTCGATATTATTCTTAGGCAAAGATAGCGATCAGTCTTCTTTCTCCCACCATTTTCTTCCTGCAACTAGAGGACCCATGCAAATCGTAGTCAAAGTCATAAATAGTTCCGGTCCATTTTTATTTTTCAATAAGAATGTCCAACCCAGCCCAGCACAATGGCGACAACACTTTATCCTCCCCCTTGGTGCGCTCGCCACGGCGCCGCCGTTCGGCCCTGTCAACATAGTGAATCGGGAGAGGACTGTAGTTATGAGTATGATAGTACGGACCCACTAGGTCCACTCCCGAACACAAGCAAGCGCCTCTTTTACTACTCAGATGCACCCCTCCTTTTTTTACTGTAATCCACCCAGCTGATATCTGGGACCCACATCATTTTCAACGTATAGTCAATTAATGTCAGAATTGCACAACTTTTTTTTGAGGAGTTGTACAGAGGAGCAGGCTATAAACTGGGTTGTGCGGTCTCTGTGGCCTGTCTAACAACATGACCAGCCCAGCAGTTTTTTCTTCGGGAAAATAGGTAGCCCACTATTTCTTTTTGAAGAATACCCAAGCTGGGCCTATTTTTTTCTCCGACTTACTGGGCTGCAAATCTTTCAAGACGAGGAGGGACACATTTTGGCCTGGCCAAAGAGTATGGTCAGTATCTATTAAAAGTAATATCAAAGGGGTTGAAAATTCCAAAAAAAATTATAACAAATGGGAATTAGTTTCTTTTTTTGTTTTTGTTCTTCACTGATATTTTCTATTTCATTGGATTTTAACATGACATAGTACTAATTTATTTTTAAATTTGTTTTAGTATGGCTACTAATTTTTGGATTAAGAATATTTTGTTCCCCAGCAAAAAATTGCGAATTTTCAAAATGTCGCACATTTTTAGTTCAATTATTTAACCCTAGTACTGACCAGAAAATGGGCAGGAATTCTAAAAATGGAAAATGGGCTGCAATAAATTCCATATGAATTATAAAATGAGTAAAAATTATAAAAATAATAGCAAATGGGCTGTACACGCCACAAATTTTGAGGCTGAATTGTTTATGCAAGGCTTTGTCAGTCCACACACGATTCTAGCAGCAGTGACTGTTGGAAGTCCATCCAACGGCCGACGTGCTTCTTCAATCTCTGATCTTCCTGCTCTAGCCGCCTAAACTAGCACCGGCGGGACTGCCTGCTCCCTCCTCTTGTGGCCCGCTATGATGCCGCACAGGCTTCACCGGCCCACCCTCCTACCTCCGCTGGCCTGGCCGCACGCAATCAACTGCCTCCTTATTAAGTAAAAAAAGATTCCTCCCACGGACATCTAGAGTGCACCGGTTCAGAGGCTGACCTGTGGGCCTACTAAGTTGACGCGTACGCAGGGCTTTGTCAACTTAGTCAACAAACAATTCTAGCAGCAGTGACCGTTGGATTTGAATCGAACGGTCCTTCTGCTTCTTCAATCGCTGCTCTTCTTGCACCAGCCGCCCAAACCAGCTCTGGCGAGACCGCCTGCTCCTGCCTCCAGTGGCCGGCTGTGCTACCGTTGAGGCCTCACCGTCCCCTACTACTCCCACCGCTGGACAGGCCCTGCGGCGACGGCAGCCTCACACCGTAGCCTAACCAGTGAACCCTCGTACTCCTCTCTGCGTGGGCATCCACTGCCGCGTCTTCCCTGGCTCCGCGTCGTCCCCTTCCTAGGCCTCGTCGTCGTCCACCGCCTTGGTGCTCTCGGCGCAACGTGGTCAATGTGGTCAACGAACGACTTCCATCGGAAGAGTACTGTATGTGGAAAGGCTGACAGCTGGGTCCACTGCCGCAGCAAGGAAGTGCCTCCTTATTACGCGCAAAATAATGATTCCTCCACCTGACAGCAAGGACCCACCAGACGGGCCACCGTATTTCGCGAAAAAAATGATTTGCCCCCTGACTGCTGGGATCCACCAGCTACATCTTCGCACACAAGGAAGTGCCTGACAGTCGGGATCCACCTGGTCAAAGTGTACGTAGCGTTGTCATTCTGGTCGCGAACGTGTATGTACATACTGGCGGATTGGTCTGTCTGCAGGCTGCAGCGATGAACCATGGCCGAGTAAGGAAGGGCACGTATCGTAGTATAGGCGCGCACATAGCATGTACACATACGTGCAACCAGGGTGGAAGAAAGTAAATACGGCCACGTATGTACATACGGGCGGGGTCTCGAACGCCTACTCGCGCATACGTATGGCCAGGGCTCGTGTACATGGCTGGGTCAGAACGGAGAAACTGCATCGTCGTGTTCATCGGGAGCCAACCGGCTTGGACGGAACAACCGATCAAAACGAGGCCTGGCAGAACGAAGGAAACGACCTTGTGTTCGGTCGGCCACGGTCAAAACGTGATCCTATTCATTGGGAGGGGTCTGGCGTACTGCAAAAAGGAGGAAACAAACTTCTCTTCGACCTCCTACGGTGGAAAGGGGGTCCTGTTGATCGGGAGGGGTGTGGCGTACCGCAAAACGGAGGAAACAGACTTGTGTTGGAGCGTTACGGTCGAAACGGGTGTCCTGTTCATCGGGAGGGGTGTGGCGTACCACAAAACGGGACTCCACGGGATACTGTTCATCTCCACCGTCGACCCCCTCCAGCCTCCACGGGCTACTGTTCATCCACCGTCGACCTCCTCCAGCCTCCACCTACGACTGTTCATCCACGGGCTCCTGTTCATCCAGCCTCCACCGCTCCTCCACCGGCTACTGTTCAACCAGCCCTCTCCACGGGGTCCTGTTCAACCATCCCTCGACGGGCTACTATTCATCCATCCATCCACGGGGTCCTGTTCATCCAGCCCTCCACGGGGTCCTGTTCATCCACCCCCAACTGACTCGATCGGGGTCCTGTTCATCCAGCGGCAATGGGCTCTAGTACCACGGGGTCCTGTTCATCCAACCCCCCACCGAGAACTGTTCATCCACCCCCAACAACTCTCACTATTCATCCAGAGGCAGCATCGATCCGCATCAGTTAGCAGCAGTACCGAAGGAATCGCTCGATCGGGTTCAGTTAACAGCCAGATCGATCGATCGCTCGGGTTTAGTAACGCCTAACCTGCAGTGCAATCACTCGGGTTCAGTAGGCGAACGCCTCGCTCGGGTTCAGTTAGAGCCCAACGCCTCGCACCCACGCGCGTACATGTCCGAGAGAAACGCACATCGCTCGGCTCCCGACCATCCATCGTAACAGGGAACTCCCCGATAGTTTCCTCGCCCACGCTTCTACCACGGTTTTTTCCGTCATGGACGGCCCAAAGAATTTCATGCAACTGCGTCTCCGGCCCGCCCAAGACAAAAAGCCCATTTTCTGTCATGATTTTTTGTCATAGAAGTAGAAGCCCACCACATCTATGATGATACCGGGTTTTGTCACAATTATCGTCATAGAAGTGTCATAAGCATGACAATTTTTTTTCGTTCGGCCCAAAATGTCACGGATGTGTCTTTTTTTGTAGTGTAAATAAGAAGAAAGGAAATAAATGAAAAAGATCATATGCTAATCTTATGGTAGGTGATGACACCACATAAGGAAAATTATAAGTAGGAAATTTTATTAGTGATTGACAAACATAGCATTGGTCAATGATGCAACTCATGAAAGAATTAATAAGGGAAGAGAAGATTCGCATATAGATATACTATGCTAGAAATCTTTTGTGATTGTGAGCCCCCATCAAAATATTATATGCCAAAATTGTTGACGTTGGACAAGGAAGACAACTTAATGATTTATGTTTGTTCATATTCACATAAAAGTCATATTGTCAAAGATCCTTTAACATGTGGTGCTTGCCCCTATCTTTGCTAGCCAAAAATTCCGCACTAAGTAGAGATACTACTTGTGCATCCAAAAACCCTTAAACCCAAATCTTATTTTCAAGTGTCCACCATACCTACCTAGGGATTGAGCAAGATCCCTCAAGTAAGTTGTCATTGGTGCAAAAGGGCAATAAAATTTGCTTCTAAAAATGTGAGATCATTTAGTGTAAGAGAAAATTGAGCGTTGTACAAACTTGTGATGGTGAAGAATAAAAGCGACATACTGCATAATAAAGGTCACTATCACAAGGGGCAATACAACGTGACGTTCTTTTGCACTAAGGGGTTGAGCATACAAACAAATAAGCGCATGGCAACCTCAGCTTCCCTCTGCGAAGGGCCTATCTTTTACCTTTATGCATTTACTTTTATGCGAAGAGTCAAAGTTTTCTCTCTATTCCTTTTTATTTTCTCCTTCGGCAAGCATCATGTGGTGAGGAAACATCTAGGCACATATGTCCAGTTGAATATGGGTTGCATGAGTTATTATTGTTGACATCACCCTCGAGGTGAATACGTTGGGAGGCGAAACTATAAGCCCTATCTTTCTATGTGTCCGGTTGAAATGTTTTGCTCATGCGTATGCGGTGAGTGTTAGCAATCATAGAAGACTATATGATGGTTGAGTATGTGGACTTGCCTAGAGGCTCCGATACGTGACCCTTCCTGAAAAGATGATGAATTGTAGTTGCAAAGTTGACTGAGAACAAAGTTTGTTGGTTTCTAATAGAGTTTTACTTTATACTTCAATAGTGTGAATTGTCACTTACTCATGAGAAGTCTATGATAAAAGTTCTATGATAAGAGTCTTATGTTTAAGTTTGTTGCTATTATAATAATGAACATGATGCTTCTATGTTTGTATTTTGTTTTTATCGACACCTCTCTCTCTAAGCATGTTGACATGTTTTTCGATTTCGGTTTCGCTTGAGGACAAGCAAGGTCTAAGCTTGGGGGAGTTGATACGTCCATTTTGCATCATGTTTTCCTACTGTTATTTATGATCTTTTTATGCATAGTAATGATTTTTGGAGTAACTCTAATGCCTTTTCTCTCATAATTTGCAAGGTACACACAAAGAGGGAGAATTCCGGCAGCTGGAAATCTGGACCTGGAAAAGCTACGTCAGGCTACCTATTCTGCACAACTCCAAACAAGATGAAACTCCACGAAGAATTTTTATGGAATATATGATGAATATTGGAGCAAATAAGTACCAGAGGAGGCCCACCAGGTGGGCACAACCCACCTCGGCGCGCCGGGGAGCCCAGGCGCCCCCTGGTGGGTTGTGCTCACCCAGGCCCACCTCCGGTGCCCATATTCTGGTATATAGGTCATTTTGACCTAGAAAAAATAGGGAGAGGACTTTTGGGATGAAGCGCCGCCGTTTTGAGGCGGAACTTGGGCAGGAGCACTTTTGTCCTCCAGCGAGCGATTCCGCCGGGGGAACTTCCCTCCCGGAGGGGGAAATCATCGTCATCATCATCACCAACAACTCTCCCATCTCGGGGAGGGAAATCTCCATCAACATCTTCAACAACAACATCTCATCTCAAACCCTAGTTCATCTCTTGTGTTCAATCTTGTTACCGAAACTATAGATTGGTGCTTGTGGGTGACCAGTAGTGTTGATTACATCTTGTAGTTGATTACTATATAGTTTATTTGGTGGAAGATTATATGTTCAGATCCAATATGCTATTTAATACCCCTCTGATCTTGAGCATGATTATCATTTGTGAGTAGTTACTTTTGTTCTTGAGGTCACGGGAGAAATCATGTTGCAAGTAATCATGTGAACTTGACATGTGTTCGATATTTTGATAGTATGTATGTTGTGATTCCCTTAGTGGTGTCATGTGAACGTCGACTACATGACACTTCACCATATTTGGGCCTAAGGGAATGCATTGTGGAGTAGCAATTAGATGATGGGTTGCGAGAGTGACAGAAGCTTAATCCCTAGTTTATGCGCTATTCCGTAAGGGACCGATTGGATCCAAAAGTTTAATGCTACGGTTAGAATTTATTCTTAATACTTTTATCATATTTGTGGGTGCTTGCATGAGGGTTAATCATAAGTAGGAGGTTTGTTCAAGTAAGAACATCACCTAAGCACCGGTCCACCCACATATCCAATTATCAAAGTAGCGAACACGAATCGAACCAACATGGTGAAAGTGACTAGATGAAATTCCCGCGTACCCTCAAGAACGCTTTGCTTATCATAAGAGACCATTTTGGCCTGTCCTTTTCCTCAGAAGGATTGGCCTACCTTGCTGCACTTTTGTTACTATTATCGTTACTTGCTCGTTACAAATTATCTTGCTATGAAACTACTCTGTTACTTACAATTTCAGCACTTGCAGACATTACCTTGCTGAAAACCACTTGTCATTTCCTTCTGCTCCTCGTTGGGTTCGGCACTCTAACTTATCGAAAAGAGCTAAAATTGATCCCATATACTTGTGAGTCATCAACCCTTGAGGAAAATCATTTGAAGACTTCCTGCACTTCAGTTTTGTCAGCAATGATATGCACCCAGGTGTAATGAGAATAATCATCAACAATAACAAAGCCATATAGAGATTCTGCATTTGTTAGTGTGGCATAATGAGTAGGGCCAAAGAGATCCATGTGAAGCAATTCAAACGGACGAGTGGTAGTCATGATAGTCTTCGAGGGATGCTTGGATCTGGTCATCTTTCCAGCCTCACAAGCCCCGCAAAGATGGTCTTTGAGGAATCTGACACCCTCGATGCCAATGACGTGCTTCTTCTTTGCCAGTGTGTGCAAGTTCCTCATGCCAGCATGACCGAGTCGATGATGCCATAGCCAGCCTTCTGAAGCTTTTGCAAGTAGACATGTGGCAGGCTGCAGTCCTGCAGAGAAATCAACAATATACAAGTCTCCTCTCCTAAAGCCTTCGAAGACTTTGGAATTGTCAGATTCCATGAGCAATATGCAGTGATATTTGCCAAAGATAACAACCATATCAAGATCACAAAGCAATGAGGCAGACATGAGGTTGAATCCGAGGGAGTCGACAAGCATGGCTTTGTCCATGTGTCGATCCTTTGAGATTGCAACCCTACCTAGACCCAGTACATTGCTTTTGCCTTTGTCAGCGTAGGTGATATGCTTCAGATGCGATGGAGATAAAGGAGAATCCATCAATAAGCTCTTGTCACTATTCATGTGATTTGTACATCCACTGTCGAGGAACCACTCAGTAGCTTTGAGTGTTTCATCCTGCAAATGAATTAGTGCATCTTACGAACTCATATACTTCAGAGTGAAGAATATGACATCAAAATCATTAGATAGGATTTCATCAAATAGTGCAACCTATATAGCAGTATAAGGACGTGAGAAATGAGTAAATCATTTCTTCATGATTAGTTTGCGTCCGTTCAAGCATATTCAGGTCTCCAGCTAATTCGGAAGACATTCAAGTTCGTCTGGAGACCTGACCCTGCATAGAAGATCAGTTCTTTTTCTTCACCACCCACATCTAGAGGGGTGTGATAATCCCCAAGTGCAAGGAATCATCGTAGCAATTTCCAAAGGTGGAAGTCATAATTATGGAGTGTCAAACCCACAAGGAGCTAAATGTAAGATCAATATTCTCTCAAGTACTATCTTCCACTGATACGACTCTACGTACACTAAACGTTTGCTTCCATAACGAGAAATAATACTATGTTGTGGGTATGAAGTGGATAGCTTTGCATTATAACGGAGAACTAAAATATAAAAATAGGTGTTGTTAACATAAATTTAGAATATATTATAATATATTACAAATAGTGAGTGTGGAATAATGATGGTTCGGTGTGTGGAATTGTCCTAGATCTTTGCTAACAAGATCAGTAATCATTATTGTAATTTCATATGAGGGAGAGGCATACGCTAACATACTTTCTCTACTTGGATCATATGCACTTATGATTGGAACTCTAGCAAGCATCCGCAACCACTAAAGATCATTAAGGTAATACCCAATCATAACATTAAAGTATCAAGTCCTCTTTATCCCATATGTCGTGGATTTGTCACGGCAGATGTCCTAGCAAAAGGACATAGGTGTGGAGCCATCGCAACATAGTTAGCTTGAAGGGGTTGAACGGGACAAAGGACACAAAGAGTTACCCAGGTTCGGCCCCTCTGTAATGCCCCGAGACCGATGCGCCAGGTGTCTTCCAGTTATTCACCGTCGTTGCCATGTCATCCACTTGCGTGTTGCACTTTTCCATGTCATCATGTGCATTTCATCTGCATGTTTTTCAAAACTTGCATCTGGTCATTTTCTACGTTGCCCGTTTCCGAATCCGACACTCTCACATGCACCCGCCGCACCTTCCAGATCTTGTTTCATGAGTAGGAGAAAAAAGTTCTCGGACTGGGCCGAGATTTGTTGAGTGGTCTTGGTATATCACCGGTAGACCACCTGTCAAATTTCGTTCCGTTTGGAGCTCGTTTGATGCCCCAATGGTTAACCACGTTAACCGCCAGACCCCTTTCTCTTTGTAGCCCAGCACCCCTCCTCAATAGCCCACTAGCACAACGAAACCCCATCCATGCTCTTCGCCGTTGGATCACGATCGTGTGGGCGAAAACCGCACCTCCATAGCCCTCTCCTAGCTCCCTATGCCTATATAAACACCTCCCCCTCCGAAATCTCGGGTAGAAACCCTAGTCTCCTCCTCTTCCGCCGCCGGGCGTGTCCATCCCGGCGCCGGACGTGTCCACCACTACCCCCCGCCAATCAGCCGCCGCCACCTGTCCCGGGCGCGCCGCCCCCGCGCCCACTTCGCCGCCGACCCGCGGGGCCCGGATCGGGCCCGCACGAGCCCATCCGGCCGCGAACGCCCGAGCCCCGTGGCTCCTCCTGTCCCCGCCGCCGAGTCGCCGTCGCCGCCGAGCACGCCACCTCGCCGGACTTCGGCCGCCGCCACCGCCTCGCCACCCGGACGACCACTACGCCGCGCCGACTCGCCGTCGCCAGATCTGCCACGCCGTCGCCTCCTCTGCCACCCCATCGCCGATCCGCGCGGGCGCCGCAACCCTCCTCGTCGCTGGATCCGGGAGGGTGGACAAGATCCACCCATCCCTCCATCCAAACGCATGCCTCGTCCCGCACCGCGCCATCCCGATCCGCCCCGTTCAGTTTTTTTCCACGAGGGTAATTTCGGCCAAGTCCCTGGAGATCCATCTCATGTGTGCATCTTTTACCTGTCATAACTCCGTGCTTGTTGCTTCGTTTAATGTGCATGATATATCAAAATGTTCATCTCTGAATGTTCTCCATGATGGTGTGGTTTGCGTGCATGTTACTGTTCATATTGATCCCTTAATCCTCATCGCAAAAGTGCTAAATGATATAACTTGCTGGAAATTGTCATAACTTGCTGATTTGTCTTTTTCATAGCATTTTCTGTGATTATCTTTTGAGCATCATGTCAACATGTTTTAGGAGCATATGCATGCCATATTTACAGTGGTGCAATCCATGTATTTTTATATGCCATGTCGTGACTAGAACAAGCATGCAAAGTAGGGTTCATAGGCTCGGGTCTTGGGCCTTCCCCAGGCTTGCTACCAAGAGGCGCCATCTTCACACCTTGGGCTTTCTTGAACCTTCTACATATTAAACTGCCAACAGTGTAACCCAACCCCTCCTGGGCAGGTCACACCTCGGAGCTATATCCCCAACATTAGGCCCCAGATTGATTTGAACTTGTTCATGTCAATCTTCCATGTTTAACTTATTAGACTGTGCATCAGTGCCAAACTTTATGCTGATCGCTATAACCTGCCATGACGTCATATAAACAGAATCATTGTAACCCGCCATCATGTCATGTGCATTAATTCTGCACAAGACCCAGGATATCTCAACGGATCCTTATCCTTAATGGGCTTCCCAGAAATCGAGGCGCCCGTATTGTTAACATAATCATTTTGCCTCCTTGATTTCCGTGCATGCCATTTTATCACCTCCTTATAAATAGGGACAGGGGGTCTTCTTTTTCACTTTTACCCATGCCTCTGCCCCTTCTTCTTCTTCCTCGCGACGCCCGACACCGCCGGAGCTCCGCCGCCCCAGTCGACTGCATCAACTTGGACGCTGCATCAACCTGATATCAACCAGAAAATGGTGGCGCCCCTCCGCTGCTCATCAGCATCTCCAGGTACCCATGTCCCTTTGAATCCGATCTGCATTAGGGTTCCTGTCGTTTTTTGGAGTTCCTCGAGGTTCATCGTGCTTGCCCGTAGTTCATCGGCCATGTTGCTTAGTCGAGCCCAGATGCGATGCTAAAGTCATGCTTTGATTATTTTAGTGCCTGCTATCAACTGTAGATCCATTCCCTTCTGTTGAGGTTCACTCCCCAACACAGTAGTTCATCCTCCGCGTATTAGGTTTCACAATTTCCATCTGTTTTTCGAACTGCCATAGATCCAAAATTATAAGCTGAACCTATGAAACTTGTTTGTTTAACACTTACTAAAATTTCACTCAAATCTAGATCCGTAAATGCATACTTGACCACTGCTGTATGGGCGGCTCAAATGATACTTTGTAACCCGCCAAATACCAACCGGCTTACTTTATGAATTATTTAAACCGCTAGTACTTATCCAAGCTTGACATTACCCGGCTTGTACCTTGCCGGTTTAATCATGCCATTTTATTTTCCTTAGCCATTGATTGGCTTATCAATCCTTGCACATAACCAATTCTGCATAATAAACTTACTTTCTTCAGCCATTGGGTGGCTTATCATCACGAATTTGACTCGCCAATATTTCCTCCTTAGGCCTTACGCGATAAAACATGACTAAGACTGTCACCTCATGCGATTGGGGCGCTTCCACCGTCACGGGGCAAACTCTTGATGAATATGTTCAAGTGGGCGTCCTATCAGCCAAGGATGTTATCCACTGGCGAGCTCTAGGGACAGAAGTTAGACCTCAGCCAAAGGAAGGCAAAGTCGTAGTTTTTGCTGATCACATGAACCATGGTTTCTCACCACCCGGTTCAAAGTTCTTTTGCGATGTGCTGCACTTCTTTCAACTTCACCCCCAAGATATTGGACCGAACTCCGTTTCCAACATCTGCAACTTCCAAGTCTTTTGTGAAGTATACCTTCAAGAAGAACCCATCGTTGATCTTTTCAGAGAATACTAGTATTTGAACCGCCAGACCGAGTTTACAGACGGGCCCAGCCTAGAACTAGGCGGAATTTCAATTCAAGGACGAAGAGATGCTATCTTCCCCTCAGCTGCACTTCCTAGTCACCCTAAAGACTGGAATCAGACTTGGTTTTATTGTCAAGACACATCTCCATCTGGCGAGGTCCTCTGCCGTGTTTCCACGACCACCGGCTTAGCCCAAAGCATCCACTTCCAGACCGGATCAGCACCACTGAGCGGGATAAGCATATGCCTACCTTTTCGAAGGTAAGAGCCCTGCTAGCTAACGGATTAACCGGAGTTGACTTGGTCCAATGCTGGGTCGCTTGGAGGATCATACCTTTGAGCTGCCGGCCCGGTTTAATGTGTGAATACACTTGCGATGTCAAAGACCCACAGCGTCACTGTCTAGTATGTCTGGAAGAGAAAGAGATCAATGAGATGACGAAGAAGCTGCTCGGGGAAAGCTTAGAAACTATAGCAAGACGGGTTGAACCCCTTATGCACTCTTAACCCGGCTCCAGATGTAAGTGCTCCAAGAAAATTTTCTTTATTCATTATTTACATTAAACTGCACACTCCTTACCATCACTTTGCTTTCTTCAGGCTGACTCTTCTTTCTGGATCAAGAAACTGCAAGATAAACAGACCAAAGAGGCCAGGGCAAAGACCAAGGCTCCAAAGAAAAATAAGAAGAAGACAAGCGCAACAGAGCAATTCATCCTGGATGATGAGTCGGAGGTAGAACTTGATTCTCTTTGCTCCTTTTTTGTGCATCTTATTAACGCTGACTCCTCTCAGGATGACGCGGAGACTAGCCAGGCAGATGCTGAAGAGGTATCTATTATTTCCTCCGACTCAGAGCCTTTGCCAAGACAAAAAGTTTGGCACGTGACCAAGAAAGTAAGGTTTTCTCACCCTTTAGCTTACTTGGATCCAAACTTCATTTTGAAGAAACAACAGCATGAGGCCCAGCGCACGACCCGGAATTGCGGAGGCGGAGACCTTCACGCCGGCTTACCCAACACGCAGGTCCCTCGCAAGCGCCGGAAAGAGGTTCCTCAGAGTTCAATCCTCTCCTTTCGAAAGGCGGGTCTTATATGTCAACCACTTAATCCTTCCAACTCAAATTATCAGGGAACTTGCCATTCATCCTCTGGCGACTCTACTGGGACTCGGATGCCAGCCTTCAAGATTGCCCCTGGGTAAGAACATTTGACTTCTTTGTTTTAACACTTTGAAACCGGTATATTCAAATCATCATAAGTCTTATTTTCAGTGGTATAGCCAAACCAAGCAAGAAGCTGAAGATGGGCAAACCGGTCGAAGATCCCAAGGTCAATGAGCCGGAGAAACAGACACCGGCTTCAGAGACTTCAAATCAGAACCCCGAAGACATTGCCAGTGACCAGCCGCCAGAAGCCCATGACACCCCTGGATCCAATGGGTGTTGACCCAGAAAGTGCTAAGCCGCCAAGCCCCACCAAGCCTGCTGAAGACGATGCTGAGGATGTCTTGGTCACTGGGACTGGTTATGCAGAACCAGGAAACCCCATCGTTCTGGCCAAGCATTCTGCCAAGGAGGAGCTAATTGAGAGGAACAAAGCCAATTTTGACATTGCAAACTATTCACACTTGGGTGTCAATGAACTATACTCTGGTTATCTGAGCCGCCAGCATATCAGTTGCGACCTAGAAGCCGACTTGGTTAAAAGGATGCGGCAAAAATATGAGGTATGTACAACCATCCAGCCCCCAAGTCTTATCCATAGGCAAAAATTTGTTGAGTATGGTTAAGACTGGTCAATATGCCGTTTTAAAACTTCCAATCATAGCCCTCATGGGTCGGCTTATCTTGAGAAAGATGAACCGGTTCTTCAGTAATGTAGTTTGAAAAGAGCTTCCTCGTACATTAGCCCCCAAGTGCCAATTGTATTGCTTGCAATGTCCTTGGGACTTGCATGAAAATCATGCCCTGACTGACGTACTTATATTCTTTGATTCTTTTTGTAGGATGTCTTAAGCCTGAATGAGTCCCAATTGGTGGAATTAAAGAATAGGCTTGAACATCAAGAGGCTGAATCATGCAAAGCTAATTCCAAATTGAAGCTTAGCTTGGATGAGAACGAGAAGTTGAAAGCCGGATTTACCACCGAGAGAGCCGCCTGGGAAGAGGAAAAGGCCGCCTTACTGAAAAAGGCAGAAGCTGTTGAATCATCTTTGAAGGAGACCACCGCAGAGCTGACCGGCTTACAACGCCATATCTCATAGATGACATGTGCTATCTTTGGTAAGCCATTCGGAATGTTTCAACCTTTCCCACATGTTTAATTTTAACCCGCCTGGCGACTCATTTGCATGTTTTCTCAATAGGCCCCAGGAACGCCAATCTTGGCCAAGACATGCTGCTGAAGCTCAAAGTCATGTACACTCTGGTGGAACAATTATACACTGGCACACAACAAACTATTGTGTCTATCTCCAACAGGAAAAAGCCGCCGACCCTCCTCAGGGAGGTGCTAGACAAGTTGTCTGTGATTCCCCAGAAACTTGAAGAGATCAAACGATCAACCGCCCATGCTGGCGCTATTACAGCTCTTACCCGAGCCAAGGCATGGCAAGCAGAACTTGACCTGGAGGAGATGGCCACCGGTTCTCTGAGCCTTAAAGAAGATGGGTCTCCTTTCGATCAGGCAGACTTTGCGAAGTGTGTAAAGGAGATGCGCCCCTTGGCCTGTAAGTTGGCCGAAGAAACTGACTTATCCAGGTATCAGGCGGCTTACACCATGGAAAATGCAAAAGTGAAAGCGCCGGCTTATGAAGTCGTGGATCTCATCCCTCCAACTTGTAAGCATAATTTTGCTCCTGATGTTGATCCGTCCCCCCTTATTGATGATGAAGCTATATTCAAGGCCTTAACTGGCATCGACTGGACATCACCTGACCTCCAGATGGGCGAAGAAGAAGAACTGGACCAGGGTGACCCGGAGGCATCAACCCGCCAAGATGAAGGCAACTGATATCCGGCGGCTCTTAAATTAGAGCACAATGCACTGAAAAACATGTAAGTCCCATTTTGTAGGTCCATTATGGCCTTGTAATAACCTAGGTTTGAAAACAATGACCTGTCATGCCATCGTGCATGTTTATCTTTTGAATGCTGAAACCTCTGATCTAATGTTTATGATCCGCCGATGTGCTTATAATATTATCATCCTTGCGGGTCAGATCAATATTTTCATATTTCCTGCACACAAGTGAAACAACATATGCCCTGGTGGTTTAAGCCAGTGCGGGTAACAAATCCTGATAGAATGGTCTTTTGAAAATTTTGACATAAAGAGTATTAGTGCACGCCATATAAGCCGGAACACTCTGGCAATTTAAAGTCTAAGGCCAGGGCAGTTTAATATGTCCCAAATGTTCATACATACCTGGAGATTGATATCATGTTGATGTTGTGATAATTATAATCCAGAATGGTTATTAACCCATAGGCATGAAATCTCATGACTTTGATTGCTTAAGGCGAATTATCCTGGCGACTTAAAGTCTGCTATCAGGGTGGGTTATGAAACCCAAAGATGCTCAAATATGAGACATAGTCAGGGCTGCCTGACCCGAATTTGTGAAAACCATTTGGGAAGAAAAGAGTTGAAACCCAAAATATTCAGAAAAAATGAGTCTTTCATGGGCCACCAAGCCCTAATAAGTCTTACTTCAATGAAACTAGCATGATAGCCACTGGTTTATCCTCGCTTTCAGTAAGCCGGCACTTACATGACCCAATTGATGTTTTAACCTGGATAAGTTCAAGGTCTTATTTAAAAGATTGACTTATCGAGAGTACACGGGGTTCGGATGAGCATCTTGCAAACAGGCAGGTTTAACCAAGTTTCAATGAAGGCAACTTAATAGCCTGGGTTATCCTCGCTATCCGTAAGCCGGCCCTCACATGACAAATCGCCATTTTAACCTTAACAAGTTCACGGTCTTATTTAAAAGATTGACCGTTAAGAGTACGTCGGGTCATTCAGGATTACCTGGTGGAGAAGCATCTTGCATACAGGTAGGATAACCCAGATTTTGGCGTTTTATGCCTGGACAAGAGGATATTAAAGCTAAACCCGTTGGGTTGGAAGCCCCCAAGTGACCTTATGAACAATTAATAAAGACTTAGATGCTTTTGAGATGAAACGACAGAGGCCCTGAATTATCAGCGTATGCCGGCTTTACTAAATTGATCATAACATATACATGGATAAATGTATGTACAAGTACAAGAGCCAATGACTCATGTATAATGCCGAAGATGAGATGTTCCAAGGCCGGCGGGTCTCCTCCTTTGATGTATGTGAATCCTTGTGTTCTCGAATATCAATGAGGTAGTATGACCCGTTGTTTAGGTTTCTGCTGACCACAATGGGTCCTTCCCAAGGTGGGGATAGCTTATGCATATCTGTTTGATCTTGAATCAACTGGAGCACAAAATTGCCTTCTTGAAAGGTCCGAGTCTTAACCGACATCTATGATAGCGACGCAGATCTTGCCGGTATATCGCCGACCGAGCCACCGCAAGGTCACGCTCCTCATCCAACACATCAAGTGCATCCTGACGTGCTTTTTCAATAACAACTTCAACAGAAGCCGCCACACGGGGCGAGTCATGACGGATATCGTTTGGAAGAACCGCCTCTGCCCCATAGACCATGAAGAAGGGTGTATAGCCCGTTGACCTGTTGGGAGTGGTATTGATGCTCCAAATTACTAAGGGTAACTCCTCAACCCAACAACCTGGCGTTCGCTACAATGGAACTATAAGACGGGGTTTTATACCTTTCAAGATTTCCTGATTGACCCTCTCAGCCTGACCATTAGACTGTGGGTGAGCCACCGATGATACCTCAAGACGAATATGCTCTCATTGACAAAACTCTCTCATAGCACCCTTTGATAGATTAGTGCCATTGTCCGTTATGATACTGTGAGGGTAACCAAAATGGAAGATTACTTTATTTATAAATTGAACCGCCGTTGCCGCATCACACTTACTGGTCGGCTCTGCCTCAACCCACTTGGTAATTTTGTCAACCGCCACCAAGAGGTGGGTCTTCTTATCCTTAGACCTCTTGTAAGGTCCAACCCTATCAAGCCCCCATACTGCGAACGACCAAGTAATTGGAATATCCTCAATTCTTGAGCCGACATGTGAGCCTGTCGAGAAAATTTCTGACAGCCATCACACTTGCTAACAAGATCCTCTGCATTAGCATGAGCCATGAACCAATAGAACCCATGGTGGAAGTCTTTAGCCACCAGAGATTTAGAGCCGACATGATGACCACAATCACCTTCATGGATTTCCCTTAGAATCTCATGGCCCTCATCAGGAGAAACACAACGCTGGAACACGCCTATGACACTTCATGGTGTAACTCGCGACAATGGTCATAGACTTAGACCGCCGGGTTATCTGTCTGGCCAAAGTTTCGTCCTCAGGCAACTCGCCCCGGGTCATATAAGCCAAGTATGGAACTGTCCAATCAGGAATAGCATGGAGAGCCGCCACCAACTGTGCCTCCGGGTCAGTAATAGCAAGATCCTCCTCTGTAGGCAACTTAACGGAAGGATTATTCAATATATCAAGAAAAACATTGGGGGTACCGGCTTACGCTCAGACCCCATCCGGCTTAAAGCATCAGCCACCTCGTCCTTTCTGCGGTCAACATGCTCCACCTGATAACCCTTGAAGTGACCAGCAATATTATCAACCGCCCAACGATAAGCCACCATGAGCGGGTCTTTGGAATCCCAAGTGCCTGAAACTTGCTGAGCCATCAAATATGAGTCGCCAAAGCACCTAACCCAGCTTAAATTCATCTCTTTGGCCATCCGAAGGCCATGGAGCAGGGCCTCATACTCAGCTGAATTATTAGTGCATGGAAACATTGTAACATCCCAAATTTTCAATTTGGAATGTTATACATAGGTCATCATATGCATATCACACTTTATTTTGCATCTCGTTTGCGATCCTAGAAAATCCTAAGCAACTCAAGGACCCACGGAGAGAGTTGGGGATTTCATTTATTTTCATATTTGAATTTTTCTCAAATTTGAAAATAGGATCACCTTGGTTTTAATATTTTTCTCTCCAAAATATTTCCAATATAAAAATAAAAGAGAGGAGATAAAAGGACTTCTCCAAAATAAAAGAAATATTGGAGGAAAAATGTTAAAATCCAAAAAATATTTTTATTTGGATTTTTATTGATATTTTATTTGAATTAGAAAAATACGCATTTTTCAAAAATTACATTTTTAGGCTAGAAAAATGTTCACTTTGTTCTAAACATTTTATTTAGACGGTGAAAATTGTTTTTAGCATTTTTAGAATTTCTTTTATATTTATTTAAGATTTTCTTCGGCGGAATTATTAGAAAAAATGTTTCTCCCGACTGGGCCAACGGCCCAGCCGAGCGGGCCGAAGCCCAGCCGTGCCACCGCCTCCCGCTCCGACTCGGGACCGAAGTCCCGAGCGTCCGCGCCGCCGCCGCCGAGTCCCGTCAGGACACACCTCCCGAGGTCATGCCCCCTCGCCCAAGCCGCCCTCCCGAGGCCTTTATTAGCGCCGCCCCCGCCGCCTCTTCCGCCACCGCAGCCACCGCCGCCTCCCAAGCCGCGCCGCTGCCGCCGCACCGCGCCGCCGCCCGCGGAGACCCGCCGCCTCGCCATTGACCACGCTGCCCCGCCGCCATTCGGATCCCGCCGCCGCCAGTTTTGTCCAGTTTTTCGTTGGTTTATTTTCGGTAAACCCTAGATCTAGTTCTTTTTTTAATAGATCGGTTTTCTCGGTTTAGAACTATTTTGCGAACGTTCGTTCATTCAGATATAATAACGAACGAATTCATTTGTTTGTCTCTGTTAGCGAACGTTCGTCCGATAGATTTTTATTTTATTTTTATTTTTGGCCAAGGACCTATCCGTGAATATTTTTATCGCAGATTAGCCCCTAATCTTCAAACCCTCGCAACTTTTCAACCGTTCGTCCAAATCCAGCGAAACCAACGCCAACATCTTCATCTCGAACCCCTCTTTCCAGTTAATCAACTTGAACATTATTTTGACTATTTAAAATTTGGTTTCAAGCAGATTTGAATTTGAAGTTCTTTTGATCGTAGTTTCAGTTCCGTAGCTCCGATTCGATTGATTCTTTTTGCAAATTGAAGCTCTTTAGTTGAACTTTTAGTTTCGAATTTCTTATCTGAGTTTTACCCTTGCATCTATGCTTGAGTGCTTATGTATGCTATTGTTTGTTTGCGATAGAATTTCCGAAGTGCGAAGCGTGCTACTACGAGTCTCTAGGGTTTGCAGATCGTCAGCAAGGCAAGTAACACTTTGATCATACCCCTTTATTACCAAGTTTTTATGCATTTGTTCCCATCCTCAAACATTGCATGAGTAGGATCTGATTAATATGTGGGCATTGGGATGTACATGATGAGGTAGAACCTATTGCCCTTTTATTATGAAACCCTGGGAGTTACTTCTACGTTATGCTTATACTGCTATGCTATGCTCGTAGACGTGGATTGGTTGAGTGCATCCATGACAGATGTGAGAGTTGTTAATTAAGGGTTAACTTAAGGTGGCTACTTAAATACACATCTGGGTGGATTGGTTGCGGGCACCTTGAGAATCCAGTGTTGTCCTAGGATATCCCGGAGTACCCGTGTGATCATCCTATGGTTCGCCACCCAGGCTCAAAGGGATCATAAGATTATTCATGCTAGAAACTTCCGTGTGCGGCCACAAGCCATTATGGGCTCTGGCATAGTTGAGTATGTTGCATGACCTCTTTCAGTGGTAGGCTAGCAGATGTAGGGGAAAGTTGGTGTAACTGTCTACCCAGAGTAAAGAGTAAATGCTTCTGAAAGACTGTGTCCCGGTCATCCGTTTCTCAAACACCATGTAGTGCGAGAAATCTAGCGGAGGAGATCGAGTCTTGTGGGGAAAAGTGCGCAAACCTCTGCAGAGTGTACAAACTAATCATGGTTAGCCGTGTCCCCGGTTATGGACATCTTGAGTATCTGGTTCTTGAATTGTCATGTTGATCTCATCACTCTAAATTAATTTGTTGGGTTATTAATACTGCTTAATTGGGATTGAGTTGGAGGAACCTTCTCAATCTTTATCAACTACCTTGATAGTTAAACAAAATATATTCCTTTGTTGTAGGGAAAAATTGGCTTTTTCGCAAAAACATGATAACCATAGAGCATCCACCAGCCATATATGCATGTAGTGTTAGCATTTACCTGTTCGTTGCTCTACTGTGTTATTTTGCCAGCATATTCCATGTGCTGACCCGTTTCGGGCTGCAACGTATTATGTTGCAGACTTTTCAGACGAAGAGTAAGGTGCGCTAGGTCGTTGTCGTGCACTCAGCTATGACGTTGGAGTTGATGGACTGATTTACCTTTGATGCTTCCGTAGTTATCTTATTTAGATGGCCTTAAGCCATATTATTGTAAAAAGTTCTCTTTTGAGACATTCGATGTAATAAGTGTGTGATTGCACTCTGTTATAAATCCTTCAAGTACTGTGTGTGTCAGCATTACCGATCCAGGGATGACACTTATGCACAGATATTTGACCGTTTGAGGTCGGATCGCTACAAACATTAGCCTTAAAACATAGCAAAATTTGTCACCTCGTGGGGACATCAAAATTACTCCAGCCCCCGAGCCCTCCAATTTTCTAGACCCATCAAAGTGAATAGTCCAATATGTGTTATCATGCTTCTCTTCAGGCGTCTACAACTCTGTCCAGTCATTGATGAAATCCACAAGAGCCTGAGACTTGATAGCTGTCCTTGGCATATACTTCAAACCATGGGGGCCAAGCTCAATGGCCCACTTGGCAACCTGGCCTGTAGCCTCTCTATTTTGAATAATGTCTCCTAAGGGAGGAGAGCTGACCATAGTAATGGGATCACCAAGAAAATAATGCTTCAACTTATGACTCGCCATAAACACCCCATACACCAGCTTCTGCAAATGTGGGTATCGCTGCTTAGACTCAATTAATACCTCACTGAAATAATAAGCCGGCCTTTGGACTGGATATTCTTTACGTGTCTCTTTTCTTTCCACTACAATCGCTTCCCTGAAGGCTCTGCTACTAGCCGCCACATATAAGAGCAAAGGCTCTTTCTCAATAGGAGCTGCAAGAACCAGCGGCTGAGCCAACTGCTTTTTAAGCGCCTCAAACGCCTCATTAGCAGCTCACTCCAAATAAACCGATCTGTTTTCTTCATCATCTGGTACAAAGGAATAGCCTTCTCTCCCAGATGGCTTATAAACTGGCTTAAAGCAGCAATACGACCCGCCAAACACTGGACATCATTGATACGCGCCGGCTTAGCTAATGAAGTGATAGCTTTGATTTTCTCCGGGTTAGCTTCGATGCCTCTCTCTGAGACCAGAAAAGCTAGGAGCTTGCCTGCAGGCACACCAAAAACACATTTGGCGAGATTAAGCATCATTTGTAGACCCGAAGATTACCAAAGGTCTCCTTCAAATCATCCAATAGGGTCTCCTTCTTTCTACACTTCACAACAATATCATCCACATAAGCATGAACATTACGACCAATCTGATTATGGAAATAGTTCTAGATGCAACGCTGGTAAGTCGCCTGGGCACTCTTGAGCCCAAAGGGCATAGACACGCAGCAGAAAGCTACAAAAGGTGTGATAAAAGCCGTCTTCTCTTGGTCCTTAACTGCCATCTTAATCCGATGATAACCAGAATAAGCATCCAGGAAACATAAATGCTCACAGCCCACCGTGGCATCTATGATCTGATCGATACGGGGAAGAGCAAAAGGATCAGCTGGACATGCTTTATTAAGGTCTGTGTAATCCACACACATGCGCCAAGTGCCATTTTTCTTAAGTACCAGCATGGGGTTAGCCAACCACTCAGGGTGAAAAACTTCAACGATGAACCCCACCACTAAGAGCTGTGTCGGCGTTCTGGGAACTGGGGTACCCAGACTTGCCTGCCTGTGGCCCACGGCATGGCTCCATCAACGGCCTGGTACAGCCCATCTTCAGCACCAATAGCACAAGACCCTCGTGAGGTGGACGACGCCAAGACCTCCAGAAGGAGCGGCCTCACTAGGTTGGCTCCTGAGGGGCAGAATTTTCTATGCAGGTGCTCACCTCGCGAGGTTGAGATGACGCAAGCCATGATGACCAAGGCTAGGCGGGCGCTAGCGAGCGTAGTACAACATGTTTCCTCTTTGATGCTAAAGAGGCAAGCTTAGACGCGGAGTCCCGATGAATCAACCAAAGGTTTCCATTTCCATGCTACAAGACCAAGACCGCCAGGACGGCAGGACGGAGGTCATCGCCGAGCCCACCACGGAGTCACAAACAGAAACTTTGCAGGCGCATACCACCTTTCGTCGGGATAACATGTATTAGTTGTCTCCCTTCGAATTTGGCCGTTGTGGATCCCTTCCCGCCTTTGTTTTGGGGGAAGAGAACCAAGGCCACTATAAGTATAGCCTAGCCGCCACCATAGAGGGGGACGGATCATCCAGACCATCCTCACCAGTTCACACAAACACAAGAACACACCTCCTGAGGTTGTTCTCCCCTTGTACCAGTTCATCCTCAGCCCACCTCGGGGCTAATCCACCTCAAAGCAGGAGTAGGGTATTACACCGCAAGGTGGACCGAACCTGGGTAACTTGCCTTGTCCTGTTCTTCCTTAGTTCATCGAGCTAGGCCATGAGATCGACGAGTTGGCAGGATTGGGAGGCTGAGTTCTTTGCATGCACCCCAGAGTTCGAATCTATCTTGGGTCTGCGGAGCCTGGAATCTGACATTTAGCGCGCCAGGTTGGGGTGCATCGAAGATTCGCCTCCTCGTGTGTTGTACCCCGCCACGCCATTTGGCTCTCATGGCGGGCGTCGCTCCGCCGACCGGACCGCCGAGTGTGTTTGGAGGCGCCATGGGCCTCCGGGCTTTCACCCCCGCTGTGCGGCGATTGCAGTGGCCGCCCAAGTTCAGGCCGGAACTGCTGCCTCGGTACGACAGCGCGGCGGATCCGGCGGTATTCCTCCAGGCATATACGAAGGTTGTTTGGGTGGCCGGTGGCGACGACAAGGCCATGGAAAACTGGCTACCCATGGCCCTTATGAGTGTGCTGCGCGCCTGGCTCCTGGGCTTGCCGAAGTCTTCAATGGCCTCCTGGGAGGAGTTGCGCGGTCTCTTCATCACGCGCTTCGTGGTGCTGGCACCCCACGCCATCGCGGCCCTCCTTGGCGGCTCGCAGGCGCCGACGTCGGACCGCCACGTCAAGCAGTTCTTCCGCCAGATGGGCGCCGCCCACGTGCAGCGGGGAGCTCCTCCGGGCTGGGTGGCGCCTAAGGCCGACCTCACCTTTGACTCAAGGGACCACCCCGCGACCACGGCCGGCGCCGGCGCACTCCCGATGCCCTGCACCCCCACCATTACAACGTAGCGGTCACCAGGACCCTCATCGACGGTGGCGCCGGCCTCAATGTCCTCTCCTCGGAAGCATTTGGCCTGCTTCATGTGCCCCACGGCCGGCTCCGCCCCACCAAGCCTTTCTTCAGGGTCGTTGACGGTTCCACCTGCCCTGTAGGGCCGATCCACCTCCCCGTCACCTTCGGCACCCGCCACAACTATCGCACCGAGCTCATCGACTTTGACATCACCCGCATCGGCCTCCTGTACAACGCTATCCTCGGGTACCCGGCCTTGGCTAAGTTCATGGCGGCAACCCATCCTGGCAACAACCTCATGAAGATGTCGAGAAGCAGCGGCATCCTCACCATGACGGGGGACACCAAAGTTGTGCTCTCGGCCCTCAAGCTCGCCTTCAGGGCCGCGGCGGCTGCGCGGCCTAGCAGGGAAGGAGCTCCAGAGGGCCCGGGGGCTGCGCCAGCAAAGAAGAAGCAATTGTTCTCTCAGGACAGGGCCGAGACAAAGCAGGTGCCAGTCGACGAAGATAGAGGATCAGACTCCACCTTCACCATAGGTGCTAGCCTCCCCCTAGACCAGGAAGAGGCGCTGGTTGGCTTCCTCCGCGCGAACAAAGATGTGTTTGCATGGGAGGCGGCGGATTTGGTCGGGGTTCCGCGTGGGGTAATCGAGCACCACCTGATTGTATGCCCCAACACAGGCCTGGTGAAGCAGAAGGCGCGGCGGCAAGCCCCAGACAAGCAGCCGTTCATCGTCCAAGAGACCCGCAAGCTACAAGAGGTCGGCATCATTCGAGAAGTGCGGCACCCAGACTGGCTCGCGAACCCAGTTATTGTCCCCAAGAAGGGCGGGAAAGAGCGCATGTGCGTCGATTTCACCAACCTCAACAAGGCCTGCCCGCAGGACCCTTTCCCTCTCCCGCGTATCGACCAGATCATCGACTCCACCGCTGAGTGCGATTTATTGTGCTTCCTGGATGCCTTCTTGGGCTATCACCAAATCAATATGGTGGTGCAGGATGTTGAGAAGACGGTCTTTTTGACCCCGTGCGGGGTGTATTGCTACACTTGCATGTCGTTCGGGCTGCGCAATGCAGGAGCAACCTTCCAACACATCGCCCTGGGTCAGCAGCTTGGGAGGAACGCTGAGGCATACTCGACGACATCATGTTGAAATCTCTTGAAGCGAGAACACTTATCGAGGATCTGGAGGAGACGTTCGCTAGCTTGCACAAAGTGAACTTATGGCTCAACCCGTTGGCGTCCCATTTGGCAAGCTGCTGGGTTTCCTGGTGTTGCACAGATGGATCGAGGCCAACCTAGAGAACGTCAAGGCCATAGAAAGGATGAGCCTGCCGCAAACCCTCAAGGAGATGCAGAAGTTGGCGGGCTGCCTAACCTCGCTCGGGCGTTTCATCTCCAAGCTAGGAGAGCGCACCCTCCCCTTGTTCAAGCTAATGAAAAGGAAAGGCCCGTTCGAGTGGACTCCGGAGGCTGACGCGGCTTTCCAAGACCTCAAGAGGTACCTCACCAGCCTGCCGGTGATGGTAGCGCTGACGAGGACATGTACTTAGGGTAGGGTCATAGGCCTGACCTAGAAGCCCTACCCAAAGACATTACCCTAAAGTTAAAGACATTCAAAGTATAATAGAAGGTACCGACTAAAATCACCTTGGAGTGTAATCCACTCGACCAGATATTCCACTCGGATATCCCAATTCCACTCGACACGGTCAGTACACTCGACCATACAAAAGAATCACTCGGAGTACAGAAGACCTGCAGTAACCCCAGTATGGCAATGGTCAGGCGTTCCCTCTGTAGTCTTAAAGATCATTAATAATCATTTATAGTAGGCGTTACCAGTAACGTCCCTGCCTTAACACACACTGAACCCTGTGTAACTGACGGCTGGAGGGGTCTAGCGCACTCTATATAAGCCACTGCCCTCCTTTGGCACAAGGATTCGCACCCCCTATAACTCTCATGCATAATCCAGTCGACAAGCGTCTGAGGCGCCAAGATGTAGGGCTATTACCTCCTCCGAGAGGGGCCTAAACTCGTAAACTCATGCGTACAACCTCGCCGTAGCTAGGGCCTTACCTCCTACATACCCTCTATTCTTACTGTCAGGCTCACTCCCACGATAGTTGGCGCCCACCTTGGGGCCGGCGTCTTAGCGACTTCTAGTGAGGTTGCAGTTTTTCCGATCTCCATCAACATGATTTCTGGCGGTGGTTTGGCTGTGGGCCACGAGGTCCGCCTCGGAGCGCTCATCTTCATCGCCGATAACTCCGCCTGGCTCGAAGAAGCCCCCCTCAGCATTGAGATGCTCCTCGTCCGTGGGGCGACACACTTTCATGCATGAAGCCGTCGACCCAGTATGCTCCCGCGACGTCCATGCTCCCAGCTGTTTGCCGTCGCAAGCGATCTGGTCGATCGCGGCTCCAGCGGTGGGTAAAGCATGCGGTGGCTCACCAGTCGACCACCCCTCAAGTCGTGGCAATCGAGCCCGATGAATCTCTCTACGGACCATTCGATCGGTCGACTGGTTCCGCGAACACTCTTTCTGAGTGCGGAAGCAGCGACCCTACGGCGGAAGTCCTCATGGTCGACTCTCGTCGCAGCCCGCCCGGATTCTGTCGCGGCGGTGGCGGAGACGGCGGTGCCGGCCTGTCGCATGGTCATGACGAATATCATCCCCAAGCCCTCACTTCGGAGAAGAGGAAAGAGCTGCATCGCCGCAACGTGGAGGCGCTCCAGACCCCCATCATTTGGGAGACCTCCGAGGCTTGGGCTTTGGAGGCTGCGCGCCTGGCCACCTTGGCTGAGCACGCACATCTGGAAAATTTCCAACATTCAGTCGACGAACGTGCTCGTCGGCAGATCCCTGAATCCAGTCAACAGCCACGACAATTATTTTTGCCAGAACCTCAGGTATACCGCACTCCGGTCCAAAATCTTGCAGTTGCAGAGGTTTGATGCAGATTCGAGGCTGCTCTAAGCAGCGGGTGAACAAAACTCGCCTGTTTCTCAGTCGCACAGCAGAATCCATAGTAGATCTATGGTTGCGGACACAGTTCAGTCGACACATAGCCCGAGACCGCCTGCGCGACGTGAGGATCGTGGTCACCGCCAGGATCAGTACCTGGGACGAGGCCACGGGCAGTATGATCATCGATATCCCCGTGATGACCACCGTCGAGTGCCTACGCCCCCTCCGAGGGGTGGATCATACGCGCCCCGGCGGTATGATGACAGGCGCCCGTATGGTGACGAGCGGAGAGCTCCAGTCGACCCAAGAGAGCCTGGGTTCGATGCGAGGTCACTCCTCGTACAAGGTTTGGCCGACAAGGGCCGGGCACACAGAGAAGGACAAGACAGAGACCGTCCAAGTGGAAGCAGAGCATTTGTTTCTGGCGCCGAGTGTTTCAGTAGAGCCAACTGAGCTGCTGAGATTCCTCCCAACTTCAGGTTGGCGACGGGTGTGAGTACGTTCACCCGTGAGTCAAAGCCCGACACATGGCTCGAAGATTACCGAGTGGCAGTGTAGATTGGTGGAGGCAACGATGATGTAGCCATGAAGCACCTCCGCCTGTTGCTCGAGGGTTCGGCCAGAGCTTGGTTGAATCAGTTGGCCCCTGGAAGTATTTTCTGTTGGGAAGAGTTAGCCCGAGTGTTTGTTAAAACATTCGAGGGCACCTGCAAGCGACCTGCTGGGCTGACTGAATTGCAGCACTGTGTTCAGAAGCAGAATGAGACTTTGAGAGATTTCATCCAAAGATGGACTACCCTTCATTATACGGTAGAAAATGTGTCAGAGCATCAGGCAATTTGCGCCTTTAAGGAGGGTGTCCGATACAGAGAGCTCAACCTAAAATTTGGTCGGTCCGGAGACATGTCTCTGGCCCGAATTATGGAAATATCCACTCGGTATGCTAATGGTGAAGAGGAAGACTGACTCCGCAGTGGAAAGGGAAAACCAGTCGCCCAAGACACCGGAGGTGGAAATTCCGGTCGGAAGCAAAAGCGTAAAGCTGAAGTGGCAGGTCCCGCCAAAGCCACAGTTCTGAATCAAGGGAAGTTCAAAGGAAAGCCTAAGGGGCCGTGGGTGCCCAAAAAGGTGAAAGATCAGTCCGGCAACGACGTCCTTGATTTGCCATCTCACATACACACAAAGAAAGATGAGGAGGGTAACTTGATACTGCCCAAGCATACCACTCGACAGCGTCGGCTCCTTATTCAGTAGTTCCAAGAGGGTCAGCCCCCGGAGAAAGACTCTGATAAGGGGGAAGAGGAAAAAGAGGATGATGGTTACCCCAATGTAAATGCTACTTTGGTGATTTTTGCTGATGTTGAGAGCAAAAGTCGACTGAAGGTTATCAACAGAGAAGTCAACATGGTTGCTTCGGCAACTACGACATACTTGAAGTGGTCGAAGACTCCCATTACATTCGACCAGTCGGATCACCCAGCGCACGTTGCTACCCCTGGGCGGCTAGCATTGGTGGTCGACCCAGTCGTTGCACTACAAAAAAATACAATTCCGTGATGATACGTGTATGTCGCAGTAGGTCACTTTTTTGTCATGCATGTACATCCATGACGATTTTATGACAGATTCAAGATAGTTATACATGTGCTGTCGTAGAAGTGTTCCATGACATTACCAAAATTATCATCACGGAAGTGTCCACTTCCATGATGATAAATCACGCGTCATAGAAGTGCTTTCGTTAAGGGTGAACGACACGTGGCATCCACCATAACGGGTCGCGGTTAAGCTATCGGGTTCCGATTTGTATCCGATAACCCATTAACAACCCGGACCAATGGGGATTTTCCACGTGTAAAATTCTCATTGGCTGGAGGAACCACGTGTCGGCTCACCGTCGGGACAGATGTAATCCACTCATTGGACAGGAGGCTCCTATGATAGGTCGACACGTGGCACGGCCCAACAGTGGCCCATTCCAGTGAAAAAGGTCGGCCCAGTAAGAATTAGCAGGCCGGCCCATATAAGGCCTACTTGTGTCAGGTCCATTTAAGCCCACGGCCCATACGAGATGTGCCAATTCGGCCCATCAACGACCCGTTAACGATTTGACACCATTGCAGCCCACCATCAGTTCGAGCCCGTTAACAACCCGCTATATATATGTGCTCAATATCGGCCCGATGTGGTTTCGGCCTGCTAACGGCCCATTCAAAGGATGGGCCAATTTTCAGGATGTACATCTTTCGGCCTTTTAGCGACCCATTTAAGTGTTGTGCCAATTTCTGGCCCGGTGTGTCTTTCAGCCTGTTGACGGCCCATAAATGAGTTGGGCCATTTGCACCTGAGTTTTGGCCTTTTAACAGCCCATGTTCTTCATGGTCCAATACCAGCCCGGTTTCTCTTTCGGCCTACTAAAGGCCCACAACACAGTTGGGCCATTTACAGTACGACCTGACTTTTGGCCTCTTAGCGGCCCATGCTCTTCATGGTCCAGTACGAGCCCGCTGTCTCTTTAGGCCTACTAAAGGCCCACAATATAGTTGGGCCATATGTAGCCCGACCTTAGTATCGGCCTTCTAATGACCCGTGAAATCAAATGGGCCCACCTGTTGCCCGCTTCGATGTCGGCCTGTTAATGACCCGGGAGGTAAGACGGCCGACCATTAACTGTTAGCCTGGTAACTTCCCATTAACTTAATGGGCCCACTAAAGTTCGTACATGTCTTTAGGCCCAATTAGAGAATTTGAGCCCATTACAACGAGCAATTATGCATAGGACCAAAACCGATCAAGCAAAGGTACGGCATACAGGGAAAAACATTGCACATCCAGCATATATTACAGGAAATTACATCCACTGGGCAATCAAAGATTGATGCTAGTGCAAATAAATGAATGGAACCTAGCGATCTACAACGTCACAATCTGCAACCTCAGCGCGGATGACGCCCATAAGCATGTGGGCAAGTTCTTGCTGCTTTGCTACACTATCTCTGAAAACATTGATCAGTTGTTGTTGCGCACGAATGTGCACCTCTGATTCCTCCACCATTTCCATCATTGTTTCAGCCATTAATTGGTTCAAAAACATACATTTTTCTGTTGCATTCGAGACAAAGGAAACTGAACAGATTCAGATGGCGATTTTGGCAGGCTTGTATTATTGATAGTGGAGAGTGTCTCGACCACTGCATCATAACATAAATTAGGAGGGGAACCAAACAGATTAATCAAGAGTTATTGCCATATTACATGGCCTAGATTTATTGGAAAGAAACAATGGGGTTGCCTTGCTGTTTTCAGAGTTTGTCTTCTTATCTTCAGTAGCCTGCACCAAATTAACACACCAGCATTGCTATCATTGGCCAGGTCAGATAATAGGAAAGCAACATTGACACAACGAACGTTTGGGCAACCAGACCACACCAGCCTACACCAAATTAACACAATATGGCACATCTATGATCAGCCAGGTAAGGTAATACGAAAGCAACATTGACACAATGAATGAATGGGCAACCAGATCAATACTACAGTTCAGTAATGTGCATGATATGAGATAGTACACTCATGCAGCTCAGTATGCAAAACTACTAGGCAATTTTCCTTACAAAAATCAACATTGTTGCCTTTAACATTTTGCTACAACTAATTTTAGATCACATAAGGTTGGATTCACGCCGATTAACAAAATACATGCTGATGTAAAAATATAGTGATATACAACAGGTACTTACATCAGCATTGGAGCACAGAGAATTCCCGCAAGATACTTTCCTCGAATACGATCCCAATGGAGGAAGTCTTCTATCGTTTAACCTTATTTTCTAAAGGAGAGATGGGTAAGAAACATGTAGAAAATACGATCAGAATGCTATAAAATTTATGATGAGGATACGCACACGCTTCTTAGAATGGAGTTAATATATTTTTGCTGGACTAGAGCGGACTAGTTCTTTGGCCACTGAAAATGTGCTTATTATCAGTGGGAGTTGGATTTCTCTGTGCTGGAGCAGTATCTATGAAAACTGGAGTTAATATATTTTGGATCTTTTGCAAAGACCTGGTTTGTAACCCTTCAGATTCTAACATAGCCATCTTCCCCCTGCATGCCTTATATAAACGAATGGTGCTTCAATTATAAAACATGCTACAACAGAGATGGAATAGGTACTGAAGAATAAAAAGGCATGACATATTGACATGTATTCCCTCCATCCGGAAATAAATGGATGGGTCTAGGCGTATTTTAGTTCTAGATACATCCAGTTTTATCCATTTCTGTGACATGTACTCCGGACGGAGGGAGTATGATGTAAGAGCTAGGGATACGACAGGACAACAGTGTAAAAAAACACTACTTGAATGTAAAATTGTATGCTAGCGGAATACATGCAGAAAAACACTAAGGCAACATATGTGTGTATGATTGGGAAACTAAGATGGCATTGCAAGAGACCACCAGAACAACACTTCAATGTAAAAAAATAACATGGTATGGTAGACAGATGAAGTACATACTGATGAATAACAATGCATAAGATATTCAGAAGCATGATGTCCAAACTAAGCAGATAGCATTGCAATATACTAGAATGACAGTACCTGAATTTGAAAACATGTTATCATGAATGGAATAGGTACTGAAAAACAGGAAGTCATGCCATATTTACATGCATGATCAGCAGGCTAAGCACAAGGCATTGCAATAGAGTAGATGCACTCTAGGACATTATATGCATGTTGTACCCATATCAAGGGCCAAGTTAGAGCAAGGATCTTGTGGGGTGAATAGGATTCATCATCTTTCTGCAAGTCTCATGAAGAAATGCCTTTACATGTTCCATCATATTGGGTATCATTGACGTCAAGTTTGTTGGCCGTTACATTGCTCCGTGAGGTTCTTGTGGATAAATCAGTGTGTGCAATTATATCTGACATGCATGGAAGACAACTAGTAGTTAGATTTATGTAATGAGTGCCTGTAGGACGCGACATAAATAGTAGGACTGGGGTTAACTAGCAGCAACAGGTCTCAAAAACTAAAGGGAGAACATAGATGAAAGCTACAGAATATGTATCGTTTGTACTCGAGATTAACTAGATGGCACAAAAAAGTATTAAAGAACAACATAGGTAATACTAGAAGTGGTATAATACTATAATCACGAGCCTGTGGGATAGCATTGGCTGATGGATGATAACTATGGAACGACGTTACCTAAAGAACAAGTCTCTTAGCTGAACTATGGAACATCGTTAACCCCTGAACAAGACTCGTAAGAGATCAGCATGAATATACAGTGAAATGTGATAATCTATTTTCCATGCTTAGATGAATAACAAATCCATAAATGTTGCACGCAAGTAAGATGAGGGTACAACCTATCTGGCCGCCATCCATAGGAGTGAGCATCATGTGCTGACTTGTCGATGGCCCTGCAGTTGTTGTGGATGTCCATGTCGGGCATGCGCATTCGATGCAGGGAACTGTTGAGTGGGGACTATAGCTCCCTTCTGGTGTATGCTTCCCTTGTTGGAGCAGCTGCTGTCCAATCTACGCCGGATGGCTTGATGACCGTCTTGTGCCTCCCGGCTGACACTATTCGGAATCTTCCCCGAAGAGCCAGCGACCACCGGCAGAGCAGCCTGCCTCCGCCGTCCGTGGCCCCGACCAAAACCCCGCTCACCGCCCCATCGCACTGCCGTGGTTGCGCCGCCCCCGGGCCAATCCACAAAGACCCGCCGTCATCCAGATCCGGCGACGGCAGTACCTTCAACCCATGCAACTCTAGGATAGCCATCTAAGCGCTGCTTCCGTGGCGAACTTGCGCCCCCGCACCCTTACGTTAGACACCAGCCAACCGGCAGCCTAGGAGCTCCGCCGCCTCGAGGGGTGCTGCTTCCCATTGGGAATCGATTGGCCCAGAATAAAAATTGAGACAACTGACGCCTAAATAAAGTGATTTGAGATGAGGGTGCGACCTATCTGGCGGCCCGGTGAAGTAGGCTGCTCCAGCTGCCGAGTCGGTGAGGCCGGCGCGGTTGCGGTGGCTACCAGCAGCAGGGAAGCAAAGATGTCGCGACGGTCGACGGCTATGGGGAAGCAGCGCCGGGGCTCTGGACGGATCCTAAGTTGGAGCCGCTCTAGCACCATGAACAATGGCAGGGGTGAATCGGCTCTGGCACGGTTCACGCGACCGTCGTCGAGGCAGCTCCAGCAGCACGGAGTAAGAGGCACACGGCCCAGTGCACGACGACAAATGGACAGTGTCTCTGGCATTAGGGAGGAGGGCGCACTACTGCAGGATGGTCCAAATGCGACACTACGATCAGAGACCCTTCGACGAAACTGTGTGCGATGCCATAATCGCAAACAGTGGTGTAAAAAAACCGTCAAAAAGGTGCAAAACGTTTGCGATGATGGATGCATCAAACACGGTTCAGATTTTAGTTGCGTGTGTGATGTAGGGCATATGGTTCAGCTCAATTAACTGTTTGGGATGAGGAGGAACAAAACAAACGCGCAGCCAGATGAAGGCGTGTGCGATATACAGCATATGGTTCACTGGGATGAACTGTGTCTGATTAGGCAACACAATGGAAACGGTTCAACTGAACAAGATGTGTGTGATACGCGGCAATAAGGTCCGTAATCAGAAATGTGTGCGAAGACCAATAATAACACAGACGATTGCTGCTAATAAGCCATGTGAATTGTTGTGTCTATAGTAGAATAACATGTGTATATATATATAACTGAAATAAACATCCAATTACATAAGTGACTATAAAGATCATTCACACACACCTCAATAAACAATTGCATGCATTCTAAAGTAGGAGAGACGATCGTCTAGTCATCTACTTCTTGTGACGCTCCCGCCACTGCTATGTGGCTCGATCCCTCGTCTTTGTTAGGAAGAAGACACTTCCTCATGTCAACGATCCGCCTGTACATCTCGTAGCTTGTGTACGCGTACTTTGACATGTTGTTCATCCAGTCTCTTATGCCACACACTGTGCCAGGCGTTCCTGTCCTTATTGCTCTCATTCTTCATCATCGCGTAGTAGGGGTCGATGATGGCCGAGGTGAGGTCAACCAGGGAGTTCAGTTTGTTTTTGTCGCTGCCCCAGACCTTGTAGTGGTGCTGGATGTTGACAAGATTCGGGCATTTCAAGTCTGAAACCTTGAGCGCTTTTAGATCGTTGGTGGTGTCCACCGTAGCGAAATAGTAGTCGGAGCTGTTGATAAACCTCGAGAAACACTCACAAGGCCTTCTGACAAGGTGGAAGTTGTAGACGAGGACATCATGTCACACGCACAACTGGGTGACAGCAACCTTCTGATCGTGCCTGGCACGACCGATGGTGTACTCGAGGTCGAAGCCGACCACTCGGTACTTGTCCTCGGCAAGGAACTGCTCCATAGTTTGGATGGAGCTCTCCACCGAGACCGGATCATTCGTGTACACCACCGAGAGGGCCTTCCCCCTCACGTGGGTGTCCACTACGTGATGCATGGTGGACTGCCCGCCGTTGTCGTCGTTGGCCGCTGGGAGCACCATTGGAGCCACGGGGAGCACCATTGGAACCGCTGGATGTCCTCTCTATATGTGTCCTCGTGGGTGTGCTTATTGTCTCGTGTGAGGCGAGAGATGAAGGTAAATGGCCGCAGGAATAAAAGGGGGTCGGGCGGCGTGGATTCTCGGCGCGTCCGCATCGGCGCAACCGCTTGCACACGAACGTGCGTGATCGTGCGCTGGCCCGAAACACTGGCAGCGCGCGTGGAGGGACGAGGGCAGAGCACCCGGAGGGACGCGAGAGCAGAGCGCGCGTGGTGGGACGCGAGCAGAGCGCGTCGCGGCCGCCTGAACTGTAAGCAACCACACGCATAGAGCAGTTGAACACGCAGGAAATGGTCGCCTACAAGCCGGCCGACAGTTGCGTCGCTGCGTAGAGAGCGGCCGTGTGGTACCACCTCCGTCTAGTCTATAGTCTCCTTTATATTTCATGCCATACTTTGCCCTCAAATTTAACCAACAAAATGTTAATGCATGTTTTAAAAATTATATAATTGGAAACTATGTTCAAATACAAATCCAACTATATAATCTTTGGCGACATGCATTCGTATTTTATTAGTTAAATCATACTTATAAACCGGGACGGTGTTATAGTAGGTAATTAAATCACAAACGTTTTTTTATTAACCGTATGTGTACGTGGCCTTTCGTTCTCCTGTCGCACGTCTTGTCACCCCGCTGCCGCAGACGGCTTACAGCGCAAGCTTGCCCAACACGCGGGGGCATTCTTTTTGCCAAACGGTGGCGCCAATGAATCGTCGATGAGCCCGTTCCCACGCAAGCTTCCCGCCCGACTCGGTGAAATCCCCCAAAATCCCAATGCTTACCGGCCTTCTATAAAAACCCTCATGGCCGGTGAGTCCTGCGTCGCATTTTCCCCTCCATCCCTGTAGCTTATCTCGTCTGCATCTCCCACAATCGCCGATGGCACCGGTCCGTCATCGTCGTTCAGCCACTCCTCCGTCATCAGAGGACAGCTCTAGCTGGGAGGCTACACCGCGGCAGCGGCGCAGTCCCCGGCATAGTGTAGTGTGTGTGGCGTCCCTGTTGGGTGTGCACAGAACAACCACCACACGCTCCACCGCCGGTGCCCGTCGGTCGCTGTTGCCGGCCGCCATTGCCGCCACACCACCGTTGAAAGCCAGGGCCATTGCCCGCTCCGCCGCCGCGGCCCAAAGGCGGGAGGTGGCCGTCGTGGCCGCCACCCCACTACCGGCCACTGTGGCCATCACCCACTCCGCCACCGCAACCTGAAGGCGGGAGGTGGTGGTTGTGGCCGCCACCCTGTCGTCGGCCACCGTGGATGCTAGCCCACCATCGACCGCCGGGGTTAGCACCCGCTCCGCCACCGCCGCCCGAAGGCGGGATGCGGAGGTGGATGCCCGCACGTGCATCAGCGACCTTGCGCGCTACACCGAGTTCCTGCGGGAGGAGGAGGAGCACCTCGTCGAGCACGCAAAGAGCCTTACCGTCGCCGTGGCCGCGGCACACGCCGCCTCAGAGGCGAGGAATCAGGAGAACTACGAGGAGAACCACCGCTTCGAGAGGGGTCGTCTGGAGTGGCAGAGGGCGTTCAAGGTGTGCGTCGCTGAAGCTGCATTAGCGGCAGGCACTGCATTGCGGTTTCACAGCTCGTCGGTAGGCTCCTCCTCCTCCGCCTCTTACTGAGCGCGCTCGGCAGAGGAGAGGCAGTCGGAAGTAGTACAAAGCCCCTCCGCAGTAGTAGTAGTGCTAGTAGTATTTAGGGGCTATTTCGTTCAGTTCATCTGACTATAGATGCGGTGGAACTGTACAACGTACTTAAAATTAGCTAGTATATATAGTTGAACTAGCTATTTCAGTACGTGGTTGGAAACAATTGGGGAAAAGTTTGGTCGGTTCAGCTGTCGAGTTGAACTGTTTGTATAAATTAAGAACGACTGCTTAATCTATGAATGAAATCTATGCTTAATTACTGAATTTTAGTTTCAAAAATTAGATACTGCTAGTGATTTTTAGCTTCATATTTTGACAAATCGCAGTGTTACAAGGATTGACAAATCTTACCAAATTGTTTGTACGTGGTTGCACACGGGTCATCCAAAACAACCGTTTGCGTTGAAGGGATGCACAAACCCTGCGCTGCTCTCACTTTTGCATACGGGTGTTCTATCTAAAACGTTTGCGATCAAGAGCTGCAGAAATCCTGCTCGGCACATTTTCTCTTGGCTTCCTGGGGAAGTTGTCGGTTTGCATATGGGTGTTCTAACTAAAACGTTTGCGTTGAGTGTTTTATATTTAAAAAGCAAATTAAACTGCGGCTTGGGCGCCATTAATGGAGAGGATGCGAGCAAGGCGGGCGACCATGGAAGTCAAAGGGCTCGCTTCCCAGTGAGCCTGCGCAGCGTACATCTCGCATGCTTCCCAGTGAGCCTACAAACAGCTTGCATGCCTCTCGGTCAGCCTGCGCACCGGACGGTGCTCGCACGCCTCCCATTCAGTCGAGATCAAGCAGCTGTCCGCACGGCACCTCCTACAGCCATTAAAACCAAGACACGTGGCATCATGTGAATGGTTAACAGAATTTTGGATTTACTAGAATTTAAAAACCAGGCATCTCAATGTTTTGTCGGCAATCAACGGTGTCCTGGTGTTTGAAATTCATTCCCATTTCTTGCATGGGACCTAAGCATGCACCCAAGGACATAAATTATATTTTCAACCAATATATATGCACTGGAGCATGTGCATGTAGTTCAAATTTGAATTATGCACATAAATGCATTAAAAACTCAGTTAATGCATAAAAATGTCCAAACAAACCCCGAAAAATCACAAAATCCACACAACACTCCTGTTGTTATATGTTGACACGAGAAAAAAATTGAAAGCAATAAGAGGCAATGGATATCGTCTCGACCACAAAGGTGAGACGTTCCCTACCAAAAACCATCATGCTTGTCATGAGAAGCTCCGGTTTGTGAGAAGCATATACCCAAACCTGCCCCAAATGGGACAAAAATTGTACCACGGCATGTTGATGCCACTCCATGATAGCATGCCAAGTTTTAGGAATTTCAGACGAGTTTTGGATTTACTAGAATTTAAAAACCAGGCATCTCAATGTTTGTCGGCAATCAACGATGCCCTGGTGTTTGAAATTCATTCTCATTTCTTGCATGGGACCTAAGCATGCACCCAAGGACACATATAATATTTTTCAACCAATTTATATGCACTGGAGCATGTGCATGTAGTTCAAATTTGAATTATGCACATATATGCATTGAAAACTCAGTTAATGCATAAAAATGTCCAGACGAACCCCGAAAAATCACAAAAATTCACACAACACTCCTGTTGTTCTATGTTGACATGAGAAAAAAAATTGAAAGCAATAAGAGGCAATGGATATCATTTCGTCCCCAAAGGTGGGACGTTCCCTACCGAAAACCATCATGCTTTTTGTGAGAAGCTCTGGTTTGTGAGAAGCATATACCCAAACCTGCCCCAAATGGGAAAAAATTTGTACCACGGCATGTTGATGCCACTCCATGATAGCATGCAGGGTTTTATGAATTTCAGACAAGTTTTGGAGTTACTAGAATTTAAAAACCAGGCATCTCAATGTTTTGCCGGCAATCAACGGTGCCCTGGTGTTTGAAATTCATTCCCAATTCTTGCATGGGACCTAAGCATGCACCCAAGGACACAGATTTGATTTTTCAACCAATTTATATGCACTGGAGCATGTGCATGTAGTTCAAATTTGAATTATGCACATAAATGCATTGAAAACTCAGTTAATGCATAAAAATGTCCAAACGAACCCCGAAAAATCACAAAAATTCACACAACACTCCTGTTGTTCTATGTTGACATGAGAAAAAAATTGAAAGCAATAAGAGGCAATGGATATCATTTCGTCCCCAAAGGTGGGATGTTCCCTACTGAAAACCATCATGCTTTTTGTGAGAAGCTCCGGTTTGTGAGAAGCATATACCCAAACCTGCCCCAAATGGGACAAAATTTGTACCACGGCATGTTGATGCCACTCCATGATAGCATGCAGGGTTTCATGAATTTCAGACAAGTTCTGGATTTACTAGAATTTAAAAACCAGGCATCTCAATGTTTTGCCGGCAATCAACGGTGCCCTGGTGTTTGAAATTCATTCCCAATTCTTGCATGGGACCTAAGCATGCACCCAAGGACACAGATTTGATTTTTCAACCAATTTATATGCACTAGAGCATGTGCATGTAGTTCAAATTTGAATTATGCACATAAATGCATTGAAAACTCAGTTAATGCATAAAAATGTCCAAACGAACCCTGAAAAATCAAAAAAATTCACACAACACTCATATTGTTCTATGTTGACACGATAAAAAATTTGAAAGCAAGAAGAGGCAATGGATATCGTTTCGTCCCCACAGGTGGGACGTTCCCTACCGAAAACCATCATGGTTGTTGTGAGAAGCTCCGGTTTGTGAGAAGCATATACCCAAACCTGCCCCAAATGGGATAAAATTTGTACCACGGCATGTTGATGCCGCTCCATGATAGCATGCATAGTTTCATGAATTTCAGATGAGTTTTGGATTTACTAGAGTTTATAAACCAGGCATCTCAATGTTTTGCCCGCAATCAACGGTGCCCTATTGTTTGGAATTCATTCCCATTTCTTGCATGGGACCTATATGCATGCACCCAAGGACACAGATTTATTTTTTAACCAATTTATATGCACTGGAGCATGTGCATGTAGTTCAAATTTGAATTATTCACCTGAAATGGCTAGAAAACCAATTTAATGTATAAAATGTTCAAACGAACCCTGAATAATTCCAATTCTTTTACGACACACATATAGTTGCATGTTCACTCCAGATAAAAGGTCTAGCAATTCAAACACCGTCCATTGCCACCGTGACCCCATTATGTAATTCAAATCAAGATGAAAAATCAAGTAGATCACAAAAAGTTTATTATCAGCAACCGTGTGAGATGCAGCACAAAATATCCTGGAGCACCGTCGGTGTATAGGACGCCTATAGCTTACACAAGAAGTTGCGTCGGCTACAGTCCCCAGTCGGCGTCTCAAGCACACTAGCTCGCTCCCCAAATATCATTCATTGTTCAATCTTCGCCGGTGAAAGATGGGCACGTGGACCCGCGTCGTGAGGGCAACTTCGGTGGCCCACTCCGGCGAGAGCGCGGCCGCAGCCGCCATGCGCGTGCTAACAAGGTTCATGAGCACGGCCGCAATTTGCGACCGGGCGGCAAAGGCAGCCCAAGGGCCGCTATTGCTTCTCAGGTGGCAGCAGCAACATCTGCCTCGGGGATAGAAACTGGCAAGAGCGGCACAGTAGCTGTCCGTTCCGTAGCGGCGGCCTTAGCCCTGATGGAGGCAGCCCACAACCATGTCGAGGCCGCCCACGCCCAGCTCCTGGCGGCCACCGCACAAATCGAACAAAGCTTCTCCGACAACGGTCGGCAACCCACGGCCGAAGAGCTGGCAATCGCCGAGAGCGTTTGAGCAGCCGTCCGTTCCTCCGCCACATACCTTGCGACGACGAAGCCCGTCCAAGCCCAGGTCGCGTCCGCCCACGCCCAGCTCGTGGCGGCCTTTTACAAAGAGATGCCGGACGCGGATGGTGTGATGCTTGTTGAGTATGGTGCGATGGATGCCATGGAGCCCCTTCACCAAGAGACCGTCGGGCGCGAGCTGGACATGGAGGTGGCTGCGGAGATCGACGAGCACCAGCCGTAGTAGTACTCTTTGTTTTGTTTAATTAAGAGTGCAGGTCTTTAATTTGTTAGAGTAATGTTTAGGTCAGCTAGCTTTGTTTAATTGCTGAACTTGCTCGATTAAGAAGTGTGGGTGTGCTGTAGTCTCCTTTGTGTACCCAAATTATGCAATGACATGGATGACCACTGTAACCATGGAAATTCGATCCAAAACTTTTGACGTTCAAACTCATCACACACGGATTAAGCTATCTGAATCATTTGTGATGTCCACATATGGTACACAGTTCTGAATAAGGGACCGTGTCTGATGGCACTTTGCGCGCCAGTTTTTTCGCTGAAGCGATTCCAAATTTTCGGCTTCCGCGGAAATATCTACCTCCCCGCCCCCTCCCCTTACCAAAAGCTACATTTCCCCTCTTTCCGCCTTCCTTTCCAAGTTCAAACCTTCACTCCTTGCTTGCAGTGCCGCCTCCTTGTCGGCGACCCTCCTTCACGCTGCTCGGCCTCCTCTATCCAGGCAGGTAATCCACACCCGACCCCCATCCTCCTCCTCCTTCCACATCCCACATGCCCCGACCGCCGGCGCGAGCACGACACCTTCCACCCAAATCACCGACCCCTCCACCAAATAAGCGCCGGCCTAAGCCATGGTGCACGCAGTATAGCCAAGACCTCAAGGAGCATTTGGCAGCGGAGAGGAAAATCGCGGCCGCATGCGCGGATGAGGTCGTGATGGCTGCCATTCGTGCCAACCCCCAGATCCCGAAGGAGCACCTTGCCATTTTGCTAGCTACGCCGGTTAAGCATGCTCGGTTTACCCGTTGCGTATGCTGCTCCTACCTTTCCTTCACAAATTCTAGTGAATTGTGCTATCTAATTTTACCATGCAATCTGTTGCTCTAGTGTATATGTTCTATATGTTGTGCAGTGTGGTGCTCACTTATTAACTATTTTGTTAATTAGTTGTCGTCTTCAGTTAACTATTTGGTTCAATTCTGCAAATGTGATGTTCAATTCTTCAGGCTGCAATTTTGTATTGTCTTCCATGTGAGAAATAAATCGAATTTATCTTTACAAAATTGTGGGTGCATTATGTTATTGTATACCATGTGAGGAATATATTGAATTTGGCTGTAGTAAATACATGAGAAACAAATACAATTGCTACAATTGGTTGTAGTTAACTGTTTGGTTAACTGTCTGATCTTCTATTAGGAGTATGTTATATTGTGCAATGTGGTGCTCAGTTAATGTTTGGTTCATTTGTTGTGGTGTTTAGTTAATTGCTTGGTTCAACTCTGCAATGCGATGTCCAATTGTCGTGGGTAGAATTTTGTATTGTTGCGAATTTTGCTGCACTTAATACATGAGAAACATATACAAGTGCTATATTTCCTAGTTCTTAATCATGCTTGGTTTGGGTAAATGGGATTTTCCGTGTGGCTTGAATTAATCTGATGAATCTGCAATGTGATTATTTTTCATCAACATATTTTACTGATAGCATGCGAACCCTTACTTAACCTGATGACTAACTACCTTATATGTGTTGCAGGGAAACAATGGGAAGCACTGAGGTTTACAATCGAGGTTAGCACGTGCATGGTCCGTTGTCTAATAGCACATTATTGTGCAATTGCAGGAACCATTCTAATATTTAGGTTTTTAACAATTTGGTCTTGCACATGTAGGTCTTGCTGTCAGAGGTTTTGACCCACTATTCGACCCTTTTGCATATGGGGAAATGAGTCGTCCATGAATATCAACCAAATCAAGAAACTCAGAAAGATTGTTAGGATAAAGAAATTAGCGACAAAAAACAACAAGATCTTTGTCTGCACAATGAAGAAGACATCAGTTCACTACAAGATTGTACTAACTATTATAGCTTGCCTTTTTTTTATTCCTTTGCCCCATTTGCAATATAGAGAAGATATTTATGCACATCCTTGTTTTCAGGCCTTTCCAAAGCAGTTTACTGATGATTACCTCTCAAACCACCTCTATGGTCAGGAGGCGAGGAAGGTCTTCATACAACACCCACGGTTCAATATTGAAGTGTTCCTGAAGAGGACGAAGGATGGACGGTCAATCATTGACAGGCACTGGCCTAAAGTTGCAAAGACATTCAACATGAATGAAGGCTCAATATCCGCCTTCCGCTTCAGCAGTTTTCCAGATGAGATGCATCTGTCTATATACCGTATATGATGCTAATTTTGAAAGGTTCTACATGTTGCATGTGGAACTTGCTGCTGGTGCAGTTGTGTAATGGGGTAGATGAGTCCTGAAGCTATATCATGTTGTACTCTGATGTATTTCAATTATGAAATTTTGCTTCCTTAATATGGAAATGAAATATATTGTGTGCTTAATATGAAATGTCAATTAGATTAATAAATGGATTATGAATAATCGGATAATTAACCTGCTAATGGCGAATTTGCCTGCTAATTGGGTTTTGCTATTGCAAATGATTGTTGAAAAAATACTGTGGGCGATGACCTCAGGCAACGCACACACTTTCTAGGAATAAACCGTGTTGGATCAATGAACAGCCACACACGACTTTCTCTTGAAAACTGTTTGCATTACGCCATCTTGCGCAAACGTATACCACATAAAAACTGTGTGTGATGAACAACCTTTGCCACACAGTTTCTTCTACGGACCGTGTGTGATACATTCAATAACGCAAACGATTTAACGGGAAAAATTGTGTGTGATGTACCTGTGAACGGAAACGTTTTCCTTGGAGCGACTGTGTGGGATGTGCATACGAACGGAAACGTTTAGCGGGGACTGACTATGTCGGATGTACTTGCGACCGGAAACAATTTCGCCGTATAATTGTATTTTTTTAGCTCTACTGTACGTATTTCCATATTTGAGCGCTCGCTGATCGCACACGACCTCATTTTGCCAAACGTGTGTGCCAGGAGGGCATATCCCCGACGGTTTCAGGGTCGTGTGGGAAGGAACCCCCTATCGCCTACACTCACTTGGCGACGGTTCCAAATGGCGTCGCGGAAAGGGGTTAAAAATTGTTAGTTTAGGACCGACGCGCACCAGTGGCGGCTGTGAATTTGCTGCGGTGGGGGCGCCATGGAGGAGGGGCCGAGGTTTCGTGGCACGGGAGAAGGGAGATTCCAGGGAGAAGGTGATTTGGCGCCCACGAGGTATGAATGGGGAATTGGGAGGGGAGTGGAACCATGTCTTAGAAACACATTTGTCTGAAATGTGTCTGGGGGGGGGGTTACAGTTCTACCCCTGCCTTTAGGATTCTTGGCTTGGGTCTGTGTACTGTGGGTCGGGGATAGTAGAGTAACTTTGTTTCTCCCAAATAGTGGGTGCAAGCAATTTCGGGCGAGGAGGGCGTGTTTTGAAATATAGTGGGCGCCAGCAATTTCAGGCGAGGAGGCGTGTTTTCAAATATAGTGGGCGCGAGCAATTTCGGGCAAGGAGAGCGTGTTTTGTAATAGTGGGCACGAGCTATTTCGGGTGATGAGAGGGTGTTTTGCGGACCATGGTTTATAAGTTATTCTGCACATGTCATTTTGGTCTAGGAGAAGGCGCACTTGGATGAAGTAATGAACCTACCCTCGATGTACAACGGGCCAATTGATGTGTGTCCCACATAGGCCGATAATTTCGCGTCTCCCATTTATTTGCTCAGGCGAATTCCACCGAGCAGAGGGTGTTTAACATTTCGTTCAAATTTTGGGAGAACGAGCATCCACGTCTACCTTACCAAGTCGATTCGAATCAAATTTTTAAATATTAGCTTGCCACTTCTTTTTTAGATGGAGAGATGATGCTCGGGAGTAATGTGTTTTTACATGCTCGTTGCTAATGATTTACTATATGACAAATAGTTGACCCACTCAAAAAAGGGAATCAAACCCAAAATGAAATAGCTCGATTCAATGAAATAGCTCGTTCACTAGGTCAAAATAGTGAACTAAATCCAAATTGAACACCTCAATCGTGTAGCATGTTGTACAGTATTATAGTACTCCATGAACATGTTGAAAGTCAAATTAACGAACTTGTTTGATATACGCATATCTACGTTCATGTGTGGATTGTAGACAACATGTTCTCCAATTTAATTATTTGAATGCAAGTTTATATCGAAACATGGTTTATATCAGTCTTTGATGCATAAAACGCAACCTCCCCCTCTCCTGGACTCCTGCTCTCTCTCTCTCTCGCCGACAATCTTCAATTCTGTCGCACGCATCCAACACACAAACCTTGTTGGTACCTCTCCCTCTCTCTCCATCTCTCTCTCTCTTTGTGTGTGTGTGGGGGGGGGTCTTTCTAGTTCGCATGCATATATACTCCATCTATAGGTCTCTCTCGCACACTATGTATGATTCTCTAGTCCAAGCTAAATATCTTGGGTGCACTCATCGTACGCACACAAATTCCTTGGTTTGTTGCCTGTAACTCTCTCACGCACCACTCTGTCATTTCGGAGCTCTTCCCTCTCTCTCTCAAACTCTCCATCTCCCTGGGTCACACATACACATGCATATCTCACTCGCACTCGATATACCCATCTAAAACTCTATCTCTCTCCCTCATTCTCTCTCCATCTCACACGCACACACACACAAAATCTCATGCCTAGCCAAGTAAGATGGTCTCTCACTCAATTGTAGGCACACGAAGTCCCCCCTATATGTATATGACTAGCTAATCTTAGTCTCCATCACAAACATGTGCATGGTCTATCTCAATTTCTCTCGGGGCATCTTTCTATCGCGCACGCACCTCGTCCCTCGATCTCCCACCCATATAGTCCCCTCACGATCTCGAGGGGGTCTCTCTATCACAAACACACCCTCTCTCCCTCCCCATACGTCCATGTTCTCCATGCGTCCCTCTCGACCTTTGTTCCTTGTTGGCCAAACCTCTATTGGACATGTGCTATAGGGGTGTCTCTCTCCGTTGCAAACAATCACGCACTAGCTATCTTCGTGTATCTCCTCACCTCGCTTTTCTATCTCGGAGATTCATGTGTGATATATTTGCATAAGAAACGAACAAACACACACTCTCTTGCTCTAATTTATTGTTTGTTGTCCCTTTCACTTTCACACACATACTCTTATTGCGCACTCACTCATTCTCCTTCACACGCACTTGATCTCTCTCGACTTAGGCACTCTCTTCGGTCCATAGCATATAGATTTATTGAAAAGTCAAACATCACAAAGTTTGATCATGTACGTGGAGAAAAACATTTACATCTAGAAAGGCAAACATATACCATTAGATTCATCATGAGATGTAGCTTCGTATGATGTATCTTTGGTATTGTAGATATAAATAACATTTGCGTATACCTGGTCAATGTTTCCAAAGTTCGACTTCTGAAAAATTTATATGCACTGCATTATCGAGCGGATGGAATATCTCTTTCCCCCTCTCAGCTATCTGACGCACCACACAGCCTTATCGAGGCTCCTCTATCTCTCTCAAACTTTATATCTCCATGGTTGACACATACACATGTCTCGCTCGCGCTACATAGACCCATCTAACACTCTCTGCCCTTGTTCTCTCTCTATGTGACATGCACCCCCCTAAGTACCATAATCCCTCACTCCATCATAGACGCACGCACTGCCCCCTAAGTATGATTATCTCTCACTAGCCATCAGGAACACACGTATTGTCTCCTTCCATCCATATGTCTATCTCGATATCTCTCGGGGTATCTTCTATCGCACACACACCTTGTCACTCGATCTCCCACCCATGTAGTCCCATCATGATCTCCAGGGGATCCCTCTATGACAAACATACACTCTCTCCTCCCCATGTCTGCATTTTCTCCATACGTCTCTCTCGACCTCTCTCCCTTGTTTGTCAGACCCCTCTTGTCCACGTGCTAGGGGTCTTTCTCTCTCGGTTGCAAACAACCACACACTATCTCCTCACCTTACTTCCGCTGTCAAAGATGCATGCGTGATATGTTTGCATAAGACACACACGCTTTTTCTCTACTTTTATCATGTGTTATCCATGTCTCTCTCACACACGCACACACACTTTTTTCAGTCGCTCTTTCTATTTCACACACACTCTCTCTAGTTAGGTACTCTCTCACGTCCATAAGCATATGGATGTTTTGAAAAGTCAAACCTCAGAAAAGTTTGACCAGGTATATGTGGAGAAAAACATTTACATCTTGAATGATCATTAGATTCATCACAACATGTACTTACTTCATACTATCATTTATCTTTGGTATTGTAGATATAAGTAATTTCTTTATAAAATTGGTCAAAGTTTCAAAAGTTTGACTCTAAAAAAATGTTGGCACTACATTATCGAACGGAGGGAGTAGCTCTTTCTCTCTCTCTGCTATCTCTCACGGGCCTCCCCTCTCACTCGAACTCTCTATACTGACGGATTATATGGTCACTATGTCAGCATACAACTCTGTATATTGTTTAGTTGACCGGTCAACCAGCCCACATGCTGCCTTGTCAGCTCGTGTTCTCTATCTTTGTGTGCTGTCCCATGTGGCAGTGGGTGAAAATAAGTAAATAGAGGCCCATCTGACACGCGGTGAAGTAAACAAAGTTGAAACCACTTGGGGTAGCACCCCGCACGCTAGTAAATTGAGGGCACACTTCTTCCGCGTGAAGGACGCACTCGTGCACAATTCACCACTTCGCGGCGGCATGCACAGAAGGACGCACTTGCGCACACCCAGCAGGCCAGCACACAACACACACCAGCACAGGTGTACACCAGCGTCGCTGCCGGTTGAGATGGACGGCAAGGCAGCCAACAAGCAGAGGCGGCTCGAGCCAAAACCGCATCCGGCGAGCCTGGACTTCATCAGCAGCCTCCCCGATGACATGCTGCTCGTCATGATCGGCGTCCTCCCCACCAAATCTGTCGTGTGGACCGCCCTGCTCTCCCGGCGATGGCGCCCCCTTTGGCGCCGCGTCCCCCTCAACCTCACCGTCGACAGTTGCCTGTGTGAGGGAGATTGCAAACGCATGGCCGCAGTCTCCAAGATCCTCTGATCGCACCCTAGGCCAGCCAGACGCCTTGACATCTGTATGTTCAGTACCAACTGCAAGGTCCAAGCCAAGTTCGACGAGTGGTTCTTATCCCCCGCCCTAGATCAGCTCGAGGAGCTCAGCTTTGAAGCTAGACGATGTCGCTATCTGCCGCCGTCCGCGCTCTACCTCATGCCAACGCTACACCACGCCAGCTTCAACTCCTGCTATCTTCCCCAGATTAATGCTGCGCCCGCCCTTCTTCTCCCTCAACTCAAGAAGCTCGACCTCTTCGACGTTGGCATCTCAAAGAAGGCTATGGAGCACCTGCTCCGCAGAGGTACTGCGCTCGAGTACCTTTGTCTTGAGCAGATCCACGGATTCATTAGCCTCCACATCGCCTCAACGATTCTCCGATGGATTTATGTGTCTTGCTGGCCCCACAACAAGACATAAATTGGGAAGAGATCACTCCAGCTGTTCCATGTTATGGTCATTGAGAATGCGCCTTTCCTTGAGAGATTGCTTGTATATGATCTAGAAGGTACAACAAAAATCAGGGTCATTGATGCTCCGAAATTGACAGTGTTGGTGTATTCGTCTGCCAAATTCTCCGAACTCTTTATTGGATCCGTAATCGTTCAGGTACAGCACTCATCTTCTTCTCCGTCTTCTTGAAATTCACATTTAAATTTCTTCTTGATGTATTTATGACTGTCTTCCAGAAAATGATTCTCACAAGCTTGATCTAGTCTATGCACACAGTGAAGATCTTGGCAATAAAATCTACCGGCCCCAATCTGGATCAAGTTGTTGGATTCCTTACATACTTTCCGTGCACGGACAAGCTACTCATCGAGGTGAAACTTCTTTCCTATTAGTAAACGGTAATCACAACATAGCTCAATTTTTTCGTAATTTTCCCAAATTAGGATGACAAGTGTAGTGTTCAAAACTGCATCTACGCACGGCACCCAAAGAAATGTTTTTAGTATATTTTCTCACGTGATCACCTGCATTGTTTTTTTTGTACTACTATAGTAGCCTAGGCTAGTCATAGTGGAAAGTAACTTAGACTAGTAACTCTATGGTTACCCTAAGAGTAAGTACTACCTCCGTCCTGGTTTACTCTTCCTATTTTGTAGTATCAAAATTTGACCATAGATTTAACTGACAAAATGTTAATTCATGTCACTAAAAATTATATCGTTGGATTCATATTTGAACATAATTTCAAATGGTATAATTTTTGGTGACATGCATTGGAATTTTCTTAGGTAAATCTATGGTCAAAATTTTACACTAAATACGAGGTAGTACAAAAGTGGGCTATAACGGCCCTCCACTATGAGGCCAAAACACATGCCAAATTCACTTGTGATGCATTTGGCATCGATGCCCCTCCATTGCTCACCTGGTGCCCCAATCTGGATCACCTACTTTGCTCCGGTGCCAAATTAACTCACGCAATGAAAAAACACTTGCGTGGAAGAGAGAGAGGACTGAGGCAATAAAAAAACACTTGTTTGGGAGAGTGAGAGGCTGGTGTAGTTGGTTTGATTGAGTTTTTTTATACATGTGGGTTTGTGTGCACAGCGGTGCCAACTCTCTCACATCGCGAGAGCGGTGCCAAAATCTTTTGATTTGACATCGATGCGTATTATGTGGCATACTTTTGAGAAATATGCCATCGGCCACATAGTGGAAGGCAACAAATGCCCAAGCTCTTCACGTGCTCCTAGGTAAATGAGAGGAAAGAGAAAGAGAGAGTGAAAAAATATCACTAGCCAGCCAACCCTATCGTATGAGCGAATGATATTGGTACCTCTTGATGAGATGGCAATCTTATACAACTAGCTGCTCCAATATGTTCTCTTCTTTTGCAAATAAAAAAAACCCGAAAGTGAAAAATGTGCTGCACTATAACAATCTCATAGAATGCCTTGATCTCCATCTTACAGAAATTGATTTGATTGACTACCGAGGCAGCACATCTAAGATTAAATTGGCCAGGCTCTTTGTTCTGGAGGCAAGTGTGCTCAAGGTAATGAGGTTTGGCGTTCTGTAGCGCAACAATGAATGGCGTGCTGATCACCGCGGGGTCTAAGCCTAAATGACAAAGTCTCCGCAGAAGCTGAATTTGTTTTTGAAACATCAAGTGGCCAGAGACTTGAAAATTTATTAGCCCATTAGTGACTTGTCAGGGCGGTGGATTTTAGTTTGTACGATAATGCTGCATCCACCTAAAGTAACAAAAGTTCTTACATAAACTTCCTGGTAATTCCCTCTTCGTAGGTGCAGCATTACTCCTAACATTTGTAATATCAGTTTGAAACTTGTAATATTGCTGTGTCCTATTCCTGCGTTTTCAAAACCTGCAAATCAAAGAGGTCCTGAGTTGGTGATGATGTTGTGCCTGCCATCTTTCACCAATAGCCGTCAGATCTAGATCTGACACATACAAACCAAACTTCTACAGTTTTGCAAAAAGATGCCCGCACTTGTTCCCTATTTACAAACAACTCCTCGTCTCTCACAATCAGCCTTATCTCCTCCCCACCACATCTAGAAGGCCATAGAAAAATCTAGCGCGATGGTCACTGCCGGCGCCGTCCACCCCCAATCTTGGTGTTCCGTGCAATGCACGGGCATCTACGCACGGGAAATTATGTCAAACATGGCTAGTTGTAAGTAGGCTAGCTCTACAGCCATGATGATAGTGACTGTAGACGGTGAGGCTGACTATGGTATGCCGAACACGGCGCCTACACTCAGGTGTCATCACCGGCGTAGGGTCTTGTTACTTCACTGTGAGGAGCATCACGTAATAATTTGACCAACGGGTAGTACAATGCTACTACATTGTCAGTACTACTAGTAGTACTAGCACCACCGTCTGGATTTAGTAGTACTACCCGTCCATCTGGATTTAGTATTTGACTAGCAATATCTAGTAATGCATGTCACAAAAAATGTACTACTCCCTCTATAAATAAATACATGGTGTATTGTTTTATTCCTTCCGGTAGATAGCTCAAATCTGAAGTCTCATCAATCAGACTACTATTGTACTCACCGAGCGCTCAGCTTTGTAAGCTACCAACAAAAAATTGCAATCAAAGACTACTATTGTACTCCCTCCGTACTGGTGCATTAGTCACGTTACGAAAACCATAAAGTAATCCCCAAAATTTTAGGCGTGGTATATTAACTACCCACCTTGTTCCCTGTTTTTTGCCACGAAAAAAGAAATCACCCAATACGAGACATGGGGTGTGTATGCATCCAATGAATTGAGACTACTCCCTCTGTCTAGGTGTATAAGTCATCTTAGAGCAAGTGAAAAAGAGTAGTGGGCTCTCATGCAAGAGCCGAGCTATATGCGGATTCCTAGGCCGATACAATAAATATGAAGAAAGAGAGAGAGAAGATGAGAAAAAGTAGTACTCTTATAGCCAGCCTTATAGCTAACCTTATTGTATGAGTGGCTACAAGTGATGGCTCTATATGACATGGCAACATCATATAGCCAGCGGCTGGCTATACTATTAACCATGCTCTTAGGTTGTGCACCGTGACCAAGAGGAAGGGGAATGCGAGAGAACTTAATGTCTTTTTGCTAATTAATAGCATTACATGCAATGAACTAACCACAGCATGTCATGTTTGGTAGTCTCAAGTCATTGAAAGCATGCACGGCCCACATCTCTCATTGGTTGATATGTCACGAACTAAGAAACGAGGAGGGAATTAATGTACCATGCCTAAGTGTTTTGGGATTATTTGGTTTTCGTAAGGTGACTTACACAACATTTTTGGTTACATGCATTAACATTTTATTAGTTAAATCAAAGGTCAAAACTTGGCGCAAAATGCAAAGGGGACCAATAAACTAGTAAACATCAAAGTTCTCTCGTCTGGCCCCAACTAGAGGTCCGGTGAGATGACTATATTGCACCGGCACGGAGGGGGACGCAGCTTCATTGACTTACTGCACCTGCCTTTGGGTGTATGAAACCTGGGCCCAACAGGTGGCTGGCTCGCCTGTCACACAGCCAAAGGCAGGTGCAGTACAGGGCCGAGGAGTAGATGGCCAACACACACGTGAATGCAACGCAGTCTGCACTTCTCATATAAAGGCTCCCCGCCAGTCCAATCTATGAAATCCTATGCACCTACACACCCTAACCAAGGGCAAGAGTGATCACTCCAGTCGCAAGATCAGTTAACTAGAAGCTAGACCCATGGAGGCGATGAACGCGAGCATCACCCGACTGTGCCAGATGGTCCATGACACCGGCCTGCGGCCTAGCACCGAGGAACGTCTCCAGGTCGTGCTTGAGGCCGCCAGGGCGAGGGGCCGCTTGGATGACAGCTTCGTCTCCTTGTTCGAGGAGGTCCTCGTCAGCTTCCTCGACAAGTTCACCGTTGTCAAGAAGCTCACAGATGACCTTGACGTATGCCTCCAGCCCACGCGCCTAGGCTCGGCAATGCCCGCCAAGCTCAACGGCCTCTATGGTGACAACCTCTTCAACGCACTGGTGGCCCTGCAACTGCCCGCCGTTGCGCCAGAGAGTGTCCACCTCGAGGTCGTGCTCGCCGCGCAGCGCCTGGTGCAGCAAGACACCGTGGACATAATCACCCACGTCTACGCGCAAATCGTCCACAAGGACTACTACGTGCCAGAGGAGGATGATAGGTCGCCGGCCTTCTTGGACCGTAGGGCAACTTTGGACGGCATTGCTCAGAAGCACGTTGAGCTCGCCGCCAACGCCGCTGCTCCTCACACGTCGGTTGGGGACCCGGCGCACTAGGGCGTGAGGATGTCGCTGATGGATCCATATGTATCTTTATCTTTCCACCAAATCAATGTAGTAGTATATGGTACTACTAGTAATTATCTTACCTTTCGCATCAATTTCACAATTTTCGTACGTACTCCATGCATGAACCGCGCCAGAACCAAACTTCTCATTACTCTAGGGAAAATCGTTATTTCTATCTATCGGCCGCGCCATGGAGCAGAACCAAATTTTACAAGTTACAAGTTCAAAAGAAAAAGCCTGTCGTGTTCGTGTCGCACCCCCACACGGTTGGTCCGGCACGCCTCTCAAGGGGGAATGCGTGCTGTGTTGCATTTTCACTTACAAGTGGGACCGCAGTTGAGCAAACCGACTATCGGTAAACCCCCAGCCCGCCCACCGCGTGATGGCTGAGAAAACAGGAGGGAGAAGAGATGGATGTAGCACAGACTCTGAGAAAATTGGTGCCAGATGAGACTCGTGTGGGTGGCGTGTGCCGTACTGCTGGACGTGAATGCTATGCCACCCCACTATATCGAGCCTATATCGAGGTGCTGGTTACGTAGAGCAAATTTCCTAGAGTCCGTGCTCAACCCTCCTCTATCTCTCTTCTCAGCCAGCCAGCAGACGCGCGGAGCCCATCGTCTATTTGCTCAGATGTGCTCCCACATGTCAATGAAAGCGCAAGAGGACCCACTGAACCTGCACATCTTTCACCTCGATGTGCTGGTGATGAAAAACAAATCCAATAAAGATCTTCGGTGGCTACTTTCGGAGTTACTCAAGAGTAGTAAGATTCTATTTATATTTTAACCCAAGATGCACATCACATGGCTTCAACTAGCACTCCATTTTATTGCATGACACGACCTGGATGCTGGATGTCCCACGTGTCGGCAAAAGGAGGAAGAACTCGACCATATCTTCTCCACATTTAGACCGGAGGAGTAGGAAACACGGCAAGCCATGTGCCTACATCATACTACGTACAAGCCCACCTCACGCAGTCATGCTATCACCATATTTCTCGGCCTCCATGCGACACCTAGCTCTAGTTGATCTAACTAGAACTGACTATTGCGCTAGCATACTCCAATAATTGTTGGCTCTATGTGATGTGGCAACTTCATATAACCGGATGCTGGCTATACTACTACGACACTAACACTCCAAGAAGTGAGTCGAAAACCATTCATAAATTACATATACGTAGACGTAGAGATAGTGCAGCAGTTTTGGAAGTTTGAACCCAAACATCAGAATGCAATTTCTACTAGACTCATCCGAGGACCTAGGATGATGGGATTCGCAGCTACAGTAAAAACACCCGCCCAACGCGCGAAGCATGTGAATCTAGTACAAATAGTAGTACTATTGTTGACTAGTTGACTAGTACGCAGGCACGTGCCAAGCACGCTCCCCTGCTACCAACAGTTTGAATATATGCATCTTTGCACGCGGCACCATATAGAGGAAAAGCTTTGTCCACAAAAATTCTGCAACACATATCTTTCTTTCTTTCTTTTACGAAAAATTATGCAACACATATCTTGTTGGTGTAAGTGTAATCTTTTGTGTTGCAGCAGGAATTACACAGACTCTGCGTGCGTGGGCGTGCGGGCGTGTGTGTTATGGAATCTCGAGGTGTAAACTCTACATGTTGATGATGTTTGCAAAACTGACCTCACAGCCTAGCGTGCACATCAGATCTTCGGTGGGACCGGATGTGCATGTGCACACCACCTTTGCAGACCATGGAATCTCATCCCGTAGTGTCTAGTCACTTCTACCAGTATACCATGTCCATGAGTGGAATGGCAGGTGACGAATCCGGCCAAGTGTTTTCAGCAGTTCGATCTAGTTGATCTTGGGGCCCTTAGCAGCCCCAACATGTAAATCAACGGCTTAGGTCACTCTAGAGGGGCTTTGGCGGGAAAAGGGGGCAGAGCCAAATGGAGAATCTAAGTTCAAAAATTGATGTATACTATATAGTGGTATAGATAGAGATATAGATTGGACTCATCCGATAACCTGTTGCAATGCACGTACAATTATGTATTCGGAAAATATTTTTATGTTTGATCGATTATCAAGATTGGGATAGCAATTTTTAGGTCCCCTCGAGTTCGAAATGATATTTACCTTGAAGGTACATGGTTTGCAATTTTTTATACTGTCATTAGTTAATAATGCTAGTTACCTTCAGACTTTTGTATTTGGTTTAATGCTCTTGCACAGCTAGTATACCAATGCTGAAACTTGTTACCTTTACATTTTGTATTGTTAATTCTTATAGAAATTTTCCAGTGCTAGAGCTTATGGAAATCTGTTCAATAAAACCATTGTACTGTACCCTGTAATAAAATAACTACTCTACTGTTGCACTAGCCACTGGATTAGTGTATATTTGTACTATTCTAATGGTGTTGCATTAGCGTATGGACATATATAAAGTTTGGCAAGCTTTCCTAGATATGTGCTCAAGAAAACTACTACATGTTTTTCTAAATACTAGATGTTTGGGTACTTTAAATTGAACTGCGAAAATGTCTTATATTAAGGAACAGAGGGTGTAGAGTTCACTCAAATTATCCCGGTAAAGCTAGTCACACCTTTGTTAAAATTAATGTTCATTATGTTATCGGAGGAGGTCTATATGTTTGTCTCTAATGCCTATCGACTACATACCTGACATCATGATGTAATGTTAAGTCATTTCCTTTTGTACAGTGTCATTGAATTGTCAAGGCGGTGATGGCATTTTATTTTAGTTGAACTACACAAAATATGCTTAAATGAAGAGGAAAGGTCAGGAATGGTTCAATTTTTCAAAAAAAACTATGTATGCCTTCCTGACATCAGCGTTGTTTCCTTATTTATTCCTTCAAACAGGTGGTTAGAAACAGTCTTGCTACCTTTTCCCATTAAGAAATTGGAATGCTTATATTTGTGAGTCTATGCTTCAACTAGTGCCACTTTTATAGTAATCACACTTTCAATATCTATGGAAATAGGGATGCTCAATTTTAGTGGAACTGCACAAAAACTCCAAATGGTTCAAAATTAGGAGCATGTTTTCTTCCAAACCTTTATATCCAATTGGTGGCACTATGAGCTGTTCATTACGAAGGTACAAGGTTTGCTACTATCTTGCTACTCTTTTTGTACTGTCATTAGATAGTAATATTAGTGGTTTGCATGTGAATTTATTGGCAGGGTGGACCTACATTGGAGGTGCAGGACATGATTCAATGATTGGATGCTCAATTTCGGTTGTATTGATTACACCTCTTCCATCACTGCGAACATGGATATCCTTGGTCTGATGAAGAATAGGCGCTATATTTCTGCTCTGAACCAGCCAATCAATTCAGTATGAAATTGTCCAGGGCAAAACATGACAGTATCAAATTGTCCAGTGCAAAACATGATAGATGCTAAGCGGAAGAGACGTGTTTAAACCGAAAATACAAGGTGGGGTATATGTTTACTAGCTGGTTGATATTTGTGCAGACAGATGTCTGCCCGAACAAACGAAGTGATCACAATTTTGGTGGAACTACACAAAAGAATAGTATAGTCAATGCATGCAGTGCCATTTGAAAAGAGACACAGAAAGACTGGATAGTCACTTCATGTACCGCACAAAAGTAGTACTATACTATTTATTGGCCAAAACTTGGTGCTTCATTGCTTTGGTCTGATTATACAATGGGCATCATTTTGCCTAAGTTGAAGTTTGTATTCCGAAAATAGTCTCCCTGTCGGAGTAAATGGCCATGGGTAGCCTAACCGACTGCCCCTGGTTCTTCTGAAAAATTATCAGGCCTTTAGGCCTCCAAGCACTCTAAGCATTGGGCCACCTCCCCTGGCCGGCTACCCGCGAAGCCGACTCACGGGAGGCGGCCCAGCCTCAGCAACCTCCCCCCCAGGATATCCGCGGGGTGGCCGACTCCAGGAAGCCGGCCTCGAAGAGCGCCGACTCCAAGAAGCCGGCCAAGACCGCAACCACCAAAGCTATACCCACATAACGGTGACGAGACGGGGTGTGGCCACAGTGCGGCCCACTACCCCCGAAGCCTGATGCAGGCATGGCCACAGGAGGCCGTACGGGACGGCCGTCTCCCGTTCGGCTCGGCACTGTAGCCATGCCAGCCTCAATGTCATCCACGACAGACTCCCGTACGGCCCACGGGCGGCGGGTCCCCTCGGCCAGAGAGAAGCGCGGAGGCGGCCTGGCCTTCCCCAGACGGCCAAGGGTGTAGTCGGCCCCCAGAAGCCGGCTACTCCCTTCCTCGAAGCAGGAGCCACATTAAGGAGACAAGACGAGGTAAGGCTACAGTGAGAGCCCTCGAGGCGGCACACTGTAGCCACGCTTACCTCGACCAAGCCCTCGTCATCAGAGGCGAGGCTACAGTAAGCAGCCGCCGACAAGACCCTAGGCGGTGGGGCCGGCCTGTCGACCAAGAGGCCGGCAGCCGGCGGGACCCACCAGTCGGCGTGCCCCAACGGCCGGCGGAGAAGCCGGGGAGCTTAGAGACTGACGTCTAGGACTAGTGCCCAGCCGGATTACCATTGTACCCTCGGGGGGTAGGCCTATATAAACCCCCCGGGACACCCATGCAAAGGGTTGACTTCTGAGCATAGCACACACGCACACCATAGAGAGAGAGAAGTGAGAGCTAGCCTTGTTCTTCTTCTCCCTTGAACCCAACAGCTCTAGGAGCGATTGTAGCTACCTTTTCCTGATCTAGTGATCATGCGGAGACCCCGCAGAGCAGGACTAGGGGTGTTATCTCCTCGGAGAGCCCCGAACCTGGGTAAGATCCGCCGGCGTGCATGTCTTCGCCTCATCCCGTTTCCAGGCACCGGCGACGTCTTATTGGCACCCAAAATGATAAGCCACCCGTTGGCATATGTCGCACCAACCACCCGACATTTGGCGCCCACCGTGGGGCCAGGTGCACCGTCGTCCGGAGACCTGTTCTGGACGGGAACCCTCTTCCTCCCCCGTGAGCGCAGCCAGCCTTCTGCGCCCGATGGCGTTTGCCTCGACGCGCTGCAGGGCGTCGACGACGCCTGCGCAGCGAGCTGCCTCGCCGATCTGCTCGGCGAGACTCGCATCTCCGACGAGCCTGCGTCCGACGCAGGCACGGACTACCCCGAGAGCCGCCTCGTCAGCCTCCTCGACCAGCTTCACGTCTCCAGCGAGCCTGCTGCAGACATGGAGTCGGTCGGCTCCACTGACCCGATGCTCGTCGACTCCGACATGGCATCGCTTGACGCTTACCCCTCCGACGTGGTGGTCTTTGACGATCCTCTCCCTCGAGCTGACAGCGGCAGCAGCGCTGTCACCGAAGTGCTGGTCATCAGCCACGTCGCCAACTCGGGCGAGAACGCCCACGACGCCCTGCAAGCGGCAATGCACGACCTCTCCGTCCCCATCCCGGCCGACGCCGACGCCGAGACCCTGGAGGCACGCCGCCTCGCCCTCATCGTGGAAGGCCAGAAGATAGCCTTCATGAGACGCCTCACCGAGGCCCACCAGCGCGAAGTCGACCGCGCCGCCTTCGGTACGCCGCCGCCTAGCGGCCCGAGCCGAGCCGGCTTCGTCCAGAAGCGCGGCGCGGCCGTCGCCAGCATGCTGGGGGTGGATAGCCCCGTCTACGCCACCCCGCTCGAGAATCTGCGAGCCGCTCAGGCGGCCGCAGAAGAGCTCAATGGGCTGGGAGCCGATGAGCTCCCCTACATGACGTGACGGATCCAGCAGCTGCTCGACGCGGCTGCAGAACGGCACAAAGCCGGCGCCCGAGCTGATAGTCAACCCCCGCGCCGGGAGCACGCCGCGACGTCCTGCTCGCTGACTGCGAGCGGCGCGCGCCAGAAGAAAGACAAGGAGCCGGCTGCCAGCCGCAGCCGGACTCACATCACCATCGAGCGCGATGCGGAGGGCCGCCCTCGAGCGGTGGAGCACCAAGGAAATCTGCCTCCTCCCCCGCCTCGAAGAGAAAGACGTCTCACTCCGCCGCCTATCACGCACCCGACTCTTGGCGACCGACTCGGCCGCCGAGAAGGAGTCGGCGAGAACGACGCCCGCCACCGGATCGACCGCCTTGCTCGATCCTTGGCGTTAGAAGAAGAAGACGATGTCGGCCCGCCATCCTTTGGCCCCCGCATCCGCGACGAGCCCTTCCCCAAAGGGTTCTCGCTCCCCAGAGACACGCCCAAGTACAACGGCTCAGTGAAGCTGGAAGATTGGCTCATCGACTACTCCACGGCCGTCAGCATAGCCAACGGCAATCGGCGCGTCGCCGTGAAGTATGTCCCCCTCATGCTGCAAGGCACGGCGCGCACATGGCTCAACAGCCTCAAGCCCTACAGCATCAACAGTTGGCTGGACTTCACAGAAGTCTTCGTCCACAACTTCACCAGCACCTACAGGCGGCGTCCCAAGCCCCGCCAGCTCTCCCTCTGCGTCCAAGGGCCCAACGAGTCGACCCACGACTACCTCACGCGGTGGGCCGAGCTCCGCAACTCCTGCGAGGGGGTGCATGAAGTCCAGGCCATCGAGTACTTCACCGCCGGGTGCCGAGAGGGCACCCTCCTCAAGCACCGACTCCTCTGTGACGAGCCGGCTACCCTCGACGAGTTGCTGGTCATCGCGGACAAGTATGCCACGGCCGACTCCTCAATGAAGACCGAGCTCCGAGTAGACGCCTCGGGGAAGGTGATTGCTCCGGCTCCTAAGACGCTGGCTGGCGACCCTAATCGGCGCCCCTACCAGAACGACCACAAGCGCAAGGGCCCCATGCCGACTTCCGCCAGTCGGCAGGTGGCTACAGTTGAAGACGAGCAGCCCGAAGAACGGCCCGCTCCCAAGAAGAAGGGTGGCAGGCCGGCTTGGCAGCCGGCTTTCTCTTACGAGCAAGCTCTTGACGCTCCCTGCAAGTTCCACAGCGGCGCGAAGCCGTCAAACCACACGACCCGAAAATGCCATTGGCTCACCCGCATCACCAAGGGCGAGGGGATGTTGCCGCCTCCGCCTCCCGGTCCGCCGCCTCCAGCCCCCCAGCAGCCGGCGGCTCGGCCGGTAGTTGGCGCCATCCAAGACGAATTCCCTGAAGAGCACGCCGCCTACGTCGTCTTCACTAGTCAAGCCGACGACAAGCGCAGTCGGCGCCGACAGCATCAAGAAGTTAATGCAGTCGCCTCTAGCGCCCCCGATTTCATGCACTGGTCAGAGAAGCTAATCAGCTGGAGCCAGACCGACCACCCAGAGGTGATGCCCTCTCCTGGCTCCTATGCAATGGTCTTGGATGTCACCCTTGCGATGGAGAGGCGAGCTGCCCGATTCTCCCACGTCCTGATAGATGGCGGAAGCAGTATCAACATACTGTACCGCGATACCATGGAGAAGCTGAACATCAAAGCGAAGCAGCTCATGCCGAGCCGCACTGTCTTCCATGGTATTGTCCCCGGCTTGTCTTGCTCCCCAATCGACAAGATTAAAATGGATGTTCTCTTCGGAGACAAAGATCATTTTTGCCGAGAAGCGATCTGGTTCGAGGTGGTGGATTTGGAGAGCCCCTATCATGCTCTGCTTGGCCGACCTGCTCTGGCCAAGTTCATGGCTGTGCCCCACTACGCCTACCTGAAGATGAAGATGCCGAGCTCGAAGGGGATCATAACGGTAGCCGGCGACTACAAGAAGTCCATCGAGTGCGCCATGGCCAGTAGCCGGCTGGCCGAGTCCCTCGTGGTGGCAGAAGAGAAGAAGATGCTGGAACGGGTTGTGGCCATGGCCGGCAAGCAGCCGGCCCTGTCCCCCAACCCCAAAGATTGTGATGCGCAGGGCTCCTTCCAGCCTGCCAAAGAGACGAAGAAGATACCTCTGGACCCGGAGAACCCGGAGAGGTTCACTGTCATTGGGGCGAACTTGGACAGTAAATAGGAAGGCGAGCTCGTCGACTTCCTCCGTGAGAATCGAGACATTTTTGCATGGTCCCCAAAGGACATGCCGGGTGTCTAGAAGGATTTCGCCGAGCACAAATTACATGTCCGCGCTGACGCGAAGCCGGTCAAGCAACCCCTCCGCCGACTGTCAGAAGAGAAGCAAAGAATTGTGGGAGAAGAGATAGCCCGGCTCCTTGCCGCTGGCTTTATCATGGAAGTGTTCTTTCCAGAATTGCTTGCCAACCCAGTTCTTGTTCTGAAGAAGAATAACAAGTGGCGTATGTGTATAGACTACACTAGCCTGAACAAGGCCTGCCCAAAGGATCTGTTTGCTCTGCCACGGATTGACCAAGTGATAGACTCCACAGCCGGATGCGAGCTGTTAAGTTTTTTGGATGCGTACTCAGGGTACCATCAGATCAAGTTGGACCCAGCTGACCGCCTGAAGACTGCCTTCATCACACCCTTTGGAGCTTTCTGCTACCTGACTATGACATTCGGCTTAAGGAATGCCGGTGCCACTTTTCAGCGTTGCATGCAGAAATGCCTCTTGAAACAACTCGGCAGAAATGCCCATGTCTATGTAGACGACATTGTGGTGAAGACAGAGAAGCGCGGTACCTTGCTGGAAGACCTGAAAGAAACATTCGCCAACTTGCGCCGATTCCAGATCAAGCTCAACCCCGAGAAGTGCGTGTTCGGAGTGCCAGCCGGCCAGCTGCTAGGCTTCCTGGTCTCCGAACGCGGCATCGAATGCAACCCTGTCAAGATCAAGGCCATCGAGAGGATGGAGATTCCCACCAAACTGCGAGATGTGCAGAAGTTCACTGGCTGCTTAGCCTCCCTGAATCGTTTTATCAGCCGACTAGGAGAGAAGGCTCTCCCCTGTATCGACTCATGAAGAAGTCCACTCACTTCGAGTGGAACGACCAAGCCGACCAAGCCTTCTAGGAGTTAAAGAAAATGCTGACCACTCCGCCTGTCCTGGCGGCGCCGACTGAGAAGGAGCCCATGCTCCTCTACATCGCCGCGACTAGCCGAGTCGTTAGTACTGTTGTTGTGGTCCAGCGCCCGGAAGAAGGCCGAGCCCAGCTAGTCCAGAGGCCGGTGTACTATCTCAGCGAAGTGCTATCCAGCTCAAAGCAAAACTACCCGCACTACCAGAAGATGTGCTATGGGGTGTACTTCGCTGCCAAGAAACTGAAGCCCTACTTCCAAGAGCACCCCATCACGGTCGTGTGCACCGCCCCGCTCGCCGAGATCATAGGCAGCCGGGATGCATCCGGCCGGGTGGCTAAATGGGCCATTGCACTGGCGCCCTACACGATCTTCTACCAACCCCGCACCACCATCAAGTCCCAAGCATTGGCCGACTTCCTCGTCGACTGGGCCGAGACCCAGTACCTACCGCCAGCTCCCGACTCTACCCATTGGCGGATGCACTTTGATGGGTCCAAGATGCGCACCGGCTTGGGAGCCGGCATCGTCCTCACCTCTCCCAAAGGCGACAAGCTCAAGTACACACTACAGATCCACTTCGCCGCCTCCAACAACGTGGCCGAGTACGAGGCACTCGTACATGGGCTCCGGCTAGCCAAAGAGCTTGGCATACGCCGGATCCTGTGTTACGGCGACTCAAACTTGGTGGTCTAGCAGTCGTCTGGCGACTGGGACGCCAAGGACGCGAACATGGCAAGCTATCGATTCCTCGTCCAGCAGATCAGCAAATACTTCGAAGGGTGCGAGTTCCTCCACGTGCCAAGGGCCGACAACGACCAAGCAGATGCCCTAGCACGAATCGGCTCCACCCGACAAGCCATACCGACTGGCGTCTCCCTCCAGCGCCTCCTCAAGCCGTCCATCAAACCATCTCCAGAGTCGGACTCCATCTTCGTACCACCTGCACCAGATACAGTCGGATCCGACTGGAGGAACCCCGCAGGCGCCACGGGGACTTCGACAACTGGCCCGGGGACTGCCGTAGTCGCACCCGGCCCGGGGACTTCAGAACCCGGTCCGGGGACCGCAGCAGTCGGCCCGGGGACTGCAACGACACAAGAAGCGGTGGCCGACTCCAATTCCACGCCACCCAACCCACCCACCCGAGTCATGGTGGCTACATTAACAGAAGAAGAAGTCACAGCTCCGTCATGGGCCCAGCCCATCCTCAAGTTCCTAGTCAGCAGAGAGCTGCCGGCTGATGAGATCTCAGCAAGACTAGTGCAACAACGAGCCGCAGCATATACAATAATCAACAGAGAGCTTGTGAAGCGCAGCGTCACTGGGGTTTTCCAGCGCTGTGTCGAGCCAGAAAAAGGAGTGGCAATCCTCAAAGACATCCACCAAGGCGAATGCGACCACCACGGAGCCTCAAGATCACTTGTGGCCAAGGCTTTCCGCCATGGTTTCTTCTGGCCGACTGCCTTGGAGGATGCTAAAGAAATAGTCAAGAGCTGCAGAGGATGCCAAGTTTTTAGTTCCAAGCAACACCTGTCGGCTTCTGCACTCAAGACCATTCCCCTCACCTGGCCTTTTGCCGTCTGGGGACTGGACATGGTGGGCCCTTTCAAGACAGCCCGCGGCGGCTTGACACATCTACTGGTCGCTGTGGACAAGTTCACAAAGTGGATCGAAGCAAAGCCGATCAAGAAGCTGAACGGGCCGACTGCCGTGACATTCATCACTGACATCACTACTCGGTACGGCGTGCCGCACAGCATCATCACTGACAACGGCACGAACTTCGCCAAAGGAGCACTGGCACGTTTCTGCGTGACGCAGGGCATCCGACTGGACTTAGCATCCGTTGCCCACCCGCAGTCAAACGGCCAGGTCGAGCGAGCAAATGGACTCATCCTCTCCGGCATCAAGCCCCGACTGGTTGTACCACTGGAGCGATCGGCCGGCTGCTGGCTCGATGAGCTGCCGGCTGTCCTCTGGAGTCTGCGCACTACACCCAACAAGTCAACCGGCTTCACTCCATTTTTTCTCATGTACGGTGCCGAGGCTGTCATCCCAACAGACATCGAGTTCGACTCGCCTCGGATCACCATGTACACGGAGGAGGAGGCCAAAGAAGCAAGAGAAGACGGCGTGGACCTACTGGAAGAAGGCCGGTTGTTAGCACTCAGCCGGTCCGCCATCTACCAGCAAGGGTTGCGCCGCTACTACAACCGCAAGGTCAAGCCAAGATCCTTCCAAGAGGGCGACCTTGTGCTCCGGCTGATCCAGCGAACAGCCGGCCAGCACAAGCTCTCGGCCCCTTGGGAAGGCCCCTTCGTCATCAGCAAGGCACTAGGCAACGACTCCTACTACCTGATCGACGCGCAAAAACCAAGAGCACGCACGAGAGACGACTCCGGCAAGGAGTCGGAGCGACCATGGGACGCAAACCTCCTGAGACGATTTTACAGTTGAAAGCAGTATGTATCATGCTACCCTTTTGTATTAAGTGCAAACCAACAGGCCCCCCGAACAGTACTCGCGGACTGCCTTTGTTTATCTATGAATGACAAGTGTCATATCCATGAATGTATTATTACATTTGATTTCTTGTCTGGCACCGGGTTCGACTAGTCGGCCCGGGGACTGGCCGCCTTGAGCTATATTAAAAGTTCTACCTGAAGTCAGAAAAGTAGTGTGCCGGCTCCCGAGTCCTCTCTTGTTGAAAGTCGCAGCTCGAAGAACCGACTGTCCGACTAGCAAGAGGCAAGGCAGAAAGGATGCCCACACGAAAAATGGCTAAGGAACAACGAACCTATATAGCAAAAAGACGGCCTCCAAACATGCCTGCCGGCTGTCAGAACAGCCGGCTGGCCGGCTTCCTCAACACTTAGCTTTAGTCCAGTAAAGCTAGAGTACTTCCCCCCCAATTGGCCAAGCACTCCTCCAGCTACAGATTGCAGAGCAACTGTCTGACTGGGGAGGCGGCAACCAAGGGAGGGCGGCAAAGGAAATAGCAGAAGGATAAAAAGCAAAGTACTAGGAAAAGCCAAATGCATGCATAAGTTATATATACATATAAATCCCCAAACAGGCTGGCTACGGACATAAGTTCGAATACACCCCCAGTGGGTGGAATTGTGCAGACTTAACAAGAGTATTGTTCCAAAAGTAACAAAACATGAAAACAAAAGATGACAGACTAGGGCGCGGCGCGGAAGCCGAGCTGGTAGGTGGAGACGGCATCGCCGGCTGAAGGAGTGGCCGCCTAGCGGGTCTCGGCCTGGTCACCACCAGTCGCGGGCGACGCACTCGCACGTGACGTGGTGCTGGAGGCGCGATCAGGCTGAGGCTGGTCGGCTGCTCCACCAGCCGGCTCGGCGTCTTCACCCTCCTCCTCCTCCTCCTCTTCGCCCTCGTCACTGGAGTCGATCTCCTCCGCCGAGTCTTCACTATCCGCCGGGTTCAGCCCGAACCACTCCGCCGGCTGGGCGACACCGATGTCGTCTACCTCGGGGGGCGAAGACGCTGGTGTCGGTGTAGTCGGCGATCGCCGAAGCCCGCCGGATGATAGCCGGCCGCGCCGGCTCTAGCTCCGTGTCGGCTTGCTGCCGCCAGGTAGCCAGCTGATCCAGGCTTAGGCCGGGATACCAGGCCTTGACGAACTCCAGCGCCCGCCTGGCGCCGGAGCGAGCCGCCGAGGCCTTCCAGGCTTCGAAGCGGCCGACTGCCACCTCCAGCCAGTCGGCAGTCCGACTGGGGGTGCGAGGAACCACTTGGCTGGGCCAGAGGGCGGCCAGGACTTGCGCCCCGGCACGCTGAAGCCGGCGAAGCAGTCAGTGAGCCGGCTGGATGCAGGCCTGGATCGCCAAGAGCTGCTCCTCCAGCGAACGGCCGGCGGTTGGCGAAATCTCGAAGCCAGCCTGCCTCCGTGCCTGGCGGCGGGCCTCGATGGTCTGGTTGGCGGCGGTAGAATAGCCAGGGAAATATTCTGCGCAAGAAAGAAGAAGAAAAGAAGAAAAGAGCACCAAGTTAGAAAACGAGCCAAAAGTGGCAGATGGCAAGAAAGGACGAAGAGGTAGGCGGCTTACCGTCAGCCAGATCTTCGATCTAACCATAGCCAGAGATCAGAGTTTGCCTGGCCTCAGCCCAGCCAGCCGCCTCCGTCTCGTACTCGGCCTGGAGGGCGGCTTCGCGGTCCTGCACCGCCTTCAGAGCCGCCTTGTGGCCTTCCTCTTGGTCGGCCAACTTCTTGGTCAGGCGGTCGCGTTCCTGCACCAAGGCGGCGAGCTCAGCATCCTTGGCACGAAGGGCAGTCTGAGACTCCCCTAGCTGTACCCTCAGACCGGCGTTGGCCGCTGCAGAGACGGCAGAAAAAGAAAGAACAGTAAGAGGAAGTCGTCAAGAAAGATCCGACCCGACTGCTCAACAGTCGGCCCGAATCTCGGGGACTACACCCAGTGGGTGCGCTGACGCGCCCCCACATGAGATAAAGAACAAAGCACGTACCTCGGCTCTCAGTAAGGTCGGCGGTCTTCCGGGTTAGCTCACGAGCCTGGGAGTTGAAGGCGGCCGCACGAAGATTGTGGTAGTCCTGCAAGATAGACAGAAGATCGAAGTAAGAACAAGAATAGCAAAGACAAATCCACTAAGAAGTTCCAAGCCGCCTGCTCAGCAGCCGACTCGGAACTCGGGGACTACACCCAGTGGGTGCGCTGACGCGCCCCCACGAAAGAAATCAAGATCAAGAAGAAATCAAGATCAAGAAGAAGCAAGATGGGAAGACTGACCCGGATGGCCGCCCGCGTCGCAAGGAACTCGTCGGTGAACTGCCTCAGCGCCGTAGCCTGGCCCTGGAGCCGGGTCCGGACGTCCTGCGCAGCCACATTCATCACGGCCGTCCCTCCGCCTGGCATCCACCCCGAGGTAGCGCTGGCCGCCTCCACATCATGGGCCGACGAGCTGGAGCCCACGGCCGGCTGCGGCTCCGATGCGGCCTTCTGTGGCTCCGACGCAGCCTTCCCCGCGCGCCGGCTCGGCGGCATCCGGACCGTCATCTCAGTCCTCACGGCCGGCTCGCCCCCCCCGCCGACTGTGCAGGCGGCAGATCAGGCCGGCCACCTTGAGCCGCCCCAGTTGGCGGGGTCGGCACCGGCGCCCTCTCTAGGACGACGACGTCGTCGTCCCTCTCCAGCCCTGGCTGGTCGCCGCTGGCTGCTTCTGGCGAGGGCTCCATGGCCCCAGGCGCCGCGACGCGCAGCAGGGTGACCATCAAGACCTCCCCCGCCGCCGCTGCAGCTGCAGCCTCCGCCTGGGCCCTAGCTGCGGCGTCGGCGAGCGCCTTCGCCGCCTCCTCCTCCCGCGCCGCCTGGGCGGCGGCCGCCCTCCGTGCCTCCGCCTCTCGCGCCTCCCGTTCCTCCCGCGCCTCCCGCGCGTTCCGTTCTGTCGCTTCTTGAAGGTCGGCACGGGGGTCCACGCGGCGAGTGGTGCTCCAGACCCCCTCGGCGACTCGACGACGGAGGCGGCAGCCGCCCGCTCAAGCGACAACGGAGCTCTGGTCGTTTGGAGGAAAAGACAAGGGTTCAGGAACCACCAGAGAAAAGAAAGAAAAAATAGTATACAAAAGAATTCGAACTTACGCCGACACGGTCTGCGGTTGCTTCACCGTCTTGCGGAAGCCAGCTGCCTTCGCGGCCGCCTCCTCCCGCCTGGTTGCTGCCGCCCCGCCCCTGGGTTTCTTCGTCCGACTGTCGAACAAACCCTGGGCGGCGCGACGCTTCTGCCCTCCGCCCCGAGCAGGCGGTGCAGCGGAAAACCCGCGCCGCGTCCAGTGCCGGCCGGCTGCGCGGGGTGACTTCGGCCTCATCGTCGTCCGGCCAGTCGTCGAAGGTGACTCCATGCCCGGAGCCGCCTGCTTCGCCGCCGGCTTGGCCACCACCCGGCTCGATGTTTTCGTCCATAGCGGCCGCCCCCAAGTCGGGGTCCTCCAGATCGTGTTCCGTCCGGTCGGGGACGAATCGACGCTCCGTGTCTGACCCGCTGGCCGGCCGAAGAAGAGGGCTCTGTCAAAAAACAAGCCGACTAAGTTAGAGTCGGCCAAGAGGAACTCGGCAACAAAGTTAAGAGAGAAAGAAGAAACATGGAGAGCATACCGTGGGCGGTGGATTGGCTCGGCTCTATGGCTCCTTGCCGAACTGCCACTTTTCGGAGAGTTTGTAGTTCACGAGGTAGTTCACCATATAGGCGACCTCCTCGTGCGGCATGTCCTTGGTGCACATCCGGCTCGGATCGAGCTGGCCGCTCATCTGACAGATCAGATGAGGACGGCTCTGGAGCGGAAGAACCCGGCGCGTGACGAAGGCGGCCAGAAGGTCGGGCCCCGTCAGGCCCTCCGACTGGGTCATCACTCGCACTCGGGCGACGGCTGCGGACCCAGCCGGCGTCAACGTCACGGCCCGAAAGGACCACTGGGGCCGCCTGCCCGCCGGTGGGCCAGCTACATAAGCCGGCAGGTTGATGTAGTCGCCCCGTGGGGCGATGTTCCGCACGTAGAAGTACGATTTTTGCCACTTCTTCACCGATTGGATCAGCGTGATGACGGGGAAGGGGTTGTCGGCGACCGACCTCCGCGACGCGATGAAGGCGCCAGTCTGAGCCGGCACGCCCTGCATGCACGTGCCCAGCTTGGACTGGAAGAACTCCCCCCAGAGCTCGAGGGTAGGGAGGACGCCGAGGTAGCCTTCGCACAGGGTGACGAAGGCTGACAGCAGCACCACCGCGTTTGGGGTGAGGTGGTGCGGCTGGAGCTGGTAGAAATCGAGCCAGGAGCGGAAGAAGTCCCTCACTGGCAGGCCGATGCCGCGCAAGAAATCCGAGCGGAAGACCACCCGCTCGCCCTCCCGCGGCTCCGGCGTAATTTCCCTCGCCGGCGCAAGACGGACCTCCACCTTGTCTGCGCCGGGCAGCCGCCGCGTATTGCGGAGGAACTCGACGTGATCCTCGTGGACGTTGGAGCCGTCCCAATCCCCGCCATACTGCTCCGCGGCGGGAGGCATGGCGAAAACGAGCGCGGCGGCGGAGGAACGTGTGGTGGAAGAGCGCGGCGGCGAGGCGCTGTTGCAAGAAACGGCAAGCGAAAGAAGATGGTGGAAGGAGGAGGAGCGTGCGAGAGCCTGCCGCCCTCCATCTCCCCCTACTTATAGCTTTGCGAGGCGAGGCCGGGGAGGCCGGACGTGGGGGGAGACGTGGGATTAACTGCACCCATTCCCCCCACGCCTTGCGATTATTACGCCCTAAAGGCAAGCCGAAACTGCCGCAAGAAGACGTGCGGGCGGTTTCGGGATGCAGAGAATCCGCGCCTGGGCCCGGGTGTGGACGTGGCGGGCCCCCGCCCTGCGGCGACGTCCCGTCGCGCGCGTGGGCTGGCAGGCTTTCCGGCCAAGAGGGGCCACGTGGTTCGCAGACGGCAAGTGGCCGGCCCGCGGCCCGGTGCACGCACTGGCGAGCTCCCGCCCTCCGACTCCGGAGTTTTCGACCAAGGCGGCACGCCTAACCAAAGCCGGCTCCCAGCTGCCGGCTTGTCAAGATAGCAAGCTGATCGAGCTTCTCAACTCCTACCCAACCTCGAAGCCCGATCAGCTTTGGGGACTACTGTCGGAGTAAATGGCCACGGGTAGCCTAACCGACTGCCCCTGGTTCTTCTGAAAAATTATCAGGCCTTTAGGCCTCCAAGCACTCCAAGCATTGGGCCACCTCCCCTGGCCGGCTACCCGCGAAGCCGACTCACGGGAGGCGGCCCAGCCTCAGCAACCTCCCCCCAAGATATCCGCGGGGTGGCCGACTCCAGGAAGCCGGCCTCGAAGAGCGCCGACTCCAAGAAGCCAGCCAAGACCGCAACCACCAAAGCTACACCCACATAACGGTGACGAGACGGGGTGTGGCCACAGTGCGGCCCACTACCCCCGAAGCCCGAGGCAGGCATGGCCACAGGAGGCCGTACGGGATGGCCGTCTCCCGTTCGGCTAGGCACTGTAGCCATGCCAGCCTCAACGTCATCCACGACAGACTCCCGGACGGCCCACGGGCGGCGGGTCCCCTCGGCCAGAGAGAAGCGCGGAGCCGGCCCGGCCTCCCCCAGTCGGCCAAGGGTGTAGTCGGCCCCCAGAAGCCGGCTACTCCCTTCCTCGAAGCAGGAGCCACATTAAGGAGACAAGACGAGGTAAGGCTACAGTGAGAGCCCTCGAGGCGGCACACTGTAGCCACACTTACCTCGAGCAAGCCCTCGTCATCAGAGGCAAGGCTACAGTAAGCAGCCGCCGACAAGACCCTAGGCGGTGGGGCCGGCCTGTCGACCAAGAGGCCGGCAGCCGGCGGGACCCCCCAGTCAGCGGGCCCCAACGGCCGGCGGAGAAGCCGGCGAGCTTAGACACTGACGGCTTGTAACGCCCCGAGACCGACGCTTCAGAAGACTTCCATATTTTCGTGATCACCGCGTGTTTCTTTCGGTGCTTGCTCTTTTATTTTTGCATTGCATCATGTCATCATGCCATCATGTCATTAATCTTTGCATAAAAATCCACCTAAATAAATTGCATGGATCTTCGGTCCATTTAAATCGAGGGAATTCACATGGTGATTTCTCTTTATAACATATCCTCCTAATATTTAGGGAGCTATATTAAAATATTCCATTAGTTGGAGTTCACCATAACACACTTGCAAATATCCCAATGCCTTTGTTATCTTAATTCTTGGTCTCCAACCTCGCATTATATTTTTTTCATCTTATTCCGGAGCCCCACCAAAATCCGAACATTTTTGGACCTTCCCAACCCTCACTTCCTTCAAATCATTTGAATTTATAATCTTCCAATCAGGCCACCTCTATTTTTCCTGGAACGAGCATATTTTTGTGAGTCCGGGAAAATTACCCGCATGTGCAAATTCTTTCCCTAACCCTATCTTTCTTTTTCTTCTCTCTATTACTTTTCTGCTAAAAGAGAAAGAAGAGAGAGGGAGAAGAGAAGCCCAGCAGCCGCATCCCACTAGGCCAGGCCTCTGGTCAATTTTTCCTCTCAACTGGGCCGGCCTCTAAGGCCCAGCCGCCCTCACCAGCTTCCTAACCCTAGCCCTCACCATGCTCTGGCCCGATCCCCTCTCTCCTCTTCGGTCTCCTCCTGCCGCCGCACACACACGCACGCATCGAGCAGAGCCCGCTCGATCCCCTCGCCTCCATCCTCCACGAGCCGGTCTCCCCGCCTCTGGCAACGGCCGCCGTCCCGTGCCCAAGCTCCGCCGCTTGCGAGCCTCCTCCTCTGCTTCGCTCCCTCCTCTCGCTCCCCTCACTCGTCCTTGCCTCCCATGGCGCCCGAAGCCCTGCTCCCGGCCTCTCTCGCCGCCACTCGCAGAGAGGAGCAGAGCCCCGCACGCCGTCCTCTGCCGATGGCGAGCGCGACCACGACGGCTTCTCCTGACCCTGCCGCGGCCACCTCTCCCCGCCTGCATCGCGCTGCCCCATCGGAGCTCCTTCGCCCGAGCACCCATGGAGAGGGCCTCTCGAGTCCTCCTCGCGCCGTGCCAGTGAACCCGCCGGCGTCCTCGACCTTTAGGCCACCCCGTCGCGCCCCTGCCTCCTCGACCTCCTGACTCCCTCACGCCGAAGCCGCACGGGAGACGAGCTCCCCGCAGCAGTGCCCGACCCCGCGCTCGTCTCTTTGCCCGGACGGCCGCATCGTCCGCATCTACCTCGCCGGCGAGCAGCCCGCTAGGACAGGCCAGTCCCGCTTGGAACAAGCCTCCTCCACGCGCCAAGTCCTGCGGCCGTCGCCCCTGCATCGCGCCGAGTTCCTGCATCGCGCCCTGTTGCTGTTGACGCCAAGTCCAACAGTCATCGAGCGTGGAATTCGCCAAGTACACCACCGGCAAGACTAAAACACTGAAACGACAAGGTCGACTATGTTTTGCTGCCTCTCCGGATCGCCAAGTTCCACAAGACACAAGTACCACGACGACCGTTGTTCGCCAAGTACCCTCTCCGGATCGTCAAGCTCGAATACCGATGACATGTACCACAACCGTCGCCTTGGGTTTCGCCAAGTTCCTATACGACCCGTGTTCAACTACCGTCTCCCCGAAGACTTGGATTCGTCAAGTACCTCTCCGAAACGAACGTGTACCACTACTTCCACTTCGAACGCGTTCCGCCTCAAATGCACGTTTTGAAGGTATATCGCCTAGACGACGGCCGTGAACGTATGATTGTGATGTATGAGTTGATCATGTTCGAACCGTGTCCCAATTGTCGCTTGCGCGTTCCTTGTTTCCATGCCGCCATACCGTGGGAACCCGGTAACCGGGAGCCCCCACCATTCTCTTGCGTGTTTCACACATCCGCACAATTCTTCTTGTGCCGGTATCTCCGTGAGCTACCGGAACCGACATGTTGCCGTGGCACCATTTTCGGATTCGTTGCTGTGGCACCCTTTTTCGTTCCACCACGGTAACAAACGCTTCATTACATGCTCATGTCCACGCTTTCATAAAAATTGCATATACCTTGCATTATGTCATCCGCATCATGATAACAACATGTAAAATGTCTAAAATTGATGTTTGCATTAAAATTGCTAATTGACATGAGGAGTTATCGGAATTGTTGTTTGTCATCTCCGGCCTCATTTAAACTTGCCTAAATAGGTAGATTATTATGCTTCACCTCTTGCCATGGTAATCAACATTTAATATGGTCGAGTACATAATGAGAGTGAACTAAATAATTGATGTGGTGTTTCGTCAATATGCAACTCGTTGCATATTGAGCTCCACTTAATTTGTAGTGTTGTTTGTTGCACTTTGCCATGCCATGCTCATTAAACCGGACATGCATCATATTCGTTTTTGCATCATGCCATGTGTATGTGGTGGTTGTTTACTATATTGTTTGTTTCTTTCCGGGTTGCTTCTTTCGTTAGCTTCGGTTTCGTTCCAGAGTTGTGAGGATTCGTTCGACTACGTCCGTTTGTCTTCTTCATGGACTCGTTCTTCTTCCTAGCGGGATCTCAGGCAAGATGACCATACCCTCAAAATCACTTCTATCTTTGCTTGCTAGTTGTTCTCTCTATTGCTATGCCGCGTTACCTACCACTTGCTATATCATGCCTCCCAAATTGCCATGAACCTCTAACCTTTGTCACCCTTCCTAGCAAACCGTTGTTTGGCTATGTTACCGCTTTTGCTCAGCCCCTCTTATAGCGTTGGTAGTTGCAGGTGAAGATGAAGTTTGTTCCATGTTGGAACATGGATATTTTGGAATATCAAAATATCTCTTATTTAATTAATGCATCTATATACTTGGTAAAGGGTGGAAGGCTCGGCCTTATGCCTGGTGTTTTGTTCCACTCTTGCCGCCCTAGTTTTTTCGTCATACCGGTGTTATGTTCCCGGATTTTGCGTTCCTTACACGGTTGGGTGATTTATGGGACCCCCTTGACAGTTCGCTTTGAATAAAACTCCTCCAGCAAGGCCCAACCTTGGTTTTACCATTTGCCTCACCACCACCTACTTTTCCCTTGGGAGTCCCTCTCTCGAGGGTCATCTTTATTTCAGCCCCCCGGGCCAATGCTTGTCTAAGTGTTGGTCCGAACTAGAGCCCCTTGCAGCGCCACCTCGGGGAAACTTGAGGTCTGGTTTTAGTTGTACGCAGTGCTCATCCGGTGTTGCCCTGAGAACGAGATATGTGCAGCTCCTATCGGGATGTCGGCACATCGGGCGGTCTTGCTGGTTTTGTTTTACCATTGTCGAAATGTCTTGTAACCGCGATTCCGAGACTGATCGGGTCTTCCCGGGAGAAGGAATATCCTTCGTTGACCGTGAGAGCTTATCATGGGCTAAGTTGGGACACCCCTGCAGGGTATTATCTTTCGAAAGCCGTGCCCGCGGTTATGTGGCAGATGGGAATTTGTTAATATCCGGTTGTAGAGAACTTGACACTTGACCTTAATTAAAACGCATCAACCGCGTGTGTAGCCGTGATGGTCTCTTCTCGGCGGAGTCCGGGAAGTGAACACGGTTTCTGGGTTATGTTTGACGTAAGTAGAGGTTCAGGATCACTTCTTGATCATTGCTAGTTCACGACCGTTCCGTTGCTTCTATTCTCGCTCTCATTTGCGTATGTTAGCCACCATATAAGCTTAGTGCTTGCTGCAGCTCCACCTCATTACCCTTTCCTTCCTTTAAGCTTAAATAGTCTTGATCTCGCGGGTGTGAGATTGCTGAGTCCTCGTGACTCACAGATACTTCCAAAACAGTTGCAGGTGCCGATGAGACCAGTGCAGATGACGAAACCGAGCTCAAGTGGGAGCTCGATGAAGATCTTGTCCGTTGTGTTGCTTCTTTTCATGTTGTTCGGTAGTGGTGCCCAGTTGGGGATGATCAGGGATCTAGCAGTTGGGTTGTCTTCTTTTAATTTGGTTCCGTAGTCGGACCTATGTGTGTATCTCTGATTGTTGTATGATTTATTAATGTATTGTGTGAAGTGGTGATTGTAAGCCAACTCTTTATCCCATTCTTGTTCATTACATGGGATTGTGTGACGATGACCCTTCTTGCGACAAAACCACAATGCGGTTATGCCTCTAAGTCGTGCCTTGACACGTGGGAGATATAGCCACATCGTGGGCGTTACACGGCTGGGACTAGTGCCCAACCGGATTACCATTGTACCCCCGGGGGGTAGGCCTATATAAACCCCCCGGGACACCCATGCAAAGGGTTGGTTTTTGAGCATAGCACACACACACCATAGAGAGAGAAGTGAGAGCTAGCCTTGTTCTTCTTCTCCCTTGAACCCAACAGCTCCAGGAGCGATTGTAGCTACCTTTTCCTGATCTAGTGATCATGCGGAGACCCCGCAGAGCAGGACTAGGGGTGTTATCTCCTCGGAGAGCCCCGAACCTGGGTAAGATCCGCCGGCGTGCATGTCTTCGCCTCATCCCATTTCCAGGCACCGGCGACGTCTTATTGGCACCCACAATGATAAGCCACCCATTGGCATATGTCGCACCAACCACCCGACACTCCCCGTGTGATCGAGAGAAGACCAAATCATATTGCAGTGGATGTTCCTCCGTCATGTGTGGTTCATTCTCATGGTTCCAGCTGTTGGTGAGACCACTTACGTTTGCAAGAGGAATTGTAGACTTCACAAACAAATTTGTCTTTCACTCTGTACTGAATGTTGGCCCAGAGAAGCATCCATGTTAGTAGGAAGAACATATGTTTTTTCTAGATCTTTGCTTTTGGAGCTACATATTTGTATATGATCCGTGAATCATTGAGATGCATTATCATGTTACTAGTTGGTTCTGAATTTGAGCTACTAATGTGAACATATTACAATGCCGGGCCTGTGAGTCTCGTGTGAACGTTTCGAACGGATCGGCTCTTACTACTGTGCACAGCATGATCCTGATTTCTGTGTTCTCGGTGTTTACAAGTAATAGCAGTTCCTTATTTCTGTTCGCTCAGTGTTTACAAGTTACTTATTAATCACTAGCTAGCCTACTAATACGCTCCTAGCAGTTTTAGTTGCGACGCAAGATCCAAAGGTGGCAGTTTTCTGAATAAAAATGCCTACCTCTGAAGAAACTGACAAGCTGTTCTGAAGAAAATGCCATGCGAATCTGAAGAAACTACCAGCAAAAACATTCACAAATGCCTTATCTCCCAGTGAATGTTCATCAGCTAATGCGATCCTACACGTACACTATCCGACCTACTCGATCCTACACGTACACTATCCGACCTACTCGATCCTACATGAATAAATAGCGGATCAGCACGTACTACCTCCTTTCCGGTTTGCAGGGCTCAATTCAAAAATCTCACCAGCCAAGGGAGATGGTGAGTGGTGGAATCATTTTTGACAAGGAGGGAGTACCTCATCTAGATTATTCGAGTGCACTCGTTTGACCGTCATGCCGATGTGCGACCCGGCACGAACGGTACGCACCACTGACGGGATGGGACGGCACATCAATTTTTCCAGTTTTCCACGGTAAGCTGGCGCGCTAAGCCATGCCTGCTTATGCAATGATTTCCGATGATCGTCGCGTTTCCCACGACATGTTGCTTCAACTACCTTGGTTGGTGAGATTTTTGATGACCGTCGCGTTTCCCGTGCCACGCTTCTACACGTACACTATCCGCCTATAATTACTGGTTCCCGGCGTTCTCCGGTAGCACCGTCACCCAACTCGCCCTATCGGCTCCCCTCACAACCCCCACCGGCCCGACATCGCTCGCCACTTGCCCTCGCTCTCGCCACGTCCGTCATGCCCCCGACTGTCCAAAATAGGCGACACCAGAGGCGCTCACCGCCAGAGCTAGTGTTCGGTTATTCACCGGAAGGAAGACGGAGGGAGGAGGCATTCTATCGTTCGTTAGATGGCAATGCGGAGGTCGAGGACTTGTTGTAGCGCGACCGCCTGGAGGAGGAGCAGCGTATCACCGATTTGTGCCGCCAGCGAGGCATGGACCAGCAGTGCACCGCCGCTTTGAGTCGCGAGCAGAGCACCCACGACTGGGCTGACTACGTGGCGGTCAGTGTCGGATCACGGGTTCCGGCAAAACCCTTAAGGTTCAAACTCTAGGGTGCGCGTGAAGTTCTTTCCCCCCTACCGATCCACGCCCTAGCTTGCTAAGATCTCGCGGACGAACTCAACGAACTCACAACACAAGAGACACAAGATTTATACTGGTTCGGGCCACCGTTGTGGTGTAATACCCTAGTCCAGTGTGGTGGTGGTGGATTGCCTCTTGGGCTGATGATAAACAGTACAAGGGGAAGAACAGCCTCCTGAGGTTGAGGTGTTCTTGTGCTTGGTGTGTGGCTAACGATTAGCTAAAGATCAGATGCCTCCGAATCAGTTATCCCCTACGGTGGTGGCTAGTTCTACTTATATAGGCCCTGGTCCTCTCCCCAAATATTGAGCAGGAAGGGAGCCAACAACGGCCGATTTGAAAGGGGACAGCTAGTACAGCTTATCTTGACAAAAGTAGTCTTTGCCTGCAAAAGGCTCAGGCGGTGACGCTGCCTTGGGCTCCATGGTGACCTCCGTCTTGCCGTCCTGCTGGTCTTGGTCTCGTTGCACCGATATGGAAACCTTTGCTTGACGCCTCGGTACTCCGCGCCTGCGCTTGCTTCCTTGGCACCAAACGGGAAACAAGGACAGTGCGCGCGCTGGCGCCCGCCTGGTCTCGATCGTCATGGCTCACGTCACGAGAACCTCGCGAGGTTTGCCTTGCCTTGATCTCTCCGCTCCTCACGAGCCAACCTGGTGAGGCCGCTCCTGAGGAGGTCTTGTGTCGTCCGCCTCGCGAGGCTTGGGCCCTCGTGAGGGTCTTGAATGCCGTGTTGATGAAGATGGGCCGTACGGGCCTGCTAGCATAGCCACGCCGTGGGCCACAGGCAGGCAAGTCTCGGGAGCCCCGTTCCCAGAACGCCGACAGTAGCCCCCGGGCCCAAGGCGCGCTCGGGCTTGGCTTCAAGGCGAAGCCAAAGGTCAAGTACGGAGCGCCACGGGCCCCGACAGCAGGCGGCCTTCGGACGCTGCGTGTTACTCCTCTTCAGGCGCATGCGCGCCCCTTGTGGATGCTTGGAGATGAAGAAGACAAGATTCGCCTGAGCTCGGTGGCCTTGCCCGACGACGAGCTATCCGCAGTTTTGCGCCTCTTGGTCGGGGACAACCAAGAGTACCCACCGAGCGCCTTTGTTCCTTTGTTCCGCCGCACGGACTGGGAGCAGATCGTGGCCGCCCGGCCGACTTTTGACGCGCGCGGGCTGGTGCCGCCGGCGCCTGCCCGGGCCTCTGCAGCGCCGAAGCCGGTGGAGCTATCTTCCGATGAGTCCCACAGGGAGGAAGAGGGAGAGGAGGGAGACTCGGAGGCGACCCCCGAAGAGATGGGGGAGACCTCCCCCTTGAGCAAAGCTGACATCCTCCGCGCCCTTCCTGATGACGCCGAGGTCGACGCCCGCCAAGAGGAGGGAGAGCTGCCCGTTATCCCGACGAGGGGCAGGTCGTCGCTGGTTTCTCGAGGTGCTGCCTCTGCCTTGACGTCGTCTGGAGCCGCCGCCGGCCCTTCTGCTGCACCGCCTTCTGCTCCCGGGTCCCGTGTGCCCACTCCTCAGGCACCGAAGCTTTCGGGTATTAGGCTCCCCAAGCGGAAGGTGGACTATGTCGCGGTGGATATGTAAGTGCTTCGAGGTTCGTCTTGTTCCTGCTCATACTTGCTACTTTCTAACGTTCACCCTTGGTTGATCAGGCCGATGCCTTCGGCGAAGAAAAGGAAGGAGGATACAGCGGCCGCGCCCCCCTCTGCGGAGAAAGGAGGCGACAACACTGGCACTTCCCCAGCCCGGTCGCCCTCGCGAGGCCAAGAGGAGCATTGTCGGGAGGAGTCAGTTCCCGTGGCCCCGTTGGCTCCGGAAGTGCCGGTGCCTGGCTCGGCTGATGAGGTCCCAAAGGCTCAGGAGCCCTTGATCTCCCAGGCTCTGGTGACAATGCCGCCCCCTCCTCCTGCTGCGCCTCTGGCCCCAGGTTCTTCTGCTTCCTCTTCCGTCTTGGAGCGCGTCCTTTCGGAGATGGCCCAGCTGCGGGAAGATCTCCTGGGCGCGGACCCGCGCCTGGTAACCGGGCACCTGGAGCTGGCCTCCGGCTGGCTTCACTCTGACTCGGCGGTTCGAGCGTCGCTGAGTCAGGCCGCGGCGGCCTCCGAGAAGGAGAAGCAGGCCGCCGCCAAAGCCGCGGCCGATCGCGAGGCGGCGCTGAAGGACGTCGAGGCCGCCCGCGACCGCTGCCGAGAACTGGAGGACGAGCTGAAGAGCCTGCGCGACCAGCGCGCAGAAGAAGCACGTGGCCGCCAGGCGAAGGAGGAGGAGATGAGGGCCCGGGAGGACGCCATCAAGGGCTGCAACGCCGAGGTGGGAGAGCTGGCGAAGGCGCAGGCCACTGAGTGCAGCCGGCTGGAGGAGTTGGAGCGGAAGGCGAAGGTGAAGGAGGCCGATCATGACGCCAAGGCGAAGGTCCTGGCTGAAGACCGCGTGGCCTTCGCGCTTCTCGAGGAAAGGTCCAGCGTGGCGCTGAAGTCACTGTACGAGAAGGGCTTGGAGAAGCTGCTGACCACCGACGAGGATGGCCCTTCTCAGCTACTTCCCCACTTGGTGAAGGCGCTTGAGGAAGTCGTGGAGGGCATCGGTCCCATGGCTGAGGCAAAGGCTCGTGTCCTTTCTTCAGCTGCACTGACGTGTGTCTTCAGCCATCTGTACCTTCGTGACCCCAGTGCTCGTCTTGACGAGCTACTGGAGCCTGTAGCAGATGAACACTGCACGGCTGCCGCCGCAGCCATGAAAGGTCAAGTGGAGGCCCTGCTGAAGAAGTTCCGCGGCTTCGTCCTCGCGCCATCGACCGGCGATGCCACCGATCCTGCGGCTCCATCTGGCGGTGTAGGTGAAGGCGACGCTACCAAGGGAGGAGCACCTTCTGCGGGTGATGGCGGTGTCCAGGGGTGACTAACTTGCGGCTGGTTCCCTATTTTATCCCTGCAACATGTATCATGGCTCGTGGAGACGTTTAAACTCGTGCTTGGTATTTGGGGGAACGATATGGCTTGTGATATTTTCTTTGAGATTTTGCGATTTTCTTCCTATTTGCTTTGTGTTCTGCGTCGGCAGAGCCCGGCCCCGCGCATACCTCAACCGTCGTTGGGCCGACAAGAGACCAGGACGGACCAAGGAGTGAGGGGCTACGTGACCAGTTAGGCTCCTGAGTCGCGATGCTCAGGAGTCCCCCTTGACGCGCAAACAGTTTATAGGAAGAATACGAGAGGATAGGTTAATGTTCTACGTCAGCAGAGCCCGGCCCGTGCATACCTCAACCCCCGTTGGGGCGACTGGAGACCAGGACGGACCAAGGAGTGAGGGGCTACGTGACCAGTTAGGCTCCTGAGTCGCGATGCTCAGGAGTCCCCCTTGACGCGCAAACAATCTCCATGTCCGAGGGACCTGGCTTGGGCGGCGTACGCTTGGGTGTGATCCAAGCGCAGCCCCCGTGCCCAGCCTCCTCGCGCGACTCTCCCCAGGGGCGGCGTTTCGGTGAGGCCGGACACTAAGCTCTGAGCTCCCTGAGGTTGGTACGGCTGTGAGGCCGCCCTCAGTTGTTTATCACCAGCGCGGAGCGTAGTGCTTCCGCTTGTGCATGGGCATAGCCGCTCCTCGGCAGTGTCGACGGCCAGCGCGGAGCATGGTGCTTCCACTTGTGCGTGGGAGGGGGGCTCCCTACCGCGGAGAGCCCCCGGGGCGTGTACAGCCCCGCCCTGACACGTGGCTTGCAAGGCAGGGCTAGAAGAGGTGTATCTGGGCACTCGTGAGCCAGCGCGGGACTCACAAGGCCCTACCTCAAGGCGAGTTGCGCCTGGTCTTGGTTCTTGTTCGTTGTGCTGGTCCTGTGAGGTGGTCAGACAACCTGCGCCGGACGAATCTCCTGAGGTTATCGCGTGAGAGGGCCAAGCACCAACGGCCCCAGGAGGTGACGTGAACGGGGCCGACCCGTCAGACAGAGCTCAGCCGTTGGATTTATCAACGCTGTTGGGACGGGCCCGAGCACAGACGCCGTGCTTAACCTACTCACGCGAAGGATCCTGAAGAAAAACGGCCGGCGCGCGGCTCCCATGATAGGTGACGATCAAGGAGGTAATAGTCATAGACAGATTAGGCATGGAAAGCATACTGGCTTAGGTAAATGCAGAGAAGTTACATGCCACCGGGTCCGGCCCGAGCGGCTTGGGGATGATGCAGCCCGAGGGGCGCCCCCGGCAAGGTAAGCTAAAGACATAAGAAAAGGGATACATGCCACAGGGACGAACCCATGCGGCCTAGGAATGATGCAGCCCGAGGGGCGCTCCCAGCTAAATAAAATTGGAAAAATGTCTCCTAGTTCTGTCGATGAAGGGATGTCGGGGCAGCTGGAGGTACGCGGCGAAGGAGTTGCTCCTCATGAGCCACCGGGGCCCTGAGCCCCAGGATGCTCTGGGGGTTGATACGTCCATTTTGCATCATGCTTTTATATCGATATTTATTGCATTATGGGCTGTTATTACACATTATGTCACAATACTTATGCCTATTCTCTCTTATTTTACAAGGTTTACATAAAGAGGGAGAATGCCGGCAGCTGGAATTCTGGGCTGGAAATGGAGCAAATATTAAAGACCTATTCTGCACAACTCCAAAAGTCCTGAAACTCCACGGAAGTTATTTTTGGAAATAATAAAAAATACTGAGCGAAGAAAATACCAGAGGGGACCCACACCCTGGGCATGAGGGTGGGGGCGCGCCCTACCCCCCTGGGCGCCCCCTACCTCGTGGGCCCCCTGGTGGCCCTCCGGTGCCCATCTTCTACTATATGAAGTCTTTCGTCCGAAGAAAAATCATAAGCAAGCTTTCAGGATGAGACTCCGCCGCCACGAGGCGGAACCTTGGCGGAACCAATCTAGGGCTCCGGCAGAGCTATTCTGCCGGGGACACTTCCCTCCGGGAGGGGGAAATCATCGCCATCGTCATCACCAACGCTCCTCTCATGGGGAGGGGGCCAATCTCCATCAACATATTCACCAGCACCATCTCCTCTCAAACCCATGTTCATCTCTTGTATCCAATTCATGTGTCTAAGTCTGAGATTGGTACCTGTAGGTTGCTAGTAGTGTTGATTACTCCTTGTAGTTGATGCTAGTCTGTTTATTTGGTCGAAGATCATATGTTCAGATCCTATATGCATATTAATACTCCTCTGATTATGAGCATGAATATGCTTTGTGAGTAGTTACATTTGTTCCTGAGGACATGGGAGAAGTCTTGCTATTAGTAGTCATGTGAATTTGGTATTCGTTCGATATTTTGATGAGGATTATGTTGTCTCTCCTCTAGTGGTGTTATGTGAACGTCGACTACATGACACTTCACCATTGTTTGGGCCTAGAGGAAGGCATTGGGAAGTAATAAGTAGATGATGGGCTGCTAGAGTGACAGAATCTTAAACCCTAGTTTATGCGTTGCTTCGTAAGGGGCTGATTTGGATCCATATGTTTCATGCTATGGTTAGGTTTACCTTAATATTTCTTTTGTAGTTGCGGATGCTTGCAATAGGAGTTAATCATAAGTGGGATGCTTGTCCAAGTAAGGACAACACCCAAGGACCGGTCCACGCACATATCAAATTATCAAAGTACCGAACGCGAATCATATGAATGTGATGAAAACTAGCTTGACGATAATTCCCATGTGTCCTTGGGAGCGATTTTCTCTATGTAAGAGTTTGTCCAGGCTTGTCCTTTGCTACAAAAAGGATTGGGCCACCTTGCTGCACTTTATTTACTTTTTTACTTGTTGCTCGTTACAAATTATCTTATCACAAAACTATCTATTACCTATAATTTCAGTGCTTGCAGAGAATACCTTGCTGAAAACCGCTTATCATTTCCTTCTGCTCCTAGTTGGGTTCGACACTCTTACTCATTGAAAGGACTATGATAGATCCCCTATACTTGTGGGTCATCAAGACTCTTTTCTGGCGCCGTTGCCGGGGAGTGAAGCGCCTTTGGTAGGTGGAATTTGGTAAGGAAAAATTTATATAGTGTGCTGAAATTTACTGTCACTTGTTGCTATGGAAAGTAATCCTCTGAGGGGCTTGTTTGGGGTATCTTCACCCCGACCAGTAGAGCAAAGATTTGCTCCTCAACCTACTGAACCTACTGAAAAATTAAAATGTCTACTTTGAAATTCCTTCGGGTATGATAGAAAAACTGCTAGCTAACCCTTTTGCAGGAGACAGATCATTACATCCTGATGAGCACCTAATCTATGTGGATGAAGTTTGTGGATTATTTAAGATTGCCGGTATGCCCGATGATGTTATCAAGAAGAAGGTCTTCCCTTTATCTTTGAAGGGAGATGCATTGACATGGTACAGGCTATGTGATGATATGGGATCGTGGGACTATAAGCGATTGAAATTGGAATTTCATCAGAAGTTTTATCCTATGCATCTTATTCATCGTGATCATAATTATAAATATAATTTTTGGCCTCGCGAAGGAGAAAGCATCGCTCAAGGTTGGGGGAGGCTTAAGTCAATGTTATATTCATGCCCCAATCATGAGCTCTCAAGAGAAATGATTATTCAAAATTTTTATGCTCGGCTTTCTGACAACAATCGCACCATGCTCGATACTTCTTGTACTGGTTCTTTTATGATGAAGACTATTGAATTCAAGTGGGATTTATTGGAAAGAATTAAACGCAACTCTGAGGATTGGCACCTCGACTAAGGTAAGGAGTCAGGTATAACACCTAAGTTTGATTGTGTTAAATCTTTTATGGATACCGATGTTTTCCGTAAATTTAGCACTAAATATGGACTTGACTCTGAGATAGTAGCTTCTTTTTGTGAATCTTTTGCTGCTCACGTTGATCTCCCTAAGGAGAAGTGGTTTAAATATAATCCTCCCACAGAAGTAAAAGTAGTTGCACCTATTAAAGTTGAAGAAAAGACTATCACTTATAATGATCCTATTGTTCCTACTGCTTATGTTGAGAAACCGCCTTTCCCTGTTAGGATAAAGGATCATGCTAAAGCTTCAACTGTGGTTCATAAAAGCAATATTAGAACCTATACACCTCCTGAGCAAGTTAAAGTTGAACCTATTATTGCTATTGTTAAAGATCTCTTGGCTGATAATATTGATGGGCATGTTATTTATTTCTGTGATGAAACTGCTAGAATTGCTAAACCTTGTGCTAAAGATAAACCTAGACCTGTGGTAGGCATGCTTGTTATTTCTGTTAAAATAGGAGGTCATTGTTATCATGGCTTATGTGACATGGGTGCTAGTGCTAGTGCAATACCTATTGGCTTATAAAAAGAAATTATGCATGGTATTGCAACCGCTGAGTTAGAAGAAATTGATGTTACCATTAAGCTTGCCAATAGAGATACTATATCGCCAATTGGAATTATTAGAGATGTTGAAATCTTGTGTGGGAAAAATAAATATCCTGCTGATTTTCTTGTTCTTGGTTCCCCACAAGATAGCTTTTGTCCCATTATATTTGGTAGACCCTTCTTAAACACTGTTAATGATAAGATAGACTGCGAAAAGGATGTTGTTACTATTGGTTTAGGTGATATGTCTCATGAGTTTAACTTTTCTAAATTTCATAGACAACACCGTGAAGAGGAATTGCCTAGTAAAGATGAAATTATTGGTCTTGCTTCTATTGCCGTACCTCCTAGTGACCCTTTAGAAAAATATTTGCTAGACCATGAAAATGATATGTTTATGAATGAAAGAAGGGAAATAGATGAAGTATTCTTTAAACAGGGACCTATTCTGAAACACAACTTGCCTGTGGAAATCTTAGGGGATCCTCCTCCACCCAAGGGTGATCCTGTGTTTGAGCTTAAACCATTGCCTGATACTCTTAAATATGCTTATCTTGATGAAAAGAAGATATATCCTGTTATTATTAGTGCTAACCTTTCAGAGAAGGAGGAAGAAAAATTATTGAAGACTCTAAAGAAGCACCGTGCTGCTATTGGATCCTAAGATGAAAGAAGTGGTAAGAAAGGAAATATTAAAGCTCCTCGAGGGCATTAGTTCCACTCTATGTCAACACAAAATAAATTTGGAGAAAGACGCCAAACCAGTTGTTGATCATCAACGACGGATGAATCCTAAGATGAAAGAAGTGGTAAGAAAGGAAATATTAAAGCTCCTCGAGGCAGGTATAATCTATCTCGTTGCTGATAGTCAGTGGGTAAGTCCTGTCCATTGTGTCCCTAAGAAGGGAGGTATTACTGTCGTTCCTAATGATAAAGATGAACTGATTCCGCAAAGAATTATTACAGGTTATAGGATGGTAATTGATTTTCACAAATTAAATAAAGCTACTAAAAAAGATCATTACCCCTTAGCTTTTATTGATCAAATGCTAGAAAAATTATCCAAACATACACATTTTTGCTTTCTAGATGGTTATTCTGGTTTCTCTCAAATACCCGTGTCAGCTGATGATCAAGCTAAGACCACGTTTACTTGCCCTTTCGGTACTTTTTCTTATAGACGTATGCCTTTTGGTTTATGTAATGCACCTGCTACCTTTCAAAGATGCATGATGGCTATATTCTCTTACTTTTGTGAAAAAGATTTGTGAGGTTTTCATGGACGATTTCTCCGTTTATGGATCCTCTTTTGATGATTGCTTGAGCAACCTTGATCAAGTTTTGCAGAGATGTGAAGAAACTAACCTTGTCTTGAATTGGGAGAAGTGCCACTTTATGGTTAATGAAGGCATTGTCTTGGGGTATAAAATTTTTGAAAGAGGTATTGAAGTTGATAAAGCTAAAGTTGATGCCATTGAAAAGATGCCATGTCCCAAGGACATCAAAGTTATAAGAAGTTTCCTTGGTCATGCCAGTTTTTATAGGAGATTCATTAAGGACTTCTCAAAAATTTCTCGGCCTCTGACTAATCTATTACAAAAAGATATACCATTTGTCTTTGATGATGATTGTGTAAAAGCATTTGAAATACTTAAGAAAGCATTAATCTCTACACCTATTGTCCAGCCACCTGATTGGAACTTACCCTTTGAAATTATGTGTGATGCTAGCGATTATGCTGTGGGTGTTGTTCTAGGGCAAAGAGTTGTTAAGAAATTAAATGTCATTCAATATGCTAGTAAAACTCTAGATAATGCTCAGAGAAATTGTGCTACTACTGAGAAAGAATTCTTAGCAGTTGTATTTGCTTGTGATAAGTTCAGACCTTATATTGTTAATTCTAAAGTAACTATTCACACAGATCATGCTGCTATTAAATATCTTATGGAAAAGAAAGATGCTAAACCTAGACTTATTAGATGGGTTCTCTTGCTACAAGAATTTGATTTGCATATTATTGATAGAAAGGGAGCTGAGAACCCCATTGGAGACAACTTGTCTAGGTTAGAGAATGTTCTTGATGACCCACTACCTATTGACGATAGCTTTCCTGATGAACAATTAAATGTCATAAATGCTTCTCGAACTACTCCATGGTATGCTGATTATGCTAATTATATTGTTGCTAAATTTATACCACCTAGTTTCACATACCAGCAAAAGAAAAAGTTTTTCTATGATTTGAGACATTACTTTTGGGATGACCCACATCTTTATAAAGAAGGAGTAGATGGTGTCATTATATGTTGTGTACCTGAGCATGAACAGGAACAGATCCTACGCAAGTGTCACTCCGAGGCTTATGGAGGACACCACGCTGGAGATAGAACTGCACATAAGGTATTGCAATCCGGTTTTTATTAGCCTACTCTCTTCAAGGATGCCCTTAAGTTTGTCTTATCTTGTGATGAATGTCCAAGAATTGGTAATATTAGTAGACGTCAGGAAATGCCTATGAATTATTCACTTGTTATTGAACCATTTGATGTTTGGGGCTTTGATTATATGGGACCGTTTCCCGCCTCTAATGGATATACACATATTTTAGTTGCTGTTGATTACGTTACTAAGCGGGTAGAAGCTATTCCAACTTGTAGTGTTGATCATAACACTTCTATTAAGATGCTTAAAGAAATTATTTTTTCGAGGTTTGGAGTCCCTATATATTTAATGACTGATGGTGGTTCACATTTTATTCATGGTGCTTTCCTTAAAATGCTTGCCAAATATGATGTTAATCATAGAATTGCATCCCCTTATCACCCACAGTCTAGTGGTCAAGTAGAATTGAGTAACAGAGAGCTCAAATTAATTTTACAAAAGACTATTAATAGATCTAGACAGAATTGGTCCAAGAAACTTGATGATGCATTATGGGCCTATAGAACTGCATATAAAAATCCTATGGGTATGTCTCCCTATAAAATGGTTTATGGAAAAGCATGTCACTTACCTCTCGAACTAGAACATAAGGCATATTGGGCTATTAAAGAGCTCAACTATGCTTTCAAACTTGCCGGTGAGAAGAGGCTATTTGACATTAGCTCACTTGATGAATGGAGAACCCAAGCCTATGAGAATGCCAAACTGTTTAAAGAAAAAGTTAAAAGATGGCATGATAAAAGGATACAAAAGCGTGAGTTTAATGTAGGTGACTATGTATTGCTATACAACTCTCGTTTAAGATTCTTTGCAGGAAAACTTCTCTCTAAATGGGAAGGTCCTTACGTTATCGAGGAGGTCTATCGTTCCGGTGCCATAAAAATCAACAACTTCGAAGGCACAAATCCGAAGGTGGTGAACGGTCAAAGAATCAAACATTGTATCTCAGGTAATCCTATAAATGTTGAAACCAATGTTATTGAAACCGTAACCCTGGAGGAATACATAAGGGACACTTTCCAGAACGTTTCAGACTCCGAAAAGGAACAGGTATGTGGTACGGTAAGAAAACCGACTCCAAAACAATTCTAATGGAAAATTTTCTATGTTTTGGAATATTTAGAAAAATAGAAAAAAAGAAGTAGTCCGGGAAGGACACGAGGTCTCCACGAGGGTGGAGGGCGCGCCCCCGTGCCTCGTGGGCACCTCGTGCGCTCTCCGGACTCCGTTTTCTTGCACGATACGTATTTTGGCCGGTAAAAAATCATTATATAATCTCCCGAAGGTTTTGACCACCGTATCACGCAATTATCCTCTGTTCTTGTTTCTAGCTGTTTTCTGTCAGGGTTGTCAAGGCTAGGCATCATGTCGTCCCCCTCCTCCAACAATGGTGACAATGATGCTTGGCCAATGAAGATAGAGCTAAAGAGGGAAGAACCCACGGAGATCAACAAGGATGAAGGTATCAAGAAGGCCACGGAGTACCAAGCTCCGACATTAGAAGACATCCTTCAACTTGATCACAATATTCTTACCCCAACGGAGATCGAAGCTTTCAAGATGATTGAGTTAGCTCGTATACAAAACAAGTATCTCACGCGTGAAAATATTTTGTTGAAGGAGCATATCGTCGCACTCAAGGGCATTATCCGCAAGTTGGAGGATCTCTTGCGCTCGATGTGCGACTACCCATCAACAACTCCACCATCCTCTTCATCGGCAAACGAGATCTAATCACATGGGTATGGGCACTCCCCTTGGCAACTGCCAAGCTTGGGGGAGGTGCCCCGGTATCGTATCACCATCACACTCCTATCTTTACCGTTTTTCTTAGTTCGATCCTTTTAGTAATATCTAGATCTAGTAGAATAAAGTTTTGGTATGATCTAGTTTTGAGTTTTGCTTTATGATCCCTTTATGTAATCGAGTCCGTGAGCTATATAATAAAGATTAGTGTTGAGTCAAGGGCTTGATTATTTTGCTTTGATCTTGAGTGAATAAAAGAAAAAGAAAAAATAAATAGAAACAAAGAGATCATATTGATCTTATGGAGAGTAATGGCTTCACATATAAAGAGTATGATGATTAAAAGTTGTTGAGAGTTAACAAACATAGCTTTGGTCATCATTGCAATTAATAGGAAGTAATAAAGAAAGAGAGGTTTCACATATAAATATACTATCTTAGACATCTTTTATGATTGTGAGCACTCATTAAAATATGACATGCTAAAGAGTTGATGTTGGACAAGGAAGACAACGTAATGGGTTATGTTTTCTTATATCTGAGATAAAGTATATTGTCATGGATCATCCAACATGTTGAGCTTGCCTTTTCCCCTCATGCTAGCCAAATTCTTTGCACCAAGTAGAGTTACTACTTGTGCCTCCAAATACCCTTACACCCGGTTTTGCGATGAGAGTCCACCATATCTACCTATGGATTGAGTAAGATCCTTCAAGTAAGTTGTCATCAGTGCAAGCAATAAAAATTGCTCTCTAAATATGTATGACTAATTAGTGTGGGAGAAAATAAGCTTTATACGATCTTGTGATGTGGAAGAAATAAAAGCGACGGACTGCATAATAAAGGTCCATATCACAAGTGGCAATATAAAGTGACGTTCTTCCGCATTAAGATCTTGTGCATCCAACCATAAAAGAGCATGACAACCTCTTCTTCCCTCTGCGAAGGGCCTATCTTTTACTTTTACCTCTTACCCTTATGCAAGAGTCATGGTGATTTCCACCTTTCCTTTTTACATTTTATCCTTTGGCAAGCTCAGTGTGTTGGAAAGATCCTGATATATATATCTAATTGGATGTAAGTTAGCATGAGCAATTATTGTTGACATTACCCTTGAGGTAAAAGGTGGGGAGGCGAAACTATAAGCCCCTATCTTCCTCTGTGTCCGATTAAAACTCTGTAACCACAAGTATTGCGTGAATGTTAGCAATTGTGAAAGACTACATGATAGTTGAGTATGTGGGCTTGCTGAAAAGCTTTGACATAGACTCTTTCTGATGTTGTGATAAATTGCACTTGCTTCAGTGACTGAGATTATAGTTTGTTGGTTCTCAATGAAGTTTCTGATTCATACGTGACATTGTGAATAGATTATTACTTGAGCATAAGAAATCATATGACAATATCCATATATGTTGCTGTTATAAGAATGATCATGATGCCCTCATGTCCGTATTTTATTTTATCGACACCTCTACCTCTAAACATGTGGACATATTTATCGTTATCAGCTTCCGCTTGAGGACAAGCGAGGTCTAAGCTTGGGGGAGTTGATACGTCCATTTTGCATCATGCTTTTATATCGATATTTATTGCATTATGGGTTGTTATTACACATTATGTCACAATACTTATGCCTATTCTCTCTTATTTTACAAGGTTTACATAAAGAGGGAGAATGCCGGCAGCTGGAATTCTGGGCTGGAAAAGGAGGAAATATTAGAGACCTATTCTGCACAACTCCAAAAGTCCTGAAACTCCATGGAAGTTATTTTTGGAAATAATAAAAAATACAGAGCGAAGAAAATACCAGAGGGGACCCACACCCTGGGCACGAGGGGGGGCGCCCCCTACCTCGTGGGCCCCCTGGTGGCCCTCCGATGCCCATGTTCTGCTATATGAAGTCTTTCATCCGAAGAAAAATCATAAGCAAGCTTTCGGGACGAGACTCCGCCGCCATGAGGCGGAACCTTGGCGGAACCAATCTAGGGCTCCGGCAGAGCTGTTCTGCCGGGGACACTTCCCTCCGGGAGGGGGAAATCATCGCCATCGTCATCACCAACGCTCCTCTCATCGGGAGGGGGCCAATCTCCATCAACATCTTCACCAGCACCATCTCCTCTCAAACCCTAGTTCATCTCTTGTACTCAATTCTTGTCTCTAAGTCTGAGATTGGTACCTGTAGGTTGCTAGTAGTGTTGATTACTCCTTGTAGTTGATGGTAGTTGGTTTATTTGGCGGAAGATCATATGTTTAGATCCTATTTGCATATTAATAATCCTCTGATTATGAACATGAATATGCTTTGTGAGTAGTTACGTTTGTTCCTGAGGACATGGGAGAAGTCTTGCTATTAGTAGTCATGTGAATTTGGTATTCGTTTGATATTTTGATGAGATGTATGTTGCCTCTCCTCTAGTGGTGTTATGTGAACGTCGACTACATGACACTTCACCATTGTTTGGGCCTAGAGGAAGGCATTGGGAAGTAATAAGTAGATGATGGGTTGCTAGAGTGACAGAAGCTTAAACCCTAGTTTATGCGTTGCTTCGTAAGGGGCTGATTTGGATCCATATGTTTCATGCTATGGTTAGGTTTACCTTAATATTTCTTTTGTAGTTGCGGATGCTTGCAATAGGAGTTAATCATAAGTGGGATGCTTGTCTAAGCAAGGACAGCACCCAAGCACCGGTCCACCCACATATAAAATTATAAAATTACCGAACGCGAATCATATGAATGTGATGAAAACTAGCTTGACGATAATTCCCATGTGTCCTCGGGAGCGCTTTTCTCTATATTAGAGTTTGTCCAGGCTTGTCCTTTGCTACAAAAAGGATTGGGCCACCTTCCTGCACTTTATTTACTTTTGTTACTTGTTGCTTGTTACAAATTGTCTTACCACAAAACTATCTGTTACCTATAATTTCAGTGCTTGCAGAGAATACCTTGCTGAAAACCGCTTATCATTTCCTTCTGCTCCTCGTTGGGTTCGACACTCTTACTCATCGAAAGGACTACGATAGATCCCCTATACTTGTGGGTCATCAGGGGTCCAGGTGGTTCCTTGGGGACCGTCTCCATCTCTGTCAGGACGGCGTGATGCCTGGCCTCCTGAGCTGCCAGGACGCGCTGCAAGTTGCGCTGATAGGCGGACGACACGCTCGGCAGGCCAAAAGGCATGCGTACGTAGCTGTGCGGTGGACCCTCGCAGCGGCCCATGCGTGAAGGCTAGAAGGGCTCCCGAGATACGGCCCTGTTGAGCCCTGGGACGTTGATGCAGACGCGCAGCCTAGCATCCTCGCCTGGATGGGGAGCTGCGCTTCGTGAGCGGCGGTCGCCGCGCAGGGCCCTTGCGTCTTCTAGTTCCTGAGCGGTCCTGGTGATGAACTCCTGAGCGGTGGGCGCTCCTTGCCCTGTGTTATCCTGAGGGAAATGTGCCGTGAAGCACGCCTCCAAGTGGTGCCCGAGCGCCTCCCTCGTGATGTTGGCAAGGTCTGAGGCCCTCCAGAAGAGAGCCCCCGAGCCCTGCCCGAGAAGGGCGCCGGGCGCGCATTCCTATGCGATGGAGGGAGGCGCCCCTGGTGCGGGCGCTGATCCTGACGAGGTTCCGGTCGCGGCGCCACCCTCCTGAGGTCCTGCACGGCGCAGCTGCTTCTTCTTCTTGGAGGTGGCCTTAGGAGGGCACTCGCCCTTGCTGTCGGGGTCGTCAATTGCTGCAGCTTGAAAGGCACGCTCAAGGGAGCACATCGCATATCTTTCTTCGCATGGGACCGTGATGATTCCGCCGCTTCCCGGCATCTTGAGGACATTGTAGCCATGATGGGTCACCGCCATGAACTTGGTCAGGGCTGGGTACCCGAGGATGGCACTGTATGGCAGACAGATGTGCGCGACATCAAAGTCGATGAGTTCGGTGCGGTAGTTCTTGCATTCTCCGAAGGTGACGGGAAGGCGGACCTGCCCGATAGGGGTAGTGGAGCCGTCGGTCACTCCTGAGAAAGGCTTGGTGGGCTGAAGCTGATCATACGGCACTTGGAGGTTGTCGAACGTGTTAACGGACAGGACGCTGAGCCCTGCGCCACCGTCGATGAGGGTCTTGGTAACTTGCACATTGCTGATGACTGGGGAGCAAAGCATCAGGGCGCCTGCGGTGGCCGCGCACTTGAGCTGATCCACCGAACTGAAGGTGATGGCGCACTCGGACCTCTTGAGCAGGCGTGTGGCCTCAAGTTGGGGAGGGCTGCATTCACTTCACGAGCAAACTGTTTGAAGATACGTTGCGAGGCTGGGGCCTGAGCTCCGCCCAAGATGCTGGCGTTAGCACGTGGCTCTTGGAAGCCCTCAGCCTCTCGTCTTGATGGTGTTTGTCATTCCTTCTGGGTGGTGGCGGTAGTGGGGGAAGACCGGCGTTGCCTTGAGGACGATCCTCACAAGGCTGATCCCTCCAGGCGCCCTCGCGAGGCTGATCCTGCCAGCGGTCCTCACGAGGTCGGTCGCGCCACTCCTAGCGCGGGCCACGGTCGTCCCAGCGTCCGCCACCATGTCCTCCTCCTCGGTCGTAGCCCCGGTCATTGCGCTCGTGGCGTCGACCGAAGCGTCCTTCTCGAATGGCTTTGAGGTCTTGACAGTCACTGGTGTTGTGGGTATACAGTTATGGAAGGCGCAGAACGGCCGGCTGCTCTTGGATGACTCAGGCTAATCTCTGCTGCGCTTGGTGTCCAGCTCCGCCGCGAGCACGGCCGCTCCCTTGCGCTTCACGTCCTTGGCCTTGGCTTTCTTCTCCTCCGGGTCCGCAGCCGGGAGCTCAAGGAGGGAGAGGCGCCCTTCCTTAGCTCTTACGCACTTGGTCGCCAGGTTATACAGCTCCAGGGATGTGCACATCTCCTCGTGGATAGCGAGCTCCTCCTTCATCTTGACATCACGGACGCCATCAGAAAACGCGGAGATGATGGCCTAGTCCGTCACCTTGGGGATCTTGAGACGAACGTTGTTGAAGCGCTGGATGTACTTCTAGAGGGTCTCTCCTGGTTGTTGCTTGACGCGGCGCAGGTCACCCGTGGCCGGTGGGCGGTCGCGAGTGCCCTGGAAGTTGGCGGCGAAGCGGTCGCGCATCTTGTCCCAGGAGGAGATCGAGCCTGGAGGTAGGTTCTGGAGCCACGAACGGGCGCCGTCTTTGAGCGCCATAGGGAACCAGTTCGCTATGACTTTCTCGTCACCGTTGGCCACCTCGATGCTCAGCTCGTAGAGCTGCAGGAACTCCGCAGGGTCGGGGGTGCTGTTAGCAAGGAGGCAGATCTGGCTTGAACTATCCCGGCCAGGCGACGCTACGCAGCTTGGGGATGAAGGCGCGGCAACCGGCCGTGGTCACCGGGGCCCGTCTTGGAGGTGGAGCTTGGTCTTGGCGCCCACGCGCCGCTACAGCAAGCGGCGCGGGGCCTTGCCGCGGCAAACGATCATGGCGCGGCGGCGTGCGGAGTGGCGGAGCGTTCTCTTGCGGTCGAGGGACTTCTTGACAGCTTCTTTCTTCACGCGCGGACGCCGGACGCAGTGGGTCGCGCCGCAGAGCCGCACGCATTGGCGCCAGGGCACCGTCTTGGTGCTGAGGTGGTGGAGGTGCTCCGTGAGCTAGGTCGCCCGTAGCTGGCGGAGGGCGAGGCAGTGAGACGGACGGCGCAGGGGAGCCCCCTACGGCGCTGACAAGCTCGGTGATGCGGTCGAGGCAGTCCCCGTAGAGGTCATCGACTGGGCGGTAGCGCAGGAGCTTGTGTGCCATGAGGAGCGTGGCCCGTGTGTCCATGGGAGCGCGACGAGCGTGAGACGACAAACTAGCGAGAGTCGGCGATGGAGTGGCGGTGCGGCCGTCCTGTCGCACCGAGGGGTGCAACGGGGACGCTTGCTGCTCGTTCCCCACCTGGTCGGTGGCGGCGTTGGCGGCAGGCGACGGAGAGCAATGGGGTGGCCCGCCGACAGGGGCCGTCTGAGCAATGCGGGTGGCGAGGGCAGCCCGGCGCTCGGCGCGGGCGCGGCGTGCACTCGCCATGGAGACGATGAAGCGATGTGACGCAGAGCGATGGATGGGAAGCTTCGGCGCCCCCCTACCTGGTGCGCCAAATGTCGGATCATGAGTTCCGGCAAAACCCTTAAGGTTTGAACTCTGGGGTGCGCGCGAAGTTCTTTCCCCCTACCGATCCAAGCCCTAGCTTGCTAAGATCTCGCGGATGAACTCAATGAACTCACAACACAAGAGACACAAGATATATACTGGTTCGGGACACCGTTGTGGAGTAATACCCTACTCCAGTGTGGTGGTGGTGGATTGCCTCTTGGGCTGATGATGAACAGTACAAGGGGAAGAACAACCTCCTGAGGTTGAGGTGTTCTTGTGCTTGGTGTGTGGCTAAGGATTAGCTAAAGGTCAGATGCCTCCGAATCAGTTATCCCCTACGGTGGTGGCTAGTTCTACTTATATAGGCCCTGGTCCTCTCCCCAAATATTGAGCGGGAAGGGAGCCAACAATGGCCGATTTGAAAGGGGACAAGTAGTATAGCTTATCCTGACAAAAGTAGTCTTCGCCTGCAAAAGGCTCTGGCGGTGACGCCGCCTTGGGCTCCATGGTGACCTCCGTCTTGCCGTCCTGCTGGTCTTGGTCTCGTTGCACCGATATGGAAACCTTTGCTTGACGCCTCGGTACTCCGCGCCTACGCTTGCTTCCTTAGAACCAAAGGGGAAACAAGGACACTGCGCGCGCTGGCGCCCGCCTGGTCTCGATCGTCATGGCTCACATCACGAGAACGTCACGAGGTTTGCCTTGCCTTGATCTCTCCGCTCCTCGCGAGCCAACCTGGTGAGGCTGCTCCTGAGGAGGTCTTGTGTCGTCCGCCTCGCGAGGCTTGGCCCCTCGCGAGGGTCTTGAATGCCTTGTTGATGAAGATGGGCCGTACGGGCCGTCTAGCACAGCCACGCCGTGGGCCGCAGGCAGGCAAGTCTGGGGACCCCCGTTCCCAGAACGCTGACAGTCGGCGCCTGACAAATAGCCCTAGAGGCTATCAGGCACGCACGCGTGCGCGGCACCAAATTTTACTACCAGCTCGTCAAGTGGGTTTCCCGCTTAGAAGCCGAAGCTTCGGTGGACCACGCCGGCATGGAAAGGGCCAACGCGCGCGAGCAACGCGCCTTATCGTACCTCCGGCAAGTCCGAGGCGAGGAGGAGGTCGTCGGTGCCGGCATTTAGCGTGTACTGCAGATGGCGGCCGACATCGTCTGGTTAGCTAGGTGTAAGTCAGTACTTGTACACTAGAGTATTAGTGGGAGTAGATAGTTAACTTGGCTATGATGGTTGTCAACGTGGAAGTTCAGTACTCTATATTTGGTCAGACCTGTTACTTTGCTCTGTATGTTGAACTTTCCGTGAGAATGGATGGAATGGGCTGTTATTTTTTTAAATGGGTTGTATTTGTCCACCACGGGTTTAGAGGATGACTTCTGGGCCTACTAGGTTGACGCGTAGACAATCAGGAGATGATTGTACATGGAGAGGATGACAGCAGGGACCCACCAGGGTAATGGCAGTATGCAAGCAAGTGCCTCCTTATTTTAAGCTAGAAAAATGGTTCCTCCTAATGGATTTCTGACATCTGGGACCCATGCCATTGTCAACATAGTCAATAAACGAGAGAATTGCACAACGAGCGGCTGACACGAGGGACCCAGTAACTTGCCCAGTTTTTTTGAGGGAAGTAGCTTGCCTGGTTATCTTTGTTTTTGAGATGAAAGCTGGGTGTCAACTGGGCTGTGCGGGGCACTCTAGACGTCTAGCCAGCCTTTTCTTTTATGTTTGCCACAAGACCAGCCCAGTAGTTTATTTTCTTTCTGAAAATGGCTAGCCTAGTTTTTTTGCTCTTTTGCAGAATACCCTACCGAGGCCTACTTGCTTTGTCAGCCCTGCTGGGCTGCAAATCTTTCAAGACGAGAAAATGGGCTATCTGTAATGAGAAATGGGCTTTACATTTCGAAAACAAATCAAACCGGCAATAAGTTTCAAATTTCTTCTTTTTTCATTTCGAGATTTTTAAATTCCATTGATTTATATGCGTGGACAATTATTTGGATTTTATATTGATATGAATTTATTTTTCAAATTAGTTTGAATGTGACTCGAAATGTCGGGATTAAAAACAGTTGAGCGCACCGAAATATGCAAAATTTCATATAATTTTTAACCGTGGCCACATTATGGGCTTTAATGCTACCAAAGAAAAGATGGGCTCCAAAAAATCCTTAAGAATTAGCGAATGGGCTGTAAATTATTAGAAATAATGGCAGATGGGTTGTATGTTGTTTTCCACACATTTGAGGCTGACTTGTGCGCCTACTATAGGTTGACACATACGCTTTCCTAAAAAAAGGTTGACGCACATGCAACGCCATGTCAACTTAGTCAACACACGAGAGTAGTGACTATTGGATGTCCATCCAACGGCCGTCATGCTTCTTCAATCTCTGCTCTTCCTGCTCCAGCCACTCAAACAAGCGCCGACGGGACTGCCTGCTCCCTCCTCTCGTGGTCGGCTGTGCTGTCCCGCAGGCCTCACCGCCCCACCATACTCCCATCGCTGGCCAAGCCATCCCTCTACTCACCCACACCTGTTGTTATTCTCCGGCGACAGCAGACGAACAAGTAAACCCTCGTACTCCCCTCCGCATGGGAAACAACTACCGAGTCTTCCCTGGCTCCATGTCGTTCCCTTCCTAGGCCTCGCCGTCGTCCACCGCCTTGATCCTCTCGGCGCAGCGTGGTCCACCTGGTCAATGAACGACATCCATCGGAACTGGACTGTATGTGGAGAGGCTGACAGCTGGGTCCACGGCCGCACGCAAGGAAATGCCTCCTCATTACGCGCAAAATAATGATTCCTCCACCTGACAGGTGGGACCCACCGGAAGGGCCTCTGTATTTCATGAAAAAAATGTTCCCCCCACTGACAGGTCAGACCCACTAGCTATATCTTCGCACGCAAGGAAGTGCCTCCTTATTACACGCAAAAAAATGAATACTCCCCCTGCTAGCTGGGACCCACCATAGTGGGAGGCTGACTTGTGGGCCTACTAAGTTGACGCGGACGGAGGGCTTTGTCATCTTAGTCAATATGAACGATTCTAGCTCCAGTGACCGTATGATGTCCATCCAACGACCGTACTGCTTCTTCAACCTCTGGTCTTCTTGCTCCAGCTGCCCAAACCAGCGCCGGTCGCGCCGCCTGCTCCTGCCTCCCGTGGCCGGTTGTGCTGCCACGGAGGCCTCACCGCCCCCTACTACTCCCACCGCTAGCCAGGCCATCCATCTACTCACCCAGACCCCCTATTATTCTGCTCGTCGGGAGGGGTCTGGCGTACTGCAAAACGGAGGAAACAGACTTCTCTTGGACCTGCTACGGTCAAAACAGGGTCCTGTTGATCGAGAGGGGTGTGGAGTACTGCAAAACGGAGGAAACAGACTTGTGTTGGAGTGCTACAGTCGAAACGGGGGTCCTGTTCATCGGGAGGGGTGTGGCGTACGGCAAAACGCGATTCCATGGGATACTTTTCATCTCCACCGTCGACTGCCTCCACGGGCTACTGTTCATCCACCGTCGACCTCCTCCAGCCTCAACCTGCGACTATTCAACCACGTGCTCCCGTTCATCCAGCCTCCACCGCTCCTCCACCGACTACTATTCAACCAGCCCTCTCCGCGGGGTCCTGTTCAACCACCCCTCCATGGGCTACTGTTCATCCAGCCCTCCACCGGCTACTGTTCAACCAGCCCTCCACGTCGTCCTGTTCATCCACCCCCAACTAGCTTGATCGGGGTCCTGTTCATCCAGCGGCATTGACCTCTACTACCACGGGGTCCTGTTCATCCAACCCTCACCGGGAATTGTTCATCCAAACCCCCCCCCCCCAACAACGCTCACTGTTCATCAAGGTAAGGAGGCACGAGGGTTCGATCGGCTTCAGTTAGCAGCAGTAGCGAAGGAATCACTCGGGTTCAGTTAACAGCAAGGGATCGATCGGGGTTCATTAACGTAGCTAGTGCAATCGCTCGGGTTCAGTTAGAGCCCAATGCCTCGCTCGGGTTCAATTAGAGCGCAACGCCTCGCACACATGCGCGTACATGTACGAGAGAAACGCGCGAACCTCCGTGCATCGCTCGGCCCCGACCACCCACCGTAACCGGGAACTCCCCGATATTTTCCTCGCCCTCACTTCTACCATGGTTTTTTTCATCATGGACGGCCCAAAGAATGTCATGCAGCTACGTCTCCGACCCGCCTAGGACGAAAAGCCCATTTTCTGTCATGATTTTTTGTCATAGAAGTAGGAGCCCACCACATCTATGATGATACCGGGTTTTGTCACAATTATCATCATAGAAGTGTCATAAGCATGACAAAAAAAATCGTTCGGCCCAAAATGTCACGGATGTGTCTTTTTTTGTGGTGTTGGGGCACCCGACTGACTAAGGTCCTTATGGATAGTGGCAGTGGATTGAACATTCTGTACGCTGAGGCCCTCCAGGGGATGGGCATTCCGATGTCCAAACTCAGTGAGAGTAACATGCAGTTCCACGGCGTTAATCCCAGAAAAAGGCAAAGTCACTCAGACAGATTGCTCTTGATGTGGTTTTTGGTGATTCCAAGAATTACCGCAAGGAGAAGTTGACGTTTGAGGTGGTGGATTTTCACAGTGCCTACCATGCTATTCTAGGCAGGCCCGCATATGCTCGTTTCATGGCTCGACCATGTCATGTATACCTTAAGTTGAAGATGCCTGGGCCCAGAGGCGTGATCACAGTCACAGGGAGTCGGCAAAGAGTAGAAGAGTGCCTCTAGAAGGGCTCGAAGATTGCCGACGAGCAAATGGCAGCAGTAGAGATGGAAGAATACAAGAAGAATGCAGACCCGAGTGATTTGTTGCGAGCAAAGAAGCATGCTTCTGAGTTCGCATTTCAGTTGGCAGGAGAGACAAAGTCTGTCCATATTCACTCGGAGGATCCCAATGCTGCTCCGACTCACATCTCAACAACACTCGACAGCAAATAGGAAGAAGCGCTCAACCAGTTCCTCCGTGAGAACTGAGACATCTTCGCATGGAAACCAACAGACATGCCAGGTGTACACAGGGGGTTGGCTAAGCACCGTTTGCATGTCGACCCGAAAGAAAAACCCATCAAGGAACACCTCCATCGGTCCGCCGTGGAGAAGAGGAAGAAAATTGGCGAAGAGGTGGCTCGGCTTCTGGCAGCTGAGTTCATCCGTGAGATATACCACTCCGAGTGGCTCGCCAATGTCGTCATGGTCCCCAAGAAAGATGATTCACTCCATATGTGTATCGACTTCAAGCACATCAATCGGGCCTGCCTGAAAGATAACTTTCCTCACCCCCCGCATTGACCAGATTGTCGACTCAACTGCGGGGTGTGAGCGTTTGTCCTTCTTGGACGCGTATTCCGGGTACCATCAGATCCGACTGTATGGACCTGATGAAATAAAGATGGCCTTCATCACCTGATTCGGTTTTTTTTTGCTATGTTACCATGCCCTTCGGCCTCAAGAATGCCGGTGCCACATTCATGCACATGATTCAGAAGTGCGTGCTCACTCAAATTAGTTGGAACGTGGAAGCGTACATGGGTGATATAGTGGTCAAGTAACGCAAAGGTTCTGACCTACTGGCTGACCTCGCGGAAACATTTGCCAACATAAGAAGATATGATATCAAGCTCAATCCTTCGAAGTGCACATTGGGAGTCCCAGGCGGAAAGTTACTCGGTTTTCTCGTTTCCCAACGAGGGATCGATGCAAACCTGGAAAAGATTGGAGCAATTCTCCGAATGAAACGCCTTGTGCATGTGCATGATGTTCAGAAGCTTACTGGTTGTTTGGCTGCATTGAGTCGATTCATCTCCCGTCTCGATGAAAAGGCATTGCCTCTTTACCGACTGATGAAAAAGTCTGATAAGTTCGAGTGGACTCCCGAAGCTAAAGCAGCGTTTGTAGAACTCAAAGCCCTGCTTTCCACCATCCGGTGCTAGCTGCTCCAATCGGCAAAGAGTCTCTATTGTTGTATATCGCAGCCACTGGACAATTTGTCAGCACAGTGCTCCTAGTCGAGCGGGAAGAAGAAGGAAAAGCCTACAAGTTCAATGCCTAGTGTACTACATTTCTGAAGTATTGACTCTGTCCAAGCAAAGGTATCCGCATTACCAGGAGCTTGTCTACGGGATTTATTTGACCACGAAGAAAGTTGCACATTACTTCTTAGACCACCCGGTTTCAGTCGTCAGCGACGCTCCATTATCAGAAATATTTAACAATCGAGATGCAACCGGTCGAGTGGCCAAATGGGTGATTGAACTCCTTCCTTTGGATATCAGGTTCGAAGCAAAAAAGGTGATCAAGTCCCAGGCAATAGCAGATTTCTTGGCCGAGTGGATTGAGTAGCAGCAGCCGACTCAAGTTCACTCGGAACATTGGACTATGTTCTTTGATGGTTCCAAGATGTTGAATGGTTCTGGTGCCGGAGTGGTCCCGGTATCCCCAAGAGGCGACAAGCTCAGTTACGTCCTCCAGATTCACTTCGACTCCTCAAACAATGAGGCTGAGTATGAAGCACTTCTCTATGGGTTGCGTATGGCCATCTCACTCGGCGTCCGTCGCCTGATGTTTTACGACGACTCAAATTTGGTGGTCAATCAGGTAATGAAAGGAGTGGGATATTAGGAGCCCTGCCATGACTAGTTACTACAATGGAATGAGGAAAATAGAAGAAGTTTGAAGGGTTAGAGCTCCACCACATACCCCGTATCAAGAATCAAGCAGCTGATGATCTGGCAAAGATAGGTTCCACTCAGAAGCCTATTCCCAGTAATGTGTTTTTGGAGCATCTCCACACCCTGTCAGTTTAAGAAGATCCCTTTACAGAGGAGCCCCCTCAACCGATAAGTTCAACCAATCCGACTGAAGTTGAGGTACCAATGGTGGTCAACCTGATCATGGAAGTTTTAGTAATCACCCCCGACTGGACAGTGCCATACATTGCATACCTGCTTAGACAGGAGCTTCCAGAAGATGAAGATGAGGCTCGTCAGATCGTTCGCAGGTCTAAGGCCTTCATAGTAATAAGTGGGCAACTCTTCAAAGAAAGCGTTACTGGTGTGGCTCAGCGGTGTATCTCCCCGAAAGAGGGTCGCCTGATGTTAAACAAGATTCACTCGGGGGCCTGTGGTGACCATGCATCCTCTCGGACCATCATGGCTAAAGCATACCGAGCTGGATTTTACTGGCCATGGGCGAATAGATGGCAAAGGATATTGTTGAGAAGTGTGAAGGCTGCCAGTTTTACTCGAACATGTCCCACAAACCTGCATTGGCCTTGAAGACTATCCCATTCGTCTGGCCATTTGCTGTGTGGGGACTGGACATGGTTGGGCCCTTGAGGACTAGTAGAAGTGGATTCACCTATTTGCTCGTAGTCGACAAATTCACTAAGTGGATTGAAGCAAAACCAATCAAGAATCTTGACTCAAGCACAGCCATTAGCTTCATCAAAGAATTGATGTTTCGGTACGGAGTCCTTGACAGCATCATTATGGATAACTGATCAAACTTTGATTCCGATGAGTTCAGAGCATACTGTACTTCCCAAGGCACTCGGGTTTACTACGCATCCGTTGCGCACCCGCAGTCGAATGGGCAGGCTAAAAGAGCAAATGGTCCGATCCTTCAAGGTTTGAAACCTCGATGGATGCGTGACCTCAAGCATGCAGCTGGAGCTTGGGTGACTAAGTTACCATCTGTTCTATGGGGATTAAGGACGACTCGTAACCGGTCAATTAACAGAACTCCTTTCTTCATGGTATACGGGGCTGAAGCCGTACTTCCGAGTGATTTCCTGCACAATGCTCCTGGAGTGGAACTTTTCTCAGAGCCTGAAGCAAAACAAGCACGTCAGGATGCCATCCACCTTGTAGAGGAAGAATGAGAGATGGCGCTGATCAGCTCGACAATTTATCAGCAAGACCTCCATCGATTCCACACCAGAAACGTCAGAGGTGTTGAGCATTTTAGGAAGGAGACCTTGTGCTCCGAGTGCATCAGCAGAGGCCTCACAAGCTTGCCCTGCTTGGGTAGGACCCTTCATCATCACCAAGGTGCTCCTCAATGGGGCATATCATCTTTACGACGTAGCCAAGAAGAAAGGCGAACCATGCTCTTGGAACGCGGATCTGCTCCACCACTTTTATACCTAAACGCTCAGGTCGACGAGTTGTAATAAGAATCCTTCAGTTTGTTTATCAAAGAAATGATTTTCGCAGTATCCCAATGATTGTTTTCGCATAAACATATGTGTTCAAATCCCCAGTGGGTGGCTTAGCTGCGAACCCGATTCGCCTATGTTTCAAAAACACACTCCAAGTGAAGAGCAATCCTCTCACTCGGGGGCTTAGCTGCAAACCCCATTCGCCTAAGTTTCAAAAACACACTCCGAGTGAAGAGCAATCCTCTCCCACGGGGGCTTAGCGGCGATCCCGTACTCGCCTAAGTTTCAAAACATACTCCGAGTGAAGAGCAATCCTCTCACTCGGGGGCTTAGCTGCGAACGCGATTCACCTAAGTTTCAAAAACACACTCCGAGTGAAGAGCAATCCTCTCACTCGGGGGCATAGCCGGAAACCAAATTCGCCTAAGTTTCAAAAACAAACTCCGAGTGAAGAGCAATCCTCTCACCTGGGGGCTTAGCTGCGATCCTATACTCGCCTAAGTTTCAAAACATACTCCGAGTGAAGACCAATCCTCTCACTTAGGGGCTTAGCTGCGAACCCGATTCGCCTAAGTTTCAAAAACACACTCCGGGTGAAGAGCAATCCTCTCACTCGGGGGCTTAGCCACGAACCCGATTCGCCTAAGTTTCAAAAACACACTCTGAGTGAAGAGCAATCCTCTCACTCGGGGGCTTAGCTGCGATCCCGTACTCGCCTAAGTTTCAAAACATACTCCTAGTGAAGAGCAATCCTCTCACTCGGGGGCTTAGCTGCGATCCTGTACTTGCCTAAGTTTCAAAACATACTCCGAGTGAAGAGCAATCCTCTCACTTGGGGGCTTAGCTGTGACGTCATACTCGCCTAGGTTTCAAAACATACTCCGAGTGAAGAGCAATCCTCTCATTCGGATCCTTAGCCGCGACCCCGTACTCGCCTAAGTTTGAAAACATACTCCGAGTGAAGAGCAATCCTCCCATTCAGAAGCTTAGCTATGACCCCATACTCGCCTAAATTTCAAAACATACTCCGAGTGAAGAGCAATCCTCTCATTCGGAAGCTTAGCTGCGACCCCGTACTCGCCTATGTTTTAAAACATACTCCGAGTGAAGAGCAATCCTCCCACTCGAAGGCTTAGCTGCGATCCCGTACTCACCTAAGTTTCAAAACATACTCCGAGTGAAGAGCAATCCTCTCACTCGGAGGCTTAGCCGCGATCCCGTACTCGCCTAAGTTTCAAAACATATTCCGAGTGAAGAACAACCCTCTCACTCAAAATCTTAGTTGCGACCCTTGTCGGTGTCAAAACCGGCGCATCTCGGGTAGGGGGTCCCAAACTGTGCGTCTAAGGTCGATGGTTACAGGAGACGGGGGACACGATGTTTACCCAGGTTCGGGCCCTCTCCATGGAGGTAATACCCTACTTCCTGCTTGATTGTTCTTGATGAATATGAGTATTACAAGAGTTGATCTACCACGAGATCATAATGGCTAAACCCTAGAAGCCTAGCCTGTATGACTATGGTAATGAGTATATCCTTTTCGGACTACACCCTCCGGTTTATATAGACACCGGGGGGATCTAGGGTTACATAGAGTCGGTAACATAAGAAGGAATCTTCATAGTTGGTCGCCAAGCTTGCCTTCCACGCCAAGGAGAGTCCTATCCAAACACGGGTACAGTCCTCGGCCTTCATGTCTTCACACCCCATCAGTCCGGCCCATAGATAACAGGCCGGACGCCCGAGGACCCCTTAGTCCAGGACTCCCTCAGTAGCCCCTGAACCTGGCTTCAATGACGAGGAGTCCGGCGTGCAGATTTTCTTCGGCATTGCAAGGCGGGTTCCCCTTTCCGAACTCCAGGATAGTCTTCGGATGCGATGATAGTATCCGGACCAGTCACACACACCATACACAACCGCAGAGAGTATAATTTTACACGAGTCCCATCCACTGACAACTTTTTGTAGCACAACATTACATCTGACCGGTCATTATTCCAAACCGTTTTTGTGTTCGCCGCTCCATGTTCCGAGACGCGGTTGCCATTGGCATGTATTGCCAAAGCAGAGATCGTGCCCACTTATCGTGGGATTCTCATCAATGCGGGTATGGGTAACCCAACCGTGCCGTTTACACAGGCCTTGGGAATAGGCGAGCTTTTAGGGCGAGTGGGGAGGCGCTTGATATTCGCGGCCTTTATAAGGGGATAAGGATTTCTTTCTTCACCCACACCCTTTCTCTTCTTCAGCCTTTCCGTCCTTGTGCTCCAGCGCCCAAGCTTTAGCTTTTCCTCATTCGAGAAAGTACTCCAAACATGTCCGGATCTGGAGCTGGAGGCAAGTGGATGGCCTCCTCCGTTAAGAAGAAGGACATCAAGGAGCTCTGGGAGGCTGGATACCTGGCCAAGGAGATCGCTCACCGACTCCCGGTCAAAGGACATATCGTCCCTACTCCAGAGCCCCATGAGAGTGTTGTGTTTCTCACACATTTTGTCCGTGGGCTGGGATTCCCTCTCCACCCGTTCGTCCGCGGACTGATGTTTTACTACGGGCTAGACTTCCATGACCTAGCCCCTAACTTCATTCTCAACATCACGGCATTCATTGTCGTGTGCGAGGCCTTTCTCTGCATCCCACCTCATTTCGGCCTATGGCTGAAGACCTTCAATGTGAAGCCGAAGGTGGTGAGCAGTCAACAAGCAGAGTGCGGAGGCGCCATGGTGGGCAAGATGCCCAATGTTACCTGGCCCAAAGGCTCCTTCACGGAGACGGTGAAGGGGTAGCCATCGGGTTGGTTCTACATCACCGAGCCGCGGGACACTGACTGGGCGGCGGCCCCCGAATTCTGATTCGGAATCCCGATGCGGCTCACCTCCTGGCAAGAGAGGGGCCTAACCTGGGGTCCCTCGGACGAGCTTACTGGGGTCCAGACGTGCGTTCAGAACATGATAGACAGGAAAATCAAGCTTGTCAAAGTGACCCAGGCCATGCTCGTTCGTCGGGTCCTTCTGTGCCAACACCGGACTTGCTGTCTGTGGGAGTACAATCTGGCCAAGCACCAGACACTACTAGAGCTCTTCGTCACAATGCACGAAGACATCTAGAAAGTGCTCTTTAAGGCCGGCGAGACACCACCGCCCATGACCGAGGATCGCGGGCTCAGCTTAAAACGCCAGGCTAATTTGGTAAGTTCATGTTTTCAAGGTATACCCTTTACTAGCATGTTTTGAGGAAAAAGCCTAAGCCTTCCTATCCATGTTTCAGGCCTGGATCGAGGTAGCAGGGGGGATTAACTGTCCGGCTCTGCTGCCCGAAGACCCACAATTCCCATTACTGACGAAAATGTTGTTTCAGCACCTTATGATGTGCCGGAGAAGACGGCCAAGAAAGCGGCCAAATGGGCCCGGAGGTGCCCTCGCCGAAAAGCTGCTTCGGACGTGATGTCCGAAGACGAGACTCACTCTTCGTCCGCCGAAGATGATGACGACGAGGAGGAAGAAGAGAGTGGCCTCCACGAACCTGGAGGCGAAGGCGCCCAAGAGGGGGAAAGGCTCCCTCACGGATAACCCCGCGTGGGACGTCGATAGCAGTCCGGAGCGACCTCCCAGGACCAAGCATCATGCCGCATCGTAAGTATCAAAATCTTTATGCACACCCAAATGTCTGGCCTTTCCGCCTTGTAATATTGCTATGTTTGAATCACGTTATTGCAGTCCGGCCCGGGACAGTTCTCCGCGATCTTCATCCAAAGGTTCGCTGGACCCAAAGGAGAGGGCCAGCATGTCACCGCCGCCTGCTTATTCTCCCTCGGCCAAGGGTGATGATGAGGGGGTGTCCCAAAGGACCTCCTCAGACCGGGGGAAAGTTCCGGAGATCATCAGGGTGGCCTCCCACGATGACTCCCGGGCCGCCGGACACATGGGGGAAAAGCCCCTATGGAGACGGATGATACGGGCCGAGTTCTATTCGATCCTCGTCCGGAATCTATTCTGGAGACCTATACGGCTCCAGAGTCCGGCGAACGGCTTTTCCCGAAAAGAGGGGGTGTGCCGCCGGTGACCTCTGTCCAACCGGAGGCACCGGATCATCTACTGGAAGCGCTGCAAGGCGCCTCCATTGTGGATGAGCACCATGCCCATATGGGTACGGTGATAAAAAAGGTTCAGTCCACCAAAAACGAACTGACCGAAGCCTGCGCTAGCCTTCTAACAGGCTTTGAGGTGAGTAGTGTAATTGTAATAAGAATATCACAGCATAGACAGTAGCCCCTGGTGCTCTGTTCGGTGTCAGAAAAGAAAAAGCCAAACAGAGGATCAAAAGTGATTTTCGCAGGAGTCTAACATAAGGTGTCTATGTGAATAAGCAGCCCTCGTTGCGGGCTGCTACCGCTCAAACCACGGAGGTCTCCGAACTAAAGCAGAAACTGGAGCGGGCCGAGGAAGAGCTCGGCCTCGTGAAGAAGCAGCTGGAGGATAACCAAGGAATACAGTAACCTGCGGGTACATTTAAGAAGGATAAATGGTTCAAGCTGACTAAAGTGTCATGAACTTTACTAGGGGCCACGACCGAGGTGGCGGCCCTCAAAAAGGCGTCATCCGAGGCCGAAGAAAAAGCGGCCAAGGAACGTGCCGCGCGTGAAAAGCACGAGGCCAGGGTCAGCAAGGTTCAGCAAGAGCTCCAGGACACCGTCAAGAAGTACGAGTCCTTGGAGCGTGATTCTAAGACACAAGAGTCCGAACTTGCGAAGGCCCGCCAGAGCGCGCAAGATGCTCGAGCCAAAGCCCAGAGCGCCCTCCAGGAAATCTAGGCGGCCAAGAAGATTGCGACGGGTAAGCCTTTCACTATGCAGGGCAAGTATGCAAAGGAAACAGTCCTTGTACTTACCCGAACTTATGTTTTCCAGGGGTGTTTACCGATCTGCCGCGCAGCGTATCAGATGCTGCCGAGTTCTATCGGGGCGAAGAAGGGATGTCTACGGAGAAGCTGTTCTGGTCCCAATATCTTGGACCAGAACATCCGGTGCCCTTTAGCGACCAATTGAAACAGCTGGTCGAGCTGCACAAGTTGGCCGAGTTAGCCATGAAGAACCTGATAGTCCGGCTGTGGCCTGCTGAGCCCGTGCCCGGCAACTACTTTGGACTTGTGAATCGGCTTGTGAGTGCCTGCCCATGGCTTGAAGTCGTGAAGCGGTCGGTCTGCATTGAGGGTGCACGGATGGCATTCGCGGGCGTCAAGACGCACTGGGCGAAGATGGATGCCAAGAAGTGGATGACCGAAGGGCCACCTGAGGGCAAGGAGCATCATCGACCCGAGCTGCATTTCGACGTTGTCCTGGAGGGATCCCGCCTTGTGGCGGAGCAATGTGCGAAGGACGTGATATTCCCATGAAAACAGTCAGGTTGTCCTGTAATATGAAACAAGATCGGTATGCAATATGATGCTTGTGATTAAATTTTACCTCCCATGCGGCCGTTTATTAAAATCTGAGGGTTGACCAGTCGTCGGCTTCTGCCCCCATGTAGATAGTACGAGGGTGTTCGGGATAAATCTAAACACTCTTTAATCCACATTTTGGTCCTTAAAGGAGGTGTTTAGCGCAACGAACAAGGCAATCAGACTATGTGGCCTTTATTGCCCTCACTTAGCCATAGGAGTTTGACCACGAAAATTTCGGTGAAGCCCCTGGTGTTCGGAAGGCCGAACTAGGGGCGTTATACACACCTAATCGGAGAAAACCGATTCCTCGCATAAGGCAGAAAAAACCTCTAGGGATTTGAGACCTCTCGAACAGCTGACCAGCTCTCGCCACATCATGATAGTCAGTTTTCGGCTTTCTCTACTGAGGTGCTCGTCCAGAAGAACCGGGACACAATTGCAGTAGTTCTCCCTTTACTACCCTAGCCGATATAGCGGAACGTAAGGTAGCAATCACAAGAGCCGGGCAACCCAACTATTGACCAAAGACATGATTCGAAGCCGATGCATATCATGTATAAGTTCGGGGTGCCAAACTGTACTGTAAAAGTGTTCAGACTTTTGTTGTCGTAATGCGGGGCATGATGAAGCCCCTAGCGCAGTAATATACCAGCATGTACGCGTGAACGAGTAATAAATACAAAGGAAAAAGGGGAAGATTAAGTAATAAACTGACGCTGCCCCTTATTTTTGTAATGTGATTAATACGTCGAGGCATGTTTGTACATGTAATATGATAAGCAAAAAAGGCTATTTAACATGCCAAGACCAAGTGCGAGCTGCGTGCGGGTATGTAAAACAGGTATAGCAATCGTTAACAGAGGCCACCTGGGGGTTCCCTTGTGCGCCAAAGCTCCTTGCCTCCTTGGTGTGTCCGAAAAACGGGTTGTCAGAAGAAACCTTGAAAAGAGAGAAAGGACCTGAAATGGAAAAGAAAAGGTACGCGAATCCTGGGGTCCGTCAAGCCGCACTGTGGATCATGAGCTAGCTATGCCTCCGTCCATATCCATGGGTTTTTGGGCGCGTAGTTATGTACGCGTGGTACGAGTGCCACTCCCTTATCGGGGCTGCGACGGAGGCTGAATTGCTAATCAAGCTCTTGACAAGCCGAATTGTCCTGTTGTAGTGTCGTCCGGACCCTCTTAACGATGTCCAGGGGCTCGACAGCCGGATTACAGTTCTGCTTGAGAAGGCCGTTCTGTACCTCTGCTGCTAGGGCGGCTATGTGCTCCTCAGTACGGAGGGAGCGTTCCGTGTTTCCTTTGACTGTTATGACACCGCGTGGACCGGGCATCTTGAGCTTGAGATAAGCATAGTGTGGCACCGCGTTGAATCTAGTAAACGTGGTTCGTCCGAGCAGTCCGTGGTAGCCGTTGCGGAAGGGGACGATATCGAAGATTAGCTCTTCGCTTCGGAAGTTGTCCAGGGAACCGAAGACCACCTCCAGCGTGATTGAGCCCGTACAACGGGCCTCTATGCCTAGTATGACTCCTTTTAAAGGTAGTCTTTGTGGGCTTTATTCGAGATGGATTAATGCCCATTTTGCGCACTTTATCCTGATAGACCAGGTTGAGGTTGCTACCGCCGTCCATTAGGACTCGTGTTAGGTGAAATCCGTCGATGATTGGGTCAAGGACTAGTGCGGCCGAACCGCCATGACGGATACTAGTTGGATGATCTCGACGATCAAAGGTGATCGGAAATGACGACCACAGATTGAATTTTTGGGCGACTGGCTCTGCCGCATAAACGTCCCTGAGTGCGCGCTTGCGCTCCCTTTTGGGTATGTGTGTAGCATATATCATGTTCACCGTTTTGACTTGAGGGGGAAATTTCATCTGCCGCCCAGTGTTCGGCTGCCGGGGCTCTTCGTCGTCGTCCTCGCTTTGCGATCCCATTTCCTTGCTCTCGGTATTTGACTTGCTGGCTTGCTTGAAAACCCGGAAATCTCTGTTGGTATGATTGGCCTGTTTGTCTGGGGTGCCTTGTATCTGGCACGGACGATCGAGTATGCAGTCCAAGCTGGATGGTTCCTCGCTGTTCCTTTTATAAGGTTTCTTTTGCTGGCCGGACTTGGAGCCACTGAATCCGGCATGAACTGCAGTGTCATCGGTTTTATCGTCATTACTTTGGTGTTTGTGTCTACTGCGCCGGATCTTGCCGGTGCTATTTTTGGCCTCGGGGGGGCCTCCCTCGTTGGCTATGTTTTTACTACGAGCCAACCAACTGTCTTCACCCGCGCAAAAGCGGTTCATGAGTGTCGTGAGGGCTTCGATAGACTTCGGCTTTTCTTGGCCGAGGTGGTGGGTGAGCCATTCGTCACGAATGCTATGTTTAAAGGACGCTAGGGCCTCGACATTCGGACAGTCAACTATTTGGTTCTTCTTGGTTAGCAACCTAGTCCAGAATTTTCTGGCTGATTCTCTAGGCTGTTGGACTATGTGACTTGGGTCATCAGCATCTGGTGGCCGGACATAAGTACCTTGGAAGTTGTCAAGAAAATCTTCTTCCAAGTTCTCCCAGCTGCCGATGGAATTTTCAGGCAGGCTATTTAACCAGTGTCTGGCTGGCCCTTTTAGTTTTAGTGGGAGGTATTTGATGGCATGGAGATCATCTCCTCGGGCCATATGGATGTGGAGAATAAAATCCTCGATCCATACCGTGGGATCGGTTGTTCCGTCGTATGATTCAATATTGACGGGCTTGAACCCGGGAATTCATGATCCATTACTTCGTCTGTGAAGCAAAGAGGGTGTGCGGCGCCTCTATATCAGGCCGCGTCGCGGCGCACCTCCAATGAAGTCCGCCTGCGGTTATCGGCCCGGGCGTGACTAGGTTTGTCACGTCCGAATAGGTAGCCGTCATCGCGAGTCGAAAAGCGTCCTCGCGATCCGTAGATTTATCTGGTGTGTCCTGCTCTACTGTCCAGGTCCTGCCGAAGGTCGTATGTATAGTCCCGAGCTGTTTTGTCTCTGTTTTGACGAGGCGGTGGGGCGGGCTGGTGTTCGGCATGAGTTGCCGTTTTATCCCGACCACGCAGTGGTCGCTCCGCATTGCGCGAGGGAGGTATGGGCTCCGGCGCCTCCTCATCGAACTGAGGTAGCAGTCTGCGTTTCGGGTAACTCTTGGCTGGACACTTGAGGCTGTATTCTTCGGCTGCGAGGACATCAGTCCATCTGTCAATCAGTAGGTCTTGATCAGCTTGAAGCTCCTGCTACTTTTTCTTCAGGCTTCTTGCAGTAGCTATTAGCTGGCGCTTGAAGCGTTCGAGGGGTGCCTCCGGCATGATGAAATCCTCGTTGTCGAGGCTCTCCTCATCCTTGGAGAGTGGACGGTAACTATCGTCATCCGGGTCGTTGGGCATGACCTATTTAACAGGGTTAACTTGCCCGTTGTCTTGTTCCTCCTATTCGGATGTTGCTCCAACAGGGTCTCCATTGTTTTCGGCGTCGTCCGGAGTACTATTTTCTCCGGTGCCAGTGTTGCTATCTTTTGAGCGACGTGACTTAGAACGGCGTTTAGGGCGCCGACGCTTGGACTGTGTCTCAGAAGTTTTATTCGCGATTGGATCTTCTTTGTCATCGTCGCTAGCCTTTTTAGGTGTGTCAACCATTTACACATCATACGAAGAGGTGGCCGTCCAACGTCCAGTGAATGGTGGGTCTTGGCCTTGCTCCTTGTCGGCATCGTCGTCCATACCGTCGATGTCTTTGGAGCCATAATCAAGGATGTCGGTTAAGTCCTCGACAGTGGCTATGAAGTGGGTGGCGGGTGGGAAGCGAAATTCTCCGTTATCAGCCTCTAGTTCCGTACATAGTTCGGCTGTGAGTCCCCCGCCAAGGACAGGTTTTTAGTGAATTTAGCACATCACCCAAGGGCGAGTGTTGGAAGATATCTGTGGCGCTGAACTCGAAGATCAATAACCGATCTAGCTCTGCGCCCGAATGGCGTGCGTGGTTTGGAACTTATAGCCGGAGACGAGTCCGGATTCCGTTGACGCAGACATTGCAAGGTGTTGAGTCTGTGTGTGGCTCCAACGCCGCGGATTCTGTAGTTTCGGATGGCGCAATCTGCTCTGGATCTAAGGCCGTAGCAGTTACAGGAACCATCTCCTGAATATGGTCCGATGACAGATTTAAGTCATGTTCTTCGGAGCGAGGGGGAGCGATCGCCGTGGTCTCAAATCCGTTGAAGATCAGGTCTCCACGGATATCCGCGACATAGTTCAAGCTTCCAAATCTGACCTGGTGGCCAGGGGCATAGCTATCGATCTGCTCCAGATAGCCAAGCGAGTTGGCCCGCAGTACAAAGCCGCCGAATACAAAAATCTGTCCGGCGAGGAAGGTTTCTCCTTGGACAGCGTCACCATAGACTATCGAAGGGGCCATCGAACCTTTCGTCGACGACACAGTGGAACTCTCAATGAAAGCACCAGTGTCGAAGTCAAAACCGGCGGATCTCGAGTAGGGGGTCCCGAACTGTGCGTCTAAGGTCGATGGTTAAAGGAGACGGGGGATACGATGTTTACCCAGGTTCGGGCCCTCTCTATGGAGGTAATACCCTACTTCCTGCTTGATTGATCTTAATAAATATGAGTATTACAAGAGTTGATCTACCATGAGATCGTAATGGCTAAACCCCAGAAGCCTAGCATGTATGACTATGGTAATGAGTATATCCTTTTCGGACTACACCCTCCGGTTTATATAGACACCGGGGGGATCTAGGGTTACATAGAGTCGGTTACATAAGAAGGAATCTTCATAGTTGGTTGCCAAGCTTGCCTTCCACGCCAAGGAGAGTCCTATCCAGACACGGGTACAGTCTTCGGCCTTCATGTCTTCATAGCCTGTCAGTCCGGCCCATAGATAACAGGCCGTACGCCAGAGGACCCCTTAGTCTAGGGCTCCCTCAACCCCGTACTCGCCTAAGTTTCAAAACATACTCCAAGTGAAGAGCAATCCTCTCACTCGGGGGCTTAGCTGCGATCCCGTACTCACCTAAATTTCAAAACATATTCGGAGTGAAGAGCAAACCTCTCATTCGGAAGCTTAGCTGTGACCCCGTACTCGCCTAAGTTTCAAAACATACTCTGAGTGAAGAGTAACCCTCACACTCAAAGCCCTGGTCGCACTCTGGGCTACACCATAAGTACAACGTCGGGTTGCACTCTGAGCTGAGCCACAAGTACAACATCTGGTTGCACTCTGAGGTGTGCCACAAGTACAACATCTGGTTGCACTCTGAGCTGTGCCACAAGTACAACCTCTGGTCGCACTTTGATCTGTGCCACAAGTACAATGTCTGATTGAACTCTGAGCTGCACCACAAATACAACGTCCGATTGCACTTTGAGCTATGCCGCAAGTACAACGTCTATTTCGACTGAAGAGCAATCCTCTCACTCGGAGACTCTGCTGCGATCCTAGATTCGCTTAAGTCAGAAAATCCGAAGACAATAGAGACAAAGCAACTGCATTCAAATAAAGCAACCAAGTTCAAATAGGGCTAGCAAGGTTCAAAACCACCAGCAGAAGTGCTCAGACATCAAGCCTGAATGAGTTTAGCGATTACAAAATCACTCGGCATTCCGAGGCGATAAAATCAAGTTATCAAGTTTTTCACTCGGTAGGAGGAGGACTTGCTGGCTTGAAGATGCTATCCAAGTCGATGCCATCTGCAATGCGAGTGGTCGGGTCAACGAAGGTTTCCATGAAAGATTGAAATTGGAGCTTCTTGGTGTTAGCCACCGGAAGTGCCTTCAGCTTCTCGTCCCTGACATCCTTGCAATGAACACGAACAAAAGATAGAGCCACATCAGCACTGCAGCGAGTAGACGACTTCTTCCACGCCTGTACTCGGTCAGGAATGTCATTAAGACAAGTCATCAATGACTCGAGATTATTCTAAAACACGTCCTCTAGCCAGAGTTCCTTGTCGATCCGAGACAAAGCCACTTTCAGTCGGGCGAGACAATCCAAGACATTGGCAAGGCGGGATTCCAGTCGCAAAACATTCATGGTAGCTTCATCCTTGACAGGGGAGTTGATGGGGTCCAGCGCAGTCTTGATCCGCCCAGTTTCTTCTTTGAAATTCTGACAGAATTCTGAACGGAATAAAAAACAGTGAGTTGGTGACAACGTGGTGAAGAAACTTTTCAAGCCAGTCGGATGAGAGAAAATACCTTCGAGCATGAGAAACATCTTCTTGGCAAGACCGCCCAGATAAGCTTCTAGTTTATTTCTCTTTCGAGTGAGAACGTCCACTTTGTAGACAAGGCCACCATCTCTTCCTTCAGCTGCATGACTTCCTTCTTCGCCTCATCAACAGCAGTTTTCAGCTTGGCGTTCTCCTCTTCTAACTTTCCGACTGAAGCCAGCTTCTTGTTGGCAAGTTCAGTCTTTTCACGCATCGTCTTCTGCACCGCTGCAAGATCGAGATCCTTCTGCTCCAGAGCCTGCTTCATTTTGTCTAAAGAAATAACATTCTTCAGATGAACTTGGAGTTGACGGTTTTCACTATGCACATCTGTTCAAGCGGAGTCAATCGGTTCAAAGGATGAAACGGAAAAGATGACTAGGAGAGCAGTCGACAAATTATTACCTCCCATGATAGATGCTTCATCCTGAGCTTTCTTCAAGTTTTCCTTGGCTAACTCCAGGTCGAGATTGAGTTGGATCTGCTTCTTCTCCAAATCAGCATACTTGGTTCCTAGTTCACAAGCTCTCTGCAATCAACCAAAAGATAAGTCAGTCGACAAAAACGAAGATCAGTTACCTCCGAATGGAAAGTGTGCAAGATCAAATAGCCACAGCAAAAAGAGTTCTAAGACTGCCGCCGAATCACACATCCAACAGCAGTCTCGGGGACTACACCCAGTGGGTGCACTTAGCGTGCCCCCACTTGTTTGATTTACCACTAGGCATGGTCCGCCCAGCCTGAGTGGAAGAAGTAAAAAAAGAGTTCTAAGACCACGGTCGACTGCCAGCAGTCAACAGCAGTGTCGGGGACTACACCAAGTGGGTGCACTTAGCGTGCCCCCACTGGACCAAGAATTCACTCGACACAACCTGTCTATTTCGAGCGAAAGTAGCTACAAACAGCTACATGACACACCCACTGGGTGTACAGATGCAGAAACAGATTGACATCTTACGAATAATAAAGCAGCAGTTTCAAGTAGCATATCCTAATAGAGCAAAGTCAAGCTGAAAGCCAATTGAAAATCAACTTACAATCCCACTTACTCGGACGTTGGTTTGGAGGGCAGAGTTGGCATCATAGGCAGCCTTGCTGGTGTCATACACCACCTTCATTCGGTCCATCATTAGGCCTGCCTATATCATGGCCTCCTTGGCAGCTCCTACTTGGTCCTCCGGGACATAATGAGTGACAAAAAGAGGAGTTGTTGGAATACGTGACGTAGCTGGTGGAGCTGAAGCTTGAAGTTGCACAGTCAGAGCAGGGGCCTGAGCAGTCGACGCCGAAGGCTAGTCAGTCGACAAAGGATCAGCAAAGGAAACAGAAGTCCAAACTGGATCACCGAGTTGCTGAACGACTGGCTCAGATGCCGAGTGATGCACTTTGCTGGCAGGCACCCTCCTGCTTGAAGTCCTACCCCTTCCCCCTGTATTCCTTTGAGGCACTTCTTCATCATACCATCGTCTGGAAGTTTGATGACATTTGTTGGCGCTGAAAACACTCGACTATAAGAATTCAGTCAACCATCAAAAATAGTTGGTGAAGTAAGAGCATGGCTGTGGAGTCATACCTGCCCGAGAAGTGGCCACGTCTGCGGTTTCCGCGTCACCCCGATCCTCGTCAATGTGAGGTTGCAGGAGTAGCAGCACTGAAAGCTCCAAACTTCACTCGGTCAAACAAGAAAAGAGATTTGCAGTAGAGACGAAGGAGAAAGAAAAGAAACACTTACGTTGAAGCCACAGTCACAGCCACCTTGATCCTAGGCAGAGCTTTCCGAGGTTTGGGCACGGCAACTTTGGGCTGCTTAGCGGCCTTGCCTAATGGCTCAGGAGTCTACGTCCGAGTGCGTTTTGGGATCTTCACACTCGGCGCAGCCACCTTGCCACGCTCCCCTGCAGGGTCTTGGGACTGTTTGGAACGACACTCTGAGCGGGGCGATGAGTCGACTTCTTCGCTGCTGCCCAATTCCTCACTGTCATCTGCATACTGAATATCGCTGCTGTTGCCATCACTCTCAACTCCTTCTTGATAACGCTCTCCGTTCGCCATCGAGTACATCTGGGTGAATGTCTGCAAAACACGAATCACAGATATTAGTCAGATTCAAGAACAATCATGAATCAGAAAGAAAGAACACTCAGTAAATTGAGCCTGACCTCTCCTGGAGGATTGTTGACGTTGAATGGCAGAATCCTCCTAGATTCCCGGGGTTATCCTTGCTTCCAGTGATGCTCTTGAGCCACAGGGCCACCGTCTCCTCATCAATCTCCTCCGGGTGGATTCGGGTTGTGTCTTTAGGACCCGAATACATCCACATCGGGTGATCACGAGCATGGAGAGGCTGGATTCATCGACTGAGAAATACCTCCAACAGATCCATGCCGGTCACACCCTCCCGGACTAAATTAATGACTGCATCGACTAAAATGACCACCTCGCCTTTCTCTTCAGCGGTTACGATCAGATAAGAAGGCTGATGGAGTCTCTCCAGGGTGAAAGGGGGGAGGCCAGTCGACTGTCCGGGAGTCAGAATGTCCTTGTAGTAGAACCAGGTCGACTACCAGCCCCTGACCGACTCAGGAAAGGTCATAGGAGGAAAATTACTTCTACCTCTAGTTTGGATCCCTGACCCCCACACATCTGGATCACGTGCGTCTTTTCATCATTCGGATTCGCCTTCTTCACTGACTGGGAACGGCAAGTGAAGATGTGTTTGAATAAGCCCCAGTGCGGCTGGCAGCCCAGGAAATTCGCGCACATAGAAATAAATCCAGCGATGTAGGAGATTGTGTTGGGAGGATAATGATGGATCTGGCCGCTGAAGAAATTCAAAACACCCTGGAAGAATGGCTGTGGAGGCAGAGAGAAACCCCGATCGACATGGGTGGTGAGAAGGACACACTCACCCTCGCGCTGCAGAGGCTCGGATTCATTCCCTGGCATCGTCGAAGACCCATGAGCAATCAAGCCATCATTGGCAAGATTCTCTAGGTCCTCTTTCAGGACGGTTTAGCGGATCCAGTCCCCCTGTATCCAACCAGGAGGTAGACCCGACCGTGACGATGACCCCTTCATAGTCTTCTTGCCTTTCGCCGCCGCCATCGCCTACTTCGCGCGCTCCAGGGCCGCAGTCCTGTCCTTCACCATGGCGGCAGAAGGCACGCGGGCTGGGCAGAAGCATCGAGAGCAGAGGAGGGCGCGGTGGAGAGGCGAAGAAGAAGGGGATCGAATGAGGAGCACTGTACATCGCATCGGCCCCAGCGCTCTTTATGGGGATACTTCCGAGTGGCTGACCTGTTGGGCCGAGCAATCTTATCACATCCCGCAACAGGTGCTCTCCCAATACGTGGCGAAAAAGGCGGGTTGAGATCGAGGTGTCCCTGACTACTCGCTCTGTTTACTGCGGCACGCTACGTCCCGCACACTTCTCCAAATTTTCGAATCCCGGGAGATCCGGGAACCGCAGAGCAATCAGTCACATTGAAGATGTCACACTCTGATTCACTCAAAGATTACCAGCATAATTCACTCAACGACCTCAGAATCGATCAAGGTGACTGATGCAGGGTCAAAGTTCTAGTATGATTTCCAAACCCCGATGAAATGCCTCCGAAGCATAGAGTCAAATCGGAACCAACTTCAACTCTTCCTCACTCGGACCTCAATCTATTAGGGGGATAATGACAAGGACATGTACTTAGGGTAGGGTCATAGGCCTGACCTAGACGCCCTACCCAAAGACACTACCCTAAAGTCAAAGACATTCAAAGTCTAACAGAAGATACCAACTGAAATCACCTTGGAGTGTAATCCACTCGACCAGATATTCCACTCGGATATCCCAATTCCACTCGACACGATCAGTACACTCGACCATACAAAAGAATCACTCAGAGTACGAAAGACCTGCAGTCACCCCAGTATGGCAACGGTCAGGCGTTCACTCCGTAGTATTAAAGATCATTAATAGTCATTTATAGTAGGCATTACCAGTAACGTCCCTGCCTTAACTCACATTGAACCCTATGTAAATGAGGACTGGAGGGGTCTGGCACACTCTATATAAGCCACCCCCTCCAACTACTAGGAAAAGGGCTATAGCTAATATGGACATTAATGGCGCACCACAGATGTGGTGCCCCACTGCTATATAGCAGTGGCGCACCATGTGTAGGTGCGCCATTAGTGTCCATATCACTAATGGCGCACCAGTCCCACGGTGCGCCACTACTAACAATTTTTTTTCCAAAACTAGTAATGGCGCACCACACGCACTGTGCGCCACTACTAACAAATTTTTTTCTTTTTTTTTCACAACTAGTAATGGTGCACCAGTGTATAGTGCGCCATTACTAGTTCAAACTAGTAATGGCGCACCACAACCACGGTGCGCAACTACTAACAATTATTTTTTTAATTTTTTTCGCAAAACTAGTAATGGTGCACCATGTAACACGTGCGCCATTAGTAACCAGGGTTACTAATGGCGCATTTTTAGGTGGTGCGCCATTGGTAACCTAAGAGCAGCAAGATATTTTGGACAGCCACCTACCACACTCACTTTCCCCACTTCATTCTCTCCACCTCCTCCTCCAAGCTTGTCTCAGCTGCCTTCTCCTCCTCACCTCATTTGCACCATAGATTCACCCAAATTAAGTGGTTAAATTACCTTTTTTTGATAGGTAAGTAAGGGGAAAGCTTTCTTTATGTTGTAGATCTACTTTTTTCTCCCTCCAACAACGTGCACATGCACTTTTTATGGCCTAGATCTACGTATGTTTGTGGTGTTGCATATGTTTGTAGTGTTGCATATGTTTGTGTTTGCAGGTACCGGTATTTGAAATGCGATAGTTGCCAATATTTTGCCGGAATGTTGATTCATTTCCGTTTCAGCGAGAATTTGGCACTATGCATTATTTTTTGTCCTATTTTTAGGCAAAGTCATGCCAAATTTTTTTGGTTCTAAAATATCGTTTTGCTCTACCCTGCAGGCGACCATGGTCCGCACGATGACCGAAGCCATCATGAATAGGTTTTTGAGCTCTGCGAAGGCCGGGATGCTTCAAAAGAACGAGACGGAGATAAGATGTCCGTGTCGAAGATGCAAGCTGAAGAGCCTTATGGACCCGGATTCCGTACAGGTGCGGGACCACCTGCTCTTGCGTGGTTTCATGGATGGCTATATTGGTGGCAAGGTGATGAAGATGATTATGAAGTCGTCCATGGGGGCCAGGCAAGAAATGAGGAAAGGCAGCAAGACAACCGCGGCGAGGGTGGGCGAGAAGACGAAGAATCTCTAGGACATGATCACAAAGTAGATGCAGTACACAGCCATCATGTAGAAGATGTCGGACATGATGATGAGGAAGATGCCAGAGCAGACGAAGGGCATGATCATGAAGATGAAGATGCCGGAGCAGACGACGATGGACCATCGATGGGCTGGGTGCAGGACCCTCATATTCAAGAGCTGCTTCTCAAGCAGACGAATAACGCAAGAGCTGCCGCCCGAGAGAAAGCCAAGCTGGATCAACTGGAGATAGACGCGGTTACTCCATTGTATGAAGGATGCAGGCCTGAGGATACCCGCCTGAAAGTAACGCTCATGGCTCTGGAGATGAAGGTACAACACAAAATGACCGACGCATGCTTCGACGAGAACATGTCATTCTGGCACGAACGTCTTCCCAAGGGGAACAAGTGCCCGACCAGTTTCGAGGAGGCGAAGAAAATTGTGTGTCCTCTGGATTTACCGCACGTGAAATACCATGTGTGCATGAACAATTGCATCATTTATCGGGACGAGCACGCGGACTCTACCATATGTCCGGTGTGCGGCGTCACTCGATACAAGAAGAGGAAGAAAGCTCCTCGAAAAGTGGTGTGGTACTTTCCGATCACTCCTCGTCTGCAGCGGTATTTCTCGGACCCTAAGCTAGCAAAGCTCCTGCGTTGGCATGCGGATAGGGAGGAGAAGAAGCGAGAAGATGACGAAAATGATCCGAAGATAAATAAAAAAGACAAGATGTTGAGTCACCCTAAGGATGCGAGCCAGTGGCAAGCGTTGAACTTCGAACACCTAGAATTTGGGGACGATCCAAGGAACATCGTGCTGGGCGCGAGCATCGATGGAGTCAATCCGTTTGGCAGCCAGAGAAGCACACATAGCACCTGGCCTGTGTTTGTGTGGATGTATAACCTTCCCCCTGGTTGTGCATGAAGAGGAAGTACATTCACATGAGTATGCTAATTAAATGGCCGAAACAACCAGGGAACGACATCAATCTATATCTGGGGCTGCTGAAAGAGGAGCTAGACACGCTGTGGAAAACGCCAGCCAATACGTGGGACGCTGCAGAGAAAGAATATTTCCCTATGAGAGTCGCACTGCTGATGACGGTGCAAGACTATCTCGGTTACGGATATGTCGGGGGGCAGGTGGTCCACGGATTTTCTGGGTGCGTCAGGTGCACGGATGACACAGCATATCGCCAGCTAGATAGAGATCCCGGGTCTTCAGAAACCGTGTTCATGGGACATCGAAGGTGGCTTCGCGACGATGACTCATGGAGAAAACGCAAGGATCTGTTCGATGGTGAAACCGAACCCCGAAGACGCCCGCGTACGAGGAGCGGCGAGGAAATAGATGAGTTGTTGAAAAATTGGAAAGATTGCCCACTGCCGGGAAAGAAGCAAAAGGCGCCAGAGCCAGGAAAGAAGCGAAAGACGCCAGAGCCGCCGCTGAAGGTATGGAAAACGAGGTCTGTTTTCTGGGACTTGCCGTACCGGAAGATCCTCCGTGTGCCTCACGGCCTTGATGTCATGCATATCACGAAGAACGTGTGCGAGAGTCTGCTTGGTACCCTGCTCAACATGCCAGAGAGGACCAAAGATGGGCCGAAAGCAAGGGCAGACTTGAAATCAATGGGCATCAGGGAGGAGCTTCACGCTAATGATGATGATGATGATGAGGCGAAGCAGGACATGGAAAGTCGTCGCAAAGGCAAAAAGGCCAAGAAGATCGGAAATGACTACCCTCCCGCGTGCTTCACTCTAAGTCAGGAGGAGATCGAGCAGTTTTTCACCTGCCTCGTAGAAGTAAAACTTCCTTACGGTTACGCGAGGAAGATAAGCAGATACCTAGACTCAGCGAAGCAGAAGTTTAGCAGGATGAAGTCTCACGACTGTCATGTGCTGATGACGCAGATACTTCCAGTTGCAATCCGTGGGATCATGGACGCGCACGTCCGTGAAACGCTATTTGGCCTATGCAACTTTTTCGATGTCATCTCTCGGAAGTCGGTTGCAGTATGACTTATATCGCCCACAACTCACTTGTGTTCTACTCGTGCATAGCATCAACGCATAAAACCAGGCTCTGATACCATTGTTGGGGAACGTAGTAATTTCAAAAAAATTCCTACGCACACGCAAGATCATGGTGATGCATAGCAACGAGAGGGGAGAGTGTTGTCCACGTACCCTCATAGACTGACAGCCGAAGCGTTATCACAATGCGGTTTATGTAGTCGTACGTCTTCACGATCCGACCGATCAAGTACTGAACGTACGGCACCTCCAAGTTCAACACACGTTCAGCTCGATGACGTCCCTCGAACTCCGATCCAGCCGAGTGTTGAGGGAGAGTTTCGTTAGCACGACGGTGTGGTGACGATGATGATGTTCCACCGACGCAGGGCTTCGCCTAAGCTCCGCGACGGTATTATCGAGGTGTAATCTGGTGGAGGGGGGCACCGCACACGGCTAAAATATCGTATATCAAGTGTGTTCTTAGGTGCCCCCTGCCCCCGTATATAAAGGAGCAAGGGGGAGGCCGGCTGCCCTAGGCGCGCCAAGGAGAGAGGGGGAGTCCTCCTCCTAGTAGCAGTAGGACTCCCCTTTCCTAGTCCTACTAGGAAAGAAAGGGGGAAGGAAAGAGAGGGAGAGGGAGAGGGAAAGGGGGCTGCGCCCCCCTCTCCTAGTCCAACTAGGATTCCCCTTGGGAGGGGGCGCGCCACCACCTGGCTCCTGCCCTCTCTCTCCCCTCAAGGCCCACCGAGGCCCAATACTTCCCCGGGGGGTTCCGGTAACCCCTCCGGCACTCCGGTTTAATCCGAAACTTCTCCGGAACACTTCCGGTGTCCGAATATAGTCGTCCAATATATCAATCTTTACGTCTCGACCATTTCGAGACTCCTCGTCATGTCCGTGATCACATCCGGGACTCCGAACAACCTTCGGTACATAAAATCACATAAACTCATAATATAACTGTCATCGTAAATGTAAGCGTGCGGACCCTTTGGGTTCGAGAACTATGTAGACATGACCGAGACACCTCTCCGGTCAATAACCAATAGCGGGACCTGGATGCCCATATTGGCTCCCACATATTCTACGAAGATCTTTATCGGTCAGACCGCATAACAACATACGTTGTTCCCTTTGTCATCGGTATGTTACTTGCCCGAGATTCGATCGTCGGTATCTCGATACCTAGTTCAATCTCGTTACCGGCAAGTCTCTTTACTCGTTCCGTAATACATCATCCCGCAACTAATTCATTAGTCACAATGCTTGCAAGGCTTATAGTGATGTGCATTACCGAGTGGGCCCAGAGATACCTCTCCGACAATCGGAGTGACAAATCCTAATCTCGAAATACGCCAACCCAACAAGTACCTTTGGAGACACCTGTAGAGCACCTTTATAATCACCCAGTTACGTTGTGACGTTTGGTAGCACACAAAGTGTTCCTCCGGTAAACGGGAGTTGCATAATCTCATAGTCATAGGAACATGTATAAGTCATGAAGAAAGCAATAGCAACATACTAAACGATCGGGTGCTAAGCTAACGTAATGGGTCATGTCAATCACGTCATTCTCGTAATGAGGAGATCCCGTTTATCAAATGACAACTCATGTCAATGGCTAGGAAACATAACCATCTTTGATTAACGAGCTAGTCAAGTAGAGGCATACTAGTGACACTCTGTTTGTCTATGTATTCACACATGTATTATGTTTCCGGTTAATACAATTCTAGCATGAATAATAAACATTTATCATGATATAAGGAAATAAATAATACTTTATTATTGCCTCTAGGGCATATTTCCTTCAGTCTCCCACTTGCACTAGAGTCAATAATCTAGATTACATAGTAATGATTCTTACACCCATGGAGTCTTGGTGCTGATCATGTTTTGCTCGTGGAAGAGGCTTAGTCAACGGGTCTGCTACATTCAGATCCGTATGTATCTTGCAAATTTCTATGTCTCCCACCTGGACTAAATCCCAGATGGAATTGAAGCGTCTTCTGATGTGCTTGGTTCTCTTGTGAAATCTAGATTCCTTTGCTAAGGCAATTGCACCAGTATTATCACAAAAGATTTTCATTGGTCCCGATGTACTAGGTATGACACCTAGATCGGATATGAACTCCTTCATCCAGACTCCTTCATTCGTTGCTTCCGAAGCAGCTATGTATTCCGCTTCACACGTAGATCCCGCCACAACACTTTGCTTGGAACTGCACCAACTGACAGCTCCACCGTTCAATGTAAATACGTATCCGGTTTGCGATTTCGAATCGTCCGGATCAGTGTCAAAGCTTGCATCAACGTAACCCCTTACGATGAGCTCTTTGTCACCTCCATATACGAGAAACATATCCTTAGTGCTTTTCAGGTATTTCAGGATGTTCTTGACCACTGTCCAGTGATCCACTCCTGGATTACTTTGGTACCTCCCTGCTAAACTTATAGCTAGGGACACATCAGGTCTGGTACACAGCATTGCATACATGATAGAGCCTATGGCTGAAGCATAGGGAACATCTTTCATGTTCTCTCTATCTTCAGCAGTGGTCGGGCATTGAGTCTTACTCAATCTCACACCTTGTAGTACAGGCAAGAACCCTTTCTTTGCTTGATCCATTTTGAACTTCTTCAAAACTTAGTCAAGGCATGTGCTTTGTGAAAGTCCAATTAAGCGTCTTGATCTATCTCTATAGATCTTAATGCCTAATATATATGCAGCTCCACCGAGGTCTTTCATTGAAAAACTCTTATTCAAGTATCCTTTTATGCTATCCAGAAATTCTATATCATTTCCAATCAGTAATATGTCATCCACATATAATATCAGAAATGCTATCGACCTCCCACTCACTTTCTTGTAAATACAGGCTTCTCCAAAAGTCTGTATAAAACCAAATGCTTTGATCACACTATCAAAGCGTTTATTCCAACTCCGAGAGGCTTGCACCTGTCCATAAATGGATCGCTGGAGCTTGCACACTTTGTTAGCTCCCTTTGGATCGACAAAACCTTCCGGTTGCATCATATACAACTCTTCTTCCAGAAATCCATTCAGGAACGCAGTTTTGACATCCATTTGCCAAATTTCATAATCATAAAAGGCGGCAATTGCTAACATGATTCGGACAGACTTAAGCATTGCTACGGGTGAGAAGGTCTCATCGTAGTCAATCCCTTGAACTTGTCAAAAACCTTTCGCAACAAGTCGAGCTTTATAGACAGTAACATTACCATCAGCGTCAGTCTTCTTCTTGAAGATCCATTTATTTTCAATGGCTTGCCGACCATCGGGCAAGTCAACCAAAGTCCATACTTTGTTCTCATACATGGATCCCATCTCGGATTTCATGGCTTCAAACCATTTTGCGGAATCTGGGCTCACCATCGCTTCTTCATAGTTCGTAGGTTCGCCATGGTCTAGTAACATGACCTCCAGAACCGGATTACTGTACCACTCTGGTGCGGATCTTGATCTAGTTGACCTACGAAGTTCAGTAATAACTTGATCTGAAGTTTCATGATCATTATCATTAACTTCCTCACTACTTGGTGTAGGTGTCGCAGAAACTGATTTCTGCGATGATCTACTTTCCAATAAGGGAGCAGGTACAGTTACCTCATCAAGTTCTACTTTCCTCCCACTAACATCTTTCGAGAGAAACTCCTTCTCTAGAAAGGATCCATTCCTAGCAACGAATATCTTGCCTTCGGATCTGTGATAGAAGGTGTACCCAACGGTCTCCTTTGGGTATCCTATGAAGACGCATTTCTCCGATTTAGGTTCGAGCTTATCTGGTTGAAGTTTCTTCACATAAGCATCGCAACCCCAAACTTTAAGATACGACAACTTTGGTTTCTTGCCAAACCATAGTTCAAAAGCCGTCGTCTCAACGGATTTCGATGGTGTCCTATTTAGAGTGAATGCAGCCGTCTCTAAAGCATAACCCCAAAACGATAGCGGTAAATCAGTAAGAGACATCATAGTTCGCACCATATCTAATAAAGTACGATTACGATGTTCGGACACACCATTACGCTGTGGTGTTCCGGGTGGCGTGAGTTGCGAAACTATTCCGCATTGTTTCAAATGTAGACCAAACTCGTAACTCAAATATTCTCCTCCACGATCAGATCGTAGGAATTTTATTTTGTTGTTACGATGATTTTCAACTTCACTCTGAAATTCTTTGAACTTTTCAAATGTTTCAGACTTATGTTTCATTAAGTAGATATACCCATATCTGCTCAAATCATCTGTGAAGGTGAGAAAATAACGATATCCGCCACGAGCCTCAATATTCATTGGACCACATACATCTGTATGTATGATTTCCAACAAATTTGTTGCTCTCTCCATAGTTTCGGAGAACGGTGTTTTGGTCATCTTGCCCATAAGGCACGGTTCGCAAGTACCAAGTGGTTCAGAATCAAGTGATTCCAAAATTCCATCAGTATGGAGTTTCTTCATGCGCTTTACACCGCTATGACCCAAACGGCAGTGCCACAAATAAGTTGCACTGTCATTATTAACTCTGCATCTTTTGGCTTCAACATTATGAATATGTGTATCACTACTATCAAGATTCATTAAAAATAGACCACTCTTCAAGGGTGCATGACCATAAAAGATATTATTCATATAAATACAACAACCATTATTCTCTGATTTAAATGAATAACCATTTCGCATTAAACAAGATCCAGATATAATGTTCATGCTCAACGCTGGCACCAAATAACAATTATTTAGGTCTAAAACTAATCCCGAAGGTAGATGTAGAGGTAGCGTGCCGACGGCGATCACATCGACTTTGGAACCATTTCCCACGCGCATCGTCACCTCGTCCTTAGCCAAACTTCGCTTAATCCGTAGCCCCTGTTTCGAGTTGCAAATATTAGCAACAGAACCAGTATCAAATACCCATGTGCTACTGCGAGTATTAGTAAGGTACACATCAATAACATGTATATCACATATACCTTTGTTAACCTTGCCATCCTTCTTATCCACCAAATACTTGGGGCAGTTCCACTTCCAGTGGCCAGTCTGCTTACAGTAGAAGCACTCAGTTTCAGGCTTAGGTCCAGACTTGGATTTCTTCTCCTGAACAGCAACTTGCTTGCTGTTCTTCTTGAAGTTCCCTTTCTTCTTCCCTTTGCCCTATTTCTTGAAACTAGTGGTTTTACTGACCATCAACACTTGATGCTCCTTTTTGATTTCTACCTCCGCTGCCTTTAGCATTGCGAAGAGCTCGGGAATCGTCTTATCCATCCCTTGCATGTTATAGTTCATCACGAAGCTCTTGTAGCCTGGTGGCAGTGATTGAAGAATTCTGTCAATGACGCAATCATCCGGAAGTTGAACTCCCAGTTGAATCAAGTGATTATTATACCCAGACATTCTGAGTATATGCTCACTAACAGAACTATTCTCTTCCATTTTGCAGCTATAGAACTTATTGGAGACTTCATATCTCTCAATCTGGGCATTTGCTTGAAATATTAACTTCAATTCTTGGAACATCTCATATGCTCCATGACCTTCAAAACGTCGTTGAACTCCCGGTTCTAAGCCGTAAAGCATGGCACACTGAACTATTGAGTAGTCATCAGCTTTGCTCTGCCAGACGTTCATAACTTCTGGCGTAGCTCTTGCAGGAGGCCTGGCACCTAGCGGTGCTTCCAGGACGTAATTCTTCTGTGCAGCAATGAGGATAATCCTCAAGTTACGGACCCAGTCCGTGTAATTGCTACCATCATCTTTCAACTTAGCTTTCTCAAGGAACGCATTAAAATTCAACGGAACAACAGCACAGACCATTTATCTACAATTAACATAGACAAGCAAGATACTATCAGGTACTAAGTTCATGATAAATTTAAGTTCAATTAATCATATTACTTAAGAACTCCCACTTAGATAGACATCTCTCTAATCATCTAAGTGATTACGTGATCCAAAGCAACTAAACCATGTCCGATTAACACGTGAGATGGAGTAGTTTCAATGCTGAACATCACTATGTTGATCATATCTACTATATGATTCATGCTCGACCTTTCGGTCTCTGTGTTCCGAGGCCATATCTATACATATGCTAGGCTCGTCAAGTTTAACCTGAGTATTCCGCGTGTGCAACTGTTTTGCACCCGTTGTATTTGAACGTAGAGCCTATCACACCCGATTAACACGTGGTGTCTCAGCACGAAGAACTTTCGCAACGGTGCATACTCAGGGAGAACACTTTTGTCTTGAAATTTTAGTGAGAGATCATCTTATAATGCTACCGTCAATCAAAGCAAGATAAGATGCATAAAGGATTAACATCACATGCAATCAATATAAGTGATATGATATGGCCATCATCATCTTGTGCTTGTGATCTCCATCTCCGAAGCACCGTGCTCGTGATCTCCATCTCCGAAGCACCGTCATGATCACCATCGTCACCGGCTCGACACCTTGATCTCCATCGTAGTATCGTTGTCGTCTCGCCAACTTATTGCTTTTACGACTATCGCTACCGCTTAGTGATAAAGTAAAACTATTACATGGCGATTGCATCTCATACAATAAAGCGACAACCATATGGCTCCTGCCAGTTGCCGATAACTCGGTTACAAAACATGATCATCTCATACAACACATTATATCACATCATGTCTTGACCATATCACATCACAACATGCCCTGCAAAAACAAGTTAGACGTCCTCTACTTTGTTGTTGCATGTTTTACGTGGCTGCTACGGGCTTAGCAAGAACCGTTCTTACCTACGCATCAAAACCACAACGATAGTTTGTCAAGTTAGTGTTGTTTTAACCTTCGCAAGGACCGGGCGTAGCCACACTCGGTTCAACTAAAGTGAGAGAGACAGACACCCGCCAGTCACCTTTAAGCAACGAGTGCTCCGAACGGTGAAACCAGTCTCACGTAAGCGTACGCGTAATGTCGGTCCGGGCCGCTTCATCTCACAATACCGCTGAACCAAAGTATGACATGCTGGTAAGCAGTATGACTTATATCGCCCACAACTCACTTGTGTTCTACTCGTGCATAGCATCAACGCATAAAACCAGGCTCTGATACCATTGTTGGGGAACGTAGTAATTTCAAAAAAATTCCTACGCACACGCAAGATCATGGTGATGCATAGCAACGAGAGGGGAGAGTGTTGTCCACGTACCCTCATAGACTGACAGCGGAAGCGTTATCACAATGCGGTTGATGTAGTCGTACGTCTTCACGATCCGACCGATCAAGTACTGAACGTACGGCACCTCCAAGTTCAACACACGTTCAGCTCGATGACGTCCCTCGAACTCCGATCCAGCCGAGTGTTGAGGGAGAGTTTCGTTAGCACGACGGTGTGGTGACGATGATGATGTTCCACCGACGCAGGGCTTCGCCTAAGCTCCGCGACGGTATTATCGAGGTGTAATCTGGTGGAGGGGGGCACCGCACACGGCTAAAATATCGTATATCAAGTGTGTTCTTAGGTGCCCCCGGCCCCCGTATATAAAGGAGCAAGGGGGAGGCCGGCTGCCCTAGGCGCGCCAAGGAGAGAGGGGGAGTCCTCCTCCTAGTAGCAGTAGGACTCCCCTTTCCTAGTCCTACTAGGAAAGAAAGGGGGGAAGGAAAGAGAAGGAGAGGGAGAGGGAAAGGGGGCTGCGCCCCCCTCTCCTAGTCCAACTAGGATTCCCCTTGGGATGGGGCGCGCCACCTCCTGGTTGCTGCCCTCTCTCTCCCCTCAAGGCCCACCGAGGCCCAATACTTCCCCGGGGGGTTCCGGTAACCCTCCGGCACTCCGGTTTAATCCGAAACTTCTCCGGAACACTTCCGGTGTCCGAATATAGTCGTCCAATATATCAATCATTACGTCTCGACCATTTTGAGACTCATCGTCATGTCCGTGATCACATCCGGGACTCCGAACAACCTTCGGTACATCAAATCACATAAACTCATAATATAACTGTCATCGTAACTTTAAGCGTGCGGACCCTTTGGGTTCGAGAACTATGTAGACATGACCGAGACACCTCTCCGGTCAATAACCAATAGCGGGACCTGGATGCCCATATTGGCTCCCACATATTCTACGAAGATCTTTATCGGTCAGACCGCATAACAACATACGTTGTTCCCTTTGTCATCGGTATGTTAGTTGCCCGAGATTCGATCGTCGGTATCTCGATACCTAGTTCAATCTCGTTACCGGCAAGTCACTTTACTCGTTCCGTAATACATCATCCCGCAACTAATTCATTAGTCACAATGCTTGCAAGGCTTATAGTGATGTGCATTACCGAGTGGGCCCAGAGATACCTCTCCGACAATTGGAGTGACAAATCCTAATATCGAAATACGCCAACCCAACAAGTACCTTTGGAGACACCTGTAGAGCACCTTTATAATCACCCAGTTACATTGTGACGTTTGGTAGCACACAAAGTGTTCCTCCGGTAAACGGGAGTTGCATAATATCATAGTCATAGGAACATGTATAAGTCATGAAGAAAGCAATAGCAACATACTAAACGATCGGGTGCTAAGCTAATGTAATGGGTCATGTCAATCACGTCATTCTCCTAATGAGGTGATCCCGTTAATCAAATGACAACTCATGTCAATGGCTAGGAAACATAACCATCTTTGATTAACGAGCTAGTCAAGTAGAGGCATACTAGTGACACTCTGTTTGTCTATGTATTCACACATGTATTATGTTTCCGGTTAATACAATTCTAGCATGAATAATAAACATTTATCATGATATAAGGAAATATATAATACTTTATTATTGCCTCTAGGGCATATTTCCTTCAGGATTGCCTCTAGGGCTGATGACCAACAGTACAGAGAGAAGAACACCCTCCTGAGGTTGAGGAGTTCTTGTGCTTGGTGGCTTAGCGGGTGAGAGCTGGATGAGTTGCTCGATCCCCCCTACTGTGGTGGCTAGCCCTACTTATATAGGCCCTGGTCCTCTTCCCAAATATTGAGCGGGAAGGGAGCCAACAACGGCGGGCAAATTTGAAGGGGGACAGCTAGTACAAGCTATCCTGACAAAAGTGGTCTTCGCCTGCGAAAGGCTCTGGTGGTGACGCCGTCTTGGGCTCCACGATGACCTCCGTCTTGCCGTCCTCCTGGTCTTGGTCTCGTTGCACCGATATAGCAACCTTTTCCTGATGCCTCGGTACTCCTCGCCTGCGCTGGCCTCCTTAGCACCAAACAGGAAACAAGGACGCTACGCACGCTGGCACCCGCTTGGTGTCGATCGTCATGGCTCATGTCACGAGAGCCTCGTGAGGTTTGCCCCGCCTTGATATCTCCGCTCCTCGTGAGCCTTCCTGACTAGGCCACTCCTGAGGAGGCCTTGCGTCGCTCGCCTCGCGAGGCTTGGCCCCTCGCGAGGGTCTTGGATGCCTTGTTGATGAAGATGGGTCGTACGGCCTGCTGACTTAGCCACGCCGTGGGCCGCAGGCAGGCAAGTCTGGGGACCCCCGTTCCCAGAACGCCGATAGTAGCCCCCGGGCCCAAGGTGCGCTCGGGCTTGGCTTCCGCGGCAAAGCCAAGGGTCAAGTTTGGAGCACCGCGGGCCCCAAAAGCTTGCGGCCTTAGTTGACGCATGGCGGTTGATTGGACGTGGGCGTCTCCGCTTCCCCACGCTGCCTCGGCAACTGCTTGACCTGAACAAAAGGCTGGCGCGGGCTGCACTTGCCTTCATTGCCTTTTGCTCGCCTCGCTCCAGATCCCCTTTCTTGCTCTTCGCCACCGCTACTTCCAGATCCGCTCCAATCTTATCCTGCATCCGCGATCCATGGCGCCGCGCAAGGTCAAGACTTCCTCAGCACTGGCTTGGTATGAGCCGGCCCTTGAGGCGCCCACGTCACGGAGAAAAGCCTCGCCTCCGTGCGCCTACTGACGGCGGTCGAGAGCAATGAGTGGGGGGGAGACCGCGCTCCGGCTTGCCTCCGACGTGTCGTAGCCCGAGGGAAGCACCTTCTTCCCCTTCTTCTCGAGCAGTGTCGCCGCCGGGTTGGTTCCTCCATTCTCTAATTTCTTTTATGAGGTCCTCGACCACTACGGGCTGCAGGCGTTGCATCTTCATCCCACTCTGTCGTCCTCCTGTCCATCTTCGCCTACTACTGTGAGGCGTACCTGGGCGTGATGTCGTCCGTGGCGTTACTGCGCCATTTCTTCTTCCTTCGTGTCAGCGAGGGTCACATCTCCGGATGCGCTAACTTTGTCGCATCCGGCAAGGCCAACTCGATCTCGAGCACCGGGAAGAGGGCGGACAACATTCAATCCAAATGGGGCATGATGGACGCCAAGCGCGCCGATCCGCGTCTGGTGTTGCCGACGGCAGCGCCCTCTTCCAACGGGGAGTGGCCCAAGGCGGAGCTTGCCGATGAGCGGGCATCGTTAGTGTTGGGGCAGATGGTGACCGACTTGAAGCCGGGCAATGCGAGGGCGGCCAAGGTGACAGGGGTCATGCTCCTAAAGGAGTTCTTGACGCTGCAAGTGGCCCCGCTCCAGGCGCGCGCACGCCCCCTGTGGGAGCTTGAAGAAGAGGGAAACAGGGCTCGCCTGAGGCCGGGGGGCCTGCCTGAGGATGAACTGGCCGCTGTTCTGCGCCTCATAGTTTAGGACAACCAGTAGTACCCGCCAAGCGCCTTCGTTCCCCTGTTCTAGCGTAGGGATCGGGAGGAATTCATCGCCTCGAGGCCGACCTTTGACACGCGCGGGCTGGTGCCGCCGGCGCCCACAGGAGCCCCCGCAGCGCCGAAGCCGGTGGAGGTGTCCTCCGACGAGTCCGGCGGGTGGAAGGAAGAGGAGGGGGACTTGGAGGCGACCCTCGAAGAGATGGTGGAAAACTCCCCCTTGAGCAAGGCTAAAATCCTCCGCGCCCTTCCTGACGACGCCGAGGTCTACGCCCGCCAGGAGGAGCGGGAACTTCCCGTCGTCCCGACGAGGAGTAGGTCGTCACTGATCCCTCGGGACGCTGCCCCCGTCTTGACGCCGCCTGAAGCTACCTCCAGCCCTCCTGCTGCGCCGTCTTCTGCCCCCGGGATCCGCGCGCCTACTTTCCGGGCTCCACAACTTTCGGGCTTCAAGCTCCCCAAGCGAAAGGTGGAATACGTCGCGATGGATCGGTAAGTGCCTTGAGCTTCGTCTTGTCCCTGCTTGTTCTTGTTATTTCCTGATGTTCACCCTTGGTTGACCAGGCCAACGCCCTTGGCGAAGAAAAGGAAAGAGGACGCGGCGGCCGCGCCTCCTTCCATGGAGAAGGGAGGCAGCAGCACTTGCACTTCCCCAACCCGGTCTCCCTCTCGAGGCCAAGAAGAGCGTCGCCGTGGGGAGTCAGCCCCCATGGCCCCTCTGGCTCCTGAGGTGCCGTCGTCTGGCTCGGCTGAAGAGGTCCCAGCTGCTCCAGAACCCGCGATCTCCCAAGCCCTGGTGACGATGCCGCTTCCCCCCACTTCTGCACCTCTGCTCCCTGGTTCTTCAGCTCCTGCTGCTGCTGTGGACCATGCTCTTTTGGAGATGACCCAGCTGCAGGCGGATCTCCTGAGCGCGGACCCACGCCTTGTGGCTGGGTGCCTGGAGCTGGCCTCAGGCTGGCTCCACTCTGATTTGGCTGTTCGCGCGGTGCTGGGCCAGGCTGGTGCGGCTTCTGAGAAGGAGAAGCAGAGTGCCGCCAACGCCGCAGCCGATCGTGAGACGGTGTTGAAAGACGCCAAGGCCGCCCGTGACCGCTACCAGGTGCTGGAGGACGAGTTGCAGAGCCTGCGCGACAAGCACGCCGAGGAAGCACGCTGCCGCCAAGCGAAGGAGGAGGAAATGAAGGCCCGGGAGGACGCCATCAAGAACCGTGATGCTGAGCTGGCGGAGTTGGGGAAGGCATAGGCCGCCGAGTGCAACCGGTTGGAACAGCTGGAGCGAAAGGCGATGGTGAGGGAGGCCGAACTCGACGCCAAGGCGCGAGTCCTGACCGAAGACCGTGCAGCCTTTGCCGACCTCGAGAAGAGATCCCGCGAGGCACTGAAGACGCTCTGCGAGCACGGCCTGGAGAAGTCGCTGGCAACTGATGAGGACGGCCCCGCCCGGCTGCTTCCTCTCTTGGTGGAGGCGCTCGAGGAAGTCGTTGATGGCGTTGGTCCCATGGCAGAGGAGGAAGCTCGTGTCCTGTCTTCAGCTGCATTGACCCGCGTCTTCAGCCACCTCCACCTTCGCGACCCCAATGCTTGTCTTGACGAGCTGCTGGAGCCTGTGGCCGAAGATCAATATGAGGCCGCCGCCGCAGCCATGCAAGGTCAAGTGGAGGCCTTGCTGAAGAATTTCCGCGGCTTAGCTCCGCTCCTCTGTCCGGCGATGTCGCCGATCCAGCGGCTGGTGGTGAAGCTGAAGACAACGTCGCTCACGAAGTAGCACCTTGTTGGGGAATGTAGTAATTTCAAAAAAATTCCTACGCACACGCAAGATCATGGTGATGCATAGCAACGAGAGGGGAGAGTGTTGTCCACGTACCCTCGTAGATCGACAGCGGAAGCATTATCACAACGCGGTTGATGTAGTCGTACGTCTTCACGATCCGACCGATCAAGTACCGAACGCACGGCACCTCCGAGTTCAGCACACGTTCAGCTCGATGACGTCCCTCGAAGTCCGATCCAGCCGAGTGTTGAGGGAGAGTTTCGTCAGCACAACGGCGTGGTGACGATGATGATGTTCCACCGATGCAGGGCTTCGCCTAAGCTCCGCAACGGTATTATCGAGGTGTAATATGGTGTCACATCCCTAGCTTCTGGCAATGCACTAGGCTAGCTTCATGTGTGCATCATGTTTAATATTTGAAAGAAGCTTGAAATGGGGATGTTCAAACCCTAACATTAAATCAACTCAACTAGGATGGATTAAAATCTTTTCAATAAACCCAAAATGTCCCTAAGAAAAGTTCATGATTTCTGGTTAAGGTGGAAACCTCTGCCAAAAATGATGAATACATCCTTAGATCATTTTTCGATTTTTTGAATTAAATCATATTTTATTTGACTTTGGGCATTTAAATACTATAAATATTTAAGTGCTCAAATGATTCTGAAACTAAATGTGGGTCACTGGAATAATCCAGAGAGAGTCCACAAATTATTTCAGGAGTTTCCAAAATGGGTTAGTATTGTTACTAATTCAAAACAAAGGAAAAGAAATAGAAAACAGAGAAGAGAGAGAGATTTACCTGGGCTTACCTGGCCGGCCCAGTGGACAGCCCAGCCCACTGGCCTGGTGCGAGTCATCCCTAACCTCTGCCAGTAGGCAGAGGCGGGATAGCGCACGCGCGCGCGAGGCGCCACGCCTCCTCCTGCTTGCCGCCCCCCCCCCCCCCCCCGACGCTCTGGACGCCCTGGACGTCAACACACACCCCCGACCCCTGTCACTCTTCCCCGAGGCCCTCCTCCCCTCTGCTCCCTCTCTCTCGCCCGAACCCGAGCGCCACCGTCGCCGCTGCCGCGCACTGAGCCTCCCCCCTCACCCCTCTGACATGCCAAGAGCCCCGCCAATTCTCCCTCGACCTCTCCGTTAAGCCACGAGACGCCGGGTGCCCTGCATCCTCGCCATCGACGTCATCTTCATCCTCGGGTCCGACGATCGCCGCCGTGGCTCCAACGCCATCGAAGCCTTCCCCGAGCTCGCCGACCCCTCCGTTCGATCCACTGTGAGCTCCGCCGCCTTTTCCCCTCCTCCTCGAGCTCATTCCCGCCCTCTAGCCGCCTCTTCCGCCGGAGCCGAGAGCTCCCGCCTGCCGGCCATGTCGCCATCGTGGCTACATATGCCGTAGTTTGCGCCTGGGCCCGTCATCGTGCTCGGGTTGCTCCTAGGAGACGACCCCGACCACCAGCTGGTCCTGTCGTGCACCGGAACACCGAACCCGCGCGTGTCCGAACTCCGGCCGCCGCGGATGACCTCGCTGCGGTTGTCTCCGGCCACCCCAGCTCCCGCCGTCTGCTCCATCAGCTGCACGCGAGCAGCAGCTCTTCGTAGAGCCTCCCCACGCCCAAAACCATCGCCTGTGGGCGATTTTCGAAGCCCTCCGCCGTCTCTGTCGTCGCCGGCGACGAGCCGTGGACCAGGTCCGGCGGGTTTGACCCCGCTGACAAGGGTTTGACCTTCCCCCTTGTGTCACTGACGCGTGGGCCACCCCTTGACACTTTTAGTTTGTATTAGTTTAACACTAATTAACCTAGGTTAGTTAGCTAGTTAGTCGCTGACTAGTGGGCCCCGGCCCCACAAACAGTTTAGTTAGAATTAACTTAAGGCTAATTAACTTGGTTAATTAGTTGTGCCACTGACCAGTGGGACCCACTGGTCAGGTTTGACCCGGACCAGCCCCTGTTGACCTGCTGACGTCACAGTGACGCACTGCTGACGCAATAAAGCATTTACTGGATTTATACTTATATAGGAAATTCCATAAAATGCTACCATACTTCAAAAAATCATTGAAAATAATCTATAGCTCAGAATGAAATAATTTATATATGAAAAATTATTAGAAAAATCCAATCTATCCATCTACACTGGTTTCATGCATGTTAGAGCAACTTAAACCTGCTGTTTATATCAAAACATGATAAGGCTCTATTTAAATTCATAAGTTGAGTTTGGGATTGAACCTTTGGTTCAAAATGACTCAAACCACCCTGGTTATAGTTGCATTAGCTCAATCAACAGCATATTGCCATGTCATGATCATGCATCATATTGTGCATTGCATTGATTGTATTTCTTCTCTGTTGCCGGTAATTGTCCCCTCTCGATACACGTGGTTCCGACGATGAGTTCGATGACACTGATGAAGAGCTATATGATCTTCGGAAGTGCCAGGCAAGCAAAACCCCCTTGTTCATTCCGATACAAACCCACTCTCTCGCTTCTGCTCTCTTTTACTGCATTAGGAAAACAACGATTCAACTGTTACATGCTGCGGTAGTTGAACCCCTTTCCTCTGCATGACCTGTCATTGCCACAGTAAATAGATGAAACCCACTAGCATGAGTAGGAGTTGTTTGAGCCCTGATGTGCCTACTCATTCATGCTTGTTTGTCATGCCTGCTATTGCTTAGAGTTGTGTCAGGTCTAATTCGTCGGGAATGAATTGGAAAGTTGTGACCATGTCCTACTGTGTGAGAGCTAAGTGTGTGAACACGATTTGGTAAAGGTAGCGGTGAGAGGCCATGTAGGACTACATGGTGGGTTGTCTCATTGAAACCGTCCTCAGGAACTGAGTTCTGTGTTTGTGATCCATGAACAGTTACTACCACACATTGAGCTCCAGGCGCTCCAAGCTCTCTCGACTTATTAATCAACCTGATCTCTGTCCAGGAGTTGCAACTAGTTTCTGGTGTTTGTAGGTAGTGTTAGTAGTCTCCCAAGTGGCACCCGGTACAGGTGGGCTTGGGACAGACTAGGCACACGTGGCCTGGTGTACCGAGTGGCACCCGGATGGTGGGCTCGGGAACCCTGCACACATCGTTTGGGGCCGTGAGCGACACCCCGGCCGGATCTCCTTGCGGATGGAACCCGAATAGGCGATAAACCTGGACTAGAGACTTGTGTGGTTAGTCAGGTCGTGGCCGACTCCCTCGCCAGGCTTCCGCTTGAAGGTTGCCGAGGTACACAACATGTACATGGTGGTAAGTGGTGAGAGCGTGTGCGATGAAGTACACCCCTGCAGGGTTAACATCATCTATTCGAATAGCCCTGTCTGCGGAAAAGGACTTCTGGGTTGCCTGTACAGTTCATAGACAAGTGAAAGTGGATACTCTAAAATGCGCAAGATAAACGTGAGTGCTATGGATGGCGTTCTCGTAGGGAGACGGGAGCGGATCCATAGTGGTGTATTGGTATGGTGAATTTGTGGACTCGTGTGCGCCACCTCAAAAGAGTTACTTGCAGTCGTAGTTCAGGATAGCCACCGAGTCAAAGCTGGCTTGCTGCAGTTAAACTCCACCCCCCTTTGTTGATACCGATGCATATGTAGCTAGTTCTGATGTAAGTCTTGCTGGGTACATTTGTACTCACGTTTGCCTATTTTATGTTTTGCAGAGAGACGTCAGTCTCGCTAGTAGTTCCGTGTGGACTTCGACATTTTGCTTGATACCTCAGCTACGATCTTGTGCCCTCGGCAGGATCTAGTAGATAGTCAGGCTTCTCAGCCATTTTCATTTATAGTTGTCTGTACTCAGACATGTTAAGCTTCCGCATGTGTTTGACTTGTATGCTCTGAATGTTGGGTCATGAGACCCATGTTTGTAATATCTGGCTCTTCGGAGCCTAATGAATAAATACTCTGAGTCGTAGAGTCTTGTTGTGATGCTATGTTGTATTTGCACATATCGAGCATGTTGTGTGTATGATTGAAATGCTTGGTATGTGTGGGATCCGACAACCTAGTTGTTTATCCTTCGTAGCCTCTCTTATGGGGAAATGTAGTCCTGTGCTTCCATGAGCCATAGTAGTCCGCTACAGCCCGGTTCACCGGAGTCCTGCTAGCCCAGCACTACTGCTCCGGAACACTTGACTGGCCGGCATGTGATTCACTTCGTTCCTGTGTCTGTCCCTTCGGGGAAATGTCACGCGGTGACATCCAGAGTCCTGCCTAGCCTGCTACAACCCGGTTCACCGGAGTCCTGTTAGCCCAGTGCTACAGCCCGGATTCGCACGCTGCTGACCGACATGCTCGATGTTGATTCATGTATGCCTGTCCCCGTAAGTTAGTGCCACTTTGGGTTCACGACTAGTTATGTCGGCCATGGTTCTCTGTCATATGGATGCTAGCGACACCATCATATACGTGAGCCAAAAGACGCAAACGGTCCCGGGCCATGGTAAGGCGACACCCGTGGGAATACCGTGCGTGAGGCCGCAAAGTTATATGAGGTGTTACCGGCTAGATCGATGTGACTTGGAATCGGAGTCCTGACATATGGTGGAGGGGGGCACCGCACACGGCTAAAATATCGTATATCAAGTGTGTCTAGAGGTGCCCCCTGCCCCCGTATATAAAGGAGCAAGGGGGAGGCCGGCTGCCTTTGGGCGTGCCAAGGAGAGGCGGGAGTCCTCCTCCTAGTAGGAGTAGGACTCCCCTTTCCTAGTCCAACTAGGAAGAGAGGGGGGGAAGGAAAGAGAGGGAGAGGGAGAGGGAAAGAGGGGCTGCGCCCCCCTCCCCTAGTCCAATTCGGACTCCTCATGGGAGGGGGCGCGCCACCTCCTGGCTGCTGTCCTCTCTCTCCCCTCAAGGCCCACTAAGGCCCAATACTTCCCCGGGGGGTTCCGGTAACCCCTCCGGCACTCCGGTTTTATCCGAAACTTCTCCGGAACACTTCCGGTGTCCGAATATAGTTGTCCAATATATCGATCTTTATGTCTCGACCATTTCGAGACTCCTCGTTATGTCCGTGATCACATCCGGGACTCCGAACAACCTTCGGTACATCAAAACATATAAACTCATAATATAACTGTCGTCGTAACCTTAAGCGTCCGGACCCTACGGGTTCGAGAACTATGTAGACATGACCGAGACACCTCTCCGGTCAATAACCAATAGCGGAACCTGGATGCTCATATTGGTTCCCACATATTCTACGAAGATCTTTATCGGTCAGACCGCATAACAACATACGTTGTTCCCTTTGTCATCGGTATGTTACTTGCCCGAGATTCGATCGTTGGTATCTCGATACCTAGTTCAATCTCGTTACCGGCAAGTCTCTTTACTCGTTCCGTAATACATCATTCCGCAACTAACTCATTAGTCACAATGCTTGCAAGGCTTATAGTGATGTGCATTACTGAGTGGGCCCAGAGATACCTCTCCGACAATCGGAGTGACAAATCCTAATCTCGAAATACGCCAACCCAACAAGTACCTTTGGAGACACCTGTAGAGAACCTTTATAATCACCCATTTACGTTGTGACATTTGGTAGCACACAAAGTGTTCCTCCGGTAAACGGGAGTTGCATAATCTCATAGTCATAGGAACATGTATAAGTCATGAAGAAAGCAATAGCAACATACTAAACGATCGGGTGCTAAGCTAACGGAATGGGTCAAGTCAATCACGTCATTCTCCTAATGAGGTGATCCCGTTAATCAAATGACAACTCATGTCTATGGCTAGGAAACATAACCATCTTTGATTAACGAGCTAGTCAAGTAGAGGCATACTAGTGACACACTGTTTGTCTATGTATTCACACATGTATTATGTTTCCGGTTAATACAATTCTAGCATGAATAATAAACATTTATCATTATATAAGGAAATAAATAATACTTTATTATTGCCTCTAGGGCATATTTCCTTCAGTCTCCCACTTGCACTAGAGTCAATAATCTAGATTACACAGTAATGATTCTTACACCCATGGAGTCTTGGTGCTGATCATGTTTTGCTCGTGGAAGAGGCTTAGTCAACGGGTCTACAACATTCAGATCCGTATGTATCTTGCAAATTTCTATGTCTCCCACCTGGACTAAATCCCGGATGGAATTGAAGCGTCTTTTGATGTGCTTGGTTCTCTTGTGAAATCTGGATTCCTTTGCTAAGGCAATTGCACCAGTATTGTCACAAAAGATTTTCATTGGTCCCGATGCACTAGGTATGACACCTAGATCGGATATGAACTCCTTCATCCAGACTCCTTCATTTGCTGCTTCCGAAGCAGCTATGTACTCCGCTTGACACGTAGATCCCGCCACGACACTTTGCTTAGAACTGCACCAACTGACAGCTCCACCGTTCAATGTAAATACGTATCCGGTTTGTGATTTAGAATCATCCGGATCAATGTCAAAGCTTGCATCAACGTAACCACTTATGATGAGCTCTTTGTCACCCTCATAAACGAGAAACATATCCTTAGTCCTTTTCAGGTATTTCAGGATGTTCTTGACCGCTGTCCAGTGATCCACTCCTGGATTACTTTGGTACCTCCCTGCTAAACTTATAGCAAGGAACCCATCAGGTCTGGTACACAGCATTACATACATGATAGAGCCTATGGCTGAAGCATAGGGAACATCTTTCATCTTCTCTCTATCTTCTGCAGTGGTCCGGCATTGAGTCTTACTCAATCTCACACCTTGTAGTACAGGCAAGAACCCTTTCTTTGCTTGATCCATTTTGAACTTCTTCAAAACTTTGTCAAGGTATGTGCTTTGTGAAAGTCCTATTAAGCATCTTGATCTATCTCTATAGATCTTAATGCCTAATATATATGCAGCTTCACCGAGGTCTTTCATTGAAAAACTCTTATTCAAGTATCCCTTTATGCTATCCAGAAATTCTATATCATTTCCAATCAGCAATGTGTCATGCACATATAATATCAGAAATGCTACTGAGCTCCCACTCACTTTCTTGTAAATACAGGCTTCTCCAAAAGTCTGTATAAAACCAAATGCTTTGATCACACTATCAAAGCGTTTATTCCAACTCCGAGAGGCTTGCACCAGTCCATAAATGGATCGCTGGAGCTTGCACACTTTGTTAGCTCCCTTTGGATCGACAAAACCTTCCGGTTGCATCATATACAACTCTTCTTCCAGAAATCCATTCAGGAATGCAGTTTTGACATCCATTTGCCAAATTTCATAATCATAAAATGCGGCAATTGCTAACATGATTCGGACAGACTTAAGCATCGCTGCGGGTGAGAAGGTCTCATCGTAGTCAATCCCTTGAACTTGTCGAAAACCTTTCGCAACAAGTCGAGCTTTATAGACAGTAACATTACCATCAGCGTCAGTCTTCTTCTTGAAGATCCATTTATTTTCAATGGCTTGCCGACCATCGGGCAAGTCAACCAAAGTCCATACTTTGTTCTCATACATGGATCCCATCTCGGATTTCATGGCTTCAAGCCATTTTGCGGAATCTGGGCTCACCATCGCTTCTTCATAGTTCGTAGGTTCGTCATGGTCTAGTAACATAACCTCTAGAACAGGATTACCGTACCACTCTGGTGCGGACCTTGATCTAGTTGACCTACGAGGTTCAGTAATAACTTGATCTGAAGTTTCATGATCATTATCATTAACTTCCTCACTAATTGGTGTAGGTGTCGCAGAAACTGATTTCTGTGATGATCTAATTTCCAATAAGGGAGCAGGTATAGTTACCTCATCAAGTTCTACTTTCCTCCTACTCACTTCTTTCGAGAGAAACTCCTTCTCTACAAAGGATCCATTCTTAGCGACGAATATCTTGGCTTCGGATCTGTGATAGAAGGTGAACCCAACAGTCTCCTCTGGGTATCCTATGAAGACACATTTCTCCGATTTAGGTTCGAGCTTATCAGGTTGAAGTTTCTTCACATAAGCATCGCAACCCCAAACTTTAAGATACGACAACTTTGGTTTCTTGCCAAACCATAGTTCATAAGGCGTCATCTCAACGGATTTCGATGGTGTACTATTTAGAGTGAATGCAGCCGTCTCTAAAGCATGACCCCAAAACGATACCGTAAATCAGTAAGAGACATCATAGATCGCACCATATCTAATAAAGTACGATTACGATGTTCGGACACACCATTACGCTGTGGTGTTCCGGGTGGCGTGAGTTGCGAAACTATTCCGCATTGTTTCAAATGGAGGCCAAACTCGTAACTCAAATATTCTCCTCCACGATCTGATCGTAGAAACTTTATTTTCTTGTTACGATGATTTTCGACTTCACTCTGAAATTCTTTGAACTTTTCAAATGTTTCAGACTTATGTTTCATTAAGTAGATATACCCATATCTGCTCAAATCATCTGTGAAGGTGAGAAAATAATGATATCCGCCACGAGCCTCAATATTCATCGGACCACATACATCTGTATGTATAATTTCCAATAAATCTGTTGCACCCTCCATAGTTCCAGAGAACGGTGTTTTAGTCATCTTGCCCATGAGGCACGGTTCACAAGTACCAAGTGATTCATAATCAAGTGATTCCAAAAGTCCATCAGTATGGAGTTTCTTCATGCGCTTTACACCGATATGACCTAAACGGCAGTGCCACAAATAAGTTGCACTGTCATTGTCAACTCTGCTTTTTTGGCTTCAACATTATGAATATGTGTGTCACTACTATCGAGATTCATTAAAAATAGACCACTCTTCAAGGGTGCATGACCATAAAAGATATTATTCATATAAATAGAACAACCATTATTCTCTGATTTAAATGACCGTCTCGCATCAAACAAGATCCAGATATAATGTTCATGCTCAATGCTGTCACCAAATAACAATTATTTAGGTCTAATACTAATCCCGAAGGTAGATGTAGAGGTAGCGTGCCGACGGCGATCACATCGACTTTGGAACCATTTCCCACGTGCATCATCACCTCGTCCTTAGCCAATCTTCGCTCAATCCGTAGCCCCTGTTTCGAGTTGCAAATATTAGCAACAGAACCAGTATCAAATACCCAGGTGCTATTACGAGCATTAGTAAGGTACACATCAATAACATGTATATCACATGTACCTTTGTTAACCTTGCCATCCTTCTTATCCGCCAAATACTTGGGGCAGTTCCGCTTCCAGTGACCAGTCTGCTTGCAGTAGAAGCACTCAGCTTCAGGCTTAGGTCCAGACTTGGGTTTCTTCTCCTGAACAGCAACTTGCTTGGTGTTCTCCTTGAAGTTCCCCTTCTTCTTCCCTTTGCCCTTTTTCTTGAAACTAGTGGTTTTACTGACCATCAACACTTGACTGGCCGGCATGTGATTCACTTCGTTCCTGTGTCTGTCCCTTCGGGGAAATGTCACGCGGTGACATCCGGAGTCCTGCCTAGCCTGCTACAGCCCGGTTCACCGGAGTCCTGTTAGCCCAGTGCTACAGCCCGGATTTGCACGCTGCTAACCGACATGCTCGATGTTGATTCATGTATGCCTGTCCCCGTAAGTTAGTGCCACTTTGGGTTCACGACTAGTCATGTCGTCCCGGGTTCTCTGTCATATGGATGCTAGCGACACTATCATATACGTGAGCCAAAAGACGCAAACGGTCCCGGGCCATGGTAAGGCGACACCCGTGGGAATACCATGCGTGAGGCCGCAAAGTGATATGAGGTGTTACCGGCTAGATCGATGTGACTTGGAATCGGGGTCCCGACAGCTTTGGTGGCCGAGGATCGCCGCCGTCGATTTGCCGCCGTCTCTGCCTCCCCGAGCTCGCTGAGACCGTCTCCGACTCCGCCGTGAGCTCCCAAACCAAACCCCCCTTTCCTCTGACCCGTTTGCACGCTGTAGCCGCGTCCCGCCCGTGATCGAATGCGCCGTCGCTTGCGCTCGCCGCCGATGATGCTCCGGCGACCAAATGGTCTGCCCGGTGCGTCCAACCCACTCACCGCATCACGTAGGCCACCGCTAGCGCCTCAGCTCGCTTGGTCGCACACCGCAATGCTGCCCGCACCCACACCCGAACTCCGACGGCCGCAACCGAGCTCGCCGCCGTCAACTCCGGCCACCCAAGGCCCAACCACGGCCACCAACGGACGCGCCGTTGCGCCAGCTACCCGTAGAGCCCAACGGCGCCTCGAACGGTGCCCCGTAGAGGAAACCCGAGGCACAAGAGCGCCGCTGACCTCGCCGGCGGCTAACCGCCGGCGTGTTAGGCCTGTTGACCAGGGGTTTGACCTCCCCTGGGTCATTGACATGTGGGGCCAGCCCCTGCTAATTTCCTAGTTTAGGTTTAACTAAAATAGGATTAGCCCCTGTGACACTGACATGCGGGCCCCACCATCCAGTTTTGACCTGGACCGCCCAGTTGACCTGCTGACGTCACTGTGACGTAATGCTGGCGCTATAAATCATTTTCTGGATTCATTCTTATTCTGAAAATTCTAGAAAATATCCTAAACTTCTAAAATTCATAGAAATTCAACCGTAACTCCAAATGAAATAATTTATATATGAAAAATTATCAGAAAAATGCAATCTATCCATCTGTATCATTTTCATGCATGTCCAACTAAGTTATACCTGCTGTATAGGTGAGAACATGATAATGACATTTTAAATGCTAAATATGGAGTTTGCACATGAACCCTTAGTTCATATGGTCTTCATTTAAACTGTTGCTAGATGCATTAGTGTAAATCAAAAACATTCATATTGCCATGCCATGATCATGCATCATATTGTGCATTGCATTGATTGTATTTCTTCTCTGTTGCCGGTATTTGTCCCCTCTCGGTAGACGATGTTCCGACGTTGTGATCGTTGACACTAATGAAGACTCAATGCTATCTTCAGAAGTGCCAGGCAAGCAAAACCCCCTTGTTCATTCCGATACAATCCCACTCTCTCGCTCCTGCTCTCTTTTACTGCACTAGGACAACAACGTTTCAACTGTTACATGCTGTGGTAGTTGAACCCCTTTCCTCTGCATGACCTGTCATTTCCACAGTAAATAGATGAAACCCACTAGCATGAGTAGGAGTTGTCTGAGCCCTGATGTGCCTACTCATTCATGCTTGTTTGTCATGCCTGCTATTGCTTAGAGTTGTGTTAGTTCTGATTCATCGGGGATGAATTTAAAGTGGTGAACATGTCCTACTGTGTGAGAGCTAAGGGTGTGAACATGATTTGGTAAAGGTAGCGGTGAGAGGCCATGTAGGAGTACATGGTGGGTTGTCTCATTGCAGCCGTCCTCAGGAACTGAGTTCTGTGTTTGTGATCCATGAACAGTTACTACCACACATTGGAATGCTTAAGTGCCCCTCTCGACTTATTAATCAACTTGATCTCTGTCGAGGAGTTGCAACTAGTTTCTGGTGTTTGTAGGTTGTGTTAGTAGTCTACCAAGTGGTACCCGGTACAGGTGGGCTTGGGACAGACCAGGCACCGTGGCACGGTGTACCAAGGGTAGATCCATCCGTCGAGGTGGGCTTGGGAACCCTGTACACATCGTTTGGGGCCGTGAGCGACACCCCGGCCGGATCTCCTTGCGGATGGAACCCGAATAGGCGATAAACCTAGACGAGAGACTTGTGTGGTTAGTCAGGTCGTGGCCGACTCCCTCGCCAGGCTTCCGCTTGAAGGTTGCCGAGGTACACGACGTGTACATGGTTGTAAGTGGCGAGAGCGTGTGTGACGAAGTACACCCCTGCAGGGTTAATATGATCTATTCGAATAGCCGTGTCCGCGGTAAAGGACTTTTGGGTTGCCTATAACAGTTCATAGACAAGTGAAAGTGGATACTCTAAAATGCGCAAGATAAGCGTGAGTGCTATGGATGGCGTTCTCGTAGGGAGACGGGAGCGGATCCATAGTGGTGTATTGATATGGTGAATATGTGGACTCGTGTGCGCCACCTCAAAAGAGTTACTTGCAGTCGTAGTTCAGGATAGCCACCGAGTCAAAGCTGGCTTGCTACAGTTAAACTCCACCACCCCCTTTGTTGATACCGATGCATATGTAGATAGTTCTGATGTAAGTCTTGCTGGGTACATTTGTACTCACGTTTGCTTATTTTATGTTTTGCAGAGAGACGTCAGTCTCGCTAGTAGTTCCGTGTGGAGTTTGACGTTTAGCTTGATACCTCAGCTACGATCTTGTGCCCTCGGCAGGATCTGGTAGATAGTCAGGCTTCGCAGCCTTTTTCTTTTGTAGATGTCTGTACTCAGACATGTTAAGCTTCCGCATGTGCTTTGACTTGTATGCTCTGAATGTTGGGTCATGAGACCCTTGTTTGTAATATCTCGCTCTTCGTAGCCTAATGAATAAATACTCTGAGTCGTAGAGTCTTGTTGTGATGCCATGTTGTATTTGCACATATCGAGCATATTGTGTGTATGATTGAAATGCTTGGTATGTGTGGGATCCGACAACCTAGTTGTTTATCCTTGGTAGCCTCTCTTATGGGGAAATGTAGTCTTGTGCTTCCATGAGCCATAGTAGTCCGCTACAGCCCGGTTCACCGGAGTCCTGCTAGCCCAGCACTACTGCTCCGGAACACTTGACTGGCCGGCATGTGATTCACTTCGTTCCTGTGTCTGTCCCTTCGGGGAAATGTCACGCGGTGACATCCGGAGTCCTGCCTAGCCTGCTACAGCCCGGTTCACCGGAGTCCTGTTAGCCCAGTGCTACAGCCCAGATTCGCACGTTGCTGACCGACATGCTCGATGTTGATTCATGTATGCCTGTCCCCGTAAGTTAGTGCCACTTTGGGTTCATGACTAGTCATGTCGGCCCGGGTTCTCTGTCATATGGATGCTAGCGACACTATCATATGCGTGAGCCAATAGGCGCAAACGGTCCTGGGCCATGGTAAGGCGACACCCGTGGGAATACCGTGCGTGAGGCCACAAAGTGATATGAGGTGTTACCGGCTAGATCGATGTGACTTGGAATCGGGGTCCCGACAGCATTGGTATCAAAGCCTGACTGCCTGTAGGATTACCAAGCCAAACTAGTCGAAGTTGAGTCTAGAAATGCTTTAGTTATATAAGGGAATTGATTGTGGAAGGGAACGTAAGGCTCTTTTTACTCCTTTACCTTATGCCCTCTAATCTGAGTCAACCTCTTCTTTTCTACGGGGATTAAGAACTAGGCTTCTCATCTTTCTATTAGGATGACGAGTTACTATGATAGAGACTTATAGGATAGTTGGTTCCAGGCCTCAATTCAGTTTCTACTACTTTAGTATGTTGTCAGCTGAACCAGAACCTTGATATGATGTTGTTAAGTGACTATGAAAATCCTTGTGAATGTCTCAAATCTTTTCTGAGCATTTACAGCCGTTATGTTGTCCGAGTCATCCCAGGTTTCTAAACTATCTGATGCATTTGCAAAATCCTTCCCCTCTGTTTTTGCGTCCCTTTGGGCCAGATTAAGCACACTACCGGTGCGTTCAGGCACTCTATTGCCTCGGTATATATGTTGGAGCTATTATTATGACCCTAGGTGTTTTAGGGAGTCACCTAGTAATCTAGCCATGTTTTGTGTTCCCGGTGTGATGATTCTGGCCATTATCCTCGAAAGCATCCTGTATGATGCTATTTAGTAGTAGGTATGCTACTCCTGGGTTCTTGACCCGAGATTCACTCTACTTACCTCGTGTTGATAGTGTTGCTCGTACCTTTAGGATATTAGTAACCTTTGCGATAGTCCTCGAGGTCCGTGGTATTTCATTCTTCCAATACCATGAACCATCATGGCGGAAGTTTTTTTGAACCAAAAGATCACAACCAGGGCGCTCTTGAGGAGTACTCCATTCATATTGTGACTCTGCCAGTCCTTCCTCCTCTGCATGGATTATCTGGAAGAAATATGTGGAACTTGTTGACATACTAAATCTATGCATCCGCAACTCAGAAAACCATATGTCCCTTTGAGTTGTCTCTCTTTAGTTATTTTCTGGCCCTCGTCTATCAATTGATAGTCAGGAGTAATTGTGCATTTGTGTTATCGATGCTTATTATTCTTGTGGTCCATCAAGCCATCCTATTCCAGAATGACTAGGAGAAACTAACTTCGGTACCTCGTCCATATCTAGGATTGGGTCAAAGTAGTTGTATTCCACAGATCAAAATGCCAATCCAGTTTTTGTTCTGCTCTACCTTGGAGTGTTACCATCTTTATGTCAAGAGTGTCATGAGAATTGCACCACCTCTTATGAATTCTTGATTAAGTGATACTCCTCGCCATCATCGTTCATTCCTCGGTCCCGTGTTGTTGTAACCGGAATGCCGACAAGTGAACTGTGATGTGTGAAATTAATACTACTAGCAACCTCGTTGCTTGGTAGTTAATGGCAATACTCTCATTCTTAGCGCGCTGGTTATTGAATCATCATCCTAAGATTGATCGTGCTACCTAGTCCTTATTTTGGTGCACTCTTCAATCAATGAGTTAGGATTTTTGTCAAACCCTTGCTCAGTTGATCATATCGTCTTGCCCTGAAAAGCAAGATTGTTCTCGAGCTTAGTAACATATCGGTGGTTCATGATTTTCCGAATATCTTCTTAGAAGTATCACCAGGTTGTCACCTGACCGCTATGTTGAGCTCGTGATCAAATGGTTTTCCAATAAACCACTCTTTCTCCAAGAATCTGTGTTGGATACCTTGAGCTAGTTGGTTAAGCTAAACAACAACTTGGAGAGTTGGAAGATAAAAGCTTGCCTAGCTTAGTTCATTCCAAAGGGATATCTTGTGTTTGTGTGTTTGTTGTAGAAAGATGATTTCTTCATCGATTGGTCCTCGTGATCAGTTGTTGAACCTATCGTCTTGCCCAAACCTTGATTTGAGTGTGGGCCATCGTCAAATCAAATCTGAACCAACGATATTCGTAATGTTGTCTTACTCGTGGTTGATCCCTCGAGCGTACACCATTATATCCTTTGGGTCTGACCAATGCTATCACTTGTTCACATAATTATGGAATTCCATCTCCATGGAAACCTGGATGAATTGTTGTTGAGCCCATCAGCAACACTGCTACCTTCTCCATGATTCGTGTTGAACATCCAGCTAGTATTGGAAACTTTGTAAGCATTGCCTTCATGTTCCGCTCATGAGGTATACGTTTGGATGAAAGTAGTGACTTCCTCTAATTCACGTGCATTTGATGTAAGTTGCCGCCGTGGATTCGAGAAAGCTTGTTTTTGCTTCCTTTGGAATCATCCCAAGTCAGTCATGCACATGTGCGAAGTACTCTATGGTTTGGAGACTTGCAACCTTCATTCTATATGTATCCCTAGCACACCAAGCCACTGATTGATTTGTTCAAGGAGAAGAAGTTTCTTCTTAAGAGCTAGACTTACGCAAGGACTTCGACATCCTTGTTGATGGTTCCTAACCAGAACTCGGTAGTGTTTTATTATAAGACTACTACGTGGCCATGCTTGTCCGGGACAGCGTGCTCACATGTATGTAGCAGAACCAGCTCATGTTTTGGAGCTTTCTACCGTAGCTCATTTCCCGAGAATCTCGCAACGTCATCTCGTCGATTTGTGTTGCAAACCTTCATTTTCTTCTAGACTCGATGAGTCTGGAATATCCTGTTACCAACTAGATCCGAATCTCAGGCAGATATGACGGTTGGAACTTTTCCAAGATTATGATGTAGGTCCCGACAAGGTTGATGTTCTGGCCGACACACCTAACCGGAAGATCTATCATTGTAGTATCTTGATTGAGCTATTTAACCATCTTCTCCATGAGGATTTAGTGCAACTTATTCTAGAAGTTGATCCTCAGGGGTCCTTGTGCTCTCGGTTTCCTTGATTATGCTAGAACCATTCAACGGTGGAATCACTCTCGTTGAGTTATCCCCAGTTACCAGAATCATACCCAGCATTTGCATTTTGTTCCTAGCTTGTACCTCAGTAATTACTGTTTAGGATCATCTTCAAAAGTGGTCCTACTATGGGTCCCATCCATCCCCGATGATAAGCAAAATCATCCATGGTGTTGTCTTCAACAAGGTAGTCCACATCATTCCTTCTGGTATGAGTATGCCATTCTTTCGAATTCGTTCACACGATCGTTTGTGATTGCCTTAGGCTGGTATAAAGAGTTTCAACGATCTTTATATCAAAAGTAATTCTTTTTGCCACTTAAGGGAATATTTCTGCAAGTCACCTTCCCTAAGGTGCCATTATGGAATCATGGCAATTTTCCTCGCTGCTTTGAAACCCTCGTCAAATTGTTTCTTCCGCCCCTCCTGATGCATGTTTTGCCTCTCAGCTCCAGAGATGTTCAACATCTCATTCCGTGAGTTGATCGTAAGATGCTCGATCTTTGAGTCGATCGTTTTCTGTAGAGTTTCCTTCTGTTCTCATCGTGTTGGATGAAGATGTCGAAAGCAAAGACGTTAAGATCAATTGGAGCAATGAATCAACATCTTCGAGAAGGGCAGTTGGATCATGAAGATCGTGTTAGCTTTGTGTCCCCTATGTCTTCTTACCTCACGTCTTGAATCTCGGGACGAGATTTTTGTTTAGTGGGGGTGAGTTGTAACATCCCTAGTTCTGGTTTGCTCTAGGCTAGCTAGTCATGTGTGCATCATGTTTAATATTTGAAAGAAACTTGAAGTGGGGATGTTCAAACCCTAGCATTAAATCAACTCAACTAGGATGGATTAAAATCTTTTCAATAAACCCAAAATGTCCCTAAGAAAAGTTCATGATTTCTAGTTAAGGTGGAAACCTCTGCCAAAAATGATGAATATATTCTTAGATCATTTTTGGATTTTTGGATTAAATCATAAGTATTTGAATTGGAGCATTTAATGGCTATAAATATTTTAAATGCTTCAATAATTCTAAAAACATTTGAGGGCTGTTAGTAAACATTTTAAAAGTGCCCACAAATTTTCTCAGGAGTTTTAAAAAATGGTTTAGTACTATTACTAAATCAAAAAAAACAGAATAACAAAATTGAAAACAGGAATTAAAAGAGATAAATAAAGCGAGGACTTACCTGCACCCACCTGTGGCCTGCTACTGTAGCCACCTGGCCTAGCACTGTAGCTGGCCTAGCCCAGCCGCCGCACCGTCTTCAACCTCCTGCCAGTAGGCAGGAGGGCGTGTGCTCGCCGCACGCGCGCGCCACCTCCACCCTGCCTGGCTGCCCCCTCGTTGCCCTGGGCGCCTCCCGCGACGCCACACACACCCCTGACCCTCTCACTCTCTCTGGACCCCTCCTCCTCCTCTGCTCTCCCTTCCTCTTGTCACCGAACGCACCTGAGAGCGCCGCTCGCCGTAGCCATGACCACCGTGCTCCCCTCGCCTCGCCGACGCGCCAGGAAGCCCCGCCTCGTTCCCCTCTTCCTCCCTCACCAAGAAGGAAGGCGCTGGAAGCCCTGGATGCTGCCAGCTCCGCCATTCCCCTCCTCGGCCACCGAGGATCGCGCCGTTGCGCCAGCTACCCGTAGAGCCCAACGGCGCTTCGAACGGTGCCCCGTAGAGGAAACCCGAGGCACAAGAGCGCCGCTGACCTCGCCGGCGGCTAACCGCCAGCGTGTTAGGCCTGTTGACCAGGGGTTTGACCTCCCCTGGTCATTGACATGTGGGGCCAGCCCTTGCTAATTTCCTAGTTTAGGTTTAACTAAAATAGGATTAGCCCCTGTGACACTGACATGCGGGCCCCGCCGTCCAGGTTTGACCTGGACCGCCCAGTTAACCTGCTGACGTCACTGTGACGTAACGCTGACGCTATAAATCATTTTCTGGATTCATTCTTATTCTGAAAATTCCAGAAAATATCCTAAACTTCTAAAATTCATAGAAATTCAACCGTAACTCCAAATGAAATAATTTATATATGAAAAATTATCAGAAAAATGCAATCTATCCATCTATATCATTTTCATGCATGTCAAACTAAGTTATACCTGCTGTATAGGTGAGAACATGATAATGACATTTTAAATGCTAAATATGGAGTTTCCATATGAACCCTTAGTTCATATGGACTTCATTTAAACTGTTGCTAGATGCATTAGTGTAAATCAAAAACATTCATATTGCCATGCCATGATCATGCATCATATTGTGCATTGCATTGATTGTATTTCTTCTCTGTTGCCGGTATTTGTCCCCTCTCGGTAGACGATGTTCCGACGTTGTGATCGTTGACACTAATGAAGACTCAATGCTATCTTCAGAAGTGCCAGGCAAGCAAAACCCCCTTGTTCATTCTGATACAATCCCACTCTCTCGCTCCAGCTCTCTTTTACTGCATTAGGACAACAACATTTCAACTGTTACATGCTGCGGTAGTTGAACCCCTTTCCTCTGCATGACCTTTCATTGCCATAGTAAATACATGAAACCCACTAGCATGAGTAGGAGTTGTCTGAGCCCTGATGTGCCTATTCATTCATGCTTGTTTGTCATGCCTGCTATTGCTTAGAGTTGTGTCAGGTCTGATTCATCGGGGATGAATTGAAAGTGGTGAACATGTGCTACTGTGTGAGAGCTAAGGGTGTGAAAACGATTTGGTAAAGGTAGCGGTGAGAGGCCATGTAGGAGTACATGGTGGGTTGTCTCATTGCAGCCGTTCTAAGGAACCGAGTTCTGTGTTTGTGATCCATGAACAGTTACTACCACACATTGGAATGCTTAAGTGCCCCTCTCGACTTATTAATCAACTTGATCTCTGTCCAGGAGTTGCAACTAGTTTCTGGTGTTTGTAGGTTGTGTTAGTAGTCTACCAAGTGGTACCCGGTACAGGTGGGCTTGGGACAGACCAGGCACCGTGGCACGGTGTACCAAGGGTAGATCCATCCGTCGAGGTGGGCTTGGGAACCCTGTACACATCGTTTGGGGCCGTGAGCGACACCCCGGCCGGATCTCCTTGCGGATGGAACCCGAATAGGCGATAAACCTGGACGAGAGACTTGTGTGGTTAGTCAGGTCGTGGCCGACTCCCTCGCCAGGCTTCCGCTTGAAGGTTGCCGAGGTACACGACGTGTACATGGTTGTAAGTGGCGAGAGCGTGTGTGACGAAGTACACCCCTGCAGGGTTAATATGATCTATTCGAATAGCCGTGTCCGCGGTAAAGGACTTTTGGGTTGCCTATAACAGTTCATAGACAAGTGAAAGTGGATACTCTAAAATGCGCAAGATAAGCGTGAGTGCTATGGATGGCGTTCTCGTAGGGAGACGGGAGCGGATCCATAGTGGTGTATTGATATGGTGAATATGTGGACTCGTGTGCGCCACCTCAAATGAGTTACTTGCAGTCGTAGTTCAGGATAGCCACCGAGTCAAAGCTGGCTTGCTACAGTTAAACTCCACCACCCCCTTTGTTGATACCGATGCATATGTAGATAGTTCTGATGTAAGTCTTGCAAGGTACATTTGTACTCACGTTTGCTTATTTTATGTTTTGCAGAGAGACGTCAGTCTCGCTAGTAGTTCTGTCGTGGAATTGTCACGGCAGATGTCCTCAAGCTAGGACTTAGTCGTGGAGCCATCGCCGCTAGGAAGCTTGAAGGGGTTAAACGGGACAAGGAACACGAGGGTTTATACTGGTTCGTCCCCTTACGGTGAAGGTAAAAGCCTACGTCCAGTTGAGGTGGTATTGATTAGGGTTTCGATGACCAGGGAGCTTAACTGCTATGCCTGGCTCTCGACGAGATCTTTCTTCCCCCTAAACCGCTACCGGGTCGTCCCTTTATATAGAGAGGTTGACGCCCAGCAGCTCTCAGAGTCCCGGCCGGCTCATAAGAGTGTCCGGCTCGGACTCTCAAATATTCTTGCCTTACACTACAAGTTCTACCATAATGACGGTTATAACTACGGGCCCTAGCCATCTCTTGGTCTTAAGCCCATCTTTGGCCCACCGTCTTCAAGCTTGGCGCCGGGCTTCAAGTGATGACCCTTATGAGTAACCCGGCCCCACCGGGCGGGTGGATCTAAGGTTTATATCCTCAACATTAGGCCCCAGATTGATTTGAGCCGGCTCATGTCAATCTTCAATCCTTTCGACAGAAAATCTCCGGCTTACAATTGTGTGAAGGCCATAACCCGGCGTGACGTCATCCTCTGGATTCCGGGTAATCCGCCGTGACGTCATCTTCCATTAAGTCCATTTTTTACTCCACCATAACCGCAACGGATCTTATCTTTACTGCCATCCCGAAAATCGAGGCGTTTTATGGTGAGATAACCGCGCCGTGGCCTCCTCGTTTCTCGCGCCCACTTATGAGCTTGCCCTTATAAGTAGTCCGGCCTGATGAGCCTCCAGCAGCCCGTCTTCCTCCTCGCGCCACTGTTCTTCCGCTCGAGCTCCGTCGCCGTCGCCACCGCGGGTCTTCTCGTCCTCACCGACTCCGGCCGCTGCATCAACCTGTTGCGTCCAGAGAAAACGGCGGCGACCCCCGCGACTCACCAGCACCCGTAAGTTTTCGCCACTCTGTAGAGTAGATCCACATTAGGCTCCTGCTGTTCTTCCCGTGTTCTTCGCCGTTCCTCGCAAGTTCCCGGTAGTTTTTATTTTTACCACCTTTCTTGATCTCCAACTGCATAGGACTGCTGCGGTAGTTGTTTCACGCCCATTCCAATGTTCATAGATCCCTTCTTACTGCGTACAGGTTCCGTTCAGGCTTATGAACTTCCTCTGCGTCTGTTTTAGGTCTAGAAACCTTTCCTTTTATTCAACCATTTTGATCCAAAATTTTCACCACGACCTGTGAAACTTGTTTTCACCACACTTAGTAAAGAACTGCATCTGCTGAGCTATGGCGGCTTATATTTCTGGCTCAAAGAAGCCACACGCCGTAAAACTTTCCGGCTCAAAAGAAACCACGCGCCGTAAAAAATTTGCTGGCTCATTTATGATAAAGCTGTAGACAATTTGAATTATTCTCGCTACCTTCAGCGGCTTAGATAACCCGATGCATTTAGCCATATGTCATTAGGCCCCTTCATAAGCCGCCACTTTAAACGTTGAACTGTAAATTCCCTCCGGCTTATAATTAAACTGGACATTTCCTTTTATCATAGGCTTCCGACTTTCACCATGCCTCCCAAAGCTCCCAAAGCACCCATCACTTGCAACTGGATGAGGTCCAACGTCACCGACGAAACCTTAGCGGATTTTGTGAAGACGGGTTACCTGCCCAAGAAGGACGTCATGTCTTACCGCGCCCCTGACCCGTCAGAGGAGAGACCACAGCCAAAGGACGGGGAGGTGGTAATATTTGCGGATCACATGAGCCGGGGCTTCGCACCGCCCGGCTCAATGTTCTTTAGAGATGTACTAAATTTCTTTGACCTGCGGCCACAAGACATAGGGCCCAATTCGGTGTCGAACATATGCAACTTCCAAGTATTCTGCGAGGTCTACCTTGGAGAAGAGCCCAGCCTTCTGCTCTTTAGAGAGCTGTTCTATTTGAACCGTCAGAACGAGTGCGCCAACGGGCCGAGCTTAGAACTTGGTGGAATCTCCATTCAGCGACGGAGAAACTGCCTTTTTCCTTACGCCGAGCCGCCAAGCCACCCAAAGGACTGGAACCAGACGTGGTTCTACTGCCAAGACACTTCGCCGGCTGATGAGAGCCCGCTGCCCGGCTTTTGTCCTTCACGTGTGGAACCAACTCACCCTCTGTCAGACAAGTTATCTCAGGCGGAGCGCCAACCTCTGATCCCCACCATCAACAAAATCAAGGCTCTCCTGGGAAATGGCCTTAATGGCATTGATCTGGTCCGAGTCTGGATCTCATGGCGGGTGATCCCCTTAAGCCGCCGCCCCGGCTTAATGTGTGAGTACACGGGCCGGAAAGATGACCCCCTGAGACACAGCCGCAACGATCTTCCTGAAGACGTTGCTGAAGACATGACCAGGGCTCTCTTGAACGAGAGCTTGGCAGACTGCGGGAGGACCGGCTTAAGCCCCTTCTGCAAGACCAACCCGGCCCCAGCGGTAAGCCGCTGATCTGAACATCTTATTTTCTTCTGTAGATAGCTTTCATGTGAACCTTAAGAAATCGTCATTGTATTTTTCAGGCTGATGACAAATTCTGGAAGGTCATATATGACCATGAAGCGGCCAAGAAGGCCAGGAAGGCTAAGAAAGCCGCCAAGAGAGCCGCTCCCCGCAAGAAGGGAAGCAGGCCCACTGCCTCAGAGCTGCTTCAACTGAGTGACAGCTCCGAGTCAGAGGTAACCCCTGAACTTGTAAGCTCTTGTTGTATTTCTTGTTTATTTTTGTCCACCTCATCAATACTGTTCATCAACAGGATGACACCGGAGCAAGTAACCCGGTGGTTGAAGAGGTAATGACACTTTCCTCCGACTCGGAGTCCTTGCCAAGGCTGAAAGTCCAAAGGGTAGCCCGGAAAGTAAGATTTTCACATCCTTTAGCTTATCAAGATCCTCAATTTGTTTTGAAGCAACAGATTCATGAGAGCCGGCGGCACACCCGGACCAACAAGGATGCTGACCTCTCCTCCGGCTTACCTGAGGCATCAAGGAAGCGCCGGACCGTGGTTATCTCCAACTTATATCCTTTTCATCCTCTGGCGGGTGTTATACGTCAACCTCTCAATTCTTCTGATTCAAATTATCAGGAAACGTCTCCTTCCTCTGGTGACTCGATGCAGTCGAATTTGCCGGCTTTCAAGGACGTACCCAGGTAATGATGATCATCTCTTGCTGTGCTTTATCTTTACTCATACTTCTGTACTAACCTCTTGTCCTTTCAGTGCTCAAGCAAAGCTCAGTAAAAGAGCAAGGAAAAATAAGCCGGCGGAGGAGTCGGTCGTGACGGAACCGGAAGTTTCCGCTCAAGAGCCGCCAGCCGCCTCTGCACCTGAAGCCACCGCTCCCACCGACGAGCCAGCCATGGAAACTTCCACCAACCCGGATATCTCCAGCCCGGCTCAGCCGGCCGATGACCCGGACGTGGTAATCACCCGGACGGAGTTTGTTGAGCCGGGGAGACCCACTGCGCTGGCCAAGTGCTCCGCCAAGGAAGAGTTGCTAGAGCGCAGCCGGACCAATCTAGACCTCACCAACTATGCGAACTTGAGCGTCGGAGAGATCGTCTCCGGCTATATGAGTCAGGTGCACAAGAGCCGGGATTTGGAGATCAACATGGTGAATCAGATACAGCAGAAGTCTGAGGTACCACTCTACTGCTTACTGCATAGCTATCTTTACCATACTAGCCCCCAAGTCGACGACTTATGACTGAATATGTTGTAGACTTAAGTTCCGGCTTACTTCCATGAACCGGTAATTTGTAAATAGAAACGTTCGACATGCATTAGCCCCCAAGTGCCAAGTGTCTTTGCTTGGAAAGTGCTTGGGACTTTAAAATTGCATAATAACTATTCACATTATAACCCGGAAATTTTGTAGGCTGCTTGCAAGAAGTTTGAGGCTGACATCTCCGATCTGAAGACCCGCCTGAGGACGCAGGAAACTGAGACCCGGAAGGCCAACGCCAAATTTGTGTCAGTATTGCTGCTCAAGAGAAGCTGAAAAAGGACTTTGAAGCTGAACGGAAAACTTGGGCCGAAGAGAAGGCTACTCTGGTGAGCCGGGCCGAACAGGTGGAGAAGGTTCTAACGGAGAAAACCGCGGAACTCTCCGGCTTAAAGCACCACGTGTCACAGATGGTCGCCGCAATCTTCGGTAAGTTATTCCACCGGCTTTCATCAAGTTTATAATCTTTATGTCTCGTAACTCCCATCATTGCAAGCGGCTTATCTTACTCTGTTAAACAGTTCCAAGAAGCGCCAACCTCAACCAAAGTATGCTGACCAAGTTGAAGGCCATGTACACTCTGGTGGAGCAACTCTACACCGGGTCACAGCGCGCCTTGGCCGTGGTGGCCCTATCCAATGAGGTGCCGACTCACCTGGCGGAAGTTCTTCGCCGGCTTGCCGTTCTTCCTCAACGTGTCCAAGAGCTACGACGGGCCTCTGCAAGAGCCGGAGCCATAGCTGCTCTGAGCCGGGCCAAGGCTTTCCTTCCAGAGCTAGACCCAGCGGACATTGCACTTGGTTATCCCAGCTTAAAGGAAGACGGCACTCCTTTCGACCAAAAGGACTTTGCTGCCTGTGTGAAGATCGTTCGCCCGGTGGCCACCCTGATTGGGAACGACACCGATCTGACCAAGTACCAGCCGGGCTACGACGCAGAGAATCAGAGGATCCCCACTCCGCGTTATGAAGCCCTCAGCTTAGTCCCGCCGACTCGTAAGCACACCTTTGCCCCAGACATTGACCCGGCCGGGTTAATCGACGAGGAGGCAGAATTTGAAGCTCTGAGCGGCATTGACTGGAAATCGTCAACCTTCCAGGTCATAGGAACAGCCGGAGGAGCGGAGAGGGATGAGCCGGAAGCTTCGACCTGGCCAGCATCTTGACTCTTCAGGCGGCTTATTAAACAATGCTTCACCCTTTTGGACTCGGGGAGTGTTGTAATAGAATAGGACCAACATTTTAACTTTGTCGTGCCATCGGGCACGTGTTGAATGCTGAATTCCATTGAAGTTACTTCCTTATATTCCTCCAGGTCATAATTGATCATTCATTTTCCTTAAGCTCAAATAGTTGTTTTTAACTATCCTGCATAGAAAAACAAATCACAAGTCTCTAGGCGGCTTACCGCACTGAGAATCATAGTCTCATACATATAACCCGAAATATGAATCTAAATCACAAAATACTGGTCCTCAATTATGTCCTGGATATAACCGTAATAACACACTTACCCGCCTTCAAGCACACTTCCGGTTTATATAACCCGGGTAATAAAGTTGGTACCTCAATTCCGGTTTACCAGTCTTAATAACGCCAATTGTGTTCGACTAGTACTGTGAATCAAAGTTAAGCCGGCAAAGTGAGACCCGCCGTGCACACTATTGAAACAATCAGAAGAACTCATTGTAAATCAGAAAAACTTAGGGGCTTCCGGTTCGAATACGACCAGAGACCCGTCCCAAAGGGGTTATGCTAAGATTCGAATGCGATCATATAGCCCCCAGTGGGTGTGGCGATGCCAATCAAGAGGGTACCGACAGCTATGTTCTCTTTGGTTCGAATACGACCCATGTTTGAACAGGAAGCCCCCAAATGACCTGAGGAGTTGTTTAACGACGCTGATTCGAATACGATCCACATCGGTTCCCAAAGGGGGTTGAACTATGATTCAAATATGATCAAAGAAAACTCCCCAATGAGCTCGGCACTTTGCCAATCAAATGGGTATCGACAGCTATGTTCTCTTTGGTTCGAATACGACCTATGTTTGAACAGGAAGCCCCCAAGTGATTATATTGCATACGGCTAGAGTCGAATACGATCAGAAGCCGGATCCTCCTTCAAGTTATCATGTGATCTTGCAATGAAAACAACACGTTCACCTTTGGAGGAGAAAAAAGGACAGAGGTAAGGCCGAAGCTGAGCTATGTTCATTATGAGAGCCGGTGGCTTAAGTGTAGTAAGGCCGAAGCTGAGCTATGTTCCACGGCCGACGGGTCTCTTCCTTCGACTTACGTGAATCTTTGTGCTCCCGAATGCCAATGACGTAATATGACCCGTTGTGCAAATTCTTGCTGACCACAAAGGGCCCTTCCCAAGGCGGGGATAGCTCGTGCGCGTCTGCTTGATCTTGGATGAGCCGGAGCACCAGATCGCCTTCCTGGAAGACCCGGGATTTAACCCGGCGACTGTGATAACGGCGCAAGTCTTGTTGGTAAATTGTTGAGCGAGCCGCTGCCACATCACGCTGTTCGTCCAACAAGTCAAGAGCATCTTGGCGCGCCTGTTCATTATCCGCCTCAACATAAGCCGCCACTCGAGGCGAGTCATGATGGATGTCACTGAGGAGGACTGCTTCCGCTCCATAAACCATGAAGAAAGGCGTGAAACCTGTAGAACTGTTAGGAGTAGTGTTGATGCTCCACAACATGGAGGGTAACTCCTCCACCCAACAACCCGGCGTCCGTTGTAAAGGGACCAAAAGCCGGGGCTTGATGCCTTTCAGAATCTCCTGATTAGCCCTCTCAGCTTGACCATTGGATTGAGGGTGAGCCACTGATGAAACATCAAGTCGAATATGCTCTCGTTGACAAAACTCCTCCATGGCGCCTTTGGATAGATTGGTACCATTGTCAGTTATAATGCTATGTGGAAAACCAAAGCGAAAGATCACCCTTTTCATGAACTGAACCGCCGTGGCTGCGTCACACTTGCTAACTGGCTCTGCTTCAACCCACTTTGTGAATTTGTCAACTGCCACCAAGAGGTGGGTCTTCTTATCCTTGGACCTTTTAAAAGGCCCAACCATATCAAGCCCCCAGACCGCAAAGGGCCAAGTAATTGGGATCATCCTCAGCTCCTGAGCCGGCACATGAGCCCGTCGCGAGAACCTTTGGCAACCATCACATTTACTGACCAAGTCCTCCGCATCAGCATGAGCCGTCAGCCAATAAAAACCATGACGAAAAGCCTTGGCCACAAGGGATTTTGAGCCGGCATGATGGCCACAATCCCCTTCATGAATCTCACGCAAGATCTCTTGACCTTCCTCAAGGGAGACACAACGCTCGAACGCTCCCGTAACACTGCGGCGATGCAGCTCACCATTGATAACAACCATTGACTTAGACCGCCGGGTTATTTGTCTGGCCAAAGTTTCATCCGCAGGCAAATCTCCCCGGGTCATGTAAGCCAGATAGGGCACTGTCCAGTCCGGGATGATGTGGAGAGCCGCCACCAGTCGTGCCTCCGGGTCAGGGACAGCCAAGTCTTCCTCTGTAGGCAACTTAATAGAAGGGTTATGCAGGACGTCCAGGAAAATATTAGGCGGCACCGGTTTTCGCTGAGAGCCCAGCCGGCTTAGAGCATCAGCCGCCTCGTTCTTCCTGCGATTGATGTGCTCTACTTGGTAACCCTGAAAGTGCCCAGCAATGGCATCAACTTCACGGCGATAAGCCGCCATGAGAGGGTCCTTGGAGTACCACTTTCCTGATACTTGTTGAGCCACCAAGTCTGAATCGCCGAAGCACCTTACCCGGCTCAAGCTCATCTCCTTAGCCATCCGAAGACCGTGGAGCAAGGCCTCGTACTCAGCCGCATTGTTAGTGCAAGGAAACATCAACTATAGCACATAATAGAACTTGTCACCCTTAGGGGAGGCCAACACGACTCCAGCCCCCGAGCCCTCCAATTGCCTGGACCCATCGAAGTGAATAGTCCAATATGTGTTATCCGGCTTTTGCTCAGGCACTTGTAACTCTGTCCAATCGTTGATGAAATCCACCAAGGCTTGAGATTTAACAGCAGTGCGTGGTACGTATTTCAGACCATGAGGTCCGAGTTCTATAGCCCACTTAGCCACTCTCCCTGTGGCCTCTCTGTTTTGAATGATATCTCCAAGGGGGCAGAACTGACCATAGTGATGGGGTGACCCTGGAAATAATGCTTAAGCTTCCGGCTTGCCATGAACACACCATAAACAAGCTTCTGCCAATGTGGATACCGCTGTTTGGACTCGATGAGCACTTCGCTGACATAATAAACCGGCCGCTGAACCGGATGCTCCTTACCCTCTTCCTTGCGCTCCACCACCACAGCCACACTGGGGGCTCTGCCAGCTGCCTCTTCAAATCCTCAAAAGTAGTATTAGCTGCATCATTCTAGACAAAGTCATCAGTTTTCTTCATCAACTGATATAATGGCATGGCCTTCTCCCCCAAACGGCTTATAAACCGGCTTAAAGCAGCGATACGACCCGCCAAGCGCTGGACGTTGTTTATACACGCCGGCTTAGCCAGGGAGGTGATGGCTTTGATCTTCTCCGGGTTAGCTTCAATGGCTCTGTTAGAAACCAAGAAACCCAAGAGCTTGCCTGCAGGAACACCAAAAACACACTTGGCCGGGTTAAGCATCATCTTGTAGACCCGGAGATTATCAAAGGTTTCCCTCAGATCATCTATCAAGGTTTCCTCCTTCCTGGATTTAACCACAATATCATCCACATAAGCATGAACATTGCGCCCAATCTGGTTATGAAGACAGTTCTGCACGCAACGCTGATAAGTCGCCTGTGCACTCTTGAGTCCAAAGGGCATAGACACATAGGAGAAGGCTCCAAAGGGAGTGATGAACGCCGTCTTCTCCTGGTCCTTAACTGCCATTTTAATCTGATGATATCCAGAATAAGCATCCAAGAAACTTAAGCGCTCACAACCCGCCGTAGCATCAATGATTTGATCAATACGGGGAAGGGCAAAAGGATCAGCCGGACACGCCTTGTTTAAGTCCGTGTAGTCCACACACATCCGCCAGGTGCCGTTCTTCTTGATCACGAGCACCGGGTTAGCTAACCACTCTAGGTGAAAGACTTCAACAATAAACCCGGCCGCCAAGAGCCGGGCCACCTCTTCACCAATAGCTTTCCGGCTCTCTTCATTAAACTGCCGAAGGAATTGCCTGACCGGCTTAAATTTCGGATCAACATTGAGAGTGTGCTCAGCGAGTTCTCTAGGTACACCTGGCATGTCAGAAGGTTTCCATGCAAAAATGTCCCTATTCTCACGGATGAACTCGATGAGCGCGCTTTCCTATTTTGGATCCAGATTGGCACTGATGCTAAACTGCTGAGATGAATCACCTGGAACGAAATCAACAAGTTTAGTCTCATCAGCCGACTTAAATTTCATTGCCGGCTCATGCTCCGTAGTCGGCTTTTTCAGAGAGGTCATATCTGTTGGGTCAACATTGTCCTTGTAAAATTTTAACTCCTCTGTTGCACAAACAGATTCTGCATAAGCGGCATCGCCTTCCTCACACTCCAAGGCCACGTTCCGGCTGCCATGACCTGTAATTGTCCCATTGAGACCCGGCATCTTGAGCTGTAAATACACGTAACACGGCCGTGCCATGAACTTGGCGTAAGCCGGCCGCACAAATATGGCATGATACGGGCTTCTTATCTTGACCACCTCAAAGGTCAATTTTTCCACCCTGTAATTGTGCTCGTCTCCAAAGGCCACTTCCAACTCGATCTTGCCGACTGGATAAGCCGACTTACCAGGTACCACACCATGGAAAATAGTGTTTGACTGGCTGAGGTTCTTATCAATCAACCCCATACGACGGAAAGTCTCATAATAGAGGATGTTGATGCTGCTGCTCCATCCATGAGCACCTTAGTGAAATTATATCCTCCCACCTGAGGAGCCACCACCAAGGCCAAGTGACCCAGATTATCCACCCGGGGAGGGTGATCCTCCCTACTCCACGCTATAGGCTGCTCAGACCATCATAAATAGCATGGAACCGCCGGCTCAACAGCATTCACAGCCCTCTTATGAAGCTTCTGATCTCGCTTACACAGACTGGTGGTAAATACATGATACTGTCCACCGCTAAGCTGCTTTGGATTGGTCTGGTAACCCCCCTGCTGCTGTTGATGACCCTGGGCAGACTGCTGATTAAAGCCCCCTTGACCGTTCTGAGGATTAGAATTTGAGCCGCCGCCCGGGCCATGAAAGCCGCCGGCGCCTGAGCCACCGCCTGGGCCATTGTTGCCGTTAAAGGCGTTGGAATTCTTAAAGGCCTTCATGATTGCACAATCCTTCCATAGATGAGTAGCTGGCTTCTCTCTAGAGCCATGCCTTGGACATGGCTCATTCAACAGCTGCTCCAGCGTCGGGCCTGACCCGCCGGCTCGGGGAGGGGGCCTCCCCTTGCGTCTCTGGCTATTACCTTGTGAACTGGCGTTGGCCACGAACTCTTGGCTGCCGTCGGCCTTACGCTTGCCACCTCCTTGGTTCCCCGGGTTATGCTGAGGACCCTTGCCATTGCCGTTCTTCTTTCCCTTCCCTGTCCTTTCATCATCTGAAGCGGGGTCCTTGGTACTATCAGAATCGGCATACTTGACGAGACCCGCCATCAGCGTACCCATATCATTGCAGTCGCGCTTAAGCCGCCCGAGTTTCATCTTCAGGGGCAGAAAACGACAATTTTGCTCCAACATTAAGACTGCAGAGCCGGCATCCATCTTATCCGATGAATGTATGATCTCTTTGACCCGGCGAACCCAATGTGTCGTAGACTCACCCTCCTGTTGTTTACAGTTAGTCAAATCCACTATTGACATAGACTGCCTATAGGTGTCTTTGAAGTTTTGTATGAACCGGGCCTTCAGCTCAGCCCAAGATCCAATGGAATTCGGCGGTAGCCCTTTCAACCATGTGCGGGCAGTCCCATCTAGCATCATGGTGAAGTACTTGGCCATCGCCGCTTCACTGACCTCCAGCAGTTCCATGGCCATCTCGTAACTTTCGATCCAGGCTCCGGGTTGTAAGTCAGCCGTGTAATTAGGCACCTTCCTAGGGCCTTTGAAGTCCTTGGGTAGACGTTCATTGCGGAGAGCTGGCACTAGACAAGGGACACCTCCAGTCCTCGTAGGGATACCCACGTCGACGGAAGTCGCCGGATAAGCCGGGGGAGTCTGGTAAGCCGTCAACTGAGGCACCTGCTCCGCCTCTTGCCGCGCTCTGTCTTGGTCTGCTGCGTGAAAGGCTCCGTTATGAGCCGGGCCATGGCCAGGGGGCGGGTCATGGCGTCGGACATTACTTGAGCCGGTTGCTGAGACCATGTGTCTGCTATAACACGGGCTCCGGCCTGGACGAGGGGTCGAGTGGATCCTGTCCCGGCTGTAAGAGTACGCCTCTTGCTGCACCAGCGCTGTCTGAAGGAGTTCCCTGACCCGGCGGGTTTCAATAGCCATTGGAGAGTCGCCGTCAATTGGGAGGGCCGCCAGCCGTGCTGCTGCGACGACCATGTTCTCCAGCGGGTTAGCATAATGACCCGGTGGTATTGGCACATACTGAGGCGGGGTAGGGTTCACCCGGGGAGGCCCCATCACTTGTGGCTAAACAGGGGTCCCAGACCCGGGCACTATGATCCCTGGCGGGTTACTAGACCCTGCACCTGGCGTGTTGAAGAGGTTTCGAGGATCGTAGACCAGAGGGAGTCGAGATTGGGCCTTTTGATGCCTCCTTCTCATGACCTCATTGGACGCGTTCTGATCCATCGTGAGCCGGAAGGACTGCGCCTGAATCAACTGAGTTTGGGCGTCGAGAGCCGCCCTCTCCGCAGCCATCCTGATCCCTTCCGCTGCCAGATCCTCCTTGGCTTTCACTAGATCTAACTTTAACTGCGCCACCTCCGCGTCATGCTGAGCATGATCCGCCGGGTCAACCGCAGCGGTCAACAGGGCCGTCATCTTGTCCGTGAGATCCATCAGCACCTGAGCCAGCGAGGGCACCGGGTTTCCCGCCCCAGCAGCAGGGTTCTGAACAGGCTGCGCACCGGCCATGGAGATTCCAACCCGGCTCGGCGGCTCAAACGGGTCCGGAATACTGTCACCATTAGAACAACCCATGAGCCTGCCATCTTGAAGTTGATACAACGAGTTTGACTCATCTGTGGACGACTCGCCGTCAGAGCCGGCGGCCGTCTCATCACCAGATCCAGATCCATCAGAGAGCCCTCCATGGATACATCCCACAAAAGCATGCTTCAAGGCAGGTAGGGCTCGGGCGGGTCGTGCGCGCTGAGCCATCTCGATGAGATCGGCGCAGAGATCCGGCTCAGGGCCCAGCTCACCAATCTTGCCAATGAAAACATGAATTCCGCCGAAGGGGACCCGGTATCCGTACTCAATTGAGCCGGCGTCGGGGCCCCAGTTTGCATCGTCGATGTAGAGCTTGCCGCGACGACTCTTGGTCATCCGGCCCACAGCGTATCCCTTGAGCCCTTCGAAGCTGCCCTTCAAGAACTCAAATCCACCGTGCGCTGGCCCCACGGTGGGCGCCAACTGTCGTGGAATTGTCACGGCAGATGTCCTCAAGCTAGGACTTAGTCGTGGAGCCCATCGCCGCTAGGAAGCTTGAAGGGGTTAAACGGGACAAGGAACACGAGGTTTTATACTGGTTCGGCCCCTTACGGTGAAGGTAAAAGCCTACGTCCAGTTGAGGTGGTATTGATTAGGGTTTCGATGACCAGGGAGCTTAACTGCTATGCCTGGCTCTCGACGAGATCTTTCTTCCCCCTAAACCGCTGCCGGGTCATCCCTTTATATAGAGAGGTTGACGCCCAGCAGCTCTCAGAGTCCCGGCCGTCTCATAAGAGTGTCCGGATCGGACTCTCAACTATTCTTGCCTTACACTACAAGTTCTACCATAATGACGGTTGTAACTACGGGCCCTAGCCATCTCCGGGTCTTAAGCCCATCTTTGGCCCACCGTCTTCAAGCTTGGCGCCGGGCTTCAGGTGATGACCCTTATGAGTAACCCGGCCCCACCGGGCGGGTGGCTCTAAGGTTTATATCCTCAGCAAGTTCCGTGTGGACTTCGACGTTTAGCTTGATACCTCAGGTACGATCTTGTGCCCTCGGCAGGATCTGGTAGATAGTCAGGCTTCGCAGCCTTTTTCTTTTGTAGATGTCTGTACTCAGACATGTTAAGCTTCCGCATGTGCTTTGACTTGTATGCTCTGAATGTTGGGTCATGAGACCCTTGTTTGTAATATCTCGCTCTTCGGAGCCTAATGAATAAATACTCTGAGTCGTAGAGTCTTGTTGTGATGCCATGTTGTATTTGCACATATCGAGCATATTGTGTGTATGATTGAAATGCTTGGTATGTGTGGGATCCGACAACCTAGTTGTTTATCCTTGGTAGCCTCTCTTATGGGGAAATGTAGTCTTGTGCTTCCATGAGCCATAGTAGTCCGCTACAGCCCGGTTCACCGGAGTCCTGCTAGCCCAGCACTACTGCTCCGGAACACTTGACTGGCCGGCATGTGATTCACTCCGTTCCTGTGTCTGTCCCTTCGGGGAAATGTCACGCGGTGACATCCGGAGTCCTGCCTAGCCTGCTACAGCCCGGATCACCGGAGTCCTGGTAGCCCAGTGCTACAGCCCGGATTCGCACGCTGCTGACCGACATGCTCGATGTTGATTCATGTATGCCTGTCCCCGTAAGTTAGTGCCACTTTGGGTTCACGACTAGTCATGTCGGCCTGGGTTCTCTGTCATATGGATGCTAGCGACACTATCATATGCGTGAGCCAAAAGGCGCAAACGGTCCCGGGCCATGGTAAGGCGACACCCGTGGGAATACCGTGCGTGAGGCCACAAAGTGATATGAGGTGTTACCGGCTAGATTGATGTGACTTGGAATCGGGGTCCCGACATGGAGCGAGGGCGAGGACGCGTTGATTGGCGGGGCTTCGGGTTCGTAACGAGGAGGAAGACGAAGGCGACGGCGACATAGTGGAGGTGACCTAGGGCGGGGAAGAAGTCTGAATGGATGTAGTCGACGTCGAGGAAAAAGATGGACATGCCGGAGACGACCGTGGTGGCCTCTGTCCACGCAGGCAAAGGCGAAGCTCTCGGTGGTGCTCCCTGATCTCTGTCTCTTGAGGAATAAGGAGAAACAGAGGAAGGGAAAGAGGTTGCGGCGGCGAGAGGGGAAGAGGGAAACCCTAGGGCACGGGGCTCTGGTTTTATAGGGAGAGGTGCGTGGTCGGGGCTGCCCTCGTGTCCATGTGCCCTCGGCCTGGGGTTTTTTACCGTGAGGAGAGGAGGAAACGAGAGGAAGGAGAAAGGTGAGGAAGAGAGAGACCGCCAGGTGGGGTCGCCTAGGTGATCCACGTAGGATTTACCAGCAAGAGGGAGAGAAGGGGTACGCTGGCGCTGGCGCTGGCTGGGCTCTAGGAAGGAGGAGGCCCAAGTGCAGCGCCCAGGTACGGCCTGTTCCTGCTTTAAATACTTTCTGCAAATAAGCAATCCACATAATAGAAGAGGAAAATGGCCAGGGGTTTAGTGGATGAATTTGAAAGAAGTAACAATATTTTTGGACTTCTGGAATTATGCAGGATTAGAATAAATTGACTTGGCAATTTTTAGAGGTAGAAAAATAATCCAAGTTTGAATTAAATTCAAACTTGAACCATTTTTTAACCCAACCAAATCAAGTTGAAAGGAGCTGAAAATCGGCAGAGAGCTTGAAGGCATGGTTGAGAATTTATAGTAAAATAATGAACATTACACGGGACAGAAATAATGCCACTTGAATAAATGGGTGAGAATTGAACGGAAGAAGCTAGAGAGGGGGTGTTGCACTGATGATGGTTTAGATGGAAAGGGCAAGATGATACAACAAATAAGATGAGGAGAAGGGGAGTTCACAAAGATAACAAGCACACAACAAATATGCACGCTACAAATATGCACACTACAATGATGATCATGATGCAAATGCAACAAAAAATGACAAAGGCACAATGCAACACGCAAGCAAAAGACATGGCAACAACGACGAATAGCTGGAAGACACCTGGCGCATCGGATCCGGGGCGTTACAACTCTCCTCCACTAACAAGAGATCTCGTCCCGAGATCTTAGGAACGAGACGGAAGAGAAAGAGGAAGAGGTGAAGTAAGAACACAAGAGAGAAGATGAACAAAGTCGAGAGCACTCGGTTAGAAAAGATGAACGGCGAATATGAGGAGAATGAAAAGCTCAAGAAAAAGATAGATTATGAAACCACTCAGGTTAGAATAAGATAGGAAAGGAATAAGAACATAAGAATTCCGGCAGCAGTCCGGCTGAAAATGAAAGGAATAAAACAAGAACTTCACAAGATGGGAAGGCACTTGATGAGATGAACAACGCAATGCCTCCGGAAGAATTGAAAGAATGGAATGAAAAGAACTTAGAAGGAAGGATTGAACAGAGTTGTTGAGAAAATCGACAACGAAAGAATAAGCTTGTTGTGGACTTATAAAAACAACTCAAAACTTGAGGTGAAATTATACCACAACCAAAAGTCTGAACAGCAGTGAAGAATGAAGAAATGCAAAACTCCACTTCAGAAGAAAAGGAAGAATTATTTGCACTTCGAGACACGAGAAGAGAAGATACTAGAACTCCTCCAACAAAATCTTGATGAACACTTGAAGAATGAATTAAATCATGAAGGACCACCGTGAAGAACACCGGTAACAAAAGGATGATTAGATAGAATTAAGGATGAAAGAATAAGATCAAGCCTTGCAGTGATTTAGATGGAGGTTCCGACGAAATGGCCGAGGAAAAATTCGAACTCCGGAAAAGAATAGATGAAAACACTTCGAACCGCGAAATTATTCATCCTGAACAAACTCCGAAGGAAGGGATTACTCGCTTGGATGAAATAAGAATAAGATTTATTGTATGCTTATCCTTCATCAAATTGAATTGATGACAAGCAACGGATTTGGCATGCAACTTATTCTTGTTGAAAAGGATTAAGGGGAATATGGCGCAAAACTTGAGAAACTCTTCATGAACCACCGATAGGATTGTAAAGAACGAATGAATTAAGAATCTTGAACGAACCACCGGTAGGATTCGAAAATGACTGATGAAAGAGAATGAATCACCGGCAAGAATTAGAAGAACCAATATGCTAGAGGGGATTTAGATGAAATAGAACAAAGAGATCATGAGCTGATTAAAGAACACTTGAACGAAGCACCGGGATAATTGGATAACGGTAGCTGAAATGTGAGGACGAAGAATTCTTTTGGAACGATGGCCTCCGGTGAAAAGAAATGGAAAAACAACTCCTGACATACTCCGGATGGGTAAGAAAAGAATATCTGACAAACGGAATAATTTGAGAGGATAACATGAAGCACGAATCTTCGAGAGAGCAGGTAAGATTTAGAGGAAAAACTCATCTTCAATCTTCAGCCGACGACAAGAAACACCACCAAAAATTGTTGAGATACTCCGGGATGAAAATTAGAAAGGTTGAACCAATGATGAAAAGAATGTGAAAAATCTTGGAGAAGGCATTTGACTGATGATAACTCACTCTCACGTCAAACTTGGAAAAAAATGAGAGTAACTCCGGGAAGATTAGAAGAGACAGGTAAGATCCTGGGAAAACACCTGTGGGTTAGGGCCCACTCAAAAGATACACCGTTGGAAAGATTGCTTGAAAGAGAGATTACACCGGTTGAATTAAATGGCTTGAATGAGATAACAACCTCAAAATCCCTTGAACCGATTGAGAATGGAAAGCACGAATCTTCTGGGATATGTTCAACACTCCGGAACAAATGAATAGCGAGAGCTGAATGATTACGAGCTGCATCGGCATGAGAAAGCATTTGAAACAAGGAAATGAATATGATCAACACCGCAAGCTTGAAATGAAACCACCGGAGAAGAAAGAGAACGAATAATGATGAAGTTAAGGCTCCGTTAGTATCTTCCTGAGAATCACCTGATAAGAACATTTACGGAAAACAATGGAGAGACTTCCTATCTATAAGATGGATACTTGATTAAGAAATCTGAGTCCTTGAAGAAAAAGGGTGGGAGGGCGGGAAAACAAAGGCAACTTGGGACGGATGAAACAAACAACATTGGGAAAACTGAGAGGTGATCTTGCGAATGTTGAAATGATCGGATCCACTTGAAGAGAAGCACGCCGGTTGGAAAAGAGTTGACATGACAACCTCAGAGATCAAGAAGGATTAGCACTCCCATAGAAATATGAGAACACCGTTTAGGGAAGGTATGGATCAACACTTGACAATGAAGCAACTCGAATACCACAATTCAAAACAAAACAAAGGATTTGGCTTGCAGAATAAGCCGGAAACAAACATATGATAGATCCCATATCGTATCATGTGTGTGTTGGAAAGATATCCTACGAGATACTTGAATTCCCACTTATAAACTCCCGAAACTTTTTGGTTATGCAATCTGGTGTTGGGGATACAGGGGACATAATATATCTCACCCAAACTAACAATACATAGATCCAGCTGTATCCATCGTTCAACACATAACCAAGAAAACTCCGGAAATCGTGTACCTCAACCTTCAAAAAGCATCCGTTATACGAGTTATGGCAACTCCCGAACTCCCGCCCCAGTACTGGGTGGCGTCGACGTGATCTCACCAACTACTGCATAAAAGAGATTTTCGATGTCGGCGAAACTCAGGTATTCCAGAACTGCAACGATAAAATTGTGACGACAACACCTCGGAGCTCAACTCCCCGGGACACTGCCACAACCCCTAAATGTCAGGAGGCACCAAGAACAATGTTCTCGTCACAAAACCATCGGAACGATTCCAAGATACCCGCGTGATCCTAAAATTTTTTTTTTTGTGAAATTTGAGGAGAGGAAAGTCAGAACATCTACGTCAGGGGGCCTCACCAGAGCGACGAAGGGACTGAGGAGTAAAAAGAATTCCTACTCTCCGATATATATAATCCTAAGACTCAAAACATTTTGTTCTAGACTCAACAACGCCAGCGATTCGATCAAGCAGGGGGCTCCTAAGTCGGGGATGGCTCTGATACCAACTTGTCACGCCCATGATGCGGCTATATCTCCCACGTGTCGAGGCACGACTTGGAGGCATAACCGCATGGTGGTTTTGTCGCAAGAAGGGTCATCTTCACCCAATCCCATGTAATGAACAAGAATGGGATAAAGAGTTGGCTTACAATCGCCACTTCACACAATACATAATTAAACATACATCATTCAGAGTACAAACAAGGTCCGACTACGGAACCAAAATAAAAGAAGACAACCCCATATGCTAGGTCCCCGATCATCCCAACTGGGCTCCACTACTGATCAACAGGAAAACGAAACAACACAACAAACTAGATCTTCATCGAGCTCCCACTTGAGCTCGGTTGCGTCACCTGCACTGGTATCGTCGGCACCTGCAACTGTTTTGGTGGAATCTGTGAGCCACGAGGACTCAGCAATCCCATTACCATGGGTATCAAGACTATCAAAGCTTAATGGGTAAGGAAGGGGTAAAGTGGTGAGGTTGCAGCAGCGACTAAGCATATATGGTGGCTAATATACGCAAATAAGAGCGAGAAGAGAAGCAACGGAACGGTCGTCAACTAGTAATGATCAAGAAGTGATCCTGAACTCCTACTTACGTCAAACATAACCCAAAAACCGTGTTCACTTCGCGGACTCCGCCAGAAAGAGACCATCACGGCTACACACGCGGTTGATGCGTTTTAGTTAAGTCAAGTGTCAAGTTCTCTACAACCGGACATTAACAAATTCCCATCTGCCACATAACCGCGGGCACGGCTCTGGAAGTTTATACCCCGCAGGGGTGTCCCTACTTAGCCCATTATAAGCTCTCACGGTCAACGAAGGATATTCCTTCTCCCGGGAAGACCCGATCAGTCTCGGAATCCCGGTTTACAAGACATTTCGACAATGGTAAAACAAGACCAGCAAAGCCGCCCGATGTGCCGACAAATCCCGATAGGAGCTGCACATATCTCGTTCTCGGGGCACACCGGATAAGTCAAGCTATGAGTAAAACCGGGCCTCGAGTTTCCCCGAGGTGGCCCCGCAGGCTGCTCGGTTCGGACCAACACTCGAAGGAGCACTGGCCCGGGGGGGTTAAATAAAGATGACCCTTGAGTCTGCAGAACCCAAGGGAAAAGGCTTAGGTGCCAAAAGATAAAACCAAGGTTGGGCCTTGCTGGAGGAGTTTTATTCAAAGCGAACTGTCAAGGGGGTCCCATAAATCACCCAACCGCGTAAGGAACGCAAAATCAAGGAACATAACACCGGTATGACGGAAACTAGGGCGGCAAGAGTGGAACAAAACACCAGGCATAAGGCCGAGCTTTCCACCCTTTACCAAGTATATAGATGCATTAATTAAATAAGAGATATTGTGATATCCCAACATATCCATGTTCCAACATGGAACAAACTTCATCTTCACCTGCAACTACCAACGCTATAAGAGGGGCTGAGCAAAGCGGTAACATAGCCAAACAATGGTTTGTTAGGAAGGGTGAAAAGATTAGAGGCTGACATGGCAATTTGGGAGGCTTGATAAACAGGTGATAGGTAGCGCAACATAGCGATAGAATGAACCAACTAGCATAGCAATGATAGTAATGAGATCCAGGGTAACGGTCATCTTGCCTGAAATCCCGCTAGGAAGAAGAACGATTCCATGAAGAAGATGAAACCACGAAGACGAACCAAGCGTAGACGAACGAATCCTCACGATCGCGACGAAATAGGAACTAACAAGAAGGAGCACAACCGGAAAGAAGCAAACAACATGGTAAACACACAACACATAAACATGACATGATGCACAACCAAGTATGATGCATGACAAGGTTAAATGTTGTTAACATGGCAAGAGGTGAAGCATAACAAAATTACCTATCTACGCAATTTTAAATGAGGCCGGAAACAACAAACAACAATTCCGGAAAATCCCCATGTGCATATTTCGAATATACTACTGTTCTGCCCTATACACAATTTTAGAGTTGTTAAACATGCAAAGTAATGCTACCATGTTAATCTATGCATTTTTCTAGCCCATTTACATATAAAGAACAATTAAAACCGAGATACGATTATTTAGTTATGAAATAAACCATTTTAACATGTCAAACATGCAAATGATATGCAAACAGCATTTTATACATTTTGAACATGGATGAAAACAGCATATTATGAAACTAGATAAAATTCTAAGCATTTTACATATATAGTTTGTTTAGTTTGGATGCATGCATATTTAGATATGAGCAATGCAAAACAATGGCAGTTCTAAAAATATGCAGGCACAGGATATATGACAAGATCACATACTGGAAAAAAAGTATCATCGGGCCGAATCTGAAACAGTGGCAGTGGCCCAGGAGGAGATCTGGCTCAGCGGCTGAGTGTGCAAAAGAAAAGAAAAAAGGAGCAAAACTTGGGCTCGAACCCAGGACCTCATAGTTGGAAACATGGAAAAGAAAGTTGCGCCCATGGGGATTTGATCCCTGGTCGCCTAGGTGCAAACCTGCCAGTCTAACCAGTAGCAACAGGAGTCCACTTGAGACAAACCACAGAGAAACGATAACTGAACAACAGTTCGAGCGAACCTGACTGAAATAACAGAAACAAGATGAAAAAGAAACAGGGCAATAACAGGGGCGCCTGGGATTTGATCCCCAGACCCCTCGGTTGGAGCAGCGTGGTGCAAACCACTGCACTACCGCGGCTGCTGTTGATAGGATAGGGCACGGCCTTCTAAGAGATAACCCAGGGTCGAGCTTCTCTGTTTAGACAGAGAAGACGACGGCTGCGACGACGGCGCCAGTGAGGGCAGCCGTGGCGACGGTGGGGCTTGAGAGGCAGCGGCGGGCGTGCGGAATAGGCTAAGGAGGTGCGCGTGCGTGCGGAGGGCTGCGGGAGGAGTCCACAGCGTGAGCCTCGAGAAGAAGCTCGTCTCAGGCCACGGCGAAGCGCGGCGATGCAGGGGCGAAGCCGGGTGCGGCGAGGCGGAACAAAGGGGCTGCGGCTGAGTGCATGAGCGTGTGCAGCAAGATGGAGTGCGTGTGAGGATGCATGCAATAGGTGAAGCGAGCAAGGGCTAGAACACGAGCTTGGGCTCGCTGCCATGATCGTCCATGCCGGACATGGCCTCTGACGCGACGGGATTGGCAACCACAATGACAGAATCGAACCGGAGAGGGGCTGGGAGGAATGGCTGCTCACCTAGGTCCCGTAGGACAAGATGAGGATGCCGGAGATGTGGTGCAGCGAGGGCGAGGACGCGTTGATTGGCGGGGCTTCGGGTCCGTAACGAAGAGGAAGACGAAGGCGACGGCGACGTAGTGGAGGCGACCTAGGGCGGGGAAGAAGTCTGAATGGATGTAGTCGACGTCGAGGAAGAAGATGGACATGCCGGAGACGACCGTGGTGGCCTCTGTCCACGCAGGCAAAGGCGAAGCTCTCGGTGGTGCTCTCGGATCTTTGTCTCTTGAGGAAGAAGGAGAAACAGAGGAAGGGAAAGAGGTGGCGGCGGCGAGAGGGGAAGAGGGAAACCCTAGGGCACGGGGCTCTGGTTTTATAGGGGGAGGTGCGTGGTCGGGGCTGCCCTCGTGTCCATGTGCCCTCGGCCTGGGGGTTTTTACCGTGAGGAGAGGAGGAAACGAGAGGAAGGAGAAAGGTGAGGAAGAGAGAGACCGCCAGGTGGGGTCGCCTAGGTGATCCACGTAGGATTTACCAGCGAGAGGGAGAGAAGGGGCACGCTGGCGCTGGCTGGGCTCTAGGAAGGAGGAGGCCCAAGTGCAGCGCCCAGGTACGCCCTGTTCCTCCTTTAAATTCTTTCTGCAAATAAGCAATCCACAGATTAGAAGAGGAAAATGTCCAGGGGTTTAGTGGATGAATTTGAAAGAAGTAACAATATTTTTGGACTTCTGGAATTATGCAGGATTAGAATAAATTGACTTGGCAATTTTTAGAGGTAAAAAAATAATCCAAGTTTGAATTAAATTCAAACTTGAACCATTTTTTAACCCAACCAAATCAAGTTGAAAGGAGCTGAAAATCGGCAGAGAGCTTGAAGGCATGGTTGAGAATTTATAGTAAAATAATGAACATTACACGGGACAGAAATAATGCCACTTGAATAAATGGGTGAGAATTGAACGGAAGAAGCTAGAGAGGGGGTGTTGCACTGATGATGGTTTAGATGGAAAGGGCAAGATGAGACAACAAATAAGATGAGGAGAAGGGGAGTTCACAAAGATAACAAGCACACAACAAATATGCACGCTACAAATATGCACACTACAATGATGATCATGATGCAAATGCAACAAAAAATGACAAAGGCACAATGCAACACGCAAGCAAAAGACATGGCAACAACGACGAATAGCTGGAAGACACCTGGCGCATCGGATCCGGGGCGTTACAACCTTGCGCCCAACCGAGATGCCACAGCATCAGGACGGCGCTCCTGAGGCCTCGGCTGCTCCAGCAGATGGTCAAGCTCCTCAGGAGAGCCAAGCTCCTGAGGTCTCGGCCGCCCCACCGGTTGGCGGGGCTCCTGAGGATGGCACCCTCAAGGCCATGGTAGCCCCAACAGATGACAAGGCTCCTGAGCCCCCCTACCTTGGGAGGAATAGGACCCCGCCAATGCCTCCACCCTCGTCAAACACCCGGTGTACTTCGTCAGCACGGTGCTGCGTGATGCGCGGGCGTGCTATCCCATGTCGCAGAAGCTGTTTCTCGCGCTCCTCATCGCCTCCCAAAAGCTATGCCACTACTTCCAAGGCCACCTCATCAAGGTTGTCTCAGCTTACCCGCTGGAGAGGGTGCTTCGAAGCCCTAACGCTGCGGGAGGTTCATCGAATGGAACATTGAATTGCAGGCGTTCCAGCTGGAGTTCAGCACCACCAGGATCATCAAGGGTGCAGCTCTCGCCGACTTCATGGCAGAATGGACAGACGTCCCTGACCGGGAGGTGGGCGAGGATCATTCCCTCTCGCCCAAAAATGAAGCACCGGATGGTTGGGTCATGTACTTCGACGGTGCATTCGCGCGCCAGGGCGCGGGAGCCGGAGCCGTGCTCATCTCGCCCATGCAGGACAAGCTCTATTACGCCGTGCAGCTCTGCTTCCAGCAAGGTGAGAAGGTCTCCAACAACATCGCAGAATACGATGGCCTGATCGCCGGCCTCCAGGCTGCAACGGCTTTGGGGGTGAGGCGTGAGGGAGTCCTGGACTAAGGGGTCCTCGGGCGTCCGGCCTGTTGGACATGGGCCGAACTAATGGGCTGTGAAGATACAAGACCGGAGACTCTCTCCCGTGTCTGGATAGGACTCTCCTTGGCGTGGAAGGCAAGCTTGGCGACCAAATATGAAGATTCCTTTCTCTGTAACCGACTTTGTACAACCCTAGTCCCCTCCGGTGTCTATATAAACCGGAGGGCTTAGTCTGGAAACGGATACAGTCATACAGGCTAGACTTCTAGGGTTTTAGCCATTACGATCTCGTGGTAGATCAACTCCTGTAATACTCATATTCATCAAGATCAATCAAGCTGGAAGTAGGGTATTACCTCCATAGAGAGGGCCCGAACCTGGGTAAACATCATGTCCCCCGTCTCCTGTTACCATCGACCTTAGACGCACAGTTCGGGACCCCCTACTCGAGATCCGCCGGTTTTGACACCGACATTAGTGCTTTCATGGAGAGTTCCACTGTGCTGTCCCCAAAAGTTTTGATGGCTCCTTTAATCATCAACAACGATGCTGTTCAAGGGGAAACCTTCATCCCCAGACAGATCTTCGTGTTCGGCGGCTTCGCACTGCGGGCCAACTCGCTAGGCCATCTGGAGCAGATCGACAGCTACGCCCCTGGCCATCAGGTCAGATTTGGGAGCTTGAACTATGTCGCGGACATCCGCGGAGACTTGATCTTCGACGGATTCGAGACCACGGCAGCCGCTTCCTGTCCCTACGATGAACATGACTTAAATCTGTCATCGGACCACACTCAGGAAATTGCACCTGTAACCGTTCTGGCCTTAGACCCGGAGGAGATCGCGCCATCCGAGGACGGGAAGCTCAACCCCGCCACAGAAGCTGCGGACTCCGCGGTGTTGAAGCCGCACACAGACCTAGTCTCGGGTCATATCTGTGTCTCCGGAACCTCGGACTCGTTTCCGGTGAAAAGTTCCGAACCATGTGTGTCTGCGCATGTCGAGCTGGATCAGTCATCGATCGTCGAATTCAGCGCCGCGGATCATCTTCCAGCACTCGCCTTTAGGCGATGTGCTGAACTCATTTAAAAATTTGTCCTTAGCAGGGGACTCACAGCCGAACTATGTCCGGTTTGAACTGGAGGCTGATGACGGGGAATTTCGCTTCCCACCCACCACCCACTACATAGCCACTGTCGAGGACTTAACCGACATGCTCGATTACGGCTCCGAAGACATCGACGGTATGGACGACGATACAAATGAGGAGCATGGCCAAAACCCGCCGTTTATTGGACGCTGGACGGCCACTTCTTCGTACGACGTATACATGGTGGATACACCCAAAGAGAATAACGGCGAGGACAAGGAAAATCCAGTTGAGGATGAGCCTCTTAAGACACAACCAAAGCACCGGCGTCAGCGGCGCCGCACTAAACCCCGCCGCAGCAAGGACAGCAACACCGGCATAGGAGACGATCACACTCCGGACGGTGCCGAAGACAGAGAAGATCCCGACGAACAAATGGCCGAACAGGACGATCGGGAAGATGGGCAAGTTAGCCCTGACGAACAGGCCATAAACGATGACTCGGAGGGCAGCACTTATCTTCCACCCTCCGAGGATGAGGTGAGCCTTGGCAATGAGGATTTTATCATGCTTGAGGAAACCTCTTGAGCAAGAACGCTTTAAGAGCCAGCTAATAGCCACCGCAAGGAGCCTAAAAAAGAAGCAGCAGCAGCTTCAAGCTGATCAAGATCTGCTCAACGATAGATGTGACTGATGTCCTGGCAGCCGAAGAATATGGCCTTAAACTCCCAGCCAAAAGTTACCCGAAGCGCAAATTGGTACCTCAGTTCGATGACGAGGCGCCGGAGCCCGTACCATCATCACGCAATGCGGCCGACCGACCACCACGTGGTTGGGATAAAGCGGCAACTCAAGCCGAACACCAGATCGCCCCACCTCGCCGTAAAGGCAGGGATAAAACAGCTCGGGGCTACACATATGACCTTCGGCAGGACCTGGATAGTAGAGTAGGACATACAAGATCGATCTATGGATCGCGAGGACGTGCCTGGACACGCGACGACGGCTACCTATTCGGACGTGAAAAACCTAGTCACACCCGGGCCAAAAACCGCAGAAGGACTCCATCGGAGCTACGTCGCGATGCGGCCCGATATAGAGGTGCCGCACACCCTCTTTGCTTCACCGACGAAGTAATGGATCATGAATTCCCAGAAGGGTTTAAACCCATAAATATCGAATCATACGATGGAACAACCGATCCCGCGGTATGGATTGAGGATTTTATTCTCCACATCCATATGGCCCGCGGAGATGATCTTCACCCCATCAAATACCTCCCACTAAAACTCAAAGTGCCAGCTCGGCACCGGTTAAACAATCTGCCTGAAAATTCTATTGGCAGCTGGGAGGACTTCGAAGAAGCCTTCCTTGACAACTTCCAAGGTACATATGTCCGGCCACCAGATGCCGATGACTTAAGTCACATAGTTCAATAGCCTGGAGAGTCAGCCAGGAAATTATGGACTAGGTTCCTAACTAAAAAGAACCAGATCGTCAACTGTCCGGATGCCGAAGCACTAGCGGCCTTTAAACATAGCATCCGCGACGAATGGCTCGCCCACCACCTCGGCTAGGAAAAGCCAAAGTCCATGGCAGCCCTCATGGCACTCATGACCCGCTTTTGTGCGGGTGAGGATAGTTGGCTGGCCCGTAGCACAAACACAGCATGTGAAATGGGCACCTCCGAGGTCAAAAATAGCAACGGCAAGCTCCAACGCAACAGACACAAACGCCGAAGCAATGGTGACAACACCGATGACACGACAGTCAATGCTGGATTCAGTGGCTCCAAGTCTGGCAGCAGAAGAAGCCATATAAAAGAAACAATCAAGGACCATCCAGCCTGGACCGCATACTCGATCGTCCGTGCCAGATCCATGGCACCACAGACAAACCAGCCAATCATACAAACAGAGATTGTTTGGTTTTTAAACAGGCCGGCAAGATAAATGCCAATAATAAGGAAAAGGGATCGCAAAGCAAGGATGATGACGAGGAGCCCCGGCAACCAAACACAGGGGGACAAAAGAAGTTTCCCCTCAGGTCAAAACGGTGAACATGATATATGCCACACACATCCCTAAGAGGGAGCGCAAGTGCGCGCTCAGGGACGTCTATACGATAGAGCCAGTCGCCCCAAAATTCAATCCATGGTCGTCAGGCCCGATCACCTTTGATCACCAGGATCACCCGACCAATATCCGTCATGGCGGTTCAGCCGCACTGGTCCTCGACCCAATCATTGATGGATTCCACCTGACGCGAGTCCTCATGGACGGTGGCAGCAGCCTCAATCTGCTCTATCAGGATACAGTGCGCAAAATGGCATTTGTCGGCGTTCTGGGAATGGGGGTTCCCAGACTTGCCTGCCTGCGGCCCACGGCGTGGCTGAGCTAGCAGGCCTGTACGGCCCATCTTCATCAACAAGGCATTCGAGACCCTCGCGAGGGGCCAAGCCTCGCGAGGGGGGCGACGCAAGACCTCCTCAGGAGCGGCCTCGCCAGACAGGCTCAGGAGGGGCGGAGAGATCAAGGCAAGGCAAACCTCGCGAGGTCCTCGTGATGTGAGCCATGACAATCGAGACCAGGCGGGCGCCAGCACGTGCAGCATCCTTGTTTCCTCTTTGGTGCCAAGGGGGCAAGCGGAGGCGCGGAGTACCGAGGCGTCAAGTAAAGGTTTCCATATCGGTGCAACGAGACCAAGACCAGCAGGACGGCAAGACAGAGGTCACCATGGAGCCCAAGACGGCGTCACCACCAGAGCCTTTAGTAGGCGAAGACCGCTTTTGTCAGGATAAGCTGTACTAGCTGTCCCCTTTCAAATTGGCCGTTGTTGGCTCCCTTCCCGCTCAATATTTGGGGACAGGACCAGGGCCTCTATAAATAGGACTAGCCACCACCATAGACGGGGATGGATCACCCAGATCATCCTCAACCACACAAGTTCACCAAGCACAAGAACACCCCGCCTCAGGAGGCTGTTCTTCCCCTTGTACTGTTCATCATCAGCCCAAGAGGCAATCCACCACCACCACACTGGAGTAGGGTATTACACCACAACGGTGGCCCAAACCAGTATAAATCTTGTGTCTTTGTCTTGTGAGTTCGTCGAGTTCGTCCACGAGATCTTAGAGAGCTAGGGCGTGGATCGGTAGGGAGGAGATCTTCGCGCGCACCCCAGTGTTCGAATCTCGAGGGTTTTTCCGGAACCCGTGATCCGACATTTGGCGCGCCAGGTAGGTGTGCGCCGGAGCCTCATCCCCGCCAATCGACCAGCTGACGCTCTACAGCCCCAATGTCCGGCGACCCAAGGGCTGACTCTGGCTGGGGCACCCTGGCTAGCCCGAGCAGCACCACCTGCCCATGAAGACCTCAACCCCGCACTCCAGGCGGCACGAGCGCCGCCTAACGCTATGGGGCGCGGGCGGCGCGGCCAGGCGTCGTCTACCCTCACTCCACGACAAGCGCGAGCCGCTGCAAGGGCCGCAAGCCATGCCGCAGCAACGGTGCCACACAACCGGCGGGAGCAGGCGAACATGCGGGCCACACTCACAGTGGCGCGGGAGTTGCTGCGGTGCCGGCTGATGGAGAGCGGCCGCGATGCACTGCTGGAACGGGTCGCCGAGCTGCTGGATGCGGCGGCGTCACGAGCGCCGCCTTTCTGCTATCTGCTCCCTTGCCAGGCCGCTACTGGACCTCACGACGGGCCTCGCCGCAACCACGCGCCCTGAGGTGCGCCTGGGGGCTTCATCGACACCAGGACGGCCGGCGGCGCCGGGGGCCCCGTTGCCCCCACGCCGCCTCCAATGAGCATGAGCATGAGCGTTGCCCCCCATGGCCCCAGCGAGGCGTCGCGCTATCATCCGCGCTGGGTCGAGCGATATGGAGTGTGGGGCACTATGGCGAGGTGTTTGGGGTGACAGCCCCGGAAGCCTATGTGCCCCGCATGATGGACCAGGAGTACACGCCGGAGGATGACCCTAACTCGTTTCTCGGGCCAGGTTGGGAGGAGGAGGCATTCGGAGCTGAAGCCTTCCAGGAGCCGCCGGAGAGCCCCGCCAACCGCGCCGTCGACAACAGATACAGGGTACCACTAATCCCTCAAGAGCAAGCTTATGCTAACCATGGGTCGCAGGAGAATCAGGTCACCACAGCGGCTGGCGGCCCCAGCTCGGTGACCTCCCTCCCGCCAGGAGGATCGCGCTGGGGGCAGCAGGAGAGAAGCCGGGAGCCAGATCCCTCGCCACGTCGCACGGAGCAAGGTCTCCCCCGGAGGTAGGAACTCTGCTGGGGAGGTGCTGAAAGGCCTGCCCCCGGCAGAGGACCCGTGGTCGCCGAGGGCGCCGCTGGCGTCCCCTTTCCCCCCTTTGTGTCATCCTGGTTGCTAGTCGGCTCAAAGGTGGTGGAGGGCGGCGCAAGGCGGGCCCCTCCCCTGGTGATATGAAGCAAGGTCGGTACCTGTGAAGAAGGACCAGTGCCTGTGAAGATCGCCGCCCGTGACACTCTCATGTAATAATGAGTGGGGCTGTACACGCCCCAGAGTCTCCGGAGAGCCGCCCTCGGGCCTCGGGGGCTCCCTCCCACACCTAGTGGCAGCACTTAGCTCCGCGCTGGTGAGAAGACTTGAAGACAAGAAGACTGGACTAGGTGCCGGACGCGGCCATTTGCTTTGAATCTCTTTTTTGTAGCCTTGCCTTCTGGATTTGGATTTAAGTTGAAATTGAGTTTTCATCTATGCGCGCAGGGGGTGCCATTTCTCGTTCAAGCGATTTCTTGCCATCCGGTTTTCGCCTTGTTCTGAAGCTCGTGCTCGCTGCCTCCCCCTCGCGGGCCCCTCGCGACCGGGGCAGGGCGCGGCACACGCACCGAACGTGCTGGTTGGCGCTAGATCCTCGCGAGGCCCGCTCGGGCGGATCTGCAGGCCTTTCGGGAGCTCCGCGGCAACTCTCAATCTTGCAATTCGATTCGGGGCCCGCCCCAGCCAAGGTAAGCCGCAGCAGCAAAACTTGCCCCCAGGCGCATGGATCCATGAAGGTGCACACTTGGCTTGGCATAACAGAGTAAAATTGCGATTTGTTTACATGAGGGGCTCCCCCTCTCAAAATTCTCTCACAATCTTTAAGGGCCATGCCCAAGGTTTTGCATACAGGATAAAACAGCAGGGGAACATGAGATCAGCCAGATATGTCGCTCGCCGCATCGCCTTCTGATGCGTCACTCGCATCGTCGTCGTCTTCGCCGGCATCGTCGCCGCCTTCGGCGACGCCTCCGTTGCCGTCGTTGACCACGTCACCTTCGTCTGCCATGACTACCACCGCTTCATCTTCGGAAGTGAAGGCCCTGACCAGCGCGTCCACATTGTCCTCCACCCACCGTGCCAGGTCACCACGAATGGCCTGCAGTACAGGGGCAATGGCAGCGTTGAAGTTGAAGTTGAGGAAGGAGTTCCGATGGTGGCTGAAGACACGGGAGAACGCGCGCCCGAGCAGGCCCCGGCTTCTCTCTTCCACAAGCTGGCGAGCCCTATCAGACCAGGCTTCCAGGCGCATCACCACGCTGGTGAAGAAGTTCAAGTGACTGGCGTAGTCATTCGAGTGGGGGTGCGGTGCATTCTCGTCACAGATGTAGCCCAGGGTGGTATTAGCCCTGTTCCAGAGGTCCTGAAGCATGGGGTGTGCTCGTGCTCCAGCGTCCGCCATTGAAGCACTTCCTCCCTGTTTTGCCCCGCGACGGCCTCGGCATCATTAACCCGTCTCTGAAGAGAAAGCAGCTTGGCGCGGGCGGAGGCCAAGTCCGCCTGCGCCGTGACCAGGGCGGCAGCCGTGGCCTCCTCACGCTTCTTCGCCTCATCTAACCTAGGCCTGAGAGCGGCAGTCCTGCCAGCCGCCTTAGTTCCCGCAAGCTTCAGCCTCAGGTCATGCCAACCTTCAAGATCCGCGCGAACCTCGGCCACCCGGCGGTCGACCTCCTTCTGGACCTTGGCCTCGCAAGCCCCGACAGCAAGGGCGAGGGCCCTCCTGAGGTCATCCCCAAGAAGAAGAAGAAGCAGTTGCGCCGTGCAGGACCTCAGGAGGGTGGCGTCACAGCCGGAGCCTCGTCAGGATCAGCGCCCGCTCCAGGGGCGTCTCCCTCCATCGCATAGGAAGGCGCGCCCGGTGCCCTCCTCGGACAGGGCTCGGGGGCTTTCTTCTAGAAGGCCTCAGAACTTGAGCACATCACGAGGGAGGCGCTTGGGCACCACTTGGAGGCATGCTTCGCGGCACGTTTCCCTCAGGAGGGCACAGGGCAAGGATCGCCCACTATTCAGGAGTTCATCACCAAGACCACCCAGGAATTGCGAGATGCAAGGGCCATGTGCGGCAACCACCGCTCACAAGGCGCAGCTTCCCATCCAGGAGAGGATGCCGGACTGCGCGTCTGCATCGACGTTCCAGGGCTCAACAGGGTCGCTTCTTAGGAGCTTTTCTGGCCTTCGCGCGTGGGATGCTGTGAGGGCCCACCGCACAACTACGTTCGCAAGCCCTTCGTCCTGCCGAGCGTGTCGTCCGCCTACCAGCGCAACTTGCAGCGCACCCTAGCGGCTCAGGAGGCCAGGCACCACGCCGTCCTGACGGAGATGGAGACGGTCCTCCAGGAACCACCTGAGCCCCCAGAGCCTCCTGAGGCTCAGGCCCCCGGTGGCTCATGAGGAGCAAATCCTTCGCTGCGCACCTTCAGCTGCCCCAACTCTCCTTCATCAATAGAACCAGGGACTTGTCCAGTCGGGCAGTTGCCGAGGCAGCGTGGGGAAGCGGAGACGCCCACGTCCAATCAACCGCCGCATGTCAACCGAGGCCGTAGGCTTTTGGGGCCCGCGGCGCTACGTGCTTGACCTTTGGCTTCGTCTCGAAGCCAAGCCTGAGCGCACCTTGGGCCCGGGGGCTACTGTCGGCGTTCTGGGAATGGGGGTCCCCAAACTTGCCTGCCTGCGGCCCACAGTGTGGCTGAGCTAGTAGGCCTGTACGGCCCATCTTCATCAACAAGGCATTCGAGATCCTCGCGAGGGGCCAAGCCTCGTGAGGGAGGCGACGCAAGACCTCCTCGGGAGCGGCCTCGCCAGACAGGCTCGTGAGGGGCGGAGAGATCAAGGCAAGGCAAGCCTCGTGAGGTCCTCGTGACATGAGCCATGACGATCGAGACCAGGCGGGTGCCAGCGCGCAGCGTCCTTGTTTCCTCTTTGGTGCCAAGGGGGCAAGCGCAGGCGCGGAGTGCCGAGGCGGCAAGCAAAGGTTTCCATATCGGTGCAACGAGACCAAGACCAGCAGGACGGCAAGACGGAGGTCACCATGGAGTCCAAGACGGCGCCTGTTGGGGAACGTAGTAATTTCAAAAAATTTCCTACGCATACGCAAGATCATTGTGATGCATAGCAACGAGAGGGGAAAGTGTTGTCCACGTACCCTCGTAGACCGACAGCGGAAGCGTTATTACAACGCGGTTGATGTAGTCGAACGTCTTCACGATCCGACCGATCAAGTACCGAACGTACGGCACCTCCGAAGTTCTACACACGTTCAGCTCGATGACGTCCCTCGAACTCCGATCCAGCCGAGTGTTGAGGGAGAGTTTCGTCAGCACGACGACGTGGTGACGATGATGATGTTCCACCGACGCAGGGCTTCGCCTAAGCTTCGCGACGGTATTATCGAGGTGTAATCTGGTGGAGGGGGGCACCGCACACGGCTAAAATATCGTATATCAAGTGTGTTCTTAGGTGCCCCCTGCCCCCGTATATAAAGGAGCAAGGGGGAGGCCAGCTGCCTATGGGGTGCGCCAAGGAGAGGGGGGGAGTCCTCCTCCTAGTAGGAGTAGAACTCCCCTTTCCTAGTCCTACTAGGAAAAGAAGGGGGGGAAGGAAAGAGAGGGAGAGGGAGAGGGAAAGGGGGCTGCGCCCCCCTCTCCTAGTCCAACTAGGACTCCTCTGGGAGGGGGCGCACCACCTCCTGGCTGCTGCCCTCTCTCTCCCCTCAAGGCCCACTAAGGCCCAACACTTCCCCGGGGGGTTCCGGTAACCCTCCGGCACTCCGGTTTAATCCGAAACTTCTCCGGAACACTTCCGGTGTCCGAATATAGTCGTCCAATATATCAATCTTTACATCTCGACCATTTCGAGACTCCTCGTCATGTCCGTGATCACATCCGGGACTCCGAACAACCTTCGGTACATCAAATCACATAAACTCATAATATAACTGTCATCGTAACTTTAAGCGTGCGGACCCTTTGGGTTCGAGAACTATGTAGACATGACCGAGACACCTCTCCGGTCAATAACCAATAGCGGGACCTGGATGCCCATATTGGCTCCCACATATTCTACGAAGATCTTTATCGGTCAGACCGCATAACAACATACATTGTTCCCTTTGTCATCGGTATGTTACTTGCCCGAGATTCGATCGTCGGTATCTCGATACCTAGTTCAATCTCGTTACCGGCAATTCTCTTTACTCGTTCCGTAATACATCATCCCGCAACTAACTCATTAGTCACAATGCTTGCAAGGCTTATAGTGATGTGCATTACCGAGTGGGCCCTGAGATACCTCTCCGACAATCGGAGTGACAAATCCTATTCTCGAAATACGCCAACCCAACAAGTACCTTTGGAGACACCTGTAGAGCACCTTTATAATCACCCAGTTACGTTGTGACGTTTCGTAGCACACAAAGTGTTCCTCCGGTAAACGGGAGTTGCATAATCTCATAGTCATGGGAACATGTATAAGTCATGAAGAAAGCAATAGCAACATACTAAACGATCGGGTGCTAAGCTAACGTAATGGGTCATGTCAATCACGTCATTCTCCTAATGAGGCGATCCCGTTAATCAAATAACAACTCATGTCTATGTCTAGGAAACATAACCATCTTTGATTAACGAGCTAGTCAAGTAGAGGCATACTAGTGACACTTTGTTTGTCTATGTATTCACACATGTATTATGTTTCCGGTTAATACAATTCTAGCATGAATAATAAACATTTATCATGATACAAGGAAATATATAATACTTTATTATTGCCTCTAGGGCATATTTCCTTCAGTCTCCCACTTGCACTAGAGTCAATAATCTAGATTACATAGTAATGATTCTTACACCCATGGAGTCTTGGTGCTGATCATGTTTTGCTCGTGGAAGAGGCTTAGTCAACGGATCTGCTACATTCAGATCCGTATGTATCTTGCAAATTTCTATGTCTCCCACCTGGACTAAATCCCGGATGGAATTGAAGCGTCTTCTGATGTGCTTGGTTCTCTTGTGAAATCTAGATTCCTTTGCTAAGGCAATTGCACCAGTATTATCACAAAAGATTTTCATTGGTCCCGATGTACTAGGTATGACACCTAGATCGGTTATGAACTCCTTCATCCAGACTCCTTCATTCGCTGCTTCCGAAGCAGCTATGTATTCCGCTTCACACGTAGATCCCGCCACGACAATTTGCTTGGAACTGCACCAACTGACAGCTCCACCGTTCAATGTAAATACGTATCCGGTTTGCGATTTCGAATCATCCGGATCAGTGTCAAAGCTTGCATCAACGTAACCATTTACGATGAGCTCTTTGTCACCTCCATATACGAGAAACATATCCTTAGTCCTTTTCAGGTATTTCAGGATGTTCTTGACCGCTATCCAGTGATCCACTCCTGGATTACTTTGGTACCTCCCTGCTAAACTTATAGCCAGGGACACATCAGGTCTGGTACACAGCATTGCATACATGATAGAGCCTATGGCTGAAGCATAGGGAACATCTTTCATCTTCTCTCTATCTTCTGCAGTGGTCGGGCATTGAGTCTTACTCAATCTCACACCTTGTAGTACAGGCAAGAACCCTTTCTTTGCTTGATCCATTTTGAACTTCTTCAAAACTTTGTCAAGGTATGTGCTTTGTGAAAGTCCAATTAAGCGCCTTGATCTATCTCTATAGATCTTAATGCCTAATATATATGCAGCTTCACCGAGGTCTTTCATTGAAAAACTTTTATTCAAGTATCCCTTTATGCTATCCAGAAATTCAATATCATTTCCAATCAGTAATATGTCATCCACATATAATATCAGAAATGCTATCGAGCTCCCACTCACTTTCTTGTAAATACAGGCTTCTCCAAAAGTCTGTATAAAACCAAATGCTTTGATCACACTATCAAAGCGTTTATTCCAACTCCGAGAGGCTTGCACCAGTCCATAAATGGATCGCTGGAGCTTGCACACTTGAAGATCCATTTATTTTCAATGGCTTGCCGACCATCGGGCAAGTCAACCAAAGTCCATACTTTGTTCTCATACATGGATCCTATCTCGGATTTCATGGCTTCAAGCCATTTTGCGGAATCTGGGCTCACCATTGCTTCTTCATAGTTCGTAGGTTCGCCATGGTCTAGTAACATGACCTCCAGAATAGGATTACCGTACCACTCTGGTGCGGATCTTGATCTAGTTGACCTACGAAGTTCAGTAATAACTTGATCTGAAGTTTCATGATCATTATCATTAACTTCCTCACTACTTGGTGTAGGTGTCGCAGAAACCGATCTCTGCGATGATCTACTTTCCAATAAGGGAGCAGGTACGGTTACCTCATCAAGTTCTACTTTCCTCCCACTCACATATTTCGAGAGAAACTCCTTCTCTAGAAAGGATCCATTTCTAGCAACAAATATCTTGCCTTCGGATCTGTGATAGAAGGTGTACCCAACGGTCTCCTTTGGGTATCCTATGAAGACACATTTCTCCGATTTAGGTTCGAGCTTATCAGGTTGAAGTTTCTTCACATAAGCATCGCAACCCCAAACTTTAAGATACGACAACTTTGGTTTCTTGCCAAACCATAGTTCATAAGGCGTCGTCTCAACGGATTTCGATGGTGTCCTATTTAGAGTGAATGCAGCCGTCTCTAAAGCATAACCCCAAAACGATAGCGGTAAATCAGTAAGAGACATCATAGATCGCACCATATCTAGTAAAGTGCGATTACGACGTTCAGACACACCATTACGCTGTGGTGTTCCGGGTGGCGTGAGTTGCGAAACTATTCCGCATTGTTTCAAATGTAGACCAAACTCGTAACTCAAATATTCTCCTCCACGATCAGATCGTAGGAACTTTATTTTCTTGGTACGATGATTTTCAACTTCACTCTGAAATTCTTTGAACTTTTCAAATGTTTCAGACTTATGTTTCATTAAGTAGATATACCCATATCTGCTCAAATCATCTGTGAAGGTGAGAAAATAATGATATCCGCCACGAGCTTCAATATTCATCGGACCACATACATCTGTATGTATGATTTCCAACAAATCTTTTGCTCTCTCCATAGTTCCGGAGAACGGTGTTTTTGTCATCTTGCCTATAAGGCACGGTTCGCAAGTACCAAGTGATTCAAAATCAAGTGTTTCCAAAATTCCATCAGTATGGAGTTTCTTCATGCGCTTTACACCGATAGGACCCAAACGGCAGTGCCACATATAAGTTGCACTGTCATTATTAACTCTGCATCTTTTGGTTTCAACATTATGAATATGTGTATCACTACTATCGAGATTCATTAAAATTAGACCACTCTTCAAGGATGCATGACCATAAAAGATATTATTCATATAAATAGAACAACCATTATTCTCTGATTTAAATGAATAACCGTCTCGCATTAAACAAGATCCAGATATAATGTTCATGCTCAACGCTGGCACCAAATAACAATTATTTAGGTCTAAAACTAATCCCGAAGGTAGATGTAGAGGTAGCGTGCCGACGGCGATCACATCGACTTTGGAACCATTTCCCACGCGCATCGTCACCTCGTCCTTAGCTAAACTTCGCTTAATCCGTAGCCCCTGTTTTGAGTTGCAAATTTTAGCAACAGAACCAGTATCAAATACCCAGGTGCTACTGCGAGTATTAGTAAGGTACACATCAATAACATGTATATCACATATACCTTTGTTAACCTTGCCATCCTTCTTATCCGCCAAATACTTGGGGCAGTTCCGCTTCCAGTGGCCAGTCTGCTTACAGTAGAAGCACTCAGTTTCAGGCTTAGGTCCAGACTTGGATTTCTTCTCCTGAACAGCAACTTGCTTGCTATTCTTCTTGAAGTTCCCTTTCTTCTCCCCTTTGCCCTTTTTCTTGAAACTAGTGGTTTTACTGACCATCAACACTTGATGCTCCTTTTTGATTTCTACCTCCGCTGCCTTTAGCATTGCGAAGAGCTCGGGAATCGTCTTATCCATCCCTTGCATGTTATAGTTCATCACGAAGCTCTTGTAGCTTGGTGGCAGTGATTGAAGAATTCTTTCAATGACGCAATCATCCGGAAGTTGAACTCCCAGTTGAATCAAGTGATTATTATACCCAGACATTCTGAGTATATGCTCACTGACAGAACTATTCTCTTCCATCTTGCAGCTATAGAACTTATTGGAGACTTCATATCTCTCAATCCGGGCATTTGCTTGAAATATTAACTTCAACTCCTGGAACATCTCATATGCACCATGACGTTCAAAACGTCGTTGAAGTCCCGGTTCTAAGCCGTAAAGCATGGCACACTGAACTATTGAGTAGTCATCAGCTTTGCTTTGCCAGACGTTCATAACTTCTGGTGTAGCTCTTGCAGGAGGCCTGGCACCTAGCGGTGCTTCCAGGACGTAATTCTTCTGTGCAGCAATGTGATAATTCTCAAGTTACGGACCCAGTCCGTGTAATTGCTACCATCATCTTTCAACTTAGCTTTCTCAAGGAACGCATTAAAATTCAACGGAACAACAGCACGGGCCATATATCTACAATTAACATAGACAAGCAAGATACTATCAGGTACTAAGTTCATGATAAATTTAAGTTCAATTAATCATATTACTTAAGAACTCCCACTTAGATAGACATCGCTCTAATCATCTAAGTGATTACGTGATCCAAAGCAACTAAACCATCACCGATTAACACGTGAGATGGAGTAGTTTCAATGGTGAACATCACTATGTTGATCATATCTACTATATGATTCACGCTCGACCTTTCGGTCTCTGTGTTCTGAGGCCATATCTGTATATGCTAGGCTCGTCAAGTTTAACCCGAGTATTCCGCGTGTGCAACTGTTTTGCACCCGTTGTATTTGAACGTAGAGCCTATCACACCCGATTAACACGTGGTGTCTCAGCACGAAGAACTTTTGCAACGGTGCATACTTAGGGAGAACACTTTTATCTTGAAATTTTAGTGAGAGATCATCTTATAATGCTACCGTCAATCAAAGCAAGATAAGATGCATAAAGGATTAACATCACATGCAATCAATATAAGTGATATGATATGGCCATCATCATCTTGTGCTTGTGATCTCCATCTCCGAAGCACCGTGCTTGTGATCACCATCTCCGAAGCACCATCATGATCACCATCGTCACCGGCTCGACACCTTGATCTCCATCGTAGTATCGTTGTCGTCTCGCCAACTTATTACTTTTACGACTATCGCTACCGCTTAGTGATAAAGTAAAACTATTACATGGCGATTGCATCTCATACAATAAAGCGACAACCATATGGCTCCTGCCAGTTGCCGATAACTCGGTTACAAAACATGATCATCTCATACAACACATTATATCACATCATGTCTTGACCATATCACATCACAACATGCCCTGCAAAAACAAGTTAGACGTCCTCTACTTTGTTGTTGCAAGTTTTACGTGGCTGCTATGGGCTTAGCAAGAACCGTTCTTACCTACGCATCAAAACCACAACGATAGTTTGTCAAGTTGGTGCTGTTTTAACCTTCGCAAGGACCGGGCGTAGCCACACTCGGTTCAACTAAAGTGAGAGAGACAGACACCCGCCAGTCACCTTTAAGCAACGAGTGCTCCGAACGGTGAAACCAGTCTCGCGTAAGCGTACGCGTAATGTCGGTCCGGGCCGCTTCATCTCACAATACCGCTGAACCAAAGTATGACATGCTGGTAAGCAGTATGACTTATATCGCCCACAACTCACTTGTGTTCTACTCGTGCAAAGCATCAACGCATAAAACCTGGCTCGGATGCCACTGTTGGGGAACGTAGTAATTTCAAAAAATTTCCTACGCATACGCAAGATCATTGTGATGCGTAGCAACGAGAGGGGAGAGTGTTGTCCACGTACCCTCGTAGACCGACAGCGGAAGCATTATTACAACGCGGTTGATGTAGTCGAACGTCTTCACGATCCGACCGATCAAGTACCGAACGTACGGCACCTCCGAAGTTCTACACACGTTCAGCTCGATGACGTCCCTCGAACTCCGATCCAGCCGAGTGTTGAGGGAGAGTTTCGTCAGCACGACGGCGTGGTGACGATGATGATGTTCCACCGACGCAGGGCTTCGCCTAAGCTTCGCGACGGTATTATCGAGGTGTAATCTGGTGGAGGGGGGCACCGCACACGGCTAAAATATCGTATATCAAGTGTGTTCTTAGGTGCCCCCCTGCCCCCGTATATAAAGGAGCAAGGGGGAGGCCGGCTGCCTATGGGGCGCGCCAAGGAGAGGGAGGGAGTCCTCCTCCTAGTAGGAGTAGGACTCCCCTTTCCTAGTCCTACTAGGAAAAGAAGGGGGGGAAGGAAAGAGAGGGAGAGGGAGAGGGAAAGGGGGCTGCGCCCCCCTCTCCTAGTCCAACTAGGACTCCTCTGGGAGGGGGCGCACCACCTCCTGGCTGCTGCCCTCTCTCTCCCCTCAAGGCCCACTAAGGCCCAACACTTCCCCGGGGGGTTCCGGTAACCCTCCGGCACTCCGGTTTAATCCGAAACTTCTCCGGAACACTTCTGGTGTCCGAATATAGTCGTGCAATATATCAATCTTTACGTCTCGACCATTTCGAGACCCCTCGTCATGTCCGTGATCACATCCGGGACTCCGAACAACCTTCGGTACATCAAATCACATAAACTCATAATATAACTGTCATCGTAACTTTAAGCGTGCGGACCCTTTGGGTTCGAGAACTATGTAGACATGACCGAGACACCTCTCCGGTCAATAACCAATAGCGGGACCTGGATGCCCATATTGGCTCCCACATATTCTACGAAGATCTTTATCGGTCAGGCCGCATAACAACATACGTTGTTCCCTTTGTCATCGGTATGTTACTTGCCCGAGATTCGATCGTCGGTATCTCGATACCTAGTTCAATCTCGTTACCGGCAAGTCTCTTTACTCGTTCCGTAATACATCATCCCGCAACTAACTCATTAGTCACAATGCTTGCAAGGCTTATAGTGATGTGCATTACCGAGTGGGCCCTGAGATACCTCTCCGACAATCGGAGTGACAAATCCTATTCTCGAAATACGCCAACCCAACAAGTACCTTTGGAGACACCTGTAGAGCACCTTTATAATCACCCAGTTACGTTGTGACGTTTGGTAGCACACAAAGTGTTCCTCCGGTAAACGGGAGTTGCATAATCTCATAGTCATGGGAACATGTATAAGTCATGAAGAAAGCAATAGCAACATACTAAACGATCGGGTGCTAAGCTAACGTAATGGGTCATGTCAATCACGTCATTCTCCTAATGAGGCGATCCCGTTAATCAAATAACAACTCATGTCTATGGCTAGGAAACATAACCATCTTTGATTAACGAGCTAGTCAAGTAGAGGCATACTAGTGACACTTTGTTTGTCTATGTATTCACACATGTATTATGTTTCCGGTTAATACAATTCTAGCATGAATAATAAACATTTATCATGATACAAGGAAATATATAATACTTTATTATTGCCTCTAGGGCATATTTCCTTCAGCGTCACCACCAGAGCCTTTAGCAGGCGAAGACCGCTTTTGTCAGGATAAGCTGTACTAGTTGTCCCCTTTCAAATTGGCCGTTGTTGGTTCCCTTCCCGCTCAATATTTGGGGAGAGGACCAGGGCCTCTATAAATAGGACTAGCCACCACCATAGACGGGGACGGATCACCCAGATCATCCTTAACCACACAAGTTCACCAAGCACAAGAACACCCCACCTCAGGAGGCTATTCTTCCCCTTGTACTGTTCATCATCAGCCCAAGAGGCAATCCACCACCACCACACTGGAGTAGGGTATTACACCACAATGGTGGCCCGAACCAGTATAAATCTTGTTTCTTTGTCTTGTGAGTTCGTCGAGTTCGTCCACGAGATCTTACAGAGCTAGGGCGTGGATCAGTAGGGAGGAGATCTTCGCATGCACCCCAGTGTTCGAACCTCGAGGGTTTTGCCGGAACCCGTGATCCGACAGCATTAACCCATCACAGATCAAGCCCACAAAGACTACCTCTAAAGGAGTCATACTAAGTGTAGAGGCCCGTTGTACGGGCTCAATTACGCTAGAGGTTGTCTTCGGATCTCCGGACAACTTCCAAAGCATGGAGTTAATCTTCGATATCGTCCCTTTTCGCGGCGGCTATCACGCACTGCTCGGACGAACCGCATTCGCTCGATTCAATGCGGTGCCTCATTATGCTTACCTCAAGCTCAAGATGCTCGGACCACGCGCTGTCATAACAGTTAATGGAAACACGGAATGCTCCCTCCCTACCGAGGAGCACACCGCCGCCTTAGCGGCAGAAGTACAAAGCGGCCTTTTCAAGCAGAACCTTACTTCGGCGGCCGAGCCCCCGGACACTATCAGGAGGGTCCGTACTATTCTGCAGCAGGACAGCTCAGCTCGTCAAGAGCTCAACTAGCAATTTGGCCTCCGTCCCAGTCCCAATGAAGTGGCGGCATTCGCACCGAGCGTACATAACTACGCACTCAAAATACCATGGGCACAGACGGAGGCATAACTAGCTGGTGATCCACAACATGGCTTGACCGCTCCCGGGCACATATACTTTCACTGTTCCTTTTCTACTTTTCAGGTTTCTTTTCCAGAGGCCTTCCCTGATGAATTGATCGCAGGTCCTTTCAAAGGACAAATACACCAAGTCGGAAGTCAGCTTGGACGTAGAGGGGAATTTCTAGATGGTTTCTTCAACGACCACTCTACCTGTTTCCAGGGCCCACACGCAGCTCTCCCTTGGTCGTGGCATGTTAAATAGCATGTTGCTTATCGCACTATTTGTATCAATATGCTCTGACATATTAATCAAATTATAATGGAAACAGTTTGCGGTCCAAATTTTAGGGCCCCTGCTCATTGCCTTTGCTCCTTTTCTATTTTCCTTCTTTTTTATATAAGCTTATTAGATAGCACCAGTACACTGTGGTACGTTTCAATTTGCCAGGGGCTTCATAGCACCCCACACTACGACAACAAAGTCCGAACACTTTTTGTAGTATAGTTCGGCACCCCGAATTTAGCACTATATGCATTGGCTCCGAATCATGTCTTTAGTCAATAGTTGGGTTGCCCGGCTCCTGTGCTTGCTACCTTACGTTCCGCTATATCGGCTAAGGTAGTAAAGGGAGCACTACTGCGATTGTGCCCTGGTTTACCCGAAGGAGCACCTCAGTAGAGAAAGTCAAAAACTGACTGTCATGATGTGGCGAGAGCCGGTCAGCAATTCGGAGGTTTCAAATCGTTAGAGATTTTTCCGCATTACGCGAAGGATCGGTACTTACTCGATCAGGTGCTTATAGCATTCTAGTTCGGATACTAGGGGTTGCGCCCACATTTTTATTGTCAAACTCCTATTGCTAAGTGAGAGTGCTAAAGCCGCATAGTCTGATTGCGTGGTTTGTTGCGCTAAACACCTCTGTGAAGGACCAAACAATTGGATCAAGAGTGTTTAGATTCCATCCCGAACACCTCCGAACTACCTACGTGGGGGCAGAAGCCGACGACTGGCCAACTCTCAGATTTCATACAACACGGCCGCACAGGAGGTAAATTTTTTAAAACATAACAAAAATTATATTACATAACAACTTTGTTTCATCATACAAGGCAGAGACAACATGAATGTATTCGTTCAAAGATAATGTCTTTCGCACATTGCATCGCCACAATGTGACACCCCTCCAGGACGTCTTCAAAATATCGCTCGGGCGTGCGGTGCTCCTTGCCCTCAGGCGGCCCTTCAGTCACAAGCTTGACGGCGTCCATCTTCGCCCACTAGACCTTGACGCGGGCGAAGGCCATGCGCGCGCCCTCGATGCAGACTGACCGCTTGATGTTGTCCAGCCGAGGACAGGTGTTCACGAGCCGCTTCACGAGGCCGAAGTAGCTGCTGCGTATAGCTTCGGCTGGCCACCGCCGGATTATTAAATCCTTCATGGCCAGTTCGGCCACCCTATGCAGCTCGACCAGCTGTTTCAGCTGATCGGTGAAGGGCACTGGATGTTCTGGCACAAGGTATTGCGACCAGAACCGCTTCTCCGTTGAGCTCCCTTCTTCAGCTCGGAAGAACTCCACAACGTCTGACACACTACACGGCAGATCCGCAAACGCCCCTAGAGAACTCCGAATCTGGGTTAGTAAGACATACTTCTTCTTCACATACTTGCTTTGCAAACTAAATGCCTTACCCGCCGAAATCTTCTTGGCCTCCTGGATCTCCTAGAGGGCGCCCTGGGCCTCAACCCGGGCTTCTTCCGCGCTTTGGTGAGCCTTGGCGAGTTCGGTCTCTCGAGCCGAAACATCGCACTCCAAGGCCTCGCATTTCTTCACAGCGTCCGGGAGCTCTTGCTGGACCTCGTTCACCCTGGCCTTGAGCTTCTTACGGGCGGCTTGCTCCTTGGCAGCTTTCTCCTTGGCTTTGGCCAGGGCCTTTTTAAGGGCCCCGACCTCGGTCGTCGCTCCTACACATATCATAACACTATGGTCAATACACATCATTTATTCTTTTCGAATATATAGCGAGTCATTACATACCTTGCTGGTCTTCTAGCTGCTTCCTCGCTTGGCCGAGCTCCTCCTCGGCCCGCTCCAGTCTCTGCTTTAGTCCGGAGACTTCGGCAACGTGTGAGGTCGCGGCCAGCAACGACGCTTGCTCATTCATACAAGACACATTTAGTTAGTTTCCTGCAAAAATGAATTGATCCTATGTCCGGCCTTGCTTTCCGAACACCGGACAGTGTCTCAGGGGCTACTGTCTATATTGGGATTTTCTCTTTTGCGTCGCTTACCTCAAAACCTGTCAGCAGGCCGCTGCAGGATTCGGTCAGTCTGCTCTTGATGGACTGAACCCTCTCAATCACCGTACCCATAAGGATACGGTGTTCCTCCACAGTGGAAGCGCCTCGTAGCGCTTCCAGAAGATTGTCTGGTGCCCCTGGTTGGAGAGAGGTCACCGGCAGAATAGGCACGCCCCCGTCTTTCGAAGGAGGTTGCTGGCCGAACTCTTGAGCCGTATCGATCTCCGGCAACGTACTCGACTGGGGGCCGAACCAAGCATGGCCCCCATCGCCAGTCTCCATGGGGGACTGCTCCCCCATGTGTCCGGCGGCCGAGGTTTCGCCCTCTGGCGCCACCCTGATGACCACATGAGACTCTCCCTGGCCGGGGAAAGGCATTCGCGACAGCACCTCGGCGTCGCCCTTGGCCGTGGGAGAGTAGGCGGCAATCCAACGAACCTCTTGATGAGGATCGCTGGGAGCTGTCGTGGGCTGGACTGCAATAGCACAATTAACCATGTGAATACAATAAAGAGGAGAGGCCGGATACACGGACGAATACGAGTTTGTCAGTACTTACGATGCGGCCAGAGGCTTGTTCCGGGGGCGTCGCTCCAGACTGCTGTCGACGTCCCATGTTGTGTTATCCGCAAGGTAGCCTTTCCCCTTCTTGGGTGCCTCCGCCTCCAGATTTGTGGAGGCCGCCCTCTTCTTCCTCCCCCCATCAGATGGAGGGTTGCCTTCCTCCTCCTCGTCGTCATCTTCAGCGGCGGAGGAGTGAGTCTTGTCTTCGGACATCACGTCCGAAGCGCCCTTGCGGTGGGGGCCACCCCAGTGCCCTTGGCCTTCTTCTCCGGTGGCTGATAGGGCGCCCGGACTAGCATCTTCGCCAGGAGCGGGATGACTGGCTCTTCAGGCAGCGGAGCCGAACATTGAATCCGCTCTGCTTTCTCCGTCCATACCTGAAAGGATAAATTAGCAAAGTTTAGTTACCCTCCTTGGACAACCAAGTAGAGGGTATGCCTTGAGATGTCCAGGACTTACCTCATTGGCGGGGTGGGCAAGATCGTGCCCACGGTCTGAGTCTATGGCCAGCGGCTTCTCGTCGCCCTTGAAGAGCAGCTTCCAGGCATCTTCGTGAGTGGTTCCGAAGAGCCTCACCAAGGTGTGGTGCTTCTCTGGATCGAATTCCCATAGAGGGGAGGTTCAGCTTTGGTAGGGGAGGATCTGGCGAACTAGCATAACCTGGATCACATCGACGAGCTTGATGTTTCTGTCCATCATGCTTTGGATGCGCGCTTGCAGCGCCATCAGCTCATCCAATGAAGACCAATTTGGGCCCTTCTCCATCCAGGAGGTCAGCCGCATTGGAGCTTCGGACTTGAATTCGGAGGCCGTGGCCCAGGTGGCATAGCGGGGCTCCGTGACATAGAACCACAGCTTGTGCCACTCCTTGACAGTCTCCACAAACGTGCCTTTGGGCCATGTGACGTTGGGCATCTTGCTCACCATGGCTCCTCCGCAATCTGCGTGTTGGCCGTCCACCACCTTTGGCTTCACGTTGAAGATCTTGAGCCATAGTACGAAGTGGGGCTGGATGCGGAGGAAAGCCTCACACACGACAATGAATGCCGAGATGTTGAGGAAAGAGTTCGGGGCTAGATCATGGAAATCTAGCCCATAATAGAACATAAGTCCGCAGACGAAAGGGTGGAGCGGAAACCCTAGCCCGCGGACGAAATGAGGGAGGAACACCACCCTCACGTTGGGTTTCGGTGTAGGGACGACTTGTCCCTTGGCCGGAAGCCGGTGGGCGATCTCCTTCACCAGATACCCGGCCTCTCGAAGCTCGGCGATGTCCTTCTCCTTGACGGAGGAGGCCATCCACTTGCCTTGCCCTCCAGAGCCGGACAGGGTTGAGAGCTTGCTCGGGGTTGAAGAAACGAGAACTTGGGCGCTGGAGCTCGAGAATGGAAGGGCATAGGAAGAAAGAAGGCGTGGGTGAAGAAGGGGAATCCTTATCCCCTTATAAAGGTAGTGAATATCGAACGCCTCCCCACTCGCCTTAAAACTCGCCTATTCCCAAGGGCTATGCAAATGGCACGGTTGGATTACCCACGACCGTATTGATGAGAATCCAGCAATAAGGGGACACGATCTCTACTTTGACAAGACGTGCCAATGGAAACCGCATCTCGAAGCACGGAACGGCAGACAAAAACGGTTCAAAATAATGACCGGGCAGACGTGATGTCATCATGCAAAAAGTTGTCAGCAGATGGGACTCGTGAAATATTATACTCTCTATGGCTGTGTGTGTGGTACTTGTGTTGCAGATCCGGACGCGTTTGTCCGAAGACTATCTTGGAGTATTCGAAAAGGGGAACCCGCCTTGCAATGCCGAAGACAATCTGCGCGCTGGACATCTCGTCATTGAAGCCTGGTTCAGGGGCTACTGAGGGAGTCCTGGATAAGGGGTCCTAGGGCGTCCACCCTGTTGGACATGGGCCGGACTAATGGGCTGTGAAGATACAAGACCGAAGACTCTCTCCCGTGTCTAGATAGGACTCTCCTTGGCGTGGAAGGCAAGCTTGGCGACCAAATATGAAGATTCCTTTCTCTGTAAGCGACTTTGTACAACCCTAGTCCCCTCCGGTGTCTATATAAACTGGAGGGCTTAGTCCGGAAATGGATGCAGTCATACAGGCTAGACTTCTGGGGTTTTAGCCATTACGATCTCGTGGTAGATCAACTCTTGTAATACTCATATTCATCAAGATCAATCAAGCAGGAATTTGGGTATTACCTCCATAGAGAGGGCCTGAACCTGGGTAAACATTGTGTCCCCCGTCTCCTGTTACCATCGACCTTAGACACACAGTTCGGGACCCCCTACCCGAGATCCGCCGGTTTTGACACCGACAAGGCGCCTCACCATCAAGGGCGACTCCCAACTCCTCGTCAACTTCTCCAACAAGGCATACAAGCCAAAGTACGAGCACATGGAGGCATACCTCGAGGAGGTACACAAAATCGAGAAGCGATTCTTGGGCTTGGAATTGCAGCGCGTGCCACGCGGCACGAACAAGGAGGCGGACGACATCGCCAAGAGGGCGTGTCGGCGTCTACCTTAGGAGCCTGGGGTCTTTGAGGGGAGGCTTTTCAAGCAATCGGCTGCTCCGCGGGACCAGCAACTCCTCAAGAGGAGCTTCCTCCAGCACCCCCCTCAGGCGCCCCAGCTTGCGGCCCGACCTGGGGAGCCCGCCTGCTCCTCGCGCTGGAGCCTCAGGAGGGGTGCTGGACCGAGGAGTTCAAGGCGTACCTGCTCCAAGGCACCTTGTCGGAGAAGGAGGAAGACGCAGAGAGTGTGGCCCACCAGGCCACTGCGTACTGCATCCAGGACAGTGAGCTTTACTGAAGACGGACAAACAATGTTTCTCTATGATGCATCTCCAGGGAGCAGGGATGCGAGCTATTGGCCGACATACATGGCGGGGACTGCGGCATCACCCGTCATCGCGCACCCTCGTGGGCAAGGCATTCTGCAGCAGATTCTACTGGCCCACAGCGCTTAATGATGCCACCGAACTGGTAAGATCCTATGATGCCTGTTAGTTCCATGCCTAGAAGATCCACCAGCCTGCTCAGGGCCTCCAGACCATCCCGCTCCCATGGCCGTTCGCGGTCTGGGGGCTGGACATCCTGGGCCCGTTCCCTCGAGCGCCCGGTGGCTACCACTACCTCTACGTCGCCATCGACAAGTTCACCAAGTGGGCCGAGGTAGAGGCCATCTGTACCATCCCAGCCGGCTCGGCCGTCAAGTTCGTCGAGGCCTCATGAGCCGTTTCGGGGTCCCTAATCGCATCATCACCGACAATGGCTCGCAGTTCACCAGCAACCTTTTCGAAACATATTATGCTAACCTTGGAACGCAGATATGCTACGCTTCGGTGGCACACCCTCGGAGCAATGGCCAGGCTGAGCGCGCCAACGCAGAGGTCCTGAGAGGCCTCAAGGTAAGGACCTTCAAGAAGAAGCTCGAGGCCTACGACAGGGGCTGGCTCGATGAGCTACACTCCATGTTGTGGTCCGTCCGCACCACCACAACCAAGCCAACAGGTGAAACTCCATTCTTCCTCGTCTATGGAGCTGAAGTGGTTCTCCCTCACGAGGTTAGGCATCACTCCGCACGGGTCTTGGCGTTTGACGAGGCATGCCAGGACGCCTCGCGGGGGAAGGACCTTGTGCTGGGGGAAGAATGCCGCTGCCAAGCCTCGCTCCGAGCTGCGAGGTACCAGCAGGCGATGCGGTGGTACCACTGCCGCAGTGTCCGCTCTAGGACGCTCGAGGTGGGTGATCTCATCCTGAGGCTGGTGCTCTCCAGGGAAGGGCTGCATAAGCTCTCGCCCATGTGGGAGGGCCCGTTGAGGATCGCTCGTGTCTCCAGGCCTGGCGCCGCGCACCTGGAGACGCAGGACGGGATCCCCATCCAGAACCTGGAACATCCAGAACCTCCGAAAGTTCTACCCATGAAGCAAGGCCCCGCGCCTGTGAAGGTTTCCGCTCGTGACACTCTCACGTAATAATGAGTTGGGGTTGTACACACCCCGGAGTCTCCTGAGTGCCGCCCCTAGGACTCACAGTGCTCCCACCCACATCCTAGTGGAGGCCCCATGCTCCACGTTGGTGGGAAGACAAGGGGACTAGTCTAGGTGCCGGACGCGACCGTTCTTTTGCTTGCTTTCTGTAGCTGGTTTGCAACTTCTTGAATGAACTTTGGAGTTTACGTGTATTCCATTCGCTAGGATTGGGAATTTTGTCCCTTTTGTTTTGGTGTTGCCTTTCCAACCTTGTCTCAGGAGGAGCGGCAGTTGCCCGTCACTCTTCCTTGTGCGCCCCACGCGCGGGGGCCGGGTATGGTGTGTGTGTGCGCCTGGGCTCACCACACCTCGCCGAAGCGCTATTACCTCAGCATCTGGTGTCTTTATCCTCTCAAGATGCCCTCGAATGAGATCGCGGGCATGCACGCCCTTTCAAGTCCATGCCTCCGGGCATCGCGACGTGACGCATTGGCCACGGCCAACCTACGCTCGGGGGCTCGCACAGGTGAGATGACGCGCCTCGTGAGGTCTACTGACCCCGCAGCTGCGTGATGTCTCCTGAGGCTCAACGGCTCCCAAACCTTCAGGAAGGAAGTCTCAGAAGACATCTTCGCAGCAAGGAGCACGCCTTCATGGCACGGGAATCTACTACGAGCACATCCACCTAGTCATCCTAACTACGTTCAGTAGCAACGCAGATAACACGGATATCAGGGTATAGTATCAATATAACAAGCATAACATAACGGCGCGAGTGCCATGGTTCATTATACACCCCAACGGGGCCCCCCTATTTCTTTCAAATGTAGAAAAAAGGAAGAGAGGAAGAAAACAGAAGCGGGCCGCGCAGCATCAGCGTCTCCTGAGGCCCGGCCCCAGCAGCACCCGAACTCAGTCGGAGTCTTCCTCCTGCTTCACCGGGGCACGGCGGCGATGCAGCTCGTCGCCTTCGTCGGTCCGGGCCCGACGACGTGGAGGCTCGTCGTCCTCATCGTCACCCGCGCTCCGCCCAGAAGAGGAGCCCCCGTTGCTGGAGGAGGTGCGGCCGTCACCAAAGGCAAGCTCACCGCCAGTGGCGGCGTCGTCACCATCGCCCTCGTCATCGCTGGCGCTCTCCGGGCAGCACCCCAGGCATCGGCTACTCCCCCAAAGACTCTGACATAGAGGGTCACGATGCCATCGTACCTAAAATGGAGGGTGCACCTCCCGTGCAGGCCACGCGCATGGGCAAACGGCTGCCACGCACGGTTCAGGAACACATTGCCAGCGGCGGTGACCTCGACATCCACCCACGAGGCCTTGCAGCTGCAGCCATCGGCTTGCAGCCAGAGTCCACCAGGTCCTCCGGCCGGCAGCGCACTCACAAAGGAACGTGGAAGCTGGAGCCAGATGCCCGCTGGCCTCTCCGTCCACACGACGAACTCCGAAGGTGCATTGGCCGAGTGGGAGCACGGTCGTGGCAGCCGAACGATCGCGGCAAGCCTTCCCCCCTCGCCGAGGTCGCCCTGCCCGCGGCAGCCCCTGCCACAGGAAGAAGCCCCGTCACGGCTGCCAGAGGCAGTGTTGGCCGCCAAACAAGTGCGCCCACGCCCCCGAGGAATGCCGCCGGAGTCGCCGCGTGCTTCCAGGGTCGCCCATGACCTCTCGTGGGCCGCGGTGAGCCTAGCCCCTCCTTGGGGGCTTTCCCCTTCTCTGCTGCGGAAAACCTCTTCGTCGACGCCATGGATGCTTCAATAAGATGGCAAGATGAGAAGTAAGAGGAAGGGGCAAGCAACGAGAAGACGAAGATGGGCAAGGGACTCCGCCCGTCCCCCCATTTATATTCAGAGGGAGGCCAACCGCCGGCCTCACGATCCCCAGTGATGATGGCCTCTCTGCATGCAACAGGCTCTTGTCAAGTCGAACGGTTGTCGAGGCAGCATGGGGAAGCGGAGACGCCCACGTCCCATCAAGCGCCACGTGTCAACCGGGCCGGCAGGCGGTTGGGGCACGTGGTGCTTCGCCCTTGCCCTTTGGCTTCGCCTGGAAGCCATGTCCGAGCGCGCCTTGGGCCCGGGGGCTACTGCCAGCATTCTGGGAACCAGGGTACCCAGACTTGCCTGCCTGCAGCCCACGGCGTGGCTCCATCGATGGCCTGGTACAGCCCATCTTCAGCACCAACAACACAAGACCCTCACGAGGGGCCAAGCCTGGCGAGGCGGACGACGCCCAGACCTCCAGAAGGAGCGGCCTCACCAGGTTGGCTCCTGAGGGGTGGAGTTTTCTATGCAGGTGCTCACCTCGTGAGGTTGAGATGACGCATGCCATGATGACCAAGGCCAGGCGGGTGCCAGCGGGATGAGTACAACAGGTTTCCTCTTTGATGCTAAAGAGGCAAGCGCAGGCGCGGAGTCCCGAGGAATCAACCAAAGGTTTCCATTTCCATGCTACAAGACCAAGACCGCCAGGACGGTAGGACAAAGGTCATCGCCAAGCCCACCACGGCGTCACGACCAGAAGCTTTACAGGCGCAGACCACCTTTCATCAGGATAAGATGTACTAGTTGTCTCCCTTCGAATTTGACCGTTGTGGGATCGCTTCCCGCCTTCGTTTTGGGGGAAGAGGACCAAGGCCACTATAAGTATAGCCTAGACGCCACCACAGAGGGGGGACGGATCATCCAGACCATCCTCACCAGCTCACACAAATACAAGAACACACCTCCTAAGTTTGTTCTCCCCTTCTACCAGTTCATTCTCAGCCCACCTCGAGGCTAATCCACCACAAAGAAGGAGTAGGGTATTAGACCGCAAGGTGGCCCGAACCTGGGTAAACTGCCTTGTCCCGTTCTTCCTCAGTTGATTGAGCTAGGTCATGAGATCGATGAGTTGGCAGGCTAGGGAGGCTGAGTTCTTCGCACGCACCCCAGAGTTCGAATCTATCTTGGGTCTGGGGAGCCCGGAATCCGACAGGCTGGGCCGCTTCTTCTCCAATGGACTTTTGTCTCTCTTCATTAAAACGACGAAGGAATTGCTTGACCGGCTTAAATTTAGGATCAATATTGATAGTGTACTCAGCGAGTTCTCTCGGTACACCCGGGATGTCTGAAGGCTTCCATGTAAAGATGTCCCGGTTCTCACGGATGAACTCGATGAGCGCGCTTTCCTATTTCGGATCCATGTTAGCACAGATAGTGAACTACTGAGATGAGTTGCCAGGGACAAAGTCAACCTTTTTAGTATCATCTGCCAACTTAAACTTTAGCAAAGGGTCCTGCTCTATGCTTCGTTTCTTTAAAGGATTCATGTCCGCCGGGTCAACATTATCTTTATAAAACTTCAGCTCTTCCGTGGCACAGGCAGACTCAGCGTAGGCAGCATCACATTCTTCACACTCATAGGCTATTTTCCTATCACCATGAACTATAATGGTACACTTACGTCCTTGCATCTTAAGCTGCAGTTACACATAGCAAGGCCGTGCCATAAACTTGGCGTAAGCCGGCCGTCCAAACAAAGCGTGATAGGGGATTTTGATTTTAACAACTTCAAACTACAATGTCTCCGCCCTGTAATCATAGTCATTGCCAAAAGCTACCACAAAGGCAATCTTACCAACTGGGTATGCCGACTTACCAAGCACTACACCGTGAAAGACTGTAGACGATGGCTTAAGATCTTTGTCAGTCAAATTCAGACGGCAAAAAGTATCATAATAGAGGATATTGATACTGTTGCCTCTGTTCATCAGCACCTTAGAAGACTTGTAACCTCTGACCTGAGGGGCTACTAAGGGAGTCCTGGACTAAGGGGTTCTCGGGCGTCCGGCATATTAGCCATGGGCCGGACTGATGGGCTGTGAAGATACGAAGACCGAAGACTGCACCCGTGTCTGGATGCGACTCTCCTTGGCGTGGAAGGCAAGCTTGGCGACCAAACATGTTGATTCCCTTCCTTGTAACCGACCCTGTGTAACCCTAGATCCTCCCGGCGCCTATATAAACCGGAGGACTTAGTCTGGAGAGGGATATTCATTACTATAGTCATACAGGCTAGGCTTTTAGGGTTTAGCCATTACGATCTCGTGGTAGATCAACTCTTGTAATACTCATATTCATCAAGATCAATCAAGCAGGAAGTAGGGTATTACCTCCGTAGAGAGGGCCCGAACCTGGGTAAACATTGTGTCCCCTGTCTCCAGTTACCATCGACCTTAGACGCACAGTTCGGGACCCCCTACCCGAGATCCGCCGGTTTTGACACCGACATTGGTGCTTTCATTGAGAGTTCCACTGTGCTGTCCCCAAAAGGTTTGATGGCCCCTGCAATCGTCAACGACAATGCTGTCCAAGGAGAAACCTTCCTCCCTGGACAGATCTTCATATTCGGCGGCTTCGCACTGCGGGCCAACTCACTTGGCCATCTGGAGCAGATTGATAGCTACGCCCCTGGCCATAGATTCGGAAGCCTGAACTACATTGTGGACGTCCGCGGAGACTTGATCTTCGCCGGATTCGAGACCGCGGCCACCACTCCTGGTCACCCCGATGAACATTACCTAAATCTGTCATCGGATCGCATATAGAAGATGGCTCCTGTAACTGCTCTGGCCTTAGATCCGAAGCATATTGCGCCATCCAAGGACGGGAGGTTCAACCCCACCATGGAGGCCAGAGATTCCACGACGTTGGAGCCGAACATAGACCTAAAGCCACATGACGCCTTTTTCACCGGAACTCCGGACTCGTCTCTGGTCATAAATTCCGGGCCACGTGCATCCGCAGACGCCAAACTTGACCGCTTATCGATCTTTGAGTTCAGCACCGCAGACATCTTCCAACATTCGCCCTTTGGTGATGTGCTAAATTCAGTAAAGAATATGTCCTTGGCGGGGGACTCATAGCCGAACTATGTACTGTTCGAGCTAGGGGCTGATGACGGGGAATTTTGCTTCCCACCCGCCACCCACTTCATAGCCACTGTCGAGGACTTAACCGACATGCTTGATTACGGCTCCGACGACATCATCAGTACGGACGACGATGCCGACGAGAAGCAGGGCCAAAAACCACCATTCACTGGACGACGGACGGCCACTTCTCCCGACGACGTATACATGGTGGATACGCCTAAAAAAACTAACAACGATGACAAAGAGGATCCAGTTGAGGACAAACCTCCTGAGACACAGCCCAGACGCCGGCATCAGCAGCGCCGCTCTAAGTCACGTCGTACAAAAGACAACAACACCGGCACCGGAGAAAACAATACCTCGGACGATGCCGAAGACAATGAAGACCCTGCTGGGGCAATCTTCGAACATGATGAACGGGAAGACGGGCAAGTTAGCCCTGATGAACAGGCCATACACGAAGACTCGGAGGACAGTAATTATCTTCCGCTCTCCGAGGAAGAGGAGAGCCTCGGCAACGAGGATTTCATCGTGCCTGAGGAACCTCTCGAGCAGGAGCGCTTTAAACGCCACCTAATAGCCACTGCAAGGAGCCTGAAAAAGAAGCAGCTGCAGCTTCAAGCGGACCAAGATCTGCTCAATGATAGATGGACCGAAGTCCTGGCCGCCGAAGAATACGACCTTAGTGGCCCAGCCAAAAAGTACCTGAAGCGCAGATTGCTACCTCAGTTCGATGACGAGGCGCTGGAGCCCGTACCATCATCGCACAACGGGGCCAACCGACCGCCACGCGGTCAGGATAAAGAGGCAAATCAAGCCGAACACCAGACCGCCCCACCTCGCCGTAAAGGCAAGAATAAAAAAGCTCGGGGTTGTACATACCACCTTCGATAGGACTTGGACAGTAGAGCAGGACACACAAGATCGATATACGGATCACGAGGACGTGCCTCGCCACGCGACGACGGCTACCTATTCAGACGTGACAAACCTAGCCACGCCCAGGCCAAAAACCGCAAACGGACTCCATCGGAGGTACGTCGCAGTGTGGCCCAATATAGAGGCGCCGCACACCGTCTTTGCTTCACAGACGAAGTAATGGAGCATGAATTCCCAGACAGGATCAAACCCATGAATATCGAATCATACGACGGAACAACGGATCCCGCGGTATCGATCGAGGACTTCCTCCTCCATATCCACATGGCCCGCGGAGATGACCTTCATGCCATCAAATACCTACCACTAAAACTCAAAGGACCAACTCGGTACTCGATAAACAGTCTGCCAGAAAATTCTATTAGCAGCTGGGAATATTTGGAAGATGCCTTTCGCGACAACTTCCAAGGAACATATGTCCGGCCACCGGATGCCGATGACTTAAGCCACATTGTCCAGCAGCCCGGAGAGTCAGCCAGAAACTCTGGACTAGGTTCTTAGTTAAAAAGAACCAAATCGTCGACTATCCGGACGCCACCTTGAACACAGCGTCCGGGATGAATGGCTTGCCCGCCACCTCGATCAAGAAAGACCTAAATCCATGACAGCCCTTACCGCTCTAATGACCCGCTTTTGCACGGGAGAAGACAGCTGGCTCGCTCGTAGAAGCAACAGCGTCAGCGACCCGGGCACTTTCGAAATCCGAGACGGCAATGGCAAGCCACGACGCAACAAACACAAAAGTAGCAATGATAATGAAAGATCACGCGACATAGCAGTCAACGCCGGATTTAGCAGTCCCAAATCCGGTCAACGGAAAAAAGCCATTCAAGGCGAAAAGAGACGAACCATCCAATCTAGACAGGATATTGGATCGACCCTGCCAGATTCACGGCCACCCCGATAAACCAGCTAATCATACCAACAGAAGCTGTTGGGTCTTCAAGCAGGCCGGCAAGCTCAATGCCGAACACAAGGGGAGGAGGCCGCCCGGCGATAGGGACGACAAAGAGATTCACCAACCAAATACCGGGGGTCAGAAGCAATTTCCCCCCGAAGAAAAAACAGTAAACATGGTATGCGTGACACACACCCCTAGAGGTGAGCGCACGAAACACTCCCTCCGTACAGGAGATCATACTACGGCTACATCAGCCGAACTACACAGCGGCCTTATCATGCCGCATACCACGTCGGCCATCACGCCGCCGGTCTCCATTCAACAAGACCGATCAATGTCCATATTGGACTAGCAATTCGGCTTCCGCCGTTCGCCTAATATGCCTTCGAAGTGGGTACCGCGCATACATAATTATGCACTTGAAATACCCTGGGCACCGGCGGAAGCACAATACGGGTGTGCCTGCAACCCCCCTACTTTTCTAACTGCCCTTTTTTCCTTTTTATTATCCCCTCCACAGGTAGCTCAAGGGCCGGTCACCCCGAGGACTCTACCAGAGTTCGGGTTCGTACAATCATCCAAGGGTTATTCCTGCAAGGAATCCCTTAACCGAGGACAGGCGGCGCAGACGTGCGACAGGAGGTCCAAAATAACTTTTTGTAGACCGAGCTCTCTATTCCGAGCCTGTAAAGTGCCTTTTTCCCAGCCTTCGACCCCTCGCATGTCAAATAGCCAGGGTTGTGGCTTTGTTATCTATATAATAATTGGCATATCACTCAGCTCCCAGTAAACGTAACCAGTGTCCAGTATTGACTTTTTCCTAATCGATCCAAATTTTTGCTCCTGTGGTTGTTTTACACACACACCTCGGCATAACTCGCCAGGGGCTCGGTATGGAAACAAATGAGTTGCCGGCAAGTCTGAACAGCTTTATAGCGTACTTCGGCATCACGAGTTTGGCCTTATATGCATCAGCTCCGCATGTCTTGGGTCAATAGTTGGGTTACCCGGCTCCTGTGCTTGCTACCCTACGTTCCGCTCTATCGGCTAGGGTAGTAACGGGAGAACTACTACGATTGTGCTTCCGGTTCATCTGGTCAAGCACCTCAGTAGAGAAAGCCGAAAACTAACTGTCATGATGCGGCGAGAGCTGGTTAACCACTCGGCGACTTATCGGAATCTTTAGCAATTCTCTCCGTGTTATACGAAGGATCTTTTTCAGATCATCAGTACAACGCATCGTATTAAAAATAAGCCGCATACATACCAGGGGCTATATCGTAGACCCACCATAAAACTCCTATGGCTAAGTGAAAGTGTAAACGCCCTATAGTCGGATTGCCTGGTTCGCTGCATTATCACCTCCTTCATGGACCAAGACGTTGCGTCAAGAGTGATCAAATGCTTTTCCGAACACCCTCATACTTCCTACGAGGGGGCTGAAGCCGACGACTGGAAAACTTTCAGATTATATAAAAATGGCCGCACAGGAGGAACAAAAGCTTTCGAGCAAAACATAAAAATAGATTAAATATAAAATTGTCTTTTACAATTCACATACACCTCAGTCGAATATTATGTCTTTCGAGCATTGACCCTCTATCAAGCGGGCAGCCTCTAAGACGTCTCGAAAATAATGCTCCGGTACGTGCTGGTCCTTGCCCTTGGGTGGACTCTTCGCCGCAACATCGATGGCCTTCATCTTCCCCCAGTATGTCTTGACACGGGCAAAGGCCATCCGTGCACCCTCAATGCACGCCGACCGCTTCACAGCGTCGATACATGGCACCGCATCAAAAGGCCACTGCACCAAGCCGAAGTAGCTATTCGGAACAGGCTTAGTCGGCCACAGCCGGATTATGACGTTCTTCATGGCAGCGCCGAATATCCTATGAAGCTCGGCCCATTGGGACATCTGTTCATTCAGCAACAGAGGGCGCCTTGACGCGCCAAATTGTGACCAGAAAAGCTTCTCCGTTGCATACCCCTCTCGCGCTTGGTAAAACTGCGCCGCATCGGAAGAACTCTTCGGCAAGTCTAAAAACTCGTCTGGGGAACTCCACACTTGGTTAAGCTGAGCATAGTTCGGATCGCCGAACTTAGTCTGTAGCAAAAAGGGCTTACCGGCCGCAATCTCCCCAGCTTGCCGGATCTCCTCACGGGCTGCTCTGGATTCAGACCGCGCTTCTCACGCCTCTTTTAAGGCCTTGTCAAGTTCAGCCGTTTTGGCTTCATTCTCCTTCTCAAGAAATTCACAGCAGCTAGTAGCATTTTTTAGTTTGAGCGCCATCGTGGATATTTTCTCCTCGTCTTGGCGCCGAGAAGCTTGTTCGGCCTTTAACTCAGCCGGTGCCTTTTTGGCAGCCGCATTACTGAACCGGGCCTGCTCCTTGGCCCGGGCCAGCTCCGCCCGAAGAATCTCAACGACGGCGGCACCATCTGCAGCCATGCATATCCCAGTATGCAACTTTCAGTGTCATGCTTATATTACAAACATGTATGTGTAAGGACTGCTCCGAATACATACCTTGCGACTCGTTAAGACGCATATTGATTAACGCAATGTGATCCCCTGCCACATCAAGCTTCCGCTGTAGCTCGGCAATATCCGTAGTCCGGGAAGTTGCCAGGGGAGAAGCAGCATGTGTTCCACTTAACAAGGTTAGTCCTTGAGTGTTTCTTCTTGATCCTCCGTTCGCCTCCCATGGGAAGCCAACCTGAGTCTCAGGGGCTACTACCTATACACAGGTGCATTTTTGCAAATAAAATATAGTTGAAAATATTACATCACAAACCTCGAAGCCTCTTCGCAGGCTCATGAAGGCTTCATTCAATCCGCTCTTCGCGGACAGAATCTTGTCAACCACCGTACCCATCAAGGTACGTTGTTCCTCCGGGACAGATGCTTTTCGCAGCATATCCCTCAACATATCCGGCGCCGCCAGGTCTCCGGAAGCCGCTGTAGGAGCACGACCATCCTTTGAGGGAACCCGTTCACCCGTCTCCAGAATCATCGTTGGCTGAAAACCGGATAGTCCGGGGCCTTCATTGTTGGCCCCCGAATCCCAGACGATCGGAGGTTCACCTTCAGGTACTGCCTCTTTCATCCCCGCGCCACTTGTTGATCAAGAAAAACCCTCCGAAATGACACTTCAGAGTTGTCCGCCTTATCGGGCGAGGAGGTCGGGGGAGGTATCTCGCTTTCCATCATCTCTGGGAGGAGATCTCCCGAAGAAGAGGATTGCCCAGTAAAACTCTGTGCCGAACTGTAAAAATACATAGGCACGTTACATGTCTCTTCGGTAACAGGAAAGGAACGGGATGCGATCAAAGCACCCCGGATTCACTTACGATTTGGTCAAAGGCTTGTCCTCACGACAGAGCAGATCAATGGCGTCGCCTTCCAAGCACGAGCCGCCCGACGGTGGCATCTTGCCCCTCTTGGGAGGCCGCCCCTCCCAACCTTCGGAGGTGGCCCTTTTCTTCTTGAATGGAGAAGGGATAGTTGCTTCTCCTTTGCGTTTGTCTTCGGGCGAATAAATGTCGATTTCTCCGGACGCGGAATCTAATTTACCTCCGGAACGAAGGTCATCCCGGGTCTTCCCACTTTCCACCTTACCCTCCTCTACCGGCGCCTGGTACGGTGCCAGTACCAGCATCCTTGTTAACACGGGGTCCGCTGAGGCTTCGGGAAGAGGGGCTGGACACCTAATCCGTTCCGCTTTCTTTATCCAGCCCTGGAAAAAGATGGTTTGCTTAGTATCTAACCACAGGATACCTGATTAGGAGGTGTTCGGCGGACGGATACTTACCGTGGTGTCCGGATGGTTACAGTCAAGGCCGATGTCTTTGGTAGTATCTGGCCACTATTTTCGTTTCCTGAAAAATAATTTCCACATTCCTTCGTGCGTAGTACCGAAGAAGTGATGAAGAGTTCGTGGCCCTTCTGGGTTAAACTCCCACATGCGGAGAGGCCGTCGCTGGCACGGCAGGGTCCGGCGGACCAGCATTACCTGGATAACGTTGACAAGATCGATATCCTTCTCAATGAGGCTTCGGATGCGGCTCTGCAGAGTCCGCACTTCGTCAACCGATCCCCAGTCCAACCCCTTATTAATCCATGATGCAAGCTAAATTGGGGGGCTGGATCGGAACGCAGGCACAGCTGCGCACTTCGAAGCACGGGGCTCGGTGATATAGAACCACTTCTACTGCCATAAGTCGGAAGATTCTGTGAAGGATCCTTTTAGCCAAACAGCGTTGGTAAGCTTGCTCACTGAGGATCCACCGCACTCTGCCTACTCCCCCTTTATCACATGCGGCTTCACATAGAAGGTCTTGAGCCACAAGCCAAAGTGTGGAGGAGTTCGGAAGAAGGCTTCGCACGTGACGATAAACGCCAAGATGAGAAGAACAGAGTTCGGGGCGAGATCGTGAAAATATAGTCCGTAATAGAACATGAGCCCCTAGACGAAGGGATTAAGGGCAAACCCTAATCCTCGGAGGAAGTGGGAAACGAACATGACCCTCTCGCCGGATCTGGGGGTGGGGATAACCTACCCTTCCGTTGGAAGCCAATGGAGGATTTCTGCGGTCAGATATCTTGCCGCCCGAAGCTTCGCGATATCCTCCTCTGTGACAGAAGAAGCCACCCACCGGCCTCGACGGCTGGATCCGGACATGACTGAGGCTTGCAGTGATTGAAACCTGGGTGTTGGAACTCGAGGTAGTAAGGGTTGAGGAATAAGCAAGCGTGGAAAAGAAAGACGGGTCTGTACCCCATTATAAAGGCTGTGAATATCAAACGCCTCCTCCGGGGCCTTAAAACTTGCCTATTCCCAAGGAGTTGTACCCTAAAGACGGTTGGGTTACCCACGTGTGTGTCGATAAAGAATCCCTTAATAAGGGGACACGATCTCTTCTTGGATAAGACGTTCCAATGACAACCGCGTCTCAGAACGTGGGGCGGCAGGCGAAAAAGCGTTTCGAAATAATGACCGGACGGACGTGATGTCATGTTGTAAAAAGATGCCAGAGGATTGGACTTGTCGGGTGGTTGGTGCGACATATGCCAAGGGATGGCTTATCATTGTGGGAGCCAATAAAACATCGCCGGTGCCTGGAAACGGGATGAGGCAAAGACATGCACGCCGGCGAATCTTACCCAGGTCCGGGGCTCTCCGAGGAGATAACACCCCTAGTCCTGCTCTGCGGGGTCCCCGCATGATCACTAGATCGGTAAAAGGTAGCTACAATCGCTCCTAGAGCTGTTGAGATCAAGGGAGAAGAAGAACAAGGCTAGCTCTTGCTTCCCTCTATCTATGGTGGGTGTGCTATGCTTAGAAGGCAGCTCTATGCTCAGAGGCCAACTATGCTTGGGTGCGAACCCTTTTGCATGGGTGCTCTGGGGGATTTATATAGGCCTACCCCCTGGGGGTACAATGGTAATCCGGCTGGGCTCTGGCCCCAGCCGTCAGTGCCTACGCTCGCCGGCTTCTCCGCCGGCTGCTGGGTCCCGCTGGCTGGTGGGTCCCGCCGGCTGCCGGCTACTTGGTCGACAGGCCGGCCCCACTGCATAGGGTCTTGTCGGCGGCTGCTTACTGTAGCCTCGCCTATGATGACGAGGGCTTTGTCGAGGTAAGCGTGGCTACAGTGGGCCGCCTCGGGGGCTATCACTGTAGCCTTACCTCGTCTTGTCTCCTTAATGGGGCTCCTGCTTCGAGGAAGGGAGTAGCCGGCTTCTGGAGGCCGGCTACGCTCTTGGCCGACTGGGAAAGGCCGGGCCACCTTCATGCCTCTCTCTGGCCGAAGGGGCCCGCCGCCCACAGGCCGTACGGGAGTCGGTCGTGGGTGACGTCGAGGCCAACATGGCTACAGTGCCGAGCCGCACGGGAGACGTCCGTCCCGTACGGCCTCCTGTAGCCATGCCCGCCTCGGGCTTCGGGGGTAGTAGGCCGCACTGTGGCCACACCCCGTCACGTCGCCGTTATGTGGGAGTGGTCTGGAGTGGTTGTGGTCTTGGCCGGCTGCTAGGAGGCGGCGTCCTTCTTGGCCGGCTTCTTGGAGTTGGCCACTCCATAGTCGTCCTGGGGAGGAGTTGGTGAAGCTGGGTCGCCTTCTAGGAGTCGGCTTTAGTGGTAGCCGGCAAGGGAAGGCGGCCCATTGCTCGGAGTTCTTGGAGGCCCGAAGGCCTGATAATTTTTTCAGAAGAGCCAGGGGCAGTCGGTTAGGCTACCCGTGGCCATTTACTCCGACAGTAGTCCCCGAAGCTGATTGGGCTTCGAGGTGGAGTGGGGTTTGAGAAGCTCGATCAGCTTCCTATCATGACAAGCCGGCAGCTGGGAGCCGGCCTAGGTCGGGCGCGCCGCCTGAGTCGAAGTCTTCTGGAGTCGGAGGGCGGGAACTCGCTGGCACGTGCACCGGGCCGCGGGCCGGCCACGGGCCGTTGGCGAGCCACGTGGCCGGAAAGCCTGCCAGCCCACGCGCGTGACGGGACGTCGCCGCGGGGAGGGGGCCCGCCACGTCCGCGCCCCAGCCCAGGCGCGGATCCTTTGTGTCCCGAAACCGCCCGCACGTTCCGCGCGGCAGTTTCGGCTCGCATTTACGCGCAATAATCGCGAGACGTGGGGGGAGTGGGCGCGGTTAATCCCACGTCCCCCCCCCCCACGTCCGGCCTCTTCGGCCTCGTGAGGCTATAAGTAGGGGGAGGTGGAGGGTGGCAGGCCCTCGCACGCTCCTCCTACTTCCACCGTCTTCTTCCCTCGCTCGTTCCCGCGACAGCGCCTTGCCGCCGCGCTCTTCCACCGCACGCTCCTCCACCGCCGTGCCAGCTCTCGCCATGCCTCCTCATGTAGAGCAGCTTGGCGGGGATTGGGACGGCTCCATCGTCCATGACGACCACGTCGACTTCCTCCGCGACACGCGGCGGCTGCCCGGCGCGGACAAAGTGGCGGTCCGCCTTGCGCCGGCGAAGGAAATCAGGCCGGAGACGCAGGATGGCGAGCGGGTGGTCTTCCGCTCGCACTTCCTTCGCGGCTTCGGCTTGCCAGTGAGCGCCTTCTTCCGCTCCTGGCTGGAATTCTATCAGCTCCAGCCGCACCATCTCACCCCCAACGCGGTGGTGCTGCTGTCTGCCTTCGTCACCCTGTGCGAGGGCTATCTCGGCGTCCTCCCCACCCCTGAGCTCTGGGGGGAGCTCTTCTAGACGAAGCTGGGCACGCGCAGCAAGGGTGTGCCGGCTCATACTGGCGCCTTCATCGCGTCGCGGAGATCGGGCGCCGACAACCCCTTCCCCGTCATCACGGTAATCCAATCGGTGAAGAAGTGGCAGAAGTCATACTTCTACGTGCGTAACATCGCGCCGCGGGGCGCCTACATCAACCTGCCGGCTTACGTAGCCGGCCCGCCGGCGGGCAGGCTGCCCCAGTGGTCCTTCCGGGACGTGACGCTGTGGCAGGCAGGAAACGCCGCCATCGCCCGACTGCGGGTGATGGTCCAGTCGGAGGGCCTAACGGGGCCCGACCTTCTGGCTGCGTTCGTCACGCGCCGGGTTCTTCCGCTCCAGAGCCGGCCTCATCTGATCTGTCAGATGAGCGGCCAGCTCGATCCGAGCCGCATGTGCACCCAGGAGATGCCGCACCACCAGGTCGCCTACATGGTGAACTATCTCGCAAACTGCCAACTCTCTGAAGAGTGGCAGTTCGGCAAGGAGCCATATAGCCGCGCCAATCCTCCGCCTACGGTACGCTCCCCTTGTCTCTTTTTCTCTCTCTCTCAGCCTCTCAGCCTTGTTGCCGAGTATCTCTTGGCCAACTCTGACTTAGTCGGCTTTGTTCTTCGACAGAGCCCTCTGCTTCGGCCGGCCGGCGGGTCAGACGCGGAGCGTCGTTTTGTCCCCGACCGGACCGAACACGACCTGGAGGACCCCGACCTGGGGGCGGTCCATATGGACGATGCCGTCGAGCCGGCCAGTGGCCAAGCTGGTGGCGAAGCCGGCAGCTCCGGGTTCACTGCTACCTTCGACGACTGGCCGGACGAGGATGAAGCCGAAGCCGTCCCGCGCCGCCAGCCGGCATCCGGACGCGGCGCGGGCTCCTCCGGCGCGCAGCCTGCTCGGGGTGGAGGCCAGAAGCGCCGTGCCGCCTAGGGCTTGTTCGGCAGCCGAACGAAGAAGTCCAGGGGTGGGGCGGCAGCCACCAGGCGGGACGAGGCGGCCGCGAAGGCGGCTCGCTTCCGCAAAGTGGTGAAGCAGCCGCAGACCGTGTCGGCGTAAGTTATCTTTCTCTGTGTACTCTTTCTCTTTTCTTGGGTGGTTCTTGAACTCTCGTCTTCTTCTTCGACGATCAGAGCTCCGTTGTCACTTGAGCGGGCGGCTGCCGGCTCCGTCGTCGAGTCGCCAAGGGGCTCTAGGAGCACCACCCGCCGCGTAGATCCCCGCGCCGCCCTCCAGGAGGCGACGGAAAGGAATGCGTGGGAGGTGCGGGAGGAGCAGGAGGCACGGGAGGCGGAGGCACGGGAGGCAGCCGCCGCCTAGGCGGCTCGAGAGGAAGAGGCGGTGAAGGCGCTCGCCGAGGCCGCAGCCAAGGCCCAGGCAGAGGCTGAGGCCGCGGCGGCGGCAGGGGAGGTTCTGATGGTCACCCCCCTGCGCACCATGGCGCCTGGGGACACGGAGCCCTCGCCAGGGGGAGCCTGCAGCGGCCAGCCAGGGCTGGGGGGAAGCGGCGACGACGTCATCATCTTGGAAAAGGCGCCGGAGCCGACCCCTCCGACTAGGGCGGCCCAGGACGGCCAGCCTGAGCCTGCGCCCGCACAGTCGGCGGAGGGCGAGCCGGCGGGGGGGGCTGAGGTGGCGGTCCGGGTTCCGCCAAGCCGGCGCGCAGGGAAGGCCGCGTCGGAGCCACAGCCGGCCGTGGGCTCCAGCTCGTCAGCCCGAGACGCGGAGGCGGCCAGTGCTACCTCGGGGTGGATGCCAGGCGGAGGGACAGCCGTGGTGAACGTCGCTGCACAAGACGTCCGGACCCGGCTCCAAAGCCAAGCCGCGGCGCTGAGGCAGTTCACCGACGAATTCCTCGCAACGCGGGCGGCCATCCGGGTTAGTATTCCCATCTGGTTCTTCCTTGATCTTGGTTTCTCTCGTGGGGGCGCGTCAGCACACCCACTGGGTGTAGTCCCCGAGTTCCGAGTCGGCTGCTGAGCAGGCGGCTTGGAACTTCTTGGAGATTTTGTCTTTGCTGCTTTTGTTCTCACTTCGGTCTTCTGTCCGTTCTTGCAGGACTACCACAACCTCCGGGCGGCCGCCTTCAACTCCCAGGCTCGGGAGCTGACTCAGAAGACCGCCGACCTTACTGAGAGCCGAGGTATGTGACTTGATCTTTATCTCATGTGGGGGTGCGTCAGCGCACCCACTGGGTGTAGTCCCCGAGATTCATGCCGACTGCTGAGCAGTCGGCTCGGATCTTCCTTGACGATTTCTTATTGTTCTTCTTCTTCTTCCATCTCTGCAGCGGCCAATGCCAGTCTGAGGGCACAGCTGGGGGAGTCCCAGACTACTCTTCGTGCCAAGGACGCGGAGCTCGCCGCCTTGGTGCAGGAGCGTGACCGCCTGGTCAAGAAGCTAGCCGACCAGGAGGAAAGCCACAAGGTGGTACTGAAGGCGGCGCAGGACTGCGAGGCCACTTTCCAGGCTGAGTTCGAGACGGAGGCTGCCGGCTGGGCAGAGGCCAGGCAGACTCTGGTCTCCGGCTATGGCCAGATCGAGGATCTGGTTGACGGTAAGCCGTCTATCTCTTCGTCCTTTGTTATCTGCCACTTTGGCTTGTTTTCTGATTTTGGTGTTCTTCTCTTCCTTTCTTCTTCGCGTAGAGTACTTCCCTGGCTATTCAACTGCCGCCAACCAGGCCATCAAAGCCCGTCGCCAGGCGAAGAGGCAAGCCGGCTTCGAGATCTCGCCAACCGCCGGCCGCTCGCTGGAGGAACAGCTCCTGGCGATCCAGGCTCGCATCCAGCCGGCTCACAGGCTGCTCCGCCGGCTTCAGCGTGCGGGGTCACAGGTCTTGGCCGCCCTCTGGCCCGGCCAAGTGGTCCCTCGCACCCCCAGTCGGACCGCCGACTGGCTGGAGGTGGCAGTCGGCCGCTTCGAGGCTTGGAAGGCGTCAGCGGCTCGCTCCGGTGCCAGGCGGGCGCTGGAGTTCGTCAAGGCCTGGTATCCCGGCCTGAACCTGGATCAGCTGGCTACCTGGCGGCAGCAAGCCGACACAGAGCTGGAGCCGGCGCGGCCGGCCATCATTCAGCGGGCTTCAGCGATCGCCGACTACACCGACACCAACGTCTTCGCCCCCGAGGTGGACAACAATGGAGTCGCCCAGCCGGAAGATTGGTTCGGGCTGGACCCGGCGTACGGCGAGGACTCGGCGGAGGAGATCGACTCCAGCGACGAGGGCGAAGAGGAGGAGGGGGAGGGTGAAGACGCCGAGCCGGCTGGTGGAGTGGCCGGCCAGCCTGACCGCGCCTCCAGTACTACGTCACGCGCGAGTGCGTCTCCTGCTGCAGGAGGTGGTCAAGCCGGGACCAGCTAGGCGGCCACTCCTTCAGCCGGCGAGGTCGCCTTCACCGACCAGCTCGGCCTTCATGTCGCGCCCTAGTCTTCTTTCTTTTGTTTTCCTGTCTTGTTACTTTGAACAATGTTTGGTTCAGTCTGCACAATTCCACCCACTGGGTGTATTCAAACTTAAGTCTGTTGCCGGCCTGTTGGCGGTTTTATGTATATATAGTTTATGCAATTTGGCCTTTCCTTGTACTTTTTGCTTTTTGTCCTTCTGCTTTTTCCTTTGCCGCCCTTCCTTGGTTGCCGTCTCCCCAGTCAAACAGTTGCTCTGCAATCTATAGCCGGGGAGTGCCTGGCCGATTGGGGAGGGGGAAGTACTTCAGCTCCGCTGGACTAAAGCTAAGCTTTTTAGGAAGCCGGCCAGCCGGCTGCTTTGACAGCCGGTAGGCATATTTGGAAGCCGTCTTTTTGCTATATAGGTTAGTTGTTCCTTAGCCGTTTTTGGTGCAAACGTCCTTTCTGTCTTGCCTCTTGCTAGTCGAGCAGTCAGTTCTTTGAGTTGCGACTTGCAACAAGAGGGGACTCGGGAGCCGGCGCACTACTTTTCTGACTTTAGGAAAAACTTGCGATATAGCTCAAGGCGGCCAGTCCCCGGGCCGACTAGTCAAACCCGATGCCGGACAAAAATTCGAAATGTAATAATACATTCATGGATATGACACTAGTCATTCATAGACAAACAAAGGCAGTCCCCGAGTATTGTTCGGGGGGCCTGTTGGTTTGTACTTAATATAAAAGGGGAGCGTGATACATACTGCTTTTCAGCTGTAAAATCGTCTTAGGAGGTTTGCGTTCCATGGTCGCTCCGACTCCTTGCCGGAGTCGTCTCTCTTGCGTGCTCTTGGTTTTTGCGCGTCGATCAAGTAGTAGGACTCCTTGCCGGAGGCGGCACCATCCCTTCGCCCTTGGTGATGCGGGTGAGCCAGTGGCACTTCCGCGTTGTATGGTTGGACGGCTTCGCGCCGCTGTGGAACTTGCAGGGAGCATCGAGTGCTTGCTCGTAGGAGAAAGACGGCTGCCAAGGTGGCCGGCCACCCTTCTTCTTGGGAGCGGGCCGCTCTTCGGGCTGCTCGTCTTCAATTGTGGCCACCTGCCGACTGGAGGAGGTCGGCATGGGGCCCTTGCGCTTGTGGTCGTTCTGGTAGGGGCGCCGGTTAGGGTCGCCAGCCGGCGTCTTGGGAGCCGGAGCAACTACTTTTCCCGAGGCGTCCACTCGGAGCTCGGTCTTCATTGAGGAGTCGGCAGTGGCGTACTTGTCAGCGATGACTAGTAGCTCGTCGAGGGTAGCCGGCTCGTCGCAGAGGAGTCGGTGCTTGAGGAGGGTGCCCTCTCGGCACCCGGCAGTGAAGTACTCGATGGCCTGGACCTCGTGCACTCCCTTGCAGGAGTTGCGGAGCTCGGCCCATCGCGTGAGGTAATTGCGGGTTGACTCGTGGGGCCCCTGGACGCAGAGGGAGAGCTGGCGAGGCTTGGGAGGCCGCTTGTAGGTGCTAGTGAAGTTGCGGACGAATACTTCGGTGAAGTCCAGCCAACTGTTGATGCTGGAGGGCTTGAGGCTGTTGAGCCACGTGCGCGCCGTGCCCTGCAGCATCAGGGGGACGTACTTCACGGCGACGCGCCGATTGCCGTTGGCGATGCTGACGGCCGTGGAGTAGTCGATGAGCCAATCTTCCGGCTTCACCGAGCCGTTGTACTTGGGCGTGTCCCTGGGGAGCGAGAACCCTTTAGGGAAGGGCTCATCGCGGATGCGGGGGCCAAAGCATGGCGGGCCGACATCGTCTTCTTCTTCTAACGCCAAGGACCGAGCAAGGCGGTCGATCCTGTGGCGGGCGTCGTTCTCGCCGACTCCTTCTCGGCGACCAAGTCGGTCGCCAAGAGTCGGATGCGTGACAGGCGGCGGAGTGAGGCATCTTTCTCTTTGAGGCGGGGGAGGAGGCAGGTTTCCTTGGTGCTCTACAGCTCGAGGGCGGCCATCCGCGTCGCGCTCGATGGTGATGCGAGTCCGGCTGCGGCTGGCAGCCGGCTCCTTGTCTTTCTTCTGGCGTGCGCCGCTCGCAGTCGGCGAGCGGGACGTCGCGGCGTGCTCCCTGCGCGGGGGATGACTATCAGCACGGGCGCCGGCTTCATGCCGTTCTGCAGCCGCGTCGATCAGCTGTTGGATCCGTCTTGCCATATAGGGGAGCTCGTCGGCTCCCAGCCCATTGAGCTCTTCTGCGGCCGCCTGAGCGGCTCGCAGATTCTCGAGCGGGGTGGCGTAGATGGGGCGATCTGCGCCCAGCATGCTGGCAACGGCTGTGCCGCGCTTCTGGACGAAGCCGGCTCGGCTCGGGCCACTAGGCGGCGGCGTGCCGAAGGCGGCGCGGTCGACTTCGCGCTGGTGGGCCTCGGTGAGGCGTCTCATCAAGGCTATCTTCTTGCCCTCCGCGATGAGGGCAAGGCGGCGTGTCTCCAGGGTCTCGGCGTCGGCGTCGGCCGGGATGGGGACGGAGAGGTCGTGCATCGCCGCTTGCTGAGCATCGCGGGCGTTCTCGCCCGAGTTGGAGACGTGGCTGATCACCAGCACTTCGGTGACAGCGCTGCTGCCGCTGTCAGCCCGAGGGAGGGGGTCGTCGAAGACCACCACGTTGGAGGGGTAGGCGTCGAGCGACGCGGTGTCGGAGTCGATGAGCATCGGGTCGGTGGAGCCGACAGACTCCACATCCGCAGCAGGCTCACCGGAGACGTGAAGTTGGTCGAGGACGCTGACGAGACGGCTCTTGGGGGAGTTGGTGCCTGCGTCGGACGCAGGCTCATCGGAGATGCGAGTCTCGCCGAGTAGATCGGCGAGGCGGCTCGCTGCGCAGGCGTCGTCGACGCCTTGCAGCGCGTCGAGGCAAACGCCATCGGGCGCAGCAGGCTGGCTGCGCTCGCGGGGGAGGAAGAGGGTTCCCGTCCAGAAGAGGTCTCCGGCCGACGATGCACCTGGCCCCACGGTGGGCGCCAAATGTCGGGTGGTTGGTGCGACATATGCCAAGGGATGGCTTATCATTGTGGGAGCCAATAAAACGTCGCCGGTGCCTGGAAACGGGATGAGGCGAAGACATGCACGCCGGCGAATCTTACCCACGTTGGGGGCTCTCCGAGGAGATAACACCCCTAGTCCTGCTCTGCGGGGTCTCCGCATGATCACTAGATTGGTAAAAGGTAGCTACAATCGCTCCTAGAGCTGTTGAGATCAAGGGAGAAGAAGAACAAGGCTAGCTCTTGCTTCCCTCTATCTATGGTGGGTGTGCTATGCTTAGAAGGCAGCTCTATGCTCAGAGGCCAACTATGCTTGGGTGCGAACCCTTTTGCATGGGTGCTCCGGGGGGTTTATATAGGCCTACCCCCCGGGGGTACAATGGTAATCCGGCTGGGCTCTGGCACCAGCCGTCAGTGCCTACGCTCGCCGGCTTCTCCGCCGGCTGCTGGGTCCCGCTGGCTGGTGGGTCCCGCCGGCTGCCGGCGACTCGGTCGACAGGCCGGCCCCACTGCATAGGGTCTTGTCGGTGGCTGCTTACTGTAGCCTCGCCTGTGATATTGAGGGCTTTGTCGAGGTAAGCGTGGCTACAGTGGGCCGCCTCGGGGGCTATCACTGTAGCCTTACCTCGTCTTGTCTCCTTAACGGGGCTCCTGCTTCGAGGAATGGAGTAGCCGGCTTCTGGAGGCCGGCTACGCTCTTGGCCGACTGGGAAAGGCCGGGCCGCCTTCACGCCTCTCTCTGGCCGAAGGGGCCCGCTGCCCACAAGCCGTACGGGAGTCGGTCGTGGGTGACGTCGAGGCCAACATGGCTACAGTGCCGAGCCGCACGGGAGACGTCCGTCCCGTACGGCCTCCTGTAGCCATGCCCGCCTCGGGCTTCGGGGGTAGTAGGTCGCACTGTGGCCACACCCCGTCACGTCGCCGTTATGTGGGAGTGGTCTGGAGTGGTTGTGGTCTTGGCCGGCTGCTAGGAGTCAGCGTCCTTCTTGGCCGGCTTCTTGGAGTCGGCCACCCCATAGTCGTCCTGGGGAGGAGTTGGTGAAGCTGGGTCGCCTTCCAGGAGTCGGCTTTAGTGGTAGCCGGCCAGGGAAGGCGGCCCATTGCTCGGAGTGCTTGGAGGCCCGAAGGCCTGATAATTTTTTCAGAAGAGCTAGGGGCAGTCGGTTAGGCTACCCGTGGCCATTTACTCCGACGGGACTTATAAATTATTATGCCCTCTGTGGAAGTATATGCTAATTGTGTTGCAGAGCCAAACTCGATCGTCCAAAGACCATTGTGAATTATCCGGAAAGGGGGGAACCCGCCTTGCAATGCCGAAGACAAATCTGCGCGCCAGACTCCTCGTCATTGAAGCCAGGTTCAGGGGCTACTGAGGGAGTCCTGGACTAAGGGGTCCTCGGGCGTCCGGCCTATTAGCCATGGGCCGGACTGATGGGCTGTGCAGATACGAAGACCGAAGACTGCACCCGTGTCCGGATGGGACTCTCCTTGGCGTGGAAGGCAAGCTTGGTGACCAAACATGTAGATTCCCTTCCTTGTAACCGACCCTGTGTAACCCTAGATCCTCCCGGCGCCTATATAAACCAGAGGACTTAGTCTGGAGAGGGATATTCATTACTATAGTCATACAGGCTAGGCTTTTAGGGTTTAGCCACTACGATCTCGTGGTAGATCAAATCTTGTAATACTCATATTCATCAAGATCAATCAAGCAGGAAGTAGGGTATTACCTCCATAGAGAGGGCCCGAACCTGGGTAAACATTGTGTCCCCTGTCTCCTGTTACCATCGACCTTAGACGCACAGTTCGGGACCCCCTACCCGAGATCCGCCGGTTTTGACACCGACAACTGCCACTAATGCCAACGACCCGGATTGTCAACCCGGGGCGGGTGATCCTCACAGCTCCATACAATTTGTTGTTCTGACCATCGCAAGTATCGAGGGACCGCCGGCTCAACTGTACTGACCGCGAGCTTATGAACCTTCGGATCCCGCTTGCAAAGGCTTGTGGTGAATACATGATATGGGCCACTGTTAAGCTGCTTTGGATTACTCTGATACCCCGACTATTGTTGCTGGTGAGGATATTGATACTGCTGCCTCTGTTCATAAGCACCTTAGTGAACTTGTAACCTCCGACCTGATGGGCTACCACTAATGCCAACTGACCCGGATTGTCAACCCAGGGCGGGTGATCCTCACAGCTGCATACAATTGGCTGTTCTGACCATCGCAAGTATCGAGGCACCGCCGGCTCAACTGTACTGACTGCGCTTATGAACCTTCTGATCCCGCTTGCAAAGGCTTGTGGTGAATACATGATATTGGCCACTGTTAAGCTGCTTTGGATTACTCTAACACCCCGACTGTTGTTGCTGGTTACCCTGACTGGGCTGCTGATTATAGCTGCCCTGGTGGCCTTGTCCTTTATATCCAGAACTCGAGCCGCCGCCCCCAAAGCCGGGTTCGTGTGAATCGGGTCCTGACCGCCATGCGGGCCATTATTATTATTGTGGTCCTGATGAAAGCTGGAGCTCTTACATTCCTTCATGATAAAATAATCCTTCCACAAATGCCCCGAAGGCCTATTCAGAAAACTGTGCTTTGGGCAAGGCTGGTTCAACATCACCTCAAGGTTGAACTTTGGCCCTCCAAACCGAGGTGGTGGCTTTCCCTTACGACGTTGTTCATTATTCTGTGTATTGGTATTGGCCAAAAAACTGACCCGCCCTCGGTTAGCTTGCGCTTGCCACCGTTACCCTGGTTAGAACTCGTCACGTTTTGCAGCTGACCTTTCCCATTGCCGTTCTTCTTCCCCTTATTGGACTTCTCCTCATCAGACCCAGGGTCCTTAGTGTTGTCTGAGTTGGCGTACTTGATGAGAGCCTCCATGAGCTCCCCCATGTCATTGCAATGATGTTTAAGCCACCCCAGCTTTTGCTTGAGGGTGTAAAACGACAATTTTTCTCTAGAATTAGAATAGTAGAGCCGACGTTGATGCTATCTGATGAACGGATAATGGCTGAAACCCGGCGAACTCAATGGTGGGACGATTCATCCTCTCGCTGGATGCAAGCATCCAGATCAATGATCGATAGGGGCTTCTTACATGTATCTTTAAAATTTTGAATAAAAGCGAGCCTTCAACTCAGCCGATGAGTTGATAGAATTAGAGGGCAACGCCTTCAACCAAGTACTTGGCACATACAACATCATTCACATCTAGCATCTCCATGGCCAGCTCGTAGCTCTCGATCCAAGCCTCAGGCAGTAGATCAGCTGTGTAATTAGTCACCTTGCGAGGACCCTTAAAGTCTTTAGGCAGACGCTCATTACGCAGAGCCGGCGCTAGGTATGGCACACCCATCGTCCTGGAAGTCATCCCAGCCTCCACAAACGCTGAAAGGTTTCGCTGAAGGTGCTGCTGAGCCACTAAATGAGCCGCCAGTTCTGCCTCTTGACGTGCCCTAGCCTGATCCATTAGGGTTTCAACATTCTTATCATTATGCGGCGGGTCATGCCCGCGGGGCGGGTTACGACGCCGCTCGCTGCTGGAGACCGCCAGCGATTCAATGTGCCAGCTATAACTTCGGCTGTGGCGTGGAGTTGAATGGATTCGCTCACGGCTCTATGAATAAACCGCCTGATGAGCTACTACCATCTGAAGAAGCTCCACAGCCTTTCGGGCCTCGATCGCAGCGGGAGATTTGCCTTCTACTGGAAGAGCCACCAGCCGCGAAGCCGCGGCAATCATGTTATCTAGCGGGTTGGAATAATGACCCGGAGGTGTTAACACCTGCTGAGGCGAGGTCATGTCCAAATGAGGAGGGTCTGTTTCACGAGGTTGAACCGTCGGCTCGATCGCGGGTGAGGGAGTCCTGGATTATGGGGTCCCCGGGCATCCGGGCTATGTGACATGGGCCGGACCGGTGGGCCGTGAAGATACAAGATAGAAGGCCTCCCCCCGTGTCCGGATGGGACTCTCCTTTGCGTGGATGGCAAGCTTGGCATCCGGATGTGTAGTTTCCTTTCTCTATAAACCGACTCTGTACAACCCTAGGCCCCTCCGGTGTCCATATAAACCCGAGGGTTTAGTCCGTAGAGACAATCATAATCATACAGGCTAGACATCTAAGGTTTAGCCATTACAGTCTCGAGGTAGATCAACTCTTGTAACCCCTATACTCATAAAAGTCAGTCAAGCAGGAAGTAGGGTATTACCTCCATTAAGAGGGCCCAAACCAGGGTAAACATCTAGTCCCTTGTCTCCCATTACCTTCGATCCTCAGACGCACAGTTCGGGACCCCCTACCCGAGATCGTTCGGTTTTGACACTAACATTGGTGCTTTCATTGAGAGTACCACTATGCCGTCGACAGAAGGTTCGATGGCTCCTTCGATCCTCAACAATGATGCCGTTTACGAGGAAGCTTTCCTCCCTAGCCAGATTTTTGTGTTCGGCGGCTTTGTTTTGCTTGCCAACTCAATTGGCCACCTCGAGCAGATCGACAGCTACGCCCCAAGTCATCAGATCAATTTCGGGAACCTAAACTATGTCACCGATATCCAAGGAGACTTGATCTTTGAAAGGTTCGCGGCCCCGACCACCGCTCTGGCCTTAGATCCAGAGCAAACCACCAGGTCCGAAGATGGGAGTTTGGAGGCCACCAGACTCTCCGCTACAAACTGCACTATTGAGGATCCGGAGGCAATTGTGTCCACGGCGAACTCGGAATCAGACTGGGTTCCCCCTATCATTGAAAGGCCGGACTCACCCCCGGACTCTGAATGCGAACTCTCGAAGTCCACGCCAAGCAAGCATGGCCAGGAGGCCTTCGCCCCGGCCAGCCCCGCGGACTCTCGTTTCCCTGTCCAAACCTCGCTCTTAAACGAGGCTCTGGACTTATGCGATCCCTCGCCACCACAGAGGAATCACCTCTGAATTACGCCCAGCCCGGACTAGGGGCTAAAAGTAGGGAATTTTACTTCCAAGCCACCACCCACTTCATAGCCACTGTCGAAGATTTAACTGACATGCTGAACTACGCCTCTGAAGACATCGACGACATGGACGAGGATGCCAGAGACGAACAAGGCCAAGACCCGCCGATTACCGGATGTTGGACGGCCACCTCCACATATGACGTGTATATGGTGGACACACCCAAAGAGGATGACGATGATGGCAGGAAGGGTCCGGTTGAGGACAAGCCTGTTGAGGCACCTCCAAAGTGTCGACGTCAGCGGTGCCGCTCAAAATTGCGTCGTGAAAAAGACAGTAATACCAGCACCGGAGACAATAATACTCCGGAAAACGCCAAAGACCCTGAAGCCCCCGTTGAGCCCACATCCGAACAGGATGATTGGGAGGAAAGGCAAGTTAACCCTGACGATTTGGTCGAGAACGAGGACTCGGAGGATAGTAACTATCTACCAATCTCCGAGGATGATATGAGCCTCGGCGACAAAGACTTCATCGTGCCAGAGGAACCACTCGAGTAGGAGCGCTTTAAGCGCCAGCTAATCGCTATGGTGAGAAGCCTAAAAAAGAAGCAGCAACAGGTCCAAGCCGAACAGGATACACTCAACGACAGATGGACCCAGGTCCTAGCTGCCGAAGAGTATGGCCTTCAATGCCCAGCAAAGAGTTATCCGAAGCATCGGCTACTACCGCAATTTGACGACGAGGCCCTCGAGCCCATACCATCAAGAAATGACCATGCTGATGAACTAGACCGCCCACCCCGTGGGCGAGATAAAGAGGCCACCTACGCCGAACATCAACCGTACCACCTCGCCGTAGAGGCAAAGAGACAGCGGCACCAGGATACACCTACGACCTACGACAGGACCTGGACAATAGAGCGGGCCAAGCCAGATCAATCTATGGATCAAGGGGGCATGCCCCAACACGAGAGAAGACAGCCATGAGGCCTGGCACGACAGGTACAACCTCACCCGGGCCGAAAACCGTATACGGACTTCATTCAAACTGCGTCATGACGTCGCCCGATATAGAGGCGCCGCACACCCCTTATGCTTCACCGATGAGGTAATGGAGTATCAGTTCCCAGAAGGGTTTAAACCCTTGAACATTGAATCATACGATGGAACGACAGATCCCGTAGTATGGATCAATGATTTTCTTCTCCACATCCACATGGCTCACGGTGACGATCTCCACGCCATCAAATGCCTCCCCCTAAAACTCAAGGGACCAGCACGACACTGGTTAAACAGCCTCCCAGAAAACTCTATTGGTAGCTGGGAAGCTTTGGAAGATGCCTTTAGAGACAACTTTCAAGGTACCTATGTTCGGCCTCTAGACGCCGATGACCTCGGTCACATAGTCCAGCAACCCGGAGAGTCAGCCCGGAAACTCTGGACCAGGTTCTTAATTAAAAAGAACCAAATTGTCGATTGTCCGGACGCCGAAGCCCTCGCGGCCTTTAAACATAGCGTCCGTGATGAGTGGCTCACCCGACACGTCGGCCAAGAAAAACCGAAGTCCATGGCAAGTCTCACTGCACTTATGACCCGCTTTTGCGCGGGAGAAGATAGCTGGCTAGCTTGTAGAAGCAATAGCACCAGCGACCCTGGCACCACCGAAGCCAGTGATGGTAGCGGCAAGCTACGACGCAACAAACACAAGCGTCGAAGCAACAACGAAGATACCGAAGACATGGCGGTCAACGCCGGATTCAGTGGCTCTAAACCCGGTCAGCGGAAGAAGCCATTCAAAGGAAACAAAGATGGTCCATCCAGTTTGGACCGAATACTAGATCGGCCTTGCCAGATCCACGGCACCCAAGACAAGCCTGCCAATCATACCAACAGAAATTGTTGGGTCTTTAAATAGGCCGGTAAGATAAACACCGAACATAAGGGGAAAGGGCCGCATAGTGAGGATGATGACGAGCCTCGCCCATCAAACACAGGGGAGCAAAAGAAATTCCCCCCAAGGTAAAAACAGTTAATATGATCTACGTAGTCATATCCCTAAATGGGAGCACAAGCACGCACTAAGGGACATCTATGCCATAGAGCCAGTTGCCCCAAAATTCAACCCATGGTCAGCCTGCCCGATCACTTTTGATCGCAGAGACCATCCGACCAGTATCCGTCATGGAGGTTCGGCAGCATTGGTCCTCGACCCAATCATCAACGGATTCCATCTCACACGAGTCCTCATGGATGGCGGCAGCAGTCTTAACCTGCTTTATCAGGACGCTGTCCATAAAATGGGTATCGATCCGTCAAGAATCAAGCCCACTAAAACTACCTTTAAAGGAGTAATACCCAGCGTAGAGGCCTGCTGCACAGGGTCCATAACACTGGAGGTAGTCTTTGGCTCACCGGATAATTTTCGAAGCGAAGACTTGATCTTCGACATCGTCCTTTTCCGCAGTGGCTATCACACACTGCTCGGATGAACCACGTCCGCCTGTTTCAATGTGGTCCCGCACTATGCCTATCTAAAGCTCAAGATGCCTGGACCATGCGGCGTTATAACAGTCAATGGAAACATGGAGCGCTCCCTCCGTACCGAGGAGAATACTGCGGCCCTCGCAGCTGAAGTACAGGGTGGCCTTATTAAGCCCAATACTGCATCGGCAGTCAAGCCCCCGGACACTATCAAACGAGTCTGGTCTACCCTGCAGAATGACAGTCCAGCTCATCCAAAGCTAGACTAGCAATTCGGCCTCCGTCAAAACCCCAACCTGATTGCGGCATATGTATAGCGCGTACATAACTATGCACTAAAGATACCATGGGCCAGGACGGAGGCACACTAAAAACAAAGTCCACAATACGGCTCAACCCTATCCGGACCCTCATATTTTTCCTTTTTTTTCTTCTTATTTCAGGTTCTTTACAACCCACATCACATTTCGATGGTACCAAGGGCCCTTTTCCAGGCCCCTTATGTGTACTCGATCGTTGATCCTCTCAAAGGATCATCCACCAAGGCGAAAAGTAGCGCAGACGTGCGGCAGAACGTCCAAAGGATCTTCAAGATCACCTTTTCCTTTTTTAGGACCTACATACAGCTTTCCCTTGTTCTCAATTTCTCGGCATAGCCTTGATGGTTCTAGCATCCTCTGTAAAAACAAATTTTGACGTATCAATCAGACTATAATGGAAACAGTTTTGCCCAACCTTGTTCGGTATTGGCTTATTTCTCAAATATGTTTTCCCTCTTACGTTAGATTGGCATATACACCTCGCCACGATTTAAATCGCCAGGGGCTCTATTCGGCCCCATATACTTTTTTCAAAAAAATAAGAAGCCCGAATACTTTTATAGTATACTTCGGCGTCCCGAATATGGCATTATATGCATCGGCTCCGAATCATGTCTTTGGTCAATAGTTGGGTTGCCCAGCTCCTGTGGTTACCACCTTACGTTCCGCTTGTTCGGCTAAGGCAGTAAAGGGATAACTGATGCGATTGTGTTTCTGGTTCTTCCGGTCAAACACCTCAGTAGATAAAGCCAAAAACTGACTGTCATGGTACGACGAGAGCTGGTCAGCTATTCGGCGACTTAATATAAATCTCTTGTGATTTTTTCCGTATTATACAAAGGACTGGCTTCGGCTCGGTCATGCGCCTAAGGCATCCCAATTCGGACAGCCGCATGCGCACCATGGGCTAGTTCTTAGCCCCACCGTCAAACTCCTATGGCTAAGTGAAAGTGCTAAAGCCGCATAGTCTGATTGCCTGGTTCTCTACGTAAGTCACCTCCTTTATGGACCAAGACGTTGGGCCAAGAGTGATTACACATTATTCCAAACACCCCCGTAGCATCTACATGGGGGCTGAAGCCGAAGACTGGCAAACTTTCAGAACAATAAAATACGGCCGCTGTCAGGGATATACCCCGTGGTATGACCCGGCCAGAGATATGACCCGGCTGAGAGTTGGTGTTTCATTGGTGACCCAGCAGAAGTTTAAGCCGACAGATGTTTGAGCCGGCAGATGTTTAAGCCAGCAGATGTTTAAGCCAGATGTTTAAGCTAGCAGATGCTTAAGCCGGCAGATGTTTAAGCCAGATGTTTAAGCCGGCAGATGTTAAGCCAGATTTTTAAGCCGGTAGATGTTAAGCCATATGTTAAGTCAGATTGTGACAGAGTCGCCTGGGGTTAATAAGCCCAAAATGTTAAGAAGCCCAAGACGTTAAGAAGCACATGGAGAGAAGCCCATGATGAGAAGTCAGAATAGTTTAAGTCTTAATCCGAGGTGGACTCTACATGTAACCCGCCCCTTTAACTTATATAAGGAGGGGCAGGGCACCCCAAGAGGGACATGTTGAATAATCTCTAGGGCTAGACACAACTAGAGGAGAGCCAGCTTATACGACTCCCTCATGATCATAATGATACCTAGCCAAAAACAGCATGTAGGGCTATTACCGGATGATGTTTCCCGGGGCTCGAAGCTGTCTAAACCCTTGTCTTGTGTTGCGTCTCTCGATTCCGATCAACCCCTCACAAGCTACCACATAGATGCGTTGGCCTCATGACAAAGTCCTCACACTAGGACATCTGCCATGACAATTCCACGATAGTTGGCGCTCACCGTGGGGCTTGCGCACGGTGGTGTTGAGTTCTTGGAGGGATATTTCTAAGGGGTCGAGAAGTTCGTGATTTACCAGAGAAGGGCCGATACGGGCACGCGGAATAACTAGGGATTGGACAGGTTAACTGAATTTTGCTGGTCAACTTTGGAGTACGAGATGGAATCCAAGAAAAGTCAACAACCATTTGTTTGAGTAAGCAGTCAAGTCACAAAATCGCAAACACCATCGTTTTCCACTACGGCCTGTTTCGCCAGCGTATCAAATCTTGGTCTGTAACTCAACTAGCATGGTTCGAGTCGTCAGTTTCGTTCAGCATTGGTTCGCCGAGTCCGATCGAAGCAAGTCACAATAACGTGCCAAGCCAATCAAGCCATCAGATGGGATTACGGATCGGACACTATTTGTTAAGATCAATAAGGAAATTGATGATTAACGATACGTCAGATGGATCAATGCATCTTTCCACGACCCGGCAGTGGATTGTCCGCGGGCTCGGACTCTTCCGAAGACTCGCCCCGTTGACGACCCGGACTGTGCTTCATTGCCGAGTCACTCACAGTACGCGGGCCGCAAGGACATGCTTCCTCTACGGCGTATCAACGCCAATCCGTGCCTGGCCTCGTCTGTAAACCACCATCGCTACTCCTCCGCTGGTGAGCCGGCCTATCACCACAGAGCCGCCACATCCGCCGCCATGGCCTGCTTGTGCCCTTGCCTCGCCTCTGCGCCATGGCTCGCCTCACGATGCGTCAAGCCACCACTGCTCGGCCTCACTCTGAGCCGCCCTTGTGGCCCATGCCGCTTTGGCCTCGCCTGCGCAGCCGCGCCTCAAGCCGGCCCTGCCTTGCGGTCGTCTTCGCCATGGCTTGGGCCGCCGCCTAAACACTGACCCGCGCTGCCGCGCTTCAAGCCGGCCCGGCCTCGTGGCCATCTTCGTCGTGGCTTCGAGCCGGCCCTGCCTCCACACGCTGCTACAGCCGCGCCACAGGCCGCCTTGCCCTCACCAACACCATGCTATCTCTCCACCTGCCGCTGGCTGGCCGCGCCTCTCCGCCCTATGCCGGTTTGCCGCTCCACCTCGCCGGAGATTTTTCCCGAGCTGCCACGCCGGAGCCGCCCCGTTCCTCAGATCGGCCTCTTCAAGCCGCCTACTTGATCACATCTTTTACTTTGCTGGTGGGCCGCCCTGATGAGCAGCCCGGCGCCTCGTGCCTCTGCGGCTGTTTCATCCCTGCGATGAGCCGCCACGCCGCCGCGGCCTAGAGCCACCCGCAAGTCATCGTCTCCATCCGCCTTCAAGCTGGTGCAAACCGACAAGTACTCCAACTAGTATTATCTCAATTAGTACTCCGTGGCCACATTAGCCCGGTGAGATCACGACCTAGACTCTGCTTTGTGGTCACGAGTCATCCACAGCAAAAAAAACACCGACAAGTCATCGTCGCAAAGATACAGCAGTGCTTGAGCCGCCCCCAGTCAGCCTCCATCATCCGCTTCAACTTCTACAGGAGCGGATCTCCGCACACTTCAGCCGCAGTAGGCCTCGGCCTCATCTTGCGCCGACACGCTCCTGCCATGGCCGCGCCAGCAAACCGCCTCCATCATTGGCGTTGCCTCAATTTGCCATCCGATTCACGCGCTATTCTGGAGAGTCGCCACCGCCATGGTCGCCGGAGCGCATGGCCGAGCCATTGCTAATGGACTCCAACCCGGTCCCACCTTAGGGCCGCTGCCACCGGCTCGCTGTTCCAAGTGCCGTCTCCGCCATTGAGCCACCTACACTGTCGCACCACCAGCCGGCTACATCCGCCTCTGCTGCCTCGCCGGGTCGTGGCCACGGTTGATTTGCTGCCTTGCTCAAGCAGTTTCGAGCCGCCTCGTCTTCGCAGAGAGTCACCATCGAGCCTCACCGCCCTTGATTCGCCATCCTCGTGGCCAAGCCATCCCGGCCTCGCTCAAATTGGTTTTACCTTCACCCCTGCAGTTGAGCCGCCTCGATTGTTCCAACAGGAGGCTTGCCGCAGCCACCGTTGTCCGAACCACAGCCTTCATTTTAAGCCAGCCACTACTGCTGAGTCACCGCTTCGCCTCCATTGCAGCTCTGCGACCCGTCGCCTCCTATAAGCCTCCAAGGCCTCCCTTCGCCTCATAACTGCCTTACTTCCGCATAAGCTGCCGTCACAGCCTGCCGAGCCGCCGGTGCGTCCCTGCCTTGGCATCACCTTGAGCCGCCACCGCCGCGCTTTGAGCCGGCTGCTGCATTGGAAACATGGGGGCTGACCATGGAAAGAAAGAAAAGGAGCCAGATTAAAAAAACAATAGTCAAACTGTTGGGGAACGTAGTAATTTCAAAAAAAATCCTACGCACATGCAAGATCATGGTGATGCATATCAACATAAGGGGAGAGTGTCGTCCACGTACCCTCGTAGACCGTAAGCGGATGTGTTATGAGAACGCGGTTGATGTAGTCGTACATCTGCACGATCTGACCGATCCAAGTACCGAACGCACGGCACCTCCGAGTTCAGCACATGTTCAGCTCGGTGACGTCCCACGAACTCCGATCCAGCAGAGCTTCGAAGGAGAGTTCCGTCAGCACGACGGCATGATGAAGGTGATGATGATGCTACCGACGCAGTGCTTCGCCTAAGCACCGCTACAATATGACCGAGGTGGGTTATCGTCGAGGGGGGGCACCGCACACGTCTAAAAGATCAATGATCAATTGTTGTGTCTTCAAGGGGTGCCCCATCCCCGTATATAAAGGAGTGGAGGAGGGGGAGGGGGCGGCCTCCTATGGTGCACCCCATGAGGAGTCCTACTCCCATCGGGAGTAGGACTCCCCCCTTCCAAGTAGGAGTAGGAGAGGGGAACGAAGGGAGAGAGGAAGAGAATGAAAGGGGGGCGCCGCCCCCCTCCTTGTCCAATTCGGACTAGAGGGGGAGGGGGCGCGTGGCTGCCCTAACCGTCCCTCCTCTTCTCCCACTAAGGCCCATTAGGCCCAATATACTACCCGGGGGGTTCCGGTAACCCCCCGGTAATCCGGTATATGTCTGAAACCTCCCGAAACACTTCCGGTGTCCGAACATAGTCATCCAATATATCGATATTTACGTCTCGACCATTTCGACACTCCTCGTCATGTCCGTGATCATATCCGGGACTCTGAACTACCTTTGGTACATCAAAACACAAAAACTCATAATACCGATCGTCACCGAACGTTAAGCGTGCGGACCCTACGGGTTCGAGAACTATGTAGACATGACCGAGACACGTCTCCAGTCAATAACCAATAGCGGAACCTGGATGTTCATATTGGCTCCTACATATTCTACGAAGATCTTTATCGGTCAAACCGCATAACAACATACGTTGTTCCCTTTGTCATCGGTATGTTACTTGCCTGAGATTCAATCATCGGTATCTCTATACCTAGTTCAATCTTGTTACCGGCAAGTCTCTTTACTCATTCCGTAATACATGATCCCGCAACTAACTCATTAGTTGCATTGCTTGCAAGGCTTATAGTGATGTGTATTGCCGAGAGGGCCCAGAGATACCTCTCTGACAATCAGAGTGAGAAATCCTAATCTCGATCTATGCCAACCCAACAAGTACCTTCGGAGACACCTGTAGAGCACCTTTATAATCACCCAGTTATGTTGTGACGTTTGGTAGCACACAAAGTGTTCCTCCAGTATTCGGGAGTTGCATAATCTCATAGTCATAGGAACATGTATAAGTCATGAAGAAAGCAATAGCAATATACTAAAAGATCAAATGCTAAGCTAACGGAATGGGTCAAGTCAATCACATCATTCTCTAATGATGTGATCCCGTTAATCAAATGACAACTCATGTCTATGGCTAGGAAACTTAACCATCTTTGATTCAACCAGCTAGTTAAGTAGAGGCATACTAGTGACACTTAGTTTGTCTATATATTCACACATGTACTAAGTTTCCGGTTAATAGAATTATAGCATGAATAATAAACATTTATCATGATATAAGGAAATAGAAATAACAACTTTATTATTGCCTTTAGGGCATATTTCCTTCAGTCTCCCACTTGCACTAGAGTCAATAATCTAGATTGCACAGTAATGATTCTAACACCCATGGAGTCTTGGTGATGATCATGTTTTGCTCGTGAGAGAGGCTTAGTCAACGGGTCTGCAACATTCAGATCCGTATGTATCTTGCAAATCTCTATGTCTCCCTCCTTGACTTGGTCACGGATGGAATTGAAGCGTCTCTTGATGTGCTTGGTTCTCTAGTGAAATCTGGATTCCTTTGCCAAGGCAATTGCACCAGTATTGTCACAAAATATTTTCATTGGACCCGATGCACTAGGTATGACACCTAGATCGGATATGAACTCCTTCATCCAGACTCCTTCATTTGCTGCTTCCGAAGCAGCTATGTACTCCGCTTCACACGTAGATCCCGCCACGACGCTTTGCTTAGAACTGCACCAACTGACAGCTCCACTGTTCAATATAGACACGTATCCGGTTTGTGACTTAGAGTCATCCGGATCAGTGTCCAAGCTTGCATCGACGTAACCATTTACGACGAGCTCTTTGTCACCTCCATAAATGAGAAACATATCCTTAGTCCTTTTCAGGTATTTTAGGATGTTCTTGACCGCTGTCCAGTGATCCACTCCTGGATTACTTTGGTACCTCCCTGCTAAGCTAACAGCAAGGCACACATCAGCTCTGGTACACAGCATTGCATACATGATAGAGCCTATGGCTGAAGTAGGGAACATCTTTCATTTTCTCTCTATCTTCTACAGTGGTCGGGCATTGAGTCTGACTCAACTTCACACCTTGTAACACAGGAAAGAACCCTTTCTTTGCTTGATCCATTTTGAACTTCTTCAAAAATTTATCAAGGTATGTGCTTTGTGAAAGTCCAATTAAGCGTCTTGATCTATCTCTATAGATCTTGATGCCCAATATATAAGCAACTTCACTGAGGTCTTTCATTGAAAAACTCTTATTCAAGTATCCTTTTATGCTATCCAGAAATCCTATATCATTTCCAATCAACAATATGTCATCCACATATAATATTAGAAATGCTACAGAGATCCCACTCACTTTCTTGTAAATACAGGCTTCTCCAAAAGTCTGTATAAAACCATATACTTTGATCACACTATCAAAACGTTTTATTCCAACTCCGAGATGCTTGCACCAGTCCATAGATGGATCGCTGGAGCTTACACACTTTGTTAGCATCCTTTGGATCGATAAAACCTTCAGGTTGCATCATATACAACTCCTCTTCCAGAAATCCATTCAGGAATGCAGTCTTTACATCCATTTGCCAAATTTCATAATCATAAAATGCAGCAATTGCTAACATGATTTGGACGGACTTCAGCATCGCTACGGGTGAGAAAGTCTCATCGTAGTCAACTCCTTGAACTTGTCGAAAACCTTTCGCAACAAGTCGAGCTTTGTAGACAGTAACATTACTGTCAGCGTCTGTCTTCTTCTTGAAGATCCATTTATTCTCAATGGCTTGCCGATCATCGGGCAAGTCAACCAAAGTCCACACTTTGTTCTCATACATGGATCCCATCTCAGATTTCATGGCCTCAAGCCATTTCGTGGAATCTGGACTCATCATCGCTTCCTCATAGTTCGTAGGTTCGTCATGGTCTAGTAACATGACCTCCAGAACAGGATTACCGTACCACTCTGGTGCGGATCTTACTCTGGTTGACCTACGAGGTTCAGTAGTAACTTCATCTGAAGTTACATGATCATCATCATTAGCTTCCTCACTAATTGGTGTAGAAGTCACAGGAACATATTTCTGTGATGAACTACTTTCCAATAAGGGAGCAGGTACAGTTACCTCATCAAGTTCTACTTTCCTCCCACTCACTTCTTTCGAGAGGAACTCTTTCTCTAGAAAGGATCCATTCTTAGCAACGAATGTCTTGCCTTCAGATCTATGATAGAAGGTGTACTCAACTGTCTCCTTTGGGTATCCTATGATGACACATTTCTCCGATTTGGGTTCGAGCTTACCAGGTTGAAGCTTTTTCACATAAGCATCGCAGCCCCAAACTTTAAGGAACGACAACTTTGGTTTCTTGCCAAACCACAGTTCATAAGGCGTCGTTTCAACGGATTTAGATGGTGCCCTATTTAACGTGAATGCATCCGTCTCTAAAGCATAACCCCGAAACGATAGCGGTAAATCAGTAAGAGACATCATAGATCGCACCATATATAGTAAAGTACTATTACGACGTTCAGACACACCATTACGTTGTGGTGTTCCGGGTGGCGTGAGTTGCGAAACTATTCCGCATTGTTTCAAATGAAGACCAAACTCATAACTCAAATATTCTCCTCCACGATAAGACCGCAGAAACTTTATTTTCTTGTTACGATGATTTTCCACTTCATTTTGAAATTCTTTGAACTTTTCAAATGTTTCAGACTTACGTTTCATTAAGTATATATACCCATATCTGCTCAAATCATCTGTGAACGTGAGAAAATAATGATACCCGCTGCGAGCCTCAACATTCATCGGACCACATACATCAGTATGTATGATTTCCAACAAATCTGTTGCTCGCTCCATAGTTCCGGAGAACGGCGTTTTAGTCATCTTGCCCATGAGGCATGGTTCGCAAGTACCAAGTGATTCATAATCAAGTGATTCCAAAAGTCCATCAGAATGGAGTTTCTTCATGCGCTTTACACCAATATGACGTAAACGGCAGTGCCACAAATAAGTTGCACTATCATTATCAACTGTACATCTTTTAGCTTCAATATTATGAATATGTGTATCACTACTATCGAGATTCATCAAAAATAGACCACTCTTCAAGGGTGCATGACCATAAAAGATATTACTTATATAAATAGAACAACCATTATTCTCAGATTTAAATGAATAACCGTCTCGCATCAAACAAGATCCAGATATAATGTTCATGCTCAACGCTTGCACCAAATAACAATTATTCAGGTCTAATACTAATCCCGAAGGTAGATGTAGAGGTAGCGTGCCGACCGCGATGACATCGACTTTGGAACCATTTCCCACGCGCATCGTCACCTCGTCCTTAGCCAATCTTCGCTTAATCCGTAGTCCCTGTTTCGAGTTGCAAATATTAGCAACAGAACCAGTATCAAATACCTAGGTGCTACTGCGAGCATTAGTAAGGTACACATCAATAACATGTATATCACATATACCTTTGTTCACCTTGCCATCCTTCTTATCCGCCAAATACTTGGGGCAGTTTCGCTTCCAGTGACCAGTTCCTTTGCAGTAGAAGCACTCAGTCTCAGGCTTAGGTCCAGACTTGGGCTTCTTCACTTGAGCACCAACTTGCTTGCTTTTCTTCTTGAAGTTCCCCTTCTTCCCTTTACCCTTTTTCTTGAAACTGGTGGTCTTGTTGACCATGAACACTTGATGCTCCTTCTTGATTTCTACCTCCGCAGCCCTTAGCATCGCGAAGAGCTCGGGAATTGTCTTATCCATCCCTTGCATATTATAGTTCATCACGAAGCTCTTGTACCTTGGTGGCAGTGATTGAAGAATTCTGTCAATGACACTATCATCCAGAAGATTAACTCCCAGTTGAATCAAGTGATTGTTATACCCGGATATTTTGAGTATATGCTCACTGACTGAACTATTCTCCTCCATCTTGCAGCTATAGAACTTATTGGAGACTTCATATCTCTCAATCAGGGCATTTGCTTGAAATATTAACTTCAACTCCTGGAACATCTCATATGCTCCATGACATTCAAAACGTCATTGAAGTCCCGGTTCTAAGCCGTAAAGCATGGCACACTGAACTATCGAGTAGTCATCAGCTTTGCTCTGCCAGACATTCATAACATCTGGCGTTGCTCCTGCAGCGGGTTTGGCACCTAGCGGTGCTTCCAGGACGTAATTCTTCTGTGCAGCAATGAGGATAATCCTCAAGTTACGGACCCAATCCGTGTAATTGCTACCATCATCTTTCAACTTTGCTTTCTCAAGGAACGCGTTAAAATTCAATGGAACAACAGCACGGGCCATCTATCTACAAACAACATAGACATGCAAAATACTATCAGGTACTAAGTTCATGATAAATTAAAGTTCAATTTAATCATATTACTTAAGAACTCCCACTTAGATAGACATCCCTCTAATCATCTAAGTGATCACGTGATCCAAATCAACTAAACCATGTCCGATCATCACGTGAGATGGAGTAGTTCTCAATGGTGAACATCACTATGTTGATCATATCTACTATATGATTCACGCTCGACCTTTCAGTGTGAGTGTTCCGAGGCCATATCTGCATATGCTAGGCTCGTCAAGTTTAACCCGAGTATTCTGCGTGTGCAAAACTGGCTTGCACCCGTTGTATGTGAACGTAGAGCTTATCACACCCGATCATCACGTGGTGTCTCGGCAAGACGAAATATCGCAACGGTGCATACTCAGGGAGAACACTTATACCTTGAAATTTAGTGAGAGATCATCTTATAATGCTACCGTCGATCTAAGCAAAAATAAGATGCATAAAAGATAAACATCACATGCAATCAATATAAGTGATATGATATGGCCATCATCATCTTGTGCCTTTGATCTCCATCTCCAAAGAACCGTCATGATCACCATCATCACCGACGCGACACCTTGATCTCCATCGTAGCATCGTTGTTGTCTCGCCAACTATTGCTTCTACGACTATCGCTACCGCTTACTGATAAAGTAAAGCAATTACATGGCGATTGCATTTCATACAATAAAGCGACAACTATATGGCTCCTGCCAGTTGCCGATAACTCGGTTGCAAAACATGATCATGTCATACAATAAAATTTAGCATCATGTCTTGACCATATCATATCACAGCATGCCCTGCAAAAACAAGTTAGACGTCCTCTACTTTGCTGTTGCAAGTTTTACATGGCTGCTACGGGCTGAGCAAGAACCGTTCTTACCTATGCATCAAAACCACAATGATATTTCGTCAAGTATGTGATGTTTTAACCTTCACAAGGACCTGGCGTAGCCACACTCGATTCAACTAAAGTTGGAGAAACTGACACCCGCCAGCCACCTGTGTGCAAAGCACGTTGGTAGAACCAGTCTCGCGTAAGCGTACGCGTAATGTCGGCCCGGGCCGCTTCATCCAACAATACTGTCGAATCAAAGTATGACATGCTGGTAAGCAGTATGACTTGTATCGCCCACAACTCACTTGTGTTCTACTCGTGCATATAACATCTACGCATAAACCTGGCTGTGATGCCACTGTTGGGGAACGTAGTAATTTCAAAAAAATTCCTACGCACACGCAAGATCATGGTGATGCATAGCAACGAGAGGGGAGAGTGTCGTCCACGTACCCTCGTAGACCGTAAGCGGAAGCGTTATGAGAACGCGGTTGATGTAGTCGTACGTCTTCACGGTCCGACCGATCTAGGTACCGAACGCATGGCACTCCGAGTTCAGCACATGTTCAGCTCGGTGACGTCCCACGAACTCCGATCCAGCAGAGCTACGAAGGAGAGTTCCGTCAGCATGACGGCATGATGACGGTGATGATGATGCTACCGACATAGGGCTTCGCCTAAGCACCGCTACGATATGACCGAGGTGGATTATGGTGAAGGGGGGCACCGCACACGGCTAAAAGATCAATGATCAATTGTTGTGTCTTCAAGGGGTGCCCCCCTTCCCGTATATAAAGGAGTGGGGAGGGGGAGGGGGCCGGCCTCCTATGTGCGCGCCCCATGAGGAGTCCTACTCCCACCAGGAGTAGGGCTCCCCCCTTACAAGTAGGAGTAGGAGAGGGGAAGGAAGGGAGAGAGGGAGAGAAGGAAAGGGGGGCGCCGCCCCCCTCCTTGTCCAATTCGGACTAGAGGGGGAGGGGGGCGCGGCTGCCCTGGCCGCCCCTCCTCTTCTCCCACTAAGTCCCATTAGGCCAATATACTCCCCGGGGGGTTCCGGTAACCCCCCGGTACTCTAGTATATGTCTGAAACCTCCCGAAACACTTCCGGTGTCCGAACATAGTCGTCCAATATATCGATCTTTACGTCTCGACCATTTCGAGACTCCTCGTCATGTCCATGATCATATCCGGGACGCCGAACTACCTTCGGTACATCAAAACACAAAAACTCAGAATACCGATCGTCACTGAACGTTAAGCGTGCGGACCCTACGGGTTTGAGAACTATGTAGACATGACCGAGACACGTCTCCAGTCAATAACCAATAGCGGAACCTGGATGTTCATATTGGCTCCTACATATTCTACGAAGATCTTTATCGGTCAAACCGCATAACAACATACGTTGTTCCCTTTGTCATCGGTATGTTACTTGCCCGAGATTCGATCGTCGGTATCTCAATACCTAGTTCAATCTCGTTACCGGCAAGTCTCTTTACTCGTTCCATAATACATCATCCCGCAACTAACTCATTAGTTGCATTGCTTGCAAGGCTTATAGTGATGTGTATTACCGAGAGGTCCCAGAGATGCCTCTCCGATAATCGGAGTGACAAATCCTAATCTCGATCTTTGCCAACCCAACAAGTACCTTCAAAGACACCTGTAGAGCACCTTTATAATCACCCGGTTATGTTGTGATGTTTGGTAGCACACAAAGTGTTCCTCCGGTATTCGGGAGTTGCATAATCTCATAGTCCTAGGAACATGTATAATTCATGAAGGAAGCAATAGCAATATACTAAACGATCAAATGCTAAGCTAACAGAATGGGTCAAGTCAATCACATCATTCTCTAATGATGTGATCCCGTTAATCAAATGACATGTCATGTCTATGGCTAGGAAACTTAACCATCTTTGATTCAACGAGCTAGTCAAGTAGAGACCTACTAGTTGTGTATATATTCACACATGTAGTAAGTTTCCGGTTAATACAATTCTAGCATGAATAATAAACATTTATCATGATATAAGGAAATATAAATAACAACTTTATTATTGCCTCTAGGGCATATTTCCTTCACAAACATGACCCGGAGGATCCCCTCTGAGCCGCCCGCTGCCGTGGTTTAAACTGCCACCTCTGTCGTCATTGCTGCAATTCTACAGCTGATAATTCTTGACAGAACATATCAGGTGAAATCCATCCTGTCAAGTTTTTATTGATACATTTTTTTCCGAGAACAATTACTCTTGTTTGGGCAATATCTTATGCAGAATTCATCATTACAAGCGTGACCATCAAGCAATGGCCCTTGCATACACCGGATGGATCAATGGACACGGTCATTTATAAGATTCAACATATACCAGCAATCCGCTGTTCAATTATATGTTGGTTCATATCATGGTCAATTATGAAGAATCTCAAGCCAACTCCTCGAGTCGCCTTGAGACTCGGGGGCTACAATGACATGACTCGGTAGAATTGGCCAGTCTTATGGAATTCAAGAAGCCCGGGTCATTGGAGGGAAGATAACCTGGTCCCGGAGGCTACTTCCATATCGATAAAAATTTAAAGGCCGTAAGAAAAATTTCCAGCTTAAAGGGAAGATTCTGGTTTAACATCTGATTCAAGAGAAATTTGTTTTTCACAAAGTTTTGAAGCTCCCAATAGCCGGTTTAAAATCCGGCTCAAGCGAAATCAGTCTCACTTAAGCTCTCAAATATCCGGTTTAAAATCTGGCTCAAGGGAAATCTGTCTCTCACAAAGCTTTGAAGCTCTCAATATCTGGTTTACAATTCCAGTTCAGAAAGAATCCGGCTCTCGCAAGTTCGAGTTCTCAGAAAAAATTAAAGGTTGCCAAAGAGAACTCGTTGCCATGATGCACTGTTCAAACATGGGTATCTGATCCGGCTTACACGCCTTATTAAAAATCACTTGGAGGCTTGATGCCCAAATTACAGGGACCAAAGAGAGTTGGATGCACAGCACAGCTCAAACATAGGTCTCCGACGAGCACAACTCATAAGTATGTCACTTGGGGGCTTCCTGTTCAAACATAGGTGTATTCACCAAAGAGAACATAGCGTTACTACCCTCTTGACCAGGTTATCTTGTTCAAACATAGGTGTATTCACGAAAGAGGACATAACCTTTCCGGGTCATCCTACCTGTATACCAGCTGCTTCTTCATCAGGTAATCCCGATTGACCCGCCGAACTCTTAACAATCAATCTTTTATGGTGTATTCACCAAAGATCCTGAGCTTGTTAAGGTTAAAACGCCGGCCTGTCATGTGAGAGCACGGCTTACAGATAGTTAGGATAGATCCAGGCTCATAAGCCGCCTTCCTTGAAACTTGGATAAATCGGCCTGTGATGCACGATGCTACTCTGACCCCGCGTACTCCTGATAAGTCTATCTTTAAATAAGACCTGAACTTATCTGGGTTCAAATGTCGATTGGGTAATGTGAGTGCCGGCTCACGGAAAGAGCGTACCTTCCAGTGGCCATCAGGCTAGTTTCATTGAAGAAGAAACTTTGGCTTGGCGGCCTGCAAAAGCCTCGAATTTTTTGATTTCTTATTTTTTCTTTGTATATAATCTCTTTTTCTTGCCATATGGTTTTTACAAGTCGCGCCAAGCAACCCTGATTATGTCTCATATTTGGGATATTACCCCTTACCCTGGTTATGGACTTCTATGGTCACCAGCGGACTTATACCGGGCATCATGACCCACCCTGCGGTAAACTGCCAGGGCACTTATGTTTGTTTGTGTGCAGGAACCGGCTTTCATACCGGGTCATATTATTCAAATCTTCAATAGCCAACATGGCTGGATTTTTATTATGATTATCAATAACCAGTATTATGGTTGAGGTTTTCAAAGTCGCTTTAGTGCAATGGCTATTATTTTATCAATGGATATGATTTATTCTACAATGGAGGGAGTAGTCCCGAGTCGTTGTAGGCTTACGACCCGGCACTTGGGGGCTACATTATTCACATTGAGATTACATCAAATATGCAAGTCCCATGTCACTGCCAGCATGCACCATGGCACTTGGGGGCTAATGCAAAGTCATTTTTTGTTCACCTTATTGAAGACCCGACTCATCACATTGTAATGAGCCGGCCCTTGTGGGCTACCAATTGCTCCTGTCAAAAGTTCAAGGTACACAAGTCTTAATCCATTATATTGAAAGGCCCGTCTACTCAGTTGGTAGAGTACAAAGCTCCTAACCTTATGGACGTGGGTTCAAGCCCCATGGTGAGGGTTACATCGTATGATAATATTTTCAATGAAGTATATATAAAGTCCCAGCTTAGTATTATCTTACTAAGCCGGCCCTTGGGGGCTACACGTTGCTACTTGAATCTACATGATCATACATACAAAGTCCCTGCTCATTATTGCATAACAACCCGGCCCTTGGGGGCTACACTGGTTGAAGTTTTTATGAGCATAAGGCAATTTTAAGTCCCAGGTTGCTGCAAGCATGACAAGCCGGCACTTGGGGGCTACATACGTGGAATACTCAGTTCTGACTAGTGATTGAGATGAACAACATGCATTTCTTGAAAGTGGTAATATTTATATTGAAGCAAATCTTAAGTCATCACTTTGCTCTGCTCAAGACTTGGGGGCTACAGGTAATATGGATATGAGGGAGAGAAATCTTCAAAATTCTCAGTTTTGACCCGGCGTCAGCAACAATTAGGACTCGGCATCATCTGTTTGTAACCCGGCAATTTAGGTAATCATAAATTGGCAAGATCTACATTTTCAAGCCGGCTAAAGATCAGATGAGTATTTCAAGACCAATATTTTTAAGCATTGGGAGCTGAGTCAAATGAATTATTCTTCACAATTTTTCTCTGTGAGAAACCAGCGTCAGCAAATTGATTATGAAGTTGGCTTATTGACCCGGATTTTCCAGAAGAAGGAAATAACAAGGAGTTAAGGATGATCAGGTGCCGGCTTACAAGAGTTCTTAACCCGGAGCATAATCTGTCAAAATTATTTTTGTGTTTGTTTTACAGGATCAGTTTAACATGGATAAATCCAAATTAAACTGGGGGCTAATGTCGGCGATATACCCCGCGGTATGACCTGGCCAGAGATATGACCCGGCTGAGACTTGGTGTTTCATTGGTGACCCAACAGATGTTTAAGCCGGCAGATGTTTAAGCTAGATGTTTAAGCTAGCAGATGCTTAAGCCGGCAGATGTTTAAGCCGGAAGATGTTAAGCCAGATGTTTAAGCCGGCAGATGTTAAGCCAGATGTTAAGTTAGATTGTGACAGAGTCACCTGGGGTTAATAAGCCCAAAACGTTAAGAAGCCCAAGACGTTAAGAAGCCCATGGAGAGAAGCCCGTGATGAGAAGTCAGAATAGTTTAAGTCTTAATCCGAGGTGGACTCTGCATGTAAACTGCCCCTTTAACTTATATAAGGAGGGGCAGGGCACCCCAAGAGGGACAGGTTGAATAATCTCTAGGGATAGACACAACTAGAGGAGAGCCGGCTTATACGACGACTCCCTCATGATCATAATGAGACCTAGCCACAAACATCATATAGGGCTATTACCGGATGATGTTTCCCGGGGCCCGAAGCTGTCTAAACCCTTGTCTTGTGTTGCGTCTCTCGATTCCGATCAACCCGTCTCAAGCTACCACATAGATGCGTTGGCCTCACGGCTAAGTCCTCACACTAGGACATCTGTCGTGACAATTCCACGACAGCCGCACAGGAGGTAAGTAGTTCAGATAAAAGCACAAATATATTAGAAAGCTTTAGTTCATAACAAAACGTCTGGGCAGCTCGGATGCATTCACTCAAACATAATATCCTTCAAGCATTGACCCTCTATCAAACGGGTACCCTCCAGGACGTCTTTGAAATAGCGCTCCGGCTTATGGTGGTCCTTGCCTCCGGGCGGGCCCTCAACTGCCACGACGGTGGACTTCATTTTCGCCCAGTGCATCTTAACATGAGCGAAGGCCATCTGCGCACCTTCTATGCACGCCGACCGCTTGACTGCGTCAATTCGGGGCAGCGTGTCGACGATTTGCTGCACCATGCCGAAGTAGCTACCAGGAATGGGGTCGGTTGGCCACAGCCAGACTATGACGTCCCTCATGGCCAATCCAGACATCCTATGCAGGTCGGCCCACTGCGTCATCTGGTCGTTCAACAACGCTGGGCGCTCCTGCTGAAGGAAATATGCCCTAGAGGCAATAATGAAGTTGTTATATATATTTCTTTATATCATTATAAATGTTTATTATTCATGCTAGAATTGTATTGACCGGAAACTTAGTACATGTGTGAATACATAGACAAAACAGAGTGCCCCTAGTATGCCTCTACTTGACTAGCTCGTTAATCAAAGATGGTTATGTTTCCTGACCATAGACATGTGTTGCCATTTGATGAACGGGATCACATCATTAGACAATGATGTGATGGACAAGACCCATCCGTTAGCTTAGCATAATGATCATTTAGTTTTATTGCTATTCTTTCATCATGACTTATACATGTTCCTCTAACTATGAGATTATGCAACTCCCGAATACTGGAGGAACTCCTTTTGTGCTATCAAACGTCACAAAGTAACTGGGTGATTATAAAGATGCTCTATAGATGTCTCGAAAGGTGTTTGTTGGGTTGGCATAGATCGAGATTAGGATTTGTCACTCCGTGTATCGGAGAGGTATCTCTGGGCCCTCTCGGTAATGCACATCACTATAAGCCTTGCAAGCAATGTGACTAATGAGTTAGTCACGGAATAATGCATTACGGAACGAGTAAAGAGACTTTCCAGTAACGAGATTGAACTAGTTATGATGATACCGACGAACGAATCTCGGGCAAGTAACATACCGATGACAAAGGGAACAACGTATGTTTTTGTGCGGTTTGACAGATAAAGATCTTCATAGAATATGTAGGAGCCAATATGAGCATCCAGGTTCCGCTATTAGTTATTGACCAGAGATGTGTCTCGGTCATGTCTACATAGTTCTCGAACCCGTAGGGTCCGCACGCTTAACGTTCGATGACGATTTGTATTACGAGTTATGTGATTTGATGACCGAAGTTTGTTCGGAGTCCCAGATGAGATCACGGACATGACGAGGAGTCTCGACATGGTCGAGAGGTAAAGATTCATATATAGGACAATGGTATTTGGACATCGGAAGTGTTCCGGGTGATACCGGGTCACCGGAAGGGGTTCCGGGCAACCCCCGGCAAAGATATGGGCTTAATGGGACAAGTAAGGGAACACACCAGCCCACAAGGGGCTGGTGCGCCCCCTATAGGGCCAGCCACGTGGGGAGAAAGGGAAAGGAGAGGAGGAAAAGGAAAGTATGAAGTAGGACTCATACTTCCTTCCCCTCCCCCCTCCTTCCTTTCCCCCTTGTCCAAATATGGTAAAGGGGAGGCGAATTGGACTAGGGGCCCAAGTAGGATTCCTCCTACTTGGGCGCGCCCTAGGCTGACTCCCTCCCTCTCCCTCCTTTATATACATGGGGAGGGCACCCCTAGAACACACATCAATTGTTCCTAGCCATGTGCGGCGCCCCCCTCCACAGTTAACACCTCAGTCATATCGTCGTAGTGCTTAGGCGAAGCCCTGCGCTGGTAACTTCATCATCACCGTCGCCATGCCGTCGTGACGGAACTCTCCCTCGTCCTCAACTGGATCAAGAGCTCGAGGGGTGTCATCGTGCTGAACGTGTGCTGAACACGGAGGTGCTGTAACGCCCACGATGCGGCTATATCTCCCACGTGTCGAGGCACGACTTAGAGGCATAACCGCATTGTGGTTTACTCGCAAGAAGGGTCATCTTCACACAATCCCATGTAATGAAGAAGAATGGGATAACGAGAGTTGGCTTACAATCGCCACTTCACACAATACATAAATATAATTCATACATCATCCAAAATACACACATAGACCGACTACGGCCAAATCGAAATGAAAATAAGATAACCCCAAATGCTAGATCCCCGGTCGACAAAAATGGGCTCCACTACTGATCATCGGGAAAAGACACATAGTAACGACCACGTTCCTCATCGAACTCCCACTTGAGGTCGATTGCGTCATCTGCACTAGCATCGTCGGCACCTGCAACTGTTTTGGTAGAATCTGTGAGTCACGAGGACTCAGCAATCTCACACCCGCGAGATCAAGACTATTTAAGCTTAAAGGAAAGGATGGTGTAATGAGGTGGAGCTGTAGCAGGCACTAAGCATATATGGTGGCTAACATACACAAAAGAGAAGCAACGGAACGGTCGTCATCTAGTAGAGACCAAGAAGTGATCCTTAACTCCTACTTACGTCATACATAACCCGAACCGTGTTCACTTCCCGGACTCTGCCGCGAAGAGACCATCACGGCTACACACACAGTTGATGTATTTTAATTAAGTCAAGTGACAAGTTCTCTACAACCGGACATTAACAAATTCCCATCTGCCTCATAACCGCGGGCACGGCTTTCGAAAGATAATACCCTGCAGGGGTGTCCCACTTAGCCCATCATAAGCTCTCACGGTCAACGAAGGATAAACCTTCTCCCGGAAAGACCCGATCAGTCTCGGAATCCCGGTTTCCAAGACATTTCGACAATGGTAAAACAAGACCAGCAAAGCTGCCCGATTGTGCCGACGAATCCCGATAGGAGCTGCACATATCTCGTTCTCAGGGCACACCGGATGAACACTACGTACAACTAAAACCAAACCTCGAGTTTCCCCAAGGTGGCGCTGCAAGTGGCTCTAGTTTGGACCAGCACTCAGAGGAACACTGGCCCGGGGGTTTAAATAAAGATGACCCTCGGGCTCGCGAAAACCCGGGGGAAAAGGCTTAGGTGGCAAATGGTAAAACCAAAGTTGGGCCTTCCTGGAGGAGTTTTATTCAAGGCGAACTATCAAGGGGGTCCCATAAATCACCCAACCGCGTAAGGAACGCAAACTCAAGGAACATAATACCGGTATGACAGAAACTAGGGCGGCAAGAGTGGAACAAAACACCAGGCATAAGGCCGAGCCTTCCACCCTTTACCAAAATATATAGATGCATTAATTAAATAAGAGATATTGTGATATCCCAACATATCCATGTTCCCACATGGAACCAACTTCATCTTCACCTGCAACTAGCAACGCTATAAAAAAGGCTGAGCAAAAGCGGTAACTTAGCCAAACAACGGTTTGCTAGGAAAGGATGGTTAGAGGCTTGACATGGCAATGTAGGAGGCATGATATAACAAGTGGTAGGTAGCGCAGCATGGCAATAGAGCGAACAACTAGCAAAGCAAAGATAGAAGTGATTTCGAGGCGTGGTCATCTTGCCTGCAAGGTTCTCCGAGTTGTCGAAAGCTTGATCCTCGTAAGCGTACTCAACAGGTTCCTCGTTCACGAACTCGTCTCCCGGCTCTACCCAACACAAGAACACAAGCAATGGAACCACAATCAATCACGGCAAATGCACAAGCAACATGATGCAAAATATGAATGATATGCGAGATGGGATATGCGATGCATATGCGTGCTTTCGAAGGACAATGATGAACAAGGCAGTAACTTGGCAAACCAAGCATGCCACTAGAAAGATGAGATGATTTTGGTCGAAATCGATATAAAGATCACCGGAAACGGATGCACGGTTTGCAAATGGCAAGCAAAACAAGAATGACAGGAATCTGCGATTAACAACATGATAGCACTTAGAATGCAACCAGTAATAGTGCTACAGCACTCCAACATAACAACAAAGCATATGACAGTAATCTACAGGAGATGCTTGACAAAACATGAACACTGAGCTACGGCTAGTTCACAACATAACAGGTTCAAACAAGCATGGCAAAAGTGCAAAAGATAACAGGTTCACAGACTTGGTGAAATTACTGGACATGGCTGAAACAGCATCAGGTAGCAATGTTCAGAGCACGAAATCAACATGCTACAGGAACTTAACATAGCAAAACAAGGCATGGTAGTATTCTACTAAATGCATATGACAAAAGTCCCTTACTGACCCTAAGCCAAAAAGGAACAGAAGATATGATGGCAACCATGTAAACATAGCAAGTTTCGTTAACAGATTTCAGACAGCAGAAAACAGAGCATGGCAGAAACAGACATCATGAGGGCATCTTGGTGAGCTTGATGAACTCACCACAAAGCAATGCATGACAAAACAAGCATACCTACAGCAAGATGGCATGTTTATGAAGCTATCCATGGCAAGAGAAAGTACATAGCATGTATGGATCAACAACAACAAGCTTGGAAAAATTGAATAACACGTAAACAATCTGCCAGAATATTATAGCAAAAGTAGAGCAAGATTGAGTCATGCTATGGCACTCCATAATTGCAAACAAGGGCAGGAATGGATCAATGACAACAATATCTACAAAACATCATTACTGAACATCACCAAAAAGGAGCATAGATCTCTCTGTAGCCACATGGATACATAGCAACAAAATAACAGCAGTGACAGACAGAAAAATTACAGTCCCTGAAATCAGAAATATTACGGAGCCTAGTTTGCAAGCTTGTTCTAGTCACCACATAGATCACAAAAATACATGGAAAGCACCTCTGTAAAGATGGCATGGCATACATCAAAACACATGTAGGGCTCATGCCCATAAGATGCACAGATTAAATGCAACAAAAATAACAAATTCTCAAGTTATGATAAGTAACAGCAGTTAACAGCAACTAGCACTCTTGCACCAGAGATTTGGGCATCAAGATGGACTCAAATGAACATGGTGCAATGGAACAAAAAGAAGAGCATCACGAGGCGAACATTTCGATATATTACACGCACGAAACGGAGCTATATGCAGAGAGTTATGATGCGATGAACAGGGGCATATCTCGTAAAAATCACAAGACTTGAGAGATTTTCGGGGAGAAGAAGTCAACCTCGGCGTTGACTGGATCGAGATCTGGAGCAGTTCGCCGGGGCAGCGGGCTCACCGGAGTCCTTGCTGGCCGGAGCTCGACCGGAGGGAGAGGGAGGAGGGAGAGGGCGGCGCTCGGGGAGGAGGCGCCGGACGGGGAGGCGCGGTGGCGAGGCGGCGGGCGGACGACGACGGCGGCCGAGGGCGCGGCGGCGTGGCGCCGGCGGCGACGGTGCGGAGGCGGCGGCGCTCGGCCTCGGCGGCGCGGGGGCGCGTGCTACGGGCGGCGGGGCGTTGCGGGCTCGCGGCGAGGAAGACGGGCCCGGCGGGGGCCGAACGCGGGCTTCCCGGGCCGCGGCGGCGCGGCGTACGGAGGCGACACGTGTCGCCCTCTAAGTGGCTGGGGCGGCGGCGACGATGTGTCCGGCTGCGCGGAGGAGCGGGTTAGGGTTTGGACTGCGAATGTATTTCGGGAGGGATGCATATATATAGCTAGAGGGAGCTAGGAGACTCCAAATGGAGTGCGGTTTTCGCCCACACGATCGTGATCGAACAACCTAGAGCATGGAAGTGAGTTTGCTGGGTTTTGGGCTGTTTAGAGAGGGGGTTTTGCTGCACACAAACGGACTTTGCGGTTACCCGGTTAACCGTTGGAGTACCAAACGACCTCCAAATGGAACGAAACTTGACCGGTGGTCTCCCGGTGGTATACCAAGGCCACTTGACAAGCCTCGGTCCATTCCGAGAACGTTCAACACCCGCTCACGAAAAGAAACAAGAGGGGTGCGCCGGAGGAGGTGGGGGTGCCGGATTGCAAAACGGACAACGGGGGAAACACTCGGATGCATGAGACGAACACGTATGCAAATGCAATGCACATGATGACATGATATGACATGCATGACATGAACAAAATACAAAACGACAAACAAAACAAAACCCGACCATGAAGGGAATATCATAACACATAGCCGAAAATGGCAAGAGTTGGAGTTACAAATATGGAAAGTTACATCCGGGGTGTTACAGGTGCCGTACGTTCGGTACTTGGATCGGTTGGATCACAAAGACGTTCGACTACATCAACCGCGTTACTAAACGCTTCCGCTTCAGGTCTACGAGGGTACGTGGACACACTCTCCCCGCTCTTTTCTATGCTTCTCCTAGATAGATGTTGCATGATAGTAGGAAAATTTTGAAATACTATGTTCCCCAACAGTGGCATCCGAGCCAGGTCTATGCGTAGATGTTATATGCACGAGTAGAACACAAAGAGTTGTGGGCGATAATAGTCATACTGCTTACCAGCACTGTCTTACTTTGATTCGGCGGTATTATTGGATGAAGCGGCCCAGACCGACATTACATGACCACGTTCATGAGACTGGTTCTACCGACGTGCTTTGCACACAGGTGGCTAGAGGGTGTCTGTTTCTCCAACTTTAGTTGAATCGAGTTTGACTACGCCCGGTCCTTGTTGAAGGTTAAAACAGCACACTTGACGAAAAATCGTTGTGGTTTTGATGCGTAGGTAAGAACGGTTCTTGCTAGAAGCCCGTAGCAGCCACGTAAAACTTGCAATAACAAAGTTGAGGACGTCTAACTTGTTTTTGCAGGGCATGTTGTGATGTGATATGGTCAAGACATGATGAGATATAAATTGTTGTATGAGATAATCATGTTTTGTAACCATTATCGGCAACTGGCAGGAGCCTTATGGTTGTCGCTTTATTGTATGAAATGCAATCGCCATGTAATTGATTTACTTTATCACTAAGCGGTAGCGATAGTCGTTGAAGCAATAGTTGGCGAGACGACAGCGATGCTACGATGGAGATCAAGGTGTCAAGCCGGTGACGATGGTGATCATGACGGTGCTTTGGAGATGGATATCAAAGGCACAAGATGATGATGGCCATATCATATCACTTATTTTGATTGCATGTGATGTTTATCCTTTATGCATCTTATTTTGCTTACTACGGCGGTAGCATTATAAGATGATCCGTCACTAAATTTCAAGGTATAAGTGTTCTCCCTGAGTATGCACCGTTGCTACAGTTCGTCGTGCCGAGACACCACGTGAGGACCGGGTGTGATAAGCTCTACGTTCACATACAACGGGTGCAAGCCAGTTTTGCACACGCAGAATACTCGGGTTAAACTTGACGAGCCTAGCATATGCAGATATGGCCTCGGAACACTGAGGCCGAAAGGTCGAGCGTGAATCATATAGTAGATATGATCAACATAGTGATGTTCACCATTGAAAACTACTCCATCTCACGTGATGATCGAACATGGTTTAGTTGACATGGATCACGTGATCATTTAGATGACTAGAGGGATGTCTATCTAAGTGGGAGTTCTTAAGTAATATGATTAATTGAACTTTAATTTATCATGAACTTAGTCCTGATAGTTTTTGCATATCTATATTGTAGAACAATAGCTCGCGTATAGCTCCCCTATTTTATTTTTGATATGTTCCTAGAGAAAACTAAGTTGAAAGATGATAGTAGCAATGATGCGGACTGGGTCCGTGGTCTGAGGATTATCCTCATTGCTGCACAGAAGAATTATGTCCTTGATGCACCGCTAGGTGACGGACCTATTGTAGGAGCAGGTGCAGACGTTATGAACGTTTGGCAAGCTCGGTATGATGACTACTTGATAGTTTAGTGCGCCATGCTTTACGGCTTAGAACCGGGACTTCAAAACATTTTGAATGCCACAAAGCATATAAGATGTTCCAAGAGCTGAAATTGGTATTTCAGACTCATGCCCGAGTCGAGAGGTATGAGACCTCTGACAAGTACTTTGCCTACAAGATGGAGGAGAATAGCTCAACCAGTGAGCATGTGCTCAGAATGTCTGAGTACTACAATCACTTGAATCAAGTGGGAGTTAATCCTCCAGATAAGATAGTGATTGACAGAGTTCTCTAGTCACTATCACCAAGTTACTAGAACTTCGTGATGAACTATAATATGCAAGGGATGACGAAAACGATACCCGAGCTCTTCGTGATGCTGAAATCGACGAAGGTAGAAATCAAGAAAAGCATCAAATGTTGATGGTTGACAAGACCACTAGTTTCAAGTAAAAGGGCAAGGGAAAGAAAGGGAACTTCAAGAAGAATGGCAAGCAAGTTGCCACTCCCATGAAGAAGCGCAAAGCTAGACCCAAGCCTGAAACTGAGTGCTTCCACTACAAAGGAAATGGTCACTGGAAGCGGAACTGCTCCAAATACTTGTCGGATAAGAAGGATGGCAAAGTGAACAAAAGTATATACGATATACATGTTATTGATGTGTACTTTACTAGTGTTCATAGTAGCACCTGGGTATTTGATACTGGTTCAGTTGCTATGATTAGTAACTCGAAACAGGAGTTACAAAATGAACAAAGACTAGTTGAGGGCAAGGTGATGATGTGTGTTGGAAATGATTCCAAAGGTTGATAAGATCACCATCGCACACTCCATTTACCTTCGGGATAGTGTTGAACCTAAATAAATGTTATTTGGTGTTCGCGTTGAGCATAATATGATTGGATCATGTTTATTGCAATACGGTTATTCATTTAAGTCAAAGAATAATTGTTATTCTGTTTACATGAATAAAACCTTATGTGGTCATACACCCAAGGTGAATGGTTTGTTGAATCTCGATCGTAGTGATACACATATTTATGATATTTATGCCAAAAGATGCAAAGTTGATAATGATAGTGCAACATACTAGTGGCACTGCCGTTTAGGTCATATTGGTGTAAAGCGCATGAAGAAACTCCATGCGGATGGACTTTTGGAATCACTTGATTATGAATCATTTGATGCTTGCGAACCATGCCTCATGGGCAAGATGACTAAGACTCCGTTCTCCAGAACAATGGAGCGAGCCACTGACTTATTGGAAATAATACATACCGATGTATGCGGTCCAATGAGTGTTGAGGCTCGCGGCGGGTATTGTTATTTTCTGACCTTCACAAATGATTTGAGAAGTTATGGGTATATGTACTTAATGAAACACAACTCTGAAACATTTGAAAGTTCAAAGAATTTCATAGTGAAGTTGAGAATCATCATAACAAGAAAATAAAGTTTCTACAATCTGATCGCGGAGGCGAATATTTGAGTTACGAGTTTGGCCTTCATTTGAAACAATGTGGAATAGTTTCGCAACTCACGCCACCTGGAACACCACAGCGTAATGGTGTGTCCGAACGTCGTAACCGTACTTTATTAGATATGGTGTGATCTATGATGTCTCTTACCGATTTACCACTCTCGTTTTGGGGTTCTGCATTCGAGACAGCTGCATTCACGTTAAATAGGGCACCGTCTAAAAATCCGTTGAGATGACACCGTATGAACTGTGGTTTAGCAAGAAACCTAAGCTGTCGTTTCTTAAAGTTTGGGGTTCTGATGCTTATGTGAAAAAGTTTCAGCCTGATAAGCTCAAACCCAAATCGGAGAAGTGCGTCTTCATAGGATATCCAAAAGAAACTGTTGGGTACACCTTCTATCACAGATCCAAAGGCAAGATCTTTGTTGCTAAGAGTGGATCCTTTCTAGAGAAGGAGTTTCTCTCAAAAGAAGTGAGTGGGAGGAAACTAGAACTTGATGAGGTAATTGTACCTTCTCTCGAATTGGAAAGTAGCTCATCACTGAAATCAGTTCCAGTGATGCCTACACCAATTAGTGAGGAGGTTAATGATGATGATCATGAAACTTCAGATCAAGTTACTACCGAACCTCGTAGGTCAACCAGAGTACGATCCGCACCAGAGTGGTATGGTAATCCTGTTCTGGAAGTCATGTTACTTGACCATGATGAACCTACGAATTATGAGGAAGCGATGATGAGCCCAGATTCCGCGAAATGGCTTGAGGCCATGAAATCTGAGATGGGATCCATGTATGAGAACAAAGTCTGGACTTTGGTTGACTTGCCCGATGATCGGCAAGCCATAGAGAATAAATGGATCTTCAAGAAGAAGACTGACGCTAAAGGTAATGTTACTGTCTACAAAGCTCGACTTGTTGCGAAAGGTCTTCGACAAGTTCAATATGTTGACTACGATGAGATTTTCTCACTCGTATCGATGCTTAAAGTCTGTCCGAATCATGTTAGCAATTGCCACATTTTATGAAATCTGATAAATGGATATCAAAACTGCATTCCTTAATGGATTTATTAAAGAAGAGTTGTATATGATACAACCAGAAGGTTTTGTCAATCCTAAAGGTGCTAACAAAATGTGCAAGCTCCAGCGATCCATCTATGGACTGGTGCAAGCATCTCGGAGTTGGAATATACACTTTGATAAGTTGATCAAAGCCTATAGTTTTATACAGACTTGCGGTGAAGCCTGTATTTACAAGAAAGTGAGTGGGAGCACTACAGCCTTTCTGATAAGTATATGTGAATGGCATATTGTTGATCGAAAATGATGTAGAATTTTCTGGAAAGCATAAAGGAGTGTTTGAAAGGAGATTTTCAAAGAAAGACCTCGGTGAAGCTGCTTACATATTGGGCATCAAGATCTATAGAGATAGATCAAGACGCTTGATAAGATTTTTTACCTTGACAAGATTTTTGAAGTAGTTCAAAATGGAACAGTCAAAGAAGGAGTTCTTGCCTCTATTGCAAGGTGTAAAGTTGAGTAAGACTCAAAACACGACCACGGCAGAAAATAGAAAGAGAATGAAAGTCATTCCCTATGCCTCAGCCATAGGTTCTATAAAGTATGCTATGCTGTGTACCAAAACTATTGTGTACCTTGCCATGAGTTAGGCAAGGGTGTACGATACTGATCCAGGAGTGGATCACTTGACAGCGGTCAAAATTATCCTTAGAAGACTAAGAGATATTTCTCGGTTATGGAGGTGATAAAGAGTTCGTCGTAAAGAGTTACACCGATGCAAGCTTTTACACCGATCCAGATGACTCCGAGTCTCAATCTGGACACATATTGAAAGTGGGAGCAATTAGCTAGAGTAGCTCCATGAAGAGCATTGTAGACATCGAAAAATTTGCGAAATACATATGGCTCTAAATGTGACAGACCCATTGACTAAGCTTCTCTCACAAGCAAAACATGATCACACCTTAGTACTCTTTGGGTGTTAATCACATAGCGATGTGAACTAGATTATTGACTCTAGTAAAACCCTTTGGGTATTAATCACATGGCGATGTGAACTAATCACATGGTGATGTGAACTATTGGTGTTAAATCACATGGCGATGTTAACTAGATTATTGACTCTAGTGCAAGTGGGAGACTGAAGGAAATATGCCCTAGAAGCAATAATATAGTTGTTATTTATATTTCCTTCTATCATGATAAATGTTTATTATTCATGCTAGAATTTTATTAACCGAAAACTTAGTACATGTGTGAATACATAGACAAAACAGAGTGTCCCTAGTATGCCTCTACTTGACTAGCTCGTTAATCAAAGATGGTTATGTTTCCTGACCATAGACATGTGTTGTCATTTGGCGAACAGGATCACATCATTAGACAACGATGTGATGGACAAGACCCATCTGTTAGCTTAGCATAATGATCGTTTAGTTTTATTGCTATTGCTTTCATCATGACTTATACATGTTCCTCTGACTATGAGATTATGCAACTCCCGAATACCAGGAACACCTTGTGTGCTATCAAACGTCACAACGTAACTGGGTGATTATAAGGATTCTCTATAGATGTCTCTGAAGGTGTTTGTTGGGTTGGCATAGATCGAGATTAGGATTTGTCACTCTGTGTATCGGAGAGATATCTCTGGGCCCTCTTGGTAATGCACATCACTATAAGCCTTGCAAGCAATGTGACTAATGAGTTAGCCACGGGAAGATGCATTATAGAACGAGTAAAGAAACTTGCCGGTAACGAGATTGAACTAGGTATGATGATACCGACTATCGAATCTCGGGCAAGTAACATACCGATGACAAAGGGAACAACGTATGTTGTTATGCGGTTTGACCGATAAAGATCTTCATAGAATATGTAAGAGCCAATATGAGCATCCAGGTGACGCTATTGGTTATTGACCGGAGATGTGTCTCGGTCATGTATACATAGTTCTCGAACCCGTAGGGTCTGCACGCTTAACGTTCGATGACGATTTGTATTATGAGTTATGTGATTTGATGACCGAAGTTTGTTCGGAGTCCCTGATGAGGTCACGGACATGACGAGGAGTCTCGAAATGGTCGAGAGGTAAATATTCATATATAGGACGATGGTATTTGGACACCGTAAGTGTTCCGGGCGATACCGGGTCACCGGAAGGGGTTCCGGGCAACCCCCGGCAAAGATATGGGCTTAATGGGCCAAGTAAGGGAACACACCAGCTCACAAGGGGCTGGTGCGCCCCCTGTAGGGCTAGCCATGTCGGGAGAAAGGGAAAGAAGAGGAGGAAAAGGAAAGTATGAAGTAGGACTCCTACTTCCTTCCCCTCCCCCTCTTTCCTTTGCCCCTTGTCCAAATATGGTAAGGCGGTGAATTGGACTAGGGGCCCAAGTAGGATTCCTCCTACTTGGGCGCACCTAAGCTGCGTCCCTCCCTCTCACTCCTTTATATACATGGGGAGGGCACCCCTAGAACACACATCAATTGTTCCTAGCCGTGTGCGGCCCCCCTGCACAGTTAACACCTCGGTCATATCGTCGTAGTGCTTAGGGGAAGCCCTGCGCCGGTAACTTCATCATCATCGTTGCCACACCGTCGTGCTGACGGAACTCTCCCACGTCCTCAACTTGATCAGGAGCTTGAGGGACGTCATCATGCTGAACGTGTGTTGAACACGGAGGTGCCGTACGTTTGGTACTTGGATCGGTTGGATCGTGAAGACGTTCGACTACATCAGTCGCGTTACTAAATGCTTCCGCTTTTGGTCTACGAGGGTACGTGGACACACTGTCCCCGCTCGTTGCTATGCTTCTCGTAGATAGATCTTGCATGATCGTAGGAAAATTTTGAAATACTACGTTCCCCAACACCTGCGCCACGAACTGTGACCAGAATAACTTCTCCGTCATGTGCTCATCCAGGGCCTGGAAAAACTGTGTGGCGTCGGCGGCACTCTTCGGAAGATCCACATGTTGGGTTCTACGGTAGGGTGTGTCAACTGCAAATTAAAATTTTCCTATGCGCAGAACAACCAGGAACATGCTACGGGAGATGGATCACAGTTCGTTACCACTAGACGCGCAGTGCCGTGCAGCGGAAGAAGAGTTGGGGCAGCACGTCCGCGTGGTTCGTCTCCTCCTCGTCCGATCTGCCTAGAACAACCGGTCATTAGTTCCTACATACAGGTTCGCCGGAGCGGCGCAATTGCACCGCCTCTAATGGTATCCGCGCATGCAGGAGGAACATCGTGCGGCGGTCTGCTAGGTCCGATCACACAACCGACAGCGAGTGGAGGTGTCTATTCGCAACACATGCAAACCCTAGTTACAACGCCGAAGCGATCAACCGCATGAGTGTGCCACACCCCACTTTATATAGGCATCCGTCGCGGGATCAACACTTGGGCCTCGCACGGATCCTAAAGCCCATAAGTCTACTCGGCCACAATCCGAATACAGCTCGGATCACATCCGACCAGTGTCCTCGGATCCGACCTCGTAGGTTACTTCCCTTAAGCGCGCGACCCCTTAGGTTCAAGCCGGCTTGGTAGCAGTTCGGATCACCTCCGAACTGCATGGTTGGTAGCGGCCCCTAGAAAGGCATGTCGAACACCAAGCAGACTATGAAGCTGGTTAGGCGAACCTGTACATCATACTTCCATTCCTTTTGCCACACGATATATTTTGTCGAGCTCAAGACGAGTCTGTCATCCTTGTGCGAGCCCGACCTCTTTCTCGTTCCAGTGATGCCGACCACAAACTGGATTATCTCATAATCCCTGTCGCATGGCCATGCTTATCCTGGTCAAATCACACGAGGGGCCCAGAGTATATCTCTCCTGGTCGGAGGGGCAAATCCCATCTTGCCCGACCATGTCTCGCAGCATGGGTCTGGACAAGCCCGAAACCTACCTTTGTAACTACCCAGTCACGGAGTAGCGTTTGGTCGGCCCAAAGCAGGTTTGTCACCATCCCGAGCACATGTGCCAGCTCAGGTCTTAGGACATAGAACGTATGTTGTACTAGAGACTCACAGATGACATATCGCTGCGTCTCATAGTTGGGTCTGTCCGACTCGGATCTTATCTCGACTCGGATCCGACTACGTCGAATCCGACCAGACCTTTCCAAGTCCATATTATCCGGTTAGCATCCAATGCTCCATGGCTAGTGAGACCAAGCCATCGACCGTGTCATATGCTAGTCTAGTCGGCTGCGCGTCCACACAGCCTTTTCGACTAGGGACCTTTTGGGACAATCATCATACAATGCATAGTCCCACAAACAAGTCACGTACTTGCTGATACACATCATTGATAATGTCCAAGGACTATCTTTATTCATAAACACATTGGGAATAGCATCATACATGATTGCCTCTAGGGCATATCTCCAACAGTCTCCCACTTGCACTAGAGTCAATAAAATAGACATCGAATGCCCATAGCTATAACGTGCCCCTCATGCTTGGGTTGTGGAAGCGGCTTAGTCAACGGATCTGCAACATTTGCATCTGTGTGAATTTTGCATAACTCTACATCACCATTCTTTACGCTCTTCCGTATCAGGTGATATTTCCGATCTATATGTCTGACCATGTGGTGATTCCTCGGCTCCTTGGCTTGTGTGATGGCACCCGAATTATCACAATAAAGGTCCAACGGTTTTACCGAGGCTGGGAAAATACCAAGATCATCCAAAAAGTTCCGTATCCAAACACCTTCCTTCGCAGCTTCACAAGCCGCAATGTATTCGGCTTCTGTGGTAGAATCGGCCACCATATCTTGCTTGGAACTCATCCAGCTCACTGCTCCTCCATTCATGACATACACGAATCCGGACTCTGATCGACAATCATCTCTGTCGGTTTGGAAACTAGCATCGGCGTAACCCTTTACGACGAGCTCTTCCTCACCTCCATAAACTAGGAACATCTCTATAGTCCTTCTCAGGAACTTCAAAATAGTCTTCACCGCTGCCCAGTGACTCTCACCTAGGTTGGCCTGGTATCTACTTGTTAGGCTTATTGCAAAAGCAACATCGGGCCGCGTACATATCATGGCATACATGATGGATCCGATTGCCGAGGCATACGGAATCCTACTCATCCTGCTTCGTTCATCAGATGTCGAAGGACTCTGAGTCTCGCTTAGCTTTATACCATGTGAGAGTGGGAAGAACCCTTTCTTCGCCTCACTCATGTTGAACCGCTTCAACACTTTATCTATGTACGTGCTCTGTCTTAAGCCGAGCAGCCTCCTCGATCTATCTCTATAGATCTTAATGCCTAAAATATAACTTGCCATTCAATGACTACTTGACCGAATTCAGCATCGAAACATCATTTCCGATCAGTAGTATGGCATCCACGTACAAGATCAAAAACACTATCGAGCTCCCACTTAACTTCTTGTATAAAAAAGAGTCCTCTTCGCTTTTGATGAAGCCGAAACCAGTGACGACCTCATCAAAACAAATGTTCTAGCTCCGAGATGCTTGCCTCAACCCATAAATGGATCTCTTGAGCTTGCATACCTTACTAGCGCTAGTCAGATCGACAAAACCCTCGGGCTGTATCATATACACGTCCTCGGTTAAATTTCTGTGAAGGAAAGCCGTCTTGACATCCATCTGCCATATCTCGTAATCGAAATATGCAGCTATAGTTAGTACGATCCTCACCGATTTCAGCATTGCTACCGGTGAGTAAGTCTCGTCGTAGTCAATTCCTTGAACTTGTCCATAACCCTTAGCGACAAGCCGAGCTTTGTGGATCTAAACATTTCCATCCACATCGGTTTTCTTCTTAAAGACCCGTTTGCAACCAATGGCTGTTACGCCAGGCGGCGGATCAACCAAGTCCTAGACTTGATTCTCATCCATGGACTTTAACTCAGATCTCATGCCTCCAGCCATGCCTCGGAATCTGGGCTCACCATCGCTTCCGCATACGTGGCCGGCTCGTCGCTTTCTAGCAACAATACATCGCGCACTCTGCACAATCTCTCCGACCTTCATGGTTCCGGTACCGCTTCCACTATGGGTTCCATGACTGACTCCGGTATGATCTCATCACCAGCCGAGCCGTCCCCGAGTGGTCCTCGAATTTCTTTGAGTCGGACCGTCCTCCCACTGGCCTCGCGACTGAGAAACTCTTTCTCAAGGAAAACCCTGTTCCGAGCAACAAACACTTTGTTCTCTTCCCGGTTGTAGAAGCTATATCCCAAGGTTTCCCTCGGATGTCCCACAAATATGCATTTTTCCGACTTGGGTGTAAGCTTGTCTGACATAAGTCGCTTGACAAATGCTTCACAACCCCAAATCTTTAGAAAAGACAAACTGGGACTCTTCCCGTGTAACACCCCGCATGTAACTTGCCATATTTGTAACTCCGACTCTTGCCATTTTCGGCTATGTGCTATGTTATTTCCTCTGTGGTCGGGTTTTCTCTTTCGTTTTGCATTTTTTCATGTCATGCATTTTCATATCAAGTCATCATGTGCATTGCATTTGCATACGTGTTCGTCTCATGCATCCGAGCATTTTCCCCGTTGTCCGTTTTGCAATCCGGCGCTCCTATCTCCTCCGGTGCACCCCTCTTGTTTTCTTTCGTGTGCGGGTGTCAAACTTTCTCGGAATAGACCGAGGCTTGTCAAGTGGCCTTATTATACCACCCGGAGACTACCGGTCAAGTTTCGTTCCATTTGGAGGTCGTTTGGTACTCCAACGGTTAACCGGGCATCCGCAAAGTCCATTTGAGTGTCCAGCAAAACTCCCCCTAAAAACCAGCCCAAAACCCACCAAACTCTCTTCCATGCTCTAGGTCGTTCGATCACGATCGTGTGGGCGAAAACCGCACCTCATTTGGAGCCTCCTAGCTCCCTCTACCTATAAATATGTGGGCATCCCGAAAAACGAAATCGCAGTCTAAACCCTAGATTTTTTCCTCCGCGCCGCCGGACGCGTCCGCCTTCGGCCGGACACGTCCACCGCCGCAGCCGACCTCTCCCGCGCCGCCACGTCACCGCACGCCGCCGCGGCCCGCAGGCCCGACGGCCCGACGCCCGCGCGCCCGCCGCCGCCCGTTGCCCCGCGGGTCGCGCCGCCGCCGGCTCCCTCGCCGCCGACGCCGGACCTCCGGAGCTCCGCCGCCGTCCTCGCCATGCGCCGCCGCGGCCACCCTCCGCCGCCGGCGCGCCGTCCCCCGCCGCCGTCCCCGCCATCGCCGGCCACCGGCGCCCCCTTGCCGTCGCCTCCTTCCACTTCCCCGACGCCGGCCGCCCGCCATCGCCGGCCCCGAGCCGAGCTCGAGAGCTACGGGCCTCGATCCGATCTGGTATTCCCGCGCGTTGACTTTTCTCGCCCCTCAAAATCTTCCAAGTCCTCAAATTTTCTCAGTATGTGCCTCTGTTCGTGATGCCATAACTCCTTGCATGTAGCTCTGATTCGCGCGTGTAATATGTCAAATTGTTTGCCTCGTGATGATCTTTGTTTTGTTCAATTGCACCATGTTCATTAGAGGTCATCTTGATACCCAAATCTCTGTTGGAAGAGGGCTAGTTGCTGTTATTCTTTGGTTCTTATCAGAACTTGGAGATTTATCATTTTTGTATCTTTATTTATGTGCATCTTATGGGCATGAGCTCTACATGTGTTTTCAAGTATGCCATGCCATCTTTCCAGTGGTGTAGTCCATGTATTTTTCTGATCTCTGTGGTGACTAGCACAAGTATGCAAAGTAGGCCCCGTAATATTTCTGATTTCAGGGACTTGGTGATTTCTCCAAGTCCTTGTCTGCTGTTATTTTGTTGCCATGTAAACTTGATGCTACAGAGAGATCCATGCATATTTTGGAGATGTTCAGTAAGGATGTTTTGTATCTATAGCTGTAATTGATCCATTTCTGAAATTGTTTGCAATTATGGAGTGCCTTAGCATGACTAAATCTTGCTCTACTTTTGCTATAAAATATTTCTGGCAGATTCTTAACATGATATGCAATTTTGCCAAGCCTATTGTAGTTGATCCATACATGCTATGCTTGTGTTCTTGCCATGGTTAGCTTCATAAATATGCCGTATTGCTGTAGGTGTGCTTGGTTTGTAGTTCATTGCTCTGTAGTGAGTGAATCAAGCTCACAAAGAGGCCTACATATTATTATTTCTGCCATGCTCTGTTTTCTGCTAAGTCTGAAACCTGATAACGAAACTTGCTATGTTTACATGCTTTCCATCATTTCTTCTGGTCCTTTTTGGCTTATGGTCAGTAAGGGACTTTTGGCTTGTGCATTTAGTAGAACAGTGCCATGCCTTGCTTTGCTATGTTAAGTTCCTATAGCATGTTGATTTCGTGCTCTGAACATTGCTACCTGATGCTGTCTTCTGCCATGTCCAGTTTTTCACCAAGTCTGTGATCCTGTTATCTTTTGCACTTTTTCCATCCTTGTTTGAGCTTGATATGTTGTGAACTAGCCGTAGCTCAATGTTCATCTTTTGTCAAGCATCTCCTGTAGATTACTTCCATGTCCTTTTTTGCTATGTTGGGGTGCCGTAGCATTGTTACTTGTTGCATTTTAAGTGCTATCATGCTGTTTATCGCAGATTCGTGTCATTCTTGTTTTGCTTGCCATTTGCAAACCGTGCATCCGTTTCCGGTGATCTTTATATCGATTTCGACCGAAATCATCTCATCTTTCCAGTGGAATGCTTGGTTTGCCAAGTTACTGCCATGTTCATCATTTTCCTTCCGGAGCACGCATATGCATCGCACATCATATCTTGCATACCATACATGTTTTGCATCATGTTGCTTGTGCATTTCTCGTTGTTGATTGTGGTTCCGTTTGTTTGTGTTCTTGTCTTGGGTAGAGCCGGGAGACGAGTTCGTGAACGAGGAACCTGTTGAGTACGCTTACGAGTATCAAGCTTTCGACAACTCTGAGAACCTTGCAGGCAAGATGACCACCCCTCGAAATCACTTCTATCTTTGCTATGCTAGTTGTTCGCTCTATTGCCATGCTCCGCTACCTATCACATGCTATATCATGTCTCCCATTTTGCCATGTCAGCCTCTGACCATCCTTTCCTAGCAAACCGTTGTTTGGCTAAGTTACCGCTTTTGCTCAGCCCCTCTTATAGCGTTGCTAGTTGCAGGTGAAGTTGAAGTTTGTTCCATGTCGGAACATGGATATGTTGGGATATCACAATATCTCTTATTTAATTAATGCATCTATATATTTTGGTAAAGGGTGGAAGGCTCGGCCTTATGCCTGGTGTTTTGTTCCACTCTTGCCGCCCTAGTTACTGTTATTCCGGGATTATGTTCCTTGAGTTTGCGTTCCTTACGCGGTCGGGTGATTCATGGGACCCCCTTGACAGTTCGCCTTGAATAAAACTCCTCCAGCAAGGCCCAACTTTGGTTTTACCATTTGCCGCCTAAGCCTTTTTCCCCCGGGTTTTCGCGAACCCGAGGGTCATCTTTATTTAAACCCCCGGGCCAATGTTCCTCTGAGTGCTGGTCCAAACTAGAGCCACTTGCAGCGCCACCTTGGGGAAACTCGAGGATTGGTTTTAGTTGTACGTAGTGTTCATCCGGTGTGCCCTGAGAACGAGATATGTGCGGCTCCTATCGGGATTTGTCGGCACATTCGGGCGGCTTTGCTGGTCTTGTTTTACCATTGTCGAAATGTCTTGTAAACCGGGATTCCGAGACTGATCGGGTCTTTCCGGGAGAAGGTTTATCCTTCGTTGACCGTGAGAGCTTATGATGGGCTAAGTTGGGACACCCCTGCAGGGTATTATCTTTCGAAAGCCGTGCCCGCGGTTATGAGGCAGATGGGAATTTGTTAATGCCCGGTTGTAGAGAACTTGTCACTTGACCCAATTAAAATACATCAACTGCATGTGTAGCCGTGATGGTCTCTTCTCGGCGGAGTCCGGGAAGTGAACACGGTCTGAGTTATGCATGATGTAAGTAGGAGTTCAGGATCACTTCTTGGTCACTGCTAGATGATGTCCGTTCCGTTGCTTCTCTTCTCGCTCTCATTTGCACAAGTTAGCCACCATATATGCTTTTGCCGCTGCAGCTCCACCTTATTACACCTCCCTTTCCTGTAAGCTTAAATAGTCTTGATCTCGCGGGTGTGAGATTGCTGAGTCCTCGTGACTCACAGGTTCTACCAAAACAGTTGCAGGTGCCGACGATGCCAGTGCAGAGGATGGGGTCGATCTCAAGTGGGAGTTCGACAAGGAACGTGGTCGTTATTATGTGTCTTTTCCTGATGATCAGTAGTGGAGCCCAGTTGGGACGATCGGGGATCTAGCATTTGGGGTTGTCTTATTTTCATCTGGTTTTTGACCGTAGTCGGTCTATATGTTTGTATTTTGGATGATGTATGATAATATTCATGTATTGTGTGAAGTGGCGATTGTAAGCCAACTCTTTATCCCATTCTTGTTCATTACATGGGATTGTGTGAAGATGACCCTTCTTGCGACAAAACCACTATGCGGTTATGCCTCTAAGTCGTGCCTCGACACGTGGGAGATATAGCCGCATCGTGGGCGTTACATCCCGGTCCACATCTCATGTGGTGTCTTGTCTACGGATTTTGATGGTACCCTATTAAGTGTGAAAGCTGCAGTTTCTAGAGCGTATCCCCAGAATGACAACGGTAAATCCGATTTGATCATCATTGACCGGACCATGTCCAACAAGGTCCTATTCCTCCGTTCCGACACGCCGTTCTCTGTGGCGTACCCGGAGATGTGAGCTGAGGTACTATACCTCGGCTTTTCAGATGATCATCAAACTCCTGGCTCATGTACTCACCTCCACGATCAGATCGTAGGAGCTTTATAGTCTTGCCGAGCTGATTCTCAACCTCGTTCTAAAACTCTTTGAACTTTTCAAAAGTTTCCGACTTGTGCCTCATCAAATAGATATATCCATATCTACTCAAGTCGTCGGTAAAAGTCACGAAGTACTGATAGCCACCTCTGGTAGTTGTGCTCATTGGACCACACACATCACTATGTATAAGCTCCAATAGCTCGAACGCCCTCTCGCAACTCTTTGCAAAAGGAGACTTAGTCATCTTGCCGAGCAAGCATGATTCACATGTCTCGAATGACCCGAAGTCGGACGAAGTTAGGAGCCCATCATCATGGAGCTTCTTCATGCGTTTCAGACTAATGTGTCCAAGCTGGCAAAGCCAGAAGTATGTCGGATTTATATCATTTGGCTTATGCCTCTTGACATTCACGTTATTGACCGGTTCCTGTTCCAGATTCAATATAAATAGCCCATCAATAATGGGTGCATAGCCGTGGAACATACCATTCAAATAAAACAAACAACCATTGTCCTTTAAATTGAATTCATAACCCTGACACATCAAACATGAGGCAGAAATAATGTTCCCGACTAAGTGCAGGAATGTAATAACAATTATTCAATTCCAAAATAAATCCAGAAGCAAGCTCGAGCTGCATCGTGCCGACCTCCAACGCAGCAACTCTTGCTTTGTTGCCAACCCTGATGTCAATCTCCCCTTGTGCCACACGCCTAGTTCTTACCAGCCCCTGCATCAAGTTGCAAATATGAACAACCGATCCGGTATCAAATACCCAAGAGCTACTAGGTATGTCAGCAAGGGGAATGTCTATAATGTATGCAACAAGTGTACCTTTGCCTGAAGAAGCATTTCCGGCCTTCTTGCCATGCTCTGCAAGCCACTTGCTACAGTTCCTCTTCCAATGACCAGTTTCCTTGCAATGGTAGCAAATGGTCTTTGCGTCCGGTCCAGACTTTGGCGCAGCAGCGGAGGTTACCGTCTCCGTGCCCTTTGCCTTAGCCTTTTTCTTAGACCAACTCTTCTTGAACTTAGCCGATTTCCGCACCATCAACACTTGATGCGTGCCTTTCTTAATATCCTGCTTTGCCACTTTGAGCATCCCATGCAATTCAGTGAGCTTCTTATCCATGTCGTGCATATGATAGTTCGAGATGAACGACCCATAGCTAGGTGGAAGAGAACCCAGAACTGCATCTGTAACCAGCTCATCCAAGAGCGGGAAGCCCAACCTATCCAAAGCTTGCACATATCCGATCATCTTGATCACATGTGGGCTCAGTGGATCACCTTCCTTCAGCTTGCAATCAAGGATCGCCAGACGTTGAACCTTTCGGTCCTAGACTGTGTCTGAAACATGCTCTTGAGACTCTCAATCATATTGTAAGCCTCAACATTTTCGAAATGCTGTTGCAAATCGGGCTCCATACAAGCTAGCATCGGACAGCTGATCTCCATTGATTCATCAATGAGTTTCTGGTAGGCATTCTTAGTTGTGGTATTAGCATTATCGGCAGGTTCCTCTGGAAGTGGATCCTCTAGAACATGTTCCTTTTTATCATGCTTGAGAACAATTCTCAGATTTCTATACTAGGTGGTGAAGTTTGTTCCATTCAGTTTATCCTTTTCCAGAATTGATTTCAATGCAAAGTTGGGTTGAGCAGGTGGTGCCATTCATCTACAACAGAAAAATATGCAATCACTAAGCAATGTGTTTATGTAGAGTAATTCTAGCCTTAAACAGAAATACTCCCACTGAAGTTGGCATCCCTCCGCAAACTCTCAGTGATTCAGGATCCGGCTAGCGCATGCGACTAGTGAGCTTTAGCATCACTACTAGACAACATGCCTATCCGGTAAGCAACTCCTTGCTAATTGTATCTCTATACGACTCATGTCGGTCGGGAAGGTATCTCATACCCCGGCCCCCAACCTTCTTTGCCACAAGGCCCAAAACCGTTTTGATAGCCTTGTCAAGTTAACCTGATGCAGTGCATGTCCGTGTCCGACACGAACCCTTCAGTTCAAGGACACCCAGCAGCACCTCAATTTTATAAGCCCACTACTAGACGTACTTGACGTGCGAAGGTGCAACATCGGGGATGGAAATTCGCTTGATATTCATGAGGGATCTTTCAACCATTCTAACATGCATAGAAAACAAGAAGCATAACAATCACAAATAAACATATATTGTGAAATAGTATGGATCCTTCATGGACGTTCTTCCAGGTTGGCTCCGACTCCGATGACCATCTAGGAACTCCATCTTCTTTTGTCACGCCGGGACGCCAAGCCACCAACCTGATCTCTATTATCCAACTACTACAACTAGTAATGAATTTTACATAGAGTCACAAGTCGACACGCAGGTCGTTATACAATATAATGACAACACTTTGGCTCCTGCCGGCTGACAAACATGACATGCAGGCCATGTATAATTTACACACATGCATCACATACACATGAGCCATACTATTCACATCAAACCTGCAAAACAAAGTTATGCATAGAATCACATTCTACCGGTTTGTGTGTCGGGTACGAAATACACGGCGCTATGCACACGGCGAATCACGCCGAATTTTCCGATCTGACCGATCTCATCGATCATCGCGAGTCCGATTCGGATTTACGTTTCACAGTTAACCCCGATGGCGGATACCGACTGGTAGGGGTAGATCATGTCACGACCTCATCGATCCCGATTGACAGAAAACATAGCCTCGTCGATCCCCTTGTGTAGTTGATCTCATCAACCGTGCACATAGCCAATCTCTTAAACGACCACAGATCTCATCTGCCGCCTCCACATATCTAATATACATACGATCTGAATCCAAATCCTACAGCAGATGCTCCAATACCACTGTTGAGTTCTACGGTAGGGTGCGTCGACTGCAAATTAAAATTTTCCTACGTGCAGAACAACCAGGAACATGCGACGGGAGATGGATCACAGTTCGTTACCACTAGACGTGCAGTGTCGTGCAGCGAAAGAATAGTTGGGGCAGCACGTCCGCGTGGTTCGTCTCCTCCTCGTGCGATCTCCCTCGAACAGCCGGTCGTCGGTTCCTACGTACAGGTTCGCTGGAGCGGTGCAATTGCACCGCCTCTAACGGTATCCGCACGTGCAGGAGGAACGTCGTGCGGCGGACTGCTAGGTCCGATCACACAACCGGCAGCGAGTGGAGGTCTCTATTCGTAGCACATGCAAACCCTAGTGACAACGCCGAAGCGATCAACCGCATGAGTGTGCCACACCCCACTTTATATAGGCATCCGTCGCGGGCTCAACACTTGGGCCTCGCACGGATCCTAAAGCCCATAACTCTACTTGGCCACAATCCGAATATAGCTCGGATCACATCCGACCAGTGTCCTCGGATCCGACCTCATAGGTTCCTTCCCTTAAGCGCGCGACCCCTTAGGGTCAAGCCGGCTTGGTCGCAGTTCGGATCACCTCCGAACTGCATGGTTGGTAGCGGCCCCTAGCAAGGCACGCCGAACACCAAGCAGACTATGAAGCTGGTTAGGCGAACCTGTACATCATACTTCCATTCCTTTTGCCACACGATACATGTTGTCGAGCTCAAGGCGAGTCTGTCATCCTTGTGCTAGCCCGACCTCTTTCTCGTTCCAGTGATGCCGACCACAAACCGGATTATCTCATAATCCTTGTCGCACGGCCATACTTATCCTGGTCAGATCACACGAGGGGCCTAGAGTATATCTCTCCTGATCGGAGGGGCAAATCCCATCTTGCTCGACCATGTCTCGCAGCATGGGTCTGGACAAGCCCGAAACCTACCTTTGTAACTACCCAGTCACGGAGTAGCGTTTGGTCGGCCCAAAGCAGGTCTATCACCATCCCGAGTACATGTGCCAGCTCAGGTCTTAGGACATAGAACGTATGTTGTACTAGAGACTCACAGATGACATGTCGTTGCGTCTCATAGTTGGGTCTGTCCGACTCGGACCTTATCTCGACTCGGATCCGACTATGTTGAATCCGACCAGACCTATCCAAGTCCATATTATCCGGTTAGCATCCAATGCTCCATGGCTAGTGAGACCAAGCCATCGACCGTGTCATATGCTATTCTAGTAGGCTGCGCATCCACACAGCCCTTTCGACTAGGGACCTTTTAGGACAGTCATCATACAATGCATAGTCCCACAAACAAGGCACGTACTTGCTGATACACATCATTGATAATGTCCAAGGACTATCTTACCTTTAGCTCCTTGTGGGTTCGACACTCCATACTTATCACTTCCACCTTTGGAAATTGCTACGATGATTCCCTGCACTTGGGGATTATCAGGGGCACAGACGGAACGGGCGGCAGTGGGTAGTAGCCGGCGGGTGCTGGCGGCATGGGCTGGCGGGGGCGGCCAGAGGAGCAAGGCCGCCACGGGTGGTACCGGCGGCAAGAGCGGTGTGCTAGACCCGTTGCTTCAGCTTCGTCATCCGGCGCTCCTCAAGTTTGAGGTACGCGACGATGCGCTGGAAAGTGGGTTGCAGCAGCAGGGTGAGGTTGGACGCCGCGTTGCCGAAGTCCTCATTAAGACCGGCGGTGAGGGTGCTCAGCATGAGGTCGTCAGAGACCTTAGCGACGATGTCATGAAGCTCCTCAGCGAGCATCTTGAGCCTCATGCAGTACTCGTCAATGGTGGAGTTCTCCTGGTGACAGCCGAAGAACTCCTGCTGCAAGAAAACAAGGCACTGAAGTTTGTTGTCGGTGAAGACCGCGTTGATCTTGGCCCACACAATGTAGGCATCGTCGTCCTCAGTGACAACCGTGTGGAAGATGTCCTTCGAGACCGTCTGGTAGAACCAACGGATGAGCGTGGCCTCAATGGCGGACCACTCCGGGTCGCCGCGCATGTACGCGCTGTCCACGGAACCGTCGATGTGCTCGGTGAGATAGTACTCGCGGAAGACGAGGTTGAAGTAGGTCTTCCACGCGTAGTACAACGTGCTGGAGCTGTCGAGACGGATAGGGACCCGGGCCTCAATATTGAGGTCACGAATGGCGGCGGCGGAGGGTTCGGGACCAGCGAACGGGTTGGACGAGTGGGTGGTGGAGGAGCCGGGGGAGGACGGCCACGACATGACGGCGGCGTGCGGGCGCGGGGTAGCAGCTAGGGTTTTGTGGGGGAGGTGGCAGTGGTGTCGGGCGCGGCGGCTGAAAGAAGCTGCGGCGCGGGTGGAAGATCGCGGCGGCAGGCAAGCCAGGCGGCTACGCGGGCGCGACAAGAGGCGAGTGAGAGGCGGACGTGCTGGCTAGCTACGTGAAGAAAAGTCAGCGCGGCGGCTGGCTAGCGAGGCCGCGGCAGCATAGAGGAAAAAGTAGCGGCAGCGGCTGGCTAGCGGGGCGGAAGCTACGCACGGGCGGCGGCTGTGCAGGGTAGGAGGGGAGGGGCGCGGTGGCGCGGTGCGGTGGTGGGGTGCGGCGGCGGCGGACCCTAGGGCTAGATCGAAAAGGATGATACCATGTTAACAAATGATTTGCAATGCGATGTATTGATGGGGTGCTGGTGCATGCATATATAATACAAGGGAAGGCCTCTACCTCAACTATACAAGACTAGGAGGTGGACCACAACTCCAATACACGTGCAATACAAAATATATACTCAACACAACCGCTCCATCGCCCCCGCTTTCTTCCACGTTTCCGATAAGAACACCACCGCTGGGTTGTATGACCATATCAGGTCCCGAAGTTCGCCTACCGTTGAGTCCAACCCCAGTCCTCGACAGTTCCAGGCCAAGATAATCATTGCTCTCGGCGGCCCTGCTCCTTGGCAGGGTCCGCCGTTCTATCTTCATATTCAGAGATACGATCAAACACGGTAGACGTCTTCTGCCTAGTATCGCGAATGAATGCATCATGCCCTAACTGTCTATCATTTCCTTCCTTCGCTACCCACATCTGTCTTGGTCTCCTCTTTCGTGAACCAGGGGAGGTTTGGGAGCTCTCCCCCCGTCCACAATAGTCTGTGTTGTCCCTGCGAGGCTTCCTCACATAATAGCCATAGCCTTCTTCCTCTCAGTGGGGTAATGGTATCTTGTACTATATTGTCCTTCTCTCTCTCTGTACCTCGGCTTGCTCACTGCGTCTTCTAAACTCAGCCTGTTCCCGAGCAAACTCCTGTTGTCTTTGTTGTTCTTTTAGCTGTTCATGGAGATCCTCTCCCTCTTCCGCTCTATTTCATGCCTCAGGTCTCTCTCAGCCACCCACTCCCCACGGAAGCGATTCTTCACTGGGCTCGACACCTCCCCCTTTTCCGGTCTTCGCTCAGCGCCAGTGCGTGAGCTCGCCGGTTTATCAAAGTCTGCTTTCAAGTTTCGTTTGGTGGGAAGATTTCTCACACGTCCATGGTCGTCAGCCCTTTTGTTGCTGTCATTTGACTGAGAGCTGACAAAATTGTTGCGCTTATTTGCCTTTCCCTCTTTGCCTTCATTCATGGAGCCAATGCTCTGTCCGGGGGAGGCTCTCAACCGTCCCCCCCCCCATTGCGTCGATGAATCCACAGGGGGATCACATCTTCCATCAACATGCATGAGTCCGCACTCGAAACAGAAGTGTGGTATTTTTTCGTAATGGAAATCAAACTAGGTGCCTATTTTATTATCCCGAGATGCTTTAAGCTTGAAGCCCCGGACCAAAGGTTCAAACAACGAGTTTTTTGCTCTCACCCGAAACTAATTGCCTCTGGCCACTCCATCATGATCCACATCTACCTTCACAACATCCCCTAACCAATTTCCAAGGGCTTTACCAAATTCCTCTGTACGCTTCCCTGGTGGCAGATGCGTCACACGAACCCACACCTCTACCTTGTCAAACACCATCTTGGAGGGGCGGGTGTTACTCTCATAATCCTTCAGAGCGAGCACATTAAAATCATATTGCCAGGGTCCATTATTTATTGCGTGCTTCCAGTCACCTTCACTTCCAAAGTGCACCACAAATATATTGTCACCCATATCCCGGAACCTAGCTTCATGATGTGATCCCCATGCCCGCTGCATTGTTCGTTCAAGCACAACCCTATTGAGCGGTCGTGGGGAAAAGGACTTCCCCACAGCCGACCACTTGGTGTATTTGGGCAAGATCTGATCTTCTTCCTCAAACACGAACCCCTCCGCTTCTTTAACCATCAGGATGATCCCTCCCGATCTAGCCGACAGGCTTGCTGTGGGATCTGGTGTTTTGCTTTCGACCGGGGACTTTGCAGCGCCCCTGATCCCAGGAGTGCCCGGAGTTGTAGCCGCCGCCGGGGTCGCCTTCTTCATCGGGGATCCCTTCTCCTTTCCCTTCGCCCTCTCCGCCATAGCTCTGCTCCGTGGAGAAGAAAGACTGCACCGATCTGTGTCGAGGGAAGAGTCGTCGCCGCCCCCGATCACCTTCGGAACCTCACCACCCCCGTCCAGGAACCCTAACCCTAGCGAAGGAGGACGGTCGCCACGCGATCGCCTTCCCAATCGCCCTCCGTGTTCCTTTACGTGGTGGACCCGCCCTCACACACGTACCGCTGTCAACTATAAGATATTATATCTTCTCACCGCTGACCAAATTAGCGCAAAAAAAAGTAGCACTATTTTTAATATAAATTAAGACTTTCCTTTTGAGGCAAGATAAAGTTACTTTAATTAGAAAAAATTACTCTTAGCTGCTAAGCCAACCAGTCATCGATCATTATAATAAGCAATTGGGTCGTGATCATCTATGCCAGTAGTCACCGCTGTAATTCCTTCCATGTTGTAATGAATCATTTCAAGGCCTGGTTCTTTTCGCTTAGAATACTGCAGAATCAAGATTCTAGAAAATTCTTCCAGAATCTGCTTCCCAGATAATCTGCCATCAAGTTCTTTTTTGAATTGCAGTTTGAGATTCTGGATTGAGTTTGGTGATAAAATCTCTGTAATACCCTTAAACAGAACTATTTGATAAATTGTTAACACTTTGTTATTCAAATAGTACCTTCTCAAATGTGAGTATGACAGTGACTTTCGAACAAGGTCACTCGAACATTTTGACAACTTTTAAATTTTACAAATTTCAAATATTGAAACTTAATAGTTATAATATTAAGTTTTTATCAAGTTTCATTTGTTTTTAAGGTTTAGGGTTTAGAGCTTTAAGGTTTACTATTTAAAACCTGGTGATTTTATCCCTCATCGTGTCAAGTTTTAATAGATGAAATTTCATGAAAATTTTAAAACTTATCAAAATGTATTCAAAAGTGGTCTTATTTGAAATCCCTCATCACATGAAAAACAAATATTCAAAACAAAATGTAAATTGTACTTTCGGTTCAAAAGATACACTAGATTCAAATTGAATGTTAAAATGAAAGGCATGGGAAATCAGATGGGTGGAGTGTGGCACCCCGATCCGCATGGAACAGGGGGCCTTCGCACGTCAGCCCAGGATAACACTTGACGCACGACAGGTCCAAGATACAGCATTCCATGTACAAGAATATTCATCAAATACATGTATAGAGGAGTACATCATTGATTAATACAATTATCTGGCATAGCCCTAAGGCTATTTAAAAGGCGGCGGAATTCTTGGTTTGCCGGCTCATCAACTCTGGCTGGGCTGCACAACTCACAGGACTGGCAAGATTACGTCCTAGCACGACGGATCAAGCGAACAATTCGAGTACGAGAAATCAATCTAGGCCCTCTCCGGCACCCTGCCGGAGGGGGTCATCATCATCAGAGGGCATGGAGGAGGATCCCGGAGGGGCCATCATCACCATGAAGGCCAAGGACCAGAGGGAGAACCTCTCCCCATCCAGGGGGAGGCCATGGAGGAGGAAGCACAAGGGGGAGGACCTCTCCTCCTCTCTCTCTTGGTGGCGCCGGAGTGCCATCGGGAGGGGAATCATCACCGCGGTGATCGTGCTCATCAACATCATCATCCTCATCTCTTTTACGCGGTCCACTCTCCCGCACCCCGCTATAATCCCTACTTGAACATGGTGCTTTATGCCACATATTATGATCCAATGATGTGTTGCCATCCTATGATGTTTTGAGTAGATATCCTTTGTCTTTGGGTTGATTGATGATCTAGATTGGTACGAGTTGTATGTTTTATTTTGGTGATGTCCTATGGTGCCCTCCGTGTCGCGCAAGCGTGAGGGATTCCCGCTGTAGGGTGTTGCAATACGTTCATGATTCGCTTATAGTGGGTTGGTGAGTGACTGAAACACAAACCCGAGTAAGGGGGTTGTTGCGTATGGGAATAAAGAGGACTTGATGCTTTAATGCTATGGTTGGGTTTTACCTTAATGATCTTTAGTAGTTGTGGATGCTTGCTAGAGTTCCAATCATAAGTGCATATGGTCCAAGTAGAGAAAGTATGTTAGCTTATGCCTCTCCCTCATATGAAATTGCAATGATGACTACTGGTCTTGTTAACAATTTCCTAGGACAATTCCGCACACCGATCCATCATTATTCCACACTCGCTATTTATAATATTTAGTAATATATTCTAACTTTATAATAACAGCACCTACTTTTATGTTTTAGCCCTCCGATACCATACAAAGTTATCCTCTTCATACCCACAACGTAGTTTTATTTCTCGTTGCTAGTTGGAAGCAAACATTCGGTGTACGTAGAGTCGTATCAGTGGCAGATAGGGCTTGACAGAATATTGATCTTTATTCATAAACACATAGGAAATATCATCATACATGATTGCCTCTAGGGCATATCTCCAACACCACAAAGGCGTCTGGAGAACTCCACAGTCGAGTGAGCAAGGCATATCTTGGACTGCCAAATTTAGTCACTAAAAGAAAGGGCTCACCAGCTGCTATCTGTTCGGCTTGCTGGATCTCCTCGCGAGCTGCTCGGGATTTGGTCCGCGCCTCCTTGGCCTATTGAAGGGCCTTGGCGAGGTCGGTCGCCTGGGCTTTATTCTTCTCCTCTAGGGACTCGCACTTGCTGGCAGTGTCCTTGAGCGCTTGCTCCACTTCGGTCAACCGCTCCTCGTACTGGCGGCGGACGACCTGTTCAGACTTCAAGTCCTTGGTCGCTTTATCAGCGACCGCTTTGTTCACCCTTGCCTGCTCCTTGCCCTGGGCAAGTTCACCCCTTAGGGTCTCGACCACAGCAGCACTGCCTGCAATCATACACATAGCAGCACATGAGCTTTGACTCGGAGTCGGCATATCAATACATGCATGAACGAGGTATTTGAAACATACCTTGCGCCTCATCAAACCTCTTGTTGATACGGACGAGATCCTCATCGGCCAGCCCCAGCTTACGCTTGAGCTCGAATACTTCAGCGGCATGGGCGGTTGCCGCTAACAGTGAAGCCTGTTTCTCAAAATATAAAAGTACATTATCTCCTGCGAATCTCATCGATCCTCTGTTCGGCCTTTTTCCAAAAGCCGAACAGAGTCTCAGGGGCCACTATCTATACACAGGCATATTTTTCATATGACAAGCGGCTAAAAATATTACATTGCATACCTCGAAGCCTGTTAGTAGGCTGGTAAAGGCTTCGTTGAGCCCGCTTTTGGTGGATTGAACCTTCTCAACCAGCATGCCCATTAGGGTACGGTGTTCTTCCAAAACGGACGCACTACGTAGTGCGTCCGACAAAGTGTTCGGCGCCTCCGGATTAGAGGAGGTCGCCACCAGAATAGGCGCTCCCCCTCCTCCGAAGGGGGTCGCTCATTCGATCCTGGAGCCACTTGGGTCTCCGGAATGGCATCTGGCTGGGGGCCGGATTGGTCAGGGCCCCCATCGTTGGTCTCCATGGGGGTTGTACCCCCCATGTTCTCGGCAGCCGAGGCATTACCCTCTGGCACCGTCTCGGCAGTCTCCCGCACCTCTCCGAGGCACGAAGAGATCCTTTGGGATAACACCTCGGCGTCATCCGCAATAGGTGGCAGGGAGGTTCGCGGAGGCGTCTCACTCTCCATCATCTCCAACGCCAGAGAGTTCCCCGAAGATGAAGATAGTTGGGGGAGATCGCAGGCCGGACTGCAGCGCATGATTTAATATGATTCCCATGATTCATAAAAGATTGGATGTGTGTAGAGCATCCTTAGATACTTACGATTCGGCCTGGGGCTTGGCCCTAGGGCGCTGCTTGGGGACGGCTTCGGCGTCCAAATCCGAGCCATCCGATAGGGATACCTTCCCCATCTTGGACGCCTCTGCCTCCGGCTCTACGGAGGCCGCCCTCTTCTTCCCCTTGTGAGGAGGGTCGTCTTCTTCCTCCTCCTCTTCGTCCTTATCTTCCTCATGGGAGGAGGGAGCGTCAGTCCCTCCGGACGTCACGTCCGAAGTACCTTCCTGGTGGAGGCCGCTTTCGGCCTCCTTGCTCTTCTTCTTCTTGTCCTTCTTCACCGGCGCCTGGTATGTGCCGGGACCAGCATCCTCATTAGTAGAGGTTTAGCTGGGTTTTCGGGCAGTGGAGCTGGACATCTGATCCGCTCCGCCTTCTTAGTCCAGCCCTGTTTAGAGGATGGAATTCTCAATACACTCCTTTAATTAATAAACTAAGCTATGTTCGGAAATTGAACACTTACCGGGGTGGTCGGATGATTGCAGTCAAGGCCGATGTCCTCGGACGTCTTCCGCCACGACTTATGGGCCTTGACGAGCAGCTTCCAGATCTCTTTGTGCGTCACACCAAAGAATCGCTGCAGGGTCCGTGGCCCTTCTGGATTGAACTCCCACATACGGAGAGGCCGTCGCTGGCAGGGAAGGGTTCGGTGGACGAGCATCACCTGGATTACGTTAGTGAGGTTGGTGCCCTGTTCTATGATACTTTTGATGCGCTTTTGCAACATCAACACCTCATCGGACAATCCCCAGTCCAGACCCTTGTTGGTCCATGATGCAAGCCGCAGCGGGGGTCCGGATCTGAATGCAGGAGTGGCCGCCCACTTGGTGCCGCGGGGTTCAGTGATGTAAAACCACTCCTGCTACCATACCTTGACGGTCTCCACAAAGGCCCCTTTGGGCCAGGTAACGCTGGGGAGCTTGCTCACCATGGCACCGCCACAATCCGCGTGCTGCCCGCCAACCACCTTCGGCTTCACATTGAAGGCCTTGAGCCACAAGCCGAAGTGTGGGGGGATGCGGAGGAATGCCTCACACATGACTGTAACGCCCCGGATGTAACTTGCCATATTTGTACTCTGACTCTTGCCATTTTCGGCTTTAAGTTATGAGATTCCCTTCGTGGTTGGGTTTTGTCTTCATTTTGCATTTTGTTCATGTCATGCATTTCATTTCCATGTCATCATGTGCATCGCATTTGCATACGTGTTTGTCTCATGCATCCGAGCATTCTCCCCGTTGTCCGTTTTGTAATCCGACACTCCCACATGCACCGACGCACCCCTCTTGTCTCTTTTCGTGAGCGGGTGTTAAACGATCTCGGAATGGACCGAGATTTGCCAAGTGGCCTTGGTACACCATCGGTAGACCGCCTGTCAAATTTCGTTCCATTTGGAGGTCGTTTGATGCTCCAACGGTTAACCGGGTAACCGCAAAAGCCTCTTGTGTATTGCAGCCCAACACCCCTCCAAAACGGCCCAATAACCCTTCCAAACCACTCCCATGTCCTCCGTCGTCGGATCACGATCGCGTGGTCGAAAACTACACTCCATTTGGACACTCCTACCTCCTCCTAGCTATAAATATGTGATCCCCTCCGAAAATCTCGCAGTCTAACCCTAGCCCCTACCCCACTCCGCCGCCGGACACGTCCGGTCTGCACCGGACAGGAGCCCGCCGCCGCCCGCGGCCCATCGGGGCGCGCCACATGGTGCCGCGCCCACTTCCCCGCCGAAGCCCATCGGGCCCGCCTCCGGCCCCCGCGGCCCGCACCGCGCTGCGCCGCCGCGCCCGTCCTCCGCCTCCTCCTGCCCCGACGCCCGCGCCCCCGGTCGCCGCCGCCCGCGCCCCGGTCGTCGCCCCCGCGCCCTTCCTCGCCCGCGCCGCTGGCGAGTGCCGACCTCACCGCCGTCCGCGCCGGAGACCGCCGCCCCGCCGTGCGCCCGCGACCCCGCCGCCTCGCCGCCCCGGATCCGCTCCTCCCTCGTCCTCTCTGGCGAGCTTCGTCGACTCGGGCCGCTGTCTCCCTCAACTCCGGCGAGATCTCGTCGGGTGGACGAGATCCACCCGCTCCTCGTAGCAAACAGCCTCCCCACGTCCCGATCCACTCCGCCCCGATCCACTCCGTCCCGGAACCACCCCATCCCGCGTTGACTTCCGCGGAGGTGAAATTCCACCAAGTCCCGGAGCTCTCTGTTATTTTTATGTCATGTTCATCATGTCATATCTCCATGCTCGGTGCTCCGATTTGTGCATACAATATGTCAAAATGTTCATCATGAGACGCTCTCCATTTTGTTCCATTGTGCCATGCTTTTTTGAGTTCATCTTGATGCCTAAATCATCGCTGTAAGAGAGCTATATGATGTTTACTGCTGTTACTTATCAGATTATGATGTTTTGTCATTTTTGTTGCTTTTGATGTGTGCATCTTATGAGAATGAGCTCTACATATGTTTTGGGCTATGCCATGCATCTTTACAGGGGTGTATGCCATGTATTTGTGTGATCAATGTGGTGACCAGCACAAGCATGCAAAGTAGCTCTCGTGATATTGCTGATTTCAGGGACTCAGAAATTTCTCTGCTGATATTTTTATGCCATGTATCCATGTTGCTACAGTGAGATCCATGCTTCTTTTGAGTATGTTTAGTAAGGATGTTTTGGACATATAGATGTGCTCTATCCATCCATGCCCCTGTTTGCAATTATGGAGTGCCCTAACATGTATCAATCTTGCTCTACTTTTGCTATAAAATGTTCCTAGCAGATTGTTTACATATTAATCAATTTTGCCAAGGTAGTTGTAGTTGATCCTTGCATGCTATGAGCTTGTTCTTGCCATGGTTAGTTTCATGAACATGTCTTATTTCTTATTCTATGCTTATCTTGTCTTGCAATGGCTTGTGATGAGTGAATCGAGCTCGCAAAGATGCCTTCATAATTCTGCTAATGTCATGCTCTGTTTTCTGCCAAGTCTGAATCTGGTAATAAACCTTGCTATGTTTATAGAGGTGCCATCATATCTTTTGTGCCTTTTGGCTCCTGATAAGTAAGGGAATTTTGTTCTATGCATTTACTAGATTCATGCCATGCCTTGATTTGCTATGATATGTTCCTGTAGCATGTTGTTTGCTTGCTCTAAACATGGCTTCCTGATGTTATTTCTGGCATGTTAGTATTTTCACCAAGTCTGTGAAGCTGATATCTTTTGCACTTTTGCCATGCTTGTTTGAACCTGCTCTATTGTGATTTAGCCATAGCTCAGTGTTCATGTTTTGTCAAGCATCTTGAGTAAATCACTGTCATATGCTTTGTTGTTATGTTGGAGTGCAGTAGCTTAGTTTCTTGTTGCATACTAAATGGCATCGTGCTGTTAATCGCAGAATTGTGCCATCCTTGTTTTGCTTGTCATTTGCATATCCGATTCCGGTGATCCTTATATCGATTTCAACCGAAATCGTCTCATCTTTCCAGTGGCATACTTGGTTTGCCAAGTTGATGCCTTGTTCATATTTTCCCTTCCGGAGCACGCATATGCATTGCATATCACATCTTGCATATCATGCCATGTATTGCATCATGTTGCTTGTGCGTTGCCCGTGATTGATCGTTGGTCCTTTGCTTGTGTTCTTGTTTTGGGTAGAGCCGGGAGACGAGAACGCTTACGAGGAACCTGTTGAGAACGCTTACGAGGATCAAGCTTTCGACAACTCTGAGAACTTTGCAGGCAAGATGACCATACCCTCGATATCACTTCTATCTTTGCTTGCTAGCTGTTCGCTCTATTGCTATGCTGCGCTACCTACCACTTGCTATATCATGCCTCCCATATGGCCATGTCAAGCCTCTAACCCACCTTTCCTAGCAAACCGTTGTTTGGCTATGTTACCGCTTTTGCTCAGCCCCTCTTATAGCGTTGCTAGTTGCAGGTGGAGATGAAGTTGGTTCCATGTTGGAACATGGATATTTTGGGATATCACAATATATCTTATTTAATTAATACTTGGTAAAGGGTGGAAGGCTCGGCCTTATGCCTGGTGTTTTGTTTCAATCTTGCCGCCTCAGTTTCCGTCATACCGGTGTTATGTTCCTTGATTTTGCGTTCCTTACGCGGTTGGGTGATAATGGGAACCCCTAAGCCTTTTTCCCTCGGGTTTCGCGGACTCAAGGGTCATCTTTATTTTAACCCCCCCCCCCCCGGGCTAGCGCTCCTCTAAGTGTTGGTCCGAACCGAGCAGCCTGCGGGGCCACCTTGGGGAAACTCGAGGCCTGGTTTTACTCGTAGCTTGACTTATCCGGTGTGCCCTGAGAACGAGATGTGTGCAGCTCCTATCGGGATTTGTCGGCACATTCGGGCGGCTTTGCTGGTCTTGTTTTACCATTGTCGAAATGTCTTGTAACCGGGATTCCGAGTCTAATCGGGTCTTCCCGGGAGAAGGAATATCCTTCGATGACCGTGAGAGCTTGTGATGGGCTAAGTTGGGACACCCCTGCAGGGTATTATCTTTTGAAAGCCGTGCCCGCGGTTATGTGGCAGATGGGAATTTGTTAATATGCGGTTGTAGAGAACTTGACACTTGACTTAATTAAAATACATCAACCGCGTGTGTAGCCGTGATGGTCTCTTTTCGGGCAAAAATCCAGGCAATTCTTTTAAAAATCCGGGTCAATAGGCCAGCTTCATAACCAATTTGCCTTCAATGCTCTGACTTGACATATTGGTCTTGAAATATTCAACTTATATCCAGCCGGCTTGAAGATGTAAAACTTGCCGGTTTATGATTACCACCATTGTCGGGTTACAAAAGCTGATAATTCCGGGTCATGATTGTTGCCAACGCCGGTTCATGATTATTGATGACGCCGGGTTGTAGACACAGGGTTATAATGATTGGTCACGCCGGGTCAATCTGGTTTGCTCAAAACAGAGAATTTGAAAATATTTCTTCGATAATAATATAATACTTGTAGCCCCCAAGTTTTGAGTAGAACAAAGTGATGGCTTAAGACTTGCTTCAATATAAATGCTGCCCGTTTGAAGAAATCCATATTGTTCATCTCAGTCACTAGTAAAAACTGAATACTCCATATTATGTAGCCCCCAAGTGCCGGGTTGTCATGCTTGCAGCAACCTGGGACTTGTAATTGCCTTATGCTCATATAAACTTCAACCGGCGTAACCCCCAAGGGCCGGGTCATTATGCAATAATGAGCAGGGACTTTGTAAATATGATCATGTAAACTTGACCAGCAACGTGTAGCTCCCAAGGGCCGGGTCAGTAAGATATTACCGAGCTGGGACTTTGTATATGATTCATTGATAATAACAGTATATGATGTAATCTCCACCATGGGGCTTGAACCCACGTCCACAAGGTTAAGAGCTTTGTACTCTACCAACTGAATAGTGGATCTTTCAATATAATGGATTAAGGCTTGTGTACCTTGAACTTTTGACAGGAGCAATTGGTAGCCCCCAAGGGCCGGCTCATTTAGAATGTGATGAGTCGGGTCTTCAATAAGTTGAGCAAAAAAATGTCTTTACATTAGCCCCCAAGTGCCATGGTGCATGCTGGCAGTGACATGGGACTTGCATATTTGATGTGATCTCAATTTAAATAATGTAGCCCCCAAGTGCCGGGTTGTAAGCCTGCAGCGACTCGGGGCTATTCTTTCCATTGTAGAATAAATCATATCCATTGATAAAATAATATCCATTGCGCCAAAGCGACTTTGAATACCTCATCTGTTGATAAGTCAATCCGGAGTTTAAATACCCGGCGGCTCTTGGCCGATGGCGATTTAATACGCCTCCATTGTAAGCCGGAATTTTTATAACCCGGCGGCTTATAGCCTTTGAGAAAATCAAGAATTGATAACCCTTTTGAGACACCAATTTCAGTCTTTGATGATGGGCTTGAACTTAATCATTTATGTAAGTCATAGCTCTGTAAATCCTGCACAGAGTTTAAACAACATATGCCCTGGCGACTTAACGTTAAAAGCCAGGGCGGGTAACCACCCAAATGTAGTCTTATCCTGCACACAAGTAGACCACAAGATCCCTTGGCGGTTTACCGCAGGGCGGGTCATAATATCTCACATATAACCACTGTGATATTGAATTTGTACTGCCGGTTTACATGACCTGTGCAGTAAGGGTGATAACCCAATCCTTAGAAGCCAATGCTTCCACATAGATGATGATTGTCATAAGCTGGCGATTTATCATTGAAAATCAAGCCGGGTTAAATAACAACCACTCATATACACTTTAGATATGAAAAAGAGCTTCAAATAAAATCCAAAAATTGTTTGCAAAAAGAGACTTAAAAAATGTTGAGGCTTCTGATTCGAATATGATCAGAAAACCGTCCCAAAGGGGTTAAGCTAAGATTCGAATACGATCATATAGCCCCCAGTGGCTTTGGCGTTGCCGATCAAGAGGGTACCGACAGCTATGTTCTCTTTGGTTCGAATACGACCTATGTTTGAACAGGAAGCCCCCAAATGACCTTGAGAATTGTTTAACGACGCTGATTCGAATACGATCCACGTCGGTTCCCAAAAGGGGTTGAGCTATGATTCGAATACGATCAAGAAGCCCCCTAGTGAGCTCGGCAGTGCGCCAATCAAAAGGGTACCGACAGCTATGTTCTCTTTGGTTCGAATACGACCTATGTTTGAACAGGAAGCCCCCTAGTGATCATGAGAATATTTAACGACTCTGATTCGAATACGATCAGGGTCACACCAAAAGGGTTAAGCTAAATTCGAATACGATCAGCTCCCAATGGCCATTAAAGCAGGGTACCTATGTTTGAGTTGTGCTTTGTAACCGACTCTCTTTGGTCCTTTTAATTTTTCCTGAGAAATCGAACTTTTGCGAGAGATAAATTCTTTTTTGAACCGGAAATTTGTAAACCGGATATTGAGAGCTTCAAAGCTTTATAAGATATAAATTTACCTTGAGCCCGATTTTGAACCGGATTTGAGAGCCTCAAAACTTTGTGGCAGATAAATTTCCCTTGAACCGGATTTTAAACCGGATATTTAAGAGCTTCAGTGCTTTCTGGGAGATGTCAAGTCTCTTGAGCCGGATCTAAGCCGGAAATTTTTTGACGGCCTTTAAACTTTTTACCAATATGGCGGTAGCCTCCGGGACCAGGTTATTTTTCCCTCCAATGACCCGGAGTTCTTGAATGCATTGAAACCGACCAATGCTGCCGAGTCATATCATTGTAGCCCCCGAGTCTCAAGACGACTCGAGGAGTTGGCTTTGAGATTCTCCATACTGATCATAGCATAAGGTGTATATCATTGGTATTGATAGCGCGATGTGAATCCACAGAAGGTTGAGGTGACTGCGGCGGGTTATAAATGATCCTGTATGAGCCATGTCAGCAACTCGGCCAATGGTCCCTTCCAACTGGCTGTTTGAAGTTAACCAAACTATAGTGGCGGCAACTTGTGCCCCTGCCCATTTGAACCATCCAGTGGAGACGGCGGCTGATAATACATGATAATTTACCTTCAATTTTGCTGGAAGAAAAAACCGGGCTTCCCAAGCAGTAACTTGCTCATACTCAATAATCAGCTCACGCAGACAGGTGTGGCCCGGTATGTTGATATAGACCAGGCCGCAGGAGACAGACGGTAAAAACAACCGTAGCATCAGAGGTGGTACAGACAGATGAGTTGGTCACGATGTTGTAAACCGGTGTGGTCGGGCAAGTCAATCGCCGGCGCGGTAAGCCGCGCGGATGGGCGAGTCAACCACGTCGCGTTGATGTAGTGAACAATTGTCCTGATATGTCAGGCCAGAAATTATCCACCGTGGAGTTGATGATCATCACGGTGAAGGTGAAATCAATCACGGCCAAATCGGCCGCGGGAGCAGACAGATGAGCCGGCCGCGGCGTTGTAAGCCAGTGCGGACGAGCAAGTTGTCCTCCGCGTTGTAACCCGGCGCGGACGCACGAACGGGCGGCGAGGGCGGACGGGCGAGTCATCCGTGGAGTTGTAAGGTGGTGCGGACGGGCGAGTCGGCCGGCGCGTTGATGTAAACCGGACCGCGATACGCGTGTTCGTGAAGCTGCGCGGCACAACCGAACATGCCTCCGCGGTGTAATACCACCCCTTTTTCCTTTAATAGCCGCCCTGCATAAAAATATTACAGGCCAGAGTAATTGTTTTTTGACAAAAGGAATATGTGCCAAAATTATATTTAGAAGGATATCACCTGATTCGCCCGGTCAACAGACGAGTCGACCGTGGCATTGTAAAACGGCGTGGACGGGAGAGTCGGCCACGGGGTCGGATGGGTAAGTCGCCCATAGTGTTGTAAACCGTCACGGACAAGCGAGTTGTCCTCCACGTTGTAACCTGGCGCGGACACGTAAACCGGCCGCGAGGGCGGACGGGCGAGTCAATCATGAAGACTGATCCGGAGGCGGGTCGCTCGTGCATGTTGAACTCCCCCCTCCCTTTTTTTCCTAAACACCCGGGTTTTTGAATCGCGCGTCTGCTGTCTGATTATATCCGTAGACATCTGCAGAGCAATTTGGAAACAAGGCGAGGCGGCGTAGCCGGGGTGGCTCGATGCGCCGGTGAGGTAACTTGGCGGCGGCAACTTATGGCAGCAGAACCGGTTCAACCCGGCGTCGTACATCAATGAAGGATGATCAGCGCCGGCGACTTACACCCAGTAAAATGAGACCACGACATCGGGCTTCGGCAGCGGAGGCGGCAGAGACGGCCCGGCGGCGGCCACGGTGTGGCAGAGACGAAGGGCGGGCGACGGCGTGGCGGCCCGGCGTCTCAAGAGGCGGTCCACGGCTGAGGTAAGCCGCGCGGATGCGGATCGTAGTGGCGATGCGAGCCGACGGAGGTAACCGACAAAACTGCATGCATGCTGATATGGTATCTTCCCAGGAGCCGGCGTAATGTTGTACTGTGTGCCAATTAAACTTGGAAATCCGTGTAGCATTAGTACTAGATGCAGAGTACTTGTAGCTGTATTTAGTCCCCACGTGAGGAGCTCTTGGGGCATCTTACTGTGCGCCACAATCAACGGTGCCTTTGAGGAAATTAACCGTGGAGACGTGAGATTGTGGCCGTCCTGCTGCCAGTCCCTTTTGTCTTGATCTGCATACACAATTTTAGTGCCCAAGTCTTCGGTCATTGAATCTGGTCTCTTTTGTTTTCTCTGCTTCATCTGATACTGGCAGACAAAGTGATTTTCTTTTCCTCCTAGTCCCAGTGGGTTGCATGAATCCGTACCGGTCCCCCGTTTTCCTTTTCTTTTTAATATAATATGCGCAACACAGGGCACATGGATTGTAGTCGCCGTCTTAGAACTTGGTGTTTCCCGGGCCTTGTGCATCAGTACAGTATTCCCACATCGTGAACACCACTTCAAGGGAAAAAACAACCACCGATGATTGATCTATTCTTTCGCTGTCGCCAAAAACCTTTTTGATCTTGATCGATGAACTCGAAGTCGATGTAGCTACTTTCGTTCCGGTTAATCGCGAGCTTTATCATAGCGACCCGGTGTTCCGCGGCTCAGCAGAAATCTTGTTGGTCTCAGCGACCCGGAAATAATTGAATCAACTATACGATGAAGGTGGATAGAGTGCAGCCCTAATCTCAGTAGAACTCAAATCTCCCAGATCGTAAATCTGAACCAGTGAACTTTAAAAACTGATGTAGATCCTTTCGAACCAATCCTTCTTCAACTGACTAATCTTGAGCTTCTTGATCCCTAAACTAGATCCCTCCAAGAACTCAACACCACCATGCGCAGGCCCCACGGTGGGCGCCAACTGTCGTGGAATTGTCACAGCAGATGTCCTTAGTGTCAGGACTTAATCGCGAGGCCAACGCATCTATGTGGTAGCTAGAGAGGGGTTGAGCGGAATCAAGAGACGCAACACAAGACAAGAATTTAGACAGCTTCGGGCCCCAGGAAACATCACCCGGTAACAGCCCTACATGCTGTTTGAGGCTAGGTCCCATTATGATCACGGGAGAGTCGCCGGGAACCGGCTCTCGGTGTCTAGCCCTAGAGATCGTTTCTTGTTACTTGTCCCTCTTTGGGGTGCCCTGCCCCTCCTTATATAAGTTAGAGGGGCGGGTTACATGCGGAGTCCTAGTAGGACTAGGACTAGTCTATCTTTTCTTACAAGTTGAATACAAGTCCGGGTCTTGCTTCCTCGTAAAGGAAATATTCGTCATCCCTTTCTCCTTAAGCCGGCCCACCATACATGAGCCGGCCTTCTAGGCCTTGGGCCTAGTCTTCTGTCTGACCCACCGTCGGGGCCATCCATGAGTCGTCTGGTTCATGAGCTGCCTGACCAATGAGCCGCCAGACCCATGAGTCGCTAGTCCTCCGCCGGGTCATCGGTGAAATGCCAAGTCCGGCCGGGTCATACTCCCGGCCGGGTCATACCGCGGGGTATATCCCCGACAGGAAGTGAACACGGTTCGGGTTATGTACGAACGTAAGTAGTTTCAGGATCACTTCTTGATCACTTCTAGCTTCGCGACCGTTGCGTTGCTCCTCTTCTCGCTCTTACTTGCGTATGTTAGCCACCATATTTGCTTAGTGCTTGCTGCAGCTCCACCTCATTACCCCATCCTTCCTATAAGCTTAAATAGTCTTGATCTCGCGGGTGTGAGATTGCTGAGTCCTCGTGACTCACAGATTCTACCAAAACAGTTGCAGGTGCCGACGATACCAGTGCAGGTGACGCAACCGAGCTCAAGTGGGAGTTCGACGAGGAACTTGGTCGTTACTATGTTTCGTTTCCTGATGATCAGTAGTGGAGCCCAGTTGGGATGATCGGGGACCTAGCATTTGGGGTTGTCTTCTTTTATTTCGGTTCCGTACTCGGACCTTGATTGTACTCTGTATGATGTATGTTTAATTTATGTATTGTGTGAAGTGGCGACTGCAAGCCAACTCTTTATCCCATTCTTGTTCATTACATGGGATTGTGTGAAGATGACCCTTCTTGCGACAAAACCACCATGTGGTTATGCCTCCAAGTCGTGCCTCGACACGTGGGAGATATAGCCGCATCGTGGGCGTTACAATGACGATAAACGTCGAGATGTGGAGGACGGAGTTTAGAGCTAGATCGTGAAAATCTAGCCCGTAATAGAACATGAGACCACGAACAAAGGGGTGGAGGAGAAACCCTAGTCCGCGAGGAAGTGGGGGATGAATACCACTCTTTCGTCGGGCTCCGGAGTGGGGATGACCTGCTTCTAGGCAGGGAGCCTGTGTGTGATCTCTACAGTCAAGTACCCCGCTTCCCGGAGCTCCTTGATGTCCTTCTCCGTAATGGAGCAGGTCATCCACTTGCCTTGAGAGCCGGATTCGGCCATGGTCGGATAGATTGGTGGCGGTGGGGAAGATCGGAACTTGGGCGCTGGAGCTCGAGGATGGAAGGGCTGAGGAAGAAGAAGGCGTTGGGTAAAAAGATGGGTCCTTATCCTCTTATAAAGGCAGTGAATATCAAGTGCCCCCTCACAAGCCTTAAAACTAGCTTATTCCCAAGGGGTCGTGCGAACGGCACGGTTGGATTACCCAAACCCGTATCGATGAGAATATCGCAATAAGGGAACACGATCTCTGCTTTGACAACACGTGACACTCGAGGCCGCACCTCGGAACGCGAAGCGGGAGGCCAAAAACGGTTCAAAGTGATAATAAGGCCAGACGTAACGTCTCACTGAAAAAGCTGTCAGTGGACATGACTTATTTTGTTTAAGTATTTTGCCCCTGTGGTTGGGGTTGTAACTATTATACAGAGCCGGATTCAGTTCTCTTGTTCGGAAGACTGCTTTGGTGTATTCGGAGGAGAAACCCGCCTTGCAGTGCCGAAGACAATCTGCGTGCCGGACACATCGTCATTGAAGCCTGGTTCAGGGGCTACTGAGGGAGTCCTGGATTATGGGGTCCCCGGTCGTCCGGGCTATGTGACATGGGATGGACTGGTGGACCGTGAAGATACAAGATAGAAGGCCTTCCCCCGTGTCCGGATGGGACTCTCCTTTGCGTGGATGGCAAGCTTGGCGTCTGGATGTGTAGTTTCCTTTCTCTATAAACCAACTTTGTACAACCCTAGGCCCCTCCGGTGTCTATATAAACCAGAGGGTTTAGTCCGTAGAGACAATCATAATCATACAGGCTAGACATCTACGGTTTAGCCATTACGGTCTCGAGGTAGATCAACTCTTGTAACCCCTATACTCATCAAAGTCAATCAAGCAGGAAGTAGGGTATTACCTCCATTAAGAGGGCCCAAACCTGGGTAAACATCGTGTCCCCTGTCTCCTGTTACCTTCGATCCTCAGATCCACAGTTCGGGACCCCCTACCCGAGATCGGCCGGTTTTGACACCGACAGCAGGCGCCTCAGCAGCCCGGGTCACCCCGGGCGGGTTACTTGGCCCTGCTCTGGGTGTATTAAAAAGATTCCTCCACTCAAACTGCAGAGGTAAACGAGTCTGGTGCCTCCTTCGTGTGACAGCATTTGATGCGTTCTAGTCTAGACTTAAACGAAAGGCCTCGGCACACAGCCGCTTTGTCTCAACCTCCAGGGCGGCTCGCTCTATGGCCATCCTGACGTTTTCTGCGTCCAGATCCTCTCGGGCCTTAACCACCTCATCTCGCAACTTTGCAACCTCCACATTATTCTACACTTGAGTCACTAGAGTCACCTCTGCAGCCAAGAGAGTCACCAAAGTATCCAGGAGTTCAGATAAGACTTGAGCCGGTGGACGTGCAGAGCCGTTCGCACCAGCCGTGGCAGCGGTAGTTGAACCGGACATCATGGCCGCAGTGGTTGACAACTGTAGCACTGGCTGCGTGCCGGCCATAAAGATGGCGACTTTGGTCGGCGGCTCATAAAGCTCCGGAACACTGTCGCCATCGGAATAGCCCCCAAGCCCGCCGTCTTGTAGTTGATAGATTGACTCGGTTTCGCCGGTTGAAGACTCATCACCTGAATAGATGGTTGTCTCTCCACTAGATACAGAATCTTCCTCAAGATCCGCCCCATGAACAAAGCCAACGACGCCACACTTCTGGGCGGGTTGGACTTTGGCGGGTCTCGCGCACCGAGTCGTCTCAGCGGTGTCGGTGCTGGCATCCGGCTCAGGCTCCGACACGCCAATCATGCCGATGAAGACATGAATTCCGCCGAAGGGGACCTGGTACACGTACTCGATGGAATCGGCCTCAGGACCCTGATAGCCCACAAGTATAGGGGATCGCAACAGTTTTCGAGGGTAGGGTATTCAACAAGAATTTATAGATTCGACACAAGGGGAGCCAATGAATATTTGCAGTATTAGCAGCTGAGTTGTCAATTCAAGCACACCTGGAGATTAATTATCTGCAGCAAAGTGATCATTAGCAAAGTAGTATGATAGTTTTGATAATAGTAGTGACAGCAATAGTAACGGTAACAGTGATAGAAATAGTTTTGTAACAAGTGCAGCAGTAATGATAGCAGTTGTAACTTATTAGCAAGAACAATATAAGAGAAATTCATAGGCATTGGATCGGTAATTTGTTGGATGATATTCATCATGTGACAGTCATAACCTAGGGCGATACGGCGCTAGCTCCAGTTCATAAATATAATGTAGGCATGTATTCCATAAATAGTCATACGTGCTTATGGAAAGAACTTGCATGACATCTTTTGTCCTACCCTCACGTGGCAGCGGGGTCCAATTGGAAACTAAGGGATATTAAGGCCTCCTTTTAATAGAGAACCGGAACAAAGCATTAACACACGGTGAATACATGAACTCCTCAAACTACGGTCATCATCGGGAGTGGTCCCGACTATTGTCACTCCGGGGTTGCCGGATCATAACACGTAGTAGGTGACTATAACTTGCAAGATCGGATCTAGAACATGGATATAATGGTGATAACATAAACGGTTCAAATCTGAAATCCTGGCACCCGAGCCGCATTAAACATGGCAAAGTCATAGCAACATCAATCTCAGAACATAGTGGATACTAGGGATCAAGCCCTAACAAAACTAACTAGATTACATGATGAATATCATCCAATTCCTCGCTGACCAGCGAGCCTACGAAGGAATTACTCACTCCCGGTGGGGAGCATCATGGAATTGGTGATGGAGAGGGGTTTGTGATGATGAAGAACGAAGATCCCCCTCTCCGGAGCCCTAAACGGACTCCAGATCTGGCCTCCCAATGAAGAATAGGAGGTGTCAGCGGCCCCATCTCGTGGATCACGATAATTCTTTCTCCCTGATTTTTTTCTGGAAAAATAGGATTTTATAGCGTCGTTTTTAGGGTATGCGGGGCCACCAAGTGGGGACAACCCACCTGGGCGCGCCCTGGTGGGTTGTGCGCACCTAGGTTCCTCCCTTAGGTGACTCTTGGCTCTAGAAATTCTCTTTTATTGTATAAAAATTCCTCGCAAAGTTTTGTTCCATTCCGAAACTTTTATTTCTGCACAAAAACAACACCATGGTAGTTCTGCTGAAAACAGCGCCAGTCCGAGGTTAGTTTCATTCGAATCATGCAAATTAGAGTCCAAAACAAGAGGAAAAGCATTAGGAAAAGTAAATACATTGGAGACGTATCAACTCCCCCAAGCTTAAACCTTTGCTTATCATCAAGCAATTCAGTGGATAAACTGAAAGTGAAAAAGAAAAACTTTTACGAACTCTTTTGCTCTTGTTTGCATAAATAAGCTTAAACAGCACCCAGGTTTTCAGCCAACATTATAACTAACCATGCCGATAATAACTCTTAAAGATTATATTAAATCATATCAATAACATAATCATCTAGCAATCAATAATAAGATCTCTCGAACAGCAACACATTGTCAAAACAACCATGATACAATATGACAATAGTGGTATCTCGCTAGCCCTTTCTGAGACTGCAAAACATAAATGCAGAGCACCTCCAAAGTCCAAGCAGCGACTAAACATTGTAATTCATGGTAGAAAAGATCCAGTCATGATGCACCCAAAATTAGCTACACACAATGCATAAGAATAATCCCAGTGCTCTCAGGTTCCGGCGCTTATTTTAGAAGGTGATGACACAACATAAAAGTAAATAGATAGTCCCTTCGTAGAGGGAAGCAATGATTTGCAGCGGTGCCAGAGTTCAAGTTTTTAAAACAGAGGTAAATGATATTTTGAGACATGGACCCTTCTTGTTTACTTCACGACCATCAGTTATCAATATCTTCCATGCTAAGCACGCTAGTGGTGGTTCCCAAGCGATAAAAGTGAAGGTTTTGACTCCATTGGGAGTTTTTGTTTGATTATTTGTAAGCTTTTTCTGTATGTAGTTTGGGACTAGGCATCCCTATTACCGCCCTTTTCTCGTGCAATGGCGAGTGAATAAACACTCGACCTGAGAAACCCGCTTAGCATGGAAGATACCGACCACCTCCTGTCATTCCGTGAACGATCCAGGCACACAAAAAGGATATTTATTAGAAGTTTTTAGAGGTGGCACATGCAAATTTACTTAGGACGGCAGGGTAATACCGCATATAGGTAGGTATGGTGGACTCATCTGGAATAACTTGGGTTCAAGGTTTTTGATGTACAAGCAGAATTCCCACTTAGTACAGGCGAAGGCTAGCAAATAGGTTGAGAAGCAGCCAGCTAGAGAGCAACAACGGGCATGAACATGCATTATGCATAAGTAACATTGGACACTAGCATGAGTAGGATATGAACACCATGAACATAAATATAATAGAGGCTATGTTGGTTTTGATTCAACTACATGCATGAACATGTGCCAAGTCAAGCCACTCGAACATTCAGAGGAGGATACCATATCATCATACTACATCACAATCATTTTAACGCAATGTTAATATCCAAGATGAATCTTTATCCACTCCTAGCTACTTATGCATGGCATGAGAAACTATAATCTATAATTGTCATTGCAAACATGTTTAATCATAATGGGCTGAATCATGGCTACTAGGTTAAACATATTTACAAAAACAGAACAAGTCGAGTTCATACCCATTTCTCTCTGCCACGGCCAGTTCATCGAATATCGTCATTATTGCCTTTCACTTGCATGACCGAACGATGTGAAAATAATAATAGTGCAAGAGTGCTGTGGAGTAAGCTGGAATCTGCAAACATTTTATTCAACGGGAGAAGACAAGGTAATATGGGCTCTTTGTTAGATAAACAATTATTCAAATGAGAACCACTCAACATTTTCATCGTGGTCTTCTCCTCGGTATGACTCAATAAAAAGAAAAGAAATTTAGAGCGACACAGTGAAATATATTTGGAGTTTTTGGTTTTCTTTGAACAAGCAAATAAAAGGGAAAAGCAAAAATGAGAAAAACTATTTACACGAGAAAACTCCCAACAAGCAAAATAAGAACAAGGAAATCTTTTTGGGTTTTCTGTTTAGTGCAACAGCTAAGCATGCATAGAAAGTAAACTAACTACAACTAAATTTTTTTGGTTTTTCTAAGGGTTTTTCAAACACACAAGAAGAAAGAAAGAAAATAAATTTAACATGGAAGATACAATGAAAAAGTGTGGACACCGACAATTGGAACGAAATGTGTGAACATGCATGTACTGTCGGTGGGAAACACGTACTCCCCCAAGCTTAGGATTTTGGCCTAACTTGGTAATCAGTCAGTAGCCTAGATAGTAGTCGGCATGGTAGCTCACGGAGGCTCTCGGTGCGGATGCCTCGGCTGGCCATGCCGCCTCAACTGCTGTGTTGTGAGCTCGGGCCTCGCTCTCAAGAACAAAATATCTTTCCTTGTTCTGATAATCAAAAAGACCAGGCGTAGGCAAATATGTGTGCACAACAGATGCTTGGTTAAACAACAATTTATAGGTGAAATTATGAGTATTTCCTTTAAGGATCTTATGATTTTTCATAGCATCAAAGTCTAAATACTGCGTGGGTAGGATAGGATTAAAGGGCAAAGGTGAAACACCCAGCTCTCTTGCTAAACGTGTGGCATAAATTCCACCACAGAAATAGCCACTATTAGAGTTATGTTGCAGCCTGCGTGCAACAATCGCCCCAAGGTTATAACTTCTATCACCGGTGAGAGCGATGCGTATGAGGCTCAAGTCTGGAGCACAAAGTGTACTACAATCTTGCTTGCCTATGATACATTTCCCATTGAGTAATGCAAAGTAATGAATTGTGGGAAAATGAATGCTCTTTATTCTACCTTGCGCCACTCCCCTCGTCTCACCGTAGCAAAGACTAGTCAAGAATGATTGGTACTCAGCCCTTGGCGGTTCGTCAAGCGAACCCCAGAATTGAATTTTGCAGTGGTGAGCAAATCTTTCTAGTGATATGGTAAATGGATTCTCATAAAGCTTAAATGACACCCTAGACTCACGGGGATGGAATTTAAATCCTTTGACAAATGATTCAGTGAGAGTGTGGTGTTGATCGCACTTATCTGAAATGTAGGGACCGAGACCGTCATTGTGAACATATTGCTCAAATTCCTTCTTAATGCCCACATGCACCATATAATTTTCGCATGGCCATAGGCATGTTTTGGTGGCGGCATATCGAATGGAACTTTCACTTGGTTCAACATAAGACCAACGAGCGGAGCTGTCACTAGAAGATGCCCCCGAGGATCTCCTCCTCGAAGAACTCCTTCCAAAAAGGTTCGTCATGTTCGCGTACAATTTTCTGAAAAAATTTGGGTGTCAAAAATTTATCAACAAAACTTCACAAAATTGATAGCAACTACTCATTGTGATACATAGAGGCCATAGCAAGCATTCAAACTACTTAGAACTCTAAGAATTCAACATGCAAGCTCATCTACGGCAGCCACAAAGAGTAGCTAATTATTCAAAACATAAACCACTAAAGCAAAAACTAATTGGACAAACGGTGGAGTCACATACCAAGCAACAATGCCCTGAAATAGTTTCGGAAACGGAGCTTCGAGCAAAGAGATGGAAATCTGCGGGTTTGAGAGCAAGAACACGAGAGAGAGAGAGAGAGAGAGAGAGAGCAATGGTGATTTTTTTTCTGGAGTAGGTGATGATGTGGTGTGTGATAAGTGAGGGGGGCACGTGGGGACCACAACCCACCAGGGCGCGCCCAGGTGGGTTGTGCCCACCTGGTGCACCTCCCTCTGATATTTTTTGCACTAGAATCTTAAATATTCAGAAAAAAATCGTATTAAATTTTCAGAGCATTCCGAGAACTTTTATTTTTGGGTCACTTTTTATTGCATGGGAAATTCAGAAAACAGACAAAACATGGCATTTTATTTTATTTAACTAATAAAAATAGAAAATAAAAGGTTGGGACAGAAGGTAGTGCTTACTAAATTCATCAACTTCATGTCTCTCAAAAATGATCCATTAATAAGGTTGATCAGGTCTTATTAACAACCACTTTCGATTAGCATGAAACCGAAGAACTTTCGTAAATCACAAGTTACATCAATGGGGATATGAATGTCCCCAACAATAAGCATTTCATATTTCTTTTTGACAGTAGGTAGCGGTAGTTGAAAACTTCCAATAGTGATTGTCGGAGATTTTTAATAACATTAATACCGTTCACTTGGAATTGTTTCTTCGGAAAGTGTACCATGTGCTCATTACCATTGATATGAAAAGTGACCTTGCTTTTATTGCAATCAATAACAGCCCCTAAAGTATTCAAGAAGGGTCTACCAAGGATAATCGACATGTTGTCGTCCTCGGGTATCTCAAATATAACAAAGTCAGTCAAAATAGTAACATTAGCAACAACAACGGGCACATCCTCACAGATACCGATAGGTATGGCAGTTGATTTGTCAGCCATTTGCAAAGATATTTCAGTAGGTGTGAACTTATTCAAATCAAGTATTTTATATAAAGAGAAAGGCATAACACTAACACCAGCTCCTAAATGACATAAAGCAGTTTTCTTATAGTTTCCTTTGATGGAGCAAGGTATAGTTGGTATTCCCAGATCTCCAAGTTTTTTAGGTACTCCATCTTTAAAAGTGTAATTAGCAAGCATAGTGGAGATTTCAGCTTCCCGTATTTTTCTCTTATTGGTGATGATGTCTTTCATGTACTTTGCATAAGGAGGCATTTTAAGGATATCAATCAAGCGAGTACGCAAAAAGACTGGTCTCAGCATTTCAGCAAAGCGTTCAAATTCTTCATCATATTTCTTTTTAGTTAACTTAGGTGTAAAGCGCATAGGTTTCTGAACCCACGGTTCTCTTTCTTTACCGTGTTTTCTAGCAATAAAACCTCTTTTATCATATTGTTTATTTTTGGTTTGTGGGTTATCAAGATCAACAGGTGGTTCTATCTCAACATCATTGTCTGGTTCTTTATTATTTGTTTGAGTGTCTTCATGAACCTCATCATTATCTTTTTAATTATCGGAGGGTGAGTGTTCATTACCCGATTGAGTCTCAACATCAGAGATAGAAGTTTCATTATCATTATCAGGAGGTTTTTCTACTTCAGGTTCACTCGAGGCATACAAAGTCCTATCATTTTTCTTTTTCTTTTTCTTTTTCTTTTTAGAAGGACTACGTGCATCAGTGTTAACTCTTTGAGAGTCTTGTTCAATTCTTTTTGGGTGTCCCTCAGGATAAAGTGGTTCCTGAGTCATTTTACCTCCTCTAGTTGTTACTCTAACAGAAAAGTCATCTATGTTATTGTTCATTTCATCTAGCAACTCTCTTTCAGATTTGGCAACTTGTTCTAACTGAGTTTGAACCATAGAAGCATGCTTTCAAACACCTCTAACATCATTTGAGATTCTAAATAACAAGTCACTCAAGCAAGCAATCATATCAAAATTGTATTTCAATTGTTTCATAACATTTGCATTGAAGTGATATTGTTTTCTAATGTAGTTTTCAAACTCATAAAGGCATTGGCTAGGGTGCATATTGTGAGGATTCTCATTATCATTGAACTTCATTAGAGAATTTACCTCTACCACCTTAGGCAGTGGTGGTGTATGATGACCCACAAGTATAGGGGGTCAATTGTAGCTCTTTTCGATAAGTAAGAGTGTCGAACCCAACGAGGAGCAAAAGAAATGACAAGTAGTTTTCAGTAAGGTAGTGTCTGCAAGTGCTGAAATTGTAAGTAGTGGGGTAGTTTGATAGCAAGATAATTTGTAACGAGCAAGTAACAATAGTAGTAACAAAAGTGTAGCAAGGTAGCCCAATCCTTTTGAGGCAAAGGATAGGCCAAAATGGTCTCTTATGATAAGCAAAGCATTCTTGAGGGTACACGGGAATTTCATCTAGTCACTTTCATCATGTTGGTTCGATTTGTGTTCGCTACTTTGATAATTTGATATGTGGGTGGACCGGTGCTTAGGTGTTGTTCTTACTTAAACAGACCTCCTACTTATGATTAACCCTCCCGCAAGCATCTGCAACTATGAGAAAAGTATTAAGAATAAATTCTAACCATAGCATTAAACTTTTGGATCCAATCGGTCCCTTACGGAATAGCGCATAAACTGGGGTTTAAGCTTCTGTCACTCTCGCAACCCATCATCTAATTTCTACTCCACAATGCATTCCCTTAGGCCCAAATATGATGAAATGTCATGTAGTCGACGTTCACATGACACCACTAAGGGAATTACAACATACATACTATCAAAATATCGAACACATATCAAGTTCACATGATTACTTGCAACATGATTTCTCCCGTGACCTCAAGAACAAAAGTAACTACTAACAAATGATAAACATGCTCATGATCAGAGGAGTATTAAATAGCATATTGGATCTGAACATATAATCTTCCACCAAGTAAACCATATAGTAATCAACTACAAGATGTAATCAACACTACCAGTCACCCACAAGCACCAATCTATAGTTCCGGTAACAAGATTGAACACGAGAGATGAACTAGGGTTTGAGATGAGATGGTGCTGTTGAAGATGTCGATGGAGATTGCCCTCCCCAAGATGGGAGAGTTGTTGGTGATGATGAGGACGATGATTTCCCCCTCCGGGAGGGAAGTTCCCCTAGCGAAATCGCTCCGCCAGAGGGAAAAAGTGCTCCTGCCCAAGTTCCGCCTCGAGGCGGAGGCGCTTCGTCCTGAAAGTCCTCTCCTTATTTTTTCTAGGTCCAAATGACCTATATACCAGAAGATAGGCACCGGAGGTGGGCCTGGGTGAGCACAACCCACCTGGTGGGCCCCCTCTGGTAGTTATTTGCTCCAATAATTCTTAAATATTCCCTAAAAAATCTCCATCAAGTTATAGCTTGTTTGGAGTTGTGCAGAATAGGTAGCCTGACGTAGCTTTTCCAGGTCCAGATTTCCAGCTGCCGGAATTCTCCCTCTTGGTGTGTACCTTGCAAATTATGAGAGAAAAGGCATTAGAATTACTCCAAAAAGCATTATTATGGATAAAACATCATAAATAATAGTAAGAAAACAAGATGCAAAATGGACGTATCAACTCCCCCAAGCTTAGACCGTGCTTGTCCTCAAGCGAAACCGAAATCGAAAAACGTGTCCACATGCTTTGAGAGAGAGGTGTCGATAAAAACAAAAATACGAACATAGAAGCATCATGTTGATTATTATAACAGCAACAAAATTAATCATAGGACTTTTATCATATACTTCTCATGAATAAGTAATAGTTCATCACACAATCAAAGTATAAAGCAAAAACTATATTAGAAACCAACAAACTATGTTCTCAGTCAACTTTGCAACTACAATTCATCATCTTTTCAGGAAGGGTCATGTATTGTAGGATTGAAAGTATGTCTAGACGGGGTGATTAGACTACTTGACCAAATAAAAATCTACCCTTTTCCCAATTTTAGGTCTTGGCGGATTTTAGCAACTTAGCACAAGTCAAGCAACCAACCTACACATGCAAGTCTAAGAGTATAGCAGCGGAATGTAAAACGTTTGCATATGAAGGTAAAGGGAGGAGTTTGGAGGGAGCAAACGCAATGTAGACACGGAGATTTTTGGCGTGGTTCCGATAGGTGGTGCTATCATACATCCACGTTGATGGAGACTTCAACCCACGGAGGGTAACGGTTGCGCGAGTCCACGGAGGGATCCACCCACGAAGAAGCAACCTTGTCTATCCCATCATGGCCATCACCCATGAAGGACTTGCCTCACTAGGGTAGATATTCATGAAGTAGGCGATCTCCTTGCCCGTACAAACTTCTTGGTTCAACTCCACAATCTTGACGGAGGCTCCCAAGTGACACCTAACCAATCTAGGAGACACCACTCTCCAAAAGGTAATAGATGGTGTGTTGATGATGAACTCCTTGCTCTTGTGCTTCAAATGATAGTGTCCCCAACACTCAACTCTCTCTCACAGATTTCGATTTGGTGGAAAGATGATTTCAGTGGAAAGCAACTTGGGGAAGGCTAGAGACCAAGATTCTTGTGGTTGGAATGGAATATCTTGGTCTCAACACATGAGTAGGTTGTTCTCTCTCAGAAAATGTATGCTGGAAGTGTAGGCACGTTCTGATGGCTCTCTCCATGAATGAAGACTGGGTGGAGGGGTATATATAGCCTCCACACAAAATCTAACCGTTACACATAATTCACCAAACTCGGTGGGACCGAATCATGAAACTCGGTCAGACCGATTTAGTTCAAATGTGAATGTTAGGATTTTCGGTGGGACCGACATGTCAACTCGGTGGAATCGATTTCATTAGGGTTAGGGCATAACGCAATCTTGGTAAGACCGATCACATAAACTCGGTAGGACCGATTTCTATAATAGGCAAACAGAGAGTTGGTCAAGCAAACTCGGTGGGACCGAATCGCTCATCTCGGTGAGACCGAAATGTTACGAAAGGGAAATAGAGAGTTTGCATTGCAAACTCGGTGGGACCGATCGCTCATCTCGGTTGGACAAAAATGTTACAAAGGGAAACAGGGAGTTTGCAATCCCATCTCGGTGAGACCGAGATCCCTATCGGCGAGACTGAAGTGACTAAGGTTTCTGGCAGTGGCTATGTCAAGTGAACTCGGTGGCACCGGATAGATCAAATTGGTAGGGCCGAGTTTGACTTTTGGTTTGGGACATATGTGGATATGAGAAAGTGGTTGAGGGCTTTGGAGCATATCACTAAGCATTTTGAGCAAGCAAGCCATTAAGCAACACCTCATCCCCTTTTAATAGTATTGGCTTTTCCTATGGACTCAATGTGATCTTGGATCACTAAAATGAAAATGTAGAGTCTTGAGCTTGAGCCAATATGAGTCCTTAGCATTTTGAGGGGTCCACATTCCTAATCCATGCCCTGCCAATCATTGAACTTTCTGAAATGATCATCTTGAAATAGCATTAGTTCAATGAGCTATATGTTGTTAGTAATTACCAAAACCACCCAGGGATAGTTGCACTTTCAATCTCCCCCTTTTTCGTAATTGATGAAAACATATAGATCAAAGCTTCGACAAAAGATAATAAGATTTAAAATACATCGTCGCCTTGAGAAGTATGTGATAAGCAAGAGCTCCCCATAAATTTGTGCATTATTTAAAATTTGCTTTTGAATGCAAATGCACAATCGATTAGGATCATGGGTTACTCTTCCATGTCACATACATCTTGGTGGAGCGCTCAAAATGATAGAAATTAAAAACATGCACTCATCACCAAGCAAAGTGAATGATCATATATGGGATATAAAAGATAATATCATCCAAGCAAACATTAAAGTAGAATATGATCAAACACATGATCATACAAGTATCTCACACATAGACATAAGGAGTATTAAGCGAGCACCCACAAAAGTATCAAACAAATAGCAAGAGAGACAAAGAAGCAAAACACTCTCTCTTGAGGCCTATGGTCTATACATTTCTCCCCCTTTGGCAACAAGTTACCAAAAAGTTTGAAATTGCATAGTGCTATGCGTCTCTCTAGGATTGGTCTTCGGGAGGTGGTGTTGAGAGAACTCCAAGGATGAAAGCATCTGTAGACGTTGTTGGGTTGGTGGAGTGGCAACTGGAGGTGGCACTGAAGTTGTTGCTGCTGGTGCTGAAGTAGTTGCTCTAGTGTCAGCCATGGGCACAGCAGCAGATCTCTGACCTCTAGGCACTCTCTAAAAGGCATATGTGGTAGCCTGCCCTTTCCTCTCCTTTGCTTCCTCCTGGAGCTGCTCAACAGTTGTCTGCATCTCAGTCACTTTAAGATCAAGATCATAGAACTTGGTCTCAATGATCCTCTCCAAGTTCTCCTGATTTTGAGTCAGGGTGGCCAAGCCCTTCTCCATCCTCAAAGTTGCTTGAATCAGATAAGCAAGCTGATCTTGTTTTGACTTTAGAAATACTTGAGATGCCTCTTCAACACTTGGCATCTTTGCAGCTTTCTCAGCCTTTGCCTTCTCTCTCTTTTCTTATGCTTGCACAGATGTTGGATCCTCTTCATTCATCACAACAGTGTTGTCCTCAAATTCTGCTCTCAAAGGTAAATGCTCCTTGTCCAACAAATAAGTGTCTGTGCCCATCTTGGAGTTGATGAGCACCTGAATATGTGGAGCATACCCACAAGATCTCTTCTGATCTGCAGCTGTCTTCTTGATTGTTTCAACAATCAGGCTCATGACCTTGAGTTTCTGAGGCACATCAAATATCTGCAGCAAGTTGATTGAATGGCCTATGATCATCTTGTGCTCTCCAGATTTGGGCAACAATGTATGCCTCAATATAGTGTTGATTGTAGCTAGACCAGACAACCAGTAATGTACAGATCCAAACTTGTGTGTTTCCAATGCTTTGTCTGGGATCTCTTTGTACATATTTGCCATAGAGTTGTGGTCTTTCTTCTTCTTGGCATAGACATTCAAGTCATCTTCATGCTCTTCAGGGGCATTTCTCAACTTAGCCCACTCATCAACAGTTGATTGGTACCTTGTACCCTCAGACATCCATACAATTCTACCATCTGGATAAAAATGAGTAGTGGAGTAGAATTGCATGATGAGTTCATCATTCCATTTTGTCAGCTTCTGTCCCACAAACTTGTCAACACCACATGCTCTGAAGCTCTCATGCACACCTAGAAAATGATCTTCATTCTCATCAATGTACTCCCAATCAGCCCACTTCATGTCACACACTATAGGCTTCTTGTCCAGCAGAATGGTTTCATAGAAATCTTGCTGCTCTTTGGTATGGAACCTATAGTCCACATCAGTCTTCCTCCTCATAGCATAAGGGTCACTTTGTCTCCAACGTCTCAGACTTGCATCCTTCCTGATGCTCATATCTTCTGCCACTAGATGGCTGTCATCATGATTTGGAATCTTTGGTTTAAATTTCCTTAGCACTTGGGCTTCAGCATCTTCTTCTTCCATCTCAGGTATTGGGGCCTTGTTCTTCTCTGCACCTGGAATGTTCCTAGTGCTCCTCTTGGGCTTTGAAGTCTTTTGAGCTTGAACAGTAGCTTTGGGGGCAGTCTTGGGCTTTGAAGGGGCAGCCCCAGACTTAACAGCATCCCCCATCTGCTTTTGGGACTTGGGTGCTGGTGCAGCATCCTCTTCCTCTTCTTCTTCTTCATCTGATGAGTGCCTTTCAAATTCTGCCATGGGGTCCACCTTCTTGCACCATCTTCCTCTCTTTCTCTCCTTCTTCTTCTTACCCTCACCAGCAGCCTCTCCTCCCGTTGATTTGGAAGGTTCCTGGGTGGAGGCCCTGGCCTTAGACATTGGAGCTCTCTTGGCAGGTGCCTTCTTGTGCAAACCAGGCTTTGTTGCAGCAGCAGTACCATATTACTTCTTCAGGACTTTCTTCTTGGAGCTCACTTCCTCCTCAGTTGCCACATAGTCCTCATCCTCAAAGTCTGAGGTTCTCTTCTTTCTTGTTCTGGTGGCTGCCTTGGGCAAATTGCTTGGAGTGCTCCTGCTGCCCTCATCATAAATGCTAGAGGGACTAGTTCCCTCACTCATGTGCACTTGCTCTTCAGATTTGTTCTGGCTAACACTCTGATCAGACATACTGGCAAAGCAAACTGACAGCAGACCTTGTGAATAGATATAGATGAGATAGAGTGGATGAGCATCACAAAGTGCAGAGTTTTTGCAAAACAGATGAGTCAAAAACTTAGTTTTAGTTCTCCACAGAAAGCATTTCTGAGCTACCGATTTGTTAAACTCGGTGACACCGAAGCAACTTTTGGAGTCTAAACTAGTGAACTTGGTCAGACCGAGACATAGTTCGGTGGCTCCGAGATTGTTAGGGTTTCACAGAGATTTGAACTCGGTCGCACCGATTTGCAGCTTTCGGTCAGACCAAAAAGTGCAAGTGTAATGGCCTAAGCCAAATCGGTGAGACCGATTTCCACAACTCGGTCGGTCCGAGATGAGTACGGCGGAAACCTAACCCTAAATTTTTGAATCAAGTCTAATCTAAGGGATGTTTTCTCTAGATAGATTGATCTCATACATGGTAAAGAACATGGCATTGCATGGTGCTAAGAATCGGAGTAAGGAATTAGCACAAAAGATCGAACTCATACCCTAGTTCGGCGGTGAGTTCGCTACGGCGGCAACGGCGGGGAAGAAATCCGTTGACGGCGATAGAGACCAGTGGCGGGAGGTCGCTGGCGATGAGAAGGCGATCCGGAGACCCGAGGCGGCAAAGCAGGAAACACGCGGGCTGAGGGGTTTTGAAGAAATTTCCAAAATCTCCCCCGTCGGTATATATATCCTGACCCTGTCGGTGTGACCGAGTGGAACAACTCGATGGCACCGAGATGCAGAATCGCAAGAAGTTACTGCAACTCGGTGTGACCGAAATGTTCTAATAGGTTGCACCGAGATTGAAAACCTAGATCAACTCAGTGAACTCGGTGTGACCGAAGTGGATGGATCGGTCATACCGAAATGCACAGAGAGGTTTTGGAAGTTTAAGTCTATGACGAATCGGGGACTCCGAGTGCTCCTCACACAGACTGGTTCGAATCTGACTTGATCAAACTTTGTGATGCAGCATGAATAGAGTTTGAGACGAGAAAAGCATAGATAGCTAGAGGAGGTTCTTAGGCATTCTTGTCCATCCACTTGGCAAAAGAGAAAGAGCCAAACAATAAAAGCAACAAGTGGATGTCCTCGAATGAGTAAAATATGCAATCAACATGCTCACACAATAAAATGGCAAATGAAATATGTGACAAAGCATGCACAAACACTCTAGCATCTATGAAACAATTGGCGATGACTAGGTCATCTATATATGAGTATATTGACTTAGGAGTCAAATGAGAACATTTGATCTTAGGTCATACTCATCGTTTAAGCACAAGTGGGGTTACCACTTTTACATAAAGCATTGTTGTGTTCACACCATTAGAGTTGCTTTAGCTCAATTGATTAGAGTAAAGCTCCCCCTAGATGTGATATCCCCCCTAAGAGGGATGAACTAACCTTGGGTTTTGTCGATGATGACTTCATGTAGATGATGAAGATGTGGATGCTCAATGTTGATGTAGATCATTTGGAGCAATCCATTGGAGTGAGTTGCACTTTCAATGCCTACACGGGTTAGTCCCACAAGGAACAAACAAGGATATCCATAGACATAGAGTGATGTTCACACAAGATGATGTCCATGAAAGCATTAGGTTACCTTGTCCCTTGTCTTACCAACAAGAGGGTTTGTGACTCCTTGAACTAGTGCAAGATGTGGTAGTTGTTTGCACTTGTCCTTGCCAAGATGATATGAGTGAAGTATGTTGGCGGAGTAACCCTCAAGAAATCTCTAGTTCTTCTTCTTTGGGATCCACATCATCTTGATGGGAATCCTTGGAGTTGTAGTCGTACTTGATGAAGTAGAACTTGATGTAGTATTGGGAACCCACTTGACAAAGGCCTTAGGAGCTTCTTCAAATGCATCAATCTCCTCTTGAAGCTTGTCCTTGCCTTTTTGCTTGTGGTCTTGTGGTGGAAGATCATCTTGAGCTTGTGTCCCTTGGAAGGAAGTAGGATCATACTTCACTTCTTGAGGAACAGACTTCGTCTTGGGGTATTGATCTTCTTCCCACTCAACTCCATTGGCATTGAACTTTCGTTCAAACCCAATACCTTGATTCTTCCGGTGCCTTCCTAACTTGCGTACAGTTTCCTCAAATTGCTTACTCCCGGCAAGGCTCTTGTAAACACCTTTCTCTATAATTCCCTTCAATAAGCTATTTTCTTGCTCAAGTGTAACTTGGCTAAGAGAATCGTTAGTGGAATCAAGAGAACTACTAGAAGCAACAACATTGAATTTAGCATGATTTTTGTTACTACTAGAAGAAGAATCTTTCTTACTCTTATTGCTAGATTTAACTTGTGGCATGTAAGTAGACAAGAGTAAACGCTTGGCAATGTAAGAAGAACTTTTCTTGCGAAGATCATCATTGATTGCTTTTAAGAACCCATGCTCTTGCTCAAGGTTGAGCTTTTCAAAGCGTAACTTCTCATGAGTCTTTAAAAGTTCTCGATGATCTTCCAAGGTAATTTCATGAGCTAACTTAAGAGTGTTTAGCTCTTTAGTTAGACGCTCAATCTCCTTATCACCATCATTCGTTTTATCTTGATTAGCTTGATTAATAGCAAATTCATCATAGTTTTCATCACTAGAGTTGTCAACAAGTAAATCATCATCACCTAGCAAACTTTTCTTGCGAAGATCATCATTGATTGCTTTTAAGAACCCATGGTCCTGCTCAAGGTTAAACTTTTCAAAGCGTAACTTCTCATGAGTCTTTAAAAGTTCTCGATGATCTTCCAAGGTAATTTCATGAGCTAACTTAAGAGTGTTTAGCTCTTTAGTTAGACGCTCAATCTCCTTATCACCATCATTCGTTTTATCTTGATTAGCTTGATTAATAGCAAATTCATCATAGTTTTCATCACTAGAGTTGTCAACAAGTAAATCATCATTACCTAGCAATCATCTTCATCACTATTGAAATCAACATACTTGGGATGTGATACCTTTGGGCCTTTAGCCATGAAGCATCTCCCAATTCCTTCATTTGGTGAGTCAAATATGTCGTAGGAGTTGGTTGACACAAGTGCTAGACCGGCAACACCTTCATCTTGAGTATATTCGGAGTCGGAGTGATAACTTCTTTCAGAGTGATGGTCGGAGTTGGAGCCGGATACCCATTCACCAACATGAGCTTGATGTCTTCGTTTTGTGTAGCTCCTTGATGATTTGTCCTTCCTTTCTGAATCCTTGCTTCTCCGAGAGGTTCTTTGTTCATAACGGTCATCTCTACTCCTCCTCTCTCTTGGTGGTGATTCTTCTCTTCTACTTCTCCTTTTGGGTGAATCCTCTCTTCGTTTGTAGGGGGCCGTACACTCATTGGAGTAGTGTCCGAGTCTTCCACAATTATAGCAATTACGCTCATGACTTGAAGATATTTTGTCATTGTAGGACCTTGACTTGGAACTTCTTTCCTTGCTTCTGCTCGTGTAGAACTTGTTGAAATTCTTCACCATTAGGCTCAATTCCTCATTGAAGGTTTGTTTCTTACTTGATGATGTAGGAGTATCACATAAGGCTTTGTAAGCACCACTTGACTAGTTGTGAAGCTCTTCCTTATCCTTGAGTGACATCTCATGAGCAGCAATTTTTCCAATGACTTCTGTTGGCTTGAGATCTTTGTAATTGGGCATCATTTGGATCAATGTACACACGGTATCATATTTTCCATCCAAGGCTCTTAGGATCTTCTTGATGATGAATATATCAGTCATCTCCTCACTTCCTAAGCTAGCAATCTCATTTGTGATGAGAGCAAGCCTAGAGTACATTTCAGCTACACCTTCACCATCCTTCATTTTTGAACTTGTCAAGTTGACTTTTTAGCACATCCAATTTGGATTCCTTGACAGAGTCGGTACCCTCGTGCATATCAATCAAAGTATCCCAAATTTCCTTTGCATTCTCAAGACGGCTGATTTTGTTGAATTCTTCGGGGCACAACCGTTGAAGAGGATATCACAAGCTTGAGCATTGTATTGCAGCATCTTCAACTCTTCCGCGGTAGCTTCACGGTTTGGTTCTCTCCCATCAAAGAATTCACCTTGCAAGCCAATACACACAGCAGCCCAAACTGCGGGGTTATGTCCAAGAATATGCATTTTCATCTTATGCTTCCAACTAGCAAACTTAGTACCATCAAAGTAAGGACCTCTACGGTGGTAATTTCCCTCGCTAGATGCCATACTCTCATAGGTTGTGAAACCAAGGCAATGATCACCAAAAGCTATGGAAATCAAGGCAAAAGGAGACCAAAGCTCTTATACCACTTGTAGGATCGAAAGTATGTCTAGAGGGGGGTGATTAGACTACTTGACCAAATAAAAATCTACCCTTTTCCCAATTTTAAGTCTTGACAGATTTTAGCCACTTAGCATAAGTCAAGCAATCAACCTACACATGCAAGTCTAAGAGTATAGCAGCGGAATGTAAAACGTTTGCATATGAAGGTAAAGGGAGGAGTTTGGAGGGAGCAAACGCAATGTAGACACGGAGATTTTTGGCGTGGTTCCGATACGTGGTGCTATCGTACATCCACGTTGATGGAGACTTCAACCCACGAAGGGTAACGGTTGCGCGAGTCCACGGAGGGTTCCACCCACGAAAGGTCCATGAAGAAGCAACCTTGTCTATCCCATCATGGCCATCGCCCACGAAGGACTTGCCTCACTATGGTAGATCTTCACGAAGTAGGCGATCTCCTTGCCCGTACAAACTTCTTGGTTCAACTCCACAATCTTGACGGAGGCTCCCAAGTGACACCTAACCAATCTAGGAGACACCACTCTCCAAAAGGTAATAGATGGTGTGTTGATGATGAACTCCTTGCTCTTGTCTTCAAATGATAGTCTCCCCAACACTCAACTCTCTCTCACACAGATTTGGATTTGGTGGAAAGATTATTTGAGTGGAAAGCAACTTGGGGAAGGCTAGAGATCAAGATTCTTGTGGTTGGAATGGAATATCTTGGTCTCAACACATGAGTAGGTGGTTCTCTCTCAGAAAATGTATGCTGGAAGTGTAGGCACATTCTGATGGCTCTCTCCACGAATGAAGAGTGGGTGGAGGGGTATATATAGCCTCCACACAACATCTAACCATTACACATAATTCACCAAACTCGGTGGGACCGAATCATGAAACTCGGTCAGACCGATTTAGTTCAAAATGTGAACGTTAGGATTTTCGGTGGGACCAACATGTCAACTCGGTGGAACCGATTTCATTAGGGTTAGGGCGTAACTTAATCTTGGTAAGACCAATCACATAAACTCGGTAGGACCGATTTCCGTAATAGGCAAACAGAGAGTTGGTCAGGCAAACTCGGTGGGACCGAATCGCTCATCTCGGTGGGACGGAAATGTTACGAAAGGGAAACAGAGAGTTTGCATTGCGAACTCTCTGGGACGGATCGCTCATCTCGGTTGGGCTGAAACATTACGAAGGGAAATAGAGAGTTTGCAATCCCATCTCGGCGAGATCGAGATCCCTATCGGTGAGACCGAAGTGACTAGGGTTTCTGGCAGTGGCTATGTCAAGTGAACTCAGTGGCGCCGGATAGATCAAATCGGTAGGGCTGAGTTTGACTTTTGGTTTGGGACATATGTGGATATGAGAAAGTAGTTGAGGGCTTTGGAGCATATCACTAAGCATTTTGAGCAAGCAAGCCATTAAGCAACACCTCATCCCCTTTTAATAGTATTGGCTTTTCCTATGGACTCAATGTGATCTTGGATCACTAAAATGAAAATGTAGAGTCTTGAGCTTGAGCCAATATGAGTCCTTAGCACTTTGAGGGGTCCACATTCCTAATCCATGCCATGCCAATCACTGAACTTTCTGAAATGATCATCTTGAAATAGCATTAGTTCAATGAGCTATATGTTGTTAGTAATTACCAAACCCACCCAGGGATAGTTGCACTTTCACGTATCGGAGCCTTTAGGCAAGTCCACATACTCAACCATCATATAGTCTTCTATGATTGCTAACACTCACCTCGTACACATGAGCAAAACATTTCAACCGGACACATAGAAAGATAGGGGCTTAAGGTTTCGCATCCCAACATATTCACCTCAAGGGTGATGTCAACAATAATAACTCATGCTATCTTTATTCAACTGGACATATGTGCCTAGATCTTTCGTCACCACATGATGATTGCCAAAAGAAGAAAAATAAAAAGGAATAGAAGGAAAACTTTGACTCTTTGCATAAAGGTAAATACATAAAAGTAAAAGATAGGCCCTTCGCAGAGGGAAGCAGAGGTTGCCATGCGCTTATTTATTTGTATGCTCAATCCCTTAGTGCAAAAGAACTTCACGTTGTATTGCCCCTTAAGATGACAACCTTTATTGTGCAGTCTGTCGCTTTTATTCTTTGTCATCCAAGTTCGTACAACGCTCAATTTTCTCTTACACTAAATGATCTTACACTTTTAGAAGCAATTTTTATTGCCTTTTTGCACCGATGAAAACTTACTTGAGGGATCTTCCTCAATCCTTAGGTAGGTATGGTGGACACTTGAAAATAAGATTTTGGTTTAAGGGTTTATGGATGAACAAGTAGTATCCCTTCTTAGTGCGGAATTTTTGGCTAGCAAAGATAGGGGGCAAGCACCACATGTTGAAGGGTCTATGACAATATGACTTCTATGTGAATATAAAAAAACATAAACCATTAAGTTGTCTTCCATGTCCAACGTCAACAATTTTGGCATATAATATTTTGATGAGGGCTCACAATCACAAAAGATTTCTAGGATAGTATATTTATATGTGAATCTTCTCTTTCCTTATTAATTCTTTCATGAGTTGCATCATTGACCAATGTTATGTTTGTCAATCTCTAATAAAAATTTCTACTTATACTTTTCCTTATGTGGTGCCATCACCTAACATAGGATTAGTATATGATCTTATTAATTTATTTCCTTTTCTTTTATTTCTTTCCTTTCTCTTTTTCCTTTCTTATTTATTTTCTTTATTTGCAACATGAGAGTAAAGAAAGCAAAAACTCACACTAAACTTTATTATATAACTTGCACACGATTACAAGGATAGATCACTAAGCAAACCCTCAAGGAAGAAAGGATCAAACTAACTTTTATTCATCTAAAGCAAAGGATCGAACTAAAATAAGTAAAAGCAAAAAAGACAGTGGGATGATACAATACAGGGGCACCTCCCCCAAGATTGGCGGAAGCCAAGGGGAGTGCCCATACCCGATACCCAATTCTCCTTTGGTGGTGAAGAAGATGGTGGTGGTTATGAAGAAGAGATCTTGTCCTCGGATTTCCATGGCAGTGGTCCACCATCAGAAGAGGAAGAGTGAGTCTCACGGGTCCTACAACTAGAAGCCAAACTCATACCTTTAAACCTTGCCTCATATTCAAAGACTAGGTTTTGGAGGTCATAGATCTGGCTTTGGAGGAAGTTTATTTGCTCGTTGAGGGTGAGGACGATGTCCTTCATGGGCTTGCCATCCACCTTAAGATCACGGGAGAGGTCCGTAATCATAAGATGATTAGCGTTCAGTCCACGCTCCACCATCCCCTTGCACCGGAAGACGTCTTGCTCCATAGCTTCAAGCCTGGCCTCCACGGTTCCCGTCCCCTTGGGACATGGCACATCACGGAGGTGAAGCACCCCCTCATGCATCTGGATGGTTTGAGGGTGCTGCACCACCTCGTCCAAGAAGGGGAAGTGCGTCTAAGGACTGTTGTCCATCACATTTGGATCCAGCGAATTCCCCGAAGATGAGGACCGCTGGGGGTGGGCGTGGGCCGGACTGCAGCTCATGATTCAACATATTAAAAACACGAAGTAAAGAAGTTGGATATACGTGTGTATAAGTGCCTTTGAGTACTTACAATTCGGCCAGGGGCTTCTCCCTGGGCGCCACTCGGAACTGCTATCAGTCTCCAATGCGGAGTTGTCCATGAGGGAGACCTTCCCCTTCTTGGACGCCTCTGCCTCCAGATTTGTGGAGGCCGCCCTTTTCTTCCTTTCCCCCTCGGGGGGAGAATTGCTTTCCTCCTCGTCGTCTTCGGTGGCGGGGGAGGAGTGGGTTTCAGCGTCTTTGGACATCATGTCTGAAGTGCCCTTACGGCGGAGGCCACTTCTGATCTCCTTGGCCTTCTTCTCCGGCGCCTGGTAGGGCGTCGGAACCAGCATCTTCGACAGAAGTGGGATTGCTAGGTTTTCAGGCAGCGGAGCTGGACACTGGATCCGCTCCGCCTTCGTTGTCCAGCCCTGAAAAGATAGATAGGGAAGCTTAGACATCTTCCCTGAATGTGCAGGTGAAGGATACACCTTGAAATACGAAAAACTTACCGTACTGGCAGGATGGGTCAGGTTGTACCCACGGTCCTCGGTCGTCTGCGGCCACGTCTCGTTGGCCTTGAAAAGCACCTTCCAAATGCCTTCGTGTGTAGCACTGAAGAACTGCTGCAAGGTCTGGTGCTTGGCCAGATCGAACTCCCACAAATTGCAAGTCCGGCTTTGGCAAGGAAGGATCCGGCGAAAAAGCATCACCTGGATCACATTGACAATGTAGCAACCCAACCTCAGGCGGTCAAGTCTCTGTGCTTAAGTGTCATCCCTGGATCGGTATGCTGACACACACAGTACTCGAGGATTTATAACAGAGGTAAATCACATGTAAAAAGTAACGTAACTACTATTACCTCAATCCAAATAGCGGAAGTAACAACAAGGTTGTGGATTCCCATCAACACCAACGGCAAAGTTGAGTGTAGAAATCGTAACCCTAACGTATCACTTACTCGTCATAAGAAATCCTGCAACATGAGACGTTGCAGCCACAAAGGGTCAGTACATTGAATGTACTGGCAAATTCACACCATAGGATAATGATGAATAATAACTATCACTACATGCATATATGGCTGGTGGAGGCTCTATGTTCAAGTTGATTAACTGGATATATGAGGTCATAACGAAGAAGTGGGCGTTGGTTTCGTTGGATTTGGACAAACAAGCAAAAAGTTGTGACTATTTTAAAAATCAGGGCCAAGCTGTGGTACGGAAAAAAAATATCTACGGCTAAAAGGATTCTAGATCTAATGTATAAATACAGAGACTAATTGATAATCTAATTATTCTATCGTACTAGTCTAAAAATAATAAGCTACGGGAGTATATAAAAAATACAAAGAAAGATACCTTTATAAGGTAGAGAAAAAATGACTTCAGAAAGAGGAGGCGACTTCGAGAATTCCTGCCGGAGAAGAGAAATATATTTTTCTTTAGTGAATCTAGTCAAATTAAAATATTGATTTAACCCGAATCGGATGATTTTTGGACGCTCTATAGGACTATATTTATAGGTGGAAAAGAGGTTTAGGGATCAAAGGCTAGGCAATGTGGGACTAAACGTAGACGAAATAGAAAGAAAACAGGAACCGCATGGGCTAAAAAGCAACACGGGCTGGCCGCGCGCGTACACTGTGAGCTGCAGTTTTTTCCGGCTAAACAAGAAAAAAACTGGGAAGGATTATGGCTGGCTGGGCCTGGCCCATGTAGGAAAAAGAACAAGAAAAGATGGGGCGCCCGCTGCCACTATGTTGCGCACGTGGGCGACAGTTAGTTCCAGGCGCACGCACTGTTTTTTTAAATAGAAACAGGAAGGAAAAAGGAATAATGAAAATAAAATAAAATAAAATATTATATAGGTGTATTATATATCATAATTTTCAGAAAAAGATTTTCTACAACCTGTACATTTTTCTAGCATCAAATAAAATCCACAAAAATTTAAATAAACAAAGAGTGCTACTGATTTATTTAAAAGCCAATAAAAATCATTTTAAAAATACCGAAATGATTTCAAATTTATTTCTCTCCAATTTTCTAATGTAGGGAATCATTTTACCCTATTTTCCATATATTTTATTTTGGAGAAAAATAATTTGAATAAAAGCCAAATAAATCCAAATTGAAAATAATTTTCAAAAGGAATTTAAATTTGATCCTTTTAAACTTCCAACTCGTATTTCATATGTTTTGAAGAAGTCATTTTATCTTCTCTCATTGGTATTTCATATGTTTTGAAGAAGTCATGTCATCTTCTCTCCAGGGTTTGAAATATTTCCAAATGAGTTGCATAAAGATTCCGTATTTCATATGTTTTGAAGAAGTCATGTCATCTTCTCTCCAGGGTTTTGTATTTGAAAGGAATTTGAATTCACGGAGATCTTAAAAGAAAATGAAAGTTTGGGAAAATCCTTTTATTCCCTCTCATTTAACTTTCAAAAGTTTCAAATCTCACTCACTTCCAGTCAATCAATCACACAACAATCAAACAAACAATCAAATCTATCTATTTAATATAACATTCCAAAATTTAGAATTTTGGGATGTTACAAACCTACCACCCTTGGAAGCATGGTTACGGTTCCATCAATACTCCATCCTTATTCTTAACGGGGCCGGTTGTGACGCCCCGATTCAATCGTACACTAATCATGCACGCAAACGTGTACGATCAAGATCAGGGACTCACGGGAAGATATCACAACACAACTCTAAGACATAAATAAGTCATACAAGCATCATAATACAAGCCAGGGGCCTCGAGGGCTCGAATACAAGTGCTCGATCATAGACGAGTCAGCGGAAGCAACAATATCTGAGTACAGACATAAGTTAAACAAGTTGCCATAAGATGGCTAGCACAAACTGGGATACAGATCGAAAGAGGCGCAGGCCTACTGCCTGGGATCCTCCTAACTACTCCTGGTCGTCGTCAGCGGGCTGCACGTAGTAGTAGGCACCTCCGATGTAGTAGGAGTCGTCGTCGATGGTGGCGTCTGGCTCCTGGGCTCCGGCATCTGGTTGCGACAACCAGGTAGAAAGGAAAGGGGGAAAAGAGAGAGAAAAGCAACCATGAGTACTCATCCAAAGTACTCGCAAGCAAGGAGCTACACTACATATGCATGGGTATATGTGTAAAGGGCCATATCGGTGGGCTGAACTGCAGAATGCCAGAATAAGAGGGGGATAGCTAATCCTGTCGAAGACTACGCTTCAGGCCACCTCCATGTTGCAGCATGTAGAAGAGAGTAGATGGTAAGTTCACCAAGTAGCATCGCATAGCATAATCCTACCCGGCGATCCCCTCCTCGTCGCCCTGTTAGAGAGCGATCACCGGGTTATATCTGGCACTTGGAAGGGTGTGTTTTATTAAGTATCCAGTTCTAGTTGTCATAAGGTCAAGGTACAACTCCGGGTTGTCCTTTTACTGAGGGACACGGCTATTCGAATAGATAAACTTCCCTGCAGGGGTGCACCACATAACCCAACACGCTCGATCCCATTTGGCCGGACACACTTTTCTGGGTCATGCCCGGCCTCGGAAGATCAACACGTCGCAGCCCCACCTAGGCACAACAGAGAGGTCAGCACGCTGGTCTAAATCCTATGGCGTAGGGGTCTGGGCCCATCGCCCATTGCACACATGCACGTTGCGAACACGGCCGGAAGCAGATCTAGCCTAGCAGGCGTTCCAGTCCAATCCGGCGCGCGCCACTCAGTCGCTGACATCACGAAGGCTACGGCTGATACCACGACGTCGAGTGCCCATAACTTTCCCACGTAGTTGGTTAGTGCGTATAGACCAAATGGCCAGACTCAGATCAAATACCAAGAACTCGTTAAGCGTGTTATTTTAAGTATCCGCGGACGCCGACCAGGGCCAGGCCCACCTCTCTCCTAGGTGGTCTCAACCTGCCCTGTCGCTCCGCCACAAAGTAACAGTCGGGGGCCGTCAGGAACCCAGGCCCACCTCTACCGGGATGGAGCCACCTGTCCTTTCAGCCCCCTCATCAGAACCACTGGTGAACAGGAGGAAGGAGCAGGGAGTTTAGGTGTGCTGTCCTGGTTGTCCTGGTGGCCAGCTGGGCCGAGGCCCAGCGGGGGAGGGGGGATTTCTTTTGCTTTTACTTTATTTTTCTGTCTTTGTTTTTCTTTTCTTAATTTTTTATTGTTATATTAAATTTTAGTTCTTATAAAATACATAAGTTGCACCTAAAATAGTATTACTAATTATGCCACTACCACAACTAACTTGGCACCTAAAATAAAATAGTTTGTAATCGTTTATTATTTTAAAAGCATTTAAATAATTATTTTTTCTACTGTTTTATTCATCTTATAGTATTTAAACATTTTATAAAAATGTGTTTTCTTCACCACAATCACCTATGCATTAACAGGCACAACCCGAACATTTTCGTTTTAATATTTGAAAAACTTTGATGTTTGCCTGATTTTGAATTTGAATTTGAATCGGTTTAGAACTAATGCGAGATTAGCAGCAATAACCGAGGTGACATGGCATCATTAGCAGAGGTTCACTATAGCTTAATTACCCGGTCGTCACAATTCTCCTCCACTACAAGAAATCTCGTCCCGAGATTTTAAGAGGTGGGGTAAGGGGGAAAGTTGTGGTTGCGAAATTCTAACGGATCTTCTCGGTCTTGGTTGCTCTTCTTGAAGAGGTCGATCCATGCCGTTGATGTCTCCATTCCTATGCATCAATGCATCAAGATGAAGTTGTCATCCTTCCTTCAGGATCTTCACCGTACTTACGAAAGGATAAGAGGGGAATTCCGGGATAACGGACCCTTGCAAGGTTGACTATCTGGTAGATAACATCGGGGAAGGTGGTGGAAAGTAACTCTCGAATTGAAACCTTTAGAAAATATCGAGAGCAAAGTAAGAAGGTATGATGAGATGTTTCGAGCGGGCAGGTGTTCGGTGCCTGAAACAGGGCGTGAAAGGGGTTCGTAGCAACGGGAATAAGTATTGTGTCTGATACCTGAGTTGATGATCTCATCGGAAGGTGGCTCGTGAATTACATACGAGGCCACGCGCGAGGAATAACTTTGGGAACAGGGGGTGTACAGGAGAGTCAGGTTTCGATCCTGTGTAACTGTGGGTTATGGGCCCACCATGTGGTTAAAAGTAGGAAAGGCGTTGACATCTTGCACGGTCATGATAGCAAGACATTTCAGAGTGTAGCCTATCAGTTATGTCGGCAACAATGTCGATACCAAGGGCGAGGGACGAAGAGAACCATTTTCCTGCTCGTTGAACGAGGCGGACCATTAGGCAAAGTTCTCGTCCGTCGGTGGCTACCGGAATGTCATCAACTATAGTAACAGGGTCTTGCTAACAGAATTGTACACCGAGGTGTTTACATAAGTAGGAGAATATTACTGCTTAGATCATATAGATCACAAGAAAGGTTAAACCAAACAATGGAATGGAAAATTTGATTATTAGATTAAACAGAACAATGGAAAGGAAAAGGTGTTTAAACACATATTTCAGGGATATATCCTTCCCAAGGACAAGCAGAGCATGATATCCGTGGAGGATATAATGTAGAAAACCCTTTAGGTAAGGGGGAAGAAATTTCATGACACTACCCATACAACGGCGTTTGGATAATTGAGCAAGAAACATTTAGCATTGGGCTTCAAATGTTCTTGTTGAAAATCGGAGTACCACAGACATGCTTCGAGATAGCATTGACATGGTCTTCAAGCCAAGGTCGTACTTTGGATACATCAAGGATTCATCAGGAACAACTTGTAGAATAAGTCTTACAATTTCCTCATGGAAGAATGGTTAACCTTGCTAAAATGATATCATAGCAATAGGTCCTCCGGCCAGGTATGCTAGGCACGACATCGCCTTACCGGGTCACATAAATACCATCGTTATAACTCTTGGAAATATGTTCCAACCATCATATTTGACCGAGATTCAGATCTGATTGGTGTCAGGATAACTCAGACTCAGGATGCCTGAGAAGAAAGGTGCAACACAAATTGTCAAGATGACATTGTAAGATTCTTGGGAATTGAACTATGGAAGCGAGTTTCGAAACAAGAGTTCTTCATTAAATCGAGGATAGGACGAGGAGGTGGCTGATGGACTCAGGGACAATTCATCGAGATTTCCAACAAGATGGATTTCCACAATTATCTGAACAAGGAGATAACATTTGTCAGATCAAATGGTATAATGATGTATGCTCGAGGAAAACATACATCATTAAACATTGGTTGAAAGGTGCGCCCGAAATATGGGCTTAGGTAGTATGATCAATGTTAGAATGGTGATTCGATAATCAATGGTCTAAGAATGAAATGTCGACCATTAACTTCAAAGCAATAGGGTTGCTAGAAGTTTTGAATTTGCACATCATAGTTCAATTGTTGGTTTTCCAGTTAGAACCAACACGAGGACCAAGAAAGAATGATGATGGTGAGAAGTATCACTATACCAAGAATTCTTAAGGGGTGGAGTAATCCTCACATCATGCTTGTCATCAAAGATGGTAATACTCCAAGCTAAAGAAGAACAAATGTTGGATAGCAAGGAACTCAAGGTATAACCCAGAACACGAACAAGTTTGTGTTGGAGGGAAGGCAATAAAGTGGTCGATGACAACACAAATCATCGAGGGCAAGCATGGAATTTTTCATCATGAATTCAATTGATATCTTGGAAGAAGTTAAAATGTTGACGATGATCACGACACACTTGTTGAGAGGTTTCTTGACGATGTAATCGATCAACGACGACGTCAAGTCAAAGGAATGATGAAGCGGAAGGTTATTGGAACCATGGGTAGGACACAAACTTGAAATCAAGCTTGTTGTTCAAGGCGAAATGATATGACGAGGAAGATCGACGTAAGCTTAGCTCATCGTCGAAAATTGTGCTCCGGGAATAAGGACCAGGTAGCACAGTTAAAATCAGCACGATAATGATATAGCCGAGCAGGCTAGGAATGGTGTGATCGAGTAAAAACTCGTAAGCAAGGAAGATTGCTAAGAATGGCTGAATCGTAGAACAGACACGATTCAGTTATCGGTGTACTCGAGTGACTAACCACTCAGAACCCAGGAAAAATTGGAATCGGTGAGAATGTAGTACTTGATGAAGAACTCATAAGAAATTATGATGTTTCATGATAATCTCGAGATACCAGGGGGTAATACTCGACGACAGATCAAAGTAGAGGTTGGACTGGGGTATTGCTCTATAAAAGGATAATATTTAAACTTCCCCGAGAAATGGGATCGAAGAAGAACAATATGGTCGGAACCATAGCTGCAAGGGATCCAATCTAATGACATCGAAAGAATTACCCAAATGATTGAATATTTTGCAAGAAGCTTCCATGATAAGTTCCACATCGGGTCCATGGGCATGAACACAAAGTTCAAGGTCGACTCCCACTTCTTTAATGCATAACCTTCCATTCAATTCTCGTCTTCGAAGAAGTCGCAGTGTTGAAATTTTATCTAGCCAAGCACCAGAAGAGTATGACTCGTGAAAACTTTTGGGTTCACACGGTTTTAGAGAAGGTATAGGTTCAACCCATCGGGGCATCTTAGAAACATATACCACAAGCTTCAAGAGTAAATATCACCAACTCGAAAGCAGAGCAAGGTTGAGAAAGTAGAGGATACAATTTACCAAAGGCATTATGTATCCGAGGGAAGGCTCACAAGGTTATTGAATATGAAGGACGCTGTCGGATAAAATCCATTAAAGGATCTGCAGGTCCATAATGGAGCTGATGTGAGCATCGACACACAACCAGAGGAAGTAACAATGCAAAGGCATTGGATTATAGAAAAAAACTGACTAATCCAGAGCTCAAATGCAAAGGAATTATGATTTTCAAATCAAGGGATCGAAAGCAATGTTCTGATTAGGGATGGATAAGTTGAATAGCCTTAGGGGTACAATCGACGACAATTGGATTGGTTGAGAACCAGCTCACGTTTTAAATGATGTCTGAGCCGGAGGGATAATTTTCAGGGAATAACTGATGATTGCATGCATTCACACACATGTTGAATCAACATGATCAGAATGTCAATCACAAGGATTTTAATGGTTATTGCTAGACAAATGGAATTGTCCTGACTGCAAGAAGACAAGTATTTGCAGAGCAATGGTTGGCAGAGGATTACTGGAAGATCGGGTAGTAATTCAATGTATCTAGTGAATCCTATGAACAACTAGTAATGAACGGTTCCTCGATAAGTGTGAAGAAACAAATTGTAGGGATATTTTTGTGGCAAGGAACCGCATGGCAGTGGCACAAGGGGTTCTTAGATCAACGACGAGTATTACAGGGTATCTTGTAATAACAAGACCAACTGGGAATGAATGTAAGAATGGCAAGTGCATGTAGTTATCCATAAGGGTTGACGGTGGAAGAGGAATTGCAAAAGCGATGAGCACAAGTTCTCAGTAGAACATCGGAGAGTATCTTCGGAGTCTTCTGATAAAGCAGGCGATCATCTGGAATGTAAGGCGCCTCGGGAGAAAGTATTATCGAGAACCTAGAGTCAGAGTTAGTAAAATCATTTAACCCGAATAGAAGAGATGTCAGAGTCCCAGAGTATAGGTCGAGGAATAAAAGATCCTATTACCACCCAATGGCGACGTGGGCCCGTAAGCCACACAGCCAAGTTAGCAAACCATTTTTCTCAGGCTAGACTCAACTTCGGCCAAGGAGTTGGAAAGGGGGATTCCTATAGGCAGTCGGCTCTGATACCAACTTGTGACGCCCCGATTCAATCGTACACTAATCATGCACGCAAACGTGTACGATCAAGATCGGGGACTCACGGGAAGATATCACAACACAACTCTAAAACATAAATAAGTCATACAAGCATCATAATACAAGCTAGGAGCCTCGAGGGCTCGAATACAAGTGCTCGATCATAGACGAGTCAGCAGAAGCAACAATATCTGAGTACAGACATAAGTTAAACAAGTTGCCATAAGATGGCTAGCACAAACTGGGATACAGATCGAAAGAGGCGCAGGCCTCCTGCCTGGGATCCTCCTAACTACTCCTTGTCGTCATCAGCGGGCTGCACATAGTAGTAGGCACCTCCGGTGTAGTAGGAGTCGTCGTCGATGGTGGCGTCTGGCTCCTGGGCTCCGGCATCTGGTTGCGACAACCAGGTAGAAAGGAAAGGGGGAAAAGAGGGAGAAAAGCAACCGTGAGTACTCATCCAAAGTACTCGCAAGCAAGGAGCTACACTACATATGCATGGGTATATGTGTAAAGGGCCATATCGGTGGGCTGAACTGCAGAATGCCAGAATAAGAGTGGGATAGATAATCCTGTCGAAGACTACGCTTCAGGCCACCTCCATCTTGCAGCATGTAAAAGAGAGTAGATGGTAAGTTCACCAAGTAGCATCGCATAGCATAATCCTACCCAGCGATCCCCTCCTCGTCGCCCTGTTAGAGAGCGATCATCGGGTTATATCTGGCACTTGGAAGGGTGTGTTTTACTCCCTCCATTCCTATATATAGGGTGTATACTTTTTGGCACGGAAATTAAAGAACGCACGTGGAGGGAAAATTTCACAAGTTTTGGGCGAGATTATACCTGACTAATTGACATGAGAAAATAGAGGAGCTTGCCTAATATAAGGAAATGTAATCAAATCCCCAAAAAAAATATCCAAACGAGTGGCGCAACGCAGTACACCTTATATTTTGGATATTTTCTCAAAAATCTATACACCTTATATCAAGGAACAGAGGGAGTATTCAGTATCCGGTTCTAGTTGTCATAAGATCAAGGTACAACTCCGGGTCGTCCTTTTACCGAGGGACACGGCTATTCGAATAGATAAACTTCCCTGCAGGGGTGCACCACATAACCCAACACGCTCGATCCCATTTGGCCAGACACACTTTTCTAGGTCATGCCCGGCCTCGGAAGATCAACACGTCGTAGCCCCACCTAGGCACAACAGAGAGGTCAGCATGCCGGTCTAAATCCTATGGCGCAGGGGTCTGGGCCCATCGCCCATTGCACACCTGCACGTTGCGAACGCGGCCGGAAGCAGACCTAGCCTAGCAAGCGTTCCAGTTCAATCCGGTGCGCGCCACTCAGTCGCTGATGTCACGAAGGCTTCGGCTGATACCACGACGTCGAGTGCCCATAACTTTCCCACGTAGTTGGTTAGTGTGTATTGACCAAATGGCCAGACTCAGATCAAATACCAAGAACTCGTTAAGCGTGTTATTTTTAAGTATCCGCGGACGCCGACCAGGGCCAGGCCCACCTCTCTCCTAGGTGGTCTCAACTTGCCCTTTCGCTCCGCCACAAAGTAACAGTCGGGGCCCGTCAGGAACCCAGGCCCACCTCTACCGGGATGGAGCCACCTGTCCTTTCAGCCCCCTCATCAGAATCACTTGCGGGTACTCAACGAGCTGACCCGACTTTAGTCACCACATGTGTCATGTTTATAAAGTATATAGTATATACACGTGATCACCTCCCGAGTGATCACGGCCCAGTAGTATAGCATGGCAGACGGACAAGAGCGTAGGGCCACTGATGGAACACTAGCATCCTATACTAAGCAGTAGGATAGCAGGTAAGGGTAACAATGGTAGCAACAATGACAGGCTATGCATCAGAATAGGATTAACCGAAAGCAGTAACATGCTACACTATTCTAATGCAAGCAGTATAGGGAAGAATAGGCGATATCTGGTGATCAAGGGGGGGGGGCTTGCCTGGTTTCTCTGGCAAGAAGGAGGGGTCGTCAACAGCGTAGTCGGACGGGGCACCAGCAGCGGCGTCGGTCTCGTAGTCTACCGGAGAGAAGAGGGGGAAGAAACAGTAAATATGGAGCAAACACCACACCACAAGGCATAACATGGCAATACGCGGTGCGAGAGGTGACCTAACGCGGTAGTAGGTGCTACTGGCAAGGGGGGAAACATCCGGGAAAGTATCCCCGGTGTTTCACGTTTTCGCACAAATGAACCGGAGGGGGAAAGTTGCGTGTTTTCTATGCTAGGGATGTGTGGCGGACGAACGAGCTGCATATCCGGATTCGTCTCGTCGTTCTGAGCAACTTTCATGTACAAAGTTTTTCCATCCGAGTTACGGATTATTTTATATTAATTTTTAAAGTTTTAAAACATTTTCTAAATTGTTTTAATTCGAAATTAAATGTTAAATTGCTACTGGTACACAGAGAGTGTACCCAGCTATTTGTATGTGAGGATGACAGTGGGTCCCAGTTGACTGCTCAGTCAGCAATTGACTGGTCCGTGTTGACTGGTCAAAGTGGGCCACGGGGTCCCACCTACCATTGACTGGGCTAGTCCTAGTGAGTAGTTTGACTGGTCAAAGGGCCCAGTGGGGCCCGAGTGTCGTTGAGTGATTTGTTTAACAGACTTTTAAACAAAACCGATAAGATTAATTAGGACTGTGGGGTCTGATGTCAGTGGCTGTTAGGGATTTGGTTAGGGGGTTAATGACATCCACGTCATCGTGGTTAACGCCGGCGAGGAGTTACAGTGCGCCGGCGACGGCAGCAACGCGGGAACGCACCGGGCTTGCGCTACGGGCATCGGTTCGATGCGCGAAGGGGACCGATGGGTAGTTGGTGGTCGACCACGTCGACCGGTGGTCGCGGGGCGGCCGGACCTGGCCGGCGTCGACGGCGGAGTCGACATCCGCGGCGGCATGGGCGGCTACCGGAACAGGCGCGGTGGGGCGATGCGAGGCGGGCAGCGGGCGCCGGCTGTGCGGGCAGGCTGCTTCGGCTTGGCGAGGGCCGGCGTGGCTAGAGGCAGCAGAGCACGCGGGTCAGAGGTGGAGGTGTGGGCGGCGTGCCGGCTTGCAGAGGAGGGCGCGGCTGGCGCCAGTAGAGCAGGTTGCGGGGAGGCCTCACGCGAGCGAGGCGCGGCTCGAGCGCGCGCGTGCGCATGCAGCGAAGCGCACGGGCGCGGCAAGGCCACGACCAGGGCGGGGCAAGGTATGGAAGAAGCGCCGTGAGTAGCGGCGACAGAGAGGTCCGTCCATGGTGGGGTCCTAGCTAGAGCGCGAAATCGTCGGAGGGAAGAAAGGGGAAACAAGGCAAAGCTCACAGTGAGGGCGGGGACGGCTTGGGGAAGCCGGGGACGCAGTGGTGGCGGCGAATCGCGCGGTGGGGCTCGTCGGGGCCGAGGGGTCGACGACGAGGTAGAGGACGGTGCAGGGGCTCCGGGCTCCCACGGGCAGCACTAGTCGACGGAGCGCTCGTCGATGGAGCAGGCGGACTCGGTGTCACGGCGCGGTGAGGTCGGGGGCCGCGGGATCGGCAGCGATCGTGGCGACGGCGGCTCGTCCACGTGTGCGGGAGAGGATAGCAACGAAAGGAAATGAAGGTGGGGAACTAGGGTTCGTCCACGAGGTCGGGGCAGTCTTATACTCCTCCTGCGCCCCTGTAGCGTCGCGGTGGCGAGCATCCACCGGCGTTATCGCGCACGGACGGCCAGGGCGTGCACACGGCCACTGGTGAATAGGAGGAAGGAGCAGGGAGTTTAGGTGGGCTGTCCTGGTTTGCCTGGTGGCCAGCTGGGCCGAGGCCTAGCGGGGAGGGGGGATTTCTTTTGCTTTTACTTTATTTTTCTGTCTTCGTTTTTCTTTTCTTTTCTTAATTTTTTTACTGTTATATTAAATTTTAGTTCTTATAAAATACATAAGTTGCACCTAAAATAGTATTACTAATTATGCCACTACCACAACTAACTTGGCACCTAAAATAAAATAGTTTGTAATCATTTATTAGTTTAAAAGCATTTAAATAATTGTTTTTGCTTCTGTTTTATTCATCTTATAGTATTTAAACATTTTATAAAAATGTGTTTTCTTCACCACAATCACCTATGCATTAACAGGCACAACCCAAACATTTTGGTTTTAATATTTGAAAAACTTTGATGTTTGCCTGATTTTGAATTTGAATTTGAATTGGTTTTGAACTAATGCGTGATTAGCAACAATAACCGAGGTGACATGGCATCATTAGCACAGGTTCACTATAGCTTAATTACCCGGTCGTCACACCGGTCTTCTCCAATTCTCGGGAAAATTCCTTCTCTGGGCTCTTCCGGTAGTGGCATAACTTTTTCCTCAATTATTGTGCCCTTGGTAAGGTTTCTTCTGAGACAGGAACTTCTTAGCTGACGGGTCTGGCGCCAATACTAAACAACTATCGATATCTCGCGGTGGTCAACAATTTATTGTTTCTCCTGCAGGAAATGGGTCTGGGTTGAACCTAACCATATATCCTACGATTGGCAACAGCTACCTGGTACAAGGGGAAAATTGTCATACCATTCTAAGGTTTAAACAAGGTTTTGATCGTCGTCTCTCTACTATAGGTAAGTCACTCAGATTTACCATCATATAGCAAGGCGAATAATAAGAGTAAGTCGGTATGGTGATCAATCCATCCCGCACCCAAATCATTACCTTGTATACGGTTTAGCAAATCTCGCATTCTAACACTCGGTCATCCTCACAAGCGTTGCAGAATTTCTCTTGTCGACGAACTGGGTTCGGAAAAAATCCATTGATTCTGCAAGCCAAACAAACATCTATCGTTCCTTCACAACTCTCAAGTTTGCATACTCCTATAAGGTCGTCTGTCGATAAAATCGTAACTTCTTCTAGTGTTCTTACTTCAGCAAGAGTGTGCTTGCTTCTTGGCAGGTCCTGGGGCCTGTGGGTTATGGCCCATCTCATCACTTATAAACCTTGAACTCGTCATCAGGGCAACTGATCATTATTCCAACATCCAGCTTCCTAACATTCTTAAATCCATCCAATTGTACTATCCTTCTTCCTTCTATTGGCACCAAACTATGACGTGATTACTCAGACTCATCATGGAGTTACAATTGCTCCATATTACCAACATTATACCTCCTTTACATCCAATAGTACTTCATCCCTTCATATTCTTGGGGTATCCAACATATCGAGATAAAACTTATACTTATGAAGTCCACTCCGTGGAACATCATTATCCTTTCCAGGGGTCAAATCTCCTCACAGGGTGCTACCACCCTTAAAATGCACAAATTCATCCATAGACCAAATTTCTCATATCCTCAAAAATGGTCAAAGTCTTTCTTCATAGAGTGACAACTCATAAAAATCCAAATCAGCACCAACGGTGCTAACTTTATTGATTCTCAAATTATTACAATCTCTTGCTTTTCCATTACATGCCTCAACTCATCACCTCAATATAAAAGAGTTGTTCCCACTACTACTACTACTATACTTCTCATAGACACAACTAATTATCACAAGTCTCCTTCTCCTTGGGACAATCTCTGGCAAAGTGCCCTGCTTCATTACAACGAAAACAAATTACTTCTGACAAGTCTCGAGGTTTCCTCTCTGGGCAACTGCTGAAGTAGTGTCGTGACTCCTTGCACCTAAAACAGGTGATATGACTCAGGTCCTTCCTGGAATCCAATCTACTTCTCTTCCTAGACTTTTCCGTTCCAATCAGGGCTTCTATTTTCTGTGGGTCATACTCTACTTCCTCTGTCGGGAATTCTACTAGATCCCCATTCAAACAATTCTGGGAGATGTGTCCTTCTTCTCCACATGAATAACATGACTTGGGGCAGAGTTTAATTGGTTCTTCTTTGGGTGTGTCCTCCACCTCTTCCTTCATCACAGATTCTTCTAAAATTTCCATGAGGGGTCCTTTCATTTCTTCTTTCTTCTGCTGGATGGTTCTTTGTACCATGGGGTAAATGTGACACTGAGCAGGGTAGTGGGTAGTCCCTTCACACAAGAAACAAGTGATCTGCCTAGTTGGGCATTCTTCAGCTGGGTGACTTTCCTCACAATGAGGGCATTCATCCTTGTGCTCTTTATGGTTGTGTTCTATTTCTCTACAGAGCTTGCATGCACAAGGTTTCCTCATATCATATCCATAAGGCTTCAATTTCTGAAACACAAGCCGAGACTTTAGTAGAGTCAACTTAAATTCTTCCCAAGGGGTTACTCCCTGCCATCCATTGATGGTTTGGTACATCCTCCACCAAGTAGCAGCACCTCTTTCAAAGCACTGAAGAGCATGCTGGGTCATATCCTTTCCGGCTATAGTGTTTATTCTTCACGTGATCCTCCATGTTCTGAATTCATCGGTCCGTCTCCAATTGACTTATCGGTCTCGAAAATGTGAGTTCATATCCATTCATCCTCTATTGGGTCCATGGGTTTGGGGTGGGATAAGAGAGATAGAGAGGAATACACACAATACAAACAATAGTTTTTGAAGAGACAGATTTTATTGTGGCTGTCGAAAAAACATCAAACAAATGACAGCTCACAATCGTTGCATCTAACGTAAGTGTATAACAGGGGTTTGGTCTTCTAAAGGTCAATAAATCTTCAAAGTCATCAAACTCTTCAAGTCTTGTTCATGCCTCCAATGGCTTCTTCCAATGATGCTTGTCTTTCTCAAGTTCTTTTGCCAGATCATCTCTATTGACGTGAAGTCTCTTGTGACGCCCTTTAATATTCTAGAGTTGCATTTCAAACTTCTGGGTTTCAACATCCTTGGCATGAACCATGGTCCTACTGTTCTTTAGTTCCGAACGAGTTCTCTGGTATCTCGAGGTTTTGCTCCTCCAGCTTGGCTACTTTTAGCTTCTGGGTCCTGAGTTCTTCACAAAATACTTCTTTATCAAATATGGCTTCCTGCAGGCCCATCTTAAAATCCTTGATGTAATACTCCAGACCTTGGTGATACACCAGCTAAGGTTAAAACTTCATCTTTTGCTGATAGGTGCTCCATTAGCCCTTTTGTCATCCAATCCTTCCGATGAAATGCATGTTTAACTCAGCACCATGTCAATAGCATAAGCGGGCGATAACATCATGGATAGCCGTGTTTCTGCCCTTGTCATTGCCATGAGCTATCATTTCATAATTGATATCCCCGCCTTAGGGTTTTCTTGACAAAAACTTTGAGTTTTAATGCTCCATGTTCCGGTCTTTCTCCGATACACCTTGATCTCGGTTATTGACAGCTTCAATAGTATGACAACTTCCATAAGGGTAGCCTTCCTAGGTCATACTAATCTGGAAATTCTTCAGAGCCTTCAAAATTCTCCTAGTCTTCGGAGTATTCAACCATTGCAGTTTCCATTATTATAATGCATGGTAAATCCTCTTCATTCCGAAGTGGTCTTAGTTGTCCGATATCTTGTACTTCTTGGAGTGGACTCATCAGTCGAATCTTCGCGTGGTCAAAAGGGGAAAGAGTATGGTCTAACTATTTGAGATGAGGGGAAATTTGGTATAGCTTAGAAAAGATGAGAGGTAAAAGATCTTTTTGAAAAGAAGGTTTTTGAGAAAATCTTTCCTATGGGCTTGCCAGTTTCTAAGGGTCACGTCCTACAGTCAACATGTGCTCTGATACCATCTTGTAGCGACCCGACCTCAGACGATCAAGTCTCTGTGCTTAAGTGTCATCCCTGGATCAGTATGCTGACACACACAGTACTCGAGGATTTATAATAGAGGTAAATCACATGTAAAAAGTAACGTAAATACTATTACCTCAATCCAAATAGCGGAAGTAACAACAAGGTTGTGGATTCCCATCAACACCAACGGCAAAGTTGAGTGTAGAAATCGTAACCCTAACGTATCACTTACTCGTCGTAAGAAATCCTGCAACGTGAGACGTTGCAGCCACAAAGGGTCAATACATTGAATGTACTGGCAAATTCACACCATAGGATAATGATGAATAATAACTATCACTACATGCATATATGGCTGGTGGAGGCTCTATGGTTATCATGTTTTTGCGAAAAGCCAATTTTTCCCTACTGCAAAGGAATATAATTTATTTAACTACAAAGTTGGTTGAAAATTATTGAGAAGGTTCCTCCAACTCAATCCCAAGTAAAGTTAACATCCCAACAAATTGTTTAGGTAAAGTGATGAGATCGACATGATAATTCAAGAACCAGATACTCAAGATGTCCATAACCGGGGACACGGCTAATCATGATTAGTTTGTACACTCTACAGAGGTTTGCACACTTTTCCCCACAAGACTCGATCTCCTCCGTTGGATTTCTCGCACTACATGGTGTTTGAGAAACGGATGACCGAGACACAGTCTTTCAGAAGCATTAACTCTAACCCCGGGTAGACAGTACCAACCTACATCCCCTACATCTGCTAGCCTACCGCTGGAAGAGGTCATGCAACTTACTCAACTATGCTAGAGCCCATAATAGCTTGTGGCTGCACACGGAAGTTTCTAGCATGAATAATCTTATGATCCCTTAGAGCCAGGGTGGCGAACCATAGGATGATCACACGGGTCCTCCGGGATATCCTAGGACAACACTGGATTCTCCAGGTGCCCGGGCAAACCACTGGGTGCTCCAGGGTGCCCCAATCAATCCACCCAGATGTGTATTAAAGTAGCCACCTTAAGTTAAACCTTAGTTAACAATAATAATAACTCTCACATCTGTCATGAATACACTCAAACCCAATCCACGTCTACGAGCATAGCATGGCAATATAAGCATAACGTAGAAGTAACTCCCAAGGTTTGAATGCAGGACAATAGGTTCCTACCTCATCAACTACTTCCCAATACCCACATGTTATCAATTCCTAACCATGCAATGTTTGAGGGTTGAAACTAATGCATAAAAACTGGGTATGAAAGGGGTATGATCAAAGTGTGAACTTGCCTTGTATGGTTGATGAAGATGATTCGCACTCATAACTCCTGATAGTTCTACTCGTCACACTCCGGCCAATCTATCGTGAGCAAGCAATAGTAACCACACATAAGCAATCACTCAAAAGATCGAAAAGAACGAAGAAGACAATTCAAAAAACATCAAAACCAATCAAATAACTCTTGCAACAAAAAAATTCTAACAGTACCAAAATTATGTGAATTTGGCCTCATCAGAACTTTTTGGTCAAGAGCTTCGATATGCAAAAAGAATCAACTCAAACGGAGCTACGAAACTCAAGTTACGATCAAAAGAAGATTCAAATTCAAATCTGTTTGAAATCATACTTTAAATTTTTAAAAACATGTACAAGTTGATTAACCGGATATATGAGGTCATAACGAAGAAGTGGGCGTTGGTTTCGTTGGATTTGGACAAACGAGCAAAAAGTTGTGACTATTTTAAAAATCAGGGCCAAGCTGTGGTACGGAAAAAAAATATCTACGGCTAAAAGAATTCTAGATCTAATGTATAAATACAGAGACTAATTGATAATCTAATTATTCTACCGTACTAGTCTAAAAATAATAAGCTACTGGAGTATATAAAAAATACAAAGAAAGATACCTTCATAAGGTAGAGAAAAAACAACTTCAGAAAGAGGAGGCGACTTTCAGAATTCCTACCGGAGAGGAGAAATATATTTTTCTTTAGTGAATCTAGTCAAATCAAAATATTGATTTAACCTGAATCGGATGATTTTTGGACGCTTTATAGGTCTATATTTATAGGTGGAAAAGAGATTTAGGGATCAAAGGCTAGGTAATGTGGGACTAAACGTAGACGAAATAGAAAGAAAACAGGAACCGCATGGGCTAAAAAGCAACACGGGCCGGCCGCGCGCGTACACTGTGAGCTGCAGTTTTTTTTCGGCTAAAGAAGAAAAAAAACTGGGAAGGATTATGGCTGGCTGGGCCTGGCCCATGTAGGAAAAAGAAAAAGAAAAGATGGGGCGCCCGCTGCCACTATACTACGCATGTGCGCGACAGTTAGTTCAAGGCGCACGCACTGTTTTTTTAAATAGAAACAGGAAGGAAAAAGGAATAATGAAAATAAAATAAAATATTATATAGGCGTATTATATATCATAATTTTCAGAAACAGATTTTCTACAACCTGTACACTTTTCTAGCATCAAATAAAATCCACAAAAATTTAAATAAAACAAAGAGTGCTACTGATTTATTTAAAAGCCAATAAAAATCATTTTAAAAATATCAAAATGATTTCAAATTTATTTCTCTCCAATTTTCTAATGTAGGGAATTATTTTACCCTATTTTCCATATATTTTATTTTGGAGAAAAATAATTTGAATAAAAGCCAAATAACCCCAAATTGAAAATAATTTTCAAAAGGACTTTAAATTTGATCCTTTTAAACTTCCAACTCGTATTTCATATGTTTTGAGGAAGTCATTTTATCTTCTCTCATGAAAACCATTGAGTTGCATAAAGTTTCTGAATTTGAAATATTTCCAAATGAAATTCAAATATTTTCAACAACCCTTTTCATTTAGTTAAATGGAAGAAGTCATGTCATCTTCTCTCCAGGGTTTTGTATTTGAAAGGAATTTGAATTCACGGAGATCTTAAAAGAAAATGAAAGTTTGGGAAAGTACTTTTATTCCCTCTCATTTAACTTTCAAAAGTTTCAAATCTCACTCACTTTCAGTCAATCAATCACACAACAATCAAACAAACAATGAAATCTATCTATTTAATATAACATTCCAAAATTTAGAATTTTGGGATGTTACAGACAAGCTTGATGTTCTTGTCCACCATACTCTTGATGCGCGTCTGCAATGCCGTCAGCTCGTCCGACGAGGCCCAGTCCAGGCCCTTCTCTAGCCAGGAGGTGAGCCGCATTGGGGCCCCGGACTTGAATTCGGGAGCTGCGGCCCAGGTGGTGTCGCGGGGCTCTGTGACGTAGAATCACTGTTGCTGCCACCCTTTTCAGTCTCCACGAAGGTGCCTTTGGGCCACGAGACGTTGGACAGCTTGCTCAGCATGGCGCCTCCGCACTCTACGTGTTGACCACCCACCACCTTTGGCTTCACATTGAAGGTCTTCAGCCACAATCCGAAGTGGGGTGGGATGCGGTGGAAGGCCTCGCACACGACAATAAATGCTGAGATGTTGAGGAAGGAGTTTGGGGCAAGATCATGGAAATCTAGCCCGTAGTAGAACATGAGTCCGCGGACGAATGGGTGGAGAGGAAATCACAACCCGCGGACGAAGTGGGGAATGAACACCACCCTCTCATGGGGCTTTGGGGTGGGGACGATCTGTCCCTTGGCCGGAAGCCGGTGGGCGATTTCCTGTGCCAGGTACCCCGCCTCCCGGAGCTTCATAATGTCCTTCTCTGTGATGGAGGAGGCCATCCACTTGCCCTGCGCTCCAGATCCGGACATGGCTGGAGTGCTTCTTTGAGGTGGAAAGGATGGAAGCTTGGGCGCTGGAGCTCGAGAATGGATGGGCAGAGAGAAGGAAGGCATGGGTGAAAGGGTGAATCCTTATCCCTTTATAAAGAGGTCCCAAACCTAGGTAAACATCATGTCCAAACCGGCAAAGGTCGTGGTAGATCAACTCTTGTAATCCTCATATTCATCAGGATCAATCAAGCAAGAAGTAGGGTATTACCTCCATAAAGAGGGCCCAAACCTGGGTAAACATCGTGTCCCCCGTCTCCTGTTACCATCAACCTCGGACGCACAGTTCGGGACCCCCTACCCGAGATCCGCCGGTTTTGAACAATATCAAAGATCAAGTCCTCGCGTCAGAAGTTTTCCGGTGAACCGAAGACGACTTCCAGTGAGATTGAGCCTGTGTCGTGGGCTTCTACGCCGGCTATTACTCCCTTGAAGGTAGTTGTGGTGGGCTTGACCCTTGAAGGGTCAATGCCCATTTTGCGGATAGTGTCTTGACAGAGCAAATTGAGGCTACTGCCGCCGTCCATGAGGACTCGCGTGAGATGGAATCCGCCGATAATTGGATCGAGGACCAGAGCTGCCGAACCTCCGTGACGGATACTGGTTGGGTGGTCCTCGTGATCAAAAGTGATCGAGCAGGCCGCCCATGAGTTGAGTTTTGGGGCGTCCGGATTCATGGTGTGGTCGTCTCGTAGTTCATGATTATGCTCCCTTTCAGAGGTATGCATCACGTATATCATGTTTACGGATTTTACTTCGGGAGGAAATTGCTTCTGTCCCCCGGTGCTTGGTAGGCGAGCCTCCTCTTCTTCACTGTCACTGGGCGGCCCCTTCCCTTTGTGTTCGGCATTGAGCTTGCCAGCTTGTTTGAAAAGCCAACATTTTCTGTTGGTGTGGTTGGCGGGTTTGTCGGGGCTGCCATGGATCTGACAGGGCCGATCCAGTATCTTGTCTAGACTGGATGGACCATCTCTATTTGCCTTGAATGGCTTCTTCAATTGACCAACGTGTCTTGGGTTCCTGCATTATTGTTGCGACGCTTGTCTTTATTGTGTCGTGGCTTGCCATTGCCGTCCCTGACTTCAGAGGTGCCAGGATTGCTCGTGCCATTGCTTCTACGAGCGAGCCAGCTATCTTCTCCCGTGCAAAAGCGGGTCATTAGTGTGGTGAGAGCTGCCATGGACTTAGACTTTTCTTGGCCGAGGTGGCGAGCGAGCCACTTTTCACGGATGCTATGCTTAAAGGCCGCGAGAACTTCGGCATCCGGACAGTCAACAATTTGGTTCGTTTTAATTACGGACCTAGTCCAGAGTTTCCTGGCTGACTCTTCGGGCTGTTGAACTATGTGACTTAAGTCATCGGCATCCGGAGATTGGACATACGTACCTTGGAAGTTGTCGCGGAAGGCGTCTTCAAAGTCCTCCCAGCTGCCAATAGAGTTTTTTGGCAGGCTGTTTAACCAGTGCCGAGCTGGTCCCTTGAGTTTTAGAGGGAGGTATTTGATGGAATGGAGATCATCACTGCGGGCCATATGAATATGGAGAAGAAAGTCCTCGATCCATACCGTGGGATCTGTTGTTCCATCATATGATTCGATATTCACGGGTTTAAACCCTCCTGGGAATTCGTGCTCCATTACTTCATCAGTGAAGCAGAGGGGGTGTGCGGCGCCTCTATGTCGGGCCAAGTCGCGACGTAGATCGGATGGAGTCCGTCGGTGGTTTTGGGCCCGGACGTGGTTATACTTGTCACGTCTGGCTAGATGTCCGTCGTCGCGCATCGGGGCACGCCCCCGCGATCCATAGATCGATCTGCTCTGACCTGCCCTATTTTCTAGGTCCTACCGCAGGTCATATGTATATCCCCGAGCTGTTGTGTCTCTACCTTTATGGCAAGGTAGTATGGGCTGGTGTTCGACTTGAGTTGCCGTTTTGTCCTGGCCACGTGGTGGTCGGTCAGCCGCATTACGCGCTGATAGTACGGGCTCCAGTGCCTCGTCATCGCATTGGGGTAGCAGTTTACGCTTCAGGTAACTTTTGGTTGGGCGCTCAAGGCCGTATTCCTCCGCCATCAGGACATTTGTCCACCTGTCGTTGAGTAGGGCTTGATCAGCTTGAAGCTGCCGCCGCTTCTTTTTCAGGCTCCTCTCAGTGGCTATTAGCCGGCGCTTAAAGCGCTCCTGCTCGAGAGGTTCCTCAGGCACGATAAAGTCTTCGTCGCCGAGGCTCACCTCGTCCTCGGAGAGTGGAAGATAATTATTGTCCTCCGAGTCTTCGTTTACGGCCTGTTCATCAGGGCGAACTTACCCATCTTCCCGATCGCCCTGTTCGGAGGTTGGCTCGACGGGGTTTTCTTGGTCTTCGGCATCGTCCGGAGTATTGTTGTCTCTCGTGTCGGTATTGCTGTCTTTTCCACGGCGTGATTTAAAGTGGCGCCGCTGACGTCGGCGCTTTGGTTGTATCTCAGGAGGTTTATCCTCGACAGTATTTTTATCATTATCGCTGCTACCCTCTTTGGGTGTATCCACCATAAACACGTCATACGAAGAAGTGGTCGTCCAGCGTCCGGTAAATGGTGGGTTTTTGGCCTGCTCTTCTCCGGCATCGTCGTCCATACCGTCAATGTCTTTGGAGTCGTAATCGAGCATGTCAGTTAAGTCCTCGATAGTGGCTATGAGGTGGGTGGTGGGTGGGACGTGAAATTCCCTGCTCTCAGCCCCTAGTCCGGGCTGGGCATAGTTGGACGTTGCTCCTCTGTAATCACGAGGGATTGCATGAAGTCCAGAGCCTCACTTAAAGGCGAGGTTTGGCCGGGGAGAAGAGAGTCCATGGAGTATGGCGGGAAGGAGACTTCTTGGCCGAGCTCACACGATGTTGACTCCGAGGGTTCGGAGCCAGTGTCCGGAGAAGAGTCCGGCATCCAGATGGTTGCCAGCGACACTACTTCCTCTGGTTCTCCCGCACTAGGCTTAGTTGCCGCAGAAAGTCCGACGGGACCTAGCAATGCGCTCCGGACCTAGCAATGCACTCTGGATCTAGGGCCAGAGCAGAGGTTGGGGTCGTGAACCCTTGGAAGATCAAGTCTCCTTGGATATCAGCGACGTAGTCCAAATTTCCAAAACTAATCTGGTGACCTGGGGCGTAGTTGTCGATTTGCTCTAGATGGCCAAGCGAGTTGGCCCGGAGTGCGAAGCCACCGAACACAAAGATCTGGCCGGGGAGAAAGACCTCCCTCAGGGCAGTATTGCTGTAGATGATGGATGGAGCCATCAAACCTTCTAGCGATGACACAGCGGAACTCTCAATGAAAGCACCAATGTCGGTGTCAAAACCGGCGGATCAAGGGTAGGGGGTCCCGAACTGTGCGTCTAAGGTAGCTGGTAATAGGAGACGGGGGACACGATGTTTACCCAGGTTCAGGCCCTCTTGATGGAGGTAATACCCTACTTCCTGCTTGATTGATCTTGATGAATATGAGGATTAAAAGAGTTGATATACCACGAGATCGTAATGGCTAAACCCTAGAAGTCTAGCCTATATGATTATGATTATCATTGCCTCTACGGACTAAACCCTCCGGTTTATATAGACATGGAGGGGCCTAGGGTTGTACAGAGTCGGTTTACAGAGGAAAGAATCTTCATATCCGAATGCCAAGCTTGCCATCCACACAAAGGAAAGTCCCATCCGGACATGGGAGGAAGTCTTCTATCTTGTATCTTCATGGCCCATCAGTACGGCCCACGTCACATAGGCCGGACGCCCGAGGACCCCTTAATCCAGGACTCCCTCACCCGTCCCCTTGGGACATGGCACATCATGGAGGTGAAGCACCCCCTCATGCATCTGGATGGTTTGAGGGTGCTGCACCACCTCCCGTAGATATGGGTTGATGACGTTCTTGAAGAACTTGTCCTTGGAGGAGCTTGAAGAGGCCATGGTAGATGGGATCTGACAGAAAACAACAAGGAAAAGAGAACAGAGGATTTTCTCCGCGATACGGTGGTCAACAAGTTCAGGAAGTATATATATAGAGCTTTTATCTTGGGGTACAAGCATACAAAAGTAAAACGGAGTCCGGAAGGTGTCCCGGGTTGGCACAACCCACCTGGGCGCGCCCAGGCAAGCCTAGCGCGCCCTGGTGTCTTGTGCCCACCAGGGGACGCATCCTGGAAGTTTCTTTATTTCCTAAATTCTTAAATATTCCAAAACTAATAAAAAATATTTTTGTGGATTTTTCAGAGTCCGTTTACTTACTGTATCACGTACCTCCTTATTTTCATGATTCTAGAGTGTTCCGGAAGGACTCTTTTATGTGTTCTTCCGGTCTCAAAGTTTGGATAATATTACTTTCAACATTAATGGGCGTACCTGAGATATAATGTTTTATTCGTTGCCCATTGACAAGCTTCGGGTTAGTACCTTCGGAATTATTTATTTTGATGGCTCCAGACCGAAAAACCTCCTCGATGACATATGGGCCTTCCCATTTTGAGAGGAGTTTTCCTGCAAAGAATCTCAAATGAGAGTTGTACAAAAGAACAAATTCTCCGACTTTAAACTCACGCTTTTGAATTCCTTTGTCATGCCATGTTTTAACTTTTTCTTTGAATAATTTTGCATTTTCATAAGCTTGGGTTCTCCATTCATCTAGAGAGCTAATATCAAATAACATCTTTTCACCAGCAAGTTTCAAATCATAGTTGAGTTCTTTAACTGCCCAAAATGCTTTATGTTCTAACTCAAGAGACAAATGACAAGCTTTTCCATAAACCATTTTACAAGGAGACATACCCATAGGATTTTTATATGCTGTTCTATAAGCCCAAAGTGCATCATCTAATTTCTTAGACCAATTCTTCCTGGACCTATTGGCAGTCTTTTGCAAAATTAATTTTATTTCTCTATTGCTAAGTTCAACTTGACCACTAGACTGAGGATGATAGGGTGATGCAATTCTATGGTTAACATCATACTTGGCAAGCATTTTACGGAAAGCACCATGAATAAAATGTGAACCACCATCAGTCGTTAAATATCTAGGGACTCCAAACCTCGGGAAAATAACTTCCTTAAGCATTTTAATAGAGGTGTTGTGATCAGCACTACTGGTTGGAATAGATTCTACCCATTTAGTAACATAATCAACAACAACCAAAATATGTGTATACCCATTAGAGGAATGAAAAGGCCCCATGTAATCAAATCCCCAAACATCAAATGGTTCAACAGCAAGTGAATAATTCATAGGCATTTCTTTACGCTTACCGATATTACCTATTCTTTGACATTCATCACACGATAATACGAACTTACGGGCATCCTTGAAGAGAGTTGGCCAATAAAATCCAGACTGCAATACCTTATGAGCAGTTCTATCTCAAGCATGATGCCCTCCATAAGCTTCGGAGTGACATTTCCGTAGGATTTTTCCCTGTTCATGCTCAAGTACACAACGTCTAATAATACCATCTACTCCTTCTTTATAAAGATGTGGGTCATCCCAAAAGTAATGTCTTAAATCATAGAAGAATTTGTTCTTTTGTTGGTATGTAAAGCTAGGTGGTAAATATTTAGCAACAATGTAATTAGCATAGTCTGCATAACAAGGAGTACTATGAGAAACATTTATTGCAGCTAACTGCTCATCAGGAAAACGATCATCAATAGGTAGTGGGTCATCAGGCACATTTTCAAGCCTAGATAAATTATCAGCTACGGGGTTCTCAGCTCCTTTTCAATCAATGATATGTAAATCAAATTCTTGTAACAAGAGAACCCATTGAATAAGTCTAGGTTTAGCATCTTTCTTTTCCATAAGATATTTAATAGCAGCATGGTCCGTGTGTACATTTACTTTGGAATCAAAAAAATAAGGTCTAAACTTATCACAAGCAAACACCACTACTAAGAATTCTTTTTCAGTAGTAGCATAGTTTCTTTGAGCACTGTCTAGAGTTTTACTAGCATAATGAATAACATTCAGTTTCTTATCAACTCTTTGTCCTAGAACAACACCAACAGCATAATCACTAGCATCACACATAATTTCAAAAGGCAAGTTCCAATCAGGTGGTTGAACAATAGGTGCAAATATTAAGGCTTTCTTGAGTGTTTCAAAGGCTTTTAAACAATCATCATCAAAAACAAAGGGAATATCCTTTTGCAAGAGACTAGTGAGAGGCCTAGAAATTTAGAGAAGTCTTTGAGAAATCTCCTATAGAAACCAGCATGACCTAGGAAACTACGAATACCTTTTACATCTTTAGGACATGGCATTTTCTCAATTGCATCAACCTAAGCTTGGTCCACTTCAATACCCCTTTCAGAAATTTTATGACCCAAGACAATGCCTTCATTAACCATAAAGTGGCACTTCTCCCAATTCAAGACAAGATTTGTTTGTTCACATCTCTGCAAAACTCTATCAAGATTTCTTAAACAATCATCAAAAGACTTCCCATAAACAAAAAATTCATCCATGAAAACCTCAACAATCTTTTCACAAAAGTCAAAAAATATAGCAGTCATACTTCTTTGAAAGTTAGCGGGTGCATTACATAAACCAAAAGGCATACGTCTATAAGCATAGGTTCCAAAAGGACAAGTAAAAGTGGTCTCTTCTTGATCAGGTTGAGAAACAGGTATTTGTGAAAAACCAGAATATTCATCAAGGAAGCAAAAGTGTGTGTGCTTAGATAATCTTTCAAGCATTTGATCAATAAAAGGTAAAGGGTAATGATCTTTTCTAGTTGCTTTGTTTAATTTTCTAAAATCAATTACCATTATTCTATAGTCTGTAACAATTCTTTGTGGAATAAGTTCATTATTATCATTAGAAACAACAATTATACCTCCTTTCTTAGGAACACAATGAACAGGACTTACCCATCTACTATCAGCTATAGGATAGATTATACCTGCTTCCAGAAGTTTTAATATTTCCGTTCTTACCACTTCTTTCATCTTCGGATTTAACTGACGTTGGTGATCAACAACGGGTTTAGCATCAGGTTCCATATTTTTTTGTGCTGACATAAAGTGGGACTGATGCCCTTTAAATCGTCAAGAGTATATCCAATAGCAGCTCGGTGCTCCCTTAGAACTTTCAATAATCTTTCTTCTTCATGTTCTGAAAGGTTAGCACTAATAATAACAGGATATATCTTCTTTTCATCAAGATAAGCATATTTCAAAGTGTCTGGCAATTGTTTTAATTCAAACACAGCATCACCTTTAGGTGGAGGAGGACCTCCTAGAGTTTCAATAGGCAAGTTGTGTTTAAGTAGAGGACGTTGTTCAAAGAAAATCTTATCTATTTCATTTCTTTCATGCATATGTAAATCATTTTCATGGTCTAGCAAATATTGTTCTAAAGGATGAGTAGGTGGTACAGCAATAGAAGCAAGACCAATTAATTCATCCTTAATTACTATGCAATTCTTTTTCATGAAGCTTTCTACTAAACTTGGAAAAATTAAACTCATGAGACACATCACCAAAGCTAACACCGACAGTTTGTTTCTTACAATCTATCTTAGCATTAACTATATTCAAGAAAGGTCTACAAAAGATAATGGGACAAAAGTCATCTTGTGGGGAACCAAGAACAAGAAAATCAGTAGGGTATTTTATTTTCCCACACAAGACTTCAACATCTCTAACAATCCCAATTGGTGATATAGTGTCTCTATTAGCAAGTTTAATAGTAACATCTATGTCTTCTATTTCTGCAGGTGCTATGTCTTTCATAATTTCTTGATATAAGGTGTAAGGAATAGCACTCACACTAGCACCTATGTCACATAAACCATGATAACAATGATCTCCTATTTTAACTGAGATGGCAGGTATGCCAACAATAGGTATACGTTTATCCTTTTTATCAGGTTTGGCGATTCTAGCAGCTTCTTCACAAAAGTAAATAACATGCCCATCTATGTCTTCTTCTAAGAGATCTTTAACCATAGCAATGCTAGGTTCTACTTTAATTTGTTCATCAGGTTTAGGTGTTCTAATATAGCTTTTGTTAAGCATAGTTGAAACTTTAGCATGTTCCTTTATCCTAAGAGGGAAAGGTGGTTTCTCAATATAAGCAGAAGGAACAATTGGATCAACATTATAAAGTATAGTCTCTTCTTTAACTGGTATCGGTTCTTTAAATTTCTTCTTTAATAGGTGGGTGATATTTAAACCACTTCTCTTTAGGGAGTTCAACATGAGTAGAAAATGATTCACAAAAGGAGGCTACTATCTCTGAGTCAAGTCCATATTTAGTGCTAAACTTTTGAAAAGCATCGGTATCCATAAAAGATTTAACACAATCATACTTAAGTTTAATACCTGACTCTTTCCCTTCGTCAAGTTCCCAATATTCAGAGTTGCATTTAATTCTTTCCAAAAAGATCCCACCAGAATTCAATAGTCTTCTTCATAAAAGAACCGACACAAGAAGTATCAAGCATGGTTTGATCATTACGAGAAAGCCGAGCATAAAAATTCTGGATAATATTTCTCTTGAGAGCTCATGATTGGGGCATGAATATAACATTGACTTAAGCCTCCCCCAAGCTAGAGCGATACTTTCTCCATCACGAGGCCAAAAATTGTATATATAATTCCGATCACGATGAACTAGATGCATCGGATAAATTTTTTGGTGGAACTCCAATTTCAAACGATTCTAATTCCATGATCCAATATCATCGCATAGCCTATACCATGCTAATGCTTTTCCCTTCAAAGATAAAAGGGAAAACCTTTTTCATCACTTCATTTCCGGGTAAACCTGCAAGCTTGAACAATCCACAAATTTGTTCTACATATATCAAGTGCATATCAGGATGTTCGGTTCCATCTCCTGCATAAGGATTAGCTAGCAGTTGTTCTATCATACCCGAAGGGATTTCATATTCAATATTTTCAGTAGGTGCAGTAGGTTGAGGGGTAGCTAATTGTGGTTCCGGACGAGGTGAAGATACCCCGAACAAACCCCTCAAAGGATTGTTTTCCATAGTAACAAAGTGACAATAAATTTTAGTACACTATATAAATGTTCCCTTACCAAATTCCACTTACCAAAGGCGCTTCACTCCCCGGCAACGACGCGAGAAAATAGCCTTGATGACCCACAAGTATAGGGGATCAATTGTAGTTCTTTTCAATAAGTAAGAGTGTTGAACCCAACGAGGAGCAGAAGGAAATGACAAGTAGTTTTCAGTAAGGTAGTGTCTGCAAGTGCTGAAATTGTATGTAGCGGGGTAGTTTGATAGGAAGATAATTTGTGACGAGCAAGTAACAATAGTAGTAAAAAAAGTTCAGCAAGTTAGCCAAATCCTTTTGAGACAAAGGACGGGCCAAAATGGTCTCTTATGATAAGCAAAGCGTTCTTGAGGGTACACGGGAATTTCATCTAGTCACTTTCATCATGTTGGTTCAACTTGTGTTCGCTACTTTGATAATTTGATATGTGGGTGGACCGGTGCTTAGGTGCTGTTCTTACTTGAACAAACCTCCTACTTATGATTAACCCTCCCGCAAGCATCCGCAACTATGAGAAAAAGTATTAAGAATAAATTCTAACCATAGCATTAAACTTTTGGATCCAATCGGTCCCTTACGGAATAGCGCATAAACTGGAGTTTAAGCTTCTGTCACTCTCCCAACCCATCATCTAATTGCTACTCCACAATGCATTCCCTTAGGCCCAAATATTGTGAAGTGTGATGTAGTCTACGTTCACATGACACCACTAAGGGAATCACAACATACATACTATCAAATATCGAACACATATCAAGTTCACATGATTACTTGCAACATGATTTCTCCCGTGACCTCAAGATCAAAAGTGACTACTCACAAATGATAAACATGCTCATGATGAGAGGAGTATTAAATAGCATATTGGATCTGAACATATAATCTTCCACCAAATAAACCATATAGTAATCAACTACAAGATGTAATCAACACTACTAGTCACCCACAAGCACCAATCTATAGTCCCGGTAACAAGATTGAACACAAGAGATGAACTAGGGTTTGAGATGAGATGGTGTTGTTGAAGATGTTGATGGAGAATACCCTCCCCAAGATGGGAGAGTTGTTGGTGATGATGAGGACGATGATTTCCCCCGACGGAATCGCTCCGCCGGAGGGCAAAAGTGCTCCTGCCCAAGTTCCGCCTCGAGGAGGCTGCGCTTCGTCCCGAAAGTCCTTTCCTTATTTTTTCTAGGTAAAAATGACCTATATACCAGAAGATGGGCACCGGAGGTGGGCCTGGGTGAGCACAACCCACCAGGGCGCGCCTGGGCTCCCTGGCGCGCCCAGGTGGGTTGTGCCCACATGGTGGGCCCCCTTGGTAGTTATTTGCTATAATAATTCTTAAATATTCCATAAAAAATCTCCGTGAAGTTTCAGCTTGTTTGGAGTTGTGCAGAATAGGTAGCCTGATGTAGCTTTTCCACCTCCATATTTCCAGCTGCCGGAATTCTCCCTCTTGGTGTGTACCTTGCAAATTATGAGAGAAAAGGCATTAGAATCACTCCAAAAAGCATTATTATGGATAAAAACATCATAAATAACAGTAAGAAAACTTGATGAAAAATGGACGTATCAGTGTATTAAGCCCATGTATTTCTTCAATAGGAGGTAAATTTTTAACATCCACAACTTTAATACCTTTTTCCTTCATAGATTTCTTTGCCTCTTACATATCTTCAGGACTGAGATACAATATACCCCTCTTCTTCATAGTGGGTTTAGGAGGTGGTTCAGGAAGAGTCCAATCATCATGATTTTTCAATATGTTATTCAATAATTCTTCAGCTTGCCCAACAGTTCGTTCCCTGAAAACACAACCAGCACAACTATCTAGGAAGTCCCTAGAAGTATCAATTAGTCCATTATAGAAGATATCAAGTATTATATTTTTCTTAGGAGGATGATCAGGCAAAGCATTAAGTAATTGACAAAGCCTCCCCCAAGCTTGTGGGGGACTCTCTTCTTTAATTTGCACAAAGAAATATTTCCTAGAAAGCAGCTTGTTTCTTATGAGCAGGGAAATATTTTTCAGAGAAGTAATAAATCATATCCTGGGGACTACACACACAACGAGGAGCAAGAATTGTACCAAGCTTTAGCATCACCCTTTAATGAGAACGAAAATAATTTGAGAATAAAGTAATAGCGAGTCCTCTCATCATGAGTAAAAAGGGTAGCTATGTTATTCAACTTAGCAAGATGTGCCACAATAGTTTCAGTTTCATAACCATGGAAAGGATCAGATTCAACCAAAGTAATTAACTCTGGGTCCCCTAGGTCCTGAGAGCAACCATACACTACAAAAAAAAGACACATCCATGACATTTTGGGCCGAACAATTTTTATTTTATTTCATACATATGACACTTCTATGACGATAATTGTGACAAAACCCGGTATCATCATAGATGTGGTGGGGTCCTACTTCTATTACAAAAAATCATGACAGAAAATGGGCTTTTCGTCATGGGCGGGCCGGAGACGCAGCTGCATGACATTCTTTGGGCCGTCCATGACAGAAAAAACCGTGGTAGAAGCGAGGGTGAGGAAAATATCGGGGAGTTCCCGATTTCGGTGGGTGGTCGGGGGCCGAGCGATGCGTGTTTCTCTCGTACGTACGCGCGTGTGTGCGAGGCGTTGCGCTCTAACTGAACCCAAGCGAGGCATTGGGCTCTAACTGAACCCGAGCGATTGCACTGCAGGCTACGTGTTACTGAACCCGAGCGATCGATCGATAGCTGTTAACAGAACCCGATCGGGCGATTCCTTCGACTGCTGCTAACTGAAGCCGATCGATGCTGCCTCTGGATGAACAGTGAGCGTTGTTGGGGGTTTGGATGAATAGTTCCTGGTGGGGGGTTGGATGAACAGGAACCCGTGGTAGTAGAGGCTGTTGTCGCTGGATGAACAGTACCCCGATCGATCGAGCAGATGGATGAACAGGACCCCGTGGAGGGCTGGATGAACAGGACCCCATGGAGGGCTGGTTGAACAGGAGCCGGTGGAGGGCTGGTTGAACAGTAGCTGGTGGAGTGCTGGATGAACAGTAGCCTGTGGAGGGGTGGTTGAACAGGACTCCCATGGAGAGGGTTGGTTGAACAGTAGCCGGTGGAGGAGCGCGCGGTGGAGGCTAGATGAACAGGAGCTCGTGGATGAACAGTCGCTGGTGGAGGCTGGAGGAGGTCGACGGTGGATGAACAGGAGCCCGTGGAGGCTGGAGGAGGTCGACGGTGGAGATGAACAGTATCCTGTGGAGTCCCGTTTTGCGGTACGCCACACCCCTCCCAATGAACAGGGCCCCTGTTTAGACCGTAGCGCTCCAACACAAGTCTATTTCCTCCGTTTTGCGGTACGCCACACCCCTCCCGGTCAACAGGACCCCGTTTTAACCATAGGAGGTCCGTTTCCTCCGTTTTGCGATACACCAGACCCCTCCCGATGAACAGGATCCCATTTCCACCGTGGCCGGTCGAACACAAGGCCGTTGCCTCCGTTCTGCGGTACGCCAAGCCTCGTTTCCATCACCTCTTCCGTCCAAGCCGGTTGGCTCTTGATGAACAACACGCGTTCTATTGCCTCCCGATGAACACGACGCATTCCGTTGCCTCCCCATGAACACGACGACGACGCAGTTTCTCCATTCCGACCCAGCCACAGCCATGTACACGAGCCCTGGCCATACGTATGCGCGAGTAGGCGTTCGAGACCCCGCCCGTATGTACGTATGTGGCCGTATTTACTTTCTTGCACCCTGGCCGCTGTACGTACGTGTACATGCTACGTGCGTGCCTCTACTACCACACGTGCGCGCCTCTAGTACCACACGTGCGCGCCTCTACTACGACACGTGCGCGCCTCTACATCGACCAGTATGTACGTACACGTTCGCAACCAGAATGACATCGCTACGTACGCTTCGACCAGGTGGGTCCCGACTCTCAGGCACTTCCTTGCTTGCGAAGATGTAGCTGGTGGGTCCCAGCAGTCAGGGGGAACGTTTTTTCGTGAAATACGGTGGCCCGTCCAGTGGGTCCCTGCTGTCAGGTGGAGGAATAATTATTTTGCGCGTAATAAGGAGGCACTTCCTTGCTGTGGCCATGGACCCAGCTGTCAGCCTCTCCACGTATAGTACTCTTCTGATGGAAGTCGTTCCTTGACCACGTTGACCACACCGCACCGAGAGCACCAAGGCGGTGGACGATGGCGAGGCCTAGGAAGGGGACGACGCGGAGCCGGGGAAGACGAAGCAGTGGATGCCCACGAGCGTGAGGTGTACGAGGGTTCACTGGTTCGGCTGCGGTGTGAGGCTGTTGTCGCCGTAGGGCCTGGCCAGGGGTGGGAGTAGTAGGGGGCGGTGAGGCCTCCGCGGCATCATAGCCGACGACGGGAAGCAGGAGCACGCGGCACGACCGGCGCTGGTTTGGGCGGCTGGAGCAACAAGACCAGAGGTTGAAGAAGTACTACCACCGTTGGATGGACATCGTATGGTCACTGGAGCTAGAATCGTTCATATTGACTAAGTTGACAAAGCCCTCCGTCCCCGTCAACTTAGTAGGCCCACAAGACAGCCTCCCACTATGGTGGGTCCCAGCTAGCAGGGGTATTCATTTTTTGTGCGTAATAAGGAGGCACTTCCTTGTGTGCGAAGATATAGCTGATCGGTCCGACCTGTCAGCGGGGAGAACGTTTATTTCGCGAAATACAGAGGCCCTTCCGGTGGGTCCCAGCAGTCAGTTGGAGGAATCATTATTTTGCGCGTAATAAGGAGGCATTTCCTTGCATGCGGCCGTGGACCCAGCTGTCAGCCTCTCCACGCACAGTCTACTTCCGATGGATGTCGTTCGTTGACCATGTTGACTACTCCGCGCCAAGCGCATCCAAGGTGGTGGACGACGGCGAGGCCCCGGACAGCAACGAGCCGGAGATGGGAAGACGCGGGAGTAGAGTCGCAGACGGAGAGGTGTACGAGGGTTAACTGGTTCTGGTGCGGTGTTGTTCGGCAGTCGGTGGAGAAGAACACGAGGTGTGGAGAGGAGGCGGGATGGCCTGGCCAACGGTGGGGTAGCGCTTCACAGTGAAGCGTGCTAAGCAGATCTGCTAGCAGCAGGAGGCGGGAGCAGGTGGTCCCGACGATGCTGGAGGAAGAAGACGAGAGATTGAAGATGGATGCCAGTCGTTGGATGTAAATCCAACAGCTAATGATGTCAGAATCATTTGTTGACTAAGTTGACAACGACTTGCGTTGGCTTCGACCTATTGGCCCACATTTCAGCCTCAAAAAATGTGGCACATATTCAACCCATTTTTTCAGAATTTACAATCAATTTGATCTCTTTTTTTAGAATTATAGTCCATTTGTTGGGCTGGGTGAACAAATAATGTAGCGTCCATGCGGACCATTTATTTTTTTCCTAAAAAATTACAGGCCATTTCCACTTTCTCGATATACACGATTTTGCTGGGCTGATTCTAATTATAATGTTGGGTTGGGCGCAGCAATGTTATCAAAAAATAAACAGGGGCTGAGCATTTTGTTATAAATATATTTAAATAATAAGTGATTTATTATTACATTGGTCCTTAAATCTTACCAAGCTTTTGTACACAATCACCAGGATTTTCGTTGCCAAAAAAATGCAGGATTTTACTGTTAAGAAATTATTTTTATAAGTTAATAAGATGTGGGATATTGTTTTCTTACATATGTAAGTATCTATTAAATATATGATGACAATAACAATAATATATAATAACATATAAAATAATTTAAATATATATAATATAGTTAGAACGGAAACATAAGTTGGACCAGGCGTTCCTATTCTTATATAGAAAAATAGAACAGACCTCTGCGTTTTCTTCAAAAAAATACATAAATTGGGCTGCCGATGTTTCAAGAAAAATAAAACCTCAGATGAGAGGTCCGTAGGCCGGTCGATACATGACGGCCCTCAAAAAAATACAAACCGGCATGTCGTGGGCTGCGCATGTTAAAAAAGAAATACTAGACGGGGCAGCCCAAAACCTAGCTGATACTTGTTGCCCCAGTGATAATAAATGATACCTGCCAGCTCCCCGGCTTCGTTGTGAATTTATCTCCTATAGTAACTACGTTGAAGCACCTAAAAAATGTAACTATATTGACAAACCCATGGCAGCACAGCCGGACACGGGAGGCAGGAGCAGGCGGCACGACCGACGCTTGTTTGGGCGGCTGGAGCAAGAAGACCAGAGGTTGAAGAAGCACTATGGCCGTTGGATGGACATCGTACGGTCGCTGGAGCTAGAATCATTCATATTGACTAAGTTGACAAAGCCCTCCATCCCTGTCATCTTAGTAGGCCCACAAGTCAGCCTCCCACTATGGTGGGTCCCAACTAGCAGGGGGTATTCATTTTTTGTGCGTAATAACGAGGCACTTCCTTGCGTGCGAAGATATAGCTGATGGGTCCGACCTGTCAGCGGGGGAATTTTTTTTCACGAAATACAGAGGCCCTTCCGGTGGGTCCCAGCTGTCAGGTGGAGGAATCATTATTTTGCGCGTAATAAGGAGGCATTTCCTTGCGTGCGGCCGTGGACCCAGCTGTCAGCCTCTTCACGTACAGTCCACTTTCGATGCATGTCGTTCGTTGACCACGTTGACCATGCCGCACCGAGAGCACCAGGGCGGTGGACGACGGCGAGGCCTAGGAAGGGAACGACACGGAGCCACAGAAAACTCGGCAGTTGTTTCCCACGCGCAGGGGAGTGCGAGGGTTTACTGGTTCGCCTGCCGTCGCCGGAGAATAACAGCAGGTGTGGGTGAGTAGAGGGATGGCTAGGCCAGCGATGGGAGAACAATGGGGCGGTGAGGCCCGCGTGGCAGCATAGCCGGCCGCGGGAGGAGGGAGCAGGCAGTCCCACCGGCGCTTGTTTGAGCGGCTGGAGCAGGAAGAGCAGAGATTGAAGAAGCATGACGGCCGTTGGATGGACATCCAGCAGTCACTGCTCTCGTGTGTTGACTAAATTGACATGGTGTTGCATGTGCGTCAACCTTATTTTTTAGGAAAGCATACGCGTCAACCTGTAGTAGGCGCACAAGTCAGCCTCGAATATGTGGAAAACAGCATACAACCCATCTGCCATTATTTCTAATAATTTACAGCCCATTTGCCAATTCTTAAGAATTTTTTTGGAGCCCATCTTCTTTTTGTTAGCATTACACCCCATATTATGGCCACGGTTAAAAATTATATGAAATTTTGCATATTTTGGTGCGGTCAACTGTTTTTAATCTCGAAATATCGAGTTACATTCAAACTATTTTGAAACATAATTTATATAAATATAAAATCCAAATAATTGTCCAGGCATAAAAATCAATGGAATTTAAAATCTTGTAATTAAAAAGATGAAACTAATTCCCGGTTTGATGTGTTTTAAAAATGTACAGCCCATTTCAGCCCATTTGTGCACAAACCGAATGAAACTCTCTCCTCGTCTTGAAAGATTTGCAGCCCAGCAGGGCTGATAAAGCAAGTAGGCCTCGTTTGGGTATTTCTTTAAAAAAATAGAACTGGGCTAGCCATTTTCAGCAAGAAAAAACACAACGGGGCTCATGATTTGGTAAACATAAATAAAACCCTGGCTAGACGGGCCACATCCCCCGCATAGCCCCGTTGTTACCCTGATCCGTCACTAAAACTAGTATAAATAACAACTGCTTGTTCCTAAAAAAAATTAAATAACAACTGGGCGACCTGCTGGGTCCCTGGTGTCAGCTGCTCGTTGTGTAATTCTCTCGTTTATTGACTACGTTGACAATGGCGTGAGCCCCAGATGTCCAACCATTAGGAGGAACCATTTTTTGGGGCTTGTAATAACGAAGCACTTGCTTGCGTACTGCCATGACTCTGGTGGGTCCCTACTGTCATCCTCTCCACGTACAGTCATATCCTTGTTCCTCTCGGTTGTTGACGGCGTTGACAATGCAAGAGGGCGGCGCACTGCGCACGGTGAGCGAACCAAGGCCGAGGACGACGGTGAGGCCTCGGACGGAACGAACAGGAGCCGTGGAAGATGCGTCGGTCCAGTCGCAGGTGGAAGGGAGTACGAGGGTTGATTGGTTCGGGTGCAGGTGCGTGTTGGGGCTGACGTCACCGGAGAATAACAGGACATGTGGGGGAATAGAGGGAGGGACTGGCCAACGTTGGAGGGTACGGTAGGGCGGCGGAGGCGCAGCCAGCCATGGGAGGCAGGAGCAGGCGGAGCCGACGGGGTGGTTTGGTTTGGGCGGCTGGAGGAAGAGGAGCAGAGGTAGAGGATACACGACAGATGTTGGATGTCAATCCAACGGCTGGTAGGCAGAAATGTTTGTTGACTAGCTAGTAAGTCGACACCACCTTGGATAGGCTATTTCCTCATGGGTCCCAAATGTCAGAATCCAAATCTGTCACGGTCATGCAGCCTTTCCTATGAAAATTTACAGCCCATTTGGTGTGCTAGTTCGAAATAAGTTTGTGGGTGCTGGTGGGGGCTAATCACTTGGCTTCTGTAATGCACAGTGAGCTCAAGCAGCCGGCGAGAGTGTTGTTATTTCCCTTGGTTGGGATTTGTTACAATATTTCACTCTAAATTAAACGAATGGCAAGCCATTTGCCTTGTTTCAAAGAAAATATGACAGTCACAGCCGAGTTGAAAAGGGCAAGAACATCTAACTCCAGCTTACAAACTGTACAAAAGCACGAGGGTTAATTGTTCATCAGGTTTAGACAAAACCCAGGTTGAAAAGGGCAACAACATCTAACTCCAGCACTGTTTTTGGCAGTCACAGTCAAATGGATCGGTCAGGTCCATAGAATGAACATCCTAGGTCGTAAAATTTACTGGATTATGACCACAATATGTTGTAAATAGAAGCCCGACATGTTCAGAAGCTCTTTTGCCCACCTGAAACTCCTTTTTTTGCTCTTCGACATACCCATCCATCAAAACCATGCTGCTGATAAACTTAAGCCTGATGGACAATAGTAACCTCGCATTCAGCAGGAAGAATGTGACAAATCTAGTGTTTGCATGGTTGGCTACATATCGTTCTAGCGTTATTGTCTTCAATCGAATGTCATGAGAAGTGAGAAAATCTCGGTTCTTATGAATCCACCGATTGGTTATAACTTTCTTACCCCGTCCTGTTGCCTAAATAGACATGAAGATTGAAAACAGTTAAGGTCTAAAAAAAGAGTGTGGAAAGAGCAACAGTCGGACGGTTAATTCTAGTACACTATATGCGGGCTTCCAATGTGCGTGAAATTATCACCTTTATATACAACTTATCTAGACATGGAAAGCATTGCAGCAAGCCAATAATGTTTTAGATCAAAACTATTCATTTGAATATATAAGATCTTGACAGAATCCAGGACCATTGATAGGCTATCCATGGAGAAACCCTTCATTGAGCATAGAACATAATATTAGTACAAAATGTGTACTCCGAGATGATATATAACTTATGCGCAGAAATTTAAAATGCAGGTTATGGTTACAAGTGTCGATGATAATATAAAGTACCTAAAGAACTGTGGAGCCAAACACCATCTTGAAATGAGCACAGAGATCATGTATTACACCCAAGGTCTCCAGTTTAGGCGCAGAGTGCACGGTTATTTGCGACGGTGAATAACTAGAATCAAGGATCAACCTTTGAAGTGAAGGGGCATCTTGGATGATGAGCTGCCTTCCGTCAAAAGAAATTCCAATTCTTACAAGGTTAGGCGACTTTATTTGGAGACAACCGATTCTAACTGTGAAAACAAGCACCAAGCACTCCAGGGCAGGGCAACTGGAGTGGATGATGCTGTGCAATGAGGCCTCCGATATACCAACCCGCACAAGTGAAAGTTTCTTGAGAAATGGGAGTCAAAGGTTTAGTACCAGATTGTCTGGTAGGTCGCAAAACGCAAAGGTGGCGGTGTGGAGAGAGGAGGAAAACCGCGAGATGGACATCGGTGCTGAGGGCACAGGTAGATGGCGTTCAGTTTCTGGTAGGTGATTTCCAGGGGAATAGTAGAACTCAAGCAGCTGTAGTTCTGTGAATTCAGGGGATTTCAGTCAGGCGTCCACCGTGCAGGGCATGGTATGCTTGCTCAGGTAGCATGACGGGATGCAGAGGCTTTGAACGGAGCCCTGGTGGGAGGAGATGATCGCTCTGGGGATTTCAAAATCATTGAAGAGAGATAGCTGATGACAGTCGAGATTAAGGGGCACGGCACGCCATAGAGGGCGCCACCGAATTGAGAGGACTTGGGTGCGGCAGCAATCCTTGGTGGGGAGAAGTGAGATGATCTCCCCAAGGACGGCGTCCAGGAGATCACTGATGCGGTCCACCCGAGATTCTTCATGTTCCTGGGATCCGGTGGGGACGGGGTCGCCGCTTCTCCCCGCGATGCCGGGTGCGGGATCTACAATAGGCGTCACCGCTGGCAGGAGCCTCATCTTCTTGGCGCTGGGGTCAGCCGACTCCATTTTCCTCGAGGGCGTCGCGTCACGCCCACGGATTTGAGCAGAGTAACGAATGACGAGCCTAGTTGTAGTGCGAGTGAAGAAGAAGGGGAGCTGGGGTTTCTCTGTAGTAGTGAGGAAGAAGGGGAGTTGGGGTTTTCTGTAGGAGTGAGGTGAGGAATTTGGGGGTACGAGTGGAGCGAGCTGACGTGAGGTGGGTGGGAGTGAGGAGGAAGAAGAGCACCCAGATTTTTTTGGGGGCCGGTGTGCTGGGTGTGGGTAGCGCCTCTCATTAAGTAAATATATGGGCTTTTGAATTGATTTTATTATTTACTAGTGTGGATGGGCTGTTTTGTCTTGGGCCCAGAGAAACAATTACTACTAGTATAGTGGAGACACTCTACAGCTACCAGAAAAACAATTACTACTAGTGCAGTGGATACACTACCGCTTCTGGCTCCTCCTAGGTCATCGACACGTCTCCCTCTCCTGAATGTTGTTTTACTTTTGTTCACCGACATGCGGGCCATGCCACGCGCGGGCCCAAATGCCATCCACTAAATTAGAAGGCGGTATGCAGGCGGAGAGTCACCCCGGTCGTAGCGCGGCACTAACGAGCCATCGTATCACAAAACCCCACCGCCCCGCAGTCTAAGTTTGACGGGCGAAGCAACCATCATTTCACTCTTCGCTGAATCATCTTCTCCCTCACCGTCTTCAAGAAAGCCAACACTCGCATCTGCCACTGTTCTTCTCTCCCAACGAAGGGAAGGTAAGCTGATCCGTGATATTGGTATATTTTCGTTCAGAGAAAAAAAAGAACTTTTGCAAAGGAGTAACCGATCATCATTCTCTTTTGTTTCATTGTCATTGCGATTGTGTTTTCCTTTCAGTTGTCTCCTAGTACTCGTCAGTTCCATGATGGGCCAAGGAGAACCAGGCAAAGATCTGTCGACATTGGAGCAGACGCGGGAGGCTGATCCCCACGAGACAGAGAGCTCCAAGAAGATGGAGGCAGCCACCGAGCCGACCCTAGATACGCTCACGGCCACTACTGAGATGGTCAACACCCCGTATGAGGTTACAGCCCCCGTGGCACTGCAGGAGCAGTTTTCCCCCTTCGAGGATGCCCCCCCCCCCCCCCCCGCTGAGCTGCCCAAGGTGATTTTCTTATTTGCCGATCTCGATCGTGGTTTTTCATCTAAGTATGTGGTGATGAATAATGCAAAATTTTATTAGCTTCGATGCCATGCTATACATAGTGGTTTAAATAACTTGTGTGTCTTATACTGGAAAGTAGTTCAGAATTTGTTTCTGTTTCAATTAGAGCCTTGATGCAGACAAGGATTGTGTGGTTGTACATGTCACTCGCTATGAGGCCGATGACATGAATATACGCACTAGGAAAACAGAGTTCTTAGGCTGTTGGATCCTGGAAGCCATTTGTGCTTATACCAATGGCGAGTTGTATTCCAGCCTCACTGTTGTCAGGCGTGTTGTCCAGGGTGTACTGAAGCACAAGAAGTTCAAAGCTACTCCTTCATTTGTGAGGCATACTGTTCTTGTCAAGCTTACGCAGGAAGATGACGTGGCATACCTCCACAAACAAGTTTATGAGTGGCAAGGCCACAAGGTTATCTTCATGAAGGTTCACAGGATTGAGCTGCTGCCGGACGTCCTCAATGATGTTCATGGCAAGGTTCGTCTTGTGTCAAGCCCAAATTAGATCGAGGCATGAAATAGTTACCCCAGCTAGTGTTTGATACTAGTTTCGATTGTGTCTACTTATTCGAATCTTGCCTATTATCAAGCCCTCTGGGGCTAGTACTCTGTTTGAATCCGTCTATGGGAACTTCTGCTACTTTTGTGTGCCCGTGATTCATGTGAGAACCATCGTAATTGTTACCGAAACAGATGCGTCCTCACTAGTTTTTTTCATGAATATGGCATGGTAAGACATAAGTTGTCACGGTTTGTCATACGAGCAGTGTGTGTTTGATGAAATAGAGTACTCGTTTGAGAAATGTGCGCCGACGTATACATAAGTACTTGTAAACACTATTGGTGCTACCCTACTTGTAAGTAGTTGTGTAAAACACGGCACATTGGCTCAGCTCGCTTCAACACTAGGCTATCGACCAGCTAACAATCAATAATCTGTTGTCTGACATATAAGCAACTACGTATCTTGTTACAGTGGTTCATGTAGTTAACTGAGGCCACAATGTAAATTCCAAACGTTCACACGCTAGTCCAGCGTTCATGTGGTACACTCACATTAAACTCGGCTTCATAAAAAACTTGAAAAGCATAAGTTAAGCAATTTTATACATCTCAATGATTCATAGAACATAACAAACATATACTAGTTCACAGCAAAAGACAAAGTTGTGGGAAGGTTTACAAATCAGGAAAAAACAAGCAAGGCTTCTCTGAGCAAAGGGCCTCCCGGCAGGCTTAAATTTCCTGGAGTTCACTCTGGTTTTTTCTTGTTGCCACCATCCAGGGTTAGGTTCCCTCATTCCAGAATAACAATTTATAATTGTGTTCTCTGCTGGAATGCTGAACTGAACCATGTAGTGTACTGACCAGCTGAAATTCTTGTGCATTCCACTAAATTTAAGCACCGTTATTTGCAGAAATAAGCATACCACAATGCCTCTTGTCAGCGCACCTGTCCCAAAAACCTCCATGCAGCCATGCCAGCTAGTCCTCGGTCCATGAATCACCTCGTAGAAAGTGCATTCCGGACTAGGATGCAGTTGTTTTCGCTCGTCCCTGCACTGCAATCAGGAAGTAAAACATATGAATCAGCTTCTTTTAGATTATGTTGGTCATTCTACCTAGTTACTATCAATGTAGTAATACCTGGAAGACTGGTGGTTAGAGGACGGCAGCTAGGAATAGCCATCTAATTTTTTGCAGTTGTACTAAAACTGAGGTGTGTACTTTTGATTGCGCAGATAGAAACGATATGGAGACAGACATCCCTGTTTGCGCAAATATGAAATACGGTTATTTAAACAGTGACAGATATTTGCAGTGGTGCATGATTAACAGCAGCATCTATTGTGTTATAATTGGCACTAGATTGACAGTATGAAAGTGCCCTTAAGTAGCATCAGATCACATCAACACTACCACTAGATTAACATGCAGAACAATAGCATTAGTATTACTGTCATGAGAGTATGTAGCACATGGTCAGTAAATGTGCAATCAAATTTGTGCAGTTCCACTGGGATGAAGCAATGTTAGCGGTGTGAGATTTAAGTGTAACTGCAAAAACACAATTCATGGGAAATAAAGCAAGACGAAAGCACTTCATAAAATGGTGGTGGCATTGCTTCAATTTATCGACGGCACTAGACCATTACTTATAGTGACATTAGGTGACATTGCTTAATGCTTCATGTGATTTTACATTAACGGTAGCGATATGGGCGTAGGGACAGCAGGGGCATAAAGTGGTGAGGCAGATGTGGTTGCCGAGAGCGGCAAACACTCAGGCAGCATGTCTGCATTTGTCCCATTTTTTATCTCCTCGGCGACATTTTCCTATGTGAGCATTGGAAATCTATACCTGCTCATTCTCATTTGCGTTGTCCCCCAACACCCCTCACTTTCTTTCCTTTTTCAACCAAGAGACAGGTCCACTTCCTCCCACCCTTCGCCATACACCATGCTTTCTTTGCCTTTTCAACCAATAGACCGGTTGGATAGCCAGTATCTACTACTTTCCCCCGTTTCCTCTTAGAACCAAGTCCTAGATACATGCTACAGCTTTCCCAGTTTCTTCCCTATTTGAACCAACTCTTAGATTCGACTGTATGAACTAGCTTTACCTCTAATAATAGTAAAAGTCTAGGTGGCTTTGGAACAGCCGACGGAAGTAGAAAAAGATCCACACGCAGCCACGTGGGGAGCTGGGGTAGTAGAGCAAGGCAGGTTTCGAAGGAATATATACCTGAGGGTCGTCGGCATGTGGCAAAGACGGCGTCGGGAGGCCGCATCTTGGCCACAATACCACAGGGAGGAAGAAGAGGTCGAAGGCCCTCCCGAGCCGGCGCGGCCGCCGATTGGGACGCGCGGGCAGCCGTTGGTCTCCTCCCTCACCGCCGACGACAGCATGAACGATGCACCTACACCCCTGCCCCGGTCGAGGTGGTCCGGCTGGATTTGTGACCAGCCGTGAGCAGAGAGAGAGTGTGGCCACCTATGTCTTGCTTAGATCTGGAGAGCATGAGAGAGTGAAAGAGAGGAACCCTAGTAAAGCAAGCGCTAAGGCTCCGGCTTATATATATAGTGAAGTGATTTTGTTGTACCAGCTTCAAAAAAATGCGCTCCTACGTGTACCCGCGAGTGGGTGTGAGAGAACTAGTGCGTGCGTGCACCGCTTCTTTTCGTGAGAGTACAATATACTATGCCCAAAGAACGTTCGCCACAAGAGTACTAGTATAAGTGTGTGACGTGTGAGCTAAAATAAAAGGTGTGTGACATCTTTTGTTTTCTAGAAGTTCTGAGGGTAGGGTGTGAAGAGAACATATGTGTGTGACGTCTACCTGCAGATAGACGGTGGGTGCGAGAGGACTCGGGAGAGTTGTGACTCGTGAGGGTGCGTCCGTGCGTGAGAGAGAGGGGGCACGTATCAATGCAATGCATGTGTCCGTAAATCATTATCCGACAAACGTTCGCCACAAGCCATTTCCTGACGAACGCCGCAAGAACCGTTACATCGGCATCCGACAGTGTCAGTTTTTCCATGTCATTTAACAGAGCAGCCACTCCTCCTACACACAAATCTTCCACGTGAGTGTTAGCAAGTGTCGTATGCTCCTCCCTCCGTTCCAAAATGCAGTCCATATAGCTTTATTGAAAATTCGAACCTCGCAAACTTTTACCGAGTTTTCGTGTACCAAAATGCACATATAGAATACCCAGTATATATCATTTCATTCATCTTCGAGAGGTAACTATAAAGATGGAGGAGGATTCTACAAAGAAATACCGTCGTATCACCTGCAGCAATTTCAACCATCCTTTGGTGTGGAGGAATATCATAGGAACTCTATAAGATATGATTTTTATAGGATTTTTTCCTTTACAGCCAATTGGTTCATAGGAATAGATTCATATACTCCACATTTCAAAGGAAATAAACATGATATCATTTTCATTGCTTTAGAGCCACTTGGTTCATATGAATGGATTCCTATACTCCCATAATTTCAACGGAAAATAAACATTAGCATATATTTAATAGAAAAGTTCCTATGATGTGAACCAAATGACATCTCTTTTCTAATCCCTCCTCATAAGAATTGAGATACATGTCATCTCTAGATTCAATAGAGAAGTTCCTATGATGTGACCAAATGATATCTCTTTTCCAATCCCTACTCATGGGTATTGAGATACATGTCATCTCTTTCCCTACAACTTCCATGTATACATCTTCTATTCCTAAATAGCTAGTACAACCCACTAGTAGCTTTTTTCCTAGACATGCAACTATGGCACAAGAACACGTCATGCATGCAAGTCATAAATCACATTGTTTTTTCTACTCTATGCATGCAAGCACCACATCATCAATTCGTGCATGTTACTCATAAGTTATTTCTTGCATTAAATTTTGCATTGACAATGTATGTACTGGTCACGTGCACACATATGTAGTTCACATTCACATTTTTGTTAGAAATGCCATTCTTTTAACTGCAATTCATTTTTTTCCTCTTTGTACTCCCTCCGTCTAGGTGTGTAAGTCATCTTCCGAAAACCAAATAATCCCAAAACACTTTGGCACAGTACATTAACTCCCTCCTCGTTTCTTGTTTCGTGACATATCAACCAATAAGAGATGTGGGTCATGCATCCTTTCCCAAAACACAAGCACTTATCCTTTGTTCTAGAATCTTCCGTATCATAATTGCCCAAACTTTTTTTAATGAATTGCCATTATTTGTTTTTTACTTTATGCTTTACAATGCACAATCCCATGAATCTTAACCTTTTTATAAAACTAATTGATTTTGAATGAGATTAACTATAAGAACTAAACGAACATCTACATCATGCATATATGACTCAAAGCTTTACATGCTATAGTGTGTATTTATTCATAATTTGGTTTCCAAATCTCATGCGTTCAATGCATGTACCTTACTAGTTTTGAGTAGAGTAGCAAATTTCACGCGGCCACGGGTATATCAAAATGCAGGGCCCATGCATCATTGCCTTTCGGTCGAACCTACGTCCACAATTTTTTGTACATATATCTCCACTGGTCCCCGAACCGAAAATGCTTCCTCGTTCCCGTAAAACCAAGCGGCCCACACATATTAAGGCGTCGACTCGAACTAATCCCTCTCCCGTTTACTATGACGTGGCCCCGCATGCCGTAGTACTCCTACAAACCCTACCGCCGCACGCATCATCGGTTTTCTTCAAGAGGACGAAGGAGAAGCAGATTTGTAGTGGAGGCGCTTTAAAAAAGGATTTGTAGTGGAGGCCCCTACCCTAGGGTGCCCTAGGTAGCTGCCGCACGCATCATTGGTTTTATCTTTTCTTTATGCCCTTGCGCCCTAGAGTGAAATGATGGTTGCTTCGTCCATCCAGCTTAATGTGGGAAAGGTGGGGCTTTGTGATTTGACCCCTCATCGCTCATTTAATACTACTGCGGTGCTACGACCGGGGTGCCTCCAAGTCCAACCGATGCTCCGAACTGTAATTTGGTGCATCACACGTGGAACAAGACGGTTGATGAGCCACATGTCGGCCAAAGGGGTCCTGTTAAGTGTGTCACCATTTCGTGTGCGGACTGACCCTGCTTGAGTTGCTACGCCAACACGACAGGAGCAGCCTACCACTTGGTTTTGCTCCTCGGTGAATCCCGACTATATTGATCTAAAAAGATATGTACTGTACTACCCTCTCCGTCTCGGTTTATAGGCGTGCACGTAGTTCTCGGTCATCCATTTGACTAACTAAATATGAGTTACTATGTCACAAAAAGTATATCATTCGATTCTTAAGCGGATGTAGTTTCTAAACATATACTGTTCATCACATATATAGCCAGTTAAATTCTCAACCTAGAACGACATGCATGACCTGTAAACCGATACGGAGGAAGTAGTAAAATTAGGTGATTTTACCGAGCGATGGGCGGGGGAGCATGGCCTGTCATGCGGCCCCACATGGCATGATGTACCAAGGCGATGCGCGTGTTCCTCTTGAGGCAGAACAATGGCAGAAGCAATACTACGTGGTTTTCTTGAAGGAGATTATGGCGAAGCGAAGTGTGAAATAATGGCTGCTTCGTCCGTCTGGGAAGGTGCGGCATTGTGATTTGACGTCTCATTGCTCATTACTACTACTGGGGTGGTACGACTGGGGTGCGTCCCCCTGCTGTTCTACATTGTTAGTTGGTGCATGACACGTCGACCCGGTTGCTATATGTCCCACATGTCGGCGAGAGGAAGTACAGAATTCATGAAAGCGAGCATCGACGGAGGAGTACAAGACATGGCTTGGTTTTTGCTGCTTCGCGCGATCCATCGATACAAACCCGGACTAAAAAAAGGCGAGGGCAGGTCTTTTCCGCGCGGCAGGCAGGGGAGTTTGGCATAGTCTGTTCAAGGGAACGAGGCAGGAAGGGAAACAAGCAAATAAAGGTTGAGCGACTTAGTTTTGGGAAAATTTGATTTTACGGAGTACGTACCCACTATGGAGGTAGTATACCACTTACTACTCCCTCCTTTCCGGTTTATAGGGCTTGTCTAAAAAAATTTGTTTTTCCGTTTTATAAGTCTCAATTCTACTCGTAGTAGTAGTACCATCACATGTTGGATTTTGAGGTGCGTTAAATCACCCGATGCAAGCATTGTCAAGAGAAAACTCACCAATGCATGTAGAAGTTCATGGAAATTTAGTGGTCATGCATGCATTCGTTCTAATTATTGCCTCGGTAAACATAACTTAGAGAAAAACAAGCGTACATTACTTGTGCAAACTACGAAATTAATTTCACCACTCACTGTCTACCTTGGTTTGAGAGATTTTGAAATTGAGCCATAAACTGGAAAGGAGGGAGTACTAGTAACATAGCCTAGGGTAGCTTGCTGCACCACGGACTCCAAGGAAATTGTTGTAGTAGTACTACTCCTATATACTACTCCAAGGAAATCGAGCCATAAACTGGAAAGGAGGGAGTACTACTAAAGGACATATATTCCAAACAATATGATAATCTCTCTAACCAAGGTAGGGACGAGGAGTAAATGGAGGGAGTAGTAAAATTTTCTCCTCGTCCTGCGAGCCACCGCGCGCGTGGGCGAGGGAGCGGGTGTAAGGCGTACTAGTAAGTAGTAAGCAAGCTTCACCTCATCCTGCGAGCCACCGCGCCCGTGGGTGGGGGAGACGGCGTACTAAGCAAGCTTCTCCTCGTTCTGCGAGTTGAAGGGACACATCAAAAGTACTCCAGTGTATAGAGCCTTGCCTCTAAGGTAGGCCCCACATGGTTTGCCTCTTTTTTAACATAACATGTCAAGTCGCAATTTGTTTGTTCACCCGTGGTAGACGATCCTCCATCAAGTGGACAACCAGTACACGTGTCAAATTACCACGTGGGTTGCCTTTTCGTACAAAAATGAGCTCCATCATGTACCCGCGCGGGTGTGGTTGGGAAAGAGACGGGAGTACGTGCGCCGTGTGTGCACCTCTTCTCTTCGTGCACGTCCCCCACCTACGTGGGTGTATGTGAGAGAGATACAAACCTAGACATAATGCGTCGTCCATCCCCATGCCTCCACCCAGTCCGACCACCAGTCACCACCACGCCCCACTCCTCCTCGCCTATCTATCATCTTTCTCGAGACTAGCAATGTGCCCGTGCGTTTCAACGGATCCAAAGTAGAATAGTACTTGTTCACAAACTTGAAAGAAAACACTCTTGTTTTGATATACATATATACCATTAAAAATATATTACGTTTCACTCAAAATATATTTCTCAGGTTGTTTTGATGAGGTGAGGGAGGGATGTGGTTGCTTTCAAGATAATAAGGGGTTTTCTTCAAATTGGAACAGAGAAGTGGGCTATTGTTGCAAAAATGCCACAACTTACCTCGCAGCCATTAGATGTAGATCTAATGGTCAGAAATGACGGATGGCAGACACACCATCATTACCAACTGAGTCTTTTATAGGAGTAGAGATATCATTTTTCGATGAAATTCTCGAGATACCATTTTTCTGATAAAATTTTCGAGATATCATTAGTTTTTACACATGGGATTACTCCTGCATGGGTCAATCAACAGGTGTTTTGTAAAAAAAATGCATCTTGATGTTCCCTGCAATGCACAGGCATCTTGCTAGTCCATGAAAACAACACATGGCAAAATTTCACGGTGAATGAGGGATTTGAATCTGCTGGGAGGGGCTGTTTGGATTTTGCCCGAGGTAGCCAAACTATTGGCAACCCTTTTGTCCACCGGTGCCTTTGCCACCGATGAACGAGGAATGGCTCGGGTGCTCATGCATCCTCCAACGCGCACGTTGGAGACAATCTCACACGAGCTGTGCTTTTTTTGTCCTAGCACGCCGCCCGAGCTGGCCGCAGACCGACCGGCGATCCGCATATTACGCCATCCAACCGTAGCCGCACACATTCTGACCGCAACTCAACCAACCAGACGAAAATTCATGCAAACACGCGATATTTCTTATAAACAATGACGGAATTCATATAAAATACCGGATTTTTATACAAACATGACGGATTTCATTACATTCAAATCAACTAAGCGGTGCTAGTTCTGGACAGCGCAGGTATATAATACCTGGCCTAAATGGTCACCCGCCGATCCATTTGTGTTCCTCATGTCCAGCAGCACGATCATCGGACTGCTAGGAGCCCCGGAGGTATATGCTTCAGCGCGAAGGACGGCTCGCTTCCCCGCTGCCCAACTGATATGGTTGGCCGATGCCCAAGATGATGGTGGAAGGGGGCTTCTCCGCTTCCGTGGATCCCATGCGGGGTTGACGAAGGTCCTCACAACAAAAGGATCCAGCAAGACACCTGCTGTGTACGCCGGCGTCGCCTCCGCGGTGGCCTTCATTGGACCCAAGCAGCGGCGGCCTCCCGTGTTCTACTTCTCGTTGATGATGGAGGCGGACGCTGTCATGGTTCTAAGTCTGATAGTAGGATGGGGGTAGGGATGTAGAGGCAAGATCCTAGCTATGGAGAAGCTGTATGCACGAGTTTTACGAGTTCAGGCCCTTCTCGGAGGAAGTAACAGCCCTACGTCTCGGAGCCCGGAGGCGGTCGACTGGATTATATGCGTATGTGTTACAGGGGGTTCGAACCCTTGTCCCAGAGGAGGGGGGTGGCTTATATAGAGTGCGCCACGACCCCAGCCCCCCTCCGTTACACAGGGTTCAATGTTCATAAAGAAGGAGCGTTACAGGTAATGTCCGTAGTAAAGTGCTATAAATGACTATTAAGTCTAAGGGTAAATGCCCGACCGTTGCTGCGCGGAGTGGCTTTAGGTCTTCTGCACGTCGAGTGGTTTAGTGGTCGAGTGACCTAAATAAGAGGGGGTCTCCGAGTGAATGGTAGGTCAAGTGGATTGCACTCGATACCTTTGTTGGGTCCCCTCTATTTACTCTTGAACCTCTTTGCTTTTAGGACAAGGACCTTAGGTAGGACATACAGGTCAGGCCTATTACCCTACCCTAGGTCCATGTCCTCATCATTAGCCCCCGAATGGATTGAGGTCCGAGTGAAAAGAAGGTTGAAGTTGACCTTGCTTTGACTCTCGCTTTCATCTCCAAATGATGACAGTTGTTGGAACTTCGGCTTCGTTTCAGTCGCCTTGATTGATTCAGAAATGACCGACTGGTTTTTATAACATCATCCGTCGAGTGTTATCCTTGACATGGAATCTTTGGCGTGATCGGTTGTAGAGGATCCCAGATTTCGCGGGATTCGAAATTTTGGTGGAAGCGCGCCAGGCGGAGCGCGCCGTGGTAAGCGGAGCAGATAAGTAGGACGTTTCGATTTCCGCGCCACCTTTTTCGCCATGTATCCCGTGTGCGAATGTTAAGGGATTTGACAGGATCGTCCGGGCCCACGCGTCAGCCACTCGGAAGTAGGCCTTTAAAAGCGGCGAGGCCGAGGCGTCCGCACTGTGCGTGTCCATTCTCCTCTTTCTTCCTCTTGCTCCTTTACCTCGTTCAGCTTCTCCACTCTCGATGCTGCCGCTCCGCCGCCATGGGGAAGGAGAAAACGGCGGCGCTGGAACACGCGAAGAAGGCGACGGGGGCGGCGAAAAGCAAGAAGACGAATCGGGGATCTTCGTCGCGCTCGGGGCTGCCGTTGGGTTGGATCCAGGGAGATTGGATCCGATCCTCACTTCGGCAGGAAGACTTGGACGATATGGCCGAGTTAGGGCTGATCGTCCATGAGTCCGCGCAGCTGCCGGAGGGGGAAACGGAGCCACAGCCGCAACCGGGTGAGTGTGTTCTGCTCGCCACTCATGTCGACTGCGGCTTCTCGCTTCCTCCACACCCCTTCTTTCGAGGTTTCTTGAATTTCTTCGGGGCTCAACTCCATCGTTTCACTCCCAACACCATCACATATCTTGCCGCATTCGTGTCCATGTGCGAGAATTCCCTGGGGTGTCGACCGCACTGGGGTCTTTTCAAGCACATTTTCACCATCCGCTCCCAAACAGTGAAGAAAGTGAACTCGAACGACGAGAAAACCCATGTTATCCAGAGTGTGGGGGTTTGGGTATTCAGAAGAGGAAGAGGAGTTCCTTCCCTTCGATGACTCTTCCTGAATCGGTCAGGGGCTGGCAGTCGACCTGGTTCTATTGCTAGAATATCGTGACCCCGGGCCAGTCGACTGGACTTCCCCCTTTCTCTTTTGATCATGTTCAAACTCCATCTTCGTTGAAAGTGACCGCCGCGGAGAAGGCGGAGACAGGCATGCTGGTCGAGAGTAGTTCAACTAATCAACCAAGGTGTCACCGGCATGGATCTGCTGAAGGTGTTCCTCAGTCGGCGCATTCAACCACTCCAAGCTCGTGACCACTCCATGTGGATGTACTTCGGGGCTGGTGATACCGCTCGAGTTCATCCGGAGGAGGTGGAGGCCAAAACAGTGGCCCAGTGGCTGAGGGGCATCACCGGGAACAAGGACAACCGCAGGGGCGCCAGGAGAGTCAACCCTTTCAGCGACAACAACCAGCCAGACAAGGTTTGGCCACTATAACTGATTGAATTTGGATGTGTTTTCTGACTGTTTGTTGATCCGACTGATTTCCACTCGGCTCCTTGTTTTGCAGATTTATACAGAGATGCACTCAATGCCCAATGGCGAACAAGCTCTGGAGCAGGACCATGAAGGCGAGGATAGCGCGGAGGAGAGCGGCGAGTGGGAGTCACCAGCCGACGATGATGAAGATGAGAGCGATGAGTCGGATGACGAGGAGGTAGCCGACTCACCACCTTGTTCCCAATGTCGATCCAAGCAGCACCATGATCCCGTGGGCAGGCACGGCAAGGCTGTGGCATCGAGCGCTCCATCTCAAAAGCGCGCTCGGTCTTCGACTCCAGAATTGGCTGAGAAGGTCACCAAGCAGCCCAAGATCAATCCTTCGAAGGCTCGGAAGACCTTGCCTAGAATCAAGATGGACGTTCCTGTTGCTTCTAGGTAAATGTTCTCCCCGTATTTTCTTGTTCTGACCGATTCTCTTGTACTGACCGAGTGGATGATGAACCTTTACAGCACGGCCTCGGCTGTGACTGATATGGATATCGACAAGACCCCAGACGACGAGGAAACCGACGACACAGCTACCTCCAAAGCTAGTAAGTCTGCCCGACTCGAATTTATTTGGACGACTGGAATGTTTGTCAGCTATCTCTTTTACTTTCTCTGTTTGTTGCAGCACCACGGGACATTGTTGTGCTGCCGAACGATGAAGAAGTGCCCCTGAGGGAAAGGAGGAGGAGGGACAAGGGACTGAGCAGGAAAGCGCCTGAGGTTCAGGTTCCTCAGTCGACACTGATGCCTGTGACGACGGTCGAGCGATCGACGGATCTGGCTCGCACCAACGTCACTTTCGCTATCCCGCTGTCGACTGATTGCCCATCAGGATCAGCTGCTCAGACCCCTGCTGCTCCATTACAACTCCACGCATCAGACCCAGCGGCTACTTCGACTGCTCTGCCATCATCGCTTTTCACTGCGTATCAAACTCCAGGCGACCCACCGAGTGCCGCCAAGGAAGCTCTTCTTTAGTTGAATCTTGTGATGGGGCAGATGAAAGTGGTGCACGAGGCCAGTCAGGTGGCCTTCAACGCCGGTGCTGCTCTGCAGACCAATGTCCAGGTTAGTTGATTTCCGACTGATCTTATTTCTCATCTGATCACCCACTGGGGTGTGACTGTTTTAAAGTTGCACAAGTCTATTTGAGTCGACTTGGATTGAGTCGATTGAGTCTTTTAACTAGTGGGGGCACACTGAGTGCACCCACTGGGTGTAGTCCCCGAGACCATAGTTGACTGTGGGCAGTCGACTGTGGTCTGAGAATCTGAATTTTCTCACTCGGCCTGGGTGGGCCAGGTCAAGTGGAACTGGAACCAGTGGGGGCATGCTAAGTGCACCCACTAGGTGTAGTCCCCGAGACCGTGGTTGACTATGGGCAGTCGACTATGGTCTGAGAACTGCTTTTTTTTTACTCTCGCGCTGGGCAGACCATGTCGAGTGTTTATTCAAACCAGTGGGGGCACACCAAGTGCACCCACTAGGTGTAGTCCCTGAGACTGCCATTGAATGTTTGATTCGGCGGTAGTCTGAGAGTAGCTATCACTGTGATGTCTTTTTATCTCGGTCAACTGATATGGCTTATACTGCAGAAATCTTGTGATCTTGGGGCTCAGCTTTCCACAATGAACAAGCAGCAAATCAGCCTCAACCTTGATCTGGAATTGGCCAAGAAGAATCTCAAGACTGCTCATGATGAAGTAGCTGCCATGGGAGGTAACCAATCATCAACTGTCTTTCTCACTGCTGGCCCTTTTCCTTTCCATTTTTGAACCGAGTGACTCCACTCGAGCAAATGTATGTAGTGAAAACCGTCAACTCCAAGCCTGTCTGAAGAATGTTATTTCTTTAGAGAAAATGAAGCAGGCTTTGGAGAAGAAGGATCTGGATCTTGCTGCTGCACAGAAGGAAGCGCGAGAGAAATTGGCGCTTGCTGACAAGAAGCTTGCTTCAGTCGGCAAGTTAGAAGAGGAGAACTCCAAACTGAAGACTGCTGTCTCTGACGCCAATCGGGAGGTCGAGCGACTGAAGAAAGACAAGGACAAGCTGACTGACGAGCTTGGGAGCCTCAAGGCCAAGAAGGGCAAGTTGGAGTCTTATCTAGGCTAGCTTGCTGCAAAGCTAGTCCTAAAACTTGATGGTACTGATGATTGACTGACTTATTACGGTCGACTGTCAAGCTCGATTATATCGTCGACTCACCATTTACTCAACTGTGTAGAGCTTTGCCAAGACTTTGAAGCGGAAACTGGGCAGGTCAAGACGGGTCTCGATCCCATAAATTGTCCAGTCAAGGATGATGTTGTGATGAATGTGCTGCGGTTGGAATCTCGCATGGACAGCGCGGTTGCTTATCTTGCTCGCCTGAAGGCAGCGATGACTCGGGTTGATACTGAACTCTGGCCTCAGGCGGAACTGTCTCAAGACCTCGAGTCTCTGATGGCTCGACTAAATCAAATACCTGACCGAGTGCAAGAGTGGAAGAAGTCATCTGCTCGCTGTGGCGCTGATGTCACGTTGTCCTTGGTCCGAGTGCACTGCAAAGACGTCAAAGAAGACAAGCTGGCGGAGCTCAAGGTTGCTAACACAAAGAGGCACACCTTCCAATCCTTCATGGACACTTTCCTTGACGCTGACACTCGCATTGCAGACAACATAGACCTTGACAGTTTCTGTGACCCAGCCAGTCCTTCTCCTGACGCTTGACCGAGAAACATTATGCTCCACTTTTATTTGCCTCGGAATGTCGAGTGATTGTGTAATTGTTAAACTTCTTCGGGCTTGATGCTCAAATACTTTTGATCCGTCGTCCGGAACTTTAGGATTTATCTGAACTTGGTTTATCTCTAGATATGCTTGCGTTTGCCTTCGAGTGGAATTTGCTTTTCAATTGGGATAATCTTTGTACTTGAGATGCAGCTATTGTACTTATGGCGTAGCTCCGAGGAGAAGGTTGCAGTCGACCTGCACCTCGTCGTCCTTGCGGATAGGGATGCAGCACACGTTGTACTTGTGGCGCAGCTTCGAAGGAGAAGGTTTCAGTCGACCTGCACCTCGTCGTCCTTGCGGACTGGGATGGAGCGTACGTTGTACTTGTGACGTAGCTCCGAAAGAGAAGGTTTCAAACTTAGGCCAGTACTGGACTGCAGCTAATTAAGCCCCCGAGTGGGAGGGTTGCTCACCACTCGGTAGGATTTTTCAAACTTAGGCGAGTACTGGACTGCAGCTAAGCCTCTGAGTGGGAGGGTTCCTCACCACTCGGTAGGATTTTTCAAACTTAGGCGAGTACTGGACTGCAGCTAAGCCTTCGAGTGGGAGGGTTGCTCACCACTCGGTAGAATTTTTCAAACTTAGGCGAAGTACTGGACTGCAGCTAAGCCTCCGAGTGGGAGGGTTGCTCACCACTCGGTAGGATTTTTCAAACTTAGGCGAGTACTGGACTGCAGCTAAGCCCCCGAGTGGGAGGGTTGCTCACCACTCGGTAGGAATTTTCAAACTTAGGCGAGTACTGGACTGCAGCTAAGCCCCTGAGTGGGAGGGTTTCTCACCACTCGGTAGGATTTTTCAAACTGAGGCGAGTACTGGACTGCAGCTAAGCCCCCGGGCGGGAGGGTTGCTCACCACTCGGTAGGATTTTTCAAACTCAGGCGAGTACTGGACTGCAGCTAAGTCCCCGAGTGAGAGGCTTGCTCATCACTCGGTAGGATTTTTCAAACTTAGGCGAGTACTGGACTGCAGCTAAGCCCCCGAGTGAGAGGCTTGCTCATCACTCGGTAGGATTTTTCAAACTTAGGCGAGTACTGGACTGCAGCTAAGCCCCCGAGTGAGAGGCTTGCTCATCACTCGGTAGGATTTTTCAAACTTAGGAGAGTACTGGACTGCAGCTAAGCCCCCGAGTGAGAGGCTTGCTCATCACTCGGTAGGATTTTTCAAACTTAGGCGAGTACTGGACTGCAGCTAAGCCCCCGAGTGAGAGGCTTGCTCATCACTCGGTAGGATGTTTCAAACTTAGGAAAAACGGATTCGCGGCTAAGCCCCCGAGTGAGAGGCTTGCTCATCACTCGGTAGGATTTTTCAAACTTAGGCGAAACGGATTCACGGCAAAGTCACCACACTGGGGGATTTCAGACGCAAACAAAAGCAACAACAACCATTTAGGAAGACTGTAAAGCTCTTGTCTTTGATTGAACAAACTACAAAGGTATTTCTTATTACATCTCATCCGAATGAGTACTTAAGTATAAAAGGGGCGGAGCAGCTCCGCGTTCCAAGCCCGTGGCTCGTCTTTTTGATGCTCGACATTGTAAATATGGTATGCTCCATTGTGGAGAACTCTGGTGACGATGAAGGGACCTTCCCAAGCTGGGGCGAGCTTGTGTGGTTTCTGCTAATCCACTCGAAGAACCAAGTCTCCCTCTTGAAAGGCTCGGCCCCTCACGTTTCTGGCGTGGAATCGACTCAAGTCTTGCTGATAAATGGTCGACCGGATTAAGGCCATCTCTCTTTCCTCTTCTAGGAGATCGACTGCGTCCTGCCGGGCCTGTTCTGCTTCATCTTCAGAGAAGAGCACGACCCGGGGTGCATTGTGAAGCAAGTCACTCGGTAGAACAGCTTCAGCTCCATAAACCAAGAAGAATGGGGTTCGGCCAGTCGACCGATTGGGAGTTGTCCTCAATCCCCAAAGAACTGATGGAAGCTCATCGACCCAGGCGCCTACTGCGTGCTTGAGATCACACATCAGTCGGGGTTTCAGTCCTTTGAGAATCAAGCCATTTGCTCTTTCTGCTTGTCCATTCGACTGGGGGTGGGCGACTGAAGCATAGTCGACTCGTGTGCCTTGGGAAGCACAGAAGGCTCTGAACTCATCAGAATCGAAGTTCGACCCGTTGTCAGTGATGATGTTGTGCGGAACTCCATATCTGAATGTCAATTCTCTGATGAAGCTGACGGCAGTACTGGCTTCAAGATTCTTGGTAGGCTTGGCTTCAATCCATTTGGTAAACTTGTCGCCTGCTACAAGCACATGAGTGAAGCCGCTCCTACCGGTCCTCACGGGTCCAACCATATCCAATCCCCAAACAGCAAAGGGCCAGACGAGTGGAATAGTCTTCAGGCTGACACAGGCTTGTGGGACATATTGGAGTAAAACTGGCAGCCTTCACATTTGTCGACTATATCTTTCGCCATTTCATTTGCACGTGGCCAATAAAATCCGGCTCGGTATGCTTTGGCCACAATGGTCCGAGAGGACGCATGGTGACCACAGGTCCCCGAGTGGATGTCGTTGAGGATCACTCGACCTTCTTCTGGTGTTATGCATTTCTGGCTGACTCCGGTTACGCTTTCCCTGAACAGTTGTCCTTTTATCACAGTAAAGGCTTTGGATCGACGGACGATCTGTCATGCCTCTTCTTCATCCTCTGGGAGTTCCTTCCTAAGGATATGCGCAATGTATGGCACTGTCCAGTCATGAGTGATGACCAAAACCTCCATGATCAGGTCGACCATGGTTGGGACTTCGACTTCAGTCGGGTCTGTGGCGCTCTTAGGCTGCGGGGGCTCTTCAGTGAAAGGATCTTCTTGAACTGAAGGTGTATGAATGTGTTCCAAAAACACGTTGCTGGGAATGGCTTCCCACTTGGAACCTATCTTTGCCAAATCATTAGCTGCTTGATTTTTTAGTCGGGGTATATGATGGAGCTCTAACCCCTCAAATTTCTTTTCCAACTTCCTCACCGCATTGCAGTAACCAGTCATAATTGGGCTTCTGACGTCCCACTCCTTCATCACTTGATTGACTACCAAATCTGAGTCCCCGTAGACCATGAGGCGACGAACGCCGAGTGAGATGGCCATACGTAACCCATATAAGAGTGCTTCATATTCCGCTTCGTTATTGGAGGAATCAAAGTGAATTTGGAGAACATATCTGAGCTTGTCTCCTCGGGGGGATACCAGTACCACCCCAGCACCGGAACCATTCAGCATCTTGGAACCATCAAAGAACATGGTCCAGTGCTCCGAGTGGACTTGAGTCGGCAGTTGCTGCTCGATCCACTCGGCGAGGAAATCTGCTATTGCTTGGGACTTGATAGCTTTCTTTGCCTCAAACTTAATATCCAAGGGAAGAAGTTCAATCGCCCACTTTGCCACTCGACCAGTTGCATCTCTGTTGTTCAGAATCTCTGATAATGGAGCGTCGCTAACGACTGTAATGGAGTGGTCAGAGAAATAATGTGCAACCTTCTTCGTGGTCATATAAATCCCATAAACAAGCTTCTGCTAATGTGGATATCTTTGCTTTGATGGAGTCAAAACTTCAGAAACATAATATACTGGGCGCTGAACTTTATAGGCTTTTCCTTCTTCTTCCCGCTCGACCGTAAGTACTGTACTGACGACTTGTCCAGTGGCTGCAATGTAAAGCAGTAAAGGCTCTTTGCTGATTGGGGCAGCAAGCACCGGCTGGGTGGAAAGCAGGGCTTTGAGCTCTGCAAATGCTGCATCAGCTTCAGGAGTCCACTCGAACTTATCAGACTTCTTCATCAGTCCGTAAAGAGGAAATGCCTTTTCACCAAGGCGAGAAATGAATCGACTTAAGGCGGCCAAACAACCTATAAGCTTCTGGACATCGTGCACACGCACAGGGCGTTTCATTCGGAGAATGGCACCAACTTTCTCTGGGTTAGCGTCGATCCCCCGTTCGGAAATGAGGAAGCCGAGTAATTTTCCGCCCGGAACTCCGAATGTGCACTTTGATGGATTAAGCTTGATATCATACCTTCTGAGGTTGGCAAAAGTTTCAGCAAGGTCAGCCAACAGGTCGGAACCTTTACGTGACTTGACCACAATGTCATCCATGTATGCTTCCACATTCCGACTGATTTGAGTGAGTAAACACTTTTGAATTATCCTCATGAATGTGGCTCCAGCATTCTTCAGGCCGAATGGCATGGTGACATAACAGAAGCACCCAAATGGAGTGATGAAAGCTGTTTTTATCTCATCGGGTCCATACAGTCGGATCTGATGATACCCGGAATAAGCGTCCAAAAAGGACAAGCGCTCACACCCTGCAGTCGAGTCGACCATTTGATCAATGCGGGGGAGAGGAAAGAGATCTTTCAGGCAGGCCCGATTGATATGCTTGAAGTCAATGCACATGCGAAGTGAGTCGTCCTTCTTGGGGACCATGACAACATTGGCTAGCCACTCGGAGTGGTAAATCTCACGGATAAACTCAGCCACTAGGAGTCGAGCCACTTCTTCACCGATCGCTTTTCTCTTCTGTATGGCGGACCGTCGAAGATGTTCTTTGACCGGTTTCACATTTGGGTCGACCCGCAAATGGTGCTCAGCCAGCCCCCTGGGAACACCCGGCATGTCAGAAGGTTTCCATGCAATGATGTCCCAGTTCTCACGGAGGAACTGGATGAGCGCTTCTTCCTATTTGGAGTCGAGTGTTGTCGAAATGTGAGTCGGAGCAGCATTGGGACCGGTCGGGTGAATATGAATCAGCTTCGTTTCACCAGACGACTAAAATGCTGAATCCGTGGCAGGCTTCTTAGCTCGCAACAAATCACTCGGATCTGCATTTTTCTGATACTCCTGCAATTCCACTACTGCCATTTGCGCATCGGCGATCTTTGAGCCCTTCTGGAAGCACTCTTCTGCCTTCTTCCGATTGCCAGTGATAGTGATCACTCCTTTGGGACCAGGCATCTTCAATTTGAGGTAAACGTAACATGGTCGAGCCATGAAACGTGCATAAGCCGGCCTGCCCAGAATAGCATGATAAGCACTCTGGAAATTCACAACTTCAAACGTCAACTTTTCTTTGCGGTAATTCTTGGAATCACCGAAAACCACATCGAGGGCGATCTGGCCGAGTGACTCAGCCTTCTTGCCAGGAATAACTCCATGGAAACTCATATTGCTTTCACTGAGTCTGGACATCGGAATGCCCATTCCCTTCAAAGTCTCTGCATACAGTATATTAAGGCCACTGCCACCATCCATCAGAACCTTAGTCAACCGAGTGCCTTCGACGACTGGGTCGACCACCAACGCTTGCCTCCCATGGGTGGCTATGTGTGTTGGGTGATTAGACTGGTCGAATGTAATGGCAGTCTGAGACCACTTCAAATAACTGGGCGTTGCTGGAGCGACCATGTTCACTTCTCTGTTGATGACTTTCAGTCGACTTTTGCTCTCAACATCAGCAAAAATCATCAGAGTTGAATTGACGTGGGGGTAACCATCATTGTCCTCTTCCTTATCCCCAACCTTGTCTAATTCTTTCTCCTTCTCTTTGGGCTGTTTCTCTCGAAATTGCCGGATTAGGAGCCGCCATTGTCGAGTGGCATGTTTCGGGTAAATGAGATTACCCTCTTCATCTTTTTTGGTGTGAATGTGGCATGGTAAATCCAACACATCATTTCCATCTTGATCTTTTACTTTCTTGGGGTGCCATGGCCCTTTGGGCTTCCCCTTGAACTTTCCTTGAGTCACGGCTAAGGCTTCTCCGGGAGCAGCCGGCTCGGCTTTGCGCTTCTGCTTCCGACTGGAGTTCACTCCCCCGGTTTCGTGGGCGACTGTTTTGTGCTTGCCACTCCAGAGCCGATCCTCCTCTTCACCATTAGCATACTTGGTGGCAATTTCCATCATTCAACTCAGAGACATATCTCTGGTCCGACCGAACTTCAGATACAATTCTCGATACTTGACGCCTTCCTTGAAGGCACAAACTGCTTGGTGATCAGACACATTCTCCACCGTGTGGTGCAATGTGATCCATCTCTGGATATAATCTCTCAAAGTTTCGTTCGACTTCTGCACACAAGACTGTAACTCTGTTAGCCCTGCTGGCCGTTTGCATGTACCCTCAAATGTTCTGACAAACACTCGGGCAAGCTCTTCCCAGCTATAAATACTGCTAGGTGCAAACTGATTCAACCACGCTCTGGCCGAGCCCTCAAACATCAGAGGAAGGTGCTTCATGGCCACTTCATCATTGCCACCACCAATCTGCACAGCCACTCGGTAGTCCTCAAGCCAAGTGTCAGGCTTGGACTCACCAGTGAACTTGCTGACTCCAGTCACCAACCTGAAGTTGGGAGGAATCACTGCTGCTCTGATGGCTCTGCTGAAACACTCGGGACCTGAAACATGCACCCTGCTGCCGGTCGGGTAATCCCTATCGTGGCCATCTCTGTGTGCTCTGTTCCTGTCAACAAGACCTTGAACGAGAATGGATCTCGCGTCAAAGCCCGGCTCCCAGGGGTCGACTGGAATCCTTCGCCCACCACTGTGAAGGCGCCTGTCATCGTGTTGCCGAGGCGCGTATGACCCACTCCGTGGGGGAGGCGTGGGTACTCGACAATGATCATACTGCTCATGGTTTCTGTACTGATCCTGTCGATCTCCACGTCCCTCACGCCTTGGACGTGATCTTGGGCTGTGAACCGACTGAACTGTGTCTGCCATTACAGATCTACTATGAATCCTATTCTGAGACTGTGACACTGCTGTGTTCTGCTCCCCCGCCGCCCGGAGCAAAGCCCGGATCTGCATCAAACCCCTACCAGCTTCCGACTGGGAAGGCTGAATCGACTCTGCTATTCGGGCAGTAGCCGCAAGATTCTGGATCGGAGTTCGATATACCTGGGTTGGAGGCGGAAAGAGTTGTCATCGACTGGATTCAGGAACTCGCTGTCGAGCACGCTCGTCGAGTGCGTGCTGGAGATTCTCCAGTCGAGTGCGCTCAGCCAAGTTGACCAGGCGCACCTCCTCCAAGGCCCAGGCCTCGGGGGTTTCTCCAACGATAGGAGTGTGAAGTGCATCCATGTTACGGCGGCGAAGCTCTTCCCTCTGCTGCAAAGAGAGGGGCTCGGGGCGGTACTCCTCGTGGACACGTGACGGATCGCCTCTGCCATCACCACCGTCGTCGCGGGGGAAGCCAGGAGGATTGCGTGGTCCGTTGACCATCAGGACTTCCGCCGCGGGGTCACTGTTGTCGCACTCGGATGCTATCTCAACGGAGCCAGTCGAACAGGCCGTAGAGAGTTTCGTCGGGCTCGATTGCCGCGACTTGGGAGGTGGCCTACTGGCGAGCCACCGCGTACCTCACCCACCGCTGGAGCCTCAACCGACCGGGACGCTTGTGCCGGCGGGCAGCAGGGAGTGAAGATGCCACCGGAGCCGACCGATACTAGGTCGACGGCTGCCGCAGGAGGACGCCGCGGACGCACGCGCGAAAGTGCGTTGCCCCGCGGACGGGGAGCGCCTCGACGTCGAGTGGAGCTTCTTGGATCCAAGCGGAGTCGTCGGCGACGAACACGAGCGCGCCGAAACGGATCTCGCGGCCCTCGGCCAATCCTCCGCCTGAAACCATGCTGATGGGGATCGGAAAAATCGCAACTTCTCCAACAAGTCGCTAAAACACCGGCTCCACGGTGGGCGCCAACTGTCGTGGTTCTAAGTCTGACATTAGAATGGGGGTAGGGATGTAGAGGCAAGATCCCAACTATGGAGAAGCTGTACGCACGAGTTTTACGAGTTCAGGCCCTTCTTTGAGGAAGTAACAGCCCTACGTCTCGGATCCCGGAGGCGGTCGACTGGATTATATGCGTATGTGTTACAGGGGGTGCGAACCCTTGTCCCAGAGGAGGGGGTGGCTTATATAGAGTGCGCCAGGACCCCAGCTCCCCTCCATTACACAGGGTTCAATGTTCATAAAGAAGGAGCATTACATGTAACGTCCGTAGTAAAGTTCTATAAATGACTATTAAGTCTAAGGGTAAATGCCCGACCGTTGCTGCGCGGAGTGGCCTTAGGTCTTCTGCACGTCGAGTGGTTTAGTGGTCGAGTGACCTAAATAAGAGGGGGTCTCTGAGTGAATGGTAGGTCGAGTGGATTGCACTCGACACCTTTGTTGGGTCCCCTCTATTTACTCTTGAACCTCTTTGCTTTTAGGACAAGGACCTTAGGTAGGACGTATAGGTCAGGACTATTACCCTACCCCCAGGTCTATGTCCTCATCAGACACGGAGGCGCTGGCCACCGACTCGTCGCTCTCCGCGCACCCGGCTTCTGTCTCTGCTTGCATAGCGTGGCCGCCGGCATGGGAGTCTCGTCCACAAAAACGGGAGACGCGGTCGCAGACATGGGAGGCGCGGTACGAGGTGGCGGCGTCGACGGCAGCGATGACACCCGTGCGCCGCTCCTCATCGAGCTGGCCTGGAGCGGCGAGTTGTTGAACCGCGCGCCGGCTTGAGGCGGCAACTGGCTCCGTCGGGCGAGGGGAGGGAGGTGGATCAGCGAGCTGCATAGCTCGTATCCGGCGGGCTCGGCGGGCCACCCAGCCGGCTTGGATGCGGGATAACTACTCTTCGTAAGCCATTGTAAGAGTGGACAAAATGGTGAAGGAGGAGATAGGGGAGTGGCAGAGGGGTGCGATTCTTGGCCAGCGTTTGGCCTCGTTTAAATAGCAGATTAAATAGACGGCGGACGGAGGAGCTCGGCCGGCGTTGCGTTTAATGTCGCCCCGGTCATGAACGGACGTGTGTCCAGAGTGGGTTTCTCGGCTTCCACATGGGTTTCATGGAGGTGTTTGAATGCGGCAAGGAGGCGTGTTCAGCCGAGCGTGCATCAAGTGTGGCCCTCGACTCTAACGTACGACACCGCGTCATTCTTCCACTGATGTGTGGGCTCTTTGGGTACATGGCCTGCATGTCAGTGACCCAACGCAGGCAGCGCACGGCAGAGGAACTTTTGGTGGGCCAGGGCAGTCAGAAGCGGGCATTTCATAAACCGATGATTGTTCATTGAGTGTGACGTCATCTATTTCATCTAAACCTACTATATAATGTAAGAGAATTTTAAAATTTTCACATATACGTTGATAGCCCGTTCGATACGTTGTGATTCATAAAGACCGCTGCAAACATCAATGTTCTGCTTATCACAGACAAGATTGATTAAACCTTGCAAAAAAGATAAGATTGATTAATACCCGTAACAATCCATGTCCTTAACAAAGGGTGCATGCACGTATAGGTTGAGCGTGTGTCTTGCGTCGTGTGCGGTGTGCATGCAGGCGTGCGAGTCTTGCGTGCGTGCATGTGTACGTTTCAGTGTTGCATGCATGTGTGCGTACGTGTGTGTGTTCGTGAGTGCATGTATACGTGTCAGTGTTGCATGCCTGCATGCCTGCGTGTGTTCGTTATGTGTACGTGTCAGTGTTGCACGCCTGCATGCATGCGTGTGTTCGTGCAAGTGTTACGTGCGTGCATGTGTACGTGCGGGGTGAGGCTACACGTCAGTCGACTGACTTTTTCATCTCTGGTCAGTAGATTTTCCAGCAGTTGGATACGAAATCAAGGGCCTGTAGTTTATCTTCAACCTCCATCCCCTGAGCCGCCAGCCACCGCCAGACGAACCGTCAGCCACCGCCGCCCGCGGCCAGCCCGCGCGGCCCCGCTCGCCCCGAAACCACTCCCCACTGCCGGTCCGCCGCCGCCCCGGCCATCCCTCTAGCCCCCCCCCCCTGCGCCGAGCTTTTTCTCCGACGATCCCCACGCCACCGCCCAATCACCGCCCCCCCACCGCCAGCGACTGCCAACCTGAGGTCTCACGACTTCGAATCCCCACCGACCACTAATTTATTACCATTTCTGTCTTTCATATACGTGTTGACGGGTGGGCCCTATGGTAATGTGGGCTGCCGAATGTGGACCGTTTGACTGGTCAATTGATCGTGTCATCAACAAATTACCGAGCTGTATGGTGAGCCGTGACCGTAGGATCATCCTAAAATGTATTTTATTAACACAGTACAGACTCAAACTACCATTTCTTTCTTTCATATACGCGCTGACAGGTGGGCCCCATGGTTACGCGCCCCGATGGTGCAACACTAGTTGCGCCACGTGGAACGTTTGACTGGTCAATTGATTGTGTCATCAACAAAATACGGAGTTGTACGGGTGAGCCAGTGAACGTATAATCACGACATGTATTTTTTAACATGGTACAGACGCAAGCGCTCATATATACGCGCAAGCACTCACCGCTATAAGCGCGCACACGCAAACCCTACCCCTATGAGCACCTTCGAGAGAGTGAGCCAGCATATGATCTTGAGATTTTACGAAGTAACCATAGGTGCCTCGTAGTCGAGTGGAATGTCTCCTCCCACTGAACGCATATCGCTGGAAAAATACTGAAATTTACCCAGGATAAATGCGAGCACCAGGACTTTAACCCTGGTGGGCTCGAGAAACCACTGTCCTCCTAACCATCCAACCACAGGTTGGTTAGCACCACAAAATGTGTGTGCTGACCGTGATGAGCTTATTCTGAAGTCCAGTGACCATATCGTGCTTTCGCTTCAAATACAATGACCATAAGTGTCGTCAACAAAATACGAAGCACGCATCAAATACAATGTCTGTCAGTGTCATCAACAAAATACGGAGACGTATCGTGAGCTAGATACCGTATGGTCACCACGAGAATATATACGGTGACCGTAATGAGCATATTCTGAAGTCCACCAACCGTATAGTGCTTTCGCTTGAAATACAGTGACCGTCACACGTGAATGTGTCATGGGCATGCATACTTTTAGAGGGCCGAGAGATAGTTTGTGTGCGTACGTGAAAGTGGTGTAGAAAGAGGGGGTGTCCGGTGGAGACAAGGAGAGATATGCCCTTCGTTTCTCTTTCCCATGACTAATATTTTAGGAGAAAATATAAACATTCACAATGCAGAACAAATATTTTTGGATGCACCATGCCATTAACTTTCATGTATAACATTGTACTATTGTATATGCTTATTTTCTTAGTGGCCGATTGTGTGTGTGGTGTGGTGGGCACATCATTTCTAGCTGGGGTGGGCACATCATTTCTAGTTGTGGTGGGTCAACATGAGGACTCATGGGTCGGTTCCATACTGCGCCGCATAGGTTGGACCGAGACGCATTATACGAAGACCCATGTGGAGGACTCGGCGTACAACACGAAGCTACCAGAGTCGTGGAGGGCTCTATCCCCACTGGTGATAAGCCGACTATATATGATTTGTAACCCTAGGCCCCGAGTATGTTATAGAAGCCTGGGGGCTAGTTCGTCGATAGTATACACACACGCACAATGCCTGGTATTCATGTGTACTTTGTACACACCCCTATCACTGATATACAGTACCAGGAGTAGGCTTTTTCCTCAACTGCAAGGTTTCGAACTTGGGTAAAACCTTGCCTCGTCTTACCATCCAGCCTAACAGTCAGGGATATCCTACCGAATGATCTGATGGAATCATATCTGCCAACTACTAAGAGAGAGGTGTGTCTGGGGGGGGGGGAATGTGTGCGAGAGAGGCCTAAAGATAATGTGTGTGCGGGAGGCACATATATGTGCGTATAGAGGGCTAGTAGAGACCGTGCGTGTGTATATATGCATGTGAGAGAAATAGTGTTTTCCAACTGAGATTAGTGAAAAGAGTGGTACATAGTAGTCAGAAAAAGAGAGAGAGAGATATAGAGAGAGTGTGTGCGTGAGACACACTGACACCCCGGGAGAGATTGTGAGCATGTGTGAAAGAGAAATGCCGATGTATATAAAGTGTGTGCACTTATGCGTTAGATAGAGAGATATATAGCACGTTTGTGAGACCGGGCCGAGGCATAGTGCATCTACGTGTAAAAGGCGGTTCTACGAATTAAATTAAAATATAAATGGCATTATTATTTTTGGATGAGATCATGAATTTTGCAATTTGCGTATGAACGAAAATTGGTCTATCAGACACCCATACTCTATTGAATTCTAACATGTGCATGTGTTTATTTCATATTATCGATCCATAGAGTGAGAGCGGTTTGAAATACAGGCAATACATTGCTTTTGCAATTCATATATAAAACATTAATTAGTGCACTCCATGTTGTTAGTGTGAAGCACTTTATACATTTGTCACTTACATGGATACATTCCAAATTGCTAGCTGCTAAATAGAATACATGTTGAATTCAACATAAAGGGGGCTTCGAAGATTCGAATTCATAGGAAGTGCATTCGTCCATTTGAACCCGAGATAATGGCATTTGTAAATCAGATCTAAAAGGGGGCATCAATCTTTGTTGTGCATTTGAACATGCTATATATTCATACGCATTTCTAACTATTTTTTTGCAACCAAGGAGATTATATCTGGAACCATGCATGAACTGAGGTAAGTTGCATATTTTTTAATATATACTCGTGTACAATGTATATTCAAATGTACCCCGTCCATTCAAAAATAATCGTAGTTTTAGGATTTTCAAGAGTAAAGATTTGTGAAGTTTGAGAAATCCTGAAAGTTCAATTCAAGAGAACCCAAAACGTTAATGCTTCTGCTCCCAAATATTGAACAAAGCGCCAAATAAGCCTCTTGGTCACCTGAAACCGCGCGAGACTAATGTTTGGTGATAGGAAATTACTGTCCTAACTCTGGCACGTGTACCCTATCGGCCCGATGTCCAAAGGTCTAAACCGGGGTAGGTTTGTAACTTCACCAAGACGCCAGTCTCAACCGCCTCCTAAAAGCATTCATACACCGTGGGTGCCTAAACACCCATGCGCTCGGCCGAAATCTATCCCGCCCACCATTTGGGACACCTGAGATTACTGTCCTACCCCCAACCCGCAATATGTCTGAAATTTTAAATGGGGGCAAAGTTTGTAACTTTCCCCAAATTTCAAACAAGCGCGTCCCAAACCGAAACATTGTTCACCCTTAGTCCCCCACCCCTCCCTCCGTTTCCCCATTCATACTCCATGGGCGCCAAAACGCCCTCTCCACCAGCCGCGAAACCCCAGCCTCCTCTGTCCTCCACCCCATCGCGCCCAATCCACCGCCGCTCTCCTCCATCACGCCGGAGCCGGTACCCCGATGTTGTCGTCCAACGCAACCGCAACCGCAATGCCCTCAAGGACTTAGCAGCTGAAGCCGAGGCAGAGCTGCCTCCACGACGCCCACGCCAATGTGCGTTGTACCAGAACCACTTCGACCACGCCGTCCTGCGCCTCACCGCTGCCGCTCCACTGTCGCAACCGTCCACCGCACCGGAGTTGTTCCCGCTACGCCATTGTTCACCGCCTCGGATCTGGTTCCCCGCCGCCAACAGACGGCCATGGCGCCACACTCAACAACTTGGCCATGGGTTCGTCCAAGGCTCCACCGTCCTCCACAACTTCTTGTTTCCAGCGAACCACAAGAAGATCGTTGGAAAAAGAGAAGGAGGACACAGCACTGCCAGCAGAAAGAGGTACTCCTCTAAGCTTATTCGTGCAAATCTAACGTCTCTGCTCGCACCGTATTCATCCCATGAAAGAAACTAGTTGAGCGCTTCATACTGCATCTTGTTCGTGATACTAAATACACAAGGTTTCCTCCCATTTACTATTTCACCTTCGCTAGAGGTCAGTAGCCCACCTGGATTTAAATTCAGGGTCAGTTGAATCGCAATTAAAAGAAGCAGCACCCGCTTAGGCGCGCGGAGCACCTAGTCCGCCCGTTAGCCAGGGAAGCGGCGCATCGGTGTCTATCATAGGGGTGTGGGGCGCAGGAGCTGCTTGCGCCCGATCTGGAGGTCGGCGGTGCTTGAAGGTATGGCCGGGCGGTGCCAAGCACGGCGGTGCGGTGAGGTCAAGGGGAGGGCGGAGGCAGGGGACTGGGCCGGTGGTCGTTGGCGTTTGGAGGAAGATCGTAACACTGACTGGCTGGAGATAGATGAAGGCGATCTGCCCATTCTTTGTACATCGGACGGTGCAGAAAAAATGGACCGACCTATTTGTTTTCAGTCGATTATTATTTTCATAGGACCACACCTTGTGGTGTGCTGGAGGAGCATCTGCATTTCCCAGCCATCCCTGTGCTCATATTTCAAAATCCTAGAATCTAGTAGTAATTTCGTGTGCCATGCATGTTGTAGAGCTATCATATGTCTCCCGTCATTTATTTCTCACCGACCTGCTATCTGCTACCTTTACACGGTACTACTTGTGCACACACTTCACCCGTACTCACACTATTTTTTTTATGCATGGGTATTTCAGACTCCTACGCAGTGTTGATGAATACAAAAAATAAAAGACAGAAGTCGCTCCAGTGTAATTTGAAGATAAGCACTAAGCGTCTCAGCATTCAAAAGGGTGCAGTGCCAGCAGATGGAGACAGTAAACGTAGCTCTGCTTTGATTATCTCAATTGCCACACACAACCATCCCAGGTGCTTGCTTTAACTTCGCGCTGTCAAATGTGGTTGCATGTTGCGTATGGTGTCTAGCTTGTATTGCTTCCAATTTGGTTAAATTGCATTAGCTTACTTTACACATTATACCTTTGATAATGACATGCCTTCCTGTTTTTGATGCATACTACATATGTCTATTAACCATGTTCGTACATCAACTAATGCTCTTTTGTATCCCTCGTCAATCACTTATGATGAGACAGTCACCAGAGTGGGTTACTGTGAGACGCGCTACTCGTTTAAAGAGTGCTGTGTCATCCTTCCCACATGATTCTCAAGAAACAGCAAGGCTAAATGAAGATAGTCAACGTAGCTCTCTAGTTGATGACCGCAATTCCCCCGCACCACCATCGCAGGTGCTTGCTCTTACTTGGCAGTGTGATATGTGGTTGCATGTTGCATATGGTGTCTACCTTGTAATGCTTCTAATTAGGGTAAATTGCATCTGCCTAGTTAACACATTATACCTGTGAATATGACATGTGTTCCTGTTTTTGGTACATATTACGTCTTTGTATTAACCATGTTCTTAATCAAACTACTTTTCTTGTGTATCCCTCATCAATCACTTCTGACGAGACACCTTCAAGTTGACAATGTAATATTGGTTGCATCTTGCATATCATTTCAAACATGTATTGCCTCTAATTTGTTGAAGTGCCACTTATAATGAGACACATCTAAGTTGGTAGAGTGATTTTGGTTGGATCTTTCATATGGTGTCTAGATTGCATTGCTTCCAATTTGTTGAAATGCCTTCTGCTTAGCGTTTTTCGTACATATTCCATCCTCCTACAATGTGGTTGCCATACATAAAAGTTGTGTTCATCAGTATCATGCCTCAACGAATTTGGAAGCGAATTTCATTCCTTTTTATTGTGTGTTTACTTGACAAGGCAAAATCTAAAAGGAAGAAGGCACAGAATGATGGTGGTCCTCTGGAGCAACTGAAACCGATGATCTCTGCAGATTCTCCTGCTACTCCTACTGTAGTGCAAGTTCCAAATCTCATATCCCCTACTCCATAACCCCAGGTGCTTGCTCTAACATGACAGTGTGATATCTGGTTGCATGTTGCATATGGTGCCTAGCTTGTATTCCTCCTAATTTGTTAAATTGCATCTCCTTAGCTTACACGTTATACATGTGAATATGACACGCCTTCCTGTTTTTGGTACATACTACATCTGCCTATCTCACCATGTTCTTACATCAAACTAATGTTCTTGTGTATCCTGCATCTATCGCTTATGATGAGACAGTCACGCCTGTGGGTTAGTATGAGACGCGCTACTCTTATAAAGAGTGCAGTTTCATCCTCTCCACATGATTCTCAACAAACAGCAAGCCTAATTGAAGATATTGAACGTAGCTCTGTACTTGAAGACTGCACTTCCCCTACACCACCATCGCAGGTGCTTGCTCTAACTTCGCAGTGTGATATGTGGTTGCATGTTGCATAGGTGTCTAGATTGTAATGCTTCTAATTAGGGTAAATTGCATCGGCTTAGTTTACACATTATACCTGTGAATATGACATGCCTTCCTATTTTTGGTACACACTACATCTATGTGTTAACCATGTTCTTACATGAAACTACCTCTTTTCTGTATCCTGCATCAATCACTTACGATGAGACACCTTTATTAGTTGCATATTGCATATTATTTCTAGCCTGTTGCGATGTATTGCTTCTAATTTGGTCAAATACAATTGTTAGGCCACCCTTTTAATTTGGCAGAGTGATACTGGTTTCATCTTTCATATGGTTTCTAGCTTGCATTGCTTCTAACTAGTTCAAACACCTTGTGCTTACTTTACACTTTATACATCATACATGTCAATATGTCATGCCGTCTTGTTTTTCATACATATTCCATCCTCCCATCATGCAGCTGTCTTACATGAAAGTAGTGCTCATTAGTATCATGCATCAATGAGTTTTGAAGAGCAAATTATATTCCTTTTTCTTATGGGTTTGACTTGACAAGGCAAAATCAAAAAAGAAGGAGAAGAGTAAGAAAGGCGATGATGGTGGTCTCTGCAGCAACGTAAACGGAGCATCTGTACGGATTCTCCTTGTACTGTTAGTGCATTACAAGTTCCAAGTCTCCGCTCCCCTACTCCACCATCCAAGGTGCTTGGTCTAACTTGGCAGTGTGATATCTGGTTGCATGTTGCATATGGTGTCGAGCTTGTATTGCTCCTAATAAGTGTAAACTGCATCTGCTTAGCTTACACATGATACGTGTGAATATGACACGCTTTCCTGTTTTTGGTACATACTTTATCTGTCTATCACACCAAGTTCTTACATGAAACTACTCTTCTTGTGTATCCTGCGTCAGTCACATATGATGGGACACCTTTAAGTTGGCAGTGTGATATTGGTTTGTGTCTTGAATATGATTTCTAGCATGTAGTGCTTCTAGTTTGATGAACGCCACCTATGACGAGACAGTTTTAACTTGGCAGAGTGATATTGATTGCACCTTACATATGGTGTCTAGCTTGCAGTGCTTCTAATTTGTTGAAGTGCCTTCTGCTTAGTTACCACATCATAGGTGTGAATTATGTCAAGCCGTCCAGTTTTTCGTACATATTCCATACTCATATCATGACTTTGCCTTTCATTAGAGTAGTGTTCGTCAGTATCATGCATGAATGAGTTCTGAAGAGCGAATTTTATTCCTTTTTCTTGTCGGTTTGACCTCACAATGCAAAATCAATAAAGCGGAAGGAAATTGGTAAGGCATTGGATGATGGTGGTCCTTCCGAGTAATTGAAATGGAGGGTCTCTACAGATTCTACTCCGCCATCCTCCCAACAAGATTCGCAAGACAACGCAAGGCTAGACAGTCAACGTAGCTGTGTAGATGATGAGCACATCTCCCCTACTCCACCATCACAGGTGCTTGCTCTAACTTGGCACTATTATATGTGGTTGCATGTTGTGTATGATGTCTAGCTTGTATTGCTTCTAACTTTGTTGAATTGCATCTGCTTACTTTACACATAATGCCTATGAATATGACACATGTTCCTGTTTCTAGAACATACTTGTAGATGATGAGCACATCTCCCCTACTCCACCATCACAGGTGCTTGCTCTAACTTGGAACTATTATATGTGGTTGCGTGTCCCATATGATGTCTAGTTTGTATTGCTTCTGATTTTGTTGAATTGCATCTACGTAGATTACAACTTATACCTGCAACGATCACTTACCATAAGACACATTTAACTTGGGAGTGTGATGTATGTTGCATCTTGCATTGTCTTCTAGCTTGTACTGCTTCTAATTTCTTGAAATGGCACTTACGACGAGACACTTTTTACCTTATAGAGTGATATTGGTTGCATGTTCATATGGTGCCTAGCTTTCATTTCTTCTAATTTTGTTGAAATGCCTTCTGCTTACTATTTTCATACATATTCCATCCTCTGGTCGTACGTCTGAATATGCAATGTTGTCTTCTTTTTGTATATATTCCATCCTCCTATCCTACGCTAGCCTTACATCAAAGTAGTGTTCATCTGTATCATGCATCAACCAGTTATGCAGAGCTAATTTTATTCATCTTCTTTTGGTTTTGACTTCATAAGGCAATATCAGAAAATAGGAAGGAAAAGAGTAACTTAGGGGATGTTGGTGGTCCTCCGGACCGACGCAAACAGAGACTCTCTAGATTTGCCACTGCTACTGCTAATGAAGTTGAAGTCCCAAGTCTACATGATGAGTTCATCTCCCGTACTCCACCATCGCAGGTGCTTGCTCTAAGTTGACAGTGTGATAATTGGTTTCATGTTGCATATGTTGTCTAGCCTGTATTTCTTCTATTTTGATTAAATTGCACCTGCTAAGTTTATACGTTATACATGTGCATATGACATGCCTTTCTGTGTCTAGAATACACTGCATCTATCAATCATACCATGTTCTTACATCAAAGTTCTGCTGTTGTGTATCCCGCATCAGTCACTCATGATTGGATGCTTTTAACATGGCAGTTTGATAGTGGTTGCATCTTGCATTGATTTCTACGTTGTACTGCTTCTAATTTTTCGAAATGCCACTTATGACAAGACACATTTAACTAGGCAGAGTGATATTGGTTGCATCTTTCATATGGTGTCTAGCTTGCATTACTTCTATTTTTTTTGAAAATCCTTCTGCTTAGTTTACACATCGTAGCTGTGAATATGTCACGTCGTCCTGTTTTTCTTACATATTCCATCCGCATACGGTTGTCTTACATCAAAGTATTGCTTGTCTGTATCATGCATCAATGAGTTCTGAAGAGCGATTTTATTCTTTTGTATTGTGGGTATGCCTTGACATGGCAAAGTCAAAAAAGAGCAAGGAAAAGAATATAGTAGGGAATGGTGTTACTCGTTGGGTGAAACGAAAAAGGATATGCCCTCGAGATTCTGCTGGTACTTATAGTGCAGTAGAAGGTCCAAGTCCACCGGCTAAATCTACAAACACAGTATCACCTGCTCCACCAGCTGCAGCATCTGCTTCAACTGTACCACCGTCTCAACGAGTTACTCGTTTGTTTGCTCCGGAACTGGCCAGTTCCCAAGCTGCATTCACACCTAACACTACTTCCCAAGCACTGCTGGCACAATAGGACTTGGCAAGATCAGATGAACCTCATGAGCATCAACACCAAGACGGTACCTGACCGAGTCAAGTTGCAGTTGCATGCTCCTTTATATGTACTCTCACAGTTTGATGTGCACTAACACTTTCCATATTCGTTGTTGAACTAGCACCACGACGCAAGTGGAATCAGACATCAGGTATAATGCTTGACAGATTAACAAAATCTAAAGGAGGAAGAATGGAGATCCATTTTGAGGCAGGTTTAAAAAGGCCACGTGATGCTACTGAGTCAGCCAAGTTAGTATCAGAGGCAGCCATTGCCGTTAGGTGTCATGCACGTATCCTCCCAACGTGGATCCAGTACAGGAATGAGAAAGACAATACCCAGTTTAACACCTTCCTTGACCATTTATCCGTAAGTAATGTTATTCATCGCAATTTGTAATATTGTCTTGCTCTGTGTCATACTTTCTAGCTTCCTCCTAATAAGACTCACATTCTTGTTTCAACAGATGAGGTTCAAGTTGGATCCGAAAGATGATGCAGCTAAACAAGCATGCACTCATGTTTTTCAGTCTGCTCTACGACAGTATCGGTACCACCTTAGAAAATCTCACTTTGAAGGCAAGGCTAACAATGAAATCGCCCAAACATCTCCAGTGGAATATATTAAAGATGAAGACTGGACAGCCCTTGTTAAACACTGGTCTGATCCAAAGTATCAGGTAGGGTATATGTATTTGATCAGACCACATATTGAACTTGTATTTATGTATGTGCCTTACAAGTGTATCTTCTTCTAGGCCAACTGTTTGAAGAACAATACCAACCGTTCTAAAGTGAAATTCCAAGAGACAACAGGATCTCGTAGCTATGTTGCACACTGCGAGGCTCTTGTAAATACCTGCTAATTCCAACAGACAATAGGACCAAAAAGAACCTGAACCGAATGCAGTGCAAATCTTCAAGGATTGCCACACCAGCAAGATGAAGGGCATGAGCACACCAGTTCAGGCCGCTGTTGTAAGTCCTTACTCCTCCTGCCTTTGAACTGATTGGTACTGTGATGTGTTCATTTAACTGCTTGGTTTGCAGCCAATGTCAGTTACTCTGTTCACTTTTATACACAGTTGTCTTAACGTATCATTTCACCTTACATGGTTTATAAGAGATGAAGGATATTCTCTTGGTCTTGATCTGTAATCTAGTTGTGATGTTCACGTGCGCACACAATGATAGAATAGCCTGTTTGTTTTATATTTGTTTGCCCATGATATGAATGATGTCATACTATGTTCATCCTACTTTAAACCATGTCTCTTTGTCCTTAGATGTCAACGAATGTGAGGAAATAGACAATACAGTAGGCATGCTACATGGACATATGTTCCGAAAGAGATTTTATTATATAGTTGGCACTACAATACATGCTAATGTATTACAGTAGTTCACCAAAATAAGTTATGTATAAACGTGAAACCTACTTTCTTTGTTTTTGTCTCATTAGTAACTTATCTGGTACACTAATCTACAAGTTCAAACTTTCAGCAAGCTATGGAACAAATGATTGAACAGCCACAACCACCTGAAGGTGACGAGGCTACCATAGGCACAATGTCACCTCTTGCTGCAGTGCGTCAGTATCTCTCCACTAACAGTGCCAAAAGCACCTTCCTGCTTAATTCTGGGTTGGTTGTCAAGGTAACCTCGTCCAAATCGCCTACTGAACAAAATCATCCGGCTAGACAGAGTGATATATCTGTGCTCCAGACACAAGTCCAATCCCTAATGGACGTTGTGTCGGAAACAAAAATAGTGGTTGACAAATGTCGTGAAGATATGAATGGTTTTGAAACCAGACTATCGGACATTTGCTTCGTTGTTCAAGACCAATGGTGGAAAAAAGGGGAAGATCGTGCTGCTCCATCAGATTCTACAGCCTGAAACATAAGCACTCAGGTCAAATGATCTGTGCTTCTATACATCTGATGGTGCTTTTATTTGCAAGGACTGTAAACTTTATGCCAACAGGCCTTTTGTTGTATGGTTGGAATTTATTTTGTTGTGATACAGCATTTATGATGCTCCCAAAGGCTGCAGTAATTACGACGCTATTTTTGTATAGTGTAGGTTTATCTTAGTAATGTATTCGGCCGAAATCTTCGTAGGAGCCCAACATGCCAACATTCGTCGGGCCATTCCAATTGGGCTAAAACCGATTCTGGGCCGAAATTTGCATGTAGCCCACTAAAAATATCTGGGCCTAAATCAACATAAGCTTTCATATTTTTCTGGTAGGCCTGTGCCCATAGTGGGCGTTTAACATGCCTAAATATAATTTGGGCCCTCAGTAATAATAGGCCGTTTACATGTGTAAATATCTCGAGCCCATAAAAACATGGGCCTTTAATAGGCCGAAAGTAAGACTGGGCCCTGATTGTGCCAAATAACCCACTGGTCGGCCCATTTACAATGCGGATCGTCCACAGGCCAAAATTCAGACGGGCCGTAAATGCGCCGACCTACTACACGGGCCTTTAACAGGCCAGAAGTTTGGTCAGGCTTGATTAGTGTCATTTTTATATGGGCCATTAGTGGGCCGGATGTGGCGTTGGGCCACATATGGCCCATGGATTTCGTCCGACGTTAACAGGCCAAAAGTCACAACAGGCTGAAAGTGGCCCAAATCTGTAGTGGGCCTCTAACAGGCCGAATGTCATACATGGCCGAATATGACCCATATCCTTCACGGTCGTTTATGGGCCGAAAGTTTCAATGGCCTATAAATGGGCCCAAATGAAGCAGGACCTTTAACAGGCCGGAAACACATCGGGCCGTAATTCGGCCCAAATTCTTAGCGAACTGTTAACGGGCCAGAAGTGACAATGGGCCGCGATGATGACAAGTTTAGGACGGGCCGTTGATGGGCCGATTTGACACTAGCCGTACGGGCCTTAACTGAGAATGTTGGGCCTTTAGTAGGGCCGGCCCATTATGGTCTGCAAAATCTTGTGGGCCTTTAGCTGGGCTGGCCCATTATGGCCCGCTAAATCTTGTGGGCCTTTAGTTGGGCCGGCCCATTATGGCCCGCTAAATCTTGTGGGCCTTTAGTTGGGTCGGCCCATTATGGCCCGCTAAATCTTGTGGGCCTTTAGTTGGGCCGGCCCATTTAATCTTTATGGGCCACTTTTGGGCCTGTCCACGTGTCAACGTATCATAGGCGCATCTCGCCCATTGGATGAGTGACACATGTCCCAACGGTGAGCAAACACGTGTTTCCTCTGGCCAATGAGTATTTTACATGTGGAAAATCCCCATTGGTCTGGGCTGTTAACGGGTTATCGGATCCAAAACCGGACCCGATAGCTTAACGGCGTTCCGTTACGGTGGATGCCACATGTCGATCACCCTTGACGAAAGCACTTCTATGACGCGCGATTTATCGTCATGGAAGTGGACACTTTTGTGATGATAATTTTGGTAATGTCATGGAACACTTCTGCGACAGCACAGGTATGACTATCTTGATTCTGTCATAAATTTTTCATGGATGTACATGCATGACAGAAAACGTGACCTACTATGACAAACACGTATCATCACGGAAGTGTAATTTTTTGTAGTGATAGACACTGAACCCCTTCCTCCCCGAGGCGCTCCCGCAGGCGCCCCGGGAGGAAACCCTAGCGCCGCCCCCGTCGTCCCCTTCGCCTCAATCCCCTCCCTCGTCGCCGCCTGGGGCGTCGCTGGCCAAAGCCCGTGTGGCGTTGGCGGCGGCAGGGCGGCTCTCTCCCGCACGCAGTTGGGGACTCCGCGGGGCGTTCCCATCTGCCTGGTGGTGTCGGGCGTCGGGCCGGCCCTGCCTTGACTCCTTCTCCCTCTCCCGGCGTCCCTCGCTGGTGCCGCCTCACTGGACCGTGTCAGTCCTAAACAAACGGTTTTTTACCCCTTTCCGCGATGGCATTTAGAACCGTCGCCAACTGAGTGTGGGCGATAGGGGGGTCCTTCCCACACGACCCAGAAACCGTTAGGGATAGGGAGCCTTGATGCATAAAGTTGTCCCTATATAACTGTTTCCGATATCTCAAATATCCCAAACGCTTCATCCTTGCTACTAGTTTGTGCTCGCATTGCCATCACAGTCGGAGTTTTGTGGTTCTGCCTAAAACCAGGCAGATTCTCGGCACGGGAGCTTTCCAGGCAGATTCTAGGCAGATTCTAGGCACGGGAGATTTACGATGCCTAGCACATCACAAACAGTTCATGATTATAAACCGTGTACGATAGGTAGACAATCACACACATTTAGTTTTCCCGCACTGTATGTGATAGTGTCTGACATCACACACGCTTTGCGAACGGCAACTATGTGCATGCTTGCACACGTTTCCTCTCTGTGAACCGTCTCGGATTATGGTGTATATCACAAACATTTGTGTTTTACCAACCGTGTGTGCCGTAATGACCTGCACAACGTAATTCGTCCCTAATTTAATTGCTGCTATTTAAAATTGTACCTAATTTAAACTTGAAAGTAGGCTATGGCTTTATTCATATCCATCAGGTTCAAACAACCAATGCATTATTCGATTCACAGGTACATATGTTTAAGAATTATAGAAGCACCAAATAAAGAATGATGTACCAGGGTTCTATACTTGTACTATTCCAGATGGTAAAGAAAGAGGTGACAGACATTCCAGTTGTTGAACAAGGTGAAGCGGAATGGCCCTATTGTGCTCTCCTGGATGCAGAAGGCATGCAGGACTCTAGTCCAACCCCTTGTGATGGCCGGCCGCCAATCATGTAGTTTGAGAGGTAATCTTGAGTAAACTGCTTCAGGATCCACTGCAAAAGAAAAAAGATTCAGATATTGTCATCTAACACAACTCATTACGGGCAGTAAAAAGAAGGCTACAGGGTTCTTACTTACCATCCTTCAGTTCACTGTTGTCTTGCATAAAGTGTAAACAAATAGTTCGATTGACATCTTTTGACCCATTTTAGTAACAATCTTTATCAGTTTCCTCACTTGATGCTGGTTCATGAATATCTCATTGCCCCATGCGCAGAAAGGGTCGAAGTGTGGATCTTTGGCAATGATATATGTACCTAAAAGCACCAAGTTACTATTAGAAGCTAAACAACAATTGAAAAATGATGAAGTACCACATTCCATCCATCCCATTATATAAGATTTTATTACATGTATATCTAGACATCATCAGAACATTAAGGTAACACTCTTCCTTGTTGCTATGTAGCCTGGGATTGCATATTTAGTCATTCAGTACAATGCATGTTGCTAAACAACAATTGAAAATGAAAAGGCATGTTAACTGCAATATCCATAACAGCAACCAAATATCGTAATTCATAGTGGTATTGTTGAAACTGTTATTGATGAAATTGAACTGCACAGCAAATAGTTGCACATATAGAGCATCACATTGTGAAGAACTGAAATAAACAAGTCGTAAGGACATCTCTAGGCGATCCTTAAAAAGTTAAAGGACTAAAACCCTTAATGGATATATATATATACTCCAGCAATTTTTGGCCTTTTCTAGTCGATCCCCTAAACTTAAGGTTGTAAACTTCAATTTGATCAAGTTCAAAGCAGGTTCAACTGAAAGTAGCATGCATTCAAACATAAACATAGATAGTTTTGCATAACCGAACATAAAACATAAATTTAAACTAAGCAAAAATACTTTCGGTCGAAGTAGAGGTCGAGCCAATCCTTCCTCGTCATGTACGGTGTGCTGCGAGCTGGGTCCGGGCCAGTACCGTCGTCGGGGTCGTTGGGGAAGGCACTCCTCCACTCGTCGACGTCGATCTCCTCATCCTCGGGGCCCACCTCGACGCCCTCCGTGCCGCCGTCGCTGCCGCCTTCGACCCCGTCATCAGAGGAGAGCGCGATAACCTCGCCGCCCTCCGCGCCGCCGTCCTCGCTGCCTTCGACCTCGGCATCGGAGGAGAGCGCGATAACCTCGTGATACGTCTCCGTCGTATCTATAATTTCTTATTGTTCCATGCCAATATTATACAACTTTCATATACTTTTGGCAACTTTTTATACTATTTTTGGGACTAACATATTGATCCAGTGCCCAGTGACAGTTCCTGTCTGTTGCATGTTTTTTGTTTTGCAGAAAGCCCATATCAAACGGTGTCCAAACGGGATAAAAACTGACGGAGATCTTTTTGGAATATTTATGATTTTTGGGAAGAAGAATCAACGCGATACGATGCCCGAGGGGGCCACAAGGCAGGGGGCACGCCCCTGACCCTCGTGGACACCTCGTAAGGCGGTTACATCCCTTCTTTCTCCGGAAGAAAGCTAATATCCGGATAGACATCGTGTCCAAAATTCAGCCCAATCGGAGTTACGGATCTCCGGTTATAAAAGAAACGGTGAAAGGGCAGAATCTAGAGCGCAGAAACAGAGAGAGACAGAGAGACAGATCCAATCTCGGAGGGGCTCTCGCCCCTCCCATGCCATCGAGACCAAGAACCAGAGGGGAAACCCTTCTCCCATCTAGGGAGAAGGTCAAGGAAGAAGAAGAAGGAGGGGTCTCTCTCCCCCTCGCTTCCGGTGGCACCGGAGTGCCGCCGGGGCCATCATCATCACCGCAATCTACACCAACAACTTCACCGCCATCATCACCAACTCTTCCCCCCTCTATGCAGCGGTGTAACCCCTCTTTTACCCGCTGTAATCTCTACTTAAACATGGTGCTCAATGCTATATATTATTTCCCAATGATGTATGGCTATCCTATGATGTTTGAGTAGATCTGTTTTGTCCTATGGGTTAATTGATGATCGTGATTGGTTTGAGTTGCATGTTTTATTATTGGTGCTGTCCTATGGTGCTCTCCGTGTTGCACAAGCGTGAGGGATTCCCGCTGTAGGGTGTTGCAATACGTTCATGATTCACTTATAGTGGGTTGTGTGAGTGACTGAAACACAAACCCGAGTAAGTAGGTTGTTGCGTACGGGATAAACAGGACTTGATACTTTAATGCTATGGTTGGGTTTTACCTTAATGATCTTTAGTAGTTGCGGATGCTTGCTAGAGTTCCAATCATAAGTGCATATGATCCAAGAAGAGAAAGTATGTTAGCTTATGTCTCTCCCTCAAATAAAATTGCAATAGTGATTACCGGTCTAGTTATCGATTGCCTAGGGACAAATAACTTTCTCGTGACAAAAAGCTCTTTACTAAAACTAATTTAGTTGTGTCTTTATCTAAACAGCCCCTACTTTTTATTTATGTGCTCTTTATTATCTTGCAAGCCTATCCAAAAACACCTACAAAGTACTTCTAGTTTCATACTTGTTCTAGGTAAAGCGAACGTCAAGCGTGTGTAGAGTTATATCGGTGGTCGATAGAACTTGAGGGAATATTTGTTCTACCTTTAGCTCCTCGTTGGGTTTGACACTCTTACTTATCGAAAGAGGCCACAATTGATCCCCTATACTTGTGGGTTATCAAGACCTTTTCTGGCGCCGTTGCCGGGGAGTTATAGCGTGGCGTGAATATTCTCGTGTGTGCTTGTTTGCTTTATCACTTAGTTTTTTTTTGTGCTCTTGTTTTCTATCTTTAGTTATGGGTAGTAAACGCAAAATACCAAAAAAATTAGTTGTACCTACTACACCAATGGTTGAAGAACCACTCAAAATCTATCACACTCCTGAAGCCTTTTACTTGGATCATCTTCGATCCCTATGTGCTCGGGCTGAAATCCCAACTAGCTTAGTTGAGGGCAAATCTTTAGATGAGCATGCTTGTTATGTGCGACACCGCATATCTGAAAAAGGGAAACTTTTACTGGATCAAATTCGTCGTTTGCAATGCTATGCTTGGAATTTATGTGAAATATATGTTTTACTTGTTGTTCTGAAGACCCTAAGAAACACCTTCCCTACCAATGTGAGTTTAGTGATAATGGAATCGTATCTTCGTATGCTAAGGGTGTTTATAATTACTATGATGTTCAACAAATTGAAGAATTTGTTGCTTTTAAGGGTGCTTATGAAATTTCTTGTTTGATTGAAAAGTATGATGCTACTCTTTACAAATCTGAAAATTTTGCCATACTTAAATATTTCTATGATAATTATGCTTCTAATCCTTATATTAAACCATATATTGAGGACTCCTCCACTGTCCAAGAAGAGACTAATATTTTGCAGGAGTCTATGGAAGAAGGAATTGATGAAACTGTGAGCTCATTGGATGAAAAAGATGATGAGGAGAGCGAAGAACAAAAGGAGGAAGAGCGGATTAGCTATCCGTGCCCACCTTCTAATGAGATTAACTCTTCAACTCATACATTGTTTAATTTCCCTTCGTGCTTACCGAAGGATGAATGCTATGATGATTGTTATGATCCCATTGATTCTTTTGAAATATCCCTTTTTGATGATGCTTGCTATGCTTGTGGCCAAGATGCCAATATGAATTATGCTCATGGAGATGAACTTGCTATAGTTCCTTATGTTAAACATGAAATTGTTGCTATTGCACCCACACATGATAGTCCTATTATCTTTTTGAATTCTCCCAACTACACTATATCAAAGAAGTTTGTACTTACTAAGGATTATATTGATGGGTTGCCTTTTACCGTTGCACATGATGATTTTGATGAATATAATATGCATGTGCTTGCTGCTCCTACTTGCAATTATTATGAGAGAGGAACTATATCTCCACCTCTCTATGTTTCCAACATGATTAAATTGCAAGAAACTGTGTATACTATGCATTGGCCTTTACTAGGTGTGCATGAATTGTTCTTCTATGACATGCCGATGCATAGGAAGAGAGTTAGACTTCATCATTGCATGATATATGTTACTTTGTGCTCACTACTAAATCACAAATCATTGTTAATTAAAATTGGCTTTGATATACCTTGGGATCCGGGTGGATTCATTACTTGAGCACTATATGCCTAACTTAATGGCTTTAAAGAAACCGCTGCCAGGGATACAACCCGGAAGTTTTAGAGAGTATTCCTGTTGAGTGCTTTTATATATTTTAAAAACAATAAAAATAAAGAGGGGAACCCAAAACTTTTCAAAAAGGAAAGTGAAAGTGAGAGAGACAAGCATTGTTGAAGTGGGGGAGCTCCTTGAACTTTGTTCATGCTCACGGAAACTTTGTGAATCTTGAGTACAGAAACTTTTCAACAAAAATAATTATACCCTTCTACAATTCCATTGTATTATAAAATAATGTGCCAAGGTTTGCCTTTAGGATGTTTAGATTGCTTGTTGGTTTCTGCGGTGCAGAACTGAAACTTTGTCTGTAGTGCGTGATTTTACATTTTTTACTGGAACATCAAACGGTTCTGAAACTTTTGCACTGTCTTTCTATACAAATTGTTTATTTTTCCTAATTTTGGCAGAATTTTTGGAGTACCATAAGTATGGTGAATGTTCAGATTACTACAGACTGTCCTGTTTAAGACAGATTCTGTTTTTGATGCATAGTTTGCTTGTTTTGATGAAACTATCGATTTCTATCTGTGGATTAAGCCATGGAAAAGTTATATTACAGTAGCTACAATGCAAAAACAAAATATGAATTGGTTTGCAACAGTATTTAGAGTAGTGATTTGCTTTATTATACTAATGGATCTTACCGAGTTTTCTGTTGAGTTTTGTGTGGATGAAGTGCTCGAAGATCGAGGATGTCTCGATGTGAGGAGAAGAAGGAGAGCAAGAGCTCAAGCTTGGGGATGCCCAAGGCACCCCAAGTAAATATTCAAGGAGACTCAAGCGTCTAAGCCTGGGGATGCCCCGGAAGGCATCCCATCTTTCTTCAACAAATATCGGTATGTCTTCGGATTCGTTTCGTTCATACGATATGTGCAAATCTTGGAGCGTCTTTTGCATTTAGTTTTCACTTTTCTTTTATGCACCATGCTGGTATGCGATAGTCCTTGGTTGATTTATAGAATGCTCATTGCACTTCACTTATATCTTTTGAGTATGGCTTTATAGAATGCTTCATGTGCTTCGCTTATATCATTTGAAGTTTGGATTGCTTGTTTCTCTTCACATAGAAAACCGCCATTTGTAGAATGCTCTTTTGCTTCACTTATATTTGTTAGAGCATGGGCATATCTTTTGTAGAAAGAATTAAACTCTGTTGCTTCACTTATATCTATTTAGACAGATGACAGGAACTGGTCATTTACATGGTTAGTCATAAAATCCTACATAAAACTTGTAGATCACTAAATATGATATGTTTGATTCCTTGCAATAGTTTTGCGATATAAAGATGGTGATATTAGAGTCATGCTAGTGGGTAGTTGTGGATTGTAGAGATACTTGTGTCGAAGTTTGTGATTCCCGTAGCATGCACGTATGGTGAACCGTTATGTGATGAAGTCGGAGCATGATTTATTTATTGATTGTCTTCCTTATGAGTGGCTGTCGGGGATGAGCGATGGTCTTTTCCTACCAATCTATCCCCTAGGAGCATGCATGTAGTACTTTGTTTCGATGACTAATAGATTTTTGCAATAAGTATGTGAGTTCTTTATGACTAATGTTCAGTCCATGGATTCTACGCACTCTCACCCTTCCATCATTGCTAACCTCTTCGGTACCGTGCATTGCCCTTTCTCACCTTGAGAGTTGGTGCAAACTTCGCCGGTGCATGCAAACCCCGTGATATGATACGCTCTGTCACACATAAGCCTCCTTATATCTTCCTCAAAACAGCCACCATACCTACCTATCATGGCATTTCCATAGCCATTCCGAGATATATTGCCATGCAACTTCCATCATCATCATATACATTACTTGCGCTTTCATTGTCATATTGCTTTGCATGATCATAAGATAGCTAGCATGATATTTTCATGGCTTGTCCTTTTTTGATATCTTTGCTACGCTAGATCATTGCACATCCCGGTACACCGCCGGAGGCATTCATATAGAGTCATATCTTTGTTCTAGACATTGAGTTGTAATATTGAGTTGTAAGTAAATAAAAGTGTGATGATCATCATTATTATAACATTGTCCCATGTGAGGTTATCATAATAAAAGAGGCCAAAGAAGCCCAAATAAAAAAAGAGGCCAAAGAAGCCCACCAAAAAAGAAAAAAAGAGGAAAAATAAAAAAATGAGAGAAAAGAGAGAAGGGACAATGTTACTATCCTTTTACCACATTTATGCTTCAGAGTAGCACCATGTTCTTCGTATAGAAAGTCTCTTGAGTTATCACTTTCATATACTAGTGGGCATTTTCATTATAGAACTTGGCTTGTATATTCCGATGATGGGCTTCCTCAAATTCCCGAGGTCTTCATGAGCAAGCAAGTTGGATGCACACCCACTTAGTTTTCAGTTTGAGATTTCATACACTTATAGCTCTTAGTGCATCCGTTGCATGGCAATCCCTACTCCTCGCATTGACATCAATTGATGGGCCTCTCCATAGCCCATTGATTAGCCGTGTCGATGTGAGACTTTCTTATTTTTTTGTCTTCTCCACACAACCTCCACCATCATATTCTATTCCACCTATAGTGCTATGTCCATGGCTCACGCTCATGTATTGCGTGAAAGTTGAAAAGGTTTGAGAACGTCAAAAGTATGAAACAATTGCTTTGCTTGTCATCGGGGTTGTGCATGATTTGAATATTTTGTGTGGTGAAGATGGAGTATAGCCAGGCCATATGATTTTGTAGGGATAACTTTCTTTGGCCATGTTATTTTGAAAAGACATGATTGCTTCATTAGTATGCTTGAAGTATTATCGTCTTAATGTCAAATGATAGACTATTGCTTTGAATCACTCGTGTCTTAATATTCATGCCATGATTAGATTATGTGATCAAGATTATGCTAGGTAGCATTCCACATCAAAAATTATCTTTTTTTATCATTTACCTACTCGAGGACGAGCAGGAATTAAGCTTGGGGATGCTGATACGTCTCCGTCGTATCTATAATTTTTTATTGTTCCATGCCAATATTATACAACTTTCATATACTTTTGGCAACTTTTTATACTATTTTTGGGACTAACATATTGATCCAGTGCCCAGTGCCAGTTCCTGTCTATTGCATGTTTTTTGTTTTGCAGAAAACCCATATCAAATGGAGTCCAAATGGGATAAAAACTGACGGAGATTTTTTTGGAATATTTATGATTTTTGGGAAGAAGAATCAATGCGATACGATGCCCGAGGGGGCCACGAGGCAGGGGGCGCACCCCTGACCCTCGTGGACACCCCGTAAGGCGGTTGGAGCCCTTCTTTCACCACAAGAAATCTAATATCCGGATAGAGATCGTGTCCAAAATTCAGCCCAATCGGAGTTACGGATCTCCGGTTATAAAAGAAACGGTGAAAGGGCAGAATCTAGAGCGCAGAAACAGAGAGAGACAGAGAGACAGATCCAATCTCGGAAGGGCTCTCGCCCCTCCCATGCCATGGAGACCAAGGACCAGAGGGGAAACCCTTCTCCCATCTAGGGAGAAGGTCAAGGAAGAAGAAGAAGAAGAAGGGGGCTCTCTCCCCCTCGCTTCCGGTGGCACCGGACTGCCGCCGTGGCCATCATCATCACCGCAATCTACACCAACAACTTCACCGCCATCATCACCAACTCTTCCCCCCTCTATGTAGTGGTGTAACCCCTCTTTTACCCGCTGTAATCTCTACTTAAACATGGTGCTCAACTCTATATATTATTTCCCAATGATGTATGGCTGTCCTATGATGTTTGAGTAGATCTGTTTTGTCCTATGGGTTAATTGATGATCGTGATTGGTTTGAGTTGCATGTTTTATTATTGGTGCTGTCATATGGTGCTCTCCGTGTCGCACAAGCGTGAGGGATTCCCGCTGTAGGGTGTTGCAATACGTTCATGATTTGCTTATAGTGGGTTGCGTGAGTGACTGAAACACAAACCCGAGTAAGTAGGTTGTTGCGTATGGGATAAAGAGGACTTGATACTTTACTGCTATGGTTGGGTTTTACCTTAATGATCTTTAGTAGTTGCGGATGCTTGCTAGAGTTCCAACCATAAGTGCATATGATCCAAGAAGAGAAAGTATGTTACCTTATGCCTCTCCCTCAAATAAAATTGCAATAGTGATTACCGGTCTAGTTATCGATTGCCTAGGGACAAATAACTTTCTCGTGACAAAAAGCTCTTTACTAAAACTAATTTAGTTGTGTCTTTATCTAAACAGCCCCTACTTTTTATTTACGCGCTCTTTATTATCTTGCAAACCTATCCAAAAACACCTACAAAGTACTTCTAGTTTCATACTTGTTCTAGGTAAAGCGAACGTCAAGTGTGCGTAGAGTTGTATCGGTGGTCGATAGAACTTGAGGGAATATTTGTTCTACCTTTAGCTCCTCGTTGGGTTCGACACTCTTACTTATCTAAAGAGGATACAATTGATCCCCTATACTTGTGGGTTATCACCTCGCCGCCCTCCGCGCCGGCAAAGATCGCCCGCTCCGCCTCCACGAGCTCCGGGTGCTGCCGGCGGAGCTCTTGCATGTAGGCCTCGTCGGCGGCCTCGGCCTCGAGATGCTCACAGGCCTTGTGGTCCTCCCGCACCATAGCCGAGCTCACCACCCCTGGCTCTGGCGGAACGAGGTGGACCGGACGTGTGCCGAAGGGGAAATTGATCCTAGCCACTGCGTCGTGGTAGCGGACCTGCCAACGGTCGTGCTCCATGGCTGCGAGCTCGGCCGTGTGGAAGCTACCGAGCCACCGGCGGGTGTGGGTCTCTCGATCTGTAATCTCGGCGACCCACGTCCCCCACCGCCGCTGTCGGACCCTGAGGTAGGACTTCATCGGCTGCTGGGTCGGGGGGACCGGTGACGGCGGATCGGGCCCACGGAGGACGACGGGGACACATCGGCGGCCACCTCGCCGGCGTCGGGCAAAAAGGCCGCGATAAACCTCTTTTTGGCCATTGGCTACTCGAGCTCCCCGGCACACAGGCAGAGGTTGAGGATGGAGGCGCCGGCGATGGCGGCGACCTACCAATGGTTTCGAGGGTTGTGTCTGTCTATGTGAGCGGAGGTTGTGTTTGAGGAAATACTGCGGCAACTGAAAATTTTACTAGGCGGGAGTAACAAGGCGGGGCTACTGAAAATTTGGATCAAGGGCGAGCAGATATTTTTGAGATTGCGAGGGATGCAGGGGTGGGAGTAAAATGCCAGGGCTACTGAAAATTTGAATCAAGGGACTGAAGTAGAGAGGGATGCAGAGGCGAGAATTTTGTGGGAGCGAGCTAGTGTGCTTGACACACCGGCTGTGGACTGTAGCCGACTCACCTTCTCGCGTAAGCCATATGCGTACTATACACTGACGGTGCTCCAAGATATTTTGTACTACACCTCACACGGTTGGTGAGAATAAACTGTGTGGGATCTACTTGATTTGAATTACAAAATGGGGTCACAGCGGCAATGGACGGTGTTTGAATTGCTAGACCTTTTATCTACAGTGAACATGCAACTGTATGTGTGTCGTAAAAGAATTGGAATTATTCAGGGTTCGTTTGGACATTTCATACATTAAACTAGTTTTCTAGCCATTTCAGGTGCACAATTCAAAATTAAACTACATGCACATGCTCCGGTGCATACAAATTGGTTGAAAAATCAAATTTGTGTCCTTCAGTGCATGCTTAGGTCCCATGGAAGAAATGGGAATGAATTTTTCAGGGTTCATTTGGCCTTTCTTATACATTAATTGGGTTTTCTAGGTATTTTATGTGCATAATTCAAATTTGAACTACAAGCACATGCTCCAATGCACCAAAGTTGATCGAAAAATCACATGTGTGTCCTTGGGTGAATTTCTAGGTCCCATGCAAGAGATGGGAATGAATTTCAAACACCAGGGCACTGTTGATTGCCGGCAAAACGTTGAAATACCTGGTTTTTAAATTCTAGTAAATCCAAAACTCGTCTAAAATTCATGAAACTTGGCATGCTATCATGGAGGGGCATCAACATGCCGTGGTGAAAATTTTGTCCCATTTGGTGCAGGTTTGGGTATAAGCTTCTCACAACAAGCATGATGGTTTCGATAGGGAACGTACCACCTTTGCGGACGAGACGATATCCGTTGCCTCTTATTGCTTTCAAAAAATTTCTAGTGTCAACATAGAACAACAGGAGTGTTATGTTGAATCTTGGAATTTTTCGGGGTTCGTTTGGCCTTTTTTATACATTAACTGGGTTTTCTAGGCATTTTATGTGCATAATTCAAATTTGAACTACAAGCACATGCTCCAATGCACCAAAGTTGGTTGAAAAATCACATGTGTGTCCTTGGGTGAATTTCTAGGTCCCATGCAAGAGATGGGAATGAATTTCAAACACAAGGGCACTGTTGATTGCCGACAAAATGTTGAGATGCCTGGTTTTTAAATTCTAGTAAATCCAAAACTCGTCTGAAATTCATGAAACTTGGCATGCGATCATGGAGCGGCATCAACATGCCGTGGTGAAAATTTTGTCCCATTTGGGGCAGGTTCGGGTATAAGCTTCTCACAAACCAGAGCTTCTCACAGCAAGCATGATGGTTTCGATAGGGAACGTCCCACCTTTGGGGACGAAACGATATCCATTGCCTCTCATTGCTTTAAAATATTTTCTAGTGTCAACATAGAACAACAGGAGTGTTGTGTTGAATCTTGGAATTTTTCGGGGTTCGTTTGGCCTTTTTTATACATTAACTGGGTTTTCTAGGCATTTTATGTGCATAATTCAAATTTGAAATACAAGCACATGCTCCAATGCACCAAAGTTGGTTGAAAAATCACATGTGTGTCCTTGGGTGAATTTCTAGGTCCCATGCAAGAGAAGGGAATGAATTTCAAACACCGGGGCACTGTTGATTGCTGGAAAAATGTTGAGATGCCTGGTTTTTAAATTCTAGTAAATCCAAAACTCGTCTGAAATTCATGAAACTTGGCATGCGATCATGGAGCGGCATCAACATGCCGTGGTGAAAACTTTGTCCCATTTGGGGCAGGTTTGGGTATAAGCTTCTCACAAATCAGAGCTTCTCACAATAAGCATGATGGTTTCGATAGGGAACATACCACCTTTGGGGACGAGACGATATATGTTACCTCTTATTGCTTTCAAAAAATTTCTAGTGTCAACATAGAACAACAGGAGTGTTGTGTTCAATCTTGGAATTTTTCGGGGTTCGTTTGGCCTTTTATATACATTAACAAGGTTGGTTGAAAAATCTAATATGTGTCCTTGGGTGACTTTCTAGGTCCCATGCAAGAGATGGGAATGAAATTCAAACACCAGGGCACTGTTGAATGCCGACAAAACATTGAGATGCCTGGTTTTTAAATTCTAGTAAATCCAAAACTCGTCTGAAATTCATGAAACTTGGCATGCTATCATGGAGCGGCATCAACATGCCGTGTTAAAAAATTTGTCCCATTTGGGGCAGGTTCGGGTATATGCTTCTCACAAACCAGGGCTTCTCACAACAAGCATGATGGTTTCGGTAGGGAACGTCCCACCTTTGGGGACGAAACGATATCCATTGCCTCTTATTGCTTTCAAAAAATTTCTCGTGTCAACATAGAACAACAGGAGTGTTCTGTCAATTTTTGGGATTTTTCGGGGTTCGTTTGGACATTTTTATGCATTAACTGAGTTTTCAATGCATTTATGTGCATAATTCAAATTTGAACTACATGCACATGCTCCAGTGCATATAAATTGGTTGAAAATTCAAATCTCTGTCCTTGGGTGCATGAGGTCCCATGCAAGAAATGGGAATGAATTTCAAACACCAGGGCACCGTTGATTGCCGGCAAAACATTGAGATGCCTTGTTTTTAAATTCTAGTAAATCCAAAACTCGTTTGAAATTCATGAAACTTGGCATGCTTTCATGGAGCGGCATCAACATGCCGTGGTAAAAATTTTGTCCCGTTTGGGGCAGGTTTGGGTATATGCTTCTCACAACCAGAGCTTCTCACAACAAGCATCATGGTTTCGGTAGGGAACGTCCCACCTTTGGGGACAAAACAATATCCACTGCCTCTTATTGCTTCCAAAAATTTTCTCGTGTCAACATAGAACAACAGGAGTTTTGTGTCAATTTTTGTGATTTTTCGGGGTTCTTTTAGACATTTTTATGCATTAACTGAGTTTTCAATGCATTTATGTGCATAATTCAAATTTGAACTACATGCACATGCTCCAGTGCATATAAATTGGTTGAAAAATCAACTTTGTGTCCTTGGGTGCATGCTTAGGTCCCATGCAATAAATGGGAATGAATTTCAAACACCAGGGGACCGTTGATTGCCGACAAAACATTGAGATGCCTGGTTTTTAAATTCTAGTAAATCCAAAACTCGTCTGAAATTCATGAAACTTGGCATACTATCATGGAATGGCGCCCGACATGATGTGGTATTTTTCCTGTCCATTTTGAGAGAAGGCGCACTCGAATAATGACAGCTAACAAAGGCATTTTGAAATAATAGCTGCCACTTAGTATCTCAAACATTTGTATAATTCAAAACGTGTGCGTTCTGTTAACCATTCACGTGACGCCACGTGTCTTGGCTTTAATAGCTGTAGGAGGTTCCGTTCGGACAGCTGCTTGACCTTGACTGAACGGGAGGCGTGCAAGCGCAGTCAGGTGCGCAGGCTGACCGAGAGGTGTGCAAGCTGTCCTCCAATGCGCAGGCTCACCGGGAAGCGTGCGAGCTTTACGCTGTGTAGGCTCACTGGGAAGCGAGCCATTTGACTCTCATGGCCGCCCGCCTTCCTCTCCATTAATGGCGCCCGAGCCGCTGTTTAATACGGGCGGCCTTACTGTTTGCCTCACATTCCCCTCCCCCCCCCCCCCCCCCGCGCAGACCTCCACCGCCATGGCGCAGAATGATCATCTGCCACTAGTCTTCAAATTTGGTGAAGTCGACTCCGAGCCGGAGGAGATAGAAAATAAGAAGGAATCGGGCCTCATGGAAATGGCCCAGAACGAGCTGGCCACGGCGGTTGCTGCCCCCGCTCCCGTCCCAGCTCCCATCCCCGCGCCCGCACCAGCGACCATCCTCGTAGCATTGACGGGCTGGTCACCGAGCACTATCGCAGAGCTGGAAGCCACGGGCGTCAGCGAGGCCTCCGCGGACCTGCGTGAGCTCGTGTACACGCCAGCACCAGTGCCCGTGCCCGTGCGCGCCCCTCCACCCACCATGCCGCCGGCCCCTGTGCGTTTGGCTGCACCCGCCGCGCCCGTGCGCGCCCCTCCACCCACCGCGGCGCCGGTCCCCGTGCGTTTGGCTGCACCCACCGCGCCCGTGCACCCCCCCCAGTGGCATGGGACGCTGCCGTCGACCGCTACCTCTCAGCGGCGCTAGTTGCCGTCCTCCCGCGCCCCGCCCGTCGATCGCGCGACGACATGATGTTTGATTTACAAGTGAAGAACATTTTGTGCTGCCTTGAAGTCTTCAACAACAGCGTCCCGGAGGACGACAACGACAACGATGGCGCGGCACGCTGCCTCCGCCGCCGCCGGAAATAGTTTTTTGGGGTTTAATACTGTATCTCGAATTCTCGATCATATGAATATAAATTCGCAGTGTGACTGAATGAAAGATATGGTTTGAACGAACTTGCATTTTTCTCTCTTAATGTACAGACTTATCAAACGATTTTCTTTTGAAAAAAATGTCAATGGTTTTTTTAATATAAAACACTCATCGCAAACGTTTTAGTTAGAACACCCGTATGCAAACCGACAGCTTCCCCAGGAAGCCAAGGGAAAATGTGTCGAGCAGGATTTCTGCATCCCTTCAACGCAAACGGTTCTTTCGCATGACCCGTGTGCAACCACCTACAAACAATTGGGTAAGATATGCATATCTATCATTTTGGGTATGTTGCCATTTCTCAAACTAGAAAGATTGACATTTGTTTATCTAGTAACATTGCCATTTGTCAACCTTGTAACTCTGCGATTTGTCAAAATATGCAGCTACAAATCACTAGCACTATCTAATTTTTGCAACTAAAATCACTAGCATTGTTCATATGGACACCACTAGTAGGCGTGAGTTCATGGACGCATATGCAAATGTACCATTGATTACATACAACAAGTCATCAACCCACAACGACAACGAGGATACACGTTGGATTATAGATCATTTCCAACAAAACATTCTAGTAAAGTTTTTCTCACACAACAAATAACAAAGCGATGAAATGAACTTCAGCTCAACCACTCGTCGGCGTTGGAAACGCTTGCTTTGAACCAGAAGTGATTCTCTGGGAAGGGCCAGCTACTGTCAATCTCGAGACCAACGCATGACTGATCATCCAGGCTGAAGCGGCCTATTTCAATACCCATATTGGGACGGTAGGGAAGCATAGTAATGTCTGAGGTATAGATACAGTTTCTTCTCATAAATGGTAGTAACGTTGTGTAAACAGCAGCTGGATCGCCTTCCACCATCATTGGATAGTTGTGTCCAAGGAAGAGTGAGTTTCCTCCAAGACTTTCAATACTAAACCAGGGAGAAGGTGTTGGCGCTAGTACACCAGTATCCATCCCGAATACCCTGCAACAGATGTTGGAATAGGTCCAGAGAGTGCGACCATATGAGACAACACCTGCTTCCTTAGTAACATCAGCAGTGCCCCATATACAGACAAGAAGAGGTGATCCATCGGAATAAGTTGCCAGGCGCCACTGAGTATATGGGTCCTGCTCGTGAATAAAATTTTCAAGTATAGGTGGTGGAATGTTCACAGGACCTTGGAAACACAAGAAGGTTAATTAGTAAAGGGAAACGAGCTAACCCGCATGCATGTGGATGAAACAATTATAATTACGGTGGAAGACAAACGTACCGAAATCATGAGGATTCCATGCAAAAACAGTGCCACGAGTGGTGGCAGCAAACACAAGACCCTCGTATTGAATTGCATCACAGTACTCATCCGTGTATAGAAACTAATTTTTGAGCAATATCCATCGAGTCGAACCATGAAGGACGGCAACAAGCTTGTCGAAGATAGCTACAACATAAGCATTCCTATAACCCCAAGAGCGGTTGGGTACTCGACAAATTGCTATCTTTCGTAGACGACAGTCAACATGATCGTATTTGAACTCACGTAGAATACCGGTGTACTCAACCTCTAGGCAGTCGTCTGAGATTTTTCGAAGTGGAACCCGGTGACGAGTGTACACATTCACAAGTTCCCACTCGCAGGTGTACCCAATATAAACAACCCAATCTCCATTTGCGCCTGCCCAAGCCTTGCCCTCAAGCGATGGCATCTTAACATCATATGTATCATTATCAAGCGGCATCAACTTACACAAGGCGATGCTTCCCTCGTCCCCGCGCCAGTCAGCAGGGTCACGGCGAAGAAGATAGGGGAGATCAAACCGCTCCTGGACCCTTGGGTTCCTTATAATGATGTTATTAGTTGAGTCGAGAATGGTCTTGAACGAACCTGCCATGCTAGCCGAGGTGATGACGTCGCACCGATCAATGAGTTCCTCCACCGCGTCATCATTCAGATCAGGGCAAGAATAACTGGGTCATTTCCGGCTTCTTCCCTTCATGGAGAAGATGGTCAAACAATGGCAGATGGAAGGGTGAAGGCAAATGGAGGAGGGAGGAAGAGCTAGCGTGCGACGGCAGTTCCAAATCGAGAGGTAAAGGCGAAGAGTCGATGGACGGTTGCCACAGTACACGAAGAGGCGACTAGGGAGCGAACGGTTGCCACAGAGGTCACACACTGACGACAAGGGCCGAGTGAACTGCATGCAATCCCATCGCACAACACACACATCTTGTTAAGTTGAACCATTTCTGTTCTCTTGTGTCAACGCAAACAGTTCATCCGAGTGAACCGCATGCCGTATATCCCACACACCTTGATCTGGCTGACCATTTCTTTTGTGGTGCCTAATCACAAACAGTTCATCCGAGTGAACCGTATATTGTATATCGCACACACCTTCATCTGGCTGCCCGTTTCTTTTGTGTTGCCTAATCACAAACAGTTCATCCGAGTGAACCGTATGTTGTGTATCGCACAGACCTTCATCTGCCTGCCCGTTTCTTTTGTTCCTCCTCATCACAAACAGTTAATTGAACTGAACCGTATGCCCTTCATCGCACATGCAACTAAAACCTGAACTGTGTTTGATGCATCCGTAATTGCAAACGTTTATACATGTCTGACGGTTTTCATACAGCACCGATTGCGATTATGGCATCGCACACAGTTAGTGTCGTGTTAACAGCATCCTGCAGTAGTGCCTCCTCCCCTCCAGTGCTGGTGGGTTGTGGGGGATGGATCTGGGATCCCTGTCCAGATCCGGTGGATGGTGGGGTTGGTGTTGGCAGCGGTGGCCGGCGGCCTAGGCGTGGTGGCGGCTAGTCTCGCGGCCTCTGGGCATCGTGGAGGTGCCGGCGGTGGCGAGTGCTTAGCCTGGTGGTGGCGGCGGCCGTGCACAGGAGTTGTATTCCTTCGAACAGATCTGGATGAAAACTTGCTTTTGGCTATTGCCAAGGCCGGCGGTGGTGACGCTATCTGCATCGTTCCCTTCTTGAAGGCATCACCATGGAGAAGTTCAAGGCCACTCTCTACTACCTCCGGGGGAAACCCTAGATCGGATGATCGGATGATGGCGGCGCTCTAGTGTTGTTCCGCCCTTTGGGGCGTCATTCTTGGAGGTGCACACGTGATCGAGGGACCAGAGGACAGATTCTTTGGTGGAGCGGTGCTTCATCTCACTCATTGATGGCGGCGGATCTCGGCGGCATGGCGCTGTGGTGACTCGGCGTCCGATGCGCGGAGATGGACTCGCGCAGGAGGGTGACGCGGTCTGGTGTCGTGGTGACATCGACGGCAGCTAGACCGGGCAAGGTAGATGCAGCAGTACAGTTCTGAAGATGGATTGGTGGCAGGCGGCTGCGGCGGCCTCATACCAGGCAAGCGTCCGGGTTGAGGAGTGCGCCGGACCGGTGGGTGCCCCATACCCGGCAGGCGTCCTGGATGGGACCTCAAGTCTTAGATGGTAGGTTTGGCTGCGAGGTCTGTTTGGTATCAGGCCCAGACTATCAGCATCCCTTCATCAAGATAGGAGTAGCGACAGATGTTGCCTAGATGGTGGCTTTAGTCTTACTATTGTATTACTTTGTAAGGTCTTGTGTGAACAATTAATAAAATGGCTACATGCATCGTCCAAATGCAGAGGCCGGGGGTCTTCCTCCATTTCTAAAAAAATTAACTCTGGGCCGACAGAGAATTCATAATCCTTATCATCAATAAAGATAGGTGAAGTAGCAAACTTAGGATCATACTTCATTCTAGCATTCAGAGATTTTTCTTTATACTTGCATAATAATTTCTCTAGATCATCTCTATCCTTACAAGCAAGAATGTTTCTAGTTGTCTCCTCATTCATAACATAACCTTCTGGTACCTTAGGCAATTCATATCTAGGAAGGATAGTTCTAGCATGTGTTTCAAGATTTTCAGTTTCAAGCTCATCATCAGACTCAACAACGTCATGTTGAATTACTCTAGCAATTTGTTTATAAAGAAAATCACCAAGTGGCACATCATCATCATCAAGCAAGGTACTAGCATCATCATAAGTATCATTCATAGTAGAAGTAGCATCATCAATAACTTGCGACATATCAGGATTAATAGCATGTGGTGGTGGTGCAAGTTTACTTATAACAGAAGGTGAATCTAGAGCAGAACTGGATGGCAGTTCCTTACCTCCCCTCATCTTAGAGGGATAAATCTTAGTCTTAGCATCCTTCAGATTCTTCATACTGATAAATTGATAATAATCCCAAGTGACTCAACAAATATAGCTATGTTCCCCGGCAACGGCGCCAGAAAAAGGTCTTGATAACCCACAGTATAGGGGATCGCAACAGTTTTCGAGGGTAGAATATTCAAACCAAATTTATAGATTCGACACAAGGGAAGCCAAAGAATATTTGCAAGTATTAGCAGCTGAGTTGTCAATTCAACCACACCTAGAGATTAATTATCTGCAGCAAAGTGATCAGTAGCAAAGTAGTATGATAGTTTTGATAATAGTAGCGACAGCAATAGTAACGGTAACGGTGATAGCAATAGTTTTGTAACAAGTGGAGCAGTAAGGATAGCAGTTGTAACTTATTAGCAAGAACAATATAAGAGAAATTCGTAGGCATTGGATCGGTAATTTGTTGGATGATATTCATCATGTGACAGTCATAACCTAGGGCGATACGGTGCTAGCTCCAGTTCATAAATATAATGTAGGTATGTATTCCATAAATAGTCATACGTGCTTATGGAAAGAACTTGCATGACATCTTTTGTCCTACCCTCCCGTGGCAGCGGGGTCCAATTGGAAACTAAGGGATATTAAGGCCTCCTTTTAATAGAGAACCGGAACAAAGCATTAACACATGGTGAATACATGAACTCCTCAAACTACGGTCATCACCGGGAGTGGTCCCGACTATTGTCACTCCGGGGTTGCCAGATCATAACACGTAGTAGGTGACTATAACTTGCAAGATCGGATCAAGAACATGGATATAATGGTGATAACATAAACGGTTCAGATCTGAAATCATGGCACCCGGGCCCAAAGTGACAAGCATTAAGCATGGCAAAGTCATAGCAACATCAATCTCAGAACATAGTGGATACTAGGGATCAAGCCCTAACAAAACTAACAAGATTACATGATGAATCTCATCCAATTCCTCACTGACCAGCGAGCCTACGAAGGAATTACTCACTCCCGGTGGGGAGCATCACGGAATTGGCGATGGAGAGGGGTTGATGATGATGAAGAACGAAGATCCCCCTCTCCGGAGCCCCAAACGGACTCCAGATCTGGCCTCCCAATGAAGAACAGGAGATGACGGCGGCTCCGTCTCGTGGATCACAATAATTCTTTCTCCCTGATTTTTTCTGGAAAAATAGGATTTTATAGCGTCGGTTTTAGGGTATGCGGGGCCACCAGGTGGGGACAACCACCTGGGCGCGCCTGGGGGGGTAGGCGCGCCCTGGTGGGTTGTGCCCACCTAGGTGCCTCCCTTAGGTGACTCTTGGCTCCAGAAATTCTCTTTTATTGTATAAAAATTCCTCGCAAAGTTTTGTTCCATTCCGAGAACTTTTATTTCTTCACAAAAACAACACCATGGTAGTTCTGCTGAAAACAGCGTCAGTCCGGGGTTAGTTTCATTCAAATCATGCAAATTAGAGTCCAAAACAAGAGGAAAAGCATTAGGAAAAGTAGATACATTGGAGACGTATCAGACCCCAGCCAGCGTCATCGATGTAGATCTTGCCGCGGCGGCTCTTGGCCATCCGGCCCACGGCGTATCCCTTGATCACTACAAAAAATATACACTTCCATGATGATACGTGTTTGTCACAGTAGGTCGCGTTTTCTGTCATGCATGTACATCCATGACAAATTTATGACAGAATCAAGATAGTCATACATGTGCTATCATAGAAGTGTTCCATGACATTGCCAAAATTATCATCACGGAAGTGTCCACTTCCATGACAATAAATCGCGCGTCACAGAAGTGCTTTCGCCAAGGGTGACCGACACGTGGCATCCACCGTAATGGAACGCCGTTAAGCTATCGGGTCGGGTTTTGGATCCGATAACCCGTTAACAGCCCCGACCAATGGGGATTTTCCACGTGTAAAATCATCATTGGCTGGAGGAAACACGTGTCGGCTCATCGTTGGGACAGATGTCATCCACTCATTGGACGGAAGGCGCCTATGATACGTCGACACGTGGCACGGCCCAACAGAGGCCCATTCCTGTGAAAAGGCCGACCCGTTTGACTTGGTCAAAAGGTGGCAGGCCGGCCCATGGAAAGCCTGTTAACGGCATGTTACAGCCCGCTAACCCAAGGCCCGTTACGCCCTATCCGAATTAGGTCCAGTAGCGTCATCTGAGCCATCCAATATGATTCCAGCCCGTTTTCACTTCTAGCCCATGTATGGCCCATGACGTCTTTCGGCCCATATGAGGCCCTATGTAACTCTTGGCCTATTAACGGCCTGTGGTGAAACTGGCCCGTAATGAACAGTGTATCACTTTACACCCATTAACGGCTCGTGGTGAAACTGGCCCGTAATGAACAGTGTATCACTTTATACCCATTAACGGCCCATGGTGAAACTGGCCCGTAATGAACAGTGTATCACTTTATACCCATTAACGGCCCGTTATTCTGTTGGGCCGTTTCCAGCCCATGTTATCTTTCGGCCTTCTTAGAGCCCATTTATTCTTGGGCTCATTTCCAGAATTCGTTTACTTGAGGCCCGTTACTGTCATTTTCTGCTTGTGGGCCAAATTCAGCCCGTGGTTACAGTCGGCCCGTTTGTGGTCTGTTAATACGTTGGGCCGTTTTCATGCATCATCAAATACGGCCTATTACCGATGGCCCGTTATGGTCGGCCCATGAACGGATGATTCCAACTCTAGCCCGTTTACGGCCATAATGCGGCCTGTTATTGGCCCATGTTTAGCCAATCGATCATACGGCCCGTATAAGGTCCATTGATGATACGGCCCGTAGAAGGCCCATTGTTTATACGGCCCGTAGAAAGCCCATTGTTTCTACGGCCCGTAGAAGGCCCATTGTTTCTACGGCCCGTAGAAGGCCTACTGTTTCTATGGCCCGTAGAAGGCCCACTGTTTCTACGGCCCGTAGGAGGCCCAGTGTCACTACAGTAAATATTAGCCCATGGTTATTGTGGCCTAGTTTTAAAAAATAGGTTATTGCAGCCACTAGCAAACCGTAGAAAAAGAACTGCACTGACTACAAGCAAACAAATAAACAAGAAAACAAGGAAATAAATAAGCAAGCAACTTATGCTAGGCTATCACGGCTATTACACATATTACATCCACTGGGCATCAAAGTTCGCCACCAGTGCAAATATAGGGAACAAAGCAGCATATAAACGCCGCAGCAAAACAAGTCCAGAACTGAAACCACTTCAGAAGAGTTCAAGAAACAATATCCTGGGTACCCATAATGCTGGCAAGATGCTTAGCAAGCTTATTAACTTTCTCTTGTTTGGCGCTTAAATCCTCCAGCGCTTACTGTTGCACAAGAAAGTACGCATCTGAATTCTGCAGGGACTTCCTCAGTACTTCGGCTTCTTGCCGCAGCACAGCTGACTAATGCCTTTCAGCTTGTAGCTGAGACTGAAGAAGCCGAAGTGATTCAGGCAGAGCTTGTGCCAGCGGTACTGGCTAGTAACTCGAACACTACATCAACGCAGGACTGTGGGGTTTTCTCACTGTCTACAAGATCGTTTTTATCACCTTTCTTGGAGACCAACAGGGTTGTCTCACTATCTTGAACCTTATCTGCATTACTTTCTCTACCATTGCATAGTGGGGTGCTCTTCTCCAATATTCTGTTGCATACTACAAGAGAAACAAGCAGACACATCACAGGTTTAGCTTGCAGTATACGAAACTCATTTTGGTAAACCAGTTCAGTAGTAAGGTGGACAGGATAACAGCATGAAACAAACATATATCTATGTACTATGGTCACTGTATTGTCCATATCATTCTAGTTTATGTTCCCTAATCAAGATAGAGACACAGTTCAATTCATATATTTTTAAGACACAGCAGCATAGACAGAATATAAGTGTGAGAAACTACACAACATTGGCAGCACTTGTAATGTGCATCACATGAGAACATAACTGTTTATACAACTTAAACTAAAATCAACATAGAGCAAGAAGTTAGAACAGCAATCCAGTTAAAGAAATAGGTTTAAAACATACCTGTTGCGCCATTGGAGTTTCAATTGGATCCTTCAAATTCGAAAGTAGTTGGTATGAGTAAATACAGTGATGCAACAGCAAAGGAGTATGGACCATAGCTATGGAATATGACCTGAGAACAGTTGCTCTTCTGCTTTAAACGTGGAGTTTGGGTTAGCTGTGGTGGTCTTCATGCTTTGGGCACTGCAGTAGCTTTACAAACTGCTCGTGTGGGGGTACTCTGTGGTGGACATGGTGCTTTGTCAACTATAAGTGGGTTACTATCCGCTGGGGTTGCGGTTAGATGGGTTGTAGCTCGTTCTCTGCCCAACGGTGTAAGTGTGCAATCTGGAAGAGTCTCGATTATGTGTGGTGGGGCTAGTTTGTGGGCCAGTACAACCATGGTTCTATCTGCATCGACGGGTAGCACTGTCTTTTGTGAAGAACGGGTTTTTGCTCCCTTAGACACTGCCATCACCCCCTCCAATTCAAATGGCTGATAAACAAGAAAAGAAATTGAACGTACAGACATTGTATGATAGACAGATGTGGTAATTCACATATATGTTGTCTAACCAAACAGGACAGCATGACACAATTTCACATATATGATGCCTAACTAAACAGGATAACATGACACAGTTTCAGATATATGATGGATAACTTAACAGGATATAATGGCATAATTCAACATATGATGAGTACCTAAACAGGATGACATGACAAAACTATATGATGTCTTTCTAAAATAGGTTGGGATGAAATAATTCACATACATGTTGTCTAAGTATACAGGATGGCATGATATAATTGACATAATTGATTCATATACTAAGCAGCTGGCACCCGCATGTATGATCTCTAAACTAAGCAGATAGAATTCAATATTGTGCATATGATGTCTAAACTAAGCAATGCAAGACACCATATGCATCATATGAGAAATATAAACATTGCAACTTAGAGCATACACCTCAGGTGGGATATAGGACTGGTCATCTGTCTCTGAATCCTCCTCCGAGGAGCTCCCCGTAACCATCGAGATATATACTTCAACAGGTACCATTGCCTGCTCTAAAGACCTTGTTTTCACTCCAGATTTTTCCATAACCGGCTCAAATGGCTGATACACATGAAGAGTAGTTCAATATACACAGATTGTCCACAAATGGAATACGTAATGAAAAAAAAAGATGGCATGAGATAATTCACATATATGATGCCTGGCTCCATGGCGGTGCATAATTCACATATATGATAACTGGCTGAAAAACATGGCATTGCATAATTCACATATCTGATATAGAAAGCAAACAGGAGGCATTCACACAAAGCATGTCTAATCTAAGCAGATGGCATGGCAATGCAAGACACCATATGCATGATATGAGCAATATAACCCAGCCAAGTTAGAGCATGCACCTCGGGGGGGGGGGGAATACGACTGGTCATCTCTCTCTAAATCCTCCTCTGAGGAGCTATCTGTAACCAGCAAGAAATCTGCATCGACAGGTAGCACTGACTACTTAGAAGGCGTTGTTTTCACTCCAGATTTTCCCATGACCGACTCAAATGGCTGATGCACAGGAAGAGTAGATGAATGTATAAACATTGTTGACAAATGGAATACATTATGGAAAAATATGGCACAATACAATTCACATATACGATGACTGGCTAAATAGGATGGCATTCCATGATTCACGTATATGATGCCTGGCTAAAGAAGATGGCATTGCATAATTCCCATATACTCCCTCCGTTCCTAAATATTTGTCTTTTTAGAGATTTCAAATGGACTACGACATACGGATGTATATAGACATATTTTAGAGTGTAGATTCACTCATTTTGTTCCGTATGTAGTCACTTGTTGAAATCTCTAAAAAGACAAATATTTAGGAATGGTGGGAGTATGATATAGAAACCAAACAGGTGGCATTCACACAAAGCAAATCTAAACTAAGCTGATGACATATCTGATGTATAATGTAAGCAATGCAAGGCGCCATATGCATGATATGACCAACATCAGCATGCCAGGTTAGAGCAAACACCTCAGGTGGTAAACAGGCGTGGTCGGCTCCTTCTGAATCTCCATCTAAACAGTTATCTTCCTCTGGAATACAATCTGGAAATGCAGGAGGTGGGCCACTTCGCCCACCATGGAGCGGCGTCTGCATGACATTATATTCGCACGCAACGGTCTTCTCTTTTTCTCTACATGTTCAGTACGATTGTGTACAATATCTGACATGCATAATAAAAAATAGTTAGATTTTGTAAGGCCTAAGGGGTGCATGCAAAAATCAAGACTGATGGTAGCAAACGAGTGGATGGATCCAAAACTAATGATAGCAGGTGGATTATAGCTTCAGTTTAAAAAGATAGACAATGGATCATCTATTGTTTGTTGCCCACCCAACATGAACCGCATAGAAGACCCCAGATGAACCAGATAGTAGACAGATACTATTTGTTGCTGGCTCGATATGAGACCCATGGGCAATTCAAAACTCAAGATTGAATGATAAAGTAGCAGGTAATAATAACCGATGTATAACGTAAGCAAACACGAAAGACCGCGACCTCTCTTCTGGAACTGTGTAGTGCTCAGGTTCATCTGCTCAGTCGATGATGGTAATGCAGTTGGCGTGGCTGCCGGCAACGGGGAAGATGATCCGAGGCGGCGAAAGGAAGTCTGCAGGGGGGATCTCTGCTGCAGTGAACACTTCTGTCGATGGTGCACCTCAGGAGGGGTCGATGACGGCACGGAAGGAGCAGGACATAACACACAGAGTTTTCTTTGACGCCTATCTGAAAATGAAGTAAATCTGTAAGGGCTCCTTAGAATTAGAGGATTCTATAAACACAAGGATAGGAAAAACACAGGAATAGGATAGGAATGCACGTGCAAAACAGAGCATTTGGAAACATAGGATTTCAGTCAACCTGGGTGTTTGGCTCACATGAATTGGAAGAACAGAGGAATGGAGAAACAAACTGATGCGACGAGTGTACAACCTCTTTGGCATAGCCTTGTGGACCTCGGCATCATTGGGTTGTACGTGGAGGATGGTGATGATGCTGGTGTGACTGTCGGAGGCGGGGAAGAAGATCCGAGGCCTCTGGAAACGGCGCCGAGGGTACTGCTCCGCTGTGATGGACGGTTCCGTCGTTGGAGCAGCTCCGCTAAGGTGTACGGCGATGAGGCTGAAGCATGAAAAGACAGACAACGTTAATCTGAAGTGGGACCCTAATATCATCTGCAATAGATTTATGTAAAATACATCACCAAAAAGTGCTAGATGTAAAACGCATCAGCCGCGCCACGGCCGCTCCGACAGATGCTGTAAGTACTGTTCACTCTGAACTTAACTGAAGAAAATGAACTTCACAGTCGAAACTGAATTTTACTGTCGAAACTGATTGAACTAGTAACAGAGCATTGCAATAGATGTTTAGGGCGTTCGAGCACTAGTAGCAGAGAAGCAGTGATCTAAATCAGCAGACGCTCGAGCAGGGAACGCACTAGCAGAGAGCAAGTCGTGCAGTAGCACCGCGAGCGAGTGCTAAAGCAGCAACTCCTGTAGCTGCCGGAGGTCGTGCAGCAGCAGCAGCAGCGCAAGCGAGAGCAAGAGCAGAGCAGCAACACGAACGAAAGCAGGAGTAGTGCAGCAGCGCGATCGACAGCAAGAATAGAGCCGCAGCGCGAGCGAGAGCCGGAGCAGCAGCAGCTAGTGCCGTTGTGGAAGTCGCCACCGAGGAAGCGACGACATGGGGGAGAGACGCCATGGATGATGTGGCCGGCGACGGCGGCGTCGATGGAGACACGCCATGTCTGCTCAGTATCGAGCGCCGGCAGCCCCGTGAGATCGAATAAAAGATAAAATGCAGCGGTGAGTGCAGAACCTCCTTGGTCGCGCCGAGTTGGCCTCGTCTTCATCAGAGGAATTGGTGAGGGTGCTGCGGTTCCGGTGGGGCAGGTCAAGACGGCGCTGTGGGGATTGAGGTGGCGCGATAGACGGGGCGAACATCGGGGAAGCTCCTTGGAGGTGGAGGACGGGGCGGCTGATCCGGCGGGACGACGAGATCGACAAGGGATCCTCATCCGGTGCGGTGGATGAGGGACGGCAAGCTGTTGTGGTGGACGACGTAGTCAGGGAAGAGTCTCCGGCTGGGCGGCGGTCGGGAGGCCGACGGAGGAGCGTGGGGTTTCGCGGGTTTTGGCGGCCTCGGTGTACGAATGGGGGGCGAAGGGGGAGGGGGGAGCCAAGCTTAGGGACGCGCTTGTCCAAAATGTAGGGTAAGTTACCAGCGTACCCCCACCGGTTTTGACACCGCGACGTGGAGCTTCATTTCCGGCTGAGGGGTAGAAGGGGGATTTCGCGTGTCTGGGCTGCGGGAGCAATTTCGGATGAGGAGGGAGTTCTCGCGCGCGTTCAAATTTTGGGATAACAAGGCACGTCGCGGGTTGAAGAAGCGGGAGTTTCAAAGCAGGTGAGACAAAAGATATTCGAGCTTGAAAATTTCGGGATAACAAGGTGCGGATTCCTTGTTCGGCAGAACAAACTTAACGTGTAAAAAAACAATTCATACAAGACACAAGAGAGTCATGTCCCCTTTTACTATATTGCTATAGATGCCATTGAAAAAACTACAAGAAAAATGTAAAAAAAAAATCGGGAGAACAAGATTACCCTGCACAGTACCAAATCGATTCGCACTTCCCTCAACAACAACAAAAAACAAATCAATTCCCACCAAAGAAAGAGTAATGTCCCTTTTTATATGATTATAGATGCCATGATCTCGAATTTCAATTTTTGAATCCACGTTATGTTGAATTCGAATATATCGTTAGGTGACCTTGCGGTTTATAATTGATGTAGTCGTACATTTTGACCTTCCATCATATATGAACATTTTACTCCACCATGTGAACATATATATTGTCGTCTACCATATGGACTAAATTTGAATCAATTTTCCTTATTTGAATACGATTGTTGTCAAGTTATACAATAATTTAAATATTATCTTGATAACAAAAAACATACATATAGCAGTAATCATATTTCACTATGAACTACATGTACCATACGCTCTCCAATTCAAATATTTGTATCCATTTTATGTTGAATTCAAATCATAGTACATTATTGGTCTAGGTAGCGAGATGTTTGGGATAATCAAAACCCTGTTTTCATATGTATAATTTTTGGCTGAATTGGGACAAGTTTTGGTATAAGCCTCTTGCAAAACCGGAGATTCTCTCAACAAGCCTCGTGGTTCCGAGAGGGAACATGTCACCTTTGTTTGCGAAACGATATACGCCGCCTCCCCCCTGATTTTATTTACAGAGGCAACATAGAACTATATGAGTGCCCTGTTAAATTTTGGAATTATTTCGGGTTCATTTGGCCTTTTTATACATTAATTGAGTTTCTGTACTTTTAATGTGCATAATATAAATATGAATTGCATGCACATGCTCCGGTGCACCAAAGTGGGTTGAAAAATCACATGTGTGTCCTTGGTTGAATTTCTAGGTCCCATGGAAGAAATGAGAATGAAATTCAAACATTTGGGCATCATGACTATATTTTGACAAATGGAAGGCATGTATTGTGGAACGGAGGGAGTGCTTGTCATCAAAATGGATAAAAAGGGACGTATCTAGAACTAAAATACGTCTACATACATCTCCTTTTATCCATTTTGATGACAAGTAGCACTTCTTACCCAAAGGAACTTTATATCCAACAGACACAAAATATCCGTTCGACTGTTGGAAATTACTGATCTTATGTCGAAGTAATTGCTGCATCGCCACCAAAACCCACCATTTCTTAAGCTAAAGTAGACCAAGGTAATCCCTATATTAGCATATTACTAAGATAAACAGAAGGCACTGTAGAAACATTTAGGACGTGAGCTTGTCAATCTGAATGTGGAGGGACACAAGCTTAGCCCCGGCCAGCAGCTTGGGCGGAACTTTCAAGAAGGTCAGCTCCTGCACGTCGACGTCGCCGGGATCCTTGCTACTTGTCACCTCCATTTCCACCTTGACGGCGTCGGTCGTGCCTTTGGGCTCCCCCGGCGGGCCGTTCGCCCACAGCTTGGCCACGTAGTGCGGCAGTGGGGACGCCCCCGCTCTGATGCAGACGACCGACGCGGCGATAGGCGCGCCGATCTCGAGCACGCCGCCGACCAAGAAAAACGCGCGGCGGTCCTCCTCCGCGAACAGCAAGAGCCGTGGCTCCGATAGTGGCACTTGCAGCTGGAGCACCTTGCCGTACTGGATCCTGTGCACGGGCATGGGATGCGCGGTGCTGATGTGGTGGTAGAGCACCGGCGGCGGGCCTTCGTAGCCGCAGACGGGCACGGGGCATTTGTAGGGCGCGAGTAGACACACGCTCTGGTGATCGGCGAGCTTATGGTAAGTGACGTAGAGCCCACGGCCTTCATGCGGGCACTCCACCCTCACCGACGAAAGGACGGAGTCCACCGCCGTGTTCCGCACGTCGAAGCCACCGCCGCGCTCGCACTTCTGGCACTGTCGCTGGTTCCTGGGACGCTCGACGCGGCAGTCCGCGCAGGCCAGGTGCCCTCCCTTGCACTGCAGAAATCAATCGAACAACACATCAATCAAGAAACCTGCACCTTGCTCAATCAACCGAACGGACGAGGTGTATTCGAACCTCATACACTGGAGGCGTCAAGGGGTGGAGGCACAAGGGGCAGTGGAGCATGGTGAGGTCCATCGAGACCTTAGAGAGCTCCATCGTCGGGTCTTGTTCGGTCTGCGTGATCTCGCCCTCCTCGTGCACAACCATCTCTCGACTTGGGCCGGGGTATTACAAAGCTTTACCGTCACATAGTTTATACTACTTCAAGGTGCATTAAATCAACACATGCAAGTATCAAAAGGAGAGTCACGGCATGCATGCATGCGTTGTAATTAATGCATCGGTAAACGCAAATTATTGAAATATATCGAGTGCAGTGCTTTGATGTGTCGCGTCAACTCGTACATCAACGAGAAGTTTGATTATCCTCTCCCTCGCGGACTTCACTGCACCTGCCTTTGGCTATATGACAGGTTGGCCACACACCTGTCGGGCCCACCTGTCATACACGCAAAGGCAGGAGCGTCCCTCCCTCGCCCATGAGCATGGTGGCTGGCAAGACTAGGAGAAGCTTTCGCTACACGCTCTCCCTCCCGCACGCGGTGGACATGCAGCAGTTCAATCGGTGTCAGATGGCCAGAAGCGTACTGTAGTACTCCTCCAGTGCAGTAGTACTCCATCATTGTTCGACTTCTTGAAGAGGCGAAGAGCCAAGCGCAGCCTGGACGCTCGTGTGGCAGTTTCATGTGTAGAGTAGTCTAGGATAGCGTGTACCATGCCTGTAAGCTTAAAATCGTTGGGGTCGGCTCCATGCTATGTGGCCGTCTCGAAGTTTTTAAAAAAATAGTCTTCTGGCCCTACCTGACACCCTGGTGATTGTAGTTTGCACGCTCATCTGGTCAAGACAGGAATATATATTTTAATTTGTTTTTTTTCAAAAAGGGGGGACTCCCCGGCCTCTGCATCAGAACGATGCATACGGCCACATATATTTTAATTTGTGGTGGGTAAATGTTAGAGGTTGCAGCAAATATATTGTACACTGCAGGTCTTTCAGCCAAGTTTAGAGGAAAGCATGTGGGGCCAGTGCTATGATGTGTCGCGTCAACTCGTACAATGAGGAGAAGCTTGATTTTACTACACGCCTTCTCCCTCACCCATGCGCGCGGTTGCTCGCAAACGAGGACAGGCTTTTTCTTAGTAGTACTTCTACAACAAGCTATCCGTCCCGCTCGCGGTGGACGGACATGCAGCAGTGGATTCGACACTGTAGAAGCAGCAGTAATAACATCATTGTTCATCTTCTCGAAGAGGCGAAGAGCCAAGCGCAAACCGAACGTTGCAGTTGCGAACATTGGAGCACGCATATAGCCAGGCTCTTGCATGAGACAAAATTGCTATGTGAGCCCACTATTGTACTAGTACGTACAACTACTTGCTAGTATAGCCATGTAAACCAGAAAGGAGTATTTGCCCTTCTAGAGATTTCAACAAGTGACTAGACTACACCGAGACGGAGTACATATGGAGCAAAATGAGTGAATCTGCACCGTAAATAAATACGTACTAGTTCTATCATTTTCCTCTCCGAGGTGCACAATATTGAGTATACTGACTAGTCTCTTTTTGACACGCATTTACGTTTTTTACACAGTACAGACACAAGCGATCATATACACGCGCATACACTCACCCCTATGAACGCACACACGCACGGCACTATCATCTTGAAATTTACGAAGTCACCATAGGCACCTCGTCGTCGACGGGTCCATAGGTGCTTGAATGCCAAGGAGGGAGAGGGTAGCGGTTCCCGAGACGTTGAATGGTCAATGATGCATCCTCAATTACATGCAGAGGGAATTAATTGGAGAAGCAGAATAGAGCCAGCACGATGTGAATGCAACACAGTTTGGACTCTCATATAATAAAGGCGCCCCACCACTCCAATCCATCTACTCCCAAGTCTCTGCGCAACACTGCTCACTCCAATCCAAGACCAAGTGACCAGAAGCCACAAGCACCTATGGAGGCGATGGACGCGAGCGACAGTCGGCTGTGCCAAATCATCCAAGGCGCCGGCCTGCGGCCCCGCACCGCGCAGCGTTTCCAGACGGTGCTGGCGGCCGCAGGCATCGTAGCCCTCGCCGACGCCGGCTTCGCCTCTTGCATGGACGACATGATGGTCAACTCCATCCGCAAGTTCACCACGCGCGAACGACCTTGTCGTACTGCTCCAGCCCGCGCGCCCAGGCTCCTCATTGCCTGCCACCCTCATCGGCCTCCATGGTTTAGAACTCTTTCAAGCCCTGGTGGCCCTGCAGGTGCCGGAGGTCGCGACGAAGAATGTGCACCTCGAGGCTGCGCTCGCCACGCAGCGCCTCGCCATGCAAGAAACCGTCGACCTGCACATCCACGTCTACGAGGAAATCGTCTACATAGGCCACTACAAGGCAAGCGAGGACAGAAAGACGTTGGCCTTCTTCCAGCGGCTGGAATCTTTGGACGCCATTGTTCAGAAGCACGTCGACCTGGCCACGAAAGCCGTTGCTACTTAGGCGCCGTTCGGTGGGCCGGCGCCCTGAGTCGAGGAGGTGGACGTCGTCGATGGATGCATCTCTTCTTGCCTCCTGTAACCAGCACTGCATCGCCTTGTGGCCTTAATGTTTTATTAGTATAGTACTCCCTCTGTTCCCAAATATAAGTCTTTCTAAAGATTCCAGCAAGTGACTACTACATACGGAGCAAAATGAGTGAATCTACACTCTAAACTATGTCTACATACATCTGTATGCTGTATTCCATTTGAAATAGTATCTAAAAAGGCGTATATTTATGAACGGAGGGAGTATATGGCATTTTTATTCCAGTCGTAATGTTTTCACTGTGAGGTGGGGCCGCAGTTGAGCAAACCCACCCGCCCACCGGGCGTCGGCCGAGTTTAGAATTAGAAGAGAGAAACGAGGGAGGAGAGCTAGCTGTAGCACGGACACTGTTGTTAGATGGGACTCGTGTTTATAGAATAGGAGTACTGAGCACTCATGCCTCTTTTTTTTGAGGGAAAAATTAGTCGTATGTCTAGTACCACTAGTTGGGTGCGTGCGACCTATAGCTGTCATCACTTTAGGTCTCTTTCGAACCGCGGCTATGCTTCACAGTACATATTATTTCACGCATTTATCCTCCTATATGTACTCCTAGGCTATTTCCACGTGCTCCCATTCGCCGACATGTGGGACATAGAGCATCTGGGTCGTAGTGCATGCACGACTCGGAGCATATGCCGGGGTACTTTACATTTCAGACCTCACGAATTACATGCAAACCCCCCGCAGAAGAATAAATAAATGAATGAATTACTACATCAAACCGGATTATTTTCGTGGAAACCGGAGCACGTTCATTAAATTTTGGACATAACACGTTTATAAAAAATGACCGGACCGAAACCAGTCTAAGGGCCTCTTTGATTTTTCCCGCAAAAAAAGGGCCTCCTTGATTCGCAGGAATGGGGAAAGTATGATGGCGATGAACCAAGACGAGGAGAACTCTAACTCAGTTAGAGGTTAGAGTTAGATTCTAACCCTGAACTAACTCTAAACCAAAGAGGTGTATGGATGGCAGGGTTAGATTGACAATAAATGCTCTATCTCAATCATTTGACAACTTTGGACCCTATTTCCTGCCAGATTTGGAGGGTGCTTGGATACGTTTTAGTTCCATGACTAAAAGTAGTGGGACTAAAACTTGCTAGCCTCACCCATGCTTGGATCCAAATACTAAAGAGACTAAAATCAAGTTAATGAGAATTTATTATCCTCCAAACCCTCCAATCCAGAACTCGCCTGTGTTAAAGGAGAGGAGTTAAATGAGGAGAGAGAGGACTAATCCACATTTTAGTAGGGGTACCCCTAACTAAATTTTTTTTAGTCTCAAGACTAGTTTTAGCCCCTCTTTAGTCAGGGGTGCTTGGAACTTTAGCCTCTTAAAGAGACTATTTTTAGTCAGACTAAAATAAGTCCCTTGGATCCAAGCACCCTCTTGGTGTGGCCGGCTCTTCTGTGGCCTCCTCCCGCTCACAATTAACATAAACGAACCATCTATACAAATCAAGCATGCAAAACATGATAATTTTTACTTTCTCCATACAAATGAGATATCCCACTTAAACATACAAGTCGTCAATCAAGCTTCACAAAATAAAAATAAACACTTCATGAAACAAAGAATGAGCTAACTCATCACGGAAGTCATTCACGATAGGGAGGGAGCCCGGAGCACCTCACGCACCGAGGGAGGAGCTCGCCATCGTCGCTCTGGAGGAAGGCTCTGTAGAGCCCAAGCCCCGGGAACCCCTCCGACGCCGGCCCTTGCGAGTTGAGGTCGACACCGGCATGGGTAGCAGGGCCGCTTGCCGCCGACTGGTAACTTAATCTTTGGGCCTCTAGAAATAATGCAAGCCTATAACTAAAATACCTAGAAAGGTGAACTGAATCTTTGGGCCTCTAGAAATAATGCAAGCCTGAAACTGAAATACCTAGAAAGGTGAACTGAATCTTTGGGCCTCTAGAAATAATGCAAGCCTGAAAGTGAAATACCTAGAAAGGTGAACTGAATCTTTGGGCCTCTAGAAATAATGCAAGCCTGAAACTGAAATACCTAGAAAGGTGAACTGAATCTTTGGGCCTCTACAAATAATGCAAGCCTGAAATTGAAATACCTAGAAAGGTGAACTGAATCTTTGGGCCTCTAGAAATAATGCAAGCCTGAAATTGAAATACCTACAAAGGTGACCTGAATCTTGGGGCCTCTAGAAAGATTTATTACCTCCTCAAGCAGCATCAAACAATTCCATGCGTGCACCACAAATCTATACCAAGTTTGATCAGGATCTACTTTTCCAAATCAGAATTAGCGCTAGAGCAAGAAAGATCAATGATATGGCCGTGAGACAGAGAAGGAACGAACAAACTCACCCCTCTCGCGACCTCCCTGGTAGATGCGCCGCCGCCACGCACGACAGAGGGAGAAAAACGACTGGTGAAAGGGGAGCGGGGCGACCTTCGAAGGCCGGAGGGAGAGAGAGGCCAGAGTAGGGCGGCGAAGGCCGGAAGGAGAGGGCGGCCGGAGGAGAGAGAGGGCGAGCGGCCCTATGGGGAACAGAGAGGAGTCGTGCGAGAGGGGGGAGCGATCTGGTGCGGGCAGGGGAGATTTTTTTAGTTCTCTTTTAGTGGGCTCGAGAATAACTAACCCAATTAGAACCTCTCCATCGGGCTAGTTTTTTTAGCTGGGTTAGAGCAAACAAGCTCAAACTAACCCCTCTTGTTTCGATAATTTGAGGCTATTTCAACCCAAACTAGCTCTAACTTAGGGATCCAAACAAAGAGGAGTGTTACTGTACATGCTACAGTGTGGACCGTAGCACATTGTTTTTTATGGCCACATCACCACATTGTTTTCTACTGCTAGTTCACTGGGCTACCGTGGTTCGAACTGCTGGTTCACTGGGCTGCCGTGCTTCGCACTCCTCCGACCTGAGTAGTACTCTAGTATAGTACTAGTATATACCGCATCATTCTTTGCTCCTTCTTACTACTCCGACATGTGGGAGAGCCAGCATCCGGGTCGACGTGTCATGCACCAGATTAGAGCGCGGAACGGAAGGGGGCATCACCCCGGTCGGAGCGTCAGTAATTCATGACTATAGTGAGTGGTCATATCACAAGTCTTTCCAGCAATAACACGCCGTCAAATCGCACAGCCCCACTCGCTCACCCTCCTCGCCTCTCTGTCAAACCGCCTACCCGAAAACTGCCGCGCGTACTGCACGGGAAAAGCCCCGCCCTAAACTTTTAACTATGTGAAAATAGTTCGAGCTTGTTCGTTCTATATAAATACAGTACTTACTGTATGTTTATTCACCCGTGGGGTTGTTCAATGAATGGAGGGGCGGGGAGCACAAGTGAACAATACTGTAGTACTACTAGTAGTAAGTAGGAGTCGTACAGTAGTCACCTTAAATAGAGAGTTTCTTTTCTTTAATGCCACGTACACAAATTGAAACACTTGTTGTGGAGAGAAAAAAGATAATCACTCCACTATATATGGACGCAGGGGCCTGAGCGCTTGCTTTACTAGGGTTTCTCTCTTCATTCTCTCATCCTCTCCAGATATAAACAAGATAGCGGTAGCGACATTTTCTCTCTGCTCACCGCTGGTCACAGATCCGGCCGGATCCCTTCGGCCGGTGTGTGTAGAGGACTAAAAGGTGCATCGTTCACGTGGTCATCGCCGCCGAGGGAGGAAACCCACAGCTGCTGGAGGGGCCCGATCCTCTGCCCGTGCCATTCTCTCCGACACAGCGCCGGCTCGGGAGGTCCTCCGACCCTTCTTCCTCCCTGCCGTATTGTCCGCAGATCCGACCTGCCGCCGCCGACATCCCGACGACCCTCAGGTATAAGTTCTTCGAAAGTGGACTTGCTCTACTGCCCCAGCTCCCCACGTGTCTGCATGTGCATCTTTTTCTACTCCCATCAGCTCTTCCAAAGCCACCTAAATTTTTAGTATTATTAGAGGTAAAGCTACTTCATGCATTCAAATCTAGGGCTTTGTTCAAACAACGAAGAAAGGGGGAAATTTGTAGCATGAATCTAGGACTTGATTCAAAGAGGAAATAATATGGTGAAAGTAGTAGAGACCGGATACCCAATCGGTCTCTTGGTTGAAAAGGGAAATAATGGGAAAACGCAGTACAAATTGGATAAGGAACAGTTCTATTATTGGTTGAAAAAAGGATAGAAAGTGGCGGCTGGTGGACAAGTCAACAGAGTATGTCCAGGATTAGATTTTCTGCCATCACATAGTAAAAGGTCTCCAGGATTAGATTTGCTGCCCTCACATAGTAAAAGGTCTCAGGATTAGATTTGCTGCCCTCACATAGTAAAAGGTCTCAGGATTAGATATGCTGCCCTCACATAGTAAAAGGTCTCTAGGATTAGATTTGCTGCCCTCACATAGTAAAAGGTCTCCAGGATTAGATTTGCTGCCCTCACATAGTAAAAGGTCTCCAGGATTAGATTTGCTGCCCTCACATAGTACAAGGTCTCCAGGATTAGGTTTGCTGCCCTCACATAGCATGAACAAACTCGGCATCACCACTTTATGCCTCCTTGTAGGTACATTGTGCTGATGCGTCCACTGTCGCATGTCCTTATACCAACCTTTTGCTGTTGTTAATGTAAGGGCGCATGTAAAATGAAGCGATCACACTGTTACCTTAGGGACATGTCTAACCAGTGTTATTGTTAATCTAATGCCTCCAGTGATAAGATGCAATTAAACTGTGTTACAAATGGCACTCATGCTGTTTTCCCCAGTATGATAAGTAAGTTGCTACTTTAGGCTGCTGAGTGTCCTGGTGTCCCCACGGTCCCATGCCCTTAAACCAACTCTTTAGCTGCTGTTGATTTACTGTGTCTGGTAAACAAGCAATGCCACCATTAAAGTAATCCCATATTTGAGGAATCTCATTGTTGATCGTAATGCTTCTGGTAACATGAAGCATTGCTGACGTTTTAAAATTTCTACTGTCCTTGCGTGATTGCCATGAACATAATTAAGATGCTTCTTTTCATTTTGTATATGTTTCGTATATTCTTATTGACCAGCAACTGTTTACTTTCTATCCTTTTGTGCAGATAGGGATATCCATTTCACCTTGTTGCTATTGTGACCTTTTGGTGAACTGCACAAAACACTTTTTTGGAATGAGTGTCTTGTGCAGTTCAACTAAAATGTTACATGGGCAACATCTCTCAATTTTGGTGGAACTGCACAAAATGGTGATTGGAGTTTCCAAAATCTCCGTCAAATTCTGCTGGTAACCTCGTGCAACATTTTATTAGCCTTTGCAAGATGAGCCGTAGCTGAATGATGCAATCTTTGCTTCATTTCAGGCGAACTGCAGAAAAAGTGGCATGAATTGAATCATCGGGTGGAGCTGCAGGTTGACTTCCACTAGTGCCACTATTATAGTAATCATGCTCTTTATTATCTGCGCTGTGCAAACAGGAATACTCAACTACAGATGTTGTGACGGTCAAGAGCATTCGCCAAGTTCTTCGATTGTATGACATGGCTAGCCAAGATGGATTTAATCCCGATATTCACTTTATCAAAAGGCTCTAATGGGTTGGTTCTGAATCTTGCAAGCTGGGAATCAGTGAGATGTGTAGGCATCTTTGTTGTACTTATTATTTGAATCTTATTTGTTGGTTCTGAATCTTGCAAGCTGGGAATCAATGAGATGTGTAGGCATCTTTGTTGTACTTATTATTTGGATCTTATTTGTTGGTTCTGAATCTTGCAAGCTGGGAATCAATGAGATGTGTAGGCATCTTTGTTGTACTTATTATTTGGATCTTATTTGTTGGTTCTGAATCTTGCAAGCTAGGAAACACGGCATGATGATGCAGAGGACAACAACCATAACAAACAGTTCAAACTTGGTAGTATTATCTTTGTGAAAGTGCGACAAATGTGCTGATCGTGAGTGTCCTGAGAATAATAATTCTAATTGTTGTGCATGTTGATCCTGTGGCACTGATAGAACGAGTGAATGCATTGCTTGTTTTAAGTATAAATTTCTATTAAAGCTAATTAAATTTAAGTAAAGTGACCACTAACTCCTGTTATTACAGTACCAATACAGACCCGCTCGTGAACCGACGTGTGGCCGAGGGTGCATCTTCTGCCGGGCGTGCAGTGGACGAGGGAGGGGTAGTAACTGTTGTCGCCTGTACACACTCAGCTTACTGTTGAATCCAGTTCCCCAAGAGCTGAAAAACGAACTGCTGCCGCCGCCTACACACTCGTTCACTCAAAGAGACTCCAATGGCGATCCGAGGGGTGAGCCTGCTGGATATGGACTTCAGCAAGGAGTTCCTCTTTGAGTTCGCCGTTCAGTCCTATGGCTGCACCAGGTTCTGGAGCATTCGCCCGTTTCATCGGCAGCGCCGACTACACCATCGCTACGGTGGAGAGAAGGAAGAACGCGACGATTCGGCCATCTGGTGCAACAAGCTTGTCGACATCCAGAAGCAATATAAGATCATGAGCAACGGGAAGGAGAAGGACTCCGTGGTTGACCTCGCTGAGACCATCATCGACCCCTGATACGCCAACATGAAAGAAGACAACCTGAACACGTGGGAGGTACCTCTGAATCTAGCCTACATAACCTACGCGGCCAAGGACGCATACGCATGCTACGACATGTACAGGCAGATCTTGGACATGAGGGCGTGTCTGCTTCCCGTAACCGATGAGTACACGGACAGCCGCAGCGTCATGATCAAGCGTGCCAGGAAGGTCTAGATGTTGTACTTTATCTGTTTATAAGCACCTTTATCATCTGAGTGTTTCATGCATTAGCCTATGTGTTGTAATTATCTGTTTTGTCCGAAATATTTCTTTTAAGAACCCATTAACCTGATTGCTTTTTTTAGTGGCTATTTGCTTATGTATGTAAACTAGTTCACTTGTCCGTAAAAAAACTAGTTCACTCGGCTGCCGTGCTTTGAATCTCCTTCCTCCCAACATATTCCCCTCCTCAGGTGGACCCAGCAGGTCTCTGAATTTTCTCCCACTTTCTTTTTCGATGTAAACTGAGTTTTCTCCCAGTACTTTCCCCTAGAACCAACTCAACTGTCCCACGTCTAGCCTAAAAAATAATAATACCCCACGTACTATTAACTCATCAAATTAAAATGATATTTTATTTCGTAAGTTGAAAGTTCTTACAAAATAATAATAATAATTGTTTATATATAACTTGGCAAGTTAACTCCTAGTGATTGCATACATAAGCTTGCAAAGATTTTACTGACGTGCAATCATGTGTTTATGTTTTTATAACATTTCTCCATCTAGCCCAACATGATATTTTCACCCAGCCCAGCAAGTCCGCGGATTTCGAGAAAAATTCAAATGGGATTTAAACGGGCTGCATAGATGTTACATCATTGTTTCACCCAGCCCACCAAATGGACTAAAAAACAAATGGACTGGCTGACATGTGGGCCAGTAGGTCGAAGCCTAAGAAGGCGTTGGATTTACATCCAACGGCCGGCATTCTTCTTCAATCTCTCGTCTTCTTCCCCCAGCGCTACCGGAACCTCCTGCTCCAGCCTTCGGCGTCCAGCGGCGTTGTTTTGCGCTCCTCAGCGAAACACTACCGCGCCGACGGCCAGGCCATCCCTCCACTCCGCACCTCCTGTTATTCTCTGCCGAGTGTAGGCCCACCCCGCACCCGAACCAGTCAAGTTTCCCACTCCTCTCCGTCTGCGACTCCACTGCCGCGTCTTCCCCATCTCCGGGTCGTTCCAGTCTGGGGCCACGCCGTCGTCCACCGCCTCGGTGCGCTCGGCACGGCCTGGTCAACATACGAGAGTCATCGGAAGAGGACTGTACGTGGAGAGCCTTACGGCTGGGACCTAGGAGGTCCATGGTCGCACGCAAGGAAAGTTCCTCCTTATTACGCACCGTACGTGCACCGTACGTGGGAAGGGCTTATGTATTTTGCGAAAAAAATGTTCCCCCGCTGACAGGTCGGACCCACCAGCTATATCTTCCCACGCAAGGAAGTGCCTCCTTATTATGCACCAAAAAATGAATACCCCCTGCTAGCTGGGACCCACCATAGTGGGTGGCTGACTTGTGGGCCTACTAAGTTGATGAGGATGGAGGGCTTTGTCAACTTAGTCAATATGAACGATTCTAGCTCCAGTGACCGTACGATGTCCATCCAACGGCCATAGTGCTTCTTCAACCTCTGGTCTTCTTGCTCCAGCCGCCCAAAGCACCGCCGGTCGTGTCGCGTGCTCCTGCCTCTCGTGGCCGGCTGTGATGCCGCGGAGGCCTCACTGCCCCCTACTACTCCCACCGCTGGCCCAGGGTATCCCTCTACTCACCCACACCCCCTGTTATTTTGCGGCGGCGGCAGCCTCACGCCGCAACCGAACCAGTGAACCCTCGTACTCCTCTCCGCGTGGGCATCCACTGCCGCGTCTTCCCCGGCTCCGCGTCGTCCCCTTCCTAGGCCTCGCCGTCGTCCACCGCCTTGGTGCTCTCGGCGCGGCGTGGTCAATGTGGTCAACGACCGACTTCCATCGGAAGAGTACTGTACGTGGAGAGGCTGACAGCTGGGTCCACGGCCACAGCCCAGTTTTTTTGTGATTTGCCAAGTAAGTCGTTTTGTCAGGCCTGTTGGGCTGCAAATCTTTCAAGACGAGGAGAGCTTCATTCGGCTGGTCGAGAAAATGGCCTATCAGTAATGAGAAATGGGCTGTACATTTTTAAAACACATCAAACCGGCAATTAGTTTCAAATATCTTTTTTCCATTTCGAGATTTTAAATTACATTAATTTTTATGCGTGGAGAATTTTTTGGATTTTATATTGATATACATTTATTTTTAAAATCAGTATGAATGTGAGTCGAAATTTCGGGATTAAAAACAGTTCGGACCGCACCGAAATATGCAAAATTTCGTATAATTTTTTAACCGTGGCCACAATATGGGCTGTAATGCTAACAAAAAGAATATGGGCTCCAAAAAAACCTTAAGAATTAACAAATGGGCTGTAAATTATTAGAAATAATGGCAGATGGGCTGTATGTTGTTTTCCACAGATTTGAGGCTTTCCTAAAAAAAGGTTGACGCACAAGCAGTGACTGTTGGATGTCCATCGAACGGCCATTGTGCTTCTTCAATCTCTGCTCTTCCTGCTCCAGCCGCTCAAACAAGCGCCGGCGGGACTGCCTGCTCCCTCCTCCCCTCGGCCGGCTATGCTGCCACGCAGGCCTCACCGCCCCACCGTACTCCCATCGGTGGCCTAGCCATCCCTCTACTCACCCACACCTGCTGTAATTCTCCGGCGACGGCAGACGAACCAGTAAACCCTCGTACAGTCGTACTCCCCTCCGCGTGGGAAACAACTGTTGAGTCTTCCCTGCCTCCGTGTCGTTCCCTTCCTAGGCCTCGCCGTCGTCCACCGCCCTGGTGCTCTCGGCGCGGCCTGGTCAACGTGGCCAACGACCGACATGCATATGAAGTGGACTGTACGTGGAGAGGCCGACAGCTGGGTCCACGGCCGCACGCAAGGAAATGCCTCCTTATTACGCGCAAAATAATGATTCCTCCACCTGACATTAGGGACCCACCGAAAGGGCCTCTATATTTCGCAAAAAAAGCATTACCGCCGCTGACAGCTCGGACCCACCAGCTATATCTTCGCACGCAAGGAAGTGCCTCCTTATTACGCACACAAAAATGAATACTCCCCCTGTTAGCTGGGACCCAGTATAGTGGCAGGCTGACTTGTGGGCCTACTAAGTTGACGGGGATGGAGGGCTTTGTCAACTTAGTCAATATGCACGATGCTAGCTCCAGTGACCGTACGATGCCATCCAACAGCCGTAGTGCTTCTTCAACCCCTGGTCTTCTTGCTCCAGCCGCCCAAACCAGCGCCGGTCGTGCCTCGTGCTCCTGCCTCCCGTGGTCGGCTGCGATGCGGCGGAGGCCTCACCGCCCCCTACTACTCCCACCGCTGGCCAGGCCATCCCTCTACTCACCCACACCCCCTGTTATTCTGCGGCGACGGCAGCCTCACACCGCAGCGAACCAGTGAACCCTCGTACTCCTCTACGCGTGGGCATCCACTGCCGCGTCTTCCCCGGCTCCGCGTCGTCCCCTTCCTAGGCCTCGCCGTCGTCCACCGCCCTGGTGCTCTCGGCGCGGCGTGGTCAACATGGTCAAGGAACAGCTTCCATCGGACATGGACTGTATGTGGAGAGGCTGACAGCTGGGTCCACGGCCGCAGCAAGGAAGTGCCTCCTTATTACATGCAAAATAATTATTCCTCAACCTGACAGCTGGGACCCACCGGACGGGCCACCGTATTTCGCGAAAAAACGTTTGCCCCTGACTGCTGGGACCCACCAGCTACATCTTCGCACGCAAGGAAGTGTGTCCGGGCAAAAAAAATTGATTCGCCCCCTGACTGTTGGGACCCACCAGCTACATCTTCGTAGGCAAGGAAGTGCCTGACAGTCGGGACCCACCTGGTCGAAGGGTACGTAGCGTTGTCATTCTGGTGGCGAACGTGTATGTACATATATACTGGTGGATGTAGAGGCGCGCACGTGTCGTAGTAGAGGCGCGTACGTGTCGTAGTAGAGGCGCGCACGTAGCATGTACACGTACGTACAGCGGCCAGGGTGCAAGAAAGAAAATACGGCCACGTATGTGTACATACAGGCGGGGTCTCGAACGCCTACTCGCGCATACGTACTGCTAGGGCTCGTGTACATGGCTGGGTCGGAACGGAGAAACAGCGTCGTTGTCGTTTTCATGGGGAGGCAACGGAATGCGTCGTGTTCATGGGGAGGCAACGGAATGCGTCGTGTTCATCGGGAGGCAAGGGAACGCGTGGGAGCCAACCGGCTGGGTCAGAACGGAATGCGTCGTCGTGTTCATCGGGAGGGCTTGGACGGAACAGCCGATGGAAACGAGGCCTGGCGTACCGCAGAACGGAGGAAACGGCCTTGTGTTCGACCGGCCACGTTTGAAACGGGATCCTGTTCATCGGGAGGGGTCTGGCGTACCGCAAAATGGAGGAAATGGACCTCCTACGATCGAAACGGGGGTCTTGTTGATCGGGAGGGGTGTGGCGTACCGCAAAACGGAGGAAACGGACTTGTGTTGGAGCGCTACGGTCGAAACGGGGGTCATGTTCATCGGGAGGGGTGTGGCGTACTGCAAAACGGGACTCCACGGGACACTGTTCATCTCCACTGTCGACCCCCTCCAGCCTCCACGGGCTACTGTTCATCCACCGTCGACCTCCTCCAGCCTCCACCTGCGACTGTTCATCCACGGGCTCCTGTTCATCCAGCCTCCACCACGCGCTACTCCACCGGCTACTGTTCAAGCAACCCTCTCCATGGGCTCCTGTTCAACCACCCCTCCACGGGCTACTGTTCATCCAGCCCTCCACCGTCTACTGTTCATTCTGCCCTACACGGGGTGGTCCTGTTCATCCTGCCCTCCACGCGGTCCTATTCATCCAGCCCCTACCGGCTCGATCGATCGGGGTCCTGTTCATCCAGAGGCAACACCACGGGGTCCTGTTCATCCACCCCCACTGGGAACTGTTCATCCAACCCCCCCCCCCAGCAACGCTCACTGTTCATCCAGAGGCAGCATCGATCGGCTTCAGTTAGCAGCAGTAGCGAAGGAATCGCTCGATCGGGTTCAGTTAACAGCCATCGATCGATCGCTCGGGTTCAGTAACGCGTAGCCTGCAGTGCAATCGCTCGGGTTCAGTTAGAGCCCAATGCCTCGCTCGGGTTCAGTTAGAGCCAACGCCTCGCACACACGCGCGTACGTGTACGAGAGAAACGCGCATCGCTCGGCCCCCGACCTCCCACCGTAACCGGGAACTCCCCAAAATTTTCCTCGCCCTCGCTTCTACCACGGTTTTTTCCGTCATGGACGGCCCAAAGAATGTCATGCAGCTGCGTCTCCGGCCTGCCCAGGACGAAAAGCCCATTTTCTGTCATGATTTTTTGTCATAGAAGTAGGAGCCCACCACATCTATGATGATACCGGGTTTTGTCACAATTATCGTCATAGAAGTGTCATATGTATGATAGAAAAAAAATTCGTTCGGCCCAAAATGTCACGGATGTGTCTTTTTTTGTAGTGGATCCTTGAGAAGTTGCCCTTCAAGAACTCGAAACCACCGTGCCCTGGCCCCACGGTGGGCGCCAACTGTCGTGGATTTGTCGCGGCAGATGTCCTACAAAAGGACTTAGGTGTGGAGCCATCGCAACATAGTTAGCTTGAAGGGGTTGAACGGGACAAAGGACTCAAAGAGTTACCCAGGTTCGGCCGCTCTCAACGAGGTAAAAGCCTACGTCCTGCTTCTAGTTGTATTGCTTGAGTTTTGATTACAAGGGAGCGAATACACTTGACCTAGTTCTCCATTGGTTGTTTCTTGAGTTAACCCGCTGCCAGGTCTCGCCTTTATATACATAGGTTGCCACCCGGAAGCTTACAGAGTCCCGGCCGGCTCATACAATGTCACCGGCTCGGTTTCTAACTAGTCATGCCTTACAGGGCAAGTCATCATACGACGGTTCATAGGCCCGGGTCTTGGGCCTTCCCTAGGCCTGCTACCAAGAGCCGCCATCTTCACACCTTGGGCTTTCTTGAACCTTCTTCATATTAAACTGCCAACGGTGTAACCCAGCCCCTCCTGGGCGGGTCACACCTCGCAGCTATATTCCCAACACCATACGCAACAACCCCCTTACTCGGGTTTAAGCTTCTGTCACTCTAGCAACCCACTATAAGCGAATCATGAATGTATTGCAACACCCTACAGCGGGAATCCTTCACGTGTGCGCGGCATGGAAGGCACCATAGGACAGCACCAAAATAAGCATACAACTCAAACCAATCTAGATCATCAATCAACCCAAAAGATAAAAGAGATCTACTCAAAACATCATAGGATGGCAACACATCATTGGATGATAATATGTGGCATAAAGCACCATGTTCAAGTAGGGGATTACAGCGGGGTACGGGAGAGTGAACCGCTTAAAAGAGACGAGGAAACTGATGAATATGGTGATGTTGATGAAGACGGTCACCGCGGCGATGGTTCCCCCGGCGGCACTCCGGCACCACCGAGAGAGAGGGGCAGAGAGTCTCCCTTGTGCTTCCTCCTCCATGGCCTCCCGCCTAGATGGGTAGAGGTTCTCCCTCTGGTCCTTGGCCTCCATGGTGATGATGTCCCCCTCCGGCTTCCTCCTCCATGGCCTCCGGTGATGATGGCCCCCTCCGGCAGGGTGCCAGAGGACCTAGATTGATATTTCGTGGCTACAGAGGCTTGCGGCGGCGGAACTTCTGATCTAGGTTTCTTTCTGGGGGTTTTGGTATTTATAGGAATGTTTGGCATCGGTCTCACGTCAAGGGGTCCACGGGGCAGGGACAAGCCGGGAGCACCCTCCCAAGGGGTAGGGCGCGCCCCCTAGCTTGTGGCTTCCTCATGAAGCTTCTGGACCTTCCTCGATGCTTTAAGGGTCTCTTTTGGTCCACAAAAAATCACCGTAAATTTTCAGCCCATTCCGAGAACTTTTTTTCTGCACAAAAAACGACACCACGGTAGTTTTGCTAAAAACAGCGTCAGTCCGGGTTTCATGACTCACATGAGAAAGCTTCTCATGACCATCTAAGAAAGCTTCTCATGATCATTTGTAGCAATAAATTTTACTTCTGGAGATCATCATGACTGACCCTTAGTTTCTCAAGATCTTGCTTTCTTTGAAGAAGTTCATAAGAAAGCTTCTCATGATCATCTAAGAGTGTTACATGGTGACCTTGAAGGTTATCGAACTTAGACTGTAGTCGTTGAAGATTATTAGTCAGGGTTTGAGTCCGATTCAATTCCTCGCCCAACAAGTCATCGCTTTTGTCTAGCGAATTTTGAACCCTTTCCAAATCTTTTTGTTGTTTCATAGCAATGGTAGCAAGCTTGGAATAACTAGGTTTGAGGTTTTCATCAGATTCATCTTCACTTCACTCGGAGGAAGGATATTTGAGTACCTTGGCACCTTTTGCCATGAAGCAGTAGGTGGGAGCGTACTCATCGTTGCCATTGTCAGTGGTGTTGGTGATGCCATGTTCCTCAATGTTGAATATGGACTTGCTGACAAAAGCAGTAGGGAGAGCTAGGCTCGCCACACCAGAGTCTCACTCCTCAGATTCCTCCTCTTGCTCATTTTCTTCAGATTCAGCTTCACAGTCCATTTCCTTGCCAATGAATGCCCGAGCCTTTCTGGAACTACTCTTCTTGTGAGATGAAGACTTTGAAGATTTTGATGATGAAGACTTTGAAGATTTCTTCTTTTTCTTTGAGTCATCTGAACTGTCATCCTTGTATTTCCTCTTCTTTGATTCCTTCGACCCTTGAGTACAATCAGCGATGTAGTGACCAGGCTTCTTGCATTTGTGGCAAGTCCTCTTCTTGTAGTCGCGGATGAAGGATCCGATCTCGTGTCATCATTTCTTGAAGATTTTCCAAAACGGACATGTCTATAGAACTTCTGGAATTTCCTCATGAGCATAGCTAGCTCCTGGCTCAGTTCCTCAGGATCACCAAGGCTGCTGTCAGAATCTTCCCTTTCATATGAGGAAACTGCCTTGGCCTTCAGTGCACGTGATCCTTCCATAGCTTCGCCCATAGAGGTCTCTTTTCTCATCTTGTTGGAACTCATGAGTATTCAGTCTCTCGACGATATCAGCAGGATCTAGTGACTTGTAGTCTCCACGTTCTTGAATCATTAGTGCCAGTGTATCGAATGAAGAATCAAGTGATCTCAGAAATTTCTTCACCACCTCATGGTCGGTGATGTCAGTGGAACCAAGTGCTTAAATCTCATTTGAGATGTTAGTGAGGCGATCGAAGGTTTGCTGAACATTTTCGTTGTCGAGTCTTTTGAAGCGGTTGAAGAGATTGCGAAGAACGTCAACTCGAGAATCATGTTGGGTTGAGATTCCTTCGTTGACCTTGGACAACCTATCCCAGATAAGCTTTGTAGACTCCAAAGCACTCACTCTGTCATACTGTCCTTTGCTCAGATGTCCACATATGATATTACTCGCTTGAGAGTCGAGTAGCTTGAATCTCTTCACATCAGCAACGTTCATGGAAGGAGTGATGGAGGGAACGCCATTTTCCACAATGTACCAGAGATCGTTGTCAATTGCCTCAAGATGCATGTGCATCTTGTTGTTCCAGTAGGGGTAGTCCGTCCCATCGAAGGTAGGACACCCAGCCGAGACCTTGATCATGCCTGCAGCCGACATAACTAAAACTCCAGGTGGTTAAACTAAAATCACATAGAACAAGGGAGTACCAATTGAAAGTGCGTTATATCGACTAGAGGGGGTGAATAGACGATTTTTACAAATTCGTCACTGAGGAAATACTACTTGAGGAATTTGCTAAGTGACGAACTACAAGTAGCGGAATAAGTATTCAGGTGCATGCATAACAAGATAGTAGCATAGTCATCCTGATGAAATGAAACATACACGGAGCACGGGTAGCGTGTAAACAGGATAAGCAGGCAGAAGATAAGATGACTGAAGGAATAGGATTGAGGAAATTGAGAAAGTCTTCATTCAAAGTCTTCAAACAGTAACGATCAATTTCATCAACACATGAGTGAGGAAATGAAAGAGTTGAGGAAATAGAACCAGTAGCTTGGTGAAGACAATGATTTGGTAGACCAGTTCCAACTATTGTGACAGTTGTACGTCTGGTTGGACTAGCTTGGTATTTAAACCAAAGGACACACAGTCCTTACTGTATTCTCCTTGAGCCAAGGTCACATAGACCTCGCCCAATCACTCATGGTAAGTCTTCAGGTGACTTCAAAACCTTCACAGACTTGCTCACTCAGCGATCCACAATTCCTCTTGGACGCTCTAGACCATGACGCCTAACCGTCTGGAAGATGCACAGTCTTCAAAGGTAACAAGCATTGGTTCCACACATGAACAATCTCTTCAGTGATGCTCAATCACTTTGGGTTGTAGGTGTTTGGTTTGGGTTTTTTCTCACTTGATGATTTTCGCTCAAAGTCCTCAGAGGATGGGATGCTCTCAGTGACAAGTGTCAGTTTCTCTTGGAGCAGCCAACCAGCTAGTGGTTGAAGAGGGCGACTATTTATAGCCGGGGAGCAGCCCGACATGATAAGACATAAATGCCCTTCAATGATATGACCGTTAGGTGGGTAAGATATTTGGGACAGCTGGCGCATAGCATAACAACGGTCGGAAATTTGAGCTCTCAAATTCCTCAGGGCTATCATGTTCCTCACTTGTAGGCAATCCGCACCTGCGAATTCCTAACTCCTCAATCAGAATAGATTCCTCAGAGACCAGAAGATCTTCTTCTCTGTCACTGAAGAAATTGACTGAACTGTATGAGATTTCCAAAGGCTTCACTCGAAGGATCGGATATGTGTAGGCTTTGAGATGAGCATCACTTGGAAATTTTTCCTTAGTTTACCTCGACCCCCTTTAATAGTACGGTGTTTCCTATGACTCAAGAAAGGAAAACAAAACTGCGAAAACAAAAGTCTTCACGCTTCATAATCCTCGCATCAATATCAATGTCTTCAAGGTCACACCAATTTCCTCATTTTCAAAGTCTTCAAATGAAGACATTCATTTTTAGGGGTCGACTTTCTTCGGAAATATCAAACTCCTCAGAGACTTATAGAACATGTGTCTTAACCTATAAGTCTTCAATACACCAAAATCACTAAGGGGCACCAGATGCACTTACACATACATAACCCAGACTCTCGTAGATTGTACCCCTACTGCGATGGACAGAGAACCAGCTTCACCCAATCTAACCCCAACCCCACCAGATAGTAACTCAGTTCCAATTGGCACAACACCATCTCCACCACAGAGCTCCCAAACAAGAGCAGTTAGTAAGGCCGTGATACGTCTCCAATGTATCTATAATTTTTTTATTGTTCCATGCTGTTATATTATCATTCTTGGATGTTTTATAATCATTTTATAGTCATTTTATATCATTTTTTGGTACTAACCTATTGACATAGTGCCAAGTGCCAGTTGTTGTTTTCTGCATGTTTTTTACATCACAGGAAATCAGTACCAAACGGAGTCCAAATGCAGTGAAACTTTTTGTGGATTTTTTTGGACCAGAAGACATCCAGTACGCCGGAGAAGCACCTTGGGGGTGCTCCGAGGGGAGCACAACCCACCAGGGCGTGCCAGGAGGCCCAGGCACGCCCTGGTGGGTTGTGCCCACCTCGGGTGCCCCCTGAACCGCCTCTTTGCTCTATAAATACCCAAATATTCCAGAAACCCTAGGGGAGTGGACGAAAATCAATTCCAGCGGCCGCAGAGTCCAGAACCACCAAATCCAATCTAGACACCATCACGGAGGGGTTCACCACTTCCATTGGTGCCTCTCCGATGATGCGTGAGTAGTTCTTTGTAGACCTTCGGGTCCGTAGTTAGTAGCTAGCTGGCTTCCTATCTCTCGTTTGATTCTCAATACAATGGTCTCTAGGAGATCCATATAATGTAACTCTTTTTTGCGGTGTGTTTGCTGGGATCGGATGAACTTTGAGTTTATGATCAGATCTATCTTTTTATCCATGAAAGTTATTTGAGTTTCTTTGATCTCTTATATGCATGATTGCTTATAGCCTTTTATTTCTTCTCTGATATTTGGTTTTTTTGGCAAACTTGATCTATTTATCTTGCAATGGGAAGAGGTGTTTTGTAGTGGGTTCGATCTTATGGTGCTTGATCCCAGTGACAGAAGGGGAACCGACACGTATGTATCATTGCTACTAAGGATAAAATGATGGGGTCTATTTCTACATAAATAGATCTTGTCTACATCATGTCATCGTTCTTATTGCATTACTTTGTTTCTCCATGAATTTAATACACTAGATGCATGCTGGATAGCGGTCGATGTGTGGAGTAATAGTAGTAGATGCAGGCAGGAGTCCATCTACTAATCTTGGACATGATGCCTATGTTAATGATCATTGCCTAGATATCGTCATGATTATTTGAAGTTTTATCAATTGCCCAACAATAATTTGTCTACCCACCGTTTGCTATTTTTCTCGAGAGAAGCCACTATTGAAACCTACGGGCCCTGGGTCTCTTTCTCATACTATTTGCCTTTGCGGTCTATTTTATTTGCTTTTATTTTCAGATCTATTAAACCAAAAATACAAAAAATACCTTGTTGCACTTTATTTTATTTGGCATTCGATCTATCAATATTTACTACTCTCTCACGTCCATTTGCCAATTTCCGGCACCGCTACCCGAAAGGGATTGACAACCCCTTTTGCACGTCGGGTTGCGAGTATTTGCTATTTGTGTGCAGGTGTTGTTTACGTAGTGTTGCTTGGTTCTCCTACTGGCTCGATAACCTTAGTTTCATCACTGAGGGATATACCTACCGCCGCTGTGCTGCATCATCCCTTCCTCTTTGGTGAAATACCGACGTAGCTTCAAGCCGCATCAAAAGGAATTTCTGACGCCATTGCCGGGGAGGATCTTCAACATATACCAGGTTCCTAATCACAAATCTCATCTCCTTGCAATTTACATTATTTGCCATTTGCCTCTCGTTTTCCTCTCCCCGACTTCACAAAAATTTGATTCGCCCTCTTTTTCGTTCGCCGTTTTCTTGCCGGATCTGTTTTTATGTGCAATCTTGTTTGTCGTTATTATCATCATGGATAGTTCTTCCTCTATTGCATGCACTCCCGAGAACGAGGTTCTCAACTTTAAACAAAGGGGAGGAGAAAATTTAAAAGATGCTTGGTATAGAATTTGCAATGCTCATAATAGATCTATCCGTAAGCAATCTACCGTTGTTCTTCTCCGTTGTTTTTATGTGGGCATCGCCACTTGGTATAGATTCATCCTTGATGTGATTACCGCTGGGAATTTCTTGATGTGTCCCTCTCTTGATGATTTTAATGCTATGGGAAATTTGGTAGGCTCACCACCTCTTATGATTAATGAAACAACTTTGAATCTTGAGCATGTCATGGAAAGATTAGATACTATTGAAAAGAAAATGCTTACTTAAGAGCATATTGAAAACTTGGATAAAAAGATGCATAACTTTGCAACTAAAATTGGGTCAAAAGCGGGACAAGTTTTTAAGTTGTTAAAAGAAAAGGGAACCGTAATTCACGGAAGAATTGAAGAAAGTCCATCTCGGATTGATAAACTGGAAGAAATCTTTAGTAATTTGAGCATGGCTTTGCTTCCGCTAAAACTATCGAAAAAACTCCCATAAAGATTGGCAAGACTACTCGAGTTACTAAGAGCAAAGGTGCAACTTCTAGTAACAAAGTAAAGAGGATCTTAAGATGATTAGTATTCACCCAGATTTTGTTGAAGTTATAAGAGATCACTTTGGCAAGAATGAATTCTTTAAATTTGTTCCTAGGAGTGTTGTCATTGAAAATCTTTATGCTAAATCTTTGAATTATTCTAAGTGTTTGATTAAAGAGTTGGACAAAGATGACAAAACTTAGATCATTGCTGTATGCCTAGCTAAGGGCATAAAACCATAGCGCTTGTTGGGAGGCAACCCAATGAATAAAATATATTTTTGCCTTTTGCTTTCTGTTCTTGAGTGTTAGCACAATTATGCTACTGTTATTATTGTGTTTTTTGTGTTTTAGCTAGTGTTTGTGCCAAGTAAAGCCTTTAGGATCTTCTTGGGTGGTAGTTGTTTGATCTTGCTGAAAAACAGAAACTTTTACGCTCACGAAAACAATTATCATTTTTAACCAGAGCGTGATAAAATACCAATTCTTTTTGTAGAAGATTAATATACAAATATCTCAGGTTTTCCTAGTTTCTCAAGATTTTTGAAGTTTCAGAAGTATTCGAAATATCTAGATTACTACAGACTGTTCTGTTTTTGATAGATTCTGTTTTCTTTGTGTTGTGTGCTTGTTTTGATGATTCTATGGTTTTCTTTGATGAGTTTTTGCCATAGAAAAGTTGGAATACGGTAGATATAATGCAAGAATAAAATATGAATTGGTTTGCTGTCGATGTTCTGGGAACGGGGGTGCCCAGACTTGCCTGCCTACGGCCCACGGCGTGGCTCCATCAACGGCCCGCTACGGCCCAGCTTCAGCGACAACAACCCAAGACCCTTGCGAGGGGCCAAGCCTCGCGAGGCGGGCGACACCAAGACCTCCCTGGGGGCAGCCTCGCCAGGCTGGCTCCTGAGGAGTGGAGATATCTATGCAAGGTACACCTCGCGAGGTTCAGATGACGTAAGCCATGACGACGAAGGCTAGGCAGGCCCCAGCGGGCGCAGTGTACCAGTTTCCTCTTTGGTTCTAAGGAGGCAAGTGCAGGCGCGGGGTCCCAAGGAATCAAGCAAAGGTTTCCATTTTGGTGCAATAAGACCAAGACCGCCAGGACGGCAGGACGAAGGTCACCGCGGAGCCCACTGCGGCGTCACCACTAGACGCTTTTGCAGGTGAAGACTACTTTTGTCAGGATAACTTGTACTAGTTGTCTCCCTTCGAATTTCGTCGTTGTGGGATCCCTTCCCACCTACATTTGGGAAGAGGACCAAGGCCACTATAAATAGGACCTAGCCACCACCGTAGAGAGAGAGAGACCGGATCGGATCCATTCCACCCTGACCAGCTCACCAGCTCATCGAGCTCAAGAACACCTCACCTCCTGAGGCTGTTCATCCTTTGTACTAGTTCATCCACAGCCCCTCGAGGCCAATCCACCACAAAGCAGGAGTAGGGTTTTACACCACAAGGTGGCCAGAACCTGGGTAAACTGTCGTGTCTCTTGTCCATTTGGTTCGTTGAGCTAGGCCGTGGGATCGGTGCATAGGCATACTGGGGAGGACGAGGTCTTCGCACGCACCCCAGAGTTCGAACCTCTCAAGGGTCTGCGGAACCCTCAATCCGACATTTGGCGTGCCGGGTAGGGGTGCATCGGGATCTCTCTTCTTCTAGTCGGCCCGCCATCGCCCCGCAGCGCCGATGGCTGACAACCCGAGGGCTCATGCCGAGCATTGGGCTGCTTGGCCCGTCCGGGCAGTGCCGTCCACCCAAGAAGACCTCCACTCGGTGCTCCAGGCGGCCCGCGCACCGCCCAACACCGCCGGACATAGGCGGCGCGGGCCGGCGCCGTCCGCCCTCGCACCGCGGCGTACGCGCGCCACCACATGGTCTTCGGGTTATGGCGCGGCGATAGCACCGCACACTCGCCGGGAGCAGGCAAACATGCGAGCCACGCTCATCGTAACACGAGAGCTGCTTCGTTGTAGGCTGGCGGAGGGCGGCCACGACGCCCTGCTGGAGCGGGTCACCGAGCTGCTTGACGCCTCCTGTAGAGGTGTGGCGCCCTTCTGTTCCCTGCCCACACCTCAGGTTGTGGCAGGGGCGCGCGCTGGGCCGCGACGTGCCCGCGCGCCCCCGGAGCGCCTGGGGAATTCGACAGCGTCAACATGGCCCGCAGCACCGCTCGTCCTACCACGGCTGCGCCGCCTCCAGGTGAGGCAAGCTTCGGTGGTCCCCAGCAGGGCCGCGCCGGGATGCCACCCTATGGCCATCAGGGCCAGACGCCGGGCCTGGTGGCCCAAGGCGCGGGGCAACCGGGCAACGGCCCTGGCGCGGCGGCTTCGAACGCCTACGTACCCATCATGATGGACCAGGAGTACACGCCAGGGGAAGGCCTCGGCTCGTTCCCCGAGCCATGCTAGGCAGAAGGGACGCAAGAGGCTGAGGCTTTCCACGAGGCGCCAGGAAGCTTCGCGGACCCCTTCAGCAACAATAACCGTTGGGTACATCCAGTATCTCAGGAGCCTGCTTATGCTAACCATGGACCGCAGGTGAACTAGGCCACGACAGCGGCCAGAGACCCCAGGGCGACGACTTCACTCCAGGCGGGAGACGCGCGCTGGGGGCTGCACGGGAGGGACCCGGAGCCAGGGCCTCCCCCGTGCCGCATGGAGCAAGGCGTTGCATGGAGGTAGGTCCTTTGCCAGGGAAGGCGCCGGCGAGCCCTTCCCCTCGGCAGAGGGCCCGCGGTCGCTGAGGGCACCGCCAGCGTCCCCCTTGCCCCTTGGTCTCGTCCTGGTTTCCGGACGCCCTAAACGGTGGTCGGGGGAGGCGCAGAGCGGGGCCCACGTCTGGCGATATGAAGCAAGGCTCGCACCTGTGAAGGTCTCCGCTCGTGACACTCTCACGTAAGAATGAGTGGGCTGTACATGCCCTGAAGTCTCCTGAGTGCCACCCTTGAGCCTCACGGGGGCTCCCACCCACGTCCAAGTGGAAGCACCATGCTCCGCGCTGGCCGTCGACACTGTCCCCCAATGACTATGCTCACACCCAGTGAAAGCACTTAGCTCCACGCTAGTGAGAGGACAAGAAGACTAGCTACGTGCCAGACGCGGCTGCTTGCTTTCGTCCCCTTTTCTGTAACCCGGTTCACCGCCCTTCTGGATTGAGATTTGAAGTTCTTTTTGTGTTATCAAAAACGGGGGGATTTTTCTCTTGTTCGTGTCGATTTCTTGCATTTTGGTTGCGTGTTTCACTTAGGGCTCGCACCCCCTGCCCCCCCCCATGCGAGCACCTTGCGAGTGGGGGCTGTTTAGCACGCGGCGCCAGTCACGTCCGGGCGACCCGGGCAGGACCCCCTCAGGGTCAAGGATGCACTCGCCGCAGGTTCGCTGCGTGCATATCTTGCCGTAATCTGGCGCTTGCTCCTCGTGATGCCCTCTTGGATGGACCAGCAGGCTTCTCGGGAGACTTCGAACCTCGTGAGCCCCAAAGGGCTCACCTCGGGAGGAAGGTTCGGCCAGGGCGTTGGGGCTCTCCCAAGACCTGCGGAACCCAGGTAAGTCATAACAATTGCCCCGCAGGCCCGCAACGGCACATCTCAAGCCCTGTACTTAAAAGGCGCATCATCACTTCACCAGCCCATACATTTTGTTTCATATATTATAAGGGGGCCCCCTCAAAAATGCTTTCACGATCCGTGGGGCCGCACCCAAGGTTTTTCTTCCATACAGGTTAAGGCAAAAGGAAATACAGGTCTAGCCAGAGGCACTCCCTCCCGCGACGTCCTCACCGTCTTCACCCACGTCACCCGCGTCGGCTTCATCGCCATCGTCCGCACCATCCTCATCAGCCGCGATCACGGCCGCATCATCCTCGGGGGCGAATTCTGCGACCAGTGCGTCCACGTTGTCGTCTATCCAGTTTGACAGGTTGTCTTGGATAACCCCGGGCAAGGGGCTATGGCGGCGTCGAAGTCAAAATGAGGATCGAGGCTCGGGAGGTGACTGTAGACGCGTGAGAAAGCATGCCCAAGAAGGCCCCGGCTCCACTCCTCAACGAGCTCGCGAGCCCTCACGGCCTGGTCCTCCAGGCGCGTCACGACCTCGGTGAAGAAGTGGAGGTGGCTAGCGTAATCTTCCTCGCGCGGGTGAGGGGCTCTCTCCATGCAGATGGTGCTCAAGGCTCGATTGGCTCTCACCCTGAGGGCCTGGAGCATAGAAGTGTGCTCGCGCTGCAGCGTCTGCTGACGGCATGCCTCGTCCGCATTCTTCTTCGTGAGGGACGCAGCATCGTTGATCTGCTGCTGGAGTGAGAGCAAGTCGGCGCGTGTGGAGGCCAAGTTCTCCTGGGCGGAGGCCTGAGATGCCTTGGCGGCCCTCTCGCGTTGCTCCGCCTCGTTCAACTTTGTCTTAAGGGCGGTAGTCCTGCCCTTAACCTCGGCCTCCACGAGCTCCAGCTTCAGGCGGTGCTCGTCGTCAAGATCTGTGCGAGCCTTCGCCACCCTCCGATCAACCTCCTCCTGGATCTTGGCTTCCCGAGCGGTGAAGGCGTCCTCAGCCATGGCCACCTGGCGCTCCCTCACCTCCAGCCGCTCAAGCTCCAGGCTGTGCTCCAAGGACTCCAGCACCAGCGCCTCCGCGCATTTCTGGGCCTCCTTCTCTTCGGAGGGTGCCCCCCTCATTGACGCGAAGACGGCCCTGGGCACCTCAATCCACTGCTCAAGGGTAGCGTTCAAGGCCTGGAGTTCCCGCTCATGCCCCTCGGCAGCCTGACGGCGTTGGTCGGCTGCCCTGGCCTCCTCTAAGGCCGGGGCGCAAGCCTCGCGTGAGGTCACGAGGGAGACCGCGGCCTTCGTGCCGGCGCGCTCATGCTGAAGAAGCCCAAGGTTGATGGAAACCTTCAACTGGTGCCACTCGTGTGCCAGCCGAAGGTCCTCTGACTCAAGGCGGGCGTCGACGTCGGCAAGTTCTTCTCCGAGCCGGCTCAGCACGCCCATTGCCTCCTGAAAAAGCTCGTGGCGTACAGCACCACTCCCGCGCGCGAGCTCCAGCGTGTGGCCAAGCCCGTCCTTCGCGTCGGGAGTTATTGGGGAAGCTTGAGGTGGCCCGCCTGCCCCAGGCGGGGGGCTGGAGGCCGGAGCTTTCCCTGTCACCCTTCGGGCCTCAGCGGAGGTGCTGGGTGACGTGGCCTCGCTACTCGAAGATGAAGCCAGGGCTAGGATTACCCAGCCACCTGTGAATACTAATGGAGGAGCCCTCGGCACACCTTCTGCACCCCTGGCCGGACCATGAAGGAGGAGCGACAGGAACGCAGGATCAAGACCCCCCATCGGCGCGTCCGCCTCTCGGACAGGCCCCGTGCCTCGCGTAGTGGTCCAGCATGGGGAGCTCAAGACCAGGGCGAGCCAAGGACTGGTGGAGGCCACTCCTCAGGAGATCTCGCAACTGCAGCCGATGGGATCCTGAAGAGACATTGTCAAGAAAGGACGCAACATGCAGGAAATCGCGAAGATGAGGTACTTACTCGTCTATGGCTATGTACTTCCTCTGCTTCAGCGGCCGATAGGCGTCACCATTGCAGCTTGGAGACCCTTTCCTCTTGCGGAGAGCTCCGAGGTTCAGGCGAAGCTGGCCGAAGCCCGGAGCGCGGCCGTCAGCGTCTCGGGCATTCGGCGGGGCCCCTGGGATAGTGACCTCAGGAGCGTCGGACCGCGCCAGCTCCCCAGCCCTCACCTCAGGGCTGCTTGCCCGAGCTTCGGGGGCGGCGACCTCGGGAGCCTCGGACCGCGCCAGATCTTCGGCTGCCCCCTCGAGACAGCTCACCTGAGTCTCGGGGGCTGCCATCTAAGGAGCGCCGGGCCGCGTCATTTCCTTAGCAGCCGCCCCGGTGGCACTCGGCGGCGCTCACCCCCTGCATCCACCTGTGGGGCGCGTGTCGCAGGGATGGCAGGCAGAGGAACCATGAGGACGAGGTTCTCGTGGGGCCCTTCAAGGCCGGCTGGGCACAGCCCCACTCGTCAAAGAGGGGCATCTGCCTCACAAACTCCTTGTTCGAGCAACAGTACAGGAGGCAGCCCTCCTCCGGAAGCATGGCTGGCGTCGGGTCGCCCGTCAAGAGCTCGAGCACCGTGCATAGCGTCTCAGGAGAAAGCGCAGGCACATGGAACATCATGGGGTCCCTATTGCCAGTAAAGGCCCACATTTGTCGAGAATGACACTGAAGCGGGGCAATGCGACACTAGACGAACTCCTTCACCACCATGGGTGCCGTCACCCTGAGCTTCTTCAACCTGGCCAGCCGACGCTAGACGTGGGCAAGCCGGGGGTCGACGAGCTTCGCGTGCCCCCAGCCAGAGCTAGGTACGGCTGGCATCCGTGGAAGCAAGAGCAGGGAGTTGAGCATGCCGACATCCATGAACACCCACCGCTTCCGAATCCACTTACAACTGGCGAGAGCTTGAAGTCGATGCCCGAGCCAGTTGTCGCCGCTACGGCCTGAAAGGCCACGCACCCCAAGCACTGGTGGGCGTCGACCAGGTGAAGTGAGAAGAAATGACGAAACAAGGCCACGGAAGGGGCAATGCCCACCATGGCCTCGCAGATGAAGGCGAAGACGGCAAGGAGAATAATGGATTGAGGACCCAGATGCAGCGCATGGACTTGCTAATGCGAGAGTATGGCATTGAAGAAATCGGAGAAAGGGGGATCAGGCCAGGCAAGAGGGCGTGAAGATGGATGGGGATCTCAGTGGCTGCCATGTCGACCATGGCTCGGGAAGCGGGGCAAGCCACCATCGCATTCCACTCATTGGAATTAGTAGCGAGCGCTGGACGGATCTTGTCCAGCCCTTCTTGATTGACCACCGTCGACCACTCGAGGGCGGGCTCGAAGGCTGGCGGAGGCTCGACCGAAGCGCGGGCTTTCCCCTTCTTCTTCAACCGCGGCGCCATCGACAGGGAAGAACCAGTGCTGGCGTCAGATCCGGGAAAGGAGCCACCATCTCTCGGGAAGGTAAAGGAGCCAAGGGAGCGCACGGCAAGCGATGGGGTAGAGCTGCATTGGCAATAGTGGCTGCCGAGCCTGGTGAATATCAAGGCTGCGTGGGGAAGTGGGGGCGCCCACGTCCCGTCGGGTGCCACGCGTCCTTCAAGGCCGCAGGCGGTTAGGTCACGCGGTGCTCCGCACTTGCCCTTTGGCTTTTCCTTGAAGCCAAGCTCGAGCGCGCCTTGGGCCTGGGGGCTACTGTCGGTGTTCTGGGAATGGGGGTGCCCAGACTTGCCTATCTGCGGCCCACGGCGTGGCTCCGTCAACGGCCCGGTACAGCCCAGCTTCAGTGACAACAACCCAAGACCCTCGCGAGGGGCCAAGCCTCGCGAGGCGAATGACACCAAGACCTCCTTGGGGGGCAGCCTCTCCAGGCTGGCTCCCGAGGAGCGGAGATATCTATGCAAGGTGCACCTCGCGAGGTTCATATGACGTAAGCCATGACGACCAAGGCCAGGAGGGCTCCAGCGGGTGCAGTGTACCAGTTTCCTCTTTGGTGCTAAGGAGGCAAGCGCAGGCGCGGGGTCTTGAGGAATCAAGCAAAGGTTTCCATTTCGGTGCAACAAGACTGTCGGAGTTCTGGGAACGGGGGTCCCCAGACTTGCCTGCCTGCGGCCCACGGCGTGGCTATGCTAGCAGGCCCGTACGGCCCATCTTCGTCATCAAGGCATTCAAGACCCACGCGAGGGGCCAAGCCTCGCGAGGGGGACGATGCAAGACCTCCTTAGGAGTGGCCTCACCACGCTGCCTCGCGAGGAGCGGAGATATCAAGGCGGGGCAAACCTCGCGAGGCTCTCATGACATGAGCCGTGACGATCGACACCAGGCGGGTGCCAGGCGGGCGCCAGCGCGCGCAGCGTCCTTGTTTCCTCTTTGGTGCCAAGGGGGCAAGCACGGGTGCGGAGTACCGAGGTATCAGGCAAAAGTTTCCATATCAGTGCAACGAGACCAAGACCAGCAGGCCAGCAGGACGGAGGTCACCGTGGAGCCCAAGACGGCATCATCACCAGAGCCCTTTCGCAGGCGAAGACCGCTTTTGTTAGGATAGTTTGTACAAGTTGTCCCCTTTCAAATTGGCCGCCGTTGTTGGCTCCCTTCCCGCTAAATATTTGGGAAGAGGACCAGGGCCTCTATAAATAGGACTAGCCACCACCAAAGGAGGCAATTGTATCTCATTTGATCGAGAGCCTTCCCTTAGCCACACCGAACACAAGAGCACCTCAACCTCAGGAGGCTGTTCTTCCCCTTGTACTGTTCATCATCAGCCCGAGAGGCAATCCACCACCACCACACTGGAGTAGGGTATTACACCACAACGGTGGCCCGAACCAGTATAAATCTCGTGTCTTTCTGTGTTGCGAGTTCGTCGAGTTCGTCCGCAAGATCTTAGCGAGCTAGGGCGTAGATCAGTAGGAGGGGAAGAACTTCGCGCGCACCCGAGAGTTCGAACCTTAAGGGTTTTGCCGAAACCCGTGATCCGACAAAGACCAAGACCGCCAAGATGACAGGAGGGAGGTCACTGCGGAGCCCACCGCGGCATCACCACCAGACGCTTTTGCAGGCGAAGACTACTTTTGTCAGGATAACTTGTACTAGTTGTCACCCTTCGAATTTGGTTGTTGTGGGATCCCTTCCCGCCTACATTTGGGAAGAGGACCAAGGCCACTATAAATAGGACCTAGCCACCACCGTAGAGAGAGAGACCGGATCGGATCCATTCCACCCTGACCAGCTCACCAGCTCATAGAGCTCAAGAACACCTCACCTCTTGAGGCTGTTCATCCTTTGTACTAGTTCATCCACAGCCCCTCAAGGCCAATCCACCACAAAGCAGGAGTAGGGTTTTACACCGCAAGGTGGCCCGGACCTGGGTAAACTGCCGTGTCTCTTGTCCATTTGGTTCGTCGAGCTAGGCCGTGGGATCGGTGCGTAGGCAGACTAGGGAGGACGAGTTCTTCGCACGCACCCCAGAGTTTGAACCTCTCAAGGGGCTGCGGAACCCTGAATCCGACATTTGCTATAGTACTTATAGTAGTGATTTGCTTTCTTATACTAACGGATCTCACGAAGGTTTTATTGAGTTTTGTGTGATTGAAGTTTTCAAGTTTTGGGTTATCTTACGATGGATGAAGGAATAAGGAGTAAGAAGAGCCTAAGCTTGGGGATGCCCCAGAATCCCAAGCTATTATCCAAAGAGAAGCTATCAACTAAGCTTGGGGATGCCCCGAGTGGCATCCCCTCTTTTTTCTAATGACCATCGGTATTTTACTCGAAACTATATTTTTATTCCTCACATACTATGTGTTTTGCTTGGAGCGTCTTGTATGATAAGAGTCTTTGCTTGTTTTTCTTTGTGTTTTTAGTCTTGATTCCTTGCTAGACACACCTATTTGAGAGAGCCAAAATTATGCCATGACTTATTAGAGTTGCTCTCTATGCTTCACTTAAATTTTTATGAGCTATGGATTTGCTCTAGTGCTTCACTTATATCTTTTTGAGAACGGTGTGCTTTAGTATTTTTGAAGAAATGCTCTCTTGCTTCACTTAGATATATTTGAGAGTTAGTAAAAATTTCAATATATTCTCTCTTGCTTCACTTCAATTAATTTGAGAGAAAGAAATTTTATGCTCATGATCTTCACTTATATTTGTATGAGCTTATCAAAAGCAACACATGAAAATTAGTTCCAAAGTGATAGATATCCAAGAAGGATATAATAAAAACTTTCATGAAGATCATTGGACAAAATAAACTTGATTCTTAGTAATAGTTTTGAGATATGATGATGTGATATGTGAGTCATGTTGATGAGTAATTATGCTTTAGTAAGAATATTGGTGTTAAGGTTTGTGATTCCCTATGCAAGCATGAAACTCAATAGTTGTGCAATGAAATTACATCCTACTTGTGGTGCATTATTCGGTGTTAATTATGCTTAATGCTCGCTTATGATATTATTCGTTTCTTTGTTGGTCGCTTCTCAATCTTTTGCTAGCCTTCATTTTGCACTAAGTATGATCACTACTTGTGCATCCAAAACCCTTTAAACCAGTTTTGCCACATGAGTCCACTATATCTACCTATATGCGGTATTCTTTTGCCGTTCTAAGCAAATTCGTATGTGCCATCTCTAAAATTCAAAATAAATTTATCTTTTGTGTGCTCGTACCGCTCGCGAGGCAGTGAGGGGTGGCTAATATTTTCCATGCTAGATGTGTTATTCTCATGATGAGTGTTTATTCACTTGCCATTGCACGAGAGTAAGGCAAAGGTATTAGGTATGCTCAGTCCTGAAATGAAAAATGAATTTACTTTACGTTGTCAAATAATAAATTCCTTGGGAAGTGTTGGTATGGAAGGCACCCGTGGATACAGTTAGCCATGGAAAGTGAAGGTATGGTGGAAAAAGGAATAAACTTTAATTTCTGTTTGGGAACCGCCTATGATATATCTAGCATGGAAAGTGTTGGGAACTCTAAGTCATTTTTGTTGGTGGGAAAAGTATGCCTCTCAAAATGTTTTTATCTCTCAATTTTCCCTTCGAGCTCTGGCACCTCTACAAATCCCTAATTCCCTCTGCGAAGGGCTTTGCTTTTACTTTATGCATTTTTTTATTTGAGTCTCCATCTTCTCTTATAAAGCACCAACTAGGGGGCACTATGATCGTACTTGAGCATTGGGTATAGTTAATATGCGAGTGTGTTTCATGAATGGATCAATGATTGAGCATGATGGGCTAGGGATAACTTATTTTAGCGTTGATATTTTGAAAGACATGGTTGCTTATTGATATGCTTGAGTATTTAAGTTGCCATTTTAAAACTAGACTATTGCTTTGAACAATATAAAAGTCCAAATGTCCATGCTACAAAGAAAAGAATATGATATGACATGTTAGGCAGCATTCCACATCAAAAATTATGTTTTTATCATTTACCTACCCGAGGACGAGCATGAATTAAGCTTGGGGATGCTGATACATCTCCAACGTATCTATAATTTTTGATTATTCCATGTTGTTATATTATCATACTTGGATGTTTTATAATCATTTTATAGTCATTTTATATCATTTTTTGGTACTAACCTATTGACATAGTGCCAGGTGCCAGTTGCTATTTTCTGCATGTTTTTTACATCGCAGGAAATCAATACCAAACGGAGTCCAAACGCAACTAAACTTTTTGTGGATTTTTTGGACCAGGGGACATCTAGTGGGCCGGAGAAGCACCTCGGGGGTGCTCCGAGGGGAGCACAACCCACCAGGCGCGCCAGGAGGCCCAGGCGCGCCTTGGTGGGTTGTACCCATGTCGGGTGCCCCCTGAACCGCCTCTTTGCTCTATAAATACCCCAATATTCCAGAAACCCGAGGGGAGTTGAAGAAAATCAATTCCAGCGGCCGCGGAGTCCAGAACCACCAGATCCAATCTAGACACCATCACGGAGGGGTTCACCACTTCCATTGGTGCCTCTCCGATAGTTAGTAGCTAGATGGCTTCCTCTCTCTCGTTTGATTCTAAATACAATGGTCTCTTGGAGATCCATATGATGCAACTCTTTTTTGTGGTGTGTTTGTTGGGATCAGATGAACTTTGAGTTTATGATCAGATCTATCATTTTATCCATGAAAGCTATTTTAGTTTCTTTGATCTCTTATATGCATGATTGCTTATAGCCTCGTATTTCTTCTCTGATATTTTGGTTTTGTTTGGCCAACTTGATCTATTTATCTTGCAATGGGAAGAGGTGCTTTGTAGTGGGTTCGATCTTATGGTGCTTGATCCCAGTGACAGAAGGGGAACCGACACGTATGTATCGTTGCTACTAAGGATAAAATGATGGGGGTATATTTCTACATAAATAGATCTTGTCTACATCATGGCATCGTTCTTATTGCATTACCCCGTTTCTCCATGAACTTAATACACTAGATGCATGCTGGATAGCGGTCGATGTGTGGAGTAATAGTAGTAGATGCAGGCAGGAGTCGGTCTACTAATCTTGGACGTGATGCCTATGTAATGATCATTGCCTGGATATCGTCATGATTATTTGAAGTTCTATCAATTGCCCAATAGTAATTTGTCTACCCACCGTTTGCTATTTTTCTCGAGAGAAGCCATTAGTGAAACCTACGGCCCCCGGGTCTCTTTCTCATATTATTTGCCTTTGTGATCTATTTTATTTTATTTTATTTTCAGATCAATTAAACCAAAAATACAAAAATACCTTGCCGCACTTTATTTTATTTGGCGTTCGATCTATCAATATTTACTACTCTCTCACGTCCGTTTGCCAATTTCTGGCGCCACTATCCGAAAGGGATTGACAACCCCTTTTGCACGTCGGGTTGCGAGTATTTGTTATTTGTGTGTAGTTGTTGTTTACATAGTGTTGCTTTGTTCTCCTAGTGGTTCGATAACCTTGGTTTCATCACTGGGGGAAATACCTACCGCCGTTGTGCCGCATCATCCCTTCCTCTTTGGGGAAATACCGACGTAGCTTCAAGCCGCATCAGGCAGCTCCAATGCCCAAAGTGCTAGTACTACCACGGAGAACCCCAACTCCACCAGTTAGTACACCTACTCCAGTGGATGAAGCACAACCAGCCATTCGTAGTTTAGCATCTATCGCATTTGATGTTGTTAAATCCTATGTGCGTATCTTCCCATCATGGAAATATTATACTGAAGATGAAGGAAAATGCCAGTTGCACGTGTTTGTCCAGGAGTTATGTGTAAGTAATGTTATTCATGGCAATTACTTTGCTTTGTCCCATACATTCTACCTCCATGCTGGTTATAATACAACAAATGTACCCATTTTTTTCTAGAGAGAAGGACCGATTCGGAAACTCAGGATGAGGTAACCTGTGCTAATACCTCTGCTATCTTCAAGAATGCTTGGTGGCACTATCGGAATTACCTGAAGAAAACGTACTTCACTGTCAAAGAAACTCATCAAATTCCCTTACGTTCTCCTGAGACACATTTATGGGATGTTGACTAGGAACGCCATGTTCTGTACTAGTCCCGTCTATGAGCTCATTTTTCATTTTGAAGTACTATATGCCTGCATCTTACTGTACTCTGTTCGTGTAGAACAAGTGCTTAAACCTAAAGAACAACTGTTCTCATTTAGGATTCCATTGCTATGGTGCATACTGCTTTGCTCTTGTATCATTGTATTTACTCATACAAACTTATTTTTAAATTGAAGGATCCAATCAAAACACCAATGGCACAACAGGTATGTTTAAGCATGTTTCTTTAACAGGTTTTCTCTTCTAAATTGCTCTGTTGATTTCAATTTCAACTATGTATACAGTTGACTTCTCATATGATGCACATTACTAGCATCACAAGAGAGCCAATAGTATTGTTGTACATGTATACCCGTGGTACCCATTTAAAATATTGTTGTGCCGTGTAGTTTCCCACACTTGTATTCTTTCAATGCTGCTTTGTCTTGAACTGATATGATTTGAACTGTGTCTCTATTTTGATTTGGCAAGACAATGCAGTGACCATAGGACATAGATATATGTTTGTTTGATGCTTTTATTATGTACTACATGGCAATAGAAGACTTGGTAGTTTAATCCTGTCCACCTTACTACTGAACTGTTTCACCGAAATGAGTTTCATACACTACATGCTAAACCTGTTATGTGTCTGCTTGTTTCTTCTTTTAGAATGCTGACAGAATATTGGGGAAGAGTACCTTATTAAGCAATGGTAGAGGAAGTAATGTAGATAAGGTTCAGGATAGTGAGACATCCTTGTTGGTCCCCAACAAAGCTGATAAAACAGCTAAGGAAAACTATCTTGAAGACAGTGATACAACCTCAAAGTCCTGTCTGGGTGTAGTGTTCGGTTTCTTGAGTCTCAACTACAAGCTGAAAGACATCGATCAGTTGTGCTGCCACAAGAAGCCGAAGGACTGCTGAAGACCCTGGAGAATTCAGATGCATACTTTCTGGTGCAATAGCAACTGTTGGATGCTTTTAGCGCCAAATAGGAGAAAGCTAATAAGTTTGCTAAGCTTGTTGCCAGCATGGTGGATACCCAGGATAACGTTTCTTGAGCTCTTCTAAAGTTGTGTCAGTTATGGATTTATTTTGCTGCCGCGTTTATTTGCGCTGGTGGCCAATTTAGATGGCCAGTGTATGTAATATACTGCTTTGTTCCCTATATTTGCATTGGTGGCGAACTTTGATGCCCAGTGGATGTAATATGTGTAATAGCTGTAATAGCCTAGCGTTAGTTGCTTGCTCATTTATTTCCTTATTTTCTTGTTAGTTGTTTGCTTGTAGTCACTGCAATTCTTTTTCGCGTTTTTCTAGTGGCCACAATAACCTATTTTTTATAACTAGGCCACAATAACCATGGGCAACATACGGACCATTGTAACCATGGTCCTGCTACCTGTTGTAGTGACCATGGGCCTCGTAGGATCCATGGGCCTTCTACGGGCCGTATAATCAATGGGCCTTCTACGGGCCGTATGATCGATTGGCCTAACATGGGCCGTACTAAAATGGGTCATAAACAGGCTAGAGTGGAAATCGTTTGTTTATGCCCGACCATAACGGGCCGTTAATAGGCCGAAATGTATAGCGGGCTTAATTCTATCGACATGCATCATGGGTCGTTAATGAGCCGTATTTGATGACGCTATGAAAACATCCCAACGAGTTAATGGGCCACAAATAGGCCCACTGTAACTATAGGCTGAATTTGGCCCACAAGCGGAAAAGGCCAGTAACGGACCGTAAGTAACCGAATGCTGGAAATGAGCCCAAGAATAAGTGGGCCCTTAGAAGGCCGAAAGTTAACACGGGCTGGAAAACGGGCCAATGGAGTAATGGACCATTAATGGGTATAAAGCGATACACTATTCATTATGGGCCAGTTTCACCCCAGGCCTTTAATGGGCCCAGAGTTACAAAGGGCCTTGTATGGGCCGAAAGACATCATGGGCCATACATGGGCCGGAAGTTACAACGGGCTGGAATCATATTGGACGGCCCAGATGACGCTACTAGGCCTAATTCGGATAGGCTATAACGGGCCGTGAGTTAGCGGGCTGTAAATGGGCTATATGCGAACATGCCTTTAACAGGCTTTCCGTGGGCCAGCCCGCTACCTTTTGACCAAGTCAAATGGGCCGGCCTTTTCACCTGAATGGGCCTCTGTTGGGTCGTGCCACGTGTCGGTGTATCATAGGCGCCTCCCGTCCAATGAGTGGATGACATCTGTCCCAACGCTAAGCCGGCATGTTCCTCTGGCCATTGAGAATTTTACACGTGGAAAATCCCCATTGGTCCGGGCTGTTAACGGGTTATCAGATCCAAACCAGAACCCGATAGCTTAACGGCGACCCGTTACGGTGGATGCCACGTGTCGGTTACGCTTGACAAAAGCACTTCCATGACGGGTCATTTATCATCATGGAAGTGGACACTTCCATGATGATAATTTTGGTATTGTCATGGAACACTTCTACGACAGCACATGTATGACTATATTGATTCTGTCATAAAATCGTCATGGATGTACATGCATGACAAAAAACATGACCTACTGTGACAAACACGTATCATCATGGAAGTGTTTTTTTGTAGTGACAAGCGGCAGTGCCCGCAGCACTGGACTGCAGAAGTACCGCTCAAGTCTTACTACCCGCTGCCCAGGGCGGTACTACTGCTATGTGCTTCAAAAACACCCAAGGGAGAAAAATAGTAAGACTCCAATGTTACGAGGAAGGTATGTGGGTGCATATGAGTATGTGTACGTGTTGATTCCACCCAAAACTTTCCAGTGCGGACCCTCTCTTAATAGTATGGTTTTCCTACGACTCAAATCCACCGAAAAAGAAACATCGAAAACAACCGCATCTTTGCTCTTAACTGCCGAGGGGAAATAAACCGTCTTGTTCCAATTGTGATAATATCTAAAATGCTCAATGCACACAGTTAGTCCGCAAATTGCATTGTCATCAATCACCAAAACTACTTGAGAGAAATATGCCCGAACAATCTCCCCCTTTTTGATGAATCGCTGACAACACGAGATTTGCACAAGAGATATCAAGGAATGATATGCAACAAACCCAACATCTACAAAATATATACGAGCTCCCCTAGATGTGTGCACTATTTGAGTATGCTTTTGGAATCCAAAGAACACACACTAGGATCAACACTCCCCCTATATTTTGTAGACAAGGCAATACTTGCAATAAACATAATATGAAACTAAGCATTATTGCAAGCAATAGCACGTGAGGATGAAGATACAAGGGCACAATAAAAGCATAACATCACATACTAAGATAATACGACATAATAAGATAGGTAAGGAATAATGTATGTATCACACCATACACACTGTAACACCCCCACTAACAAAGCTACAGTGACCTCCTCTAATTATGCCAAGTCATCATCATTAACTTGCCATTAGTCATTTAAGATCCAAAATCCATTTTAATTCAAAATTCAAATAGTGAGGAAAATAAAACTTCTTCAAAAAAAACAAAAGTGTTCATCTTATTGCAAATAATCCCAAAGCAATTATAAAATCAAAACCAGCATTTTATAAAATATTTAAATGCCCTAAAATAATTAAAACAGGGGGCCAAATTAATAGTTTAATTACCTTTTAATTTAAATAAATTCCAAACTGTTTTAAATAACCCCCCCCCCCTCCCCAAAAAAACTTTTGTGGCAGTTCCTAAAAGTGCAACACTAATTTTGGACCAAGTTCCATATTATGCAAAAGTCAATTGCTATTTAAAAATAAATGCAAACAGAAATATAAAAACTAAAACAGTAAAGAAAAGTTAAAAATAAAAGAAACCACACTGGGCACTTAGGCCCAGCTTGCAGTGTACCAGGCCTGGGCCATCGCCTCGGCCTTTCCATCACCTCTCGACAGAGGCAGGAATGATGGCACTCGCCGGGCACACGCAGCCGTCCACGCGCAGCTCTCGCCCGTGTCGACTGATTGCAGCTTGAACTACGTCGGTATTTCCCCAAAGAGGAAGGGATGATGTAGCACAATGACGGTAGGTATTTCCCTCAGTGATGAGACCAAGGTTGTCGAACCAGTAGGAGAATCACGCAACACTACGTAAACAGTACCTGCACACAAAGAACAAATACTTGCAACCCGACGTGTTAAAGGGCTTGTCAATCCCTTTCGGGTAACGGTGCCAGAAATTGTCGAGTTGACGGGATAAAATATGTTAGATTTGATAAATAGATCGCGAATAAATGCAAAATAAAATAAAGTGCGGCAAGGTGTTTTTTGGGTTTTTGGAAATATAGATCTGAAAATAAAAGCGAATAAAAACATATCTCGAAGGCAAATATAATAAAGAAGAGACCCGGGGGCCGTGGATTTCACTAGTGGCTTCTCTCGAGAAAAATAGCATGCGGTGGGTAAACAAATCACTATTGGGCAATTGATAGATCTTCAAATAATCATGACGATATCCAGGCAATAATCATTATATAGGCATCACGTCCAAGATTAGTAGACCGACTCCTGCCTACATCTACTACTATTACTCCACACATCGACCGCTATCCAGCATGCATCTAGTGTATTAAGTTCATGGAGAAACGGAGTAATGCAATAAGAATGATGACATGATGTAGACAAGATCTATTTATGTAGAAATAGACCCCATCTTATTATCCTTAATAGCAACGATACATACGTGTCGTTTCCCCTTCTCTCACTGGGATCGAGCACCGTAAGATCGAACCCATCACAAAGCACCTCTTCTCATGGCAAGAAAAATTGATCTAGTCGGCCTAACTAAACCAAAGATTCAAAGAAGAAATACGAGGCTATAAGTAATCATGCATATAAGAGATCAAAAGACTCAAATAACTTTCATGGATAAAAACATAGATCTGATCATAAATTCAAAGTTCATCGGATCCCAACAAACACACCGCAAAAAGAGTTACTCCCTCCGTTTCTTGATATAAGGTGTATAGATTTTTGAAAAAAAACCCCAAAATATAAGGTGTATTGTGTTACACCACTTGTTTGGATAATTTGTTTAGGGATTTGATTACATTTCCTTATATTAGTCAAGCTCCTCTATTTTCTCATGTCAATTATTCAGGTGTAATCTCGCCCAACACTTGTGAAATTTTCCCTCCACGTGTGTTCTTTAATTTCCGTGCCAAAAACTATACACCCTATATTTAGGAATAGAGAGAGTACATCAAATAGATCTCCAAGAGACCATTGTATTGAGAACCAAAAGAGAGAGAGGAAGCCATCTAGCTACTGCCTACGGACCCGTAGGTCTACAATGAACTACTCACGCATCATCGGAGAGGCACCAATGAGGATGATGAACCCCCTCCGTGATGGTGTCTAGATTGTATATGTGGTTTCTAGAACTTGCGGCGGCTGGAATTGATTTTCGTCGACTCCCCTTAGGTTTCTAGAATATTGGGGTATTTATAGAGCAAAGAGGCGGTGTGGGAGGCCATAGAGGTGGGTGCAACCCACCTGGGCGCGCCTGGGCCCCCAAGTGCGGTCTGGTGGGTTGTGCTCCCCTCAGAGCCCCCATCTGGTACTTTTTTGGCCCAACAGGTGTCTTCTGGTCCAGAACAAATCTCCAAAAAGTTTCGCTGCGTTTGGACTCCGTTTGGTATTGATTTTCTGCAAAGTAAAAAACAAGCAAAAAACAACAACTGGCACTGGGCACTATGCCAATATGTTAGTCCCAAAAAATGATATAAAGTTGCTATAAAATTATTGTAAAACATCCAAGAATGATAATATAACAGCATGGAACAATTAAAAATTATAGATACGTTGGAGACATATCATCGACCATCCGCCGGTGCCCCGCAATGGTTAAGCACACCTCGAACCCCCCTCTGCCCCCTAGCAAACCCTAGCTCGAACCCCCTCCTCTCTCTCGCCCCTTTCCCTCTCAGGCCAACTCCTCCAAGCGTGCCCGTCGCCGCGCCGGCCCGTTGGCATGGCCACCGACCACCATTAGTCATCATCTGGTGCCCACGAGGACCATCGTCCTCGTCTTTGTCGCCTACACCCCTAGATCGGAGCCGGGGGCCTGCACCGTCGATGTCCACCTCAATTTCTTCCGTTCGGCCACCGTGGATCCCACCGTTGAATCGCCATCTTCGAACCTCCCCCGAGCGCGTTGTACCACCCTACCGACCCGCCGTGAGCTTCTCGACCTTCCCCCCGCCCTCATTAGCTCAATCCCGTGCCGTAGTTGCCCTTTCCGCGAGCTCCGAGCACCACCGTGGCCATGCCGCCACAGCCGAGCTCGTTGTCGCCATTGTAGTTCACCATCGTACGAAAGGCGGCCACCCTCGTGTTCGCGGAGGCCCCAGGATGTCGCCTGACCCCCTTGCTCGCTCGATCTCTTCTTGCTTTGCCAAATCCGTCGAGCTCTTGCCTCGGCTGCCACGGGACCTCGTCGCCGGCATCCAACATAGCACTTCCTGCACCAACCGCTAGCCCCAACTGATGCGCGCCGACGCGCTCATTCTTCTGGTGCTCGTAGCAAGCGAAATGGTGCCCAGTGTTCTGCCTTGCCGGAATCTCGCCGTCGGCGCGCGTGCAACTAAGCCACCCCCGTGTCACTGCGAGTGGCCCCCAGGCCATTAGCCGCCTCATTAGCACAAATTAAAAGAAAAGCCCCCACTGGCCCTCGGGCCCCACCTGTTTTGATTAACCTAAATAACTAATTTAGTTAAGAGTCGGTGTATGACAAATGGGCCCTAACTAATTAACTAGTTTAAACAAAACCTGTTTAATATATTGTCTCACTGACCAGTGGGACCCACTGATCTGGTTTGACCAGTCAATAGTCAATCTGTTGACTATTGACTCGACTACTGACTCAGCACCTGGCCCCACTTGTCAGCTTCTGTAGCACTCTGGCTGGGTACACTTTTGGGTGCATGTAGCCTTTTGCTTTTTTATTTTCGAATTAATATTAATTCCAAAAAATTTAGAAAATACTTAAAACTTTGAAAATTAATATAAAATAATTTATATATGAAAATCGATCAGAAAATTATGACAAATCTGAATACGCTATCCACATACCTGCCACATGCACCCAACATAGAAAACATGGAACCGTCCCTCTCTTTCATCTGTCCAGAATCTGTCAAATGCTGGGATCCCTCTCCGTCTTCAACGTGTAACATTGCGTTACGTCACCCCTAGCACCGCGTATTGTCGTGTCATGCTTTGTGTACTTTTTGTTTGCCCGTTATTTATTTGTTTCTCCCTCCTCTTTCTTCTGCGATAGACCGTGCGACTGCTGCCGATGCCCCTTTGTTCGACTACGTCACCGACGACCCTTCTTCCTTTTCAGCAGAGCTTCTAGGCAAGCAAACCCCCTTGATCATTCCGATATCGCCCATTTCCCTTCTCTCTTATGCTTGCATAGACTGATTTTGTAACATGCAATTGTTATCTTACCTGCTTATCCTCAACTGCTTAGTATAGGTTGGTTAGTGATCCACCAATGACCCCTCACCTTATCCCAGTTGCCCCTGCTTTATGTTTGATGACTCAATCAATGTGATCGGCGTCCAGAGCGCAACACATCACATCACACCCCCTTAGTTGCTCGACTCTGCAGAGTTACTATCGAGTGCCAAGGGCGATACCGCGTATAGCACTTCTAATGTTGACTCTGTAGTGTAGTTAATCGGTCGTGGTCTTCGAAGCTGATTCCTCCTTCACCACTCCTGATAATGACTCTGTCGTGCAACCCCTCAAGTGTGGACCATCGAGGGTGATTCCTCCAAGTCCACCTTAACGGTTACATCGAGTGGGAATCCATCGAGGGTGATTGCTTGGGTTCCCCCCTTGCTGTTTTGGACACACGGTTACTTAGACTCTACCTCCATAACCATGTTAAAGATGGGCCGGCCCCGAGGGGTACCCGCAAAAGTTGTTGTTACTGCAGCACTGGAGGGACGGGCAGTACCACCTCGGTAGAGGTGGACCTGAGTTCCCAACAGTCTCTTGCGAGTCGGGTTGACCATGAGGGTACCCGCGAGTTGATGTGTTGTCGGGTTGACCTGGAGGGTACCCGCGAGATCTCTACGTGGCACGGCCGGGCATTCCGGGCCCTTGTCGTAAGTCCACGAGATGGGGCGATGGGGTCACATGATCGTGAGTCTCTGCTCGTTACCGCACGCTCCTAAGACACTAACAAGATTGGGTATTTGGTCTGAGTTGGTCTTTTGACCTATATGTACTAACTAGAAACAGAATCAACTCAGTGACCTCTCCCCTGGTAGTCTTCCTCTTACTCTGGTATCGAATCAACTTGGACTTGTGGGTGGCAGCAGACTCCTTATGAGGGCGAGGACCAAGAGATTTCTCAAGCCCCTCATCACCATAGCCAAGACGGTTCATGAAGGTCTTCCATGTAGCACGCAGCTCCCTCCCATGAGTCATCCATGTGAGAGTCCTATCATCATCTATACCAAAGTGCACCGTGGCATAGAACTGGGCCACAAGCTCTGGGTCAAAATCCTTGTTGAAGGTGATGATCTTGACAATACCAAACTGAGCACAGAGTGCAAGAGCCTCTCCAAAATATGCCAGATCCAGATCCATGTGATGAAGATCAATAGACTCGGTCTGCACAAAAAGATTCTTCTTGCGCTTGAGCACCTCAAGAAATATGGATGCCTACTCCCTAGTCTACAAGGGACAATTGATAAGAGAAGGGTCCTGAGGATGACGGTAGGGGTTGCATTGATGGTACTCCCAGAACTCCTTACTGGTCATCTCAGATACTGACTCGGTCTTCTCTTTCGGTTTGCTGGCAACTGACTTTGTGCTCTACCTCTGTCTGCCCTGAGCACCGGAACCCTCTGTTGCATCACCAGTATGGTGATGCTTGGAAGTCTCGCGCTCTGGATTCTTGCGACGTGACTGATACGGTCCGGAGCCACTACAACCCGACCAAAGCAAAAGAGCACAAGGGAAAGCAGGTGTAAAAGCATTTCATAAGCCAAAGGAATCAAAAGTAAGACAAGAAGCAATGTTGGAAGAAAGTTCAAGGTGGCAGTTCAAGCGGTAGTACCGTGACCTAGCGGCGGTAGTACCGCTCTGGGTAGAGCAGTAGTACCGCCTGAAGAACAGGCGCATTACTGCCGCTAGATCCAGTAGTACCGAAAGTGCCAAATTCAAAATTTCTCCAATAAAACTTTGAATCTCCTATCTAGCAGCCATTCCATGCCCTAAACATGCCACGATTTAGCCAAAAATCGATTAACACAACACGCATTGCCCTAGAACCTAGATTCAAAGAGAGAACCATAGGAGCGAGAAACAGGGGCAATACCGGCGTCCATGGCAAGAGGAGATGGTGGGGATCAATCCCACTGGACGGAAATGTGGAAGATGACACGGAATCGGTGTGCCGAGAGCGACAACCATGGCAGTTCTTGTCTCCTGCGAGGGTAGAAGACGTGGGGAGAGGAAGTGAATGGGTATGGGGGGTTAGAACTCCCCATACCCATGCACTTAACCCTCCGGTATATGTCGAAGTGGTAGTACCATAGGTTAGGGGTAGTACCGCCCTAGACCCAACGGTAGTACCGCATGGGTACTGAGAATGGCAGGAGGCCGGTAGTACTCCCCAGTGGTAGTACCGTTGGTCTGGAGCGGTAGTACCGCCTGGGTACTGAGAATGGCAGGAGGCCGATAGTACACCCCCCTAGTGGTAGTACCGCTAGTACCGTTTAAAATGGTAGTACCGTCCCATGGCCAACGGTAGTACCGCTTGCACACATAAGTCTTGCCTTTTTTCACAAAACAAGAATAGTAATGGCTTGATTCATGTGCTCCAGCAAATAGACCTAGATAGCTTCACATATATTCTTTCGCATATACACCATAATTATGAAGATTAATAGACATAAGAGGAAATTAAAATTCTGTAATCCATAGTAAGCATCAACGTTCACACTACATGTTTTAAATAGAACCACTTAATAAATTACATGAGTCATAGTGAATATCTAAACATTCTTACACGCTTGAAGGTGGCTCCACTTAGCTTCGGCTCGCCACCCCACCCTCAACCAACCGCCATCACCACCGGCTTTTTGTCGCTCCTACCATATCCGTCTAGCCCTTCTACTCCCCCGGCATCTTCTTGTCCGCCTAAAACCTCCCCATCATCGGCAATGCATGTGTCAGAGATGGTGATAATGATTCTTTGATTAGGTTGATGTGTGTATTAGGACCCCATTGCGTTATTATTGTGCTGCTTAGGCTCCTACTTGTTGTTTCTGTCAAGGTCCTTTATGCAGTGTTGTAATAATTTTGCAATAAAATGTCGATTTCTAGGAAGTTAGGGTTCATATCCTTGTTAGAAAGAAGTATGTACTTAGCTAGATAGCCAGCTTGATGTGATCCCTCTTTTCATGAAACAAGAATAGTAATGTATTGATTTACTCATTGCAACAAACATACCTAGCCAGCTTCACATATATTCTTTTGCATATATGCCATACTTACGAAGATTAATAGATAACATAGGAAACTAAAACCCTAATTCCAATCCATGATATTTACCAACCATCACACTAAATGCTTTGGTTAGAATCACTCAATAAATTACACGTGGCATACTAAATACCTAAGCATCTTACATGTGTGATGGTAGCTCTCTCCTATTCAACTATCTGACTCCCTAATAGTCTAAGCATTGTCTCTACCATCCACAATTGGCGTCATAGTCGTCCCATCCTCAACCAACCCCCACTACTGTCAGTTTTATCACTGATCCTGCCATCCATCTAGACCTTCTATGCCCATCATCTTCTTGATCACCTAAAACCACCCATCCTTGGCAAAGCATGTGTGAGAGACGGTGGCGATCGAGTCTCGAGTGAGTTTGTTGTGTGCATTAGGATTCAACTGCGTTATTCTATGCTATTTGGGGTCCTAGTTGGAAAACGAAAGGACCTTGTTGTCATATATTTTTCTTTTAGGGTCCTTTATGCATAGTAGTAACAATTTTGTAGGAAATGCCAGCTTGTAGAACCTTTGGGTTCCTATCCATGTTAAAATATGTAGATGTTGAGCTGGCTCAAAGTATTTCCCTGTTAGAACTCCTTGGACCATGTTCAAGCTTATCAGATTAGGTAGTTCAAGAGATGATAGGCTTTTCATCATTTTAGACCTTAGACGAGATGACCATGGGCCTCTCCCTTGTAAAGAAATGCACCACTTCCACTAATAAAAGAAGAGCCATACCTAGCTAGCCAGCTTAATGTGTTGCCTCTTTTGAAGAAAAAAATAGTAATGGATTGATTTATGCACCGCGGAAAACATACCTAGCCAGCTTCACATATATTCTTTTGCATATACGCCATAATAGGAAGATTATAATACATAGAAGGAAATTGAAACCCTAATTCAAATCCATAATATTCACCAACCATCACACCAAACGCTATAATTAGAATCACTTAATAAATTACATGGGTCATATTGACTAACTTAACATTCTTACACAGCTGATGGTGCCTCCATTAATCTTCAACTATCCGACTCTCTACGATAGTAGGAACATTGTCTCGCCCACTAGTGATTGGCGTCACTGTGGCTTCTCTTCGCGTCGCCACCCCACCCTCAACCAACCGCACCACCACCACTTTTGTCGGCGCTCCCACCATCCATCTAGCCCTTCTACGCTCCCATCTTCTTGATCGCCAAAAATCTCCCCGTCGCCGACAAGGCATGTGTCAGAGACCTTGGCAACCGAGTCTTCAATGAGGCAATTGTGTGCATTAAGACTCAATTAGGTTATTATCGTGCTATTGAGGCTCCTAGTTGCATCAGGAACGAGCTTGTTGTTATTTATGTACCTTTTAGGGTCCTTTATGCAGTGTTGTAACTTTTATGCAAGAAAATGATAGCTTCTAGGACTTTTGGGTTCCCATCCTTGTTAAAAGAAGTATGGACTTATCTAGCTAGCTAGCTTGATGTGTTGTCTCTTTTCACGAAACAATAATAATAATGGATTGATTTATGCACCACAACAAACATATCTAGCCAACTTTACATATATTCTTACATATATATGCTATAGTTATGAAGATTAATAGATACTCCCTCTGTTTCATAATATAAGACGTTTTCATAAGCTATGTTAGCTTGTAAAAACATATTATATTATGAGACGGATGGGGGCAGAAGATGAAATCAAAACCCTAATTCTAATACATAATATTAAGGGATGTCGACAACTCTCCACTTATTCAACGGTTAGACTTTCTACGAGTCTAATCATTGTCTCTCCCACCCCTCTTCGCCCCGCCACCACCGTCGGTTGTGTTGCCGCCCCTATCATCCATCTAGCCTTCTACGTCCTCGTCATCTTCTCCGTCGCCTAGAACCTCCCACCCTTCAACCCTAACCCTTTGCACGATGAAGATTTTCACCGTCGCCACCAGCCGCGTGGCTCCACTCTGCCTTGTTGCCTTCTCTGGGTCGAATCGCACGGTCCAGAAATCAACTGCCGTTTCGTGAAGTGGCACTGGACTGCGCTTTTTGGCAAAGCAGATAAAAAAAGAAGTCTGAGGTGCCTGACAAACATTCCGTCCGATTCCGACCACCGACCAAAACCTTCGCAAACCCCTCCGCTGCCGCCATGGCTCGATCTCACGCCGACCGCCCCTTCCGCCCGCCGGATCGGGGTCCGCTACCGCCGCACCGCTCACAGCAGCACCGCCAACCGCACCCGCAGTCCGCCGCGATCCTCCTCCTTCGCGCGGGCCCCGATTTCTCCTCCCCGCCCGCAACGGAGGTCGACGCGCTCGTCGCCGGCCTCCGCCCCGACAGCCTCTCCGTCTTCTCCTCCGGCCGCCACGCCGCTCGCCTCCTCTTCCGCTCCCTCCCTGCGGCCGCGGCCGCCGCGCGTGACCTCTGGTCGCTCCGCCTCGAGGGTCGCCACCTCCTCACCCCGTACCTCCCCGACGCCGCCCTCGCCGCGAAGGCATTCCCCCTAATCTCCTCGCTCTTCGCCTCCCACGCCTCCCGCCTCCTCGACTCCGACCTCGTTTCCCGTTTAGCCGCCCGCTCATCTCAGCTCGCAGCCTCCGTCCAGTCTGTCAAGCACCGCCTGCGCGTCCGCCGCAGTAACCTCCGTGACTTCGATCAGCTAAATCTCCAGAGGAAAACGCTGGAGGCTGACAAGGATTTGTTAGACGCTAAAATTGCCGAGTATAAAGCAGCAATGATGTCGATACGTCGTGCGATGCTAAGTGGGACGGATGAAGAGGAGGAGGGGGTTGATCTGTTTGGGATTGTGGAAGGTGATGATGTGGATTTTGCGAGGGTGCACACGATGATGCTGCGCGAGTGCAGGCGGCTCAACGAGGGACTACCAATCTATGCATACCGTAGAAAAATTCTCAATCACATATTCGCTAACCAGGCGAGTTTTACGAGTTCTTTGCAGTTATATTTGTGATGTTTGCAAATCTACAATGCAGTGTGAGCCAGACTTTTATGCTTAGTAGTTAGAACCATAGTGGAAAAGCAGTGTATGGAGTTTTGTTGTGTATATATTATAATTTTGCAATGCGCTGTTAAGTTTTAACTTTGCTTATGTAGGTTAAGTTAATCTGAGTCATCTCTTGTGATTTTAAATATCGGTAGTATTGGCAGAATATTCTTGCTCTAGCTTTTCCAATGGAACTGCACCTAATGATCTTCATTACAAGGTTATGAGGTGCATTTTTGCCGTTGAGGTACCAACATTTTGATCATGTAGTTTGGTCTAATATTCAGTAGTCAGCGTTGCACTTTACCCACAATTTCCCCCCTATGTGGTTTCACTTGTTTGTTACTTTTCTAAATCATGAATAATGACATAAAATTTGTGTTTTAAGTTATGGATCTTTGTTCTCTACAGGTTATGATCTTAATTGGAGAAACTGGTTCTGGGAAAAGCACACAATTGGTTCAGTATCTTGCTGACTCAGGTCTTGCTGCCAACGGTTCAATTGTCTGTACCCAACCTCGAAAAATTGCTGCTATAACGTTGGCACGTAGAGTAGATGAAGAAAGCAATGGCTGCTATGCAGACAATTTTGTGTCGTCATGTTCAACCTTTTCCGGTTCTCGGGGCTTCAGTTCAGAGATCATATTTGGCACAGATAGTTATCTTTTACATCACTGCATGAACGATACGGGCCTGGATGGCGTTTCATACATTATTGTTGATGAAGCTCATGAAAGAAGCTTGAACACTGATCTTCTCTTAGCTTTGATAAAGAAGGAGCTGCTTGATAGGGTGGATTTGCGACTCATTATAATGTCTGCCACTGCTGATGCTAATAGACTAGCTGAATACTTTTATGGCTGTCAAACATTCCATGTTAAAGGGCGAAATTTTCCTGTTGAAATTAAATATATCCCAGATGTATCAGTGGATGCTTCCTTCAATACTGTACCGAACTCTCTGAATGATGCTTGTGCTACTGCTTCCTATGTCAATGATGTTGTAAGGGTGGTAAGTGTGATTCACAAGAATGAAGAAGAGGGTGCCATACTTGCTTTTTTGACATCTCAACTGGAAGTTGAGTGGGCCTGTGAAAACTTCAGCGATGCAAGTGCTGTGGTACTTCCTATGCATGGAAAGCTTTCCCATGTAGAACAGAGTCGTGTTTTCAACAGCTATCCCGGTAAGAGAAAAGTTATCTTCTGCACGAATATGGCTGAAACGTCACTGACCATCAAAGAAGTGAAGTATGTTGTTGATCCTGGACTGGCCAAGGAGAGCAGATTTGTGCCTAGTAGTGGTCTCAATGTGCTGAAAGTAAATTGGATTTCCCAAAGTTCCGCTAATCAACGTGCTGGCCGGGCCGGTCGAACAGGAGCAGGGAAGTGTTACAGGCTTTACTCTGAATCTCACTTCAGAATGATGGAAGTACATCAAGAACCTGAAATCCGGAAAGTTCATCTTGGCACTGCTGTTCTGAGAATACTTGCTTTGGGTGTTAGGGATGCACAGAATTTTGAGTTTGTTGATGCCCCAAATCCAGAAGCAATCAATATGGCTTTGAAGAACCTTGAACAATTGGGTGCTGTCAAATGTAAATGTAATTTGTTTGAGCTGACTGATACTGGACGCTACCTGGTCAAATTGGGAATTGAGCCAAGGCTTGGCAAAATTATGCTTGATTGCTTTGATTCTGGTTTGAGGAAGGAAGGTGTAATTCTAGCTGCTGTTATGGCAAATTCTAGCAGCATATTTTGTAGAGTGGGCACTAATGAGGAGAAACATAAAGCTGACCTTCAGAAGGTCCGATTGTGTCACCAAGATGGAGATCTCTTCACTTTACTCGCTGTTTATAAAAAATGGGAGGATGGGAATGGAAACAGGAATATGTGGTGCTGGCAGAACAGCATCAACGCCAAGACCATGAGGAAGTGCCAGGAAACTATATCAGAGCTTGAAAATTGTCTAAAGCATGAACTCAACATTATTGTCCCAAGTTATTGGTGTTGGAATCCTGAGGTTCCTTCTATGCATGATAAGTTGCTAAAGAGAATTATTCTATCATCTCTTACAGGCAATCTTGCTATGTTTTTAGGACATGAAAAGTTTGGTTACCAGGTGATTTCGACAGATCAGGCTGTGAACCTTCATCCCTCATGCTCATTGCTCAATTATGGCAGCAAGCCAGAGTGGGTGGTGTTTACAGAAATCTTATCAATCCCAAATCAGTATTTGGTATGTGTAACTGCTGTTGATCATGATGCGTTGTATTCAGTTCATTCCATGTCCTTCATTCATCAACTGGAGAAACATAAACTGCAGATAAAAGTGATTAGTGGGCTTGGTCATAATTTATTGCGAAGATTTTGTGGCAAATATGGCCAAAATCAACACAGGATTATCTCACATCTCAAGGAAGAATGCAGGGATGACCGAATAACAGTCGAAATTAACTTCAAAAACAATGAAGTTGTGTTATTTGCTACAAGGCAGGACATAGAAAAGGTCTTTTGCATTGTTAACGGTGCTTTGGAGTGTGAAGCTAAGATGTTGAGGAATGAGTGCCTCGAGAGAAGATTATTTCCTGGGAGGCCTGGCAGTTCTCCTCTTGCATTGTTTGGCTCGGGTGCTGAAATCAAGCATTTGGAACTTGGGAAGAGGTATCTAACAGTAGAGGTTCTCCATCAAAATGCTCATGATATCAATGACAAGGAGCTTATTTTTTTGGTGGGCAGTCTGATCCCCGGTGTCGCTAATTTTCATAAATCAGCTGGGAACTTTCGGATGGCCTCAGATGAAACTAAATGGGGGAAGCTTACATTCCTCAAACCTGAAGATGCTGAAGAAGCTGTGTTAAAATTGAACGGAATAGAGTTTCATGGTTCCTCATTAAAAGTGGTTCCAGTATGTTCTTCTGATAATCGAGGATTACCATTTCCTGCGGTAAGAGCTAGACTATCATGGCCATGTAACCCAAGCAGGGGGCGTGCATTTGGGACCCGTTTGCTCAGGCCCAGGGAAGCACCCATAATTGGCCCTTCTGTTTCTGCATGTGAAGAAGCGCTGATTAGAGAAATTTCTTCGTTCATGCCAAACAAGAGTTTTCCTGGACAAAATTTCCGCGTTGAAGTCTTCCCTCCAGAGGAAAACAATTCAATGATGAGAGCAACTATAACTTTTGATGGAAGTCTTCATCGAGAGGCTGCAAGAGCGCTGGACCATCTTGAAGGAAGCTTTCTTCCTTGTTGTCAACCTTGGCAGATGATACGGTGCAAGCATGTATTTCATAGTACTCTGTCCTGCCCATTACATGTTTACAATGTTATCAGCCAGGAAGTTAATTCTCTGCTTGAGAGCTTCCGAAGCCAGAAAGGTGTGCTTGCATTCCTCATTTTCTGCCTGCTTAAATTTCTTTGCAGTTCTATTGTTTGAATCATGTGTTTTCTTTGCTTTTTTAAAAATGGAACACATAGATTCCATTAAATTTGGCACACGGCTAAATTTCTGGCCACCACACCCCAAACATCACCATGAAAATGGTCCGTCCAAATTACACGATCATCTAGACCCTGATCACACCCCAAGGCTGCAGAAAGATGTGACGTCGTTACTTTTACGATGAATAAATTCTGTACAGTACACATCAAACGAGAGCAGTAACACACTCTTTAAGGTCTTTTACAAGCGCACCGGATGTTGATAAATCATAACCAGTGTTAGACAAAGCTTGTTTAAGCTCTAGGCAGTCGGTCTCCAGGCCAACTCAGCCCATGCCTAAGGAGGTGACATGATGAACATCATGCTGCATTGCTTGAGCTTCCAAGTCCACATGTGACAGGCTTCCTTCACCGGCAGCAATTAAAGCCCCTGGATGATCCCGGACAGCAAATTCCCTATCACCAGCATGCACAGTTTGACAGATAAGCATCAAAGTTTACCTTTAACCACTCCAGAACAGGAGGTTTTCCGGAGCTCACAAATCTGGGTATATTCACTTTCACATTCTGGTGGTGTTCTAAGGATTCAGAAATGTATGTTGCAAATCTTAATTGGAAGTCAGAGACTGGTTCGACTGCGTCTTCTGTGTTACCTTATTGTGGTCAGACCACTAAATACGTGAAAGTGGCAAGCTTCATAACCGCACTGCATCTTTTCCAAAATAAATTTCACAGTTTCTTTAGCTGAGATGCACTTCAAGAGATTCAGCTTTTCTTCTTCGAGGAGCACCGCATGCCAACACATTTTCACAATTTTTTTGCAATTTAAGAGGTGGTCACCATCTTCATTTTGTCATCTCCATAAGGGATTGCGCATAATCGCCTCTCCTTCGAATATTCATTTGCGTTGCTAGTCTCCAAATAAAATGGTTAACTTTACTTGAGCACAGCAAACTCAAAATTCTCTTCCAGACATGATTATACGACTTATCTGCACTATTTGAGCTTCCACAACTGCTGACACCTTGCAAATCATGTTGCTTCATGTAAAATTCATATGCTGACTCCGCCTCCTTTAAATGCATTCCTGCTACTATGTTTCCATGGATCAATGTTAAACGTGAGAATTGACAGAAATAATTAAAAGTTCAGCCAAAAATGATCCTAGTCTTTTATTTATTTATTACCAAATCTGACCCTTCCACTTAGCGCCAGTCTCCTTGGTGTTGAACTTGGCTATGTCAAGGCCATACACTTCGGTATTTGAAAAAACTTAGCACTTTCGTGGAACAAACACGTTCAACGCCATACACCCCGGGGTTGAGCTGTTTGTGCTCGACGCCAGAGTGCATGACGCTGAACTGTGTTACCTTCCTCGTTGCCATTTTTGCCTGCCTCAAGCCATCCACCACATGTGATTTTCCCGGTAGCACGAGGTGAAATAGCAGAGTAGGCATCAGTGATTGCCATCTTGGAGCAGAAGCTTGCAAATAAGTTAAACCTGTACGTGCATGAATAAAGAAAAGAGAAAAAAAAGAGTAAAGGATGAACGCTGCTACTGGGTATGGAAGAATCTTTCTAGGCCAAGCACTGCAGCTTGTTATATAACAAGCCAACACTCACTTTTTTAATTCACCCGTGGGTCAAAGAAAGGAGGCCACGGTTCAACACCATATATGTTGGTGTTGAGCTCTAACAACTCAACACCAGCTGTTGAGCCTATCATGTGTGTTTGCTCCATAAAAATGCTAAGTTTTTTCGACGCCAACATATATGGCGCGAGCAAAAGCGTCAGATTTTGTCAGAAGTTTACATTAGAGTTATTGTTGGCTAAACTTCTAAATGAGGGTCAGTTCTGTCCCTTTTCACCTCTAAAGGAGAGATGGTCATTTAATTGAGGAATTGTAAACATGACATATTAGTGATGCATTATCATTTATTATCACTGCCTTGTTTGTTTCCAGGGGCTAAAAATGGCAAGTAATTTTGATTGGGGGTAGTATGCGTACATACAATATTTTTGGTGTTCCTGTTGGTATGCAACTTTTTTTTTTGGTTGTTGTTAAATTCAGGAGTATGTGTTATTTCTGCTCAGATGTGATTTATTTTCAAGAATCACCGCAAGAGTTTGTTGGTAGATACACTAGTTTACACATGTATGTTTGTGATCACTTGCAAGACTGCAACCAAGGTATACATCCAAGAATCTGTAACATTAGTAAATAGGGATATCCCCTTCCTCTCCTTGATAAGCCTAAATCACAAGTGTTATGCTGCTAATCTTATGTAGTTTCATTTCCGCATTTATATTGTTTGTGTGGTTGTTTGAGACTGCAAAAAGCTTAAGCTTATATCTACTGGTGAGTTTGAAGATGTAATCAGTTTTCTATTTCATACAGGTGTGTCTTACAATTTCGAAAAGACTGATAATGGTATTTTCCGGTTAAAGCTCACTGCAAATGCCACAAAAACAATAGCAGATTTGAGAAGGCCTCTTGAGATTTTGATGAAAGGCAACACTATAAACCACCCTGACCTGACAATAAGTGCAGTTCAGCTACTTATGTCCCATGATGGTGTAGTACATTTGAAATCTATTGAACAAGAAACTGGTACTTACATTCTTTACGACAGACAAAGTCTGAATATTAAAGTCTTTGGGCACCAAGATCAGATGGCTACAGCAGAGACAAAATTGGTGCACGCACTTACAGAGCTCCTTGAGAAGAAGCCCCTGGAAATTAGTCTTCGTGGCCATAACCTCCCTCCAGACTTGATGAAGAAAACAGTAGAGAACTTTGGAGTTGATCTGGAAGGACTTAAGAAAGAAATGCCTGCAGTAAATGTTGAGTTACATAAACAGCGACATCTACTTAAAGTTTGGGGCAGTAAAGAGGATAAGCGAAGGGTTGAAGGGATGATCTCTGAGCTGATAACCTCTGTTAAACAGAATGCCCTGGTTCAACTTCCGTCAGGGAGTGTTGGAGGAAGTAAGGATAAGCAAAGGGTGGATGACAATGAGCTGGCGCAGGATGCGTGCCCTATTTGCTTGTGTGAGACTGAAGACCCTTTTGAGCTTGAATCATGTGGGCACATGTTTTGTTGGGCTTGCTTAGTGGATCAGTGTGAATCTGCCATGAAATCTCATGATGGGTTCCCTGTTTGCTGCCTGAAAACTGGGTGCAAGAAGCCCTTCCTCATAGTTGATTTGAAGCACCTGGTGTCTAATGAGAAGCTGGAGGACCTATTCAGAGCTTCCTTGAGGACATTTGTTGAATCTAGAGCAGGAATGTATCGCTTCTGCCCGACACCCGATTGCCAATCCATCTACCAAGTGGCAGCTCCAGATGCAGAGACCAAGCCTTTTGTCTGCGGGGCTTGCTATGTCGAGATCTGCACCAAGTGCCATCTCGAGTATCATCCTTTCATGTCCTGCGAGGCTTACAAGCAATACAAGGAAGACCCAGACGCGACGCTGCTTGAATGGCGCAGAGGGAAGGAGAATGTGAAGAACTGCCCTTCGTGTGGATACACGATCGAGAAATCTGAGGGTTGCAACCATGTCGAGTGCAGGTGCGGCAGCCACATTTGCTGGGCATGCTTGGCGAACTTCAGGAGCAGCGAGGAGTGTTATGGCCATCTCAGGTCTGCGCACCAATCCTTTGTGGACATTGTGTAGAACCTGGATGTAGATTTTTGCACATGCTGGCTGAATGACTATATTTGTGTATACAATGTAGAAAGGTGATGATGTTGGTCTGTCTGTATATTAACCTTGTTATAATTGCATGATGATAACTAGTGCACATCTGTGTTGAGAATATTTTAACCATTTCATCCATGTTTACTTAAAGCGTTTGGGGACTTCTGTTTACGGATGACTGAGAGCATTGCTCACATCTTCGTGGGTGATTCTTTGTTCCCCTAAAATCACTTTATTGGTTCCATGGTTCCGTTTTTGAGTTCATGCTTGTTCAGTTCTTTGCTTGGCTGGTTTGACGAAGTGTGTGCATGAGAGAGATGGGGGTTTGGATAAGGGCACAGTTCCTTCTCCAAACCAATGAAGCCTGTCAGACCCAGGTGGTCTGAAGAACAGGATTCAAAAAAGGGGAGCTGAACTAGTCGGTTTTACTCGAATTCAGAGGAATGATTATGCGAGTTCTATCTCGTTACAGAGGTTCTAGCCGACCCAGGTGGTCTGAAGAACAAGATTCAGAAAAGGGGAGCTGAACTAGTCGGTTTTACTCGAATTCAGAGGAATGATTATGCGAGTTCTAGCTCGTTACAGAGGTTCTAGCCGGCCAGGAACACTGGCGGCGGCAAGGGGGAAACCCTAACAACAACAAGATACCTACTCCCGATCCCATCTCCTAGCTTTATAGCCTTACAAAGTAGAGTAAAGATGAAGAGAAAAGCAAAACAAAAAGAGAGAGAGTCGCTGTGGTCTTTGCCGGAAAGTGAACAGCGACAGCCTGGACAATCACAACCACACGATGAAGATCAGACGCTCGTAGGGTCATCATAACCGGTGAAGCGGTACGATGATGCCCTGGCCGTGCGATCGATGATGGGTGGCTCCTGACGCTTCCCGCCTGTTAGCCAGAAGTTTGAATTAACTGAATCCCGATTGTAGCGTTCTGAACTTCAGACAGAGTGACCTGGGTCCTGACAACTCCCCCTGTTGCAGATCAGACCTGTCCTCAGGTTTGGAAATTGGGAAACACTTTTTGTATGAATGTGGCATCCTCCCAAGTGGCCTCGTCCAGAGGTAGATTACTCCATTTGATCAGCCATCGAACAACCGGAATGCTGATGTTGCCTTGTACACGCGGAACAAGTTTTCGTTTCAATAGCTCTAGTAAGATTGTTCCATCCGGCTTCACTAGGGGAAGCTTGGGGTTTGGAATTGCCATGGGACCAATATGCTTCTTGAGCTGGCTCATATGAAAGGTATCGTGTAGCTTGCAATCATCTGGGAGGAGGAGCTTGTAAGCCACATTACCAACTTTTTGGATAACTCTGAATGGGCCATAAAATTTGGAGTGCAGCTTGAGACATTTGTGGATGCTGAGAGTGGTATGCCTGTAAGGTTGCAGTTTCAAGTAGACCATGTCGCCAACTTCCAGGGTCCTCTCAGATCTCTTCTTGTCAGCATAATGTTTCATTCTGGTTTGAGCTCTCAAGAGGTTTTCTTTAATATGTGCTGTTGTTTGTTCAGCAGTGAGTACATTAGGGAAATGCTCCATTTCTTCCATAGGATAAAGAGCAGTTTCAGCTAACATATGAGGTGGTCTGCCATAAAGAGCCTGGAAGAGGGTTATCTTGAGAGCTGTGCGGTAGCTAGTGTTGTACCACCACTCAGCTAGGGACAACCAATTGAGCCACTTTTGTGGTTGGATGAAAGCCATGCATCTCAGATAATTTTCCACATTGATTAACTCTTTCTGTCTGACCATCTGACTGGGGGTGATAAGAAGTGCTCAAGTGTAACTTGATGCCCAACTTCTTAAATAGGTCCTGCCAGAGCTTGCTAGTGAAGATTTTGTCTCCGTCTGTAACAATCATAGCTGGTAGCCCATGGAGTTTGAAGATGTTATCAGTGAAAGCCTTGGCTACAGTATTAGCTGTAATGGGGTGCTTCAATGGGATAAAGTGGTTGTATTTGGTGAACCTGTCCACAACAACCAGAATCATGTTCTTGTTGTGAGAAGTAGGAAGACCCTCCACAAAATCCATGCTGATGTGGCACCAAGAAAAATCTGGGACTGGCAGAGGTTGGAGCAGCCCAGGGTACTTGCAGTGTTCAGCTTTGTTGATTTGGCAAGTAGGGCATTGCTTGATATAATCAACAATAAATTGTTTCATGCCAGGCCAGTGGAAGAGAAGTTTAACTCTTTGATATGTAGCTCTATGTCCTGAATGGCCACCTAATTCAAAGCTATGTAAAACAGCTAGCAGTTTAGTTCTGATGCTGTTATCAGCTCCTATCACAATTCTGTTTTTGTATCTGAGCGCACCTTGTTGAACAGTGTAGTTGTTCACAGAGTCAGGATTGACAGCCAATTGAGCTAGTAGGTCCTTGCATCTCTGATCATTTTTGTAGCTATCAACTACTTCAGTTACCCAGGCAGGTTTGATAGTAGAAGCTATTAGAGCATGAATTTTGTGTTGCACCCTGGAAAGTGCATCAGCCACTTTGTTTTTCTTTCCCTGTTTGTACTCCACAGTGTAATTATAACCAAGGAGTTTGACCAAAAGCTTGTGCTGAATTCCTTCAGTGAGTTTTTGTTCTTGTATATATTTCAGACTCTGCTGATCAGTTCTGATGATGAGAGAGGATGCAGCAAAATAATGTTTCCAGTGCTTGAGAGCTTCAATGATCGATAATGCTTCCTTGTCATAAGTGGAGTAAGCAGCTGCTCTAGGACCAATTGCTTTGCTGAAAAATGAAATAGGTCTCCCTTCTTGCATTAGGACTGCACCCAACCCATAGGCACACGCATCAGTTTCCAAGATGAAGGGTTTTGAGAAGTCTGGTAAGGCCAACACTCGGGCTTGTGTCATTTTGTTCTTCAGGGTACTGAAAGCCTGAACTTGTTCTTGCCCCCAAGTGAAATCGTCCTTCTTCAGGGAGTTATACAGTGGCCTGCAAATGAGTCCATAATTTTCCACAAATCTTCTATAGTAACCAGTCAGACCCAAAAAGCTCCTTAGCTGTGTGACATTTTTAGGTTCTGGCCATTGTGTTATTGCCTGAATTTTGACTGGGTCTGTTGCAACTCCATCAGCCCTAATAACATGTCCCAAGTACTCCACTTTAGGATGAGCAAAGACACACTTGCTGGCTTTAAGGTACAACTGGTGTTCCTTAAGTGTTTCAAACACTTGTTGCAAATGAATTATGTGCTCTTTCATATTTTTACCGAACACCAAAATATCATCGAAGAATACTAGTACAAATTTTCTGAGATACTTGGCTAAGATAGTATTCATGAGCATTTGGAAAGTTGCAGGGGCGTTGGTGTAACACCCCGCATGTAACTTTCCATATTTGTAACTCCAACTCTTGCCATTTTCGGCTATGTGTTATGATTTTCCCTCCGTGGTCGGGTTTTGTTTTCGTTTTGCATTTTGTTCATGTCATGCATTTCATATCATGTCATCATGTGCATTGCATTTGCATACGTGTTCGTCTCATGCATCCGAGCATTTTCCCCGTTGTCCGTTTTGCAATCCGGCGCTCCCATCTCCTCCGGTGCACCCCTCTTGTTTTCTTTCGTGAGCGGGTGTCAAACATTCTCGGAATGGGCCGAGGCTTTTCAAGTGGCCTTAGTATACCACCGGTAGGCCACCGGTCAAGTTTCGTTCCATTTGGAGGTCGTTTGGTACTCCAACGGTTAACCAGGTAACCGCAGATGCCTTCTGTGTGTTGCAGCAAAAACCCTTCTCAAAACCAGCCCAAAACCCACCAAACTCTCTTCCATGCTCTAGGTAGTTCGATCACGATCGTGTGGGCGAAAACCGCACCTCATTTGGAGCCTCCTAGCTCCCTCTACCTATATATTTGCCTCCCCTCCCGAAATAGATCGCAGACGAAACCCTAAAAAAACCCCTCGCGCCGCGCCGGACGTGTTCGTACGCCGGCCGGACACTTCGCGCCGCCGCTCTCGGCCACTCACAGGCCGCCACGTCAGCAGCCCGCTGCCGCCGCCGCTGAAGCCCGCCGAGCCCAGCACGGGCCCGTTCGCCGCCTCCGCCGGCTCCCGCGCCAGCACCGCCGCCGCCCGGCCTCCGGCCGTCGCCGCCGCGCCGCCTGGCCTCCGTCGCGCCGCCCCCGCCGCCGGTGCCGTCCGCCGCCATCGCCGGTGTGCGCCGTGCCGCCGGCGCCTCCTCCTCCACCGCCGCGCCGCCGCCTCCCCGCACCGTCGCCTCCTCTTCCCCCCCCCCCAACGCCGGCCGCCGCGGCCTCCCTCTCCTCTCCTCCCGCCGGCGAGCTCCATCGAGGCGAGCTCCCTCTATCGGATCTGGTGAGAACGAACGTTGACTTTCCCCTCGACCCCCCGAAATTTCTCCAAGTCTTTGATTTTTTTTACGATAAGTGCCCATGTTCATCATTGCATAACTCTCTGCATATAGCTCTGTTTCGTGCACATAATATGTCAAATTGTTTGTCTCTTGATGCTCTACATTTTGTTCAATTTCACCATGTTAATTAGAGGCCATATTGATGCCCAAATCTCTGTTGCAAGAGTGCTAGTTGCTGTTATCTTCTGGTTCTTAGCAGAACTTGGAGATTTGTCATTTTTGTATCATTTTATCTGTGCATCTTATGGGCATGAGCTCTACATGTGTTTTGTTGTATGCCATGCCATCTTTCCAAGGGTGTATGCCATGTATTTTTGTGATCTCTGTGGTGACTAGCACAAGCATGCAAACTAGGCCCCGTAATGTTTCTGATTTCAGGGACTTAGTGATTTCTCTAAGTCCTTGTCTGCTGTTATTTTGTTGCCATGTAAACTTGATGCTACAGAGAGATCCATGCATATTTTGGAGATGTTCAGTAAGGATGTTTTGTAGATAGTGTTGTAATTGATCCATTCCTGCCCTTGTTTGCAATTATGGAATGCCATAGCATGACTCAATCTTGCTCTACTTTTGCTATAAAATATTTCTGGCAGATTCTTAACATGATATGCAATTTTGCCAAGCTTATTGTAGTTGATCCATACATGCTATGCTCTTGTTCTTTCCATGAATAGCTTCATAAACATGCCATCTTGCTGTAGTTATGCTTTTTTTGTCTTGCATTGCCTTGTGGTGAGTGCATCAAGCTCACAAACATGCCTTCATATTATTGTTTCTGCCATGCTCTGTTTTCTGCCAAGTCTGAAACCTGATAACGAAACTTGCTATGTTTACATGCTTGCCATCATATCTTCTGATCCTTTTTGGCTTATAGTCAGTAAGGGACTTTTGTCATATGCATTTAGTAGAACACTTCCATGCCTTGTTTTGCTATGTTAACTTCCTGTAGCATGTTGTTTTCGTGCTCTGAACATTGCTACCTGATGCTGTTTTCTGCCATGTCCAGTAATTTCACCAAGTCTGTGAACCTGATATCTTTTGCACTTTTGCCATGCTTGTTTGACCTTGTTATGTTGTGAACTAGCCGTAGCTCAGTGTTCATCTTTTGTCAAGAATCTCCTGTAGATTACTGCCATATGCTTTGTTGCTATGTTGGAGTGCTGTAGCATTGTTACTTGTTGCATTTTAAGTGCTATCATGCTGTTAATCGCATATTCGTGTCATTCTTGTTTTGCTTGCCATTTGCAAACCGTGCATCCGTTTCCGGTGATCTTTATATCGATTTCGACCGAAACCATCTCATCTTTCCAGTGGCATGCTTGGTTTGCCAAGTTACTACCTTGTTCATCATTTTCCTTCCGGAGCACGCATATGCATCGCATATCATATCTCGCATATCATACATGTTTTGCATCATGTTGCTCGTGCATTTCTCGTGATTGATTGTGGTTCCGTTGCTTGTGTTCTTGTCTTGGGTAGAGCCGGGAGACGAGTTCGTGAACGAGGAACCTGTTGAGTACGCTTACGAGGATCAAGCTTTCGACAACTCTGAGAACCTTGCAGGCAAGATGACCACCCCTCGAAATCACTTCTATCTTTGCTTTGCTAGTTGTTCGCTCTATTGCCATGCTCCGCTACCTATCACTTGCTATATCATGCCTCCCATATTGCCATGTCAGCCTCTAACCATCCTTTCCTAGCAAACCATTGTTTGGCTATGTTACCGCTTTTGCTCAGCCCTTCTTATAGCGTTGCTAGTTGCAGGTGAAGTTGAAGTTGTTCCTTTTTGGAACATGGATATGTTAGGATATCACAATATCTCTTATTTAATTAATGCATCTATATATATTTGGTAAAGGGTGGAAGGCTCGGCCTTATGCCTGGTGTTTTGTTCCACTCTTGCCGCCCTAGTTTCTGTATACCGGGATTATGTTCCTTGAGTTTGCGTTCCTTACGCGGTTGGGTGATTTATGGGACCCCCTTGACAGTTCACCTTGAATAAAACTCCTCCAGCAAGGCCCAACCTTGGTTTTACCATTTGCCACCTAAGCCTTTTTCCCCCGGGTTTTCGCGAGCCCGAGGGTCATCTTTATTTTAAACCCCCGGACCAGTGCTCCTTCGAGTGCTGGCCCAAACCGAGCGATGTCCGGCGCCCCCTGGGCAACCAGGGTCTATGCCAACCCGACGTCTGGCTCATCCGTTGTGCCCTGAGAACGAGATATGTGCAGCTCCTATCGGGATTTGTCGGCACATTCGGGGACTTTGCTGGTCTTGTTTTACCATTGTCGAAATGTCTTGTAAACCGGGATTCCGAGACTGATCGGGTCTTTCCGGGAGAAGGTTTATCCTTCGTTGACCGTGAGAGCTTATGATGGGCTAAGTTGGGGCACCCCTGCAGGGTATTATCTTTCGAAAGCCGTGCCCGCGGTTATGAGGCAGATGGGAATTTGTTAATGTCCGGTTGTAGAGAACTTGTCACTTGACCCAATTAAAATACATCAACCGTGTGTGTAGCCGTGATGGTCTCTTCTCGGCGGAGTCCGGGAAGTGAACACGGTCTGAGTTATGTATGACGTAAGTAGGAGTTCAGGATCACTTCTTGGTCATTGCTAGATGACGACCGTTCCGTTGCTTCTCTTCTCGCTCTCATTTGCGTATGTTAGCCACCATATATGCTTATTGCCGCTGCAGCTCCACCTCACTACACCATCCTTTCCTATGAGCTTAAATAGTCTTGATCTCGCGGGTGTGAGATTGCTGAGTCCTCGTGACTCACGGATTCTACCAAAACAGTTGCAGGTGTCGACGATGCCAGTGCAGATGATGGGGTCGATCTCAAGTGGGAGTTCGACGAGGAACGTGGTCGTTACTATGTGTCTTTTCCTGATGATCAGTAGTGGAGCCCAGTTGGGACGATCGGGGATCTAGCATTTGGGGTTGTCTTATTTTCATCTGGATTTTGACCGTAGTCGGTCTATATGTGTGTATTTTGGATGATGTATGAAATATATTTATGTATTGTGTGAAGTGGCGATTGTAAGCCAACTCTTCTTGCGACAAAACCACTATGCGGTTATGCCTCTAAGTCGTGCCTCGACACGTGGGAGATATAGCCGCATCGTGGGCGTTACAAGTTGGTAATCAGAGCCATCCCCGACTTAGGAGCCCCCTGCTTGATCGAATCGCTGGCGTTGTTGAGTCTAGAACAAAAATGTTTTGAGTCTTAGGATTATATATATCGGAGAGTAGGATTCTTTTTACTCCTGAGTCCCTTCGTCGCTCTGGTGAGGTCTCCTGACGTAGAAGTTTTGACTATTCTCTCCTCAAATTTCACTAAAAAAAATTTAGGATCACGCGGGTATCTTGGAATCGTTCCGATGGTTTTGTGACGAGAACATTGTTCTTGGTGCCTCCTGACATTTAGGGGTTGTGGCAGTGTCCCGGGGAGTTGAGCTCCGAGGTGTTGTCGTCACAATTTTATCGTTGCAGTTCTGAAATACCTGAGTTTCGCCGACATCGAAATCTCTTTTATGCAGTTGTTGGTGAGATCACCTCGACGCCACCCAGTACTGGGGCGGGAGTTCGGGAGTATTGCCATAACTTGTATAACGGATGTTTTTCGAAGGTTGAGGTACACGATTTCCGAAGGTTTCTTGGTTATGTGTTGACGGATGGATACAGCTGGATCTAGGGATTGTTAGTTTGGGTGATATATTTTGTGTCCCCTGTATCCCCAACACCAGATTGCATAACCAGAAAGTTTCGGGAGTTTATAAGTGGGAATTCAAGTAGCCTTAGGATATCTTTCCGACAGACGCATGATATGAGATTGGGGTTCGACGTCTAGTGGTCCGCCTGTACACGGTTGGTTTTACAGTGGTCTCGTAGTGTCTTAAAGAGTCCTTGGCTATGCCGACTTGGGGACGCTTCATATGTCATGTGCACAACCTTGTACATGATGGTGCTGTACGATTGAGCCCGTGTGGGCCCCACCACGAAAACTTCGGACGAAATCTCTATCATATGTTTGTTCCGGCTTATTTTGCAAGCCAATACTTTGTTTTGTTTTGTATTATGATATTCGAGTTGCTTCGAAGTCAATTGTTGAATCCATATCTTTTTCAAGTGGCTTCTCAACTTTATGGAAGTGTGATGATTTACTATGGAATTCATTCGTTCATCCTCGTTCGAATGTTTATTGTAAAGACTATATGTTGCAATTTCTATCCGTTGATTCTACTTATCTATTTGTCTATCAAGATGCTAACGGATGTCACCCTCTTCAGGATGGCTCCGCCAACGCGTCAGAATCCGGATTGCAATGAAGGGAGTCAAGCGAACCCTCCGCCACCACCTCCACCTCCGGAGGCATGGCAAGCTATCATGGCAGCCACCAACGCCAATGCTCAGATGATTCTGCAACTCTTGCAAGAACGCACCCAAGGGCAAGGCAATCAAGGCAATCAAGGTCAAGGCAACAATCAGCCTCACTTTTCTACTCTCAACCAGTTTCTCGCAAATCAGCCCAAGTCTTTCAGCTACTGTGCCGAGGCCACGGATGCCGATGATTGGCTCGTGGACATCAACAAGCATTTTGAATGTAGCAATGTCAGGCCTGAGGACTATGTCAAGTTCGCTTCTTTTCAGCTCAAGGACCAAGCTGCTGATTGGTATCAACAATACAAAGATTCCAGAGAAGGTCGTGTGATCACTTGGACAGACTTCTATCGGGATTTCAAAGCGCACCACATTCCACAAAGTGTTGTTGAGAGCAAGCGTGAGGAGTTCCGCAATCTCAAGCAAGGCAACATGTCTGTGTATCAATACAACATCCAGTTTCAGAAACTTGCTCGCTTCGCTAAACAAGACGTTCCTGATGAAAAGAGCATGATCTATCACTTCAGAGGTGGCCTTAGAGACGATCTGCAGTTAGCTCTCGTTCTTGTTGAGCCTACTCAGTTTGATCAATTCTATAACATGGCACTGAAGCAAGAGGCTGCTTAGCTCAAGTGTGAGGCTTCTAAGAAAAGAGTCAGAGACGCAGTTCAGTCTTCTTCTTCCTCACTTGTGACTGCTAAGCAACAGAAGTTCTGGTTGCCTCCTCCTCCTCCGTTTCGTCAGCCTTACCAGCATAAGAACAAAGGTGGCCATGGTTCTTCCAACTCTGGCTATCAGAACAAGTCTCAGAATCAAGCTCCAAAGTCCAATGCTCCTTATCACCGTCCACTCTCAAAGGTGACTTGCAACAAGTGTCAGCAGAAAGGTCACTATGCTAACAAATGCTTCAACCAAAGGCGGCTGCCTCCTCCTCCTCCTGTCAGATCTTCCAGCAATGCAGTGGTCAAGCATAATCCAAAGTTTGCAAAGGTGAACATGATGAATGCAGCTCAAGCGGAGGAATCGACTGATGTGATAATGGGTAATCTTCCTGTTAATGATATTCCTGCAAAAGTTCTTTTTGATACTGGTGCATCTCTTTCTTTCATTTCAAGACCTTTTGTTGCCAAGCATGAGTTTGTGACGGAAAAGATTCCTATCCCGTTGAAGGTTGTGTCTCCGGGCAAGCAAATGACATCTAATAATTGTGTCCCGGATGTTTCCATCAAGATGGGGAACTATAAATTTCAGTCTTGTCCAGTTGTTCTTGGTGACTCGGATATTGATCTAATTCTCGGGATGGACTGGCTTTCTAAGCACAAAGCTCAACTTGATTGTGCTGCCAGGGAAATTCTATTGACACACTCTTCTGAGGATGTTATCATTTATGCCGCTCGTGATGAAACCATTCGGTTTTTTCTCTCAATGAGAAGGGAGAATTGAATGCCATCTCTCAAATTCCAGTCGTTTGTGAGTATCAAGATGTCTTTCCAGAAGAGCTTCCGGGTATGCCTCCTCATCGGCCAGTTGAGTTCGTTATCGAACTAGAGCCTGGCACTGAACCCGTTTGCAAGCGTCCATACAAGCTTGGACCCAACGAGCTGAAGGAATTGAAGAAACAGCTCGATGAACAAGAGCGTCTGGGTTTGATCAGACCGAGTTCTTCTCCATGGGGTTGTGGTGTTCTTTTTGTCAAGAAGAAGGATGGCACGGACCGACTTTGTGTCGACTACCGTCCATTGAACAAGAAAACAATCAAGAACAAGTACCCACTTCCCAACATCAATGAGCTATTCGAGCAACTCAAAGGTGCTAAAGTGTTCTCCAAGCTTGACCTTCGTATGGTGTCGTGGAATTGTCACGGCAGATGTCCTTAGCGTGAGGACTTTGTCGTGAGGCCAATGCATCTATGCGGTAGCTTGAGAGGGGTTGGGCGGAATCGAGAGACGCAACACAAGACAAGGATTTAGACAGCTTCGGGCCCCGGGAAACATCATCCGGTAATAGCCCTACATGCTGTTTGTGGCTAGGTCTCATTATGCTCATGAGAGAGTCGCCGGTAAGCCGGCTCTTTGTGTCTAGCCCTAGAGATTGTTTCTTGTTGCTTGTCCCTCTTTGGGGAGCCCTGCCCCCTCCTTATATAAGTTGGAGGGGCAGTTTACATATGGAGTCCTAGTAGGACTAGGGCTAGTCTATCTTTTCTTACAAGTTGAATACAAGTCCGGGTCTTGCTTCCGCGTAAAGGAAATATTCGTCATCCCTTTCCTTTTAAGCCGGCCTACCATAACGTAAGCCGGCCTTCTGGGCCTTGAGCCTCTTGGGCCCCCGGGTCTTGTCGCTCCTCTGATCCGCTTGCCAGGTCACCCATAAATCGCCAGACTCGGGCGGGTCACTTAGTGAGTCGTCCAGTCAGGGCGGGTCATTAGTATGTCGCCAAGTCCGGCCGGGTTATACATCCGGCCGGGTCATACCGCGGGGTATATCCCCGACATTAGCCCCCAAGTTTAATTTGGATTTATCCATGTTAAACTGATCTGCAACATAAACACAAGAACAAATTGACAGGTTGTGCTCCGGGTTAAATATTCTTGTAAGCCGGCACTTGATCATCCTTAAGTCCTGGTCATCTCCTCCTTGATACATGCCCATGAACTTATAGCAAATCTCCTTTAGTAGATATGTTCCAACTTTTGTGAATGCAAAAAATCCAGACACTTCTTTTGAGAGATCCGGGTCAATAGGCCAGCTTCAGAGTCAATTTGCTGGCATTGGTCTCTTGTAGAGAAATATTGTAAGAAATAATCCACTTGAATCGGCTTCCAAAGCGCTGGCTTAAAACATATTGGTCTTGAAATACTCATCTGACTTTCAGCTGGGTTGAAGAAGTAAGACTTGTCGGTTTATCAAAATTGCCGGCTTGTAAATATTGATAGCACCGGGTCATAACTGTTGCCGACGTCGGGTCATAATTATTGGTGACGCCGGATCATGATTGTTGCAAACACCGGGTCAATTTGATCCTCCTGACTTGCTCAAAACTGATAATTTGAAGATTTTTCTCCCTTATATCCATATTACCTGTAGCCCCCAAGTCTTGAGCAGAACAAAGTGATGGTTTAAGACTTGCTCCAATAAATGTTGCAACCTTGAAGAAATATAAATGTTGCTCCATATTACCTGCATTTGGGGTTGTCTTATTTTCATCTGGATTTTGACCGTAGTCGGTCTATATGTGTGTATTTTGGATGATGTATGAAATATATTTATGTATTGTGTGAAGTGGCGATTGTAAGCCAACTCTTTATCCCATTCTTGTTCATTACATGGGATTGTGTGAAGATGACCCTTCTTGCGACAAAACCACTATGCGGTTATGCCTCTAAGTCGTGCCTCGACACGTGGGAGATATAGCCGCATCGTGGGCGTTACAGTTGGTTAAACCAAAGGGCATGACCAAGTATTCATAGTGTCCACAGTGAGTGCTAAAAGCAGTTTTTCAAATATCCTCTTCCTTCATTCTGATCTGGCGGTACCCACTTCTGAGATCTAGTTTAGTGAAAACAGTGGCTCCATGCAATTCATCCAACAAGTCCTCAATAACAGGGATGGGGTACTTGTTTTTGATTGTTTGAGCATTGAACTTTCGGAAATCATTGCAAAGTCTCCAAGATAGATCTTTCTTTTTCACTAAAATTGCAGTAGAAGAATATGGACTTGAACTGTCTCTGATCACTTTGTTTTTAATCATTTCTTGAATGATATTTTCCATAGCCTCCTTTTGGTGATAAGGCAATCTGTAGGGCCTTTTGTTTATCACTTTTGCATCAGGTTCAAAAGGGATTGCATGATCTACATTTCTCTTAGGGGGTAAATCAGTAGGAGTGCCAAATATATCCTTGTACTGACCCAGAAGTTCTTGGACAGGAGGTCGGACAATAGTGTCCTCATGTTCTGTCAAAGCAATTCTGTTTAACAGCAGCACAGCCCCACAGATATTATCATCAGACAGGTGCTCCATGCTGTCCATTTCCTGGACTGGTTCACTAAGGAGGCTTTCATCTTTGAAAATTCTCTTCTCTCCTGATTTCAGTGTTACTTGTACTTCCATTTCCTCAAAATCTAGCTGGACAGGACTAACAGTTTTCATCCAATCAGCTCCCAATATCACATCATAACCTTGCAACTGTAGGACTCTGAAATCATGGGAAAATTCAGTTCCTTGCACAACAGAAGGACACTGGAGGGCAATGGATTCAGTCCATAGAGTTGCTCCATTTGCAACTAGCACTTTCTTTTTCTTCGTTGGAGTGAGGGCACACAGAGCAAGTTGTGCTAGTGCAGGTGTTACAAATGTTGCAGTGCTGCTACTATCAATGAGGGCAGTAGCAGGTTTGTTTCCCAGCATGACTGTAAGAGTGAAGCTCAGCTTGGAGGAAGTGACTCCCATGAGGGCATGCATAGAAATTTGCAAAGGGGGATCATCCAGGTCAGTGGGTGGGGGAGCTTCAGTATCATCAGCAGTGTAGTAGACCAATTCTGCATCATCAGGGCAGGTCTCTTGCAAAGCTTGTATCTGCATTTGATTTGCAAGCTTGCAAACTTTCTTGTGGACAGGAAACCATGGTTCTTTGTGTTGGGGAACGTAGTAATTTCAAAAAAAATCCTACGCACACACATGATCATGGTGATGCATAGCAACGAGAGGGGAGAGTGTTGTCCACGTACCCTCGTAGACCGAAAGCGGAAGCGTTAGCACAAGGCGGTTGATGTAGTCGTACGTCTGCACGATCCGACCGATCCAAGTACCGAACGTACGGCACCTCCGAGTTCAGCACACGTTCAGCTCGATGACGTCCCGCGAACTCCGATCCAGCAGAGCTTCACGGGAGAGTTCCGTCAGCACGACGGCGTGGTGACGGTGATGATGTTGCTACCGACACAGGGCTTCGCCTAAGCACCGCTACGATATGACCGAGGTGGAATATGGTGGAGGGGGGCATCGCACACGGCTGGAATAGATCAACAGATCAACTTGTGTGTATAGAGGTGCCCCCTGCCCCCGTATATAAAGGATCAGGGGGAGGAGGCCGGCGGCCAGAAGGAGGGCGCGCCAGGGAGGAGTCCTACTCCCACCGGGAGTAGGACTCCCTCTTTTCCTAGTTGGAGTAGGAGGGGGAAAGGAAGGGAAGGAGAGAGGGGGAAGGAAAGGGGGCGCCGCCCCCTCCTTGTCCAATTCGGACTAGAGGGGGAGGGGGCGCGCGGCCAGCTCTAGCCTCCCCTCCTCTTCTCCACTAAGGCCCATCTTGGCCCATTAAACTCCCCGGGGGGTTCCGGTAACCCCCCGATACTCTTGTATATGTCCGAAACTCCCCGAAACCATTCCGGTGTCCGAACATAGTCGTCCAATATATCAATCTTTATGTCTCGATCATTTCGAGACTCCTCGTCATGTCCGTGACCATATACGGGACTCCGAACTACCTTCGGTACATCAAGACACAAAACTCATAATACCGATCGTCATTTAACTTTAAGCGTGCGGACCCTACGGGTTCGAGAACTATGTAGACATGACCGAGACATGTCTCCGGTCAATAACAAATAGCGGAACCTGGATGCTCATATTGGCTCCTACATATTCTATGAAGATCTTTATCGGTCAAACCGCATAACAACATACGTTGTTCCCTTTGTCATCGGTATGTTACTTGCCCGAGATTTGATCGTCGGTATCTCAATACCTAGTTCAATCTCGTTACCGGCAAGTCTCTTTACTCGTTCCGTAATACATCATCCCGCAACTAACTCATTAGTTACAATGCTTGCAAGGCTTATAGTGATGTGCATTACCGAGAGGGCCCAGAGATACCTCTCCGACAATCGGAGTGACAAATCCTAATCTCGAAATACGCCAACCCAACAAGTACCTTTGGAGACACCTGTAGAGTACCTTTATAATCACCCAGTTACATTGTGACGTTTGGTAGCACACAAAGTGTTCCTCCGGTAAACGGGAGTTGCATAATCTCATAGTCATAGGAACATGTATAAGTCATGAAGAAAGCAATAGCAACATACTAAATGATCAAGTGCTAAGCTAACGGAATGGGTCAAGTCAATCACATCATTCTCCTAATGATGTGATCCCGTTAATCAAATGACAACTCATGTCTATGGTTAGGAAACTTAACCATCTTTGATTAACGAGCTAGTCAAGTAGAGGCATACTAGTGACACTATGTTTGTCTATGTATTCACACATGTATTATGTTCCCGGTTAATACAATTCTAGCATGAATAATAAACATTTATCATGAAATAAGGAAATAAATAATAACTTTATTATTGCCTCTAGGGCATATTTCCTTCAGTCTCCCACTTGCACTAGAGTCAATAATCTAGTTCACATCTCCATGTGATTTAACATCAATAGTTCACATCTTTATGTGGTTAACACCCATAGTTCACATCGATATGTGACCAACACCCAAAGGGTTTACTAGAGTCAGTAATCTAGTTCACATCGCTATGTGATTAACACCCAAAGAGTACTAAGGTGTGATCATGTTTTGCTTGTGAGATAATTTTAGTCAACGGGTCTGTTACATTCAGATCCGTAAGTATTTTGCAAATTTCTATGTCTACAATGCTCTGCACGGAGCTACTCTAGCTAATAGCTCCCACTTTCAATTTGTATCCAGATTGAGACTTTAGAGTCATCTAGATCAGTGTCAAAACTTGCGTCGACGTAACCCTTTACGATGAACCTTTTGTCACTTCCATCATCGAGAAACATATCCTTATTCTACTAAGGATAATTTTGACCGCTGTCCAGTGATCTACTCCTAGATCACTATTGTACTCCCTTGCCAAACTCAGTGGTAGGGTATACAATAGATCTGGTACACAGCATGGCATACTTTATAGAACCTATGGCTGAGGCATAGGGAATGACTTTCATTCTCTTTCTATCTTCTGCCGTGGTCGGGCTTTGAGTCTTACTCAATTTCACACCTTGTAACACAGGCAAGAACTCTTTCTTTGACTGTTCCATTTTGAACTATTTCAAAATCTTTTCAAGGTATGTACTCATTGAAAAAACTTATCAAGCGTCTTGATCTATCTCTATAGATCTTGATGCTCAATATGTAAGCAGCTTCACTGAGGTCTTTCTTTGAAAAACTCCTTTCAAATACTCCTTTATGCTTTCCAGAAAATTCTACATTATTTCCGATCAACAATATGTCATTCACATATATTGATCAGAAATGTTGTAGTGCCCCCACTCACTTTCTTGTACATACAGGCTTCACCACAAGTCTGTATAAAACTATATGCTTTGATCAACTCATCAAAGCGTATATTCCAACTCCGAGATGCTTGCACCAGTCCATAGATGGATCGCTGGAGCTTGCACATTTTGTCAACACCTTTAGGATCGACAAAACTTCTGGTTGCATCATATACAACTCTTCTTTAAGAAATCCATTAAGGAATGTAGTTTTGACATCCATTTGCCAGATTTCATAAAATGTGGCAATTTGCTAACATGATTCGGACAGACTTAAGCATCGCTACGAGTGAGAAAATCTCATCGTAGTCAACACCTTGAACTTTGTCAAAAACCTTTTTTTTCGACAAGTCTAGCTTTGTAGATAGTAACACTACTATGAGCGTCCGTCTTCCTCTTGAAGATCCATTTATTTTCTATGGCTTGCCGATCACCGGGCAAGTCAACCAAAGTCCACACTTTGTTCTCATACATGGATCCCATCTCAGATTTCATGGCCTCAAGCCATTTTTGCGGAATCTGGGCTCGTCATCGCTTCCTCATAGTTCGTAGGTTCGTCATGGTCAAGTAACATGACCTCCAGAACAGGATTACTGTACCACTCTGGTGCGAATCTTACTCTGGTTTACCTACGAGGTTCAGTAGTAACTTGATCTGAAGTTACATGATCATCATCATGTAGCTTCCTCACTAGTTGGTGTAGTAGTCACAGGAACAGATTTCTGTGATGAACTACTTTCCAATAAGGGAGCAGGTACAGTTACCTCATCAAGTTCTACTTTCCTCCCACTCACTTCTTTCGAGAGAAACTCCTTCTCTGGAAAGGATCCATTCTTAGCAACAAATATCTTGCCTTCGGATCTGTGATAGAAGGTGTACCCAACTGTCTCCTTTGGGTATCCTATGAAGACACATTTCTCCGATTTGGGTTTGAGCTTATCAGGATGAAACTTTTTCTTATAAGCATCACAACCCCAAACTTTAAGAAATGACAACTTTGGTTTCTTGCCAAACCACAGTTCATACGGTGTCGTCTCAACAGATTTAGATGGTGCCCTTTTTAACGTGAATGCAGCTGTCTCTAATGCATAACCCCAAAACTATAGTGGTAAATCGGTAAGAAACATCATAGATTGCACTATATCCAATAAAGTACGGTTATGACGTTCGGACACACCATTATGCTGTGGTGTTCCAGGTGGCACGAATTTGTGAAACTATTCCACATTGTTTTAATTGAAGACCAAACTTGTAACTCAAATATTTGTCTCCGCGATCAGATTGTAGAAACTTTATTTTCTTGTCATGATGATTTTCCACTTCACTCTGAAATTCTTTGAACTTTTCAAATGTTTCAGACTTATGTTTCATCAAGTAGATATACCCATATCTGCTCAAATCATCTGTGAAGGTCAGAAAATAACGATACTCGCCGCGAGCCTCAACACTCATCGGACCGCATACATTAGTATGTATTATTTCCAATAAGTCAGTTGCTCGCTCCATTGTTCCGGAGAACGGAGTCTTAGTCATCTTGCCCATGAGGCATGGTTCGCAAGAATCAAGTGATTCATAATCAAGTGATTCCAAAAACCCATCAGCATGGAGTTTCTTCATGCGCTTTACACCAATATGACCTAAACGGCAGTGCCACAAATAAGTTGCACTGTCATTATTAACTTTGTATCTTTTAGCTCCAATATTATGAATATGTGTATCACTATAATCGAGATCCAATAAACCATTTTCATTGGGTGTATGACCATAGAAGGTTTTATTCATGTAAATAGAACAACAATTATTCTCTAATTTAAATGAATAACCATATTGCAATAAACATGACCAAATCATATTCGTGCTCAACGCAAACACCAAATAACATTTATTTAGGTTCAACACTAATGCCGAAAGTATAGGGAGTGTGCGATGATGATCATATTGATCTTGGAACTGCTTCCAACACACATCGTCACTTCACTCTTAACTAGTTTCTGTTCATTCTGCAACTCCCGTTTCAAGTTACTACTCTCAACTGAACTAGTATCAAATACCGCGGGGTTGCTATAAACACTAGTAAAGTACACATCAATAACATGTATATCAAATATACCTTTGTTCATTTTGCCATCTTTCTTATCCGCCAAATACTTGGGGCAGTTCCGCTTCCAGTGACTAGTCCCTTTGCAGTAGAAGCACTTAGTCTCAGGCTTAGGTCCAGACTTGGGCTTCTTCACTTGAGCAGCAACTTGCTTGCCGTTCTTCTTGAAGTTCCCCTTCTTCCCTTTGCCCTTTTCTTGAAACTAGTTGTCTTGTTAACCATCAACACTTGATGTTTTTCTTGATTTCTACCTTCGTCAATTTCAGCATCACGAAGAGCTTGGGAATCGTTTCTGTTATCCCTTGCATATTATAGTTCATCACGAAGTTCTAGCAACTTGGTGATAGTGACTAGAGAACTTTTTCAATCACTATCTTATCTGGAAGATTAACTCCCACTTGATTCAAGTGATTGTAGTACTCAGACAATCTGAGCACATGCTTACTGGTTGAGCTATTCTCCTCCATCTTGTAGGCAAAGTAATGTCAGAGGTCTCATACCTCTCGACACGGGCATGAGTATGAAATACCAATTTCAACTCTTGGAACATCTTATATGCTCCGTGGCGTTCAAAACATTTTTGAAGTCCCAGTTCTAAGCCGTAAAGCATGGTGCACTAAACTATCAAGTAGTCATACCTCTCGACTCGGGCATGAGTCTGAAATACCAATTTAAGCTCTTGGAACATCTCATATGCTCCATCACATTCAAAAACATTTTCGAAGTCCCGGTTCTAAACCGTAAAGTATGGTGCACTTAAACTATCAAGTAGTCATCATACCGAGCTTTGTCAAACATTCATAACGTCTGCATCTACTCCTACAATAGGTCTGTCACCTAGCGGTGCATCAAGGACATAATTCTTCTGTGCAACAATGAGGATAATCCTCAGATCACGGACCAAGTCCGCATCATTGCTACTATCATCTTTCAACTTATTTTTCTCTAGGAACATATCAAAAATAAAACAGGGGAGCTAAACGCGAGTTATTGATCTACAACATAGACATGCTAATACTACCAGGACTAAGTTCATGATAAATTAAAGTTCAATTAATCATATTACTTAAGAACTCCCACTTAGATAGACATCCCTCTAATCATCTAAGTGATCACGTGATCCATATCAACTAAACCATGTCCGATCATCACGTGAGATGGAGTAGTTTTCAATGGTGAACATCACTATGTTGATCATATCTACTATATGATTCATGCTCGACCTTTCGGTCTTAGTGTTCCGAGGCCATATCTGCATATGCTAGGCTCGTCAAGTTTAACCTGAGTATTCCATGTGTGCAACTGTTTTGCACCCGTTGTATTTGAACGTAGAGCTTATCACACCCGATCATCACGTGGTGTCTCAGCACGAAGAACTTTCGCAATGGTGCATACTCAGGGAGAACACTTATACCTTGAAATTTAGTGAGAGATCATCTTATAATGCTACCGTCGATCTAAGCAAAATAAGATGCATAAAAGATAAACATCACATGCAATCAATATAAGTGATATGATATGGCCATCATCATCTTGTGCTTGTGATCTCCATCTCCGAAGCACCGTCATGATCACCATCGTCCCCGGCGCGACACCTTGATCTCCATCGTAGCATCGTTGTCGTCTCGCCAACTATTGCTTCTACGACTATCGGTACCGCTTAGTGATAAAGTAAAGCAATTACAGGGCGATTGCATTGCATACAATAAAGCGACAACCATATGGCTCCTGCCAGTTGCCGATAACTCGGTTACAAAACATAATCATCTCATACAATAAAATATAGCATCACGCCTTGACCATATCACATCACAACATGCCCTGCAAAAACAAGTTAGACGTCCTCTACTTTGTTGTTGCAAGTTTTACGTGGCTGCTATGGGTTGAGCAAGAACCGTTCTTACCTACGCATCAAAACCACAACGATGGTTCGTCAAGTTAGTGTTGTTTTAACCTTCATAAGGACCGGGCATAGCCACACTCAGTTCAACTAAAGTTGGAGAAACTGACACCCGCCAGCCACCTATGTGCAAAGCACGTCGGTAGAACCAGTCTCGCGTAAGCGTACGCGTAATGTCGGTCCGGGCCGCTTCATCCAACAGTACCGCCGAACCAAAGTATGACATGCTGGTAAGCAGTGTGACTTGTATCTCCCACAACTCACTTGTGTTCTACTCGTGCATATAACATCTACGCATAAACCTGGCTCGGATGCCACTGTTGGGGAACATAGTAATTTCAAAAAAATCCTACGCACAGACAGGATCATGGTGATGCATAGCAACAAGAGGGGAGAGTGTTGTCCACGTACCCTCGTAGACCGAAAGCGGAAGCGTTAGCACAACGCGGTTGATGTGGTCGTACGTCTTCACGATCCGACCGATCCAAGTACCGAACGTACGGCACCTCCGAGTTCAGCACACGTTCAGCTCGATGACGTCTCGCAAACTCCGATCCAGCAGAGCTTCACGGGAGAGTTCCGTCAGCACGACGGCATGGTGACGGTGATGATGTTGCCCAAAGAGAGCATCATAAAACACGTGACAAACACATCTAAGTCTAACATACTTCCTATGCATAGGCATCTTATAAGCAAACAAATTTGCAAGGCAAGCAAAAACTAGCATATGCAAGGAAGAAGCAAGTGACGATAGCAATCTCAACATAACGAGAGGTAATTTAGCAACATGAAAATTTCTACAACCACATTTTCCTCTCTCATAATAATTACATGTGGGATCATAAGCAAATTTAACAAAGTAGCTATCACATAAAATATTTTCAACACGATCCACATGCATGCGAAGTTGACACTCTTCCAAAATAGTGGTATTAACATTAACTAAAGTCGTGACCTCTCCAAACTCACTTTTATCAAAAATATCATAAGATTGAACATACTCCAAATATGTGGGATCTAAAGTTGACATTCTTCCAAACCCACTTTCAATAATATTGCAATCACTATTATCAATCTCATATTCATCATGGGGCTTAAATAAATTTTCAAGATCATAAGGAGAATCACCCCAATAATGATCATTGCAACAAGTAGTAGACATAGCAAAACTAGCATCCCCAAGCTTAGGGTTCTGCATATTATTAGCACAATTGACATCAAGAGAATTTATAGTAAAATCATTGCAATCATGCTTTTTATCGAAGGAACTATCAAGTATGGGTGCAATAGCAACGATCTCATGTTTAACATAAGGAACTATAGCAAATTTATCTTCATAAATATTGGCATCATGGCCACAAGAATAGCAAGCATCATGTTGATCAAGGGATATTTCAATCAAATCATCAGAATCATAATTATCTATAGATTCATGCATATCACTATTTTCTTCCTCCATAGATTCCTGCGAAATATTAGCTTCTTCTTGGACAGCGGAGGAGTCCTCAATATATGGTTTAACATAGGCATTGGAAGCATAATATGATAACAATATTTAAGTATGGCAAAATTTTCAGATTTGTAAAGAGTAGCACCATACGTTTCAATCAAAGAAGCAATTTCATAAGCACCCTTAAAAGCAACAAATTCTTCAATTTGTTGAACATCATAGTAAATATAAACACCCCTAGCATATGAATATATGATTCCATTATCACTAAACTCACATTGGTAGGGAAGGTGTTTCTTAATGTTTACAGAGCAACAAGTAAAATCATAAATTTCACAAAGATTCCAAGCATAACACATCAATTTGTTTATTTGATTCCATAAGAGTCTCCCTTTTTCAGACAAACGATGACGCACAAAATGAGCATGCTCATCTAAAGATTTCCCATCAACTAGGCTAGTTGGGGTTTCAGCACGAGCGCATAAGGATCGAAGATGATCCAAGTAGAACACTTTAAGTGGATCCATATCAATGGATTTTTAGCAAGCAAAGATGCAAGCAAATAGAAGGCACGTGGAAACACAAACAGAAAGGCATACGGGAAGAAGGCGAATAAAACGGCAAGGGTGAAGTGGGGGAGAGGAAAACGAGAGGCAAATGACAACTAATGTAATGCGGGAGATAAGGGTTTGTGATGGGTACTTGGTATGTTGACTTTTGCGTAGACTCCCCGGCAACGGCGCCAGAAATCCTTCTTGCTACCTCTTGAGTTGGTTTTCCCTTGAAGAGGAAAGGGTGATGCAGTAAAGCAGCGTAAGTATTTCCCTCAATTTTTTAGAACCAAGGTATCAATCCAGTAGGAGGCCACGCACGAGTCCCTCGCACCTACACAAACAAATAAGATCCTCGCAACTAACGCAATAAAGGGGCTGTCAATCCCTTCACGGTCACTTACGAAAGTGAGATATGATAGATATGATAAGATAATATTTTTGGTATTTTTATGATAAAGATGCAAAATAAAATAAAAGGCAATAAAAATAGCTAAGTGTTGGATGATTAATATGATGGAGAATAGACCCGGGGGCCATAGGTTTCACTAGTGGCTTCTCTCGAGAGCATAAGTATTACTGTTGAGCAATTGACAGAATTGAGCATAGTTATGAGAATATCTAGGTATGATCATGTATATAGGCATCACTTCCGCGACAAGTAGACTGACTCCTGCTTGCATCTACTACTATTACTCCACACATCGACCGCTATCCAGCATGCATCTAGAGTATTAAGTTCAAAAGAACAGAGTAACACTTTAAGTAAGATGACATGATGTAGAGGGATAAACTCATGCAATATGATATAAACCCCATCTTGTTATCCTCGATGGCAACAATACAATACGTGCCTTGCTGCCCCTATTGTCACTGGGAAAGGACACCGCAAGATTGAACCCAAAGCTAAGCACTTCTCCCATTGCAAGAAAGATCAATCTAGTAGGCCAAACCAAACTGATAATTCGAAGAGACTTGCAAAGATAACCAATCATACATAAAAGAATTCAGAGACGATTCAAATATTGTTCATAGATAAACTTGATCATAAACCCACAATTCATCGGTCTCAACAAACACACCGCAAAAGAAGATTACATCGAATAGAGCTCCACGAGAATCATGGAGAACTTTGTATTGAGAACCAAAGAGAGAGAAGAAGCCATCTAGCTAATAACTATGGACCCGAAGGTCTAAGGCAAACTACTCACACATCATCGGAGAGGCTATGGTGTTGATGTAGAAGCCCTCCATGATCAATGCCCCCTCCGGCGGAGCTCCAGAAAAGGCCCCAAGATGGGATCTCATGAGTACAGAAGGTTGCGGCAGTGGAATTAGGTTTTTGGCTTCGTATCTGGTAGTTTGGGGGTACGCAGGTATATATAGGAGGAAGAAGTACGTCGGTGGAGCAACATGGGCCCCACGAGGGTGGAGGGCGCGCCCAGGGGGGTAGGCGCGCCCCCTACCTCGTGCCCTCCTGATTGCTTTCTTGACGTAGGGTCCAAGTCCTCTAGATCACGTTTGTTCCAAAAATCACGTTCTCGAAGGTTTCATTCCGTTTGGACTCCGTTTGATATTATTTTTCTGCGAAACTCTGAAATAGGCAAAAAAAACATCAATTCTGGGTTGGGCCTCCGGTTAATAGGTTAGTCCCAAAATAATATAAAAGTGTATAATAAAGCCCATTAAACATCCAAAACAGAATATAATATAGCATGGAAGAATAAAAAGTTATAGATACATTAGAGGCGTATCAAGCATCCCCAAGCTTAATTCCTGCTCGTCCTCGAGTAGGTAAATGATAAAAACAGAATTTTTGATGTGGAATGCTACTTAGCATAATTTCAATGTGATTCTTCTTATTGTGGCACGAATGTTTAGATTTGATATGATTCAAGATAAAAGTTTAATGTTGACATAAAAACAATAATACTTCAAGCATGCTAACCAAGCAATTATGTCTTATCAAAATAACATAGCCAAAGCAAGTTATCCCTACAAAATCATATAGTCTGGCTATGCTCCATCTTCCCCACGCAAAATATTCATATCATGTACAACCCCGGTTTTAGCCAAGCAATTGGTTCATACTTTTTAACGCGCTTCAGCCTTTTCAACTTTTACGCAATACATGAGCGCAAGCCATGGATATAGCACTATGGTGGAATAAGGCATAATGGTAGGGGTTATGTGGGAAGACAAAAAAGGAGAAAGTCTTACATCAATGAGGCTAATCAACGGGCTATGGAGATGCCCATCAATTGATGTTAATGCAAGGAGTAGGGATTGCCATGCAACGGATGCACTTAGAGCTATAAGTGTATGAAAGCTCAAACAAAAGAAACTAAGTGGGTGTGCATCCAACTTACTTGCTCACGAAGACCTCGGGCATTTGAGGAAGCCCATCATTGGAATATACAAGCCAAGTTCTATAATGAATTTCCCACTAGTATATGAAAGTGACAAAATGAGAGACTCTCTATCATGAAGATCACGGTGCTACTTTGAAGCACAAGTGTGGTAAAAGGATAGTAACATTGTCCCTTCTCTCTTTTTCTCTCATTTTTTTTATTTGGGCCTTTTCTCTTTTTTTATGGCCTCTTTTTATTTATTTATTTATTTATTTATTTAGTCCGGAGTCTCATCCCGACTTGTGGGGGAATCATAGTCTCCATCATCCTTTCCTCACTTGGGACAATGCTCTAATAATGATGATCATCACACTTTTATTTACTTACAACTCATGAATTACAACTCAATACTTAGAACAAAATATGACTCTATGTGGATGCCTCCGGCGGTGTACCGGGATATGCAATGAATCAAGAGCGACATGTATGAAAGAATTATGAATGGTGGCTTTGCCACAAATACAATGTCAACTACATGATCATGCAAAGAAATATGACAATGATGGAGCGTGTCATGATAAACGAAACGGTGGAAAGTTGCATGGCAATATATCTCAGAATGGCTATGGAAATGCCATAATAGGTAGGTATGGTGGCTGTTTTGAGGAAGATATAAGGAGGTTTATGTGTGATAGAGCGTATCATATCACGGGGTTTGGATGCACCGGCGAAGTTTGCACCAACTCTCAAGGTGAGAAAGGGCAATGCACGGTACCGAAGAGGCTAGAAAATTGCGGAAAGGTAAGTGTGTGTATAATCCATGGACTCACATTAGTCATAAAGAACTCATATACTTATTGCAAAAATTTACTAGCCCTCGAAGCAAAGTACTACTACGCATGCTCCTAGGGGAAGGGTTGGTAGGAGTTAACCATCACGCGATCCCGACTGCCACACAAAGGATGACAATCAATAAATACCTCATGCTCCGACTTTGTTACATAATGGTTCACCATACGTGCATGCTATGGGAATCACAAACTCCAACATAAGTATTTTTCAATTCCACAATTACTCAACTAGCACAACTATGATATTACCACCTTTATATCTCAAAACAATTATCAAGCATCAAATTTCTGATGATATTATAATTAAAGCAAATTTCCATGCTATTTTAAGACTCTCAAAATAATATAAGTGAAGCATGAGAGATCAATAGTTTCTATAAAACAAATCCACCGCTGTGCTCTAAAAGATATAAGTGAAGCACTAGAGCAAAACTATATAGCTCAAAAAATATAAGTGAAGCACATAGAGTATTCTAATAAGTTCCAATTTATGTGTGACTCTCCCAAAATGTGTGTACAGCAAGGATGATTGTGGTAAACTAAAAAAAACAAAGACTCAAATAATACAAGACGCTCCAAGAAAAACACATATCATGTGGTAAAAATATAGCTCCAAGTAAAGTTACCGATGGAAGTAGACGAAAGAGGGGATGCCTTCCGGGGCATCCCCAAGCTTTGGATTTTTGGTGTCCTTAGATTATCTTGGGGTGCCATGGGCATCCCCAAGCTTAGGCTCTTGCCACTCCTTGTTCCATAATCCATCAAATCTTTCACCCAAAACTTGAAAACTTCACAACACAAAACTCAGCAGGAAATCTCGTGAGCTCCGTTAGCGAAAGAAAACAAAACACCACTTCAAGGTACTGTAATGAAATCATTCTTTATTTATATTGGTGTTAAACCTACTGTATTCCAACTTCTCTATGGTTTATAAACTATTTTACTAGACATAGATTCATCAAAATAAGCAAACAACACACGAAAAACAGAATCTGTCAAAAACAGAACAGTCCGTAGTAATCTGTAACTAACGCAAACTTCTGGTACTCCAAAAAATCTACCAAAATAGGAAAACCTAGACAATTTGTTTATTGATCTTCTGCAATTGGAATAAATATTTTATCACGTTCTGGTGATTTTTAACAATTGTTTTCGTGAACAGAAAGTTTCTGGAATTTTCAGCAAGATCAAATAACTATCATCCAAGAAGATCCTATAGGTTAAACTTGGCACAAACACTAATTAAAACATAAAAACAAATCTAACCAGAGGCTAGATCAAATATTTATTCCTAAACAGAAGCAAAAATCAAAAAAAACTAGAAAATAAAATTGGGTTGCCTCCCAACAAGCGCTATCGTTTAACGCCCCTAGCTAGGCATTGATAATTTCGATGATGCTCACATGAAAGACAAGAATTGAAGCACAAAGAGAGCATCATAAAACACGTGACAAACACATCTAAGTCTAACATACTTCCTATGCATAGGCATCTTATAAGCAAACAAATTTGCAAGGCAAACAAAAACTAGCATATGCAAGGAAGAAGAAAGTGACGATAGCAATCTCAACATAACGAGAGATATGATAAAAACTAGCATATGCAATCTCACCATATGATAACAATATTTAAGTATGGCAAAATATTTAAGTCCGAAATATTACCTCTCGTTATGTTGAGATTGCTATCGTCACTTTCTTCTTCCTTGCATATGCTAGTTTTTGCTTGCCTTGCAAATTTGTTTGCTTATAAGATGCCTATGCATAGGAAGTATGTTAGACTTAGATGTGTTTGTCACGTGTTTTATGATGCTCTCTTTGTGCTTCAATTCTTGTCTTTCATGTGAGCATCATCGAAATTATCAATGCCTAGCTAGGGGCGTTAAACGATAGCGCTTGTTGGGAGGCAACCCAATTTTATTTTTAGTTTTTTGCTTTTTGCTTCTGTTTAGGAATAAAACTTTGATCTAGCCTCTGGTTAGATTTGTTTTTATGTTTTAATTAGTGTTTGTGCCAAGTTAAACCTATATGATCTTCTTGGATGATAATTATTTGATCTTGCTGAAGATTCCAGAAACTTTCTGTTCACGAAAATAATTGTTAAAAATCACCAGAACGTGATAAAATATTGATTCCAATTTCTTCTGATCAATAAACAAATTTTCTAGGTCGTCCTATTTTGGCTGAATTTTTTGAGTTCCAGAAGTTTGCGTTAGTTACAGATTACTACATACTGTTCTGTTTTTGACATATTCTGTTTTTCGTGTGTTGTTTGCTTATTTTGATGAATCTATGGCTAGTAAAATAGTTTATAAACCATAGAGAAGTTGGAATACAGTAGGTTTAACACCAATATAAATAAATAATGAGTTCATTACAGTACCTTTAAGTGGTGTTTTGTTTTCTTTCGCTAACGGAGCTCACGAGATTTTCTGTTAAGTTTTGTGTTGTGAAGTTTTCAAGTTTTGGGTAAAAGATTTGATGGATTATGGAACAAGGAGTGGCAAGAGCCTAAGATTGGGGATGCCCATGGCACCCCAAGATAATCTAAGGACACCAAAAATCCAAAGCTTGGGGATGCCCCGGAAGGCATCCCGTCTTTCGTCTACTTCCATCGGTAACTTTACTTGAAGCTATATTTTTATTCACCACATGATAAGTGTTTTGCTTGGAGCGTCTTGTATGATTTGAGTCTTTGCTTTTTAGTTTACCACAATCATCTTTGCTGTACACACCTTTTGAGAGAAACACACATGATTCGGAATTTATTAGAATACTCTATGCGCTTCACTTATATCTTTTGAGCTATATAGTTTTTGCTCTAGTGCTTCACTTATATCTTTTAGAGCACGGCGGTGGATTTATTTTATAGAAACTATTATTCTATCATGCTTCACTTATATTATTTTGAGAGTCTTAAACATCATGGTAATTTGCTTAAGTAGGAAAATTAATCCTAATATGCTAAGTATTCAAGACTAGTAAAAAACTTTCTTATGAGTGTGCTGAATACTAAGAGAAGTTTGATGATTGATGATTGTTTTGAGATATGGAGGTAGTGATAGTAAAGTTGTGCTAGTTGATTAGTTGTGAAATTGAGAAATACTTGTGTTGAAGTTTGCAAGTCCCGTAGCATGCACGTATGGTAAACGTTATGTAACAAATTTGAAACATGAGGTGTTCTTTGATTGTCTTCCTTATGAGTGGCGGTCGGGGACGAGCGATGGTCTTTTCCTACCAATCTATCCCCCTAGGAGCATGCGCGTAGTGCTTGGTTTTTGATGACTTGTAGATTTTTGCAATAAGTATGTGAGTTCTTTATGACTAATGTTGAGTCCATGGATAATACGCACTCTTACCCTTCCATCATTGCTAGCCTCTTCGGTACCGTGCATTGCCCTTTCTCACATTGAGAGTTGGTGCAAACTTCGCCGGTGCATCCAAACCCCGTGATATGATACGCTCTTTCACACATAAACCTCCTTATATCTTCCTCAAAACAGCCACCATACCTACCTATTATGGCATTTCCATAGCCATTACGAGATATATTGCCATGAAACTTTCCACCGTTCCATTTATCATGACACGTTCATCATTGTCATATTGCTTTGCATGATCATGTAGTTGACATCGTATTTGTGGCAAAGCCACCGTTCATAATTTTTCATACATGTCACTCTTGATTCATTGCTATCCCAGTATACCGCCGGAGGCATTCATATAGAGTCATACTTTGTTCTAGTATCGAGTTGTAATCATTGAGTTGTAAATAAATAGAAGTGTAATGATCATCATTCATAGAGCATTGCCCCCCCCCCAAAAAAAAGAAAGGCCAAATAAAAAAGAAGGCCCAAAAAAAGAAAATAAAAAGGGACAATGCTACTATCCTTTTTTTCCACACTTGTGCTTCGAAGTAGCACCATGATAGAGAGTCTCTTGTTTTGTCACTTTCATATACTAGTGGGAATTTTTCATTATAGAACTTGGCTTGTATATTCCAACAATGGGCTTCCTCAAATGCCCTAGGTCTTCATGAGCAAGCAAGTTGGATGCACACCCACTTAGTTTCTTTTGTTGAGCTTTCATGCATTTATAGCTCTAGTGCATCCGTTGCATGGAAATCCCTACTCCTTGCATTAACATCAATCGATGGGCATCTCCATAGCCCGTTGATTAGCCGCGTTGATGTGAGACTTTCTCCTTTTTTGTCTGCTCCACATAACCCCCATCATTATATTCTATTCCACCCATAGTGCTATATCCATGGCTCACGCTCATGTATTGCGTGAAGGTTGAAAAAGTTTGAGATTACTAAAGTATGAAACAATTGCTTGGCTTGTCATCGGGGTTGTGCATGATGAGAGCATTCTTGTGTAACGAAGATGGAGCATGACTAAACTATATGATTTTGTAGGGATGAACTTTCTTTGGCCATGTTATTTTGAGAAGACATAATTGCTTAGTTAGTATGCTTGAAGTATCATTGCTTTTATGTCAACATTAAACTTTTATCTTGAATCCTTCGGATCTGAATATTCATACCACAATTAAGAGGGTTACGTTCAAAAATTATGCCAAGTAGCATTCCGCTTCAAAAGTTCTGTTTTTATCATTTACCTACTCGAGGACGAGCAGGAATTAAGCTTGGGGATGCTTGATACGTCTCCAACGTATCTATAATTTTTGACTGCTTCATGCTATATTATATTCTGTTTTGGATGATTAATGGGCTTTGCTATACACTTTTATATTATTTTTGGGACTAACCTATTAACCGGAGGCCCAGCCCAAATTGCTGTTTTTTTTGCCTATTTCAGAGTTTCGCAGAAAAAGAATATCAAACGGAGTCCAAACGGAATGAAACATTCGGGAACGTGATTTTCGGAACAAACGTGATCCAGAGGACTTGGACCCTACGTCACACCACTAGGAAAAGGCCTGCTAGTGGCGCACCTGTTTTGCCTACTAATGGCGCACTACAGGTGCGCCACTAGCATCACGCCATTAGATTTTTTTTACTAATGGCGCACCAGGTAGTGCGCCATTAGTATACCATACGGTGCGCCATTAGTATGCCTCCCAGGGGGCCATATTTAACCATGTGCTCTGGCTTACTAATGGCGCACTGGTTGGTGATGCGCCACTAGTGTGCATTTTGCAGCGCGCCACTAAAGTGCTGGGTGGTGCGCCACTAGTATGGAGTTATCGAATACAATAGAAGATTAGTCTCCGAATACAATTCATCATATTAGTCTCCGAATTCAAAAGACCAAACAAAGTTAGAACATTACAAGTCTCGAAACCGCGAGTAGCGAGTTTGTCTTCACATTACAAGTCGATATCGATCATCTAAACTACCATCACATAGAAGAGAGCTGCGGTCATCACGATTAGCATCATCGCGATGAAACTGGCCTTCATCCGGTTCCTCCTCCGCTCCCTCCTCTCTCCCGCTAGATAGCGCGCGTATCTAGCTTCCGCCTCCGCCCTAGTGGTGTACCCTTTGTAACTGTTACCGCTGAAACGGTGAACCTGTCTCCGACACTCCTCCCAGTCGTCGTAGACTCCGGGAACCTTACCCTTGTACACGACATACGATGGCATCTCTATGCACTAGCCAAACAAAACGTTAGTAGCAATATAAGTATGCAACAAAAGGATCGGAAGAGAAAAGCAACACATTAATAGCACGATTCATGGTCCTACTAATAAATAGCATCGATTACATATAAGTTGAACGACTGTCCAAACCAAAGAGACATACAAGTTCATTAAAGTTTAATATTACAACATGAGCCAATCGACATTTCAGAACTACATAGCATCACTACTTTCGACTGGACTCAGGGACCGAAGCGTGGATGAAGCCGCCGTCTTTCGTGATGGTCATGAAATTGCGGGCGTTGTCAGCCTGCATTTGTAGCGTTGTTTCTATCTCACTGTTGGACGGTTGATGTCTGAGATAGAACTGCCCCGAGGTACGAAGGACATCTTGATGGATGATTTCCGCAAACTCCGACTGGATGCGAAAGAATTCTTGTCTGATGTCCGCGTCCTGGATTGCCGACAAGCGTGCGGGCCAATCTTTGATATTATTTGGTAGCAGAAGGTGATTATGGTCCCGTACGATCGCCCGCATGTGATGGAGGGCATAGTAGGCATCCTTCTGACCGCCAGGCGGCTGCTTGACGCAGGGGAACGTCGTATTGTTGGTGAAGATGTGCTTGCCGTACCTACGAACTGGCCTGCTGAAGGTGCCTCCAGATCTGGCGTAGCCGGGGAGAACATCATCAAGAACTTTCTTGATATTTGTGTAGTCTTTCTTCGACTGACGGTCCGGGTCGAAATACGTGGCCATGGAATATTTCGGGCTTAAGAGGATGAGTGTGCAATGTGTGTCACTGCACAAAACACGGAATGTTAGAAAAAAAAGAATGATCAAAATCTAAGAAATCATATGTTACAGGGCGGTGAGGGGATGACTTACTCGGGAAATTAAGGCACGAGGAAGTTATCCTTATCTGGGTTTGCCAGAATGACGCCTTCGAGGTATGAACTCGCGACTTGCCGGTCCGCAGCGCTGCCCAAGATCTTGGCACGCATGTAGAAGGGGTCGACTATCACGATGTCCGGGGTCTTGTCTCTAATGATCCGCATCTCCATACTCAGCGAAAATAGCCGAACGAAGGTGTAGTGCAGCGGATGAAGGTTAAACATAGCGAAGATGTCATCAAACCGCAGGACGATCGTACCCCCGATGGCGCTATCCACAAAGCCCTTGCCCTCTGGCACCTTGGCCACGAAAACCGGGTATGCCACATCATTCTCAGAGAGACGCCGCTTCTCCAAAGAAAGAACACTGTCATGCAGACTCCGCATAGCACCGGTTGCAGCATTGAGCAGATTAGTCGGTAGCATCAGCCTACCCGCCACATGCACCCTCCTCGAGATATCCTTAGGTGAAGGTGGCCCGTCCTGAGCACGGATCGTACTCGGTGCCGGCTGGCTCGCACCGCCCTTGTTATTCTTTCGTTTCCGTCCCTTCTTCCTCATCTGCTGTAATGGGATCGAGTTCTGCTCAGAGACCGCCTTCTTGAGTGTGTTGGGGCTGATAATATTCCGCACCTCGGCTATCTGAGGCTCGGTGAAGGCGGTAGCTGGAGGCGTCTCCTGAGAACTGAACGCCAGACGACGCCTGTTGCACTTGGGTTTCTCCGCGGTACCAGCTGGATCGCGGTCGTCTTTTTCAGGGTTGGGTTCTTGAGAAGGAGGCCCGAAGAATTCGTCACCGTACCCATGTTCGGCAAAGTACTTATCAACGTTGGTAAATGTACCTTCGTCGTTGTCGTCGTCATCCGGATCCTGTGCCATATGCATGTCCGGATCCTGTGCCATAGGGATGTCCGGCATGTCCGGTAGCGTTGCGGCGGTCTTGCCATGGCTTGGCGCCGGCACGACTGGCGGTGTTGTCTGTGGGGTGGTGTCCCCCGCCCCCAAACGAATCTGGCTCTTCGGCCAAAGCAGGGGCCAGCTTACGCAGGCGCTGAGGGTCATCACATCATCTTCGTCGGCCCCAGTGGGTCGAATCGGAGGTAACAACTCGTCGCAGCCTGGCAGCACCTGAACCAGTTCAACCCTATACACGGTGGGTGGCATCAGATTACCGTGGAACACGGGGTTGCCCGGTTGAACGATTCTGCCCTTGGCGACATCGATCAACTCGCCGCCCATGAAGTGTAGGAGAGTGCATGGAACGTCGGCGGTGCCCTACGAAAACATGTAGGGCGTCAGGGATGCCCAGTCAAAGGCAAGGAGATGAAGTCATCGGCCGAGAGGCTTAGTTACCGTGATGGCGTCGAGCTCAGCTAATGTCGAGGCACCGCCAACGGCGGGCGTGCAACTGACGGAGGGGCCGCTTGCTGCCGAGGTGCCGGCCGGCGTACACCCGGGTGCATTAAGCTCCAATGCCCGTGCCGGCGCCGGAGACACCAATACCGCCTCCGCCGGAGACACCAATGGCGCCGCCTGCGCGTTGTGCGAGTTGCTGGCCGTGAAGCTGGGAACCGGAGGTGGCCCCTGTTGGCCGCCCGCAATCCACGTCTGCAACCCCTGAATCAAGTTAGGCACAATGGCGGTGAGCGTCGTTCCCAGTTGTTGTTGCACTTGCTCTTGGACAATCTCCGGAATCCACGCCACTTGTGCCTTGAGTTCTTGAACCTCGCGCGACTGGCTTTCCGAGCTGGTCTTTTTCTCCTTTCGCCCACCAGCGTTATAGTATGACGACCATTTTGTGGACAAGCCTTTGCCGGCCACACGACCAGCTGACGACGGCTTACTGAGCTTATCCTTGTTTTTCATTATGTTCAACGCCCTATTTAGAGTGTTGTCCCAAGGGAAGCTCTAAGACGACCCCGCGCTACAGCTTTCAGTCTCCTGCGAAAGGAATGTGAACCATTTAGAAATTTGGCTTCATTAATTACAATGCAACCATATGGAGCTAATTACGCGGGGGTGTATTCCTTACCAGAACATGCTCAAGCGCCTTGGTCTTCGGATCCGTGGTAAGCTCCTTTGTTACCGGGTCCTCCTTGTACCGGGCCCTGACATAGTTCCTGGTCTGCTTCTCACGGTATTTCTCGAAGCGAGGCGGTAGGCCTTGCTCGGCACGCTCCGCGTCCTCCTTGTCCCATATAGGTTCCGTCACTCTGTAACCGCCGAGACCGAGTTTGTGGACCCCTAAGTTCAAGTCCCGCATCTCTTTCCCCCACTGACTTGATTCCTCGGATGCGCCGCTCTCGCACTTGATCTTGAACTCCTTGTAGTCATCTTCGCCGATCGAAGGATTTTTCGCCTTGATCTTCTCATAACTATCACCTTTGTTAATCATTCTCTTCACCGCGCTTCTCCAAGTAGACAGGGCCGTGCTCATCTTCGTGAGGGCGGCACTGTTCACTTTATTCCCTGAGAGGCGTGTGTTTGCAAAGTCAGCGGGGAACTTGTATCGTTCGTGCAGCTTCGTGAAGAGGAGGTTGTGCAAATTCCCTCGGTCCTTATGCCTTAGGTTCTCGGTGTTGATCGAGACGGTGCTCCGGAGAATGCACCCGAGCTGAACCGAGTACCCCTTGACTAATTCTTTGGGCGTCGTTGGATCCCCGTCGCAGTTCACTTCAGTAAATTCCTCCTTGACGGTGCCGAGCATGTTCGGGTGCCGGTCCTTCCGTTGCCTCTTCGGTTGGCTGCCATCTGTGCGTGCTCGTCTCGATAAATGATGCAATTGTTCATGCACACATGGTATTTCACGTGCGGTAAATCCAGAGGACACACGATTTTCTTCGCCTCCTCGAAACTGGTCGGGCACTTGTTCCCCTTGGGAAGACGTTCGTGCCAGAATGACATGTTCTCGTCGAAGCATGCGTCGGTCATTTTGTGTTTTACCTTCATCTCCAGAGCCATGAAGGCGGGTATCCTCGGGCCTGCATCCTTCATACAATGGAGTAACCGCGTCTATCTCCAGTTGATCCAGCTTGGCTTTCTCTCGGGCGGCAGCTCTTGCGTTATCTCTCTGCTTGAGAAGCAGCTCTTGAATATGAGGGTCCTGCACCCAGCCCATCGACGGTCCATCGTCGTCTGCTCCGGCATCTTCATCTTCATGATCATGCCCTTCGTCTGCTCCGACATCTTCCTCATCATCATGTCCGGCATCTTCTACATGATGACTGTGTACTGCATCTACTTCGTGATCATGTCCTGGAGATTCTTCGTCTTCTCGCCCGCCCTCGCCGCGGTTGTCTTGCTGCCCTTCCTCATTTCTTGACCGGCCCGCATGGACGACTTCATAATCATCTTCATCACCTTGCCACCGATAGCCATCCATGAAACCACGCAAGAGCAGGTGGTCCCGCACCTGTACGGAATCCGGGTCCATAAGGCTCCTCAGCTTGCATCTTCGACACGGACATCTTATCTCCGTCTCGTTCTTTTGAAGCATCTCGGCCTTCGCAGAGCTCAAAAACCTATTCACGATGCCTTCGGTCATCGTGCGGACCATGGTCGCCTGCGGGGTAGAGCAAAACGATATTTTAGAACCAAGAAAAAATTTGGCATGACTTTGCCTAAAAATAGGACCAAAAAGAATGCATAGTGCCAAAATTCTCGCCGAAACGGAAATGAATCAACATTCCGCCAAAATATTGGCAACTATCACATTTCAAATACCGGTACCTGCAAACACAAACATATATGCAACACCACAAACATACATAGATCTAGCTAGGCCATAAAAAGTGCATGTGCACGTTGTTGGAGGGAGAAAAAAGTAGATCTACAACATAAAGAAAGCTTTCCCCTTACTTACCTATCAAAAAAAGGTAATTTAACCACTTAATTTGGATGAATCTATGGTGCAAATGAGGTGAGGAGGAGGAGGCAGCCGAGACAAGCTTGGAGGAGGAGGTGGAGAGAATGAAGTGGGGAAAGTGAGTGTGTAGGTGGCTGTCCAAAATATCTAGCTGGTCCCAGGTTACTAATGGCGCACCACCCACAAATGTGCCATTAGTAACCCTGGTTACTAATGGCGCACCAGCTGGCGGTGCGCCATTAGTAGTTTTGCAAACAAAAAACAAAAAATGATAGTAGTGGCGCACGGGGTGACTGGTGCGCCATTACTAGTTAAAACTAGTAATGGCGCACTGTGCCCCGGTGCGCCATTAGTATTTTTGGAAAAAAGAAAAAAATTGTTAGTAGTGGCACACCATGGTTGTGGTGCGCCATTAGTGTCTATCACACTAATGGCGCACCAACACACGGTGCACCACTGCTATATAGTAGTGGCGCACCGCATGTCTGGTGCGCCATTAGTGTCCATATTATCTACAGCCCTTTTCTTAGTAGTGTCAAGAAAGCATCCAGGAGAGCACGAGGTAGGGGGGCGCGCCTACCCCCCTGGGTGCGCCCTCCACCCTCATGGGGCCCACGTTGCTCCACCGACGTACTTCTTCCTCCTATATATACCTACGTACCCCCAAACCAACAGAAGCATCCACGAAAACCTAATTCCACCGCCGCAACCTTCTGTACCCGTGAGATCCCATCTTGGGGCCTTTTCCGGCGTCCTGCCGGAGGGGGCATTGATCACGGAGGGCTTCTACATCAACACCATAGCCTCTCCGATGATGTGTGAGTAGTTTACCTCAGACCTTCGGGTCCATAGTTATTAGCTAGATGGCTTCTTCTCTCTCTTTGGATCTCAATACAAAGTTCTCCACGATTCTCGTGGAGATCTATTCGATGTAATCTTCTTTTGCGGTGTGTTTGTTGAGACCGATGAATTGTGGGTTTATGATCAAGTTTATCTATGAACAATATTTGGATCTTCTCTGAATTCTTTTATGTATGATTGGTTATCTTTGCAAGTCTCTTCGAATTATCAGTTTGGTTTGGCCTACTAGATTGATCTTTCTTGCAATGGGAGAAGTGCTTAGCTTTGGGTTCAATCTTGCGGTGTCCTTTCCCAGTGACAGCAGGGGCAGCAAGGCACGTATTGTATTGTTGCCATCGAGGATAACAAGATGGGGTTTATATCATATTGCATGAGTTTATCCCTCTACATCATGTCATCTTACTTAAAGCGTTACTCTGTTCTTTTGAACTTAATACTCTAGATGCATGCTGGATAGCGGTCGATGTGTGGAGTAATAGTAGTAGATGCAGGCAGGAGTCGGTCTACTTGTCGCGGACGTGATGCCTATATACATGATCATACCTAGATATTCTCATAACTATGCTCAATTCTATCAATTTCTCAACAGTAATTTGTTCACCCACCGTAATACTTATGCTCTTGAGAGAAGCCACTAGTGAAACCTATGGCCCCCAGGTCTATTTTCCATCATATTAATCTTCCAACACTTAGCTATTTTTATTGCCTTTTATTTTACTTTGCATCTTTATTATAAAAATATCAAAAATATTATCTTATCATATCAACCAGATCTCACTTTCGTAAGTGACCGTGAAGGGATTGACAACCCCTTTATTGCGTTGGTTGCGAGGTTTTTATTTGTTTGTGTAGGTGCGAGGGACTTGAGCGTGGCCTCCTACCTTGGTTCTCAAAAACTGAGGGAAATACTTACGCTACTTTAGTGCATCACCCTCTCCTCTTCAAGGGAAACCAACGCAGTGCTCAAGATGTAGCAGGCCCATCTTGGCCCATTAAAACCCCCCGGTACTCCGGTATATGTCCGAAACTCCCCGAAACCATTCCGGTGTCTGAACATAGTCGTCCAATATATTGGTCTGTATGTCTTGATCATTTCGAGACTCCTCGTCATGTCCGTGATCATATCCAGGACTCCGAACTACCTTCGGTACATCAAAACACAAAACTCATAATATCGATCGTCATCTAACTTTAAGCGTGCGGACCCTACGGGTTCGAGGACTATGTAGACATGACCGAGACATGTCTCCGGTCAATAACCAATAGCGGAACCTGGATGCTCATATTGGCTCCTACATGTTCTACGAAGATCTTTATCGGTCAAACCGCATAACAACATACGTTGTTCCCTTTGTCATCGGTATGTTACTTGCCCGAGATTTGATCGTCGGTATCTCAATACCTAGTTCAATCTCGTTACCGGCAAGTCTCTTTACTCGTTCCGTAATACATCATCCCGCAACTAACTCATTAGTTACAATGCTTGCAAGGCTTATAGTGATGTGCATTACCGAGAGGGCCCAGAGATACCTCTCCGACAATTGGAGTGAAAAATCCTAATCTCGAAATACGCCAACCCAACAAGTAGCTTCGGAGACACCTGTAGAGTACCTTTATAATCACCCAGTTACGTTGTGACGTTTGGTAGCACACAAAGTGTTCCTCTGGTAAACGGGAGTTGCATAATCTCATAGTCATTGGAACATGTATAAGTCATGAAGAAAGCAATAGCAACATACTAAACGATCAAGTGCTAAGCTAAAGGAATGGGTCAAGTCAATCACATCATTCTCCTAATGATGTGATCCCGTTAATCAAATGACAACTCATGTCTATGGTTAGGAAACTTAACCATCTTTGATTAACGAGCTAGTCAAGTAGAGGCATACTAGTGACACTATGTTTGTCTATGTATTCACACATGTATTATGTTTCCGGTTAATACAATTCTAGCATGAATAATAAACATTTATCATGAAATAAGGAAATAAATAATAACTTTATTATTGCCTCTAGGGCATATTTCCTTCACTTTCCACTTGTAGCAAATTCCTTTCATTCTGGCTTGTTGAATGACAGCAGGTGTGTTGTTAGGAGGGTTCTTTCCTGGGTCAAACTGAACCTGCCTCCTAACAGGCCGATTAATATAGGCCACTGGTGTTTTCTTGCTAGGCTGGGCTTGTTCCATCCTTCTGGCCAACCAAATAGCTTTTTGTAAGTCAGCTAGTTCATGACATTGAACATAATGTTGGATAGTATCACTCAGACCAGCAATGAAACTTGCTTTGTAGTAATCAGCACGTAATGCAGCGTTGTCCCTTCCGAGCAAGTTCATGGACTGTTCAAATTTGAGCACATAGTCATTAACAAAACCAGTCTGGTTGAGGGCATGAAAAGTTCTGACATTGTCACACACTGAGGTTTCTGAAAACCTGTCCCCAATAAGCCTACAAAACCTGTACCAAGGTAATGTATTGGCTATAATTCCAGTTCCTCTCCACCACTCCATTGCTGGTCCCTTTAAGTAAGTTACATCAATTTCGGTTTTCTGCTCCAGTAGTGTCCTAGCAGCTTCAAAGTACATTTCAATGGTTTGTATCCATGAGTCAGTTCCACTGCCATCAACCTCTGGTATGCTATACTTAGCAGGTTTCACCAGAGTTATAAGTCTTCTGTTGTCTTGGACTTGGTCTCTCTGTACAGTGCCCCCTCTGCCCGCTGGCTGCTGAGCCTACTCCTCACCTTGCTCCTGTTCTATCTGAATGATTTGTTGCATGTTTCCTCCTTGAGGAATTGCAGTAGTTGCTCTTGCATCAGGTGGAGGAAGTTTGTTTTCAGCAAAGTGGGGGTGCCTGTAAGGGATTTTGTTGCTGCCATCCAAATTGAGTTCCTTTCCAGTTTGCTTGTCCACCAAGGTTACAGAGCCTGCAGTAGGAGGGGTTTGGAGGCCATCGACTGGCCTATGCACTGGGCCTTGCGGTGTATGATTTTGGTCACTGCCCTGAGGTACTTCTTGGGGATTGGGTGGGATTTCTCTTGGCTTGGGAAACCAGAGATGAATTTGTTAAGTGTGCCCTGTAGTTCCCCTAAAGTTTTCTACATGGACTGGAAATTGTCTTGCACGTGGTCCCTGAAATCCTCAAAGTCATGTCTGTCTTGCTTTCGATTTTTCTGCAGTGTTTGGACATCAAGCTGTAAGGACTGCAGCTCCAGGTTGTTGGTTGAGGACGATTCCGAAGGGCCAATCATCTTGAAGGAGTAATGCAGAGAGGGTTTTTAAAACTGGCAAGGAGCCAAGTAACCTCACTGCAGAAGATCGTCAGGCGAAGGGAGGAATTTTACCACAACACTTGCTGCAACCCGACCTTGGCCGTAGATCCTGCCGCCGCCTGCACCGCCGCCGTCGCCGCGCCGCCGGAAGTACACCGGATCTGGGTGGGAGGTGGGATTTTACTGTTGGAACGGTGTGTTCCAACAACCACACCCCAGCACCAAACCTGTACCGAGCTATTCGCCGCTGCCAACGCCACCGTAAGTGACACCGCCACCAAGATTGTCCGGTGAGAGTGGAGGATTTTACGGCTCCTCCAACTCCACTTCGGCACCATGTCTTGCGCCGCCGAGGAGATTGTAACATCCCAAATTTGGAATGTTATACATTAGATCATCATTGCATATCATATTTTTATTGCATTTTGGTTTGATCCTAGAAATTCTACGCAACTCAAGGACCCACAGAGAGAGTTGGGGATTTCGTTATTTTCATATTCGAGTTTTTCTCGAATTTTGAAAAAAAGATCGTTTGATTTTAAGTATTTTCTCTTCGAATATTTCTTTTATTAAAATAAAAGAGAAAGGATAAAATGACTTCCCCAAAAATAAAGAAATATTGGAGATTTAATATTAAAATCAAATAAGATTTTTATTCGGAGTTTTATCGCTATTTTATTTGAATTAGGAAAAAAAATGCGTTTTTCAAAATTGCATATTAGGCCCAAATAAATGTTCACCTTGTCCGGCACATGTTTAGAGGACAGGGAAAATTTATTTCGGGATATTTGGAGTCCGTTTAGTATTTCTTTTATTCGTTTTTCCAAGCAGGATTATTTATTTATTTATTTTAAAAAAGGGGGAACCGACCTACAGGCCGTATCCGGCCCGGACTCCTCCTAGGCCCCCCTTTTATAAGCCGCAGCCCCCCAGCCCTGCAGCCCACCGCCGCCTCCAGCCCACCCCGCGCCAAACCCTAGCCGCCGCCGCCCACCGCCACCGCCTGCCGCCGCGCCGCCAGATCTAGTCGCCGTTGACCGTCGTTTGACTGGTCGGTTTTCTTCGGTAAAACCCGGTTTTTTTATTTCGTTAGATCGGTTTACTTTTTTGGTTTAGTTATTTAGCGAACGTCCATTCGTACGTTCGTTTTAACGAACGGTTTTCACTGTTTAGCCGCAGACAACGAACGTTCGTTCGTTAGCCTGTTCGTCAGTTTTTCTTTTTTTCGGATTTTCCGCGATTATTTTCGATCGCGATTTCTGATCCGATTTTCGTTCTAGTATAACTTTTCGCTCGTTTATCGGAATCAGACGATTCGAGCGCCTAGAGTTTCATCTCGAAACACTCTTTCTATTTAACCAACTTAAACAAGATTTTACTACTGTAAAATTTGACTTAGTCCAGATTAGTAAACGAAGCTTGTTTCCTTCGCCGTTTGAGTTTTGTTGCTTCGTTTGATTTGATTTTTTTTGCAAACCGGAGTTCTTAAGTTGAACTTTCTGGTTTGATATCTTATTTGAGTTTTACCCGTGCCCTTGCTTGATTGCTTATTTTATGCTTGTTTATTTGCGATAGAGTACCCGGAGTGCGAAGCGTGCTACTACGAGTCTCTAGGTTTCGCGGATCATCAGCAAGGCAAGTAACACTTTGATCATACCTCTTTACTACCCAGTTTTATTGCATTAGATCAATCCCCAAACACTTGCATCGTTAGGATCTAATTTAATTTGTGGGTTTGGGAAGTAGATGAGGTAGTACATATTAACCTGTTATTATCAAACCTATGGGAGTTACTTCTACGTTGCTTATACTGCTATGTTATGCTCGTAGACGTGGATTGGGTTTGAGTGTACTCATGACAGATGTGAGCATTCTTAATTAATGGTTAACTTAAGGTGGCAACTTTAATACACATCTGGGTGGATTGAGGCACCTGGGGAATCCAGTGATTGCCTGTATTTTTGGAAATCCCGGGGTATCGTGTGATTCTCCTATGGACTGCCACCCAGGCTCAAAGGGATCATGAGATTATTCATGCTAGAAACTTTTGTGTGCAGCCACAAGCCATTATGGGCTCTGGCATAGTTAAGTATTTTGTGTGACCTTTTTCAGTGGTAGACTAGCAGATGTAGGGGATGTAGGTGGTACGGTCTACCCATCGAAAGAGTTAATGCTTCTGAAAGACTGTGTCTCGGTCATCCGTTTCTCAAACACCATGTAGTGTGAGAAATCCAACGGAGGAGATCGAGTCTTGTGGGGAAAAGTGCGCAAATCTCTGCAGAGTGTACAAACTAATCATGGTTAGCCATGTCCCCGGTTATGGACATCTTGAGTATCTGGTTCTTGGATTATCATGTGGATCTCATCACTCTTAATTATAAATAATGATTGGGTTATTTAATTACTTTTTAATTGGGATTGAGATGGGGTTTACCATTCTCGATGTTTAACAACCACCATGATAGTTAAATAAAATATATTCCTTTTGTTGTAGGAAAAAATTGGCTTTTCGCAAAACATATTAACCATACAGCCTCCACCAGCCATATATGCATGTAGTGATAGCTTTATTATGTTTACTACTCTCTTGTGTTACATTGCCATCATATTCCATGTGCTGACCCATTTTCGGGCTGCAACGTATCATGTTACAGACTTTTCAGATGACGAGTAAGGAGCCTTAGGTCGTGGTCTTTCACTCAGTGATGCCGTTGGAGTTGATGGACTCACTTTATCTTCCAAGCTTTCCGCTGTTATCGTTTTAGATGGCCTTAAGCCATATTATTTTGTGATAAGTTCTCTTTTGAGACATTCGATGTAACAAGTGTTTGATTGCTACTCTGTTATAAATCCTTCAAGTACTGTGCGTGTCAGCATTACCGATCCAGGGATGACACTGATGCACAGAGATCAGACTGTTTGAGGTCTGGTCGCTACAAGATGGTATCAGAGCACATGCTGACTGTAGGACACGACCACTAAGCTAAAGCCCTAGATCACTACTCTCTTCTCATTTCTGACTCCTCTTCATTTTCTACTCTTTAGGATGGCGGACGCAAGGATCAAGTTCACGCAACCGGATGAAGACACCCCTTTTGGACGCCACTTGAAGGAAGTTACTAGGTACCTGAACATGGGAATACCAAGCTTCACAGGGACTTACAATGCCACTTTACCAGAAGAGGAGTGCTGGATGATTCAAGTTCATGTTCCAGGAAGGACATTCACGCCAGTCACTGAGCCCATAGAGTTTTCCTTTGATGCACCAACCTGGAGTCTAGGAAAGAGTATGGCAGCTCACATTACCATGGGACGCATTGGAGAAGTTTACCACAATGATCTCAAGGATACAATCTACCAGATTTGTGGGCGCCGAGATGAGCAATGGGAGATGAGCAGCACCAGGAAGGATAGATCGATTGCAGCTTTCATCCAAGAGTTAAACTAGCACATTCGACACCAGGAGAACCAGATGTGCGCAGGCATGACAGATTTGAAGAAGGCGATGACAAGGATCGCGGAACTGGAGGAAGAACTCAAGGCTACTCGCGAGGATTATATGGAGGAAATCATCGTACTAGTGGAAAAGAATGATGACCTGACAAGGAAGCTAGGAGTTTTCATGGAAGACCCTACGCCAGGAGGAGGAGATGACGGTTCCACTTGCCCGGAGAACTACATCATCATCGACGACACCGACTCGGATCCCGATGATAGCGATGATGACTATGTTGATGAAGCTGGAGCAGATATCCTGGAGTCTTCGACCGATCAATTTTTCTAGTCGACCACCATATCAGTAGTAGTATTCCACCATGTATATAGTATAGTCCGAGCACTTTTGTAACGATAGTTCTAAACCGATTGTATGCCCTTGTTTGATTGATTGAGTGATATGTTTGTGTTTGTCTCATGTGCATATGGGTAGTGTTTTCCCCCTAGACCTCATTCTACTCTGTTTTCTCATCTTTTCTAAACCCAGCAGATGCCTCCGAGACGCGACAATGGATTTGCTTTCCCACCGGAGCTCACTCAATTGATCCAGCAGCAGAATGCATTGATGCAGATACTATTCCAGAATCAGAATCAGGGGAACAACAACAACAACAACAACAACAACAACAACAACAACAACCCACCACCAGTTGATCACTTAGCCCGTTTTCTTAGGCTGAATCCGCCGGTGTTCTCCAGTAGCACCGAGCCGATTGTTGCAGATGATTGGATCCACAAGATTGAAAGGGAGTTGACTACTGCAGGATGCACAGATGCGGAGAGAGTGCATTTTGCCGCACATCAGCTTGGTGGACCCGCAGCATCATGGTGGGAGAATTTCATAGTCACTTACCCCATTGACACGGTGACATGGGATCAGTTTCAGCAGGCTTTTCGCACTGCCCATATATCAACAGGAGCTATGGCCATGAAGAAGCGTGAGTTTCGCAACTTACGCCAAGGAGGGCGCACCGTTGGCCAGTATGTGGATGACTTTAGTAAGCTAGCACGTTATGCCCCAGATGACGTCACTACGGATGCAACTAAGCAGGAGAAGTTCCTGGAAGGACTGAATGATGAGCTGAGCATGCAGTTGATGGTGGAAAATTTCAATAACTACTAGGAGTTGGTAGATAGAGCTCTCATGCTTGAAGGGAAGCAGCAGCAGATTGACAGCCGCAAGAGAAAGTATGGACAAGGGAAGTACAATTCTGGAGCACAACAGAGACCTCGTTTCACCCCGAACTCGGGAGGACTTGTCCATAACCATGGAGGCCACACTCACAATGGAGGAAGTTCGCACCACCATAATGGATCCAAGAACAGGAATGGTAATGGAGGAAGCAGCGGACAGAACCGTTCCAACCCGGCAACACCCGCCAAGAAAGACCTAAGCCACGTTACTTGCTACAAGTGCCAGAAGACTGGACATTACGCCAATGAATGTCCTGAAGCTAAGAATGGAAACGGCAATGAAAGCTCTGGGAAGAAGCCCAACCCTTTCACCAGGGGACAAGTGAACCACGTTAACGTGGAGGAGGTTGAAGCCCAACCCGATGCAGTAATAGGCACAGGGCCAATATAAGAGACCGTACATAATGCCCGCAAAGGATTTGGAGAAAATTAAGAAGCAGATTAAGGAGTTACTGGATAAAGGTTATATTCGCCCAAGTTCGTCACCTGGGATCCCCAGTACTTCTAGTGGAGAAGAAGGATGGATCGTTAAGGATGGTTGTTGATTATCGAGGATTGAATGAGGTGACGATCAAGAACAAGTACCCACTACCGATGATCAATGATTTGTTTGATCAGCTGCAAGGAGCTAAAGTGTTTTCTAAGATCGATCTGCGATCAGGGTACCACCAGCTGAAGATTCGAGAGCAGGATATACCTAAGACAGCTTTTACCATGAGGTACGGGCTATACGAGTATACCGTTATGTCATTTGGCCTAACTAATGCACCTGCCTAATTTATGAACATGATGAACAAAGTGTTTATGGAGTTTTTGGATAAGTTCGTCGTGGTGTTCATTGATGATATTTTGGTCTACTCGAAGAACGAAGAGGAACATAAAGAGCATTTGCGTTTAGTACTTGGGAAGCTCAGAGAATGTCAGCTATACGCCAAGTTCAGCAAGTGTGAGTTTTGGCTGAAGGAAGTCGGATTCCTTGGACATGTTATATCTGGAGAAGGAATAGCGGTAGACCACAGCAAAGTTGTCACAGTGACAAATTGGGAGTCACCCACGTCAGTTGGAGAGATCCGGAGTTTTCTTGGACTCGCAGGATACTACCGGAGGTTCATTGAGAATTTCTCAAAGATTGCAAAGCCTATGACGGAGTTGTTAAAGAAGGACACCAAGTTCAAATGGACTGAGGAATGTGAGGCCAGTTTTCAGGAGTTGAAGAAACGTTTGGTTACATCACCAGTGTTGATTCTGCCAGATCAACGCAAGGATTACGAAGTGTATTGCGACGATTCTCGTCGAGGACTTGGAGCCGTACTTATGCAGGAGGGGAGAGTTGTTTCATATGCCTCACGACAGCTTAAACCCCATGAGTTAAATTATGTTACGCATGATTTGGAGTTAGCAGCCGTAGTGCATGCGTTGAAGATTTGGAGACATTTTCTCATCGGAAACCATTGTGAGGTATACACGGATCATAAGAGTTTGAAGTATATCTTCACGCAGAAGGAGTTGATCTCAGACAAAGGAGATGGTTAGAGCTCATTAAGGATTACGATACGAGATTGCATTATCATCCCGGAAAGGCTAACGTAGTAGCCGATGCGTTGAGCCGCAAAAGTCATGTCAATACACTCATGACCGGAGAGTTACCCAAGGAGTTAGTAGAAGACCTTCGTGAGCTATGTTTGGAAATAGTTCCGAGAGGTTATGTAGCAGCATTGGAGATTCAATCTACCTTGATGGATAAGATCAGAGAAGCTCAGAAGACGGACAAGGAGATAGCCAAAATAAAGGAAAGAATGAGTAAAGGAAAGGCTAAAGGATTTCGTGAGGATGAGCACGATACCTTATGGTTTGAGGACCGCGTATATGTGCCAAATGATCAGGAGATCAGGAAGTTGATTCTGCAAGAGGCCCATGATTCACCATATTCGATTCACCCAGGAAATACCAAGATGTATCTGGATTTGAAGGATAGTTTCTGGTGGACTGGAATGAAGAAGGATATTGCAGAGTATGTAGCAGTTTGTGATGTATGTCAGAGAGTGAAGGCAGAGCATCAGAAGCCAGCAGGATTGCTACAATCATTGCCGATACCCGAATGGAAGTGGGACAAACTAGGCATGGACTTTATCACGGGATTACCCAGGACTCGTTCAGGCTATGACTCGATATGGGTTGTAGTCAATCGTTTGACGAAAGTAGCTCATTTCATCCCAGTAAAGACCACTTACACCAGTGCTAAGTTGGCAAAGATATACATGACCAGGATCGTATGTCTGCATGGAGTTCCAAGGACCATTGTATCAGATAGAGGAACCCAGTTCACCTCAAAGTTTTGGAATCAGTTGCATGAAACTTTGGGAACCAGGCTTGAGTTCAGTACAACTTTTCACCCGCAGACGGATGGACAGACTGAAAGAGTCAATCAGATTCTGGAGGACATGTTGAGAGCTTGTGCGCTAGACTATGGATCTAGTTGGGACGATAATTTGCCGTATGAAGAGTTCTCTTACAACAACAACTATCAAGCCAGTTTGAAGATGGCCCCTTTCGAAGCACTGTACGGAAGGAGGTGCAGAACACCGTTGTTGTGGGACGAAGTTGGAGACCGATAGTTGTTTGGACCAGATTTGATTAAAGAGTCTGAAGAGAAGGTTAAGCTAATTCGCGATATACTCAAGGTAGCCCAGTCCAGGCAGAAGAGTTATGCGGATTCTAAACGCAAGGAGACAGTTTACAAAGTCGGAGACAGAGTGTATCTTTGTGTATCCCCACTTCGAGGAGTGAAGCGTTTTGGAGTTAAGGGGAAGTTAGCACCACGTTTTGTGGGACCATACAAAGTTTTGGATTGTATGGGAGAAGTTGCTTACAAGTTGTAATTACCCGAAGGATTGTCAGGAGTTCACGATGTGTTCCACGTTTCTCAGTTGAAGAAGTGCAACGCAGAGATGGCTGATATTCCTCTGAGAGATACAGTACCACTGGAAGCGATACAGTTGGATAGTGACTTGACATATGAGGAGAAACCAGTCAAGATACTCGAGTTTGCCAGCCAAGTTACACGCAGCAAAGTAATCAAGTTCTGCAAAATTCAGTGGAGTCACCATACCGAGGATGAAGCCACCTGGGAACGAGAGGAAGACCTACGGAAGGATCACTCTCACCTATTTTCTAGGGGTAGGTTTGTAACATCCCAAATTTTCAATTTGGAATGTTATATATTAGATCATCATTGCATATCATATTTTTATTGCATTTTGGTTTGATCCTAGAAATTCTACGCAACTCAAGGACCCACAGAGAGAGTTGGGGATTTCGTTATTTTCATATTCGAGTTTTTCTCGAATTTTGAAAAAAAGATCGTTTGATTTTAAGTATTTTCTCTTCGAATATTTCTTTTATTAAAATAAAAGAGAGAGGATAAAATGACTTCCTCAAAAATAAAGAAATATTGGAGATTTAATATTAAAATCAAATAAGATTTTTATTCGGAGTTTTATCGCTATTTTATTTGAATTAGGAAAAATGCGTTTTTCAAAATTGCATATTAGGCCCAAATAAATGTTCACCTTGTCCGGCATATTTTTAGAGGACGGGGAAAATTTATTTCGGGATTTTTGGAGTCCGTTTAGTATTTCTTTTATTCGTTTTTCCAAGCGGGATTATTTAAAAAAAAAGGGGAACCGACCTACGGGCCGTATCCGGCCCGGACTCCTCCCAGCCCCCCCTTTATAAGCCGCAGCCCCCAGCCCCGCAACCCACCACCGCCTCCAGCCCACCCCGCGCCAAACCCTAGCCGCCGCCGCCTGTAGCCGCCGCCGCCCACCGTCGCCGGACCTGCCGCCGCCGCGCCGCCGGAACTATTCGCCGTTGACCGTCGTTTGACCGGTCGGTTTTCTTCGGTAAAACCCGGGTTTTTTTATTTCGTTAGATCGGTTTTATTTTTTTCGGTTTAGTTATTTAGCGAACGTTCGTTCGTACGTTCGTTTTAACGAACGATTTTCACCGTTTAGCCGCAGACAGCGAACGTTCGTTCGTTAGCCTGTTCGTCAGTTTTTCTTTTTCTCGGATTTTCCGCGATTATTTTCGATCGCGATTTCTGATCCGATTTTCGTTCTAGTATAACTTTTCGCTCATTTATCGGAATCAGGCGATTCAAGCGCCTGGAGTTTCGTCTCGAAACCCTATTTCTGTTTAACCAACTTAAACAAGATTTTGCTATTGTAAAATTTGACTTTAGTCCAGATTAGTAAATGAAGCTTGTTTCCCTCGCCGTTTGAGTTTTGTTGCTTCGTTTGATTTGATTTTTTTTGCAAACTGGAGTTCTTAAGTTGAACTTTCTGGTTAGATCTCTTATTTGAGTTTTACCCGTGCCCTTGCTTGATTGCTTATTGTATGCTTGTTTATTTGCGATAGAGTACCCGGAGTGCGAAGCGTGCTACTACGAGTCTCTAGGTTTCGCGGATCATCAGCAAGGCAAGTAACACTTTGATCATACCTCTTTACTACCCAGTTTTATTACATTAGATCAATCCCCAAACACTTGCATGGTTAGGATCTAATTTAATTTGTGGGTTTGGGAAGTAGATGAGGTCGTACCTATTCACCTGTTTATTATCAAACCTATGGGAGTTACTTCTACGTTGCTTATACTGCTATGTTATGCTCGTAGATGTGGATTGGGTTTGAGTGTACTCATGACAGATGTGAGCATTCTTAATTAATGGTTAACTTAAGGTGGAAACTTTAATACACATCTGGGTGGATTGAGGCACCTGGGGAATCCAGTGATTGCCTGTATTTTTGGAAATCCCGGGGTACCGTGTGATTCTCCTATGGACTGCCACCCAGGCTCAAAGGGATCATGAGATTATTCATGCTAGAAACTTCCGTGTGCAGCCACAAGCCATTATGGGCTCTGGCATAGTTGAGTATGTTGTGTGACCTTTTTCAGTGGTAGACTAGCAGATGTAGGGGATGTAGGTGGTACGGTCTACCCATCGAAAGAGTTAATGCTTCTGAAAGACTGTGTCTCGGTCATCCGTTTCTCAAATACCATGTAGTGCGAGAAATCCAACGGAGGAGATCGAGTCTTGTGGGGAAAAATGCGCAAATCTCTGCAGAGTGTACAAACTAATCATGGTTAGCCGTGTCCCCGGTTATGGACATCTTGAGTATCTGGTTCTTGGATTATCATGTGGATCTCATCACTCTTAATTATAAATAATGATTGGGTTATTTAATTACTTTTTAGTTGGGATTGAGATGGGGTTTACCATTCTCAATGTTTAACAACCACCATGATAGTTAAATAAAATATATTCCTTTTGTTGTAGGGAAAAATTGGCTTTTCGCAAAACATATTAACCATACAGCCTCCACCAGCCATGTATGCATGTAGTGATAGCTTTATTATGTTTACTACTCTCTTGTGTTACATTGCCAGCATATTCCATGTGCTGACCCGTTTTCGGGCTGCAACGTATCATGTTGCAGACTTTTCAGACGACGAGTAAGGAACCTTAGGTCGTGGTCTTTCACTCAGTGATGCCGTTGGAGTTGATGGACTCACTTTATCTTCCAAGCTTTCCGCTGTTATCGTTTTAGATGGCCTTAAGCCATATTATTTTGTGATAAGTTCTCTTTTGAGACATTCGATGTAACAAGTGTGTGATTGCTACTCTGTTATAAATCCTTCAAGTACTGTGCGTGTCAGCATTACCGATCCAGGGATGACACTGATGCACAGAGATCAGACTGTTTGAGGTCTGGTCACTACAGAGATGAACCTTGCTCTGATTACCACTTGTCAGACCTAGGTGGTCTGAAGAACAGGATTCAGAAAAGGGGAGCTGAACTAGTCGGTTTTACTCGAATTCAGAGGAATGATTATGCGAGTTCTAGCTCGTTACAGAGGTTCTAGCCGGCCAGGAACACTGGCGGTGGCAAGGGGGAAACCCTAACAACAACAAGATACCTACTCCCGATCCCATCTCCTGGCTTTATAGCCTTACAAAGTGGAGTAAAAATGAAGAGAAAAGCAAAACAGAAAGAGAGAGTCGCCGTGGTCTTTGCCGGAAAGTGAACAGCGACAGCCTGGACAATCACAGCCACACGATGAAGATCGGATGCTCGTAGGGTCATCATAACTGGTGAAGCGGTACGACGACACCCTGGCTATGCGATCGATGATGGGTGGCTCCTGACGCTTCCCGCATGTTAGCCAGAAGTTTGAATTAACTGAATCCCGATTGTAGCGTTCTGAACTTCAGACAGAGTGACCTGGGTCCTGACAAAGCACTCCAGCAAAGCACAAGCTTTCTAAGTGGTTGGTGCAAACAAGGGTTTCTAGGCTTGAGTGGAGGGTGCAATACTGGTTTCTCCACATTGATGCAGTTTTTTCATACTTATGCTAGCATAGCAATATTACCCACAACCATCACATTACTGCTCATGGACTTTGTTGACGTCCACAACGCTCATCAGCGGTACAAACAGAAATTCCTTGACGTTTTCTCTCTTATCGCCGTTACTGTTGCTGGGTAGGAGTACCTACCTGAGGGAATTTCCTAACGGACGCTCGTTGCGTAGTTGTCGAGCAACCTAGCGATCAAGATGGGTCGGCCCAATGTGCGTGCTACAGCATTCGGTTTTGGGAACCTTCTGGAGGGTTCCTGAAACGGTTCTGGGACCTTCTAGAAGGTTTTGAACCGGTTTTTCACTGGTTTGTTCTGTTTGCTTTTTTGTTTTTTGTTTTTTCTGTTTCTGTTTCTTTTTCTTTCTTCGTTTTCAATTCCTTTTTCTTCACTTTTTATTTTATTTTTGTTCTTAAGAATTTCAAATTCTTTTCTAAAATTCTAAAAATGTTTAGAAGTTCAAGAAATTTTCTTGTTATTATTTTTTGTTCAAAAATTCAATAAATGTTCTTCATTTTCTAAAAAATGTTCCATATTATTAAAAATGTTTGCTTTTCAAAAAAGTCTATAATTTCACAAAATGTTCATGTTTTCAAATTATTCTTGGGAGTTTCAAAAAATCTTCCCATTTCAAAATTTGTTCACCAATTACCAAAAATGTTCATGTTTTCAAATTTTGTTGCGAGTTTGCATAAATGTTTCCATTTAAAGAATTGTTTGCAAATTCCAAAAAAGTTCATGTTTCAATTTTTGTTCGGCAGTTTCAAAAAATGTACAAAAGTTTTAAAAACTGTTCATGTGTTCAAGTTTTGTTCGGGAGTTTCAAAAAATGTTCCCAGTTTTAAACAATGTTCGAGTATCCAAAAATTGTTTTCGAATTTAATGTTCGGCTTTTCAAAAAAACTTTCACGTTTTCTATTTTTGGGAGATTTTACAAAAATGTTTCCATTTCCAAAAATTGTTTACATTTTTCGAATTCTTGAGTTTTTTCAAATTTTATTCACAATTTCTAAAAGTGTTTGCTGTTTCATACAACCTTCATGTTTTTTCTCAAAAATAACGTTTTGCGTACAAAATTTTAAAAATGTTCGGATGTGCGCTCTGTTTTGTACTTAATATGTTGTGCTGCGTTACAAATCAGGTAGCTCTTTAGCTCAACTGGCTAGCTGTACTTCTTTGAAGCATCTGGTCTCAGATTCGAACCCTGCTTAGAGCATTTCTTCTGGCAAAGAGCGGCAGATAGGACCTCCCCCTACCTGAGGCCCCTCATTTGGTACGAGCGGATCGACAGGGTTTCTAGAGGATTAACCCCGCGGGGCCCAGAAACCTCGCTAATCCTCGTCGGCCCATTTGTTTCGCGGGGTCTGCACAGCCGAATCCCTTCGACCCCCTTCGTTCCCCTCCTATCCACGCGCCTGGCCAGCCTCGTGGGCACCATGCGGAACGGGACGCACCGAGACAGAGCGTCGCCCAGCCGCCGCCGTGCTCCTCCGCCGGTACTTCCCGAGGTGATCCCCGCCCCCCCCCCCCCCCCCCCCCCTCCCTCTCCTCCACTTCTCCATCCCCTTTCCTGCAAACCTAGGGCCATGGCCGCGTTCTGCAGCAGTTCGATGCGTCCATACGGAAAAAGGCCTCCTCCCAGCTTTATATATAAAGCATTGATCACCAACAGACCAGGCTGCCTCCATGGCCATCCCTCTCCTCTCCTATATGGAAGCAGTTCGATGCGTCCATCGATGAGTCTGTCTGTCTCTTCTCATTAGCAGAACACGACAGTTAGCTTCAGTAGCCTTCTGGCCCGGTCTGCTAGAAGCAAGCTGCGAGTGTGGTATTTATCTAATTGAATCCATCGATCTGGAGCACTGATTGTTGTTATTGTTCCCTAGTGTCATGGGCTGGGGGTGTTATTTTGGTTCTAGTTTAATTTATGGCCTCCCACAGGCTGCTGTATCCCCACGAAGATTGATGTATTTTTGGACAAGAACAACAAACAATGGTAACCTCTGTATCCACACATTTTTTATTGATCTTATGTTCATTTTATGCATTAACATTATCTGTTCGCTATTCTTCTCTATCAAATACAACAGTGTAATATCTGTAACTGAATCTTAGTTGATCTTGTTTCGTGGCATCACCCCTTTTTCTTGAAGCGACGAGAGAGAGAGAGAGAGAGATGATAGATGCACTTGCAAATTGGACGTTCCATTCTTCTAGATTCATAGCAATCCAACAATGGATACTGATTGTTGGTTCCTTCTTCAGTATGCTTCATTTTGGTCCCCATCCATAAATTTGCAACTGATGCAGCACTCATGTACACTTGTAACTTGGTTACTTTATTAGTAACTGAATCCTAAAACAAAGGCAGAAGGATGATACATATAACAAAGCCTTTGTATCTAGTCGCTACTATTTGTTTTCTCTAAATAAAATTCTCTAAAATAGTTGCTACTATTTGTTAAATCTAGGGCCTCATTTTTTAATTGGCACCGGGCCTCCGTTTTCTCGGATACGGCCCTGATCATGAAGCTAGCTAATCTTTTGATTCAGAAGATTCCCACATCCCACTTTTGTGCAACTCTCACACTCTAATATATCTTTGTCCTGTTTATCCATCTGTACACAGGAACTGTTTTTTATTTTCTTTTCTTGGTGCATAATCCGGGTGAGCAACATTGGTTCTCCAATATCAGAGTATATGTGCCATCTAGCCTAGTCTGCTAGTACTATCTTCCATGCATTCATTATTTAATTCTCCACTCTCAGATTATATAATACAATATGAAAATTTGATAAACAACTAAGCAAGGAAATTCTGTTTGTAGTTTCAAGTCATGCAAAGTTGTTGTTGTGATGAGATATTGATTTCAAGTCATGCAAAATTATGTTGCTGCTGGGAAAAACTGCTGCTGAATTATTCCCATGTAGCAACTTTGTCTCATTTTTATTAGGTGACCTTTACAATTCTGTAGCAAGGATATAAGGGGAGTTAGTTACATTGTAAATTTGGATTTTTAAATGTTCTACACCATGTTATGTCAGTATGACAAAACTTGCCTACCAAACAGAAAACTTAAACAAAGAAGATTGTGGATGGAGGGGTTTGGGGGATTCAAGGGGTTTTGAGGGGATTGGGTGGAGGGAAGGGATTCACCCAATCCCCTGAAATCCCCCCTCCCCAAACCTCCCCAATCCACTTCTACCAAACAAAGCCTGATGGTTGTCATAATCCGCGACCAAGTATTCGTGATAAGTTCAGCTGGGCAGAGTGTGTGCTTTGTGACCCTCCTGCTGTTGGTCATGTCTCCTGTAGCTGTGGCTGTAAGGGCTCAGAAGACGAAATCGTAACAGCGAGAAGAACCAGCTTTGGAAGAAAGAACTGGATTACTTCGTGAGGAGGCTGCGCAGCAGGATTCTGAGAATGCCAGCTCTAGCACTGCGCTCATGGGATCTGGTCAGGACATCTCGTCAGACAAAGAGAACCTGAATGTGGTGCGGGCCATGTGTAAATTCAACTTCTGGCAGACTGCTGTCTTTCGTAGAGAAATGAGGAAATGCGTACTTATGCAAACAAGCTAAGTTTCGTTCTGCATTTACAAATACACAGTGTTGGGATTATGTAGTATTGTACTACTTACTCTACCTATAGCAACATTACAACAGTCGCTTCATGTGTGAATTAGCAAATGAGAAAAGGAAGCTACATTATTTTATTTCAGTTGAGTGATATATGTCTTATCTGAACCAACACTGCATCTCTTGGTCACGGAGCATGTAGTGGACATGCTCACTCTACTCCTGTATCTTGTCAGCTTGCATGTTGTCTCCAATGGCTTCCTCTGATGTTTTGTCCTTCCCTTCCTCTTTCTCCTTGGCTTTCTTCACTTCAGCCTCCTCTTTCTCCTTGGCTTTCTTCGCTTCAGCCTCCTTGGCCTTCTCTTCCTCCTTCGCCTTGGCGACCGCCGCGTCTTCTTTGGCCTGCTTGAGCGCCTCGATGAGGCCTGCCAAGCACACGTCAGGGTCCCTCTTTTTCTTCTTGGACATGGGCATCAGGTTCTCCGCCACGTCAGCGGGCGACATGTCGGTCTCCTCGAGCAGCTGCTGAATCTCCCCAAACAGCTCATGCCCGACGACATCTAGGTAGTTCTTGGCGAGTACCTTGAAGCTCTCAAAGCGGCAGTAAGACATCTCAATGTGCTTGTCCATCCTGCCCCGCCGGATCAGTGCCGGGTCCAGCTTCTCCTTGTAGTTGGTGGTGAAGATGATGATCCGCTCGCCGCCGCACGCAGACCACAGCCCGTCGATGAAGTTGAGCAGGCCAGAGAGCGTCACCTTGGTCGCGTCATCCTTCTCTGGCTCGATTGGTAGCTTGGGTTTGTCGTTGCCATCGGAGTCCTTGTCGCGAGAGGCCTTCTTGTCCTTGCGGCGTTTTCCGGTGAGGTCAGCGGAGCAGTCAATGTCCTCTATGACGATGATGGACTTGCCCGTCGTCTCGATGAAGAGCTTCCGCAACTCGGTGTTGTTGTTGATGGCCGTGAGCTCGAGGTCGTAGACGTCGTAGTCGAGGAAGTTGGCCATGGCGGCTATCATAGTGGACTTGCCGGTGCCGGGCGGGCCGTAAAGGAGGTACCCGCGCTTCCACGCCTTGCCGACCTTAGCATAGTACTCCTTGCTCTCTTGGAATGCCATGAGGTCGTCGATGACGTCCTCCTTCTGTTTCGGGTTCATGGCAAGGGTGTCGAAGGTCGCCGGGTGCTCGAACGGTACATGGCTCCAGGCGCTCTTGGCCCCGTAAGGGCTCGAGCTGCCGCTGGCCTTGTTGGTGAAGAGGCGGCGCTGGCGGTTCTTGATAATGACGGTGCGGCCCTCACCGAGGACGAAAGGCAGGTAAGAATCGACGATGAGGTCGTGGTGTCGCTTATGGAAGGTGACCCGGTAGAAGCGCTTCTCGTCCTCGCCAGGGTACAAACTGATGACATTGGCCTTGGGTCGCTGCTTGGAGGCGTGCCACCAGAGCGTGGCGCCGGAGAAGTCATCGGTGACTCCCTCGTGGTCGTCGATGGAGACCTGGATGTTCTTGCTGTCCTTGCCGAGCTCAGCTTTGAGCCTGCGCGCGCGACGGGCACATGCGTCGCTCAGGTAGGCCTCGACGGCGAGGAAGAGTTCGCTTCGCTTCCAGCGCTGGGCGCCGTTCTCCGAGATGGTGATCTGGAGGTAAGGGTTGAAGTAGGCGGTGAGCTTGGCGGCCAAAGCGGCGAGGTTGAGGCGGAGGGCGTCCGGGATGTGGTTCTGCACCATGGACCATAGGAAGATGGTGCTCGCCACCGCCGATCCGAACCATGGCCACCACTCCACCATCGCCACCTCCATGGCTGGACCTCTTGATTTTTGTGTCTTGGGTTTTTCTTGCTGGAAGGCTGTAGCTCTATTTGGCTCTGCACCGGACGGCACCTGAGTGAGTGAGTGGTTGTGCGTGTATATAATGCTGGCTGGAGACGTGTGGTGATTCACTTAGGTTAACCCAGGTCGTCGTCTTTGTCGTTATCGGAGCAGATCGTCGGGGTAGGTGGAGAGGAGCTGTTGGAGCCGAGAAAAATCGGCGAGTCCATACACACGGAACAAACTCATGAATTCCCTTTTCCCAGTACAGATTGAGACAAGATGAGTGAATGGTTGGGTCTAGCCAACAGGTCATGTTGGAGTGTTTCGTATTGTAGTACTCAATCCATAGTACAATTTTTTTGAAGAAGAAAAATCACTGTATCTTTTTATGCAAGGGAGAGTACAGCTCACTCTGCTCCTGTCACTTCACTTCACTTGTCACCTTGCTTCATGTCTCCATTGGCTTCCTCTGATGTTGTGTCCTTTGCTTCGCCTTCCTTCTTGGCATTCTTCACTAGCAAGCAACCAGCAATCCTGCCACTTGCCTGATGCTGGACAAGAAGTGAGAATCACTAGGAGATGGTTTACTTTTGGTTGATGAAGTAGAGTAACTTTCTGCAGGTTTTCAGCGCTAACAAAATCCTGCCACTTCATACAAGACTGATGTTCAGAATTCTGCCATTTACATACAGGACTGATGTTTGTAGAATCGAAATTCAGTAAATCCAAGCCCACCTTGATCTCTAGGTTGACACACATCAAGCCAGGTGGTGCTGAAAAGGTCAAGAAGGTCAGATCAAATCAAATCCCAAAACTTGTGAAAGAATTCAGTGGGGGAAAGGGCCTGTTGTGCTCCACAGAAGTGAAAAATAACTGCAAATTTAGTCTCCTCAAGATCTAACGGTCTAGTCATAGCATAGGCTAGGTTGATCTAATCCTAAAGATCTGTGTGGTGTGGTGATTTACTTGACTTGAGCGCTACCGGTAGCCGTTGTTGTCGTCGTCGGAGCAGGAGAAGATGAGCTATCAGAAGAGATAGGCCTTTTGCCCAGTATACGTGGAGTCCTTGGCAGTACACTCTACATAGCAACATTACAAGAGCTAGCTGATATTTTTCCTTTAAGAAACGCTGCATCTTTTGAAAGGGAATCGTTCTAATTCTATCACTTGTCACCTTGCTTGATGTCCCCAGGTGCAGGTGGCCGGCGAGCGGCGTGGTATAGGCGGAAAGTGGTGGAGAAGCAAGATGATGGTGGCCACCGCCGACCCGACCTGGAGCTGGCCCTCTTTGATGTCGTGTGCCTTGGGGTGGTCTTACTCTTGTCTCCATGGAAAGCTGTAGCTCGACCTGGACTGGACGCCCGTGTGCTTGCATATATAATATGCCAATGATTTGTGTGATGATCTGCTTAGGTTGAGCCTAAGCACGCGCCGCTGCGGTCGCCCTCGGAGCAGGTGAGGAGTTATCGGAGCTGAGAAGAAGCGGGCGAGCATCGACATCGATCGACCAGTCCACAGAAGTGGAATTATTTATCGGAGACCCGCCACTCACCACACCGCTCCCGGAGATGGAGTTAAAAAGCACGGAGCCGGGAAACAGATGCTCCGCAGCTCCTCGTATTCTTAAGGCATCTCCATTGCATAGCCACTTCTGTAGACGCTTAAGGATTAAAAATAAAAAAGATATTGTCTACCGTTTGCATAAGCGTCTCAACCTCCAACGCTCGGAACCTGGAAGGCGCTAACAATCTCAGGTCAAATCAACTACTAATGAACTGAAGCGTCCGCTGCCAAAGTTGGCACCGCTGCCTGAAAGGCGCCAGAGAAATATTCTCTAGATTAGCGAAACGGCCAGGATTAAGATCCTTAGCGCCTGTTCTTAGCGCCGCGTTGTAGATGCCCTTAGGAGCTGGAGTGACTCCGAACAAGTCCTTAATGCCAAAGGCAACGGCAACTGCAGAGTTGGCTGCCTCCGCTCACTTTGCAACCAACCAAATTAAGATTCCGGTTGCTAATTTGGTCACTGCATCGCTGTCGCTTTTGTAGAAGATGGATTGCGTCTCTGTCCTGTCACTGGGTATACAATATCCTCATCTACTTGATATTATAGCAACCTGCAGGACTATATTGTTCAGGATTTCAGGGGTAAGGATATGTGCCTACCAACTTTAGAAGAAGACTAACACCTATGATCCGTTGGGGCAATGGGACAACCTTAAATCTTTTGTGGCCGATGTACCTACTTCGACTCAAGAGGATGGTGTATATTGGGCATTGTAGAAAAATAATACTTTCTCGGTCAAATATATGTATAGAAACTCCTTAAGTTTTTCATACCAAACATGTGGGGCTTGCTTGAACGCTTTGTGGATTTTATAGAGCTCATCATTCTGGTGGGGATCAACGAAGCCCGATGCTTGTGCAACATATACCAAATCATATTTGGGACCATTAAGAAATGCGCTCTTGACATCCATTTGATATAACTCAAAATCATGGAAAGATGCATATGCAAGAAAAAGGTGAATGGACTCAAGATGGGCAACGGAGGCAAATGTCTCAACAAAATCTAGACCTTTCTGCTTGGGTGAAACCTTGTACCACTAACCTTGCCTTGTTCCTGATGACTTGCCCATGCTCACCTTGCTTGTTCTCGAAGATCCACTTGGTTCGAGTGATCTTATGACCTCTTCCCTTTACCCACTCCACAAAAGGCCACAACTTGCTACGGGTGAAGTTTTAGTTTTTCTTGCATTGCAACTACCCAGTCCAGGTCCTGCATGGCTTGTTGCTATTCTTTCTGATCGATCTATCCAAGAGTACGTACTAAAATAACACCAAGTTATTCTTTCCGATCAATCTATCAAGAGTTCATACTAAAATAACACTAAGTTATTCTTTCCGATCGATCTATCAAGAGTTAGTACTAAAATAACATCAAAACAAATTCAGATTCATAATACTCCATCCAACACAAAGAACCTCAAAGAGTGCCCCAAGATTTCTACCGGAGAAATAAAAGACGAGAACGCGCATCAACCCCTATGCATAGATTACCCCAATGTCATCTCGGGAATCCGCGAGTTGAGTGCCAAAACACATATCAAGTGAATCAATATGACACCCCATTGTCACCACGGGTATTCATAGGAAGACATACATCAAGTGCTCTCAAATCCATAAAAGTATTCAATCCGATAAAACGAAATCTCAAATGCAAAACTCAATTCACAACAAGATAGAGGGGAAAACACCATATGATCTGACTATATTAACAAAGCCCGCGATACATCAAGATCGTGACATCTCAAGAACACGAGAGAGAGATTAAAGTCATAGCTACTGGTACAAACCCTCACCCCGAGGGTGGACTACTCCCTCCTCATTATGGTGGCCGCCGGGATGATGAAGATGGCCATCGGTGATGGTTTCCCCCTCCGGCGGAGTGTCGGATCGGGGTCTAGATTGGTTTTTCGTGGCTATAGAGGCTTGCGGCGGCGGAACTTCTGATCTAGGGTTATCTTTGGGGGTTTTAGAATATTTGGCAATTTATAGGGCGAAGAGGCGGTGCGGGAGGCCACTGAGGTGGGCACAACCCACCTGGGCGCGCCTGGGCCCCCAGGTGTGCCCTGGTGGTTTTGCCCCCTCGGGGCTCCCCTTTGGCACTTCTTTGGCCCACTGGGTGTCTTCTGGTCCAAAAAAAAATCTCCAAAAAGTTTCGCTGCATTTGGACTCCGTTTGTTATTGATTTTCTGCGATGTAAAAAACAAGCAAAAAACAACAACTGGCACTGCGCACTATGTCAATAGGTTAGTCCCAAAAAAATATATAAAGTTGCTATAAAATGATTGTAAAACATCCAAGAATGATAATATAACAGCATGAATACTTCATAAATTATAGATACGTTGGAGACGTATCAGCATCCTCAAGCTTAATTCCTACTCGTCCTCGAGTAGGTAAATGATAAAAGAAATAATTTATGAAGTGTGAATGTTAGCAAAGTGCATAAGTTTGATCAATGATAATTTCAACCACTTTTCCTAGCATCACCAACATCAACTTTTCTCATAAAACTCATCATGTTAAAGTAGCACCCAATTCACATGTTAAGGTTCAAGCAATGAATTCTCTTGAAACTCAAGAACCTATATTCTTAGTCACCAAACAAGTGTGCAATTCAACTTATTCAATAGAGTCTAAGTAAGAGCTCCACATACTCAATCATTATATAGTCTTCCATGATTGCTAGTACTCAAAGCATACTCTTAGAACAAATGGCATCCATCGAACACAGAGAAAGATAGGGGCTTAATGTTTCGCCTCCCAACTCATTTATCATGGAGATAATTTTCAACAATAATAATTCATGATAAAAAATATTTGACTGGTCATATGTGCCTACATCTTTCCCCACCACATGATGCTTGCCAACTAGAGAATAATTGAGGTTGAAATGAGAATGCATACTATTGACTCTTTGCATAAAAGTAAATACTGAAAAGTAAAAGATAGGCCCTTCGCAGAGGTTGTCATGCGCTTTTTATTTGGATGCTCAAGCTCTTAATGCAAAGGAACGTCACATTATATTGCCCCTTATGATAGCAACCTTTATTACGCAGTCCGTTGCTTTTATTACTTTGCCGTCACAAGTTCATACAACGCTCAATTTTCCCTTACAATAAAAGATCAAACATCTTTAGGAGCAATTTTTATTGCTTTATGCATCGATGACAACTTACTTGAAGGATCTTATTCAATCCATAGGTAGGTATGATGGACACTCATGGCAAGAAACTAGGTTTAAGGGTTTTTGGATTGACAAGTAGTATCTCTACTTAGTACGAGTTTTTTGGCTAGCAAAAGATCCTAGGCAAACACCGCATGTTGGAGGATCCGTGACAATATAACTTCTATGCAAATATACACAGCCATAACTCATTACGTTGTCTTCCTTGTCCAACTTCAACTAATTTGCTCAAGTTTGAAAATAATTAATGGGTATTCACAATCATAGAAGATGTCCAAGATAATATATTTGTATGTGAAAGTTCTCTTCCTTATACTAATCATTCACAAATCGCTTGTATGACCAATATAGTGATTGTCAAGCTTTAAAATATTTCACTTTCTAAACCCAATGTGAAGCTACTACTAGGCATTATATGAACATATAATTTCAACTTCATGATATTCAATTCATTCAAAAATTTACTCATAGGATATAAGTAAAGCACAACAGTAAATGACAAACTACTCCAAAAAGATATAAGTGAAGATCAAGCGAGTAGTTAAGTAAAGGGGTAGCTAATCGAGGACTCTCTCTTATTTAAAAACTTTTAGATCTAAGTATTTTATTAAAACATCAAGTAAAACAAAACAAAATTACATTCCAAGAATAGCACAACTCATGTGAAGAAGCAAAAACTTAGGCTCAACCAATACTAACCGATAATTGTCGATGAAGAAAGGTGGGATGCCTACCGGGGCATCATCAAGCTTAGATGCTTGAGACTTCTTGAAATATTATCTTGGGGTGCCTTGGGCATCCCCAAGCTTTATCTTTTGCATCTCCTTAATTCCTTTTATATCACGGTTTCCCTAAATCTTAAAAACTTCATACACACAAAACTCAACAAGAACTCGTGAGATAAGTTAGTATAAATCAATGCAAAACCTTATCATTCTCTACTGTAGAAAATCACTAAAATTATTATTCAACATCGCATACTAAATACCTTTGCATATATAATACTCATATCATCAAATAGAATCATTAAACACGCAAATATATGCAAACATAACTGCAATCTGCCAAAACAGGACAGTTTATAATGGATGAAGAAGTATCCATAGTTATTTAACTCAAACAATTCTGAAAAATTTACCACACTGTAGAAAATTTATCATAGCTTATTGTGAAAAAAAATCAACATTTTATCACATTCTAACTTTTCTCGGGAATTTTTGCAACAACGACAAACTTTCTGTTTTGAAACAGCAACTCATGTACTTGCAAAATAAGCATGGCAAAGGCTACCCTTGCCACTTTTATTGAAATAAAAGTTGCAAATTATTATGAATAATAGCTATCAAATCCTAACAAAATAAAATGACGCTCCAAGCAAAACTCATATCATGTAATGAATAAAAATATAGCTCCAAGTGTGGTTACCGATATTGTTGGAGACGAAAGAGGGGATGCCTTCCGGGGCATCCCCAAGCTTAGTTGCTTGGATCTTCCTTGAATATCACCTTGGGGTGCCTTGGGCATCCCAGCTTAGGGTCTTTTCACTCCTTATTCTCCTCATATCGATATCTCACCCAAAACTTGAAAACTTCAATCACATAAAACTTAATGGAACTTCGTGAGATAGGTTAGTATGATAAAGACAAATCATTCACTTCGGTACAGTCAAAGACAAGATTCATAATTGTTCTCACACAATGCCTACTGTACCTTGTCATTTCCACAATTTATATTGAGCAATATAAGCCATAGAAACTAGATAACAAGCAAACTATGCATTGAAAACATAATATGTCAAAAACAGAAAGTGTGTAGTAATCTGTCCTCCAACCATACTTCTGTAACTCCAAAAATTCTGAAAAATTAGGAAAATGTAGAAAATTTGTATATAAATCATCTGTAAAAAATTCAGATCAAAAGCACGTTCCAGTGAATTTTTAAAATTCCTGGACTTAGTGCAAAAGTTTCTGTTTTTGCACAGAATCAAGTCAACTATCATCCACACTATCCCAAAGGCTTTACTTGGCACTTTATTGAAACAAAAGCTATAAAACATGATTAATATAGTAGTTTAATCATGTGAACGCACAAAAACAGTAGGGGTAAATGTTGGGTTGTCTCCCAAGAAGCGCTTTTGTTTAATGCATTTTTAGCTAGGCATGATGATTCCAATGATGCTCGCATAAAAGATAAGAATTGAAAAACAAAGAGAGCATCATGAAGCATATGACTAGCACATTTAAGCCCAACCCACTTCCTATGCATAGGGATTTTGTGAGCAAATAATTTATGGGAGAAAGAATCAACTAGCATAGGAAGGTAAAACAAGTAAAACTTCAAGATTTTCATCATAAAGAGAGGAAACTTGATATTATTGAGATACATAGAAGCATATATTCGTCTCTCATAATAATTTTCAGTAGCAACATGAACGAATTCAACAATATCCATCACATAAAGCATTCTTTTCATGATCCACAAGCATAGAAATTTTATTACTCTCCACATAAGCAAATTTAATCTCATGAATAGTAGTGGGAGCAAACTCAACAAAATAACTATCATGGGATTGAAAATTAAAATCATGATGACAAGTTTCATGGTTATCATTATTCTTTATAGCATACATGTCATCACCAGAATCATCATAGATAGCAACTTTGTTGTCATAGTCAATTGGAACCTCTTCCAAAATAGTGGATTCATCACTAAATAAAGTCATGACCTCTCCAAATCACCTTTCATAATTATCACAATAAGATTCAACACCCTCCAAAATAGTGGGATCATTAGTACATAGAGTCGACACTCTTCCAAACCCACTTCATCAATATAATCATCATAAATAGGAGGCATGCTTTCATCATAATAATTTTTCTCATCAAAACTTGGGGGTCAAAAAACATCATCTTCATTAAACATAGCATCCCCAAGCTTGTGGCTTTGCATATCACTAGCATCATGAATATTCAAAGAATTCACACTAGCAACATTGCAATCATACTCATCATTTATGCAAAACATTTTATTGAATTCTTCTTCTATCAAATGAGCACAATTTTCCTTTCCATCATTTTCAAGAAAGACATTATAAAGATGAAAAATATGAGACCACCTCAATTCCATTTTTGTAATTTTGTTTTTATAAACCAAACTAGTGATAAAACAAGAAACTAAAAGATTCAGTTGCAAGATCTAAAGATATACCTTCAAGCACTCACCTCCCCGGCAACGGCACCAGAAAAGAGCTTGATGTCTACTACGCAACTTTATTCTTGTAGACTCTTGTTGGGCCTCCAAGCGCAGAGTTTTGTAGGACAGTAACAATTTTCCCTCAAGTGGATGACCTAAGGTTTATCAATTCGTGGGAGGTGTAGGATGAAGATGGTCTCTCTCAAACAACCCTGCAACCAAATAATAAAAAGTCTCTTGTGTCCTCAACACACCAAATACAATAGTAATTTGTATAGGTGCACTAGTTCGGCGAAGAGATGGTGATAAAAGTGTAGTAATGATAGTAGATATTGATTTTTGTGATAGTGACAATAAAAAACAGCAAGTAGCATGTAAAAAAAGTGAGGACAAACGGTATTGCAATGCTTGAAAACAAGGCCTAGGGTCCGTACTTTCGCTAGTGCAATCTCTCAACAATGCTAATATAATTGGATCATATAACCATCCCTCAACGTGCGATGAAGAATCACTCCAAAGTTCCTATCTAGCGGAGAACATAAGAAGAAATTGTTTGTAGCTATTCTTTCTGATCGATCTATGCAAGAGTTCGTACTAAAGTAACACCAAGGTATTGTTTCCGATCGATCTATCAAGAGTACTAAAATAACACCAAGTTATTCTTTCCAATCGATCTATCAAGAGTTTGTACTAAAATAATACCAAAGCAAATTCAGATTCATAATATTCCATCCAACACAAAGAACCTCAAAGAGTGCCCCAAGATTTCTACCGGAGAAATAAAAGATGAGAACATGCATCGACCCCTATGCATAGATTACCCCAATGTCACCTCAGGAATCCGCGAGTTGAGTGCCAAAACACATGTCAAGTGAATCAATATGATACCCCATTATCACCAGGGGTATTCATAGCAAGACATACGTCAAGTGCTCTCAAATCCATAAAAGTATTCAATCCAATAAAACAAAATCTCTAAGGGAAAACTCAATTCACAACAAGATAGAGAGGGGAAAACACCATATGATCCGACTATATTAACAAAGCCCGCGATACATCAAGATCGTGACATCTCAAGAACACGAGAGAGAGAGAGAGATTAAACACATAGCTACTGGTACAAACCCTCAGCCCCGAGGGTGGACTACTCCCTCCTCATCATGGTGGCCGCCGGGATGATGAAGATGGCCAACGGTGATGGTTTCCCCCTCCGGCGGAGTGTCGGAATGGGGTCTAGATTGGTTTTTCGTGGCTACAGAGGCTTGCGGTGGGGGAACTTCTGATCTAGGGTTATCTTCGGGGTTTTTGGAATTTTGGCAATTTATAGGGCGAAGAGGCGGTGTGGGAGGCCACCAAGGTGGGTGCTACTTCTTGAGCTTGCGTTGGTTTTTCCCTTGAATAGGAAAGGGTGATGCAGCAAAGTAGAGATAAGCATTTCCCTCGGTTTGAGAACCAAGGTATCAATCCAGTAGGAGACAATGCACAAATCACCAATACCTGCACAAACAATCAAACAACTAGCACCCAACGCGATAAAGGGGTTGTCAATCCCTTCATGGTTACTTGCAAAAGTGAGATCCGATAGAGATAGGTGAAACTAAACAAACGGTAAAGTAAATATTTTTGGTATTTTTGTTTTATAGATCAGAAAGTAAAAGATTGCAAAATAGTAGATTGGAAACTAATATTGTAGAAAGTAGACCCGGGGGCCATAGGTTTCACTAGAGGCTTCTCTCATGATAGAAAATAATACGGTGGGTGAACAAATTACTGCCGAGCAATTGATAGAAAAGCGCAAAGTTATGACGATATCTAAGGCAATGATTATGAAATATAGGCATCACGTTCGTGTCAAGTAGACCGAAACGATTCCGCATCTACTACTATTACTCCACACATTCACTGCTATCCAACATGCATCTAGAGTATTAAGTTCATAAAGAATGGAGTAACACCTTAAGTAAGATGACATGATGTAGAGGAATTAACTCAAGCAATATGATGAAAACCCCATCTTTTTATCCTCGATGGCAACAATACAATACGTGCCTTGCTGCCCCTACTGTCACTGGGAAAGGACACCACAAGATTGAACCCGAAGCTAAGCACTTCTCCCATTGCAAGAAAAACCAATCTAGTTGGCCAAACCAAACCGATAGTTCGAAGAGAATTACAAATATATCAAATCATGCATAAAAGAATTCAGAGAAGATTCAAATAATATTCATAGATAACCTGATCATAAATCCACAATTCATCGGATATTGGCAAACACACCGCAAAAAAGTATTACATCGGATAGATCTCCAAGAACATCAAGGAGAACATGGTATTGAGAATCAAAGAGAGAGAAGAAGCCATCTAGCTACTAGCTATGGACCCGTAGGTCTGTGGTAAACTACTCATGCTTCATCGGAAGGGCAATAATAGAGTTGTTGTAGAAGCCCTCTGTGATCGAATCCCCCTCAGGCAGGGTGCGGGAAAAGGTCCCTAGATGGGATCTCACGGGTACAGAAGGTCGCGGCGGTGGAAAAGTGTTTTCGTGGATGCCTCTGGTGGTTCCGGAATATATGTGAATATATAGGCGAAAGAATTAGGTTAGGAGGGTCACGGGAGGGGGCCCACAAGACAGGGGCGCACCCTCCACCCTTGTGGCTGCCTCGTGGCTCCTCTGACTTCATCTCCAAGTCTCCTGGGTGTCTTCTGGTCCAAGAAAAATCATCGCGAAGGTTTTATTCCGTTTGGACTCCGTTTGGTATTCCTTTTCTGCGAAACTCAAAAACAAGGAAAAAAACATAAACTGGCACTAGGCTCTAGGTTAATATGTTAGTCCCAAAAATAATATAAAATAGCATATTAATGCATATAAAACATCCAAAATAGATAATATAATAGCATGGAACAATAAAAAATTATAGATACGTTGGTGACACATCAAGCATCCCCAAGCTTAATTCCTGTTCGTCCTCGAGTAGGTACATGATAAAAAAGATAATTTTTGATGTGGAATGCTACCTATCATATCTATCCATGTAATTTTTCTTTATTGTGGCATGAATGTTCAGATCCATAAGATTCAAAACAAAAGTTTAATATTGACATAAAAACAATAATACTTCAAGCATACTAACAAGGCAATTATGTCTTCTCAAAATAACATGGCCAAAAAAAGCTTATCCCTACAAAATCATATAGTCTGGCTATGCTCCATCATCATCACACAAAATATTCAAATCATGCACAACCCCGTTGACAAGCCAAGCAATTGTTTCATACTTTTGATGTTCTCAAACTTTTTCAACTTTCACGCAATACATGAGCGTGAGCCATGGACATAGCACTATACGTGGAATAGAATATGGTGGTTGTGGAGAAGACAAAAAGATGGAGATAGTCTCACATCAACTAGGCGTATCAACGGGCTATGGAGATGCCCATCAATAGATATCAATGTGAGTGAGTAGGGATTGCCATGCAATAGATGCACTAGAGCTATAAGTTTATGAAAGCTCAAAAGAAAACTAAGTGGGTGTGCATCCAACTTGCTTGCTCATGAAGACCTAGGGGAATTTGAGGAAGCCCATCGTTGGAATATACAAGCCAAGTTATATAATGAAAAATCCCCACTAGCATATGAAAGTGACAACATAGGAGACTCTCTATCATGAAGATCATGGTGCTACTTTGAAGCACAAGTGTGGAAAAAAGGATAGTAACATTGCCCCTTCTCTCATTTTTTTGTTTGGCTTCTTTGGCCTTTCTCTTTTTTCTCCTCACATGGGACAATGCTCTAATAATGAAGATCATCACATTTTTATCTACTTACAACTCAAGAATTACAACTCGATACTTAGAACAAAATATGACTCTATATGAATGCCTCCAACGGTGTACCAGGATGTGCAATGAATCAAGAGTGACATGTATGAAAGAATTATGAATGGTGGCTTTGCCACAAATACGATGTCAACTACATGATCATGCAAAGCAATATGACAATGATGGAACGTGTCATAATAACGGAACGGTGGAAAGTTGCATGGCAATATATCTTGGAATGGCTATGGAAATGCCATAATAGGTAGGTATGGTGGTTGTTTTGAGGAAGGTATATGGTACCGGCGAAAGTTGCGCGGTACTAGAGAGGCTAGCAATGGTGGAAGGGTGAGAGTGCATATAATCCATGGACTCAACATTAGTCATAAAGAACTCACATACTTATTGCAAAAATCTATTAGTCATCCAAAAAAAGTACTACGCGCATGCTCCTAGGGGGATATATTGGTAGGAAAATACCATCGCTCGTCCCTGACCGCCACTCATAAGGAAGACAATCGATAAATAAATCATGCTTCGACTTCATCATATAACGGTTCACCATACATGCATGCTACGAGACTCACAAACCTTAACACAAGTATTTCTCAATTTCACAACTACTCACTAGCATGACTCTAATATCACCATCTTTATATCTCAAAACAATCATAATGAATCAAACTTCTCATAGTATTCAATGCACTTTATATGAAAGTTTTTATTATATCCCTCTTGGATGCCTATCATATTAGGACTAAATTCATAACGAAAGAAAATTACTATGATGTTTAAAGACTCTAAAAATAATATAAGTGAAGCATGCGAGTTCATTAATTTCTATAAAATAAAACCACCGCCGTGCTCTAAAAAGATATAAGTGAAGCACTAGAGCAAAATTGCCTAGCTCAAAAGATATAAGTGAAGCACATAGAGTATTCTAATAAATCACGATTCATCATTGATACGTCTCCAACGTATCTATAATTTATGAAGTGTTCATGCCATGTTTACAACAATTTTATATGGTTTTGGTATGATTTGCATGGAACTAACCCGGACTGACGTTGTTTTCAGCAGAACTACCGTGGTGTTGCTTTTTGTGCAGAAATGAAAGTTCTCCAAATGAGCTGAAACTTTTTGACGATTTTTTTGGAACAAAAGAGACCCTCGAAGCTTCGTGGAAGGACCAGAAGGTGAAGGAGTAGGGCACAAGACACCGGGGTGTGCCTGGGCCCTTGTTCGTGCCCCGGTGGGTTGTGCTCACCTCGAGGGCCATCTTCGCGTGAAACCGACGCCAAAAAATCCTATAAATAGAGAAACCATCAGAAGTAACCCTAGATCAGAATTTCCGCCGCTGCAGGCCTCTATAGCCACTGAAAACCAATCTAGACCCCGTTCTGACACCCTGTCGGAGGGGGGAATCATCTCCGGTGGCCATCTTCATCATCCCGGAGGCCACCACGATGAGGAGGGAGTAGTCCACCCTCGGGGCTGAGGGTTTGTACCAGTAGCTATGTGTTTAATCTCTCTCTCTCTCGTGTTCTTGTGATGTCACTATCTTGATGTATCATGGGCTTTGTTAATATAGTCGGATCATATGGTGTTTTCCCCTCTCTGTCTTGTTGTGATCAATTGAGTTTTCCCTTTGAGATTTCATTTTATCGGATTGAATACTTTTATGGATTTGAGAGCACTTGATATATGTCTTGCAAATACATACTCGTGGTGACAATGGGGTATCATATTGATTCACTTGATATATGTTTTGGCACTCAACTCGTGGATTCCCGAGGTGACATTGGGGTAATCTATGCATAGGGGTTGATGCACATTCTTGTCTTTGTTTCTCCAGTAGAAATCTTGGGGCACTCTTTGAGGTTCTTTGTGTTGGATTGAGTATTATGAATCTGAAATTATTTGGTTTTATTTTAGTACGAACTCTTGGATAGATCAATCGGGAAGAATAGCTTCGAGGTGGCTTCGTACCCTACAAATAGTTTCTTCTTATATTCTCCGCTAGATAGGAACATTGGAGTGATTCTTCATCGCACTTTGAGGGGTGTTTATATGATCCAATTATATTAGCATTGTTGGGAGATTTCACTAGCAAAAGTACTGACCCTAGGCCTCATTTTCAAGCATTGCAAATACCGTTTGTGCTTCGTTTTATCAATTGCCACCTTGCTGTTTTTTATTGTTACCATTACAAAATTCAATATCTACTATCCATATTACACTTGTATCACCATCTCTTCGCCGAACTAGTGCACCTATACAATTTACCATTGTATTTGGTGTGTTGGGGACACAAGAGACTTTTTACTATTTGGTTTCAGGGTTGTTTGAGAGAGGCCATCTTCATCCTACGCCTCCCACGGATTGATAAACCTTAGGTCATCCACGTGAGGGAAAATTGCTATTGTCCTACAAAACTCTGCGCTTGGAGGCCCAACACGTGTCTACAAGAATAAAGTTGCGTAGTAGACATCAAGCTCTTTTCTGGCATCGTTGCCAGGCAGGCTAGGTAAGCGACACTCACATCCCGTCAATGAAGCTCTTTTTTGGCGCCGTTGCTGGGGAGGTGAGTGCTTGAAGGTATATCTTTAGATCTTGCAATCGAATCTTTTAGGTTCTTGTTTATCACTAGTTTGGTTTATAAAAAAAATGGAATTGAGGTTGCATCATATTATTCATCTTTATAATGTATTTCGCGAAAATGATGGAAAGGAAAATTGTGCTCAATTGATAGAAGAAGAGTTCAATAGAATGTTTGGTATAAATGATGAGCATGATTGCAATGTTGTTAGTACGAATTCTTTGAATATCCATGATGCTAATGATATGCAAAGCCATAAGCTTGGGGATGCTATGTTTGATGAAGATGATATTTTTAGTCCCCCAAGATTTGATGTGCAAATTTCTTAGAATGATTGCATGCCTCCTATTTATGAGGATTATAATGATGAAAGTGGATTTGGAGAGGTCATGCCTTTATTTAGTGATCAATCCACCATTTTGGATGAGGCTTCAATTGACTATGATAACAAAGTTGCTATCTATGATGTTTATGGTGATGACATGTATGCTATAAAGAATTATGATAACCATGGAACTTGTCATCACAATTTTACTTTTCACTCTCATGATAGTTATTTTGTTGAGTTTGCTCCCACTACTATTGATGAGAAGAAATTTGCTTATGTGGAGAGTAATAAGTTTTCTATGCTTTTGTGTCATGAAAAGAATGCTTTATGTGATGGTTATATTGTTTAATTCATACATGATGCTACTGAAAATTATAATGAGAGAGGGACATATGCTTGTAGGTATTGCAATAATATTAAGTTTCCTCTCTTTATGTTGAAAGTTTTGAAGTATTGCTTGTTTCGCCTTCCTATGCTAGTTGATTCTTGTTCCCATAAGTTGTTTGCACACAAAATCCCTATGCATAGGAAGTGGGTTAGACTTAAATGTGCTTGCCATGTGATTCATGATGCTCTTGTTATGTTTCAATTCTTATCTTTTATGTGAGCATCATTGAAATCATCATGCCTAGCTAAAAGGCATTAAAGAAAAGCGCTTGTTGGGAGATAACCCAACACTTTACCTACTGTTTTTGTGTGTTCACATGATTAAGCTAGTCATGTTTTATAGCTTTTGTTTCAATAAAATGCCAAGTATGGGATAGTGTGGATGATAGTTGACTTGATTTTGTGCAAAAACAAAAACTTTTGCACCCAGTCCAGGAATTTCTAAAATTTACTGGAATGTGCTTTTGATCTGAATTTTTTACGGGTGATAGATATACAAATTCCCTACGTTGTCCTAGTTTTTCAGAATTTTTGGAGTAGCAGAAGTATGGTTGGAGTACAGATTACTACAGAATATTCTGTTTTTGATAGATTCTGTTTTCAATGCATAGTTTGCTTGTTTTCTAGTTTCTATGGCTTATATTGCTCAATATAAATTGTGGAAATGATATGCTACAGTAGGCATTGTGTGAGAACAATTATGAATCTTGTCTTTGACAGTACCGAAGTGAATGATTTGTCTTTATCATACTATCCTATCTCACGAAGTTCCGTTAAGTTTTGTGTGATTGAAGTTTTCAAGTTTTGGGTGAAATGTCGATATGAGGAGAATAAGTAGTGACATGACCCTAAGCTTTGGGATGACCAAGGCACCCCCAAGGTAATATTAAAGGAATATCCAAGCAACTAAGATTGGGGATGCCCCGGAAGGCATCCCCTCTTTCGTCTCCAACATTATGGGTACCGTCACTCGGAGCTATATTTTCACATCATATTTTTTAGGATTTGCTTGCTATTATTTATAATAATGAGTTGCATCTTTTATTTCAATAAAAGTGGCAATGATAGCCTTTACTATGCTTATTTTGCAAGTCTACATGTTGCTGTTTGAAAACAGAAAGTTTATCACTGTTGCAAAAATTCTCTAGAAAATTCAGAATGTGATAAAATGTTGAAACTTTTTGCACAATAAGTTATCATAAATTCTACAGTGTGGTAATTTTTAGAATTTTTGGAGTTACATATGTATGAATGTTCTTGCATTCTTTACAGATTGTACTGTTTTGACAGATTGCTGTTATGTCTGCATTGTTTGCATATGTTTGCTTATTTAATGATTATATTTGAGGATAGGAGTATTAAATATGCAGAGGCATTTAGTATGCAATGTTGAATAATAATTTTAGTGATTTGCTACAGTAGAGAATGATAAGGTTTTTGCATTGGTTTATACTAACTTATCTCACGAGTTCTTGTTGAGTTTTGTGTGGATGAACTTTTTAAGATTAGGGAAACCGTGATATAAAAGGAATTAAGGAGACACAAAAACTCAAGATTAGGGATGCCCAAGGCATCCCAAGATAATATTTCAAGAAGTCTCAAGCATCTAAGCTTGGGGATTCCCCGGTAGGCATCCCACCTTTCTTCATCAACAATTATCGGTTAGTATCGGTTGATCCTAAGTTTTTGCCTCTTCACATGATGTGTGCTATTCTTGGAATTCATTTTTTTGCTTGCTGTTTTAATAAAATACTTAGATCTGAAAGTTTTTAAATAAGAGAGAGAGTCCTCACATAGCTACCTATTTACTTAACTAACTCACTTGATCTTCACTCATATCTTTTTGGAGTAGTTTGTCTTTTGCTCTAGTGCTTCACTTATATCTTTTTGAGCATGATGTGCTTTAATATTTTTGAATAAATTCTCTCATGCTTCACTTATATGTTTTTGAGAGATGAAAACATTTAGCTCATGTTCTTCACTTAAATGTGTTTGAGCTTATCAAAAGCAACATATAAAAACTTTCATGAAGATCATTGGACAAAATAAACTTGATTCTTTTTAATAGTTTTGAGATATGATGATAGTGATATGTGAGTCATGTTGGTGAGTAATTATGCTTTAGTAAGAATATTGATGTTAATGTTTGTGATTCCCTGTGCAAGCACGAAAGTCAATAGTTATGCAATGAAATTACATCCTACTTGTGGTGCATTATTCGGTGTTAGTTATGCTTAATGCTCGCTTATGTTATTTTTCGTCTCTTGGTTGGTTGCTTCTCAATCTATTTTCTAGCCTCCACTTGTACTAAGTAGAAGTACTACTTGTGCATCCAAAATCCTTAAACCCAGTTTTGCCATATGAGTCCATCATACCTACCTATTATGCGGTATTCCCGTGCCGTTCTAAGCAAATTTGTATGTGCCATCTCTAAAATTTCAAAATAATTTCCTTTTTGTGTGCTCGTACCGCTCATGAAGCGACAGAGGGTGGTCAATATTTTCCATGCTAGATGTGCTATTCTCAAGATGGGTGTTTATTCACTTGTCATTGCACGAGAGTACGGCAAAGGTATTAGGGATGCCCAGTCCTGAAATGAAAAAGAAATTTCTTTATGTTGTCAAATAATAAATTCCTTGGAAAGTGTTGGTATGGAAGGCACCCGAGGATACGGCCAGCCATGGATTGTGAAAGATGGTGAAACTACTCGATCGTTTTCGTTGACAGGAAAAGCATGCCACCCAAAATGTTTTTATCTCTCTTTTTCGCTTTGAGCTCTGGCACCTCTACAAATCCCTACTTCCCTCTGCAAAGGGCCTATCTATTTACTTTATGTAATTTTTATTTTTATTTGAGTCTCCATCTTCTCTTATAAAGCACCAACTAAGGGGCACTATGATCGTACTTGAGCATTGGATGTAGCTAATATGTGAGTGTGTTTCATGAATGGACCAATGATTGAGCATGATGGGCTAGGGATAACTTTCTTTAGTGATATTTTGAAAGACATGGTTGCTTATTGATATGCTTGAGTATTGAAATCTTCATGTCAAAACTAGACTATTGCTTTGAACAAGATAAAAGTCCAAATGTCCATACTACAAAAGAAAAGAATATGTGATGAATATGATAGGTAGCTTTCCACAACATATTAAGAGAATCAGAATGGTGAAACATTTGCTAGATATGTTGGCACTAATTGCAGGAACGGTTCTCCTATGAAGAAAATCTGGGTTTCCAAAAGATGCCTTGAAAGTCTTCAGGTGAATGTCCTCATGACACCACCTGTGAGGAATAGGAACCCCAGATCAAATTCCTCACACGGACCAAATTCCTCACATGGGTCAAATTCCTCAAGAGGATCAAAGTCCTCATATGAACATCATCGTGCTAACAACTCTGTTTCGCAGGGAAGAGCCAAGGGCTATGAATATGAGCATTATTCTTCTAATCATTATGTTCATAAGTCCCCGAAGAATTTCTCTGCTTATTCATATGCTTACCCTAACTCCTCTTATGTGAAACGAAATGGATTGGCTTCTATGCCACCTTTCTCTTATGGAGCTTGCAGAGTGATGAACTCTTTGCCACCCCTTCAGATGTGGTTGGTGAAGAAAAAGAACTAATCTCTTCTGCAGGGTCAGGTCTCCAGAGGTACTTGAACATCTGAAGAATTTGCTGGAGACCTGAAGTATGCCTGAAAGGACGCAGGCTAATCATGAAGAAATGAACTTTCATTTCTCACGTCCTCATACTGCTTTATCTGTTCTATTGCTTGATGAAATTGATCTGATGAATTGATGTCATATTCTTCACTGATGAAGTATATGAGTTCGTAAGCTGCACTAATTCATCTGCAGGATGATCAACCCAAAGCCACTGAGTGGGTCCTCGATAGTGGATGTACAAATCACATGACTGGTGACAAGAATCTATTGATTGATGCTCCCTTATAACCATCGCATGTGAAGCATATCATCTTCGCTGACAAAGGCAAAAGTCAAGTATTGGGTCTAGGTAAGGTTGCGATCACAAAGGATCGACACATGGGCAAAGTCATGCTTGTCGAGTCCTTAGGATACAACCTCATGTCTGTCTCAATGCTTTGTGATCTTGATATGGTAGTTGTCTTTGGCAAGTATCGTTGTGTTGTGGTTATGGAAGTTGACAATTCCAAAGTCTTCGAAGGCTTTAGGAGAGGAGACTTGTATATTGTTGATTTCTCTACAGGACCGCAACCAGCCGTGTGCCTACTTGCAAAAGCTTCAGAAGGATGGCTATGGCATCGACGACTTGGTCATGCAGGCATGAGGAATTTGCACACGCTTGCGAAGAAGAAGCATGTCATTGGCATTGAGAATGTCAAATTCCTCAAGGATCACCTATGTGGAGCTTGTGAAGCTGGAAAGATGACCAAGGCTAAGCATCTAGCGAAGACTATCATGACCACTACTCGACCATTCGAATTGCTTCACATGGACCTCTTTGGTCCTAACCATTACTCAGCTGTCACAAATGACGCATCTCTCTATGGGCTTGTTATTGTTGATGATTACTCTCGTTACACATGGGTACACATTGTTACTTACAAACATGAAGTGCAGGAAGTCTTCAAACGATTTTCCTCGAGGGCTTCAACCAACTTTGGTGTGAAGATCAAGCACATCAGAAGTGACAATGGAACTGAGTTCAATAATTCTGGTCTTGATGACTATCTTGATGAACTTGGTATTACTCATGAGTTATCTGCTCCTTACACTCCTCAGCAAAATGGCGTCGTGGAGCGCAAGAATAGAACTCTTGTTGAGATGGCTCGCACTATGCTTGATGAGTACAAGATGCCTCGTCACTTCTGGATTGAGGAAATTTATACTGCATGCCACATCATCAACAGGGTATATCTTCACAAATTCTTCAAGAAGACTGCCTATGAACTCCTCACTGACAAAAAACCCAATGTGAGTTATTTCAAAGTCTTCGGTGCTAAATGTTGGATTAGAGATCCTCATCACAATGCTAAATTTGCACCGAAAGCACATGAAGGTTTTATGCTTGGTTACGGAAAGGACTCGCACACCTACAGAGTCTTCAACACCGTTCTTCACAAGGTTGTTGAAACTGTAGATGTGCGGTTCGATGAAACTAATGGCTCGCAAAGAGAGCACCTACCCTCTGTGATAGATGAACCAGCACCTGAGGAAACTATCAAGTTCAAGGCTACTGAGGATGTCATTCCCACCGAAGAATCTGCTGGAGAATTCATTCCAGAACGTGAAGAACGTCGAGCTAATGCACCTGAAGAAAATGCTGAAGAAAATGGTGCTGAAGAAAATGCTGATCAAATTCCTCGACGACAACCTACTCATCCTCGCGTTGCAAAAGAAGTGCAAGTTGAAAAGATCATCGATGACATTGAAGCACCAGGTCATCTCACACGCTCAAAAGCTTCACATTTATCTAACTTTTGTGGGCACTATGATTTTGTCTCTATCATAGAGCCCACTAAGGTAGATGAAGCATTTCTGGAGTCTGAGTGGATTCAGGCCATGCAAGAAGAATTACATTAGTTCGAACTCAACAACGTCTAGGAACTGGTTACACGTCCAGATCCTCGCAAGCACAATATCATTGGCACAAAGTGGATCTACCGCAACAAGCAAGATGAAAATGACCTTGTGGTGAGGAATAAGGCATGGCTTGTAGCTCAAGGCTACACACAGGTTGAAGGAATTGATTTCGATGAAACTTTTGCTCCTGTTGCCAGACTTGAAGCTATTCGCATATTACTTGCTTATGCTAACCATCATGATATCACTTTATATCAAATGGATGTGAAAAGTGCATTCCTCAATGGTAAGCTTGAGGAAGAAGTATATGTTGCTCAACCCCCAGGTTTTGAAGATCCTAAGCATCCTGACAAAGTCTTCAGACTAAATAAGGCCCTTTATGGCCTCAAGCAGGCCCCTCGGGCGTGGTATGATACTTTGAAGGAATTCCTCATGAAGAAAGGCTTCAAACCCGGTTCACTCGACCCTACTCTTTTCACTAAATCATATGATGATGAATTGTTTGTATGCCAAATATATGTTGATGACATCATCTTTGGCTGTACTGACCAACGTTATAGTGATGAATTTGCCTATATGATGAGTGAAGAATATCAAATGTCTATGATGGGAGAGTTGAAATTCTTCTTAGGTCTTCAAATTCGTCAACAGCGCAATGGCATATTCATATCTCAGGAGAAATACCTCAAGGATGTACTGAGGAAATTCGGCATGCAAGATTGCAAAGGCGTCAAAATTCCTATGCCCACTAATGGACATCTGTGCACTGATGAAAATGGTATTGACTTCGATCGAAAGGTATACCGCTCCATGATTGGTTCTTTATTGTATTTATGTGCATCTAGGCCAGATATTATGCTTAGTGTTTGCATGTGTGCCCGATTTCAAGCTACACCGAAGGAATCACACCATAAGGCTGTGAAGCATATTCTTCGATATCTAGCTCACACACCAACACTAGGATTATGGTACCCCAAGGGCTCGGCTTTTGATCTCGTTGGATATTTTGACTCTGACTATGCTGGTGATCATGTGGATCGCAAGTCAACATCTGGTACATGTCATTTCCTCGGACGATCTTTGGTCTGTTGGTCCTCGAAGAAACAGAACTGCGTATCACTGTCTACTGCTGAAGCTGAGTACATTGCTGCTGGTTCTTGCTGTGCTCAATTGCTGTGGATGAAGCAAACCCTCAAGGACTACGGCGTCAACGTGAAGAATGTGCCTCTCTTCTGTGACAATGAGAGTGCCATAAAGATTGCTCACAACCCAGTTCAGCACTCGAAGACAAAGCACATTCAGATTCATCATCATTTTCTTCGCGATGATGTGTTGAAGGGCGACATTTCTATTGAGCATGTGAAGACTGAAGAACAGCTAGCCGATATCTTCACAAAGCCCTTGGATGAGAAGAGATTTAGCAAGTTGCGGTGTGAGCTAAATATCTTAGAATCTTTGAATGTTCTTTGAAAAGGACACTCATCCTAACACTTATGCAAAATTGATGACTTAGATGTGCAACACATGAAGAAACGTTTTTCTTCAATCAATGAAGAATAACACTCTAAGTGTGAAGAAATTAATGAAGAATTTGATTCTCAGAACCCTTCGACAATTGTATGCGGTGTCTGAAATCATCATTCTTATACGGTGGGTCACGCCACCACAAAAGTTGAAAATCTTCAATTTGAGTTTTTCCTCTGTTTTGAAATTCCTCAGTTGTTCATATTCTTCAACTTTGCAAAATCTTCACTATTTCCGTCGTTTCTCTTCATTGGCTATGAGTTTATGTCCTCTACAGCATTCACTTATGGCTAATTCTTCAAGTTGGTTTTTCTGCTAAGTGAATGTGATCGGACCCTTCCCCCTCTATGCTATACTCAACCCAATCTATTCACAAATTCTTCATGTGCGTTCTATTTGAAACTCATTCAAAATCTTCACTGCGTCCTTGTCAGCTGAAGAATTTGTGAACGGAACTTTTAACTTATGTTATCCAAATTTTTGGCTTTGCCGCTCAAACCGTTCCGCTTCCCACGATATACTTATCTTTTCACCCACGATCTAACACGATCTCCACTTCTCAGTACGTGGGTGACACATGTCATGCGAATGAGAAGGGTCAGGGGCACGTTCGTCCAATTTCTTCGAGCGAACCGTTTTTCACCGTGGCTATAAATACCCCCTCTCCCCTTCCTCCCTTCTTTTACTCCGCTCGACCTCTCTCCAAGCTCGAGCTTCTCAAACCCTAGCGCCGCCGCTACATCATCGTCGCCAGTGAGGAAGAGCTTCACTTCCTCGACCTCGTCGCCGCCGTACTCACGCCAGCCGCGGAAATCTTCACTCCGCCGCCGCCGTAGCCGTCTTCCTCCGCCAAGTTAGGGCGTGGAAGATCTGCACAGACGAGCTTCACTTCTCCACATCCCAGTTCGTCGTGTTCTTCGTTCAGGGTAATTAAAAGTTACTTTTACTGCCCACTTTGATTCAAATGTTTACTACAAAATCTTCAAAGGTGTTTTTCTTCAAATTCTCACACACTAAACACCTCACATGTCATCTGCTCTTGATTTGTTTCTCTAAGCATCACTTTTCTTCAAGATTCCTCAATTGTGTGGATCTTCGATCTATACAACTCTGGAACCTAAGACAAAGAACGCTTAGTGAAATTCTTCAAGACTCATCTGGTCAAATTCCTCAAACTTGTTCTTATTGAAAAACCTTCTGAGAACGCATATGACCTCTCCAAATTCCTCGCAATTATACTCTGTTCACAGGTACTCATGTCCGCTGCTGAATCACTAGGTTCTCATCAACTTAACTCATTTGCAGCGTTCCTTGAAGAAAAGTTGCATACTTCTTCAGAGAGTTCAATTTTTCAAATTCCTCAACTAAAGAAAATGGCTAATGAAAAGAGGCCACAGAAAGGAGGAAAGAAGCCTGAGGTCAATACTGCCTTTGAAATCCCTGAGGACATTTATGCTGGATACTGCACACCCCCTGAGGAAGATAAAAATCAGCGCAAGGTGCGCATTCAGAGGATAGAAAGGAGATGGGCAAAAGAGTGGAGGGAGTACATGTATGTGACTCCAAAATACATGATGAAATTCGCTGTTACTCCTCCATGCTCAAGACCTCCATTGGCACCTGGCCAAGAGGCAGATCCCACTAGCATCAAGCGCGGTGAGGATTTTCCTGAAGAATGGGCCAAGCGCCAAGCCAAGTTGGCCAAACAGGCAAAAGATGCAGTGAGGAAATTCAACGAAGATTCCACTGCTGCTGAGGCCTCTGTACGGCCAAAGAAATCCATGGCAAAGAAGCCTGCGCACAAGCCAAGTGCCTCTTTGTCAATGCCCTCACGGCCAATTTCCTCAGCACAGCCCTCACGGCCAATTCCTCAAGCCGCTCCTGCTCCTCCAAAGTCCTTAGCTGCTCCAACAAAATCCTCAGCACCTGTGCATCTTGCCACGTGCCAAAGGACTACAGGCATCTCTATTGCCTCAGGAGCTTCAGCTAGTTCCTCAGCTGCACCAAAGTCTTCAACATGACCCTCTCTGCTGAAGACAAAGACAACTGCTGGACGAGGCTCTCGCCCAAGTCCTTAGAAGAAGCAGGTCGCCTTCCAAGTACCGTCTGATGAAGACGAAGCTGATGATGAAGAACTTGCTGAAATCATCAGAGACAGGCAAGTCAAGGCCGCTAGAGCCAAGGGCACAGAAGTGCCACTGCTTTTGGATCCAAAGCTGATCCTCGACTATATTGATCTTTGGCACAAGGACCCAAACACTCCTATGCCTGATTTCAAGTTGACACCTGGCCAAAGTCACATGCTGACCCATTTCATCAGTGAAAAAAATGGAAATATGAGAAGGCCAGGCAACTCAAGAAAGCACAGTACAGGAAGGAGAAGTTCCTAAAGAACAACGTTGTCTCTATGACAACTGATGAACTTGTAAAGCTCCAGTCTGAAATCAAAGTCCTCAGCGATGATTTCAACGCTTACTATGCTGATTGGAAAGGAGCCAAGGTTAGGTTCGTCAATCTGACGAAGACACTCACTTCAAGTGCCGCTGCCCCTATGCATATTGAAGTCACTCCGGCTGAAGCATCTGCTCAGCAAACTGAAGAAACATGCCAGCACCGCTGATGACAATCAGGCTGCTGAAGATAATGTGAGTTCCAGGGCACCCACTAGCGGTGCGCCTAAAGAAAATGAAGAGGTCAGGGCAACTGCATCAGTTGTGCCTGAAGAAATTGCACCAAATTCCTCTGCTCCACCTGCGCCTACTCCAACTCCAATCCTTCCATGTGCATCTGATGTGAAGAAGACCAAGGCTGCAGAGTGTGCGGCTGTGAAGAAAAGGAAAGCATCAGCTTCTATAGATTCTTCTGCTCCGAGGAAAATGAAGCCTATGACCAGCTCTTTTGCAAACCTGATTGATGTTGTTCCAATCTCCATCATGCCATCAAAGGACCTTGTTCCTTTTGGTGGAGAATATGTGATCCCTAGCGGATCTAATGAAGAAACTCCTTCTGCTGCTACGTCAGAGCAGATGGATGAAGAAATTGAAGTGGATGAAATCCCTTCAACCCCAGTTGTTTCCTCGCATGTGCCTCAGTTTACTGCTGAAGAGGCCGACGTTGAAGAAATTGAAGATGAAGATGTGGACATTGGTTGTACCATACCTGTGATGAATGATGACTTTTGGGAAAGTCAGCACCCCAATTCTCCACTCTTCACTCCACTGCAGCAAATTCCTCAGTCCCCAGTCACTACAGTTCAAATGGGATCTGATGAAGCTCGTGAAGACATTCCAGCCGCTAGTGCTGAAGAAACTGAAAATGAAGAATTCAAGAACCAGGCTGCCACTGAAGAGGAACCAGAAATTTCTCAGCCTGAAGAACCTGAGATTGTGATTCCTGAGGTTGTGATGCAACTCACTGACACTCCTCTGCCCAAACCAAAGGATCCTTTCTCCAGGAAGCAAAAATTCAAGACTAATGCCTTCTTTGGCGAGCATGTATTCTTCACTGATTACAACCCTTATGACTCTGATCGCATAAGGAAGAGGCGTTTCTGGACTGCCAGCCAGGCAAATTTCTATTCCTCAGTGCTGTTCGACAAAGACAAAGTCTTCGATCATGAGCACATTCCTCACGTGGACATGGAATCTCTGCCGTGCTTCGTGCCAGTCCTCAGTGTTCTTCACGACGCTGGACTGTTAAATTTCTACACTGACATCTGTGATTGGAATGAAGAACTTATTCTTCAATTCCATGCAACGCTGCACATCACTGGAAATTCTGAAGATGTGAATTCATGGGTGCTAGACTGGATGTCTGAAAACACTCACTACAAGGCACCAGCTACTGAATTGCTTCGTGCCTTACCTCTCAGTCCGCCCCTTGAAGGTGCTTGTTGCGTCTACAATGAACCTGAGCTAACCGATCACTACATGCAAGTGCTGATGAAGCCTTTGAAGCCAGGTCAGACCTCAAGAACAAAATTCCTTGTGAAGGAATTGCTGTATGTGCCTCGGATTGTCTACCGCATTCTGACGAAGACATTGAGTCCAATCAAGGGCCACGACTCAAATGAAGAAGAAGTGAAGAATCTGCTTTTCAATATCATTCATGGCATTCCCATCAACATCCATGATTTCTTCATGAGGACTCTGGCTAATGTCGCCATGTCACCCTTTGAGTTGAAGCCTTATGCACCTTGGATTATGAGATTCATCAGGACAAGGTCTTCACTCAACTATAAAGCTGATACACTGAACCATTGCAGCTACTTGCCCCCAATTGAAGTCCTCAAACGGACATTTTCCTCAGCTGATGAAAAGGGCAAGGCTACTGCTATAATTGATGAAGGCACTCGTCCATTGGATGGACAATTTCGCAAGGCTGCATCCTACTCCACCAATGATGACTCTGCCACCCATGACTCTGCCGCCAATGCACCCAAGCAAAATCCTCAAGGCACAGCACCCAGGGTGATGACTGACCGTGAGCTTCTCCTCAGTCTTCACCAGAAGGTTGATCGCAATCATAAATGGGTTAAGCGTCAGTTTGGTTCAATTCTTCACAACATGACTGCTACCCACAATGCAGTGAAGAAAAACCACTACTACCTTCATGAAATCCTCAACCGCACCTGGGCTGTTCTGTCTCAAGTCTATAGTGAAGAAGATCTGAAGACAATGGGTCTCAAGGACGATCTTGACTGGGTTGCACCTCCTCCGAAGAAGTACAAGAAGGTCAAGGTTCCTTCCTTGGTGGCCAGCTCCTATTCTTCATCACGTGACACTGATGAAAATGAAGATTTGGACGACACTGCGGCAGGCCCTACTCCAACAACCGACCCCAACAACGCTGATGCTCCTTCATCACCTTGATATTCTTCAGGGGCGTTAGTTCTCATTTTCGACCCTTTTGGTCATTTGATGACAAAGGGGGAGAAATTTGAGTTAGTCTACAAGCGGGTCTATTATATGGGCGTTTTTTCCTAAGTTACAACTCTCGTTCTTCTGATGACTTTGTTGGATCGAGTTGTAAACTTAAACTTTATGGTGACCTGATACTTTTGCTGTTTCTTCTGCATGCCTATTCCTCGTTAATGTTATTGCACACATACTGAATTACATCAGTCACCATATTTCATCATGCATTTCAAATTCTTCATATATTATGTCAAATGCGTGTATGAATTACAAGATATAGGGGGAGATCTCCATGATTCAACTCTTCAAGTGTGCATTGCTTCAAAAGCAAATTCCTCACTATGCACATTTTCAGGGGGAGTTCTTCTATATCTTGCAATCAAATTCCTCAATATCAGTATTTACACTTCATATGTTTATCCCCGTTGAAAAGTTAACCTATATTGTCATCAATCACCAAAAAGGGGGAGATTGTAAGTGCATCTAGTGCCCCTTAGTGATTTTGGTGTATTGAAGACTTATAGGTTAAGGGACTAATGCGTTTGTGAGTGTACACAGATCTATGAGTCTATGAGGAGTTTGATAATTACAGTGAAAGTCGACCCCTAAAAATGAAGTTCTTCGACTGAAGACTTTGGATTTCTGAAGACTTTCTGAAGACTTTGAAAGTGAAGAAATTAGTGTGACCTTGAAGACTTGGTATTCATTTGAGGAATATGAAGCGTGAAGACTTTTGTTTTCATAGTTTCATTTTCTCTTTCTTGAGTCATAGGAAACACTGTACTGTTAAAGGGGGTCGAGGAAATACTAAGGAAAAATTTCCATGTGATGCTCAACTCAAATCCTACACCTACCAATCCCTTCGAGTGAAGCCATTGGAAATCTCATACAGTTCAGTCATATTATTCAGTGACAGAGATGAAGTTCTTCTGGTCTCTGAGGAATTTGTTCTGACCGAGGAGTTAGGAATTCGCCAGTGCGGATTGCCTACACAGTGAGGAACATGATAGCCCTGAGGAATTTGAACCTCAAATTTCCGACCGTTGCTGTGCAATGCGCCTGCTGTCCCAAAATATCTACCCACCTAACGATCATATCATTGAAGGGCATTTATGTCTTATCATGCGGGCTGCTCCCTAGGCTATAAATAGCCGCCCCCTACAACCACTAGCTGGCTGGCTGCTCTGAGAGAAACTGACACTTGTCATTTGAGAGCGTCCCATCCTCCGAGGACTTTGAGCAAAACTCATCAAGTGAGGAAAAACCCAAACCCAAACACCTACAAAACCAAAGTGATTGAGCATCACTGAAGAGATTGATCCTGCGTGGATCCGACGCTTGTTACCTTTGAAGACTGTGCTTCTTCCAGATGGTTAGGCGTCATGGTCTAGAGCATCCAAGAGGAAATTGTGGATCGCCGAGTGACCGAGTTTGTGAAGGTTCGGAAGTCACCTGAAGACTTACCACGAGTGATTGGACGAGGTCTGTGTGACCTTAGTTCAAGGAGAATACAGTGAGGACTGTGTGTCCGGGACTGGGTGTCCTCAGGTTTAAATACCTAGCCACTCCAACCAGATGTACAACTGAGACAGCAGTTGGAACTGGTCTACCAAATCATTGTCTTCACCAAGCTTACTGGTTCTATTTCCTCAACTCTTTCATTTCCTCATTCCTGTGTTGTGCAATTGTTCATATCTGTGTTTGAAGACTTTGACTGAAGACTTTCTCAATTTCCTCAGTTCAATTTCCTCAGTCTGTTTGTCTTCATCCTGTGTTATCCTGTGTTTACCCTTTCTGTACTCTGTGCTTGTTTTCATTTCATCATGATGACTATGCTTGTGCTCTGCTATGCATACTTGTGAGTACTTATTCCGCTGCAAGTAGTTCTTCGCTAAGGAATTCCCTCACCCACAAATTCCTCAGTGAAGAATTTACAAAAATCGCCTATGCACCCCCCCTCTCGTCGATATAACGCAATTTCAGCACTCCTCCTGCACGGTGGCAGCCGTGATACTTGTTTTTGTTATTAGATCATCTCCTTCACGTAAGAAAGAACCAATTTGAACATATGAACTGCTCGAGCACTGTAATTTTGGTCAAAAATATTTTCCATTATCCGAAGTGTCGCAGATCCGGAGTTCTAGCATCAATCTGTGAAACGTGTTTGCTTCAACACTTAGTAGAATTCACTTTTGATAGATTTTGGATACCATTGCTATCATGGCGGCTTACATCATCGGTTTATAACTATCCATATATCATTAGGCCCCATTTAAGTCGCCAATCTGAATATACTACAATGTTTAACTCCGGCTTAACGAATCAACTTAAACTGGCAAATTTTCTTTCTTTTAGGTTTCTTCCTTCACAAAGCCGAAAACAGTCACTTCATGCAATTGGTTCCCTCTATTGTCACTGAAGATACGCTCAAAGATTATGTCAAAATTGGCTATTTACCAGCCAAGAATGTCCTGCATTAGCGCGCCCCCAAGCCAAGCGAAGTGAGACCTCAACCCAAAGATGATGAGGACATTGTTTTTACTGATCACATGAGCCGGGGCTTCTCACCGCCCGGTTCTAAAATTTTTCGAGACGTTCTGCACTTCTTTCAACTCCATCCTCAAGACATCAGACCCAATTCCGTGTCAAACATCCGCAATTTTCATGTTTTCTGTGAAGTGTAGCTTCAAGAAGAACCCAGTGTTGAACTCTTCAAGAAATATTTTTATCTGAATCGACAAAATGAGTGCACCAATGGACCCAGCTTAGAACTTGGCGGGGTCTCGATTCAACGTAGAAGTGACGCTATCTTCCCCTATGATCGCCTGCCGAGTCACCCCAAAGACTGGAACCAAACATGGTTCTATTGCAAAGATACTTCTCCACTGATAAAAATCCACTGCCGGGTTATCGTGCTGAACGGCTTAACCCAAAACATCATCTTCCTGAAAAACTCACCACTGTCGAACGTGCAAAGCTTGCACCTACTTTTGAAAAGGTCAAAGCCCTCCTGGGAAATGGGTTAACCGGTATTGACTTGGTTCGGTGTTGGGTGTCTTGGCGAATCATACCATTGAGCCGCCGATCCGGCTTAATGTGCACTTACACGGGTGGTGCAAAAGATCCAATTCGCCGCAGCTCCGTGTGCCTAACTGATGATGCCATCAGTGAAATGACCAAAACCCTTCTGAATGAGAGCCTGGGAAGCTGCAGTAAAGTGGAGCTAAACCCTTTCTGCAAACTGAACCCGCCACCAGATGTGAGTCTCTAAATTACTTACTTCACCTTACTACTCAAATATTCCATTAACTTAACTTTGATAAATTTCACATGCTGAATCTGATTTCTGGAAAAAGGACTATGATCACGAAGCTGCCAAGAGGGCCAGGGTCAAAACGAAAGCCATCAAGAAAGTCACCAAGAAGAATAAGAAAAAATTAGCTACTTCTGAGCTGCTTGAACTGGACGACAGTTCTGAGTCGGAGGTAGCCCTTGATTCCCTTGGCTCCTTTTTCAACAATCTTATTGACTCTGATTATCATCAAGATGACGCGGGGGCCAGTCAAGCGGTCAAAGAAGAGGTAATGATTATTTCCTCCGACTCGGAGCCTTTGCTAAGACAAAAAATTTGACGGGTAACCCGGAAAGTAAGCTTTTCACACCCCTTAGCTCATTTGGATCCTCACTTTCTTTTGAAGCAACAGCAGCACGAGAACTGGCGACAAACTCATAACAGTGGAGGTGAAGAGTTATCCTCCGGTTTACCAAATACTCTAGCTCCGCGCAAACGTCGAAACGAGGTCCTTCCAGATTTAAAATCCTTTTATCCACTGGCGGGTCATATTTGCCAGCCACTTAACTCTTCCGATTCAAATTATGAAGAGGCTTCTCGCTCTTCCTCCGGCGACTCATCACAGACCCAGCTGCCAGCTTTCAAAACTGCCCCTGGGTAACAACAGTTACTTTTTATTCTCTACCTCCTTATGCTCTTATACTTGTACTGACTTGCCATGTCCCGTGCAGTGGACAAGCAAAGCCTAGCAAGAAGGCAAAGGTGACCAAGCCGATTGAAGATCCTAAAGTCCATGAACCGGACCCGCAAGTCCCCGCATGAGACGCTTCTGAAAAACAGCCGGAAGAACCTGCCCATGATGTCCCGCCGGAGATTCCTGATCTTTTCCATGACCACACAAATATCAATCCTTTGAACACCGAATCATCAAACCCACTTAAACCGTCAAAAGAGCATAGTGAAGATGTTATGATCACTGGCACCAGCTTCAAAGAACCGGGACATCCTACCGTCTTGGCCAAGCACTCCGCCAAAGAAGAATTCGTTGAAAGGCGGAAAGTGAGATTTGACATTGCTGATTATTCTCAACTAAGCGTCAGTGAAGTATTCGCTGGTTATCTCAACCAAGTTCATACCAGCCGCGATCTTGAGATTGACATGGTGAAACAGATGCACCAGAAATATGAGGTATGAATTCCGGCTTAAATAATTTATGCATATCCTGTCAGCCCCCAAGTCTACTGTATATAATAGAATAGAATATGTTGTAGACTTAGAATAGCAATGAGTATAAAATATCTTTGATAAAAGATCCCTCAAAAAGCCGTCTTTCACTTTTAGAATTAAACCGTACTTTAATGATCAACATTGCATCTGTAGCCCCCAAGGGCCGGTTTAATCAGCATGAATGAACCGGTACTTATTATTGTGTAAAGATCAAAACTTACTTGTGTAGCCCCCATGAGCCGGCTATGATTGTTTGTGGCATAACCGGGTCATCATAAAGTAGTAATGAGACGCGAGCAAATATGCATTAGCCCCCAAGTGCCAAGCACTCTTGCTTGCAAAGTGCTTGGGACTTAGTCATATAAGCTATTGTATGACGAATTTTTCGGTAGGCATTAGCCCCCAAGTGCCAAGTGTTGTTGCTTGCAAAAGGCTTGGGACTTATATTCCTGTAACCCGGATATGAATGTGATTGCAAATCTGTGCTTGTACAGAACGCCACTTCTCAACTTCAATCACAATTGGCTGATGCAAAGACCCGTCTGGAGAATCAAGAATCTGAGACCCGGAAAGCCGATTCAAAATTCCAATTTAGTGTGGCTGAAACAGAAAAGCTGAAGACTGGTTTTGAGGCTGAAAGAAATGCCTAGGCCGAAGAGAAAACTGCCTTGATGCAGCAGGCTGAAAAGGCAGAGGCGGCTCTTCAAGAGATGACGACTGAGCTTACCGGTTTAAAACACCGTGTATCCCAGATGGTTTCTGCTATCTTTGGTGGGTCGCCTTGCTAGCATCAAAATTGAATCTTTTCCTTGATGGTATAAATCGTCTCTAACCAACCCATAATTATTACTCAGGTCCCAGGAGCAGCAATCTTAGCCAAGAAATACTTGTGAAGCTCAAGGCTGTTTATACACTTGTAGAACAGCTATACACTGGAACTCAGCGCACACTGGCCACGATTTCTCCGACTAACCAAGCACCTACTCTCTTGAGTGATGTCTTGAAAAAACTCTCTATTCTGCCTGCTAGGATTGACGAGATGAAGCGGTCATCTGCAAGAGCCGGTGCCATGACAGCTTTAAGCCGGGCCAAAGCATGGTTACCAGAGCTAGACCCGGCTGAGATAGCTACTGGATATCCAAGATTGAAAGAAGACGACACTTCATTTGACCAAAAGGACTTTGCTGCCTGTGTGAAAGAAATACGTCCTCTGGCAACTCTGATTGCTGATGAGACAAATCTGTCAAAATACCAGCCGGGTTATGATGCAGAAAATCAGAAGATGCCCACGCCGGCTTATAAAGTGATGGATCTAATTCCCCCAATCCGTAAGCATACTTTTGCCCCTAAAGTTTATCCGTCCAACCTTATAGATGATGAAGCTGAATTCCATGCCTTCTGTGGCATTGATTGGTCATCACCAAACTTCCAGATGGCGGAGGAGGACGAAGAACCAGAGAAGGATGATCACTACCTCTTGAGCACTACGTTGGTTTTCCCTTGAAGAGGAAAGGGTGATGCAGCAAAGTAGCGTAAGTATTTCCCTCGGTTTTTGAGAACCAAGGTATCAATCCAGTAGGAGGCCACACTCAAGTCCCTCGCACCTACACAAAGAAATAAAAACCTCGCAACCAACGCAATAAAGGGGTTGTCAATCCCTTCACGGTCACTTACGAAAGTGAGATCTGATAGATATGATAAGATAATATTTTTGGTATATTTATAATAAAGATGCATAAGTAAAATAAAAAGGCAATAAAAATAACTAAGTGTTGGAAGATTAATATGATGGAAAATAGACCCGGGGGCCATAGGTTTCACTAGTGGCTTCTCTCAAGAGCGCACAAGTATTACGGTGGGTGAACAAATTACTGTTGAGCAATTGATAGAATTGAGCATAGTTATGAGAATATCTAGGTATGATCATGTATATAGGCATCACGTCCGTGACAAGTAGACCGACTCCTGCCTGCATCTACTACTATTACTCCAGACATCGACCGCTATCCAGCATGCATCTAGATTATTAAGTTCATAAGAACGGAGTAACGCTTTAAGCAAGATGACATGATGTAGAGGGATAAATTCATACAATATGATATAAACCCCATCTTGTTATCCTTGATGGCAACAATACAATACGTGCCTTGCTGCCCTTACTGTCATTGGGAAAGGACACCGCAAGATTGAACCCAAAGCTAAGCACTTCTCCCATTGCAAGAAAGATCAATCTAGTAGGCCAAACCAAACTGATAATTCGAAGAGACTTGCAAAGATAACCAATCATACATAAAAGAATTCGGAGAAGATTCAAATATTGTTCATAGATAAACTTGATTATAAACCCACAATTCATCGGTCTCAACAAACACACCACAAAAGAAGATTACATTGAATAGATCTCCACGAGAATCGTGGAGAACTTTGTATTGAGATCCAAAGAGAGAGAAGAAGCCATCTAGCTAATAACTATGGACCCGAAGGTCTGAGGTAAACTACTCACACATCATCGGAGAGGCTATGGTGTTGATGTAGAAGCCCTCAGTGATCAATGCCCCCTCCGGCAGGACGCCGGAAAAGGCCCCAAGATGGGATCTCATGGGTACAGAAGGTTGCGGCGGTGGAATTAGGTTTTCGTGGATGCCTCTATTGGTTTGGGGTACGTAGGTATATATAGGAGGAAGAAGTACGTCGGTGGAGAAACATGGGGCCCACGAGGGTGGAGGGCGCGCCCAGGGGGGTAGGCACGCCCCCTGCCTCGTGCTCTCCTGGCTGCTTTCTTGACGTAGGGTCCTAGTCCTGTGGATCACGTTTGTTCTGAAAATCACGTTCCCGAAGGTTTCATTCCGTTTGGACTCCGTTTGATATTCTTTTTCTGCGAAACTCTGAAATAGGCAAAAAAACAGCAATTTGGGCTGGGCCTCCGGTCAATAGGTTAGTCCCAAAAATAATATAAAAGTGTATAACAAAGCCCATTAATCATCCAAAACAGAATATAATATAGCATGAAGCAATCAAAAATTATAGATACATTGGAGACGTATCAAGCATCCCCAAGCTTAATTCCTGCTCGTCCTCGAGTAGGTAAATGATAAAAACATAATTTTTGATGCGGAATGCTATTTGGCATAATTTTTTAATGTAACCCTCTTAATTGTGGTATGAATATCAGATCCGAAAGATTCAAGATAAAAGTTTAATATTGACATAAAAGCAACAATACTTCAAGCATAGTAACTAAGTAATTATGTCTTATCAAAATAACATGGCCAAAGAAAGTTCATCCCTACAAAATCACATAGTTTAGTCATGCTCCATTTTCGTCACACAAGAATGCTCTCATCATGCACAACACCGATGACAAGCCAAGCAATTGTTTCATACTTTAGTAATCTCAAACTTTTTCAACCTTCACGCAATACATGAGCGTGAGCCATGGATATAGCACTATGGGTGGAATAGAATATAATGACGGGGGTTATGTGGAGAAGACAAAAAAGGAGAAAGTCTCACATCAACGGGCTATGGGGATGCCCATCGATTGATGTTAATGCAAGGAGTAGGGATTGCCATGCAACGGATGCACTAGAGCTATAAATGCATAAAAGCTCAACAAAAGAAACTAAGTGGGTGTGCATCCAACTTGCTTGCTCACGAAGACCTAGGGCATTTGAGGAAGCGCATTGTTGGAATATACAAGCCAAGTTCTATAATGAGAAATTCCCACAAGTATATGAAAGTGACAAAACAAGAGACTCTCTATCATGAAAATCATGGTGCTACTTTGAAGCACAAGTGTGGAAAAAGGATAGTAGCATTGTCTCTTTATATATGTATATATATATATATTTGGGCCTTCCTTTTTTTATTTGGCCTTTCTCTTTTTTTATTGGGACAATGCTCTATGAATGATGATCATCACACTTCTATTTATTTACAACTCAATGATTACAACTCGATACTAGAACAAGGTATGACTCTATATGAATGCTTTCGGCGGTATACCGGGATAGGCAATGAATCAAGAGTGACATGTATGAAAAATTATGAACGGTGGCTTTGCCACAAATACGATGTCAACTACATGATCATGCAAAGCAATATGACAATGATGAACGTGTCATGATAAACGGAACGGTGGAAAGTTGCATGGCAATATATCTCGGAATGGCTATGGAAATGCCATAATAGGTAGGTATGGTGGCTATTTTGAGGAAGATATAATGAGGTTTATGTGTGATAGAGCGTATCATATCACGGGGTTTGGATGCACCGGTGAAGTTTGCACCAACTCTCAATGTGAGAAAGGGCAATGCACGGTACCGAAGAGGCTAGCAATGATGGAAGGGTAAGAGTGCGTATAATTCATGGACTCAACATTAGTCATAAAGAACTCCCATAATTATTGCAAAAATCTACAAGTCATCAAAAACCAAACACTACGCGCATGCTCCTAGGGGGATAGATTGGTAGGAAAAGACCATCGCTCGTCCCCGACCGCCACTCATAAGGAAGACAATCAAATAACACCTCATGTTTCAAATTTGTTACATAACGTTTACCATACGTGCATGCTACGGGACTTGCAACCTTCAACACAAGTATTTCTCAATTTCACAATTACTCAACTAGCACAACTTTAATATTACTACCTCCATATCTCAAAACAATCATCAAGTATCAAACTTCTCTTAGTATTCAACACACTCATAAGAAAGTTTTTACTAGTTTTGAATACTTAGCATATTAGGATTAATTTCCCTATTTAAGAAAATTACCATGCTGTTTAAGACTCTCAAAATAATATAAGTGAAGCATGAGAGAATAATAGTTTCTATAAAAAAAACCACCGCCGTGCTCTAAAAGATATAAGTGAAGCACTAGAGCAAAAACTATATAGCTCAAAAGATATAAGCGAAGCACATAGAGTATTCTAATAAATTCCGAATCATGTGTGTCTCTCTCAAAATGTATGTACAGCAAATATGATTGTGGTAAAGTAAAAAGCAAGACTCAAATAATACAAGATGCTCCAAGCAAAACACATATCATGTGGTGAATAAAAATATAGCTCCAAGTAAAGTTACCGATGGAAGTAGACGAAAGAGGGGATGCCTTCCGGGGCATCCCCAAGCTTTGGCTTTTTGGTGTCCTTAGATTATCTTGGGGTGCCATGGGCATCCCCAAGCTTAGGCTCTTGCCACTCCTTGTTCCATAATCCATCAAAGTTTTTTACCCAAAACTTGAAAACTTCACAACACAAAACTTAACAGAAAATCTCGTGAGCTCCATTAGCGAAAGAAAACAAAACACCACTTCAAGATACTGTAATGAACTCATTCTTTATTTATATTGGTGTTAATCCTACTGTATTCCAAATTCTCTATGGTTTATAAACTATTTTACTAGCCATAGATTCATCAAAATAAGCAAACAACACAGGAAAAACAGAATCTGTCAAAAACAGAACAGTCTGTAGTAATCTGTAACTAACGCAAACTTATAGAACTCCAAAACATCTACCAAAATAGGACGACCTAGAAATTTTTTTTATTGATCTTCTGCAATTGGAATCAATATTTTATCACGTTCTGGTGATTTTTAACAATTGTTTTCGTGAACAGAAAGTTTCTGGAATTTTCAGCAAGATCAAATAACTATCATCCAAGAAGATCCTATAGGTTTAACTTGGCACAAACACTAATTAAAACATAAAAACAAATCTAACCAGAGGCTAGATCAAATATTTATTCCTAAACAGAAGCAAAAAGCAAAACACTAAAAATAAAATTGGGTTGCCTCCCAACAAGCGCTATCGTTTAACGCCCCTAGCTAGGCATAAAAGTACGGATAGATCTAGGTATTGCCATCTTTGGTAGGTAATTCTTCAATAAGACACCTATCACCCTTAGGAGTTTCTTTATTTCTATTAATTATCAAACTTCTAGGCACAAAATCAAAAAAATCATTTACAACAAATGGTTCCTTAATGATAGCAAAGAGATTGGGGTGAACACCTATTGATTTGAGATCCGCAATTTCCTTATTAGAGGATTCACCCTTATTTTTAGGAACATACATAAGATTGGCAATTTTAGTAGGAGGACTTGGAGTATTATTTATGAAATAAAAAGCGGTCCCCAAGTTGGTAATGATACCCTCAAGTTTATCGATTCTAGTGGAATCCTGATTTATTCTTTCATTAACTATGGGTTCCTTTTCCTTAATATTTTTCAAAGTGACTCCTACTTTAGAACCATATTGGGTAATTTGGTTGTGGATCTTTTTATCCAAATTTTCAATTAACTCTACGGTAGCAACTTTATTTTCAATAATTTCAAGTCTTTGCATTACATGCTCCAATGTTAACATAGTTCCATTAACCAAGAGAGGTGGAGAGCCAAATAAATCTGTCATAGTATTGTAAGAATCAAAAGTATGGCTACCCAAGAAATTCCCTCCGGTAATGGTATCGAGAATATATCTATTCCAAGGCGTGACGCCTACATAAAAGTTACGAAGAAGAACGGAAGTAGATTGCTTTCTAGCAGATTTATTTTGAGCGTTGCAAATTCTATACCAAGCATCTTTTAAATTTCTCCATCCCTTTGTCTAAAATTGATAACTTCGTTCTCAGGAGACAAAGGAGTAGATAAAGGACTAGCCATTACGACAAAGCGAGCGGTAAAGAGGCGAAAGGAAAGAGAGGGCGAATAAAACGGCAAGGGTGAAGTGGGGGAGAGGAAAACGAGAGGCAAAATGCAAATAATGTAATGCGGGAGATAAGAGTTTGTGATGGGTACTTGGTATGTTGACTTTTGCGTAGACTCCCCGGCAACAGCGCCAGAAATGGCTTGTTGTCGAGAAATCAAATCTTGACTTGACTTGGCGCGAATCTCCCCGGCAACGGCGCCAGAAATCCTTCTTGCTACCTCTTGAGCACTGCGTTGGTTTTCCCTTGAAGAGGAAAGGGTGATGCAGCAAAGTAGCGTAAGTATTTCCCTCCGTTTTTTAGAACCAAGGTATCAATCCAGTAGGAGGCCACGCTCAAGTCCCTCGCACCTACACAAACAAATAAAAATCTCGCAACCAACGCAATAAAGGGGTTGTCAATCCCTTCACGGTCACTTGCAAAAGTGAGATCTGATAGATATGATAAGATAATATTTTTGGTATTTTATAATAAAGATGCAAAGTAAAATAAAAGGCAATAAAAATAACTAAGTGTTGGAAGATTAATATGATGGAAAATAGACCCAGGGGCCATAGGTTTCACTAGTGGCTTCTCTCAAGAGCGCATAAGTATTACGGTGGGTGAACAAAATACTGTTGAGCAATTGATAGAATTGAGCATAGTTATGAGAATATCTAGGTATGATCATGTATATAGGCATCATGTCCGTGACAAGTAGACCGACTCCTGCCTGCATCTACTACTATTACTCCACACATCGACCGCTATCCAGCATGCATCTAGAGTATTAAGTTCATAAGAACGGAGTAACGCTTTAAGCAAGATGACATGATGTAGAGGGATAAATTCATGCAATATGATATAAACCCCATCTTGTTATCCTCGATGGCAACAGTACAATACGTGCCTTGCTGCCCCTACTTTCACTGGGAAAGGACACCGCAAGATTGAACCCAAAGCTAAGCACTTCTCATAAAAGTGTATAACAAAGCCCATTAATCATCCAAAACAGAATATAATATAGCATGAAGCAATCAAAAATTATAGATACGTTGGAGACGTATCAATGATCCAGAAGCTTCAAGTCGTCAAGTCTAAGAAGATTGATCTGCTGGGCGGTTCAAATATTTGAACTTATGAAAACACTTGATCTTTTTGGCTCACTGAGTCATGTAATAGGCCAGTGAAACTTTGATCTGTCGTGCCATCGTGCACGTTTTTGTTTTGTGCAACACTGTTTGATCCGCCATTTGAAAAGCTACCATTTTATGCTTATGATGACGTCGATTTATGCAGATGAGATTTAGCATTACCCTGCACACAAGTAGATTACAATTGCCCTGGTGGTTTACCGCAGGCTGGTCATAATACCCCATATAAAACCACTAGTGACTAAAACAGTTCATAAACAGGGCCGGTTTAATCTTGATTAAATAAAAAAAATTATACCTGTGATATGTGATTAAAAACCGTCGGCTTACCATACCAATGCAGTAAGGGTGATAACCCAAAACTTGAACATAACGCTTCCCAGCATAAAATCATCATACCCCTGGCGACTTATAATCTTAAAGCCAGGCTGGGTTAATAAACTCCGGATGTGCTCAGATATGAGCCATAAAGATGAAGGCTACATGGCCTAAATTGTCTCAAGCCATATGTTAATATGTCAGAAATATATGAATCCCAAAAAATGCTCAGAAAAAGATATTGGATCAAAATCGAGAAAACGAGGCTTTCCTAGGCCGCCAAGCCTAAAGCTCCGAGGCTTTCATGGGCCGCCAAGCCACTGAGTTAACCTTTTACACTTTGCGAAACTGGCCTCACATGACCGCCGTTTTAACCTTGACAAGTTTAGGGTCTATGTAAGATTGGCAATTTTAGTAGGAGGACTTGGAGTATTCTTTATGAAATAAAAAGCGGTCCCCAAGTTGGTAATGATACCCTCAAGTTTATCGATTCTAGTGGAATCCTGATTTATTCTTTCATTAACTATGGGTTCCTTTTCCTTAATATTTTTCAAAGTGACTCCTACTTTAGAACCATATTGGGTAATTTGGTTGTGGATCTTTTTATCCAAATTTTCAATTAACTCTACGGTAGCAACTTTATTTTCAATAATTTCAAGTCTTTGCATTACATGCTCCAATGTTAACATAGTTCCATTAACCAAGAGAGGTGGAGAGCCAAATAAATCTGTCATAGTATTGTAAGAATCAAAAGTATGGCTACCCAAGAAATTCCCTCCGGTAATGGTATCGAGAATATATCTATTCCAAGGCGTGACGCCTACATAAAAGTTACGAAGAAGAACGGAAGTAGATTGCTTTCTAGCAGATTTATTTTGAGCGTTGCAAATTCTATACCAAACATCTTTTAAATTTCTCCATCCCTTTGTCTAAAATTGATAACTTCGTTCTCAGGAGACAAAGGAGTAGATAAAGGACTAGCCATTACGACAAAGCGAGCGGTAAAGAGGCGAAAGGAAAGAGAGGGCGAATAAAACGGCAAGGGTGAAGTGGGGGAGAGGAAAACGAGAGGCAAAATGCAAATAATGTAATGCGGGAGATAAGAGTTTGTGATGGGTACTTGGTATGTTGACTTTTGCGTAGACTCCCCGGCAACAGCGCCAGAAATGGCTTGTTGTCGAGAAATCAAATCTTGACTTGACTTGGCGCGAATCTCCCCGGCAACGGCGCCAGAAATCCTTCTTGCTACCTCTTGAGCACTGCGTTGGTTTTCCCTTGAAGAGGAAAGGGTGATGCAGCAAAGTAGCGTAAGTATTTCCCTCCGTTTTTTAGAACCAAGGTATCAATCCAGTAGGAGGCCACGCTCAAGTCCCTCGCACCTACACAAACAAATAAAAATCTCGCAACCAACGCAATAAAGGGGTTGTCAATCCCTTCACGGTCACTTGCAAAAGTGAGATCTGATAGATATGATAAGATAATATTTTTGGTATTTTATAATAAAGATGCAAAGTAAAATAAAAGGCAATAAAAATAACTAAGTGTTGGAAGATTAATATGATGGAAAATAGACCCAGGGGCCATAGGTTTCACTAGTGGCTTCTCTCAAGAGCGCATAAGTATTACGGTGGGTGAACAAAATACTGTTGAGCAATTGATAGAATTGAGCATAGTTATGAGAATATCTAGGTATGATCATGTATATAGGCATCATGTCCGTGACAAGTAGACCGACTCCTGCCTGCATCTACTACTATTACTCCACACATCGACCGCTATCCAGCATGCATCTAGAGTATTAAGTTCATAAGAACGGAGTAACGCTTTAAGCAAGATGACATGATGTAGAGGGATAAATTCATGCAATATGATATAAACCCCATCTTGTTATCCTCGATGGCAACAGTACAATACGTGCCTTGCTGCCCCTACTTTCACTGGGAAAGGACACCGCAAGATTGAACCCAAAGCTAAGCACTTCTCATAAAAGTGTATAACAAAGCCCATTAATCATCCAAAACAGAATATAATATAGCATGAAGCAATCAAAAATTATAGATACGTTGGAGACGTATCAATGATCCAGAAGCTTCAAGTCGTCAAGTCTAAGAAGATTGATCTGCTGGGCGGTTCAAATATTTGAACTTATGAAAACACTTGATCTTTTTGGCTCACTGAGTCATGTAATAGGCCAGTGAAACTTTGATCTGTCGTGCCATCGTGCACGTTTTTGTTTTGTGCAACACTGTTTGATCCGCCATTTGAAAAGCTACCATTTTATGCTTATGATGACGTCGATTTATGCAGATGAGATTTAGCATTACCCTGCACACAAGTAGATTACAATTGCCCTGGTGGTTTACCGCAGGCTGGTCATAATACCCCATATAAAACCACTAGTGACTAAAACAGTTCATAAACAGGGCCGGTTTAATCTTGATTAAATAAAAAAAATTATACCTGTGATATGTGATTAAAAACCGTCGGCTTACCATACCAATGCAGTAAGGGTGATAACCCAAAACTTGAACATAACGCTTCCCAGCATAAAATCATCATACCCCTGGCGACTTATAATCTTAAAGCCAGGCTGGGTTAATAAACTCCGGATGTGCTCAGATATGAGCCATAAAGATGAAGGCTACATGGCCTAAATTGTCTCAAGCCATATGTTAATATGTCAGAAATATATGAATCCCAAAAAATGCTCAGAAAAAGATATTGGATCAAAATCGAGAAAACGAGGCTTTCCTAGGCCGCCAAGCCTAAAGCTCCGAGGCTTTCATGGGCCGCCAAGCCACTGAGTTAACCTTTTACACTTTGCGAAACTGGCCTCACATGACCGCCGTTTTAACCTTGACAAGTTTAGGGTCTATGTAAGATTGGCAATTTTAGTAGGAGGACTTGGAGTATTCTTTATGAAATAAAAAGCGGTCCCCAAGTTGGTAATGATACCCTCAAGTTTATCGATTCTAGTGGAATCCTGATTTATTCTTTCATTAACTATGGGTTCCTTTTCCTTAATATTTTTCAAAGTGACTCCTACTTTAGAACCATATTGGGTAATTTGGTTGTGGATAACCCGGAAGGTTTTGGTGAATACACCTGGTGTTACAAGCCAGCTCACGAGGGTAGTAACGCTATGTTCTCTTTGGTGAATACACCTATGTTTGAACAGGAAGCCCCCACATGCTTTAGGGCGTATTAGTCGGACCAAGAGGGATATTCACAGCTATGCTCAATGAGCAGGAAGCCCCCAAATGGCTTGTGGCATTGAGCCGATCAAGAGGGATATTCACAGCTATGCTCAATGAGCAGGAAGCCCCCAAGTGACCTGTGGCATTGAGCCGATCAAGAGGGATATTCACAGCTATTCTCAATGAGCAGGAAGCCCCCAAATGACCATGTGACGATCTGGCGTTGCGCCGGATCAAGAGGGATATTCTCAGCTATGCTCAGTGAGCAGGAAGCCCCCAAATGTCCATTTGTAGTAAAAAAGATTCTTTATTCTTTGAGATGAAAGGAACAGAGGCCCTGTATTAACGGGGGTGCCATCTTTATTATAATCATCATAATACATTGTCAAGATATGTACATTGTAAGAGTCGGTGGCTCAGGTGTAGTAAGGCCGAAGATGAGCAATATTCCACGGCCGACGGGTCTCCTCCTCTGACGTGCGTGAGTCCTTGTGGTCTCGAACATTGATAAGATAGTATGACCCATTGTTCAGATTCTTGCTGACCACAAAGGGTCCTTCCCAAGGTGGGGATAACTTGTGCATATCAGTTTGATCCTGGATAAGCCGGAGTACCAGGTCTCCTTCTTGAAAGGTTCTGGTTTTAACCCGGCGGCTGTGATAACGGTGCAAATCTTAATGGTAAATCGCTGAACGAGCCGCCGCAAGGTCACGCTCCTCATCTAACAGGTCAAGTGCATCCTGTCGTGCTTTTTCATTGTCAGCTTCAACATAAGCCGCCACCCGGGGCGAGTCGTGACGGATGTCACTAGGGAGAACCGCCTCAGCTCCGTAAACCATGAAGAAAGGCGTGTAACCCGTAGACCTATTGGGGGGTAGTATTGATACTCCATATCACTTATGGTAACTCCTCCACCCAACAGCCCGGCGTCCTCTGCAAAGGAACCATAAGCCGGGGCTTGATGCCTCTCAGGATTTCTTGATTTGCTCTCTCGGCTTGACCATTAGATTGGGGGTGAGCCATTGATGACACATCAAGCCGGATATGCTCACGTTGACAAAATTGTTTCATAGCACCCTTGGATAGATTAGTGCCATTATCAGTTATAATACTGTGGGGAAAGCCAAAGCAGAAAATCACCTTTTTGATGAATTGAACCGCTGTTGCCGCATCACATTTACTGACTGGATCTGCTTCAACCCACTTTGTAAATTTGTTAACTGCCACCAGGAGGTGTGTCTTTTTATCCTTGGATCTTTTGAAACGCCCAACCATATCAAGCCCCCAGACTGCAAACGGCCAAGTAATTTGAATCGTCCTCAATTCTTGAGCCGGTACATGAGCTCGTCGTGAAATTTTTTGACAACCATCGCATTTACTGACCAGATCTTTAGCATCAGCGTGAGCCGTCAGCCAATAAAATCCATGACGGAAAGCCTTAGCCACAAGAGCCTTAGAGCCGGCATGATGGCCACAATCTCCTTCATGAACCTCACGGCCCTCCTTTGGGGAAACGCAACCTTGAAATGCCCCCGTAACACTGGAATGGTGCAACTCTCCATTAACAATTGTCATCGACTTAGATGGCCGGGTTATCTGCTTGGCTAAAGTTTCATCTTCAAGTAACTCTCCCCGAGTCATATAAGCCAAATAAGGAACTGTCCAATCAAGAATAGCATGAAGAGCCGCCACCAATTGCGCCTCCAGGTCAGGAATAGCCAGATCTTCCTCTAGAGGCAACTTGACCGAGGGGTTATGCAGAATATCCAAGAAAGTGTTAGGTGGCACTGGCTTATGCTGAGATCCAAACCGGCTTAAAGCATCAGCCGCCTCATTTTTCCTGCGATCAACATGTTCCACTTGATAACCCTTGAAATGACCCGCAATAGCATCAACCTCTCGATAGTAAGCCGCCATGAGTGGATCCTTAGAATCCCAAGTGCCAGAAACTTGCTGAGCTACCAGATCTGAGTCGCCGAAGCACCTTACCCGGCTTAAGTTCATCTCTGTCGGTGTACAAAAGTAGGGGAACTCCTTTGTACCCCTTTACTTGTGCACGGGCAGTCGGAGCCACGCGCTGCGGCCACATTAGGCAGGGCAGAGGAGGGGAGCCAGAGAGGAGCCAAAGCACAAGATGGCCAAGGCAGGACAGAAGGGCGAAGCAGGCTCCCCCGGCAAGACCCTTGCCGGGGTGGCATGCCCAACACCAACAGAGTGAGCCACCCTTGAGCCCACGGGTTCCAACCCAACCAACTACATTGGAACTAGGCTCGGGAGGCACATCTGTGGTGGCATGCAGATCTTTGTCAAGACCATAGATATATGAGATCAGACGAGGACCAGAAGACGGCGACCCTCGGCGGGATCCCTGCCGAGGAGATCCACAAGACCCCCGGCAAGCGCCTTGCCGGGGACGACTGCAGCGCCACAGCAAGACCCTTGTCGGCCCCCCGGCAAGGCCCTTGCCGAGGGCGTCAGCGGGGCCACAGCCAGGCCCGCGTCGACCAAGACTCCACCGCCGTCCCCAAGCAGCTGCTAGCTCAACCAGCTGGGCAGGCACCTACGTGGCGACTGGCGGCCTCTACGCCAACTCAACAAGCACCTGCGTGGTGGCATGCAGATCTTTGTGAAGACCCTACCATCGCGCCACCTCAGCTGCCTACCTGCCTACATGGCGCCGCATGCATCGCTGGCCTGGGCGCGTGTCGAAGCAAGGCGAGGCGGCAACGGACGAGACGGTCCTCGCTCCCGTCCCTGATAAAGCTAAGGGACACCTAAGCGACGCATTAAATGCGTCTTGTCCTGTAATACGTGCGATAAGCTCGCGCACTGTAGACCTTTCCACCTCCCGTGTGCCACTATGGCAACCCCTTTTGCCTATAAAAGGAGGCCCGAGGCGACCAGGAGAGGGATTCGGCTCTTTGGAACTAGACAGCCACCGTAGCTAGTTCGGAAGCTCAAGAACACTCAATACATCCACCAAAGCAGGACTAGGGTTTTACGCATCCTCGTGGCCCAAAACTGGGTAAACGATCCTTGTCCTGGCTCCTGGACCTGCTCTCCTCACAACCCCGCGCCCGCCGACCGTAGAAGGGATTCCAGTGATCCCATAGGTGTCGTTCTCACTGACATCTTTGGCGCGCCAGGTAAGGGGCGCAGTTGTGAGAATCTGGTCTAGTAGTTAGCCTAGCAGTTCTTCGTGGCCGTGACTTCCAAAGAAGAAGACGACCAATAGAACGATGCCGCCCGCAAGCGCGAAGGGCGCCGGTGCGGCAACAGGAAAGCTAAGTCATACGGAACTTTAAACGATTTCCTTTATATATATATGATTATTCCCCTCGGAGATCTTGTTCTTTGTATGGAAAACCTGCATGCACAGGGGCCCTCCCGCGATTGGCAGCGCCCTTGTTCTGTTTCGAGTCCGCTCAACAGCTCAAGCGGCCGCGTCGAGAGTGGCAGGGTAGCCTCTCGCAACCGACAACGCTCTTGACTCTGACTCGAGTCAAGCTCGACAGTTCGAGCGGCCGCGTTGGGGGCGGCGAGGTGGTTCGCTCGGCTGCAAGCACACCCGGCAGGCCATTGGGGATCCATCCTCAAGATGCCGCCCTGGGTTTATGCGCCGGCAAGCCTACCCGGTTAACGTCGGGTGGACGTACAAAGGAAGATCGAACAGGAAAATAACATGCATTGTATGAAAAGTACTGCAGAGTTATATTACATAAATTGTTGCTGCAGTTCTAACTAAAGATAGAAATTGTCTTGGTAATGAACCTGCAGTGGCAATGAGAAATGGGGTGCCTAATCCCCGCGCCGGCCCTCCACCCTCTGGATTCCGTCGATGCGTCTGATGATGGGCTTGATACGCTCCTTGAGCGCCCCGATGTCCGCATCCTCTGGCAAGCTCTCCAGCGCAGCTTCGAAGTCGAGGTCAGGATTCCAATGCGCCACCTTGGCAAGGACCTTGGTCATGGCACCCCGGCAAAGCCTCCGCGACTCATCGGCCAGGGAGACCGCCCGGTTGGAGTGAGGCTGCTCCAGGGCCCCGAGGACGCCCTCGAAGAAGGCGGTCGGCCTGGCATTGGAGGTCGTGCTGCGATCCTGGACGCACCTCACATTTGGCATACCCATGGTGGCCAGCTGCATGGTGATCCTCCTGGCGACGTCCTCGAGGCGGCGGATCCAGCGGTTCTCGCCCTCCATGAAGTCCTTGTGGTTGGCGGTCTCGTCTTTCCGCAGCTGCTTCTCAGCCTCCAGATTCTTGGCCAGGGCCCCTTCCCGGGCCTTGGCCTCCAAGAGCATCTTCTCAAGACCCTCCAGCTTCAGCGCCAGATCCTTGATGGAGTCGTTGGCCTTGGAGAGCTGCTTAGCCTTGCCAAGGACTACGCCCTGCGCCTCCACCAGGGCACCGCTGAGCGTGCCCTTCTCCTTGGACAACTTCAGGGCCTGCTCCTTCAGCTCGTCCTGCTCCACCTCCAGCTCCTTCACCCTGCCGGTGTGAACCAGAGTTTGGGCATCGAGCGCCTCCATGTGCCTCTGCTCTAGCTCTTGGGTCCACTGCAGGACGAGCTTCTCCACCTCCTCATCCTTGCCGCGGAGCGTTGTGGCAAGCTTCTCCTCACGCGCGGCAAGGTCCTCCTCCTGGGAGTCTAGCGCGGCCTGGTGCTGGGTTCGAGCGGCCTCGGCCGTGGCGGCCAAGTTCTTCGCCGTCTCCTGGGCCTTCTTGATGTCGGCCTGCTTCATGCTGAGCTCCACATCACGCTTGGCCAGCTCGCCCTGGGCGGCCTTCAGCTCCTCACAAGCCTGGTGGAACCAAGTCTGCATCTCGGCGACGCGCACCTTGAGGTCCGCCTCCGCCTTGTCCACCGTTGCCATCCTGGACTTGGCCTTGTCTAGGCGGGCGCGGTGGAGCACCTGGAGCTTCCGGAAGTTGGCGCCCATGGCCTGGAGAAGCCGCTCCTCCTGAGAACCGTTGCCGCCGGCGATCGGTTCGTCAACAACCTTGAGCCCGGCGGCGGCAAGCACCTCCTCGTTGAACACCTCTCCCTCGACGGGCGCCCTGGAGCTCGATGCCCCTGGAAGGTGGACGAAAAGGTCGTCGCCCACCCTCAGATACCTACCGGAGCCAGAGGCAGCGGAGGAGGAAGGCTGGTTGTCGACCACCTCCTCCTCGGCAGCGGCCTTGTCGGCCTCCCCAGCAGGTCCCTTGCCGTCCTCCTTGGCAGCAGCCTTGCCGCCCCCCCGGCAGGCCCATTGGCGGCGTCCTCAGCGGCGCCCTTGGTGGTTTCCTCGGTAGCAATCTTCTCGGCCTGTGCCGCGGCGTCCTTGGCGACATCCTCGATGAAGGTGTCGATGTCCTCTGGGTCCACCGAGGGGAAATCTAGATACCAAGAAGGGGATGAGGCGAGGCCAAGATCAAGATTCAAAAAAAGAGAGAGAAAAAGCAAATAGGATTGGAAGGCGAGTGGCTTACCCGTGCCGGGCTGGGGGGCAGAGGTCCCCTCCCCGCCATCATTTGGCGCCGAGGCAAAGCCACCAGCACCCGAGTTCGCCTCCTCCTCCTCCGTGTGTATGGGCTCGGTGCTTGGCGCCCTTGCCGGGGACGCCCCTCGGGGCGGCGTGGTCGATGGGGGCGGCGTGTTGGGGGTAGCCCTCTGTGGCTCCTCCTGCTGCTGTTCTCCTCCTGCAACCACGGCAAGGTTAGCGCCAACTGATCGTACCCCCAACACATGTTGGCGGAGGATAAGTGATGGACTCACGCTGGGGGCTGGGCCGGGGGCTGCTGTCCGGACTGCTCAACACCACCAGTGGTGTGCCGGAGGCGCCTGTCGGGGGCTGGCCGCTCGTCGAGGTCCTGGCCCTTTTCACCCTCTGGGCCAGCGTCTCCACGTCCCTGCAAAATGAGAATAACTCAAGATAAGCGGCACTGTATGAGGAAACGGAGGTGACAAAAAGGGGAAAGCAAAGCTTACTCCTCCTCCTCCTCCTCTGCTGCCTTCCTCTTCCTCCGCGGGCTGAGGGACCCGAAGTCGAAGGTGACCTCTGCGTCATCATCTGCTGGAAGAGGGGAAGCTAATGGAGTCCGAGGGCGTTTGGACGAAGAAGAGGCGATCGCTCTCTTCTTCGCCACCGCGGCTTTCACCGACTTCTTCGCCGCCGCTGCCCTTGTCTGGCGCCCGGACCCCTCCTGGGCTTGCCGTGGTTGTACGGCCCTGCCGGACCGGACCGGCTTGCTAGAGGTGGTCCGCCGCAGGACTCGCCATCTCCCCGTGGCTGGAGGGTCGACAGCCTCGTCCTCCTCCTCCGACGACTCGTCGACCACGTCTTCGACGAGAGGAGCCCCGGTGCCGGCGCTGCTGGCCTCCCCAGCGACCGCCGCCCACTGGGCGAGCTCCTTCTCCTTTGCTTCCGCCGCGGCCTTGTCCTCCATGCCGTCGGTGCTGCCGGCCTCCTTGGCGAGCTCCGCCTCCGCCGCCCTGGCGGCGATGTAGTCCAGCTCCGCCTGGGAGGTGTCCTGGACGAGCCGCGGCTCGGCGGTGACGTACCCCTCATGCAAGGTGTTGAAGAACTCCTGCACTTGAATTTCCTCCGGCTCGACCCAGCTCGGGTCAAGACCATGCACGTTGAAGTCCGGGATCACGGCGATGATGTCGGTCCGACGGGAGTTGTTGCTTAGCGGGACCACCCCAGCCGGCAACTTAAACAAGGGCCCCTTGGCGACCTTGCCGGCCTTCGCGGCAGCCCTCGCGGCCTTGCCGGACCGCTCGACCTCGCCATCGCGGTTCACGTCGAGCTGAAAGAGCCATTTGCAGAGGTGAGCGTGCCTCATCACCGTGAGGTTGTGGTCGAGGCCGGGGCAGAGCCTCATGATGTCGGTGGCGTTCATGAAAAGCCAGGCCGACCTCCCCTTGTTGTGCAGTGGAGCGATTCGGCGGCGGATGAAATCCGCCCCGATCATCTCAAGGGTGAGCCCGGCCTCGGTGAGGCGAAGAATCCTGGTGGTGGCGACCGTGAGCTTCGCATCGTCGGTATCAACATCGCTCCAGTCGCTCCGCCGAACCGGCGGCGCCTGGCGGACCCGGCAGAAATCTTGTGGATCATCCTCCTCAATCCAGCACCACCGGCCCCGCCATTCTTCCCACCTCTCCTTCTGAGCGCCCTCCGGGTACGCCCCTTGGTCCGTGGGATCCAGGCGACGGAACCGGATATGGCGCCCCCCGGTTGGATCCGAGGGAAGAAGTAGTGGCGGAAGAGCGCCGTGTTGGGATGCACCCCGGCGAAACCCTCGCAGAGGTGCGCGAAGAGAGCCATGCATGCCACGACATTTGGAGTAAAATCCAGAAGGTGAAAGCCGTAGGTGTGCATGACGTCGTTGAAGAAATCAGAGAAGGGGGGTAGAGGCCGCAAGAGAAGTAATCGACGAAGAATGGATACCGATTTGGGGCGGCCTCGGCGCACTTGGCGGGGACGACGCGCGTGGCCGGATGCCCCGTCGTCTCGCCCCCATCTTGCACCCCCACAGGGGCTTGAAGTAGTCCCGTAGTTCGACCGCGTCGACCGTCAAGGGGAAGTAGGTGAGCTGCGTCCATCGTGCCGCCTGCTCACTCTCCGGCGGCTCCGTCGCCCCGGCGTCCTTGGCCACTCCCTTGCCCTTGGTGGATTTAGGAGCCATGGCGGCTGCGAGGAGCAGGGGGCGAAGGACAGCGAAGGCGCAGCGGCGGCAAGCAAAGGCAAAAAGCTCGAGAAAGAGGACGAAGGGGAGGCGGCGGCTCTGAGATTGGAGAAGACACAGGAAGGGGGTAAAGTGAGCAGCGCGCCCGCAGTTATCCCTTTTTATGGGGAAGGCGTGGGCCGCCTCCTTTCCCATTAACTGCGACGTGACGCATGCATGCAGAGACCGCCCCACGCATGTCCCCCATGTCATGCACGACCCCCCATGTCGCGCGTTCAACGCGGGTCGTGGGGAAGCGCAGCGGACGAAGAGTTACTGCGGTAAAAATCCGCCCCGCCTGCCTGCGCACCGTTTTGGGCCTGGCCCAACAACGCGTCGCACTTATGTGTGGCCCAGGCCCGGGGGCTCCTATCGGTGTATAAAAGTAGGGGCACTCCTTTGTACCCCTTTACTTGTGCACGGGCAGTCGGAGCCGCGCGCCGCGGCCACACTAGGCAGGGCAGAGGAGGGGATCCGGAGAGGAGCCAAAGCACAAGATGGCCAAGGCAACGCCAAGGCCAAGAACACAAAGGACAGAAGGGCGAAGCAGGCTCCCCCGGCAAGACCCTTGCCAGGGCAGCCTCGGCAGACCCGGCAAGAGCCTTGCCGGGGCAGCACGCCAACAGAGTGAGCCACCCTTGAGCCCACGGGTTCCAACCCAACCAACTACATTGGAACTAGGGCTCGGGAGGCACCTCCGTGGTGGCATGCAGATCTTTGTCAAGACCATAGATATATGAGATCAGATGAGGACCAGAAGACGGCGTCCCTCGGCGGGATCCTTGCCGAGGAGATCCACAAGACCCCCGGCAAGCGCCTTGCCGGGGACGACTGCAGCGCCACGGCAAGACCCTTGTTGGGCCCCCGGCAAGGCCCTCGCCGAGGGCGTTAGCGGGGCCACAGCCAGGCCCGCGTCGACCAAGACTCCACCACCGTCCCCAAGCAGCTGCTAGCTGAACCAGCTGGGCAGGCACCTGCGTGGCGACTGGCGGCCTCTACGCCAACTCAGCAAGCACCTGCGTGGTGGCATGCAGATCTTCGTGAAGACCCTACCACCACACCACCTCAGCTGCCTGCCTGCCTACATGGCGCCGCATGCATCGCTGGCCTGGGCGCGTGTCGAAGCAAGGCGAGGCGGCAACGGACGGGACGGGCCTCGCTCCCATCCCCGATAAATCTAAGGGACACCTAAGCGACGCATTAAATGCGTCTTGTCCTGTAATACGTGCGATAATCTCGCGCACTGTAGACCTTTCCACCTCCTGTGTGCCACTGTGGCAACCCCTTTTGCCTATAAAAGGAGGCCCGAGGCGACCAGGAGAGGGATTCGGCTCATTGGAACTAGACAGCCACTGTAGCTAGTTCGGAAGCTCAAGAACACTCAATACATCCACCAAAGCAGGACCAGGGTTTTACGCATCCTCGCGGCCCAAACCTGGGTAAACGATCCTTGTGCTGGCTCCAGGACCTGCTCTCCTCACAACCCCGCGCCCGCTGACCGTAGAAGGGATTCCAGTGATCCCATAGGTGTCGTTCTAACCGACAATCTCCTTTGGCATCCGAAGACCATGGAGCAAGGCCTCATACTCAGCTGCATTGTTAGTACAAGGGAACATCAACCGGAGAACATAAGAAAATTTATCACCTCGTGGGGAAGTCAATACGACTCGAGCCCCCGAGCCTTCCAACTGCATGGACCCATCAAAATGAATAGTCCAATATGTGTTATCCGGCTTCTCCTCAGTCATCTGCAACTCTGTCCAATCATTGATAAAATCCACAAGTGCTTAAGACTTGATGGCTGTACGAGGCACATACTTTAAACTGTGAGGTCCAAGCTCAATGGCCCATTTGGCTACCCGACCTGTGGCTTCTCTGTTTTGAATGATATCCCCTAAAGGGGCAGAACTAACCACAATGATAGGATGACCCAGAAAATACTGCTTAAGCTTCCGGCTAGCCATAAAAGCCCCATACACAAGCTTCTGCCAATGCGGATACCTCTGTTTTGACTCAATAAGGACCTCACTGATGTAGTAAACCGGCCGTTGAACCGAGTAATCTTTGCCTGCTTCCTTCCTTTCCACCACAATAGCTACACTGACAGCTCGGCTATTGGCAGCCAAATATAACGGCAAAGGCTCCCGGTCAATGGGAGCAGCAAGAACATGCGGCTCAGCCAGCTGTTTCTTCAAGTCCTCAAACGCTTGATTAGCAGCATTACTCCAAACAAAGTGATCTATCTTCTTCATCTGGTAAAGAGGAATAGCCTTCTCACCCAATCGGCTTATGAACCGGCTTAAGGCCGCGATACGACCCGCCAGACGCTGGACGTCATTGATACACGCTGGTTTAGCTAGAGAGGTGATAGCCTTTATCTTTTCCGGGTTAGCTTCAATACCGTGTTCTAAAACTAGAAAATCCAAAAGCTTCCCAGCCGGTACACCAAAAACACACTTGGCTGGGTTAAGCATCATCTTATGAACCCATAGATTGTCGAAGGTTCCCTTCAAATCATCAATCAGGCTTCCTTCTTCCTAGACTTCACCACAATATCATCCACATAAGCGTGAACATTGCGCCCAATCCGATCATGAAGACAATTCTGTACACATCGCTGATAAGTTGCCTAGGCGCTCTTGAGCCCAAAAGGCATAGACACATAGCAGAAGGCTCCAAACGGAGTGATGAAAGTTGTCTTCCCCTGGTACTTAACTGCCATCTTGATCTGATGATAACCAGAATAAGCATCCAAGAAGCTCAAACGCTCACAACCCGTCGTAGCATCAATAATCTGATCAATACGAGGGAGAGCAAAAGGATCAGCCGGACAAGCTTTGTTTAAATCGGTGTAATCTACACACATACGCCAAGTGCCATTCTTTTTAAGTGCTAACACCGGGTTAGCGGACCACTCAGGATGAAAAACTTCAACGATGAATCCTGCCGCCAAGAGCCGGGCGACCTCCTCACCAATAGCCTTACGCCTCTCTTCGTTGAAATGGCGGAAGAATTGCTTGACCGGTTTAAACTTTGGATCAATATTAAGAGTGTGCTCAGCGAGTTCCCTCGGTACACCTGGCATGTCAGAAGGCTTCCATGCAAAGATGTCCCGGTTCTCACGGATGAACTCGATGAGCGCACTTTCCTATTTCGGATCCAGATTAGCACTAATGCTGAACTGCTTGGATGAATCGCCAGGAATGAAATCAACTAGCTTAGTGTCATCTGCCGACTTAAACTTCAAAACCGGATCATGCTCTGTAGTTGGCTTTTTCAAAGATGTCATACTGTCAGGTCAACATTGTCCTTATAAAACTTCAATTCCTCTATTGCAGAGACAGACTCGGCATAAGTAGCGTCACCTTCTTCACACTCTAATGCTATCTTGCGACTTCCATGCACCGTTATAGTACCCTTGTGACCCGGCATCTTCAGCTGTAAGTAAACATAACAAGGCCTCGCCATGAACTTAGCATAAGCCGGCCGCCCAAACAGAGCATGATAAGGGCTCTTGATCTTTACCACTTCAAAGGTCAACGTCTCAGACCTGGAATCATAATCATCTCCAAAAGCAACCTCCAGAGCTATTTTACCAACCGGGTATGCCGACTTACCAGGCACCACAACGTGAAAGACAGTGTTTGATGGCTTAAGATTTTTATCAGTGAACCCCATGCGACGGAAAGTTTCATAATAAAGAATATTGATGCTGCCACCTTCGTCCATGAGTACCTGATACGTCTCCAACGTATATATAATTTTTTATTGTTCCATGCTATATTATATTCTGTTTTGGATGTTTAATGGGCTTTATTATACACTTTTATATTATTTTTGGGACTAACCTATTAACCGGAGGCCCAGCCCAAATTGCTGTTTTTGCCTATTTCAGTGTTTCGTAGAAAAAGAATATCAAACGGAGTCCAAACGGAATGAAACCTTCGGGAACGTGATTTTTGGAACAAACGTGATCCAGAGGACTTGGAGTGGACGTCAAGCAATCAACGAGGAAGCCACGATGCAGGGGGGCGCCCTCCACCCTCGTGGGGCCCTCGTAGCTCCACCGACCTACTTCTTCCTCCTATATATACCTACGTACCCCCAAACCATCAGACACGGAGCCAAAACCCTATTTCCACCGCCGCAACCTTCTGTACTCGTGAGATCCCATCTTGGGGCCTTTTCCGGCGCTCCGCCGGAGGGTGCATTGATCACGGAGGGCTTCTACATCAACACCATAGCCTCTCCGATGATGTGTGAGTAGTTTACCTCAGACCTTTGGGTCCATAGTTATTAGCTAGATGGCTTCTTCTCTCTCTTTGGATCTCAATACAAAGTTCTCCTCGATTCTCTTGGAGATCTATTTAATGTAACTCTTCTTTTTGTGGTGTGTTTGTCGAGATCCGATGAATTGTGGGTTTATGATCAAGATTATCTATGAACAATATTTGAATCTCCTCTGAATTCTTTTATGTATGATTGGTTATCTTTGCAAGTCTCTTCGAATTATCAGTTTGGTTTGGCCTACTAGACTGATCTTTCTTGCAATGGGAGAAGTGCTTAGCTTTGGGTTCAATCTTGCGGTGCTCGATCCCAGTGACAGTAGGGGAAACGAAACGTATTGTATTGTTGCCATCGAGGATAAAAATATGGGGTTTATATCATATTGCATGAGTTTATCCCTCTACATCATGTCATCTTGCTTAAAGCGTTACTCTCTTCTTATGAACTTAATACTCTAGATGCATGCTAGATAGCGGTCGATGTGTGGAGTAATAGTAGTAGATGCAGGCATGAGTCGGTCTACTTGTCACGGACGTGATGCCTATATACATGATCATACCTAGATATTCTCATAATTATGCTCAATTCTATCAATTGCTCGACAGTAATTCGTTTACCCACCGTAATACTTATGCTATCTTGAGAGAAGCCACTAGTGAAACCTATGGCCCCCGGGTCTATTTTCCATCATATTAATCTTCCAACAACTAGCTATTTCTTTTGCTGTTAAATTTGTTTTCTTTACTTTTACTCTTTACCATAAAGATACCAAAATATTATCTTATCGTCTCCATCAGATCTCACACTCGTAAGTGACCGTGAAGGGATTGACAACCCCTTTATTGCGTTGGTTGCGAGGTTCTTATTTGTTTGTGTAGGTGCAAGGGACTCGTGCGTGGCCTCCTACTGGATTGATACCTTGGTTCTCAAAAACTGAGGGAAATACTTACGCTACTTTGCTGCATCACCCTTTCCTCTTCAAGGGAAAACCAACGCAGTGCTCAAGAGGTAGCAGTACCTTAGTGAATTTATATCCTCCAACCTGAGGTGCCACCACCAAAGCCAAGTGACCCGGATTATCAACCCAGGGCGGGTGATCCTCACGACTCCACACAATGGGTTGCTCAGACCATCGCAAGTAACGGGGAACTGCCGGCTCAACAGTGTTCACAACCCTTTTATGGAGCTTCTGATCCCGCTTGCATAAACTTGTGGTGAAGACGTGGTACTGCCCACTATTCAAATGCTTCGGGTTACTTTGATACCCAGATTGCTGTTGCTGATTCCCCTGACCGGACTGTTGATAATAACCGCCCTGATTGCCTTGATTGCTTGGGTGACCCTGGAAACCGGAATTAGAACCACCACCACCGTAGCCCGGTCGATGAGAGCCGGAACCTGAGCTGACACCCGACCCATGATTGTTCTGGAACAAATCAGAATTTTTGAACTCTTTCATAATGTGGCAGCCCTTCCAAAGGTGACCGGACGGCCTTTCCCGCGTACCATGCTTTGGGCAAGGCTGATTCAGCATCTGTTCAAGATTTATACCTGACCCTCCTGCCCGAGGAGGTGGCTTTCCCTTACGATGCTCACCATTATTCTGTGTGTTGGTGTTGGCCACAAAATCTGAATTGTTATCGGCTTTGCGCTTACCATTGCCCCCCTGACTTGTCGGGTTATGATGCTGGCTCTTGGTGTTGCCACTCTTCTTTCCCTTCCCTGTCTTTTCATCATCGGACTCGGGGTCCTTGGTACTATCAGACTCGGCATATTTAATCAGGGCTGCCATTGGTTCCCCCATGTCATTACAGTGGCGCTTGAGTTGCCCTAGCTTCTTCTTAAGAGGCAAAAAATGGCATTTTTTCTCCAACATTAGGACCGCTGAGCCGACATTAATGTTATCTGAAGAGTGTAGGATGGCTTTGACCCGGCGCACCCAATGGGTCGTTGACTCGCCCTCTTCTTGGGCACAGGCATCCAAATCCATAATTGACATGGGTTGTTTGCACGTATCTTTAAAATTCTGGATGAACCGGGCCTTCTACTCAGCCCATGATCCAATTGAATTGGCAAGCAGTCCCTTTAGCCAAGTACGGGCCGTCCCATCCAGCATCATGGTGAAGTACTTGGCACACGCGGCATCGCTGACCTCCGACAGCTCCATGGCCATCTCGTAACTCTCAATCCACGCCTCAGGGGGTAAGTCGGCTGTATAGTTAGGCACCTTACGAGGTCCTTTGAAATCCTTGGGCAAACGCTCATTCCGGAAAGCCGGTACTAAACATGGTACGCTCGTGGTCCTAGAGGTCACACCTGCCTCTATCGACGCCATTGGATAAGCCGGAGATGGTTGATGAGCCGTGTACTGAGCCGCCAGCTTAGCCTCTCAACATGCTCTATCCTGATCCATCTGGGCCTGGGTATTAACATCACCACGCACCAGGTCATGTCCACGAGGAGGGTTACCGTGCTGCTCACTTCTTGATACTGTCGGGGAGTCCATGTGCCTGCTATAACTCCGGCTCGGGCGAGGGGTTGAGTGGATCCTCTCACGACTGTAAGAATAAGCCTCCTGCTGCACCAATGTTGTCTGAAGAAGTTCCCTAGCCCTCCGCGTTTCAACCGCAGCTGAGACTCGCCTTCGACCGGGAGAGCCGCCAATCGTGACGCCGCAGCGATCATATTATCCAAAGGGTTAAAATAATGACCCGGTGGTGTTGACGCATATTGTGGCGGAACATTGTTCGGACGAGGCGGACCCGTTGCGCGTGGTTGAGCCGGCGCTCCATCCCCAGGCGCGGCTACCGCCCGGTTTACCCCTGGCAGGTCACTGGTCCCTGCACCAGGTGTGTTGAAGAGGTTCCTTGCCTCATAAACCGGAGGCAGACGACTCTGGTGCCTTCTCCTCATAACTTCGTTTGAAGCATTCTGATCCAACGAGAGCCGGAAAGAATTAGCCTAGATCCATTGTGCATGAGCATCCAGAGCAGCTCGTTCCGCAGTCATCCTCGCGTCTTCAGCCGCCAAATCCTCCTTGCCTTGAGCTATCTGATCTCGCAGTTTCGCAACTTCCGTGTTATGCTGATCTTGGTCCGCCGGGTTAACCTCTGTTGTTAACAATGTTGTCAAACTGTCCAATAAGTCGGACAAGACCTGAGCCGGTGGGCGCACAGGGCCTCCTGCTCGGCCGGCGTTGCCATTGCTGACCCGGAAATCATTGTTGCCGCAGTCATAGAGTTCTGCCCCGGCTGTGTTCCGGCCATGAAAATTGCGACCCGGTTCGGCAGCTCACAGGGGTCCGGAATACTATCGCCATCGGAATAGCCCCCAAGCCTGTCGTCTTGCAGTTGATACAATGAAGTAGTCTCGCCCATGGACGACTCACCATCAGAATAGATGGCCGTCTCACCGCCAAACATGGATCCTTCCTCAAATTCCGCCCCATGGATGAACCCCACGAAGGCGCGCTTCACGGCGGGTTGAACCCGGGCGGGACGTGCACGCTGAGCCGTCTCGATGATGTCAGTGCAGATGTCCGGCTCAGGGCCCGGTTCGCCGATCTTGCCGATGAAGACGTGGATTCCGCCGAAGGGGACCCGGTACCTGTACTCAATTGAGCCGGCCTCGGGGCCCCAGCCTGCATCGTCGATGTAGAGCTTGCCGCGATGACTCTTGGTCATCCGGCCCACAGCGTACCCTTTGATCCCTTCAAAGTTGCTCTGTAAGAACTCGAAACCACCGTGCGCTGGCCCCACGGTGGGCGCCAACTGTCGTGGAATTGTCACGGCATATGTCCTAGTGTGAGGACTTAGTCGTGGAGCCATTGCACTAGGTTAGCTTAAAGGGGTTAAACAGGACAAAGGACACAGGAGTTTATACTGGTTCGGCCCCTTGCGGTGAAGGTAAAGGCCTACTCCAGTTTGAGGTGGTATTGCTTATGCCTCGATTACTAGGGAGCAAATATGCTTGACCTAGCTTTCGATCTGTTGTCTCTTGCCCTAAACCGCCGCCGGGCCGCCCCTTTATATACACAGGTTGACGCCCTGCGGCTTACAGAGTCCCGGCCGGCTCATAAACATGTCCGGCCTGGTAACTAATTACACTTGCCTTACGTTACAAGTCATGCATATATGGCGGTTTACACCTATGGGCCTTAAGCCGCCTTTGGGCCTTGGGCTCTTAATAAGTCATCCTCATGAACCGCCATCTTCGATACCTTCATGGGTTTCGTGACATTGAACCGCCGTTGGTATAACCCGACCCCTCCTGGGCAGGTCATACCTAATAGTTATATCCCCAACAGTACTTTTGTGAACTCATTATTTATTTATATTGGTGTAATATCTACTGTATTCTAACTTTTCCATGGTTCATACCCCCCGATACTACCCATAGATTCATCAAAATAAGCAAACAACACATAGAAAACAGAATCTGTCAAAAACAGAACAGTCTGTAGCAATCTGGATAGTTCGAATACTTATGTAACTCCAAAAAATTCCGAAACATTAGGAAAACAGAGGCAATTTGTATATCAATCTTGTGTAAAAAATTCAAAATTTTATCACGCTTCTGTGATTTTTAAAAATTCTGGGACTGGGCGCAAAAGTTTCTCTTTTTCAGCAAGATCAAATCAACTATCACTGTAAGCCATCCCAAAGATCTTACTTGGCACGAACACTAATTAAAACACAAAACCACATCTAATGAGAGGCTAGATGAATTATTTATTTCACAACAGAACCAAAAAGCAAAGAACAAAAATAAAATTGGGTTGCCTCCCAACAAGCGCTATTGTTTAACGCCCTTAGCTAGGCATAAAAACACAAAATAGATCTAGGTATTGTCATCTTTTGTATGCAATCCGTAAGTAGCTCTCAAAATATATTCATATGGAAATTTAATTTTATTTCTTGGAAAGAGTTCCATGCCCTTCCTTAATAGAAATGGAAATCTAATGTTTCATTCTTTCATATCAATAATTGCACCAATCGTTCTAAGGAAAGGTCTACCAAGAATAATAGGACATGTAGGATTGCAATCTATATCAAGAATAATGAAATCTACGGGCACATAATTCCTATTTGCAACAATAAGAACATCATTAATCCTTCCCATAGGTTTCTTAATAGTGGACTCCGCAAGATGCAAATTTAAAGAACAATCATCAAATTCATGAAAACCTAACACATCACAATTTTTTTTTGGAATTGTGGAAATACTAGCACCCAAATCGCACAAAGCATGACACTCATAATCTTTAATCTTAATTTTAATAGTGGGTTCCCAGCCATCGTAAAGTTTTCCAGGGATAGAAACTTACAATTCAACATTTTCTTCAAAAGATTGCATCATAGCATGAACGATATGTTTAGTAAAAGCTTTGTTTTGATTATAAGCATGAGGAGAATTCAACATGGATTGCAAAAGGAAATACAATCTATTAAAGAACAATTATCATAATAAATTCCTTGAAATCCAAAAGAGTGGGTTCATTTCTACTTAAAGTTTTACAAACCAATCATTGGGACGCCTTTTAACTAAAGTTGACTCTTCTCCGGTCCCATCTTTATCAAGATTTATATTGGAAAACAAAGATTCAATAGGAGTCACATCAATCACTTTAAGATCTTCATCATTATTTTCACGGAAACTAGAAGAGCATGTTTTTACAAACCAATCTCGTTTAGCACGCATCTTAGCGGTTCTTTGTTTGCACTCATCAATAGAAATTCTCATAGCTTTGAGAGACTCATTAATATCATGCTTGGGTGGAATAGATCTAAGTTTCAAAGAATCAACATCAAGATAAATTATATCCACGTTCCTAGCCAAATCATCAATCTTAAGCAATTTTTCTTCAATCAAAGCATTGAAATTCTTTTGCAAACTCATAAATTCTTTAACACTATTCTCAAAATCAGAGGGCATATTATTATAATTTCCATAAGAATTTTGGTAGGAATTACCATAATTATTAGAGGAATCACTAGGAAACGGCCTAGGATTAAAATTACCTCTATACGCGTTATTACCAAAATTGTTCCTACCAACAAAATTCACATCCATAGATTCATTATTATTCTCAATCAAAGTAGACAAAGGCATATCATTAGGATCAATAGAAGCACTCTTGCTAGCAAATAATTTCATAAGTTCATCCATCTTTCCACTCAAAACATTAATCTCTTCAATCGCATGCACCTTTTTACTAGTGGAAGATCTTTCGGTATGCCATTGAGAATAATTAACCATAATATTATCTAGGAGTTTTGTAGCTTCTCCTAAAGTAATTACCATAAAAGTGCCTCCCGTGGTTGAATCTAAAAGGTTTCTAGAAGCAAAATTCAATCTGGCATAAATTTTTTGTATAATCATCCACAAATTCAAACAATGAGTAGGGCAATTTCGTATCACCAATTTCGTCCTCTCCCAAGATTGTGCAACATGTTCATGATCAAGTTGCTTAAAATTCATAATATCGTTCCTAAGGGAGATGATTTTAGCAGGAGGAAAATACTTGGAAATAAAAGCATTTTTACACTTATTCCATGAATCAATACTATTTTTAGGCAAAGATGAAAACCAAGTTTTAGCACGATCTCAGAGTGAGAACGGAATAGCTTCAATTTAACAATATCATTATCCACATCTTTTTTCTTTGCATATCACACAACTCTATGAAATAATTTAGATGGGATGCGGCATCTTCACTAGGAAGGCCAGAAAATTGATCTTTCATAACAAGATTCAGCAAAGCGGCATTAATTTCATAAGATTCTGCACTAGTGGCGGGAGCAATCGGAGTGCTAATAAAATCATTGTTATTAGTGTTGGAAAAGTCACACGATTTGGTATTCTCTTGAGCCATCGTGAAAAAGCAAGCAATCCAACACACGGGCACACAAAAAGCAAATGAAGAAGACGAACGAAAGAGGGTGAAGAAAAGGCAAATCTTTTCAAATATCGTTTTAGATGTGGGGGAGAGGAAAAAGAGAGGCGAATGGCGAATAATGTAATACAAGAGATGAGAATTTATGATGGGTACTTGGTATGTCTTGACTTGGTGTAGATCTCCCCAACAACGGCGCCAAAAATTCTTCCTGCTACTTCTTGAGCTTTCGTTGGGTTTTCCCTTGAAGAGGAAAGGGTGATGCAGCAAAGTAGAGATAAGTATCTCCGCAAAGCTTTTCGCCGCTCGTAGCACCCGCACGCATTGCCGCCGACGAGCTCGTTGCCGTCATTGTGGCCGTTGACACGCTCGCCCGAGCTCACCATTGTGCTCCTGGGGTTCCCAGGAGACCAACGCGCATGCGCATGCGCCTTCCCGTGCCCCCTAAGCACCTAGCTCGACGAGTGCCCAAGAAAGCCGCCGCCTCCGCTCGTCGCCAGTGCCGATTCCGGCCGATTCCGACGAAACCACCACCACCACCAGCTACGCCGCTCACTCCCCGTTCGAACGCGACCAACCGCGGCCGGTTTGGCGCCCCGTAGGCTTCTCCCGACGCACTCCCGAACGCCGCTGCCGCCTCCGCTCGCCACCGGCGATGCTCCGGTCGTCCCCGACGCCGGTCGTCGTCACCATCGTGTGCGTGGTGCCGGGCCGCACCCTTAGGTCCAAGCCGCAGGTCCGGAGGCCCCCTGTAGCGCAGCTCCGGCCAACTCCAGTGAGGCGCCGCCGTTTCTTTGGTCATCGGAGCCGGTCCGTCACTGGCGTCCGACGTGGCGCCGCGTGGCCTCCACTGTGAGGCTGATGTGTGGGCCCATGGGGCCCTGTTGACTGTGTTGACCCAGTCAACTCGCTGACTGGGCAGCCCAGAGCCACTGACAGGCAGACCCCATTCATTTAATCAATGTTTTAATAATTAAAACTTATTTAGTTAAACTAATTAGACACTGACAGGTGGGGCCTACTAGCTAATTAACTTAGTTTAGTTAAATTAACCACTGTTAATTAGTCCAGTCACTGACCAGTGGGGCCCACTGGACCCACAAGTTAGTTTTAACCTGGTCAGCGTGTCTGTTGACCGCTGACATCATCCCCACGCAATGTTGACGTCATATTTCCTTTTCTGTTAATTATGTTAATTTAAATAATTTCAAAAAATGTTTAAACCTTTAGAAATTCATAGAAAATAAACCGTAACTCCGATGAAAATGTTTTCTACATGAAAGTTGCTCAGAAAAATCCAACGAATCCGAATACGCGGTCCGTTCATCTATCACATGCCCCTAGCATGCTGAACATGGAACATTCCCCCTCCGGTCATCTGTTTGAAACATGTCCGGAACTAGGAATACATTCCCGGTTGAATTCCCCCTTCACCTTTATTGTGTAGCCATACGTTAGGTCACACCCGGCACAGCATATTGCCATGTTATGCTTTGTGATGCTATGCTTGCTTTATATTTATTGTTTCTTACCCCTCTTCTCTCCGGTAGACCCCGAGACCGATGCCGCCCCTGTGATCGACTACGTCGACGACGACCCCTCCTTGCCGGAGCAACCAGGCAAGCCCCCCCCCCTTGATCACCAGATATCGCCTATTCTTCTCTATACTGCTTGCATTAGAGTAGTGTAGCATGTTACTGATGTCGGTTAATCCTATTCTGTTGCATAGCCAGTCATTGTTGCTACAGTTGTTACCCTTACTTGCTATCCTACTGCTTAGTATAGGATGCTAGTGTTCCATCAGTGGCCCTACACTCTTGTCCGTCTGCCATGCTATACTACTGGGCCGTGATCACTTCGGGAGGTGATCACGGGTATATATTATATAATTTATATACATGACACATGTGGTGACTAAAGTCGGGTCAGCTCGTTGAGTACCCGCAAGTGGTTCTGATGAGGGGGCTGAAAGGACAGGTGGCTCCATCCCGGTAGAGGTGGGCCTGGGTTCCTGACGGCCCCCGACTGTTACTTTGTGGCGGACCGACAGGGCAGGTTGAGACCACCTAGGAGAGAGGTGGGCCTGGCCCTGGTCGGCGTTCACGGATACTTAACACGCTTAACGAGATCTTGGTATTTTATTTGAGTCTGGCCATTTGGTCTATACGCACTAACCAACTATGCGGGAACAGTTATGGGCACTCGGCGTCGTGGTATCAGCCGAAGCTCTTTTTGACGTCAGTGACTGAGTGGCGCGCGCCGCATTGGACCGTAAGCTCGCGCTTGTATTAAGGGGGCTAGGTCTGCTTCCGGCCGCGTACGCAACGTGACGGTGTGCAACGGGCGATGGGCCCAGACCCCTGCGCGCATAGGATTTAGACCGGCGTGCTGACCTCTCTGTTGAGCCTAGGTGTGGCTGCGATGTGTTGATCTTCCGAGGCCAGGCATGACCCAGGAATGTGTGTCCGGCCAAATGGGATCGAGCGTGTTGGGTTATGTGGTGCACCCCTGCAGGGAAGTTTATCTATTCGAATAGCCGTGTCCCTCGGTAAAAGGACGACCCGGAGTTGTACCTTGACCTTATGACAAACTTAATAAAACACACCCTTCCAAGTGCCAGATATAACCCGGTGATCGCTCTCTAACAGGGCGACGAGGAGGGGATCGCCGGGTAGGATTATACTATACGATGCTACTTGGTGAACTTATCATCTACTCTCTCCTACATGCTGCAAGATGGAGGTGGCCAGAAGCGTAGTCTTCGACAGGATTAGCTATCCTCCTCTTATTCTGGCATTCTGCAGTTCAGTCCACCGATATGGCCCTTTACACATATACCCATGCATATGTAGTGTAGCTCCTTGCTTGCGAGTACTTTGGATGAGTACTCACGGTTGCTTTTCTCCCTCTTTTCCCCCTTTCCCTTCTACCTGGTTGTCGCAACCAGATGCTGGAGCCCAGGAGCCAGACGCCACCGTCGACGATGACTCCTACTATACCGGAGGTGCCTACTACTACGTGTAGGCCGCTGACGACGACCAGGAGTAGTTAGGAGGATCCCAGGCAGGAGGCGTGCGCCTCTTTCGATCTGTATCCCAGTTTGTGCTAGCCATCTTATGGCAACTTGTTTAACTTATGTCTGTACTCAGATATTGTTGCTTCCGCTGACTTGTCTATGATCGAGCACTTGTATTCGAGCCCTCGAGGCCCCTGGCTTGTATTATGATGCTTGTATGACTTATTTTTATTTTTAGAGTTGTGTTTTGATATCTTCCCGTGAGTCCCTGATCTGGATCGTACATGTTGCGTGTATGATTAGTGTACGGTCAAATCGGGGGCGTCACACTGGGAAAGGACACCGCAAGATTGAGCCCAAAGCTAAGCACTTCTCCCATTGCAAGAAAAACCAGTCTAGTTGGCCAAACCAAACCGATAGTTCAAAGAGAATTACAAAGATATCAAATCATGCATAAAAGAATTCAGAGAAGATTCAAACAATATTCATAGATAAGCTAATCATAAATCCACAATTCATCGGATCTCGGCAAACATCAAGGAGAACATGGTATTGAGAATCAAAGAGAGAGAAGAAGCCATCTAGAAACTAGCTATGGACCCGTAGGTCTATGGTAAACTACTCATGCTTCATCGGAAGGGCAATAGGGTTGATGTAGAAGCCCTCCATGATCGAATCCCCTCCGCAGGGTGTCGGGAAATTAAAGGTCCCTAGATGGGGTCTCACGGGTACAGAAGGTTGTGGCGGTGGAAAAGTTTTTTCGTGGACTCTTCTGGTGGTTTGGGGATATTTGGGGATATATAGGCAAAATAATTAAGCCAGGAGGGTCATGTGGGGGGCACAAGGGTGGGCGGTGCGCCCTCCATCCTTTTGACCGCCTCTAGGCTCCTCCGACTTCATCTCCAAGTCTCCTGGTTGTCTTCTGGTCCATGAAAAATCATCGCGAAAGTTGCATTCCGTTTGAACTCCGTTTGGTATTCCTTTTCTGCGAAACTCAAAAATAAGGAAAAAACAGAAACTGGCACTGGGCTCTAGGTTAATAGGTTAGTTCCAAAAAATAATATAAAACAACATATTAATGCATATAAAACATTCAAAACAGATAATATAATAGCATGGAACAATAAAAAATTATAGATACGTTGGAGACGTATTAGTGGATCATGTAGAGAATATGTTATGTTATGGTTATATTGTTGAATTCGAATATGAACCTAGATGTAATTATTATGAGAGAGGAAGATATGGTTGTAGAAATTTTCATGTTACTAAATTACCTCTCTTTATGTCGAGATTTCTATTGTTTCTTTCTTCTTCCTTGCATATGCTAGTTTTTGCTTGTCTTGATAATTTGTTTGCTTATAAAATTCCTATGCATAGGAAGTATGTTAAACTTAAACTTGCTTTTCACATGCTACATGATGCTCTATTCATGTTCCAATTGTTATCTTTCATGTGAGCATCATTGAAATCTCAAAGCCTAGCTAGGGGCGTAAAACAATAGCGCTTGTTGGGAGGCAACCAATTTTTTTTGCTTTTTGCTTATGTTTTTAATAAATATGTAATTATACTTTTTTTATGACTGTGCTTTAGTATTTTAATTAGTGTTTGTGCCAAGTTAGACCTTTGGGATGATTTGGAAGATTGTTGATTTGATTCTGTGAAAAAACAGAAACTTTTGTGTCGAGTAGCAGAATTGTTAAAATTTTCTGGAGCGTGATAAAATTCTGAATTTTTACACTTTATTGATATACAAATTTCCCACGTTTTCCTAATTGTTCATAATTTTTGGAATTACACAAGTTTGGCTAAAGTCCATATTACTACAGACTGTTCTGTTTTTGACAGATTCTGTTTTCGTTATGTTGTTCGCTTGTTTTGATGAATCTATGGGTTGTATCGGGGGTATGGACCATGGTGAACTTAGAATACAGTATATATAGTGCAAATGTAAAATTCGAATGAGTTTACAATAGTAACTAAAAGTGGTGATTTACTTCATTATACTAACGGATCTCATGAATTTTCTGTTGAGTTTTGTGTTGTGAGGTTTCCAAGTATTGGGCAAAGTTTTGATGGACTATGGAATAAGGAGTGGAAAGAGCCTAAGCTTGGGTATTCCCATGGCACCCCAAGGTAATATTCAAGGATAACCAAGCATCTAAGCTTGGGGATGCCCCGGAAGGCATCCACTCTTTTGTCTACGATCCATCGGTAAATTACTTGAGGCTGTATTTTTATTCACCACATGATGTGTGTTTTGCTTGGAGCGTTTTGTATTATATGAGTCTTTGCTTTATTTTATTTTTAGTTTGCCACAATTATCCTTGCAGGACACACCTTTTGAGAGGGACACACATTAATCGTGAATTTATTAGAATACTCTATGTGCTTCACATATATCTTTTAGAGCACGGCGGTGGTTATATTTTAAAGACATTGATGAACTCTCTTGCTTCACTTATATTATTTTGAAAGTCTTATAAATGGTATGTCGGTTTGCTTGGGTTATGAATTTAGTCCTAATATAATGGGTATTCAAGAGAGATATAATAAAAACTTGCATGAAGATCATTGAATATATGAGAAGTTTGATTCCTTGCATCTGTTTTGAGATATAAAGATGGTGATATTAGAGTCATGGTAGTAAGTAATTGTGGTTTAGTATAAATATTTGTGTTAAGGTTTGTGATTCCCAAAGCATGCACATATGGTCTCTCGTTATGCTATGAGATTGGAGCATGTTTTATTGTTGATTGTCATCCTTTGCCTGGAGGTTGGGAGCGTGCGATGCTTAACTCCTACCAACCTCTCCCCTAGGAGCATGCGTAGTAGTACTTTGTTTCGAGGGCTAATAAAACTTTGGAAATAAGTATGTGAGTTCTTTATGACTAATGTGAGTCCATGGATTGTACGCACTCTCACCTTTCCGCATTTTCCTAGCCTCTTCGGTACGGTGCATTGTCCTTTCTCACCTTGAGTTGTGGTGCAAACTTCGTCGGTGCATCCAAACCTCGTGATATGATACACTCTATCACACATAAGACACCTTATATCTTCCTCAAAACAGCCACCATACCTACCTATTATGGCACTTCCATAGCCATTCCGAGATATATTGCCATGCAACTTCCACAGTTCCATATTCATGACATGTGTGTTCATCGTGATATTGCTTTGCATGATCATATAGAGCTGACATGATATTTGTGGCATAGCCACCATTCATCATTTGTATACATGTTATGCCAGATCGTTGCACATCCTGGTATACCGCCGGAAGCATTCATATAGAGTCATATTTTTGTTCTGTTTTATTATGACACATATCATCATTGTCATATTGCTTTGCATGATCATATAGTTGACATACTATTTGTGGCTTGGCCAATGTTCATTTTTTTATACATGTCACGCTAGATCATTGCACATCCCGGTACACCGCCGGAAGCATTCATATAGAGTCATATTTTTGTTCTAGTATCGAGTTGTAATTCTTGGCTTGTAAGTAAATAAAAGTGTGATGATCATCATTATTAGAGCATTTTCCCATGTGAGGAAAGGATGATGGAGACTATGATTCCCCCACAAGTCGGGATGAGACTCCAGACGATAAAGGAAAAAAGAGAGGCCAAAGAGCCCAAAATAAAAAAAGAGGCCAAAGATCCCAAAAGAAAAAAAGAGAAAAGAAAAAGAAAAAATGAGAGAAAAAGACAGAAGGGACAATGTTACTATCCTTTTCCACACTTGTGCTTCAAAGTAGCACCATGTTCTTCATGATAGAGAGTCTCCTAGTTTGTCACTTTCATATATATTACTAGTGGGAATTTTTCATTATAGAAGTTGGCTTGTATATTCCAATAATGGGCGTCCTCAAATGCCCTAGGTCTTCATGAGCAAGAAAGTTGGATGCACACCCACTTTGATTTTCTTTTGAGCTTTCATACACTTATAGATCTAATGCATCTATTGCATGGCAATCCCTACTCCTTGCATTGACATCAATTGATGGGCATCTCCATAGCCTCACTAGTACAACGAGGTGCTATACAAACAATTTTTAACCCCTTTCTGTGACGGCATTTGGAACCGTCGCCTAGTGAGTGACGGCGATAGGGGGGTCCTTGTTGGGGAACGTAGCAGAAATTCAAAATTTTCTACGCATCACCAAGATCAATCTATGGAGTAATCTAGCAACGAGGGGATGGGGAGTGCATCTACATACCATTGTAGATCGCGATGCGGAAGCGTTGCAAGAACGCGGATGAGGGAGTCGTACTCGTAGCGATTCAGATCGCGGTTGATTCCGATCTAAGCACCGAAGAACGGTGCCTCCGCGTTCAACACACGTACAGCCCGGTGACGTCTCCCATGCCTTGATCCAGCACGGAGAGAGGGAGAGGTTGGGGAAGACTCCATCCAGCAGCAGCACGACGGCGTGGTGGTGATGGAGGAGCATGGCAATCCCGCAGGGCTTCGCCAAGCACCGCGGGAGAGGAGGAGGAGGAGGTAGGGCTGCGCCAGGGAGAGGAAAACTCATGTATTCGCAGCCCCCAATACCTCAACTATATATAGGGGAGAGGGAGGGGGCTGCGCCCCCTCTAGGGTTTCCACCCCAAGGGGTGCGGCAGCCCCAAAACCCATCTAGGGCGGCGGCCAAGGGGGGAGAGGGGGAAACTTGCCCCCCAAGCAAGGTGGAGGCGCCCCCTCCCCAAACCCTAGGCGCCTTGGGCCCTGGTGGGGGGGCGCACCAGCCCACCTGGGGCTGGTCCCCTCCCACACTTGGCCCATGCTGCCCTCTGGGGCTGGTGGCCCCACTTGGTGGACCCCCGGGACCCTCCCGTGGTCCCGGTACATTACCGATAAAACCCGAAACTTTTCCGGTGACCAAAACAGGACTTCCCATATATAAATCTTTACCTCCGGACCATTCCGGAACTCCTCGTGACGTCCGGGATCTCATCCGGGACTCCGAACAACATTCGGTAACCACGTACATGCTTTCCCTATAACCCTAGCGTCATCGAACCTTAAGCGTGTAGACCCTACGGGTTCGGGAACCATGCAGACATGACCGAGACGTTCTTTGGCCAATAACCAACAGCGGGATCTGGATACCCATGTTGGCTCCCACATGTTCCACGATGATCTCATTGGATGAACCACGATGTCGGGGATTCAATCAATCCCGTATGCAATTCGCTTTGTCTATCGATATGTTACTTGCCCGAGATTCGATCGTCGGTATCCTTATACCTTGTTCAATCTCGTTACCGGCAAGTCTCTTTACTCGTTCCGTAACTCACATCATCCCGTGATCAACTCCTTGGTCACATTGTGCACATTATGATGATGTCCTACCGGGTGGGCCCAGAGATACCTCTCCGTTTACACGGAGTGACAAATCCCAGTCTCGATTCGTGCCAACCCAACAGACACTTTCGGAGATACCTGTAGTGCACCTTTATAGCCACCCAGTTACGTTGTGACGTTTGGTACACCCAAAGCATTCCTACGGTATCCGGGAGTTGCACAATCTCATGGTCTAAGGAAATGATACTTGACATTAGAAAAGCTCTGAGCAAACGAACTACACGATCTTGTGCTAGGCTTAGGATTGGGTCTTGTCCATCACATCATTCTCCTAATGATGTGATCCCGTTATCAACGACATCCAATGTCCATGGTCAGGAAACCGTAACCATCTATTAATCAATGAGCTAGTCAACTAGAGGCTTACTAGGGACATGGTGTTGTGTGTGTATCCACACATGTATCTGAGTTTCCTATCAATACAATTCTAGCATGGATAATAAACGATTATCATGAACAAGGAAATATAATAATAACCTATTTATTATTGCCTCTAGGGCATATTTCCAACAGTCTCCCACTTGCACTAGAGTCAATAATCTAGTCCACATCACCATGTGATTAACACTCATAGGTCACATCACCATGTGACCAACACCCAAGAGGTTACTAGAGTCAACAATCTAGTTCACATCACCATGTGATTAACACTCAATGAGTTCTGGTTCGACCATGTTATGCTTTGTGAGAGAGGTTATTAGTCGACGGGTCTGAACCTTTCAGATCTGTGTGTGCTTTATGAATATCTATGTCATCTTGTGGATGCTACCACGCGCTATTTGGAGCCATAAATAATTGCTCTACTATACGAATACGGTTTACAACTCAGAGCCATCCGGATTAGTGTCAAAGTTCACATCGACGTAACCCTTTACGACAAACTCCTTTTCACCTCCATAATCGAGAAAATTCCTTAGTCCACTAGATACTAAGGATAAGTTCGACCGCTGTCATGTGATCCATTCCCGGATCACTATTGTACCCCTTGACCAACTCATGGCAAGGCACACTACATGTGCGGTACACAGCATAGCATACTATAGAGCCTATGTCTAAAGCATAGGGGACGACCTTCGTCCTTTCTCTCTCTTCTGCTGTGGTCAGGTCTTGAGTCTTACTCAATACTCACACCTTGTAACACAGCCAAGAACTCCTTCTTTGCTGATCTATTTTGAACTCTTTCAAAATCATGTCAAGGTGTGCGTTCTTTGAAAGTATCATCGGGCGTCTTGATCTATCTCTATAGATCTTGATGCCCAATATGTAAACAGCTTTATCCAGGTCTTCCTTTGAAAAACTCCTTTCAAACAACCCTTTATGCTTTCCAGAAATTTCACATCATTTCGGATCAACAATATGTCATTCACATATACTTATCAGAAATGTTGTAGCGCTCCCACTCACTTTATTATAAATACAAGTTTCTAACAAACTTTGTATAAACCCAAAAACTTTGATCACTCCATCAAAGCGTATATTCTGACTCCGAGATGCTTGCTCTAGTCCATGGAAGGATCGCTGGAGCTAGCATACCTTTTAGCATCCTTAGGATCGACAAAACCTTTCTGATTGTATCACATACAACCTTTCCTTACGAAAACTGGTAAGGAAACTTGTATTGACATCCATCTACCAGATTTCATAAATGCAGCTAATGCTAACATGATTCCGACGGACTTAAGCATCGCTACGGATGAGAAAATCTCATCATAGTCAACTCCTTGAACTTGTGAAAATTCTCTTTGCCACAAGTCGAGCTTCATAGACGGTAACATTACCGTCCATGTTCGTCTTCTTCTTAAAGATCCATTTACCTCAACAGCCTTACGACCATCAAGTAGTTCTCTCAAAGTCTATACTTTGTTTTCATACATGGATCCTCTCGGATTTTATGGCCTCGAGCCATTCGTCGGAATTCGGCCCACCATCGCTTCTCCATAGCTCGTAGGTTCATCGTTGTCCAACAACATGACTTCCAAGACAGGATTACGCATTACTCTGAAGTAGTACACATCCTCGTCGTCCTACGAGGTTTGTTAGTGACTTGATCCGAAGTTTCATGATCACTATCATAAGCTTCCACTTCAATTGGTGTAGGTGCCACAGGAACAACTTCCTGTGCCCTGCTACACACTAGTTGAAGTGGCGGTTCAATAACCTTATCAAGTCTCCACCATCCTCCCACTCAATTCTTTCGAGAGAAACTTTTCCTCGAGAAAGGACTTGTTTCTAGAAGCAATTACTTTTGCTTCCAGATCTGAAATAGGAGGTATACCCAACTGTTTTGGGTATTCTATGAAGATGCATTTATCCGCTTTGGGTTCGAGCTTATGAGCTTGAAACTTTTTCACATAAGCATCGCAGCCCCAAATTTTTAAGAAACGACAACTTAGGTTTCTCTAAACGGTGTCGTCTCAATGGAATTGCGTGGTGCCCTATTTAAAGTGAATGCGGTTGTCTCTAATGCCTAACCCATAAACGATAGTGGTAATTCGATAAGGAACATCATGGTATGCACCATATCCAATAGGGTGCAGTTATGATGTTCGGACACACCATCACACTATGGTGTTCCAGGCGGTATTAATTGTGAAACACTTTCCACAATGTCTTAATTGTATGCCAAACTCGTAACTCAGATACTCATCTCTATGATCATATCACAGACATTTTATCCTCTTGTCACGACGATCTTCAACTTCACTCTGAAATTACTTGAACCTTTCAATAATTCAGACTTGTGTTTCATCAAGTAAATACACTCAGCATCTACTCAAATCATCTGTGAAGTAAGAACATAACGATATCCACTGCATGCTTCAACACTCATTGGACTGCATACATCAAAATGTATTACTTCCAATAAGTTGCTCTCTTGTTCCATCTTACTGAAAACGAGGCCTTTCAGTCATCTTGCCCATGTGGTATGATTTGCATGTCTCAAGTGATTCAAAATCAAGTGAGTCCAAACGATCCATCTGCATGGAGTTTCTTCATGCATATATACCAATAGACATGGTTCGCATGTCTCAATCTTTTCAAAAATGAGTGAGTCCAAAGATCCTTCTACATGGAGCTTCTTCATGCGTTCTATACCAATATGACTCAAATGGCAGTGCCATAAGTATGTGGTACTATCATTACTATTTTATATCTTTTGGCACGAACATGTGTATCACTACGATCGAGATTCATTTTAGGTGCAAGACCATTGAAGGTATTATTCAAATAAACAGAGTAACCATTATTCTCCTTAAATGAATAACCGTATTGCGACAAACATAATCCAATCATGCTCAACGCAAACACCAAATCTCGATGGTAGAGGGAGCATGCGATGCTTGATCACATCAACCTTGGAAACACTTCCAACACATATCGTCATCTCACCTTTAGCTAGTCTCCGTTTATTCCGCAGCTTTTATTTCGAGTTACTAACACTTAGCAATCGAACCGGTATCTAATACCCTGGTGCTGCTAGGAGTACTAGTAAAGTACACATTCATATAATGTATATCCAATATACTTCTGTCGACCTTGTATGCCTTCTCATCTACCAAGTATCTAGGGTAGTACTGCTTCAGTGACCGTTCCCCTCATTACAGAAGCACTTAGTCTCGGGTTTGGGTTCAACCTTGGGATTCTTCACTAGAGCAGCAAATGATTTGCTGTTTCATGAAGTATCCCCTTTGCCCTTGCCCTTCTAGAAACTAGTGGTCTTACTAACCATCAACAATTGATGCTCCTTCTTGATTTATACTTTCGCGGTGTCAAACATCGCGAGTTGCTCAAGGATCATCATCTATCCTTGATATTTATAGTTCATCACGAAGCTCTAATAGCTTGGTGGCAGTGATTATGGAGAACCATCACTATCTCATCTGGAAGATTAACTCCCACTCGATTCAAGTGATTGTAGTACTCAGTCAATCTGAGCACATGCTCAACGATTGAGCTTTTCTCCTTAGTTTGCAGGTTTAAGAAACTTGTCAGAGGTCTCATACCTCTTGACGTGGGCACTAGTATGAAATCCCAATTTCAGTCTTCGGAACATCTCATATGTTCTGCGACATTTCAAAACCGTCTTTGGTGCCACAATTCTAAACCGTACGCACTGAACTATCACGTAGTCATCAAAACGTGTATGTCAGATGTTTCGCAACATCGCTGAGGTTCAGCACACCGAGCGGTGCATTAAGGACATAAGCCTTCTGTGCAGCAATGAGGACAATCCTCAGTTTACGGACCCAGTCCGCATAATTGCTACTATCAACTTAATTTTCTCTAGGAACATATCTTAAACAGTAGAACTAAAGCGTATGACATAATTTGCAAAGACCTTTTGACTATGTTCATGATAATTGAGTTCATCTGATTCATGAACTCCCACTCAGATAGACATCCCTCTAGTCATCTAAGTGATACATGATCCGAGTCAAACTAGGCCGTGTCCAATCATCACGTGAGACGGACTAGTCATCATCGGTGAACATCTCCATGTTGATCGTATCTACTATACGACTCATGTTCGACCTTTCGATCTCTTGTGTTCCGAGGCCATGTCTGTACACGCTAGGCTCGTCAAGTCAACCTAAGTGTTTTGCATGTGTTCCGAGGCCATGTCTGTACATGCTAGGCTCGTCAACACCCGTTGTATGCGAACGTTAGAATCTATCACACCCGATCATCACGTGGTGCTTCGAAACAACGAACCTTCTCAACGGTGCACAGTTAGGGGGAACACGTCTCTTGAAATTTTAGTGAGGGATCATCTTATTTATGCTACCGTCGTTCTAAGAAAATAAGATGCATAACATGATAAACATCACATGCAATCAAATAGTGACATGATATGGCCAATATCATTTTGCTCCTTTGATCTCCATCTTCGGGGCACCATGATCATCTTTGTCACCGGCATGACACCATGATCTCCATCATCATGATCTCCATCATTGTGTCTTCATGAAGTTGTCACGCCAACGATTACTTCTACTTCTATGGCTAACGCGCTTAGCAATAAAGTAAAGTAATTTACATGGCGTTATTCAATGACACGCAGGTCATACAAAAAATAAAGACAACTCCTATGGCTCCTGCCGGTTGTCATACTCATCGACATGCAAGTCGTGATTCCTATTACAAGAATATGATCAATCTCATACATCACATATATCATTCATCACATCTTCTGGCCATATCACATCACATAGCACATGCTGCAAAAACAAGTTAGACGTCCTCTAATTGTTGTTGCAAGTTTTTACGTGGCTTGTATAGGTTTCTAGCAAGAACGTTTCTTACCTACGTAAAACCACAACGTGATATGCCAATTTCTATTTACCCTTCATAAGGACCCTTTTCATTGAATCCGTTCCGACTAAAGTGGGAGAGATAGACACCCGCTAGCCACCTTATGCAACTAGTGCATGTCAGTCGGTGGAACCTGTCTCACGTAAGCGTACGTGTAAGGTCGGTCCGGGCCGCTTCATCCCACAATGTCGCCGAAACAAGATAAGACTAGTAACGGCAAGAAGAATTGGCAACATCGACGCCCACACCTACTTTGTGTTCTACTCGTGCATAGAAAATACGCATAGACCTAGCTCATGATGCCACTGTTGGGGAACGTAGCAGAAATTAAAAAATTTCTACGCATCACCAAGATCAATCTATGGAGTAATCTAGCAACGAGGGGATGGGGAGTGCATCTACATACCATTGTAGATCGCGATGCGGAAGCATTGCAAGAACGCAGATGAGGGAGTCGTACTCGTAGCGATTCAGATCGCGGTTGATTCCAATCTAAGCACCGAAGAACGGTGCCTCCGCGTTCAACACACGTGCAGCCCGGTGACGTCTCCCATGCCTTGATCTAGCAAGGAGAGAGGGAGAGGTTGGGGAAGACTCCATCCAGCAGCAGCACGACGGCGTGGTGGTGATGGAGGAGCGTGGCAATCCCGCAGGGCTTCGCCAAGCACTGCGGGAGAGGAGGAGGAGGAGGTAGGGCTGCGCCAGGGAGAGGAAAACTCATGTATTCGCAGCCCCCAATACCTCAACTATATATAGGGGAGAGGGAGGGGGCTGCGCCCCCTCTAGGGTTTCCACCCAAGGGGTGCGGCAGCCCCAAAACCCATCTAGGGCGACGGCCAAGGGGGGAGAGGGGGAAACTTGCCCCCCAAGCAAGGTGGAGGCGCCCCCTCCCCAAACCCTAGGCGCCTTGGGCCCTGGTGGGGGGGCGCACCAGCCCACCTGGGGCTGGTCCCCTCCCACACTTGGCCCATGCTGCCCTCTGGGGCTGGTGGCCCCACTTGGTGGATCCCTGGGACCCTCCCGGTGGTCCCGGTACATTACCGATATCACCCGAAACTTTTCCGGTGACCAAAACAGGACTTCCCATATATAAATCTTTACCTCCGGACCATTCCGGAACTCCTCGTGACGTCCAGGATCTCATCCGGGACTCCGAACAACATTCGGTAACCACGTACATGCTTTCCCTATAACCCTAGCGTCATCGAACCTTAAGCGTGTAGACCCTACGGGTTCGGGAACCATGCAGACATGACCGAGACGTTCTTTGGCCAATAACCAACAGCGGGATCTGGATACCCATGTTGGCTCCCACATGTTCCACGATGATCTCATCGGATGAACCACGATGTCGGGGATTCAATCAATCCCGTATGCAATTCCCTTTGTCTATCGATATGTTACTTGCCCGAGATTCGATCGTCGGTATCCTTATACCTTGTTCAATCTCGTTACCGGCAAGTCTCTTTACTCGTTCCGTAACTCACATCATCCCGTGATCAACTCCTTGGTCACATTGTGCACATTATGATGATGTCCTACCGAGTGGGCCCAGAGATACCTCTCCGTTTACACGAAGTGACAAATCCCAGTCTCGATTCGTGCCAACCCAACAGACACTTTCGGAGATACCTATAGTGCACCTTTATAGCCACCCAGTTACGTTGTGACGTTTGGTACACCCAAAGCATTCCTACGGTATTCGGGGGTTGCACAATCTCATGGTCTAAGTGTTGAGGATATAGACCTGGGAGTCACCCGCCAGGAGGGCCGGGTTACACTAAGGGTCATTGCCAGAAGCCCGGAGCTAAGTTTCAAGATAATGGGCCAGAGATGGGCTGAGACCCGGCGATGGCTTAAAGCCCGTAGTACAATCTTTATTGTTATAGTAGACTTGTAGTGTAAGGCAAGTATTGTTTAGAGTCCGAGCCGGACACTCTTATGAGCCGGCCGGGACTCTGAGGGCCGCTGGGTGTCAACCTCCCTATATAAAGGGACGACCCGGCAGCGGTTTAGGGACGACAACAATCTGATCGAGAGCCGGGCATAGCTGTTTAGCTCCCTGGTTATCGAAACCCTGATTAATACCACCTCAACTGGACATAGGCTTTTACCTTCACCGTAAGGGGCCGAACCAGTATAAACCCTCGTGTTCCTTGTCCCACTTAACCCCTTCAAGCTTCCCAATTGCGATGGCTCCACGACTAAGTCCTAACCCGAGGACATCTGCCGTGACAAATCCACGACAGTTGGCGCCCACCGTGGGGCTGGCGCACGGTGGATTTGAGTTCTTGAAGGGCAGCTTCGAAGGGCTCAAGGGATACGCTGTGGGCCGGATGACCAAGAGTCGTCGCGGCAAGCTCTACATCGACGATGCGGACTGGGGCCCCGACGCCGGCTCAGTGGAGTACGGGTACCGGGTCCCCTTCGGTGGAATTCATGTCTTCATCGGCAAGATTGGTGAGCCGGGCCCCGAGCCGGATCCCCGCGCCGATCTCATCGAAACGGCTCAGCGCGCACGACCCGCCCGGGCCCGGCCTGCCTTAAGGCGCGCTTTTGTGGGATGCATCCACGGAGGGCCCTCTGATCCATCCGGGTCTGGTGATGAGGCGGCCGCCGGCTCTGACGGCGAGTCGGCCGCTGATGAGTCAAACTCGTTGTACCAACTTCAAGATGGCAGGCTCATGAGTTATTCCGATGGCAACAGTATTCCGGACCTTTTTGAGCCGCCAAGTCAGGTCGGAGTTTTTATGGCTGGTGCGCAGCCTGTTCAGAACCCCGCTGCCGGATCGGAAAACCCGGAGCCTTCCCCGGCTCAGGTGCTGATGGATCTCACGGATAAGATGACGGCCCTGTTAACCGCAACGGTCGACCCGGCGGATCAAGTTCAGCATGATGCAGCGGTGGCACAGCTAAAATTGGATCTGATAAAAGCTAAAGTGGACCTTGCAGCGGAAGGGATCAGACTGGCTGCGGAGCGGGCGGCTCTCGATGCCCGGACTCAGCTGATTCAGGCGCAGTCCTTCCAACTCACGATGGATCAGAACGCGGCCAATGAGGTCATGAGAAGGAGGCATCAAAAGGCTCAATCTCGACTCCCGCCGGTTTACGATCCGCGCGACCTCTTCAACACACCGGGTGCAGGGTCTAGTCACCCGCCGGGGGTCGTAGCACCCGGATCTGGACCCCTTATTCAACCACGAGTGATGGGGCCTCCCCAGGGCCCCCCCGCCCCGCCTCAGTATGTGCCAATACCCCCGGGCCATTATAATAACCCGCTGGAGAACATGGTCGCCGCAGCGGCACGGCTGGCGGCTCTGCCCGTTGATGGCGACTCTCCGACGGCTATTGAGACCCGCCGGGTCAGAGAACTCCTCCAGACAGCGCTGGCGCAGCAAGAGGCGTACTCCTACAGCCGGGATAGGATCCATTCAACCCCTCGTCCAGGGCAGAGCCCGAGTTACAGCCGGCACATGGTCTCGGCGACCGGCTCAAGTAATGTCCGACGCCATGACCCGCCCCCTGGTCATGGCCCGGCTCATAATGGAGCCTTCTACGTAGCAGACCAAGCACGCCAGGAGGCGGAGCAGGCGCCTCAAGTGATGGCTTACCAGACCCCCCCGGCTTATCCGACGATGTCCGTTGATGCGGGTATCCCTACTAGAACCGGGGGTGTCCCGTGTTTGATGCCAGCTATCCGTAATGAACGTCTACCCAAGGACTTCAAAGGACCTAGGAAGGTGCCTAACTATACATCAGACTTACAGCCGGCAGCCTGGATCGAGAGTTATGAGATGGCTATGGAATTGCTGGAAGTCAGCGAGGCGGCCATGGCCAAATATTTCACCATGATGTTAGATGGAACTGCCCGCACGTGGTTGAAAGGATTACCGCCGAACTCCATCGGGTCTTGGGCTGAGCTGAAAGCCCGGTTCATTCAAAACTTCAAAGATACCTGCAGGCAATCTATGTCAATCATGGATCTGACTAACTGTAAGCAGCAGGAGGGTGAATCCACGACCCATTGGGTTCGCCGGGTCAAGGAGATCATACATTCATCGGATAAGATGGATGTCGGCTCTGCAGTCTTAATGTTGGAACAAAACTGTCGCTTTGTGCCCCTAAAGATGAAACTCGGGCGGCTTAAGCGTGACTGTACTGATATGGGTACACTGATGGCAGCTCTTGTCAAGTACGCCAATTCCGATGGTACCAAGGATCCCCCTTCAGATGATGAAAGGGCAGGGAAGGGAAAGAAGAACGGCAACGGCAAGGGTCCTCAGTTTAGCCCGGGGAACCAAGGAGGCGGCAAGCGCAAGGCCGATGGCAGCCTAGAGTTTGTAGCCAACACCAACTCTCAAGGTAATAACCAGCGACGCAAGGGGAGGCCCCCTCCCCGAGGCGGCGGGTCAGGACCTTCTCTGGAACAGCTGTTGAATGAACCTTGTCCGGGACACGGTTCTAGAGAGAAGCCGGCGACTCATCTGTGGAAGGATTGTGCTATCATGAAGGCCTTTAAAAACTACAATGGTCCGGGTGGCGGCTCAGGCGCCGGCGGCTTTCATGGCCCGGGCGGCGGGTCAAATTCCGGTCCTCAGAGCGGTCAAGGGGGCTTTAATCAACAGTCTGGTCAGGGTCATCAACAGCAACAGGGGGCTATCAGACCAACCCAAAGCAGCTTAGCGGTGGACAGTATCACGTGTTCACCACTAGTTTGTGCAAACGAGACGAGAAGCTTCACAAGAGGGCTGTTAATGCTGTTGAGCCGGCGGTTCCACGCTACTTACGGTGGACGGAGCAGCCCATAGTGTGGAGTAGGGAGGATCACCCTCCCCGGGTGGATAACCCGGGCCACCTGGCCTTAGTGGTGGCTCCTCAAGTGGGAGGCTATAAGTTCACAAAGGTACTCATGGATGGAGGCAGCAGCATCAACATCCTCTATTATGAGACTTTCTGTCGTATGGGGCTAGTTGATAAGAACCTCAGCCAGTCAAATACTATCTTCCATGGTGTGGTACCCGGTAAATCGGCTTATCCAGTCGGCAAGATCGAACTGGAAGTGGCCTTCGGTGATGAGAACAACTACAGGGTGGAGAAGTTGACCTTTGAGGTGGTCAAGATAAGAAGTCCTTGCCACGCCATATTTGGACGGCCGGCTTACGCCAAGTTCATGGCACGGCCGTGTTATGTGTACTTACAACTCAAGATGCCGGGTCACAACGGGACCATTACGGTTCACGGCAGCCTGAAAGTGGCTCTGGAGTGTGAGGAAGGTGACGCGGCTTATGCAGAGTCTGTTTGTGCCACAGAAGAGTTGAAATTTTATAAAGACAATGTTGACCCAACAGATATGACCTCTCTGAAAAAGCCAACCACGGAGAATGAACCAGCAATGAAGTTTAAATCAGCTGATGAGACTAAACTTGTTGATTTTGTTCCAGGTGACTCGTCTCAGCAGTTCAGCATCAGTGCAAATCTGGACCCGAAATTGGAAGGCGCGCTCATCGAGTTCATCCGTGAGAATAGGGACATCTTCGCATGGAAACCTTCTGACATGCCAGGTGTACCTAGAGAACTCGCTGAGCACACTCTCAATGTTGATCCAAAATTTAAGCCGGTCAGACAGTTCCTTCGACGGTTTAACGAAGAGAGGCGGAAGGCTATTGGTGAAGAAGTGGCCCGGCTTTTGGCGGCCGGGTTCATTGTTGAGGTTTTTCACCCAGAGTGGTTGGCTAACCCGGTGCTTGTACTTAAGAAGAACGGCACCTGGCGGATGTGTGTGGACTACACGGACTTGAACAAGGCGTGTCCGGCTGATCCTTTTGCTCTCCCCCGTATTGATCAGATCATTGATGCTACGGCAGGTTGTGCACGCTTAAGTTTCTTGGATGCCTATTCCGGGTATCATCAGATTAAGATGGCAGTTAAGGACCAGGAGAAGACGGCGTTCATCACTCCCTTTGGAGCCTTCTGCTATGTCTCTATGCCCTTTGGGCTCAAGTGTGCGCAGGCGACTTACCAGCGTTGTGTACAGAATTGTCTCCATAAACAGATCGGGCGCAATGTTCACGCTTACATGGACGATATTGTGGTTAAGTCCATCAAGGAGGAAACCCTGATAGATGACTTAAGGGAAACCTTCGATAATCTCCGGGTCTACAAGATGATGCTTAACCCGGCCAAATGTGTTTTTGGTGTTCCTGCGGGCAAGCTATTGGGCTTCTTGGTTTCTGACAGAGGAATTGAAGCTAACCCGGAGAAGATCAAAGCTATCACTTCTCTAGCTAAGCCGGCATGTATAAATGATGTTCAGCGTTTGGCAGGTCGCATCGCTGCTTTAAGCCGGTTCATAAGCCGCTTGGGTGAGAAGGCTATGCCCTTATATCAGTTGATGAAGAAAACGGATAACTTTGTCTGGAATGATGCAGCTAATACCGCCTTCGAGGATTTGAAAAAGCAACTGGCAGAGCCCCCCGTCCTTGCTGCTCCGGTTGATAAGGAGCCCTTGCTACTGTATGTGGCGGCAAACACACGAGCCGTCAGTGTGGCTATGGTGGTGGAGCGTAAGGAGACGGGTAAGGAGCAGCCGGTTCAGCGGCCGGTTTATTATGTCAGTGAGGTGCTTATTGAGTCCAAGCAGCGATACCCGCACTGGCAGAAGCTCGTATATGGGGTGTTTATGGCGAGCCGGAAGCTTAAGCATTATTTTCAGGGTCATCCCATCACTGTGGTCAGTTCCGCCCCTCTCGGTGATATTATCCAAAACAGAGAGGCTACAGGGAGAATTGCTAAGTGGGCTATAGAACTTGGACCTCATGACCTTAAATATGTGCCACGCACTGCTGTTAAGTCTCAGGCCTTGGTAGATTTCATCAATGATTGGACAGAGTCGCAAGTACCTGAGCAAAAGCCGGATAACACTTATTGGACTATTCACTTTGATGGGTCCAGGCAGCTGGAGGGCTTGGGAGCTGGTGTTGTCTTGGCTTCCCCTAAAGGTGACAAATTCCATTATGTGCTACGGTTGATGTTTCCTTGCACTAACAATGCGGCTGAATACGAGGCTTTGCTCCACGGTCTTCGGGTGGCTAAGGAGATGAACTTAAGCCGGGTGAGGTGCTTTGGTGACTTAGACTTGGTGGCCCAACAAGTATCAGGCACCTGGGATTCTAAGGATCCTCTAATGGCGGCTTATCGCCGCGAGGTTGATGCCATTGCTGGGCACTTCCAGGGGTACCAAGTGGAGCATATTGATCGCCGGAGGAACGAGGCGGCGGATGCGTTAAGCCGGTTAGGCTCTCAGCGAAAGCCGGTGCCGCCTAACACTTTCCTGGATGTCCTGTATAATCCTTCGGTCAAGTTGCCTACAGAAGAAGATTTGGCCGTCCCTGACCCGGAGGCGCAACTGGTGGCAGCTCTTCATGTCATACCAGACTGGACAATGCCATATCTGGCTTATATAACCCGGGGAGAATTGCCTGAAGATGAAATTCTGGCCAGGCAAATAACCCGGCGGGCTAAGTCAATGATTGTTATCGATGGCGAGTTGTATCATCGCAGTGTTTCAGGGGCATTTCAGCGTTGTATCTCCCCTGAGGAAGGTCAAGAGATCTTGCGCGAGATCCATGAAGGGGATTGTGGCCATCATGCCGGTTCAAAATCTCTTGTGGCCAAGGCTTTCCGTCATGGTTTTTATTGGCTGACGGCTCACGCTGATGCAGAGGACTTGGTCAGTAAATGTGATGGCTGCCAAAGGTTCTCACGACGGGCTCATGTGCCGGCTCAGGAGTTGAGGATGATTCCAATCACCTGGCCCTTTGCGGTCTGGGGGCTTGATATGGTTGGGCCTTTTAAACGGTCCAAGGATAAGAAGACCCACCTCTTGGTGGCAGTTGACAAATTCACGAAGTGGGTGGAGGCTGAGCCAGTTAGCAAGTGCGATGCAGTTACGGCGGTTCAATTTATGAAAAAGGTGATTTTCCGCTTTGGCTTTCCGCACAGCATCATAACTGACAATGGCACCAATCTATCCAAGGGTGCTATGGAAGAGTTTTGTCAACAAGAGCATATCCGACTTGATGTTTCCTCAGTGGCTCATCCCCAATCCAATGGTCAAGCTGAGAGAGCTAACCAGGAGATTCTGAAGGGCATCAAACCCCGGCTTTTGGTCCCTTTGCAACGGACGCCGGGTTGTTGGGTGGAGGAATTGCCCTCCGTCTTATGGAGCATCAACACTACTCCTAACAGGTCTACAGGCTTCACGCCTTTCTTCATGGTTTATGGAGCAGAAGCGGTTCTCCCCAGCGACATCCGTCATGATTCACCTCGTGTGGCGGCTTATGTTGAGACGGATAATGAACAGGCGCGCCAAGATGCTCTGGACTTGTTGGACGAACAGCGTGATGTGGCAGCCGCCCGTTCAGCGATTTACCAACAAGACCTGCGCCATTATCATAGCCGCCGGGTCAAGTCCCGGGTCTTTCAGGAAGGCGACCTGGTGCTCCGGCTCATCCAGGATCAAACAGATGCACACAAGTTATCCCCACCTTGGGAAGGGCCTTTTGTGGTCAGTAAGAACTTGCACAACGGGTCATATTACCTCATTGATATCCGGGAGCATAAAGACTCGCGTAAATCTGAGGAGGAGACCCGTCGGCCGTGGAACATAGCTCAGCTTCGGCCTTACTACACTTGAGCTACCGGCTCTTGTGGTGTATATATTTATCTCAGCCATGTATATATTATGATAAAGCAATAAAGCAGGGCCTCTGTCCTTTGCTCTCTTCCAAATATGTGTGTTGCTGACTTACAGAAGATCCGGCTTATGATCATCTTCGAATCTAGCTGTAAGCAGTAAAGTCACTTGGGGGCTTCCTGTTCACACATGGGTCGTATTCGAACCCAAGAGAACATAGCTGTCGATACCCGTTTGATTGGCAAAGTGCCGAGCTCATTGGGAAGTTGCCTCTGGTCATATTTGAATCATAGTGTAACCCCTCTGAGAACCGACGTGGATCGTATTCGAATCAGCGTCGTTAAACAATTTTCAGAATCACTTGGGGGCTTCCTGTTCAAACATGGGTCGTATTCCAACCAAAGAGAACATAGCTGTCGATACCCTCTTGATTGGCATCGCCACACCCACTGGGGGCTATATGATCGTATCCGAATCTTAGCTTAACCCCTTTGGACAGAGTTTCTGGTCGTATTCGAACCGGAAGCCCCTAAGTTTTTATATTTTATCACAAGTCTACTCTGATCATGTCAAAGTATGTACTGCCGGGTCTCACTTACCGGCTTAATTTTGGTTTATCTTGTTAGTTGAACATCATGGATGTCATCAAGACAAGTAAATTCGAGTTAAGGTACCAACCGTGCTACCCGGGTTATTTAAACCGGAAGTATGCTTGCAGGCTGTTAAGATTGTTATCACAGCTATGTTCAGAGTATAGTTAAGGGCCAGTCTTTTCGGTTCGTATTACCGGGTTATCCATCTCAAACACCTGATTCTCAGGGCGGTAAGCCGCCTTGCGATTTGTGATTTACCTTTCTATGCAGATACTTAAAGGCACCTTTTAAGGTTGAGAAGGACAAAGGGATAATTACGACCCAGAAGAACACAAAGGATAATTTCAAGGGATTTCAGCGTTCATTACGTGCACGATGGCACGGCAGAGATAAAATGTTGCACCTAGTCTATTACAAAGTTCTTCAAGTCTCAAGGTTGGAGCGTTGTTCGATGAACCGCCGGCCGCTTTACGATGCCTGCTGGGTTGAAGTCCCCGGCTCGTCCTCTGCTCCGGTTGATCCCGAGACCTCGAAGGTTGACGACTTCCAGTCGATGCCGCGGAGAGCTTCGAACTGAGCTTCTTCGTCGATTAACCCGGCCGGGTTAATCTCCGGGGCGAAGGTGTGCTGGCGAGCCGGAGGAATCAGATTGATAGCTTCATAGCGAGGGGTTGGAATCCTCTGATTCTCCGCGTTGTACCCCGGCTGATACTTGGTTAAGTCGGTGTCGTTCCCGATGATGGTGGCCACCGGGCGTACAGCCTTAACACATGCCGCGAAGTCCTGCTGGTCGAAGGCGGAGCCGTCTTCCTTCAAGCTCGGGTAACCCAGTGCGATGTCTGCCGGGTCTAGCTCCGGCAGGAATGCTTTGGCCCGGCTCAGCGCGGCAATTGCTCCGGATCTTGCGGAGGCTCGGCGTAGCTCCTGGATCCGCTGTGGCAGAACAGCGAGCCGGCGCAGGACTTCGGCCAGATGGGTTGGCACCTCGTTGGATAGGGCCACCACAGCTAAAGCGCGCTGTGACCCGGTGTAGAGTTGTTCCACCAGGGTGTACACGGCCTTTAGCTTGGTGACCACGCTCTGGTTCAAGTTGGCGCTTCTGGAACCTGTTTAACAACATCAGATGACCCGGTGATAAGGATGAATCAGGAGATGTAAACATTCTAACATGAATGAAAGCCGGTGAGGCGGCTTACCGAAGATGGCAGCTACCATTTGGGACACTTGGCGCTTTAGGCTGGAGAGTTCGGCGGTTTTTTCAGAAAGTGCCTTCTCCGCCTGTTCTGCCCGGGTCACCAGTGCGGCTTTCTCCTCAGCCCAGGCCTTCCGCTCAGCGTCGAATTCAGTCTTCAATTTCTCCTGAGCGGCGATGCTGGAGACAAACTTGGCATTCGCTTTCCGGGTCTCCATCTCTTGAGTTTTTAACCGGCTCTTGAGATCCGCCAGGTCCGACTCTAATTTCTTGCCAACAGCCTGCATATATTTCCGGGTTATTAACAGTCATTCTATAAAGTCCCAAGCGCTTTCCAAGCAAAGACACTTGGCACTTGGGGGCTAATGCATATTGAACGTATCTATCTATGTACGGCCGGCTCAGTTCAGTAAGCCGGAATCTAAGTCTACAACATATTCAAGTATAAGTGCTAGACTTGGGGGCTAGGATGACAAGGATCACTATGCAGAAATAAGAAAACAGCAGAAGGTTACCTCAGATTTCTGTTGGATCTGGTTGACCATGGCGATCTCGGCGTCTCGGCTCTTGTGAACTTGGCTGATGTAGCCTGAGACAAGCTCTCCAATGCTTAAATCGGTGTAGCTGGAGAGATCCAGATTCACCCGATGGGGTTGCAGCAACTCCCCCTTCGCGGAGCATTTGGCCAGTGCGGTCGGCCTCCCCGGCTCAACATACTCCGTCCGGGTAATTACCACGTCCGGGTCGTTAGCTGGTGGGGCTGAGTCGGACGCCTCCGGGTTAGCTGACGCTTCGGTTGTTCTCTTGGTGGTCGGGGCGGGGGCTTCAGGCGCCGTGTCCATGGGAATGGTGGCTTCGGGGGCGGAGGCGGCTGGCGGCTCTTGAGCCGTCGTCTCCGGCTCAGGCAAGTCCGGCACTCCGGCTGACCTGGTCTTCTTTGCTCTTTTGGTGAGCTTTGCCTGGGCACTGAAAAGACAGAAGTGTTAGGCATACAAAGAGTAAATACAGACAGGTAATGTAAGGTGATTGTTATTACCCGGGTGCAGTTTTGAAGGTCGGTAGACTTGACTGCATGGAGTCACCAGAAGAAGGGGAGGTCTCCTGGTAATTGGAGTCAGAAGAATTAAGTGGTTGACGGATAACACCCGCCAACGGATGAAAAGGGTACAAGTGAGAAAAGACCTCGGTGCGACGCTTCCTTGTCGCGTCGGGTAACCCGGCGGAGAGGTCGGTGTCCTTGCGGGCCCGGGTGAGACGCCGGCTTTCGTGAACCTGCTGCTTCAAAAGAAATTGAGGGTCTTGATGAGCTAATGGATGAGAAAAGCTTACTTTCCGGGTTACCCTTCGGACTTTCAGCTGTGGCAAAGGCTCCGAGTCGGAGGGGAGTAATGTTACCTCTTCAATCACCGGGTTACTGGCACCGGTGTCATCCTGTCAATAAGCAAAATGATGGTAAAGTGGACAGCAGCAAACAATAAATATGGCAAGAGTTTAAAGGTTTAAGGGTTACCTCTGACTCGGAGCTATCGCTTAATTGTAGCAGCTCCGAAGCAGTGGGTCTGTTTCCCTTTTTGCGAGGGGCGGCTCTCTTGGCGGCTTTCTTCGCCTTCCTGGCCTTCTTGGCCGCCTCATGGTCATACTTGACCCGCCAGAATTTATCATCAGCCTGAGAAATACAGTAATGAATTCTTAGCAAGATGGCATGTAAAAGAAGTTGAAAGGTTAAAGGTCAGCGGTTTACCGCAGGGGCCGGATTGGTCTTGCAGAACGGGGCTAGCCCGGTCCTTCCACAGTCTGCCAGGCTCTCGTTTAACAGAGCCTTGGTCTCTTCTTCAGCAACGTCTTCTGGAAGATCATTGCGACTGTGTCTCTGCGGGTCATCCTTTCGCCCGGTGTACTCACACATTAAGCCGGGGCGGCGGCTCAATGGGATCACCCGCCATGACATCCAGACTCGGACCAGGTCTATTCTGTTCAGACCATTGCCTAGCAGGGCCTTGATCTTGTTGATCGTTGGAAGCAGAGGCTGGCGTTCTGCGGCAGTCAGTTTGTCGGATAATGGATGAGTTGGCTCCAGGCGCGTTGGGCGAAAGCCGGGCAGCGGGCTCTCATCAGTCGGGGACGTGTCTTGGCAGTAGAACCAAGTCATGTTCCAGTCCTTGGGGTGACTTGGCGGTTCTGCGTAAGGAAATAGACAGTCCCTGCGCCGTTGGATGGAGATGCCGCCTAACTCTAGACTTGGACCGTTTGCGCACTCGGTTTGGCGGTTCAAATAAAACAGCTCTCTGAAGAGCAGCAGACTCGGCTCTTCTCCAAGATATACTTCACAAAAAACTTGGAAGTTGCAGATGTTGGATATGGAATTGGGTCCTATATCCTGAGGCCGAAGGTCAAAGAAGTTGAGCACGTCCCGGAAGAATTTTGAGCTGGGCGGTGCGAAGCCCCGGCTCATATGGTCTGCAAAGATCACTACCTCCCCGTCCCTCGGCTGAGGTCTTTCTTCGGACGGGTCAGGGGCACGGTAGGACATCACTTCCTTCTTGGGCAGATATCCGGACTTAACAAAGTTGTCCAGGGTATCTTCGGTGACGTTGGATTTCATCCAGTTGCAAGTGATGGGAGCCTTGGGAGGCATGGTGACGATTGGTGGTCTATGAGGAAGAGAAAAGTGTCCGGGTTAATTATAAGCCGGGGATTATCATTCAAACTACAGTGACGGCTTGTGAAGGGGACTAATGATATATATTGATATGGTGGGTTATCTAAGCTATCGGGGCTTTCAGGTTAAGTTGGTCATCTACGGCTTACTTCAGTTAAGTCAGAGGATTTTACAGAGCATGATTCTCTTTAAACCGGACATGTAAGCCGCCGAGATTCAATGGTTGCGTTTTTACTAAGTGTGGTAAACAGGTTTCACATACTACCGTAACTTTTTTGGATCAAAATAGTCGGAGCAGAGAAAATTTTCTAGACCTAAAAAACAGAGGCAGGAGAAGTTCTTGAGGTTGAACACAGTTCTTATGCAGTAAAAAGAGGATTTCTTGCAGATGAAATGAGTTCCGAACGTCTACCGCAGTGGTTTTACGCAAGGATAAAGATCAACCGACTACAGTGGTGACGAGGACTGCCGAGTTTCTGGGCAAAGGTGACGAACACGAAGAACGGGAGGAACCCTACCACAGATTTGTTCTAGCAAGGCAGAGAAGACTCACCGGAGTTGAGGAAGAGCGGAGGTCGCCGCCATTATCTGGTCCGGGTCAGGGTGATGCAGCGGCCGGGTCGATGAAGATCAGGGGCGCGACGGCGGCGGCGGCGGCAGAAGCTCGGGCAGAGGAACGACAGCGCGAGGAAGAAGAAGGAGAGTGTGAGAAGAGAGTGCCGGGCTGGCCTATTTATAAGGTAAGTCATAAGTGGGCGCGAGATTCAAGGAGACCACGGCGTGGTTATCTCCCCCTCACGGCGCCTCGATTTTTGCAAAGACAGTAAAAGCAGAGATCCGTTGTGGATCTGGCGAAGTAAAAAGCGGACTTAATGGAGGATGACGTCACGGCGGATTATCCGAAGTCCGGAGAATGACGTCACTCCGGGTTATGGCCTTCACACGAACGGTAAGCCGGAGATTTTTCTGTCGGCAGAGTTGAAGATTGACACGAGCCGGCTCAAGTCAATCTGGGGCCTAATGTTGAGGATATAGACCTAGGAGTCACCCGCCAGGAGGGCCGGGTTACACTAAGGGTCATTGCCAGAAGCCCGGAGCTAAGTTTCAAGATAATGGGCCAGAGATGGGCTGAGACCCGGCGATGGCTTAAAGCCCGTAGTACAATCTTTATTGTTATAGTAGACTTGTAGTGTAAGGCAAGTATTGTTTAGAGTCCGAGCCGGACACTCTTATGAGCCGGCCGGGACTCTGAGGGCCGCTGGGTGTCAACCTCCCTATATAAAGGGACGACCCGGCAGCGGTTTAGGGACGACAACAATCTGATCGAGAGCCGGGCATAGCTGTTTAGCTCCCTGGTTATCGAAACCCTGATTAATACCACCTCAACTGGACGTAGGCTTTTACCTTCACCGTAAGGGGCCGAACCAGTATAAACCCTCGTGTTCCTTGTCCCACTTAACCCCTTCAAGCTTCCCAATTGCGATGGCTCCACGACTAAGTCCTAACCCGAGGACATCTGCCGTGACAATTCCACGACACTAAGGAAATGATACTTGACATTAGAAAAGCTCTGAGCAAACGAACTACACGATCTTGTGCTAGGCTTAGGATTGGGTCTTGTCCATCACATCATTGTCATAATGATGTGATCCCGTTATCAACGACATCCAATGTCCATGGTCAGGAAACCGTAACCATCTATTGATCAACGAGCTAGTCAACTAGAGGCTTACTAGGGACATGGTGTTGTGTATGTATCCACACATGTATCTGAGTTTCCTATCAATACAATTCTAGCATGGATAATAAACGATTATCATGAACAAGGAAATATAATAATAACCTATTTATTATTGCCTCTAGGGCATATTTCCAACAGTCCTTCCCACACGACCCAGAAACCGTCGGGGAAATGCCATCATGGCACACACGCTCGGCAAAATGAGTTCGTGTGCGAGTGGCTACCGCTCAAATACGGAAATGTCTACAATAGAGCTAAGAAAATACAATTATACAGGAAAAAAATCCGGTCGTAAGTGCATCCCACACAGTCAGTCCCCGCTAAATGTTTCCGTTCGTATGTACATCCCACACAGTCGCTCCAAGGAAAACGTTTCCATTCGTAGGTACATCACACACAATTTTCCCCGTTAAATCGTTTGTGATAGCGTTGCCATTGCACACGATATTAACAATTTTATCGTTTGCGTTATTGAATGCATCACACACGGTGCATAGAAGAAACTGTGTGGCAAAGGTTGTCCATCACACACAATTTTTATGTGGTAAACGTTTGCGCAAGGTGGCCTAACGCAAACAGTTTTCAAGAGAAGGTCATGTATGATTGTTCATTGATCCAACACGGTTTATTCCTAGAAACCGTGTGCGTTACTGAATGCATCACACACGGTGTTTTCTCAATAACCGTTTGCAATAGAAAACCCCAATTAGCAGGCTAATTATCCAACTATTAACAATCCATTTATTAATTTAATTGACATTTCATATTAAGCACACAATATATTTCATTTTCATAATTGAAATACATCAGAGTACAACATCATATAGCTTCAGCACTCAGCTACCCCATTACACAACTACACCAGCACCAAGTTTCACATGCAACATCTATAACCTTTTGAAATTAGCATCATAGATGGTACATAGACAGATGTATCATATTTGGGAAACTGCTGAAGCAGAAGGCGAATATTGAGCCTTCATTGATGTTGAAGGTCTTTGTAACTTTAGGCCAGTGCCTGTGGATGATTGACCGTCCATCCTTCGTCCTCTTCAGGAACACTTCAATACTGAACCGGGTGTTGTATGAATACCTTCCTCCCCTCATGACCATACAGGTGGTTTGAGAGGCAATCATCAGTGGACTGCTTTGGAAAGGCCTAAAAACAAGGATGTGCATAAATATCTTCTCTATATTGGAAATGGGGCAAAGGAATAAAAAAGGCAAGGTATAATAGTTAGTACCATCCTGTAGTGAACTGATGTCTTCTTCATTGTGCGGACAAAGATCTTGTTGTTTTTTGTCGCTAATTTCTTTATCCTAACAATCTTTGTGAGTTTCTTGAGTTGACTGGTATTCATGGACAACTCATTTCCCCATATGCAAAAAGGGTCGAACAGTGTGTCAAAACCTCTGACAGCAGGACCTACATGTGCAAGACCAATTGTTAAAAACCTAAATATTAGAATAGTTCCTGCAATTGCACAATAATGTGCTATTAGACAACGGACCATGCACTTGCTAACCTTGATTGTAAACCTCAGTGATACCCATTGTTTCCCTGCAACACATATAAGGTAGTTTGTCATCAGGTTAAGGGTTCGCATGCTATCAGTAAAATATGTTGACGAAAAATAAGCACATTGCAGATTCATCAGATTAATTCAAGCCACATGGAAAACCCATTTATCCAAACCAAGCATGATTAAGAACTAGGAAATATAGCACTTGTATATGTTTCTCATGTATTAAGTGCAGCCAAATTCGATTTATTCCTCACATGGTACACAATAACAGAATGCAGCCACAACAATTGGACATCGCATTGCAGAACTGAACCAAGTAGTTAACTAAACACCACAACAAATGAACCAAACATTAACTGAGCACCACATTGCACAATATAACATACTCCTAATAGAAGATCGAACAGTTAACCAAACCAAGCATGCTTAACAACTTGGAAATATAGCAATTGTATTTGTTTCTCATGTATTTAGTACAGCCAAATTCGAATTATTTCTCACATGGTATACAATAACAGAATGCACCCACAACAATTGAATGTCGCATTGCAGAATTGAACCAAAAAGCCAACCGCGTCGCGTCGTCGGCGCGCGAGGCGTCGACGGTGGCCTCGACGGCGAGGTGCTCCTCCAAGATATGGGGGTCGACACGAATGGCAGCCGTCGTGACCTCATCCGCGCATGCGGCTGCGATTTGCTTCTCCGCTGCCAAATGGTCCTTGGGATCCTGGCTATACTGCGCGCACCATGGCTTAGGGCGGCACTTATTTGGTGGAGGGGTCGGTGATTTAGGTGGAAGGTGTCGCGCCGGCGGTTGGGGCATGTGGGATGTGGAAGGAAAAGGAGGATGGGGGTCGGTTGTGGATTACCTGCCTTGATAGGTGAGGCCGAGCAGCGTGGAGGGTCGCCGGCGATGAGGCGGCGTTGCAAACAAGGAGTGAAGGTTTCTACTTGGAAGGGAAGGCAGAAACAGGGGACATGTGGCTTTTGGTAAGGGGGAGGGGCGGGGAGGTAGATATTTCCGCGGAAGCCGAAAATTTCGAATCGCTTCAGCGAAAAAACTGGCGCGCAAAGTGTCATGAGACACGGTCCCTTATTCAGAACTGTACGATATGTGAACAACACAAACGATTCAGACAGCTTAACCCGTGTGTGATGAGTTTGAACGTCAAAAATTTTGGTTCGAATTTCCCTGGTTACAGTGGTCATCCACGTCATTGCATAATTTGGGTACACAAAGGAGACTACAGCACACCCACACTTCTTAATCGAGTAAGTTCAGCAATTAAACAGAGCTAGTTGACCTAACCATTACTCTAACAAATTAAAGACAGGCGCTCTTAATTAAACAAAACAAAGAGTTCTACTACGGCTGGTGCTCGTCGATCTCCGCCGCCGCCTCCATGTCCAGCACGCGCCCGTCGGTCTCCTGGGGAAGGGGCTCCATGGCATCAATTGCACCATACTCGGCAAGCATCTCGCCATCTGTATCCGCCATATCTTTGGAATAGGCCGCCACGAGCTGGACGTGGGCGACCGTGATCTGGGCTCTGGCGGGCTTCGTCGTGGAAAGGTATGCCGCGCAGGAACGGACAGCTGCTCGAACTCTCTCGGCGATTGCCAACTCTTCAGTCGTGGGTTCCCGACCGTTATCAAAGAAGCTTCGTTCGATTTGTGCGGTTACTGCCACGAGCTGGGCGTGGACGGCATCGACATGGTAGTGGGCGGCCTCCATCAGGGCTAAGGCCACCGCTGCAGAACAGACAGTTGTTGTACCTCTCTCACCAGTTGCTATCCCCGAGGCAGATGCTGCTGACGCCGCCAAAGCAACAGCGGTCGTTTGGGCTGCCTTGGCCGCCCGAACACAGACTACGGTCGCCCTCATGAAACTTGTTGGCACGCACCTGGTGGTTGCGGCCGCGCTCTTGTCGGAGTGGGCCGCCGAAGTTGCCCTCACGACATGGGTCCACGTCCCCATCTTTCACCGGTGATGAATGAACAGTGAAATGATATTTGGGGAGTCAGCTAGTGGACTGTAGCCAACGCACCTTCTTGCGTAAGCCATAGGCGTACTATACACCGACGGTGCTCCAAGATATTTTGTGTTGCATCTCACACGGTTGGCGATAATAAACTATGTGCGATCTACTTGATTATCGTCTTGATTTGAATTACATAATGGGGTCACAGCTTCAAAGGATGGTGTTTGAATTGCTAGAACTTTTATCTGTAGTGAACATGCAACTATAGGTGCGTCGTCAAAAAAATTGGAATTATTCAGGGTTCGTTTGGACGTTTTTATACATTAACTTGGTTTTGTAGGCATTTCAGGTGCATAATTCAAATTTGAACTACATGCACATGCTCCAATGCATATAAATGGGTTGAAAAATCAAATCTGTCTCCTTGGTTGCATGCTTAGGTCCCATGCAAGAAATGGGAATGAATGTCACACACCCTGCCACCATCACTCGGCCGCAAACATTGAGATACCTGGTTTTTAAATTCTAGTAAATCCAAAACTCGTCTGAAATTAATGAAACTTGGCATGCTATCATGGAGCAGCATCAACATGTCATGGTAAAAAATGTGTCCCATTTGGGGCAGGTATGGGTATAAGCTTCTCACAAACCAGAGCTTCTCACAACATGCGTGATGGTTTCGGTAGGGAACGTGCCATCTTTGGGGACGAAACGATATCCGTTGCCTCTTATTGCTTTCAAAAAAATTCGAGAGTCAACATAGAACAACAGGAGTGTTGTGTTTAATTTTGGAATTTTTCAGGGTTCGTTTGGACATTTTTATACATTAACTGGGTTTTCCAGGCATTTTATGTGCATAATTCAAATTTGAACTACATGCACATTCTCCAGTGCATATAAACTGGTTGAAAAAACAAATTTATGTCCTTGGTTGCATGCTTAGGTACCATGCAAGAAATGGGAATGAATTTCAAACACCCTGCCATAGTCACTCGGCCGCAAACATTGAGATACCTAGTTTTTAAATTCTAGTAAATCCAAAACTCATCTGCAATTCATGAAACTTGGCATGCTATCATGGAGCGGCATCAACATGCCGTGGTAAAAGTTTTGTCCCATTTGGGGCAGGTTTGGGTATAAGCTTCTCACAAAGCAGAGCTTCTCACAACAAGCGTGATGGTTTCGGTAGGGAACGTGCCACCTTTGGGGACGAAACGATATCCGTTGCCTCTTATTGCTTTCAAAAAATTTCGAGTGTCAACATAGAACAACAGGAGTGTTGTGTTTAATTTTGGAATTTTTCGGGGTTCGTCTGGACATTTTTATACATTAACTGGGTTTTCCAGGCATTTTATGTGCATAATTCAAATTTGAACTACATGCACATTCTCAAGTGCATATAAACTGGTTGAAAAAACAAATTTATGTCCTTGGTTGCATGCTTAGGTACCATGCAAGAAATGGGAATGAATTTCAAACACCCTGCCACAGTCACTCGACCGCAAACATTGAGATACCTAGTTTTTAAATTCTAGTAAATCCAAAACTCATCTGAAATTCATGAAACTTGGCATGCTATCATGGAGCGGCATCAACATGCCGTGGTAAAAAATTTGTCCCATTTGGGGCAGGTTTGGGTATAAGCTTCTCACAAAGCAGAGCTTCTCACAACAAGCGTGATGGTTTCGGTAGGGAACGTGCCACCTTTGGGGACGAAACGATATCCGTTGCCTCTTATTGCTTTCAAAAAAAATTCGAGTGTCAACATAGAACAACAGGAGTGTTGTGTTTAATTTTGGAATTTTCGGGGTTCGTTTGGACATTTTTATACATTAACTGGGTTTTCCAGGCATTTTATGTGCATAATTCAAATTTGAACTACATGCACATTCTCCAATGCATATAAATTGGTTGAAAAATCAAATATGTGTCCTTGGTTGCATGCTTAGGTCCGATGCAAGAAATGGGAATGAATTTCAAACACCCTGCCACCGTCACTCGGCCGCAAACATTGAGATACCTGGTTTTTAAATTCTAGTAAATACAAAACTCGCCTGACATTCATGAAACTTGGCATGCTATCATGGAGCGACATCAACATGCCGTGGTAAAACTTTTGTCCCATTTGGGGCAGGTTTGGGTATAAGCGTCTCACAAACCAGAGCTTCTCAAAATAAGCGTGATGGTTTCGGTAGGGAACGTGCCACCTTGGGGATGAAATGATATCCGTTGCCTCTTATTGCTTTCAAAAAATTTCTAGTGTCAACATAGAACAACAGGAGTGTTGTGTTTAGTTTGGAATTTTTCGGGGTTCGTTTGGACATTTTTATACATTAACTATGTTTTCTAGACATTTTATGTGCATAATTCAAATTTGAACTACATGCCCATGCTCCAGTGCATATAAATTGGTTGAAAAAACAAATATGTGTCCTTCGGGGCATTCTTAGGTCCCATGCAAGAAATGGGAATGAATTTCAAACACCAGGGCACTGTTGATTACCGGCAAAATGTTGAGATACTTTGTTTTTAAATTCTAGTAAATCCAAAACTCATCTGAAATTCATGAAACTTGGCGTGCTATAATGGAAGGCGCACTTGAATAACAGCCAACAAAGGCATTTTGAAAAAAATAGCTTCCACTGTAACATCTCAAAAGTTTTGTATAATTTAAATTGTGTGCGTTCTGTTAACCATTCATGTGACGCCACGCCTCACTCTTTTAATGGCTAGAAGGTGCCGTGCGGACAGGTGCTTGAGTGCTTGACTAAACGGATGGCGTGCAAGCTGTACTCCAATGTGGAGGCTGAGCGGGAAGCGTGCAAGCTGTACGCCGCGCAGGCTTACCGGGAAGCGAGCCCTTTCACTTCCATGGCCGCCCGCCTTGCCCGCATCCTCTACATTAATGGCGCCCAAGCCGCGGTTTAATACGGTTTTTAAATATAAAACACTCATTGCAAATGTTTTAATTAGAACACCGTATGCAAAACCGACAACTTCTCGAGGAAGCCAAGGGAGAATGTGCCTAGCAGGATTTGTGCAGCTCCTGGTCGCAAACGTTTTACTTAGAACACCCGTATGCAAACCGACAGCTTCCCCAGGAAGCCAAGAGAAAATGTGCCGAGCAGGATTTCTGCAGCTCTTGATCACAAACGTTTTAGATAGAACACCCGTATGCAAAGTGAGAGCTATGGTCTTCCCCCTTAAGTCGAGAGAAAATCCGCAGCGTGGGATTTGTGCATCCCTTCAACGCAAACGGTTGTTTTGGATGGCCCGTGTGCAACCACGTACAAACAATTTGGTAAGATTTGCATCTGTCATATTGGGTATGTTGCCATTTGTCAAACTGGAAAGATTGAAATTTGTTGATATAGTAACATTGCCATTTGTCAATCCTTGTAACACTGCGATTTTTCAAAATATGCAGCTGGAAATCACTAGCACTATCTAATTTTTGCAACTAAAATACAGTAATTAAGCATAGATTTCATTCATAGATTAAGCAATTGTTCTTAATTTATACAAACAGTTCAACTCGACAGCTGAACCGATCAAACTTTTCCCCAATTGTTGCCGACCACGTACTGAAATAGCTAGTTCAATGGTATATACTAGCTAATTTTAAGTACGTTGTATAGTTCCACCACACATCTATAGTCAGATGAGCTGAAAAAAAATAGGCCCCTAAATACTACTACTACGGATGGGCTTTGTGCTACTTCCGGCAGCCTCTCTTCTGCCGAGCGTGCTCAGTAAGAGGCAGAGGAGGAGGAGGCCGATGAGCTGGACAAATGCAATACGGTGTCTGCCACTGCTGCACGTTCAGCGACGCTCGCCAGCTCAAACGCCCACTGCCGCTCCAGACGGTCCCTCTCGAAGCGGCCGGACTGCTCGTAGATCTCCTGATTCCTCGCCTCTGCGTCGGCGTGTGCTGCGGCCATGGCTGTGGTAAGGCTCTTTGCGTGCTCGAAGAGGCACTCCTCCTCCTCCCGCAGGAACTCGATGTAGCGCACAAGGTCGCTGACGCACGTGAGGGCCTCCACCTCCGCCTCCCTCCTTTGGGCGGCAGTGGCGGAGCGGGTGATGATCCCAGCGGTCGATGATGGGCTGGCGTCCACGGAGGCCGATGATGGGGTAGCGACCACGACGGCCACATCCCGCCTTCGGGCCGCGGTGGCGGAGCAGGTGATGGCCAGCAGTGGGGTGGCGGCCCCGACGGACCGCGACGGCGGAGCGGGCGATGGCCCTGGCTTTCGACGGTGGTGTGGCGGCAACGGCGGCCGGCAACAGCTGCCGACGGGCAGCATCGGCGGAGCGTGTGGTGGGTGTTCCGCGCACACCCAACAGGGATGCCATGCGCACTACACTACGCCAGGGACTGAGCCGCCGCCGCAGTGTAGCTTCCTAGCTGGAGCTGTCCTCTAATGACGGCGGAGTGGCAAAGCGACGACAACGGACCGATGCCATTGGCGATTGTGGGAGAAGCAGATGAGATAAGCTACAGGGAGGGAGGGCAAAATGCGACGCGGGACTCGCCAGCCATGAGGGTTTATATAGCAGGCCGGTAAGCATTGGGATTTTGGGGGATTTCACCAAGTCGGGCGGGAAGCTTGTGCGGGAACCTGCGAGGTTGTGCGGGAACGGGCTCTACTACCTCTTGAGCACTGCGTTGGTATTCCCTTGAAGAGGAAAGGGTGATGCAGTAAAGTAGCGTAATTATTTCCCGCAGTTTTTGAGAACCAAGGTATCAATCCAGTAGGAGACCACGCTCGAGTCCCACGCACCTACACAAACAAATAAGAACCTGGCAACCAACGCGATAAAGGGGTTGTTAATCCCTTCACGGTCACTTACGAGAGTGAGATCTGATAGAGATGATAAGATAATATTTTTGGTATTTTTATGGTAAAGAGTAAAAGTAAAGATTGCAAGGTAAACGGTAGTAGAAATAGTTTGTTGATGGGAGATTACTATGATGGAAAATAGACCCGGGGCCATAGGTTTCACTGGTGGCTTCTCTCAAGATAGCACAATTATTATGGTGGGTGAACAAATTACTGTCGAGCAATTGATAGAATTGAGCATAGTTATGAGAATATCTAGGTATGATCATGTATATAGGCATCACGTCCGTGACAAGTAGACCGACTCCTGCCTGCATCTACTACTATTACTCCACACATCGACCGCTATCCAGCATGCATCTAGAGTATTAAGTTCATAAGAACAGAGTAACACTTTAAGCAAGATGACATGATGTAGAGGGATAAACTCATGCAATATGATATAAACCTTGTCTTTTTATCCTCGATGGCAACAATACAATACGTGTCGTTTCCCCTACTGTCACTGGGATCGAGCACCACAAGATTGAACCCAAAGCTAAACACTTCTCCCATTGCAAGAAAGATCAATCTAGTAGGCCAAACCAAACTGATAATTCGAAGAGACTTGCGAAGATAACCAATCATACATAAAAGAATTCAGAGGAGATTCAAATATTGTTCATAGATAATCTTGATCATAAACCCACAATTCATCGGATCTCGACAAACACACCACAAAAGAAGAGTTACATCAAATAGATCTCCAAGAGAATTGAGGAGAACTTTGTATTGAGATCCAAAGAGAGAGAAGAAGCCATCTAGCTAATAACTATGGACCCGAAGGTCTGAGGTAAACTACTCACACATCATCGGAGAGGCTATGGTGTTGATGTAGAAGCCCTCCGTGATCAATGCCCCCTCCGTTAGAGCGCCGGAAAAGGCCCCAAGATGGGATCTCACGGGTACAGAAGGTTGCGGCGGTGGAAATAGGGTTTTGGCTCCCTATATGATGGTTTGGGGGTACGTAGGTATATATAGGAGGAAGAAGTAGGTCGGTGGAGCTACGAGGGGCCCACGAGGGTGGAGGGCGCGCCCGGGGGGGTAGGCGCGCCCCCCATGCCTCGTGGCCTCCTCGTTCGTTTCTTGACGTCCACTCCAAGTCCTCTGGATCACGTTTGTTCCAAAAATCACGTTCCCGAAGGTTTTATTCCGTTTGGACTCCATTTGATATTCCTTTCCTTCAAAACACTGAAATAGGCAAAAAACAACAATTCGGGCTGGGCCTCTGGTTAATGGGTTAGTCCCAAAAACAATATAAAAGTGTATAATAAAGCCCATTAAACAGCCAAAACAGAATATATAATAGCATGGAACAATCAAAAATTATAGATACGTTGGAGATGTATCAAGCATCACCAAGCTTAATTCATGCTCGTCCTCGAGTAGGTAAATGATAAAAACAGAATTTTTGATGTGGAATGCTACTTAGCATAATTTTAAATGTAATTCTCTTATTTGTGGTATGAATATTTAGATCCAAAATATTCAAGATAAAATTTTAATATTGACATAAAAGTAATAATACTTCAAGCATACTAATAAAGCAATGATGTCTTCTCAAAATAACATGGCCAAAGAAAGTTATCCCTACAAAATCATATAGTCCGGCTATGCTCTATCTTCACTACACAAAATATTTAAATCATGCACAACCCTGATGACAAGCCAAGCAATTGTTTCATACTTTTAGTGTTCTCAAACTTTTCAATCTTCACGCAATACATGAGAGTGAGCCATGGATATAGCACTATAGGTGGAATAGAATGGTGGTTGTGGAGAAGACAAAAAGGAGAAGATAGTCTCACATCAACTAGGCGTATCAACGGGCTATGGAGATGTCCATTAATAGATATTAATGTGAGTGAGTAGGGATTGCCATGCAACGGATGCACTAGAGCTATAAGCGTATGAAAGCTCAATAATGAAAACTAAGTGGGTGTGCATCCAACTTGCTTGCTCACGAAGACCTAGGGCAATTTGAGGAAGCCCATCATTGGAATATACAAGCCAAGTTCTATAATGAAAAATTCCCACTAGTATATGAAAGTGACAAAACAAGAGACTCTCTATCATAAAGATCATGGTGCTACTTTGAAGCACAAGTGTGGAAAAAGGATAGTAGCACTGTCCCTTCTCTCTTTTCTCTCATTTTTTTGTTGGGCCTTTTCTCTCCTTTTTTATGGCCTCTTTTTTTAGTCCGGAGTCTCATCCCGACTTGTGGGGGAATCATAGTCTCCATCATCCTTTCCTCACTTGGGACAATGCTCTAATAATGATGACCATCACACTTTTATTTACATACAACTCAAGTATTACAACTCAATACTTAGAACAAAATATGACTCTATATGAATGCCTTCGGCGGTGTACCGGGATATGCAATGAATCAAGAGTGACATGTATGAAGATAATGAACGGTGGCTTTGCCACAAATACGATGTCAACTACATGATCATGCAAAGCAATATGACAATGATGGAGCGTGTCATAGTAAACGGAACGGTGGTAAGTTGCATGGCAATATATCTCGGAATGGCTATGGAAATGCCATGATAGGTAGGTATGGTGGCTGTTTTGAGGAAGGTATATGGTGGGTGTATGATACCGGCGAAAAGTGCGCGGTAGTAGAGAGGCTAGCAATGGTGGATGGATAAGAGTGCATATAATCCATGGACTCAACATTAGTCATAAAGAACTCATATACTTGTTGCAAAAATCTATTAGTTATCAAAACAAAGTATTACGCGCATGCTCCTAGGGGGATAGATTGGTAGGAAAAGACCATCGCTCGTCCCCGACCGCCACTCATAAGGAAGACAATAAATAAATAAATCATGCTCCGACTTCATCACATAGCGGTTCACCATTCGTGCATGCTACGGGAATCACAAACTTCAACACAAGTATTTCTCAAATTCATAACCACTCAACTAGCATGACTCTAATATCACCATCTTCGTATCTCAAAACAATTATCAAGCATCAAACTTCTCTTAGTATTCAACGCACTTATAAGAAAGTTTTTACTAATCTTGGATGCCTATCATATTAGGACTAATTTCGAAATTAAAGCAAATTACCATGCTGTTTTGTAGGACTCTCAAAATAATATAAGTGAAGCATGAGAGAACAATAGTTTCTATAAAACAAACCACCGCCGTGCTCTAAAAGATATAAGTGAAGAACTAGAGCAAAAACTATATAGCTCAAAAGATTTAAGTGAAGCACATAGAGTATTCTAATAAATTCCGAATCATGTGTGTCTCTCCCACAAGTGTATTCAGCGAGGATGATTGTGGTAAACTAAAAGCAAAGACTCAAATCATACAAGACGCTCCAAGCAAAACACATATCATGTGGTGAATAAAAATATAGCTCCAAGTAAAGTTACCGATGGACGAAGACGAAAGAGGGGATGCCTTCCGGGGCATCCCCAAGATTTGGCTTTTTGGTGTCCTTGGATTTACCTTGGGGTTCCTTAGGCATCCCCAAGCTTAGGCTCTTGCCACTCCTTGTTCCATAATCCATCAAATCCTTACCCAAAACTTGAAAACTTCACAACACAAAACTTAACAGAAAATCTCGTGAGCTCCGTTAGCGAAAGAAAACAAAACACCACTTCAAGGTACTGTATTGAACTCATTCTTTATTTATATTGGTGTTAAACTTACTGTATTCCAACTTCTCTATGGTTTATAAACTATTTTACTAACCATAGACTCATCCAAATAAGCAAACAACACACGAAAAACAGAATCTGTCAAAAACAGAACAGTCTGTAGTAATCTGTAACTAACGCAAACTTATGGAACTCTAAAATTTCTACCAAAATAGGAAGACCTAAATAATTTGTTTATTGATCTTCTGCGATTGGAATCAGTGTTTTATCACGTTCTGGTGATTTTTAACAATTGTTTTCGTGAAAAGAAAGTTTCTGGAATTTTCAGCAAGATCAAATAACTATCATCCAAGAAGATCCTATAGGTTTCACTTGGCACAAACACTAATTAAAACACAAAAACAAATCTAACCAGAGGCTTGATGGATTATTTATTGAATAACAGCAAGGAAAAATACTGGGTTGTCTCCCAACAAGCGCTTTTCTTTAAAGCCTTTAACTAGGCATTGATAATTTTAATGATGCTCACATGAAAGACAAGAATTGAAGCACAAAGAGAGCATCATAAAACATGTGACAAACACACTTAAGTCTAACATACTTCCTATGCATAGGTATTTTATAAGCAAACAAACTATCAAGGAAACCAAAAACTAGCATATGCAAGGAAGAAGAAAGAGACGATAGCAATCTCAACATGAAGAGAGGTAATTTAGTAACATGAAAATTTCTACAACCATATTTTCCTCTCTCATAATAATTACATGTAGGATCATAAGCAAATTCAACAAAATAGCTATCACATAACATATTCTCAACACGATCCACATGCATGCGAAGTTGACACTCTTCCAAAATAGTGGGATTAACATTAGCTAAAGTCATGACCTCTCCAAACCCACTTTTATCAAAAAATTCATAAGATTGAACATTCTTCAAATATGTGGGATCTAAAGTTGACACTCTTCCAAACCCACTTTCAATAATATTGCAAACACTATTATCAATCTCATATTCATCATGGGGCTTAAATAAATTTTCAAGATCATAAGAAGTATCACCCCAATCATGATCATTGCAACAAGTAGTAGACATAGCAAAACTAGCATCCTGTCAGGACCCCGATTCCAAGTCACATCGATCTAGCTGGTAACACCTCATATCACTTTGCGGCCTCACGCACGGTATTCCACGGGTGTCGCCTTACCATGGCCTGGGACCGTTTACGCCTTTTGGCTCACGTATATGATAGTGTCGCTAGCATCCATATGACAGAGAACCCGGGCCGAGATGACTAGTCGTGAACCCAAAGTGGCACTAACTTACGGGGACAGGCATACATGAAGCAACATCGAGCATGTCGGTCAGCAGCGTGCGAATCCGGGCTGTAGCATTGGGCTGACAGGACTCCGGTGAACTGGGCTGTAGCAGGCTAGGCAGGACTCCGGATGTCACCGCGTGACATTTCCCCGAAGGGACAGACACAGGAAAGAAGTGAATCACATGCCAGCCAGTCAAGTGTTCTGGAGCAGTAGTGCTGGGCTAGCAGGACTCCGGTGAACCGAGCGGACTACTATGGCTCATGGAAGCACAAGACTACATTTCCCCATAAGAGAGGCTACCAAGGGTAAACAACTAGGTTGTCGGATCCCACACATACCATATGCTCGATATGTGTAAATACAACATGGCATCACAACATAACTCTATGACTCAAGTATTTATTCATTAGGCTCCGAGGAGCGAGATATTACAAACATGTGTCTCATGACCCAACATTCAGAGCATACAAGTCAAAGCACATGCGGAAGCTTAACATGTCTGAGTACAGACATCTACAAATGAAAAAGGCTGAGAAGCCTGACTATCTACCAGATCCTGCCGAGGGCACAAGATCGTATCTGAGGTAACAAGCTAAACGTCGAAGTCCACGCAGAACTACTAGCGAGACTGAAGTCTCTCTGCAAAAACATAAATTAAGCAAACGTGAGTAAAAATGTACCCAGCAAGACTTACATCAGAACTAACTACATATGCACCATTATCAACAAAGGGATGGTGGGGTTTAACTGCAGCAAGCCAGCTTTGACTCAGTGGCTAACCTGAACTACTACTGCAAGTAACTCTTTTGAGGTGGCGCACACGAGTCCACATATTCACCATTTCAATACACCACTATGGATCCGCTCCCGTCTCCCCACGAGAAGGCCATCCATAGCACTCACGCTTATCTTGCGAGTTTTAGAGTATCCACTTTCACTTGTCTATGAACTGTACAGGCAACCCAGAAGTCCTTTACCGCGGACACGGCTATTCGAATAGATCATTTATAACCCTGCAAGGGTGTACTTCTTCACACACGCTCTTGCCACTTACCACCATGTACACGTCATGTATCTCGGCAACCTTCAAGCGGAAGCCTGGCGAGGGAGTCGGCCATGACCTGATTAACCACACAAGTCTCTAGTCCAGGTTTATCGCCTATTCGGGTTCCATCCGCGAGGAGATCCCGCCAGGGTTTCGCTCACAGCCCCAACCGATGTGTGCAAGGTTCCCGAGACACCAAACGGGCGCCCGGTACACCGTGCCACGGTGTATCTACTGCATCATAGCCCACCCCTAGGGTCAGCGCTACGCACGGTCTCCAACACATATCCTACAAACACCATAAACTAGTTGCAACTCCTGGACAGAGATCAAGGCGATTAATAAGTCGAGAGGGTCCATTGGTTTCGGGCCCAACGCGTGGTAGTATCTATTCATGGATCACAAGCACAGAACTCAGTTCCTGAGGACGGTTTCAATGAGACAACCCACCATGTACTCCTACATGGCCTCTCACCGCTACCTTTACAAAATCGTGTTCACACACTTAGCTCACACACAGTAGGACATGTTCATCACCATTCCAATTCATCCCCAATGAATCAGACCTGACTCAACTCTAAGCAGTAGCAGGCATGACGAACAAGCATGAATGAGTAGGCACATTAGGGCTCAAACAACTCCTACTCATGCTAGTGGGTTTCATCTATTTACTGTGGCAGTGACAGGTCATGCAGAGGAAAGGGGTTCAACTACCGCAGCAAGTAACAGTTGAATCGTTGTTGTCCTAATGCAGTAAAAGAGAGCAGGAGAGAGAGTGGGATTGTATCAGAATGAACAAGTGGGTTTTGCTTGCCTGGCACTTCTGAAGATAGTATAGCTCTTCATCGGTGTCATCGAACTCATCGTCGAAACAACGTCTACTGAAGGGGAACGAACACCGGCAACAGAGAAAGAACACAATCAATGCAATGCACAATATGATGCATGATCATGACATGGCAATATGCTGTGATTTGAGCTAATGCAACTAGCAACGGGTTAAATGGAGTTGGTTTGAATCCAAGTTTCAAATTCAAACTCCATATGTGGATATTCAAATGTCATTTATTTGATTTGTCCAATTCAGCAGCTATAAGTTGTTCTAACATGCATGAAAATGGTACAGATGGAAATATTGGATTTTTTGATCATTTTTCATATATAAATCTTTGCATTTGGAGTTACGGTTGATTTTCTATGATACTTAGAAGTTTAGGCAATTTTCTGGATTTTCTAAATATTTAGAATTAAACTAATTCCAGAAAATGCATTACTGCGTCAGCACTACGTCGGCATGATGTAAGCGAGTCAACGGGGTGCGGTCCAGGTCAAACCTGGCCAGTGGGGCCCACTGGTCAGGGACTCAGGGCTGGTTAGTGTCGCTGGCAGGTGGGCCTGGTCAACTGCCACGTCAGCCAGTCAACCCTGACGCGTGGGTCCGCTGGTTTTGTTAACTAATCTAACTTAAAACTAAATAGCGGTTTAATTAGGCAGCAGGGCCCACTACTCAGTGGCTCTAGGGGTGATTAGGGGGTGATTAGGCCCTAACTAAGTGGCCACGTCGGCCTGCCGGAGTTAAGCCGCCGGCGACCTTCCCGCGTAGCGGAGTCCACACGGGACGGTGCTACAGGAGGCGGCTGGGCGAGAGAAGGGCACAGGGAGGAGGCCCTCGCTCACGCGCATCCAACGGAGCAGGTGGGAGGTCGCGGGGTGGTCGGAGCTCATCGGAAGTGAGCTCGCGGCAGCGCCAGAGTTCAGGTGAGTGCGGGGTTGGCGCTGTGGTGCACAGGAGGGCGAGTTAGCGTGTGCGTTAGGCTCCTGGTGGCTTCCTGAGCGCGGTGACGCGCTCCGAATCGAGCTCAAGCGGCTGCAGTGACGGCGGCGACATGGCCGGCGGCAGGGGAAGCTCGGCCACGGCAGTTGCTGATGCTAGGGGTCGAAAGGGACGGAGGTAACGAGGGAGAAAGGATGGAGATCTCACAGCGCGTCGACGGGTAGGCTCTGCGTGCTCGAGGAAGGCCGAAAGCAGGCGAATCGGTGGCGGCGGGGGGGGATCTCCGGTGACCCGAGGAGGAAGAAGGGGTCGGGGACGATGCTGTAGAGCGCTTCTGCTCGCGTGGCTTGGCGGAGATGGCGTATAGGTCGACGGCGGAGCTTCTGGATACGTCGGGGAGGCGAGAGGGAGGCTGTGGCTGCGGGAACTATGAGCGGCGGCGACAACAGCATTCGGCCGTGGCGGTGCAGAGGCGAGGAAGAGAGAGAGGACGAAAGAGAGGGAGGATTCGATCCGGACGGCACCGCGGAGAGGGCTCGCGGTGTTGCGCTAGCGGGGAGGCAGGAAAGCAGGTGGAGGCGTGGTGCGCTCGAGCGCGTGCGCGCTTTGTCCTGCCTCTGCCTACTGGCAGAGGAGGAAGATAACTGGCAGGAGGGCCAGGTGGGCTGGGCCAGCAGGTACAGCAGCGGGCCGCCAGGTTAGTTCCCTCTTTTCCCATTTCTGTTTCTGTTTTTCTATTTTGCATGTGTGTTCTGAATTTGGTTTTGAAACCAATTCAATTTTGTTGCTTCTGAAAAATATTGTGGGAGCTAGATGGATTATTCTAGAGCCCCTCACAGAAAATCAGAATTATTGAAGCAATAAAACTATTATAGCATTTATTTGCTCCAATTCAAAATAGCATATGAATTAATTCAAAATCCAACATGGCTAGGAAAATTGTGCATCACCTCCGGTTGCTGTTTCCAGCATTTTCCACAAATGCTGAACATTTTTGAAAGCCATTTTGGGTTCACTGAAAATATTTTAGTTGAACCTATTTGAATTCCTTTGATGCTAGGGTTTGAAACAATCCCCATTTCATATTTAAATGAAATTTAGACATGATGACATGATGACCATGCAAGGACAGGCAAAGGCTAAGCTAGGGCTGTGACAACTCACCCCCACTAAACAAGAATCTCGTCCCGAGATTCAAGACGTGAGGTAAGAAGACAGAGGGGACATGGACTGGCACAAACTCCAGAATCCATTGCATTCTTGAAGATGTTGAGTCGTTGCATCATACTGATCTTGATGTCTTTGCTTTCGAGATCTTCATCCAACACGATGACGACAGACAGAACTCTACGGGAATCGATCTCCTCGAAGATCAAGCACTCAAGATCAACTCATGGAGTGAGACGTAGGAACATCCCTTGAGTTGAGGCATAAATCACACATCAGGTGCAATGGAAGGAGGTAGATGACAAGGTTCAATTGGGTAGGCAAAATTCCACGATGAAGAAGATGGTGCAAGGTTTCATGATAGCGATGAAATAATTGCCATGATTCCATAACGGGGCACCTTAGGGAAGGTGACTCGTAGAATTATTCCCTTAAGTGGCAAAAAGAATTACTTTTGATCCATAGATCATTGAAACTCTTCATACCAGCCTGTGGCAAATCACAATTGATCGTTTGAAAGAATTCGAGAGGATGGTATACTCAGTTTGGAAAGGAAACTACGGTTGTAGAACAACTCGGCAAATGGAAGGCACATTCCAGTTGATACCAAGGATATAACCTAGTGACTGAGCGTTCTTTCAAGAACTTGAGCATTCCCATATTCATCAAGGTTTTACCAACATCTATACCAAGATCCTGGTGACACCTCATACTACCATGATGAATAACGATGGAGGATGCAGGTGCAGAGGAGGACAAAACTTTCTCAGATTTTACCTTGACGACGCCAGGGAAACAAAATCTGGATGATCGACCGAGAGACATTTAGCACTCTGCTTCTAATGTTCTCCTTGATGTACCAGCTTAACTCAATATCATTCGGTATCTGGAACATCAAATAAAGGTCTGACTTCGGGGGCACAAACATCCATAAGGATCAACTTTTAGTATAGATCATACGAAGTCCTCATGGAGAAGATGGTCAAATTGCTTAATCAAGAAGCTACAATAATAGATCTTCCAGCTAGGTGTATTGGCCAACATCAACCTTGTCGGGACCTACATCATAGATCTTGGAAAAGTTCCAACCATCATATCTGCCTGAGATTCAGATCTGGTTGGTAACGGAATATTTCAGATAGCATGTCTGGAAAAGAAAGTTTGCAACACAAATCGACGAGATGACGTTGCGAGATTCTCGGGAATGAACTACGATAGCAAGCTCCAAAACACGAGCTGGTTCTGCTACATACATGTGAACACACTGTCCAAGACAAGCATGACCACGTAGTAGTCTTACAACAAACACTACCGAGTTTTGGTTGGGAACCATCATCGAGGATATCGGACTCTTGTGCATGATCTAGAATTAGCACAACAGACTCCTTTTCCTTGAGCAAATCAATCAGTGGCTTGGTGTGCTAGGGAATACATATGGAGTGGAGGTAATTAATCTACCAAACCATAGAATACATTCGCACATGCATAACTGACTTGGGATGGTACCAGAGGAAACAAAAACAATCTTTCTCGAACTCATGGCGGCAACTTGCACCAAATGCACATGAATTCAAGGAGGTCACTTCTTCCATCCAAGCATAAGCTTCATGAATGGAACACGAAGGCATTGCTTACAAAGTTTCCAACACTAGGTTGATGTTCAACATGAATCATGGAGGAGACAAAATGCTGCTAATGGGATCAACAACAACTCATCGGAATTTCCATATCACTGGACTTCCACCATCATGTGAACACGGTGATAGCATTGGTCAGACCAAAAGATGTAATGGTGTATGCTCGAGGGATCAACCACGAGTAAGACAACATTACAAACATCGTTGGTTCTGATTTGGCTTGACGATAACCCATACTCAAGTCAAAGTTTTGACAAGACAATAGATCCAACAACTGATCACGAGGACCAATTGGTGAAGATATCATCTTTCTTCAACACACACACACAAACACAAATATATCCCTTTAGAAAGAACCAAATTCGGCAAAGCTTTTTATCTTCCAACTCTCCAAGTTGTTGTTTAGCTTAACCAACTAGCTTAGGGGTATCCAACACAGGTTCTTGGAGAAGGGGTGGTTTAGAGGAAAACCAACTTGATCACGAACTCAAGATGACAACCTGGTAACACTTCCGAGAAGATATTCGGAAAATCACGAACCACCGATATGTTACTAAGCTCGAGAACAATCTTGCTTTTCAGAGCAAGACGATATGATTAAATAAGAATGGGATTGAATAATCCTAACTCATTGATCAAAGAGTGCACCAGAAATAAGGACTAGGTAGCACAATCTATCTTAGAATGATGATTCAATAACCAACACGCTAAGAATGAGAATATTGTCCATTTACTACCAAGCAACTAGTTGCTAGGAGTATTGATTTCACACATCATGGTTCACTTGTCGGTATTCCGGTTGCAACAACACGGAACCGAGGAGCGAATGATGATGGCGAGAAGTATCACTGCATCAAGAATTCAAAAGAGTTGGCGCAATTATCATGACATTCCTGACATCAAGAGGGCAATACTTCAGGGTAGAATAGAATCAAAAGCTGGATTGGCATTTGATCTGCGGAATACAACTGCTTTGACCCAATCCTAGAAATGTATAAGGTACTGGAGTTCGTTTCTCCTAGTCATTCCAAAATAAAATGGCCTGACGGACCACAAGAATATTAGACTTTAATGAACGAATGCAATGATATACCCTCGACTATCAATTGATAGACGAAGGTCAGAAACAACTAAGGAGGGACAACTCAAGGAACATACGATTTTTTGAGTTGTGGGTGCATAGATTAGCATGTCGAACGAGTTCAACATATTTCTTCCGGATAACCCATGCAGAAAGGTAGAACTGGCAGAGTCACAACATAGAATCAAGAACTCATCAAGAGCACTCTGGTTGTGATCTTTCGGTTAAATGAGGAACTTCTGCCATAAGTAGTTCATGGTATTTGGAAGAAGGAAATACCACGGACCTCGAGGACTATCGCAAAGGTTACTAATATCCTAAAGGTACGAGCAACACTATCAACACGAGGTAAGTAGAGTGAATCTTGGGTCAAGAACCCAGGAGTAGAATACCTACTACTAAATGGCATCACGGGATGCTTTCGAGAATGATGGCCAGAATCATCACACTGGGAACGCTAATCATGGCTAGATTACTAGGTGGTTCTCTAGGATGCCTAGGGTCATAATACTAGCTCCAACATATATGTCAAAGCAATGGAGTACCTCAATAGACCGTTTAGTGCGCTTAATCTGGCCCAAATGGACATCAGGAACATGGAGGAATGATTGCAAGTGCATCAGACTATCTAGAAACCTGGGATGACTCGGACAGCATAACGGCTGTAAATTCTCAAAAGATTTGAAACATCCTGCAAAATGGTGGCGTAGCCACTCGATCATCACAATATCAAGGTTCCGAGACCAACTATGAACACACGGAAGTAGTGGAAACTGAACTGGGGCTTAAATCCAACAATCTTATAAGTCTATGGATTAGTAACACGTGATCCTGATAGAAAGACGAGGAAGCCTAGTTTCTTAATCCCCATAGAAAAAAAAGAGGGTGACTCAGATCAGAAGGGCATAGGGTATAAGAAGTAAAAAAGAGCCTTATGTTCCCTTCCACAATCAATTCCCTTATATAACTAAAGAATTTCTAGACTCAACTTCGACCAGTTTGGCTTGGTAATCCTACAGGCAGTCAGGCTTTGATACCAAAGCTGTCAGGACCCCGATTCCAAGTCACATTGATCTAGCCGGTAACACATCGTATCACATTGCGGCCTCACACACGGTATTCCACGGGTGTCGCCTTACCATGGCCCGGGACCGTTTGCGCCTTTTGGCTCACGTATATGATAGTGTTGCTAGCATCCATATGACAGAGAACCCGGGCCGACATGACTAGTCGTGAACCCGAAGTGGCACTAACTTACGGGGACAGGCATACATGAAGCAACATCGAGCATGTCGGTCAGCAGCGTGCGAATCCGGGCTTAAGCACTGGGCTAACTGGACTCCGGTGAACCGGGCTGTAGCAGGCTAGGCAGGACTCCGGATGTCACCGCATGACATTTCCCCGAAGGGACAGACACAGGAACGAAGTGGATCACATGCCGGCCAGTCAAGTGTTCCGGAGCAGTAGTGCTGGGCTAGCAGGACTCCGGTGAACCGGGCTGTAGCGGACTACTATGGCTCATGGAAGCACAAGACTATATTTCCCCATAAGAGAGGCTACCAAGGATAAACAACTAGGTTTTCGGATCCCACACATACCAAGCATTTCAATCATTCACACAATATGCTCGATATGTGTAAATACAACATGGCATCACAACATAACTCTACGACTCAAGTATTTATTCATTAGGCTCCGAGGAGTGAGATATTACAAACATGGCTCTCATGACCCAACATTCAGAGCATACAAGTCAAAGCACATGTGGAAGCTTAACATGTCTGAGTACAGACATCTACAAATGAAAAAGGCTGAGAAGCCTGACTATCTACCAGATCCTACAGAGGGCACAAGATCGTAGCTGAGGTAACAAGCTAAACGTCGAAGTCCACGCGGAACTACTAGCGAGACTGAAGTCTCTCTGCAAAAACATAAATTAAGCAAACGTGAGTACAAATGGACCCAGCAATACTTACATCAGAACTAACTACATATGCATCATTATCAACAAAGGGATGGTGGGGTTTAACTGCAGCAAGCCAGCTTTGACTCGGTGGCTAACCTGAACTACTACTGCAAGTAACTCTTTTGAGGTGGCGCACACGAGTCCACATATTCACCATTTCAATACACCACTATGGATCCGCTCCCATCTCCCCACGAGAAGACCATCCATAGCACTCACGCTTATCTTGCGAGTTTTAGAGTATCCACTTTCACTTGTCTATGAACTGTACAGGCAACCCAGAATTCCTTTACCGTGGACACGGCTATTCGAATAGATCATTTATAACCCTGCAGGGGTGTACTTCTTCACACACGCTCTCACCACTTACCACCATGTACACGTCGTGTATCTCAGCAACCTTCAGGCGGAAGCCTGGCGAGGGAGTCGGCCACGACCTGACTAACCACACAAGTCTCTAGTCCAGGTTTATCGCCTATTCGGGTTCCATCCGCAAGGAGATCCGACCGGGGTTTCGCTCACATCCCCAAACGATGTGTGAAGGGTTCCCGAGACACCAAACAGGCGCCTAGTACACCGTGCCACGGTGTATCTACCGCATCATAGCCCACCCCTAGGGTCAGCGCTACGCACGGCCTCCAACACATATGCTACAAACACCAGAAACTAGTTGCAACTCCTGGACAGAGATCAAGGGGATTAATAAGTCGAGAGGGTCCATTGGTTTCGGGCCCAACGCGTGGTAGTAGATGTTCATGGATCACAAACACATAACTCAGTTCCTGAGGACGGTTTCAATGAGACAACCCACCATGTACTCCTACATGGCCTCTCACCGCTACCTTTACCAAATCGTGTTCACACACTTAGCTCACACACAGTAGGACATGTTCATCACCACTCCAATTCATCCCCAATGAATCAGACCTGACTCAACTCTAAGCAGTAGCAGGCATGACAAACAAGCATGAATGAGTAGTCACATCAGGGCTCAAACAACTCCTACTCATGCTAGTGGGTTTCATCTATTTACTGTGGCAATGACAGGTCATGCAGAGGAAAGGGGTTCAACTACCGCAGCAAGTAACAGTTGAATCGTTATTGTCCTAATGCAGTAAAAGAGAGCAGGAGCGAGAGAGTGGGATTGTATCGGAATGAACAAGGGGGTTTTGCTTGCCTAGCACTTCTGAAGATAGTATAGCTCTTCATCAGTGTCATCGAACTCATCGTCGAAACAACGTCTACTGAAGGGGAACAAACACCGGCAACAGAGAAAGAACACAATCAATGCAATGCACAATATGATGCATGATCGTGACATGGCAATATGTTGTGATTTGAGCTAATGCAACTAGCAACGGGTTAAATGGAGTTGGTTTGAATCCAAGATTCAAATTCAAACTCCATATGTGGATATTCAAATGTCATTTATTTGATTTGTCCAATTCAGCAGCAATAAGTTTTTCCAACATGCATGAAAATGGTACAGACGGAAAGATTGGATTTTTCTGATCATTTTTCATATATAAATCTTTGCATTTGGAGTTACGGTTGATTTTCTATGATTTTTAGAAGTTTAGGCAATTTTCTGGATTTTCTAAATATTTAGAATTAAACTAATTCCAGAAAATGCATTACTGCGTCAACACTACGTCAGCATGACATAAGCGAGTCAACGGGGTGCGGTCCAGGTCAAACCTGGCCAGTGGGGCCCACTGGTCAGGGACTCCGGGCTGGTTAGTGTCGCTGACAGGTGGGCCTAGTCAACTGCCACGTCAGCCAGTCAACCCTGACGCGTGGGTCCGCTGGTTTTGTTAACTAATCTAACTTAAAACTAAATAGCGGTTTAATTAGGCAGCAGGGCCCACTACTCAGTGGCTCTAGGGGTGATTAGGGGGTGATTAGCCCCTAACTAAGTGGCCATGTCGGCCCGCTGGAGTTAAGCCGCCGGCGACCTTCCCGCGCGGCGGAGTCCACACGGGACGGCGCTATAGGAGGCGGCTGGGCGAGAGAAGGGCACAGGGAGGGGGCCCTCGCTTGCGCGCATCCAATGGAGCAGGTGGGAGGTCGCGGGGTGGTCGGAGCTCGCGGCGGCGCCGGAGTTCGGGTGAGTGCGGGCTTGGCGCTGTGGTGCACGGGAGGGCGAGTTAGCGTGTGCGTTAGGCTCCTGGTGGCTTCCTGAGCGCGGTGACGCACTCCGAATCGAGCTCAAGCGGCTGCAGTGACGACGGCGACATGGCTGGCGGCAGGGGAAGCTCGGCCATGACAGTTGCTGATGCTAGGGGTCAAAAGGGACGGAGGTAACAAGGGAGAAAGGAAGGAGATCTCACAGCGCGTCGACGGGTAGGCTCTGCGTTCTCGGGGAAGGCCGGAAGCAGGCAAATCGGTGGCGGCGGGGGGATCTCCAGCGACCCGAGGAGGAAAAAGGGGTCAGGGACGATGCTGTAGGGCGCTTCCGCTCGCGTGGCTTGGCGGAGACGGCGTATAGGTCGACGGCGGAGCTCCTGGATACGTCGGGGAGGCGAGAGGGAGGCTGTGGCTGCGGCAACTATGAGCGGCGGCGACAGCAGCGTTCGGCCGTGGTGGTGCAGAGGCGAGGAAGAGAGAGAGGATGAAAGAGAGGGAGGATTCGATCCGGACGGCACCGCGGAGAGGGCTCGCGGTGTTGCGCTGGCGGGGAGGCAGGCAAGCAGGTGGAGGCGTGGCGCGCTCGGGCGCGTGCGCGCTTTGTCCTGCCTCTGCCTATTGGCAGAGGAGGAAGATGACTGGCATGACGGCCAGGTGGGCTGGGCCAGCAGGTACAGCAGCGGGCGGCCAGGTTAGTCCATCTTTTCCCATTTCTGTTTCTGTTTTTCTATCTTGCATGTGTGTTCTGAATTTGGTTTTGAAACCAATTCAATTTTGTTGCTTCTGAAAAATACTGTGGGAGCTAGATGGATTATTCTAGAGCCCCTCACAGAAAATCAGAATTATTGAAGCAATAAAACTATTATAGCATTTATTTGCTCCAATTCGAAATAGCATATGAATTAATTCAAAATCCAACATGGCTAGGGAAATTGTGCATCACCTCCGGTTGTTGTTTCCAGCATTTTCCACAAATGATGAACATTTTTGAAAGCCATTTTGGGTTCACTGAAAATATTTTAGTTGAAACTATTTGAATTCCTTTGATGCTAGGGTTTGAAACAATCCCCATTTCATATTTAAATGAAATTTAGACATGATGACATGATGATCATGCAAGGACAGGCAAAGGCTAAGCTAGGGCTGTGACACATCCCCAAGCTTAGGGTTTTGCATATTATTAGCACAATTGACATTAAGAGAATTTATAGTAAAATCATTGCAATCATGCTTTTTATTCAAGGAGCTATTCTGAATCTCTTCATAAATTTCTTCATCACAATTTTCAGATTCACGAATTTCAAGAAAAACCTCATAAAGATAATCTAGTGCACTCAACTCACTAGCAATACGTTCATCATAATTGGATCTCTTAAAGAGATTAGCAAGTGGATGAGGATCCATAAACTTTTAGCAAGCGAAGATGCAAGCAAAAAGAAGGCACATGGTAGCACAAGATCGAACGGAAGGAGGGCGAATAAAACGGCAAAGGTGAAGTGGGGGAGAGGAAAACGAGAGGCAAATGGCAAATAAGTAATGCGAGGGATAAGAGTTTGTGATGGGTACTTGGTATGTCTTGACTTGTGCGTAGACTCCCCGGCAACGGCGCCAGAAATCCTTCTTGCTACCTCTTGAGCACTGCGTTGGTTTTCCCTTGAAGAGGAAAGGGTGATGCAGTAAAGTAGCGTAAGTATTTCCCTCAGTTTTTGAGAACTAAGGTATCAATCTAGTAGGAGACCACTCTCGAGTCCCACGCACCTACACAAACAAATAAGAACCTCGCAACCAACGCGATAAAGGGGTTGTCAGTCCCTTCACGATCACTTACGAGAGTGAGACCTGATAGAGATGATAAGATAATATTTTTGGTATTTTTATGGTAAAGAGTAAAAGTAAAGATTGCAAGGTAAACGGTAATAGAAATAGTTTGTTGACGGGAGATTAATATGATGGAAAATAGACCCGGGGGCCATAGGTTTCACTAGTGGCTTCTCTCAAGATAGCATAAGTATTACGGTGGGTGAACAAATTACTGTCGAGCAATTGATAGAATTGAGCATAGTTATGAGAATATCTAGGTATGATCATGTATATAGGCATCACGTCCGTGACAAGTAAACCGACTCCTGCCTGCATCTACTACTATTACTCCACACATCGACCGCTATCCAGCATGCATCTAGAGTATTAAGTTCATAAGAACAGAGTAACATTTTAAGCAAGATGACATGATGTAGAGGGATAAACTCATGCAATATGATATAAACCCCATCTTTTTATCCTCGCTGGCAACAATACAATACGTGTTGTTTCCCCTACTGTCACTGGGATCGAGCACCGCAAGATTGAACCCAAAGCTAAACACTTCTCCCATTGCAAGAAAGATCAATCTAGTAGGCCAAACCAAACTGATAATTCAAACAGACTTGCAAAGATAACCAATCATACATAAAAGAATTCAGAGGAGATTCAAATATTGTTCATAGATAATCTTGATCATAAACCCACAATTCATCGGATCTCGACAAACACACCACAAAAGAAGAGTTACATCAAATAGATCTCCAAGAGAATCGAGGAGAACTTTGTATTGAGATCCAAAGAGAGAGAAGAAGCCATCTAGCTAATAACTATGGACCCAAAGGTCTGAGGTAAAGTACTCACACATCATCGGAGAGGCTATGGTGTTGATGTAGAAGCCCTCCGTGATCAATGCCCCCTCCGGCAGAGCGCCGGAAAGGCCCCAAGATGGGATCTCACGGGTACAGAAGGTTGCGGCGGTGGAAATAGGGTTTTGGCTCCGTATCTGATGGTTTGGGGTACATAGGTATATATAGGAGGAAGAACTAGGTCGGTGGAGCTACGAGGGGCCCACGAGGGTGGAGGGCGCGCCCAGGGGGGTAGGCGCGCCCCCTGCCTCGTGGCCTCCTCGTTCGTTTCTTGACGTCCACTCCAAGTCCTCTAGATCACGTTTGTTCCAAAAATCACGTTCCCGAAGGTTTTATTCCGTTTGGACTCCGTTTGATATTCCTTTCCTTCAAAACACTGAAATAGGAAAAAAAAACAGCAATTCGGGCTGGGCCTTCGGTTAATAGGTTAGTCCCAAAAATAATATAAAAGTGTATAATAAAGCCCATTAAACACCCAAAACAGAATATATAATAGCATGGAACAATCAAAAATTATAGATACGTTGGAGCCGTATCAGGCTCACCGACGATTCATTGTCGCCACTTCGAGCCACCGTTTGGCCAAAAGAACGCCCCCACGCGCTGCGCAAGCTTGCGATGTAAGCCGTCTGCAGCAGCGGGGTGACAAGACGTGCGAGAGGAGGACGAAAGGCCCCGTACACATACGGTTAATACAAAAAAAACATTTGTGATTTAGTTACCTACTATATCCCCGTCCTAGTTTATATGTAGGATTTAACTAATAAAATACGAATGCATGTTGCCAAAGATTATATCGTTGGATCCGTATTTGAACATAGTTTCCAGTTATACAATTTTTGTAACATGCATTAACACTTTTTTGGTTAAATTTAAGGTTATATACTAGCAAGCTTTTGCCCACAACACACACGGCTTATTCCATCACAAACAGCTTGGATGGATCAATTGTATGCCATGTATCGCTCACGCAACTGTAATCTGATTCGTGCTTGATGTCTCCGACATCGCTCGCACAGTTTGTCTTATTTGCCACGTATCACTGTGCCGGCCTTTGCTCGCGTCCCTCGGCAAGCTCTACTCGCCGTTAGGCGCTGCAGCGTGCTGTGCTCGCCGTTAGGTGCCGCGGCGCGCTCTGCTCGCCTCCGTTGGCACGCTCTGCTCGCGTCCGTTAGCGCGCTCGGCTTGTGGACAGCTTTTCCTTGCGTGTTCAACTGCTATATGCATATATATATATATGGTTGCTCGCCATTGAGGCGATCGCGGAGCGCTATGCTCGCGTCCCTCCGCACGCGCTCTGCCAGCGGTTGGGCGTGCGCACGATCACGTCGGGGGGCCCATATGCATGCGGTTGCGCCGTGCGCGTTGCCACGCGATGCAGTTACATGAGGCATGATGGAGTTATGCGCTGCAAATTAGAACTGCCATCAGGGCCTGCCGATATTCCTGGCCATCCGGCTTCCCCTTTAATTCCCGCGGCCATTATAACCTTAGTCTCTTCAACCTTTCAATCGCGCCCCACAACACAACAAGCACACCCACGACGACACATAGAGGGGGGATGTCTAGAGGCACTCCAATGGTGTTCGGCGAGCATAAAGTGGAGACCCACGCGAGGGAGAGGAATCTCTCGGTGATGTACACCATCGACCCGGCCGTGGTGGATGACAACATCAACAACGTTGAGCAGTTGCTTTCTCGAGACAAGTACAAGGTGGTCAGCATCGACCTCCAGTACACCGCCGGTTGTCCCGGCATAGATAGAAGGTTTCCGTCGCCCAGTTGTGCATGCGCCATCATATCCTCATCTACCACTACTACATGGCCACATAGCCTTGCGACCGTTTCAACAGGTTTGTCAACAGCACCGACTACAAGTTCGCCATGGTGGAAACCACCGACGATGTAAAAAAGCGCTCAGTGTTACGGGCTTGGCCTGCAAGAACCTTGTCAAAATCTGTGACCACTACAGGGTATGGGTAGCACGAAGAAGGGCTCCCTGGTCGAACTCGCCTTGGCCATCATCGACCCCTACTACAAAAAGATGAAGCAGGATGCCCAGAGAACAAGTACCCTATGTTGGCACAGGGCCGGGATGCGGCAACTCAATGAACCTCACCTCGGGTTCACTGCCAAGAGCGTGTACACATGCTACGAGATGCACAGGCGGATCGTTGACATGAGGAAGTGCCTCTGTACCCAAATCGACGAGCCCGGATCGAGCCACAAGCAGAGCAAGCGTCACAAGAAGTAGATGATGATCAGATGATTGTTTATGCTAGTTAATCATGCATGTAATATATAGTTTACTTTATTGGTGTGTGGAAATGTCATCTGTGTAGTAGCCACCTATGTAATTATGCATGTAATAGTTTACTTTGGTGTGTGCAAATGCCATGGTTGTAGTAGCCACCTATGTAAGTGGATGTTTAATTTGGTTATGCAACCATGTCCTTATAAGTGTGTGTATATATATGTTGTTGTTCTGTATGCAATCCCATTGCACAACACACACATCTTATTAGCAGCAACCGTATGTTTTATTATCGGTCTTCGCACACATTTCTGATTACAGACCTATTTGCCGCATATCACACACATCTTGTTATATTGAACCATTTTTGTTCTCTTGTCTCAGCACAAATCGTTCATCCGAGTGAACCGCATGCCGTATATCGCACACACCTTGATCTGGCTGGCCGTTTCTTTTGTGTTTCCTAATCACAAACAGTTCATCTGAGTGAACCATATGCTGTATATCGCACACACCTTCATCTGGCTGCCCGTTTCTTTTGTTCCTCCTCATCGCAAACAATTAATTGAACTGAACTGTATGCCCTGCATCGCACACGCAACTAAAATCTGAACTGGTATTAAAAATAATATTTGGAAATCTTTCCATTACATGAAATCCATCTTGGATCAAATTGATGGAGGAATCATCTTGATCACTATTGTAGAGATACATCGATGCCCCAGATTCTTGGGAATGACGTTGTCCTTGTGAACCCCATATACCTATTTTAACTCACGCGCCATAGCTGCTCAGTGTGGTGCTCCAGCCAGCTATCTAGTAACGAAAAATAAAGTAAATAGGCTTCTTAGCTCATATACATGAATAATACATTCTGCTATTAGAAACTAATACTACACTTTTGGACCTCGCACAATCAAAGTACCATAAGGGTATCCTTCACTGTCACCTAAGAAAAAATGATGTGGCACTGCAATTTAGAATGTTAGAGAGATTCTAGTATCATAGTGAGTCAAATGTCAAAAGTTAGTAAGAAATATATCATAGCCCAATTTGTATTGCAATTTTACAAAGCAATAAATGAAGTGACAATATGGTACTGGTTCATGATATTTAGCACTCATGATGTATTACCATAGACTAGTATATATCGTATGCATAACTACTATTCCTTTATTATTTTGGTCCTCGTAGAAATACTACTACTCCCTCTGATCCATATTAATTTATGTTGGTTTACTACAAAGTTGTACTAACTTTGTACCAAACCAATGTCAATTAATATAGATCGGAGGGAGTAGTATATATCATCCTCATAGAGATATGAGATTGAGCATAAGGACTTCTAAAAACATAAAGCATAGAAATAGTATGCAAAAAAGGGTTACAATGCAAGAAACTTGTAGTCTTTCAACTTATAGGATTGTGAAAAAGTGGTGGTAGTAGCATATTCCTAGAATTTTCTATGGAATACCCCTCCAATTAAACGATAAATTTAATGAGCATTTCCAAAGATGTAAATCCTCCAACCTTTATACTCCCTCCATGCGAATTAATTGATGCAACCTCTATATAACATTGTATAGAGGTTGCGTTCATTAATTCAGATAAGAGGGAGTATTAAAATCTTGGTAATTACAAAGAGGCTCGAAACAAAATGAAGATCTAGTTATTTATAACCCATTGTTAGGCTAAATTTGACCCCTTGTTTTGGATAAATGTAGCATGTCTTCATTAGTTGGACCAAAAACAAAAGACTAGAATAGAGGATAGTGAGGAATGCTTTACATGATGGTAATCATTTTTGCTTTTGTATTGACTTTTGTTCCTCCCGGGTAACACAAATGGGGCTGATCTTGGAGATGCTAAAACTGTCAAGAGAATAGTAATATTGTCACCTGCTTTTCAACAAATGGGAGAAACAACAGAAACTATGTGAAGTAAATCATAGGGACAAGATCCAACTTTGACCCATAATTTTACTTTATGTTATTTATGATCAATAATACTAGATGGTAGTGCTATTTGGGACAGACCTACACATATAAGTTTTGTGTATCAATCACAATAGCTAGAGACATATAAGTATATTTATTTATTACTTGTTTATAAAGTCCAGGTGTTGGAGAACTGTGAGCGAATATTGTTCCAAGCTTCCAACAAAGATGACTCGCATGCATAATATATTCTAAGAAATGTATATTATAAAAGAGGCACAATAAATAAATTCACTTTACTCCCCATACGCTTAAGAATTATTTTGATAATTCCAAGCAATTTTTCTCCCACTTATGTTCATGGAGGTATATACACTTTCAACAATTTGTAACTCAATTTTTCTATTAACATGGATTAAATGAAGTTCCCATAATGTAGTTTAGGTGAAGCGAGTCGGATTTTAGAAACATCAGAGGTTGAAGTCATATTTATTTTGTTTAAATTCTGAAGAATGAAGGGAGCACATATATGGTCGTGTGCATGTTTTGAAAAGATGCAATGTGTGGAATAAGAAGTGAACCCAAATTTTTTGGTTTGAAATGTATATAGAAAGTTGATACAAAGTTTCTATGTATTTAATTATAGTCTTTTATCCATTATTTATTTTAAGTAGGTGAATTGATTGATTCGATCTTCAAATTTTGCAGGTGCATGTACTATTAATGTACATATATGAATTCGATTAGAAAACTATAATTATGCAATTGTGTATCTTGTTTTTCTCTTTAAAAAGCATGGCTATTTTTGGGATGATGGCATTAGTTCACTTTTAGAAAGTAGCAAACGCTTTGTGAAAAATACATGGAGACTTTACATAAAGGGAAAATGGCAGTCATGATCCATATCCTAAACCTTACTGAATAGAAGAATTAAGCTAGGCAAAGGATAGCTCTTGAAAATTTATAGAAAGTATATGTTAGATTGTAGTTTTACCGTCTCATTGGTTCGCATGTGCCCAAATGCATCTACGGAACTGAGATCGTTGGATGCACATAAAAAGCATATCAACATGGCTACCACCTTGTAATCCATTGCTGTGAGAAACAATAATCTTATAAGAACTTGGTTATTGTTCATCTTCAAAATGGTAAAATTTGGGAAAACATCGGACTATTTCAATTGTATATATTGGTTGTAGTGTGGAAGTATGCATATATTGGTTTGATAGGGGTGGCCTTAGTGTGGAAGTATGCATATATGTATGTTGTAAAGTGCTAAAAGAGTTAATAAGGTATGGTGGTCGTAGTGTGGAACTATGCATACATTGGTAGTAGTCTTCCCAAGAAATGTGAAATGTACATATTTGCTAAGAGGTTAACTAAGAAATCAAGGGGGGCTAGTAATCTTACCTAAACTTCTTCCAATCAACATTTGGTGATGAAGAATAGATGTTTGGACTGCTTTTATAAAGGGGGAAGTGTCGTGAGGTAGACTGCGTGTTGGTTTGATAGGGGTGGCATGACATGTTTTGGACATCACCACACTCTCTTGCCAAGTGTCATATTATCTCCACACTATCTTGCTAAGCGTCACAGAAAATATGACACTTGACAAGGGAATGTGGAGATGCCCAACATGTGTCATGCCACCGCTAGTGATCACATATCAATACATTTTTTCCTCTAGCTAAGTGTCATAAATAATACGATACTTGTCAAGTGAGATGGAGATGCAAAACACTTGTCAAGCCACCCCTAGTGAGCCGACATGCTATCCAACTCACCGCACTTTCCCCTTAATAAATGTAGGTCAAAACATTTATTATTCATATCTTTATAATCAAATGAGGATTGGAAGAACTTTTCGTAAGATTGATAGCCTTATTCGATTTATTTTCTTGCCAATTTTAGTGATTACCCTTCTTGGGAAGACCGTGACGAAGATGCACACTTCCACACTATGTCCACCACCATATTTTCTCAAGTTATGAGGGAATTTACCAAATAGTACAAATTCATATACTATCACAATATGCCTGGAGTTTCCTAAAATGTACCTTTGAATAAAAATAACCAATTGATCTAAATTTATTGAATGCAATATTATTTTCTGGCATTAATGGTTTACATGATGGTAGCCATTCATATGTTTATTGCGTCCTATGATATCAATTCATTAGATGCATATAGCAGCCTAGGAACCAACTGGCGCTATTAATATCATATAATATACATTTTCCATAGATATTCAAGTGTATCCTTTCCCTATGTTAATTCTTCAATTCACAAAGCCATAAGATATTGATCATGACTAGCATTGGTCCTTCATGTAAAGCTTCCATGTGTTTTAATGAAAGGCATTGCTACTTTATACAAGTAAACTAATGCTATCTGATACGTCTCCAAGTTATCTATAACTTTTTATTGTTCCATGCTATTATAGTATCAATCTTGGATGTTTTATATGCAATATTATATCATTTTTTGGGACTGACCTATTAACTTAGCACCAAGTGCCAGTTGCCTATTTTTGGTTTTCTAGGAAATCACTACTAAAAAAAGTCCAAATGCCACGAAAGTTTTTGATGATTTTTTTTGGACATAAGAAACCCAAGAAGCTTCGGGAGGAGGCCAAAAGGCGAAGGAGTAGGCCACAAGCCACATGGGTGCGCCCAGGGGGTAGGCGCGCCCATGTGCCTTGTGGGCCCCTCGTTCCTTCATTTGACCTAATTCGAACTCTATAAATTCTCTAAAGTTGAGAAACCAACAGAGAGCCACCCAAAATACTTTTCCCACCGCCGCAAGCCTCTGTTATTGCCACATACCATCTAGAGGCCTTTTCCGGTGCTGTGCCAGAGGGGGAATCAACCATGGAGGGCCTCTACAGCGACCTTGCTTCCCTTCCGATGATGTGCGAGTAGTTTACCACAGACCTATGGGTCCATAGCTAGTAGCTAGATGGCTTCTTCTCTCTCTTTGATCTTCAATACAATGTTCTCCTCGATGTTCTTGGAGAACTATTCGATGCAATCTTCTTTTGTGGTGTGTTTGTTGGGATCCGATGAATTGTGGGTTTATGATCACATTATCTATGAATATTATTTGAGTCTTCTCTGAATTCTTTTATGCATGATTATTATAGCTTTGTATTTCTCTCCGAACTATCTGTTTGGTTTGGTCAACTAGATTGATTTATCTTGCAATGGGAGAGGTTCTTTGTAATGGGTTCAATCTTGCGGTGCTCTATATCCCAGTGACAGAAAGGGACAAGACACGTATTTGTATTGTTGACATAAAGGGTAAAATGATGGGTTTATTCATATTGATTGGGTTTACTTTGTCTACATCATGTCATCTTGCTTAAGGCATTACTCCGTTCTTTATGAACTTAATACTCTAGATGCATGCTGGATAGTGGTCGATGTGTGGAGTAATAGTAGTAGATGCATGCAGGAGTGGGTATACTTGTCTCGGACATGATGCCTACATATATGATCATTGCCTTTGATATCGTCATAAGTATGCGCTTTTCTATCAATTGCCCAATAGTAATTTGTTTACCCACCATATGCTATGTTCAAGAGAGAAGCCTCTAGTAAAAATATGGCCCCCGGGTCTATATTTATCATATATTAAAATCCAAAAATACGTTGCTAAAATTTATTTACCATTATTTTATTTTGTGTTTTTGTTTATCTATCTATCACTACGAGATTTCATCCTTGCAATTAACCGCCAAGGGATTGACAACCCCTTGTTTGCCTTGGGTGCAAGTATTTGTTATTTTATGTGTAGGTGTTGTTCACGAGGTCTTGTGTGATTCTCCTACTGGATTGATAACCTTGGTTCTTAACTAAGGGAAATACTTATCTCTACTATACTGCATCATCCTCTCCTCTTCAGGGAAATCCCAACGCATCTCACAAGTAGGAGGAAGAATTTCTGGCATCGTTGCCGGGGAGATCACATCACCAAAACCTATCAAGTACCATCGCATAAACTTTACCTCCTTGCATTTACTTTCATTTTCCATTTGACTCTCGTTTTCATCTCCCTCACTTGTAAAACATTTTCACAAAAACACAAAAATATTTTTCATTTGCCTTTTTTACTTACTTTATCACTATGTCTCGAGAAAATTATCATGATATTTCTTATCATAAAAGGATGGCTAAAATCAAGAAAAATACTAAGGACTTCATGTTCACGCAATTTGAGCACAATAAATTCTTTACTGGAGAACTTAAAGAACACTCCACCTTATTACATGATATTGGAAACAAGTCAATGATGTTAATAAAGAAGTTGCCAATCTTCAATCTCAGCTTGCCCTTACAGAAAAATTGCTAGGAAAAATTCCTGATACGCAAACTACAGTAGTGAACAAAATGGCAGCTAAACCGGAATCTTTTGCACTTGGTAATGATGAAGATATTAAAATGATTGGTGTCACAGCCGTTGAATCTTTGTTTAATAATATAAAACTTGATTAAAAGGGGACCAAAGACGAGTCAACTTTAGCTAGAAGGCATCCCCATTGTTTGGAGGGTGAAAATCTTAATGAAACAATTGATAAAAGTGGGTTTGGAGAGGTCAAAACTTCAAATAGTGATGTGCTCACTACTTTGGATTTCAAGGATTTCGATTATGATAGTTGTTCTTTAATTGAGTTTATTTCCTTGTTGCAATCCATGATAAATTCACCCAATGCTTATGAACAAAATAAAGCTTTTACTAAACATATTGTAGAAGCTATGATGAAAGCTTTAGAAGAAAAGCTCGAATTGGAGGTTTAAATACCTAGAAAATTATATAATGAATGGGAACCTACTATTAAAATAAAGATAAAAATTTATGAGTGCAATGCTTTATGTGATTTACCTGTTTTCACAATACCAAAATCTTAAAGTGATGTGCTAGGCCTTCATGATTTGGATGAACATTCTCTTAATTCGCACTTAGCGGATTCTAGTATTAAGAAACCTTTGGGTAGAATGAATGATGTTCTTATTCTTGCAAATAAGAATTATGTGCCCGTTGATTTCATTGTGCTTGATATTGATTGCAATCCGTCATGTCCCATAATACATGGCAGGCCTTTCCTACGAACTATAGGTGCTATTATTGATATGAAAGAGGGTAATATAAACTTTCAATTTCCATTGAAGAAAGGAATGGAAAATGTCGGTGTACAAAAGTAGGGGCCTTTCTGTACCCCTTTACTTGTGCGCGGGAAGTCGTAGCCGCACCTGCAGCTGGGCTTGGCGGGGCAGAAGAAGGAAAGATACAAGGCTGCCAAGGCAGCACTCAAGCCAGAAGCATGAAGAGCGAAGGGGCAAGGTGAGCTTTCCCCGGCAAGACCCTTGCCGGGGCGGCCTACGTAGCTCCGGCAAGAGCCTTGCCGGGGCAACTTGCCCAACACCAGCAAGGCCACCACCCTTGAGCCTGAGAACTCTGACACCATCAACAACGTCAAGACCAAAACTCACGGGTGCCTTGCGTAGTGGCATGCAGATTTTTGTGAAGACCAAAGGCCTGCAAGCCTAGATGAGAACCAGAAGACGAAGACCCCCGGCAAGATCTTGCCGGGGACGACCGTAGACCCCCGGCAAGACCCTTGCCGGGGACGCCCATGAGATCCCGGCAAGGCCCTTGCCGGGGGCGTCTGCGGGGCCGAGGCCAGGCCCGCACCTGCAAGAGTTTCGCTGCCCCGCGCCCGTTCCGACATGGTGGCCAGCCCGCCAACTAGGCGAGCGCCTGCGTGGCAGCATGCAGATTCTAGGCCAACTAGCCAAGCACCTGCGTGGTGGCATGCGGATCTTCATGAAGACCCTACCACCGCACCAGCTCAGCAGCCAGCCAGACAGCGTGGCGCTACATGCCTCGTCAGCTTGGACGTGCGTCAGAGCGAGGCGAGGCGGCGACGGACGGGACGAGCTTCTTTGCCGTCCCCGATAAAGCAAGAGGGCATGTCGGCAGCGCATTAAATGCGTTTGTCCTACGGTGCCAGGCGATAAACTTGTACACTGTACATACTTTCCACCTCCGGTGTGCCACTGTGGCAACCCCTTTGACATATAAAAGGAGGCCCAAGGCGTACTGAGGAAGGACTCAGACTTTTTGAACTAGGCATGCACTGCAGCTAGTTCAAGAGCTCAAGTACACTAAATACACACAAAGCAGGACTAGGGTTTCACGCATCGTTTGCGGCCCGAACCTGGGTAAAAATTCCCCCGCATTGATCTTCTCGACCCGCTCTTTGCACAGCCCCACGCCTCGCCAACCGTAGAAGGGACTCCCCGAGGGATCCCATAGGTGTCGTTCCTGAGCCCCGACAGAAAACTTCCCTAGAAAGAGAATTAAGCCACCATATGAATCTATTATGAGGGCCACCTATGGAATTAATTTGAAGGATGACAACACTTAAACTATGCATTATGCCTAGCTAGGATAGTAAAACAATAGCGCTTGTTGGGAGGAAACCCAATAGCTATCTTTATTTTTTCTTGTTTTTTTCTATTTTTTGGTGTGCAAACAATTATGGTGCTGTTATGGTTGTGTTTTTATGTTCAAATTAGTGTTTGTGCCAAGTAAAGCCTTTGTGATAATTTGGCTGATAGTTGCTTTGATTCTGTTAGAAAACAAAAACTTTTGTGCCCATTAGCGGAATTGTTTAAATTCACTTGAACGTGATAAACTTCTAATTTTTTTACACATGATTGATATAAATTTTTTACAAAATTTCCTAATTCTTCAGATTTTTTGGAGTTACAGAAGTATGGTCATTGTTCGAATCATTACAGACGGACTTGTTTTTGACAGATTCTATTTTTGTTGCATTGTTTGCTTGTTTTAATAAATCTATGTATTGTATCAAGGAGTATAAATCATGGTGAAGTTATAATACAGTAGGTATTATGCAACAATAAAATGTGAATGGATTTACAACGGTACATAAAGTGATGGTTTGCTTGTTATACTAACGGATCTCACGAGTTTTCTGTTGAGTTTTGTGTGCTGAAGTTTTCAAGTTTTGAGTGAGATCGCGATGGATGAAGGAATTGAGAGTGGCAAGAGCCCAATCTAGGGATGCCCGAGGCACCCCAAGGTAATATTCAAGGAGACCCAAGCGTCTAAGCTTGGGGATGCCCTGGATGGCATCCCCTCTTTCTTCTATCAACCATCAGTAAATTACTTGGAGCTATATTTTTATTCATCACATGATAGGAGTTTTGCTTGGAGCGTCATGTATTATATGAGTCTTTGCTTTGTTTGATTTTTAGTTTGCCATAATCATCTTTGCTGGACACACCTTTTTGATAGGGACACACATTATTCGTGATTTTTTAGAATACTCTTTGTGCTTCACTTATATCTTTTGAGCTTGGCAGTTGCTCGAGTACTTCACTTATATCTTTCAGAGCACGTTGGTGGCTATATTTTAAAGAAATAGTTGCACTCTCATGCTTCACTTATATCATTTTGAGAGTTAATAATAGTAATGGCAATATGTACAAGTTATGAAATTGGTCCTAATATGATAGGTATTCAAGAGGGATGTAATAAAACTTTCATGTAGATCACCGAGTATGATAAGTTTGATTCCTTGCAATAGTTTTGCGATATAAAGATGGTAATATGTGGGAGGTACTAGTGAATGATTGTGATTTAGTAAGAATATTGGTGTTAAGGTTTGTGATTACTGAAGCATGCACGTGTAGTCTCTCATTTTCCTTGGAGCGTCTTGTGCCATAGTTTTGCTTTGTTTGCTTTTTAGTTTGCCACAATCATTGTTTGGTGGAAAGACCTTTTGAGAGGGACACACATTTATTGTGATTTGTTAGAATACTCTATGTGCTTCACTTATATCTTTTGAGCTAGGCGGTTGCTCTAGTACTTCACTTATATCTTTTAGAGCACAACAGTGGTTATATTTTATAGAAATGATTGCACTCTCATGCTTCACTCAAATATTTTTGAGAGTTCATAAATAGGAAGTGGTAATATGCATGTGTTATAACACTAGTCCAAGAAGGATAGGTATTCAAGGGTGGTATAATAAAAACTTTCATGTAGATCACTAAATATGAAACACATGGTTTAATGATATTGATGTCGTAATATGAAAGGATATTGGTTCATGGTCATTGGTTAGTAGAAATATCGGTATTAAAGCTTGTTATTAACTTCTCATCTAAGTGTTGGTCATGGCATGGTGGGGAGGTTTGAGCATTTGTATTTCTCATTAAAATCCTTGAGTGTTGTTATAATTGGATGTGTGCAATGGTTAACTTTTACGAACCAATTGCATAGGGGCATGCGAGTAGTACTTTGCTTAGAGGGCTAATAGGCAATCACAATAAGTATGTGAGTTCTTTATGACTAATGTGAATCCATGGATTATACGCACTCCTACCTTTCTGCAATTTGCTAGCCTCTTTGGTACCGTGTATTGCCCTTTCTCACCTCAAGAGTTAGTGCAGACTTCGCCAGTGCATCCAAACCCCGTGGTATGATACGCTCTATCACGCATAAGCCTCCTTATATCTTTCTCAAAACAGTCACCATACCTACCTATTATGGCATTTCCATAGCCATTCCGAGATATATTGCCATGCAACTTCCACCGTTCCATAGTCATGACATGTGTGTTCATCGTGATATTGCTTTGCATGATCATATAGAGCTGGCATGATATTTGTGGCATAGCCACCGTTCATCATTTGTATATATGTTATGCTAGATCGTTGCACATCCTGGTATACTGCCAGAGGCATTCATATAGAGTCATAATATTTCGCTTTATCGAGTTGTAAGTAAATAAAAGTGTGATGATAATAATTATTAGAGCATTGTCCCAGTGAGGAAAGGATGATGGAGACTATGATTCCCCCACAAGTCGGGATGAGACTTCAGACGAAAAATAAAAAAAATGAGAGAAAAGAGAGAATGGGCAATGTTACTATCCTTTTCCACACTTGTGCTTTAGAGTAGCACCATGTTCTTCATATAGAGAGTCTCCTGAGTTGTCACTTACATATACTAGTGGGAATTTTTCATTATAGAACTTGGCTTGTATATTCTGATGATGGGCTTCCTCAAATGCCCGAGGTCTTCATGACCAAGCAAGTTGGATGCACACCCACTTAGTTTCTGTTGAGCTTTCATACACTTATAGCTCTTAGTGCATTTGTTTCATGGCAATCCCTACTCCTCGCATTGACATTGATTGATGGGCATCTCCATAGCCCGTTCATTAGTCGCATTGATGCGAGACTTTCTTCCTTTTTTGGCTTCCCTTATTAATCTCTATCACCGCATTCCATTCCACCTATAGTGCTATATCCATGGCTCGCACTCATGTATTGTGTGGGGTTGAAAATGCTGAAGCGCGTTAGAAGTACAATCCAATTGCCTGGTTTGACACCGGGGTGCTCATGATTTATATTTATGTGGTGAAGGCAGAGTCATGCCATGCTAGCATGATAAAAATGAGTGGGGATAACATTCGTTAAGGATCGTATATTTTGAGAAATTAATGATTATGTTTCTTATATTCATGGATATTATTATGCTGATATTGTTACTTCACCATTTCTCAATAATTATACCGTAAAGAGATTACATGATACACATGTTAGGTAGCATTTCACATAAAAAATTCTGTTTTTATCATTTACTACTCGAGGACGAGCAGGAATTAAGATTGGGGATGCTGATACGTCTCCAACGTATCTATAATTTTTTATTGTTTCATGCTATTATATTATCAATCTTGGATGCTTTTGATACGTATCTATAATTTTTTGATTGTTCCATGCTGTTATATTATCAATCTTGCATGTTTTACAATCATTTATAGTCATTTTATATCATTTTCTGGTACTAACCTATTGACATAGTGCCAAGTACCAGTTGCTCTTTTTTCCATGTTTTTTACATCGTGGAAAATCAATATCAGACGGAGTCCAAATGCCCCAAAACTTTACGGAGAATTTTTATGGGCCAGAAGGAACACAATGGGCCCTGGCTGCGTCTGGGGGTGCCCCGAGGGGGGCACAGCCCACTAGGGCGCGCTAGGAGGCTCAGGCGCGCCCTGGTGGGTTGTGCACACCTCGGGTGCCCCCCACCCCCCCGAACCGCATCTTTGCTCTATAAATACCCCAATATTCCAGAAACCCTAGAACGGGCGACGAAATATTCATCCAGCCACCGTAGAGTCCAGAACCACCAGATCCAATCTAGACACCATCTCAGATGGGGTTCACCACCTCCATTGGTGCCTCTCCGATGATGCGTGAGTACTTCTTTGTATACCTTCGGGTCCGTAGTTAGTAGCTAGATGGCTTTCTCTCTCTCGTTGGATTCTCAATACAATGGTCTCTTGGAGATCCATATGATGTAACTCTTTTTGCGGTGTGTTTGTTGGGATCTGATGAACTTTGAGTTTATGATCAGATCTATCTTTTTATATCCATGAAAGTATTTGAGTTTCTTTGATCTCTTTTATGCATGATCTCTTATAGCATCATATTTCTACTCAGATATTTGGGTTTTGTTTGGCCAACTTGATCTATTTATCTTGCAATGGGAAGAGGTGCTTTGTAGTGAGTTTGATCTTACGGTGCTTGATCCCAGTGTTAGAAAGGGAAACGACACGTATGTATCATTGCTACTAAAGATAAAACGACGTGGTCTGTCTCTACATAGATAGATCTTGTCTACATCATGTCATCGTTCTTATTGCATTACTCCGTTTCTCCATGAACTTAATACACTAGATGCATGCTGGATAGCGGTCGATCTGTGGAGTAATAGTAGTAGATGTAGGCAGGAGTCGGTCTACTAATCTTGCACGTGATGCCTATATAATGATCATTGCCTGGATATCGTCATAATTATTTGAAGTTCTATCAATTGCCCAACAGTAATTTGTTTATCCACCGTTTGCTATTTTTCTCGAGAGAAGCCACTAGTGAAACCTACGGCCCCCGGGTCTTCTTTCTCATATATTTGCCTTTGCCTACTTTTCCTTGCATTTATTTTCAGATCTATTAAACCAAAATACAAAAATACCTTGCTGCAATTTTTCTTTATTTATTTTATATAGCGTTCGATCTATCAATTTACTACAAATTTATCTCACGTCTGTTTGCCACTTGAGGCGCCGTACCCCGAAAGGGATTGACAACCACTTTAACACGTCGGGTTGCGAGGATTTGTTATCTGTGTGCAGGGCCTGTTTATGTTGTGTTGCTTGGTTCTCCTACTGGTTCGATAACCTTGGTTTCATATCTGAGGGAAACCTACCGCCGCTGTGCTGCATCATCCCTTCCTCTTTGGGGAAATACCGACGTAGCTTCAAGCAACATCAGTTTTATATGCATTTTTATGCTATTTTGTATCATTTGTTTGGACTAACTATTAACCCAGTGCCCATTGTAAGTTCCTGTTTTTTTGCTTGTTTTTGGCTTTTCAAACAATCAATACCAAACGAAGTCCAAACACGATGAAACTTTATGGTGATTTTTTATGGACCAAAAAGGGCCCTAGAAGGTTCAGGAGGAGGCCAAAAGAGCTCCAAGAGAGCCACAAGCTCACAGGGCGTGCCCTGGAGGGTAGGGCGCGCCCCCTGAGCTCGTGGGCCCCATGCAACTTTGTTTGACCTAATTTCACCTCTATAATTCCCAAATATTCCCAAACCAACAGAGAGCCGTCTGAAACACTTTTTGCGCCGCCGCAAGCTTCTGTTCTTTCGCGATCCCATCTATAGGCTTTTTCGATACTCTGTCGGAGGGGGAATCAATCATGGAGGGCTTCTACATCATCCTTGCTGCCTTCCGATGATGCGTGTGTAGTTTTCCACAGACCTACAGGTCCATAGCTAATAGCTAGATGGCTTCTTCTCACTCTTTGATCTTCAATACAGTTTTCTCCTCGATCTTCTCGGAGTTCTATCAGATGTAATCATATTTTGTGGTGTGTTTTTGGGATCTGATGAATTGTGAGTTTATGGTCAGATTATTCACTGAAATAGTGGAGTCTTTTCAAACTTTATTATGCATGATTGTTATATATTTGTATTTCTTTCCAATCTATCCGTTTGGTTTGGCCAACTAGATTGATTTATCTTCAGTGGGAGAGGTGCTTTATAATGGGTTCAATTTTGTTGTGCCCTCACCCAGTGACAAGAGGGGTAGCGAGGCACGTATAGTATTGTTGCCATTAAGGGCAAAACGACGGGGTTTAATCATATTGCTTGAGTATACTTTGTCTACATCATGTCATCTTGCTTAAGGTATTACTCTGTTTGTCATGAACTTAATACTATATATGCATGTTGGATAGCGTTCAATTGGTGGAGTAATAGTAGTAGATGTTGGTAGGATTCGGTCTACTTGTCACGGACGTGATGCTTATGTACATAATCATTGCCATGAATATGTCATAACTATGCGCTTTGCTATCAATTGCCCAATAGTAGTTTGTTTACCCTCTGTATGTTATTGTTTCGAGAGAGAAGCCTCTAGTGAAAACTATGGCCCTCGTGTCTACTTTTATCATATTATTAAAACCAAAAATACCTTGCTGCAATTTTATACTTTTTATTTTACTTTCCTTTTTATCTATCTATCACTATTAGAATTAATCCTTGCAAATAACAAGTTCAAGGGGATTGAAAACCCTCTTGCCCATGTTGGGTGCAAGTATTTTCTTTTGTGTGCGTAGGTGCTAAAGACGAGAGTTTGTGTGGTTCTCCTATTGGTTCGATAACCTTAGTTCTCACAAAGGGAAATACTTATCTCTATTGTACTGCTTCACCACTAGTGCAGAACCGGGCTATAGCACCGGTTCGTAAGGCCCTTTAGTGCCGGTTCTGTAACCGGCACAAAAGAGTGGGGACTAAAGGTCCCCCTTTAGTACCGGTTCAGCACGAACCGCCACTAAAGGGCCACCACGTGGCACGAACCAGCGCCGGGGGCGGGGAGACCTTTAGTACCGGTTGGTAACACCAACCGGTACTAAAAGGTTTAGGGGGTTTGTGGTTTATGAATTCTTTTTCCTTTAATTTAGTGTTTTCCATTTAATTCTTTTTCATTTGCTGGTATTTTACGATACTACATATTGTGCACGTTATGCATATATATAAATAGAATTTCTCGTAGAACCGATCATATATATATATATATATATATATATATATATATATATATATATATATATATATATATATATATATATATATATATATATATCATCGAATGTCTCACACCACCATTCACACATACACATGTATATATACAATTGGTATATACAATTTCTCCTACATGGAGGCATTACTGCGGTAGCCGGTAATGGTATTCTCCTTTGGGATCTATGACCTGGTCGAGCAAAAATCCCGCTATTTCCTCTTGAATTGCTCGTACGCGATCCGTTGGTAGGAGCTTATCCCGCACCTGATTGAACTTTTAAGAAGGAGATCAATATGCATGTATTAGTTGTGTGATTAGATATCGATAATGATGTAAAAAATGTGAATAGTGTTCTGGCAAACGTACCCACAGTTGTCTAGCAGATTTGGTACTTTCGGACGCCATCATGGGTATGTTCTCGCAAACGTAGTATGCACATAAATCAGTCCCCGACGCCTGCTTCATGGCCTTTACGAGAATAGAATTCAATCGGATAATAATTAATCAAGCATGATAATTAATGGTATTGAAACTAGAATTAAAGAGATGGTAGCTAGCTAGTACTACTTAATTACTTACCTTGGGTCAATACCAATACAACTTTTGTTTCCATTCGCCTAGAACCTCTTTGATGAACTTTTGCCAAGCCCTGCTCGCCGGCAAAGAAAATGAATAAAGGAGTTATTAATTAGTTGATATCAGGAAATGACGAACTAAAGAGGCCGACATATAGTTCAATAATGATTGAAATTACCTGTTGACTATCCCCTTCACGATTTCGTAGTCACTAGCTTTTTTAAGTAGTGAGTCCAGTACTTCAACTTTTCCTTCTTCAACTTCAATGACTAACAAGATCCAGTAGAAACTGCATGCGCACACGTTTGCATGTATAAATTAAGCGGGCATGTGCATAACACTCATCACCCTATACACTTATTAACATCTAGCTAGTAAGAAAAAACAGAATTTGTAGTACAAGACAGTGTGACTCGCCTGAAGTTGTAAGGAAGTAGTATATCTTGATTGGTATTGAGGCGCTTCAAGAACTCTAGCATGTTTTTCTCTACGTCTGCTCGATACCATTCATATTTCCATGTCTCTTGATTAATGTTATTTGGGTCAATGAACCCAATGCCATAGCGTCCAGCTTTTTTCATTTCATAGATCTTCATCCTGCATAATACCACAGAAAAGAATATAGTGAGGATAATTACAGGTAATGATCAACAAGCACTACAGGTAGCTAGCTTGAGACTTAAATTACAGAAAGAAATCACTTACAGACAATAGCAACTGACGATAGATTTGTCGAGTGCGTCTTGATTGAATAACTAAAACAGTTTCGTAAACTCAACATATAGAGTTGTCCCATTGAAGTAATGCTCTGCCTTGACTTTCACCATGAGGGACTCTCGATTGGTAGTCTTGGCAATTTTCATGTACCATTCATGCAATTCATACATTCTCATTGAGAGCTTCTTGACCTCCTCAGGCTTGACCAAAGGTTCGCCGCGGGCATATTTCCGTTTTATGTCCTCCTCTCTAAGCGTATCCATGGGCTCGATCTCTAGGAGTTGATAAACAGTGATACCGAGCTCTGCAGCCTGCCTTCTATGCTCGTCGGTTATTACCAGCTGATCGGCGCCGGTACTCGCATGTGTTGGCACAATGAGCGGGGGGGTCGATTGCACCTCCTTTTCTCCCAGCTGAGGAATAGTTTTCCCGCTTTTTTGGCAGCTGCTTGGCTCGAGCTCGAGCTCGACTCCTTCTTTTGTTGTGCTAGATGTGCCTTCACGATTTGGCGCTCATAGTCTGAGTCAACAGGCTTGGGAGCTGGTGCTTTAGCCATATGAATAAAGTGGTCAACGACATGCTCAAGCACTTTCTCCTTTGGCGGCGGTGGCGGTTTCGGTCCAAAATGGGCGTCCAATTGGGCTCGCACTTCGGCTTCGTTTTCCTCCGGAGTTAGGTCATAAGGCCTCTTCGTAAGAGGCGCGAGGCTTGGACCAAATCGAAATCACTTGCCTCCTATACCTCCTGTACCTTGACTTGTACCGCTATGCACCATAGCTGCGGCGACTCTCTTCCGCTGTTGCTGAGGCGGCGGAGATGGCTGACGTGGCTGACTTGGAGGAGGAGGAGTGGGCTAACGCGTTGCCGGACTTGGAGCAGGAGGAGTGGCCTGACGCGGTGCCAGACTTGGAGGAGGAGTGGCCTAACGCGTTGGCGGACTTGAAGGAGCAGGACTCCACTGAGGCGGTGGCTGAAGACTTGGAGGAGCGGGAGTCTGCTGACGCGGTGGCGGACTTCGAGGAGGAGTCGGCTGACGCGGTGTCGGGGGCCTTGGCAAGATGATGCAATCCTTCCTCCATAGGATGATACGATGTATGGCCTCTCCCAGTGTGTGCTCCTCGTCACCTCCAGGAATGTCAAGCTCTGGCCCCGAATATTGGTCCACCACTTCATCAACCACGACACAAGCATAGCCAGCTGGAATCGGGTCACAATGGAAGGTTGCTTCAGGGGGATTTGTATAAGCAACGACGTCGGCCACCTTCATGGATATGTTCTTCATTTTGAAGTGTAGCTCACAATTAGTGTTCTCCATGATGTCATCCACAGGGTATCTATCCAGCAGTGCCTCGCCCAGGGCGGAACCCACGCTGCTTCTCGGCATGGATGGGACGGTGCTATCCAATGTTGGATCATCCGCTAGCTGCTGCCGCTGACGAGACCCCCTTTCTTGGCTAAGTGAGTCGATCTGCTGCTGCTGCTGCCACTGGAACTGGAGTGCCAACTCCGCGTGCGCTGATTCTAGGCCTTTAAGGCGTTCTGCTTCCTGCTTCCTCTGCTCCTCCTCCAACTTCCTCTTCTTCTCCTCGTCCATCTTCCTTCTCGCACGGCTTCTGTAGTCAGCGTTCCAGTCCGCAAACCCCTCATACCATGGAACAACGCCTTTGCCTCGTGTTCTTCCTGCGTGTTCAGGATTTCCCAGGGCGCGCGTAAGCTCGTCGTTCTCTTTGTTGGGCGTGAACACCCCCGTTCGAGCCTCTTCTATTGCAACAAGTAACTTGTCGTCGGCTCCTTTAAGACTTGCCTTCTTCAAAACCTGGCCTGTCTTTGGGTCCAATGCCCCCCATGCGCATAGAACCAAGTCACGCACCTTTCCGGCCAGCTCAATGTAACTGGAGTGACCCCTGCATCCAGCATCTGTTGCTCAGACTTATCCCACTTAGGTCGGGCCACCGTGTAGCCACCTGGCCCCAGCATATGGAAATGCTCCTTTTTTGCGGCATTGAGCTTGTTTACTCTCGACCGTTCCTTAGCTAATTCCGATTCCTTGAATTTCATGAAAGCGGGCCATTGATATCTTTGCTTCTCCAGTGTTCCCATGAATTCTGGAGTCTTCTTTCCTCCTTTGACGTACTTGGCCCATATAGTTTTCTTGTGGGTGTTGAATGCAATTGCCATCTTCCTAAGAGCAGCATCCTTGACTTTCTGCACATCTGCATCTGTGAAATGATCTGGTAGGGTAAAATGTTCCATGAGAGATTCCCAAAGCTGATCTTTTGCTCTTTGGTCGATAAAAGTAAGATTTGGATGTTCCTTTGCTAGCTTTTTCCATTCTTGAATGGAGATCGGGATTTGGTCCTTCATAAGAACTCCGCACTGATGAATGAACTTGTTCGCAATGTTCTTAGGCTCGGTTGGTTCGTCATTAGGTTTGATAGCATCGATGTTGTACTTTACGCCTTCCTTCAACTTTTTGGCCGGGCCTCGCACTGTCCTGCTGCCTGTAGACGATTTGCTCGATCCGGAGGGCTGAAAGAAGAAAGATCGATTCGTTTCGAACCTAGCGTGTGATAATCCCCAAGTGCAGGGAATCATCATAGCAATTCCCAAAGGTGGAAGTGATAAGTATGGAGTGTCGAACCCATAAGGAGCTAAAGGTGAGATCAATATTCTCTCAAGTCCTATCTGCCACTTATACGACTCTACGTACACCGAACGTTTGCTTCCAACTAGAAACGAGAAATAAAACTATGTTGTGGATATGAAGAAGATAACTTTGCATGGTATCAGAGAGCTAAAATATAAAAGTAGGTGTTGTTATTATAAAGTTAGAATATATTACTGAATATTATAAATAGCGAGTGTGGAATAATGGTGGGTCGGTGTGCGGAATTATCCTAGGCAATTGTTAACAAGACCGGTAGTCGTCATTGCAATTTCATATGAGGGAGAGGCATAAGCTAGCATACTTTCTCTTCTTGGATCATATGCACTTATGATTGGAACTCTAGCAAGCATCCGCAACTACTAAAGATCATTAAGGTAAAACCCAACCACAGCATTAAAGCATCAAGTCCCCTTTATCCCATATGCAACAACCCCCTTACTCGGGTTTATGCTTCTGTCACTCAAGCAAATAAGCGAATCATGAACGTATTGCAACACCCTACAGCGGGAATCCCTCACGCTTGCACGACACGGAGGGCACAATAGGATAGCACCAAAATAAAACATACAACTCGTACCAATCTAGATCATCAATCAACCCAAAGACAAAGGATATCTACTCAAAACATCATAGCATGGCAACACATCATTGGATCATAATATGTGGCATAAAGCACCATGTTCAAGTAGGGATTACAGCGGGGTGCGGGAGAGTGGACCGCGTAAAAGAGATGAGGATGGTGATGATGGTGGTGATGTTGATGAAGACGATCACCGCGGCGATGATTCCCCTCCCGATGGCACTCCGGTGCCACCGAGAGAGAGGAGGAGAGGTTCTCCCCCTTGTGCTTCCTCCTCCATGGCCTCCCCCCTAGACGGGGAGAGGTTCTCCCTTTGGTCCTTGGCCTTCATGGCGATGATGGCCCCTCCGGGATCCTCCTCCATGGCCTCCGGTGATGATGGACCCCTCCGGCAGGGTGCCAGAGAGGGCCTGGATTGATTTCTCGTGGCTACAGAGGCTTGCGGCGGCAGAACTTCCGATCTAGGTTATTTTCTGGAGGTTTCTGTATTAATAGGATTTTTTGGCGTAGGTCTCACGTCAGGGGGGGTCTCCAAGTCATCCACAAGATAGGGGCCCACGCCCAGGGGGGGTGGGCGCGCCCCCCACCCTCGTGGACAGCCCGGGACTCTTCTGGCCCAACTCTTTTACTCCGGGGCTTCTTTTGGTCCATAAAAAATCATCAAAAATTGGCACGTCAATTGGACTCCGTTTGGTATTCCTTTTCTGCAATACTCAAAAACAAGGAAAAAACAGAAACTGGCACTGGGCTCTAGGTTAATAGGTTAGTCCCAAAAATCATATAAAATATCATATAAATGCATATAAAACATCTAAGATGGATAATATAATAGCATGAATACTTCATAAATTATAGATACGTTGGAGACGTATCAGCATCCCCAAGCTTAATTCCTACTCGTCCTCGAGTAGGTAAATGATAAAAGAAATAATTTATGAAGTGTGAATGCTAGCAGGTGCACAAGTTTGATCAATGATAATTTCAATCACCTTTTCTAGCATCATTATATGTCAAAACAGTAGCTCATCTCATAAAACTTTTCATGATCAAGTAACAAGCTATTCACATGTTAAAGTATAGATCATAAACTTTCTTGAAAACTAACAAACAGTGCTCTTAGTCATCAAACAATTGCAATTCATCTTATTTTCGGGAAGGGTCTATGTAAGAGCTTTGATTGAGCAAACTCCACATACTCAACTATCATCTAATCTTTCACAATTGCTAACACTCATGTGATATTTATGGGTTCAATGTTTTAATCGGACACAGAGAAAGATAGGGGCTTATAGTTCGCCTCCCAACCTTTTACCTCAAGGGTAATGTCAACAATAATAATTTATGAAAACCTACATCCAAGTGGATATATATATCCGGATCGCTCCAACACAAAGTGCTTGCCAAAGGAAAAAGTGTAAAAAGGAAAGGTGATGATCACCATGACTCTTGTATAAGGGTAGAAGATAAAAGTAAAAGATAGGCCCTTCGCAGAGGGAAGCAGAGGTTGTCATGCGCTTTTATGGTTGGATGCACAAAATCTTAATGCAAAAGAACGTCACTTTATATTGCCGCTTGTGATAAAGACCTTTATTATGCAGTCCGTCACTTTTATTTCTTCCCTATCACAAGTTCGTATAAAGCTTATTTTCTTCGCACTAATAGATCATACATATTTAGAGAGCAATTTTTATTGCATGCACCGATGACAACTTACTTGAAGGATCTTACTCAATCCATAGGTAGGTATGGTGGACTCTCATGGCAAAACTGGTTTAAGGGATGTTTGGAAGCACAAGTAGTATTTCTACTTGGTGCAAAGAATTTGGCTAGCATGAGAGGGAAAGGCAAGCCCAACATGTTGGATGATCCAAGACAATATAACGTTTTGGATATAGGAAAACATAACCCATTAAGTTGTCTTCATTGTCCAACATCAACCTTTTAGCATGTCATATTTTAATGAGTGCTCACAATACAAAATATGTCCAAGATAGTATATTTATATGTGAAATCTCTCTTCCTTCAATATTCTTTCATGAATTGTTCAAGTGACCAATTCTGCGTTTGCTAACTTTCAATAAGTTTACTACCTATACTTATTCTATGTGAAGTCATTACTCCCCATGTTATAAGCATATGAAACGTATATAAATTCATATTTATGATATTCAATTCATTCAACCATTTACTCATAGGATATACATGAAGCACGTGAGTAAATGACAAACTACTCCAAAAAGATATAAGTGAAGAACACTGAGTAGTCAAAAAAATTAACTAGCCATGGGAGGATTCTTTTTCATTCAAGATTTCAGATCCAATGATTTTATTCAAGCAGCAAGTAAAATTGAAAACACGCTCCAAGCAAAACACATATCATGTGACGAATAAAAATATAGCTCCGAGTAAGGTATACCGATAGTTTTGAAGACGAAAGAGGAAATGCCTTCCGGGCATCCCCAAGCTTAGGCGCTTGAGTCTTCCTTGAATATTACCTTGGGGTTCCTTGGGCATCCCCAAGCTTAGGGTCTTTCCACTCCCTATTCTCCTCATATCGGTATCTCACCCAAAGCTTGAAAACTTCAATCATACAAAACTTAACGGAACTTCGTGAGATAGATTAGTATGATAAAGAGTAAACCATTCACTTTGGTACTGTCAAAGACAAGGTTCATAATTGTTCTCACACAATGCGTATTGTACCATACCATTTCTACAATTTATATTGAGAAATATAAGCCATAGAAACTAGAAAACAAGCAAACTATGCAATGAAAACGGAATCTGTCAGAAACAGAACGGTCTGTAATGATCTGAACAGCAACCATACTTATGCTACTCCAAAAATTATGAGATCAATTGATGGACGTGAGGAATTTGTCTAGTAATCTTCTGCAAAAATAATCAACTTAAAATCACTCTTCTGTAAAAAAAATGGTAGCTAATCCCGTGAGCGCAAAGTTTCTGTTTTTTACAGGAAGATTACATTAACTTTCACCCAAGTCCTCCCAAAGGTCTTACTTGGCACTTTATTAAAACAAAAGCTATAAAACATGATTACTACAGTAGCTTAATCTTGTAAACACACAAAAACAGTAAGGGTAAATATTGGGTTGTCTCCCAACAAGCGCTTTTCTTTAATGCCTTTTAGCTAGGCATGATGATTTCAATGATGCTCACGTAGAAGATAAAAATTGAAACATAAAGAGAGCATCATGAAGAATATGACTAGCACATTTGAATATAACCCACTTCCTATGCCTAGGGATTTTGTGAACACATATAGGAACAAGACTCAACTAGCATAGGAAGGCAAATCAAGTATAACTTCAAAAACTTTAAGCACATAGAGAGGAAACTTGATATTACTGCAACTCCTACAAGCATATATTCCTCCCTCATAATAACTTTCAGTAGCGTCATGAATGAATTCAACAACATAACCATCACATAAAGCATTCTTTTCATGATCTACAAGCATAGAAATTTTTCTACTCTCCACATAAGCAAAATTCTTCTCATTCGGAATAGTGGGATCACTAATTCCTAAAGTTGACACTCTTCCAAACCCGCTTTAGATGATAGTATTATTCATAATCCAAAATATATAAGTGAAGTTCATGGAGCATTCTACAATTAATATAGACTAACCAATATCGAAGCTCAAAATATATAAGTGAAGCACACGAAGCATTCTATAAAACCATACTCAAAAGATTTAAGTGAAGCACAAAAGAGCATTCTATAAGGTCATACTCAAAAGATATAAGTGAAGCACATGAATCATTATATAAATTGATGAAGGTACATCTCATACTAGCATGGTTCTTAAAGAAAAATAAAAACACAAAGGACACAAATCATGTGAACAAAACAAAAACCGAGGTATACCGATAATTGTTGAAGAAGAAAGATGGGATGCCAACCGGGGCATCCCCAAGCTTAGATGCTTGAGTATCCTTGGAATATTTACTTGGGGTGCCTTGGGCATCCCCAAGCTTGAACTCTTGCCTCTCTTTATTCTTCTCACATCGATAACTCCTCGTTCTTCGAACACTTAATCCACAAAAACTTAACAAAAACTTTGTGAGATCCATTAGTATACTAAAGCAAATCACTACCTTTAGGTACTGTTCCAAACTCATTCCAATTTCATATTAGCACTTTATCTACTATATTCCAACTTTACCATGGTTCATACCTGTCACGCCCAAGATGCGACCCTATCCTAAAGGAACACGAAGGTCCCACCAAGGATAGAAGCGCATCTTGAAGACGCTTTTGCAAGGTGGATATCATTACATCAACATTACATAAAAGATGGGGATACATACAAGAGGCATACAACTGCCGCAAGAATACATCAATACATCATACATAAGGTCAACATCCGGCTACGGATGAAACATAAACAGAAACTCAAACAACATCCACCCTGCTAGCCCAGGCTGCCGGCCTGGAACCTATCCCCTGATCGAAGAAGAAGCAGAAGAAGAAGTCCAAAACAAGCAACATCGCTCTCGCATCATGATCATCGCAAAACCTGTACCTGCAACTGGTGTTGTAGTAATCTGTGAGCCACGAGGACTCAGCAATCCCATTACCATGGGTATCAAGACTAGCAAAGCTTAATGGGTATGGAAAGGATAAGTGGTGAGGTTGCAGCAGCGACTAAGCAATTATGGTGGCTAACTTACGCAAATAAGAGCGAGAAGAGAAGCAAAGGAACGGTCGTCAACTAGTAATGATCAAGAAGTGATCCTGAACTCCTACTTACGTCAAACATAACCCATAAACCGTGTTCACTTCCCGGACTCCGCCGAGAAGAGACCATCATGGCTACACACGCGGTTGATGCGTTTTATTTAAAACAAGTGTCAAGTTCTCTACAACCGGATGTTAACAAATTCCCATCTGCCACATAACCGCGGGCACGGCTCTCGAAAGTTTATACCCTACAGGGGTGTCCCAACTTAGCCCATTATAAGCTCTCACGGTCAACGAAGGATATTCCTTCTCCCGGGAAGACCCGATCAGTCTCGGAATCCCGGTTACAAGACATTTCGACGATGGTAAAACAAAACCAGCAAAGCCGCCCGATGTGTCGACAATCCCGATAGGAGTCGCACGTATCTCGTTCTCAGGACACACTGGATGAGCAAGACGTCGGGTTGGCATAGACCCTAGTTGCCCAGGGGGCGCCGGACATCGCTCGGTTTGGACCAGCACTTAGACAAGCACTGGCCCGGGGGTAAAATAAAGATGACCCTCGGGATGCGCGACTCCCAAGGGAAAAAGGCTAGGTGAGGCAAATGTAAAACCAAGGTTGGGCCTTGCTGGAAGAGTTTTATTCAAAGCGAACTGTCAAGGGGGTCCCATAAATCACCCAACCGCGTAAGGGACGCAAAATCAAGGAACATAACACCGGTATGACGGAAACTAGGGCGGCAAGAGTGGAACAAAACGCCACGCATAAGGCCGAGCCTTCCACCCTTTACCAAGTATATAGATGCATTAATTAAATAAGAGATATTGTGATATCCGAACATAAACATAATCCAACATGGAGCAATCTTCATCTTCATCTACAACTAGCAACGCTATAAGAGGGGCTGAGCAAAGCGGTAACATAGCCAAACAACAGTTTGCTAGGAAGGTGACAAAGGTTAGAGGTTCATGGCAATTTGGGAGGCTTGAAGAGCAACTGATAGGTAGCGCAGCATAGCGATAGAACGAAGCAACTAGCACAGCAATGATAGTAATGAGATCCAAGGTGACGGTCATCTTGCCTGAAATCCTGCTAGGAAGAAGAACGATTCCATGAAGAAGATGAAGCCACGAAGACGAACGAATCCTCACGATCGCAACGACACGGGAACTATCGAGAAGAAGCACACAACATGGTAAACACACCACACATGAACAAGGCATGATGATCAACCAAGTATGATACATGACAAGGCTATATGAAGCTACTCATGGCAAGAGATGATGCATACAAGAGCAACACATCAAAGCAAGTTTAAATGAGGCCAGAAACAACATAGAACAAATCTGGTAAGTCCTCATATGCAAATTTCGAAATTGGTCCAGATCTGAATAAGCCTTATGTTTAAGTTGTTAAACAGCAAGTTAAGATGCACCAAGATGATCTACACGAAAAATTATAGTCAAGTTACATATAAAGTTCATTAGATTCGGAGCTACGGCCTAGAAGATATGAGCAAAACAAGTTAAACATGGCATTGATGCAAAATGCATCCAAACATCAAGCAAACACATTCAAAACAAGGATGCAACAAGGTAACATGAAACTACATGCAATTCTAAGAAAGTTACATATAGGGCACACTCGAAACGGAGCAACACATACACTCCAAACAAGATATAGCAACAATCTGTCAAAACAGCAACTATGCATCTAGCAAGCATCAAAACAATAAGCTACAGCAACTCAACATGAAAACAAAAAGCATGGACGTGATGCATAAATAAAGCATTACAAAATATGAACACTGAGCTATCTCCAGAAATCACTAGAACATGCTCAAAAGGACATGGCAAGATTGCAAATAATAACAGTTTCACAGACTTAGCAGAAATCACTGGACATGGCAGAAATAACATCAGGTTGCAAGGTTTAGAGCTAACAAACAACATGCTACAGGAACATATCATAGTAAACAAAGGCATGGAAAGAATCTACTAATTGTCTAGAACAAAAGTCTCTTAATGATCATGAGCTAAAAAGGCACAGAAGATATGATGGCACCCAGGTAAACATAGCAAGTAATATGACAGATTCAGACTTAGAAGAAAAACAGAGCATGGCAGAAATAACGATAACTAGACATGTTGGTGAGCTTGAACCACTCACCACAGAGCAATACATGGCATGACAAGGTAACCAACAATTTGATGGAATGAATATGAAGCTAAACATGGCAATTACATAGTCGTAGGATACATGGATCACTAGTAACAACCATGGCAAAAATTGATTAACATGTAAACAATCTGCCAGGAACATTTTCTAGCAAAAGTAGAGCAATATTAAGACATGCTAGAGTACTCCATAATTTCAAAAATGGGAATGGATGGATAGAGCATAACATGTGTAACAAAACATCCTTAGTGAACATCTCCAGATTATGCATAGATCTCATGGACACAGCAGGTTTACATAGCAACAAAATATAACAGATTCAGACTTAGCAGAAATGACTAAGTCACAGAAATCAGCAACATCATGGAGGCTACTTTGCATGCTTGTTCTAGTCACTACAGAGGTCCTAAAAATACAAGACTAGTACCACTGTAAATCTGGCATGATGTAGTTCAAATCACATGTAGAGCTCATGCTCATAGGATGCACACACAGAATGCAACGAAAAAGACAAATCACCAAGTTCTGATAACAGACAACAGTTGACATCACATAGCAGTTTTGCAACAATGATTAGGGCATCAAGATGAGCTCAAACAAACACGGCACAATGGAATCAAATGTAGAGCATCTCCCAATGAACATTTCGACATATTACATACACGAAACGGAGCAGTATGCATGGAGTTATGATGCAGAGAACATGGTAACATATTGCAAAATTTTACAGACTTGGAAATTCGAGGGGGAGGGGAAGTCAACCTCTCTGTTAGATCCAGATCGGGACGGAGGGAGTTCGCCGGAGGGGCTCGGGGCTGCACCGGCGGAGGAAGGAGAGGCCGTCGAGGGGGGCAGTCGGGGCCGGCCGGAGTTGGGGCCTCACCGGCGGAGGGTGGCGCGGGGACACGGCGGCGGGGCAGCGGGCGGAGCACGGGACGCTCCGGCGAGCTCGAGCTCGGGCTCGGGCTCCCATGGAGTCGCGGCAGGAGGGCGGCGGGGTCGCCTCGGGCGACGGCGGCGGAAGCGGAGGGCGGCGGCGCGGGAGCCAGGCGCGGCGACCGCGGGCGGCGGCGATTTCGTCCGGTGGCGCAGAGGAGCGGGGCTAGGGTTTGGACTGCGCGAAATTTCGGAGGAATGCACATATATATAGGTAGAGGGAGCTAGGAGTGTCCAAACGAGGTGCGGTTTTTGCCCACACGATCGTGATCGAACGACCGAGAGCATGGAGGGGGTTTTGCTGGGCTAGTGGGCTGTGGTCAAGGGGTGCTGGGCTGCAAAGAGAGAGGGGGTTTCGGGCTACGCGGTTAACCGTTGGGGCATCAAACGACCTCCAAATGGAACGAAATTTGACGGGCGATGTCGTGGAATTGTCACGGCAGATGTCCTCGGGTTAGGACTTAGTCGTGGAGCCATCGCAATTGGGAAGCTTGAAGGGGTTAAGTGGGACAAGGAACACGAGGGTTTATACTGGTTCGGCCCCTTACGGTGAAGGTAAAAGCCTACGTCCAGTTGAGGTGGTATTAATCAGGGTTTCGATAACCAGGGAGCTAAACAGCTATGCCCGGCTCTCGATCAGATTGTTGTCGCCCCTAAACCGCTGCCGGGTCGTCCCTTTCTATAGGGAGGTTGGCACCCAGCGGCCCTTAGAGTCCCGGCCGGCTCATAAGAGTGTCCGGCTCGGACTCTAAACAATACTTGCCTTACACTACAAGTCTACTATAACAATGATGATAACTATGGGCAATAAGCCATCGCCGGGTCTCAGCCCATCTCTGGCCCATTATCTTGAAACTTAGCTCCGGGCTTCTGGCAATGACCCTTAGTGTAACCCGGCCCTCCTGGCGGGTGACTCCCAGGTCTATATCCTCAACATTAGGCCCCAGATTGACTTGAGCCGGCTCGTGTCAATCTTCAACTCTGCCAACAGAAAAATCTCCGGCTTACCGTTCGTGTGAAGGTCATAACCCAGAGTGACGTCATTCTCCGGACTCCGGATAATCCGCCGTGACGTCATCCTCCATTAAGTCTGTTTTTTACTCCGCCAGATCCACAACGGATCTCTGCTTTTACTGTCTTTGCGAAAATCGAGGCGCCGTGAGGGGGAGATAACCACGCCGTGGTCTCCTTGAATCTCGCGCCCACTTATGACTTACCTTATAAATAGGCCGGCCCGGCACTCTCTTCTCACACTCTCCTTCTTCTTCCTCGCGCTGTCGTTCCTCTGCCCGAGCTTCTGCCGCCGCCGTCGCGCCCCTGATCTTCATCGACCCGGCCGCTGCATCACCCTGACCCGGACCAGATAACGGCGACCTTCGCTCTTCCTCAACTCCGGTGAGTCTTCTCTGCCTTGCTAGAACAGATCTGTGGTAGGGTTCCTCCCGTTCTTCGTGTTCGTCACCTTTGCCCAGAAACTCGGCAGTCCTCGTCACCACTGTAGTCGGTTGATCTTTATCCTTGCGTAAAACCACTGCGGTAGACGTTCGGAACTCATTTCATCTGCAAGAAATCCTCTTTTTACTGCCTAAGAACTGTGTTCAACCTCAAGAACTTCTCCTGCCTCTGTTTTTTAGGTCTAGAAAATTTTCTCTGCTCCGACTATTTTGATCCAAAAAAGTTACGGTAGTATGTGAAACCTGTTTACCACACTTAGTAAAAATGCAACCATTGAATCTCGGCGGCTTACATGTCCGGTTTAAAGAGAACCATGCTCTGTAAAATCCTCCGACTTAACTGCAGTAAGCCGTAGATGACCAACTTAACCTGAAAGCCCCGACAGCTTAGATAACCCACCATATCAATATATATCATTAGTCCCCTTCATAAGCCGTCACTGTAGTTTGAATGATAATCCCCGGCTTATAATTAACCCGGACACTTTTCTCTTCCTCATAGACCACCAACCGTCACCATGCCTCCCAAGGCTCCCATCACTTGCAACTGGATGAAATCCAACGTCACCGAAGAGACCCTGGCCAACTTTGTTAAGTCCGGATATCTGCCCAAGAAGGAAGTGATGTCCTACCGTGCCCCTGACCCGTCCGAAGAAAGACCTCAGCCGAGGGACGGGGAGGTAGTGATCTTTGCAGACCATATGAGCCGGGGCTTCGCACCGCCCGGCTCAAAATTCTTCCGGGACGTGCTCAACTTCTTTGACCTTCGGCCTCAGGATATAGGACCCAATTCCATATCCAACATCTGCAACTTCCAAGTTTTTTGTGAAGTATATCTTGGAGAAGAGCCGAGTCTGCTGCTCTTCAGAGAGCTGTTTTATTTGAACCGCCAAACCGAGTGCGCAAACGGTCCAAGTCTAGAGTTAGGCGGCATCTCCATCCAACGGCGCAGGGACTGTCTATTTCCTTACGCAGAACCGCCAAGTCACCCCAAGGACTAGAACATGACTTGGTTCTACTGCCAAGACACGTCCCCGGCTGGTGAGAGCCCGCTGCCCGGCTTTCGCCCAACGCGCCTGGAGCCGACTCATCCGCTATCCGACAAGCTGACTGCCGCGGAACGCCAGCTTCTGCTTCCAACGATCAATAAGATCAAGGCCCTACTAGGCAACGGTCTGAACGGAATAGACCTGGTCCGGGTCTGGATCTCATGGCGGGTGATCCCATTGAGCCGCCGCCCCGGCTTAATGTGTGAGTACACCGGGCGAAAGGATGACCCGCAGAGGCACAGTCGCAACGACCTTCCAGAAGACGTTGCCGAAGAAGAGACCAAGGCTCTATTAAACGAGAGCCTGGCAGACTGTGGAAAAACCGGGCTAGCCCCGTTCTGCAAGACCAATCCAGCCCCAGCGGTAAGCCGCTGACTTTAACCTTTCCATTTTTTTTACCTGTCATCTTACTAAGAACTCATTACTGTATTTCTCAGGCTGATGATAAATTCTGGCGGGTCAAGTATGACCATGAGGCGGCCAAGAAGGCCAGGAAGGCGAAGAAAGCCGCCAAGAGAGCCGCCCCTCACAAAAAGGGAAACAGACCCACTGCTTCGGAGCTGCTGCAATTAAGCGATAGCTCCGAGTCAGAGGTAACCCTTAAACCTTTAAACTCTTGCCATATTTATTGTTTGCTGCTGTCCACTTTACCATCATTTTGCTTATTGACAGGATGACACCGGCGCCAGTAACCCGGTGATTGAAGAGGTAACATTACTCCCCTCCGACTCGGAGCCTTTGCCACAGCTGAAAGTCCGAAGGGTAACCCGGAAAGTAAGCTTTTCTCATCCATTAGCTCATCAAGACCCTCAATTTCTTTTGAAGCAGCAGGTTCACGAAAGCCGGCGTCTCACCCGGGCCCGCAAGGACACCGACCTCTCCGCCGGGTTACCCGACGCGACAAGGAAACGTCGCACCGAGGTCTTTTCTCACTTGTACCCTTTTCATCCGTTGGCGGGTGTTATCCGTCAACCGCTTAATTCTTCTGACTCCAATTACCAGGAGACCTCCCCTTCTTCTGGTGACTCCATGCAGTCAAGTCTGCCGGCCTTCAAAACTGCACCCGGGTAATAACAATCACCTTACATTACCTGTCTGTATTTACTCCTTGTATGCCTAACACTTCTGTCTTTTCAGTGCCCAGGCAAAGCTCACCAAAAGAGCAAAGAAGACCAGGTCAGCCGGAGTGCCGGACTTGCCTGAGCCGGAGACGACGGCTCAAGATCCTCCAGCCGCCTCCGAGGCCACCATTCCCATGGATACGGCGCCTGAAGCCCCTGCCCCGACCACCAAGACAACGACCGAAGCGTCAGCTAATCCGGAGGCCTCCGGCTCAACCCCACCGGCTAACGACCCGGACGTGGTAATTACCCAGACGGAGTGTGTTGAGCCGGGGAGGCCGACCGCACTGGCCCAATGCTCCGCGAAGGGGGAGCTGCTGCGACCCCACCGGGCGAATCTGGATCTCTCGGGCTACCCCGATTTGAGCATTGGAGAGCTTGTTTCTGGCTACATCAGCCAGGTTCACAAGAGCCGGGACGCGGAGATCGCCATGGTCAATCAGATCCAACAAAAGTCTGAGGTAACCTTCTGCTGTCTTCTTACTTTCCGCATAGTGATCCTTGTCATGCTAGCCCCCAAGTCTATAACTTATACTTGGCATAGGTTGTAGACTTAGAGTCTGGCTTACTTAATTGAACCAGCAGTACGTAGATAGACACGTTCAATATGCATTAGCCCCCAAGTGCCAAGTGTCTTTGCTTGGAAAGTGCTTGGGACTTATACAATGACTGTTTAATAACCCGGAAATATATGCAGGCTACTGGCAAGAAATTTGAGTCGGACCTTGCGGGTCTCAAGAGCCGGTTAAAAACTCAAGAGATGGAGACCCGGAAGGCGAATGCCAAGTTTGTCTCCAGCATCGCCGCTCAGGAGAAATTGAAGACTGAATTCGACGCTGAGCGGAAGGCCTGGGCTGAGGAGAAAGCCGCACTGGTGACCCGGGCAGAACAGGCGGAGAAGGCCCTCACTGAGAAGACCGCTGAGCTCTCCGGTCTAAAGCACCAGGTTTCCCAAATGGTGGCTGCTATCTTCGGTAAGTCGCCTCACCGGCTTTCATCAAGTCTGCACATGTTACGATTCACCCTTGTCACCGGCTTACCTGACCTTTATTAAACAGGTCCCAGGAGTGCCAACCTCAACCAGAGCGTGGTCACCAAGCTAAAGGCCGTGTACACCCTGGTGGAACAACTCTACACCGTGTCACAGCGCGCCTTAGCTGTGGTGGCCCTATCCAATGAGGTGCCAACCCATCTGGCTGAAGTCCTGCGCCGGCTCGCAGTTTTGCCACAGCGAATCCAAGAGCTACGTCGAGCCTCCGCAAGATCCGGAGCAATTGCCGCGCTGAGCCGGGCCAAAGCCTTCCTGCCGGAGCTAGACCCGGCAGACATCGCCCTGGGTTACCCCAGCCTGAAGGAAGACGGCTCCACCTTCGACCAGAAGGATTTCGCGGCATGCGTGAAGGCTGTACGCCCGGTGGCCACCATCATCGGGAACGACACCGACTTAACCAAGTATCAGCCGGGGTACAACGCGGAGAATCAGAGGATTCCAACCCCTCGCTATGAAGCTCTTAGTCTGATTCCTCCGGCTCGCCAACACACCTACGCCCCCGAGATTGACCCGGCCGGGTTAATTGACGAAGAAGCTCAGTTCGAAGCTCTCGGCGGTATCAACTGGAAGTCGTCGACCTTCAAAGCCTTGGGATCAGCCGGAGCAGAAGATGAGCCGGGGACTTCGACTCAGCAGGCGTCATAAACCGGCTAGCGGCTCACCAAACAACGCTCCACCCTTGAAACTTTGAAAGATTTTTGTAATAGAATAAGTGCAACAATTTATCTCTGTCGTGCCATCGTGCACGTAATGAATGCTGAAATCCTTTGAAGTCATTCTTTTGATGCTCCTCCGGGTCATAATTATCCTTCGTGCTTCTCAACCTTTAAAAAAGTACCTTCAAGCATCTGCATAGAAAGGTAAATCACAAGTCTCAAGACGGCTTACCACCCTCCGGATTAAATGACCCGGGTAGCATGGTTGGTATCTTAACTCTAATGGACTTGTCTTGATGACATCCAGGATGTTCAATTAACAAGATAACTCCAAAATTAAGCCGGTCAAGCGAAACCCGGCCATGCACACGTTGTCATAATCAGAGTAGACTTTGCGATAAATCGGAACTTAGGGGCTTCCAGTTCGAATACGACCAGAGACCCGGCCCGAAAGGGGTTTAAGCCAAGATTCGGATACGATCATATAGCCCCCAATGGGTGTGGCGATGCCAATCAAGAGGGTACCGACAGCTATGTTCTCTTGGGTTCGAATACGACCCATGTTTGAACAGGAAGCCCCCAAGTGATTCTGAAAATTGTTTAACGACGCTGATTCGAATACGATCCACGTCGGTTCTCAGAGGGGTTACACTATGATTCAAATATGACCAAAGGCAACCTCCCAATGAGCTCGGCACTTTGCCAATCAAATGGGTATCGACAGCTATGTTCTCTTTGGTTCGAATACGACCCATGTTTGAACAGGAAGCCCCCAAGTGATCTTACTGCTTACGGCTAGACTCAAATGCGATCATAAGCCGGATCCTCCTTTCAAATTAGTATGACACGTATATTTGGAGGAGAAAAAAGGACAGAGGTCCTGCTTTATTGCTTATCATAATATATATATATGTCTGAGATAAATATGTACACCACAAGAGCCGGTAGCTCAAGTGTAATAAGGCCAAAGCTGAGCGATATTCCACGGCCGACGGGTCTCCTCCTCAGATTTACGCGAATCTTTACGCTCCCGAACATCAATGAGGTAATATGACCCGTTGTGCAAGTTCTTACTGACCACAAAGGGCCCTTCCCAAGGTGGGGATAATTTGTGTGCATCTGTTTGATCCTGGATGAGCCGGAGCACAAGGTCGCCTTCCTGGAAGACCCGGGTTTTGACCCGGCGGCTATGATAACGGCGCAGGTCTTGTTGGTAAATCGCTGAACGGGCTGCTGCCACATCACGCTGTTCATCCAACAAGTCCAGAGCAACTTGGCGCGCCTGTTCATTGTCCGTCTCAACATAAGCCGCCACACGAGGTGAATCGTGACGGATGTCGCTAGGGAGGACCGCTTCTGCCCCATAAACCATGAAGAAAGGCGTGAAGCCAGTAGACCTGTTAGGAGTAGTGTTGATGCTCCATAAGACGGAGGGCAACTCCTCCACCCAACAACCCGGCGTCCGTTGCAAAGGGACCAAAAGCCGGGGTTTGATGCCCTTCAGAATCTCCTGGTTAGCTCTCTCAGCTTGACCATTGGACTGGGGATGAGCCACTGAAGAAACATCAAGCCGGATATGCTCTCGTTGACAAAACTCCTCCATAGCGCCTTTGGACAGATTAGTGCCATTGTCTGTTATGATGTTGTGCGGAAAGTCGAAGCGGAAGATCACCTTTTTCATAAATTGAACCGCCGTGGCTGCATCACACTTGCTAACTGGCTCAGCTTCCACCCACTTCGTGAATTTGTCCACTGCCACCAAGAGGTGGGTCTTCTTATCCTTGGACCGTTTAAAAGGCCCGACCATATCAAGCCCCCAGACCGCAAAGGGCCAAGTGATCGGGATCATCCTCAATTCCTGAGCCGGCACATGAGCCCGTCGGGAGAACCTCTGACAACCATCACACTTACTGACCAAGTCCTCCGCATCAGCGTGAGCCGTCAACCAATAAAAACCATGACGGAATGCCTTGGCCACAAGGGATTTTGAGCCGGCATGATGGCCGCAATCCCCTTCATGGATCTCGCGCAAGATCTCTTGACCTTCCTCAGGGGAAATACAACGCTGAAATACCCCTGAAACACTGCGATGATGCAACTCGCCGTTGATAACAATCATTGACTTGGCCCGCCGGATTATTTGCCTGGCCAAAGTTTCATCCTCAGGCAACTCTCCCCGGGTTATATAAACCAAGTACGGCATTGTCCAGTCTGGTATGACATGAAGAGCCGCCACCAGTCGTGCCTCCGGGTCAGGGATAGCCAAGTCCTCCTCTGTAGGCAACTTAACCGAAGGGTTATATAGGACATCCAGGAAAGTGTTAGGCGGCACCGGCTTTCGCTGAGAGCCGAGCCGGCTTAAAGCATCAGCCGCCTCGTTCTTCCTGCGATCAATGTGCTCCACTTGATATCCCTGAAAGTGCCCAGCAATGGCATCAACCTCGCGGCGATAAGCCGCCATGAGGGGATCCTTAGAATCCCAAGTGCCTGATACTTGTTGAACCACCAAATCTGAGTCCCCAAAGCACCGTACCCGGCTTAAGCTCATCTCCTTAGCCACCCGAAGACCATGGAGTAAGGCCTCGTATTTAGCCGCATTGTTAGTGCAAGGAAACATCAATTGTAGCACATACTGGAACTTGTCACCCCTAGGGGAAGCCAATACAACACCAGCCCCCGAGCCCTCCAGCTGCCTGGACCCATCAAAGTGAATAGTCCAATAGGTGTTATCCGGCTTCTGCTCAGGACATCACTTGAGGCGCCTGCTCCACCTCCTGGCGTGCTTGGTCTGCTACGTAGAAGGCTCCATTATGAGCCGGGCCATGACCAGGGGGCGGGTCATGGCGTCGGACATTACTTGAGCCGGTCGCCGAGACCATGTGCCGGCTGTAACTCGGGCTCTGCCCTAGACGAGGGGTTGAATGGATCCTATCCCGGCTGTAGGAGTACGCCTCTTGCTGCACCAGCGCTGTCTGGAGGAGTTCTCTGACCCGGCGGGTCTCAATAGCCGTCGGAGAGTCGCCATCAACAGGCAGAGCCGCCAGCCGTGCCGCTGCGGTGACCATGTTCTCTAGCGGGTTATTATAATGGCCCGGGGGTATTGGCACATACTGAGGCGGGGCGGGGGGCCCCTGGGGAGGCCCCATCACTCGTGGTTGAATAAGGGGTCCAGATCCGGGTGCTACAACCCCCGGCGGGTGACTAGACCCTGCACCCGGTGTGTTGAAGAGGTTGCGCGGATCGTAAACCGGCGGGAGTCGAGATTGAGCCTTTTGATGCCTTCTTCTCATGACCTCATTGGCCGCGTTCTGATCCATCGTGAGTTGGAAGGACTGCGCCTGAATCAGCTGAGTCCGGGCATCGAGAGCCGCCCGCTCCGCAGCCAGTCTGATCCCTTCCGCTGCAAGGTCCTCTTTAGCTTTTATCAGATCCAATTTTAGCTGTGCCACCGCCGCATCATGCTGAACTTGATCCGCCGGGTCGACCGTTGCGGTTAACAGGGCCGTCATCTTATCCGTGAGATCCATCAGCACCTGAGCCGGGGAAGGCACCGGGTTTTCCGATCCGGAAGCGGGGTTCTGAACAGGCTGCGCACCAGCCGTAAAAACTCCAACCTGACTTGGCGGCTCAAAAAGGTCCGGAATACTGCTGCCATCGGAATAACTCATGAGCCTGCCATCTTGAAGTTGGTACAACGAGTTTGACTCATCAGCGGCCGACTCGCCGTCAGAGCCGGCGGCCGCCTCATCCCCAGACCCAGATGGATCAGAGGGCCCTCCGTGGATGCATCCCACAAAAGCGCGCTTTAAGGCAGGCCGGGCCCGGGCGGGTCGTGCCCGCTGAGCCGTTTCGATGAGACCGGCGCGGAGATCCGGCTCGGGGCCCGGCTCTCCAATCTTGCCGATGAAGACATGAATTCCACCGAAGGGGACCCGGTACCCGTACTCCACTGAGCCGGCGTCGGGGCCCCAGTCCGCATCGTCGATGTAGAGCTTGCCGCGACGACTCTTGGTCATCCGGCCCACAGCGTATCCCTTGAGCCCTTCGAAGCTGCCCTTCAAGAACTCAAATCCACCGTGCGCCAGCCCCACGGTGGGCGCCAACTGTCGTGGAATTTTCACGGCAGATGTCCTCGGGTTAGGACTTAGTCGTGGAGCCATCGCAATTGGGAAGCTTGAAGGGGTTAAGTGGGACAAGGAACACGAGGGTTTATACTGGTTCGGCCCCTTACGGTGAAGGTAAAAGCCTACGTCCAGTTGAGGTGGTATTAATCAGGGTTTCGATAACCAGGAAGCTAAACAGCTATGCCCGGCTCTCGATCAGATTGTTGTCGCCCCTAAACCGCTGCCGGGTCGTCCCTTTCTATAGGGAGGTTGGCACCCAGCGGCCCTTAGAGTCCCGGCCGGCTCATAAGAGTGTCCGGCTCGGACTCTAAACAATACTTGCCTTACACTACAAGTCTACTATAACAATGATGATAACTATGGGCAATAAGCCATCGCCGGGTCTCAGCCCATCTCTGGCCCATTATCTTGAAACTTAGCTCCGGGCTTCTGGCAATGACCCTTAGTGTAACCCGGCCCTCCTGGCGGGTGACTCCCAGGTCTATATCCTCAACAGGCGGTCTACCTGTGCTATACCAAGGCCACTCGGCAATTCTCGGCCCATTCCGAGAATGTTTTTCTCCTGCTCACGAAACAAGGACTGAGAGGGGTGACGGGCGCGTGTGGGAGTGTCGGATCACGAAACGGACAACGAGGAAAAGAACCGGATGCAAGTTTTGAAAAGCATGATGATGCAATGCAGATGATGACATGACAAAATGCAACACGCAAGCAAATGACAAGGCAAGGACGGCGAATAACTGGCAGACACATGGCGCATCGGAGCCGGGGCGTTACAATACCCCCCGATACTACCATAGATTCATCAAAATAAGCGATCAACACATAGAAAGCAGAATCTGTCAAAAACAGGACAGTCTGTAGCAATCTGGAAGTTTAGTAAACTTCTGTAACTCCAAAAAAATCTAAAAAAATATGAAAATTTAAAAAAATTGTACAGAAGTAATGTGCGAAAAGTTTCAGACCCATTTGACTTTCCAGTAAAAATTGTAAATTCACGCACTACAGCCAAAGTTTCTGTTTTTGTACTGCACATAGTAAACAAGCAATCTAATCATCCTAAAACCAAAGCTTGGCACATTATTTTTTATAATAAAATGGATATATACAAGGGGATAATTATTTTCAGAGAAGCTTCCGTGAATTTTTTTACATTGTTTCCATGAGCATGAACACAAGTGTTCAAGGTCGACCCTCACTTCTCCAATGCATAACCATCCAAGCACTTCTCTTTATTGAAAAACTTTTTAGGCATGAGAGGCAAGTAAATTTTTTTGGACTTTCATTCTTAATTTTTTTTGTATGTTTCACCCACAACTAAACAGAAACAAAAAGGAAAAACAAAATCTACTTAGTGAAGAAAGCAAACAAGCACACACGAGAATATGAACCCCACGCTATTGCTCACCGGCAACGGCACCAGAAAAGAGCTTGATAATCCCCAAGTGCAGGGACTCATCATAGCAATTCCCAAAGGTGGAAGTGATAAGTATGGAGTGTCGAACCCACAAGGAGCTAAAGGTGAGATCAATATTCTCTCAAGTCCTATCTGCCACTTATACGACTCTACGTACACCAAACGTTTGCTTCCAACTAGAAACGAGAAATAAAACTACGTTGTGGGTATGAAGAGGATAACTTTGCATGGTATCGGAGAGCGAAAATATAAAAGTAGGTGCTGTTATCATAAAGTTAGAATATATTACTAAATATTATAAATAGCGAGTGTGGAATAATGGTGAGTCGGTGTGCGGAATTATCCTAGGCAATTGTTAACAAGACCGGTAGTCGTCATTGCAATTTCATATGAGGGAGAGGCATAAGCTAACATACTTTCTCTTCTTGGATCATATGCACTTATGATTGGAACTCTAGCAAGCATCCGCAACTAATAAAGATCATTAAGGTAAAACCCAACCATAGCATTAAAGCATCAAGTCCCCTTTATCCCATATGCAACAACCCCCTTACTCGGGTTTATGCTTCTGTCACTCAGGCAACCCACTATAAGCGAATCATGAATGTATTGCAACACCCTACAGCGAGAATCCCTCATGCTTGCGCGACACGGAGGGCACAATAGAACAGCACCAAAATAAAACATACAACTCGTACCAATCTAGATCATCAATCAACCCAAAGACAAAGGATATCTACTCAAAACATCATAGGATGGCAACACATCATTGGATCATAATATGTGGCATAAAGCACCATGTTCAAGTAGGGATTACAGCGGGGTGCGGGAGAGTGGACCGCGTAAAAGAGATGAGGATGGTGATGATGGTGGTGATGTTGATGAAGACGATCACCGCGGCGATGATTCCCCTCCCGATGGCACTCCGGTGCCACCGAGAGAGAGGAGGAGAGGTTCTCCCCCTTGTGCTTCCTCCTCCATGGCCTCCCCCCTAGACGGGGAGAGGTTCTCCCTCTGGTCCTTAGCCTTCATGGCGATGATGGCCCCTCCGGGATCCTCCTCCATGGCCTCCGGTGATGATGGCCCCCTCCGGCAGGGTGCCAAAGAGGGCCTAGATTGATTTCTCGTGGCTACAGAGGCTTGCGGCGGCAGAACTTCCGATCTAGGTTATTTTCTGGAGGTTTCTGTATTAATAGGATTTTTTGGCGTAGGTCTCACGTTAGGGGGGGGGTCTCCAAGTCGTCCACGAGATAGGGGCCCACGCCCAGGGGGTGGGCGCGCCCCCCACCCTCGTGGACAGCCCGGGACTCTTCTGGCCCATCTCTTTTACTCCGGGGGCTTCTTTTGGTCCATAAAAAATCATCAAAAATTGGCACGTCAATTGGACTCCGTTTGGTATTCCTTTTCTGCGATACTCAAAAACAAGGAAAAAACAGAAACTGGCACTGGGCTCTAGGTTAATAGGCTAGTCCCAAAAATCATATAAAATATCATATAAATGCATATAAAACATCTAAGATGGATAATATAATAGCATGAATACTTCATAAATTATAGATGCGTTGGAGACGTATCAGCGTGCCATTTCCACCCAGTCTGCCCTTATGCCGTGATTCAGGAACACCAATCGGCTTAAGGTCAAGAATAAAGTCAATACAAAACTCAATGACCTCCCCATTTTCATGGCCCTTGGAGATGCTTCCTTTTGGCCTAGCACGGTTATGAACATATTTCTTTAAGACTCCCATGAACCTCTCAAAGGGGAACATATTGTGTAGAAATACAGGACCCAGAACGTTAATCTCTTCTCATAGGTGAACTAGGACGTGCGTCATGATGTTGAAGAAGGATGGTGGGAACACCAACTCGAAACTGACAAGTCATTGCACCAAATCATTCTCTAACCTTGGTATGATTTCTGGATCGATTACCTTCTAAGAGATTGCACTGAGGAATGCACATAGCTTCACAATGGCTAATCGAACGTTTTCCGGTAGAAGCCCCCTCAATGCAACTGGAAGCAGTTGCTCATAATCACGTGGCAGTCATGAGACTTTAGGTTCTGGAACTTTTTCTCTGCCATATTTATTATTCCCTTTATATTCGACGAGAAGCCAGATGGTACCTTCATATTGAGCAGGCATTCAAAGAAGATTTCCTTCTCCTCTTTGGTAAGAGTGTAGATGGCATGACCCTGATGTATGCCGTCTTTTCCGTGCATACGTTGCTGGTCCTCCCGTGCCTCCGGTGTATCTTTTGTCTTCCCATACACGCCCAAGAAGCCAAGAAGGGTCATGCAAAGATTCTTCGTCACGTGCATCACGTCGATTGCAGAGCGGACCTCTAGGTCTTTCCAATAGGACATGTCCCAAAATATAGATTTCTTCTTCCACATGGATGCGCGTCCATCAGCGTCATTCAGAACAGGTTGTCCGCCAGGACCCTTTCCAAAGATTACCTTCAAATCCTTGACCATATCATGTACATCAGCACCAGTACGGTGGCGAGGCTTCATCCAGTGATCCGCCTCACCTTTGAAATGCTTGCCTTTCTTTCTTACGGGATGCCTGCTCGAAAGAAATTAATGATGTCCCAGGTACACATTTTCTTATAATTATTCAAATATATAATGTCGGTATCATCCAAACAGTGCATGCATGCGCGGTATCCCTTGTTTGTTTGTCCTGAAAGGTTACTGAGAGCAGGCCAATCATTGATGGTCACGAACAGCAACGCTTGTAGGTCAAATTCTTCCTGATCGAGTTCATCCCATGCACGTACACCTTTTCCATTCCACAATTGTAAGAGTTCTTCAACTAATGGCCTTAGGTACACATCAATGTCATTGCCGAGTTGCTTAGGGCCTTGGATGAGCACTAGCATCATAATGAACTTCCGCTTCATGCACAACCAAGGAGGAAGGTTATACATACATAGAGTCACAGGCCAGGTGCTATGGTTGCTGCTCTGCTCCCCAAAAGGATTAATGCCATCTACGCTTAGACCAAACCATACGTTCCTTGCGTCACCTGCAAAGTCCTCCCAGTACTTTCTCTCGATTTTTCTCCACTGCGACCCATCAGCGGGGACTCTCAACTTCATGTCTTTCTTACGGTCTTCTCTGTGCCATCGCATCAACTTGGCATGCTCTTTGTTTTGGAACAAACGTTTCAACTGTGGTATTATAGGAGCATACCACATCACCTTGGCAGGAATCTTCTTCCTGGGGCGCTCGCCCTCGACATCACCAGGGTCATCGCGGCTGATCTTATAGCGCAATGCACCGCATACCGGGCATGCGTTCAAATCCTTGTACTCACCGCGGTAGAGGATGCAGTCATTAGTGCATGCATGTATCTTCTGCACCTCTAACCCTAGAGGGCAGACATCCTTCTTTGCTTCATACGTACTCTCGGGCAATTCGTTGTCCTTTGGAAGCATCTTCTTTAACATTATCATCAACTTTTCAAATCCCTTGTCAGATACACCATTCTCGGCCTTCCATTGCAGCAATTCCAGTGTGGTGCCCAGCTTTTTCTTGTTAGCTTTGCAATTCGGGTACAACAATTTCTTGTGACCCTCTAACATGCGCTGCAACTTCTTCTTCTCCTTTTCACTTGCGCAGTTTCTCTTTGCATCGGCAATGGCCCGACCTATAGAGGTTCTTGGAAGCAAAAGGAAGTGAAGCGCAAGAACTGGAGATAGGATGATCTCCATTCTCCATAATGGAGAGTCAGGGTCTATATTGTTTTATGCTATTTTACCTTAAAGAGGGTATTTAGGTCCTACCTAATACTGATGATCATGTGCTAAGAACAAAGTAGGGTTGGTTCGATGACTATCAGGATGATGATCGTATGACTTGTTATTAATAACGAGTAGAAGTTGTATGATGATGATTAGTAGGACTTGTTATTATGATGATGCATGATGCGAGCATGAAGAGTTATTATATATCTGTGGGTGAAATGAACATGGATTGGATTGAAGTGAAGGCAACATGCATGTGGTGCATGTCGAAAGTAGTACAATCCAAACTTGATCAAGTTAGGATTAGTATTACTTTCGACATGCACCACATGTTGCCTCACTTCAATCTAAGTCATGTTTAGGCATAGCAGTAGCAGTAGCACGGAGATAAGAGAGGACACATCTCTCTATCAGCTACCTATACCAACCTAAATTAACCCCCAAAACCCCTAAACCACCTCCTTTCAAAAAAAACAGCCGCTGAAATGCTGACGCGTGGAAGCTTATTGGTCTACCAACCGGGACCAAAGGCCCTCCTGCCTGGGCTCGCCGGAGCGGGCACGTGGAGGCCCATCTGTCCCGGTTTGTATAAGAACCGGGACTAAAGGCCTAGGGCATTAGTAACGACCCTTTAGTCCCGGTTCCCCAACCGGGACAGAAGGGCCTTATGAACCGGGACAAATGGGCCTTTTTCTACTAGTGCTAGATCATCAGCGGGCTCATCTGATGCCTCTTCTTTAGCTTCTTCCCACATTGCCAGCTCAGCTTCTTCCCCCATTGTTGTACCATCGTATTCAGGGAACCCATGGCCAGGATAGCTGTCGTCGTCCTCTTCTTCTTCATTGTCTTTCATCATAACCCCTCTTTCTCCGTGCTTGGTCCAAACATTATAGTGGGGCATGAAACCGGACTCAAACATGTGGACGTGAATGGTTCTTGACTTAGAGTAATTCTGATCATTCTTACAGCCAGCACATGGACAAGGCATAAAAGCATCCGCCCGCTTGTTTGCCTCAGCCGCAAGCAGAAAAGCTTGCACGCCATTAACAAACTGGGGAGAGCATCAGTCATCGTACATCCATTGCCGACTCATCTTCATTACACAGCACCGAATAGACCAAATTAATACAAGTTCATACAACACTTAAATGCAACATACAAATAACTCTCTAGCTAAAGCATTTAAATGCAACAACAAATGCGATCAAGATCGCAACTAAGGTAACAATTGATCCAACGGCATAATGATACCAAGCCTCACTATCAATGGCATATTTTCTAATCTTTCTAATCTTCAAGCGCATTTTCTCCATCTTGATCTTGTGATCATCGACGACATCGGCAACATGCAACTCCAATTCCATCTTCTCCCCCTCAATTCCTTTCAATTTTTCTTTCAAATACTCGTTTTCTCTTTCAACTAAATTTAACCTCTCGACAATAGGGTCGGTTGGAATTTGCGGTTCACATACCTCCTAGATAAAAATATCTATGTCAACTTGATGGGCATAATTTGTCATAAACAACAAAATGCAACAAATAGTTATAAAGGAGAATATACCACATCTGAATCATAACCCAGATGAGGGTCGACGGGGACGGATATCAAAACCATGGCACTATGTATAACAAACAACGTACGGGTAAGATAATTATATGAGTAACTATATATCTAAATCACACAAACATGATTTTTTATATAAAAAAGATAAGAACAAGAGGCTCACCACAAGGTGGTGCCGTTGACGGGACGGTGCGGGTGATCGACGGTGGTTACGACGGATACGGGAAGGCACTAAGTAAACCACACCTACATATGCAAACTAAGAGTTATTTTGACCTCAAATTGCATATAAATCAAATACTACCACATATAATTCCTCCCAAAATAAAACCCACAAATCACTATACTTATAGAGCATTGCAAGAGCTAATCTAGCAATGAGAGATGAAAGCACAAAGTTGCTAACCTTTGTGATCACTTGGATGGATGGGGTGCCTTCAAATCTTCACAAATTTTGGCAAAAACGGAGTGTGAGCTCGAGAGGAAGATGAAGAAAACAGAGGAGAGAGGAAAGGGGAAGAACAGAGCGCTCGGGCTGGACGAAGGAGTTTATATAGGATGACCATTAGTATCGGTTGGTTATACGAACCGGGACTAAAGGTGCATCTCTAGTCCCGGTTCATATAACCAACCGGTACTAAAGGTGCTGGTGGGCCCCAACCTGACACAAGCCTGCCACCGCGTCTTCAGTACCGGTTCGTGGCACGAACCAGTACTAAAGGTTCGCCACAAACCAGTACTAATGATCATCGCCCGCCTAGTCGTTGGAACCGGCACTAATGAGCACATTAGTGCCGATTTCAGTTACAAAACGGGACTAATGTGCTTCACATTAGGCCCTTTTTCTACTAGTGCACCCCTCCTCTTCAGGGAAAATCCCAACGCAATTTACAAGTAGCAGAGGGTCGGTCCGTGGCGGCACTACATGGGTGCAATCACTGTTAGGGAGAAGCACTACAATGGTGAAAAGACGGGGTTGTTTGGCACATTCATGTCCGTCTAGGCCCACCACCAGCCCGATGGGACAAGAGGATATGACAAAGATAGTGGGCTCCCAACATGGGAGAAACACGGGCGAGGACGGTGAGGCCCTGTCAGATCAGCTGACGATGGCGGACATGGCACCCCAGGGTATGTAAGACATGGGAGTGATCACCCATACCCATACGGCCCATTCCCTCGGATCAGGAGGGCGAGCCCTGGAAAAAAATCTATGACCACACTAAGAGCATCTACAGTCGGGCGCGTCAAACCGTTCCCAACCGCCCGGGCAGACAGATCAGTCACTGACCAGCCAAAAAAGTAGACCCGCTCGGCCTCCTCAAACCGGTCCCAAACGTCGGGTTGTCCTGCACCCCTCATATCCAGCGCAAATCTACGGCGGACATGGGGAGGCCAGCCAGGCTCACCCTAGCCGCCACAAATATCCCCTTCGGACAAATCCGAGATCGAAATCAATCAGTCCGCTCTACTCTCTCTTTATCCATCTCCTCAACTCCTAGTCCCCTCTGCTTTTCGATCGATGGCCAGCGCAGGTAGCAGCGCTGGCTCCAATGGCAGATCCGGCAGCTCCGACGAGTGGGCGAGCCTGCTGTGAGATGCAAAGCCAGGCGATGTGGAGGAGATCGCCCTTTGCATCGCTTTGAGGTGGCCACAGTTGGACTAGGGCGGCAGCAGCAGAACGGTTCCGCCATGGCCGTCACCCATCGATGCAGCACCAGCAACATCGTCGGGCCCTCCTACCCGCCACGCAGCTTCGACCGCTCCAGGCCTATCTATGTACGCCGCCCCCACTACAAGCTCAATCTGCTTCGGATGGGGTAACCAGCCACCGCTGGGTCCTCGCGCCGGCGCTGGCACGGACAAGGACGAGGACGCTCGAATCTGAGGCACGGGCAGCCCACCGCGAGCGGCAGCGGATGAGGGAGAGGGCGACAGTGGGTGAGCATTGGCCGCGCGTCGGTCAATCCCGAGGACGTGCTCCCTTACGACGGTAGAGACGGATGCGCGGCGAGAATGCCAAGGCGCTTCGGCTCGCCATCAAGCTGTCGGAGCACGAGGCATCTAAGGAGGTGGTGGCCAAGGCGAAGGCGGTCCGACATGCGAAGGAGTAGGATCGCTTGCTCCGGAGGCTGATGGGCCAAATATGCTCCGACAATGACTCGGACGTAACAGAAGGCTCCAGCTCTGACGTTGACGCCTACACGAATGGGCACAATCGCACCGGTGACCACAAGGGGAAAGGCCCAGCAAGGAAATGGTGATTCCCTCTGCCCTTCTTAGTTTTATCCATGTTTTTTGTAGCATCGAACGTTGATCCTTTTGTCCGGCGATGAACTATGATGCTTTTGTATCAGAGGAATTTAGTCTGATTGTTGCTATTAAGAGCATCTCCAACAGGCGCCCAAAAAGAGCTCCGCGCGTTAAATTTTTTTTTTTTGCGCCGAACAGCTCCAACAGATGCTGTAAAATATTGCGTGCTAAAAAGTTTTGGGCACGCGTTGAAAAACGCTATCGCGCACAGCATATTTTGGGCTCCGGATTACGCACGAGTCACAATTTGCACTGCGTGCTTTTTCTAGCGCGCGTTTTAGGGCGTCTGCTAAAGCAATGTTGGTCCCGGTGCATAAAAAGTGCTACAGTGGCGCGCTATAACTTTTGTTGGGTGCGAAATTTTTGTGCGCCTATTGGAGATGCTCTAAGTGTGTTCATCATGTTCATCTACGTAGCGTTGCATGGATTTCGAGGTTTAGATACGAGGGACATGGCTGTGGGAGCAGACAAATGAGGGGTCCACAGTAACTAACTGCCCGCGGATTCGTGGGGGCACGTCCGCGGGCGTTTGAGGGACCGGACTTTGTGTGTGGGGCTGTAGATACTTTAAGCCATGAGACTGTCCTTAATATTGCCAATACTTGTTCCTTGAAAATTGAGGGGTCGAAAACCATCTTCCAGAAATAGCATCTTTGGGATCAGTTAGAGCAAAACTTAGTCCCTTTGCTATAGATCATAAAAAACAGCTGGGGGGGGGGGGGGGGGGGGGGGGGGGGACCTAAGTTTTAGCACGTGACAAAGATATATTTTTGGCGTTTCTTTCAGTTTTTGGGCGCCCTCATCAGCACAAAACAACTGAGTTGTTGCACAAATTGAGGTCTGTGAAGTAGCCAGATATGAAAACAGTTTGAGTACCGAGGGAAAATGGAGGAAAAGCTGAACGATTTGAAACCTCTGAATTTCTTTTACATCTGCGATCTCAATCTCATGGAAGTTTTGGAGAACAAACATGAGGTTTCAATCTCATGGCAGTTTTCTCTTGGGCACTTCTCTGTGCAAACACCTCACCTGCGGAGTTCTTATAAAACTTCCTAGATGAACAATACGAAAAGTTCACGCAGTTCACTTTCCTGCATCATTGCACAAGGCATGTCACTGTAGTTCCTGTACTTTCCCTAAACTGTGGTTTTCAATTCATGCATTTCGGAGGAGGCCTTGAGCAGTATCAGCCGTGCCACATATATCTTCAATAGCCTTGTTGTGGACTCTCCCTCGAAACCTTCACCCGCAGGGTACGTCCCTCCAGAACCTGCAGAAATTCAAAGTGAAAACCAGATTTCTGAGCTGACACCGAAACCAACCGGTTGTTACACTGACCTGCTTGTTGAGAGAATTGATCGCGTAGTACGATTGCTCCTCCGTCGCCATTGTGACAAAACCAAATCCCCTTGAACGCCTGGTCCCTCCTCTGCGCTCATAGTAGACTACTCTAGCATCAACCACTTCGCCGTGCGCGCTGAACAGCTTCTCCAACCATGAGTCGTCCACTTGCCACGGCAGATTGCACACGAAGATTTCGAACGGAGACCCAGATTGACGGGGAGCTGTGATATATACCGTCAGAGGTCTGACACTGCCATATATCGCCTGTAATGTCCAGATGAAAAGTTAATCAGCGAAGCCCAAAGCATAAGGTTTCTACAGCCTGCCTTTAGCATATGAACTGAACTACACATCAGACATTTCTAAAAGCTACCAGAAAGGAAATAGTTTAAAGATCACTCTGGTGTACATACTTCATACCACCCATGAATCAAATAAGCTAGTAAAAAGAGTTAACAGAATGAAGGGACCGATTAAGTTGGCTCGTATTAAAGTATAAATACTCACGTATGAAGCTACAGAAGCCCCCATGAAGCTACAGAAAATACTCACGTATCCATGGTACATTCTAACAGCCTTCTCAGCCTCCTGAACAGTACTCATGGTGACATACCCAAATCCACGGCTCTGGCCCGTTTTGTCATCGTAAATGACCTGCACACATCTGCACTTTAGAACAAGGAGAGAAAAAACCATATATCCTGCTAGCTGCATCAGCAGTACTGATGAAATTCTCTAAAAAAACAGTGCTGATGAAACAGATTTCCAAACAAACGGTCCATTCATGCCGGTGACGGATTTGGGGCATATTTTTCATATATCATAGAACGAATAAGGATGATGAAGAGCTAAAAAGGCTCACCTCTGAGAAAACAACGACTCCGGCATGCTGGAAATTCAGTGCGAGAGAGTCGTCGTCAGTGTGGTAGGGTAGGTTCCCGACATACACTGTGGACCACTCTGACGCATATTCCTCTGGTGTGTCCTCCCAGTACTCTTCATACTGGTCCGGCTCTGGCTCCGGCAGGTGGTGGCTGGCAGTGGCCTGGTAAGTAAGTTGAGCGGTTTGAGCATTGCCTCTTTCAGCTATTGCCGCAGGGTAAGCTCTTGGTGCACTGACAGTTGGCTGTACAGGGTGAGTAATTTGTGCATTGTGAGCGTTGTTTAAACCTCTTCCAGTTTTTGCCACGGGCTGTGGCCTTGGTGCACTGACAGTTGGAGCAGCTACAGGATAAGTAACTTGAGAAGTGTGAGCGTTGTTTGAACCTCTTCCAGTTCTTGCCGCAGGGTGTGGCCTTGGTACACTGACAGTTGGCGCTACAGAATAAGTAACTTGAGAAGTGTGAGCACTGCCTGTGCTACCTTCAGCTCTTGTCGCAGGGAATGCTCTTGGTGCACTGACAGTTGGGGCTACATTCAGTGCGGTTCTAATTGAAGTATGTATTTGCTGGTTTTGATTCACAACATTCTGAAGAGGACTCCGATTGCCAAGAGAAGGGCAGCCGACTGCCGCCATTGCTGGGTACACTGCATTTTCCTTTTCTGGATGAGATGCTGGAAGCCCTTTGCACTTGGACGCAAGCCTCAATGTTTTCCACTTAGTTTCCTTATCAGTAGCATGACAATGATCATCAATCGAGAGACCTTTACCCCAATAATCGCACGGAGCTCGGACGTCACACACAAAACAGTAGCACTGCATTTGGAAAACACCAATGAATTCGCTTTGTAGCACATTGCCAACAGGATCAGAGAGTGAAAAAGCTTGTAACTCACCATGGTACAATGCTTCTCATGAGAAGTAGTGCCGAAGGGCAAGTTAGAACATAAATGGCGCGAGTGAGGGAAGTCCCTGCATGCTACCTGGAGAAACACATCCAGTAACGAATTAATGCCAATGCAGCTTCACAGTAGTAGTGCAGGGTCTTCCTAGAAACTCCAAAAACTCAAATTCTCTTTGTTAGACATCAATAAAAAAACGCAGATATTCATAGACCATATGAGCAGGTAGACATGGAAGAATGTAATGTATTCATATATGCACTTAGGCCGCGTTCGGCAGTCATCCGCGGAGCGGAGCGCGCGGAGCGGGCTTTAATCAACTCCGCAAATTATGGCCTTAATCAACTGGATTGCCGCTGCGCTCCGGCACGGAGCCGCGGAGCGGAGGGAATCCAAACGCGGCCTTAAGCAAACAACTTCGATCTAACAAATTTTCTGTTCTCTTGAACACGCATCATAATGGGCATCATTTTGTACTAGAAGAAACAAGCCCAAATAGCACCAGCAGTGACCATGAACCCGCAATCAAGTTGGGTACGGCTGACTATCAATACAGAATCCAAATAAAAGGAAAAATAAACAGCAAAAGTCCGGTGGTCTAAGGATGCAACGGGCAGACACTATGCTACAAGTTGAATAATGCATCTTTAACAGCTTGCACATTATCTGAAATCAGAAGTCATGTTCTGCTTCTGCAGCAGTGACTGAACATACAGTAGATTTCATTTAAGGAAATTGCGTATCGATTTCATACAAATACATTTCTGTATGCTCTTTTCTATTTGAATCACCTTAGCAAGTCGATTCTGAAATCACATACACATGATAAATACGATGCTTCGGACCATAACGTTAGAAACAAAATACCTGGCCTTTCTCTGCAACTATCTGCAGTTCATCGGAGTTGACATCGTTCCCCGCAGCCCCCTTCTGTTCCACAGCGGCAACCGCCCCATCAGGGTCGCCGTCTAGAACCACGCAGTCGTCGTCATCTGTGGCAACACCGGCGCCGTCCGACTCGCCCCTCTTCAACACAGCATCAGCGCAAGGCAATTTCCTTGCCACGGGGGCGGGGCGAGAGTCCTCCTCGTCGGAGCTGATCTCCACATCGTCCCGCGCCGACCCCGTCCTTCCGCACGCAGGATTCTGGGCAGGAAGAGCTCTACCGGACGGGGACCCCCGAGGCACCGAGGAGCCCGAAGGAGGCCACAGTATCTGGAGACGTCGTCGCCCGACATGGATCCGGAACCCCATCGATCCAGCCATCCAGGAGCGGCGGAATGCAGCAAAATATCCTGGCGGCAGTGGCTTTTACCGTCGGTGAAGTTGGCGGCCGATTGAGCGCGTCGAAATGGCTCGTCGGCGGTCGCTCGACGGCTTTTAGCGCCGCGATTGGGGCGAGGAGTTTGGCTGAAGGCAGGAGATTTTGGTGATCCCCGCTGTTATCGCGGGTGATTAACAGAAGATGTGGACCGTTGGAGCCTTGGAGGGGAAAGTAATCGAGTAACTTGCGCCCCTTCCAACATTTGAAATTCAAATTTTGTACCCGCCCCCCTCGTCCCACTTTTGTGATCCTCGTCCTCTCAAAAAGGAGGTATGCATTTTTTTTTCAAAACAAAAGAGGGATGTCAGCGACCCAAAAGTGCTGCCTGCGAAGAATACGAATCAGGAGAAAAAATAGTTTGAGACATCTATATTATTATTTTTCCCAACGCAAGCTATAATTAATGGGCTTCATCAAGGAATAAATAGAGACTATAATACATATATACATGTCATGCATCTCTACCAAGGTTTTGGTTATCGAATGGGGCATTTTTACCTAGGGGACCGTAGACGTGGTTAGGGTATCTCCAAGACGGGCCTTCAAACCGTCACTATATGTCTGGACCATAGTGTCTGGATCACTTTTGTCATCCAACCGGAGACCTGTATATGTCGGCTTAGCAGTTGGAACGTACGGATTCCGGTATCCAAGAGACTAACGTGGGGAGCTTTGCTGGAGTCCGGACATGCACTTGACCAATCAAATACACTGTCTCCCTCTTCTCTCTTCTCCAAACTGCACATGCATGGTCCCTCTCTCCTCTCTCTACTCCCAACCGGACACCAAATCACAAATATCTCACCACATGCATGAGCCTCATCTACTTTTTTCCCTTCCAACCGGATACTTTGTGATTAGTATTGGATGGCTCCCTCCCGCATCATGTTCGTGGACCACGTCTGGACATAAAAATGGACATATATCGGATATATTTGTGCATCAGCGTTTGAGATGCCCTTACCACAGTTACCGAGAAATACCGAGCATATTTCGAACAAAATTTATAACTAAATTTTGAATTCATTTTTGTTGAAAATAATATAGATAGAACATGAACTCGTATTTATCATAGAACAGCTTACTAGCCTAATGGAACGTTGTCCACCCATGTGCTCTGAGGTCGGTAGTTCGACATCTCGACCTTTTGAGTAAGACTAAGGAATTGACAGTTTTTTATGAAATAGGTTGCTACCAACACGTCAGAACCAATTCTCCTGTCATAGAAGGGATTCTACCTTAGTTAACTATACATTGACGTTTAAATTCAAAAAAAATGATATTTTTGCTCGGTGTGAGAGTTTACCGGGGGCACCAAAATACTCGGTAGCCGCGCGAAATCTTGAAATTTTGTTCGGTAACCAAAACCTTAATCTCTACATGATGTCTACTATGCAACTTTAGTCTTGTAGACTCGTGTTGAGCCTCCAAGCGCAGAGTTTTGTAGGACAGTATCAATTTTCTCTCAAGTGGATGACCTAAGGTTTATCAATCCATGGGAGGCATGGGATGAAGATGGTCTCTCTCAAACAACCCTACAACCAAATAACAAAGAGTCTCTTGTGTCCCCGCCGCATCAAATACATTGGTAAATTGTATAGGTGCACTAGTTCGGCGAAGAGATAGTGATACAAGTGTAGTAATGATAGTAGATATTGATTTTTGTAACAGAAACAATAAAAAACAGCAAGGTAACAAGTAACAAAAGTGAGCGCAAAAGGTATTGCAATGCTTGAAAATAAGGTCTAGGGTTCATAATTTTACTAGTGCGATCTCTCAACAGTGCTAACATAATTAGATCATATGGCAATCCCTCGATGTGCAATAAAGAATCACTTCAAAAAAATTATCTAACAGAGAACATAAGACGAAATTGTTTGTAGGGTACGAAACTACCTCAAAGTTATCCTTTCCAGTCGATCTATCGAGCTATTCCTATAAGTGTCACAAACAACCCAAGAGTTCCTACTAAAATAACACCATATGATACACATCAACCAACTCTAATGTCACCTAGATACTCCAATGTCATCACAAGTATCTATGAGTTGATTATACGATACGCATCAAACAACTTCGGATTCATAATATTCAATCCAACACAAAGAACTTCAAAGAGTGCCCCAAGATTTCTATCGGAGAAAGTAGGACGGAAACGTGCATAAACCCCTATGCATAGGTTACCCTAATGTCACTTCGGAAATCCACGAGATGAGTGCAAAAACATACATTAAGTGAATCAATATAATACCCCATTGTCACCAGAGTATTCATATGCAAGACATACATCAAGTGTTCTCAAATCCAACAAAGTATTCAATCCGACAAAAGTGAAACCTCAAAGGTAAAAAATTCAATTCATCACAACAAGATAGAGACGGGAAAACACCATATGATTCAACTATATTAACAAAGCTCGCGGTACATCAAGATCGTGCCAAATCAAGAAAACGAGAGAGAGAGAGAGAGAGAGAGAGAGAGATCAACACATAGCTACTAGTACATACCCTCAACTCCGAGGGTGAACTACTCCCTCCTCATCATAGAGACTGCCGGGATGATGAAGATGGCCTCCGGTGATGATTTCCCCCTCCGAAAGAGTGCCAGAAAAGGGCTCTAGATTGGGTCGTGGAGGTACAGAGGCTTGCGACGGCGGAGTTGAAGTTCTAGGGTTATTTCTGGGGGTTTCTATATTTATAAGAATTTTTGGCATTGGAATCACGCGAAGATGGGCCACGAGGTGCCCACTACCCACCAGCCCACCATTTTGGCTCCTGGCGGGTAGTGGTCACCTCGTGGCTCTTCTGGCCCTCCCACGAAGCTTTGAGGGTCTCTTTTGTTCCCAAAAAAATCGTCAAAAAGTTCCGCTGCTTTTGGACTTCATTTGATATGGATTTTCTGGAAGACCAAAAACAAGCAGAAAACAGCAACTAGCACTGGGCACTAGGTCAATATGTTAGCCCATAAAAACCATATAAAAGCCATGTAAAAGTGCACCAAAATCATACAAAACTATAATAAACATGCATGGCATGAATACTTCATAAATCATAGATACGTTGGAGACGTATCAGCATCCCCAAGCTTAATTCCTACTCGGCCTCGAGTAGGTAAATGATAAAAGAAATAATTTAGGAAGTATGAATGCTAGCATTGTGCATAAGTTTGATCAATGATAATTTCAATAACTTTTCCTAACATCACAACAACAACTCTTTCTTATAAAACTCATGACGATAAAGTAGCAACCGATTCACATGTTATGGCTCAAACAATGCCTTCTCTTGAAACTTAACGACCTATGTTCTTAGTCACCAAACAATTGCAATTCAACTTATTCTCAACAAAGTCTAGGTAAGAGCTCCACATACTCAATCATATAGTCTTCTATGATTGCTAGTACTCAAAGCATATTTTTGGAACAAACGGCATCCATCGAACACAGAGAAAGATAGGGGCTTAATGTTTCGCCTCCCAACTCATTTATCATATAGATAATTGTCAACAATAATAATTCATGATCAAATTGTTGGGGAACGTAGCAATAATTCAAAATTTTCCTACGTGTCACCAAGATCAATCTAGGAGATGCTAGCAACGAGAGAGAGGGAGTGCATCTTCATACCCTTGAAGATCGCTAAGCGGAAGCGTTACAAGAACGCGGTTGATGGAGTCGTACTCGCAGCGATTCAAATCGCGGAAGATCCGATCTAGCGCCGAACGGACGGCACCTCCGCGTTCAACACACGTACAGCCCGGGGACGTCTCCTCCTTCTTGATCCAGCAAGGGGAGAGGAGAAGTTGAGGGAGAACTCCAGCAGCACGATGGCGTGGTGGCAATGGAGCTCGTGGTTCTCCGGCAGAGCTTCGCTAAGCACTACGGAGGAGGAGGAGGTGTATGAGGGAGGGTTGCGCCAGGGAAGAGGTGTGGCTGCCCTCCCACCCCTCCACTATATATAGGGGCAAGGGGAGAGGGGGAGGCATCCTAGGGTTTCCCCTAGGGGGGGCGGCCAAGCGGATTGGATCTCCCTAGGGAAAATCCTAGGGAGACTTGCCCCCCAAGCCAAGCAGGTGGAGGCTTGCCTCCCAAGCCAGGTGGAGGCGCCCCACCTCCCCAAGTAACATGGGAAAGGGTGTGGGGGCGCACCACCCCTTAGTGGGCTGGTTTGCCCCTTCCCCTTTGGCCCATGAGGCCCTCCAACACTTGCCGGGGCTCCCGAAACACCTTTCGGTCATGCTGGCCATAGCCTGGTACCCCCGGAACACTTCCGGACTCCAATACCCTTCGTCCAATATATCGATCTTCACCGCCGGACCATTCCGGAACTCCTCGTGATGTCCGGGACTCCGAACAACCTTCGGTAACCACATACTATTTCCCATAACAACTCTAGCGTCACCGAACCTTAAGTGTGTAGACCCTACGGGTTCGGGAACCATGCAGACATGACCGAGACACCTCTCCGGCCAATAACCAATAGCGGGATCTGGATACCCATATTGGCTCCCACATGTTCCACGATGATCTCATCGGATGAACCACGATGTCGGGGATTCAATCAATCCCGTATACAATTCCCTTTGTCTATCGGCATGTTGCTTGCCCGAGATTCGATCGTCGGTATCCCAATACCTCATTCAATCTTGTTACCGGCAAGTCTCTTTACTCGTTCCGTAACGCATGATCCCGTGGCTAACTCCTTAGTCACATTGAGCTCATTATGATGATGCATTACCGAGTGGGCCCAGAGATACCTCTCCGTCATACGGAGTGACAAATCCCAGTCTCGATTCGTGCCAACCCAACAGACACTTTCGGAGATACATGTAGTGCACCTTTATAGCCACCCAGTTATGTTGTGATGTTTGATACACCCAAAGCATTCCTACGGTATCCGGGAGTTGCACAATCTCATGGTCTAAGGAAACGATACTTGACATTAGAAAAGCTCTTAGCAAACGAACTACACGATCTTGTGCTATGCTTAGGATTGGGTCTTGTCCATCACATCATTCTCCTAATGTTGTGATCCCGTTATCAATGACATCCAATGTCCATGGTCAGGAAACCATAACCATCTATTGATCAACGAGCTAGTCAACTAGAGGCTTACTAGGGACATGTTGTGGCCTATGTATTCACACATGTATTACGGTTTCCAGTTAATACAATTATACATGAACAATAGACAATTATCATGAACAAGGAAATACAATAATAACCATTTTATTATTGCCTCTAGGGCATATTTCCAACAGTCTCCCACTTGCACTAGAGTCAATAATCTAGTTCACATCACTATGTGATTGTAATGAATCCAACACCCATGGGGTTTGTTCATATCTCGCTTGTGAGAGAGGTTACTAGTCAACGGGTCCGAACCTTTCAGATCCGTGTGTGCTTTACAAATCTCTATGTCATCTTGTAGATGTAGCTACCACGCGCTACTTGGAGCTATTCCAAATAACTGCTCTACTATACGAATCCGGTTTACTACTCAGAGTCATCCGGATAGTGTCAAAGTTTGCATCGACGCAACCCTTTACGACGAACTCTTTCACCACCTCCATAATCGAGAAAATTCCTTAGTCCACTAGTTACTAAGGATAAGTTCGACCGCTATCATGTGATCCATTCCTGGATCACTCTTGTACCCCTTGACTGACTCATGGCAAGGTACACTTCAGGTGCGGTACACAGCATAGCATACTGTAGAGCCTACGTCTAAAGCATAGGGGACGACCTTCGTCCTTTCTCTCTCTTCTGCCATGGTCAGGTCTTGAGTCTTACTCAATACTCACACCTTGTAACACAGCCAAGAACTCCTTCTTTGCTGATCTATTTTGAACTCCTTCAAAATCCTGTCACGGTATGCATTCATTTGAAAGTACTATTAAGCGTTTTTGATCTATCCTTATAGATCTTGATGCTCAATGTTCAAGTAGCTTAATCCAAGTTTTGCATTGAAAAACACTTTTCAAATAACCCTGTATGTTTTCCAGAAATTCTACATCATTTCTGATCAACAATATGTCAACAACATATACTCATCAGAAATTCTATAGTGCTCCCACTCACTTCTTTGGAAATACAAGTTTCTCATAAACTTTGTATAAACCCAAAATCTTTGATCATCTCATCAAAGCGTACATTCCAACTCCGAGATGCTTACTCCAATCCATAGAAGGATTGATGGAGCTTTGCATACTTGTTAGCATCTTTCAGGATTGACAAAACCTTCTGGTTGTATCACATACAACCTTTCCTCAAGAAAACCGTCGAGGAAACAATGTTTGGACATCCTATCTGCAAGATTTCATAAATAATGCAGTAACTGCTAATATAATTCCAACAGACTCTTAGCATCGCTACGAGTGAGAAAGTCTCATCGCAGTCAACTCCTTGAACTTGCCGGAAAACATCTTAACGACAAGTCGAGCTTTCTTAATGGTGACACTTACCATCATTGTCTGTCTTCCTTTTAAAATCCATCTGCACCCAACAGCCTTACGACCATCAAGTAGTTCTTCCATAGTCTATACTTTGTTTTTATACATGGATCCTCTCTCGGATTTTATGGCCTCGAGCCATTCGTCGGAATCTGGGCCCACCATCGTTTCTCCATAGCTCGTAGGTTCATTGTTGTCTAGCAACATGACTTCCAAGACAGGATTACGTACCACTCTGAAGTAGTACGCATCCTTGTCGTCCTACGAGGTTTGGTAGTGACTTGATCCGAAGTTTCATGATCACTATCATAAGCTTCCACTTCAATTGGTGTAGGTGCCACAGGAACAACTTCTTGTGCCCTGCTACACACTAGTTGAAGTCATGGTTCAATAACCTCATCAAGTCTCCACCATCCTCCCACTCAATTCTTTCGAGAGAAACTTTTCCTCGAGAAAGGACCTGTTTCTAGAAACAATCACTTTGCTTCCGGATCTGAAATAGGAGGTATACCCAACTGTTTTGGGTATTCTATGAAGATGCATTTATCCGCTTTGGGTTCGAGCTTATCAGCCTGAAACTTTTTCACATAAGCGTCGCAACCCCAAACTTTTAAGAAACGACAGCTTAGGTTTCTCTAAACTATAGTTCATACGGTGTCGTCTTAACGGAATTGCGTCGTGCCCTATTTAAAGTGAATGCGGTTGTCTCTAATGCCTAACCCATAAACGATAGTGTAATTCGATAAGAGACATCATGGTATGCACCATATCCAATAGGGTGCAGTTATGATGTTCGGACACACCATCACACTATGGTGTTCCAGGCGGTATTAGTCGTGAAACAATTTCCACAATTTCTTAATTGTGTGCCAAACTCGTAACTCAGATATTCATCTCTATGATCATATCACAGACATTTTATCCTCTTGTCAAGACGATCTTCAACTTCACTCTGAAATTACTTGAACCTTTCAATAATTCAGACTTATGTTTCATCAAGTAAATATACTCAGCATCTACTCAAATCATCTGTGAAGCAAGAACATAACGATATCCACTGCATGCCTCAGCACTCATTGGACTGCACACATCAAAATGTATTACTTCCAACAAGTTGCTTTCTTGTTCCATCTTACTGAAAACGAGGCCTTTCAGTCATCTTGCCCATGTGGTATGATTTGCATGTCTCAAGTGATTCAAAATCAAGTGAGTCCAAACGATGCATCTGTATGGACTTTCTTCATGCATATATACTAATAGACATGGTTCGCATATCTCAATCTTTTCAAAAACGAGTGAGTCCAAAGATCCATCAACATGGAGCTTCTTCATGCGTTTTATACCACTATGACTCAAGTGGCAGTGCCACAAGTATGTGGTACTATCATTACTATCTTATATCTTTTGGCATGAACATGTGTATCACTACGATCGAGATTCAATAAACCATTCATTTTAGGTGCAAGACCATTGAAGGTATTATTCAAATAGACAGAGTAACCATTATTCTCCTTAAATGAATAACCGTATTGCGATAAACATAATCCAATCATGTCTATGCTCAACGCAAACACCAAATAACAATTATTTAGGTTTAACACCAATCTCGATGGTAGAGGGAGCATGCGATGCTTGATCACATCAACCTTGGAAACACTTCCAACACATATCGTCATCTCACCTTTAGCTAGTCTCCGTTTATTCCGTAGCCTTTTATTTCGAGTTACCAACACTTAGCAACCGAACCGGTATCTAATACCCTGGTGCTACTAGGAGTACTAGTAAAGTACACATTAATATAATGTATATCCAATATACTTCTGTCGACCTTGCCTACCTTCTCATCTACCAAGTATCTAGGGTAGTTCTGCTTCAGTGACCGTTCCCCTCATTACAGAAGCATTTAGTCTCGGGTTTGGGTTCAACCTTGGGTTTCTTCACTAGAGCAGCAACTGATTTGCCGTTTCATGAAGTATCCCTTCTTTCCCTTGCCCTTCTTGAAACTAGTGGTTTTACTAACCATCAACAATTGATGCTCCTACTTGATTTCTACTTTCGTGGTGTCAAACATCGCGAATAGCTCAAGGATCATCATATCTATCCCTGATTTGTTATAGTTCATCACGAAGCTCTAGTAGCTTGGTGGCAGTGACTTTGGAGAACCATCACTATCTCATCTGGAAGATTAACTCCCAGTCGATTCAAGCGATTGTCGTACTCAGACAATCTGAGCACATGCTCAACGGTTGAGCTTTTCTCCCTTAGTTTGCAGGCTTAAGAAACTTGTCAGAGGTCTCATACCTCTTGACGTGGGCACGAGCCTAAAATCCCAATTTCAGCTCTTGGAACATCTCATATGTTCCGCGACGTTTCAAAATGTCTTGGGTGCCTCAATTCTAAACCGTTCAACATTACGCACTGAACTATCACGTAGTCATCAAAACGTGTATGTCAGATGTTCGCAACATCCACAAACGACGCTCGAGGTTCAGCACACTGAGCGGTGCATTAAGGACATAAGCCTTCTGTGCAGCAATGAGGACAATCCTTAGTTTACGGACCCAGTCCGCATAATTGCTACTATCAACTTTCAACTAAATTTTTCTCTAGGAACATATCTTAAACAGTAGAACTAAAGCGTAAGCTACGACATAATTTGCAAAGACCTTTTGACTATGTTCTTGATAATTAAGTTCATCTAATTATTTAATGAACTCCCACTCAGATAGACATCCCTCTAGTCATCTAAGTGATACATGATCCGAGTCAACTAGGCCGTGTCCGATCATCACGTGAGACGGACTAGTCATCATCGGTGAACATCTCCATGTTGATCGTATCTACTGTACGACTCATGTTCGACCTTTCGGTCTCTTGTGTTCTGAGGCCATGTCTGTACATGCTAGGCTCGTCAAGTCAACCTAAGTGTTTCGCATGTGTAAATCTGGCTTACACCCGTTGTATGTGAACGTTAGAATCTATCACACCCGATCATCACGTGGTGCTTCGAAACAACAAACCTTCGCAACGGTGCACAGTTAGGGGGAACACGTCTCTTGAAATTTTAGTGAGGGATCATCTTATTTATGCTACCGTCGTTCTAAGCAAATAAGATGTAAACATGGCAAACATCACATGCAAATCATAAAGTGACATGATATGGCCAATATCATCTTGCGCCTTTTGAACTCCATCTTCGAGGCGCGGCATGATCACCTTCATCACTGGCATGACACCATGATCTCCATCATCGTGTCTTCATGAAGTTGTCTCGCCAACTATTACTTCTACTACTATGGCTAACGGTTAGCAATAAAGTAAAGTAATTACATGGCATTTTTCATTGACACGCAGGTCATACAATAAATTAAGACAACTCCTATGGCTCCTGCCGGTTGTCATGCTCATCGACATGCAAGTCGTGATTCCTATTACAAGAACATGATCAATCTCATACATCACACATATATATAATTCATCACATCCTTTTGGCCATATCACATCACATAGCATACCCTGCAAAAACAAGTTAGACGTCCTCTAATTGTTGTTGCATGTTTTACGTGGCTGCTATGGGTTTCTAGCAAGAACGTTTCTTACCTACGCAAAAGCCACAACGGTGATATGCCAATTGCTATTTACCCTTCATAAGGACCCTCTTCATCGAATCTGATCCGACTAAAGTGGGAGAGACAGACACCCGCTAGCCACCTTATGCATCAAGTGCATGTCAGTCGGTGGAACCTGTCTCACGTAAGAGTACGTGTAAGGTCGGTCCGGGCCGCTTCATCCCACAATGCCGCCGAATCAAGATAAGACTAGTAACGGCAAGCAAATTGAACAAATCATCGCCCACAACTACTTTGTGTTCTACTCGTGCATAGAATCTACGCATAGACCTAGCTCATGATGCCACTGTTGGGGAACGTAGCAATAATTCAAAATTTTCCTACGTGTCACCAAGATCAATCTAGGAGATGCTAGCAACGAGAGAGAGGGAGTGCATCTTCATACCCTTGAAGATCGCTAAGCGGAAGCATTACAAGAACGCGGTTGATGGAGTCGTACTCGCAGCGATTCAAATCGCGGAAGATCCGATCTAGCGCCGAACGGACGGCGCCTCCGCGTTCAACACACGTACAGCCCGGGGACGTCTCCTCCTTCTTTATCCAGCAAGGGGAGAGGAGAAGTTGAGGGAGAACACCAGTAGCACGATGGCGTGGTGGCAATGGAGCTCGTGGTTCTCCGGCAGAGCTTCGCTAAGCACTACGGAGGAGGAGGAGGTGGTGTATGAGGAGGGAGGGCTACGCCAGGGAAGAGGTGCGGCTGCCCTCCCACCCCTCCACTATATATAGGGGCAAGGGGAGAGGGGGAGGCACCCTAGGGTTTCCCCTAGGGGGCAGCGACCAAGCAGATTGGATCTCCCTAGGGAAAATCTTAGGGAGACTTGCCCCCCAAGCCAAGCAGGTGGAGGCTTGCCTCCCAAGCCAGGTGGAGGCGCCCCACCTCCCCAAGTAACGTGGGAAAGGGTGTGGGGGCCCACCACCCCTTAGTGGGCTGGTTTGCCCCTTCCCCTTTGGCCCATGAGGCCCTCCAACACTTGCCGGGGCTCCCGAAACACCTTTCGGTCATGCTGGCCATAGCCTGGTACCCCCGGAACACTTCCGGACTCCAATACCCTTCGTCCAATATATCGATCTTCACCGCTGAACCATTCCGGAACTCCTCGTGATGTCCGGGACTCCGAACAACCTTCGGTAACCACATACTATTTCCCATAACAACTCTAGCGTCACCGAACCTTAAGTGTGTAGACCCTACAGGTTCGGGAACCATGCAGACATGACCGAGACACCTCTCCGGCCAATAACCAATAGCGGGATCTGGATACCCATATTGGCTCCCACATGTTCCACGATGATCTCATCGGATGAACCACGATGTCGGGGATTCAATCAATCCCGTATACAATTCCCTTTGTCTATCGGCATGTTGCTTGCCCGAGATTCGATCGTCGGTATCCCAATACCTCGTTCAATCTTGTTACCGGCAAGTCTCTTTACTCGTTCCGTAACGCATGATCCCGTGGCTAACTCCTTAGTCACATTGAGCTCATTATGATGATGCATTACCGAGTGGGCCCAGAGATACCTCTCCGTCATACGGAGTGACAAATCCCAGTCTCGATTCGTGCCAACCCAACAGACACTTTCGGAGATACCTGTAGTGCACCTTTATAGCCACCCAGTTACGTTGTGACGTTTGATACACCCAAAGCATTCCTACGGTATCCGGGAGTTGCACAATCTCATGGTCTAAGGAAACGATACTTGACATTAGAAAAGCTCTTAGCAAACGAACTACATGATCTTGTGCTATGCTTAGGATTGGGTCTTGTCCATCACATCATTCTCCTAATGTTGTGATCCCATTATCAATGACATCCAATGTCCATGGTCAGGAAACCATAACCATCTATTGATCAACGAGCTAGTCAACTAGAGGCTTACTAGGGACATGTTGTGGTCTATGTATTCACACATGTATTACGGTTTCCAGTTAATACAATTATACATGAACAATAGGCAATTATCATGAACAAGGAAATACAATAATAACCATTTTATTATTGCCTCTAGGGCATATTTCCAACACAAATATATTTGACTGGCCATATGTGCCTAGATCTTTCCCCACCACATAATGCTTGCCAACTAGAGAATAATTGAGGTTGAAATGGTAAGTAATACTATTGACTGTTGTATAAAAGTAATACATAAAGTAAAATATAGGCCCTTCGCAGAGAGAAGCAGAGGTTGTCATGCACTTTTTATTTTTGGATGCGCAAGCTCTTAATGCAAAGAAACGCCACGTTATATTGCCCCTTATGATAGCAACCTTTATTATGCATTCCGTCACTTTTATTTCTTTGCCATCACAAGTTCGTATAATGCTTATTTTCCCTTGCAATAAAAGGATCACTTCTGTTTTAGGAGAATTTTTTATTGCTTTTTGCATAGATGACAACGTACTTGAAGGATCTTTATTCAATCCATAGGTAGATATGGTGGACACTCATGGCAAGAAACTGGGTTTAAGGGTTTTTGGATGCACAAGTAGTATCTCTACTTAGTACGAATTTTTGGCTAGTAAAAGATCCTAAGCAAACACCACATGTTGGAGGATCCATAACAATATAACTTCTATGCAAATATACACGACCATAACTCATTACGTTGTCTTCCTTGTCCAACTTCAACTAATTTGCTCAAGTTTCAAAATAATTAATGGGTATTCACAATCATAGAAGATTTCCAAGATAATATATTTGTATGTGAAAGTTCTCTTCCTTATACTAATCATTCATGAATTGCTTGTATGACCAATATTGTGATTGTCAAGCTTCAATAGATTTCACTTTCTAAACCCAATGTGAAGATACTACTAGCACAACTCATGTGAAGAAGCAAAAACTTAGGCTCAACCGAGGCTAATCGATAATTGTTGATGAAGAAAGGTGGGATGCCTACTGGGGCATCCCCAAGTTTAGATGCTTGAGACTTCTTGAAATATTAATTCGGGATGCCTTGGGCATCCCCAAGCTTGAGCTCTTGTATCTTCTTAATTCCTCTCATATCATGGTTTTCCTAAATCTTAAAAACTTCATCCACACATAACTTAACAAGAACTCGTGAGATATGTTAGTATAAATCAATGCAAAGCTTTATCATTCCCTACTGTAACAAATCACTAAAATTATAATTTCACATTGCATACTAAATGCCTCTGCACATTTAATACTCCTATCCTCAAATAGAATCATTAAACAAGCAAATATATGCAAACAATGCAACCATAACAGCAATCTGTCTAAACAGGACAGTCTGTAAAGAATGAAAGAAGATTCATACTTATCTGACTCCAAAATTCTGAAAAATTACCACACTATAGAAATTTTATCATAGCATATTGTGTAAAAACTTCAAGACTTTATCACGTTCTGACTTTCCAGAAGATTTCAGACAATGATAGAAAACTTTCTGTTTTCAAACAGCAGCATATGGACTTGCAGAATAAGCATGGTAAAGGCTATACTTGACATTTTTATTGAAATAAAAGATACAAAACACTATCCTAAACAACAACAAGATAATCCTAATAAAATAAAATGATGGTCCAAGCAAAACACATATCATGTGATGAATGAAAATATAGCTCCAAGTGAGGTTACCGAAAATGTTGGAGACGACAGAGGGGATGCCTTCCGGGGCATTCCAACCTTAGTTGCTTGGATCTTCCTTGAATATTACCTTGGGGTGCCTTGGGCATCCCCAAGCTCAGGGTCTTGTCACTCCTTATTCTCCTCATATCGATATCTCACCCAAAACTTTAAAACTTCAATCACACAAAACTTAACGGAACTTCATGAGATAAATTAGTATGATAAAACAAATCATTCACTTTGGTGCTATCAAGACAAGATTCATAATTTTTCCACATAATGACTATTGTACCCTACAATTTCTACAATTTATATTGACCAATATAAGCCATAGAAACTATAAATCAAGCAAACTATGCATTGAAAACAGAATCTGTCAAAAACAGAACAGTCTGTAATGATCTGGGCAATGACCATAATTCTGTAAATCCAAAAATTCTGAAAAATTAGGACAACTAGGAAATTTGTATATAAATCATCTGTAAAAAATTCAGAATTTTATCACGTTCCAGTGAATTTAAACAATTCTGTTACCAGGCATAAAAGTTTCTGTTTTTGCATAGAATCAAGTCAACTATCATCCATACTATCTCAAAGGCTTTACTTGGCACTTTATTGAAGCAAAAGCTATAAATCATGATTACTACAGTAGATTAATCAGTGAACACAGAAAAACAGTAGGTATAAATGTTGGGTTGTCTCCCAACCAGTGTTTTTCTTTAATGCCTTTTTAGCTAGGCATGATGATTTCAATGATGCTCACATAAAAGATAAAAATTAAAACATAACAGGAGCATCATGAAGCATATGACTAGCACATTTAAGCCTAACCCACATCCTATGCATAGGGATTTTGTGAGCAAGCAAATTACGAGAATAAGAATCAACTAGCATAGGAAGGAAAAACAAGCAATACTTCAAAACTTTCAACACATAGAGAGAGAAAACTTGATATTATTGAGATATGTAAAAGCATATGTTCATCTCTCATAATAATTTTTAGTAGCATCATAAATGAATTCAACAATATAACTTTGACATAAAGCATTATTTTCATGATCCACAAGCATAGAAATTTTATTACTCTCCACATAAGAAAATTTATTCTCATTCATAGTAGTGGGAGCAAACTCAAGAAAATAACTATCATGTGATACTTGATTGACATAACCAATTTGAACATTAAAATCATGATGACAAGTTTCATGGTTATCATTATTCTTTATAGCATACATGCCATCACCATAATCATCATAGATAACAACTTTGTTGTCATAATCAATTGAAACCTCTTCCAAAATAGTGGATTCATCATTAAATAAAGTCATGACCTCTCAAAATCCACTTTCATAATTATTACAATAAGATTCAACACCCTCCAAAAATGTGGGATCATTACTTCCTAGAGTTGACACTCTTCCAAACCCACTTTCATCATTATAATCATCATAAATAGGAGGCATGCTATCATTATAACAAATTGGCTCATCAAAACTTGGGGGACTAAAAATATCATCTTCATCAAATATAGCATCCTCAAGCTTATGGCTTTGTATATCATTAACATCATGGATATTCAAAGAATTCATACTAGCAACATTGCAATCATGCATATCTTTCAAAGATTTTAAGCCAAACATTTTATTGAATTCTTCTTCTATCAATTGAGCACAATTTTCCTTTCCATCATTTTCAACAAAGACATGATAAAGACGAATAATATGAGGCAACCTCAATTCCATATTTTTTGTAGTTTTATTTTATAAACAAAACTACTGATAAAACAAGAAACTAAAAGATTCAATTGCAAGATCTAAACATATACCTTCAAGCACTCACTTCCCCAACAATGACGCCAGAAAAGAGCTTGATGTCTACTATGCAAATTTATTCTTGTAGACTCGTGTTGGGCCTCCAAGAACAGAGTTTTGTAGGACAGTAGCAATTTTCCCTCAAGTGGATGAGCTAAGATTTATCAATCCGTGAGAGGCGTAGGATGAAGATGGTATCTCTCAAACAACCCTGCAACCAAATAACAAAGAGTCTCTTGTGTCCCCAACACACCAAATACAATGGTAAATTGTATAAGTGTACTAGTTCTGCGGAGAGATGGTGATACAAGTGTAGTAATGATAGTAGATATTGATTTTTTAATAGGAACAATAAAAAACAGCAAGGTAGCAAGTAATAAAATGAGCACAAACGGTATTGCAATGCTTGAAAATAAGGCCTAGGGTTCATACTTTCACTAGTGCAATCTCTCAACAGTGCTAACATAATTAGATCATATGGCAATCCCTCAATGTGCAATAAAGAATCACTCCAAAGTTCTTATCTAGCGGAGAACATAAGACAAAATTGTTTGTAGGGTACGAAACCACCTCAAAGTTATCCTTTCCGATCGATCTATCGAGCTATTCCTATAAGCGTCACAAACAACCAAAGAGTTCGTACTAAAATAACACCATATGATACACATCAACCAACTCTACTGTCACCTAGACACTCCAATGTCACCTCAAGTATCCGTAAGTTGATTATACGATATGCATCAAACAACTTCAGATTCATAATATTCAATCCAACACAAAGTACTTCAATGAGTGCCCCAAGATTTCTACCGGAGAAAGTAGGATGAAAACATGCATCAACCCCTATGCATAGATTACCATAATGTCACCTCGGGAATCCATGAGTTGAGTGCCAAAACATACATCAAGTGAATCAATATAATACCCCATTGTCACCACGGGTATTCATATGCAAGACATACATCAAGTGTTCTCAAATCCAACAAAGTATTCAATCCAATAAAAGTGAAACCTCAAAGGTAAAAACTCAATTCATCACAACAAGATAGAGAGGGGAAAAACACCATATGATCCAACTATATTAACAAAGCTCGCGGTACATCAAGATCGTGCCAAATCAACAACACGAGAGAGAGAGAGAGATCAACACATAGCTACTAGTACATACCGTCAGACCCCGAGGGTGAACTACTCCCTCATCATCATGGAGACCGCCGGGATGATGAAGATGGCCTCTGGTGATGATTCCCCCCTCCGGCAGAGTGCCGAAAAAGGGCTCTAGATTGGATCATGGAGGTACATAGGCTTGCGGCAGCGGAGTCGAAGTTCTAGGGTTATTTCTGGGGGTTTCTGTATTTATAAGAATTTTTGGCGTTGGAATCACGCAAAGATGGGCCACGAGGTGCCCACTCCCCACCAACCCACCACTTTGGCTCCTAGAGTGCCCTAATGGGTAGTGGCCACCCCGTGGCTCTTCTAGCCCTCCCACGAAGCTTCGAGGGTCTCTTTTGTTCCAAAAAAATCATCAAAAAGTTTCGCTGCATTTGGACTTCATTTGATATGGATTTTCTAGAAAATAAAAAACAAGCAGAAAACAACAACTGGCACTGGGCACTAGGTCAATATGTTAGTCCATAAAAACCATATAAAAGTGTACCAAAATCATACAAAACTATAATAAACATAGCATGAATACTTCATAAATTATAGATACGTTGGAGACGTATCACTACTCTCCACTCCAATTTTTTCAGTTTTTGCATCGGACCACACTTTTTCTCCCCTAGCACCCGCCTCCTGCAGAGGATCCCGCTTCACCATCTGAACCTATTTCTCCTGACATCCGATCCTACATGGCCTATTGAGCATCACCCTGGGGCTATGCATTAGCCATGCCCTCAGGCGGAGGATCGCATCATCGGTCGTCCACCGAGGATCTATCAACCCAACCGCATGTATGTGGGCCCATACTAGATCATCTCACGAAGACTCAAAACATCACATCAGCTACGACAACCAAAGGAGAGAGAAGCAAGTGAAGGCATCCGCGTAGGATCAGGCACGACAACGGCACTGACAACACTCCTCTTCCTTTCTTTCCTTTCTTTCCTTCTCTCGCAAGAACTAATCTCGATCGAAACAAATCACGATCCTGAAAAAGGAGTCTGCCCTCGCGTCATCCCTCGGCAGGGTGACTCGAGCAGCTGTCGTCTCCTTCCGACCAGTGAACCTCCTTGCTCCGCTCCTCCTCCTCGCCGCCGCCGGGCAAAGCCCACGCGTGGTGGTGGCACTGGGGCAACTCGGCTGGTCTCCTCTCTGTGGTGGTTGCTAACGCACCGACGGTGATGGATGATGGAGATAGGGCTCTGGGGCGGTGGCCCCTCTTCGAGGCGATGGCCGCTGCGGCAGCCACTTGGGCGGCATCGTGGCTGGGCTTGCAGGCTACACGCGGTGCCGCCGCAGCGGCAGCGGTGGGGCTTGGAGTCGCTGGATCCAACCAGGAGTGGCTGGTCCCCATCTCCTGCCATGTTTGGCGTCCCGCTAAGTTCAGGCCTCCGCAGTTGCAGGTGGAATGATGCGGCGTCGCTGACTTTTGTCTGTAGGTCTGGATCGAGAGGAGGGAGGCGTGGCTGCTGGCTTCGGCCTCATAATGGTGGTTTGGCTCTCGCGTTGTTCTTCCGCCAAGTCGTCTTTTTGCCGGATGTCGGCCTCTTGGATCTGGCCGTTGACGAGTTCCGGTCTTCCCCGTTAGAGATCTACACAGATTGGTGTATGTCACCCCTAGATATCAAGATTGGCAAGGCTCCGGTCGCGCGCGCTCATATTATCAGCCAACACGACCTCAAGAGGGCGCGTCACGAAGCTTTGGTTCTTATTGGTGTCATGGGCCATGTCTAAGTCAAGATTCCCAAGGCATTGATAGACGTGGAGAAAGTCATGGCAGTTGATTGGAGGTCTTGAAGCTTTGGTGGAAGGGTGTATTGGATGCGATGAAAACCATGTGCCAGGTGTTTGGTGACTTGCAACAGCGGCTTCGGCAAGCGGGGGCGGTAGCACTGAAGGACTGCATTTTTGGCGGTGCTCCTCGAGTACCGAGTCTCGATTTCCATGGTGAAAACCCAAGGTCTGGCCTTTATTGATTGTACCTGGCAATGGCCTTGTTGAAGGCATTGTTTTTGGGTGAACTCAGACTTTCTCCAGGGTGAAACCCCGAGATCATCGATCAGGCAACGGTAACACTTGTGCATTGTTTCCTTCTTGGAGGCATTGCTTTTGAAGAACCTGCATGTAATCCCATTGTTGTCTTCGGTGATGGTTAGAGTGTTGTTGATGTGTGATTGATCATCGTAGCAGGGTCTTTTTTCTTCTGTTCTTTTTATTTTCTTTTTTGGCTATGTGTATTCTTGATGGCTTTGGACATCTTGTTGATAGCAAGGTCAGGTATAATTAATTGGTATCTTCGCAATATTAATATATTCTCTTTGTCGAAAAAAGAACAAGTGTAGTTGTGGCATTATCTCTGTAATCCTGGTACTTGTGAGTGAAATATAGATAGGGACTCTAACATCATGTCATGTTGATTGGCATCGGCAAAGGGCGTGTGGAACTTCATTCAAGGCTAGATTAGGGGCCCTGTTTTTGTGTATGTTTCATCTAGGTGGTCTTCAACGGCGTCCTTCGGCAGAGTGGACGCTTCTTCTCGGTTCGGCAAAGCGGAGCCAGGTTCAACTTCGTTGGGAATCTAGTGAGGTTAGGCCTGCCTGATTGTGTCTGGATGGATTTCTGCCCTCCTTATTGCTTTCCTCAGTTCGTTGTCGCCGGCTTCTTCTGCCTCCGTCCGGTGACTTCTCGATCGCTGCATCAACAATGTCACCTTGGCTATGAGGGTGTTTCGGAGATCAAGAGGAGACATCGAGCTTTGCTCACGGCATGCCACCGGTGAATGCAGGATATGGGCGTCCCTAGGAGTGAGCCGCTGACGTTTTTTTCCTGAGATAGTTTGTATGTTGTTATGGCATCATTTTCACCACCACAAGTTTAATCTTGAGAAAACAAATGCAGATTTTAACCCCCAGGACTTGTTTGATGGCATTCAGGAACGGAACAGGCAGCAGCTCAAATGTAAAAGACAATCACTTCTGCTTCGGTACACCCCCTCCCTCCCCCCCCCCCCAGGACTTGTTCGATGGCATTCAGGAACGGAACAGGCAGCAGCTCAAATGTAAAAGACAATCACTTCTGCTTCGGTACACCCCCTCCCCCCCTAAACACAAGGACGGCTCAGATTAGCCGATACCTCTTCATAAGTAAGGGCATGATAGTCATATTTTATAAACTTTCAGCCTTTTTTTAACCGCAAAAAATGGTGTGTGCTGCAGGATTCAAACCTACGTCCTCCTAGGATTAGCGCAGCCGCACTAACCAACTAGCCAACCTGACGTCGGGTGTTACGTACATTTTTTATACTTAAAATAGAACACTGGAAAAGCGCAACATTTTCTGTTTGGTATCTTCCTTTTCTTTTTTGTTTCTTAAATGCGTGAACTTTTACAATTCATGATTTTTTTTAGAAAATGAAGACAAAATTTAAAATTCTAGAATTTTTCTTCCAAATCAGAGAACTTTTGTTTTCAAAATTGGTCAGTTTTGTTTACAAATTCGTGAACTATTTCGCCAAATTGGCGATTTCTTTTTAAAAATTGTTCAACTTTTTTATAAAATTGACGAACTTTGTTTCTAAATCAATGATTTTTTTTCCAAATCAATGAACTTTTCTTTAAAATCGATAAACTTATTTTGAATTTTTGATGAACTTTTTTCAAAATCAATAAAAGAAACAGAAAAAGAAAAGAAAAACAAAATAATATAAAACCCATGTAAAACCAAAGAAAAAACCAGCCCGGTTGAAAAGGAAAACCAGAGTCTTTCTTTTTAGCGTTATATTTGACGCACTACAAAAGATGGAAAAAGAAAAGCTTAGATCATGATCAACAGAGGTGTTCGAGTAGGCGAGATGGCTCCGTCTAAGAGCACGTTGTTTCCCGACATGCTTGAAATGGCACCAATTATTTTTTCATGCCTTGTATGACCAATTCAAGGCACCATGCCAAGTTGTTTTGGTTTTCGACAAGTTTTGCATATTTCAGGGTTTTCTCCATAAAAACGCCTGATAAATAGGCGGACGTGTCACAACTTGCATACAGTGTCATGAATCGTTCAAACCTGGCATGGATGACTACCATGGTCATGCCCACCTGCTTGAAAAGGTTGGGGTCATTTTAAGAATGTCCAAAAGTAGACCATGTTTAATGGAGGATGTTCGGGTTGGCTAGAACACTCTACCTGAGGGTACAGTGTTTCTCAACATCCTTCAAATGGCCTAATTTTTCCCACCTCCTTCTATGATCAAATCAAGGCACCATGTCAAGCTATTTAAGTTTTCGATAATTCTTGCATTTTCTAGAGTTTTCTCGGAGAAAACTGGCTGATAAATGGCCGTACGTGACACAACATGCATATGGTGTGGGAAATTCATTCAAAACTAGACCATGTTCAATGGAGGGTGCACCCCGATGGGCATGCCCATGGGAGGCAACCATGCTAGGTTTAACAAATTTCGACACCGTATGCAAGTTGCGACATGTTCGACCATTTTATCGGTCTTCTTTTACTAAGAAAACTCCAGAAAATGCAGAATTTGTCGAAAACCAAATCAACTTGGCATGGTGCCTTGAATTGCTCATAAAAGGCCATGGAAAAATGGGTCCATTTCTTCTTCTTTTTGCAGCGGAAATTGGGGCCATTTCAAATATATTAAAAAATAACGTGCTCTCACACGAACCGTTCTGACCTTACCGAATAATCTGCGTTGAACATGGTGTTTTTTGGACATCCTTGAAATGACCCCCACTAATAAATACAAAGGGATAAAATTGAAAACAATAAGTGTTTTTTAAAAGCATTTAATAAAAAAGTTATAGAAAAAGAATTTAAAATCATTAGTTTAAAAAGTTAGTCAAAACATGTTTTTTGGTATTCAAAAAAGAGAAAAATGAATTAACAAAAATAAGAAATGATATAAAAAATACAAAATAAAACAAAACGCTTAGGCCTTGGCCTAACTAGGCGATGACATTGCTCCCGTCGGGCGCGTGTGGGCCCGGTCTAAGAGCTCACGGATTTGAAAAAAGTTCATCAATTTTTTACAAAATATTCATGGATTTGAATTTTTTAAAGAAAAATTCACTAAGGAAATTTGCAAAAAGGTTTTCTCGGTTTTGGGAACCTCGGCTTCCCAGCCATTTTTTCTGGTTTTGGGACCTTCTCGGAGGTTGTGAACCGTGTTTTTTCTTTTTCTTTTTTATCTTCTCACTTGTTTGCTTTTTTGTCTTCTTTGACTTTTCCTTTATTCTGTTTATTGTTTCTATTTCTCATAAATTTAATTTTTTTCAGAATTCATATTTTGTCCATATTTTTCTATTTTTTCTGGAATTCCAAATTTGTTACTGTTTTTCAAAAAAAATCTTCATGTTTAATTTTTTTTCTTTTATAAGAAAATTGTTCGTGTTTTGAGATTCTGAGCAAGTTTGAAAGGCATGATTTTGTTTTGAAATTTATGTACAATTTTAAAAAAACAAATATTAGTATTTTATGAACAAAACATGAACACTAGAAACCCTAACGAAAACCGTGCAAAAAAAAAGAAACATAAACCAAAGAGTGAAGATGCTGTGTTTTTTTCTTGGCGTTATCTCTCTAGAACAAGAAGCAGAAAACAGGACTAGTAGGTAGTTCAGATGTGCTAGCCCAGCTGGTTTGGGCTGTCACATGTAGTGCTTGAGGGCTGTAGTTCGAATCCAGACGAGGACATTCATTTTTTGATGATTAAAACTAAAAAGCCCATGTGGGAGGGCTGTTCGCCGGGTATTATACGAACCTACAGTGTATATGTAGAAAAGTGAGTACAATTTGCGAAAAGTCCGTACTACCCTTTATACGTTTTGTGAGGGGGGTGTACCGAAGCATTGCTCAAAGACAATTTTGCCAAATCTCTCTTGGAATTAGGTAAACTGAAACAAAGTTTAGTTTAGTATACCAGCACAGTAAATTATTCCTATTCGGTGATTTTTCTTATCTGTAGGCCTGTGAACCCAAAGCAAAGGAGTGTGCACAAGGACTCCAACTGGAAACCTCTAACATGGAAACTCCAGAGACCCCCACATTTACTTGAATTTCACGTGGCAAACTTCAGGTCAGGAAATGCTGGGTCTGCCTTGCTTTATACCTTGAAGCGAGATCACTGTCTCGAAAGCACCAACGAGGGCCTTCACTTTGCTCCTCCTCGCCTCGACGAGGACATTCATTTTTTGATGATTAAAACTAAAAAGCCCATGTGGGAGGGCTGTTCGCCGGGTATTATACGAACCTACAGTGTATATGTAGAAAAGTGAGTACAATTTGCGAAAAGTCCGTACTACCCTTTATACGTTTTGTGAGGGGGGTGTACCGAAGCATTGCTCAAAGACAATTTTGCCAAATCTCTCTTGGAATTAGGTAAACTGAAACAAAGTTTAGTTTAGTATACCAGCACAGTAAATTATTCCTATTCGGTGATTTTTCTTATCTGTAGGCCTGTGAACCCAAAGCAAAGGAGTGTGCACAAGGACTCCAACTGGAAACCTCTAACATGGAAACTCCAGAGACCCCCACATTTACTTGAATTTCACGTGGCAAACTTCAGGTCAGGAAATGCTGGGTCTGCCTTGCTTTATACCTTGAAGCGAGATCACTGTCTCGAAAGCACCAACGAGGGCCTTCACTTTGCTCCTCCTCGCCTCGACGAGCCTGCTCGCGGTCTCCTTGATCACATTGTTGAATAATCGCGGCTCGCTCTTCTTTTTGTCATTGGCACCCTGATGCCTCAGGACGACAACCTCAGCTCTTGAAGCACCTGAATCTTTTGATGCAGCAGAAGTTTTAGCTTCATTGTTCTTGGTGATTCTGCGTCTGGCAGGATATTTGCTTCTGTTGCCGTCATCTGTAGCATATGCAGGCCTGAACTGTACTCGTCTGGGAGTGCTGTTGTCAGAGTTGCTGCCAAGCTTCAGCACCTTGCCACGGCGAAACCTCAGCATGCGAGGCGACTTCATGATGACGCATGAGGGCGTGGATGTTATCTTTGGCCTTCCTGCAATTTCAGTTCTTGCAATAGCCCCATTTTCTGTAAAATGGGAATGATGTCTTGTCATTGTCTTGCCATGAACTCCAAGCATATGTTTATTTGAAAAGAAATATTTCGGGGTCCGAGCAATACGAGAGCGGGTTTTGACTGGTGAGAGCTCCTCCCCATCCCCCATCCCCGCGCCGTCGGCCACTCCGGCCGCGGCGGCCACCTTCCCCCCGCCCCCCTCTTCCGTCGCTGGCCGCTCGGCCAACGGCGCCACCCTCCTAGCTCCATGGGGCGCGGCCGCTCGGTGCGCTCCCGCGGCTCGTCACGCTCTAGCTCGCGCGGTAGCGACGGATGGGGCCATCCCGCCTCCGTCCCAGATCTGCGTCCGTCCGGCGGTCCGTCCGCGGATCCGGTCCCTTTGCCGCCACCCGGCCCTCCTGCTGTCATCCCGGGCTCCCCGCCGCGTCTTCTGCTCCGGGGGGAGTGCTCGCGGGCCGCCGACGCCATATCCATGCCGGATATTAGCAGGGATCGACTTTCGGAGCCACTCCGCCTAAAATCCATTGTGGTCTGCCCCTGCCCCCGCACCGACCTTTCCTCTCCGAGCCAAGCCCATGGATGGACGCCGGTCCTGTCCCGCAACGCGCGCCGCGCCGCCGCGCGCGCCCATGCCTCCCTGCGCGCTCGCGGCGACCCCGAGGCCAACGCCCCTCCTTCAATGCGGACGCTGCCCGCGCGGCCTTCTTAAGGCGTTTCAGGGGACTCTGCTTCCGGTGCCTCAGCTCCAAGCATCGCCGCGTTGATTGTAGAGATCCCATACGCTGCATTGAGTGCAAGCTACCGGGCCACATCGCCAAGGACTGCCCCCAAATCCGGCGCGGCCGCACTGGTGGTCCGGCGCCCACTGCTAGCCGCGCTCCCGTCCGCGAGAGGCTCCGCTTTCCCACGCCCCCTCCGCCAGCGCCGGCCATGGACCGCTGCCGCCATACCGACCCCTCGCGCCGGCCAAGGGACGGCCACAAGGTGGTGATCGAGTCGCCGGAGATGGAGCACCAGATGTTCCTCCTTCGTCGCCACGCCGTCCTCCTCATCTCCACGGCTGAGCGGCACGCGGCGAGCCCCATGTCCGTCGGCCGCGCCTTCGACGCCGCTCTCCGCACTCCGGCGCACCTGCTGCGGGTGACCAGCCACGACCCGGAGGACTTCCTCGTCCATTTCGAGCTGCCGGCGCACCGGGACAATGCCGTCCGCTTGGGCTCCATCAACGTCGACGGCATCGCCTTCACCATCAAGCCGTGGCACGAGGACATCCACGCCGACCATGAAGACTTCCTCCTCCACGTCCGCGTCGTCATCGAGAAGATGCCCATGCACCTGTGGTCTGTCGACGGTGCGGCGGAGGTGCTCGGAAACAAATGCATCATCGACCGGCTCGACAGCCGCACGCACGAGCGCGGCCACACACGGACCTTCGCGTGCTGGGTGTGGGCGTACGACGTCGCCTTCATCCCCACCAAGCACACCATCTGGCGCGCGGCTCGTGGTGCCGGCCGCGTCGAGACCATGCTGGGCTACTCGCCGCCCAGCCGTGAGGTCCCCCCTCCACCCCGCGTCCGACGCAACGTCATGCTCATCCACGTCGACCGCGTTGAAGACTGGACGCCGCTGACGCCTCGCTCCTCGCACTCGGGCCAGAGCGGCATCCCATCCTCTGGGTCCGACGATGATCGCCCGTTCCCGCGGGTCTACCCGGGGACGTGGTCGATGCACATTGAGGATGGCCAGGGGCAGGGGAGGCGCCAGCCCCCGTTGATCGGCCCCTCTGGCTGTGGAGGGCTCCAGCTCGGGCCTCGCCGGGACCACGACGACAACAGCGGGCCACAGGGTGGCCGGCGCTCCTGGAAGGACACGCTCCTGGGTCGCGGCCGCGAGCAGCCGCCCCGAAGGAGCAACTGTGGCGCCGCTCGCCAGCGGAGCAGGACGCCGACCAGCAGGCGCCACGGCAAGGACACCCGCCACACGGGCAACAGCCTCAGAGCCACCCCGCCTCTGCCGCTGCTGTCGGACCAGGCCAAGGGCGCGGCCAACGGGCGGACAGCCACCCCCATCGCAGCAGCGCCGGCCTCGGACCCTGTCGCCGACTTCTTCGACTCGACGGACCGCGCACCTGTCCAGCCCGTCCAAGCGGACTGCAGCCTCCTGGAGATCGACCAGGCGATCGCCTCAACGCTGGCTGCCCCGCTCGAGTTCGCCCCAGGGAACTCGACCGTGGCCTGCCGCACCACACCCACGGTGCTCTCCACTGAAGTTCAGCTCGCTGCAGTGACGCAGCAGGTCCAACAGCTGCAGCTCCCCGGCAACGACGGCAACGACGGGCAGCCTGGCCTCTTCACCAACACCCCGGCTCCCCTCGTGCGCCAACCCCCTGCTCGACGCACCTCGGCACCACCCAGGGCCCGTGCGGGGCCGACCAGGCAGAGTGCGCGGCAGGCGGGCAACACCTCAAGCGTGCCTGTTGCGCAGCGCGCCTCTCTGCTGCTGGTCAAGAAGCTCGGCCTGCTGGGGCCGAAGGAGGCCATGACGGCCAAGGCGGCCGAAGCCCTCATCAAACGCTTCGATGAGCCACTGACTGACGACGACATCTCCATCATCGCCAAACTGACCCGTCTCGACCCGGAGGCGCTGCGCATCGCCGGGGGCATGGCTGGCCCGGATGCCGCTGCTGAAGCTATAGTTTAGTTATGTTAGTCATCCATAGATTACTATGCTCTGGTAGTGTTAGCATTAGTCTCCAGCAGCGCCTGGCATTAAGCCGGGTTGAGTTAGGACCCATGTTAGTTCTCTGTTCTGCTAGAATTAGGCGTCGAGGTTTGCTTTCGTGCCAGAGGATCTTGGGGCCTATTGGTGGCCTCTGGCACGCCCCTGTTAAGCTGGCAGTGTATCTGTTTCGCATGATCATCAATAGAATTGTGATGCTGTTGGAGAATTTGCCTGTGCCCAATGGATAACAACCAATTTTCCCTCATGTCCTGGAATGTCAGAGGACTGAACTCTCCGGCGAGGAGAGCTGCTGTGTCTGAACTTGCCGCTGCTAACAGAACACCAATTCTCTGCCTACAGGAAACAAAGCTGGAAGCGTGGTCGCCTAGCATCGTGCGCGAGCTGGGAGGCAACCGTTTGGATGGCTGCGCGGTCCTGCCGGCAGTTGGAACAAGAGGAGGTGTTGCGATCCTCTGGGACAAGAGCACTGTGCAGATCGACACACAGGCTGTGGGTGTCTTCTCGATCATAGCCAAGGTCACCCTCCTGCAGTGTTCATCCTCTTTCTGGCTGACAACGGTATATGGTCCGGTCGACGATGGGCTCAAGGATTCTTTCCTGGCGGAGCTGATCCATTCTGCACCACCGCTAGGGGAGCCATGGATGCTTGCAGGCGATTTCAACATCATATACGAAGCAAGGGACAAAAGCAACTTAAATCTGAACCGGCGCATTATGGGCATGTTCAGAAGGGCGATTGACACGGCTGGCCTGAAGGAGATCAAGTGCAAGAACAGGCGCTTCACCTGGTCAAATGAGCGACAAGATCCAACCCTGGTGAGCATTGACAAGATCTTCTGCAATGTCGAATGGGAGAGCCTCTTCCCCTCCCTCATGCTCATGGCTGCTTCGACTGCTTGCTCGGATCATTGTCCGCTTGTGCTGGCTGACACCACTGCCCCACCGAGGAGGGCCACCTTCAAATTTGAAGCATTTTGGCCGCGCTTCCCGCGCTTCAGAGAGACACTGGAACGGGCCTGGCAGCGGCCTGTTGCGTCAGCGTGCCCCATCGCACGATTAAACACCAAACTGAAGCGGGCAGCTTTTGATCTCAAGATTTGGGCCCGTTCCCTGTTCAGTGATGCCAAAGTGCAGCTCCACCTTGCCGCTGAGGTTGTGCTCCGGCTGGATATAGCTCAAGAGGCACGCCGCCTGTCCCCCGCTGAATTTTGCCTCCGCAAGCAGCTCAAGCTCAGGATTATCGGCCTGGCGGCGATCGAGCGTGCTCGCAAGCGTCAGGCGTCCAGAGTATCCTGGCTCCGCGCAGGTGACGCCAAGACCGCCTTCTTCCAAGCAAAGATCAACTCCCGGAGGCGCAAAAACCACATACACTCGCTGCAGATTGAGGCTGGCTGGCCACTGCGCACGGCGACAAGGCCGCCATTGCTCACGATCACTTCCTTCAGCTGCTCGGCACAAGGCGGCCACGCTCCTGCTCGATCAACTGGGACTCCATCCTGCTGCTTTCGGTTGGAAGTGTTGGAATCGACAACCCGTTCACAGAAGCTGAAGTTTGGGAGGCGATCAAGGCATCCCCCTCTGAGAAGGCACCTGGACCTGACGGCTTCTCGGGCGCATTCTACAAATCATGCTGGAGCCTAATCAAGCACAACATCATGGCTGTTTTCCACCATTTCTACAACTTGGCTGGGGGAGATTTTGCGGCCCTGAACTCTGCCATGATTGTGCTGCTGCCGAAGAAGGACGGGGCAACAAGTATGGCTGATTACAGACCCATCAGCCTGATTCACTCCATCGCAAAGCTCATCGCCAAGGTCCTATCCATGAGGCTGGCCCCTGTCATCAGCACTCTGATCTCGCCTGCCCAAACTGCTTTTCAGCGCACTAAGTGCATCCATGACAGCTTCCTTTATGTCCAAAACGCCGTCAGAGCCCTGCATCGGCGCAAAACACCTGCCCTGCTTCTGAAATTAGACATAGCCAAGGCATTTGACAGCATCTCTTGGGAATACATGTTTGAGCTTCTCCAAAGAATGGGCTTCCCTGCTCGATGGCGAGACTGGATTGCACTTCTGCTCTCTACATCCTCGTCGTCTTGCCTCCTGAATGGCTCTCCGGGCGCCTCCATCATCCATCGTCGTGGGCTGCGCCAAGGGGATCCGCTCTCGCCGCTGCTCTTCATCCTCTGCATCGATCCCCTGCATCGTCTTCTAGAAGCGGCAACCATGGCAGGCCAGCTCTCTCCTCTGCCTGATACGGCCGTGCGCATGCGTACTAGCCTGTATGTCGACGACGCTGTGATCTTCATCAACCCCGCAAGGACGGAGGTAGATGCCCTGCTCAGCATTCTGCACCTCTTCGGCGAGGCCACGGGCCTGCACGTCAACCTGGCCAAGTCCTCGGCTGTGCCGATTAGCTGCGGCGACCTCGACCTCGGTTCCATCTTGCACAACTTTGGCGGCATCGTGGCGTCACTACCCATCACGTACCTAGGCCTCCCAATCACCACCAGTAGGGTTCGTTTAGTCCACCTGCAGTTCATCCTAGATAGGATTCGTGCGCGCCTCGCCGGCTGGAAGGGCAGACTCATGCATATCGCCGGCCGAAGGGTGCTCGTCCGCTGTGTCCTCTCCGCTATGCCGACGTTCGCCCTCACGGTGCTGAGAGCACCAAGGAAGTTCTTCAAGGAGGTAGATAAAGCCAGACGTCGTTTCCTCTAGGCACAAGACGAAGCAGCAACCGGAGGAAAGTGCAAGGTCGCATGGAGCGCGGTCACCACGCCGGAACCCCACGGAGGCCTCGGTATCCATGATCTGGACAAATTCGCGCGCGCCCTCCGTCTGCGCTGGCTCTGGCTCTCCTGGACCCATCCAGAGCGGCCATGGGTCGGCACGGGCACACCATGCAACCTGCAGGATCGAGCCCTGTTCGCTGCCAACACGGCGGTCACCATCGGGGATGGCAAGACGGCGTCTTTCTGGTCAAGTCCCTGGCTAGGCGGCAGGCCACTCCGGCTGGACTACCCTACCCTGTTCGCCCGCTCCATCCGCAAGAACAGGTCCGTCCGGGACGCGCTGCTCGACGGGCGGTGGATCCTTGATCTCCGCCACGGGGAAACCAGCAGCATCGCGCCATTTGTGCTCCAGCTTGCAAGGGCAATTCGGAGAGCTGGCATCATCATCAACAATGATCTCAGCGACACAATCCGCTGGACTGCTGGCACCTCCGGGCACTACTCCGCCCGCTCCGCCTACGCGGCACAATTCCAGGAGCCAATGGCACCCTTCCCCTCCAAGGACGTCTGGCGAATCTGGGCACCTGGGAAGCTCAAGATGTTCCTCTGGATGCTCCACCTGGACAGACTGTGGTGCAACGATCGCCTGCAGCGGCGTGGCTGGGAGAATAGCTACTTCTGCCAACTCTGCTTGCGAAATTTGGAGTCCTCCTCCCACCTGTTCTGGGACTGCCCGATTGCCATACAGGCTTGGACAATGGCGGCGTCTTGGCGGGGCTGCCACTCTCTGGCACACGCTACCTGGAGCTCCGGAACGACGACGACGGAAAGAGTGAGATTGATCACGGATGCGGCAAGGCCAACAGACAGGAAGGGCACCAGATCCATTCTTGCGCTCATTGCCTGGCACATATGGCTTGAGCGTAACGCATGCACCTTCCGTGGTAAGACGTCGTGCTCTCGCTCCATCATCGAAGCGTGCCGCCGTGACATGGAACAATGGAGAATCGCAGGAGCAGCCTGCATAGAGCACCCCTTCGGGGATGTGCCGTGAGAGATATCCCCATTCCATCAGTGCCAGCATAGCCACTAGGCTGGCCAACTGTACCTTTTCTATCTCACCCCACTGATCACTTGATCAAACTTGTTCCCGCTCTCTCTCTGCTAATGAAATCAATGCCAGCTATGGCTGGATCTTTCAAAAAAAAAATATTTCATAGAAACTTGTCCATACATTGCCATGTTAGATGTTACTACCTCCGTTCCAAAATACAAGACGTTTTTGTAGGCTAAACTAGGATGGCATGATCAATTTAAGGCAGCGCTATAATCAATCATGCCATACAAGTTGCATATTGGCATTATTAATTGCCATGTGAAATTCATAATACATTAATACTGTATATAAGAATTAGGAAATTTGTGACCTAAGGTGCAATTATATGTTTATGATTCAGAAGGTAAAGATAAGATGTACCTTTGCGAGATTGTCTCTCTTTGTTGTTAACGTCTGGTTTTCGTATTTTTGGCGAAGCTGTCTTCGATATTTTATCCTTGCACCCAGAAAAACTTTCTATCCCATAAAACTTCTTACTCTTCACTGGGGAATCAGAAGTTTCTTTCCTGACTGCTCTCACTGTAGAACGAGACAGCTTCAGTGGACTCAATGTAACCTTTTCTTCTCCCTTGTTTTGCCAAAGTTGAGCATTCTTGGCAACATTATTCAGTGTAATCTTTCTTTCAGTTTGCTTCCCTGAAGGAGGTGATGGAGATGGAGCATGCTTATTTGTAGCAGGTTTGGCAGATGAATCCATCGTGCTAGCTGGTGATGGTGCTTTGATTTTCTTCACCCTTGGAAGAGTTGATGTGACAGTGGAGTTGAGTTTCCTCTCCTTGTTGAACTTGTTAGGAACGCTAGGATCTGCCTTTTTCGCCGTTGTCCTTGGTCCATCGCCGCTTCCAGCTGATGTACCTGCAGCCTTCTCATGTGATGTTATTTCGCTCTTGTGCTTTGACATGGTGTTTCTGGTTATAGTCGACCTTGCTTTCCTGTTTGGTTTCACAGACTCCTGGGAGAAGCTCTGTGGTTTAGTCACGTCCCTATCTTGTTTGTGGTTCTCTGATGCCATCACAGTCTGCTTACTCATGTTCTCTGAACTTACAGAGTCATTTGCAGAATGATCCGTACTATGATCGTCGGACTCATCCCTGTCCTGGATGGCCAACGGCATATCCAGCTCAATGCTTACAGCTCCCTCTGACAATTGTCCATCTCCACAGCTCGACAAGTCATCAAGTGAGATGATGAGGCACTTCGCACAATCTGGCTGGTTTCCAGCCACAACAGTTCCAGGTACTTCATCTGATATTAACTCTACACATGGAGAGCTTTCAAGACGACAAGGTACTCCTTTCAGTGGTGGCTTCTGCTTGGTAAATTCAGGCTTACCAGGAGCAGCGCCATCTTTTACACGAGAAATCTTCAGCGTCTGACTCTTGTTTCTTGCTTTGTCTCCTTGTGGGATGGCTACAGCCTGAGCCAGGTCGTGTGTTCCATTCCTGGCGTTCGCGCGGTCCTGACGCCAGGCACGAACAGGCGAGTATTTCTTAGACTCGGAAGAATGATGAATACCAAGTTTGCATTTGTCATGGCATGAGCCAGTGGATGCTCTCTGGTAATGTGGAACTGGCTTCTCTTTCCTCCTCAGGTAGGGCGGCACACTGTTGCCATCTATGATTTCAGTGGTATTTATCCGGAGATCTTCTCTCTTCGACTCAGCTAATGCAGGAGTTGTTGAAGTGATAGCCTCTTTGATCACCTCCTCGGCCATTTAGAAGCAAGGATGCTGCAATTGCAGACACATGTGTGAGCACATGAAAAATTCACTCGGCGTGGTTAATAAATTACAGAAACGGTGAATCCAGTGAATTAAGCAGTGCAATACTTCTCAAGGTCAAAAGTGAAGACCACATTCCACACCAACTTTTTTAGCCATCTCTGTCCTATTTGTTTCTGACACTTGGTCAAGATCTGCATCACCTATTAGTAAAGAACTTATTCCAAGAGTATGCATGGATGGATCCCCCATTCTCCCTCCAGTTCAACCAATTCTCACCAAACCCAACTAATTCGATACTTCATCTATCTTATTAAAGTCTTAACATAAAAGCATTTCCATATTATAACTCCACAAACATGTTATAACACCTATTTGTATCAATCCTTCCTACATTATAATTAGTACTTTTGCCAGGCAACCTTCCAATTAGTACTATAATCTTAGCCAATCAAGCAAAGCCCTACTTAGTCCCCTTCGAATTCTTCCGTCTTTTGGGTTTGCTGCAATCAGTTTCTTTAGATACACAGAACTAATCAATGATTACCCATTCCCAATCTACCAGCTATTGATAGTTACTGGCGCAGCCTAGTTGACATAAGTGTTAAATCAATGTTTAATACAGCATTAGTTAGTACTACAGGGACATGTAGAATGGTTCCAATCCGATTCTTTAATGAATAATTTACAGTAAGTGCATATTCTTGTTACTAATACTAATTTAATCTAGTAGTCTCAGAGAGATGGATGTGCTAGCGTAGTTGACTTGACATCACAAAAGAGTACAGCATTAGTAGCACAGGTTAAAGATTAAACAGGTTCCTCCAAAGAATCAACGAAATGAGACGCAATTAAACAGAGCCATATCCCGATGATATACAGAGGGGCATCAACACTGGAAGAAAAGAAAGAAAGAAAGAAAAAAACTGTAGAGCGTCATGCGCCCCCGCCGTTTCTTGATGGGAAACTTTCAAGCAGAAACAAGCTAGATTGGATCGTCCACTCCACCACGAGATCGCAGCGCGGGAATTGGTGGAATCTCCGAATAAAAGCCTTACCTGCTGGCCGACGTCCTGCTACCGGTTCTAGCTTGATTGCAAGGACTTCAGAGATGCGATGCTCGATCTGTCGGGTCGGGGAGGCAGCTAGCGAAAACGCATGGACGGCCGGAGACCAATGCAGAGGAGGGCAGGAAAGGAGAGATTGCTTCTGTATATACTAGGTAGGTACCTCGTGCTTCCGCCGCTCGCCGCCAAACCGACGAACAGAACGGCTGCGTGTGGTACGGATGTGCCGGTGGAATGATCCGTGAGCGAGGAGAGGGAGGTTGCCGCTGACGCGTTGGGGGGAGAGAGAGAGGAGGTGTGGAGGGAGAAGCGTGGATGTTAGCACGTGGCGTTGGAGGTGGGAAACAAACACAGTACGTGCACAGGGGAGAAGGGTAACTCCGACGCGCCGATGCAAACGGATGAAGTTTTTGTGTTTTTCATTCTTTTGGATCAGCTGAAGGTGCATTGTATAGCTTCGTCCGTTTAAATCGGGTCGGTGCGCTCAACCAGCCGACGTATTTTTTTCACGCAGCCGAATTTTTGCTACAAAATTAAATCTAAATTTAGGGTAAGTATCCATAGTTCATGCCAGCGATCATTAGTTCATGCCGGCATACAAAAATAATGGCGCTTTCGGCCATAATTCAACCATCTAGCTTGAGCATCTCTTTTTGCCTCTTCTCGAACCAAACGCTTCTCTTTAGGACATCTTGCTCAAGTCTACCGTCATGATCTCCACTCCCTTCGTCATTAGCTTGAGCCTCACATCCTTTGCTTTTGTGTTTGCAATGCTCTCCTCGATCTCAAGCTTCTGCTTTTGGACTCTCCTCGATATCAAGCTCTCTGTTTTTGGACGTTCTCTTCAATCTCGACTTTCCTCTTTTGGACGTTCTCTTCGATCTCGAGTTTCTTCTTTTGTATCTTGATGTAGGCCTTCATTTGCTTCTCTTCTCTCTTGGCGCTTCCTCTTCTCTCTTGCTTCCTTTTGGGTCATGAACCCTTTGCAAACTTTCTTGCAAGGCGAATGTCGCCGCATCACGTTTGTCATCCAACTTGGAGTTGATCTTCCCCCTCGGCCGATTCTCTCCTTCACCATGCTCAACGATGGACGCCGGCCCTCCATTCTTCTTTTTTGGGCGGCATATTGCTCCCTAAACTTTGGGCAAATGACTTGGGATCCTTTTTGCTCGGCGCCAATCTTGGGATCTTGTCCAATTTCCTTCCAACCTTTGCAAATCAACTTATCCTTATCCTTTTGTGTATACTTTCGTCGGAATGCTTTGCTGCCTCCTCTTTTGTGCATTGTCTTGGGTAGTGAGCTTATCTGCATAAAAGGCTTCCCCTCGATGTCCACATTGTCTTCTTCCTCTTGGCCGTATGTGTCTTCTTGCCATCGGTCGCCTTGGTTATCGATGTCGTCTTGGTTGTCATGGCCGTCCATGCCCTCTTGACTTCGCGTGAAGTGGTCGCGGCCGTCTTGGCTTTGGGTCTCATCGGCATCGTACGCTTGGCCGCCCTCCTAAATGATGTCCTCCATGGAATCGCTGTAGTAGGACGGGTCTTCATGCATGGATGTCGGGGCCGGCGTATCGTTGCGGGCATCAGGAAGGTTGCCAGTAGGAATCTCCCATGGTCGCTTCCCTTTGCGCCCTGGTATATGACCCATCAGCCACAGGTGTGGCGTTGAGGTCGATGGACACGACCACATGAGTGGTTGGCGCGATCACAATCACTTTCGGTGAGCAGTCCTGAGGTGAGGTGGAGAAGCGGGACGCGGCTGGGTCATGTTGGGGGAAAGCCGTGTGTCTGCGGCATGGTGGAGGTACTTGGCGACTCTGGACGTGGTGGGCAGGCAGCCGACGAGCCCATGCTCGTCGCGGCCATGGCGGAGGCAAGAATGTCCTGCTCCCTACGATGCAACCCTAGCAGGAGGAGGCCTGGTGCGTGGCCTTGGCGACGAGGGCCTCATTGTCCACAACAACGACCTCCTGTTGTGCGGCGACGGCTTCTTTTTTGTCTGCCTCGACCTTCCGCCGGCCAATCCTCTTCGCCAACTATTTGGCCCTCTACTCTGGTGTAAATATCCTTCTTGGGCTTCTTCTTGCGCATGACGCCGGTCAGATGGCGCGGCAACCCTCGAGGTGGAGCCAGCAGAATCGTGCGCCACCGTGGACAGGGACGACGAAGCCCTCGTGCCGAACTGCCGTGAAGTGGCAAAGGAGGGCGCTTTGTGCCATGGCAAAAGACCAAACCAGGGCAGCCCATGCCATGCCCGAACTGCCCTTTGTGCCATGGCAAAACACCAAACCAGGGCAGTCCATGCCATGCCCGGACTGCCCCCCCCCCCCCCCCCCCCCCCCCCAAGGAGGAGAAGGAGAAGGACGAGGACGGATCAAACATCTTCGGTTGTGAGCAAATCCGCCTCGATCTGTTTTTGCGTCTTCGACCGCTATTCCCGCAAAGAGACAACAAGGGTAAGGGCGGCCGTGGATGAACTTCTTTCATTACGGTTTCATTTGTAGTTAGTAGAACATGTAAATTTTTGATTGTTTGATGACATGTATGTTTAACTACGTATGCAACTTCTTCCGCAAAAAAAAAACTACGTACGCAACTTAACATTGTATGAGACTAGTATAAATTTGAGGATTTGGTTTGGTAGAGGCAGTTGTGGAGGCGGACTTTTAATGCTTGCTCGGTCATTATCCGCGAACGCGTCGGTGGACGTATAGAGGTTCGGATTTGGCAACTTTGATTATAAGATGCTCTAATAAACGATCCGGATTTTCAACAGTTGTGAATGTTCGAATTGGAGTGGCCTATGAAGCTGGGTAGATAGTCCGACATAAACTTGGAGGAGATTCATGGGATTTCGGATGTTGGACTGGTCCGAACAGTTTTTGTGAGGAGGTGGGGAAAATTACTGGTTTTCTGTCACCGGCTCACCGCCGGGTGAGACGAAGAGCGTACCGGTTCGCAGCGCTATGTCATCTCTGCCCGTTCACCATTCTGTAACCCTAGCGCCGCCAGGAGCAGCCCACGTTTCGCGCCGCCTGGCCGCCGCGACAAGCTGGCCGCCACGCCTCACTCCGCCCGAGCTCTGGCGGCACCGGGACGAGCTCCTCTTCTTCCGCCTCAGGCCGAGGTCCTTCTCTAACGCCCCGACTCCGACGGCCGTGCTCCCCGTACACAGAAAAATCGGAGAAGAAAGGAAAAGAAGGAGAGCTCGCGCCCCTCCCCGCCGCCGCCGCAGCCATGTCTCAGAAGAAGTCGCGCGGCGGAGCCGCCGCCCGAGAAGACGCTGATGAGCTCTCGCGCTCGCCCCTCCAGGCCGTCCTCCTCGCCGACAGCTTCACGCTCAAGTTCCGGCCCATCACCCTCGAGCGCCCCAAGGTACCGCGTGCCTCCCCAAAACCATACCGCCGCCCCCTGTCCGCTCTCGCGTGCACCCTTGGCACCTGAATTGTGCTGTCCCCGCAGGTGCTGCTGCCGCTGGTGAACGTGCCCATGATCGACTACACGCTGTCCTGGTTGGAGACCGAGGGCGTTGAGGAGGTCTTCGTCTTCTGCTGTGCGCACGCGCAGCAGGTCAAGGAGCACCTGGAGGAGGCGGGCTGGACTGGGAAGCCCGCGGCCTGGGAGATGGCCGTCATGGCCGTCGAGTCGCATGATGCGATCAGCGCAGGCGACGCTCTCCGCGTCATGTACGGCCGTGGCCTTGTTAGTTTCTGACCCGTACCCTTACTGTGGATTGTGCATGACTGCAGTATTAGTTGTAGTATCTGTTGCTGTTACTGCTTAACACTTTATCGTTGACTAGAACTTATAGTGAATTAGTGAACCTATGTGAAACTGAAGCCTGGGGAGATTTTTGTAGTGTCATTCCAGTTCATTCAACGAAGGAAAATAAATTAAAATCTTATCACTTTATGTCATTCCAGTTCACTCAAACGTCGTCCAATTAGGTACTGGTTCCCTCTATACTGTGGACTTGGGAGACAATTGCAACCAGCTAGAGATTGTGATGAAAAACATGACACTATCATTTTCTAGTCAGAGCCAAACCTAATATTGGCTTTCCTGTCAAATAGCTACTACCCAAAAAAGATGTTCAAGGTTTTAACTATAACATCATACTGAAAGCATTAGTTCTGCTCAGTTTAGATACTTTTGCAGTGCTTAGCTCTGTGATTGCTGTGCCTACTTAGTAATAGTATGTCGTACAAACTACTAAGTATCAATCGGTTAAAAATTCCAGTGAGATTCTTCATATAGGGTTGACAAATACTGTATCACACAACTGACGACACACATAGCATGTTCTGAATACAAACACGGGAAGACAAAACACAAAATGAGATAGACAAAGAGAACTCTAGAATGCATGAACCTAGTCTCAGCATCAATGTAGAAAAGGATAGTAAGATCCAAATCACGTACATGGCAGATATCTTCAATATCCTGGAGACATCTATCGGTCGTTAAGTGAAACTGAGCATGCATTTTTTTTTTGTCCAACTAGCTGTAGCTTGTGCCTCAATTGTTGTAACACATATGTAATGCAGTCTTACTTGCTTGTCCTGTCCTCATATGTTCACATACTAACACAGTGTGTCTGCCATTTCATTTATACTTTCAATTGTTTCCTTTTGTGTAGATAAATGGTGACTTCGTTCTCATCAGCGGTGACACAATCAGCAACATGAGCTTAAAAGAGGTTCTCCAGGAACACAAGGACAGAAGGAAAAAAGACCCACTTGCTGTTATGACTATGATTATAAAGCATTCAAAACCTTCAATCCTGATGCACCAGACACGTTTGGGCACTGATGAAATTGTTATGGCGCTAGCATCTGAGACAAAGGAGCTACTTTATTATGAGGATAGGGCAGATAGCTCACACCTGTGCGTGACAATTGATAAGGATATACTGGCCAATAATCCTACTCTCCAGCTGCATAATAACATGGAGGTCTGCTTTCAAACTTGTTGATTAAATAATGGATATATGTTCTTCTCTAAGATCATTTTTGCTATGTTACTGAGACCATGCATATGTATTTTCTATTGCTTGCAAATCTTTCTTGTTTTATTGATCTTCATCTCCCTCTTTTTTCTGACAGGATTGCTATATTGATATCTGCTCGCCAGACGTCCTTAGTCTTTTTACCGATAACTTTGACTATCAACATCTCCGGCGTCATTTTGTGAAGGGTTTACTTGTTGACGATGTAAGTCCATTCACTACCACTGGACCTATTTAATACAAGAGAACATGATGCTTGCCTTTAGAGTTTAGTGCAGTATCATGAGTGCCATCTCTGCTATCATGTCTCTTCTGTAACAATCAAACGGCCTGCCAATCCTTTCAGATTATGGGATACAAAATCTATACTCATGAAATACACTCCAGCTATGCTGCAAGAATAGATAATTTCAGGAGTTATGATGCTGTGAGCAAAGATATAATACAAAGATGGACATACCCTATGGTGCCTGATGTGTTATCCTTTGGTAACTGCCATGAAATGAAACTTCACCGCCAAGGAATTTACAAGGCATCAGGTATGCGTAGTTGCATACTGAAAAGAGAATTCAGCAAAGATCTATTTCTGTACCTTGTTTGATATCATTCCTTGATTCATTCGTCAAAATCTAGATGAATTTGTCAACTTAATATGCTTGATTTGGAATGAAGAAATGGTCTCAGATATTAGTTGATAATATTATTAAAATGCTTTGTCAAGGTACATCGGCTGTTTTAAACACTGGTTTTTTGGGCATGATTTTGACTTGTCATTTAGGAAGCATCTTCTGTTCCTGTAAATTATATAACATCACCTTTCCATATGAACTTTTCACATGAATCACGTCTTCTCTAGATGTAACATTGTCGCATTCTGCACAAATTGGTGCGAATTCTGTTATTGGCAATGCAACAAGTATTGGAGAGCAGTGCAAGATATTGAATTCGGTAATTGGGGAAGGTTGCAGTATTGGGAAAAACGTTCTCATTCACGGTTCCTATATATGGGATAATGTCATAATTGAAGATGGATGCAAAGTGAGTAACTCCTTAGTCTGTGATGATGTGCATCTAAGGGCAGGGGCAATTGTTGAGCCTGGCTGCATATTATCGTTTAAGGTATGTTGCTATATATTACGTTTTTATGCTACCCATTTTTTTTCTAGGAACAGATTGTAAACCAGTTATAATTTTCTATCCAGCAGCCTTGCTAATATTGATGAAATTCTTATTTGTCAGATTAAAGTTGGAAAGAATGTTGTTGTTCCTGCCTATTCAAAAGTGTCACTACTTGACAAGCCTTCAAATGAAGATAGTGATGAGGAACTTGAGTATGCTGACACCAATTCTGGAGTTACAGATAGTGCACGTGAGCCTGCATACCGTAAAATTTCCATTGTTGTTCATACATGCCTTTCCAATTTGCTCTTATGGTTATTTGGACCTGTATCACTCATGTTGTACTTAGCAAACTGGATTTCTGTATTTCAGCCTTTTCCAGCACGAGGGGTAATGCCGACCACCCTACCATCGTATCCGAGGATGATGAGTTAGGGGCATCTGAGGTATTCTTCTATTCTTAGATGGCACAGTGATTTTTGCAATGCGTGCTTACCATTACTGTGTTAGTTGTCGGGATTATCTGCAGGCACCCTGGTGATACATTTGTCATGTCTTGATCTTATAATCATTGTGGTTGCTGTCTTTGATATTGCTTAGACTTGTACCTCTGGTGTCCTTGGTTACATATGGGCAAGTGGTGATACTGGAATTCTGGAGGAGTGGAGACAATCAATTGCTCCAATTCCTAAAGAAAAACTTCAAGAGTTGCAGCATGCTGTTTCTGTTGACGGTGATGTTGGATCAGAAGAAGACTTGAACAACCGTCCATCTGAAGCAGACCGTGACAATGATTCTGAGATTGGTGTGATTGAGGATGATGATTATACTAAGTTTGAGAAAGAGGTTAGTAGCATATAATTGGGATTCTCATACTCTTATTTATTTTTCAGTTTGCTGATTGGTTTACCCTACGTAGGTCGAAGAGACTTTCCAACGGGCAGTTGATGGGGTTCATCAAGATAATTTGATACTAGAAATCAACGCGCTCAGGTGTAAGCTCGTTTCTTTCCCACTGATGTATGTGTGACTGTCTAAATGTATACAACTATAACATGTCAGTCATCCTTTGAGTATGGTTTATCCTGGACAACATTTTATTTACGGGTAACATGCTGTAGTTTTCATTTTCTTTTTGAGGCATTTTTTTGCAGAAGATATTTTATTTTATGGAAAATAATTAGAATATACATATCGCTATAAGATACAATCACTTCTTTTCATATGGAACATTGAATAAACAAGAAGTCATATTCCACATTATTTATTCTGCAGGAATATTGCAGCAATGCTTCACACACCATCTAAATTCTAAAACTGCAAACTGTTTCGCACTGCCGATGTTCATTAAGCATGTGAATTTAGACTAACACTCTGTTTCCCAAGCACTAGTTTTGCTTGTATAGACTATAGAGTATGAAAGTTGTTGCTGTGTCTTGTTCCAATTTGATGGCTTGGCCATAATAAACTAGTCTCTTTGATTTCCGTTCAGAACTCAGATGCTTTTCGAGCTGCCTAGTCAAAGTTACATCAATAGGTGCAGCTATTTTAATATAATTGTTTTGTCTATTCAACCTTCAGATCATCGATGGAGCATGCCCATTGTGTAGTTTTGTCTATCTTGTTATTATAGTAATATAGTCATCATGCTGATTGCGTTGTTTGCAATTTTGTGTTTATTTTTCAGGTTGTCTTATAGCCTTCAACATGCAGATTGTGCTGGAGCAGTTTTCTATTCGATAATGAGGGCTGCATTAGTCGCTGCACAATCTACCAATGGTATGATTTCTAGGCACTTTGTAGTTTTGTGAACCATGGTGGACTTAAAATTGGAATAACTATTTGATCATTCGCTAAGATATTTGGGTGTTTAATCGTAACAGAAATGAACCAGTTTACGGAGGAGCTTAGCTTGGATATTTGTTTTTTTTTTTTTACCAGAAAGCTTGGATATTTGGTTATGCAGGATGTTCATAGGATTTTGCATTAAACATTACATTCCTTTATTCCAAACATGACAGTTTCATTCTTACTATGGAACTTTGGGGTCATGCATTTTTTGATATGGTATACTTATAGCTGTTAGATTTGATATGGGATGCAAAGCTTATTTGCCTTGCTTCCCCCCTATTTATATAGATAGTCTTCTAAAGTCAACTGCGGACGCACTTACCAAGTGGAAGGATCTTCTACGCAATTACACCAAGACAGTTGATGAGGAGGTATGGCTTGACGATATACTGGATAAATCCCTTGAAATCTGCATGAGTAGCATATGCCTGAAAAATTGAACTTGGTTCTGCAGAAGTACTGTCAGGTTTAATGATTTTAAAATGTTATTGTGTCCAGTGTGTTCATTGTCAGGTTTAATCATGTCAGTTTTCTTCAATATTTGAGTCTGTGGGTTTCTTTATTAGCTATTTTGAGACTACAAATTATAACTGAGGTTATCATATAAGTTGACCTGGTGAGATATTGATCTACACAATGGGTATGTTCTCCATGTAGTATGGTGGTTGTGGTGATTCGAGTTCAAGTTGTTGTGTTGTTGCATGACAGACTGTTGGAAGGCCTCTACTATGATTGTTAAGTTTTAGGTCCAGTTTGAAAACAGGATTTCCTCATGGATTTTCACGAAAGAAACATGCACTCTGAGCCTCAGACCGGATTTCTCTTTTTTCATGGAAGTTCCTGTGTTATTTTGCGGTGTTTTTGTCCTTTGATATTTAACATGAGGTAAATGAATCATTCCGTGATGGTGACGCAGATGGAAATACTATTGAAGTTCGAGGAAATGTGTCAAGAGATAACAAAAGAATTTTCTCCACTGTTTTCAAAGGTAAAGAGCTATTCAGTTACAGACAGGTTATTTTTATGGATATACATAGTCTTGTTTGCACTACTGGGTGGTGTGTACTCTATTTTTGAATTGATGAAGTCCTGTTTTGATTGGTTCTGATACTCTGCTGTTGAATGCAGATCTTGCCTTACCTATATGATAAGGAGATAGTTAGTGAAGTTGCAATTTTGAGATGGGCGGAAGAAAAGGAAAATGCCGACGAGCCGGATAAAGTTTTCGTTAAACAGTCTGATGTTTTTATTCAGGTATATGTGCTGCACTTGGTCGAGTTGTGCCTTCTCATTTTGCGTGAGATTTATTTTGCCAGTTTCTCATGGCTTGTTTTTATTTCTGTAGTTGCTTTCCCTGGTCCTAAATCTTTTTGTCTTAGGGAATGATTTACACTTGACTATTTAATATCTAGTCCTATATTGACACAAGTTTAGCTGATTGTATTTTTGATAACTCGTGGTATGATGGCAGGGCTTGTAGGATGTGTTTGGTTGGCACGATGAAAACTCAAACATTATGATATGAATTGTCTGAAGTATACTATTAGTAATAATTTGTCATTTCCTTGGCAGTGGCTCAAGGAAGCTGAAGAGGAAGATGAAGATGACGAAGAAGAAGAGTAGAGTTGGAGATGGTTCATACTTGCATCCTTTTGCAAGCTTGGAGAGGAACACTGATTTGGGTGGTTTCCCGGTGGGAAAGTTTTGGAAGTTTGGATTTGCCTGTCTCCAGTTTTGTTCCTAACCAATCATCATAGGAAAAAAAGGGAGAACAGAGCCGCGGGATGAACTACCGCAGAGTGTGTATGCTTTTTTTTTTTTTTTGCGGCTCGATAACCCTTCTCTCCTTGCATCTATGGTCTACCTACTGTCCATGCGTGTGTTCCTGTGCGGCATGCGTGTGGTGTGGGGTGGGGGAAGGAAAGCAGCGGGCGGGTGTGCAAATGGTGGATCATGTGGGTAGCATCGGAGTGCATATCCAGTGCTATACTGAGATTTACATGCCCCTGTGCTCCCAGGGAGCCTTGACCGTTTGATCTTTGATCCAAGGAACATAGATGAAGTCCATGGAAAATTGCAGAAAACATCCTTCAGAGTTGTGTGGTCACACACAGAAGCAGTTCATTGATGTTCATGACCCAAGCTTACGGGAGCACGGGATCATATGACTTTCGGTAGCACTGGATATTTTCTTGGACATAGATTCGAGTGAAGTCTGAAAAAAAGCTTGAGCTCATGGGTCCGTAGAAATCAAACCTTGACCTCCTAATTCCTCAAAGTGGCACACTATACATATTAATTCTGCTTAACCTTAACCCTAAACTTGCCTGGCGTATTTTTCAGAGATGACAGCGGTTTACTTGACCAGAGCTTGGATTGATAATTGATCCATGCACGTGGATATTTTTCAGAACAGAGCAGTTTACTTGACCAAAGCTGGGATTGATAATTGGTCCAAGCAAGATATTTCCCCTCGCTCCTCTGCTGCTCGGTGAGCAGCCACGGGGTGCCCCGAATCCCCCTCCCCCCTTCCCACCCTCGACGGCAGCTGAGGTTGCGGTAAGAGGCTGCTTGGTGGTTCGACAGGGCTTGGACTCTGGCGGGCAGTGTGGCAGCGCCGGGTGGAAGCTTTGCCTCGGGATGCTGGCCGAGGCCAGAGATGGCGACGCCCTCAGGTGCCGCGCTCTTCTAGAAGACGTCGTCGGGTTGTGCTGTTTATCCTATTCTGGTCTCCGGTCGGTGAGATCAGTGGTGGTTGCATGGTGTGGTGGTGGCTTCTACTTGGTCATGGCGCGAGGGCTTCGTGGAAGGTGTGTGGGTCAGCGGAGGTACAATGCATGAGGGTGTGGTGTTGGGCGATGCTTCGGGCGAAAAATTGTCGTGTTCTTATCGGCTGACGGTGTCGGCCGTCGTGTCAACTTCTTGGAGGCGTCGTCATGGAGTCCATCCCCTACACACCCTCGATTCCAGCTCTTCAGGTGAAAGCTTAAGGCCCAGTCGGGTCAGGCGACGGCGCCGACATCGTCGCTTCCTTTTTGGGGCGTCACCTTGAAGAGCATTGGATCCCATTTGCGCGCTCCTTTGGCTGGACGCTCACAGCATTGTGGTCGACAGTTGTTCGTCGGGTAATGTGGACGTTGCGTGACTTCTTGTGTGACAACGATGGCGGCTTTAGGTGGAGTTGTGTTGCAGCTGAGCTTTGGTAGCCAGTCTCATTCGACATGTTCGAGGGGTCGCCGTGCCTCACTTGTCTTAGCTACAGAGGAGGTGTCTCCGCGGTGACGATGACACGGGATGGATGGTTGGTTTCAGTGCCAGCTCGGTGCAAGTTCAACGTTTTCCCCCTCCAATGCTAGTCGACAAAGTCGGAGCTGCCTGGTCGTCGGCGCATGCGGTGGATTGTTTGGAATCGGCCGACGTAGGCCTCAACGCTTGTTTGCGGTGAGGGCTATATCGATGGTCATTGAGGGTGGAGTCGGAGTCGCCCTCGTGGAGGTGTGATGACGATGACATTGGATTGCAACCTCGATAGCGCTTTTTTCCTCTACGACATGTGTCCGTTCTTGTGTGGGTTGCCAGGTCGCCCTGTGTGCCTTGTTTTTGCGGGCGTGTTGTGACGGTTTTCGACCGATTTTTCGTTAATTAACTGGGCAACTCTCTTCGACCTTTCTTAATGAATCAGGCCTTAAGGGATTCCATTTAAAAAAAATTGATCCAAGCACATGGGCTATCTGATGGGGCTTAATTTTGGAAGTGGCAGAGTAGTTTACTTGACCAAAGATGGGATTGATAAATGATCTAATCCCCTTAATTGGACCGCTTCCCACACTTTACTTACCACTTTAATTTGCACCGCCCTTTGGTGGGCCTCGGGTACACCCTTCATTAACACAACAGAACGCAAACCATCAAACACCCAATACAATGTGGTAAATGATCCTATCTTGTTTTTTGTGGGTGGAAAAATAGATGAGGTTCAAGTTCCCTATGACATGCCAAGTGAGAAATTTAAGATCGGGTGCTAAGTCCTTGAGCTCTCGTTAATAAACTTATTTGAGGTGATGTTGGGAGGGGCATACAAATTTGTGATGATAAATTGTCTAGTAGAGGTTTGACGGGCTATAGAGATGGAGTTGGAGAATTGGCCGTTGGAGTGTGAGATGATGGAGAAAATATTAGAGTTGAGGGTTGACTAGGCATGTCGAAGGCAAGCATTGCACGCTCGATTTCTCGAATGAGAGCACTTGACTTAAGACATATCTAATGGCCAGGATGAAGACTGTGATGAGAGATTTTGGTGCCCAGAATAAGAGAGGCCTATATGATGTGTATGAGTTCTTCACTAACAAGTCTCTGATTCAGAAGAGCATCAACTTTTCACACTTTGACAACAACCAACCCATTTCACTTTGCAAGAGTGAATATTTTGGTATGGTCTCCATTATGTCTCATAGAAGGACTTTGACATTGAGCTTGTGATGCAGTTCTTTGCTATAGTGCATTTTGGCATAGATGACCATCTGACCTCAACCTGGATGACAAGGAACGAGAAGAAGTTTGCTCCGCTTGCAAGGCTTGATGGAGTGTTGTGCTATGACTATTTAGAGGGTGCTGGCAGTGAGTGGAGAATTCACGTTGACTACCAATGCAGAAGAAGGCGCTCATTGATCTTTATCCAACAAAGGCACACTGTCGTGGTTTTGTCATGGCAGATGTCCTAGTGTGAGGACTTAGTCGTGAGGCCATCGCAACTAGGTAGTAGCTTGAACGGGGTTGGTCGGAATCGAGAGACGCGAGGTTTTACCCAGGTTCGGCCCCTCGCGGTGGAGGTAAAAGCCTACATCCTGCTTGATTGATATTGATGATGATGATGATCTCGATTACAAGGGCGGTGTTTCGCTCCCTCTATCTCGAGAGCATCTACTTTTATCTTGTCTAAGACTTGTCTGTCTGTCTAAAAACTTGTCCCTCTTGGGGTGCCCTGCCCCTCCTTATATAAGTTGAAGGGGCGGCTTACATGTAGAGTCCTAGTAGGATTAGGACTAGTCTATTTTCTTATTTACAAGTGGAATCCTAGTCCAGATCTTGCTTCCCTTGTAAGGGAAATATTCCTTATGCCTTTCCTCTCAAGACGGCCCACCGGATACCGTACCTTGAGCCGGTCTTCTCACGAGCCGCCTTCTAGGCCTTGGGCCTTGTCATTCGTCTGACCCGCCCTCCAGGTTACTAGTGAGTCGCCAAGTTTGGTCGGGCCATACTGCAGGCCGGGTTATACCGCAGGGTATATCCCCGACATTGGCCCCCAGTTTAATTTGGATTTATCCATGTCAAATTTATCCTGCAAAACAAAAAAAAATCGACAGGTTGTGCACCGGGTCGAAGGTTCTTCTGAGCCGGCATCTGTTCATCCTTAAGTCCTTGTCATTTCTTTCTGTGAAAACACTTGACCGAGTCAATATTTGCCGGGTCGTGCAATTCTTGATTTATTCCATATCCCATCGCTTCGCTATATTCAAGGGAATCCCTCCTGTAAAGTCCGGGTCTCTTCATTATAGTAGCAAGCCAGCTTTAAAATCAATTTGCTGACATTGGTTTCTTGCAGAAAATGTTGGAAAAAATAATCCATTGGACTTGGCTTCCAATGCTCTGGCTTTGGCAAAAATATTTGGACTTAAGATATTCATCTGATTTTCAACCGGCTTGAGGATGTAGAGCTTGCTGAGTTGCAATTCGCCGAAATTGCCAAGTTATAGAATTGATCATACCGGGTCATGATTGTTACAGACGTCGGGTCATATAATTGGTCTTCCTGAGTTCTCCAGGCCAAGTCCTTATACCTTGTGATGACTTGGTGCTTGCTTTTGTAAATATAGCTGGTTTGCTCAAAACTGAGAACCTGAAGGTGTACCTCCCTTATATGCATATCACCTGTAGCCCCTAGGTCTTAAGAAGGGAACGTAGTGATAGCTTAAGACTTGCTTCAATATAAATGCTGCAACCTTGGAGAAATCCGGATTGTTCATCTAAGTCACTAGTCATAAACTGATCATTTTGTACTTCACATGTGTAGCCCCCAAGTGCCGGGTTGTCTTGCCTACAGCAACCCGGGACTTGTAACTGTCTTATGCTTACAAACTTCAGCCAGTGTAGCCCCCAAGGGCCGGGTCATCAGTATGTGATGGGCCGGGTCTTCCAATTTGGACCTTATGACTTTGGTAAAGAACTGAATGATGTAGTTGTTGGGAAACGTTGCATGAAAAACAAAAAAATTCTACGCACACACAATGATCTATCCATGGCGATGCATAGCAACAAGGGGGAGCGTGTGTCTACGTACCCTCGTAGACTGTAAGCGGAAGAGTTTCACAACGTGGTTGATGAAGTCGAACTTCTTCGCACTTTAACCGATCAAGTACCAAACGCACGACACCTCCGCGTTCTGCACACGTTCAGCTTGGTGACGTCCCTCGCCTTCTTGATCCAGCAAGACATCATGGTAGTAGATGAGTTCCGTCAGCACGACGGCGTGGTGACGGTGATGGTGAAGTGATCTCCGTAGGGCTTCGCCTAAGCACTACGAAAATATGACCGGGGGTGTAAACGGTGGAGGGGGCCGCCGCACACGGCTAGGCAATTGTCTGGTCAGTGCTAGGCGTCCCCCTCCCACGTATATATAGGTGGGAGGGAGGGAGGAGCAGCCCAAGGAGGCGCCCAAGTAGGAGGAATCCTACTTGGGGTCCCTCCCAAGCCGCGCCCCCTTCTTTCCTTATTTGGAGTGCGGGGAAAGGCAAAGGAGGGTGGCGCCCTCCCTTTCCTTTCTCCCATGAGAGGGAAAGGTAGAAGGGGCTAGCCCTCCCTCTTTTCCTTCCCTAGGGCTGTCCAAACAAGTGGAGGGGCGCACCAGCCCCCTAGTGGGCTGGTTCGTCCCTCCCTTTGGCCCATTAAGCCCATAAATTGCAGGGGGGTGCGCGGAACCCCTTCCGGTGCCCAATTCCTTCCCGGTACATCCCGAAACACTTTCGGTGTCCAAATACCATCGTCCTATATATCGATCTTTACCTCTCGACCATTTCGAGAATCCTCGTCATTTCCGTGATCTCATCTGGGACTCCGAACAACATTCGTTCACCAAATCATATAACTCATATAACACTATATCGTCAACGAACGTTAAGCGTGCGGACCCTACGGGTTCGAGAACTATGTAGACATGACCGAGACACCTCTCTGGTCAATAACCAATAGCGGAACCTGGATGCCCATATTGGCTCCTACATATTCCACGGAGATCTTTATCGGTCGAACCGTTATGACAACATACATAATTCCCTTTGTCTATCGGTATGTTACTTGCGCGAGATTCGATCGTCGGTATCTTCATACCTAGTTCAATCTCGTTACCGACAAGTCTCTTTACTTGTTCCGTCATACATCACCACGCGACTAACTCCTTAGTCATTTGCTTGCAAGCTTATGATGTGTATTACTGAGAGGGCCCAGAGATACCTCTCCGATACTCGGAGTGACAAATCCTAATCTCGATCTATGCCAACTCAGCAAACACCTTCGGAGATACCCGTCGAGCATCTTTATAATCACCCAGTTATGTTGTGACGTTTGATAGCACACAAGGCATTCCTCCGGTATCCGGGAGTTTCATAATCTCATAGTCAAAGGAATATGTATTTGACATGAAGAAAGCAGTAGCTATAAAACTGAACGATCATTATGCTAAGCTAACAGACGGGTCTTGTCCATCACATCATTCTCCTAATGATGTGATCCCATTATCAAATGACAACTTATGTCAATGGTTAGGAAACCTTAACCATCTTTGATCAACGAGCTAGTCTAGTAGAGGCTCACTAGGGACACAATGTCTGTTTATGTATTCACACATGTATTAAGGTTTCCGATCAATACAATTCTAGCACGAATAGTAAACCTATATCATGAATAAGGAAATATAAAATAACAACTTTATTATTGCCTCTAGGGCATATTTCCTTCATTAGTCCCCAAGGACCAGCTCGGTAAGATAATACTGGGCTGGGACTTACATGTACTTCTTTAACATCATATGATGTAGCCCCCAAGCTTCGGGTCACCTTTGATATAGTGGATTAAGGCTTGTGTACTTTTAATTTTTGACAGGAGAAATTGGTAGCCCCCAAGGGCCGGCTCATCACTATGTGATGGGTCGGGTCTTCAATGAGGCGAGTTAAAAATGACCTCACATTAGCCCCCAAGTGTCGTGGTGCATGCTTGCAGCGACATGGGACTTGTATACTTGATGTAATCTTGATTTGAATAATATAGCCCCCAAGTGCCGGGTCATGTGCCTGCAGCGACTCGGGACTTCCATTGTAGAATAAATCATATCCAATGTCTGGATGATATTGCTGAATGCTTTGCATATCAATATTGAAACATGCTCCTTGCCGTAAGCTAGTATTTTTGGATGAGGGAATAATAGTCATTTCTCCGAAGCGACTTTGAAAACCTTAAATCATCCAATACTAGTTACGATAACCATAATGAAAACCCAACCATGTTGGATATTAAAGATTTGAATAATGTAACCCAGTTTGAAAATCGGTTCCTGCAATATAAACCAATATATGCATGCATATATGATGCAGTATGATGATGCAATGTATGATGATGTATGTGTATGATAATAGAGTATAAAAATACTAGCTTTCGAGGCTCGAGTCTTGCTTTAGTGAAGCTGGCATGATAGCCTTGGTTTATCCTCGCTCTCTGTAAGCCAGCTCTCACGTGACCTAATCCACCGTTTTAACCTTGACAAGTTCAGGGTCATAAAGATTGACTGTCAAGAGTACGGGGGGTCACCTTTTTCGGAGAAGCATCTTGCATACAGGCAGGTTTAACCAATTATTGCGGCATTATTTGCCGGGTCAAGAGGGTGAGATAGCTAAACTTGGTGAGTTGGAAGCCCCCAAGTGACCTTATGATCGATTAATAAAAGACTCATGCTCAATATATGAGATGAAACGACAGAAGCTCTGAGTTTCGGGGATGCCGGCTTTATTACATTGATCATAATATGACGAGCCAATAAGGCAGGATACCAATGTTTGAACCGTGCATCGTGGCAACTAGTTCTCTTTGGCAACCTTTATTGTTTCGCCACTAAGGCAGGGTACCCATGTTTGAACAACGCATCATGGCAGCTAGTCCTCTTGGGCAACCTTTATTGTTTTGCTATTAAGGCAGCAGCCCCCCAGACCGGGTTATCTTCCCTGAAATGACTGGGGTACTTGAATTTCTTGAAACCGGCTGAATCTGCCGAGTCATGTCTGTGTAGCTTGAACTGGCTGAAGTGAGCCTTAAATTCCATGGATGAAATTGTTTGCACTCTTTCGGCTAGGTTGAAGTAGATCTTGATGTTTTTAATAGCTCAACCACCAGTTCGAGCTGCGATGTGAAACTGACCGCGGCGGAAAGTCGGCCGCCATGAAGTTGTTGCTGATGAAGTTGAGCACTTTGATGTAGATCTTTTTGTGCCGGCTCTTTCTCCTCCGGTTGACCGTGAGCTTCTCGATCCCTGGTAGCGCTCCCTCCAAGAACACAACACCATTGTGCGTTGGCCCCATGGTGGGTGCCAACTGTCGTGGTTTTGTCACGACAGATGTCCTAGTGTGAGGACTTAGTCGTGAGGCCATCGCAACTAGGTAGTAGCTTGAATGGGGTTGGTCGGAATCGAGATACGCGAGGTTTTACCCAAGTTCGGCCCCTCGCGGTGGAGGTAAAAGCCTACATCCTGCTTGATTGATATTGATGATGATGATGATCTCGATTACAAGGGCGGTGTTGCGCTCCCTCTATCTCGAGAGCATCTACTTTTATCTTGTCTAAGACTTGTTTGTCTGTCTAAAAACTTGACCCTCTTGGGGTGCCTTGCCCCTCCTTATATAAGTTGAAGGGGTGGCTTACATGTAGAGTCCTAGTAGGATTAGGACTAGTCTATTTTCTTATTTACAATATTCCTTATGCCTTTCTTCTCAAGCCGGCCCATGGGATACCGTACCTTGAGCCGGTCTTCTCACGAGCCCCCTTCTAGGCCTTGGGCCTTGTCATTCGTCTGACCCGCCCTCCGGGTTACTAGTGAGTCGCCATGTTCGGCCAGGTCACCAGTGAGTCGCCAAGTCTCGGCCAGGTCATACTTCAGGCCGGGTTATACCGCCGGGTATATCCCCGACACACATGTTCCTGTTGGAGGTACCACTGAGTTTCATCGAGTGTGTGGGAACTTGGTCAACTTGATGCATTATTTTTGTCACTATGAAGGAGAGGGAGAATGGATGTCATTTGTTTCATCTTCCACGACCTCAATGCTACTTTGATGGAGAGGAGGGTGCACTACAAAAAAATACACTTCCGTGATGATACGTGTTTGTCACAGTAGGTCAGGTTTTCTGTCATGCATGTACATCCATGATGATTTTATGACAGAATCAAGATAGTCATACCTGTGTTGTCGTAGAAGTGTTCCATGACATTACCAAAATTATCATCACGGAAGTGTCCACTTCCATGACGATAAATCGCGCGTCATAGAAGTACTTTCGTCAAGGGTGACTGACACGTGGCATCCACCGTAATGGGTCGCCGTTAAGCTATCGGGTTCCGGTTTGGATTCGATAATCATTAACAACCCGGACCAATGGGGATTTTCCACGTGTAAAATTCTCAATGGCCAGAGGAACCACGTGTCGGCTCACTGTTGGGACAGATGTCATCCACTCATTGGAGCGAAGGCGCCTATGATAGGTCGACATGTGGCACGACCCAATAGAGGCCCATTCGAGTGAAAAGGCCGGCCCATTTGACTTGGGAAAAAGGTAGCAGGCCGGCCCACAGAAAGCTTGTTAATGGCCTGTTCGCATAAGCCCATTTACAGCCCGCTAACTCACGGCCCGTCACGGCCTACCGGAATTTGGCCTAGTAGCGTCATCTAAGCCGTCCAACATGATTCCAGCCTGTTGTAACTTCCGGCCCATGTATGGCCCATGACGTCTTTCAGCCCATAGGAGGCCCTTTGTAACTCTAGGCCCATTAAAAGCCCGAGATGAAACTGGCCCATAATGACAGTGTATCGCTTTATACCCATTAACGACCCATTATTCCGTCGGCCGCTTCCAGCCCGTGTTAACTTTCGGCCTTCTATGGGCCCATTTATTATTGGGCTCATTTCTAGAATTCGGTTAGTTACGGTTCGTTACTGGCCTGTTCCGTTTGTGGGCCAAATTCAGCCCGTGGTTACAGTCGTCCCGTTTGTGGCCCGTTAACCCGTTGGGCTTTTTTCATAGCATCGTCAAATATAGCCTATTAACGGCCCATTATGGTCGGGCCATAAACAGACGATTTCCACTCCAGGCCGTTTACGACCCATTTTACGGACCGTTATTGGTCCATGAATAGTACGGCCCATGTTTGGCCCATTGATTAGACGGCCCGTAGAAGGCCCATTGATTAGACGACCCGTAGAAGGCCTACAGCTCGTAGTAGGCCTATGTATCATACGGCCCGAAGGAGGCCCATGGATCCTACGACCCGTAGGAGGCCCATGGTTACAACAGTCCGTGTGTTGCCATGGTTATTGTGGCCTAGTTATAAAAAATAGGTTATTGTGGCCTGATCCAATCTAGACACCATCACGGAGGGGTTCATCATGTCCATTGGTGCCTCTCCGATGATGCGTGAGTAGTTCTTTGTAGACCTACGGGTCCATAGTTAGTAGCTAGATGGCTTCCTCTCTCTCTTTTGATTCTCAATACAATGGTCTCTTGGAGATCCATATGATCTAACTCTTTTTGCGGTGTGTTTGTTGGGATCCGATAAACTTTGAGTTTATGATCAGATCTATCTTTTTATCCATGAAAGTTATTTGAGTCTTCTTTGATCTCTTATATGCATGATTGCTTATGGCCTCGCATTTCTTCTCCAATATGTAGGTTTTGTTTGGCCAACTTGATCTATTTATCTTGCAATGGGAAGAGGTGCTTTGTGATGGGTTCGATCTTATGGTGCTTGATCCCAGTGACAGAAAAGGAACTGACACATATGTATTGTTGCCATTAAGGATAACAAGATGGGGTCTATTTCTACATAAATAGATCTTGTCTACATCATGTCATTGTTCTTATTGCATTATTCCATTTCTCCATGAACTTAATACACTAGATGCATGCTGGATAGCGGTCGATGTGTGGAGTAATAGTAGTAGATGCAGGCAGGAGTCGGTCTACTAATCTTGGACGTGATGCCTATATAATGATCATTGCCTGGATATCGTCATGATTATTTGAAGTTCTATGAGTTGCCCAACAGTAATTCGTTTACCCACCGTTTGCTATTTTTCTCGAGAGAAGCCACTAGTGAAACCTACGTCCCCGGGTTCTCTTGTTTATCATATTTGCCTTCGCGATCTATTTTTATTTGCTTTTATTTTCAGATCTATTAAACCAAAAATACCAAAAATACCTTGCTGCAATTTATTCTTATTTATTTTATCTCGCGTTCCCGCGAGATCTATTTATCCAATCTATCACATTTTTATCCCGTTCACTTGCCAATTTCTGGCGCCGTTACTTGAAAGGGATTGACAACCCCTTTAATACGTCGGGTTGCGAGTATTTGTTATTTGTGTGGAGGTGCCGTTCACGTAGTGTTGCGTGGTTCTCCTACTGGTTCGATAACCTTGGTCTCATCACTGAGGGAAATACCTACCGTTGCTGTGCTGCATCATCCCTTCCTCTTTGGGGAAATACCGATGTAGTTCAAGCAAACATCATGGCCACTAGAAAAATGCGGAAAAAGAACTGTAGTGACTAGGAAATAAATAAGCAAGCAACTAACGCTAGGCTATTACAGCTATTACACATATTACATCCACTGGGCATCAAAGTTCGCCACCAGTGCAAATATAGGGAGCATATTACATACACTGGCCGTCTAAATTGGCCACCAGTGCAAATAAACACGGCAGCAAAACAAGTCCATAACTGAAACAACTTCAGAAGAGCTCAAGAAACGTTATCCTGGGTATCCACCATGCTGGCAATAAGCTTAGCAAGCTTATTAGCTTTGTCCTGTTTGGCGCTAATCCTCCAACGCTTGTTGTTGCACCAGAAAGTATGCATCTAAATGCTCCAGGGACTTTCGCGGTCCTTCCGCTTCTTGTCGCAGCACAGCTGATCGATGTCTTTCAGCTTGTAGTTGGGACTCAAGAAACTAAACTGATTCAGACAGTGAGTTTGAATAGCTTGTGCCAGTGGTAGTGGCCAGTAACTCGAACACTAAACCAAGACAGGACTTTGGGGTTGTCTCACTGTCTTCAAGATAGTTTTCCTTAGCTGTTTTATCAGCTTTGTTGGAGACCAACAAGGATCTCTCACTATCCTGAACCTTATCTGCATTACTTCCTTTACCATTGCTTAATAAGGCACTCTTCCCAAATACTCTGTCAGCATTCTAAAAGAAGAAACAAGCAGACACATAACAGGTTTAGCATGTACTAGTATATGAAACTCATTTCGATGAACCAGTTCATTAGTAAGGTTGACAAGATTAAACTACCAAGTCTTCTATTGCCAAGTAGTACATTATAAATGCATCAAACAAACATATATCTATGTCCTATGGTCACTGCATTGTCTTGCCAAATCAAAATAGAGACACGGTTCAAATCATATCAGTTCAAGACAAAGCAGCACTGAAAGAATACAAAGTGTGGGAAACTACACGACACAACAAGATTTCAGATGGGTACCACGGGTCTACATGTACAACAACACTATTGGCTCTGTTGTGATGCTAGTAATGTGCATGATATGAGAAGTCAACTGTATACACAATTGAAATTGAAATCAACAGAGCTATTTATAAGAGCAAACCTATTAAAGAAACACGCATAAACATACCTGTTGTGCCATTGGAGTTTCGGTTGGATCCTTCAATTTAAAAATAAGTTTGTATGAGTAAATACAGTGATACAAGAGCAAAGCAGTATGCACGATAGCAATGGAATCTTAAATGAGAACAATTGTTCTTTGATAAACCACAAGTATAGGGGATCAATTGTAGCCTCTTTCGATAAGTAAGAGTGTCGAACCCAACGAGGAGCTAAAGGTAGAACAAATATTCCCTCAAGTTCTATCGACCACCAATACAACTCTACGCACGCTTGACGTTCGCTTTACCTAGAACAAGTATGAAACTAGAAGTACTTTGTAGGTGTTGTGGGATAGGTTTGCAAGAATATAAAGAGCACGTAAATAAAAACTAGGGGCTGTTTTAGATAAAGTCACATAAAGTTAGTATAACGAGTGTGGAAAAGTGGTGGTAGGAGTTACAAAATTGTCCCTAAGCAATTGACTACTTTACTAGACCGATAGCAAGTTTTATGTGGGAGAGGCCACTGCTAGCATGTCATCCCTGACTTGGAATTCTATGCACTTATGATTGGAACTATTAGCAAGCATCCGCAACTACTAACGTTCATTAAGGTAAAACCCAACCATAGAATTAAGCTATATTGGTCCCCCTTCAATCCCGTATGCATCAATTTCTATGCTAGGTTGAAGCTTCTGTCACTCTTGCCCTCCATTACATAGTCCTATCAACATACAACTAACCCTATGGTGTGATCCACGCGCGCGCTCATATGATGGGCACCATAGGACAGCAACATAACCACAAGAAAATTAAACCAATCATAGCAATTCACCAATTACCGATAGGACAACAAAAATCTACCCAGACATCATAGGATGGCAACACATCATTGGATAATAATATGAAGCATAAAGCACCATGTTCAAGTAGAGGGTACAGCAGGTTGCGGGAGAGTGGACCGCTGTAGATAGATGGGGGAAGGTGATGGAGATGTTGGTGAAGATGATGGAGGTGTTGGTGTAGATCGCCGTCACACGATGATGGCCCCGGCGGCATTCCGGCGCCACCGGGAGAGAGGGGGAGAGAGCCGTCCTTCTTCTTCTTCTTCTTCTTCCTTGACCTTCTCCCTAGATGGGAGAAGGGTTTCCCCTCTGCTCCATGGCTTCCATGGCAGCGGAGGGGCAAGAGCCCCTCCAAGATTGGATCTGTTTCTCTGTCTCTCTCTGTTTCTGCGTTCCCTGATTCTGCCCTTTCACCGTTTCTTATATTCCCGGAGATCCGTAACTCCGATTGGGCTGAAATTTGGGCACGATTTTTATCCGGATATTAGCTTTCTTGCGGCGAAAGAAGGGCACCAACCGCCTTACGGAGTAGCCACGATGGCCCAGGGCGCGCCTGACCCCCTGGGGCGCGCCCCCTGCCTCGTGGCCCCCTCGGGCATCGTCTCGCGTTGATTCTTCCCAAAAATCACATATATTCCAAAAAAATCTCCTTCAGTTTTTAACCCGTTTGGACTCCGTTTGATATGGATTTTCTGCAAAACAAAAAACATGCAACAAACAGGAACTGGCACTGGCCACTGGATCAATATGTTAGTCCCAAAAATAGTATAAAAAGTTGCCAAAAGTATGTAAAAGCTGTAGAATATTGGCATGGAACAATCAAAAATTATAGATACGACGGAGACGCATCAGCATCCCCAAGCTTAATTCCTGCTCGTCCTCGAGTAGGTAAATGATAAAAAAGATAATTTTTGACGTGGAATGCTACCTAGCTTAATCTTGATCACATAATCTAATCATGGCATGAATATTAAGACACGAGTGATTCAAAGCAATAGTCTATCATTTGACATTAAGACAATAATACTTCAAGCATACTAATAAAGCAATCATGTCTTTGCAAAATAACATGGCAAAAGAAAATTATCCCTACAAAATCATATAGTCTGGCTATGCTCCATCTTCATCACACAAAATATTCAAATCATGCACAACCCCGATGACAGGCCAAGCAATTGTTTCATACTTTTGATGTTCTCAAACCTTTTCAACTTTCACGCAATACATGATCGTGAGCCATGGATATAGCACTATAGGTGGAATAGAATATGATGATGGAGATTGTGTGGAGAGACAAAAAGGAAGAAAGTCTCACATCGACGCGGCTAATCAACAGGCTATGGAGATGCCCATCAATTGATGTCAATGCGAGGAGTAGGGATTGCCATGCAACAGATGCACTAGAGCTATAAGTGTATGAAATCTCAAACTGAAACTAAGTGGGTGTGCATCCAACTTGCTTGCTCATGAAGACCTAGGGCATTTGAGGAAGCCCATCGTTGGAATATACAAGCCAAGTTCTATAATGAAAATTCCCACTAGTATATGAAAGTGATAATTCAAGAGACTCTCTATATGAAGAACATGGTGCTACTCTGAAGCACAAGTGTGGTAAAAGGATAGTAACATTGTCCCTTCTCTTTTTTTTTTCTTTTTTTGTAGGATTCTTTGGCCTCTATCTCCTTTTTTTGGGGGCTTCTTTGGCCACTTTTATTTTGATCATGGGACAATGTTCTAATAATGATGATCATCACACTTTTATTTACTTACAACTCAATATTAAAACTCCATACTAGAACAAAATATGACTCTATATGAATGCCTCCGGCGGTGTACCGGGATGTGCAATGATCTAGCGTAGCAACGACATAAAAAAACGGACAAGCCATGAAAACATCATGCTAGCTATCTTACGATCATGCAAAGCAATATGACAATAAATGCTCAAGTCATGTATATGATGATGATGATGGAAGTTGCATGGCAATATATCTCGGAATGGCTATGGAAATGCCATAATAGGTAGGTATGGCGGCTGTTTTGAGGAAGATATAAGGAGGCTTATGTGTGATAGAGCGTATCGTATCACGGGGTTTGGATGCACCGGCGAAGTTTGCACCAACTCTCGAGGTGAGAAAGGGCAATGCACGGTACCGAAGAGGCTAGCAATGATAGAAGGGTGAGAGTGCGTATAATCCATGGACTCAACATTAGTCATAAAGAACTCACATACTTATTGCAAAAATCTATTAGTCATCGAAACAAAGTACTACGCGCATGCTCCTAGGGGGATAGATTGGTAGGAAAAGACCATCGCTCGTCCTCGTCCGCCACTCATAAGGAAGACAATCAATAAATACCTCATGCTCCAACTTCGTTACATAACGGTTCACCATACGTGCATGCTACGGGAATCACAAACTTCAACACAAGTATTTCTACAATCGACAACTACCCACTAGCATGACTCTAATATCACCATCTTTACATCGCAAAACTATTGCAAGTAATCAAACATATCATATTCAATGATCCATAAGTTTTATGTAGGATTTTATGACTAACCATGTGAATGACCAATTCCTGTCATCTCTCTAAATAGATATAAGTGAAGCAAGAGAGTTTAATTCTTTCTACAAAAGATATTCCCATGCTCTAACAAATATAAGTGAAGTAAAAGAGCATTCTACAAATGGCGGTTTTCTATGTGAAGAGAAACAGGCAATCCAAACTTCAAATGATATAAGTGAAGCACATGAAGCATTCTATAAAGCCATACTCAAAAGATATAAGTGAAGTGCAAAGAGCATTCTATAAATAAACCATGGACTATCTCATACCAACATGGTGCATCAAAGAAAAGTGAAAACTAAATGCAAAAGACGCTCCAAGATTTTCACATATCACATGAACGAAACGAAACCGAAAACATACCGATACTTGTTGAAGAAAGATGGGATGCCTTCCGGGGCATCCCCAAGCTTAGGCGCTTGAGTCTCCTTGAATATTTACTTGGGGTGCCTTGGGAATCCCCAAGCTTGAGCTCTTGCCTCTCCTATGATACGTCTCCAACGTATCTATAATTTATGAAGTATTCATGCTATTATATTATCCATCTTGGATGTTTAATGGGCTTTACTATGCACTTTTATATTATTTTTGGGACTAACTTATTAACCCAGAGCCCAGTGCCAGTTTCTGTTTTTCCCCTTGTTTCAGTGTTTCGTAGAAAAGGAATATCAAACGGAGTCCAAACGGAATGAAACCTTCGGGAGAGTTATTTTTGGAACTGAAGCAATCCAGGGGACTTGGAGTGCACGTAAGGGAAGCAACGAGGAAGGGGGGCACGCCCACCCCCCTGGGCGCGCCCTCCACCCTCGTGGGCCCCTTGTGGCTCCCTGTACCGACTTCTTTCGCCTATATATCTCCATATACCCTAAAACCATCGGGGAACAGAATAGATCGGGAGTTCCGCCGCCGCAAGCCTCCGTAGCCACGAAAAACCAATCGGGACCCTATTCCGGCACCCTGCCGGAGGGGGGGATCCCCCACCGGTGGCCATCTTCATCATCCCGACGCTCTCCATGACGAGGAGGGAGTAGTTCACCCTCGGGGCTGAGGGTATGTACCAGTAGCTATGTGTTTGATCTCTCTCTCTCTCTTGTGTTCTTGAGGTGATACGATCTTGATGTATCGCGAGCTTTGCTATTATAGTTGGATCTTATGATGTTTTTCCCCCTCTACTCTCTTGTAATGGATTGAGTTTTCCCTTTGAAGTTATCTTATCGGATTGAGTCTTTAAGGATTTGAGAACACTTGATGTATGTCTTGCGTGGGATACCCATGGTGACAATGGGGTATTCTATTGATCCACTTGATGTATGTTTTGGTGATCAACTTGCGGGTTCCGCCCATGAACCTATGCATAGGGGTTGGCACACGTTTTCGTCTTGACTCTCCGGTAGAAACTTTGGGGCACTCTTTTGAAGTACTTTGTGTTGGTTGAATAGATGAATCTGAGATTGTGTGATGCATATCGTATAATCATACCCACGGATACTTGAGGTGACATTGGAGTATCTAGGTGACATTAGGGTTTTGGTTGATATGTGTCTTAAGGTGTTATTCTAGTACGAACTCTTGAATAGATTGATCCGAAAGAATAACTTTGAGGTGGTTTCGTACCCTACAATAATCTCTTCGCTTGTTCTCCGCTATTAGTGGCTTTGGAGTGACTCTTTGTTGCATGTTGAGGGATATTTATATGATCCAATTATGTTATTATTGTTGAGAGAACTTGCACTAGTGAAAGTATGAACCCTAGGCCTTGTTTCCTAGCATTGCAATACCGTTTACGCTCACTTTCATCGCTTGCTACCTTGCTGTTTTTATATTTTCAGTTTACAAAAACCTATATCTACCATCCATATTGCACTTGTATCACCATCTCTTCGCCGAACTAGTGCACCAATACAATTTACCATTGTATTGGGTGTGTTGGGGACACAAGAGACTCTTTGTTATTTGGTTGCAGGGTTGCTTGAGAGAGACCATCTTCATCCTACGCCTCCCACGGATTGATAAACCTTAGGTCATCCACTTGAGGGAAATTTGCTACTGTCCTACAAACCTCTGCACTTGAAGGCCCAACAACGTCTACAAGAAGAAGGTTGCGTAGTAGACATCAAGCTCTTTTCTAGCGCCGTTGCCGGGGAGGCTAGGTAAGCGGCACTCACACCCCGTCAACTAAGCTCTTTTCTGGCGCCGTTGACGGAGAGGTGAGTGCTTGAAGGTATATCTTTAGATCTTGCAATCGAATCTTTTTGTTTCTTGTTTAATCACTAGTTTATTCTATAAAAGAAAACTACAAAAAATATGGAATTAAGGTTGCCTCATATGCTTCATCTTTTTAATGTCTTTTGTGAAAATGATGGGAAGGAAAATTGTGCTCAAGTACGAGAAGAAGAATTACATAGAATGCTTGGCATAAAATATGTGAATGATGAGCATGATTGCAATGTTGTTAGTATGAATTCTTTGAATACCCATGATGCTAATGATATGCAAAGCCACAAGCTTGGGGAAGCTATGTTTGATGAAGATGATATTTTTTGTCCCCCAAGCTTTGATGAGCAAATTTACTATGATGAAAGCATGCCTCCTATCTATGATGATTATTGTGATGACACGTATGCTATAAAGAATAATGATAACCATGAAACTTGTCATCTTGAGCTTAATTTTCAATCACATGATAGTTATTTTGTTGAGTTTGCTCCCACTACTATTGATGAGAATAGATTTGTTTATGTGGAGAGTAATAAAAATTCTATGCTTATGCATCATGAAAAGAATGCTTTAGGTGCTGGTTATATTGTTGTATTCATTCATGATGCTACTGAAAATTATTATGAGAGAGGATCATATGCTTCTACATCTTGCAATAATATCAAGTTTCCTCTCTATGTGTTGAAAATCTTGAAGATTTGCTTGTTTTGCCTTCCTATGCTAGTTGATTATTGTTCCCATAAATTGTTTGCTCACAAAATCCCTATGCATAGGAAGTGGGTTAGACTTAAATGTGCTAGTCATATTCTTCATGATGCTCTCCTTATGTTTTAATTCTTATCTTTTATGCGAGCATCATTGAAATCATCATGCCTAGCTAGGGGCGTTAAACGTTAGCGCTTGTTGGGAGGCAACCCAATTTTTATTTTTTTCTTTCTTTTTGGTTCTGTTTAGTAATAAATAATTCATCTAGCCTCTGGTGAGATGTGGTTTTATGTTTTAATTAGTGTTTGTGCCAAGTAAGACCTATAGGATCTCCTTGGATGATAATTATTTGATCTTGCTGAAAAAGACAGAAACTTTCTGCTCACGAAAACAATTGTTAAAAATTACCAGAACGTGATAAAATACTGATTCCAATTGCAGCAGATCAATAATCAAATTATCTAGGCCGTCCTATTTTGTTAGAAGTTTTTGAGTTCCAGAAGTTTGCGTTAGTTACAGATTACTACAGACTGTTCTGTTTTGGACAGATTCTGTTTTTCGTGTGTTGTTTGCTTATTTTGATGAATCTATGGTTAGTAAAAGAGTTTATAAACCATAGAGAAGTTGGAATACAGTAGGTTTAACACCAATACAAATAAAGAATGAGTTCAATACAGTACCTTGAAGTGGTGTTTTGTTTTCTTTCGCTAACGGAGCTCATGAGATTTTCTGTTGAGTTTTGTGTTGTGAAGTTTTCAAGTTTTGGGTAAAGATTCGATGGACTATGGAATAAGGTGTAACACCCCGCATGTAACTTGCCATATTTGTAACTCCGACTCTTGCCATTTTCGGCTATGTGATATGATATTTCCTCCGTGGTCGGGTTTTGTCTTTCGTTTTGCATTTTGTCATGTCATGCATTTCATATCATGTCATCATGTGCATTGCATTTGCATACGTGTTCGTCTCATGCATCCGAGCATTTTCCCCGTTGTCCGTTTTGCAATCCGGCGCTCCTATCTCCTCCGGTGCACCCCTTTCGTTTTCTTTCATGTGCGGGTGTCAAACTTTCTCGGAATGGACCGAGGCTTGTCAAGTGGCCTTATTATACCACCCGGAGACCACTGGTCAAGTTTCGTTCCATTTGGAGGTCGTTTGGTACTCCAACGGTTAACCGGGCATCCACAAAGTCCATTTGAGTGTCCAGCAAAACCCCCCTCTAAAACCAGCCCAAAACCCACCAAACTCTCTTCCATGCTCTAGGTCGTTCGATCACGATCGTGTGGGCGAAAACCGCACCTCATTTGGAGCCTCCTAGCTCCCTCTACCTATAAATATGTGGGCATCCCGAAAAACGAAATCGCAGTCCAACCCTAACCCTCGTCCCTCTCCGCCGCCGGACACGTCCGGGCGGAGCCGGACGCGTCCACCCGCGCCGCTGCCGCCACGTGGCACGTCGCCGTTCATCGCCGTCGCCGCCGCCGAGGCCCGCCGGCCCACCCGCGGCCCTCCCGGCCAACGCCGGCGCCCGCGCCCCGCCGGCTCGGCCGCCGCCGCCTCGCCCGCACGCTGCCGCCGGGTCCCGTCGCCGCCGCCGCCGCGCTCCGGTCGCCGCCCGCGGGCCCGCCGGCGCCGCCGCTCGCCGGTGCGCCGCGCCACCCGAGGCCACCGCCCGCCGGCGCGCCTCCCCTCCTCCTCCGGCGACCGCGCCCCCTCCCTCCGCCCGCCGCCCCGCCTCGCCTACCTTCTCCTCCGACCGTCGCCGACGAGACGAGCTCGGGCTCTCCCGATCTGGATCGGATCTGGTAGCCCCGTTGACTTTTCTCGTACCCCCTCAAATTTCCCAAGTCCCTGATATTCTACAGCATGTGCACTTGTTCGTGATGTCATAACTCCTTGCATGTAGCTCCGATTTGCGCATGTAATATGTCAAATGTTCGCCTCGTGATGCTCTTCATTTTGTTCAATTGCACCATGTTAATTAGAGGTCATCTTGATGCCCAAATCTCTGTTGGAAGAGGGCTAGTTGCTGTTATCTGCTGGTTCTTATCAGAACTTGGAGATTTGTCATTTTTGTATCATTTAATCTGTGCATATTTTGGGCATGAGCTCTAAATGTGTTATGAAGTATGCCATGCCATCTTTCCAGTGGTGTAGTTCATGTATTTTTGTGATCTCTGTGGTGACTAGCACAAGCATGCAAAGTAGGCCCCGTAATATTTCTGATTTCAGGGACTTAGTGATTTCTCTAAGTCCTCGTCTGCTGTTATTTTGTTGCCATGTAAACTTGATGCTACGGAGAGATCCATGCATATTTTGGTGATGTTCAGTAAGGATGTTCTATAGATATAGTTTTAAGTGATCCATTACTGCAATTTTTTGCAATTATAGAGTGCCATAGCATGACTCAATATTACTCTACTTTTGCTATAAAATATTTCTGGCAGATTCTTAACATGATATTCATTTTTGCCAAGCTTATTGTAGTTGATCCATACATGCTATGATATTGTTCTTGCCATGGTTAGCTTCATAAACATTCCATATTGCTGTAGGTATGCTTGGTTTGTCATGCATTGCTCTGTAGTGAGTGCATCAAGCTCACAAAGAGGCCTACATATTATTATTTCTGCCATGCTCTGTTTTCTGCCAAGTCTGAAACCTGATAACGAAACTTGCTATGTTTACATGCTTGCCATCATATCTTCTAGTCCTTTTTGGCTTATGGCCAGTAAGGGACTTTTGTCATATGCATTTAGTAGAACACTTCCATGCCTTGTTTTGCTATGTTAATTTCCTGTAGCATGTTGATTTCGTGCTCTGAACATTGCTACCTGATGCTGTTTTCTGCCATGTCCAGTTTTTCACCAAGTCTGTGAACCTGTTATCTTTTGCACTTTTGCCATGCTTGTTTGAGCTTGATATGTTGTGATCTAGCCGTAGCTCAGTGTTCATCTTTTGTCAATCATCTCCTGTAGATTACTTCCATGTGCTTTGTTGCTATGTTGGGGTGCTGTAGCATTGTTACTTGTTGCATTTTAAGTGCTATCATGCTGTTAATCGCAGATTCGTGTCATTCTTATTTTGCTTGCCATTTGCAAACCGTGCATCCGATTCCGGTGATCTTTATATCGATTTCGACTGAAATAATCTCATCTTTACAGTGGCATGCTTTATTTGCCAAGTTACTGCCATGTTCATCATTTTCCTTCCGGAGCACGCATATGCATCGCACATCATATCTTGCATATCATACATGTTTTGCATCATGTTGCTTGTGCATTTCTCGTTGTTGATTGTGGTTCCGTTTGTTTGTGTTCTTGTCTTGGGTAGATCCGGGAGACGAGTTCGTGAACGAGGAACCCGTTGAGTACGCTTACGAGGATCAAGCTTTCGACAACTCTGAGAACCTTGCAGGCAAGATGACCACCCCTCGAAATCACTTCTATCTTTGCTTTGCTAGTTGTTCGCTCTATTGCCATGCTCCGCTACCTATCACTTGCTATATCATGCCTCCCATTTTGCCATGTCAGCCTCTAACCATCCTTTCCTAGCAAACCGTTGATTGGCTAAGTTACCGCTTTTGCTCAGCTCCTCTTATAGCGTTGCTAGTTGCAGGTGAAGTTGAAGTTTGTTCCATGTCAGAACATGGATATGTTGGGATATCACAATATCCCTTATTTAATTAATGCATATATATATATTTGGTAAAGGGTGGAAGGCTCGGCCTTATGCCTGGTGTTTTGTTCCACTCTTGCCGCCCTAGTTACTGTTATACCGGGATTATGTTCCTTGAGTTTGCGTTCCTTATGCGGTCGGGTGATTTATGGGACCCCCTTGACAGTTCGCCTTGAATAAAACTCCTCCAGCAAGGCCCAACCTTGGTTTTACCATTTGCCACCTAAGCCTTTTCCCCCGGGTTTTCGCGAGCCCGAGGGTCATCTTTATTTTAAACCCCCGGACCAGTGCTCCTTCGAGTGCTGGCCCAAACCGAGCGATGTCCGGCGCCCCCTGGGCAACCAGGGTCTATGCCAACCCGACGTCTGGCTCATCCGTTGTGCCCTGAGAACGAGATATGTGCAGCTCCTATCGGGATTTGTCGGCACATTCGGGGGCTTTGCTGGTCTTGTTTTACCATTGTCGAAATGTCTTGTAAACCGGGATTCCGAGACTGATCGGGTCTTTCCGGGAGAAGGTTTATCCTTCGTTGACCGTGAGAGCTTATGATGGGCTAAGTTGGGACACCCCTGCAGGGTATTATCTTTCGAAAGCCGTGCTCGCGGTTATGAGGCAGATGGGAATTTGTTAATGTCCGGTTGTAGAGAACTTTTCACTTGACCCCAATTAAAATACATCAACTGCGTGTGTAGCCATGATGGTCTCTTCTCGGCGGAGTCCGGGAAGTGAACACGGTCTGAGTTATGTATGACGTAAGTAGGTGTTCAGGATCACTTCTTGGTCATTGCTAGATGACGACCGTTCCGTTGCTTCTCTTCTCGCTCTCTTTTGCGCAAGTTAGCCACCATATATGCTTTTGCCGCTGCAGCTCCACCTTATTACACCTCCCTTTCCTATAAGCTTAAATAGTCTTGATCTCGCGGGTGTGAGATTGCTGAGTCCTCGTGACTCACAGGTTCTACCAAAATAGTTGCAGGTCGACGATGCCAGTGCCGATGATGGCGTCGATCTCAAGTGGGAGTTCGACGAGGAACGTGGTCGTTACTATGTGTCTTTTCCTGATGATCAGTAGTGGAGCCCAGTTGGGACGATCCGGGATCTAGCATTTGGGGTTGTCTTATTTTCATCTGGATTTTGACCGTAGTCGGTCTATATGATTGTATTTTGGATGATGTATGATATTTATTTATGTATTGTGTGAAGTGGCGATTGTAAGCCAACTCTTTATCCCATTCTTGTTCATTACATGGGATTGTGTGAAGATGACCCTTCTTGCGACAAAACCACTATGCGGTTATGCCTCTAAGTCGTGCCTCGACACGTGGGAGATATAGCCGCATCGTGGGCGTTGCAAGTTGGTAATCAGAGCCATCCCCAACTTAGGAGCCCCCTGCTTGATCGAATCGCTGGCGTTGTTGAGTCTAGAACAAAAATGTTTTGAGTCTTAGGATTATATATATCGGAGAGTAGGATTCTTTTTACTCCTCAGTCCCTTCGTCGCTCTGGTGAGGTCTCCTGACGTAGAAGTTTTGACTATTCTCTCCTCAAATTTCACTAAATTTTTTTTTAGGATCACGCGGGTATCTTGGAATCGTTCCGATGGTTTTGTGACGAGAACATTGTTCTTGGTGCCTCTTGACATTTAGGGGTTGTGGCAGTGTCCCGGGGAGTTGAGCTCCGAGGTGTTGTCGTCACAATTTTATCGTTGCAGTTCTAGAATACCTGAGTTTCGCCGACATCGAAATCTCTTTTATGCAGTTGTTGGTGAGATCACCTCGACGCCACCCAGTACTGGGGCGGGAGTTCGGGAGTATTGCCATAACTTGTATAACGGATGTTTTTCGAAGGTTGAGGTAAACGATTTCCGAAGGTTTCTTGGTTATGTGTTGACGGATGGATACAGCTGGATCTAGGGATTGCTAGTTTGGGTGATATATTTTGTGTCCCCTGTATCCCCAACACCAAATTGCATAACCAGAAAGTTTCGGGAGTTTATAAGTGGGAATTCAAGTAGCCTTAGGATATCTTTCCGACAGACGCATGATATGAGATTGGGGTTCGACGTCTAGTGGTCCGCCTGTACATGGTTGATTTGACAGTGGTCTCGTAGTGTCTTAAAGAGTCCATGGCTATGCCGACTCGGGGACGCTTCGTATGTCATGTACACAGCCTTGTACATGATGGTGCTGTACGATTGAGCCCGTGTGGGCCCCACCACGAAAACTTCGGACGAAACCTCTATCATATGTTTGTTCCGGCTTATTCTGCAAGCCAATACTTTGTTTTATTGTGTATTGTGGTATTCGAGTTGCTTCGAAGTATACGTTGATTCCATATCTTTTTCAAGTGGCTTCTCAACTTATGGAAGTGTGATGATTTACTATGGAATTCATTCGTTCATCCTCGTTCGAATGTTTATTGTGAAGACTATATGTTGCAATTTCTATCCGTTGATTCTACTTATCTATTTGTCTATCAAGATGCTAACGGATGTCACCCTCTTCAGGATGGCTCCGCCAACGCGTCAGAATCCGGATCGCAATGAAGGGAGTCAAGCGAACCCTCCGCCACCACCTCCACCTCCGGAGGCATGGCAAGCTATCATGGCAGCCACCAACGCCAATGCTCAGATGATTCTGCAACTCTTGCAAGAACGTACTCAAGGGCAAGGCAATCAAGGCAATCAAGGTCAAGGCAACAATCAGTTTCACTTTGCCACTCTCAACCAGTTTCTCGCAAATCAGCCCAAGTCTTTCAGCTACTGTGCCGAGGCCACGGATGCCGATGATTGGCTCGTGGACATCAACAAGCATTTTGAATGTAGCAATGTCAGGCCTGAGGACTATGTCAAGTTCGCTTCGTTTCAGCTCAAGGACCAAGCTGCTGATTGGTTCCAGCAATACAAAGATTCCAGAGGAGGTCGTGTGATCACTTGGACTGACTTCTGTCGGGACTTCAAAGCGCACCACATTCCACAAAGTGTTGTTGAGAGCAAGCGTGAGGAGTTCCGCAATCTCAAGCAAGGGAACATGTCTGTGTATCAATACAACATTCAGTTTCAGAAACTTGCTCGCTTCGCTAAACAAGACGTTCCTGATGAGAGAAGCATGATCTATCACTTCAGAGGTGGCCTTAAAGAGGATCTGCAGTTAGCTCTCGTTCTTGTTGAGCCTACTCAGTTTGATCAATTCTACAATATGGCACTGAAGCAAGAGGCTGCTCAGCTCAAGTGTGAGGCTTCTAAGAAAAGAGTCAGAGACGCAGTTCAGTCTTCTTCTTCCTCACTTGTGACAGCTAAGCAACAGAAGTTCTGGTTGCCTCCTCCTCCTCCGTTTCGTCAGCCTTATCAGCAGAAGAACAAAGGTGGCCATGGTTCTTCCAACTCTTCCAACTCTGGCTATCAGAACAAGTGTCAGAATCAAGCTCCAAAGTCCAATGCTCCTTATCACCGTCCACTCTCAGAGGTGACTTGCAACAAGTGTCAGCAGAAAGGTCACTATGCTAACAAGTGCTTCAACCAAAGGCGTCTTCCTCCTCCTCCTCCTGTCAGATCTTCCAGCAATGCAGTGGTCAAGCATAACCCAAAGTCTGCAAAGGTGAACATGATGAATGCAGCTCAAGCGGAGGAATCTACTGATGTGATAATGGGTAATCTTCATGTTAATGATATTCCTGCAAAAGTTCTTTTTGATACTGGTGCATCGCTTTCTTTCATATCAAGACCATTTGCATTTAAGCATGAGTTGGTTTATCAAGATTTGCCTAGACCGTTATCAGTTGTCTCTCCGGGTAAATTCATGAATGCAAGCTCTATGGTTCCGAATGTTTCCATCAAGATGGGAAACTACAAATTTCAGTCTTCTCCAATTGTTCTTGGTGACTCGGATATTGATCTTATTCTCGGGATGGACTGGCTTTCTAAGCACAAGGCTCAACTTGATTGTGCTGCCAGGGAAATTCAATTGACACACTCTTCTGAGGATGTGATTATTTATGCCGCTCGTGATGAAACCATTCGGTTTTTCTCTCTCAATGAGAAGGGCGAATTGAATGCCATCTCTCAAATTCCAGTCGTTTGTGAGTATCAAGATGTCTTTCCAGAAGAGCTTCCGGGTATGCCTCCTCATCGGCCAGTTGAGTTCGTTATCGAACTAGAGCCTGGCACTGAACCCGTTTGCAAGCGTCCATACAAGCTTGGACCTAACGAGCTGAAGGAATTGAAGAAACAGCTTAATGAACAAGAGCGTCTGGGTTTGATCAGACCGAGTTCTTCTCCATGGGGTTGTGGTGTTCTTTTTGTCAAGAAGAAGGATGGCACGGACCGACTTTGTGTCGACTACCGTCCATTGAACAAGAAGACAATCAAGAACAAGTATCCACTTCCCAACATCAATGAGCTATTTGAGCAACTCAAAGGGGATAAAGTATTCTCTAAGCTTGACCTTCGTATGGGTTATCATCAGATTCGCATTCGTGAAGAAGATATTCCCAAGACAGCATTCAGAACGAGCTTTGGTTCTTATGAATATACTGTCGTGTCTTTCGGCCTTGTCAATGCTCCTCCAGTGTTCTCTCGGATGATGAATTTCATCTTCAACCCCTATACCAATGAATTCGTTCTGGTGTATCTCGATGATATCTTGGTCTTCTCCAAGAATAAGCAGGATCATGCCAAACATTTGCGATTGGTGCTCGACAAGCTCAGAGAGTATCAATTCTATGCGAAGTTCTCTAAATGTGAGTTTTGGCTCGATGAAGTTATTTTCCTTGGTCACATCATCTCTGCCAAGGGCATCGCTGTTAACCCTGAGAAGGTGTCCGCAATTGTGAATTGGGAACCTCCTCAAAATGTCAAGCAGCTTCGCAGTTTTCTGGGTCTTGCAAGCTATTGCCGAAGCTTCGTTGAGAATTTCTCCAAGATTGCAAAGCCTCTTTCCAACCTCCTTCAGAAGCATGTGAAGTATGTCTGGTCTCCTGAGTGTGACGTTGCTTTCAACACTCTCAAAGAGAAACTAGTCACAGCTCCTGTCTTAACTCCTCCTGATGAATCCAAGCCGTTTGAAGTTTTCTGTGATGCTTCTCTCCAAGGTCTCGGTGCTGTGTTAATGCAAGAGAAGAAAGTTGTGGCCTATACCTCTCGTCAGTTGAAGCCCAACGAGAAGAACTACCCCACTCACGATCTTGAGTTGGCGGCAGTTGTCCATGCATTAATAACGTGGAGACATCTCTTGTTAGGAAGACAAGTGGACATTTTCACCAATCACAAGAGTCTCAAGTATATCTCCACTCAGCCCAACCTCAACCTCAGGCAGACTCGATGGGTCGAAATGATTCAAGAGTACAATCCGAGTATTGAATATACTCCAGGCAAGGCCAATGTCATTGCAGATGCTTTAAGCAGGAAGGCTTATTGCAACAGCTTAATTCTCAAGCCTTTCCAACCGGATCTTTGTGAAGCTTTCCGCAAGCTGAATCTCCAAGTTGTTCCTCAAGGAGTTCTTGCCAACCTCATAGTATCTCCTACTTTGGAAGATCAAATTCGTGAGGCACAACTCCTTGATGCCATGGTGAAGAAGGTGAAACGTGGTATCGACAAGGGTCTTTCCAAATACAAGTGCTATCGCATTGATGACAGAGACACTTTATTCTTCGAGGACCGGATTGTGGTTCCTAAAGGTGATCTAAGGAAAGTCATAATGAACGAGGCGCACAATTCTCTCCTTTCCATTCATCCTGGAAGTACGAAGATGTATCATGACCTCAAGCAGTCGTATTGGTGGACTCGAATGAAGCGAGAAATTGCTCAATTCGTGAATGAATGTGATGTCTGCCGAAGAGTGAAAGCAGAACACCAACGACCAGATGGTCTCCTCCAACCTCTTGCTATCCCAGAATGGAAGTTTCATCATATCGAAATGGACTTCGTGATTGGATTTCCCAAGTCCAAGCGCGGAAATGATGCTATCTTCGTTGTCATTGACAAGCTCTCTAAAGTGGCTCATTTCCTTCCAATCAAAGAATCCATCACAGCAGCTCAGTTGGCAGAGCTATACACCTCCAGAATTGTCTCCTTGCACGGCATTCCACAATTGATTTCTTTAGATCATGGAAGCATCTTCACCTCCAAGTTCTGGGACTCCTTCCAGAAGGCCATGGGCACAAACATTCGCTTCAGCACAGCTTTCCATCCTCAAACTAGTGGCCAAGTCGAGCGAGTCAATCAAATTCTTGAAGATATGCTCAGGGCTTGTGTCATTTCCTTTGGCATGAAATGGGAAGATTGTCTTCCATATGCTGAATTCTCCTACAACAACAGCTTCCAAGCGAGTTCGGGCAAGGCCCCATTCGAGATTCTCTATGGCAGAAAGTGCCGTACTCCTCTCAATTGGTCAGAGACTGGTGAACGCCAACTTCTTGGCAATGACTTAATCACGGAAGCCGAAGAAATGTGTAAAGTCATCCGTGATAACCTCAAAGCCGCGCAATCGCGCCAGAAGAGTTACTATGATAGTAAGCACCGTGATTTGGCTTTCGAGATCGGAGACCATGTCTACCTCCGCGTCTCTCCAATGAAAGGCACTCGTCGCTTCGGTATCAAAGGGAAGCTTGCCCCTAGATACGTGGGTCCTTTCAAGATCATTGGCAAAAGAGGCGACCTCGCCTATCAACTTGAGCTTCCTTCCAACTTCGCGAACGTGCACGATGTGTTCCACGTGTCACAGCTCCGCAAGTGCTTCAAGGCGCCTGAGCGCACTATCAACTTCGAAGAGATTGACCTCCAAGAAGATTTGTCTTATCATGAGCACCCCGTTGCTATTCTTGAAGAAACTGAGCGCAAGACTCGCAACAAGTCAATCAAATTCCTGAAAGTGAAGTGGTCGCACCATTCCGACCGGGAAACCACCTGGGAACGCGAGGACCATCTTCGTTCCGAATATCCGGAGTTCTTTCAGTCCTAGATCTCGGGACGAGATCCTCTCGTAGTGGTGGAGTGTGTAACACCCCGGATGTAACTTGCCATATTTGTAACTCCGACTCTTGCCATTTTCGGCTATGTGATATGATATTTCCTCCGTGGTCGGGTTTTGTCTTTCGTTTTGCATTTTGTCATGTCATGCATTTCATATCATGTCATCATGTGCATTGCATTTGCATACGTGTTTGGCTCATGCATCCGAGCATTTTCCCCGTTGTCCGTTTTGCAATCCGGCGCTCCTATCTCCTCCGGTGCACCCCTTTCGTTTTCTTTCGTGTGCGGGTGTCAAACTTTCTCGGAATGGACCGAGTGTTGAGGATGTAGACCTTAGAGTCACCCGCCAGGAGGGGCCGGGTTACTCATATGGTCATTGCCAGAAGCCTGGCGCCAAGCCTGAAGACGGTGGGCCAAAGATGGGCTTAAGACCCGGATATGGCTTAAAGCCCGTAGTTGCAATCATTGTTATGCTGGAACTTGTAGTGTAAGGCAAGAATAGTCGAGAGTCCGAGCCGGACACTCTTATGAGCCGGCCGGGACTCTGAGAGCTGCAGGGCGTCAGCCTCCCTATATAAAGGGACGACCCGGCAGCGGTTTAAGGCAGAGAACAATCTCATCGAGAGCCGGGCATAACAGTTTAGCTCCCTGGTGATCGTAACCCTAATCAATACCACCTCAAACTGGACGTAGGCTTTTACCTTCACCGTAAGGGGCCGAACCAGTATAAACCCTCGTGTTCCTTGTCCCGCATTAACCCCTTCAAGCTTCCTAGCTGCGATGGCTCCACGACTAAGTCCTAGCTCGAGGACATCTGCCGTGACAATTCCACGACAGTTGGCGCCCACCGTGGGGCCAGCGCACGGTGGATTTGAGTTCTTGAAGGGCAGCTTCGAAGGGCTCAAGGGATACGCTGTGGGCCGGATGACCAAGAGTCGTCGTGGCAAGCTCTATATCGACGATGCAAACTGGGGCCCCGACGCCGGCTCAATTGAGTACGGGTACCGGGTCCCCTTCGGCGGAATTCATGTTTTCATTGGCAAGATTGGTGAGCCGGGCCCTGAGCCGGATCTCTGCGCCGATCCCATCGAGACGGCTCAGCGTGCACGACCCGCCCGGGCCCGGCCTGCCTTATGGCACGCTTTTGTGGGATGTATCCATGGAGGGCCCTCTGATCAATCTGGATCTGGTGATGAGGCGGCCGCCGGCTCTGACGGCGAGTCGTCCACCGATGAGTCAAACTCGTTGTATCAACTCCAAGATGGCAGGCTTATGGGTTGTTCCGATGGTGACAGTATTCCGGACCCGTTTGAGCCGCCAAGTCAGGTTGGAGTCTTTATGGCCGGTGCGCAGCCTGTTCAGAGCCCCGCTGCTGGAGCGGGAAACCCGGTGCCTTGTCCGGCTCAGGTACTAATGGATCTTACGGACAAGATGACGGCGCTGTTAACCGCTACGGTTGACCCGGCAGATCAAGCTCAGCATGATGCGGAGGTGGCGCAGTTAAAATTGAATCTAGTAAAAGCTAAAGAGGATCTGGCAGCAGAAGGGATCAGGATGGCTGCGGAAAGGGCGGCTCTCGACGCCCAAACCCAGTTGATTCAAGCGCAGTCCTTCCGGCTCACGATGGATCAAAACGCGTCCAATGAGGTCCTGAGAAGGAGGCATCAAAAGGCCCAATCCCGACTCCCTCCGGTTTACGATCCACGAAACCTCTTCAACACGCCAGGTGCAGGATCTAGTAACCCGCCAGGGGTCATAGTGCCCGGGTCTGGGACCCCTATTCAGCCACAAGTGATGGGGCCTCCCCAGGTGCCCCCAGCCCCGCCTCAGTACGTGCCAATACCCCCGGGTCATTATAATAACCCGCTGGAGAACATGGTCGCCGCGGCGGCACGGCTGGCGGCTCTCCCGGTTGATGGCGACTCTCCGACGGCTATTGAAACCCGCCGGGTCAGGGAACTCCTTCAGACAGCACTGGCGCAGCAAGAGGCGTACTCCTATAGCCGGGACAGGATCCACTCGACCCCCCGCCCAGGTCGGAGCCCGAGTTACAGCAGGCACATGGTCTCAGCGACCGGCTCAAGTAACGTCCGACGCCATGACCCGCCCCCTGGCCATGGCGCGGCTCACATGGAGCCTTTCATGCAGCAGACCAAGACAGAGCACGGCGAGAGGCGGAGCAGGTGCCTCAATTGACGGCTTACCAGACCCCCCCGGCTTATCCGACGACTTCCGTCGATGTGGGTATCCCTACCAGAACTGGGGGTGTCCCTTGTTTAGTACCAGCTATCCGCAATGAGCGTCTACCCAAGGACTTCAAAGGCCCTAGGAAGGTGCCTAATTACACAGCAGACTTACAGCCTGCAGCCTGGATCGAGAGTTATGAGATGGCTATGGAGCTGCTGGAGGTCAGTGAGGCGGCCATGGCTAAGTACTTCACCATGATGTTAGATGGGACGGCCCGCACTTGGTTGAAAGGGCTACCACCAAATTCCATTGGGTCTTGGGCTGAGCTGAAAGCCCGATTCATCCAAAACTTCAAGGATACCTGTCGGCAGTCTATGTCAATCGTGGATTTGACTAACTGCAAGCAGCAGGAGGGTGAGTCTACGACACATTGGGTTCGCCGGGTTAAGGAGATAATACATTCCTCGGACAAAATGGATGCCGGCTCTGCAGTCTTAATGTTGGAGAAGAATTGTCGTTTTGTGCCCCTGAAGATGAAACTCGGGCGGCTTAAGCGCGACTGCAATGATATGGGTACACTGATGGCGGCTCTTGTCAAATACGCCGATTCTGATGGTACCAAGGACCCCGCTTCAGATGATGAAAGGACAGGGAAGGGAAAGAAGAACGGCAATGGCAAGGGTCCTCAGCATAACCCGGGAAACCAAGGGGGAGGCAAGCGCAAGGCCGATGGCAGCCTAGAGTTTGTAGCCAACGCCAGCTCGCAGGGTAGTAACCAGCGACGCAAGGGAGGCCCCCTCCCCGAGGCGGCAGGTCAGGCCCGACGCTGGAGCAGCTGTTGAATGAGCCTTGTCCAAGGCATGGCTCCAGAGAGAAGCCAGCGACTCATCTATGGAAGGACTGTGCAATCATGAAGGCCTTTAAGAATTACAATGGCCCGGGCGGCGGCTCAGGCGCCGGCGGCTTTCATGGCCCGGGCGGCGGCTCAAATTCTAACCCTCAGAACGGTCAAGGGGGCTTTAATCAGCAGTCTGGCCAGGGTCATCAACAGCAGCAGGGAGGTTATCAGACCAATCCAAAGCAGCTTAGCGGTGGGCAGTATCATGTGTTTACCACCAGTCTGTGCAAGCGAGATCAGAAGCTTCATAAGAGGGCCGTGAATGCTGTCGAGCCGGCGGTTCCACGTTACTTGCAGTGGTCTGAGCAGCCTATAGTGTGGAGTAGAGAGGACCACCCACCCCGGGTAGACAATCCGGGTCACTTGGCCCTGGTGGTGGCTCCTCAGGTGGGAGGATATAAGTTCACTAAGGTGCTCATGGATGGAGGCAGCAGCATCAACATCCTCTACTATGAGACTTTTTGCCGTATGGGATTGGTTGATAAGAACCTCAGCCAGTCAAACACTATCTTCCATGGTGTGGTACCTGGTAAGTCGGCTTATCCAGTCGGCAAGATCGAGTTGGAAGTGGCCTTCGGAGATGAAAACAACTACAGGGTGGAAAAATTGACCTTTGAGGTGGTCAAGATAAGAAGTCCGTACCATGCTATATTTGGGCGGCCGGCTTACGCCAAATTCATGGCACGGCCGTGTTATGTTTACTTACAGCTCAAGATGCCGGGTCATAATGGGACCATCACGGTTCACGGCAGCCGGAAGGTGGCCTTGGAATGTGAGGAAGGCGATGCAGCTTATGCAGAATCTGTTTGCGCAACAGAGGAGTTGAAGTTTTACAAGGACAATGTTGACCCCACTGATATGACCTCTTTGAAAAAGCCGACTACGGAGCATGAGCCGGCAATGAAATTTAAGTCGGCTGATGAGACTAAACTCGTTGATTTCACTCCAGGAGATTCATCTCAGCAGTTTAGCATCAGTGCCAACCTGGATCCAAAATAGGAAAGCACGCTCATCAAGTTCATCCGTGAGAATAGGGACATCTTCGCATGGAAACCTTCGGACATGCCAGGTGTACCTAGAGAACTCGCTGAGCACACTCTCAATGTTGATCCAAAATTTAAGCCGGTCAGGCAGTTCCTTCGGCGGTTCAACGAGGAGCGGCGGAAAGCTATTGGTGAAGAGGTGGCCCGGCTCTTGGCGGCCGGGTTTATTGTTGAAGTCTTTCACCCGGAGTGGTTGGCTAACCCGGTGCTCGTGCTCAAGAAGAACGGCACTTGGCGGATGTGTGTCGATTATACGGACTTAAACAAGGCATGTCCGGCTGATCCTTTTGCCCTTCCCCGTATTGATCAAATTATTGATGCTACGGCAGGTTGTGCGCGTTTAAGTTTCTTGGATGCTTATTCCGGATACCATCAGATTAAAATGGCAGTTAAGGACCAGGAGAAGACGGCGTTCATCACTCCCTTTGGAGCCTTCTGCTATGTGTCTATGCCCTTTGGACTCAAGTGTGCACAGGCGACTTACCAGCGTTGTGTACAGAACTGCCTTCATAAACAGATTGGGCGCAATGTTCACGCTTATGTGGACGATATTGTGGTCAAGTCCATAAAAGAGGAAACCCTGATAGATGATTTGAGAGAAACCTTTGATAATCTCCGGGTCTACAAGATGATGCTTAACCCGGCCAAGTGTGTCTTTGGTGTCCCTGCAGGCAAGCTCTTGGGCTTTTTGGTTTCTGACAGAGGCATTGAGGCTAACCCGGAGAAGATTAAGGCCATCACCTCCCTGGCTAAGCCGGCGTGTATAAATGACGTTCAACGTTTGGTGGGTCGCATTGCTTCTTTAAGCCGGTTTATAAGCCGTTTGGGTGAGAAGGCCATGCCGTTATATCAGTTGATGAAGAAAACTGATAACTTTGTCTGGAATGATGCAGCTAATACCGCTTTTGAGGATTTGAAGAAGCAGCTGGCAGAGCCCCCAGTCCTTGCTGCTCCGGTTGATAAGGAGCCCTTATTACTGTACGTGGCGGCGAACACACGAGCCGTCAGTGTGGCTGTGGTGGTGGAACGCAAGGAAGTGGGTAAGGAGCACCCGGTTCAGCGGCCGGTTTATTATGTCAGCGAAGTGCTTGTCGAGTCCAAACAGCGGTATCCACATTGGCAGAAGCTTGTTTATGGTGTTTTCATGGCAAGCCGGAAGCTTAAGCATTATTTCCAGGGTCATCCCATAACCGTGGTCAGTTCTGCCCCTCTTGGTGATATCATTCAAAACAGAGAGGCCACAGGGAGAGTGGCTAAGTGGGCTATCGAGCTCGGACCTCATGGTCTCAAATATGTGCCACGCACTGCTGTTAAATCTCAGGCCCTGGTGGATTTCATCAATGATTGGACAGAGTCACAAGTGCCCGAGCAAAAGCCGGATAACACATATTGGACTATTCACTTCGATGGGTCCAGGCAGTTGGAGGGCTCGGGGGCTGGAGTTGTATTGGCTTCCCCTAAAGGTGACAAGTTCCATTATGTGCTACAGTTGATGTTTCCTTGCACTAACAATGCGGCTGAGTACGAGGCCTTGCTCCACGGCCTTCGGATGGCTAAGGAGATGAGCTTGAGCCGGGTAAGGTGTTTTGGTGACTCAGACTTGGTGGCTCAACAAGTATCAGGCAAGTGGGACTCTAAGGACCCTCTCATGGCGGCTTATCGCCGCGAAGTTGATGCCATTGCAGGGCACTTTCAGGGCTACCAAGTAGAGCACATTGATCGCAGGAAGAACGAGGCGGCTGATGCTTTAAGCCGGCTAGGCTCTCAGCGAAAGCCGGTGCCGCCTAATACTTTTCTGGATGTCCTGTATAATCCTTCTGTTAAGTTGCCTACAGAGGAAAACTTGGCTGTCCCCGACCCGGAGGCACGGCTGGTGGCGGCTCTCCATATCATACCAGACTGGACAATGCCCTATCTGGCTTACATGACCCGGGGCGAGTTGCCTGAGGATGAAACTTTGGCCAGGCAAATAACCCGGCGGGCTAAGTCAATGATTGTTATCAATGGTGAGTTGCACCACCGCAGTGTTACGGGAGCGTTTCAGCGTTGTGTTTCCCCTGAGGAAGGGCAAGAGATCTTGCGTGAGATCCATGAAGGGGATTGTGGCCATCACGCCGGCTCAAAGTCCCTTGTGGCCAAGGCTTTTCGTCATGGTTTTTATTGGTTGATGGCTCATGCTGATGCAGAGGACTTGGTCAGTAAGTGTGATGGTTGCCAAAGGTTCTCGCGACGGGCTCATGTACCGGCTCAAGAGCTGAGGATGATCCCAATTACTTGGCCCTTTGCGGTCTGGGGGCTGGATATGGTTGGGCCTTTCAAAAGATCCAAGGATAAGAAGACCCACCTTTTAGTGGCAGTTGACAAGTTTACCAAGTGGGTTGAAGCGGAGCTAGTTAGCAAGTGTGATGCAGCCACGGCGGTTCAGTTTATGAAAAAGGTGATCTTTCGCTTTGGTTTTCCACACAACATTATAACTGACAATGGCACCAATCTCTCCAAAGGCGCCATGGAGGAGTTTTGTCAACGAGAGCATATCCGACTTGATGTTTCCTCAGTGGCTCATCCTCAATCCAATGGTCAAGCTGAGAGAGCTAATCAGGAGATTCTGAAGGGTATCAAGCCCCGGCTTTTGGTCCCTTTGCAACGGACGCCGGGTTGTTGGGTGGAGGAGTTGCCCTCCGTGTTATGGAGCATCAACACTACTCCTAACAGGTCTACAGGTTTTACGCCTTTCTTCATGGTTTATGGGGCAGAAGCAGTCCTCCCCAGTGACATCCGTCATGACTCACCTCGAGTGGCGGCTTACGTTGAGGCGGATAATGAACAGGCGCGCCAGGATGCTCTTGACTTGTTGGATGAACAACGTGATGTGGCAGCAGCCCGTTCAGCAATTTACCAACAAGACCTGCGCCGTTATCATAGCCGCCGGGTTAAATCCCGGGTCTTCCAGAAAGGTGATCTCGTGCTCCGGCTCATCCAGGATCAAACAGAGGCACACAAGCTATCCCCACCTTGGGAAGGGCCCTTTGTGGTCAGCAAGAATTTGCACAATGGGTCATATTACCTCATTGACATTCGGGAGCACAAAGATTCACGTAAGTCGGAGGAAGAGACCCGACGGCCGTGGAACATAGCTCAACTTCGGCCTTACTACACTTGAGCCACCGGCTCTCATGATGTACATACTTCTCTAAACCATGTATATATTATGATAAGCAATAAAGCAGGACCTCTGTCCTTTTTTCTCCTCCAAATGTGCACGTGTTGTTTTCATTGCCAGATTACATGATAACTTGAAGGAGGATCCGGCTTATGATCGTATTCGAATCTAGCCGTAGGCGATAAGGTCACTTGGGGGCTTCCTGTTCAAACATGGGTCGTATTCGAACCAAAGAGAACACAGCTGTCGATACCCATTTGATTGGCAAAGTGCCGAGCTCATTGGGGAGTTTTCTTTGATCATATTTGAATCTTAGTTTAACCCCTTTGAGAACCGACGCGGATCGTATTCGAATCAGCGTCGTTAAACAATTCTTAAAATCATTTGGGGGCTTCCTGTTCAAACATGGGTCGTATTCGAACCAAAGAGAACATAGCTGTCGATACCCTCTTGATTGGCATCGCCACACCCACTGGGGGCTATATGATCGTACTCGAATCCTAGCATAACCCCTTTGGGCCGGGGCTCTGGTCGTATCCGAACCGGAAGCCCCTAAGTTCCTCTGATTTATAGCAAGTTCCGTCTGTTTCTTTCCAAGTGTATACGGCCGGGTCTCACTTTGCCGGCTTAACTTTGGTTTACAGTATTAGCTGAACACAATGGGTGTTATTAAGACAGGTAAACCGGAATTTCGGTACCAACCTTCCTTTCCGGGTTATCTAAGTCGGAAGTATGCTTGCAGGCCGCTAAGTATGTTATTACGGCCGCATTCAGGATATTATTGAAGACCAGTTCTTTTTTGATTTATATTCCGGGTTATCTAAAACCTATGATTCTCAGGGCGGTCAGCCTCCTCGAGGCTTGTGATTTGTCTTTCTCTGCAGGATAGTTACAGGCAATTATTTTGAGAGTAAGGAAAACAAATGACTAATTATGACCTGGAGAAACATAAAGGAGACAATTTCACCAGACTTCAGAATTCAAGGCGTGCACGATGGCACGACAAAGATAAAGTATTGGTCCTACTCTATTACAAGACTCATTGAGTCCAAAAGGGTGAGGCATTGTTTGCTAAGCCGCCAGCCAAGTTACGACGCTTGTTGAGTTGAAGTCTCCGGCTCGTTCCTATCTTCTCCTCCGGCTGATCCCAAGACCTGGAAAGTTGATGATTTCCAGTCGATGCTGCTGAGAGCTTCGAATTGGGCTTCCTCGTCAATTAACCCGGCCGGGTCAATCTCCGGGGCGAAGGTGTGCCGACGAGCCGGCGGGATCAAGTTAAGGGCTTCATAGCGCGGAGTAGGGATCCTCTGATTTTCTGCATCGTAGCCCGGCTGATACTTAGTCAGATCTGTATCGTTGCCAATCTGAGTGGCCACCGGGCGTACGGCCTTCACGCAAGCTGCGAAGTCCTTCTGACCGAAAGCGGAGCCGTCTTCCTTCAGGCTTGGATAGCCAAGGGCGATGTCCGCCGGGTCTAACTCCGACAGGAACGCCTTGGCCCGGCTCAGCGCGGCGATCGCTCCGGCTCTTGCAGAGGCCTGTCGCAGCTCTTGGATCCGTTGAGGCACTACAGCGAGCCGGCGAAGGACTTCTGCCAGATGAGTCGGCACCTCATTGGATAGGGCCACCACAGCTAAGGCACGCTGTGACCCGGTGTATAGCTGCTCCACCAGGGTATACACGGCCTTCAGCTTGGTTACCACGCTCTGGTTGAGGTTGGCACTTCTGGGACCTGTTTAACAAAATCAGATAAGCCGCCGACAAGGATGAATTATGAGATATAAATTTTTTTAAACTTGATGAAAGCCGGTGAGGCGACTTACCGAAGATGGCGGCCACCATCTGGGACACCTGGCGCTTTAGGCCGGAGAGCTCGGCGGTCTTCTCGGAGAGAGTCTTCTCCGCCTGTTCAGCCCGGTTCACCAATGCGGCCTTTTCTTCGGCCCACGCCTTCCGCTCAGCGTCAAACTCTGTCTTCAGCTTCTCTTGCGCGGCGATGCTGGATACAAACTTGGCGTTTGCCTTTCGGGTCTCCATCTCTTGCATCTTCAGCCGGTTCTTGAGATCGGCAAGGTCAGCCTCAAGCTTCTTGCCAGCAGCCTGTATAGATTTCCGGGTTATGGCATGAACAGTTACTATGCAAATGTAAAGTCCCAAGCGTTTTCCAAGCAAAGACACTTGGCACTTGGGGGCTAATGCATATTGAACGTTTCTATTTACACCTTGCCGGTTCAAGGGAGTAAGCCGGAACCTAAGTCTACAACATACTCAATCATAAGTCGTCGACTTGGGGGCTAGCATGGTACAGGTAACTAAGCAGTAAATAAGAGGACAAAAGGATGTTACCTCAGATTTTTGCTGGATCTGGGTCACCATAGCAATCTCTGCGTCCCGGCTCTTGTGCACTTGGCTGACGAAGCCGGAGACGATCTCTCCAATGTTCAAGTTGGAGTAGTCGGTGAGGTCCAGGTTAACCCGGCGCGACTCTAGCAGCTCCCCTTTGGCGGAGCACTTGGCCAGCACGGTAGGTCTCCCCGGCTCAACGAACTCCGTCCGGGTGATTACCACGTCCGGGTCGTCTGCTGGTCGAGCCGAGCTGGAGGCCTCCGGGTTAACAGAAGCTTCTGTAGTTGCCTTGGTAGTTGGGGCAGCGGCCTCAGGTGCAGAGGCGGCTGGCGGCTCTTGAGCGGCTGCCTCTGGCTCAGGCAAGTCCGGCTCATCGACCGGCTTGGACTTCTTCGCCCTCTTGGTGATCTTGGCCTGGGCACTAAAAGGACAAAAAGATTAAACACAATAGGGTAAGTGAAGGCAAACGTACAACATGAGATGGTTATCATTACCCGGGCACGGTCTTGAAAGCCGGCAGACTTGACTGCATAGAGTCGCCGGAAGAGGGGGAGGTCTCCTGATAATTTGAGTCAGAAGAATTGAGTGGCTGACGTATAACACCCGCCAACGGATGAAAAGGGTACAAGTGGGAAATAACCTCAGTTCGGCGCTTCCTTGATGCGTCAGGTAACCCGGAGGAGAGGTCGGTGTCTTTGTTGGTCCGGGTGTGACGCCGGCTCTCATGAACCTGTCGCTTCAAAATAAATTGAGGATCTTGATAAGCTAAAGCATGTGAAAAGCTTACTTTCCGGGTTACCCTTCGGACTTTCAGCCTTGGCAAGGGCTCCGAGTCGGAGGAAAGTGACATTACCTCTTCAACCACCGGGTTACTGGCTCCGGTGTCATCCTGGTGATGAACAAGTGTTGGTAGGGCGGATAAGAGATAAACAATAAACGCAACAAAGAGCTTACAGGTTCAGGGGTTACCTCTGACTCGGAGCTGTCGCTTAATTGCATCAGCTCCGAAGCAGTTAGCCTGCTCCCCTTCTTGCGGGGAGCGGTTTTCTTGGCGGCTTTCTTCGCCTTTCTGGCCTTCTTGGCCGCTTCGTGGTCATATTTGACCCGCCAAAACTTGTCATCAGCCTGAAAGAATACAATGAGGTTTTCTTACAATGATTCAGATGAAAGTTATGTACAGATAAGATGTTCAGATCAGCAGCTTACCGCTGGGGCTGGGTTGGTCTTGCAGAAGGGGGCTAACCCGGTCCTTCCACAGTCTGCCAGGCTCTCGTTCAAGAGAGCCTTGGTCATCTCCTCTACAACGTCTTCAGGAAGATCATTGCGTCTGTGTCTCTGAGGGTCGTCTTTTCGGCCCGTGTACTCACACATTAAGCCGGGGCGGCGGCTCAATGGGATCACCCGCCACGAGATCCAGACCTGGACCAGATCGATTCCATTCAGACCATTGCCCAGGAGAGCCTTGATCTTGTTAATAGTGGGGAGCAGAGGTTGGCGCTCCGCTTGAGTCAGCTTGTCTGACAATGGGTGAGTCGGCTCCAGGCGTGAGGGGCGAAAGCCGGGCAACGGACTTTCATCAGCCGGCGATGTGTCTTGGCAGTAAAACCACGTCAGATTCCAGTCCTTGGGGTGGCTGGGCGGCTCTGCGTAAGGGAAAAGGCAGTCCCATCGCCGCTGAATGGAGATGCCACCTAGCTCTAGACTTGGCCCATTGGCGCACTCATTCTGACGGTTCAAGTAAAAAAGCTCTATGAAGAGCAGCAGACTAGGTTCTTCTCCAAGGTAAACCTCGCATAACACTTGGAAGTTGCAGATATTGGACACTGAGTTGGGTCCTATGTCCTGAGGCCGCATATCAAAGAAATTCAGAACGTCTCTGAAAAACTTTGAACCGGGCGGTGCGAAGCCCCGGCTCATATGATCCGCAAAAATCACTACCTCCCCGTCCTTTGGCTGTGGTCTCTCTTCTGATGGGTCAGGGGCACGGTAGGACATGATGTCTTTCTTGGGAAGATATCCAGACTTAACAAAATCCGCTAGGGTCTCATTGGTGACATTGGACCTCATCCAGTTGCAAGTGATGGAGGCTTTGGGAGCTTTGGGAGGCATGGTGAAAGTCGGCAGTCTATGATAAAAGGAAAAACGTCCGGGTTAATTATGAGCCGGAAGAAATCTACAGTTCAATGTCAAGGTGGCGGCTTATGAAGGGGACTAATGGTATACATTTAAGTGCATCGGGCTATTTAAGCCGCCGAGGGATTGAGAGTAATTTGACTGTCTACAGGCCTTATCACAGCTAAGCCGGAAATTTTATGGCGCATGGTTTTATTTAAGCCGGAAGGTTCTACGGCGCGTGGTTTCTTTAAACCGGAACTGTAAACCGCCGAGATTCAATGATTGCAGTTTTTTACTAAGTGTGGTAAACAGGTTTCACACATCGCAGTAAAAAATTTGGATCAAAATGGTCGGGTAAAAGAAAAGTTTCTAGACCTAGAAACAGACGCGAGGGGGTTCTTGAGCTTGAACAAGGCTCTTATGCAGTAAAAAGAGGGATATTTGCATGAGAAATGGGTCTTCAACGTCTACCGCAGTAAATCTATACAGAGCTAAGATCAAAAAGGGGCAGTAAAATTCAAATCTACTGAGAGCCACGATGAACTACGAAGAACAGAGGAAGAACTATGAAGCCCTAGTGCGGATCTACCCTATGGAGTGGCGAGGACACACCGGAGCTGAAGAGGAGCGGAGGTTGCCGCCGTTTGTCTGGACCGAGTCAGGGTGATGCAGCGGCCAAGGTTGACGAAGACCGAGGGCGCGACGGCGGCGGCAGTAGCAGAGCTTGGGCAGGGGAGCAGTGGCGCGAGGAAGAAGATGAAGGAGAGAGAAGTGGCTGAGAGCCTGTCGGGCCGGCCTATTTATAAGGCGAGCTCATAAGTGGGCGCGAGAATCAAGGAGACCACGGCGTGGTTATCTCCCCACGAAACGCCTCGATTTTCGGGATGACAGTAAAGAAAAAGATCCGTTGCGGATCTGGTGGAGTAAAAAACGGGCTTAATGGAAGATGACATCATGGCGGATTACCCGGAGTCCAGAGGATGATGTCATGCCGGGTTATGGCCTTCACACAATTGTAAGCCGGAGGTTTTCTGTCGAAGGAATGGAAGATTGACATGAGCCGGCTCAAATCAATCTAGGGCCTAATGTTGAGGATGTAGACCTTAGAGTCACCCGCCAGGAGGGGCCGGGTTACTCATGGTCATTGCCAGAAGCCTGGCGCCAAGCCTGAAGACGGTGGGCCAAAGATGGGCTTAAGACCCGGATATGGCTTAAAGCCCGTAGTTGCAATCATTGTTATGCTGGAACTTGTAGTGTAAGGCAAGAATAGTCGAGAGTCCGAGCCGGACACTCTTATGAGCCGGCCGGGACTCTGAGAGCTGCAGGGCGTCAGCCTCCCTATATAAAGGGACGACCCGGCAGCGGTTTAAGGCAGAGAACAATCTCATCGAGAGCCGGGCATAACAGTTTAGCTCCCTGGTGATCGTAACCCTAATCAATACCACCTCAAACTGGACGTAGGCTTTTACCTTCACCGTAAGGGGCCGAACCAGTATAAACCCTCGTGTTCCTTGTCCCGCATTAACCCCTTCAAGCTTCCTAGCTGCGATGGCTCTACGACTAAGTCCTAGCTCGAGGACATCTGCCGTGACAATTCCACGACACCGAGGCTTGTCAAGTGGCCTTATTATACCACCCGGAGACCACCGGTCAAGTTTCGTTCCATTTGGAGGTCGTTTGGTACTCCAACGGTTAACCGGGCATCCGCAAAGTCCATTTGAGTGTCCAGCAAAAACCCCCTCTAAAACCAGCCCAACACCCACCAAACTCTCTTCCATGCTCTAGGTCGTTCGATCACGATCGTGTGGGCGAAAACCGCACCTCATTTGGAGCCTCCTAGCTCCCTCTACCTATAAATATGTGGGCATCCCGAAAAACGAAATCGCAGTCCAACCCTAACCCTCGTCCCTCTCCGCCGCCGGACACGTCCGGGCGGAGCCAGACGCGTCCACCCGCGCCGCCGCCGCCACGTGGCACGTCGCCGTTCGTCGCCGCCGCCGCCGAGGCCCGCCGGCCCACCCGCGGCCCTCCCGGCCCACGCCGCCGCCCGCGCCCCGCCGGCTCGGCCGCACGCTGCCGCCGGGTCCCGTCGCCGCCGCCGCCGCGCTCCGTCGCCGCCCGCGGGCCCGCCGGCGCCGCCGCTCGCCGGTGCGCCGCGCCACCCGAGGCCACCGCCCGCCGGCGTGCCTCCCCTCCTCCTCCGGCGACCGCGCCCCCTCCCTCCGGCCGCCGCCCCGCCTCGCCTACCTTCTCCTCCGACCGTCGCCGACGAGACGAGCTCGGGCTCTCCCGATCTCGTTCGGATCTGGTAGCCCCGTTGACTTTTCTCGTACCCCCTCAAATTTCCCAAGTCCCTGATATTCTACAGCATGTGCACTTGTTCGTGATGTCATAACTCCTTGCATGTAGCTCCGATTTGCGCATGTAATATGTCAAATGTTCGCCTCGTGATGCTCTTCATTTTGTTCAATTGCACCATGTTAATTAGAGGTCATCTTGATGCCCAAATCTCTGTTGGAAGAGGGCTAGTTGCTGTTATCTGCTGGTTCTTATCAGAACTTGGAGATTTGTCATTTTTGTATCATTTAATCTGTGCATATTTTGGGCATGAGCTCTAAATGTGTTATGAAGTATGCCATGCCATCTTTCCAGTGGTGTAGTTCATGTATTTTTGTGATCTCTGTGGTGACTAGCACAAGCATGCAAAGTAGGCCCCGTAATATTTCTGATTTCAGGGACTTAGTGATTTCTCTAAGTCCTCGTCTGCTGTTATTTTGTTGCCATGTAAACTTGATGCTACGGAGAGATCCATGCATATTTTGGTGATGTTCAGTAAGGATGTTCTATAGATATAGTTTTAAGTGATCCATTACTGCAATTGTTTGCAATTATAGAGTGCCATAGCATGACTCAATCTTACTCTACTTTTGCTATAAAATATTTCTGGCAGATTCTTAACATGATATTCATTTTTGCCAAGCTTATTGTAGTTGATCCATACATGCTATGATATTGTTCTTGCCATGGTTAGCTTCATAAACATGCCATATTGCTGTAGGTATGCTTGGTTTGTCATGCATTGCTCTGTAGTGAGTGCATCAAGCTCACAAAGAGGCCTACATATTATTATTTCTGCCATGCTCTGTTTTCTGCCAAGTCTGAAACCTGATAATGAAACTTGCTATGTTTACATGCTTTCCATCATATCTTCTAGTCCTTTTTGGCTTATGGCCAGTAAGGGACTTTTGTCATATGCATTTAGTAGAACACTTCCATGCCTTGTTTTGCTATGTTAATTTCCTGTAGCATGTTGATTTCGTGCTCTGAACATTGCTACCTGATGCTGTTTTCTGCCATGTCCAGTTTTTCACCAAGTCTGTGAACCTGTTATCTTTTGCACTTTTGCCATGCTTGTTTGAGCTTGATATGTTGTGATCTAGCCGTAGCTCAGTGTTCATCTTTTGTCAATCATCTCCTGTAGATTACTGCCATGTTCTTTGTTGCTATGTTGGGGTGCTGTAGCATTGTTACTAGTTGCATTTTAAGTGCTATCATGCTGTTAATCGCAGATTCGTGTCATTCTTGTTTTGCTTGCCATTTGCAAACCGTGCATCCGATTCCGGTGATATTTATATCGATTTCGACTGAAATAATCTCATCTTTACAGTGGCATGCTTTATTTGCCAAGTTACTGCCATGTTCATCATTTTCCTTCCGGAGCACGCATATGCATCGCACATCATATCTTGCATATCATACATGTTTTGCATCATGTTGCTTGTGCATTTCTCGTTGTTGATTGTGGTTCCGTTTGTTTGTGTTCTTGTCTTGGGTAGAGCCAGGAGACGAGTTCGTGAACGAGGAACCCGTTGAGTACGCTTACGAGGATCAAGCTTTCGACAACTCTGAGAACCTTGCAGGCAAGATGACCACCCCTCGAAATCACTTCTATCTTTGCTTTGCTAGTTGTTCGCTCTATTGCCATGCTCCGCTACCTATCACTTGCTATATCATGCCTCCCATTTTGCCATGTCAGCCTCTAACCATCCTTTCCTAGCAAACCGTTGATTGGCTAAGTTACCGCTTTTGCTCAGCTCCTCTTATAGCGTTGCTAGTTGCAGGTGAAGTTGAAGTTTGTTCCATGTCAGAACATGGATATGTTGGGATATCACAATATCCCTTATTTAATTAATGCATATATATATATTTGGTAAAGGGTGGAAGGCTCGGCCTTATGCCTGGTGTTTTGTTCCACTCTTGCCGCCCTAGTTACTGTTATACCGGGATTATGTTCCTTGAGTTTGCGTTCCTTACGCGGTCGGGTGATTTATGGGACCCCCTTGACAGTTCGCCTTGAATAAAACTCCTCCAGCAAGGCCCAACCTTGGTTTTACCATTTTCCACCTAAGCCTTTTCCCCCGGGTTTTCGCGAGCCCGAGGGTCATCTTTATTTTAAACCCCCGGACCAGTGCTCCTTCGAGTGCTGGCCCAAACCGAGCGATGTCCGGCGCCCCCTGGGCAACCAAGGTCTATGCCAACCCGACGTCTGGCTCATCCGTTGTGCCCTGAGAACGAGATATGTGCAGCTCCTATCGGGATTTGTCGGCACATTCGGGGGCTTTGCTGGTCTTGTTTTACCATTGTCGAAATGTCTTGTAAACCGGGATTCCGAGACTGATCGGGTCTTTCCGGGAGAAGGTTTATCCTTCGTTGACCGTGAGAGCTTATGATGGGCTAAGTTGGGACACCCCTGCAGGGTATTATCTTTCGAAAGCCGTGCCCGCGGTTATGAGGCAGATGGGAATTTGTTAATGTCCGGTTGTAGAGAACTTGTCACTTGACCCCAATTAAAATACATCAACTGCGTGTGTAGCCGTGATGGTCTCTTCTCGGCGGAGTCCGGGAAGTGAACACGGTCTGAGTTATGTATGACGTAAGTAGGTGTTCAGGATCACTTCTTGGTCATTGCTAGATGACGACCGTTCCGTTGCTTCTCTTCTCGCTCTCTTTTGCGCAAGTTAGCCACCATATATGCTTTTGCCGCTGCAGCTCCACCTTATTACACCTCCCTTTCCTATAAGCTTAAATAGTCTTGATCTCGCGGGTGTGAGATTGCTGAGTCCTCGTGACTCACAGGTTCTACCAAAACAGTTGCAGGTCGACGATGCCAGTGCCGATGATGGCGTCGATCTCAAGTGGGAGTTCGACGAGGAACGTGGTCGTTACTATGTGTCTTTTCCTGATGATCAGTAGTGGAGCCCAGTTGGGACGATCGGGGATCTAGCATTTGGGGTTGTCTTATTTTCATCTGGATTTTGACCGTAGTCGGTCTATATGATTGTATTTTGGATGATGTATGATATTTATTTATGTATTGTGTGAAGTGGCGATTGTAAGCCAACTCTTTATCCCATTCTTGTTCATTACATGGGATTGTGTGAAGATGACCCTTCTTGCGACAAAACCACTATGCGGTTATGCCTCTAAGTCGTGCCTCGACACGTGGGAGATATAGCCGCATCGTGGGCGTTGCATAAGGAGTGGCAAGAGCCTAAGATTGGGGATGCCCCGGAAGGCATCCCCTCTTTCGTCTTCGTTCATCGGTAACTTTACTTGGAGCTATATTTTTATTCACCACATGATATGTGTTTTGCTTGGAGCGTCATTTTCTTTTGTTAGTATTTGCTTGCTGTTATTTAGAATAATGTTTTGCATCTTTATTTTCAATAAAAATGTCAAGGACAACTTTTACCATGCTTATTTTGCAAGTATACATGTTGCTGTTTCAAAACAGAAAGTTTACCGCTGTTGCAAAAATTCCCTAGAAAAGTCAGCATGTGATAAAATGTTGAAACCTTTTGCATAATAATATCTGATAAATTTACTACAGTGGGAATTTTATTTCATAATGTTTGGAGTTAGGTAAGTATGATGAATCTTGCATTCTTTACAGACTGTACTGTTTTGGCAGATTGCTGTTATGTTTGCATATGTTCGCTTGTTTAATGATTCTATTTGAGGATAGAAGTATTAAATATGCAGAGGCATTTAGTATGCAATGTTGAATAATAATTTTAGTGATTTTCTACAGTATAAAATGATAAGGTTTTTGCATTGGTTTATACTAACTTATCTCACGAGTCCTTGTTGAGTTTTGTGTGGATGAAGCTTTTGAGATTTAGGGAGACCGTGATATGAGAGGAATTAAGGAGACACAAAAGCTCAAGCTTGGGGATGCCCAAGGCATCCCAAGATAATATTTCAAGAATTCTCAAGCATGTAAGCTTGGGGATGCCCCGGTAGGCATCCCACCTTTCTTCTTCAACAATTATCGGTTAGTATCGGTTGAGCCTAAGTTTTGCTTCTTCACATGATGAGTGCTATCCTTGAAATGTTGTTTTATTTTGTTTTGATTGCTGTTTGAATAATATCCCAAGATCTGAAATTCTTAAATGTTATAGAGTCTTCACATAGTTGCATAATTATTCAACTACTCAATGATCTTCACTTATATCTTTTTGGAGTAGTTTGTCATTTACTCGTGTGCTTCACTTATATCCTATGAGTAAATGGTTGAATGAATTGAATGTCATAAATATGAAATTATATATGTTTCATATGCTTATCCCATGGGGAGTAATGACTTTACATATAAGAAGTAGAGGTGGTAAATTTATTGAAGGTTAGCAAACATTGTATTGGTCACTTGAACAATTCATGAAAGAATATTGAAGGAAGAGAGATTTCACATATAAATATACTATCTTGGACATCTTTTGCAATTGTGAGCACTCATTAAAATATGACATGATAAAAGGTTGATGTTGGACAAGGAAGACAACGTAATGGGTTATGCTTTCTTATATCCGAAATAAAGTATATTGTCATGGATCGCCCAACACATTGAGCTTGCCTTTCCCCCTCATGCTAGCCGAATTCCTTGCACCAAGTAGAGATACTACTTGTGCTTCCAAACATCCCTTAAACCATTATTGCCATGAGAGTCCACCATACCTACCTATGGATTGAGTAAGTTCCTTCAAGTAAGTTGTCATCGGTGCATGCAATAAAAATTGCTCTCTAAATATGTATGATCTTTTAGTGTGGAGAAAATAAGCTTTATAAGATCTTGTGATATAGAAGAAATAAAAGCGACGGACTGCATAATAAAGGTCCCTCTATCACAAGTGGCAATATAAAGTGTCGTTCCCTCGCATTAAGATTTTGTGCATCCAACTATAAAAGCGCATGGCAACCTCTGCTTCCCTCTGCGAAGGGCCTATCTTTTACTTTTATGCAAGAGTCATGGTGATCTTCACCTTTCCTTTTTTTCATTTTATCCTTTGGCAAGCACCTCGTGTTGGAAAGATTCTGATATATATATCCAATTGGATGTAAGGCATCATGAACTATTATTGTTGACATTACCCTTGAGGTAAAAGGTTGGGAGGCGAATCTATAAGCCCCTATCTTTCTCTGTGTCTGATTAAAACTTTGAACCCATAAATATCGCGTGAGTGTTAGCAATTGTGAAAGACTAAATGATAGTTGAGTATGTGGAGTTTGCTAAATCAAAGCTCTGACATAGACTCTTCCTGAAAATAAGATGAATTGTAATTGTTTGATGACTAATAACACGGTTTGTTAGTTTTCAAGAAAGTTTATGATCTATACTTTAACATGTGAATAGTTTGTTACTTGATCATGCAAAGTTCTATGAGTTGAGCTACTGTTATGACATATAATGATGCTAGAAAAGGTGATTGAAATTATCATTGATCAAACTTATGCACCTTAGCATTCACACTTCATAAATTCTGTCTTTTATCATTTACCTACTCGAGGACGAGCAGGAATTAAGCTTGGGGATGCTGATACGTCTCCAACGTATCTATAATTTATGAAGTATTCATGCTATTATATTATCCATCTTGGATGTTTAATGGGCTTTACTATGCACTTTTATATTATTTTTGGGACTAACTTATTAACCCAGAGCCCAGTGCCAGTTTCTGTTTTTTCCCTTGTTTCAGTGTTTCGCAGAAAAAGAATATCAAACAGAGTCCAAACGGAATGAAACCTTCGGAAGAGTTATTTTTGGAACTGAAGCAATCCAGGGGACTTGGAGTGCACGTAAGGGAAGCAACGAGGAAGGCACGAGGCAGGGGGGCGCGCCCACCCCCTGGGCGCGCCCTCCACCCTCGTGGCTCCCCTTACCGACTTCTTTCGCCTATATATCTCCATATACCCTAAAACCATCGGGGAACAGAATAGATCGGGAGTTCCGTTGCCGCAAGCCTCTGTAGACACCAAAAACCAATCGGGACCCTATTCCGGCACCCTGCCGAAGGGGGGATCCCCCACCGGTGTCCATCTTCATCATCTCGGCGCTCTCCATGACGAGGAGGGAGTAGTTCACACCAAAAACCAATCATCATGTGTAGTAGTAAAACGCAACCCATCAATGTAATCCTTAATAAGGGCAAACTTCTCTGATATAGTGTAGTCGGGAGAATTCAAAAAGATAATAGGACTATCATGCGTGGGTGCAATAGCAACAGTTTCATGTTTAACACAAGGAACTATAGCAAGTTCATCTCCATAAGCATCATTCATATTGGCATCTTGGCCACAAGCATAGCAAGCATCAAGTTCATCAAAAAGGGATATTTCAAACGAATCAATGGGATCATAGCAATTATCATGGCATTCATCCTTCGGTAAGAACGAAGGGACATTAAATAATGTATGAGTTGGAGAGTTACTCTCATTAGAATGTGGGCATGGGTAGCTAATCCGATCTTCCTCCTTTTGTTCTTCGCTCTCCTCATCATCTTTTTCATCCAATGAGCTCATAGTGTCATTAATTTCTTCTTCCATAGACTCCTGCAAAATATTAGTCACTTCTTGGACAGTGGAGACTCTCTCAATAAAATCATCAATATCGGAATTGAATTCATAATTCTCGTAGCAATATTTAAGTATAGCAAAATTTCCAGGTCTGTAAACAGCATCATCAAGATTTTCACACTCTTTAAACAAAGATTCAATTTCATAAGCACCCATAAAAGCAATGAATTCTTCTATTTGTTCCACATCATAGTAATCATATATACCATTAGAATAAGAAGCCAAGGTTTCATCATCATTAAATTTGCATGAAAAGGGAAGGTGTGGAGCCTTCATCCTAGAGCAACAAGTACAATCATATCTCAAGCATAGTTCCCGAGCATACCACTTCAATATATGAATTTGATCCCATAATAGTTTCCCTTTTTGAGTCAAGCGATAATCCCTAAAGTATTCACGTTGATCCAACGTTACTCCCATTATAAAGTTGAATGGGGTTTTCTCAGGATTATTAAAGTAGTGCATAATATCTTTCACATAATGAGCATCGAGGGTTTTAGGAGGTTCCCCATCTCCATGAGTAGCAAGTAAACCTAATTTTTTTTGGCATTTCGTGTTCCATATCCATAATTAAAGATAGAGAACAACTTAGAACAGCAAATAAAAATTACTTAGTGATAAAGCAAACAAGCACACACGAGAATATACACCCCACTCTATAACTCCCCGGCAATAGCGCCAGAAAAAGGTCTTGATAACCCACAAGTATAGGGGATCAATTGTAGCCTCTTTCGATAAGTAAGAGTGTCGAACCTGAAAGTGCTAGTTATCGACTAGAGGGGGGGGGGGTGAATAGGCAATTTTTATGAAAGTCTTCAAAACATGAGAGTTTCGAAGACAAACAATAGAAATGAACCTATTGAAATGCAGCGGAAGGTAGACTACACTAAGCAAGCCATAGTCAAGTAAGCAATGAAGTGAAAGCATGAAGACTAATAGCAGCTAGGTAGTAAATATCAGGATGGAAGACAGTATGAAGCCAAACAACAATAGTAGTCACGCAGTGAAGTCAAACAGGTAATGTAATCAGGCAATGACTTCACAAAGACAAACTGTAAGTAAAGAGAGGGAGAGGATAGAACCAGTCACTTGTTGAGGACACATGATTTGTTGGACCAGTTCCAGTTGCTGTGACAGCTGTACGTCTGGTTAGGGAGGCTGAGATTCAACTCAGAAGACCGCGTCTTCACCTTATTCCCCTTGAGCTAAGGACACCCAGTCCTCGCCCAATCACTCTGGTAAGTCTTCAAGGTAGACTTCCAAACCTTCACAGAATTCGTTCACCGGCGATCCACAATGACTCTTGGATGCTCAGAACGCGACGCCTAACCGGCTGGAGGATTCACAGTCCTCAAGTGTGACAAGTCTTCAGGTCACGCGGACAGAAAGACTTCAGTGATGCCTAACACTCTTTGGCTCTGGGTGTTTGGGCTTTGTCCCCGCAAGGATTTCTCTCTCTCAAAAGCTTCGGAGGTGGGTTGCTCTCAAACGACAAAAGCCATGCACTAACTCTGAGCAGCCACCAATTTATGGTGTAGGGGGTGGGCTATTTATAGCCACTAGGCAACTCGACTTGATTTGTCCGAAATGACCCTGTGTCACTAAGGAACTGACACGTGTTCCAACGGTCAGATTTCAAACACACGCGATAACTTTACTTGGGCTACAAGTAAAGCTGACTCATCCAGCTCTGGATAAGATTTGCTTTCATTGTCTTCGCTCAAAGACATAGGATTTTGGTTGAGCATCACTTCAGTCACTCTGACTTTGTTCACTGGGACCCCACTTAACAGTACGGTGGTTCCTACGACTCAACAAAGAAGAAAAGGAAACAACGAAACAACTAAGTCTTCGCGCTCCATAGTCTTCATGCAATGCCTTCTCTTGTCATAGTCTTCAATGTGAATATCTTCACATACCACCATTGTCTTCATACATTTTTATGGGTCATCTCCGGTAGGTAAACCGAATCAATGAGGGACTACTACCTGTGTTATCCTGCAATTCTCACAAACACATTAGTCCCTCAACCAGGTTTGTCGTCAATACTCCAAAACCAACTAGGGGTGGCACTAGATGCACTTACAATCTCCCCCTTTTTGGTGATTGATGACAAACTGGTTGAAGTTTTCAATGGGGATAAAAATATGTGAAATTGTAAAGGATTTAGGTATTGTCTTCATAAGTAGCAAAAGGCTCCCCCTGAAGATGTGCATATAAGTAATTTGCTTTTGGAATGCAAATGCACATGGCAGGTTGTACTTGTGGAGATCCTCTTCAACTTATGAAGACAATTCATCATGCATGATTTGATATAACAAAGATAATGACATGCATAATGAAAAATGGACGTCTGCAAAAATGACTAAGTGCGGAATTTATCCTCGCACATGCGGAATTTATCATCGCATCACAGAATAGCAGAAAACATAGCAGACGACCATCAAGTTTAAGTGTTACAACTCAAAGAACCAAATTTATCAAAAGCGAGAGTTGTAAACACTAGGCAAAATATATAGCAACCGCCCATATGGACCCGCTTGAAGACTATCAACTCATATGCTTCTCCCCCTTTTGTCAGTAAGGACCAAAAAGGTTTGAAGACATAGAGCCTCTACTCGTTCCCAGAAAGAGGAGAGGATGCAGGGTCGGCTTCGGGGTTTGGCGGTGCAGACGAATTTGGTGCAGTGTCGATACGTGTTGAAGTTGGAGGTGGTGAAGTAGCATCATCTTGATCATCGATCACTCTTGCATTCACCATTGCAGCGGAGGAGGAATAATCAGAGTCTTCAAGAGACGGAGTTCGACGCAAGACAGCATTCCTTGGAGGAGTGGAGTCAAACTTGAATCTTTCAGTGAAGCCATCGTCTTGAAGATCTGCTTCAGCACTCAGCAATGTCAAACTCTTCCATGACCTCCGACAGGTTTCATGAGTAACAAAGGCATTCTTGGTGGCAAGATTGCGAATGCGATTGACGTCCACCAAGAGGCTTTGCATCTGTCGCTTCAGCCAGTAGTGATGCTTATCCTGTTTCTGATGCAGGGCAACGAGAAGCTCTCGGTCATTGAGAACACGAGATCGCTTCCGAGGCCTTTGAGCAATGGTGCTTTCAGTGGCTTCAGTTTGAGCACGGTGAGGTAAGCGTGTATTGCCAGCCAAAGGATAAACACGAGTGACTGCGTGTACTCCTTCAATGGGTTGCGTGAAGCTTTGGTGATCAGCATTGTGAAGACAAACAAGCTCCTTGGCAGGCTCTGGGTATATGGCTTCAACTGACATATCAACCTCTGGCAGAAAGATCAGATGGTTGCGAGCAGAGGGCTGATAGTTGACAGATGAGTGTAGCTTGATGAGGCGCATGACCCATGGAGCGTAGAACTTCAGTCCAAAGAGGTCAGAGCCTGATGCAGCCAACTGCCTGATAAAGAAGTCTTGAGCATTGAAGCTGATGTCGTTGAAGATATAAAAGACCAAAGTCTTCATTGCACCTTCAAGTTTTGCTGCTGATGAATGTCCTTTGACAAGCCATAGAGTTTGCCTAATGATGTGATAAATAGTGCGGGGCAGATACTCTAGGTCTTCGACAAAGAACTCCTTTGGGTAATCAGCGTCATGTGGCAGAGGCTTCATCATGCTCAACATTTGGCTCATGTTGGGCTCTGGCTTATGGAAGATACTCTCCAAAGCATTGCGGTGAAGCTGACAACCAGGTTCATATAATTCTCCTAGAGTGGGTAGGCCGGTTAGCTCAATGATGTCAAAAGCTTTGGCTTCATGATGGACATTGCCTGTCATCCACTCAAGGACCCAAGTCTTTGGATCCCTGTTGTAGCCGCGAATGTGGAGGGTGGCATAGAATTGAAGCAGAAGTTCTTCATTCCAATGCTCCTTATAAGTCACAAAGTTTAGCAAGCCAGCATCACAGAAGCAGTCAAGGGCTTCTTCAAGGCATGGCAATCCAGCAATGGCTTCGCAGTCAAGACGCATATGAGGAAAGATGCGCCCTTGATCGTAAAGAACACATGAATAATAACTGCGTTGCTGATAGCTCCAGAACCGATCTGATGAAATCCTTGGCTTGGAATAGGGGTTCTTGGCGCTATCAAAGAAAGTGTTGTGCGCAATGAAGCCATTAGCATTGAAGGACCCTCGTGAAGTGGCAGTACCTGGGAACCTGGGCAGTCTTGGCTTAGGCTTCTGGACCTGAGGCCTGTGCTCGACATGATAGTCAAATTGCGGACCAGCAGCAGAAGGAGGAACCATAATAGGCCATCTGACAGTGACCAGCTGACCATAGTTGTATGCTTGCTCAATAGTATGTGGCCTGGGAGGCGGTACTGGAGCAGTGGCTGTGGCTTCAGGCTGCTGATTGGCATCAGGTGCATCATTGACTTCAGGTGCTATCACTTCGGGCACCACATTGACTTCAGGCGCCACATTAGTTTCAGCCATGACAACGTCATTGGCTTCAGTGTTGGTGTTGGTGGTCGCCTCAATGTTGTTAATCTCCACTTGAGTAGCTGGAGGGTTAGACACGTTCTCCTCGAGAACAACTTGGTTGGTTGGGGGTGTAGCAACACGTTCTTCTTCTTCTCTTGGTTCTTCTTGGTCATCGGCCGATGCAGCCGGAATATCTTCAGCCATATTGGCTTCAGTCTCGGGGTTGTCCACAGTTGGAGAGGCTTCAGGAAAGACTTGGCGTGAAACGGATTGGCGCTCTTCTCCTTCTGGAACACTTGACAGAGTGACCTGTGGCCTTGGTCCTTTGCGAAGCCTGCGAAATGCTAGCGACGCTTGTGGAGATGGAGTTGGTTGGGCCACAAAGTCTTCATCTTCAATCACCGGAGTGGTGACCTGTGTTGGGGAAGTAACTGGTGTTTCTTCTTGACGGGGGGATTCTTGTGAGTGATCAGCCCATGACTCATCCTGAGCAATTGGCGTCAATGGACGACCAATGCTGATGAGTTCGCTGTTCGTAAGAACAGGCGATGATACCACGTTGTGCTCGATCTGAGGAAGGACTTCATCATCTTCAACATTGTCATGATGACCAATGTCTTCAGCTGCGGTGGGGTCAACAGCTGGAATGTCTTCAGCTTCAGGAGCCTCTATGGAATCAGGCTCATGAACTATCATTCGATGTTCTTGTTGTGCAGATGGAGGACGAGCAACAGAAATTGGCTCGATGACAAGGGGCTCTGTGGGAGCAGCCCGATCTCTCTTCTTGGTCTTGAGCTTCTTGGTGGGTGGAGCATCATCAGTGGCGTTCTTGGTCTTGCACTTTCTGGCCTTGGCTTCAGCTGCCTTGTCTTCTGAAGCTCTGAAGCCACTGTAGGGACCTTAGGCTTCACGCCTGTCATACTGACTGGGAAGACAATGCGAGGTTCTTCCCGCCTGGATGGTTAAGCTTGGTCCACAGATGGCTTCTTCTTCTGCTTGGCAGCCATCTTAGGGTCGATGCCAGGACGCCCAAGTGCCTTGCGCTTCTCAGCTTCATTGTAAGCTTGAACACACTTGGCAGCGAGAATCTTCATGCGCTCACGAGAACCTTTGGCTTCATCACGTTTCTTGTGAAACGCTTCCTTGAGCTCATGCAGCATGACCTTGAAGTTTTGGACGTCTGCCACGCTGAGCTTGGCCATGTGCTTCTTGAACTGAGCCTTTTCATAATCGATCTTGTGCTTCAGCTCAACAATTTTCTGGGCAAGAGCCAGCTCAGGAGCAATGGCGCCATGAAAGGAGACGCTTAGGCCAATGGAAAGTTGCAGATCGTCAAAGCTGAGATTAGGGGTGTCAAACCACTCATCAATGAAGTTGTTCAATACTTCCACGTCAAAGAGAGGCAAATCATTGAAGATTTCCGCCTCTTGCTTGCTCTTTATCAGCTGCTCAAGAGCGTCATCAGCAAGATCGTCGTCACTTGACAGATCAATGGCGTCATTCTCGTTCCTCAGAACAACAGCAGGGGTCAGAACTGGACCAGTGGTGTGCATAGGCTTCTTGTTCTTCTTCTCAGTCTTGGAGATGTGTGAGAGATCTTCAGACTGCACACTTGGTGCAGGAGGAGCAGTGACCAGAGGCTTCACTCGTGAAGCTTTTGGTGCAGGGGAAGGCTTCGAAGCTTTAGGTTTCTTCAGCTTCTTTGGCTTCAGTGGTGCAGGCGCTTCGTCAGAATCAGCGTCGTCTGCAGGCTCATCCACGGTTGTCCCTTGAACCATAATATGAGTGATGAGACCCTCTAGGTTGTAGAAGGGCCCAACAAGATTGGGTTCAGCTTCGCGTATGCCATCGGCACGAGGAGCAGAGGGGCCTGGATTGAAGTCTAATCCCCGCGACTTCTTGTTTTCTTTGGCAGAGTTCTTGGCAAACTGGAAATTGCGCTTGAATAGATTGTTGTCACGACACCATAGCAATGAAGATGGGTCGGCGTCTTTAGGCTGTGGTCCACGGACCATGCAAGGGTAGAAGCCTTGTTCAATGGCTTCAACTCTGGACCTGGGTGGAAGATTTTTGTACAAAATGTCTCCCCATGGTCGCTTGATGGCATTCTTCTCAGCATATTCCTGGGTCACGAACCTGTACTTGTACCATTGTTCTGCCCAATATCTTTGAATCCATTGGATTCGGGTTTTTCGCTGATTGTAGTCCTCCTCTGGATCTGTCTTGTACAGCTCATAGAGGTCAGGAGGCAAATCTCTTGAGGTGTTCCCACGGTGCTGTCTGCCACCCTTCCTTGCAGACTTCTCTGTTGCCATGAAGTTCAGACAGAATGGCTTCAACACTGTCAAGGGCTTTCGTCTGCTGGTCAGACAGGAACTGGCTTCGGGAGAGTTGATGTGATGCTGTAAGAATTCTGCAAATGAATGCAGACTATGAGAACCAAGGGATTCTCCCACGGACATGTACCCGTGACAGCATTAGAGATGCGAGGGAAGGGGAAGAGGTCATATGCATTCTCAGAAGATTTTGAAGATAAATCAGTTTAGAAGACATTGACCTCATAGCGCGAAGACATTCACTTATATGTTGAGAGTTGGTTCCAGATTTGTACGAATCCAAGAATAAGTACAAGTGAGGAATCTAACTATGTGTGAAGCATAAGTGAATATACTAGGCATTATATGAGATGCAGACATGATAGATCCAAATTTGTGGAGGCAGAAACCACTTTTGGTAGAAAGGATGAATCTATAGGATCAAAAAGACGGTAAAAAGAGGGTTTTAATTTACCACACGATGAACTGGTAGACGAGTAGAAGATGAGGCCGAGCAGTTCGATCTTCCGTGCCCTAACTTGGCGACGGAGGACACCTACGGCGGCGGCGGAGAAGACGATGTCCGCGGCCGGTGTGAAGACGACGTCGGAGAGGTCGCGGCAGCTAAGCACTTCGTCGCCGGCGTCGTCGAGAGCGAGCGGTGGTGCTAGGGTTTGTCGAGGTGGAAGAAGGATTTTGACCGCGATTGGATAGGTATTTATAGGGAAAGGGGACGGCACAGCGCAATTATGCAGGTGCCCCTGGCGGTTCACATCTGAGGGACACGTGGCAAACATGCAACACATTTAGAGTTGTCCAACGTTCCCACACCAGCCTGGACGGTCGGATGGTCATTCTGGCTTCTCCGGGTTTCAGGCAATAAGAGTTGAACATTTAAAAAGAGATTTAATGTTTGTCTCTGTATCTTCTGCTGACAAGGACGCAGAGAAGCCATTCGACAGTTTCAACAGAATGCATATGATTTGGATAGACAGAGTTTGAGGTAGGAAGCATAGAGAGGTTAGGGTCCGATCACATTCACTTAGTTCAAAAGATTCAAACGAGAAGACATAGCTATAAGTGAATGCTGTAGAGGACAGAACACTAATATATGTATATATCAGAGTGCAACCAAATCAACATAGTGAAGATAACCATGAAGACAAGTTGAAATTGAAGACAAACCAAATGCGGAGACATAGCAAATGTAACGCCATGAGAAAAACACTTCAAATAGAAGAATTTGGTGGTGGCGTTACCCACCGTATAGGAAGTATTAGACCCAGACACGGCGCACAATTATCGTGGCGCTCCGAAGTCAAATTCTGTGTTAATGTATTCACACTTAGAATGTAAGTCTTCATTGATTGAAGATATACTTTACTTCGTGTGTTGCACATCTAAGTCATCAACATGCATAAGTATTAGGATGTGTGCCTGATCACAGGACATTTGAGGATTCCAAGATATTTAGCTCACATCGTAACTTGCAAAACCTTTTCTCATCCAAGGGCTTTGTGAAGATATTTGCCAGTTGCTCTTCAGTGTTGACGTGTATGATATCAATATCTTCCTTCATGACATGATCTCTGAGAAAGTGATGACGAATTTCAACGTGCTTTGTCTTCGAGTGCTGAACTAGGTTGTTGGCAATCTTGATGGCGCTTTCGTTGTCGCAGTAGAGTGGTACTTGTTTCAGATGGATGCCATAGTCCTTGAGTGTTTGCTTCATCCATAGAAGCTGAGTGCAGCAAGATCCAGCAGCAATGTATTCAGATTCAGCAGTGGAGAGTGATACACAGTTCTGCTTCTTCGAAGACCAAAAGACAAGTGATCGTCCCAGAAAGTGACATGTGCCTGATGTAGACTTGCGATCCACCTTGTCACCAGCATAATCAGCATCCGAGAATCCAACTAGATCAAACTCTGAGCCCTTTGGATACCATAATCCTAATGTTGGGGTGTAAGCCAAATATCGAAGAATTCTCTTCACAGCTAAGTGATGCGATTCTTTTGGTGCCGCGTGGAATCGAGCACACATGCAAACACTAAGCATAATATCCGGCTTAGATGCACATAAATAAAGTAAAGAACCAATCATGGAGCGGTATACCTTTTGATCAAACTCTTTACCATTGACGCCAGGACCCAGATGACTCTTGGTTGGCATTGGCGTCGTGTAACCTTTGCAGTCTTGCATTCCAAACTTCTTCAGACAATCTTTGAGGTATTTCTCTTGAGATATGAAGATGCCATTTCTTTGTTGACGGATTTGAACACCAAGGAAAAACTTCAGCTCACCCATCATTGACATTTGATATTGCTCTTGCATCATGTGTACAAATTCATCACTGTATTTCTGGTTGGTGCAGCCGAAGATAATGTCATTCACGTATATTTGGCACACAAACAGTTCTTCGTGAAGAGTGTGGGATCCAGGGAACCAGGTTTGAAGCCTTTGCTCTTCAGGAAGTCTTTGAGCGTGTCATACCAAGTGCGAGGGGCTTGTTTGAGGCCATACACTGCCTTGTTTAGCTTGTACACCATATCAGGATGTTTTGGATCTTCAAAGCCAGGAGGTTGTGCGACATACACTTCTTCTTCAATCTTGCCATTGAGAAATGCACTCTTCACATCCAATTGATACAGCAAGATGTTGGGATGGTTAGCATAGGCTAGCAGTATGCGAATAGCTTCAAGCCTAGCCACATGAGCAAATGTTTCATCGAAGTCAATCCCTTCAATTTGAGTGTATCCTTGAGCAACGAGACGAGCCTTGTTTCTGACAACTTGACCATGCTCATCTTGTTTGTTGCGATATATCCATTTTGTGCCTATTATGTTGTGCTTGCGGGGGTCAGGACGCTTGACAAGTTCCCAGACATTGTTCAGCTTGAACTGTTGAAGCTCTTCTTGCATAGCTTGAATCCATTCAGGTTCCATGAAGGCTTCAGAAACTTTCTTAGGTTCAGATATTGAGACAAATGCAAAGTGCCCACAGAAATTTGCTAGCTGTGTTGCTCTTGAACGAGTGAGTGGACCAGGCGCATTGATGCTGTCAATTATCTTCTCAATCTGTACTTCATTGCAACTCGAGGATGAACCGGACGAAGATTTTGCTCTTGCTGATCATTGTCATCGTTAGGAGGATTGTCTTCAGGCTAAGCATTGTCTTCAGGTTGATTAGGTGCGGAAATGGTAAGTTCCTCTTCAGGATGTGCATCAGTCGGTATGATTTCTCCAGTTCCCATTAGCTTGATGGATTCACTAGGTGGAACTTCATCTAGCACATTTGGCAGGTGCTCTCTTTGCGAGCCATTAGTCTCATCGAACCGCACATCCATAGTTTCAACCACTTTATAGTGAAAGAGGTTGAAGACTCTGTAGGAGTGCGAATCCTTTCCGTAACCAAGCATAAAACCTTGATGTGCTTTCAGTGCAAATTTTGAAGTGTGATGTGGATCCTTGATCCAGCACCTAGCACCAAATACTCTGAAGTAACTGACATTTGGCTTATTACCAGTGAGGAGTTCATAGGATGGTTTCTTCAGAAGCTTGTGAAGATAAACACGGTTGATGACATGGCATGCAGTATCAATAGCTTCAGGCCAGAACTTTCTTGGTGTCTTGTATTCATCGAGCATCGTCCGAGCCATCTCAATGAGTGTTCTGTTCTTGCGCTCCACGATGCCATTTTGCTGAGGTGTGTACGGAGCGGATAACTCATGAGTGATTCCCAATGTATCCAAGTAAAGGTTGAGGCCGGTGTTCTTGAACTCAGTGCCTTTGTCACTCCTGATATGCTTGATCTTGACGCTATAGTTGTTCATGGCACGATTGGCGAAGCGTCTGAAGACATCCTGCACTTCAGTCTTGTAGAGAATTATGTGCACCCATGTATATCTTGAATAATCATCAACAATGACGAAGCCATAGAGACAAGCAGTAGTAGTGAGAGTAGAGTAGTGAGTAGGGCCAAATAAGTCCATGTGTAGCAGCTCAAAGGGTTGAGATGTCGTCATGATTGTCTTCGACGGATGCTTGGCCCTAGTCATCTTTCCAGCTTCGCAGGCACCGCACAAGTGATCCTTCTTGAACTTGATGCCCTCAATGCCTATGACATGCTTCTTCTTTGCGAGAGTGTGTAAGTTCCTCATGCCAGCATGCCCTAGCCTCCGATGCCAGAGCCAGCACTCTGAAGCTTTTGCAAGAAGGCATATGGCAAGCTGTGGCCCTGCTGAGAAATCTACCATGTACAGATCATCTTTCCGGTACCCTTCAAAGACTAGAGACTTGTCAGATTCTATTAGTACAAGGCAACGATATTTTCCAAATATCACAATCATGTTCAAGTCACAAAGCATTGAGACAGACATTAAGTTGAAACCAAGCGATTCAACAAGCATCACTTTATCCATGTGTTGATCCTTTGAGATTGCAACTCTACCTAGACCCAATACCTTGCTTTTACCAGTGTCAGCAAATGTGATGTGACTCTTGTCAGATGGACGTAAGGTTGAGTCCATGAGAAGACTTCGATCACCAGTCATATGATTAGTGCATCCGCTGTCCATAATCCATTCTGAAGCATGAGGTGTCAGACCCTACAGTACAGTTAGGGGGATAGGCTTCACCAAAAGTATTGTGAAGCATAAACATTTGACGGGCAAGAGGATTATCAAAGCTCAGATCAAGATTAGGACTGATAGGATGATTGGCAAACGATTCAGGAACAAAATACATAGTGAGACCATTTGGGCATTTGATCTTGCGCCCTACAAGATGTTTTAGGTCCCCAGCAATAGCATCAGACGCCTTTGATTTCCGGCTGGAGACCTTTCCCTGCAAAAGAAAGTTAATTCTTCTTAAACACCCACATCTTCAGGGGTGGCTTAGAAGCAATGAGTCTAAGTGTAGCATCTGAGAACTTCGGCTTTGGAGCCCTAGCAAATAGCCTTGCAGGAGAAGAATGATACTCATATGAATAAGCAGAATAGTTCTTAGTTTTATGAACATAGCGGGTTGAAGACACATGCTCATATTCATAAGTCTGATTATGGTTTCCCTGCAAAACATTGGCGTTAGGGTGATTCAGTTGAGTCATGTATCTGTATGAAGCCTTTGGACCATATGAAGCCTTTGGTCTAGGATTTGTCTTCTTTCCAGGTGGTGTCATGATGACATTCACGGGAAGATTCTCAAGACAACTTTTGGGAACCCAGATCTTCTTCATAGGTGGCCCATTCCTGCAGTTAGTACCAATATATCTGGCAAACACTTCACCATTCTGATTCTTAAACAGTTTATAGTTTGCATCAAAGGATTCATTAGTGATAATAGGGTTAGCACAGGTGAAGCCAGATAAGGTGGATGGATCCACTGAAGGTCCCTTTGCAGCAACCCATGTGGTTTTGGGGTACTGCTCAGGCTTCCAGTAGGAGCCATCAACATTCATTTTCCTCTCGAACCCAACACCCTCTTTCCTAGGGTTTCGGTTCAGAATCTGCTTTTTGAGGACATCGCACAGTGTCTGATGCCCTTTGAGACTTTTGTACATCCCTGTTTCAAGCAATGTCTTCAACCTAGCATTTTCATCAGCAATAGTAGTGGTATCCTCAGCAGAGGGGTTAGTTACCACATCAGCAGTTGAAGATATTGCAACAGTAGCAGCAGTAGAACATTCAGCAACAGAAGTAGCATTATCACGCTCAAGGCATTTTAGACATGGTGGTTCAAATCCTTCCTGAGCGGAACTGATCTGTTGAGCACGAAGTGACTCATTCTCTTTTTGAAGATCTTCATGAGTCGCTCTCAATTTCTCAAGCTCTTGCTTCCTTTGAAGATAATCATAGGAGAGCTTTTCATGAGTTGTTGAGAGCGTTTCATGACAACTTTCAAGTTCCTGGTACTTAACATGAAGATTTTTTATGTCTTCAATTAAGGACTGAGAACGGGTCATTTCAGCATCCAACATGTCATCGCTTTTATCTAACAGTTTTTGAGTATGTTCCATAGCTTTCTGTTGTTCAGTTGCAATTTTAGCAAGTGTTTTGTAGCTGGGTTTGGATTCACAATCAGAGTCATCTTCACTAGATGTTTGAAAGTAAGCATCGCGTGATTTTACCTTGGCACTGCGTGCCATGAAGCAGTAGGTGGGAGCAGAGTCGTCCTTGTCATTAGCTTCAGCGTTGATGACGGAGTCATTGTCTTCATTGTTGAAGATGGACTTGGCAACGTAGGCTGTAGCTAGAGCCAGACTTGCAACGCCAGGGTCAGACTCCTCCTCAGACTCCACCTCCGCCTCCTCAGAAGCAGACTCCTCCTCTGAATCCATCTCCTTGCCGACAAAAGCACGAGCCTTGCCAGATGAGCTCTTCTTATGAGACAAAGACTTGGATGAGGACTTGGAAGAAGACTTTGAGGATTTCTTCTTCTTCTTGTCATCTGAATCATATTCGTTGCTCTTCTTCTTGTTGTTGTTCTCATTGTCCCACTGTGGACACTCAGAGATGTAGTGTCCAGGTTTCTTGCACTTGTGACATGTTCTCTTCTTGTAGTCATGAGTGGAAGCTTCATCATTTCTTGAACTGGATCGTGAAAACTTTCTGAAGCCCTTCTTCTTAGTGAACTTCTGGAACTTCTTCACAAGCATAGCAAGTTCCTTTCCAATGTCTTCAGGATCATCAAAACTGCAGTCAGATTCTTCTTCAGATGAGGAAACTGTTGGGAACATAGTAATTTCAAAAATTTCCTACGCACACGCAAGATCATGGTGATGCATAGCAACGAGAGGGGAGAGTGTGTCCACGTACCCTCGTAGACCGAAAGCGGAAGCGTTAGCACAACGCGGTTGATGTAGTCGTACGTCTTCATGATCCGACCGATCAAGTACCAAACGCACGGCACCTCCGAGTTCTACACACGTCCCTCGAACTCCGATCCAGCTGAGCTTTGAGGGAGAGTTCCGTCAGCACGACGGCGTGGTGACGATGATGATGTTCTACCGACGCAAGGCTTCGCCTAAGCACCGCTACGATATTATTGAGGTGGATTATGGTGGAGGGGGGCACCGCACACGGCTAAGAGATCAAGAGATCAATTGTTGTGTCTATGGGGTGTCCCCTGCCCCCGTATATAAAGGAGCAAGGGGGGAGGCGGCCGGCCAAGAAGGAGGGCGCGCCAAGGGGGGAGTCCTACTCCCACCGGGAGTAGGACTCCTCCTTTCCTTGTTGGAGTAGGAAAGAAGGAAAGGGGGGGAGAGGGAGAAGGAAAAGGGGGCTGCACCCCTTGTCCAATTCGGACCAGAGGGGGGGTGCGCGCCTCCTTCCTTTTGGCCTCTCTCCTCTATTCCCGTATGGCCCAATAAGGCCCAATACTTCTCCCCGGCGAATTCCCATAACTCTCCGGTACTCCGATAAATACCCGAATCACTCGGAACCTTTCCGAAGTCCGAATATAGTCGTCCAATATATCGATCTTTACGTCTCGGCCATTTTGAGACTCCTCGTCATGTCCCCGATCTCATCCGGGACTCCGAACTACCTTCAGTACATCAAAACACAAAAACTCATAATATAACCGCCATCGAACTTTAAGCGTGCGGACCCTACGGGTTCGAGAACAATGTAGACATGACCGAGACACGTCTCCGGTCAATAACCAATAGCGGAACCTGGATGCTCATATTGGCTCCCACATATTCTACGAAGATCTTCATCGGTCAAACCGCATAACAACATACGTTGTTCCCTTTGTCATCGTTATGTTACTTGCCCGAGATTCGATCATCAGTATCTCAATACCTAGTTCAATCTCGTTACCGGCAAGTCTCTTTACTCGTTCCGTAATACATCATCCCGCAACTAACTCATTAGTTGCTATGCTTGCAAGGCTTATAATGATGTGCATTACCGAGTGGGCCCAGAGATACCTCTCCGACAATCGGAGTGACAAATCCTAATCTCGAAATACGCCAACCCAACAAGTACATTCGGAGACACCTGTAGAGCACCTTTATAATCACCCAGTTACGTTGTGATGTTTGGTAGCACACAAAGTGTTCCTCCGATAAACGGGAGTTGCATAATCTCATAGTCATAGGAACATGTATAAGTCATGAAGAAAGCAATAGCATCATACTAAACGATCAAGTGCTAAGCTAACGGAATGGGTCAAGTCAATCATATCATTCTCCTAATGATGTGATCCCGTTAATCAAATGACAACTCATGTCTATGGCTAGGAAACTCAACCATCTTTGATTAACGAGCTAGTCAAGTAGAGGCATACTAGTGACACTATGTTTGTCTATGTATTCACACATGTATGAAGTTTCCGGTTAATACAATTCTAGCATGAATAATAAACATTTATCATGAAATAAGGAAATAAATAATAACTTTGTTATTGCCTCTAGGGCATATTTCCTTCAGTCTCCCACTTGCACTAGAGTCAATAATCTAGTTCACATCGTCATGTGATTTAACATCAATAGTTCACATCACCATGTGATTAACACCCATAGTTCACATCGTCATGTGACCAACACCCAAAGGGTTTACTAGAGTCAATAATCTAGTTCACATTGCTATGTGATTAACACCCAAAGAGTACTAAGGTGTGATCATGTTTTGCTTGTGAGATAATTTTAGTCAACGGGTCTGTCACATTCAGATCCGTAAGTATTTTGCAAATTTCTATGTCTACAATGCTATGCACGGAGCTACTCTAGCTAATTGCTCCCACTTTCAATATGTATCTAGATCTAGACTTAGAGTCATCCAGATCGGTGTCAAAGCTTGCATCGACGTAACTCTTTACGATGAACTCTTTATCACCTCCATATCCGAGAAATATTTCCTTATTCCACTAAGGATAATTTTGGCCGCTGTCCAGTGATCTACTCCTAGATCACTATTGTACCCTCTTGCCAAAATCATGGTGAGGTACACAATAGGTCTGGTACACAACATAGCATACTTTATAGAACCTATGACTGAGGCATAGGAAATGACTTTCATTCTCTTTTCTATCTTCTGCCGTGGTCGGGCTTTGAGTCTTACTCAATTTCACACCTTGTAACACAGGCAAGAACTCTTTCTTTGACTGTTCCATTTTGAACTACTTCAAAATCTTGTCAAGGTATGTACTCATTGAAAAAACTTATCAAGCGTCTTGATCTATCTCTATAGATCTTGATGCTCAATATGTAAGCAGCTTCACCGAGGTCTTTCTTTGAAAAACTCCTTTCAAACACTCCTTTATGCTTTGCAGAATAATTCTACATTATTTCCGATCAACAATATGTCATTCACATATACTTATCAGAAATGCTGTAGTGCTCCCACTCACTTTCTTGTAAATACAGGCTTCACCGCAAGTCTGTATAAAACTATATGCTTTGATCAACTTATCAAAGCGTATATTCCAACTCCGAGATGCTTGCACCAGTCCATAGATGGATTGCTGGAGCTTGCATATTTTGTTAGCACTTTTAGGATTGACAAAACCTTCTGGTTGCATCATATACAACTCTTCTTTAATAAATCCATTAAAGAATGCAGTTTTGTTTATCCATTTGTCAGATTTCATAAAATGCGGTAATTGCTAACATGATTCGGACAGACTTAAGCATAGATACGAGTGAGAAACTCTCATCGTAGTCAACACCTTGAACTTGTCGAAAACCTTTTTGCGACAATTCTAGCTTTGTAGATAGTAACACTACTATCAGCGTCTGTCTTCCTCTTGAAGATCCATTTAATCTCAATGGCTCGCCGGTCATTGGGCAAGTCAATCAAAGTCCATACTTTGTTCTCATACATGGATCCCATCTCATATTTCATGGCCTCAAGCCATTTTGTGGAATCTGGGCTCATCATCGCTTCCTCATAGTTCGTAGGTTCGTCATGGTCAAGTAACATGACCTCTAGAACAGGATTACCGTACCACTCTGGTGCGGATCTCACTCTGGTTGACCTACGAGGTTCGGTAGTAACTTGATCTGAAGCTTCATGATCATCATCATTAACTTCCTCACTAATTGGTGTAAGCATCACTGGAACTGATTTCAGTGATGAACTACTTTCCAATTCGGGAGAAGGTACAGTTACCTCATCAAGTTCTACTTTCTTCCCACTCACTTCTTTCGAGAGAAACTCCTTCTCTAGAAACGATCCATTCTTAGCAACGAATATCTTGCCTTCGGATCCGTGATAGAAGGTGTACCCAATAGTCTCCTTTGGGTATCCTATGAAGACACATTTCTCCGATTTGGGTTCGAGCTTATTAGGTTGAAGCTTTTTCACATAAGCATCACAACCCCAAACTTTAAGAAATGACAACTTCGGTTTCTTGCCAAACCACAGTTCATATTGTGTCGTCTCAACGGACTTAGACGGTGCCTTTTTAACGTGGATGCAGCTGTCTTTAATGCATAACCCCAAAACGATAGTGGTAAATCGGTAAGAGACATCATAGATTGCACCATATCTAATAAAGTATGGTTACGATGTTCGGACACACCATTACACTGTGGTGTTCCAGGTGGCATGAGCAGTGAAACTATTTCACATTGTTTTAACTGAAGACCAAACTCGTAACTCAAATACTCTTCTCCACGATCAGATCGTAGAAACTTTATTTTCTTGTTACGATGATTTTCCACTTCACTCCGAAATTATATGAACTTTTAAAATGTTTCAGACTTCTGTTTCATTAAGTAGATATACCCATATATGCTCAAATCATCTGTGAAGGTAAGAAAATAATGATACCCGCTACGAGCCTGAATATTCATCGGACCATATACATCAGTATGTATGATTTCCAACAAATCTGTTGCTTGCTCCATTGTTTCGGAGAACGGCATTTTAGTCATCTTGCCCAAGAGGCATGGTTCGCAAGCATCAAGTGATTCATAATCAAGTGATTCCAAAATCCCATCAGCATGGAGTTTCTTCATGCGCTTTACACCAATATGACCTAAATGGCAGTGCCACAAATAAGTTGCACTATAATTATTAACTTTGCATCTTTTGGCTTCAATATTATGAATATGTGTATCACTACGATCGAGATCCAACAAACCATTTTTATTGGGTGTATGACCATTGAAGGTTTTATTCATGTAAATAGAACACCAATTATTCTCTAACTTAAATGAATAACCGTATTGCAATAAACATGATCAAATCATATTCATGCTCAACGCAAACACCAAATAACACTTATTTAGGTTCAACACTAATCCCGAAAGTGTAGGGAGCGTGCGATGATGATCATATCAATCTTGGAACCACTTCCAACACACATCGTCACTTCACCCTTAACTAGTCTCTGTTCATTCCGCAACTCCTGTTTCGAGTTACTACTCTTAGTAACTGAGCCAGTATCAAATACCGAGGGGTTGCTACGAACACTAGTAAAATACACATCAATAATCTGTATATCAAATATACCTTTGTTCACTTTGCCATCCTTCTTATCCGCCAAATACTTGGGGCAGTTCCGCTTCCAGTGACCAGTCCCTTTGCAGTAGAAGCACTTAGTCTCAGGCTTAGGACCAGACTTGGGCTTCTTCACTTGAGCAGCAACTTGCTTGCCGTTCTTCTTGAAGTTCCCCTTCTTCCCTTTGCCGTTTTTCTTGAAACTAGTGGTCTCGTCAACCATCAACACTTGATGTTTTTCTTGATTTCTACCTTCGTCGATTTCAGCATCACGAAGAGCTTGGGAATTGTTTCCGTTATCCCTTGCATATTATAGTTCATCACGAAGTTCTACTAACTTGGTGATGGTGACTAGAGAATTCTGCCAATCATTATCTTATCTGGAAGATCTCCCACTTGATTCAAGCGATTGTAGTACCCAGACAATCTGAGCACATGCTTACTGCTTGAGCTATTCTCCTCCATCTTTAGCTATAGAACTTGTTGGAGACTTCATATCTCTCAACTCGGGTATTTGCTTGAAATATTAACTTCAACTCCTGGAACATCTCATACGGTCCATGACGTTCAAAACGTCTTTGAAGTCCCGATTCTAAGCCGTTAAGCATGGTGCACTAAACTATCAAGTAGTCATCATATTGAGCTAGCCAAACGTTCATAACGTCTGCATCTGCTCCTGCAATAGGTCTGTCACCTAGCGGTGCATCAAGGACATAATTCTTCTGTGCAGCAATGAGGATAATCCTCAGATCACGGATCCAATCCGCATCTTTGCTACTAACATCTTTCAACATATTTTTTCTCTAGGAACATATCAAAATAAACATAGGGAAGCAACAACGCGAGCTATTGATCTACAACATAATTTTCAAAATACTATCAGGACTAAGTTCATGATAAATTTAAGTTCAATTAATCATATTACTTAAGAACTCCCACTTAGATAGACATCCCTCTAATCCTCTAAGTGATCACGTGATCCATATCAACTAAACCATGTCCGATCATCACGTGAGATGGAGTAGTTTCAACGGTGAACATCACTATGTTGATCATATCTATTATATGATTCACGCTCGACCTTTCGGTCTCAGTGTTCCGAGGCCATATCTGCATATGCTAGGCTCGTCAAGTTTAACCTGAGTATTCTGCGTGTGCAAAACTGGCTTCCACCAGTTGTAGATGGACGTAGAGCTTATCACACCCGATCATCACGTGGTGTCTGGGCACGACGAACTTTGGCAACGGTGCATACTCAGGGAGAACACTTTTATCTTGAAATTTAGTGACAGATCATCTTATAATGCTACCGTCAATCAAAGCAAGATAAGATGCATAAAAGATAAACATCACGTGCAATCAATATAAGTGATATGATATGGCCATCATCATCTTGTGCTTGTGATCTCCATCTCCGAAGCACCGTCATGATCACCATCGTCACCGGCGTGACACCTTGATCTCCATCGTAGCATCATTGTCGTCTCGCCAATCTTATGCTTCTTCGACTATCGCTACCGCTTAGTGATAAAGTAAAGCATTACAGGGCGATTGCATTGCATACAATAAAGCAACAACCATATGGCTCCTGCCAGTTGCCGATAACTCGTTACAAAACATGATCATCTCATACAATAAAATTTAGCATCATGTCTTGACCATATCACATCACAACATGCCCTGCAAAAACAAGTTAGACGTCCTCTAGTTTGTTGTTGCAAGTTTTACGTGGCTGCTACTGGGCTTAGCAAGAACCGTTCTTACCTACACATCAAAACCACAACGATAGTTTGTCAAGTTGGTGCTGTTTTAACCTTCGCAAGGACCGGGCGTAGCCACACTCGGTTCAACTAAAGTTGGAGAAACTCACACCCGCCAGCCACCTCTGTGCAAAGCACGTCGGAAGAACCAGTCTCGCGTAAGCGTACACGTAATGTCGGTCCGGGCCGCTTCATCCAACAATACCGCCGAACCAAAGTATGACATGCTGGTAAGCAGTATGACTTATATCGCCCACAACGCACTTGTGTTCTACTCGTGCATATGACATCAACGCATAAAACCTGGCTCTGATACCACTATTGGGGAACGTAGTAATTTCAAAAATTTCCTACCCACACGCAAGATCATGGTGATGCATAGCAACGAGAGGGGAGAGTGTGTCCACGTACCCTCGTAGACCGAAAGCGGAAGCGTTAGCACAGCACGGTTGATGTAGTCGTACGTCTTCACGATCCGACCGATCAAGTACCGAACGCACGGCACCTTCGAGTTCTGCACACGTTCAACTCGATGACGTCCCTCGAACTCCGATCCAGCCGAGCTTTGAGGGAGAGTTCATCAGCACGACGGCGTGGTGACGATGATGATGTTCTACCAACGCAGGGCTTCGCCTAAGCACCGCTACGATATTATCGAGGTGGATTATGGTGGAGGGGGGCACCGCACACGGCTAAGAGATCAAGAGATCAATTGTTGTGTCTATGGGGTGCCCCCTGCCCCCGTATATAAAGGAGCAAGGGGGGAGGCGGCCGGCCAAGAAGGAGGGCGCGCCAAGGGGGGAGTCCTACTCCCACCGGGAGTAGGACTCCTCCTTTCCTTGTTGGAGTAGGAGAGAAGGAAAGAGGGGGAGAGGGAGAAGGAAAAGGGGGCTGCACCCCTTGTCCAATTCGGACCAGAGGGGGGGTGCGCGCCTCCTTCCTTTTGGCCTCTCTCTTCTATTCCCGTATGGCCCAATAAGGCCCAATACTTCTCCCCGGCGAATTCCCATAACTCTCCGGTACTCCGATAAATACCCGAATCACTCGGAACCTTTCCGAAGTCCGAATATAGTCGTCCAATATATCGATCTTTACGTCTCGGCCATTTTGAGACTCCTCGTCATGTCCCCGATCTCATCCGGGACTCCGAACTACCTTCAGTACATCAAAACACAAAAACTCATAATATAACCGTCATCGAACTTTAAGCGTGCGGACCCTATGGGTTCGAGAACAATGTAGACATGACCGAGACACGTCTCCGGTCAATAACCAATAGCGGAACCTGGATGCTCATATTGGCTCCCACATATTCTACGAAGATCTTCATCGGTCAAACCGCATAACAACATACGTTGTTCCCTTTGTCATCGTTATGTTACTTGCCCGAGATTCGATCATCGGTATCTCAATACCTAGTTCAATCTCGTTACCGGCAAGTCTCTTTACTCGTTCTGTAATACATCATCCCGCAACTAACTCATTAGTTGCTATGCTTGCAAGGCTTATAGTGATGTGCATTACCGAGTGGGCCCAGAGATACCTCTCCGACAATCGGAGTGACAAATCCTAATCTCGAAATACGCCAACCCAACAAGTACATTCGGAGACACCTGTAGAGCACCTTTATAATCACCCAGTTATGTTGTGACGTTTGGTAGCACACAAAGTGTTCCTCCGATAAACGGGAGTTGCATAATCTCATAGTCATAGGAACATGTATAAGTCATGAAGAAAGCAATAGCATCATACTAAACGATCAAGTGCTAAGCTAACGGAATGGATCAAGTCAATCATATCATTCTCCTAATGATGTGATCCCGTTAATCAAATGACAACTCATGTCTATGGCTAGGAAACTCAACCATCTTTGATTAACGAGCTAGTCAAGTAGAGGCATACTAGTGACACTATGTTTGTCTATGTATTCACACATGTATGAAGTTTCCGGTTAATACAATTCTAGCATGAATAATAAACATTTATCATGAAATAAGGAAATAAATAATAACTTTATTATTGCCTCTAGGGCATATTTCCTTCAGAAATAGCTTTTGCCTTCAAAGCACGAGTTCGGCCGTAGTTGGGACCATAGATATCTCTTTTCTCAGATAGCTGGAACTCATGTGTGTTGAGCCTCTCAAGTATATCAGACAGATCGAGTGCCTTGAAGTCAAGGCGTTCTTGTATCATGAGGGCAAGGGTGTCGAACGAGCTGTCAAGTGATCTCAGTAGTGTCTTGACGATTTCATGCTTGGTGATCTCAGTGGCGCCGAGAGCACGAAGCTCATTTGTGATGTCAGTGAGCCGATCAAACATGAGCTGGACATTCTCATTGTCGTTCCTCTTGAAGCGTGTGAAGAGGTTGCGAAGAACACTGATCCTTTGATCTCTCTGGGTTGAGACGCCTTCGTTGACCTTGGAGAGCCAGTCCCAGACTAGCTTCGACATTTCCAGGGCACTCACACGGCCATACTGTCCTTTCGTCAGATGACCACAGATGATGTTCTTGGCAGTAGAATCCAGTTGAATAAACTTCTTGACATCAGCAGGGGTGACACCTTCACCAGTCTTGGGAACGCCATTCTTGACGACATACCAGAGGTCGACATCAATGGCTTCAAGATGCATGCGCATCTTATTCTTCTAGTAGGGATATTTAGTTCCATCGAAGACGGGGCAAGCAGCAGAGACTTTGATTATCCCTGCAGTCGACATAGCTAAAACTCCAGGTGGTTAAACCAAATCACACAGAACAAGGGAGTACCTTGCTCTGATACCAATTGAAAGTGCTAATTATCGACTAGAGGGGGGGTGAATAGGCGATTTTTATGAAAGTCTTCAAAACATGAGAGTTTTGAAGACAAACAATAGAAATGAACCTATTGATATGCAGCGGAAGGTAGACTACACTAAGCAAGCCATAGTCAAGTAAGCAATGAAGTGAAAGCACGAAGACTAATAGCAGCTAGGTAGTAAAGATCGGGATGGAAGACAGTATGAAGCCAAACAACAATAGTAGTCACGCAGTGAAGTCAAACAGGTAATGCAATCAGGCAATGACTTCACGAAGACAAACTGTAAGTAAAGAGAGGGAGAGGATAGAACCAGTCACTTGTTGAGGACACATGATTTGTTGGACCAGTTCTAGTTGCTGTGACAACTGTACGTCTGGTTAGGGAGGCTGAGATTCAACTCAGAAGACCGCGTCTTCACCTTATTCCCCTTGATCTAAGGACACCCAGTCCTCGCCCAATCACTCTGGTAAGTCTTCAAGGTAGACTTCCAAACCTTCACAGACTTCGTTCACCGGCGATCCACAATGACTCTTGGATGCTCAGAACGCGACGCCTAACCGGCTGGAGGATTCACAGTCCTCAAGTGTAACAAGTCTTCAGGTCACGCGGACAGAAAGACTTCAGTGATGCCTAACACTCTTTGGCTCTGGGTGTTTGGGCTTTGTCCTCGCAAGGATTTCTCTCTCTCAAAAGCTTCGGAGGTGGGTTGCTCTCAAACGACAAAAGCCGTGCACTAACTCTGAGCAGCCACCAATTTATGGTGTAGGGGGTTGGCTATTTATAGCCACTAGGCAACCCGACCTGATTTGTCCGAAATGACCCTGGGTCACTAAGGAACTGACACGTGTTCCAATGGTCAGATTTCAAACACACGCGGCAACTTTACTTGGGCTACAAGTAAAGCTGACTCATCCAGCTCTGGATAAGATTTGCTTTCATTGTCTTCACTCGAAGACATAGGATTTTGGTTGAGCATCACTTCAGTCACTCTGACTTTGTTCACTAGGACCCCACTTAACAGTACGGTGGTTCCTACGACTCAACAAAGAAGAAAAGGAAACAAGGAAACAACTAAGTCTTCGCGCTCCATAGTCTTCACGCAATGCCTTCTCTTGTCATAGTCTTCAATGTGAATATCTTCACATACCACCATTTTCTTCAATGTCTTCATACATTTTAGGGGTCATCTCCGGTAGGTAAACCGACTCAATGAGGGACTACTACCTGTGTTATCCTGCAATTCTCACAAACACATTAGTCCCTCAACCAGGTTTGTCGTCAATACTCCAAAACCAACTAGGGGTGGCACTAGATGCACTTACAGAACCCAATAAGGAGCTAAAGGTAGAACAAATATTCCCTCAAGTTCTATCGACCACCGATACAACTCTACGCACGCTTGACGTTGGCTTTACCTAGAACAAGTATGAAACTTGAAGTACTTTGTAGGTGTTGTGGGATAGGTTTGCAAGAATATAAAGAGCATGTAAATAAAAACTAGGGGCTGTTTTAGATAAAGTCACAATAAAGTTAGTATAACGAGTGTGGAAAAGTGGTGGTAGGAGTTGCGAAATTGTCCCTAAGCAATTGACTACTTTACTAGACCGATAGCAAGTTTTATGTGGGAGAGGCCACTGCTAGCATGTCATCCCTGACTTGGAATTCTATGCACTTATGATTGGAACTATTAGCAAGCATCCGCAACTACAAACATTCATTAAGGTAAAACCCAACCATAGCATTAAGATATATTGGTCCCCCTTCAATCCCGTATGCATCAATTTCTATGCTAGGTTGAAGCTTCTGTCACTCTTGCCCTCCAATACATAGTCCTATCAACATACAACTAACCCTATGGTGTGATCCACGCACGCGCTCATATGACGGGCACCATAGGACAGCAACATAACCACAAGCAAATTAAACCAATCATAGCAATTCACCAATTACCGATAGGACAACGAAAATCTACTCAGACATCATAGGATGGCAACACATCATTGGATAATAATATGAAGCATAAAGCACCATGTTCAAGTAGAGGGTACAACGGGTTGTGGGAGAGTGGACCACTGTAGATAGAGTGGGTAAGGTGATGGAGATGTTGGTGAAGATGACGGAGGTGTTGGTGTAGATCGCCGTCACACGATGATGGCCCCGACGGCGTTCCGGCGCCACCGGGAGAGAGGGGGAGAGAGCCCCCCTTCTTCTTCTTCTTCCTTGACCTTCTCCCTAGATGGGAGAAGGGTTTACCCTATGGTCCATGGCTTCCATGGCGGCGGAGGGGCGAGAGCCCCTCCGATTGGATCTGTCTCTCTGTCTCTCTCTGTTTCTGCGTTCCCTGATTCTGCCCTTTCACCGTTTCTTATATTCCGGAGATCCGTAACTCCGATTGGGCTGAAATTTGGACACGATTTTTATCTGGATATTGGCTTTCTTGCGGTGAAAGAAGGGCACCAACCGCCTTACGGAGTGGCCACGAGGGCCCAGGGCATGTGAAAGTGTTAGTTATCGACTAGAGGGGGGGTGAATAGGCGATTTTTATGAAAGTCTTCAAAACATGAGAGTTTCGAAGACAAACACTAGAAATGAACCTATTGATATGCAACGGAAGGTAGACTAGACTAGGCAAGCCATAGTCAAGTATTCAATGAAGTGAAAGTACGAAGACTAATAGCAGCTAGGTAGTAAAGATCAGGACGGCACATAGTATGAAGCCAATCAATGATGGAAGTCACACAGTGAAGTCAAACAGGTAATGCAAGCAGGCAATGACTTCACGAAGACAGACTCTAAGTAAAGAGAGGGAGAGGATAGAACCAGTCACTTGGTGAAGACAAAGGATTTGTTGGACCAGTTCTAGTTGCTGTGACAACTGTACATCTGGTTAGGGAGGCTGAGATTCAACTCAGAAGACCGCGTCTTCACCTTATTCCCTTTGAGCTAAGGACACCCAGTCCTCGCCCAATCACTCTGGTAAGTCTTCAAGGTAGACTTCCAAACCTTCATAGACTTCGTTCACCGGCGATCCATAATGACTCTTGGATGCTCAGAACGCGACGCCTAACCGGCTGGAGGATTCACAGTCCTCAAGTGTAACAAGTCTTCAGGTCATGCGGACAGAAAGACTTCAGTGATGCCTAACACTCTTTGGCTCTGGGTGTTTGGGCTTTGTCCTCGCAAGGATTTCTCTCTCTCCAAAGCTTCGGAGGTGGGTTGCTCTCAAACGACAAAAGCCGTGCACTAACTCTGAGCAGCCACCAATATATGGTGTAGGGGGTGGGCTATTTATAGCCACTAGGCCACCCGACCTGATTTGTCCGAAATGACCCTGGGTCACTAAGGAACTGACACGTGTTTCGACGATCAGATTTCAAACACACGCGGCAACTTTACTTGGGCTACAAGTAAAGCTGACTCATCCAGCTCTGGATAAGATTTGCTCTCATTGTCTTCACTCGAAGACATAGGATTTGGTTGAGCATCACTTTAGTCACTCTGACTTTGTTCACTGGGACCCCACTTAATAGTACGGTGGTTCCTATGACTCAACAAAGAAGAAAAGGAAACAACGAAACAACTAAGTCTTCACGCTCCATAGTCTTCACACAATGTCTTCTCTTGTCATAGTCTTTAATGTGAATATCTTCACATACCACCATTGCCTTCAATGTCTTCATACATTTTTAGGGGTCATCTCCGGTAGGTAAACCGAATCAATGAGGGACTACTACCTGTGTTATCCTGCAATTCTCACAAACACATTAGTCCCTCAACCAGGTTTGTCGTCAATACTCCAAAACCAACTAGGGGTGGCACTAGATGCACTTATAATCTCCCGCTTTTGGTGATTGATGACAAACTGGTTGAAGTATTCAACTGGAATAAAAGTATGTGAAATTGTAAAGGATAAAGGTATTGTCTTCATAAGTAGCAAAAGGCTCCCCCTGAAGATGTGCATATAAGTAATTTGCTTTTGGAATGCAAATGCACATGACAGGTTGTACTTGTGGAGATCCTCTTCAACTTATGATGACAATTCATCATGCATGATTTGATATAACAAAGATAATGACATGCATAATAAAAAATGGACGTCTGCAAAATGACTAAGTGCGGAATTTATCATCGCATCACAGAATAGCAGAAAACGTAGCAGACGACCATCAAGTTTAAGTGTTACAACTCAAAGAACCAAATGTATCAAAAGCGAGAGTTGTAAACACTAAGCAAAATATAAAGCAACCGCCCATGTGGACCCGCTTGAAGACTACCAACTCATATGCTTCTCCCCCTTTTGTCAGTAAGGACCAAAAACGTTTGAAGACATAGAGCCTCTGCTCGTTCCCAGAAGGAGTAGGAGAAGATGCAGGATCGGCGTCGGGGTTTGGCGGTGCAGACGAACTTGGTGCAGTGTCGATACGCGCTGAAGTTGGAGGTGGTGAAGTAGCATCATCTTGATCATCGATCACTCTGGCATTCACCGTTGCAGCGGAGGAGGAATAATCAGAGTCTTCAAGAGACGGAGTTCGATGCAAGACATCATTCCTTGGAGGAGTGGAGTCAAACTTGAATCTTTAAGTGAAGCCATCGTCTTCAAGATCTGCTTCAGCACTCAGCAATGTCAAACTCTTCCATGACCTCCGACAGGTTTCATGTGTAACAAAGGCATTCTTAGTGGCAAGATTGCGAATGCGATTGACGTCCACCAAGAGGCTTTGCATCTGCCACTTCAGCCAGAAGTGATGCTTATCCTGTTTCTGATGCAGGGCAACGAGAAGTTCTCGGTCATTGAGAACACGAGATCGCTTCCGAGGCCTTTGAGCAATAGTGCTTTCAGTGGCTTCAGTTTGTGAGGTAAGCGTGTATTGCCAGCCAAAGGATAAACACGAGTGACTGCCTGGACTCCTTCAATGGGTTGCGTGAAGCTTTGGTGATCAACATTGTGAAGACAAACAAGCTCCTTGGCAGGCTCTGGGTATATGGCTTCAACTGACATATCAACCTCTAGCAGAAAGATCAGATGGTTGCGAGCAGAGGGCTGATAGTTGATAGCTGAGTGTAGCTTGATGAGGCGCATGACCCACAGAGCGTAGAACTTCAGTCCAAAGAGATCAGAGCCTGATGCAGCCAACTGCCTGATAAATAAGTCTTGAGCATTGAAGCTGATGCCGTTGAAGATATAAAAGACCAAAGTCTTCATTGCTCCTTCAAGTTTTGCTGCTGACGAATGTCCTTTGATAGGCCATAGAGTTCGCCTGATGATGTGATAAATAGTGCGGGGCATATACTCTAGGTCTTCGACAAAGAACTCCTTTGGGTAATCAGCGTCATGTGGCAGAGGCTTCATCATGCTCAGCATTTGGCTCATGTTGGGCTCTGGCTTATGGAAGATACTCTCCAAAGCATTGCGGTGAAGCTGACAACCAGGTTCATATAATTCTCCTGGAGTGGGCAGGCTGGTTAGCTCAATGATGTCAAAAGCTTTGGCTTCATGATTGACATTGCCTGTAATCCACTCAAGGACCCAAGTCTTCGGATCCCTGTTGTATCCGCGAATGTGGAGGGTAGCATAAAATTGAAGCAGAAGTTCTTCATTCCAATGCTCCTTATCAGTCACAAAGTTCAGCAGTCCAGCATCACGGAAGCAGTCAAGGGCTTCTTGAAGGCATGGCAGTCCAGCAATGGCTTCACAGTCAAGACGCATATGAGGGAAGATGCACCCTTGATCATAAAGAACACATGAATAATAACTGCGCTGCTGATAGCTCCAGAACCGATCTGATGAAATCCTTGGCTTGGAATAGGGGTTCTTGGCGCTATCAAAGAAAGTGTTATGCGCAATGAAGCCATTTGCATTGAAGGACCCTGGTGAAGTGGCAGTACCTGGAATCCTGGGCAGTCTTGGCTTTAGCTTCTGGACCTGTGGCCTGTGCTCGACATGATAGTCAAATTGCGGACCAGCAGCAGGAGGAGGAACTAGAATAGGCCATCTGACAGTGACCAGCTGACCATAGTTGTATGCTTGCTCAATAGTATGTGGCCTGGGAGGCGGTACTGAAGCAGTGGCAGTGGCTTCAGGCTGCTGATTGGCATCAGGTGCAGCATTGACTTCAGGTGCTATCACTTCGGGCACCACATTGACTTCAGGCGCCACATTAGCTTCAGCCATGACAACGTCATTGGCTTCAGTGTTGGTGTTGATGGTCGCCTCAATGTTGTTAACCTCCACTTGAGTAGCTGGAGGGTCAGACACATTCTCCTCGAGAACAACTTGGTTGGTTGGGGTGTAGCAACACGTTCTTCTTCTTCTCTTGGTTCTTCTTGGTCATCGGCCGATGCAACCGGAATATCTTCAGCCATATTGGCTTCAGTCTCGGGGTTGTCCACAGTTGGAGAGGCTTCAGGAAAGACTTGGCGTGAAACGGATTGGCGCTCTTCTCCTTCTGGAACACTTGATAGAGTGACCTGTGGCCTTGGTCCTTTGCGAAGCCTGCGAAACGCTGGCGACGCTTGTGGAGATGGAGTTGGTTGGGCCACAAAGTCTTCATCTTCAATCACCGGAGTGGTGACCTGTGTTGGGGAAGTAACTGGTGTTTCTTCTTGACGGGGGGATTCTTGTGAGTGATCAGCCCATGACTCATCCTGAGCAATTGGCGTCAATGGACGACCAATGCTGATGAGTTCGCTGTTCGTAAGAACAGGCAATGATACCACGTTGTGCTCGATCTGAGGAAGGACTTCATCATCTTCAACATTGTCATGATGACCAATGTCTTCAGCTGCGGTGGGGTCAACAGCTGGAATGTCTTCAGCTTCAGGAGCCTCTATGGAATCAGGCTCATGAACTATCATTCGATGTTCTTGTTGTGCAGATGGAGGACGAGCAACAGAAATTGGCTCGATGACAAGGGGCTCTGTGGGAGCAGCCCGATCTCTCTTCTTGGTCTTGAGCTTCTTGGTGGGTGGAGCATCATCAGTGGCGTTCTTGGTCTTGCGCTTTCTGGCCTTGGCTTCAGCTGCCTTGTCTTCTGAAGCTCTGAAGCCACTGTAGGGACCTTAGGCTTCACGCCTGTCATACTGACTGGGAAGACAATGCGAGGTTCTTCCCGCCTGGATGGTTAAGCTTGGTCCACAGATGGCTTCTTCTTCTGCTTGGCAGCCATCTTAGGGTCGATGCCAGGACGCCCAAGTGCCTTGCGCTTCTCAGCTTCATTGTAAGCTTGAACACACTAGGCAGCGAGAATCTTCATGCGCTCACGAGAACCTTTGGCTTCATCACGTTTCTTGTGAAACGCTTCCTTGAGCTCATGCAGCATGACCTTGAAGTTCTGGACGTCTGCCACGCTGAGCTTGGCCATGTGCTTCTTGAACTGAGCCTTTTCATAATCGATCTTGTGCTTCAGCTCAACAATTTTCTGAGCAAGAGCCAACTCAGGAGCAATGGCGCCATGGAAGGAGACGCTTAGGCCAATGGGAAGTTGCAGATCATCAAAGCTGAGATTGGGGGTGTCAAACCACTCATCAATGAAGTTGTTCAAAACTTCCACATCAAAGAGAGGCAAATCATTGAATATTTCCGCCTCTTGCTTGCTCTTTATCAGCTGCTCAAGAGCGTCATCAGCAAGATCATCGTCACTTGACAGATCAATGGCGTCATTCTCGTTCCTCAGAACAGCAGCAGGGGTCAGAGTTGGACCAGTGGTGTGCATAGGCTTCTTTTTCTTCTTCTCAGACTTGGAGATGCGTGAGAGATCTTCAGACTGCACACTTGGTGCAGGAGGAGTAGTGGCCAGAGGCTTCACCCCCGAAGCTTTTGGTGCAGGGGAAGGTTTAGAAGCTTTAGGTTTCTTCAGCTTCTTTGGCTTCGGTGGTGCAGGGGCTTTGTTAGAATCAGCGTCGTCTGCAGGTTCATCCACGGCTGTCCCTTGAACCATAATATGAGTGATGAGACCTTCTAGGTTGTAGAAGGGCCCAACAAGATTGGGTTCAGCTTCGCATGTGCCATCGGCACGAGGAGCAGAGGGGCCTGGATTGAAGCATAATCCCCGTGACTTGTTGTTTTCTTTGGCCGAGTTCTTGGCAAACTGGAAGTTGCGCTTGAACAGATTATCGTCACGACACCATAGCAATGAAGATGGGTCGGCATCTGCAGGCTGTGGTCCACGGACCATGCAAGGCTAGAAGCCTTGTTCAATGGCTTCAGCTCTGGACCTGGGTGGGAGATTTTTGTACAAGATGTCTCCCCAGGGTCGCTTGATGGGATTCTTCTCAGCATATTCCTGGGTCACGAACCTGTACTTGTACCATTGTTCTGCCCAATATCTTCGAATCCATTGGATTCGGGTTTTTCGCTGATTGTAGTCCTCCTCTGGATCTGTCTTTTACAGCTCATAGACGTCAGGAGGCAAATCTCTTGAGGTGTTCCCACGGTGCTGTTTGCCACCCTTCCTTGCAGACTTCTCTGTTGCCATGAAGTTCAGACAGAATGGCTTCAACACTGTCAAGGGCTTTCGTCTACTGGTCAGACAGGAACTGGCTTCGGGAGAGTTGATGTGATGCTGTAAGAATTCTGCAAATGAATGCAGACTATGAGAACCAAGGGATTCTCCCACGGACATGTACCTGTGACAGCATTAGAGATGCGAGGGAAGGGGAAGAGGTCATATGCATTCTAAAAAGATATTGAAGATAAATCAGTTTAGAAGACATTGACCTCATAGCGCGAAGACATTCACTTATATGTTGAGAGTTGGTTCCAGATTTGTACGAATCCAAGAATAAGTACAAGTGAGGAATCTAACTATGTGTGAAGCATAAGTGAATATACTAGGCATTATATGAGATGCAGACAGGATAGGTCCAAATTTGTGGAGGCAGAAACCACTTTTGGTAGAAAGGATGAATCGATAGGATCAAAAAGATGGTAAAAAGAGGGTTTTAATTTACCACATGATGAACTTCTAGACGGAGTAGAAGATGAGGCCGAGCAGTTCGATCTTCCGTGCCCTAACTTGGCGACGGAGGACACCTATGGCGGCGGCGGAGAAGACGATGTCCGCAGCCGGCGTGAAGACGGCGTCGGAGAGGTCGCGGCAGCTAAGCGCTTCGTCGCAGGCGTCGTCGAGAGCTAGCGGTGGCGCTAGGGTTTGTCGAGGTGGAGTGGTGGAAGAAGGATTTTGACTGCGATTGGACGGGTATTTATAGGGAAAGGGACGGCACAGCGTAATTACGCAGGTGCCCCTGGCGGTTCACATCTGAGGGACATGTGGCGAACATGCAACACATTGGGAGTTGTCCCACGTTCCCACGCCCGCCTGGACTGTCGGATGGTCGTTCCGGCTTCTCCGGGTTTCAGGCAATAAGAATTGAACATTTAAAACAGATTTAATGTTTGTCTCTATATCTTCTGCTGACAAGGACGCAGAGAAGACATTCGACTGTTTCAACAGAATGCATATGATTTGGATTGGTAGAGTTTGAGGTAGAAAGCATAGAGAGGTTAGGGTCCGATCACATTCACTTAGTTCAAAAGATTCAAACGAGAAGACATAGCTATAAGTGAATGCTGTAGAGGACAGAACACTAATATATGTATATATATCAGAATAGAACCAAATCAACATAGTGAAGATAATCAAGAAGACATGTTGAAATTGAAGCCAAACCAAATGCAAAGACATAGCAAATGCAACGCCATGAGAAAACACTTCAAACAGAAGAATTTGGTGGTGGCGTTACCCACCGTATAGGAAGTATTAGACCCAGACACGGTGCACAATTATCATGGCACTCCGAAGTCAAATTCCGCGTTAATGTATTCACACTTAGAATGTAAGTCTTCATTGATTGAAGATATACTTTACTTCGTGTGTTGCACATCTAAGTCATCAACATGCATAAGTGTTAGGATGTGTGCCTGATCACAGGACATTTGAGGATTCCAAGATATTTAGCTCACACCGTAACTTGGAAAACCTTTTCTCATCCAAGGGCTTTGTGAAGATATCTGCCAGTTGCTCTTCAGTGTTGACGTGTATGATATCAATATCTTCCTTCATGACATGATCTCTGAGAAAGTGATGACGAATTTCAATATGCTTTGTATTTGAGTGCTGAACTGGGTTGTTGGCAATCTTGATGGCGCTTTCGTTGTCGCAATAGAGTGGTACTTGTTTCAGATGGATGCCATAGTCCTTGAGTGTTTGCTTCATCCATAGAAGCTGAGCGCAGCAAGATCCAGCAGCAATGTATTCAGATTCAGCAGTGGAGAGTGATACACAGTTCTGCTTCTTTCAAGACCAACAGACAAGTGATCGTCCCAGAAAGTGACATGTGCCTGATGTAGACTTGCGATCCACCTTGTCACCAGCAGAATCCAACTAGATCAAACTCTGAGCCCTTTGGATACCATAATCCTAATGTTGGGGTGTAAGCCTGTGACGCCCGGATAATCAAGCTACAGTAAACCTCTGCTAATGGTGCCACGTCACCTCGGTTACTGTTGATAACTCGAGTTAGTTCAAAAACGATTCAAATTAAAATCTAAAATATAGGCAAACAGTAAAATTTTCAAATATCAAAACTAAAATGTTCGGGTTGTGTCAAATAAATCGTATGTAATTATGGTGGAGAAACCAAGCTTTGATAAAATATTTAAAGGCTCTAAAACAATTAAAACAATAGTGAAAACAATTAAACAAATGCCTATTGAATTTATAAAATGCTAAAACTATTTTATTATGGGTTAAGGATTAATCTCACAGTAGTTTGTTGATAAATACAAATTTAGGCACTAGTGGTAATTTTTGTAAAACTAAAAATAAAAGAAACTACAAATAAAAAAAAGAAGATAAGAAAAAGTAAAGACAAAACAAATAAAAGCAAAAGGGGGACAACACCCCCCCTCGCTGGGCTTCGGCCCAACTGTTCACCGGGCCAACCAGGCTGGCCCAGCTGCCCACTACTAACCCCCACCCCCGGCCGAACCCTAAACCGCTACCACCCACACCCACTCGCTCCCACACAACCCCCACGCCGTTCTCTCCCCCTCCCCGATCCAGATCTGGATCGGGGGAACAAACCCACGACACCCATCCCCGTCGCCCCGTACGACCCCCCACTCCCTCTCGCTCTCCATCGTCGCCGAGCACCCCACGCTCGATCCCTCGCCGCGCCGGAGCCCCACCTTGCCCGCCGCCGACCCCCAGCGCCCTAGGACAACCCCGCCGTCGCTTCTCGCCGCCACCCGGAGCTCCTCCGCCTCGAATCCGTCGACGCACGCGTCCCCGACCTCCTCCCCGACGGCCTCCCTCGAGCCTCGTCGCCCCCTGGTCTCTACTCGACCGTGAGGACCCCAACCCCTCTCTTCTCCCCTCTGCTCCCTACCCCCCTGGCCACCGCGCTGCCCACACCCGCGGCCGCCGTCCGGCTTCCGCACCCGCGGTCACCCTGACACCGCGCGCCCGTTGGCCGTCCAGCACGCACATGCATCGCCCCGTCGCCGACCCCTTCCGCTGGCCACTCCCGATGCCAACGCCCGCTCCTGCCTCGCGCACGCCGCCCTACGCGTCCCGGACGCGCCCGGCTCACGCCACACACCTGCCCCGCTGGCGTGCTCCACGGCCCCCGTGCCTCTCTCGTTGCTGCCTCGCGCCCTTGCCTCCTCTGCACCCGCGCCCTGCTCGCTCCTCGAGCTACTGCTGTGCCGCACGCGTGCTGCCTGCTGCTACGGCCGCCGCCGCCCCGCGCCGTGGCCTCGCGCTCACCACCCCGCTCCCGGCGACCGCCCTGCTCCATCGCCGGCCCTGGCCGAGGCCCCCCCTGCTACGCGGGCGTGCCCAGCCGAGGCCACGGCCTCGCCCTCGATGGGCGCCTGCAACCGCGCCCGAGACACGCGCCCGTTCGCCCGCTAGGGCTCCCGTGAGCCACTGGCCTTGGGGCCCCACGCCCCTGGAACGTTTTAATAAAAAATGATTTAAAAATAAATTAAATTAATAAATATAAATAAATAAATAAATAATAAAGATAATTAATTAACTTAATTAACCCTGTTAATATTAACTAATTAAGATTAATTAACCTAATAACTAATTAACCTAATTAACTACTGTTAATTAGCTAACAGCCCCTGACAGGTGGGACCCACCTGTCAGGTTGACCAGGTCAACGGTCAACGTTGACTGCTGACGTCATGCTGATGCATTAATTAAATTTCGAATTAAATTAATTTATTAAATTCTAAAAATGATTTAAATCTTTAAAATTTAATATAAAATAAACCGTAGCTCGGATGGGAAAACTTTGTACATAAAAGTTGCTCAGAACGACGAGACGAATCCGGATACGCAGCCCGTTCGTCCGCCACACATCCCTAACATATCAAACTCGCAACTTTCCCCCCTCCGTTTCATCTGTCCGGAAATGCAAAACATCGAGAATACTTTCTCGGATGTTCCCCCCCTTCGTAGGTATCACCTGCTACCGCGTTAGGGCATACCTAGCACCGCGTTTTGCCTCCTTATGTTTTGTGATGCTTTGTTTGCTTTGTATTTTCTGTTTCTTCCCCCTCTCCTTCTCTGGTAGACTACGAGACCGACGCTGCTGCTGCCCAGTTCGACTACGGAGTTGACGACCCCTCCTTCTTGCCAGAGCAACCAGGCAAGCCCCCCCTTGATCACCAGATATCGCCTATTCTTCTCTATACTGCTTGCATGAGAGTAGTGTAGCATGTTACTGCTTTCCGTTAATCCTATCCTGATGCATAGCCTATCATTGTTGCTACAGTTGTTACGCTTACCTGCTATCCTACTGCTTAGTATAGGATGCTACTGTTCCATCAGTGGCCCTACACTCTTGTCCGTCTGCCATGCTATACTACTGGGCCGTGATCACTTCGGGAGGTGATCACGGGTATATACTATATACTTTATATACATGACACATGTGGTGACTAAAGTCGGGTCGGCTCGTTGAGTACCCGCAAGTGATTCTGATGGGGGGGGGGCTGAAAGGACAGGTGGCTCCATCCCGGTAGAGGTGGGCCTGTGTTCCTGACGGCCCCCGACTGTTACTTTGTGGTGGAGCGACAGGGCAGGTTGAGACCACCTAGGAGAGAGGTGGGCCTGGCCCTGGTCGGCGTTCGCGGATACTTAACACGCTTAACGAGATCTTGGTATTTGATCTGAGTCTGGCCATTTGGTCTATACGCACTAACCAACTACGCGGGAACAGTTATGGGCACTCGACGTTGTGGTATCAGCCGAAGCCTTCGTGACGTCAGCGACTGAGTGGCACGCGCCGGATTGGACTGGAATGCCTGCTAGGCTAGGTCTGCTTCCGGCCGCGTTCGCAACGTGCAGGTGTGCAATGGGCGATGGGCCCAGACCCCTGCGCCATAGGATTTAGACCGGCGTGCTGACCTCTCTGTTGTGCCTAGGTGGGGCTGCGACGTGTTGATCTTCCGAGGCCGGGCATGACCCAGGAAAGTGTGTCCGGCCAAATGGGATCGAGCGTGTTGGGTTATGTGGTGCACCCCTGCAGGGAAGTTTATCTATTCGAATAGCCGTGTCCCTCGGTAAAAGGACGACCCGGAGTTGTACCTTGACCTTATGACAACTAGAACCGAATACTTAATAAAATACACCCTTCCAAGTGCCAGATACAACCCGGTGATCGCTCTCTAACAGGGCGACGAGGAGGGGATCGCGGGGTAGGATTATGCTATACGATGCTACTTGGAGGACTTCAATCTACTCTCTTCTACATGCTGCAAGATGGAGGCTTCCAGAAGCGCAGTCTTCGACAGGATTAGCTATCCCCCCTCTTATTCAGGCATTCTGCAGTTCAGTCCACCGATATGACCCTTTACACATATACCCATGCATATGTAGTGTAGCTCCTTGCTTGCGAGTACTTTGGATGAGTACTCACGGTTGCTTTTCTCCCTCTTTTCCCCTTTCTATACCTGATTGTCGCAACCAGATGCTGGAGTCCAGGAGCTAGAGATCCCGAGGATGATTCTACGTGGAGTTCGGCTTCGAGGAGTAGTTAGGAGGTCCCAGGCAGGAGGCCTTGCCTTTTCGATCGTTGCTACTTTTGTGCTAGCCTTCTTAAGGCAAACTTGTTTAACTTATGTCTGTACTCAGATATTGTTGCTTCTGCTGACTCGTCTATGATCGAGCACTTGTATTCGAGCCCTCGAGGCCCCTGGCTTGTATTATGATGCTTGTATGACTTATTTATGTTTTAGAGTTGTGTTGTGATATCTTCCCGTGAGTCCCTGATCTTGATCGTACACATTTGCGTGCATGATTAGTGTACGGTCAAATCGGGGGCGTCACAAGTTGGTATCAGAGCCGACTGCCTGTAGGAATCCCCCTCCATACTCCTTGGCCGAAGTCGAGTCTAGACATTGCAAAAACTTTTACTATCATGGTTGTGTGGCTTACGGGCCCACGTCGCCATTGGGTGGTATTAGGATCTTTTACTCCTCGATCTTTACTCTGGGACTCTGAACTCTCTCCTATTCGGGTTAAATGATTTTGCTAAAAAGACTAACTGTAGGGTCTCGTAAATACTTTCTCCTGGAGAGCCCCTTATCACAGATGGTCGCCGACTGCACCAGAAGATGTTGAAGATACTCTTCAATCATTCCCGAGACCCTTGTGCCCTCTGCCTTTTCAATTCCTTACTACTGATATATCCATATGGATAATGACATACACTTGTTGTTCATACAATTACTCTGAGTTTCTCTTGTTATTACCAGATACATCGAATTGCTCTCCGGCTTTTAAGAATCCCTTATACCACTGCCTTGTAGTTCCTTGCCGCAGAAATACCCATACGGATAATTACTCGCACCTACCGAGTAGACTCATCCCCAGTTGATTCATGTATTTCACAATAGTATTCAAAATACTATTCGATCTTCCGAAAATCCTCAGGAGCCTATTGCTCTTGAAATTCTTGCTTGCTTGCATTATGGTTAATCCCATAAGTATAGTAATCTTATTGGCAGCCTTTGTCACTATCATTTTGAGTCCATGGATTCAATATGTTGCGAATGCTCGCATTCCTCAGTCGAATCCTAGAATTCATCCTTCCGGCTCAGTGTCAGTTTGAACATGAGTAGGTTCTCGACCAATCAAATTGTTGTCAATTTTACCCCTAAGCTTACTAAACCTATCCATCCTTAATCAGAGCGTTTGCTTCTGATCCCTTGAATTTGAAATTATAATTCCTTTGCATTGAGCTTTGAGTTAGTCAGTTGTTTCTATAATCTGATCTCCTTGCATTCTTTCTTCCTCTGGTTGAGTACTGATGCTCACATCAGATCCCTTGTGGACCACCAGACCCTTTGTCGGATTTTATCCGACAATGTCCTTCATATTAACTAAGCTTGTGAGCTTTTCCTCGGATACATAATGCCTTTGGTAAATTGTATCCTCTGCTTTGTGAACCATGCTCTACTTTCGAGCTTGTATTATTTACTCCGAAGTTTGTGGTATATGTTCCTAAGATGCCCTGATGGGTTGAACCTATGCCTTCCTTAATATGTGTGAACTTGAAAGTTTTCATGGGTCATACTCTACTGGTGTGATGTCAGATAAAATTTCAACACACAACTTCGTTGAAGGCGAGAAGTGAATGAAAGGTTATGCATTAAAGAAGTGGGAGTCGACCTTGAACTTTGTGTTCATGCCCATGGACACGATGTAAATCTTATCATGGAAGCTTCTCGTAAAATAGTTACCCCCTTGTTATAAGTTCTTGTATCCGTGGTTTGATCATTTACAAATGTGGTTCTAACCATACTGTTCCCCTTGATTCAATTTCTCAGACAAGTTAAACCACTTGTCCTCTGCAGATCATTGCACCTGTCCAACCTTTACTTTAATCTATCGTCGAGTATTACCCCATGGTATCTTGAGATAAACACAAAACATCATAACTTCTTATGAGTTCTTCATCAAGTACTACATTCTCACTGATTCCAATTTTTTACGGGCTCTCAGTTATTAAACACTCAAAGACACCGATAACTGAACCGAGTCCGCACTACGGTTCAACAACTTTAGTAATCTTCTTTACTTATGAGTTGGTACCCAAACACGTCATTCTTAGCCTGATTGGCTATATCATTATCGTGCTAAATTTTAAACTATGCCACCCGGTCCTTCTTCCCGGAGCACAACTTTCGACGGTGAGCAAAGCTTACGTCGATCTTCCTCTCATACCATTTCACCTTGAACAACAAGCTTGATTTCAAGTTTGTGTCGTACCCTTGGTTCCAATAACTTTTCGCTTCACCATTCCTTTGACTTGATGTCATTGCCGATCGATTACATCTTCTAGAAACCTCTCGACAAGTGTGTCATGATCATCGTCAACATTTTAACTTCTTCCGAGATATCAATTGAATTCATGCTGAGAAATTCCATGCTTGTCCCTCGATGATCTGTGTTATCATCGACCACATCCATGCCTTCCTTTCAAACACAGACTTGGTCTTGTTTTGAATGAACTTTAAGTTCCTTGCTATCCAGCAATTGTTCTTCTTTACCTTGGAACATTAACATCTCTTTTGTCCTCAATGTTGTGAGGATTGCTCCACCTCTTAAGAATTCTTGCTATAATGATACTTCTCACCATCACCATTCTTTCTTGGTCCTCGTGTTGATTCCAACCGGGGTACCCACAAGTGGACGGTGTTGTTTGGATTCTGCACTTCTAGCAACCCTATTGCTTTGAAGTTAATGATCGATAATTCATTCTTAGCCTATCGGTTGCTGAACCACCATTCTAACATTGATCATGCTACATGACCCCATATTTCGGGTGCACCTTTCAACCAATGTTTAATTGTGTATGTTTTCCTCGAACATACATCATTATACCCTTTGATCTGACAAATGTTATCTCCTTGTTCACATAGTTGTGGAAATCCATCTTTTGTTGATCTCGATGAATTGTCGTTGATTCCATCAGCCACCCCCTCATCCTCTCCTTGATTTAATGATGAACTCTTGTTTCAGAACTCGCTTCCATGGTTTAATTCCCGAGATTCATACAATGTCACCTCAACAATTTGTGTTGCACCTTTCTTCTCAGGCATCCTGAGTCTGAGGTATCCTGACACCAGCCTGATCTGAATCTTGGTCAGAAATGATGGTTGGAACGTAATTCCAAGAGTTATAACATTGGTCTTTATATAACCCGGTAAGATGATGTCATGCCTAGCACACATGGCCGGATGACCTATTGATATAGTATCCTCTTTACCAAGGTTAGCCATTCTTCCATGAGGAAATTGTAAGACTTATTCCATAAGTTGTTCCTGATGGATCCTTTGTGTATCCATAGCCTGATCTTTACCTAATGACCATGTCAATGCTATCTCGAAGCATGTCTGTGGTACTCCGATTTTCAATAAGAACATTTGAAGCCCAATGCTAAATGTTTCTTGCTCAATTATCCAAACACCGTTGTTTGGGTAATGACATGAAATTCCTCTCCCCTTACCTAAATGGTTTTCTACATTATATCCTGTCATGGATATCATGCCCTGCTTCCTTGGGAAGGAACCCTTGAAATATGTGTTTTAACACATTTTCCTTTCCATTGTTCTGTTTAATCTGATAATCATATTTTCCTTTCCATTGGTTGGTTTAACCTTTCTGGTGATCTATATGATCTAAGCAGTAGTATTCTCCTGCTTATGTAAACACCTCGGTGTACAATTCTGTCAGTAAGACCCTGTTACTATTGTCGATGATATTCCGGTAACCACCGATGGACGAGAACTTTGCCTATTGGTCCGCCTCGTTCAACCAGCAGGAAAATGGTTCTCTTCGTCCCTCGCCCTTGGTGCCGACGATGTTGCCGACATAACTGACATGCTACTCTCTGACATGCCTTGCTATCATGATCCTGCAAGATGTCACCGCTCCTATTTTTAACCCACATGGGGGGCCCCTAACCCACAGAGGTGGGCCCATAACCCACAGTTCCACAGGATCAAAACCTGACTCTCCTATACCCCCTGTTCCCAAATTTATTCATCGCGCGTGGCCTCGTATGTGATTCACGGACCACCATCCTACTGATCTATACTGGCATCAGACATAATACTTATTCCGATTGCTTTGAACCCCTTTCACACTTTGTTTCAGGCTTCGAACGATTGCCTACCCGTTTGAAACTTCTCATGGTACTTTCTTACTTGCTCTCGGCTTTTTCTTAAGATTTAGTTCGAGAGTTACTTTCCGCCACCTTCCCCGATGATATTGACCAGATAGTCAACCTTGCAGAGGTCCGTTCTCCCAGAATACCCCCTTATTCTTTCGTAAGTACGATGGAGTTCCCGAAGAAAGGACGGCAACTTCATCATGATGACCTGAAACAGCAGAATGAAGACATCAATGTAATGGATCAACCTCTTCGAGAAGAACAACCAAGACCAAGAACACTCCCTAGAATTTCGTAACCCGAACCTTCCCCCTTTACTTCCCTCTTAAATCTCGGGACGAGATTTCTTGTAGTGGAGGAGAATTGTGATGCCTGGATAATCAAGCTATAGTAAACCTCTGCTAATGGTGCCACGTCACCTCGGTTACTGTTGATAACTCGAGTTAGTTCAAAAACGATTCAAATTAAAATCTAAATATAGGCAAACAGTAAAATTTTCAAATATCAAAACTAAAATGTTCGGGTTGTGTCAAATAAATCGTAAGTAATTATGGTGGAGAAACCAAGCTTTGATAAAATATTTAAAGGCTCTAAAACAATTAAAACAATAGTGAAAACAATTAAACAAATGCCTATTGAATTTATAAAATGCTAAAACTATTTTATTATGGGTTAAGGATTAATCTCACAGTAGTTTGTTGATAAATACAAATTTAGGCACTAGTGGTAGTTTTTGTAAAACTAAAAATAAAAGAAACTACAAATAAAAAAAAAGAAAATAAGAAAAAGTAAAGACAAAACAAATAAAAGCAAAAGGGGGACAACACCCCCCCTCGCTGGGCTTCGGCCCAACTGTTCACCGGGCCAACCAGGCTGGCCCAGCTGCCCACTACTAACCCCCACCCCCGGCCGAACCCTAAACCGCTACCACCCACACCCACTCGCTCCCACACAACCCCCACGCCGTTCTCTCCCCCTCCCCGATCCAGATCTGGATCGGGGGAACGAACCCACGACGCCCATCCCCGTCGCGCCGCACGACCCCCCCACTCCCTCTCGTTCTCCATCGTCGCCGAGCAACTCACGCCCGATCCCTTGCCGCGCCGGAGCCCCACCTCGCCCGCGCGACCGCTTCCGAGGAACCGTCGCCTACCGCCGACCCCCAGCGCCCGAGGACGACCCCGCCGTCGCTTCTCGCCACCAACCGGAGCTCCTCCGCCTCGACTCCGTCGACGCACGCGTCCCCGTCCTCCTCCCCGACGGCCTCCCTCGAGCCTCGTCGCCCCCTGGTCTCTACTCGACCGTGAGGACCCCAACCCCTCTCTTCTCCCCTCTGCTCCCTACCCCCCTGGCCACCGCGCTGCCCACGCCCACGGCCGCCATCCGGCTTCCGCGCCCGCGGTCACCCTGACGCCGCGCGCCCTTTGGCCGTCCAGCATGCACATGCATCGCCCCGTCGCCGGCCCCTTCCGCTGGCCACTCCCGATGCCAACGCCCGCTCCTGCCTCGCACACGCCGCCCTACGCGTCCCGGACGCGCCCGGCTCACGCCACGCACCTGCCCCGCTGGCGTGCTCCACGGCCCCCGTGCCTCTCTCGTTGCTGCCTCGCGCCCTCGCCTCCTCTGCACCCGCGCCCTGCTCGCTCCTTGAGCTACTGCTGTGCCGCACGCGTGCTGCCTGCTGCTGCAGCCGCCGCCGCCCCGCGCCGTGGCCTCGCGCTCACCACCCCGCTCCCGGCGACCGCCCTGCTCCATCGCCGGCCCTGGCCGAGGCCCCCGCTGCTACGCGGGCGTGCCCAGCCGAGGCCACGGCCTCGCCCTCGATGGGTGCCTGCAACCGCGCCCGAGACCCGCGCCCGTTCGCCCGCTAGGGCTCCCGTGAGCCACTGGCCTTGGGGCCCCACCCCCTGGAACGTTTTAATAAAAAAATGATTTAAAAAAATAAATTAAATTAATAAAAATAAATAAATAAATAAATAATAAAGATAATTAATTAACTTAATTAACCCTGTTAATATTAACTAATTAAGATTAATTAACCTAATAACTAATTAACCTAATTAACTACTGTTAATTAGCTAATAACCCCCGACATGTGGGACCCACCTGTCAGGTTGACCAGGTCAACGGTCAACTTTGACTGCTGACGTCATGCTGATGCATTAATTAAATTTCGAATTAAATTAATTTATTAAATTCTAAAAATGATTTAAATCTTTAAAATTTAATATAAAATAAACCGTAGCTCGGATGGAAAAAACTTTGTAGATGAAAGTTGCTCAGAACGACGAGACGAATCTGGATTCGCAGCCCGTTCGTCCGCCACACATCCCTAACATATCGAACTCGCAACTTTCCCCTCTGTTTCATCTGTCCGAAAATGCGAAACATCGAGAATACTTTCCCGGATGTTCCCCCCCTTCGTAGGTATCACCTCCTTTCGCGTTAGGGTATACCTAGCACCGCGTTTTGCCTCCTTATGTTTTGTGATGCTTTGTTTGCTTCGTATTTACTGTTTCTTCCCCCTCTCCTTCTCTGGTAGACTACGAGACCGATGTTGCTGCTGCCCAGTTCGACTACGGAGTTGCCGACCCCTCCTTCTTGCCAGAGAAACCAGGCAAGCCCCCCTTGATCACCAGATATCGCCTATTCTTCTCTATACTGCTTGTATGAGAGTAGTGTAGCATGTTACTGCTTTTCGTTAATCCTATCCTGATGCATAGCCTGTCATTGTTGCTACAGTTGTTACCCTTACCTGCTATCCTACTGCTTAGTATAGGATGCTAGTGTTCCATCAGTGGCCCTACACTCTTGTCCGTCTACCATGCTATACTACTGGGCCGTGATCACTTTGGGAGGTGATCACGGGTATATACTATATACTTTATATACATGACACATGTGGTGACTAAAGTCGGGTCGGCTCGTTGAGTACCCGCAAGTGATTCTGATGGGGGGGGGGGCTGAAAGGACAGGTGGCTCCATCCCGGTAGAGGTGGGCCTGGGTTCCTGACGGCCCCTGACTGTTACTTTGTGGCGGAGCGCCAGGGCAGGTTGAGACCACCTAGGAGAGAGGTGGGCCTGGCCCTGGTCGGCGTTCGCGGATACTTAACACGCTTAACGAGATCTTGGTATTTGATCTGAGTCTGGCCATTTGGTCTATACGCACTAACCAACTACGCGGGAACAGTTATGGGCACTCGACGTCGTGGTATCAGCCGAAGCCTTCATGACGTCAGCGACTGAGTGGCGCGCGCCGGATTGGACTGGAACGCCTGCTAGGCTAGGTCTGCTTCCGGCCGCATTCGCAATGTGCAGGTGTGCAATGGGCGATGGGCCCAGACCCCTGCGCCATAGGATTTAGACCGGCGTGCTGACCTCTCTGTTGTGCCTAGGTGGGGCTGCGACGTGTTGATCTTCCGAGGCCGGGCATGACCCAGGAAAGTGTGTCCGGCCAAATGGGATCGAGCGTGTTGGGTTATGTGGTGCACCCCTGCAGGGAAGTTTATCTATTCGAATAGCCGTGTCCCTCGGTAAAAGGACGACCCGGAGTTGTACCTTGACCTTATGACAACTAGAACCGGATACTTAATAAAATACACCCTTCCAAGTGCCAGATACAACCCGGTGATCGCTCTCTAACAGGGCGACGAGGAGGGGATCGCGGGGTAGGATTATGCTATACGATGCTACTTGGAGGACTTCAATCTACTCTCTTCTACATGCTGCAAGATGGAGGCTTCCAGAAGCGCAGTCTTCGACAGGATTAGCTATCCCCCCTCTTATTCTGGCATTCTGCAGTTCAGTCCACCGATATGACCCTTTACACATATACCCATGCATATGTAGTGTAGCTCCTTGCTTGCGAGTACTTTGGATGAGTACTCACGGTTGCTTTTCTCCCTCTTTTCCCCTTTCTATACCTGATTGTCGCAACCAGATGCTGGAGTCCAGGAGCTAGAGATCCCGAGGATGATTCTACGTGGAGTTCGGCTTCGAGGAGTAGTTAGGAGGTCCCAGGCAGGAGGCCTTGCCTTTTCGATCGTTGCTACTTTTGTGCTAGCCTTCTTAAGGCAAACTTGTTTAACTTATGTCTGTACTCAGATATTGTTGCTTCTGCTGACTCGTCTATGATCGAGCACTTGTATTCGAGCCCTCGAGGCCCCTGGCTTGTATTATGATGCTTGTATGACTTATTTATGTTTTAGAGTTGTGTTGTGATATCTTCCCGTGAGTCCCTGATCTTGATCGTACACATTTGCGTGCATGATTAGTGTACGGTCAAATCGGGGGCGTCACAAAGCCAAATATCGAAGAATTCGCTTCACAGCTAAGTGATGCGATTCCTTTGGTGCCGCTTGGAATTGAGCACACATGCAAACACTAAGCATAATATCTGGCCTAGATGCACATAAATAAAGTAAAGAACCAATCATGGAGTGGTATACCTTTTGATCGAACTATTTACCATTGGCGTCAGGATCCAGATGACTCTTGGTTGGCATTGGCGTCGTGTAACCTTTGTAGTCTTGCATTCCAAACTTTTTCAGGCAATCTTTGAGGTATTTCTCTTGAGATATGAAGATGCCATTTCTTTGCTGACGAATTTGAAGACCAAGGAAGAACTTCAGCTCACCCATCATAGACATATGATATTGCTCTTGCATCATGTGTCCAAACTCATCACTGTATTTCTGGTTGGTGCAGCCGAAGATAATGTCATCCACATATATTTGGCACACAAACAGTTCACCATCATATGTCTTCGTGAAGAGTGTGGGATCCAGGGAACGAGGTTTGAAGCCTTTGCTCTTCAGAAAGTCTTTGAGCGTGTCATACCAAGCGCGAGGGGCTTGTTTGAGGCCATACAGTGCCTTGTTTAGCTTGTACACCATATCAGGATGTTTTGGATCTTCAAAGCTGGGAGGTTGTGCAACATACACTTCTTCTTCAATCTTGCCGTTGAGAAATGCACTCTTCACATCCATTTGATACAGCAAGATGTTGTGATGGTTAGCATAGGCTAGCAATATGCGAATAGCTTCAAGCCTAGCCACAGGAGCAAACGTTTCATCGAAGTCAATCCCTTCAACTTGAGTGTATCCTTGAGCAACGAGACGAGCTTTGTTTCTGACAACTTGACCATGCTCATCTTGTTTGTTGCGATATATCCATTTTGTGCCTATTATGTTGTGCTTGCGGGGGTCAGGACGCTTGACAAGTTCCCAGACATTGTTCAGCTTGAACTGTTGAAGCTCTTCTTGCATAGCTTGAATCCATTCAGGTTCCATGAAGGCTTCAACAACTTTCTTGGGTTCAGATATTGAGACAAAAGCAAAGTGCCCACAGAAATTTGCTAGTTGAGTTGCTCTTGAACGAGTGAGTGGACCAGGCGCATTGATGCTATCAATTATCTTCTCAACCTGTACTTCATTTGCAACACGAGGATGAACTAGACGAAGATTTTGCTCTTGTTGATCATTGTCATCGTTGGGTGGATTGTCTTCGGGCTGAGCATTGTCTTCAGGTTGATTAGGTGCAGAAATGATAAGTTCCTCTTCAGGCTGTGCTTTAGACGGTATAATTTCACCAGTTCCCATTAGCTTGATGGATTCACTGGGTGGAACTTCATCTAACACATTTGGCAGGTGCTCTCTTTGCGAGCCGTTAGTCTCATCGAACCGCACATCCACAGTTTCAACCACTTTATAGTGAAAGAGGTTGAAGACTCTGTAGGAGTGCGAATCCTTTCCGTAACCAAGCATAAAACCTTCATGTGCTTTCGGTGCAAATTTTGAAGTGTGATGTGGATCCTTGATCCAGCACCTAGCACCAAATACCCTGAAGTAACTGACATTTGGCTTCTTACCAGTGAGGAGTTCATAGGATGTTTTCTTCAGAAGCTTGTGAAGATAAACATGGTTGATGACATGGCATGCAGTATCAATAGCTTCAGGCCAGAACTTCCTTGGTGTCTTGTATTCATCAAGCATCGTCCGAGCCATCTCAATGAGGGTTCTGTTCTTGCGCTCCATGATGCCATTCTGCTGAGGTGTGTACGGAGCGGAGAACTCATGAGTGATTCCCAATGTATCCAAGTAAAGGTCGAGGCCGGTGTTCTTGAACTCAGTGCCGTTGTCACTTCTGATATGCTTGATCTTGACGCCATAGTTGTTCATGGCCCGGTTGGCGAAGCGTCTGAAGACAACCTGCACTTCAGTCTTGTAGAGAATTATGTGCACCCACGTATATCTTGAGTAATCATCAACAATGACGAAGCCATAAAGACAAGCAGTAGTAGTGAGAGTAGAGTAGTGAGTAGGGCCAAATAAGTCCATGTGTAGCAGCTCGAAGGGTTGAGATGTCGTCATGATTGTCTTCGAGGGATGCTTGGCCCTAGTCATGTTTCCAGCTTCGCAGGCACCGCACAAGTGATCCTTCTTGAACTTGATGCCCTCGATGCCTATGACATGCTTCTTCTTTGCGAGAGTGTGTAAGTTCCTCATGCCAGCATGCCCTAGCCTCCGATGTGAGAGCCAGCACTCTGAAGCTTTTTCAAGAAGGCATACGACAAGTTGTGGCCCTGCTGAGAAATCTACCATGTATAGATCATCTTTTCGGTACCCTTCAAAGACTAGAGACTTGTTAGATTCCATTAGTACAAGCAACAATATTTTCCAAATATCACAATCATGTTCAAGTCACAAAGCATTGAGACAGACATTAAGTTGAAACCAAGGGATTCAACAAGCATCACTTTATCCATGTGTTGATCCTTTGAGATTGCAACTCTACCTAGACCCAATACCTTGCTTTTACCAGTGTCAGCAAATGTGATGTGACTCTTGTCAGATGGACGTAAGGTTGAGTCCATGAGAAGACTTCGATCACCAGTCATATGATTAGTGCATCCGCTGTCCATAATCCATTCTGAAGCATGAGGTGTCATACCCCACAGTACAGTTAGGGGGATAGGCTTCACCAGGAGTATTGTGAAGCGTAAACATTTGACGGGCAAGAGTATTATCAAAGCACAGATCAAGATTATGACTGATAGGATGATTGGCAAACGATTCAGGAACAAAATACATAGTGAGACCATTTGGGCATTTGATCTTGCGCCCTACAAGATGTTTTAGGTCCCCAGCAATAGCATCAGACGCCTTTGATTTTCGGCTGGAGACCTTTCCCTGCAAAAGAAAGTTAATTCTTCTTAACCATCCACATCTTCAGGGGTGGCTTAGAAGCAATGAGTCTAAGTGGAATAGCCTTGCAGGAGGTGAATAGTACTCATATGAATAAGCAGAATAGTTCTTAGTTTTATGAACATAGCGGTTTGAAGAAACACGCTCATATTCATAAGTTTGAGTATGTTTTCCCTGCAAAACATTGGCGTTAGGGTGACTCAGGTGAGTCCTCTGTCTGTATGAAGCCTTTGGACCATATGAAGCCTTTGGTCTGGGATTTGTCTTCTTCCCAGGTGGTGTCATGATGACATTCACAGGAAGATTCTTAAGACAACTTTTGGGAACCCAGATCTTCTTCATAGGTGGCCCATTCCTGCACTTAGTACCAATATACCTGGCAAACACTTCACCACTCTGATTCTTAAACAGTTTATAGTTTGCATCAAAGGATTCATCAATGATAATAGGGTTAGCACAAGTGAAGCCAGATAAGGTGGATGGATCCACTGAAGGTCCCTTTGCAGCAACCCATGTGGTTTTGGGGTACTGCTCAGGCTTCCAGTAGGAGCCATCAACATTCATTTTCCTCTCGAACCCAACACCCTCTTTCCTAGGGTTTCGGTTCAGAATCTACTTTTTGAGGACATCGCACAGTGTCTGATGCCCTTTGAGACTTTTGTACATCCCTGTTTCAAGCAATGTCTTCAACCTAGCATTCTCATCAGCAATAGTAGTGGTATCCTCAGCAGAGAGTTTCAAACACTAGAAATGAACCTATTGATATGCAGCGGAAGGTAGACTACACTAGGCAAGCCATAGTCAAGTATTCAATGAAGTGAAAGTACGAAGACTAATAGCAGCTAGGTAGTAAAGATCAGGATGGCATATAGTATGAAGCCACTCAACAATGGAAGTCACACAGTGAAGTCAAATAGGTAATGCAAGCAGGCAATGACTTCACGAAGACAGACTGTAAGTAAAGAGAGGGAGAGGATAGAACCAGTCACTTGGTGAAGACAAAGGATTTGTTGGACCAGTTCCAGCTGTTGTGACAACTGTACATCTGGTTAGGGAGGCTGAGATTCAACTCAGAAGACCGCGTCTTCACCTTATTCCCCTTGAGCTAAGGACACCCAGTCCTCGCCCAATCACTCTGGTAAGACTTCAAGGTAGACTTCCAAACCTTCACAGACTTCGTTCACCGGCGATCCACAATGACTCTTGGATGCTCAGAACGCGACGCCTAACCGACTGGAGGATTCATAGTCCTCAAGTGTAACAAGTCTTCAGGTCACGTGGACAGAAAGACTTCAGTGATGCCTAACACTCTTTGGCTCTGGGTGTTTGGGCTTTGTCCTCGCAAGGATTTCTCTCTCTCAAAAGCTTCGGAGGTGGGTTGCTCTCAAACGACAAAAGTCGTGCACTAACTGGTTTCGACGGTCAGATTTCAAACACACGCGGCAACTTTACTTGGGCTACAAGTAAAGCTGACTCATCCAGCTCTGGATAAGATTTGCTCTCATTGTCTTCACTCGAGGACATAGGATTTGGTTGAGCATCACTTCAGTCACTCTGACTTTGTTCACTGGGACCCCACTTAACAGTACGATGGTTCCTATGACTCAACAAAGAAGAAAAGGAAACAACGAAACAACTAAGTCTTCGCGCTCCATAGTCTTCACGCAATGTCTTCTCTTGTCATAGTCTTCAATGTGAATATTTTCACATACCACCATTGCCTTCAATGTCTTCATACATTTTTAGGGGTCATCTCCGGTAGGTAAACCGAATCAATGAGGGACTACTACCTGTGTTATCCTGCAATTCTCACAAACACATTAGTCCCTCAACCAGGTTTTTCGTCAATACTCCGAAACCAACTAGGGGTGGCACTAGATGCACTTACAGCGTGCCTGACCCCCTACCGCGTGGCCCCCTCGGGCATCGTCTCGCGTTGATTCTTCCCAGAAATCACATATATTCCAAAAAAAATCTCTGTCAGTTTTTATCTCGTTTGGACTCCATTTGATATGGGTTTTCTGCGAAACAAAAAATATGCAACAAACAGGAACTTGCACTGGGCACTGGATCAATATGTTAGTCCCAAAAATAGTATAAAAAGTTGCCAAAAGTATGTAAAAGTTGTAGAATATTGGCATGGAACAATAAAAAATTATAGATACGAGAGAGACGTATCATTCTTCAGGTTTAAGCACTTGTTCTACATGAACAAAGTACAGTAAGACGCAAGCATATAGTACTTGAAAATAAAAAATAATATCATAGACCTTACCACATTCTTGGTTCATGACCAATACAGAATAAGGCGTTCCCAGTCATTGTCTAGTAAATGTGTCTCAGGAGAACGTAACGGGATTTGATGAGTTTCTTTGCTAGTGAAGTACATTTTCGTCAGGTAATTCTGATACTGCCACCAAGCATTCTTGAAGATAGCAGAGGAAGGAGCAAATGAAGGAGTCTGGATGAAGGAATCCATATCCGATCTAGGTGTCATACCTAGTGCATTGGGTCCAATGAAAATCTTTTGTGACAATACTGGTGCAATTGCCTTGGCAAAGGAATCCAGATTTCACAAGAGGACCAAGCACATCAAGAGACGCTTCAATTCCATCCGGGATCAAGTCCAGGTGCGAGACATAGAGATTTGCAAGATACATACGGATCTGAATGTTGCAGACCCGTTGACTAAGCCTCTTCCACGAGCAAAACATGATCAACACCAAGACTCCATGGTGTTAGAATCATTACTGTGTAATCTAAATTATTGACTCTAGTGCAAGTGGAGACTGAAGGAAATATGCCCTAGAGGCAATAATAAAGTTATTATTTATTTCCTCATATCATGATAAATGTTTATTATTCATGCTAGAATTGTATTAACCAGAAACATAATACATGTGTGAATACATAGATAAACATAGTGTCACTAGTATGCCTCTACTTGACTAGCTCATTGATCAAAGATGGTTGAGTTTCCTAGCCATAGACTTGAGTTGTCATTTGATTAACGGGATCACATCATTAGGAGAATGATGTGATTGACTTGACCCATTCCGTTAGCTTAGCACTTGATCGTTTAGTTTACTGCTATAGCTTTCTTCATGACTTATACATGTTCCTATGACTATGAGATTATGCAACTCCCGATTACCGAAGGAACACTTTGTGTGCTACCACATGTCACAACGTAACTGGGTGATTATAAAGGTGCTCTACAGGTGTCTCCGATGGTACTTGTTGAGTTGGCATAGATCGAGATTAGGATTTGTCACTCCGATTGTCGGAGAGGTATCTCTGGGTCCTCTCGGTAATGCACATTACTATAAGCCCTGCAAGCAATGTGACTAATGAGCTAGTTGCGGGATGATGCATTACAGAACGAGTAAAGAGACTTGCCAGTAACGAGATTGAGCTAGGTATTAAGATACCGATGATCGAATCTCGGGCAAGTAACATACCGATGACAAAGGGAACAACGTATGTTGTTATGCAGTTTGACCGATAAAGATCTTCGTAGAATATGTAGGAACCAATATGAGCATCCAGGTTCAGCTATTGGTTATTGACCGGAGACATGTCTCGGTCATGTCTACATAGTTCTCGAACTCGTAGGGTCCGCACGCTTAAAGTTCTGTGACGATCGGTATTATGAGTTTATATGTTTTGATGTACCGAAGGTAGTTCGGAGTCTCGGATATGATCACGGACATGACGACGAGTCTCAAAATGGTCGAGACGTAAAGATCGATATATTGGACGACTATGTTTGGACACCGGAAGTGTTTCGGGAGGTTTCGGACATTTACCGGAGTACCGGGGGGTTACCGAACCCCCCGGGGAGTATATTGGGCCTAATGGGCCTTGGTGGGAGAAGAGGAGGGGCGGCCAGGGCAGCCGCGCGCCCCCTCCCCCTCTAGTCCAAATTGGACAAGGAGGGGGGCGGCGGCCCCTTTTTCCTTCTCTTCCTCTCTCCCTTCCTTCCCTTCTCCTACTCCTACTAGGAAAGGAGGAGTCCTACTCCCGGTGGGAGTAGGACTCCCCCCTTGGCGCGCCCTCCTCCTGGCCGGCCGCCTCCCCCCTAGCTCCTTCATATATGGGGGCAGGGGGCACCCTAGAACACACAAGTTGATCATTGATCTCTCCCAGCCGTGTGCGGTGCCCCCTCCACTATAATCCACCTCGGTCATATCGTAGCGGTGCTTAGGTGAAGCCCTGCGACGGTAGCTTCATCAACATCGTCACCATGCCGTAGTGCTGACAAAATTCTCCCTCGAGCTCTACTGGATCGTGAGTTCGCGGGACGTCACCGAGCTGAACGTGTGCCGAACGCGGAGGTGCCATAAGTTCGGTACTGAGGATTGGTCGATCGTGAAGACGTACGACTACATCAACCGTGTTGTCATAACGCTTCCTCCTAACGGTCTACGAGGGTACGTGGACGACACTCTCCCCTCTCGTTGCTATGCATCACCATGATCTTGCGTGTGCGTAAGAATTTTTTTGAAATTACTACGTTCCCCAACAGTGGCATCCGAGCCAGGTTTGTGCGTAGATGTTATATGCACGAGTAGAACACAAGTGAGTTGTGGGCGATACAAGTCATACTGCTTACCAGCATGTCATACTTTGGTTTGGCGGTATTGTTGGATGAAGCGGCCCGGACCGACATTACGCGTACGCTTACGCGAGACTGGTTCTACCGACGTGCTTTGCACACAGGTGGCTGGCGGGTGTCAGTTTCTCCAACTTTAGTTGAACCGAGTGTGGCTACGCCCGGTCCTTGAGAAGGTTAAAACAACACTAACTTGACGAACTATCGTTGTGGTTTTGATGCGTAGGTAAGAACGGTTCTTGCTCAGCCCATAGCAGCCACGTAAAACTTGCAACAACAAAGTAGAGGACGTCTAACTTGTTTTTGCAGGGCATGTTGTGATGTGATATGGTCAAGACATGATGCTATATTTTATTGTATGAGATGATCATGTTTTGTAACGGAGTTATCGGCAACTGGCAGGAGCCATATGGTTGTCGCTTTATTGTATGCAATGCAATCGCCCTGTAATTGCTTTACTTTATCACTAAGCGGTAGCGATAGTCGTAGAAGCAATAGTTGGCGAGACGACAATGATGCTATGATGGAGATCAAGGTGTCGCGCCGGTGACGATGGTGATCATGACGGTGCTTTGGAGATGGAGATCAAAGGCACAAGATGATGATGGCCATATCATATCACTTATATTGATTGCATGTGATGTTTATCCTTTATGCATCTTATTCTGCTTTGATTGACGGTAGCATTGTAAGATGATCTCTCACTAAATTTCAAGGTATAAGTGTTCTCCCTGAGTATGCACCGTTGCGAAAGTTCGTCGTGCCGAGACACCACGTGATGATCGGGTGTGATAAGCTCTACGTTCAAATACAACGGGTGTAAGCCAGTTTTACACACGCAGAATACTCGGGTTAAACTTGACGAGCCTAGCATATGCAGATATGGCCTCGGAACACTGGAGACCAAAAGGTCGAACGTGAATCATATAGTAGATATGCTCAACATAGTGATGTTCACCATTGAAAACTACTCCATCTCAGGTGATGATCGGACATGGTTTAGTTGATTTGGATCACGTGATCATTTAGATGACTCGAGGGATGTCTATCTAAGTGGGAGTTCTTAAGTAATATGATTAATTGAACTTTAATTTATCATGAACTTAGTACCTGATAGTATTTTGCTTGTCTATGTTGTTGTAGATAGATGGCCCGTGTTGTTGTTCCGTTGAATTTTAATGCGTTCCTTAAGAAAGCAAAGTTGAAAGATGATGGTAGCAATTACACGGACTGGGTCCGTAACTTGAGGATTATCCTCATTGTTGTATAGAAGAATTACATCCTGGAAGCACCGCTGGGTGCGAGGCCTGCTGCAGATGCAACTAACGACATTAAGAACGTCTGGCAGAGCAAAGCTGATGACTACTGGATAGTTCAGTGTGCCATGCTTTACGGCTTAGAACCGGGACTTCAACGACGTTTTGAACGTCATGGAGCATATGAGATGTTCCAGGAGTTGAAGTTAATATTTGAAGCAAATGCCCGGATTGAGAGATATGAAGTCTCCAATAAGTTCTACAGCTGCAAGATGGAGGAGAATAGTTCTGTCAGTGAACATATACTCAAAATGTCTGGGTATAATAATCACTTGATTCAACTGGGAGTTAATCTTCTGGATGATAGTGTCATTGACAGAATTCTTCAATCACTGCCACCAAGCTACAAGAGCTTTGTGATGAACTATAATATGCAAGGGATGGATAAGACAATTCCCGAGCTCTTCGCAATGCTAAAAGCTGCGGAGGTAGAAATCAAGAAGGAGCATCAAGTGTTGATGGTCAACAAGACCACCAGTTTCAAGAAAAAGGGTAAAGGCAAGAAGAAGGGGAACTTCAAGAAGAGCAGCAAACAAGTTGCTGCTCAGGAGAAGAAACCCAAGTCTGGACCTAAGCCTGAGACTGAGTGCTTCTACTGCAAACAGACTGGTCACTGGAAGCGGAACTACCCCAAGTATTTGGCGGATAAGAAGGATGGCAAGGTGAACAAAGGTATATGTGATATACATGTTATAGATGTGTACCTTACTAATGCTCGCAGTAGCACCTGGGTATTTGATACTGGTTCTGTTGCTAATATTTTTCAACTCGAAATAGGGACTACGAATTAAGCGAAGATTGGCTAAGGACGAGGTGACGATGCGCGTGGGAAATGGTTCCAAAGTCGATGTAATCGCGGTCGTCACACTACCTCTACATCTACCTTCAGGATTAGTTTTAGACCTGAATAATTGTTATTTGGTGCCAGCGTTAAGCATGAACATTATATCTGGATCTTGTTTGATGCGAGATGGTTATTCATTTAAATCAGAGAATAATGGTTGTTCTATTTATATGAGTAATATCTTTTATGGTCATGCACCCTTGAAGAGTGGTCTATTTTTATTAAATCTCGATAGTAGTGATACACATATTCATAATGTTGAAGCCAAAAGATGCAGAGTTGGTAATGATAGTGCAACTTATTTGTGGCACTGCCGTTTAGGTCATATTGGTGTAAAGCGCATGAAGAAACTCCATACTGATGGACTTTTGGAATCACTTGATTATGAATCATTTGGTACTTGCGAACAATGCCTCATGGGCAAGATGACTAAAATGCCATTCTCTGGCACAATGGAGCGAGCAACAGATTTGTTGGAGATCATACATACTGATATATGTGGTCCAATGAATATTGAGGCTCGCGGCGGGTATCGTTATTTTCTCACCTTCACAGATGATTTGAGCAGATATGGGTATATCTGCTTAATGAAACATAAGTCTGAAACATTTGAAAAGTTCAAAGAATTTCAGAGTGAAGTGGAAAATCATCGTAACAAGAAAAAATGTTTCTACGATCTGATCGTGGAGGAGAATATTTGAGTTATGAGTTTGGTCTACATTTGAAACAATGTGGAATAGTTTCGCAACTCACGCCACCCGGAACACCACAACGAAATGGTGTGTCCAAATGTTCTAATCGTACTTTACTAGATATGGTGCGATCTATGATGTCTCTTACTGATTTACCGCTATCGTTTTGGGGTTATGCTTTTGAGACGGCTGCATTCACGTTAAATAGGGCACCATCAAAATCCGTTGAGACGACGCCTTATGAACTGTGGTTTGGCAAGAAACCAAACTTGTCATTTCTTAAAGTTTGGGGCTGCGATGCTTATGTGAAAAAGCTTCAACCTGGTAAGCTCGAACCCAAATCGGAGAAATGTGTCTTCATAGGATACCCAAAGGAAACTGTTGGGTACACCTTCTATCACAGATCCGAAGGCAAGACATTTGTTGCTAAGAATGGATCCTTTCTAGAGAAGGAGTTTCTCTCGAAAGAAGTGAGTGGGAGGAAAGTAGAACTTGGTGAGGTAACTGTACCTGCTCCCTTATTGGAAAGTAGTTCATCACAGAAACCGGTTTCTATGACACCTACACCAATCAGTGAAGAAGCTAATGATATTGATCATGAAACTTCAGATCAAGTTACTACCGAACCTCGTAGGTCAACCAGAGTAAGATCCGCACCAGAGTGGTACGGTAATCCTATTCTGGAGGTCATGTTACTTGACCAAGGCGAACCTACGAACTATGAAGAAGCGATGGTGAGCCCAGATTCCGCAAAATGGCTTGAGGCCATGAAATCTGAGATGGGATCCATGTATGAGAACAAAGTATGGACTTTGGTTGACTTGCCCGATGATCGGCAAGCCATAGAGAATAAATGGATCTTCAAGAAGAAGACTGACGCTGACGGTAATGTTACTGTCTACAAAGCTCGACTTGTTGCGAAAGGTTTTCGACAAGTTCAAGGAGTTGACTACGATGAGACTTTCTCACCCATAGCGATGCTTAAGTCTATCCGAATCATGTTAGCAATTGCCGCATTTTATGATTATGAAATTTGGCAAATGGATGTCAAAACTGCATTCCTGAATGGATTTCTAGAAGAAGAGTTGTATATGATGCAACCAGAAGGTTTTGTCGATCCAAAGGGAGCTAACAAAGTGTGCAAGCTCCAGCGATCCATTTATGGACTGGTGCAAGCCTCTCAGAGTTGGAATAAACGTTTTGATAGTGTGATCAAAGCATATGGTTTTATACAGACTTTTGGAGAAGCCTGTATTTACAAGAAAGTGAGTGGGAGCTCTGTAGCATTTCTAATATTATATGTGGATGACATATTGCTAATTCGAAATGATATAGAATTTCTGGATAGCATAAAAGGATACTTGAATAAGAGTTTTTCAATGAAAGACCTCGGTGAAGCTGCTTACATATTGGGCAACAAGATCTATCGAGATAGATCAAGACACTTAATTGGACTTTCACAAAGCACATACCTTGAGAAAGTTTTGAAAAAGTTCAAAATGGATCAAGCAAAGAAAGGGTTCTTGCCTGTGCTACAAGGTGTGAAGTTGAGTCAGACTCAATGCCCGACCACTGCAGAAGATAAAGAGAAAATGAAAAGTGTTCCATATGCTTCAGCCATAGGCTCTATCATGTATGCAATGCTGTGTACCAGACCTGATGTGTGCCTTGCTATTAGCTTAGCAGGGAGGTACCAAAGTAATCCAGGAATGGATCACTGGAGAGCGGTCAAGAATATCCTGAAATACCTGAAAAGGACTAAGGATATGTTTCTCATTTATGGAGGTGACAAAGAGCTCGTCGTAAATGGTTACATCGATGCATGCTTTGACACTGATCCAGACGATTCTAAATCGCAAACCGGATACGTTTTTACATTGAACGGTGGAGCTGTCAGTTGGTGCAGTTCTAAACAAAGCGTCGTGGCGGGATCTACGTGTGAAGCGGAGTACATAGCTGCTTCGGAAGCAGCAAATGAAGGAGTCTGGATGAAGGAATTCATATCCGATCTAGGTGTCATACCTAGTGCATTGGGTCCAATGAAAATCTTTTGTGACAATACTGGTGCAATTGCCTTGGCAAAGGAATCCAGATTTCACAAGAGGACCAAGCACATCAAGAGACGCTTCAATTCCATCCGGGATCAAGTCTAGGTGCGAGACATAGAGATTTGCAAGATACATACGGATCTGAATGTTGCAGACCCGTCGACTAAGCCTCTTCCACGAGCAAAACATTATTAGCACCAAGACTCCATGGGTGTTAGAATCATTACTGTGTAATCTAGATTATTGACTCTAGTGCAAGTGGGACACTGTCGGGTGGTAGGTGCGACATATGCCAACGGGTGGCTTATCATTGTGGGAGCCAGTAAGACATCGCCGGTGCCTGGAAACGGGATAAGGCGAAGACATGCACGCCGGCGAATCTTACCCAGGTTCGGGGCTCTCCGTGGAGATAACACCCCTAGTCCTGCTCTGCGGGGTCTCCGCATGATCACTAGATCAACACAAGTGGCTACAAGTGGCTCCTTGAGCTGTTTGGCTAGAGGGAGAAGAAGGGCAAGGCTAGCTCTCCTCTTCTCTCTATGTGGTGTCTAAAACTCTAAGAGATCAACCCTTTGCATGGGTGCCCTGGGGGTTTATATAGGCCTACCCCCAGGGGTACAATGGTAATCCGGCTGGACGCGGGTCCAGGCTGTCAGTGTCTGTATCCGCCAGCTTCTCCGCCGGCCACTGGGGCCCGCCGACTGGTGGGTCCCGCCGGCTGCCGGCCTCTTGGCCGACAGGCCGGCCCCACCGCATGGGGGTCTTGTCGGCGGCTGGTTACTGTAGTCTCGCCCTGATGACGAGGGCTTTGCCGAGGTAAGCATGGCTACAGTGTCGCCGTCTGGCAGACTCTCGCTGTAGCCTTACCTCGTCTTGTCTCCTTAATGATGCACATATTTCGAGGGAGTGAGGTAGCCGGCTATTGGGAGCCGGCTATACCCCAGGCCGACTGGGGGAGGCTTGGCCGCCTTCGAGCGTCTCTCTGGCTGAAGGGGCCCGCCGCCCGCGGGCCGTACTGACAGCCTGTCGTGGGTGGCGTCATGGTCAACATGGCAACAGTGCCGCGCCGGACGGGGGATGGCCGACCCGTACGGTGCATTGTGGCCGTGCGTGCTCCGGGATTCGGGGGTGGCAGGCTTCACTGTGGCCACGCCCCGTCTCGTCACCGTTATGTGGGTGCAGTCCTTGAGGGTGCAATCTTGGCCGCTTGCCGGGAGTCGGTCTTCTTGTGGCCGGCTTCTTGGAGCCGGCCTTCTTGTGGCTCTCTTCGGGAGGGTTTTTAGGGCCGGGCCGCCTTCCAGTAGTCGGCCTATGAGATAGCCGGCCAGGGGAAGGCGGCCCTGTGCTTTGGGTGCTTGAAGGCTCAATCGGCCTGATAATTTTTTGAAGAGCCAGGGGGAATCGGTTAGGCTACCTGTGGTCATTTACTCTGACAGTAGTCCCCGAAGCTGGTTGGGCTTCGTGGTTGAAAGGAGGATGAGAAGCTCAATCAGCTTCCTATCTTGAAGAGCCAACAGCTAGGAGCCGGCTTTGATCAGGTGTGCCGTCTTGGTGAGGCTTTGAAGTCTGAAGGCGGGAACGAGCTGGCGCGCACGCCAGGTTGCGGGCCGGTCGCTTGCCGCCCGCGTGCCACGTGGCACCCTCCGTCTGGAAGAGCCTGCCAACCCACGCGCGTGACGGGACGCCGCCGCAGGCCGGGGCCCGCCACTTCCACGCCTAGGCCTAGGTGTGGATCTTCTGTGGCCCAAAACGGGCCATTCGCCTTCCAACGGCAGTTTCCGCATGCCGTTAGGGCGCAATAATCGCGGGACGTGGGGGAGTGGGTGCAGTTAATCCCACGTCCCCCCTACGCCTCGCCTCCTCGGCTTCGCCGCACGAGGCTATAAATAGGGGGAGGAGGAGGAGCGGCAGACGCTCGCACGCTCGCCCTCGCTCCGCCATCTTCTTCTTCTTCCTCTCCATCGCTGTAGCCCCTCGCCGCCGCGCCGTCCCTCCAGTCATCGCACTACCCCGCAGCTTCGCTGCCGTAGGGCCATGCTTTCGCCGTCGCCGCACCTTTTTCATCGGCTTCTTGCCCTCATGTCGCGCGGCGGAGACTGGGACGGCTCCAACGTCCACGCGGACCACATCGACTTCCTTCGCAAGACGCGGCGGTTGCCCAGCAGGGACCACGTGCGGGTCCGTCTTGCACCGGAGAGGGAGATCTCGCCGGCGCCGGAGGAGGGCGAGCGGGTAATCTTCCGCTCGCACTGCCTGCGCGGCCTCGGCCTGCCTACGAGCGGCTTCTTCCGTTCCTTCCTCGAGTTCTACCAGCTCCAGCCACACCACCTCACTCCAAACACGGTGGTGCTGCTGTCTGTCTTCGTCACTTTGTGCGAGGGCTTCCTCGGTGTCCTTCCCACCCTCGAGCTCTGGGGGGAATTCTTCCAGTCCAAGCTCGGTATCGCCATGAGGGGCGTGCCGGCTCAGAGCGGCACCTTCATCGTGATGCGGAGGCCGGTAGCCGACAACCCTTTTCCTCCCATCACGCTGATCCAGTCGATGAAGCTCTTGCAGCAATCCTACTTCTATGTGAAGAACATCGCTTCGTAAGGCAACTTCGTCAACTTACCGGCTTATGTAGCCGGCCCGCCGGCTGGGAGGCGGCCCCAATGGTCCTATCGGGCCAGAACGCTGTCGCCTGCTGGAGCCGCCACCATCGCGCGACTCCGGGTAATGGTCCAGTTAGAGGGCCTGACCGGGCCCGACCTGCTGGCCGCCTTCGTGGCGCGCCGGGTGCTCCCGCTCCAAGGCCGCCCTCATATGATTTGTCAAATGAGCGGCCAACTCGATCCTAGTCGGCTGTGTGCCAAGGATGCCTCATGTAGAGGTAGCTCACATGGTGAACTACCTTGCGAACTGCAAGCTCACCGACGAGTGGCAGTTTGGCAAGGAGCCGTACTCCCGTGCCAATGCCCCGCCTATGGTAAGCTTTCTTTTTCTTCTCTTCTTTACTTTTGTCACCAAGTTTCTCTTGGCCGACTCTGACCAGCCGGTTTGTCTTCACAAAGCCCCCTCTTTCGACCGGCAGCCGGGGCAGCGGGGGTGGAGCGCCAATATCTTCCCGACCGGACGACGCACGACTTGGACAACCCCGACTTGGGGGCGGCCGCTCTGGACGACGACACCGTGGGGGGAGGCGGCGAGGCAGGTGCCTCCGGGCTTGGAGCCAGCTTCGACGACTGGCCGGATGATGACGAGGCGAAAGTCGTCCCGCGCCACCAGCCGGCGTCCGATCATCATGGCGCGGGTTCATCTGCCGTGCCGGCTGTCCGACGCGGCGCGCAGAAGCGCCGGGCCGCGCCGAGCCTATTCGGCAGTCGACTGAAGAAGCCCAGGAGCGCGGCGGCGGCGACCAAGCGGGACGAGGCAGCCGCGAAGGCTGCCCGCTTCCGCAAGGTGGTGAAGCAGCCACAAATGGTTTTGGCGTAAGTGTCCATTTTCTTACGCATTCCTTTCTTTTTTTGTTGATATTCTTCTGAGTCCTTGGCTTGACTTAAAAAACAGGGCTCCGCTTTCTCTTGAGCGGACCGCTGCTGCCTCCGTGGTTAGAGCGGCGGGAGGATCTGCAAGCGCCCGCCGCATGGACCCCCGTGCCGAGTTTCAAGCGGTGACGGAGCGGAATGCGCGGGAGGCGCGGGAGGCGGAGGAGCTGAGGGCGGCCGCCGCCAAGTCGGCGGTGGCACAAGCCGACGCAGCAGCCAAGGCTCAGGCAGAGGCTGCAGCCGCAGAGAGGGAGGAGGCCCTGCGTAACCGACCTCCGCAGCTTGTCGTCCCCCTTCGCGCTGTGGCGCCCGAGATCCCGGTGCCCCCGCCGGAGGAAACCGGTGGCAACCAGCCGGTGATGGAGAGGGAGGAGGGCGACGTCGTCGTCCCGGAGAGGGAGGCGGCACCGCCATCGCCTACTGGGGCGGACCAAGGCAGCCGGCCTAGCGCGCCGCCCGTGCAACCGGCTGGAGGCGAGCCGGCTGCGAGGGCCGACCTTGTGGTCCGGTCGCCATCGCGCCGGCACGCAGGGAACGCAACTTCGGCATCGGACCCGCAGAAGGCCGCGGGCTCTAGCTCGTCGGCCCAAGATCTGGAGACGGCCAGTGCCAGCTCGCCGGGGTGGACGCCGGGTGGTGGGATGGCCGTGCTGAACGTGGCGGCGCAAGAAGTCCGGAACCGGCTTCAATCCCAGGCCACCGTGCTGAAGCAGTATACTCAAGAGTTCCTCGCGACATGGACGGCCATTCAAGTGAGTCTTCCTGCTTTTTTGTTTCTTGTTCTTGATTTCTTCCGTGGGGGCGCATCAGCGCACCCACTGGGTGTAGTCCTCGAGTTCCGAGTCGGCCGCTGAGCAGGCGGCTTGGAACTTCTTAGTAGACTTCGATTGCTATCTTGTTCTTATTCGCTCCTCTGTCCTATTTGCAGGACTATGACAACCTCCGCGCGGCTACCTTCAACTCCCAGGCCCGGGAGCTGAACCAGAAGACCACTGATCTGACTGAGAGCCGGAGTAAGTGCTTCATCTTTTATCTCACGTGGGGGCGCACCAGCGCACCCATTGGGTGTAGTCCCCGAGATTCGGGCCGACTGCTGAGCAGTCGGGCCGGATCTTTCCTGGCAACTTCTTTCTTATTGCTTTTTTCTTCTTTACCATAGCTGCAGAGGCCAATGCCGACCTGAGGGAGCAGTTGGGTGGGGCCCAGACCGCCCTTCGCGCCAAGGAAGCCGAGTGCAACGCCTTGGCTCAGGAGCGTGACCTCTTGGTCAAGAAGCTGGCCGACCAGGAGGAGAGCCATAAGGCGGCCCTGAAGGCGGCGCAGGACAGCGAGGCCGCCCTCCAAGCCGAATACGAGACTGAGGCGGCGAGCTGGGCTGAGGCAAGGCAAGTGCTGAGCGACGGCTACGGCCAGATCGAAGATTTGGTTGACGGTAGGCCGCCTTCTTCCTCGTCCCTTTGCTTGCCGCCTGCCATTTGGTCCATCTTCTGACTTTGTGTTTTTTCTCTTCCTTTCTTACTTGTGCAGAGTACTTCCCTGGTTACTCTATTGCCGCCAGCCAAGTCATCGAGGCCCACCGCATCGCGCAAAGGCAGGCTGGAGCTGAGATCGCGCCGGGTGCTCGCCGGTCGCTTGAAGAGCAGCTTCTGGCGATCCAAGCCCGCCTCCAGCCGGCTCACCGCATGCTCCGCCGTCTTCAGCGCGTTGGGGCGCAAGTGCTGGCCGCCCTCTGGCCCGGCGAGGTGGTTCCCCGTACCCCCAGTCGGACTGCCGACTGGCTGGAGGTAGCGGTTGGCCGCTTCGAGGCCTGGAAGGCTTCTGAAGCTCGGTCAGGCGCCAGGCGGGCGCTGGAGTTTGTCCAGGCTTGGTATCCTTGGCTGGATTTGGACCAGCTGACCACCTGGCGGCAGGAGGCCGACGAGGAGCTGGAGGCGGTGCGGCCGGCTATCATCCAGTGCGCCTCGGCGATCGCCGACTACACCGACACCAGTGCCTTTGTCCCTGAGGTGGATGATGACGGCGTTGCTCAGCCAGAGGAGTGGTTTGGGCTGAACCCATCGGATGGTGAGGACTCAGCGGAGGAGATCGACTCCAGTGACGAGGGCGAAGAGGAGGAGGGAGAGGATGGTGAAGACGCCGTGCCAGACGGTGGAGCAACCAGCCAGCCTCAGCTTGATCGTGCCCCCAGCAACGAGGCGCATGCGAGCGTGCCGCCTGCAGCCGGTGATGATCAAGCCGAGACTCGCCAGCCGGCCACTCCTCCAGCCGGCACTGCCGTCTCCACTGACCTACCTGGCTCGCCTGTTGCACCTTTGGCCTGATCCGCCACCTTTGCTTTCCTGTTTATTACTCTTTGAACAATATTTGTTAAGTTTGCGCAGTTCCACCCACTGGGGGTGTATTCAAACTATGTTGAATGCCGGCCTTTCGAAGGCCTTTTGTGTAAATATAATCATGCATGTGCTTGGCTTCCGATTGTATTTGCTTTTCATCCTTTTGGCTGTTTCCTTTGCCGCCCTCCCTTGGTCGCCGCCTTCCCAGCCGGACAGCTGCTCTGCAGTCTGTGGCTGGGGAAGGGCTTGGCCATTTGGGAGGGCAAGTACTCTAGCTTTCTTAGATTGTAGCAAGGTGAATGGGAAGCCGGCCAGCCGGCTGTTCTGACAGCCGGTTGGCGGGGTGGGAGGCCGACTTGTGTTATATAAGTTCGTTAGTCCTTAGCCGTTTTTCATGTGGGCATCCTTTCCTGCCTTTGACTCTTGCCAGTCGGACAGTTGATTCTTCGAGCTGCGACTTTCCACAAGAGAGGGCTTGGGTGCCGGCACACTACTTGTCAGACTGCAGGTAGAACTTTAATATAACTCAAGGCGGCAAGTCCCCGGGCCGACTGATCGAACCCGGTGCCGGACAGGAAAACAAATGTAGTAATACATTCATAGGTATGACACTCGTCATACATATATAAAATAGGGTAGTCCCCGAGTGCTCCTCGAGGGGGCCGTTGTCTTGTACTTAATACAAAAGGTAGTGTGGTACATACTGCTTTTAACTGTAAAATCTTCGGAGGAGATTGGCGTTCCATGGTCGTTCCGACTCCTTGCCGGAATCATCTCTCTTGCGTGACTTCGGCTTCTGTGCGTCGATCAGGTAGTAGGATTCGTTGCCTAGGGCCTTGCTGATGACGAAGGGGCCTTCCCAAGGGGCCGAGAGCTTGTGCTGGCCGGCTGTTCGCTGGATCAGCCAGAGCACAAGTTCGCCTTCTTGGAAGGATCTTGGCTTGACCTTCCGGTTGTGGTAACGGCGCAAACCCTGCTGGTAGATGGTGGACCGGCTGAGTGCTAACAGCCGGCCCTCTTCCAGCAGGTCAACGCCGTCTTCTCGCGCTTCCTTGGCCTCCGCCTCCGTTTACATGGTGACCCGAGGTGAGTCGAACTCAATGTCAGTTGGGATGACAGCCTCGGCACCATATACAAGGAAGAAAGGGGTGAAGCCAGTTGACTTGTTCGGGGTAGTACGCAGACTCCAGAGGACGGCCGGCAGCTCGTCGAGCCAGCAGCCGGCCGAACGCTCCAGTGGTACGACCAGTCGGGGCTTGATGCTGGAGAGGATGAGACCGTTTGCTCGCTCGACTTGGCCGTTTGACTGCGGGTGGGCAACGGACGCTAAGTCCAGTCGGATGCCCTGTGTCGCACAAAAACATGCCAGTGCTCCTTTGGCAAAATTCGTGCCATTGTCGGTGATGATGCTGTGTGGTACGCCATACCGGGTGGTGATATCTGCGATGAATGTCACGGCAGTCGGCCCGTTCAGCTTCTTGATTGGCTTCGCTTCAATCCACTTGGTGAATTTGTCCACGGCAACAAGCAGATGTGTCATGCCGCCGCGCGCCGTCTTGAATGGGCCCACCATGTCCAATCCCCAGACGGCAAAGGGCCAGGTGAGGGGGATGGTCTTGAGTGCAGAAGCCGGCAGGTGTTGCTTGGAGTTGAAGACTTGGCACCCTTTGCAGTATTTGACTAATTCCTTGGCGTCTTCCAAAGCAGTCGTCCAGAAGAACCCATGGCGGAAAGCTTTGGCGACAAGTGATCTTGAGGCCGCGTGGTGGCCGCATTCGCCTTGGTGGATGTCCTTGAGGATTGCTATGCCCTTCTATGGCTCGACGCAGCGCTGGAAGACTCCAGTGATGCTGCACCTAACGAGTTCTCTGTTTACTATTGTGTATGTTCCGGCTCGGCGTTGAACTTGTCTTGCCGAGATCTCATCAGTCGGCAGCTCTCTGTTTACCAGGAAGTTGAGGATGGGTTGGGCCCATGATGGAGCTGTGACTTCTTCTATTGCCAATACGGCTACTGCGACCAGTGTGGGTGGCTTGGGTGGTGAAGAGTTGGAGTCGGCCACCGCCTGTTGTGTCGTTGCAGTCCCCGGGCCGACTGCTGCAGTCCCCGGGCCGGGTTCTGAAGTCCCCGAGCCGGGTGCGACTACGGCAGTCCCCGGGCCGCCTGTCGAAGTCCCCGAGCCGCCTGCTGGGTTCCCCAAGTCAGATCCGACTGCATCAGGGTCAGGCGGTACAAAGATGGAGTCTGATTCTGGAGACGGTGTGACAGACGGTTTGAGGAGGCATTGGAGAGAGACGCCGGTTGGTATAGCTTGTCGGGTGGTGCCGATTCGTGCCAGGGCATCTGCTTGCTCGTTGTCGGCCCGTGGCACGTGGAGGAACTCGCATCCTTCAAAGTATCCGCTGATTTGCCGAACAAGGAATCGGTAGCTCGCCATGTTTGCGTCCTTGGCGTCCCAGTCACCGGATGATTGTTGGACTACCAAATCCGAGTCACCATAGCACAGGATCCGGCGGATGCCGAGCTCTTTGGCTAGCCGGAGCCCATGTATGAGCGCCTCGTACTCGGCCACGTTGTTGGAGGCGGCAAAATGAATTTGCAATGTGTATCTGAGTTTGTCGCCCTTGGGAGAGGTGAGGACGATGCCGGCTCCCAAGCCGGTGCACATCTTGGATCCATCGAAGTGCATCCGCCAATGAGTGGAGTCAGGAGCCAGCGGTAGGTACTGGGTCTCGGCCCAGTCGACAAGGAAGTCGGCCAATGCTTGGGACTTGATGGCGGTGCGAGGCTGGTAGAAGATCGTGTAAGGAGCCAGCGCAATGGCCCACTTGGCCACCCGACCGGATGCCTCCCGGCTGCCTATGATCTCGGCAAGCGGGGCAGTACATACGACCGTGATGGGATGCTCTTGAAAGTAGGGCTTCAGCTTCTTGGCGGCGAAGTATACTCCATAGCACATCTTCTGGTAGTGCGGGTAGTTTTGCTTCGAGGTGGACAGTACTTCGCTCAGATAATACACCGGCCTCTGGACTAGCTGAGCCCGGCCTTCTTCCGAGCATTGGACCACAATAACTGTGCTGACCACTCGGCTAGTCGCGGCAATATAAAGGAGCATGGGCTCTTTCTCAGTTGGCGCCGCCAAGACAGGTGGCGTGGTCAGCATCTTCTTCAACTCGTGAAAAGCTTGGTCTGCTTGGTCGTTCCACTCAAAATGGGTGGACTTTTTCATGAGTCGGTATAGGGGGAGAGCCTTCTCTCCTAGCCGGCTGATGAAGCGGTTCAGGGAGGCCAGGCACCCGGTAAACTTTTGGACGTCTCGCAGCTTGGTAGGAATCTCCATTCTCTCTATGGCCTAGATCTTCACTGGGTTGCACTCGATGCCGCGTTCGGAGACCAAGAAGCCTAGCAGCTGGCCGGCTGGTACTCCGAACACGCATTTCTCAGGGTTGAGCTTGATCTGAAACCGGCGCAAGTTGTCAAATGTTTCTCTGAGGTCTTCCAGCAGGGTGCCACGCTTCTCCGTCTTCACCACAATATCGTCTACATAGACGTGGGCATTTCTGCCGAGTTGCTTGAGGAGGCATTTCTGCATGCAACGCTGAAAAGTGGCACTGACATTTCTCAAGCCGAATGTCATAGTCAAGTAGCAGAAAGCTCCGAATGGTGTGATGAAGGCGGTCTTCAGGCGGTCGGCTGGATCCAACTTGATCTGATGGTAGCCTGAGTAAGCATCCAAGAAACTCAACAGCTCGCATCCGGCTGTGGAGTCTATCACTTGATCGATTCGAGGTAAGGCAAACAGATCTTTGGGGTAGGCTTTGTTGAGGCTGGTATAATCTATACACAAGCGCCATTTATTGTTTTTCTTCAATACAAGGACCGGGTTGGCAAGCCACTCTGGAAAAAACACCTCCATAATGAAGCCGGCTGCCAGAAGCCGGGCTATCTCTTCTCCTACAATCCTTCACTTTTCCTCCGACAGTCGGTGGAGAGGTTGTTTGACTGGTTTTGCGTCTGCTCGGACGTGTAGCTTGTGCTCAGCGAAATCCTTCGGAACACCCGACATGTCCTTTGGGGACCATGCAAAGATGTCCCGATTCTCACGGAGGAAATAGACGAGCTCGCCTTCCTATTTGTTGTCCAGGTTTGCTCCAATGACGGCAAACCTCTCCAGGTTCTCTGGGTCCAGAGGTATCTTCTTTGTTTCCTTGGCCGGCTGGAAGGAGCCTTGAGCATCATATTCCTTGGGGTCAGGGGACAGGGCCGGCTGCTTGCTGGCCATGGCCACGACTCGGTCCAGCATCTTTTTTTCTTCGGCAATCACAAGGGACTCGGCCAGTCGGCTGCTGGCTGCAGCACACTCAGAGGATTTCTTGTAGTCTCCGGCTATGGTGATGATCCCCTTTGAACTTGGCATCTTCATCTTGAGGTAGGCGTAGTGGGCCACAGCCATGAACTTTGCCAGGGCAGGTCGGCCAAGCAATGCATGGTAAGGGCTCTCTAGATCCACCACTTCAAACCAGACTGCTTCTCGGCGGAAGTGATCCTTGTCTCCGAAGAGAACATCTATCTTGATCTTGCCAATTGGTGAGCAGGACAGGCCGGGTACGATGCCATGGAACACAGTCCGGCTTGGAATGAGTTGCTTCGTCTTGATGTTTAGCTTCTCCATGGTGTCACGGTACAGTATGTTGATGCTGCTCCCACCGTCAATCAGTACACGGGAGAAATGGGCAGCTCGCCTTTCTGTCGCGAGGGTGGCGTCCAACGCCAATGCATAAGAGTCGGGAGACGGCATCACCTCTGGGTGATCGGCCCGGCTCCAGCTGATAGGCTTCTTAGACCAATGCATAAACTCTGGGTTGTTAGAGGCGACCGCGTTGACTTCTTGGTGTTGTCGGCGCCGACTGCGCCTGTCTTCAGTTTGGCTTTTAAAGACGACGTAGGCGGCATGCTCGTCCGGGAACTCATCTTGAATGGCTCCGACTGCTGGTCGAGCAGCCGGCTACTGAGGGGCTGGAGGTGGCTGGCCAGCAGGTGGAGGCGGCACCAGCCCTTCGCCTTTGGAGATTCGTGTGAGCCAATGACACTTCCGAGTCGTGTGGTTGGACGGCTTCGCACCGCTGTGGAACTTGCAGGGGGCATCAAGGGTTTGCTCGTAGGAGAAAGCCGGCTGCCAAGCCGGCCTGCCGCCCTTCTGCTTCTTGGGCATGGGCCGCCCTTCAGGTTGTTCGTCTTCGACTGTGGCTACTTGCCGACTGGTGGAAGGCGGCATAGGGGCCTTGCGCTTGTTGTCGTTTGGGTACAGGCGTCGATTGGAGTCACCAGCCGGCGTCTTGGGAGCCGGAGCGAGCACCTTTCCAGAGGCATCCACTCGAAGCTCGGTCTTCATTGAAGAGTTGGCCGTGGCGTACTTGTCTGCTATGATCAGCAACTCGTCAAGGGTAGTCGGCTCGTCATAGAGGAGCCGGTGCTTGAGGAGGGTGCCCTCTCGGCACCCGGCGGTGAAGTACTCAATGGCTTGAACCTCGTGCACCCCTTCGCAGGAGTTGCGGAGCTCGGCCCAACGCGTAAGGTAGTCGCGAGTTGATTCGCTGGTCCCTTGGACGCACAAGGAGAGCTTGCGGGGCTTGGGAGGCCGCTTGTATGTGCTGGTGAAATTGCGGATGAAGACTTCCGTGAAGTCTAGCCAGCTGTTGACGCTGTAGGGCTTGAGGCTGTTCAATCAGGTGCGTGCCATGCCTTGAAGCATGAGCGGGACGTACTTCATGGCAACGCGCCTGTTGCCGTTCGCTATGCGGACTGCGGTGGAGTAATCGATCAACTAGTCTTCCGGCTTCACGGAGCCGTTGTATTTTGGCGTGTCTCTTGGGAGTGAGAACCCTTTGGGGAAGGGCTCGTCGCGGATGCGGGTGCCAAAGCAAGGCGGGCCGACATCATCTTCTTCTTCTAGCGCCAGGGATCGCGCTAGGTGGTCGATCCAGTGGCGGGCGTCATTCTCGCCGACTCCTTCGCGGCGGCCTAGTCAGCCGCCGAGAGTCGGATGTGTAATAGGCGGCGGGGTGGGATATCTTTCCCCACGAGGCGGGGGAGGAGGCGGATCGCCTCGTCGTTCCACAGCTCGGGGGCGGCCTTCTGCGTCGCGCTCGATGGTGAGCCGAGTCCGACTGCGGCTAGCAGCCGGCTCCTTGTCTTTTCTCACGCGGGCGCCGTCTGCAGTCAGCGTCCGGGATGTCGCGCCGTGCTCTCGGCGTGGGGGAGGACTTTCAGCGCGGGCGCTGGCTTCATGCCGCTCTGAGGCCGCGTCGATCAGCTGCTGGATGCATCTAGTCATGTAGGGGAGCTCGTCGGCCCCCAGCCCGTTCAGCTCGTCTACGGCCGCCTGAGCGGCACGCAGGTTCTCGAGTGGCGTGGCGTAGACTAGGCGGTCTTCTCCCAGCATGCTGGCGATGGCCGCGCCGCGCTTCTTGACGATGCCGGCTCGGCTCGGCCCGCCGGGAGGCGGCAAACCAAAGGCGGCACGGTCGACTTCGCGCTGGTGAGCCTCAGTGAGGCGTCTCATGGATGCTATCTTCTAGCCCTCCGCGATGAGGGTGAGGCAGCGTGCCTCCAGTGTCTCGGCGTCGGCGTCGGCCGGGATGGGGGCGGACAAGTCGTGTTGCGCCGCTTGTAGGGCGTCGTGGGCGTCCTCGCCTGAGGCGGCGCCGTGGCTGATGACCAGCACCTCGGTGATAGTGCTGCTGCCACTGTCGGCTCGAGGAAGAGGGTCGCCGATGATCACCACGTTGGTGGGGAAGGCGTCAAGCGATGTCGTGTCAGTGTCGACAAGCATCGGGTCGGTGGAGCCGACCGACTCCAAGTCCGCAGCAGGCTCGCTGGAAACGTGAAGCTGGTCAAGGAGGCTGATGAGGCGGCTCTCGAGATAGTCTGTGCCCGCGTCGGACGCAGGCTCGTTGGAGATGCAAGCCTCGCCAAGAAGATTGGCGAGGCAGCTCGCCGCGCAGGCGTCGTCGACGCCTTGCAGCGCGTCGGGGCAAGCGCCATCGGGCGTGCCGGGCTGGCTACGCTCGCTTGGAAGGAAAAGGGTTCCCGTCCAGAACAGGTCTCCGGACGACGGTGCACCTGGCCCCATGGTGGGCGCCAAATGTCGGGTGGTAGGTGCGACATATGCCAACGGGTGGCTTATCATTGTGGGAGCCAGTAAGACATCGCCGGTGCCTGGAAACGGGATAAGGCGAAGACATGCACGCCGGCGAATCTTGCCCAGGTTCGGGGCTCTCCGTGGAGATAACACCCCTAGTCCTGCTCTGCGGGGTCTCCGCATGATCACTAGATCAACACAAGTGGCTACAAGTGGCTCCTTGAGCTGTTTGGCTAGAGGGAGAAGAAGGGCAAGGCTAGCTCTCCTCTTCTCTCTATGTGGTGTCTAAAACTCTAAGAGATCAACCCTTTGCATGGGTGCCCTGGGGGTTTTATATAGGCCTACCCCCAGGGGTACAATGGTAATCTGGCTGGACGCGGGTCCAGGCCGTCAGTGTCTGTATCCGCCGGCTTCTCCGCTGGCTGCTGGGGCCCGCCGACTGGTGGGTCCCGCCGGCTGCCGGCCTCTTGGCCGACAGGCCGGCCCCACCGCCTGGGGGTCTTGTCGGCGGCTGGTTACTGTAGCCTCGCCCCTGATGACGAGGGCTTTGCCGAGGTAAGCATGGCTACAGTGCCACCGTTTGGCGGGCTCCCGATGTAGCCTTACCTCGTCTGGTCTCCTTAATGATGCACATACTTCAAGGGAGTGAGGTAGCCGGTTATTGGGAGCCAGCTATACCCCAGGCTGACTGGGGGGGGGGGCTTGGCCGCCTTCGAGCGTCTCTCTGGCTGAAGGGGCCCGCCACCCGCGGGCCGTACTGACAGCCTGTCGTGGGTGGCGTCATGGTCAACATGGCAAGAGTGCCGCGCCGGACGGGGGATGGCCGACCCGTACGGCGCACTGTGGCCGTGCGTGCTCCGGGATTCGGGGGTGGCAGGCTTCACTGTGGCCACGCCCCGTCTCATCACCGTTATGTGGGTGCAGTCCTTGAGGGTGCAATCTTGGCCGCTTGCCGGGAGTCGGTCTTCTTGTGGCCGGCTTCTTGGAGTCGGCCTTCTTGTGGCTCTCTTCGGGAGGGTTTTTAGGGTCGGGCGGCCTTCCAGTAGTCGGCCTATGAGATAGCCGGCCAGGGGTAGGCGGCCCTATGCTTTGGGTGCTTGAAGGCTCGATCGGCCCGATAATTTTATGAAGAGCCAGGGGGAGTCAGTTAGGCTACCCGTGGTCATTTACTCCGACAGAGACTGAAGGAAATATGCCCTAGAGGCAATAATAAAGTTATTATTTATTTCCTCATATCATGATAAATGTTTATTATTCATGCTAGAATTGTATTAACCGGAAACATAATACATGTGTGAATACATAGACAAACAGTGTCACTAGTATGCCTCTACTTGACTAGCTCATTAATCAAAGATGGTTGAGTTTCCTAGCCATAGACATGAGTTGTCATTCGATTAACGGGATCTCATCATTAGGAGAATGATGTGATTGACTTGACCCATTCCGTTAGCTTAGCACTTGATCGTTTAGTTTACTGCTATTGCTTTCTTCATGACTTATACATGTTCCTATGACTATGAGATTATGCAACTCCCGATTACCAGAGGAACACTTTGTGTGCTACCAAACGTCACAACTTAACTGGGTGATTATAAATGTGCTCTACAGGTGTCTCTGATGGTACTTGTTGAGTTGGCATAGATCGAGATTAGGATTTGTCACTCCGATTGTCGGAGAGGTATCTCTGGGCCCTCTCGGTAATGCACATCACTATAAGCCTTGCAAGCAATGTGACTAATGAGCTATTTGCAGGATGATGCATTACATAACGAGTAAAGAGACTTGCCGTTAATGAGATTGAGCTAGGTATTAAGATACCGACGATCGAATCTCGGGCAAGTAACATACCGATGACAAAGGGAACAACGTATGTTGTTATGCGGTTTGACCGATAAAGATCTTCGTAGAATATGTAAGAACCAATATGAGCATCCAAGTTCCGCTATTGGTTATTGATCGGAGACATGTCTCGGTCATGTCTACATAGTTCTCGAACCCGTAGGGTCCGCACGCTTAAAGTTCTGTGACGATCGGTATTATGAGTTTATATGTTTTGATGTACCGAAGGTAGTTCGGAGTCCCGGATATGATCACGGACATGATGAGGAGTCTCAAAATGGTCGATACGTAAAGATCGATATATTGGACGACTATGTTTGGACACCGGAAGTGTTTCGGGAGGTTTCGGACATTTACCGGAGTACTGGGGGGTTACCGGAACCCCCCGGGGAGTATATTGGGCCTAATGGGCCTTGGTGGGAGAAGGGGAGGGGCGGCCAGGGCAGCCGCGTGCCCCCTCCCCCTCTAGTCCGAATTGGACAAGGAGGGGGGCGGCGCCCCCCTTTTTCCTTCTCTTCCTCTCTCCCTTCCTTCCCTTCTCCTACTCCTACTAGGAAAGGAGGAGTCCTACTCCCGCTGGGAGTAGGACTCCCCCCTTGGCGCGCCCTCCTCCTGGCCGGGCACCTCCCCCTAGCTCCTTTATATACGGGGGCAGGGGGCACCCTAGAACACACAAGTTGATCATTGATCTCTCCCAGCCGTGTGCGGTGTCCCCCTCCACCATAATCCACCTCGGTCATATCGTAGCGGTGCTTAGGCGAAGCCCTGTGATGGTAGCTTCATCAACATCGTCACCACGCCGTAGTGCTGACGAAACTCTCCCTCGATCTCTACTGGATCGTGAGTTCGCGGGACGTCACTGAGCTGAACGTGTGCTGAACGCGGAGGTGCCGTACGTTCAGCACTGAGGATCGGTCGATCGTGAAGATGTACGACTACATCAACCGCGTTGTCATAACGCTTCCGCTTAACGGTCTACGAGGGTATGTGGACGACACTCTCCCCTCTCGTTGCTATGCATCACCATGATCTTGCGTGTGCATAAGAATTTTTTTGAAATTACTACGTTCCCCAACAGGGTTACTATCTGCTGGGGTTGGGGTTAGGTCGGGTGAAGCTGGTTCTCTGTCCATCGCAGTAGGGGTACAATATGCAAGAGTCTGGATTATCTGTGGTAGGGTTGGTTCTCGTGCATGTACAACCGGGGTGCTATCTCCACCAAGAGGTAGCACTGTTTTATTTGAAGACCGTGTTTTTACACCGCTAGATACTGATACGTCTGCAACGTTTCTATAATTTTTTATTGTTCCATGATGTTTTATTATCAATCTTGGATGTTTATAATCATTTTATAGTCAATTTATATCATTCTTTGGTACTAACCAATTAACATAGTGCCAAGTACCACTTGCTGTTTTTTCCATGTTTTTTACATCACAGGAAATCAATATCAAACGGAATCCAAATGCCACGAAACTTCACGATGATTTCTTATGGGCCAGAAGGAAGGAAATGGGCCCTGGTTGCACCTGGGGGTGCCCCGAGGGGGGCACAACCCACCAGGGCGCGCCAGGAGGCCCAAGCGTGTCCTGGTGGGTTGTGCCCACCTCGGGTGCCCCCGGGGCTGCCTCTTTGCTCTATAAATACCCCAAAAATACCAGAACCCTAGGGGAGTCGACAAAATATTCATCCAGCCGCCACAGATTCTAGAACCACCAGATCCAATCTAGACACCATCACGGAGGGGTTCACCACTTCCATTGGTGCCTCTTCGATGATGCGTGAGTAGTCCTTTATAGACCTTCGCGTCCGTAGTTAGTAGCTAGATGGCTTTCTCTCTCTCGCTGAATTCTCAATACAATGGTCTCTTGGAGAACATATGATGTATCTCTTTTTGCAATGTGTTTGTTGGGATCTGATGAACTTCGAGTTTATGATCAGCCATATCTTTTTATATCCATGAAATTTATTTGAGTTTCTTTGATCTCTTATATGCATGATCTCTTATAGCATCGTATTTCTTCTCCGATAGTTGGGTTTTGTTTAGCCAACTTGATCTATTTATCTTGCAATGGGAAGAGGTGCCCGGTAGTGGGTTTGATCTTACGGTGCTCGATCCCAGTGACAGAAAGGGAACCGACACGTATGTATCGTTGCTACTAAGGATAAAAAGACAAGATCTATATATACCGCCATATAGATAAATGGATCTTGTCTACATCATGTCATCGTTCTTATTGCATTACTCCGTTTTCCATGAACTTAATACACTAGATTGAAAGTGCGTTATATCGACTAGAGGGGGGGTGAATAGGCGATTTTTATGAATTCTTCACTGAGGAATTTGCCAGTGAGGAAATTCCTTAGCGAAGAACTACTTGCAGCGGAATAAGTACTCAAAAGTATGCATAGCAGAACACAAGCATGGTCATCATGATGAAATGAAGACAAGCACAGACTACAGAAAGCGTAAACACAGGATAACACAGGATGAAGACAAACAGACTGAAGAAATTGAACTGAGGAGATTGAGAAAGTCTTCAGTCAAAGTCTTCAAACACAGATATGAACAAGTGCACAACACAGTTATGAGGAAATGAAAGAGTTGAGGAAATAGAACCGGTTGGCTTGGTGAAGACAATGATTTGGTAGACCAGTTCCAACTGTTGTCTCAGTTGTACATCTGGTTGGAGCGGCTAGGTATTTAAACCTGAGGACACACAGTCCCGGACACACAATCCTCACCGTATTCTCCTTGAGCTAAGGTCACACAGACCTCACCCAATCACTCGTGGTAAGTCTTCAGGTGACTTCCGAACCTTCACAAACTCGGTCGCTCGGCGATCCACAATTCCTCTTGGATGCTCTAGACCATGATGCCTAACAGTCTGGAAGAAGCACATTCTTCAAAGGTAACAAGCGTCGGATCCACGCAGGATCAATCTCTTCAGTGATGCTCAATCACTTTGGGTTTGTAGGTGTTTGGGTTTGGGTTTTCCTCACTTGATGATTTTCGCTCAAAGTCCTCGGAGGATGGGATGCTCTCAAATGACAAGTGTCAGTTTCTCTCGGAGCAGCCAACCAGCTAGTGGTTGTAGGGGGCGGCTATTTATAGCCTAGGGAGCAGCCCGACATGATAAGACATAAATGCCCTTCAATGATATGACCGTTAGGTGGATAAGATATTCTGGGACAGCTGGCGCGTAGCACAGCAACGGTCTGAAATTTGAGTATCAAATTCCTCAGGGCTATCATGTTCCTCACTGTGTAGGCAATTCACATCGGCAAATTCCTAACTCCTCAGTCAGAACAAATGCCTCAGCGACCAGAAGAACTTCGTCTCTGTCTCTGAAAAATATGACTGAACTGTATGAGATTTCCAATGGCTTCACTCGAAGGGATTGGTGTTAGAAATATGCCCTAGAGGCAATAATAAATTGGTTATTATTATATTTCCTTGTTCATGATAATCGTTTATTATCCATGCTAAAATTGTATTGATAGGAAACTCAGATACATGTGTGGATACATAGACAACACCATGTCCCTAGTAAGCCTCTAGTTGACTAGCTCGTTGATCAATAGATGTTACGGTTTCCTGACCATGGACATTGGATGTCGTTGATAACGGGATCACATCATTAGGAGAATGATGTGATGGACAAGACCCAATCCTAAGCCTAGCACAAGATCGTGTAGTTCGTCTGCTAAAGCTTTTCTAATGTCAAGTATCATTTCCTTAGACCATGAGATTGTGCAACTCCCGGATACCGTAGGAATGCTTTGGGTGTACCAAACGTCACAACGTAACTGGGTGGCTATAAAGGTGCACTACAGGTATCTCCGAAAGTGTCTGTTGGGTTGGCATGAATCGAGACTGGGATTTGTCACTCCGTGTAAACGGAGAGGTATCTCTGGGCCCACTCGGTAGGACATCATCATAATGTGCACAATGTGACTAAGGAGTTGATCATGGGATGATGTGTTACGGAACGAGTAAAGAGACTTGCCGGTAACGAGATTGAACAAGGTATCGGGATACCGACGATCGAATCTCGGGAAAGTACTATACCGGTAGACAAAGGGAATTGTATACGGGATTGATTGAATCCTTGACATCGTGGTTCATCCGATGAGATCCTCGTGGAACATGTGGGAGCCAACATGGGTATCCAGATCCCGCTGTTGGTTATTGGCCGGAGATATGTCTCGGTCATGACTGCATGGTTCCCGAGCCCGTAGGGTCTACACACTTAAGGTTCGATGACGCTAGGGTTATAGGGAAAGTATGTACGCGGTTACCGAATGTTGTTCGGAGTCCCGAATGAGATCCCGGACGTCACGAGGAGTTCCGGAATGGTCCGGAGGTAAAGATTGATATATAGGAAGTGAGGATTTGGCCACCGGAAGTGTTCCGGGCATCACCGGTAATGTACCGGGACCACCGGAAGGGTCCGGGTGTCCACCGGGAGGGGCCACCAGCCCCAGAGGCTTGCGTGGGCCAATAGTGGGAAGGGACCAGCCCCTAGGTGGGCTGGGGCGCTCCCCACCAATGCCCTAGGCGCCTCAAGAGAAGATGGGGGCAAACCCTAGGGCAGATGGGCCCTAAGGCCCACCCCAGGTGCGCCTCCCCCTCTCCCCCCTTTGGCCGCCACCCTAGATGGGATCTGGGGCTGCCGCACCCCTTGGGGTGGGAACCCTAGAGGGGGGTGCAGCCCCCTCCCCTCCCCCTATATATAGTTGTGGTCTAGGGGCTGCCCAATAGACGAGTTATTCTCTCCCAGGCGCAGCCATACCTCTCTCCCTCCTCGTCTCTCGTAGTGCTTGGCGAAGCCCTGCTGGAGTTCCGCGCTCCTCCACCACCACCACGCCGTCGTGCTGCTGCTGGACGGAGTCTTCCCCAACTTCTCCTTCTCCCCTTGCTGGATCAAGGCGTGGGAGACGTCACCGGGCTGCACGTGTGTTGAACGCGGAGGCGCCGTGGTTCGGCGCTTAGATCGGAATCAACCGCGATCTGAATCGCTACGAGTACGACTCCTTCATCCACGTTCTTGCAACGCTTCCGCTTAGCGATCTACAATGGTATGTAGATGCACTCCCCTTCCCCTCGGTGCTAGATTACTCCATAGATTGATCCTGGTGATGCGTAGAAAATTTTAAATTTCTGCTACGATCCCCAACAGTGGTATCAGAGCTAGGTCTATGCGTAGTTTCTATGCACGAGTAGAACACAAAGTAGTTGTGGGCGTCGATTTTGTCAATTTACTTGCTGTTACTAGTCTTATCTTGATTCGGCGGCATCGTGGGATGAAGCGGCCCGGACCGACCTTACACGTACACTTACGTGAGACAGGTTCCACCGACTGACATGCACTAGTTGCATAAGGTGGCTAGCGGGTGTCTGTCTCTCCCACTTTAGTCGGATCAGATTCGATGAAAAGGGTCCTTATGAAGGGTAAATAGAAATTGGCATATCACGTTGTGGTTTTGGCGTAGGTAAGAAATGTTCTTGCTAAGAAACCTATAGCAGCCACGTAAAAATTTGCAACAACAATTAGAGGACGTCTAACTTGTTTTTGCAGCATATGTCGCGTGATGTGATATGGCCAAAAGGATGTGATGAATGATATATGTGATGTATGAGATTGATCATGTTCTTGTAATAGGAATCACGACTTGCATGTCGATGAGTATGACAACTGGCAGGAGCCATAGGAGTTGTCTTAATTTATTTATGACCTGCGTGTCAACATAAACGTCATGTAATTACTTTACTTTATTGCTAAACCATTAGCCATAGTAGTAGAAGTAATAGATGACGAGACAACTTCATGAAGACACGATGATGGAGATCATGGTGTCATGCCGGTGATGACGATGATCATGGCGCCCCGAAGATGGAGATCAAAAAGGAGCAAAATGATATTGGCCATATCATGTCACTATTAGATTGCATGTGATGTTTATCATGTTTTACATCTTGTTTGCTTGGAACGACGGTAGCTTAAATAAGATGATCCCTCACTAAAATTTCAAGAAAAGTGTTCTCCCTAACTGTGCACCGTTGCGAAGGTTCGTTGTTTCGAAGCACCACGTGATGATCGGGTGTGATAGATTCTAACGTTCGAATACAACGGGTGTTGACAAGCCTAGCATGTACAAACATGGCCTCGGAACACATGAGAAACACTTAGGTTGAATTGACGAGCCTAGCATGTATAGACATGGCCTCGGAACACGGAAGACCGAAAGGTCGAACATGAGTTGTATAGAGGATACGATCAACATGAAGATGTACACCGATGATGACTAGTCCGTCTCATGTGATGATCGGACACGGCCTAGTCGATTCGGATCATGTATCACTTAGATGACTAGAGGGATGTCTATTTAAGTGGGAGTTCATTAAATAATTTGATTAGATGAACTTAATTATCATGAACATAGTCTAAATTGTCTTTGCAAATATGTTGTAGATCAATAGCTCGCGTTGTAGCTCCCTGTTTCAATACGTTCCTAGAGAAAGATTAAGTTGAAAGATATTGTACGCATTGACGCGGACTAGGTCCGTTGCCTGAGGAGTGTCTTCACTGCTACACAGAAGGCTTATGTCTTTGATGCACCGCTCGGTGTGCCAACCCCTCCAGCGTCGTCTGTGGATGTTATGAACATCTAACAGATACGTCCTGATGACTACTTGATAGTTAAGTGCACCATACTTTACGGCTTAGAATCGGGATTCCAATGACGTTTTGAACGCCATAGAACATATGAGATGTTCCAAGAGCTGAAATTGGGATTTCAGGCTCATGCCCGTGTTGAGAGGTATGAGACCTCTGACAAGTTCCTTGCCTACAAGATGGAGGAGAATAGCTCAGCTAGTGAGCATGTGCTCAGAATGTCTGGGTGCTACAATCACTTGAATCAAGTGGGAGTTAAACTTCCAGATAAGATAGTGATTGATAGAGTTCTCTAGTCACTATCACTAAGCTACTAGATCTTCGTGATGAACTATGACATGCAAGGGATGGAGATGATCCCGGAGCTGTTCGCGGTGCTTAAGACCGCAAAAACTAGAAATCAAGAAGGAGCATCAAGTGTTGATGGTTTAACAAGACCACTGGTTTCAAGAAGGGCAAGGGCTAGAAGGGAAACTTCATGAATGGTAAACCAGTTGCTGCTCCAATGAAGGAACCCAAGGTTGAACCCAAACCCAAGACTAAGTGCTTCTATTGTAAGGGGAACGGTCACTGGTAGCGGAACTACCCCAAATGCATGGTAGATAAGAAGGCTGGCAACTTCAACAAAGTATATACGTGTTATTAATGTGTACCTTACTAGTACTCCTGGTAGCACCTGGGTATTGGATACCGGTTCAGTTGCTATTATTGGTGACTTGAAGCAAAAGCTACGGACTAAACGGAGACTGGCTAAGGGCAAGGTGACGATGTGTGTTGGAAGTGTTTCCAAAGTTGATGAGATCACCATCGCACGCTCCATCTGCCTTCCGGATTAGTATTGGACCTAGATAAATGTTATCAGGTGTCTACGTTGAGCGTGAATATGATTAGATCATGTTCATTGCAATACGGTTATTCATTTAAGTTAGAAAATAATGGTTATTCTGTTTACATGAATAATACCTTTCATGGTCATGCACCCTATGTGAATGGTTCATTGAATCTCGGTCGTGGTAATACACATGTTCACGCCAAAAAGATGTAGAGTTAATAATGATAGTACCACTTTCTTGTGACACTGCCGATTAGGTCATTTTGGCATAAAATGCATGAAGAAACTCCATGCTGATGGATGTTTGGAGTCACTTGATTTTGAATCGCTTGACACATGCGAGCCATGCCTCATGGGCAGGATGACTAAGATCCCGTTTTCAGGTACAATGAAACGGGCGAGTGACTTGTTGGAAATCATACATGCTGATGTGCGTGATCCAATGATAATTAAGGCGTGTGGTGGATATCGTTATTTTCTCATCTTCATTGACGATTTGAGTAGATATGGGTATATTTACTTAATGAAGCACAAGTCTGAAACGTTTGAAAAGTTCAAGCAATTTCAGAGTGAAGTTAAGAACCATCATAACAAGAAGATCAAATTCCTACGATCTGATCGAGGGAGAATTTTTGAGTTATGAGTTTGGCAATCACTTAAGACATTGTGGAATTGTTTCACAGTTGAAGCCACCTGGAACACCACAGCGAAATGGTGTGTCCGGACGTCGTAATCGAACCTTATGAGATATGGTGCGACCTATGATGTCTCTTAGCGATCTACCGCTATCATTTTGAGGTTATGCGTTAGAGACAGCTGCATTCACTTTAGATAGGGCACCATCTAAGTCCGTTGAGACGACGTCATATGAACATTGGTTTGGCAAGAAACCAAAGTTGTCATTTCTTAATGTTTGGGGCTGCGATGCCTAAGGCTTCAGCTGGAGAAGCTCGAACCCAAAGCGGACAAACACATCTTCATAGGATACCCAAAGGTGATAGTTGGGTATACCTTCTATCTTAGATCCGAGGGCAAATTGTTTGTCACAAGAACGGGTCCTTTCTCGAGAAGGAGTTTCTCTCGAAAGAATTCAGTGGGAGGAAGATAGAACTTGATGAGGTTGTTGAACCTCCACTTCAACCGGAAAGTAGTGCAACACAGAAAGATGTTTCTGTGGCGCCTACGTCTGTTGAAGAGGAAGTTAGTGATAGTGATCATGAAGCTTCGGATCAAGTTGCTATCGAACCTCGTACGTCGACAAGGATATGTACTACTCCTGAGTGGTACGGTAATCCTGTCTTAGATATCATGTTGTTAGACAACAATGAACCTACGAGCTATGGAGAAGCGATGGTGGGCCCGTATTCCGACAAATGGTTAGAAGCCATGAAATCCGAGATAGGATCCATGTATCAGAACAAAGTATGGACTTTGGTGGACTTGCCCGATGATCGGCAAGCCATTGAGATAAATGGATCTTTAAGAAGAAGACGGACGTGGATGGTGATGTTACCGTCTATGAAGCTCGACTTGTGGCAAAGAGTTTTTCACAAGTTCAAGGAGTTGACTACGATGAGATTTTCTCACCCATAGCGATGCTTAAGTCCGTCGGATTCATATTAGCATTAGCTGTATTTTTTGATTATGAAATCTGACAGATGGATGTCAAAACAAGTTTTCTACCAGTTTTCGTAAGAAAAAGTTGTATGTGATACAATCAAAGGTTTTGTCGATCCTAAGGATGCTAAAAGGTATGCTGGCTCCAGCGATCCTTCTATGGATTAGAGCAAGCATCTCGGAGTCGGAATATATGCATTGATGGAGTGATCAAAGTTTTTAGATTTATACAATGTTTGCTAGAAACTTGTATTTACAAGAAAGTGAGTGGGAGCACTACAACATTTCTGATAAGTATATGTGGATGACATATTGTTGATCCGAAATGATGTAGAATTTCTGGAAAGCATAAACGGTTGTTTGAAAAGTGATTTTCAAAGGAAGACCTGGATAAAGCTGCTTACATATTGGGCATCAAGATCTATAGAGATAGATCAAGACGCCCGATGATACTTTCAAAAGAACACACACCTTTGACATGATTTTGAAGGAGTTCAAAATAGATCAGTCAAAGAAGGAGTTCTTACCTGAGTTGTAAGGTGTGAAGTTGAGTAAGGCTCAAAGCTTGATCACGGCAGAAGAAAGAGGAAGGACGAAGGTCGTCCCCTATGCGTTTGTCATAGGCTCTATACGGTATGCCATGCTGAGTACCGCACCTGATTTGTGCCTTGCCACATGTCTGGCAAGAGGGTACAAAGGTGATCCAGGAGTGGATCACTGGACAATGGTCAAAATTGTCCTTAGAGGAATAAGGAAATATTTCTCGGTTATGGAGGTGATAAAGAGTTCGACGTTAAGAGTTACGTCGATGCAAGCTTTAACACCTATCTGGATGACTATGAGTAGAAAAACCAGATATGTATAATGGAGAAACCATTTGGAATAGCTCCAAGTGGAACTTGGTAGCAGCATCTACGATATGACATAAAGTTTTGCGAAGTACATGCGGATCTGATTGTTGCAGACCCGTTGACTATAAACTCTCTCACAAGCATAACATGATCAAACCCAGAACTCATTGAGTGTTAATCACATAGTGATGTGAACTAGATTATTGACTCTAGTAAACTCTTTGGATGTTAGTCACATGGTGATGTGACCCGTGAGTGTTAATCACATGGCGATGTGAACTAGATTTTTGACTCTAGTACAAGTGGGAGACTATTAGAAATATGCCCTAGAGGCAATAATAAATTGGTTATTATTATATTTCCTTGTTCATGCTAATCATTTATTATCCATGCTAAAATTGTATTGATAGGAAACTCAGATACATGTGTGGATACATAGACAACACCATGTCCCTAGTAAGCCTCTAGTTGACTAGCTCGTTGATCAATAGATGGTTACAGTTTCCTGACCATGGACATTGGATGTCGTTGATAACGGGATTACATCATTAGGAGAATGATGTGATGGACAAGACCCAATCCTAAGCCTAGCACAAGATCGTGTAGTTCGTCTGCTAAAGCTTTTCTAATGTCAAGTATCATTTCCTTAGACCATGAGATTGTGCAACTCCCGGATACCGTAGGAATGCTTTGGGTATGCCAAACATCACAACGTAACTGGGTGGCTATAAAGGTGCACTATAGGTATCTCCGAAAGTGTCTGTTGGGTTGGCACGAATCGAGACTGGGATTTGTCACTCCGTGTAAACGGAGAGGTATATCTAGGCCCACTCGGTAGGACATCATCATAATGTGCACAATGTGACCAAGGAGTTGATCACGGGATGATGTGTTACGGAACGAGTAAAGAGACTTGCCGGTAACGAGATTGAACACGGTATCGGGATACCGACGATCGAATCTCGGGCAAGTACTATACCGGTAGACAAAGGGAATTGTATACGGGATTGATTGAATCCTTGACATCGTGGTTCATCCGATGAGATCATCGTGGAACATGTGGGAGCCAACATGGGTATCCAGATCCCGCTGTTGGTTATTGGTCGGAGATATGTCTCGGTCATGACTGCATGGTTCCCGAGCCCATAGGGTCTACACACTTAAGGTTCGATGACGCTAGGGTTATAGGGAAAGTATGTACGCGGTTACCGAATGTTGTTCGGAGTCCCGGATGAGATCCCGGACATCACGAGGAGTCCCGGAATGGTCCGGAGGTAAAGATTGATATATAGGAAGTGAGGATTTGGCCACCGGAAGTGTTCCGGGCATCACCGGTTATGTACCGGGACCACCGGAAGGGTCCGGGTGTCCACCGGGAGGGGCCACCAGCCCCAGAGGCTTGCGTGGGCCAATAGTGGGAAGGGACCAGCCCCTAGGTGGGCTGGGGTGCCCCCCACCAAGGCCCAAGGCGCCTCAAGAGAATATGGGGGCAAACCCTAGGGCAGATGGGCCCTAAGGCCCACCCCAGGTGCGCCTCCCCCTCTCCCCCCTTTGGCCGCCACCCCAGATGGGATCTGGGGCTGCCGCACCCCTTGGGGTGGGAACCCTAGAGGGGGCGCAGCCCCCTCCCCTCCCCCTATATATAGTTGAGGTCTAGGGGCATCCCAATACACGAGTTATTCTCTCCCAGGCGCAGCCATACCTCTCTCCCTCCTCGTCTCTCGTAGTGCTTGGCGAAGCCCTGCTGGAGTTCCGCGCTCCTCCACCACCACCCCCACGCCGTCGTGTTGCTGCTGGACGGAGTCTTCCCCAACTTATCCTTCTCCCCTTGCTGGATCAAGGCGTGGGAGACGTCACTGGGCTGCACGTGTGTTGAATGCGGAGGCGCCGTGGTTCGGCGCTTAGATCGGAATCAACCGCGAACTGAATCGCTACGAGTACGACTCCTTCATCCGCGTTCTTGCAACGCTTCCGCTTAGCGATCTACAATGGTATGTAGATGCACTCCCCTTCCCCTCGGTGCTAGATTACTCCATAGATTGATCTTGGTGATGCGTAGAAAATTTTAAATTTCTGCTACGATCCCCAACAATTGGTAGGTGTAGGATTTTGAGTTGAGCATCACATGGAAATTTTTCCTTAGTATTTCCTCGACCCCCTTTAACAGTACGGTGTTTCCTATGACTCAAGAAAGAGAAAATGAAACTACGAAAACAAAAGTCTTCACGCTTCATGTTCCTCAAATGAATACCAAGTCTTCAAGGTCACACCAATTTCTTCACTTTCAAAGTCTTCAGATATCCAAAGTCTTCAGTCGAAGAACTTCATTTTTAGGGGTCGACTTTCTCTGTAAATATCAAACTCCTCATAGACTATTAGACCTGTGTACACTCATAAACACATTAGTCCCTTAACCTATAAGTCTTCAATACACCAAAATCACTAAGGGGCACTAGATGCACTTACAATCTCCCCCTTTTTGGTGATTGATGACAATATAGGTTAAGTTTTCAACGGAGATAAACATATGAAGTGTAAATACTGATATTGAGGAATTTGATAGCAAGATATAGAAGAACTCCCCCTGAAGATGTGCATAGTGAGGAATTTGCTTTTGAAGCAATGCACACTTGAAGAGTAAATCATGGAGATCTCCCCCTATATCTTGTAATTCATACACGCATTTGACATAATATATGAAGAATTTGAAATGCATGATGAAATATGGTGACTGATGTAATTCAGCATGCTTGTAATAACATTAATGAGGAATAAGCATGCAGAAGAAACAGCAAAAGTATCAGGCCACCATAGAGTTTAAGTTTACAACTCGATCCAACAAAGTCATCAGAAGAACGAGAGTTGTAACTTAGATAGACCCGCTTGAAGACTAACTCAAATTTCTCCCCCTTTGTCATCAAATGACCAAAAGGTTCGAAAATGAGGACTAACGCCCCTGAAGAATATCAAGTTGATGAAGGAGCGCCAGCGTTGTTGGGGTCGTTTGTTGATGTAGGGCCTGCCGCAGTGTCGTCCAAGTCTTCATGTTCATCGGTGTCGCGCGATGAAGAATAGGAGCTGGCCACCAAGGACGGAACCTTGACCTTCTTGTATTTCTTCGGTGGAGGTGCAGACCAGTCAAAGTCCTCCTTGAGACCCATTTTCTTTAGATCTTCTGCGCTTTAAATGTGCGACAGAACAGCCCAGGTGCGGTTGAGGGTTTCATGAAGGTAGTAATGGTTTTTCTTCACTGCATTGTGGGTAGCAGTCATGTTGTGAAGAATTGAACCAAACTGACGCTTGACCCATTTGTGATTGCGATCAACCTTCTGGTGAAGACTGAGGAGAAGCTCACGGTCAGTCATCACCCTGGGAGCTGTGCCTTGAGGATTTGGCTTGGTTGCGTTGGCGGAAGAGTCATGGGTGGCAGAGTCATCATTGGTGGAGTAGGATGCAGCCTTATGAAATTGACCATCCAATGGACGAATGCCTTCATCAATAACAACAGTAGCCTTGCCCTTTTCATCAGCTGAGGAAAATGTCCGTTTGAGGACTTCAATCGGGGGTAAGTAGCTGCAATGGTTCAGTGTATCAGCTTTGTAGTTGAGTGAAGACCTTGTTCTGATGAATCTCATAATCCACGGAGCATAAGGCTTCAACTCAAAAGGTGACATTGCGACATTTGCCAGAGTCCTCATGAAGAAATCATGGAAGTTGACGGGAACGCCATGAATGATATTGAAAAGCAGATTCTTCATGATGCCAACGACTTCTTCTTCATTCGAGTCGTGGCCCTTGATAGGACTCAATGTCTTTGTCAGAATGCGATAGACAGTCCGAGGCACATATAACAATTCCTTCACAAGGAATTTTGTTCTTGGGGCCTGACCTGGCTTCAATGGCTTCATCAGCACTTGCATATAGTGATCTATAAGCTCAGGTTCACTGTAGACGCAACGAGCAGCTTCAAGGGGAGGACTGAGAGGCAAAGCACGAAGCAATTCAGTAGCTGGTGCCTTGTAGTGAGTATTTTCAGACATCCAGTCCAGCACCCATGAATTCACATCTTCAGAGTCTCCGGTGATGTGCAGAGTTGCATAAAATTGAAGAATGAGCTCTTCATTCCAATCACATATATCAGTGCAGAAATTTAACAGACCAGCGCCGTAAAGAACACTGAGGACTAGCACGAAGCACAGCAGAGATTCCATATCCATGTGAGGAATGTGCTCATGATCGAAGACCTTGTCTTTGTTGAACAGCACTGAGGAATAAAAATTTGCTTGGCTGGCAGTCCAGAAACACCTCTTCCTAATGCGAGCAGAGTCATAGGGGTTGTAACCAGTGAAGAATGCGTGCTCGCCGAAGAAATCATTAGCCTTGAATTTTTGCTTCCTTGAGAATGGATCCTTTGGCTTGGGCAGAGGATTGTCAGTCAGTTGCATTACAACCTCGGGAATCGCAATCTCAGGTTCTTCAGGCTGAGGAATTTCTGGTTCCTCTTCAGTGGCAGCCTGGGTCTTCAATTCTTCACTTTCATTTTCTTCAGCACTAGTGGCTGGAATTTCTTCATGAGCTTAATCAGATCCCATTTGAACTGTAGTTGCTGGGGACTGAGGAATTTGTTGCAATGGTGTGAAGAGTGGAGAGTTGGGGTGCTGACTATCCCAAAAGTCATCATTCATCACTGGTGTGGTACAGCCAATGTCCACGTCTTCATCTTCTATTTCTTCAACGCCGGCCTCTTCAGCAGTAAACTAAGGCATAGGCGAGGAAACTGTGGGGGTTGAAGGGATTTTATCCACTTCAATTTCTTCATCCATCTGCTCTGACGAAGCAGCAGAAGGATTTTCTTCATCAGATCCGCTAGGGATCACATATTCTTCATCAAAAGGGATGATTTCCTTTGATGGCACGGAGGAGACATGAACAACATCAATTGGATTAGCAAATGAGCTTGTCAATTTCTTCATCTTCTTCGGTGCTGAAGAATCTGAAGGAGCTGATGCTTTCCTTTTCTTCACTGCTGCACGCTCTGCAGCCTTGGTCTTCTTCACATCTAATGCAGATGGAAGAATTGGAGTTGGGGTAGGCGCAGGAGGAGTAGAGGAATGTGGTTGATTTTCTTCAGGCACAACTGATGCAGTTGCACTGGCCTCTTCATTTTCTAAAGGCGCACCACTAGTGGATGCCCTGACAATTTCATTAGTGGCTGTAATGCAGTCATCAGCCCTGGAACTCACATTTTCTTCAGCAACCTGAATGTCATCAGCGGTGCTGGCATGTTCTTCAGTTGGCTGAGCAGATGCTTCAACCTGAGGAATTTTTTGTTGCGATGGGGCTGCAACATTGGAGGCGAACTTATCAGTCAATTTAACAAACCTGACCTTGGCTCCTTTCCAATCAGCATAGTAAGCATTGAAATCATCGCTGAGGACTTTGATTTCAGACTGGATCTTCACAAGTTCATCAGTTGTCATAGAGACAACGTTGTTCTTCAGGAATTTCTCCTTCCTGTACTGCGCTTTCTTGAGCTGCCTGGCCTTCCCAAATTTCCATTTCTCTTCTTGGATGAAGGCAGTCAGCATATGACTTTGGCCAGGAGTCAGCTTGAAGTCAGGCATAGGAGTGTTTGGGTCCTTGTGCCAGAGATCAATGTAATCGAGGATCAACTTTGGATCCAAAAGCAGAGGCACATTTGTGCCCTTGGCTCTAGCGGCCCTGACTTGCCTATCTCTGATGATTTCAGCAAGTTCTTCATCATCAGCTTCGTCTTCTTCAGACGACACTTGGAAGGCAACCTGCTTCTTGTGAGGACTTGGGCGAGAGCCTCGTCCAGCAGTGGTCTTTGTCTTCAGCAGAGAGGGTCCTGTTAAAGAATTTGGCGCAGCTGAGGAACTAGCTGAAGCTCCTGAGGCAATAGAGATGCCTGTAGTCCTTTGGCACGTGGCAAGATGCATAGGTGCTGAGGATTTGGTCGGAGCAGCTAAGGACTTTGGAGGAGCAGGAGCAGCGTGAGGAATTGGCCGTGAGGGCATTGAAGGTGAAGCACTTGGCTTACGCGCATGCTTCTTTGCCATGGATTTCTTCGGCTTGACAGAGACCCCAGCGGCAGCAGCAGCAGCAGAGTCTTCATTGAATTTCCTCACTGCTTCTCTAGCTTGTTTAGCCAGCTTGGCCTGGCGCTTGGCCCATTCATCAGGATAATCTTCACCACGCTTGAGGCTGGTGAGATCAGCTTCTTGGCCAGGTGCCAACGGAGGTCTTGAGCATGGAGGATTGAGTGCGGATTTCTTCATGTATTTGGGAGTCACATACCTGTACTCCCTCCACTCTCTTTCCCATCTCCTCTCTATCTTCTGAATGCGCACCTTGCGCTGATTCTTATCTTCCTCAGGGGGTGTGCAGTACCCAGCATAGATGTCCTCAGGGATTTCAAATGCAGTGTTGATCTCAGGCCTCTTTCCTCCTTTCTGTGGCTTCTTTCCATCAGCCATTTTCTTCAGATGAGGAATTTGAACAATTGAATTCTCTGAAGAAGTATGCAACCTTTCTTCAAGGAACGCTGCAAATGAGTTAAGTTGATGAGAACCTAGTGATTCAGCTGCGGACATGAGTACCTGTGAACAGAGTATAGTTGCGAGGAATTTGAAGAGGTCATATGCGTTCTCAGAAGATTTTTCAAAAAGAACAAGTTTGAGGAATTTAACCAGATGAGTCTTGAAGAATTTCACTAAGCGTTCTTTGTCTTAGGTTCCAGAGTTGTATAGATCGAAGATCCACACAATTGAGGAATCTTGAAGAAAAATTATTGCTTAGAGAAACGAATAAGGAACAGATGACATGTGAGGTGTTTAGTGTGTGAAGAATTTGAAGAATAAACACCTTTGAAGATTTTGTTGAAATCATTTGAATCAAAGAGGGCAGTAAAAGTAACTTTTAATTACCCTGAACGAAGAACACGACGAACTGTGAGGTAGAGATGAGAAGTCCGTCTGTGCAGATCTTCCATGCCCTAACTCGGTGGAGGAAGACGGCTACGGCGGCGGCGGAGTGAAGATTTCCGCGGCCGGCGTGAGTACGGCGGCGACGAGGTCGAGGCAGTGAAGCTCTTCCTCACCGGCGACGATGAAGTAGCGGTGGCGCTAGGGTTTGAGAAGCTCGAGCTGGAGAGAGGTCGAGCGGAGTAAAGTAAGTGAGGAAGGGGAGAGGGGGTATTTATAGCCACGGTGAAAAACTGTTCGCCCGAAGAAATAGGACGAACGTGCCCCTGACCCTTGTCATTCGCTTGACATGTGTCACCCACGTACTGAGAAGTGGAGATCGTGGGTGAATAGATAAGTATTTCGTGGGATACGAAACGGTTTGAGCGGCAACGCCGAAAATTTGGATAAGATAAGTTAAAAGTTCCGTTCGCAAATTCTTCAGCTGACAAGGACACAGTGAAGATTTTGAATGAGTTTCAACTAGAATGCACATGAAGAATTTGTGAATAGATTGGGTTGAGTATAGCATAGAGGGGGAAGGGTCCGATCACATTCACTTAGCGGAAAAAACCAACTTGAAGAATTAGCCATAAGTGAATGCTGTAGAGGACATAAACTCATATATATATATATATATATATATATATATATATATATTTAGCCAATGAAGAAAAACGACGGAGAAGGTGAAGACAATGCAAAGTTGAAGAACATGAACAATTGAGGAATTTCAAAAACCGGAAAAAAAACTCAAATTGAAGATTTTCAACTTTTGTGGTGGCGTGACCCACCGTATAAGAATGATGATTTCAGACACCGCGTACAATTGTCATAGGGCTCTGAGAATCAAATTCTTCATTAATTTCTTCACACTTAGGGTGTTATTCTTCATTGGTTGAAGAAAAACGTTTCTTCATGTGTTGCACATCTAAGTCATCAATTTTGCATAAGTGTTAGGATGAGTGTCCTTTTCAAAGAACATTCGAAGATTCTAGGATAATTAGCTCACACCGCAACTTGCTAAATCTCTTCTCATCCAAGGGCTTTGTGAAGATATCGGCTAGCTGTTCTTCATTCTTCACATGCTCAATAGAAATGTCGCCCTTCAACACATGATTGCGAAGAAAATGATGACGAATCTGAATGTGCTTTGTCTTCGAGTGCTGAACTAGGTTGTGAGCAATCTTGATGGCACTCTCATTGTCATAGAAGAGAGGCACATTCTTCACGTTGACGCCGTAGTCCTTGAGAGTTTGCTTCATCCACAGCAATTGAGCACAGCAAGAACCTGCAGCAATGTACTCAGCTTCAGCAGTAGATAGTGATACGCAGTTCTGTTTCTTCGAGGACCAACAGACCAAAGATCGTCCGAGGAAATGACATGTACCAGATGTTGACTTGCGGTCCACACGATCACCAGCATAGTCAGAGTCAGAATATCCAATGAGATCAAAAGCTGATCCCTTGGGGTACCATAATCCAAGTGTTGGTGTGTGAGCTAGATATCGAAGAATATGTTTCACAGCCTTATGGTGTGACTCCTTCGGTGTAGCTTGAAATCGGGCACACATGCAAACACTAAGCATAATATTTGGCCTAGATGCACATAAATACAATAAAGAACCAATCATGGAGCGGTATACCTTTTGATCGAAGTCAATACCATTTTCATCAGTGCACATGTGGCCATTTGTGGGCATCGGAATTTTGACGCCTTTGCAATCTTGCATGCCAAATTTCCTCAGTACATCCTTGAGGTATTTCTCCTGAGATATGAATATGTCATTGTGCTGTTGACGAATTTGAAGACCTAAGAAGAATTTCAACTCTCCCATCATAGACATTTTATATTCTTCACTCATCATATAGGCAAATTCATCACTATAACGTTGGTCAGTACAGCCAAAGATAATATCATCAACATATATTTGGCACACAAACAATTCACCATCATAAGATTTAGTGAAAAGAGTAGGGTCGAGTGAACTGGGTTTGAAGGCTTTCTTCATGAGGAATTTCTTCAAAGTATCATACTATGCCCGAGGGGCCTGCTTGAGGCCATAGAGGGCCTTATTGAGTCTGAAGACTTTGTCAGGATGCTTTGGATCTTCAAAACCTGAGGGTTGAGCAACATATACTTCTTCCTCAAGCTTACCATTGAGGAATGCACTTTTCACATCCATTTGATATAAAGTGATATCATGATGGTTATCATAAGCAAGTAATATGCGAATAGCTTCAAGTCTAGCAACAGGTGCAAAAGTTTCATCGAAATCAATTCCTTCAACCTGTGTGTAGCCTTGAGCTACAAGCCGTGCCTTATTCCTCACCACAAGGCCATTTTCATCTTGCTTGTTGCGGTAGATCCACTTTGTGCCAATGATATTGTGCTTGCGAGGATCTGGACGTTTAACCAGTTCCCATACGTTGTTGAGTTCGAATTGATGTAATTCTTCTTGCATGGCCTGAATCCACTCAGGCTCCAGAAATGCTTCATCTACCTTAGTGGGCTCTGTGATAGAGACAAAAGCATAGTGCCCACAAAAGATAGATAAATGTGAAGCTTTTGAGCGTGTGAGAGGAGCTGGTGCTTCAATGTCATCGATGATCTTTTCAACTTGCACTTCTTTTGCAACGCGAGGATGAGCAGGTTGTCGTCGAGGAATTTGATCAGCATTTTCTTCAGCACCATTTTCTTCAGGTGCATTAGCTCGACGTTCTTCATGTTCTGGAATGAATTCTTCAGCAGATTATTCGGTAGGAATGACATCCTCAGTAGCCTTGAACTTGATAGTTTCCACAGGTGATGGTTCATCTATCACAGAGGGTAGGTGCTCTCTTTGCAAGCCATTAGTTTCATCGAACCGCACATCTACAGTTTCAACAACCTTGTGAAGAACGTTGTTGAAGAATCTGTAGGTGTGCGAGTCCTTTCCGTAACCAAGCATAAAACCTTCATGTGCTTTCGGTGCAAATTTAGCATTATGATGAGGATCTCTAATCCAACATTTAGCACCGAAGACTTTGAAATAACTCACATTGGGTTTCTTGTCAGTGAGGAGTTCATAGGCAGTCTTCTTGAAGAATTTGTGAAGATATACCCTGTTGATGATGTGGCACGCAGTATAAATTGCCTCAATCCAGAAGTGACGAGGCGTCTTGTACTCATCAAGCATAGTGCGAGCCATCTCAACAAGAGTTCTGTTCTTGCGCTCCACGACGCCATTCTGCTGAGGAGTATAAGGAGCAGATAACTCATGAGTAATACCAAGTTCATCAAGATAGTCATCAAGACCAGAATTCTTGAACTCAGTTCCATTGTCACTTCTGATGTGCTTGATCTTCACACCAAAGTTGGTTGAAGCCCTCAAGGAAAATCGTTTGAAGACTTCCTGCACTTCATGTTTGTAAGTAACAATGTGTACCCATGTGTATCGAGAGTAATCATCAACAATAACAAAGCCATAGAGAGATGCGTCATTTGTGACTGCTGAGTAATGGTTAGGACCGAAGAGATCCATATGAAGCAATTCAAATGGTCGAGTAGTGGTCATGATAGTCTTCGTTGGATGCTTAGCCTCGGCTGGTTGCGGTCCTGTAGAGAAATCAACAATATACAAGTCTCCTCTCCTAAAGCCTTCGAAGACTTTGGAATTGTCAGCTTCCATAACCACAACACAACGATACTTGCCAAAGACAACTACCATATCAAGATCACAAAGCATTGATACATACATGAGGTTGTATCCTAAGGACTCGACAAGCATGACTTTGTCCATGTGTCGATCCTTTGTGATCGCAACCTTACCTAGACCCAATACCTGACTTTTGCCTTTGTCAGCGAAGATGATATGCTTCAGATGCGATGGTGATAAGGGAGCATCCATCAATAGATTCTTGTCACCAGTCATGTGATTTGTACATCCACTATCGAGGACCCACTCAGTGGCTTTGGGTTGATCATCCTGCAGATGAATTAGTGCAGCTTACGAACTTCATATACTTCATCAGTGAAGAATATGACATCACAATTCATCAGACCAATTTCATCAAGCAATGCAACAGTTAAAAACGGTATGAGGACGTGAGAAATGAAAGTTCATTTCTTCATGATTAGCCTGCATCCTTTCAGGCACTTTTCAGGTCTCCAGCAAATTCTTCAGACGTTAAAGTACTCTGTGTGGCATAGAAGAGTTCATCACTCTGCGAGCTCCATACGAGAAAGGTGGCATAGAAGCCAATCCATTTTGTTTCACATAAGAGGAGTTAGGGTAAGCATATGAATAAGCAGAGAAATTCTTCGAGGACTTATGAACATAATGATTAGAAGAATAATGCTCATATTCATAGCCCTTAGCTCTTCCCTGCGAAACAGAGTTGTTAGCACGATGATGTTCATATGAGGACTTTGATCCTTTTGAGGAATATGATCCACATGAGGAATTCGATCCGTATGAGGACTTGGATCCATATGAAGAATTTGGTCCATATGAAGAATTTGATCTGGGGTTCCTATTCTTCACAGGTGGTGTCATGAGGACATTCACCTGAAGACTTTCAAGGCACCTTTTGGGAACCCATATTTTCTTCATAGGAGAACCGTTCTTGTAGTTAGTGCCAACATATCTAGCAAATACTTCACCATTCTGATTTTTAAACAGTTTATAGTTGGAGTCAAATGACTCATCAGAAGAATGAGAAGATTCACATGTAAAGCCAGATAAATTAGATGGATCAACTGGAGGTCCCTTTGCAGCAACCCATGAGGTTTTGGGGTACTGCTCAGGCTTCCAATATGTACCATCAGCATTGAGTTTCCTCTCAAAGGCAATACCCTCTTTCCTATGGTTCCTGTTGAGGATCTGCTTTTTAAGCACATCACAAAGAGTCTGATGCCCTTTGAGGCTTTTGTACATGCCTGTCATGTACAATTCCTTTAGCCCTGCATCGTCAGTGATATTAGCAATGTCCTCATATGAGGAATTAGTGATAGCAGAGACAGTTGAAGAATTTGTAGCATTAGAAGCATTTGAACATTCAGGTGAAGAATTAGCAGATTCACGTTCAATGCATTTCAAACATGGAGGAACAAATTCTTCCTGAGCAGCGCTGATTTGTTGAGCAAGTAATGAATCGCGCTCCTTCTGAAGATCTTCATAACTCACTCTTAGCTTCTCAAGATCTTGCTTTCTTTGAATAAATTCATAGGAAAGCTTCTCATGATCAGATAAGAGAGTGTTATGTTGATCTTGAAGGGTGTCATACTTAGTATGAAGTCTCTGAAGACTTTCAGCGAAAGCTTTTGACTGATCCATTTCTTCACCCAACATATCATCGCTCTTATTTAGCATGTATTGAACTTTTTCCAAAGCTCTTTGTTGTTTAGTGGCAAGGGAAGCAAGTTTGACATAGCTGGGTCCAAATTCATCACCAAATTCATCATCACTTGACTCGGATAGGTAGCATTCAGTTACCTCAGCACTTTTTGCCATAAGGCATGATGAAGAGGATGATGATTCTGGTTCGAATGTCATCGCTTTAAGAGATTCCTTGAAGTCCTCAAACCAAGGATCATGACGGGTTCGATGACCTTCATAGACCTCAGAGAGACGGTCCCAGATAAGCTTCGCATGATTGAGATGCATGATGTTCCTGAACTGATTTTGAGACAGACAGGAGCAGATGACATCCTTCACTGTGAGGTTGAGAAGAGTGTACTTGCGAATGTCATCAGCTTCCGCCATCTTGCACAGATCGGTAAGACCAATCTCAGTGACGGTCCACAGTTCGCTGTTCATCGCCATGAGGCGCTTCTTCATCATGGCCTTCCACTTGGGATACTCGTGACCGTCAAAGATGGGGCATGTCACTTTCTTCATACCTGTGGTCGACATAACTAAAACTCCAGGCGGTTAAACCAAAATAACACAGAACAAGGGAGTACCTTGCTCTGATACCAATTGAAAGTGCGTTATATCGACTAGAGGGGGGTGAATAGGCGATTTTTATGAATTCTTCACTGAGGAATTTGCCAGTGAGGAAATTCCTTAGCGAAGAACTACTTGCAGTGGAATAAGTACTCAAAAGTATGCATAGCAGAACACAAGCATGGTCATCATGATGAAATGAAGACAAGCACAGACTACAGAAAGCGTAAACACAGGATAACACAGGATGAAGACAAACAGACTGAAGAAATTGAACTGAGGAGATTGAGAAAGTCTTCAGTCAAAGTCTTCAAACACAGATATGAACAAGTGCACAACACAGTTATGAGGAAATGAAAGAGTTGAGGAAATAGAACCGGTTGGCTTGGTGAAGACAATGATTTGGTAGACCAGTTCCAACAGCTGTCTCAGTTGTACATCTGGTTGGAGCGGCCAGGAATTTAAACCTGAGGACACACAGTCCTCACCATATTCTCCTTGAGCTAAGGTCACACAGACCTCGCCCAGTCACTCGTGGTAAGTCTTCAGGTGACTTCCGAACCTTCACAAACTCAGTCACTCGGCGATCCACAATTCCTCTTGGATGCTCTAGACCATGACGCCTAACCGTCTAGAAGAAGCACAGTCTTCAAAGGTAACAAGCGTCGGATCCACGCAGCATCAATCTCTTCAGTGATGCTCAATCAGTTTGGGTTTGTAGGTGCTTGGGTTTGGGTTTTCCTCACTTGATGATTTTCGCTCAAAGTCCTCGGAGGATGGGATGCTCTCAAATGACAAGTGTCAGTTTCTCTCAGAGCAGCCAACCAACTAGTGGTTGTAGGGGGCGGCTATTTATAGCCTAGGGAGCAGCCCGACATGATAAGACATAAATGCCCTTCAATGATATGACCGTTAGGTGGATATGATATTTTGGGACAGCTGGCGCGTAGCACAGCAACGGTCGGAAATTTGAGTATCAAATTCCTCAGGGCTATCATGTTCCTCACTTTGTAGGCAATTCGCACTGGCGAATTCCTAACTCCTCAGTCACAACAAATTCCTCAGCGACCAGAAGAACTTCGTCTCTGTCACTGAAGAATATGACCGAACTGTATGAGATTTCCAATGGCTTCACTCGAAGGGATTGGTAGGTGTAGGATTTTGAGTTGAGCATCACATGGAAAATTTTCCTTAGTATTTCCTCGACCCCCTTTAACAGTACAGTGTTTCCTATGACTCAAGAAAGAGAAAATGAAACTACGAAAACAAAAGTCTTCACGCTTCATGTTCCTCAAATAAATACCAAGTCTTCAAGGTCACACCAATTTCTTCACTTTCAAAGTCTTCAGAAATCCAAAGTCTTCAGTCGAAGAACTTCATTTTTAGGGGTCAACTTTCTCTGTAAATATCAAACTCCTCATAGGCTTATAGACCTGTGTACACTCATAAACACATTAGTCCCTTAACCTATAAGTCTTCAATACACCAAAATCACTAAGGGGCACTAGATGCACTTACATAGATGCATGCTGGATAGCGGTCGATGTGTGGAGTAATAGTAGTAGATGCATGCAGGAGTTGGTCTACTAATCTTGGACATGATGCCTATGTAATGATCATTGCCTGGATATCGTCATAATTATTTGAATTTCTATCAATTTCGCAACAGTAATTTGTTTACCCACCGTTTGCTATTTTTCTCGAGAGAAGCCACTAGTGAAACCTTCAGCCCCCGGGTCTTCTTTCTCATATATTTGCCTTGCGATCTATTTTTCCTTTGCATTTTTATTCAGATCTATTAAACCAAAAAATAAAAAATACCTTGTTGTGTTTTATCTTTATGTATTTTATTTGGCGTTCGATCTATCAATCTACTACAATTTACCTCACGTCTGCTTGCCTATCTTGAGGCGCCGTACCCCGAAAGGGATTGACAACCCCTTTAACTCGTCGGGTTGCGAGGTGTTGTTGTTTGTGTGCATGTGTTGTTTATGCTGTGTTGCTTGGTCCTCCTACTGGTTCGATACCTTGGTTTCATAACTGAGGAAAATACCTACCGTCGCTATGCTACATCATCCCTCCCTCTCCGGGGAAATACCGACGTGGTTGCAGCTACCATCAAGGAGAATTTCTTGCGCCGTTGCCGGGGAGGATCTTCGTCATAACCAGGTTCCTAATCACAAATCTCATCTCCTCGTAATTTACATTATTCTCCATTTGCCTCTCGTTTTCCTCTCCCCCACTTCACAAAAATTTGCCATTTTATTCGCCTCTCTTTTTCCGTTCGCTGTTTTCTCGTCGGATCTATTCTTTGCTTGCAATCATGAGTGATTTCGGTATGGCACCGACAGATATGGCCTGACTCCTAAGATTGGACGTACAGGCAATCTGGATGCTAAAACTTTTATCTTGGGGCAAGGGAACATTATGGGAAAAGAACGTATCCAAAAAAAATTCAATCGTGTTGGGAATCTAAGTCTTGATGATGCTCCTATACTTAAAACTACTAGATCTTATGCGGATGCTATTTCAGCACTAGTTCTGAAACTTGAAAGTAAATTTATTCGTACCCATCCTACTTTGCAAAGATTGTTTTTTGAGCTCCCCGATTTAAAGAATCCTAGGGCTAAAAAGTTGGCCACTCTCATTCTTATGAATGAGTTTGACTACATAATTCGGGAAGCTAGAGAAATCTTTGACTTTTATGGTATGAATCATGAAAAACAAGTGATAGATGAAATTCTTTACAATAGTGACTATGCTTTGAGACATTTTCTTGGGGATAATAAAATCTTTGATGAGAATCTCAAGAAGGAAGTCCCCGTTCTAGACATAATCCAACAAGTTTTTAATAATGTTAATCAACACTACTCTTGGATTGTTGCGGGAAATCAAAGGGGTTATGATGAAAACCATCTAAGGAATGCTAATGTTTCCATGGATAATATGTTTTATGTTGTGTTTACAAAACCCCATGATGAAAATACCTCAAAGAAAATTAGGAAGAAGAAGGATGTCAAAACTTAGATCCTTGCTTTATGCCTAGCTAAGGGCGTAAAACTATAGCACTTGTTGGGAGGCAACCCAGTGAATAAAATTTATTTTTACTTTTTGCATCTGTTCTTGAGTGTTAGAAAAATTATGCTACTGTTATGATTGTGTTTTTTTATGTTTTAATTAGTGTTTGTGCCAAGTAGAACCAATAGGATCTTCTTGGGAGATAGTTGTTTGATCTTGCTGAAAAAGACAGAAACTTTGTGCTCACGAAATTAATTCTTATTTTTATTCGAAAGAGATTTTGCCCTGATTTTTTTGCAGAAGATTAATATAAAAATTACCCTGGTCGTCCTATTTTGGTAGAATTTTTTGAGTTACAGAAGTATTCGTTTAAATCAGAATTCTACAGACTGTCCTGTTTTGACAGATTCTGTTTTCTTTGTGTTGTGTGCTTATTTTGATTGGCTCTATGGTTTTCTTTGATGAGTTTTTGCCATAGAAAAGTTGGAATACAGTAGATATAATACAAAAACAAAATAAGAATTTGTTTGATACAACACTTATAGTAGTGGTTTATTTTTCTTACACTAACGGATCTCACGAAGGTTTTGTTGAGTTTTGTGTGATTGAAGTTTTGAAGTTTTGGGTTATCTTACGATGGATGAAGGGAAGATGTAAGAGACTAAGCTTGGGGATGCCCCGGAATCCCAATCTATTATCCAAGAATGAGCAACCAACTAAGCTTTGGGATGCCCCCGAGTGGCATCCCTGCTTTCTTCCAACAACTATCGGTATTTTACTCGAGGCTATTATTTTATTCGTCACATGATATGTGTGTTTGCTTGGAGTGTCTTGTATGATATGTGTCTTTGCTTGTTTTATTTTGTGATTTAAGTCATCAATCCTTGCTGGACACACCTTTTTGAGAGAGCCAAAATTATATGATGACTTGTTAGAATTGCTCTCTATGCTTCACTTAGATTTATTTGAGAGTTAGTAAATTTTTGAAGAAATTCTCTCTTGCTTCACTTAAATTATTTTGAGAGAAAGAAAATTTGTTATGCTCATGATCTTCACTTATATTTGTTTGAGCTTATGAAAAGCAACACATAAAAGTTAGTCCCAAAGTGATAGATATCCAAGAAGGATAAAGTAAAAGAAAACGCCATGAAGATCATTGGACAAAATAAACTTGATTCTTAGTAATAGTTTTGAGATATGATGATGTGATACGTGAGTTATGTTGATGAGTAATTGTGCTCTAGTAAGAATATTGGTGTTAAGGTTTGTGATTCCCTATGCATGCACGAAAGTCAATAATCATGCAATGAAAATTATATCCTACTTGTGGTGCATTATTCGGTGTTAATTATGCTTAATGCTTGCTTATGAGATTATTCGTTTCTTGGTTGGTCGCTTCCCAATCTTTTGCTAGCCTTCATTTTGCACTAAGTATGACCTCTACTTGTGCATCCAAAATCCTTTGAACCAGTTTTGCCACATGAGTCCACTATATCTACCTATTTGCGGTATTCTTTTGCCGTTCTAAGAAAATTTGCATGTGCCATCTCTAATTTTCAAAATAAACTTCTCTTTTGTGTGTTTGTTTCGCTCGCGGAGTGGTGAAGGGTGGCTAATATTTTCCATGCTAGATGTGTTATTCTCAAGATGAGTGTTTATTCACTTGTCATTGCACGAGAGTAAGGCAAAGGTATTAGGGATGCCCAGTCCCGAAATGTAAAAATATATTTAATTTATGCTGTCAAATAATAAATTCCTTGAAATGTGTTGGTATGGAGGGCAACCTTGGATACGGCTAGCAATGGAAAGTGAAAGAATGGTGGAAAAAGGAATAAACTTTATTTTCTGTTTGGGAACCGCCTATGGCATATCTAGCATGTAAAGTGTTCGGAACTATAAGTCATTTTCGTTGGTGGGATGGATACACCTTCCAAAATGTTTTTATCTCTAAGTTTTTCGCTTTGAGCCCTGGCACCTCTACAAATCCCTACTTCCCTCTGCGAAGGGCCTTTATTTTACTTTATGCAATTTTTATTTTGAAATTTGAGTCTCCATCTTCTCTCATAAAAAGCACCAATTAGGAGGAAATATGATCGTGCTCAAGTATTGGGTGTAGTTAATATTCGAGTGTGTTTCATGAATGGATCAATGTTTGAGCATGATGGGCTAGGGATAACTTGTTTTAGCACTGATATTTTGAAAGACATGGTTGCTTGTTGATATGCTTGAGTATCTAAATTATTATGTCAAAACTAGACTATTGCTTTGAATCACATAAAAGTCCAAATGTCCATGCTATAAAGAAAAGAATATGATATTACTTGATGAACAACACTCCACATCAAAAATTCTGTTTTTATCACTTACCTACTCGAGGACGAGTAGGAATTAAGCTTGGGCATGCTGATACCTCTCCAACGTATCTATAATTTTTTATTGTTCCATGCTGTTTTTTATCAATCTTGGATGTTTTACAATCATTTTATATCATTTTTTGGTACTAACCTATTAACATAGTGCCAAGTACCAGTTGCTGTTTTTTCCATCGCAGGAAATCAATATCAAACGGAGTCCAAATCCCACGAAACTTCACGATGATTTTTTATGGGCCAGAAGGAAGGCAATGGGCCCTGGTTGCACCTGGGGGTGCCTGGAGGGGGACACAACCCACCAGGGCGCGCTAGGAGGACCAGGCGCACCCTGGTGGGTCGTGCCCACCTCGGGTGCCCCCCGGACCGCCTCTGTGCTCTATAAATACCCCAAAAATACCAAAACCCTAGGGGAGTCTATGAAATATTCATCCAGCCGCCGCAGAGTCCAGAACCACCAGATCCAATCTAGACACCATCACGGAGGGTTCACCACTTCCATTGGTGCCTCTCCGATGATGCGTGAGTAGTCCTTTGTAGACCTTCGGGTCCGTAGTTAGTAGCTAGATGGCTTTCTCTCTCTCTCGCTGAATTCTCAATACAATGGTCTCTTGGAGATCCATATGATGTAACTCTTTTTGCGGTGTGTTTGTCGGGATCTAATGAACTTCGAGTTTATGATTAGTCATATCTTTTTATATCCATGAAAGTTATTTGAGTTTCTTTGATCTCTTATATGCATGATGTCGAAAGTAGGCACTGCAAGGCAACATATGCATGATATGACTAACATCATCATGCCAAGTTATAGCAAACACCTTGGGGGGTAAATAGAAGTGGTCAGCTGCGTCTGAATCCGCATCAGAACTGATATCTTCCTCTGGATTACAATCTGGAGAGGGGGTGGGAGGGTTTGCCATTGAACCCACCATGGAGCAATGTCTGCATGACATTGTATTGCCGCGCAAAACTCTTATCTCTTTCTCTACATGTTTAGCATGACTGTGTACAATATCTGACATGCATACGGAAAAATATATAGTGAGATTATGTAAGGAGAGCATGCAGAAATCTAGAGTGATGGTAACAACCAGTGGATGGATCCAAAAATAATGATAGTAGGCTGATGATAGCTTTAATTTAATAAAAGGATAGATGATGATTGCTTTACTATTTGTTTCCCACCCAAGATGAACAACATAGGCATACCCTAGGTGAACCAGATAATAGACAGAGATACTATTCATTGCTGCCTCGATATGTGCCCCACAAATAATTTTAAAACTCAAGTTTGAACATTAATTTGGACTTGACTTGGAGTCTAAGAGGTGAGTAGGATGATAAAGTAGCAGGTAATATTAAGCAATGCATAACATACGCAGAAACAAAAGAGTGCGACCTCTCTTGTGGACCCATGTACTCCTCAGGTTCATCTGCTGAGCCGATGATGGTGATGCCGTTGCGGTGGGTGCCGGTAGTAGGGAAGGAGATCTGAGACGACGAAAGACAGTCAGGAGTCGTGATGTCTGGTTTGGTGGATGCTTCTGTCGTTGGAGTAGCTCAGGTGAGGTGGACGACGTCGCGGCAGGAGCAGGACAAACCACACAAAGTTTTCTTCGACACCTACCTGTAACTGAAGTAATTTTGTAAGGGCTCCTTTGGCTTGCAGGATTCTAAAAACGCAGGGATAGGAAAAACACAGGAACAGGATATGAATGCATGTGGGAAACAGAGCATTTGTAAACACAAGATTTCTGTCAACTTGGGTGTTTGGTTCATAGGAATTGGAAGAGCAGAGGAATGCAAAGAAACATGGCCAAATTAAAGTGAAACCATATGAAAGCGTGTACAGTTAGAATGTTATTCGGCCACTAATGCACTTGGTCTTGTTTTCATGCATAGGATTTTGAAAAGTAGGTTCAGGTGGATGTTTTGCTCCATTCCTTTCAACAAAATGCATGAATAATTGAATAGTAGAGTGCCATAGGAAAATTTCCTATTGCTATGTTTTTCCTTCACTTTTTCCTTTGAACCAAAATAGCCCTAATGGATTGACATGAATGTAGAGTAATAAGTGATGCGATAAGTGCACAACCTCTTTGCCATAGCCGTGTCGACCTCGGCATCATTGGGTTGGTCGCTGAAGAAGTTGAGGCAGAGGTGGCTGTCGGAGGTGTGGAGGAAGATCTGAGGAATCTGTAGATGGCGTCCAGGGCACTGCTTTGTTGTGATGGATGGTTCCGTCGTTGGAGCAGCTCCGACGAGTCGTAAGATGCTGAGGCTGAAGCGGTACAAGACAGACATCGTTAATCTCAAGTGGGATTCTAATAGCATCTCCAATAGATGATGCAAAATACATTACCAAAAAGTGATAGATGTAAAATTTACATCGCCAAAAAACCTGACTACAACTGTTAACTCTAGACTTAACTGTCGAAACTAAAATTTACTGTGGAATCTGAATGTTACTATCGAAAATGGACGCACTGGTAGCACAGAGGCACTTCACATGTATTTTAGGCCGCTCGTGCACTACTAGTAGAGAAACAGTGATCTAAATCTGCAGGCGATCGATGGGGAACACAGTAGCAGATAGCAGCCGGAGCAGCATCGCCTAGAGGAGTAGCGCGAACTAGAGCCAGAGAAGCAACTCATGTAGCTGAAGCAGACCGTGTATCAGCATCAGCAGCGCGAGTGAGAACAAGAGCAGAGCAGCAGCACGAGCGAGGGGGAGAGTAGAGCAGCAGCACGAGCAAGCGAGCGAGAGCTGGAGCAGCAGCAGTAGCAGTGCGAGCGCGCGAGAGCCGGAGCAGCAGCAGCAGATCCGACTAGTATGGACGCCCGCCTCCCTCTCACCCTCCCTCAGCATTCTCTAGCTCCATCGCGCAAATTCGTCTTTTCACTTTAGGTCGTTCACCCACGGTGTGTGTAGCCCCCCCAGCTCATTCTTTACGGCACACACCGATCGATATGCCTCACTAGCCAGGTGTGCCTACCACAAACACAAGCTTTCCCTCTTCTCTTCTCACCGTCCATGCCTCACTCCCGCCCCTCTTTTCATCGATCTCGTACTCGCACACTCCTTCCCCCTAGATATAGTATGCCTCTCGCACCACCTCCTAGATGCATCCATCTCTCTCTCTCTATCCTTCTCTCTGGGCCTTATTTGCTTCTAATACATATGATCAGTACATATACATAGGTCGACTTTAACTATTTTTCCCATGCATTGATCGACGTACCTCACAAGTTATGTCTCTCCTTTCTTCGACAAAGGACGATTGATCCTCCTATGTAGTTACGTCTGCTTACCACATCCATATCATCCCCCCTCATCATTCGTGCATGCCTCCTGACCCGTCTCTCACACGCACGTGCATAGATAGGCAGGCATCTCCTCTCTTATTGATATTGCAGGCGTTCCCTCCATTTGTCTAGCAAGCCTCTCCCACCCTTTGTGAGAAGCAACTCCACCACCAACCCCTCCAACACTCTAGCTCTGTCTCTCTCCCAACCTTATTCCTCTCCTACACATATGCTTGGATGCTGATCGATCTCCCTCGATACATAAGGTAGGTCTCTCTCCTCCTCCACACATATACCGGCAATTGTACCTCTATAGTTAGGTGTCTCCCCCCACACACACCGGTAGTCAAGCGATGTAGGTAGGTATCCATGCCACAAAGACAAAATGCACATGTCCCCTCTCACGTTCCAGTAGGCCAGTCACCCCATATCTTTGACGTGGGCACACACAAATTCGATGGCACTCTTTACCGATCGCGTGCGCGCGCACACACACACATCATCCCTCTCTTCGATTCTATGGATACCTCACCCCGATTATACTTCCACTCTCTTCTCGTGGATCGACCCTTCTATATATATGATATATCCAGGCCTCTGTTTCACACACATTGCATATGTTACATTTTTTGATTGAAATATCATCGACACATATTCCCTGTCTACCTCTCACGCCCTCCCAAAAGAAAACACTCACAAACCCACACACTATATGTCTCTATGTTTGTATCTCTATGATAACCCACAAGTATAGGGGATCGCAACAGTTTTCGAGGGTAGAGTATTCAACCCAAATTAATAGATTCGACACAAGGGGAGCCAAAGAATATTTGAAGGTATTAGCAGCTGAGTTGTCAATTCAACCACACCCGGAGATTAATTATCTGCAGCAAAGTGATCGGTAGCAAAGTAATATGATAGTTTTGATAATAGTGACAGCAGTAACAGTAACGGTAACAGTGATAGCAGTAGTTTTGTAACAAGTGCAACAGTAACGATAGTAGTAGTAACTTAGCAAGAACAATATAGGATAAATTCGTAGGCATTGGATCGGTGACTTGTTGGATGATATTCATCATGAGACAGTTATAACCTAGGGCGATACGGCACTAGCTCTAGTTCGTCAATATAATGTAGGCATGTATTCCGTAAATAGTCATACGTGCTTATGGAAAGAACTTGCATGACAACTTTTGTCCTACCCTCCCGTGGCAGCGGGGTCCTATTGGAAACTAAGGGATATTAAGGCCTCCTTTTAATAGAGAACGGGAACAAAGCATTAACACATATTGAATACATGAACTCCTCAAACTACGGTCATCACCGGGAGTGGTCCCAACTGTTGTCACTCCGGGGTTGCCGGATCATAACATGTAGTAGGTAACTATAACTTGCAAGATCGGATCTAGAACATGGATATAATTATAATGACATAAACGTATCGGATCCGAGTTCATGGCACCCGGGCCCAAAGTGACAAGCATTAAGCATGGCAACATCAATAGAACATAGTGGATACTAGGGATCAAGCCCTAACAAAACTAACTTGATTACATGATGAATCTCATCCAACTCCTCACCGATCAGCGAGCCTACGAAGGAATTACTCACTCCCGGTGGGGAGCATCATGGAATTGGCGATGGAGAAGGGTTGGTGATGACGAAGAACAAAGACCCCCCTCTCTGGAGCCCCAAACGGACTCCAGATCTGGCCTCCCGATGAAGAACAGGAGGTGACGGCGGCTCCGTCTCGTGGATCCGATAATTCTTTCTCCCTGATTTTTTTCTGGAAAAATAGGATTTTATAGCGTTGGTTTCAGGGTCTGTGGGCCCACTAGGTGGGGACAACCCACCTGGGCGCGCCCTGGTGGGTTGTGCCCACCCAGGTGCCCCTCTCTGGTGGATCTTGGCTCCAGAAATTCTTATTTATTGTATAAAAAATCCTCGCAAAGTTTGATTCCATTCCGAGAACTTTTATTCTGCACAAAAACAACACCATGGTAGTTCTGCTGAAAACAGCGTTAGTCCGGGGTTAGTTTCATTCAATTCATGCAAATTAGAGTCCAAAACAAGAGGAAAAGCGTAAGGAAAAGTAGATACGTTGGAGACGTATCACTGTGTCACATAACCCCACGTAGGTGGTGTACGTACACGAAGAGAATAGGTGCACGTACTCACGCTTCGTGCGCAGCTACACCCACGCGGGTACACGGTATAGCTCATTTCTGTATGAAATGGCAGCCCACGTGCTAATTTGAGCGTGTGTAGCGGTTGTTTACCTATGGAGGTCGTGTACCATGTGTGCACGAAACAAAGTTCGACTTGATGCATTGGCGCTTCATTTTTAAATAAAGTTATATCGCTCAATGGCACGTACATAGAATATAAAATGATTTTTATGGAGAAAAAGGTAGTCCGCTCCACTATATACAATGGAGCCTGCCTGCCGGGGTTTGTCTCTCTTCAGAGTATCTCACACAAGGCGGCGGTGGCCTCTCTCTCTCTCACCGTTGGTCACTGATCCGGCTGTATCGCGTCCACCGGCGGAAAGGGACGATGTGCATCGTTTCTCTGTTCGACGGCACCGAAGCAGCACGTCCCTATCTCCTGTACCCGTCGTTCTCTCTGACCAAGCTCCGGCGTGGTAGGGCCTATGCCACCTGTTCGCTGCCGCAGTATGGGCAGATCCCGCCCGCCGCCACTCTCCTAGTTACATCCCGATGACCCCCAGTTATCCCCTCCGGCCTTGCTCCAATACCCTTCTTCCCACGTCGCTGCATGTGGAAAATCTTGCATGTGGATCTTCCATAGTTCTTTGCCCAAAACGTATCTCGTCCGGCGTACTTTCCATATTGCTATCTCGTCCTCACACCGTTTTAGACAAACATAGCCGTGTTGTTATCTTCCCTTAGGACAAGGAATATGCTTCTTTTTTGTCATCATATGTGTCATCAACTATTATTGGCCAGCAATTGTTTCCTTTCTAACTCTTTTTTTCAAACAGGGCTATCCATTTCACCTTGTTGCTATTGCGAATTTTTGGTGAACTGCACAAATCACTTTTTTCTTAAGAGTGTTTTGTGCAGTTGTACTAAAATGTCACACGGGCAACGTCTCTACATTTCAGTGCGACTGCACAAAGGGAGATTGGTTTTGCTCTATCCTCCTCATCCAACTCCGAGCCGAATCTTCTCCAACTATTTGATTAATCTTCTCCAACTAGTTAGTCTTAAGAGAGACTGCAAAGGTGACCGGCTTCTATTTGTGTGATTATTGTTTCATCAACAGTCCTCTATTATTGTAATCACACTTAATATCTATGGAACAAGTACGCTCAGCTCTATTTTAGTGGAACTGCACAAAATGATCGGAATGTTGCATGCTCTTGGCAGCTACTTTTTTCCCAACATGCCTTGTTGATTTGGACAGAGTAGGGGGGAAGTTGTTGCCAATGAAAGCATGGATCAATTTTAATTTAACACCTTCTCACAACTTTGTTTTCAGTTGTGATGTAAATATTAGCTTTGATCTGCTAATCATTAAGATGCATTAGCAAGGAGGTTAGTTTTTTATTTTTTTCAGAAAGAGCATGGATGGCAAGACACACGAAACAAAAGTTGAAAGCTCAGAGCATTGTACAATTTCATGTTGCTGGAAAATTATTTGCATAGTACGTCAATTATGTAAACAAATGTTGGAAGCTTGATAGCATTGCAAGAAGCCTCTTCAGCATCCGGGTCCATGTTCCATGCACAAAGTTATACTCCCTCCATTCCTGAATATTTATCTTTTTAGAAATTTGAAATGGGCATATTTTAGAGTGTAGATTCACTCATTTTTCTTCGTATGTAGTCACTCGTTGAAATCTCTAGAAAGACAAATATTTAAGAACGGAGGGAGTAGTGCACAACCGCATGGGAGACTCAGCCCGGTCGTTGCGCCGCACTAATAGTGAGTAATGAGCAGTCGAATCATAAGCCCCACCTTTTCCACTGTAAGTTGCTCGGAAGAAGCAACCATCAATACGCTCTTCTTTGAATCCGCTCATACTACTCCCTCCATCACTGTTTATAGAGCGTGCTTCAATAATCTCTGGGACCAAGGCGACTAGCGATCGGCCTGAAAAATAGCAGTGGTAAGTTATAGCACGGCGTCTATTACTAGAGGAAATAATGCGTATACACATGCATGTAGTGCTTCCACCCCGAGTACACACATGCATGCACTTACTCCACTCCACGTACACACCTAGTACATCGAGAGAAAATTGTGGACTTGATTGCGGTTACCACGCCCTTATTAATTGAGCATTAAACCAAACGCGTCTAAAATCTCTCTAGTGGTGGAAATGCATGGAGAGAAATGCATGAGAATGAAGCGCGCCCTGTAAACTGTGACAGAGGGAGGAGTAGTATGAAGGTGCAAAACCAAGTACGGGTATGGCCAGTCGGTCAACGCACTTCCTCCTGGCATATCACTGACATGTGGGACCGGAGTGTGAGCAAACCGATCTCAGTTGACGGCAAAATGGCCAACCCGCCGTAACTTGAGAGAGACGAGGAGCGAGAACACACAGACAGGCTCGCACGGAGGCCAAGATATATTCGAGCATGGTTGATCAATACCATCATTACATGTTCAATGTTTTTAATAGTACTATTGGGCTGCCATTTTCCGCACTTCTCCCGAATAAATGTGTACTTTATCAGATATTAAAATAAAATAAGAGTACAGACGCTCCACCATGCGGTTCCTAGTACCTGTATACTAGTACTAGTACTACTCGTACTACTAAACCTTGCGCTTGGCTCTTTGCCTCTTCGTGAAGTCAAACAATGATGGTATTACAGTGTATGCCTCTGGCAATCTGACACCGAATGAACTGCTGCACGTCCATCGCCTGGGCGAGGGTAGGTTGCATTAGTCAAAAGCTTCTCGTCGTCCTGTGAGCCACCAGGCTTGAGGTAGACGGAGAGGGCGTAAGCGAGCTTCACCATGTCCTGCAAGCTTCTCCTCGTTCTGCGAGTTGACGGGACACACCAAAAAGTAGTGCTAGTCCATACTCCCCCTTTCCGGTTAATATGGCTTAATCTTTTTTGCGGGTAAATGAGAGAGCTTTATTCATATAAGCATTCTTAGGACAATCAGCCAAGACACTGGTCACTAGGAAGCGAGGTACCCCGCAAAAAAAGAAGAAGCAAGCGAGGTGTTTCATCAAGCCAGCTCTCGGTCACATTCAAAGTGCAGCAAGCACGGTTCGCACAAAGATGCGCCGCAAGGTTTGCTGACCTGTTTATATGCTGAATAACAAAAAAAGAGAAAATATTACCAAGCACTCCTATTTCTAACAGGATAGGAGCCAGAATTAAGCGAGAATTGTGGCGAGTGTTCCATGCAACCAACTTCCATTATCACATGCGAGAACCCTCGAAGAGAACCAAATGTGTTGAAGATTGGTTTCTCACAGATTAAAATAAAATAAGAGTGCAGACGCTCCACCATCTGGTTCCTAGTAGTGCATACCTGTATAGTAGTACTAGTAGTAGTAAACTTTGCGCTTGGTTGTTCGCCTCTTCGGGAAGTCAAACAATAATGGTACTAGTACAGTGTATGCTTCCGGCAATCTGACACCGAATTACCTGTTGCACGTCCACCGTGTGAGCGAGGGAGAGCTTGCATTAGTCAAAAGTTTCTCCTTGTCCTGCGAGCCACCGCGCGCAAGCTTCTCCGTCCTGCAAGCATCTCCTCGTTCGGCAAGTTGATGGGACACAACAAAGTAATGCTAGTCCATACTACCTCCTTTCTGGTTAATATGGCTTAATTTGTAACAAGATATACACTGTTTGTCACCATATATTTGTAAAAATATGGTCAGTGGACTTTATAATACACTCATTGCACTCAATATATACATTTTCCGGTGTTTATACGGTCACTAGCTCACCCTGGCTGAGTATGTGTGTGCATGCACGTGTAGGTTGAGCACTTGAGTGTGACCTGTGTGTTCCGTCGTGTGCTCGGACATGGATGCATTAGGGCGTCGCGCGCGTTTTTGCGTCCATGTGTACATGTGACTGTTGCATGCATGCACAAGGTTGTAGCCCCTCACATTCACATGTTCATAAGTCAAAATGTTGCATGCAAGGTTTAATCATTCATTGTTCACGCATGCATTCCCAATATTAATACGTTGGTAGAGACAATTTCTTGAGGAAAACGAGCCCATGAATTGAGTACAAAGGGGACAAATAAGCAAGGATGGAGGGAGTACTAGTAGTGAACCGGAAGGAGGGAGTAGGTACTAGTAGTACTACGTAACAACGTGCAGTAACAAAATTCCTCTATGAGCATCCTATCTATGTCTCATGCAAGAAAATAGAGATAAGTACAAGTGAGACTTAGGAACGGTCATACACGTAGGGGGGTACGTGTAGGGGCCACTCAGGAGCAGCCAAATCACACAGTAAGTTAGTCGGAAGAAGCAACCATCATTTCACTCTTCAATGACACACACAATATAAAATGGTTGATATGGAGAGAAAAAGAGAAAAAGAAAACTACTATATATACACTAGCAGGAGCCTAAGCTACAAGCCTGGTTGCTTGGGCTGCTCTCTTCACAAGCATAGAACAATGGTGGCCACATCGCTGGTCACAGATCCGGCCTGATCCCGCCGCTGCGAGAAGGGGACGATGTTCTGCGTAGACACGGTCGACAGCGACGAGGGAGAAACCCCACTTTCGGTGCATCCCGATCGGGGGTCCCCGTGGTATGGGATGATGATTCCTCCCAACCGCCCTTCTAGCTACAGCCCGACGTCCTAGGTAGTACAACTTCCTTTTGGAGCCGGCTTGCTCAACTGCCGCGCGCAGCTCCCCACGTAGCTCCATCTCCATGTGGATCTTTCTCTACTTCTACCGGCTTCAATTTGTGATGAGTTTATGTCTCATGAACTAGTGCCAGTACTATTATTCTAATCACACTTCTTCAATATCTTTGCCAACAGGGATGCTCAGCTCGATTTTAGTGGAACTGCACAAAAGCATCGTATGATCCGAGGGTACCAGCCGTCTTTCCTTTGACAGGTTCTACCTAGCCAGGAAATTAAATCTTGTTTAGGGTTTAGGGTTTACGTCGTAGTGACCCCATCAGTAGTTTTTTTGTACACATTCTCACAACTTTTGTCTTTAGTTGTGAAGTAAATATTGGCTATGATCTGTGAATCATCAAGATGCATCAGCAAGCGTGTTAGTTTTCCTTTGTATTTGATGGAATGTTGTAATGGGGCAACCTTGGAGTAGGAATGAAAATGGAGTGGCAAGTTTCCGTTTTTCTGGAGAAAAAATGGAAACGGAGAGAAACCAACGTTTCGTTTCGTTTGATCGTGCCATCGAACAAATGTTTCGCTTTGGAGAGAAACCTCGTGTCTCACCCTCCTCCATGGCTCCACCCCACACGGTCGCTCGGCATGCCACTCACCGCAAACCGAGTATACCATAACTTTCCCGCCTGCTTGTCGATGGATCGCGCCATGGAGTACTAGCACTACTGGAAGAGATTGACGAGGAGGGGGAGGACAGCTAGCTGTAGCACGGACTCCCAAGAACTTTTTACATGCATGTTGTGGCCGGCTATTGCGACCTTTGAACACGGAGCAGTCGTGTGCACCGGGAAGCGGCGCGGGCGGTGCTCTCTCGGCCGGCGCGCCGCTTCAATGCCTGCGCCAGTGAGAGGTCACGTCCGCTCTGGCCGGGCATGAATGCGGCACTGACCGTTTCAGGCGGGAAGCACGCGCGGGTGATGAAGAGGGTTCGGGTTGGTCAGGAGCGGGCGTGGCAGCTGTCTGGACGCCCGCAAACAAGATATGTTGTATGTAAATATCGCTGCGTATATAATTAATAACGTAAATAATGTGCCAGTTGGACAAATATGATTGGAGATGGAGATGGAATTTTACGTAAACACGGATATGCATGTCTATGTCTATGTGTGTGTGCGCGACGACTCTCGCGACTACTCGTACGCACTGTCAATGTCTCATTCTCCCTACACACACAAACTTAGTACCGCCTCATTTTGTTCCTATGATAGGAATATCATAGGAGTGGGAAACAATATGAAGTGAGATAAATGGAGTACGACGTACAAGAAGAAATGTACACGCACTCACTCTGCCTCCGAGATACCCATGAGTACACGATGGAGCGCATTTGTACACGAAGAGGCAGCTTATGTACATAATAATTTGACCCTTTAATTTGTTCACTTAATAATGGACGGTCGGGGACCACACGTGAGCAGTACAAACTGCGACTTGGAAGCGGGGGCGTGTTTTTGATCCAGATTTCTTTCTTGGTACGTTAAAAAAATTGTCCATCAGTTTTCGTTTCTTTTTTCCGGGAACGGGCGTATTCTATTTAAAACCACTGCTATGGAGATATTTTTTTCCCCCATTGTATATATAGCCTCTTGTTTGATAGGGTTTCTCGCGTCTCGCTCTCTCACCCTCTCCATATCTAAACAAGATGACAGTGTCCACTCTATCCCTCCCCTCACCGGTGGTCACCGATCCGGCCGAATCTCGTCCGCTGCGGGAGGTGAGGAGGTGCAGTGTTGACGTTGTTGCCGTTGGCGATGGAGGAAGCCGATGCACACCGTCCTCTCTGAGCCGGCACTAGAACGGACGAAGCTCCTCTGCGCCCTTGTTCGCTGCCGTCGTGTGGGCAGATCCCGCCCGCCCGCCTAAGCGACATCTCGCCCACCTGAGATATAACTTCTTTTGGATTTCATGCTTCATTGTACTGGTCCAGCTCCCCAAGTTGCTGCATGCGGGTTTTCTTCTATGCCACTACTCCCCAGCTCCCCATGTACAGTAGCTAGGGTTCGTCGGCTGGTCCAACATCACCTATTTTTTACTATTATAGAGGAAAGGCCACTCGAAAAGTTGTCCTAGTTTTGCCTCGGTGGAGGTATACATGTTTTTTCGACAAAAAGTACATGGTGGTTGTGCGGTCATTGTCCATATGTTCCTATTGATGCTGCTAATCTAATAGTACTATCACTGGTTAAATGAAGCAATGCTCATGGTAAAGTGACGTCCCTTTTAAGTAATGCTAATATCAATCCAGAGGCGTCGATAAATGCTTCTGTCCTGCTTTTTTTCTCGGGTATCCTGGTTTAGTTCCCATCAAGATAATCATGATGCTTCTGTTTGTTGGTGTACTTTTCATTAATTCTTATTGACAATTGGGATGTCGCTGCCAAAACAAAGTAACAACACTATATCCCTTTTTTATATTTTTGCAAACAACGATGTGTATCTCCATACCTGGGCATGTCTTCCTCAATTTTACTGGAACTGCACAAAATTGGATGGCCATTGTTGTTCCGCCTCACTGTCCTCTGCCATGTGGTTCTTCCTTCCTCGAGCTTTATTACCAAGAAGAAACAGACCACAGTGAGGATTTGTCGAACTTCATTGGTGCCTCACCCAAACTTGATGCCAAATGGATGATGCATCACCACGATGACCTATCGATGCTCATGGTTGCGTCTCATGGTTGCATCGGCTGGTGAAGCTGATCGATTTTCAACGAAAAACAAGCTGTTGTCCATCAGTGTTCTTTGCTTGTTACCCACAAAGACGATATCCTTCATTAGTTCACTTGGAGATGCAGTCGTCTTTCACGTTGGTGCAATTTTATCACATAATTGGCTATGAACCAAATGCTTCCTCGAAGAAGCATCGACGTTGGTACTAAGAGCATAAGTTTTGTATTGATTTCTAAGCCTTCTCACAACTTTGTCTTCAGCTCTCCTGTAATTTTATTTGTCCACCTATTAACTAAACATGTGGTCAGACTTTGATTAAAAATATGGTGTGGACTAAAAACCCGGATGGACGTAGTAGCCCTCTGTTTTTATTTACTCTGCATATTAGATTTGACTGAAGTAAAACTTTATAAAGTTTGACCAAGTTTAGGCCAAACACAACAAACCATAATTATTGAGAGAGGGCAAACTGTATATACTCTCAAACCTTTCTGATAATTGAAATTAAAATTGTTTATTTGTACACACTCTCACACCTTTCTGATAATTTGGCGCGTGTGTGGTTGTTCACTTAATGAGGGGTAGTGTACCGCACGTGAAGGACAAGAAGTGCGACCAGGACGCATGGATCGTTAGTTGATCGTAAGTAGTTTTCTTCACTGGTACGCTAAATAAAGAGTTCCGTTTCGTACTTACACAATTTAAAATGATTCTTATGGACAGAAAAAGAAAACCACTCCACTATATATTAGTAGTATACACGAGTACTATATAAGTTGGAGCCTCAGCGCTTGTTCGCTAGGGTTTGCACTCTCCACACTTTCGCCTCACTACACATATATATACACGCTGGAGGCTCAGCGTTCCTTTGCTAGGGTTTGCTATATTCGCAGTCTCTCACCCTCTTCACCGGATCTAAACAAGACTGCGTTGGTCTCTGTCTCTCTCTCTCCCCCTCATAGCTGGTGAAGTAGCCGTCCGAATCCCGTCGCACCGGGAAGGGGAGCAGGTGCAACATTCACTCTGTTGCCTTCGGCGAGGGAGGCAATCCACTGCCAGCTGCGCTGTTCTCTTTCACCCAGTGCCTGTGCGGGAGGGCCACCGACCCCTTCTTCCGCACTGTTGCACGTAGTGTGGGCAGATCCGGCCTCCTGCCACACGCCTAGCCATACCCCAACGACCCTAAGGTATAACTTTCTTTGAAACCATCATTGCTCTAGCTGCATGCGGATCTTTTTCGATTCTCTAGTCGAATCTAGGTCTTGGTTCAAAGAGGAAAGAAGGGTGGGTTGGGGTGTAGCATGAATCTAGGACGTGGTTCAATGAGGAAAGGAGGGAGGGAAAGTAGTATAGACTGGCTATCTAGCCGCTTTGTTGGTCGAAAAGGGAAAAAAGGAGTAACCCAGTACACACATCTGTAACGAACCGATCTCTTTGTTGAAAAAAGAAAGAAACTGGGGGGTCGGGTAGTTTGTGCAGGACTAGATTTGCTGCCCTCACACAGGAAAAATGTTCAAAGAGAACAAATATACGTGTGGACGCACATGGTGCTGGCATGTCCCATGTCCCATACAACTATTCTGCTGTTGTTAATCTAAGAATGCCGCTGATAAATTGAAGCAATGCCACTGTTAAAAGTAAATTACATTTTTAACGAATGTTGTTTTAAGAGAATGTCTATGTTAATATGAATCAATGCAACCATTTTAGAAATGCTACTATCCTACTTTGTTTTCCATCAACATAAGTTAGATGCTTCTTTTTGTCGCCGTATGTTTCATCCTCCTTTATTGGCCAGTAATTTTTTCCTTTTTGCCTCTGTTAAAACAGGGATATCTATTCAACTTGTTGCTATAGCAAACTTAAATGTCACACCGACAACTTTGCCTGATTTTAGTGCAACTGCACAAAACGAGATTGGATTTCCTATTCGTGTTGGTAGATTCGTATTTTATCGTGTTCGTCTCATGAAAGGTCAGTACATGCCTTCACCCACATGATTGTGCAGTGTGCTTTGAGATGTTATGCTACTTGTATTGGTACTGTTTTAAATAAATGTTGAATTGAAGCTATTGTATTGCTATCTTTTCCCATTAAGTAGTGAACAAAAATGGGACCAACCCGGACATGATTGTTGCTTTGTTACAACAAACTCTGCATCAACCCCTTCATAAGTAGATAGAAGCACATGGTGTTGTTGCGCCCACTCTCCCCTGGAACTGTTTATGCTTTTTATTAATCTAATGCCGCTGGTAAAATTAAGCAATGCCACTCTCATAATTAACTACTGAATCTTAGTTGAAAACTGCAACACTTGTTAGGGATCGGCGGGAGTACCATTTCTGTTAGGGATCGGCCGGAGTACATGTTTAAGAAATGTATTGTTGAGAAAATGTCTCTATTATTATATATTAGTTACAATGTTTTACAAAGGGTACTATCCTGCTTTGTAGTTCTTTCTACATGTTTAACCAAGGTATTGTTAAGATAACGTCTCTGTTAATATGAATTAGTCGCATTGTTTTAGGAATGGTACTTTTCTGCTTTGTCGTTCTTTATACATGTTGAAACAAGGCATTGTTAAGATAATGTCTCAGTTAATATGAATGAATCACACTGATTGACAATTGCTACTTTCCTGCTTTGTTTCCCATTAAGATAATTGTTTCCCTTATACCTATTGTTGCATACAGGGATATCAAAACTTCTGCTCGGTTTTATTTCGACTTTGGTTTTAGTTGAACTACACAAAAGGAGCCAATGTGTTTAAGGCAAACTATTGCATTAGTGGGCCCAGTTGGTCTTTCCACTTTGTAGAAAGAAACAGTCACTGTTTGCGCTACATTACACAAGGAATGATTAGAAGCTTTACAGAGTATCAGTAGACGCTGGTGACATGACTAGTCTGCAGAGAGCAGGGGCAACTCAACAACACGTGGAGTGCAAAATTCACTCCACAAGGAAAGGTATGACCAATTCAGTTGCTGACATCGCATCTGTAACAAACGAGGTCAGTATCGGCCTTCATCCACATGATTGTGTTTTGTTATGTTGTGCTACTTATATTGTTATATTGTTTTGAATAAATGTTTAATTCCAGCTATTGTATTGCTATCTTTTCCTGTTAAGATAATCAAGATGATTATAGTTGTAAGCGTATGTTTAATCAACCAGTGCCACTATTATATTCATCACATTTTTTCTGTATTTATGCAGACAGGGATGCTCAGCTTGATTTTAGTGGAACTGCACGAAATGTTCAGATGGTTCGTGTACTCCATAATACTTCATCATGCACAATACATCGAATGGTTCTCTAATAATTCGTCGTCACCTTGAGCCACCGGACTATCTACTTGAATGGAGTTGCCAATGTGTTTAATGCTTTGCAACATATAAGTACGAAATCCACCATGCTACTCAAGACATTGTTTGATTTCAGTGTAACTGCACAAAAAGATACGCTGGTTAATCCTGCTCCATGTGCCATTTCAATGTGCAAACTGATGACAAACCATGTCCGTCTGAATGGAGCTACCAACATCTTCAAGGCAGAAGAATTCCCACAAGTTCAAGGGAAAGAACTCTGTCCAGCAGAATACTACCTTTAAGAAGGGTAGTAAGAAAGACAAACAGAGAGATGGCTGCTTTACTTGTGGTTCAGAGGAACACTGGGCAAACAAGTGCCCAATCAAGTACAAGAAGCCAGGACAGGACTCCAAGTCTGCCAATGTCACTCTAAGCAGCAATGATGGGGCATCTGGGTATGGTAATCTGTTTACCGTACTTTCAGTTTGTCAGTCCACCGATTGGTGGGTTGACACTGGGGCCAATATTCATGTGTGTGCTGATGTGTCTTTGTTTTCTTGCAGCATATAAATAGGAAATCCACCGTGCTACACAAGACATTGTTTATTTTAGTTGAACTGGACAAAAAGATACGCTGGTTAATCCGGCTCCATGTGCCATTTCAATGTGCAAACTGATGACAAACCCTGCCCATTCCACAATCATAGGCATTACATATTTTGAATGGGAAAAGCTTGTCAAAGTTTAGTCATTGATGTTAGCAAGAAGACATTAGTTTAATATATTGGAATTGGAAAACCTTGTCAAATTTTGCTCATTGATGTTAGCCAGAAGACATGCATTTGATATTTTTGAGTGGGACGCCCTTTGCTGTGAGCAGCGTCGATCGTTTTTTCCTATTCCTGTGTTCAGTTCAGAAGTAAATATTTTCTCTGTTGAGATGCATAGTCACATGAATGTTGACTTATGTAAGGTATTTTAAGAGTTTGTTCTGAATGTTGTCTATGTAATGGCAGGCCTTGTGAGTTTGATTGCAAAGTTGAGCTTGGAATGCGGTGGCATTCGACATCACGAGATGTTCACTGTGCCTCCAGAGAATAATGCTTCATATTGTTTTGCATGTTGATCTAATGCCAGTGATTTGCATGTTAAGAAGATCATCCTCTTCTGTTGTTTCTGTGCTTAAGAAGTTCATCGTCTTATGTTTCATTCATAGCCTATACGACAACTCGGGTAGGTTAGAGGTGAAACCATATGATCTTCTGACCAACTCATCATCTTAGGCAGTGATTGGATCATCGTTTTCCAACCAAAGCCGCTTGTAAATAAAGGTAGATGGTCTTGGGCGAAGCGCTTGGTTGGTCGATTTCGACTAGTAAAATATACACTAGTCTCTCAAATTACACGCGTAACTCATCGGTTTTCCTTACAGGCCTCGGGCCCTCGGTTTCATTACACATGTATTTTACGCGTTATTTCCGGTGACGAGTAAATTACACTTGTATCTTAATACTAGTGTGAAACAATCGAGAGCTCCCAAGCGCGGCCTTACTGTTTCATGCCCGTCTCAGTCTCTCGAAGGTGCTCATAGGTGTCCGATGATCCTGGCTTCCTGAATAAGCAGCGGGCGTTGTATTAGACCATCCATAGGGCCCGCGAGGCCCTCTCCGTCATCCTTCGAGCTGTTGCGCTTGCCGTGGCACCGCCACCTCGCGTTGTCAACATGGTCAACGAACATGAGGAATCGGGAGATGACTTTACTTGGAGAGGATGACACTAGGGACCCACCAGGGCCATAGCCGTACGTACGCACGTTCCTCCTTATTATATACAACTATTGTTTTTTGCTTCCTCCTGGTTTCCTCACATCACGGTCCCACACCATCAGCAACCTATATAGTCTATAAAGGAGAGAATTGCACAAGGAGCGGCCGACAGTTGGGACCCACTAGCTCGAGCAGTATTTGTTTTTTTAGGTGTAAGCAGAGTTTTTCTTGAGTGATGTTTTTGTTGTTGTTCATAGGAGCATGGTATCAACTGGGCGGGTTGTGGCCCGTCTAGCCCAGGCTATTATTTTATGTCGACCAAATATCCAGCCCAGAGATTATTTTTCAAGGTGAAAATGGCTAGCCCACCTATACTTTTTTTATGGAATACCCAACCCAGGTCAACTTGTTATTCTCCGCCCCGCTGGGCTGTAAATCTTTCCTATGAGGGATGCATTAGGCCTAACAAGAAAATGGGCTTTAAGAAACAATAAATGGGACGTAATTATAAAAACTAGGCCGTAAATATACAAAAACGCACCAAACAGGTAATTACTTTCAAAAATATTATTTTTTGAATTTGGAAATTTTAATTTCATTACTTATCGCGCGCGCAATACTTCTTTAGATTTTTACCTAGTACAAATTAATTTTGAAATTATATTTAATCTGACTCGAAATGTCGGGATAAAAATATTTCGGATCCCATCAAAATGCGGGATTTTTGGTTGAATTCTGTTTTGAGAGGTTGGTTGAAATTATTAATCGTTGTCATGGCTAGAAAATGGGATGTAATTTTAACAGACTGTAAATGGGTTGTAGTAAATTTCATTAGAATTCAAAAATGGTTTGTACATTATTACAAATTACAAATGGGCTATATGGTCTCTGCCACAGATGTGATGCTCACTTGTGGGCCTACTATTTTTTTGAGAATTATAGTCAGTGACGCGTACGGAAAGCTTGTGGGCCTACTAAGGTGTACGGAAGGCTTTGTAAACTTATAGTCAAGACACGATTCTAGCAGCAGTGGCCGTTGGATGTCCATCCAATGGCTCTAGTGCTTCTTTAATCTTGGATATTCTTTCTTCAGCAGCCCAAACACCGCCGGCGGTACCGCCTGCTACCGCCTCCCGTGGCCAGTTGTGCTGCAGCGCAGGCTTCACCAGCCCACCCTACTCCCAAACGCCGTCCAGGCCATTCCTCTACTCACCAACACCTCATGTTCTTCTCCGGCGACGGCAGCCGAACTAGTGAACCCTCGTATTCCCCTCCATGTGGGCATCCACTGCTGTGTCTTCGCCAGCTCTATGTCATTCCCTTCTTAATACAGTACTCGCCATTGTTCACTATGTTGTTTCTCTCGGCGCGTCATGGTCAACTTTGTCAACAAACGACTGCCATCAGATGAGGCATGTACATGGATTGGCTGACAGTAGGGACCCACATGGCCCATGGCCGCACGCAGCAAGTGCCCCCGTATTATGCGAAAACAAATAATTTCTCCCCCTGACAGGTTTGACCCACCAGCTACATCTTCCCATGCAAGGAAGTGCTTCCTTTATTACGCAGAAATAAAAAGTTTCCTCTCCCTGACAGCTGGGACCCAGCAGCTTTATTATGATCCTTTTCGTGAAAATATAGAGTGTACCGAAGATGCTAAATTGTTTTCTTTTTATTCTAACTCAAAAAAGAAGAAATTAAAGAAACCAGAAAACATCTTCACACACAAGGAAGTGCCACCTTATTACGCGAAAAAAATTGATTCCCCTACTAGCTGGGACCCACCTGATTTGGAGGCTGACTTGTGGGCCTACTAAGTTAACGCGTACACAGGGCTTTGTCAACTTAGTCAATAAACAACTCTAGCTGCACTGACCGTTGGATGTTAATCCAACGGCCAAGCTGCGTCTTCAACCTCTGGTCTTGTTGCTCCAGCCGTCCAGACCTGCGCCCGCCATACCGCCTGCTCCAGCCTCCCGTGGCCGGTTGTGCTGCTGCGCAGGCCTAACCGCCCGACCATACTAGTACTAGAGGCCTTCCCTCTACTCACCCACACCCCCTGTTATTCTCCGGCGACGGCAGGCTTACACCGCAGCCGAACCAGTGAACCCTCGTACTCCCCTCCTTGTGGGCATCCACCTACCTCGTCTTCCCTGGCTTAGCGTCATTCCCTTCCTAGGCCTCGCCGTTGTCCATTGCCTAGGTGCTGTCCGCACAACGTGGTCAATGTGGTCAACAAACAATAGCCATAAGAAGAGTAGTGTACGCGATGAGGCTGATAGATGGACCCACCAGCTACATCTTCGCACGCAAGGAAGTGCCTCCATATTAGGCACGAAAAAAATGAATCCTCCCCCTGACAGCTCGGACCCACCATCAATAACTTTGCATGCAAGGAAGTGCCTCCTTATCCTCCCTGACAGCCGGGACCCACCTGGTCGACGCGTACGTAGCATTGTCATTCTGGTTGCGAACATGTATGTACATACTGGTCGATCGGTCTCTCTGCAATGATGAACCGTGGCCGAGTAAGCAGCCAGATGCCATGTACGCATAGTAGTAGAGCCCCCGATGGAGCAGTTCAGGTAGTCCAGTCAAAACCATGTACACATACGTATAGCCAAATGCCAAAAAATACCGCCACATACATACATACGGGCGGGGTCTCGAACATGTACTCGCGCATACGTACGGCCAGGGCTCGTGTACATGGAGAGGCAATGGACGATAGCAACGGCGTCCTGTTCATCGGAAGCCAACCGGCTGGGTCGGAACGGAGAAACTGCGTCGTGTTCATCGAAAGGCAATGGAATACGTCGTGTTCATCAGGAGCCAACCGGCTTGGACGGAACAGCCGAAACAAGGTCTGGCGTATCGCAGAACGGAGGAAACGAGCCTTCTGTTCGACCGCGTATGGTAGAAACGGGGTCCTGTTCATCGAGAAGGGTCTGGCGTACCGCAAAATGAAGGAAACAAACTTGTGTTCGACAGCGTACGGTCGAAACGGGGTCCTGTTGATCGGGAGGGGTGTGGCATACCGCAAAATGGAGGAAACAGACTTGTGTTGGAGTGCCTACGGTCGGAATGGGGTCTTTCTCATCGTGAGGGGTGTGGCGTACCGCAAAATGGGACTCCATGGGCTACTGTTCATCCACGATTGACTAACTCTAGCCTCCACCTGCTACTGTTCATCCACCGTCGACTTCCTCCAGCCTCCACCAGCTACTGTTCATCCACGGGGTTCTGTTCATCCAGCCTCCACCGGCTACTGTTCATCCAGCCCTCCACGGGGTCATGTTCATCCAGCCTCCACCGGCTACTGTTTAACCAGCCCTCCACGGGGTCCTGTTCAACCAGCCCTCCACGTATGGGGTCCCTCCACCGGCTACTGTTCATCCACCCCACCTCCTCGATCGGGGTCCTGTTCATCCAGCGGCAACGACCTCTACTACCATGGGATCCTATTCATCCAACCCCCACTGGGAACTATTCATCAAGAGGCAGCTTCGATCGGCTCCAGTTACCAGTAGTAGCGAACGAATCACTCGGGTTCAGTTAACAGCAAGGGATGGATCGAGGTTCAGTTACATAGCTAGTGAAATCGCTCGGGTTCAGTTAGAGCCCAACGCCTCGCTCGGGTTCAGTTAGAGCGACGCGCCTCGCACACACGCGCGTACATGTATGAGAGAAACGCGCAAACCTCCATGCATCGCTCGGCCCTGACCACCCACCATAACGGGGAACTCCCCGAAGTTTTCCTCACCCTCGCTTCTACCACGATTTTTTCCATCATGGGTGGCCCAAAGAATGTCATGCAGGTGCGTCTCCGGCCCGTCCAGGATGAAAAGCCCATTTTCTGTCATGATTTTTTGTCATAGAAGTAGGTGCCCACCACATCTATGATGATACAGGCTTTGTCACAATTATCGTCATAGAAGTGTCATAAGCATGACAGGAAAAATTCGTTCAGCCCAAAATGTCACCAATGTGTCTTTTTTGTAGTGGTGCTTTATTATGCACCATATGTCTTTGAGCTGATTATGACCAAACACGTGGCATGGAGAGCAACTGGAACATCGGCGGTGGCGGCAAGCATCGGGCGTGGACCGATTCGACAGTTCTGGAAGTTCGTATGCGAGGAAAGTGGCGAGGGAGAGAGAGGAACAAGGGGAGAGGGATGGGGTTTATGGGCGATGACATGGTTGCTAGTCGGAGTCCACCCGAGTGGCGGCGTCATGAGCTTCTATTCGGTGGCCTAGCGGTTGGGAGGTGCTGCGCGATCTAGGAAATGATGATGGGGGTCGAGGGGTTTTTATAAAGGGGCTCGATAGGCTTGGCTATGGGGTGTGGGCATCACGCACGTCATGGCGATGTGGGGTGTAGCGTTTGTGGCGCGCGGGTCGTGGAACTCACCTGACTAACGCCATTTTCACATTAATATGGGGAATGCTTCACGTTCAAAAATGCATTGTAGTAAGCATGGCTTACCAACAACTATTTTGGTAGCTTGTCGAAGCTCCTCCTTGGCCGCCTAATGGTAGCTAGAACTACGTCGGTATTTCCTCGGAGAGGGAGGGATGATGTAGCACAGCGACGGTAGAGTATTTCCCTCAGTTATGAAACCAAGGTATCGAACTAGTAGGAAGATCAAGCAACACAAAGTAAACAGCTCCTGCACATAAATAACAACACCTCGCAACCCGACGTGTTAAAGGGGTTGTCAGTCCCTTTCGGGTAACGGCGCCTCAAGATAGGCAAGCGGACGTGAGATAAATTGTAGTGGATTGAAATAATATATCGCAAATAAATAAAGTGCACCAAGGTATTTTTGTATTTTTTGGTTTAATAGATCTGAATAAAAATACAAAGGAAAAGTAGATCGCAAGGCAAATATATGAGAAATAAGACCCGGGGGCCGTAGGTTTCACTAGTGGCTTCTCTCGAGAAAAATAGCAAACGGTGGGTAAACAAATTACTGTTGGGCAATTGATAGAACTTCAAATAATTATGACGATATCCAGGCAGTGATCATTACATAGGCATCACGTCCAAGATTAGTAGACCGACTCCTTCTTGCATCTACTACTATTACTCCACACATCGACAGCTATCCAGCATGCACCTAGTGTATTATGTTCATGGAAAACGGAGTAATGCAATAAGAACGATGACATGATGTAGACAAGATCTGTTTATCTATATGGCGGTAGATATAGATCTTGTCTTTTTATCCTTAGTAGCAACGATACATACGTGTCGGTTCTCTTTTTGTCACTGGGATCGAGCACCGTAAGATCGAACCCACTACCGGGCACCTCTTCCCATTGCAAGATAAATAGATCAAATTGGCCAAACAAAACCCAAATATCGTAGAAGAAATACGATGCTATAAGAGATCATGCATATAAGAGATCAAAGAAACTCAAATAACTTTCATGGATATAAAAAGATATGACTGATCATAAACTCGAAGTTCATCAGATCCCAACAAACACATCGCAAAATGAGATACATCATATGGATCTCCAAGAGATCATTGTATTGAGAATCCAGCGAGAGAGAGAGAGGAAGCCGTCTAGCTACTAACTGCGGACCCGAAGGTCTACAAGAGACTACTCACGCCTCATCGGAGAGGCACCAATGGAAGTGGTGAACCCCTCCATGATGGTGTCTAGATTGGATCTGGTGATTCTGGACTCTGCGGCGGCTGGATGAATATTTCGACGCTTTTTCTAGGGTTTCTGGAATATTGTGGTATTTATAGAGCAACGAGGCGGTTCGGGGGGCACCCGAGGTGGGCACAACCCACCAGGCCGTGCCTTGGCCTCCTGGCGCGCCATGGTGGGTTGTGCCCCCCTCGGGGCACCCCCCAGGTGCAACTAGGGCCCATTGCCTTTCTTCTGGCCCACAAAAAATCATCGTGGAGTTTCATGGCATTTGGACTCCATTTGATATTGATTTCCTGCGATGTAAAAACCATGGAAAAAATAGCAACTGGCACTTGGCACTATGTCAATAGGTTAGTACCAAAAAATGATATAAAATGACTATAAAATGATTATAAAACATCCAAGATTGATAATAAAACAACATGGAACAATCAGAAATTATAGATACGTTGGAGACGTATCAGCATCCCCAAGCTTAACTCCTACTCGTCCTCGAGTAGGTAAGTGATAAAAACAAAAAAATTGATGTGGAGTGTTGTTCATCAAGTCATATCATATTCTTTTCTTTATAGCATGGACATTTGGACTTTTATGTGATTAAAAGCAATGGTCTAGTTTTGACATAATAATTTAGATACTCAAGCATATGAACAAGCAACCATGCCTTTCAAAATATCAACACTAAAATAAGTTATCCCTAGCCCATCGTGCTAAAACATTGATCCATTCATGAAACACACTCGAATATTAACTACACCCAATACTTGAGCACGATCATATTGCCTCCTAGTTGGTGCTTTTTATGAGAGAAGATGGAGACTCAAATTTCAAAATAAAAATTGATAAAGTAAAAGAAAGGCCCTTCGCAGAGGGAAGTAGGGATTTGTAGAGGTGCCAGAGCTCAAAGCGAAAATTAGAGATAAAAACATTTTGGGAGGTGTATCCATCCCACCAACGAAAACGACTCAGAGCTACGAACACTTTCCATGCTAGATATGCCATAGGCGGTTCCCAAACAGAAAATAAAGTTTATTCCTTTTTCCACCATTCTTTCACTTTCCATGGCTAACCGTATCCACGGGTGCCCTCCATACCAACACTTTCCAAGGAATTTATTATTTGACAACATAAAGTAAATATTTTGTTTGTATTTCGGGACTGGGCATCCCTAAGACCTTTGCCTTACTCTCGTGCAATGACAAGTGAATAAACACTCATCTTGAGAATAACACATCTAGCATGGAAAATATTAGCCACCCGTTATCGTTCTGCGAACGAAACAAACACACAAAAGAGAAGTTTATTTTTGAAAATTAGAGATGACACATGCAAATTTTCTTTTAACGGCAAAAGAATACAACATATAGGTAGATATAGTGGACTCATGTGGCAAAACTGGTTTAAAGGATTTTGGATGCACAAGTAGAGGTCATACTTAGTGCAAAATGAAGGCTAGCAAAAGATTGGGAAGCGACCAAACAAGAAACGAATAATCTCATATGCAAGCATTAAGCATAATTAACACTGAATAATGCACCACAAGTAGGATATGATTTTCATTGCATGATTATTGACTTTCATGCATGCATAGGGAATCACAAACCTTAACACCAATATTCTTACTAGAGCACAATTACTCACCAATATAACTCACATATCAGATCATCATATCTCAAAACTATTACTAAGAATCAAGTTTATTTTGTCCAATGATCTTCATGACATTTTTATTTCTTTTATCCTTCTTGGCTATCTATCATTTTGGTACTAATTTTCATGTGTTGCTCTTCATAAGCTCAAACAAATATAAGTGAAGATCATGAGCATAACAAATTTTCTTTATCTCAAAATTATTTAAGTGAAGCAAGAGAGAATTTATTGAAATTTTTTACTAACTCTCAAATAAATCTAAGTGAAGCAAGAGAGCATTTCTTCAAAAATAACAAAGCACACCGTGCTGAAAAAGATATAAGTGAAGAACTAGAGCAAGTCCTAGCTCATAAAAGATTTAAGTGAAGCATAGAGAGCAATTCTAACAAGTAATGATATAATATTGGATCTCTCAAATAGGTGTGTAAAACAAGGATTGATGACTTGAAACACAAAATAAAACAAGCAAAGAAACATATCATACAAGATGCTCCAAGCAAAACACATATCATGTGACGAATAAAAATATAGCCTCGAGTAAAATACCGATAGTTGTTGGAAGAAAGCGGGGATGCCACTCGGGGGCATCCCCAAGCTTAGTTGGTTGCTCATCCTTGAATAATAGCTTGGGATGCTGGGGCATCACCAAGCTTAGGCTCTTACATACTTCCTTCATCCATCGTAAGATAACCCAAAACTTGAAAACTTCAATCACACAAAACTCAACAAAACCTTCGTGAGATCCGTTAGTGTAAGTAATAAATCACTACTATAAGTGATGTATAAAACCAATTCATATTTTGTTTTTGTATTTTATCTACTGTATTCCAACTTTTATCTGGCAAAAACTCATCAAAGAAAACCATAGAGCCATCAAAATAAGCACACAACACAAAGAAAACAGAATCTGTCAAAACAGAACAGTCTGTAGCAATCTGATTTAAACGAATACTTCTGGAACTCCAAAAATTCTAAAAAAATAGGACGACCATGGCAATTTGTATATTAATCTTATGCAAAAATAAATAGGGCAAAAGCTCTTTCTTAATAAAAATGAGAATTAATTTTGTGAGCACAAAGTTTCTGTCTTTTTCAGCAAGATCAAACAACTATCACCCAAGAAGATCCTATCGGTTCTACTTGGCACAAACACTAATTAAAACATAAAAAAACAATCATAACAGTAGCATAATTGTGCTAACACTCAAGAATACAAAGAAAAAAAACAAAAATAAATTTTATTCATTGGGTTGCCTCCCAACAAGCGCTATAGTTTTACGCCCTTAGCTAGGCATAAAGCAAGGATCTAAGTTTTGTCATCTTTCTTCTTCTTAATTTTCTTAGGGGTATTTTTATCAGGAGGTTTTGTAAACACAGCATAAAACATATTATCCATGGAAAATTTAGCATTCCTTAGTTGATTTTCATCATAACCCCTTTGATTTCCCACTACAATCCAAGAATACTGTTGATTAACATTATTAAAAACTTGTTGGATTATATCTAGAACGGGGACCTCCTTTTTAAGATTCTCATCAAAGATCTTATTATCCCCAAGAAAATGGCTTAGAGCATAGTCACTATTGTAAAGAATTTCATCTATCACAGGTTTTTCATGATTCATACCATAAAAGTCAAAGATTTCCCTAGCTTCCCGAATTATGTAGTCAAACTCATTCATGAGAACAAGAGTGGCCAAATTTTTTGCTCTAGGATTCTTTATTTCGGGAAGCTCAAAAAACAATCTTTGCAAAGTAGGATGAGTGCGGATAAATTTGCTTTCAGTTTCAGAACTAGTGCTAAAATAGCATCCGCATAAGATCTAGTAGTTTTAAGTATAGGAGCATCATCAAGACTTAGATTCCCAACACAATTGAAAAATTCTTGGATCCGTTCTTTTCCCATAGCGTTCCCTTGCCCCAAGATAAAAGTTTTAGCATCCAGATTGCCTGTACATCCAATCTTAGGAGTCAGGCCATCATCTGTTGGTGCCATACCGAAATCACTCATGATTGCAAGCAAAGGATAGATCTGACCAGAAAACGGCGAACGGAAAAAGAGGGGGGAATAAAACGACAAATCTTTATGAAGTGGGGGAGAGGAAAACGAGAGGCAAATGGCAAAGAATGTAAATTGCAAGGAGATGAGATTTGTGATTAGGAACCTGGTTATGATGAAGAACTTCCCCGGCAATGGCGCCAGAAATTCTCCTTGATGGTAGCTAGAATTACATCGGTATTTTCCCCGAGAGGGAGGGATGATGTAGCACAGCGACGATAGAGTATTTCCCTCAGTTATGAAACCAAGGTATCGAACCAGTAGGAAGATCAAGAAACACAACGTAGACAGCTCCTGCACACAAATAACAACACCTCGCAACCCAACGTGTTAAAGGGGTTCAGCAGAGCCTGCTGCTGCTGCCGAGCGGCCTCATCCTTGGTGGCCTGATCCTTTACCACCTCCTGGGCCTTCTCAATATCGGCCTACTTCAGGATGAGCTCTCAATTGCGCTCCTCCAGCTCACCCTGGGCAGCCCTCAGTTCATCCCGGGCCTCGCCAAACCAGACCTGCGTCTGAGCGACGCGCGCCTCAAAATCCGCCTCCGCCTTATCCACCGCTGCCATCCTAGATTTCACTTTGTCTTGGCAGGCATAGTGGAGCGCTTGGAGCTTCTGGAAGTTGGCGCTCATGGCTTGGAGGAGCTGCTCTTCTTGGGGACCGCTGCTGCTGGCACTCGGTTCATCGACAACCTGGAGCCCAGCAGTGGCGAGCGCCTCATCATCGAAGTCCTCCCCCTCGGCAGGCGCTCTGGCCTCTACCATTCCTGGGAGGTGAACGAACAAGTCGTCGCCCACCTTCAGGTACTTGTCCGGCGCGGGGGCTGCAGAGGAGGAGGGTTGGTCGTTGGCCACCTCCTCCTCGGCGGGCTGCTTGGCGGCCTCCTCGGCAGCGGCCTTGTCGGCCTCCCCGGTAGGCCCCTTGCCGCCCCCTCGGCAACGGACTTGGCGGCTTCCCCAGCCGCGGTCCTGGCGGCCTCGGCCTCTGCGTCCTTGGCAACCTTCTCGATGACGGTGTCGATGTCCTCCTGGTCCATCAAGGGAGGATCTGGAAGCTCGAAGAGGAGGATGAAACAAGGCCAAAGTTGAGGCTCAGAGCGAAGAAAAGAGAGACCATCGCAAGGCAAAGATGACCGGAGACGAAAGGCAGGCAGCTTACCCGTGCCATGCCGCGGAGAAGTCTTTCCCTCCCTGCCCACGTCCATTGACGGGACGGAGCCACCGGCGCCCGTGCTTGTCCCCTCCTCCTCCACGCGCGTGGGGTTGGCGGTGTTCACCCTTGCCGGGGACGCCCCTCCGGGCGACGTGGTCGATGGGAGCGGCATGTCGGGGGTGGTCGTCAGCGGCTCCTCCTGCTGCCGCTCTCCTCCTGCAAAACCTGGCAAGGTCAGCACCAAAAATCCCTGCCCCAGCACCTGCCAATGAGGAGTGAGTAATGAACTCACGCTGGGGGCTGAAGCGGGCGCTGCGTTGAGGGCTGGGGTCCGGGCTGATCTCCACCACCGTCGGCATGCGCGGAGTGCTCGCTGAAGGCTTGTCGCCCGTCGAAGCCTTGGCCCTCTTTGTCGCCCTCTAGGCCAGCGTCTCCGTGTCCCTGCAAAGATGAGATCATGTCAAGAAACATAGCACAAGTTGAAGGTCAAAGATAATGAAGGGCGAGGTGCTTACTCCTCCTCCTCCTCTTGTCTCCTCTTCCTCTTCGGGCTGAAGGACCCGAGGTCGAAATCGGCCTCCGAGTCGCTGTCCGAAGGGGAAGGAGAAGGGGATGGGGTCCTGCGCCGCTTGGACGAGGAAGAGGCGGCGGACGCTGCCTTCTTCTTCGCTACCGCGGCCCTCGTCTGGCGCTCGGGCTGCGCCTGGGCCTGTTGTCGTTGCGTGGTCTTGCCGGGTCGGACCGGCTTGCCGGAGCTAGCCCGCCGCAGGACACGTTTTCTCCCCGAGGCCGGGGGGTCATCTGCCTCGGTCTCCTCTTCGGCCGACTCCTCGGCCGCGTCTTCGACAAGGGGGGCCTGGCGCCGGCGCCGCTGGCTTCCCCGGCAGACTCCACCCATTCGGCGAGCTCTTTCTCCTCTGCGGCCGTGTCAGCCTCGTCCTCCATGGTGCCGATGCTGCTGGCCTCCATGGGGAGTGCCGCCTCTTACGCCCTGGCGGCGATGTACGCCAGCTCTTCCCGAGTGGTGTCGCGGACAAGCAGTGGCTCGTCGCAAATATACTTCTTCGACAGGTTGTCGAAGAATGCCTGCACCCGCTCCGCCTCCGGCTCGGCCCAGGTCGGATCAAGGCCATGCGCGTTGAAGTCCAGCATCATGGCGATGATGGCGGTCTGGCGAGAGTTGTTGCTTATCGGGGCCACTCATGCTGGCAACCCAAACAGAGACCCGCCGGCCTTGACGGCCTTGTCGGCCTTCTCGGCCTTGCCAGTCCCCTTGACCCTGCCGGCTTCGTCCACCTTGAGCTGAAAAAGCCTCTGGCAGAGGTGGGCGTGCTGCAGTATCGTGAAGTTGTGTTTCAGGCCAGGGCGGAGCCTCATAACGTCAGCCGCGTTCCTGAAGTCCCAGCTGGCCTCCCCTTGTTGTGCAGTGGGGTGATCCGGCGGCGGATGAAGTCCGCCCCAATCATCTCAAGAGTGAGCCCGACCAAGGTGAGGCGGTGGATCCTAGTGGTGGCGACCGTGAGCTTCTTGTCGTCGGCGTCGACATCGCTCCAGTCCTTGCTGCGAACCGGCGGTTTCCGACGGACCCGGCAGAACTCCTGCGGATCTGCCTCCTCAATCCAGCACCACCGTCCCCGCCACTCTTCCCACCTCTCCTTCTGGGCACCCTTCGGGTACGTACCCCTCTCCTGGGTCCTCGGGATCCAGGTGATGCACCCAGAGACGGCGCCCCCTGGCTGGATGCGAGGATAGAAGTAATGCCGGAAGAGCGCCGTGTTGGGATGCACTCCGGCAAAGCCCTCGCAGAGGTGGGCGAAGAAAGCCATGCATGCCATGGCGTTCGGCGTGAAATCTAGAAGATGGAAGCCGTAGGTGTGCATGACGTCATTGAAGAAATCAGAGAAAGGGGGCAGAGTCCGCAGGAGAAGTAATCGGCGAAGAAGGGGTACCACTTTGGACCAGCCTTGGCGCAGGAGGCGGGGATGACACGCTTGGCCGGATGCCCCGACGTCTCCCTTCCCCACAGGGGCTTGAACATGTCCCTGAGAGTGAGCACGTCGACCGTCGAGGGGAAGAAGGTGTGTTGCGTCCGAAGCACCACCAACTCGCTCTGCAGCGCCTCCTTCTCCACGGCGGCCTTGGCCGCTCCCTTGCCCTTGCCTGTCTTGGGCGCCATGGTGGCTAAGAGGGGATGAGGGATCAAGGGCAATGGGGGCGCAGCGGCAACAAGCAGAGGCAAGAGCTTCGACTTGCACTTGAGGAAGAAGAAGAGGGGAACGGCGGTTCCGAGATTGGAAAAGGCACAGAGGGTAAATGAGCAGCGCCCCTGCGGTTTTCCCTTTTTATGGGGAAGACGCGGGCCGCCTCTTTACCATTTACCATGATGTGACGCAAGCGGGCAGCAACCGCCCCACGCATGACCCCCACGTCATGCACTCAATGCGCATCGTGGGGAAGAGCAACTGGCGAAGGGATTACCACAGTCGAGACTCTACCACGCGGGCCCGCGCACCGTTCTGGGCATGGCCCAACAACGCTCTGCGCTTATGTGTGGCCCAGGCCCGGGGGCTCCTGTCGATGTACAAAAGTAGGAGCCTTTTGTTCCCCTTTACTTGTGCACGAGCAGTTGTAGCCACACCTGCGGCCACGCTTGGAGGGGCAGAGGAAGCAAGATACAAGACCACCACAGCAGCGCTGACGCCAGAGGCGCGAAGAGCAAAGGGACAAGGTGGGCTCGCCCCGGCAAGAACCTTGCCGGGGCGGCCCACGTGGCCTCGGCAAGGGCCTTGCCAGGGCAACTTATCCAACACCAGCAAGGCCGCCACCCTTGAGCTTGAGAGTTCTAACACCATCGACAACATTGGAACCAAGGCCTTCAGTCTTCACAAAGATCTGCATGACACCACGCAGGCGCCTCCCGAGCCTTGGTTCCAATGTTTTTTATAGTCAAAAAAACATTGGAACCAAGGCTCGAGAGGCGCCTGCGTGGTGGCATGCAGATCTTTGTGAAGACTGAAGGCCTGCAAGATTAGGTGAGAACCAGAAGACGAAGGCCCCCAGCAAGAACTTTGCCGGGGACGCCCACAAACCCCGGAAAGATCCTTGCCGGGGCCCCGGCAAGACCCTTTCCGGGGACATCTACGGGGCCACAACCAGGCCCGCACTTACCCAGGTTTCGCTGCCCCATGGCCGTTCCGACGCAGCAGCCAGCCTACCAACTAGGCACGCACCTACGTGGCAGCATGCAGCTTCTAGGCCAACCAGGCAAGCATCTGCGTGGTGGCATGCAGATCTTCGTGAAGACCCTGCCACCGCACCAGCGCAGCAGCCAGCCAGCCAGCGTGGCGCTGCATGCCTCGTTAGCTTGGACGCGCGTCGAAGCAAGGCAAGGTGGCGACAGACGAGACAAGCATCCTTGCCGTCCCTGATAAAGCAAGAGGACACATAAGCGGCACATTAAAAGCGTTTGTCCTATGATGTCAGGAGATAAACTTGTACACTGTGCAAACTTTCCACCTCCTGTGTGCCACTGTGGCGACCCTTTTGACATATAAAAGGAGGCCCGAGGCGTACTGAGGAAGGATTCAGACTTTTTGGGGCTAGGCATGCACCGCAGCTAGTTCAAGAGCTCAAGAACACCCAAATATACACCAAAGCAGGACTAGGGTATTACGCATCACTTGCGGCCCAAACCTGGATAAAATTCCCCCGCGTTGATCTCCTAAACCCGCTCTTTCCCAACCCCGTGCCCCGCCAACCGAAGTAGGGATTCCCTGTGATCCCATAGGTGTCGTTCTTGAACCCCGACAAAGAGACTACTCACGCATCATCGGAGAGGCACCAATGGAAGTGGTGAACCCCTCTGTGATGGTGTCTAGATTGGATCTGGTGGTTCTTGACTCTGCAGCGGCTGGATGAATATTTCGACGCTTGTTCTAGGGTTTCTGGAATATTGTGGTATTTATAGAGCAAAGAGGCGGTCCGGGGGCACCCGAGGTGGGCACAACCCACCAGGGCGCGCCTGGGCCTCCTGGCGCGCCCTGGTGGGTTGTGCCCCCCTCGGGGCAACCCCCAGGTGCAACCAGGGCCCATTGCCTTTCTTCTGGCCCATAAAAAATCATCGTGGAGTTTTGTGGCATTTGGACTCCGTTTGATATTGATTTCCTGTGATGTAAAAAACATGGAAAAAATAGCAACTGGCACTTGGCACTATGTCAATAGGTTAGTATCAAAAAATGATATAAAATGACTATAAAATGATTGTAAAACATCCAAGATTGATAATAAAATAGCCTAGAACAATCAAAAATTATAGATACGTTGGAGGCGTATCACCGCCCTCTCCTGAGTGGCGGCCTCCTTGCAGTCCACCTTCAGCTTTTTTAGCTCGGTGGCATCCTTGGCACTAGAGGCCTTCAAAGCTTTGCTTGCCGAGGTCGCGCTCTTCAGATACTCCTCAATCTCGGCGATCCGCTTCTCGGACGCCACCCGAGTCCTGTGCTCCACGGCAAGCTCCTCTGTGCTTTTAAGCGCTACAACCTTCTATTGATCGGCTTCTCGGCAAACTTTCTCCAGCTCGGCCCTCAGGGTAGCAAGATCTTTTTCAAACACTATAGAAACATCCATTGCATTCAGATTGGTAGATAAAGCTATTCACTATAAAAAATGATGAATGGTGGCTGAGCCACAAATACTATGTCAGCTATATGATCATGCAAAGAAATATGACAATGATGATGTGTGTCATAAAAATGGAACGGTGGAAGTTGCATGGCAATATATCTCGGAATGGCTAAGGAAATTCCATAATAGGTAGGTATGGTGGCTATTTTGAGGAAGATATAAGGAGGCTTAAGTGTGATAGAGCGTATCATATCACGGGGTATGGATGCACCGGCGAAGTTGCACCACATCTCAAGGTGAGAAAAAGGGCAATGCATGGTACCGAAGAGGCTAGCAAATTGCGGAAAGGTGAGAGTGCGTATAATCCATGGACTCACATTAGTCATAAAGAACTCACATACATATTGAAAAATCTTATTAGCCCACGAAGCAAAGTACTACTACGCATGCCCCTAGGGAGGTAGATTGGTAGGAAAAGACAATCGCTCATCCCCGACCGTCACTCATAAGGAAGACAATCAATAATAAATCATGCTCCAAGTTCATAGCATAACGGGAGACTATATGTGCATGCTTTGGGAATCACAAACCTTAACAGCAATATTATTACTAAACCACAATTACTCACTAGCACAACCCACATATTACCACCTTTATATCGCAAAACTATTGCAAGGGATCAAACTTATCATATTCAGTGATCTACATGAAAGTTTTTATTATATCCCTCTTGAATAACTATCATATTAGGACCAAATTCACAACGTCTACTAATTTCCATTAATATTATCAACTCTCAAAAAGATATAAGTGAAGCACTAGAGAAACTGCCTAGCTCAAAAGATACAAGTGAAGCACATAGAATATTCTAACAAATGACGAATATTGTGCGTTCCTCTCAAAAAGGTGTGTTCAGCAAAGATGATTGTGGCAAACTAAAAAGAAAACAAAGCAAAGACTCATATAATATATGCCGCTTCAAGCAAAACTCATATCATGTGATGAATAAAAATATAGCTCCAAGTAATATTATCGATAGTTGGTAGAAGAAAGAGGGGATGCCTTCCGGGGCATCCCCAAGCTTAGATGCTTGGGAGTCCTTGAATATTACCTTGGTGTGCCTCGGGCATCCCCAAGCTTAGGCTCTTGTCACTCCTTATTCCATCATCCATCGTGATCTCACTCAAAACTTGAAAACTTCAGCACACAAAACTCAACAAAAAACTCATGAGATCTATTAGTATAACAAAACAAATCACCACTTCAGGTACTGTTGTAAACCCATTCATATTTTATTATTACATTATACCTACGTTATTCTAAGTTCACCATGGCTTATACCCCCGATACAATCCATAGATTCATCAAAACAAGCAAACAACGCAACGAAAACAGAATCTGTCAAAAACAGAACAGTCTGTAATGATTCGAACAATGACCAAACTTATGTAACTCCAAAAATTCTGAAAATGGGGCAATTTGTATACCAATTATGTGTGAGAAATTCATAATTTTATCACGCTCCAGCAAATTTTAACAATTCTTCTACTGGACGCAAAAGTTTCTGTTTTTTTCACAGAATCAAAGTAACTATCATCCAAATCATCCCAAAGGCTTTACTTGGCACAAACACTAATTAAAACACAAAAACACAACCTTAATAGTAGAATAATTGTGTGCACACCAAAAAATAGAAAAAGAACTGGAAAAAATAAGATAGCTATTGGGTTGCCTCCCAACAAGCGCTATTGTTTTTACGCCCTTAGCTAGGCGAAATGATAGGTTCAAGTGTTGTCATCCTTCAAATTAAAACCCATAGGTGGCCCTCACAATAGATTCATATGGTGGCTTATTTCTATTTCTTGGGAAGTGTTCCATACCCTTCTTTAACTAAAATTGAAATTTTATATTCCCTTCTTTCATATCAATAATTGCACATATGGTTCGTAAGAAAGGTCTACCAAGGATTATGGGCAAGACAGATTGCAATCAATATCAAGCACAATGAAATCAATGGGCACATAATTCCTATTTGCAAGAATAAGAACATCATTTATTCTACCAAAGGTTTCTTAATAGTGGAATCCGCTAAGTGCAAATTAAGAGAACATTCATCCATATTAGTAAAAACCATCACATCACCTAAAGATTTTGGTATTGTGGAAACGCTACCACCCAAATCACATAAAGCATTGCACTCATAATTTTTATTTTTCACTTTAATGGTATGTTTCCACTCATCATATAATTTCCTAGGTATTGAAACCTCCAATTCTATCTTTTCTTCTAAAGCCTTCATCATCGCTTCTAGAATATGTTTAGTAAAAGCCTTATTTTGTTCATAAGCATTGGGTGAATTTAGAATGGATTGCAACAAGGAAATACACTCAATTTAAGAGCAACTATCATAATTAAAGTCCTTGAAATCCAAAATAGTGGACACATCGCTATTTAAAGTTTTGACCTCTGCAAACCCACTTTTATCAATTTTTTCATTAAGATTTTCACCCTCCGAACAATGGGGACGCCTTCTAACTAAAGTTGACTCTTCTTCAGTCCCTTTTTCATCAAGTTTAATATCACTAAACAAATATTCAATTGGTCCAATCATTTTAATATCTTCATCATGACTGCGATAAAACCGGGCGGAATCGCTTTTTCTAAGAATTCTCGCTTAGCCCTCAACCTAGCGATTCTTTCTTTACTTTCATCCATAGAGACATAAAGAGATTTAATGGATACATTAATATCAAGCTTGGGTGGCAAAATTTTAGATTTTTTTTCACATCATGAACAATTTTATCCATGCTCCTAGACATATCATCAAGTTTACTCAATTTTTTCTTCTATCGTAGTATTGAAATCCTTTTGAGAATTAATAAATTCTTTAATATTACTCTCAAGATCAGAGGTCAGCCTATTATTACTATTATTATTATCATTATTATAAGAATTACCATAGGAATTTCCATGATTATTAGAGGAATTTCCAGGAAACGACCTAGGATTAAAATTACCTCTATAAGAGTTACTATTGAAATTATTTCGTGAGACAAAACTCACATCTACGGGATCATTATTTTTCTCAATCAAAGTGGAAAATGGCACATCATTATGATCAATATGATCACTTCTACTAGCAACCATTTTCATAAGTGCATCTATTTTATCACTCAAAGTACTAATTTCTTCAACATAATTCACTTTTTTACTACTAGGACTTCTTTCAGTATGCCATTGTGAATAATTTGCCATAATATTATCAAGCAATTTGGTAGCTTCCCCTAATGTGATTTCCATAAAGGCACCTCCCGCGGCGGAATCTAAAAGATTTCTAGAAACAAAGTACAACCCCGCATAAATTTTTTGTATGATCATCCAAACGTAAACCATGAGTAGGGCAATTTCTTATCATTAATTCCATCCTCTCCCAAGATTGGGCAACATGTTCATGCTCAATTTGCTTAAAATTCATAATTTTATTTCTAAGAGAAATAATTTTCATGGGAGGGAAATACTTGGCAATAAAAGAATCCTTACAATTATCCCAAGAATCAATACTACTTCGTGGCAAGGATGAAAACCAAGTTTTAGCACGACCTTGTAGTGAGAATGGAAATAATTTTAATTTGACAATACCATTATCCACATCTTTTTTCTTTTGCGTATCACACAATTCAACGAAATTGTTAAGATGGGATGCGTCATCTTCATTAGGACTACCGGAAAATTGTTCTTTCATAACAAGATTTAGCAAAGCAGCATTAATATCACAAGACTCCGCACTAGTGGTGGGAGGAGCAATCAGAGTACTAATAAAATAATTATTATTAGTATTTGAAAATCCACACAAATTTGTATTTTCTTGATACATCACGACAAAGCAAGCAAACAAGTAAAAAGGCAAATGGAAAATATTTTTGTGTTTTTGTGAAAATGTTTTAGAAGTGGGGGAGATGAAAACGAGAGGCAAATGGCAAATAAAGTAAATGCAAGGAGATGAAATTTTATGCAATGGTACTTGATAGATGTGGATGATGTCTCCCCGGCAACGGCACAAGAAATTCTTCCTGCTACTTGTGAGTTGCGTTGGGATTTCGCCGAAGAGGAGAGGATGATGCGGTATAGTAGAGATAAGTATTTCCCCCATTTAAGAACCAAGGTTATCAATCCAGTAGGACAACCAAGCAACACCTCGTTAGCAGTACCTACACACAAAATAACAAATACTTGCACCCAACGCAAACAAGGGGTTGTCAATTCCTTGGTGGTTAATTGCAAGGATCAAATCTCCTACTGATAGATAGATAAATAAATCACAAAATAAAATAAAGTAAAGTAAATTGCAACAAGATATTTTTGGATTTTAATATATGATATAAATAGATCCAGGGGCCATAGTTTTCACTAGAGACTTCTCTCTTGAACATAGCATACGGTGGGTAAACAAATTACTGTTGGGCAATTGATAGAAAAGCGAATAATCATGACAATATCCAAGGCAATGATCATGTATATAGGCGTCATGTCCGAGACAAATAGACCGACTCCTGCCTGCATCTACTACTATTACTCCACACATCGACCGCTATCCAACATGCATCTAGAGTATTAAGTTCATAAAGAATGGAGTAACGCCTTAAGCAAGATGATATGATGTAGACAAAGTAAACTCAAGCAATATGAATAAACCCCACTGTTTTATCCTTAATGGCAACAATAAAAATATGTGTCTTGTCCCCTTCTATCACTGGGATATAGATCACCGCAAGATTGAACCCATCACAAAGCACCTCTCCCATTGCAAGATAAATAAATCTAGTTGGCCATACCAAATCAATAGATCGAAGAGAAATACAAAGCTATAATAATCATGCATAAAAGAGTTCAAAGAAGACTCAAATAATATTCATGGATAATCTGATCATAAACTCACAATTCATCGAATCACAACAAACACACGGAAAAAAGATTACATCAAATAGATCTCAAAGAACATCAAGGAGAACATTGTATTGAAGATCAAAGAGAGGGAAGAAGCCATATAGCTACTAGCTATGGACCCGTAGGTCTGTGGTAAACTACTCACACATCATCAGAGGGGTAGCAAGGTTGATGTAGAAGCCCTCCATGATCGATTCCCCCTCTGCCAGAGTGCCGGAAAAGGCCTCCAGATGGGATGTCACAAGAACAGAAACTTGCGGCGGTGGAAAAAGTGTTTTGGGTGGCTCTTTGTTGGTTTCCTGATTTTAGAGAATTTATATAGGCAGAATTAGGTCAAATAGAGCAAAGGTGGGTCCACAAGGAACCAGGCAGTGCCCTGGTGGCTTGTCGCCACCTCCTTCGCCTTCTGAATTCCTCCCGGAGCTTCTAGGGTCTCTTATGTTCAGGAAAAAATCATCAAAAAACTTCGTGGCATTTGGACTTCTTTTGGTATTGATTTCCCGGAAAACCAAAAACAAGCAAAAAACAACACTTGGCACTAAGTTAATAGGTTAGTCCCAAAAAATTATATATAGTGACATATAATTGCATATAAAACATCCAAGATTGATACTATAATAGCATGGAACAATAAAAAAAATATAGATACTGTTGGGGATATAACTATTGGGTATGACCCGCCCAGGAGGAGTCGGGTCATACCACTGGCGACTTAAAGATGAAGATGGCAGGTCATGAAGGAAGCCTATTGAAGGCCCACGACCCAAAGGCGACTTGAGGCCCAAGAGGATGAACCGCCATATGTGTAACTTGTTTTGTAAGGCAAGCTTAGTTAGTCACCGAGCTGGACACGTTGTGTATGAGCCGACCGGGACTCTGTAAGCCGCCGGGCTTCAAGCTGTGTATATAAAGGGGTGACCCGGCGGTGGGTTAGGGCAAGAAACAACAAGTCGAGAACTAGGTCAAGCGTATTCGCTCCCTGGTAATCGAAACCCAAGAAATACAACCTAAAGCAGGAGTAGGCTTTTACCTCGTTGAGAGGGGCCGAACCTGGGTAAACTCTCTGTGTCCTTTGTCCCGTTTAACCCCTTCAAGCTAACTACGTTGCGATGGCTCCACACCTAAGTTCTTTTGCTAGGGCATCTGCCGTGTTAAGTCCACGACAGTTGGCGCCCACCGTGGGGCCAGCGCACGGTGGTTTCGAGTTCCTGAAGGGCAACTTCGTAGGGATCAAGGGATACGCCATGGGCCGGATGATCAAGAGTCGCTGCGGCAAGCGCTACATCGACGATGCTGGCTGGGGTCCCGATGCCGGCTCAACTGAGTACGGGTATCGGGTCCCCTTTGGCGGAATCCACGTCTTCATCGGCAAGATCAGTGAGTCGGGCCGTGAGCCGGACACCTGCACCGACATCATCGAGATGGCTCAGCGTGCACGACCTGCCAAAGTTCAAGATGCCGTGAAGCATGTCTTCATTGGTTTCACCCATGGGGCGGAATTTGAAGAAGGATCTGTGTCTAGTGGTGAGACGGCCATCTACTCTAATGGTGAGTCGTCAACCGGTGAGACCAGTTCAATGTATCAACTGCAAGACGGCCGACTTGGGGGCTGTTCCGATGGTGACAGTATTCTGGCCCCTATGAGCCGCCGAACAGGGTTGCGATCTTCATGGCCGGTACACAACCAGTGCTTGATTCGACGACCGCCGCATCTATGACCTCTAGCTCAACGGCTGCGGCGACAGCTGGGGCAAGCAATTCTGTGCGCCCGCCGGCTCAGGTTCTGACCGAGCTGTTGGATGCTTTGGCAACATTGATGGGAGCGGAGGTAACCCCGGAAACTCAGGAGCAGCATAAGGTCAATGTTGCAAGGCTACGAGATGAGATAGCTCAAGCCAAGGGGGAACTCGCAGCTGAGAACGCTAGGATGGCCATGGAACGAGCTGCTTTGGACGCTCAGGCACAACGGATTCAGGCAGAGTCATTCCGACTCACCTTAGATCAGAATGCTTCAAACGCTATCATGAGAAGGAGGCACTAGAGTCGCTTACCTCTGGAGTACAATGCGAGAAACCTTTTGAACACACCTGGGGTAGGGACCAGTGACCCGCCTGTGGTGAACTGGGCTGGTGAAACACCGGTGACAGGAGCACCGGTTCAGCCACGAGCTGCTGACCCGCCCCGCTTGACTCCGCCACAGCATGCTCTGACACCGTCGGGTCATTATTCCAGTCCTCTGGATAACATGATTGTTGCGGCGACACGATTGGCAGCTCTCCTGGTGGAAGGCGAGTCTCTAGCCGCGGTGGAAATGCGGAGGGCCAGAGAACTTCTTCAGACAGTACTGGCTCAACAGGCGGCTTATTCATACATCCGCGACCAGATTCATTTGACTCCACGTCCCAGTCGGAGCTATAGCAGGCATATTGAGTCGCCGGTGGTTTCAAGCAGTAAGCAGCACCGTAGGCATGACCTGGCACGTGCAGATAACAATGCTCGGGTTTTGGTGGATCAAAGCAGGGCGCGTCGAGAGGCTGAGCTGGCGGCTCCACAACGATCTCCGGTTTACCCATCGGTGTCCATAGGGGATGGAGTGACCTCTAGAACCCTTGGTGTACCGTGCCTAGTACCGGCTTTGCGTAATGAGCATCTGCCCAAGGATTTTAAGGGACCTCGCAAGGTGCCTAATTACACGGTGGATCAGCCCCCTAAGGCTTGGATTGAAAGCTATGAGATGACCATGGAGATGCTGGACATCAGTGATGCTGCATGTGCTAAATATTTCACCATGATGTTGGATGGCCGGCTCGTAACTGGTTGAAGGGGTTGCCCGCCAATTCCATTGGATCGTGGGAGAAATTGAAGTCCCGTTTCATTCGGAATTTTAAGGATACATGCAAACAGCCCATGTCGATTCTCAACTTAGACACTTGCGTCCAGGGCGAAGGCGAGTCAACGACCCATTGGGTGCGCCGGATCTCAACCATTATTCACTCCTCAGACAGTATTAACATCGGCTCAGCTGTCCTCATGTTAGAGAAAAACTGTCATTTCCTTCCCCTCAAACAGAAGCTGGGGCGGCTCAAGCGCCACTATAATGATATGGGGGAGCTCATGGCGGCTCTCGTCAAATACGCCAACTCGGATAATACCAAGGATCCAGAATATGATGAGGAGAAGGCTGGAAAGGAGAAGAATAATAGCAATGGAAAGGGGCAACAACCCAATATGGCGGGTCAAGGTAATAATAGTAAGTGCAAGGCGAACGGCGGTTCAGACTTTGTGGACCAATGCTCAGACGTCGTAAGGCGAAGCCATTCGTACCCCGGATTGGCAGGCCAAGGTTCAATATTGAGGCGGTGATGAATCAGCCTTGCCCAAAGCATAGCACCCCGGATAAGCCGTCTACCCATATGTGGAAAGATTGCTTCATCATGAAGGACTACCGAAATTCTAGTTTTCATCAGGACCATAATGGCCCGCACGGCGGGTCAGGATCCGGCTCACAGGGGCACAACTTTGGAGGTAGCAGTTCAAATTCTGGATTCAAGGGCCAAGGCAGTCAAGGTGGTTTTAACCAGCAGTCTAACCGAAGCAATTAGCAGCAGCAATCTGGTTATTAGAGCAACCCTAAACAACTGAATAGTGGTCAATATCATGTGTTCACCACCAGTTTATGCAAGCGAGATCAAAAGATTCATCAGCGAGCAGTGCATGCGGTTGAGCCGGCGGTTCCTCGATACTTGCGATGGTCTGAGCAGCCTATTGTATGGAGCCGTGAGGATCACCCGCCCCGGGTTGACAATCCGGGTTAGCTGGCTTTGGAGGTAGCTCCTCAGGTTGGAGGATACAAATTTACAAAGGCTCTCATGGACGGAGGTAGCAGTATCAATATCCTTTATTATGATACTTTTCGCTGCATGAAATTGACTGATAAAGATCTTAAGTCGTCTTCTGCCGTTTTTCATGGAGTGGTGCTTGCACTAGTGCAGGATGCTGCTAACGCGACACTACAATCAGAGACCCTTCGAGAAACTGTGTGCGATGCCATAATCGCAAACGGTGTTGTATGAAAACCATCAGAACTGTGTAAAATGTTTGTGATGACGGATGCATCAAACACGGTTTAGGTTTTAGTTGTGCGTGCGATGAAGGGCATACGGTTCAGTTCAATGAACTGTTTGCGATGAGGAGGAACAAAAGAAACGGGCAGCCAGATGGAGGCGTGTGCGATACACAGCATACGGTTCACTCGGATGAACCGTTTGTGATTAGGCAACACAAAAGAAACGGTCTGCCAGATCAAAGGTGTGTGCGATATACGGCATGCAGTTCACTCGGATGAACTGTTTGTGTTGAGACATGAGAACAGAAACGGTTCAACTTAACAAGATGTGTGTGATACGCGGCAAACAGGTGTGTAATCAGAAATGTGTCTGAAGACCGATAAGAACACAGACGGTTGCTGCTAATAAGACGTGTGTGTTGTGAGCAAACGATTGCTGGTATACAATTGTGAGTGATTGATGAAAACATCACCGACGGGTTCCATTGTTTAGTCCATGTGCGATGTGATTTTCTTTGTCCGCACACCATCTACGCTCTGTCTACAGAGCATCAACATATATACTTAAAAAGACAGCATTGCATAACCAAATTAAGCATACAATTACACAAGTGACTACACACATAACATTTGCACACACCAAAGTAAGCAATTACATGCATACTAAAGTAGGAGAAACGAGGATCTAATCATCTACTTATTGTTGCGACGACGCTTGCCATTGCTCTGCTTCCGGCTGGATCCTGGCCGTTTTGGGGAAGGAGGGACTTCCTCATGTCAACGATCCACCGGTACATGTCGTAGCTCGTGTACGCCTCCTTGGCCGCGTACACGACATGAGCTTTGTCGAGTTTCTCCATCCAGGACGAGTGCCGGGCACGCTTGTCCTTGTTGCACGAATCCTTCATGTCCCTGTAGTAGGGGTCGATGATGGCCTCGGCGAGGTGAACCAGTGAGTCCTTCTCATGCTCCTTGCTGCCCCAGATCTTGTATTGGCCCTGGATGTCGACAAGATTCTGGCAGGCGATGCCTGAACTCTCGAGCGCCTTTACATCGTTGGTGATGTCCACTGTAGCGAACATGTAGTGGGGGCTGTTGACAAACCTGGCGAAATGCTGGCAACACCTTGTGGCCAGGCAGTAGTGGTAGACGAGGACATGGTGGCGCACGCACATCTGGGCGACGGCGACCTTGGGACGAGACCCGGCACAAGCGCGGGTGTACTCGAGGTCGAACCCGACCACCTTGTACTTCTCATCGGCAAGCAACAGCTCCATGATGTGGATGGAGTGCTCCGCCCAGACCGGGTCGTTGGTGTACACCACCGAGAGGTCCATGAACCTTCTGTGGGTGTCCACCACGGCACGCATCGTGAACTACTGCTCGTCGTCGGCAGCCGCTCGGAGCGCCATTGGAGCCGCGCAGGATACCCTCTAAGAATTTCTCGTGGCGGGTGTGCTTCTTGCAACGGTGGGGCGCGATTGAAAGGTTGAAGAGACACAAGGGTAGGTTAAATGGCCCCTGTAATAATAAATGGGGGCCGGCCGGCCTGTAATCGTCACGTCTTGTCACGGCGTTCATAGCGCAGGATTCCAGAATCCAGTGCACGCTTGACAACACCGCACCCCAGGCGTGGACACTCGAGTGCGATAATTAATTATGCGCTCTACAGTGCACACGATGGAAGAAACCAACTGTGTGCAATAATGTCAAAGATCACAGTCGAGTTAGCTATACAGATCGTGTGCTGTGAGATCGACAAGGTAAACTGATTCGAGAATGGTTAATAAAATCTAAGACCATTGCATATCAAGGTCAAAATAGTGCTAGCAATATACGAGTCTCATACGATGCCATTTCAACAATTGTACCACAAAACTCGAAATGTTACAAGGTTCAAATTCCAGAGTTATATGGCTCAAATTCGAAGATTACAAGGTTCAAAGTGATATTAGAAATGAAATTCAGCTCATCAGCTGCAAACGCTCGCGCTGATGTGCTGAACATGGATATCAGAGAGGTTCAAACTAATATCACCGCTTCTAAGTCTGGCTTCGAAACCTCACAATTTTTGCAAAGGGGTCAGCCGCTGAGAAGTCATGTATGGGGTTGACCCGATGACTTCCGATTACTCTGTCATCTGAAGTTCCAAAATGAAATTCAACATTTTTGGAGCCTACTCCATTCTGCCGCAGGTGCTAACGCTGATTAACAGACCATTCATTTTTGCGAAATAAATGTAGGGCAAACCTCATTTCCTTCAGCACCCTTGCTCTGAGAACAAAGAACCTGGCGAATATAATCTCCGGTAAGGTCCCTCGGTAGGAGTTCAAAGTAATTTCTGAGAGATGCAGATCTAGGCATTCGACGTGATTGTTATATTGTATCACATTATCCACCACTAGGCCAAACACATCTCTTGTCACTGGCCACTCCGGTGGTGACAGCCACCACTTCTCCATGGAGAGTCTTATCCATTGGGATTTCTCCCCAGGTTTGGCGATTGAATCTCAGGTATGTGACAAGTTCCAATCTACGGTGCATTTTTCACCGGCCAACCCCAGATCTGCCAAGGAATTCTTCCTCGTGGTTTCATTCTCCTTGGCTTCGTTCCCGTGATAGAAGAATCTGTGGCTCTAGCCTTACAATCTTGTATTGGAGGAATCAGTTCGGGGTTTAGGGTTTTGAGGCTAAGTGATCATCGTTTTCGGTTTTCTGTGGCTTCCAACAGAGTTGGTAATTTCATCTATGGGCTTAAGGATCGCATTTGGCCAGATTTCATTTGTCATTTTCACCTCTTCCGTGGTGATCTTTCATATCTTGATCACTCGGATAAGAGCTGGCATGTGGATGAGCATCTTCCTGAGGTGAGGCTACAACCAATTGCTATACGATCTAAATGGCTTCGGGATCAGCAGCTGATGATAAATTCTCATTCTTCAAAGCTGCCAGCGACGAGCTTGCATACCTCGTCGGCCGCCGAGAGTATTCCGTTTGGAAAGTTCAACTTCCCTATTATTTCGGATCCTGATTTGCCTATTCGGTTGGGTGATTTTGTTATCAATCAGAAGGATATCTTGCCTAGTGCTGGAACCTTTTTTCAGGGCCCGCGGTTCAGAGAATCTTATTGGCAGCCTATCTCGGATGAAAAGTTGTTTCACATTATGGATGGCTGGCAAGCTGGGTATTCGGATCATGAGGTTAAAACTACGGTTCAGATAAAGGATGTGCCTACACAAGAATACATCGATACTAGGCTTTCGAAATGCTTGAATTGCTCTCGGCATGGTCATTTGTTTGGTGATTGCCCCGGTAAATTTTGCCAACGATGTGTTCAATTGGTGCACCTGTGCACATGCCATGTGCCACGTTCGTTGGACGATGCATGCATATTGGGCCATACTAATTTCACATGCCGAGCCTGTCGTCGGAAAGACCACCAAGTGAACCAATGCCCTGGCCTCAAAAGATGTGGCTCGTGTGGTTTCTTAGGCCACACAGCCCATGGTAAGCAGCAGCATTGGCCCAGGTATCAATGGCAGCCCATATCCGCATATGGACCTCCTGGGTTTGCTGCCAAGGTGAATGAAATTTCTCCGATTTGTTTTCCAAAACAAAATCGAGTAAATCGTAACACACAAGGAGAAAATCGGAGGGCGGTTTGGCAAGTAAAACAGAATATCTCTCCAGGTGATGACGTGGCGACCTCTCATTGCATGTCAATACGCCCCCCCCCCCCCCCGCGCGCGCTTCAGCTGTCAACTTCACCGCCCGAGGGACCCAATCCTGTCCAGTCTCCCCTGTTTCCAATACTGCCTCTGCTTCTTCCAAACTTGCTCCTTCATGCCGTCCAAGAGCATTGCATCGCCGGAGATCACCTACGGCAACAAGATGGTGAACTTCCCGGTCCGGCCGTTCGCGTTCGCCCCGCTAGGGGCCAATATTGAGTGTGGGCCAGATCATCGGCTTCAGAGGAGTGTCATGGTGGTGGATGACCCGCCATTGAACCATGACAGGTATGCAATCATCTCGATCCAGCCCCTAGTTCCAGATCATCAGAAGAGATTTTGGCTAGAAGAGATTTGCCGCATCATTAGGGAAGATCTGGAATATCATATTTCAGATGAGTTTGTTTATCCGCTTGGCATTGGATGTGTTGCGTTTGAGGATATGCAAAGCCGTGATGAGGCTATTAGAGAAGGTCCGCATGCTATAGATGATGATTCCTACTTCACCCTCACACCCCATGATGAAGGGATTAATATGCGGATGCCCGCTTTTCAATATGAAGTTTGGATCATGATGCTAGCCTTTCCGATGGACTACATGAATGAACACTATGTGCACAAGGCTATTTCCAATTTTGGGAAGCTGATTGCTTGGCCTAGGCCCAATGAGAACAAAGCTAGGGTTTTGGTTAAGTGCCATATCAAGGATGTGGCGCAGGTACCTCATAGTTTGGTGGTTTCTAGGGTGGGCATGCTTCCTGGAGTGGGCCGTTCTTGGTCGGTCCCTGTTTATGTTCTTAATGGCAGAGACCTTGTGCCAGGATTGGTGGACAACGAGGATGCTCCACCTCTCCTCAATGCTTCCCCACACCCCTATGAACTACCATACTATACTCTGATGCAGCAAGCCAGGATCAATGATATGGAAGCCCAACAGGTGGCCAATGAACAACTGTGGAATGCTGCAGATCAGGCGCAAGAAGAAGTTCAGGAGAATGGATGGGCAGCATGGCCGATAATCCCACCACCTTACACTGGCTTTAGCTTCAGAACTTTCTTTGAGTATGATGGTCCCTCTCTTATGGATGGTGTGCATCAGGAACACAACATTGTCGATAATCTGTCAGATGTGTGGTCTGAATATTCCCAGGTTGAGGACTGGCTGACAACTTTATCAATGGTGTCCCATCTGCGCAGTTTGCATTTGTCAGGGCTGGTGGTGCTTCAGTCTCTATGCTGATAACTGCAGACGCTGAATTGCTGCGTTGGATCGGTAGTATGCTGAAGAAGATTTATACAGTCATTGCTACCTGCTGTGTATCCTGAAGGAGCTTTTCTGCCGCTCAATCCATTCACAGTCATGAAGGAGTAGCTCAACGTGGTCTATAAAGCTCTGATGAATTCTATCTCTCCAGAGCCAGATGTGTTTGGGATCATCTTCAGATCCTCCTTTAATGTAATCGCCATAGACAAGGACTACTTCAGCACTGATGAGGTTCTGCAGAAAGTTGAGATGCACCTTGATGGTGTTTCTTCTGCTGATGAGCAGAACATGCCAGCCACATCAATGCCATCTAGCTCTGTTGCTGATCATATTGGTTCTTTACTATCCAATGAGCATGCACATATGGATACTGTTCTGCTGCGCCGAAGTGCGCATAGTAATAAGTATGACGGGTTTAAGGTGTCGCCTGTGTCTGACAGAAAATTGGTGGTGTCCAAAGTGAAACCAAGGAAAGATCCTGTGGTGCAGTGCTCTTCTTCTGCCACCATGCCATGTGTTTCAGACAAGAAGGACAAAGTACACAGTGAGATCCCTCCCCCCACACCTATTTCTACCATACAATCTATTGGTACTAATATGTGTGGCATGCGCCCGAATCAGCTAAGCAAACAGAAACTGCTCTCATCCATGGTGGTGTAGGAGCGTGACGTCTCCAAGTCTGATGCATAAGGCGTGGAAGGTGCTGTTCTGGAACGTCCGGGGAATCAACTCCGATCAGAAGCTTTTGGCTTTGCGTAATGCAATCGATAGTAGTGGGTGCTCTGTTATTTGCCTACAAGAAACTAAGCGTGCCTCTTTTGATAAGTCTTTTGTAAGAACTTTCTGTCCTAAAAGGTTTGATAACTTTGAGGTGGTGCCCTCCCAAGGTGCCTCTGGTGTATTGATTATCTTATGGGATAGCTCGGTCTTTGTTGGCAATGTTATCTGCTCTGAATCGTTTGCTTTGGGTGTTAAATTCACTTCCTTGCAAACTGCTAAATCCTGGAATATGTTTAATGTGTACGGCCCATGTGATGGCCCCGCTAGGGCCACTTTCACCTCCTGGATGTTTGATCTAGACATACCAGATGATGAGGACTGGTTATTGTGTGGTGACTTTAACTACATCAGGGCCCCTGATAATCGAAATAAACCTAGAGGGAATGTGAATGATATGCTCACCTTCAATGATTTCATCCAATCGCAAGCTTTAGTTGAACTGCCAATCAAAGGGAGGAGGTTTACATGGAGTAACATGCAAACAGACCCACTTTTGGAGCAACTTGATTGGTTCTTCACATCGGCCAATTGGACCTCTAGCTACCCAAACACGACAGTGGGCCCCCCTCCCAAAACCGGTCTCTGACCATGTACCGTGTGTGATCTCCATTGAAACAACGGTCCCTAAAACCAAAATCTTCCGATTTGAGAACTTCTGGGTCTCACACCCTGGTTTCTTTGAAGTTGTTCAATCCACTTGGAACAAAAGTTGTTTTGCCCACAATTCGGCTGCTATGCTCTGCAAAAAAAATTAAACACTTGAGGTATGCTCTGAAGAAGTGGAGCAAAAACATCTCCAGACTGAATTTGTGCATTGACAATTCTAATTGGGCTCTGCTTGAATTGGATGGAATTGAAGACTTGAGGCCTCTCACAACACCGGAGAAAAACTTCTGTGCAATTATTAAAGAACATTTGGTGATTCTCCTTGGATATAAACGGGAATATTGGAAGAAGAGGTACACTGTGCGGTGGTTTCAGTGTGGGGGGGACAACACTAAATTCTTCCACTCGGCTGCAAGTGAATGCTTCAGAAGAAATTCCATTGCCTCACTAAAACTCTCTGATGGATCTGTCATGTGATCATGCAGGGAAAGCACAAGAGCTCTATCAGACGTATAAAAACAGGTTGGGCAGGTCAGAACCGCATGAGATGAAGTTTGATCTCGCACGAATTATCAAAAAGATTGAAGGGCTTGAGGATTTGACAAAACCCTTTACGAATGATGAGATCGATAAAGTGGTCCAAGAAATGCCATCTGATCGTGCTCCTGGTCCGGGTGGCTTCAATGGGTGTTTTTTGAAATCTTGCTGGCACATTATAAAGCAAGATTTCTACAATCTATGTGTTGACTTCTATGATGGAATGTTAGACCTGCAAAGTCTTAATTCTGGGTTTATCACCCTGATCCCGAAAACCTATTCGCCCGAGACTGCAAATGATTACAGGCCTATCACCCTTCTCAACTGTTGCCTGAAGTTGATAACCAAGTTGCTGGCTAATCGGTTGCAGAGAATAATTCTCAAAATCATCCACAGGAACCAGTATGGATTTCTTAAAGGGAGATCGATCCAAGACTGCTTGCCCTGGGCATTCGAGTATATCCACCAATGTCAAGCTTCTGGACGCTCATGCTGTCTGCTCAAATTGGATTTTGCCAAGGCGTTTGATACGATACAGGATGAACCAATGATAGAGATCATGAGACACATGGGCTTTGACGAGAAGTGGATTGGGTGGATCAAATGTATCTTCTCCTCGAGTACTTCGTCTGTCCTGCTCAACGGAACCCTCGGGAAGCAGTTCTCCTATCTGTGTGGCGTGAGACAGGGCGATCCACTCTCGCCCCTCATTTTTGTCCTCGCTGCAGACCTGTTGCAAGCGGCGATCAACGAGGCGTGCAGGGCCGGACAACTGCTTCTACCGATACCATCGCACGATGATAACTATCGGGTAATCCAGTACGCAGACGACACGATTGTGGTGTTCCCTGCCTGCTCTAGCCAAGCTCAAGTCCTCAAGGGAATTCAGATGGATTATGCCACGTCGGTAGGCCTGAAGATTAACTTCCATAAATCAACCCTCGTTCCGATCAACTTGGATCCGGTGACGGCGTCGGAGATGGCGGCGATTTTTGGATGTGTTGTGGGGCAGATGCCTTTCACGTACTTAGGGTTGCCTATGGGGACAACCCGCCCCACGGTGACTGATCTGATGCCCATGGTCACAGCAGTGCAGAGGAAAATTCCGGCAGCGGTCTCCTTGCTTGACTATGGTTCCAAGTTGACTCTTCTAAACTCTGTAGTGACCTCACTCGCGATATACGCAATGTGCTCCATCAAGCTAAACCCCAAGATCATTGAGCATCTAGAAAAAATTCGCAGATCATGCCTGTGGTTAAAGAAAACTGATGATGGTACTAGAGGTAACTCTCTGCCGGCGTGGGACCTGGTCTGTAGACCGAAAAACAGAGGTTTAGGGATCATAAACCTCAAAATCCAAAACCAGGGGCTCCTGTTGAAACAGCTCCACAAATTTTACAACAAACAGGATGTTCCCTGGGTTCAACTAGTTTGGCGATCGTACTACAGTGGTCAAACCCCGCATGCGGCCGACCTTTGTGGATCATTTTGGTGGAAAGATGTCATGCAATTGTCTGATATTTACAGGGGGTTACCAAAGCATCTGTAGTGGCAGGTGATACGATACTCTTCTGGAAAGATGAGTGGAAAGATAACCTGTTCCAAGAAACATTCCCGAGGGCTTTTTCTTTTGCCAAGGAACCAGACATATCAGTTCAATCTTTGCTGTCCTCGGTGAGACTGAGTGATGTGTTCCACCTACCCCTCTCGGTAGAAGCCCGACTAGAAGTGACAGATCTGCAATAGATCACATCTGATGTGGCCCTGACTGAGGGAGTGGATACATGGAAATGTGTCTGGGGTGGGGATGGATTCAAAGCAACCAAATTTTATGAACATTGCTTCAGAAACATGCAGGTGGATGAGGCCTTCTGTTGGATCTGGAAATCCAAGTGCACAATGCAGTGGAAGATGTTTGCCTGGCTTCTACTAGCTGATCGATTAAACACCAGAAATATGCTGAGAAGGAGGCACTACAAAATCCAAAATGATGATTACGCATGTCTGTTATGTCAAAACCCACCGGAGGAAGACATTGCACATCTCTTCTTCAACTGCCCTTTCACTCGGAGATGCTGGGATAGTATAGGAATCCAGTGGCCAGTTGGTGATTGCGGGCTCACGCTGCTACACGCTGGCAAAAACTCTTGGAGTAGGCCCATGTTCATGGAGGTATTCACGGTGGCAGCATGGGGGATTTGGAAGGAAAGGAACGACAAACACTTCAGGGGGACCCAGCCAACCTTGAGATCTTGGAAGGCCAGGTTCAAGAATGATTTTGCTTTGCTGGTCCATAGGGCCAAACAGGAGTTTGCCCCATACATCTTGTCTCTAGTTGCTGCTTTGTAAGAGTTGTGCCCCTTTGTAACCTCTACTCTCACCCCCCCCCCTCTCTCACATATGTAGATGTGGACTTTGTATGTAGGCTGACTGGACTGTACTGGACTGTACTAACTCATTAACTTTTTAATATAAAGCCAGTGGGATCCTCTCCCACTGTCATCAGTTCTCAAAAAACCACTGGGCCTAATTTATCTGCAAAAGAAGAAAACGTGTTAGTGCCTACATGCAGTTTTGAACATTACTACAGGACTAGCTATTTGGTTTGCAGGATTTGTAAAATGCACTAACATGCCATCTTCGATCTGACATGATTAACATGGGAATTTGATTACATTCTACAAAAATGTAGCCTTATTCACAAGAGGTTGGAGTGGATGAAAAGTTCCCTAAGAAAACTGGTACAGATGAATCCAAAGGAGAAATGCTTATTGATTGTAACCATATGGATCAAGCAACCAATATGGGGGCGGGCATGTATGTACTGAAATCCTCCAAAAGAACCTTCAGAAATCATAGTACATTGTCATTGTAAACTTGGAAAAAGGTGCCACAATTTGAACTCCCTTATGGTTAACATTTAACAGGAAAGGAACATCACCTCGATATATAGCTTCTCCAGGCACGGAAAGCATCTCAGGAAACTGACAACTTGCTCTAGGTCGGGCCCGATAGATTCTAGTGCCAAGACCTTCACTATGCGTAGCTTCGGGGTCAAGCTTGTCGGAATCATTTTCTGAATGACAGACGAACAAACATCTTCAAAATTAGAAATAATGTTAATTTGTAGAAGGAGAGGTAGAAGGCGATTGTTGTACCTGAACGGGTGTGGATCCAATAACAAGTTCGGAGTATTTGTCAGACGAGTAGCCCACCACTGTCAATTTCGGCGCAGAAATGACATTGATTCTTGTTGGACCTTCTTGATCAACTACAAGTAATCTCTCAAGTGCAGGTGTTCCTGGATGACCATACCGTGGTCCACCTTTTGTGATGTCTTCCTGTTGCACCAGCAACACAAATAAATAGTCCGGAGAGTCATGGAGGTGATGTGGAAGGTACTCAACCCATTGATCGCCTGAAGACGAAGGTACTCGAGTGCAGTACAGCCACGGAGCAGGCGCTCCATGTCACCCTTTGAGAGGCAGACGGCGACGAGCTCGAGGTGCTTCAGTCGTGGTAGAATAAGAGCGGGTGCGTCATTAAGGGGCGGGAAATGGCAGTTCCTGAACTTGGCGACGCGCAACATGGGCGCGAGGCGGAGTGCGGACGTTGGCAGCGACTGCATATATGCCCATCATCAAAAGTGAGCTCCTCGAGCTGATCTAGGGTGGGGGATCGGAACCAGTCGTCAAGCTTGGCTCGGTCCTTGCCGTAGGAATGGAACTGGCCCATTCTAAAGCCTTTGGTTGGGCCAAGGTGACTGCCGAGGATCTTGTAGAATGCATCCAAGCTTTTGCGATAGCCATAGCAGAGCTTGTGGGTGTCGATGAGGTCGAGAGGGCTGGAGTTCCATAGGGGACGCCACCGCCGGGAAAGGAGGGTTGTCCGTGCCCCATATTTGATTGGGAGGAGGGAGATGATGACTCTCAACATATCTTCGGGGAGGCTGTTGATTAAGTCTAGGCCTGCTGGAGTCGCTTGCGGTTCTAGCTCGCCCCGCCTCCGCTTGTTGGCAGCCCCGTTCTCCACCTCCGGAGTATCCTTGTCAGCGGCGCTTTCTGATAGAAATGGGAGTACAGGGAATATTTAGTTAAAACATGGCAATAGAAAAGTGTATTGGTAACTAGAAGTTATTAGGTAGGAATATAGTAAGATAAGGGAATAACAATTGGTTGCCTAAATACTACACAATTCATTTGACATTGCTGGGTAAGTCAACATATGCAGATAGTTGAAAAGAAAACTTACTTCGAACAAAGTCTGGACGGATGATTTTGTCGGGGAAGTTAGCATATATCTCATGACCAGGCCCTTCTATGTGCAGTGCAATTTTAGTGCCAACTTTCAGTACATAAAACTTTGCAATTTCATTCCAAAAGCCAGTGCCAAAATAGGAGTCACCACGTTCATCAAGTCTTACAGTAGCAACGATTGTAAATCCATGGTTTGCGCGCAGTATGACATTCATGGAGCCTTGATGTATGTAAAGGGAAAAATTGTGCACTACATAATATGTTGCATAGCGAGGGATGTCCTGCAGAAAATGGTAGGGTTGTTAAAGAAAATATGGTAACATGCAAATATGGGCCCAAATTAAAAGAACTGTACAACAGTTGAAATCAAAGGACAAAAGTCTATAATTAAACATATAGGGTAAACATGATGTCATGGAAATATGAGAGTAATCGAAAGAACAATACATCATTAATTTGCCTAATATATAAAGAAGAGGGGGAAAATCCCCTTTGACGTATATGGTGCATGTGGCGCCTTTTATCCAAATGTAGCAATATTTAGAATATGTTCAGGAAAGTAGGCCATGCCAACCGATTTAGGGTGAGATTGAACATACCGCGTGCGTCCTCAAGTTATCTGGTACGATGAGATGGAATCTCTGGCGGCGGTCGCCAAGTCTTGAAGTATCGGCGCACTGTACATTCTATGAATGAAAGAAAACCCTCAAATCAGCTCGAATAAAAATGAATTCACGGCGATTTCCGCCGGTGATTAAAGGAGGCAGATGAACTGGGATAAGAGATGAGATAATATCTCGTTAAATTAGTTACCTTGTCGTCCATGAGAAAGAACCCTCAGTACGGCAGATTCCCCAACCGAGCGGAGCTGGGTCGACCGCAAGCAGCGTCGAGAAAGTCAACGGCGATAGGCGGCGGCAAGCGGAAGTGGCGAAATGCGGTGGGCTTTGCCGGCAGCCTGTCAGCGCGACAGGCGTCGAGCTAAGTGTTTACCGCCGTGATAGGCGGTGTCATGGCATAGACGTGGAGGAGCTTGTGCAGGTGCAAATGGGGAACGTACCGGAGGGGCCGAGGTGGGTGGCGGGCGGGGTGAGGGTTTTTGTGACGTGGGGATGGTGAGGGTTTTCTTTTTTCTTTTTCGAATTGGGTGGTGAGGGTTTTCTGTCCCACAAAGAATTTTGGGGGCGACGGTTTGCTAGAGCGAACCATGTGTGATTGATGCAGCAGGCAAAATGATAGTCATTGCACACGGTTCCAATTTTGGGAACCGTGTGTGATTGACGTACTACCTCCGTCCTGGTTTATTGGTCCCCCGTTGTAATTTTTACCAAAATTTGGCGAAATATTTAACATACTCAGACATAGATAATAAGCGTACATGTACATAAGCATAGTTCAACCATAAGTACATAGTTCAACCGTCATTAAGCATACTCAAGCGTACATAGTTCGATCCATCCCACATCTCATATCACATGCGGCCGACACGATCCTGAAGCTTCTCCAGGTACTCGGCGTATGCGCCGTGCGCCACCCTGCGAGAATACTTCTGCTTGAAGGAGCCAACGGCCCGTCCTCTTGCATGCGCAAGAACACTTAGATACGCGTCATGAATCTTGTGGTTGCAAAATGGGCATCCATAATCGTCGTTCCAGGTCCTAATACGCCTGTTATGCATTCCCGCATAAAGCTCCCTCAGGATTCGCCTCTTGTACCTCCTCTGGGCATCTTCATCCTTGCTGTCCACATCGTCAGACAACACCTATACATATAGTAAAACAAATTTGGCATCAAATCACTGATTACATGCCATGAAGTAGCATTAGGAATTTATGGCTATTTATTTATACATATTCAGAGATTATGGTTCGATTTTTAAGCACAGTCGTCTATGTACAAACCAATCTTGAAGAAAATAATGGCACAAACATATGTAGGTCATTCAAAATCAATTGTCAAGTCCTGGCTAGGAATTGTTAGCACGAACACTAACCCTAGTCGGATTACTAGCAGAAATCATTTGCACAGATGAAACAACAAATCACTTATCACCTGTACCATTCAAACAATCAATACACTACACGGATCTAACGTAACTTACTCAGATTTCATGGATTGGGAGAACATAACCACAGGATTTCTATTCCAAAAAGGGGAGGCAGGAGTAACCAGAGAAACCCTATGATCTATTAGACACATAAATGGGTATAGATTACTAACCAGGTGTCCATCGTTGTCAGAGTCGTCGCCGAAGTGGTCATCTGAGTCGGTGTGGAACTCCGCCTCCGGCTGTGGAAGCTCGACGCCGTCGACGATATCAGGGTGCAGCGATAACTCGCCGGCGGTGACGGCAACCTCTGTCTCCATCTCCACGCCGTGCTCCAGTGCTTTAGAAGCCCCGGCGTCGCCACTCCCTCCAATGGGGCGCTTCGGCGGCATCCTCATACACTGACGGCTTTGAGGACTGAGAGCGGCGTCGAGGTTGCAAGCGGAGAGAGAGGATTGTGTGTGCGTAGCGAGGATGGGGGTGCGGCCACTCGGGCGCACCATTAATATGGAGTAGTGGGAGTGGTGGGAGAGAGGCGGGCGGCGGTCAAACCGATGGCTCGCCTCTCGGTGAGCCTGCACACCGGACTGCTGGCATGCCTACCAAAGTTTCACACAGCTACTCGCACGCCTCCTGATGACACTGCGCAGCGAGCACGCCTCCGTCAATTCACACACCTGCACGCACGCCTCCCCGTCTGCCTGCGCGGCGGACTGCTCACATGCGTCCCGTCAACTCACACCTGCTCGCACGCCACATGGGTCACACGGCGGCATGTATATTGTTTTTCTATTTGGACGATTAATGATGCCGCTTTATTGCTTAACTGAAGCATGGCACGTATCCATTGTTGGTCTAACGCTCATGGTTCGAATAAATAATCTGTTTGGGATATTGGTTCCCAATTATTAATAATCTCCCGTCTGTAATTAGATAAATATTACATAAAAACTGGTCTCAAATTTGACAAAAAAAGTACAATGACACTTTGTATTGGTGTCCATATGACAACACGATAAGTTTCATGAACTTCAAATAAGTTTTGGATGTACTAGAATTTAAAAATCAAGATTCTCAATGTTTGAAATTTGTTGCACGGGGAGTAAACATGCACCCAGTGAGACACATGTGTTTTTGCAATCCATTTAGGTGCACTGTCACGTGTGCATGTAGCTCAAATTTGATTTTTGCACATTATACCCATAGAAAATCAATCAATGTACTAAAACGTCTTAATGATCTCTGTGAATTTTTTGAAATTAAAACGTCCCTCCTTTGGTAACATTTATGTTCACCGCGGGATAATTAATTTAACATGCATCATAGTTGCGGTGCATTCGCGGTGTGTGTGTGGGTGTCTGCATCTGGGGGTGGCGGGTGACTCGCAGTACACTTCGAGTTGTGAGCCACGTGTGGGTTGGCTATTTTGTTAGGCAGGCTGGTGCCACATCAGAGTCGTGAAATCGTTATTTAAAACATTACACAACCCTTTCATACATAAATGTTTTGGCCACATGCAGTCGATGGTTGTCCTACACGACACTCGATACTCGCGTGTGACGCTTTCTGTGGGCCCGCGAGGTCGTCGTCCATCACTTTGATGAACAGCCGGCAATGAGGTTAATTTGACAGCAAGGTATAATCTTTTTTGTTTGTGTTATGGTGGTATATAGTACGTGTCGAAGAGGTGGGAGGGGACTAGCATATATACTATACGTATGCGTCCGTGAACAAGTACACCTCACTCAGTGTCGGGACTTTTTGGTTACCGAGGCATGTGCCACATCAAAATTGTGAAATTGGTTATTCAAACATCACACAACACCTTTTTGGGCCACATGCATATATATCCTAGCTAGGACACTCACGTGTGACGCTTCCATCTGTGGGCCCACGAGGCCATCGTCGATGCATGCATGCATGCATCACTTTGACCTACCTCGGGAGAGGTCAATTAATTTCACCATCGATGAGGATTCTTTTGGGTTGTACATATATTACGGCAAGAGCATATAGTATGCGGTGAAGAGGGAGGAAGGGGACCATCATACGTAGTACGCTTGATATGAACCTCGCTCTCTATGGGTGCATGGTTTACGGTTTTTGAGGCATGTGGCACATCAAAGTTGTGCATTTTTGGTATTCAACATATATATGTTTGGCCCACATGCAAAGCGGTGGTGGTTTTCCTCTTGCACCCACTTAAGCGGTTATTGGCGATATTGATGCTTTCCATCTGTGGGCCCGCTTGGTCCATCACTTCTTTTTGCCTGACAACAAGAGAGGTTAATTTGACTTAGGAGGGGATTATTATTTTTGCTCTGGGCTGGCATGCATGATACACTTTGAGCACACACATATGCATGTGTACGCATGAATCCCTCCCATCGAGTTGAAGTGGCTAGTGCAACGACACCATCATGAACCGAACTCGCTCTGTGTGGGGAACTAGTGTACGATTTTTGACACATGCGCCAGATCAATGTTGTGTATTCAAACATGCATGCACGCATCACCTCCATACATATGCATGTAGTGGTTGCCTTCGAACGATACACTCCCTCGCGTGGTTATCGGCGACAAGCCTATATATTCGTGGGCCCGCGTGGACATCCATGATCACCTTGACCAACAACAAGATAGGTTACCATGGCGGATTCTTCATTTGGTTAGTGTTATCGTAGTATAGGTCATGGTGAGATTCAGACCTAATTATGTTTGAGCGCATATACTATGCACGCATGCATGCTATATATATATATATATATATGAATCCCCATCGTTGGCTTGAAGTGTGGTGTAACATACATATGCATCGTCAACCTAACGACCCTCACTCAGTGTGGGGATTTCTAGTTCGAAATCACGGTGCCACATCAAAGTTTTTCATTGTTACTCAAAAACACACCTCTCCATACATATGTTTGGGCCACACGCATGTAGTGGTTGTCTTCGGGGACTAGCTACTTGCGTGATTATTGGTGAGCTAGCCCATCTCCGGGGTCGCATGGACGAACATCACTTTGACCAACAACAAGAGAGAGGTTGTACGACCAAGGTGGATTATTCTTGGTCCGTTTTATGATCCATCTTGGTGAGATATATGCCTCTCTGGCCTGCCGACTGAAAGTGTGTGGGGGGTTGCTACATCGCACTTTGCTAGGTGAACCTCGGTTGGGGGGGCATGCATTCATAGCTTAATTACGATTCCCTTCGTGGCGACACGAGGGGGTTGGGGTGCTAGCTACTTCGCACTTTGCTAGGTGAACCTCGGTTGGGGGGGGAGTTGGGCATGCTCATAGCTTAGGATTCCCTTCATGCCGACACGAGGGGGGCTGCTAGCTACTTCGCACTTTGCTAGGTGAACCTCGGTTGGGGGGGCATGTGCATTCATAGCTTAGGATTCCCTTCGTGCCGACAAGAGGGAGGGGTGGCTGCTAGCTACTTTGCACTTTGCTAGGGTGAACCTCGGTTGGGGGGGAGGGCATGCATTCATAGCTTAGCTAGGATTCCCTTCGTGCCGACACGAGGGAGGGGGCTGCTAGCTACATCGCACTTTGCTAGGTGAACCTCGGTTGGGGGGGTGCATGCACTCATAGCTTAGGAATCCCTTTGTGCCGACACGAGGGAGGGGGGTTGCTAGCTCTACTTCACACTTTGCTAGGTGAACCTCGGTTGGGGGGCATGCATTCATAGCTTAGGATTCCCTTTGTGCCGACACGAGGGAGGGGGGCTGCTAGCTACTTCGCACTTTGCTACGGTGAACCTCGGTTGGGGGGCATGCATTCATATATAGCTTAGAATTCCCTTCGTGCCGACACGAGGGAGGAGGGGGGCTGCTAGCTACTTCGCACTTTGCTAGGCGAACCTCAGTTGAGGGGAAGGGGGCATGCATTCATATATAGCTTAGGATTCCCTTCGTGCCTACACGAGGGAGGAGGGGGCTGCTAGCTACTTCGCACTTTGCTAGGTGAACCCCGGTTGAGGGGGAGGGGGCATGCATTCATATCTTAGGATTCCCTTCGTGCCGACATGAGAGGGTAGGAGCAAGCAATACCGTGCCCTTTGCGAGAGAGGTGCCACATCGAAGTTGCATTTGGTATTTGAAAATCAAACCACCCTTTTGATACATAAATTTGTCCACACGCAAGTGTGTTTGTGTTCTGACCCTCTCCCGCGTCATTTTTCGCCAAATTTATGAACATTAGAAAAGTCGGATGATGCAACAGACACGGTTCACTCAAACTAACCGTGTGCCACGCCGGTGCACCTGTCATGCACACATCCGCAGAGTACATTGGGCTCCACGAGGCTCCCCCTCTCAAAAATATCTGCCCGCTTCGAGGGTTTTTCTGTTTCATAACACACGGTTGTTAACTCCGGACCGTGTGCGATGTTTCTTGTTCCCAATCCCGCCTGCATCGAAAATATCTGCCCGCCTCGAGGGTTTTTCTTTTTCATAACACACGGTTGTTATCTCCGGACCGTGTGCGATGCACTATCATCAAAATTTTCAATAGCCCGGCATTTCACTTCCGCGTTTGACTCTCGTGTAGTAAAAATTTCAGTACTCGCGTCATTTCCTCAAACACCCTGCGCCCCCCTCCACACACACACACACACACACACCAAAACCTCCTCGGGCGTGCGCGCGCGCACACACACACACACACCCTCCCTCGCTCGAAACCCTAGCAAAGTCCCCGCCGCCGCCGCAAGGCCTCCATTGTCAACATCTGTCGGTTTGCACGTGCAGCTTATCCACCGATCTCCATACCCAGGCCGCCCTGAGTTTCTTAGATGACGCCTGCCAAACACCCCGTTTCCCACAGATCCCCATCCCCCACTCCAGAGCGTCGCAGCCTAAGCCTGGCTACGCTTCTCGTGGAGCTCGAGGAGCAACTGGCCCAAAAGAGGTGTATAGCGGTCTCTTCGCCCGACATCGCCGAGGAAGCTGACGGCCATTACTAGCGGCAGGCACTCAAGCAGCAGGCTAGAGTATGCGGGCATGTCTCGTCCACCGGCTACGACATCGAGGTCATCGACAGCGACGCCCTGAGGCGGGCTGTGTCATAGGTTAAGTGGCCCACCCCCAACCCCTCGGGTTCAACCACCGTCAATCTCATCCATGGCCCCGCCGCTGATCTCGTCTGGCTCGCTATCAACAATTTGTCATTCTACATCGCCATCGAGCCCCTTTTTCATTTCTGAAGGACACGTTCTGCGACGCTGGCTTGGGATCCACAGCTTCCAAGTCAGACCTCATCGACGGCGACCACGAGGAGGGCACCCTCTCTGGCTCTTCCAAGGGGAAAGAGCCCATATGCTCTTCCAAGGGGAAAGCACCCGTCTGCGACATCAGGGAGGGCACCCTATAGTCCTGCTCTTCAATGGGGAAGGAGCCCATCTGCGACAACATGGAGCGCATCCAGGGTCCGTGCTCTTCCCACGGGAACGAGCCCGTCTGTGACAAGTGAGGAAACCCATGATTTGTTTATTTCAGTTGTTCACAATGTGATGCTCTATATGTGCAATTATTTACTGTGCAGTACATTTCATCAGTCCAGTTTTAAACATACCGATAGGAATGCATATATTTGCTTGTTGTTAAGCCTGTTATAGCTAGCATATGCCTTTTTAAAAGTTTTTTGATTGTTCGGTTGTTTGTAGTTAGCATATGTTCAGTTTCAAATGCTATCTTTGGTTGTTCATAGTATGCCTTGTTTATTCCAGTTATTCACAACGTGATGTTCTCTATGTGCAAGTATGAACTGTGCAGTTCAATTTCATCAGTACAAGTTTCAACAATACCACTATGAATGACTACATTTGGTTGTTGCATCTTGTAGTTAACACGCCTTTCCATTTTTATTTAACCATAACCAGTATACTTAGACCGGCACAATACCAGTTTGAATGACCATGTTTGCTTGTTGTTAAATGTTAGGCCTGTTGCAGTTAGCACACCTTTCCACTTGTTTTGCTTTACTAGTGTTCTTAAACCTGCACACTGAAGCTATCTTTTGGAGATTATTTTGTCTGCCATGTGTAATTTTGGTTGATGTTTAGCCTGGTGTGCTTAACATGCTTCTTGATGTACCTACGCAGGACAATTTTGGGAACGACTACTGTTTTCCATCGAGGTTAGTTTCATCCCATGGCTTATATCTGCTCACTGTTTAGGATATCTGTAGCTGGTACCGTATAGGCCGACGGCTGATAAGGGACTAATCGGTGAATCGGACTTTTAACTGAATATATCTGCAACCCATTTTTCCTTAGGTTAACTAGGGCCATATGTAATATATCTGAGGCTACATAGCAACATGCATTGTACTTAATGTCTAAATATGCAATCCTAGGCTACATAGCAACAAGGAAGAGTGTTACATTAATGTTCTGATGATGTCTATATATACATAGAAGAGCAGCAACAGGAACAGCAACAACGCAGCCCTGTTTGGATACTCAACTTAGCTAGAGGTTAGAGTTAGTCTCTAGCTCATTACTAACCCTGAACTAACTCCATCCAAAGAGTTGTTTGGATGGCAGGGTTAGATTGACAATAAATGCACTAGGAGAACTAGCTCCAATTAGCACCTCTTGGGTTGGATACTAGTTTTTTCGGGTGGGTTATAGATGCAACTAGATCAAACTAGCCCTCACGTTTAGATATACTTTAGGGATATTTGAGCCCGAACTATCTCAAACTAACTCTAACCCGTGGATACAGCAGCAGATAATTTTTAAGAATGAACTAAACTCCTTCCGGCCCATAATATAAGATGTTAATTCATCTAATATGTGAGTATATTGGATGTTATAAGATACTCCCTCTGTTCCTAAATATTTGTCTTTTTAGAGATTTCAAATGGACTACCACATACAGATGTATATAGACACATTATAAAAGAGTGTTGTACTACATCATTGCGCCATTGCTGTTTAGCTTCTAATATTAACTTGGTGCTTTTAGGTACATATGTCATTGGTAAGATCCGCGTTTCAACCCTTTCTGTGTGTGGGGCAATGAGATATCGATGAACCAGCATCAAGTGAGGAAGTTGATAAAGATTGTTAGTAAAATGGGTCCAAAGATGGCAATTAAACTATTTGTTTACACTTTATCCAAGACAACAGCGAACTGTAGGATGGTAAGTAAGAACTCTGCAGCCTTCTTTTTACTACCCATAATGAGTTGTGTTAGATGACAATGTCTGAAATCTTATTCCTTTGGAGTGGTTGCCAAAGTAGTTTACTCAAGATTACCTCTCAAACTACATGATTGGTGGGCATGCAAAGGTTAAAGTATTTCTACCAGAACACGATGATTATCTAGATGTTTTCATGAAGACCGTGAAGGATGGGCGGTCGGCCATCACAAGGGGTTGGACTAGAGTCATGCGTGCCTTCTGCATGGAGGAGGGCACAATATGGGCATTCCGCTTCACCTTGTTCAGCAACCAGAAAATATTTCGCCTCTTTCTTTACCTTCTTTAATAGTACAAGTATACAACTGTGGTTCATCATTCTTTATTTGGTTCTTATGTAATTCTTCAACATATGTACCTATGAATCGAATAATGCATTGGTTGTTTGAACCTGATGGATATGAATAAAGTTGTAGCATACATTCAAAATCAAATCCAAATCCGGTACAATTTGGAAAAGCAGCAATTAAATTACGGTGCAATTACGCTCTCCAGGTTGTTACGGCACACACGGTTGGTAAAACACAAACGTTTGCGATATGCACCATAATCCGAGATGGTTCACAGAGAGGAAACATGTGCAAGCATGCACACAGTTGCCGTTTGCAAAGCGTGTGCGATGTCAGACAATATCACAAATGGTGCGGGCAAACTAAACGTTTGTGTTAGTTGCCTTATCGTACACGATTCGCAACCATGAACCGTTTCTCATGAAGTATGCATCGTAAACGTTGCACCACAGAATAGCGTTGCGATCGTTGTCGTGTACGACGATGTTACGACGGTCCAACGTTTCGTAATCCTGTCCGACACTCGTACGACAATTAGCTAATCTTCTTAACGGTGAACCGTTTGTGATGGGCCGTGCATCATACACGTTCTATAATAGTGAACCGTTTGTGATGGGCCGCGCATCGTAAACGTAGCACCATAGAATACCGACTGCGATGGCAATGCGAGCAGAAACGAGTAGAAGTACTGTAGGGGCCATATCCCCGACGGTTTCTGGGTCATGTGGGAAGGACCCCCCCTATTGCCCACACTCACTTGGCGACGGTTCCAAATGCCGTCGCGGAAAGGGGTTTTAAACCATTTGTTTAGGACCGACGTGCACCAGTGCTGGTAAGTCGGCGTATCCAGTGGGTAAGATAACGTTGGAGGTGTATTTTGGTGATGAGCATGATTACAGGGCTGAAAAGTTAACCTTTGAGGTTGTTAAGATCAGGAGCCCTTATCACGCCCTGTTTGGACGGCCGGCTTACGCCAAATTTATGCCACGGCCTTGTTATGTCTATCTGCAGCTCAAGATGCCGGGTCATAAGGGCACCATCACGGTGCACGGTAACAGGAAGATAGCCTTGGAATGTGAAGGAGACGCTGCTTGTGCTAAGTTTGTTTGTGCAACAGAGGAGTTGAAGTTTTACAAAGATAATGTTGACCCGGCAGATATGACTCCTTTGAAGACCAACTACAGAGCATGACCCTCTGTTGAAGTTTAAGTCGGCAGATGACACTAAGCCGGTTGACTTTGTTCCTGGCGACTCATCTAACACTACAAAAAAAGATACATCCGTGACATTTTGGGCCGAACAAATTTTTTTCTGTCATACTTATGACACTTCTATGACGATAATTGTGACAAAACCCGGTATCATCATAGATGTGGTGGGCTCCTACTTCTATGACAAAAAATCATGACAGAAAATGGGCTTTTCGTCCTGGGCGGGCCGGAGACGCAGCTGCATGACATTCTTTGGGTCGTCCATGACAGAAAAAAACGTGGTAGAAGTGAGGGCGAGGAAAATATCGGGGTGTTCCTGGTTACGGTGGGTGGTCGGGGCCGAGCGATGCACGTTTCTCTCGTACACGCATGCGCGTGGGTGCGAGGCATTGGGCTCTAACTGAACCCAAGCGAGGCGTTGGGCTCTAACTGAACCTGAGCGATTGCACTGCAGGCTACACGTTACTAAACCTGAGCGATCGATCGATGGCTGTTAACTGAACCCGATCGAGCGATTCCTTCACTACTGCTGCTAACTAAAGCCGATCGATCCTGCCTCTGGATGAACAGTGAGCATTGCTGGGGGTTTGGATGAACAGTTCCCGGTGGGGGTGGATGAACAGGACCCCGTGGTGTTGCCTCTGGATGAACAGGACCACAATCGATCGAGCCGGTTGGGGCTGGATGAACATGACCCCGTGGAGGGCTGGATGAACAGGACCACCCCGTGGAGGGCTGGATGAACAGTAGACGGTGGAGGGCTGGATGAACAGTAGCCCGTGGGGGGTGGTTGAACAGGAGCCCGTGGAGAGGGCTGGTTGAACAGTAGCCGGTGGAGTAGCGCGTGGTGGAGGCTGGATGAATAGGAGCCCGTGGATGAACAGTCGCAGGTGGAGGTCGACGGTGGATGAACAGTAGCCCGTGGAGGCTGCAGGGGGTCGACGGTGGAGATGAACAGTATCCCGTGGAGTCTCGTTTTGCGGTATGCCACACCCCTCCCGATGAACAGGACCCCCGTTTCGACCGTAGAGCTCCAACACAAGTCCGTTTCCTCTGTTTTGCGGTACGCCACACCCCTCCCGATCAACAGGACCCCCGTTTCGACCGTAGGAGGTCCGTTTCCTCCGTTTTGCGGTACGCCAGACCCCTCCCGATGAACAGGATCCCATTTCGAACATGGTCGGTCGAACACAAGGCCGTTTCCACCGTTCTGCGGTACGCCAGGCCTCGTTTCCATCGGTTGTTCCGTCCAAGCCCTCCCAATGAACACGACGACGCATTCCGTTCCGACCCAGCCCTTTGGCTCCCCATGAACACGACGACGATGTTGTTTCTCCGTTCCGACCCAGCCATGTACACGAGCCCTGGCGGTACGTTTGCGCAAGTAGGCGTTCGAGACCCTACCTGTATGTACGTACGTGGCCATATTTTCTTTCTTGCACATTGGCCGTTGTACGTATGTGTACATGCTACGTGCGCGCCTCTACATCGACCAGTATGTACGTACACGTTCGTGACCAGAATGACAACCGCTACGTACGCTTCGACCAGGTGGGTCCCTACTGTCAGGCACTTCCTTGTGTGCAAAGATGTAGCTGGTGGGTCCCAGCAGTCAGGGGGTGAATCTTTTTTTTTTGCCCGGACGCACTTCCTTGCGTGCGAAGATGTAGCTGGTAGGTCCCAGCAGTCAGGGGGGAAACGTTTTTTTCGCGAAATACAGTTGCCCGTCCGGTGGGTCCCCGCTATCAGGTCGAGGAATAATTATTTTGCGCGTAATAAGGAGGCACTTCCTTGCGGCCGCCGTGGACCCAGCTGTCAGCCTCTCCACATATAGTACTCTTTCGATGGAAGTCGTTCCTTGACCACGTTGACCACGCCGCGCCGAGAGCACCACTGCACCAGGGCGGTGGACGACGGCGAGGCCTAGGAAGGGGAGGACGCGGAGCCGGGGAAGACGCAACAGTGGAAGCCCGCGCAGAGAGGAGTATGAGGGTTCACTGGTTTAGCTGCGATGTGAGGCTGCCGTCGCCGCAGGGCCTGGCCGGCGGTGGGAATAGTAGGGGGCGGTGAGGCCTCCGCGGCAGCACAGCCGGCCACGGGAGGCAGGAGCATGCGGCACGACCGGCGCTGCTTTGGGCGGCTGGAGCAAGAAGATCAGAGGTTGAAGAAGCGCTACGGCCGTTGGATGGACATCGTACGGTCACTGGAGCTAGAATCGTTCATATTGACTAAGTTGACAAAGCACTCCGTCCCCGTCAACTTAGTAGGCCCACAAGTCAGCCTCCCACCAAGGTGGGCCCCAACTAGCAGGGGGAGTATTCATTTTTTGTGCGTAATAAGGAGGCACTTCCGGTGGGTCTGAGCTGACAGCGGGGGGGACGTTTTTTTGTGAAATATGGTGGCCCGTCCGGTGGGTCCCAGCAGTCAGGGGGAACATTTTTTTCGCCAAATACAGTGGCCCGTCCATTGGGTCCCTGCTGTCAGGTGGAGGAATAATTATTTTCTGTGTAATAAGGAGACACTTCCTTGCGGCTGCCGTGGACCCAGAGGTCGGCCTCTCCACATACAGTACTCTTCCGATGGAAGTAGTTCCTTGACCATGCCGCGCTGAGAGCACCAGGGCGGTGGACGACGGCGAGGCCTAGGAAGGGGATGACGCGGAGCCGGGGAAGATGTGGCAGTGGATGCCCACGCGGAGAGGAGTACGAGGGTTCACTGGTTCGGCTGCGGTGTGAGGCTGCCGTCGCCGCAGAATAACAGGGGGTGTGGGTGAGTAGAGGGATGGCCTGGCCAGCGATGGGAGTAGTAGGGGGCGGTGAGGCCTGCGCGGCAGCACAGCAGGCCACGGGAGGCAGGAGCAGGCGGCACGACCGGCGCTGCTTTGGACGGCTGGAGCAAGAAGACCAGAGGTTGAAGAAGCACGACGGCCGTTGGATGGACATCGTACAGTCACTGCAGCTAGAATCGTTTATATTGATTAAGTTGACAAAGCCCTTGGTACGCGTCAACTTAGTAGGCCCACAGGTCAGCTTCCGAAACGGTGCACCCCAGATGTCAGGGGGAGGAATCATTTTTTGGGCGGGTGAAGCTAGAATATCCGAGATTGAAGAAGAAGCACGGCATCTGTTGGATGGACATCCAACGGCCACTGCTGCTAGAATTGTGTGTTGACTATAAGTTGACAAAGCCTTGCATACGCGTCAACTCTCTTTTTTTTAGGGGACGCGTCAACTTAGTAAGGCCACAAGTGTGTGGCAGAGAACTTATAGCCCATTTGAGATTTGTAAGAACGTGCAGCCAATTTTTGAATTCTAATGGAATTTACTACAGCCCATTTACAGTTTGTTAAAAGTACAGCCCATTTCAACCAACCGTTCAAAATAGAATTCAATAAAATTTCCCACATTTTGATGGGATCCGAAATATTTTTATCCTGAAATTTCTAGTCAGATTAAATACAATTTCAATATAAATTTATATTACGTAAAAATCCAACAAAACATTGCGCTCGCAACAATTAATGAAATTAAAACTTTCAATATCCAAAAATAATTTTTTATAAAGTAATTATGTGTTTGGTGCATTTTTTATAGTTACTGCCCAGTTTTTATAATTACATCCCATTTATTATTTCTTAAAGCCCATTTTCTTGTTAAGCCTAATGCATCCCTCCTAGGAAAGATTTGCAGCCCAGCGGGGCGGAGAATAACAACTTGAGCTTGCGTGGGTATTCCTAAAAAAAGTATAGCTGGGCTAGCCATTTTCAGCTTGAAAAAAATTAATATCTGGGCTGGATATCTAGCCTGGGCTAGACAGGCCATAGCTCGCCCAGTTAATACCTGCAGCGATGTTTTCGTTGTTGTTCAGAGGAGAAAAATTAATATCTGGGCTAAACATCGCTCAAGAAAAACTCTGCAGTGCTCACACCTCAAAAACACAAATACTGCTTGGTCCCAGCTGTCGGCCGCTTCTTGTGCAATTCTCTCGTTTATTGACTACATAGGTTGACAATGGTGTGGGACCGTGATGTCAGGAAACCAGGAGGAAGCAAAACAAATATAGTTTTATATACTAATATGGAGGCACTTGCGTACGTGCGGCTATGGCCCTGGTGGGCCCCCACTGTCATCCTCTCCAAGTAAAGTCATCTCCTCATCCTCATGTCCGTTGACCATGTTGACAACGCGAGATGGCGGCGCCACGGCAAGCGCAACAACTCGAAGGACGATGGAGAGGGCCTCGCGGGCCCTACGGATGGTTTGATACAGCGCCCGCTGCTCATTCGGGAAGCCAGGATCATAGGGCCACATGTCCGCGACGGCATTGTCGTTCGCTTGTTCACCGGTGCTCGTTGAGGAGACGGAGGTTGCAGCACAGGTCCTCCTGCGCTGGTAGCTCTTCCTCCATTAGGGCGTCGAAGTGCGGCCGCACCTGCTCTATGGTGAACACGGCATGAACCGGCTTGGACAGTGGCGCCGGCTCCTGGTCGGAAGCTACTTCCATCGTCTAATTGTCGTCGCTCGGCTCGGCGAGCTAGCTGGCGAGCCAGCATGTCCGACTGCTGGACCGACCCGCTACCAAGCACGAGTCTGACTTCCCTGGCCCACCCAGACCGCCTCCCTCGCCCGCGCGCGCTTTCCGCCCGAAACGGTCAGCGTCGCCCGCCCTGCTTCCTGGTGCCGACGATTGCTCCGCCTTCAAATGACACAAGTGTCGTCCGTTCGTCCTTCTGCCGCCCACATTAATGATACGTGGTTGCTGAGGCGGCTACTCCGGCGCCACACGTCCGTCCCTCCGCCGCCCACCATTGCTATATAAACTGCTGCGCCGACCATAGCCGCAGTCATCCGCATCCGTTCCCTTTCTCCTATCCACACCACTACTGCCCACCATGGCTTCCTCGCACTCCAGCGCTCTTTGGGACGGGCGGATGTCGGACCACAAGGAGATGGCAGCCATTGCTGCCGACTGCAGCCGGAGGATGACGACGTCCCAATGGAGAACATGGTAGTCGACGATCCGGCGCCAACCCCCTCCTCCGAGCCATCCTCGCCGGTGCATTGCACCATGACCATCAGCGAGCCCCGTGCCCAATATATGGACATGGTGAGGCAGAAGCGTGAGGAGTAGTTCCGAGAGGCGCAGGCCGACGCCGCCTACAACCACCATCTCCTCCAGGAGCACCTGCAGGCAGAGGAGCAGATCACCGCGGAGCGGGTGGAGCAGGAGGCATTGCTCGACTCGTACCGCTCCGCCCACGAGGGCGGCCTGGAGCGCTGGCGGTACCGCATGCGGGTGGCGGAGGCTGCGGCCGCCTACAAAGAGGGCGATGAAGCGGGCGAGGCGTTGTTTGGCGAGACCGAGGATGAGGCAGAGGACAATGCCGGCTCCAACGAGTCCCCGCTCCGCTGGCGTCGATGAGGCCCTGCTTCGCCGAGGCCCCACGGCACCAACAACGAGGCAGAGGACACCGCCGACTCCGCCGAGGCCCCACCCTGCCGGCAACGAGGGGGAGGATTTCCCCCTCTCCGCCGAGGCACCGCCCGCCGGCAACGAGATAGAGGACATCGCCGGCTCTGCCGAGGCCCCGCCCTGCTACCAGCGAGGCCGCGCCACACAGAAAATGAGGAAGCTGAACACGATAGGTCGCCGCCGCTCGAGTCCAAGTAAGGCCACCGCTGCTACCCTCCGGTTGAAGCCAAGCTAGGCGGGTTGACCACTGACGGCCGGTTAGCTTCTTGGTGGCGACGTGGAGTCGGTGAGCTATGTTGGAGAAGGACGCTGCTTCTACTTAACTACTGGTGCAGTTGGCTGACTGACACGTGGGCCCAACAGGCATCTGGGCCACATGTCAGTTACGCAACTGCACCTGCAGTTAATTCACTGAAGCTTCTGTTCGGCTCAGCCGGACACAGGTGGGTAGCTTCGGTTAATTAATTATACCTCCAGCGCACCCCTTTTTAGTTTAAGAATGTATGAAATGTAATGAAATCTGGCATGTTTATATGAAATCCGTCCGTGTATGAATGAATTTATTTCGATTAGTTCAAATTCTTGTATCACTGGCATTGGATGAACATGCAAAACAATACGTACTAACATTATTCCCAGGGTGATCACCTCGTTTGCAGCAGTTTCACATGTACTCCCTTTGGTCCTTTCTAGTCTGCATACAAGTTTTGTCTGCAGTCAAAGTATCTCTACTTTGACCAATCTTATAGAAAAAAGTATGCACTTTCACAATGTCTGAAGTAAAAAGGAACAGAAGGAGTACAAAGAGTTTGAGCAGCTTTTGAGCGTTCCTGTACATTGCAATCAAACACACAGGCCTGGAAATTCATAGAGAACATTCAAAACAATCGATGATTATGCATCTCAGCGATTCACATGTCAGGGCCAATATTTACTTCACAACTAAAGAATAAAGAAAAAATGGATCGACGCTGCTGACAGCAACGGGCGTCCCATTCAAAAATATCAAACGCATGTCTTCTTGCTAAAATCAATGAGCAAAATTTGACAAGGTTTTCCCATTCCAAAATATCAAATGCCTACGATTGTGGAATGGGCAGGGTTTGCCATCAGTTCGGGCATTGACATGGCACCTCGTGCTAAATAAACCAGCTGTTCTTTTTGTGCAATTCCACCAAAATCAACCAAATTCGCGCGTAGCTTGTATGATTTCGCCCTTATATGTTGCAACACCTTGAACTTATCGGCACCTCCTTTCTTGAGGTGGAAATGAATGATTAGATGTATTCATGAACATTTTGTGTAGTTCCCATTGAAATCAAGCTGAGCACCCCTGTTTGCGCAAATACAAAAAAGTGATTAGTGTAAAGCAAACTGTACTATGAATTGACAGTTTAAACAGGCACCTAAATGGTCTATGTAGACCACACTTTTAGAAAAATGGAACTCGCCGGAAAGAATCCTATAACAACATTGTACTCGCGCATCACAGCAAGAAAATGGAGATTTGTCAGTCCTTCTGAGCTGAAGTTAGTTTGGTCTTGTGGGGAGTAATGTAACCATCCTTCAACTGCTCCTTCCGATGAGAAGATAGACAGGGCTTCTTCATCCTGGCATAATCGGAACTAGTCACTTCACGTACTCCATATTCTTCTTCAGAGGAGGATGATCCTGTTGTGCAAAGACAAGAGGACAACTAAATGCTAGCATCCCTGTTTGCTCGAACAAAAGGAAAGGGAATATTTAAAACAACACAGATGAAGCACTTCTCAAGGACAATACCACTTTTTCATGACAGTATCTAAACAGTAGCACAACACCAACAGAGATGACAAAGCTCAATCATATGGGGGAAATCAGTGGGCGAGTACCAACCTTTGTCAGGAGGCTTATTGTGTAGAGCATACAGATGAAGCACTTCTCAGGAACCATCTGTTGCTATCTACTGTGGTGGCCATGCTTACTATATAGTCCTCGATTAGTTTAATGTTTCCAACATCTTCTTGTGTAGTTCCACTAAAATATATGGTATCTTCAAAGAAGATCCATGTTTGCACAAGTAGAGATAATTACGTATTACATTAAGAGTGGCATCAAATCAGTGGAAAAACAATTGCTCGTTCCAGCCATAGCAATAAATTAAGATGCAAAACTATATCATTACTTGTGTCATCACAGTTCCAGTGCTTCATTATAGCACCGGGAGTTGATTTTTGTTTTTCTTCCGCTTGTTCTTCCCCTTCATCACTTGGTTCAATAACAGACAAGCTTCGCCTTCAATGTAAGATTTGGCATGTCAATTAGGTTGCACAAGTATAGCACTAAACAATGACATTAATTTTTTGATGAAAGTGGAAAAATACAGGCCAATAGTTGTGAAATATCCTTATCTTACCTCAGTGGGATATTATGGTGCACATACAGATTGGAAGTCTTGTCTCCATTTGTGCAGTTCACTAAAATCAAGCAACATTACCGTACAAGTAGCACAACATATGAAAGCACACTACAGAATCATGTAAAAGAAGGCTAGTACTGACCTCTCATGACGCTGAATTCAAACAACTCACAAGAAGAAGATCTGAACCAAATTTGCCAACACAGATAGGAAGTAAGATCTCCTCTTGTGCAGTTCCACTAAGATCAAGCATTCAAGCAACGTTGTCGGTGTGACATTTTGGTGGAACTACACAAAACACTCTTAAAACAAAAGTGTTTTGTGCAGTGCAACAGAAGGTCACAATGGCAACGAGGTGAAGTAGATAACCATGTTTACACAGAGGTGCAAAAGAAACAACCAGTGGTCAATAACGGTGGATGACACAGAAGCCAACAAAAAGAAGCATCTACCTTATCTAAATGGGAAAGAAAGCAAGACAGTAGCATTTCTCAAATGGTGGCATTGATTTATATTAACAAAGAGATTATATTAACAATAAAATTCGTTAAACATGTAATTTGCTTTTAACTGTGCATTGCATTAATTTTCCAGCGGCATTATTAGAGGGTGTTTGCTTACAGGGACATTTTGGTGGAGGTACTAAAAAAACTCCGTGTCAGTCCCATCTAAACCAAACGGGAGGGACTTTTAGGGACTAAAAGTGGGTATTTGGGACTAAAGAAAGAAGACCCCGAGGGAGAGTTTTTTGGGACTTTTTCCAACAGTTGCCCCTGCCATGCATCGCACCTTGTCTATATTAGTTCATTACTAGGGGTAACATGATCTTTTAGCATGTCATTTAATAACCTCTAGTCCATGTTTAGTCCTTGGAACCAAGAAGGTAGGGACTAGGGAGTTTTTAACCAAACAGGGCCTTAGATTAACAACAGCTAAAGAGTTGCACGGGACAGTGGATGCACCAGCACCATGTGCATCTACCGATGTACTGGGGTGATGCACAGTCTGTTGCAACAAAGAACAAACAACCAAGGAGCATATTTGTGTTGGTCCCAGTTTTGTTATCTTTAGACACCTTTCCCTATGTGAGCGCAACAAATCTAGTCCTGCTCAAACTCTACAGCCTTGTCCCCCAAAACAAAAGATCAGTTCGTTACAGATGTGCGTACTGCGTTTGTCATTTTTTCCCTTTTCGACCAACATAGGTGCTGGATAGCCAGTCTGTACTAGTACTTTCCCCACTTCCTTTCCTCTTTGAACCACGTCCTAGATTTATGCTATACAACTTTCCCCACTACTTTCCCCCATTCCTGTCCTCTTTGAACCACGTCTTAGATTCATGCGATACAACTTTCCCCACTACTTTCCCCCTTCCTTTCCTTTTTGAACCATGTCCTAGATTCATGCTATACAAATTTTCCCACTACTTTCCCCTATTCCTTTCCTCTTTGAACCACGTCCTAGATTCATGGTATACAACTTTCCCCACTACTTTCCTGTTTGATCCAACACCTAGATTCGAGTGCAGAAGCGGAAAAAACCCACATGCAGCTAGAGCAATGCATGTGGAATAAGTAAATTATACCTTAAGGTTCTTGGGGTGTGGTTCAGTGGGCGATCGGAGGCCGTTCAACCCACACTATGTACGGTGGCGAAGAAGAAGGGGTCGGAGGCCCTCCCGCACCGCCGCTGGGTGAAAGTGAACAGCTGCGCTGGTAGTGGATTCCCTCCCTCGCCGATGGCGACAGCGTTAAGCCTCCTTCCCTTCCCGACGGAAGAATCATGCCGGCTCTTTAACTAGTAGTGAGGGGAGAGAGAGGCCAACGAAGTCTTGTTTAGATCTGGAGAGGGTGAGAGAGTGTGAAGAGAGCAAGTACAAGCAGACCAATAGTGAGGGGAGAGAGAGAGGCCAACGAAGTCTTGTTTAGATCTGGAGAGGGTGAGAGAGTGTGAAGAGAGCAACTACAAGCGTTGAGGCTCCAGCGTGTATATATATACTAGAGAGAGTGTGAAGAGTGCAAACCCTAGAAAACAAGCTCTGAGGCTGCAGCTTATACGCGATGAGGTGATTATACGGTCACTACGAGATCGTATAGCTCCGTATCCATCCATTTTGACCAGTCAAAGAATCCTCCTGGCACCGCCCCAGATCACTTTCTCTCTCTGTCATGCGGGGCCTACCTGTCATTGGGTGGAAGAAAGAAGTCGAACAAAGACAAAATTATGCTCAAGTGTAGTTATCGAACCCGAGACCTCAAGTTTGATGAGCGAACAGGCTAACCAGCTACACCAACCCCACGTTATGTTTAACGAGAGGAAAATAACCTTTAATACATTCCTGCATTCATGTGACAAGCATGCCGTGTTTTTTTGTGTGGGAGTCACTGGGATTTAAAGCGGTGTATCTTACCTCACACATCTCGCTACTACTCATGAACACAGTCCAATTGATCCCTCTGTTCGCTCACGTACTATTTTGAATGAATCTGTATTATAACATGCACACAATTTTGGGCACTTGTATTCGACCTAAGTCAGCGTGCCACCGTATCACGTACTACTCCCTCCGTCTAGGTGTGATAAGTCACGTTAGAAGGTGCAGCGGGACCAAGGTGCAAGCAGATTTTTTTTTAAACGAGGTGCAAGCAGATTGGAGGAGAAGGAGGAACTTGACCGGTCCTTCCTCCAATCAAAGCCCTGATTTCTGTCTCTAAACGCAACAATTAATCACAACAACTAAGAGATGTCGTTTTAGCTACCATGCAGGGCCACATATTGCTCGCATGCATCAACGCGTAGTTGCGCTCCATGCATTGGGTTTCCGGGGGAGATAACAAGGCAGAGTAAGGAGCGTTTGGTTACATTGCTAGGCTGGTCATAGTGGTGAGTAACTTGGACTAGTAACATGCATATGTTACTAGTCTATGTTACTACTTTCATAGTAGGTAGTAACATATGGATGGTAACATGAAAGTCTTCATTAATTGAGATATAAACTCATTTTACCTCGGCTTGTGTGTGTGTGTTTAACAGCATGTGTGTGTTAGAGAGAGCGACACATCGACCTACTCCTACAGAGAGATGGTGTGTAGTGTACGATTTAGCCATGAGAGTCGGTGCATCCTCTTATTTCCGGGCGTCCGGTCAGGACAAGCGAGACAGCTGCCACGCCCGCTCCTGACCAGCCTGGCCCACCCAAAGCCCCTCCATCGCCCGCGCGCGCTTCCCGCCCAAAACGGTCAACGTCGCTCCAAAGAATCGGTGCCGCATTCATGCCCGGGCAGAGCGGACGCGATCTCTCACTGGCGCCTGCGTTGAAGGGAGAAGCGGATTCAAGAGTGATTGTTGCTTCGTCCGTCCAACTTACTGCTGGGTCTATGTGATTTGACAGCTCATTGGTCATTATTACTGAGGTGGTAGGACTGCTGGATGTCCCACGCTTTCGGCGAAAGGAGGTACTACTAGATTACAATTTTCTCCATTCTCAGCGGAGGAGTGCGAGAGCAGTGAAAACACGCAGGCTCAGTGATTACATGGCCCATCTCACACTATCACCATATTTTCTGGGCACCGTGCGACACCAAACTCTTTACATAGTACTAGTATAGTACGTACTGTAATTTATCAGCGAGATAAATTTGTACAATGCTATGAAGCTTCCAGCTTCTGTTTCATGTATCTTGTGTCCAAGTTTGCCTGTTGCAACATTTCATCAAATACAAAGGAGACTAACATGCATGCTATTGCATCTCAATGATTGACAAATCATAGCCAATATGTACTCCCTCCGTTTCAAAATAAGTGTCTCAACTTTATGCAAACTTTAGTACAAAGTTGTACTACTACTAAAGTTGACACTTATTTTGGAACACAGACAACTAAAAAAAGAAAGATCCATGCAGTCCCTAGCCCTTGAACCGTAAACCCTAACCAGGCTTTAATTTGCTGGCAACGTTGGAGCTTCCTAAGAAATGAAGTTTGCAACCCTTTGACCATTGGATCATTTTGTGCAGTTTCACCAAAATCGAGATGAACATCCCTGTGGCAAAGAAATTGAAGAAGCGTGATTAGAATAAGATTACTGGGACTAGTTGATGAGACATAAACTCATCACAAATACAGTACGTAGAAGCCAGTAGAGTTATGTGCGGGGCAAAGAAGTAGAGAAATATCCACATGGAGTGATGTGGGCAGCTGGAGCAGTGGTGCAAGCCGGCTGTAAAGGGAGTTGTACCTGAGGGATGTCGGGACGTAGCTCAACCTAGAGGAGGGTGGCGGGACGAGGCAACTGCCCACGTCGCGACAGTGAGCAATGGACGAAGGCAACCTCACCGGCTTTGTGAGAGAGAACGGCGGGGACCCCTGATCGGGACGTGCCGACAGTGGGTTTTCGCCGTCGGCAACGGCGACCGCATCTACTCTAAGCATCCACCCCTTCCCCCGGCGGACGTGATCCGCCGGGATGTTAGAGATGTGGCGACAGTCGTTTTGTGCGAGAGAGAGTGTGAAAACTGAAGAGAGCAACCCCAGCAAGCAACCGTGTAGGCTCGTCCTGCCTATGTATATAGTGGAGCGGATTACTTTTCTCTCCATATGAACCTATTTATATTGCGTACGTGCCACTGAAGAAAAAAACTTTATTTATAAATGACACGACACCTACTACTCGTACTCCTATAAACCTTGCGCTTGGGATCTCCAAAATATTAACCTTGCGATTGGCTCTTCACCTCTTCGGGAAGTCAAGCAATAATGGTACTGCAGTATATATCGTTCTGGATATATGAGACCAAATGAATTGCTGCACATCCACCACGTGGGCAAGGGTCGAGAGGCGAGGGAGAGTGCGTACTATTACGTCCGTTTCAATATGGACTACATACGGAGCAAAATGATTGAATCTACACTCTAAAATACGTCTATATACATCAGTGTTTGGAGTATGTACTACTAGTTCATATTGAAATCTACTAAAGGACATATATATTCCAAACAATATAATAATCTCTCTAACCAAGGTAGTAGGGACGAGGAGTAAACGGAGGGAGTAGTAAAATTTTCTCCTCGTCCTGCGAGCCACCGCGCGCGTGGGCGAGGGAGCGGGCGTAAGGTGTACAGTACTACTACTTGTAAGCAAGCTTCACCTCATCCTGCGAGCCACCGCACCCGTGGGTGGGGGAGACGGCGTACTAAGCAAGCTTCTCCTCATTCTGCGAGTTGACAGGACACATCAAAAGTACTCCAGTGTATAGAGCCTTGCCTCTAAGGTAGGCCCCACATGGTTTGCCTCTTTTTTAACATAACGCGTCAAGTCGCAATTTGTTTGTTCACCCGTGGTAGACAATCCTCCCTCCATCAAGTGGACAACCAGTACACGTGTCAAATTACCACGTGGGCTGCCTTTTCGTACAGAAATGAGCTCCACCGTGTACCCGCGCGGGTGTGGTTGGGAAAGAGACGGGAGTACGTGCGCCGTGCATGCACCTCTTCTCTTTGTGCACGTCCCCCACCTACGTGGGTGTGTGTGAGAGATACAAACCTAGACAAATGGCTTGTGCGTTCGTGAGTGTTTTTTGTTTGGGGGGGTTGATTTCGTGAATGTATTTGTGGGAATATGTGTCGATGACATCTCAAACAAAATTTTGCATGCAATGTCGTCTGTGAAATGGAGGCCTATCCATATCATATATAGAGGGCCGGGCGATCCACGAGAAGAGAGGGAGGGGTCATAGATATCGATATAGTCGAAGAGAGGATCAAGTGGGTGGGTGCGAGATCGATGAAGAGAGCCATCGAAATTGTGTGTGTGTGCAAGTCAAAGATATAGGGCGACTGACCTACCGGAACATCAGAGGAAACAGGTCAAGTTTGTGTGTGGCAGGGAAACATGACTAGAGAGCTCGATGTATCGGTGTGTGTGTGTGTGTAGGAGGGTGGGGGAGGGGTAGGCAGAGGCTTAACTATAGAGGTAGAACGACTCGTATATGTGTTGAGAAGGAGAGACCCAACTATGTCTTGAGGGAGATCGGTCGACATCCATACATAACTGAAGGACAGGAAATAGGATGGGACAGAGAGAGAGGAGAGAGAGAGGGAGGGAGAGGGGTAGAGTGCTGGATGGGTGATGGAGTTGCTTCTCGAAGATGGTGGGAGAGGCCTACTAGACAAACTGAGGGTGGAACTACAATATTCTCAATAAGAGTGGGGATGTGTTTCTGTGTGTGCCTGTGCGTGATAGATCTGTCGGGACGCATCCATGGATGATGAAGGGGAACCATGTGTTTGGTAAGCAAACCTAACTAGATCCGTAGATCAATTGTTGTTTGTCGGAGGAAGGGAGAGACATAACTAATGAGGTAGATCGATCGACGCGTGGGGAAAACGAGTTATAAGGACCTAGCTAGCTATATGTATAGCGGGAGATCGGTCGGTGTACGTCCATTTGTTAGAGGTAAATAAGGCCCGGCGAGACGGATAGACAGAGAGAATGGAGCTAGGAGGTGGTGCAAGAGGCCCAGCTACTAGCTAGATAGGGGGAGGAGTGTGCGGTTGTGAGATCGATGAAAAGAGGGGCAAGAGTTTACATGTGTGTGGGACCGTATGAGAGACACAAGGCAAGGACACATAAAGGAGGAGATTGAAGGTGCGTGTGTATGTTGTAGGCAGACATCGCTGGAGAGGTTTATCGATCGGTGTGTGTCGGAAAAAAAGTTGTGGAGACTGTGGGAGAACGACCTAAAGAAAAAAATGAATGTGCGCGATGGATAGAATGCTGAGGGAGGGGGAGGGCGTGTGCATGCACAAGAGAAAGTTAGTGGTAGCTACAAAGGTTAGAGGATTGTGTGGGTGTAAGAGACTAACAAAGATCATAATTTGGTATGAAAGTGGATTCATATATTTGAATAGGAGATCATAGTGTTTTAAACATATGCATGCATGAATATAGCGGTGATACGCGTGTTGTGGTTTTGCAGATGTTATACCATAATGTGATAATGCATGGCGTTTGCAACTCACAGCTAAATGTCAAACAATCTAAACCATACTATACATCGAACAATCTCACATTTTATTTGAATTTGTGATAATGTGTGGCGTTTGCAACTTACAACTAAATATCGTACAATCTAAACAATACTATATATCGAACATTCTCACATTTTATTTGAATTTGTGGTAATGTGTGGTGTTTGCAACTCACAACTAAATACTTGTAGGCGTAGGGGGCGGGGCACCATACATAATGTGATAAACACATTATACATATGAGACATGGTTTAGATTATGAAGATCTAGCTAGAGCTTGAAATGTACTGTGATTTGAAATCAACATAAAGTGGATTCAAAAAACCGAGTTTGAGTACATATAGTACACATAGTTCATATGTAACTCGAGACTAATCATGTGGTGTGCTGTGAAGATAATACACAAACGATGGTTTAACTTGACAATAATGATGATTGTAGATCTTATTAAAACAGAGAAACGAATTCAAATGCTTTGACTTCACAACAATCATTATTGTAGATCTTATTCAAATAGAGAAATGAATTCAAATTTAGTTCATATTGAAGCGTTAGTATATACGTTTGGAATGCACTAAAACGTTCATTTGAGTAGTAGGTTGCATGCATTATACACGTAGCAAAATATTTTAATTGAACATAACATGAATTCAAAGTTTTGAATGACATTTGTAGTGCGAATTGATTTGGTACAGTACACGTTAGGCTTGTCCGGAAATTTCAACCCGTGCCTTGTTAGCCCGAAATATTTAAGATATATCTTTGTCTCGTTGTGCTCCGACAACACCCTGCATCTCAACCCGCACCTTGCTATTCCAAAATTACAACGCGCGTGAAAACTCCCACCTCCTGTGAAATCCTGACACGCGAAATGCCCGTGATACCCCTGAACCGAAAGAACCGCCTCAAATCGGTGGGGGTACTTTCGTAACTTACCCCACATTTCGGACAAGCGTGTCCCTAAGCCATGGTTCCCCACTCCCATCCCATCCGCCCACCCATTCATACACCGAGGCCGGGAAAACCCGCGAAACCCCACACCCTCCTCCATCCGCCACCCAGCCGGAGCCTCTTCCCCGACGACGTCGTCCACAGCAACACCTCAACGTCCCTCATCCACCGTACCGGATGAGGATCCATCGTCGATCTGGTCGTCCCGCCGGTTCAGCCACCCCGTCCTCCACCTCCAAGGAGCTGCCCCGACGTTCCCCTCGTCTTTCGCGCCACCTCCATTCCCACACCGCCGTCTTCACCTACACCACCGGAAGAGCATCATCATCACCGTTTCCTCGGATGAAGCTGCGGCCTAATCGGCGCCACCAAAGAGGTTGTACACTAATCGCTGCATTTTCTTCTTGATTTGATCTCACGGTGCTGCCGGCGCTCGGTCCCGAGCCGACACGGCGCTGCTCCATCCACTGCGGTGTCGCCGGCTACTTCCTCCACGGCGTCGCTCCCTCGGCGGTGACGTCCACATCAGTAGGAGTTGCTGCTTCTTTAGCTCCCGCTCGCATTGCTGCTCTGCTCTTGCTCTCGGTCCCCTGCCTTGTCTGATCTTGCTCTTGCTCGTGCTGCTGCTCTCGCTCTTGCTCTTGCTTGCGATGCTACTCCAATTTAGCTACACTTCAGTCGACTGAATCAACTTTTGGGTCAGTCGATTTTCAAGGGGTGGGGGGCTTGCCGGAGTTAAGGAAGAACCAGCCGCAGCGGGGAGGGGGGCTCGCCGGAGAGGTACCCGACTATCTATCTTAGGGTTCAGGGTGGGGGCGGTGGTCGCCGGCGGTGGTGGGGCGGTGGCGTGGGGATCATTGGAGAAAAAGCTCGGCACGGGGGGGGGGGGCTAGAGGGATGGCCAGGGCGGCGGCGGACCGGCAGTGGGGAGTGTTTTCGGGGCGGGCGGGCAGGGCACCGCCGGCCGCGGGCGGCGGGGGGCGGCTGTTTGGCCGGTGGTGGCTGGTGGCTCAGGGGGGTGGAGGTTGAAGATGAACTGCAGGCCCTTGATTTCATATCCAACGGCTGCAAAATCGACTGACCAGAGATGAAAAAGTCAGTCGACTGACGTGTAGCCTCACCTCTAGTGTGTTCAGTTTCGACGGTAAAATTCAGTTTTGACAGCAAAATTCAGTTTCGACAGTTAAGTTCAGTTTCGACAGTTAAATTGAGTTTCGACAGTTAAGTTCAGAGATGAGCGGCTGATGTATACATCTAGCACTTTGTGTTTATGTATTTTATGTCATCTATTGGAGATGCTATTAGAATTCCACTCAGGTTAACGTTGTCTCTCTTGTCCTGCTTCAGCCTCGGCGTCGTACAACTCGTCGGAGCTGCTCCAACAACGAAACCCTCCATCATAGCGGAGCAGTACCTCGGGCTCCATCTCCAGACGCCTAAGATCTTCTTCCCCTCCTTCGACAGCCAAGTCAGCCGGAGCATCCTCACCGGCCAACCCAATCACGCTGAGATCGACATGGCTTCGCCAAAGAGGTTGTACACTTCTTGTGGTTTGACTTAATCTCACCATGCTTCTTTGCATCCTGTGATCTTCCAATTCTTGTGAACCAAACACCCAGATTGGCAGAAATCCTGTGTGTTTAAATTCTCTGTTTTGCACGTGCATTCCTATCCTATTCCTGTCTATTTCCTATCCCTGCATTGTTAGAATCCTCAAATTCAAACAAGCCCTTACACAATTACTTCTGTTACAGATATGTGTCAAAGAAAACCTTGTGTGGTTTGTCCTGCTCCTGCGGTGTTGTGTTCCACCCCAGCTCAGCTGCTCCAATGACGGAAGGGTTCACCACAGTAGGGATCCGCTCTCCAGACTGTCTTTCGCCGCCTCAGATCTTCTTCCCCGCCGCCGGCAGCCACGACAACTGCATTACCATCATCAACTGAGCAGATGACCTTGAGGACTACACGGGTCCGCAAGAGAGGTCGCACTCTTTCGTGTCTGCTTACGTTATGCATCGCTTAATATGATGACATGCTACTTTATCGTCGTGTTCACCTATTAGACTCTGAGTCAGGTCCAAACTTATGCTGAAACTTGAGTTTTTAAATGGTTGTGGGGTACATATTGGGGTAGCAATCAGTACTATCTGTCTACTATCTGGTTAATCTCGGGTGTCTACTATGAGTTTCATGTTGGGTGCAAACAAACATTAAAGGAGCCATTATTTGTATTTTTTAACTAAAGCTATTATTTGCCTGCTATCATTGGTTTGGGTCTATCCACAGTTTGCTACCATCACTCTGGATTTGTGCATGCACTCCTTACATAATCTCACTATGTTTTATTCCTATGCATATCAGTTATTGTACACAATGGAACTGAACATGTAGAGCAAAAGAGACGAGCCTTGTGTGGCAATAAAATTTCATGCAGACGTCGCTCCATGGTGGGCGCAAAGGCAGCCCCCCCTCCACCCATTTCAGATCGTAATCAAGAGGAAGATAACTGTTCTGAGGGGGATTCAGAAGCAGAAGACCACTCCTATTTACCCCATGAGGTCTTCGCTCTTACTTGGCATGCTGATGTTGGTAATATCATGCATATGGTGCCTTGCATTGCTTACTGTATACATCAAAGATGTCATCTGCTTAGTTTAGACATGCTTTGTGTCAATGCCATCTGTTTAGTTTCTTTATCGTATATGTGAATCATGCAATGCCATCTTGTTTAGCCAGGCATCATATATGTGAATTTTGCAATGCCACCCTGGTTAGCCAGTCATCTTATATGTGAATTATATCATGACATAATTTTTTTATTACATGTTAAATTTGTCAACAATTTTAGTACATTCAATTACTCTTCCTGTGCATCAGCCATTCGGCACGGTCATGGAAAAATCTGGAGTGGAAACAAGGTCTTCAGAGCAGACAATGCTATCTGACGAAGCGCATGTCTTGCTGGTTACAGATAGCTCCTCAGAGGAGGATTCAGAGACAGATGACCAGTCCTATCCCCCCCGAGGTGCATGCTCTAACTTGGCAGGGTTATGTTGCTCATATCGTGTGTATGGTATCTTGCATTGCTATGTCATTTGCTTAGTTTAGACATGCTTTGTGTGAATGCCACCTGTTTAGTGTCTAATTACCATATATGTGAATTATGCAATGCCATCTTGTTGCAAGACATTATATATGTGAATTATGCAATGCTATCTTGTTGCAAGGCATTATATATGTGAATTATGCAATGCCATGCTGTTTAGCCAAGCATCATATATGTGAATTATATCATGATGTCCTTTTTTGTATTTCTCATTGCTTTTGTCGACAATGTTTGTATATTCAACTGCTCTTCGTGTGCATCAGCCATTTGAATTGGTGATGGAGAAATCTGGAGTGAAAACAAGGTCTTCAGAGCAGACAATGCTACCTGCTGAAGCAGATATCTTGCTGGTTACAGATAGCTCTTCAGAGGAGAATTCAGAGGCAGATGACCAGTCCTATTATCCCCCTGAGGTGTATGCTCAAACTTGGCAGGGTTATATTACTCGCATCATGCATATGTTGTATTGCAATGCTTAGTTTTTACATCATATACACACGATATTGAATGCCATCTCCTTAGTTGACACATCATATATGCGATTGCCCTATGCTCACTTCCTTAGTATATAAATCATATATTTGAATTATATCATGCCATGATGTTTACATAGACAGCATGTATCTGAATTATGGCATGCCAACCCATTTTCTAAAGACATAATATAGTTATATCATCTCATCCTGTTTACATAGTCATCATATTTTGAATTATGTCATTTTATCCGTGAATTATATCATGCCATCATGTTTCCATCGACGGCATGTTTGTGATTTATGGCATGCCAACCACTTTAATAGACACATCATATAGTTATATCATGTCATCATGTTTACATAGTCACCATATTTTGAAGTATGTCATTCTATCCTGTTTAGTTAGCCATCATACATGTGAAATTGTGTCATGCTATCCTGTTTAATTAGCCATCATATATGTGAAATTATGTCCTGCTATTCTGTTTGGTTAGACAACATAAATGTGAATTATTTCATGCCCTGTTTTCTTCCCTGCTATCCATTGCACATGTCTATCTTACAATGTTTGTACATTCAATTACTTTTCTTGTTTATCAGCCATTTCAATTGGAGGGGGTGATGGCAGTATCTGTGGGAGTAAAAACACGGTCTTCAGAAAAGATCGTGCTACCTGTCGATGGAGATAGAACCACGGTTGTACTTGCCCAAGAACCAGCCCCACCACACATAACCTAGACTCACGCAGATTGTACCCCTACCCAGTTGGACAGAGAACCAGCTACACCCCTTCTAACCCCAACCCCAGCAGATAGTAACCCAGTTCCCATTGACACAGCACCGTCTCCACCACAGAGCACCCAAACACGAGCAGTTAGTAAGGCAACTCCAGTGCCCAAAGCACGAGGACCACCACTCCGAACCCCAAGTCAACGCTTAAAGCAGAAGAAGAATTGTTCTCAGGTCAGGTTCCGTAGCTATGGTTCATACTAATTTGCTCTTGCATCACTGTATTTACTCATACCAACTAATTTCAAATTTGAAGGATGCAATTGAAACTCCAATGGCGCAACAGGTATGTTTTAAACCTGTTTCTTTAACGTGTTTGCTGTTGTAACTTGCTCTATGTTGATTTCAGTTTCAATTGAATAAACAGTTATGTTCTCATACCATGCACATTACAAGTGTTATTATTGCTGTGTAGTTTCCCACACTTATATTCTGTCTATGCTGCTTTGTCTTAAATTGTAGCAACCAGACCTCAAATGGCCTGTGCTGCTGTGCACCAGTGTCATCCCTGGATCAGTAATGCTGACACGCACAGTACAAATGGAGGATTTATAACAGAGTAGCAATCACACACTTATTACATCGAATATCTCTGAAGAGATTAAGTATGATAAACATGGCTTAAGGCCATCTAACAACGATAACAGCGGAAGACTTGGAAGATAAGTGAGTCCATCAACTCCAGCGGCATCACTGAGTATAAGACCACGACCTAAGGCACCTTACTCGTCGTCTGAAGAGTCTGCAACATGAAACGTTGCAGCACGAAAATGGGTCAGCACATAGAATATGCTGGCAAGGTAACACATAGAGAACAATGAACAATGATAATGCTATGCTATATGCATATATGGCTGGTGGAAAGCTCTATGGTTACAGTTTTGCGAAAAGCCAATTTTATCCTACTTCAAAAGGAATAAATTTTATTTAACTATCATGGTGGTTGAAACATTGAGAAGGTACCTCCAACTCAATCCCAATTAAGTGTCATCATTAACCCAACAAAAATTAATTATAAGTATCACGGTGATGAGATTCAAATGATAATCCAGGTACTAGATACTCAAGTTGTCCATAACCGGGGACACGGCTAACCATGATTAGTTTGTACACTCTGCAGAGGTTTGCACACTTTTCCCCACAAGACTCGATCGCCTCCGCTTGATTCTCGCACTGCATGATGTTTGAGAAACGGATGACCGAGACACAGTCTTTCAGAAACAATCACTCTTTACTCTGGATGGACCGGTACACCTACTTTCCCCTACATCTGCTAGTCCACCTCTTCAAGAGATCATGTAACCTACTTAGCTATGCTAGAGCCCATAATAGCTTGTGGCTGCACACGGAAGTTTCTAGCATGAATAATCTTATGATCCCTTTGAGCCTGGGTGGAGGACCTTATACATACAGACAACACTGGGTTCTCCAGGTGCCTCAATCCACCCAGATGTGAGTTTTAGTTGCCACCTTAAGTTGAACCATTAATAAACATCTCACATCTGTCATGAATATCTCTCAAACCCAATCCACGTCTACGAGCATAGCATGGCAATAATAAAAGCAACGTAGAAGTAACTCCCAAGGGTTTGATAAAGTAAAACAGGTAATAGGTACTACCTCAACTACTTCCTAGTTCCCACAATTTAATTAGATCCTAATCATGCAATGTGTGAGGAAAACAGATCTAATGCAATAAAAACTGGGTATGAACGGAATATGATCAAAGTGTTACTTGCCTTGCTGATGATCCGCAAAACCTAGCGATTCGAAGTAACAAGCGGCACACTCCGGGTACTCTATCGCAAACAAACAAGCATACAATCAGTACTCATCTAATGCATAGGTAAAACTCGAATGAAAGATCCAACCAGAAAGTTCAACTTAAGAACTCCGGTTTGCAAAAAGAATCAACTCGAAAGAAGCAACGAAAGTCAAACGGCGAAAGAAAGAAACTTCGTTTGCTAATTTGGATCTAGGTCAAATTTTACTGTAGCAAAAACTTGTTTGAGTAGGTTAAACGGAAAGAGAATTTCGAGACGAAACTCTAGGCGCTTGAATCACCTGATTCCGATAAACGAGCGAGAAGTTAAACAGAATCGAAGATTCGATCAGAAATCGAATCTGAGAAAATAACGAGAAAATCCGACGAAAAAGAAAAACGGACGAACGGTTAAATAACGGACGTTCTTAACAGAGAAAAACCGACGAACGCGTTCGTTAAAACGAACGGTTTGGTGAACGCTCGTAAAATAATAAAACCGAAAAAAACCGATCTAGGGTTTTTTTTAAACCGGCGGGCTCCGGGCTCGGCGACGGGGTGCGGGGCTCGGGGCTCGGGGGGTGCGGCGGCGAGGGGCGGCGGCTCCGGCGGGCGAACGCGGCGGCGGTGGCGAGGCTACGGCGGCGGCGGCGGGGCGTGTTGCGGGCGGCGGCGGGTGCGGCTCCGGCGGCGGCGGTGGTAAGGAAAGAGAGGGGGGGCTATATATATAGGAGGGGGGGTGCGGCGGCTTGGGGAAGGGGGCACCGGGCGGCGGCGTAGCCGGCCGGGACTCGGCGGCGATCCCGTCTCCGGGACGGAGACGACGGGCGGCGGGGCTGGGCCGTCGGCTGGGCCTTTGGCCCAGTCGGCGCGCGGGCGGATCCTTTTTTAAAAAAAAAGTTCCGCGGAAAAAGAATTCGTAGAAAAATAAATAAAAATCAAAAAAATATGAAATAAATTTTCCCCGTCTAGTTAGAAAATCTAGAATAGGGTGAACATTTTTTTAAACCAAAATAAATATTTTGAAAACATGCAATATTTTTAATGCAATAAAAATTGCAAATAAAATCCAAATAAATCCAATAAATGATTTTAATATTTTTCCTCCAGTATTTCAATTGTTTTGGAGAAGTCATATTTTCTCCTCTCGTTTATTTTTAAAATGAAATATTTTTCCGGAGAGAAAATAATTAAAATAAAATCCTCATCTTATTATTTGATGAAAATCAAATATGAAAATTCGAGAAAATCCCCAACTCTCTCCGAGGGTCCTTGAGTTGCTTAGGATTTATCGAGGATTTGTCAAAAATGCAACAAAACATGATATGCAATGATGATCTATGTATAACATTCCAAATTGAAATTTTGGGATGTTACAAACCTACCCCCCTTAAGATGAATCTCGCCCTCGAGATTCGGGTTGGCTAGAAAACAGGTGGGAGTGGTTTTTCCGTAGATCTTCCTCTCGCTCCCAGGTGGCTTCATCCTCCGTGTGGTGACTCCACTGGACTTTGCAAAACTTGATGACCTTGCTGTGGGTAACTCGGTTGGCATATTCGAGAATCTTAACTGGCTTCTCCTCATAGGTCAAATCACTTTCCAACTGAATCGCTTCCAGTGGCACAGTATCTCTTAGCGGTATCTCAACCATTTCTGCGTGGCACTTCTTCAACTGAGAAACATGAAATACCTCATGTACTCCAGACAATCCTTCGGGCAATTCCAGCTTGTAGGCAACTTCTCCCATACGTTCCAACACTCGGTATGGTCCGATAAAACGGGGCGCTAACTTTCCTTTAACTCCAAAGCGCTTCACTCCTCGAAGTGGTGATACTCGAAGATACACTCTGTCTCCGACTTCGTGAACTGTCTCCTTTTGTTTAGAATCAGCATAACTCTTCTGCCTGGACTGGGCTACTTTGAGCCTATCGCGAATCAACCTCACTTTCTGCTCAGACTCCTTAATCAAATCTGGTCCAAACAACTGACGATCTCCAACTTCGTCCCATAACAACGGTGTTCTACACCTCCTTCCGTACAAAGCTTCAAAAGGGGCCATCTTCAAACTGGTTTGATAACTGTTGTTATACGAAAACTTCGCATATGGCAAATTGTCGTCCCAACTAGATCCATAATCTAGTGCACATGCTCTCAACATGTCCTCCAAAATCTGGTTGACTCTCTCTGTCTGTCCATCTGTCTGTGGGTGGAAAGCTGTACTAAATTCCAGCCTGGTTCCCAATGTTTCATGTAACTGCTTCCAAAACTTCGAGGTAAATTGGGTTCCTCTGTCTGATACAATGGTCCTCGGGACTCCATGCAAACATACGATCCTGGTCATGTATATCTTTGCCAACTTAGCACCGGTGTAAGTGGTCTTCACTGGAATGAAATGAGCCACTTTCTTCAAACGGTCGACTACAACCCATATCGAGTCATAGCCTGAACGAGTCCTGGGTAATCCTGTGATAAAATCCATGCCTATTTATCCCACTTCCATTCGGGTATCGGCAATGGTTGTAGCAATCCTGCTGGCTTCTGATGCTCTGCCTTCACTCTCTGACATACATCACAAACTGCTACATACTCCGCAATATCCTTCTTCATTCCGGTCCACCAGAAAGTATTCTTCAAATCCAAATACATCTTGGTATTCCCTGGGTGAATCGAGTACGGTGAATCATGGGCTTCTTGCAAAATCAACTTCCTGGTCTCCGGATCATTTGGCACATATACGCGGTCCTCGAACCATAAGGTATCGTGCTCATCCTCACGAAATCCCTTGGCTTTTCCTTTGCTCATCTTCTCCTTTATCTCCTCAATCTCCTTGTCTGTCTTCTAAGCTTCTCTGATCCTTTCCATCAAGGTAGACTGAATCTCCAACGTCGCTAAATAGCCTCTAGGGACTATCTCCAAACATAGCTCGCGAAGGTCCTCGGCTAACTCCTGAGGTAACTCTCCGGTCATGAGGGTGTTGACATGACTCTTGCGGCTCAACGTGTCTGCTACTACGTTAGCCTTTCCGGGATGATAATGCAATCTCATATCATAATCTTTAATGAGCTCCAACCATCTCCTCTGTCTGAGATTTAACTCCTTCTGCGTGAAAATGTACTTCAAACTCTTGTGATCCGTGTACACCTCACAATGGTTTCCGATGAGAAAATGTCTCCATGTCTTCAATGCATGCACCACGGCTGCTAATTCCAAATCATGCGTAGCATAATTCTTCTCATGGGGTTTAAGTTGTCGTGAAGCATACGACACAACTCTTCCTTCCTGCATAAGCACTGCTCCAAGTCCTCGACGTGAAGCGTCGCAATAAACTTCATAATCCTTGCGTTGATCTGGCAGAATCAACACTGGTGATGTAACCAATCGTTTCTTCAACTCTTGGAAACTAGCTTCACATTCCTCAGTCCAATTGAATTTGGTGTCCTTCTTCAATAGCTTAGTCATGGGCTTAGCAATCCTTGAGAAATTCTCGATGAATCTCCGGTAGTATCCTGCAAGTCCAAGAAAACTCCGGATTTCTCCAACTGTCGCGGGTGATTCCCAACTTGTCACTATGTCAACCTTGGCAGGGTCTACTGCTATTCCTTCTCCAGAAATAACATGTCCAAGGAATCCAACTTCCTTCAACCAAAACTCATATTTGCTGAACTTGGCATATAACTGATGTTCTCTGAGCTTCTCAAGTACCAATCGCAAATGCTCCTCATGCTCTTCTTCATCCTTGGAAAATATTAAAATATCATCAATGAACACCACGACGAACTTATCCAAAAACTCCATAAACACTTTGTTCATCAGGTTCATGAAATAGGCCGGTGCGTTAGTCAGTCCAAATGACATAACGGTATACTCATACAATCCATATCTGGTGGTAAATGCCGTCTTAGGTATATCCTGTTCTCGAATCTTTAACTGGTGGTATCCTGATCGTAGATCGATCTTGGAAAATACTTTAGCTCCTTGCAAGCGGTCAAACGAATCATTGATCATCGGCAGTGGGTACTTGTTTTTGATGGTCACTTCATTCAATCCTCGGTAATCAACAACCATCCTTAGTGATCCATCTTTCTTCTCCACTAGAAGTACTGGTGATCCCCAAGGTGACGAACTTGGGCGAATATAGCCTTTATCCAGTAACTCCTTGATCTGCTTCTTAATTTCCTCCAAATCCTTTGCGGGCATCCTGTACGGTCTCTTAGATATTGGCCCTGTGCCTGGCAAAAGTTCAATCAAGAACTCAATGTCTCTATCCGGTGGCATGCCTGGCAACTCTTCTGGAAATACATCCGGATAATCCTTCACCACTGGTACTTCCTCCTGTACAACTCCTGATAAGGAATTCACTTGAGTCCTCTTCGGCATATGCCGGGATACATACTTGATCCTTTTTCCTTCCGGGGTGGTAAGCAAAATCGTCTTGCTGGCACAATCGATGTTTCCTCCATACAACGATAGCCAATCCATTCCCAAGATCACATCCAAACCTTGCGATTCCAAAACAATGAGGTCTGAGGGGAAAACATGCCTACCAATGGCCAACGGTATCTGAAAACATCCTTGGGTGGCCATATACTCTGCTCCTGGCGAGGTTACTAACATGGGGCTTTTGAGAACTTGGGTGGACATCTTAAACTTGTTTACGAATCCCCTTGATATGTATGAATGCGATGCACCAGTATCGAAAAGAACGGTTGCAGTAAATGACTTAACCAAAAACTTACCTATTACTGCATCAGGCTGAGCTTCAACCTCCTCCACGCTCACGTGGTTCACATGTCCTTTGTTGAACGGGTTCGGCTTCTTCCCAGAGCTTCCATTGCCAGTTCCATTTTGGCTTCGGGACAACCAGTAGCATAATGTCCCGTCTTCTGGCACTTGAAACAAGTAATGTGACTTAGATCTCTCTTGGTTGGGGTAGATGGGTTGGTGCGGTTCTGTCCGTTTCCTCCTCCATTCCCATTACCATTCTTGGAGCCATTATGGTTGTGCGAACTACCTCCTCCATGGGTATGCTGAAACTGTCCTCCCGGCTTCGGGGTAAATCGTGGCTTCTGCTGGGCTCCAGAATTGTACTTCCCTTGTCCATACTTCCTCTTACGGTTTTCAATCTGCTGTTGCTTCCCTTCAATCATGAGAGCTCTATCTACCAGCTCCTGGTAGTTGTTGAAAGTTGCTACCATCAACTGCATATTTAGCTCATCATTCAATCCTTCCAGAAACTTCTCCTGCTTGGCTGCATCTGTAGCAACGTCATCTGGTGCATAACGTGCTAACTTACTGAAATCCTCCACATACTGGCCTACGGTGCGTCCTCCTTGGCGTAGGTTGCGAAACTCACGCTTCTTCATAGCCATAGCTCCTGCTGAAACATGAGCTGTACGGAAAGCTTGCTGAAACTGGTCCCATGTGACAGTGTCAATAGGGTGCGTGGCTGTGTAATTCTCCCACCATGATGTTGCGGGTCCATCAAGCTGATGTGCGGCAAAACGCACTCTTTCTGCATCTGTGCATCCTGCAGTGGTCAACTCCCTTCCAACTTTGCGGAGCCAATCATCTGCAACAATCGGCTCGGTGCTACTGGAAAACACTGGCGGGTTTAGCCTTAAGAAACGGGCTAAGTGATCAACAGGTGGTGGTGGCGGTGGGTTGTTGTTGTTGTTGTTGCCTTGGTTCTGCACTAACACTTGCATCAGGGCATTCTGTTGCTGAATCAACTGGGTGATCTCTGGCGGGAAAACAAATCCGGTGTCGCGTCTCAGAGGCATCTGATAGGTTTAGAAAAGATGAGAGTTTAGAATAGAATGAGGTCTAGAGAGAAAACACTACCCATATGCTCATGAGACAAATTCAATCAATATCACTCAATCAATCCAAACAAGGCAAAACAATCGATCTAACTAGCGTTACAAAGTGCTTGAACTATACTATTAAATGGGGGAAAACTACTACTGATATGGTGGTCTACTAGAAATTCTGATCCGTTGAAGACTCCATGATGTCTACTCCAGCTTCATCAATCCATTCGTCTTCACTTGGTTCCGAGTCGGTGTCGTCAATGATGATGTAGTTATCCGGACAAGTGCATTCGTCGACTTCTGCTTTTGGCACTGGATTTCCCACGAATGCTCCAATCTTATTCTCCAGGTCGTCAATCTTCCCTACTAGTGCGTTGATTTCCTCCAAGTAATCTTCGCGTGTAGCCTTGAGTTCTTCTTGGAGTTCCTTGATCTTCGTGAATGCCTTCTTCAGTTCTTCCTTGTCCGTGCACATCTGATTCTCCTGGCGTCGAATATGTTGGTTCTGCTCCTGGATGAAAGCTGCAATTGATCCATCCTTCTTGGTCTTGATCATCTCCCATTGCGCATCTCGACGTCCACAAATTTGGTAAATTGTATCCTTAAGCTCCTGGTGATAGACTTCTCCAATGCGTCCCATGGCGATGTGTGCGGCCATGCTCTTCCCTAAACTCCAAGTTGGTGCTTCGAAAACCAATCTCATGGGTTCAGTAATTGGCACAAACGTCCTTCCTGGAATGATAACTTGAATCTTCCAGCTCTCCTCTTCCGGTAATGTGGCGTTGTAGGTTCCGATGACGCTTGGTATTCCTATGTTCAAGTACTTGGTGACTTCCTTCAAATGTCGTCCAAACGGCGTGTCTTCATCTGGTTGCATGAACTTGCTCCTTGCATTCGCCATTCCTAAAAGAGTAGAAAGTGGAGAGGGGTCAGAAATGAGAAGAGAGAAGCTTTCTAGGGCTTAAGCTTAGTGGTCGTGTCCTACAGTCAGCGTGTGCTCTGATACCAACTTTGTAGCGACCAGACCTCAAATGGCCTGTGCTGCTGTGCACCAGTGTCTTCCCTGGATCAGTAATGCTGACACGCACAGTACAAATGGAGGATTTATAACAGAGTAGCAATCACACACTTATTACATCGAATATCTCCGAAGAGATTAAGTATGATAAACATGGCTTAAGGCCATCTAACAACGATAACAGCGGAAGACTTGGAAGATAAGTGAGTCCATCAACTCCAGCGGCATCACTGAGTATAAGACCACGACCTAAGGCACCTTACTCGTCGTCTGAAGAGTCTGCAACATGAAACGTTGCAGCCCGAAAACGGGTCAGCACATAGAATATGCTGGCAAGGTAACACATAGAGAACAATGAACAATGATAATGCTATACTATATGCATATATGGCTGGTGGAAAGCTCTATGGTTACAGTTTTGCGAAAAGCCAATTTTATCCTACTTCAAAAGGAATAAATTTTATTTAACTATCATGGTGGTTGAAACATTGAGAAGGTACCTCCAACTCAATCCCAATTAAGTGTCATCATTAACCCAACAAAAATTAATTATAAGTATCACGGTGATGAGATTCAAATGATAATCTAGGTACTAGATACTCAAGTTGTCCATAACCGGGGACACGGCTAACCATGATTAGTTTGTACACTCTGCAGAGGTTTGCACACTTTTCCCCACAAGACTCGATCGCCTCCGCTTGATTCTCGCACTGCATGATGTTTGAGAAACGGATGACCGAGACACAGTCTTTCAGAAACAATCACTCTTTACTCTGGATGGACCGGTACACCTACTTTCCCCTACATCTGCTAGTCCACCTCTTCAAGAGATCCTGTAACCTACTTAGCTATGCTAGAGCCCATAATAGCTTGTGGCTGCACACGGAAGTTTCTAGCATGAATAATCTTATGATCCCTTTGAGCCTGGGTGGCGGACCTTATACATACAGACAACACTGGGTTCTCCAGGTGCCTCAATCCACCCAGATGTGAGTTTTAGTTGCCACCTTAAGTTGAACCATTAATAAACATCTCACATCTGTCATGAATATCTCTCAAACCCAATCCACGTCTACGAGCATAGCATGGCAATAATAAAAGCAACGTAGAAGTAACTCCCAAGGGTTTGATAAAGTAAAACAGGTAATAGGTACTACCTCAACTACTTCCTAGTTCCCACAATTTAATTAGATCCTAATCATGCAATGTGTGAGGAAAACAGATCTAATGCAATAAAAACTGGGTATGAACGGAATATGATCAAAGTGTTACTTGCCTTGCTGATGATCCGCAAAACCTAGCGATTCGAAGTAACAAGCGGCACACTCCGGGTACTCTATCGCAAACAAACAAGCATACAATCAGTACTCATCTAATGCATAGGTAAAACTCGAATGAAAGATCCAACCAGAAAGTTCAACTTAAGAACTCCGGTTTGCAAAAAGAATCAACTCGAAAGAAGCAACGAAAGTCAAACGGCGAAAGAAAGAAATTTCGTTTGCTAATCTGGATCTAGGTCAAATTTTACTGTAGCAAAAACTTGTTTGAGTAGGTTAAACGGAAAGAGAATTTCGAGACGAAACTCTAGGCGCTTGAATCACCTGATTCCGATAAACGAGCGAGAAGTTAAACAGAATCGAAGATTCGATCAGAAATCGAATCTGAGAAAATAACGAGAAAATCCGACGAAAAAGAAAAACGGACGAACGGTTAAATAACGGACGTTCGTTAACAGAGAAAAACCGACGAACGCGTTCGTTAAAACGAACGGTTCGGTGAACGCTCGTAAAATAATAAAACCGAAAAAAACCGATCTAGGGTTTTTTTTAAACAAAGGTTTTTTTAAATGAAAACCGGCAAAGAACGGGCGGCGGCAGTACCACGGGGACGGGCTCCGGCGAAGCTCCGGCGGGCTCCGGGCTCGGCGACGGGGTGCGGGGCTCGGGGCTCGGGGGGTGCGGCGGCGAGGGGCGGCGGCTCCGGCGGGCGAACGCGGCGGCGGCGGCGAGGCTACGGCGGCGGCGGGGGGGGCGTGTTGCGGGCAGCGGCGGGTGCGGCTCCGGCGGCGGCGGTGGTGAGGAAAGAGAGGGGGGGCTATATATATAGGAGGGGGGTGCGGCGGCTTGGGGAAGGGGGCACCGGGCGGCGGCGTAGCCGGCCGGGACTCGGCGGCGATCCCGTCTCCGGGACGGAGACGACGGGCGGCGGGGCTGGGCCATCTGCTGGGCCTTTGGCCCAGTCGGCGCGCGGGCGGATCCTTTTTTTTAAAAAAAAAAGTTCCGCGGAAAAAAATTTGTAGAAAAATAAATAAAAATCAGAAAAAATATGAAATAAATTTTCCCCGTCTAGTTAGAAAATCTAGAATAGGGTGAACATTTTTTTAAACCAAAATAAATATTTTGAAAACATGCAATATTTTTAATGCAATAAAAATTGCAAATAAAATCCAAATAAATCCAATAAATGATTTTAATATTTTTCCTCCAGTATTTCAATTGTTTTGGAGAAGTCATATTTTCTCCTCTCGTTTATTTTTAAAATGAAATATTTTTCCGGAGAGAAAATAATTAAAATAAAATCCTCGTCTTATTATTTGATGAAAATCAAATATGAAAATTCGAGAAAACCCCCAACTCTCTCCGAGGGTCCTTGAGTTGCTTAGGATTTATCGGGGATTTGTCAAAAATGCAACAAAACATGATATGCAATGATGATCTATGTATAACATTCCAAATTGAAAATTTGGGATGTTACATAAATAGATATGATTCGAACTGTATCTATCTTGATTTGGCAACATAAGCTAGAATGATATAGACCATACAGTGACCATACTACATAGATATATGTTTGTTTCATGTTGTTGTCCTGTCCACCTTACTACTGAACTGGTTTACAAAAATGAGTTTCATATACTACATTGTAAACCTGTGATGTGTTTGTTTGTTTCTCTTTTAGAACGCGGATAAAATATTGGAGAAGAGTACCCCGTTATGCAATGGTATAGGAAGTAATGCAGATAAGGTTCAAGGTAGTGAGACATCCCTGTTGGTCTCCAAGAAAGCTGATAAAAACTATATTGAAGACACTGAGACAACCCCAGTCATGTCTTGATGTAGTGTTCGAGTTACTGGCTACTACTGCTGGCACCAGCTCTTCGAACTCGCTGCCTGAATCAGTTTGGCTTCTTGAGTCTCAACTTCAAGTTGAAAGACATCAATCAGATGTTATGCGACAGGAAGCCGAAGGACTGAGGAAGTTCCTGCAGAATTCAGATGCATACTTTCTGGTGCAACAGCAAGTGCTGGAGGATTTAAGCGCCAAACAAGAGAAAGTTAATAAGCTTGCTAAGCATCTTGCCAGCATTATGGGTACCCAGGATATTGTTTCTTGAGCTCTTCTGAAGTGATTTCAGTTCTAGACTTGTTTTGCTGCGGCGTCTATATGCTGCTTTGTTCCCTATATTTGCACTGGTGGCGAACTGTGATGCCCAGTGGATGTAATATGTGTAATAGCCGTGATAGCCTAGCGTAAGTTGCTTGCTAATTTATTTCCTTATTGTCTTGTTTATTTGTTTTCTTGTAGTTAGTGTAGTTCTTTTTCCGTGGTTTGCTAGTGGCCGCAATAACCTATTTTTTAAAACTAGGCCACAATAACCATGGGCTACATATTTACTGTAGTTAACATGGGCCTCCTACGGGCCGTAGAAACAATGGGCCTTCTACGGGGCATAGAAATAATGGGCCTTATATGGGCCGTAGACACGATGGGCCTTCTACGGGCCGTATGATCGGTTGGCCAAACATGGGCCAATAACAGACCACATTATGGCCGTAAATGGGCTAGAGTTGAAATCGTCCGTTCATGGGCCGACCATAACGGGTCGTCGTTAATCGGTCGTATTTGATGACGCTATGAAAACGGCCCAACGTATTAACGGGCCACAAACGGGCCGACTGTAACCACGGGCTGAATTTGGCCCACAAGCAGAAAATGACAGTAACGGGCCGTAAGTAAACGAATGCTGGAAATGAGCCCAAGCAAAAATGGGCCCTGAGAAGGCCGAAAGATAACATGGGCTGGAAACGGCCCAACGGAATAACGGGCCGTTAATGGGTATAAAGTGATATACTCTTCATTACGGGCCAGTTTCACCACGTGCCGTTAATGGGTATTAAGGCATACACTGTTCATTACGGGCCAGTTTTACCACGGGCCGTTAATGGGCCGAGAGTTACAAAGGGCCTCATATGGGCCGAAAGACGTCATGGGCCATACATGGGCCGGAAGTTAAAACGGGCTGGAATTATATTGGACGGCCCAGATGTCGCTACTGGGCCTAATTCGGATAGGCCGTAAACGAGACCTGGGTTAGCGGGCTGTAAATGGGCTATATGCGAACAGGCCGTTAATAGGCTTGCCGTGGGCCGGCCCGCCACCTTTTGACCAAGTCAAATGGGCCGGCCTTTTCACAAGAATGGGCCTCTGTTGGGCCGTGCCACGTGTCGACGTATCATAGGCGCTTTGGGTCCAATAAGGGGGTGACATCTGTCCCAACGGTGAGCTGACACATGTTTCTCCAGCCAATGATGATTTTACACGTGGAAAATCCCCATTGGTCGAGGCTGTTAACGGGTTATCGGATCCAAAACCGGACCCGATAGCTTAACGGCATTCCGTTACGGTGGATGCCACGTGTCGGTCACCCTTGACGAAAGCACTTCTGTGACGCGTGATCGTCATGGAAGTGGACACTTCCGTGATGATAATTTTGGTAATGTCATGGAACACTTCTACGACAGCACAGGTATGACTATCTTGATTCTGTCATAAATTTGTCATGGATGTACATGCATGACAGAAAACGTGACCTACTATGACAAACGCGTATCATCACGGAAGTGTATTTTTTTTGTAGTGCAAGCAGTTCAGTATCAGTGCTAATATGGATCCAAAATAGGAAAGCGTGCTCATCGAGTTCATCTGTGAGAACCGGGACATCTTTGCATGGAAACCTTCTGACATGCCAGGTGTACTGAGGGAACTCGCTGAGCACACTCTCAATATTGATCCAAAGTTTAAACCGATCAAGCAATTCCTTCATCGTTTCAATGAAGAGAGGCGCAAGGGCATTGGTGAAGAAGTGGCCCGGCTCTTGGCGGCTGGGTTTATTGTGGAAGTTTTTCATCCTGAGTGGTTGGCTAACTTGATGCTGGTACTTAAGAAGAACGGTACTTGGCGTATGTGTGTAGATTATACAGACTTAAACAAGGCCTGTCCGGCTGAACCTTTTGCTCTCCCCGTATTGATCAGATTATTGATGCTACGATGGGTTGTGAGCATTTGAGCTTTTTGGATGCTTACTCTGGTTATCATCAGATCAAGATGGCAGTTAAGGACCAGGAGAAGACAACTTTCATCACTCCCTTTGGAGCATTCTGCTATGTGTCTATGCCCTTCGGGCTCAAGAGTGCCCAGGCAACTTATCAGCGGTGTGTTCAAAATTGCCTTCATAACTAGATTGGACGCAATGTTCATGCTTATGTGGATGATATTGTTGTGAAGTCTAGGAAAAAGGAAACCTTGATAGATGATTTGAAAGAAACCTCTGACAATCTCCGGGTCTACAAGATGATGCTTAACCCAGCCAAGTGTGTCTTTGGTGTGCCAGCAGGCAAGCTCTTGGGTTTTTTGGTTTCTGAAAGAGGCATTGAAGCTAACCCGGAGAAAATCAAGTCTATAACTTCCTTGGCTAAGCCGGCGTGTATAAATGATGTCCAGCGCCTGGCGGGTCATATTGCGGCCTTAAGCCGATTCATAAGCCGGCTGGGCGAGAAGGCTATCCCTCTATACCAAATGATGAAGAAAATAGATCACTTTGTCTGGAGTGATGCTACTAATCAGGCGTTTGAAGCATTGAAAAAATAGTTGGCCGAGCTGCCAATCCTTGCAGCTCCTATTGATAAGGAGCCCTTATTGTTATATGTGGCTACTAATAGCCGAGCCGTCAGTATGGCAGTTGTGGTGGAACGGAAAGAGGCAGGCAAGGAATATCCGGTTCAGCGGCCGGTTTATTATATCAGTGAGGTCCTCATTGAATCCAACCAGAGGTATCCATATTGGCAAAAACTGGTGTATGGAGTGTTCATGGCTAGTCGTAAGCTGAAGCAGTATTTATTTGGTCATCCCATCACTGTGGTCAGTTCTGCTCCTTTAGGGGATATTATTCAAAACAGAGAAGCCATAGGTCGGGTTGCCAAGTGGGCTATTGAGCTTGGACCCCATGGGTTGAAATACATGCCTCGGACAGCCATAAAGTCTCAAGCGCTTGTGGATTTCATCAATGATTGGACAGAGTTGCAGATGCCTGAGGAGAAGCCAGATAGCACATATTGGACTATTCACTTTGATGGATCCAGGCAGGAAGGCTCGGGGGCTGGAGTTATTTTGACTTCCCCCACGAGGTGATAAATTTTGTTATGTCTTAAGGTTAATGTTTCCTTGTACTAACAATGCAGCTGAGTATGAAGCCCTGCTCCATGGTCTTCGGATGGCTAAAGAGATGAATTTGAGCCGAGTAAGGTGCTTTGGTGACTCAGATTTGGTGGCTCAGCAAGTTTCAGGCACTTGGGATTCTAAAGATCCACTCATGGCGGCTTATCGCCGAGAGGTTGATGCTATTGCTGGTCATTTCAAATGTTATCAGGTGGAACATGTTGACCGCAGGAAAAATGAGGCGGCTGATGCTTTAAGCTGGCTTGGATCCCAGCGTAAGCCGGTACCACCTAACATTTTCCTTGATATGTTGCATAATCCTTCGGTTAAATTGCGTACGGAGGAAGATCTTGCTATTCCTGACCCGGAGGCACAACTGGTGGCGGCTCTTCATGCTATTCCTGATTGGACAATTCCATATTTGGTTTATATGACCCGGGGTGAGTTACCTGACGATGAAGTTTTGGCTAGGCAGATAACCCGGCGGTCTAAGTCAATGACTATTGTCAATGGAGAATTGCACCGATGCAGTGTCACAGGGGCATTTCAACATTGTGTTTCTCCTGAAGAGGGCCGTGAGATTCTATGAGAGATTCATGAAGGAGATTGTGGCCATCATGCCGGCTCTAAGTCTCTCGTGGCTAAGGCTTTTCGTCATGGGTTTTATTGGCTGATGGCTCATGCTGATGCAGAGGATTTGGTCAGTAAATGTGATGGTTGTCAAAAATTCTCAAGACAAGCTCATGTGCCAGCTCAAGAATTGAGGATGATTCTAATTACTTGTCCATTTGTAGTCTGGGGGCTGGATATGGTGGGACCTTTCAAAAGATCCAAAGACAAAAAGACTCACCTCTTGGTGGAGTTGACAAATTTACAAAGTGGGGTGAGGCCGAGCCGGTCAGCAAGTGTGACGCGGCAACAGCGGTTCAATTCATCAAAAAGGTGATTTTTCGTTTTGGCTACCCTCACAGTATCATCACGGATAATGGTACCAATTTATCTAAAGGGGCTATGAAAGAATTTTGTCACCATGAACATATTCGTCTTGATGTGTCATCTGTGGCTCACCCCCAATCCAATGGTCAAGCTGAAAGAGCCAATCAAGAAATCTTGAGAGGTATAAAACCCCGACTTATGGTCCCTTTGTAGCGGACGCCAGGTTGTTGGGTGGAGGAATTGCCCTCAGTGCTATGGAGTATCAATACTACCCCCAACAGATCTACGAGTTACATGCCTTTCTTCATGGTTTATGGAGCAGAGGCGGTTCTCCCTAGTGACATACGTCATGATTCGCCCCATGTGGCGGCTTATGTTGAAGCTGATAATGAAAAAGCACGTCAGGATGCTCTTGACCTATTGGATGAGGAGCGTGACCTCGCGGCGGCTCGTTCGGCGATTTACCGGCAAGATCTGCGTCGTTATCATAGCCGCCGGCTTAAAACCAGGACCTTTCAAGAAGGAGATTTGGTGCTCCGGCTCATCCAGGATCAAGCTGACATGCACAAGCTATCTCCACCTTGGGAAGGGCCCTTCGTGGTCAGCAAAAATCTGAACAACGGGTCATATTACCTTATCGATGTTCGAGACAACAAGGACTCACGCACGTCGGAGGAGGAGACCCGCTGGCCATGGAATATTGCTCATCTTCGGCCTTATTACACCTGAGCCAACGGCTCTTGTGATGTACATACTTCTGTTAATGTATATATTATGATTAGTATAATAAAGCCGGCATCCCTGATAATTCAGGGCCTCTGTCGTTTCATTTCTGAGCATATGAGTCTTTATTATCACTTCATAAGATCACTTGGGGGCTTCCTGCTCATTGAGCATAGCTATGACTACCCTCTTGATCCGGCTTGTATGCCATGATTACAAAATACTTGGGGGCTTCCTGCTCATTGAGCATAGCTGTGACTACCCTATTGATCCGGCTTGAACACCGTTGCTACAACCTACTTGGAGGCTTGATGCCCGGGTTAAAGGGACCAAAGAGAGTATGTTGCAAAAGCACAGCTCAAACATAGGTGCCCTGCCTTGATGGTTCAATATATATCAGTTGGGGTCTCCCTACTCATTGAACATAGCTTTGATAACCCTTTTGATTGGCTTGAAACGCCAGGTGTATACACCAAAAAATTCCAGTTGATCCTGCCTTGTACGTCTGCCACTCCGCCCAGGTAATCCTGGAATGACCCGCCGAACTCTTGACAGTCAATCTTCTTAAGACCCTGAACTTGTCAAGGTTAAAATGGCGGTTCGTCATGTGAGGCCTGGCTTACAAGGTTTGAATTAAGGATTAACTTAGTGGTCGTGCAAGCCCATGAAAAGGACTTGATGATTGAGGCCTGGCCGCCTATGAAAGCCTTGATTTTTGTTATTCGTTTTTTAACTTTGTTTATTGATATATGGTTTAACAAATTGGTTCGGACCATGTTGCTTTGATCCTTATGATTCATATTTGAATTTATCCGGAGTTTTGATAACCCGGCCTGGCTTTGGACGATTAAGTTGCCAGTGTGTCATGATTATGCGCTTGGAGTTCTGCGCTCTAAGCTTTGGGATTATACCCTCTGCTGCATGCGGCATGATAAGCCGGCGGGATGAACAAATATTACAGGTATATTATTTACTTGTTATGAATAAACGAGGCTTTGATAAACCCGCCCTGGTTATGGACGACCTAGTCACCAGTGGATTTTCTATGGGACATTATGACCCGCCCTGGGGTAAACTGCCAGGGCATTTGTTATCTGTTTGTATGCAGGGCTAATGACAACATGATTAGCAAGGTTGACACAAGTTATGAGCATAAGTAATGGAGTTTCAACTCAACTCAGGCGGCTTAATAGTGTTATGCAAATAAACACGCGCGATGGCATGGCAGATCATGGTTTTTCAACTAAGCCTATTACAGGGCATCATATGGCTGCAAAAGAATCCGTGTTTTGAGACGCACGACATCCCAGTGCTGAAGGTGATAAACCGGTTCATGGATCACGCCTCCTGGTCTTGGCGGGTTGAGGCTTCTGGGTCATCTTGTTCCGGTTCTTCTTCTCCTTGGTTATCCATTGGCTGGAAGTCAGGTGTAGCCCAGTTGATACCGGTCAAAGCTCTAAACACAGCCTCGTCATCTATAAGACTTGATGGATCAATGTCAGGAGCGAAGGTGTGCTTACAAGTCGGCGGGGTGAGATCCACCTCCTGATGAACTGACGCCTTCACCTTTGAGTTTTCAGCATCATAAACTGGGTGGTACTTGGAGATATATGTCTCTTCAGCCAGCTTACTTGCCCAAGGAAGCATCTCCCTCACGATGTTGGTATAGTTATCCGCACTGAAGGGAGATCCATCTTCTTTAAAACTGGGGCAGCCGGTCGCTATTTCTTGCGGGTCAAGCTCTGCTTGCCATGCCTTTGCCCGGCTTAGGGCAGTGATGGTGCCGGCTCTGGCGGTTGATCGCTTTAATTCCTCAATTCTTTGGGGTAGCACAAATAGCTTCTCCAATGTTTCCTTGATGAGGGAAGGCGGCTGTTTCTTATGAATAGCAGCAGAAATTGACCATTGAGCACCCCTGTATAATTGCTCCACAAGAGTGTAGACAGCCTTAAGCTTAATGCGCATGTCTGGACCCAGCTTGCTTCGGGAGCCTGCATCAGTAAAAGTATTGGTAAACCGGCAAATGATTATGATGTGCTGCTGGTCCAAAGGAGAGTATTTTTGCTACTTACCAAAGATGGCTGATGACATGCTATTGATTTGACGTTTTAAGCCGGACAACTCATCAGTTACCAGTTTAAGGGCTGCTTCGGCATCCTCTGCTCTTTTTAATAGAGCTGCCCTCTCGGTCTCCCAGCCAGTTTTATCAGCACTGAAGTCTTGTTTTAGTTTTTCAATGTTTTCCAATGAAGTCTTCAACTCTGGTTTGGCTTTTGCAGTCTCAGATTGTTGGGTTCGAATGTTGGTACTCAGATCTTTGACTTGGGAGTCCTTCATATTTAGTTCCGCCTACAACATGAACAAGGTGGAAGGTATTATGATCATATTATTTTTTGAAGTCCCAAGCACAATACAAGTATTTTCCTTGGCACTTGGGGGCTAATGCCTATTGCTCTTTTTAAAGACAGTTTCTATGATGACCTAGACAAAATAATATGATTTAATTCGGCTCATGGGGGCTATACATATTTGGATTTTCTTCATGATTATGATGAGAAGTCCCGGTTTAGCTTCTCAGCTTAAGCCGGCCCTTGGGGGCTACAAGTGCAAAGTTGATCATCACTATTGGAAGGCCCGGCTTAACTTCTCAGTTTAAGCCGACCCTTGGGGGCTACTTGTTTGATTCTACAATGAGTATGTCATGACATGAATGAAAGACTCTAAAGGTTATTTAAAGTCTACGGCATATTCGATTCTCATATCCAGTAGACTTGGCGGCTCATATAGATACGTTTATATGGAAGACTGCAATGCTTACCTCAAAACGTTCCTTCATGAGGTTGACCAAGCCGACTTCAAAGTCACGACTGGTATGAAGGCGGTTCAGATACCCAGAGTGGATCTCTTGAGCGTTGTATTGAGCATAGCTTTCCAAATCTGTTGACCATTTGCCTTTGTCAGCAAAGGATAGCTCTTCCTTGGCATTGTGCTTTGAAAAGACAGTGGGGTTGCCTGGCACCGTATAGCCAAGACCAGTAATGACAACGTCATTAGCCTTTTCTTCAGTAGGCTTGATGGGACTTGGCGGCTTCGTAGTGGCCGGGTCAACATCCATATGGTCTATGGTGGCATTGTGCTCTTCTGGTGGCGGGTCGTCCATGGCTGCTCCTGAAACCTGATGTGAAGACTCGGAGGTGGTGTGTTTCTCCGGATCAACAGTATTGGGTTCTTCAACTGGTTTGTCAACTTTTTTCTTTTTGTTGGGCTTGGCCAGGGCACTGAAAATAAAGCATAAGACAGGATTGATATGATAGTTGAATATTTGAAGGAGAGCAAATAGGCTTAAATGTCTCTTACCTAGGCACAATCTTGAAAAGAGGGACTTGAGTCCCAGTTGAGTCGCCAGAGGAAGAGTGAGAGGTCTCCTGATAGTTTCAATCATACGGGTTAAGAGGTTGCCGAAAAAGACCCGCCTTGGGATAAGATAAGTTGGAAATATTTGAAACCTCTAGTCGGCGCTTGCGAGGAGCCGGTGTGTTTGGTAAGCCGGAGGAAAGGATCCCATCGCCGCTATTCCGGGTCGTACGGCGAGCTTCATGTTGCTGCTTCTTGAAAATAAAGTTGGGATCCAAATAAGCTAAAGGATGAGAAAACCTTACTTTTCGGTTTGCTTGATAAACTTTGTGTCTTAGCAGAGGTTCTGAGTCGGAGGAAAGGATAGTTACCTCTTCGCCATCTGCGTGGCTACCTTCCACATCATCCTGATAGTGATCATTGTCAATAAGATGTATAAAAAATGAGCCAAGGGAGTCAAGTTCTACCTCCGACTCAACATCCTCCAAATCAAATAGCTCGGAGGTGTTGGTCTTCTTCTTGGTAGGTTTCTTCTGTGCCTTGTTCTTTGCCCGGGTCGTCTTGGCCGGCTTGTCCTCCAAATCGATTGTGCATTTGCATTCAAATGCAAATTCTAAATAATGCACAAATCTAGGGGGATCTCTTGGTTATCACACACTTCTCAAAGCGACGATGTTATTCATTGATTATATCCAATGTCGAAGTTTTGATCTATATGTTGTCATAAATTACCAAAAAGGGGGAGATTGAAAGTGCATCTAATCCCCGGGTGGTTTTGGTAATTAATAACAACATATATGCACTAGTAGAAAAAGGCCCATTTGTCCCGGTTCTAGAGGCCCATTTGTCCCGGTTCAGGAACCGGGACTAAAGGGTTGGTACTAAAGCCCCATACCTTTAGTCCCGGTTCTTATACCAACCGGGACAGATGGGCCTCCACGTGGCCGCTGCGGTGAGCCCAGGCAGGAGGGCCTTTGGTCCCAGTTGGTAGCACCAACCGGGACCAAAAGGCATCCACGCGTCAGCAGCTGGCAGGAGCTGTGGTTTTTTTTGAAAGGGGGTGGGTTTAGGGGTTTTTGGGGGGTTAATTTAGGGTGTTAGCTAGCTAATAGAAAGAAGTGTCCTCTCTTATCTCCGTGCTTGGTTTACCAACGCTACTGCTATGCCTAAACATGGCTTAGATTGAAGTGAAGGCAACATGTGGTGCATGTCGAAAGTAATACTAATCCTAACTTGATCAAGTTTGGATTAGTACTACTTTCGACATGCACCACATGTTGCCTTCACTTCAATCCAATCCATGTTCATTTCACCCACTGATATATAATAACTCTTCATGCTCGCAGCATGCATCATCATAATAACAAGTCCTACTAATCATCATCATACAACTTCTACTCGTTATTAATAACAAGTCATACGATCATCATCCTCATAGTCATCGAACCAACCCTACTTAATTGTTCTTAGAACATGATCATCAGTATTAGGTAGGACCTAAATACCCTCTTTAAGGTAAAATAGCATAAAACAATATAGGCCCTGACTCTCCATTATGGAGAATGGCGATCATCCTGTCTCCAATTCTTGCACTTCGCTTCCTTTTGCTTCCAAGAACCTCCTTATGACTGTCCATACATTTTTTCCATTCTTTGATTACCATGTGTTCACCGGTTTTAGAAATCCTGTATGGACAGGTGAGATTCGTAGGATGACCTGGCTGTATGTTCAAAACATCAAGGCGACCATTCTGATACATCAAATGAGGCACACAATCCGTCGGGATTTTCTGTTGAAAAACATAGTAATAACTTTGTAGTTAGCAATGATGTACTAGTTTTAGAAGTATGCAAAAGATGCACGGATGTCGTAATAGTAAAAAATCTTACCAGGGTATCTCCATAGAAGTTACCGTGGTTCAACACGTGCACTAGTGGCACGTATTGGCCATAATTTGGAGGAGTATCATAATAGGTATTGTAATTCTCAAGGTCAGTACAAAATGCGATCAGATGATTTTTCTCCTGATAAGTTAATTCGGAGCCATCGGTGTAGTGGGTTTTGTCTACCATCTTCTGCACATTGTTTGAAGAATGAAAATAAGCTATCAATGGAAATAAGCTATCAACTATTTTGAAATAAACAATATAAATTAGTTAATAACTATGTTTGAGAAACTCACATAGCGGTAGAATTGGAAGCGTATCAACAAGGACCCAAATGTCTATATTGTCTTCCTCGATGTCAGGATCACCAAGATCCATGGTGACAAGCATATCCTCATAAAAACCATACATCTTGCAAAGTGCATCCCAATTTGGGCAACCAAAATGGGTTACGCTCTGAGAATTGTACAGATTTACTTCAAAATCCATACCATGATGGGTCCTTAGGTGAATTTTCTTTGTTTCGAAACTTTCATGGTCTTCAAAACCAATCCTCTCCAAGACATAGCATCTTACATGGCATGGGATAAGCTAGTCAAATTGTAAAAGATGAAAATTACACGTTGGAATAGTTGAAGTCGTGCTTAATTAATTATGAAAAAAACACTTTTCGTCGTTGCATACCGTTTCAACATCGAAGGTCTCCTGGAGCTTAATGCTAAAGCGCCGATCTTCGTCCAGGTGAGCCCTGTCGCACAGACCTCGGTCGTCGTTGCACCAGCCGCACTCCCCCAGGAGACTTTTGTCGTCCGAATACGACATTTTCTATGTTCATAATTCAAATATTAAACTTTTACAATTACATATATGTACTACAAAAACTAAATTAGATCGTTATTATTTGTCACGGGTTGACTATCGGTCTGTCGAGACTTTTCATGAAAACTCTCAGCTCACGTGGTGTATATATTCGACCGTCGGTGATGGCAGCTCCTCCTTTCGTTCCTGAGTGCATTACACCAAATTGTCTAGCACACGGGAACGAAGGAGAAGCTACCCGCACGACAACAGTCGGGATTCTTCGTCCTCTCATATATGATGGAGACTCTCCCTCACTGATTCCTCTTTGACATTTGCGACCGTCGGTGATGGTAGCTCCTCCTTTCGTTCCCGAGTGCATTACACCAAATTGTCTAGCACACGGGAACGAAGGAGAAGCTACCCCCACGACAACAGTCGGGATTCTTCGTCCTATCATATATGGTGGAGCCTCGACGGACTTAAAGTCAACCTGAAATATCGTTTAATTATCTTTCTAAAAAAGGACATATCGTTTAACTAAAAAATAAACTAGTTCTATTAATTTTCTTACTAAAAATAAACTACTTGTATAGTAAAATAAACTAGTTTTATTAAATCAACTAGTTCAACTAAGCACTTATACTATAAATAAAATAAAGTAGTACTTACTAAAAATAAACTACTTCTATAGTAAAATAAACTAGTTTTATTAAATCAACTAGTTCAACTAAGCACTTACTATAAATAAAATAAAGTAGTACTTACTAAAAATAAACTAGTTTAACTAGTTCTATTATTTTTCTAACTAATTCTATTAAACACTTACTGAAAAACATCTCATTCAACTAACCTAAAATGCACACTAACCTAACATCTAATGCACTAACCTAAATCAGAGAATGTTCAAATAAAGTAGTATTGCTTGGTTTTTTTAAAGAAATGTTCAAATAGAAAATTTAGAAAAAAGTAAAGGTTTTGCCTAATGCATTCTTCATATAGAAAATTTTTACTCTGTAATTTAAAGTGAAGAGACTACAGAAATATCCATTTCAAGATTACATGAAAAATTTACATAATTTAATGATTTAGTACTGTGACTATACATAACAGTCTGTACAAATTACAAGTATATATACATGAAAAAAATACAAATATGAAAAAAAATGAAAAAAAGAGAGTCGGGGCGGCGGCGGCTCACAGCGGGGCCGGCCGGCGAGGGCGGTGACGGCGTCGACGACGGCGACGGTGGGGGCGGCGGACGGCGTCAGCGTGCAAGATCCGGACGGGCGGGGGCAGAGGCACGGGCGACGGCGACGGCGTGGGCTCCGGGGCGGGGGCGACGGCGTCCGGCAGCCTGGCGGCGTCGAGGAGGTCCGCGCGCGTCGTCGGGGGCAAACTGCAAGATGAAAACCAAAATTTTCACAAGTGTTCCTTATATATATGAAGCTTTAGACCCGGTTCTTGGCACGAACCGGGACCAATGGACCCTTTTGGTCCCGGTTCGTACCACCAACCGGGACCAAAGGCCTCTTTTCAGCAGCCCAAAGGGTGGGAAACAGAGACCTTTGGTCCTGGTTGGTGGCACCAACCGGGACTAAAGGGGGGCATTAGTCCCGGTTGACTCCACCAACCGGGACCAAAGGTGTGTATTGGTCCCGGTTGGTGCCACCAACCGGGACGAAAGGGGTGTGCTACTGCCGGGGCCAAAACTTTAGTCCCACCTCGCTAGTTGAGAGGGGCTCGGAGTGGTTTATAAGCCCTACTCCCGCTGCCCTCTCGAGCTCCTCTCAAATGCAGGCTTATGGGCCTAAACACACTATATCTGCCTGTGGGCCTATTGGGCCTTCTGCGGGTCTGAATCCTGTCCCATGGGTGGGATTCTAGTCGTATTCAGGCCGTGGTGGCCCACTGGGTGGCATTTTTTTCCAGTTTTGTTGTTTTGTTTTTTGCATTATTTATTTTCTTTTGTTTTTTCTTTATTTTTAATTCTTTTTTGCTTTTAGGTCAAAAAATTATGAAATTTCTGTTAGTGCCATTAGTTTTCAAATTTGAATAGTTTAACTTTGAATTATTTGAAATTTGTGTGAATCACTAGTTTGTGATTAACTTTACTATAAAAATAGATTTTGGAGTGATTCTTTTTCCTGTTATTTAATATTACTGTGTTTTATCATTATATTCAAAAACAGTTTTTGTTATTTTAGTTTCTAACAAAAATAATCTTTATGATAATTCTTTTTGCTATTAAAGTTTCTAACAAAAAAAGTTCTTTATGAAAATTCTTTTTGCTTTTAATGTTTTGAACAGAAAATACTTTGATAATTTTAGTTGCATAAATTTTAGTTTATTATTTTTGCTATTAGAGTTTAATAAAAGTTTTATAGTTCATTCTTTTTTATATTAGTTCATTCTTTGAGCTATATGACCCTGAAATTCAAAAGCACTTCAAATGAACTCTGAAAAGGTTGAAAGTTGGCATGGTATCATCATTTCACCCACATAGCATGTGCTAAAAATTTGAGAGGGTTACGACAAAAACTGGATACACTTCGTGTACAAAATGGACAATCTCTTTCGAAGTATCAGGGTTTCGGACGAAAACTCATCTGTTACAAATGGATTTCATTTTTTTGAACTTATTTGAACTCCAGACTCTTTGTGTGTTCAAAATGCACCATTCAAAGCCACATCAGCAATTTTCAACCCTTTCTGACTTCATTTGTTCTTTTTCATGCATTCGCTCATATTTTTGAGCTAAATGACCATGAAATTGAAAAGCACTTCAAATGAACTCTGAAAAGGTTGAAAGTTGGCATGGTATCATCATTTCACCCACATAGCATGTGCTTAAAAGTTGAGAGGGTTACGGCAAAAACTGGATGCACTTCGTATACAAAACGGACAATCTCTTTCGAAGTATCAAGGTTTCGGACGAAAAATCATCTGTTACAAAGGGATTTCATTTTTTTGAACTTATTTGAACTCCAGACTCTTTGTGTGTTCAAAATGCACCATTCAAAGCCACATCAGCAATTTTCAACCCTTTCTGACATCATTTGTTCTTTTTCATGCATTCACTCATATCTTTGAGCTAAATGACCATGAAATTCAAAAGCACTTCAAATGAACTCTGAAAAGGTTGAAAGTTGGCATGGTATCATCATTTCACCCACATAGCATGTGCTTAAAAGTCGAGAGGGTTACGGCAAAAACTGGATGCACTTCGTGTACAAAACGGACAATCTCTTTCGAAGTATCAGGGTTTCAGACGAAAACTCATCTGTTACAGAGGTATTTCATTTTTTTTGAACTTATTTGAACTCCAGACTCTTTGTGTGTTCAAAATGCACCATTCAAAGCCACATCAGCAATTTTAACCCTTTTTGACTTCATTTGTTCTTTTTCATGCATTCACTCATATTTTTGAGCTAAATGACCATGAAATTGAAAAGCGCTACAAATGATCTCTCAAAAGGTTGAAAGTTGGCATGGTATCATCATTTCACCCACATAGCATGTGCTTAAAAGTTGAGAGGGTTACGGCAAAAACTGGATGCACTTCGTGTACAAAACGGACAATCTCTTTCGAAGTATCAGGGTTTCGGACGAAAACTCATCTGTTACAAAGGGATTTCATTTTTTTGAACTTATTTGAACTCCAGACTCTTTGTGTGTTCAAAATGCACCATTCAAAGCCACATCAGCAATTTTCAACCCTTTCTGACTTTATTTGTTCTTTTTCATGCATTGACTCATATTTTGAGCTAAATGACCATGAAATTGAAAAGCACTACAAATGATTCTTTTTAGTTGCATAAATTTTATTTTTATTGATTCTTTTTAGTTGATTCCTTTTCCTATTAGAGTTTTATTAAAGCTTTTTAGTTGATTCTTTTTGCTATTGTAGAATATATTAGTGGGTAAAAAACACACATTTGGTCCCGGTTCCAAACACCAACCGGGACTAAAGGTGGTGGGCCAGGAGCAAGGCCCATTGGTCCCGGTTTGTGTGTGGAACCGGGACCAATGATCTCAGACGAACCGGGACCAATGGCCCCCGAGGCCCGGCCCGCGCCCTGGCCTCATGAACCGGGACCTATGCCCCCATTGGTCCCGGTTCATGAGTGAACCGGGATTAATGGGCTAGCCCTGCCTAGACCAAAGCCTTGTTTTCTACTAGTGATGTCATTGAACTAATGCCTATTCAAAGATAATTTCAGTAAAGTCAATGTTGGCTTGGCAAGGACATATGATTGTGGACCCCTGAAAATGTTAAGGACATACATTGGCAAAAGCTTCAAGACTCTACATTCTTGGTTGAGTGATCAAAGGTCACATTGAGTCCATAGGAAAGAAAATACTATTGAAAGGGGATAAGGTTTTGGTTATGAGTAATTTGCTCAAGTGCTTAAAGATATTTCTTCAAAACCCTCAACCAATTTCTCCATATCCAATCTGTCCAATACCCTAAGTTCAATCTCGTTCCCACTGAAACCTATCCATCCGGACCCACCGAGATACACTAGACAGAGCCATAAGCCAAACCCTAGAAACTCGGTTCTATTGAGATGGCATTTGGTCCCACCAAAGTGTAGTGACCAAGTTTCTGTAACCCATCGCTTTCACTTTGGAACTACCGAGTTGAAACAATCGGAATTACCGAGATGAGGAATCTTCTTAGGTCATCACATATGGTCTCACCGAGTGGATTCATCCGGTCTCACATAAACGTCTAACGTTCAAATCTTTTACACTGTTCGATCCTACCGAGATTTAATTTCGGTGTCATCGAGTTATGCATAAAATTTGTAACAGCTAGTTCTTTGGTGATGGATATATATACCCCTCCACCACCCCTCACTCACATAGAGAGCAACCAAGACAAAACTACACTTCTCATATTCATTTTCGGAGAGGGAACCACCTACACTTGTGTTGAGATCAAGGGATTCCAATCCGACATTTGAACCTTGATTTCTAGCCTCCCCAAGTTGCTTTCCACTCTAATCATTCTCCTGCCCCAAGCCAAATCCGTGAGAGAGTGATTGAGTGTCGAGGAGACTATCTTTTAAAGCACAAGAGCAAGGAGTTCATCATCAACAACAACATCTATTACCTTTTGGAGAGTGGTGTTTCCTAGATTGGTTAGGTGTCACTTCAGAGCCTCCAAGATCACGTGAAGTTGAACCAAGGAGTTTGTAAGGGCAAGGAGATTGCCTACTTCATGAAGATCTACCCCGAGGGAGGCTAATCCTTCGTGGGCGTTAGCCATGCTGGAATAGACAAGGTTGCTTTTTCGTGGACGTCGCGCAGTCGTTACCCTTCATGGGTTGAAGTCTCCATCAACGTGGATGTACGATAGCACCACCTATTGAAACCACGCAAAAAACATCGTGTCCTCATTGTGTTTGATATCTTCGACCCCCTCCTTTACATTCATATGCAAAGTCTTTACTTTCCGCTGCACAACTCTTAGACTTGCATGTGTAGGGTGCTGCTTGACTTGGTAGAATTGTTAAGACTTGCCTATAACTAAAGCTGGGAAAAGATTAGGTTTTATTTGGTCAAGTAGTCTAATCACCCCCTCTAGACCTACTTTTGATCATACAACTTTCCAGAAGCAGACAAGCAAAGTTAGATGGAAGAAGCCACCACTAGGTATGTACAAGCTAAACATAGGTGCATTCTTTAAGAATGATACAAGTTAGTTAATTACTATTGTTCACAACTGTCGAAGGCAAAGCTATGACAGAAGTTGCCAAGTTATTTGACTATGTCTCTAACACAGCGACAGTGAAATCTATGTCGCTTCACCAAGTCCTTCAGTTGATACATGAAACCATATGCTAAACAAACATTGTATAATAAGCTGTCTTGAGATCATTTCTGCGTGCAATGGTGCGTCTGATGTTCTGCCCTCCTACTCAGCAAGTGTGACATATTGTTTTCAACAAGCTCATAATATCTCATCGATTCGATTGAAAGCTAATGGCTTTTGACACATTTTCTAGCCAGGCATACATATGGTTCAAAATCGATGTGCTAGTGCGATGATGACTTTGTTAACTTTGCAATGAAGTGCCAAGAGGACTTCTCTTAAAAAAACTTAACAAAGTGCAATTGCTTGAGTGAATGAAATGGTTAATCTCTCTCTCTCTCCAACCTCTCCTCCCTTTTCCTTTCATCAGTCGGTTCCCCTCTCTCCCAAGCCAAGACACCAATCTCTTCCTTTCCCGTCTCTCTCTCTGCGCTCCGCCCCCCCCCCCCCCCCCCCCCCTCCGTACCCAATCCGCCCATCCATCCATCTCCTGCCCCCCGCAGGCGATTCCCCAACGTTTCCGCGCGGATTCGGGTGTTCCTCGCGCGAATCAGCGTGGATCCGAGGTCAGGACCCTTCCGATCGCCAATCCCTGCTCTCTGCGTCGCCTCTTGGTCCCGACGTGCAGGTGTGGGTTTGGGAGAGGGGGCTCCTCCGGCGGCGCGAGTAGGAACGACGATGAACTCTCCCTAGAACAGATTCTTAGATGACGGGCCCCGTCGCTGCGCCGCTTGCTTTAGTTTCTTTATTATATATATAATCACGTGGATTGGTTAGATCGCTAAGGTCACGCGCTTGGGCAGGACTCTTTTGATTTAGGGTGCTTCCTGGAGCAGCTTATAATCAACAGTAATTGTATGCAGATTGCGTAATTGGATCCTACTTACTGCGTTTGATTACCCTGTGGTCACCTGCTAGTAATTCGCCTGAGCATTTCATGGACATCATGCTTTTGTTTGTAATGGAGGTCATTTGCCACTTCTCAGTGTTAGTTTTAGTGGACTGATGCGAGTTGTGCACTATCAGCCAGTCAGGGTTAAGTAGAACTGAAAAATTGCCAATAAGGGTAAGGTTCCAATGTGGAGCTCACATGCCATTCACGGCAATAAAGCATCACTGCTATCAGGGTCTTACTGTGGACCAATCTATTTCATGGCTTATTATTTACCCGTTGCTCCACAAAAGGAAAGAAAGAAGTGATGCTACTATGGCAACAGATGAGCCACATATGTGATTCTTTCTGAGTTCATGGTAGCTTGCAAGAAGCTTGTGCTGTTATGACTTATCTTTGGATATGCTGGCCCAACCTGACTTTACTTTGTTTCTTATATGATGGCAGGAAAGATATCTGGTAGTACAAGCTTGAATTGGGAGTTGGGGCTATAGTCCTATTAGCTTATTAAATGAGGATTAATCAGCATAGGCTTCTGTTTTGTCACTCAAAGTTACATATTTTATCTCTCTTTCTGATGCTACATGATAATTAATAAACAGGCTCAAGTGTGACGGGGCTATTTTTTGTTCGGTGTGCATAATGTTCAAGCTAACCTGCACATTTAATAATAATAGGGAGCGCTTCAACCTGTGCCTTGTGTCTCTGAGATTTACTGCCGTGTATTCCAATTCACATTTGCTCATATGTGCGTTACATGGATAGGTAGCTTGTATTATAGATTAAATCAAAAGGTACATTGTGTTTCCCCACAGTATTTTCCTTGCTTTATGTGCACCATTCCTATTTCTTGCTATTATGATGGGCATGTATTGTTAGATGTAAAATGATCGAGATAAGACCAGGTTATTGGCTGCATTTGATAATGACTTTTTCATGTTATTTATCTGCAGCAACCTACGGAATTCTTTGACGGCATTTTCTGCAGCCTGCGGAACATTGTATCTGCAATAGTAAAAAAGTATATGGGCTGACTTTGGCATTTCATGGGAGGTTTTGAAGATGATGAACCACCCTCAAAACGCGCAAGAGCATCCTCAGTAGAGTCGGCAAATTTACCAGAAAATTTCTGTTATTCGAAATCCATTAACCCTTTGGGAGGTACAATGGCTAGACCTTTGGCTTCCCAGGGGAAAGAAGTTATGGTTGGTTCTAAAGGTGTTATTAAGAGGGACGAATTTGTGAGGATAATCACAAAAGCTCTGTATACTCTTGGATATGAAAAAAGTGGAGCTGTTCTTGAGGAAGAATCAGGTATTACATTGCATTCTCCGTCGGTGAATCTATTCAGAAAGCAGGTGCTTGATGGTAATTGGGACAATGCAGTAGCTACCTTGAATAAACTTGGCCTTCTGGATGAAAACATTGTGAAGTCTGCTGCATTTTTGTTATTGGAGCAGAAATTCTTTGACCTTTTGAGAAATGACAACTTAATGGGTGCCATAAAGACGTTGCAAAATGAAATCTCCCCCCTTGGTGTTAACAGAAAACGAGTTCATGAAATGTCAAGTTGCATAATTTCTTCTCCGCAGAACTTCTTGCTTGCATTTCCAAAGCTTGGAACCGAAGCTTCTGACTCACGCCTTAAGCTCCTAGAGGAATTGCAAAAGGTGCTCCCACCTGCTGTTATGGTACCAGAGAGGAGGTTAGAGAATATAGTTGAACAGGCACTTACTGTACAACGTGAAGCTTGTTATCTCCATAATTCTATTGATGGCTTGTCACTATATGTTGATCATCACTGTGGGAGGGATCAGATACCATCTCGAACACTGCAGGTATGAACTCATGCTGATGTAAGTGGTTGCATTTGTTGCATGTTTAAATATTTAAATACCATGTTTGAAATCAAGGTTGTGCTTAACAGTTGCCTGCATTGCTTAAGAATCCAAATAAGCAGTACTGGTCGGTTTGGTGTTCTTGCTCTTCGCTTGACTATTTCTGTACAGTTTTTATACATCACTTGTAGATTTTTTCATAACAAGTCTTGGATAAATTCTGTTTTCTCTCTCTGTATAATGCGTGATCCAGTTGTCATAAAGTTTAACTTAAGCATCCTCTATCCTCGCCCCTCCCCTCCCTTCCCACCTCCCTCTTGCTGTCTTGAATATTTTGCAATATATATTTAGGTTGGAAAGGGAACACATCAGATTCAGGTTAATGTAGAGGAAATATTTTTGTATGAGAAGATAGATGTGAGTTGAGTGCTATTTAAATGTTCATGAAAGCAACTGAGATCTGGCTCTCCTTGACAAGTAGGATGTGCTTCTCATTCTTGGTATAAAATAGTTAATGCCTAAATGTAATAATTGAAACTAAGCAATGCAATATTTCTCGATGCACAATCAGACACTGCTATCCACATATCTTATCACCTGTACTAAGCCTCAAGCAAATAAAAAATATTATTGCAGGTTCTGTGTGCACACGGTGACGAAGTATGGTTTCTTCAATTCTCAAACAATGGGAAATATTTAGCCTCGTCATCAAATGATAAATCTGCAATTATATGGAAGGTAACTATGCTTCTGACTTTTGACCTTCTTCATGAAGGTGTTCAGCAGTGCAGTGTCTTGCCCCTTACTTTCCCTTTTAGCTAGTGCCTTATGTGAAAACTTTCTGCACAACCACATTCACTCTTTTTTGGTCACCTGCTGGTCGTTTCTGTCCGAAAATTAGAGATCTCGAGTATTTCCTTTTTTTGTTCAAATGCAAATTGATAAAGGGTAGATATTTTACATCATTAATTTGTCGGAGTGGGTCTATCTAATTTGAGCCTTGTTGGCCTTAGCTGCAAATTTGATTAATATGTTTGTTTAGTTTGCTACATGATCTTGTGGCCTGACACTATAGACCATTTAGCTTGGCATTTATGCATTGGTGGTGCGGTTAGCCTACCTTGAAGGTGTTCTGATTTTATTTTTGTGGTTGATGAGGACATAATGTGGTCCTTGTTTGGAACTATCAAAACTTATTTCTAGAAAAACTTCCCAGCATCTCAATCTCAAAACTTCAATCCCATCGAGATTCCGATGCACATGAACAATCTCGATGCACATGAACCTAATTTTCAGTTTCATCTTCATCATTTGTTCCAGGAATTTTATTGCATTCTAGTATGTACCTCAGGATGTGCATGCGCATGTACGTACTGATAATGATGGTGAAATTTACATTTTCACTGCCATCTTGATAGTTGATGCAACACAAATCAATCTTCTGCTTGCTTGCAGTAATGTGGGTATTTTTCCTAGGTCGATGAAGATGGAGAACTATTGCTGAAGCATAGATTGACTGGTCATGAGAAACCAGTGATGATGGTTGCATGGAGCCCTGATGATAGCCAGCTTCTTACATGTGGAATGGAAGAAGCCATCCGGCGTTGGAATATTGAATCTGGTGAATGTATTCATGTCTACGAGAAGCCTGGCCTTGGTTTGACGTCATGTGGTTGGTTTCCAGACGGAAAGCAAATATTGTGTGGTCTATCTGATCAAAGCCTTTGCTTGTGGGATTTAGATGGTAAAGAGGCAGATTGCTGGAAAGGGCAGCGGTCATCAAAAACATCTGATTTTGCTGTAACAAAAGATGGCAAAGTTATAATAATTATGAACAGAGATTCCACAATTCTTTTATTCAATAGGGACACGAAACAGGAGAGGCTGATTGAAGAGGATAATACAATCACTTCATTTTCTCTTTCTGATGATGGAGATTTCTTGCTTGTAAATCTTATAAGTGAGAAGATCCATTTGTGGAACATAAGGAATGACCCCAGTAGAGTGAAACAGTACATTGGCCATAAACGCAGCCGGTTTGTTATAAGATCGTGCTTTGGTGGATCGGATCAGGCCTTTATTGCCAGTGGGAGTGAAGATTCAAAGGTATGAATGTATGATGTATTGACTGTAGATGCACTTAAGTTATGCTCTCCTTGTCACCTGTTCTATAGATTTTTAGTTGCAGATGATATCTGAGTTCCGGAAACTGTTGTTCTTGGCCGTGTAGCAGAATTATATTTTCTGTCCTGCAAGTCAAATTTACTGGATAACCTAGAGACCTATATTGGAACAGTTCTCAGCTCGCTGCAGTATTCTATTTTATGTAACAAAACATGACAAAATATGTACAACATCCGTGATATTTCTTATGTTGAGAAACTGTAAATGATACTTAACATCTACGTCTATTCCCCAAATTTGATTGCATGCACATTGATTCTTTATCTAGGTATTTTCCGCCAGATTTTGTTCAGAATATTTGGTATGTGACATATTAGTTACTGCTTTTATCTTTTGTCCAATTATGTGCATTACATGGTGGATAGAGTTAATGTTTAATTGGGATACATTACTAGTTTATTACTTGAATCTTGGGATCACTTGTTTCTTGTGAGCCAGACGAAACTTACAGATGGATTGGTACTTTCATGGATGACATGAAGTCATCTAGTAATGACATCCATGATCCATGGTTCCTTACACCTGATAGGTAGCCATAAAATGGGACTGGAGAGAATAATCCAGTGTAATGTAGCCAAGAGCTGGATTCTACTCCCTCCGTTCGGAATTACTTGTCACAAAAATGGATGTATCTACAACTAAAATACATCTAGATACATTCATTTCTTAGACGAGTAATTCCGAACGGAGGGAGTATAAGCCAGCGTAGTAAAACACCAATGTATGGAATGCACGTTTACCAATCTGGTACATAATGTTTCGGTGAAAGAAATTTTAGTCAGGTCTTTGAAGTTTCATGGAAAACAACTGTCCAGTGGTTTGTTTGATTTGACAACTCAGTGTGGTGATATTTTATCTGCCAGGTCTATATATGGCACAGAGCTACGGAAGATGTTATCGAGACTCTTTCTGGTCACTCCGGCGCAGTCAACTGTGTAAGCTGGAACCCTACAAATCCACATATGCTCGCTTCTGCGAGTGATGATCACACAATACGTATATGGGGGTTGAAGAAGGCCAGCACAAAGCGGAAGGACATAGGCAGCAGCAGTAGCAGCAATGGGACTCACATGAACGGCAGTGCCAACGGCAACGGTTTCGTTCACCAGTGCAACGGTAGCCGCAGCAAATGATGATGGCTTGATCCTTGGTAGCCCCCATGCAAGCGATGATAGCTTGATCCTTGGTAGCCCCCATGCAAGCGTCATTTGTAAATCCTCCTTTGCTTTGCTTTCCTTTCGCCAGGAAGAACACCATAGTTTAAAACAAAGCTACAGTAACAGGTGTGAGTGAGTGAAAAACCTGCTTGGTTTTATGCACCATCTCCCTTGTTCCATCATCATCATCACTGTGGTCACATTAATTTATCAATTCAAGCTGGATACAAATTCCGGTGTTATTTCACATGTGAAGCAGCCTTCTTTGCTCTGCTTTTGCAATGGTTACGACGGTGGCAAAAACCAAATGTGATCCATATCTTGCCTGATTTCCTGACTGTCTTACGAAATTAAGATAAATTTGGAACCATCCAAAATGGCTTAGATGTCTTTGGGGTTTTCACTGCCATTGTGAAGATTCTTTGAAACGCATATACTCCTGCTTGATATTATTTTACCCGAGTTGTTGAACTAGCAATTGCAAGGTTTGATAAAATACTGCTAATCTTGCAGTTTTGTGTAAATTACTCCCTACTTTCAGGTTCAGGCTGATCATAGTGGGGTAACTTAGTAACATAACGCATCTCAAAACAAGTATGCTTATGGCAAATAGTTAATGAGAACAAGTATGCTTATGGGAAATAGTTAATGAGAAGAGATGTGTTTCTGTTAAGTAACATATGTTACGTAATATAACGTACCCCAAAGCAAAATAAGTCTACATCTAAATAAATGAAGACTTACATGACACAAGAACACATGTTTTTTTTAGAAAAAAGGAGGATTCCTCCGGCCTCTGCATCTGGATGATGCATGCAACCATTTTATTAATTATCCACAAAGACCTTACAAAGTAGTACATCAGTTTCTACAAAGTAGTACATCAGTTTGTCTGAAGCCATCATCTTAGCAGCAACTGTCGCTACTCCTAACCACTTGATGAAGGGGTGCCGATAGTCTGAGCTTAATACCAAACAGACATCACACCAAAGCCTAACATCTAAAGCCGGAGGCCCCACCGAGCCACATACTGGGTTTGGGGTACAAACCGGTCCGACGCACTCTCATTGTGTCGTCGCCACCGTCTTCCACCAATCCATCTTCAGAGCAGAAACTAACACACGGACCTTGCCAGGCCTCTCTGCCATTGACGCCACCATGACGCCAGACAGCGTCCTCCTCCTGCGCGAGTCCATCTCCGTGCATCGGGCGCCGAGTCTCCACTGCGCCACGCCGCCGAGATCCGCCGCCATCAATGAGTAAGATGAAGCACCGCTCCACCAAAGAAGCCGTCCACTGGTCCCTCGAGCCCGTACACACCTCCAAGAATGACGCCCCCAAGGGGGAAACGACACCAGAGCGCCGCCGTCATCCGATCTATTGATCTAGAGTTTCCCCCGGAGGTAGCGGATAGAGGTCTTGAGCTTCTCCACGGCGATCCCTTCAAGAAGGTAATGACACAAAAGAGTGCCGCCATCGCTGGTCTTGGCAACAAGCCGAGAACAAGGTTTTCACCCGGCTTTGCTTGACGAACCTCCGTCTCGCATCGTGCGCACGGACCACCACCGATCTCCGCTGCCGCGAAGCGAGCAAGCCAATCTGGCCAGATCAAATCTGACCGGAAAGCCAACCACGCCCGCAGCTGACCAGCCCACCAAAGTCCTCCACGCCGCCGCCGTTCCGAGGTGCCGTAGCACCGCGGCCAGATGTAGCAGCTCCACCACTAGTCATCCGCCGCCGCTCGCCGTCGGGAGCGAGCCACCGTCGCGGAGGCTCGGATCTGGGGGCGCACTTCCGCTCGCCCGGATGCCCCGCCACCCTCGCACGCGAGAAGGAGAGGCTCCTCCACCACCGCCGTCCGCCGCCCGGGCTTAGCCCGACGTCTTCCTCCAGCGGCGGCGGAGGGGAGGGATGGGATAGGGAGTGACCGACGGCTAAGGTTGGGGCCCCTTGGCCGCCCGCGTGGGGGGGGGGGGGGGCGGATGGGAGAGATTGGATCTAGCGGAGGGGAGAAAGGAACGTAACAACACATATGTTACTTCTCACTATAAAAGTAGCAACATATACTAGTAACATATGCATGTTACTTCCTCTGTAAAATAATATAAGGCCATTTAGACAATTAAAGAGAGTATTAGCCTAAGTTACTTTCCACTATGAAAAGCTCTCCAACCAAGGTAGATGGTTAGTGCTGGAATAAATTTTGTAGTTTACAAAAGTACTTGATTAGCACACTCATTTTTTGTCAAATACTCCCTCTGTCTCATAATATAAGAATGTTTTTGCAAGCTTGTTAGCTTGAAAAACGCTCTTATATTATGGGATAGATGGAGTAGTTTTTTTTGTTGATGCATTAATTATAACACATGCATACATGACCACTAAATGACCAAAAACTTTTACGTGCATTGATGTGCACCCCTTCCGCGTTTGGGTTGGTAGTGCGCTCAATGCACATGCACATTTTCGTCTGCGCCACAGGCATGCGGCCAGTTTATTGCTCTTTCTGCAAACATATCAAAAAATTGCCCCAAATTCACATAATTCAAATAAATACAAATATCTCATAGTTTCACAACCAAATAATATCTCATAGTTTACAAGCCAAATAAAATTTAAAATAAATTGTCACAAATACATTTGAAAGAAAAAATAGCTGATACATCTATTGGTTGGCAAGGTGAGCCCACATATGCTCAATCAAATCATTTTGTACTTGAATGTGAGTTTTCCAATCACGCATTTGATGATGAAATTCGGTGAACTATGTAAACGTGTCGCTCCTTCATTCTCATGCACAACATTTTCACCCTGAAACTGGAACCCCTGATCGTAGATTTCACCCTCATGCTCATCCTCTACGATCATGTTGTGCATGATCACACAAGCAGTCATCACCTCCCACAACTTCTTGGTGCTCCAAGTTTTAGCAGGATACCGAACGATGCCCCATCGAGATTGAACAACACCGAGAGCACGCTCGACATCCCTTCTAGCACTCTCTTGTGCTCGGGCAAATCTCTGCTCTTCTCTCCCATCGGGTTGGGGATTGTCTTGACAAGAGTAGTCCACCGAGGATAGATACCATCAGCTAGGTAGTATCCTTTGTTTTAGCAGTGGCCATTGATCTCAACATTCACCTCTGGGTAGTTGCCTTCTACAAGCCTTGCGAACACCAGAGTGCTGAAGCATGTTGATGTCATTGTGAGAGCCGGCCATGTGGAAGAAAGAGTGCCAAATCCAGAGATCTTGTGAAGCCACGACCTCCACTGCAAGAAATATGTCAACTTGCGACCATCAATATTGGTCACTGAATGGTCATTGCTTTCCATTTGTGACCAAAAACAGTTGGTCAAAAGCTAGTCGTCTTTAATGAAACTTAGCGACCTTTCTTCTAAAATGATCGTAGACATTTACAACCAAAATAAAAGGTCGTAGGTTCTACGACCAATTTTTTTGGTCACTAGCAATCTTCCCACACCACGTCAGGTCCAACGTGGCAAGCTGACGTGGCAAAATTGCGACCAAATGAACAGATCATAGATTAGAATCAGCCCGGTCCATTTCGGCCGTCTAGATGGGCCGAGCCCAATAATTCAGCCCATTTAATAGTTTCTTCTTCTCTTTATTTTTCTTAGCTGCATGGGCCTAGCCCAACAATTTGGCCTTTTATTTTCTGGGATGGAGCCTTTTACAGACCAGTTTTTTATAGTCAACTCTTTTTTTGGGCCACAACCTCTTTAGTCTAGTTCTTGTTTGGGCCTTGGCCTTTTATTTTCTGGGATGTAGCCTTTTATAGACTAGGTTTTTTTTACAGTCAACTCTTTTTTAGGCCCAAGCCTTTTTAGTCTAATTCTTGTTTGGGCCTCGGCCTTTTTGCGGTCCAACTAAGTTTAGAGCCCAATTAATCTAAATAATATTTGGCATAATTCAATAAATATCTTGTGAACCAGGAGCACAACTTCACAAAATGGTCCAAACAAAACTCAAATAATTCAAAAACATGTGCTTCACAAAATGCATAACTTCACAGGTTCTACGACATAGTTCAACTTCACAGGTTCATGAGAGGTACTACGACATAGTTCAATGGCAGGTACTACAACATAACTTCACAAGTTCAACTTCACAATCTGCAGCGATGAGCCATCAAAGACATAGTTCAATGATAAAGATCAATGAGATGCTTTAGCTCCAAAGAGAGCCATCAAGTGGGCTAACTTCTCATCCTGTTCTTGAGACTTCTTGCGCAGCAGCTCAAATTCCTTCTGCGTGCAACTTCAGCTTCTTTCGACTTCATCTTGATTGCCGCCAATTCTTCTTTCATCACTTTAGCTTGAAGCTCCGACCTCTCCAGCTTCTACTCAAGATCACGCACATGAGAAACCACATGATGACCCACAAGTATAGCGGATCTATCGTAGTCCTTTCGATAAGTAAGAGTGTCGAACCCAAGAAAGGAGCAGAAGGAAATGATAAGCGGTTTTCAGCAAGGTATTCTCTGCAAGCACTGAAATTATAGGTAACATATATTTTTGTGATAAGGTAATTTGTAACGAGCAACAAGTAACAAAAGTAAATAAAGTGCAGCAAGGTGGCCCAATCCTTTTTGTAGCAAAGGACAAGCCTGGACAAACTCTTATATAGAGAAAACGCTCCCGAGGACACATGGGAATTATCGTCAAGCTAGTTTTCATCACGTTCATATGATTCACGTTCGGTACTTTGATAATTTGATATGTGGGTGGACCGGTGCTTGGGTGCTGTCCTTACTTGGACAAGCATCCCACTTATGATTAACTCCTATTGCAAGCATCCGCAACTAACAAAGAAGTATTAAGGTAAACCTAACCATAGGATGAAACATATGGATCCAAATCAGCCCCTTACGAAGCAACGCATAAACTAGGGTTTAAGCTTCTGTCACTCTAGCAACCCATCATCTACTTATTACTTCCCAATGCCTTCCTCTAGGCCCAAATAATGGTGAAGTGTCATGTAGTCGACGTTCACATGACACCACTAGAGGAGAGAAAACATACATCTCATCAAAATATCGAACAAATACCAAATTCACATGACTACTAATAGCAAGACTTCTCCCATGTCCTCAGGAACAAACGTAACTACTCACAAAGCATATTCATGTTCATAATCAGAGGAGTATTAATATGCATATAGGATCTGAACATATGATCTTCCACCAAATAAACCAACTAGCATCAACTACAAGGAGTAATCAACACTACTAGCAACCTACAGGTACCAATCTCAGACTTACAGACAAGAATTGGATACAAGAGATGAACTAGGGTTTGAGAGGAGATGGTGCTGGTGAAGATGTTGATGGAGATTGGCCCCCTCCTGATGAGAGGAGCGTTGGTGATGACGATGGCGATGATTTCCCCCTCCCGGAGGGAAGTGTCCCCGGCAGAACAGCTCCGCCAGAGCCCTAGATTGGTTCCGCCAAGGTTCCAACTCGTGGCGGCGGAGTCTCGTCCCGAAAGCTTGCTTCTGATTTTTCTTCGGACGAAAGACTTCATATAGCAGAAGATGGGCACCGGAGGGCCACCAGGGGGCCCACGAGGCAGGGGGCGCGCCCAGGGCGCGCCCCCTACCCTCGTGCCCAGGGTGTGGGTCCCCTCTGGTATTTTCTTCGCTCAGTATTTTTTATTATTTCCAAAAATAACTTCTGTGGAGTTTCAGGACTTTTGGAGCTGTGCAGAATAGGTCTCTAATATTTGCTCCTTTTCCAGCCCAGAATTCCAGCTGCCGGTATTCTCCCTCTTCATGTAAACCTTGTAAAATAAGAGAGAATAGGCATAAGTATTGTGACATAATGTGAAATAACAACCCATAATGCAATAAATACCAGTATAAAAGCATGATGCAAAATGGACATATCAACTCCCCCAAGCTTAGACCTCGCTTGTCCTCAAGCGGAAGCCGATAACGATAAATATGTCCGCATGTTTAGAGGTAGAGGTGTCGATAAAATAAAATACAGACATGAGGGCATCATGATCATTCTTATAACATCAACATATATAGATATTGTCATATGATTTCTTATGCTCAAGTAATAATCTATTCACAATGTCAAGTATGAATCAGAAACTTCATTGAAAACTAACAAACTATAATCTCAGTCATTGAAGCAATTGCAATTTATCATAACATCAGAAAGAGTCTATGTAAGAGCCTTTCAGCAAGTCCACATACTAAACTATCATTTAGTCTTTCACAATTGCTAAAACTCACGCAATACTTGTGGTCACGGAGTTTTAATCGGACACAGAGAAAGATAGGGGCTTATAGTTTCGCCTCCCAACCTTTTACCTCAAGGGTAATGTCAACAATAATAGCTCATGCTAACTTACATCCAATTAGATATATATATCAGGATCTTTCCAACATACTGTGCTTGCCAAAGGATAAAATGTCAAAAGGAAAGGTGAAGATCACCATGACTCTTGCATAAGGGTAAGAGATAAAAGTAAAAGATGGGCCCTTCGCAGAGGGAAGGAGAGGTTACTAAAGGGATCGAACTAAGAAAAACGATAAAGATAGGATGTGATGGTGATACGATACCGGGGCATCTCCCCCAAGCTTGGCAGTTGCCAAGGGGAGTGCCCATACCCATGTGATTATATCTCCTTTTTCGGGGGTGGTGATGTGATATTCTTGGCTATGATACCCCTCAGGATACGATTCTCCTCCTCGAGCTTGTTGACTTGCCGCTTAAGATCCATTATTTCCTTACGGAGCTTACCCGTGACAGTTAAAGCTCCTTGCACCCATCACTACAAAAAAAAGACACATCCGTGACATTTTGGGCCGAACGAAAAAAAATTCTGTCATACATATGACACTTCTATGACGATAATTGTGACAAAACCCGGTATCATCATAGATGTGGTGGGCTCCTAATTCTATGACAAAAAATCATGACAGAAAATGGGCTTTTCGTCCTGGGCGGGCCGGAGACGCAGCTGCATGACATTCTTTGGGCCGTCCATGACGGAAAAAACCGTGGTAGAAGCGAGGGGAGGAAAATTTCTGGGAGTTCCCGGTTACGGTGGGAGGTCGGGGGCCGAGCGATGCGCGTTTCTCTCGTACACGTACGCGCGTGTGTGCGAGGCATTGGCTCTAACTGAACCGAGCGAGGCGTTGGGCTCTAACTGAACCCGAGCGATTGCACTGCAGGCTACGCGTTACTGAACCCGAGCGATCGATCGATGGCTGTTAACTGAACCCGATCGAGCGATTCCTTCGCTACTGCTGCTAACTGAAGCCGATCGATTGGATGCACAGTGAGCGTTGCGGGGGGGGGGGGGGGGGTTGGATGAACAGTGAGCGGTGGCGTTGCCTCTGGATGAACAGGACCCCGTGGTGTGGTGGAGGGCTGGATGAACAGTCGACGGTGGAGGGGTGCCCGTGGAGGGGTGGTTGAATAGGACCCCGTGGTGTGGAGGGCTGGATGAACAGTAGACGGTGGAGGGGTGCCCGTGGAGGGGTGGTTGAACAGTAGCCGGTGGAGTAGCGCGCGGTGGAGGCTGGATGAACAGGAGCCCGTGGAGGCTGGAGGAGGTCGACGGTAGCCCGTGGAGGCTGGAGGAGGTCGACGGTGGAGATGAACAGTATCCCGTGGAGTCCCGTTTTGCGGTACGCCACACCCCTCCCGATGAACAGGACCCCCGTTTCGACCGTAGGAGGTCCGTTTCGTCCGTTTTGCGGTACGCCACACCCCTCCCGATCAACAGGACCCACGTTTTGACCGTAGGAGGTCTGTTTCGTCCGTTTTGCGGTACGTCACACTCCTCCCAATCAACAGGACCCCCGTTTCGACCGTAGGAGGTCCGTTTCGTCCGTTTTGCGGTACGCCACACCCCTCCCGATCAACAGGACCCCCGTTTCGACCGTAGGAGATCCGTTTCCTCCATTTTGCGGTACGCCACACCCTTCCCGATCAACAGGACCCCGTCCGAACGTAGGAGGTCCGTTTCCTCCGTTTTGCGGTACGCCAGGCCACGTTTCCATCGCCTGTTCTGTCCAAGCCCTCCCGATGAACACGACCACGCATTCCGTTCCGACCCAGCCGGTTGGCTCCCATGCGTTCGGTTGCCTCCCGATGAACACGACGCATTCCGTTGCCTCCCGATGAACACGACGCATTCCGTTGCCTCCCCATGAACACGACGCATTCCGTTGCCTCCCCATGAACACGATGACGACGCTGTTTCTCCGTTCCGACCCAGCCTTGTACACGAGCCCTGGCCGTACGGTATGCGCGAGTAGGCGTTCGAGACCCTGCCCGTATGTACACATACGTGGCCGTATTTTCTTTCTTGCACCCTGGTCGCTGTATGTACGTGTACATGCTACGTGCGCGCCTCTACTACGACACGTGCGCGCCTCTACATCGACCAGTATGTACGTACACGTTCGTGACCAGAGTGACAACGCTACGTACGCTTCGACCAGGTGGGTCCCGACTGTCAGGCACTTCCTTGCCTGCGAAGATGTAGCTGGTGGGTCCCAGCAGTCAGGGGGGTGAATCGTTTTGTTTTGTTTTTTTTGCCCGGACGCACTTCCTTGCGTGCGAAGGTGTAGCTGCTGGGTCCCAGCAGTCAGGGGGGCGAATCATTTTTTTTGCCCGGACGCACTTCCTTGCGTGCGAAGGTGTAGCTGGTGGGTCCCAGCAGTCGGGGGGCGAATCGTTTTTTCGGACACACTTCCTTGCATGCGAAGATGTAGCTGGTGGGTCCCAGCAGTTAGGGGGGCAAATCGTTTTTTCCCCGGACGCACTTCCTGCGTGCGAAGATGTAGCTCGTGGGTCCCAGCAGTCAGGGGGCGAATCATTTTTTCGCGAAATACGGTGGCCCGTCCGGTGGGTCCCTGCTGTCAGGTGGAGGAATAATCATTTTGCGCGTAATAAGGAGGCACTTCCTTGCGGCTGCCGTGGACCCAGCTGTCAGCCTCTCCACGTACAGTCCACGTCCGATGGAAGTCGTTCCTTGACCACGTTGACCACGCCGCGCCGAGAGCACCAGGGCGGTGGACGACAGCGAGGCCTAGGAAGGGGACAACACAGAGCCGGGGAAGACGCGGCAGTGGATGCACACGCGGAGAGGAGTACGGGGGTTCACTGGTTCGGCTGCGCTGCCGTCGCCGCAGAATAACAGGGGGTGTGGGTGAGTGGAGGGATGGCCTGGCCAGCGGTGGGAGTAGTAGGGGGCGGTGAGGCCTCCGCGGCAGCACAGCCGGCCACGGGAGGAAGGAGCAGGCGGCATGACCGGCGCTGCTTTGGGCGGCTGGAGCAAGAAGACCAGAGGTTGAAGAAGCACGACGGCCGTTGGATGGACATCGTACGGTCACTGCAGCTAGAATCATTTATATTGACTAAGTTGACAAAGCCCTTGGTACGTCAACTTAGTAGGCCCACAGGTCAGCTTCCGAAACGGTGCGCCCCAGATGTCAGGGGGAGGAATCATTTTTTGGGCGGGTGAAGCTAGAATATCCGAGATTGAAGAAGAAGCACGGCATCCGTTGGATGGACATCCAACGACCACTGCTGCTACAACCGTGTGTTGACTATAAGTTGAGAAAGCCTTGCATACGCGTCAACTCTGTTTTTTTAGGGGACGCGTCAACTTAGTAAGGCCAAAAGTGTGTGGCAGAGAACTTATAGCTCATTTGAGATTTGTAAGAATGTGTAGCCCATTTTTGAATTCTAATGGAATTTACTACAGCCCATTTACAGTTTGTTAAAAGTACAGCCCATTTCAACCAACCGTTCAAAACAGAATTCAATAAAATTTCCCACATTTTGATGGGATCCGAAATATTTTTATCCTGAAATTTCTAATCAGATTAAATACATTTTCAATATAAATTTATATTACGTAAAAATCCAACGAAACATTGCGCTCGCAACAATTAATGAAATTAAAATTTTCAATATCCAAAAATAATATTTTATAAAGTAATCACGTGTTTGGTGCATTTTTTATAGTTACTGCCCAGTTTTTATAATTACATCCCATTTATTATTTCTTAAAGCCCATTTTCTTGTTAAGCCTAATGCATCCCTCCTAGGAAAGATTTGCAGCCCAGCGGGGCAGAAAATAACAACTTGACCTTGCCTGGGTATTCCTAAAAAAAGTATAGCTGGGCTAGCCATTTTCAGCTTGAAAAAAATTAATATCTGGGCTGGATATCTGGCCTGGGCTAGACGGGCCACAGCCCGCCCAGTTAATACCTACAGCGATGTTTTCATTGTTGTTCAGAGGAGAAAAATTAATATCTGGGCTAAACATCGAAAAACTCTGCAGTGCTCACACCTCAAAAACACAAATACTGCTCGAGCTGCTTGGTCCCAGCTGTCGGCCGCTTCTTGTGCAATTCTCTCGTTTATTGACTACTACATAGGTTGACAATGGTGTGGGACCGTGATGTCAGGAAACCAGGAGGAAGCAAAATAAATTATAGTTATATATATATATATATATATAATAAGGAGGCACTTGCGTACGTGAGGCTATGGACCTGGTGGGTCCCCATTGTCATCCTCTACAAGTAAAGTCATCTCCTCGCCCGCGCACGCTTTCCGCCTGAAACAGTCAGCGCCGCCCGCCCCGCTTCCCGGTGTAGGCAATTGCTCCGCCTTCAAACGACACAAGTGTCGTCCGTCCGTCCATCTGCCGCCCACATTAATGATACGCAGTTGCCGAGGCGGCTACTCCGGCGCCACACGTCCGTTCCTCTGCCCGCCCACCATTGCTATATAAACTGCTGCGCTGGCCATAGCCGCAGTCATCCGCATCCGTTCCCTTTCTCCTGTCCACACCACTACTGCCCACCATGGCTTCCTCGCGCTCCAGTGCTCTTCGGGACGGGCGGACGACGGACCACAAGGAGATGGCAGCCATTGCTGCCGACCGGCTGGCCGGCAGGCAGCTGGAGGACGACGACGTCCCAATGGAGAACATGGTAGTCAACGATCCGGCGCCAACCCCCTCCTCCGCGCCATCCTCGCCGGTGCATTGCACCATGACCATCGGCGAGGCCCGTGCCCAATATATGGACAGGGTGAGGCAGATGCGTGAGGAGCAGTTCCGGGAGGTGCAGGCCGCCGCCGCCTACAACCACCATCTCCTCCAGGAGCACCTGCAGGCGGAGGAGCAGATCACCGCGGAGTGGGCGGAGCAGGAGGCGCTGCTCGACTCGTACCGCTCCGCCTGCAAGGGCCGCCTCGAGCGCTGGCGGTACCGCATGCGGGTGGCGGAGGCTGCGGCCACCTACAAAGAGGCTAGCAAAGAGGGCGATGAAGCGGGCGAGGCGCTGTTTGGCGAGACCGAGGACAAGGCAGAGGACAATGCCGGCTCCGACGAGTCCCCGCTTCGCTGGCGTCGATGAGGCCCTGCTCCGCCGAGGCCCCGCGGCGCCAACAACGAGGCAGAGGACACCGCCGGCTCCGCCGAGGCCTCGCCCCACCAACAACGAGGCAGAGGACATCGCCGGCTCAGCCGAGGCCCCACCCTGCCGGCAACGTGGGGGAGGATTTCCGCCGCTCCGCTGAGGCGCCGCCCGCCAGCAACGAGACAGAGGACATCGCCGGCTCCGCCCCGCTGCCAACGAGGCCGCGCCACACAGAAAACGAGGAAGAGTAGAACACGGTAGGTCGCTGCCGCTCGGGTCCAAGTAAGGCCACCGCTGCTACCCTCCGGTTGAAGCCAAGCTAGGCGGGTTGACCATTGACGGCCGGTTAGCTTCTTGGCGGCGACGTGGAGTCGGAGAGCTGCGCTGGAGAAGAACGCTGCTTCTACTTAACTGCTGGTGCAGTTGGCTGACTGACACGTGGGCCCAACATGCCACATGTCAGTTACGCAACTGCACCTGCAGTTAAGTCACTGAAGCTTCTGTTTGGCTCAGCGGAACACAGGTGGGTAGCTTCGGTTAATTAATTATACCTCCAGCGCACCCCTTTTTAGTTGAAGAATGTATGAAATGTAATGAAATCCGGCATGTTTATATGAAATCCGACCGTGTATGAATGAATTTATTTCGATTAGTTTGAATTCCTGTATCACTGGCACTGGATGAACATGCAAAACAATACGTACTAGCATTATTCCCAGGGTGATCACCTCGTTTGCAGCAGTTTCACATGTACTCCCTCCGGTCCTTTCTAGTCTGCATACAAGTTTTGTCTGCAGTCAAAGTATCTCTACTTTGACCAATCTTATTCAAAAAAGTATGCACTTTCACAATGTGCAAAGTAAAAAGGAACAGAAGGAGTACAAAGAGTTTGAGCAGCTTTTTAGCGTTTCTGTACATTGCAATCAAACACACAGGCCTGGCAATTCATAGAGAACATTCAAAACAATCGATGATTATGCATCTCAGCGACTCACATGTCAGAGGCAATATTTACTTCACAACTAAAGAATAAAGAAAAAAACGATCGACGCTGCTGACAGCAAAGGGCGTCCCATTCGAAAATATCAAACGCATGTCTTGCTAAAATCAATGAGCAAAATTTGACAAGGTTGTCCTATTCCAAAATATCAAATGCCTACGATTGTGGAATGGGCAGGGTTTGCCATCAGTTCGGACATTGACATGGCACCTCGTGCTAAATAAACCAGCTGTTCTTTTTGTGAAGTTCCACCAAAATCAACCAAATTCGCGCGTAGCTTGTATGATTTCGCCCTTATATGTTGCAACGCCTTGAACTTATCGGCACCTCCTTTCTTGTGGTGGAAATGAATGATTCGATGTATTCATGAACATTTTGTGCAGTTCCCATTGAAATCAAGCTGAGCACCCCTGTTTGCACAAATACAAAAAAGTGATTAGTATAAAGCAAACTGTACTATGAATTGACAGTTTCAACAGGCACATACATGGTCCATGTAGAGCACACTTTTAAAAAAATGGAACTCACCAGAAAGAATCCTAGAACAACATTGACTCGCGCATCACAGCAAAAAAATGGAGATTTGTCAGTCCTTCTGAGATGAAGTTAGTTTGGTCTTGTGGGGAGTAATGTAACCATCCTTCAACTGCTCCTTCTGATGAGAAGATAGACAAGGCTTTTTCATCCTGGCATAATCGGAACTAGTCACTTCACGTACTCCATATTCTTCTTCAGAGGAAGATGATCCTATTGTGCAAAGACAAGAGGACTACTAAATGCTAGCATCCCTGTTTGCTCTAAAAAAAGGAAAGGAAATATTTAAAACAACACAGATGAAGCACTTCTCAAGGACAATACCACTTTTTCATGACAGTATCTAAACAGTAGCACAACACCAATAGAGATGACAAAGCTCAATCATATGGATGAAATCAGTGGGCGAGTACCAACCTTTGTCAGGAGGCTTATTGTGTAGAGCATACAGATGAAGCACTTCTCCGGAACCATCTGTTGCTATCTACGGTGGTGGCCATGCTTACTATATACTCCTCGATTAGTTTAATGTTTCCAACATCTTCTTGTGCAGTTCCACTAAAATATATGGTATCTTCAAAGAAGATCCCTGTTTGCACAAGTAGAGATAATTACATATTACATTAAGAGTGGCATCAAATCAGTGGCAAAACAATTGCTCGTTCCAGCCATAGCAATAAATTAAGATGCAAAACTATATCATTACTTGTGTCATCACAGTTCCAGTGCTTCATTACAGCACCGGGAGTTGATTTTTGTTTTTCTTCCGCTTGTTCTTCCCCTTCATCACTTGGTTCAATAACAGACAAGCTTCGCCTTCAATGTAATATTTGGCATGTCAATTAGGGAGCACAAGTATAGTACTAAACTTAATTTTCTGATGAAAGTGGCAAAATATAGGCCAGCAGTTGTGAAATATCCTTATCTTACCTCAATGGGATATTACGGTGCACATACAGATTGGAAGTCTTGTCTCCATTTGTGCATTTCACTAAAATCAAGCAACATTATCGTACAAGTAGCACAACATATGAAAGCACACTGCAGAATCATGTGAAAGAAGGCTAGTACTGACCTCTCATGATGCGGAATTCAAACAACTCACAAGAAGAAGATCTGAACCAAAATCGCCTTAACGGATAGGAAGTAAGATCTCCTCTTGTGCAGTTCCACTAAGATTAAGCAATCAAGCAACGTTGTCGGTGTGACATTTTGGTTGAACTGCACAAAACACTCTTAAAACAAAAGTGTTTTGTGCAGTGCAACAAAAGGTCACAATGGCAACGAGGTGAAGTAGATAACCCTTTTTACACAGAGGTGCAAAGGAAACAATTAGTGGTCAATAACAGTGGATGACACAGAAGCCAACAAAAAGAAGCATCTACCTTATCTAAATGGGAAAGAAAGCAAGACAGTAGCATTCCTCAAACGGTGGCATTGATTAATATTAACATAGAGATTATATTAACAATAAAATTTGTTAAACATGTAATTTGCTTTTAACTGTGGCATTGCATCAATTTTCCAGCGGCATTATTAGAGGGTGTTTGTTTACAGGGACATTTTGGTGTAGGGACTAAAAAAACTCCGTGTCAGTCCCATCTAAACCAAACATGAGGGACTTTTAGGGACTAAAAGTGGGCATTTGGGACTAAAGAAAGAAGACCCCGAGGGAGTCTTTTTGGGACTTTTTCCAACAGTTGCCCCTGCCATGCATCGCACCTTGTCTCTATTAGTTCATTACTAGGGGTAACATGGTCTTTTAGCATGTCATTTAATAACCTCTAGTCCATGTTTAGTCCCTGGAACCAAGCAGGTAGGGACTAGGGAGTTTTTAACCAAATAGGGCCTTAGATTAACAACAGCTAATGAGTTGCACGGGACAGTGGACGCACCAGCACCATGTGCATCTACCGATGTACTGTGGTCATGCACAGTCTGTTACAACAAAGAACAAACAACCAAGGAGCATATTTGTGTTGGTCCCAGTTTTGTTATCTTTAGACACCTTTCCCTATGTGAGCGCAGCAAATCTAGTCCTGCTCAAACTCTACAGCCTTGTCCCTTCCTTTACTTTTTGAACTAGTACTTTCGCCCCTTCCTTTCCTCTTTGAACCACGTCCTAGATTTATGCAATACAACTTTCCCCACTACTTTCCTCCATTCCTTTCCTCTTTGAACCACGTCCTAGATTCATGCTATACAACTTTCCCTCTTCATTTCCTCTTTGAACCACGTCCTAGATTCATGCTATATACAACTTTTCCCACTACTTTCCCCCACTCCTTTCCTCTTTGAACCACGTCCTAGATTCATGGTATACATGCAGCTAGAGCAATGCATGTGGAGTAAGTAAATTATACCTTAAGGTTCTTGGGGCGTGGTTCGGTGGGCGACGGGACGGCGGCGAAGAAGAAGGGGCCGGAGGCCCTCCCGCGCCGTCGCTGGGTGGAAAGTGAACAGCTGCACCGGTAGTCCCTCGCCGACGGCGACAACGTTAAGCCTCCTTCCCTTCCCGGCGGACGGATCCTGCCGGCTCTTTGAGCAGCAGTGAGGGGAGAGAGAGGCCAACGAAGTCTTGTTTAGATATGGAGAGGGCAAGAGAGTGTGAAGAGAGCAACTACAAGCGCTGAGGCTCCAGCTGGAGAGGGCGAGAGAGTGTGAAGAGAGCAACTACAAGCGCTGAGGCTCCAGCGCGTATATATATACTGGAGAGAGAGTGTGAAGCGTGCAAACCCTAGAAAACATTTTGACCAGTCAAAGAATCCTCCTAGCACAAATTATGCTCAAGTGTAGTTATCGAACCTGAGACCTCAAGTTTGATGAGCGAACAGGCTAACCAGCTACACAACCCTCCCGTTATGTTCAACAAGAGGGAAATAACCTTTTATACATTCCTGCATTCGTGTGACAAGCATGCCGTGTTTTTTTGTGTGTGTGTGTGTGGGAGTCATTGGGATTTCAATCATAATCGTGTCATGTGGCTTTGGTGGTAAGAATATCCACAGTGGTGCAGAAATAATGCAGCCTTAGTCACCTTACCTCTCTCCATGTAGTACGTTGGGTCCCACCAGTCAGAGGGTGAAACAAACAAATTAATAAGAAAAAATAAAAGCGCCAACGGTGTATCTTACCTCACACATCTCACTACTGCTCGGGAACACTGTCCAATTGATCCCTCTGTTCGCTCACGTACTATTTTAAGTGAATCCTTATTATAACATGCACACAAATTTTGGGCACTTGTATTCGACTTAAGTCAGTGTGCCACCGTATCTCGTATACTTACTAATCCCTCCGTCTAGGTGTAATAAGTCACGTTAGAAGGTGCAATGGGACCAAGGTGCGTGCGTGTGCGTGTATGTGTGTGTGTGTGTTTAACAGCATGTGTGTGTTAGAGAGAGCGACAGATCGACCTACTCCTATAGAGAGATGTTGTGTAGTGTACGATTTTAGCCGCGAGAGTCGGTGCATCCTCTCGTTTCCGGGTGTGTCCGGTAGGGACATGCGGACAGCTGCCACGCCCGCTCCTGACCAGCCTGGCCCACCCAAAGCCCCTCCATCGCCTGCGCGCTTCCCGCCCGAAACGGCCAGCGCCGCTCCAAAGAATCGGTGCCGCATTCATGCCCGGGCAGAGCGGACGCGACCTCTCACTGGCGCAAGAGTGATGGTTGCTTCGTCCGTCCAACTTACTGCTGGGTCTATGTGATTTGACGGCTCATTGGTCTTTATTACTGAGGTGGTAGGACTGCTGGATGTCCCACGCTTTCGGCGAAAGGAGGTACTACTACTAGATTACAATTTTCTCCATTCTTACAACGGAGGCGTGCAAGAGCAGTGAAAACACGCATGCTCAGTGATTACATGGCCCACCTCACACTATCACCGTGCGACACCTAACTCTTTACATAGTACTCCCTCCGTTCCTAAATATTACTAGATGAGTCCCCACGCGTTGCCGCGGAACAGTGGTATATCTCTCTGCACAAAATTATCGATTTCATAGAACTAAAAAAACTCTATAACCGCATGACAAATGTGGTAGCCAAACTAAATAAACTCCCATCATCATTTAGATCATCCCACGTAAGGAAAAAAGATCAGCCAACTCCTACTGCATAATGGGATTATATTTTTCTTTTTGACATGTTAATGGGACTTAAAAGCTCACTTACATGCATGCTACCAGTGCATGCTTGCATGCAGACATGTTGATGTGATTTAAAACCCACTCACATGCATGTGCCACGGTATTTCTGCATGCTTGCATGTGGCTTAGTGCGGAGCCTCTCAACGTCTAGATCAGACGACTATTATGGACTGATTTACTTCATCTAACGGCTACATCAATTTTGATGATGTGGCTCAAGGAGAGGATAGAGAATTCCTAGTAGTGGGGGCTAGCTATTACTAGTAGATAAGTCTTTGTAGAGATTCCACTACATACGGAACAAAATGAATGAATCTACACTTAAAATGCATCTATATACATCCGCATGTGGTTCATGGTGAAATCTCTACAAAGACTTATATTTAGGAACGGAGGAAGTACTAGTATAGTACGTACTGTAATTTATCAGCGAGATAAATTTGTACAATGCTATGAAGCTTCTAGCTTCTGTTACATGTATCTTGCGTCCAAGGTTGCCCGTTGCAACATTTCATCAAATACAAAGGAGACTAACATGCATGCTATTGCATCTCAATGATTGACAGATCATAGCAAACATGTACTCCCTCCGTTCCAAAATAAGTGTCTCAACTTTGTGCAAACATTAGTACAAAGTTGTACTACTACTAAAGTTGACACTTATTTTGGAACAGAGGCAGCTAAAGAAAAAAAGATCCATGCAGTCCCTAGCCCTTGAACCATGAACCCTGACCAGGCTTCAATTTGCTGGCAACGTTTGAGCTTCTTAATAAATGAAGTTTGCAACGTTTTGACCATCGGATCATTTTGTGCAGTTTCACCAAAATCGAGATGAGCATCCCTGTGGCAAAGAAATTGAAGAAGCGTGATTAGAATAAGATTACTGGGACTAGTTGATGAGACATAAACTCATCACAAATACAGTACGTAGAAGCCAGTAGAGGTATGTGCGGGGCAAAGAAGTAGAGAAATATCCACAGGGAGTGATGTGGGAAGCTGGAGCAGTGGTGCAAGCCGGCTGTAAAGGGAGTTGTACCTGAGGGACGTAGCTCAACCTTGAGGAGGGCGGCGCGAGGCGGCAACTGCCCATGTCGCGGCAGTGAGCAAGGGACGAAGGCAACCTCACCGGCTTTGTGAGAGAGAACGGCGGGGACCCCTGATCGGGACGTGCCGACAGTGGGTTTTCGCCGTCGGCGATGGCCACCGCATCTACACTAAGCATCCACCCCTTCCCCAAGCGGACGTGATCCACCGGGATGTTAGAGATGTGGCCACAGTCGTTTTGTGCGAGAGAGTGTGAAGAGAGCAACCCCAGCAAGCAACCGTGTAGGCTGGCCCATCCTGACTATGTATATAGTGGAGCGGTTTCCTTTTCTCTCCATATGGACCTATCATATTGCGTACATGCCACTGAAGAAAAAAAACTTTATTTATAAATGACGCGGCACCTACTACTCGTTCTCCTATAACCTTGCGTTTGGCATCTCCAAAATATTAACCTTGCGATTGGCTCTTCACCTCTTTGGGAAGTCGAGCAATAATGGTAGTGCAGTATATATCGTTCTGGCTATATGAGACCGAATGAATTGCTGCACGTCCACCACGTGGGCGAGGGTCGAGGGGCGAGGGAGAGTGCTACATACGGAGCAAAATGAGTGAATCTACACTCTAAAATACGTCTATATACATCAGTGTTTGGAGTATGTACTAGTAGTTCATATTGAAATCTACTAAAGGACATATATATTCCAAACAATATGATATAATCTCTATAACCAAGGTAGTAGGGACGAGGAGTAAACGGAGGGAGTAGTAAATTTTTCTCCTCGTCCTGCGAGCCACCGCGCGCATGGGCGAGGGAGCGGGCGTAAGGCGGAGCAAGCTTCACCTCATCCTGTGAGCCACCGCGCCCGTGGGTGGGGGAGACGGCGTACTAAGCAAGCTTCTCCTCGTTCTGCGAGTTGATGGGACACATCAAAAGTACTCCAGTGTATAGAGCCTTGCCTCTATGGTAGGCCCCACATGGTTTGCCTCTTTTTTTAACATAACACGTCAAGTCGCAATTTGTTTGTTCACCCGTGGTAGACGATCCTCCCTCCACCAAGTGGACAACCAGTACACGTGCCAAATTACCACGTGGGCTGCCTTTTTCGTACAGAAATGAGCTCCACCGTGTACCCGCGCGGGTGTGGTTAGGAAAGAGACGGGAGTACGTGCGCCGTGCATGCACCTCTTCTCTTCGTGCACGTCCCCCACCTATGTGGGTGTGTGTGAGAGATACAAACCGCGTTCGTGAGTGTTTTTTGTTTTGGGGTGGGGGGGGGGTGGGGTGGGGGGGTTGATTTTGTGAATTATTTGTGGGAATATGTGTCGATGACATCTCAAACAAAATTTTGCATGCAATGTGTGTGAAATGGAGGCCTATCCATATCATACATAGAGGGTCGGGCAATCCACGAGAAGAGAGGGAGCGGTCATAGCTATCGATAGAGTCGAAGAGAGGATCAAGTGGGTGGGTGCGAGATCGATGAAGAGAGCCATCGAAATTGTGTGTGTGTTCAAGTCAAAGATATAGGGCGACTGGCCTACCGGAACGTTAGAGGGCACATGTCAAGTTTGTGTGTGGCAGGGAGACATGACTAGAGCGCTCGATGTATCGGTGTGTGTGGGGGGGAGGGGGTGGGGGGAGAGGTAGGCAGAGGCCTAACTATAGAGGTAGAACGGCTCGTATATGTGTTGAGAAGGAGAGACCCAGCTATGTCTTGAGGGAGATCGGTCGACATCCATACATAACTGAAGGACGGGAAATATGATGGGACAGAGAGAGAGAGGAGAGAGAGAGGGAGGGAGAGGGAGGGAGAGGGGTAGAGTGCTGGATGGGTGATGGAGTTGCTTCTCGAGATGGTGGGAGAGGCCTACTAGACAAACTGAGGGTGGAACTGCAATGTTATCAATAAGAGTGGGGATGTGTTTCTGTGTGTGCCTGTGCGTGATAGATCTGTCGGGACGCATCCATGGATGATGAAGGGGAACCATGTGTTTGGTAAGAAAACCTAACTAGATCGGTAGATCAATTGTTGTTTGTCGGAGGAAGGGAGAGACACAACTAATGAGGTAGATCGATTGACGTGTGGGTAAAAATGAGTTATAAGGACCTCGCTAGCTATATGTATAGCGAGAGATCGGTCGGTGTACGTCCATTTGTTAGAGGCAAATAAGGCCCAGCGAGACGGATAGACAGAGAGAATGGAGCTAGGAGGTGGTGCGGGAGGCCCAACTACTAGCTAGATAGGGGGAGTGTGCGGTTGTGAGATCGATGAAAAGAGGGGCGAGAGTTTACACGTGTGTCTGACCGTATGAGAGATATGAGGCAAGGACACATAAAGGAGGAGATTGAAGGTGTGTGTGTATGTTGTAGGCAGGCATCGCTGGAGAGGTTTATCGATCGGTGTGTGTCGGAAAGGAGTTGTGGAGACTCTGGGAGAATGACCTAAAGAAAAAAATGAATGTGCCCGGTGGATAGAATGCTGAGGGAGGGGGAGGGCGAGGAGGGCGTGTGCATGCACGAGAGAAAGTTAGTGGTAGCTACAAAGGTTAGAGGATTGTGTGGGTGTAAGAGACTAACAAAGATCATAATTCGATATGAAAGCGGATTCATATATTTGAATAGGAGATCATAGTGTTTTAAACATTGCATGCATGAATATAGCGGTGATACACGTGCTGTGCACATGTTATACCATAATGTGATAATGCATGGCGTTTGCAACTCACAGCTAAATGCCGAACAATCTAAACCATACTATACATCAAACAATCTCACATTTTATTTGAATTTGTGATAATGTGTGGCGTTTGCAGCTTACAACTAAATATCAAACAATCTAAACAATACTATATATCGAACATTCTCACATTTTATTTGAATTTGTGGTAATGTGTGGTGTTTGCAACTCACATCTAAATACTTGTAGGCGTAGGGGGCGGGGCACCATACATAATGTGATAAACACATTATACATATGAGACATGGTTTAGATTATGAAGATCTAGCTAGAGCTAGAACTGTAATGTGATTTGAAATCAAAATAAAGTGGATTCAAAAAATCTAGTTCGAGTTCATATAATACACATAGTTCATATGTAACTCGAGACTAATCATGTGGTGTGCCGTGAAGATAATACACAAACGATGGTTTAACTTGACAATAATGATGATTGTAGATCTTATTAAAACAGAGAAACGAATTCAAATGCTTTGACTTCACAACAATCATTACTGTAGATCTTATTCAAATAGAGAAACGAATTCAAATTTAGTTCATATTGAAGCGGTAGTATATACGTTTGGAATGCACTAAAACGTTCATTTGAGTAGTAGGTTGCATGCATTATACACGTAGCGAAATATTTTAATTGAACATAACATGAATTCAAAGTTTTGAATGACATTTGTAGTGCGCATTGATTTGGTACAGTACACGTTAGGCTTGTCCGGAAATTTCAACCCGCGCCTTGTTAGCCCGAAATATTTAAGATATATCTTTGTCTCGTTGTGCTCCGACAACTCCCTCCATCTCAACCCGCGCCGTGCTATTCCGAAATTACAACGCGCATGAAAACTCCCACCTCCTGTGAAATCCCGACACGCGAAATGCCCGTGGTACCCCTGAACCGAAAGAACCGCCTCAAATCGGTGGGGGTACTTTTGTAAATTACCCCACATTTCGGACAAGCGCGTCTCTAAGCCATGGTTCCCCACTGCCATCCCATCCGCCCACCCATTCGTACACCGAGGCCGTGAAAACCCGCGACGAAACCCCACACCCTGCTCCGTCCGCCTCCCAGCCGGAGCCTCTTCCCCAACGACGTCATCCACAGCAACACCTCGATGTCCCTCATCCACCGTACCGGATGAGGATCCGTCGTCGATCTCATCGTCCCGCCGGTTCAGCCACCCCGTCCTCCACCTCCAAGGAGCTGCCCCGACGTTCCCCTCGTCTTTCGCGCCACCTCCATTCCCACACCGACGTCTTCACCTGCACCACCGGAAGAGCATCATCATCACCGTTTCCTCGGATGAAGCTGCGGCCTAATCGATGCCACCAAAGAGGTTGTACACTAATCACTGTATTTTCTTCTTGATTCGATCTCACGGTGCTGCCGGCGCTCGGTCCCGAGCCGACACGGCGCGGCTCCATCCACGGCGGCGTCGCCGGCCACTTCCTCCACGGCGTCGCTCCCTCGGCGGCGATGTCCACATCAGTAGGAGCTGCTGCTGCTTTAGCTCTTGCTCGCGCTGCTCTTGCTCTCGGTCCCCTGCCTGGTCTGCTCTTGCTATTGCTCTTGCTCGCGCTGCTGCTCTCGCTCTTGCTCTTGCTTGCGATGCTGCTTCGATTTAGCTACACTTCAGTCGACTGAATCGACTTTTGGGTCAGTCGATTTTCAGGGGGTGGGGGGGGGGGGGCTCGCCGGGGTGAAGGAAGAACCAGCCGCAGCGGGGAGGGGGGCTCGCCGGAGAGCTACCCCACTATCTATCTTAGGGTTCAGGATGGGGGCGGTGGTCGCCGGCGGTGGCAGAGCGTTGGCGGGGCGGTGGCGTGGGGATCGCCGGAGAAAAAGCTCGACACGGGGGGGCGTAGAGGGATGGCCGGGGCGGCAGCGGACCGGCGGTGGGGAGTGTTTTCGGGGCGGGCGGGGCGGCGCATCGCCGGCCATGGGCGGCTGCTGTTTGGCCGGTGGTGGCTGGCGGCTCAGGGGGGTGGATGTTGAAGATGAACCGCAGGCCCTTGATTTCGTATCCAACGGCTGCAAAATCGACTGACCAGAGATGAAAAAGTCAGTCGACCGACGTGTAGCCTCACCTTGCTAGTGCGTTCAGTTTCGACAACAAAATTCAGTTTTGACAGCAAAATTCAGTTTCGACAGTTAAGTTCAGTTTCGACAGTTAAGTTCAGTTTTGACAGTTAAGTTCAGAGATGAGCGGCTGATGTATTTTACATCTAGCACTTTGTGGTTATGTATTTTACGTCATGTATTGGAGATGCTATTAGAATTCCACTCAGGTTAACGTTGTTCGTTGTCTCTCTTGTCCCGCTTCAGCCTCGGCGTCGTACAACTCACCGGAGCTGCTCCAACGACGAAACCCTCCATCACAGCGGAGCAGTACCTCGGGCTCCATCTCCAGACACCTAAGATCTTCTTCCCCTCCTCCGACAACAAAGTTAGCCGGAGCATCCTCACCGGCCAACCCAATCACGCTGAGATCGACATGGCTTCGCCCAAGAGGTTGTACACTTGTTGCATCTCTTTTTTACTCTACATGTTATATATATTGTCCACTGAGCACACGGATTTGTTCCTTTAGTGTCTCCTTGAAAGAAAAAACGTAGGAATTTTAATTTTCACTTGTCCTCCATTTCAAATTCCTATTCAGGAAGCACAAGACTAAGAGATAGTAGCATAATAGCATTATAACCGTACATTTTCTTGTGGTTTGACTTAATCTCACCATGCTTCTTTGCATCCTGTGATCTTCCAATTGTTGTGAATCAAACACCTAGATTGGCAGAAATCTTGTGTTTTTAAATTCTCTGTTTTGCACGTGCATTCCTATCATATTCCTGTCTATTTCCTATCCCTGCATTATTGGAATTCTCCAATTCAAAGGAGCCCTTACAGAATTACTTCTCTTACAGATAGTTGTCAAAGAAAACCTTGCGTGGTTTGTCCCGCTCCTGCTGCGCCGTCGTCCACCCCACCCCAGCTGCTCCAACGACAGATGGGTCCAGCACAGCAGGGATCCGGCCTCCAGACTGTCTTTCGCCGCCTCAGATCTTCTTCCCCGCTGCTGGCAGCCATGAAAACTGCATTACCATCATCAACCGAGCAGATGACCTCGAGGACTACACAGGTCCGCAAGAGAGGTCGCACTCTTTCGTGTCTGCTTACGTTATGCATCGCTTAATATTACATGCTACTTTATCGTCCTGTTCACCGATTAGACTCTGAGTCAGCTCCAAATTAATGGTCAAACTTGAGTTTTTAAATGGTTGTGGGTTACATATCGGGGCCGCTATCAATAGTATCTATCTACTATCTGGTTAATCTCCGGTGTCTACTATGAGTTTCATGTTGGGTGGGAAACAAACAGTAAAGAAGCCATTATCTGTATTTTTTAACTGAAGCCATTATCTGCCTGCTATTATTGGTTTTGGGTCTATCCATAGGTTGCTACCATCACTCTGGATTTCTGCATGCACTCCTTACATAATCTCACTATGTTTTATTCCTATGCATGACAGTTATTGTAAACAATGGAACTGAACATGTAGAGCAAAAGAGACGAGCCTTGCGTGGCAATAAAATTTCATGCAGACGTCGCTCCATGGTAGGCACAAAGGCAGCCCCCCCCTCCACGCATTTCGGATTGTAATCGAGAGGAAGATATCTGTTCTGAGGGGGATTCAGAAGGAGAAGACAACTCCTATTTACCCCCTAAGGTCTTCGCTCTAACTTGGCATGCTGATGTTGGTTATATCATGCATATGGTGTCTTGCATTGCTTACTTTATACATCAAATATGTCATCTGCTTAGTTTAGACATCCTTTGTGCGAATGCCATCTATTTAGTTTATTCATCGTTTATGTGAATTATGCAACACCATCTTGTTTAGCCAGGCATCATATATGTGAATTTTGCAATGCCATCCTGCTTAGCCAGTCATCTTATATGTAAATTATATCAGGCCATCCTTTTTTTCCGTTACATATTACATTTGTCAACAATGTTAGTACATTCAACTGCTCTTCGTGTGCATCAGCCATTTGACACGGTGATGGCAAATTCTGGAGTGAAAACAAGGTCTTCAGAGCAGACTATGCTATCTGACGAAGCGCATATCTCGCTGGTTACGGATAGCTTCTCAGAGGAGGATTCAGAGACAGATGACCAGTCCTATTCCCCCCGAGGTGTATGCTCTAACTTGGCAGGGTTATGTTGCTCATATCGTGCGTATGGTGTCTCGCTTGCTATGCCATTTGATTAGTTTAGACATGCTTTGTGTGAATGCCACCTGTTCAGTGTCTAATTACCATGTATGTGAATTATGCATTGCCATCTTGTTGCAAGACATTATATATGTGAATTATACAATGCTATCTTGTTGCAAAGGCATTATATATGTGAATTATGCAATGCCATGCTGTTTAGCCAATCATCATGTATGTGAATTATATCATGCTATCAATTTTTTGTATTACGTGTTCCATTTGTCGACAACGTTTGTATATTCAACTACTCTTCCTGTGCATCAGCCATTTGAAGCGGTGATGGAAGTATCTGGAGTGAAAACAAGGTATTCAGAGCAGACAATGCTACCTGCTGAAGCAGACATCTTGCTGGTTACAGAGAGCTCCTCAGAGGAGGATTCAGAGACTGATGACTAGTCCTATTTCCCCCCTGAGGTCTATGCTCAAAATTGGCAGGGTTATATTACCCATGTCATGCATGTTTTCTTGCATTGCTTAGTTTTTACATCATATATGGATTGCCATCTGCTTACTTGCTTACTATATAAATCATATATTTGAATTATATCATGCCATCATGTTTACATAGTACATACACATCATCTATCTAAATTATGGCATGGCAACCCATTTAATAAAGACATCATATAGTTATATCATCTCATCCTGTTTAGTGTTTACAGTCATCATATTTTGAATTATGGCATTCTATCCGTGAATGTATGTAAATTATGGCATGCCAACCTATTTAATAAACACATTATATAGTTATGTCATGTCATCCTATTTACATAGTCTCATATTTTGAACTATGTCTTTCCATCTTTTTTAGTTAGCCATCATAATGTGAAATTGTGTCATGCTATCCTGTTTAGTTAGCCATCATATATGTGAAATTGTGTCATGCTATCCTGTTTGGTTAGATAACATAAATATGAATTATTTCATGCCCTCTTTTATTCCCCACTATCCATTGCACCTGACTATCATACAATGTCTATACTTTCAATTACTTTTCTTGTTTATCAGCCATTTGAATTGGAGAGCGTGATGGCAGTATCTAAGGGAGTAACAACACGGTCTTCAGAAAAGATAGTGCTACCAGTTGATGCAGATAGAACCACGGTTGTACTTGCCCAAGGACCAGATCCACCACACATAACCCAGACTCTCGCAGATTGTACCCCTACACAGTTGGACAGAGAACCAGCTACACCCCTTCTAACCCCAACCCCGGCAGATCGTAACCCAGTTCCAGTTGACACAGCACCGTCTCCACCACAGAGCACCCAAACACGAGCAGTTAGTAAGGGAAATGCAGTGCCCAAAGCACGAGGACCACCACTCCGAATCCCAACTCAACGCTTAAAGGAGAAGAAGGTTTGTTCTCAGGTCATGTTCTGTAGCTATGGTTCATACTCCTTTGCTCTTGCATTACTGTATTTACTCATACCAACTATTTTCAAATTTGAAGGATGGAATTGAAACTCCAATGGCGCAACAGGTATGTTTTAAACCTGTTTCTTTAACTGGTTTGCTGTTGTAACCTGCTCTATGTTGATTTCAGTTTCAATTGAATAAATAGTTATGTTCTCATGTCATGCACATTACAAGTGTTGTTATTGCTCTATAGTTACCCACACTTATATTCTGTCTATTCTGCTTTGTCTTGAACAAATATTATTTGAACTGTGTCTCTATCTTGATTTGGCAACAAAAACTAGAATGATATACCATGGTACATAGATATATGTTTGTTTCATGCTGTTATCCTGTCCACTTTACTACTGAACTCATTTACCAAAATGAGTTTCATATACAACATGGTAAACATGTGATGTGTCTGCTTGTTTCTCTTTTGAAATGCGGACAAAATATTGGAGAACAGTACCGCGTTATCCAATGGTAAAGGAAGTAATGCAGATAAGGTTCAAGATAGTGAGACATCCCTGTTGGTCTCCAAGAAAGTTGATAAAAACTATCTTGACGACAGTGAGGGAACCCAAAAGTCCTGTCTTGATGTAGTGTTCGAGTTACTGGCCACTACTGCTGGCACAAGCTCTTCGAACTCGCCGCCTGAATCAGTTCGTCTTCTTGAGTCTCAACTTCAAGTTGAAAGACATAGATCAGATGTGTTGCGACAGGAAGCTGAAGGACTGAGGAAGTCCCTGCAGAATTCAGATGCATATTTTCTGGTGCAACAGCAAGCGCTGGAGGATTTAAGCGCCAAACAAGAGAAAGTTAATAAGCTTCCTAAGCATCTTGCCAGCATTATGGGTACTTAGGATATTGTTTCTTGAGATCTTCTGAAGTGGTTTCAGTTCTGTATTTGTTTTGCTACGGCGTTTATTTGCGCTGGTCGCCAACTTTGACAACCAGTGTATATGATATGCTGCTTTGTTCCCTATATTTGCACTGGTGGCGAACTTTGATGCCTAGTGGATGTAATATGTGTAATAGCCGTGATAGCCTAGCGTTAGTTGCTTGCTTATTTATTTCCTTGTTGTCTTGTTTATTTGTTTGCTTGTAGCATTGCAGTTCTTTTTCCGCGGTTAGCTAGTGGCTGCAATAACCTATTTTTTAAAACTAGGCCACAATAACCGTGGGCTAATATTTACTGTAGTGACACTGGGCCTCCTACTGGCCGTAGAAACAGTGTGCCTTCTACGGGCCGTAGAAACAATGGGCCTTCTGCGGGCCATATCACCAATGGGCCTTATACGGGCCGTATGATCGATTGGCCAAACATGGGCCAAACAGACCGCATTATGGCCGTAAACGGGCTAGAGTTGGAATCGTCCGTTCATGGGCCGACCATAACGGGCCATCGTTAATAGGCCGTATTTGGTGATGCTACGAAAATGGCCCAACAGACTAACAGTCCACAAACAGGCCGACTGTAATGACGGGCTAAATTTGGCCCACAAGCAGAAAATGACAGTAACGGGCCGTAAGTAACTGAATGCTGCAAATGAGCCCAAGAATAAATGGGCCCTCAGAAGGCCGAATGTTAACTTGGGCTGGAAACGGCCCAACGGAATAACAGGCCGTTAATGGGTATAAAGTGATACGCTCTTCATTACGGGCCAGTTTCAGCACGGGCCGTTAATGGGTGTAAAGTAATACACTATTCATTACGGGCCAGTTTCAGCACGGGCCGCTAATGGGCCAAGAGTTACAAAGGGCCTCATATGGGCCGAAAGACGTCATGGGCTATACATGGGCCAGAAGTGAAAACGGGCTGGAATCATATTGGATGGCCCAGATGACGCTACTGGGCCTAATTCGGATAGGCGTAATGGGCCTTGGGTTAGCGGGCTGTAAATGGGCTATATGCGAACATGCCGTTAATAGGCTTTCCATGGGACGACCCGCCAGCTTTTGACCAAGTCAAACGGGCCGGCCTTTTCACAGGAATGGGCCACTGTTGGGCCGTGCCACGTGTCGACGTATCATAGGTGCCTTCTGTCCAGTGAGTGGATGACATCTGTCCCAACGATGAGCCGACACGTGTTTCCTCTAGCCAATGATGATTTTACACGTGGAAAATCCCCATTGGTCGGGGCTGTTAACGGGTTATCGGATCCAAAACCCAACCCGATAGCTTAACGGCGTTCCGTTACGGTGGATGCCACGTGTCGGTCACCCTTGACGAAAGCACTTCTGTGACGCGCGATTTATCGTCATGGAAGTGGACACTTCCGTGATGATAATTTTGGTAATGTCATGGAACACTTCTACGACAGCACATGTATGACTATCTTGATTCTGTCATAAATTTGTCATGGATGTACATGCATGACAAAAAACTCGACCTACTGTGACAAACACGTATCATCACGGAAGTGTATTTTTTTGTAGTGCATGGATGCTGCATAGTTGCGGGAGAACAAGTAACACTCTTCTTCATATTTTCATAAGAAAGAAATCTAACATTGGAAGGGGTAACCGAGTTTGAAATAGCCGAGCTCTGTAGTTCCCCCATCGTGAATCCGACCCGGTAGCGAGAAGTGACTTCTTGATCCTCCTCCATGGCATCTATCCTTTTCAAATCGGCCTCCATCTCTTCCTCCGTTGCTGGCCCAAAGTGGTCAGCATCGCTGCTTGTTCCTAGTCCCGGTGTCGGATGAGACACCCGACTCTCCCCGACGATTCTTGAGAAGACATCTTGCCATGATCTGCGGCAGAAACAGCTCGAAATGAAAACAGAGGATAATTGCGTGATACGGTGGTCAAAACCTTCGGGCGATTATATAATGAATTTTTACCAACCAAAATACGTATCGTGCAAGAAGATGGAGTCCGGAGAGCACACGAGGTGCCCACGAGGCAGGGGCCATGCCCGGGGGGTAGGGCGCACCCTCCACCCTCGTGGAGGCCTCGTGTCCTTCCCGGACTGCTTCTTATTTTTCTATTTTTCTAAATATTCCAAAACGGAGAAAAATTGCCATTGGAACTGTTTTGGTGTCGGTTTACTTACCGTACCACATACCTATTCCTTTTCGGAGTCTGAAACGTTCTGGCAAGTGTCTCTTATGTATTCCTCCGGGGTTACGGTTTCAATAATATTAGTTTCAACATTTATAGGATTACCTGAGATATAATGTTTGATTCTTTGACCGTTCACCACCTTCGGATTTGTGCCTTCGAAGTTGTTGATTTTTATGGCACCGGAACGATAGACCTTCTCGATAATGTAAGGACCTTCCCATTTAGAGAGAAGTTTTCCTGCAAAAAAATCTTAAACGAGAGTTGTATAGTAATACATAATCATCTACATTAAACTCACGCTTTTGTATCCTTTTGTCATGCCATCTTTTAACTTTTTATTTAAACAACTTAGCATTCTCATAGGCTTGGGTTCTCCATTCATCAAGTGAGCTAATGTCAAATAGCCTCTTCTCACCGGCAAGTTTGAAATCATAATTGAGCTCTTGAATTGCCCAATATGCCTTATGTTCTAGGTTGAGAGGTAAGTGACATGCTTTTCCATAAACCATTTTATACGGAGACATACCCATAGGATTTTTATATGCAGTTCTATAGGCCCATAATGCATCATCAAGTTTCTTGGACCAATTCTTTCTAGATCTATTAACAGTCTTCTGCAAAATTAATTTGAGCTCTCTATTGCTCAATTCTACTTAACCACTAGACTGTGGGTGATATGGGGATGCAATTCTATGATTAACATCATACTTAGCAAGCATTTTACGAAAGGCACCATGAATAAAATGTGAACCACCATCAGTCATTAAATATCTAGGAACCCCAAACCTCGGAAAATAACTTCTTTAAGCATCTTAATAGAAGTGTTATGATCATCACTACTAGTTGGAATAGCTTATACCCACTTAGTAATGTAATCAACAGCAACTAAAATATGTGTATATCCATTAGAGGCAGGAAACGGTCCCATATAATCAAAGCCCCAAACATCAAATGGTTCAATGACAAGTGAATAATTCATAGGCATTTCTTGACGTCTACTAATATTACCAATTCTTTGACATTCATCACAAGATAAGACAAACTTACGAGCATCCTTGAAGAGAGTGGGCCAATAAAAACCGGATTGCAGTACCTTATGTGCAGTTCTATCTCCAGCGTGGTGCCCTCCATAAGCTTCGGAGTGACACTTGCGTAGGATCTGTTCCTGTTCATGCTCAGGTATACAACGTCAAATAACACCATCTACTCCTTCTTTATAAAGATGTGGGTCATCCCAAAAGTAACGTCTCAAATCATAGAAAAACTTTTTCTTTTGCTGGTATGTGAAACTAGGTGGTATAAATTTAGCAACAATGTAATTAGCATAATCAGCATACCATGGAGCAGTACGAGAAGCATTTATGACAGCTAATTGTTCATCAGGAAAGCAATCATCAATAGGTAGTGGGTCATCAAGAACATTCTCTAACCTAGACAAGTTGTCTGCAACGGGGTTCTCAACTCCCTTTCTATCAATAATATGCAAATAAAATTCTTGTAGCAAGAGAACCCATCTAATAAGTCTAGGTTTAACATCTTTCTTTTCCATTAGATATTTAATAGCAGCATGATCAGTGTGAATAGTCACTTTAGAATCAACAATATAAGGTCTGAACTTATCACAAGCAAAAACAACTGCTAAAAATTCTTTTTCAATGGTAGCATAATTTCTCTGGGCATTGTCTAGAGTTTTACTAGAATATTGAATAACATGTAATTTCGTATCAACTCTTTGCCCTAGAACAACACCTACAGCATAATCACTAGCATCACACATAATTTCAAAGGGTAAATTCCAATCAGGTGGCTGAACGATAGGTGCAGAAATCAATGTTTTCTTAAGTATTTCAAATGCTTCTACACAACCATCATCAAAGACAAAAGGAATATCTTTTTTTAATAGATTAGTCAGAGGCCGAGAAATTTTTGAGAAGTCCTTAACGAACCTCCTATAAAAACCGGCATGACCAAGGGAACTTCTTATACCTTTGATGTCCTTGGGGCATGGCATCTTTTCAATAGCATCAACTTTAGCTTTATCAATTTCAATGCCTCTTTCAGAAATTTTATGCCCCAAGACAATACCTTCATTAACCATAAAGTGGCACTTCTCCCAATTCAAGACAAGGTTAGTTTCTTCACATCTCTGCAAAACTTGATCAAGGTTGCTCAAGCAATCATCAAAAGAGGACCCATAAACTGAGAAATCATCCATGAAAACCTCACATATCTTTTCACAAAAGTCAGAGAATATAGCCATCATGCATCTTTGAAAGGTAGCAGGTGCATTACATAAACCAAAAGGCATACGTCTATAAGAAAAAGTACCGAAAGGGCAAGTAAAAATGGTCTTTGCTTGATCATTGGCTGACACAGGTATTTGAGAGAAACCAGCATAACCATCTAGAAAGCAAAAATGTGTATGTTTGGATAATCTTTCTAGCATTTGATCAATGAATGGCAAGGGGTAATGATATTTTTTAGTAGCTTTATTTAATTTGAGGAAATCAATTACCATCCTATAACCTGTAATAATTCTTTGCGGAATCAATTCATCTTTATCATTGGGAACGACAGTAATACCTCCCTTCTTAGGGACACAATGGACATGACTTACCCACAGACTATCAGCAACGGGATAAATTATACCTGCCTCAAGGAGCTTTAATATTTCCTTTCTTACCACTTCTTTCATCTTAGGATTTAATCGTCGTTGATGATCAATAACTGGTTTGGCGTCTTTCTCCAGATTTATTTTGTGTTGACATAGAGTGGGACTAATGCCCTTAAGATCATCAAGAGTATATCCAATAGCAGCACGGTGCTTCTTCAGAGTTTTCAATAATTTTTCTTCCTCCTTCTTTGAAAGGTTAGCACTAATAATAACAGGATATATCTTCTTTTCATCAAGATAAGCATATTTAAGAGTATCAGGCAATGGTTTAAGCTCAAACACGGGATCACCCTTGGGTGGAGGAGGATCCCCTAGGATTTCAACAAGCAAATTGTGTTTCAGAATAGGTCCCTGTTTAAAGAATACTTCATCTATTTCCCTTCTTTCATTCATAAACATATCATTTTCATGGTCTAACAAATATTGCTCTAAAGGATCACTAGGAGGCACGGCAATAGAAGCAAGACCAATAATTTCATCCTTACTAGGCAATTCCTCTTCACGGTGTTGTCTATGAAATTTAGAAAAATTAAACTCATGAGACATATCACCCAAACCAATAGTAACAACATCCTTTTTGCAGTCTATTTTAGCATTAACAGTGTTCAAGAAGGGTCTACCAAATATAATGGGACAAAAGTTATACTGTGGGGAACCAAGAACAAGAAAATCAGCAGGATATTTAGTTTTCCCACACAAGACTTCAACATCTCTAACAATCCCAATCGGTGAAATAGTATCTCTATTGGCAAGTTTAATTGTGACATCAATATCTTCTAACTCAACAGGTGCAATATCATGCATAATTTCTTGATATAAAGAAATAGGTATTGCACTAGCACTAGCACCCATATCACACAAGCCATGATAACAATGATCTCCTATTTTAACAGAAATAACAGGCATGCCTACCACAGGTCTATGTTTATCTTTAGCACATGGTTTAGCAATTCTAGCAGTTTCATCTCAGAAATAAATAACATGCCCATCAATATTATCAGCCAAGAGATCCTTAACAATAGCAATATTAGGTTCAACTTTAACTTGCTCAGGAGGTGTATAAGTTCTAATATTGCTTTGACGAACCATAGTTGAAGCTTTAGCATGACCCTTTATTCTAACAGGGAAAGGTGGTTTCTCAACATAAGAAGTAGGAACAATAGGATCATTATAAGTGATAGTCTTTTCTTCAACTTTAATAGGTGCAACTACTTTTACTTCTGTGGGAGGATTATATTTAAACCACTTCTCCTTAGGGAGATCAACATGAGCAGCAAAAGATTCACAAAAAGAAGCTACTATCTCAGAGTCAAGTCCATATTTAGTGCTAAATTTACGGAAAACATCGGTATCCACAAAAGATTTAACACAATCAAACTTAGGTGTTATACCTGACTCCTTACCTTCGTCGAGATCCCAATCTTCAGAGTTGCGTTTAATTCTTTCCAATAAATTCCATTTGAATTCAATAGTCTTCATCATAAAGGAACCAATACAAAAAGTATCGAGCATGGAGCGATTGTTGTTAGAAAGCCGAGCATAATTTTTTTGAATAATCATTTCTCTTGAGAGCTCATGATTGGGGCATGAATATAACATTGACTTAAGCCTCCCCCAAGCTTGAGCGATGCTTTCTCCTTCGCGAGGCCAAAAATTATATATATAATTATGATCACGATGAACAAGATGCATAGGATAAAACTTCTCATGAAATTCTAATTTCAATCGCTTATAGTCCCATGATCCCATATCATCACATAGCCTATACCATGTCAATGCATCTCCCTTCAAAGATAAAGGGAAAACCTTCTTCTTGATAACATCATCGGGCATACCTGCAAGCTTAAATAATCCACAAACTTCATCCACATAGATTAAGTGTAAATCGGGATGCAATGTTCCATCTCCTGCAAAAGGATTAGCTAGCAGTTTCTCTATCATACCCGAAGGAATTTCAAAGTAAACATTTTCATTCTCAGTAGGTTCAGTAAGTTGAGGAGCAACTCTTTGCTCTACTGGTCGGGGTGAAGATACCCCGAACAAGCCCCTCAGAGGATTACTTTCCATAGTAACAAGTGACAGTAAATTTCAGCACACTATATAAATTTTCCTTACCAAATTCCACCTACCAAAGGCGCTTCACTCCCCGGCAACGGTGCCAGAAAAGAGTCTTGATGACCCACAAGTATAGGGGATCTATCATAGTCCTTCCGATAAGTAAGAGTGTCGAACCCAACGAGGAGCAGAAGGAAATGATAAGCGGTTTTCAGCAAGGTATTCTCTGCAAGCACTGAAATTATAGGTAACAGATATTTTTGTGATAAGGTAATTTGTAATGAGCAACAAGTAACAAAAGTAAATAAAGTGCAGCAAGGTGGCCCAATCCTTTTTGTAGCAAAGGACAAGCCTGGACAAACTCTTATACAGAGAAAAGCGCTCCCGAGGACACATGGGAATTATCGTCAAGCTAGTTTTCATCACGTTCATATGATTCGCGTTCGGTACTTTGATAATTTGATATGTGGGTGGACCGGTGCTTGGGTGCTGTCCTTACTTGGACAAGCATCCCACTTATGATTAACTCCTATTGCAAGCATCCGCAACTACAAAAGAAGTATTAAGGTAAAGCTAACCATAGCATGAAACATATGGATCCAAATCAGCTCCTTACGAAGCAATGCATAAACTAGGGTTTAAGCTTCTGTCACTCTAGCAACCCATCATCTACTTATTACTTCCCAATGCCTTCCTCTAGGCCCAAATAATGGTGAAGTTTCATGTAGTCGACGTTCACATGACACCACTAGAGGAGAGACAACATACATCTCATCAAAATATTGAACGAATACCAAATTCACATGACTACTAATAGCAAGACTTCTCCCATGTCCTCAGGAATAAACGTAACTACTCACAAAGCATATTCATGTTCATAATCAGAGGAGTATTAATATGCATATAGGATCTGAACATATGATCTTCCACCAAATAAACCAACTAGCATCAACTACAAGGAGTAATCAACACTACTAGCAACCTACAGGTACCAATCTCAGACTTAGAGACAAGAATTGGATACAAGAGATGAACTAGGGTTTGAGAGGAGATGGTGCTGGTGAAGATGTTGATGGAGATTGGCCCCCTCCCGATGAGAGGAGCGTTGGTGATGACGATGGCGATGATTTCCCCCTCCCGGAGGGAAGTGTCCCCGGGAGAACAGCTCTGCCAGAGCCCTAGATTGGTTCCGCCAAGGTTCCGCCTCGTGGCGGCGGAGTCTCGTCCCAGAAGCTTGCTTCTGATTTTTCTTTAGACGAAAGACTTCATATAGCAGAAGATGGGCACCGGAGGGCCACCGGGGGGCCACGAGGCAGAGGGCGCGCCCCCTACCCTCGTGCCCAGGCTGTGGGTCCCCTCTGGTATTTTCTTCACTCAGTATTTTTTAGGGATAATTAGATTTATGCCCCTAGTTGTGTCCCACTCGTCTATTCTACCCCTAATTCCCAAAAGTCACCGGTTCTGTCCAAGTCACTTTGATCCTCTTATGCTTTTGCCCTTTGACCGTTTGACCGTCAGTTTGAAAACTTCATAACTAATTCATACAAAATTAAAAAATGCAAATAAGATACCAAAATGTTCAGAAAAACATCACCTATATGTCAGTGTCATTTGCATTCATGAAAAAAGTGTTGGAAAGTGCACATCCGAGTTTTAGCTCTTTTGATACCACCATGAATAGTAAACTCTAAAAAAATTCAAAAAAATTCAAAATAAATATGGTGGCAAAGAACGACAAGTGTTCTAAGTGCTTGCCAAGTTTCATTAGGGAACGACATTCGTGGAAGTCGTGGCAAAAAAATAATCTATTTTGGAGCGCTGATTGTTTTTTTGCCGCGGCACCCACGAATGTTATTCCCTGATGAAACTTGGCAGGCACTTAAAACATTTGTCATTCTTTGCCACCAAATTATTTTTGAATTTTTTTGAACTTTTTTAGATTTTACTATTCATGGTGGTAGCATAAGAGCTAAAACTCGGATGGGCACTTTCCAACACTTTTTTCATGAATGCAAATGACACTGACATATAGGTGATGTTTTTCTGAACATTTTGGTATCTTATTTGCATTTTTCTGATTTAGTATGAATTAGTTATGAAGTTTTCAAACTGACGGTCAAACAGTCAAAGGGCAAAAGCATAAGAGGAGCAAAGTGATTTGGACAGAACCGGTGACTTTTGGGAATTAGGGGTAAAACAGACGAGTGGGACACAATTAGGGGCATAAATCTAATTATCCCTATTTTTTATTATTTCCAAAAATAACCTCCGTGGAGTTTCAGGACTTTTGGAGCTGTGCAGAATAGGTCTCTAATCTTTGCTCCTTTTCCAGCCCAGAATTCCAGCTGCCGGCATTCTCCCTCTTCATGTAAACCTTGTAAAATAAGAGAGAATAGGCATAAGTATTGTGACATAATGTGTAATAACAACCCATAATGCAATAAATATCAGTATAAAAGCATGATGCAAAATGGACGTATCACCACAGCAGCACTTGCTTTGCTGGAGTTGTTCCTAGATGACTGGAGCCCAACATTCCTCAGGAATGTGCTTTGCTTGACTTCGGCCTTGAGCACTTTGTCAAAAAATTCAGCAGCAAACTATGGCTCTCACGTTCTGGTACCTGCGCGTCCTTCCGTTTTTCCATCTCAAGCTAGCATATGGGGGAAAATGATAGACATTAGTAGCATATCTATTTCACATTTTGCATACTAGCAAGCAAGGGAAACCAAACAAGAATGCCACCAAGCTAGCACACAAAATGAATTATTTGAAGTAACCAAACCAGCACACAAAATGTATACGTAGATATTTTACTCAAAATCAAACAGAAGAAGATGATAACTAGTAACCTGAAAGCATTATTTGAATCTGCACATAGATATTATCAATAATAGATATTTAAATACTAACACAACTCTAAGATTCATTATAGCAAGTGTACACATTATTATGTGATATGGAGGCATGCAATTGGAACAAGGCGATGATCATGGCACCCGAGTGAGTGCTTATGGAAGAATATGATGGCTTCATTAAGCCTATAATGGTGGTTCTATATAAGATGGCTTCCCGAGTGAGCTGATCATAAAAGGCAACGACATTCAGATCAATTTTCATCATATCATAAAAAATGCAACAAATAGCTACAACAAATTCTGATATCTTTGTTGAGAACTATACAACAAATTCTGATATCTTTGTTGAGATACCAAACCTATCTTAGGCTCTAGCAAACAACATCAAAGCATGGAACATACAATAGCATGAGCAAAGTGTAAAACCTCAGGCTCTTAACTCGCTGGACAAAGCATGGACTTACTATAGCAATCTTAACTGGCTCCGAAAACCCGTGCTTCTTGCTGTTGTGGGTGGCCTTGAACAAGTCAATCGCAGACAGCTCTTTACCCTTACGTTCTTCTTTCTGAAATGTTTTTCAACAAAAATCAAAATGTTATTCAGCAGGAATAAAAAATGTTATTCAACGAGGATCGAACGGTAAGCTCTCTAGACAGAAGTTATTACAGTGGCAAAAATATGTGTTGTGTAGTGCCTGGAACTAGTCCTCTATTGGTACACGACTTTTTCTCGATTCCTCTTGTTCGACACAAAGATTTCCTACAAAAAAGCATAATGTTAGCATGATCTAGCACTAGCATATCATGTGCAGAAGATAAACCAGCAGCTACATGTATACAAGATGCTACAACAACAGATACAAACCTTGTGTCTTGCGGTAGACCACATCCCCACCAGCACTTGCCATTCATCGTCCATCATATCTGGCACCGGAGACTTGATGCTGACTTTGTCTGCTGCTATGGTATGAAAATATTTCTTCTTAATCTGGTGGCGTCTGCTCTTTGAACTTTTCTGTAGAATATCTTTGCTCACGGTCTTAATGATCTCCGAGTCAGTGTCCATCTCAAAATTTGTCTACCAAGTAAGCAAACAAGGTAGGGACAAGATTAGTGATCATACGTTGGTGTAATAGAAAATAGAAAGCACATTAGCTACAAAACAAGTAGCTTACAACAACTTTTCCAATGTAGTTCTTCACTAGATTAACATTTTTTTGTATTCCTTGAAGTGAGGAAGAACCGGCAGATGGCTTGTTGCAACTAGTCCACACTTAGAAGCAAGCTTTGCAGCCTGCAAAGGATTCTTTGGACGCTTCATCCCTTCGGCAATTTGGATTGGCACCTTGGTACCAAGCACCTTGGTGATCCTCTCTAGCCTTGTGCCATTTCTATTTTTAGGCTTGGTAGTCATTACATCTGAAAATGAAATTAAACTCATAAATTCGAAGAGAAATCGACAAATGCAGGAATGGTTCTGCCAAACAGGTAAGCATACATGATTGCTTCCATTTGGAAAATGCACTAGTAGAAGAGAGCATTGCAAAGGTGGACTTGCCAGATTGAAGCACAATATGTTGTTCTTCTTCACTGATGACAACATTCCTGTCCACAGAAGGTGCAACAAGGCTGAGGTCTGTGTGGACAGTGCCTGCTTCATCTATGCAAATAGTTCCTCATTCATCTAGGCAGCCAATGCCTCTTTCATCCATGCAGAGAGTGCTTTCTTCATCCATGGGCGGAAACTCATCACCCATTTGCAGTGAGCTCTTGCAATCCATGCGCAGCGGACTTTCCCGATGGTCTGTCACAACCGCCATCTTTGCTTTTTGCCTTGTGACTCTAACAGGGGCATGTTCATCAAGTTCCAGGATCCTCTTTGTTTTTCCTGGAGGTATGGCCATCACCCTTTCCAGAGGCATTGCAACAAATGTTTCTAAGCTCTTCCTCTTCTTCACTACTACAGGATGCTGCTAACGCGACACTACGATCAGAGACCCTTCGATGAAACTGTGTGCGATGCAATAATCACAAACGATGGTGTAAAAGAACCGTCAAAAAAGATGCAAAACATTTGCGATGGTGGAGCCATCAAACACGATTCAAATTTTAGTTGCGTGTGCGATTTAGGGCATACGGTTGATCCAGGCGAACTGTTTGCGGTTAGACAGAACAATAGAAACGGGCAGCCATATCAATGTGTGTGCGATATACGGCATACAGTTCACTCCGATGAACTGTTTGCTATTAGGGAAAGCAACAGAAACGGTTAGCCAGATCAAGGTGTGTGTGATATACGGCATATGGTTCAGTCGAATGAACTGTTTTCAATTAGGGAAGAGAACATAAATGGTTCAACTTAACAAGATGTGTGTGATACACGGCAAAAAGGCCCAGAGGTTAATTCGAGAGCAAGCACACAGAGGTTAATTTGACATACATGCTTATAAGTTTCACAGAAATCATATCACTTTTTTTGGAAAACATTTAATTGCGTTGAATGTATATAGTGCTCCGTCCTATTAGTTGAATTAACCTCGAGGTCCATGTTTTGGAAACATGTTGTAAAGTAACGGGATAGACCTTCATTCAAGCCAATCAACAGTGTTCAAAAAACAAAAATTATCAAAAAGTAACGAGATAGACCTTCCTCAAGCCAATCAACATGTGTACACAAAACAAAAAATGTCAAAATTACAAAACAAGGACCTCGAGGTTAGTTCAACTAATATGATGGATCACTATATACATTCAACGCAATTAAATGTTTACAGTGAACCATCACATGAGTTAATTTAACATCGAGGCCACTTCCCATCCGGTCACCCATCTGATGACTAGTCAAGCCTCAGCACAGTTAACTTGGGAGTTCTGTTAGATGAGCTATCGGTAGGGAAGCTGGTCCTTGCTGCTGTAGGATCCCTCTTTGCATCCTTTATTGGGCACCCGGATGACCAATTGTTGCCGCCCAATGGTCAATGCCACGTCCCCCGCATGGCAGTTTTTGCAGCGGGTAACTGCATCCTCACGCCGCGCCCGGCGCAACCGCATGCACATGAACGTGCATGATCGTGCGCCGGCCCCAAACACTGGCAGCACAAATTATAAATTGACAGATGGAGTACTAGTTACCGTGATGCATATAATTAAGCAAAGGGATCGCACATGTCTGTATTGACTAGAACGAGAATGCAATAGCACAATAAGAATTAAGGCCACGATGATGCGCTCGCAGTGGTGGTTACAGGAGGCAAGAAGAAAGATGCATCCATCAACGTACGACCTCCTCCTCCTCAACTCAGTGCACCGGGCCACCGACCGGCGGCTAAGGAGCGGCGGCTTTTGTGGCGAGGTCAAGGTGCTTCCCAGCAAAGGCATCCAAAGCTTCCAGTCGGTTGAAGAAGGCCAACGTCGTAGCGTCCTCACTGGCCTTGTACATACCTATGTACACGATTTGCTCGTACACGTGGATGTGTAGGTCAAAAAATTCTTGCAGGGCGAGGCGCCTCGCAGCGAGCGTGACCTCCAGGTGGACATTCTTTGTGGCGTCGGCAGGCAGTCGTAGGGCCACCAGTGCTTGAAAGAGTTTCCGACCATGGAGGCCTATTAGGGTGGCAGGCAATGAGGAGCCCGGGCGCACGGGTTGGAGGAGTACGACGATGTTGTCCGTGAGCTTCTTGATGACGGTGAACTTGGTGGTGGTGGCAACGATCATCTGGTCCAACTGAGAGTCGTAGTTGGCGTCGACGGCAGCCATCCACTAGCCGGTCGCCAACACCGTCTGGAGACGGTCCTAGGTGCCATGCCACAGGCCGGCGTTTACTACCTCTTGAGCACTGCGTTGGTTTTCCCTTGAAGAGGAAAGGGTGATGCAGCAAAGTAGCGTAAGTATTTCCCTCAGTATTTGAGAACCAAGGTATCAATCCAGTAGGAGGCTACGCGCGAGTCCCTCGTACCTACACAAAACAAATAACTCCACGCAACCAACGCGATAAGGGGTTGTCAATCCCTTCACGGTCACTTACGAGAGTGAGATCTGATAGATACGATAGGATAATATTTTTGGTATTTTTGTGATAAAGATGCAAAGTAAAATAAAAGCAAAGTAAAAAGCAAAGGAAATAAATAAGTGTTGGAAGATTAATATGATGAAGATAGACCCCGGGGCCATAGGTTTCACTAGTGGCTTCTCTCAAGAGCATAAATATTTTATGGTGGGTGAACGAATTACTGTTGAGCAATTGACAGAATTGAGCATAGTTATGAGAATATCTAGGTATGATCATGTATATAGGCATCACGTCCGAGACAAGTAGACTGACTCCTGCCTGCATCTACTACTATTACTCCACTCATCGACCGCTATCCAGCATGCATCTAGAGTATTAAGTTTATGAAAACAGAGTAACGCCTTAAGCAAGATGACATGATGTAGAGGGATAAATTCATGCAATATGATAAAAAAACCATCTTGTTATCCTCGATGGCAACAATACAATACGTGCCTTGCTGCCCCTACTGTCACCGGGAAAGGACACCGCAAGATTGAACCCAAAGCTAAGCACTTCTCCCATTGCAAGAAAGATCAATCTAGTAGGCCAAACCAAACTGATAATTCGAAGAGACTTGCAAAGATAACCAATCATACATAAAAGAATTCAGAGAAGATTCAAATATTGTTCATAGATAATCTTGATCATAAACCCACAATTCATCGGTCTCAACAAACACACCGCAAAAAGAAGATTACATCGAATATATCTCCACGAGAGAGGGGGAGAACATTGTATTGAGATCCAAAAAGAGAGAAGAAGCCATCTAGCTAATAACTATGGACCTGAAGGTCTGAGGTAAACTACTCACACTTCATCGGAGAGGCTATGGTGATGATGTAGAAGCCCTCCGTGATGGATGCCCCCTCCGGCGGAGCTCCGGAACAGGCCCCAAGATGGGATCTCATGGGTACAGAAGGTTGCGGCGGTGGAATTAGGTTTTTTTGGCTCCGTATCTGATCGTTCGGGGGTACGTAGGTATATATAGGAGGAAGGAGTACGTTGGTGGAGCAACAGGGGGCCCACGAGGGTGGAGGGCGCGCCCTGGGGGGTGGGCGCGCCCCCCTACCTCGTGGCCTCCTCCTTTGTTTCTTGACGTAGGGTCGAAGTCTCCTGGATCATAATCTTCCTAAAAATCATGTTCCCGAAGGTTTCATTCCGTTTGGACTCCGTTTGATATTCCTTTTCTGCGAAACTCTGAAATAGGCAAAAAACAACAATTCTGGGCTGGGCCTCCGGTTAATAGGTTAGTCCCAAAATTAATATAAAAGTGAATAATAAAGCCCCATAATGTCCAAAACAGTAGATAATATATCATGGAGCAATCAAAAATTATAGGTACGTTGGAGACGCATCAGGCATCCCCAAGCTTAATTCCTGCTCGTCCTCGAGTAGGTAAATGATAAAAACAGAATTTTTGATGCGGAGTGCTATTTGGCATAATTTCAATGTAATTCTTCTTAATTGTGGTATGAATATTCAGATCCAAAAGATTCAAGACAAAAGTTTAATATTGACATAAAAATAATAATACTTCAAGCATACTAACAAATAAATCATGTCTTCTCAAAATAACATGGCCAAAGAAAGTTATCCCTACAAAATCATATAGTCTGGCTATGCTCTATCTTCACCACACAAAGTATTTAAATCATGCACAACCCCGATGACAAGCCAAGCAATTGTTTCATACTTTTGACGTTCTCAAAATTTTCCAATCTTCACGCAATACATGAGCGTGAGCCATGGATATAGCACTATATGTGGAATAGAATGGTGGTTGTGGAGAAGACAAAAAGGGAGAAGATAGTCTCACATCAACTAGGCGTATCAACGGTCTATGGAGATGCCCATCAATAGATATCAATGTGAGTGAGTAGGGATTGCCATGCAACGGATGCACTAGAGCTATAAGTATATGAAAGCTCAACAAAAGAAACTAAGTGGGTGTGCATCCAACTCGCTTGCTCACGAAGACCTAGGGCATTTTGAGGAAGCCCATCATTGGAATATACAAGCCAAGTTCTATAATGAAAAATTCCCACTAGTATATGAAAGTGGCAAAATGAGAGACTCTCTATCATGAAGATCATGGTGCTACTTTGAAGCACAAGTGTGGTAAAAGGATAGTAACATTGTCCCTTCTCTCTTTTTCTCTCTTTTTTTATTTTTTTATTTGGGCCTTTTTTATGGCCTCTTTTCTTTCTTTCTTTTTCGTCCGGAGTCTCATCCCGACTTGTGGGGGAATCATAGTCTCCATCATCCTTTTCCTCACTTGGGACAATGCTCTAAAAATGAAGATCATCACACTTTTATTTTCTTACAACTCAACAATTACAACTCGATACTTAGAACAAAATATGACTCTATATGAATGCCTCCGGCGGTGTACCGGGGTATGCAATGAATCAAGAGTGACATGTATGAAAGAATTATGAACGGTGGCTTTGCCACAAATACAATGTCAACTACATGATCATGCTAGCAATATGACAAGGATGGAGCGTGTCATAATAAACGGAACGGTGGAACGTTGCATGGCAATATATCTCGGAATGACTATGGAAATGCCATGATAGGTAGGTATGGTGGCTGTTTTGAGGAAGGTATATGGTGGGTGTATGATACCGGCGAAAAGTGCGCGGTATTAGAGAGGCTAGCAATGGTGGAAGGAAGGAAAGTGCGTATAATCCATGGACTCAACATTAGTCATAAAGAACTCATATACTTATTGCAAAAATCTACAAGTTATCAAAGCAAAGTATTACGCGCATGCTCCTAGGGGGATAGATTGGTAGGAAAAGACCATCGCTCGTCCCCGACCGCCACTCATAAGGAAGACAATCAATAAATAAATCATGCTCCGACTTCATCACATAACGGTTCACCGTACGTGCATGCTATGGGAATCACAAACTTTAACACAAGTATTTCTCAAATTCACAACTACTCAACTAGCATGACTCTAATATCACCATCTTTATATCTCAAAACAATTATCAAGCATCAAACTTCTCATAGTATTCAACACACTCATAAGAAAGTTTTACAAATCTTGAATACCAAGCATATTAGGATTATTTAAGCAAATTACCATGATATTTAAGACTCTCAAAAAAATCTAAGTGAAGCATGAGAGATCAATAGTTTCTATAAAACAAATCCACCACCGTGCTCTAAAAGATATAAGTGAAGTACTAGAGCAAAACTATATAACTCAAAAGATATAAGTGAGGCACATAGAGTATTCTAACAAATTCCAAATCATGTATGGCTCTCTCAAAAGGTGTGTACAGCAAGGATGATTGCGGTAAAGTAAAAAACAAAGACACAAATCATACAAGACGATCCAAGCAAAACACATATCATGTGGTGAATAAAAATATAGCTCCAAGTAAAGTTACCGATGGAAGTAGACGAAAGAGGGGATGCCTTCCGGGGCATCCCCAAGCTTTGGCTTTATGGTGTCCTTAGATTATCTTGGGGGTGCCATGGGCATTCCCAAGCTTAGGCTCTTGCCACTCCTTGTTCCATAATCCATCAAAATCTTTCACCCAAAAACTTGAAAACTTCACAACACAAAACTTAACAGAAATCTCGTGAGCTCCGTTAGCGAAAGAAAACAAAAGACCACTTCAAGGTACTGTAATGAACTCATTATTTATTTATATTGGTGTTAAACCTACAGTATTCCAACTTCTCTATGGTTTATAAACTATTTTACTAGCCATAGATTCATCAAAATAAGCAAACAACACACGAAAAACAGAATCTGTCAAAAACAGAACAGTCTGCAGTAATCTGTAACTACCGCAAACTTCTGGAAATCCAAAAAATCAGCCAAAATAGGAAGACCTAGAAAATTTGTTTATTGATCAGCAGCAATTGGAATAACTATTTTATCATGTTCTGGTGATTTTTAACAATTGTTTTCGTGAACAGAAAGTTTCTGGAAATTACAGCAAGATCAAATAACTATCATCCAAGAAGATCCTATAGGTTTAACTTGGCACAAACACTAATTAAACATAAAATCACATTTAACCAGAGTATAGATCAAATATTTATTCCTAAACAGAAGCAAAAAGCAAAAAACTAAAAATAAAATTGGTTGCCTCCCAACAAGAGCTATCGTTTAACGCCCCTAGCTAGGCATAGTAGCAAGGATAGATCTAGGTATTGCCATCTTTGGTAGGCAATCCATAAGTGGCTCTCATGATAGATTCATATGGTAATTGTATTTTATTCCTAGGGAAGTATTCCATGCCTTTCTTTAATGGAAATTGAAATCTAATATTCCCTTCCTTCATATCAATAATTGCACCAATCGTTCTAAGGAAAGGTCTACCAAGAATAATAGGACATGAAGGATTGCAATCTATATCAAGAACGATAAAATCTACGGGCACATACTTCCTATTTGCAACAATAAGAACATCATTAATTCTTCCGATAGGTTTCTTAATAGTGGAATCCGCAAGGTGCAAGTTTAGAGAGCAATCATCAAAATCACGGAAATCTAGCAAATCGCACAAAGTTTTGGGAATAGTGCAAACACTAGCACCCAAATCACATAAAGCATAGAACTCATGATCCTTAATCATAATTTTAATAGTTGGTTCCCACTCATCATAAAGTTTTCTAGGGATAGAAACCTCCAACTCAAGCTTTTCTTCATAAGATTGCATCAAGGCATCAACGATATGTTTAGTAAACGCTTTATTTTGACTATAAGCATGAGGAGAATTTAGCACGGATTGCAACAAGGAAATACAATCAATCAAAGAGCAATTTTCATAATTAAATTCCTTGAAATCCAAAATAGTGGGTTTAGCAACACCTAGGGTTTTGATTTCTTGAATCCCACTTTCATCAAATTTATCATCAAGATCTAAAAACTCCGAATACTTGGAACGCCTTCTAGGTAAAGGTGGATCATATTCAGTCCCTTCATTATCAAGATTCTTATTGCAAAACAAAGATTTAATAGGGGACACATCAATAACTTTTAGATCTTCATCTTTATTTTCATAGAAATTTGAAGAACACGCTTTCATAAAGCAATCTTTCTTAGCACGCATCCTAGCGGTTCTTTCTTTGCACTCATCAATGGAAATTCTCATGGCTTTGAGAGACTCATTGATATCATGCTTAGGATAAATAGATCTAAGCTTTAAAGAATCAACATCAAGAGAAATTCTATCAACGTTCCTAGCCAATTCATCAACTTTAAGCAATTTCTCTTCAAGCAAAGCATTGAAATTCTTTTGCGAATTCATAAACTCTTTAACACTAGTCTCAAATTCAGAGGGCATCTTATTAAAATTTCCAAAAGAGTTGTTGTAGGAATTTTCATAATTATTAGAGGAATTACTAGGATAAGGCCTAGGATTAAAGTTTCATCTATACGCGTTGTTATCAAAATTATTCCTACCAACAAAATTCACATCCATAGATTCATTATTATTCTCAGTCAAAGTAGACAAAGGCATATCATTAGGATCAGAAGAAACACTCTTACTAGCAAATAATTTCATAAGTTCATCCATCTTTCCACTCAAAACATTAATTTCTTCTATCGCATGCACTTTTTTATTAGTAGATCTTTCAGTGTGCCATTGAGAATAATTAACCATAATATTATCTAGGAGTTTGGTAGCTTCTCCTAAAGTGATTTCCATAAAAGTGCCTCCCACGGCCGAATCTAAAAGATTTCTAGAAGAAAAATTCAATCCGGCATAAATTTTTTGTATAATCATCCACAGATTCAAACCATGAGTAGGGCAATTACGTATCATTATTTTCATCCTCTCCCAAGCTTGTGCAACATGTTCATGATCAAGTTGCTTAAAATTCATAATATTGTTTCTAAGAGAAATGATCTTAGCGGGAGGAAAATACTTAGAGATAAAAGCATCTTTGCACTTGTTCCAAGAATCAATACTATTTTTAGGTAAAGACGAAAACCAATCTTTAGCACGATCTCTAAGCGAAAAAGGAAATAGCTTCAATTTAACAATATCATTATCAACATCTTTCTTCTTTTGCATATCACACAAATCAACGAAGCTATTTAGACGAGTAGCGGCATCTTCACTAGGAAGGCCGGAGAATTGATCTTTCATGACAAGATTCAACAAAGCAGCATTGATTTCACAAGATTCAGTACTGGTAAGAGGAGCAATCGGAGTGATAAGGAAATCATTATTGTTGGTATTGGTAAAGTCACACAATTTGGTATTATCTTGAGCCATCGTGACAAACAAGCAATCCAACACACGAGCAAACAAAAAGCAAGCGAAAGAGAGGCAAACGAAAAGGAGAGGGCGAATAAAACGGCAAGGGTGAAGTGGGGGAGAGGAAAATGAGAGGCAAATGGCAAATAATGTAGTGCGGGAGATAAGGGATTTGTGATGGGTACTTGGTATGTTGACTTTTGCGTAGACTCCCCGGCAACGGCGCCAGAAATGGCTCGTTGTCGGGAGTCCAAATCTTGACTTGACCTTGCGTAAGCCTCCCCGGCAACGGCGCCAGAAATCCTTCTTGCTACCTCTTGAGCACTGCGTTGGTTTTCCCTTGAAGAGGAAAGGGTGATGCAGCAAAGTAGCGTAAGTATTTCCCTCAGTTTTTGAGAACCAAGGTATCAATCCAGTAGGAAGCTACGCGCGAGTCCCTCGTACCTACACAAAACAAATAACTCCTCGCAACCAATGCGATAAGGGGTTGTCAATCCCTTCACGGTCACTTACGAGAGTGAGATCTGATAGATATGATATGATAATATTTTTGGTATTTTTGTGATAAAGATGCAAAGTAAAATAAAAGCAAAGTAAAAAATCAAAGGAAATAAATAAGTGTTGGAAGATTAATATGATGAAGATAGACCCGGGGGCCATAGGTTTCACTAGTGGCTTCTCTCAAGAGCATAAATATTTTAGGTGGGTGAACGAATTACTGTTGAGCAATTGACAGAATTGAGCATAGTTATGAGAATATCTAGGTATGATCATGTATATAGGCACCACGTCCAAGACAAGTAGACCGATGTCGGGTGGTAGGTGTGACATATGCCAACGGATGGCTTATCATTGTGGGAGCCAGTAAAACATCGCCGGTGCCTGGAAACGGGATGAGGCGAAGACATGCACGCCGGCGAATCTTACCCAGGTTCGGGGCTCTCCGTGGAGATAACACCCCTAGTCCTGCTCTACGGGGTCTCCGCATGATCACTAGATCAATACAAGTAGCTACAAGCGCTCCTTGAGCTGTTTGGCTAGAGGAAGAAGAAGGGCAAGGCTAGCTCTCCTTTTCTCTCTATGTGGTGTGTGGAATTCTCTGAGATCAACCCTTTGCATGGGTGTCCCGGGGGGTTTATATAGGCCTACCCCCCAGGGGTACAATGGTAATCCGGCTGGGCGCGGGTCCCAGCCGTCAGCGTCTATGCACACCGGCTTCTCCGCCGGTCATTGGGGCCCGCCGACTGGTGGGTCCCGCCGGCTGCCGGCCTCTTGGCCGACAGGCCGGCCCCGCCGCTTGGGGGCTTTGTCGGCGGCTGGTTACTGTTGCCTCGCCTCTGATGACGAGAGCTTTGTTGAGGTAAGCGTGGCTACAGTGTCACCGCCTTGCGGACTCTCACTGTAGCCTTACCTCGTCTTGTCTCCTTAATGAGGCACATGTTTCGAGGGAGGGAGGTAGCCAACTATTGGAAGCCGGCCACACCCCTGGCCGACTAGAGGAGGCCAGGCCGCCTTCGGGCGTCTCTCTGGCAGAAGGGGCCCGCCGTCTACGGGCCGTACTGGCGCCTATCGTGGGTGACATCGAGGCCAACACGGCTACAGTGCTGCGCCGGACGGGGGATGGCTGGCCCGTACGGCGCCCTGTGGCCATGCCTGTTCCGGGATTTGGGGGTAGTGGGCTGTACTGCGGCCACGCCCCATCCTATCGCCGTTATGTGGGTACAGTCTTAGTGGGTGCAGTCTTGGCCGGCTTCTGGGAGCCGGCTTTCTTCATGGCCGGCTTCTGGGAGTCGGCTTTCTTCATGGCCGGCTTCTGGGAGTCAGCCCTGGGGATAGCCGGCCGGGGGAAGGCGGCCCTATGCTTTGTATGCTTGAAGGCTTGAATGGCCTGATAATTCCTCGAAGATCCAGGGGGAGTCGGTTACGCTACCCATGGCCATTTACTCCGACAGTAGTCCCCGAAGCTGGTTGGGCTTCGAGGCTGAGAGGGGGTCGAGAAGCTCGGTCAGCTTCTTATCTTGATGAGCCAGCAGCTGGGAGCCGGCTTCGGTTGGGCGCGCCGTCTTGGCGAAATTTTTAAAGTCGGAAGGCGGGAGTCTGTTGGCGCATGCACCGGGCCGCGGGCCGGTCGCTCACCGCCTGCGAACCACGTGGCCTCCCTGGGCTGAAAAGAGCCTGCCAACCCACGCGCGCGACAAGACGTCGCCGCAGGCCGAGGGCCCACCACTCCAACGCCTGGGCCCAGGCGCGGATTCTTTGTGGCCCAAAGCTGTCCGCACGTCTTCCGGCGGCGGTTTCTGCACGCCGTTAGGGCGCAGTAATCGCGGGGCGTGGGGGAGTGGGCGCAGTTAATCCCACGTTCCTCCCCACGCCTCGCCTCCTCGGCTTCGCCGCACGAGGCTATAAGTAGGGGGAGGAGGGAAAGCGGCAGACGCTCGCACGCTCCTCTCCTCGCCGCCATCTCCTTCCTCCTGCTTTCTTTCGCAGCAGCGCCTCGCCGTCGCGCCGTCCCATCAATCTTCACTCCGCCCTGCAGCTTTGCCGCCGCAGGGCCGTGCTTTCTCCGCCGCCGCACTCTTCCTTGTTAGCTTCTCGCCACCATGCAGTACGGCGGGGACTAGGACGGCTCCAACGTCCATATGGACCACATCGAGTTCCTCCGCAAGACGCGGCGGTTGCCTGGCCCAGACCAGGTGCGGGTCCGTCTCGCACCTGCGAAGGAGATCACACCGGCGCCGGAGGAAGGCGAGCGGGTAGTCTTCCACTCGCACTTCCTGCGCGGCATTGGCTTGCCGGCGAGCGCTTTCTTCCGCTCCTTCCTTGAATTCTATCAACTCCAGCCGCACCACCTCACTCCGAACACGGTGGTGCTGCTGTCCGCCTTCGTCACCTTGTGCGAAGGCTTTCTTGGCGTTCTCCCCACCCTCGAGCTCTGGGGGGAGTTCTTCCAATCGAAGCTGGGCACCCGCATGCAGGGCGTGCCGACCCAGAGCGGCGCCTTCATCGCGATGCGGAGGCCGGCGGCCGACAACCCCTTCCGCGCCATCACGTTAATCCAGTCGGTGAAGCTCTGGCAGAAGTCATATTTCTACGTGAAGAACGTCGCCCCACAAGGCGACTACGTCAACTTGCCGGCTTACATAGCCGGCCCGCCGGCTGGGAGGCGGCCCCAGTGGTCCTATCGGGCCGTGACGCTGTCGCAGGCTGGAGCCGCGGCCATCGCCCGAATGCGGGTGATGATCCAGTCGGAGGGCCTGGCTGGGTCCGACTTGCTGGCCGCCTTCGTGGCGCGCCGGGTGCTTCCGCTTCAGAGCCGCCCTCACCTGATCTGTCAGATGAGCGGCCAACTCGATCCGAGTCGGATGTGCACCAAGGACATGCCGCACGACGAGGTGGCCCATATGGTGAATTATCTCGTGAACTGCAAGCTCTCCGCAGAGTGGCGTTTTGGCAAGGAGCCATATTCCCGTGCACATCCGCCGCCCACGGTATGTTCTCTTTTTCCCTTTCTTCTCTTAGTTTTGTCGCCGAGTTCCTCTTCGCCGACTCTGACCAGTCGGCACGTCTTGGCGGAGCCCTCTCCTTCGACCGGCAGCCGGGTCGGAGGCGGAGCGCCGATTCCTCCCCGACCGGGCGGAGCATGACCTGGAGGACCACGACTCGGGGGCGGCCACCATGGATGAAAACACCGAGGCGGGTGGCGGCGAAGCCGGCGGCGAAGCAGGCGGCTTCGGGCTCGGAGCCAGCTTCGACGACTGGCCGGATGATGACGAGGCGGAAATCGTCCCACGCCGCCAGCCGGCGCCCGGCCACGACGCGAGTTCCTCTGTCGCGCCGCCTGCTCGAGGCGGCGGGCAAAAGCGTCGGGCCACGTCGAGCTTGTTCGGCAGTCGGCCGAAGAAGCCCAAGGGCGGGGCGGCGGCGACCAGGCGGGATGAGGCGGCCGCGAAGGCGGCCCATTTCCGCAAGGTGGTGAAGCAGCCGCAGATGGTGTCGGCGTAAGTGTATATTCCTTCGTACATTCTTTCTTTTTTTCTTGGTGATTTCTGAATCCTTGTCCTTTCTAAAAAATCAGGGCCCCGCTTTCGCTCGAGCGGGTTGTTGTCGCCTCCCTCGTTGGATCGCCGGGAGGATCCGGGAGCACCCGCCGCGTGGACCCCCGCGCCGAGCTTCAGGCGGCGACGGAGCGAAACGCGCGGGAGGCGCGGGAGGAGCGGGAGGCGGAGAAGTTGAGGACGGCTGCCGCTAAGGCGACACAGGAGGAGGAGGAGGCGGCGAAGGCGTGCGCCGACGCAGCAGCCAAGGCCCAAGCAGAGGCTGCGGCCGCGGCAAAAGCGAAGGGGCCCTTGCTCGTCACCCCTCTGCGTGTTGCGGCGCTCGAGGCCCCGGAGCCCCCGCCGGAGGAAGCCGGCCGCGACCAGCCGGGGTTGGAGAGGGAGGACGACGTCGTCGTCCCGGAGAGGGAGGCGGCACCTGCCCCGCCGACTGGGGCGGCTCAAGGTAGCCGGCCTAACGTGCCGCCTGCGCAATCGGCCGGGGGCGAGCCGGCCGCGAGGACATACCTGGTGGTCCAGTCGCCATCGTGCCAGCGCGCGGGGAAGGCCGCATCGGACCCGCAGAAAGCCGCGGGCTCCGGCTTGTCGGCCCGGGACATGGAGGCGGCCAGCGCCAGCTCGGGGTGGACGCCGGGTGGAGGGACGGCCGTGGTGAACGTGGTGGCGCAGGACGTCCGGAACCGGCTTCAGTCCCAGGCTGCGCGCGCTGAGGAAATACAACAACGAGTTCCTTGCGACGCGAGCGGCCATTCGGGTTAGTCTTCCTATTTTTGCTTTTCCGATATTGGTTTCTTTCGTGGGGGCGCGTCAGCGCACCCACTGGGTGTAGTCCCCGAGTTCCGAGTCGGCTGCTAAGCAGGCGGCTTGGAACTTCTTAGCGGGCTTTGTTTTGCTATCTTGTTCTCATTCGCTCCTCTGCCTGACTTGCAGGACTACCACAACCTCCGCGCGGCTGCCTTCAACTCCCAGTCTCGGGAGCTGACCCAGAAGAATGCTGACCTATCTGAGAGCCGGGGTAAGTGCTTCGTCCTTTATCTCACGTGGGGGCGCGTCAGCGCACCCACTGGGTGTAGTCCCCGAGATTCGGGTCGACTCCTGAGCAGTCGGCTCGGATCTTCCTTGACGACTTTTTCCTTATTGCTTCTTTCTTTTCTACCCTGCCTGCAGCGGCCAACGCCAAACTGAGGGAGCAGCTGGGTGGGACTCAGGCCGCCCTCCGCGCTAAGGAGGCCGAATTTGACGCCTTGGCCCAGGAGCGTGACCGCCTGGCCAAGAGGCTGGCCGACCAGGAGAAGAGCCATAAGGCGGCCCTAAAGGCGGTGCAGGACAGCGAGGCCGCCCTCCAAGCCGAATATGAGACAGAGGCGGCAAGCTGGGCCGAAGCGAGGCAGTCGCTGATCAACGGCTACGGCCAGATCAAAGACTTGGTTGACGGTAGGCCGCCCTCTTCTTCGTCCTTGCTTGCCGCTTGCCGTTTGGCTAATTTTCTGACTTGGTGCTTTTATTTTCTTTCTCTTTCTTTCTCGCGCAGAGTACTTCCCTGGCTACTGTACTGCCGCCAACCAGGTCGTCGAGGCCCACCACGAGGCACAAAGGCTGGCTGGCACCAAGATCACGCCGGATGCTCGTCGGTCACTGGAGGAGCAGCTCTTGGCGATTCAAGCCCGCCTTCAGCCGGCTCACCGCATGCTCCGCCGGCTTCCGCGCGTTGGGGCGCAGGTGTTGACCGCTCTCTGGCCTGGTGAGGTGATTCCCCGCACCCCCAGTCGGACTGCCGACTGGCTGGAGGTGGCGGTCGGCCGCTTCGAGGCTTGGAAGGCTTCTGCGGCTCGGTCCGGCGCCGGGCGGGCGCTGGAGTTCGTCAAGGCCTGGTATCCCGAGCTAAGTCTGGACCAGCTGGCCACCTGGCGGCAGGAGGCCCATACGGAGCTGGAGCCGGCGCGGCCGGCTATCATCCAGCGGGCTTCGGCGGTTGCTGACTACACCGACACCAGCGCCTTCGCCCCTGAGGTGGACGACAACGGCGTTGCGCAGCCGGAAGAGTGGTTCGGGCTGAACCCGACAGACGGCGAGGACTCGGCGGAGGAGATCGACTCCAGCGACGAGGGCGAGGAGGAGGAGGGTGAAGACGCCGCGCCAGATGGTGGAGCGACCGGTCAGCCTCAGCTTGACCGTGCCTCCAGCAACAAGGCACGCGCGGGTGCACCGCCTGCAGCTGGCGATGATCAAGCCGAGACCCGCCAGTCGGCCACTCCTCCAGCCAGCGGCGCCGTCTCCACCGACCAGCCTGGCTCTCCTGCTGCGCCCTTAGTCTAGTCTGCTGCCTCTACTTTCCTATTTTACCACCCTTGGAATAGTATTTTGTTAAGTTTGCACAATTCCACCCACTGGGGGTGTATTCGAACTATATTGACTGCCGGCCTGTTGGGTGCCTTATGTGTAAATATAATTATGCATGTGTTTGGCTTTCCCTTGTTCTTTGCTTTTCATCCTTCGGCTGTTTCCTTTGCCGCCCTCCCTTGGTTGCCGCCTTCCCAGCCGGACAGCTGCTCTGCAATCTGTGGCTGGAGAAGTGCTTGGCCGGTTGGGAGGGAAAGTACTCTAGCTTTGTTGGATTATAGCGAAGTGACTGGGAGGCCGGCCAGCCGGCTGTTTTGACAGCCGGTAGGCGTGGTTGGAGGCCGTCTTTGCGTTATATAAGTTCGTTAGTCCTTATCCGTTATTCATGTGGGCATCCTTTCTGCTTTTGGCTCTTGCCAGTCGGACAGTCGGTTCTTCGAGCTGCGACTTTCAACAAGAGAGGGCTCGGGTGCCGGCACACTACTTGTCTGACTTCAGGTAGAACTTCTAATATAACTTAAGGCGGCCAGTCCCCGGGCCAACTAGTCGAACCCGGTGCCAGATAGAAAATCAAATGTAATAATACATTCATGAGTATGACACTCGTCATTCATAGATAAAGGAGGGCAGTCCCCGAGTGCGCCTCGGGGTGCCCGTTTGTCTCATATTTAATATAAAAACGGTAGCACGATACATACTGCTTTCAACTGTAAAATCTTCTCATGAGGTTTGCGTTCCATGGTCGTTCCGACTCCTTGCCGGAATCATCCCTCTTGCGTGCTCTTGGCTTCTATGCGTCGATCAGGTAGTAGGAGTCGTTGCCTAGTGCTTTGCTGACGATGAAGGGCCTTCCCAAGGGGCCGAGAGCTTGTGCTGGCCGGCTGTTTGCTGGATCAGCCGGAGCACAAGGTCGCCCTCTTGGAAGGATCTTGGCTTGACCTTTCGGTTATGGTAACGGCGCAAACCCTGCTGGTAGATGGCGGACCGGCTGAGTGCTAACAGCCGGCCTTCTTCCAGCAGGTCGACGTCATCTTCTCGTGCTTCCTTGGCCTCCGCTTCCGTGTACATGGTGACCCGAGGCGAGTCGAACTCGATGTCAGTTGGGATGACAGCCTCGGCACCATACACAAGGAAGAACGGAGTGAAGCCGGTTGACTTGTTTGGGGTAGTACGCAGACTCCAGAGGACAGCCGGCAGCTCGTCGAGCCAGTAGCCGGCCGAGCGCTCCAATGGTACGACCAGTCGGGGCTTGATGCCGGGGAGGATGAGGCCGTTTGCTCGCTCGACCTGGCCGTTTGACTACGGGTGGGCAACGGACGCTAAGTCCAGTTGGATGCCCTGTGTCGCGCAGAAACGTGCCAGTGCTCCCTTGGCAAAGTTTGTGCCATTGTCGGTGATGATGCTGTGCGGCACGCCATACCGAGTAGTGATGTCGGCAATGAATGTCACGGCAGTCGGCCCGTTCAGCTTCTTGATCGGCTTCGCTTCGATCCATTTGGTAAATTTGTCCACGACGACAAGCAGATGTGTCAAGCCGCCGCGGGCTGTCTTGAATGGGCCCACCATGTCCAGCCCCCAGACGACAAAGGGCCAGGTGAGGGGGATGGTCTTGAGTGCAGAAGCCACCAGGTGTTGCTTGGAACTGAAGAATTGGCATCCTTTGCAGCATTTGACTATCTCTTTGGCATCTTCCAAAGCAGTCGGCCAGAAGAAACCATGTCGGAAAGCTTTGGCCACAAGTGATCTTGAGGCTGCGTGGTGGCCGCATTCACCTTGGTGGATATCCTTGAGGATTGCTACACCCTTCTCTGGCTCGACGCAGCGCTGGAAGACTCCAGTGACGCTGCGCTTGACAAGTTCTCTGTTTATTATTGCATATGCTCCGGCTCGGCGTTGCACTAGTCTTGCCGAGATCTCATCAGTCGGCAGCTCTCTGTTGACTAGGAAGTTGAGGATGGGCTGGGCCCATGATGGAGCTATGACTTCTTCTACTGTCAGTACGGCCACTGCGACCCGGGTGGGTGGGTTGGGTTGTGGAGAGTTGGAGTCGGCCACCGCTTCTTGTGTCGCTACAGCCCCCGGGCCGACTGCTGCAGTCCCCGGGCCGGGTTCTGAAGTCCCCAAGCCGGGTGCGACTACGGCCGTCCCCAGGCCGCTTGTCGAAGTCCCCGAGCCGCCTGCTGGGTTCCTCCAGTCGGGTCCGGCTACATCAGGGGTAGGCGGTACGAAGATAGAGTCCGACTCTGGAGACGGCTTGATAGACGGCTTGATAGACGGTTTGAGGAGGCGCTGGAGAGAGACACCGGTTGGTATAGCCTGTCGGGTGGAGCCCATTCGTGCCAGGGCATCTGCTTGGTCGTTGTCGGCCCGTGGTACGTGAAGGAACTCGCACCCTTCGAAGTACCCACTGATTTGCTGGACGAGGAATCGATAGCTCGCCATGTTTGCATCCTTGGCGTCCCAGTCGCCAGATGACTGCTGGACCACCAAGTCGGAGTCGCCATAACACAGGATCCGGCGTATGCCGAGCTCTTTGGCTAGCCGGAGCCCGTGTATGAGCGCCTCGTATTTAGCCACGTTGTAGGAGGCGGCAAAGTGGATTTGCAGCGTATATCTGAGCTTGTCGCCTTTGGGAGAGGTGAGGACGATGCCGGCTCCCAAGCCGGTGCGCATCTTGGACCCGTCGAAGTGCATCCGCCAATGAGTAGAGTCGGGAGCCGGCGGTAGGTACTGGGTCTCGGCCCAGTCGACGAGGAAGTCGGCCAATGCTTGGGACTTAATGGCGGTGCGGGGCTGGTAGAAGATTGTGTAAGGCGCCAGCGCAATGGCCCATTTAGCCACCCAGCCGGATGCATCCCGGCTGCCTATGATCTCGGCAAGCGGGGCGGTGCATACGACCATGATGGGATGCTCTTGAAAGTAGGGCTTCAGCTTCTTGGCGGCGAAGTAACTCCATAGCACATCTTCTGGTAGTGTGGGTAGTTTTGCTTTGAGCTGGACAGTACTTCGCTTAAATAATACACCGGCCTCTGGACTAGCTGGGCTCGGCCTTCTTCTGGGCGCTGAACCACGATAACTGTACTGACCACTCGGCTAGTTGCGGCAATGTAGAGGAGCATGGGCTCCTTCTCAGTCGGCGCCGCCGGGACAGGTGGGGTGGTCAGCATCTTCTTCAACTCATGGAAGGCTTGGTCTGCTTGGTCATTCCACTCAAAATGAGTGGATTTCTTCATGGGTCGGTACAGGGGGAGAGCCTTCTCTCCTAGCCAGCTGATAAAGCGGTTTAGGGAGGCCAGACACCCAGTGAACTTCTGCACGTCTCGCAACTTGGTGGGAATCTCCATTCTTTCAATGGCTTTGATCTTCATAGGGTTGCACTCAATGCCGCGTTCGGAGACCAGAAAGCCTAGAAGCTGGCCGGCTGGTACTCCGAACATGCATTTCTCGGGGTTGAGCTTGATCTGGAATCGGCGCAAGTTGGCAAATGTTTCCTTGAGGTCTTCCAGCAGGGTGCCGCGCTTCTCTGTCTTCACCACAATATCGTCTACGTGGATGTGGGCATTTCTGCCGAGTTGCTTGAGGAGGCATTTCTGCATGCAACGCTGAAAAGTGGCACCGGCATTCCTCAAGCCGAATGTCATAGTCAGGTAACAGAAAGCTCCGAATGGTGTGATGAAGGCGGTCTTCAGGTGGTCTGCTGGGTCTAACTTAATCTCGTGGTATCCTGAGTAGGCATCCAAGAAACTCAACAGCTCGCATCCGGCTGTGGAGTCTATCACTTGATCAATCCGTGGCAGAGCAAACAGACCTTTGGGGCAGGCCTTGTTGAGGCTAGTGTAGTCTATACACATACGCCATTTGTTGTTCTTCTTCAACACCAAGACTAGGTTGGCAAGCCACTCTGGGAAAAACACTTCCATAATAAAGCCGACGGCAAGGAGCCGGGCTATCTCTTCTCCTACGATTCTTCTTTTCTCTTCTGACAGTCGGCGAAAAGGCTGCTTGACCGGCTTCGCGTCCGCTCGGACTTGTAACTTGTGCTCGGCGAAATCCTTCGGAACACCCGGCATGTCCTTTGGGGACCATGCAAAGATGTCTCGATTCTCACGGAGGAAGTCGACGAGCTCGCCTTCCTATTTACTGTCCAGGTTTGCACCGATGACTGCAAACCTCTCCGGGTTCTCCGGGTCCAGAGGTATCTTGTTCGTCTCCTTGGACGGCTGGAAGGAGCCCTGCGCATCATATTCCTTGGGGTTGGGGGACAAGGCCGGCTGCTTGCCGGCCATGGCCACAACTCGCTCCAGCATCTTCTTCTCTTCTGCCACTACGAGGGACTCGGCCAGCCGGCTGCTGGCTGCAGCGCACTCGATGGACTTCTTGTAGTCGCCGGCTACAGTGATGATCCCCTTCGAGCTTGGCATCTTCATCTTCAGGTAGGCGTAGTGGGGCACAGCCATGAACTTGGCCAGAGCAGGTCGGCCAAGCAAGGCGTGGTAAGGGCTTTCCAGATCCACTACCTCGAACCAGATTGCTTCTCGGCGAAAGTGATCCTTGTCTCCGAAGAGAACATCCATCTTGATCTTGCCGATCGGGGAACAGGACAGGCCGGGTACGATGCCATGAAACACGGTCCGGCTTGGCATGAGCTGCTTCGCCTTGAGGTTCAACTTCTCCATGGTATCGCGATACAGTATGTTGATACTGCTTCCGCCATCAATCAGAACACGGGAGAATCGGGCAGCCCGCCTCTCCGTTGCGAGGGTGACATCCAATACCAATGCCTAGGAGCCAGGGGACGGCATCACCTCTGGGTGATCGGCCCGGCTCCAGTTGATAGGCCTTTCGGACCAATGCATGAACTCGGGGTTGCTAGAGGCGACTGCGTTGACCTCTTGGTGCTGTCGAGCCGGCTGTGCTTGTCTTCAACCTGTCTTGTGAAGACGACGTAGGCGGCGTGTTCATCAGGGAACTCATCTTGAATGGCTCCGACTGCTGGTCGAGCAGCCGGCTGCTGGGGGGCTGGAGGCGGCGGGCCGGGAGGCGGAGGCGGCACCAGCTCCTCGCCCTTGGAGATCCGGGTGAGCCAGTGGCACTTTTGGGTCGTGTGGTTGCACGGCTTCGCGCCGCTGTGGAACTTGCAGGGGGCATCGAGAGTCTGCTCGTAGGAGAAGGCCGGCTGCCAAGCCGGCCTACCGCCCTTCTTCTTGGGAGCGGGCCGCTCTTCGGGCTGCTCATCTTCGACCGTGGCCACCTGCCGGCTGGTGGAAGGCGGCATAGGGGCCTTGCGCTTGTGGTCGTTCTGGTAGGGGCGCCGATTGGGGTCGCCAGTCGGCGTCTTAGGAGCCGAAGCGAGCACCTTTCCAGAGGCGTCGACCCGGAGCTCGGTCTTCATCGAGGAGTCGGCCGTGGCGTACTTGTCTGCAATGACCAGCAGCTCGTCGAGGGTAGCCAGCTCGTCGCAGAGGAGTCGGTGCTTGAGGAGGGTGCCCTCTCGGCACCCGGCGGTGAAGTATTCGATGGCTTGAACATCGTGCACACCCTCGCAGGAGTTGCGGAGCTCGGCCCACCGCGTGAGGTAGTCGCGGGTCGACTCGCTGGGCCCTTGGACGCATAAGGAGAGCTGGCGGGGCTTGGGAGGCCGCTTGTACGTGCTGGTGAAGTTGCGGACGAAGACTTCCGTGAAGTCCAGCCAGCTGTTGACGCTGAAGGGCTTGAGGTTGTTGAGCCAGGTGCGTGCCGTGCCTTGCAGCATTAGAGGGACGTACTTCACGGCTACGCGCATGTTGCCGTTCGCTATGCTGACAGCGGTAGAGTAGTCGATGAGCCAATCTTCCGGCTTCACAGAGCCGTTGTACTTGGGCGTGTCACTGGGGAGCGAGAACCCTTTGGGGAAGGGCTCGTCGTGGATGCGGGGGCCAAAGCATGGCGGGCCGACATCGTCTTCTTCTTCTAGCGCCAGGGATCGAGCTAGGCGGTCTATCCGGTGGCGGACGTCGTTCTCGCTGACTCCTTCGCGGTGGCCCAGTCGGCCACCGAGAGACGGATGTGTGACAGGCGGCGGGGTGGGATGTCTCTCCCCACGAGGTGGGGGAGGAGGCGGATTGCCTTGGCGCTCCACCGCCCGAGGGCGGCCTTCCGCGTCGCGCTCGATGGTGATTCGAGTCCGGCTGCGGCTAGCAGCCGGCTCCTTGTCTTTCCTTGCGCGGGCGCCGCTCGCAGTCGGCGACCGGGATGTCGCGGCGTGCTCTCGGCGTGGGGGAGGACTCTCAGCGCGGGCGCCGGCTTTATGTCGTTCTGCGGCCGCGTCGATCAGCTGCTGGATGCGCCTTGTCATGTAGGGGAGCTCATCAGCCCCCAGCCCATTCAGCTCTTCTGCGGCCGCCTGAGCGGCTCGCAGATTCTCAAGCGGTGTGGCGTAGACGGGGCGGTCTGCCCCCAGCATGCTGGCGATGGCCGCGCCGCGCTTCCTGACGAGGCCGGCCCGGCTCGGCCCGCCATGCGGCGGCGTACCAAAGGCGGCGCGGTCAACTTCGCGCTGGTGAGCCTCAGTGAGGCGTCTCATGGAGGCTATCTTCTGGCCCTCCGCGATGAGGGCGAGGCGGCGTGCCTCCAAGGTCTCGGCGTCGGTGTCAGCCGGGATGGGGACGGATAAGTCGTGCATCGCTGCTTGTAGGGCGTCGCGGGCGTTCTCGCCCGAGTCGGCGACGTGACTGATGACCAGCACCTCAGTGACAGCGCTGCAGCCGCTGTCAGCTCGAGGGAGAGGGTCGTCGAAGACTACCACATCGGAGGGGTAGGCATCGAGCAATGCCGTGTCGGAGTCGACAAGCATCGGGTCGGTGGAGCCGACCGACTCCAAGTCCAGAGCAAGCTCGCTGGAGATGTGAAGCTGGTCGAGGAGGCTGACGAGGCGGCTCTCGGGGCAGTCCGTGCCCGCGTCGGACGAGGGCTCATCGGAGATGCGAGTCTTGCCAAGAAGATCGGCGAGGCAGCTCGCTGCGCAGGCGCCGTCGACGCCTAGTAGCGCGTCGGGGCAAGCGCCATCGGGCGCAGCAGGCTGGCTGCGCTCGCAGGGGAGGAAAAGGGTTCCCGTCCAGAACAGGTCTCCGGACGACGGTGCACCTGGCCCCACAGTGGGCGCCAAATGTCGGGTGGTAGGTGCGACATATGCCAACGGATGGCTTATCATTGTGGGAGCCAGTAAAACATCGCTGGTGCCTGGAAACGGGATGAGGCGAAGACATGCACGCCGGCGAATCTTACCCAGGTTCGGGGCTCTCCGTGGAGATAACACCCCTAGTCCTGCTCTGCGGGGTCTCCGCATGATCACTAGATCAATACAAGTAGCTACAAGCACTGCTTGAGCTGTTTGGCTAGAGGAAGAAGAAGGGCAAGGCTAGCTCTCCTTTTCTCTCTATGTGGTGTGTGGAATTCTCTGAGATCAACCCTTTGCATGGGTGTCCCGGGGGGTTTATATAGGCCTACCCCCTAGGGGTACAATGGTAATCCGGCTACGCGCCGGTCCCAGCCGTCAGCGTCTATGCACGCCGGCTTCTCCGCCGGTCATTGGGGCCCGCCGACTGGTGGGTCCCGTCGGCTGCCGGCCTCTTGGCCGACAGGCCAGCCCCGCCGCTTGGGGGCTTTGTCAGCGGCTGGTTACTGTTGCCTCGCCTCTGATGACGAGAGCTTTGTTGAGGTAAGCGTGGCTACAGTGTCGCCGCCTTGCGGACTCTCACTGTAGCCTTACCTCGTCTTGTCTCCTTAATGAGGCACATGTTTCGAGGGAGGGAGGTAGCCGGCTATTGGAAGCCGGCCACACCCCTGGCCGACTAGAGGAGGCTAGGCCGCCTTCGGGCGTCTCTCTAGCAGAAGGGGCCCGCCGTCTATGGGCCATACTGGCGCCTATCGTGGGTGACATCGAGGCCAACACGGCTACAGTGCTGTGCCAGACGGGGGATGGCTGGCCCGTACGGCGCCCTGTGGCCATGCCTGTTCCGGGATTCGGGGGTAGTGGGCTGTACTGCGGCCATGCCCCATCCTATCGTCGTTATGTGGGTATAGTCTTAGTGGGTGCAGTCTTGGCCGGCTTCTAGGAGCCGGCTTTCTTCATGGCCGGCTTCTGGGAGTTGGCTTTCTTCATGGCCGGCTTCTGGGAGTCGGCCCTGGGGATAGCCGGCCGGGGGAAGGCGGCCCTATGCTTTGTATGCTTGAAGGCTTGAATGGCCTGATAATTCCTCGAAGATCCAGGGGGAATCGGTTAGGCTACTCGTGGCCATTTACTCCGACAACCGACTCCTGCCTGCATCTACTACTATTACTCCACTCATCGATGGCTATCCGGCATGCATCTAGAGTATTAAGTTTATGAAAACAGAGTAACGCCTTAAGCAAGATGACATGATGTAGAGGGATAAATTCATGCAATATGATAAAAAAAACCCCATCTTGTTATCCTCGATGGCAACAATACAATACGTGCCTTGCTGCCCCTACTGTCACTGGGAAAGGACACCGCAAGATTGAACCCAAAGCTAAGCACTTCTCCCATTGCAAGAAAGATCAATCTAGTAGGCCAAACCAAACTGATAATTCAAAGAGACTTGCAAAGATAACCAATCATACATAAAAAAATTCAGAGAAGATTCAAATATTGTTCATAGATAAACTTGATCATAAACCCACAATTCATCGGTCTCAACAAACACACCGCAAAAAGAAGATTACATCGAATAGATCTCCACGAGAGAGGGGGAGAACATTGTATTGAGATCCAAAAAGAGAGAAGAAGCCATCTAGCTAATAACTATGGACCCGAAGGTCTGAGGTAAACTACTCACACTTCATCGGAGAGGCTATGGTGATGATGTAGAAGCCTTCCGTGATGGATGCCCCCTCCGGCGGAGATCCGGAACAGGCCCCAAGATGGGATCTCGTGGGTACAGAAGGTTGCGGCGGTGGATTTAGGTCTTTTGGCTCCGTATCTGATCGTTTGGGGGTACGTAGGTATATATAGGAGGAAGGAGTACGTCGGTGGAGCAACAGGGGGCCCACGAGGGTGGAGGGCGCGCCCTGGGGGGGTGGGCGCGCCCCCTACCTCGTGGCCTCCTCCTTTGTTTCTTGACGTAGGGTCCAAGTCTCCTGGATCATAATCTTCCTAAAAATCACGTTCCCGAAGGTTTCATTCCGTTTGGACTCCGTTTGATATTCCTTTTCTGCGAAACTCTGAAATAGGCAAAAAAACAACAATTGTGGGCTGGGCCTCCGGTTAATAGGTTAGTCCCAAAAGTAATATAAAAGTGAATAATAAAGCCCAATAATGTCCAAAACAGTAGATAATATAGCATGGAGCAATCAAAAATTATAGATACGTTGGAGACGTATCAGCGTCGTGGACCATCTGGCACAGCTGCTGGCCGCTCACGCACATCGCCGCCATGGGTCTGGAGTGAGCAGTTTTGCGCTTATTAGTGTAGGTGCTTAGGAAAATGCTTAGGTGCGTACGATGTGGTAGATGCATTGGAATGGAGAGGCGCCTTTATATGAGAGCAAACTGCGTTGCATTCACATCGTGCTGCCTCTTTTCCTGGTCCTCCTCTCATTACTTCCCTCATGCATTCACACGATGCTAATTGAAGGAGGATGCATCATTGGCCGTTCAACATTTTGGGCACCGCTACCCTCTCCCTCGTCTGCATTAAAGCCGTATCAGGAACTGCCCACCCGCTGTCAAATCGAATAGTACTGCCTCGCCCGCTGCACGCCCGGCTGAACACGCCTCCTCGCCTCCATCTATGCTTAATTACTGAATTTTAGTTGCAAAAATTAGATAGTGCTAGTGATTTTGAGCTTCATATTTTGACAAATCACAGTATTACAAGGTTGACAAATGGCAACGTTACTAGATCAACAAATGTCAATCTTTCCAGTTTGACAAATGGCAACATACCCAATATGACAGATGCAAATCTTACCAAATTGTTTGTAAGTGGTTGCACACGGGTCATCCAAAAGAACCGTTTGCATTCAAGAGATGCACAAATCCTGCTCTCACTTTGCATATGGGTGCTCTATCTAAAACGTTTGCGATCAAGAGCCATTAAAACCTATAGCCATTAAAACCAAGACACGTGGCGTCACGTGAATGGTTAACAGAACGCACACGGTTTGAATTATACAAACGTTTGAGATATTAAAGTGGCAGCTATTTTTTTCAAAATGCCTTTGTTGGATGTTATTCGAGTGCGCCTTCTCTCAAAATGGACAAGAAAAATACCACAGCATGTCGGGTGCCATTCCATGATAGCATGCCAAGTTTCATGAAATTCAGATGAGTTTTGGATTTACTATAATTTAAAAAACAAAGTATCTCAACGTTTTGCCGGCAATCAACGGTGCCCTGGTGTTTGAAATTCATTCCCATTTCTTGCATTGGACCCAAGCATGCACTGAGGGAGTCCTGGACTAAGGGGTCCTCGGGCGTCCGGCCTGTTATCCATGGGCCGGACTGATGGGTTGTGAAGACACGAAGGCCGAAGACTATACCCGTGTCCAAATTGGACTCTCCTTGGCGTGGAGGGCAAGCTTGGCGACTAACTATGAAGATTCCTTCTTATGTAACCAACTCTATGTAACCCTAGATTCCCCCCGGTGTCTATATAAACCGGAGGGTGTGGTCCGAAAAGGATATATTCATTACCATAGTCATACAGGCTAGACTTCTAGGGTTTAGCCATTACAATCTCGTGGTAGATCAACTCTTGTAATACTCATATTCATCAAGATCAATCAGGCAGGAAGTAGGGTATTACCTCCATAGAGAGGGCCCGAACCTGGGTAAACATCGTGTCCCCTGTCTCCTGTAACCATCGACCTTAGACGCACAGTTCGGGACCCCCTACCAAAGATCCGCCAGTTTTGACACCGACATTGGTGCTTTCATTGAGAGTTCCACTGTGTCGTCGACGAAAAGTTCGATGGCCCCTTCGATCATCTACAGTGATGTTGTCCAAGGAGAAACCTTCCTCCCCAGACTGATTTTCGTATTCGGCGGCTTCGTACTGTGGGCCAACTCGCTTGACCATCTGGAGCAGATCGATAGCTACGCCCCTGGCCACCAGGTCAGATTTGGAAGCTTGAACTATGTTGCGAACATCCGTGGAGACTTGATCTTCAATGGATTTGAGACCGCAGCGATCGCTCCCCCTCGCTCCGATGAACATGACTTAAATCTGTCATTGGACCATGTTCAGGAGATGGTCCCTGTAACTGCTACGGCCCTAGATCCGGAGCAGATTGCGCCATTTGAAGCCACAGAGTCCACGGCATTGGAGCCGCACACAGACTCAACACCTGGGAATATCTGCGCCAACGGAATTCCGGACTCTTTTCCAGCTATAAATTCCGAACCGCGTACGCCTGCAGACACCGAGCTGGATCGGTCATCGATCTTCGAGTTCAGAGCCGCAGACGTCTTCCAACACTCGCCCTTGGGCGATGTGCTAAGTTCATTAAAAAACTTGTCCTTGGCGGGGGACTCACAGCCGAACTATGTCCGGTCTGAACTAGAGGCCGATGATGGGGAATTTCGCTTCCCACCCGCCACCCACTTCATAGCCACTGTCGAGGACTTAACCGACGTGCTTGATTATGGCTCCGAAGACATCGACGGTATGGACGACGATGCCGACAAGGAGCAAGACCAAGAGCCGCCATTCACTGGACGTTGGACGGCCACCTCTTCGTACGATGTGTACATGGTTGACACACCTAAAAAAGCTAGCGACGATGACAAAGAAGATCCAGTTGCGAATAAGCCTTCTGAGACACAGTCCAAGCGATGGCACCTTAAACGCCGTTCTCAGCCACGTCGCTCAAAAGATGGTAACACTGGCACCGGTAGTACTACGGACGATGCCGAAAACAATGAAGACCCTGCTGGAGTAGCATCCGAACAGGAGGAACAAGGCAACGGGCAAGTTAACCCTGATAAACAGGCAATACCCAGTGACCCGGATGACGATAGTCATCGTCCACTCTCTGAGGATGGGGAAAGCCTCGGCAGCAAGGATATCATCATGCCCGAGGCACCCGTCGAGCAGGAGCGCTTCAAGCGCCAGCTAATAGCTACTGCAAGAAGCCTAAAGAAAAAGCAGCAGCAGCTTCAAGCCGATCAAGACCTACTCATTGTCAGATGGACTGATGTCCTGGCAGCCGAAGAATACGGCCTCAAGCGCCCAGCCAAGAGTTACCCAAAGCGCAGACTGCTACCTCAGTTCGATGAGGAGGCACCAGAGCCCATACCTCCCTCGCGCAAGGCGGACCGACCACCCCGCGGTCGGGATAAAACGGCAACTCAAGCCGAACAACAGCCTGCCCCACTGACTCGTAAAAGCAGAGACAAAACAGCTCGGGACTACACATACGACCATCGCCAGGACCTGGACAGTAGAGCAGGACACACTAGATCGCAAGGACGCTTTCCAACTCAGGATAACGGCTACATATTCGGACGTGACAAACCTAGTCACGCCCGGGCCGATAACCGCAGGCGGCCTTCATCGGAGGTGCACCGTGATGCGGCCCGATATAGAGGCGCCGCACACCCTCTTTGCTTCACAGATGAAGTACTGGATCATGAATTCCCTGAAGGGTTCAAGCCCGTCAATATTTAATCATATGACGGAACAACCGATCCCACAGTATGGGTCAAAGATTTTATTCTCCACATCCATATGGCCCGAGGAGACCATCTCCATGCCATCAAATACCTCCCACTAAAACTAAAAGGGCCAGCTAGACACTGGTTAAATAGCCTGCCTGAAAATTCTATCGGCAGTTGGGAGAACTTGGAAGAAGCTTTTCTTGACAACTTCCAAGGTACTTACGTCCGGCCAGCAGATGCCGATGACTTAAGTCATATAGTTCAACAACCTGGAGAACCAGCCAGAAATTTCTGGACTAGGTTCCTAACCAAAAAGAACCAAATCGTTGACTATCCGGATGCCAAAGCCCTAGCGGCCTTCAAACACAGCATCCGTGGCGAATGGCTCGCCCGCCACCTCAGCCAAGAAAAGCCGAAGTCTATGGCAGCCCTCACGGCACTCATGACCCGCTTTTGCGCGGGTGAAGATAGTTGGCTGGCTCGTAGTAAAAACACAGCCAACGAGGCAGGCCCCTCCGAGGCCAAAAACAGCACCAACAAGACCTGGCACAATAGACACAAACGCCGAAGTAATGGCAATAACACCGATGACACTGCAGTTCACGCCGGATTCAGTGGCTCCAAGCCTGGCCAGCGAAAGAAACCTTATAAAAGGAACAACGAGGGACCATCCAGCTTGGACCGCATACTCGATAGTCCGTGCCAGATACATGGCACCCCAGGCAAACAAGCCAATCATACCAACAGAGATTGCCGGGTCTTCAAGCAAGCCAGCAAGTCAAATACTAGGAGCAAGGAAATGGGATCACAACGCGAGGACGACGATGAAGAGCCCCGGCAGCCGAACACTGGGTGACAAGAAATTTCCCCCTCAAGACAAAACGGTGAACATGATATATACTACACACATACCCAAAAGGGAGCGCAAGCGTGCACTCAGGGACGTCTATGCGGCAGAGCCAGTCGCCCCAAAATTCAATCTGTGGTCGTCATTTCCGATCACCTTTGATCGTCGAGATCATCCAACTAGTATCCGTCATGGCGGTTCGGCCGCACTGGTCCTTGACCCAATCATCGACGGATTTCACCTAACGCGAGTCCTAATGGACGGTGGCAGCAGCCTCAACCTGCTCTATCAGGATACAGTGCGCAAGATGGGCATCAATCCCTCACGAATCAAACCCATAAAGACTACCTTTAAAGGAGTCATACCAGGCGTAGAGGCCCGTTCTACAGGCTCAATCATGCTGGAAGTGGTCTTCGGCTCCCCGGATAACTTCCGAAGCGAAGAGCTAATCTTTGATATCGTCCCCTTCCGCAGCGGCTACCACGCACTGCTCGGACGAACCGCGTTCGCTAGATTCAACGCGGTGCCACACTACGCTTATCTCAAGCTCAAGATGCCCGGTCCACGCGGCGTCATAACAGTCAATGGAAACACGGAACGCTCCCTCCGTACTGAGGAGCACACAGCCGCCCTAGCAGCAGAGGTACAGAACGGCCTTCTCAAGCAGAACTATAATCCGGCTGCCAAGCCCCCGGATATCGTTAAGAGGGTCCAGACTACACTGCAACAGGACAGCTCGGCTCGTAAAGAGCTTGACTGGCAATTCGGCCTCCGTCCCACGCGTACATAACTACGCGCCCAAAAAATATGGACGGAGGCATAGCTAGCTCACGATCCACAGTGCGGCTCAACCGACCCCAGGATTCGCGTACCTTTTCTTTTCCATTTCAGGTCCCTTCTCTATTTTCGAGGTTTCTTCTGACGACCCGTTTGTCGGACACACCAAGGAGGCAAGGAGCTTTGGCGCACAAGGGAACCCCTAGGTGGCCTCCGTTAACGATTGTTATACCTGTTTTACATACCCGCACGCAGCTCGCACTTGGTCTTGGCATGTTAAATAGCCTTTTTTGCTTATCGTATTACATGAACAAATACGCCTCGACGTATCAATCACATTATAAAAATAAAGGGCAGCGTCAGTTTTTATTTAATCTTCTCATTTTTCCTTTGTATTTATTACTCGTTGCACGCGTACATTCTGGTATGTATTACTACGCCAGGGGCTTCATCACGCCCCGCATTACAACAACAAAAGTCCGAACACTTTTACAGTACAGTTCGGCACCCCGAACTTATAGCATTATATGCATCGGCTCTGAATCATGTCTTTGGTCAATAGTTGGGTTGCCCGGCTCCTGTGTTTGCTACCTTACATTCCGCTATACCGGCTAGGGTAGTAAAGGGAGAACTACTGCGATTGTGTCCCGGTTTGTCTTGACGAGCACCTCAGTAGAGAAAGCCGAAAACTGACTGTCATGATGTGGCGAGAGTTGGTCAGCTGTTCGAGAGGTCTCAAATCCCTAGAGATTTTTTCCGCTTTATGCGAGGAATCGATTTTCTCCGATTAGGCGTACATAACGCCCCTAGTTCGGCCTTCCGAACACCAGGGGCTTCGCCGAAATTTTCATGGTCAAACTCCGATGGCTAAGTGAGGGTAATAAAGGCCGTATAGTCTGATTGCCTTGTTCATTGCGCTAAACACCTCCTTTAAGGACCAGAATGTGGAGTAAAGAGTGTTTAGATTTATCCCGAACACCCCCGTACTATCTACGTGGGGGCAGAAGCCGACGGCTGGTCAACCCTCAGATGTTAATAAACGGCCGCACAGGAGGTAAAATTTAATCACAAGCATCATATTACATACCAATCTTGTTTCATATTACAGGACAACCCGAATGTTTTCATGGGAATATCACGTCCTTCGCACATTGCTCTGCCCCAAGGCGGGATCCCTCCAGGACACCGTCGAAATACAGCTCGGGTCGCCGATGCTCCTTGCCGTCAGGTGGCCCTTCGGTCATCAACTTCTTGGCATCCATCTTCGCCTAGTGCGTCTTGACATGCGCGAATGCCATCCGTGCACCCTCAATGCAGACCGACCGCTTCACGACTTCAAGCCGTGGACAGGCACTCACAAGCCAATTCACAAGTCCGAAGTAGCTGCCGGGCACGGGCTCGGCAGGCCACAGACGGACTATCAGGTCCTTCATGGCTAACTCGACCAACTTGTGCAGCTCGACCAGTTGTTTCAACTGGTCGCTAAAGGGCACCGGACGTTCTGGTCCAAGATATTGAGACCAAAACAGCTTCTTCGTAGACATCCCTTCTTCGGCTCGGTAGAACTCAACAACATCTGTTATGTTGCGCGGCAGATCTGTAAATGCCGCTGGAAAACACAAGTTCGGGTAAGTACAAGGACCGTTTCCTTTGCATACTTGCCTTGCATAGTGACAGCCTTACCCGCCGCAATCTTCTTGGCCGCCTGGATTTCCTAGAGGGCGCTCTGGGCTTCGGCTCGGGCATCTTGTGCGCTCTGGCGGGCCTTAGCAAGTTTGGATTCTTGTGCCTTAGAATCACGCTCCAAGGACTCATACTTCTTGATGGCGTCCTGGAGCTCTTGCTGACCCTGGCCTCGTGCTTCTCGTGTGCGGCACGTTCCTTGGCCGCTTTTTCTTCAGCCTCGGCTAACGCCTTTTTAAGGGCCACCACCTCGGTCGTGGCCCCTAGTAAAGTTCATGACACTTTAGTCAGCTGGAACCATTTATTCTTCAATATACACACAGGTTACTGCATACCTTGGCTATCCTCCAGCTGCTTCTTCATGAGGCCGAGCTCTTCCTCGGCCCGCTTCAGTTTCTGCTTCAGTCCGGAGACCTCTGCGGTTTGAGCGGTAGCAACCCGCAACGAGGCCTGCTTATTCACATAGACACCTTATGTTAGACTCCTGCGAAAATTATTTTTGATCCTCTGTTCGGCTTTTTCTTTCCGGACACCGAACAGAGCATTAGGGGCTACTGTCTACGCTGTGATATTCTTCTTATTATTACATTACCCACCTCAAAGCCTGCTAGAAGGCTAGTGCAAGCTTCGGTCAATCCGTTTTTGGCGGACCGAACCCTTTCAATCACCGTACCCATATGGGAACGGTGCTCATCCACAATGGAGGCGCCTTGCAGCGCTTCCAGTACACGATCCGGCGCCTTCGGTTGGATAGAAGTCACCGGTAGCACACCCCCTCTTTTTGGGAAAAGCCGTTTGCCGGATTCCGGAGCTGTATAGGTCTCCGGAATAGAATCCGGCTGAGGGTTGAGTAGAACTCGGCCCACACCGTCCGTCTCCGTAGGGGCTTTTTCCCCCATATATCCGGCGGCCCGGGAGTCATCCTGGTGCGCCACCCTAACGATCTCCGGAGCCTTCCCCTGGTTCGAGGAGGCCCTTTGGGATGCCTCCTTGTCATCACCCTTGGCCGAAGGGGAGTAAGCGGGTGGCAGTGACATGCTGGCCCTCTCCTTTGGGTCCAGTGAACCTTCTGATGAAGATCGCGGAGAATTGTCCCGAGCTGGACTACAATAACACGATTCAAACATATCAATATTGCAAGGCGGAAAGGATGGATGTTCGGGTGTGCATAAAGATTTTTGATACTTACGATGCGGCCCGAGGCTTGGCCCGGGAAGGCCGCTCCGGACTGCTATCGACGTCCCACACGGAGCTATCCGCGGGGAAGCCTTTCCCCCTCTTGGGTGCCTTCGCCTCCAGATTTGTGGAGGCCGTTCTCTTATTCCTCCCCACCTCGGGTGGGGAGTCATCTTCCTCTTCCTCCTCCTCGTCATCGTCCTCGGCGGACGAAGAGCGAGTCTCCTCTTCGGACATCACGTCCGGAGCGCCTTTTCGGCGAAGGCCCCTCCAGGCCCCTTTGGCCGCTTTCTTGGCCGTCTTCTCCGGCACCTCATAAGGTGCTGGAAACAGCATTTTCATTAGTAATGGAAATTCGGGGTCTTCGGGCAGCGGAGCTGGACAGTTAATCCCCCCTGCTACCTCGATCCAGGCCTAAAAACATGGATAGGAAGGCTTAGGATTTTTCCTCAAAATATGCTAGTAAAGGGTATGCCTTGAAAACATGAAACAACTTACCGAATTAGCCTGGCGTTTTAAGCTGAGCCCGCGATCCTCGGTCGTGGGCGGTGGTGTCTCGCCGGCCTTGAAGAGCACTTTCCAGATGTCTTCGTGCGTCGTGCCGAAGAGCTCTAGTAGCATCTGGTGCTTGGCCGGATCGTACTCCCACAGGTAGCAAGTCCGACGTTGGCACGGAAGAACCCGACGAATGAGCATGACCTGGATCACGTTGACGAGCTTGATTTTCCTGTCTATCATGTTCTGGACACACGTCTGGAGCCTAGTCAGCTCGCTCGAGGGACCCCAGGTTAGGCCCTGAAGGAAATATGCCCTAGAGGCAATAATAAAATATTATATATTTCCTTATATCATGATAAATGTTTATTATTCATGCTAGAATTGTATTAACCGGAAACATAATACATGTGTGAATACATAGACATACAGAGTGTCACTAGTATGCCTCTACTTGACTAGCTCATTAATCAAAGATGGTTATGTTTCCTAGCCATAGACATGAGTTTCATTTGATTAACGGGATCACCTCATTAGGAGAATGACGTGATTGACATGACCCATTCCATTAGCTTAGCACCCGATCGTTTAGTATGTTGCTATTGCTTTCTTCATGACTTATACATGTTCCTATGACTATGAGATTATGCAACTCCCGTTTACTGGAGGAACACTTTGTGTGCTACCAAACATCACAACGTAAATGGGTGATTATAAAGGTGCTCTACAGGTGTCTCCAAAGGTATTTGTTGGGTTGGCATATTTCGAGATTAGGATTTGTCACTCCAATTGTCGGAGAGGTATCTCTGGGCCCACTCGGTAATGCACATCACTATAAGCCTTGCAAGCATTGTGACTAATGAGTTAGTTGCGGGATGATGTATTACTGAATGAGTAAAGAGACTTGCCGGAAACGAGATTGAACTAGGTATCGAGATACCGACGATCGAATCTCGGGCAAGTAACATACCGATGACAAAGGGAACAACGTATGTTGTTATGCAGTTTGACCGATAAAGATCTTCGTAGAATATGTGGGAACCAATATGAGCATCCAGGTTCCGCTATTGGTTATTGACCGGAGAGGTGTCTCGGTCATGTCTACATAGTTCTCGAACCCGTAGGGTCCGCACGCTTAATGTTACGATGACAGTTATATTATGAGTTTATATGTTTTGATGTACCGAAGGTTGTTCGGAGTCCTGGATGTGATCACGGACATGACGAGGAGTCTCGAAATGGTCGAGACATAAATATTGATATATTGGACGACTATATTCGGACACCGGAAGTGTTCCGGAGAAGTTTCGGATTAAACCGGAGTGCCGGAGGGTTACCGGAACCCCCGGGGAAGTATTGGGCCTTAGTGGGCCTTGAGGGGACCGAGAGGGCAGCAGCCAGGAGGTGGTGCGCCCCCCTCCTAGGAGGAATCCTAGTTGGACTAGGAGAGGGGGGCGCAGCCCCCTTTCCCTCTCTCTCTCCCTCTCTTTCCTTCCCCCCCTCTTTTCCTAGTTGGACTAGGAAAGGGGAGTCATACTCCTACTAGGAGGAGGACTCCCCCCCTCTCCTTGGCGCGCCTAGGGCAGCCGGCCTCCCCCTTGCTCCTTTATATACGGGGGCAGGGGGGGCACCTCTAAACACACTTGATATACGATATTTTAGCCGTGTGCGGTGCCCTCCTCCACCATGTTACACCTCGATAATACCGTTGCGGAGCTTAGGCGAAGCCCTGCGTCGGTGGAACATCATCATCGTCACCACGCCGTCGTGCTGACAAAACTCTCCCTCAACACTCGGCTGGATCGGAGTTCGAGGGACGTCATCGAGCTGAACGTGTGTAGAACTCGGAGGTGCCGTGCGTTCGGTACTTCATCGGTCGGATCGTGAAGACGTACGACTACATCAACCGCGTTGTGATAACGCTTCCGCTGTCGGTCTACGAGGGTACGTGGACAACACTCTCCCCTCTCGTTGCTATACATCACCATGATCTTGCGTGTGCGTAGGAATTTTTTTGAAATTACTACGTTCCCCAACAGTGGTATCAGAGCCTGGTTTTATGCGTTGATGCTATGCACGAGTAGAACACAAGTGAGTTGTGGGCGATATAAGTCATACTGCTTACCAGCATGTCATACTTTGGTTCAGCGGTATTGTGAGATGAAGCGGCCCGGACCGACATTACGTGTACGCTTACCCGAGACTGGTTTCACCGTTGCGAGCACTCGTTGCTTAAAGGTGACCGGCGGGTGTCTGTCTCTCTCACTTTAGTTGAACCGAGTGTGGCTACGCCCGGTCCTTGCGAAGGTTAAAACAGCACCAACTTGACAAACTATCGTTATGGTTTTGATGCGTAGGTAAGAACGGTTCTTGCTAAGCCCGTAGCAGCCACGTAAAACTTGCAACAACAAAGTAGAGGACGTCTAACTTGTTTTTGCAGGGCATGTTGTGATGTGATATGGTCAAGACATGATGTGATATAATTTGTTGTATGAGATGATCATGTTTTTTAACCGAGTTATCGGCAACTGGCAGGAGCCATATGGTTGTCGCTTTATTGTATGAGATGCAATCACCATGTAATAGTTTTACTTTATCACTAAGCGGTAGCGATAGTCGTAAAATCAATTAGTTGGCAAGACGACAACGATACTACGATGGAGATCAAGGTGTCGTGCCGGTGACGATGGTGATCATGACGGTGCTTCGGAGATGGAGATCACGAACACGGTGCTTCGGAGATGGAGATCACAAGCACAAGATGATGATGGCCATATCATATCACTTATATTGATTGCATGTGATGTTAATCCTTTATGCATCTTATCTTGCTTTGATTGACGGTAGCATTATAAGATGATCTCTCACTAAAATTTCAAGATAAAAGTGTTCTCCCTGAGTATGCACCGTTGAGAAAGTTCTTCGTGTTGAGACACCACGTGATGATCGGGTGTGATAGGCTCTACGTTCAAATACAACGGGTGCAAAACAATTGCACACGCGGAATACTCAGGTTAAACTTGACGAGCCTAGCATATGCAGATATGGCCTCGGAACACAGAGACCGAAAGGTCGAGCGTGAATCATATAGTAGATATGATCAACATAGTGATGTTCACCATTGAAACTACTCCATCTAACGTGATGATCGGACATGGTTTAGTTGATTTGGATCACGTAATCACTTAGATGATTAGAGGGATATCTATCTAAGTGGGAGTTCTTAAGTAATATGATTAATTGAACTTAAATTTATCATGAACTTAGTACCTGATAGTATCTTGCTTGTCTATGTTAATTGTAGATAAATGGCCCGTGCTGTTGTTCCGTTGAATTTTAATGCGTTCCTTGAGAAAGCTAAGTTGAAAGATGATGGTAGCAATTACATGGACTGGGTCCGTAATTTGAGGATTATCCTCATTGCTGCACAGAAGAATTACGTCCTGGAAGCACCGCTAGGTGCCAGGCCTCCTGCAAGAGCAACGCCAGAAGTTATGAATGTCTGGCAGAGCAAAGCTGATGACTACTCAATAGTTCAGTGTGCCATGCTTTACGGCTTAGAACCGGGTCTTCAACGACGTTTTGAACGTCATGGAGCATATGAGATGTTCCAGGAGTTGAAGTTAATATTTCAAGCAAATGCCCGGATTGAGAGATATGAAGTCTCCAATAAGTTCTATAGCTGCAAGATGGAAGAGAATAGTTCTGTCAGTGAGCATATACTCAGAATATCTGGGTATAATAATCACTTGATTCAACTGGGAGTTCAACTTCCGGATGATTGCGTCATTGACAGAATTCTTCAATCACTGCCACCAAGCTACAAGAGCTTCGTGATGAACTATAACATGCAAGGGATGGATAAGACAATTCCCGAGCTCTTCGCAATGCTAAAGGCAGCGGAGGTAGAAATCAAAAAGGAGCATCAAGTGTTGATGGTCAGTAAAACCACTAGTTTCAAGAAAAAGGGCAAAGGGAAGAAGAAAGGGAACTTCAAGAAGAACAGCAAGCAAGTTGCTGTTCAGGAGAAGAAATCCAAGTCTGGACCTAAGCCTGAAACTGAGTTCTTCTACTGTAAGCACACTGGTCACTGGAAGCGGAACTGCCCCAAGTATTTGGCGGATAAGAAGGATGGCAAGGTTAACAAAGGTATATGTGATATACATGTTATTGATGTGTACCTTACTAATACTCGCAGTAGCACCTGGGTATTTGATACTGGTTCTGTTGCTAATATTTGCAACTCGAAACAGGGGCTACGGATTAAGCGAAGATTGGCTAAGGATGAGGTGACGATGTGCGTGGGAAATGGTTCCAAAGTCAATGTGATCGCCGTCGGCACGCTACCTGTACATCTACCTTCGGGATTAGTTTTAGACCTAAATAATTGTTATTTGGTGCCAGCGTTGAGCATGAACATTATATCTGGATCTTGTTTAATGCGAGACGGGTATTCATTTAAATCAGAGAATAATGGTTGTTCTATTTATATGAATAATATCTTTTATGGTCATGCACCCTTGAAGAGTGGTCTATTTTAATGAATCTCGATAGTAGTGATACACATATTCATAATGTCGAAGCCAAAAGATGCAAAGTTGATAATGACAGTGCAACTTATTTGTGGCACTGCCGTTTGGGTCATATCGGTGTAAAGCGCATGAAGAAACTCCATACTGATGGAATTTTGGAATCACTTGATTTTGAATCACTTGGTACTTGCGAACCGTGCCTCATGGGCAAGATGACCAAAACACCGTTCTCCAGAACTATGGAGAGAGCAACAGATTTGTTGGAAATCATACATACAGATGTATGTGGTCCGATGAATATTGAGGCTCGTGGCGGATATCGTTATTTTCTCACCTTCACAGATGATTTGAGCAGATATGGGTATATCTACTTAATGAAACATAAGTCTGAAACATTTGAAAAGTTCAAAGAATTTCAGAGTGAAGTTGAAAATCATCGTAACAAGAAAATAAAATTCCTACGATCTGATCGTGGAGGAGAATATTTGAGTTATGAGTTTGGCCTACATTTGAAACAATGCGGAATAGTTTCGCAACTCACGCCACCCGGAACACCACAGCGTAATGGTGTGTCCGAACGTCATAATCGTACTTTATTAGTGTCAGGACCCCGATTCTAAGTCACACCGATCTAGCCTGTAACACCTCATATCACTTTGCGGCCTCACGCACGGTATTCCCACGGGTGTCGCCTTACCATGGCCCGGGACCGTTTGCGCCTTTTGGCTCACGTATATGATAGTGTCGCTAGCATCCATATGACAGAGAACCCGGGCCGACATGGCTAGTCATGAACCCAAAGTGGCACTAACTTACGGGGACAGGCATACATGAATCAACATCGAGCATGTCGGTCAGCAACGTGTGAATCCGGGCTGTAGCACTGGGCTAACAGGACTCCGGGAACCCGGGCTGTAGCAGGCTAGGTAGGACTCCGGATGTCACCGCGTGACATTTCCCCGAAGGGACAGACACAGGAACGAAGTGAATCACATGCCGGCCAGTCAAGTGTTCCGGAACAGTAGTGCTGGGCTAGCAGGACTCCGGTGAACCGGGCTGTAGCGGACTACTATGGCTCATGGAAGCACAAGACTACATTTCCCCATAAGAGAGGCTACCAAGGATAAACAACTAGATTGTCGGATCCCACACATACCAAGCATTTCAATCATACACACAATATGCTCGCTATGTGCAAATACAACATGGCATCACAACTAGACTCTATGACTCAGAGTATTTATTCATTAGGCTCCGAAGAGCCAGATATTACAAACATGGGTCTCTCGACCCAGCATTCAGAGCATACAAGTCAAACACATGCGGAAGCTTAACATGTCTGAGTACAGACATCTACAAATGAAAAAGGCTGAGAAGCCTGACTATCTACCAGATCCTGCCGAGGGCACAAGATCGTAGCTGAGGTATCAAGCTAAACGTCGAAGTCCACACGGAACTACTAGCGAGACTGACGTCTCTCTGCAAAACATAGAATAAGCAAACGTGAGTACAAATGTACCCAGCAAGACTTACATCATAACTATCTACATATGCATCGGTATCAACAAAGGGGGTGGTGGAGTTTAACTGCAGCAAGCCAGCTTTGACTCAGTGGCTAACCTGAACTACGACTGCAAGCAACTCTTTTGAGGTGGCGCACACGAGTCCACATATTCACCAAATCAATACACCACTATGGATCCGCTTCCGTCTCCCTACGAGAACGCCATCCATAGCACTCACGCTTATCTTGCGCATTTTAGAGTATCCACTTTCACTTGTCTATGAACTGTTATAGGCAACCCAGAAGTCCTTTACCGCGGAAACGGCTATTCGAATAGATCATATTAACCCTGTAGGGGTGTACTTCGTCACACACGCTCTCACCACTTACCGCCGTTTACACAGCATGTACTCGGCAACCTTCAAGCGGAAGCCCAGCGAGGGTGTCGACCACAGCCTACCTAAACACTCAAGTCTCTAGCCCAGGTTTATCGCCTATTCAGGTTCCATCCGCAGGGAGTCCGGCCGAGGTTTCCACATACGGCCCCGAACGATGTGTACAGGGTTCCGAGACACCAAACGGGCGCCCGGCATGCCCGGCCACGTGCCTACCGCATCACAGCCCACCCCTCGGGTCAGCGCTGCCCACGGCCTCCAGCATACTACAAACACCAGAAACTACTTGCAACTCCTGGACAGAGGACAAGGGTGATTAAGAAGCCGAGAGGGTCCATTGGTTTCAGGCCCAATGCGTGGTAGTAACTGTATCATGGATCACAAACACAGAACTCAGTTCCTGAGCACGGCTTCAATGAGACAACCCACCATGTACTCCTACATGGCCTCTCACTGCTACCTTTACCAAATCGTGTTCACACACTTAGCTCACACACAGTAGGACATGTTCATCACCATTCCAACTCATCCCCGATGAATCAGACCTGACACAACTCTAAGCAATAGCAGGCATGACAAACAAGCATGAATGAGTAGGCACATCAAGGCTCAAACAACTCCTACTCATGCTAGTGGGTTTCATCTATTTACTGTGGCAATGACAGGTCATGCAGAGGATAAGGGGTTCAACTACCGCAGCAAGTAACAGATGAATCATTGTTGTCCTAATGCAGTAAAAGAGAGCAGGAGCGAGAGAGTGGGATTGTATCGGAATGAACAAGCGGGTTTTGCTTGCCTGGCACTTCTGAAGATGATATAGCTCTTCATCGGTGTCATCGAACTCATCGTCGGAACATACGTCTACCGAGGGGGAACAATTACCGGCAACAGAGAGGAAACACAATCAATGCAATGCAACAATATGATGCATGAATGTGACATGGCAATATGCTGTGATTTGAGCTAATGCAGCTAGCAACGATTTAAATGGAGTTGGTTTGAACACTAGATTCAAATTTGAACTCCACATGAGGCATTTCAAATACCATTGATTCAAATTGTCATATACAGTGGTTGTAAGTTTTTCAAACATGCATGAGAATGCCATAAACAGATTCTTCATATTTTTTGATAATTTTTCATATATAAATTATTTCATTTGGAGTTACGGTTGATTTTCTATGATTTTTAGAAGTTTAGGCTATTTTCTGGATTTTCTAATTATTTAGAATTAAACTAATTCCGGAAAATGCATTACTGCGTCAGCACTACGTCAGCATGACGTGAGCGAGTCAACGGGGCAGCCCAGGTCAAACTGACCAGTGGGGCCCGCGTGTCAGTGGCTAACTGAACTAACCTAGTTAGATTAGCACTAACCTAGGTTAAACTAATTAAGTTTAAACCTAAACTAGATTAATTAGCCGGGAGGGGCCCGCATGTCATAGACTCAAGGGAGGTCAAATCCCCTGGTCAACCGGGGCTAACCCACCGGCGGTCAAAGCGGTCAACCCGCCGGCGTTTAGCCGCCGGCGAGGCCGAACGCGGCGGAGGGCATCGGGAATCGCCCACAGGCGACCATTTGCACGACGGAGAGGCTCTACGTGACGAGGAGACTCATCCGCGTCCAGTGGTGCTCACAGCAGTAGCTCTAGTGGCCTAAAGCGATGGCGACGGCGACTTGTGCGGCGGCCGGAGTTCGGGCGTCAAGCGGATCGGCGTTGCATGGAACGGCAGGAGCCGCGGGTGGTCGCGGTCGACTCCTGGGAACGTGCTGAGCACGGTGGCGCGCTCGGTTGTGAGCTTGCGCGGCTGTGGCCACGGCTACGCCATAGCCGGCGGCGAGATGCTTCGGTCACGGTTGGGGATCGGGGCTAGAGGACGAACGCGTCGACGGGGAGAGGGGCGAGGGGCGTAGGAGCTCACAGCGGTTCCGCAGGGTTGGTCAGTGGGCTCGGGGAGAGGCCGGAGCAAGCGGGGCGGCGATGAAGATCTCCGGCGTTGGGAGGTTGAAGACGACGACATGGAGGCACTCAGGGGCGTCCGGCGTTGCACAGCTCGACGAGGAGGAAGAGGGGTACTAGGCGGAGCTCTTGGGCATCTCAGGGCGTCGCCGGGATGGCGGTGTCCGTGGTGGTGGCGAGCGGCGGCGACGGAGGCGTTCGGGCGGAAAGAACAGAGGAGGGGGAGAGCGTTCGGGGGAGAGAGAGAGCCGGACGGCTCTGGGGTCGCATGGCATCGTCCAGACGCGTCGAGGCGGAGCCAGGCAGGCAGGGAGGGAGGAGGTGGCCGCGGCGTGTAGCTGCGCGCGTCGGGCACGCGCCCTCGCCTACTGGCACGAGGAGGAAGGCGACAGGAGAGCGCCTGGTGGGCTGGGCCGCCAGCTGGGCCGGCCAGGTGGCTTTGGTGGGTGCCAGGTAGGTATCTTCTCTCTCTTCTTTCTGTTGTTGATTTAGTAAAATACTAAACCACTACTAAAACTTCTGAAAATATTTGTGGGCACAATTAGAATTATTTCCAATAGCCCTCAACTAGTTTCAGAATTATTAGAGCATTTAAAATATTTATAGGATTTAAATGCTCCAATTCAAATACAATATGAGTTAATTCAAAAATCCAAAAATGACCTAAAATATATTCATCATTTTTGGCAGAGGTTTTCACCTTAACCAGAAATCATGAACTTTTCTTAGGGACATTTTGGGACTTATTGAAAAATATTTTATTTGATCCTATTTGAATTCTTCCTGATGCTAGGGTTTGATCAATCCCCATTTCAACTTAAGTAAAAATTGAACATGATGCAACAGACAAGTGCTAGCCTAGTGCAAGGTAAGGCTAGGGATGTGACAACTAGATATGGTGTGATCTATGATGTCTCTTACTGATTTACCGCTATCGTTTTGGGGTTATGCTTTAGAGACGGCTGCATTCACTCTAAATAGGATACCATCGAAATCCGTTGAGACGACGCCTTATGAACTATGGTTTGGCAAGAAACCAAAGTTGTCGTATCTTAAAGTTTGGGGTTGCGATGCTTATGTGAAGAAACTTCAACCTGATAAGCTCGAACCTAAATCGGAGAAATGTGTCTTCATTGGATACCCAAAGGAGACTGTTGGGTACACCTTCTATCACAGATCCGAAGGCAAGATATTCGTTGCTAAGAATGGATCCTTTCTAGAGAAGGAGTTTCTCTCGAAAGATGTGAGTGGGAGGAAAGTAGAACTTGATGAGGTAACTGTACCTGCTCCCTTATTGGAAAGTAGATCATCGCAGAAATCAGTTTCCGCGACACCTACACCAATTAGTGAGGAAGTTAATGATAATGATCATAAAACTTCAGATCAAGTTATTACTGAACCTCATAGGTCAACTAGATCAAGATCCGCACCAGAGTGGTACGGCAATCCTGTTCTGGAGGTCATGTTACTAGACCATGACGAACCTACGAACTATGAAGAAGCGATGGTGAGCCCAGATTCCGCAAAATGGCTTGAAGCCATGAAATCCGAGATGGGATCCATGTATGAGAACAAAGTATGGACTTTGGTTGACTTGCCCGATGGTCGGCAAGCCATTGAAAATAAATGGATCTTCAAGAAGAAGACTGACGCTGATGGTAATGTTACTGTCTATAAAGCTCGACTTGTTGCAAAAGGTTTTCAACAAGTTCAAGGGATTGACTACGATGAGACCTTCTCACCCATAGCGATGCTTAAGTCTGTCCGAATCATGTTAGCCATTGCCGCATTTTATGATTATGAAATTTGGCAAATGGATGTCAAAACTGCATTCCTGAATGGATTTCTGGAAGAAGAGTTGTATATGATGCAACCGGAAGGTTTTGTCGATCCAAAGAGAGCTAACAAAGTGTGCAAGCTCCAGCGATCCATTTATGGACTGGTGCAAGCCTCTCGGAGTTGGAATAAACGCTTTGATAGTGTGATCAAAGCATTTGGTTTTATACAGACTTTTGGAGAAGCCTGTATTTACAAGAAAGTGAGTGGGAGCTCGATAGCATTTCTGATATTATATGTGGATGACATATTACTGATTGGAAATGATATAGAATTTCTTGATAGCATAAAGGGATACTTGAATAAGAGTTTTTCAATGAAAGACCTCGGTGAAGCTGCATATATATTAGGCATTAAGATCTATAGAGATAGATCAAGACGCTTAATTGGACTTTCACAAAGCACATACCTTGACAAAGTTTTGAAGAAGTTCAAAATGGATCAAGCAAAGAAAGGGTTCTTGCCTGTACTACAAGGTGTGAGATTGAGTAAGACTCAATGCCCGACCACTGCAGAAGATAGAGAGAAGATGAAAGATGTTCCTATGCTTCAGCCATAGGCTCTATCATGTATGCAATGCTGTGTACCAGACCTGATGTGTCCCTTGCTATAAGTTTAGCAGGAAGGTACCAAAGTAATCCAGGAGTGGATCACTGGACAGCAGTCAAGAACATCCTGAAATACCTGAAAAGGACTAAGGATATGTTTCTCGTTTATGGAGGTGACAAAGAGCTCATCGTAAGTGGTTACGTTGATGCAAGCTTTGACATTGATCCGGACGATTCGAAATCGCAAACCGGATACGTATTTACATTGAACGGTGGAGCTGTCAGTTGGTGCAGTTCTAAGCAAAGTGTCATGGCGGGATCTACGTGTGAAGCGGAATACATAGCTGCTTCAGAAGCAGCAAATGAAGGAGTCTGGATGAAGGAGTTCATATCCGATCTAGGTGTCATACAAAAGAACATCGGGACCAATGAAAATCTTTTGTGACAATACTGGTGCAATTGCCTTAGCAAAGGAATCCAGATTTCACAAGAGAACCAAGCACATCAGAAGATGCTTCAATTCCATCCGAGATTTAGTCCAGGTGGGAGACATAGAAATTTGCAAGATACATACGGATCTGAATGTTGCAGACCCGTTGACTAAGCCTCTTCCACGAGCAAAACATGATCAGCACCAAGACTCCATGGGTGTAAGAATCATTACTATGTAATCTAGATTATTGACTCTAGTGCAAGTGGGAGACTGAAGGAAATATGCCCTAGAGGCAATAATAAAGTATTATATATTTCTTTATATCATGATAAATGTTTATTATTCATGCTAGAATTGTATTAACCGGAAACATAATACATGTGTGAATACATAGACAAACAGAGTGTCACTAGTATGCCTCTACTTGACTAGCTCGTTAATCAAAGATGGTTATGTTTCCTAGCCATAGACATGAGTTGTCATTTGATTAACGGGATCACCTCATTAGGAGAATGACGTGATTGACATGACCCATTCCGTTAGCTTAGCACCCAATCGTTTAGTATGTTGCTATTGCTTTCTTCATGACTTATACATGTTCCTATGACTATGAGATTATGCAACTCCCGTTTACCAGAGGAACACTTTGTGTGCTACCAAACGTCACAACGTAAATGGGTGATTATAAAGGTGCTCTACAGGTGTCTCCAAAGGTATTTGTTGGGTTGGCGTATTTCGAGATTAGGATTTGTCACTCCGATTGTCGGAGAGGTATCTCTGGGCCCACTCGGTAATGCACATCACTATAAGCCTTGCAAGCATTGTGACTAATGAGTTAGTTGCGGGATGATGTATTACGGAACGAGTAAAGAGACTTGCCGGTAACGAGATTGAACTAGGTATCGAGATACCGACGATCGAATCTCGGGCAAGTAACATACCGATGACAAAGGGAACAACGTATGTTGTTATGCGGTTTGACCGATAAAGATCTTCCTAGAATATGTGGGAACCAATATGAGCATCTAGGTTCCGCTATTGGTTATTGACCGGAGAGGTGTCTCGGTCATGTCTACATAGTTATCGAACCCGTCGGGTCCGCACGCTTAACGTTACGATGACAGTTATATTATGAGTTTATATGTTTTGATGTACCGAAGGTTGTTCGGAGTCCCGGATGTGATCACGGACATGACGAGGAGTCTCGAAATGGTCGAGACATAAAGATTGATATATTGGACGACTATATTCGGACACCGGAAGTGTTCCGGAGAAGTTTCGGATTAAACCGGAGTGCCGGAGGGTTACCGGAACCCCCCGGGGAAGTATTGGGCCTTAGTGGGCCTTGAGGGGAGCGAGAGGGCAGCAGCCAGGAGGTGGTGCGCCCCCCCCAGGAGGAATCCTAGTTGGACTAGGAGAGGGGGGCGCAGCCCCCTTTCCCTCTCCCTCTCCCTCTCTTTCCTTCCCCCCCTCTTTTCCTAGTTGGACTAGGAAAGGGGAGTCCTACTCCTACTAGGAGGAGGACTCCCCCCCTCTCCTTGGCGCGCCTAGGGCAGCCGGCCTCCCCCTTGCTCCTTTATATACGGGGGCAGGGGGCACCTCTAAACACACTTGATATACGATATTTTAGCCGTGTGCGGTGCCCTCCTCCACCATATTACACCTCGATAATACCGTTGTGGAGCTTAGGCGAAGCCCTGCATCGGTGGGACATCATCATCGTCACCACGCCGTCGTGCTGACGAAACTCTCCCTCAACACTCGGCTGGATCGGAGTTCGAGGGACGTCATCGAGCTGAACGTGTGTAGAACTCGGAGGTGCCGTGCGTTCGGTACTTGATCGGTCGGATCATGAAGACGTACGACTACATCAACCGCGTTGTGATAACGCTTCCGCTGTCGGTCTACGAGGGTACGTGGACAACACTCTCCCCTCTCGTTGCTATACATCACCATGATCTTGTGTGTGCGTAGGAAATTTTTTGAAATTACTACGTTCCCCAACAGGCCCCTCTCTTGCCAGGAGGTGAGCCGCATCGGGATTCCGGATCGGAATTCGGGGGCCGCCGCCCAGTCAGTGTCGCGCGGCTCGGTGATGTAGAACCACCCCGATTGCCACCCCTTCACCGTTTCCGCAAAGGAGCCTTCGGGCCAGGTAACATTGGGCATCTTACCCACCATGGCGCCTCCGCACTCTACTTGTTGGCCGCTCACCACTTTCGGCTTCACATTAAAGGTCTTCAGCCATAGGCCGAAATGAGGTGGGATGCGGAGGAAGGCCTCGCATACGACAATGAATGCCGTGATGTTGAGAATAAAATTGGGGGCTAGGTCATGAAAGTCTAGCCCGTAGTAAAACATCAGTCCGTGGACAAACGGGTGGAGTGGGAATCCCAGCCCGCGAACAAAGTGTGTGAGAAACACAACCCTCTCATGGGACTCTGGAGTGGGGACGATTTGCCCTTTGGCCGGGAGTCGGTGAGCAATCTCCTTGGCCAGATATCCGGCCTCCCGGAGCTCCGTGATGTCCTTCTTCTAAACGGAGGAGGCCATCCACTTGCCTCCAGCTCCGGATCCGGACATGTTTGGAGTGCTTTCTCGAACGAGGAAAAGCTAAAGCTTGGGCGCTGGAGCTCAAGGACGGAAGGACTGAAGGAGAGAAAGGGTGTGGGTGAAGGAAGGGAATCCCTATCCCCTTATAAAGGCCGCGAATATCAAGCGCCTCCCCACTCGCCCTGAAAGCTCGCCTATTCCCAAGGCCTGTGTAAACGGCACGGTTGGGTTACCCATGCCCGCATTGATGAGAATCCCGCGATGAGGGGACACGATATCTGCTTTGAGAAGACGTGCCAATGGCAACCGCGTCTTGGAACGTGGGGCGGTGAATGCGAAAACGGTTTGAGATAATGACCGGTCAGACGTAATGTCATGCTACAAAAGGTTATATTCTCTCTGCAGTTGTATATGGTGTGGCAGGTCTGGATACTATCATCGCATCCGAAGACTATCTTGGAGTTCGGATAGAAGGGAACCTGCCTTGCAATGCCGAAGACAATCTGGGCGCTGGACTCCTCGTCATTGAAGCCAGGTTCAGGGGCTACTGAGGGAGTCCTGGACTAAGGGGTCCTCGGGCGTCCGGCCTGTTATCCATGGGCCGGACTGATGGGCTGTGAAGACACGAAGGCCGAAGACTGTACCCGTGTTCGGATTGGACTCTCCTTGGCGTGGAGGGCAAGCTTGGCGACTAACTATGAAGATTCCTTCTTATGTAACCGACTCTATGTAACCCTAGATTCCCCCCGGTGTCTATATAAACCGGAGGGTGTAGTCCGGAAAGGATATACTCATTACCATAGTCATAGAGGCTAGACTTCTAGGGTTTAGCCATTACAATCTCGTGGTAGATCAACTCTTGTAATACTCATATTCATCAAGATCAATCAAGCAGGAAGTAGGGTATTACCTCCATAGACCTTAGATGCACAGTTCGGGACCCCCTACCCAAGATCCGCCGGTTTTGACACTGACATGCACCCAGGACAAAGATTTGATTTTTCAACCAATTTATATGCACTGGAGCATGTGCATGTAGTTCGAATTTGAATTATGCACATAAATGCATTGAAAACTCAGTTAATGCATAAAAATGTCCAAATGAACCCCGAAAATCAAAAAATTGACACAACACTCCTCTTGTTCTATGTTGACACGAGAATTTTTTTGAAAGCAATAGGGGGCAATGGGTATCGTTTCGTCCCCAAAGGTGGGAGGTTCCCTACAGAAACCATCATGCTTGTTGTGAGAAGCTCTGGTTTGTGAGAAGCATATACTCAAACCTGCCCCAAATGGGATAAAAAATTTACCACGACATGTTGATGCCGCTCCATGATAGCATGCCAAGTTTCATGAATTTCAAATGAGTTTTGGATTTACTAGAATTTAAAAACCAGGTATCTCAATGTTTGCGGCCGAGTGACGGTGGTAGGGTGTTTGACATTCATTCCCATTTCTTGCGTGGGACCTAAGCATGCAACCAAGGACACAAATTTGAATTTTCAACCAATTTATATGCATTAGAGCATGTGCCTGTAGTTCAAATTTGAATTATGCACATGAATGCAAAGAAAACTCAGTTAATGTATAAAAATATCCAAGCGAACCCCAAAAAATCCCGAAAATTGACACAACACTCCTGTTGTTCTATGTTGACACTAGGAAAAAAATTGGAATCGAGAAGAGGCAATGGATATTGTTTCGTCCCCAAAGGTAGGATGTTCCCTACCGAAACCATCAGGCTTGTTGTGAGAAGCTCTGGTTTGTGAGAAGCATATCCCCAAACCTGCCCCAAATGGGACAAAAAAATTACCACGGCATGTTGATGCCGCTCCATGATAGCATGCCAAGTTTCATAAATTTCTGACGAGTTTTGGATTTACTAGAATTTAAAAACCAGGTATCTCAATGTTTGCGGCCAAGTGACGGTGGCAGGGTGTTTGACATTCATTCCCATTTCTTGCATGGGACCTAAGCATGCAAGCAAGGACACAAATTTGAATTTTCAACCAATTTATATGCATTAGAGCATGTGCCTGTAGTTTAAATTTGAATTATGCACATGAATGCAAATAAAACTCAGTTAATGTATAAAAATATCCAAGCGAACCCCAAAAAATCCCAAAAATTGACACAACACTCATGTTGTTCTATGTTGACACTAGGAAAGAATTGAAATCGAGAAGAGGCAATGGATATCGTTTCGTCCAGAAAGGTGAAACGTTCCCTACCGAAACCATCAGGCTTGTTGTGAGAAGCTCTGGTTTGTGAGAAGCATATCTCCAAACCTGCCCCAAATGGAACAAAAAATTCATCACGGCATGTTGATGCCACTCCATGACAGCATGCCAAGTTTCATGAATTTCAGAAGAGCTTTGGATTTACTAGAATTTATAAACCAGGTATCTCAATGTTTGCGGCCGAGTGACGGTGGCAGGGTGTTCGACATTCATTCCCATTTCCGGCATGGGACCTAAGCATGCAACAAAGGACACATATTTGAATTTTCAACTAATTTATATGCATTAGAGCATGTGCATGTAGTTCAAATTTGAATTATGCACATGAATGCATTGAAAACTCAGTTAATGTATAAAAATGTCCAAGCGAACCCCGAAAAGTCCCAAAAATCGACACAACACTCCTGTTGTTCTATGTTGACACTAAGAAGAAAATTGAAATCGAGAAGAGGCAACGGATATTGTTTCGTCCAGAAAGGTAAAACGTTCCCTACCGAAACCATCAGGCTTGTTCTGAGAAGCTCTGGTTTATGAGAAGCATATCCCCAAACCTGCCCCAAATGGGACAAAAAAATTACCACGGCATGTTGATGCCACTCCATGACAGCATGCCAAGTTTCATGAATTTCTGACGAGTTTTGGATTTACTAGAATTTAAAAACCGGGTATTTCAATGTTTGCGCCCGAGTGATGGTAGCAGGGTGTTTGACATTCATTCCCATTTCTTGCATGGGACCTACGCATGCAACCAAGGACACAAATTTGAATTTTCAACCAATTTATATGCATTAGAGCATGTGCCCGTAGTTCAAATTTGAATTATGCACACAAATGCAAAGAAAACTCAGTTAATGTATAAAAATATCCAAGCGAACCCCAAAAAATCCCAAAAATTGACACAACACTCATGTTGTTCTATGTTGACACTAGGAAAAAAATTGAAATCAAGAAGAGGCAATGGATATTGTTTCGTCCAGAAAGGTGAAATGTTCCCTACCGAAACCATCAGGCTTGTTGTGAGAAGCTCTGGTTTGTGAGAAGCATATCCCCAAACCTGCCCCAAATGGGACAAAAAATTTACCACGGCATGTTGATGCCACTCCATGACAGCATGCCAAGTTTCATGAATTTCAGACGAGCTTTGGATTTACTAGAATTTAAAAACCAGGTATCTCAATGTTTGCGGCCGAGTGACGGTGGCAGGGTGTTCGACATTCATTCCCATTTCTGGCATGGGACCTAAGCATGCAACCAAGGACACATATTTGAATTTTAAACTAATTTATATGCATTATAGCATGTGCATGTAGTTCAAATTTGAATTATTCCCATGAATGCATTGAAAACTCAGTTAATGTATAAAAATGTCCAAGCGAACCCCAAAAAGTCCCAAAAATTGACACAACACTCCTGTTGTTCTATGTTGACACTAGGAAAAAAATTGATCTCGAGAAGAGGCAACGGATATCGTTTCGTCCAGAAAGGTGAAACGTTCCCTACCGAAACCATCACACTTGTTGTGAGAAGCTCTAGTTTATGAGAAGCTTATACCCAAACCTGCCCCAAATGGGACAATTTTTTTACCACGGCATGCTGATGCCGCTCCATGATAGCATGCCAAGTTCCATGAATTTCGGACGACTTTTGGATTTACTAGAAATGCAAAAGCAAGTACGTCAATGTTTGCCAGAGAGCCACGGTGCCGTGGTGTTTGAAATTCATCCCCATTTCTTGCATGGGACATAAGCATAAACCCATGGATACATATATGATTTTACAACCCATGTTGGTGCACTGGAGCATGTGCATGTAGCTAAATTTTGAATTGTGCACCTGAAATGGCTAGAAAACCAATTTAATGTATAAAATGTCCAAACAAACCCTGAATAATTCTAATTCTTTTACGACACACATATAGTTGCATGTTCACTGCAGATAAAAGGTCTAGCAATTCAAACACCGTCCATTGCCGTTGTGACCCCATTATGTAATTCAAATCAAGACGAAAAATCAAGTAGATCCCACACAGTTTATTATAGCCAACCGTGTGAGATGCAACACAAAATATCTTGGAGCACTGTCAGAGTATAGTACGCATATGGCTTACGCGAGAAGGTGCGACAGCTACAGTCCACAGCCCGCTCTGAATAAGGGACCGTGTCTGATGACACTTTGCGCGCCAGTTTTTTCGCTGAAGCGATTCCAAATTTTTGGCTTCTGCGGAAATATCTACCTCCCCGCCCCCTTCCCCTTACCAAAAGCCACATTTCCCCTATTTCTGCCTTCCTTTCCAAGTTCAAACCTTCACTCCTTGCTTGCAACGCCGCCTCCTCGCCGGCGACCCTCCTTCATGCTGCCCGGCCTCGTCTATCCAGGCAGGTAATCCACACCCGACCCCCATCCTCCTCCTCCTTCCACATCCCACGTGCCCCGACCGCCGGTGCGACACCTTCCACCCAAATCACCGACTCCTCCACCAAATAAGCGCCGCCCTAAGCCATGGTGCACGCAGTATAGCCAGGATCTCAAGGAGCATTTGGCAGCGGAGAAGCAAATCACGGGCGCACACACAGATGAGGTCGCGATGGCTGCCATTCGTGCAGACCCCCAGATCTTGGAGGAGCACCTCACCGTCGAGGCCACCGTCGACGCCTCGCGCGCCGCCGCCCGAGGCGGTTGGCTGCTTTAAACGACAGTTCATGGCGTTTTATCGAGGCCACCATCGGTGCCTTCGACGAAGACTATGAGGTGTTTTCTCAGCGTGCACGTGCTTACCTCATCTCGAGAGCCAGCAGGTTGGTGCCCGGAGCGGCTCAGGCAACTCACCACTACGACAAGGGCACCCACGATGCGGAGGCCTCGCCCTCTGATACGTCTCCAACATATCTATAATTATGAAGTATTCATGTTGTTATTTTATCATTCTTGGGTGTTTTACAATCATTTTATAGCAACTTTATATCATTTTTTGGGACTAACCTATTGACCCAGTGCCAGTTGCTGTTTTTTGCTTATTTTTTACATCGCAGGAAATCAATATCAAACGGAGTCCAAATGCAACGAAACTTTACGGGGATTTTTTTGGACCAGAAGGAACCCATTGGGCCAGAGCTGCACCTGGGGGGTGCCCCGAGGAGGGCACAACCCACCAGGGTGCGCCAGGCCCCCTGGCACACCCAGGTGGGTTGTGGCCACCTCGGTGGCCTCCCGCACCCCCTCTTTGCACTATAAATTCCCAAATATTCCGAAACCCTTCGGGGTTAACCTAGATCAGAAGTTCCGCCGCCGCAGGGCTCCGTAGCCACCAAAAACCAATCCAGACCAGTTCCGGCACCCTGCCGGACGGGGGAATCATCCCTGGTGGCCATCTTCATCATCCCGGCGGCCACCACGATGAGGAGGGAGTAGTCCATCCTCGGGGCTGAGGGTTTCTACCAGTAGCTATGTGTTTAATCCCTCTCTCTCTCGTGATCTATATCATTGGCTTTGTTAATATAGTCGGATCATATGATGTTTCTCCCATCTATACTTTTATTGTGATGAATCAAGTCTTTACCCTTTGAAGTTTTGTCTTGTCGGATTGAATATTCAGATATGAGAACACACGATTTATGTCTTGCCGTGTGAATACTTGAGGTGACAATGAGGTATCATATTGACTCACTTGATATATGTTATGGCATTCAACTCGCGGATTCCCGCGGTGATATTGGGGTAATCTATGCATAGGGGTTGATGCACGTTTTTATTATCTTTTCTCCGACGGAAACTTTGGGGTATATTTGTAGTTCTTTGTGTGGATTGAGTATTATGAATATGAATTTCCTTTGGTGTTATTCTAGTACGAACTCTAGGATAGATCGAACGGAAACAATAGCTTTGTGTTATTTTAGTACGAACTCTTGAATAGATCGAACGGAAAGAATAGCTTTGAGGTGGCTTCGTACCCTACAAACAATTCCTATCTTTTGTTCTCCGCTAATAAAAACTCGGGAGTGATTCTTTATTGTACTTTGAGGGATAATCATATGATCCAACTATGTTAGCACTGTTGAGAGTTTGCACTAGTGAAATTACGGACCCTAGGCCTCATATTTAAGCATTGCAACACCATTTTTGTGCCCGTTTACTATTAGTTACCTTGCTGTTTTTATAATTTAAGATTACAAAAACCAATATCTACTATCCATATTACACTTTTATCACCATCTCTTCGCCGAACTAGTGCACCTATACAATTTGCCATTGTATTGGGTGTGTTGGGGACACAAGAGATTGCTTGTATTTGGTTGTAGGGTCATTTGAGAGAGACCATCTTCATCCTACACCTCTCACGGATTGATAAACCTTAGGTCATCCACTTGAGGGAAAATTGCTACTGTCCTACAAAACTCTGCGCTTGGAGACCCAACACGTGTCTACAAGAATAAAGTTGCGTAGTAGACATCAAGCTCTTTTCTAGCGCCGTTGCCGGGGAGGTGAGTGCTTGAAGGTATATCTTTAGATCTTGCAGTTGAATCTTTTAGTTTCTTGTTTTATCACTAGTTTGGTTTATAAAAAGAAAACTACAAAAAATGGAACTTAGGTTGCATCCTATTATTGATCATCTTTATAATATCTTTCTTGAAAATGATGGTTCAGAAAATTGTGCTCAATTGTTAGAAGAAGAAGTCAATAAAATGCTTGGAACAAAATATTTGAATGATGAGCATGATTGCAATGTTGTTAGTGTGAATTCTTTGAATATCCAAAATGCTAATGATGATTGCACAAGTCATGATAAAAATGTTTCTTATAAGCATGTCACTTTTTGCGGAGTGAATTGAGAGAGCCTTTGCACACCAAAAAGGGAAGATAGATTTTGTAAGAAGCATAAATATTTAGAAACGAAAAAGTTGCAAGAGGCTAGATGAGTGTGCTCAAAGATGTAATTTTTTTTCGCCATACTTGTGAACTTTGCAATGACATGGTCATTTAAGTCTTCAATGCAAATTATTTCATGATCTAATCATGTCCAAAAATTGTGATAAGTTGATTACCCTTGAGCATCATAAAGAGCTTAGTCTTCTTTTGGGGTATGAAGAAATGAAACGTATAACTAAGGGTTTTCCAAATCCCGAGAGATTTCTTGATTTTGATCTAGAGGAAATTTACATGTTTTGTGCGGTAAATTGCATTGAGAATCCTTATATTGCCAACTATCTAAAGACAAGAAAACAAATAGAATATGAAGAGAGTACTAATGAAAGGGAAAATATTTCCCAATACCCTCCTAGTGTTTATTATGATGAATCAGGTAACGAGGATGAGCTTCCTATCCAATCAATATCTTCAACAGGAAGCTTGGAAAAATTAATTAAACCCACACATGATGTGGTGAAGAAGAAATGAAGAAAGAATAGAGGTAAAAAGGTATTCCCAAATAATGTTGCTCCCATCACCATCGTGCCCCATGAAAGTGAATCAAATATGTTGATGGAGGATGATGATATTGATGATGATTTTGTTATGCCTATTGCTTGTTGTGATGATTATGATTGGGAAGACAACGATATCCCTTATGATCTTGAAAATATTTTTAGCACTTGCTTGGAAGAAAATGATAATAATGTTTGCTATACTATTGGTGCCATTCATGCTATTGATAAGAATGATTGTGATGATATGGAAAACCACAAGCTTGGGGATGCTATGGTTGATGAGTATGATATGTTTGAAGATTTATTTGCTGGAAATAATGCTTGTCCTAAGCTTGGGGGTGCTTTGCTTAACGAATATGATCCTTTGATTCCTTCTACTTTCGATAAGAAAATTTATTATGATGATAGCATGCCTCCTATTTATGATGATTACATTGATGAAAGTGGGTTTGGAAGAGTGTCAACTTTAGGTAGTAGTGATCCCACTATTTTGGAGGGTGTTGAATCTTATTACAATATTGATGAAAGTGGATTTGGAGAGGTCATGACTTTATTTAGTGATGCATCCACCATTTTGGAAGAGGTTTCAATTGATTATGACAATGAAGTTGCTATCTATGATGATTATTATGATGACATGTATGCCATAATAAATTTTCTATGCTTGTGCATCATGAAAAGAGTGCTGTATGTGATAGTTATATTGTTGAATCCATTCATGATGCCTCTGAAAATTATTATGAGAAAGGAACTTATGCCCATATATATCTCAATAATATCAAGTTTCTTCTCTATGGGTTGATTGTTTTGAAGTTACACTTGTTTTGCCTTCCTATGCTAGTTGATTCTTGTTCCCATAAGTTGTTTGCTCACAAAATCCCTATGCAGAGGGAGTGGGTTAGACCTAAATGTTCTAGCCATATGCTTCATGATGCTCTCTTTATGTTTCAAGTCTTATCTTTTATGCGAGCATCATTGAAATCATCATGCCTAGCTTAAAATGCATAAAAGAAAAGAGCTTGTTGGGAGACAGCCCAACACTTTTACCTACTGTTTTTGTGTGTTCACATGATTATGCTACTGTAGTAATCATGTTTTATAGCTTTTGTTTCAATAAAGTACCACGTAAAGCCTTTGGGATCATGTTGGGTGGTAGTTGACTTGATCTTGCTGAAAAACAGAAACTTTTGCGCTCACAAAATTAATTCTCATTTTTAACAGAAGAGTGATTTTGAGTTGATTCTTTTTTCAGAAGATTAATATACAAATTGCTCATGTGTTCCTAAATTTTCAGAATTTTTGGAGCAGCAGAAGTATGGTTTGAGTACAGATTACTACAGACTGTTCTGTTTTTGACGGATTCTGTTGATGCATAGTTTGCTTGTTTTCTAGTTTGCATGGCTTATATTGCTCAATATAAATTTTGGAAATAATATACTACAGTAGGAATTGTGTGAGAACAATTATGAATCTTGTCTTTGACAGTACCAAAAGTGAAATGGTTTGCTATTTATCATACTAACCTATCTCACAAAGTTCCGTTAAGTTTTGTGTGATTGAAGTTTTCAAGTTTTGGGTGAGATGTCGATATGAGGAGAATAAGTAGTAACAAGACCCTAAGCTTGGGGATGCCCAAGGCACCCCAAGGTAATATTCAAGGAAGATCCAAGCAACTAAGCTTGGGGATGCCCCGGAAGGCATCCCCTCTTTCGTCTCGAACATTATCGGTAACCTCACTTGGAGCTATGTTTTCATTCATCACATGATATGTGTTTTGCTTGGAGTGTCATTTTCTTTTGTTAGGATTTGCTTTCTGTTATTTAGAATAATGTTTTGCATCTTTTAATTTAATAGTGGCATTGATAGCCTTTGTCATGCTTATTTTACAAGTATACATGTTGCTGTTTGCAAACAGAAAGTTTACCGCTGTTGCAAAAATTCCCTAGAAAAGTCAGAATGTGATAAAATGTTGAAACTTTTTGCATAATAAGCTCTGATAAATTTTCTACGGTGTGGTAGATTTTCATAATGTTTGGAGTTGAATAAGTATTGATACTCTTGCATTCTTTACAGACTGTACTGGTTTGGCAGATTGCTGTTATGTTTGCATTGTTTGCATATGTTTGCTTGTTTAATGATTCTATTTGAGGATATGAGTATTAAATATGCAGAGGAATTTAGTATGCAATGTTGAACAATAATTTTAGTGATTTGCTACAGTAGAGAATGATAAGGTTTTTGCATTGGTTTATACTAACTTATCTCACGAGTTCTTGTTGAGTTTTGTGTGGATGAAGTTTTTAAGATTTAGGGAAACCGTGATATAAGAGGAATTAAGGAACACAAAAGCTCAAGCTTGGGTATGCCCAAGGCATCCCATGATAATATTTCAAGAAGTCTCAAGCATCTAAGCTTGGGGATGCCCCGGTAGGCATCCCACCTTTCTTCATCAACAATTATCGGTTAGTATCTGTTGATCCTAAGTTTTTGCTTCTTCACATGATGTGTGCTATCCTTGGAATGTCATTTTATTTTGTTTTGCTTGCTGTTTAAATAAAATACTTAGATATGAAAGTTTTTAAATAAAAGAGAGTCTTCACTTAGCCACCTATTTACTTAACTACTCGCTTGATCTTCACTTATATCTTTTTGGAGCAGCTTGTCATTTACTCTTGTGCTTCACTTATATCCTATGAGTAAATTGTCGAATAAATTGAATGTTATGAAGTTGAAATCATATCATGCCTAGTGGTAGCTTCACATTGGGTTTAGAAAGTGAAATATTTTTAGGCTTGTCAATCACAATATTGGTCATACAAGCAATTCACGAATAATTAGTATGAAGAGAACTTTCACATGCAAATACACTATCATGGAAATCTTTTGTGATTGTGAGCCCCCATCAAAATATTATATGCCAAAATTGTTGACGTTGGACAAGGAAGACAATGTAATCATTTATGTTTGTTCATATTCACATAGAAGTTATATTGACATAGATCCTTCAACATGTGGTGCTTGCCCCCTATCTTTGCTAGCCAAAAATTCTGCACTAAGTAGAGATACTACTTGTGCATCCAAAAACCCTTAAACCCAAATCTTATTTTCATGTCCACCATACCTACCTATGGATTGAGCAAGATCCTTCAAGTAAGTTGTCATCGGTGCAAAAAGGCAATAAAAATTGCTTCTAAAAGTGTGAGATCATTTAGTGTAAGAGAAAATTCAGCGTTGTACGAACTTGTGATGGCAAAGCAATAAAAGCGACGGACTGCATAATAAAGGTTGCTATCATCAGGGGCAATATAACATGACGTTCTATTGCACTAAGGGGTTGAGCATACAAATAAGTGCATGGCAACCTCTGCTTCCCTCTGCGAAGGGCCTATCTTTTACTATTTAGTATTTACTTTTATGCAAAGAGTCAAAGTTTTTCTCTCTGTTCCTTTTTATTTTTCTCTTTTGGCAAGCATCATGTGGTGAGGAAAGATCTAGGCACATATGTCCATTTGAATATGGGTAGCATGAGTTATTATGGTTGACATCACCCTTGTGGTGAATACGTTGGGAGGCAAAACAATAAGCCCCTATCTTTCTATGTGTCCAGTTGAAACATTTTGCTCATGTGTACGCAGTGAGTGTTAGCAATCATAGAAGACTATATGATGGTTGAGTATGTGGAGCTCTTACTTAAACTCTATTGAATAAGTTGAATTGCAATTGCTTGGTGACTAAGAACATAGGTTGTTGAGTTTCAAGAAAATTCATTGTTTGAACCTTAACATGTGAGTTGGTTACTACTATAAACATGAGAAGTTTCATAAGAAAGAACTGCTGTTATGATGCTAGGAAAAGTGATTGAAATTATCATCGATCAAACTTGTGCACTTTGCTAGCATTCACACATCATAAATTATTTCTTTTATAATTTACCTACTCGAGGACGAGTAGGAATTAAGCTTGGGGATGCTGATACGTCTCCAACGTATCTATAATTTATGAAGTATTCATGCTGTTATTTTATCATTCTTGGGTGTTTTACAATCATTTTATAGCAACTTTATATCATTTTTAGGGACTAACCTATTGACCCAGTGCCCAGTGCCAGTTGCTGTTTTTTGCTTGTTTTGTACATCGCAGGAAATCAATATCAAACGGAGTCCAAACGCAACAAAACTTTACGGGGATTTTTTTGGACCAGAAGGAACCCATTGGGCCAGAGCTGCACCTGGGGGGGTACCCCGAGGGGGCACAACCCACTAGGGCGTGCCAGGTCCCCCTGGCGCGCCCAGGTGGGTTGTGCCCACCTTGGTGGCCTCCCGCACCCCCTCTTTGCACTATAAATTCCCAAATATTCCGAAACCCTTCAGGGTTAACCTAGATCAGAAGTTCCGCCGCTGCAGGGCTCTGTAGCCACCGAAAACCAATCTAGACCCGTTTCGGCACCCTGCCGGAGGGGGGAATCATCTCCGGTGGCCATCTTCATCATCCCGGCGGCCACCACGATGAGGAGGGAGTAGTCCACCCTCGGGGCTGAGGGTTTGTACCAGTAGCTATGTGTTTAATCTCTCTCTCTCTCATGATCTATATCATGGGCTTTGTTAATATAGTCGGATCATATGATGTTTCTCCCCTCTCTACTTTTGTTGTGATGAATCAAGTCTTTACCCTTTGAAGTTTTGTCTTGTCGGATTGAATATTCAGATATGAGAACACATGATATATGTCTTGCAGTGTGAATACTTGAGGTGACAATGAGGTATCATATTGATTCACTTGATATATGTTATGGCATTCAACTCGCGGATTCCCGCGGTGATATTGGGGTAATCTATGCATAGGGGTTGATGCACATTTTTATTATCTTTTCTCCGACAGAAACTTTGGGGTCTCTTTGTAGTTCTTTGTGTGGATTGAGTATTATGAATATGAATTTGCTTTGGTATTCTTCTAGTACGAACTCTAGGATAGATCAAACGGAGACAATAGCTTTGTGTTACTGTAGTACGAACTCTTGAATAGATCGAATGGAAAGAATAGCTTTGAGGTGGGTTCATACCCTACAAACAATTCCTATCTTTTGTTCTTCGCTAATAGGAACTCGGGAGTGATTCTTTATTGTACTTTGAGGGATAATCATATGATCCAACTATGTTAGCACTATTGCGAGATTGCACTAGTGAAAGTACAGACCCTAGACCTCATTTTTAAGCATTGCAACACCGTTTTTGTGCCCGTTTACCTTGCTATTTTTATAATTTTAGATTACAAAAACCAATATCTACTATTGATATTACACTTTTATCACCATCTCTTCGCCGAACTAGTGCACCTATACAATTTCGCATTGGATTGGGTGTGTAGGGGACACAAGAGATTGCTTGTATTTGGTTGCAGGGTCGTTTGAGAGAGACCATCTTCATCCTACACCTCTCACGGATTGATAAACCTTAGGTCATCGACTTGAGGGGAAATTGCTACTGTGCTACAAAACTCTGCGCCTGGAGGCCCAACACGTGTCTACAAGAATAAAGTTGCGTAGTAGACATCACCCTCTTCAATGTCCAAGGAGCCAATCATCATCGATATCTCTGACAATGAAGAGTAGATTGTCTTATTAGCTCACTATAAGGACCCATGTCCAGTTTGCTAGCTACTGCATTCCTTAACAAATTCTAGTGAATTGTGCTATCTACTTTTACCATGCAATCTTCTGCTCTAGAGTATATGTTCTATATGTCGTGCAATGTGGTGTTCAGTTAACTGTTTGGTTCAATTCTTCAGGGTGCAATTTTCCAAGTTGTCAAGCATGCTTGGTTTGGTTAACTGTCCGATCTTCTATTAGGAGTATGTTATATTGTGCAATGTGGTGGTCAGTTAACATTTGGTTCATTTGTTGTGGTGTTTAGTTAACTGTTTGGTTCAATTCTGCAATGTGATGTTCAATTGTTGTGGGTGCATTCTGTTATTGTATACCATGTGAGAAATAAATCGAATTTGGCTGTACTAAATACGTGAGAAACAAATACAATTGCTATATTTCCAAGTTGTTAAGCATGCTTGGTTTGCTTAACTGTCTGATCTTCTATTAGGATTATGTTACATTGTGCAATGTGGTGCTCAGTTAACGTTTGGTTCATTTGTTGTGGTGTTTAGTTAACTGTTTTGTTTGGTTCAATTCTGCAATGCGATGTTCAATTGTTGTGGCTGCATTCTGTTATTGTATACCATGTGAAAAATAAATTGAATTTGGCTGTACTAAATACATGAGAAACAAATATTGTATACCATGTGAGGAATAAATCAAATTTGGTTGCACTTAATACATGAGAAACATATACAAGTGCTATATTTCCTAGTTCTTTATCATGCTTGGTTTGGATAAATGGGTTTTCCATGTGGCTTGAATTAATCTGATGAATCTGCAATGTGCTTACTTATCATCAACATATTTTACTAATAGCATGCGAACCCTTACTTAACCTGATGACTAACTACCTTATATGCGTTGCAGGGAAATAATGGGAAGCACTAAGGTTTACAAGATGGTACTAACTATTATACCTTGCCTTTTTTATTCATTTGCCCCATTTCCAATATAGAGAAGATATTTATGCACATCCTTGTTTTCAGGCCTTTCCAAACCAGTTCACTAATGATTACCTCTCAAAGCACCTCTATGGTCAGGAGGCGAGGAAAGTTTTCATACAACACCCACGGTTCAATATTGAAGTGTTCTTGAAGAGGTCGAAGGATGGACGGTCAATCATCCACATGCACTGGCCTAAAGTTGCAAAGACCTTCAACATGAATGAAGGCTCAATATTCTCCTTCCGCTTCAGCAGTTTTCCAGATGAGATGCATCTGTCTATGTACCGTCTATGATGCTAATTTCGAAAGGTTCTAGATGTTGCATGTGAAACTTGGTGCTGGTGCAGTTGTGTAATGGGGTAGTTGAGTGCTGAAGCTATATCATGTTGTACTCGGATGTATTTCAATTATGAAATCCTGCTTCCTTAATATGGAAATGAAATATATCATGTGCTTAATATGAATGTCAATTATATTAGTAAATGGATTATTAATAATAGGGCAATTAGCCTGCTAATTGGCCAATTAGCTTGCTAATTGGGTTTTCCTATTGCAAACGGTTATTGAGAAAACACCGTGGGCGATGACCTCAGGCAACGCACACAGTTTCTAGGGATAAACTGTGTTGGATCAATGAACACTCACACGCGACACTCTCTTAAAACTGTTTGCGTGACGCCACCTTGCGCAAGCGTTTTCCTTGGAGTGACTATGTGGGATGTATATACGAATGGAAATGTTTAGTGGGGACTGACTGTGTGGGATGTACTTACGACCGGAAATGATTTCACATGTATAATTGTATTTTCTAGCACTACTGTACGTATAACCGTATTTGGTTGCTCGCCGGTCGCACACGACCTCATTTTGCCGAGTGCGTGTGCGAGCAGGGCATATCCCCGACGGTTTCTGGGTCGTGTGGGAAGGACACCCCCTATCGCAGTCACTCGCTAGGTGACGGTTCCGAACACCGTCGCGGAAAGGGGTTAAAAACCGTTTCTATAGCACCTAGCTGTACCAGTGCTTGTTGACTATCTTTTTAACACCAGGCTTCTTCCTCCTAGATTCCTTCAGTGCCTCGTATAAATAGCATGGAAAAAAGCAATAGATCACAAGTCAAATGTGTGTGCACAAGGAAACACAAAGCATTCAAGTACTCCCAGCCCTCCAAGCAAGACAGAGTTTGCACCTTAACAGTCTTCTCCACTACAACATCATCCACTTCCTCTCCATCAATAACTTCATCCTCCTTAGGATTGTACTCCGGGTCATCATTGATAACTCCACTACCTTCTTGAACCTCATTAGTTTTACCTTCTTGTACATCATTTGTTTTCCTAATCATTGACACTATTACACCGATGCCAAGGGACTGGAATATGCGATTGTTCCTCACCATATTTGTAGCCCTAACCTTCTCGTACTCGGAGAGAGGCACTTGTTTACATAATAAAGGAAACATAACTGTTAGGTGAATGGTTGGAATGCATGGACAAACAGCCAAACATATGCTATCATATTTTATTATCATTTAATCCTAGTTATTCGGGTAAGGAAGACTAACAACACACATGCACAATTAAGCCAGCTTATATTACATCACTATATTTCACTTAGCATATTAAGGCACATCTTTTATAAAACTGACAGTATAACCACAAGGAGCAAGTTGCATACCAACGGTCGGCGTCATCTTTGACCTTGTCATCCTTGCCATGGATGATCTCGAGGTGGTTGGAACGTTTCTATCCGATTACCCTAATATCTTGGAAAATAGAATAAACAACAGTCAGATAAAAACTGGCTGGATCAACAATATAGTGATGTAGTTAAATTAATTAAGAAAACATGTATGTACACTAAACAAGCCTGCATGTAAACAACAAAGATATTAAGCATCCCTTAATATATTCACTACATCAAGCAGGAGGTAGTAATGTACATCAAGAAATCTTCCTAGTGCCTCGTATAAAGTACACAAGTAAGCAAGCAAAGTGCTAGTAGTACTGCTGATGCAAACCCTAACCCTAGGTATGCTAGCAAGCAAGCATCCCTGTGATGTAGTGAAGAGACTAACAACGCTTGGAATGACATTCTACTGATTGTATTACTCTGTGTATGCCAAGCAAAACTAAAATAAACTAAAACTAAACTAAGATAAATATAAATTAGCATGTGGCTTTGTGTATCCCCATTTGTTACCCATCACAAATGTAGGCTAACCCATGTTGCACAGGCAAAACTATGCATTCTGACCAACATTAGTATAATAGAAAATCAACTGAATCCCAACAGTTAACAAATAAGGAAGCATGCCCCTTGAAATCATGCATAGGCAGGCAATTTCAAAGATTTCTCACCCAATGCAGGACCCAATGAATACCAAGAATACAACAAATCATGCCCCTTGATGGGGATTCATGTAATTGTAACCCCATGAACCCTAACCCCATGAAACCCATGAACCCTAACCCCATGAACTAGAGGGCATATCATAAAAGAAGTCTTTTGCTTCAACAATCAGGATGGGCTGATGGTAAGATTATTCATCAGTACATCAGTGATTTATCAATCACCATGCAAACCCCATCCCGTGCAACATGAACTCTAACCAGGGAGGAACGTGAACCCCATGAACCATGAATCCCTCCCCATGCAACAAAAAACATGAATCCATCCCCATGAACAAGAGCCCATGAGGGGGATCTACCGAACCACCAGGAGGTCCTAACCCTAACCCTAGAGATCAACCAAATCCTAGCCCTAATCCTAGAAGGATAGAAGAACTAGGGAGATGGACGGAAGAACTCACCGGCGATGTTGTAGATGATGCAGCTGACCTTCCTATCACCATCATCATAGGCGCCTACCCTCCTGTCGTCGTTGCACGTAGCCATCATCACGCACGGTGTTGGTGAGAGGGGAGAGGGGATTCAACATTGTGGAGAGGGGATTCACCACCGGGGAGAGGGGATTCACCGTCAGGGTTGCGGAGAGGGGCTTCGTCGTCGACGCAGAGGGGAATGGAGAGGGGAAATTTTGGGGAGATTGGGGGGAGTGGGGAGGGGATCCTGCGTGGTAGTGGGAGAGGGAGTGGTGGGTCCCCCGTGGTAGTGGGAGAGGGAGTGGAGGGAAATTTTGGTGCTGGGAGGGAAATTATTTTTGGTTTGGAGGTAGAAATTTTAGGGGTATTTTTTGTAAAGTTTGTAGAAATAACGGTTAAAACATACTGAGTAGCTCAAGAAAACATCGGTATTCCAAGTTTAATATTTTTGCTAGTTGCTAGGTCACATTTGATGATATGAACTGGAGGTTTCCTTTTTTTGAAATTTTTACGGTGTTTTCAAAATCCGGCCGAATTCGTCGCGGTGGCTGTCCGTGGCTAGGGGTTGAATCATCCAAAGTTGTTGGCGATTCTTTGATGAAATGCCTACCTGTGAAGCTAAAAATGATTTTTAGTAAAAATAACGGGCAAGCTATGGAACACCCGCAGTTCAAATTTCAGCCGGTTCCAGCTGAATCGACCAATTGTTATCTGAATGGCCGGGAGTAGCTACCAGACTCGGAAATGCATGATTTTTGGCAATTGTCCATAAAATATGGTCTACTTTGAGATAGACATGGTATGGCGCCATTTGGAATGACTCTCTTTGTAGCCACTTCACGAAAAATACACGCTTTTAGCATTCAGAAAATGGAAAATGTTTTTCTTTGTGAAACAAGTTGGAACCTCGATTTGGCAAACCAACATGCAAGCACGTGCCAAATTTGGGCATATTATCATAAACTATTCAACGAATGTGGCCATATCATTGCTTGTTTGGCTTGAAAGCCATGAATCTGCGTTCATAGTAGGTTGTTTTTTAGAATGCCTTTTCAAGAAAACATCAGCATTCCAAGTTTAATATTTTTGCTAGTTGCTAGGTCACATTTGATGATGTGACATGGAGGTTTCCCATTTTTTTTTAATTTTTGAATTTTTTACGGTGTTTTCAAAATCCGGCTGAATTCGTTGCGACGGCCGTCCATGGCTAGGGGTTGAATCATGCAAAGTTGTTGGCGATTATTTGATGAAATGCCTACCTATGAAGATAAAAATGATTTTTAATAAAAATAACGGGCAAGCTATGGAGCACCCATAGTTCATATTTCAGGCGGTTCCAACTGAATCGGCCGATGGTTGTCTGAATGGCCGGGAGTAGCTACAAGGCTCGGAAATGCATGATTTTTGGCGAGCATCCGTAAAATATGGTCTACTTTGAGATAGACATGGAATGGCGCCATTTGGAATGACTCTCTTTGTAGCAGATTCACGAAAAACACATGTTTTAGCATTCAGGAAATGGAAAATGTTTTTTTTCGTGAAACAAGTTGGAACCTCGCTTTGGGAATATTGTTTGCCATCCCAAGATGCAGGCATGTGCCAAATTTGGGCATATTAAAATAAACAATTCAATGAATGTGGCCATATCATTGCTTGTTTGGCTTGAAAACCATGAATCTTCGTTCATGGTAGGTCATTTTTTAGAACATCTTTTCAAGAAAACATCGGTATTCCAAGTTTAATATTTTTTTCTAATTTCTAGGTCACATTTGATGATGTGAAGCGGAGGTTTCCCATTTTTCCATTTTTTTTTGAATTTTTACTGTGTTTTCAAAATCCGGCCTTATTCGTCGCGGCGGCCGTTTGTGGCCTGGGGTTGAATCATGCAAAGCTGTTGGTGATTCTTTGATGAAATGCCTACCTGTGAAGCTATAAATGATTTTTAGTAAAAATAACGGGCAAGCTGTGGAGCACCCGTGATGGCTCGTGTCCTCGTCAGTTTTTTCCCGAAGAGGAAGAGATAACGCAGCACAACTACGGTAGGTATTTCCCTCAGTGATGAAACCAAGGTTATCGAACCAGTAGGAGAACCAAGCAACACTATGTAAACGGTACCTGCACACAAAGAACAAATACTTGCAACCCGACGCATAAGAGGGGTTGTCCATCCCTCTCGGGTAAAACATAGATCGATTTGTATGATTTTGGATAAATAGATCTCTCAATAAAATAAAACAAAATAAAATAAAGAAAGAAAAAGTGCAGTAAGGTGTTTTTTGGATTTTTAGAATAATAGATCTGAAAACAAAAGCAAATAAAAATAGATCTCGAAGCAAATATGATAAAGAATAGACCGGGGGGCGTAGATTTCACCAGTGGCTTCTCTCCAGAAAATAGCATAGGGTGGGTAAACAAATTACTGTTGGGCAATTGATAGAACTCCAAATAATTATGACGATATCCAGGCAATGATCATTATATAGGCATGTCCAAGATTAGTAGACCGACACCTACCTACATCTACTACTATTACTCCACACATCGACCGCTATCCAGCATGCATCTAGTGTATTAAGTTCATGGAGAAACAGAGTAATGCAATATGGACGATGAGATGATGTAGACAAGATCTATTCATGTAGGAATATACCCCATCTTGTTATCCCTAATAGCAACGATCAATATGTGTCTTGCTGCCCCTTCTATCACTGGGAAAGAACACCGCACGATCAAACCCATATCAAAGCACCTCTTCCCATGGCAAGAAAAATCGATCTAGTCGGCCTAACTAAACCAAAGATTCGAAGAAGAAAAAGGAGGCTATAAGTAATCATGCATGTAAGAGATCAAAACTCAAATAACTTTCATGGATAAAATAGATCTGATCATAAACTCAAAGTTCATCGGATCCCAACAAACACACCGCAAAAAGCGAAAAAATGAGAGATACAATTTTTTGGGTGGCATACTTTTCCCATCAACGAAAATGACCGAGTAATTCCCAACACTTTCCATGCTAGATATATCATAGGCGGTTCCCGAATAGAAAATAAAGTTTATTCCTTTTTCCACCATTCTTTCACTTTCCATGGCTAGTCGTATCCACGGGTGCCTTCCATACCAACACTTTTCAAGGAATTTGTTATTTGACAACATAAAGTAAATTTCTTTTTCATTTTGGGACTGGGCATCTCTAATACCTTTGTCGTACTCTCGTGCAATGACAAGTGAATAAACACTCATCTTGAGAATAACACATCTAGCATGGAAAATATTGGCCACCCTCTGCCACTTCATGAGCGGTACGAGCACACAAAAAGGGAATCTATTTTGAAAATTAGAGATTGCACATACAAATTTGCTTAGAACGGCACAGAAATACCGCATATAGGTAGGTATGGTGGACTCATGTGGCAAAACTACATTAAAGGGTTTTGGATGCACAAAGTAGTATTCCTACTTAGTACAAGTGAAGGCTAGCAAAAGATTGAGAAGCAACCAACCAAGAAACGAAAAAATCACATAAGCAAGCATTAAGCATAACTAACCCCGAATAATGCACCACAAGTAGGATGTAATTTCATTGCATAACTATTGACTTTCGTGCTTGCATATGAAATCACAAACCTCAACACCAATATCTTACTACAGTATAATTACTCATCAACATGACTCACATATCACTATCATCATATCTCAACACTATTACAAAGAATCAAGTTTATTTTGTCGAATGATCTTCATGAAAGCTTTTATTATATCCCTCTTGAATATCTATCACTTTGGGACTAATTTCATATGTTGCTTTTGATAAGCTCAAACAAATCTAAGTGAAGAACATGAGCATAAAAAATTTCTTCTCTCAAAATAATATAAGTGAAGCATGAGAGAATTTCTTCAAAATTTTACTAACTCTCAAATAGATCTAAGTGAAGCATGAGAGTATTTCTTCAAAAATATTAAAGCAGACCGTGCTCAAAAAGATATTAGTGAAGCACTAGAGCAATTCCATAGCTAAAAAAATTTAAGTGAAGCATAAAGAGCAATTCTAACAAATCATAGCATAATTTCGGCGCTCTCAAATAGGTGTGTCCAGCAAGGACAGATGACACAAACTAAAAAGTAAAAACAAGCAAAGACTCATATAATACAAGACGCTCCAAGCAAAACTCATGCTATGTGACGAATAAAAAATATAGCTCCAAGTAAAATACCGATGGTTGTTAGAAGAAAGAGGGGATGCCACTTGGGGCATCCCCAAGCTTAGTTGCTTGTTCCTCTTTGGATAATAACTTGGGGTTCCATGGGGCATCCCCAAGCTTAGGCTCTTCTTACTCCTTATTCCTACATCCATCGTGATCTCACCCAAAACTTGAAAACCTCAATCACACAAAACTCAACAAAATCTTCATGAGATCCGTTAGTATAACAAAGCAAATTACTACTCTAAGTACTGTTGCAACCCATTCGTATTTTACTTTTGCATTATATCTAATGCATTCCAACTTTTCTATGGCTTATGCCCCTGATAAAGTCCATAGATTCATCAAAATAAGCAAACAATGCAAAGAAAACCGAATCTGTCAAAAACAAAACAGTCTGTAGCAATCTGAAAACTTCGAATACTTCTGTAACTCCATAAATTATGAAAAATTAGGACAATGTGGGCAATTTGTATATCAATATTTTGTAAAAAATTCAGAATTTTATCGAACTTCTGTGATTTTAGTAGTTCTGTTACTGCGCACAAAGTTTCTGTTTTTCAACAAGATCAAATCAACTATCACCCAACATGATCCCAAAGGCTTTGCTTGGCCCAAACATAAAAAACACAATCATAACAGTAGCATAATTGTGCAAGCACTCAAGAACAGAAAGACAAAAAGCAAAAATAAAATTTATTCATTAGGTTGCCTCCCAACAAGCGCTATCGTTTTATGCCCCTAGCTAGGCATAAGATTTTATCGATGGTCACATGAAAGATAATAATTATAACAAAGAGAGCATCAATAAACATGTGACCAACACATTTAAGTCTAACTTGCTTCCTATGCGTAGGCATTTTATAAGCAAACAAATTATCAAGGCAAGCAAAAACTGACATATGCAAGGAAGAAGAACAAAACTTTGACAATCTCAACATGAAGAGAGGTAATTTAGTAACATGAAAATTTCTACAACCATATTTCCCTCTCTCATAATAATTACATGTAGGATCATAATCAAATTCAAAAATATAGATATCATATAAAATTTTCTCTTGATGATCCTCATGCATAAAAGTCTTATAATCTTCCAAGATAGTGGGATTAACATCAACTAAAGTCATGACCTCTCCAAACCTACTTCTATCAAAAATTTCATAAGATTGAACACTCTCCAAATATGTGGGATTATTTTTAGCTCAATTTGACACTCTTCCAAACCCACTTTTAATATTATCGCAAGCATATTCATCATGAGGTTTAAATAAATTTTCAAGATCATAAGAATTATTATCACCCCAATCATGATCATTGCAATAAATAGTGGACATAACAAAACAAGCATCCCCAAGCTTGGGGTTTTGCATATCACTAACACAATTGACATTAATAGAATTTATAATAACATCATTGCAATCATGCTTTTTATTCAAGGAGCTATCATGAATCACTTTATAAATTTCTTTGTTTAACAGTTCACTATAATTTTCAGATTCATAAATCTCAAGCAAAACTTCATAAAGATAATCTAGTGAACGCAATTCACTATTGATTGGTTCATCATAATTGGACCTTTTTAAAAGATTAGCAAGTGGATGAGGATCCATATAAATAGATTTTTAGCAAGCGACGATGCAAGCAAATAGAAGACACATGGCACACAAGCAAACAAAAGATCAAACAAGAAAAAGGCAAATGAAAGGATGGCGAATAAAAAGGCAAATTTTTTGAAGTGTGGGAGATGAAAACGAGAGGCAAATGACATATAATGTAAATTGCAAGGAGATGAGATTTGTGATTAAGAACCTGATAGTGTTGATTATGTCTCCCCGGCAATGCCGCCAGAGATCCTTTCTTGATGGCTCGTGTACACGTCAGTTTTTTCCCGAAGAGGAAGGGATGATGCAGTACAACTACGGTAGGTATTTCCCTCACTGATGAAACCAAGGTTATCGAACCAGAAGGAGAACCAAGCAACACTATGTAAATGGTACCTACACACAAAGAACAAATCCTTTCAACCCGACACGTAAGAGGGGTTGTCAATCCCTCTCGGGTAAAAGATAGGTTGATTTGTATGATTTTGGATAAATAGATCTCTCGATAAAACAAAATAAAATAAATAAAGAAAATGTGCAGCGAGGTATTTTGGGGTTTTTAGAATAATAGATCTGAAAACAAAAGCAAATAAAAATAGATATCCAAGAAAATATGATAAAGAATAGACTCGGGGGCCGTAGATTTCACTAGTGGCTTCTCTCAAGAAAATAGCATACGGTGGGTAAACAAATTACTGTTGGGAAATTGATAGAACTTCAAATAATTATGACGATATCCAGGCAATGATCATTATATAAGCATCACGTCCAAGATTAGTAGACCGACTCCTGCCTGCATCTACTACTATTACTCCACACATCGCCCATTATCCAGCATGCATCTAGTGTATTAAGTTCATGGAGAAACGGAGTAATGCAATAATAACGATGCATGATGTAGACAAGATCTATTCATGTAGGAATAGACCCCATCTTGTTATCCTTAATTGCAACAATCAATACGTGTCTTGCTGCCCCTTCTATCACTAGGAAAGAACACCGCACGATCAAACCCATCACAAAGCACCTCTTCCCATGGCAAGAAAAATCGATCTAGTCGGCCTAACTAAACCAAAGATTCAAAGAAGAAATACGAGGCTATAAGTAATCATGCATATAAGAGATCAAAACTCAAATAACTTTCATGGATAAAATAAATTTGATCATAAACTCGAAGTTCATCGGATCCCAACAAACACATCGCAAAAAGAGTTACATCAAATATATCACCAAGAGACCATTGTATTGAGAATCAAAAGAGAGAAGAAGCCATCTAGCTACTGCCTACGGACTCGTAGGTCTACAATGAACTGCTCATGCATCATCGGAGAGGCACCAATGAGAATGATGAACCCCTCCGTGATGGTCTCTAGATTGGATCTCGTGATTCTGGAACTTGCGGCGGCTGGATTTGTGTTTCATCGACGCCCCTAGGGTTTCTGGAAAATTTGGGTATTTATAGGGCAAAGAGGCGATGCGAGAGGCCACCAAGGTGGGCACAACCCACCAGGGCGCTCCTGGGTCTCCAGGCGTGCCCAGGTGGGTTGTGCCCCCCTCGGGGTACCCCTCTGGTACTTCTTTAGCCCATCTTGTGTCTTCTGGTCCAGAAAAAATCTCCAAAAAGTTTCGCTGCGTTTGGACTCCGTTTGGTATTGATTTTCTGCCAAGTAAAAAAACAAGCTAAAAACAACAACTGGCATTGGGCACTATGTCAATAGGTTAGTCCCAAAAAATGATATAAAGTTGCTATAAAATGATTGTAAAACATCCAAGAATGATAATATAATAGCATGGAATAATAAAAAATGATTTGCCATCCACGTTGTTTGCCGTCTGCTTCCCTCGGAAAGCTGACGGCAAATGTCTTTGCCGTCCGCTGCGCAAAAACAGACGACAAAGAAGCTCATTACCGTAACTTACAGTGCCGGACATGTTTGTCGTCCGCGGCTGAAGGCAAAGACCTTTGCTGGCAGCTTTCTGGTCCTTTGCCGTCTGCCATGGCAAGCGACAAATTAGCTGATTCCTGTAGTGAGTAACCATGGGACACTAAAGGTCCCAAAAGGAGAAAGGCCTCATATGGGCCAAAAGCCATCATGGGTCGTACATGGGCCGAAAGTGAAACGGGCTAGTTATTATACTGGACGGCCCACATGACGTTGTTGGGTCGAATTCGGAAAGGGCCATAACGGGTCGTGAGTTACTGGGCCGTAAAATGGGCTATATGCGAACAGACCGTTAACAAGCTTTTCATGGGCCGGCCCGCTAGCTTTTGACCAAGTCAGATCGACAGACCTTTGTAAGCTAAATGGGCCACTGCTGGGCCGTGCCACATGTCGACATATCATAGGCGCCTATCTGTCCCAATGGTGACCTGACACATGGTTCCTGTGGCCAATGAGAATTTTACACGTGGAAAAATCCCCATTTGTCTGGGCCGTTAACGGTTTATCGGATGCAAAGTGGAACCCAATAGCTTAACGGCGACCTGTTACGATGGAAGCCACATGTTGGTTACCCTTGACGAAAACACTTCCAAGACGCGGCATTTATCGTCATGGAAGTGGACATTTCTGTGATGGTAATTTCAGTATTGTCATGGAACACTTCTATGACAGCACATGTATGACTATCTTGATTCTATCATAAAATCGTCATGGATGTACATGCATGATAGAAAATGTTCCCTACTATGACAAACACGTGCCATCACGTAAATGTTTTTTTGTAGTGCTAACTCAAGTGTTGGTGATCATGTTTTCAAGATCATAGGATATCATTAAGTGTAACGATAGTCCTTAAACAACATTGAGAGTGTGACGTTAGAAGAATGATCATATTGAATCGACCCAATCTTGTTTGTTATATTTTGAGATAATATCATCAGAAGTCAATGGTTATAACATGGAATGTTAACGTGTGATTTAGTTCCTTAGACCATGAGAGTATCGTAGTCACTTCTTACCGTACGATGAACTTTGGGGTTGCTCAAACGTCGTCTGTAACTTGGTAATCATAAATGACAACTTACATGTTCATCAGAAAGTTTGACAAGGGACTAGATAACTCGAGAGTGGAATTTTTTCCTCCGATGATGGAGAGGTATTCTTAGGGCCCTCAAGGTGTGATGTGCTACTTCTTGAGCTTGCGTTGGTTTTTCCCTTGAAGAGGAAAGGGTGATGCAGCACAGTAAAGATAAGTATTTCCCTCAGTTAAGAACCAAGGTATCAATCCAGTAGGAGAATTGCGCAAGTCCCCAATAGATGCACTGATGACCCACAAGTATATGGCATATAATATTTTGATGGGGGCTCACAATCACAAAAAGATTTCTAGGATAGTGTATATATATGTGAATCTTCTCCTCCCTTATTAATTCTTCCATGAGTTGCATCATTGACCAATGCTATGTTTGTCAATCTCTAATAAAATTTTCTACTTATACTTTTCCTTATGTGGTGTCATCACCTACCATAAGATTAGCATATGATATTTTTCATTTATTTCCTTTCTTTTTATTGGAACAAGAAAGTAAAGAAAGCAAGAACTCAAACTAAACTTTATTATATATCTCGCACATGGTTACAAGGATAGATCACTAAGCAAACTCTTGAAAAGAAAGGATCGAACTAAACTTTTATTAATCTAAATCAAAAGATAACTATGGATCGAACTAAGATAAGTAAAAGCAAAAGATATTGGGGGTGATACGATACCGGGGCACCTCCCCCAAGCTTGCCGGAAGCCAAGGGGGGTGCCCATACCCGATACTCAGTTTTCTTTTGGTAATGAAGAAGGTGGTGATGAAGTAGAGATCTTGTCCTCAGGTTTCCATGGTAGAGGTCCACCATCATAAGAGGAGGAAAGAGTCTCACGGGTCCGGCAACTGGCAGTCAAACTCATACCTTTAAACCTCGCCTCATATTCAAAGACTTGATTTTGGAGATCGTAGATCTGGCTTTGGAGGAAGTTGATTTTCTCGTTGAGGGTGAAGGCGATGTCCTTCATCTACTTGCCATCCACCTTGAGATCACGGCTAAGGTCTGTGATCATGAGGTGATTGGCATTGAGTCCACGCTCCACCATCCCCTTGCACCGTAAGATCTCCTGCTCCATCGCTTCAAGCCTAGCCTCCACGGTTCCCGTCCCCTTGGGACCTTGCACATCATGGATGTGAAGCACCCCCTCATGCATCTGGATGACCTGAGGGTGCTACACCAGCTCCCGCAAATATGGGTTGATGCGTTCTTCAAGAACTTGTCCTTGGAGGAGCTTGAAGCGGCCATGGTAGGTGGGATCTGACAGAAAACAGCAAGGAAAAGAAAACAAAAGATTTCTCCGTGATACGGTGGTCAATAGGTTCGGGGGGTATATAAAGATTTTTTATCTTGGGAGACAAGCAAATGGTAAAAAATCGGAGTCTGGAAGGTACCCGAGGTGGGAACAACCCACGGTGTCTTGTGCCCACTAGGGTCACTTTCCCGGTAGTTTCTTATTTTCCTAATTTTTCTTATATTCCAAAACTGACAAAAAATATTTTTACGGATTTTTCGGAGTCCGTTTACTTACCGTATCACATACCTCCTTTTTTCACGATTCTGGAGTGTTCTGGAAGGTCTCTTTTATGTGTTCTTTCCGGTGTCATAGTTTGGATAATATTGCATTCAACATTAATGGGCGTACCTGAGATACAATGTTTTATTCGTTGCCCATTAACAACCTTCGGTAGTGCCATCGGCATTATTTATTTTGATAGCTCTAGACTGATAAACCTCCTCGATAACATAGGGTCCTTCCCATTTGGGGAGGAGTTTTCCTGCAAAGAATCTAAAATGAGAGTTGTACAAAAGAACATATTCTTCGACTTTGAACTCACGCTTTTGGATTCTTTTATCATGCCATCTTTTAACTTTTTCTTTAAATAACTTGGCATTTTCATAAGCTTGAGTTCTCCATTCACCTAATGAGCTAATATCAAATAACCTCTTTTCACCGGCAAGTTTGAAATCATAGTTGAGTTCTTTAATTGCCCAATATGCTTTATGTTCTAACTCAAGAGGCAAATGACAAGGTTTTCCATAAACCATTTTATAAGGAGACATACCCATAGGATTTTTATATGTTGTTCTATAAGCCCAAAGTGCATCATCTCATTTCTTAGACTAATTCTTCCGGGACCTATTGACAGTCTTTTGCAAAATTAATTTTATTTCTCTATTGCTAAGTTCAACTTGACCACTAGACTGAGGATGATAGGGTGATGCAATTCTATGGTTAACATCATACTTGGCAAGCATTTTACGGAAAGCACCATGAATAAAGTGTGAACCACCATCAATCATTAAATATCTAGGGACTCCAAACCTTGGGAAAATAACTTCCTTAAGCATTTGAATAGAGGTGTTGTGATCAGCACTACTGGTTGGAATAGCTTCTACCCACTTAGTAACATAATCAACAGCAACCAAAATATGTGTATACCCATTAGAGGAAGGAAAAGGTCCCATGTAATCAAATCCCGAAACATCAAATGGTTCAATAGCAAGTGAATAATTCATAGGCATTTCTTGTCGCTTATCGATATTACCTATTCTTTGACATTCATCACAAGATAAGACGAACTTACGAGCATCCTTGAAGAGAGTAGGCCAATAAAACCCAGATTGCAATACCTTGTGAGAAGTTCTGTCTCCCGCATGATGTCCTCCATAAACTTCGGAGTGGCATTTCCGTAGGATTTGTCCCTGTTCATGCTCAGGTACACAATGTCTAATAATACCATCTACTCCTTCTTTATAAAGATGTGGGTCATCCCAAAAGTAATGTCTTAAATCATAGAAGAATTTTTTCTTTTGTTGGTATGTAAATCTAGGTGGTAAATATTTAGCAACTATGTAATTAGCATAGTTAACATACCAAGGAGTGTTATGAGAAACATTTATTGCAGCTAACTTCTCATCAAGAAAATTATCATCAATAGGTAGTGGGTCATCAAGAACATTTTCAAGCCTAGACAAGTTATCAACTACGGGGTTCTCTGCTCCTTTTCTATCAGTGATATGTAAATCAAATTCTTGTAGTAAGAGAACCCGTCGAATAAGTCTAGGTTTGGCATCTTTCTTTTCCATAAGATATTTTATAGCAGAATGATCGGTGTGAACAATTACTTTTGAATCAACAATGTAAGATCTAAATTTATTACAAGCAAACACCACTGCTAGAAATTCTTTTTCAGTAGTAGCATAATTTCGTTGTGCGATGTCTAGAGTTTTACTAGCATAATGAATAACATTCAGTTTCTTATCAACTCTTTGTCCTAGAACAGCACCAATAGCATAATCACTAGCATTACACATAATTTCAAAAGGCAAGTTCCAATCAGGTGGTTGAACAATAGGTGCAGAAATTAAGGCTTTCTTGAGTGTTTCGAAGGCTTCTAAACAATGATCATCAAAAACAAAAGGAACATCCTTTTGCAAAAGATTTGTAAGGGGCCTAGAAACTTTAGAAAAGTCTTTGATAAATCTCCTATAGAAACCAGCATGACCTAGCAAACTACAAATACCTTTGATATCTTTAGGACATGGCATTTTCTCAATTGCATTAACCTTAGCTTTGTCCACCTCAATACCTCTTTCAGAAATTTTATGGCCCAAAAAGTACCTTCATTAACCATAAAGTGGCACTTCTCCCAATTCAAGAAAATATTTGTTTGTTCGCATCTCTGCAAAACTCAATCAAGATTGCTTAAACAATCATCAAAAGACTTCCCATAAATAGAGAAGTCATCCATGAAAACCTCAACAATCTTTTCACAAAAGTCAAAGAATATAGCAGTCATACATCTTTGATAGGTAGCAGGTGCATTGCATAAACCAAAAGGCATAAGTCTATAAGTATAAGTTCCAAAAGGGCAAGTAAAAATTAGTCTTTTCTTGATCAGGTTGAGAAACAGGTATTTGTGAAAAACCAGAATATCCATCAAGGAAGCAAAAATGTGTGTGCTTAGATAATCTTTCGAGCATTCGGTCAATAAAAGGCAGAGGGTAATGATCTTTCCTAGTTGCTTTGTTTAATTTTCTAAAATAAATTACCGTTCTATAGCCTGTAATAATTCTTTGTGGAATAAGTTCATTCTTATCATTAGGAACAACAGTAATACCTCCTTTCTTAGGGACACAATGAACATGACTTACCCATCTACTGTCATCTATAGGATAGATTATACCTGCTTCCAGAAGTTTGAATATTTCCGTTCTTACCACTTCTTTCGTCTTCGGATTTAACCGACATTGGTGATCAGCAACGGGGTTAGAATCAGGTTCCATATTAATCTTGTGTTGACATAGAGTGGGACTAATGCCCTTTAAATCATCAAGAGTATATCCAATAGCAGCTCGGTGCTTCCTTAGACCTTTCAATAATCTTTCTTCTTCATGTTCTGAAAGGTTAGCACTAATAATAACAGGATATATCTTCTTCTCATCAAGATAAGCATATTTCAAAGTGTCTGGCAATTCTTTTAATTCAAACACAGGATCACCTTTAGGTGGAGGAGGACCTCCTAGAGTTTCAATAGGAAAATTGTGTGCCAGCAGAGGACGTTGTTCAAAGAAAATCTGATCTATTTCATTTCTTTCATGCATATGTAAATCATTTTCACGGTCTAGAAAATATTGTTCTAGAGGATCAGTAGCGGGCATAACAATAGAAGCAATACCAATAATTTCATCCTTACTAGACAATTCTTTTTTATGAGGTTTTCTACTAAACTTGGAAAAATTAAACTCATGAGACTCATCACCAAAGCTAACACCGGTAGTTTGTTTCAAGAAAGGTCTACCAAAGATAATGGGACAAAAGTTATCTTGTGGGGAACCAACAAGAAAATCAGCAGGGTATTTTATTTTCCCACACAAGACTTCAACATCTCTAACAATCCCAATTGGTGATATAGTGTCTCTATTAGCAAGTTTAATAGTAACATCTATGTCTTCTATCTCTGCGGGTGCTATGTCATTCATAATTTCTTGATATAAGGTAAAGGGAATAGCACTCACGCTAGAACCTATGTCGAATAAACCATGATAACAGTGATCTCCTATTTTAACTGAGAAAACGGGCATGCCAACAACGGGTCTATGATTATCCATTTTATCGGGTTTGGCAATTCTAGCAGCTTCATCATAGAAGTAAATAACATGCCCATCTATATTTTCTTCCAAGAGATCCTTAACCACAGCAACACTAGGTTCTACTTTGATTTGTTCATCAGGTTTAGGTGCTCTAACATAACTTTTGTTGACCACAGTTGAAACTTTAGCATGTTCCTTTATCCTAACAGGGAAAGGTGGTTTCTCAATATAAGCAGTAGGAACAACTGGATCAACATTATAAATAATAATTTCCTCTTTAGATAGTACCGGTTTTTTTATTTCTTCTTTAATAGGTGGGTGATATTTAAACCACTTCTCCTTAGGGAGATCAACATGAGTAGCAAATGATTCACAAAAGGAGGCTACTATCTCAGAGTCAAGTCCATATTTAGTGCTAAACTTTTGAAAAGCATCGGTATTCATAAAAGATTTAACACAATCAAACTTAAGCTTAATACCTGGCTCTTTACCTTCATAGAGTTCCCAATCTTCAGAGTTGCATTTAATTCTTTCTAAAAGATCCCACCGGAATTCAATAGTCTTCTTTATAAAAGAACCAGCACAAGAAGTATCAAGCATGGATCGATCATTATGAGAAAGCCGAGCATAAAAATTCTGGATAATAATTTGTCTTGAGAGCTCATGATTGGGGCATGAATATAACATTGACTTAAGCCTCCCCCAAGCTAGAGCGATACTTTATCTTCACGAGGCCAAAAATTATATATGTAATTCCGATCATGATGAACTAGATGCATAGGATAATTTTTTTGGTGAAACTCCAATTTCAATCGATTCCAATTCCAAGATCCAATATCATCGCATAGCCTATACCATGCCAATGCTTTTCCCTTCAAAGATAAAGGATAAACCTTCTTCTTAACTCCATCTCCGGGTAAACCTGCAAGCTTAAATAGTCCACAAATTTCTTCCACATATATCAAGTGCATATCAGGATGTTCAGTTCCATCTCCTCCATAAGGATTAGCTAGCAGTTGTTCTATCATACCCAAAGGAATTTCATATTCAATATTTTCAGTAGGTGCGGTAGGTTGAGGGGTAGCTAATTGTGGTTCCGGTCGAGGTGAAGATACCCCAAACAAACCCCTCAATGGATTTTTTTTCCATAGTGACAAGTGACAATATATTTCAACACGTAGTAATAATTCTTCCTTACCAATTTCCACTTACCAAGAGCGCTTCACTCCCCGGCAACGGCGCCAGAAAATAGCCTTGATGACCCATAAGTATATGGGATCAATTGTAGCCTTTTCAATAAGTAAGAGTGTCAAACCCAACAAGGAGCAGAAGGAAATGACAAGTGGTTTTCAGCAAGATAATGTCTGCAAGTGTTGAAATTGTAAGTAACAGAGTAATTTGATAGCAAGACAATTTGTAATGAGCAAGTAACGGTAATAGTAACAAAAATGCAGCAAGATAGACCAATCCTTTTGAGGCAAAGGACAGGCCAAAACGGTCTTATAATAAGCAAGGCGTTCTTGAGGGTACACGGGAATTACATCTAGTCACTTTCATCATGTTGGTTCGATTCGTGTTTGCTACTTTGATAATTTGATATGTGGGTGGACCGGTGCTTAGGTGTTATTCTTACTTGAACAAACCTCCTACTTATGATTAACCCCCTCGCAAGCATCCGCAACTACGAAAAAAGTACTAAGAATAAATTCTAACCATAGCATTAAACTTTTGGATCCAATGGGTCCCTTACGGAATAGCGCATAAACTAAGGTTTAAGCTTCTGTCACTCTCGCAACCCATCATCTAATAACTACTCCACAATGCATTCCATTAGTCCCAAATATGGTGAAGTGTCATGTAGTCGACATTCACATGACACCACAAAGGGAATCACATCATACATACTATCAAAATATCGAACACACATCAAGTTCACATGATTACTTGCAACATGATTTCTCCCGTGACCTCAAGAACAAAAGTAACTACTCACAAATGATAATCATGTTCAAGATGAGAGGGGTATTAAATAGCATAATGGTTTTGAACATATAATCTTCCACCAAATAAACCATATAGTAATCAACTACAAGATGTAATCAACACTACTAGTCACCCACAAGCACCAATCTATAGTTCCAGTACAAACATTAAACACAAGAGATGAACTAGGGTTTGAGAGGAGATGTTGTTGTTGAAGATATTGATGGAGATTGCCCTCCCCAAGATGGGAGAGTTGTTGGTGATGATGATGACGACTATGATCCCCCCCCCCCCCCCGGGAGGGAAGTTCCCCCGGCAGAATCGCTCCGCCGGAGGGCAAAAGTGCTCCTGCCCAAGTTTCGCCCCGAGACGGCGGCGCTCCGTCCCGAAAGTCCTCCCCTTATTTTTTTTTCTAGGTCAAAATGACTTATATGCCAGAAGATGGGCACCGGAGGTGGGCCGGCTGAGCCCAACCCACCAGGGCGCGCCTGGGGGGCAAGGCACATCCTGGTGTCTTGTGCTCACCAGGTGTAACATCCCAATTTTCAATTTGGATGTTATACATAGGTCATCATATGCATATCATATTTTATTCGCATTTTTGGTTGTGATCCTAGAAATCTTAATCAACTCAAGGACCCAAGGAGAGAGTTGGAGGTTTCACATATTTTCATATTTTAATTTTCTCAAATTTGAAAAGAGGGTCAATTTGGTTTTAATATTTTTCTCTCCGAATATTTCTAATATTAAAAATAAAAGAGAGAAGATAATATGACTTCTTCAAAAGGAGAGGAATATGGAGGGAAAAAATTAAAATCAAATAAATATTTTATTTGGATTTTATTCGAGATTTTATTTGAATTAGAAAATTATGCATTATTTAACATTGCATTTTTAGGCCAGAAAAATGTTCACTTTGTTCTAAATATATTTTTTTAGACGGTGAAAATTGTTTTTTCGAATTTTTTAGATTTTTTATATTTTATTAGGATTTTTCTTCGGTGGAATTTTATTTTAAAAAAATCTTTCTTGCCCGACTGGGCCGAAGGCCCAGCCGAGCAGGCCGGCCCAGCCACGCCGCCTCCCCCGCCGACTCGGGACGGGAGTCCCGAGGTTCGCTGCCGCCATCGCCGTGTCCGGCTCGGACACGAGCCGCCGCCGCCTCCTCCCGCAAGGCAAGCCCCCCGGCCCCTTTATATATCGATGCCCCGCCGCCCTCTCCGCTCCAAGCCGCCGCGCCGCCTCCCGCACTCCACCGCGCCGCCGCCACTTTTAGCCGCCGTCGCCGCTTGCTGCCGCTGCTGCACCGCCGCCGCCCCGCACCAATGCCGCCGCCCGCGCCGGATCCCGCTGGAGCCACCACCCGCCGCCGTTGACCCACCGCCCATTGACCGGTATAAAAAAACCGCTCCGGTTCGCCGGTTCCCTTCGGTTTTTCTCGATCGGATCTATTTAGCGAACGTTCACCTGAACGCCTCTGTTCGCGAACGCGTTCATCCGTTCATCTCTAATAGCGAACGTTCGTTCGTTGGTCTTTTCTTTTTATTTTATTTTCGGCCAGGGACCTATCCGCGATTATTTTTATCGCAGATTAGCCCCTGATCTTTAAACCCTCGCAACTTCTTGCTCGTTTATCCAAACCCAGTGAAACCAACGCCAAAATCTTCGTCTCGAGTCCCTCTTTCCAGTTAATCAACTTGAACATGTTTTTGACCAATTAAAATTTGGTTTCAAGCAGATTTGAATTCGAATTTCTTTTGATCGTAGTTTGAGTTTCGTAACTCCGATTTGATTGATTCTCTTTGCAAATCAAAGCTCTTCAATTGAAATTTCAGTTGGGATCTTTTTACTTGAGATTTTACCCTTGCATCTAGGCCTGATTGCTTATGTATGCTATTGTTTGTTTGCGATAGAATTTCCGGAGTGCGAAGCGTGCTACTACGAGTCAGTAGGGTTTTCAGATCGTCAGCAAGGCATGTAACACTTTGATCATACCCCTTTATTACCCAGTTTTTATGCATTAGTTATACTCCTCAAACATTGCATGAGTAGGATCTGTTTAACATGTGGGTATTAGGAAGTAGTTGATGAGGTAGAACCTATTGTCTTTATATCAAACCCTGGGAGTGAGATGCCCTAGCAGGATCAAAGATCTCCGCCCGATAAGCTTATGCACTGTGATATACAAATTGGTCTCCAAGGTCATCGCCAACCGCCTCAAAATTATTCTCCTAGAGATTATTTCCTCCAACCAAAGCGCCTTTGTCCCCGGGAGAATGATAACGGACAATGTCTTAGTGGCGTATGAGTTGTCGCATTATCTCCTGAATAAGAAGAGAGGAAAGGAAGGAATTGCAGCTGTTAAGGCGGATATGAGTAAAGCTTACGACAGGGTTGAATGGGATTTCCTCAAAGCTATGCTGACCAAGCTGGGTTTCGGGACTAGGTGGATCGATCTAGTCATGTCATGTGTCTCTTCTGTCCGCTACCAGATTAAGGTGAACGGGGAGTTGACCGAACAGTTCTCACCGTCCCGGGGTTTACGGCAAGGAGACCCTGCCTCGCCCTATCTTTTTGTCATCTGTGCGGAGGGCCTCTCGTATCTTTTGCATGACGCGGAGGCGACGGGGAGGATCAGTGGAGTCAGAATCTGCCAGGGGGCTCCCGTGGTATCACACTTGCTTTTCGCAGATGACTCGCTCCTCCTTCTAAGAGCTAAGCAGGAGGAGGCCCATGAACTGCTTAGGGTTCTTGATCTCTATGAGGCCTGCTCGGGACAGTGCATAAACCTTGAGAAGTCGGTCGTGATGTTCAGCCCAAATACGGAAGTTGGGGTTAGAGATGCTGTAAAAAACTCTCTCCAAATCCAAAGCGAAGAGTGGAATGAAAAATACCTGGGGCTGCCAGTTCATGTTGGCAAGTCATGGAATAAAGCCATTGCTTTCATAAAGGGAGCTATGGCCGGCCGGGTTTACGGTTGGAAGGAACGGCTCATTGCGAAGGCTGGGAAGGACACCTTAGTAACTACAGTTGCCCAAGCTATCCCCACTTTCTCCATGTCCTCTTTGGATCTAACAAAATCTTTCTGTGAAGAACTCAGCTCGATGCTCGGAAACTATTGGTGGAGTCAGCAAGATAAGGAGTGTACCACCCACCAGATCGGATGGAAAACCCTCACGCTGCCAAAATCCCAGGGAGGGCTCAGATTCCGGGATATGCATGGGTTTAACATCGCCATGCTGTCCAGACAAATTTGGCGTCTCATTCAGCACCCGAACTCCTTATGCGCGCAACTGTTACGTGCTCGGTACTACCCGAACGATCAGATCCTTGAGGCTGCCCCGAGAGACGGCATCTCCTATTCATGGAGAAGCTTGCTGCATGGGCTCCAACTTTTTCGGGAAGGATATATATGGAGAATAGGGGATGGCACTCAAGTCAACATTTGGTCGGACCCATGGATACCTAGGCCTTGGTCGCGCCGGGTTATCACTGCTCGGGGTCCTAATCTCCTGGATAGAGTTTGTGAACTCATCAATTCGATAATGGGCCAGTGGGACGAGCTGCTAGTAAGGGACACGTTCTGGCATGATGATGTTAAACACATTCTCCAGATCCCGTTGAGAGAGGGGGCGCAAGACTTCATTGCTTGGCATTACGACAGTAAAGGCATCCATTCAGTTAAGTCGGCATACAAACTGTTTGGGCAGCTAGAAAAAACAAGGAGGAATGGAGGCGTGGGTGGTAGCAACACAAACCCAGGTGTGCTTGATAGAGTGGATGATGACTCGTGGAAACGGATATGGAGACTACCTTGCCCAAAAACTATACAGATGTTCACCTGGCGCATTAAGCATGATTCTCTTGCGCTCAGGACGAATGTGGCTCGCCGAGGCATCCCTATTGCTGATACAAAGTCCCTGTTCTGTGGCAATGCAGATGAGGACGGGGCTCACTTATTCATTAAGTGCAAAATGGTCAAGGCTGGATGGAGAGAGCTAGCCATGGAGGGGGAGCGTCTTGCTCTTGAGCGTATCACGTCCGTGCATGCAACCATGGATTTCCTATGGGGGTTGGATGTAAAAAAACGTCTTCTGGTGCTCACCTATTGGTGGTTATGGTGGACCAACAGGAACAAACTCTGTGAAGGGTATCTGCCTACAGCGGCCGACGAGCTGGCTAGGAGGGCTAAAAGCAGTGTCACTGATTTCATGCAGATTTTTGTGGCTAGTGCACCGAAGTTTTCCCCTGACAAGTGGCGACCCCCAATCACCAGTGAGTATAAGATTAATGTCGACAGCTCTTTCATACCGGGGCAGAACCATGCTGGCTGGGGGGTCGCGGTGCGTTCATCTGAAGGTCACCTGCTATGCGCCCGGGCAGGGTGTGAAGATAATGTGTATGATGCTTTCGCTGCTGAATCCCAAGCCATGTCTTATGCGATTAATAATGCAGCAGAGCTAGGCATGGTCAGGGTGGAGTTTGAAACCGATTCACAACTTCTAGTTGAAGCCTTGGACCTGGGAAAGGTGGACTCCTCGGTGTACGCAGCGGTGATTGAGGACATGAAATATCAACTTAAACTTTGGTTTTCCAAATTCTCGATCTCTGTTTGTAGAAGGAGTGCCAATTCAGTAGCTCATGAGTTAGCTAATCTTGGACGTGTGTGTGTCCCTAACCACTGTATGCAGTGGGAGTCCGATGTACCCGCCCATGTGGGCGCTTGTGTTTTGGGTGATATGCCCAGCCACCGTTGAGTAATAAAGCTTTGGTGCTTTCAAAAAAAACCTGGGAGTTACTTCTACGTTATGCTTATACTGCTATGCTATGCTCGTAGACGTGGATTGGTTGAGTGTATCCATGATAGATGTGAGAGTTGTTAATTAATGGTTAACTTAAGGTGGATACTTTAATACACATCTGGGTGGATTGGTTGAGGCACCCTGGAGCACCCAGTGGTTGTCTGGGCACCTGGAGCAATCCAGCGCTATCCTGGGATATCCCAGAGTACCCGTGTGATCATCCTATGGTTCGCCACCCAGGCTCAAAAGGATCATAAGATTATTCATGCTAGAAACTTCCGTGTGCAGCCACAAGCCATTATGGGCTCTGGCATAGTTGAGTAAGTCGTGGGAATCCTTTCCATGATGGGCTAGCAGATGTAGGGGATTGTAGGTGTGCCGGCCTATCTATCGGTTAAGGGGATCTCTTCGAAAAGAATGTGTCTCGGTCAACCATTTCTCAAACACCTTGCAGTGCGAGAAATACAACGGAGGAGATCGAGTCTTGTGGGGAAAAGTGCGCAAACCTCTGCAGAGTGTACAAACTAATCATGGTTAGCCGTGTCCCCGGTTATGGACATCTTGAGTATCTGGTTCTTGAATTATTGATTTGATCTCATCACTCTTAATTAATTTTGTTGGGCTGTTAATTAATTTTTAATTGGGATTGAGTTGGAGGAACCTTCTCAATATTTACCAACCAACTTGGTAGTTAAATAAAATTTTATTCCTTTGCAGTAGGGAAAAATTGGCTTTACGCAAAAATATGATAACCATAGAGCCTCCACCAGCCATATATGCATGTAGATATAGTTGTTATCTTGTTCATTGCTCTACAGTGTTATTTTGCCAGCATATCCCATGTGCTGACCCGTTTCGGGCTGCAACGTATTATGTTGCTGACTTTTCAGACGAAGAGTAAGGTGCGCTAGGTCGTTGTCATGCACTCGGCTATGCCGTTGGAGTTGATGGACTCATTTACCTTCGATGCTTCTGCAGTTATCTTATTTAGATGGCCTTAAGCCATATTATTGTAATAAGTTCTCTTTTGAGACATTCGATGTAATAAGTGTGTGATTGCACTCTGTTATAAATCCTTCAAGTACTGTGTGTGTCAGCATTACCGATCCAGGGATGACACTTATACACAGAGATTTGACCGTTTGAGGTCGGATCGCTACAAGATGGTATTAGAGCACACGCTGATTGTAGGGCACGACCACTCAGATAAGCCATAGTTCACTCTTCTCTACTCATTTCTGACTCTCCTCCATTTTCCACTCTATAGATGGCGTACCCGAGGAACAAGTTTGCTCAACCGGATGAAGACACACCATTTGGACGACACTTGAAGGAAGTCACTAGGTACCTGAACATCGGAATACCAAGCTTCATCGGGACCTACACCGCCACTTTACCAGAAGAGGAGCGTTGGATGATTCGAGTTCATTTTCCAGGAAGGACATTCATGCCAGTTACCGAGCCCATAGTGTTTTCCTTTGATGCACCGACCTGGAGTCTAGGAAAGAGCATGGCAGCCCACATCACCATGGGACGCATCGGCGAAGTATACAACAAGGATCTTAAGGGCACTATCTACCAGATTTGTGGGCGCCAAGATGAGCAATGGGAGATGATCAACACCAGGAGGGACAAGTCCATTGCAGCCTTCATCCAGGAGTTAAACCAGCACATTCGCCGCCAGGAGAACCAAATGTGCGCCAACATGATAGACCTGAAGAAGGCGATGACCAAGAACATGGAGCTTGAAGAGGAACTCAAGTCTACACGCGAGGGATATGAGGAGGAAATCGTAGTTCTACTAGAGAAGAATGAAGACCTGAAGAAGAAGCTAGGAGTATTCATGGGAGACCCCGCGCCAGGAGGTGACGACCATCCCGAGGACTACATCATCATCGACGACACCGACTCCGACCCTGGCAGTAGTGATGATGATTACGAAGACGAAGCTGGAGTGGATATCATGGAGTCTTCCACCGATCAAAATTTCTAGTCGACCACCATATTATCAGTAGTATTCCCCCATGTATATAGTAGTAGTCCAAGTATTTTGTAACGGTAGCTAGATCGATTGTATGCCCTTGTTTGAATCGAGTGGTGTGATATGAATGTGTTTGTTTCATGTGCATATGGGTAGTGCCTTCTCTTTAGACCTCATTCTATTCTAATCTCTCCCCTCTAAACCCATTAGATGCCTCCGAGACGTGACACTGGATTTGTCTTCCCACCAGAGCTCACTCAGTTGATCCAACAGCAGAATGCCTTGATGTAGTTGCTAGTCCAGAACCAAGGCAACAACAACAACAACAACAACCCACCGCCACCACCCCCAGTTGACAACTTAGCCCGTTTTCTGAGGTTGAATCCGCCGGTGTTTTCCAGTAGCATCGAGCTGATAGTTGGAGATGATATGCTATGCAGGATAGGAAGGGAGTTGACCACCGCAGGTTGCACAGATGTTGAGAAGGTGCGTTTTGCCGCACACCAACTGGATGGACCCGCAGCCTCATGGTGGGAGAATTACACAACCACTTTTCCCATAGCCAATGTCACATGGGATCAGTTTCAGCAAGCGTTCCGCACAGCCCATGTCTCAACTGGAGCTATGAACATGAAGAAGCGTGAGTTTCGCAACTTACGCCAGGGAAATCATACTGTGGGGCAGTACGTGGATGAGTTCAGTAAGTTAGCTCGCTATGCCCCGGATGATGTGGCCACAGATCCCGCGAAGCAGGAGATGGTTTGAGCTTATAAAGGATTATGATATGAAGCTGCATTATCATCCAGGAAAGGCCAATGTCATAGCAGACGCTTTGAGCCGGAAGAGTTATGTCAATACCCTCGCAAGCGGAGGATTACCGCAGGAGTTAATTAACAATCTCAAGGAACTTCGTTTGGAGATAGTTCCAAGAGGTTTTGTTGCAGCAATGGAGGTTCAGTCTACATTGTTGGGAAAGATTCGAGAAGCTCAAAAGGATGATAAGGAGATTTCTGAGATAAAGGAGAAGATGAACCAAGGAAAAGCCAAGGGTTTTCGTGAGGATGAACACAAAACTTTATGGTTTGAGGACCGTGTATATGTACCCAATAATGCAGAGATCAGCAAGTTAATACTTCAGGAAGCCCATGATTCGCCATACTCGATTCACCCCGGAAACACCAAGATGTATTTGGACTTGAAGGAACGTTTCTGGTGGACAGGTATGAAGAAGGATATTGCCGAGTATGTAGCCATATGTGATGTATGTCAGAGAGTGAAGGCAGAACATCAGAAGCCAGCAGGATTACTACAGCCTATGCCGATACCCGAATGGAAGTGGTACAAGCTTGGCATGGATTTCATCACCGGTTTACCCAGGACACGGTCGGGATATGATTCCATCTGGGTAGTAGTTGATCGCTTGACCAACGTGGCTCACTTTATCCCAGTGGAAACCACCTAGACGAGTGCGAAGTTGGCCAAGATATATATGACCTGGATCGTATGTCTGCACGGAGTTTCGAGGACCATCGTATCAGATAGAGGAACACAGTTTACTTCGAAGTTTTGGAATCAGTTGCACCAGACTTTGGGTACCAGGCTAGAGTTTAGTACAGCCTTTCATCCGCAAATATATGGACAGACCGAGAGAGTCAATCAGATTTTGGAGGACATGTTGAGAGCTTGTGCATTAGACTATGGATCCAGTTGGGATGATAATTTGCCTTACGCCTGAGCCTCTTCTGGGGCAGGAAATTGGTCTAGAGTTCTCATACAACAACAGTTATCAAGCTAGTTTTAAGATGGCACCTTTCGAAGCTTTGTATGGAAGAAGGTGCGGGACACCGTTAATGTGGGATGAAGTTGGAGAACGTCAGTTGTTTGGACCTGATTTGATCAAGGAGTCTGAAGAGAAGGTTAAGTTAATTCGAGACAGACTGAAGGTAGCTCAGTCCAGGCAGAAGAGTTATGCAGCACCAAACGCAAGGAGGTAGTCTACGAAATCGGAGACAGAGTGTATCTTCATGTGTCACCTTTGCGAGGAGTTAAACGATTTGGAGTTAAGGGAAAGTTAGCCCCGAGATTTGTAGGACCATACCGAGTTTTGGAGCGTATGGGAGAAGTGGCCTACAAGTTGGAGTTACCCGAAGGGCTGTCAGGAGTTCATGATGTGTTTCACGTTTCCCAGCTAAAGAAGTGCCATGCAGAGATGGCCGATATTCCTCTGAGATATACAGTGCCCCTGGAAGCAATTCAATTGGATAATGATCTGACCTACAAGGAGAAGCCCGTCAAGATTCTCGAATTTGCCAACCGAGTTACACGCAGCAAGGTTATCAAGTTTTGCAAAGTTCAGTGGAGCCACCATACAGAGGATAAAGCCACCTGGGAACGAGAAGAAGACCTACGGAAAGACCACCGACACCTATTTTCTAGCCAACTCGAATCTCGAGGGCGAGATTCATCTTAAGGGGGGTAGGTTTGTAACATCTCAATTTTCAATTTGGATGTTATACATAGGTCATCATATGCATATCATATTTTATTTGCATTTTTGGTTGTGATCCTAGAAATCTTAAGCAACTCAAGGACCCAAGGAGAGAGTCGGAGGTTTCACATAGTTTCATATTTTAATTTTCTCAAATTTGAAAAGAGGGTCAATTTGGTTTTAATATTTTTCTCTCCGAATATTTCTAATATTAAAAATAAATGAGAGAAGATAATATGACTTCTACAAAAGGAGAGGAATATTGGAGGAAATTTTTTTAAATGAAATAAATATTTTATTTGGATTTTATTCGAGATTTTATTTGAATTAGACAAATATGCATTATTTAAAATTGCCTTTTTAGGCCAGAAAAATGTTCACTTTGTTCTAAATATTTTACTTAGACGGTGAAAATTGTTTTTGGCATTTTTTAGATTTTTTTATATTTTATCAGGATTTTTCTTCGGCGGAATTTTATTTAAAAAAATCTTTCCCGCCCGACTGCCCAGTCGGGCAGGCCGGCCCAGCCTCGCCGCTTCCCCCGCCAACTCGGGACGGGAGTCCCGAGGTTCGCCGCCGCCGTCGCCGTGTCCGGCTCGGACACGAGCCACCGCCGCCTCCTCCCGCAAGGCAAGCCCCTCCGGCCCCTTTATATATCATCGCCCCGCCGCCCTCTCCTCCCCAAGCCGCCGCGCCGCCTCCTGCACTCCACCGCGCCGCCGCCGCTTGCTGCCGCCGCCCCGCGTCACCGGAGCCGCTGCCCCGCACCAACACCGCCGCCCGCGCCAGATCCCGCCGGAGCCGCCGCCCGCCGCCGTTGACCCGTCGCCCGTTGTCCGGTATAAAAAAACCGCTCTGGTTCGCCGGTTCACTTCGATTTTTCTCGGTTTTTCTCGATCGGGTCTATTTAGCAAACGTTCACCCGAATGCCTCTGTTCGCGAACGCGTTTGTCCGTTCGTCTCTGATAGTGAACGTTCGTTCGTTAGTCTTTTCTTTTTATTTTATTTTTGGCCAGGGACCTATCCGTGATTATTTTTATCACAGATTAGCCCCTGATCTTCAAACCCTTGCAACTTCTTGCTCGTTTAACCAAATCCAGTGAAACCAACGCCAAAATCTTCGTCTCGAGTCCCTCTTTCCAGTTAATCAACTTGAACATGGTTTTGACAAATTAAAATTTGGTTTCAAGCAGATTTGAATTCGAATTTCTTTTGATCGTAGTTTGAGTTTCGTAGCTCCGATTTGATTGATTCTTTTTGCGAATCGAAGCTCTTCAGTTGAACTTTCAGTTGGGATCTTTTTATCTGAGATTTTACCCTTGCATCTATGCCTGATTGCTTATGTATGCTATTGTTTGTTTGCGATAGAATTTCCGGAGTGCGAAGCGTGCTACTACGAGTCAGTAGGGTTTTCAGATCGTCAGCAAGGCAAGTAACACTTTGATCATACCCCTTTATTACCCAATTTTTATGCATTAGTTATACTCCTCAAACATTGCATGAGTAGGATCTGTTTAACATGTGGGTATTGGGAAGTAGTTGATGAGGTAGAACCTATTGTCTTTATATCAAACCCTGGGAGTTACTTCTACGTTATGCTTATACTGCTATGCTATGCTCGTAGACGTGGATTGGTTGAGTGTATCCATGACAGAGGTGAGAATTGTTAATTAATGGTTAACTTAAGGTGGATACTTTAATACATATCTGGGTGGATTGGTTGAGGCACCCTGGAGCACCCAGTGGTTGTCTGGGCACCTGGAGCAGTCCAGCGCTGTCCTGGGATATCCCGGAGTACCCGTGTGATCATCCTATGGTTCGCCACCTAGGCTCAAAGGGATCATAAGATTATTCATGCTAGAAACTTCCGTGTGCAGCCACAAGCCATTATGGCCTCTGGCATAGTTGAGTAAGTCATGGGAATCCTTTCCATGATGGGCTAGCAGATGTAGGGGATTGTAGGTGTACCGACCTATCTATCGGTTAAGGGGACCTCTTCGGAAAGAATCTGTCTTGGTCAACCGATTCTCAAACACCTTGCAGTGCGAGAAATACAATGGAGGAGATCGAGTCTTGTGGGGAAAAGTGCACAAACCTCTGCAGAGTGTACAAACTAATCATGGGTAGCCGTGTCCCCGGTTATGGACATCTTGAGTATCTGGTTCTTGAATTATTGATTTGATCTCATCACTCTTAATTAATTTTGTTGGGATGTTAATTACTTTTTAATTGGGATTGAGTTGGAGGAACCTTCTCAATATTTACCAACCAACCTGGTAGTTAAATAAAATTTTATTCCTTTGCAGTAGGGAAAAATTGACTTTACGCAAAAATATGATAACCATAGAGCCTCCACCAGCCATATATGCATGTAGATATAGTTGTTATCTTATTCATTGCTCTACAGTGTTATTTTGCCAGCATATTCCATGTGCTGACCCATTTCGGGCTGCAACGTATTATGTTGGAGACTTTTCAGATGAAGAGTAAGGTGCGCTAGGTCGTTGTCGCGCACTCAGCTATGCCGTTCGAGTTGATGGACTCATTTACCTTCGATGTTTCCGCAATTATCTTATTTAGATGGCCATAAGCCGTATTATTGTAATAAGTTCTCTTTTGAGACATTCGATGTAATAAGTGTGTGATTGCACTCTGTTATGAATCCTTCAAGTACTGTGTGTGTCGGCATTACCGATCCTGGGATGACACTTATACACAGAGATTTGACAGTTTGAGGTCGGATCGCTACACCAGGTGGCCCCCCTCCGATTGTTATTTGCTCCAGTATTTCTTATTTATTCCATAAAAAACCCTCGTGAAGTTTCAGCTTGTTTGGAGTTGTGCAGAATAGGTGGCCTGACGTAGCTTTTCCAGGTCCAGTTTTCCAACTGCCGGAATTCTCCCTCTTTGTGTGTACCTTGCATATTATGAGAGAAAAGACATTAGAGTTACTCCAAAAAGCATTATTATGCATAAAAACATCATAAATAACAGTAGGTAAACATGATGCAAAATGGACATATCATGCACCTACACAAACAATCAAACACTTGCACCCAACACGATAAAGGGGTTGTCAATCCCTTCACGGTTACTTGCAAAGGTGAGATATGATAGAGATAGATAAAACTAAATAAAATATAAAATATTTTTGGGTTTTTGGTCTATAGATCTGAAAATAAAATATTGCAAAATAGTAGACCGGAAACAAATATGATGGAAAATAGACCCGGGGGCCATAGGTTTCACTAGAGGCTTCTCTCTTGAAGGCAAATAATACGATGGGTGAACAAATTACTGTCGAGCAATTGATAGAAAAGCGAAAAGTTATGACGATATCCAAGGCGATGATTATGCATATAGGCATCACGTCCGTGTCAAGTAGGCCGACTCCTGCCTGTATCTACTACTATTACTCCACACATCGACCACTATCCAGCATGCATCTAGAGTATTAAGTTCGTAAAGAACGGAGTAACGCCTTAAGTAAGATGACATGATGTACCTATAAAAACAATCAAACACTTGCACCCAACGAGATAAAGGGGTTGTCAATCCCTTCATGGTCACTTGCAAAGGTGAGATCTGATAGAGATAGATAAAACTAAGTAAAAGATAATTTTTTGGGGGGGTTTTGGTTTATAGATCTGAAAATAAAAGATTGCAAAATAGTAGATCGGAAACAAATATGATGGAAAATAGACCCGGCGGCCATAGGTTTCACTAGAGGCTTCTCTCTTGAAGGCAAATAATACGGCGTGTGGACAAATTACTGTCGAGCAATTGATAGAAAAGCGCAAAGTTATGACAATATCCCAAGCAATGATTATGCATATAGGCATCACGTCCGTGTCAAGTAGACCGACTCCTGCCTGTATCTACTACTATTACTCCACACATCGACCGCTATCCAGCATGCATCTAGAGTATTAAGTTCGTAAAGAACGGAGTAACGCCTTAAGTAAGATGACATGATGTAGAGGAATAAACTCAAGCAATATGATGAAAACCCCATCTTTTTATCCTCGATGGCAACAATTCAATACGTGTCTCGCTACCCCTACTCTGTCATTGGGTGAAATCACGCAAGATTGAACCCAAAGCTAAGCACCTCTCCCATTGCAAGAAAAAACAATCTAGTTGGCCAAACCAAACCGATAATTCGAAGAGAAATACAAAGATATCAAATCATGCATATAATAATTCAGACAAGATTCAAATAATATTGATAGATAAGCTGATCATAAATTCACAATTCATCGGATCTCGACAAACACACTGCAAAAGAAGATTACATTGGATAGATCTCCAAGAACATCGAGGAGAACATGGTCTTGAGGATCAAAGAGAGAGAAGAAGCCATCTAGCTACTAGCTATGGACCCGTAGGTCTGAGGTAAACTACTCACGCTTCATTGGAAGGGCAATAGGGTTGATGTAGATGCCCTCCATGATCAAATCCCCCTCCGGGAGGATGCCGGAAAAGGCCCCAAGATGGGATCTCACGGGAACAGAGGGTTGCAGTGGCGGAAAAGTATTTTCGTGGACTCCTCTGAGGGTTTTGGAATATATGTGAATATATAGGACAAAGAGCTAGGTCAGGGGATCCCCAAGGGGGCCACAAGGTAGGGCGCACCCTCTACCCTTGCCGCCGCCTCGTGGCTCTTCTGGCTTGGAGTCCAAGTCCTCTAGGTGTCTTCTGGTCCAAGAAAAATCATCGTGAAGTTTTATCGTTTGGACTCTGTTTGGTATTCCTTTTCTGCGAAACTCAAACACAAGGGAAAAAACAGAAACTGGCACTAGGCTCCGGGTTAATAAGTTAGTTTCAAAAAAATATAAAATAGCATAATAATGCATATAAAACATCCAAATAAGATAAAATAATAGCATGGAACAATAAAAAATTATAGATACGTTGGAGACGTATCAAGCATCCCCAAGCTTAATTCCTGCTCGTCCTCGAGTAGGTAAATGATAAAAATAAATTTTTTATGTGGAATGCTACCTAACATATTTATTCATGTAGTTTTCTTCACTGTGGCATGAATGCTCGGATCCATAAGATTCAAAACAAAAGTTTAATATTGACATAAAAACAATAATACTTCAAGCATACTAATAAAGCAATCATGTCTTCTCAAAATAACATGGCCAAATAAAGTTATCCCTACAAAATCGTATAGTCTGGCTATGCTCCATCTTCATCACACAAAGTATTAAATCATGCACAATCCCGATGACAAGCCAAGCAATTTTTTCATACTTTTGATGTTCTCAAACTTTTTCAACTTTCACGCAATACATGAGCATGAGCCATGGATATAGCACTATAGGTGGAATAGAATATAGTGGTTGTGGAGAAGACAAAAAGAAAGGAGATAGTCTCACATCAACTAGGCGTATCAACGGGCTATGGAGATGCCCAACAATAGATATCAATGTGAGTGAGTAGGGATTTCCATGCAACGGATGCACTAGAGCCATAAGTTTATGAAAGCTCAAAAATAAACTAAGTGGGTGTGCATCCAAATCGCTTGCTCACGAAGACCTAGGGCAATTTGAGGAAGCCCATCATTGGAATATACAAGCCAAGTTCTATAATGAAAAATCCCCACTAGTATATGAAAGTGACAACATAGGAGACTCTCTATCATGAAGATCATGGTGCTACTTTGAAGCACAAGTGTGAAAAAAGGATAGTAACATTGCCCCTTCTATCTTTTCTCTCATTTTTTATTTTTTTTGGTGGGCTTCTTGGCCTCTTTTATTTTTTGTAAAGTCCGGAGACTCATCCCAACTTGTGAGGGAATCATAGCTTCCATCATCATTTCCTCACATGGGACAATGCTCTAATAATGATGATCATCACACTTTTATTTACTTACAACTCGATACTTAGAACAAAATATGACTCTATCTGAATGCCTCTGGTGGTGCACCGGGATGTGCAATGATCTAGCGTAGCAAATGACATCAAAAAACGGACAAGCCATGTAAACATCATGCTAACTATCTTACGATCATGCAAAGCAATATGACAATGATGGAGCGTGTCATAATAAAACGGAACGGTGGAAGTTGCATGGCAATACATCTCGGAATGACAATCGAAATTCCATAATAGGTAGGTATGGTGGCTATTTTGACGAAGGTATAAGGTGGGTGTAAGGCACCGACGAAAGTTGCACGGTACTAGAGAGGCTAGCAATGGTGGAAGGGTGAGAGTGCGTATAATCCATGGACTCAACATTAGTCATAAAGAACTCACATACTTATTGCAAAAGTCTATTAGTTATTGAAACAAAGTACTACGCGCATGCTCCTAGGGGGATAGATTGGTAGGAAAATACCATCGCTCGTCCCCGACCACCACTCACAAGGAAGACAATCAATAAATAAATCATGCTCCGACTTCATCACATAACGTTTCACCATATGTGCATGCTACGGGAATCACAAACTTTAACACAATATTTCTACCAACCCACAATTACTCACTAGCATGTCTCTAATATCGCCATCTTTATATCTCAAACCAATTATAAGGAATCAAACTTCACATAGTATTCAATGCACTTTATATGAAAGTTTTTATTATATCCCTCTTGGATGCCCATCATATTAGGACTAAATTCATAACCAAAGCAAATTACCATGCTCTTTAGAAAGACTCTCAAAATAATATAAGTGAAGCATGAGAGTTCAACAATTTCTATAAAGTAAATCCACCACCGTGCTCTAAAAAGATATAAGTGAAGCACTAGAGCAGAATTGACTAGCTCAAAAGATATAAGTGAAGCACATAGAGTATTCTAATAAATCACGATTCATGCATGTCCCTCTCAAAAGGTGTGTATAGCAAGGATGATTGTGGCAAATTAAAAATCAAAGACTCATATCATACAAGACACTCCAAGCAAAACACATATCATGTGGTGAATAAAAATATAGCCTCAAGTAAATTTACCGATAGACGGAAACGAAAGAGGGGATGCCTTCCGGGGCATCCCCAAGCTTAGGCTCTTGGTTGTCCTTGAATATTACCTTGGGGTGCCTTGGGCATCCCCAAGCTTAGGCTCTTGTCACTCCTTATTCCATAGTACATCAAATCTTTACCCAAAACTTGAAAACTTCACAACACAAAACTCAACGGAGAACTCATGAGATCCGTTAGTATAAGAAAATAAAATCACCACTTTTGGTACTGTTGTGAACTCATGCTTTATTTATATTGGTGTAATATCTATTGTATTCCAACTTCTCCATGGTTCATACCCCCCGATACTACCCATAGATTCATCAAAATAAGCAAACAACACATAGAAAACAGAATCTGTCAAAAACAGAACACCTTGTAGTAATCTGTAAACTTTGAATACTTCTGTAACTCCAAAAATTCTGAAAAGTTAGGACAACAGAGGCAATCTGTATATCAATCTTGTGCAAAAAGAATCAGTATTTTATCGCACTTCTGTTAAAAATGAGAATTATTTTACCAGGTGCAAAATTTATGTTTTTCAGCAAGATCAAATCAACTATCACCGTAAGCCATCCAAAGGTCTTACTTGGCACAAACACTAATTAAAACACCAAAACACAAGTACTACAGAGGTAATAATGTGTATTTTATTCAAGAATAGTAGCAAAACAAAAAACACAAAAATAAAATTGGGTTGCCTCCCAACAAGCGCTATCGTTTAACGCCCTTAGCTTGGCATAAAAACATAGATCTAGTATTGTCATCTTTGGTATGCAATCCATAAGTGGCTCTCATAATAGATTCATATGGAAACTTAATTTTCTTTCTAGGAAAATGTCCCATGCCCTTCCTTAACGGAAATTGAAATCTAATGTTTCCTTCTTTCATATCAATAATTGCACCAATCATTCTAAGGAATGGTCTACCAAGAAAAATAGGACATGTAGGATTGAAATCTATATCAAGAACAATGAAATATACGGGCACATAATTCCTATTTGCAACAATAAGAACATCATTAATCCTTCCCATAGGTTTCTTAATAGTGGAATCCGCAAGATGGAAATTTAAAGAACAATCATCAAATTCACGGAAACCTAACACATCACATAAAGTTTTTGGAATAGTGGAAACACTAGCACCCAAATCACACAAAGAATATCACTAATAATCTTTAATCTTAATCTTAATAGTAGGTTCCCACTCGTCATAAAGTTTTCTAGGAATAGAAACTTCCAATTCAAGCTTTTCTTCAAAATATTTCATCATAGCATCAACGATATGTTTAGTAAAAGCTTTATTTTGATTATAAGCATGAGGAGAATTCAACATGGATTGCGACAAGGAAATACAATCTATCAAAGAACAATTATCATAATTAAAATCCTTGAAATCCAAGAGTGGTGTCGTGGAATTGTCACGGCAGATGTCCTCGAGCTAGGACTTAGTCGTGGAGCCATTGCAACTAGGAAGCTTGAAGGGGTTAAATGGGACAAGGAACGCGAGGGTTTATACTGGTTCGGCCCCTTACGGTGAAGGTAAAAGCCTACGTCCAGTTGAGATGGTATTGATTAGGGTTACGATCACCAGGGAACTAAACTTGCTATCCCAGCTCTCGATGAGATTGTTCTCGCCCCTAAACCGCTGCCGGGTCGTCCCTTTATATAGGGAGGCTGACGCCCAGCAGCCCTCAGAGTCCCGGCCGGCTCATAAGAGTGTCCGGCTCGGACTCTCAACTATACTTGTCTTACACTACAAGTTCTACCATAACAATGATTACAACTACGGGCTTTAAACCATATCCGGGTCTCAGCCCATCTCTGGCCCATCGTCTTCAAACTTGGCTCCGGGCTTCTGGTAACGACCGTACGAGTAACCCGGCCCCTCCTGGCGGGTGACTCTAAGGTCTATATCCTCAGCATTAGGCCCCAGATTGATTTGAGCCGGCTCACGTCAATCTTCAACTCTTCTGACAGAAAAAATCTCCGGCTTACCATTCATGTGAAGGCCATAACCCGGAGTGACGTCATCCTCTGTGCTCCGGATAATCCGCCATGACGTCATCCTCCATTAAGTTTGTTTTTTACTCCGCCTGATCCGCAATGGATCTTTGCTTTTACTGTCATTCCGAAAATCGAGGCGTCGTGGGGGGGAGATAACCACGCCGTGGTCTCCTTGAATCTCGCGCCCACTTATGACCTTGCCTTATAAATAGGCCGGCCCGACAGGCTCTTCTCACGCTCTCTTCTTCCTCCTCGCGCCGTCACTCCTCTGCCCGAGCTCTGCCACTGCCGCCGCCGTCGCGCCCCTGGTCTTCATCAACTCGGCCGCTGCATCACCCTGACTCAGACCAGATAAACGGCGGCGACTTCCGCTCTTCTCCAACTCCGGTGAGTCTCTTCTACCCTGTCAGATAGATCTACCGTAGGGTTCGTCTGTGTTCTTCGCATTCATCGCCATTGCCACAAGCCTCGGTAGTTCTCATAGTCACTGCACTTGTTTGGTCTTTAGCCTTGTATAAAACCAGTGCGGTAGTTGTTTAGGCCTCATTTCAAGTGCCAGTAAATCTCTTTCCACTGTATAGATGATTCGTTCGAGCTCAAGAACATCCGCTCGTCTGTTTCTAGGTCTAGAAAATTTTCATTTCACCCGACCATTTTGATCCAAAAAAGTTACTGCAAGATGTGAAACCTGTTTTACCACACTTAGTAAAAACTGCAGCTATTGAATCTTGGCGGCTTACGATTCCGGGTTAAAGAAACCACACGCTGCCGAATCCTCCGACTTAAAGAAAACCATGCTTCGTAGAATCCTCCGACTTAAAGAAAACCACCATATTTGAGTATATACCATTAGTCCCCTTCATAAACCGCCACCATAGTTTGGAACGGTAAATCTCCGGTTTATAATTAACCCGGACACTTTTCCTTTTTGTCATAGACCACCAACTTTCACCATGCCTCCCAAGGCCCCCATCACTTGCAACTGGATGAGGTCCAACATCACCAATGAGACCCTGACCAATTTTGTTAAGTCCAGATATTTGCCTAAGAAGGAAATCATGTCCTACCGTGCCCCTGACCCGTCGGAAGAGAGACCACAGCCAAGGGACGGGGAGGTAGTGATCTTCGCAGATCATATGAGCCGGGGCTTCGCACCGCCCGGCTCAAAGTTTTTCAGGGACGTGCTCAACTTCTTTGACCTGCGGCCTCAAGATATAGGACCCAACTCCGTGTCCAACATCTGCAATTTCCAAGTCTTTTGCGAAGTGTATCTTGGAGAAGAGCCTAGTCTGCTGCTCTTCAGAGAGCTGTTTTACTTAAACCGCCAAAATGAGTGCGCCAACGGGCCAAGTCTGGAGTTAGGTGGCATCTCCATCCAGCGGCGTAGGGACTGTCTTTTCCCTTATGCAGAGCCGCCGAGCCACCCCAAGGACTGGAATATGACTTGGTTCTACTGCCAAGATACGTCCCCGGCTGACGAGAACCCGCTGCCCGGCTTTCGCCCAACACGTCTAGAGCCGACTCACCCGCTGTCGGACAAGCTGACTGCAGTGGAGCGCCAGCCTCTGCTTCCGACTATCAATAAAATCAAGGCCCTCCTGGGCAACGGCCTGAACGGAATCGACCTGGTCCGGGTCTGGATCTCATGGCGGGTGATCCCATTGAGCCGCCGCCCCAGCTTAATGTGTGAGTACACCGGGCGAAAGGATGACCCTCAGAGGCACAGTCGCAATGATCTTCCAGAAGATGTTGCTGAGGAAGAGACCAAGGCTCTGTTAAACGAGAGTCTGGCAGACTGTGGAAGGACCGGGTTAGCCCCCTTCTGCAAGACCAACCCGGCCCCAGCGGTAAGCCACTGACTTTAATATTTTATCTCCTTCTGCATATAACCTGCATCTGAACCGTTTTGAAAATTCATCCTTGTATTTTTCAGGCTGATGATAAGTTCTGGCGGGTCAAATATGACCATGAGGCGGCCAAGAAGGCCAGGAAGGCGAAGAAAGCCGCCAAGAAAGCCGCCCCTCGTAAAAAAGGAAGCAGACCTACTGCTTCGGAGCTGATGCAACTAAGCGACAGCTCCGAGTCAGAGGTAACCCCTAAGCCTTTAAACTCTTGCTGTACTTGTGATTTGTTGCTGTCCGCCTTATCAACACTTGCTCATTGACAGGATGACACCGGCGCCAGTAACCCGGTGGTTGAAGAGGTAATGTCACTTTCCTCCGACTCGGAGCCCTTGCCACAGCTGAAAGTCCGAAGGGTAACCCGGAAAGTAAGCTTGTCACATCCTTTAGCTCATCAAGACCCTCAATTTCTTTTGAAGCGACAGGTTCACGAAAGCCGGCGTCACACCCGGACCAACAAGGACACCGATCTCTCCGCCGGGTTACCCGACGCAACAAGGAAGCGTCGCACTGAGGTTTTTTCTCACTTGTACCATTTTCATCCGTTGGCGGGTGTTATCCGTCAGCCACTCAACTCTTCTGACTCCAATTACCAGGAGACCTCCCCCTCTTCGGGTGACTCCATGCAGTCAAATCTGCCGGCCTTCAAGACTGCGCCCGGGTAACAACAATCATCTTACAGTATTTGTCTGTACTTACTCTTTGTGTGCCTAACACTTCTGTCTTTTCAGTGCCCAGGCAAAGCTCACCAAAAGAGCGAAGAAAACCAGGTCAGCCGGAGTGCCGGACGTACCTGAACTAGAGGTGACAGCTCAAGAGCCGCCAGCTGCCTCCGCCCCCGAAGCCACCACTCCAATGGACACGGCACCTGAGGCCTCTGCCCCGACTACCAAGGCAACGACCGAAACTTCGGTTAACCCGGAGGCCTCCGGCTCAGCTCCACCGGCAGACGACCCGGACGTGGTTATCACCCGGACGGAGTTCGTTGAGCCGGGGAGACCGACCGTGTTGGCCAAATGCTCCGCGAAGGGGGAGTTGCTGCAGCCCCACCGGGTGAACCTGGACCTCTCCGGCTACACCGACTTGAGCATTGGAGAGCTTGTCTCTGGCTACATCAGCCAAGTACACAAGAGCCGGGACGCCGAGGTCGCCATGGTCAACCAGATCCAACAAAAAATCTGAGGTATCCTTCTGCTGTCTTCTTACTTACTGCATAGTTACCTTTGCCATGCTAGCCCCCAAGTCGACGACTTATGCTTGAATATGTTGTAGACTTAGGTTCCGGCTTACTCAACTGAGCTGGCAGTATGTAGATAGATACATTCAATATGCATTAGCCCCCAAGTGCCAAGTGTCTTTGCTTGGAAAACACTTGGGACTTATATAATGACTGTTAATAACCCGGAAATATATGCAGGCTGTTGGCAAGAAACTAGAGGCGGACCTTGCGGATCTCAAGAGCCGGCTGAAGATGCAGGAGATGGAGACCCGGAAGGCAAACGCCAAGTTTGTATCCAGCATCGCCACTCAAGAAAAATTGAAGACCGAGTTCGATGCTGAGAGAAAAGCCTGGGTCGAAGAGAAGGCCGCACTGGTGACCTGGGCAGAACAGGCGGAGAAGGCTCTCACTAAGAAGACCGCCGAGCTCTCCGGCTTAAAGCGCCAGGTTTCCCAAATGGTGGCTGCTATCTTCGGTAAGTCGCCTCACCGGCTTTCATCAAGTTTATATATGTCATGAGTCATCCTTGTCACCGGCTTATCTGATTCTGTTAAATAGGTCCCAGGAGTGCCAACCTCAACCAGAGCGTGGTCACCAAGTTAAAGGCCGTGTACACCCTGGTGGAACAGCTCTACACCGGGTCACAGCGTGCCTTAGCTGTGGTGGCCCTATCCAACGAGGTGCCAACTCATCTAGCCGAAGTCCTGTGCCGGCTCGCCGTTCTGCCTCAGCGGATCCAAGAGCTGCGACGGGCCTCCGCGAGAGCCGGCGCAATTGCCGCGCTGAGCCGGGCCAAGGCATTTCTGCCGGAACTAGACCCGGCAGACATCGCCCTGGGTTATCCAAGCCTGAAGGAAGACGGCTCAGCTTTCGACCAGAAGGACTTCGCAGCGTGCGTGAAAGCTGTACGCCCGGTGGCCACCCTCATCGGGAATGACACAGATCTGACCAAGTACCAGCCGGGTTATGACGCAGAGAATCAGAGGATTCCGACCCCTCGCTATGAAGCCCTCAACCTGATCCCGCCGGCTCGTCAGCACACCTTCGCCCCGGAGATTGACCCGGCCGGGTTAATTGATGAAGAAGCCCAATTCGAAGCTCTCAGCGGCATCAACTGGAAGTCATCAACCTTCGAGGTCTTGGGATCAGCCGGAGGAGGAGATAGGAATGAGCTGGGGACCTCAACTCAGCGAGCATCATAATTTGGCTGGCGGTTTATCAAACAATGTTCCACCTTTTAGACTTGAAGAGTTTTTGTAATAGAGTAGGTGCAACAGTCTATCTCTGCCGTGCCATCGTGCACGTATTGAATGCCAAGGTCTTTTGAAGTTGTCTCCTTAATATTTCTCCGGGTCATAATCATCCTTTTGTTTAGCTCAACCTCAAAGAGGTAACTTTTAGTATTCTGCATAAAAAGGCAAATCACAAGTCTCCAGGCGGCTTACCGCCCGGAGAATCAGGTGTCTTGGATAGATAACCCGGAATATGAATCAAAAAGAGACTGGTTCTCAATTATCTGCTTGACATAGCCGTAATAACACTTAGCGGCCAGTAAGCATACTTCCAGTTTAAATAACCCGGGTAACAAGGTTGATATCCTAATTCCGCCTTATCTGTCATAATGATACCCATGGCGTTCAACGAACACTGTAAACCAAAGTTAAGCCGGTAAAGTTAGACCCGGCCGTACACATCTTGACATGATCAGAGTAAACTTGTGATAAAGCAGAGGAACTTTTAGGGGCTTCCGGTTCGAATACGACCAGAGACCCGGCCCAAAGGGGTTAAGCCAAGATTCGGATACGATCATATAGCCCCCAGCGGGTGTGGCGATGCCAATCAAGAGGGTATCGACAGCTATGTTCTCTTTGGTTCGAATACGACCCATGTTTGAACAGGAAGCCCCCAAGTCATTTTTAAAATTGTTTAACCACGCTGATTCGAATACGATCCTCGTCGGTTCTTAGAGGGGTTAAACTATGATTCAAATATGACCAAAGATAACCTCCCAATGAGCTCGGCTCTTTGCCAATCAAATGGGTATCGACAGTTATGTTCTCTTTGGTTCGAATACGACCCATGTTTGAACAGGAAGCCCCCAAGTGACTTTACTGCTTACGGCTAGATTCGAATACGATCATAAGCCGGATCCTCCTTTAAGTCATCATGTAATCTTGTAATAAAAACAACACGTGCATATTTGGAGGAGAAAAAAGGACAGAGGTCCTGCTTTATTACTTATCATAATATATACATGGCTGAGACAAATATGTACACCACGAGAACCGGTAGCTCAAGTGTAGTAAGGCCGAAGCTGAGCTATGTTCCACGGCCGACGGGTCTCTTCCTCAGACTTACGTGAATCTTTGTGCTCCCGAATGTCAATGAGGTAATATGACCCGTTGTGCAAGTTCTTGCTGACCACAAAGGGCCCTTCCCAAGGTGGGGATAACTTGTGTGCATCTGTTTGATCCTGGATGAGCCGGAGCACGAGGTCGCCTTCCTGAAAGACCCGGGATTTGACCCGGCGGCTATTATAACAGCGCAGGTCTTGTTGGTAAATCGCTGAACGGGCTGCCGCCACATCACGCTGTTCATCCAACAAGTCAAGAGCATCTTGGCGCGCCTGTTCATTATCCGTCTCAACATAAGCCGCCACGCGAGGTGAGTCGTGACGGATGTCGCTGGGGAGGACTGCTTCTGCTCCATAGACCATGAAGAAAGGCGTGAAGCCTGTAGACCTGTTAGGAGTAGTATTGATGCTCCATAAGACGGAGGGCAACTCCTCCACCCAACAACCCGGCGTCCGTTGCAAAGGGACCAAAAGCCGGGGCTTGATGCCCTTCAGAATCTCCTGGTTAGCTCTCTCAGCTTGACCATTGGATTGGGGATGAGCCACTAAGGAAACATCAAGTCGGATATGCTCTCGTTGACAAAACTCTTCCATAGCGCCTTTGGATAGATTGGTGCCATTGTCAGTTATGATGCTGTGCGGAAAACCGAAGCGGAAAATCACCTTTTTCATAAACTGAACTGCCGAGGCTGCATCGCACTTGCTAACGGGCTCCGCTTCTACCCACTTTGTGAACTTATCAACTGCCACCAAGAGGTGGGTCTTCTTATCCTTGGACCTTTTAAAAGGCCCAACCATATCAAGCCCCCAGACCGCAAAGGGCCAAGTAATTGGGATCATCCTCAGCTCCTGAGCCGGCACATGAGCCCGTCGTGAGAACCTTTGGCAACCATCACATTTACTGACCAAGTCCTCTGCATCAGCATGAGCCGTCAACCAATAAAAACCATGACGGAAAGCCTTGGCCACCAGGGATTTTGAGCCGGCATGATGGCCACAATCCCCTTCATGGATCTCACGCAAGATCTCTTGACCTTCCTCAGGGGAGATACAATAGTGAAATGCCCCTGAAACACTGCGATGATGCAGTTCGCCGTCGATAACGATCATTGACTTAGCCCGCCGGGTTACTTGCCTGGCCAAAGTTTCATCCTTAGGCAACTCTCCCCGGGTTATATAAGCCAGATATGGCATTGTCCAGTCTGGTATGACATGAAGAGACGCCACTAGCCGTGCCTCCAGGTCAGGGACAGCCAAGTCTTCCTCTGTAGGCAACTTAACCGAAGGGTTATACAGGACGTCCAGGAAAGTGTTAGGCGGCACCGGCTTTCGCCGAGAGCCTAGCCGGCTTAGAGCATCAGCTGCCTCGTTCTTCCTGTGATCAATGTGCTCCACTTGGTAGCCCTGAAAGTGCCCAGCAATGGCGTCGACCTCGCGGCGATAAGCCGCCATGAGAGGATCCTTAGAATCCCACGTGCCTGATACTTGTGGAGCCACCAAGTCTGAGTCACCAAAGCACCTTACCCGGCTCAAGCTCATCTCCTTAGCCATCCAAAGACCATGGAGCAGGGCCTCGTACTCAGCTGCGTTGTTAGTGCAAGGAAACATCAACTGTAGCACATAATGGAACTTGTCACCTTTGGGGGACGCCAATACAACGCCAGCCCCGAGCCCTCCAACTGCCTGGACCCATCGAAATGAATAGTCCAATACGTGTTATCCGGCTTTTGCTCGGGCACTTGTGACTCTGTCCAATCATTGATGAAATCCACCAAGGCCCGAGACTTAACAGCAGTGCGTGGCACATATTTGAGACCGTGGGGTCCAAGTTCTATAGCCCACTTAGCAATTCTCCCTGTGGCCTCTCTGTTTTGAATGATATCACCAAGGGGGGCAGAACTGACCACAGTGATGGGATGGCCCTGAAAATAATGCTTAAGTTTCCGGCTTGCCATGAACACACCATATACCAGCTTCTGCCAATGCGGGTACCGCTGCTTGGACTCAATGAGCACTTCACTGACATAATAAACCGGCCACTGAACCGGATGCTCCTTACCCTCCTCCTTGCATTCCACCACAATAGCCACACTGACGGCCCGTGCGTTTGCCGCCACATACAGTAGCAAGGGCTCCTTATCAACCGGAGCAGCAAGGACTGGGGGCTCTGCCAGCTGCTTCTTTAAATCCTCAAAGGCGGCATTAGCTGCATCATTCCAGACAAAGGTATCCGTTTTCTTCATTAACTGATATAGGGGCATGGCCTTCTCACCCAAACGGCTTATGAACCGGCTTAAAGCAGCGATGCGACCCGCCAAGCGCTGAACGTCATTTATACATGCTGGCTTAGCCAGGGAGGTGATGGCCTTGATCTTCTCCGGGTTAGCCTCAATGCCTCTGTCAGAAACCAAGAAGCCCAAAAGTTTGCCTGCAGGAACACCAAAGACACACTTGGCCGGGTTAAGCATCATCTTATAAACCCGAAGATTATCAAAGGTTTCCCTTAAATCATCTATCAGGGTTTCCTCTTTGATGGATTTAACCACAATATCGTCCACATAAGCGTGAACATTGCGCCCAATTTGTTTATGAAGACAGTTCTGTACACAACGCTGGTAAGTCGCCTGTGCACACTTGAGTCCAAAGGGCATAGACACATAACAGAAGGCTCCAAAGGGAGTGATAAACGTCGTCTTCTCCTGGTCCTTAACTGCCATCTTGATCTGATGATAACCAGAATAAGCATCCAAGAAGCTTAAACGTGCACAACCTGCCGTAGCATCAATGATTTGATCAATACGGGGGAGGGCAAAAGGATCAGCCGGACACGCTTTGTTCAAGTCCGTGTAGTCCACACACATCCGCCAGGTGCCGTTCTTCTTGAGTACAAGCACCGGGTTAGCCAACCACTCTGGGTGAAAAACTTCCACGATAAACCCGGCTACCAAGAGCCGGGCTACTTCTTCACCAATAGCTTTCCGCCTCTCTTCATTAAACCGCCGAAGGAACTGTCTGACCGGCTTAAATTTAGGATCAACGTTGAGAGTATGCTCAGCGAGTTCTCTAGGTACACCTGGCATGTCAGAGGGTTTCCATGCGAAGATGTCCCTATTCTCACGGATGAACTCGATGAGCGCGCTTTCCTATTTTGGATCCAGATTGGCACTGATGCTAAACTGCTGAGATGAATCCCCTGGAACAAAATCAACAAGCTTAGTCTCGTCAGCCGACTTAAGTTTCATCGCCGGTTCATTTTCCGTAGTCGGCTTTTTCAGAGAGGTCATGTCTGTTGGGTCAACATTGTCCTTGTAAAACTTCAACTCCTCTGCAGCACAAACAGATTCTGCATAAGCCGCGTCGCCTTCCTCACATTCCAGAGCCACTTTCCAGCTGCCGTGAACCGTAATGGTCCCATTGTGACCTGGCATCTTGAGCTGTAGGTACACATAACACGGCCGTGCCATGAACTTGGCGTAAGCCGGCCGTCCAAATATATCATGGTATGGACTTCTTATCTTGACCACTTCAAAGGTCAATTTCTCCACCCTGTAGTTATTCTCATCACCAAAAGCCACTTCCAATTCGATCTTGCCAACTGGATAAGCCGACTTACCAGGTACTACACCATGAAAGATAGTGTTGGACTGGCTGAGGTTCTTATCAACCAACCCCATACGACGAAAAGTTTCATAATAGAGGATGTTGATGCTGCTGCCTCCATCCATGAGCACCTTTGTGAACTTATAACCTCCCACTTGAGGAGCCACCACTAAGGCCAAGTGGCCCGGGTTATCTACCCGAGGAGGGTGATCCTCCCTACTCCACACTATGGGCTGCTCTGACCACCGTAAGTAGCGTGGGACCGCCGGCCCAACAGCGTTCACAGCCCTCTTGTGAAGCTTCTGATCTCGCTTGCACAGACTAGTGGTAAATACATGATACTGTCCACCGCTTAGCTGCTTTGGATTGGTCCGATAACCCCCCTGCTGCTGTTGATGACCCTGGCCAGCCTGTTGATTAAAACCCCCTTGACCATTCTGAGGACCGGAATTTGATCCGCCGCCCGGGCCATGAAAGCCGCCAGCACCTGAACCGCCGCCCGGGCCATTGTAATTCTTAAAGGCTTTCATGATCGCGCAATCCTTCCATAGATGAGTCGCTGGCTTCTCTCTAGAGCCATGCCTTGGACAAGGTTCATTCAACAGCTGCTCCAGCGTTGGACCTGACCCGCCGCCTCGGGGAGGGGGCCTCCCCTTGCGTCGCTGGTTGTTACCTTGGGAGTTGGCATTGGCTACAAACTCTAGGCTGCCATCGGCCTTGCGCTTGCCTCCTCCTTGGTTCCCCGGGTTAAACTGAGGACCCTTGCCATTGCCGTTCTTCTTTCCCTTCACTGTCCTTTCATCATCTGAAGGGGGATCCTTGGTACCATCGGAATCGGCGTACTTGACAAGAGCCGCCATCAGTGTACCCATATCGGTGCAGTCGTGTTTAAGTCGCCCGAGTTTCATCTTTAGGGGCACAAAGCGACAGTTTTGTTCCAACATTAAGACTGCAGAGCCGGCATCCATCTTATCTGATGAATGTATGATCTCCTTGACCCGGCGAACCCAATGGGTCGTGGATTCACCCTCCTGCTGCTTACAGTTAGTCAAATCCACAATTGACATAGACTGCCTACAGGTATCCTTGAAGTTTTGGATGAACCGGGCTTTCAGCTCAGCCCAAGACCCAATGGAATTCGGTGGTAGCCCTTTCAACCATGTGCGGGCAGTTCCATCTAACATCATGGTGAAATACTTGGCCATGGCCGCCTCACTGACCTCCAGCAATTCCATAGCCATCTCATAACTCTCAATCCAGGCTACAGGTTGTAAGTCAGCTGTGTAGTTAGGCACTTTCCTAGGGCCTTTGAAGTCCTTAGGTAAACGTTCATTACGGATAGCTGGCACCAAACAAGGGACACCCCCGGTCCTGGTAGGGATACCCACATCTACGGAAGTCGTCGGATAAGCCGGGGGGGTCTGGTAAGCCGTCAATTGAGGCACTTGCTCCGCCTCTTGCCGCGCTTGGTCCGCTGCGTAAAAGGCTCCATTATGAGCTGGGCCATGGCCAGGGGGCAGGTCATGGCGTCGGACGTTACTTGAGCCGGTTGCTGAGACCATGTGCCGGCTGTAACTCGGGCTCTGGCCTGGACGAGGGGTCGAGTGGATCCTGTCCCGGCTGTAGGAGTACGCCTCTTGCTGCGCCAGTGCTGTCTGAAGGAGTTCCCTGACCCGGCGGGTCTCAATGGCCGTCGGAGAGTCGCCGTCAACGGGGAGAGCCGCCAGCCGTGCTGCCGCAGCGACCATGTTCTCCAGTGGGTTATTATAATGACCCGGGGGTATTGGCACATACTGAGGCGGGGCAGGGGGCACCTGGGGAGGCCCCATCACTCGTGGCTGAATAAGGGGTCCAGACCCGGGTGCTATGACCCCTGGCGGGTTACTAGACCCTGCACCTGGCGTGTTGAAGAGGTTGCGTGGATCGTAAACCGGCGGGAGTCGGGACTGGGCCTTTTGATGCCTCCTTCTCATGACCTCATTGGCCGCGTTCTGATCCATCGTGAGTTGGAAGGACTGCGCCTGAATCAGCTGAGTCTGGGCATCGAGAGCCGCCCGCTCCGCAGCCAGCCTGATTCCTTCCGCTGCAAGATCCTCTTTAGCTTTTATCAGATCCAATTTCAACTGTGCCACCTCCGCATCATGCTGGGCTTGATCCGCCGGGTCAACCGTGGCGGTCAGCAGGGCCGTCATCTTGTCCGTGAGATCCATCAGCACCTGAGCCGGAGAGGGCACCGGGTTTCCCGATCCGGCAGTGGGGTTCTGAACAGGCTGCGCACCAGCCATAAAAACTCCAACCTGACTTGGTGGCTCAAAAAGGTCCGGAATACTGTCGCCATCGGAACAACCCATGAGCCTGCCATCTTGAAGTTGGTACAACGAGTTTGACTCATCGGTGGCCGACTCGCCGTCAGAGCCGGCGGCCGCCTCATCACCAGACCCAGACGGATCAGAGGGCCCTCCATAGATGCATCCCACAAAAGCGCGCCTTAAGGCAGGCCGGGCCCGGGCGAGTCGTGCGCGCTGAGCCGTTTCAATGAGATCGGCGCAGAGATCCGGCTCAGGGCCTGGCTCGCCAATCTTGCCAATGAAGACATGAATTCCGCCGAAGGGGACCCGGTACCCGTACTCAACTGAGCCGGTGTCGGGGCCCCAGTCTGCATCGTCGATGTAGAGCTTGCCGCGACGACTCTTGGTCATCCGGCCCATAGCGTATCCCTTGAGCCCTTTGAAGCTGCCCTTCGAGAACTCAAATCCACCGTGCGCTGGCCCCACGGTGGGCGCCAACTGTCGTGGAATTGTCACGGCAGATGTCCTCGAGCTAGGACTTAGTCGTGGAGCCATTGCAACTAGGAAGCTTGAAGGGGTTAAATGGGACAAGGAACACGAGGGTTTATACTGGTTCGGCCCCTTACGGTGAAGGTAAAAGCCTACGCCCAGTTGAGATGGTATTGATTAGGGTTACGATCACCAGGGAACTAAACTTGCTATCCCAGTTCTCGATGAGATTGTTCTCGCCCCTAAACCGCTGCCGGGTCGTCCCTTTATATAGGGAGGCTGACGCCCAGCAGCCCTCAGAGTCCCGGCCGGCTCATAAGAGTGTCCGGCTTGGACTCTCAACTATACTTGTCTTACACTACAAGTTCTACCATAACAATGATTACAACTACGGGCTTTAAACCATATCCGGGTCTCAGCCCATCTCTGGCCCATCGTCTTCAAACTTGGCTCCGGGCTTCTGGTAACGACCGTACGAATAACCCGGCCCCTCCTGGCGGGTGACTCTAAGGTCTATATCCTCAGCAAGTGGGTTCATTGCTACTTAAAGTTTTGACCTCTCCAATCCCACTTTTATCAATTTTTGCATCAAGATCTATAAACTCTGAATCATTGGGACGCCTTCTAGCTAAAGTTGACTCATCTCCAGTCCCATATTTATCAGGATTTATATTAGAAAACAAAGATTCAATAGGAGTCACATCAATCTCTTTAAGATCTTCATCATTATTTCACAAAACTCCGGTTTAGCGGCTATCTTATTTACCAAAGTGGATTGTTTATCGGAAATTTGGCCAACTAAAATTTCAAGATGAGAAAATTGAGATTTAAGACCATAAAATTCTTTAGACATATCATCGAGCTCTTTATTCATGTACTCCATAAAATTTTTCTGCTCCTTGAGCTCGTTCCTAAAGAAACTATTATGCTCAAATTGTAAAGACATGAAGCTCCTAGTATTATTTTCAATTTCTTCCAGCTTTCTATAGTAGGGATCAAATTTCTTGGGTGTAGCCATAAAGGCAAACTAACATGCGAGCAAACAAAAAGAAAACGAAAAGACGAACGAAAGAAGGGCGAATAAAAAGGCAAATCTTTTTGTATTTTTCTGAAAATCGTTTTAGAACTGGGGGAGAGGAAAACGAGAGGCAAATGGCAAATAATGTAATGCGAGAGATGAGAGTTTTATGACGGGTACTTGGTAGGCTTGACGTAGATCTTCTCGGCAACGGCGCCAGGAATTCTTCCTGCTACTTCTTGAGATTGTGTTGGTTTTTCCCTTGAAGAGGAAAGGGTGATGCAGCACAGTAGAGATAAGTATTTCCCTCAGTTAAGAACCAAGGTATCAATCCAGTAGGAGAAATGCGCAAGTCCCCAATAGATGCACCTACACAAACAATCAAACACTTGCACCCAACATGATAAAGGGGTTGTCAATCCCTTCATGGTCACTTGCAAAGGTGAGATCTGATAGAGATAGATAAAACTAAGTAAAAGATAAAATATTTCTGGGTTTTTGGTTTATAGATCTGAAAATAAAAGATTGCAAAATAGTAGATCAGAAATAAATATGATGGAAAATAGACCTGGGGGGGCATAGGTTTCACTAGAGGCTTCTCTCTTGAAGGCAAATAATACGGTGGGTGAACAAATTACTGTCGAGCAATTGATAGAAAAGCGCAAAGTTATGACGATATCGAAGGCAACGATTATGCATATAGTCATCACGTCCGTGTCAAGTAGACCGACTCCTGCCTGTATCTACTACTATTACTCCACACATCAACCGCTATCCAGCATGCATATAGAGTATTAAGTTCGTAAAGAACAGAGTAACGCCTTAAGTAAGATGACATGATGTAGAGGAATAAACTCAAGCAATATGATGAAAACCCCATCTTTTTATCGTCGATGGCAACAATTCAATACGTGCCTCGTTACCCCTACTTTGTCACTGGGTGAAATCACGCAAGATCTAAGCACCTCTTCCATTGCAAGAAAAACCAATCTAGTTGGGCAAACCAAACCGATAATTCAAAGAGAAATACAAAGACATCAAATCATGAATATAAGAATCCAGAGAAGATTCAAATAATATTCATAGATAAGATGATCATAAATCCACAATTCATCAGATCTCGACAAACACACCGCAAAAGAAGATTACATCGGATAGATCTCCAAGAACATCGAGGTGAACATGGTATTGAGAATCAAAGAGAGAGAAGAATCCATCGAGAGAAGAATCCATCTAGATACTAGCTACGGACCCGTAGGTCTGAAGTAAACTACTCACGCTTCATCGGAAGGGCAATAAGGTTGATGTAGATGCCCTCCGTGATCGAATCCCCCTTCGATAGGATGCCGGAAAAGGCCCCAAGATGGGATCTCACGGGAACAGAAGGTTGTGTCTTCTAGTCCAAGAAAAATCATCATGAAGTTTTTTTTTTCCGTTTGGACTCCGTTTGGTATTCCTTTTTTGCGAAACTCAAAAACAAGGAAAAAACAGAAACTGGCACTGGGCTCTGGGTTAATAAGTTAGTCGTCCCAAAATAATATAAAATAGCATAATAATGCATATAAAACATCCAAAACAGATAATATAATAGCATGGAACAATAAAAAAATTATAGATACGTTGGAGACGTATCATGATGGCATCCGTCATCGTCTGACCAGACACATGTGACTATGTCACGGGGATGTGGGAACATGTGAACGAGAGAGAAGAACAAAACCGGTAACGAGGAGACCGATATAGTGAGCATGTGTATGACTCAAGAGGATATCGATATATCTCACCTCGGGTTTTGTAAAGTATCACGAAGCAAAGGGAATAGCACATGATAACCAAAGGTTCACTCAAATGCCATTCATGCATTCATAGGGATCAATATGGATGTCCACGGTTCCGCTATCAGTCATTGAACAAAAGGGGTTTTGTCATGTCTATGTTTGAAGGAACCTACATGGTAACAAGCTTAAGGTAATCACGATCTGCTGAGTGTTAGTAGGACGGGAGTAGTGAGAAAATATTTGTGAAATAGTTTCATAATATTTGGAATAGTTTTGAGAGGAACCGAAAGTGTTTCGGGGTCACCAGAAGGGTTTCAGAGTTTGTCGTGCAATACCAGATATTACCGACAAATAATATATAGGTGAAAAATATTTCCTGAGATGTTAAATTAATAATGAAGGTCTCTAATAATAGTTAGGAGGCTTTTATATTTATTTAAATATCAACAAGCCTTAAAAGGCCAAGTGGTGGAAAGCTACTTGGGCCACTTGGGCCCAAATAGAGGTGGCGCCCCCTTCCCACTTGGGGAAGGAAGGGAGGACTCCCCCTCCTCTTGGCCAGCCAAGGGGGAAGACGCCCCCCCTTGTGTGGCGCCCCTCCTCCTCCTCCAACATATATATACTAGAGGTTTTGGCACCTTTTGTACACACAAGTTTTGGAGCCTCATCTAGTTCTCTACTTCTAGCTCTAGTTGGTCCTACTTGATCTAATTAGAGCTAAACCTAGATTGTCTAATACTCATAATTAGAAGCCCACTATGGTTCTAATCTCCTCCCTCTAATTCTTCGGCGAGGATTAGCTCTGGATGGTGAAGCGCTGCCAGATCGTGAAGACCATACCCTTGCAATTCGTGGAGATGCCATGCTTTCGGTCTTCCGTTCGAGGGACTGTTCGTGGACGGTTTGAGGGATCGTTCATCGATGGTTCGAGTGACTTCAAGTACGATCTACACTGACTCGTCTTCTTCTGCTGCAACTCGAAGTTGATCCGATTCAAACCGCTATTGCATCTTCAGAGTTTTCTTGGCGGATCATAGGGCGATTTTGTTGTTTTTTCTACAACGTTTCCCAACACCCTGGGATTCGAACCCAGGTCTCCCATGTGGGGGTCCGCGGCGCTAGTCGGTGGTAAGGATTGTTTTGAGGAAGTGAAACGTTCGCTGCCTTTTGTCTTACAACAACCTAGTTTCACATTTGACATGGTAGCGATCTTGCGCCGAGATTCATGCAATGATGGAAAATGGGGTCGCTGCGAAATTCCCCATAGCTAACTGTTGTCAATTGTGATTTCCATAAACTATTGGGTGCAAAATTAAAGGAAGGAATTAACTTATGACATTGATGTAGATTACTTCTGATGTTTAAATTTGCATCAATTTTATTTTTCATGCACGACATCGATGTAGATTACTTTTGATGTTCTTTATACCGTCATGATGTTTGATGAATAAATCGAAAGATTTTCATAAAGAACATTGTCAATCACATCAATTTACTTCAAATCATAACCCATGTCCTAAGCTCCATGTCATGATCCTCAAATGATGCATCTTTTGTTTGTCATCAGCGATCGACTGTCCGGTGACATAGTTCCTCGACCCGGCCAACCATGGTTCATAGAAACTGATATTTTCTTCCATTGCAATGCACAAGCATTTGTGCTAGTTCAGAAAAGGGGCTTAATTCATGACTGAAGGATGGCGCAACAAAGCGCGTGTCACCCTCTAGCATACCTGGGGAACGGGATGACATGACCCACCCTTAAACGGGTCAGGCATGACAATGCAAGCCGAGGCCCGTATATAAGTGGGTCGTGCCGGGTCGACATGGATGCTTCGTCATGTGGCCCAAACATGACACATGAGTATACGGACTGGCATGGGCCGACATTTGTGCCACATGATGCTTTTGAGTCAAATTGAGCTGTTTTTTAAAGACCTTTTTGGGCTGTTTTTCGGACCTATACATTATAAATAATTCTAATAAATATAAAATAAACAGGCGCTTGCTGGCCCAACGCGTGTGCCTCGCCTCGTGGCCCAGGTCATTCATGTGACATGTTGGCAAGCACGCAGACCTGGCCAAATGGGTCAACACGGCCTGAGCTGTGCTAATCGTGTTTGGCACGACACGACCCGCACATCCACGTTTATTAGATGGGTCGTGCCGTGCTGGCCCACGTGCTTTGCTCCTCGGCCCAGGCACGACACATTTAGTAACCGGCCGACCCGTGGCACATTTAACATGTTTGGGCTGCGTGCTTTTCGGTCTGCTAGGCTATATTTTTTGGCCATTTTGGGCCTATTGGATTGTTTCTTAGGTCATATATATATATAATAGTATGTATGCACGTGCAACGCACGTTTTAACATTATTATGGAATGTTTTTTGGTTTTAGAAAAATAGACTTGCCAATAGATTCATCAAGGCAAAATGAAAATATCGTTTATGTACAGATGCAGAAAGAAAATACATTACAAAAAAGTAGGAGTTAATATATGTAATCCCCGTAATTTGTTAAGAAAGAAAATAATTCATAAAATTGCTTGCCGAAATGTTTTATATTGTGGGATGGAGAGAGTATAACTTTTTTTTTGAGTAACGAGAGAGTATAACTTTACCGTATATTTCCTCTCTGAAAACAACTTTTCATGGGCTCAACACGTCCTCAAACTGCAACATGGACTAAGAGGAATCAATATGGGCCACTTATTTTGAGAAGGATGAGGCGATCGTTCTGGAACATTGTGGATGGAGCAGCGATGTACTGTTCATTGCGAATCCCACTCTTTTCAGCTGTTGGATTTAGCACACGAATGGCTAGGATCGATGATCATGCCCGATTCACCACCTTCCTCACTATAAGTAGTATAGATATATTCAAAAATTCAAAAAAAAAACGTGCCGCGTGCCTGGCATGGCCCATTTAGGCTGTGCCGTGCGTGCTTCTAGCACGAGAAAGCACGGCCTGTTTGGCCAGCTATACCTTGTAGTAGCACACTGCCTATCCCGGGAGAATGTTTTTGGCGCTGACCCACATGTCATCGAGCAAGACCACATCCGCAGGGCCTTCTCCTTGCCTGAGCAGCTCCTCTTCCCTCTCCGGCAACAATTACCGCAAACCACCGCCCCCTCACCGGCGGCAATCACAGCGGCGCCATAGCCAGTCCGAACGCCAATGTCCACCGCTGCCTCTGCGCTCCGCCCGGCGCCGCGGTGGGTTGCGCCGTCGCAGCGCCGGCTCGTGGAGCAGCACCTGGCGTCACTGCCCCACGGCCTCCAGCGCCTCCACCACGTGCAGGAGCTCCACGCGCAGCTCCTCAAGCACGGTATCCACCTCGACCCGCTCACCGCCTCCAAGCTTATCTCCTCATACGCGCTCCAGCGCCGCCTCCCGGCCTCTCGCCGCGTCTTCGCCTCCTTCCCCAATCCTCACGCCACCACCTTCCTCCCGAACACCCTTCTCCGCGCCTACGCGCTCAATGCCCTGCCCCACGCCGCGGTCTCTGTCTTCTCCGCCATGCCCCAGCGGGACAGCTTCACCTACTCCTTCCTCATCAAGGCGCTCTCCTCCGCGGGCTTGACCCCCCTCAGGGCGGTGCACTCCCACGTCGTTAAACTCGGGTCCATCGAGGACACCTATGTCGGGAACGCGCTGATCGACGCCTACTCCAAGAACGGCGGGTTTTTGGACGCCAGCAAGGTGTTCGAGGAAATGCCTAGCCGGGATACCGTATCCTGGAACTCGGCCATGGCTGCGATGGTGCGACAGGGCGAGGTGGCAAGTGCGAGGAGGATGTTTGACGAGATGCCGGAGAAGGACACTGTAAGCTGGAACACCGTGCTGGACGGGTACACCAAGGCTGGGAAGATGGAGGAGGCGTTCGAGCTGTTTCAGTGCATGCCAGAGAGGAATGTGGTGTCGTGGTCGACGGTGGTGTCTGGTTACTGTAAGAAGGGTTACATGGAGATGGCTCGAGTGATCTTTGATAAGATGCCAACCAAGAACTTGGTAACGTGGACGATAATGGTCTCGGCATGTGCCCAGAATGGGCTTGTTGAGGAGGCTGGACGGTTGTTTACTCAGATGAAGGAAGCTGCTGTGGAACTTGATGTGGCTGCGGTTGTGAGTATCTTGGCTGCATGTGCAGAGTCAGGCTCGCTTGCTCTTGGGAAGAGGATTCACCGGTACGTGCGGACGAGGCAACTGGGGAGGTCGACCCATGTGTGCAATGCAATGATTGACATGTTTTGCAAGTGTGGGTGCGTAAACCGGGCTGATTATGTGTTTGACACTGAAATAGCTGAGAAGGATTCAGTGTCATGGAACACCATAATTGGGGGATTTGCGATGCATGGGCATGGAGACAAGGCGCTGGACTTCTTTGGCCAAATGAAGCTACAAGGGTTCCGTCCTGATGCTGTGACAATGATCAACGTTCTTAGTGCATGCACACACATGGGGTTTGTGGAAGAGGGACGCCGGTATTTCTCCAATATGGAGAGGGACTATGGCATTGTGCCACAGATAGAGCATTATGGCTGCATGATTGACCTTCTTGGTCGTGGAGGGCTCATCGAGGAGGCTGTTGACCTGATAAAAAGCATGCCTTGGGACCCTAATGAGGTAATATGGGGGTCCCTTCTCAGTGCATGCCGACTGCACAAGAACGTGGAGTATGCAGAAATTGCAGTGAACGAGCTCAGTAAGCTGCAGCCCTCCAATGCAGGGAACTATGCTGTCCTTTCAAACATCTATGCAGAGGCTGGGCAGTGGAGTGACATGGCAAAGGCAAGGATGCAAATGAAAGGAACCGGGTCTCAGAAGTCAGCAGGATCAAGTTGGATTGAACTTGATGAGGCATTCCATGAGTTCACAGTGGGGGACAGAAAACACTCAGACTCGGACCAGATATCTGAGATGGTTGATAGGCTGAGTTCACATGTTAAGGATGTTGGCTGCCTTCCAACAGCTAACGAGCTACTTGTGCAGTGAGTCCTTTGCCAAGGGTATGCTAAATTGCTCATGTCACAGTCACAAATGTGAAATGCTTTCATGAGGTGTTAGCATTGCACGGCGCAATCTATGTAAGCAAGCACCAGCTCCAGTGAATCCTGCAATCAAGAAGATGCTGTGACTTGGTACAGAATTACCCACGATGGACTGGAAACCCAGACATGTGTTCAAGCATTTCTCAGCATGTGCTCTTCTGCCATCAGGTTTGCTCTGTCGAAAACTGCAACTATGTTAAGACGAAAGCTGGTGATAGGATGGACTGACAAAACACTACCAATACAGTGCTAGGTTGATTGAATAGTTCATAGGTTAGTACTTCTAGTGCTTCACTTCATTTGGTTTATCGAAACCAAAACAAGCCATGAGGTAGGGTCTTCTAAAATATAAGGAAGTGAGAAGACCTCACATTAAAAAGTAAGAAGTGATTTCTGTAGTTACATTGTAGCAGAAAGTGGTTATGTTGGAAAAGTTGAATAGTTGAGTGTCTTACAGTCGTTCATCCCATTTTTTGCATGTATCACTTTCATAAGAATGTTTTAGTGAGAAAAGCATACAATCTTCGTAATATTCAGATTCGGTTATTAAGCTTGTATGTCCTACAAAACCGTATAAATCATTCATTTGTACTTACTTTTTAAGGTTGTATTTCATGCTTCTTAGATATCTTAGTGTCATGCTATGTTATGAGGTTTATTTTTTGTCTATTCTCTTGTTTCTCTGTCTTCTGTCAAATTTTAACTCATTGCTAAGACTACAAAGAATCCTGATTTAGGTTGCTGTGATGTTTATGATAAATATTCAACATGATATTTTTTTTGGTATGCATCTGGATTATACCTGAATATTTAAGTTATCAAGTGGAATGTTTGGAACTTCAATAATTAGTTCACAAAAATTCAAAAAATAAATAAATTAGTTCACCAAGTTCAGACTGGTCCATGTCTTTTAGAAGTCATTGTTATGCTAAGAAATGGCTTGTAAGATGTTTTAGAAGTTTAAAGATACACTCGTATATTATTTTGTTCTGTGACATGCCTGCAGGTAGTGAGAGAGATATAATTGTGTGCGAGATAAGTTTCCGCATAAATCAGTATTGAAGTTTTTTTAAGAGATTTCGCCAAATTTTATATGGAGGTAACATGTAAATGCAATCTCCCTACAATAATCAAGGTAGAGTATACCTGCCTTTTCCTTATTTTCTCAGTAAGGCACCCGGAAATCAAATGTATCTTCTTTTAGAGAGACTATGCTGATGCATGACACACCCGGAAGCACATCCTACCGAGCCACGAACATATAGCAAGTCATATCATCCTGCAATGGTCAAATTATCTAGCAAATGCACCAAAGTATACCAGCTAAAAATCAAAGACAACTGAAATCACAGTACACAACACAAATTATAATGCACAATAAGGCCCTGTTTGGAACAAAGGAATTTTGGAGGATATGATCCCTGTAGGAAATATTTCTTTGGTACCGTTTGGAACAAAGGAAAAGATATCCCTACAATTATTTGAATATTTTTTCATAGATTTTGGGTGTTTCTAATAAATTCTATGGGCTGCAAACACCTCAACGGTGTTCCGAACACTAAGTTACCAACATACACTTTCTGGTAAAAAATATCATTTAGCAAAGATCTTAGATTGAAGGTGGTTATCCTCTTTACCCCAGGAAAAATTTAGTGCGTCAATTTATTTCTTGCTCTAAGTGCATCGGGCTAAATGACAAGAAAGTATGACTAAAGAGAGCAAAGCTTTTTATCTTTAGTTGGCTGAGAACCGCCAACAAAAACCAGTTTTAAGTTGTCATCGACATTGGAGTCTTCACTGCATGGTACTGTACATAATAGTCTCAGTTTGCTTGAGATGTTCTTTGAAGTGTAATAGACCATACTAAGTTTTAGTCTGGGTCCGATCTTTCGCTTTCCACACCTCGCCTAGTTCCTGCCTTTCAGTCTTGTAACAGTACTCTTTATATATATATAAGGATTTTGATTGACTGACAGAACAAGCCAGCTCAGAATCTTTGCTACGTTGCAAGAGACGATCATGAAATGATGAATCTATTTTCAAGTGCTTCTTGTTTCTTCTTAACATGCCTGAAAAAAGAGAGACATAAATAGGAATATCTTTGTTGGAGTACTATATATAGTTGTGTAGCCTTTTGTATTTCCCCATTGTATAAAGGGCTTTCTGCACATTTTCTGCACTTGTGCATGGCCTATGACCCCATTGAAATACAAGCTGCATCTGTATAGTTTCTAAGCTCCCAGGAATTACAGCGCTGTGGTTGATCGAGGCTTTTAGCCGCTCTCGTGGCCCCACCTGTAACTGTAAGTGTATATGCGCTTTAGTCGGTTTGACCGCACGTCGGTTCTCTTCCCTTTCCAACCTATCTGCTAGCCCCTTCCCTGAATCCCGATCCCCTTCCTCGTCCCCCTTCCACCGTGTCGCCGCCTCCGCCACCGCGCCTGCCTCCTCTTCGATGTTGCGCCACACCCAGTTCCCCGTCCACCTTCGTTCCTCCCCGCGCCCTCTCCTCTGCGCCTTTGTGCCGGTCGCTGAGACTTGCCTCTACCGGTCTACGGTGCTGGCGCTGGCGATCCGTTCCGCGCGGTGCTTGTTCGCCTCGGCTCGGCGTTCGCAAATGATTCTTCCTTAACCTCCTCTGCAGTGCCACTAACCCACTGCCGCGCCACCCGGCTCATCTCTCGCTGTCCACGGCGAGGCAATGGCCGGCGGCAGCGACGCGAGGGGCATGTAGAGCAGGCGGCGCAGGAAGTTTCCACGGCCCTAGCCCAGCAGTATGGTGGCGACGAGGGAGTTCGAACTGGCGATGTGCTTGTCGTGAAGTGGGAAGGTCATCAATTCCAAAGCATTGATGCGCTTGATCTGGTGGCTCTGTGCCTCAGCCGCACACCAACCCTACGACCACCATGGCGAGCTTGGAACCCCTCCCTGCTTTAGGCTACATAATTATCTTCCTAATTTGCTCAAAGGTATGTGTATTGTGGCCCTCAGAAGCAGTTCTAAGATTCTTAGTGTTATGGTGTGAATTGCATAATGAATAACTCAAAATGCAGATCATTATTTTACAATCATTACTATTATAATCTCCATCTTCATGCGTGATATGTTGCATATCCGCTAATAAAAGGTCGTTTCTCTATTGTTTCTGGGTTACCTACCTATTTTTCAGTTTTGCATTCCTTTATGTATGAATTGTACTATACAGGAAGCATCAGGTCAATTCTCCCCCCCGCCCCCCCCCCCCCCCCCCCCCCCCCCCCCTCCATCTTAGAATGTCTCAAGTCTCATGCCAAGAATGGCAACTGCAGAGTAATAGTTGTAGTACAGACAAAGTGCCCATGATACCAGTGGATGCAGCCTGTGAGCTGTGCTCTGCCCTGATGCTTAGGGTAAATTTATCAATTTTTCTGAAATTGTACCTCATGTTATCCATGTTCAGTTTGGACGTTCTTTGCTAATTAAGATGATTTCTTCCTGTTATGTGTCGTAACATTTTCTCAATGTGGTTTTAACGATCATTGGGGTTCTAACTGAGACAAAAGTTTTTTTTTTCGAGAAAACGCAAAGGACCCGTTTCATTTCTTTGAAAAGATGGAAGACCTACTAGGAGGTGGTTGATACATAGTTATGTGTTCAGTCAATGGACGTCCCAGGTTGTGGGCAGAACAACCCAAAGCCCCTGGGCGCCTGCCTTTGCCCAACACCGGCCTCCTCTTTGATCCTATTCACTAACGTTTCAATGGATGGTGTATTGTTGTCGAAAACGCATGCATTCCTGTGCTTCCATATCATCCAGGGGACGAGCAATGCAATGGACTTAAGGGCCTTCCGATGTGCCGGCGGTGTGCGCTCCTTTGCGCGCAGCCACCACTCCATGACGTTGGGTTCTTGATCCGGCGGCTGGGCCGGCAAATGCAGCCAGCCGAGGATGATATGCCATGCCTGACGGGCAAAGGGGCTGGGCCAGCAAAAGTTAAGGTGAGAACTTCAGAATAATCCCAAGCAGGTAAGCACTCCGGGAGTTCACCCACATCCAAATGGTATGTGCAAAACCTCTTATTCGCACTGCTCGTGGAGTTATAGATAGCATCCACATCATGAGATTTTGTAACAACGTTCTAAAATTTGCAGTGAATGACATAGGAATTAAGATATGGCATGCAGTTGAGATTATAAGAGTTTGTCACACTAAACAAATTTATGTAATGCTTAGTGAATTTCCCATGTATTGATTTTGTGTGACCTGCAACTGTTAGAACTGTTATCAGCTTTGGTCTGGATTACATTATACACATAACAAAACTGAACTGGTAACAATTAAGTTTCTAGGTTGCAGCACCGTACTACTTTGTGTAGAATCAAATTACTCTTTGTAGCTACCGAGTCCCATTCTTGATGGTGAAATTCTTCACTGTCCTTTTTAGTCTGCTCCAGATTCAGGATAGATGTACCATTTGGAAGTGGCAGAAACCAAGTCAGCTCCTACTTCCAGACTTCCAGCTATGTGTAGGTATTAAAAGTAAAGAGTTTCTTGTATCCATAAGATATATTTAATTGTATTAGTAGCACACTCTTGAGCTTTCAAATGCTTGGATGACGGTAGTAATATTTTTCTTTATTGCAGGATGGTTGAGATTCTTTTCAATGTACCATGCTTCTCATTTAGTCCTGAACTGCTTAAATACATAGTATGTTCATTTTTTGAGAAAGTACAAAGTAGTACAACAACAACAACATTAACAAAGCCTTTAGTCCCAAACAAGTTGGGGTAGGCTAGAGGTCAAACCCATAAGATCTCGCGACCAACTCATGGCTCTGGCACATGGATAGCAAGCTTCCACGCACCCCTGTCCATAGCTAGTTCTTTGGTGATACTCCAATCCTTCAGGTCTCTTTAACGGACTCCGCCCATGTCAAATTTGGTCTACCAGAAAGTACAAAGTAGTGTGCAAGATATTTTGGTGATACCCATAATCAGGGTGTTTGTTTACTTGTTGTCCATCTAGGTCATAGGCGCGTATAAGAATTATTGGTATATCTATGTAGAAGAAGAGAGCCTACTGCATATGCAGGGCGTATCATATCTTTTAATGTGAACAAGCTACAGTGAATGCAATGTTGTAAATTCAAGATATTCTTCAAAGTGATCTTTTGCTTTTATTGGAGTTTCTCATTGCTTCCCAGTTTTAGTGTAATCAGTTCTCCCTTTAAGGTCGTGAATTAGTTCCATCTGCAAATATGTATGCTTCCTTATTTTGTATTTACATATATGCCAGTGAAGTTGTCTGTGGACTTCTCTTTGCAATTAGAAAACATTTTCTTCTTAATTTGTCGCAGTGAACACAACAAGTTATTTAGGCTAAATTATACTTTATGTTGGAAGTCAATAAGCCAAGACTTCAACTTTGTTTCTGTTTTCAAAGCTTTAGCATTGGAATACGTTCTGAATCGGCACCGTTGATATGTGCTTAAATTGTTAGCTTGCTTCTTGCAAGTGCATACTCTATCAGATGTTGGTACCACTTACCATGTTGTAAATCGCGAACCAATGGAATTGGACTTGAGCTGAATGATTTTCTTCATTTTTATTGCGAGCAGATTCTTTTTCCTACTATTAGGACTATGCACCTTTATAGTCATTTTTCTCCTCTTGCTATCATAAAGTTACAGCAGTCTAGAGATACTTGAAAGTTTGTTGTCCTTTAGGCCTATGATGATGATGATTGATGAGCCATACCGATCATAGGAATACCTTCATATTTTAAGAGCTCGATTTTTTTTATAAGTATAGATACTTGTGGGCATGAAAAATGATGGTCTGCATGTATATTTGATGGTTTAATCTCCTTCTCACATTGTGATGCGTGACATCTCAGTCATTTTCATTTTGTGGTTGATGCTCACACGATGTTGTGAAATATTTTTATTGCTATGGATCCCAGGAACGACCAGTTTAAAGCTTCCTAATTTCAGTACTGCTTGAGAAGGGTTCCTTTTGATGCTTACGTGCACATCCAAGCCAGGAAAGGACAAAATCCTTGAGCAGAGCTATTGAATTTTCTTATGATGATCAAATGAGTTATCTGTCCACATTTTTATGTTTAGAACATGGTTTCCTAAGTTGCCTGGTTCAAATGGTTTATCATTTTGTCATATGGATATTGATTTGCCTCCTCTATTATATACCTGGGTATGGAGCTTCTAGGTGTTTATGTGCCAAGATCCAATGAAGTGAGGATCGGGTGGCGAGGCCGACACGGCGGCTCACGGACTGGTTTGTCAGGGTGTTGGTGAACATCACCAACGAGGCCAGAATCTCCAGAAGGGAGTACCAGGGGACGGCGGCAACAATGACTTCTAGCGATGCTGCAGTCGTGGCCTTGGCAGAATAGGGCAGACGACCCAGCCTGCACAACCCGCTGTTGTGGCTTGAGTGCATGGGTTGCGGGTACTCGATGTGATCTTTGGGGACTTGAAATGTTAAATCTGTTGTGACTGTATTTCTCTTTTCCTCTGATTGAACATGCATTTGTCACTGTTGGAACTCACTCAATTTAGCACCTCATGGCAAATGCGGATTCACCACTTTTCGGTGTAATCATCCGAGTGATGGCTCGCTGTTGTGCTCTGCAAACTGAAGCCAAAGAAAGGACGGTAGCAACAAACCACGACAAAGTCCATTTATTCAAAGCAGAGATGGAGCAGTCACTGTGAAGTGGCAACTTACAACTTTAAAATCTGTGAGCTGACATTTTTGTTAATTCCTTTTCTCATTAATGTATTTAATGTATTTTTTGTCTATCAAAACACAAAGTGGGCCACTTTGTCGAATACAGCAGGACGATGGGAGCACTTTTGGCTATACTACTAGCTCGGGGTTCTTCCTATACGTTCATTCACTGTAGTTCCATGGAGTGGAGAGGTGAGGCAATACAGATGAAAATCCTGTCCGGTTCTTGCCGGGCCGGCGGCGATGACGCCCATGGGTGTCATTCCCCTTTTTGGAGGCGTCGCCGAATGTGTCGGCTTTTCCCTCGCTCGCTTGGTGTGGTAGTTGTCTCCGGGTGAAAGCCTTGACCTGGTGTAGGATCGGCACGAAAGGGGTCGCCGAATGTGTCGGCTTTTCCCTCGCTCACTTGGTGTGGTAGTTGTCTCCGGGTGAAAGCCTTGACCTAGAGTAGGATCGGCACGATGGCGGTGTCTTCGACGTCGTCTCTTTGTTGAGAGCATCATGCTTGAAGGTGAGGTCCTATGTTGCGCTTCTCTGGCGTGTGCCGTTGCCCATGATCAAGCTACTGTGACGCAATGCACGACTGTCTCTGGTGAATCCAAAACGATGGCTTCCTTGAGTCGGGCCAAGTCCTGGCATCTTCTTGCCACCTCCTTTAGGCATAAAGGGGGATGGTGCCTTGACAAGGGAAGCTTCGCGGGAGTTGTTGTTCTTTGAAGGTGACCGACGTCGGTCGAGACGCGGCGAGGTTTTCGATTTTGGACATGCTCTTTTGCTTTGTAGTTGTGTTGTCGTTGGTGGCTATCTTTGGACTAGCCTGGGTGTGAAGTTTGTGCTACGCTTGTTGTTTGCAGCGAGTGGTAGTCGTCTTATACTTATAATTCTCTTCTTCTGTAAAGCTATTGTATGCAATTTGCGTATTCTCGAAAAAAAAAAGTGATGCAACGTCATGCATACGCATTGTGGTTAGTTGGAACTGGATGCTAAAATAGGAGCTGAGAGTCAGCAATTGCCACAAACACATTCTTTTATATATTTATTTTCACAAAAAGAGTAGGAAGAAGAATACATAACACAGTACCGTAACCTCAAAACTGATGTGAGATTATATCGAACAGCTTCAAGACTGCTCTGCTTCTGGCTCTAATTATTCAGCAAGACTATTTCATGACCGTTGTGAGATTATATGAAACAACTTTAAGATGCTTGAGACTGCTTCAACACTACTGCAACCAATGAGACTGTGAATGACCGACATCAGTTTTGTTGCCTATAAATCTCTCACCGATGAAAAAAAAGTGCGACAAGGCGCGTCTATGCTTCTACCCCTTCGTCTCATAATATAAAAATGTTTTTTTGATGAAGGGAGTAGTATTTTCTAAGACATGGTAGTAATTTCTTTAGCACGTGCAACTCGGCTCATCTCTCGCGTCGCCGCGGCAAAATTAACAAATTTGACCTATGGACGAAATCAAATTACAGAATGAACTGCCCGTGAAACTATTTCACGCGGCTGACCTTTTTGTGTGACGCCCGACACGAAGGCGCCACACTACACTGTGCAACGCCTCACAGATAGGCGCTACACGCCTGGCCAGCGTCGCACCCATGTGATCCGAAAATTACTAAGTCAGTGTGCAACGCCTAAGAGTTAGGCGCCACACTATACAGTGTAGCGCCTAGCTTCTAGTCGTTGCACTAGTGGTTGCTTCATTTTGTAGTGCAACCACTAGTGCAGCGCCTGAGAGCTAGGCGCCACACTCTACAGTGCAGCGCCTAACTCTTAGGCTCTGCACAATGACTTAGCAATTTCTAGGCAGTCTGGGGTGCAACGCTGGCCAGGCATGTAGCGCCTATCTGTGAGGCGTTGCACAGTGTAGTGTGGCGCCTTCGTGTCGGGCGTCACACAAAAAGGTCAGCCGCGTGAAATAGTTTCACGGACAGTTCATTCAGTGATTTGATTTTGTCCGCAGGTCAAATTTGTCAAATTTGCCCGTCGCCGCTGCCTTACCTGACTTCCTCCTTCCCCTCGTCTTTGCCGGTCGTTGCTTCTTCCCCACCAGTCTCTTGCCCCGTCGGCCCTTGCCTCCGCCTCGCCCTTGAACGCCGCCACCACCGTGCTCAGATCAGCGCCACCCAACACCCGTGTTCTTGTGCTGGTCACTGTGCAGGTCAGCGCCGTTGGATCCTCAGGTCACGACGCCCCGCTGGTCGCCTTGACTCCCGCAGCAAATCGGCGCTAGGATCGACGCTCAGGTCGTCGCCCCGCGCGGTTCCCGCCTGCTCTGTACCAATGCCTCGCGTGCCTCCCAGCTCGCCGCCGGCCGCCTCACGCGGGTCCTGCCAGCTCCACTCGCCCCGACGCCCCGCGCGGTTCTTGCCGACCCCGCCCCGTCGCCTCGCATCGTGCTCCTTATCCGCGATGGCCGATGGAGAATGCGCCCCTGCCTCCCGTGCTGGTTGCCTGGATCGGAGTAAATTACACGAAACCATCATTTTCTTATGACGGGTAAAACACTTTATTTCTCAAATAATAGACATGTCGTTTACAAGAGAATGAGAAATAAAATCTGGAATCACAGATTCCCAAGAACTAGAAGATCTACTAACAAAAATATTCTTTGCTAACTCATCCGCCACTTGATTTACGTCACGGTAGCAATGCTTGGAAGAAATGCCTCCGAACTCCATCGCTAGCTGATTGCAATCAGCCACTATTGCCACATGAGGACCCAAATAATCAATTGAGTTCAAAGTGTCCACAGCAAATAAGCAATCTGATTCATCTTTGATTAAATTGCACCCGACGCTAGCCGCTAGAAAAAGACCGTTCCTGGTAGCAGTAAGTTTAGCAGCATCAACGTCTTGTATATGTGGGATAAACCAATTTGCAGCAGCAATAAATTCTCCTTTGTCATCACGAGCTATGGCTCCAGAAGCACCTGACAGAGTATCTCACTTTAAAGGCTAGGTTAGCAGAAAATATTAATCGTTTTGTAAATAACACTATTCGACGGTTTTGGCTTGGTTGAGCGCGTTTATGACAGATGGCGCCGGTCAGTCAGGCTGACGTGACACCACTTAACACCTGGCATGTAACGCGCGACGCTGGGTAATGTTGTGATCATGTGTGGAGCCCTATGGGGTCCACTTGTCATTGAAAGAAAAAAATGAATGACTTTTTTTGCTTGCCTTATCTTCACCACCGAACGACCTCGACACCGCTCGTCTCGCCCCCGGCCGAGGAAGAGGCCACCGCCAGTGCCGCCGTACTGAAAGAGAGCCGAGTTGTAGCCATAGCCGTCCCTCGGGAGGTGCACCTGCCTCAGCGCCGCCGACCCTCGAGAAGTGTGTGCGAACGCGGGTCCCGGAGACGACGTCGACCCAATCCTCCAGGGGCGCTGCCGCCCACCAAAGATGGGATTCCAGCCGCCATTACGTACGCTACCTGGAGCTAGTACCAGGCGTTCCGAGCTTCGTGGACAGGAGCCGGGAGCGCCCGACCGCGTCGGCATCTCCCAGGCCGCGCACACGAGCTCCTTGATACGTCTATTTTGCATTATGCTTTTATATCGATATTTATTGTATTATGGGTTGTTATTACACTTTATGTCACAATACTTATGCCTATTCTCTCTTATTTCACAAGGTTTACATAAGGAGGGAGAATGCCGGCAGCTGGAATTCTGGGCTGGAAAAGGAGCAAATATTAAAGACCTATTATGCACAACTCCAAAAGTCCTGAAACTCCACGAAAGTTATTTTTGGAAATAATAAAAAATACTGAGCGGAAGAAATACGTCAGGGGGCCTCCACCCTACCCCCCTGGGCGCACCCCCTGCCTCGTGGGCCCCCTGTTGGCCCTCCGGTGCCCATCTTCTGCTATATGAAGTCTTTCGTCCGAAGAAAAATCATAAGCAAGCTTTCGGGACGAGACTCCGCCGCCACGAGGCGGAACCTTGGGGGGACCAATCTAGGGCTCCGGCAGAGCTGTTCTGCCGGGGACACTTCCCTCCGGGAGGGGGAAATCATCGCCATCGTCATCACCAACGCTCCTCTCATCGGGAGAGGGCAATCTCCACCAACATCTTCACCAGCACCATCTCCTCTCAAACCCTAGTTCATCTCTTGTATCCAATTCTTGTCTCATAGTCTGGGATTGGTACCTGTAGGTTGCTAGTAGTGTTGATTACTCCTTGTAGTTGATGCTAGTTGGTTTATTTGGTGGAAGATCATATGTTCAGATCCTTTATGCATATTAATACTCCTCTGATTATGAACATGAATATGCTTTGTGAGTAGTTACGTTTGTTCCTGAGGACATGGGAGAAGTCTCGCTATTAGTAGTCATGTGAATTTGGTATTCGTTCGATATTTTGATGAGATGTATGTTGTCTCTCCTCTAGTGGTGTTATGTGAACGTCGACTACATAACACTTCACCATTATTTGGGCCTAGAAGAAGGCATTGGGAAGTAATAAGTAGATGATGGGTTGCTAGAGTGACAGAAGCTTAAACCCTAGTTTATGCGTTGCTTCGTAAGGGGCTGATTTGGATCCATATGTTTCATGCTATGGTTAGATTTACCTTAATACTTTTGTTGTAGTTGCGGATGCTTGCAATGGAGGTTAATCATAAGTGATGCTTGTCCAAGTAAGGACAACACCCAAGCACCAGTACACCCACATATCAAATTATCAAAGTACCGAACGCGAATCATATGAACGTGATGAAAACTAGCTTGATGATAATTACCATGTGTCCTCGGGAGCGCTTTTCTCTATATAAGAGTTTGTTCAGGCTTGTCCTTTGCTACAAAAAGGATTGGGCCACCTTGCTGCACCTTATTTACTTTTGTTACTTGTTGCTCATTACAAATTATCCTATCACAAAACTATCTGTTACCTATTATTTCAGTGCTTGCAGAGAATACCTTGCTGAAAACCGCTTATCATTTCCTTCTGCTCCTCGTTGGGTTCGACACTCTTACTTATCGAAAGGACTACGAAAGATCCCCTATACTTGTGGCTCATCAAGACTCTTTTCTGGCGCCGTTGCCGGGGAGTGAAGCGCCTTTGGTAGGTGGAATTTGGTAAGGAAAAATTTATATAGTGTGCTGAAATTTACTGTCACTTGTTACTATGGAAAGTAATCCTCTGAGGGGCTTGTTCGGGGTATCTTCACCCCGATCGGTAGAGCAAAGAGTTGCTCCTCAACCTACTGAACCTACTGAAAATGAAAATGTCTACTTTGAAATTCCTTCGGGTATGTTAGAAAAATTGCTAGCTAATCCTTTTGCAGGAGACGGAATAAAGCATCCTGATGAGCACCTAATCTATGTGGATGAAGTTTGTGGATTATTTAAGCTTGCAGGTATACCCGGTGATGTTATTAAGAAGAAGGTCTTCCCTTTATCTTTGAAGGGAGATGCATTGACATGGTATAGGCTATGTGATGATATGGGATCATGGAACTACAAACGATTGAAATTGGAATTTCATCAGAAATTTTATCCTATGCATCTTGTTCATCGTGATCGCAATTATATATATAATTTTTGGCCTCACGAAGGAGAAAGCATCGCTCAAGCTTGGGGGAGGCTTAAATCAATGTTATATTCATGCCCCAATCATGAGCTCTCAAGAGAAATGATTATTCAAATTTTTTATGCTCGGCTTTCTGATAACAATCGCACCATGCTCGATACTTCTTGTGCTGGCTCTTTTACTATGAAGACTATTGAATTCAAATAGGATTTATTGGAAAGAATTAAACGCAACTCTGAAGATTGGGATCTCGACGAAGGTAAGGAGTCAGGTATGACACCTAAGTTTGATTGTGTTAAATCTTTTATGGATACCGATGTTTTCCGTAAATTTAGCACTAAATATGGACTTGACTCTGAGATAGTAGCTTCCTTTTGTGAATCTTTTGCTGCTCATATTGATCTCCCTAAGGAGAAGTGGTTTAAATATCATCCTCCCATAGAAGTAAAAGTAGCTGCACCTATTAAAGTTGAAGAAAAGACTATCACTTACAATGATCCTATTGTTCCTACTTCTTATGTTGAGAAACCACCTTTCCCTGTTAGGATAAAGGATCATGCTAAAGCTTCAACTGTGGTCCGTAAAAGCAATATTAGAACTTATACACCTCCTGAGCAAATTAAAGTTGAAATTAACATTGCTATTGTTAAAGATCTCTTGTCTGATAATATTGATGGGCATGTTATTCATTTCCGTGATGAAACTGCTAGAATTGCCAAACCTTGTGCTAAAGATAAACATAGACCTGTGGTAAGCATGCCTGTTATTTTTGTTAAAATAGGAGATCATTGTTATCATGGCTTATGTGATATCGGTGCTAGTGCTAGTGCTATACCTCATGACTTATACAAAGAAGTTATGCATGATATTGCACCTGCTGAGATAGAAGATATTGATGTTACCATTAAGCTTGCCAATAGAGATACCATATCACCAATTGGAATTGTTAGAGACGTTGAAGTCTTGTGTGGGAAAACTAAATATCCTGCTGATTTTCTCGTTCTTGGTTCCCCACAAGATAGCCTTTGTCCCATTATATTTGGTAGGCCCTTCTTGAACACTGTTAATGCTAGGATAGACTGCGAAAAGGATGTCGTTACTATTGGTTTGGGTGATATGTCTCATGATTTTAATTTCTCTAAATTTAGTAGACAACACCGTGAAGAGGAATTGCCTAGTAAGGATGAAATTATTGGTCTTGCTTCTATTGCTGTACCTCCTAGTGATCTTTTAGAACAATATTTGCTAGACCATGAAAATGATATGTTTATGAATGAAAGAAGGGAAATAGATGAAGTATTCTTTAAACAGGAACCCATCCTGAAACACAATTTGCCTGTTGAAATCCTAGGGGATCCTCCTCCACCCAAGGGTGATCCCGTGTTTGAGCTCAAACCGTTACCTGATACTCTTAAATATGCTTATCTTGATGAAAAGAAGATATATCCTGTTATTATTAGTGCTAACCTTTCAGAGCATGAAGAAGAGAGATTATTGAAAACTCTGAAGAAGCACCGTGCTGCTATTGGATATACTCTTGATGATCTTAAGGGCATTAGTCCCACTCTATGTCAACATAAAGTAAATTTGGAGAAAGATGCCAAACCAGTTCGTGATCATCAACGACGGCTGAATCCTAAAATGAAAGAAGTGGTAAGAAAGGAAATACTAAAGCTCCTTGAGGCAGGTATAATTTATCCCGTTGCTGATAGTCAGTGGGTAAGTCCTGTCCATTGTGTCCCTAAGAAGGGAGGTATTACCGTAGTTCCTAATGATAAAGATGAATTGATCCCGCAAAGAATTATTACAGGTTATAGGATGGTAATTGATTTCTGAAAATTAAATAAAGCTACTAAAAAGGATCATTACCCCTTACCTTTTATCGATCAAATGCTAGAAAGATTATCCAAACATACACACTTTTGTTTTCTAGATGGTTATTCTGGTTTCTCTCAAATACCCATGTCAGCCGATGATCAATCAAAGACCACTTTTACTTGCCCTTTCGGTACTTTTGCTTATAGACGTATGCCTTTTGGTTTATGTAATGCACCTGCTACCTTTCAAAGATGCATGATGGCTATATTCTCTGACTTTTGTGAAAAGATTTGTGAGGTTTTCATGGACGATTTTTCCGTCTTTGGATCCTCTTTTGATGATTGCTTGAGCAACCTTGATCGAGTTTTGCAGAGATGTGAAGAAACTAATCTTGTCTTGAATTGGGAAAAGTGCCACTTTATGGTTAATGAAGGTATTGTCTTGGGGCATAAAGTTTCTGAAAGAGGTATTGAGGTTGATAAAGCCAAGGTTGATGCTATTGAAAAGATGCCATGTCCCAAGGACATCAAAGGTATAAGAAGTTTCCTTGGTCACGCCGGTTTTTATAGGAGGTTCATTAAGGACTTCTCAAAAATTTCTCTGCCTCTGACTAATTTATTACAAAAAGATATACCATTTGTCTTTGATGATGATTGTGTAGAAGCATTTGAAATACTTAAGAAAGCATTGATTTCTGCACCTATTGTTCAGCCACCTGATTGGAATTTACCTTTTGAAATTATGTGTGATGCTAGTGATTATGCTGTAGGTGCTGTTCTAGGGCAAAGAGTTGATAAGAAATTAAATGTTATTCAATATGCTAGTAAAACTCTAGACAATGCTCAGAGAAATTATGCTACTACTGAAAAAGAATTCTTAGCAGTTGTATTTGCTTGTGATAAGTTCAGACCTTATATTGTTGATTCTAAAGTAACTATTCACACGGATCATGCTGCTATTAAATATCTTATGGAAAAGAAAGATGCTAAACCTAGACTTATTAGATGGGTTCTCTTGCTACAAGAATTTGATTTGCATATTGTTGATAGGAAGGGAGCTGAGAACCCCGTTGCAGACAACTTGTCTAGGTTAGAAAATGTTCTTGATGACCCACTACCTATTGATGATAGCTTTCCTGATGAACAATTAAATGTCATAAATGCTTCTCGTACTACCCCATGGTATGCTGATTATGCTAATTACATCGTTGCTAAATTCATACCACCTAGTTTCACATACCAGCAAAAGAGAAAGTTTTTCTATGATTTGAGACATTACTTTTGGGATGACCCACATCTTTATAAAGAAGGAGTAGATGGTGTTATTAGACGTTGTGTACCTGAGCATGAACAGGAACAGATCCTACGCAAGTGTCACTCCGAGGCTTATGGAGGACACCACGCTGGAGACAGAACTGCACATAAGGTATTGCAATCCGGTTTCTATTGGCCTACTCTCTTCAAGGATGCCCGTAAGTTTGTTTTATCTTGTGATGAATGTCAAAGAATTGGTAATATTAGTAGACGTCAAGAAATGCCTATGAATTATTCACTTGTTATTGAACCATTTGACGTTTGGGGCTTTGATTATATGGGACCTTTTCCTACCTCCAGTGGATACACACATATTTTAGTTGCTGTTGATTATGTTACTAAGTGGGTAGAAGCTATTCCAACTAGTAGTGCTGATCATAACACTTCTATTAAAATGCTTAAAGAAGTTATTTTTCCGAGGTTTGGAGTCCCTAGATATTTAATGACTGATGGTGGTTCACATTTTATTCATGGTGCTTTCCGTAAAATGCTTGCTAAGTATGATGTTAATCATAGAATTGCATCTCCTTATCACCCACAGTCTAGTGGCCAAGTAGAATTGAGTAACAGAGAGCTCAAATTAATTTTGCAAAAGACTGTTAATAGATCTAGAAAGAATTGGTCCAAGAAACTTGATGATGCATTATGGGCCTATAGAACTGCATATAAAAATCCTATGGGTAAGTCTCCGTATAAAATGGTTTATGGAAAAGCATGTCACTTACCTCTAGAACTAGAACATAAGGCATATTGGGCTATTAAAGAACTCAATTATGATTTCAAACTTGCCGGTGAGAAGAGGTTATTTGAAATTAGCTCACTTGATGAATGGAGAACCCAAGCCTATGAAAATGCCAAGTTGTTCAAAGAAAAAGTCAAAAGATGGCATGACAAAAGAATACAAAAGCGTGAGTTTAATGTAGGTGATTATGTATTGCTATACAACTCTCGTTTAAGATTTTTTGCAGGAAAACTTCTTTCTAAATAGGAAGGTCCTTACGTTATCGAGGAGGTCTATCATTTCGGTGCCATAAAAATCAACAACTTCGAAGGCACAAATCCTAAGGTGGTGAACGGTCAAAGAATTAAACATTATATCTCAGGTAATCCTGTAGATGTTGAAACCAATGTTATTGAAACCATAACCCCGGAGGAATACATAAGGGACACTTTCCGGAACGTTTCAGACTCCGAAAAGGAATAGGTATGTGGTACAGTAAGTAAACCGACTCCAAAACAGTTCTAATGGCAATAGTTCTCCGTTTTGGAATATTTAGAAAAATAGAAAAATAAGAAGCAGTCCGGGAAGGACACGAGGCCTCCACGAGGGTGGAGGGCGCGCCCCCTACCTCGTGTGCTCTCCGGACTCCGTTTTCTTGCACGTTACGTATTTTGGTCGGTAAAAATTCATTATATAATCTCCCGAAGGTTTTGACTCCATATCACGCAAATATCCTCTGTTCTTGTTTCGAGCTGTTTTTCTAACAGATCAAGATCATCATGACGTCTCCAAGTGCCCCCAAGGACAAGTTCTTCGGGAAGGTCATCAACCCCTACCTCGCGGAGGTGCTGCAACACCCTCAAACCATTGAGATGCGTGAGGGGGTGCTGCACATCTGCGATGTTGAGGGACCACGGAGGACCGGAAGCGTGGAGACAAGGCTTGAAGCAATGGAGCAACAAGTTTTCAAGTGCCAGGAGATGGTGGAGTGTGGACTTGACTCCAATCACATAATGATCACGGGGTTCACCAACAACCACAAGCTGGATGCCAAGGACATTGGGGAGGCCAGCTTCAAGCTTCACGAGAAAATCGAGCACCTCCAAGCCCAAATCTATGACCTGCAAAACCAAAACTGTGAGTATGAATATAGACTCAAGAGGATGAGTTTGGCTGCAGATTTAAGGATCCCGGAGACTCGATCATCCTTCTATGATGGTGAACCTATGCCTTGGAAGATGGACGACAAGCCTACATCATCAACAATCCCTTCACCAAAGGAGATATAATCACATGGGTATGGGCACTCCCCTTGGCAACTGCCAAGCTTGGGGGAGATGCCCCGGTATCGTATCACCATCACACTCCTATCTTTACCTTTTTCTTAGTTCGATCATTTTAGTAATATCTTGATCTAGTAGAATAAAGTTTTGGTATGATCTAGTTTTGAGTTTTGCTTTATGATCCCTCTATATAATCGAGTCTGTGAGCTTTATAATAAAGATTAGTGTTGAGTCAAGGGCTTGATTATTTTGCTATGATCTTGAGTGAATAAAAGAAAAGAGAAAAGTATAAAAAGAAACAAAGAGATCATATTGATCTTATTGAGAGTAATGACTTCACATAGGAAGAGTATGATGATTAAAAATTGTTGAGAGTTGACAAACATAACTTTGGTCATCGTTGCAATTAATAGGAAGTAATAAAGAAAGAGAGGTTTCACATATAAATATACTATCCTGGACATCTTTTATGATTGGGAGCACTCATTAAAATATGACATGCTAAAGAGTTGATGTTGGAAAAGGAAGACGACGTAATGGGTTATGTTTTCTTATATCTGAGATAAAGTATATTGTCATGGATCATCCAACATGTTGAGCTTGCTTTCCCCCCTCATGCTAGCCAAATTCTTTGCACCAAGTAGAGATACTACTTGTGCTTACGAATATCCTTAAACCAGTTTTGCCATGAGAGTCCACCATATCTACCCATGGACTGAGTAAGATCCTTCAAGTAAGTTGTCATCGGTGCAAGCAATAAAAATTGCTCTCTAAATATGTGTGATTGATTGGTGTGGAGGAAATAAGCTTTATATGATCTTGTGATGTGGAAGAAATAAAAGCGACGGACTGCATAATAAAGGTTCATATCACAAGTGGCAATATAAAGTGACGTTCTTTCGCATTAAGATTTTGTGCATCCAACCGTGAAAGCGCATGGCAACCCCTGCTTCCCTCTGCGAAGGGCCTATCTTTTATTATTACCTTCTACCTTATGCAAGAGTCATGGTGATCTTCACCTTTCCTTTTTATTTTACCCTTTGGCAAGCACAGTGTGTTGGAAAAATCATGATAGATATATCTAATTGGATGTGGGTTAGCATGAACTATTATTGTTGACATTACCCCTGAGGTAAAAGGTTGGGAGGCGAAACTATAAGCCCCTATCTTTCTCTGTGTCCGATTAAAACTCCGTAACCACAAGTATTGCGTGAGTGTTAGCAATTATGAAAGACTAAATGATAGTTGAGTATGTGGGCTTGCTAGAAAGCTCTGACATAGACTCTTTCTGATGTTATGATAAATTGCAATTGCTTCAATGACTGAGATTATAGTTTGTTAGTTTTCAATAAAGTTTCTGATTCATACTTTGCATTGTGAATAGATTATTACTTGAGCATAAGAAATCATATGACAATATCCATATATGTTGCTGTTATGAGAATAATCATGATGCCCTCATGTTCGTATTTTATTTTATCGACACCTCTACCTCTAAACATGTGGACATATTTATCGTTATCGGCTTCCGCTTGAGGACAAGTGAGGTCTAAGCTTGGGGGAGTTGATATGTCCATTTTGCATCATGCTTTTATATCGACATTTATTGCATTATGGGCTGTTATTACACTTTATGTCACAATACTTATGCCTATTCTCTCTTATTTCACAAGGTTTACATAAGGAGGGAGAATGCCGACAGCTGGAATTCTGGGCTGGAAAAGGAGCAAATATTAGAGACCTATTCTGCACAACTCCAAAAGTCCTGAAACTCCACGAAAGTTATTTTTGGAAATAATACAAAATACTGAGAAGAAGAAATACGTCAGGGGGGCCTCCACCTGTCCACGAGGGTGGGGGGCGCGCCCTACCCCCCTGGGCGCACCCCCCTGCCTCGTGGGCCCCCTGTTGGCCCTCCGGTGCCCATCTTCTACTAAGAGAAATCATAAGCAAGCTTTCGGGACAAGACTCCGCCGCCACGAGGCGGAACCTTGGCGGAACCAATCTAGGGCTCCGGCAGAGCTGTTCTACCTGGGACACTTCCCTCCGGGAGGGGGAAATCATCGCCATCGTCATCACCAACGCTCCTCTCATTGGGAGAGGGCAATCTCCACCAACATCTTCACCAGCACCATCTCCTCTCAAACCCTAGTTCATCTCTTGTATCCAATTCTTGTCTCATAGTCTGGGATTGGTACCTGTAGGTTGCTAGTAGTGTTGATTACTCCTTGTAGTTGATGCTAGTTGGTTTATTTGGTGGAAGATCATATGTTCAGATCCTTTATGCATATTAATACTCCTTTGATTATGAACATGAACATGCTTTGTGAGTAGTTGCGTTTGTTCCTGAGGACATGGGAGAAGTCTCGCTATTAGTAGTCATGTGAATTTGGTATTCGTTCGATATTTCGATGAGATGTATGTTGTCTCTCCTCTAGTGGTGTTATGTGAACGTCGACTACATAACACTTCACCATTATTTGGGCCTAGAAGAAGGCATTGGGAAGTAATAAGTAGATGATGGGTTGCTAGAGTGACAGAAGCTTAAACCCTAGTTTATGCGTTGCTTCGTAAGGGGCTGATTTGGATCCATATGTTTCATGCTATGGTTAGGTTTACCTTAATACTTTTGTTGTAGTTGCGGATGCTTGCAATAGAGGTTAATCATAAGTGGGATGCTTGTCCAAGTAAGGATAGCACCCAAGCACCGGTCCACCCACATATCAAATTATCAAAGTACCGAACGCGAATCATATGAACGTGATGAAAACTAGCTTGACGATAATTACCATGTGTCCTCGGGAGCGCTTTTCTCTATATAAGAGTTTGTTCAGGCTTGTCCTTTGCTACAAAAAGGATTGGGCCACCTTGCTGCACCTTATTTACTTTTGTTACTTGTTGCTCGTTACAAATTATCCTATCACAAAACTATCTGTTACCTATTATTTCAGTGCTTGCAGAGAATACCTTGCTGAAAACCGCTTATCATTTCCTTCTGCTCCTCGTTGGGTTTGACACTCTTACTTATCGAAAGGACTACGAAAGACCCCCTATACTTGTGGCTCATCACTCCTCGGTCGTCTCCGAGTTTCAGGACACCCGCCTCGTGCACGAGGTGCTCCGGATCTTCCATTGATTCGACAACAGCGCTCCAGGCGGCGTCGGGATCCCTATGCCCTCACGAGCCACGCGAGGCCTCCACCGTCGAGGGAGGTGCGGCTAGCTGCACCAGGTAAGATCCAGCTCACCGGGGAGCTCATATCTCCAAATCTATCGTCGCCCGTCCTACCCCGGCTGAGGCAGAGGTCGCCATCGCGTTGCCGCACCGAGGCCGAGGCTGTCATCCGTCCCGCCCCCAGCCGAGGCCAGTACTACCCCGCAAACCGGCACCATCCTTGATCAGCACCGCCCCGTCCCGGCGCCACCGTTGCGCGGCCATGTCGAGGGTGTGCACGGCAGTGGCGACGCTTGGCGCGCCCTACCCATCGTCCTTGATCTTCGGCCCCTGGCTGAGGCACGCGACGGCGGCCTTCGTCCATCGGCCGGTGCACCGCATGAAGATTGCTCAATGAAATGCCAAAGAGAGGCTTGCTACGCTGACAACCAGGCCCCACGTTCAGCAAACGATTTCATGTGACGGTGTGATAAATTGGTGCCACATCAGCCTGAGTGGCGGGCCTCACCTGTCGTCAACACACTCAACCGAGCCAAAGCCGTCGATTAGTGTTATTTGCAAAAAGATTACCGTAGGCGTGATGTTTTCTGCCAACAAAATGTAGGGTAGTGTTTTTTGCTAACCTAGTATTCAAAGTGGTGGTTTTGTGCAATTTACTGCCTTGAGTCAGGCTGCTGCCGCTTGAGCTGTTCATGACCTCGGCCATTTCACCAAAAAATGAGTAAAATAATGTCAACATTGTTGGGAACAATTTCCCTCTCTCGCTGCCCCCGCTGTTTTTTCGCGAATACGTGCGGAGCGTATCATTCCGTTGATAGAGAGAAAGTGAACAAGGTTACAAGGCAACATTTGTCACGTAAACAGAGCTGGTGCGGCAAACATTGAGGAGCAGAAGACAGGGATGCTCAGCCCTAACACACACTAAAACACGCTACGAAGGGACGATGGATGTCATTCCTTTTGCACCGGCCTTGGCCCAAGACCATGCTTCGTCTTTGATGGATTGAAGTAGCTCCCAGTAGGATGGATGAGCATTGTCGAAGATGCAGAAGTTGCGATGTTTCCAGATATGCCAAGCGGTGAGGATGATGATGGAGGCCAAGCCCTTCCTCATGGCTGAAGGTGCGGCACCAGTGGCCTCGGCCGACCACAGAAGGAAGGGGAGTCCGGATGCGGTAGATCAGCAGAAACACGACACCAAGCAAAGATCACATGGGAGATGGTGTGTGCGCAAAGGGTCATTGCACGAGCAAGTGTTGCATGGTCTCGGCGGCTTGGTCACACAACAAGCACGCGTCTTGATGGGGTAGGCCATGGTGCTGAAATCTTGCAGTGTTCCAGCATCGGTCAAGGCTGGCTAGCCAGATGAATAAATGAATCCTTAGGGGTACCCATGTGCGCCAAGTGAGCTTTCAGTGCGGCGAGGTGGTAGAGCCAGAGAAAAGAGCCGGGTAACAACAACATATCGAATACATGCCATTGGCAGTCCAACGCCATATCAGGGCGTCAGGGGTCAGAGTGAGCACCACCGTGCGTAGAAGCCTCGAAATTGTGACATATTGGACGGTTGCCGCCGGGTCCAAGGCCCCTTGGATGTCAGATATCCACAAGCGGTTCTCCAGCGCATCAGCAATGGTCCCCGCGCGACGGCGACAGGAGACCAAGGCAAGAATGGCCGGAGCCAGGTTGGCAATTGAACGACTGTGCATCCACACATCTAACAAAAAGCGACAAGTAGCCCCATCACCAAGTGTCCAAAGGGTGAATTAAGAAAGATGGCGTGCACCTCGGGGTCATAAGGAAGGTGTGGGTGACTCCATGGACGCGCGTCGCTAGTGGCCTGGAGCTAGAGCCATCGTGTGAAGAGGGTGACGCCGGTGTGCTGGAGGTCGCGGATGCCTAGACTGGCAAACTCAAGGGGGCGACAACATTTCTTCCAATTAACCGGACAAGCACCGGAGGAGTTAGGGTTTCCAGAATGCCATAGGAATTCACACATGATGTGGTTCATTTTCTTGAGGATCGGAGGCCACAGAGCCATGGCCGTAAGGATGTCGCCGAGCATGGTAGATAGGACATGACGGACGAGGGTGAGTCTCTCACCACGAGGGAGCAAAGCCGCACACCAAGTGGGTAGCTTGTGAGACATCGGCTCGACCAGAGGCATGAGTGCAACTGCCGAGGCCTTGCAGACGAACAGGGGGAGCCCAAGGTATGTGATAGGGAAGTTGACCATGCGGCACGGAAGCTCGACACGAACCTGCTTGGTGACAGTTGGCCAGCTTTGGATCGGGGTGGCAGAGCACTTTTCGAAGTTAGTATTCACTCCGGACACAGAGCCAAACACGCGTAGAATTTCACGGACTGCCTGAAGGTCATCACGGTCAGGGTGGCAGAAGATGACGCCATCATCAACATAGAGGGAGATGCTGGATGCCATCTTGCGCTAGGTGAGCCTCTTCAGAATGCCTCGATCAATGGCATGGAGCAGCAGAGAGTTGAGGGTGTCAATGACCAAGCTGAAGAGCATGGGGGAAATGGGATCGCCCTAGCGAAGCCCCTTGGCATGGCATATAGGGGGTGTTGGGGATCGTTGCAGAAATTAAAAAAATTTCTACACATCACCAAGAACAATCTATGGAGTCTTCTAGCAACGAGAGGGAAAATAGTGCATCTACATACCCTTGTAGATCGCGAGCGGAAGCGTTCAAGTGAACGGGGTTGATGGAGTCGTACTCGTCGTGATGCAAATCACCGATGACCGAGCACCGAACGGACGGCACCTCCGTGTTCAACACACGTACGGTTGGGGAAGACGTCTCCTCCTTCTTGATCCAGCAAGGGGAGGGAGAGGTTGATGGAGATCCAGCAGCACGACGGCGTGGTGGTGGAAGCAGTGGGGATCTCGGCAGGGCTTCACCAAGCTCAGCGAGAGGGAGAGTTGTCACGGGAGGGAGAGGGAGGCGCCAGGGGCTTGGGGTGCTGCTCCCATGAGCCTCCCCACTATATATAGGGGTGGAGGGGGCTGGTTTCTTGCCCTCCAAGTCCATTGGGGCGTTGGCAAAGGTGGGGGAAAGAAATCCCATCATTTCCCTTCCCCACCGATTGTTATCCCCCTTTTTTAGGGATCTTGATCTTATCCCTTCGGGATATGATCTTATTCCTTCTAAGGTGGGATCTTGGTGCGCCTTGACCAGGAGTGTGGGTCCTTTCCCCCACTAACCACGTTCATGTGGGTCCCCCCATGCAGGTGGTCCCCACTTCGGAACCTTCTAGAACCTTCCCGGTACAATACCAAAAAATCCGAACATTTTCCGGTGGCCAAAATAGGACTTCCCATATATAAATCTTTACCTCCGGACCATTCCGGAACTCCTCGTGACGTTCGGGATCTCATCCGGGACTCTGAACAACTTTCGGTTAACCGCATACTAATATCTCTACAACTCTAGCGTCACCGAACCTTAAGTGTGTAGACCCTACGGGTTCGGGAGACATGCAGACATGACCGAGACGACTCTCCGGTCAATAACCAACAGCGGGATCTGGATACCCATGTAGGCTCCCACATGTTCCACGATGATCTCATCGGATGAACCACGATGTCGAGGATTCAATCAATCCCTTATACAATTCCCTTTGTCAATCGGTACGTTACTTGCCCGAGATTCGATCGTCGGTATCCCAATACCTTGTTCAATCTCGTTACCGGCAAGTCACTTTACTCGTACCGTAATGCATGATCCCGAGACCAAACACTTGGTCACATTGAGCTCATTATGATGATGCATTACCGAGTGGGCCCAGAGATACCTCTCCGTCATACGGAGTGACAAATCCCAGTCTCGATTCGTGCCAACCCAACAGACACTTTCGGAGATACCCGTAGTGCACCTTTATAGCCACCCAGTTACGTTGTGACGTTTGGCACACCCAAAGCACTCCTATGGTATCCGGGAGTTGCACAATCTCATGGTCTAAGGAAATGATACTTGACATTTGGAAAAGCTCTAGCAAACGAACTACACGATCTTGTGCTATGCTTAGGATTGGGTCTTGTCCATCACATCATTCTCCTAATGATGTGGTCCCGTTATCAATGACATCCAATGTCCATAGTCAGGAAACCATGACTATCTGTTGATCAACGAGCTAGTCAACTAGAGGCTCACTAGGGACATGTTGTGGTCTATGTATTCACACATGTTTACGATTTCCGGATAACACAATTATAGCATGAACAATAGACAATTATCATGAACAAGGAAATATAATAATAACCATTTTATTATTGCCTCTAGGGCATATTTCCAACAGTCTCCCACTTGCACTAGAGTCAATAATCTAGTTACATTGTGATGAATCGAACACCCATAGAGTTCTGGTGTTGATCATGTTTTGCTCTAGGGAGAGGTTTAGTCAACGGATCTGCTACATTCAGGTCCGTATGTACTTTACAAATATCTATGTCTCCATTTTGAACATTTTCACGAATGGAGTTGAAGTGACGCTTGATATGCCTGGTCTTCCTGTGAAACCTGGGCTCTTTGGCAAGGGCAATAGCTCCAGTGTTATCACAGAAGAGAGTCATCGGGCCCGACGCATTGGGAATAACTCCTAGGTCGGTAATGAACTCCTTCACCCAGATTGCTTCTTGTGCTGCCTCTGAGGCCGCCATGTATTCCGCTTCACATGTAGATCCTGCCACAATGCTTTGCTTGCAACTGCCCCAGCTTACTGCCCCACCATTCAAAATATACACGTATCCGGTTTGTGACTTAGAGTCATCCAGATCTGTGTCGAAGCTAGCATCGACGTAACCCTTTACGACGAGCTCTTCGCCACCTCCATAAACGAGAAACATATCCTTAGTCCTCTTCAGGTACTTCAGGATATTCTTGACCGCTGTCCAGTGTTCCATGCCGGGATTACTTTGGTACCTTCCTACCAAACTTACGGCAAGGTTTACATCAGGTCTGGTACACAGCATGGCATACATAATAGACCCTATGGCCGAGGCATAGGGGACGACACTCATCTTTCCTCTATCTTCTGCTGTGGTCGGGCATTGAGCCGTGCTCAATTGCACACCTTGCAATACAGGCAAGAACCCCTTCTTGGACTGATCCATATTGAACTTCTTCAATATCTTGTCAAGGTACGTACTTTGTGAAAGACCAATGAGGCGTCTTGATCTATCTCTATAGATCTTGATGCCTAATATATAAGCAGCTTCTCCAAGGTCCTTCATTGAAAAACACTTGTTCAAGTAGGCCTTTATGCTTCCCAAGAATTCTATATCATTTCCCATCAACAGTATGTCATCCACATATAATATGAGAAATGCTACAGAGCTCCCACTCACTTTCTTGTAAACACAGGCTTCTCCATAAGTCTGTGTAAACCCAAACGCTTTGATCATCTCATCAAATCGAATGTTCCAACTCCGAGATGCTTGCACCAGCCCATAGATGGAGCGCTGGAGCTTGCATACCTTGTTAGCATTCTTAGGATCGACAAAACCTTCCGGCTGCATCATATACAATTCTTCCTTAAGAAAGCCGTTAAGGAATGTCGTTTTGACGTCCATTTGCCATATCTCATAATCATAGTATGCGGCAATTGCTAACATGATTCGGACGGACTTCAGCTTCGCTACGGGTGAGAAAGTCTCATCGTAGTCAACCCCTTGAACTTGTCGATAACCCTTAGCGACAAGTCGAGCTTTATAGATGGTAACATCACCATCCGCGTCTGTCTTCTTCTTAAAGATCCATTTGTTTTCTACCGCTCGCCGATCATCGGGCAAGTCTGTCAAAGTCCACACTTTGTTTTCATACATGGATCCTATCTCGGATTGCATGGCTTCAAGCCATTTGTCGGAATCTGGGCCCGCCATTGCTTCTTCATAGTTCGAAGGTTCACCGTTGTCTAACAACATGATTTCCAAGACAGGGTTGCCGTACCACTCTGGCGCGGAACGTGTCCTTGTGGACCTACGAAGTTCAGTAGGAGCTTGATCCGAAGTACCTTGATCATCATCATCATTAACTTCCTCTCTAGTCGGTGCAGGCACCACAGGAACATCTTCCTGAGCTGCGCTACTTTCCGATTCAAGAGGTAGTACTTCATCAAGTTCCACTTTCCTCCCACTTACTTCTTTCGAGAGAAACTCTTTCTCCAGAAAGGACCCGTTCTTGGCAACAAAGATCTTGCCTTCGGATCTGAGGTAGAAGGTATACCCAATGGTTTCCTTAGGGTATCCTATGAAGACGCATTTTTCCGACTTGGGTTTGAGCTTTTCAGGTTGAAGTTTCTTGACATAAGCATCGCATCCCCAAACTTTTAGAAACGACAGCTTAGGTTTCTTCCCAAACCATAATTCATACGGTGTGACGGAGCCCTATTTAAAGTGAATGCGGCAGTCTCTAAAGCATAGCCCCAAAATGAGAGCGGTAGATCGGTAAGAGACATCATAGATCACACCATATCCAATAGAGTGCGATTACGACGTTCGTACACACCATTTCGCTGAGGTGTTCCAGGCGGCGTGAGTTGTGAAACTATTCCACATTTCCTTAAGTGTGTGCCAAATTCGTGACTCAAATATTCCCCTCCACGATCTGATCGTAAGAACTTTATTTTTCTGTCACGTTGATTCTCAACCTCACTCTGAAATTCCTTGAACTTTTCAAAGGTCTCAGACTTGTGTTTCATTAGGTAGACATACCCATATCTACTCAAGTCATCAGTGAGAGTGAGAACATAACGATAGCCACCGCGAGCCTCAACACTCATTGGACCGCACACATCAGTATGTATGATTTCCAATAAGTTGGTTGCTCGCTCCATTGTTCCGGAGAACGGAGTCTTGGTCATCTTACCCATGAGGCATGGTTCGCACGTGTCAAATGATTCGTAATCAAGAGACTCCAAAAGTCCATCTGCATGGAGCTTCTTCATGCGTTTGACACCAATGTGACCAAGACGGCAGTGCCACAAGTATGTGGGACTATCATTATCAACCTTACATCTTTTGGTATTCACACTATGAATATGTGTAACACTACATTCGAGATTCATTAAGAATAAACCATTAACCAGCGGGGCATGACCATAAAACATATCTCTCATATAAATAGAACAACCATTATTCTCAGATTTAAATGAGTAGCCATCTCGAATTAAACGAGATCCTGATACAATGTTCATGCTCAAAGCTGGCACTAAATAACAATTATTGGGGTTTAAAACTAATCCCGTAGGTAGATGCAGAGGTAGCGTGCCGACGGCGATCACATCGACCTTGGAACCATTCCCGACGCGCATCGTCACCTCGTCCTTCGCCAGTCTCCGTTTATTCCGTAGTTCCTGTTTTGAGTTACAAATATGAGCAACCGCACCGGTATCAAATACCCAGGAGCTACTACGAGTACTGGTAAGGTACACATCAATTACATGTATATCACATATACCTTTGGTGTTGCCGGCCTTCTTGTCCGCTAAGTATTTGGGGCAGTTCCGCTTCCAGTGACCACTTCCCTTGCAATAAAAGCACTCAGTCTCGGGCTTGGGTCCATTCTTTGACTTCTTCCCAGTAACTGGTTTACCGGGCGCGGCAACTCCCTTGCCGTCCTTCTTGAAGTTCTTCTTACCCTTGCCCTTCTTGAACTTAGTGGTTTTATTCACCATCAACACTTGATGTTCTTTTCTGATTTCCACCTACGCTGATTTCAGCATCGAATATACCTCAGGAATGGTCTTTTCGATCCCCTGCATATTGTAGTTCATCACAAAGCTCTTGAAGCTTGGTGGAAGCGACTGAAGGATTCTGTCAATGACCGCGTCATCCAGGAGATTAACTCGCAGCTGAGTCAAGCGGTTGTGCAACCCAGACATTCTGAGTATGTGCTCACTTACAGAACTATTTTCCTCCATTTTACAGCTGAAGAACTTGTCGGAGACTTCATATCTCTCGACCCGGGCATGAGCTTGGAAAACCAATTTCAGCTCCTCGAACATCTCATATGCTCCATGTTTCTCAAAACGCTTTTGGAGACCCGGTTCTAAGCTGTAAAGCATGCCGCACTGAACGAGGGAGTAATCATCAGCACGCTGCTGCCAAGCGTTCATAACGTCTTGGTTCTCAGGGATTGGTGCTTCACCTAGCGGTGCTTGTAAGACATAATCTTTCTTGGCTACCATGAGGATGATCCTCAGGTTCCGGACCCAGTCCGTATAGTTGCTGCCATCATCTTTCAGCTTGGTTTTCTCTAGGAACGCGTTGAAATTGAGGACAACGTTGGCCATTTGATCTACAAGACATAGTGTAAAGATTTTAGACTAAGTTCATGACAATTAAGTTCATCTAATCAAATTATTTAATGAACTCCCACTCGGATAGAGATCCCTCTAGTCATCTGAGTGAAACATGATCCGAGTTAACTAGGCCGTGTCCGATCATCACGTGAGACGGACTAGTCAAGATCGGTGAACATCTCCATGTTGATCGTATCTTCTATACGACTCATGCTCGACCTTTCGGTCCTCTGTGTTCCGAGGCCATGTCTGTACATGCTAGGCTCGTCAAGTCAACCTAAGTGTATTGCGTGTGTTCCGAGGCCATGTCTGTACATGCTAGGCTCGTCAACACCCGTTGTATGCGAACGTTAGAATCTATCACACCCGATCATCACGTGGTGCTTCGAAACAACGAACCTTCGCAACGGTGCACAGTTAGGGGGAACACTTTTCTTGAAATTATCATAAGGGATCATCTTACTTACTACCGTCGTTCTAAGTAAATAAGATGCAAAAACATGATAAACATCACATGCAATCAAATAGTGACATGATATGGCCAATATCATTATGCTCCTTTGATCTCCATCTTCGGGGCACCATGATCATCTTCGTCACCGGCATGACACCATGATCTCCATCATTGTGTCTTCATGAAGTCGTCACGCCAACGATTACTTCTACTTCTATGGCTAACGCGTTTAGCAACAAAGTAAAGTAATTTACATGGCGTTATTCAGTGACACGCAGGTCATACAAAATAATAAAGACAACTCCTATGGCTCCTGCCGGTTGTCATACTCATCGACATGCAAGTCGTGATTCCTATTACAAGAATATGATCAATCTCATACATCACATATATCATTCATCACATCTTTTGGCCATATCACATCACATAGCACTTGCTGCAAAAACAAGTTAGACGTCCTCTAATTGTTGTTGCAAGTTTTTACGTGGTTTGTAGGTTTCTTGCAAGAACGTTTTCTTACCTACGTATGACCACAACGTGATTTGCCAATTTCTATTTACCCTTCATAAGGACCCTTTTCATCGAATCCGTTCCGACTAAAGTAGGAGAGACAGACACCCGCTAGCCACCTTATGCAACTAGTGCATGTCAGTCGGTGGAACCTGTCTCACGTAAGCGTACGTGTAAGGTCGGTCCGGGCCGCTTCATCCTACAATGCCGCCGAAACAAGAAACGACTAGTAGCGGCAAGAAGAATTGGCAACATCAACGCCCACAACTTCTTTGTGTTCTACTCGTGCATAGTAACTACGCATAGGCCTGGCTCATGATGCCACTATTGGTAATCGTAGCATAATTTTAAAATTTTCCTACGCTCACCAAGATGCATCTATGGAGTATACTAGCAACGAGGGGAAAGGAGTGCATCTACATACCCTTGTAGATCGCGAGCGGAAGCGTTCCAATGAACGTGGATGACGGAGTCGTACTCGCCGTAATCCAAATCACCGATGACCGAGTGCCGAATGGACGGCACCTCCGCGTTCAACACACGTACGGTGCAGCGACGTCTCCTCCTTCTTGATCCAGCAAGGGGGAAGGAGAGGTTGATGGAGATCCAGCAGCACGACGGCGTGGTGGTGGATGTAGCGGGATGCCGGCAGGGCTTCGCCGAGCTTCTACGAGAGAGAGAGGTGCAACAGGGGAGGAGGGAGGCGCCCAAGGCTGAGATCTTGCTGCCCTCCCTCCCCCCCTTTATATAGGCCCCCTTGGGAGGGGGGGCGCCGGCCAAACCCATCTAGGGTGGGGGGCGGCGGCCAGGGGGGTGCCTTGCCCCCCAAGGCAAGTGGGAAGCCCCCCACCCTAGGGTTCCCAACCCTTGGCGCATGGGGGGGAGGCCCATGGGGGGGCGCCCAGCCCACTAGGGGCTGGTTCCCTTCCCACTTCAGCCCACGGGGCCCTCCGGGATAGGTGGCCCCACCCGGTGGACCCCCGGGACCCTTCCGGTGGTCCCGGTACAATACCGGTAACCCCCGAAACTTTCCCGGTGGCCGAAACTTGACTTCCTATATATAATTCTTCACCTCCGGACCATTCCGGAACTCCTCGTGATGTCCGGGATCTCATCCGGGACTCCGAACAACTTTCGGGTTTCCGCATACACATATCTCTACAACCCTAGCATCACCGAACCTTAAGTGTGTAGACCCTACGGGTTCGGGAGACATGCAGACATGACCGAGACGCCTCTCCGGTCAATAACCAACAGCGGGATCTGGATACCCATGTTGGCTCCCACATGTTCCACGATGATCTCATCGGATGAACCACGATGTCGAGGATTCAATCAATCCCGTATGCAATCCCCTTTGTCAATCGGTATGTTACTTGCCCGAGATTCGATCTTCGGTATCCCAATACCTTGTTCAATCTCGTTACCGGCAAGTCTCTTTACTCGTACCGCAATGCATGATCCCGTGACTAACGCCTTAGTCACATAGAGCTCATTATGATGATGCATTACCGAGTGGGCCCAGAGATACCTCTCCGTCACACGGAGTGACAAATCCCAGTCTCGATTCGTGCCAACCCAACAGACACTTTCGGAGATACCCGTAGTGCACCTTTATAGTCACCCAGTTACGTTGTGACGTTTGGCACACCCAAATCACTCCTACGGTATCCGGGAGTTGCACGATCTCATGGTCTAAGGAAAAGATACTTGACATTCGAAAAGCTCTAGCAAACGAAACTACACGATCTTTTATGCTATGCTTAGGATTGGGTCTTGTCCATCACATCATTCTCCTAATGATGTGATCCCGTTATCAATGACATCCAATGTCCATAGTCAGGAAACCATGACTATCTGTTGATCAACGAGCTAGTCTACTAGAGGCTTACTAGGGACACGTTGTGGTCTATGTATTCACACATGTATTACGATTTCCGGACAATACAATTATAGCATGAACAATAGACAATTACCATGAACAAAGAAATATAATAATAACCATTTATTATTGCCTCTAGGGCATATTTCCAACAGAAACATTTTTTTGCGAAATACGGTGGCCCGTCCAGTGAGTCCCTGTTGTCAGGTGGAGGAATCATTATTTTGCGCGTAATAAGGAGGCACTTCCTTGCTGCGGCCGTGGACCTAGCTGTCAGCCTCTCCACATAAAGTACTCTTCCGATGGAAGTTGTTCCTTGACCACGTTTACCACGCCGCGCCGAGAGCACCAGGGCAGTGGACGACGGGGAGGCCTAGGAAGGGGACGACACGAAGCCGGGGAAGACGCGGCAGTGGAAGCCCACGCGGAGAGGAGTACGAGGGTTCACTGGTTCGACTGCGTTGTGAGGCCGCCGTTGCCGCAGAATAACAGGGGGTGTGGGTGAGTAGAGGGATGACCTGGCCAGCGGTGGGAGTAGTAGGGGGCGGTGAGGCCTCCGCGGCATCGCAACCGGCCATGGGAGGCAGGAGTAGGCGGCATGACCGGCGCTGGTTTGGGCGGCTGGAGCAAGAAGACCAGAGGTTGAAGAAGCACCATGGCCGTTGGATGGATATCATACGGTCACTGGAGCTAGAATCGTTCATATTGACTAAGTTGACAAAGCCCTCCGTCCGCGTCAACTTAGTAGGCCCACAAGTCAGCCTCCCACTATGGTGGGTCCCAGCTACCAGGGGAGTATTCATTTTTTGTGCGTAATAAGGAGGCACTTCCTTGCGTGCGAAGATATAGCTGGTGGGTCTGAGCTTTCAGCGAGGGGAACATTTTTTTCGCGAAATACAGAGGCCCTTCCGGTGGGTCCGAGGCGTCAGGTGGAGGAATCATTATTTTGCGCGTAATAAGGGGGCACTTCCTTGCGTGCGGCCATGGACCCAGCTGTCAGCCTCTCCACTTATAGTCCTCTTCTGATGGCTGTCATTCGTTGACCACGTTGACTACGCCTTACTGCCCGAGAGCACCAAGGTGGTGGACGACGGTGCGACCTAGGAAGGGAACAACCCAGAGCCGGGGAATACGCAGCAATGGATGCCCACGCGGAGGGGAGTACGAGGGTTGACTGCTTCGGCTGCGGTTTGAGGCTGCTGTCTCCGGAGAATAACAGGGGGTGTGGGTGAGTAGAGGGAAGGCCTGGCCAGTAGTATGGTCGGGCGATGAGGCCTGCGCGGCAGCATAGCTAGCCACGGGAGGCTGGAGCAGGCGGTTAGGCGAGCACAGGTTTGGGCGGCTGGAGCAACAAGACCAGAGGTTGAAGACACAGCTTGGCCGTTGGATTAACGTCGAACGGTCAGTGCAGCTAGAATCGTTTATTGACTAAGTTGACAAAGCCCTACATATGCGTTAACTTAGTAGGCCCACAAGTCAGCATACAAATCTGGTGGGTCCCAGCTAGCAGGGGGAATCAATATTTTTCGCGTAATAAGGTGGCACTTTCTTGCGTGCGAAGATGTTTTCTGTTTTTTTATTTTTCTTTTTCGAGTTAGAATAAAAAGAAAACAATTTAGGATCTTTGGTATAATCTATATTTTCACGAAAAGGATCATAATAAAGCTGGTGGGTCCCAGCTGTCAGGGAGAGGAAACTTTTTATTTCCGTATAATAAAGGAAGCACTTACTTGTGTGCGAAGATGTAGCTGGTGGGTCTAACCTGTCAGGGGGAGAAATTATTTGTTTTCGCATAATACGGGGGCACTTGCTGCATGCGACCATGGGCCATGTGCGTCCCTACTGTCAGCCAATCCACGTACATGCTCATCTGAGCCGCCCCCTTGATCCAACGGCTAGCTGGCCGCTAGTTACACCATGCCTTGATGTGGGCAAGGCACTGGATCTCTATCCCCGACGGCTGTCGTTTGTTGACAAATATGAGCAACCGCACCGGTATCAAATACCTAGGAGCTACTACGAGTGCTGGTAAGGTACACATCAATAACATGTATATCACATATACCTTTGGTGTTGCCTGCCTTCTTGTCCGCCAAGTACTTGGGGCAGTTCCGCTTCTAGTGACCACTTCCCTTGCAATAAAAGCACTCAGTCTCAGGCTTGGGTCCATTCTTTGGCTTCTTCCCGGCAACTGGCTTACCGGGCGCGGCAACTCCCTTGCCGTCCTTCATGAAGTTCTTCTTACCCTTGCCTTTCTTGAACTTAGTGGTTTTATTCACCATCAACACTTGATGTTCCTTTTTGATCTCCACCTCCGCTGATTTCAGCATTGAATATACCTCAGGAATGGTCTTTTCCATCCCCTGCATATTGAAGTTCATCACAAAGCTCTTGTAGCTCGGTGGAAGCGACTGAAGGATTCTGTCAATGACCGCGTCATCCGGGAGATTAACTCCCAGTTGAGTCAAGCGGTTGTGTAACCCAGACATTTTGAGTATGTGCTCACTGACAGAACTATTTTCCTCCATCTTACAACTGAAGAACTTGTCAGAGACTTCATATCTCTCGACCCGGGCATGAGCTTGGAAAACCATTTTCAGCTCTTCGAACATCTCATATGCTCCGTGTTGCTCAAAACGCTTTTGGAGCCCCGGTTCTAAGCTGTAAAGCATGCCGCACTGAACGAGGGAGTAATCATCAGCACGCTGCTGCCAAGCGTTCATAACGTCTTGGTTCTCTGGGATGGGTGCGTCACCTAGCGGTGCTTCTAGGACATAATCTTTATTGGTAGCTATGAGGATGATCCTCAGGTTCTGGACCCAGTCCGTATAGTTGCTGCCATCATCTTTCAGCTTGGTTTTCTCTAGGAACGCGTTGAAGTTGAGGGCAACATTAGCGTGGGCCATTTGATCTACAAGACATATTGTAAAGATTTTAGACTAAGTTCATGATAATTAAGTTCATCTAATCAGATTATTCATTGAACTCCCACTCAGATAGACATCCCTCTAGTCATCTAAGTGAAACATGATCCGAGTCAACTAGGCCGTGTCCGATCATCACGTGAGACGGACTAGTCAACATCGGTGAACATCTTCATGTTGATCGTATCTTCTATACGACTCATGCTCGACCTTTTGGTCTTCCGTGTTCCGAGGCCATGTCTGTACATGCTAGGCTCATCAAGTCAACCTAAGTGTATTGCGTATGTAAATCTGGCTTACACCCGTTCTATTCGAACGTTAGAATCTATCACACCCGATCATCACGTGGTGCTTCGAAACAATGAACCTTCGCAACGGTGCACAGTTAGGGGGAACAATTTCTTGAAATTATTGCGAGGGATCATCTTATTTAAGCTACCGTCGTTCTAAGCAAATAAGATGTAAAACATGATAAACATCACATGCAATCAAATAGTGACATGATATGGCCAGTATCATATTGCTCCTTTGATCTCCATCTTCGGGGCGCCATGATCATCTTCGTCACCGGCATGACACCATGATCTCCATCATCATGATCTCCATCATCGTGTCTTCATAAAGTTGTCACGCCAACGATTACTTCTACTTCTATGGCTAACGTGTTTAGCAATAAAGTAAAGTAATTTACATGGCGTTATTCAATGACACGCAGGTCATACAAAAATAAAGACAACTCCTATGGCTCCTGCCGGTTGTCATACTCATCGACATGCAATTCGTGATTCCTATTACAAGAACATGATCAATCTCATACATCACATATATTTCATTCATCACATGCTTTTGGCCATATCACATCACAAGGCATATACTGCAAAAACAAGTTAGACGTCCTCTAATTGTTGTTGCATGTTTTTACGTGGCTTCTATAGGTTTCTAGCAAGAACGTTTCTTACCTACGTAAAACCACAACGTGATATGCCAACTTCTATTTACCCTTCATAAGGACCCTTTTCATCGAATCCGATCCGACTAAAGTGGGAGAGACATACACCCGCTAGCCACCTTATGCAACTAGTGCATGTCAGTCGGTGGAACCTGTCTCACGTAAGCGTACGTGTAAGGTCGGTCCGGGCCGCTTCATCCCACAATGCTGACGAAACAAGATAAGACTAGTAGTGGCAAGAAAATTGACAACATCTAAGCCCACAACAAGTTTGTGTTCTACTCGTGCATAGAAACTACGCATAGACCTAGCTCATGATGCCACTTTTGGGGATCGTTGCAGAAATTAAAAAAATTTCTACGCATCACCAAGAACAATCTATGGAGTCTTCTAGCAACGAGAGGGAAAAGAGTGCATCTACATACCCTTGTAGATCGCGAGCGGAAGCGTTCAAGTGAACGGGGTTGATGGAGTCGTACTCGTCGTGATCCAAATCACCGATGACCGAGCGCCGAATGGACGGCACCTCCGCATTCAACACACGTACGGTTGGGGAAGATGTCTCCTCCTTATTGATCCAGCAAGGGGAGGGAGAGGTTGATGGAGATCCAGCAGCACGACGGCGTGGTGGTGGAAGCAGCGGGGATCTCGGCAGGGCTTCGCCAAGCTCAGCGAGAGGGAGAGTTGTCACGGGAGGGGGAGGGAGGCGCCAGGGGCTTGGGGTGCTGCTCCCATGCGCCTTCCCACTATATATAGGGGTGGAGGGGGCTGGTTTCTTGCCCTCCAAGTCCATTGGGGCGTTGGCAAAGGTGGGGGAAAGAAATCCCATCATTTCCCTTCCCCACCGATTGTTATCCCCCTTTTTTAGGGATCTTGATCTTATCCCTTCGGGATATGATCTTATTCCTTCTAAGGTGGGATCTTGGTGCGCCTTGACCAGGGGTGTGGGGCCTTGCCCCCACTACCCACGTTCATGTGGGTCCCCCCATGCAGGTGGGCCCCACTTCGGAACCTTCTAGAACCTTCCCGGTACAATACCAAAAAATCCCAAACATTTTCCGGTGGCCAAAATAGGACTTCCCATATATAAATCTTTACCTCCGGACCATTCCGGAACTCCTCGTGACGTCCGGGATCTCATCCGGGACTCCGAACAACTTTCGGTTAACCGCATACTAATATCTCTACAACTCTAGCGTCACCGAACCTTAAGTGTGTAGACCCTACGGGTTTGGGAGACATGCAGACATGACCAAGACGACTCTCCGGTCAATAACCAACAGCGGGATCTGGATACCCATCTAGGCTCCCACATGTTCCACGATGATCTCATCGGATGAACCATGATGTCGAGGATTCAATCAATCCCGTATACAATTCCCTTTGTCAATCGATACGTTACTTGCCCGAGATTCGATCGTCGGTATCCCAATACCTTGTTCAATCTCGTTACCGGCAATTCACTTTACTCGTACCGTAATGCATGATCCCGAGACCAAACACTTGGTCACATTGAGCTCATTATGATGATGCATTACCGAGTGGGCCCAGAGATACCTCTCCGTCATACGGAGTGACAAATCCCAGTCTCGATTCGTGCCAACCCAACAGACACTTTCGGAGATACCCGTAGTGCACCTTTATAGCCACCCAGTTACGTTGTGACGTTTGGCACACCCAAAGCACTCCTATGGTATCCGGGAGTTGCACAATCTCATGGTCTAAGGAAATGATACTTGACATTTGGAAAAGCTCTAGCAAACAAACTACACGATCTTGTGCTATGTTAGGATTGGGTCTTGTCCATCACATCATTCTCCTAATGATGTGGTCCCGTTATCAATGACATCCAATGTCCATAGTCAGGAAACCATGACTATCTGTTGATCAACGAGCTAGTCAACTAGAGGCTCACTAGGGACATGTTGTGGTCTATGTATTCACACATGTATTACGATTTCCGGATAACACAATTATAGCATGAACAACAGACAATTATCATGAACAAGGAAATATAATAATAACCATTTTATTATTGCCTCTCGGGCATATTTCCAACAGGGGGTTGGCAACGCCATTAACAAGGACGTGCATGCTAGCGGTGGAGAGGAGAATGGAGATCCACTCTCTCTCTAGTGCGGGCCGAACTTGAGGGGACGAAGGACCTCCAACTAGAATGGCCAAGACACGGGGTCGAAAGCACGAGTGATGTCCAACTTTAATAAGACTTGGGGAATGCACATGTTGTGGAGCTGCCTGGCCGTCTACTGGACAAGGATGAAGTTGTCTTGGATGTTACACCCTGAGATGAACACACTCTGGTTCACAAATACAAGCTCGCGGAGCTGGGGCCCGAGGCGAAGAGCAAGAACCTTGGCAAACAACTTGGCCAACGGGTGAACGAGGCTAATGGGCATGTAGTCTGTGAGTGAGGTGGCATCGGGCTTCTTAGGCAGGAAGGTGATGAGGGCCTCATTGAGCTTCTGAAAACCCATGCCATTCATGGAGAAGATCTTGTCAAAGGCCTCGCAAATATTTCCCTTGACAATGTGCCAACATGAGTGCAAGAACTCAGCGGTAAAACCATTGGGGCCAGGTGCCTTTCCCACGGGGAGCTCCTTGACGTCCTCCTAGATCTCGTCCTTGGAGAAAGGCAGCTTGAGGGAGGAGAGGTCGAAGGATTTATGGTCAATTTGCTCGAGGTTGAGCGTGACCTCGAGAACATTGTAGGAGCTGAGAACGCTAGACAAGTGGTTGAACGTGGCCTCGCACATCGTCGCCTTGTCGAAGACGCCAGACTCGCCCACATGGATCTTGGCGATGTGATTCTTCTGCTTACACTGGGAAGCATGGATCTTAAGGAAGGTGGTGTGGGTGTCCCCTGCTTGCAGCTAGGAGAAGCGCACCCGCTGCCTGGCGATCAAGCGCTCGAGGGAGGCGAGGCCAAGGAAGGCCGCCTTGAGCTTCCATCAGAGCCAAGTCTCGAGCGGAGAGAGAGGTCGACGGTCCTGAGCCTCGTAGAAACGCGCTACGAGCTTGCGAGCGAGGAGGAGCTAGAGAGGGATGTTGCCTATCAAGCAGGCACTCCAACTTTGGAGGCAGCGCGCTATGACCTTGAGGCGCAAGAAAATACGATGAAAAGGGTCAGCGTCATGCTCGTTGCCATGTGTCAGCCACCACGGCATGGGATCCCCCAAGCTTGGGCCAAAACCTCTCAAAGTGGAAGCGCCGAGGGTGCTTAGACTGGGGGACACAGTCCATGAGGAGGGGTGCGTGATAATAGGCAGCCGAGGCGAGGCAACAAAGAGAACAGTGGGGGTGGGTCGTCTCCCAGCTAGCCGTGCAGAGGACACGCTCATTGTGCACCAACGTGGGCGAGTCCTGCTCATTGGACCAGGTGTAGCGACGACCATGCAGATACGTGTTGTGGAGCTCTAGGTCAACCATGAAGCGGCTCATAGAGCGGTGGTGCAGACGGCCTTTTTTTTGTCCACCACGGACACCATCATGCTAAAGTCACCGTCAAGCAATCAGGGTCCAGTGCAAAGGGAGAGGAAATCTTGCAGCTTAACAAGGAAAGCATCTTGCCATCCTCACCCTGCGGGTCGTACATGCAAGAAATCCACCAATGCTCATTGCCCACGAGGGGGGAGACCAGCGCAGAGACATGATGATCACCAATAGATGGGCTAGAGAGACGTTGGTCAGTGCGCCACCAAGCAAGCAGGATACCCCCACTGGCACCATCGGTGGGCAAGAAGAAATCCTCGAAGGATGGGCCAAGCGTCTCAGAGACAATGGCCATTGCAGTTTGTTATATGATTGTTTCTGCCTTGCCTTTGATCGTGTGCACCCCCCCCCCCCCGCGATGATTTTTGACGATGTTTCTGTTGAGACTGCCCAGGATACAAGACACACAAACTGGAGGTCGAAGAAGATAATGAACACATATTATTTTTGGTGGCGCACACACTTGTGCCTTTCTTTTGTTCCTTCATCTCTCCACTTAACACAACGCAACTACGTGGCTTAAATAGCTGGACACACACTACTGCAGGATGGTCCAAACGCGAAACTACAATCAGAGACCCTTCAACAAAACTGTGTGTGATGCATTAATCGCAAATGGTGTTGTAAACAACCCGTCAAAAAGGATACAAAACATTTGTGATGGCGGAGACATCAAACATGATTCAGATTATAGTTGCGTGTGTGATGTGTGGTATATAGTTAATCCAGAAGAACTGTTTGCGATGAGTCAGAACAACAGAAATGGGCAGCCATCTCAAGGTGTGTGTGATATACTACATACAGTTCATTCGGATGAACAGTTTGCGATTAGGGAACGCAATAGAAATGGTCAGCGAGATGAAGGTGTCTGCGATATACGACAAGCAAGCAGGTGTGAAGCTGGCAAAACAGCCCGACGGGGCCTGCCGGGCAGGCCGCGGTGTGACGTTGAGCGGCGCATTTAATGCGCTCTGTCAGCCTGCAGAGTTAGGTACGATAGCATTGTTTGCTATCTAATCAGTGCATAATGGCTAATTTTCCACTGTGGTGACCCCTTTATCTATAAAAGGAGGCCCAAGGCAACCGGGGAAAGGGTTGGCTGATTCGGACCCCCTCATACTCATACGCGCGTAGCTCCTCTCGCCTAGAGGCAACCGCGCTGGGCAGGAGCATTGCGCTTCTCCACCATTTTCCATCATCAATCCACCAAAGCAGGAGTAGGGTTTTACGCCTCACGGCGGCCCACATGTGATCTCTGTCGTGCTGTTCCACGCTTCTCCGCTCTTTGTGTAACGTGCCCATCCTGTTGGGGAACGTAGCATGCAATTTCAAAAAAATTCCTACGATCACGCAAGATCTATCTAGGAGATGCATAGCAACGAGAGGGGGAGAGTGTGTCCATGTACCCTCATAGACCGAAAGCGGAAGCGTTAGCTTAACGCGGTTGATGTAGTCGAACGTCTTCGCGATCCAACCGATCAAGCACCGAACGTACGGCACCTCCGAGTTCAGCACACGTTCAGCTTGATGACGTCCCTCGAACTCTTGATCCAGCAGAGGGTCGAGGGAGAGTTTCGTCAGCACGACGGCGTGGTGATGGTGAAGTGATCCGTGCAGGGCTTCGCCTAAGCACTACGTGAATATGATCGGAGGCGTAAACTGTGGAGGGGGCGCCGCACACGGCTAACAATGTTTGTTGTGTGTTCTAGGCACTCCCTCCCCACATATATATAGGTGGGAAAGGGAGGGGGACAGCCATGGGGCGCCCCAAGTAGGAGGAATCCTACTTGGGGGCCTCCTCCAATTCGGCCTCCCCCTTTCCTTATCTCCGGAGCGGGGAAGGAAAGAAGGGAGAGGGGAAAGGAAGGGGGAATCCTATTCCCTCTATTTCCTTTCCTCCCCCTTTTCCTTTCTCCACTTAGATCAGCCCATATGGGGGCGCACCATCCCACAAGGGGCTGGTCTGTCCCGCCCTAGGCCCAATAAGGCCCATATCTTTGCCGAGGGGTGCCCGGGACCCCTTCCGGTGACCCGATACCTACCCGGTACCCCCAGAACACTTTCGGTCTCCGAATACTATCGTCCTATATATGAATCTTTACCTCTTGACCATTTCGAGACTCCTCGTCATGTCCGTGATCTCATCCGGGACTCCGAACAACATTCGGTCACCAAATCACATAACTCATATAATACAAATCGTCATCGAACGTTAAGCGTGCGGACCCTACGGGTTCGAGAACTATGTAGACATGACCGAGACACCTCTCCGGTCAATAACCAATAGCGGAACCTGGATGCTCATATTGGTTCCTACATATTCTACGAAGATCTTTATCGGTCAAATCATAATGACAACATACGTTGTTTCCTTTGTCATCGGTATGTTACTTGCCCGAGATTCGATCGTCGGTATCATCATACCTAGTTCAATCTCGTTACTGGCAAGTCTCCTTACTCGTTCCGTAATGCATCATCCCGTAACTAACTCATTAGTCACATTGCTTGCAAGGCTTATAGTGATGATCATTACCGAGAGGGCCCAGAGATAGCTCTCTGATACACGGAGTGACAAATCCTAATATCGATCTATGCCAACCCAACAAACACCTTTGGAGACACCTGTAGAGCATCTTTATAATCACCCAGTTACGTTGTGACGTTTGATAGCACACAAGGTGTTCCTCCGATATTCGGGAGTTGCATAATCTCATAGTCAGAGGAACATGTATAAGTCATGAAGAAAGCAATAGCAATAAAACTTAACGATCATAATGCTAAGTGTAACGCCCACGATGCGGCTATATCTCCCACGTGTCGAGGCATGACTTAGAGGCATAACCGCATTGTAGGTATTGTCGCAAGAAGGGTCATCTTCACACAATCCCATGTAATGAACAAGAATGGGATAACGAGAGTTGGCTTACAATCGCCACTTCACACAATACATAAATTAATTCATACATCATCCAAAATCCACACATAGACCGACTACGGTCAAAACCAAATGAAAATAAGATAACCCCAAATGCTAGATCCCCGATCATCCCAACTGGCCTCCACTACTGATCATCAGGAAAAGAAACATAGTAACGACCACGTTCCTCGTCGAACTCCCACTTGAGCTCGGTTGCGTCATCTGCACTGGTATCGTCGGCACCTGCAACTGTTTTGGTAGAATCTGTGAGTCACGAGGACTCAGCAATCTCACACCCGCGAGATCAAGACTATTTAAGCTTATAGGAAAGGATGGTGAAAAGAGGTGGAGCTGCAGCAGGCACTAAGCATATATGGTGGCTAACATACGCAAATGAGAGCGAGAAGAGAAGCAACGCAACGGTCGCGAAGCTAGAAATGATCAAGAAGTGATCCTGAAACTACTTACGTTCATGCATAACTCAGACCGTGTTCACTTCCCGGACTCCGCCGAGAAGAGACCATCACGGCTATACACACGGTTGATGTATTTTATTAAGTCAAGTGACAAGTTCTCTACAACCGGACATTAACAAATTCCCATCTGCCTCATAACCGCGGGCACAACTTTCGAAAGATAATACCCTGCAGGGGTGTCCCAACTTAGCCCATTATAAGCTCTCACGGTCAACGAAGGATAACCTTCTCCCGGGAAGACCCGATCAGTCTCGGAATCCCGGTTTACAAGACATTTCGACAATGGTAAAACAAGACCAGCAAAGCCACCCGAATGTGCCGACAAATCCCGATAGGAGCTGCACATATCTCGTTCTCAGGGCACACCGGATGGGCAAGACGTCGGGTTGGCATCGACCCTGGTTGCCTAGGGGGCGCCGGACATCGCCCAGTTTGGGCCAGCACTCGAAGGAGCACTGGTCCGGGGGGTTAAATAAAGATGACCCTCGGGCTCGCGAAAACCCAAGGGAAAAAGGCTTAGGTGGAAAATGGTAAAACCAAGGTTGGGCCTTGCTGGAGGAGTTTTATTCAAGGCGAACTGTCAAGAGGGTCCCATAAATCACCCAACCGCGTAAGGAACGCAAACTCAAGGAACATAATACCGGTATGACAGAAACTAGGGCGGCAAGAGTGGAACAAAACACCAGGCATAAGGCCGAGCCTTCCACCCTTTACCAAATATATAGATGCATTAATATAAATAAGAGATATTGTGATATCCCAACATATCCATGTTCCGACATGGAACAAACTTCAACTTCACCTGCAACTAGCAACGCTATAAGAAGGGCTGAGCAAAAGCGGTAACTTAGCCAAACAGCGGTTTGCTAGGAAAGGATGGTTAGAGGCTTGACATGGTAATATGGGAGGCATGATATAGAAAGTGGTAGGTAGCGCAGCATGGCAAAGGAACGAACAACTAGCAAAGCAAAGATAGAAGTGATTTTGAGGGTATGGTCATCTTGCCTGCAAGGTTCTCAGATTTGTCGAAAGCTTGATCCTCGTAAGCGTACTCAACAGGTTCCTCGTTCACGTACTCGTCTCCCGGCTCTACCCACAGCAAGAACACAAGCAATGGAACCACAATCAATCACGGGAAAAGCACAAGCGACATGATGCAATACATGAATGATATGCGAGATATGATATGCGATGCGTATGCGTGCTCCGGAAGAAAAAAAGATGAACAAGGCAGTAACTTGGCAAAACAAGTATGCCACTGGGAAGATGAGATGATTTCGGTCGAAATCGATATAAAGATCACCGGAAACGGATGCACGGTTTGCAAATGGCAAGCAAAACAAGAATGACACGAATCTGTGATTAACAGCATGATAGCACTTAGAATACAATAAGTAACTATGCTACAACACTCCAACATAGCAACAAAGCATATGAAAGTAATCTACAGGAGATGCTTGACAAAAGATGAACACTGAGCTACGGCTAGATCACATAATAACAGGTTCAAACAAGCATGGCAAAAGTGCAAAAGATATTAGGATCACAGACTTGGTGAAATTACTGGACATGGCTGAAACAGCATCAGGTAGCCATGTTCAGAGCAAGCAATCAACATGCTACATGAACTTTACATAGCAAAACAAGGTATGTCATGAATCTAATAAATGCATAGAACAAAAGTCCCTTACTGACCATGAGCCAAAAAGGCTCAGAAGATATGATGGCACTCATGTAAACATAGAAAGTTTCGCTAACAGGTTTCTGACTTTACAGAAAACAGAGCATGGCATAAACAGAATTATGAAGGCATCTTGGTGAGCTTGATTCACTCATCACAAGGAAAAGCATGACAAAAAAGCATACCTACAGCAAGATGACATGTTTATGAAGCTAACCATGGCAAGAGCAAGTTCATAGCATGTATGGATCAACTAAACAACCTTGGCAAAATTAAATATCACGTTAACATTCTGCCAGAAATATTTTATAGCAAAAGTAGAGCAGGATTAAGACATGCTAGGGCACTCCATAATTGCAAACAGGGCCATGGATGGATATAGCACAACTATATCTACAAAATATCCTTACTTAACATGCCCAAAAGAAGCATGGATCTCTCTGTAGCCACATGGATACATAGCAATAAAATAACAGCAGTAACAGACTTGGTGAAAATCCTAAGTCCCTGAAAACAGAAACATCACGAAGCCTAGTTTGCATGCTTGTGCTAGTCACCACATAGATCACAAAAATACATGGCATAAACCTCTGTAAAGATGGCATGGCATAGATCAAAACACCTGTAGAGATCATGCCCATAAGATGCACACATCAATTGCAACAAAAATAACAAAACACCAAGTTCTGATAAGTAACAGCAGAAAACATCATATAGCATTCTTGCACCAGAGATTTGGGCATCAAGATGGACTCCAATGAGCATGGCATAATGGAACAAAATGAAGAGCATCTCGAGGCGAACATTTCGATATATTACACGCACGAAAAGGAGCAGTATGTAATGAGTTATGATGCCACAAAGTATGCAACAGAATGCAAATATCACGGGACTTGGCAGAAATTGGGGGGGGGGGGAGTCAACCTCTCGAACGAGATCCGGATCGGGCCGTCGGCGCGGTCGCCGGAGACGGGAGAGGAGAGGGAGATGCGCCGGCCGGAGAGAGCTCGGGGAAGGCGGAGGAGAGGAAGCCGGAGAGGAGGAAGAGGCGCCGCGGGGCGGCGAGGATGATGGCGGGCGGCGTCGGGGCGGCGGAGCGACGGCGAGGCGCCGGGAGGCGGCGCTCCGGCGGAGGCGCGGCTCCGGCAAGCGGCGGCGGACGACGGCGCGCGGAGGCCGCGGGAGGGCGCCCGCGGGAGGAGACGGGCGGCGGCGCGGGAGCGCCCGGGCCGCGGGGGCCAGGCACGGGCCCGACGGGCGGCGGCGCTGCCACGTGGCGCGCAGCGGTTGGCTCGGGGCGGTGGCGGAATTTGTCCGGCGCTGGGCGGACGTGTCCGGCGCGCGGAGGGAGAGGGCTAGGGTTTCGGGACCCGGAATTTGGAGAAGGGGTGCACGTATTTGTAGGTAGAGGGAGCTAGGAGGCTCCAAATGGAGTGCGGTTTTCGCCCACACGATCGTGATCGAACGACAGAGAGCATGGAGGGGACTTAGATGGGTTATTGGACTGTCTTGGAGGGGGGTTTTGCTGCACATCCAAAAGACCTTTGCGGTTACCCGGTTAACCGTTGGAGCATCAAACGACCTCCAAATGGAATGAAACTTGACAGGTGGTCTACTGGTGGTATACCAAGGCCACTTGACAAACCTCGGTCCATTCCGAGAACGTTTAACACCTGCTCACGAAAAGAAACAAGAGGGGTGCGCCGGTGCATGTGGGAGTGCCGGATTGCAAAACGGACAACGGGGAAAATGCTTGGATGCATGAGGCGAACACGTATGCAAATGAGATGCACATGATGACATGATATGAGATGCATGACATGAACAAAATGCAAAACGAAAAACAAAACCCGACCACGGAGGGAATATCATAACACATAGCCGAAAATGGCAAGAGTTGGAGTTACAAATATGGAAAGTTACATCCGGGGTGTTACACTAAGCTAACGGATGGGTCTTTTCCATCACATCATTCTCTAATGATGTGATCCCGTTCATCAAATGACAACACATGTCTATGGCTAGGAAACATAACCATCTTTGATAAACAAGCTAGTCAAGTAGAGGCATACTAGGGACACTCTATTTTGTCTATGTATTCACACATGTACTAAGTTTCCGGTTAATACAATTCTAGCATGAATAATAAACATTTATCATGATATAAGGAAATATAAATAAGAACTTTATTATTGCCTCTAGGGCATATTTCCTTCACATCCCCCCGCCGAACCAAAAGGGGCCCTTGGTCCCATAGGTAGCCGTGGTTTCCCACGACAAACGGGCTATGGAGATGCCCATCAATAGATATCAATGTGAGTGAGTAGGGATTGCCATGCAACGGATGCACTAGAGCCATAAGTGTATGAAAGCTCAAAAAGAAACTAAGTGGGTGTGCATCCAACTCGCTTGCTCACGAAGACCTAGGGCAATTTGAGGAAGCCCATCATTGGAATATACAAGCCAAGTTCTATAATGAAAAATTCGCACTAGTATATGAAAGTGACAACATAGGAGACTCTCTATCATGAAGATCATGGTGCTATTTTGAAGCACAAGTGTGGAAAAAGGATAGTAACATTGTCCCTTCTCTCTTTTCTCTCATTTTTTGGTGGGCTTCTTTGGCCTATTTTATTTTTTTGCGGGCTTCTTTGGCCTCTTTTATTTTTATAAAGTCCGTAGACTCACCCAACTTATGAGGGAATCATAGCTTCCATCATCCTTTCCTCACATGGGACAATGCTCTAATAATGATGATCATCACGCTTTTATTTACTTACAATTCAAGAATTACAACTCGATACTAGAACAAGTATATGACTCTATATGAATGCCTCCGGCGGTGTACCGGGATGTGCAATAACTCAAGAGTGACATGTATAAAAAACATGAAAGGTGGCTTTGCCACAAATACGATGTCAACTACATGATCATGCAAAGCAATATGACAATGATGAAGCGTGTCATAATAAATGGAACGGTGGAAGTTGCATGGAAATATATCCAGGAATGGCTATTGAAATGCCATAATAGGTAGGTATGGTGGCGGTTGAGGAAGGTAAATGGTGAGTTTAATGCACCGACGTAAGTTGCGCGGTACTAGAGAGGCTAGCAATGGTGGAAGGGTGAGAGTGCGTATAATCCATGGACTCAACATTAGTCATAAAGAACTCACATACTTATTGCAGAAATTTATTAGCTATCGGAACAAAGTAATAGACGCATGCTCCCAGGGGGGTAGATTGGTAGGAAAAGACCATCGCTCGTCCCCGACCGCCACTCATAAGGAAGACAATCAATAAATAAATCATGCTCCGACTTCATCACGTAACGGTTCACCATACGTGCATGCCTACGGGATTCACAAACTTTAACACAAGTATTTCTACCAATCCACAATTACTCACTAGCATGACTCTAATATTACCATATTTATATCTCAAAACAATCATAAGGAATCAAACTTCTCATAGTATTCAATGCACTTCATATGAAAGTTTTTATTATATCCCTCTTGGATGCCCATCATATTAGGACTAAATTCATAACCAAAGCAAATTACCATGCTGTTTAGAGAGACTCTCAAAATAGTATAAGCAAAACAAGAGAGTTCAATAATTTCTATAAAATAAAGCCACCACTAAAAAGATATAAGTGAAGCACTAGAGCAAAATTGCCTAGCTCAAAAGATATAAGTGAAGAACATAGAGTATTCTAATAAATCATGATTCATGCATGTCCCTCTCAAAAGGTGTGTACATCAAGAACGATTGTGGCAAACTAAAAAGCAAAGACTCATATCATACAAGACGCTCCATGCAAAACACATATCATGTGGTGAATAAAAATATAGCCTCAAGTAAATTTAACGATGGATTGAAGACGAAAGAGGGGACGCCTTCGGGGACTCCCCAAGCTTAGGCTCTTGGTTGTCCTTGAATATTACCTTGGGGTGCCTTGGGCATCCCCAGTCTTAGGCTCTTGCCACTCCTTATTCCTTAGTGCATCAAATTATTACCCAAAACTTGAAAACTTCACAACACAAAACTCAACAGAAAACTCATGAGATCCGTTAGTATAAGAAAATAAATCACCAGTTTTGGTACTATTTTGAACTCATTCTTTATTTATATTGGTGTCATATATACTGTATTCCAACTTCTCCATGGTTCATACCCCCCGATACTACCCATAGATTCATCAAAATAAGCAAACAACACATAGAAAATAGAATCTGTCAAAAATAGAACAATGTGTAGTAATCAGTAAACCTCGAATACTTATGTAACTCCAAAAATTCTGAAAAATTAGGACAAGAGAAGAAATTTATTTATTAATATTCTTCAAAAGGAATTAGTATTTTATAGCACTTCTGTTAGAAATGAAAATTATTTTACTGGGCGCAAAAGTTTCTGTTTTTCAGCAAGATCAAATCAACTATCACCGTATGCCATCCCAAAGGTCTTACTTGGCTCAAACACTAATTAAAACATGAAAACACATCTAACCAGAGGCTAGATGAAAATTTTATTGAAAAACAAAACCAAAAAAAGCAAAAGTAAAAATAAAATTGGGTTGCCTCCCAACAAGCGCTATTGTTTAACGCCCCTAGCTAGGCATAATACAATAGATCTAGGTATTGTCATCTTTGGTATGCAATTCTTCAATTGCACACTTATAATCCTTAGGATATTCTTTGGTTTTGTCGATAATCAAACTCCTAGGCAATAAATCAAGAAATTCACTCGTGGCAATTGGTTCCTTAATAATATCGAAAAGGTTAGGGTGAACACTTATCATTTTGAGATCTTCGTTTCCTTTACTAGAAGATTCACCCTTATACTTAGGAACATAAATAAACTTTGTATCTTTAGTAGGAGGAAAATTTTGAGTAGTTTTAACAGAGGAAAAGGCGTAACCCAAGTTGGTAATAATATCTTCTAATTTGCCAATTCTATTAGAATCTTGATCTATCTTTTCATTAACTATTGGTTCCTTTTCCCTTAGATTCTTTAGAGTAACTCCTACCTTAGATCCATATTGTGTGATATGATTATGAATCTTTTTATCCAAGTTTTCAATCAGCTCTATGGTAGCAATTTTAATCTCAATAATATCAAGCCGTTGCATCACATGTTCCAAGGTTAAAACAGTTCCATTAACCATAAGAGGTGGTGGGCCTGCCAAATCTATCATAGCATTATAAGCATCCAAAGTGTGGCTCCCCAAGAAATTTTCCCAGGTAATGGTATCTAGAACATATCTATTCCAAGGAGTAACACCCACATAAAAATTGCGAAGGAGAACGGTAGTAGATTGCTTACGGGTAGATCTATTCTGAGCATTACAAATTCTATACCAAGCGTCCTTTAAATTTTCTCCCTCCCTTTGCTTAAAATTAAGGACCTAATTCTCGGGAGTGCTAACAATGGTGGAAGGACTAGCCATGAAAGCAAAACAAGTGACCTAACACACAAGCAACCAAAAGGAAAACGAAAAGATGAACGGAAGAAGGGCGAATAAAAAGGCAAATCTTTTTCTATTTTTTGGAAATCGTTTTAGAAGTGGGGGAGAGGAAAACGAGTGGCAAATGGAAAATAATGTAATGCAAGAGATGAGAGTTTATGATGGGTACTTGGTAGGCTTGATGTAGACCTCCCCGACAACGGCACCAGAAATTCTTCCTACTACTTCTTGAGCTTGCGTTGGTTTTTCCCTTGAAGAGGAGGGTGATGAAGCAAAGTAGAGATAAGTATTTCCCTCAGTTAGAGAACCAAGGTATCAATCCAGTAGGAGGTACAAACAAGTCCCAATCTATGCACCTGCACAAACAATCAAACACTTGCACCCAACGCGATAAAGGGGGTGTCAATCCCTTCACGGTCAATTGCAAAGGCGAGATCTGATAGAGATAGGTATAAAAGATTGCTAAAACATAAAATAAAATAAAAGTAAATAAATTGCAGCAAGATATTTTTGGTTTATAGATATGAGAATATATAATGGAAAATAGACCCGGGCGCCATAGGTTTCACTAGAGTCTTCTCTCATGAAGGCAAATAATACGGTGGGAGAACAAATTATTGTCGAGCAATTGATAGAAAAGTGCAAAGTTATGACGATATCCAAGGCAATGATTATGCATATAGGCATCACGTCCATGTCAAGTAGACCGATTCCTGCCTGCATCTACCACTATTACTCCACACATCGACCGCTATCCAGCATGCATCTAGATTGTTAAGTTCATAAAGAACGGAGTAACGCCTTAAGTAAGATGACATGATGTAGAGGGATAAACTCAAGCAATATTATGAAAAACCCATCTTTTTATCCTTGATGGCAACAATACAATACGTGCCTTGCTACCCCTACTTTGTCACCGGGCGAGGACACCGCAAGATTGAACCCAAAACTAAGCACCTCCCTCATTGCAAGAAAAACCAATCTAGTTGGCCAAACCAAACCGATAATTCAAAGAGAAATACAAAGATATCAAATCATGCATATAAGAATTCAGAGAAGATTCAAATAATATTCATAGATAATCTGGTCATAAATCCACAATTCATCGGATCTCGACAAACACACCGCAAAAGAAGATTACATCGGATAGAACTCCAAGAACATCGAGGAGAACATGGTATTGAAGAACATAGAGAGAGAAGAAGCCATCTAGCTACTAGCTATGGACCCATAGGTCTGAGGTAAACTACTCTCGCTTCATTGGAAGGGCAACAGGGTTGATGTAGATGCCCTCACGGATTGAATCCCCCTCCGCCAGATCACCGAAAAAGGCCCCAAGATGGGATCTCACGGGAACAGAAGGTTGCGGCGGCGGAAAAGTATTTTCGTGGCTTGTTCTGAGGGTTTGGGAATATTTGTGAATTTATAGGACAAAGAGGTAGGTCGGTGGACTCGCGAGGGGGCCACAAGCCAGGGGGCACCCCCCTTGGGCGCGCCCCTACTGCTTGGCGTCGCCTCGTGGGTCTTCTGACTTCATCTCCAAGTATCGTAGGTGTCTTCTGGTCCAAGAAAAATCATCGCGAAAGTTTTATTTTGTTTGGCTCCGTTTGATATTCCTTTTCTGCGGAACTTAAAAACAAGAAAAAAACAGAAATTGACACTGGGCTCTAGGTTAATAAGTTAGTCCCAAAAATAATATAAAATAGCATAATAATGCATATAAAACATCCAAAACAGATAATATAATAGCATGGAACTATAAAAAATTATAGATATGTTGGAGACGTATCAAGCTACTAGGCACAGGAAGAAAAGGACATCTGAATCGGAGGATGAAGATTTTTTGCTTGAGGTGGAAGTGACCTCCAAGAAGAAGGTACTCAAGAAGGAGTATGCTGCTGCTGGTGCAACCAAGCCTGGAATGCAGAAGAAAGCTCCTGCCAAAAGAGCTCCAATGTCAAAAGCCAGAGCCTCAACTCAAGAAACCATGGAATTCACTCTTGAACCAAGAGAGGAAGAGGCCGCTGGAGGAAAGAAGAGGAAGGAGAGAGTCAGAAAGACTATTGCCAGAGTCATTGGTAAACCTTCCATGATGAGAGATTCTGATGAAGAAGAGGAGGAGGAAGAGTGTGTTGCACCTCCTGCAAAGACCTAGAAGCTTATGGGGGATGCCATAAGGACTGGGGTTGCTCCATCTAAGCCCAAGTCTGCCCCAAGCCTTTAGCTCCAGCTCAAGCCCCAAGCCATCTGCGCCAAAGAGATCAACTAGGAATATTTATGTTGCTAAAAAGAACAAGGCCACAATGCCTGAAGCTCAAGAAGAAGAGGAGCCACAAGTGCTCAGAAAGCTCAAGCCCAAGATTCCAGATCATAGTGATGATCATCCTGTGGCAGAGAATATGAAGCTAAGGAAGGATGCATGTATGAGACTTTGGAGACAGACTGATCCCTATGCCACCAAGAGAAGGACTATTGTGGACTACTGCTTTCACACAAAAGAACAACTGGATTTCTATGAGACAATCTTGTTGGACAAGAAGCCCATAGTTTGTGATATGAAATGGTTGACTGGGAATACATTGATGACAATGAATATTACTTCCCAGGTGTGTATGAGTGCTTCAGATTGAATGGTGTTGACAAGTTTGTTGGTTAGAAGTTGACTAAGTGGAATGATGAGATGATCGTGCAATTCTATTCCACTACTCACTTCTACCCCGATAGAAAGATAGTCTGGATGACTGAGGGAACAAGATATCAACCTACTGTCTCATAATGGGTCAAGCTGATCAAGGCCCCAGAGGAGGAAGAGAATGAAATTGATGTGCATGCTAAGCCTCGAAAGGATCACAACTCCATGGCTAACATGTACAATCCAATTCCTGAAAATCCTTGGAGACTCACAAGCTTGGATCTATCTACTATCTACTGTCTGGCTTGACCACAATGAACACTATATTGAGGCACACTCTTTTGCCCAAGTTAGGAGATCATAGAATGATTCGTGGTCACTCTATCAACTTGCTTCACTTATTTGATGTGCCACAGAAATTCAAGGTGATGAGCTTGATTGTAGAAACTATGAAGAGAACAGCTGCAGATCAGAAGAGATCATGTGGATATGCCCCTCATATTCAAATGTTGATCAATTCCAAGATGGGAAACTAGGACATATCTACTAGACAGTGAGCATCTACCCCTGAGGCCAGATTTTGAGGACAATGAGGTTGTCATGGATGCATCCCATCCTACTTGTGCAGAAGCCTAGGAGAAGATAGAGAAGGCAAAAGTAGCCAAAGCAGCAAAGGCAGCAAGTGCACCAGATGCCTCCACAGTGATGCTCAAGACCAAGCAAGATCAACTCAGTTATTTGCTTGAGGCTACAGTGAGAATTTAGAAGGGCTTGGCCACCCTGACTCAAAGTCAAGAAAGTCTTGAGAGGATCATTGAGACAAATTTTCATGACCTAGATGTGAAGGTCACAGAGATACAGACCATTGTGGAGAAGCTTCAAGAGGATGCTGAGGACAGGGATGATAGACGCACGACAGACATGTTCCAGAGAGTGCCAAGGGCACAAAGATCAACAGATGTGCCGGTTGCCAGAGACTCCAGGACTACCACTTCAGCACCTATAGCCACTGCCACAGTTGTTCCTCAAGTGTCAACTCCTCCAGCTCCATAGACATCTTCCGAGGCATTTGCAGATGGACTCATCTCCACGCCGTCTACGCACACCGGAGCGACAAGCTAGAAGACCCCTTCAGGAGCTCCCGGAGATCGTGCCTAGAGTGTCGTCTAGCACTATACGCTTTCAAACTTTTTGGTAACTTGTTGCCAAAGGGGGATAAAGTGCATAGATCTTAGGCTTCGAGAGAGAGAGAGAGAGTGTCTTGCTCTTTTTGTTGGTTTCATTTTCCACTCTTGCTACTTTGATCATTTTGTTGTTTGATTCCTATGCTATAATTTGTATTATGCTCGTGAGATACTTATGCGATCATGTGTTTGGTCATATTATGCTTAATGTGTGCTTGCATGATTATATCCATGAATGTTTGTGTATGATCATTCACTTGTATCCTTGGTGATGAGTGCATGTTATTTAACTCTTATCATTTTAAGCGCTCCACCAAGATGTATGTGACATGGAAGAGTGACCCATGAACCTAATCGATTGTGCATTTGCATTCAAAAGCAAATTTGAAATAATGCAAAATTTTTGGGGGAGCTCTTTCTTATCACATACTTCTCAAAGCAATAATGTATTTTATTCATATTATCATTTTTCGAAGCTTTGATTTATATGTTGTCATCAATTACCAAAAAGGGGGAGATTGAAAGTGCAACTAATCCCCGGGTGGTTTTGGTAATTCATAACAACATATAGCTCATTGAACTAATATCCATTCACGTTTAATATTTCAGAAAGTTCAATGATTGGCATGGCATGGACTAGAGATGTGGACCCCTCAAAATGCTAAGGATAAAGATTGGCAAAAGCTCAAGACACTTCATTTATATTTTAGTAATCCAAGATCACATTGAGTCCATAGGAAGCCAATACTATTAAAAGGGGATGAGGTGTTTCTTAATGGTCTACTTGCTCAAACTGCTTAGTGATATTGCTCCAAAACCCTCAGCCACTTTCTCTTCCAAATATGTCCAAAACTCAAAGTCAAACCCAGCCCCACCAATTTGATCCATCCAGCGTCACCGAGTTCATTTGACATAGCCACTGCCAGAAACCCTAGCAATTCAGTTACACCGATACGGATCTCAGTCTTACCGAGATGGTCTTGCAAACTCTCTGTTGCGTATTGCAATTATTTCAGTCTCACCGAAATGTGCAATCGGTCCCATCGAGTTTGCTTGACAACTCACTGTTTGCTCTTTGATGAAATCGGTCTCATCGAGTTCAAGCAATCGATCTCATCGAGATGAGGTTTTGTCCTAGCCCTAGCACATCGGTCCCACCGAGTTGTTCCAGTCGGTCCCACAGGGATTCCTGACATTCACATTTTGAACTGAATTGGTCTGACCGAGTTCTTCTATTCGGTCTGACTGAGTTGGGTCAAATGTGTGTAACGGCTGGATTTTGTGTGGAGCTATATATACACCTCCACCCCCTTCTCCATATGTGAGAGAGCCATCAAAACATGCCTACACTTCCACTACTCATTTTCTGAGAGAGAACCACCTACTCATGTGTTGAGACCAAGACATTCCAATCCCACCACAGGAATCTTTATCTCTAGCCGTTTCCAAGTTGCTTTCCACTCAAATCATCTTTCCGCCAAATCTCTGTGTGTGAGAGAGAGTTGAGTGTTGGGGATACTATCATTTGAAGCACAAGAGCAAGGAGTTCATCATCAACACACCATCTATTACCTTTTGGAGAGTGGTGTCTCCTAGATTGGTTAGGTGTCGCTTGGGAGCCTCCGACAAGATTGTGGAGTTGAACCAAGAAGTTTGTAAGGGCACGGAGATCGCCTAATTCGTGAAGATCTACCCGAGTGAGGCAAGTCCTTCATGGGCGATGTCCATGGTGGGATATACAAGGTTGCTTCTTCGTGGACCCTTCATGGGTGGAGCCCTCCATGGACTCACGCAACCGTTACCCTTCATGGGTTGAAGTCTCCATCAACGTGGACGTACGATAGCACCACCTATTGGAACCACGCCAAAAATCTCCGTGTCTACATTGTGTTTGCCTTCTCCAAACCCATCCCTTTACCTTCATATGCAATGTTTTACTTTCCGCTGCTATATTCTTAGAATTGCATGTGTAGGTTGATTGCTTGACTTTTGCTAGTTGCTAAAATCTGCCAACAATTAAAATTGGGAAAAGCTTAAATTTTTATTTGGTCAAGTAGTCTAATCACCACCACCCTCTAGACCTACTTTCGATCCTACATGTAGTCATCAATGGTGAACATCTCTATGTTGATCATATCTACTATATGACTCACGTTCCACCTTTTGGTCTCCAGTGTTCCAAGACCATGTCTGTACGTGCTAGGCTCGTCAAGTATAACCCAAGTATTCTGCGTGTGCAAAACTGTCTTACACCCATTGTATGTGAACGTAGAGTCTATCACACCCGATCATCACGAGGTGCTTCGAAACGACAAACTTTGGCAGCAGTGTATACTCGGGGAGAACACTTATATCTTGAAATTTAGTGAAGGGATCATCTTATAATGTTACCGCCGTTCTAAGCACAATAAGATGCATAAAGGATAAACATCACATGCAATCAAAATATGTGACATGATATGGCCATCATCAACTTGTGCTTTTGATCTCCATCTCCAAAGCATCGTCATGATCTCCATCGTCACGAGCTCGACACCTTGATCTCCATCGTTGCGTCGGGGTCGTCTTGCCAACTATTGCTTCTACAACTATTGCTAACGCATACCGATAAAGTAAAGCAATTACATGGCGCTTGCATTTCATACAATAATTAAGAGACAACCCTAAGGCTCCTGCCGGTTGTCGATATTGCAAAACATGATCATCTCATACAACAATGTATATCACATCATATCTTGACCATATCACATCACAACATGCCCTGCAAAAACAAGTTAGACGTCCTTTACTTTGTTGTTGCAAGTTTTATGTGGATGCTACGGGCTTTTAGCAAGAACTGTTCTTACCTACGCAAAACCACAACGGTGATTATCAACTTTGTTGTTTTAACCTTCTTCAAGGACCGGCCATAGTCAAATTCGATTCAACTAAAGTAGGAGAAACAGACACCCGCGAGCCACCTTTATGCAAAACAAGTTGCATGCCAGTTGGTGGAACCGGTCTCATGTGCGTGGACATGTAAGGTTGGTCCAGGCCGCTTCATCCCACAATGCCGCCGAATCAAAATAAGACGTTGGTGGTAAGCAGTATGACCATCACGGCCCACAACTCCTTTGTGTTCTACTCGTGCATATCATCTACGCATAGACCTGGCTCGGATGCCACTGTTGGGAAACGTTGCATGGAAAACAAAAAAAATTCTACGCACACGCAATATCTATCCATGGAGATGCATACCAACGGGAGGGGAGAGTATCCCTAGGTATCCTCATAGACCGAAAAGCGGAAGCATTTAGCAATGTGGTTGATGTAGTTGAACACCTTCGCGATCCAATCGATCAAGTACCGAACGTACGTCACCTCCGCGTTCAGCACACGTTCAGCTCGACGACATCCTTGCCTTCTTGATCCAGCAACACGGGTGGATTAGTAGTTCCGGCAGCACGACAGTGTGGTGACGGTGATGGTGAACTTGTTCCCGCAGGGCTTCGCCGTGCACTACGAAAAAACTGGACGGGGGACTAAACTTTGGAGAGGGGCACCGCACACGGATAAGAGATTGTCATGGTATTTGTGTGGCACCCCCTCCCTCATATATATAGGTGGGGGGAGAGGAGGCAGCCAGGAGGCGCCCCAAGTGTGGCCGCCGGCACCCTTGGGCTCCTGCCCTATAGGGCCCCCCTTTCCTTGTTTACAGAAGGGGGCGAGGAAATGGGAGGACAGAAAGGCAGGGGTGTAACGCCCATGATGCGGCTATATCTCCCACGTGTCGAGGCACGACTTAGAGGCATAACCGCATAGTGGTTTTGCCGCAAGAAGGGTCATCTTCACACAATCCCATGTAATGAACAAGAATGGGATAAAGAGTTGGCTTACAATCGCCACTTCACACAATACATAAATATCATCATACATCATCCAAAATACAAACATATAGACCGACTACGGTCAAAATCCAGATGAAAATAAGACAACCCCAAATGCTAGATCCCCGATCATCCCAACTGGGCTCCACTACTGATCATCAGGAAAAGACACATAGTAACGACCACGTTCCTTGTCGAACTCCCACTTGAGATCGACGCCATCATCTGCACTGGCATCGTCGGCACCTGCAACTGTTTTGGTAGAATCTGTGAGTCAAGGAGACTCCGCAATCTCACACCCACGAGATCAAGACTATTTAAGCTCATAGGAAAGGATGGATGTAAAGAGGTGGAGCTGCAGCGGCAAAAGCATATATGGTGGCTAACTAGCGCAAATGAGAGCGAGAAGAGAAGCAATGGAATGGCCGTCATCTAGAAATGACCAAGAAGAGGTCCTGAACACCTACTTATGTCAAGCATAACTCAGACCGTGTTCACTTCCCGGACTCCGCCGAGAAGAGACCATCACGGCTACTCACGCAGTTGATGTATTTTACTTGGGTCAAGTGACAAGTTATCTACAACCGGACATTAACAAATTCCCATCTGCCTCATAACCGCGAGCACGGCTTTCAAAAGATAATACCCTGCAGGGGTGTCCCAACTTAGCCCATCATAAGCTCTCACGGTCAACGAAGGATAAACCTTCTCCCGGAAAGACCCGATCAGTCTCGGAATCCCGGTTTACAAGACATCTCGACAATGGTAAAACAAGACCAGCAAAGCCGCCCGAATGTGCCGACAAATCCCGATAGGAGCTGCACATATCTCGTTCTCAGGGCACACCGGATAAGTCAAGCTATGAGTAAAACCAGACCTCGAGTTTCCCCGAGGTGGCCCCGCAGGCTGCTCGGTTCGGACCAACACTCGAAGGAGCACTGGCCCGGGGGGGGGGGGTTAAAATAAGATGACCCTCGGGCTCGCGAAAACCCGGGGGAAAAGGCTTAGGCGGCAAATAGTAAAACCAAAGTTGGGCCTTGCTGGAGGAGTTTTATTCAAGGCGAACTGTCAAGGGGGTCCCATAAATCACCCGACCGTGTAAGGAACGCAAACTCAAGGAACATAATCCCGGTATAACAGTAACTAGGGCGGCAAGAGTGGAACAAAACACCAGGCATAAGGCCGAGCCTTCCACCCTTTACCAAATATATAGATGCATTAATTAAATAAGAGATATTGTGATATCCCAACATATCCATGTTCCTACATGGAACAAACTTCAACTTCACCTGCAACTAGCAACGCTAGAAGAGGGGCTGGGCAAAAGCGGTAACTTAGCCAAACAACGGTTTGCTAGGAAAGGATGGTTAGGGGCTGACATGGCTAAAATGGGAGACATGATATAGCAAGTGATAGGTAGTGGAGCATGGCAATAGAGCGAACAACTAGCATAGCAAAGATAGAAGTGATTTCGAGGGGTGGTCATCTTGCCTGCAAGGTTCTCAGAGTTGTCGAAAGCTTGATCCTCGTAAGCGTACTCGACAGGTTCCTCGTTCACGAACTCGTCTCCCGGCTCTACCCAAGACAAGAACACAGACAAACGGAACCACAATCAACAACGAGAAATGCGCAAGCAACATGATGCAAAACATGTATGATATGCAAGATATGATATGCGATGCATATGCGTGCTCCGGAAGGAAAATGATGAACATGGCAGTAACTTGGCAAACCAAGCATTCCACTGGAAAGATGAGATGATTTCGGTCGAAATCGATATAAAGATCACCGGAATCGGATGCACGGTTTGCAAATGGCAAGCAAAACAAGAATGACACGAATCTGCGATAAACAGCAAGATAGCACTTAAAATGCAACAAGAAACAATGCTACAGCACCCCAATATAGCAACAAAGCACATGGCAGTAATCTACAGGAGATGCTTGACAAAAGATGAACACTGAGCTACGGCTAGTTCACAACATATCAAGCTCAAACAAGCATGGCAAAAGTGCAAAAGATTACAGGTTCACAGACTTGGTGAAAAACTGGACATGGCAGAAATCAGCATCAGGTAGCAATGTTCAGAGCATGAAATCAATATGCTAAAGAAACTTAACATAGCAAAACAAGGCATAGTAGTGTTCTACTAACAGCACATGACAAAAGTCCCTTACTGACCATAAGACAAAAAGGACCAGAAGATATGATGGCAAGCATGTAAACATAGCAAGTTTCGTTAACAGGTTACAGACTTAGCGGAAAACAGAGCACGGCAGAAATATTAATATGTAGGCCTCTTTGTGAGCTTGATGCACTCACTACAGAGCAATGCATGACAAAACAAACATACCTACAGCAAGATGGCATGTTTGTGAAGCTATCCATGGCAAGAACAATTGCAGAGCATGTATGGACCAACTACAATAAGCTTGGCAAAAATGCATGTCATGTTAAGAATCTGCCAGAAATATTTTATAGCAAAAGTAGAGCAAAATTGAGTCATGCTATGGCACTCCATAATTGCAAACAATTGCAGGAATGGATCAATTACGACTATAACTACAAAACATCCTTACTGAACATCTCCAAAATATGCATGGATCTCTCTGTAGCATCAAGTTTACATGGCAACAAAATTACAGCAGACAAGGACTTAGAGAAATCACTAAGTCCGTGAAATCAGAAATATTACGGGGCCTACTTTGCATGCTTGTGCTAGTCACCACAGAGATCACAAAAATACATGGACTATACCACTGGAAAAATGGCATGGCATACTTCAAAACACATGTAGAGCTCATGCTCAAAAGATGCACAGATTAAATGATACAAAAATGACAAATCTCCAAGTTCTGATAAGAACCAGAGAATAACAGCAACTAGCCCTCTTCCAACAGAGATTTGGGCATCAAGATGACCTCTAAAGAACATGGTGCAATTGAACAAAATGAAGAGCATCACGAGACGAACAATTTGACATATTACACGCGCGAATCGGAGCTACATGCAAGAAGTTATCGCATCACGAACAAGTGCACATGCTGGAAATATATCAAGACTTGGAAAAAAACGGAAGCGAGGGAAGTCAAGGGGGGCCTACCGAACTGGATCTGGCGATGCTCGAGCTCGTCGCCGGCGGGAGAGAAGAGGAGGCGCGCGGCCGGAGAGGAGAGGTCAGAGAGGGGCGAGGCGACGGCGGCGGGGCACGGTGCGCCGGCGGCGGGGGATGGCCGCGGCGGCGGGCGCCCGCGGGCGGCGGTGGCGCGCACCCCGGCGCGGCGGCGGCGGCGCGGGTGGCCGGCGGGAGGCGCGGCGCGGAGGGATCCACGAGCTGGGCGGCGGCGGAGTTCATGCCGGGCGGGCCGGCGTCGGGCCTGTGGGCTTCGGCGGCGGGCGACGGCGAGCTTGCCACGTGTCGATCTGCGATTGGCCGGGCGGCGCGGCGGACGTTGTCCGGCCGGAGCGGACGCGTCCGGCGCGGCGCGGAGGGAGAGGGTTAGGGTTTCGTCTGCGTATGTAATTCGGGATGCCCACATATTTATAGGTAGAGGGAGCTAGGAGACTCCAAATGAGGTGCGGTTTTCGCCCACACGATCGTGATCGAACGACCTAGAGCATGGAAGAGAGTTTGGTGGGTTTTGGGCTGATTTTAGAGGGGGTTTTTGCTGGATACTCAAATGGACTTTGCGGATGCCCGGTTAACCGTTGGAGTACCAAACGACCTCTGAATGGAACGAAATTTGATCGGTAGACTCCGGGTGGTATATTAAGGCCACTCGACAAGCCTCGGTCCATTCCGAGAAAGTTTGACACACGCACACGAAAGAAAACAAGAGGGGTGCACCGGAGGAGATAGGAGCGCCGGATTGGAAAACGGACAACGGGGAAAATGCTCGAATGCATGAGACGAACACGTATGCGAATGCAAAGCACATGATGTCATGATATAAAAATGCATGACATGACAAAATACAAAACAAAAGACAAAACCCGACAACGGAGGGAAAAACATATCACATAGCCGAAAATGGCAAGATTCGGAGTTACAAATATGGCAAGTTACATGCGGGGTGTTACAAGGGGGAGGCCGACTCCCCCTTCCTTTTCTCTCCCAAGGCATGCAGCCAGGGAGGGGGGCACCAGCCCCTTGTGGGCTGGTGTGCTCCTCTCTTTTGGCCCATATGGCCCATTAACCTCCCGGGGCTTCCCGGAACCCCTTCTGGTGATCCGATGATTACTTGGTACACTCCGAAACCTTTCTGGTGACCAAATAACATAGTCCTATATATCAATCTTTACCTCCGGACCATTCCGGAGCTCCTCGTCATGTCCGTGAGCTCATCCGGGCCTCCGAATAACATTCGGTCACCAAATCACATAACTCATATAATACTATATCATCAACGGACGTTATGCGTGTGGACCCTACGGGTTCAAGAATGATGTAGACATGACCGAGATGCATCTCCGGTCAATAACCAATAGCGTAACCTGGATGCCCGTATTAGTTCATACATATTATACAAAGATCTTTATCGGTTGAACCTTATGAATTCATACGTAATCCCCTTTGTCTGTCGGTATGTTACTTGCCCAAGATTCGATCGTCGGTATCTTCATACCTAGTTCAATCTCGTTACCTGCAAGTCTCTTTACGCGTTCTGTAATACACCATCTCGCAAATAACTCCTTAGTCACTTTGCTTGCAAGCTTCTTGTGATGTGTATTAACGAGAGGGCCCAGAGATACCTCTCCGATACACGGAGTGACAAATCCTAATCTCGATCTATGCTAACTCAACAGACACCTTCGGAGATACAGGTAGAGCATCTTTATGATCACCCAGTTACGTTGTGAGATTTGAGAGCACACAAGGTATTTCTACGGTATCTAGGAGTTGCATGATCTCATAGTCGAAGGAATATGTATTTGACATTAAGAAAGCAATATCAATAAACTGAACGATCATATGCTAAGCTAACAGACGGGTCTTGTCCATCACATCATTCCCCTAATGATGTGATCCCATTATCAAGTGACAACACATGTCTATGTTTAGGAAACATTAACCATGTTTGATCAACGAGCTAGTCTAGTAGAGGCTCACAAGGGACCCAGTATATTGTTTATGTATCCACACAACTATTTAAGTTTCTGATCAATACAATTCTAGCATGAATAATAAACCTTTATCATGAATAAGGAAATATAATAATAAAAACTTTATTATTGCCTCTAGGGCATATTTCCATCAGTCTCCCACTTGCACTAGAGTCAGTAACCTAGATTACATTGTAATGAATCTAACACCCATGGAGTCTTGGTGCTGAACATGTTTTGCTCGCGGAGGAGGCTTAGTCAACGGGTCTGTTACATTCAGATCTGGATCTATTTTGCAAATTTCTATGTCTCCATCCTTGACCTTTTCACGAATGGAGTTGAAGCGTCTCTTGATGTGTTTGGTTCTCTTATGAAACCTAGATTCCCTCGCTAAGGCAATTGCTCTAGTGTTGTCACAAAAGATTTTCATTGGACCCGATGCACTGGGTATTACACCCAGATCGGATATGAACTCCTTCATCGAGACTCCTTCATGCGTTGCTTCCGAAGCAGCTATGTAATCCACTTCGCACGTAGATCTCGCCACGACGCTCTGCTTGGAACTGCACCAACAGACAGCTCCACCATTCTATACAAATACATATCCGGTTTGTGACTTAGAGTCATCCGGATCAGTGTCGAAGCTAGCATTGACGTAACCATTTACGACGATCTCTTCACCACCTCCATAAACAAGAAACATATCCTTGGTCCTTTTCAGGTACTTTAGGATGTTCTTGACCGCTGTCCAGTGATCCACTCCAGGATTACTTTGGTACCTCCCTGCCAAACTTATGGCAAGGCACACATCAGGTCTGGTACACAACGTAGCATACATGATAGAACCCATGGTTGAGGCATAGGGAATGACTTTCATTTTATCTCTATCTTCTGCCATGGTCGGCCATTGAGTCTGACTCAATTTCACACCTTGTAACACAGGAAAGAACCCTTTCTTTGACTGATCTATTTTGAACTTCTTCAAAACTTTGTCAAGGTATGTGCTTTGTGAAATTCCTATTAAGCATCTCGATCTATCCCTATAGATCTTGATTCCCAATATATAAGCAGCTTCACCAAGGTCTTTCATTGAAAAATTCTTATTCAAGTATCCATTTATGCTATCCGGAAATTCTATATCATTTCCAATCAACAATATGTCATCCACATATCATAAATGCTACAGAGCTCCCATTCACTTTCTTGTAGATACAGGCTTCATCATAAGTCTGTATAAAACCATATGCTTTGATCACATCATCAAAGCGTATATTCCAACTCCGAGATGCTTGCACCAGTCCATAGATGGATCGCTAGAGCTTGCACACTTTGTTAGCACATTTGGGATCGAAAAAACCTTCTAGTTGCACCATATACAAATATTCTTTAAGAAATCCATTAAGGAATGCAGTTTTGACGTCCATTTGCCAGATTTCATAATTATAAAATGCGGCAATTGCTAACATGATTCAGAAAGACTTAAGCATCACTACGGGTGAGAAAGTCTCATCGTAGTCAATCCCTTGAACTTGTCGAAAACCTTTTGCGACAAGTCGAACTTTGTAGACAGTGACGTTACCATCAGTGTATGTCTTCTTCTTGAAGATCCATTTATTCTCAATGGCTTGCCGGTCATCGGGAAAATCCACCAAAGTCCATACTTTGTTGTAATACATGGACCCTACCTCAGATTTCATGGCCTCAAGCCATTTATCGGAATCTGGGCTCATCATAGCTTCTTCATAGTTCGTAGGTTCGCCATGGTCTAATAACATGACTTCCAGGACAGGATTACCGTACCACTCTGGTGCAGAATGTGTTCTGGTCGACCTACGAGGTCCAGTAGTAACTTGATCCAAAGTTTCATGATCATCATCATTATATACCTCTCTAGTTGGTGTAGGCATCACGGGAATGGTTTACTCTGATGTGCTACTTTCCAATTCGGGAGAAGGTACAATTACCTCATCAAGTTCTACTTTCCTCCCACTCACTTCTTTCGAGAGAAACTCCTTCTCTAGAAAGGACCCATTCTTGGCAACAAAGATCTTTGCCTTCGGATATGTAGTAGAAGGTGTACCCAATAGTTTTCTTAGGGTATCCTATGAAGACGCACCTCTCCGATTTGGGTTCGAGCTTATCAAGATGAAGCCTTTTGACATAAGTGTCGCATCCCCAAACTTTAAGAAATGATAGCTTAGGTTTCTTGCCAAACCATAGTTCATATGGTGTCGTCTCAACGGATGTCGGAGTAAATGGCCACGGGTAGCCTAACCGACTCCCCCTGGCCCTTTGAAAAATTATCAGGCCATTCAAGCCTTCAGGCATACAAAGCATAGGGCCGCCTTCCCCCGGCCGGCTATCCCCAGGGCCGACTCCCAGAAGCCGGCCATGAAGAAAGCCGGCTCCCAGAAGCCGGCCAAGACTGCACCCACTAAGACTGTACACACATAACGGCGATAGGATGGGGCGTGGCCGCAGTACAACCCACTACCCCCGAATCCCGGAACAGGCATGGCCACAGGGCGCCGTACGGGCCAGCCATCCCCCGTCCGGCGTGGCGCTGTAGCCGTGTTGGCCTCGATGTCACCCACGATAGGCGCCAGTACGGCCCGTAGGCGGCGGGCCCCTTTTGCCAGAGAGACACCCGAAGGCGGCCTGGCCTCCTCTAGTCCGCCAGGGTGTGGCCGGCTCCCAATAGTCGGCTACCTCCCTCCCTCGAAACATGTGCCTCATTAAGGAGACAAGACGAGGTAAGGCTACAGTGAGAGTCCGCAAGGCGGCGACACTGTAGCCATGCTTACCTCAACAAAGCTCGTGTCATCAGAGGCGAGGCAACAGTAACCAGCCGCCGACAAAGCCCCCAAGCGGTGGGGCCGGCCTGTCGACCAAGAGGCCGGCAGCTGGCGGGACCCACTAGTCGGCGGGCCCCAATGACAGGCGGAGAAGCCGGCGTGCATAGACGCTGACGGCTGGGACCCGCGCCCAGCCGGATTACCATTGTACCCCTGGGGGGTAGGCCTATATAAACCCCCCGGGACACCCATGCAAAGGGTTGATCTCATAGAATTCCACACACCACATAGAGAGAAAAGGAGAGCTAGCCTTGCCCTTCTTCTTCCTCTAGCCAAACAGCTCAAGGAGCGCTTGTAGCTACTTGTATTGATCTAGTGATCATGTGGAGACCCCGCAGAGCAGGACTAGGGGTGTTATCTCCACGGAGAGCCCCGAACCTGGGTAAGATCCTCCGGCGTGCATGTCTTCGCCTCATCCCGTTTCCAGGCACCGGCGATGTTTTACTGGCTCCCACTATGATAAGCCATCCGTTGGCATATGTCGCACCTACCACCCGACATTTGGCGCCCACCGTGGGGCCAGGTGCACCATCGTCCGGAGACCTGTTCTGGACGGGAACCCTTTTTCTCCCCCACGAGCGCAGCTAGCCTGCTGCGCCCGATGGCACTTGCCCCGACGTGCTGCTAGGCGTCGACGACGCCTGTGCAGCGAGCTGCCTCGCCGATCTTGTTGGCGAGACTCACATCTCTGACGAGCCCGCGTCCGACGCGGGCACGCACTGCCCCGAGAGCCGCCTCGTCAGCCTCCTCGACCAGCTTCACGTCTCCAGCGAGCTTGCTGTGGACTTGGAGTCGGTCGGCTCCACCGACCCGATGCTTGTCGACTCCGACACGACATCGCTCGATGCCTACCCCTCCGATGTGGTAGTCTTTGACGACCCTCTCCCTCGAGCTGACAGCGGCAGTAGTGCTGTCACTGAGGTGCTGGTCATCAGCCACGTCGCCGACTCGGGCGAGAACGCCCACGACGCCCTACAAGCAGCGATGCATGACTTATCCATCCCCATCCCGGCCGACGCCGACGCCGAGACCCTGGAGGGACGCCGCCTCGCCCTCATCGCGGAGGGCCAGAAGATAGCCTCCATGAGACGCCTCACCGAGGCTCACTAGCGCGAAGTCGATCGCGCCGCCTTTGGTACGCCGCCTCATGGTGGGCCGAGCCGAGCCGGCCTCATCAAGAAGCGCGGCGCGGCCATCGCCAGCATGCTGGGGGCAGACCGCCCCGTCTACGCCACACCGCTCGAGAATCTGCGAGCCGCTCAGGCGGCCGCACAAGAGCTGAATGGGCTGGGGGCTGATGAGCTCCCCTACATGACAAGGCGCATCCAGCAGCTGATCGACGCGGTCGCAGAACGGCATGAAGCCGGCGCCCGCGCTGAGAGTCCTCCCCCACGCCGAGAGCACGCCGCGACATCCCGGTCGCCGACTGCGACCGGCGCCCGTGCAAGGAAAGACAAGGAGCCGGCTGCTAGCCGCAGCCGGACTCGAATCACCATCGAGTGCGACGCGGAAGGCCGCCCTCGAGCAGTGGAGCGCAAAGGCAATCCGCCTCCTCCCCCGCCTCATGGGGAGAGACATCCCACCCCGCCGCCTGTCACACATCCGACTCTCGGTGGCCGACTAGGCCACCGCGAAGGAGTCGGCAAGAACGACGCCCGTCACCGGATCGACCGGCTAGCTCGATCCCTGGTGCTAGAAGAAGAAGACGATGTCGGCCCGCCATGCTTTGGCCCCCGCATCCGCGACGAGCCCTTCCCCAATGGGTTCTTGGTCCCCAGAGACACGCCCAAGTACAACGGCTCTGTGAAGCCGGAAGATTGGCTCATCGACTACTCTACTGCTGTCAGCATAGCGAACGGCAACAGGCGCGTAGCCGTGAAGTACGTCCCTCTCATGCTGCAGGGCACGGCACGCACCTGGCTCAACAGCCTCAAGCCCTTCAGCGTCAACAGCAGCCTGGACTTCACGGAAGTCTTCGTCCGCAACTTCACCAGCACGTACAAGCGGCCTCCCAAGCCCCGCCAGCTCTCCTTATGCGTCCAAGGGCCCAGCGAGTCGACCCGCGACTACCTCACGCGGTGGGCCGAGCTCCGCAACTCCTGCGAGGGGGTGCACGAGGTTCAAGTCATCGAATACTTCACCGCCGGGTGCCGAGAGGGCACCCTCCTCAAGCACCGACTCCTCTGCGACGAGCCGGCTACCCTCGACGAGCTGCTGGTCATTGCAGACAAGTACGCCACGGCCGACTCCTCGATGAAGACCGAGTTACGAGTGGACGCCTCTGGAAAGGTGCTCGCTCCGGCTCCTAAGACACCGGCTGGCGACCCCAATCGGCGCCCCTACCAGAACGACTACAAGCGCAAGGCCCCTATGCCGCCTTCCACCAGCCGGCAGGTGGCCACAGTCGAAGATGAGCAGCCCGAAGAGCGGCCCGCTCCCAAGAAGAAGGGCGGTAGGCCGGCTTGGCAGCCGGCCTTCTCCTACGAGCAGACTCTCGATGCCCCTGCAAGTTCCACAGCGGCGCGAAGCCGTCCAACCACACGACCCGAAAGTGCCACTGGCTCACCCGGATCTCCAAGGGCGAGGGGCTGGTGCCGCCTCCGCCTCCCGGCCCGCCGCCTCCAGCCCCCCAGCAGCAGGCTGCTCGACCAGCAGTCGGAGCCATCCAAGATGAGTTCCCTGATGAACACGCCGCCTACGTCGTCTTCACAAGCCAAGTTGAAGACAAGCGCAGCTGGCGCCGACAGCACCAAAAGGTCAACGCGGTCGCCTCCAGCAACCCCGAGTTCATGCATTGGTCCGAAAGGCCTATCAACTAGAGCTGGGCCGATCACCCATAGGTGATGCCATCCCCTGGCTCCTATGCATTGGTGTTGGATGTCACCCTCGCAATGGAGAGGCGGGCTGCCCGATTCTCCCGTGTTCTGATTGATGGCGGAAGCAGTATCAACATACTGTACCGCGATACCATGGAGAAGTTGAACCTCAAGGCGAAGCAGCTCATGCCAAGCCGGACCGTGTTCCATGGCATCGTACCCGGCCTGTCCTGTTCCCCGATCGGCAAGATCAAGATGGATGTTCTCTTAGGAGACAAGGATCACTTTCGCCGAGAAGCAATCTGGTTCGAGGTAGTGGATCTGGAAAGCCCTTACCAATCCTTGCTCGGCCGACCTGCTCTGGCCAAGTTCATGGCTGTGCCCCACTACGCCTACCTGAAGATGAAGAAGCCGAGCTTGAAGGGGATCATCACTGTAGCCGGCGACTACAAGAAGTCCATCGAGTGCGCCACAGCCAGCAGCCGGCTGGCCGAGTCCCTCGTAGTGGCAGAAGAGAAGAAGATGCTGGAGCGAGTTGTGGCCATGGCCGGCAAGCAGCCGGCCTTGTCCCCCAACCCCAAGGAATATGATGCGCATGGCTCCTTCCAGCCGGCCAAGGAGACGAAGAAGATACCTCTGGACCCAGAGAATCCAGAGAGGTTTGCAGTCATTGGTGCAAACCTGGACAGTAAATAGGAAGGCGAGCTCGTCGACTTCCTCCGTGAGAATCGAGACATCTTTGCATGGTCCCCAAAGGACATGCCGGGTGTTCCGAAGGATTTCGCCGAGCACAAGTTACACGTCCAAGCGGACGCGAAGCCGGTCAAGTAGCCTCTCCGCCGACTGTCAGAAGAGAAAAGAAGAATCGTAGGAGAAGAGATAGCCCGGCTCCTTGCCGCCGGCTTTATTATGGAAGTGTTTTTCCCAGAGTGGCTTGCCAACCCAGTCTTGGTGTTGAAGAAGAACAACAAATGGCGTATGTGTATAGACTACACTAGCCTCAACAAGGCCTGCCCCAAAGATCCGTTTGCTCTGCCACGGATTGATCAAGTAATAGACTCCACAGCCGGATGCGAGCTGTTGAGTTTCTTGGATGCCTACTCAGGATACCACCAGATTAAGTTAGACCCAGCAGACCGCCTGAAGACCGCCTTCATCACACCATTCGGAGCTTTCTGTTACCTGACTATGACATTCGGCTTGAGGAATGCCGGTGCCACTTTTCAGCGTTGCATGCAGAAATGCCTCCTCAAGCAACTCGGCAGAAATGCCCACGTCTACGTACACGATATCGTGGTGAAGACAGAGAAACGCGGCACCCTGCTGAAAGACCTCAAAGAAACATTTGCCAACTTGCGCCAATTGCAGATCAAGCTCAACCCTGAGAAATGCGTGTTCGGAGTACCAGCCGGCCAGCTTCTAGGCTTTCTGGTCTTCGAACGCGGCATTGAGTGCAACCCTGTGAAGATCAAAGCCATTGAAAGAATGGAGATTCCCACCAAGTTGCGAGACGTGCAGAAGTTCACTGGATGTCTGGCCTCCCTAAACCGCTTTATCACCCGCCTAGGAGAGAAGGCTCTCCCCTTGTACCGACTCATGAAGAAATCCACTCATTTCGAGTGGAATGACCAAGCAGACCAAGCCTTCCATGAGTTGAAGAAGATGCTGACCACTCCACCTGTCCTGGCGGCGCCGACTGAGAAGGAGCCCATGCTCCTCTACATTGCCGCAACTAGCCGAGTGGTCAGTACAGTTATCGTGGTTCAGCGCCCAGAAGAAGGCCGAGCCCAGCTAGTCCAGAGGCCGGTGTATTATCTAAGTGAAGTACTGTCCAGCTCAAAGCAAAACTACCCACACTACCAGAAGATGTGCTATGGAGTGTACTTCGCCGCCAAGAAGCTGAAGCCCTACTTTCAAGGGCATCCCATCACGGTCGTATGCACCGCCTCGCTTGCCGAGATCATAGGCAGCCGGGATGCATCCGGCCGGGTGGCTAAATGGGCCATTGCGCTGGCGCCTTACACAATCTTCTACCAGCCCCGCACCGCCATCAAGTCCCATGCATTGGCCGACTTCCTCGCCGACTGGGCCGAGACCCAGTACCTACCGCCGGCTCCCGACTCTACTCATTGGCGGATGCACTTTGACGGGTCCAAGATGCGCACCGGCTTGGGAGCCGGCATCGTCCTCACCTCTCCCAAAGGCGACAAGCTCAGATACACGCTGCAAATCCACTTTGCCGCCTCCAACAACGTGGCGGAATATGAGGCGCTCATACACGGGCTCCGGCTAGCCAAAGAGCTCGGCATACGCCGGATCCTGTGTTATGGCGACTCAGACTTGGTGGTCCAGCAGTCATCTGGCGACTGGGACGCCAAGGTTGCAAACATGGCGAGCTATCGATTCCTCGTCCAGCAGATCAGTGCGTACTTTGAAGGGTGCGAGTTCCTTCACGTACCACGGGCCGACAACGACCAAGCAGATGCCCTGGCACGAATCGGCTCCACCCGACAGGCTATACCAACCGGTGTCTCTCTCCAGCGCCTCCTCAAACCGTCTATCAAGCCGTCTCCAGAGTCGGACTCCATCTTCGTACCGCCCGCCCCTGATGCAGCCGGACCCGACTGGAGGAACCCAGCAGGCGGCTCGGGGACTTCGACAAGCGGCCCGGGGACTGCCGTAATCGCACCCGGCTCGGGGACTTCAGAACCCGGCCCGGGGACTTCAGCAGTCCGCACGGGGACTGCAGCGACACAAGAAGCGGTGGCCGACTCCAACTCTCCACCACCCAACCCACCCACCCGAGTCACAGTGGCCGTAGTAACAGTAGGAGAAGTCACAGATCCATCATGGGCCCAGCCCATCCTCAACTTCCTAGTTAACAGAGAGCTGCCGACTGATGAGATCTCGGCAAGACTAGTGCAACGCCGAGCCGGAGCATATGCGATAATAAACAGAGAACTTGTCAAGCGCAGCGTCACTGGAGTCTTCCAGCGCTGCGTCGAGCCAGAGAAGGGTGTAGCAATCCTCAAGGATATCCACCAAGGCGAATGCGGCCACCACGCAGCCTCAAGATCACTTGTGGCCAAAGCTTTCCGCCATGGTTTCTTCTGGCCGACTGCTTTGGAAGATGCCAAAGAGATAGTCAAATGCTGCAAAGGATGCCAAGTCTTCAGTTCCAAGCAACACCTGCCGGCTTCTGCACTCAAGACCATCCCCCTCACCTGGCCCTTTGCCGTCTGGGGGCTGGACATGGTGGGCCCATTCAAGACAGCCCGCGGTGGCTTGACACATCTGCTTGTCGCCGTGGACAAATTTACCAAGTGGATCGAAGCGAAGCCGATCAAGAAGCTGAACGGGCTGACTGCCGTGACATTCATTGCCGACATCACTACTCGGTATGGCGTGCCGCACAACATCATCACCGACAACGGCACAAACTTTGCCACGGGAGCACTGGCACGTTTCTGCGCGACACAGGGCGTCCAACTGGACTTAGCATCCGTTGCCCACCCGCAGTCAAATTGCCAGGTCAAGCGAGCAAACGGCCTCATCCTCTCCGGCATCAAGCCCCGACTGGTCGTACCACTGGAGTGCTCGGCCGGCTGCTGGCTCGACGAGCTGCCGGCTGTCCTCTGGAGTCTGCGTACTACCCCAAACAAGTCACCGGCTTCACTCCGTTCTTCCTTGTGTATGGTGCCGAGGCTTTCATCCCAACTGACATCGAGTTCAAATCGCCTCGGGTCACCATGTACACGGAGGCAGAGGCCAAAGAAGCACGAGAAGACGGCGTTGACCTGCTGGAAGAAGGCCGGCTGTTAGCACTCAGCCGGTCCGCCATCTACCAGCAGGGTTTGCGCCGTTACCACAACCAAAAGGTCAAGCCAAGATCCTTCCAAGAGGGTGACCTTGTGCTCCAGCTGATCCAGCACAAGCTCTCGGCCCCTTGGGAAGGCCCTTTCGTCGTCAGCAAAGCACTAGGCAACGACTCCTACTACCTGATCGACGCACAAAAGCCAAGAGCACTCAAGAGGGATGATTCCAGCAAGGAGTCGGAACGACCATGGAACGCAAACCTCCTGAGAAAATTTTATAGTTAAAAGCAGTATGTATCATGCTACCGTTTTTGTATTAAATATGAGACAAACGGGCACCCCGAGGCGCACTCGGGGACTGCCCTCCTTTATGTATGAATGACGAATGTCATACTCATGAATATATTATTACATTTGATTTTCTATCTGGCACCGGGTTCGACTAGTCGGCCCGGGGAATGGCCGCCTTAAGTTATATTAGAAGTTCTACCTGAAGTCAGACAAGTAGTGTGCCGGCACCCGAGCCCTCTCTTGTTGAAAGTCGCAGCTCGAAGAACCGACTGTCCGACTGGCAAGAGCCAAAGGTAGAAAGGATGCCCACACGAAAAACGGCCAAGGACTAACGAACTTATATAACGCAAAGACGGCCTCCAACCACGCCTACCGGCTGTCAAAACAGCCGGCTGGCCGGCCTCCCAGTCACTTCGCTATAATCCAACAAAGCTAGAGTACTTGCCCTCCCAACTGGCCAAGCACTTCTCCAGCCACAGATTGCAGAGCAGCTGTCCGGCTAGGAAGGCGGCAACCAAGGGAGGGCGGCAAAGGAAACAACCGAAGGATGAAAAGCAAAGAACAAGGGAAAGCCAAACGCATGCATAATTATATTTACACATAAGGCCCCCAACAGGCCGGCAGCCAATATAGTTCGAATACACCCCCAATGGGTGGAATTGTGCAAACTTAACAAAATACTGTTCCAAGAGTGGTATAACAGGAAAGTAGAGGCAGCAGACTAGACTAAGGGCGCAGCAGGGGAGCCGGGCTGGTCGGTGGAGACGGCGCCGCCGGCTGGAGGAGTGGCCGACTGGCGGGTCTCGGCTTGATCATCGCCGGCTGCACGCGGTGCACCCGCGCGTGCCTTGTTGCTGGAGGCACGGTCAAGCTGAGGCTGACCGGCCGCTCCACCATCTGGCGCGACGTCTTCACCCTCCTCCTCCTCCTCCTCCTCGCCCTCGTCGCTGGAGTTGATCTCATCCGCCGAGTCCTCGCCGTCTGCCAGGTTCAGCCCGAACCACTCTTCCGGCTAGGCAACTCCGTTGTCGTCCACCTCAGGGGCGAAGGCGCTGGTGTCGGTGTAGTCGGCAATCGCCGAAGCCCGCTGGATGATAGCCGGCCGCGCCGGCTCCAGCTCTGTGTCGGCCTCCTGCCGCCAGGTGGCCCGCTGGTCCAGACTCAGCTCGGGATACCAGGCCTTGACGAACTCCAGCGCCCGCCTGGCGCAGGACCGAGCCGCAGAAGCCTTCCAGGCCTCGAAGCAGCCGACCGCCACCTCCAGCCAGTCGGCAGTCCGACTGGGGGTGCGGGGAATCACCTCACCAGGCCAGAGAGCGGCCAACACCTGCGCCCCAACACGCTAAAGCCGGCGGAGCATGCGGTGAGCCGGCTGGAGGCGGGCTTGAATCGCCAAGAGCTGCTCCTCCAGCGACCGGCGAGCGTCCGGCGCGATCTCGGCGCCAGCCTGCCTTTGTGCCTCGCGGTGGGCCTCGACGACCTGGTTGGCGGCAGTAGAGTAGCCAGGGAAGTACTCTGCGCAAGAATGAAAGAGAAAGAAAAGAAAAACACCAAGTCAGAAAATGAGCCAAACGGCAAGCGGCAAGCAAGGACGAAGAAGAGGGCGGCCTACCGTCAACCAAGTCTTCGATCTGGCCGTAGCCGTTGATCAGCGACTGCCTCGCTTCGGCCCAGCTTGCCACCTCTGTCTCATATTCGGCTTGGAGGGCGGCCTCGCTGTCCTGCACCGCCTTCAGGGCCGCCTTGTGGCTCTTCTCCTGGTCGGCCAGCCTCTTGGCCAGGCGGTCACGCTCCTTGGCCAAAGCGTCAAATTCGGCCTCCTTAGCGCGGAGGGCGGCCTGAGTCCCACCAGCTGCTCCCTCAGTCTGGCGTTGGCCACTGCAGGCATGGCAGAAAAGAAAGAAGCAATAAGGAAGAAGTCATCAAGGAAGATCCGACCCGACTGCTCAGCAGTCGGCCCGAATCTCGGGGACTACACCCAGTGGGTGCGCTGACGCGCCCCCACGTGAGATAAAGGACGAAGCACTTACCTCGGCTCTCAGATAGGTCAGCATTCTTCTGGGTCAGCTCCCGAGCCTGGGAGTTGAAGGCAGCCGCGCGGAGGTTGTGGTAGTCCTGCAAGTCAGGCAGAGGAGCGAATGAGAACAAGATAGCAAAACAAAGCCCGCTAAGAAGTTCCAAGCCGCCTGCTCAGCAGCCGACTCGGAACTCGGGGACTACACCCAGTGGGTGCGCTGACGCGCCCCCACGGAAGAAACCAAGGTCAAAAAAGCAAAAATAGGAAGACTAACCCGAATGGCCGCTCGCGTCGCAAGGAACTCGTCATTGTATTTCCTCAGCGCCGCAGCCTGGGACTGAAGCCGGTTCCGGACGTCCTGTGCTGCCACGTTCACCACGGCCGTCCCTCCACCCGGCGTCCACCCCGAGCTGGCGCTGGCCGCCTCCACGTCCCGGGCCGACGAGCCGGAGCCCGCGGCTTTCTGCGGGTCCGATGCGGCCTTCCCCGCGCGCTGGCGCGATGGCGACTGTAGCACCAGGTCCGTCCTCGCGGCCGGCTCGCCCCCGGCCGATTACGCAGGCGGCACGTTTGGCCGGCTGCCTTGAGCCGCCCAGTCGGCGGGGCCGGTGCCGCCTCCCTCTCCGGGACGACGACGTCGTCCTCCCTCTCCAACCTCGGCTGGTCGCCGCCGGCTTCCTCCGGCGGGGGCTCCGGGGCCTCGGGCGCCGCGACACGTAGAGGGGTGACGAGCAAGGCCCCCTCCGCTGTTGCCGCGGCCGCAGCCTCCGCTTGGGCCTTGGCCGATGCGTCGGCGCGCGCCTTCGCCGCCTCCTCCTCCTCCTGTGCCGCCTTGGCGACAGCCGCCCTCAACTCCTCCGCCTCCTGCTCCTCTCGCGCCTCCCGTGCGTTTCGCTTCGTCGCCGCCTAAAGCTCGGCGCGGGGGTCCACGCGGCGGGTGCTCCCGGATCCTCCCGACGATCCAACGACGGAGGCGGAAGCAACCCGCTCGAGCGAAAGCAGAGCCCTGATTTTTGAGAAAGGACAAGGATTCAGAAATCACCAAGAAAAGAAGAAAGAATGTACAAAGGAATATACACTTACGCTGACACCGTCTCTGGCTGCTTCAACACCTTGCGAAACCGGGCCGCCTTCGCGGCTGCCTCATCCCGCCTGGTCGCCGCCACCCCGCCCTTGGGCTTCTTCGGCCGACTGCCGAACAAGCCCGACGCGGCCCGACGCTTTTGCCCGCCGCCCCGAGCAGGCGGCGCGGCGGAGGAACCTGCGCCGTGGCCGGGAGCCGGCTGGCAGCGTGGGACGATTTCCGCCTCGTCGTCATCCGGCCAGTTGTCGAAGCTGGCTCAGAGCCCGGAGCCGCCTGCTTCGCCGCCGGCTTCGCCGCCACCCGCCTCGGTGTTTTCATCCATGGCGGCCGCCCCCAAGTCGTGGTCCTCTAGGTCATGCTCCGCCCGGTCGGGGAGGAATCGGCGCTCCGCCTCCGACCCGGCTGCCGGTCGAAGGAGAGGGCTCTGCCAAGACGTGCCGACTGGTCAGAGTCGACGAAGAGGAACTCGGCTACAAAACTAAGAGAAGAAAGGGAAAAAGAGAACATACCGTGGGCGGCGGATGTGCACGGGAATATGGCTCCTTGCCAAACCGCCACTCTGCGGAGAGCTTGCAGTTCGCAAGATAATTCACCATATGGGCCACCTCGTCGTGCAGCATGTCCTTGGTGCACATCCGACTCGGATCGAGTTGGCCGCTCATCTGACAGATCAGGTGAGGGCGGCTCTGAAGCGGAAGCACCCGGCGCGCGATGAAGGCGGCCAGCAAGTCGGATCCAGCCAGGCCCTCCGACTGGATCATCACCCGCAGTCGGGCGACGGCCGTGGCTCCAGCCTGCGATAGCGTCACGGCCCGATAGGACCACTGGGGCCGCCTCCCAGCCGGCGGGCCGGCTACGTAAGCCGGCAAGTTGACGTAGTCGCCTTGTGGGGCGACGTTCTTCACGTAGAAATATGACTTCTGCCAGAGCTTCACCGACTGGATTAACGTGATGACGGGGAAGGGGTTGTCGGCCGCCGGCCTCCGCATCGCGATGAAGGTGCCGCTCTGGGCCGGCACGCCCTGCATGCAGGTGCCCAGCTTCGATTGGAAGAACTCCCCCCAGAGCTCGAGGGTGGGGAGAACGCCAAGAAAGCCTTCGCACAAGGTGACGAAGGCGGACAGCAGCACCACCGTGTTCGGAGTGAGGTGGTGCGGCTAGAGTTGATAGAAGTCGAGGAAGGAGCGGAAGAAAGCGCTCGCCGGCAAGCCGATGCCGCGCAGGAAGTGCGAGCGGAAGACTACCCGCTCGCCTTCCTCCGGCGCCGGCGTGATCTCCTTCGCAAGTGCGAGACGGACCCGCACCTGGTCTGTGCCGGCCAACCGCCGCGTCTTGCGGAGGAACTCGATGTGGTCCATATGGACGTTGGAGCCATCCCAGTCCCCGCCGTACTGCATGGTGGCGAGAAGCTAACGAGGAAGAGTGCGGCGGCGGAGAAAGCACAGCCCTGCGGCGGCAAAGCTGCAGGGCGGAGTGAAGATTGGTGGGATGGCGCGGCGGCGAGGCGCTGCTGCGAGAGAAAGCAGGAGGAAGAAGATGGCGGAGAGGAGAGGAGCGTGCGAGCGTCTGCCGCTTCCCCTCCTCCCCCTACTTATAGCCTCGTGCGGCGAAGCTAAGGAGGCGAGGCGTGGGGAGGAACGTGGGATTAACTGCGCCCACTCGCCCACGCCCCGCGATTACTGCGCCCTAACGGCGTGTGGAAACCGCCGCCGGAAGACGTGCAGACAGCTTTGGGCCACAAAGAATCCGCGCCTGGGCCCAGGCGTAGGAGTGGTGCGCCCTCGGCCTGCGGTGACGTCTTGTCGCGCGCGTGGGTTGGCAGGCTCTTTTCAGCCAAGGGACGCCACGTGGTTCGCAGGCAGCGAGCGACCAGCCCGCGGCCCGGTGCACGCGCCAACAGACTCCCGCCTTCCGACTTTAAATTTTTTTCGCCAGGACGACGCGCCCAACCGAAGCCGGCTCCCAGCTGCTGGCTCGTCAAGATAAGAAGCTGACCGAGCTTCTCGACCTCCTCTCAGCCTCGAAGCCCAACCAGCTTCGGGGACTACTGTCGGAGTAAATGGCCACGGGTAGCCTAACCTACTCCCCCTGGCTCTTTGAAAAATTATCAGGCCATTCAAGCCTTCAGGCATACAAAGCATAGGGCCGCCTTCCCCCGGCCGGCTATCCCCAGGGCTGACTCCCAGAAGCCGGCCATGAAGAAAGCCGGCTCCCAGAAGCCGGCCAAGACTGCACCCACTAAGACTGTACCCACATAACGGCGATAGGATGGGGCGTGGCCGCAGTACAGCCCACTACTCCCGAATCCCGGAACAGGCATGGCCACAGGGCGCCGTACGGGCCAGCCATCCCCCGTCCGGCGTGGCGCTGTAGCCGTGTTGGCCTCGATGTCACCCACGACAGGCGCCAGTACGGCCCGTAGGCGGCGGGCCCCTTTTGCCAGAGAGACACCCGAAGGCGGCCTGGCCTCTTCTAGTCGGCCAGGGGTGTGGCCGGCTCCCAATAGCCGGCTACCTCCCTCCCTCGAAACATGTGCCTCATTAAGGAGACAAGACGAGGTAAGGCTAAAGTGAGAGTCCACAAGGCGGCGACACTGTAGCCACGCTTACCTCAACAAAGTTCTCGTCATCAGAGGCGAGGCAACAGTAACCAGCCGCCAAAAAAGCGCCCAAGCGGTGGGGCCGGCCTGTCGGCCAAGAGGCCGGCAGCCGGCGGGACCCACCAGTCGGCGGGCCCCAATGACCAGCGGAGAAGCCGGCATGCATAGACGCTGACGGCTGGGACCCGCGCCCAGCCGGATTACCATTGTACCCCTGGGGGGTAGGCCTATATAAAACCCCCGGGACACCCATGCAAAGGGTTGATCTCATAGAATTCCACACACCACATAGAGAGAAAAGGAGAGCTAGCCTTGCCCTTCTTCTTCCTCTAGTCAAACAGCTCAAGGAGCGCTTGTAGCTACTTGTATTGATCTAGTGATCATGCAGATACCCCGCAGAGCAGGACTAGGGGTGTTATCTCCACGAAGAGCCCCGAACCTGGGTAAGATCCGCCGGCGTGCATGTCTTCGCCTCATCCCGTTTCCAGGCACCGGCGATGTTTTACTGGCTCCCACTATGATAAGCCATCCGTTGGCATATGTCACACCTACCACCCGACAACGGATTTAGACGGTGTCCTATTTAACGTGAATGCGGCCGTCTCTAATGCATAACCCCAAAACAATAGTGGTTAATCAATAAGAGACATCATAGAACACACCATATCTAATAAAGTATGGTTACGACGTTCAGACACACCATTACGATGTGGTGTTCCAGGTGGCGTGAGTTGCGAAACAATTCCACATTGTTTAAATTAATGCCAAACTCGTAACTCAAATATTCGCCTCCGCGATCAGATCGTAGAAACTTTATTTTCTTGTTACGATGATTCTCCACTTCTTTCTGAAATCCTTGAACTTTTCAAATGTTTCAGACTTGTGCTTCATCAAGTAGATATATCCATACCTACTCAAATCATCTGTGAAGGTCAGAAAATAATGATACCCGCCACGTGCCTCAACACTCATCAGACCACATACATTGGTATGTATTATTTCCAATAAGTCATTAGCTCGCTCCATTGTTCCGTAGAACGGAGTTTTAGTCATCTTGCCCATGATGCATGGTTCGCAAGTATCTAATGATTCATAATCAAGTGATTCCAAAAGTCCATCCGCATGGAGTTTCTTCATGCGCTTTACACCAATATGACCTAAACAGCAGTGCCACAAGTATGTTGCACTATCATTATAAACTTTGCATCTTTTGGCATTAATATTTTGAATATGTGTATCACTACGATCGATATTCAACAACAATAGACCATTCATCAAGGGAGTGCCCTGTGCCAGTTCCTGTTTGTTGCATGTTTTTTGTTTCGCAGAATATCCATATCAAATGGAGTCCAAATGTGATAAAAACTAAAGGATATTTTTTTGGAACATATGTGATTTTTGGGAAAAAGAATCAACGCGAGACGATGCCCGAGGGGTCGACGAGCCCTAGGGGGTGCCCCTACCCTGGGCGCGCCTGGGAGACTTGTGGGGCCCCTGTAAGGCGGTTGGCGCCCTTCTTTTGCTGCAAGAAAGATAATATCCAGATAAAATCGTGTTAAATTTTTAGCCCAATCGGAGTTACGGATCTCCGGAAATTTAAGAAACGGTGAAAAGCTAGAATCTGGGAACACAGAAACAGATAGAGAGATCCTATCTCGGAGGGTTTCCCACCCCTCCGCTGCCATGGAGGCCAAGGACCACAGGGGAAACCCTCCTCCCATCTAGGGGGGAGGTCAAGGAAGAAGAAGGGGGGGGGGCTCTCCCCCCTCTCTCCTGGTGGCGCCGGAACGCCGCCGGGGCAATCATCGTGTGACGGCGATCTACACCAACACCTCCGTCATGTTCCCCAACATATATATTCATCACCTTCCCCCATCTATATTCAGCGGTCCACTCTCACGCAACTCCCTGTACCCTCTACTTGAACATGGTGCTTTATGCTTCATATTATTATCCAATGATGTGTTGCCATCCTATGATGTCTGAGTATACTTTTGTTGTCCTATCGGTGATTGGTGAATTGCTATGATTGGTTTAATTTACTTGTGGTTATGTTGCTATCCTTTGGTGCCCATCATATGAGCGCGCGTGTGGATCACACCATAGGGTTAGTTGTATGATGATAGGACTATGTATTGGAGGGCAAGGGTGATAGCAGCTTCAGCCCAGCATAGAAATTGATTCATACGGGATTCATGGGGGACCAATATATCTTAATGCTATGGTTTGGTTTTACCTTAATGAACGTTAGTAGTTGCGGATGCTTGCTAATAGTTCCAATCATAAGTTCATAGAATTCCAAGTAAGGGATGACATGCTAGCAGTGGCCTCTCCCACATAAAACTTGCTATCGGTCTAGTAACATAGTCAATTGCTTAGAGGCAATTCCGCAACTCCTACCACCACTTTTCCACACTCGCTATGCTAACTTAATTGCTTATTTATCTAATCAGCCCCTAGTTTTTATTTACGTGCTCTTTATTATCTTGCAAACCTATCCTACAACACCTACAAAGTACTTCTAGTTTCATACTTGTTCTAGGTAAAGCGAACGTTAAGCGTGCGTAGAGTTGTATCGGTGGTCGATAGAACTTGAGGGAATATTTGTTCTACCTTTAGCTCCTCCTTGGGTTCAACACTCTTACTTATCAAGAAAGGCTACAATTGATCCCCTATACTTGTGGGTTGTCAGCTTTATCCCTGAGGATGAATGGCTAGTACTGGCAGAGCTGAGCTATTTCTTCCGTGTTCTTTGTGCGAAAGAACTATCGCCTGGCATGCTAGAAGAAATGGAAGAGTTGGCGTTGGAGTTGATCTGCAAGTTACAGAAGATCTTTCTATCGGGCTTCTTTAATCCAATGCAACATTTGATTTTGCATCTCCCGACCGAGGCAAGATTGGGGGGCCCATGCAAAATCATTGATGCTACAGAACTGAGAGGCCAAAATACGCTTCAAGCAAAATGTAAAAATTAACATAGAATTGAAGCATCGATAGCCGAGGCATTCATTACTGAGGAGGCGGCAAACTTCGTGACATCACACTACGAAGCGAAAAATCGTCATTTGCATAATCCGAAGCCTCGGTACAATGCCGGCGACCCTAAAAAAGGTGGATCCAACCTCAGCCTATTCAAAGGGAAGCTCGCACCAGCTGGTGCTTCGAAAGCAATATCGTTGGATGTCGAAGAATCACGGACCATTTCATTGTATATCTTCAACAACCTAACAGAAGTGCGGCCGTACATCGAGTAAGTCTTGGTACATTGTTTCACAACTTCTAATTCCTTTGAACTGCTCTTATTCCCGGATATTTGATACAGTCGATATGTTGCCAAATTCTCGAATGGAGCGGTGATCCAAAAGGAATCCGTCGAAGAGTATGAGCTTCTGGCAAAGCATGGAGGCGACTTTTCCAGTTTCATCTCTTGGTTCAAACAAACGGTAATTTCCATTAGACCATTTCATTTCTTTGTCTAATTTGCGGCTAATGCGGCAATCCTTTGGTATTAAACTTGTAGGCTAATTCAGTGTCTATGGACGCCGAATTGAGACAATTCACTAATGGTTTTGACTATAAGGTCCATTCATTTGACAAATACGACATCAATGGGTATTGCTTTCATACCTTTGGCAAAGAGCTACTCTATGGCCGACCGAAAGTCTACAAATTGTTGTATCTCTGCTATCGGCGAAGGAGGTTCCGAGTATTATGGGAGAGTTGAAGCAATTTTTGAACTTCTATTCTATAGGGAAAACCCACCGAACGTCGTAGTCTTCAAATATTATTGGTTCCAGCTGAAGGAGACTAGAAGGACTCATGAACATATAGGGCTAGTCAAAATCAAGCAAAGCACCCATTTAGATGTTCCCGATGTCTATATTATGGCTCCACAGGTGATCCAAGTTTTCTATCTACCGTGGGCCTGCCAAACTGATCCAAATCTGAATGGTTGGGATGTCGTTAATGAAGTGCCGCCACGTGTTAGACCACCTCCACCCAATGAAGAGGATTATGAACCTCACACTAACCCAGACACATATGAAGGAGAATTCTTCCAAGAAACACGTCTTTCCAAAAAATGTTTCAAGAACCGCTCTATTTCACCCCGGAACATTGAAGTAGATAGTGACAGTGAATCCGACTTCACCCCTAAGCCGGAACAAGAAGAGGTTACTGCTGCGGATGACTTGTCAATGGTTGACACCGATTACATAAAGGTGGCCTTCCACATGTTGATGCCGCTGAACCCGATGAGCACGTCATTCATGATAGTGATGATGATGATGCATTTATTGATCCTGGAGCATATATAGACGATCAAGATTATTATTAGTTCATGTCAGGTATTCAATCTGTATTATATACATATATATTATTAGTTCATGTTAGGTATTCAATTTTTTTATGTTGTACATGATGATGATACACTTAAGTTATATACATATTATATTATTCATGTTGATATTCATTTTTTTATGTTGTACTAATTTTGTTTACTCTTTGCCATGGCAGTTGTTGAAAATGGTGGGCGCGGGTCCAGAGCACTCTGAGGCTCCTGCTTTGTCGGTGCGTGGTGGGAGGGGTACTTCCATTCCACCCCAGTCTCTCCGGAGAGCGTTGCTCGACAGTATGCAGATACTGGTGGGCGCTTCTTCATCAGCGTCATTGCCCACTAGGAGAGGAGGTTCGGGAGGGAAGAAGAGAGGAGGTCAGGGAGGACGTGGCCGCAGGAGAGGTAGGCAGGTTGCTACACCTTCCTCGCCACCACCCCCAGCTGATTCACCCGAGCACAGGACTGCTAGGGTGGACACGTCTAAGGAGGAGGCCACGCGGACTTCGGTCCACGAGGCTCGGGTTGACGGGCCTCTGGCCCACGAGACTCCGGACTAGGCTACGTCCCAGGAGATGTACGGATGGGGTACCTAGCCGGATCCACCTGAGGGGTCGAGTGGCCATGCTGATGGTGGCGGGGATCAGATTTCTAATAGCGAGGGCAAGGTGGTTGAGGGGGCCACCGTCTACCAGCGTGGTAGTACACAGCTCCCGCCCGTGCCGGCGACCCGCGAGCAGAGGTGGTTGATTAGGCCTGATGGGGAGAGGTAAGTGCATTTACTCTTTTTGTACCTTTTGCCTTCACGTTTCTTCAAATATCTAATGCGTTGGCCTTGTCATACTGCAGGGGTTGGCACCACGCTCAGGATGTCCGCAGGCCCAACAACGTCCTTGGTGTGATTTGTCGGCAAAAATTCCCGGGGTTTGTCATGTTGCCCGGTGAGGGTAGCTTCCATAGCTAGGATTGAGCTAGGAGCACTACTTGGCTGCCCCGGCCCCGCCGGAGGAGATGATCGATGGTGTCTTGTGCCACACGAGGGCCGACATGGTGATCAGAAAGTTTTGGGTAATTTCTCCTTTACACAATTAAAAATCTTCAAATAGCTAGTTCTTGTACTAATCAATGTTGTCTCGTTTGATTGCAGACCTTCTATAGGTGTGAGGAGGGATACAAGGAGGCCGCGACACAGGTTATCAATCCCAAGTGCAAGCGCCTACTACAAAACTTACGGCACGAGGCTCGACTGCAGGCTGTTCGAGACTACTACGCCTCGTGTGGTATTAAGAAGCCCAAGTTGGCGTGCCACGGAAAGTTTTTGAAGAAGGTGCAGTACATGACGGTAATTACCTATTCTTAAGGCCTTGTACTTAGTTTCCTTGGTTTCATTCGTAGGCATAGCGCTCAAGTTTCTCTTTACTAATTTAGGTGCCCCCGAGATGGTGTGCGGATAGGATGGACTGTTGGGAGGTGTTGGTGGATGAGTGGTGCTCAGACCAATGGCTAGCCCTCCACAACAATGCCAAGGAATGGCATGCCCAAATGGAAGGTGTGCCACACCATCAAGGCAGCGCCAACTTATACCAGTTCGGGCAGAACTGGGGTATGTGGTTTGCTACATGATTCATGCAATTCATTCTTCATGCTAGCTTGAGCCCTTTAATTACTAATTTACTATGTTCCCCTCTTTTAGGGGCGACACAATAAGGTGGAGGTGCCAGAGGTGTATGACCTCTATGCCATGGACTATACTTCCTCGTACAAGAAGGTGATATGTCTCCGTCGTATCTATAATTTTTGATGTTCCATGCCAATATTCTAAAACTTTCATATACTTTTGGCAACTTTTTATACTATTTTGGGACTAACATATTGATCCAGTGCCCAGTGCCAGTTCCTGTTTTTTGCATGTTTTTTGTTTCGCAGAAAATCCATATCAAACAGAGTCCAAACGGGATAAAAACTAACAGAGATTTTTTCTGGAATATTTGTGATTTTTGGGAAGAAGAATCAACGCGATACGATGCCCGAGGGGGCCACGAGGCAGGGGGCGTGCCTTAGGGGGTCAGGCGCGCCCTGGACCCTCGTGGCCACCCCATAAGGCGGTTGGAGCCCTTCTTTCGCCACCAGAAAGCTAATATCTGGATAGAGATGGTGTCCAAAATTTAGCCCAATCGGAGTTACGGATCTCCGGTTATAAAAGAAACGGTGAAAGGGCAGAATCAAGAGCGCAGAAACAGAGAGAGACAGAGAGACAGATCCAATCTCGGAGGGGCTCTTTCCCCTCCCATGCCATGGAGACCATGGACCAGAGAGGAAACCCTTCTCCCATCTAGGGAGAAGGTCAAAGAAGAAGAAGACGGAGGGGGGCTCTCTCCCCCTTGCTTCCGATGGCGCCGGAACACCGCCGGGGCCATCATCATCACCGCGATCTTCACCAGCACCATCGCCATCTTCATCAACATCTCCATCACCTTCCCCCCTCTATCAACAGCGGTCTACTCTCCGCAACCCGCTGTACCCTCTACTTGAACATGGTGCTTTATGCTTCATATTATTATCCAATGATGTGTTGCCATCCTATGATGTCTAAGTAGATTTTCGTTGTCCTATCGGTGGTTGATGAATTGCTATGATTGATTTAATTTGCTTGTGGTTATGTTGCTGTCCTTTGGTGTGCATCATATGAGCGCGCGCGTGGATCACACCATAGGGTTAGTTGTATGTTGATAAGACTGTGTATTGGAGGGCAAGAGTGACAGAAGCTTCTACCTAGCATAGAAATTGATGCATACGGGATTGAAGGGGGACCAATATCTTAATGCTATGGTTGGGTTTTACCTTAATGAACGTTAGTAGTTGCGGATGCTTGCTAATAGTTCCAATCATAAGTGCATAGAATTCCAAGTCAGGGATGACATGCTAGCAGTGGCCTCTCCCACATAAAACTTGCTATCGGTCTAGTAAAGTAGTCAATTGCTTAGGGACAATTTCGCAACTCCTACCACCAGTTTTCCACACTCGCTATACTAACTTTATTGTTTCTTTATCTAAACAGCCCCTACTTTTTATTTATGCGCTCTTTATTATCTTGCAAACCTATCTAAATACACCTACAAAGTACTTCTAGTTTCATACTTGTTCTAGGTAAAGCGAACGTTAAGCGTGCGTAGAGTTGTATCGGTGGTCGATAGAACTTGATGGAATATTTGTTCTACCTTTTGCTCCTCGTTGGGTTCGACACTCTTACTTATCGAAAGAGGCTACAATTGATCCCCTATACTTGTGGGTTATCAAGACCTTTTTCTGGCGTCGTTGCCGGGGAGCAATAGCGTGGGGTTTATATTCTCGTGTGTGCTTGTTTGCTTTATCACTAAGTAATTGTTATTTGCTATTCTTAGTTGTTTTCTATCTTTAATTATGGGTAGGAAACGCAAAATACGAAAAAAATTAGTTGTACCTACTGAACCAATGGTTGAAGAACCACTCAAAATCTATCACACTCCTGAAGCTTTTTACTTGGATCATCTTTGATCCCTATGTGCTCGTGCTGAAACCCCAACTAGCTTAGTTGAGGGCAAATCTATAGATGAGCATGCTTGTTATGTGCGACATCGCATATCTGAAAAAGGGAAACTTTTACTAGATCAAATTCACCGTCTGCAATGCTATGCTTGGAATTTATGTGAAATATATGATTTTACTTGTTGTTCTGAAGACCCTAAGAAACACCTTCCCTACCAATGTGAGTTTAGTGATAATGGAATCGTATCTTCTTATGCTAAGGGTGTTTATAATTACTATGATGTTCAACAAATTGAAGAATTTGTTGCTTTTAAGGGTGCTTATGAAATTGCTTGTTTGATTGAAAAGTATGATGCTACTCTTTACAAATCTGAAAGTTTTGCCATACTTAAATATTGTTGTGATAATTATGCTTCTAATGCCTATGTTAAACCATATATTGAGGACTCCTCCGCTGCCCAAGAAGAGACTAATATTTTGCAGGAGTCTATGGAAGAAGGAATTGATGAAACTGTGAGCTCATTGGATGAAAAAGATGATGAGGAGAGCGAGGGACAAAAGGAGGAAGAGTGGATTAGCTACCTTCTAATGAGAGTAACTCTTCAACTCATACATTGTTTAATTTCCCTTCGTGCTTACCGAAGGATGATTGCTATGATGATTGTTATGATCCCGTTGATTCTTTTGAAATATCCCTTTTTGATGATGCTTGCTATGCTTGTGGCCAAGATGCCAATATGAATTATGCTTATGGATATGAACTTGCTATAGTTCCTTATGTTAAACATGAAATTGTTCCTATTGCACCCACACATGATAGTCCTATTATCTTTTTGAATTCTCCAAATTACACTATATCGGAGAAGTTTGTGCTTATTAAGGATTATATTGATAGGTTGCCTTTTACTACTACACATGATGATTTTGATGAGTATAATATGCATGTGCTTGCTGCTCCTACTTGCAATTATTATGAGAGAGGAACTATATCTCCACCTCTCTATGTTTCCCACATGATAAAATTGCAAGAAACTGTCTATACTATGCATTGGCCTTTACTTTGTGTGCATGAATTGTTCTTTTATGACATGCCGATGCATAGGAAGAGAGTTAGACTTCGTTGTTGCATGATATATGTTACTTTGTGCTCACTACTAAATCACAAATCATTGTTAATTAAAATTGGCTTTGATATACCTTGGGATCCGGGTGGATCCATTACTTGAGCACTATATGCCTAGCTTAATGGCTTTAAAGAAAGCGCTGCCAGGAAGACAACCCGGAAGTTTTAGAGAGTCATTTATTTCTGTTGAGTGCTTTCATATAGTTTAAAAACAAAAAAAATAAAGAGGGGAACCCAAAACTTTTTCAAAAAGGAAAGTGAAAGTGAGAGAGACAAGCATGGTTGAAGTGGGGGAGCTCCTTGAACTTTGTTCATGCTCATGGGAAACTTTGTGAATCTTGATTACAGAAACTTCTCAACAAAAATAATTATCCCCTTGTACAATTCCATTGTATTATAAAAATAATGTGCCAAGGTTTGCCTTTAGGATGTTTACAATGCTTGTTGGTTTGTGCGGTGCAGGACAGAAACTTTGGCTGGAGTGCGCGATTTTTCATTTTTTACTGGAACGTCAAAAGGTTCTGATTCTTTTTGCACTGTATTTCTATAAAAAAAAATTTATTTGTCATAATTATGGCAGAATGTTTTAAGTACCATAAGTATGGTGAATGTTCAGATTATTACAGACTGTCCTGTTTAAGACAGATTCTGTTTTTGATGCATAAGTTGCTTGTTTTATTGAAACTATCGATTTCTATCAGTGGATTAAGCCATGGAAAAGTTATATTACAGTAGCTAGAATGCAAAAACAAAATATGAATTGGTTTGCAACAGTACTTAGAGTAGTGATTTGCTTTATTATACTAAAGGATTTTACCGGGCTTTTTATTGAGTTTTGTGTGGATGAAGTGTTCGAAGATCGAGGATGTATCGATGTGAGGAGAAGGAGGAGAGGCAAGATTTCAAGCTTGGGGATGCCCAAGGCACCCCAAGTAAATATTCAAGGAGACTCAAGCGTCTAAGCTTGGGGATGCCCCGGAAGGCATCCCATCTTTCTTCAACAAGTATCGGTATGTTTTCGGATTCGTTTCGTTCATGCGATATGTGCAAATCTTGGAGCGTCTTTTGCATTTAGTTTTCATTTTTGTGTTATGCACCATGCTGGTATGAGATAGTCCGTGGTTGATTTATAGAATGCTCGTTGCACTTTACTTATATCTTTTGAGTATGGCTTTATAGAATGCTTCATGTGCTTCCCTTATATCATTTGAAGTTTGGATTGCCTGTTTCTCTTCACATAGAAAACCTCCATTTGTAGAATGCTCTTTTGCTTCACTTATATTTGTTAGAGCGTGGGCATATCTTTTGTAGAAAGAATTAAACTCTCTTGCTTCACTTATATCTATTTAGAGAGATGACAGGAACTGGTCATTCACATGGTTAGTCATAAAATCCTACATAAAACTTGTAGATCACTGAATATGATATGTTTGATTCCTTGCAATAGTTTTGCGATATAAAGATGGTGATATCAGAGTCATGCTAGTGGGTAGTTGTGGATTGTAAAAATACTTGTGTTGAAGTTTGTGATTCCCGTAGCATGCACGTATGGTGAACCGTTATGTAACGAAGTTGGAGCATGAGGTATTTATTGATTGTCTTCCTTATGAGTGGTGGTCGGGGACGAGCGATGGTCTTTTCCTACCAATCTATCCCCCTAGGGGCATGCGTAGTAGTACTTTGCTTCGAGGGATAATAAACTTTTGCAATAAGTATATGAGTTCATTATGACTAATGTGAGTCCATGGATTATACGCACTCTCACCCTTCCATCATTGCTAGCCTCTTCGGTACCGTGCATTGCCCTTTCTCACCTCGAGAGTTGGTGCAAACTTCGCCGGTACATCCAAACCCCGTGATACGATACGCTCTATCACACATAAGCCTCCTTATATCTTCCTCAAAACAGCCACCATACCTACCTATCATGGCATTTCCATAGCCATTCTGAGATATATTGCCATGCAACTTCCATCATCATCATCATATACATGACTTGAGCATTTATTGTCATATTGCTTTGCATGATCGTAAGATAGCTAGCATGATGTTTTCATGGCTTGTCCGTTTTTTGATGTCATTGCTACGCTAGATCATTGCACATCCCGGTACACCGTCGGAGGCATTCATATAGAGTCATATCTTTGTTCTAGTATCGAGTTGTAATATTGAGTTGTAAGTAAATATAAGTGTGATGATCATCATTATTAGAGCATTGCCCCAGAAAAAAAGAGGCCAAAGAAGCTAAATAAAAAAAGGGGGCCAAAGAAGCCCGCAAAAAAATGAGAAAAAAAGAAAAAGGGGCAATGTTACTATCCTTTTACCACACTTGTGCTTCAAAGTAGCACCATGTTCTTCATATAGAGAGTCTCTTGAGTATCACTTTTATATACTAGTGGGAATTTTCATTATAGAACTTGGCTTGTATATTCCGATGATGGGCTTCCTCAAATGCCCGAGGTCTTCATGAGCAAGCAAGTTGAATACACACCCACTTAGTTTCCAATTTGAGCTTTCATACACTTATAGCTCTTAGTGCATCCGTTGCATGGCAATCCCTACTCCTCACATTGACATCAATTGATGGGCATCTCCATAGCCCGTTGATTAGCCGCGTCGATGTGAGACTTTCTCCTTTTTTGTCTTCTCCACACAACCTCCATCATCATATTCTATTCCAACCATAGTGCTATGTCCATGGCTTGCGCTCATGTATTGCGTGAGGGTTGAAAAGGCTGAAACGCGTTAAAAAGTATGAACCAATTAGTCGGCTTGTCATCGGGGTTGTGCATGATTTGAATTCTTTGTGTGGTGAAGATGGAGCATAGCCAGACTATATGATTTTGTAGGGATAACTTTCTTTGGCCATGTTGTTTTGAAAAGACATGATTGCTTTATTAGTATGCTTGAAGAATTATTGTCTTAATGTCAAATGATAGACTATTGCTTTGAATCACTCGTGTCTTAATATTCATGCCATGATTAGATATGTGATCAAGATTATGCTAGGTAGCATTCCACATCGAAAATTATCCTTTTTATCATTTACCTACTCGAGGATGAGCAGGAATTAAGCTTGGGGATGCTGGTAAGTCTCCGTCGTATCTATAAGTTTTGATTGTTCCATGCCAATATTCTACAACTTTCATATAATTTTGGCAACTTTTTATACTATTTTTGGGACTAACATATTGACCCAGTGCCTAGTGCCAGTTCCTGTTTGTTGCATGTTTTTGTTTCGCAGAAAATCCATATCAAACAGAGTCCAAACGGGATAAAAACTGATGCATATTTTTTGGAATATTTGTGATTTTTGGGAAGAAGAATCAACGCGATACGATGCCCGAGAGGGCCACGAGGCAGGGGGCGTGCCCCAGGGGGTCAGGCGCGCCCTGGACCCTCGTGGCCACCCAGTAAGGCAGTTGGAGCCATTCTTTCTCCGCAAGAAAGCTAATATCCGGATAGAGATCGTGTCCAAACTTCAGCCCAATCGGAGTTACGGATCTCCGGTTATAAAAGAAACGGTGAAAGGGCAGAATTAAGAGCGCAGAAACAGAGAGAGACGGAGAGACAGATCTAATCTCGGAGGGGCTCTTTCCCCTCCCACGCCATGGAGACCATGGACCAGAGGGGAAACCCTTCTCCCATCTAGGGAGAAGGTCAAGGAAGAAGAAGAAGGAGGGGGGCTCTCTCCCACTTGCTTCCGGTGGCGCCGGAACACCGCCGGGGCCATCATCATCACCGTGATCTTCACCAACACCTTCGCCATGTTCACCAACATCTCCATCACCTTCCCCCCTCTATCTACAGCGGTCCACTCTCCCGCAACCCGCTGTACCCTCTACTTGAACATGGTGCTTTATGCTTCATATTATTATCCAATGATGTGTTGCCATCCTATGATGTCTGAGTAGATTTTCGTTGTCCTATCGGTGGTTGATGAATTGCTATGATTGATTTAATTTGCTTGTGGTTATTTGCTGTCCTTTGGTGCCCATCATATGAGCACACGCATGTATCACACTATAGGGTTAGTTGTATGTTGATAAGACTATGTATTGGAGGGCAAGAGTGACAGAAGCTTCTACCTAGCATAGAAATTGATGCATACGGGATTGAAGGGGGACCAATATAACTTAATGCTATGGTTGGGTTTTACCTTAATGAACGTTAGTAGTTGCGGATGCTTGCTAATAGTTCCAATCATAAGTGCATAGAATTCCAAGTCAGGGATGACATGCTAGCAGTGGCCTCTCCCACATAATACTTGCTATCGGTCTAGTAAAGTAGTCAATTGCTTAGGGACAATTTCGCAACTCCTACCACCACTTTTCCACACTCGCTATACTAACTTTATTGTTTCTTTATCTAAACAGCCCCTACTTTTTATTTACGCGCTCTTTATTATCTTGCAAACCTATCTAAATACACCTACAAAGTACTTTTAGTTTCATACTTGTTCTAGGTAAAGCGAACGTTAAGCGTGCGTAGAGTTGTATCAGTGGTCGATAGTACTTGAGGGAATATTTGTTCTACCTTTAGCTCCTCGTTGGGTTCGACACTCTTACTTATCTGAAGAGGCTACAATTGATCCCCTATACTTGTGGGTTATCAGAAGGCCAAGGCATTCTCTGCGTCTGACATCGATCATCCAGAGAACTTCACTAACATCTGCTCCCACAACAAGCTCATGAGGTACAGAGATGAGGGGAAGGCGAGGAAAGGGGAGGACTTTAACCCGAGCCAGGGTGCCATTGATCCAGAGCTGGTGATGATATCTGGTGGCGGGAGGTCCCATGGCTCGATAGCCATCGGAGATGGACTTATACGTTGTCCTTGCACTCTCCCGAAGATCAAGGCACGCCAAACGAGCTCCTGTCCTGAGATAAGGCCTCGTCAATGGCCAGTCGAGCTCGCCTTCAAGGTTAGTTATACGGACTCAAATATCTTTCCTCCATTATATTATGTGTGCGGCCATCGATGATTACGATGCTAATGAGGAGTGGTGTTGCAGGCTACTCTTTAGAGAGAGAGAGGCAACCCAGGCGCTTTTGCAGGAGAGGGACCGGCAGGCGGCGGAGAAGGAGTGGGAGTTCGAGGAGAGGACGGGTAGGTTGTTGGAGGAGGAGAGGGCACGGAATGACATGGTGAACCAGGCCATGTACGAGCTCCTCGTGGTAAGTTTCTTCTGCATATTAGCCAAATCATGCATGTAATGTTCGTTTCATTACTAACTAGTATGACTGACTCATCAAAACCAAAGTGCAGTCTGTGTGCGAGAAGACCGGTCAGACCCCTTCGCCGATGCCAGTCATTGCTTCGGGGACTGCGGTGAGTTTCATTTGAATGGCCATTAGTTACTAGTCTTAACATTTGAGTGTCATCATGCTAACGAGACATTGCAAATGATCTTTGGTGCAACATAACTCTAGACAAGCATCACACGATCCTTCTCCAGGTGGTACTGGCACAAGTAACCCTGGTGCTTCACATATATGATGACGGTAAGTTTTCTCTACTGTTTTGCTCAACAAATGCATAATGACCTAGACTTAGCTTTATTTAGTTCATTTATGACATAATTAGCTTACTTAGGTCAAAAATTGCATAAATAACCTTTGTTAGCTCATAAATGTCATGTACTTAGCTTATTTTCATCCAAAATGACATAATAAGCTTACTTAGCTCTAAATTGACCTATTTTACCTAAGTTAGCTCTAAAATGACCTATACTTAGCTTTGTATCCTCCAAAATGACTTAAGTTAGCTCTAAGTAAGCTCTAATATGCTAAGTAGCTCTAATATGCTTAGTTCCTAGGTTAGCTCAATAATGACCTATACTTAGCTTACTTATGTAAAAAATGGCATAATTAGCTTACTTAGGTCAAAAATGGCAAAATAAACTTGGTAACCTAATAAATGTCATACACTTAGCTTATTTTCCTCCAAAATGACATAATAAGCTTACTTAGCTCTAAAATGATCCATTTTACCTAAGTTGGCTCTAAAATGACCTATACTTAGCTTTGTTTCCTCCAAAATGACCTAAGTTAGCTCTAATATGCTTAGTTACCTAGGTTAGCTCAATAATGACCTATACTTAGCTTACTTATGTCAAAATGGCATAATTAGCTTACTTAGGACAAAAATGGCATCATAACCTTGGTAACCTCATAAATTTCATATACTTAGCTTATTTTCCTACAAAATGATATAATAAGCTTACTTAGCTCCAAAATGATCCATTTTACTAAAGTTAGCTCTGAAATGACCTATACTTAGCTTTGTTTCCTCCAAAATGACCTAAGTTAGCTCTAATATGCTAAGTTAGCTCTAATATGCTTAGTTACCTAGGTTATCTTAATAATGACCTAGACTTATCTTACTTCCGTAAAAAATGGCATAATTAGCTTACTTAGGTCAAAATGGCATCATAACCTTGTGAAACACAAGTGCTCCCTGGGTGATTTTGGTAATTAATGTCAACATATCTCTTGTTGGACTAATACTTTCATCTAGTATATTTCAGATGATTTCAACAGTGGAGTGGCATGGACAAGAGGATGTGGAACCCCTTTTCAAGATGCTAAGGACAAAGATTGGCAAAAGCTCAAGACTCTTCATTTTCATTTTAGTGATCCAAGATCACATTGAGTCCATAGGAAAAGTCAATACTATTAAAAGGGGATGAGATGTTGCTTAATGGCTTGCTTGCTCAAAGTGCTTAGTGATATGCTCCAAAGCCCTCAACCACTTTCTCATTTCCACATATGTTCCAAACCTAAAGTCAAACTCGGCCCCACCGATTTGATCTATCCGGCGCCACCGAGTTCACTTGAGATAGCCACTGCCAGAAACCCTAATCAGTTCGGTCTCATCGATGGGATCTTGGACTCACCGAGATGGGCTTGCAAACTCTCTGTTGCCTGTTGCAATTATTTCAGTCTCATCGAGATATGCAATCGGTCCCACCGAGTCTGCTTGACCAACTCTCTGTTTTGCTTATTACCAAAATCGGTCTCACCGAGTTTGTGTAATTGGTCAAGCTGAGTTGAGGTTTTACCCTAACCCTAGCACATCGGTCCCACCGAGTTGATCATATCGGTCCCACCGAAAATCCTAACGTTCACGTTTTGAACTAAATCGGTCTGACCGAGTTTCTCGATTCGGTCCCACCGAGTTTGGTGAATTGTGTGTAATGGCTAGATTTTGTGTGGAGGCTATATATACCCCTCCACCCATCCTCCATTCGTGGAGAGAGCCATCAGAACGTGCCTACACTCCAACATTCATTTTCTGAAGAGAACCACCTACTCATGTGTTGGGACCAAGATATTCTAATCCAACCACAAGAATCTTGATCTCTAGCCTTCCCCAAGTTGCTTTCCACTCAAATAATCTTTCCACCAAATCCAAATCTGAGAGAGAGAGTTGAGTGTTGGGGAGACTATCATTTGAAGCACAAGAGCAAGGAGTTCATCATCAACACACTATCTATTACCTTTTGGAGAGTGGTGTCTCCTAGATTGGTTAGGTGTCACTTGGGAGCCTCCATCAAGATTGTGGAGTTGAACCAAGGAGTTTGTAAGGGCAAGTCAATCGCCTACTTCGTGAAGATCTACCCAAGTGAGGCAAGTCCTTATTGGGCGATGGCCATGGTGGGATAGACAAGGTTGCTTCTTCGTGAACCCTTCGTAGGTGGAGCCCTCCATGGACTCGCGCAAGCATTACTCGTCGTGGGTTGAAGTCTCCATCAACATGGATGTACGATAGCTCCACCTATTGAAACCACGCCAAAAATCCCCGTGTCTCCAATTACGTTTGCACACTCCAATCCCATCCCTTTACTTTCTTGCAACTTGCATGCTTTACTTTCCACTGCTCATATACTCTTGCCATGCTTGCTTGAAATGTATTGTGAATGTTTAAACTTGTGCTAAAACTCCACCTTAACTTGAAGAAATTAAAAACGGTTACTCTTCTTTGTTGAGGGTCTAATCACCCCCCTCTAGCACCTCTTCTCGATCCTTTCAATTGGTATAAGAGCATTGGTATCCATTTCTTTGGTTTAATCACCATTGGAGGAAGATGGACGAGTCTACGTTGGGGAGTCTTAGACGTAGAGTGCCTATACCTAATGGAGAGTTCTTTCATGAGTGGAAAATGAGATTCTTGAGATTTTCAATGTATATTATTTGAACAAGTACATTACTAGCCCTTGTGCGCCCTATGTTTATCCTTTGCATCCTACCCTTGATGAGTCTATTGACATGATCCGCAACCTTAGAACTGTCAATCTTATTACTAGAGGTTTGCCTAGAAATTTGTAGGTTGCTTGCCTACTCTTGATTGTGCCTACACTATATGGAGATTTCTTGAGGAACGTTTTCCAAACTATTCCTTGCAAAACTTAGATGAGATTCTTCACAAGTCTATTGCTTTGAGTAAGATGAATTCCAATGATCCTAAGTTTGGTGATTGTCTATTTGAGCTTACTAACCTTATGCATGCTAAAGGAGATGTTGGAATCATTAGAATTCATAAAGATGAACATTGTGATGATCATTTATCTAATGAATCACTCTCTCTAGGAATTGATCAATCACAAGACGATGTTGGACATGGATACTATGATGAGGATGATGATAGTGACTTTGATCTTGATGAGTCTATGAGACACTTTGGTCTTATGGCTAATCTTCGCGACTACATGGCTGGAGGAAAGGAATGGCTTCTTGATAGTGGATGTACCGATCACATGACCGGAGACAAGGATATGTTTCGTGAGCTTGCTGAAAACGATGACCCTCGAAAGTATGTCACCTTTGGTGATAACTCAAAGGGTAAGGTGGTTGGCCTTGGTAAGGTGGCCATCTCACATGATAGCTCCATACAAAATGTTATACTCGTTGAACCTCTTGGCTATAATTTACTTTCCGTATATAGACTTGCTGACTTTGGTTTCAATGTCCTATTTACTGAAGTAGATTGCCAAGTGTTTCGTAGAGATAATCATAAAATGGTCTTTAGCGTTATACGTAGAGGTGATCTATACATTGTTGATTTCACTAAAAAGGCTAAACCTAGAACTTGCTTAATTGCTAAATCTTCTAAAGGTTGGTTGTGGCATAGAAGGTTAGATCATGTGGGCATGCGAAATCTTGATAAGCTTATTAAAGGTGATCATGTCCTTGGAGTAAAAGATGTTATTTTGACAAGGATAGATTGTGTAGTGCTTGTCAACCAGGAAAGCAGGTTGGAGGAAGCCACCCTGTGAAGAACATCATGACCACGAGAAGACCGCTCGAGCTACTTCATATGGATCTCTTCGGTCCCAATGCCTATAAAAGTCTCGGTGGAAACTCATTGGTGTAGTCATACTCGATGATTTTTCAAGATTTACGTGGGTGTTCTTTCTTGATGATAAATCACAGGTCCAAAAGATCTTCAAGAACTTCGCTAGGAAGGCCCAAAATCAATTTGAAGTGAAGATCAAGAAGGTTCGCAGCGACAATGGAACGGAGTTCAAGAACACAAATGTGGATACCTTTCTTGACGAAGAAGGGATTTCACACGAGTTCTCGGCTACGTACATGCCTCAACAAAATGGAGTTGTTGAGAGGAAGAACCGGACTCTTATTGAGATGGCGAGAACGATGCGTGATGAGTACAAGATGCCAAAACACTTTTGGGGGAAGCGGTTGAGACAACTTGTCATGCAACAAATCGCTTGTATCTTCACAAGCTACTTGGCAAGACGGCATACGAGCTTCTCACCGGTAACAAACCCCAAGTTGGATACTTTCGAGTATTCGGCTCAAAGTGCTATATTCTTGATCAGCATCGTCGTTCTAAATTTGCTCCTAAATCTCATGAGGGTTTCCTACTCGGTTATGGCTCAAACTCTCACACTTACCGTTCTACAACAATTTCACCCGAAAGGTTGAAGAGACAGTAGATGTGAAGTTTGATGAATCTAACGGCTCACAAGTAGAGCAATTGCCAATTGATGTAGGAGATAAAGACCCTTCGGAAGCAATCCAAGACTTGTCTATTGGCAAGATTCTTCCAAGGAGGTGAAGGAGAGTACCTCGTCCGTCCAAGTGGAAGCTTCTACCTCACAACAAGGTGAACCAAGAGTTGACACGGAGGCATCCACAAGTGGGACACACCAAGATGAAGAAAACGAGGAAGTACACCAAGCTGAACCTCATCAACCTCCTTCTCCACCTTGACAAGAGAACGGCAACGTCAACAACGAAGAAGGCCAAGAGGAAGAACGAGATGATGAAGGAAATGTTCCACCCCGACCCAAGCAAAAGCTCTCACAAGTTAGAGCAAGAGTCTCAAGAGACCATCCCGTCGAACAAATCTTCAATGATATCCAAACCGGGAGAATTACTCGCTCTAAAACACGTTTGGCTAATTTTTGTGAACATTATTCATTCATCTCTAGCATTGAACCTATGAAGGTTGAAGAAGCATTAGAAGATCCGGATTGGATAAATGTCATGCATGAAGAGCTACACAACTTTGAGAGGAACCAAGTGTGGACATTGGTTGAGAAGCCCGACAACAACCACAACATCATCGGTACCAAATGGGTGTTTCACAACAAGCAAGACGAAGATGGACAAGTCGTTCACAACAAAGCACGTCTCGTCGCCCAAGGCTACACTCAAGTCGAAGGTATGGACTATGGTGATACATATGCCCCCGTTGCTAGACTTGAGTCCATCCGCATCTTACTTGCCTATTGTAATCACCATGATATTACCTTGTACCAAATGGATATTAAAATTGCTTTTCTAAATGGTGAAATTGAGGAGGAAGTTTATGTTAAACAACCTCCCGGCTTTGTGAATCCTAAGAAACCCGACCATGTTTACAAACTTCACAAAGCTCTTTATGGTCTTAAACAAGCTCCTAGAGTGTGGTATAAATGCTTGACCAAGTTCCTTATTGAAAAAGGCTTTGAGATTGGAAAAATTGATTCTACTCTTTTTACTAAAAGGTTTAATGGTGAATTATTTGTGTGCCAAATTTATGTTGATGGTAACATATTTGGTTCGACTAACCCCCACTTTAGTGAAATGTTTGGAAAGCTAATGTCGGAGAAGTTTGAGATGTCTATGATGAGCGAACCCAAGCTCTTTCTTGGTTTGCAAATCAAGCAAACTAAGGAGGGTACCTTTGTTTCTCAAACAAAGTATACCAAGGACTTATTCAAGAAGTTCAACATGCAAGAATGCAAAGGTATGAAAACACTCATGCCTACTAGTGGACATCTTGACTTGACTAAGGATGGCAAATTGGTTGACCAAAAGGTTTACCGCTCTATGATTGGTTCATTGTTATATCTACGTGCCTCCCGTCCCGATATTATGCTAAGTGTGTGCATGTGTGCATGATATCAAGTGGCCCCTAAAGAATGTCATCTTAAGGCTGTGAAAAAGATAGTGAGATACTTAATTCATACACCAAATTTTGGCATTTGGTATCCTAAGAGGTCCTCTTTTGATCTTGTTGGCTACTCCGATTCGGACTATGCCGGTGACAAGGTTGATAGAAAGTCCACTTCGGGTACTTGTCAATTTCTTGGTAGATCTCTTGTCTCTTGGTCCTCCAAGAAACAAAACTCGGTATCCTTATCCACCGCCGAAGCGGAATACATTGCCGCCGGTTCATGCTGTGCTCATCTACTTTGGATGACCCAAACTCTTAAAGATTATGGCATATATGTGAAACATGTTCCATTGCTTTGTGACAATGAAAGTGCTATTAAGATTGCTCACAACCTCATGCAGCATTCTCGAACTAAGCATATTGAAGTTCATCATCATTTCATTCGAGATCATGTTGCTAAAGGGGACATTGATCTTAAGCATGTTCATACCGATAAGCAATTGGCGAATATATTCACCAAACCGCTTGATGAGAAAGTATTTTGCCGTTTGAGAGGTGAATTGAACATCATTGATGCCTCAAATTTGGAGTAGAAACTCCATTTGGATACATGCAAGGCATGAGCCTTTGACTAATCCTTGATATTTCTCTTATGAAGATGATCATATGTCTTGGAAATATATTTGCACCCTTGCATGCTACCTAACCCTTGTAGGTACTTGGATGAATCTAAATCTATGAGATTGCAAATCACTCACATCTTGAGCAATCTATACATCACCAAGTCTCTACAATATGGTGGTTGAAGACAAGGAAGCATTAAACCTTTCAACATATCCTTTGACAATTTCTTTATATCAAATTTCATCTGGTATCAAATTTCATGAGTATCATTTTGGATACACGAGTGCTCTTCCTTGCAAGAGTAACCCATGTAGGTCGATGAACTCAAACTACAAGTGGTGCTCCCAACCATTGATGAGGTACATCAACCTTGAGCATCTCACACAAGTTCAACTACATGATCAAGATCAACACCACCACCCAAGGTATGTTATTCCATCTTAGAGAAGCTTTACCCCAAGTCATGGGTCAAAGCAACTCAACAAGATCCGAATACATCAAAATGCTTAAAAAAAAATGGTAACCCCATTTTGAGCTTAAATGATGAGTATGACCTATGATCAAGTGTTCTCACTTGACTCCTTAGTCAATATACTCTAACATAGGTGACTTTGTCGCCGACAAATTCTAGATGAAGTTCTCTAGTGTTTCTCTGTGTTCTTGCATTTGTCTCTTGCATGTTTGTTCCCTTCTTTAATAAAAAAACTTCATCTAGATTTCTTTTCTTTTTGTTTGTTATGTTCTGCATTCTCTGCATCCAATTCATTGCAAATCTTTCAGTTAATTCCTTGCAAATCTTTTGTGAGATCTTATTTGCCTAAGTAAGATGAGATGACAATTGTTCTCTCTGTGTGTTGAACTCGGACTCACCGGTTTGTCTCTTTCGGTCAAACCGAACTATCTCGGTGCCACCGAACAAAACAACTCGATGTTATTGATTTCAATGCTGAGAAGACACTTTGCCATTTGCATCCTGCATATTTGTTCCAGCTCCACTCGATGATTCTTGTCCTCTACCCGCATCACATTCTATATGCTTCTTTGCTATGTGACTCAAGGACCAAACCTTTTCTTCTCACACTCCAGAAGATCCCTTCTTGGAAATTGATGTCAAAGGTGGGAGAAAGAGATCACATGAAAGCTTAATCACATCAAAGGGAGAGATTTCTTAGTCTTCCCAGATGCTTGGTATTCAAAGAGGAGAGAAGTCACATGTCTTTAAGAGGGGAAAAGACATGTTAGTATGTGTTATGATTGTTTTGCTCTGATTTTCTTGTTTTGCTCTGATTTTCTTTTCCCTATCTTCTCCCATTATCCAATATAAGATTCAGGGGAAGAAAGACATCTAAGGAAAGGAAGTCTTTGAATTCATTGCATATATTTACTCTTTGGGGACATGTCTATATCCAATAGAGTACCTAGTACTCACTCTCTACATGTCATCCCAATCTTGGTACTCTTGTGGTTTGTTGTTTGCTCTGCTTAGTAGATGTTTCTGTGTTATCTAACCTTGTTTACTCAGGTTCATCTCTTCCGAAGCTAGCTCAAGACCACAAGGTAAGTATATGCATCACACTCATGTGCATGATGATCTCTTGCTGATGTACATATTATTTGCAAGAAGGACTCATGAACATGAAGGTATATTTCTAGTTTCTACACCATTTGCTCTGATGCATATAACCAAGATACATGTAACTCATTGCTTGCTCTGACATGCTTATGCTTTCACATGATCTTACATTCTATATTTACATGATGGCATACATGTAGGGGGAGCCTATGCATGTTACATGTCTTTCCAAAGCTTTACCTTTTATTCTTCATATCTTTATCTAAAGCTTTGATGTATGTTGTCATCAATTACCAAAAAGGGGGAGATTGAAAGCACAAGTGCTCCCTGGGTGATTTTGGTAATTAATGTCAACATATCTCTTGTTGGACTAATACTTTCATCTAGTATATTTTAGATGAGTTCAACAGTGGAGTGGCATGGACAAGAGTATGTGGAACCCCTTTCAAGATGCTAAGGACAAAGATTGGCAAAAGCTCAAGACTCTTCATTTTCATTTTAGTGATCCAAGATGACATTGAGTCCATAGGAAAAGCCAATACTATTAAAAGGGGATGAGATGTTGCTTAATGGCTTGCTTTCTCAAAGTGCTTAGTGATATGCTCCAAAGCCCTCAACCACTTTCTCATTTCCACACATGTCCCAAACCTAAAGTCAAACTCGCCCGCACCGATTTGATCTATCTGGCGCCACCGAGTTCACTTGACTTAGCCACTGCCAGAAACCCTAATCAGTTTGGTCTCACCAATGGGATCTCGGTCTCACCGAGATGGGCTTGCAAACTCTCTATTGCCTGTTGCCATTATTTTGGTCTCACCGAGATATGCAATCGGTCCCATCGAGTCTGCTTGACCAACTCTCTGTTTTGCTTATTACCAAAATCGGTCTCACCGAGTTTGTGTAATCGGTCAAACCGAGTTGAGGTTTTACCCTAACCCTAGCACATCGGTCCCACCGAGTTGATCATATCGGTCCTACCGAAAATCCTAACGTTCACATTTTGAACTAAATCGGTCTGACCGAGTTTCTCGATTCGGTCCCACCAAGTTTGGTGAATTATGTGTAATAGCTAGATTTTGTGTGTAGGCTATATATACCCCTCCACCCATCCTCCATTCGTGGAGAGAGCCATCGGAACATGCTTACACTTCCAGCATTCATTTTCTGAGAGAGAACCACCTACTCATGTGTTGAGACCAAGATATTCCAATCCAACCACAAGAATCTTGATCCCTAGCCTTCCCCAAGTTGCTTTCCACTCAAATCATCTTTCCTCCAAATCCAAATCCGTGAGAGAGAGTTGAGTGTTGGGGAGACTATCATTTGAAGCACAAGAGCAAGGAGTTCATCATCAACACACCATTTATTACCTTTTGGAGAGTGGTGTCTCCTAGATTGGTTAGGTGTCACTTGGGAGCCTCTGTCAAGATTGTGGAGTTGCACCAAGGAGTTTGTAAGGGCAAGGAGGTCGCCTACTTCGTGAAGATCTACCCAAGTGAGGCAAGTCCTTCGTGGGCGATGGCCATGGTGGGATAGACAAGGTTGCTTCTTCGTGGACCCTTCGTGGGTGGAGCCCTCCATGGACTCGCGCAACCGTTACCCTTCATGGGTTGAAGTATCCGTCAACGTGGATGTACGATAACACCACCTATCGGAACCACGCCAAAAATCTCCATGTCTCCAATTGCATTTGCACACACCAATCCTATCCCTTTACTTTCTTGCAACTTGCATGCTTTACTTTTCGCTGCTCATATACTCTTGCCATGCTTGCTTGAAATGTATTGTGAATGTCTAAACTTGTGCTAAAACTCCACCATAACTTGAAGAAATTAAAAACTGCTACTCTTCTTTGTTGAGGGTCTAATGACCCCCCCTCTAGACACCTCTTCTCGATCCTTTCACCTTGGTAACCTCATAAATGTCATATACTTCTTATTATTATTCTTCTTGTATTCTTCTTCTAACTTTATTATTTCCCATTTTGCAGATTTGATTCACTTCACGGAAGCTTGCATTGATGGAGTGCTTGTGTTTACTTTTTACTTTTAGTTCATATCGATGAACAATGTGGAACTTGCTACCTATATATGGATGGAACTATTGTAATATGGATGAAACTATGTATGTATGGATGGTGTTGGATATCATATATTTGCTATGAAAATGCTCGGTATAACAAAAAAAGAATAAAAGGGGGGCAATATAGGCACTTTGCCATCTGCCACCGGCGGCAAAGGGCTCTTTTCCGTCTGCCACCAACGACAAAGGTGACAAATGGGAGCAACATGTGCAGCCTGGGAGCACTATGTCTCACCCATTTGGTCATTATGCCGTCCGCTGGCAGACGGCAAAGGCAGACGGCAAAAAAAAAGAGCGGCGGACAGCAAAGACCGGGGAGGAGTGACATTAACCACGGGTCTGCTGATGTCAGGAAGCAGACAACAAAGGGGAGGGCACGTTTGCCGTCAGCCGGCAGACGGCAAAGTCTCCCGTTAGCCACCTAACCTGGCTAATGTTTATTCTTTGCCGTCCACTTTCTGTGCCGTCTACTTGGCAAGGAAAGCTGACGACAAAGGTCTTTGCTGTCCGCTATGCTAAAACAGACGGTAAAGAGGCTCTTTACCGTAACTTTCAGTGCCGAAAATGTTTGCCGACAGCGGCATACGACAAATTAGTTGATTCCTGTAGTGCTATATATTGATCATTGCCTGCATATCGTCATAATTATTTGAGGTTCTATCAATTGCCCAACAGTAATTAGTTTACCCAGCGTGTGCTATGATATGTCTCCAATGTACCTATAATTTTTCATTGTGCCATGCTATTATATTATCTGTTTTGGATGTTTTATATGCATTAATATGCTATTTTATATTATTTTTGGGACTAACCTATTAACCTAGAGCCCAGTGCCAGTTTATGTTTTTTCCTTGTTTTAGAGTTTCGTAGAAAAGAAATACCAAACGGAATAAAACTTTCGCAATGATTTTTCGTGGACCAGAAGACATCTAGAGGACTTGGAGTGCAAGTCCGAGAAGCCATGAGGTGGCCACAAGGACAGAGGGTGCGCCCCCACCCTTGTGGGCCCCTCGTGACTCCACCGACCTATTTCTTCCGCATATATATTCCCATATATCAAAAAACAACAAGGGGAGCCACGAAAACACTTTTCCACCGCCGCAACCTTTTGTATCTGTGAGATCCCATCTAGGGGCCTTTTCCAACGTGCTGCCAGAGGGGGATTCGATCATGGAGGGCTTCTACATCAACACCATTGCCCTTCCGATGAAGCGTGAGTAGTTTACCACAGACCTATGGGTCCATAGCTAGCAGCTACATGGCTTCTTCTCTCTCTTTGATTCTCAATACCATGTTCTCCTCGATGTTCTTGGAGATCTATTTGATATAATACTTTTTTGCGGTGTGTTTTCCGAGATCTAATGAATTGTGGATTTATGATCAGCTTCTATGAATATCATTTGAATCTTTTCTGTATTCTTATATGCATGATTTGATATCTTTGCAAGTCTCTTCGAACTATCGATTTGGTTTGGCCAACTAGATTGGTTTTTCTTGCAACGGGAGAAGTTCTTAGCTTTGGGTTCAATCTTGCGGTGTCCTTTCCCAGTGACAGTAGGGACAGCAAGGCACGTATTGTATTGTTGCCATCGAGGATAAAAAGATGGGGTTTACATCATATTGCTTGAGTTTATTCCTCTACATCATGTCGTCTTACTTAAAGCATTACTCTGTTCTTCATGAACTTAATACTCTAGATGCAGGCAGGAGTCGGTCGATGTGTGGAGTAATAGTAGTAGATGCAGGCAGGAGTCGGTCTACTTGACACGGACGTGATGCCTATATTCATGATCATTGCCTTAGATATTTTCATAACTTTGCGTTTTTCTATCAATTGCTTGGCAGTAATTTGTTCACCCACCATAATATTTTCTATCTTGAGAGAAGCCTCTAGTGAAACTATGGCCCCCGGGTCTATTTTCCATCATATAAGTTTCCGATCTATAATATTAGTTTCTGATTTACTTCCTTTTCAATATTTTACTTTCCGATCTATAAACAAAAAATATTTACTTTACCCTTTATCTATGTCTATCAGGTCTCACTTTTGCAAGTAACCGTGAAGAGATTGACAACTCGTGTATCAAGTTGGGTGCAAGTTGCTTGATTGTTTGTGCAGGTATTCGCTGACTTGTGCGTTATCTCCTACTGGATTGATACCTTGGTTCTCAAACTGGGGGAAATACTTACTCTACTTTGCTGCATCACCCTTTCCTCATCAAGTAAAAAACCAACGCAAGCTCAAGAAGTAGCATGCTATTTTTTGAGAGAAGCCACTAGTGAAATCTACGGCCCCCGGGTCTATTCTTTATCATATTTGCTTTCCGATCTATTATTTGCCTTTGAGATATATTTTTCTTTTCTTTTATTTTCAGATCTGTTATTCCAAAAACCCGAAAATACTTTGTTGCACTTTTTAGTTGCATAATTTATTTCGTGTTTATTTGAGATCTATTTATCCAATTTATCACAATTTGATCACTCAACTTGACAATTTCCTACGCCGTTACCCGTAAGAGGGATTGACAACCCCTCATAAGTGTTGGGTTGCAAGTATTTGTTCTGTGTGTGTAGGTACAATTTACATAGTGTTGCTTGGTTCTCCTACTGGATTGATACCTTGGTTTCATAAGAGGGAAATACCTACCATAGTTGTGCTGCATCATCCCTTCCTCTTTGGGGAAATACCGACGTAGTTCAAGCGACATCAAAAGGAATTTTTGGCACCGTTGCCAAGGAGGATCAAGTCAAGATAGTCTCTCGACCACTCGCCAATTTCTGGCACCGTTGCCGGGGAGACATCATCAACATCTACCAGGTTTTCCTCTCGTTTTCCTCTCCCCCACTTCTAAAACGATTTTTGAAAAGATTTGCCTTTTTATTCGCCCTTCTTTCGTTCGCTTGCTCATTTGCTATCTTTGCTTGTGTTACCATGTGCCTTCTTTTTGCTTGCATCTTTGCTTGCTAAAAGTTTATGGATCCTCATCCACTTGCTAATATTTTTAAAAGATCCAATTATGATGAACCAATTGCTAGTGAGTTGAGTGCACTAGATTATCTTTATGAGGTTTTGCTTGAAATTCGTGAATCTAAAAATTGTGATGAAGTGTTGAAAGATGAAATTTATGAAGTGATTCATGATAGCTCCTTGAATGAAAAGCATGATTGCAATGACATTAGTATAAATTCTATTAATGAAAATTGTGTTAATGATATGCAAAACCCTAAGCTTGGGGATGCTAGTTTTGCTATGTCCACTACTTATTGCAATGATCATGATTGGGGTGATTCTTCTTATAATCTTGAAAATTTATTTAAGCTCCATGATGAATATGAAATTGATAATAATGTTTGCAATAATATTGAAAGTGGGTTTGGAAGAGTGTCAACTTTAGACCCCACATATTTGGAGTATGATCAACCATATGAATTTTTGATAAAAGTGGGTTTGGAGAGGTCATGACTTTGTTTGATGATAATCCCACTATTTTGGAAGAGTGTCAACTTTGCATGCATGTGGATCATGAAGAGAATAATTTTAGTTATATTGTTGAATTTGAATATGATCCCACATGTAATTATTATGAGAGAGGAAAATATGGTTGTAGAAATTTTCATGTTACAAAATTACCTATGTTGAAATTGCTATTGTTTCTTTCTTCTTCCTTGCATATGGTAGTTTTTGCTTGTCTTGATAATTTGTTTGCTTATATAATTCCTATTCATAGGAAGTATGTTAGACATAGATATGATTGTCACGTGTTTTATGATGCTCTCTTTATGCTTCAATGCCTAGCTAAGGGCGTTAAACAATAGCGCTTGTTGGGAGGCAACCCAAATTTATTTTAGGTTTTGCTTTTTAGGTTTTGTTTTGCATTAAATAATTCATCTAGACTCTGGTTAGATGTGATTTTGTGTTTTAATTAGTGTTTCTGCCAAGTAAGACCTTTGGGATAGCTTACGGTGATAGTTGATTTGATCTTGCTGAAAAATAGAAACTTTTGTGCTCAGGAAAACAATTCTCGTTTTTAACAGAAGTGTGATAAAATATTGATTCTTTTTGAAGAAGATTTATAAACAAATTTCTTAGGTTGTCCTAATTTTTCAGAATTTTTGGAGTTACATAAGTATTCTAAATATCCAGGTTGCTACAGACTGTTCTGTTTTTGATAGATTCTCTTTTCTATGTGTTGTTTGCTTATCTTGATGAATCTATGGCTAGTATCGAGGGGTATGAATCATGGAAAAGTTGGAATACAGTAGATATTACACCAATATAAATAAAGAATGAGTTCACAACAGTACCAAAAGTGGTGATTTATTTTCTTATACTAACGGAGCTTATGAGATTTTCTGTTGAGTTTTATGTTGTGAAGTTTTCAAGTTTTGGGTAAGGATTTGATGGACTACGGAATAAGGAGTGGAAAGAGCCTAATCTTGGGGATGCCCAAGCCACCACAAGGTAATATTCAAGGACAACCAAGAGCCTAAGCTTGGGGATGCCCTGGAAGGCATCGCCTCTTTCGTCTTCGTCTATCGGTAACTTTACTTGAGGCTATATGTTTATTCACCACATGATATGTGTTTTGCTTAGAGTGTCTTGTATGATTTGAGTCTTTGCTTTTTATCTTACCACAATCATCCTTGCTATACACTCCTTTTGAGAGAGACACGCATGGATCATGATTTATTAGAATACTCTATGTGCTTCACTTATATCTTTTAAGCTAGGCAATATTGCTCTAGTGCTTCACTTATATCCTTTTAGATCACGGCGGTGGTTCTATTTAATAGAAATTAACAAAATTTCGTGCTTCACTTATACTATTTTGAGAGTCTCTAAACAGCCTGGTACTTTGCTCTGGTTATAAATTTAGTCCTAATATGATAGGCATCCAAGAGGGGTATAATAAAAACTTTCATATAAAGTGCATTGAATACTATGAGAAGTTTGATTCCTTATGATTATTTTGAGATATGAAGATGGTGATATTAGAGTCATGCTAGTAAGTAATTGTGAATTTGAGAAATACTTGTGTTAAAGTTTGTGATTCCCGTAGCATGCACGTATGGTGAACCGTTATGTGATGAAGTCGGAGCATGATTTATTTATTGATTGTCTTCCTTATGAGTGGTCGGGGACGAGAGATGGTCTTTTCCTACTAATCTATCCTCCTAGGAGCATGTGCGTAGTACTTCGTTTCGATAACTAATAGATTTCTGCAATAAGTATATGAGTTCATTATGACTAATGTTGATTCCATGGATTATATGCACTCTCACCGTTCCACCATTGCTAGCCCCTCTAGTGCTACGCAACTTTCGCCAGTACCGTAAACCCACCGTATACCTTCCTCAAAACAGCCACCATACCTACCTATTATGGCATTTCCATAGCCATTCCGAGATATATTGCCATGCAACTTTTCACCGTTCCGTCTATTATGACACACCCCATCATTGTCATATTGCTTTGCATGATCATGTAGTTGACATCGTATTTTTGGCAAAGCCACCTTTCATAATTATTTCATACATGTCACTCTTGATTCATTGCACATCCCGGTACACCGCCGGAGGCATTCATATAGAGTCATATTTTGTTCTAAGTATCGAGTTGTAATTCTTGAGTTGTAAGTAAATAAAAGTGTGATGATCTTCATTATTAGGGCATTGTCCCATGTGAGGAAAGGATGATAGAGACTATGATTCCCCCACAAGTCGGGATGAGACTCCAGACGAAAAAAAGAGGCCAAAAAATGAGAAAAGGCCCATTAAAAAAATGAGAGAAAAGAGAGAAGGGGCAATGCTACTATCCTTTTACCACACTTGTGCTTCAAAGTAGCACCATGATCTTCATGATAGAGAGTCTCCTATACTGTCACTTTCATATACTAGTGGGAATTTTTCATTATATAACTTGGCTTGTATATTCCAATGATGGGCTTCCTCAAATTGCCCTAGGTCTTCGTGAGCAAGTTGGATGCACACCCACTTAGTTTCTTTTTGAGCTTTCATACACTTATGGTTCTAGTGCATCCGTTGCATGGCAATCCCTACTCACTCACATTGATATCTATTGATGGGCATCTCCATAGCCCGCTGATACGCCTTGTTGATGTGATACTATCTCCTTCCTTTTGTCTTCTCCACAACCACCGTCTATTCCACCTATAGTGCTATGTCCATGGCTCACGCTCATGTATTGCGTGAAAGTTGAAAAAGTTTGAGAACATCAAAAGTATGACACAATTGCTTGGCTTGTTATCAGGGTTGTGCGTGATTTAAATATTTTGTGTGATCAAGATGGAGTATAGCTAGACTATATGATTTTGTAGGGATAATATTTCTTTGGCCATGTTATTTTGAGAAGACATAATTGCCTTGTTAGTATGCTTGAAGTATTATTGTTTTTATGTCAATATTAAACTTTTGTTTTGAATCATACGGATCTAAACATTCATGCCACAATAAAGAAATTACATGGATAAATATGTTAGGTAGAATTCCACATCAAAATTCTGTTTTTATTATTGAGGACGAGCAGGAATTAAGCTTGGGGATGCTTGATACGTCTCCAACATATCTATAATTTTTTATTGTTCCATGCTATTATATTATCTGTTTTGGATGTTTTCTATGCATTAATATGCTATTTTATATTATTTTTGGACTAACCTATTAACCTAGAGCCCATTACCAGTTTCTTTTTTTCCCTTGTTTTAGAATTTCGCAGAAAAGGAATACCAAATGGAGTCCAAACGGAATAAAACTTTCGCTATGATTTTTCTTGGACTAGAAGACACCCAGAGGACTTGGAATGCAAGCCAGAGAAGCCACGAGGCAGCCATAAGGACGGAGGGCTCGCCCAGGGGGTAGGGCATGCCCCCACCCTTGTGGGCCTCTCGTGACTCCACCAACCTATTTCTTCTGCCTATATATTCCCATATATCCCAAAAACAACAAGGGGTGCCACGAAAACACTTTTTTACCGCCGCAACCTTCTGTATCTGTGAGATCCCATCTAGGGGCCTTTTTCGGCATCCTGTCGGAGGGGGATTCGATCATGGAGGACTTCTACATCAACATCATTGCCCGTCCGATGAACCGTGAGTAGTTTACCACAGACCTACGGGTCCATAGCTAGCAGCTAGATGGCTTCTTCGCTCTCTTTGATTCTCAGTAATATGTTCTCCTTGATGTTCTTGGAGATCTATTTGATGTAATACTTTTTTGCGGTGTGTTTGCCGAGTTCCGATGAATTGTTGATTTATGATCAACTTACCTATGAATACCATTTGAATCTTCTCTGAATTCTTATATGCATGATTTGATATCTTTGCAAGTCTCTTCGAACTATCGATTTGGTTTGGCCAAGTAGATTGGTTTTTCTTGCAATTGGAGAAGTTCTTAGCTTTGGGTTCAATCTTGTGGTGTCCTTTCCCGGTGATAGTAGGGGCAGCAAGGCACGTATTGTAGTGTTGCCATCGAGGATAAAAATATGGGGCTTACATCTTATTGCTTGAGTTTATTCCTCTACATCATGTCATCTTACTTAAAGTGTTACTACGTTCTTCATGAACTTAATACTCTGGATGCAGGCAGGAGTCGGTCGATGTGTGGAGTAATAGTAGTAGATGCAGGCAGGAGTCGGTCTACTTGACACGGATGTGATGCCTATATTCATGATCATTAATTGCCTTAGATATCGTCATAAGTGTCGGGTTGCAAGTATTTGTTCTTTGTGTGTAGGTACCGTTTACATAGTGTTCTTGGTTCTCTTACTAGATTGATACCTTGGTTTCATAATTGAGGGAAATACCTACCGTAGTTGTGCTGCATTATCCCTTCCTCTTTGGGGAAATACCGACGTAGTCCAAGCGACATTGGAAGGAATTTTTGGCACCGTTGCCAAGGAGGACCAAGTCAAGATAGTCTCCCGACAAATCGCCAATTTCTGGCACCGTTGCCGGGGAGACATCATCATCATCTATCTGGTTCCTAATCACAAATCTCATTTTCTTGCAAATTACATTATTTGCCATTTGCCTCTCATTTTCATCTCCCCCACTTCATAACATTTGTTGTTTTATTCGCCCTCTTTTTCGTTCGCCGTTTTCTCGTTGGATCTGTTTTTGTGTCACACTACAAAAAAAGACACATCCGTGACATTTTGGGCCGAACGAAATTTTTTCTGTCATGCTTATGACACTTCTATGACGATAATGTATCATCATAGATGTGGTGGGCTCCTACTTCTATGAGAAAAAAACATGATAGAAAATGGGTTTTTCGTCCTGGGCGGGCTGGAGACGCTGTTGCATGACATTCTTTGGGCCGTCCATGATTGAAAAAACCGTGGTAGAAGCGAGGGCGAGGAAAATATCGGGGAGTTCCCGGTTACGGTGGGTAGTCGGGGGCCGAGCGATGCGCGTTTCTCTCGTACACGTACGCGCGTGGGTGCGAGGCGTTGGGGTCTAACTGAACCCGAGCGAGGCGTTCGCCTACTGAACCTGAGCGATTGCACTGTAGGCTACGCGTTACTGAACCCGAGCGATCGATCGACCCTTGGCTGTTAACTGAACCCGATATAGTGATTCCTTCGCTACTGGTGCTAACTGAAGCCGATCGAACCTGTTGCCTCTTGATGAACAGTGAGCGCTGTTGGGGGGTTGGATGAACAGTTCCTGATGGGGGTTGGATGAACAGGACCCCGTGGTAGTAGAGGTCGTCGCCGCTGGATGAACGGGACCATGATCGAGCCGGTTGGGGGTGGATGAACAGGACCCCGTGGAGGGCTGGTTGAACAGTACCGGTGGAGGGCTAGATGAACGGTAGCCCGTGGAGGGGTGGTTGAACAGGACCCCGTGGAGAGGGCTGGTTGAACAGTAGCCGGTGGAGGAGCGGTGGAGGCTGGATGAACAGGAGCCCGTGGATGAACAGTCGCAGGTGGAGGCTGGAAGAGGTTGACGGTGGATGAACAGTAGCCCTTGGAGGCTGGAGGAGGTTAATAGTGGAGATCAATAGTAGCCCGTGGAGTCCCGTTTTGCGGTACGCCACACCCCTCCTGATGAACAGGACCCCCGTTTCGACCGTAGCGCTCCAACACAAGTCCGTTTCCTTCATTTTGGGGTATGCCACACCCCTCCCAATCAACATGACCCCGTTTCGACCGTAGGAGGTCGAAGAGAAGTCTGTTTCCTCCAGTTTGCGGTACGCCACACCCCTCCCGGTGAACAGGATCCCGTTTTGACCATAGGCGGTCGAACACAAGGCTGTTTCATCCATTCTGCGGTACGCCAGGCCTCGTTTCGATCGGCTGTTCCATCCAAGCCGGTTGGCTCCCGATGAACACGACGCATTCCATTCTGACCCAGCCGGTTGGCGGACGATGAATAGGACGCCGTCGCTGCCTCTCCATGTACACGAGCCCTGGCCATACGTATGCGCGAGTAGGCGTTCGAGACCCCACCCTTATGTACGTACATGGCCGTATTTACTTTCTTGCACCCTGGTTGTACATATGTGTACATGCTACGTGCGCGCCTCTACTATGACACGTGCACGTTCCTTACTCGGCTACGGTTCATCGTTGCAGCTTGGAGACAGACTGATCGACCAGTATGTACGTACACGTTGGCGACCAGAATGACAACACTACTTACGCGTCAACCAGGTGGGTCCCGACTGTCAAGCACTTCCTTGTGTGCGAAGAGGTAGCATGTGGGTCCCAGCAGTCAGGGGGATTTTTTTTCGTGAAATACGATGGCCCGTTCGGTGGGTCCCTGCTGTCAGGTGGAGGAATCATTATTTTGCGCGTAATAAGGTTACAGTTCCTTGCTGCGGCCGTGGACCCAGCTGTCAGCCTCTCCACGTACAGTACTCCACCGATGGAAGTCGTTCCTTGACCACATTGACCACGCCGTGCCGAGAGCACCAAGGTGGTGGACGACGACGAGGCCTAGCAAGGGGACAACACGAAGCTGGGGAAGATGCGGCAGTGGATGCCCACGCGGAGAGGAGTACGAGGGTTCACTGGTTCGCCTGCGGTGTGAGGCTGCCGTCGCCGCAGAATAACAGGGGGTGTGGGTGAGTAGAGGGATGGTGTAACACCCCGGATGTAACTTTCCATATTTGTAACTCCAACTCTTGCCATTTCGGCTATGTGTTATGATATTCCCTCCGTGGTCGGGTTTTCTTTGTCGTTTTACATTTTGTTCATGTCATGCATCTCATATCATGTCATCATGTGCATTGCATTTGCATACGTGTTCGTCTTTTGCATCCGAGCATTTTCCCCGTTGTCCGTTTTGCAATCCGGCACTCCCACCTCCTCCGGCGCACCCCTTTTGTTTTCCTTTCGTGAGTGGGTGTTGAACGTTCTCGGAATGGACCGAGTCTTGTCAAGTGGCCTTGGTATACCACCGGGAGACCACCGGTCAAGTTTCGTTCCATTTGGAGGTCGTTTGGTACTCCAACGGTTAACCGGGTAACCGCAAAGTCCGTTTGTGTGTGCAGCAAAAAACCCCTCTCTAAACAGCCCAAAACCCAGCAAACTCACTTCCATGCTCTAGGTCGTTCGATCACGATCGTGTGGGCGAAAACCGCACCTCATTTGGACTCTCCTAGCTCCCTCTACCTATATATTTGCATCCCTCCCGAAATACATTCGCAGTCCAAACCCTAGAAAAACTCCTCCCGTCGTCATCGGACACGTCCAGCCGCCACCGGACGGATCCCGCCGCCGCCCCGCGCGACTCGTAGCGCGCCACGTGGCCCCGGCCACCGCCCGTACACCGCGGCCCGCCGAGGCCCGCAGCCGGCCCCCGCGGGCCCGTGCGCCCCGAGCCGCCGCCGCCCTTCGTCCCCCCGCGCGCGCGCCCTCCTGCGCCGGCGCCGCCGTGCCTCGCCGCTCCGCCGTTCGCCGGCCGCCGCCACCAACGCCGCTGACTCGCCCCGCCGTCCCCGAGCTCTGGCAGCCCGCAGGACCCCGCGCCCAGCGCTCGACGCCGCCGCTCCGGTGTCCCCCCTCCGGTCTCCCTCGCCGTCCTCTCCCTCGCCGTCCTCTCCCCGAGCTCCGGCGAGCTCGAGCAGCAACTTCGGCGAGCCACCAAGCTCGATCCCGATCCAGTCAACGCCCTAGGTTGACTTCTCCTCTCCCCCGATTTTCTCCAAGTCTTGTGTTTTATCATTCTGTGGCATACTTCGACGCATCATAACTCTCTGCATATAGCTCCGTTTCGTGCGTGTAATATATCGGTATGTTCTTCTCGTGATGCTCTACATTTTGTTCCATTGAACCATGTTCATTTGAGTCCATCTTGATGCCCAAATCTCTGGTGCAAGAGTGCTAGTTGCTGTTATCTGCTGTTACTTTTCAGAACATGAGGATTTGTTATTTTTGTGGCATTTAATCTGTGCATCTTATGAGTATGAGCTCTACATGTGTTTTGTTGTATGCCATGCCATATTTACAGAGGTGTATGACACGTATTTTTGTGATCTCTGTGGTGACTATCACAAGCATGCAAACTAGGCTTCGTGATGTTTCTGATTTCAGAGACTTAGTAAATTTACCGTCTGTGACTGCTGTTATTTTGTTGCTATGTATCCATGTGGCTACAGAGAGATCTATGCTTATTTTGGAGATGTTCAGTAAGGATGTTTTGTAGATATTGTTATAATTGATCCATTCCTTCCCTTGTTTGCAATTATGGGGTGCCATAGCATGACTCAATCTTGCTCTACTTTTGCTATAAAATATTTCTGGCAGATTCTTAACATGATATTCAATTTTGCCAAGCTTGTTGTAGTTGTTTCATCCATGCTATGTATTTGTTCTTGCTATGGTTAGCTTCATAAACGTGCCATCTTGCTGTAGGTATGCTTTTTTTGTCATGCATTGCTTTGTGGTGAGTGCATCAAGCTCATCAAGATGCCTTCATATTATTGTTTCTGCCATGCTCTGTTTCTGCCAAGTCTGAAACCTGTTAACGAAACTTGCTATGTTTACATGGTTGCCATGATATCTTCTGGTCCTTTTTGGCTTATGGTCAGTAAGGGACTTTTGTCATATGCATTTAGTAAAATACTGACATGCCTTGTTTTGCCATGTTAAGTTCCTGTAGCATGTTCATTTCGTGCTCTGAACATTGCTACCTGATGCTGTTTCAGTCATGTCTTGTAATTTCACCAAGTCTGTGAACCTGTTATCTTTTGCACTTTTGCCATGCTTGTTTGAACCTGTTATGTTGTGATCTAGCCGTAGCAGCATCTCCTGTAGATTACTGTCATATGCTTTTTTGCTATGTTGGAGTGCTGTAGCATTGTTACTTGTTGCATTTTAAGTGCTATCATGCTGTTAATCGCAGATTCGTGTCATTCTTGTTTTGCTTGCCATTTGCAAACCGTGCATCCGTTTCTGGTGATCTTTATATCAATTTCAACCGAAATCATCTCACCTTTCCAGTGGCATGCTTGGTTTGCCAAGTTACTGCCTTGTTCATCATTTTCCTTCCGGAGCACGTATATGCATCGCATATCATATCTTGCATATCATACATGTTTTGCATCATGTTGTTTGTGCATTTCCCGTGGTTGATTGTGGTTCCATTGTTTGTGTTCTTGTTTTGGGTAGAGCCGGGAGACGAGTTCGTGAACGAGGAACCTGTTGAGTACGCTTACGAGGATCATGCTTTCGTCAACTCTGAGAACCTTGCAGGCAAGATGACCACACCCTCGAAATCACTTCTATCTTTGCTTTACTAGTTGTTCGCTCTATTGCCATGCTGCGCTACCTACCACTTGCTATATCATGCCTCCCATATTGCCATGTCAGCCTCTAACCATCATTTTCCTAGCAAACCGTTGTTTGGCTAAGTTACCGCTTTTGCTCAGCCCTTCTTATAGCGTTGCTAGTTGCAGGTGAAGTTGAAGTTGGTTCCATGTTGGAACATGGATATTTTTTGGAATATCACAATATATCTTATTTATTAATGCATCTATATATTTGGTAAAGGGTGGAAGGCTCGACCTTGTGCCTGGTGTTTTGTTCCACTCTTGCCGCCCTAGTTTCCGTCATACCTGTCGTGGAATTGTCACGGCAGATGTCCTCGTGCAAGGACTTAGTCGTGGAGCCATTGCAGCTAGGGAGCTTAAAGGGGTTAAGCGGGACAAGGGACACGAGAATTATACTGGTTCGGCCCCTTACGGTGAAGGTAAAAGCCTACGTCCAGTTGAGGTGGTATTACTTAAGGTTTCGATGACCAGGGAGCTAAATCGCTATGCCTGGCTATCGATCTGTTGTCTCTCTCCTTGAACCGCCGCCGGGTCGTCCCTTTAAATAGAGAGGTTGACGCCCCGGTGGCTCTCAGAGTTTCGGGCCGGCTTATAACAGTGTCCGGCTCGGACTCTTAGCTATTCTTGCGTTACACTACAAGTCTTGCCATAACGGCGGTTCATCACTACAGGCCTTAAGCCGCCTCCGGGTCTTAAGCCCATTATTGACCCGCCTTCCGCAAGATTGGTACTGGGCTTCACGTGATGATCATTGTAACGTAACCCGGCCCCTCCTGGGCGGGTGACTCTAATGGTTATATCCTCAACATTAGGCCTCAGATTGATTTGAACCGGTTCACGTCAATCTTCAAAATCTTCCGGCTTGTGCTTGTGCAAAGGTTATAACCCGCCATGACGTCATCTTCTGGATTCTTGGTAACCCACCATGACGTCATATTCCATTAAATTCATTTTTTATTCTTTCATATCCCAACGGATCTTATCTTTAATGACCATCCTGAAAATCGAGGCGTTTCTGCGGCAAGATAATCACGTCTTCAGCCTCCTCGTTTCTCGCGCCCATTTAACAGCCGTCCCTTATAAATAGGTCCGGCCCATAAGCCTTCGTCACTCTTCTCCTCCATCGTCTTCCTCCTCTGACGCTCCAGAGCCCGAGCTCCGCCGCTGCCGCCGCGCACCTCGTCTTCACCGACCAAGGCCGCTGCATCAACCTGTCTTGACCAGAAACCTGCGGCGCACCCTCTGCTGCTCATCAGCACCAGTAAGTCCTCGCAGTCCCGTACCTTAGATCCGCATTAGGGCTCGCGAGTTCTCTGTGTTCTTCGTAGTTCATCGTGATTTCTTCATAGTTCTGCCACCGAGGTTCCTTTTGATCCAAAAACGGTACAGACTCCCTGCGGTAGTAGTTTCTCACTCATTTTTATGCTAGTAGATCCCTTTTGTCCGCAAAAAGATCCCGTTTAGAGCTTATGAACTTCTCTGTATCAGCTTTTTAGGTCTAGAAATTTTTCCTTTCTGGATGACCGTTTGATCCAAAATAATCCCTGCAATATGTGAAACTTGTTCATGCAACACTTAGACAAAAACGACATCTGTTAGCCATGGCGGCTCATATCGCCGCCTTAAAGAAACCATGCTTTGTGAAATTTCCGGCTTACTCATAATAGAGTTAAATAACTTAAATTGCTTATAATACCCACGGCGGCTTAAATAACCTGACACAATTAGTCATATATCTTTAGGCCCCTTCATAAGCCGCCATCTTGAATACTGAACTGAAATCTTCCTCCGGCTTAAATTTGAACCGGAACTTTTCTTTTGTCATAGGCTTCCATCTTTCACAATGCCGCCCAAGGCTCCCAAGGCTCCCATTATGTGCAACTGGGTGAGATCCAACGTTACTGATAATACCTTAGATGACTTCGTGAAAACGGGTTACCTGCCTAAGAAGGAGGTCATGTCCTATCGTGCCCCTGACCCGTCCGAAGAAAGACCTCAACCAAGAGACGGAGAGGTTGTTATATTTGCTGATCACATGAGCCGGGGTTTTGCACCTCCCGGCTCAAAATTCTTCAGAGATGTTCTGCACTTTTTCGATCTGCGACCTCAAGACATTTGACCCAATTCCGTGTCGAACATTTGTAACTTCCAAGTGTTCTGTGAGGTGTACCTTGGAGAAGAGCCCAGCCTACTGCTCTTTAGGGAGCTGTTTTATCTGAACCGCCAGAACGAGTGTGCCAACGGGCCTAGCTTGGAACTTGGCGGAATTTCAATCCAACGACGGAGAGATTGTCTTTTTCCTTATGCTGAGCTGCCCAGCCACCCAAAAGATTGGAACCAGGCATGGTTCTACCGCCAGGAGACCTCTCCGGCTAACGAGAACCCTCTGCCCGGTTTTCGTGCCCTGCATCTGGAGTCAAATCACCCCCTGCCAGACAAATTATCTCTAGCTGAGCGTCAACCACTTATCCCCACCATCAACAAGATCAAAGCTCTTCTGGGAAACGGCCTTAACGGCGTTGATCTGGTCCGGGTCTGGATTGCTTGGCGGGTGATTCCTCTAAGCCGCCGCCCCGGCTTAATGTGTGATTACACGGGCCGGAAGGATGATCTTCTTCGGCACAGCCCCAACGATTTACCTGAGGACGTCGTTGATGACATGACCAAGTCCCTTCTGAACGAGAGCATAGTAGATTGTGGGAGGATAGGCTTAAGTCCCTTCTGCAAAGCTAATCCGGCTCTGGCGGTAAGCTACTGATCTGAACACCTTACTTTCCATTTTAACAATTTTCGTCTTAACTTCAAGAAACCTTTGTTGTATTTTTCAGGCTAATGACAAGTTCTGGAAGGTCAAGTATGACCATGAAGCTGCTAAGAAAGCCAGGAAGGTTAAGAAAGCCGCCAGGAGAGCCGCTCCCCGCAAGAAGGGGAGTAAGCCTAGCGCCTCAGACCCGCTTCAGCTGGATGACACCTCCGAGTCAGAGGTAGCCCTTGATTTTTTAGGCTCTTCTTTTGTTTTTTGTTTGTTTTTAACCACCTTATTGACACTAATTATCAGCAGGAGGATACCGGAGCGAGTAACACGGTGATTGAAGAGGTAACTATACTTTCCTCCGACTCGGAGCCCTTGCCAAGGCTGAAAGTCCAAAGAGTAACCCGGAAAGTAAGATTTTCACATCCTTTACCTTATCAAGATCCTCAATTTCTTTTGAAGCGATAGATTCATGAAAGCCGGAGGCAAACCCGGACCAACAAGGATGCAGACCTCTCCTCCGGCTTACCTGAAGCATCAAGGAAGCGCCGGACCGAGGTTATCTCCAACTTATATCCTTTTCATCCTTTGGCGGGCATCACTCGTCAACCACTCAATTCGTCTGATTCAAACTATCAGGAAACTTCACCTTCCTCCGGGGACTCCATGCAATCTAACTTGCCGGCTTTCAAGACCGCACCCGGATAATAATGACCAGCTTATTTTGTGCTTATCTTACTCATGTTTTTGCACTAACCTTTTGACTTTTAGTGCACAAGCAAAGCTCAGCAAGAGGGCAAAGAAAAGTAAACCGGTCGAAGAGCTGGTCTTAACTGAACCGGAGGCTTCTGCTCATGAGCCGTCGTCTGCCTCAGCTCCTGAAACCACCGCTCCAACTGAAGAACAAGTCATGGAGGGTTCTGATAACCCAGAGATCCCCAGCCCAGCTCAACCGGCCGATGACCTGGACGTTGTAATCACCCGGACAGAGTTTGTCGAGCCAGGAAGACCCACTGTGCTGGCTAGATGCTCTGCCAAGGAAGAACTGCTGGAGCGCCGCAGGGCCAGGCTGGATATCACTGACTATGCTAACTTGAGCATTGGAGATATTGTCGCTGGTTATATTGGTAAAGTGCACAACAGCCAGGACCTGGAAATTGACATGGTGAAGCAGATCCAACAAAAATCTGAGGTACAACTCTCTTGCTTACTCCATAGTCATCCTTACCATGCTAGCCCCCAAGTCTATTACTTATGGTAGAATATGTTGTAAACTTAATACCGGCTTAATAACTACTGCAAGAAAACCGGCTTACCTGGTACCACTCAAGGGCCGGCTTAAACAACATAGTTCACCCGATTCTTTCCTTACTTTAACCAAGTAGTTGAGCAACTTGACACATTAGCCCCCAAGTGCCAAGCACCTTTGCCTGCAAAGTGCTTGGGACTTATTCTCATGAACTGGCACTGTAAATAGAACTTCTCAGTCTACATTAGCCCCCCAAGTGCCAAGTGTCTTTGCTTGCAAAGGGCTTGGAACTTTAATGTTGCATGATAATCACCCAAACTGTAACCCACTGTAACCCGGAATTTGTACAGGCTGCCTGCAAGAAATTTGAATCGGAAATCTCTGATCTGAAGAACCGCCTGAAGACTTAGGAAAATGAGACCCAAAAGGCCAATGCCAAATTTGAATTCAGTGTCTCTAATTCTTGGATACCCCAGTGTGACGCCCCCGATTTGACCGTACACTAATCATGCACGCAATTGTGTACGATCAAGATCAGGGACTCACGGGAAGATATCACAACACAACTCTACAACATAAATAAGTCATACAAGCATCATAATACAAGCCAGGGGCCTCGAGGGCTCGAATACAAGTGCTCGATCATAGACGAGTCAGCGGAAGCAACAATATCTGAGTACAGACATAAGTTAAACAAGTTTGCCTTAAGAAGGCTAGCACAAACTGGGATACAGATCGAACGAGGCGCAGGCCTCCTGCCTGGGATCCTCCTAACTACTCCTGGTCGTCATCAGCGGCCTGCAGGTAGTAGTAGGCACCTCCAGTGTCGTAGGTGTCGTCGTCGATGGTGGCGTCTGGCTCCTGGACTCCAGCATCTGGTGGCGTCAACCGGATAGAAAGGAAAAAGGGGAAAAGAGGGAGAGAAGCAACCGTGAGTACTCATCCAAAGTACTCGCAAGCAAGGAGCTACACTACATATGCATGGGTATATGTGTAAAGGGGCATATCAGTGGACTGAACTGCAGAATGCCAGAATAAAAGGGGGATAGCTAGTCCTGTCGAAGACTACGCTTCTGGTCATCTCCATCTTGCAACATGTAGAAGAGAGTAGATTGAAGTCCTCCAAGTAGCATCGCATAGCATAATCCTACCCGGCGATCCCCTCCTCGTCGCCCTGTTAGAGAGCGATCACTGGGTTGTATCTGGCACTTGGAAGGGTGTATTTTATTCAGTATCCAGTTCTAGTTGTCATAAGGTCAAGGTACAACTCCGGGTCGTCCTTTTACCGAGGGACACGACTATTTGAATAGATAAACTTCCCTGCAGGGGTGCACCACATAACCCAACCGCTCGATCCCATTTGGCCGGACACACTTTTCTGGGTCATGCCCGGCCTCGTAAGATCAACGCGTCGCAGCCCCACCTAAGCACAACAGAGAGGTCAGCACGCCGGTCTAATCCTAAGCGCGCAGGGGTCTGGGCCCATCGCCCTATGCACACCTGCACGTTGCGAACGCGGCCGCGAGCAGACCTAGCAACCCACACGATCACGGCGGTTACGTCAAAGTGGTCCAACACGGCGCGCGCCACTCAGTCGCTGACGTCACGAAGGCTTCGGCTGATACCACGACGCCGGGATACCCATAACTACTCCCGCGTAGATGGTTAGTGCGTATAGACCAAATGGCCAGACTCAGATCAAATACCAAGATCTCGTTAAGCGTGTTAAGTATCCGCGAACGCCGACCAGGGCCAGGCCCACCTCTCACCTAGGCGGTCTCAACCTGCCCCGTCGCTCCGCCACAAAGATCCACTTGCGGGTACTCCTACGAGCCGACCCGACTTTAGTCATCAGATGTGTCATGTATATAGTATATAAGTATATACCCATGATCACCGCCCAGGTGATCACGGCCCGAAAGTATAGCACAGTAGACGGACAAGAATTTAGGGCCACTGATGGAAAACTAGCATCCTATACTAAGCATGTAGGATTGCAGGTAAAGGTAACAACAGTAGTAGCAAGGATAGGCTATGCATCAGGATAGGATATCGGAAAGCAGTAACATGCTACACTACTCTAATGCAAGCAGTATAGAGAAGAATAGGCGATATCTGGTGAAAAAGAGGGGGCTTGCCTGGTTGCTCTGGCAAGTAGGAGGGGTCGTCAACTCCGTAGTCGAACTGGGCAGCAGCAGTGTCGGTCTCGTAGTCTACCGGAGAGAAGAGGGGGAAGAAACAGTAAATACAATGCAAACATAAACATGATGATGCGTGACATGACAATGAGTAGTGCGAGGTGTGTCCTAAAGCGACAGTAGGTGGTACCGGCGAAGGGGGGGGGGACATCCGGGAAAGTATTCCCGATGTTTTGCGTTTTCGGACAGACGGACCGGAGGGGGAAAGTTGCGAGTTCGATAGGTTAGGGAGGTGTGGTGGACGAACGGACTGCGTATCCGGATTCGTCTCGTCGTTCTGAGCAACTTTCACGTTGAAAATATTTTAATCCGAGTTACGGATTAAAAGATATGATTTTCTAAAGATTTTATTAATTTCTGGAATTTAATTAATTATTTAAATTAATTCGAAAATGGATTTATGACATCAGCATGATGTCATGCTGACATCAGCAGTCAACTGGGGTTGACTAAGTCAAACTGACATGTGGGTCCAGTGGGACCCACCTATCATTTTCTGTTTAGGTTAATTAGGGTTTAGCTAAATAATTACTGTTTAATTAAATTAATTATCTAATTAGATTAATTTAAACAGGATTAATTAACTTAATTAATTTAATTAATTAATTAATTAAATTTATTTTTATTATTGGTTTTATCATTAATTTTATTTTTATTTATTAATTTATTAATTTATTAACTAGTTTATTATTTTTATTTTTATTATTATTATTTTTTCATTTCATTTTCCTTTTTTTTGTAAACGTTCTGTGGGGGGGCGCGGGCCCCGTTTGGCAGTGGCCCAGGGCCATAGCGGGTCGGGCGTCGGGCATAGCCCTAATGGGCGCTGCGGGCGTGGCCGGCAGGGGCGCACCCGACTGGGCGCCGGCGGCCACAGCAGGGCGCCGGAGCTAGGGGAGGGGGGTGCCAGTGGCCAGGGGCGGCCGGAGTCAGGCGCGGCGAAGGCCAGCGGGCGCGGGACGCAGCCGGTGCGGCGCATCCGCGGCGGCGCGGACGGCACCGGAGCGGGGCACGGGGAGCGGCGGCCACGCGCGGCCACGGGCGCGTGCGGGGGCGAGGGTGCGGAGCGAACGGACGGCGTGCGAGGCCACCGCGGGCGGGCGGCTGTGGCGATGGGAGGCGGTGACGAGCAGGGGCCCAACGACGGGGTCGGCGCATGGACGATGCGAGCTCAGGGCGGGCGCGGGCGGTGCACGACGGGGGGGGGGCTGCGGGAGCGCGAGCTCGCGCGCAGCCACGGGCGCGAGGCAACGGCGCGGGCCGCGCGACGGGGCGAGGGAAGGAGAGGAGGGGCGTGGAGGCCGTGGCCTCACCGGGGGGTGTAGGGACGGGGCAGCGGTGGTTGAGGGGGTCGACGGGGACGACGGCGACGTGGGAGCAGGCCGGTGGGGAAGCTCCGGCGAGGGCGAGGCGGCGCGGGCTCCTGGCGGCGGCGGAGAGGACCAGGGGCGGCGGGGTCGAGCGCCTCCTCCTCGATCCAGATCGGGGGAGGCAGAGGTGGGGGATTTTTCGGGGGGGAGTGGGTGGAGGTGTCGGTGGTGGTTGGGGGGAGTGGATAAGGTGAGTGGGGCGCGGGGTGGGCTGGCCCGAGGTTTAGGCAGGGGTGGGCCGGTCGTGCGGCCTGGTGGCCAGCTGGGCCAGTCGGCCCAGTGGGGGGGGTTCTCTTTTTTTGTTTCGTAATTTCTTTTATTTTATTTATTTGCTGTTCTGTTTTATTTCAATTTAAACTATCTAGGCATTTTATAAAAATGTGTCTACCACACCATATTTACTTATGCAAAATATGGCATCTCCCGAACATTTTTATTTTAATATTTGAAAACTTTTGTCCTTTGATTTATTTAGGATTTAAATTTGAAACGGTTTTGATTTAACCCGAGATTAATTACAGTGACAGAGGTAACGTGCCATCATTAACGTGAGATTACTGTAGCATGATTATCCAAGCATTACAAATCTCCCCCACTACAAGAAATCTCGTCCCGAGATTTAGGAGGTAGAAGGAAACAGTGCGGGGTATTCTTCGCGCAGACGATCCTCTCGTTCCCAAGTGGCCTCATCTTCAGAATGGTGCGACCACTGGACCTTGAGAAACTTGATCGCATTTTGACGTGTGCGGCGTTCAGCTTGGTCGAGAATGCAGACCGGATGCTCCTTATAGGAGAGGTCTTGCTGCAATTCGAGCACTTCATGATCCACTGCTCGGATTGGGTCCTTGAAGCAACGGCGGAGCTGTGACACATGGAAGACATCGTGAACCTGAGAAAGGTTCGGCGGTAGCTCCAGTTGGTATGCCACTTTTCCACGCCTTTCGAGAATAGTGAATGGGCCAATATAGCGAGGAGCTAGTTTGCCCTTGATTCCGAAGCAGTGAGCACCCTTCATATGTGTGACTCGAAGATAAGCCTTTTCGCCAGGTTGATAGACCATGTCTTTATGATGACGGTCATACTGACTCTTCTGACATGACTGAGCAGTCTTGAGGTTCTCGTGAATAATGCGGACTTGTTCTTCGACATGTTGGATAATATCCGGACCGAAGAGTGGACGTTCCCCAGTTTCTGACCAGTTCAGAGGGGTTCGGCACTTTCGTCCATATAACACTTCGAAGGGGGCCATCTTCAGACTAGCTTGATAGCTATTATTATAAGAGAACTCAGCATACGGGAGAGATTCCTCCCATTTCTTGCCGAAGGAAATAACACAAGCTCGAAGCATGTCTTCAAGAACTTGGTTGACGCGTTCAACCTGCCCTTGCGATTGAGGATGAAATGCAGTACTGAATGACAGATGAGTTCCCATAGCTTCTTGGAAACTTGCCCAGAATCTTGAAGTGAATAAGCTACCACGGTCTGAGCTGATAACCAATGGAATACCGTGGAGTGAAACAATCCTGGACATATAGAGCGTTGCCAACTGGCTAGCAGTGATCGTTTCTTTGACCGCCAGAAAATGTGCAACTTTGGAAAGCCGGTCAATGACGACAAGAATAGCATCATTACCTTTCTGTGATTTGGGAAATCCAGTGACGAAGTCCATCTCAACATGGTCCCATTTCCATTCAGGAATAGAGATAGGTTGCAGAGTTCCAGCAGGCCTTTGATGTTCTGCTTTGATACGACGGCAAACGTCACACTCAGCAACATAACGAGCAATGTCTTGCTTCATATTAGACCACCAGAATCTTTGACGGATGTCTTGGTACATCTTTGTACTACCAGGATGGATACATAGAGGCGTATCATGAGCTTCTTTCATAACTTCCTGTGTCATATCCAGGTTTTTCTTTGCACATGGCACCACTAGGCGGCCCTTGAAGTATAAGGTGCCATCTTCAGCAATAGTGAAGAATGAGGGCTTTCCTTCTACGAGGTAGCGCTTAATCTTGTGGGCTTCAGAGTCATACTTCTGTAGCCTTTTGATGCTATCCACGAGATCTGGTTTAGCAACTAGGGTATTGAGGGAACCCTGGGTAACAACGTGGAGGTTCACCTTGCCAAACTCCTTAGGAGGGGGAGCGAGTGCACCCGGAGGAACAATATGGAGGTTCAGCTTCCTGAATTCTTCAACAAGCGAGGGCTGAACTTTGTGAACCTGGAGGTGGTTACAGTAAGACTTGCGGCTCAAGGCATCAGCCATTACATTAGCCTTGCCTGGCGTATAGGAAATACCCAAGTCAAAGTCTGCAACAAGCTCCATCCATCTCTGCTGACGGAGGTTCAGATCTGGCTGAGTAAATAGATACTTCAGACTTTGGTGGTCAGTGAAGATCTCGCAACGATTACCGAGAAGGTAATGTCGCCACTGCTTCAGCGCATGAATGACAGCAGCAAGTTCGAGGTCGTGAACTGGGTAGTTCTCTTCGTGAGGGCGCAATTGCCGAGAGGCATAAGCAATCACTTTGCGGTCTTGCATTAGGACACAGCCTAATCCTTGACGGGAAGCGTCGCAGTAAATGACGAAGTCCTTCTTAGTATCAGGTGGAGCTAGAACTGGGGCAGAAGTCAACTTGTCTTTGAGTGCCTGGAAACTTTCTTGACATTAATTATCTAATTAGATTAATTTAAACAGGATTAATTAACTTAATTAATTTAGTTAATTAATTAATTAATTAATTAATTAAATTTATTTTTATTATTGGTTTTATTATTATTATTATTTATTTATTTATTTATTAACTAGTATATTATTATTATTATTTATTTATTTTTTCATTTCATTTTCCTTTTTTTTGTAAACGTTCTGTGGGGGGGGGGCACGGGCCCCATTTGGCAGTGGCCCAGGGCCATAGCGCGTCGGGCGTCGGGCATAGCCCGAATGGGCGCTGCGGGCGTGGCCGGCAGGGGCGCATCCGACTGGGCGCCGGCGGCCACAGCAGGGCGCCGGAGCAAGGGGAGGGGGGGTGCCAGTGGCCAGGGGCGGCCGGAGTCAGGCGCGGCGAAGGCTAGCGGGCGCGGGACGCGGCAGGTGCGGCGCATCCGCGGCGGCGCGGACGGCACCGGAGCGGGGCACGGGGAGCGGCAGCCACGCGCGGCCACGGGCGCGTGCGGGGGCGAGGGTGCGGGGCGAATGGACGGCGTGCGAGGCCACCGCGGGCGGGCGGCTGTGGCGATGGGAGGCGGTGACGAGCAGGGGCCCGACGACCGGGTCGGCGCACGGACAATGCGAGCTCAGGGCGGGCGCGGGCGGTGCACGACGGGGGGGGGGGGGGGGTGGGGCGGCGGGGCGAGGGAAGGAGAGGAGGGGCGTGGAGGCCGTGGCCTCACCGGGGGTGTGGGGACGGGGCAGCGGGGGTTGAGGGGGTCGACGGGGACGACGGCGACGTGGGAGCAGGCCGGTGGGGAAGCTCCGGCGAGGGCGAGGCGGCGCGGGCTCCTGGCGGCGGCGGAGAGGACCAGGGGCGGTGGGGTCGAGCGCCTCCTCCTCGATCCAGATCGGGGGAGGCAGAGGTGGGGGATTTTTCGGGGGGGGGGGAGTGGGTGGAGGTGTCGGTGGTGGTTGGGGGGAGTGGGTAAGGTGAGTGGGGCGCGGGGTGGGCCGGCCCGAGGTTTAGGCAGGGGTGGGCCGGTCGGGCGGCCTGGTGGCCAGCTGGGCCAGTCGGCCCAGTGGGGGGGGGTTCTCTTTTTTTGTTTCGTAATTTCTTTTCTTTTATTTATTTGTTGTTCTGTTTTATTTCAATTTAAACTATCTAGGCATTTTATAAAAATGTGTCTACCACACAATATTTACTTATGCAAAATATGGCATCTCCTGAACATTTTTATTTTAATATTTGAAAACTTTTGTCATTTGATTTATTTAGGATTTAAATTTGAAACGGTTTTGATTTAACCCGAGATTAATTACAGTGACAGAGGTGACGTGCCATCATTAACGTGAGATTACTGTAGCATGATTATCCGGGCGTTACACCCAGCCTGAAGGAAGACGGCACCCCCTTTGACCAGAAAGACTTCGCCGCCTGTGTGAAGAGCGTGCGCCCGGTGGCCACCTTGATTGGGAATGACACGGACCTTACCAAGTATCAACCGGGCTATGACGCGGAAAATCAGAGGATCCCAACTCCACGCTATGAAACAGTCAGCCTGATCCCTCCGACTCGTAAGCATACCTTCGCCCCAGAAGTTGACCCGGCCGGGTTAATTGATGATGAGGCTCAATTTGAAGCCTTGAGTGGCATTGACTGGAAATCATCAACCTTCCAGGTCATAGAAACAGCCGGAGGAGCGGAGAGGGATGAGCCAGGAGCTTCAACCCAACAAGCACCTTGATTTCTTAGGCGGCTCATGGTTACGCCTTAAAAACAATGCCTCACCTTTCGGACTCGGGGAGTCCTGTAATAGAGTAGGACAAACACTTAATTTTGTCGTGCTATCATGCACGTGTGCAACGCTTAACTCTGTTGAAGCTGCTCTTTTATATTCCTCCGGGTTATGTTTGATTATTTACTTTCCTTAACCTTAAAGAGTTGTCTTTAATTGTCCTACATAGAAATACAAATAACAAATCTCTAGGCGGCTTACCGCATGGAGAGTCATATATTTTACATATAACCCGGAATATGAACCAAGGTCATAAAAGACCGGCTCTCAATTATATCTTTGAGATAACCATAACAGCATACCTGCAAGTCTTCAAGTACACTTAGCACCTATAATGAGGTTGAGAACTCAACTCTGGTTCACCAGCACCTATAATGCTTATTGTGTGCTATCAACATTATTAATCAAAGTTAAGCCGGTGGAGTAAGAACCACCCGTGCACACTTTTGATATGACCCAAAGAACTTGTTGCAAACCAAAAGATCAAAAACTTAGGGGCTTCTGATTCGAATACGACCAGAGAGCCGTCCCAAAGGGGTTAAGCTAAGATTCGAATGCGATCATATAGCCCCCAGTGGCTTTGGCGTTGCCGATCAAGAGGGTACCGACAGCTATGTTCTCTTAGGTTCGAATACGACCTATGTTTGAACAGGAAGCCCCCAAATGACCTTGAGAGTTGTTTAACGACGTTGATTGGAATATGATCCACGTCGGTTCTCAAAGGGGGTTGCGCTATGATTCAAATATGATCAAGAAAAAAACGCCCCAATGAGCTCGGCAATTTGCCAATCAAATGGGTATCGACAGCTATGTTCTCTTTGGTTCGAATAAGACCTATGTTTGAACAGGAAGCCCCCAAGTGATCATATTGTTAACGGCTAGATTCGAATACGATCATAAGCCGGATCCACCTCCAAGTGACCATGTAATGTTGTAATGGAAATAACAATAACACATTTACCTTTGGAGGAGAAAAGGACAGAGGTCCTGCTTTATTATTTATCATAATATATACATGGCTATAGAAATATGTACATTATGAGAGCCGGTGGCTCAAGTGTAATAAGGCCGAAGCTGAGCTATGTTCCACGGCCGACGGGTTTCTTCCTCCGACTTACGTGAATCTTTGTGCTCCCAAACATCGATGAGGTAGTATGACCCGTTGTGCAAGTTCTTGCTGACCACAAAGGGCCCTTCCCAAGGCGGGGATAACTTGTGTGCATTTGTTTGATCTTGGATGAGCCGGAGCACCAGATCACCTTCCTGAAAGACCCTGGACTTAACCTGGCGGCTGTGATAGCGGCGCAGGTCTTGTTGGTAAATCGCCAAGCGAGCTGCTGGCACATCACGCTGTTCGTCCAACAAGTCAAGAGCATCTTGACGCGCCTGCTCATTATCCGCCTCAACATAAGCCGCCACTCGAGGCGAGTCATGACGGATGTCGCTAGGGAGGACCGCCTCCGCTCCATAAACCATGAAGAAAGGCGTGTAACCCGTAGACCTATTAGGAGTAGTATTGATGCTCCATAACATGGAGGGTAACTCCTCCACCCAACAACCCGGCGTCCGTTGCAAAGGGACCAAAAGCCGGGGCTTGATGCCCTTCAAGATTTCCTGATTGGCTCTCTTAGCTTGACCATTGGATTGAGGGTGAGCCACTGATGAAACATCAAGCCGAATATGCTCTCGTTGACAATACTCCTCCATGGCGCCTTTAGACAGATTGGTACCATTGTCAATTATAATGCTGTGTGGAAAACCAAAGCGAAATATCACCCTTTTCATGAACTGAACCGCTGTGGCTGCGTCACACTTACTAACTGGCTCTGCCTCAACCCACTTTGTGAACTTGTCGACCGCCACCAAGAGGTGGGTCTTCTTATCCTTGGACCTTTTAAAAGGCCCAACCATATCAAGCCCCCAGACCGCAAATGGCCAAGTGATTGGAATCATCCTCAACTCTTGAGCCGGCACATGAGCCCGTCGCGAGAACCTCTGACAACCGTCACATTTACTGACCAAGTCCTCCGCATCAGCATGAGCCGTCAGCCAATAAAAACCATGACGAAAAGCCTTGGCCACAAGGGATTTTGAGCCGACATGATGGCCACAATCCCCCTCGTGGATCTCACGTAAAATTTCTTGACCTTCCTCAGGGGAAACACAACGCTGGAAAGTTCCAGTGACACTGCGACGATGCAGCTCGCCATTGATAATTATCATTGACTTAGACCGCCGGGTTATTTGTCTGGCCAAAGTTTCATCTTCAGGCAATTCTCCCGAGGTCATGTAAGCCAAGTATGGTACAGTCCAATCTGGGATAATGTGGAGAGCCGCCACCAACTGCGCTTCCAGGTCAGGAACAGCCAAGTCTTTCTCTGTAGGCAACTTAACAGAACGGTTATGCAGAATGTCCAAGGAAGTATTAGGCGGCACCAACTTTCGCTGAGAGCCCAGCCGGCTTAATGCATCATCCGCCTCGTTCTTCCTGCGATCGATGTGCTCTACTTGGTAACCCTGAAAATGTCCAGCAATGGCATCAACTTCGTGGCGATAAGCCGCCATGAGGGGGTCCTTGGAATCCCACTTGCCTGACACTTGTTGGGCCACTAAATCTGAATCGCCAAAGCACCTTACCCAGCTTAAGCTCATCTCCTTAGCCATCCGAAGACCATGGAGCAAGGCCTCGTACTCAGCTGCATTGTTAGTACAGGGAAACATCAATCATAGCACATAGCAAAACTTGTCACCTCGAGGGGAAGCTAATACAACTCCAGCCCCCGAGCCCTCCAATTGCCTGGACCCGTCGAAGTGAATAGTCCAGTATGTATTATCCGGTTTCTCTTCAGGCACCTGCAGCTCTGTCCAATCGTTGATGAAATCCACCAATGCTTGAGACTTGATGGCAGTGCGTGGTACGTATTTCAGACCATGAGGCCCAAGTTCTATAGCCCACTTAGCCACTCTTCCTGTGGCTTCTCTGTTTTGGATGATATCTCCTAGGGGAGCAGAACTAACCACAGTGATAGGGTGACCCTGGAAATAGTGCTTAAGCTTCCGGCTTGCCATGAACACCCCGTAAAAAGGCTTCTGCCAATGTGGATACCATTGTTTGGACTCAATGAGTACTTCACTGACGTAGTAAACCGGCCGCTGAACCGGATACTCCTTACCCGCTTCCTTACGCTCCACTACCACAGCCACACTGACGGCTCGTGTGTTAGCGGCCACATACAGCAATAAGGGCTCCTTGTCAACAGGAGCAGCAAGGGCTGGGGGCTCAGCCAGCTGTCTCTTCAAATCCTCAAAAGCAGCATTAGCAGCATCATTCCAGATAAAGTCATCTGTTTTCTTCATCATCTGGTACAGTGGCATGGCCTTTTCACCCAAGCGGCTTATAAACCGGCTCAAAGCAGCGATGCGACCCGCCAGACGCTGGACGTCGTTTATGCACGCCGGCTTAGCCAGAGAGGTGATTGCCTTGATCTTTTCCGGGTTAGCTTCAATGCCTCTGTGAGAAACCAGAAAACCCAAGAGCTTGCCTGCAGGAACGCCAAAAACACACTTGGCCGGGTTAAGCATCATCTTGTAAACCCGGAGATTATCAAAGGTTTCTCTAAAATCATCTATCAAGGTCTCCTTCTCCCTGGATTTAACCACGATATCATCCACATAGGCATGCACGTTACGCCCAATCTGGTTATGAAGACAATTCTGCACGCAACGCTGGTAAGTCGCCTGTGCACTCTTGAGCCCAAAAGGCATAGACACATAACAGAAGGCTCCAAAGGGAGTGATGAACGCCGTCTTCTCCTGGTCCTTAACTGCCATTTTAATCTGATGGTATCCAGAATAAGCATCCGAAAAACTTAAGGGCTCACAACCTGCCGTAGCATCAATAATTTGATCAATACGGGGGAGAGCAAAAGGATCAGCCGGACAAGCTTTGTTTAAATCCGTGTAGTCCACACACATCCGCCAGGTGCCGTTCTTCTTGAGCACGAGCACCGGGTTAGCTAACCATTCTGGATGAAAAACTTCAACAATAAACCCGGCCGCCAAGAGCCGGGCTACCTCCTCACCAATGGCTTTCCGCCTCTCCTCATTAAACCGCCGGAGGAATTGCCTGACCGGCTTAAATTTTGGATCAATATTGAGAGTGTGCTCAGCGAGTTCTCTAGGTACACCCGGCATGTCTGAAGGTTTCCATGCAAAAATGTCGCTGTTCTCACGGATGAACTCGATGAGCGCGCCTTCCTATTTCGGATCCAGATTGGCACTGATGCTGAACTGCTGAGATGAGCCACCTGGAACAAAGTCAACAAGTTTAGTCTCATCAGCTGACTTAAATTTCATTACTGGCTCATGCTCCGTGGTTGGCTTTTTCAAAGACGTCATATCTGCCGGGTCAACATTGTCCTTGTAAAACTTCGACTCCTCTATTGCACAAACAGATTCAGCGTAAGCCGCGTCTCCTTCCTCACACTCCAAGGCTATCCTTCGGCTGCCATGAACCGTAATGGTCCCATTGTGACCCGGCATCTTGAGCTGCAAATACACGTAACACGGCCGTGCCATGAACTTGGCATAAGCTGGCCGCCCAAATAAAGCATGATACGGACTTCTTATCTTAACCACCTCAAAGGTTAGTTTTTCCGCCCTGTAGTTGTACTCATCTCCAAAGGCCACTTCCAGCTTGATCTTACCGACTGGATATGCCGACTTGCTGGGCACCACGCCATGGAAAACAGTATTGGACTGGCTGAGGTTTTTATCAGTTAAACCCATACGACGGAAGGTCTCATAATAGAGGATGTTGATGCTGCTGCCTCCGTCCATGAGCACTTTAGTGAATTTATACCCCCAACCTAAGGAGCCACCACCAAGGCCAGGTGACCCGGATTATCAACCCGGGGAGGATGATCTTCCCTACTCCACACAATAGGCTACTCAGACCATCTTAAATAGCGTGGAACCGCCGGCTCAACAGCATTCACAGCCCTTTTATGGAGCTTCTACTCTCGCTTGCACAGACTGGTAGTAAACACATGATACTGCCCGCCATTGAGCTGCTTTGGATTGGTCTGGTATCCCACCTGCTGCTGCTGCTGATGACCCTGGCCGGACTGCTGATTAGAGCCCCCTTGAACATTCTGGGAATTGGAATTTGAACCGCCGCCCGGGCCATGAAAGCCGCCGGCGCCTGAGCCGCCGCCCGGGCCACTGTTGCCATTGAAAGCATTGGAATTTTTAAAGGCCTTCATGATTGCGCAGTCCTTCCATAGATGAGTGGCCGGCTTTTCCCTAGAGCCATGCCTTGGATAAGGCTCATTCAACAACTGCTCAAGCGTCGGGCCTGACCCGCCGGCACGGGGAGGTGGTCTCCCCTTACGCCGGTGGTTGTTACCCTGTGAATTGGCGTTGGCCTCAAACTCCATACTGCCATCAGCCTTACGCTTGTTACCTCCCTGGTTCGCCGGGTTATGCTGGGGGCCCTTGCCATTGCCATTCCGTTTTCCCTTCCCTGTCCTTTCATCATCCGACGCGGGATCCTTGGTACTATCAGAATCGGCGTACTTGACCAGAGCCGCCATCAGCGTACCCATATCATTGCAATCGCGCTTGAGCCACCCAAGCTTCATCTTCAGGGGCGCAAAACGACAATTCTGCTCCAACATTAAGACTGCAGAGCCGGCATCCATCTTATCAGATGAATGTATTATCTCTTTGACCCGGAGAACCCAATGGGTTGTAGACTCACCCTCCTGCTGCTTGCAGTTAGTCAAATCCACAATTGACATAGATTTCCTACATGTATCTTTGAAGATTTGGATGAACCGGGCTTTTAGCTCAGCCCAAGACCTGATAGAGTTAGGCGGCAGTCCTTTCAACCAAGTGCGGGCAGTCCCATCTAACATCATGGTGAAGTACTTGGCCATTGCCGCTTCACTGACCTCCAGCAACTCCATAGCCATCTCGTAACTCTCGATCCATGCTCCGGGTTGTAAATCAGCCGTGTAATTAGGCACCTTCCTAGGCCCTTTGAAATCCTTGGGCAGACGTTCATTACGGAGAGCCGGCACCAGACAAGGAACACCTCTAGTCCTCGTAGGTATACCCGCATCGGATAAGCCGGGAGTGGCTGGTAAGCCGTCAGCTGAGGCGCCTGCTCTGCCTCTTGCCGTGCTCTGTCTTGGTCTACCGCGTGAAAGGCTCCATTATGAGCCGGGTCGTGGCCAGGAGGCAAGTCACGGCGTCGGACATTGCTTGAGCCGGTCGCTGAGACCATGTGTCTGCTATAACTTGGGCTCTGGCCTGGACGAGGGGTTGAATGAATCCTGTCCCGGCTATAAGAATATGCCTCCTGTTGTGCCAGAGCCGTCTGAAGGAGTTCTCTGACCCGGCGGGTTTCGACCGCCGTTGGAGAGTCGCCCTCGATTGGGAGAGCCGCCAGTCGCGCCGCCGCGGCGACCATGTTTTCCAATGGGTTGGCATAATGACCCGGTGGTATCGGCACGTACTGAGGCGGGGTAGAATTCACCCGGGGAGGCCCCATCACTTGGGGCTGAATTGGCGTTCCAGCCCCGGGCGCCGTGATCTCTGGAGGGTTACTAGGCCCTGCACCAGGCGTGTTGAAGAGGTTTCGAGGATCGTAAACCGGAGGGAGTCGAGATTGAGCCTTTTGATGCCTCCTTCTCATGATCTCATTGGACGCATTCTGATCCATCGTGAGCCGGAAAGACTGCACTTGAATCAGCTCAGTCTGGGCGTCGAGGGCCGCCCTCTCTGCAGCCATCCTGATCCCTTCCGCCGCTAGATCCTCCTTGGCCTTTGCTAGATCGAGCTTTAACTGTGCCACCTCCGCGTCATGCTGAGCTTGATCCGCTGGGGCGACCGTAGCGGTTAACAGGGCCGTCATCTTGTCTGTGAGATCCATCAGCACCTGAGCCGGCGGGTGCACAGGGCTTCCTGCCCTGGCGGCGGGGTTTTGAACGGGTTGTGAGCCGGCCATAAAGATTCCAACCCGGCTCGGCGGCTCAAAGGGGTCCGGAATACTGTCGCCATCGGAACAACCCCTGAGCCTGCCATCTTGAAGTTGGTATAACGAGTCGGTCTTCTCTATGGATGACTCGCCGTCAGAGCGAGCGGCCGTCTCATCGCCAGATCCAGATCCTTCAGAGAGTCCTCCATGGACGCATCCCACGAAAGCACGCTTCAAGGCAGGCAGAGTCCGGGCGGGTCGTGCACGCCGAGACGTCTCGATTAGATCGGCGCAGAGGTCCGGCTCAGGGCCCGGCTCACCAATCTTGCCAATCAAGACATGGATTCCGCCGAAGGGGACCCGGTACCCGTACTCGATTGAGCCGGCGTCGGGGCCCCAGTTTGCATCGTCGATGTAGAGCTTGCCGCGACGACTCTTGGTCATCCGGCCCACAGCGTATCCCTTGAGCCCTTCGAAGCTACCCTTCAAGAACTCAAATCCACCGTGCATTGGCCCCACGGTGGGCGCCAACTGTCGTGGAATTGTCACGGCAGGTGTCCTCGTGCAAGGACTTAGTCGTGGAGCCATCGCAGCTAAGAAGCTTAAAGGGGTTAAGCGGGACAAGGGACATGAGAATTATACTGGTTCGACCCCTTATGGTGAAGGTAAAAGGCTATGTCCAGTTGAGGTGGTATTACTTAAGGTTTCGATGACCAGGGAGCTAAATCGCTATGCCTGGCTATCGATCTGTTGTCTCTCTCCTTGAACCGCCGCCGGGTCGTCCCTTTATATAGAGAGGTTGACGCCCCGGCGGCTCTCAGAGTTCCGGGCCGGCTTATAACAGTGTCCGGCTCGGACTCTTAGCTATTCTTGCCTTACACTACAAGTCTTGCCATAACGGCGGTTCATCACTACAGGCCTTAAGCCGCCTCCGGGTCTTAAGCCCATTATTGACCCGCCTTCCGCAAGCTTGGTACTGGGCTTCACGTGATGATCATTATAACGTAACCCGGCCCCTCCTGGGCGGGTGACTCTAATGGTTATATCCTCAACAATACCGGTATTATGTTCCTTGAGTTTGCGTTCCTTACGCGGTTGGGTGATTTATGGGACCCCCTTGACAGTTCACCTTGAATAAAACTCCTCCAGCAAGGCCCAACCTTGGTTTTACCATTTGCCACCTAAGCCTTTTCCCCCGGGTTTTCGCGAGCCCGAGGGTCATCCTTATTTTAACCCCCCCGGGCCAGTGCTCCTTCGAGTGTTGGTCCGAACCGAGCAGCCTGCGGGGCCACCACGGGGAAACTCGAGGACTGGTTTTACTCGTAGCTTGACTTATCCGGTGTGCCCTGAGAACGAGATATGTGCAGCTCCTATCGGGATTTGTTGGCGCATCGGGCGGCTTTGCTGGTCTTGTTTTACCATTGTCGGAATGTCTTGTAAACCGGATTCCGAGACTGATCTGGTCTTCCTGGGAGAAGGTTTATCCTTCGTTGATCGTGAGAGCTTATGATGGGCTAAGTTGGGACACCCCTGCAGGGTATTATCTTTCGAAAGCCGTGCCCGCGGTTATGACGCAGATGGGAATTTGTTAATGTCCGGTTGTAGAGAACTTGTCACTTGACCCAATTAAAATACATCAACTGTGTGTGTAGCCGTGATGGTCTCTTCTCGGCGGAGTCCGGGAAGTGAACACGGTTTGAGTAATGTATGACGTAAGTAGGAGTTTAGGATCACTTCTTGGTCATTACTAGTTGACGATAGTTCCGTTGCTTCTCTTCTCGCTCTCATTTGCGTATGTTAGCCACCATATATGCTTAGTGCCTGCTGTAGCTCCACCTCTTTACACCATCCTTTCCTATAAGCTTAAATAGTTTTGATCTCGCGGGTGTGAGATTGCTGAGTCCTCGTGACTCACAGATTCTACCAAAACAGTTGCAGGTGCCGACGATGCCAGTGCAGATGATGCAATCGACCTCAAGTGGGAGTTCGATGAGGAACGTGGTCGTTACTATGTGTCTTTTCCTGATGATCAGTAGTGGAGCCCAGTTGGGACGATCGGGGATCTAGCATTTGGGGTTATCTTATTTTCTTATGGATTTTGACCGTAGTCGGTCTATGTGTGTATTTTGGATGATGTATGGATTATATTTATGTATTGTGTGAAGTGGCGATTGTAAGCCAACTCTCGTTATCCCATTCTTGTTCATTACATGGGATTGTGTGAAGATGAACCTTCTTGCGACAAAACCACAATGCGGTTATGCCTCTAAGTTGTTGTAGCGACCAGACCTCAAATGGCCTGTGCTGCTGTGCACCAGTGTCATCCCTGGATCAGTAATGCTGACACACACAGTACAAATGGAGGATTTATAACAGAGTAGCAATCACACACTTATTACATCGAATATCTCCGAAGAGATTAAGTATGATAAACATGGCTTAAGGCCATCTAAACGATAACAGCGGAAGACTTGGAAGATAAGTGAGTCCATCAACTCCAGCGGCATCACTGAGTATAAGACCACGACCTAAGGCACCTTACTCGTCGTCTGAAAAGTCTGCAACATGAAACGTTGCAGCCCGAAAACGGGTCAGCACATGGAATATGCTGGCAATGTAACACATAGAGAACAATGAACAATGATAAAGCTATACTATATGCATATATGGCTGGTGGAAAGCTCTATGGTTACAGTTTGTGCGAAAAGCCAATTTTATCCTACTACAAAGGAATAAATTTTATTTAACTATCATGGTGGTTGAAACATTGAGAAGGTACCTCCAACTCAATCCCAATTAAGTGTCATCATTAACCCAACAAAATTAATTAAAAGTATCACGGTGATGAGATTCAAATGATAATCCAGGTACTAGATACTCAAGTTGTCCATAACCGGGGACACGGCTAATCATGATCAGTTTGTACACTCTGCAGAGGTTTGTGCACTTTTCCCCACAAGACTCGATCGCCTCCGCTTGATTCTCGCACTGCATGATGTTTGAGAAACGGATGACCGAGACACAGTCTTTCAGGAACAATCACTCTTTACTCTGGATGGACCGGTACACCTACTTTCCCCTACATCTGCTAGTCCACCTCTTCAAGAGATCCTGTAACCTACTCAGCTATGCTAGAGCCCATAATAGCTTGCGGCTGCACACGGAAGTTTCTAGCATGAATAATCTTATGATCCCTTTGAGCCTGGGTGGCGGACCTTATACATACAGACAACACTGGGTTCTCCAGGTGTCTCAATCCACCCAGATGTGAGTTTTAGTTGCCACCTTAAGTTGAACCATTTATTAAACACTCACATCTGTCATGAATATCTCTCAAACCCAATCACGTCTACGCATAGCATGGCGATAATAAAAGCAACGTAGAAGTAACTCCCGAGGGTTCGATAGAAAAACAGGTAATAGGTACTACCTCAACTACTTCCCAATACCCACAGTTTATTAGATCCTAATCATGCAATGTGTTTGAGGAAATAGATCTAATGCAATAAAACTGGGTATGAACGGGGTATGATCAAAGTGTTACTTGCCTTGCTGATGATCCGCGAAAACTAACGAGTCGAAGTAACAAGCGGCACACTCCGGGTACTCTATCGCAAAAAACAAGCATACAATCAGTACTCATCTAATGCACAGGTAAAACTCGAATGAAAGATTCAACCAGAAAGTTCAACTTAAGAACTCCGGTTTGCAAAAAGAATCAACTCGAAAGAAGCAACGGAAGTCAAACGGCGGAAGAAAGAAACTTCGTTTGCTAATCTGGATCTAGGTCAAATTTTACTGTTGCAAAAACTTGTTTGAGTAGATTAAACGGAAAGAGAATTTCGAGACGAAACTCTAGGCGCTTGAATCACCTGATTCCGATAAACGAGCGAAAAGTTAAACAGATTCGAAAATTCGATCAGAAATCGAATCTGAGAAAATAACGAGAATTCCAACGAAAAGAAAAACGGACGAACGGTTAAATAACGGACGTTCGTTAACAGAGAAAAACCGATGAACGTGTTCGTTAAAACGAACGGTTTGGTAAACGCTCGCGAAATAAGAAAACCGAAAAAAAACCGATCTAGGGTTTTTTTTAAACAAAAGATTTTTTTCTTAGAAAACCGGTCAACTCGACGAACGGCGGCGGCAGTACCTCGACGGGCTCGCTCCGGCGAGGGGCTCCGGCTCGGGGCTCCCGGCGGCGAGGCAGCGAGGCAAAAGGCGGCGGCGGCGGGGCTAGATGCGGCGGCGGCGGCGGCTCCTCCGGCGATGGTGGCGGCGAAAACGGAGAGGGGGCGGGGTATATATGGAGCGGGGGGGGCGAGGGCGGCTTGGGGGAGGGGCAACCGAGGCGGCGGCGGCGTCGTGGCTCGGCCGGACTCCGGCGGCCGTGCGGGAAGAGGAAACCGGCGAGGCGGGCCGTCGGCTGGGCCTTTGGCCCAGTCGGCGCGCGGGCGCGCGTTTTTTGTTAAGTTCCGCGAAGAAAAATGCGTAGAAAAATAAATAAAACTCAGAAAAATATGAAATAAATTTTCCCCGTCTAGTTAGAAAATCTAGAATAGGGTGAACATTTTTAAAATCAAAAATAAACATTTGTGAAAACATGCATATTTTTAAATGCAATAAAAATTGCAAATAAAATCCAATAAATTCCAAAATAATGTTTTTAACATTTTTCCTCCAGTATTTCAATTGTTTTGGAGAAGTCATATTTTCTCCTCTCGTTTATCTTAAAAATGAAATATTTTTCCGGAGAGAAAAATAATTAAAATCCCAATCCTCGTTTGAAAAAATCAAATAAGAAAATTTGAGAAAATCCCCAACTCTCTCCGAGGGTCCTTGAGTTGCTTAGGATTTATCGAGGATTTGTCAAAATGCAATAAAACATGATATGCAATGATGATCTATGTATAACATTCCAAATTGAAAATTTGGGATGTTACAGTTGTGCCTCGACACGTGGGAGATATAGCCGCATCGTGGGCGTTACAGATGGCCTGACCAGTGGTGGGAGTAGTAGGGGGCAGTGAGGCCTCCGCGGCAGCACAACCGGCCATGGGAGGCAGGAGTAGGCGACATGACCGTCGCTGGTTTGGGCGGCTGGAGCAAGAAGACCAGAGATTGAAGAAGCACTACGACCGTTCGATGGGCATCATACGGTCAATGGAGCTAGAATTGTTCATATTGACTAAGTTGACAAAGCCCTCCGTCCGCGTCAACTTAGTAGGCCCACAAGTCAGCCTCCCATTATGGTGGGTCCCAGCTAGCAGGGGGGGTATTCATTTTTGTGTGCGTAATAAGGAGGCACTTCCTTGCGTGCGAAGATATAGCTGGTGGGTCCGAGCTGACAGCAGGGGGAACGCTTTTTTCATGAAATACAGAGGCCCTTCCGATGGATCCCAGCTGTCAGGTGGAGGAATCATTATTTTGCACATAATAAGGAGGCATTTCCTTGTGTGCGGCCATGGACCCAACTGTCAGCCTCTCCACGTACATTCCACTTCCGATGGATGTCGTTCGTTGACCACGCCGCGCCGGGAGCACCAGGGCGGTGGACGACGGCGAGACCTAAGAAGGGAACGACATGGGGCCGGTGAAGACTCGCCTGTGGTTGCCCACGCGGTGGGGAGTACGAGGGTTTACTGGTTCGACTGCCGTCGCCGGAAAATAACAGGAGGTGTGGGTGAGTAGAGGAATGGCATGGCTAGCGACAGAGTAGGGTGGGGCAGTGCGGCCTGTGTGGTAGCACAACCGGCCATGGGAGGCGAGAGCAGGCAGTCCCGCCGGCACTAGTTTGGGCGGCTGGAGCAAGAAGATCAGATATCGAAGAAGTGGCACCGCCGTTGGATCAACATCCAACGGTCACTGTTGCTAGAATCATTTGTGGACTAAGTTGACAAAGCCTATCGTACACGTCAACCTAGTAGACCCACAAGTGAGCCTCCAAACCTGTCCCAAATAGCATGCAGCCCGAAATTTCTAACCATATTCAAATTAATTAAAAAACTAAACTTACCTTAATTTAAATCCAATGAAATTTTACCCACACAAAAACAATGAAATTTAAAATATCAAAATCCAAAAGAAAAAAGTATTTTGGAACTAATTGCCTGTTGCTGTATTTTTTCATTTTACAACACATTTATTATTACTTATAGCCCATTTCTTATTACTTATAGCCCATTTTCTGGGCAAGCCCGAATGCATCCCTCCTCGTCGTGAAAGATTTCCGGCCTAGCAGGGCGTAGAAAAGCAAGTAGGCATACGTTGGTTATTCCGCAAAAAACAAAATAGCTGGGCTAGCCATTTTCAGAAAGGAAAAAACAAACTGGGCTGGTCATGGGGTAAACATATGAAAAAGCCTGGGCTAGACGTTGCTGAGTTTTAGAAAAAAGAGAGACGTGCTCCTGTAGCTGGTTTGAATCCAAACCTAGACTATGACTATATATGGTGCTATGCTATTCTGCAAGTAATGAAACTGACATATCCAACTTCGCTTCTCCTCTCCTCTACTTACTCTGCCTAGCATCAGAAGCTCTGGCCGCACCAACCATGTCCGCTGGCTGCTCGTCCACCTGCTCTTCAGCAGGCAACAACTAGATATGCACCAAGTCGCCACCCGTACCATCGCCTCTGGGTCTCATCACACCCCCGTCGGCACATGCACCGCAGTCGGTTGCTCATCGCAACCCACTGCCATTGGTGTGGTGCCACTGCTGCAAATCACGCAGAGTCATCCGTCACGTCTCAACTACAATCCTCAACCCTAGTCGAGTCTTCTACAAATGCCCAAATCATGGGGTAATAATATGTTTAAGTGTTGTTCTGGTGCTTTCAGTTGCTGGTTTTTTTAATAGTTTGGTTGATGATCTTCCAATTTGATTTGTGCAGAAAAGGGAAGATTCGTGTGATTTGTATTTTTGGGAAGTTGCTGATGTGGGGGAATGCAACTACGCTGATTATTTGGTTAGCCAAGGAATCCCAATACCAGCAGGTTGGGGTGTTGGACAAGTAACTGAAGGAACGACAGAAGAGGAAGATGTAGAGCAGAAGGTTAAAGATGCAGTTCCTCTGATCATTGCCAAACAACAGCTGCTGAACAGCCTTGACAGCAATGAGGAGATGAAAGAGGTTGTGATAATGGGCAAAATCGATGTGCTCTAGAGGATGATTATCTCTTTATTTGCAGTGTATATGTAACACTCATGATGTATTCAGTGGCTATGACATGAGCACTTTGCTGAAACCAGTAATGAATGAAACATGTTTAGCAGGTTGGGCGTAATGTTGTGAAGATCTAATGATTTCTACTAACGGAAATCAGGGGGTATCCCCTTTTGCTCATAAATGAATAAATAGCAGAGGCCCTTTTGCTAATAAATAAATAAATTAGCAGAGGCCTTGTCGGGTCAGCTTTGTTCCCGTTCGAAGACGTCGAGCAAATTGCAGTCCAACAGCAAACTATGTCATTAAATTCATGTTTCACAGCCAAATATGAGTACAACTAAACAACCATGTTAGCATGTTTTAGTCGTCATACAATCACCAAACATAAATCAACATACACAATAAGTGATGTTCTCACAGCAAAATACTAAACAACAAGTTCATCAGGTTTCGGTTGTCATAGCAAACACAATTTCACATAGTAGATAAAAAAATGTCTTCTGACAGGCAAATACGACAAAAGCAATCTAATCATCATTCGCAGCAGCAGCGTCAACATCTTCACCATGTGTATCTGTCTGAATCGTAATTCCCCATAGTGTCATCTTCTTCTTCATCCTCAATGTCCTCGAACATTGGCTTCTTCTTGATCAACTCTTGTATGTCCACAGCCCGACAGGCAATCTTTTTGCCAGCGTCATTGACGTGATGGTTCTCAAAGATATTAGGAACATCTATGGAATCTTGTACATCAGGAGCAGTGTAAGCATCATCTTGTTGTGCAACTTCATTAAACAAATTCCTCTGCTAAAACCTTTGCAATACTCTCTAGTCATCGCCACGTGCAAATGTGTCTTCCAAGAAAAATATATGTGTTGCTTGATTTGCCAAAATAATAGGCTCGTTGTTCTGGTACACCGCCTTGACATTGATGGATTTGAAATAATCACCAGCTCTGGGTTTTGCGATCCTGGAAAATAGGTTATACCAACGACAGCACAATAGAACCACACACCGATGAACCTCGAAACTAGAGATATACTGCAACTGAAAAATTTCTGTTATTTTAGCATACATTTCAGTTGTCTCTCTGCCGTACGTATCCGTGCTCTTGATGGCACTGCTTTGTGTCTTCCTGCCTTTATCACGTGCAAGGGTGTTGTAGCGCACATCTCCAAGAACGCAATATTCATAATGTCTTACCCGAGTATCATGACCCATTGCTAGTGCGTAAAGGGCATCATCAACTGCCTGCCCATCCTCCCGCATGTTCTTAATCTATGGTTAGAAAATAGACAAGATGATCATCTTATGTACTCAATATATAAAAAAACTGACAGTGCAATTCAAAAGCTTACATGGCTCTTGAACCATTTCGCAAATCCTGCCATAACCAGTTTGTCAATGTTTCTTGGATTTTGCGGTAGTAACTCATTTTTGTAGATGCTGCACAACATAGTGATCGCGTCAAACATCTAAATATATAAGAATGTGCTGCAAGTTTAGTAGATTACGATGTATAAGTTGCAGTACTTAGCACTTACTTGATATAAGGTAGTATCTCAGGACAGTTATTCAACACATACCAAACCATTTTGTCCAAATCTTTAGGTTTGTCGTCTCGTCAACTCTTCCCTGTAACTCGAACAGAACAATCGAAAACATTGAGCCCGGGATTGACTTCACCCACCTCTTTGCTAAGCTGATCAGTTGTTTCAATGTATTTTGAGCAGAATGTCAACGCTTTTGTAGCAATAGGCCTCTGCAATGGAACCCTCGGGTCTAGCTCTGTTCCTAACATAGCCCTTGAAAGTGCTTAGCCACCTTTCAATAGGGTACATCCAGCCATACTATACTGGACCTCTAAGTAGTGCCTCATCAGGTAGATGAACAGCCAAATGCACCATCACATCAAAGAAGGCTGGAGGATATATCTTCTCAAGGTCGCATAGGATAGTTGGTATCTTGTCTCTAAGATGCTCCAAAGCATCTATCTTGATATTTCTACTGCAGATTTCCCTGAAGAATTGTCCCAACTCTGCAACTGCTCTGTATAAGTCAGGGCGGCCCAATCCTCTAAGGATAACAGGTAAACCCCTTTGAAGTAGGACATGGCAGTCATGAGTTTTCAACCCTTGTACCTTGTTTCCATCTGCACTAACTCTCCTTTCAGGGTTTGAAGCAAATCCATGTGGGAATCTCACACGTGACAGGACCTTGCGGAATTCTTTTCTTTTTACCTTGTCCAAGACGTACACAGCTGGCGCCATATCCCGTGGTTTACCTTCATCTTGAACCTAAAAATCCTTTCTGATACCCAGGTGTGTCAAATCAATTCTAGATTTTAAGGTATTCGTCTTGCCTTCAATATTAAGAAGTGTGCTGATAATGCTGTCACATATATTTTTCTCGATGTGCATCACATCAAGATTATGCCGTATATCCAAATCTTTCCAATACTCCAAGTCCCAAAAGTGGACCTGCGGGTAAACAATAATCTCTCTTCTGCCCTGCCACGCTTCCTTTTCCCGCTACCATTACCAGGATGGTTTCCTGGTGTAATATGCATGACCTTCTCTAATTCCACTTGCAGCTCATCGGTGGTGAGCCTCTTTGGCGCATCAAGGTTTTCATGGTTTGCATTGAACACATGTCTTCGGTATTTTATAGGACGCGTTTTGTCCTTGGCAAGGAAACCGCGGTGTCTAATGTAACAGATCTTGCTAAGTATTGCGTATGACAGCGGATTCCTGTCACAGTGAACACATGCATTGTAACCATGTGCCGTTCGCCCTGACATAGTTCCCAAAGCCGAATAATCATGGATGCACCAAATTATAACAACACGCAGAAAGAAATCAGCTGGTGGGCTGCTATATAGGCCTCGAGTGAGAACACCCCTCCATAGGTGTTGAAGTTCCTCCACAAGAGGCTCCATGAATAAATCAAAATCCTTTCGAGGACTTTTTGGACCTGGGATGAGCAAGGCCATCATGTAGTTTGATTCTTTGGTGCAGACATTTGGAGGCATGTTGTAAGGGATAACAAGCATTGGCCACATGCTATATGTGGCGCTCTGGTGGCCGAACGAGTTAAATCCATCTGAAGCTAAGCCAAGTCTAATGTTTCTCGGGTCAGCAGCAAACTTTTTGTGTTTCTAATTGAAGCTTTTCCAGTCACTACCATGAGATGGATGGCTCATTACATTTTGATCTCTGTACTCCTGGTTCCTAGAATGCCACAGTACATCCTCTCTTGTTTCAGCATCATGAAACAACCTCTACAATCTTGGTATAATTGGAAAATGTCTCAGAACATTATGAGGAATCCTCTTCATAGCATCGCCATCTTTCCATCTTGATGATTTGCATTTTGGGCATTCACTTAAGTTGGCATAATCCTTCTGGAACAGAACACAATTGTTTTTACAAACATGGATCATATCATATCCAATTCCAACTGCATGAAGGAAATTCTTCATTTTACTGTAGGTGTCTCAGACGCATCTGGGAAAGATTTGCGGAAAGTAGCCAACATCGCATCGAATGATTTGTTGGTCATCCGCTCAGATGTCTTCACCTAAAGAAAGGTGACCATAGCTGAGAATACTGACATCTTATTTCCTGGGGTGACAACCACGTTGCATTGTTCCAACATGTGAGCCCACCGTTTTTCTTCTGCAGGTGAAAGTTCACGAAACGCAGGAGCATTTCGTAGCATTGTTTCAATGTTGGTCAAACTCACTGGCTCCGCCACCACCACCTCCTCCTCCTCTTCCACCTGAGAATCAGGCAGATCAAGATGGTGATCTGCTGCTTCCACATAGTCAGTAACATTGACGCTCACAGCTTCACCATGATGAACCCACCTAGTATATGTGACCAACATCCCATACAAGTGTAGATGATTTTGCATAGTTGACTAGGGGTCTTCTAACCGAATTCATACAACTACTACATGGGCAAAGCACATTTGATTTCGGACCACCGTACTCAGCTCTGATAAAGCTCATGAAGTTTTCAACCCCCTCGACATATGCAGCGGAGAATCTTCGAGCAGAAGTTATCCAAGTCATGTCCATCTGTTAGACATACGAATTAGTTCTTCTACTAGATATTACAGGAAAAACATATATGCTTTTTTATGAAGTCCAAAAAAAACCTAGGTCGTTGTCTAAAGCTATGGAAAGATATTTGGACAAGCAGATCTAAGAAACGAAATATATGTAAAGCTAATTCAGCAAACATATTTGAGTGCTAAATTATGGCAGGCTATTTCAGCAGTCAATGAGGCTGAGCACACAGCCATCGAACTATTGAAGGCCATCTCAGCAACAAAGATCGAGTATAAAATGGTGTAGATATATTTCACCTAACATATTGGCTACTAGACCATGGCAATCTACGTCACAATAAATATATGGCAGGATATTTTAGCAACTAATCGGGCTTGGCATGCCATCTCAGCTAAGCAGATTGAGTGCAGAATAGGGCAATGAAGCTTCTTAAGCAGAGCTGATACGTCTCCAACGTATCTATAATTTATGAAGTATTCATGATGTTATTTTATCATTCTTGGATGTTTTACAATCATTTTATAGCAACTTTATATCATTTTTGGCACTAACCTATTTACCCAGTGCCCAATGCCAGTTGCTGTTTTTTGCTTGTTTTTTACATCGCAGGAAATCAATATCAAACGGAGTCCAAACACCGCGAAACTTTTTCAGGATTTTTTATGGACTAGAAGACCACCAATGGGCCAAAGCAGCACCTGGGGGGTGCCCCGAGGGTGACACAACCCACCAGGGCGTGCCTAGGGGCCCAGGCGTGCCTAGGTGGGTTTTGCCCACCTCGGTGGCCTCCCGCGCCCCCTCTTTACCCTATACATTCACAAATATTCTAAAAACCCTTGAGGTTAACCTAGATCAGAAGTTCCGCCACCGCAAGGCTCTATAGCCTCCGAAAAGCAATCTAGACCCTTTCTGGCACACTGCCGGAGGGGGGAATCATCTCTAGTGGCCATCTTCATCATCCCGGCGGCCACCACGATGAGGAGGGAGTAGTCCAGCCTCGGGGCTGAGGGTTTGTACCAGTAGCTATGTGTTTAATCTCTCTCTCGTGTTCTTGAGATGTCACGATCTTGATGTATCGCGGGCTTTGTTAATATAGTTGGATCATATGGTGTTTTCCCCTGTCTATCTTGTTGTGATGAATTGATTTTTTCCCTTTGAGATTTCATTGTTATCGGATTGAATACTTTTATGGATTTGAGAACACTTGATATATGTCTTGCAATTGAATACTCGTGGTGAGAATGGGGTATCCTATTGATTCACTTATACATGTTTTGGCACTCAACTCACGGATTCCCGAGGTGACATTGGGGTAATCTATGCATAGGGGTTGATGCATGTTCTTGTCTTTGTTTCTCCAGTAGAAATCTTGGGGCACTCTTTGAAGTTCTTTGTGTTGGATTGAGTATTATGAATCTGAATTTGCTTTGGTGTTAATTTAGTATGTACTCTTGATAGATCGATCGAAAATAATAACTTGGTGTTATTTTAGTATGAACTCTTAGTAGATCGATCGGAAAGAATAACTTGGTGTTATTTTAGTACGAACTCTTGATAGATCAATCAGAAAGAATAACTTGGTGTTATTTTAGTACGAACTCTTGGATAGATCGATTGGAAAGAATAGCTACAAACAATTTCTTCGTATGTTCTCCGCTAGATAGGAACTTTGGAGTGATTCTTCATCGCACTTTGAGGGGTGGTTATATGATCCAATTATATTAGCACTGTTGAGTGATTGCACTAGTGAAAGTACGGACCCCAGGCCTCATTTTCAAGCATTGGAATACCATTTTTGTGCCCGTTTACTGTTTGCTACCTTGCTGTTTTTATTTATTCAGATTATAAAAATATATTACTACCATCCATATTACACTTTTATCACCATCTCTTTGCCGAACTAGTGCACCTATACAATTTGCCATTGTATTGGGTGTGTTGGGGACACAAGAGATTTCTTGTATTTGGTTGCAGGGTCGTTTGAGAGAGACCATACTCATCCTACACCTCTTACGGATTGATAAACCTTAGGTCATGCACTTGAGGGAAAATTGCTATTGTCCTAAAAAAGCTCTCCGCTTGGAGGCCCAACACTTGTCTACAAGAATAACGTTGCGTAGTAGACATCAAGAGCATATTGACTGTAAACTACTTTGGCAAACAGTGAGATTAACAGCGTCTATCAGCTAACATTCAGCGCTACACCGATATGCACAGGGCCTCAGTCTAGAATGGGCATACCATGTGAGAAGCTGACCGCCATGCATCTCCACACGAACGTCGCCAGTGGTGGCGGCGCTGACCGCCGTGCGTCTCCACAAGAACGTCGTCAGCAGTGGCGGCGCGGCTAGAGGACGGCAGTCTACGAGAGCGTACTGTGGGAGCGAGAGGATCGCCGTGCGTCCCCTCGACGAACCACAGCGCCGACGTATCGGCACGCCGGGGAGGGCGGCTTTGGCGGAGTGAATGGAGTGGAGGGGGCCGGGGGAGGGGGTTTGGGGAATATTATTGGCTTGTTGGCCGAAGGGCGGTTGAATTTGGGATTTGGGGAGAATTTTTGGGGGGATTTTCACGTGGTGGGTGGGGGATGTTTGGCGCATGGTCAGTTTCTCCAAGTGCAGTCCCACGTGTCGGGGAAGAGGCAAGCCGAAGCGCGTTCCGTTTGCGTGAGCCGTGTGCAGGACCGAATGTGTGTGGGGTGCAATGCGACCGCGACAGGGATGTTGTGAGTGTACCGCCTTTTTTCTTTTTAAACTTGGTGCTTCGCCCCTCAAAAAAAACTTGGTGCTTCGCGCGATCCATCGATACTACTACTAGTAATCCGGTAATCCCAACTAAAACGGCACAGCCGGGTCTTTTCTCGCGCGATACGCTGGGAGGTTGGCTTAGTTGGTTTTTTTAGGATGAGTAATGCTACACCTACGTAATCCCAGTTACGTAATTAACGTAATGCGAAACATGTGAGCTGTTGATTGTAGATTGGGGGGAGGGAGGGGCCCACCACCATGAAAATCAGGGAGGAGAGAGAGAGAGGCAATTTACGTTAACCCTTTCGTAGGTTCCCGTAGATGTAGAAAGATGTGAAATGCGTGAATGTGTAGTGGACGTACTATTGGAGTGCCTAAGATAAATTATGTATGTAGACCCTGTGTGTTTATTTACTTCACATGTTAGCTTTGTCTCGGGTCGAGCACTCTAAGTTTATACACACAAAAACGAATCATCATTCCATATACTCCTACAATATATCTTACTATTATTGTGAAAGTTCATATATACCGGACGAGATTAATTCAAACACAGCAGATTTTCATTACATTTCGAACTTTTATAGGATAGAAAAATAAAAGAAACCCGACCCTAAACCTATTCTACGGCGGCGACCAACGTCCTCCATCTGCGATCTCCATGTACGGGGGCAAGGTTCAAGACCCGTGAAGTGAAGGTGTGGTCTCCCGCGAGGAAGAGTAGAACACGGGAGACGGACCTGCCAGTTGGTACACCATGCCCTGCCGCCTCCCATGCCCTACTCATCCTCGGAGGAGTCCCTGACCTCGGCGGTGCCGGACGTTGGACGGCGGCAAGTAGGACGCGTGGCTGACGGTGCTCCTGCGTCGGCCGCCAGTGTGTCCACCGCTTGTGCGGTCGCATCTGGCTACACCGCTATTGCATCGCGAGCGGCGACTTGAGCGAGGGCGGCGACCTCGAGCTTCATCCCTGAAGACAAGCTCTCCTGCAGAGCGTTCGCGCTCGCGGTCATGGCGGATGTGGTGCCAGGTAGCAGGGCGATGTGCTATGGTATGGAATTAGCTGGGCATTGCCGCTTTAAGTAGCGCATTCCGGTGAGGCCAAGCGTCCGGGTGCGTCATTAAGTCACCGGAGTTGGTTCCTCGGGCACCGAGCCTCTTAACGACGGCATACAAGCGGACGGCATGAATGCGGGTAGTTGGCGCTGGCTGGGAACGCACCGCGCGACGGCACGAGGGACAAAGGTTTTTGGTGTGCCAGGGTAGTCAGCTGTGATCGTGGCAACGTTGGAGATGCCCTTTCCTCACATGTGATCCCCACATGTGATTGTAAAAGCAAGACGACCTGGCATGGTCTCTGGTCCTGGGGATGCAGTTGGCCGCGCTACACCACTCCGCGGACGCGTCGCGGCGCGCACGCACTTCGGCGCCCCGTGCATCCTCGACGCGCCGGGTGTTGATCTGCTGGTCATGCCAAAACGCTAATGCAACCCTCGGCACATTGAAGCCGACCATGTCTAGCGACGATGAGCGTGTCTCTCACCGCGGTCGCCGTGTCCAGAGGCAGTGCGGGAGCTACGCCATGTTGCTGGCCCCCACGACCAACATGAACGGTTGCCGGTGGCGAGGAGGTCGTGGGCCAGCTCCTCCATTAGACTAGTCTGCACGACGTTGTCCCGACAGGTGTGCCCCACATGTTGGTTTCCCTGTTTTCCCGGCCAAATTCGAGCGTAAGTGCTCCGCATTGCGCATTAGGCGCAGAACATGTGGTTTTTGTGCCCTGGTTCAAATGTGGTACAGTACCAAGTCGTTACCCTAGCCCCAAGTGTGGTGGTTTTTGGTACGGTACCACCCTTTTCCTTTTCAACTAGTGAAGCATAACACTTGATTAAGTAGCCGAATGGTGAGCTAATGTAGGTGTCCGTCTGTTTTAAGGAATAATTGAGGTGTGCCCGGTCCGTGCCCGCATTTAGGGGTCCAACTTACCATGTTCCGACAGTAGTAACTATACTAGTCCCTGCGTAGTCCCTCTGTTTTTATTTACTCTGCATTTTAGCTGTGCTTGATACGTCTCCAACGTATCTATAATTTTTTATTGTTCCATGCTATATTATATTCTGTTTTGGACATTAATGGGCTTTATTATACACTTTTATATTATTTTTGGGACTAACCTATTAACTGGAAGCCCAGCCCAGAATTGCTGTTTTTTTGCCTATTTCAGAGTTTCGCAGAAAAAGAATATCAAACGAAGTCCAAACGGAATGAAACCTTCGGGAACGTGATTTTCGGAACAAACGTGATCCAGAGGACTTGGACCCTACGTCAAGACATCAACCAGGAAGGCACGAGGTAGGGGGGCGCGCCCTCCACCCTCGTGGGCCCCATGTTGCTCCACCGAAGTACTTCTTCCTCCTATATATACCTACGTACTGCCAAACTACCAGATACGGAGCCAAAAACCTAATTCCACCGCCGCAACCTTCTATACCCATGAGATCCCATCTTGGGGCCTTTTCTGGAGCTCCACCGGAGGGGGCATTGATCGCGGAGGACTTCTACATCAACACCATAGCCTCTGCGATGATGTGTGAGTAGTTTACCTCAGACCTTCGGGTCCATAGTTATTAGCTAGATGGCTTCTTCTCTCTCTTTGGATCTCAATAGAAAGTTCTCCACGATTCTCATGGAGATCTATTCGATGTAATCTTCTTTCACGGTGTGTTTGTTGAGACCGATGAATTGTGGGTTTATGATCAAGTTTATCTATGAACAATATTTGAATCTTCTCTGAATTCTTTTATGTATGATTGGTTATCCTTACAAGTCTCTTCGAATTATCAGTTTGGTTTGGCCTACTAGATTCATCTTTCTTGCAATGGGAGAAGTGTTTAGCTTTGGGTTCAATCTTGCGGTGTCCTTTCCCAGTGACAGTAGGGGCAGCAAGGCACGTATTGTATTGTTGCCATCGAGGATAACAAGATGGGGTTTATGTCATATTGCATGAGTTTATCCCTCTACATCATGTCATCTTACTTAAAGCGTTACTCTGTTCTTATGAACTTAATACTCTAGATGCATGCTGGATAGCGGTCGATGTGTGGAGTAATAGTAGTAGATGCAGGCAGGAGTCGGTCTACTTATCGCGGACGTGATGCCTATATACATGATCATACCTAGATATTCTCATAACTATGCTCAATTCTGTCAATTGCTCAATAGTAATTTGTTCACCCACCGTAATACTTATGCTCTTGAGAGAAGCCACTAGTGAAACCTATGGCCCCCGGGTCTATCTTCCATCATATTAATCTTCCAACACTTAGCTATTTTTATTGCCTTTTATTTTACTTTGCATCTTTATCATAAAAATACCAAAAATATTATCTTATCATATCTATCAGATCTCACTCTCGTAAGTGACCGTGAAGGGATTGACAACCCCTTTATTGTGTTGGTTGCGAGGATTTATTTGTTTGTGTAGGTGAGAGGGACTCGTGCGTGGCCTCCTACTGGATTGATACCTTGGTTCTCAAAAACTGAGGGAAATACTTACGCTGCTTTACTGCATCACCCTTTCCTCTTCAAGGGAAAACCAATGCAGTGCTCAAGAGGTAGCAAGAAGGATTTCTGGCGCCGTTGTCGGGGAGTCTACGCAAAAGTCAACATACCAAGTACCCATCACAAACCCTTATGTCCCGCATTACATTATTTGCCATTTGCCTATCGTTTTCCTCTCCCCCACTTCACCCTTGCCGTTTTACTCGCCCTCTCTTTTCCGTCCACCTTCCTCTCTCTTCTTGCCCCTTGCTCTTTCTGTCATTATGTCTAAAATTGGGGAAATTATTGTCGATATGGACAATAATAATATCATGGAAAACTCTGATGCTCCTGCTGAAGAACCCCCTATCTTACATACAAAAAACCGAATTGGTAGTGGTAATATTATTGGAAAAGGAGTTATCCAAGATTTCTTTACTTGTGCTGGTGCTTTGCCTTCTATGGGTAGTTCTATTCTTCATAGAACTAGTAGTCTTGCGGACGCTATCGCCATGCTTGTAGTTGAACTTGAAAGACTATTTATGCACTTGCATCCTTGCATACAAAGGATTTTCCTAGAATTTTCTAATATTGAGCATTCTTCTGTTAAGCGTGCCGCTACTATCTTTTTGGCTCATGAGTTTAGATTTATAATAAAAGAGGCCAAAGAAATCTTTGCGCATTATAGGGTGGACGCTGGCCGTCCTCCCATAGAGGCTATCCTCTTTGATCAAGAAGAAATAATGCGTTTTCAATCTCTAGACTATGTTGCTTTCAATGAAAATCTCAGAAAAAGGGTTCCTACCAATGTTCTAGTTGATAGAATTTCTGAACTTAATAATGATTTGGCTATTCGAAATAATGAGCTAGGATATTCTCTCGAGTATAGGCTCACAAAGTTCTGTCAAAAGAATGCTTATAATGATGAATTGGTTGTGCAATACGAAGGGCCGAAGGAGGAACCTATACCTCCTAAAGTTGATCTTGGGGACTTTTGTCCTATTAAATTTAGCCCTTTTGATTACTTTTGCTTGCCCCAAAGGAAACTTGCTGCTGAACATAGAGAATATGAAATGAGTTTTAATGATCTATCCTATTATTATGGCAATACCTAGATCTATCCTTGCTTTTATGCCTAGCTAGGGGCATTAAACGATAGCGCTTGTTGGGAGGCAACCCAATTTTATTTTTAGTTTTTTTGATTTTTTGCTTCTGTTGAGGAATAAATAGTTGATCTAGCCTCTGGTTAGATGTGTTTTTATGTTTTAATTAGTGTTTGTGCCAAGTTAAACCTATAGGATCTTCTTGGATGATAGTTATTTGATCTTGCTGAAAATTCCAGAAACTTTCTGTTCACGAAAATAATTGTTAAAAATCACCAGAACGTGATAAAATATTGATTCCAATTGCTGCCGATCAATAAACAAATTGTCAAGGTCGTCCTATTTTTTCTGAATTTTTGGAGTTCAAGAAGTTTGCGTTAGTTACAGATTACTACAGTCTGTTCTGTTTTTGACAGATTCTGTTTTTCGTGTGTTGTTTGCTTATTTTGATGAATCTATGGCTAGTAAAATAGTTTATAAACCATAGAGAAGTTGGAATACAGTAGGTTTAACACCAATATAAATAAAGAATGAGTTCATTACAGTACCTTGAAGTGGTGTTTTGTTTTCTTTCGCTAACGGAGCTCACGAGATTTTCTGTTAAGTTTTGTGCTGTGAAGTTTTCAAGTTTTGGGTAAAAGATTTGATGGATTATGGAACAAGGAGTGGCAAGAGCCTAAGCTTGGGGATGCCCATGGCACCCCAAGATAATCTAAGGACACCAAAAGGCCAAAGCTTGGGGATGCCCCGGAAGGGTTCCCCTCTTTCGTCTACTTCCATCGGTAACTTTACTTGGAGCTATATTTTTATTCACCACATGATATGTGTTTTGCTTGGAGCGTCTTGTATGATTTGAGTCTTTTCTTTTTAGTTTACCACAATCATCTTTTCTGTACACACCTTTTGAGAGAGACCCACATGATTCGGAATTTATTAGAATACTCTATGCGCTTCACTTATATCTTTTGAGCTATATAGTTTTTGCTCTAGTGCTTCACTTATATCTTTTAGAGCGCGATGGTGGTTTGGTTTTATAGAAACTATTATTCTCTCATGCTTCACTTATATTATTTTGAGAGTCTTAAACAGCATGGTAATTTGCTTAAATTGGGAAATTAATCCTAATATGTTAGGTATTCAAGACTAGTAAAAAAAATCTTATGAGTGTGCTGAATGCTAAGAGAAGTTTGATGCTTGATGATTGTTTTGAGATATGGAGGTAGTGATATTAAAGTTGTGCTAGTTGAGTAGTTGTGAATTTGAGAAATACTTGTGTTGAAGTTTGCAAGTCCTGTAGCATGCACGTATGGTAAACGTTATGTAACAAATTTGAAACATGAGGTGTTCTTTGATTGTCCTCCTTATGAGTGGCGGTCGGGGACGAGCGATGGTCTTTTCCTACCAATCTATCCCCCTAGGAGCATGCATGTAGTGCTTGGTTTCTGATGACTTGTAGATTTTTGCAATAAGTATGTGAGTTCTTTATGACTAATGTTGAGTCCGTGGATTATACGCACTCTTACCCTTCCATCATTGCTAGCCTCTTCGGTACCGAGCATTGTCCTTTCTCACATTGAGAGTTGGTGCAAACTTGGCCGATACATCCAAACCCTGTGATATGATACACTCTTTCACACATAAACCTCTTTATATCCTCCTCAAAACAGCCACCATACCTACCTATTATGGCATTTCCATAGCCATTCCGAGATATATTGCCATGCAACTTTCCACTGTTCCGTTTATCATGACACGTTCATCATTGTCATATTGCTTTGCATGATCATCTAGTTGACATCGTATTTGTGGCAAAGCCACCGTTCATAATTTTTTCATACATGTCACTCTTGATTCATTGCTATCCCGGTATACCGCTGGAGGCATTCTTATAGAGTCATACTTTGTTCTAGTATCGAGTAGTTATCATTGAGTTGTAAATAAATGGAAGTGTGATGATCATCATTCATAGAGCATTGTCCCAATAAAAAAAAGAGAAAGGCCAAAACAAGAAGGCCCAAAAAAAGGGGGACAATGCTACTATCCTTTTTCCACACTTGTGCTTCAAAGTAGCACCATGATCTTCATGATAGAGAGTCTCTTGTTTTGTCACTTTCATATACTAGTGGGAATTTTTCATTATAGAACATGGCTTGTATATTCCAACAATGGGCTTCCTCAAATGCCCTAGGTCTTCGTGAGCAAGCAAGTTGGATGCACACCCACTTAGTTCCTTTTGTTGAGCTTTCATGCATTTATAGCTCTAGTGCATCCGTTGCATGGCAATCCCTACTCCTTGCATTAACATCCATCGATGGGCATCTCCATTGCTCGTTGATTAGCCGCGTTGATGTGATACTTTCTTCCTTTTTGTCTTCTCCACATAACCCCCATCATTATATTCTATTCCACCCATAGTGCTATATCCATGGCTCACGCTCATGTATTGCGTGAAGGTTGAAAAAGTTTGAGATTACTAAAGTATGAAACAATTGCTTGGCTTGTCATCGGGGTTGTGCATGATGAGAGCATTCTTGTGTGACGAAAATGGAGCATGACTAAACTATATGATTTTGTAGGGATGAACTTTCTTTGGCCATGTTATTTTGAGAGGACATAATTGCTTAGTTAGTATGCTTGAAGTATTATTACTTTTATCTCAATATTAAACTTTTATCTTGAATCTTTTGGATCTGAATATTAATACCACAATTAAGAGAATTACATTGAAATTATGCCAAGTAGCATTCCACATCAAAAATTCTGTTTTTATCATTTACCTACTCGAGGACGAGCAGGAATTAAGCTTGGGGATGCTTGATACGTCTCCAATGTATCTATAATTTTTGATTGTTCCATGCTATATTATATTCTGTTTTGGACATTAATGGGCTTTATTATACACTTTTATATTATTTTTGGGACTAACCTATTAACCGGAGGCCCAGCCCAGAATTGCTGTTTTTTGCCTATTTCAGAGTTTCGCAGAAAAAGAATATCAAACGGAGTCCAAACGGAATGAAACCTTCGGGAACGTGATTTTCGGAACGAACGTGATCCAGAGGACTTGGACCCTACGTCAAGACATCAACCAGGAAGGCACGAGGTAGGGGGCGCGCCCTCCACCCTCGTGGGCCCCATGTTGCTCCACCGACGTACTTCTTCCTCCTATATATACCTACGTACCCCCAAACTACCAGATACCGAGCCAAAAACCTAATTCCACCACCGCAACCTTCTGTACCCATGAGATCCCATCTTGGGGCCTTTTCCGGAGCTCCACCGGAGGGGGCATCGATCACGGAGGGCTTCTACATCAACACCATAGCCTCTCCGATGATGTGTGAGTAGTTTACCTTAGACCTTCGGGTCCATAGTTATTAGCTAGATGGCTTCTTCTCTCTCTTTGGATCTCAATACAAAGTTCTCCACGATTCTCGTGGAGATCTATTCGATGTAATCTTCTATTGCGGTGTGTTTGTTGAGACCGATGAATTGTGGGTTTATGATCAAGTTTATCTATGAACAATATTTGGATCTTCTCTGAATTCTTTTATGTATGATTGGTTATCTTTGCAAGTCTCTTCGAATTATCAGTTTGGTTTGGCCTACTAGATTGATCTTTCTTGCAATGGGAGAAGTGTTTAGCTTTGGGTTCAATCTTGCGGTGTCCTTTCCCAGTGACAGTAGGGGCAGCAAGGCACGTATTGTATTGTTGCCATCGAGGATAACAAGATGGGGTTTATGTCATATTGCATGAGTTTATCCCTCTACATCATGTCATCTTACTTAAAGCGTTACTCTGTTCTTATGAACTTAATACTCTAGATGCATGCTGGATAGCGGTCGATGTGTGGAGTAATAGTAGTAGATGCAGGCAGGAGTCGGTCTACTTGTCGCAGACGTGATGCCTATATACATGATCATACCTAGATATTCTCATAACTATGCTCAATTCTGTCAATTGCTCAACAGTAATTTGTTCACCCACCGTAATACTTATGCTCTCGAGAGAAGCCACTAGTGAGACCTATGGCCCCCGGGTCTATCTTCCATCATATTAATCTTCCAACACTTAGCTATTTTTATTACCTTTTATTTTACTTTGCATCTTTATCATAAAAATACCAAAAAAATTATCTTATCATATCTATCAGATCTCACTCTCGTAAGTGACCGTGAAAGGATTGACAACCCCTTTATTGCGTTGGTTGCAAGGATTTATTTGTTTGTGTAGGTGCGAGGGACTCGTGCGTGGCCTCCTACTGGATTGATACCTTGGTTCTAAAAAACTGAGGGAAATACTTACGCTGCTTTACTGCATCACCCTTTCCTCTTCAAGGGAAAACCAACACAGTGCTCAAGAGGTAGCAATGCTCAAAGTCAAACTTTGTAAACTTTTTCAAAGTTTATAGACAGTAATAACATATACAATAACAAATAAATACCATTAGATTCATTATTGAATATACTTTCACATCATATATATTTGCTATTGTAAATGTTCATATTTTTTCTATAAATTTGGTCAAATTTTATGAAGTTTGACTTCAGTCAAACCTAATATGCAGAGTAAATAAAAACGGAGGGATTATCTTAGTCCCTGACCAGGACGGAATGGAAAACGAGACAACTTATTGTTTATTTGAGCCATTCAAGTATAATCATGTGTTGTTGCTTATTTCTCATTCCTCTCCAGCCCTCTTCTCCATCAATCATGCCGCCCTCCGGTCAAGTCCATCCTCCCGCATGCCTCATTTGAACATTCCGCCGAGTATCATTCGCATGTGGGCCTAGACCATGCTTGTATTTCCAATGTTGTAATTTGTCCAACATGCATACAAACAAACAGTTCATTTAAAGTTTTACTTTGCCTCTACTATGTGTCGCTTCCCGTCTTAGTTTTGACATCCCATTCGGTTCATGCCCCGACACATCTTGACAAGATCGATGGATGTCCAGAGATCAATTGCGTGTCGTACAAGGAGATTAAGGTTTGGTCTGTTTCTATGATAGAAATGACCTGCGGGGGGGGGGGGGGTGGGTGTCTGTGGGGATCAGAGGGAGTATATTGTACGTTCATAAGCAAAACGAACGTATTGTACCCACCCTAGTCCTCTTTCAATCGATCTCCGAACCCCCAAGATTAAATTGAGAGAGAACGAGTGGGTGCATGTGTGATACCTAAGGCGGATTCAAAATTTTGAATCGGTGATCATAGCATCCGCAAATCATATATAAAGGGTATTCAATGTTCGTTTCACTTTTGAACGTACAATATACTCCCTCGGATCCTTTCTTGGTTACATATAAGTTTTATGTGTAGTCAAAGTATCTCTACTTTGATCAAACTTACAGAAAAAAGTATCAAGATTCAACAATGCCCAATCAATATTGTTAGATTCGTATGTCCTCCTAGATTTGTATTCAAATAGAGATGGTTTCCAATTTGTTTTCAACCACGTGAATGTGCTTGTTCTCACGCATGCTCTTTCTACTACGATTTCGCCACGTATAGCTAGTCCAATAGTAACTTTTTAAGCTACCTGTCCAATAGTACTAGTAGAGTACTGACAACATCTATAGTAGAGTATGCAGTGCTCATAGTACTCCCTCCTTCCATTTATATATGGCCTAAGAGCGAGTCTAATAAGGCCCAGTCAGCAGGCTATAAGACTTGCCATGTCATTAAAATCCTACTTGGAGGACTGAGAAGAGAGGAGAGAGAGTGAAGCGGGCTCTTATTCTACAGCCCGGCTATAACATATATATAGATCAAGAAAAAATAGTATGCATGCGACTCTCTTCCAATCATATACCTTCTCATGCAAATATTAAATGCTTAGAGCCAACATAAGAGCCATTCTAAGAGCCAACCTATTACTTAACCACGCAAACATTAAATGCTTATAAGAGTATTTTTTTATGAAGGCTCTAAGTGAGGTGGCATCTCTTTATAGCCAACAGCTGGCTACATTATTAACCATGCTCTAATGCATTTCAAAACCGCCTTTGACTATTGACAAGATTAATAGTACATGAGATGTATAATGTGAAAATTATATCATTAGAAGCTCCTTTCACATACGAATTTGACCGTATGCTTTGTGTAAGTTGCATGTGATATATTATTACTCTAACATTTGGTTAAAGTTAGTCTCGAAAAACGCATTAGGCCCTATATAGATGGAAGGAGGGAGTAGTAGTGGAAGTGGATCCTCTGACGTAGGTATCCCTGCCTTACCCTCCCTTTCGATCACTGACTGGCGGGCCCAATGCTTGCTAGGCTCCGCATGTCAGTCACTCAATGGGTTCAGCCATGTCAGGGGATCCTCATCTGTAGTATACTCCCTCTGTTTTTATTTACTCCGCATAAAATGGAGGGAGTAGTAGTATAAATGACGCGGGAGGGGGAGGGACGTCGGTTTGCTCTCAGCTGTGGTCCCACAAGCGAGCGAAAATGCAAGACGAAGCGCGTTCCATTCGGTGAGCGATGTGGAGGGTCCAGCGTGCCGGGGTGCAACGCGAACGCGACAAGAGCGATGTACAGTCAAAACCGATTGACCGGTCGTCACCGGAACCACTATTCACACCAGAACCTTAGCTGCTCGGCCTACGCCGGCCACTGCCCCAAAACCACACCTCCTCTCCAGCCCATTCCCCCACCTTTCGATCCCCTAGCCCGCATCAAGCGTCCCCTAGTTCGCCGGAAAACCATGGTGCACCGCAAGATCACGTACTACAAGATGTTGACGCCGGAGCGCCGCGCCGAAATCATGGCAGTGGTCGGCACCACAGACCTCCCTTCCCAAGCTCTCTTTGCGGCAGGCCAATCCCCGAGTTCTCTGGAGCCAAGCTCCGAGGAGGAGGAAGCCGGTCCAATGTTCATGGCGGAGGTCGCGGTGCAGAAGGCCCCCGATGCATATGAGACGATGGACGTCGACGTCGTGCCGGCGTCCGGGCCCCCCATGGTGCAGGCGGACCAGCAGTTCAACCTGGCGATACTAAAGGAGGACCGGGAGGCGGAGGCTCAACTCGACGTGGAGCGTGCGCATGCCGCTGCAATCGAGGCTCTCCTGTAGGTGGAACCAGATGTCGTGGATGTGAACCGGGCGGCGGAGGCTCAACTTGACGCAGAGCGCACAGATGCCGCTGCCATCGAGGCCCTCCTACAGGCGGAACTAGACGTCCTGGACTTGAACCGGGCGGCGGAGGCTCAACTCAACGCGGAGTGCGCGGATGCCGCTGCCATCGAGGCCCAACTGCAAGCGGAACCGGACGCCCCGGACTTGAACCGAGCGGTTCTCTCGTCCGTGCAGAGTGCCCACATGCTCCGCGTGAATGAGTAGCTGGAGGCCGAGGACAACCATGGTGCAGAGACACACATCGGCAGCTACGGCTGCTTCGCGCCGGTAGCCAAAGACGACGAGGCTGTCTCGTTCCGCGAGCAGTGATAGTTTTTCTTTATGTTTTTGTTTTTAGGGATCTTTTGGTGTGTAAAAACATATATTAATTTATGCAAGTCGCCTGACTTTCATCATTTGGGCCAGTCAACCATTTTAGGTGGTTGGATGAATATCCTACATCTCCTAACCCTTCTTCCTCACCTCTTCTTCTTCCCCAACAGTCCACCGCACGGGCCTACGTATCTTCCCCAACATGCGGTTGGATAAACATACTGTATGAACGAAAATTTTGTGTCAGCGGTAGGATGGCTGAGTTTGGTTTGATCACATGCGGTAGCACGTGTCAGTGAGGGTGCATTCCCTTGGTTGGGTTTGCGGTAAGTAGGAGCGACTGTGTGAGGGTGTGGTGCGACCACGGCGTGCAGGAGCGACTGTGTGAGGGTGCGGTGCGACCGCGACAGCCGTGCGCAAGTGTACCTCCTTTTCATTTTAAAAACTTTAGTCAAGCTTGGCAAAAATGTGTGGCGAAGTTTGGCAATGCAAGGCCTAGACCCAAACAGGATGCAAGTACGTACATAGGAGTACTAGTGTTAAAAAAGAAAGGCGGGGTTTTCCTTCGCGGGATCAATCGATGCAAATCCTCGTTTGACGTGTCAATTAATGCGTATTTTTTCTCCAACGCCCAAAGAGCTAACCATCTCACTCCTCATCGCTTGATTAATGCAGCGCCATGCAAACCAACCTTCTCACTTCTGCATTCACGCAAGGGTATATTAATGTCCTTGGTTGCTAGTATGAGGCAAATCCCATCAATTTTGCCTCGATTAGTGTTATTGGCCTTCTGCAAATTGTAATTTTGATATACTGGCCTTGTGTACAAAAAAATGGAGGTAGTAACTATTTGGCTTCCTTGCCCATTGCGGTGACGTCGACCATATCTCGAACGTTGTCGTTTGGCGAAGTGCGTTCGATGGAGAACACCATTGAGGGAGACCACGGTAAGTCGTTCGCAAGTGCCGCCTGCAAGCCGAGACAACCACCTTATTTGCATCCAGGAAGTCCGTTGAACCAAAGGACGCGTAAATGTACTAGTACTACACAATAGCATCGTCCGTCCAGCTTAGTGCGGTGAGGTGGTTTCTCAAAGAAGACGATGGACAAGCGGAGTCAGCGAAGAGTGAAATGGTGGTTGCTTCATGCGTGCTTTGTGATTTGACGCCTCACTGCTTTGTGATTTGTGATAGAAGGGGCAGGGGAGTAGACTCTGTGCTCTATACTGTACATGCATCCAAGCACGGGAGAAAGAGGAGAGACGTTGCAATTTTCTATTCCTTTAATCAATCAATTAGGGAGCTTCGGTTCCATCTTTTTGGCTTTGGCAGCACCGTCCAAAATGGTTCCCATCGATGCCAAAAGCTATTTTCACATTTGGCTACACATTGTGGACGCCCTTAACCGTACCACTTGGTTTTGCTCCTGTGTGCTATCTATACAAATCTCAATTATATTCATCTAAAAAATTATAGTATCAAGATTAGTAAAAAGGAGGTGATTTTGCCACGCGTATGGCGGGGGAGGTTTCTTATTTTTAGAGGACGTTGGCCTGGCAGTTTGCTAACATGCGGTCCCACGTGTCATTGCTTTACCAAGCCGATCTGTGTCCCACATGAGGCAGAACAACGGCAGAACCAACACATGGTTAACTTGAAAAAGATGAGGGAGAAGCGGATTCAGCAACGAGTGAAATGATGGTTGCTTCGTCCCTCCAACTTCTTTTTTAGCATTATTACTTCGTACCTCCAACTTAACTGCGGGAACGGTGCAACTTTGTGATTTGACGCCTCATTGCTCATTACTACGCCGGCGCCATGACTGGGGTGCTTCACCCCTGCTGCTTTGCACTGTATTTCGGTATGGCACGTGGACCCGGTAGCTTGATGTCCCACATGTCCGCGAAAGGGACTATAACATTTATGAAAGCGAGCGCTCCACTCTTATGACAGAGGAGTAGATGACACGGTGGCCTAGTGAACTGTTACTTGCACTGTAGTACTACTATAGTTTTGTTGTTTTGCACAATCCATTGAAACAAACCCGATTAAAGAGGAAAGGGCGGGATTTTTCCCGCGCAATAGATGATACTGGCCATACATTTCAAAGGCAATTTCACTGTATGCAAACTGAATAATTAAGTAACAATATGAGATCTAGTAAAACTAAAAACACATATGATTTATTGTGTTAGAGTGTAGTAGTAGTGTTGTATTGCATAGTTGTTAGATGTAACATGCGAGAACGTGTAGAGATGTAGTTTTGGAGGGCCTACACAGAGAAAAGCGTAATACGGTCACCGGACTTCAGAATACGCTCATTACGGTCACTATATATGTTTTGCGGTGATTATACTGTCACTTGCTTACTGTTCAGCATCGGATTGCACTCTGTTGACCGGCCAAATAGTCTGCATGGCACTATGTTTACTAGTTAAATTGACCACGTTCCTTGTGGGTCCCACATATTAGTTCACATAGGAAAAAGGTCAGATAAACACAAATTTACGCAGGTGCGACAAGACTCCAACTCGTGCGCGGGAACCACCTGGTTGTGTATGTGTCTGTTAGGGCCTGATGTGTGTGCATGCACGTGTAGGTTGAGCACTTGAGTGTGAGAGTGTGTGTTGGTCGTGTGGTGTGCACATGCATGCGTGCGTGTGTGCGTGTGAGTGTTGCATGTGTGCGTGCGTGGCTGCATGCGTACGTGTGAGTGTTGCGTGTGTGCGTGGCTGCATGTGTTCGTGTGAGTGTTCGTGCATGCAGTTCGTGGGCATGCGTGCGTGTGTGTATAATCACCACATCAACTCATGTATGTTAAAACAGACGGCTCAGCATACCAATACAAGGCCACCTTGTCCGCTATGCCCGCGGTCATGACTTTGAACCACCGTCCAATATTTTTTTGTCGTTTGTTTTCATTCTTACTAGCAAGATGCCAGTGCGTTGCACGTAACATCAAGATGCATTTGTATGAGTAGTTTATCTTGTGAGAGAAAACGATGAACGAGAGAAGGCCTTATTTGCAAATGTGGAGAGGTGTGTGGGTACCTTTTTGCAAAATTGCCATAGTTTCCTTCCTATCCGTCAGATATAAATCGAACGGCCTATATTCTAGGATGGCAGGCACATCATCATCACCAACTCAGTTTTTTATAAGAGTGTAGAGTAGATACACGCCGATAGGTGGGCCCAATGGTAGTGAGATAATATGATGCAACACTAGAGGGGCCACGTGGAGCGTTTAACTGGTCAACTAGTCGTGTCTTGAGCAAATACAGAGTTGTACGGTGAGCCCGTGACTATATAATAACCACAAAACATAAATGGTAACCGTAATGAGTGTATTCTAAAGTCCAATGTACGTATCGTGCTTTCACTTCAAATACAATGATCGTCATTGTAAATATCGCGAGAGAAAGATGAAACATGCGTGAATGTGCTGGGGGTACTTTTAGAGGACCTGGAGATAGTTTGTGTGCGTACGTGAAAGGGGCGTAGAGGGGGTGTATGCGATGGAGAGAGAGATGCTCTTCGTTTCTCTTTATTATGACTAACTTTATATATAGTATAAAAATATAAAAATTCACAGTGCGGAATAAATATCATCGTGGGCACCATGCTATGCAAATTAACGTTCATACTCCTCCATATAACTTTGTAATGTTGTATATATGTAGAAATTCTGAAATAATTTTTTGGCCACACTTTATTCAAAAGGAATGTTGTATGCGAAATAAACGTGAAGAGAGGGCTTTTTAGATCAATGGGGTATGTGATGTAACATGTGTGAATGTGTAGTTGATGTATTTGGCAGGGCCTAGAGAGGTATGTGTGTGTATTACGTATTCGAGAGAGGCATGGATAGAGGGGCCGGCGGGGGGACGTGGGAGAGATAGCACGAGAAATGAGAGAGGTCTGGAGAGAGAGAGAATATGATGTCATGGCGGGAGATGCCCTTGAGTGTGTATATGCAAGGGGGGGGAGGATAGAGACACGAGGAGAATTTTTGTGTGTGGTGTCTATGTTGGTATTTGTGGGTGTGAGAAGATAACGAGACCTAGGGGCCGAGGGTGTGTCACTGCGTGAGGTCCGGTTGGCAGAGGTGAGGCCCTTGGTTCTATTCCGTCATGCGTCACATTGGTCGGCCCGTGACGCATTTAGGGAGACCCATGGATGACTAGTCGTACAAGACAAAGATAGCAGAATCGTGATGGACTCTGTGTCCACTGACAAAGCCGGCTAGGATTTGTAACCCTAGGTCCTCGGACTAAGGTAACCCCTTATCTCTGATATTACTATTCATCCAACCTAACTTTAAGGGGCATCCTACAGAATGCTCTGCTAGAATCATACTTGCCGATTAGGAAGAGAGGTGTGAGACAATGCGTGAGAGACAGGCCTAAAGATAATGTGCGTACAGGAGACACGTAGGCAGGTCTATGTATATAGAAAGGGTCGATGGGGATTGTGCGTGTGTATGCCAATGAGAGGAAGAGTGCTTGTGATAAAGGTTAGTGAAAACAGTCGTAAATGGTTATGAGAGGGAGGGAGGGTTATATCGAGAGCATGTCTGCGAGAAAGACACCTCGGGAGTGAGTGTGTGAGAGACCACCGATGGAGAGTGAAACTACACGTAAAAGACTAATGTACACATTGATTAAAAATATAAATTCTATCCAAATATGAGGATGGGGTCATGAAATTTGCAATTCGCGTAAGGAACGGTCATTGATCCATCAGATATCTAGATTCTATTGAATTTGAGCATGTCTATGTTATTATTCGACATAATTGATCCACATAGTTAGTATTTTGAACTCCAGACAATGCATCGCTTTAGCAATCGAATATAAACGTGAGTATAGTTCATGTTGTGTGTGTAAAGCACATTATACATACAAAAGTTACACAATGAACATTATAAATAGCTAGCTATGAACTAGCATACATTTGAATTCAACTGAAGGTGGTTTTAAAAATTTAAATTCAACATGAAGTCCATTCAATTATTTGAATTCGATATCATGGTATTTGTAAATCATACCTAAATTATGGGGGCACCAATCTTTGCTCTGCTTTTGTACATAATAGCATATATAGTCGTGTACGAAATAGATTCAAATTTACCTCCTCCATTCCAAAATAATCATAGTTATAGGATTTTTAAGTGTCAAAAACTCAAAAAGAAGCGCATAATTTAATGAGGTTTTCAAATATACAAGGTCAAATTTAACGTTGTCTATTTAGGTCAATCCTCAAAGTTCAAGAGTACTCTAAACGTGAATGCTTCTGTTTCAAAATTTTGAACTAAGTGCCAAAAGAGCCTCTACTCGCTCGAAACCGCGTGAGACCAATGTTTGGTAGAAGGAATTACTTTTATAACTCCGACCCGTGAAACTTACCGGCCCGACGTCCAAAGGTCTAAACCGGGATAGGGTTGTAGCTTCATCTAGACGCCACGCAACCGCCTCCGAAAAACATTCATACACAATGGCCGCCAAAGCACACATGCACGCGGCCGAAATCGCTCCCGCCCACTATTTGGGACACCTGGGATTACCATCCAACCCCTGACCCGCAGTAGGTCCGAAATTTAAGAGGGGCGCAAAGTTTGCACTTTCCCCAAATTTCAAACAAGTGCGTCCCATTTGTTCAAAAAAACCAAAAACAAGCGCGTCCCAGACCGAAACATGGTTCTCCCATAGCTCCCCCGCCCCCAGCCCCCCGTCCAATTCCCCATTCATACTCCATGGGCGCCAAAACTACCTCTCCACCTGTCGTGAAACCCCGACGTTCTCCGTCCGCCACCCCATCCCACCCATCAACCGCCGCCCTCCTCCATCACGCCGGAGCCGATACCCCGACGTCGTCGTCCACCGCAACCGCAACCGCAACACCCTCCGCGGATAGTAGTTGAAGCCGAGGCTGAGCTATCCGTACCTGAGCCAGTTCAACCATGCCGTCCTGCGCCTCATCGCTACCGCTCCAACTTCGCCACCATCCACTGCACCGGAGCTATTCCCACTACACCCTTCGCCGCCTCGGATCTGCTTCCCCTCCACCGACAGATGGCCACCGCAACACAGTCAACAATTTGGCCATGGGTTCGTCCAAGGCTCGACCCTCCTCCAAAATATCGGTTCCTTGGGTAAAACCAAGAAAATCATCGCGACATCCGGAGGACCCAGCACTGGTAACTAGAAATGGTACTCTTCTTCCCTTATTCGTGCAAATCTTATGTATCCATCCCACAGAAGACACTAGTTGACCGCTTCTTCTTGATACTAGATGTTCCTAGTAACTCGCGATGCACAAGGTTTCTCCTCGTATACTATTTCACCTTAGCTAGAGGCTCGTCGCCCCCTGGATTTCAATTCCTAGTCAGTTGATTCCCAATTAAAGGAAGCATTCCCCGGGGTAACAGGCACTAGTCTGCCTATTACGCCAGGGAAGCAGCGCCTCGGTGTTTATCTTAGGGGTGTGTGTGGGGCCTAGGAGCTGCTGGAGCCTGATTTGGAGGTCGGCCGGGATTAAAGGGATGGCCGGGGCGAGCTGCCAAGCACGGCGGTGGTGTGAGGTCGAGGGGAGGGCAGGGCGGCGGAGGCAGGGGTCTGGGCCGGTGGTCGCTGTTGGTTCGAGAAAGATCGTCAACAGTGACTGGCGGGAGGTAGACAAAGGCCATCTTCCCATTCCTTATAGATCGGACGGTTCATAAAAAATCGACTGACCTATTTATTTTCAGCCGACTGTTATTTTGATAGGACCACATCTGGTGGTGTGCTGGAGGAGTACCTGCATTTCCCAGCCATCCCTATGCTCATATATTACAAAATCATATGGAGTAGAATCTAATTTTGCTTGCCATGCAATGTTGTAGAGCTGTCATATGTCTCCTGTCATTTATTTTCCAGCCACCTGCTATCTGCTACTTTTACAGTGCACTAGTTCTGCACACACTTCACCCATATATACTCTCACTATTGTTTTTTATGCATGGGTATTTCATACTCTACCAACCAGTTGATAGAAGCACGAAATAAAAGAGAGAAGTAGCTCTAGCTTGCTTCGGGCTTAGGCAAGACACGTTTCAGCGCTCTAAAGGGTGCAGTGTCAGCAGATGGAGACGGTAAACGTAGCTCTGGAGTTGATGATCTCGCTCACCATGAACCACCATCCCAGGTGCTTGCTTTAACTTCGTGGTGTCATATGTGGTTGCATGTTGCATATGGTGTCCAGCTTGTATTCGAAAGGCCGAAGTCGGTCTTTATTAAGATAAGGAAAGATATTTTTTACATGAACCACCATCCCGGGAGCACCAGAAGACAAATAGCTAGTCGGGGCACTAGCCGAGCCAGTGACAAGCCCATCACAGACAGGCATCACCTTCTTCTTGTAGACGTTGTTGGGCCTCCAAGTGTAGAGGTTTGTAGGACAGTAGCAAATTTCCCTCAAGTGGATGACCTAAGGTTTATCAATCCGTGGGAGGTGTAGGATGAAGATGGTCTCTCAAACAACCCTGCAACCAAATAACAAAAAGTCTCTTGTGTCCCCAACACATCCAATACAATGGTAAATTGTATAGGTGCACTAGTTCAGCGAAGAGATGGTGATACAAGTGCAATATGGATGGTAGATATAGGTTTTTGTAATCTGAAAATATAAAAACAGCAAGGTAACTAATGATAAAAGTGAGCGTAAACGGTATTGCAATGCTTCGAAACAAGGCCTAGGGTTCATACTTTCACTAGTGCAAGTTCTCTCAACAATAATAACATAATTGGATCATATAACTATCCCTCAACATGCAACAAAGAGTCACTCCAAAGTCACTAATAGCGGAGAACAAACGAAGAGATTATTGTAGGGTACGAAACCACCTCAAAGTTATCCTTTCTGATCGATCTATTCAAGTGTCCGTAGTAAAATAACACGAAGCTATTCTTTCCGTTCGATCTATCATAGAGTTCGTACTAGAATAACACCTTAAGACACAAATCAACCAAAACCCTAATGTCACCTAGATACTCCAATGTCACCTCAAGTATCCGTGGGTATGATTATACGATATGCATCACACAATCTCAGATTCATCTATTCAACCAACACAAAGTACTTCAAAGAGTGCCCCAAAGTTTCTACCGGAGAGTCAAGACGAAAACGTGTGCCAACCCCTATGCATAAGTTCACGAGGTCACGGAACCCGCAAGTTCATCACCAAAACATACATCAAGTAGATCACGTGATATCGCATTGTCACCACAGATAAGCACATGCAAGACATACATCAAGTGTTCTCAAATCCTTAAAGACTCAATCCGATAAGATAACTTCAAAGGGAAAACTCAATCCATTACAAGAGAGTAGAGGGGGAGAAACATCATAAGATCCAACTATAATAGCAAAGCTCACGGTACATCAAGATCGTGCCAAATCAAGAACACGAGAGAGAGAGAGAGAGATCAAACACATAGCTACTGGTACATACCCTCAGCCCCGAGGGTGAACTACTCCCTCCTCGTCATGGAGAGCACCGGGATGATGAAGATGGCCACCGGTGAGGGATCCCCCCCTCCGGCAGGGTGCCGGAACAGGGTCCCGATTGGTTTTTGGTGGCTACAGAGGCTTGCGGCGGCGAAACTCCCGATCTATTCTGTTCCCCGATGTTTTTAGGGTATATGGACATATATAGGAGAAAGAAGTCGGTCAGGGGAGCCACGAGGGGCCCACGAGGGTGGGGGCGCGCCCAGGGGGGCAGGCGCGTCTCCTTGCATCGTGGCCACCTTGAAGCTTCCCTGACTTCAACTCCAAGTCTCCTGGATCACGTTCGTTCCAAAAATCACGCTCCCGAAGGTTTCATTCCGTTTGGACTCCGTTTGATATTCCTTTTCTGCGAAACACTGAAACAAGGGAAAAACCAGAAACTGGCACTGGCTCTAGGTTAATAGGTTAGTCCCAAAAATAATATAAAAGTGCATAGTAAAGCCCATTAAACATCCAAGATGGATAATATAATAGCATGAATACTTCATAAATTATAGATACGTTGGAGACGTATCAGCATCCCCAAGCTTAATTCCTGCTCGTCCTCGAGTAGGTAAATGATAAAAGAAATAATTTATGAAGTGTGAATGCTAGCAGGTGCACAAGTTTGATCAATGATAATTTCAATCACCTTTTCTAGCATCATCATATGTCATAACAGTAGCTCAACTCATAGAACTTTTCATGATCAAGTAACAAACTATTCACATGTTAAAGTATAGATCATAAACTTTCTTGAAAACTAACAACCCGTGTTATTAGTCATCAAACAATTATAATTCATCTTATTTTTAGGAAGAGTCTTTGTCAGAGCTATGATTCAGCAAACTTCACATACTCAACTATCATTTAGTCTTCCATGATTGCTACCACTCAAAGCATATTTTTAGAACAAATAGTATTCATAGAACACAGAGAACGATAGGGGCTTAATGTTTTGCCTCCCAACCTTTTACCTCAAGGGTAATGTCAACAATAATAATTCATGCTCAAATATATTTGAATGGCCATATATGCTTAGATCTTTCCATCACATGATGCTTGCCAACTAAATAGTAGGTTGGAATGAGAAGGGATACTACTGACTCTTGCATGAAGGTAAAAGATAGGCCCTTCGCAGAGGGAAGCAGGGATTTGCAGAGGTGCCAGAGCTCGAAGCTAAAATAGAGATGAAAATAATTTTGAGAGGTATGCTTTCATTGTCAACATAACGACCAAGAGTTCCCAATATCTTCCATACTAGATACAATATAGGCGGTTCCCAAATAGAAAGGTAAAGATTTTACTCCCCCTCCACCAACAATCACACTCCACGGCTTGTCCGAAACAATGGGTGCCGTCCAACTATCAACATTCCTGAGGGAGTTTTGTTTAAATTATTTGCGAATTTGTCTTTGATCTTTTGATCATAGGACTGGGCATCCCAGTTACCAGCCATTTTCTCGTGAATGATGAGCGGAGTCCACTCATCGTGAGGATAACCCACCTAGCATGGAAGATACTGACAGCCCCTAGTTGCTACATGAGCGATTCGGGCATACAAAACAGATTATTATTTGAAGGTTTAGAGTTTGGCACATGCAAATTTACTTGGAACGGCAGGTAAATACCGCATATAGGTAGATATGGTGGACACTCATGGAAGAAACTTGGTTCAAGGAATTTGGATGCACAAGCAGTATTCCCTTTTAGTACAAATATTTTGGCTAGCAAAGGATTCTAAATAGCAAGCACCACATGTTAGAGGATCCATAACAATATAACTTCTATACAAATATACCCAAGCATAACTCATTATGTTGTCTTCCTTGTCCAACTTCAACTAATTTGCTCAGGTTTGAAAATAATTAATGGGGCTCACAATCATAGAAGATGTCCAAGATAGTATATTTATATGTGAAATCTCTCTTCCTTCAATATTCTTTCATGAATTGTTCAAGTGACCAATACAATGTTTGCTAACCTTCAATAAATTTACCACCTCTACTTCTTATATGTGAAGGCATTACTCCCCATGGGAAAGGCATATGAAACATATACAATTTCAGATTTATGACATTCAAATCATTCAACCATTTACTCATAGGATATAAGTGAAGCACATGAGTAAATGACAAACTACTCCAAAAAGATATAAGTGAAGATCAATGAGTAGTTAAATAATTATGTAGCTATGTGAAGACTCTCTCTCATTTAAGAATTTCAGATCTTGGTATTTTATTCAAACAGCAAGCAAAGCTAAAGAAAATAAAATGACGCTCCAAGCAAAACACATATCATGTGGTGAATAAAAATATATCTCCAAGTAAAGTTACCGATGAACGAAGATGAAAGAGGGGATGCCATCCGGGGCATCCCCAAGCTTAGACTTTTGGTTGTCCATGAATATTACCTTGGGGTGCCTTGGGCATCCCCAAGCTTAGGCTCTTGCCACTCCTTATTCCATAGTCCATCGAATCTTTACCCAAAACTTGAAAACGTCACAACACGAAACTTAACAGAAGATCTCGTGAGCTCCGTTAGCGAAAGAAAACAAAACACCACTTCAAGGTACTGTAATGAACTCATTCTTTATTTGTATTGGTGTTAAATCTACTGTATTCCAACTTCTATATGGTTTATAAACTATTTTACTAGCCATAGATTCATCAAAATAAGCAAACAACACACGAAAACCCGAATCTGTCAAAAACAGAACAGTCTGTAGTAATCTGTAACTAACGCAAAATTCTGGAACTCAAAAAATTCTACCAAAATAGGACGACCTAGATAATTTTATTATTGATCTTTTGCAATTGGAATAAGTATTTTATCATGTTCTGGTTATTTTAAACAATTTTTTCGTGAACAGAAAGTTTCTGGAATTTTCAGCAAGATCAAATAACTATCATCCAAGAAGATCCTATAGGTATTACTTGGCACAAACACTAATTAAAACATAAAAACAAATCTAACCATAGGCTAGATGAATTATTTATTCCTAAACAGAACCAAAAAGCAAGAAACAAAAATAAAATTGGGTTGCCTCCCAACAAGCGCTAACGTTTAACGCCCCTAGCTAGGCATGATGATTTCAATGATGCTCACCTAAAAGATAAGAATTGAAACATAAAGAGAGCATCATGAAGAATATGACTAGCACATTTAAGTCTAACCCACTTCCTATGCATAGTGATTTTGTGAGCGAACAACTTATGGGAACAATAATCAACTAGCATAGGAAGGCAAGACAAGCATAACTTCAAAACTTTAAGCACATAGAGAGGAAACTTGGTATTATTGCAATTCCTACAAGAATATGTTCCTCCCTCATAATAATTTTCAGTAGCATCATGAATGAGTTCAACAATATAACCAGCACCTAAAGCATTCTTTTCATGATCTACAAGCATAGAAAATTTATTACTCTCCACATAAGCAAATTTCTTCTCATCAATAGTAGTGGGAGCAAACTCAACAAAATAACTATCATGTGAAGCATAATCCAATTGAAAATTAAAATCACGATGACAAGTTTCATGGTTATATTTATTCTTTATAGCATACGTGTCATCACAATAATCATCATAAATAGGAGGCATGCTTTCATCATAATAAATTTGCTCATCAAAACTTGGGGGACAAACAATATCATCTTCATCAAACATAGCTTCCCCAAGCTTGTGGCTTTGCATATCATTAGCATCATGGGTATTCAAAGAATTCATACTAACAACATTGCAATCATGCTCATCATTCACATATTTTATACCAAGCATTCTATGTAACTCTTCTTCTAGTACTTGAGCACAATTTTCCTTCCCATCATTTTCACGAAAGATATTAAAAAGATGAAGCATATGAGGCAACCTTAATTCCATTTTTTTGTAGTTTTATTTTATAAACTAAACTTGTGATAAAACAAGAAACAAAAAGATTCGATTGCAAGATCTAAAGATATACCTTCAAGCACTCACCTCCCCGGCAACGGCGCCAGAAAAGAGCTTGATATCTACTACACAACCTTCTTCTTGTAGACGTTGTTGGGCCTCCAAGTGTAGAGGTTTGTAGGACAGTAGCAAATTTCCCTCAAGTGGATGACCTATGGTTTATCAATCCGTGGGAGGTGTAGGATGAAGATGGTCTCTCTCAAACAACCCTGCAACCAAATAACAAAGAGTCTCTTGTGTCCCCAACACATCCAATACAATAGTAAATTGTATAGGTGCACTAGTTCGGCGAAGAGTTGGTGATACAAGTGCAATATGGATGGTAGATATAGGTTTTTGTAATCAGAAAATATAAAAACAGCAAGGTAACTAATGATAAAAGTGAGCGTAAACGGTATTGCAATGCTTCGAAACAAGGCCTAGGGTTCATACTTTCACTAGTGCAAGTTCTCTCAACAATAATAACATAATTGGATCATATAACTATCCCTCAACATGCAACAAAGAGTCACTCCAAAGTCACTAATAGCGGAGAACAAACGAAGAGATTATTGTAGGGTACGAAACCACCTCAAAGTTATCCTTTTCTGATCGATCTATTCAAGAGTCCGTAGTAAAATAACACGAAGCTATTCTTTCCGTTCAATCTATCATAGAGTTCGTACTAGAATAACACCTTAAGACACAAATCAACCAAAACCCTAATGTCACCTAGATACTCCAATGTCACCTCAAGTATCCGTGGGTATGATTATACGATATGCATCACACAATCTCAGATTCATCTATTCAACCAACACAAAGTACTTCAAAGAGTGCCCCAAAGTTTCTACCGGAGAGTCAAGACGAAAATGTGTGCCAACCCCTATGCATAAGTTCACGAGGTCAAGCAACCCGCAAGTTGATCACCAAAACATACATCAAGTAGATCACGTGATATCCCATTGTCACCACAGATAAGCACATGCAAGACATACATCAAGTGTTCTCAAATCCTTAAAGACTCAATCCGATAAGATAACTTCAAAGGGAAAAATCAATCCATTACAAGAGAGTAGAGGGGGAGAAACATCATAAGATCCAACTATAATAGCAAAGCTCGTGATACATCAAGATCGTGCCAAATCAAGAATACGAGGGAGAGAGAGAGAGAGAGATCAAACACATAGCTACTGGTACATGCCCTCAGCCCTGTGGGTGAACTACTCCCTCCTCATGATGGAGAGCACCGGGATGATGAAGATGGCCACCGGTGAGGGATCCCCCCTCCGGCAGGGTGCTGGAACAGGGTCCTGATTGGTTTTTGGTGGCTACAGAGGCTTGCGGCGGCGGAACTCCCGATCTATTCTGATCCCCGATGTTTTTAGGGTATATGGAGATATATAGGCGAAAGAAGTCGGTCAGGGGAGCCACGAGGGGCCCACGACGGTGGGGGGTGCGCCCAGGGGGGCAGGCATGCCTCCCTGCCTCGTGGCCACCTCGAAGCTTCCCCGACTTCAACTCCAAGTCTCCTAGATCACGTTCGTTCCAAAAATCACGCTCCCGAAGGTTTGATTCCATTTGGACTCCGTTTGATATTCCTTTTCTGCGAAACACTGATGCAAGGGAAAAAACAGAAACTGGCACTGGCACTGGGCTCTGGGTTAACCGGTTAGTCCCAAAAATAATATAAAAGTGCATAGTAAAGCCCATTAAACATCCAATATGGATAATATAATAGCATGAATACTTCATAAATTATAGATATGTTGGAGACGTATCATTAGCTTACACATTATACCTTTGAATATGACATACCTTCCTGTTTTTGATACATACTAGTACATCTATGTATTAACCATGTTCTTACATCAAACTAATATTCTTGTGTATCCCTCATCAATCACTTATGATGAGGATGTCAGGTCAGTGGACTACTGTGAGAAAAGATCCTCATTTAAAGAATGCAGCCTCAACCTCCCCACATGATTCTCAAGAAACAGCAAGGCTAGATGAAGAGAACGTAGCTCTGTAGTTGATTACCACATTTCCCCTACACCAGCATCGCAGGTGCTTGCTCTAACTTGGCAGCGTGATATGTGGTTGCATGTTGCATATGGTGTCTAGATTGTAATTCTTCCAATCTGGTTAAATTGCATGTGCTATTCTGCTTAGTTTATACATTATACCTGTTAATGTGACATGCCTTCCTGTTTTTAGTACATAGTACATCTGTCTATTAAGCATGTCCTTACATAAAACTATTGTTTTTTTGTATCTCGCATCAATCAATATGATGAGACACCTTTAGTATATGTAGTGCGATATTAGTTACATCTTTCATATGAGTTATAGCATGCGTTGCTTCTAATCTGTTGAAATGCCATTTATGATGGGACGCTTTTAACTTGGCAGATTCATATTGGTTGCATCTTTCATGTGGTGTCTAGCCATCCTGTTTTTCGTACATATTCCATCCTGGTATCATGTGTTTGCCTTACATCAAAGTAGTGAATGTCAGTATCATGCACGAATGAGTTATAAAGAGTGAATTTTATTGCTTTTTCTTGTCGGTTTTACTTGACAATTCAAAATCAATAAAGCGGAAGGAAGTTAGCAAGGCAGCGGATAAAGGTGCTCCTTCCAAACAGAGGGCCTCTACAGATTCTACTCCTCGACTCCCCCAAAGATGATTTGCAAGACAACACATGCATAGACACTCAACGTAGCTGTGTTGATGATGAGCACGTCTCCCCTAGTGCACCATCATAGGTGATCCCTCTAACATGGCACTGTTATATGTGGTTGCATGTTATGTATGATGTCTAGCTTGTATTGCTTCTAATTTTGTTGAATTCCATCTGCGTACTTTACACAGTATACTTGTGAATAAGACACGTGTTCCTGTTTCTAGAACATACAATATCTGTCTATCACACCATGTTCTTACATCAAAGTACTACTGTTGTGTAACCTGCAACAAGCACTTATCATAAGACACGTTTGACTTGGGAGTGTGATATAGGTTACATCTCGCATTCTTTTCTAGCTTGTACTACTTCTAATTTGTTGAAATGACACTTATGACGAGATAGTTTTAACTTGGTAGAGTGATATTCGTTGCATCTTTCATATGGTGTCGAGCTTTCATTGCTTCTAATTTGTTGAAATGCCTTCTGCTTAGTTTACACATCGTAGCTGTGAATATGCAATGTTGTCCTTTTTTGTGACACATTCAATCGTCCTATCATGCAGTCGCCTTACATTAAAGTAGTGCTCGTCAACATCCTGCATCAATGAGTTCTGAAAAGAAAATTTTTATTCATTTTTCTTGCGGGTTTGACTTGACAAGGCAATAAAACTAAGAAAGAGGAAGGAAAAAATAAGGCAGGGACTGATGGCGGTCTTCCGGCGAAACCGGCATCCCAGGTGCTTTCTCTAGCTTGGCAGTGTGATATTGTCTTGCATGTTGCATACATTGTCTAGCTTGCATTGCTTCTTATTTGTTGAAATGGCTTCTGCTTAGTTTACACAAACAATTGTGAATATGCCATGCCGTCCTGTTTTTCGTACATATTCCATCCTGGTATAATGTGTTTGCCTTACATCTCGCATTCTTTCCTAGCTTGTACTACTTCTAATTTGTTGAAATGGCACTTATGACGAGACAGTTTTAACTTGGTAGAGTGATATTCGTTGCATCTTTCATATGGTGTCTAGCTTTCATTGCTTCTAATTTTTTGAAATGCCTTCTGCTTAGTTTACACATCATAAGCTGTAAATATGCAATGGCACTAATGATGAGAGACCTTTAACTTGGTAGTGTGATCTTGTTTGCATCTTGCATATGATCTATTTCTTGTACTGCTTCACATTTGTTTAAACACCAGTTATGACGAGACACTATTAACTTGGCATAGCGATATTTGTAGCATCTTTCATATGGTGTCTACCTTCCATTGCATTGCTTCTAATTTAGTAAAATGTCTTCTGCCTAGTTTACACATCATAGTTCTGATTATCTCATGCCGTCCTGTTTTTTCGTACATATTACATCCTCCTATCATGTGGTTGTCTAACATCAAAGTTCAGTTCGTCTGTATCACGCATCAATTTGTTCTGAAGAACTAAATTGTTATTCCTTTTTCTTGTCGGCTAGACTTAACATGGCACAGAGAAAGAGGAAGGAACACAGAATAACAGGGGATGGTGTTAGTACTAAGGACACATGGAAATGGATGTGGAATAATCCTGCAGGTTCTGCTGGTACTGATGGTGCAATAGAAGGTCAATGTCCAGCGGAAAATTGTACAAACGGGGTATCCCGTGCTGCACGAGCTGCAGAACAAGCCTAATAGAAACCAATAGCTCCCACCAAAAAAGCATAGACAACCCTAGTTGTTGCAACACCTTCCATAGTACCACCAGCTGCACAAGTTACTCGTTCGACAACTCAGCTAGCAGCACGTTCCCAAGCTCCCTTGCCACCTGGCACTACTTCCGAAGCACTCTTGACACAAGATGAGTTGGCATGATCAGATGAACTTTGTGAGCTTCAACGGCAAGAAGGTAGTTGCTGGAGTCAAGTTATAGTTGCATGCTTCTTTATGTAGTCTCACAGTTTGATGTACACTAACACTTCCTATGTTCGTTGTTGGACTAGCACCTAGGCGCAAGAGGAAACAAACATCAGGGATAATGCTTGAGAGGTTAACTAAATCTAGAGGAGGAAGAATGGTGATCCGTTTTGAGGCAGGTTTAAAAAGGCCATGTGATGCTATAGAATCAGCCAAGTTAGTATCAGAGGCAGCGGTTGCCGTTAGCTGTCCTCCCAACATGGATTCAGTACAGGAATGACATAGATGAAACCTAGTTCAACACCTTCGTCGACCATTTATCTTTAAGTATGGTTATGTATGGAAACTAGTAATATCATCTTGCTCTGTCCCATACTTTCTAGGTTGCTGATAATGAGACTCCCATAATTTTCAACAGATGAGGTTCAAGTTGGATAGCCAAGATGATGCAACCAGACAAGCTTGCACCCATGTTTTCAAGTCTGCTCTGCGATAGTATCGGTATAACTTGAGGAAAACTCACTTTGAAGGCAAGTCTAACAGTGAACTTGCCCAAACATCTCCAGTGGAAAATATATCGGATGAAGACTGGAGAGACCTTGTTAAACACTGGTTTGGTCCAAAGTATCAGGTACGTTATATATATGTGATCAGATCACATGTTGAACTCCTATTTACGCATGTGCCTCACAAATCTATCTTCTTGTAGCTGAACTGTTCAAAGAACAAGGCCAATCATACGAAAGTGAAATTCCAATAGACGACAGGATCTTGTAGCTATATTGCACACTATGAGGTTCTTGTAATTAGCTATTGTTTCACTCTTTTTGTTGTACCATAATATCAGATCTATATTGACTTTTTCCAAATGCAGAGGAAAGCCCGCAAGGACCAAAAAGTACCTGAACCAAATGTTGTGGAAATCTTCAAGGATTGTCACACCAGCAAGACGAAGGGCATGACTACACCAGTCAAAGCCGATGTTGTAAGTCCTTAATGCTCATGCCTTTTAACTACTACTTACTCTGACTTGTGCATTGAACTGCATGGTTTGCAGTCAATGTCTATTACTCTTTTCAATTTTATACACAATTCTCTTAGCGTATCATTGTACCTTACAAGGTTTAAAACAGAGGAGTGATGTTCCTTTGATCTTGATCTGTAATCTAGTTTCGTGCTGGACTTGCCCACACAATGTTACAATTGCCTGTTTGTCTGTTCTCAGTTGTTTCGTGATATGAATGATGTCATACTATGCTTACCGTATTATAAACTTTGTCTCTTTATCCTTAGTTGTCAATACAATGTGAAGAAATAGACAATACATTAGCCAGGGTAGATGGTCATATGTTTGGAACCTGGTTTTATTATGTACTTTGCAGTAAAATACAACTAATATTTTACATGGGTTCATCAGAATAAGTTCTGTATATAGACCAAAGCTATTTTGTTTGGTTTTGCTGCCTCCTTAATATCTTCTGTTCTGGTACTACTAATGTAAAAACTCAACTTTTCACCAAGCTATGGAAAAAATGGTGGAACCGCCACCTTCTGAAGGTGACGAGGCAACTATAACCGCAATGTCACCTCTTGCTGCAGTGGGTCGGTACCTGTCCACTAACAGTGCCAAAAGCACGTTGCTGCATAATACCGGGTTGGTTGTTAAGGCAATCTTGTCCAAACTGCCTCATGATCAAGATATGCAAGCTCAAAGCAATATTATATCTGTGCTCCAGACACAAGTTCATTCCCTAAGAGAGACCCTTTGTGAAACAGGGACAGCCATTGTTCGATGTCGTCAAGATATGCATGGTTTTGAAACCAGACTATTAGACATTTGTTATGTTGTTCAGGAGCCTAGGAGAAATGAAGACGAAGGCTATGGTGCTCCATCGGACAATACATCATGAAAACATAACAGTCAGGTCAAATGAACTGAGCTTCTAAACTTCTGGTGGTACATTTATCTGCCAGACTGTTAACTTTTATGCCAACCTTCCATTTGTTTTATGGTTGCAATTTGTTTTGTTGCGATAAAAAATTTGTTCTTAACGTGCAGCCACTGGCTGAAGAAAACAGCAAGCCATTTTTGTATAGTGTAGGGTGTTCCCTATATTTGCACTGGTGGCGAACTTTGATGCCCAGTGGATGTAATCTGTGCAATCGCCTTAATAGCCTAGCGTTAGTTTCAGACTTATTTATTTCCTAGTCTTCTTTTGCCAGTGGCCACAACAACCATGGGCCATATACAGACCGTGGTAACCTTGACCCTGCTAGAGGCCGTAGGATCCATGGGCCTCCTACGGGCTGTCAGATAAATGGGCCTCCAACGGGCCATAGAATCGATGGGCCTCGGGCCGTCGGATAAGTGGGTCCACATGGGCCGTAAACGGACGTAATTGGTATCGGGCCAACACGGTAACAGGCCCTTAACAGGCCAGAGGACGACAAAGGCTTAATTCTGTCACAGGCATAACAGGTCATTAATGGGTCAGAATATAGGACGGGCTGGAAACGACGCACTGGGTTAATAAGCCACAAACGGGCCGATTCTAGCCATGGGCCGAATTTGGCCCATTAGGGGAACAGGCCAGTAATGGGCCAAAAGTAATCGAGGGCCGGAAAGGAGCCCAAGAACGTATGAGCCGTCAGTAGGCCGAAAGCTAACACGGGCTGGAAATGGCCCATGTGAATCATGGGCCGTTAACTGGTACAAAGAAATTTACTGTTCATTATGGGCTAGAGTCACCATGGGCCACTAAAGGGCCTAAAGATACGAAAGGCCTCATATGGGCCGAAAGACGTCGTGGGCCATACATGGGCCAAATGTGAAACGGGCTGGTGTTATATTCGATGGCCCACATGACGTTGTTGGGCCGATTTCGGGAAAGCCCTAACGGGCCCTGAGTTACCAGGCCATAAAATGGGCTATTTGCGAACAGACCATTAACATGCTTTTCATGGGCCGGCCCGCTAACTTCTGACCAAGTCAAACGGGCCGGCCTTTGTAAGCTAAATGGGCCAGTGGTGGGCCGTCGCACGTGTCAACTTTCAGAGGCGCCTATCGGACCCAATGACGAGCTAACACGTGTTCCCTTCAGCCAATGAGAATTTTCCACGTGGAAAATCCCCATTGGTCCGGGCTATTAACGGGTTATCGGATCCAAAAGCAGGCCCGATAGCTTAACGGTGACCCGTTATGGTGGATGCCATGTGTCGGTTACCCTTGACGAAAGAAATTCCATGACACGTCATTTATCGTCATGGAAGTGAACACTTCCGTGATGATAATTTTGGTATTGTCATGGAACACTTCTATGATAGCACATGTATGTGTCGGTGTACAAAAGTAGGGGCTCTCCTTTTGACCCCTTCACTTGTGCACGGGCAGTCAAAGCCACGCGCCGCGGCCACACCTAGCAGGGCAGAGGAGGGAGGCCAGAAAGAAGCCGGAGCACAAGACGGTCAAGGCAACGCCAAGACCAGAAACACAGGAGAGCAAAGGGGCGAGGTGGACTCCCCCGGCAAGACCCTTGCCGGGGCAACTTGCCCAACGCCAGCAGAGCGAGCCACCCTTGATCCCAAGGGTTCCAAACTCCGTCAACAACTACATTGGAACCAAGGCTCGGGAGGCACCTCCGTGGTGGCATGCAGATCTTCGTCAAGATCATAAACACACAAGATCAGATGAGGACCAGAAGACAGCGACCCTCGGCGGGATCCTAGCCGAGGAGATCCACAAGACCCCCGGCAAACGCCTTGCCGGGACGACTGCAACACCACGGCAAGACCCTTGCCGGGCCCCCGACAAGACCCTTGCCGAGGGCATCAGCGGGGCCACTGCCAGGCCCGCACAAGCCAAGGCTCCACCACCATCCCCAAGTAGCTGCTAGCTCAACCAGCTGGGCAGGCACCTGCGTGGCGACGGGCGGCCTCTACACCAACTCAGCAAGCACCTGCGTGGTGGCATGCAGATCTTCGTGAAGGCTCCACCACCGCGCCACGTCCGCAGCCTGCCTGCCTACATGGCACCGCATGCACCGCTGGCCTGGGCGCATGTCGAAGCGAGGCGGAGCGGCGACGGACGAGACGGGCCTCGTTCCCGTCCCCAATAAAGCTAATGGACACCTAAGTAGCACATTTAATGCGCTTTGTCCCGTAACGCCGGGCGATAAGCTCACGCGCTGTACACCTTTCCACCACCTGTGTGCCACTGTGGCGACCCCTTTTGCCTATAAAAGGAGGCCCGAGGTGACCAGGAGAGGGATTCGGCTCTTTTGGGCAAGTTACACCCCGTAGCTAGCTCAAGAACACAAGAACACTCAATACATCCACCAAAGCAGGACTAGGGTATTACGCATCCTTGCGGCCCGAAGCTGGGTAAACGATCTGTGTGCTTCCTGTTAGACCTACTCTTCTCACAACCCCGCGCCCCCAACCGTAGAAGGGATTCCAGTGATCCCATAGGTGTCGTTTCCCTGACATCTTTGGCGCGCCAGGTAGGGGGCGCAGTCATGAGAATCTGATCTAGCAGTTAGCCTAGCGGTTCTTCATCGCCATGGCTCCCAAGAAGAAGACGGCCAAGGGAACGGCGCCGCCTGCGAGCGCGAAGGGCGCCAGTGCGGCGACAGGGAAGCTAAGTCATGCCGAATTTTAAATATTCCTTTTTATATAAGGTTATTCCCCTCGGAGATCTCGTCCTTTGTATGGAAAACCTGCACGCAATGGAGCCATTCCGCTATTGGCAACGCCCTTACTCTGTTTTGAGTCTGCTCAACAGCTTAAGGGGCCGCGACGAGAACGGCACGGTAGCCTTCCGCAATTGGCAACACTCTCGATTCTGATTCGAGTCAAGCTCGACAGTTCGAGCGGCCGCGTTGAGAGCGGTAAGGTGGTTCGCCTAGCGGCAAGCACACCCGGCAGGCCATTGGGGATCTGTCCCTGAGGCGCCGCCCTGGGTTTACGTGCCGACTAGCCTACCCGATTAACGTAGGGTGAACATACGAAGGAGAAATTGAACAGGAAAATAACATGCGCTGATTCAAAAGTACTGGATAGTTATATTACATCACTTGTTGCCGCAATTCTAACTAAAGATAAAAATTGTCTTGGTTGTGAACCTGCAGCAATGAAAAGAAGCGGGGTGCCTAGTCCCGGCACTGGCCCTCTACCCTCTGGATTCTATCGACACCGCTGATGATGGGCTCGATACGCTCCTTGAGTGACGCGAGGTCCACACCCTCCGGCAAGCTCTCCACGGCAGTGTCAAAGTCGAGGTTGGGATTCCAGTATGCCACCTTGGTGAGAACCTTGGTCATGGCACCCCGGCAAAGCCTCCGGGCCTCATTGGCTAGGAAAGTCCCCTGGTGGAGCAGAAATGCTCCAGGGCTCCAAGAACACCCTCGAAGAATAGGGTCAGCCTAGCGTTGGAGGTTGTGCTGCGATCCTGGGCATACCTCACATTTGGCATACCCATGGTGGCCAGCCGCGTGGTGATCCTGCAGGTGACGTCCTCGAGGCGGCTGATCCAGCGATTCTCGCCGTCCACAAAATCCTTGTGGTTGGCGGCTTCGTTCTTCCGTTGCAGCTTCTCGGCCTCCAGATCCTTGGCCAGGGTCTCCTCCCGAGCCTTGGCCTCTGGGAGCATCTCCTCAAGGCCCTCCAGCTTCAGCTTTAGGTCGTTGATGGAGTCGTTGGCCTTGGAGAGCTGCTCAGCCTTACCAAGGACTGCGCCCTGCGCCTCCGCCAGGGCACCGTTGAGTGTGTCCTTCTCCTTGGCCAGCTTCTGGGTCTGGTCCTTCAGCCCGTCCCGCTCCAGCTCCAGCTCCTTCACCCTGTCGGCGTGAGCCAGAGCCTGGGCATCGAGCGCCTCCTTGTGCCTCTGCTCCAGCTCCTGGGTCTGCTGCACGACGCGCTTCTCCACCTCCTCATCCTTGCCGTGGAGCATTGCGGCAAGCTTCTCCTCACGCGCGGCAAGATCCTCCTCCTGGGAGTTCAGCACGGCCTGGTGCTGGGTTCGAGCGGCCTCGGCTGCGGCGGCCAAGTTCTCCGCCGTCTCCTGGGCCTTCTCGATGTCGGCCCGCTTCATGGTGAGCTCCACGTCGTGCTTGGCCAGCTCACCCTGGGCGATCTTCAGCTCCTCGAAAGCCTGGCGGAACCAAGTCTGCGTCTCAGCGACGCGCACCTTGAGGTCCGCCTCCGCCTTGTCCACCGTTGCCATCCTGGACTTGGCCTTGTCCAGGCGGGCGCGGTGGAGCGCCTGGAGCTTCCGGAAATTGGCGCCCATGGCCTGGAGAAGCCGCTCCTCCTGAGAACCGTCGCCACCGGTGCTCGGTTCGTCAACAACCTCGAGCCCGGCGGCAGCAAGCACCTCCTCATCGAATACCTCTCCCTCGATGGGCGCCCTGGAGCTCGACGACCCTGGGAGGTGGACGAAAAGGTCATCGCTCACCCTCAGATATCTGCCGGAGCCAGAGGCAGTGGAGGAGGAAGGCTGGTCATCAACCACCTCCTCCTCGGCAATGGCCTTGCCGGCCTCCCCGGCAGGCCCCTTGCCAGCCTCCTCGGCAGCAGCCTTGCCGAGCTCCCCGGCGGGCCCCTTGGCGGCGTCCTCAGCAGCGCCCTTGGCGGCCTCCTCGGCAGCGATCTTCTCGGCCTCCGCCTCGGCGTCCTTGGTGACGTCCTCGATGACGGTGTCTATGTCCTCCTGGTCCGCCGACGAGGGATCTGGATACCAAGAAGGAGGATGAGGCGAAGCCAAGACCAAGATTCAGAAAGAACAGAAAAAGAACAGGGACGAAAGGCGAGTAACTTACCCGTGCTGGGCCGGGAAGCAGAAGTCCCCTCCCCGCCAACATTTGGCGCCGAGGCAAAGCCACCAGTGCCTGGGTTCTCCTCCTCCTCCTCCGTATGCATGGGCTCGGTGCTTGGCGCCCTTGCCGAGGACGCCCCTCGGGGCGGCGTGGTCGATGGGGGCGGCGTGTTGGGGGTAGCCTTCTGTGGCTCCTCCTGCTGCTGTCCTCCTCCTGCAACCACGGCAAGGTCAGCACCAAGAGATCGTGCCCCCAACACACGTCGATGAGGGGTGAGTGGTGAACTTACGCTGGGGGCTGTGGCGGGGGCTGCTATCCGGGCTGCTCAACACCACCAGCGGTGTATCGGAAGTCCCTGCCGGGGGCTGGCCGCTCGCCGAAGCCCTGGCCCTCTTCACGCTCTAGGCCAGTGTCTCCGCATCCCTGCAAAGATGAAGACAAATCACGATAAGTGGCACGATCCGAGGAGACGGAGATGACAGAAAGGGACAAGATAATAACTCATCCTCCACCTCCTCCTCTGCTGCTTTCCTCTTCCTCCTTGGGCTGAGGGACCCGAAGTCAAAGGTGACCTCCGCATCAATGTCTGCATCAACGTCTGCCGGAGGAGGGGAGGAGGGCGGAGTCTGGACGCGCTTGGATGAAGAGGAGGCATGTGCTTTCTCTTTCGCCACCGCGGCCTTCACCGATTTCTTCCTAGCCGTGGCCCTCGTTTGGCGCGCGGACGCCTCCTGAGCCTGCCGGGGCTGCGCGACCCTGCCGGGCCGAACCGGCTTGCCAGAGGTGGCCCGCCGCAGGACTCGCCCTCTCCCCGTGGCCGAAGGGTCGACAGCCTCGGCCTCCTCCTCTGACGACTTGTCGACCACATCTTCGACAAGAGGGGCCCCGATGTTGCTGGCCTCCCCAGCGGATTCCGCCCACTGGGTAAGCTCCTTCTCCTCCGCGGCCGCTGCAGCCTCGTCCTCTACACCGCCAGCACTGCCGGCCTGCCTATCAAGCTCCGCCTCCACCGTCCTGGTGGCGATATAGTCCAGCTCTGCCTTAGTGGTGTCCTGGATAAGCAGCGGCTCCTTGCGGACGTATATCTCCGCCAAGCCGTCAAAGAACTCCTGCACCTGCTCCTCCGGCGGCGGGGCCCAATTTTGGACGGGGCGGTGCGCGTTGCAGTCCGGCATCATGGCGATGATGTCGGTCTGGCGCGAGTTGTTGCTCAGCGGGACCACCCCCGCCGGCAACCCAAACAAGGGCCCCTTGACGACCTTGCCAGCATTCGCAGCCTTGCTGGACCTCTCGGCCCAGCCTTTGCGGTTCATGTCGAGCTGAAAGATCCGCTGGCAGAAGTGGGCGTGCACCATCACCGTGAAGTTGTGATTGAGGCCGGGGCGAAGCCTCATGATGTCTGTCACGTTCTGGAAAAGCCAGGCCGGCCTCCACTTGTTGTGTGCGGAGGAGCGATTCGGAAGCGGAGGAAATCCGCCCCAATCATCTCCAGGGTAAGCCCGGCAATGGTGAGGCGGTGGATCCTGGTGGTGGCGATCTCGAGCTTGTCGTCCTGGGCATCGACGTCGCCCCAGTCGTTCCTGCGGACTGGTGGCACCTGGCGGACCCGGCAGAACTCTTGTGGATCGTCCTCCTCAATCCAGCACCACTGGCCCCGCCATTCTTCCCACCTCTCCTTCTGGGCACCCTCCGGGTACGTCCCTTGGGACCTTGTGATCCAGGTGACGCAACCAGAAATCATGCCTCCCTTCTGGATGCGGGGGTAAAAATAATGGCGGAAGAGCGTCGTGTTGGGAAGAACTCCAGCGAAGCCCTCACAGAGGTGGGCGAACAGAGCCATGCACGCCACGGCGTTTGGAGTAAAATCCAGAATGTGGAAGCCAAATGTGTGCATGATATCGTTGAAGAAATCGGAGAAAGGGGGGAAAGGCCGCAAGAAAAGTAATCGACGAAGAACGGGTACCGATTCGGGGCGGCCTCGGTGTAATTGGCGAGGATGACACGCATGGCTGGATGCCCCGTCGTCTCTCCCCCCCCCCCCGTCATGCACCCCCATAGGGGCTTGAAGCAGTCCCGAAGCTCGAACACGTCGACCGTCGAGGGGAAGTAGGCGAGCTGCGTCCGCCGCGCCACCAACTTGCTCTCCGGCGGCTCGCTCGTCCCGGCGTCCTTGTCCACTCCCTTGCCTCTACTGGTGTTGGGTGCCATGGCGGCTGCGGGGATCAGGGGACAGAAGATAGCGAAGGCACAGCGGCGGCGAGCAAAGGCCAAAGCTTGGGAAGGAAGGATAAGGGGACGGCGGTTCCGAGATGAAGAAGATGCAGGGGTTAAATGAGCAGCGCGCCCGCGGTTATTCCTTTTTACGGGGAAGGCACGGGCCGCCTCTTTTCCCATTAACTGCGATGTGACGCATGCGTGCGGGAACCGCCCCACGCATGAGCCCCACATCATGCACGACCCTCCACGTCGCGCGTTCAATGCGGGTCGTGGGGAAGTGCAGCGGCCGAAAAAGTTACTCTGGTAAAATAGGGGCCCGCGCACCGTTCTGGGCCTGGCCCAACAACGCGTCACACTTATGTGTGGCCCAGGCCCGGGGGCTCCTGTCGGTGTACAAAATTAGGGGCTCTCCTTTTGACCCCTTTACATGTGCAAGGGCAGTCAGAGCCACGCGCCGCGACCACACCTAGTAGGGCAGAGGAGGGAGGCCGGAAAGAAGCTGGAGCACAAGACGGTCAAGGCAACGCCAAGACCAGAAACACAGGAGAGCAAAGGGGCGAGGTGGACTCCCCCGGCAAGACCCTTGCCGGGGCAGCCTCCGCGGCCCCGGCAAGGGCCTTGCCGGGGCAACTTGCCCAACGCCAGCAGAGCGAGCCACCCTTGAGCCCAAGGGTTCCAAACGCCGTCAACAACTACATTGGAACCAAGTCTCAGGAGGCACCTCCATGGTGGCATGCAGATCTTCGTCAAGATCATGAACACACAAGATCAGATGAGGACCAGAAGACGGCGACCCTCGGCGGGATCCTAGCCGAGGAGATCCACAAGACCCCCGGCAAGCGCCTTGCCGGGACGACTGCAACACCACGGAAAGACCCTTGCCGGGCCCCCGGCAAGACCCTTGCGGAGGGCATCAGCGGGGCCACTGCCAGGCCCGCACCAGCCAAGGCTCCACCGCCGTCCCCAAGCAGCTTCTAGCTCAACCAGCTGGGCAGGCACCTGCGTGGCGAAGGGCGGCCTCTACACCAACTTAGCAAGCACCTGTGTGGTGGCATGCAGATCTTCTTGAAGGCTCCACCACCGCGCCACCTCAGCAGCATGCCTGCCTACATGGCACCGCATGCACCGCTGGCCTGGGCGCCTGTCGAAGCGAGGCGGAGCGGCGACGGACGGGACGGGCCTCGTTCCCGTCCCCAATAAAGTTAATGGACACCTAAGTAGCGCATTTAATGCACTTTGTCCCGTAACGCCGGGCGATAAGCTCGCGCGCTGTACACCTTTCCACCTCCTGTGTGCCACTGTGGCGACCCCTGTTGCCTATAAAAGGAGGCCTGAGGCGACCAGGAGAGGGATTCGGCTCTTTTGGGCAAGTTACACCCCGTAGCTAGCTCAAGAACACAAGAACACTAAATACATCCACCAAAGCAGGACTAGGGTATTACGCATCCTCGCGGCCCGAACCTGGGTAAACGATCCGTGTGCTTCCTGTTAGACCTGCTCTTCTCACAACCCCGCGCCCGCCAACCGTAGAAGGGATTCCAGTGATCCCATAGGTGTCGTTTCCCCGATAGTATGACTATCTTGATTCTGTCATAAAATCATCATGGATGTACATACATGATAGAAAAGGTGACCTGCTGTGACAAACACGTATCATCACGGAAGTGTATTTTTTTGTAGTGTCAACCTTGTTTGCGTAGTCACAATGTCTCAAGAACATACCAAGTTGTGTGATTTTTCTAATACCAATAATAATGATTTTATTATCACTCCGATTTCTCCTCCTGCCACTCGTGCTGAGTCTTGTGATATTAATGCCGCTTTGTTGAATCTTGTTACGAAAGATCAATTTTCTGGCACTCCTAATGAGGATGGAAAAGAAAGAAGATGTGGACAATGATATTGTGAAGTTGAAATTATTTCTGTTTTCTTTGCGAGATCGTGCAAAAATTTGGTTTTCTTCTTTGCCTCGCAATAGTATCGATTCTTGGGATAAGTGCAAAGATGCTTTTATTACTAAGTATTTTCCAACCGCGAAAATTATTTCCCTTAGGACACAAATCATGAATTTTAAGCAACTTGAGCATGAACATGTTGCACAATCTTAGGAAAGAATGGAATTGATGCTAAGAAATTGTCCTACTCATGGTTTAAATCTTTGAATGATCATACAATTTTTTTATGCGGGATTGGATTTTGTCTCTAGAAATCTTTTAGATTTCACGGCGGGTGGCACTTTTATGGAAATTACTTTGGGTGAAGCTACTAAATTGCTTGATAACATTATGGCTAATTATTCACAATGGCATACCGAAAGAGCACCTACTAGTAAGAATGTTAATTCTATTGAAGAAATTTCTACTTGGAGTGACAAAGTTGATGCTCTTATGAAGTTGGTTGCTAATAAAAATGCTCCTGTTTATCTTAATGATGTGGCTTTGTCTACTTTGATTGAGCAAAATAGTGATGTCGTAGATGTGAATTTTATCTCGCGAAACAACTTTAATAACAATGCTTATAGGGGTAATTTTAATCCTAGGCCTTTTCCAGGAAATTCCTCTAATAATTATGGTAATTCCTATGGTAATTCTTCTTAAAATAATAATAGGAACACCTTTGATCTTGAGAATAATATTAAAGAATTTATTAACACTCAAAAAGCTTTCAATACTACGATAGAAGAAAAATTGAATAAGATTGATGATATGTCTAGAAGCATTGATAGAATTTCTCAGGACGTAGAAAATCTCAAGTTGAAAATTTTCGTGCCCAAGGTTGAGGAATCAATTAAAGCTTTATATGTTTCTATGGATGAAACTAAGAACAGAACCGCTATGCTTAGAGCTAAAAGAGAATTTTTAGAAAGAGTATTTTCTAGTGATTGCTTTCATAAAAATGATGAAGATCTTAAAATGATTGGTGGTTCTTCTATTGATTATTTGTTTAGTAAAATTAATATTGATGAAAAAGGGACTGAAGAAGAGTCAACTTTAGCTAAAAGGCGTCCCGATAATTCGGAGAGTGAAAATCTTGTTGAGAAAATTGATAAAAGTGGGTTTGGAGAGGTCAAAACTTTAACTGGTGATATACCCGCTCTTTTGGTTAGAAGGACTTTAATTATGATAATTGTTCCTTGATTGATTGTATTTCTTTTTTGCAATCCATGATAAATTCTCCCCATGCTTATGAACAAAATAAAGCTTTTTACTAAACATATCATAGATGCCATGATGAAAGCTTTAGAAGAAAAGTTGGAATAATTAGAGATTTCAAAACCTAGAAAGTTACATGATGAATGTGAACCTACTATCAAAGTCAAGATAAAAAATTGTGAGTGTTTTTCTTTATGTGATTTCGGTGCTAGTGTTTCCACAATTCCAAAATCTTTATGTGATGTGCTTGGTCTTACCAATATTGAAGATTGTTCTCTTAATTTGCACTTGGTAGATTCTACTATTAAAAAGCCTATGGGAGGAATTAATGGTGTTCTTATTCTTGCAAATAGGAATTATGTGCCCATTGATTTTATTGTTCTTGATATTAATTGCAATCCGTCTTGTCCCATCATACTTGGTAGACCGTTTTTACACACTATAGGTGCCGCGATTGATACGAAAGAAGGGAATATTAAATTTCAATTTCCACTAAGAAAGGGTATGGAATACTTCCCTAGAACAAGAATTAGGCCACAAGATGAACAATGATGAGGGCGTCCTATGGATCTAGAACCAAAGATGACAATACTTGAATCTATGCATTATGCCTAGCTAGGGGCATAAAACGATAGCGCTTGTTGGGAGGCAACCCAATGAATAAATTTTATTTTTGCCTTTTCTTTCTGTTCTTGAGTGTTTGCACAATTATGCTACTGTTATGATTTTATTTTTCATGTTTTAATTAGTGTTTGTGCCAAGTAAAGCCTTCGGGATCATGTTTGGTGATAGTTGATTTGATCTTGTTGAAAAACAAAAACTTTTGCGCCCAGTAAAATAATTTCAATAAATCACAAGAGCATGATAAAATTCTGAAAAAAATTGACCTGGAAGACTGCAGGGCTTACACCCCACAGCATTTTATTAATAAAGAACAAAGAATAAGTACAAAGTTCCTCAAGAGGGGGAACAAAAAGAAAGAAAGGCTATACAAGAAAAGCTATAGTACTCTAAGAAATGAAAGAAAGCACTAAAACCTACAACTAGGAAAGAAAGAAGTTACATACAAATTGCATACCTTTTCCTATTTTTTCAGAAGTTCTGGAGTTACAGAAGTATATGAAGTTTTCAAATTGCTACAGACTGTTTTGTTTTTGGCATATTCTATTTTTTCTTTGCGTTGTGTGCTTATTTTGATGAATCTATGGTGTGTATTAGAGGGTATAATAATCCATGGTAAAGTTGGAATATAGTAGGTATAATGCAAAAATAAAATATGAATGAGTTTGCAACAGTACATAGAGTGGTGATTTGCTTTGTTATACTAACAGATCTCACGAAAGTTTTGTTGAGTTCTGTGTGATTGAAGTTTTCATGTTTTGGGTGAGATCACGATGCATGAAGGAATGAGGAGTAAGAAGATCCTAAGATTGGGGATGCCCCATGGCACCCCAAGTTATTATCCAAAGAGAAACAAGCAACTAAGCTTGGGGATGCCCCGGAAGGCATACCCTCTTTCTTCTAACGACCATTAGTATTTTACTTGGAGCTATGTTTTTATTCGTCACATATCATGAGTTTTGCTTGAAGCGTCTTGTATTATATGAGTCTTTGCTTGTTTTGCTTTTTAGTTTGTGTCATCTATCCTTGCTGGACACACCTATTTGAGAGAGCCAAAATTATGCTATGATTTGATAGAATTGCTCTATGTGCTTCACTTAAATTTTTTGAGCTATGGAATTACTCTAGTGCTGCACTTATATCTTTTTGAGCACGGTGGTTTAATATTTTTGAAGAAATCTCTCATGCTTCACTTAGATTTATTTGAGAGTTAGTAAATTCATGAAGAAATTCTCTCATGCTTCACTCATATTATTTTGATAGAAGAAATTTTTTATGTTCATGTTCTTCACTTAAATTTGTTTGAGTTATCAAAAGCAACATATGAAAATAGTCCCAAAGTGATAAATATTCAAGGGGGGGGGTATAATAAAAACTTTTATGAAGATCATTGGACAAAATAGACTTGATTCTTTGTAGTAGTTTTGTGATATGATGATAGTGATATGTGAGTCATGTTGATGAGTAATTATGCTTTAGTTAGAATATTGATGTTAAGGTTTGTGATTCCCTATCCAAGCACGAAAATCAATAGTTATGCAATGAAATTACATCCTACTTTTGGTTCATTATTCGATGTTAGTTATGCTTAATGCTCGCTTATGTGATTTTTCGTTTCTTGGTTGGATGCTTCTCAATCTATTTGCTAGCCTTCACTTGTACTAAGTAGAAATACTACTTGTGCATCCAAAATCCGTAAACTCAGTTTTGCCATATGAGTCCACCATACCTACCTATATGCGGTATTTCAGTGCCGTTCTAAGCAAATTCGTATGTGCCATTTTCAAAATAAATTTCATTTTTGTGTGCTCGTACCGCTTATGAAGCGGCAAGGGGTGGCTTATATTTTCCATGCTAGATGTGTTATTCTCAAGATGAGTGTTTATTCACTTGTCATTGCACGAGAGTGCGGCGGTAATAGGGATGCCCAGTCCTGAAATGAAAAAGAAATTTATTTTATGTTGTCAAATAATAAATTCCTTGGAAAGTGTTGGTATCACCACAAAAAATACACTTCCTAATGATACGTATTTGTCACAGTAGGTCACGTTTTCTGTCATGCATGTATATTCATGACGATTTTATGACAGAATCAAGATAGTCATACATGTGTTGTCGTAGAAGTGTTCCATGATATTACCAAAATTATCATCACGGAAGTGTCCTCTTCCATGACGATAAATGACGCGTCATGGAAGTGTTTTCGTCAAGGGTAACCGACACATGGCATCCACCGTAACAGGTCGTCGTTAAGCTATCGGGCCCGGTTTTGGATCCGATAACCCGTTAACAGCCCAGACCAATGGGGATTTTCCACGTGTCAAATTTTCATTGGCGAGAGGAAACACGTGTTGGCTCACCGTTGGAACAGATTTTATCCACTCATTGGACAGGAGGCGCCTATGATACGTAGACATGTGGCACGGCCCAACAGAGGCCCATTCCGGTGAAAAGGCCGGCCCATTTGACTTGGTCAAAAGGTAATGGGCCGGCCCACGGAAAGCATGTTAACAGCCTGTTCATATATAGCCCATTTACAGCCCGCTAATGACCCACAAGTATAGGGGATCAATTGTAGCTCTTTTCGATAAGTAAGAGTGTCGAACCCAACGAGGAGCAGAAGGAAATGACAAGTGGTTTTCAGCAAGGTAATGTCTGTAAGTGCTGAAATTGTAAGTAGCGGAGTAGTTTGATAGCAAGATAATTTGTAACGAGCAAGTAATGGTAGTAGTAACAAAAGTGCAGCAAGGTAGCCCAATCCTTTTGAGGCAAAAGGATAGGCCAAAACAGTCTCTTATGATAAGGAAAGCATTCTTGAGGGTACACGGGAATTTCATCTAGTCACTTTCATCCTGTTGGTTTGATTTGTGTTTGCTACTTTGATAAATTGATATGTGAGTAGACTGGTGCTTAGGTGATGTTCTTACTTGAACAAACCTCCAACTTATGATTAACCCTCCCGCAAGCATCCGCAACTACGAGAAAAGTATTAAGAATAAATTCTAAACATAGCATTAAACTTTTGGATCCAATCGGTCCCTTACGAAATAACGCATAAACTGGGGTTTAAGCTTCTATCACTCTTGCAACACACCATCTAATTGCTAATCCACAATGCATTCCCTTAGGCCCAAATATGGTGAAGTGTCATGTAGTCGACATTCACATGACACCACTAAGGGAATAACAACATACATACTATCAAAATATCGAACACATATCAAGTTCACATGATTACTTGCAACATGATTTCTCGCGTGACCTCAAGAACAAAAGTAACTACTCACAAATGATAAACATGTTCATGATCAGAGGAGTATTAAATAGCATAATGGATCTGAACATATAATCTTCTAGCAAATAAACCATATAGTAATCAACTACAAGATGTAATCAACACCACTAGTCACCCACAAGCACCAATCTATAGTTCCGGTAACAAGATTGAACACAAGAGATGAACTAGGGTTTGAGATGAGATGGTGTTGTTGAAGATGTTGATGGAGATTGCCCTCCCCAAGATGGGAGAGTTGTTGGTGATGGTGATGACGATGATTTCCCCCTCCGGGAGGGAAGTTCCCCCGGCGGAATCGCTCTGCCGGAGGGCAAAAGTGCTCCTGCCCAAGTTCCGCATCGAGACGGCGGCGCTCCGTCCTGAAAGTCTCCTCCTTATTTTCTCTAGGTCCAAATAACTTATATACCAAAAGATGGGCACCGGAGGTGGGCCGAGGAGGCCACAACCCACCTGGGCGCGCTTGGGGGGCCTGGCGCGCCCAGGTGGGTTGTGCCCACCTGGTGGTCCCCCTCTGGTGGATATTGGCTCCAGTATTTCTTAAATATTCCATAAAAAATCTCCGTGAAGTTTCAGCTTATTTGGAGTTGGGCAGAATAGGTGGCATGACGTAGCTTTTCCACGTCCAGATTTCCAGCTGCCGAAATTCTCCCTCTTGGTGTGTACCTTGCAAATTATGAGAGATAAGGCATTAGAATTACTCCAAAAAGCATTATTATGGATAAAAAATTTATAAATAATAGTAAGAAAACATGATGCAAAATGGACGTATCAACTCCCCCAAGCATAGACCTCGCTTGTCCTCAAGCGAAAATCGAAATCGAAAAACATGTCCACGTGCTTTGAGAGAGAGGTGTCGATAAAAACAAAATACGGACATAGAAGCATCGTGTTGATTATTATAACAGCAACAAAATTACACATAGGACTTTTATCATAGAACTTTTATCATATACTTCTCATGAATAAGTAAAAGTTCATCACACAAACGAAGTATAAAGCAAAATCTTTATTAGAAACCAACAAACTATGTTCTCAGTCAACTTTGCAACTACAGTTCATCATCTTTTCAGGATGGGTTATGTGTCGGAGCCTTTAGGCAAGTCCACATACTCAACCATCATATAGTCTTCTATGATTGCTAACACTCACCTCGTACCCATGAGCAAAATGTTTCAACTGGACACATAGAAAGATAGGGGCTTATAGTTTCGCCTCCCAACATACTCACGTCAAGGGTGATGTCAACAATAATAACTCATGCTATCTATATTCAACTGGACATATGTGCCTAGATCTTTCCTCACCACATGATGCTTGCCAAAGGAGAAAAATAAAAGGAATAGAAGGAAAACTTTGACTCTTTGCATAAAAGTAAGTGCATAAAAGTAAAGAATAGGCCCTTCGCAGAGGGAAGCAGAGGTTTCCATGCGCTTATTTGTTTGTATGCTCCATCCCATAGTGCAAGAGAACGTCACGTTGTATCGCCCCTTAAGATGACAACCTTTATTATGCAGTCTGTCCCTTTTATTCTTTGTCATCCAAGTTCGTACAATGCTCAATTTTCTCTTACACTAAATGAACCCACACTTTTAGAAGCAATTTTTATTGCCTTTTTGCACCGATAACAACTTACTTGAGGGATCTTGCTCAATCCCTAGGTAGGTATGGTGGACACTTGAAAATAAGATTTGGGTTTAAGGGTTTTTGGATGCACAAGTAGTATCTCTACTTAGTGCGGAATTTTTGGCTAGCAAATATAGGGGGCAAGCATCACATGTTAAAGGATCTATGACAATATGACTTCTATGTGAATATAAACAAACATAAACCATTAAGTAGTTTTCCTTGTCCAACGTCAACAATTTTGGCATATAATATTTTGATGAGGGCTCACAATCACAAAAGATTTCTAAGATAGTATATCTATATGTGAATCTTCTCTTCCCTTAATAATTCTTTCATGAGTTGCATCCTTGACTAATGCTATGTTTGTCAATCTCTAATAAAATTTCCTACTTATACTTTTCCTTATGTGGTGCTATCACCTACCATAGGATTAGTATATGATCTTATTGATTTATTTCTTTTCTTCTATTTATTTCCTTTCTCTTTTTTCTTTCTTATTTCTTTTCTTTATTTGCAACATGAAAGTAAAGAAAGCAAAAACTCAAACTAACTTTATTATATAACTTGCACATGATTACAAGGATAAATCACTAAGCAAACTCTCAAAGAAGAAAGGATCGAACTAAACTTTTATTCATCTAATGCAAAAGATCGAACTAAAATAAGTAAAAGCAATAAGATAGTGGGATGATACAATACCGGAGCACCTCCCCCAAGCTTGGCGGAAGCCAAGGGGAGTGCCCATACCCAATACTCAATTCTCCTTTGGTGGTGAAGAAGATGATGGTGATGAAGGGGAGATCTTGTCCACGTATTTCCATGGCAGTGGTCCAACATCATAAGAGGAGGAGTGAGTCTCACGGGTCCTGCAACTAGCAGCCAAACTCATACCTTTGAACCTCGCCTCATATTCAATGACTTGGTTTTGGAGGTCATAGATCTGGCTTTGGAGGAAGTTGATTTGCTCGTTGAGGGTGAAGACAATGTCCTTCATGGGCTTGCCATCCACCTTGAGATCACGGGAGAGGTCCGTGATGTAACATACCAAAATTCTAAATTTTGGAATGTTATATTAAATAAATAGTTTTGATTGATTTTTTGATTGTGGTGTGGTTGCTTGTGTGAATTAAGTGAAAATTGAAGCTTTTCGAAAGTTAAATGAGAGGGAATAAAAGGACTTTCCCAAACTTTCACCTTGCAATTATGATCTCCATGAATTCAAATTCTTTTCAGATACAAAACCCTAGAGAGAAGTTGACATGACTTCTTCCATTTAAAATGAAAAGGGTTTCTGAAAATATTTGAATTTCATTTGGAATTTTTTTCAATTTTAGAAACTTTATGCAACTCAATGATTTTCATGAGAGAAGATAAAAAGACTTCTTCAAAACATATGAAATATGGGTTGGAAGTTTAAAAGAATCAAATTTAAAGTTCCTTTGAAATTATTTTTCAATTTGGAGTTATTTGGTTTTATTCAAATTATTTTTCCCCAAAAATAAAATACATAGAAATTAGAGTAAAATAATTCCCTACATTAGAAAAATGGAGAGAAATAATTTTGAAGTAATCTTGATTTTTTTTAAATAATTTTTATTGGGTTTTATTGCAACAGTAGCACTCTTTGCTTTATTTAAATTTTTGTGGATTTTATTTTGACACTAGAAAAATGTTCAGCTTATAGGAAATCCTTTTTTGAAAATTTTGATATATTATATGACTATGGTATATTTTATTTTATATGGTTTTATACTTGTTTTTGTAGTATGGAAAGATGTTTTATAAAAATAAAAATAATCTTCGGGCCGGCCCTGCCGAGCCAGGCCACGGCCCAACTCGCCGTCGCCGCCACCCCGCCTATTTAAGACGCCGCCCCGACCCCTCCCCCCTCAGATCGCCGCCGCCGCCGCCTCCCAAAGCCGAGCCGCCGCCACCACAGGTCGCGCCACCGCCGCCTGCTGCGCCACCAGCTGCCGCCCGCGCCGCCGCAGATCGCGCCGCCCGCCGCTGCTGTCGCCCCACACCGCCTCGCCGGAGCCCGCCGCCGCCGACCCACCGCCAAACCGCCATGGACCGGTTTAAACCGAACCCTAGATCAGTTTTTTTGGCTTTTCTCGGTTTTATTTAAAACCCGGTTTTTCTTTTTCAGTCTAGTTATTTAGCGGACGTTCGTCCGTTAGTCTTTGTTAGCGAATAGTTTTCGTTCATTAGGTTTTCGTAGCGAACGTCCGTCCGGTAGATTTTTTTATTTTTCTGTTTAATTTCAGCCAGGGACCCATCTGTGAATATTTTATTTATAGATTAGTCCCTGATATTCAAACCTTCACTACTTTTTGCTCGTTTATCCAAATCCAACGAAACCAACGCCCACTTCTTCGTTATGATCCCCTCTATCCAGATAATCAACTTGAAAATGTTTTTGAAAGTTTAAAATTTAATTTCAAACAGATTTGGATTTAAATTTCTTTTGTTCATAACTCGAGTTCTATAACTCCGATTTAATTGATTCTTTTTGCAGATTGAAACTCTTGACCTAAACTTTCTGATAAGACCAAATCCACCCAATTTTGATTTTGTCAGAAATTGTTTTCTGTTGCAAGAGTTGTTTGATTGTTTTCAAAGTTTTCCAAGATTTTTTCTTCGATTCTTTTGCATGAGGGCTTATGTATGCAATTGCTTGCTCACGATAGATTGACCGAAGTGTCAAGAGTAGAACTATCAGGAGTTATGAGTGCGAATCATCTTCATCAATAGTACAAGGCAAGTCACACTTTGATCATACTTTTCGTTACCTAGTTTTTATGCATTAGTTTCAACCCTCAAACATGGCATGAGTAGGATCGATACAGGAGGGTATTGGGAAGTAGTTGATGAGGTAGGAACTTATTGTCTTGCATTCAACCCCTGTGTACTACTATGTTATGCTTACTGCTATGCTATGCTCGTAGACGTGGTTTGGTTTTGAGAGAATTCATGAAAGATGTGAGAGTTTTGTTAACTAAGGTTGAACTTAAGGTGGCTACTTTAATACACATCTGGGTGGATTGGTTGGGGCACCCTGGAGCACCCAGTGGTTTGCCCAGGCACCTGGAGAACCGAGTGCTTGCCCAAGGGAATCCCGGAGTACCCGTGTGATCACCCTATGGAATGCCACCCAGGCTCAAAGGGATCATAAGATTATTCATGCTAGAAACTTCTGTGTGCAGCCACAAGCCATTATGGGCTCTCGCATAGTTGAGTAAGTTGTGGGAATCCTTTCCATGATGGGCTAGCAAATGTAGGGGATTGTAGGTGTACCAACCTATCTATCGGTTAAGGGGACCTCTTCAGAAAGACTGTGTCTCGGTCATCCGTTTCTCAAACACCATGCAGTGCGAGAAATACAACGGAGGAGATCGAGTCTTGTGGGGAAAAGTGCGCAAACCTCTGCAGAGTGTACAAACTAATCATGATTAGCCGTGTCCCTGGTTATGGACATCTTGAGTATCTGGTACTTGAATTATTTGATTGATCTCATCACGTTACTTAAATAATTTGTTGGGTTATAAATGTTATTTTGGGATTGAGTTGGAGGAACCTTCTCAATATTGACATCAACTTTGTAGTTAAATAAAATTTATTCCTTTTTGTAGGGAAAATTAGCTTTATGCAAAACTAAACTTAGAGCCTCCACCAGCCAAATATGCATGTAGTGATAGCCATTATTCAGCATTGCTCTACAGTGTGAAATTGCCAGTACATTCAATGTACTGACCTACATGGCTGGAACGTCTCATGTTGCAGGATTCTTACTACGAGTAAGTGATACATTAGGGTTACGATTTCTACACTCAACTTTGCCATTGGTGTTGATGGGAATCCACAACCTTGTTGTTACTTCCGCTATTAGGATTGAGGTAATAGTATTTACGTTACTTTATACATGTGATTTACCTCTGTTATAAATCCTCAAGTACTGTGTGTGTCAGCATACCGATCCAGGGATGACACTTAAGCACAGAGACTTGACTGTCTGAGGTCGGGTCACTACAAGATGGTACCAAAGCACATGTTGACTATAGGATGTGACCCTAGAAACTGGCAAGCCCATAGGAAATTTTTTCTCTAAAACTTTATTTTCAAAAAGATCTTTTACCTCTCTTCTTTTCTGAGATTTATCAAATATTCCCTTTTAGATAGACTATACCCATTTCCCCTTTTGACCACACGAAGATTCGACTGCTGAGACCACTTCAAGGAGTACAAGATATCGAACAACTAAGACCACCTCGGAATAAAGAGGATTTTACCGTGCATCTGAATAATTGAAACTACAATGGTTGAAGACTCTGAAGACTAGGATAATTTGAAGGCTTTGAAGAATTTCAAGATTGGTATGACCAAGGAAGGTTACCCTTATGGAATTTGCCAGACTATTGAAGCTGTCAATACCCGAGATCAAGGTGTGTCAGAGAAAGACAGGAACATGGAGCGTTAAAACTCAAAGTTTTGTCAAGAAAACCCTAAGGCAGGAGATATCAACTATGGAATGATAGTTCATGGCAATGACCAGGGCAGAAACACGGCTAACCATGATGTTATCGCCCGCTTATGTTATTGTCACCGTGCGGAGTTAAGCATGCATTTCTTCGGAAGGATTGGATGACAAAAGGGCTAATGGAGCACCTATCAGCAAGAGATGAAGTTTTAATCTTAGCTGGTGTATCACCAGGATCTGGAGTATTACATCAAGAATTTTTAGATGGACCTTCAGGAAGCTGTATTTGACAGGGAAGCATTTCGTGAAGAACTCAGGACCCAGAAGCTGAAAGTAGCCAAGCTGGAGGAGCAAAACCTCGAGATACCGGAGATTCGTCAGGAACTAAAGGACAGTAGGACCATGGTTCATGCCAAGGATGTTGATACCCAGAAGTTTGGAACGCAACTTCAGAATATTAAAGGACGTCACAAGAGACTTCGCGTCAACAGAGATGATCTGGCAAAAGAACTTGAGAAGGACAAGCACGATCGGAAGAAGCCCACCGGAGACATGAACAAGACTTGAAGAGTTTGGCGACTTTGAAGATTTATTGACCTTTAGAAGACCAAACCCCTGTTATATACCTACGTTAGATCTGACATTTGTGAGCTGTCATTTGTTTGATGTTTTTCCGACAGCCACAAATAAAATATGTCTTTTCAAAACTTTTGTTTGTATTGTGTGCATCCCTCTCTATCACTCTTATCCCATCCCAAAGCCCTTGGAACCAATAGAGGATGAATGGAGATGAACTCACATTTCCGGGACTGATAAGTCAATTGGACACGGACCGATGGATTCAGAACATGGAAAATCATATGGAGAATAACACTATAGCCGGAAAGGATATGACCCAGCATGCTCTTCAGTGCTTTGAAAGAGGTGCTGCTACTTGGTGGAGGATGTACCAAACCATCAATGGATGGCAAAGAGTAACACTTGGGAAGAATTTAAGTTGATTCTGTGAAAGTCTGGTGTCGGGTGGTTGGTGCGACATATGCCAACGGGTGGCTTATCATTGTGGGTGCCAATAAGACGTCGCCGGTGCCTGGAAACGGGATGAGGCGAAGACATGCACGCCGGCAGATCTTACCCAGGTTCGGGGCTCTCCGAGGAGATAACACCCCTAGTCCTGCTCTATGGGGTCTCCGCATGATCACTAGATCAGTAAAAGTAGCTACAATCGCTCCTAGAGCTGTTGGGTTCAAGGGAGAAGAAGAACAAGGCTAGCTCTTACTTCTCTCTCTCTATGGTGTGTGTGCTATGCTCAGAAGCCAACCCTTTGCATGGGTGCTCCGGGGGGTTTATATAGGCCTACCCCCCGGGGGTACAATGGTAATCCGGCTGGGCACTGGTCCTAGCCGTCAGTGTCTAAGCTCGCCGGTTTCTCCGCCGGCCGTTGGGGCCCGCCGACTGGTGGGTCGCGCCGGCTGCCGGCCTCTTGGTCGATAGGCCGGCCCCACCGCCTAGGGTCTTGTCGGCGGCTGCTTACTGTAGCCTCGCCTCTGATGACGAGGGCTTCGTCGAGGTAAGCGTGGCTACAGTGTGCCGCCTCGAGGGCTCTCACTGTAGGCTTACCTCGTCTTGTCTCCTTAATGTGGCTCCTGCTTCGAGGAAGGGAGTAGCCGGCTTTTGGGGGCCGGCTATGCCCTTGGCCGACTGGGGGAGGCCGGGCCGCCTCCGCGCTTCTCTCTGGCCGAGGGGACCCGCCGCCCGTGGGCCGTACGGGAGTCTGTCGTGGATGACGTTGAGGCTGGCATGGCTACAGTGCCGAGCCGAACGGGAGACGGCCGTCCTGTACGGCCTCCTGTGGCCATGCCTGCCTCGGGCTTCGGGGGTAGTGGGCCGCACTGTGGCCACACCCCGTCTTGTCACCATTATGTGGGTGTAGCTTTGGTGGTTGTGGTCTCGGCCGGCTTCTTGGAGTCGGCGCTCTTCGAGGTCGGCTTCCTGGAGTTGGCCACCCCGCGGATATCCTGGGGGGGAGGCTGCTGAGGCTGGGCCGCCTCCCGTGAGTCGGCTTCGGGGGTAGCCGGCCAGGGGAGGTGGTCTAATGCTTGGAGTGCTTGGAGGCCCAAAGGCCTGATAATTTTTCAGAAGAACCAGGGGCAGTCGGTTAGGCTACCCGTGGCCATTTACTCCGACAGTAGTCCCCGAAGCTGATTGGGCTTCGAGGTTGGGTAGGATTTCAGAAGCTCGATCAGCTTCCTATCTTGACAAGCCGGCAGCTGGGAGCCGGCTTTGGTTAGGCGTGCCGCCTTGGTCAAAAACTCCGCAGTCGGAGGGCGGGAGCTCGCCAGTGCGTGCACCGGGCCGCGGGCTGGCCACTTGCCGTATGCGAACCACGTGGCCCCTCTTGGCCGGAAAGCCTGCCAGCCCACGCGCGCGACGGGGGCCCGCCACGTCCACGCCCGGGCCCAGGCGCGGATTCTCTGCATCCCGAAACCGCCCGCACGTCTCCTTGCGGCAGTTTCGGCTCGCCTTTAGAGCGTAATAATCGTGAGGCATGGGGGGAATGGGTGCACTTAATCCCACGTCTCCCCCCACGTCCGGCCTCCCCGGCCTCGCCTCGTGAAGCTATAAGTAGGGGGAGATGGAGGGCGGCAGGCCCTCGCACGCTCCTCCTCCTTCCACCATCTTCTTTCGCTTGCCGTTTCTTGCAACAGCACCTCGCCGCCGCGCTCTTCCACCACACGTTCCTCTGCCGCCGCGCTCGTTTTCGCCATGCCTCCCGCCACGGAGCAGTATGGCGGGGATTGGGACGGCTCCAACATCCACGAAGATCACGTCGACTTCCTCCGCAATACGCGGCGGCTGCCCGACGCGGACAAGGTGGAGGTCCGTCTTGCGCCGGCGAAGGAAATTACGCCGGAGCCGCGGGAGGGCGAGCGGGTGGTCTTCCGCTCGCATTTCTTGCGCGGCATCGGCCTGCCAGTGAGCGCCTTCTTCCGCTCCTGGCTCGATTTCTACCAGCTCCAGCCGCACCACCTCACCCCAAATGCGGTGGTGCTGCTGTCAGCCTTCGTCACCCTGTGCGAAGGCTACCTCGGCGTCCTCCCTACCCTCGAGCTCTGGGGGGAGTTCTTCCAGTCCAAGCTGGGCACGCGCATACAGGGCGTGCCGGCTCAGACTGGCGCCTTCATCGCGTCGCGGAGGTCGGTCGCCGACAACCCCTTCCCCGTCATCACGCTGATCCAATCGGTGAAGAAGTGGCAAAAGTCATACTTCTACGTGCGGAACATCGCCCCACGGGGCGACTATATCAACCTGCCGGCTTACGTAGCCGGCCCACCGGCGGGCAGGCGGCCCAAGTGGTCCTTCCGGGCCGTGACTCTGACGCCGGCTAGGTCCGCAGCCGGTCCGCAGCCGTCGCCCGAGTGCGAGTGATGACCCAGTCGGAGGGCCTGACGGGGCCCGACCTTCTGGCCGCCCTCGTCATGCGCCGGGTTCTTCCGCTCCAGAGCCGTCCTCATCTGATCTGTCAGATGAGCGGCCAGCTCGATCCGAGCCGGATGTGCACCAAGGACATGCCGCACGAGGAGGTCGCCTATATGGTGAACTACCTCGCGAACTGCAAACTCTCCGAAGAGTGGCAGTTCGGCAGGGAGCCATACAGCCGAGCCAATCCACCGCCCACGGTATGCTCTCCTTGTTTCTTCTTTTTCTCTCAACTTTGTTGCCGGGTTCCTCTTGGCCGACTCTAACTTAGTCGGCTTGTTTTTCGACAGAGCCCTCTTCTTCGGCCGGCCGGCCGGTCAGACACGGAGCGTCGATTCGTCCCCGACCGGACGGAACACGATCTGGAGGACCCCGACTTGGGGGCGGCCGCTATGGACGACAACATCGAGCCGGGTGGTGGCCAAGCCGGCGGCGAAGCAGGCGGATCCGGGCACGGAGTCACCTTCGACGACTGGCCGGACGACGATGAGGCCGAAGTCGCCTCGCGCCGCCGGCCGGCATCTGGACGCGGCGCGGGTTCCTCCGCTGCATCGCCTGCTCGGGGCGGAGGGCAGAAGCGTCGCGCCGCCCAGGGTTTGTTCGGCAGTCGGACGAAGAAACCCAGGGGCGGGGCGGCAGCAACCAGGCGGGAGGAGGCGGCCGCGAAGGCGGCTCGCTTCCGCAAGACGGTGAAGCAACCGCAGACCGTGTCAGCGTAAGTTCGAATTTTTTTGTATACTCTTTTTCTTTCTTTTCTCTGGTGGTTCCTGAACCCTTGTCTTTTTCTCCAAACGATCAGAGCTCCGTTGTCGCTTGAGCGGGCGGCTGTCGCCTCCGTCGTCGAGTCGCCGAGGGGGTCTAGGAGCACCACTTGCCGCGTGGACCCCCGTGCCGACCTTCAGGAAGCGACAGAACGGAACGCATGGGAGGCGCGGGAGGAACGGGAGGCGCGAGAGGCGGAGGCGCGAGAGGCGGAGGCACGGAAGGCGGCCGCCGCCCAGGCGGCGCAGGAGGAAGAGGCGGCGAAGGCGCTCGCCGACGCCGCAGCCAAGGCCCAAGCGGAGGCTGCAGCCGCGACGGCGGCGGAGGAGGTCTTGATGGTCACCCCGCTGCGCGTCGTAGCGCCTGGGGACATGGAGCCCTCGCCAAAAGGGGCCAGTGGCGACCAGCCAGGACTGGAGAGGGAGGACGACGTCGTCGTCCTGGAGAGGGCGCCGGTGCCGACCCCGCCAACTGGGGCGGCTCAAGGCGCCCGGCCTGATCCGCCGCTTGCGCAGTCGGCGGGGGGCGAGCCGGCCGCGAGGACTGAGATGGCGGTCCGGATGCCGCCGAGCCGTCGTGCGGGGAAGGTTGCGTCGGAGCCACAGAAGGCCGCGTCGGAGCCGCAGCCGGCCGCGGGCTCCAGCTCATCGGCCCGGGATGTGGAGGTGGCCAGCGCTACATCGGGGTGGACGCCAGGCGGAGGGACAGCCGTGATGAACGTGGCCGCGCAGGACGTCCGGACCCGGCTTCAGGCCCAGGCTACGGCGCTGAGGCAGTTCACCGACGAGTTCCTTGCGACGCGGGCGGCCATCCGGGTTAGTCTTCCCATCTTGCTCCTTCTTGATCTTGATTTATTCTTGATCTTGATTTCTTCCGTGGGGGCGCGTCAGCGCACCCACTGGGTGTAGTCATTCCCTATGCCTTGGCCATAGGTTCTATAAAGTATGCCATGTTGTGTACCAGATCTATTGTATACCCTACACTAATTTTGGCAAGGGAGTACAATAGTGATCTAGGAGTAGATCACTGGACAGCGGTCAAAATTATCCTTAGTGGAATAAGGAAATGTTTCTCGATTATGGAAGTGACAAAAGGTTCGTCGTAAAGGGTTACGTCGATGCAAGTTTTGACACTAAATCTAGATGACTCTAAGTCTCGGTCTAGATACATATTGAAAGTGGGAGCAATTAGCTAGAGTAGCTCCGTGAAGAGCATTGTAGACATAGAAATTTTCAAAATACTTACGGATCTGAATGTGACAGACCCGTTGACTAAAATTATCTCACAATCAAAACATGATCACACCTTAGTACTCTTTGGGTGTTAATCACATAGCGATGTGAACTAGATTATTGACTCTAGTAAACCCTTTGAGTGTTGGTCACATAGAGATGTGAACTATGGGTGTTAATCACATGGTGATGTGAATTATTGATGTTAAATCACATGGCGATGTGAACTAGATTATTGACTCGAGTGCAAGTGGGAGACTGAAGGAAATATGCCCTAGAGGCAATAATAAAGTATTATATATTTCCTTATATCATGATAAATGTTTATTATTCATGCTAGAATTGTATTAACCGGAAATATAATACATGTGTGAATACATAGACAAACAGAGTGTCACTAGTATGCCTCTACTTGACTAGCTCGTTAATCAAAGATGGTTATGTTTCCTAGCCATAGACATGAGTTGTCATTTGATTAACGAGATCACCTCATTAGGAGAATGACGTGATTGACTTGACCCATTCCGTTAGCTTAGCACTCGATCGTTTAGTATGTTGCTATTGCTTTCTTCATGACTTATACATGTTCCTATGACTATGAGATTATGCAACTCCCGTTTACCGGAGGAACACTTTGTATGCTACCAAATGTCACAACGTAAATGGGTGATTATAAAGGTGCTCTACAGGTGTCTCCAAAGGTACTTGTTGGGTTGGCGTATTTAGAGATTAGGATTTGTCACTCCAATTGTCGGAGAGGTATCTCTGGGCCCACTCGGTAATGCACATCACTATAAGCCTTGCAAGCATTGTGACTAATGAGTTAGTTGCGGGATGATGTGTTACGGAACGAGTAAAGAGACTTTCCGGTAACGAGATTGAACTAGGTATCGAGATACCGACGATCAAATCTCGGACAAGTAACATACCGGTGACAAAGGGAACAACGTATGTTGTTATGCGGTCTGACCGATACAGATCTTCGTAGAATATGTGGGAGCCAATATGGGCATCCAGGTCCCGCTATTGGTTATTGACCGGAGACGTGTCTCGGTCATGTCTACATAGTTCTCGAACCCGTAGGGTCCGCATGCTTAACGTTATGATGATAGTTTTATTGAGTTTTGATGTACCGAAGGAGTTCGGAGTCCCGGATGAGATCGGGGATATGACGAGGAGTCTCGAAATGGTCGAGACGTAAAAATCGATATATTGGACGACTATATTCGGACTTCGGAAAGGTTCCGAGTGATTCGGGTATTTTTCGGAGTACCGGAGAGTTACGGGAATTCGTATTGGGCCTTAATGGGCCATACGGGAAAGGAGAGAAAGGCCTCAAAAGGTGGCCGCACCCCTCCCCATGGTCTGGTCCGAATTGGACTAGGGAAGGGGGGCGCACCCTTCCTTCTTTCTCCTTCCCCCTTCCCTTCTCCTACTCCCACAAGGAAAGGAGGAGTCCTACTCCCGGTGGGAGTAGGACTCCCCCCTATGGCGCGCCTCTCCCCTTGGCCGGCTGCCTCCCCCTTGCTCCTTTATATACGGGGGCAGGGGGGCACCCCAGAGACACAACAATTGATCCTTGAGATCTCTTAGCCGTGTGCGGTGCCCCCCTCCACCATATTACACCTCGATAATACCGTTGCGGAGCTTAGGCGAAGCCCTGCGTCGGTGGAACATCATCATCGTCACCACGCCGTCGTGCTGACGCAACTCTCCCTCAAGACTCGGCTGGATCGGAGTTCGAGGGACGTCATCGAGCTGAACGTGTGTAGAACTTCGGAGGTGCCGTGCGTTCGGTACTTGATCGGTCGGATCGTGAAGATGTACGACTACATCAACCGCGTTGTGATAACGCTTCCGCTGTCGGTCTACGAGGGTACGTGGACAACACTCTCCCCTCTCGTTGCTATGCATCACAATGATCTTGCGTGTGCGTAGGAAATTTTTTGAAATTACTACGTTCCCCAACAGTGGCATCCGAGCCTGGTTTTATGCGTTGATGCTATGCACGAGTAGAACACAAGTGAGTTGTGGGCGATATAAGTCATACTGCTTACCAACATGTCATACTTTGGTTCAGCGGTATTGTGAGATGAAGCGGCCCGGACCGACATTACGCGTACGCTTACGCGAGACTGGTTTCACCGTTGCGAGCACTCGTTGCTTAAAGGTGACTGGCGGGTGTCTGTCTCTCTCACTTTAGTTGAACCGAGTGTGGCTACGCCCGGTCCTTGCGAAGGTTAAAACAGCACCAACTTGACAAACTATCGTTGTGGTTTTGATGCGTAGGTAAGAACGGTTCTTGCTAAGCCCGTAGCAGCCAAGTAAAACTTGCAACAACAAAGTAGAGGACGTCTAACTTGTTTTTGCAGGGCATGTTGTGATGTGATATGGTCAAGACATGATGTGATATAATTTGTTGTATGAGATGATCATGTTTTGTAACCGAGTTATCGGCAACTGGCAGGAGCCATATGGTTGTCGTTTTATTGTATGCAATGCAATCGCCATGTAATGCTTTACTTTATCACTAAGCGGTAGCGATAGTCGTAGAAGCATAAGATTGACGAGACGACAACGATGCTACGATGTAGATCAAGGTGTCGCGCCGGTGACGATGGTGATCATGATGGTGCTTCGGAGATGGAGATCACAAGCACGGTGCTTCGGAGATGGAGATCACAAGCACAAGATGATGATGGCCATATCATATCACTTATATTGATTGCATGTGATGTTAATCCTTTATGCATCTTATCTTGCTTTGTTTGACGGTAGCATTATAAGATGATCCTTCACTAAATTATCAAAGTATAAGTGTTCTCCCTGAGTATGCACCGTTGCGAAAGTTCTTCGTGCTGAGACACCACGTGATGATCGGGTGTGATAGGCTCTACGTTCAAATACAACGGGTGCAAAACAGTTGCACACGCGGAATGCTCAGGTTAAACTTGACGAGCCTAGCATATAACAGATATGGCCTCAGAACACGGAGACCGAAAGGTCGAGCGTGAATCATATAGTAGATATGATCAACATAGTGATGTTCACCATTGAAACTACTCCATCTCACGTGATGATCGGACATGGTTTAGTTGATATGGATCACGTGATCACTTAGAGGATTAGAGGGATGTCTATCTAAGTGGGAGTTCTTAAGTAATATGATTAATTGAGCTTGAATTTATCATGAACTTAGTACCTGATAGTATTTTGCAAATTATGTTGTAGATCAATAGCTCGCGTTGTTGCTTCCCTGTGTTTATTTTTGATATGTTCCTAGAGAAAATTATGTTGAAAGATGTTATTAGCAAAGATGCGGATTGGATCCGTGATCTGAGGATTATCCTCATTGCTGCACAGAAGAATTATGTCCTTAATGCACCGCTAGGTGACAGACCTATTGCAGGAGCAGATGCAGACGTTATGAACGTTTGGCTAGCTCAATATGATGACTACTTGATAGTTTAGTGCAGCATGCTTAACGGCTTAGAATCGGGACTTCAAAGACGTTTTGAACGTCATGGACCATATGTGATGTTCCAGGAGTTGAAGTTAATATTTCAAACAAATACTCGAGTTGAGAGATATGAAGTCTCCAACAAGTTCTATAGCTGAAAGATGGAGGAGAATCGCTCAACTAGTGAGCATGTGCTCAGATTGTCTGGGTACTACAATCGCTTAAATCAAGTGGGAGTTTATCTTCCAGATAAAATAGTGATTGACAGAATTCTCTAGTCTCCATCACCAAGTTAGTAGAACTTCATGATGAACTATAGTATGCAAGGGATGACGAAATTAATTCCCGAGCTCTTCGTGATGCTGAAATCGACGAAGGTAGAAATCAAGAAAAACATCAAGTGTTGATGGTTGACGAGACTACTTCAAGTGTTGATGGTTGACGAGACCACTAGTTTCAAGAAAAGGGCAAAGGGAAGAAGGGGAACTTCAAAAAGAACGGCAAGCTAGTTGCTGCTCAAGTGAAGAAGCCTAAGTCTGGTCCTAAGCCTGAGACTAAGTGCTTCTACTACAAAGGGACTGGTCACTGGAAGCGGAACTACCCCAACTATTTGGTGGATAAGAAGGATGGCAAAGTGAACAAAAAGGTATATTGGATATACATGTTATTGATGTGTCCTTTACTAGTGTTTATAGCAACCCTTCGGTATTTTGATACTGGTTCAGTTGCTAAGAGTGGTAACTCGAAACGGGAGTTGCAGAATAAACAGAGAGTAGTAAAAGGAGAGGTGACGATGTGTGTTGGAAGTAGTCCCAAGATTGATATGATCATCATCGCACACTCCCTATACTTTCGGGATTAGTGTTGAAACTAAATAAGTGTTATTTGGTGTTTGCGTTGAGCACGAATATGATTTGATCATGTTTATTGCAATACGGTTATTCATTTAAGTTAGAGAACAATTGTTGTTCTGTTTACATGAATAAAACCTTCTATGGTCATACACACCAACGAAATTGGTTTGTTGGATCTCGATCATAGTGATGCACATATTCATAATATTGAAGCCAAAAGATGCAAAGTTAATAATGATAGTGCAACTTATTTGTGGCACTGCCGTTTAGGTCATATTGGTGTAAAGTGCGCGAAGAAACTCCATACTGATGGGATTTTGGAATCAATTGATTATGAATCACTTGATGCTTGCGAACCATTCCTCATGGGCAAGATGACTAAAACGCCGTTCTCCGGAACTATGGAGAGAGCAACAGATTTGTTGGAAATCATACATACAAATGTATGTGGTCCGATGAATATTGAGGCTCGTAGCAGGTATCATTATTTTCTGACCTTCACAGATGATTTGAGCAGATATGGGTATATCTACTTAATGAAACAGAAGTCTGAAACATTTGAAAAGTTCATATAATTTTCAGAGTGAAGCGGAAAATCATCGTAACAAGAAAATAAAGTTTCTACGATCTGATCGTGGAGAAGAGTATTTGAGTTACGAGTTTGGCCTTCAGTTAAAACAATGTGAAATAGTTTCACTACTCACGCCACCTAGAACACCACAGCATAATGGTGTGTCCGAACGTCATAACCATACTTTATTGGATATAGTGCAATCTATGATGTCTCTTACCAATTTACCACTATCGTTTTGGGGTTATGCATTAGAGACAGCTACATTCACGTTAAATAGGGCACCATCAAAATCCGATGAGACGACGCCTTATGAACTGTGGTTTGGCAAGAAACCAAAGTTGTCGTTTCTTAAAGTTTGGGGTTGCGATGCTTATGTGAAAAACTTTCATCCTGATAAGTTCAAACCCAAATCAGAGAAATGTGTCTTCATAGGATACCCAAAGGAGACAGTTGGGTACACCTTCTACCACAGATCCGAAGGCAAGACATTCGTTGCTTAGTATGGATCCTTTCTAGAGAAGGAGTTTCTCTCGAAAGAAGTGAGTGGGAGGAAAGTAGAACTTGATGAGGTAACTGTACCTGCTCCCTTATTGGAAAGTAGTTCATCACAGAAATCTGTTCCTGTGACTCCTACACCAATTAGTGAGGAAGTTAATGAAGATGATCATGTAACTTCAGATCAAGTTACTACCAAACCTCGTAGGTAAACCAGAGTAAGATCCGCACCAGAGTGGTACAGTAATCCTGTTCTGGAGGTTATGTTACTAGACCATGACGAACCTACGAACTATGAAGAAGCGATGGTGAGCCCAGATTCCGCAAAATGGCTTGAGGCCATGAAATCTGAGATGAGATCCATGTATGAGAACAAAGTGTGGACTTTGGTTGACTTGCCCGATGATCGGCAAGCAATTGAGAATAAATGGATCGTCAAGAGGAAGACGGACGCTGATAGTAGTGTTACTATCTACAAAGCTAGAATTGTCGCAAAAAGGTTTTTCGACAAGTTCAAGGTGTTGACTACGATGAGAGTTTCCCACTCGTATCTATGCTTAAGTCTGTCTAAATCATGTTAGCAATTGTCGCATTTTATGAAATATGACAAATGGATAAACAAAACTGCATTCCTTAATGGATTTATTAAAGAAGAGTTGTGTAGCGACCCGAACCGAATGGATCAAGTCTCTGTGCTTAAGTGTCATCCCTGGATCGGTATGCTGACACACACAGTACTCGAGGATTTATAACAGAGGTAAATCACATGTATAAAGTAACGTAAATACTATTACCTCAATCCAAATAGCGGAAGTAACAAGGTTGTGGACTCCCATCAACACCAACGGCAAAGTTGAGTGTAGAAATCGTAACCCTAACGAATCACTTACTCGTCGTAAGATATCCTGCAACATGAAACATTGCAGCCCGAAAAAACGGGTCAGCACATGGAATATGCTGGCAAATTCACACCATAGAGAAATAATGAACAAAGGCTATCACTACATGCATATATGGCTGGTGGAAAAGCTCTATGGTTATAATGTTTTTGCGAAAAGCCAATTTTTCCCTACTACAAAGGAATAAATTTTATTTAACTATCATGGTGGTTGTGAAACATTGAGATGGTTGACAGCATCTCAATCCCAATTAAGTATCATCATTAACCCAACAATATTAATTAAAGTAACATGATGAGATCAACGGGATAATCCAAGAACTAGATACTCAAGATGTCCATAACCGGGGACACGGCTAATCATGATTAGTTTGTACACTCTGCAGAGGTTTGCGCACTTTTCCCCACAAGACTCGATCTCCTCCGTTGGATTACTCGCACTACATGGTGTTTGAGTAACGGATGACCGAGACACAGTCTTTCAGAAGTGTTTGCACCTTACGTATGGGTAGACAGTTACACCTACTTTCCCCTACATCTGCTAGTCTACCACTGTAAGAGTTCACACGACTTAATCAACTATGCTAGAGCCCATAATAGCTTGCGGCTGCACACGGAAGTTTCTAGCATGAATAATCTCATGATCCCTTTGAACCTGGGTGGCGGTCCAAAAGAAAAACAGGCAATCCTGGAATACCCAGGTACCTCAATCCACCCAGATGTGAGTTTTAGTTGCCACCTTAAGTAAACCATTAAATTAACAACCTCACATCTGTCATGGAAATCTCTCAAACCCAATCCACGTCTACGAGCATAGCATGGCAATATAATAGAAACGTAGAAGTAACTCCCAAGGGTTTGATAATAAAACAGGTAATAGGTACTACCTCAACTACTTCCCAATACCCACAATTTAATTAGATCCTAATCATGCAAGTGTTTGAGGAAAATAGATCTAATGCAATAAAACTGGGTATGAAAGGGGTATGATCAAAGTGTGAACTTGCCTGCAATGATGATGAAGATGATTCACACTCAAAACTCTTGATAGATCTACTCGTCATACTCCGGTCAATCTATCGCAAGCAAGCAATAGCAACCATACATAAGCAATCACTCAAAAGATCAGAAGAACGAAGAAGACGATTCGGAAATCATCAAAATCAAGCGAATAACTCTCTTGCAACATAAAACAATTTCTAACAGTACCAAAATTATGTGAATTTGGCCTTATCAGAAAGTTTAGGTCAAGAGCTTCGATTTGCAAAAAGAATCAACTCAAACGGAGTTACGGAACTTAAGTTATGAACAAAAGAAGTTGGAATACAAATCTGTTTGAATTCAAATTTTAAAACTTTCAAAAACATGTTTAAGTTGTTTTACTGGATATAGGAGATCATAACGAAGAAGTGGGCGTTGGTTTCGTTGGCTTTGGACAAACGAGTAAAAAGTTATAGATGTTTGAAGATCAGGGGCTAATCTGTAAATAAAATATTCACAGACGGGTCCCTGGCCGAAAATAACAGAAAAAGAAAAAACTAAATAGTGAACGCTCGTTTATAGGATCTAAACAGTGGACGTTCGCAGTTTAGTAAAACCTAAAAAAACAGATCTAGGTTTTCTTAATAAAACCAAAAACGAAAAAAAAAACGGGGCGATTCACGGTTTATACCGGCTCGGGCAAATAAGCCGGCGGCGGCGGCGGTTCCTGGCGAAGTGCGGCGGAGCGACGCGGCGGCGGCTGCTCGGGTCCGGCGGCTCCGGTCGTCGAGGAGGGCAACGGAGGGGTCGGGGAGGGGCGGCGCGTCGCGGCGATGAGGATGGCGGCGTCGTCGGCGGTCCTCGGCGACGGGACGAAGCGCGGCGGCGGATCTCGTCGGGGCGGGCTCCGGCGAGGGCGGCGGTTGCGGCGGGGAGGAGGAGAGAGAGAGAGCCGGGGTGGCCCGGTATTTAAGGAGGAGGGGTGGCCTTGGGAGGCGTGGGGAAGGGGCAAGGCGGCGGCGGGCGCGGCTCGGACTCCGGCCGGAGTCCTGCTCGACGACGGGGACGATGGCGGTGCGCGGAGCGGGGCCTTGGCCTGGCTTCGGCTGGGCCGGCCCAGTTCGCGGGAGAAGTTTTTTTTTTTATAAAACATTTCTCAGACAAAGAAAAATAATAAAAATGAAATAAATAAAAATATTATATAGGCATATAATATATCAAAATTTTCAGAAAAAGATTTCCTACAACGTGGACATTTTTGTAAAGTCAAATAAAATCCACACAAATTTTAATAAATCAAACAGTGCTACTGCCTTAATAAAATCCAATAAAAATCATTTTAAAAATACCAAAATGATTTCAAATTTATTTTTCTCCAATTTTCTGATGTAGGGAATCATGTTACCCTATTTTCTGTATATTTTTATTTTGGAGAAAAATAATTTGAATAAGACTCAAATAACTCCAAACTAAAATGATTTCCAAAAGGACTTTGAATTTGACCTTTGAAACTCCCAACTCATATTTCATATATTTTTGAAGAAGTCATTTTATCTTCTCTCGTGAAAATCATTGAGTTGCATAAAGTTTCTGAAATGGGAAATATTTTCAAATGAAATTCAAATATTTTCAACACCCCTTGTCATTTAAATAAATGGAAGAAGTCATGTCATCTTCTCTCCAGGGTTTTGTGGTGAAAAGAATTTGAATTCATGGAGATCATAAAAGCAAAATGAAAGTTTGGGAAAGTCCTTTTATTCCCTCTCATTTAACTTTCAAAAGATTTCGAATTCCACTCACTTTCAGTCAATCAATCAAACAATCAATCCAATCTATCTGTTTATTATAACATTCCAAAATTTAGAATTTTGGGATGTTACAAGTTGTATATGATGCAACCAGAAGGTTTTGTCAATCCTAAAGGTGCTAACAAAATATGCAAGCTCCAGCGATCCATCTCTGGACTGGTGCAAGCATCTCGGAGTTGGAATATACACTTTGATAAGTTGATCAAAGGATATAGTGTTATACAGACTTGCGGTGAAGCCTGTATTTACAAGAAAGTGAGTGGGAGCACTACAACATTTCTGATAAGTATATGTGAATGACATATTGTTGATCGGAAATAATGTAGAATTATTCTGCAAAGCATAAAGGGGTGTTTGAAAGGAGTTTTTCAAAGAAAGACCTCGGTGAAGCTGCTTACATATTGAGCATCAAGATCTATAGAGATAGATCAAGACGCTTGATAAGTTTTTTCAATGAGTACATACCTTAACAAGATTTTGAAGTAGTTCAAAATAGAACAGTCAAAGAAAAGAGTTTCTTGCCTGTGTTACATGGTGTGAAATTGAGTAAGACTCAAAGCCTGACCACGGCAGAAGATAGAAAGAGAATGAAAGTCATTCCCTATGCCTTGGCCATAGGTTCTATAAAGTATGGCATGTTGTGTACCAGATCTATTGTATACCCTACACTGATTTTGGCAAGGAAGTACAATAGTGATCTAGGAGTAGATCATTGGACAGCGGTCAAAATTATCCTTAGTGGAATAAGGAAATGTTTCTCGATTATGGAAGTGACAAAAGGTTCGTCGTAAAGGGTTACGTCGATGCAAGTTTTGACACTAAATCTAGATGACTCTAAGTCTCGGTCTAGATACATATTGAAAGTGGGAGCAATTAGCTAGAGTAGCTCCGTGAAGAGCATTGTAGACATAGAAATTTGCAAAATACTTACGGATCTGAATGTGACAGACCCGTTGACTAAAATTATCTCACAATCAAAACATGATCACACCTTAGTACTCTTTGGGTGTTAATCACATAGCGATGTGAACTAGATTATTGACTCTAGTAAACCCTTTGAGTGTTGGTCACATAGAGATGTGAACTATGGGTGTTAATCACATGGTGATGTGAATTATTGATGTTAAATCACATGGCGATGTGAACTAGATTATTGACTCTAGTGCAAGTGGGAGACTGAAGGAAATATGCCCTAGAGGCAATAATAAAGTATTATATATTTCCTTATATCATGATAAATGTTTATTATTCATGCTAGAATTGTATTAACCGGAAACATAATACATGTGTGAATACATAGACAAACAGAGTGTCACTAGTATGCCTCTACTTGACTAGCTCGTTAATCAAAGATGGTTATGTTTCCTAGCCATAGACATGAGTTGTCATTTGATTAACGAGATCACCTCATTAGGAGAATGACGTGATTGACTTGACCCATTCCGTTAGCTTAGGACTCAATCGTTTAGTATGTTGCTATTGCTTTCTTCATGACTTATACATGTTCCTATGACTATGAGATTATGCAACTCCCGTTTACCGGAGGAACACTTTGTATGCTACCAAACGTCACAACGTAAATGGGTGATTATAAAGGTGCTCTACAGGTGTCTCCAAAGGTACTTGTTGGGTTGGCGTATTTCGAGATTAGGATTTGTCACTCCAATTGTCGGAGAGGTATCTCTGGGCCCACTCGGTAATGCACATCACTATAAGCCTTGCAAGCATTGTGACTAATGAGTTAGTTGCGGGATGATGTGTTACGGAACGAGTAAAGAGACTTGCCGGTAACGAGATTGAACTAGGTATTGAGATACCGACGATCAAATCTCGGGCAAGTAACATACCGGTGACAAAGGGAACAACGTATGTTGTTATGCGGTCTGACCGATACAGATCTTCGTAGAATATGTGGGAGCCAATATGGGCATCCAGGTCCCGCTATTGGTTATTGACCGGAGACGTGTCTCGGTCATGTCTACATAGTTCTCGAACCCGTAGGGTCCGCACGCTTAACGTTACGATGATAGTTTTATTGAGTTTTGATGTACCGAAGGAGTTCGGAGTCCCGGATGAGATCGGGGATATGACGAGGAGTCTCGAAATGGTCGAGACATAAAAATCGATATATTGGACGACTATATTCGGACTTCGGAAAGGTTCCAAGTGATTCGGGTATTTTTCGGAGTACCGGAGAGTTACGGGAATTCGTATTGGGCCTTAATGGGCCATACGGGAAAGGAGAGAAAGGCCTCAAAAGGTGGCCGCACCCCTCCCCATGGTCTGGTCCGAATTGGACTAGGGAAGGGGGGCGCACCCTTCCTTCTTTCTCCTTCCCCCTTCCCTTCTCCTACTCCCACAAGGAAAGGAGGAGTCCTACTCCCGGTGGGAGTAGGACTCCCCCCTATGGCGCGCCTCTCCCCTTGGCCGGCTGCCTCCCCCTTGCTCCTTTATATACGGGGGCAGGGGGGCACCCCAGAGACACAACAATTGATCCTTGAGATCTCTTAGCCGTGTGCGGTGCCCCCCTCCACCATATTACACCTCGATAATACCGTTGCGGAGCTTAGGCGAAGCCCTGCGTCGGTGGAACATCATCATCATCACCACGCCGTCGTGCTGACGAAACTCTCCCTCAACACTCGGCTGGATCGGAGTTCGAGGGACGTCATCGAGCTGAACGTGTGTAGAACTTCGGAGGTGCCGTGCGTTCGGTACTTGATCGGTCGGATCGTGAAGACGTACGACTACATCAACCGCGTTGTGATAACGCTTCCGCTGTCGGTCTACGAGGGTACGTGGACAACACTCTCCCCTCTCGTTGCTATGCATCACCATGATCTTGCGTGTGCGTAGGAAATTTTTGATATTACTACGTTCGCCAACAGATTTGTCTTTGCTATTCTTGTTCTTACTTCGATCTTCGGTCTATCTTGCAGGACTACCACAATCTTCGTGCGGCCGCCTTCAACTCCCAGGCTCGGGAGCTGACCCAGAAGACCGCCGACCTTACTGAGAGCCGAGGTACATGCTTTGTTCTTTATCTCATGTGGGGGCGCGTCAGCGCACCCACTGGGTGTAGTCCCCGAGATTCAGGCCGACTGCTGAGCAGTCGGGTCGGATCTTCCTTGACGACTTCCTCTTACTGTTATTTCTTTTTCCGCCGTCTCTGCAGCGGCCAACGCCGGTCTGAGGGCATAGCTGGGGGAGTCTCAGACTGCCCTTCGTGCCAAGGATGCCGAGCTCGCCGCCTTGGTGCAGGAAGGCGACCACCTGGCCAAGAAGTTGGCCGACCAGGAGGAAGGCCACAAGGCGGTTCTGAAGGAGGTGCAGGACCGCGAAGCCGCCCTCCAGGCCGAGTACGAGACGGAGGTAGCTGGCTGGGCTGAGGCCAGGCAAACTCTGATCTCTGGCTATGGTCAGATCGAAGATCTGGTTGATGGTAAGCCGCCTACCTCTTCGTCCTTTCTTTCCATCTGCCACTTTTGGCTCAATTTCTGACTTGGTGCTCTTTTCTTCTTTTCTTCTTCTTTCTTGCGCAGAATATTTCCCTGGCTATTCTACCGCCGCCAACCAGACCATCGAGGCTCGCCGCCAGGCACGGAGGCAGGCTGGCTTCGAGATTTCGCCAACCGCCGGCCGTTCGCTGGAGGAGCAGCTCTTGGCGATCCAGGCCCGCATCCAGCCGGCTCACCGATTGCTCCGCCGGCTTCAGCGTGCCGGGGCGCAAGTCTTGGCCGCCCTCTGGCCCGGCCAAGTGGTTCCTCGCACCCCCAGTCGGACTGCCGACTGGCTGGAGGTGGCAGTCGGCCGCTTCGAAGCCTGGAAGGCCTCGGCGGCTCGCTCCGGCGCCAGGCGGGCGCTGGAGTTCGTCAAGGCCTGGTATCCCGGCCTGAGCCTGGATCAGCTGGCTACCTGGCGGCAGCAAGCCGACACGGAGCTGGAGCCGGCGCGGCCGGCTATCACCCGGCGGGCTTCGACAATCGCCGACTACACCGACACCAGCGTCTCGCTCCCGAGGTAGACGACAACGGTGTCGCCCAGCCGGAGGAGTGGTTCGGGCTGAACCCGGCGGACGGTGAAGACTCGGCGGAGGAGATCGACTCCAGCGACGAGGGCGAAGAGGAGGAGGAGGAGGAGGAGGGTGAAGACGCCGAGCCGGCTGGTGGAGCAGCCGACCAGCCTCAGCCTGACCGCGCCTCCAGCACCACGTCACGCGCGAGTGCGTCGCCCACGACTGGTGGTGACCAGGCCGAGACCTGCTAGGCGGCCACTTCTTCAGCCGGCGATGCCGTCTCCACCGACCAGCCTGGCTCCCGCACTGCGCCTTAGTCTAGTCTGCCATCTTTTGTTTTCCTGTTTTGTCACTTTTGGAACAATACTTTGTTAAGTCTGCACAATTCCACCCACTGGGGGTGTATTCGAACTTATGTCCGTAGCCAGCCTGTTTGGGGCTTTATATGTATATATAACTTATGCATGCATTTGGCTTTTCCTCGTACTTTGCTTTTTATCCTCCGGCTGTTTCCTTTGTCGCCCTCCCTTGGTTGCCGCCTCCCCAGTCAGACAGTTGCTCTGCAATCTGTAGCTGGAGGAGTACTTGGCCAATTGGGAGGGCAAGTACTCTAGCTTTGTTGGATTAGAGCTAAGTGTTTAGGAAGCCGGCCAGCTGACTGCTCTGACAGTCGGCAAGCATGCTTGGAGGCCGTCTTTTTGCTATACGAGTTCGTTGGTCCTTAGCCGTTTTTCGTGTGGGCATCCTTTCTGCCTTCTCTCTTGTTAGTCGGACAGTCGGTTCTTCGAGCTGCGACTTTCAACAAGAGAGGACTCGGGAGCCGGCACACTACTTGTCTGACTTCAGGTAGAACTTTTAATATAGCTTAAGGCGGCCAGTCCCCGGGCCGACTAGTCGAACCCGGTGCCAGATAAGAAATCAAATGTAATAATACATTCATGGATATGACACTTGTCATTCATAGATAAACAAAGGCAGTCCCCGAGTGCTCCTCGGGGAGCCTGTTGGTTCGTACTTAATACAAAAGGGTAGCATGATACATACTGCTTTCAACTGTAAAATCTTCTCAGGAGGTTCGCGTTCCATGGTCGCTCCGACTCCTTGCCGGAGTCGTCTCTCTTGCGTGCTCTTGGTTTTTGCGCATCGATCAAGTAGTAGGAGTCGTTGCCGAGTGCCTTGCTGATGACGAAGGGGCCTTCCCAAGGGGCCGAGAGCTTGTGCTGGCCGGCTGTTCGCTGGATCAGCCGGAGCACAAGGTCGCCCTCTTGGAAGGATCTTGGCTTGACCTTGCGGTTGTGGTAGCGGCGCAGCCCTTGCTGGTAGATGGCGGACCAGCTGAGTGCTAACAGCCAGCCTTCTTCCAGTAGGTCGACGCCGTCTTCTCTTGCTTCCTTGGCCTCCGCCTCCGTGTACATGGTATCCGAGGCGAGTCGAACTCAATGCCTGTTGGGATGACAGCCTCGGCACCATATACAAGGAAGAATGGAGTAAAGCCGGTTGACTTGTTGGGTGTAGTGCGCAGACTCCAGAGGACAGCCGGCAGCTCATCGAGCCAGCAGCCGGCCGATCGCTCCAGTGGTACAACCAGTCGGGGCTTGATGCCGGAGAGGATGAGTCCATTTGCTCGCTCGACCTGGCCGTTTGACTGCGGGTGGGCAACGGACGCTAAGTCCAGTCGGATGCCCTGCATCGCGCAGAAACGTGCCAGTGCTCCTTTGGCGAAGTTCGTGCCGTTGTCGGTGATGATGCTGTGCGGCACGCCGTACCGAGTAGTGATGTCAGTGATGAATGTCACGGCAGTCGGCCCGTTCAGCTTCTTAATCGGCTTTGCTTCGATCCACTTTGTGAACTTGTCCACAGCGACCAGTAGATGTGTCAAGCCGCCGCGGGCTGTCTTGAAAGGGCCCACCATGTCCAGTCCCTAGACGGCAAAAGGCCAGGTGAGGGGAATGCTCTTGAGTGCAAAAGCCGGCAGGTGTTGCTTGGAACTAAAAACTTGGCATCCTCTGCAGCTCTTGACTATTTCTTTAGCATCCTCCAAGGCAGTCGGCCAGAAGAAACCATGGCGGAAAGCCTTGGCCACAAGTGATCTTGAGGCTGCGTGGTGGCCGCATTCGCCTTGGTGGATGTCCTTGAGGATTGCCACTCCTTTTTCTGGCTCGACACAACGCTAGAAGACTCCAGTGACGCTGCGCTTCACAAGCTCTCTGTTGATTATTGCGTATGCTGCGGCTCGTCGTTGCACTAGTCTTGCTGAGATCTCATCAGCCGGCAGCTCTCTGCTGACTAGGAACTTGAGGATGGGCTGGGCCCATGACGGAGCTGTGACTTCTTCTTCTGTTAATGTAGCCACCATGACTCGGGTGGGTGGGTTGGGTGGCGTGGAATTGGAGTCGGCCACCGCTTCTTGTGTCGTTGCAGTCCCCGGGCCGACTGCTGCAGTCCCCGGGCCGGGTTCTGAAGTCTCCGGGCCGGGTGCAACTACGGCAGTCCCCGGGCCAGTTGTCGAAGTCCCCGTGCCGCCTGCGGGTTTTCTCCAGTCGGATCCGGCTGCATCTGGCGCAGGTGGTACGAAGATAGAGTCTGACTCTGGAGATGGCTTGATGGACGGCTTGAGGAGGCGTTGGAGGGAGACGCTAGTCGGTATGGCTTGTCGGGTGGAGCCGATTCGTGCTAGGGCATCTGCTTGGTCGTTGTCGGCCCTTGGCACATGAAGCAACTCGCACCCTTCAAAGTATCCGCTGATCTGCTGGACGAGGAATCGATAGCTCGCCATGCTCGCGTCCTTGGCGTCCCAGTCGCCAGACGACAGCTGGACCACCAAGTCTGAGTCGCCGTAACACAGGATCCGGCGTATGCCGAGTTCCTTGGCCAGCGGGAGCCCATGTACGAGCGCCTCGTACTCGGCCACATTGTTGGAGGCGGCGAAGTGGATCTGCAGCGTGTACTTGAGCTTGTCGCCTTTGGGAGAGGTGAGGACGATGCCGGCTCCCAAGCCGGTGCGCATCTTGGACCCGTCAAAGTGCATCCGCCAATGGGTAGAGTCGGGAGCTGGCGGTAGGTACTGGGTCTCGGCCCAGTCGACGAGGAAGTCGGCCAACGCTTGGGACTTGATGGCGGTGCGGGGTTGGTAGAAGATCTTGTAGGGTGCCAGTGCAACAGCCCATTTAGCCACCCGGCCGGATGCATCCCGGCTGCCTATGATCTCGGCGAGCGGGGCGGTGCACACGACCGTGATGGGGTGCTCTTGGAAGTAGGACTTCAGTTTCTTGGCAGCGAAGTACACCCCATAGCACATCTCCTGGTAGTGCGGGTAGTTTTGCTTTGAGCTGGATATCACTTCGCTGAGATAGTACACCGGCCTCTGGACTAGCTGGGCTCGGCCTTCTTCCGGACGCTGGACCACAACAACAGTACTGACGACTCGGCTAGTCGCGGCGATGTAGAGGAGCATGGGCTCCTTCTCAGTCGGCGCCGCCAGGACAGGCGGAGTGGTCAGCATTTTCTTCAACTCATGGAAGGCTTGGTCGTCTTGGTCGTTCCACTCGAAGTGAGTGGACTTCTTCATGAGTCGGTACAGGGGGAGAGCCTTCTCTCCTAGTCGGCTGATAAAACGATTCAGGGAGGCTAAGCAGCCAGTGAACTTCTGCACATCTCGCAGTTTGGTGGGAATCTCCATCCTCTCGATGGCCTTGATCTTGACAGGGTTGCATTCGATGCCGCGTTCGGAGACCAGGAAGCCTAGCAGCTGGCCGGCTGGCACTCCGAACACGCACTTCTCGGGGTTGAGCTTGATTTGGAATCGGCGCAAGTTGGCGAATGTTTCTTTCAGGTCTTCCAGCAAGGTACCACACTTCTCTGTCTTCACCACAATGTCGTCTACATAGACGTGGGCATTTCTGCCGAGTTGTTTCAAGAGGCATTTCTGCATGGAACGCTGAAAAGTGGCACTAGCATTCCTCAAGCCGAATGTCATAGTAAGGTAGCAGAAAGCTCCAAAGGGTGTGATGAAGGCAGTCTTCAGGCGGTCAGCTGGGTCCAACTTGATCTGATGGTACCCTAAGTACGCATCCAAAAAACTTAACAGCTCGCATCCGGCTGTGGAGTCTATCACTTGGTCAATCCGTGGCAGAGCAAACGGATCCTTTGGGCAGGCCTTGTTCAGGCTGGTGTAGTCTATACACATACGCCACTTGTTATTCTTCTTCAGAACCAGAACTGGGTTGGCAAGCCATTCTGGAAAGAACACTTCCATGATAAAGCCAGCGGCAAGGAGCCGGGCTATCTCTTCTCCCACAATTCTTCACTTCTGTTCTGACAGTCGGCGGAGGGGTTGCTTAACCGGCTTCGCGTCAGCGCAGACATGAAATTTGTGCTCGGCGAAATCCTTCGGGACACCCGGCATGTCCTTTGGGGACCATGCAAAAATGTCTCGATTCTCACGGAGGAAGTCGACGAGCTCGCCTTCCTATTTACTGTCCAAGTTCGCCCCAATGACAGCGAACCTCTCCGGCTTCTCCGGGTCCAGAGGTATCTTCTTCGTCTCTTTGGCAGGCTGGAAGGAGCCCTGCGCATCACAATCTTTGGGGTTGGGGGACAGGGCCGGCTGCTTGCCGGCCATGGCCACAACCCGTTCCAGCATCTTCTTCTCTTCTGCCACCACGAGGGACTCGGCCAGCCGGCTGCTGGCCATGGCGCACTCGATGGACTTCTTGTAGTCGCCGGCTACCGTGATGATCCCCTTCGAGCTCGGCATCTTCATCTTCAGGTAGGCGTAGTGGGGCACAGCCATGAACTTGGCCAGAGCAGGTCGGCCAAGCAGAGCATGATAGGGGCTCTCCAAATCCACTACCTTGAACCAGATTGCTTCTTGGCGAAAATGATCTTTGTCTCCGAAGAGAACATCCATTTTAATCTTGCCGATTGGGGAGCAAGACAAGCCGGGGACGATACCATGGAAGACGGTGCAGCTTGGCATGAGCTGCTTCGCTTTGATGTTCAGCTTCTCCATGGTATCGCGGTACAGTATGTTGATACTGCTTCCGCCATCTATCAGGACGCGGGAGAATCGGGCAGCTCGCCTCTCCGTCGCGAGGGTGACATCCAAGACCATTGCATAGGAGCCAGGAGAGGGCATCACCTCTGGGTGGTCGGCCTGGCTCCAGCTGATTGGCTTCTTTGACCAGTGCATGAACTCGAGGGTGCTAGAGGCGACTGCATTAACTTCTTGATGCTGTCGGCATCGACTGCGCTTGTCGTCGGCTTGACTGGTGAAGACGACGTAGGCGGCGTGCTCTTCGGGGAATTCGTCTTGGATGGCGCCGACTGCCGGCCGAGCCGCCGGCTGCTGGGGGGCTGGAGGCGGCGGACTGGGAGGCGGAGGCGGCAACATCCCCTCGCCCTTGGTGATGCGGGTGAGCCAATGGCATTTCCGGGTTGTGTGGTTGGACGGCTTCGCGCCGCTGTGGAATTTGCAGGGGGCATCAAGAGCTTGTTCGTAGGAGAAAGCCGGCTGCCAGGCCGGCCTGCCACCCTTCTTCTTGGGAGCGGGCCGTTCTTCGGGTTGCTCATCTTCAACGGTGGCCACCTGCCGACTGGTGGAAGTCGGCATGGGGGCCTTGCGCTTGTGGTCGTTCTCGTAGGGGCGCCGATTAGGGTCGCCAGCCGCCGTCTTAGGAGCCGGAGCAATCACCTTCCCCCAGGCGTCTGCTCGGAGCTCGGTCTTCATTGAGGAGTCGGCCGTGGCGTACTTGTCCGCGATGACCAGCAACTCGTCGAGGGTAGCCGGCTCGTCGCAGAGGAGTCGGTGCTTGAGGAGGGTGCCCTCTCGGCACCCGGCGGTGAAGTACTCGATGGCCTGGACCTCATGCACCCCCTCGCAGGAGTTGCGGAGCTCGGCCCACCCGGTGAGGTAGTCGCGGGTTAACTCGTTGGGCCCTTGGACGCAGAGGGAGAGCTGGCGAGGCTTGGGAGGCCGCTTGTAGGTGCTGGTGAAGTTGCGGACGAAGACTTCTGTGAAGTCCAGCCAACTGTTGATGCTGTAGGGCTTGAGGCTGTTGAGCCATGTGCGCGCCGTGCCTTGCAGCATGAGGGGGACGTACTTCACGGCGACGCGCCGATTGCCGTTGGCTATGCTGACGGCCGTGGAGTAGTCGATGAGCCAATCTTCCGGCTTCACTGAGCCGTTGTACTTGGGCGTGTCTCTGGGGAGCGAGAACCCTTTGGGGAAGGGCTCGTCGCGGATGCGGGGGCCAAAGCATGGCGGGCCGACATCGTTTTCTTCTTCTAATGCCAAGGATCGAGCAAGGCGGTCGATCCGGTGGCGGGCGTCGTTCTCGCCGACTCCTTCTCGGCGGCCAAGTCGGTCGCCAAGAGTCGGGTGCGTGATAGGCGGCGGGGTGAGACGTCGCTCTCTTCGAGGCGGGGGGGGGAGGCAGATTTCCTTGGTGATCCACCGCTCGCGGGTGGCCTTCCGCGTCGCGCTCGATGGTGATGCGAGTTCGGCTGCGGCTAGCAGCCGGCTCCTTGTCTTTCTTCTGGCGAGCGCCGCTCGCAGTCGGCGAGCGGGACGTCGCGGCGTGCTCCCGGCGCGGGGGATGACTATCAGCACGGGCGCCAGCTTCGTGCCGTTCTGCAGCCGCGTCGATCAGCTACTAGATCCGTCTTGTCATGTAGGGGAGATCATCGGCTCCCAGCCCATTGAGCTCTTCTGCGGCCGCCTCAGCGGCTCGCAGATTCTCGAGCAGGGTGGCGTAGACGGGGCGATCCGCCCCCAGCATGCTGCTGACGGCCGCGCCACGCTTCTGGACGAAACCGGCTCGGCTCGGGCCGCTAGGCGGCGGCGTACCGAAGGCGGCGCGGTCGACTTCGCGCTGGTGGGCCTCGGTGAGGCGTCTCATGGAGGCTATCTTCTGGCCTTCCGCGATGAGGGCGAGGCGGCGTGCCTCCAGGGTCTCGGCGTCGGCATCGGCCGGGATGGGGACGGAGAGGTCGTGCATCGCCGCTTGTAGGGCATCGTGGGCGTTCTCGCCCGAGTTGGCGACGTGGTTGATGACCAGCACTTCGGTGACAGTGCTGCTGCCGCTGTCAGCTCGAGGGAGAGGATCGTCGAAGACCACCACGTCGGAGGGGTAAGCGTCGAGCGATGCCGTGTCGGAATCGACAAGTATCGGGTCGGTGGAGCCGACCGACTCCACATCTGCAGCAGGCTCGCTGGAGACGTGAAGCTGGTCGAGGAGGCTGACAGGCGGCTCTCGGGATAGTCCGTGCTTGCGTCGGACGCAGGCTCGTCGGAGATGCGAGTCTAGCCGAGCAGATCGGCGAGGCAGCTCGCTGCGCAGGCGTCGTCGGCGCCTTGCAGCGCGTCGAGGCAAACGTCATCAGGCGTAGCAGGCTGGCTGCGCTCACGGGGGAGGAAGAGGGTTCCCGTCCAGAACAAGTCTCCGGACGACGGTGCACCTGGCCCCACGGTGGGCGCCAAATGTCGGGTGGTTGGTGCGACATATGCCAACGGGTGGCTTATCATTGTGGGTGCCAATAAGACGTCGCCGGTGCCTGGAAACGGGATGAGGCGAAGACATGCACGCCGGCGGATCTTACCCAGGTTCGGGACTCTCCGAGGAGATAACACCCCTAGTCCTGCTCTGCGGGGACTCCGCATGATCACTAGATCAGTAAAAGTAGCTACAATCGCTCCTGGAGCTGTTGGGTTCAAGGGAGAAGAAGAACAAGGCTAGCTCTTACTTCTCTCTCTCTATGGTGTGTGTGCTATGCTCAGAAGCCAACCCTTTGCATGGGTGCTCCGGGGGGTTTATATAGGCCTACCCCCCGGGGGTACAATGGTAATCCGGCTGGGCACTGGTCCCAGCCGTCAGTGTCTAAGCTCGCCGGCTTCTCCGCCGGCCGTTGGGGCCCGCCGACTGGTGGGTCTCGTCGGCTGCCGGCCTCTTGGTCGACAGGCCGGCCCCACCGCCTAGGGTCTTGTCGGCAGCTGCTTACTGTAGCCTCGCCTCTGATGACGAGGGCTTCGTCGAGCCAAGTGTGGCTATAGTGTGCCGACTCGAGGGCTCTCACTGTAGCCTTACCTCGTCTTGTCTCCTTAATGTGGCTCCTGCTTCGAGGAAGGGAGTAGCCGGCTTCTGGAGGCCAGCTATGCCCTTGGCCGACTGGGGGAGGCCGGGCCGCCTCCGCGCTTCTCTCTGGCCGAGGGGACCCGCCGCCCGTGGGCCGTACGGGAGTCTGTCGTGGATGACGTTGAGGCTGGCATGGCTACAGTGCCGAACCGAACGGGAGACGGCCATCCCGTACGGCCTCCTGTGGCCATGCCTGCCTCGGGCTTCGGGGGTAGTGGGCCGCACTGTGGCCACACCCCGTCTTGTCACCGTTATGTGGGTGTAGCTTTGGTGGTTGTGGTCTCGGCCGGCTTCTTGGAGTCGGCGCTCTTCGAGGCCGGCTTCCTGGAGTCGGCCACCCCGCGGATATCCTGGGGGGGAGGCTGCTGAGGCTGGGCCGCCTCCCATGAGTCGGCTTCGGGGGTAGCCGGCCAGGGGAGGTGGTCCAATGCTTGGAGTGCTTGGAGGCCCAAAGGCCTGATAATTTTTCAGAAGAACCAGGGGCAGTCGGTTAGACTACCCGTGGCCATTTACTCCGACATCAGCGCTCGTGTCCCAGAAATTCAAGTCTTATGGAAATGATATGAAGAAACCTTGTGCATGCTAGCTTTGTGGAGAAATAGGACACAACCATAAAGAACACAAGGATGAATGCCCTCATTGTGAAGAAAGTCACCCAGCTGAAGAATGCCCAAACTAGGCAGATTACTTGTTTCTTATGTAAAGGGACTACCCACTACCCTACTCAGTGTCACATTTACCCCGTGGTTCAAAGAACTATCCAGCAGAAGAAATAAGCAATGAAAGGAGCCCTCATGGAAATTTTAGAAGAACCTGTGATGAAGGAAGAGGTGGAGGACACACCCGAAGAAGACCCAATTAAACCCTGCACCAAGTGTTGCTATTCATGTGGAGAAGAAGGACACATTTCCCAAAATTGTTTGAAGGGAGATCTAGTAGCATTCCTAACAGAGGAAGTAGAATATGACCCACAGGAAATAGAATCCCTGATTGGCACGGAAAAGTCCAGGAGGAGAAATAGATTGGATTCCAGGAAGGACCTGAGTCATATCACCTGTTTCAGGTGCAAACATTCAGGGCACTACTTCAGCGGTTGCCCAAAAAGGAAGCCGAGGACCCAAGGAGGCTATGTAATCACAAGGAAACCTCGAGACTTGTCATAAGTAAGATGTTTTCGTTGTAATGAAGCAGGGCACTTTGCCAGAGATTGTCCCAAAGAGAAGGATACTTGTGATAAATAGTTGAGTTTGCAATAAAAGAAATATAGTAGTTGTAGTAGTGGGAATATTTCATTTATATCGAGGTGTTGAGGCATGTAATGGAAATGCAGGAGATTGTAATAATTTGAGAATCAATGAAGTTAGGATCGTTGGTACTGATTTGGATTTTATGAGTAGTTACTCTATGAAGAAAGAATTTGACAATTTTTGAGGATATGAGAAATATGGTCTATGGAAGAAGAGGTGCATTTTAAGGGTGGTAGTACCCTGTGAGGACCCTTGACCCCTGGAAAAGATAATGGTATTCCACGAAGTGGACTTCACACAAAATAAGTATGAGTTTTATCTAGATATGTGGGAAACCCCAAGAATAGGGATGAAGTACTATTGGATATAAAGGAGGTATAATGTTGGTAATATGGAGCAATTGTAACCCCAGGATGAGTTGAAGCTATAAATGTGATGAGGTGAGCCCATAACCCACATGCCCCAGGACATGCCAAGAAGCATGCACACTCTTGCTGAAGGAAAAACCCTGGAAGAAGTTACGACTTTATCAACAGACGATCTTATAGGAGTTACGCAAAACCTGAGAGTGTGAAGAAACGATAGATGTTTGTTTGGCTTGCAGAATCAATGGAATGTCCGAACTTAGTTTGTCGACAAGAGAAATTCTGCAATGCTTGTGAGGATGACCAAGTGTTAGAATGCGAGATTCGCTAAACCATATACAAGGTAATGATTTGGGTGCGGGATGGATTGATCACCATACCGACTTACTCTTATTATTCACCTTGCTATATGGGATGGTAAATCTGAGTGAGTTACCCATAGTAGAGCGACAACGATCAAAACCTTCTTTAAAACTTAGAATGGTATGACAATTTTCCCTTGTACAAGGCACTCGTTGCCAACCGTAGGTCATACGGTGAGAATGAAGCCCAGACCCATTTTTTGCAAGGACCCAGTCAAATTATTTGATGACCACCATGAGATATCGATAGTTGTGTAGTATTGGCACCAGACCCGTCAGCTAAGAAGACCCAGTCACAGGCAAGACCGTACCAAGATGAAAAGGACACATGAATTGAGGAAAAAGGTTATACCACTAGCGGAAGAGCCAAAGAAGGAATTTTCCCGAGATTCAGAGAAGATCGGCACTGTCAAGAATAAGGATGGAGTATATGAGTATTGATGGAACCGTAACAATGTTTCTAAGGGTGGTAGCACCCCAGACCCCCTGTGATGATTGATGTATTTTGAGAAGGCCCCCGCCCCTAACCTATTTCTTGCTAGCCTCTCCGAATCTCGAGGGCGAGATTCATTTTAAGGGTGGTAGGTTTGTAACATCCCAAAATTCTAAATTTTGGAATGTTATATTAAATAAATAGTTTTGATTGATTGTTTGATTGTGGTGTGGTTGCTTATGTGAATATGAGTGAAATTTGAAACTTTTCGAAAGTTAAATGAGAGGGAATAAAAGGACTTTCCCAAACTTTCACCTTGCAATTATGATCTCCATGAATTCAAATTCTTTTCAGATACAAAACCCTAGAGAGAAGTTGACATGACTTCTTCCATTTAAAATGAAAAGGGTTTCTAAAAATATTTGAATTTTATTTGGATTTTTTTTCAAATTTAGAAACTTTATGCAACTCAACGATTTTCATGAGAGAAGATAAAATGACTTCTCCAAAACATATGAAATATGGGTTGGAAGTTTAAAAGAATCAAAATTAAAGTTCCTTTGAAATTATTTTTCAATTTAGAGTTATTTGGTTTTATTCAAATTATTTTTCTCCAAAAATAAAATACATGGAAATTAGGGTAAAATGATTCCCTACATTAGAAAAATGGAGAGAAATAATTTTGGTTTTTTAAATAATTTTTATTGGGTTTATTGCAACAGTAGCACGCTTTGCTTTATTTAATTTTTTCCGATTTTATTTTGATGCTAGAAAAATGTTCGGGTTGTAGAAAATCTTTTTCTGAAAATTTTGATATATTATATGCCTATAGTATATTTTATTTCACATGGTTTTATTCTTGTTTTTGTAGTCTGGAAAGATGTTTTATAAAAAAAATCTTCGGGTCGGCCAAGCCGAGCCAAGCCACGGCCCAACTCGCCGCCGCCGCCTTCCCCGAGTGCGGGAGACCGGCTCCCTCACGTAGCCGGAGTCCGCCTCTCCCACGACTCCGGTGCTGCCTCCGTTTTCCTATCCTACAAGCCACCCCGTCTATTTAAGCCGCCGCCCCAACCCCTTCCCCCTCAGATCGCCACCGCCGCTGCCTCCCCAAGCCTAACCGTCGCCGCCATAGATCGCGCCGCCACGGCTGCAAAGCCGCCGCCTGCCGCGCCACCAGCTGCCGCCCGTGCCGCCGCAGATCGCGCCGCCCGCCGCTGTTGCCGACCCGCACCGCCTCGCCGGAGCCCGCCGTCGTAGCCGCTGCCGCCGAACCGCCGGAACCGCTGTGGACCGGTATAAACCGAACCCTAGATCAGTTTTTTTGGCTTTTCTCGGTTTTATTTAAAACCCGATTTTTCTTTTTCAGTCTAGTTATTTAGTGGACGTTCGTCCGTTAGTCTTTGTTAGCAAACAACTTTCGTTCGTTAGGTTTTCGTAGCGAACGTCCATCCGGTAGATTTTTTCCTTTTTTATTTAATTTTGGCCAGGGACCCATTCGTGAATGTTTTATTTACAGATTAGTCCCTGATCTTCAAACCTTCGCTACTTTTTGCTCGTTTGTCCAAATCCAACGAAACCAACGCCCACTTCTTCCTTATGATCCCCTCTATCCAGATAATCAACTTGAACATGTTTTTGAAAGTTTAAAATTTGATTTCAAACAGATTCAAATTTAAATTTCTTTTGTTCATAACTCGAGTTCTATAACTCCAATTTAATTGATTCTTTTTGCAAATTGAAATACTTGACCTATACTTTCTAATAAGACCAAATCCACCCAATTTTGGTACTGTCAGAAATTGTTTTATGTTGCAAGAGTTGTTTGATTGTTTTCGAAGTTTTCCGAGATCTTTTCTTCGATTCTTTTGCATGAGTGCTTATGTATGCAATTGCTTGCCCACGATCGATTGACCGGAGAGTAACGAGTAGAACTATCAGGAATTATGAGTGCAAATCATCTTCATCAACAGTACAAGGCAAGTCACACTTTGATCATACTTTTCATTACCCAGTGTTTAGGCATTAGTTTCAACCCTCAAACATTGCATGAGTAGGATTGATAATAGGTGGGTATTGGGAAGTAGTTGATGAGGTAGGAACCTATTGTCTTGCATTCAACCCCTAGGTACTACTACGTTATGCTTACTGCTATGCTATGCTCGTAGACGTGGTTTGGTTTTGAGAGAATTCATGAAAGATGTGAGAGTTTTTTTAACTAAGGTTTAACTTAAGGTGGCTACTTTAATACACATTTGGGTGGATTGGTTGGGGCACCCTGGAGCACCCAGTGGTTTGCCCGAGCACCTGGAGAACCCAGTGCTTGCCCAAGGGAATCCCGGAGTACCCGTGTGATCACCCTATGGAATGCCACCCAGGCTCAAAGGGATCATAATATTATTCATGCTAGAAACTTCCGTGTGCAGCCACAAGCCATTATGGGCTCTGGCATAGTTGAGTAAGTTGTGGGAATCCTTTCCATGATGGGCTAGCAGATGTAGGGGATTGTAGGAGTACCGGCCTATCTATCGGTTAAGGGGACCTCTTCGGAAAGACTGTGTCTCGGTCATCCGTTTCTCAAACACCATGCAGTCCAAGAAATACAATGGAGGAGATCGAGTCTTGTGGGGAAAAGTGCGAAAACCTCTATAGAGTGTACACACTAATCATGATTAGCCGTGTCCCCCGTTATGGACATCTTGAGTATCTGGTACTTGAATTATTTGATTGATCTCATCACGTTACTTAAATAATTTGTAGGGTTATAAATGTTATTTTGGGATTGAGTTGGAGGCACCTTCTCAATATTGACATCAACTTTGTAGTTAAATAAAATTTATTCCTTTGTTGTAGGAAAAAATTAGCTTTATGCAAAATTAAACTTATAGCCTCCACCAGCCAAATATGCATGTAGTGATAGCAATTATTCAGCATTGCTCTACAGTGTCAAATTGCCAGTACATTCACTGTACTGACCTACATGGCTGCAACGTCTCATGTTGCAGGATTCTTACGACGAGTAAGTGATATGTTAGGGTTACAATTTTTACACTCAACTTTGCCGTTGGTGTTGATGGGAATCCACAACCTTGTTGTTACTTCCGCTATTTGGATTGAGGTAATAGTATTTACGTTACTTTATACATGTGATTTACCTCTATTATAAATCACTGAGTACTGTGTATGTCAGCATACCGATCCAGGGATGACAGTTAAGCACAGAGACTTGACCATCTGAGGTCGGGTCGCTACACGTGATCATAAGGTGATTGGCGTTAAGTCCACGGTCCACCACCCCCTTGCACCAGAAGACTTCCTGCTCCATGGCTTCAAGCCTGGCCTCCAAGGTTCCCGTGCCCTTGGGACCTTGCTCATCGCGGATGTACATCACCCCCTCATGCATCTGGATGGTTTGAGGGTGCTGCACCACCTCCCGTAGATAAGGGTTGATGACGTTCTTGAAGAACTTGTCCTTGGAGGAGCTTGAAGAGGCCATGGTAGATGGGATCTGGCAGAAAACAGCAAGGAAAAAGAGATCAGAGGATTTCTTCACGATACGGTGGTTAATAGGTTCGGGAAGTATATATATATATATTTTATCTTAGAGGACAAGCATATGGAAGAAAAACGGAGTACGGAAGGTGTCCTAGGTGGGCACAACCCACCTGCGCGCGCCAGGCGCCCTGGTGTCTTGTGCCCACCAGCGGACGCTTCCTGGGAGTTTCTTTATTTCGGAAATTCTAAAATATTCCAAAAGTGATAAAAAATATTTCTGCGGATTTTTCGGAGTCCGTTTACTTACCGTATCACTTACCTCTTTATTTTCACGATTTTGGAGTGTTCCGGAAGGACTCTTTTATGTGTTCTTCCGGTGTCAAAGTTTGGATAATATTACTTTCAACATTAATAAGCATACCTGAGATATAATGCTTTATTTGTTGCCCATTGACAACCTTCAGGTTAGTACCTTCAGAGTTATTTCTTTTGATGGCTCCAGACCTGTAAACCTCCTCGATGACATATGGGCCTTCCCATTCTGAGAGGAGCTTTCCTGCAAAAAATCTAAAATGATAGTTATACAAAAGAACATATTCTCCAACTTTAAACTCACGCTTTTGAATTCTTTTGTCATGCCATATTTTGACTTTTTCTTTGAATAACTTTGCATTTTGATAAGCTTGGGTTCTCCATTCATCTAAAGAACTTATATCAAATAACCTCTTTTCACCAACAAGTATGAAATCATAGTTGAGCTCTTTAACTGCCCAATATGCTTTATGTTCTAACTCAAGAGGCAAAAGACAAGCTTTTCCATAAACCATTTTATAAGGAGACATACCCATAGGATTTTTATATGCTGTTCTATAAGCCCAAAGTGCATCATCTAATTTCTTAGACCAATTCTTCCTGGACCTATTAACAGTCTTTTGCAAAATTAATTTTATTTCTCTATTGCTAAGTTCAACTTGACCACTAGACTAAGGATGATAAGGTGATGCAATTCTATGGTTAACATCATACTAGGCAAGCATTTTACGGAAAGCACCATGAATAAAGTGTGAACCACCATCAGTCATTAAATATCTAGGGACTCCAAACCTTGGGAAAATAACTTCCTTAAGCATTTTAATAGAGGTGTTGTGATCAGAACTACTAGTTGGAATGGCTTCTACCCATTTAGTAACATAATCAACAGCAACCAAAATATGTGTATACCCATTAGAGGAAGGAAAAGGTCCCATGTAATCAAATCCCCAAACATTGAATGGTTCAACAACAAGTGAATAATTCATAGGCATTTCTTGACGCTTACCGATATTACCTATTCTTTGACATTCATCACAAGAAGAGACAAACTTACGGGCATCCTTGAAGAGAGTAGGCCAATAAAATCCAGATTGCAATACCTTGTGAGCAGTTCTATCTCCAACATGATTCCCTCCATAAGCCTCGGAGTTACATTTCTGTAGGATTTGTCTCTGTTCATGCTCAGGTACACAATGTCTAATAATACCATTTACTCATTCTTTATAAAGATGTGGGTCATCCCAAAAGTAATGTCTTAAATAATAGAATATTTTTTCTTTTGCTGGTATGTAAAGCTAGGTGGTAAATATTTAGCAACAATGTAATTAGTATAGTCAGCATACCAAGGAGTACTATTACCAACATTTATTGCAGCTAACTGCTCATCAGGAAAACTATCATCAATAGGTAGTGTGTCATCAAGCACATTTTCAAGCCTAGACAAGTTATCAGCTACGGAGTTCTCAGCTCATTTTCTATCAATGATATGTAAATCAAATTCTTGTAACAAGAGAACCCAACGAATAAGTCTAGGTTTAGCATCTTTCTTTTCCATAAGATATTTAATAGCAGCATGGTCTGTGTGAACAATTACTTTGGAATCAAGAATATAAGGTCTAAATTTATCACAAACAAACACCATTGCTAAGAATTCTTTTTCAGTAGTAGCATAATTTCTTTGGGCACTGTCTAGAGTTTTACTAGCATAATGAATAACATTCAATTTCTTATCAACTCTTTGTCCTAGAACCGCACCAACAACATAATCACTAGCATCACACATAATTTCAGAAGGCAAGTTCCAATCATGTGGTTGAACAATAGGTGCAGATATTAAGGCTTTCTTGAGTGTTTCAAAGGCTTCAAGACAGTCATCATCATAAACAAAAGGAATATCCTTTTGCAAAAGATTAGTAAGAGGCCTAGAAATTTTAGAAAAGTCTTTGATAAATCTCCTATAGAAACCAGCATGACCTAGGAAACTACGAATACCTTTGATGTCCTTAGGACATGGCATTTTCTCAATGGCATCAAACTTAGATTGGCCTAGAAAGTCTCCTCCTTTTTTTCTAGGTCAAAATCACTTATATACCAGAAGATGGGCACCGGAGGTTGGTCGAGGAGGCCACAACCCACCTTGGCGCGCCTGGGGGGCCTGGCGGGCCCAGATGGGTTGTGCCCACCTGGTAGCCCCACTCTGGTGGTTATTGGCTCCAATATTTCTTAAATATTCCATAAAAAATCTCCGCGAAGTTTCAGCTTATTTGGGGTTGTGCATAATAGGTGGCCTGACGTAGCTTTTCCAGGTCCAGATTTCCAGCTTCCAGAATTCTTCCTCTTGGTGTGTACCTTGCAAATTATGAGAGAAAAGGCATTAGAATTAGTCCAAAAAGCATTATTATGGATAAAAACATTATAAATAACAGTAAAAAAAACATGATGCAAAATGGTCGTATCACCCGCTAACTCCCGGCCCGTTACGGCCTATCGGAATTAAGCCCAGTAGCCTCATCTGGGAAGTCCAATATGATTCCAGCCCATTGTAACTTCCGGCCCATGTATGGCCCATGATGTCTTTCGGCCCATATGAGGCCCTTTGTAACTCTGGGCCCATTAAAGGCCTGAGATGAAACTGGCCCATAATGAACAGTGTATCGCTTTATAGCCATTAATGGCCCATTATTGCGTCGGTCGTTTCCAGCCCATGTTAACTTTCGGCCTTCTAAGGGCCCATTTATTCTTGGGCTCATTTCTAGAATTCGGTTAGTTACGGTCCGTTACTGGCCTGTTCTGTTTCTGGGCCAAATTCAGCATGTGGTTACATTTGGCCCGTTTGTGGCCCATTAACCCGTTGGGCTGTTTTCATAGCGTTATCAAATACGGCCTATTAACGGCCCGTTATGGTCCACGATTAGTACGGCCCATGTTTGGCGAAATGATTATACGCCCCGTAGAAGGCCCATGGATCCTAGGGCCCGTAGAAGATCAATGGATCCTACGGCCCGTAGAAGGCCCATGGATCATACAGCCCGTAGAAAGTCCATGGATCCTATGCCCCGTAGAAGGCCCATGGATCCTACGGCCCGTAGAAGGCCCATGGATCCTACAGCCCGCAGGAGGCCCATGGTTACAACAGTCCATGTGTTGCCATGGTTATTGTGGCCTAGTTACCAAAAATAGGTTATTGTGGCCACTAGAAAAACAGGGAAAAAGAATTGCAGTGACTACAAGCAAACAACTAAACAAGACAATAAGGAAATAAATAAGCAAGCAACTAACGCTAGCCTATTACAGCTATTACACATAGTACATCCACTAGGCATCAAAGTTTGCCACCAGTGCAAATATAGGGAACAAAGCAGCATATTACATACACTGGCCATCAAAATTGGCCACCAGTGCAAATAAACGCGGTAGCAAAACAAGTCCATAACTGAAACAACTTCAGAAGATCTCAAGAAAAGTTATCCTAAGTATCCACCATGCTGGCAATAAGCTTAGCAAGCTGATTAGCTTTCTCCTGTTTGGCGCTAAAATCCTCCAACGCTTGCTGTTGCACCAGAAAGTATGCATCTGAATGCTGCAAGGACTTCCGTAGTCCTTCCGCTTCTTGTCGTAGCACAGCTGATCGATATCTTTCAGCTTGTAGTTGAGACTCAAGAAACCGAACTGATTCAGACAGTGAGTTTGAATAGCTTGTGCAAGCGGTAGTGGCCAGTAACTCGAACAGTAAACCAAGACAGGACTTTGGGGTTGTCTCACTATCTTCAAGATAGTTTTCCTTAGCTGTTTTATTAGCTTGTTGGAGACCAACAAACATGCGTAACCATACCTGTTGTGCCATTGGAGTTTCCATTGGATCGTTCAATTTAAAAATAAGTTTGTATGAGTAAATATAGTGATACAGGAGCAAAGCAGTCTGCACGATAGCAATGGAATCTTAATGAGAACAACTGTTCTTCAGGTTGAAGCACTTATTCTAAATGAACAGAGTACAGTAAGACGCAAGCATATAGTACTTCAAATAAAATGAGCTCATAGACCTTACCACATTCTTGGTTCGGGACCAGACAAGGCGTCCCCAGTCATCATCCAGTAAATGTGTCTCAGGAGAACGTATGGGAATTTGATGAGTTTCTTTGCCAGTGAAGTACGTTTTCTTTAGGTAATTCTGATAATGCCACAAAGCATTCTTGAAGATAGCAGAGGTATTAGCACAGGTTACCTCATCTCGAGTTTCCAAATCGTTCCTTCTCTATAGAGAAAAATGGGAAAATTTGATGTATTATAACCATCATGGAGGTAGAATGCATGGGACAAAGCAAAGTAATTGCCATGAATATCATTACTTACACATAACTCGTGGACAAACACCTGCAACTAGCATATTCCTTCATCTTCTGTATAATATTTCCATGATGGGAAGATACGCACATAGGATTTAACAACATCAAATGCGATAGATGCTAAACTATGAATGGCTGGTTGTGCTTCCTCCACAGGAATAGGATGTACTAACTGGTGGAGTTGGGGTTTGCCATGGTAGTACTTGCACTTTGGGCACTGGAGCTGCCTTACTAACTGCTCTTGTTTGGGAGCTCTGTGGTGGAGATGGTGCTGTGTCAACAGGAACTGGGTTACTATCTGCTGGGGTTGGGGTTAGATTGGGTGAAGCTGGTTCTCTGTCCATCACAATAGGGCTACAATCTGCGAGAGTGGGTTATGTGTGGTAGGGCTGGTTCTTGTGCATGTACAACCGGGGTGCTATCTCCACCAAGAGGTAGCACTGTTTTATTTGAAGACCGTGTTTTTACTCCGCTAGATACTGCCATCACCCGCTCCAATTCAAATGGCTGATAAACAGGAAACATAGTTGAATGTACAGACATTGTATGAGAGACAGATGCAATAGATAGTGTGGAAAAAAGAGGGCATGAAATAGTTGATATGTATATTGTTTAACTAAAATGGATAGCATGACATAATTTCACATATGTGATGTCTATCTAAATTGGATAGCATAGCATAACATAATTCAAAGATATGATGACTAACTAAACAGGATCACATGACATAATTCACATACATGTTATCTAAGTAATCAGGAACACATGATTTAATTCACATATGTGATTTATATGCTAAGTAGAGGGCATTCGCATATATGATGTCTGAACTAAGAACAGGGTTTGAATATAGTGTATATGATGTCTAAACTATGCAATGCAAGACACCATATGCATGATATGAGCAGTATAACCATGGCAAGTTAGAGCATACACCTCGGTGGGGGAATAGGAATGGTCATCTGTCTCTGAATCTATCTCTGACGAGCTATCGGGACCCAGCAAGAGATCAAGTTCGACAGGTAGCACTGTCTGCTCTGAAGGCCTTGTTCTCACTCCAGATTTTTCCATCACCCACTCAAATGGCTGATTCACATGAAGGGTAGTTTAATGTACAAACATTTTCGACAAATGGAAATGTAATGAAGAAAAGGATGGGCAAGATATCATTCAAATATATGATGCCTAGTTAAACAGGATGGCGTTGCACATTTCGCATATATCATGGCTGGCTAAAAGACATGAGACTGCATAATTCCCATATATGATATTGAAACTAAACAGGTGGCATTACAGAACATGTCTAAACTAAGCAGATGACATATACGATGTCGAAAGTAGGCACTGCAAGGCAACGTATGCATGATATGACTAACATCATCATGCCAAGTTAGAGCAAACACCTTGGGGGTAAATAGGAGTGGTCAGATGCGTCTGAATCCGCCTTAGAACAGATATCTTCCTCTGGATTACAATCTGGAGAGGGGGAGGGTTTGCCATTGAACCCACCATGCAGCCATGTCTGCATAACATTGTATTGCCGCCCAAAACTCTTCTCTTTTTATCTACATGTTCAGCATGACTGCATACAATATCTAACTGAGGGAGTCCTAGATTAATGGGTCCTCAGGCGTCCGGACTATGTAACATGGGCCAGACTAATGGGCTAGGAAGATACAAGACAGAAGACTTCTTCCCGTGTCCAGATGGGACTCTCTTTTGCGTGGATGGCAAGCTTGGCGTTCAGATATGTAGATTCCTTCCTTTGTAAACCGACTCTGTACAACCCTAGGCCCCTCCGGTGTCTATATATACCGGAGGGTTTGGTTCGTAGAGGCAATCACAATCATACAGGCTAGACATTTATGGTTTAGCCATTACGATCTCGTGGTAGATCAACTCTTGTAATCCTCCATCAAGATCAATCAAGCAGGAAGTAGGGTATTACCTCCATCAAGAGGGCCCGAACCTGGGTAAACATCGTGTCCCCCGTCTCCTGTTACCATCGACCTTAGACGCACAGTTTGGGATCCCCTACCCGGGATCCGCCGGTTTTGACACCGACATTGGTGCTTTCATTGAGAGTCCCGCTGCTTCATCATCGAAAGGTTCGATGGCTCCATCAGTCATCTACAACAATGCTGCCCTAGGGGAGGTTTTCCTTCCCGGCCAGATCTTTGTGTTCGGCGGCTTCGCACTGCGGGCCAACTCGCTTGGCCATCTAGAGCAGATCGACAGCTACGCCCCAGGTCACCAGATTAGTTTCGGAAATCTGAACTATGTCGCTGATATCCAAGGAGACTTGATCTTCCAAGGGTTCACGACCCCAACCTCTGCTTTGGCCTTAGATCCAGAGCGCATTGCCAGGTTCGAAGATGGGATTACTGAGCCCACCGGACTATCTGCGGCCATTAAGCCCAGTACGGGAGAACCGGAGGAAGTAGTGTCGCTGGCAACTGTCATGGAGCCGGAATCTTCTCCGGACACTGGCCCCGAACCCTCGGAGTCTGCATTGTGTGAGCTCGGCCAAGGAGTTTCCTTCCCGCCATACTCCACGGATTTTCTTCTCCCTGGCCAAACCTCGCCTTTAAGCGAGGCTCTGGACTTGACGCGATCCCTCGTCATTACAGAGGAGAAATGTCCGAACTACGCCCAGCCCGGACTAGGGGCTGAGAGCGGGGAATTTTACGTCCCACCCACCACCCACTTCATAGCCACTTTCGAGGACTTAACTAACATGCTCGACTACGGCTCCGAAGATATCGACGGTATGGACGACGATGCCAGAGAGGAGCAGGCCGAAAACCTACCATTTACCGGACGCTAGACGGCCACCTCTTCATATGACGTGTACATGGTGGACACACCCAAACAGGAGCACGGCGATGATAAAGAAGATCCAGTCGAGGATAAACCTCCTGAGACACAGCCAAAGCACCGACGTCAGCGGCACCGCTCTAAATCACGCCGTGGAAAAGATAGCAATACCGGCACAAGAGACAACAACACTCCGGACGATGCCGAAGACAAAGAAGACCCCGTCGAGCCAACTTTCGAACAGGACGATTGGGAAGGTGGGCAAGTTAGCCCTGACGAACAGGCCGTAAACGAAGACTCGGAGGACAGTAATTATCTCCCACTCTCCGAGGACGAGGTGAGCCTGGGTGACGAAGACTTTATCGTACCTGAGGAACCTCTCGAGCAGGAGCGCTTTAGGCGCCGGCTAATTGCCACCGCAAGGAGCCTGAGAAAGAAGCAGCAGCAGCTTCAAGGTGATCAAGATCTGCTCAACGATAGGTGGACTAATGTCCTGGCAGCCGAGGAATACGGCCTCGAGCGCCCAACCAAAAGTTACCCGAAGCGTAAACTGCTACCCCAATTTGACGACGAGGCCCTCGAGCCCGCACCATCAGCATGTAATGCGGCTGAACGACCACTTCGTGGCCGGGACAAAACGGCAACTCAAGCCGAACACCAGCCGATACTACCTCGCCATAAAGGTAGAGATATAACAGCTCGGGGAAATACATACGACCTGCGGCAAGACCTAGACAGTGGAGCAGGTCAGACCAGATCAATCTACGGATCGCGGGGGCATGCCCCGATGCGCGACGAAGGCTACCTAGCCAGACGTGAAAAGCATAATTACGCCCGGGCCGAAAACCGCAGACGAACCCCATTCGAGCTACGTCATGACTTGGCCCGATATAGAGGCGCCGCACACCCCCTCTGCTTCACGGATGAAGTAATGGAGCACGAATTCCCAAAAGGGTTTAAACCCGTGAATATCGAATCGTATGATGGAACAACAGATCCCGCGGTATGGATTGAGGATTTTCTTCTCCATATTCATATGGCCCGCGGTGATGATCTTCATGCCATCAAATACATCCCGCTAAAACTCAAGGCACCAGCTCGGCACTGGTTGAACAGCCTGCCTGAAAACTCCATTGGCAGGTGGGAGGACTTGGAAGACGCCTTCCGCGACAACTTCCAAGGTACATACGTCCGACCTCCGGATGCCGATGACTTAAGTCACATAGTTCAACAGCCCGGAGAGTCAGCCAGGAAATTCTGGACTAGATTCCTAACTAAAAAGAACCAGCTCATCGACTGTCCGGATGCCGAAGCCCTAGCAGCCTTTAAGCATAGCATCCGCGACGAGTGGCTCGCCCGACACCTCGGCCAGGAAAAGCCGAAGTCCATGGCAGTCCTGACGGCACTCATGACCTGCTTTTGTGCAGGCAAAGATAGCTGGCTAGCCCGTAGCAATAACAATTCAAGCGAACCTGCACCTCTAAAGCCAGAAATAGCAACGGCAAGCCCCTACGCAACAGGCACAAGCGTCGAAACAACGATGACAATACCGATGAGACGACGGTCAACGCCGGATTCAGTGGCTCCAAATCCAGCTAGCGGAAGAAGCCATTTAAAAGGAACAATCCGGGCTCATCCATCTTGGACCGCATACTCGATCGCCCATGTCAGATCCACGGCACCCCCGATAAACCAGCAAATCATACCAACAGAAGCTGTTGGGTCTTTAACCAGGCCGGCAAGTTAAGTGCCAAGAACAAGGAGAAGGGGTCGCAGAGTGAGGACGACGACGAGGAGCCCCATCCACCGAACACAGGGGGACAGAAGAAGTTTCCCCCCAGGTTAAAACGGTGAACATGATATACGTTACCCATATCCCCAACAGGGAGCGCAAACGTGCGCTCAGGGACATCTATGAGATAGAGCCAATCGCCCCAAAATTTAACCCATGGTCGTCCTGCCCGATCACCTTTGATCGCAGGGACCATCCGACCAGTATTCGTCAAGGCGGTTCGGCCGCACTAGTCCTTGACCCAATCATTGATGGATTCCACCTCACGTGAGTCCTCATGGATGGTGGCAGCAGCCTCAACCTGCTCTATCAGGATACAGTCCGCAAAATGGGCATCGATCCATCCAGGATCAAGCCCACAAAAACTACCTTTAAAGGAGTAATGCCAGGTGTAGAGGCCACTACACGTGTTCAATCACATTGGAAGTTGTCTTCGAATCTCCGGAGAACTTTTGAAGTGAAGACTTGATCTTCGACATCGTCCCCTTCCGTAGTGGCTATCACGCACTGCTCGGACGAACTGCATTTTCTCGATTCAATGCGGTGCCACACTATGCTTATCTCAAACTCAAGATTTCCGGACCACGCGGTGTCATAACAGTCAATGGAAACACGGATCGCTCCCTCCGTACCGAGGAGCACACCGCGACCCTGGCAGCAGAAGTACAGAGCGCCCTTATCAAGCAAAACCTTAATTCAGCGGCCAAGCTCCCGAACACTGTCAAACGAGTCCATACTACTCTGTAGCATGACAGTCCAGCTCGTTAGGAGTTAGACTAGCAATTCGGCCTCCCTCTCAGTCCCGATCAAATGGCGGCGTACGTACCGCGCGTACATAACTATGCACTCAAAATACCATGGGCAGAGACGTAGGCATGTCTGGACGGTGGCCCATAATACGGCTTAACCTAACCTGGGCACACATGCTTTCCCTTTTCTTTTCTTCCCTTTTCAGGCTTCTTCTCTACAGGCCCCTCCCGACAGCCTGATCATCGGTCCTTTCGAAGGATGGATATACCAAGGCGGCAAACAGCACAGGCGTGTCGGGGAATCTCTAGATGTTCTTCTTGACGATCATTCTACCTGTTTTCAGGATCCGCACGTAGCCCCCCTTGGTCTTGGCATGTAAAATAGCCTTGTTGCTTATCGCACTATTTGTACAAATACGCTTTGACGTATTAATCAAATTATAATGGAAACCGTTTGCGGCCCAACTTATGTGGCACTAGCTTACTACTTCATTTTTATTTCGCTATTCTTATCGATTGCACCCGTACACTTTGGTATGCTTTAATTCGTCAGGGTCTTCATTGTGCTCCATACCATGGCAACAAAGTCCCAACACTTTTTATAGTATAGTTCGGCACCCCGAAGTTAGCATTATATGCATCGGCTCAGAATCATGTCTTTGGTCAATAGTTGGGTTGCCCGGCTCCTGTGCTTGCTACCTTACGTTCCGTCCTATCGGCTAAGGTAGTAAAGGGAGAACTACTGCGGTTGTGTTTCTGGTTTATCCGAGCAAACACCTCAGTAGAGAAAGCTGAAAACTGACTGTCATGATGCGGCGAGAGCTAGTCAGCTATTCGGAGGTTAAAAATCTTTTACGATTTTTTCCGCATTATGCGACGAATCGGCCTCTACCCGATCAGGTGTCTACAGCACCCTAGTCCGGTTTAAATACTAACTAGGGGCTGCGCCTACATTACTATTGTCAAACTCCTATGGCTAAGTGAGGGTGATAAAGCCACATAGTCCGATTGCCTGGTTCGTTGCGCTAAATACCTCCTTCAAGGACCAAACTCTTGGATCAAGAGTGTTTAGATTCCATCCCGAACACCCCCATACTACCTACGTGGGGGCTGAAGCCGACGACTGGCCAACTCTCAGATTTAACAAAAGGGCCACACAGGAGGTAGAATTCTAAAACAACAAATATTATATTACATAACGGCTTTGTTTCATAATATAGGAAGGCATAACATGAATGAATTCATTCGAAGATAATGTCTTTTGAACACTGGCCCTCTACAATGCGGGATCCCTTCAGGACATCATCAAAATACCGCTCGGGCATGCGGTGCTCCTTGCCCGCGGGCAGTCCCTCGGTCGCAAGCTTGACGGCGTCCATCTTCGCCCACTGCACCTTGACGCGGGCGAAGGCCATCCGCGCACCTTCAATGCAGACCGACCGCTTGATGGCATCAATCCGTGGGCAGGCATTGACCAGCGGCTTCACGAGCCCAAAATAGCTGTTGGGTATGGCTTCGGCAGGCCATAGATGGATTATCAAATCCTTCATGGCCAATTTGGCCGCCCTATGTAGTCCGGTCAACTGTTTCAGCTGATCGCTAAAGGGCACCGGATGCTCTGGTGCAAGGTATTGCGACCAGAACAGCTTCTCTGTGGAGCTCCCTTCTTTGGCTCAGAAGAAATCCGCAGCGTCAGCAACACTGCGCGGCAGATGCGCAAATGCTCCCGGAGAACTCCAAATCCGGGTCTGTAAGAGGTACCTTTTCTTCACATACTTGCTCTGCATAATAAAGGCCTTACCCGCCGCGATTTTTTTGGCCTCCTGGATTTCCTGGAGGGCGCCCTGGGCTTCAACCCAGGCATCTTGTGTGCTATGGCGGGCCTTGGCGAGTTCGGACTCTTGATCCGCAATATTGCGCTCCAAGGACTTGCATTTCTTCACGGCATCCTGGAGCTCCTGCTGGACCTCACCGACCCTGGCCTCGTGTTTTTCGCGAGCGGCTTGTTCCTTTGCCGCTGTCTCCTGGGCTTCGGCCAACGCCTTCTTGAGGGTCTCCACCTTGGTTGCCGCTCCTACAAAATATCATGGCACTATGGTCAACACCAATCATTCATCCTTTCTTAATCTACACAAGGTCATTGCATACCTTGGTTGTCCTCCAGCAGTTTTTTCACACGGCCGAGCTCTTCCTCGGTCCGCTGCAAACTCTGCTTCAGTCCAAAGACTTCAGGAGAATGGGAGGTCGCAGCCAGCAACGACGCATGCTTATTTACATAGACATGTATGGCTAGTCTCCTGTGAGAAATTATTTGATCCTTTGTCCGGCTTTTCTTTCCGAACACCGGACTGAATCTCAGGGGGTACTCTCTATACTATGACATTCTTTTTGCATAATTACGTCGCATACCTCAAAGCCTGTCAGAAGGCTGGTGCAGGCTTCAGTCAGTCCGCTCTTAACGGACTGAACCCTCTCAACCACCGTACCCATAAGGATACGGTGTTACTCAACAATGGAAGCGTTTTGCAGCGCTTCCAGTAGAGTATCCAGTGCCTCTGGATGGACAGAGGTCACCGCTGGAATCGGTGCACCTCCTTCTTTTCAAGGAGGCTGCTTGCCTGATTCCCGAGCCGTATAGGTCTCCGGAATTGTATTCGGCTGGAGGCTGAATTGAATATGCCCCCATCACCAGTCTCCAGGGGGATTTGCTCCCCCATGTGACCGGCGTCCGAGGTATCATCCTCTGGCGCCACCCTGACGGCCTCCTACATCTCTCCCTGGCCTGTTGAGGTCCTTCGGGACAACACCTCGGTGTCACCCATGGCCTTGGGAGAAGAGGCCGCCGGAAGGGACCCACTGTACATCACCTTGGGATCCAGCGAATTCCCCGAAGATGAGGATCACTGGAGGTGGGAACGAGCCGGACTGCAGTGCATGATTCAACATTTTAAAACTTTGAAATAAAAGGTGTTGGATATATGAGTGCGTCAGTGCCTTTGGGTACTTACGATTCGGCCAGGGGCTTATCCCTGGGGCGCCACTCCGAGCTGCTGTCGGTATGCAACGCGGAGTTGTCCGCAAAGGAGGATCTCCCCTTCTTGGACGCCTCTGCCTCCGGATGCGTGGAGGCCGCCCTTTTCTTCCTTCCCCCCTCAGGGGGAGAGTTGCTTTCTTCCTCCTCCTCCTCGTCCTCGGTGGCGGAGGAGCGAGTTTCGGCGTCTTCTGACATGATGTCCGAAGTGCCCTTACGGCGGAGGCCACTTCTGCTCTCCTTCGCCTTCTTCTCCGGCGCCTGGTAGGGCGCCGGAACCAGCATCTTCGTCAGAAGTGGGATTGCTGGGTTTTCGGGCAGCGGAGCCGGACACTGGATCCGCTCCACCTTCTTTGTCTAGCCCTGAAAAGATGGATGGGGAAGCTCAGACATCTTCCTTGAATGTACAGGTGAAGGATACACCCTGAAATAAGAAAAGCTTACCGGACTGACGGGATGGGTTAGGTTGTACCCGCGATCCTCGGTCGTCTTCGGCCACGTTTCATTGGCCTTGAAAAGCACCTTCCAGATGTCTTTGTGCGTAGTGCCGAAGAACTGTTGCAAGGTCTGGTGCTCGGTTGGATTGAACTCCCATAAATGGCAAGTCCAGCTTTGGCATGGAAGGATCCAGCGAAAAAGCATCACCTGGATCACGTTGTCAAGCTTGATGTTCTTGTCCACCCTGTTCCTGATGCGCGTCTGCAGCACAGAAACCTCGTCCGACGATGCCCAGTTCAGGCCCTTCTCTAGCCAGGAGGTGAGCCGCATCAAGGCTCTAGACTGGAATTCGGGCGGCCCAGGTGGCGTCGCGTGGCTCTGTGACATAGAACCACTGCTATTGCCACCCTTTGACGGTCTCCACAAAAGTACCTTTGGGCCACGAGACGTTGGGCATCTTGCTCACCATAGCGCCTCCGCACTCTGCGTGTTGACCACCCACCACCTTCGGCTTCACATTGAAGATCTTTAACCACAATCCGAAGTGGGGTGGGATTCGGAGGAAGGCCTCGCACACGACAATAAATGTCGAGATGTTGAGGAAGGAGTTGGGGGCCAGATCGTGGAAATCCAGCCCGTAGTAGAACATGAGTCCACGGACGAATGGGTGGAGAGGGAATACCAATCCACGGACGAAGTGGGGGATGAATATCACCCTCTCATGGGGCTCCGGGGTGGGGATAATCTGCCCCTTTGCTGGAAGCCGGTGGGCGATTTCCTGTGCTAAGTACCCAGCCTCTCGGAGCTTGGTGATGTCTGTCTCCTTGACGGAGGAGATCATCCACTTGCCCTGCGCTCCAGATCCGGACATGGTCGGAGTGCTTTTCTGAGGTGAAGAGGATGAGAGCTTGGGTGCTGGAGCTCGAGAATGGGTGGGCAGAGAGAAAGAAGGTGTGGGTGAAAGAGTGAATCCTTATCTCCTTATAAAGGAAGCGAATAGCAAGCACCTCCCCACTCGCCTTAAAACTCACCTATTCCCCAAGGGCCACGCAGACGGTGCTGTTGGATTACCCACGCCCATATTGATGAGAATCCCGCAATAAGGGGACACGATCTCTGCTTCGACAAGACGTGCCAATAAAACCGCATCTTGAAACATGGAGCGGGATGCTGAAAAACGGTTCGAAATAATGACCGGGCCATGACATGATGTCACACTACAAAAGTTGTCAGTAGATTGGACTCGTGAAAAATTATACTCTCTGCGTGTGTGTGTGGTACTTGTTTTGCAGAGCTGGACACGTTTTCTGTGTTCGAAGGCTGTTTTGGAGTTTTCGGAAGAGGAACCCACCTTGCAATGCCGAAGACAATCTGCACGCCGGACACATCATCATTGAAGCCTGGTTCAGGGGCTACTGAGGGAGTCCAGGATTAAGGGGTCCTCGGGCGTCCGGACTATGTAACATGGGCCAGACTAATGGCTATGAAGATACAAGATAGAAGACATCTTCCCGTGTCCGGATGGGACTCCCTTTTGCGTGGATGGCAAACTTGGCGTTCGGATATGTAGATTCCTTCCTTTGTAAACCGACTCTGTACAACCCTAGGCCCTCCGGTGTCTATAGAAACCGGAGGGTTTGGTCCGTAGAGGCTATCACAATCATACAGGCTAGACATTTAGGGTTTAGCCATTACGATCTCGTGGTAGATCAACCCTTATAATCCTCATATTCATCAAGATCAATCAAGCAGGAAGTAGGGTATTACCTCCATCAAGAGGGCCCGAACCTGGGTAAACATCGCGTCCCCCGTCTCCTGTTACCATCGACCTTAGACGCACAGTTCGGGACCCCCTACCCAAGATCCGCCGGTTTTGACAACGACACTGACATGCATACAAAAAAATATAGTGCGATTATGTAAGGAGAGCATGCAGAAATATAGAGTAATGGTAACAACCAGTGGATGGATCCAAAAGTAATGATAGCAGGATGATGATTGTTTAATTTAATAAAAAAACAGATGATGATTGCTTTACTATTTGTTTCCCACCAAACATGAACAACATAGGCATACCCTTTGTGAACCAGATATTAGATAGATACAATATTCATTGCTGCCTCGATATGTGCCCCACAACTAATTTAGAACTCAAGTTTGAACACAAATTTAGACCTGACTTGGAGTCTAAGAGGTGAACAGGACGATAAAGTAGCATGTAATATTAAGCAATGCATAACATAGGCAGAAACAAAAGAGTGCGACCTCTCTTGTGGACCAGTGTACTCCTCAGGTTCATCTGCTGAGTCAACGATGGTGATGTCATTGCGGTGGGTGCTGGCGGCAGGGAAGTTGATCTGAGGCTGCGAAAGACGGTCAGGAGTCGTGATGTCTGGTTTGGTGGATGCTTCTGTCGATGGAGCAGCTCAGGTGAGGTCGACGACATCGCGCCAGGAGCAAGACAAAGCACACAAAGTTTTCTTCGACATCTACCTGTAACTGAAGTAATTCTGTAAGGGATCTTTTGGCTTGCATGATTCTAAAAACACAGGGATAGGAAAAACACTAGAATAGGATAGGAATGCACATGCGAAACAGAGCATTTGTGAACACAGGATTTCTGTCAACTTGGGTGTTTGGTTCATAGGAACTGGAAGAGCAGAGGAATGCAAAGAAACGTGGCCAAAATAAAGTGAAACCATATGAAAGTGTGTACAGTTAGAATGCTATTCTACCACTAATGCACTTGGTCTTGTTTTCATGCATAGGATTTTGAAAAGTAGGTCCAGGTGGATGTTTTGCTCCATTCCTTTCAACAAAATGCATGAATAATTGAATAGCAGAGTGCCATAGGAAAATTTCCTATTGCTGTGTTTTTCCGTTGAACCAAAATAGCCCTAATGTATCGACATGAATGTAGAGTAATAAGTGATGTGACAAGTGTACAACCTCTTTGCCGTAGCCGTGTCGACCTCAGCATCATTGGGTTGGTCGCTGAAGAAGTTGAGGCAGAGGTGGCTATCGGAGGTGTGGAGGAAGATTTGAGGAATCTGTAGACGGTGTCCAGGGCACTGCTCTGTTGTGATGGATAGTTCCGTCGTTGGAGTAGCTCCAGCGAGCCGTAAGACGTCGAGGCTGAAGCAGCACAAGATAGACATCGTGAATCTCAAGTGGGATTCTAATAGCATCTCTAATAGATGATGTAAAATACATTACCAAACGTTGATAGATGTAAAATTTGCATCACCAAAAACCACCGGACTACAACAGATGAGGTAAAAACTGTTGACTCTGAACTTAACTGTCGAAACTCAAATTTACTGTGGAGTCTGAATGTTACTGTCAAAACTGAACGTAATGGTAGCAGAGAGGCACTTCACATGTAGTTTAGAGAGGGCCTACGGTTCATCTTCAACCTGCACCCCCTGAGCCGCCTACCACCACCGGCGGAACCGCCGGCCCCCGCCCTCGCCGCCCCGAAACCACCCCCCACCACCGGTCCATCGCCGCCCCAGCCAGCCCCTCGCCAAGCTTTTTCTCCGGCGATTCCCACGCCACCGCCCCACCATCGCGCCCTCCTCACCGCCGGCATCCACCACCCCCACCCTGAACCCTAAGATAGATATGTAACGCCCATGATGCGGCTATATCTCCCACGTGTCAAGGCACGACTTAGAGGCATAACCGCATTGTAGGTATTGTCGCAAGAAGGGTCATCTTCACACAATCCCATGTAATGAACAAGAAAGGGATAACGAGAGTTGGCTTACAATCGCCACTTCACACAATACATAAATTAATTCATACATCATCCAAAAATCCACACATAGACCGACTACGGTCAAATCCAAATGAAAATAAGATAACCCCAAATGCTAGATCCCCGATCGTCCCAATTGGGCTCCACTACTGATCATCAGGAAACGAAACATAGTAACGACCACGTTCCTCGTCGAACTCCCACTTGAGCTCGGTTGCGTCATCTGCACTGGTCTCGTCGGCACCTACAACTATTTTGGTAGAATATGTGAGTCACGAGGACTCAGCAATCTCACACCCGCGAGATCAAGACTATTTAAGCTTATAGGAAAGGATGGTGTAATGAGGTGGAGCTGCAACAAGCACTAAGCATATATGGTGGCTAACATACGCAAATGAGAGCGAGAAGAGAAGCAACGTAACGGTCGCGAAGCTAGAAATGATCAAGAAGTGATCCTGAAACTACTTACGTTCATGCATAACTCAAACCATGTTCACTTCCCGGACTCCGCCGAAAAGAGACCATCAGGGCTACACACGGTTGATGTATTTTAATTAAGTCAAGTGTCAACTTCTCTACAACCGAACATTAACAAATTCCCATCTGCCTCATAACCGCGGGCACGGCTTTCGAAAGATAATACCCTGCAGGGTGTCCCAACTTAGCCCATTATAAGCTCTCACGGTCAACGAAGGATAAACCTTCTCCCGGGAAGACCCGATCAGTCTCGGAATCCCGGTTTACAAGACATTTCGACAATGGTAAAACAAGACCAGCAAGGCCGCCCGATGCGCCAACAAATCCCAATAGGAGCTGCACATATCTCGTTCTCAGGGCACACCGGATAAGTCAAGCTACGAGTAAAACCAGGCCTCGAGTTTCCCCGAGGTGGCCCCGCAGGCTGCTCGGTTCGGACCAACACTCGAAGGAGCACTGGCCCGGGGGGGGGGGTTAAATAAAGATGACCCTCGGGCTCGCGAAAACCCAAGGGAAAAGGCTTAGGTGGCAAATGGTAAAACCAAGGTTGGGCCTTGCTGGAGGAGTTTTATTCAAGGCGAACTGTCAAGAGGGTCCCATAAATCACCCAACCGCGTAAGGAACGCAAACTCAAGGAACATAATACCGGTATGACGGAAACTAGGGCGGCAAGAGTGGAAAAAAACACCAGGCATAAGGCCGAGCCTTACACCCTTTACCAAATATATAGATGCATTAAATAAATAAGAGATATTGTGATATTCCAAAAATATCCATGTTCCAACATGGAACCAACTTCAACTTCACCTGCAACTAGCAACGCTATAAGAAGGGCTGAGCAAAAGCGGTAACTTAGCCAAACAACGGTTTGCTAGGAAAGGATGGTTAGAGGCTTGACATGGCAATATGGGAGGCATGATATAGCAAGTGGTAGGTAGCGCAGCATGGCAAATAGAGCGAACAGCTAGCAAAGCAAAGATAAAAGTGATTTCGAGGGTATGGTCATCTTGCCTGCAAGGTTCTCAGAGTTGTCGAAAGCTTGATCCTCGTAAGCGTACTCAACAGGTTCCTCATTCACGAACTCGTCTCCCGGCTCTACCCACAGCAAGAACACAAGCAATGAAACCACAATCAATCACGGGAAAAGCACAAGCAACATGATGCAAAACATGCATGATATGCGAGATATGATATGCGTGCTCCGGAAGAAAAAAGGATGAACAAGGCAGTAACTTGGCAAACCAAGTATCCCACTAGAAAAATGAGATGATTTCATTCGAAATCGATATAAAGATCACCGGAAACAGATGCACGGTTTGCAAATGGCAAGCAAAACAAGAATGACACGATTCTGCGATTAACAGCATGATAGCACTTAGAATACATCAAGTAACTATGCTACAGCACCCCAACATAGCAACAAAGCATATGCCAGTAATCTACGGGAGATGCTTGACAAAAGATGAACACTGAGGTATGGCTAGATCACACCATAACAGGTTCAAACAAGCATGGCAAAAGTGCAAAAGATATCAGGTTCACAGACTGTAAAAATACTGGACATGGCAGAAACAGCATCAGGTAACAATGTTCAGAGCAAGAAATCAACATGCTACAGGAACTTAACATAGCAAAACTAGGCATGGCATGAATCTACTAAATGCATAAAACAACAGTCCCTTACTGACCATGAGCCAAAAAGGACCAGAAGATATGATGGCACCCATGTAGACTTAGCAAGTTTCGATAACAGGTTCCAGACTTAGCAGAAAACAGAGCATGGCATTAACAGAAATTATGAGGGCATCTAGGTGAGCTTGATGTACTCATCACAAAGCAATGCATGACAAAACAAGGATACCTACAGCAAGACGGCATGTTTATGAAGCTATACATGGCAAGAGCAAATTCATAGCATGTATGGATCAACTACAACAACCTTGGCAAAATTGAATATCATGTTAACATTCTGCCAGAAATATTTTATAGCAAAAGTAGAGCAAGATTAAGACATGCTAGGGCACTCCATAATTGCAAACAGGGGCATGGATGGACATAGAACAACTATATCTACAAAACATCCTTACTGACCATACTCAAAATAAGCATGGATCTCACTGTAGCCACATGGATACATGGCAATAAAATAACTGCAGTAAGAGACTGAAAATCCCAAGTCCCTGAAAACAGAAACATCACGAAGCCTAGTTTGCATGCTTGTGCTAGTCACCACATAGATCATAAAAATAGATGGCATACACCTCTGTTAATATGGAATGGCATAGATCAAAACACCTGTAGAGCTCATGCCCATAAGATGCACACATCAAATGCAACAAAAATAACAAATCACCAAGTTCTGATAAATAACAGCAGTAAACATCATATAGCACTCTTGCACCAGATATTTTGGCATCAAGATGGACTCAAACGAGCATGGCACAATGGAACACAATGAAGAGCATCGCAAGACGAACATTTCGATATATCATGCACGCAAAATGGAGCAGTATGCGACGAGATATGATGCGATGAATAGGAGCACATAATGTGAAAAACTTCAGGACTTGAGAGGAGAAATCAGGTTAACCTTGTCCCGATCCAGATCTGGCGCGCTCTACGAGGATCGTCGGAGTTGGCCGGGGTTGGAGAGGAGGCCGGAGGAGGCGCGGGGAAGAGGGAGCGGGACGGCGCCGGCGGGAGACGACGGCGGCGGCGTCGGTGACGCCTGGCGGAGCGGCGTGGCTCGGACCGCGGGGGCCGGACGCGGGCTCTCCGGGCCGCGGGCAGTGGGGCGGCGGCGCTGCCACATGTCGTGCCCCGATTGGTCAGGCGCGGCAGCGGGATTCGTCCAGCGCCGGGCGGACGTGTCCGGGGCGGGAAGGAGCGGGGCTAGGGTTTGATCTGCGCGAGAATTCCGGGAGACACATATTTATAGGTAGAGGGAGCTAGGAGACTCCAAATGGAGTGCGGTTTTCGCCCACAGGATCGTGATCGAACAACGGAGAGCATGGAAGTGACTTAGGTGGGTTATTGGGCTGTTTGAAGGAGGGTTTTGCTGCAACACACAAAAGGCCTTTGCGGTTACCCGGTTAACCGTTGGAGCATCAAACGACCTCCAAATGGAACGAAACTTGACAGGTGGTCTACCGCTGGTATACCAAGGCCACTTGGCAAACTTCGGTCCATTCCGAGAACGTTTAACACCTGCTCACGAAAAGAAACAAGAGGGTTGCGCCGGTGCATGTGGGAGTGTCGGATTGCAAAACGGACAACGGGGAAAATGCTCGGATGCATGAGACGAACACCTATGCAAATGAGATGCACATGACGACATGATATGAGATGCATGACATGAACAAAATGCAAAACGAAAGACAAAACCCGACCACGAATGGAATATCATAACACATAGCCGAAAATGGCAAGAGTTGGAGTTACAAATATGGAAAGTTACACCCGGGGTGTTACAAGATAGTGGTGTACCTCTCCGGCGAGCCCCCCTCCCCGCTGCAGGTGGTTCTTCCTTAACTCCGGCGATCCCCCACCCCACCCCCTGAAAATTGACTGACCCAAAAGTCGATTCAGTCGACTGAAGTGTAGCTAAATCGGAGCATAGCAGCAGCACGAGCGAGGGGGAAAGCAGCAGCACGAGCGAGGGGGAGAGCAGCAGCAGCGCGAGCGAGCGAGAGCCGGAGCAGGAGCAACAGATCCGGCTAGTATGGCCGCCGCTGCCAAAGGGGCCTCGCATTGGGGAGAGCCGCCGTGGAGATGTTGCTCGCGGCGGTGGCTTCGAGGTAGCCGCGGCATGGGGGTGCGGGATGGAGCACCGTCGGCGCCGGGAGGTCGAGTTAAGGAGAAGGTGCAATGCGATGAGTGTACAACCTCCTTGGTGGCGCCGAGTAGGCCTCGGCTTCGTCTGAGGAGTCGGTGAGGATGTTGCGGTTTCGGTGGAGCAGGTTAAGGCGGCGCTGTGGGGATGGAGCAGCCGCGATATACGAGGCAATTGTTAGGGTAGCTCCTTGGAGGTGGAGGACGGGGCGGCTGAACCGGCAGGACGATGAGATGGACGACGGATCCTCATCCGGGATGTGGATGAGGGACGTCGAGCTGTTGTGGTGGACGACGTCGTCGGGGAAGAGGCTCCGGCTGGGCAGCGGTGAGGTGGCGGATGGAGGAGGGTGGGTTTTCGTGGCTAGAGCGGAGAGGTTATGGCGGACTGGGATTACGAATCACGAAAAGGAGGCAATGGGAGGGGGAACCATGACTTAGGGACGTGCTTGTCCAAAATGTAGGTTGTTTTACAAAAGTACCCCCACCGATTTGAACTAGCGGCCCTTTTGGCTCAGGGTTAGAAGGGGGATTTCGCGTGTCAGGATTTGGCAGCTGGAGGGAGTTTTCGCGCACGTTGTAATTTCCAATTCCGGGATAGCAAGGCACGGGTTGTGAAGGCGCAAGTTTTGGGAGCACGATATTTGAAGTTTCGGGATATAACAAGGCGCGGGTTAAATTTTAGGGACAAGCCTAACGTGTAATATTGTACTTGTCCATACCAAATCAATTCGCACTTCCTTCAACAAAAAAAATACAGAAAAATAAAACTATTCACACCACACAAAGAGAGAGTCTTGTCCCGTTTTACTATACAAATGCTATTCAAAGCTATGAATCCATGTTATATCCAATTAAATTTTTTCGCTGGCTGTATAATGCATGTAACCTACTCATACCAACATTTTAGTGCATTCCAAATGTCTATACTACCGCTGCATTCGAACTAAATTTGAATTTGTTTCTCTATTTCAATAAGAATCTACAATCATGATTGTTGCCAACTTCAACCATCATTCGTGTATTACCTTAAAAATGGTCGGGGCTTCTGGAACGACACCTATGGGACCACAGGGAATCCCTACTACGGTTGGCGGGGCATGGGGCTGCGCAAAGGCGGGTCGAGAAGATCAACATGAGGGGATTTTTACCCAGGTTCGGGCCGCAAATGGTGCATAAAACCCTAGTCCTGCTTTGTGTGTATTTAGTGTTCTTGAGCTCTTCAACTAGCTGCGGTGCATGCCCAGTCCAAAAAGTCCGAATCCTCTCTCAGTACACCTCGGGCCACCTTTTATATGTCAAAGGGGTTGCCACAGTGGCACATAGGAGTTGTAAAGTATGTAAAGTGTACGAGTCTATCGCCTGGCATCGTAGGACAAACGCATTTAACGCGCTGCCGACGTGCCCTCTTGCTTTATCGGGGACGGCAAAGAGGCTCGTCCCGTCCGTCGCCGCCTCGCCTCGCTCTAACACGCATCCAAGCTGACGAGGCATGCAACGCCACGCTGGCTGGCTGGCTACTGAGCTGGTGCGGTGGCAGGGTCTTCACGAAGATCTGCATGCCACCACGCAGGTGCTTGGCTAGTTGGCCCAGAAGCTGCATGCTGCCACGCAAGCACTCGCCTAGGTGGCGCGCTGGCCACCACGTTGGAACGGGTGCGGAGCAGCGAAACTCTAGCAGGTGCGGGCCTGGCTTCGGCCTCACAGACGTCCCCGGCAAGGGTCTTGCCGGGGTCTCGTGGGCCTCCCCGGCAAGGATCTTGCCGGGGGTCTTCGTCTTCTAGTTCTCATCTAGGCTTGCAGGCCTTTGGTTTTCACAAAGATCTGCATGCCACCATGCATGCAGGCACTCCCGAGCCTTGGCCCTGACATTGCCGATGGTGTCGGAACTCTCAGGCTCAAGGGTGGTGGCCTTGTTGGTGTTGGGCAAGTTGCTCCGGCATGGCTCTTGCCGGGGCTACGTAGGCTGCCCGGGCAAGGCTCTTGCCGGAGGAAGCCCATCTTGTCCCCTTGCTCTTCATGCTTCTGGCTTGAGTGCTGCCTCGGCATCCTTGTATCTTTTGCTTCCTCTGCTTTGCCAAGCGTGGCTGCGGGTGTGGCTACGACTGCCTGTGCACAAGTAAAGGGGCACAGAAAAGGCCCCTACTTTTGTACAACGACAGGAGCCCCCGGGCCTGGGCCACTCATAAGCGCAGAGCGTTGTTGGGCCAGGCCCAAAACGGTCCACGGGCATGCACGACAGAGTTTTAACCGCAGTAATTTCTTCGCCAGTTGCGCTTCCCCACGACCCACATTGAGTGCGTCACGTGGGAGTCGTGCGTGGAGCGGTTGCAGCACGCTTGCGTCACGTCGTGGCAAATAGTAAAAAGGCGGCCCGCGGTTTCCCCATAAAAAGAGAAAACCGCAGGGGCGCTGCTCATTTACCCTCTGTGCCTTTTCCAATCTTGGAACCACCGTTCCCCTCTTCTTCCTCAAGCACAAATCGATGCTCTCGCCTCTGCTCGCCGCCGCCGCGCCCCCATTTCCCTCGATCCCTCACTCACCCTCAGTCGCCATGGCGCCCAAGACGAGCAAGGGCAATGGAGCGCCCAAGGACGTGGGAGGGAAGGAGGCGCCGGAGAGCGAGTTGGTGGAGCTTCAGACGCAGGGCACCCTCTTCACCTCGACGGTCGATGCGCTCACCGTCAGGGACATGTTCAGGCCCCTGTGGGGAAGGGAGACGTCGGGGCACCCTGCCACGCGCATCATCCCTGCCCCCTTCGCCGAGGCTGGTCCAAACCGGTATCCCTTCTTTGTCGATTATTTCTCATGTGGGCTCTGGCCCCTTTCTCAAATTTCTTCAACAACATCATGCACACCTACGGCTTCCATCTTCTGGATTTCACGCCGAACGCCGTGGCGTGCATGGCCTTCTTCGCCCATCTTCTGGAGGCCAGTGGAGGAGGAGGAGTAAGCATTTCGCCTTTCACCATTTCTAACTCTCTGCTTGTGCCATCTTTCTTAACTTGATCTCATATTCACAGTGACACAGAGACGCTGGACGAGAGGGCGGCGAAGAGGGCCAAGGCCTCGATGGGAGACAAGCCCCCAGCGGGCACTCCACGCACACTGGTGTTGGTGGAGAGCAGCCCGGACAACATCCCTCAACGCAGCCCCCGCTTCAGCCCCCAGCGTGAGTTCATTATTCACTCTTCATTGACGGGCATTGGGGTGGGAATCCTTGATGCTGACCTTGTCGGGCTTGCAGGAGGAGAGGGGCAACAGGGGGAGCCACTGAAGGCCGCCCTCGACATGCCGCCCCCGTCGACCACGCCACGCAGAGGGGCGTCCCCGGCAAGGGCACGCACCGCCAAGCCCATGCGCACGGAGGAAGGGGAGGCGAGTTTGGGTGCCAGTGGCTCCGTACCGGCAACGAATGTTGGCGGGGAGGGAACCACTTCTTCCCAGCTTGGCACGGGTAAGTTGCTTGCCTCCCATCCCTGTTCTTTCTTTCCTTTGTTCCGAGCTTGGATTTCGGGCCTCGCTTCATCCTTCTTTCTGGTTTCCAGACCCTCCCTCGATGGACCAGCAGGACATTGACACCATCATCGAGGAGGTCACTAGGGATGCCGAAGCCGAGGCCACCAAGATCGCGGCTGGGGAAGCCTCCAAGTCTGCCGCCGAGGAGGCCACCAAGGGGCTTGCCGGGGAGACCGGCGAGGCTGCTGCCGGGGAGGCCGGCAAGGGGTCTGTCGGGGAGCCCGACAAGGGGCCTACCGGGGAGGCCGCCAAGGAGCCTGCCGAGGAGGAGGTGGCCAACGACCAACCTTCGTCCCCTGCCGCTCCTGCCCCAGGCAAGTACCTGAGGGTGGGCAATGACCTGTTCATTCGCCTCCCAGGGACAGCAAGCGCCAGAGCACCAGCCGAAGGGGAGGTGTTTGATGAGGCGCTCGCCACCGCCGGGCTCCAGGTTGTTGACGAACCAAGCACTAGCGGCGCTTCCCAGGAGGAGCAGCTCCTCCAGGCCATGAGCGCCAACTTCCAGAAGCTCCAGGCGCTCCACTGTGCCTGCCAAGACAAGGTGATATCCAGGATGGCGGCGGTGGACAAGGCGGAAGCGGATTTTGAGGAGCGCGTCGCTCAGACACAGGTCTGGTTTGGCGAGGCTCGGGAAGAACTGAGGGCCGCCCAGGGTGAGCTGGATGAGCGTAAGCGAGAGCTCATCCTGAAGTAGGCCGACATCGAGAAGGCCCAAGAGGCGGCGAAGGAACAGGCCGCCAAGGATGAAGCCGCCCGGTCGCAGCAGCAAGCTCTGCTGAACACCCAGGAGGAAGACCTCGTTGCCCGCGAGCAGGCTGCCACCGTCCGCGGCAAGGATGAGGAAATTGGGAAGATCGTCGCGCAGCGGACCCAGGAGCTAGAGCAAAGGCACAAGGGCACACTCGATGCTCTGGCCCTGGACCACACCGGCAAGGTGGAGAAGCTGGAGCGGGAGCGGCAGGAGCTGAAGAGGAAGGTCTCAGAGGTGACGAAGGAGAGGGACATGGCCAACCGCACTCTGGTGGATTCGCAGGTCACCGTCTCTGACCAGATCAAGCGGCTCTCCAAGGCCCAAAGCTCCATTGATGATCTGAAGCTGTAGTTAGGCGCCCTGGAGAGGACGCTCTCAGAGGTCACGGCCCGGGAGGAGACCCTTAACAAGGCCCTCGAGACCGAGAAGCGGCTGCGGGGTGATGATGCCGCCGCCCACAAGGAATACGCGGGCAGCGTAAACCTCTAGATCAGCCGTCTCGTCAACGTCGCAAAGTGGCTCACCGCAGCTAGCCGTCATGGGCATGTCGGATGTCAGGTTCTCCCCGGAGCCGAACGTGAGCCCCAATGCCAGGTTGACCTTGTTCTTCGAGCACGTCCTCGATGCCCTGGAGCAGGTCCGCTCCAATCGAGCAGTTGATCTGGCCAACGAGTCCCAGAGGCTCTGCCGGAGCGCCCTGACCAAGGTGCTCACCGAGGTGGCGTTCTGGAACCTCAGCCTCGACTTTGCCAACGCGCTTGAGAGCTTGCCGGAGGACACGGACCTCGTGGCGCTCGAAGAGCGTATCGAGCCCATCATCAGCTGCGTCGACGGAGTCAAGAGGGTGGAGGGCCAGCGCCGGTACTGCCACCCCGTTTCTCCTTGCCGCCGCGAGTTCATGCCCAAGACAACTTTATCTTAAGTTAGAACCGCGGCAATCATTGATGTAATATAACTCTGCAGTACTTTGAAATGACGCATGCTATCTTCCTGTTCGATCTTTCTTTGTATGTACACACCCTACGCCTAGTTGGGTAGGTTTGCCGGTGGTAAACCCATGCTGTGGCGCTTTGAGGAATGGATCCTTAGCAGCCTGCCGGGGGGCGCTTGCTACCGGGCAAGCCACCTTGCCGTTCTCAGCGCAGCCGCTTGAACTGTTGAGCGGACTCCAAACAAAACAAGGGCGTTGCCAATAGCGGAAGGGTTCCCTTGCGCGCAGGTTTTCCATACAAAGGGCAAGATCTTTCGAGGAAAATAACCTTATATAAAAAAAGGAAAATTGCTCAAAGTTTTGCGACTTAGCTTTTCCGCCGCCACGCGGATGGTTGTTGAGGCTGCGGCAGCGCCGCCTCGCCTAGCTGATGGCACCAGAGCGTGGCTGATTGATGTTGCCTTCTTCTCTCGAGCCATCGCGACGAAGGAGTCGATGAGTTGGCTTCAATACTAGATTCTCACAGCCTCAGCGCCGCCCCTACCTGGCGCGCCAAAGATGTCGGGGCTTCTGGAACGACACCTATGGGATCACAGGGAATCCCAACTACGGTTGACGGGGCGTGGGGCTGCGCAAAGAGCGGGTCGAGAAGATCAACACGAGGGGATTCTTACCTACATTCGGGCCACAAACGATGCGCAAAACCCTAGTCCTGCTTTGTCTGTATTTAGTGTTCTTGAGCTCTTGAACTAGCTGCGGTGCATGCCCAGTCCAAAAAGTCTGAATCCTCTCTCAGTACGCCTCGGGCCTCCTTTTATATGTCAAAGGGGTTGCCACAGCGGCACATAGGAGGTGTAAAGTATGTACAGTGTACGAGTCTATCGCCTGGCATCGTAGGACAAACGCATTTAACGCACTGCCGACGTGCCCTCTTGCTTTATCGGGGACGGCAAAGAGGCTCGTCCCATCCGTCCCTGCCTCGCCTCGCTCTGACGCGCGTTCAAGCTGACGAGGCATGCAGTGCCATGCTGGCTAGCTGCTGAGCTGGTGCGGTGGCAGGGTCTTCACGAAGATCTGCATGCCACCACGCAGGGGCTTGGCTAGTTGGCCCAGAAGCTACATGCTGCCACGCAGGCGCTCGCCTAGGTGGCGGGCTAGCCGCCACGTTGGAACGGGAGTGGCGCATCGAAACTCTAGCAGGTGCGGGCCTGGCTTCGGCCTCGCAGATGTCCCCGGCAAGGATTTTGCCGGGGGCCTGGCAAGGGCCTTGCGGGGTCTCGTGGGCATCCTCGGCAAGGATCTTGCTGGGGGTCTTCGTCTTCTGGTTCTCATTTAGGCTTCCAGGCCTTTGGATTTCACAAAGATCTGCATGCCACCATGCAGGGCGCTCCCGAGCCTTGGCCCTGACGTTGTCAATGGTGTCGGAACTCTCAGGCTCAAGGGTGGTGGCCTTGTTGGTGTTGGGCAAGTTGCCCCGGCAAGGCTCTTGCCGGGGCTACGTAGGCCGCCCCGGCAAGGCTCTTGCCGGGGGAAGCCCATCTTGTCCCCTTGCTCTTCATGCTTCTGGCTTGAGTGCTGCCTCGGCAGCCTTGTGTCATTGCTTCCTCTGCTTTGCCAAGTACGGCCGCGGGTGTGGCTACGACTACCCGTGCACAAGTAAAGGGGTATAGAAAAGGCCCCTACTTTTGTACACTGACAACAACACACCACATGATTACTCTAGAGATAGATATGAACTATGTGTACTATATAAACTCGAATTCAATTTTTTGAATACACTTGATGTTGATTCCAAATAATAGTACATTTGATGTACTAACTAGATATTCATAATCTCAACCATGTTCCATACGTACATCGTGTTTATCACACAAAGTATAGTGCCCCGCCCCCTATATTATGACAAGTATTTAGCCCTGAGCTGCAAAAGCCACACATTAGCCCAAATTATAATCAATGTTCTATATATATTATATGTAGTACTAGCAAGATGCCCATGCATTCCATGGAACATCAAGATGATCAAGGGGAGGCCTTATTTGCAAATGTGGAGAGGGGTGTGGGTATCTTTTTTCAAAATTGCCATAGTTTCCTTCCTATCCGTCAGATATAAATCGGACGGCCTATATTGCAGGATGGCAGGCACATCATCATCAACAACTCTGTTTTTTATAAGAGTAGAGATAAAATATATTATATGTAGTATAACATGTTCATAACCACACCATGTGTAGCACCATTATTTATATTCACGCATGCGTCGGTTTAAAACACTATGATAAATTCTTCAAATATCTGAATTCACTTTTTATAATGAATTATGATCTCTATTCGTCTTTTACACCCACACAATCCTCTTATCTTTGTAGCTAGCGCTAACTTTCTCTCGTGCATGCACACGCCCTCATCCCTCTCACCATCCCTCGACATTCTCTAGCTCCATCGCGCAAATTCGTCTTTTCACTTTAGGTCGTTCACCCACGGTGTGTGTAGGCCCCCTAGCTCCTTCTTTACGGCACACATCGATCGATATGCCTCTCTAGCCAGGTGTGCCTACCACAAACACAAGCTTTCCCTCTTCTCTTCTCACTGTCCATGCCTCACTCACACCCCTCTTTTCATCGATCTCATACTCGCACACTCCTTCCCCCTCGATATAGTATGCCTCTTGCACCACCTCCTAGCTGCATCCCTCTCTCTCTATCCTTCTCCCCGGGCCTTATTTGCTTCTAACACATACATGCATGTATACCTATAGATCTCCCTACATATAGCTAGGTCGACTTTAACTATTTTCCCCCACCCATCGATCGACGTACCTCACAAGTTATGTCTCTCCTTTCTATGACAAAGGACGATTGATCTTCCTATGTAGTTACGTCTGCTTACCACAGCCATATCATCCCCCCTCACCATTCGTGCATGCCTCTGACTCGTCTCTCACACGCATGTGCACAGACAGGCAGCCATCCCCTCTCTTATTGATATTGCAGGCGTGCCCTCCATTTGTCTACCAAGCCTCTCCCACCATTTGTTAGAAGCAACTACACCACCAACCCCTCCGACACTCTAGCTTTGTCTCTCTCCCAACCTTATTCCTCTCCTACACATATGCATGGATGCCGATTGATCTCCCTCAATACATAAGGTAGGTCTCTCTCCTCCTCCACACATATATCAGCCATTGTACCTCTATAGTTAATTAGGTCTCCCCCCAGCCCCCTCCCACCACACATCGATAGTCGAGCGCTGTAGGTAGGTATCCATGCCGCAGAGACAAACTGCACCTGTCCCCTCTCACATTCCAGTAGGCCAGCCACCCTATATCTTTGACGTGGGCACACACAAATTCGATGGCCCTCTTTATCGATCGCGCGCGCGCACACACACACATCATCATCCCTCTCTTCGATTCTATGGATACCTCAAGCCGATGATACCTCCACTCTCTTCTCGTGGATCGCCCCCTCTATATATATGATATATCCAGGACTCTATTTCACACACATTGCATATGTTAGATTTTTTGATTGAAATATCATCCACATATATTGCTTGTCTATTTCTCACCCCCCCCCCCAAAAAACACTCACGAACCCACACACTATATCTCTCTACGTTTGTATCTTTCTCACACAGCCCCACGTAGGTGTTGTACGTACACGAAGAGAATAGGTGCACGTACTCATGCTTCGTGCCCAGCCACACCTGCGCGGGTACATGGTGGAGCTCATTTCTGTATGAAATGGCAGCCCACGTGCTAATTTGAGCGCGTGTAGCGGTTGTTTACCTACGGAGGTCGTGTACCACGCGTGCACAAAAGAAAGTTCGACTTGATGCGTTGGCGCGTTATTTTTAAATAAAGTTATATCGCTCAATGGCACGTACACATAATATAAAACGATTTTTATGGAGAAAAGGTAGTCCGCTCCACTATATACAATGGACCCTGTCTGCCGGGGTTTGTCTCTCTTCAGAGCATCTCACACAAGGCGGCGGTGGCCTCTCTCTCTCTCTCTCACCGTTGGTCACGGATCCGGCCGCATGCCGTCCGCTGGCGGAAAGGGACGATGTGCATTGTATCTCCGTTCGACGGCGCCGAGGTAGCATGTCCCGATCTGCTGTACCTGATACGTCCATTTTGCATCATTCTTTTATTTAGATATTTATTGCATTATGGGCTGTTATTACACATTATGTCACAATACTTATGCCTATTCTCTCTTATTTTACAAGGTTTACATAAGGAGGGAGAATGCCGGCAGCTGGAATTCTGGGCTTGAAAATGAGCAAATATTAGAGACCTATTCTGCACAACTCCAAAAGTCCTGAAACTCCACGGAAGTTATTTTTGGAAATAATAAAAAATACTGAGCGAAGAAAATACCAGAGGGGGCCCACACCCTGGCCACGAGGGTGGGGGCGCGCCCTACCCCCTGGGCGCGCCTCCCTGCCTCGTGGGCCCCCTGGTGGCCCTCCGCTGCCCATCTTCTGCTATATGAAGTCTTTCGTCCAAAGAAAAATTATAAGCAAGCTTTCGGGACGAAACTTCGCCGCCACGAGGCGGAACCTTGGCGGAACCAATCTAGGGCTCCGGCGGAGCAGTTCTACCAGGGACACTTCCCTCCGGGAGAGGGAACTCATCGTCATCGTCATCACCAACGATCCTCTCATCGGGAGGGGGCCAATCTCCATCAACATCTTCACCAGCACCATCTCCTCTCAAACCCTAGTTCATCTCTTGTATCCAATTCTTGTCTCTAAGTCTGGGATTGGTACTTGTAGGTTGCTAGTAGTGTTGATTACTCCTTGTAGTTGATGCTAGTTGGTTTATTTGGTGGAAGATCATATGTTCAGATCCTATATGCATATCAATACCCCTCTGATTATGAACATGAATATGCTTTGTGAGTAGTTACGTTTGTTCCTGAGGACATGGGAGAAGTCTTGCTGTCAGTAGTCATGTGAATTTGGTATTCGTTCGATATTTTGATGAGATGTATGTTGTCTCTCCTCTAGTGGTGTTATGTAAACGTCGACTACATGACACTTCACCATTATTTGGGCCTAGAGGAAGGCATTGGGAAGTAATAAGTAGATGATGGGTTGCTAGAGTGACAGAAGCTTAAACCCTAGTTTATGCGTTGCTTCGTAAGGGGCTGATTTGGATCCATATGTTTCATGCTATGGTTAGGTTTACCTTAATACTTCTTTTGTAGTTGCGGATGCTTGCAATAAGGGTTAATCATAAGTGGGATGCTTGTCCAAGTAAGGATAGCACCCAAGCACCGGTCAACCCACATATCGAATTATCAAAGGACCGAACGCGGATCATATGAATGTGATGAAAACTAGCTTGACGATAATTCCCATGTGTCCTCGGGAGCGCTTTTATTTATATAAGAGTTTGTCCAGGCTTGTCCTTTGCTACAAAAAGGATTGGGCCACCTTGCTGCACTTTATTTACTTTTGTTACTTGTTGCTCGTTATAAATTATCTTATCACAAAACTATCTGTTACCTATAATTTCAGTGCTTGCAGAGAATACCTTGCTGCAAACCGCTTATCATTTCCTTCTGCTCCTCGTTGGGTCTCGTGGGCCTCCCCGGCAAGGATCTTGCCGGGGGTCTTCGTCTTCTAGTTCTCATCTAGGCTTGCAGGCCTTTGGTTTTCACAAAGATCTGCATGCCACCATGCATGCAGGCACTCCCGAGCCTTGGCCCTGACATTGCCGATGGTGTCGGAACTCTCAGGCTCAAGGGTGGTGGCCTTGTTGGTGTTGGGCAAGTTGCTCCGGCATGGCTCTTGCCGGGGCTACGTAGGCTGCCCGGGCAAGGCTCTTGCCGGAGGAAGCCCATCTTGTCCCCTTGCTCTTCATGCTTCTGGCTTGAGTGCTGCCTCGGCATCCTTGTATCTTTTGCTTCCTCTGCTTTGCCAAGCGTGGCTGCGGGTGTGGCTACGACTGCCTGTGCACAAGTAAAGGGGCACAGAAAAGGCCCCTACTTTTGTACAACGACAGGAGCCCCCGGGCCTGGGCCACTCATAAGCGCAGAGCGTTGTTGGGCCAGGCCCAAAACGGTCCACGGGCATGCACGACAGAGTTTTAACCGCAGTAATTTCTTCGCCAGTTGCGCTTCCCCACGACCCACATTGAGTGCGTCACGTGGGAGTCGTGCGTGGAGCGGTTGCAGCACGCTTGCGTCACGTCGTGGCAAATAGTAAAAAGGCGGCCCGCGGTTTCCCCATAAAAAGAGAAAACCGCAGGGGCGCTGCTCATTTACCCTCTGTGCCTTTTCCAATCTTGGAACCACCGTTCCCCTCTTCTTCCTCAAGCACAAATCGATGCTCTCGCCTCTGCTCGCCGCCGCCGCGCCCCCATTTCCCTCGATCCCTCACTCACCCTCAGTCGCCATGGCGCCCAAGACGAGCAAGGGCAATGGAGCGCCCAAGGACGTGGGAGGGAAGGAGGCGCCGGAGAGCGAGTTGGTGGAGCTTCAGACGCAGGGCACCCTCTTCACCTCGACGGTCGATGCGCTCACCGTCAGGGACATGTTCAGGCCCCTGTGGGGAAGGGAGACGTCGGGGCACCCTGCCACGCGCATCATCCCTGCCCCCTTCGCCGAGGCTGGTCCAAACCGGTATCCCTTCTTTGTCGATTATTTCTCATGTGGGCTCTGGCCCCTTTCTCAAATTTCTTCAACAACATCATGCACACCTACGGCTTCCATCTTCTGGATTTCACGCCGAACGCCGTGGCGTGCATGGCCTTCTTCGCCCATCTTCTGGAGGCCAGTGGAGGAGGAGGAGTAAGCATTTCGCCTTTCACCATTTCTAACTCTCTGCTTGTGCCATCTTTCTTAACTTGATCTCATATTCACAGTGACACAGAGACGCTGGACGAGAGGGCGGCGAAGAGGGCCAAGGCCTCGATGGGAGACAAGCCCCCAGCGGGCACTCCACGCACACTGGTGTTGGTGGAGAGCAGCCCGGACAACATCCCTCGACGCAGCCCCCGCTTCAGCCCCCAGCGTGAGTTCATTATTCACTCTTCATTGACGGGCATTGGGGTGGGAATCCTTGATGCTGACCTTGTCGGGCTTGCAGGAGGAGAGGGGCAACAGGGGGAGCCACTGAAGGCCGCCCTCGACATGCCGCCCCCGTCGACCACGCCACGCAGAGGGGCGTCCCCGGCAAGGGCACGCACCGCCAAGCCCATGCACACGGAGGAAGGGGAGGCGAGTTTGGGTGCCAGTGGCTCCGTACCGGCAACGAATGTTGGCGGGGAGGGAACCACTTCTTCCCAGCTTGGCACGGGTAAGTTGCTTGCCTCCCATCCCTGTTCTTTCTTTCCTTTGTTCCGAGCTTGGATTTCGGGCCTCGCTTCATCCTTCTTTCTGGTTTCCAGACCCTCCCTCGATGGACCAGCAGGACATTGACACCATCATCGAGGAGGTCACTAGGGATGCCGAAGCCGAGGCCACCAAGATCGCGGCTGGGGAAGCCTCCAAGTCTGCCGCCGAGGAGGCCACCAAGGGGCTTGCCGGGGAGACCGGCGAGGCTGCTGCCGGGGAGGCCGGCAAGGGGTCTGTCGGGGAGCCCGACAAGGGGCCTACCGGGGAGGCCGCCAAGGAGCCTGCCGAGGAGGAGGTGGCCAACGACCAACCTTCGTCCCCTGCCGCTCCTGCCCCAGGCAAGTACCTGAGGGTGGGCAATGACCTGTTCATTCGCCTCCCAGGGACAGCAAGCGCCAGAGCACCAGCCGAAGGGGAGGTGTTTGATGAGGCGCTCGCCACCGCCGGGCTCCAGGTTGTTGACGAACCAAGCACTAGCGGCGCTTCCCAGGAGGAGCAGCTCCTCCAGGCCATGAGCGCCAACTTCCAGAAGCTCCAGGCGCTCCACTGTGCCTGCCAAGACAAGGTGATATCCAGGATGGCGGCGGTGGACAAGGCGGAAGCGGATTTTGAGGAGCGCGTCGCTCAGACACAGGTCTGGTTTGGCGAGGCTCGGGAAGAACTGAGGGCCGCCCAGGGTGAGCTGGATGAGCGTAAGCGAGAGCTCATCCTGAAGTAGGCCGACATCGAGAAGGCCCAAGAGGCGGCGAAGGAACAGGCCGCCAAGGATGAAGCCGCCCGGTCGCAGCAGCAAGCTCTGCTGAACACCCAGGAGGAAGACCTCGTTGCCCGCGAGCAGGCTGCCACCGTCCGCGGCAAGGATGAGGAAATTGGGAAGATCGTCGCGCAGCGGACCCAGGAGCTAGAGCAGAGGCACAAGGGCACACTCGATGCTCTGGCCCTGGACCACACCGGCAAGGTGGAGAAGCTGGAGCGGGAGCGGCAGGAGCTGAAGAGGAAGGTCTCAGAGGTGACGAAGGAGAGGGACATGGCCAACCGCACTCTGGTGGATTCGCAGGTCACCGTCTCTGACCAGATCAAGCGGCTCTCCAAGGCCCAAAGCTCCATTGATGATCTGAAGCTGTAGTTAGGCGCCCTGGAGAGGACGCTCTCAGAGGTCACGGCCCGGGAGGAGACCCTTAACAAGGCCCTCGAGACCGAGAAGCGGCTGCGGGGTGATGATGCCGCCGCCCACAAGGAATACGCGGGCAGCGTAAACCTCTAGATCAGCCGTCTCGTCAACGTCGCAAAGTGGCTCACCGCAGCTAGCCGTCATGGGCATGTCGGATGTCAGGTTCTCCCCGGAGCCGAACGTGAGCCCCAATGCCAGGTTGACCTTGTTCTTCGAGCACGTCCTCGATGCCCTGGAGCAGGTCCGCTCCAATCGAGCAGTTGATCTGGCCAACGAGTCCCAGAGGCTCTGCCGGAGCGCCCTGACCAAGGTGCTCACCGAGGTGGCGTTCTGGAACCTCAGCCTCGACTTTGCCAACGCGCTTGAGAGCTTGCCGGAGGACACGGACCTCGTGGCGCTCGAAGAGCGTATCGAGCCCATCATCAGCTGCGTCGACGGAGTCAAGAGGGTGGAGGGCCAGCGCCGGTACTGCCACCCCGTTTCTCCTTGCCGCCGCGAGTTCATGCCCAAGACAACTTTATCTTAAGTTAGAACCGCGGCAATCATTGATGTAATATAACTCTGCAGTACTTTGAAATGACGCATGCTATCTTCCTGTTCGATCTTTCTTTGTATGTACACACCCTACGCCTAGTTGGGTAGGTTTGCCGGTGGTAAACCCATGCTGTGGCGCTTTGAGGAATGGATCCTTAGCAGCCTGCCGGGGGGCGCTTGCTACCGGGCAAGCCACCTTGCCGTTCTCAGCGCAGCCGCTTGAACTGTTGAGCGGACTCCAAACAAAACAAGGGCGTTGCCAATAGCGGAAGGGTTCCCTTGCGCGCAGGTTTTCCATACAAAGGGCAAGATCTTTCGAGGAAAATAACCTTATATAAAAAAAGGAAAATTGCTCAAAGTTTTGCGACTTAGCTTTTCCGCCGCCACGCGGATGGTTGTTGAGGCTGCGGCAGCGCCGCCTCGCCTAGCTGATGGCACCAGAGCGTGGCTGATTGATGTTGCCTTCTTCTCTCGAGCCATCGCGACGAAGGAGTCGATGAGTTGGCTTCAATACTAGATTCTCACAGCCTCAGCGCCGCCCCTACCTGGCGCGCCAAAGATGTCGGGGCTTCTGGAACGACACCTATGGGATCACAGGGAATCCCAACTACGGTTGATGGGGCGTGGGGCTGCGCAAAGAGCGGGTCGAGAAGATCAACACGAGGGGATTCTTACCTACATTCGGGCCACAAACGATGCGCAAAACCCTAGTCCTGCTTTGTCTGTATTTAGTGTTCTTGAGCTCTTGAACTAGCTGCGGTGCATGCCCAGTCCAAAAAGTCTGAATCCTCTCTCAGTACGCCTCGGGCCTCCTTTTATATGTCAAAGGGGTTGCCACAGCGGCACACAGGAGGTGTAAAGTATGTACAGTGTACGAGTCTATCGCCTGGCATCGTAGGACAAACGCATTTAACGCACTGCCGACGTGCCCTCTTGCTTTATCGGGGACGGCAAAGAGGCTCGTCCCATCCGTCCCTGCCTCGCCTCGCTCTGACGCGCGTTCAAGCTGACGAGGCATGCAGTGCCATGCTGGCTAGCTGCTGAGCTGGTGCGGTGGCAGGGTCTTCACGAAGATCTGCATGCCACCACGCAGGGGCTTGGCTAGTTGGCCCAGAAGCTACATGCTGCCACGCAGGCGCTCGCCTAGGTGGCGGGCTAGCCGCCACGTTGGAACGGGAGTGGCGCATCGAAACTCTAGCAGGTGCGGGCCTGGCTTCGGCCTCGCAGATGTCCCCGGCAAGGATTTTGCCGGGGGCCTGGCAAGGGCCTTGCGGGGTCTCGTGGGCATCCTCGGCAAGGATCTTGCTGGGGGTCTTCGTCTTCTGGTTCTCATTTAGGCTTCTAGGCCTTTGGTTTTCACAAAGATCTGCATGCCACCATGCAGGGCGCTCCCGAGCCTTGGCCCTGACGTTGTCAATGGTGTCGGAACTCTCAGGCTCAAGGGTGGTGGCCTTGTTGGTGTTGGGCAAGTTGCCCCGGCAAGGCTCTTGCCGGGGCTACGTAGGCCGCCCCGGCAAGGCTCTTGCCGGGGGAAGCCCATCTTGTCCCCTTGCTCTTCATGCTTCTGGCTTGAGTGCTGCCTCGGCAGCCTTGTGTCATTGCTTCCTCTGCTTTGCCAAGTACGGCTGCGGGTGTGGCTACGACTACCCGTGCACAAGTAAAGGGGTATAGAAAAGGCCCCTACTTTTGTACACTGACAACAACACACCACATGATTACTCTAGAGATAGATATGAACTATGTGTACTATATAAACTCGAATTCAATTTTTTGAATACACTTGATGTTGATTCCAAATAATAGTACATTTGATGTACTAACTAGATATTCATAATCTCAACCATGTTCCATACGTACATCGTGTTTATCACACAAAGTATAGTGCCCCGCCCCCTATATTATGACAAGTATTTAGCCCTGAGCTGCAAAAGCCACACATTAGCCCAAATTATAATCAATGTTCTATATATATTATATGTAGTACTAGCAAGATGCCCATGCATTCCATGGAACATCAAGATGATCAAGGGGAGGCCTTATTTGCAAATGTGGAGAGGGGTGTGGGTATCTTTTTTCAAAATTGCCATAGTTTCCTTCCTATCCGTCAGATATAAATCGGACGGCCTATATTGCAGGATGGCAGGCACATCATCATCAACAACTCTGTTTTTTATAAGAGTAGAGATAAAATATATTATATGTAGTATAACATGTTCATAACCACACCATGTGTAGCACCATTATTTATATTCACGCATGCGTCGGTTTAAAACACTATGATAAATTCTTCAAATATCTGAATTCACTTTTTATAATGAATTATGATCTCTATTCGTCTTTTACACCCACACAATCCTCTTATCTTTGTAGCTAGTGCTAACTTTCTCTCGTGCATGCACACGCCCTCATCCCTCTCACCATCCCTCGACATTCTCTAGCTCCATCGCGCAAATTCGTCTTTTCACTTTAGGTCGTTCACCCACGGTGTGTGTAGGCCCCCTAGCTCCTTCTTTACGGCACACATCGATCGATATGCCTCTCTAGCCAGGTGTGCCTACCACAAACACAAGCTTTCCCTCTTCTCTTCTCACTGTCCATGCCTCACTCACACCCCTCTTTTCATCGATCTCATACTCGCACACTCCTTCCCCCTCGATATAGTATGCCTCTTGCACCACCTCCTAGCTGCATCCCTCTCTCTCTATCCTTCTCCCCGGGCCTTATTTGCTTCTAACACATACATGCATGTATACCTATAGATCTCCCTACATATAGCTAGGTCGACTTTAACTATTTTCCCCCACCCATCGATCGACGTACCTCACAAGTTATGTCTCTCCTTTCTATGACAAAGGACGATTGATCTTCCTATGTAGTTACGTCTGCTTACCACAGCCATATCATCCCCCCTCACCATTCGTGCATGCCTCTGACTCGTCTCTCACACGCATGTGCACAGACAGGCAGCCATCCCCTCTCTTATTGATATTGCAGGCGTGCCCTCCGTTTGTCTACCAAGCCTCTCCCACCATTTGTTAGAAGCAACTACACCACCAACCCCTCCGACACTCTAGCTTTGTCTCTCTCCCAACCTTATTCCTCTCCTACACATATGCATGGATGCCGATTGATCTCCCTCAATACATAAGGTAGGTCTCTCTCCTCCTCCACACATATATCAGCCATTGTACCTCTATAGTTAATTAGGTCTCCCCCCAGCCCCCTCCCACCACACATCGATAGTCGAGCGCTGTAGGTAGGTATCCATGCCGCAGAGACAAACTGCACCTGTCCCCTCTCACATTCCAGTAGGCCAGCCACCCTATATCTTTGACGTGGGCACACACAAATTCGATGGCCCTCTTTATCGATCGCGCGCGCGCACACACACACATCATCATCCCTCTCTTCGATTCTATGGATACCTCAAGCCGATGATACCTCCACTCTCTTCTCGTGGATCGCCCCCTCTATATATATGATATATCCAGGACTCTATTTCACACACATTGCATATGTTAGATTTTTTGATTGAAATATCATCCACATATATTGCTTGTCTATTTCTCACCCCCCCCCCCAAAAAACACTCACGAACCCACACACTATATCTCTCTACGTTTGTATCTTTCTCACACAGCCCCACGTAGGTGTTGTACGTACACGAAGAGAATAGGTGCACGTACTCATGCTTCGTGCCCAGCCACACCTGCGCGGGTACATGGTGGAGCTCATTTCTGTATGAAATGGCAGCCCACGTGCTAATTTGAGCGCGTGTAGCGGTTGTTTACCTACGGAGGTCGTGTACCACGCGTGCACAAAAGAAAGTTCGACTTGATGCGTTGGCGCGTTATTTTTAAATAAAGTTATATCGCTCAATGGCACGTACACATAATATAAAACGATTTTTATGGAGAAAAGGTAGTCCGCTCCACTATATACAATGGACCCTGTCTGCCGGGGTTTGTCTCTCTTCAGAGCATCTCACACAAGGCGGCGGTGGCCTCTCTCTCTCTCTCTCACCGTTGGTCACGGATCCGGCCGCATGCCGTCCGCTGGCGGAAAGGGACGATGTGCATTGTATCTCCGTTCGACGGCGCCGAGGTAGCATGTCCCGATCTGCTGTACCTGATACGTCCATTTTGCATCATTCTTTTATTTAGATATTTATTGCATTATGGGCTGTTATTACACATTATGTCACAATACTTATGCCTATTCTCTCTTATTTTACAAGGTTTACATAAGGAGGGAGAATGCCGGCAGCTGGAATTCTGGGCTTGAAAATGAGCAAATATTAGAGACCTATTCTGCACAACTCCAAAAGTCCTGAAACTCCACGGAAGTTATTTTTGGAAATAATAAAAAATACTGAGCGAAGAAAATACCAGAGGGGGCCCACACCCTGGCCACGAGGGTGGGGGCGCGCCCTACCCCCTGGGCGCGCCTCCCTGCCTCGTGGGCCCCCTGGTGGCCCTCCGCTGCCCATCTTCTGCTATATGAAGTCTTTCGTCCAAAGAAAAATTATAAGCAAGCTTTCGGGACGAAACTTCGCCGCCACGAGGCGGAACCTTGGCGGAACCAATCTAGGGCTCCGGCGGAGCAGTTCTACCAGGGACACTTCCCTCCGGGAGAGGGAACTCATCGTCATCGTCATCACCAACGATCCTCTCATCGGGAGGGGGCCAATCTCCATCAACATCTTCACCAGCACCATCTCCTCTCAAACCCTAGTTCATCTCTTGTATCCAATTCTTGTCTCTAAGTCTGGGATTGGTACTTGTAGGTTGCTAGTAGTGTTGATTACTCCTTGTAGTTGATGCTAGTTGGTTTATTTGGTGGAAGATCATATGTTCAGATCCTATATGCATATCAATACCCCTCTGATTATGAACATGAATATGCTTTGTGAGTAGTTACGTTTGTTCCTGAGGACATGGGAGAAGTCTTGCTGTCAGTAGTCATGTGAATTTGGTATTCGTTCGATATTTTGATGAGATGTATGTTGTCTCTCCTCTAGTGGTGTTATGTAAACGTCGACTACATGACACTTCACCATTATTTGGGCCTAGAGGAAGGCATTGGGAAGTAATAAGTAGATGATGGGTTGCTAGAGTGACAGAAGCTTAAACCCTAGTTTATGCGTTGCTTCGTAAGGGGCTGATTTGGATCCATATGTTTCATGCTATGGTTAGGTTTACCTTAATACTTCTTTTGTAGTTGCGGATGCTTGCAATAAGGGTTAATCATAAGTGGGATGCTTGTCCAAGTAAGGATAGCACCCAAGCACCGGTCAACCCACATATCGAATTATCAAAGGACCGAACGCGGATCATATGAATGTGATGAAAACTAGCTTGACGATAATTCCCATGTGTCCTCGGGAGCGCTTTTATTTATATAAGAGTTTGTCCAGGCTTGTCCTTTGCTACAAAAAGGATTGGGCCACCTTGCTGCACTTTATTTACTTTTGTTACTTGTTGCTCGTTATAAATTATCTTATCACAAAACTATCTGTTACCTATAATTTCAGTGCTTGCAGAGAATACCTTGCTGAAAACCGCTTATCATTTCCTTCTGCTCCTCGTTGGGTTCGACACTCTTACTTATCGAAAGGACTATGATAGATCCCCTATACTTGTGGGTCATCAAGACTCTTTTCTGGCGCCGTTGTCGGGGAGTGAAGCACCTTTGTTAGGTGGAATTTGGTAAGGAAAAATTTATATAGTGTGCTGAAATTTATTGTCACTTGTTACTATAGAAAGTAATCCTCTGAGGGGCTTGTTCGGGGTATCTTCGCCCCATCCAGTAGAGCAAAGAGTTGCTCCTCAACCTACTGAACCTACTGAAAATGAAAATGTCTACTTTGAAATTCCTTCGGGTATGATAGAAAAACTGCTAGCTAATCCTTTTGCAGGAGATGGAACATTACATCCTGATGAGCACCTAATCTATGTGGATGAAGTTTGTGGATTATTTAAGCTTGCAGGTATGCCCGATGATGTTATCAAGAAGAAGGTCTTCCCTTTATCTTTGAAGGGAGATGCATTGATATGGTATAGGCTATGTGATGACATGGGATCATGGAACTACAAACGATTGAAATTGGAATTTCATCAAAAGTTTTACCATATGCATCTTGTTCATCATGATCGTAATTATATATATAATTTTTGGCCTCGCGAAGGAGAAAGCATCGCTCAAGCTTGGGGGGAGGCTTAAGTCAATGTTATATTCATGCCCTAATCATGAGCTCTCAAGAGAAATGATTATTCAAAAAATTTATGGTCGGCTTTCTGACAACAATAGCACCATGCTCGATACTTCTTGTACTGGTTCTTTTATGATGAAGACTATTGAATTCAAATGGGATTTATTGGAAAGAATTAAACGCAACTCTGAAGATTGGGACCTCAACGAAGGTAAGGAGTCAGGTATAACACCTAAGTTTGATTGTGTTAAATCTTTTATGGATACCGATGTTTTCCGTAAATTTAGCACTAAATATGGACTTGACTCTGACATAGTAGCTTCTTTCTGTGAATCTTTTGCTGCTCGCGTTGATCTCCCTAAGGAGAAGTGGTTTAAATATCATCCTCCAATAGAAGTAAAAGTAGTTGCACCTATTAAAGTTGAAGAAAAGACTATCACTTATAACCTATTGTTCCTACTACTTATGTTGAGAAACCACCTTTCCCTGTTAGAATAAAGGATCATGCCAGAGCTTCAACTGTGGTTCATAAAAGCAATATTAGAACTTATACACCTCCTGAGCAAGTTAAAGTCGAACCTACTATTGCTATTGTTAAAGATCTCTTGGCTGATAATATTGATGGGCATGTTATTTATTTCTGTGATGAAACTGCTAGAATTGCTAAACCTTGTGCTAAAGATAAACATGGACCTGTGGTAGGCATGCCTGTTATTTCTGTTAAAATGGGAGATCATTGTTATCATGGCTTCTGTGACATGGGTGCTAGTGCTAGTGCAATACCTATTGACTTATACAAAGAAATTATGCATGATATTGCACCCGCTGAGTTAGAAGAAATTGATGTTACCATTAAGCTTGCCAATAGAGATACTATTTCACCAATTGGGATTGTTAGAGATGTTGAAGTCTTGTGTGGGAAAACTAAATATCCTGCTAATTTTCTTGTTCTTGGTTCCCCACAGGATAGCTTCTGTCCCATTATATTTGGTAGACCCTTCTTAAACACTGTTAATGCTAAGATAGACTGCAAAAAGGATGTTGTTACCATTGGTCTAGGTGATATGTCTAATGAGTTTAACTTTTCTAAATTTCGTAGACAACGCCGTGAAGAGGAATTGCCTAGTAAAGATGAAATTATTGGTCTTGCTTCTATTGTCGTGCCTCCTAGTGATCCTCTAGAACAATATTTGCTAGACCATGAAAATGATATGTTTATGAATGAAAGAAGGGAAATAGATGAAGTATTCTTTAAACAGGGACCTATTCTGAAACACAACTTGCTTGTTGAAATCCTAGGGGATCCTCCTCCACCCAAGGGTGACCCCGTGTTTGAGCTTAAACCATTGCCTGATACTCTTAAATATGCTTATCTTGATGAAAAGAGGATATATCCAGTTATTATTAGTGCTGACCTTTCAGAGGAGGAGGAAGAAAAATTATTGAGAACTCTGAAGAAGCACCGAGCTTCTATTGGATATACTCTTGATGATCTTAAGGGCATTAGTTCCACTCTATGTCAACACAAAATAAATTTGGAGAAAGACGCCAAACCAGTTATTGATCATCAATGACGGCTAAATCCTAAGATGAAAGAAGTGGTAAGAAAGGAAATACTAAAGCTCCTTGAGGCAGGTATAATTTATCCCGTTGCTGATAGTCAGTGGGTAAGTCATGTCCATTGTGTCCCTAAGAAGGGAGGTATTACTATCGTTCCTAATGATAAAGATGAACTGGTTCCACAAAGAATTATTACAGGTTATAGGATGGTAATTGATTTCCGCAAATTAAATAAAGCTACTAAAAAAGATCATTACCCCTTACCTTTTATTGATCAAATGCTAGAAAGATTATCCAAACATACACACTTTTGCTTTCTAGATGGTTATTCTGGCTTCTCTCAAATACCTGTGTCAGCTAATGATCAAGCTAAGACCACGTTTACTTGCCCTTTCGGTACCTTTGCTTATAGACGTATGCCTTTTAGTTTATGTAATGCACCTGCTACCTTTCAAAGATGCATGATGGCTATATTCTCTGACTTTTGTGAAAAGATTTTTGAGGTTTTCATGGACGATTTCTCCGTCTATGGATCTTCTTTTGATGATTGCTTAAGCAACCTTGATCGAGTTTTGCAGAGATGTGAAGAAACTAATCTTGCTTGAATTGGGAGAAGTGCCACTTTATGGTTAATGAAGGTATTGTCTTGGGGCACAAAATTTCTGAAAGAGGCATTGAAGTTGATAAAGCCAAAGTTGATGCTATTGAAAAGATGCCATGTCCCAAGGACATCAAAGGTATAAGAAGTTTCCTTGGCCACGCCGGATTTTATAGGAGGTTCATTAAGGACTTCTCAAAAATTTCTCGGCCTCTGACTAATTTATTACAAAAAGATATACCATTTGTCTTAGACGTTGTGTACCTGATCATGAACAGGAACAGATCTTATGCAAGTGTCACTCCGAGGCTTATGGAGGACACCACGCTGGAGATAGAACTGCACATAAGGTATTGCAATCCAGTTTTTATTGTCCTACTCTCTTCAAGGATGCTCGTAAGTTTGTCTTATCTTGCGATGAATGTCAAAGAATTGGTAATATTAGTAGACGTCAAGAAATGCCTATGAATTATTCACTCGTTATTGAACCATTTGACGATTGGGGCTTTGATTATATGGGACCGTTTCCTGCCTCTAATGGGTATACTCATATTTTGGTTGCTGTTGATTATGTTACTAAGTGGGTAGAAGCTATTCCAACTAGTAGTGCTGATCATAACACCTCTATTAAGATGCTTAAAGAACTTATTTTTCCGAGGTTTGGAGTCCCTAGATACTTAATGACTGATGGTGGTTCACATTTTATTCATGGTGCTTTCCGTAAAATGCTTGCTAAATATGATGTTAATCATAGAATTGCATCTCCTTATCGTCCACAGTCTAGTGGTCAAGTAGAATTGAGTAATAGATAACTCAAATTAATTTTGCAAAAGACTGTTAATAGATCTAGAAAGAATTGGTCCAAGAAACTTGATGATGCATTATGGGCTTATAGAACTGCATATAAAGATCCTATGGGAATGTCTCCGTATAATATGGTTTATGGAAAAGCATGTCACTTACCTCTCGAACTAGAACATAAGGCATATTGCGCTATTAAAGAGCTCAACTATGATTTCAAACTTGCCGGTGAGAAGAGGTTATTTGACATTAGCTCACTTGATGAATGGAGAACCCAAGCCTATGAGAATGCCAAATTGTTTAAAGAAAACGTTAGAAGATGGCATGACAAAAGGATACAAAAGTGTGAGTTTAATGTAGGTGATTATGTATTGCTATACAACTCTCGTTTAAGATTTTTTGCAGGAAAACTTCTCTCTAAATGGGAAGGTCCTTACGTTATCGAGGAGGTCTATCATTCCGGTGCCATAAAAATCAACAACTTCGAAGCACAAATCCGAAGGTGGTGAACAGTCAAAGAATCAAACACTATATCTCAGGTAATCCTATAAATGTTGAAACCAATGTCATCGAAACCATAACCCCAGAGGAATACATAAGGGACACTTTCCAAAACGTTCCAGACTCCGAAAAGGAATAGGTATGTGGTACGGTAAGTAAACCGACTCCAAAACAGTTCTAATGGCAATTTTTCATCGTTTTGGAATATTTAGAAAAATAGAAAAATAAGAAGCAGTCCGGGAAGGACACGAGGCCTCCACGAGGGTGGAGGGCGCGCCCTACCCCCCTGGGCGCGCCCCCTGCCTCGTGGACACCTCGTGCGCTCTCCGGACTCCATTTTCTTGCATGATATGTATTTTGGTCGGTAAAAATTCATTTGATATTCTCCCGAAGGTTTTGACTCATGTATCACGCAAATATCCTCTGTTTGTGTTTCGAGTTGTTGCTGCTGCAGATTTGAGCAAGATGTCGTCCCAAGAGTCAGTCGGGGAGAGCCGGGTGTCTCATCCGGCATCGAGATCAAGGACAAACAGCGATGCTGACCACTTCGGGCCAGCAACGGAGGAACAGATGGAGGCTGATTTGAAGAGGATAGATGCCATGGAGGAGGATCAAGAAGTCACTTCTCGCTTCCGAGCTGGATTCACGATGGGGGAACTACAGATCTTGGCTATTCCAAACTCGGTTATCCCTTCCAATGTTAGATTTCTTTCTTATGAGAATATGAAAAAGAGTGTTACTTGTTCCCCCGCAGCTATGCAACATCCATGGGTACAAGGAGCTTTAACCGTCACGGGTAAGCTCCGTAAGGAGATAACGGATCTCAAGCAGCAACTCAATAAGCTCGAGGAGGAGAATCGTATCCCGAGGAGTATCATCGCCAAGAATATCACACCACCACCTCCGAAGAAGGAGACATAATCACATGGGTATGAGTTAATTGCAAGGCACTACCACACTTCGACACATCGTAACGAATCAGTATCAATAGTCTTTTTTTGCCATGCAGTGCCAACTCTAAGCCTAAGTGTTGCAAAACGGTCTGACAACCATATAATAACGTATTGACGGTGTATTGACACTCGGACCCACCTGCCAGGTGCTGATGTGGCATGTTTTTTTCTTCAGAAAACCCCCTTGCTTTACAAGTAATCACATAAAGACACCTTACTTTAAGAGGAAACCAGAGATGATTTTTTTTGTTCGCAAGTTTTCAACACCCAGCCGGACTTATTTGAAAGTTTCCATCGAGTCGGACAAATAAATAAAACGAAGGAAAATTTATGCACTAGCAGGAATCGAACCTGCGACCTCTTGTCCGGAGGCTGGTCGGGCAAGCCACCACGCCATGCGATGATCTGGTGATGTTTGAGGCGAATTTGTTTTATACTAGACGACGAGCGGTGGGCCGGCTCTTGGGCCCAACGAGGCGAGCACACTGAGTTACTCTTTTTTTATCAGGGTGTAAATACATTTTTTACATAAACTTATTAGTATTCATATAAGTGTCAAGCACCCAAATTTTATGTGTCTTCACTCAGGACGACATGCATGCACACTTATTATTTATTCTCATTATATTTTTCAAATGCGCAACTATTAAAAAAATTATATGCCCAGCACACACTTTTTTTAGTTACTTGTATACTGATTGTATTATTTTAAACGCACAGTTACTTAAAAAATAACAACATATCTGAAAAATTATTTTGAGAAATGCTGAACATTTTTTGCAATGCGTATTTGAAAACATGTTCATCATATACTTAAGCCTACCTTAAAAATGTTCAGTAAGTATGTTAAAAATCCAGTAGAAAAACCAACCCAGTGAAAGAAAACAAAAGAAAAGAAGAAAAAAACTAAAAATAAGCCAAAAACAGAAAAGAAAAAAAGCATAAGCAAGAAATCTGGGCAACGAACGAGCCGGGCATGCGGGCTAGTCAAACGCGAAACGAAAAAATAAAGTGCTAGCCTCGCTGGGCCTAACCAGACGGCCCAGCGTTGCTGTGCTGTATAAATAAAGTGACGCCTGTCATATATCACGAGCGTCGCTCGGCTGTAGTGGCTAGCGCGCAAAGGCGGGGTGCATTAGTTCGCAGGTTCGAATCCTGCAATGGCCTGAATTTTCGTTTTTTTATTTATTTGCGAACTTCCACGGAAACTTTCAAACGAGTCCAGCTCGGTGCAAACTTGGGAAGGAAAAAATGTTCTCTGACAGGGACCTTTTCCCCCGCAAAAAAGGGCATTTATATTATTAACTATAGAATGAGGGGCTTTTCTGCAAAAATATATGCCATGTCAGCACCTGACAGGAGGGCCCGTCGGTCAGATACGGGGTCAATACGTTGTTATACGGCTGTCATACCGTTTTGCAACACTTAGGCTTAGAGTTGGCACTGCATGGCAAAAAAAAGGCTATTTGTACTGATTCGTTACGACGTGCCGAAGTGTGGTAGTGCCTTGCAATTAACTCCATGGGTATGGGCACTCCCCTTGGCAACTGCCAAGCTTGGGGGAGGTGCCCCGGTATCGTATCACCATCACATCTCTATCTTTACCGTTTTTCTTAGTTTGATCCTTTTTAGTATTATCTTGATCTAGTAGAATAAAAGTTTTAGTATGATCTAGTTTTGAGTTTTGCTTTATGATCCCTCTATGTAATCGAGTCTGTGAGCTATATAATAAAGATTAGTGTTGAGTCAAGGGCTTGATTATTTTGCTATGATCTTGAGGGAATAAAAGAAAAATAAAAGGAATAAAAAGAAACAAAGAAATCATATTGATCTTATGGAGAGTAATGACTTCACATAGAAAGAGTATGATGATTAAAAGTTGTTGAGAGTTGACAAACATAGCTTTGGTCATCAATGCAATTAATAGGAAGTAATAAAGAAAGAGAGGTTTCACATATAAATATACTATCTTGGACATCTTTTATGATTGTGAGCACTCATTAAAATATGACATGCTAAAGAGATGATGTTGGACAAGGAAGACAACGTAATGGGTTATGTTTTCTTATATCTGAAATAAAGTATATTGTCATGGATCATCCAACATGTTGAGCTTGCCTTTCCCCCTCATGCTAGCCAAATTCTTTGCACCAACTAGATATACTACTTGTGCTTCCAAATACCCTTAAACCCAGTTTTGCCATGAGAGTCCACCATATCTACCTATGGATTGAGTAAGATCCTTCAAGTAAGTTGTCATCGGTGCAAGCAATAAAAATGCTCTCTAAATATGTATGATTGATTAGTGTGGAGGAAATAAGCTTTATACGATCTTGTGATGTGGAAGAAATAAAAGCGACGGACTGCATAATAAAGGCCCATATCACAAGTGGCAATATAAAGTGACGTTCTTTCACATTAAGATTTTGTGCATCCAACCCTGAAAGCGCATGGCAACCTCTGCTTCCCTCTACGAAGGGCCTATCTTTTACTTTTATCTCTTACCCTTATGCAAGAGTCATGGTGATCTTCACCTTTCCTTTTTACATTTTATCCTTTGGCAAGCACAGTGTGTTGGAAAGATCCTGATATATATATATATATATATATATATATATATATATATATATATATATATATATATATATCTAATTGGATGTAAGTTTGCATGAACTATTATTGTTGACATTACCCTTGAGGTAAAAGGTTGGGAGGCGAAACTATAAGCCCCTATCTTTCTCTCTGTCCGATTAAAATTCCATAACCACAAGTATTGCGTGAGTGTTAGCAATTGTGAAAGACTAAATGATAGTTGAGTGTGTGGGCTTGCTGGAAAGCTCTGACATAGACTCTTTCTGATGTTATGATAAATTGCAATTGCTTCAATGACTGAGATTATAGTTTGTTGGTTCTCAATGAAGTTTCTGATTCATACTTGACATTGTGAATAGATTATTACTTGAGCATAAGAAATCATATGACATTATCCATATATGTTGCTGTTATAAGAATGATCATGATGCCCTCATGTCTGTATTTTATTTTATCGACACCTCTACCTCTAAACATGTGGACATATTTATCGTTATCGGCTTCCGCTTGAGGACAAGCAAGGTCTAAGCTTGGGGGAGTTGATACGTCCATTTTGCATATTGATTTTATTTAGATATTTATTGCATTATGGGCTGTTATTACACATTATGTCACAATACTTATGCCTATTCTCTCTTATTTTACAAGGTTTACATAAGGAGGGAGAATGCCGGCAGCTGGAATTCTTGGCTGGAAAAGGAGCAAATATTAGAGACCTATTCTGCACAACTCCAAAAGTCCTGAAACTCCACGGAAGTTATTTTTGGAAATAATAAAAAATACTGAGCGAAGAAATACCAGAGGGGGCCCACACCCTGGCCATGAGGGGGGCGCGCCCTACCCCCTAGGCGCGCCCCTGCCTCGTGGGCCCCCTGGTGGCCCTCCGACGCCCATCTTCTGCTATATGAAGTCTTTCGTCCGAAGAAAAATCATAAGCAAGCTTTCGGGACGAAACTCCGCCGCCACGAGGCGGAACCTTGGCAGAACCAATCTAGGGCTCCGGCGGAGCTGTTCTGCCGGGGACACTTTCCTCCGGGAGGGGAAATCATCTCCATCGTCATCACCAATGATCCTCTCATCGGGAGGGGGCCAATGTTCATCAACATCTTCACCAGCACCATCTCCTCTCAAACCCTAGTTCATCTCTGGTATCCAATTCTTGTCTCTAAGTCTAGGATTGGTACTTGTAGGTTGCTAGTAGTGTTGATTACTCCTTGTAGTTGATGCTAGTTGGTTTATTTGGTGGAAGATCATATGTTCAGATCCTATATGCATATCAATACCCCTCTGATTATGAACATGAATATGCTTTGTGACTAGTTACGTTTGTTCCTGAGGACATGGGAGAAGTCTTGCTATTAGTAGTCATGTGAATTTGGTATTCGTTCGATATTTTGATGAGATGTATGTTGTCTCTCCTCTAGTGGTGTTATGTGAACGTAGACTACATGACACTTCACCATTATTTGGGCCTATAGGAAGGCATTGCGAAGTAATAAGTAGATGATGGGTTGCTAGAGTGATAGAAGCTTAAACCCTACTTTATGCGTTGCTTTGTAAGGGGCTGATTTGGATCCATATGTTTCATGCTAAGGTTAGGTTTACCTTAATACTTCTTTTGTAGTTGCGTATGCTTGCAATAGGGGTTAATCATAAGTGGGATGCTTCTCCAAGTAAGGACAGCAACCAAGCACCGGTCCACCCACATATCAAATTATCAAAGTACCGAACGCGGATCATATGAACGTGATGAAAACTAGCTTGACGATAATTCCCATGTGTCCTCGGGAGCGCTTTTCTTTATATAAGAGTTTGTCCAGTCTTGTTCTTTGCTAAAAAAAGGATTGGGCCACCTTGCTGCACTTTATTTACTTTTGTTACTTGTTGCTCGTTACAAATTATCTTATCACAAAACTATCTGTTACCTATAATTTCAGTGCGTGCAGAGAATACCTTGCTGAAAACTGCTTATCATTTCCTTCTGCTCCGCGTTGGGTTCGACACTCTTACTTATCGAAAGGACTACGATAGATCCCCTATACTTGTTGGTCATCAGTACCCGCCGTTCTCTATGAGCAAGCTCCGGCGCGGTAGGTCCTACGCCACCTGCTCGCTGCCGCAGTATGGGCAGATCCCGCCCACCGCCGCTCTCCTAGTTACATCCCGACGACCCCCTGGTATTGAGGGAGTCCTAGATTAAGGGATCCTCCTGCATCCGACCTATTGGACATGGGCCGGACTGATGGGCCATGAAGATACAAGACAGAAGACTCTCTCCCGCGTCCGGATAGGACTCTCCTTGGCGTGGATGGCAAGCTTGGCATTCGGATATGAAGATTCCTTTCTCTGTAACCGACTTTGTACAACCCTAGTCCCCTCCAGTGTTTATATAAACCGGAGGGTTTAGTCCGTAGAGGCAATCATAATCATACAGGCTAGACTTCTAGGGTTTTAGCCATTGCGATCTCGTGGTAGATCAACTCTTGTAATACTCATATTCATCAAGATCAATCAAGCAGGAAGTAGGGTATTACCGCCATAGAGAGGGCCCGAACCTGGGTAAGCATCGTGTACCCTGTCTGTTGTTACCATCGATCTTAGACGCACAGTTCAGGACCCCCTACCCGACATCCGCCGGTTTTGACACCGACATTGGTGCTTTCATTGAGAGTTCCGCTGCGTCGTCACCAGAAGGTTCGATGGCTCCATCAATCATCTACAACAATGCTGCCCTGGGGGAGGTTTTCCTCCCCGGCCAGATCTTTGTGTTCGGCGGCTTCGCACTGCAGCCCAACTCGCTTGGCCATCTAGAGCAGATCGACAGCTACGCCCCAGGTCACCAGATTAGTTTTGGAAATCTGGACTATGTCGCTGATATCCGAGGAGACTTGATCTTCCAAGGATTCGCGCCCCCAACCTCCGCTCGGGCTTTAGATCCAGAGCGTATCGCCAGGTCCAAAGACGAGCTCTATGAGTTCGCCGGACTGTCTGCGGCCACTAGGCCCATTGTGGGAGAGTCGGGGGAAGAAGTGTTGCTGGCAACTATCATGAAACCAAACCCTTCTCTGGACACTCGCTCTGAATCCTCGGAGTCAGCATCATGTGAGTTCGGCCAAGGAGTCTCCCTCTCGCCGTACTCCACGGGCTCTCTTCTCTCGTGCCAAACCTCGCCTTTAAGCGAGGCTCTAGACTTAATGTGATCCCTTGCCATTACGGAGGAGCAATGTTTGTACGATGCCCAGCCCGGACTAGGGGCTGAGAGCAGGGAATTTTACGTCCCACCCACCACCCACCTTATAGCCACTGTCGAGGACTTAACCGACATGCTCGATTACGGCTCCAAAGACATCGATGGTATGGACGACGATGCCGGAGAAGAGGAGGCCCAAAACCCGCCGTTTACCAGACGCTAGGCGGCCACTTCTTTGTATGACGTGTACATGGTGGGTACACCCAAAGAGAATAGCGGTGGCGACAAGGAAGACCTAGTCGAGGATAAACCTCCTGAGATACAGCCAAAGCACCGACGTCAGCGGCGCCGCTCTAAGTCATGCCATGGAAAAGACAGCAATACCGGCACAGGAGAAAACAATACTCCGGACGATGCCAAAGACAATGAAGACCCCGTTGAGCCAGCTTCCGAACAGGACGAACGGGAAGATGGGCAAGTTAGCCCTGATGAACAGGCCGTAAACGAAGACTCGGAGGACAGTAATTATCTTCCGCTCTCCGAGCATGAGGTGAGCCTCGGCAATGAGCATTTCATCGTGCCTGAGGAGCCTCTCGAGCAGGAGCGCTTTAAGCGCCGGCTAATAGCCACTGCAAGGAGCTTGAAAAAGAAGCAGCAGCAGCTTCAAGCAAGATCTGCTCAACGACAGATGGACTAATGTCCTGGCAGCCGAGGAGTACGGCCTCGAGCGCCCAACCAAAAGTTACCCGAAGCGCAAATTGCTACCTCAATTCGATGATGAGGCGCTGGAGCCTATACCATCAGCGCGTAACGCGGCTGACCGACCACCACGCGGCCGGGACAAAGCAGCAACTCAAGCCGACCACCAGCCCGTACTACCTCGCCGTAAATGCAGAGATAAAATAACTCGGGGATATACATATGACCTGCGGCAGGTCCTGGACAGTAGAGCAAGATAGACCAGATCGATCTACGGATCGTGAGGGCGTGCCCCGACACGTGACGATGGCTATCTGGCCGGACGCGACAATAATCACGCCCGGGCCAAAAACCGCAGACGGAATCCATCCGAGCTACGTCGCGACGTGGCCCGATATAGAGGCGCCGCACACCCCCTCTGCTTCACTGATGAAGTAATGGAGCAAAAATTCCCAGAAGGGTTTAAACCCGTGAACATTGAATCATATGATGGGACAACAGACCCTGCGGTATGGATCGAAGATTTCCTTCTCCATATTCATATAGCCCGCGGTGATGATCTTCACGCCATCAAATACCTCCCACTAAAACTCAAGGGACCAGCTCGGCACTACTTGAACAGCCTGCCCGAAAACTCCATCGGCAGCTGGGAGGACCTGGAAGACGCCTTTCGCGATAACTTCCAAGGTACATACATCCGACCTCCGGATGCCGATGACCTAAGTCACATACTCCAACAGCCCGAAGAGTCAGCAAGGAAATTCTGGACTAGGTTCTTAACTAAAAAGAACCAGACTGTCCGGATGCCGAAGCTCTAGCGGCCTTTAAACACAGCATCCGCGATGAATGGCTCGCCCGACACCTCAGCCAGGAAAAGCCGAAGTCCATGGAAGCCCTCACGGCACTCATGACCCGCTTTTGTGTGGGAGAAGATAGTTGGCTAGCCCGTAGCAATAACAATGCAAGCGAACCTGGCACCTCTAAAGCCAGAAATAGCAACGGCAAGCCCCGACGCAACAGACACAAGCATCGAAACAATGATAACAATACCGATGACATAGTGGTCAATGCCGGATTCAGTGGCTCCAAGTTCGGCCAGCGGAAGAAGCCATTCAAAAGGAACAACCCGGGCTCATCGAACTTGGACTGCATACTCGATCGTCCATGCCAGATACACGGCAACCCCGATAAACCAGCCAATCACACCAACAGAAGCTGTTGGGTTTTTAAACAGGCCGGCAAGTTAAATGCCGAGAACAAGGAGAAGGGGTCGCAAAGCAAGGAAGAGGACGAGGAGCCCCGCCCACCGAACACAGGGGGACAGAAGAAGTTTCCCCCTCAGGTCAAAACGGTGAACATGATATACGCTACCCATATCGCCAAGAGGGAGCGCAAGCGCGCGCTCAGGGACGTCTATGCGATAGAGCCAGTCACCGCAAAATTCAATCCATGGTCGTCATGCCCGATCACCTTCAATCGCAGGGACCATCCGACCAGTATCCGTCAGGGCGGTTCAGCCGCACCGGTTCTCGACCTAATAATTGATGGATTCCACCTCACGCGAGTCCTCATAGACGGTGGCAGCAGCCTCAACCTACTCTATCAGGGTACGATGCACAAAATGGGCATCGATCCATCAAGGATCAAGCCCACCAAAACTACCTTTAAAGGAGTTATACCAGGTGTAGAGGCTCGCTCCACGGGCTCAATCACATTGGAGGTCGTCTTCGGATCCCCGGACAACTTCCGAAGCGAAGAGTTGATCTTCGATATCGTCCCCTTCCGCAGTGGCTATCACGCACTGCTCGGACGGACCGCATTTGCTCGATTCAATGCGGTGCCGAACTATGCTTATCTTAAGCTCAAGATGCCCGGACCACGCGGCGTCATAACAGTCAATGGAAACATGGAGCGCTTCCTCCGTACTGAGGAGCACACCACGGCCCTGGCAGTGGAAGTACAGAGCGGCCTTTTAAGGCAGAATTCTAATTCTGCGGCCAAGCTCCCGGACACCGTCAAATGAGTCTGGACTACTCCGCAGCATGACAATCCGGCTCATCAGGAGTTAGACTAGCAATTAGACCTCCGTCTCAGTCCCGACCAAGTGGCGGCATACGTACCACGCGTACATAACTACGCACTGAAAATACCATGGGCAGAGATGGAGGCATAACCAGACTGTGGTCCACAATACGGCTTGACCTTCCCCGGACACACATACTTTCACTTTTCTTTTTATCCTTTTTAGGTTTCTTTTCCACAGGCCCCTCGCGGCGGCCCGCTCATCGGTCCTTTCGAAGGACGGATACACCAAGGCAGAAAGTAGCACAGACGCGGGGGGGGGGGGGGAATTTCCAGATGTTTTTCTCGACGATCATTCTACCTATTTTCAGGACACACACGCAAGCTCCCCCTTGATCTTGGCATGTCAAATAGCCCGGGTGCTTATCGCACTATTTGTACAAATACGCTTTGACGTATCAATCTAACTATAATGAAAACAGTTTGCGGCCCAACTTACGTGACATTGGCTCACTACTTCAGTTTTTGCTATTCTTATCGATTGCACCCGTACACCTTGGTACATTTTAAATTGGCCAGGGGCTTCACTGCGCTCCATACTATGGAAACAAAGTCCGAACACTTTTACAGTACAGTTCGGCACCCCGAATTTTAGCATTATATTGGCTCTGAATCATGTCTTTGGTCAATAGTTCGGTTGCCCGGCTCCAGTGCTTACTACCTTACGTTTCGCTCTATCGGCTAGGGTAGTAAAGGGAGAACTACTGCGACTGTGTTTCTGGTTTATCCGAGCAAACACCTCAGTAGAGAAAGCCGAAAACTGACTGTCATGATGTGGCAAGAGCTGGTCAGCTATTCGGAGGTTCAAAATCTTTTGCGATTTTTTCCGCATTATGCGACGAATCGGCCTCTACCCGATCAGGTGTTTACAACACCCTAGTACGGATTACATACCAGCTAGGGGCTGCGCCTACATTACTATTGTCAAACTCCTATGGCTAAGTGAGGGTGATAAAGCCACATAGTCCGATTGCCTGGTTCGTTGCGCTAAACACCTCCTTCAAGGACCAAACTCTTGCATCAAGAGTGTTTAGATTCCATCCCGGACACCCCCGTACTACCTACATGGGGGCTGAAGCCGACGACTGGCCAACTCTCAGATTTAACAAAAACAGCCGCACAGGAGGCAAAATAATAAGCATTATATTACATATCAGCTTTGTTTCACCATACAGGACAGAATAACATGAATATATTCATTCAAAAGTAATATCCTTAGCACCTTGCCCCGCTACAATGCGGGATCCCTCCAGGACATCATCAAAATACCGCTCGGGCGTGCGGTGCTCCTTTCCAGCGAGCGGTCCCTCAATCGCGAGCTTGACGGCGTTCATCTTTGCCCACTTCACTTTGACACGGGCGAAGGCCATCCGCGCACCTTCGATGCAGACTGACCTCTTGATGATGTCAAGCCGGGGACAGGCATTGACCAGCCGCTTCACAAGCCCAAAGTAGCTGCTAGGCATGGCTTCGGCAGGCCATAGCCGGATTATCAAATCCTTCATGGCTAGTTCGGCCACCCTATGCAGTTTGACCAGCTGTTTTAGTTGATCGCTAAAGGGCACCGGATGTTCTGGTGCAAGGTATTGCGACCAGAACAGCTTCTCCGTCGTGCCCCCCTCTTCAGCTTGGAAGAACTCCGCAGCGTCGGCAACACTGCACGGTTAATCCACAAACGCTCCTGGAGAACTCAAAATCCGGGTTAGTAAGAGATACCTCCTCTTCACATACTTGCTCTGCATAATGATGGCCTTACCCACCACGATTTTTCTGGCTTCTTCGATTTCCTGGAGGGTGCCTTGGGCTTCAACCCGGGCATCTTGTGTGCTTTGGCGAGCCTTGGCGAGTTCGGTCCCTTGATCCGCAATACTGCGCTCCAAGGACTCGCATTTCTTCACGGTGTCCTGGAGCTCCTGTTGGACCTCACCAACTTTGGCCTCGTGTTTTTCACGGGCGGCTCGCTCCTTTGACGCTTTCTTTTGGGCCTCGGCCAGCGCCTTCTTGAGGGTCTCCACCTCGCTCGCCGCTCCTACAAATATCATGGCACTCTGATCAACACAAACAATTCATATCTCTCTATATCTGAGTAGGTCATCACATACCTCGCTTATCCTCTAGCTGTTTTCTTGCTTGGTCTAGCTCCTCCTCGGCCCGCTCCAGCCTCTGCTTCAGTCCGGAGACTTCGGCAGCATGAGAGGTCGCAACCAGCAACGACGCCTTCTTATTTTCACATAGACATGTATGGTTAGTCTCCTGCGAAAATACTTTGATCCTCAATCCGGCTTTTCTTTCCGAACACCGGACAGAGTCTCAGGGGCTACTGTCTATACCAGGGCATTCTTTTTACATAAATTGCGTCACATACCTCTCAACCATCGTACCCATAAGGATACGGTGTTCCTCAACAATGGAAGCACCTTGCAGCGCTTCCACCAGATTATCCGGTGCCTCTGGATGGACAGAGGTCACTGGCGGAATAGGCGCACCTCCTCCTTTTGAAGGAGGCTGCTTGCCTGATTCCGGAGCCATGTGGGTCTCCGGAATGGTATTCGGCTGGGGGGTGAATTGGATATGGCCCCCATCGCCAGTCTCCATGGGGATTTGCTCCCCCATGTGTCCGTTGGCCGAGGTTTCACCCCCTGGTGCCGCCCTAACGGCCTCCTGCGTCTCTCCCTGGCTCGGGGTCCTTTGGGACAACACATCGGTGTCATCCATGCCCTTGGGAGAAGAGGCCGCCGGAAGGGACCCGCTGTCCATCACCTTCGGATCCAACGAATTCCCCGAGGAGGAGGGTCGCCCGAGTTCGGAACGAGCCGGACTGCAGCGCATGATTCAATATGTTAAAACCATGAAGTAAAGGAACTGGATATGTATGCGCGTCTTTAATTACTTACGATTTGGCCATGGGCTCATCCCTGGGATGCCACTCGGCGCTGCTGTCGATGTCCCACGCAGAGTTGCCCATGAGGGAAACCTTCCCCTTCTTGGACACCTCTGCCTCCAGATGTGTGGAGGTCGTCCTTTTCTTCCTTCCCCCCTCGGGGGGAGAATTTCTTTCCTCCTCCTCCTCGTCGTCCTTGGTGGGGGAGGAGTGGGTCTCGGCGTCTTCGGACGTTGATACGTCTCCAACGTATCAATAATTTTGTTATTGTTCCATGCTATTATATTATCTATTTTGGATGTTTAATGGGCTTTATTATGCACTTTTATATTATTTTTGGGACTAACCTATTAACCGAAGGCTCAGTGCAAATTGCTGTTTTTTTATCTATTTCAGTGTTTCGCAGAAAAGGAATATCAAACGGAGTCCAAACAAAATAAAACCTTCGGGAGAGTTATTTTTGGAACAAACGCAATCCAGGAGACTTGCAGTGGACGTCAAGGAAGCAATGAGGAAGCCACAAAGGCAGGTAGGCGCGCCCCCACCCTCGTGGGCCCCTCGTGGCTCCACCGACCTACTTCCTTCGCCTATATATACTCATATACCCTGAAAACATCAGAGAGCATGAAGAAACCCTATTTCCACCACCGCAACCTTCTGTACCCGTGAGATCCCATCTTGGGGCCTTTTCCGGCGCTCCGCCGGAGGGGGATCGATCACGGAGGGCTTCCACATCAAAACCATAGCCTCTCCGATTATGTGTGAGTAGTTTACCACAGACCTTCAGGTCGATAGTTATTAGCTAGATGGCTTCTTCTCTCTCTTTGGATCTCAATACAAAGTTATCCTTGATCTTCTTGGAGATCTATTCGATGTAATTCTTTTTGCGGTGTGTTTGTCGAGATTCGATGAATTGTGGGTTTATGATCAAGATTATCTATGAACAATATTTGATTCTTCTATGAATTCTTTTATGCATGATTTAATATCTTTGCAAGTCTCTTCGAATTATCAGTTTGGTTTGGCCTACTAGATTGATCTTTCTTGCAATGGGAGAAGTGCTTAGCTTTGGGTTCAATCTTGCGGTGTCCTTTCCTAGTGACTGCAGGGGCAGCAAGGCACGTATTGTATTGTTGCCATCGAGGATAAAAAGATGGGGTTTATATCGTATTGCTTGAGTTTATCCCTCTACATCATGTCATCTTGCCTAATGCGTTACTCTGTTCTTATGAACTTAATACTCTAGATGCATGCTGGATAGCGGTCAATGTGTGGAGTAATAGAAGTAGATGCAAAATCGTTTCGGTCTACTTGTCGCGGACGTGATGCCTATATACATGATCATGCCTAGATATTCTCATAACTAAGCGCTTTTCGATCAATTGCTCGATAGTAATTTGTTCACCCACCATAATACTTATGCTATCTTGAGAGAATCCACTAGTGAAACCTATGGCCCCCGGGTCTATTTTCCATCAAATTATTTTCCTATCTATTTGCTATTTCTGCCGCCTTTTATGTTGCAATCTTTACATTCCAATCTATATCATAAAAATACCAGAAATATTTATCGTATTATCTTTATCATATCTCACTTTTGCAAGTGGCCTTGAAGGGATTGACAACCCCTTTATCGCGTTGGTTGCAAGGTTCTTGATTGTTTGTGCAGGTACGAGGGACTTGCGTGTAGTCTCCTACTGGATTGATACATTGGTTCTCAAAAACTGAGGGAAATAGTTACGCTACTTTGCTGTGTCACCCTTTCCTCTTCAAGGGAAAACCAACGCATGCTCAAGAGGTAGCAAGAAGGATTTCTGGCACTGTTGCCGGGGAGGCTTACACCAAGTCAAGTCAAGATTTGATCTCCCGCCAACGTGCGATTTCTGGCGCCGTTACCGGGGAGATCTACGCACATGTCAAGACATACCAAGTACCCATCACAAACTCTTATCCCTTGCATTACATTATTTGCCATTTGCCTCTCGTTTTCCTCTCCCCCACTTCACCTTTGCCGTTTTATTCGCCCTCTTTTTCGTTCGCCCTTTTTCTTGCTTCTTGTGTGCTTGTGTGTTGAATTGGTTGTCACGATGGCTCAAGACAATACTAAATTGTGTGATTTTTCCAATACCAACAACAATGATTTTCTTAGCACTCCGATTGCTCCTATTACCGATGCTGAATCTTGTGAAATTAATGCTGCTTTGCTGAATCTTGTCATGAAAGATCAATTCTCTGGCCTTCCTAGTGAAGATGTCGCTACACATCTAAACAACTTTGTTGATTTGTGTGATATGCAAAAGAAGAAAGATGTGGATAATGATATTGGTAAATTGAAGCTATTTTCGTTTTCTCTTAGAGATCGTGCTAAAACTTGGTTTTCGTCTTTGCCTAAAAATAGTATTAATTCATGGAATAAGTGCAAAGATGCTTTTATCTCTAAGTATTTTCCTTCCGCTAAGATCATCTCTCTTAGAAACGATATTATGATTTTTAAGCAACTAGATCATGAGCATGTTGCATAAGCTTGGGAGAGGATCAAATTAATGATACGTAATTGTCCTACTCATGGATTAAATTTATGGATGATCATACAAAAATTTTATGCCGGATTGAATTTTGCTTCTAGAAATCTTTTAGATTCGGCCGCGGGAGGCACTTATGGAAATCACTTTAGGAGAAGCTACTAAACTCCTAGATAATATTATGGTTAATTATTCTCAATGGCACACCGAAAGATCTACTAGTAAAAAGGTTCATGCTATAGAAGAAATTAATGTTTTGAGTGGAAAGATGGATGAACTTATGAAATTGTTTGCTAATAAGAGTGTTTCTTCTGATCCTAATGATATGCCTTTGTCTACTTTGATTGAGAATAATAATGAATCTATGGATGTGAATTTTGGTTGTTAGGTCTAATTTTGGTAACAACGCGTATAGAGGAAACTTTAATCCTAGGCCATTTCCTAGTAATTCCTCTAATAATTGTGGTAATTCCTACAACAACTCTTATGGAAATTTTAATAAGATGCCCTCTGATTTTGAGACTAGTGTTAAAGAATTTATGATTTCCCAAAAGAATTTCAATGCTTTGCTTGAAGAAAAATTGCCTAACATTGATGAGTTGGCTAGGAACGTGGATAGAATTTCTCTTGATGTTGATTCTTTGAAACTTAGATATATTCCACCTAAGCATGATATCAATGAGTCTCTCAAATCTATGAGAACCTCCATTAACGAGTGCAAAGAAAGAACCGCTAGGATGCGTGCTAAAAAATATTGCTTTATAAAAGCGTGTTCTTCTAGTTTTCATGATAATAAGGATGAAGATCTAAAAGTGATTGATGTGTCTCTGTCGGCGTTCTGGGAACGGGGGTCCCCAAACTTGCCTGCCTGCGGCCCATGGCGTGGCTATGCTAGAGGCCTGTACGACCCATCTTCATCAACAAGACATTCAAGACCCTCGCGAGGGGCCAAGCCTTGCGAGGCGGACGACGCAAGACCACCTCAGGAACTGCATCCCCAGGCAGGCTCCCGAGGAGCGGAGATATCAGGGCGGGGCAAACCTCGCGAGGCTTCCGTGACGTGAGCCATGACGATCGATGCCAGGCGGGCGCCAGGCGGGCGCCAGCGCGCGCAGCGTCCTTGTTTCCTCTTTGGTGCTAAGGAGGCAGGCGCAGGAGAGGAGTACCGAGGCAACTAGCAAAGGTTTCCATACTGGTACAACGAGACCGAAGACTAGCAGGACGGCAAGACGGAGGTCACCGTGGAGCCCAAGACGGCGTCACCCCAGAGCCTTTTGCAGGCGAAGACCACTTTTGTCAGGATAGCTTGTACTAGCTATCCCCTTTCAAATTCGCCCGCTGTTGTTGGCTCCCTTCCCGCTCAATATTTGGGGAGAGGACCAGGGCCTATATAAGTAGAGCTAGCCACCACCGTAGGGGATAACTCATTCAGAGCCATCTCACCCAGACAAGTTCGATAGGCACAAGGACACATCAACCTCAGGAGGTTGTTCTTCCCCTTGTACTGTTCTTCATCAGCCCAAGAGACAATCCACCACCACCATACACTGGAGTAGGGTATTACACCACAACGGTGGCCTGAACCAGTCTAAATCTCGTGTCTTTCTTTGTTGCGAGTGTGTCGAGTTCGTCCGCGAGATCTTAGTGAGCTATTGCGTGGATCGGTAGGAGGGAAAGAACTTCGCGCCCACCCCAGAGTTAGACCCTTAAGGGTTTTCCTGGAACCCCACATCCGACATTTAGCGCGCCAGGTAGGGGTGCCCCGTAGCTTCCCATCCATCGATCTGCGCTCCGCCCGCATGGCAGGCACCCTGTCGTCGCCTCCGACAGCCAGCATCGACCACGGGGCCACGGGGTTCCGAGCCCTGGCCCCGCCCTGCGGCGGGTGCAGTGGCCAACCAAGTTCAAGCCAGAGATGCCGCCGCGCTACGCCGGCGCGGCGGACCCAACGACTTTCCTACTAGCATACGAGGAAGCCATCCTCGAGGCCGGGGGCGACGACAAGGTCATGGCCAACTGGCTCCCCATGGCCCTCACCGGCGAAACACGCGCCTAGCTGCTCAACCTCCCGGGATCCACGGTGGCCTCCTGGGGGGAACTCCGCGACCTCTTCACTGCGGTGACGGCGCACCACGCAGTCGCAACCTTGTTGGGCGGCTCTCAAGCACCGCCTTCAGATCACCACGTCAAGCCGTTCCTCCGTTAGATTGGGGCTGATTCCAAGCGCCTGGGGGCTCCGCTGGGTTGGGCTGCAGCAGAGGCCGACCTCACCTTCAGCTCAGAAGACTGCCCCGGCTCTACCACCGGCTCGGGCAGGCTCCCAATGCTCTGCACGCCCACCATCTGCAACGTGGCTGTTACCAAGACCCTCATCGACGGCAGTGCAAGCCTCAAGTTGCTCTCCATAGAGGCCTTCAGCCTCCTTCACGTGCCACTCGAGCGGCTCAGCCTCAGAAAGCCTTTCTCAAGGGTTGGTGGCGGCGCAACCCACTCTCTGTGGCAGATCCGCCTCCCCGCCACCTTCGGCACGCGCGACAACTACCGCACCGAGCTGGTCGACTTCGACGTCGCCCGCATCGGCCTCCCGTACAACGCCATCCTCGGGTACCCAGCTCTTGCCCAGTTCATGGCAGCGACTCATCCGGCCTATAACCTCATGAAGATGCCTGGGAGCAAGGGCGTCCTCACCATCAAGGGGGACACCAAGGAGGCCATGACGGCGCTCAAGCTTGCCTTCAAGACTGCAGCGGCGGCGTAGCCCACCGGCGCCGGTACCCCCGAAGCCAAGGAGGCCGCGCCTACCAAGAAGAAGCAGTTGTTCACCCAAGACAAGGCGGAAACGAAGCAGGTGCCAGTCAATGAGGACGGACCCTCAGGAGCCACCTTCACCATAGGTGCCGACCTCGATTCCGTCCAAAAAGAGGCGCTGGTGAGATTCTTGCGCGCAAACAAGGACATATTCGCATGGAGCCCAATCAGCTGGTGGGAGTTCCGAGAGAGGTGATTCAGCATGACTTAAGGTTGTGCCCCAACATGCGCCCTGTCAAGCAACGAGTGAGGCGGCAACCCACGGAGAAGCAAGCATCCATTGTCTAGGAGACCCGCAAGCTGGAGGCGGCGGGTGGAGTTAATTGCATGTTGGTACCACACTTGCGCACCTACTCACGAATCAGTACCATTAGTCACTTTTTTGCCATGCAGTGCCAATTCTAAGCCTAAGTGTTGCAAAACAGACTAAGCCACGTATAAACACGTATTGACGATGTATCTGACCAGCGGGGCCCGCATGTCAACAGCCAACTTGGCATATTTTTTTGCACAAAACCCCTTTGTTATAAATTTAATCACTCAAAGCCGCGACCTTGCCGGAGCCTCGTCACTGGCTCGCCGGAGCCCCGTCGCCTCGACCTCGCCGGCCTCCCCTCGACGGAGCCCCGTCGCTGGCTCGCCGGAGCTCCGGGCCCCTCTTCCTGCTCCCACCCTGCTCCGCCCCAAACGACAGAGAATGGGTGCTCCCTCCACCGCGCCCTCCCCCTCCCCGCCAGCGCTGCCCGAGGCCTCCCCGCCGAACGACGAGACGCCACCCGAGGACTCCTCACCGGAGCTGCCGCCGCCGCTGCGGCTGCGCGGCGGCATGCAGTAGTACGCGTGGGGCCGGCGCGGCGCTGCCTCCCTCGTCGCGTGCCTCTCAGCCGCCGCACGGGTGTTGACTGCATCTCCGCCCGGCCATCGCGTGCGCACACGCCCGCTGCGCCGTCCCCTTTGCTCTCAGCTCCGGCCGCAGGTGGCAGGGGGCAGCCTGATTCCGGCGGCAAGTAGAGCAGAGGAGGTGTGCCACGGCCGGATCCGTTGTCGGGGCTTGTGTTGGAGGAAGGACTCGTCACGGTCAAGCCTGGGCCGCACTGGATCGGACGCCGGGAGGTGCGCTGGGAAGGGCCCTCCGCACGGCGGTGGCTCGCTGGCTCAGGACTCCCATCGTCTATTGGCCTGCTACCATGACGGGGAGGAAGGCCAGGACACTAGCAAGACGCAGAGAGGATGGACGGTCTCCGTCAAGGCATGGGAGGGAGAAGTGGGAGGCCCATGGAGGTACGGCGGCCTGAGGGGGAGAAGAAGGAAGTGGGTAATGGCCCGGTGGTTGGTGGCGACGGGGTCGCGCGGATCCGACGCCGGGTAGGTGCGGGAGGACTGCGACCGGGCCCGCCCCTACGCGGAGCTCTGGATGGGCACGCACCCGGCCGCGCCCTCCGCCGTGCTCCCCGGCGGCGAGCTGCTCGGCGCCTGGCTCGCGCGCCACCCCGCCGCGCTTGGCCCCGCCGTCGCCGCGCGCTGGGCCGGCGACCTGCCGTTCCTCTACGGCACCCACGCGTGATTAAATAAAAGTAAGGGTTGTTTTTGTAAAAGAGCATGCCACATCAGCCCTGACGCACGGGTCCCAGCGGTCAGATACACCGTCAATACGCGTTTATACGGCTGTCAGACTGTTTTGCAACACTTAGGCTTAGAGTTGGCACTGCACGGCAAAAAAAGTGACTAATGGTACTGATTCGTGAGTAGGTGCGCAAGTGTGGTACCAACATGCAATTAACTCCGGCGGGTGCCATTTGTGAGGTTCGGTATCCCACATGGCTGGCAAACCCCGTCGTAGTGCCGAAGAAAGGCGGGAAGGAACGGATGTGTGTCGATTTCATCAACCTTAACAAGGCCTGCCCCCAAGATCCGTTCCCGCTCCCACGCATCGATCAGATCGTCGACTCCACCGCCGAGTGCGACCTGCTATGCTTCCTGGATGCATTCTCAGGGTATCACCAGATAAAGATGGCGGTGGAAGATGTAGAGAAGACAGCCTTCCTGACCCCGTGTGGGGTGTACTGCTACACCTGCATGCCCTTCGGGCTGCGCAACGCGGGCGCGACCTTTCAGCGGCTGATGCACATCGCCTTGGGGCGGCAGCTCGGGAGAAACACAAAGGCCTATGTCGATGACATAGTGGTGAAGTCTTGGGAGGCGAGAACCTTGATTCAAGACTTGGAGGAGACCTTCGAGAGCCTGCGCCAGGTGAACTTGCGGCTTAACCCGGAGAAGTGTGTGTTCGGTGTCCCTTCCGGCAAGCTGCTGGGATTCCTCGTATCCCACAGGGGGATTGAGGCAAACCCGGAGAAGATCAAGGCCATCGAGGACATGAGCCCGTCGCAGACCCTCAAAGAGATGCAGAAGCTGGCGGGGCAAGTGACCGCGTTGGGGCGTTTCATCTCGAAGCTGGGAGAGCGCGCCTTACCCTTCTTCAAGCTCATGAAGAAGAAGGGCCCGTTCAAGTGGACGCCGGAGGCCGACCGAGCCTTCCAAGACCTCAAGAAATACCTGACCAGCCCTCCGGTGATGGTGGCACCACGTCCTCTCGAGCCCTTAGTGCTCTACCTTGCCGCTAGCCCGTACTCTGCCAGCGCAGCGCTGTTGGCGGTTCGGGAGGAGCACCAGGCCAAGGGCGCGCTCCACCAGGTTACAGCTGAAATGCCGCAAGGTCAGGGAGGCGCCGCGGGAGCTGCAACAGCATCGACACAGGACAAAGCCTGGCAGGACGGCGTCACAGAAATCCCTGTAGGCCACCAGGTATCAGGAGTTTCACCACCTTAGGAGGCGTCCGGGCCCCCGCAAGACACAAGCCTCGCCAACGCGCCAGCCCTTGTCAAGCACCCGGTGTATTTTGTCAGCACGGTGTTGCGGGACGCAAGGGCACGATACCCCATGCCCCAGAAGCTCCTGCTCGCGCTCTTGGTGGCCTCACGCAAGCTGCGGCACTACTTCCAGGGCCACCCCATCAAGGTCGTCTCGGCCTACCCATTGGAGAGGGTGCTCAGGAGCCCCAACTCAGCTAGAAGGGTCGCCGAGTGGAACATCGAGCTGCAAGCATTCCAGTTAGAGTTCAACACTACCAGGGTCATGAAGGGGGCCGCGCTCGCTGATTTTGTAGCAGAATGGACGGATGCCCCGACACTTGAAGAAGGCGAAGACCGATCCACCTCACCAGGGAGCGAGGCATCGCATGGTTGGGTCATGTACTTTGATGGCGCCTTCACGCACCAAGGCGCAGGGGCTGGAGCAGTACTAATCTCGCCCACCCAGGATAAGCTCTATTATGCCGTGCAACTCTGCTTTTAGCATGGCGAGAAGGTCTCCAACAACATTGCAGGATACGAAGGCCTCATAGCTGGCCTAAAGGCCACGACAACTCTGGGGGTGAAGCGCCTTACCATTAGAGGCGACTCGCAGCTCCTCGTTAACTTCTCCAACAAAGTATGCGAGCCAAAGGACGAGCATATGGAGGCATATCTCGCGGAGGTGCACAAGATGGAGAAGCACGTGCCCCGGGGCACCCACAAGGAAGCCGACGACATCGCCAGGAGAGCATCCAAGCGACAGCCACAGGAGCCCGGTGTCTTTCAGGAACGGCTCTTCTTCAAGCCATCGGCGACACCACCACTTTCAAGCACAGCTCAGCCTCGGGAGGAACTTCCACAGCCTCCTGCCTCAGGAGCCCCGGCCTGTGGCCCGACCTTAGGAGCTCGCTTGCTCTTGGCGCTTGAACCTCAGGAGGGATGCTGGACCAAGGAATTCAAGGAGTATCTGATTCAAGGGGCGCTGCCAGAGAAGGAGGAAGATGCATGGTGTGTGGTTCGGCAAGGCACGGCGTACTGCATCCAGGATGGTGAGCTGTACAGGAAGCGGCCAAACGACGTTTCCTTGCGCTGCATTTCCAGGGACCAGGGGAATGAGCTACTAACTGACGTACACGGTGGTGACTGCAGGCACCACTCGTCGTCACGGACCCTCGTCAGCAAAGTATTCCACAGTGGGTTCTACTGGCCCACTGCGCTCAACGACGCAGCTGAGCTGGTGAAGTCCTGCGAAGCCTGCTAGTTCCACACCAAGCAAATTCATCAGCTGGCTCAGGGCCTCCAGACCATTCTGCTCACGTGGCCGTTCGCGGTCTGGGGGCTGGACATCTTGGGCCCGTTCCCACGAGCGCCAGGGGGCTACCGCTACCTCTACATCGCCATCGACAAATTCACCAAGTGGGCGGAAGTGGAAGCCGTCTGCACCATCCCAGCTGGCTCTCCTGTCAAATTCATCAAGGGCCTCGTGAGCTGCTTTGGGGTCCCCAACCGCATCATCACAGATAATGGCTTGCAGTTTACTAGTAACCTCTTCAAAACCTAATGTGCTAACCTTGGAACGCAGATCTACTACGCTTCGGTGGCGCACCCCAGGAGCAATGGTCAGGCCGAGCGCGCCAACGCAAAGGTCCTGAGGGGCATCAAGACCAAGACCTTCAAGAAGAAGCTCGAGGCCTATGGAAGGGGCTGGTACAACGAGCTCCAGTCCGTGCTGTGGCCCATCCGCACCGCCGCCACCAAGCCAATGGGTGAGACCCCATTCTTCCTTGTCTACGGAGCTGAAGCGGTCCTCCCTCACGAGGTAAAGCATCGCTCCGCACGGGTCCTGGCGTTCGATGAAACACAGCAGGACGCCACGCGGGGGATGGACCTCGTGCTGGGGGAGGAACGACGTCGCGAATCCGCACTGAGGGCGGCAAGGTACCAGCAAGTGCTGCGGCGATGACACTGCCGCAACATCCGCTCCAGGACGCTCGAGACGGGTGACCTCGTCCTGAGGCGGGTCCTCTCCAGGGAAGGGCTGCATAAGCTTTCACCCATCTGGGAGGGCCCGTTCAAGGTCCTCCACATCTCCAGGCTTGGCGCCGTGCGCCTGGAGACACAGGACGGGATCCAGAATGCCTGGAACATCCAGCACCTCCGGAAGTTCTACCCATGAAGCAAGGCCCAGAGCCTGTGAAGAAAGGCCTAGAGCCTGTGAAGAAGGCCCGGTGCCTTTGAAGCATCGCCGCCCGTGACACTCTCACGTAATAATGAGTGGGGCTGTACACGCCCCGGAGTCTCAGGAGCACCGGCCTCAGGCCCTGGGGCTCCCGCCCACGCCTAGTGGCAGCACTTAGGTCCGCGCTGGTGAGAAGACTTGAAGACTAGACTAGGTGCCGGACGCGGCTTTTCATTTGCTTTCCGTAGTTGGCTCACTTTTCCTTAATCGAAGTTTGCTTTTGGTGTTCCTTGCTGATTCGATTCCCTCGCCTCTTACCGCATTTTCCGGCTCTGGTTCGCTCGTGTTCTCTCTCTCGCATACCTCGCGAGGGGGCTAGGCAGGTGCCCTCGCGAGCATTTTTCTCCTCTCTGCCTTCTCGCGAGCCACCCTCGTTCAAGCCCAAAAACTGGCGTATCTCTCCTAGTCCGTGCCCCTTGGGTACTGCGATACAAAGCGCCAGGTCAAGGCTTGGGTGGACGGCAAATCTTCTAGCGCACCTCCTAACGATTTTTTGTAGTTCCTGAGCAAACACAGACCATCAGGTCAGGATGGACACTAGGAAACAAACGCCTCATAAGGAAGAGGGCGTACCGAAGGCACTCGGTTAAGTTATCTTTGCGCAAAATAACAACACGGCACGGGAACAACACACACAGTGCGATAACCAAGGAACCAGAGTTCGATAAACGCCCCTCTGGGCCCATGCTGGTTTCATTTTTGATGCAGGAAAAAGAGCAAAACAAAAGCGGCGTTGCAGCAATCCGCGGAGGCAGGCCCCTAGCGACACCCCGAGCCTAGCCAGACCCTTCCTCGCGCTTCACGGAGGCGCGCGAGACGAGATGACCCGCTGCCGCCTTCAAAGCGGGCGCGGCGGCTGGTCGTAGCCACCACTATTGGAGCTGTCGCCTGAGGAAGAGCCGCCGTAGCTGGACGAGACACGGTCGCCACCGAGGGCAGGCTCGCCCTCATCCTCGTCGCGACCATCACCAAGGCCGAGCACGTCCTCACCGTCGTTCGCCTCGGGGCAACACCCGGCGCGGCGACCATCTTCCCCAAACACCCTCACATAGAGGGTCGATCCACCATTGTACTTGAAGTGGAGGGTGCACCGCCAGCCAAGGCCGCGCACGCGGGCCAACGTTTGCCAGCCGCGGGCCAGGGCTATGTTGCCCGCGGCAGAAGTCTCGACCGCGACCCAAGAGGCCTTGCTGCAGCAACCATCCGCCTGCAACCAGAGCCCGCTTGGACCAGAGGTCGGCAGTTGCCGGCCGGGTTCTCCGACCAGACGACGAACTCCGGCGACACGTCCGCCAAATGGAAGCGCGGACTGGGAGGCCGCGCCACCATAGCACGCCTCCGTTCATCAACTGGACCGCCATGGCTGGGACGACCCCCTCCGCGTGCCGCGGCGGGGGTCGCGACGTGCTTGCATGGATGACCGCGTCTGCGCTTGGGCGCCGGGGAGCCGGGCCCCTCGCGAGGGGCCTTCCCCTTCTCGGCGGCTGAGAACTTCCTTCGTGGCGCCATTGGTGGCGCTGCTAGCAATGGAGCGAGGAGGAAGAATCAAGCGAGCAAGGAAGAGATGGGCGACGGGGGCTCTGCCCCTCCCATTTATAGCGGAAGAAGGCCAACCGGCGCCTCCCACGATCATAGGTAATGATGGTTTTCCTTGCATGTCGCAGGGACTTTTCAAGTCGAGCAGTTGCCGAGGCAGCATGGGGAAGTGGAGATGCCCACGTCCAATCAACCGCCACACGTCAACCGAGGCCGCAGGCTTTTGGGGCCCGCGGCGTTCCGTACATGACCATTGCCTTCGCCGTGAAGCCAAGCCCGAGCGCACCTTGGGCCCGAGGGCTACTGTCGGCGTTCTGGGAACGGGGGTCCCAAACTTGCCTGCCTGTGGCCCACGGCGTGGCTATGTGAGCAGGCCTGTACGGCCCATCTTCATCAACAAGGCATTCAAGAACCTCGCGAGGGGCCAAGCCTTGCGAGGCGGACGACGCAAGACCACCTCAGGAACTGCATCCCCAGACAGGCTCCCGAGGAGCAGAGATATCAAGGCGGGGCAAACCTCGCGAGGCTCCCGAGACGTGAGCCATGACGATCGATGCTAGGCGGGTGCCAGCGCGCGCAGCGTCCTTGTTTCCTCTTTGGTGCTAAGGAGCCAGGCGCAGGCGCGGAGTACCGAGGCAACTAGCAAAGGTTTCCATACTGGTACAACGAGACCGAAGACCAGCAGGACGGCAAGACGGAGGTCACCGTGGAGCCCAAGACGGCGTCACCCCAGATCCTTTTGCACGCGAAGACCACTTTTGTCGGGATAGCTTGTACTACTAGTCCCCTTTCAAATTCGCTCGCTGTTGTTGGCTCCCTTCCCGCTCAATATTTGGGGAGAGGACGAGGGCCTATATAAGTAGAGCTAGCCACCACCGTAGGGGATAACTCATTCAGAGCCATCTCACCCACACAAGTTCGACAGGCACAAGGACACATCAACCTCAGGAGGTTGTTCTTCCCCTTGTATTGTTCTTCATCAGCCCAAGAGGCAATCCACCACCACCACACACTGGAGTAGGGAATTACACCACAGCGGTGGCCTGAACCAGTACAAATCTCGTGTCTTTCTGTGTTGCGAGTGCGTCGAGTTCGTCCGCGAGATCTTAGTGAGCTAGGGCGTGGATCGGTAGGAGGGAAAGAACTTCGCGCGCACCCCAGAGTTCGAACCTTAAGGGTTTTGCCGGAACCCCACATCCGACATTTGGCGCGCCAGGTAGGGGTGCACCGTAGCTTCCCATCTGTCGATCTGCGCTCCGCCCGCATGGCAGGCATCCCGTCATCGCCTCCGACGGCCAGCATCGACCACGGGGCCGCGGGGTTCCGAGCCCTGGCCCCCGCCCTGCGGCGGGTGCAGTGGCCAACGAAGTTCAAGCCGGAGATGCCGCCGCGCTACGACGGCGCGGCGGACCCAACGGCTTTCCTGCTAGCATACGAGTAAGCCGTCCTCGAGGCCGGGGGCGACGAGAAGGTCATGGCCAACTGGTTCCCCATGGCCCTCGCCGGTGAACCACGCGCCTGGCTGCTCAACCTCCCGGGATCCACGGTGGCCTCCTGGGGGGAACTCCGCGACCTCTTCACTGCTCGCTACGCAGTGCCGGTGCACCACGCAGTCGCAGCCTTGCTGGGTGGCTCTCAAGCACCGCCTTCAGATCGCCATGTCAAGCCGTTCCTCCGTCAGATTGGGGCCGCTTCCAAGCGCCCGGGGGCTCCGCCGGGTTGGGCTGCAGCAGAGGCCGATCTCACCTTCAGCTTAGAAGACCACCCCGACTCTACCACCGGCTCGGGCAGGCTCCCAATGCTCTGCACGCCCACCATCTGCAACGTGGCTGTTACCAAGACCCTCATCGATGACGGTGCAGGCCTCAACCTGCTCTCCGTAGAGGCCTTCAGCCTCCTTCACGTGCCACTCGAGCGGCTCAGCCTCAGCAAGCCTTTCTTAGGGGTTGGTGGCGGCGCAGCCCACTCTCTGGGGCAGATTCACCTCCCCGTCACCTTTCACACATGCGACAACTACCGCACTGAGCTGGTCGGCTTCGATGTCGCCCGCATCGGCCTCCCGTACAACGCCATCCTCGGGTACCCAGCTCTGGCCCAGTTCATGGCAGCGACTCATCCGGCCTATAACCTCATGAAGATGCCTGGGAGCAAGGGCGTCCTCACCATCAAGGGGGACACCAAGGAGGCCGTGATGGCGCTCAAGCTTGCCTTAAAGACTGCAGCGGCGGCGCAGCCCGCTGGCGCCGGTACCCCCAAAGCCAAGGAGGCTGCGCCTACCAAGAAGAAGCAGCTGTTCAACCAAGACAAGGTGGAAACCAAGCAGGTGCCAGTCAATGAGGACGGACCCTCAGGAGCCACCTTCACCATAGGTGCCGGCCTCGATTCCGTCCAAGAAGAGGCGGTGGTGAGGTTCTTGCGCGCAAACAAGGACATATTTGCATGGGAGCCCAATCAGCTGGTGGGGGTTCCGAGAGAGGTGATTCAGCATCACTTAAGGGTATGCCCCAACATGCGCCCTGTCAAGCAACGAGCGAGGCGGCAATCCAAGGAGAAGCAAGCCTTCATCGTCCAGGAGACCCGCAAGCTGGAGGCGGCGGGTGCCATTCGTGAGGTTCGGTATCCTAGATGGCTGGCAAACCCCGTCGTAGTGCCGAAGAAAGGCGGGAAGGAACGGATGTGTGTCGATTTCACCAACCTTAACAATGCCTGCCCCCAAGATCCGTTACCGCTCCAACGCATCGATCAGATCATCGACTCCACCGCCGAGTGCGACCTGCTATGCTTGCTGGATGCGTTCTCAGGGTATCACCAGATCAAGATGGCGGTGGAAGATGTAGAGAAGACAGCCTTCCTGACCCCGTGTGGGGTGTACTGCTACACCTGCATGCCCTTCGGGCTGCGTAACCCAGGCGCGACCTTTCAGCGGCTGATGCACATCGCCTTGGGGCGGCAGCTCGGGAGAAACACAGAGGCCTATGTTGACTACATAGTGGTGAAGTCTCGGGAGGCGAGAACCTTGATTCAAGACTTGGAGGAGACCTTTGAGAGCCTGCGCCAGGTGAACTTGCGGCTTAACCCGGAGAAGTGTGTGTTCGGTGTCCCTTCCGGCAAGCTGTTGGGATTCCTCGTATCCCACAGGGGGATCGAGGCGAACCCGGAGAAGATCAAGGCCATGGAGGACATGAGCCCGCCGCAGACCCTCAAAGAGATGCAGAAGCTCGCGGGGCGAGTGACCGCATTGGGGCGTTTCATCTCCAAGTTGGAAGAGCGCGCCTGACCCTTCTTCAAGCTCATGAAGAAGAAGGGCCCGTTCAAGTGGACGCCGGAGGCCGACCGAGCCTTCCAAGACCACAAGAAATACCTGACCAGCCCTCCGGTGATGGTGGCACCACGACCTCTCGAGCCCTTAGTGCTCTACCTTGCCGCTACCCCGTACTCTGCCAGCGCAGCGCTGGTGGCGGTTCCGGAGGAGCATCAGGCCAAGGGCGCGCTCCACCAGGTTACAGCTGAAATGCCGCAAGGTCAGGGAGGCGCCGCGGGAGCTGCAACAACATCGATAGAGGACCAAGCCCGGCAGGATGACGTCACAGAAACCCCTGTAGGCGACCAGGCATCAGGAGTTTCACCACCTCAGGAGGCGTCCGGGCCCCCGCAAGACACAAGCCTCGCCAATGCGCCAGCCCTTGTCGAGCACCCGGTGTATTTTGTCAGCACGGGGTAGCGGGATGCAAGGGCACGATACCCCATTCCTCAGAAGCTCCTACTCGCACTCTTGGTGGCCTCACGCAAGCTGCGGCACTACTTCCAGGGCCACCCCATCAAGGTCGTCTCGGCCTACCCATTGAAGAGGGTGCTCAGGAGCCCCAACTCAGCTGGAAGGGTCGCTGAGTGGAACATCGAGCTGCAAGCATTCCAGTTAGAGTTCAGCACTACCAGGGTCATCAAGGGGGCCACGCTCGCTGATTTTGTGGCAAAATGGACGGATGCCCCGACACTTGAAGAAGGCGAAGACCGATCCACCTCTCCAGGGAGCGAGGCACCGGACGGTTGGGTCATGTACTTCGATGGCGCCTTCGCGCACCAAGGCGCAGGGGCTGGAGTAGTACTAATCTCGCCCACTCAGGATAAGCTCTATTACGCCGTGCAACTCTGCTTTCAACATGGCGAGAAGGTCTCCAACAACATCGCAGAATACGAAGGCCTCATAGCTGGCCTGAAGGCCACGACAGCTCTGGGGGTGAAGCACCTTACCGTTGGAGGCGACTCGCAGCTCCTCGTCAACTTCTCCAACAAAGTATACAAGCCAAAGGACGAGCATATGGAGGCATACCTCGCGGAGGTGCGCAAGATGGAGAAGCAGTTCTCGGGCTTGGAGCTGCAGCACGTGCCCCGGGGTACCAACAAGGAAGCCGATGACACCGCCAGGAGAGCATCCAAGCGATAGCCACAAGAGCCCGGTGTCTTTGAGGAACGGCTCTTCAAGCCATCGATGACACCACCACTTTCAAGCACAGCTCAGCTTCGGGAGGAGCTTCCACAGCCTCCTGCCTCAGGAGCCCCGGCCTGTGGCCCGACCTCAGGAGCTCGCTTGCTCTTGGCGCTTGAACCTCGGGAGGGATGCTGGACCAAGGAATTCAAGGAGTATCTGATGCAAGGGGCGCTGCCAGAGAAGGAGGAGGATGTAGAGCGTGTGGTTCGGCATGCCACGACGTACTGCATCCAGGATGGTGAGCTGTACAGGAAGCGGCCAAACGATGTTTCCTTGCGCTGCATTTCCAGGGACCAGGGGAAGGAGCTGCTAACTGACATACACGGTGGTGACTGCGCGCACCACTCGTCGTCACAGACCCTCGTCGGCAAAGTATTCTGCAGTGGGTTCTACTGGCCCACTGCGCTCAATGACGCAACTGAGCTCGTGAAGTCCTGCGTAGCCTGCCAGTTCCACGCCAAGCAAATTCATCAGCCGGCTCAGGGCCTCTAGACCATTCCGCTCACGTGGCCGTTCGCGGTTTGGGGGCTGGACATCTTGGGCCCGTTCCCACGAGTGCCAGGGGGCTACCGCTACCTCTACGTCGCCATCGACAAGTTCACCAAGTGGGCAGAAGTGGATGCTGTCCGCACCATCCCAGCCGGCTCTGCTGTCAAGTTCATCAAGGGCCTCGTGAGTCGCTTCGGGGTCCCCAACCGCATCATCACAGATAACGGCTCGCAGTTTACTAGTAACCTCTTCAAAACCTACTGTGCTAACCTTGGAACGCAGATCTGCTATGCTTCGGTGGTGCACCCCAGGAGCAATGGTCAGGCCGAGCGTGCCAACGCAGAGGTCCTAAGGGGCCTCAAGACCAGGACCTTCAAGAAGAAGATCGAGGCCTGTGGCAGGGGCTGGTACGACGAGCTCCAGTCCGTGTTGTGGTCCATCCGCACCACCGCCACCAAGCCAACGGGCGAGACCCCATTCTTCCTTGTCTACGGAGCTGAAGCGGTCCTCCCTCACGAGGTCAAGCATCGCTCCGCACGGGTCCTGGCGTTCGATGAAACACAGCAGGACGCCACGCGGGGGATGGACCTCATGCTCGGGAGGAACGACGTCGCGAAGCCGCACTGAGGGCGGCAAGCGTGCGGCGATTCCACTGCCACAACATCCGCTCCAGGACGCTCAAGACGGGTGACCTCATCCTGAGGCGGGTCCTCTCCAGGGAAGGGCTGCATAAGCTTTTACCCATGTGGGAGGGCCCGTTCAAGGTCGTCCACATCTCCAGGCCTGGCGTCGTGCGCCTGGAGACACAGGACGGGATCCAGAATGCCTGGAACATCCAGCACCTCTGGAAGTTCTACCCATGAAGCAAGGCCCAGAGCCTGTGAAGAAAGGCCCAGAGCCTGTGAAGAAGGCCCGGTGCCTGTGAAGAATCACCGTCCGTGACACTCTCACGTAATAATGAGTGGGGTTGTACACGCCCCGGACTCTCAGGAGCGCCGGCCTCAGGCCCTAGGGCTCCTGCCCACGCCTAGTGGCAGCACTTAGCTCCGCGCTGGTGAGAAGACTCGAAGACTAGACTAGGTGCCGGATGCGGCTTTTCATTTGCTTTCCGTAGTTGGCTCGCTTTTCCTTAATCGAAGTTTGCTTTTGGTTTTCCTTGCTGATTCGATTCCCTCGCCTCTTACCACATTTTCCGGCTCTAGTTCGCTCGTGTTCTCTCTCTCGCATACATCGCGAGGGGGCTAGGCAGGTGCCCTCGCGAGCATTTTTCTCCTCTTTGCCCTCTCGCGAGCCACCCTCGTTCAAGCCCAAAAACTGGCGCATCTCTCCTAGTACGTGCCCCTCGGGTACTGCGATACAAAGTGCCAGGTTCAGGCTTGGGTGGACGGCAAATCTTCTAGCGCACCTCCTAACGAATTTTTGCAGTTCCTGAGCAAATATAGACAATCAGGTCAAGATGGACACGAGGAAACAAACGCCTCATAACGAAGAGGGCGTACCGAAGGCACCAGGTTAAGTTATCTTTGCGCAAAATAACAACACCGCGCGCGAACAACACGCACAGTGCGATAACCAAGGAACCACGGTTCGATACACGCCCCTCGGGGCCCATGCTGGTTTCATTTTTGTTGCAGGAAAAAGAGTAAAACAAAAGCGGCATTGCAGCGATCCGCGGAGGCAGGCCCCTAGCGACACCCCAAGCCTAGCCAGACCCTTCCTCGCGCTTCACGAAGGCGTGCATGACGAGATGACCATCACCAAAGCCGAGCACGTCGCCGGAGCTGGAGCTGTCGCCGGAGGAAGAGCCGCTGTAGCTGGACAAGACACGGTCGCCACCAAGGGCAGGCTCGCCCTCATCCTCGTCGCGACCGTCACCAAGGCCGAGCATGTCCTCACCGTCGTTCGCCTCGGGGCAGCACCCGGTGCAGCGACCATCTTCCCCAAACACCCTCACATAGAGGGTTGATCCACCATTGTACTTGAAGTGGAGGGTGCACCGCCTGCCAAGGCCGCACGCGCGGGCGAAAGTCTGCCAGCCGCGGGCCAGGGCTATGTTGCCTGCGGCGGAAGTCTCGACCGCGACCCAAGAGGCCTTGCTGTAGCAACCATCCGCCTGCAACCAAAGCCCGCCTGGACCAAAGGTCGGCAGTTCGTCGACGAAGAAGCGCGGGAGCTGGAGCCTGTTGCCGGCCGGGTTCTCCGACCAGACGACGAACTCCGGCGACACCTCCGCCGAACGGAAGCGCGGACGAGGAGGCCGCGCCACCATAGCATGCCTCCCTTCGTCAACTGGACCGCCATGGCTGGGACGACCCCCTCCCCGTGCCGCGGCGGGGGTCGCGACGTGCTTGCGCGGACGACCGCGTCCGCGCTTGGGCGCCGAGGAGCCGGGGCCCTCACGAGGGGCCTTCCCCTTCTCGGCGGCAGAGAACTTCCTTCGTGGTGCCATTGGTGGCGCTGCTAGCAATGGAGCGAGGAGGAAGAAGCAAGCGAGCAAGGAAGAGATGGGCGATGGGGGCACCGCCCCCTCCCCATTTATAGCGGAAGAAGGCCAACCGGCGCCTCCCACGATCACAGGTAATGTTGGTTTTCCTTGCATGTCGTGGGGACTTGTCAAGTCGAGCAGTTACCGAGGCAGCGTGGGGAAGTGGAGACGCCCACATCCAATCAACCGCCATGCGTCGACCGAGGCCGCAGGATTTTGGGGCCCGCGGTGTTCTGTACTTGACACTTGTGTCACGACCGGATTTTTGGGATATAAATTCCCAGAAAAACGGCCTGTGTGCTCACCAGCCCCAGGATTACTGTTAGCTGATGAGGTACCAACTTGATACAAGAAAAATCCAAGCAAGTACAAAGATATGTAGTACAAGACCATTGAGGCCTAGGAGTACAACACTTGGTTTCTAATGGTAGAGGGCGGAAGCGGTTGGATACATCTGCGACTATGGGACTCCATTTCCCACAAGAACAGCTGACCAGGATAACTCCTATCTTCGCGAGGCTGCACATGACAACACGTAGGTTCCGAGGTTGTCACCGCGATGCTTATCTCCAAGCAAGGAATCTGGCCAAGACAATAGCCAGGGACAAGCCAGTGAGTACGTTTGAATGTACTCGCAAACATTAAGAACACGGGTACAATATATCAAACATGCTCCGGGTTAATAAGATGATCACACATCTGTCACGAAATATGCGAAAGACCATGATGCACACATCTGGTTAAAATATTCCAAAATAAAATACTGGGTGCCAAACGAGGGTCTGAATGACTCCTCGAGAGGAAACTGCGAGAATAATAATGCTGGTGCCAAACGAGTGTCTGAATGACTCCTCGAGAGGAAACTGCGAGAATAATAATGCTGGTGCCAAACGAGTGTCTGAATGACTCCTCGAGAGGAAACTGCAGGAATAGTAATACTGGTGCCAAACGAGGGTCTGAATGACTCCTCGAGAGGAAACTGCAAGAATAATAATGCCGCAGTTGGGCGTCGGGGCGACACCAGAAAAAGGGCTTATAAGAGTTAAATGAACAACAAGCATGCCACAGTCAGGCGTCTGAGCGACACCACAGAAAGGGCTTATAAGAGAATAATCACAGTGAGTATTCAGGAGGTAGAACCATACCAGGGATACCAAAAAAGAATACATAATAAAAATGGTTAATCCAGAAATAATGAAGATCACAATCCATATGTGCCACAATCATAAACAATATTCAGCTCAGTCGTTTCTCCATCCAAAAACCGATAATATAGTCTAGTCGAAACGTATCTCCATTCGAATACCGTTACTGAGCTCTAGCTAATTCGTTCTCCATCCGAAAACCGTCAGTGAGTTCTAGTTAAACCGTTCTCCATCCGAATACCGTTACTAGTTTCAACTCAGACTGTGGTCTTTACTCAAGAACATGACTATCCAACAGGATATATCCTCTGCAGAGGGAGTACCATTTTCCACGAGTAACGGGTTTACTTAGTCCCTCAGGACTAATTCCGTCTACGGTCTTTTAATTGAAAACACGCCTGACCTGCACACACCAGCTTAACTCACCAGTGTCTGGAATCACCCACGACACCTGCCAAGCAAAACTCTAAGTGGGGAGGCTACAACCTCGACATAGCATGGGATCACAAAATTTATAACGCGCGCACACTAGGGGAGCTACCCCCCTCGGCTCCAACCGGAAACACCCATGCCCCCGGACCAGGTGGCATGCCTACCGGTGGCCTCCGGTATCTTCCACCAAGGCCTCTCTGTACGGTGTGTGCTTTGGTAAGGGGTTGACAACTTACTGAACCATACCCTGTCCCCTGCAGGGACAAGTGGTGGTACCAACAAATAAGGAAGCTATTGATCAAGACTCGATCTACAACCGACTAAGGTGGTCCAAGAATCCTCCAACAATATTACAACTAGTGAAATAAATCACCACTCCTCGAGCCTCACCATGCCATGCCGGACATACTCATCTCGACGAGGGACTAGGGACAAGCTCGTGTCTACCCAAGACCACGACTTTCCCGGCTTCCTACCGGTATGCATGAGAAGTTCACGAGGATGATCCAAATCACTAATGTATCCATTGCTGACCACAAAACAACTCCAAAGTGTACTCATGCACGAGACTACATCGATACATAAGGCAAACGCATACTCCAAGTCAAAAGGGTGTTGTGATCGAATCAGAACACCACAACAAAATATTATGCCAGAGTTCAGAATGCTTGCCTTCAAGAGTATGCAAAGGATGCACTTATTGGAAGCTTTCCTTTTTCTCCAAAAATCCTATTTTGCAAAATACACAAATAACAAATATTTCAAACACAGTACCAAAAATTGTCTCAAATATTTTTGAAATAAATCTTAAAATAAACTAGATGAAATTTGAGAGAGGTAGGAAAAAGAATCATCTCTTTTGCGGTTTTATTTTAAAAGTTATAGCCAGTCAAAGTTTGGTCAAACCTCTGTTTTTAAATAAAACCAGAAAAGAAAACGATTCAGAAGAAAATACGCTTTCGCAGTCGAGGAGACGCACTCGGGAGTTTGCGCCTTCACTTAAACAGAGAGAGAACGGCCGCGCGGGTCACTGAAAGTGGGTCCAGGGGGCCCACTAGTCAGGTTTGACCGTTCTTCCCTCCTTCTCCTCTCTTCTGCCCGACGGGAGCGAGGCTCTGGCGATCGCCGTCGACGAACGACAGCACCTCACGGGCATCCAAGGGCGGGGATGGAACGGCTAGACCGAGGCGGTCCCTTAGGTGGTTGCTGGGTCGTCGGAGGTGGAAGGAGTCGCCGGCGGCGAGCTCCGCGGCGGAGAGGGCTACGGTGGCGAAGTGACTTTTGTGCTCCGGTGGCCTCCGACCGAAGTTGGGTAGCTCGGCAGCCCCGCAAGGACCAGAGGGAGCTACTGGTGGCGTTGGTTGGGCGAAAGGGTGGTTGGTTGCGACGAATCGCACCGAAGCTTAGCGGCGGCCGAACTGGCCGGAGTTGGAGAGGACGGTCCTCTCCGGTCAATCTACTGCTAGGGGAGCTCTACGGGGAGGGTCTGATGTCGCCTGAGTGCTCGGAGGGGCTCGGGGTTCCCTTTAAATAGGCGCTCGAGGCTGGCTCCCGCAGTGGCCGAGGATAAGATCGCCGGCGACCACTTTTCTGTAGTTGCAGGGCATCGTGGCGGCGACGAAAGCGTGCCGACGAGCGGGAGGATAAGCACGGCCTGTGCTCTGGGGCAGCTGGCGTGCGCTGGTGGTTTGGGCGGCGCCGTCCGCGGCGGAATCCGCTGCCGACGCCGGCGTGCTGCCAAGGCGGCGCTGCAGGGTGCCAGGGAGAGCTTGGAGTGTACTGGTGAGAGGGCGAGTGCCTGGCGTGGTTCGGCAGGCGAGCAGGGGCCAGAGATGGGACGCGACGAGGGCGGCAGAGCGGCGCGTCGGCTTAGTGCGCGCGCGTGCAAAACGTGCGCTCTGGGCGCGCCCAGAGCACGCACGGCACCTGCTCGACGAAATGCCAGTGCGATCTAGAGCGCGAGGGTGGAGCTGGCAAAGAACAGAACAAGGGTAGGGGTGGCTAGGAGTTCAGTGGACAAGGTTGCTGGGTCAGTGGAACAATATCTCAGTGCAAACAAAGAACTCATGCCAAAACAGACTGTGCACACCAGGTGTTCGAGAAAATGCCAAGTGTACTTAGGCAACTCTTGGAGTGGCCAAAATCTCCAGATCAGTGTCTCTTTAGATGCAGGAGATGATGGTAAGATCACTTGGGCAAAACCAGAAACTTGTTAGTGCAAGAATTTGAGAAAACCAGTTTTGGGCAGAAACTAAAGGCTGACATTGTATGCACCAAAAATATGCCAATGGGTCTAATCTCCTGGACTTAAGAGTTTTGAAGGGAGGGCTACAAGTAGGAAAAAGCTCAAGGTTAATAGAGCAAGGAAAAATAAGGTTGCTGTACAAATCACCAAGTTGGACCAGAATGCAAAAGAGGTTGATCCACTCAAATTTTTCAAAGAACATCACTGGGTTTTTGCTTGAAGATGGATTGTATGCATCCACTGACATCTCCAAATACTTGGAAGAATTTTTAAAGATATTTTTAAATGGGTTGTAGTGCAAAAGTGCCTACTGGACCAGATTGGAAAAGTTGGTGTAGAGCTCAAAATCTCCAATGGCCAGAAGGTATTTTTGCATAAAAGTGATGTGGAACCATCACATGACATCCCCAAATTTTGGTGGAAATTTTAAATGCCTTTGTCAAAAGGTTGTAGTGCAAACAGGCTCCAAATGCAAAAGAAATCATTTTAAAGGAATAAAGCTTTGAGAAAATAAATCTTGCAACATTTGAATCCACTGATAAATAATTGTCTTATCATAGAGGGTAAACAAGTCCAACAATACCTTTGAAGGTTTCTCCCACTAGAGGCAAAAATCCAAAATCACAAAAGGTAAAACTTGACAAATGGAAAAGTTTTATTTCCTGGCAACATTTTAATGAATAAAACAAGGCCAAAATTTTGGGGATGTCACAACACTACCCCCCTTAAGAAAAATCTCGTCCTCGAGATTTGTTACAAGCTGTTTTGAACAAGAACTGTTTTGAAATAAATTGTTTTTATCAAAGAAATCCTTCAATTGCACAAAAACAAAACGGCTACAGTGTGAGGGCAATAAGTGGTGTAAAACCACAGTGTGGTACACTGGCGTAGTGTGGAAAAATCCACGGTTAGGGAAAACGAGATATTTCTACGCGGATACAGTAATTTAGAATAAATTCTAAATTACTAAAATACGCTGGTTGCACCTGAGAGCACAATGCTCTCTTTGGCTGACTGGTGGACCCAGGGCCCACTGTAGGCCTCTTCTCCTACCTCTGGCTCTCTCTTCTCTCTCACGCGTTCTCCCGCGCTTCCTCCACCAGCGATGCCTAGCTCGTAGGGCATCGAGGCCGTACCGTGGTAGTGCGCGGTGTGCTAGCTGCCGGCGCAGCGTGCACTCACCTCGCGGGCCAGGGCGCTGTCGGCACTGCTCGCGGACTCGCCTCCGAACACCGGCGGTCGAGCGACGAGTGGCGCTGGTGGACCTTGCCCACCGTACACCGATCTCGGGCTATAAAACGATCGCGGTGCGCCTCTCTCCTTCCTCACACCTGGCCTCGCTTCTACTTCTCCTTCCTTCTCCCCCATAGCTGCTGGCAGGAGCTCGAGCCGAGGCTCTAATGGCGGAGGCAATGCCGGACTGGTATGTGGTCCTGGTGTGTGGAGGCTTGGCGGTGCTGCTGGGGTTCTCCGTGCTCCTGTGCGCGATGATCCTGGATGATCGTCGTGATGCTGCCGCACGAGTGTTAGCTCTCCGCAGTGGCGGCGATCATGTGGATTAGGCGCGGCATCGGGGCTGACTGTTGTCGGTGTGCTGGGGCAGCTCGCGCTCGAATGAACATTCACAAATCTCTCTTACTGAGACTGTGGTGTCCTCGAGTGTGGTTAGTTAGACGCAAAAATGTGCTCAAGGATTTGTAATAGTGCTCGAGGTCGAGTGGTGGCTGCTGAGAGTTTGTCGATACGATGCTACGTGAATAAAGGATCCATGTCGTGAAAATATATATGCGGCAGTGACTCGGGGAAAGAAAACTTCTCGAAAAACATGTTGCGAGAGAAGAAATAATTTAAAACCAAACTAACAGCAGTAAAACTGCTCACAAAACGGGAACTAAAGGAAATCGGATCCGTCGCACAAATTTTTTACGAACATGCTGCAACACATGAATACAGGTACTGGGACAATAAATACATCGGAGGCGTTTACAAAGAAAACGGTAAAAAGACAGGGTCCTGAGAAAACGCCTCTGGCACTGGGGCACACTCCTCTTCTATTGGGGGAAGCGGGTTGACCAGTCGATGAATGCGCCCTTCTTGGTCAGGCCTCAGTGGTCTGCCAATAGCGATCCGAGGATTTAAAACAGCGAGGCTCTGGAGATAACCCATTACTCGCTGAGTTAAACGCTCCTGAGCGATGACCTACTGGGCAAGGTTGGCCAGTACTGGATCTCTCTCAATGCGCCCACCGGGAAAAGATGCAACTTCTCCGGGTGCTGCACAACTCGGAAAATAATAGTATCCTCGCTCGCTGGCATAGGGTACTGCGAATCGAAGACGAGTGAGCGCCTCGTACGCAGCAGCTTCTATAGCCATATGCGGAGTCGGCATGGATTTCCCCACGAAGGAGACTTCCGTGGGATCTTGGTTTGGGTATGCGGGAGGGATGTGCACCACTGCCCAATATTTCGAGGTGGATGGAGTGATCCTCGATTTGAGCAACTCGTACTGGGGTGGATGGGTGGCACTCATAGTACTGCAGGTAAAGTCCCACAATAATTTGACAAAACTGCCCGGGGTTGCGTCTGGGGTTCTCAGATAAATACTGGGGGTCGACATGGCAAGGAAAGGCTGTGGGTGCTGTGCACAAAGGTGAGGGGTGCTTGGCAAGGTCACGAAGTGGCCTTTATATAGCACCGGGGCTGGGATTAATCACTGGGGGAAAGGTGACTGGATGCCGATCCTGTACTCGGGTCAACGCCACAGATATACATATCACATAAAAGTGACGCATTACTGTGGTTGCCGACGGGGGTTGGTCTAGGTAGCTGCGCCCGAAATATAAAAATGCAACTGTACGCCAACGTACACATGCACAACTACTACTCCAACAATAAGGGTGCTCAAGCAGACAGCATGCAATAAAAGCGATACAAGACCACACTATTACAAAGCGTAGGAAAACTAAGGCTCGATACAACTCGAGCGACTTAGTCTACTTCGTTAATGTCTAAGTGGGTTGGCCTTGCGGACGCCGATGCTTCTCCACGGTTCTCACCGTCGGGATTTGCTGGCTGAGGCTGAGGTGCTGCAGGGTCGGGGAAATGGTGATGACCATCGCGGGGGTTGTTGGCCACAATCCCGTTGGAATGGGTTCCCAAAAGGCGACGAAGCGCTTCTGGGGTCACCAAAGCACTCTGGCTGGTGGCTGGCGCAGACCTCAAGGGGTCGATCGGGTGTCCGAACAGCACGACTGGGTTGTCGGTGTCGGGCTCCGCTTCTCTCCTCGCCGGGGCTCGGCGAACCAGTTCTCCACGAGCTGCGATCAGATCAAGAGTGACCTGATCGAACAGTTGCTCTAGTGCGCTTACATAGCGCACCAGATGCAATAGTGCTGGATCCGTCTCGTGGTCTCCATTGGCAACCTGGGGCGGCCTACCATACCCGTCACGACTGGGGTAGTAGTAGAACGAGCGACAGTTAACTCTGGGCGACAAGTGCCGGAGTTGAACTATAGCTTCTCGGGCTGCCAGTTGGATGGCTTGTGGCTCAAAGGAAGTTGTCCTTCCAGTGAACCTGTAGGGGCGTTCTGGCGACAGACCCCTACCGTAGATGTGCACAGTGGCCCAGTACTGACGGCTCTCACCGTACATGGGTCCCTGGTACACAACATACTCAGGAGGCTCTTCTAATGCATAGGCACGGCGGGTGAGGTTTGCGAGCACGGTCACGAAACCTCCAAGGTTGGTCGCTGTGGTCTCATTGTGAACGATGGGGCCAGGCATCGTGGCTTGGTTTGGGGAAAAGGGTTGTGCGGTGCTATGTTTGAGGCTAGCGTGCCCTTTTTATAGGGAAAGGGGACGGAGTCTTCCTCCGCATGCTTGCGATAGAGACTGGTTGGGTGTCGGTCACTGGCGCGTGACCGATGGGCTAGGTTGATAGGTTGGGCACCGTCCGCCGAAAAGGGCGTCGGGTCACTGTGGGGCTATCTTACGCGGGAAGCTTGACCGGGGTTAGGCTAAGGTCTGGTGGTTTGGTTAACCTAAGTTTATTGACCTGGCCAAGATAGGATTAGCCAATGGTCAGCCTGGCTCTGATACCAAGTCTGTCACGACCGGATTTTTGGGATATAAATTCCCAAAAAAACGGCCTGTGTGCTCACCAGCCCTAGGATTACTGTTAGCTGATGAGGTACCAACTTGATACAAGAAAAATCCAAGCAAGTACAAAGATATGTAGTACAAGACCATTCAGGCCTGGGAGTACAACACTTGGTTTCTAATGGTAGAGGGCAGAAGCGGTTGGATACATCTGCGACTATGGGACTCCATTTCCCACAAGAACAGCTGACCAGGATAACTCCTATCTTCGCGAGGCTGCACATGACAACACGTAGGTTCCGAGGTTGTCACCGCGATGCTTATCTCCAAGCAAGGAATCTGGCCAAGACAATAGCCAGGGACAAGCCAGTGAGTACGTTTGAATGTACTCGCAAACATTAAGAACACGGGTACAATATATCAAACATGCCCCGGGTTAATAAGATGATCACACATCTGTCACGAAATATGCGAAAGACCATGATGCACACATCTGGTTAAAATATTCCAAAATAAAATACTGGGTGCCAAACGAGGGTCTGAATGACTCCTCGAGAGGAAACTGCGAGAATAATAATGCTGGTGCCAAACGAGTGTCTGAATGACTCCTCGAGAGGAAACTGCGAGAATAATAATGCTGGTGCCAAACGAGTGTCTGAATGACTCCTCGAGAGGAAACTGCAGGAATAGTAATACTGGTGCCAAATGAGGGTCTGAATGACTCCTCGAGAGGAAACTACAAGAATAATAATGCCGCAGTTGGGCGTCGGGGCGACACCAGAAAAAGGGCTTATAAGAATTAAATGAACAACAAGCATGCCACAGTCGGGCGTCTGAGCGACACCACAGAAAGGGCTTATAAGAGAATAATCACAGTGAGTATTCAGGAGGTAGAACCATCCCAGGGATACCCAAAAAAGAATACATAATATAAATTGTTAATCCAGAAATAATGAAGATCACAATCCATATGTGCCACAATCATAAACAATATTTAGCTCAGTCGTTTCTCCATCCGAAAACCGATAATATGGTCTAGTCGAAACGTATCTCCATCCGAATACCATTACTGAGCTCTAGCTAATTCGTTCTCCATCCGAAAACCGTCACTAGTTCTAGTTAAACCGTTCTCCATCCGAATACCGTTACTAGTTTCAACTCAGACTGTGGTCTTTACTCAAGAACATGACTATCCAACAGGATATATCCTCTGCAGAGGGAGTACCATTTTCCACGAGTAACGGGTTTACTTAGTCCCTCGGGACTAATTCCATCTACGGTCTTTTAATTGAAAACACGCCTGACCTGCACACACCAGCTTAACTCACCAGTGTCTGGAATCACCCACGACACCTGCCAAGTAAAACTCTAAGTGGGGAGGCTACAACCTCGACGTAGCATGGGATCACAAAATTTATAACGCGCGCACACTAGGGGAGCTACCCCCCTCGGCACCAACCGGAAACACCCATGCCCCCGGACCAGGTGGCATGCCTACCGGTGGCCTCCGGTATCTTCCACCATGGCCTCTCTGTACGGTGTGTGCTTTGGTAAGGGGTTGACAACTTACTGAACCATACCCTGTCCCCTGTAGGGACAAGTGGTGGTACCAACAAATAAGGAAGCTATTGATCAAGACTCAATCTACAACCGACTCAGGTGGTCCAAGAATCCTCCAACAATATTACCACTAGTGAAATAAATCACCACTCCTCGAGCCTCACCATGCCATGCCGGACATACTCGTCTCGACGAGGGACTAGGGACAAGTTCGTGTCTACCCAAGACCACGACTTTCCCGGCTTCCTACCGGTATGCATGAGAAGTTCACGAGGATGATCCAAATCACTAATGTATCCATTGCTGACCACAAAACAACTCCAAAGTGTACTCATGCACGAGACTACATCGATACATAAGGCAAACGCATACTCCAAGTCAAAAGGGTGTTGTGATCGAATCAGAACACCACAACAAAATATTATGCCAGAGTTCAGAAATGCTTGCCTTCAAGAGTATGCAAAGGATGCACTTATTGGAAGCTTTCCTTTTTCTCCAAAAATCCTATTTTGCAAAATACACAAATAACAAATATTTCAAACACAGTACCAAAAATTGTCTCAAATATTTTTGAAATAAATCTTAAAATAAACTAGATGAAATTTGAGAGAGGTAGGAAAAAGAATCATCTCTTTTGGGGTTTTATTTTAAAAGTTATAGCCAGTCAAAGTTTGGTCAAACATCTGTTTTTAAATAAAACCAGAAAAGAAAACGATTCAGAAGAAAATACGCTTTCGCAGTCGAGGAGACGCACTCGGCAGTTTGCGCCTTCACTTAAACAGAGAGAGAACGGCCGCGTGGGTCACTGACAGTGGGTCAAGGGGGCCCACTGGTCAGGTTTGACCGTTCTTCCCTCCTTCTCCTCTGTTCTGCCCGACGGGAGCGAGGCTCCGGCGATCGCCGTCGACGAACGGCAGCACCTCACGGGCATCCAAGGGCGGGGATGGAACGGCTAGACCGAGGCGGTCCCTTAGGTGGTTGCTGGGTCGTCGGAGGTGGAAGGAGTCGCCGGCGGCGAGCTCCGCGGCGGAGAGGGCTACGGTGGCGAAGTGACTTTTGTGCTCCGGTGGCCTCCGACCGAAGTTGGGTAGCTGGGCAGCCCCGCAAGGACCAGAGGGAGCTACTGGTGGCGTTGGTTGGGCGAAAGGGTGGTTGGTTGCGACGAATCGCACCGAAGCTTAGCGGCGGCCGAACTGGCCGGAGTTGGAGAGGACGGTCCTCTCCGGTCAATCTACTGCTAGGGGAGCTCTACGGGGAGGGTCTGATGTCGCCTGAGTGCTCGGAGGGGCTCGGGGTTCCCTTTAAATAGGCGCTCGAGGCTGGCTCCCGCGGTGGCCGAGGATAAGATCGCCGGCGACCACTTTTCTGTAGTTGCAGGGCATCGTGGCGGCGACGAAAGCGTGCCGACGAGCGGGAGGATAAGCACGGCCTGTGCTCTGGGGCAGCTGGCGTGCGCTGGTGGTTTGGGCGGCGCCGTCCGCGGCGGAATCCGCTGCCGACGCCGGCGTGCTGCCAAGGCGGCGCTGCATGGTGCCAGGGAGAGCTTGGAGTGTACTGGTGAGAGGGCGAGTGCCTGGCGTGGTTCGGCAGGCGAGCAGGGGCCAGAGATGGGACGCGACGAGGGCGGCAGAGCGGCGTGTCGGCTCAGTGCGCGCGCGTGCAAAACGTGCGCTCTGGGCGCGCCCAGAGCACGCACGGCACCTGCTCGACGAAATGCCAGTGCGATCTAGAGCGCGAGGGTGGAGCTGGCAAAGAACAGAACAAGGCTAGGGGTGGCTAGGAGTTCAGTGGACAAGGTTGCTGGGTCAGTGGAACAATATCTCAGTGCAAACAAAGAACTCATGCCAAAATAGACTGTGCACACCAGGTGCTCGACAAAATGCCAAGTGTACTTAGGCAACTCTGGGAGTGGCCAAAATCTCCAGATCAGTGTCTCTTTAGATGCAGGAGATGATGGTAAGATCACTTGGGCAAAACCAGAAACTTGTTAGTGCAAGAATTTGAGAAAACCAGTTTTGGGCAGAAACTAAAGGCTGACATTGTATGCACCAAAAATATGCCAATGGGTCTAATCTCCTGGACTTAAGAGTTTTGAAGGGAGGGCTACAAGTAGGAAAAATCTTAGGGTTAATAGAGCAAGGAAAAATAAGGTTGCAGTACAAATCACCAAGTTGGACCAGAATGCAAAAGAGGTTGATCCACTCAAATTTTTCAAAGAACATCACTGGGTTTTTGCTTGAAGATGGATTGTATGCATCCAATGACATCTCCAAATACTTGGAAGAATTTTTAAAGATATTTTTAAATGGGTTGTAGTGCAAAAGTGCCTACTGGACCAGATTGGAAAAGTTGGTGTAGAGCTCAAAATCTCCAATGGCCAGAAGGTATTTTTGCATAAAAGTGATGTGGAACCATCACATGACATCCCCAAATTTTGGTGGAAATTTTAAATGCCTTTGTCAAAAGGTTGTAGTGCAAACAGGCTCCAAATGCAAAAGAAATCATTTTAAAGGAATAAAGCTTTGAGAAAATAAATCTTGCAACATTTGAATCCACTGATAAATAATTGTCTTATCATAGAGGGTAAACAAGTCCAACAATACCTTTGAAGGTTTCTCCCACTAGAGGCAAAAATCCAAAATCACAAAAGGTAAAACTTGACAAATGGAAAAGTTTTATTTCCTGGCAACATTTTAATGAATAAAACAAGGCCAAAATTTTGGGGATGTCACAACACTACCCCCCTTAAGAAAAATCTCGTCCTCGAGATTTGTTACAAGCTGTTTTGAACAAGAACTGTTTTGAAATAAATTGTTTTTATCAAAGAAGTCCTTCAATTGCACAAAAACAAAACGGCTACAGTGTGAGGGCAATAAGTGGTGTAAAACCACAGTGTGGTACACTGGCGTAGTGTGGAAAAATCCACGGTTAGGGAAAACGAGATATTTCTACGCGGATACAGTAATTTAGAATAAATTCTAAATTACTAAAATACGCTGGTTGCACCTGAGAGCACAATGCTCTCTTTGGCTGACTGGTGGACCCAGGGCCCACTGTCGGCCTCTTCTCCTACCTCTGGCTCTTTCTTCTCTCTCGCGCGTTCTCCCGCGCTTCCTCCACCAGCGATGCCTAGCTCGTAGGGCATCGAGGCCGTACCGTGGTAGTGCGCGGTGTGCTAGCTGCCGGCGCAGCGTGCACTCACCTCACGGGCCAGGGCGCTGTCGGCACTGCTCGCGGACTCGCCTCCGAACACCGGCGGTCGAGCGACGAGTGGCGCTGGTGGACCTTGCCCACCGTACACCGATCTCGGGCTATAAAACGATCGCGGTGCGCCTCTCTCCTTCCTCACACCTGGCCTCGCTTCTACTTCTCCTTCCTTCTCCCCCATAGATGCTGGCAGGAGCTCGAGCCGAGGCTCTAATGGCGGAGGCAATGCCGGACTGGTATGTGGTCCTGGTGTGTGGAGGCTTGGCGGTGCTGCTGGGGTTCTCCGTGCTCCTGTGCGCGATGATCCTGGATGATCGTCGTGATGCTGCCGCACGAGTGTTAGCTCTCCGCGGTGGCGGCGATCATGTGGATTAGGCGCGGCATCGGGGCTGACTGCTGTCGGTGTCCTGGGGCATCTCGCGCTCGAATGAGCATTCACAAATCTCTCTTACTGAGACTGTGGTGTCCTCGAGTGTGGTTAGTTAGGCGCAAAAATGTGCTCAAGGATTTGTAATAGTGCTCGAGGTCGAGTGGTGGCTGCTGAGAGTTTGTCGATACGATGCTGCGCGAATAAAGGATCCATGTCGTGAAAATATATACGCGGCAGTGACTCGGGGAAAGAAATCTTCTCGAAAAACATGTTGCGAGAGAAGAAATAATTTAAAACCAAACTAACAGCAGTAAAACTTCTCACAAAATGGGAACTAAAGGAAATCAGATCCGTCGCACAAAATTTTTACGAACATGCTGCAACACATGAATACAGGTACTGGGACAATAAATACATCGGAGGCGTTTACAAAGAAAACGGTAAAAAGACAGGGTCCTGAGAAAACGCCTCTGGCACTGGGGCACACTCCTCTTCTATTGGGGGAAGCGGGTTGACCAGTCGATGAATGCGCCCTTCTTGGTCAGGCCTCAGTGGTCTGCCAATAGCGATCCGAGGATTTAAAGCAGCGACGCTCTGGAGATAACCCATTACTCGCTGAGTTAAACGCTCCTGAGCGATGACGTACTGGGCAAGGTTGGCTAGTACTGGATCTCTCTCAATGCGCCCACCGGGAAAAGATGCAACTTCTCCGGGTGCTGCACAACTCGGAAAATAATAGTATCCTCGCTCGCTGGCATAGGGTACTGCGAATCGAAGACGAGTGAGCGCCTCGTATGCAGCAGCTTCTATAGCCATATGCGGAGTCGGCATGGATTTCCCCACGAAGGAGACTTCCGTGGGATCTTGGTTTGGGTATGCGGGAGGGATGTGCACCAGTGCCCAATATTTCGAGGTGGATGGAGTGATCCTCGATTTGAGCAACTCGTACTGGGGTGGATGGGTGGCACTCATTGTACTGCAGGTAAAGTCCCACAATAATTTGACAAAACTGCCCGGGGTTGCGTCTGGGGTTCGCAGATAAATACTGGGGGTCGACATGGCAAGGAAAGGCTGTGGGTGCTGCGCACAAAGGTGAGGGGTGCTTGGCAAGGTCACGAAGTGGCCTTTATATAGCACCGGGGCTGGGATTAATCACTGGGGGAAAGGTGACTGGATGCCGATCCTGTACTCGGGTCAACGCCACAGATATACATATCACATAAAAGTGACGCATTACTGTGGTTGCCGACGGGGGTTGGTCTAGGTAGCTGCGCCCGAAATATAAAAATGCAACTGTACGCCAACGTACACATGCACAGCTACTACTCCAACAATAAGGGTGCTCAAGCAGACAGCATGCAATAAAAGCGATACAAGACCACACTATTACAAAGCGTAGGAAAACTAAGGCTCGATACAACTCGAGCGACTTAGTCTACTTCGTTAATGTCTAAGTGGGCTGGCCTTGCGGACGCCGATGCTTCTCCACGGTTCTCACCGTCGGGATTTGCTGGCTGAGGCTGAGGTGCTGCAGGGTCGGGGAAATGGTGATGACCATCGCGGGGGTTGTTGGCCACAATCCCGTTGGAATGGGTTCCCAAAAGGTGACGAAGCGCTTCTGGGGTCACCAAAGCACTCTGGCTGGTGGCTGGCGCAGACCTCAAGGGGTCGATCGGGTGTCCGAACAGCACGACTGGGTTGTCGGTGTCGGGCTCCGCTTCTCTCCTCGTCGGGGCTCGGCGAACCAGTTCTCCACGAGCTGCGATCAGATCAAGAGTGACCTGATCGAACAGTTGCTCTAGTGCGCTTACATAGCGCACCAGATGCAATAGTGCTGGATCCGTCTCGTGGTCTCCATTGGCAACCTGGGGCGGCCTACCATACCCGTCACGACTGGAGTAGTAGTAGAACGAGCGACAGTTAACTCTGGGCGACAAGTGCCGGAGTTGAACTGTAGCTTCTCGGGCTGCCAGTTGGATGGCTTGTGGCTCAAAGGAAGTTGTCCTTCCAGTGAACCTGTAGGGGCGTTCTGGCGACAGACCCCTACCGTAGATGTGCACAGTGGCCCAGTACTGTCGGCTCTCACCGTACATGGGACCCTGGTACACAACATACTCAGGAGGCTCTTCTAACGCATAGGCACGGCGGGTGAGGTTTGCGAGCACGGTCACGAAACCTCCAAGGTTGGTCGCTGTGGTCTCATTGTGAACGATGGGGCCAGGCATCGTGGCTTGGTTTGGGGAAAAGGGTTGTGCGGTGCTGTGTTTGAGGCTAGCGTGCCCTTTTTATAGGGAAAGGGGACGGAGTCTTCCTCCGCACGCTTGCGATAGAGACTGGTTGGGTGTCGGTCACTGGCGCGTGACCGATGGGCTAGGTTGATAGGTTGGGCACCGTCCGCCGAAAAGGGCGTCGGGTCACTGTGGGGCTATCTTACGCGGGAAGCTTAATCAGGGTTAGGCTAAGGTCTGGTGGTTTGGTTAACCTAAGTTTATTGACCTGGCTAAGATAGGATTAGCCAATGGTCAGCCTGGCTCTGATACCAAGTCTGTCACGACCGGATTTTTGGGATATAAATTCCCAGAAAAAATGGCCTGTGTGCTCACCAGCCCTGGGATTACAGTTAGCTAATGAGGTACCAACTTGATACAAGAAAAATCCAAGCAAGTACAAAGATATGTAGTACAAGACCATTGAGGCCTAGGATTACAACACTTGGTTTCTAATGGTAGAGGGCGGAAGCGGTTGGATACATCTGCGACTATGGGACTCCTTTTCCCACAAGAACAGCTGACCAGGATAACTCCTATCTTCGCGAGGCTGCACATGACAACACGTAGGTTCCGAGGTTGTCACCGTGATGCTTATCTCCAAGCAAGGAATCTGGCCAAGACAATAGCCAGGGACAAGCCAGTGAGTACGTTTGAATGTACTCGCAAACATTAAGAACACGGGTACAATATATCAAACATGCTCCGGGTTAATAAGATGATCACACATCTGTCACGAAATATGCGAAAGACCATGATGCACACATCTGGTTAAAATATTCCAAAATAAAATACTGGGTGCCAAACGAGGGTCTGAATGACTCCTCGAGAGGAAACTGCGAGAATAATAATGCTGGTGCCAAACGAGTGTCTGAATGACTCCTCGAGAGGAAACTGCAGGAATAGTAATACTGGTGCCAAACGAGGGTCTGAATGACTCCTCGAGAGGAAACTACAAGAATAATAATGCCGCAGTTGGGCGTCGGGGCGACACCACAAAAAAGGCTTATAAGAGTTAAATGAACAACAAGCATGCCACAGTCGGGCGTCTGAGCGACACCACAGAAAGGGCTTATAAGAGAATAATCACAGTGAGTATTCAGGAGGTAGAACCATCCCAGGGATACCCAAAAAAGAATACATAATATAAATGGTTAATCCAGAAATAATGAAGATCACAATCCATATGTGCCACAATCATAAACAATATTTAGCTCAGTCGTTTCTCCATCCGAAAACCGATAATATGGTCTAGTCAAAACGTATCTCCATCAGAATACCGTTACTGAGCTCTAGCTAATTCGTTCTCCATCCGAAAACCGTTACTGAGTTCTAGTTAAACCGTTCTCCATCCGAATACCGTTACTAGTTTCAACTCAGACTGTGGTCTTTACTCAAGAACATGACTATCCAACAGGATATATCCTCTGCAGAGGGAGTACCATTTTCCACGAGTAACGGGTTTACTTAGTCCCTCGGGACTAATTCCGTCTACGGTCTTTTAATTGAAAACACGCCTGACCTGCACACACCAGCTTAACTCACCAGTGTCTGGAATCACCCACGACACCTGCCAAGCAAAACTCTAAGTGGGGAGGCTAAAACCTCGACGTAGCATGGGATCACAAAATTTATAACGCGTGCACACTAGGGGAGCTACCCCCCTCGGCTCCAACCGGAAACACCCATTCCCCCGGACCAGGTGGCATGCCTACCGGTGGCCTCCGGTATCTTCCACCATGGCCTCTCTGTACGGTGTGTGCTTTGGTAAGGGGTTGACAACTTACAGAACCATACCCTGTCCCCTGCAGGGACAAGTGGTGGTACCAACAAATAAGGAAGCTATTGATCAAGACTCAATCTACAACCGACTCAGGTGGTCCAAGAATCCTCCAACAATATTACCACTAGTGAAATAAATCACCACTCCTCGAGCCTCACCATGCCATGCCGGACATACTCGTCTCGACGAGGGACTAGGGACAAGCTCGTGTCTACCCAAGACCACGACTTTCCCGGCTTCCTACCGGTATGCATGAGAAGTTCACGAGGATGATCCAAATCACTAATGTATCCATTGCTGACCACAAAACAACTCCAAAGTGTACTCATGCACGAGACTACATCGATACATAAGGCAAACGCATACTCCAAGTCAAAAGGGTGTTGTGATCGAATCAGAACACCACAACAAAATATTATGCCAGAGTTCAGAAATGCTTGCCTTCAAGAGTATGCAAAGGATGCACTTATTGGAAGCTTTCCTTTTTCTCCAAAAATCCTATTTTGCAAAATACACAAATAACAAATATTTCAAACACAGTACCAAAAATTGTCTCAAATATTTTTGAAATAAATCTTAAAATAAACTAGATGAAATTTGAGAGAGGTAGGAAAAAGAATCAACTCTTTTGGGGTTTTATTTTAAAAGTTATAGCCAGTCAAAGTTTGGTCAAACCTCTGTTTTTAAATAAAACCAGAAAAGAAAACGATTCAGAAGAAAATACGCTTTCGCAGTCGAGGAGACGCACTCGGCAGTTTGCGCCTTCACTTAAACAGAGAGAGAACGGCCGCGCGGGTCACTGACAGTGGGTCCAGGGGGCCCACTGGTCAGGTTTGACCGTTCATCCCTCCTTCTCCTCTCTTCTGCCCGACGGGAGCGAGGCTCCGGCGATCGCCGTCGACGAGAGGCAGCACCTCACGGGCATCCAAGGGCGGGGATAGAACGACTAGACCGAGGCGGTCCCTTAGGTGGTTGCTGGGTCGTCGGAGGTGGAAGGAGTCACCGGCGGCGAGCTCCGCGGCGGAGAGGGCTACGGTGGCGAAGTGACTTTTGTGCTCCGGTGGCCTCCGACCGAAGTTGGGTAGCTGGGCAGCCCCGCAAGGATTAGAGGGAGCTACTGGTGGCGTTGGTTGGGCGAAAGGGTGGTTGGTTGCGACGAATCGCACCGGAGCTTAGCGGCGGCCGAACTGGCCGGAGTTGGAGAGGACGGTCCTCTCCGGTCAATCTACTGCTAGGGGAGCTCTACGGGGAGGGTCTGATGTCGCCTGAGTGCTCGGAGGGGCTCGGGGTTCCCTTTAAATAGGCGCTCGAGGCTGGCTCCCGCGGTGGCCGAGGATAAGATCGCCGGCGACCACTTTTCTGTAGTTGCAGGGCATCGTGGCGGCGACGAAAGCGTGCCGACGAGCGGGAGGATAAGCACGGCCTGTGCTCTGGGGCAGCTGGCGTGCGCTGGTGGTTTGGGCGGCGCCGTCCGCGGCGGAATCCGCTGCCGACGCCGGCGTGCTGCCAAGGCGGTGCTGCAGGGTGCCAGGGAGAGCTTGGAGTGTACTGGTGAGAGGGCGAGTGCCTGGCGTGGTTCGGCAGGCGAGCAGGGGCCAGCGATGGGACGCGACGAGGGCGGCAGAGCGGCGTGTCGGCTCAGTGCGCGCGCGTGCAAAACGTGCGCTCTGGGCGCGCCCAGAGCACGCACGGCACCTGCTCGACGAAATGCCAGTGCGATCTAGAGGGCGAGGGTGGAGCTGGCAAAGAACAGAACAAGGGTAGGGGTGGCTAGGAGTTCAGTGGACAAGGTTGCTGGGTCAGTGTAACAATATCTCAGTGCAAACAAAGAACTCATGCCAAAACAGACTATGCACACCAGGTGTTCGACAAAATGCCAAGTGTACTTAGGCAACTCTTGGAGTGGCCAAAATCTCCAGATCAGTGTCTCTTTAGATGCAGGAGATGATGGTAAGATCACTTGGGCAAAACCAGAAACTTGTTAGTGCAAGAATTTGAGAAAACCAGTTTTGGGCAGAAACTAAAGGCCATTGTATGCACCAAAAATATGCCAATGGGTCTAATCTCCTGGACTTAAGAGTTTTGAAGGGAGGGCTACAAGTAGGAAAAAGCTCAGGGTTAATAGAGCAAGGAAAAATAAGGTTGCAGTACAAATCACCAAGTTGGACCAGAATGCAAAAGAGGTTGATCCACTCAAATTTTTCAAAGAACATCACTGGGTTTTTGCTTGAAGATGGATTGTATGCATCCACTGACATCTCCAAATACTTGGAAGAATTTTTAAAGAAATATTTAAATGGGTTGTAGTGCAAAAGTGCCTACTGGACCAGATTGGAAAAGTTGGTGTAGAGCTCAAAATCTCCAATGGCCAGAAGGTATTTTTGCATAAAAGTGATGTGGAACCATCACATGACATCCCCAAATTTTGGTGGAAATTTTAAATGCGTTTGTCAAAAGGTTGTAGTGCAAACAGGCTCCAAATGCAAAAGAAATCATTTTAAAGGAATAAAGCTTTGAGAAAATAAATCTTGCAACATTTGAATCCACTGATAAATAATTGTCTTATCATAGAGGGTAAACAAGTCCAACAATACCTTTGAAGGTTTCTCCCACTAGAGGCAAAAATCCAAAATCACAAAAGGTAAAACTTGACAAATGGAAAAGTTTTATTTCCTGGCAACATTTTAATGAATAAAACAAGGCCAAAATTTTGGGGATGTCACAACTTGGCTTCGCCGCGAAGCCAAGCCCGAGCGCACCTTGGGCCCGGGGGCTACTATCGGCGTTCTGGGAATGGGGGTCCCCAATCTTGCCTGCCTGCGGCCCATGGCGTGGCTATGTTAGCAGGCCTGTATGGCCCATCTTTGTCAACAAGGCATTCAAGACCCTCGCGAGGGGCCAAGCCTTGCGAGGCGGATGACGCAAGACCACCTCAGGAACTGCATCCCAAGGCAGGCTCCCAAGGAGTGATACGTCTCCAACGTATCTATAATTTTTCATTGCTCCATGCTATATTATCTTCTATTTTGGACATTACTGGGCTTTATTATTTACTTTTATATTATTTTTGGGACTAACCTATTAACCGGAGGCCCAGCCCAGAATTGTTGTTTTTTGCCTATTTCAGAGTTTCGCAGAAAAAGAATATCAAACGGATTCCAAACGGAATGGAACCTTCGGGAACGTGATTTTCGGAACGAACATGATCCAGGAGACTTGGACCCTATGTCAAGGAAGCTTCCAGGAAGCCACGAGGTAGGGGCGCGCCTACCCCCCCAGGCGCGCCCTCCACCCTCGTGGGCCCCACATTGCTCCACCGACGTACTCCTTCCTCCTATATATACCTACGTACCCCCAAACGATCAGATACGGAGCCAAACACCTAATTCCACCGCCGCAACCTTCTGTACCCACGAGATCCCATCTTGGGGCCTGTTCCGGAGCTCCGCCGGAAGGGGCATCAATCACGGAGGGCTTCTACATCAACACCATAGCCCCTCCGATGAAGTGTGAGTAGTTTACCTCAGACCTTCGTGTCCATAGTTATTAGCTAGGTGGCTTCTTCTCTCTTTTTGGATCTCAATACAATGTTCTCCCCCTCTCTTGTGGAGATCTATTCGATGTAATCTTCTTTTGCGGTGTGTTTGTTGAGACCGATGAATTGTGGGTTTATGATCAAGTTTATCTATGAACAATATTTGAGTCTTCTGATTTCTTTATGTATGATTGGTTATCTTTGCAAGTATCTTCGAATTATCAGTTTGGTTTGGCCTACTAGATTGATCTTTCTTGCAATGGGAGAAGTGCTTAGCTTTGGGTTCAATCTTGCGGTGTCCTTTCCCAGTGACAGTAGGGGCAGCAAGGCACGTATTGTATTGTTGCCATCGAGGATAACAAGATGGGTTTTTTATCATATTACATGAATTTATCCCTCTACATCATGTCATCTTGCTTAAAGCGTTACTCTGTTCTTATGAACATAATACTCTAGATGCATGCTGGATAGCGGTCGATGTGTGGAGTAATAGTAGTAGATGCTGGCAGGAGTCGGTCTACTTCTCTCGGACGTGATGCCTATATACATGATTATACCTAGATATTCTCATAACTATGCTCAATTCTGTCAATTGGTCAATAGTAATTTGTTCACCCACCGTAAAATACTTATGCTCTTGAGAGAAGCCACTAGTGAAACCTATGGCCCCCGGGTCTATCTTCCATCATATTAATCTTCCAACACTTAGTTATTTCCGTTGCTTTTTATTTTACTTTGCATCTTTATCATAAAAATACCAAAAATATCATCTTATCATATCTATCAGATCTCACTCTCGTAAGTGACCGTGTAGGGATTGACAACCCCTTATCGCGTTGGTTGCGAGGATTTATTTGTTTGTGTAGGTGTGAGGGACTCGCGCGTAGCCTCCTACTGGATTGATACCTTGGTTCTCAAAAACTGAGGGAAATACTTACGCTACTTTGCTGCATCACCCTTTCCTCTTCAAGGGAAAACCAACGCAGTGCTCAAGAGGTAGCAAGAAGGATTTCTGGCGCCGTTGCCGGGGAGGTCTACGCAGAAGTCAACATACCAAGTACCCATCACAAACCCTTATCTCCCGCATTACATTATTTGCCATTTGCCTCTCGTTTTCCTCTCCCCCACTTCACCCTTGCCGTTTTATTTGCCCTCTCTTTTTCGTTCGCCTCTTTTCCGTTTGCTTGTCGTCATGGTTAGTCCCTCATCAACTCCGCTGTCCCCTGAGTTTGAAGTCTTTCACTTCAAACAAAGACAAGGAGAAAACCTAAAAGATGCCTGGTTGAGAATAATGGAGTCTTACCGTAATTGTACCTTTGAAGTGAACCTGAGAATTTTGCTTCGCAATTTTTATGTTGGATTAAATATGTCTCATAGACAACTCTTGGATTGCGTTCCCAAAGGCAATTTTATTGAAATTGATCCCCATATTGCGCATGAAGTTATAGAAGGCATAGTGGGAACACTACCTCAACAAAAGGGGCCTCATCATACCCAGGAAGAGACTCAAGTTTTTGAAAAAAATTGCGAAATAACTAAGATTTTACAGAAGTCTCTTGAACCTCTTAAGAACATTAGCGGAAATATTCACCGCATGAATATGTTGATTACTCTTTGCAATAAGCGGTTGAATTCTTTAGATCTAAAAATTTCAGAATATGAAGGGAAACGTAAAGAACCTCCCGGATTCGAGCTTGAGTCCGCTAAAGTTGAAAGCCAAAGATGGCACTACCTAGATCTATCCTTGCTTTTTTGCCTAGCTAGGGCGTTAAACGATAGCGCTTGTTGGGAGGCAACCCAATTTTATTTTTAGTTTTTTGCTTTTTGCCTCTGTTTAGGAATAAATATTTGATCTAGCCTCTGGTTAGATGTGTTTTTATGTTTTAATTAGTGTTTGTGCCAAGTTAAACCTATAGGATCTTCTTGGATGATAGTTATTTGATCTTGCAGAAAATTCCAGAAACTTTCTGTTCACGAAAATAATTGTTAAAAATCACCAGAATGAGATAAAATATTTATTCCAATTTCTGCTGATCAATAAACAAATTTTCTAGGTCTTCCTATTTTTTCTGATTTTTTGGAGTTCTAGAAGTTTGCGTTAGTTACAGATTACTACAGACTGTCTGTTTTTGACAGATTCTGTTTTTCGTGTGTTGTTTGCTTATTTTGATGAATCTATGGATAGTAAAAGAGTTTATAAACCATAGAGAAGTTGTAATACAGTAGGTTTAACACCAATATAAATAAAGAATGAGTTCATTACAGTACCTTGAAGTGGTCTTTTGTTTTCTTTCGCTAACGGAGCTCACAAGATTTTCTGCTGAGTTTTGTGTTGTGAAGTTTTCAAGTTTTGGGTGAAAGATTTGATGGATTATGGAACAAGGAGTGGAAAGAGCCTAAGCTTGGGGATGCCTATGGCACCGCCAAGATAATCTAAGGACACCTAAAAGCCAAAGCTTGGGGATGCCCCAGAAGGCATCCCCTCTTTCGTCTACTTCCATCGACAACTTTAGTTGGAGCTATATTTTTATTCACCACATGATATGTGTTTTGCTTGGAGCGTCTTGTATGATTTGAGTCTTTGCTTTTTAGTTTACCACAATCATCCTTGCTGTACACACCTTTTGATAGAGACACACGTGATTCGGAAATTATTAGAATACTCTATGTGCTTCACTTATATCTTTAGAGTTATATAGTTTTTGCTCTAGTACTTCACTTATATCTTTTAGAGCACGGTGGTGGATTTGTTTTATAGAAACTTTTGGTCTCTCATGCTTCACTTAGATTATTTTGAGAGTCTTAAATAGCATGGTAATTTGCTTAAATAGTCCTAATATGCTAGGTATTCAAGACTAGTAAACACTTTCTTATGAGTGTGTTGAATACTAAGAGAAGTTTGATGCTTGATGATTGTTTAGAGACATGGAGGTAGTGATATCAAATTTGTGCTAGTTGATTATTTGTGAATTTGAGAAATACTTGTGTTGAAGTTTGCAAGTCCCGTAGCATGCACGTATGGTAAACGTTGTGAAACAAATTTGAAACATGATGTGTTCTTGGATTGTCCTCCTTATGAGTGGCGGTCGGGGACGAGCGATGGTCTTTTCCTACCAATCTATCCCCCTAGGAGCATGCGCGTAGTGCTTGGTTTTGATGACTTGTAGATTTTTGCAATGAGTATGTGAGTTCTTTATGACTAATGTTGAGTCCATGGATTATACGCACTCTCACCTTTCCATCATTGCTAGCCTCTTTGGTACCGTGCATTGCCCTTTCTCACAATGGGAGTTGGTGCAAACTTCGCCGGTGCATCCAAACCACGTGATATGATACGCTCTTTCACACATAAACCTCCTTATATCTTCCTCAAAACAGCCACCATACCTACGTATTATGGCATTTCCATAGCCATTCCGAGATATATTGCCATGCAACTTTCCAGCATCACGTTTATCATGACACGTTCATCATTGTCATATTGCTTTGCATGATCATGTAGTTGAGATAGTATTTGTGGCAAAGCCACCGTTCATAATTCTTTCATACATGTCACTCTTGGTTCATTGCATATCCCGGTACACCGCCGGAGGCATTCATATAGAGTCATACTTTGTTCTAGTATCGAGTTGTAATCATTGAGTTGTAAATAAATAGAAGTGTGATGATCATCATTTTCTAGAGCATTGTCCCAAGTGAGGAAAAAAAAGAGAAAGGCCATAAAAAAAGAGAAGGCCCAAAAAAATGAGAGAGAAACACAGAAGGGACAATGTTACTATCCTTTTACCACACTTGTGCTTCAAAGTAGCACCATAATCTTCATGATAGAGAGTCTCTTGTTTTGTCACTTTCATATACTAGTGAGAATTTTTCATTATAGAACTTGGCTTGTATATTCCAACAATGGGCCTCCTCAAGTGCCCTAGGTCTTCGTGAGCAAGCAAGTTGGATGCACACCCACTTAGTTTCTTTTGTTGAGCTTTCATATATTTATAGCTCTAGTGCATCCGTTGCATGGCAATCCCTACTCCTTGCATTAACATCAATCGATGGGCATCTCTATAGCTCATTGATTAGCCTCATTGATGTGAGACTTTCTCCTTTTTGTCTTCTCCACATAACCCCCATCATCATATTCTATTCCACCCATAGTGCTATGTCCATGGCTCACGCTCATGTATTGCGTGAAGGTTGAAAAAGTTTGAGATGACTAAAGTATGAAACAATTGCTTGGCTTGTCATCGGGGTTGTGCATGATGAGAGCATTCTTGTGTGACGAAAATGGAGCATGACTAAACTATGTGATTTTGTAGGGATGAACTTTCTTTGGCCATGTTATTTTGAGAGGACATAATTACTTAGTTAGTATGCTTGAAGTATTATTATTTTTATGTCAATATTGAACTTTTATCTTGAATCTTTCGGATCTGAATATTCATACCAAAATTAATAAGAATTACATTGAAATTATGCCAAGTAGCATTCCACATCAAAAATTCTATTTTTATCATTTACCTACTCGAGGACGAGCAGGAATTAAGCTTGGGGATGCTTGATACGTCTCCAACGTATCTATAAGTTTTGATTGCTCCATGCTATATTATCTTCTGTTTTGGACATTATTGGGCTTTATTATTCACTTTTATATTATTTTTGGGACTAACCTATTAACTAGAGGCCCAGCCCAGAATTGCCGTTTTTGCCTATTTCAGAGTTCCGCAGAAAAAGAATATCAAACAGAGTCCAAACAGAATGAAACCTTCGGGAACGTGATTTTCGGAACGAACATGATCCAGGAGACTTGGACCCTACGTCAAGGAAGCTTCCAGGAAGCCACAAGGCAGGGGGGCGCGCCTACCCCCCTAGGTGCGCCCTCCACCCTCGTGGGCCCCATGTTGCTCCACCGACGTACTCCTTCCTCCTATATATACCTACGTACCCCCAAACGATCAGATACGGAGCCAAAAACCTAATTCCACCACCGCAACCTTCTGTACCCACGAGATCCCATCTTGGGGCCTGTTTCGGAGCTCCGCCGGAAGGGGCGTCGATCACGGAGGGCTTCTACAACAACACCATAGCCTCTCCGATGAAGTGTGAGTAGTTTACCTCAGACCTTCGGGTCCATAGTTATTAGCTAGATGGCTTCTTCTCTCTTTTTGGATCTCAATACAATGTTCTCCCCCTCTCTTGTGGAGATCTATTCGATGTAATCTTCTTTTGCGGTGTGTTTGTTGAGACCGATGAATTGTGGGTTTATGATCAAGTTTATCTATGAACAATATTTGAATCTTCTGAATTCTTTTATGTATGATTGGTTATCTTTGCAAGTCTCTTCAAATTATCAGTTTGGTTTGGCCTACTAGATTGATCTCTCTTGCAATGGGAGAAGTGCTTAGCTTTGGGTTCAATCTTGCGGTGTCCTTTCCCAGTGATAGTAGGGGCACCAAGGCACGTATTGTATTGTTGCCATCGAGGATAACAAGATGGTTTTTTATTTATCATATTGCATGAATTTATCCCTCTACATCATGTCATCTTGCTTAAAGCGTTACTCTCTTCTTATGAACTTAATACTCTAGATGCATGCTGGATAGCGGTCGATGTGTGGAGTAATAGTAATAGATGCAGGCAGGAGTCAGTCTACTTGTCTCGGACGTGATGCCTATATACATGATCATACCTAGATATTCTCATAACTATGCTCAATTCTGTCAATTGCTCAACAGTAATTCGTTCACCCACCGTAAAATACTTATGCTCTTGAGAGGAGCCACTTGTGAAACCTATGGCCCCCGGGTCTATCTTTCATCATATTAATCTTGCAACACTTAGTTATTTCCGTTGCTTTTTATTTTACTTTGCATCTTTATCATAAAAATACCAAAAATATTATCTTATCATATCTATCAGATCTCACTCTCTTAAGTGACCGTGTAGGGATTGACAACCCCTTATCGCGTTGGTTGCGAGGATTTATTTGTTTGTGTAGGTGTGAGGGACTCGCGCGTAGACTCCTACTGGATTGATACCTTGGTTCTCAAAACCTGAGGGAAATACTTACGCTACTTTGCTGCATCACCCTTTCCTCTTCAAGGGAAAACCAACGCAGTGCTCAAGAGGTAGCAAGGAGCGGAGATATCAAGGCGGGGCAAACCTCGCGAGGCTCCCGTGACGTGAGCCATGACGATCGACGCCAGGCGGGCGCCAGCGCGCGTAGCGTCCTTGTTTCCTCTTTGGTGCTAAGGAGGCAGGCGCAGGCGCGGAGTACCGAGGCAACTAGCAAAGGTTTCCATACTGGTACAACGAGACCGCTGACCAGCAGGACGGCAAGACGGAGGTTACCGTGGAGCCCAAGACGGCGTCACCCAGAGCCCTTTGCAGGAGAAGACCACTTTTGTCAGGATAGCTTGTACTAGCTGTCCCCTTTCAAATTCACCCGCTATTGTTGGCTCCCTTCCCGCTCAATATTTGGGGAGAGAACCAGGGCCTATATAAGTAGAGCTAGCCACCACCGTAGGGGATAACTCATTCAGAGCCATCTCACCCACACAAGTTCGACAGGCACAAGGACACATCAACCTCAGGAGGTCGTTCATCCCCTTGTATTGTTCTTCATCAGCCCAAAAGGCAATCCACCACCACCACACACTGGAGTAGGGTATTACACCACAAGGGTGGCCTGAACCAGTATAAATCTCGTGTCTTTCTGTGTTGCGAGTGCGTCGAGTTCGTCCGCGAGATCTTAGTGAACTAGGGCGTGGATCGGTAGGAGGGAAAGAACTTCGCGCGCACCCCAGAGTTCAAACCTTAAGGGTTTTGCCGGAACCCCACATCCGACATTCTCTCCTATTAAATCTTTGTTTTGCAATATGAATCTTGATAATGATGGGAATGGAGATGAGTCAACTTTAGTTAAAAGGCGTCCCAATGATTCGGAGTTTTTAGATCTTGATACAAAAATTGGTAAAAGTGGGATTCAGGAGGTCAAAACTTTACATAGCAATGAACTCACTATTTTTGATTTCAAGGAATTTAACTATGATAATTGCTCTTTGATAGATTGTATTTCCTTGTTGCAATCCGTGTTAAATTCTCCTCATGCTTATGAACAAAATAAAGCTTTTACCAAACATATCGTTGATGCCTTAATGCAATCCTATGAAGAAAAGCTTGAATTCGAAGTTTCTATCCCTAGAAAACTTTATGATGAGTGGGAACCTACTATTAACATTAAGATTAAAGATCATGAATGATATGATTTATGTGATTTGGGTGCTAGTGTTTCCATGATTCCAAAAACTTTGTGTGATGTGTTAGGTTTCCGTGAATTTGATGATTGTTCTTTAAATTTGCATCTTGCAGATTCCACCATTAAGAAACCTACGGGAAGAATTAATGATGTTCTTATTGTTGCAAATAGGAATTATGTGCCCGTATATTTCATTGTTCTTGATATAGATTGCAATCCTACATGTCCTATTATTCTTGGTAGACCTTTCCTTAGAACGATTGGTGCAATTATTGATATGAAAGAAGGAAATATTATATTCCAATTTCCGTTAAGGAAAGGCATGGAACACTTTTCTAGGAAGAAAATTAAATTACCTTATGAATCTATTATGAGATCCACTTATAGATTGCATACCAAAGATGATAATACCTAGATATATTCTTGCTTTTATGCCTAGCTAGGGGCGTTAAACGATAGCGCTTGTGGGAGGCAACCCAATTTTATTTTTGTTTCTTGCTTTTTGGTTCTGTTTAGTAATAAATAATTCATATAGATTCTGTTAAGGTGTGTTTTTATGTTTTAATTAGTGTTTGTGCCAAGTAGAATCTTTGGGAAGACATGGGTGAAGTCTTTATGATCTTGCTGTAAAAGAACAGAAACTTTAGCGCTCACGAGATTAGCTGCCATTTTTTACTGGAGAGTGCTTTTAGGTTGATTCTTTTTGCAGATGATTAATAGACAAATTCCTCATGTCCAACAATGTATTTCAGAATTTTTGGAGTTACATAAGTATACGTTTGATACAGATTGCTACAGACTGTTCTGTTTTGACAGATTCTGTTTTCCGTGTGTTGTTTGCTTATTTTGATGAATCTATGGCTAGTATCGGGGGGTATGAACAATAGAGAAGTTGAAATAAAGTAGGTTTAACACCAATATAAATAAATAATGAATTGATTACAGTACCTTAAAGTGGTTATTTGTTTTCTTATACTAACGGAGCTCATGAGATTTTCTGTTGAGTTTTGTGTTGTGAAGTTTTCAAGTTTTGGGTAAAGATTTGATGGATTTTGGAATAAGGAGTGGCAAGAGCCTAAGCTTGGGGATGCCCAAGGCACCCCAAGGAAAAATTCAAGGACAACCAAAAGCCTAAGCTTGGGGATGCCCAGGAAGGCATCCCCTCTTTCGTCTTCGTCTATCGGTAACTTTACTTGAGGCTATATTTTTATTCACCACATGATATGTGTTTTGCTTGGAGCGTCTTGTATGATTTGAGTCTTTAATTTTTAGTTCACCACAATAATCCTTGCTGTGCACACCTTTTGGAGAGACACACATGAATCTGAATTTATTAGAATACTCTATGTGCTTCACTTATATCTTTTGAGCTAGATAATTTTGCTCTAGTGCTTCACTTATATCTTTTTAGAGCACGGTGGTGGTTTTATTTTGTAGAAATTATTGATCTCTCATGCTTCACTTATATTATTTTGAGAGTCCTATAGAACAGCATGGTAATTTGCTTTGGCTATAAAATTAGTCCTAATATGATGAACATCCAAGATGGGTATAATAAAAACTATCATATAAAGTGCATCGAATACTATGAGAAGTTTGATACTTGATAATTGTTTTGAGATATGAAGATGGTGATATTAGAGTCATGCTAGTTGAGTAGTTGTGAATTTGAGAAATACTTGTTCTAAAGTTTGTGATTCCCGTAGCATGCACGTATGGTGAACCGTTATGTGATGAAGTCGGAGCCTGATTTATTTATTGATTGTCTTCCTTATGAGTGGCGGTCGGGGACGAGCGATGGTCTTTTCCTACCAATCTATCCCCCTAGGAGCATGCCTGTAGTACTTTGTTTCGATAACTAATAGATTTTTTCAATAAGTATGTGAGTTCTTTATGACTAATGTTGAGTCCATGGATTATACGCACTCTCACCCTTCCACCATTGCTAGCCTCTCTTATACCGTGCACCTTTCGCATGTATCATACACCCACCATATACCTTCCTCAAAATAGCCACCATACCTACCTATTATGGCATTTCCATAGCCATTCCGAGATATTATTGCCATGCAACTTACCACCGTTCCGTTTATTATGACACGTTTCATCATTGTCATATTGCTTTGCATGATCATGTAGTTGACATCGTATTTGTGGCAAAGCCACTTTCATAATTCTTTCATACATGTCACTCTTGATTCATTGCATATCCCTCTACACCGCCGGAGGCATTCACATAGAGTCATATTTTGTTCTAGTATTGAGTTGTAATTTTTGAGTTGTAAGTAAATAAAAGTGTGATGATCATCTTATTAGAGCATTGTCCCAAGTGAGGAAAGGATGATGGAGACTATGATTCCCCCACAAGTCGGGATGAGACTCCGGACAAAAAGGAAAAAAAAAGAGAAAAAAGGAGGCCATAAAAAAGGGGGAAGGCCCAAATAAAAAAAATATAAAAAAGATGAGAGAAAAAGAGAGAAGGGACAATGTTACTATCCCTTTACCACACTTGTGCTTCAAAGTAGCACCATGATATTCATGATAGAGAGTCCCCTATGTTGTCACTTTCATATACTAGATGGAATTTTACATTATAGAACTTGGCTTGTATATTCCAATGATGGGCTTCCTCAAAATGCCCTAGGTCTTCGTGAGCAAGCGAGTTGGATGCACACCCACTTAGTTTCCTTTGTTGATCTTTCATACACTTATAGCTCTAGTGCATCCGTTGCATGGCAATCCCTACCTCACTCACATTGATATCTATTGATGGGCATCTCCATAGCCCGTTGATACGGCTAGTTGACGTGAGACTATCTTCTCCTTTTTGTCTTCTCCACAACCACCATTCTATTCCACATATAGTGCTATGTCCATGGCTCATGCTCATGTATTGTGTGAAGATTGAAAAAGTTTGAGAACATCAAAAGTATGAAACAATTGCTTGGCTTGTCATCGGGGTTGTGCATGATTAAATACTTTATGTGATGAAGATAGAGCATAGCCAGACTATATGATTTTGTAGGGATAACTTTCTTTGGCCATGTTATTTTGAGAAGACATGATTGCTTAGTTAGTATGCTTGAAGTATTATTATTTTTATGTCAATATTAAACTTTTATCTTGAATATTTCGGATATGAACATTCATGCCACAGTAAAGAAAATTATATTGAGAAATATGCTAGGTAGCATTCCACATCAAAAATTCTGTTTTTATCATTTACCTACTCGAGGACGAGCAGGAATTAAGCTTGGGGATGCCTGATACGTCTCCAACGTATCTATAAGTTTTGATTGTTCCATGCTATTATATTATCTGGTTTGGATGTTTAATGGGCTTTATTATGCACTTTTGTATTATTATTGGGACTAACCTATTAACTGAAGGCCTAGTGCAAATTGCTGTTTTTTTGCCTATTTCAGTGTTTCGCAGAAAAGGAATATCCAACGGAGTCCAAACGGAATGAAACCTTCGGGAGAGTTATTTTTGGAACAAACGCAATCCAGGAGACTTGGAGTGGACGTCAAGGAAACAATGAGGAAGCCACGAGGCAGGGTGGCGCGCCCAGGGGGTAGGCGCGCCCCCCACCCTCGTGGGCCCCTCGTGGCTCCACCGACCTACTTCCTTCGCCTATATATACTCATATACCCTGAAAACATCCGAGAGCACCATGAAAGCCTATTTCCACTGCCGCAACCTTCTGTACCCGTGAGATCCCATCTTGGGGCCTTTTCCGGTGCTGTGCCGGAGGGGGAATCAGTGACAGAGGGCTTCTACATCAACACCATAGCCTCTCCGATGATGCGTGAGTAGTTTACCACAGACCTTCGGGTCCATAGTTATTAGCTAGATGGCTTCTTCTCTCTCTTTGGATCTCAATGCAAAGTTCTCCTCGATCTTCTTGGAGATCTATTCGATGTAATTCTTTTTGCCGTGTGTTTGTCGAGATCCGATGAATTGTGGGTTTATGATCAAGATTATCTATGAACAATATTTGATTCCTCTCTGAATTCTTTTATGCATGATTTAATATCTTTGCATGTATCTTCGAATTAACAGTTTGGTTTGGCCTACTAGATTGATCTTTCTTGCAATGGGAGAAGTGCTTAGCTTTGTGTTCAATATTGTGGTGTCCTTTCCTAGTGACAGCAGGGGCAGCAAGGCACGTATTGTATTGTTTCCATCGAGGATAAAAAGATGGGGTTTATATCATATTGCTTGAGTTTATCACTGTACATCATGTTATCTTGCCTAATGTGTTACTCTGTTCTTATGAACTTAATACTCTAGATGAATGCTGGATAGTGGTCGATGTGTGGAGTAATAGTAGTAGATGCAGAATCGTTTTGGTCTACTTGTCATGGACGTGATGCCTATATACATGATCATGCCTAGATATTCTCATAACTATGCGCTTATCAATCAATTGCTTGACAGTAATTTGTTCACCCACTGTAATACTTATGCTATCTTGAGAGAAGCCACTAGTGAAACCTATGGCCCCCGGGTCTATTTTCCATCATATTACTTTCCTATCTACTTGCTATTTCTGCCGCCTTTTATTTTGCAATATTTACTTTCCAATCTATATCATAAAAATACCAAAATATTTATCTTATTATCTTTATCAGATCTCACTTTTGCAAGTGGCCGTGAAGGGATTGATAACCCCTTTATCGCGTTGGTTGCAAGGTTCTTGATTGTTTGTGCAGGTACGAGGGACTTGCATGTAGTCTCCTACTGGATTGATACCTTGGTTCTCAAAAACTGAGGGAAATACTTACGCTACTTTGCTGCATCACCCTTTCCTCTTCCAGGGAAAACCAAGGCATGCTCAAGAGGTAGCAGACATCATTTCTGAAGCGCCCTTACGCCGGAGGCCACTTCTGGTCTCCTTGGCCTTTTTCTTGGCCTTTTTCTCTGGCTCCTGGTAGGGCGCGGGAGCCAGCATCTTCGTCAGAAGCGGGATAGCTGGTTCCTCGGGCAGTGGAGCCGGACACTGAATCCTCTCCGCCCTCTTTGTCCAGCCCTGAAAAACAAATGGGGAAGTTTAGACACCTTCCTTGAATAAGTAGGTAAGGCATACAACTTGAAACATGAAACACTTACCGGACTAGCGGGATGGGCTAGGTCGTGCCCACGGTCTTCGGTCGTCTTCGGCCACGTCTCGTTGGCCTTAAAGAGCACCTTCCAGATGTCTTCGTGCGTAGTGCCGAAGAACTATAGCAAGGTTTGGTGCTTGGCCGGATCGAACTCCCACAAATGGCAAGTCAGGCTTTGGCATGGAAGGATCCGTCGAACTAGCATCACCTGCATCACATTGACAAGCTTGATGTTCTTGTCTACCATGCTTCGGATGCACGTCTGGAGCGCTGTCAGCTCGTCCGACGAAGACCAGTCCAGGCCCTTCTCTAGCCAGGAGGTGAGCCGCATCGGGGCTCCGGACTGGAATTCGGGAGCCACGGCCCAGGAGGCTTCGCGAGGCTCTATGATGTAGAACCACTACTGTTGCCACCCTTTGATGGTCTCCACGAAGGTACCTTTGGGCCATGTCACATTGGGCATCTTGCTCACCATGGCGCCTCCGCACTCTGCATGCTGGCCACCCACCACCTTCGGCTTCACATTGAAGATCTTTAGCCACAATCCGAAGTGGGGTGGGATGCGGAGGAAGGCCTCGCACACGACAATGAATGCCGAGATGTTGAGGAAGGAGTTGGGGGCCAGATCATGGAAATCCACCTCGTAGTAGAACATGAGTCCGCGGACGAATGGGTGAAGAGCGAATCCCAGTCCGCGGACGAAGTGAGGGATGAATACCACCCTCTCATGGGGCTCCGGGGTGGGGATGATCTGCCCCTGGGCTGGAAGCCGGTGGGCGATTTCCGGGGCTAAGTACCCGGCCTCCAGGAGCTTGGTGATGTCCTTCTCCTTGACGGAGGAAACCATCCACTTGCCCTGTGCTCCAGATCCGGACATGGCTGGAGTGCTTTCTTGAGGCGGAAAGGACGAGAACATGGGCGCTGGAGCTTGAGAATGGGTAGGCAGAGAGAGAGAGAAGGCGTGGGTGGAGAAGAGTGAACCCTCGCCTTAAAAATCGCCTATTCCCCAAGGCCCGTATAGACGACACGGTTGGATTACCCACGCCCGTATTGATGAGAATCCCGCAATAAGGGGACACGATCTCTGCTTTGACAAGACGTTCCAATAAAACCACATCTCGAAATATGGAGCGGGAGGCTAAAACTGTTCGAAATAATGACCGGGCAGGGACGTGATGTCACGCTACAAAAAGTTGTCAGCGGATTGGACTTGTGAAATATTATACTCTCTACGGTTGTGTGTGGTACTTGTTTTGCAGAGCCGGACACGTTTTCGGTGTTTGAAGGATGCGTTGGAATATTCGGAAAAGGAACCCGCCTTGCAATGCCGAAGACAATCTGCGCGCCGGACACCTCGTAATTGAAGCCTGGTTTAGGGGCTACTGAGGGAGTCCTGGATTAAGGGGTCCTCGGGCGTCCGACCTATTGGACATGGGCCGAACTGATGGGCCATGAATATACAAGACAGAAGACTCTCTCCCTTGTCCAGATAGGACTCTCCTTGGCGTGGATGGCAAGCTTGGTTTTCGGATATGAAGATTCCTTTCTCTGTAACCGACTTTGTACAACTCTAGTCCCCTCCGGTGTCTATATAAACCGGAGGGTTTCGTCCGTAGAGGCAATCATAATCATACAGGCTAGACTTCTAGAGTTTTAGCCATTACGATCTCGTGGTAGATCAACTCTTGTAATACTCATATTCATCAAGATCAATCAAGCAGGAAGTAGGGTATTACCAACATAGAGAGGGCCCGAACCTGGGGAAACATCGTGTCCCCTGTCTCCTGTTACCATCGATCTTAGGGTTTAGGGTTTAGGGTTCATATTGCTCTACCCGAGATCCGCCGGTTTTGACACCGACACGTATCGCCTCCGGCCTTGCTCCACTGCCCGTCTTCCCACGTCGCTGCATGTGGAAAATCTTGCATGCGGATCTTCCATAGTTCTTTGCCCAAAACGTAGCTGATCCGACGTACTTTCCATAATGCAATCTCGTCCTCACACCGTTTTAGACAAACACAACCATGTTGTTATCTTCCCTTAGGACAAGGAATATATGCTTCTTTTTTGTCGTCGTATGTGTCATCAACTGTTATTGGCCAGTAATTGTTTCCTTTCTACCTCTTTTTTGCAAACAGGGCTATCCATTTCACCTCGTTGCTATTGCGACCTTTTGGTGAACTGCACGAATCACTTGTTTCTTAAGAGTGTCTTCTGCAGTTGTACTAAAATGTCACACGGGCAACGTCTCAACATTTCAGTGCGACTGCACAAAGGGAGATTGGTTTTGCTCTATCCTCCTCATCCAACTCCGAGCCTAATCTTCTCCAAGTATTTGCTTAATCTTCTCCAACTAGTTAGTCTTAAGAGAGACTGCAAAGGTGACCGACTTCTATTTGTGTGTTTATTGTTTCATGAATAGTCCTCTATTATTGTAATCACACTTAATATCTTTGGAACAGGGACGCTCAACTCTATTTTAGTGGAACTGCACAAAATGATCGGAATGTTGCATGCTCCAGACAACTACTTTTTTCCCAACATGCCTTATTGATTTAGACAGAGCTGGGGGGTCATTGCTACCAATGAAAGCATGGATCAATTTTAATTTAACACCTTCTCACAACTTTGTCTTCAGTTGTGATGTAAATAATAGCTCTGATCTGCTAATCATTGAGATGCATTAGCAAGGAAGTTGGTTTTTTATTGTTTCCGAAAGAGCATGGATGGCAAGACACACGAAACAAAAGCTGAAATTAAAGCTCAGAGCATTGTACAATTTCATGTCGCTAGAAAATTATTTGTATAATACATCAATTATGTAAACAAATGTTGGAAGCTTGATAGCATTGCCAGAAGCCTCTTCAACATCCGGGTCCATGCGCCATGCACAAAATTATACTTCCACGATTCCTAAATATTTATCTTTTTACAAATTTCAATTGGACATATTTTTTAGTGTAGAGTCACTCATTTTGCTTCATATGTAGTCACTTGTTGAAATCTCTAGAAAGACAAATACTCCATAGTATATTTAAGAACGGAGGGAGTAGTGCACAACCGCATGGGAGACTCAGCCCGGTCGTTGCGCCGCACTAATAGTGAGTAATGAGCAGCCAAATCATAAGACCCACCTTTCCCACTGTAAGTTGCTCGGAAGAAGCAACCATCAATATGCTCTTCTTTGAATCCGCTCATACTACTCCCTCTGTCACTGTTTATAGAACGCGCTTCAAAAAAAAACAATCTCTGGGACCAAGGCGACTAGCGATCGGCCTGAAAAATAGCATTGGTAGTTATAGCACGGCATCTATTACTAGAGGAAATAATGCATACTCACATGCATGCAGTGCTTCCACCCCGGGTACACACATGCATGCACTGGTACACGTCGGTGCTATACAAACGGCTTTTAACCCCTTTCCGCGACGGCGTTCGGAACCGTCACCTGGTGAGTGTGGGCGATAGGGGGGTCCTTCCCACACGACCCAGAAACCGTCAGGGATATGCCCTCCTGGCACACACGCTCGGCAAAATGAGGTCATGTGCGACCGGTGAGCACTCAAATACAGAAATACGTATAGTAGTGCTAAAAAAATACAATTATACATGCGAAATCATTTCCGGTGGTAAGTACATCCCACACAGTAAGTCGCCGCTAAACGTTTCCATTCGTATATACAGCCCACACAGTCACTCCACGGAAAACTCTTGCGCAAGGTGGCGTAACGCAAAAAGTTTTTAAGAGAATGTCGTGTGTGATTGTTCATTGATCAAACACGGTTTATTCCTAGAAACTGTGTGTGTTGCCTGAGGACATCGCCCACGTTGTTTTCTCAATAACCGTTTGCAATAGGAAAACCCAATTAGCAAGCTAATTAGCCAATTAGCGGGCTAATTGCCCTATTATTAATAATCCATTTACTAATATAATTGACATTCATATTAAGCACATAATATATTCGATTTCCATATTAAGGAAGCAGGATTTCATAATTGAAATACATCGGAGTACAACATGATATAGCTTCATCATTCAGCTACCCCATTACACAACTGCACCAGCAGCAAGTTTCACATGCAACATCTAGAACCTTTCGAAATTAGCATCATAGACGGTACATAGAGAGATGCATATCATCTGGAAAACTGCTGAAGCGGAAGGCGAATATTCAGCCTTCATTCATGTTGAAGGTCTTTGCAACTTTAGGCCAGTTCCTGTGGATGATCGACCGTCCATCCTTCGACCTCTTCAAGAACACTTCAATATTGAACCGTGGGTGTTGTATGGAAAATTTCCTCGCCTCCTGACCACAGAGGTGGTTTGAGAGGTAATCATCGGTGAAGCCTAAAAACAAGGATGTGCATAAATATCTTCTCTATATTGGAAATGGGGCAAAGGAATAAAAAAAGGCAAGGTATAATAGTTAGTACCATCTTGTAAACCTCAGTGCTTCCCATTGTTTCCCTGCAACACATATAAGGTAGTTAGTCATCAGGTTAAGTAAGGGTTCGCATGCTATCAGTAAAATATGTTGATGATAAATAAGCACATTGCAGATTTATCAGATTAATTCAAGCCACATGGAAAACCCATTTATCCAAACCAAGCATGATTAATTAAGAACTAGGAAATATAGCACTTGTATATGTTTCTCATGTATTAAGTGCAGCCAAATTCGGTTTATTCCTCACATGGTATACAATAACAGAATGCAGCCACAACAATTGAACATCGCATTGCAGAATTGAACCAAGCAGTTAACTAAACACCACAACAAATGAACCAAACATTAACTGAGCACCACATTGCACAATATAACATACTCCTAATAGAAGATCAGACAGTTAACCAAACCAAGCATGCTTAACAACTTGGAAATTTAGCAATTGTATTTGTTTCTCATGTATTTAGTACAGCCAAATTCGATTTATTTCTCACATGGTACACAATAGCAGAATGCAGCCACAAAAATTGAACATCGCATTGCAGAATTGAACCAAGCAGTTAACTAAACACCACAACAAATGAACCAAACGTTAACTAAGCACCACATTGCACAATATAACATACTCGTAATACAAGATCAGACAGTTAACCGAACCAAGCATGCTTAACAACTCAGAAATATTGCACCCTGAAGAATTGAACATCACATTTGCAGAATTGAACCAAGCAGTTAACTGAACACCACATTGCACGACATATAGAACATATACACTATAGCAAAAGATCGCATGGTAAAAGTAGATAGCACAATTAACGAGAATTTGTTAAGGAAAGGCAATAGCTAGCAAACTGAACATGGGTCCTTAAGTGAGCTAATAAGACAAGCTACTCCTCATTGTCGGAGATATCGATGACGATTGGCTCCCTGGACATCGAAGAGAGTGAGGCCTCCCCATCATGGGTTCCCTCGTTGTAGTGGCACTGGTGCGCGTCGGTCCTAAACAAACGGTTTTTTTACCCCTTTCCGCGACGGCATTTTGAACCGTCGCCAAGTGAGTGTGGGCGATAGGGGGGTCCTTCCCACACGACCCAGAAATCGTTGGGGATAGGCCCTCGTGGGACCCAAGCTGGGGCCGTGTGTGATCGGGTGAGGCATGGAAACCGTAGGTATGTACATCCCACACGGTGAATCCCAGAAATCATTTCCGTAGGTATGTACATCCCACACGGTGAATCCCAGAAATCATTTCGGTAGGTATGTACATCCCACACGGTGAATCCCAGAAATCATTTCCGTAGGTATGTACATCCCACACGGTAATCTGAGAAAATCATTTCCATAGGTATGTACATCCCACACGGTGAATCGCAGAAAAACATTTTCGTTCGTATGTATATCACACACAGTCAATCCAAGGAATACGTTTCCGTTGTTATGTACATCCCACATAGTCAATCCAGGGAAAACGTTTCCGTTCGGACGTAAATCCCACACAGTTTTATGTGTAGCCTCGTGTGTGAATGGTGTAACTATCACACACACGGTCTTCCTTGGTTAACTGTTTGCTTTTATCAACTATATCACACACGATTTGATGAAGAAAACTGTGTGGCATTGGGCTATCCATCGCAACAGCTTTTACTGCTAGAACCGTTTGCAAAGGTCCATGACACATTTAGTAGGTTTATTAGTTTACAATTAATAATTCCAGTATTACGCACATTCACATTTCATATTGAACAGCTGTTTGCCAATTTCATATCAGGCACATAAATATATTATAACATCACAGTACGGTAGCTACATGAAAACAACAAAGTACAACACATAGCTAGTTCAACTTCATAAGAACAATATATTCATTTCCCTAATCTTGATCATCGAGGCTCGTCTTATCCACCTTTGCTTTCAGTTCAGTACGAACCGGTTTTGCATGGGCCAAATGGGAAAGTGCTTCCTCCTTCGCCAACACCATCTTAGCAAAGTCTTTAAAAAAAATCTGAGCTCATTCTCCACCTTCAACTTTTTATCCCGCATCTTGAAATATGCTTCAGCGTTCACAAGACTTTCTCTAAGCCTAGCCGTGTTCACTTCCTCATACATGCTCCAGAGCTTCGTTAGGCACATCTTCAAAGACCGTGGCCACTCTTGATCAACCCACTCCAAGTAAGAACACTTCCGTTCATCCTATAATATTGAAAACTAGAACAGTAACAATTGTAGGGGAAATGGGTTTACAGCAACATAGAAAATCACCAATGCTTATTTTGGAAAACTGAAGAAACATGTTAATTATGACATATCTTCTCAAAAAGGTCAATGTGCAAATGAAATAATTGGTACTGAGACAACAACCAAATTCTGGAACATCAGAAGCTATAATTAACTACAACGACGCTACAAGTTCTTACTCATGTACAATAAATAACAAATTGAACATTTTATGAGGAAGGTAAATATAACTACAACAGCATAGCCACAGTGTTTGGATGACAGCAAATTCTAACAGGTGTGTACATGCACAAATTTAGTAACATAGAACTAATAGCACTAAGTTCGTCCACTATGTATGCCAAAACTGGTGTAAAGACAACTGTTGCTACATCTTGCACCGGTGCCCTGAACTGGCGAGCCGATGCAGCGGAAAAAAAATCAGGGACCCGTACTCCGGAGCACGTAGTTGCTCCGATGCCCAGTTCCTTCGTGCCATAAAGATTTAGTATTTTACTGCTTGGCTGCTCGGATGTGTGGACCAAAGTTGACTGCACAAACTGCTGAAGCGGTGCCAAATAATTTTCTAATGGCACCGCTGATGAGATGGCAACAATTTAAGATACTAGGTACAAACTGTGACACTGCCTTAGGTGTGTTTGGTTGAAGGTGTGGTATGAATGGGTTGGGACCATGACAGTGAAGGAAATATGCCATAGAGGCAATAATAAAGTATTATATATTTCCTTATATCATGATAAATGTTTATTATTCATGCTAGAATTGTATTAACCGGAAACATAATACATGTGTGAATACATAGACAAACAGAGTGTCACTAGTATGCCTCTACTTGACTAGCTCGTTAATCAAAGATGGTTATGTTTCCTAGCCATTGACATGAGTTGACATTTGATTAACGGGATCACCTCATTAGGAGAATGACGTGATTGACATGACCCATTACATTAGCTTAGACCCGATCGTTTAGTATGTTGCTATTGCTTTCTTCATGACTTATACATGTTCCTATGACTATGAGATTATGCAACTCCCGTTTACCGGAGGAACACTTTGTGTGCTACCAAACGTCACAACGTAACTGGGTCATTATAAAGGTGCTCTACAGGTGTCTCCAAAGGTACTTGTTTGGTTGGCGTATTTCGAGATTAGGATTTGTCACTCCGATTGTCGTAGAGGTATCTCTGGGCCCACTCAGTAATGCACATCACTATAAGCCTTGCAAGCACTGTGACTAATGGGTTAGTTGCGAGATGATGTATTATGGAACAAGTAAAGAGACTTGCCGGTAACGAGATTGAACTAGGTATCGAGATACCGACGATCGAATCTCGGGCAAGTAACATACCGATGACAAAGGGAACAACATATGTTGTTATGCGGTCTGACCGATAAAGATCTTCATAGAATATGTGGGAGCCAATATGGGCATCCAGGTCCCGCTATTGGTTATTGACCGGAGAGGTGTCTCGGTCATGTCTACATAGTTCTTGAACCCAAAGGGTCCGCACGCTTAAAGTTACGATGACAGTTATATTATGAGTTTATGTGATTTGATGTACCGAAGGTTGTTCGGAGTCCCGGATGTGATCACGGACATGACGAGGAGTCTCGAAATGGTCGAGACGTAAAGATTGATATATTGGACAACTATATTCGGACACCGGAAGTGTTCCGGAGAAGTTTCGGATTAAACCGGAGTGCCGGAGGGTTACCGGAACCCCCCGGGGAAGTATTGGGCCTCGATGGGCCTTGAGGGGAGAGAGAGGGCAGCAGCCAGGAGGTGGCGCACCCCCTCCCAAGGGGAATCCTAGTTGGACTAGGAGAGGGGGGCGCAGCCCCCTTTCCCTCTCCCTCTCCCTCTCTTTCCTTCCCCCCTTTCTTTCCTAGTAGGACTAGGAAAGGGGAGTCCTACTCCTACTAGGAGGAGGACTCCCCCTCTCTCCTTGGCGCGCCTAGGACAGCCAGCCTCCCCCTTTCTCCTTTATATACGGGGCAAGGGGGCACCTAAGAACACACTTGATATACGATATTTTAACCGTGTGCGGTGCCCCCCTCCACCAGATAACACCTCGATAATACCGTCGCGGAGCTTAGGCGAAGCCCTGCGTCGGTGGAACATCATCATCGTCACCACGCCGTCATGCTGACGAAACTCTCCCTCAACACTCGGCTGGATTGGAGTTCGAGGGACGTCATCGAGCTGAACGTGTGTAGAACTTGGAGGTGCCGTGCATTCGGTACTTGATCGGTCGGATCGTGAAGACGTACGACTACATCAACCGCGTTGTGATAACGCTTCCGCTGTCGGTCTACGAGGGTACGTGGACAACACTCTCCCCTCTCGTTGCTATGCATCACCATGATCTTGCGTGTGCGTAGGAAATTTTTTGAAATTACTACGTTCCCCAACAGTGGTATCAGAGCCTGGTTTTATGCGTTGATGCTATGCACGAGTAGAACACAAGTGAGTTATGGGCGATATAAGTCATACTGCTTACCAGCATGTCATACTTTGGTTCAGCGGTATTGTGAGATGAAGCGGCCCGGACCGACATTACGCGTACGCTTACGCGAGACTGGTTTCACCGTTCGGAGCACTCGTTGCTTAAAGGTGACTGGCGGGTATCTGTCTCTCTCACTTTAGTTGAACCGAGTGTGGCTACGCTCGGTCCTTGCGAAGGTTAAAACAGCACCAACTTGACAAACTATCGTTGTGGTTTTGATGCGTAGGTAAGAACGGTTCTTGCTAAGCCCGTAGCAGCCACGTAAAACATGCAACAACAAAGTAGAGGACGTCTAACTTGTTTTTGCAGGGCATGTTGTGATGTGATATGGTCAAGACATGATGTGATATAATGTGTTGTATGAGATGATCATGTTTTGTAACCGAGTTATCAGCAACTGGCAGGAGCCATATGGTTGTCGCTTTATTGTATGAGATGCAATCGCCATGTAATAGTTTTACTTTATCACTAAGCGGTAGCGATAGTCGTAAAAGCAATAAGTTGGCGAGACGACAACGATACTACGATGGAGATCAAGGTGTCGAGCCGGTGACGATGGTGATCATGACGGTGCTTCGGAGATGGAGATCACGAGCACGGTGCTTCGGAGATGGAGATCACAAGCACAAGATGATGATGGCCATATCATATCACTTATATTGATTGCATGTGATGTTAATCCTTTATGCATCTTATCTTGCTTTGATTGACGGTAGCATTATAAGATGATCTCTCACTAAAATTTCAAGACAAAAGTGTTCTCCCTGAGTATGCACCGTTGCGAAAGTTCTTCGTGCTGAGACACCACGTGTTAATCGGGTGTGATAGGCTCTACGTTCAAATACAACGGGTGCAAAACAGTTGCACACGCAGAATACTCAGGTTAAACTTGACGAGCCTAGCATATGTACAGATATGACCTCGGAACACAGAGACCGAAAGGTCGAGCGTGAATCATATAGTAGATATGATCAACATAGTGATGTTCACCATTGAAACTACTCCATCTCACGTGTTAATCGGACATGGTTTAGTTGCTTTGGATCACGTAATCACTTAGATGATTAGAGAGATGTCTATCTAAGTGGGAGTTCTTAAGTAATATGATTAATTGAACTTAAATTTATCATGAACTTAGTACCTGATAGTATCTTATTTGTCTATGTTAATTGTAGATAAATGGCCCATGCTGTTGTTCCGTTGAATTTTAATACGTTCCTTGAGAAAGTTAAGTTGAAAGATGATGGTAGCAATTACACGGACTGGGTCCGTAACTTGAGGATTATCCTCATTGCTGCACAGAAGAATTACGTCCTGGAAGCACCGCTAGGTGCCAGGCCTCCTGCAAGAGCTACGCCAGAAGTTATGAACATCTGGCAAAGAAAAGCTGATGACTACTCAATAGTTCAGTGTGCCATGCTTTACGGCTTAGAACCGGGACTTCAACGACGTTTTGAACGTCATGGAGCATATGAGATGTTCCAGGAATTGAAGTTAATATTTCAAGCAAATGCCCGGATTGAGAGATATGAAGTCTCCAATAAGTTCTATAGCTGCAAGATGGAAGAGAATAGTTCTGTCAGTGAGCATATACTCAGAATGTCTGGGTATAATAATCACTTGATTCAACTGGGAGTTCAACTTCCGGATGATTGCGTCATTGACGGAATTCTTCAATCACTGCCACCAAGCTACAAGAGCTTCGTGATGAACTATAACATGCAAGGGATGGATAAGACGATTCCCGAGCTCTTCGCAATGCTAAAGGCAGCGGAGGTAGAAATCAAAAAGGAGCATCAAGTGTTGATGGTCAGTAAAACCACTAGTTTCAAGAAAAAGGGCAAAGGGAAGAAGAAAGGGAACTTCAAGAAGAACAGCAAGCAAGTTGCTGTTCAGGAGAAGAAATCCAAGTCTGGACCTAAGCCTGAAACTGAGTGCTTCTACTGTAAGCAGACTGGCCACTGGAAGCGGAACTGGCCCAAGTATTTGGCGGATAAGAAGGATGGCAAGGTTAACAAAGGTATATGTGATATACATGTTATTGATGTGTACCTTACTAATACTCGCAGTAGCACCTGGGTATTTGATACTGGTTCTGTTGCTAATGTTTGCAACTCGAAACAGGGGCTACTGATTAAGCGAAGTTTGGCTAAGGACGAGGTGACGATGCGCGTGGGAAATGGTTCCAAAGTCGATGTGATTGCCGTCGGCACGCTACCTCTACATCTACCTTCGGGGTTAGTTTTAGACCTAAATAATTGTTATTTGGTGCCAGCGTTGAGCATGAACATTATATCTGGATCTTGTTTGATGCGAGACGGTTATTCATTTAAATCAGAGAATAATGGTTGTTCTATTTATATGAATAATATCTTTTATGGTCATGCACCCTTGAAGAGTGGTCTATTTTTAATGAATCTCGATAGTAGTGATACACATATTCATAATGTTGAAGCCAAAAGATGCAGAGTTAATAATGATAGTGCAACTTATTTGTGGCACTGCCGTTTGGGTCATATCGGTGTAAAGCGCATGAAGAAACTCCATACTGATGGAATTTTGGAATCACTTGATTTTGAATCACTTGGTACTTGCGAACCGTGCCTTATGGGCAAGATGACCAAAACACCGTTCTCCGGAACTATGGAGAGAGCAACAGATTTGTTGGAAATCATACATACAGATGTATGTGGTCCAATGAATATTGAGGCTCGTGGCGGATATCGTTATTTTCTCACCTTCACAGATGATTTGAGCAGATATGGGTATATCTACTTAATGAAACATCAGTCTGAAACATTTGAAAAGTTCAAAGAATTTCAGAGTGAAGTTGAAAATCATCGTAACAAGAAAATAAAATTCCTACGATCTGATCGTGGAGGAGAATATTTGAGTTACTAGTTTGGTCTACATTTGAAACAATGCGGAATAGTTCCGCAACTCACGCCACCCGGAACACCACAGTGTAATGGTGTGTCCGAACGTCGTAATCGTACTTTATTAGATATGGTGCAAACTATGATGTCTCTTACTGATTTACCGCTATCGTTTTGGGGTTATGCTTTAGAGACGGGTGCATTCACTCTAAATAGGACACCATCGAAATCCGTTGAGACGACGCCTTTTGAACTATGGTTTGGCAAGAAACCAAAGTTGTCGTATCTTAAAGTTTGGGGTTGCGATGCTTATGTGAAGAAACGTCAACCTGATAAGCTCGAACCTAAATCGGAGAAATGTGTCTTCATAGGATACCCAAAGGAGACCGTTGGGTACACCTTCTATCACAGATCCGAAGGCAAGATATTCGTTGCTAGGAATGGATCCTTTCTAGAGAAGGAGTTTCTCTCGAAAGATGTGAGTGGGAGGAAAGTAGAACTTGATGAGGTAACTGTACCTGCTCCCTTATTGGAAAATAGATCATCGCAGAAATCAGTTTCTGCGATACCTACACCAAGTAGTGAGGAAGTTAATGATAATGATCATGAAACTTCAGATCAAGTTATTATTGAACTTCGTAGGTCAACTAGATCAAGATCCGCACCAGAGTGGTACGGTAATCCTGTTCTGGAGGTCATGTTACTAGACCATGGCGAACCTACGAACTATGAAGAAGCGATGGTGAGCCCAGATTCCGCAAAATGGCTTGAAGCCAGGAAATCCGAGATGGGATCCATGTATGAGAACAAAGTATGGACTTTGGTTGACTTGCCCGATGGTCGGCAAGCCATTGAAAATAAATGGATCTTCAAGAAGAAGACTGACGCTGATGGTAATGTTACCGTCTATAAAGCTCGACTTGTTGCGAAAGGTTTTCGACAAGTTCAAGGGATTGACTACGATGAGACCTTCTCACCCGTAGCGATGCTTAAGTCTGTCCGAATCATGTTAGCAATTGCCGCATTTTATGATTATGAAATTTGGCAAATGGATGTCAAAACTGCGTTCCTGAATGGATTTCTGGAAGAAGAGTTGTATATGATGCAACCGGAAGGTTTTGTCGATCCAAAGGGAGCTAACAAAGTGTGCAAGCTCCAGCGATCCATTTATGGACTGGTGCAAGCCTCTCGGAGTTGGAATAAATGCTTTGATAGTGTGATCAAAGCATTTGGTTTTATACAGACTTTTGGAGAAGCCTGTATTTACAAGAAAGTGAGTGGGAGCTCGATAGCATTTCTGATATTATATGTGGATGGCATATTACTGATTGGAAATGATATAGAATTTCTGGATAGCATAAAGGGATACTTGAATAAGAGTTTTTCAATGAAAGACCTCGGTGAAGCTGCATATATATTAGGCATTAAGATCTATGGAGATAGATCAAGATGCTTAATTGGACTTTCACAAAGCACATACCTTGACAAAGTTTTGAAGAAGTTCAAAATGGATCAAGCAAACAAAGGGTTCTTGCCTGTACTACAAGGTGTGAGATTGAGTAAGACTCAATGCCCGATCACTGCAGAAGATAGAGAGAAGATGAAAGATGTTCCCTATGCTTAAGCCATAGGCTCTATCATGTATGCAATGCTGTGTACCAGACCTGATGTGTCCCTAGCTATAAGTTTAGCAAGGAGGTACCAAAGTAATCCAGGAGTGGATCACTGGACAGCGGTCAAGAACATCCTGAAATACCTGAAAAGGACTAAGGACGTGTTTCTCGTATATGGAGGTGACAAAGAGCTCATAGTAAGGGGTTACGTTGATGCAAGCTTTGACACTGATCCGGACGATTCGAAATCGCAAACCGGATACGTATTTACATTGACCGGTGGAGCTGTCAGTTGGTGCAGTTCCAAGCAAAGTGTCATGGCGGGATCTACGTGTGAAGTGGAATACATAGCTGCTTCAGAAGCAGCGAATGAAGGAGTCTGGATGAAGGAGTTCATATCCGATCTAGGTGTCATACCTAGTACATCGGGACCAGTGAAAATCTTTTGTGATAATACTGGTGCAATTGCCTTAGCAAAGGAATCCAGATTTCACAAGAGAACCAAGCACATCAGAAGACGCTTCAATTCCATCCGGGATTTAGTCCAGGTGGGAGACATAGAAATTTGCAAGATACATACGGATCAATGTAGCAGACCCGTTGACTAAGCCTCTTCCACGAGCAAAACATGATCAGCACCAAGACTCCATGGGTGTAAGAATCATTACTATGTAATCTAGATTATTGACTCTAGTGCAAGTGGGAGACTGAAGGAAATATGCCCTAGAGGCAATAATAAAGTATTATATATTTCCTTATATCATGATAAATGTTTATTATTCATGCTAGAATTGTATTAACCGGAAACATAATACATGTGTGAATACATAGACAAACAGAGTGTCACTAGTATGCCTCTACTTGACTAGCTCGTTAATCAAAGATGGTTATGTTTCCTAGCCATTGACATGAGTTGTCATTTGATTAACGGGATCACCTCATTAGGAGAATGACGTGATTGACATGACCCATTACGTTAGCTTAGCACCCGATCGTTTAGTATGTTGCTATTGCTTTCTTCATGACTTATACATGTTCCTATGACTATGAGATTATGCAACTCCCGTTTACCGGAGGAACACTTTGTGTGCTACCAAACGTCACAACGTAACTGGGTGATTATAAAGGTGCTCTACAGGTGTCTCCAAAGGTACTTGTTTGGTTGGCGTATTTCGAGATTAGGATTTGTCACTCCGATTGTCGGAGAGGTATCTCTGGGCCCACTCGGTAATGCACATCACTATAAGCCTTGCAAGCATTGTGACTAATGAGTTAGTTGCGGGATGATGTATTATGGAACGAGTAAAGAGACTTGCCGGTAACGAGATTGAACTAGGTATCGAGATACCGACGATCGAATCTCGGGCAAGTAACATACCGATGACAAAGGGAACAACGTATGTTGTTATGCGGTCTGACCGATAAAGATCTTTGTAGAATATGTGGGAGCCAATATGGGCATCCAGGTCCCGCTATTGGTTATTGACTGGAGAGGTGTCTCTGTCATGTCTACATAGTTCTCGAACCCAAAGGGTCCGCACGCTTAAAGTTACGATGACAGTTATATTATGAGTTTATGTGATTTGATGTACCGAAGGTTGTTCGGAGTCCCGGATGTGATCACGGACATGACGAGGAGTCTCGAAATGGTCGAGACGTAAAGATTGATATATTGGACGACTATATTCGGACACCGGAAGTGTTCCAGAGAAGTTTCGGATTAAACCGGAGTGCCGGAGGGTTACCGGAACCCCCCGGGGAAGTATTGGGCCTCGGTGGGCCTTGAGGGGAGAGAGAGGGCAGCAGCCAGGAGGTGGCGCGCCCCTCCCAAGGGGAATCCTAGTTGGACTAGGAGAGGGGGGCGCAGCCCCCTTTCCCTCTCCCTCTCCCTCTCTTTCCTTCCCCCCTTTCTTTCCTAGTAGGACTAGGAAAGGGGAGTCCTACTCCTACTAGGAGGAGGACTCCCCCTCTCTCCTTGGCCCGCCTAGGACAGCCGGCCTCCCCCTTGCTCCTTTATATACGGGGGCAAGGGGGCACCTAAGAACACACTTGATATACGATATTTTAGTCGTGTGCGGTGCCCCCCTCCACCAGATTACACCTCGATAATACCGTCGCGGAGCTTAGGCGAAGCCCTGCGTCGGTGGAACATCATCATCGTCACCACGCCGTCGTGCTGACGAAACTCTCCCTCAACACTCGGCTGGATCGGAATTCAAGGGACGTCATCGAGATGAACGTGTGTAGAACTTGGAGGTGCCGTACGTTCGGTACTTGATAGGTCGGATCGTGAAGACGTACGACTACATCAACCGCGTTGTGATAACGCTTCCGCTGTCGGTCTACGAGGGTACGTGGAAAACACTCTCCCCTCTCGTTGCTATGCATCACCATGATCTTGCGTGTGCGTAGGAATTTTTTTGAAATTACTACGTTCCCCAACAGACAGTGTCTGAATCACATCTAACAAATGATTTGTAACAACGGAAGAGGGTCTAACCTTCTCTGGACATGCCGGAAACTTCCTCCCAGTGTCCATAGAATCAAACACAAGTAGTTCCACGCATGGAGATTGATGGTGACAACGAGCAGATAGATCTTCAGCCACCCTGCTCCATTCATTGCCACTGATGGTCTTAGGGAGCTACAAGAGGAAGAAATGACTCAAATTGACCTCCGGGTAAAAATCCTTCATTCCAAGTCATATCCCGAGAGACAGAAGAGAGGCATACATACCCAGGTGGTGAAGTAGTAGTCGCCAGAGGAGGAACTGTTGGAGATGTCTTTGAAGAAGACCATGGCGACCCCGGTGGTAGGATGCGAGACGGCGAGAGTGAGGAAGTGGCTATAGCTTAGCAAGGAAGGAAGGAAGGAAGGAGGAAACAGGGGAAATGTGACTTGTGGTCGGGGAGAAAAGGGGGTGGGAAAGGGGGGCGGGGTAGATATTTTGGCGGTAGGCCAAAATTTTGGAAATGTGGAGGGAAACTTTGCGCGAGGTGCCGCCGGACCATTCACTTTGAACGATTGTGTGCATCGCAAACGATTCTTCTGCTTTACACGCATGGGATTAGTTTGATAATTCAAATTTTGGTCTCAAGGCATGGGCACATTCACTTTGAAAGCGCGCGGTGCCGCCGGACCATTCACTTTGAACGATTGTGTGCATCGCAAATGATTCTTCTGCTTTAGGCGCATGGGATGAGTTTGATAATTCAAAATTTGGTGGAAATTTCCCCGGGTACGTCATTGCATAATTTAACATCGCTTGCTAATTTGGGCACACAAAAGAGCATACAGCAGACAGACCACACTTACTAAATTGAGCAATTTTAGTAATTACATAGAGCCAGTTGACCTAAACATTGCTCTAACAAAAGACCAGTATTAAAAACAAAGCCTAAGTACGCATAATTAAAAATCTGCCGCCGCGCCGGCCTATGCATCGTCGGTGTGATATGAGACGTCGATGACTTGTCCTGGCGACATGCCGCCCTTGGTGGACTCCGCGTCCCCCCTGCTGAAGTCGACCGCATCCTCGTCCTCATCCTCGTCCTCGGCGTCGCCCTCAAGGTTGTAGTACTCGTAGTAGGGCTGCGCCAGAGCTCGCGTTGGTACTCCACTTCCGATTCCTCGACGGACAGACTCTTCTCTACCTAGACCTCGGCCAGGCGCAACTCCTCCTCCCAGCGCTCCTCGATATCCGCCACCTCCAGCATCTCCAGCTCCCGCTCGGCGACCTCATGAGGAAGTAGGTGCTCCATGGCCACCACCGACTTTTCAGACGTGGGTTGCATGCTGGAGTCCGAGGTGGCCTGGAATATCTTGGCGTGTGCATCCTCGATCTCGGCGTGGATGGCCTCGACCCGGGCCAGGGCGACATCAGCGGCACGGACGGCAGCTCAAGCGCTCTCGGCGTTTGCAGCTGCCGTCGCAGCAGCAGCTGCAGCCGTCTCGGGTGCTGCAGCTGCCCTGTCGGCTGCTGCAGACGCCCTCTCGACGGAAGCGGCTGCGCTCAATGCAGATGCGGTGGCACTCTCGGCGTAGGTGGCCGCGCTCTCGACGCAGGCGGCGGCGCTCGGGGGGCACGGCCATCGTACGGGCCTTCATGAAGCGTTTCCATGGCGTCATCTTTGCAAGAAGGGGGTGCGGGAATGGGGATCGGGATTCGTGGATTCGGGGGTTGCCGGCACTAGAGCAGACAAGCCGGCGAAGCTTAAGGAGGGAGACTTAAATTGACCCAGATATTTTCATCGCAAACGGTTCCTAGAAAACAACTGTGTGTGATGTTGTAGATATTTTTTATTAGCCGTGAAAGACGAATTTGGAGTAAAGTGCCAACGGATGGTGTTTTAAATGGACGAGAAATTTGGTAGTACTAATACAACTGTCATGTCAAATTTTGGAAAATTTCAGGGGTCATTTGACCTTCTAAGACACTTAAGTGATTTTCTAGCCATTTAATGACCATAATTGAAATTTTAACTACATGTACATGCAACAGCTAACCATAACGGTTTGAAAACTCATATTTCGTGTACTTGTGTGCGATTTAATTCCATGTGCAGTAAATTGGAAGGAATTTTCAAACATATTGGTCTAACGGCTATGACACCATTAAGCATGGAGTGACATGGCATTTTAATTCCAAAAAATAAAAAAATTAGAAACACATGAAACCTTGGTTGATGTAATGTCAAGCCACCAAGATGATGTGGTAAAAAAAATTGGAATGTTTGGCCAAAGTTTGGACACACACCCCTCACAAACTGGAGCAACTCACTAGAAGGCTCGTGGTTCCAAGAGGGAACAATGCATGTTTGATGACGAACGGGAGATAGCTTCCTCTTACGGCCTTCAAATTTTTTTCTACGTCTAACATGCACTACTACAACTGTAATGTGAAATTTTTGAAAATTCTAGGAGTCATTTGACCTTTTAAAGACATTTAAGTGATTTTCTAGCCATTTAATGACCGTAATTCAAATTTGCACTACATCTACATGCAACGCGTAAAAGAAATGGTTTGAAAAATCATATTTGTGTACTTGTGTGCGAGTTAATTCCATGTGCAGTAAACTAGAAGGAATTTTCAAACATATTTGTATCACGACATGGACACATATGCATGAATACGTATGCATGGAGTGGCATGGCATTTTAATTCAGAAAAAAATCAAAAACACATGAAACCTTGGTTGATGTAATGGCATGCCACCAAGATGATGTGGTAAAGAAATTGGCATGTTTGACGAAAGTTTGGACACACACACCCCTCACAAACCGGAGCAACTCGCTAGAAGGTTCGTGGTTCCGAGAGGGAACAATGCATGTTTGATGACGAACAGGAGATAGCTTCCTCTTACAGCCTTCAAACTTTTTCTACACCTAACATGCACAACTACAACTGTAATGTGAAATTTTGGAAAATTCTAGGGGTCATTTGACCTTTTAAAGACATTTAAGTGATTTTCTAACCATTTAATGACCGTAATTCAAATTTGAACTACATCTACATGCAACGCCTAACCAAAACATTTTGAAAAATCATACATGTGTACTTGTGTTCGAGTTAATTCCATGTGCAGTAAAGTAGAACGAATTTTCAAACATATTGGTCTCACGACATGGACACATGCACACGTATGCATGGAGTGACATGGCATTTTAATTCAAAAAATAGAAAAATGATGAGAAACACATGAAACCTTGGTTGATGTAATGTCATGCCACCAAGATGATGTGGTAAAGAAATGGGCATGTTTGATGAACATTTGGACACGCACCCCTCACAAACCGGAGCAACTCGCTAGATGGTTCGTGGTTCCGACAGGGAACAATGCATGTTTGATGACGAACGGGAGATAGCTTCTTCTTACGGCCTTCAAATTTTTTCCTACGTTTAACATGCACTAATACAACTATCATGTGAAAATTTGGTAAATTTCAGGGGTCATTTGACCTTTTAAAGGCATTTAAGTGATTTTCTAACCATTTAATGACCGTAATTCAAATTTGAACTACATCTACATGCAACGCCTAACCATAACGGTTTGAAAAATCATATTTTTGTGTACTTGCGTCCGAGTTAATTCCATGTGTCGTAAATTCGAAGGAATTTCAAACATATTGGTGTCAAGGCATGGGCACATGCATGGAGTGCATGCCATGGCATTTTAATTCCAAAAAATTAAAAAATCTTTAGAAAAACATGAAATCTTACTTGATTTAATGTCATGCCACCAAGATGATGTGATAAGAAATTGGCATGTTTGAAGAAAGTTTGGACACACACCCCTCACAAACCGGAGCAACTCGCTAGAAGGTTCGTGGTTTCGAGAGGGAACAATGCATGTTTGATGACGAACGGGAGATAGATTCCTCTTACGGCCTTGAAATTTTTAACCGTCTAACGTGCACTACTACAACTGTAATGTGAAATTTTGGAAAATTCTAGGGGTCATTTGACCTTTTCAAGACATTTAAGTGATTTTCTAACCATTTAATGACCATAATTCAAATTTTAACTACATCTACATGCAACGCCTAACCAAAACGGTTTGAAAAATAATATCTGTGTACTTGTGTGCGAGTTAATTCCATGTGCAGTAAATTAGAAGGAATTTTCAAACATATTGGTCTCACGACATGGACACATGCATACGTATGCATGGAGTGACATGGCATTTTAATTCAAAAATATAGAAAAATGACCAGAAACACATGAAACCTTGGATGATGTAATGTCATGCCACCAAGATGATGTGGTAAAGAAATTGGCATGTTTGAAGAACGTTTGGACACACGCCCCTCACAAACCACAAAACCTCGCTAGAAGGTTCGTGGTTCCGAGAGGGAACAATGCATGTTTGATGACGAATGGGAGATAGCTTCCTCTTACGGCCTCAGATTTTTTCCTACGTTTAACGTGCACTAATACAACTGTCATGTGAAAATTTTGTAAAAATTTCAAGGGTCATTTGACCTTCTAAAGACATTTAAGTGATTTTCTAACCATTTAATGACCGTAATTCAAATTTGAACTACATCTACATGCAACGCCTAACCAAAACAGTTTGAAAAATCATATTTTTGTGTACTTGTGTGCGAGTTAATTCCATGTGCAGTAAATTCGAATGAATTTTCAAACATATTGGTGTCAAGGCATGGGCACATGCATGGAGTTCATGCCATGTATTTTAATTCCAAAAAATTAAAAAATGATCAGAAAAACATGAAACCTTGCTTGATTTAATGTCATGCCACCAAGATGATGTGGTAAAAAAATTGGCTTGTTTGACGAAAGTTTGGACACACACCCCTCACAAACCGGAGCAACTCCCTAGAAGGTTCGTGGTTCCGAGAGGGAACAATGCATGTTTGCTGACGGACGGGAGATAGCTTCCTCTTACGGCCTTCAATTTTTTCCTACGTTTAACATGCACTAATACAACTATCATGTGAAAATTTGGAAATTTTTAGGGGTCATTTGACCTTTTAAAGATATTTAAGTGATTTTCTAACCATTTAATGACCGTTATTCAAATTTGAACTACATCTACATGCAATGCCTAACCAAAACGGTTTGAAAAATCTTATTTTTGTGTAATTGTGTGCGAGTTAAAAAATCATCAGATGATGTAAATATCTGGTGTTCAAAAAAGAAAATGTGAAGATCTGGCAAGACAACCGGCCCCCACACGATTGGCACTCTATCTCGCGGCTTGAGGTTTGGTAGGTGATTGGCGGGGATCATTAATCAGACACGGTTCTGTATTGGAAACCGTCAGCTCTTATGTTCACACACGGATTTGCTGCGGGAATTGTGTGTAATTCAAATTACAATACTCGTAAATTCCGGCGACCGGCGTGTTTACTATCCCCGTCGATCTAGATTCCGGCCGCCAATAAGTACTACCTTGCTCATGTCGTCCCGCCTGCATTCTCATCTACTTCCTCCCCTCGCTTGCCCTCCATCTCTCCCTCTCAAATCCCTGCCATGGCGCCGCCGGTCTGCCCACGCGCCGACGAGGAGTCGCCGCCCCCCGAGAACGCTCACTCGATTAGCAGCGACGAGGACCCCTACGCGCCGCCTGACGAGGTTGCGCCGGACCCCCCCCCAACTTTGGATTGGTTTTGGGGCCAGTACAATCTTTGTCTGTGGAAGTCGCTGCCGCCGGCTGAGAAAGCCAGGAGAGTGGCGTTCAAGAAAGAGATGGCGGCGGAGGAAGCCAGGTACCAGGCGGCCTGTGAAGCCCGTGATGCCGCCTAGAAAAAGGAGGCGGCGGAGCTTTGGGGGCGGGCGCGTCGTCGTGCCGAGGAGGTGTACGAAGGCAGGTACTTCGCGAGGAAGGTCATAGGCGCTGGGCCCCTCGTCGCTGCGTGGAGGTGGGCCGATAAGCTCCAGCGTGCCACCGACGAGGAGCTTCGATGGGCGCCCAACGAAATGGCAAGATCGGCCGCGCGCGTCCGCCAGCAAGAGGCAGATCCGTACGTCAAGCGCTGCGAGGTAGAGGAGTCGGAGTACTGACTCCACACTGGGAAGACGCCACGCACCAGGGAGCTGCTGGCGAGGGGCTGCCGGAATACTGGCTCCGGGAGGGATTATTAGTTTTAGTATTGTTCATTTTCAATTTTATGGATTGTACCTAGTAGTTAAGTATCATCACGTATATGTGATGATATTATATATATACACACATATATATATATTATGTGATGATCTAATGAACATTATATATATATATATTATGAATTCAATTTTCTATCTGTTTTTGTATACTAATTTGAATCTAGCTGTTATCATCCACATATACAAAATGGAAAACGTATATACACACATTGAAACAGAACATATAAGAATGGAAAACAGAGTACACACATTGAAATAGAGCAATAAACAGAGCAATACTATGATTGCTGTGAATACAAAGCCAACCACGTCGAAACAACTTTTCAAAATAAAACGCGTCCATGAGACCATGACCAGCAGCCCTTGCCTAGGGTAGCTCTTGGCTCTGCCTGAACTCGTGCAGGCATTCGTCCAAGCGGTCGACACGCTCGCGGTACATCTGGAGCGCGATCTTGAGCTCCAAGTTGGCTATTTCATTGGAGATCACCAGCTCGAGGATGCGACGGCCATGTTCCTCTACTGCGCCCAGGTGGACACCTGGGCCAAGGAGGCGGTCGAGCCTACGGACCAGCGCATTGGCATCTAGCGGGCCGCGGACAAGGCGAACGGTGGCACCCATGCGAACGACGCGGCAGGCATCCGGTGCAAGTACAGCGTGGCCGGCATCTGGTGCAAGTACGGGACTGAGGGCATCTTCCCACACCTGGTGAGGAATGGGGGTACTGATGGGACGTGTACCCAGCTACGACGTTGTGTCGACAGCAGGCAAGCGCCGATGGATCCGCTCTTGCTATGCGGCGCGCCGCGCCTCTCGCTCTGCGGCGCTCCAACGGTCTCGCCGTGCGGCGAGCCGCAGCCTATCGGCGCGGACGCGCCTAGCTTGCTCTGCGGTGCGCCATCGATCATGTTGTGCGGCGAGCTGCAGCCTATCGGGGCTGACAGGCCTATCTTGATCCGCGACGCTCAAGCGCCATGCGCCAAAGGTCTGCTCAACCCTAGCGATGACGCGCATCACAACATCGTCCATCGCGTTGCCGGGGAGCGCCTTGGCCTCGACGCGCCATGGTGCCTGCTCGTTTTCCTCGTCATCGAGGTTGACGGCAGAGGCGGCGCTTTGGTGGGTTGGCATGCTTGGAAAAGGTGGATGTGCTACAGGCTGCGCTTGTCGCCTCCGTGCGTCGCACGCTCCCTATGCGCAATATAGCAGGGTGGCAGGAAACAGGTGAGGAAATAGCGGGAAACGGTGGCGTGTTCATAAAATGCCATCAATTAATGGAAACTTAGCATCGAGCTAGCACAAGAAGTAAATGATGATCAGATGAACACGGACCACACTATGGACCCCGTCGGTGATGAATTCATCAATCCCAAACGGTTGAATACTAGCAAGCGTTTGCCCACAACACACACGGTCTATTCCATCACAAATAAGCTGGATGGATCAACTGTATGCCGCGTATCGCACATTGTCAAAAAGTAATGCGGTAGACCTTCTTTAACATGTGTTAAAAAAACAAGGACCTCGAGGTTAAATTAGCTGAGGGAATGGGGCATTTTGGTCATTTGACCAAAATGACCCATCCCATCACCTAATTTAACATCGACACAACTTCCCATCCAGTCACCCATCCGATGGCTGCTCCAGCCTGAGCACACTTAACTTGATAGTTTTCTTACATGAGCTACTGGTGGAACAGCTAGTCCTTGCTGATAGGAATGCCTCTTCGCATCCTTATGGCATATCCGGATGACCGCCCGTCCCACAATTGCCAATAGATGTTGTGTAGACAGAGCATATCACATACGTCTTATTAGAAGCAATCGTCTGCGTTATTATCGGTCTTCGCACACATTTTTGATTACAGACCTGTTTGCCGCGTATCACACACATCTTGTTATATTGAACCATTTCTGTTCTCTTGCCTAATCACAAACAATTCATCCGAGTGAACCGTATGCTGCACATTGCACACACCTTTGATCTGGCTGACTGTTTCTTTTGTGTTGCCTAATCACAAACAGTTCATCCGAGTGAACCGTATGTTGTGTATCGCACACGCCTCCATCTGGCTGCCCATTTCTTTTGTTTCTCCTCATCGCAAACAGTTCATTGAACCGAACCATATGCCCTTCATCGCACACGCAACTAAAACCTGAACCGTGTTTGATGCATCCATCATCGCAAATGTTTTACACATTTCTAACGGTTTTCATATAGCACCGTTTGCGATTATGGCATCTCACACAGTTTCTCGAAGGGTCTCTGATCATAGTGTCACGTTAGCAGCATCCTGCAGTAGTGTGGTGAGTTGCCTGAGCCGCTCCGGGCACCAACCTGCTGGCTGTCGAGATGAGGTAAGCTCGTGCACATTGAGAAAACACCTCGTAGTCTTCGTCAAAGGCACCGACGGTGGCCTTGAGAAAACGCCAAGAACTGTCGTCTAAAGCAGCCAACCGCGTCGCGGCGTCTGCGTGCGAGGCGTCAATAGTGGCCTCGACAGTGAGGTGCTCCTCCAAGATCTGGGGGTCGGCATGAATGGCAGCCATTGTGACCTCATCCGCGTGTGCGGCCGCGATTTACTTCTCCACTGCCAAATGCTCCTTGAGATCCTGGCTATACTGCGTGCACCATGGCTTAGGCCGGCGCTTATTTGGTGGAGGGATTGGTGATTTGGGTGGAAGGTGTCGCGCTCGCGCCGGCGGTCGGGGCATGTGGGATGTGGAAGGAGGAGGATGGGGTCGGGAGTGGATTACCTGCCTGGATTGGCGAGGCCGAGTAGCGTGAAGGAGGGTCGCCGGCGACGAGGTGGCGCTGCAAGCAAGGAGTGAAGGTTTCAACTTGGAAAGGAAGGCGGAAACAGGGGAAATGTGGCTGTTGGTAAGGGGGGGCGGGGAGGTAGATATTTCCGCGGAAGCCGAAAATTTGGAATCGCTTCCGCGAAAAAAGTGACGCGCAAAGTGTCATCACACACAGTCCCTTTTTCAGAGCGGGCTGTGGACTTTAGCCGTCGCACCTTCTCAGGTAAGCCATATGCGTTCTATACTCCGACGGTGCTCCACGATATTTTGTCCTGCATCTCACACGGTTGGTTATAATAAACTGTGTGGGATCTACTTGATTTTTCGTATTGATTTGAATTACAAAATGCAGTCACAGCGGCCATGGACTCTGTTTGAATTGCTAGACCTTTTATCTGCAGTGAACATGCAACTATATGTGTGTCATAAAAGAATTGGAATTATTCAGGGTTCGTTTGGACATTTTTATGCATTAACTGAGTTTTCAATGCATTTATGTGCATAATTCAAATTTGAACTACATGCACATGCTCTAGTGCATATAAATTGGTTGAAAAATCAAATCTTTGTCCTTGGGTGCATGCTTAGGTCACATGCATGAAATGGCAATGAATGTCAAACACCCTGCCACCGTCACTCGGCCGCAAACATTGAGATACCTGGTTTTAAATTCTAGTAAATCCAAAACTCGTCTGAAATTCATGAAACTTGGCATGCTATCATGGAGCGGCATCAACATGCCGTTGTAAATTTTTTATCCCATTTGGGGCAGGTTTGGGTATATGCTTCTCCCAAACCAGAGCTTCTCACAACAAGCATGATGGTTTTGGTAGGGAACGTCCCACCTTTGGGGACGAAACGATAACCATTGCCTCTTATTGCTTCCAAAAAATTTCTCATGTCAACATAGAACAACAAGAGTGTTGTGTCAATTTTTTTTTCGGGGTTCGGTTGGACATTTTTATGCATTAACTGAGTTTTCAATGCATTTATGTGCATAATTCAAATTTGAACTACATGCACATGCTCCACTGCATATGAATTGCTTGAAAAATCAAATCTTTGACCTTGGGTGCATGCTTAGGTCCCATGCAAGAAATGGGAATGAATATCAAACACCCTGCTACCGTCACTCGGCCGCAAATATTGAGATACCTGGTTTTTAAATTCTAGTAAGTCCAAAACTCGTCTGAAATTCATGAAACTTGGCATGCTATCATGGAGCGGCATCAACATGCTGTTGTAAATTTTTTGTCCCATATGGCGCAGGTTTGGGTATATGCTTCTCACAAACCAGAGCTTCTCACAACAAGCATGATGGTTTTGATAGGGAACGTCCCACCTTTGGGGACGAAACGATATCCATTGCCTCTTATTGCTTCCAATTTTTTCTCATGTTAACATAGAACAACAGGAGTGTTTTGTCAATTTTTGTGATTTTTCGGGGTTCGGTTGGACATTTTTATGCATTAACTGAGTTTTCAATGCATTTATGTGCATAATTCAAATTTGAACTACATGCACATGCTCTAGTGCATATAAATTGGTTGAAAAATCAAATCTTTGTCCTTGGGTGCATGCTTAGGTCCCATGCAAGAAATGAGAATGAATTTCAAACACCAGGGCACTCTTGATTGCCGGCAAAACAGTGCGATGCCTGGTTTTAAAATTGTAGTAAATCCAAAACTCTTCTGAAATTCATGAAACTTGGCATGCTATCATGGAGCGGCATCATCATGCCGTGGTAAATTTTTTTGTCCCATTTGGGGCAGGTTTGGGTATATGCTTGTCACAAACCAGAGCTTCTCACAACAAGCATGATGGTTTCGGTAGGGAATGTCCCACCTTTGGGGACGGAACGATATCCATTGCCTCTTATTGCTTCCAAAAATTTTCTCGTGTCAACATAGAACAACAGGAGTGTTGTGTCAATTTTTATGATTTTTCGGGGTTCGTTTGGACATTTTTATGCATTAACTAAGTTTTCAATGCATTTATGTGCATAATTCAAATTTGAACTACATGCACATGCTCTAGTGCATATAAATTGGTTGAAAAAAATCTATGTCCTTATGTGCATGCTTACGTCCCATCCAAGAAATAGGAATGAATTTCAAACACCAGGGCACTATTGATTGCCGGCAAAACATTGAGATGCTTGGTTTTTAAATTCTATTAAATCCAAAACTCGTTTGAAATTCGTGAAACTTGGCATGCTATCATGGAGCGGCATCAACATGTCGTGGTAATTTTTTTGTCCCATTTAGGGCAGGTTTGGGTATATGATTCTCACAAACCAAAGCTTCTCACAACAAGCATGATGGGTTTGGTAGGGAATGTCCCACCTTTGGGGACGAAACGATATCCATTGCCTCTTATTGCTTTCAATTTTCTTTCTCATGTCAACATAGAACAACAGGAGTGTTGTGCCAATTTTTGTGATTTTTCAGGGTTCGTTTGGACATTTTTATGCAATTACTAAGTTTTCAATGCATTTATGTGCATAATTCAAATTTGAACTACATGCACATGCTCCAGTGCATATAAATTGGTTGAAAAATCAAATCTTTGTCCTTGGGTGCATGCTTAGGTCCCATGCAAGAAATGGTAATGAATTTCAATCACCAGGGCACTGTTGATTGCCAGCACAACATTGAAATACCTGGTTTTTAAATTCTAGTAAATCCAAAACTCGCCTGAAATTCATGAAACTTGGCATGCTATCATGGAGCAGCATCAACATGCCGTTGTAAATTTTTTGTCCCATTTGGGGCAGGTTTGGGTATATGCTTCTCACAAACCAGAGCTTCTCACAACAAGCCTGGTGGTTGTGGTAGGGAACGTGCCACCTTTGGGGACGAAATGATATCCGTTGCCTCTTATTGCTATCAAAAAAAATCTTGGGTGCATGCTTAGTTAGGTCCCACGCAAGAAATCGGAATGAATTTCAAACACTAGGGCACTGTTGATTGCCGGCAAAACGTTGAGATACCTGGTTTTTAAATTCTAGTAAATCCAAAACTCGTCTGGTGCTTAGATTTACCGGGAAGCGTGTGGGATGTTCAATGCAGAATTTGTGCATCTCTTCAACGCAAATGGTTCAGTGAAGCAGTAAAGCGGCAGAAAATAAACCAAAAAAATATACGTGCTGCCACACGCCACTGCACATGCCCCGTGTGTCGTGCGAGCGAGCTTGAATTGACAGGACGCATGCGAGCAGTCCGCAGCGCAGACATACCGGGAGGCATGCGTGCAGGTGCGTGTATTAACGGGGAGGCGTGCGAGTAGCTGTGTGAAATGATGGTAGGAATGGCAGATGTCCGCCTCGTAGGCTCACCTGGAGGCGAGACAACTTTTGACCGCAGCCTTCCTCGCTCCCACTGGTCCGTATTAATTGCGCGCCCGAGCCGCCGGCCATAATAGGCAGCCGCACCCCCGGTCCACAGTGGTCACCAACGTCTGGACTCTGGAGTGTATGACGATGCCGCCGAAGCGCACGATCGGAGAGAGTGGCAACGCCGGGGCTGGTGAAGCACCTGTACAACACGTGAAGCTGGCCACAGAGGTTTCCGTCGCCGCCGACGAGGTCTCGCACGGGCAGCAGCACGACCTTGACTTCATCGGCACTGTCATGCCCCCCCAGCCAAAGCCGGAGGTCAACAACAACTCCGGCAGCAACTATGACTCCGACGGAAAACCGGTTAGTCATCTATATACCCATTTGTGCGGCAAACATATCAAGTGTTTTCTCTGGTTAATCCCCCCCACCCCGCCCCTCTATAATTTTTCTGGAATACAAATCCTATGGTTATGTTCTCTCAGTCCATGAAATCAGAGTAAGTAAGATCCGTTAGATGCACGTAGTGTATTGATTGTTTGAATGTTATCCGTATAGAGTTAGTGCTTAATTGTTTGTTCTGTACAAATTATTTTTGCTAATAATCCGACTAGGGTTAGCTTGTGTGCTAATAATTCGTGGCCAGATCTTGAGAATTGATTTTGAATGTCCTACATATATGTTTGTGCCTTTTTTCTTCCTGATCTTGAGAATTGATTTTGAATGTCCTACATGTTATGCCATTTTTTCTTTCAGATTGGTATGTACACAGATGAGGCTCCGACCAGCGCCGCTGCCAGATGTAGACCTTGGACCCGGTTGTGCGGCCAGAAGCACCCCCTGGACCTGAGGAGCCAGTAGAATCTCCGGCGGACCGCATCAGCGATCTCCTGGACGGAATCCTTGGGGAGATCATCTCCCTTCTCCCCACCAAGGATGGATGCCGCACACAAGTCCTCGCATCTCGGTGGCGCACTCTATGGTGCACCGTGCCTCTTAATCTCGACTGTCGTCAGCTATCTGCCGATGATGATTCTGAACTCCACGGAGCCATCATCTCCTCCCATGAGGGCTCCGTTCAACGCATCTGCATCCTGGCATGCTACCTGCTGGACATACCCTGCACGGTGGCCGCCTGGCTGGCATCCCGTCAATTCGATAAACTCTAGCAGCTTGAGTTCTACCATTACTGCAACGATAGGTTACCATCAAGAGCTGCATCTATGCCCTCACCACCGATGCCCATCTCATGGTTTTCCTCCTCTCTCCACACCGCCACCTTGACTCGGTGCCATCTAGCAAACTATCTGGTACAAATGCTTCGACTGCCACTGCTGAAAAAACTTGCGCTTGTGTTGGTTGATCTGTCAGTGGCCTCACTTCACAGCATCATCCATTCTAGCTGCCCTACACTGCAGCGTTTGGTGCTTGTTTTTGGACTAGGAATCCATATCCCTTGTCTCAAAATAAAGTCGTCTCACCTTGTAAGCATTGGAACTCATTTTGAAGGACAGGAGCTCATCATCGAAGACGCCCCTTCACTTCAAAGGTTGCTCCTTGATTGTTGTTATATAAACCTTCACAAATAACTGTGGTCTCTCCGCCTAAACTGGAGACCTTGGGTGCAATTAGTGATCCGTTTGAATGGTTCGAGATGGTGTTTGCCTCCACACCTATTGAGGTACTGTATATTATTCACGTACACTTTTGTAATTTGCATTTTTCATTTGTGCGCATAAGTTAAGTATCATCTTGGAGTACACGTTCAGTGCTAATATTATGTTCTATGCTCAATGAAGCGCTTGTGCATCCTATCAGTGGTGGTGGATTCTGTCAAGACCTTATATATCAGTATGTGGTGTTTTGATCTCAACATCATTATTGCCTTGCTGCAATGCTTTCCATGTTTGGAGAATGTGTATATGAAGGTGATGATTTCACGCACATTGAAAGCCCATATATAATGTACTATAATTAACCGTTCAGCTATCACTCTTTCAACATAATCTTTTTTAGACATTAACTGTTTTCAGTCTTCATCTCTATTTAGGCACTAACACATGGAGAAAAAGGTATAACCAATCGATGGTTCAAGAAGCACTGGGATTTTCTCAGATCTCATGACATTCGTTTGAAGACAGTAACACTAGAAGGATATGCATCCAACAATGCAAACAGTAGCTTTGTCACATTCTTCGTGTTGAATGCGAGGGCACTATTGTCCGTGAGGATTAAGTTTTTCAACAAGAAATTTCTTAAGGCTGCAGGTGTTGAACAACATAAAAAGAAGTTTCATGTGGACCTAAGGGCTTCTGATCGTGCTCGGCTTCTATTTACAACAGCTTGTCATCATGGACCAGTAGAATTTCTGGCCGGGGATCTTGATTTTATCGATCAGACCAATCCACTTGATTGTTACTGCCAAAAACTTTGGTTGAGTTAGATGTCATTCTCCTGTTAAATCTGGATTTTGTCTAAACCTGATGAGCAATTAATCCTCGTGCTTTTATACTGTTTGTTAGCTGGAGTTAGATATTCACTACAGCAGGATGCTGCTAACACGACAATACGATCAGAGACCCTTTGACGAAACTGTGTGCGATGCCATAATCGCAAATGGTGGTGTAAAAAACCCGTCAAATAAGGTGCACAATGTTTGCGATGGAGGATGCATCAAACACGGTTCAGATTTTAGTTGTGTGTGTCATTCAGGGCATATGGTTCAGTTCAATTAACCGTTTTCGATGAGGAGGAACAAAAGAAACGGGCAGCCAGATGAAGGCGTGTGCGATGTACCGCATGCAGTTCACTCGGATGAACTGTTTGTGATTAGGCAACACAAAAGAAACGGGCAGCCAGATGAAGGTGTGTGCGATATACAGCATACGGTTCACTCGGATGAACTATTTGTGATTAGGCAACACAAAAGAAACGGTCAGCCAGATCAAGGTGTGTATGATTGAGGGCATACGCTTCAGAAGGATTAACTGTTTGTGATTAGGTAACAGAACAGAAATGGGTAAGCCAGAACAAAGTGTCTGCGATTGATGGCATACACTTCACATGGATGAACTGTTTGCGATTAGCCACAACAAACTGAAACAGTTAGATAGATCAACGTGTGTGTGCTAGACGGGCACACCCATTCTAATTAAAAGAAGCGTGTGCGATGGTAATAACGAGCGCGCACGGTTGTTGGAACAAGACGTGTGCTGACATTGCCTGTTGCGGTGCACCCTATGGTGCAAACGCCTCGTACGCAGCCGACAAGGCGTACGTGCCGACGTTACGCCTTCCGAGAATAGTGCCGCACTTATAACCGTCAGTAAATTTTGAGCATGCATCCCGTCACAATTTTTTTTAGAAGAACAAGGAGGCCGCGTCCCGTCACATTCCAAATTGCAAACCTGTTCACACCGATCAAAACCTAAACGGTTTCCCACTTAGGAGCGTATTACTACGCGGTTATAAATACTACTACTCCAAGATGGCTGCACATTCCTCCTCAACTCCTCATCCACAAAAAGTCAAAAAAACAAACAAGTCATTCATCATCGTTCCCTTGCGTACGCCATGGACAGTGTGAGTTCTGGGTCGAGAGATTGCCACCAGGGAGAGGCGAGCCTGGAAGCGGAAGCACGAGAGATGTCCCGCCTCGCCGCGAAAGCAGCCAACATGTCCCGCCGCATGGCCATAGCAGCAGAGAGGTCCCGCCGCGCCGCCGAAGCAGCACGGAGGACCCGCCACACTGTCGATGCAGCAGACTAGTCCGGCAGCGCCGCGGAAGCAGAAGAGATGTCCCGCCGCGCCGGGAATGCAGCAGAGATGTCCTCCCGCACCGCGGCAGCCTGGGAAAATGTCTCGCGGGCAGGCGACGACTCTTACAGGCGCATGCGTGCACTCGTCCTTAGGCAGATGGATCAGATCTCCAGGTGGGCGAGGTTGCAGGATGACCTGAAAGCCTCGTTTGAACAGTCTACCGACGTCATCCGGCAACTAAATGAGAGCAATGCGAAGCTCCGGGCCAAGCGCGACCTGCTGAGGGCGAACATCGTCGGAAGTGCGGAGCAGCAGGAGCAGACCACTGCCTTGTTGAAGAGGACCGGCGTCATCGTCGAGAAACTAATGGACGAGAATGCCATGCTGTGCATCGAGCGCAGAAGGCTGGTGGAGGAATCAGTGGATGCTGTCAAGCAGCATCTTGAGGACAAGAAAGAGCTCGTCGCCGCTCGCCGCACAGACTAGTTCCCGCGACCTGCAGCAACGCATCAAGAAAGTAGAGATCAGCGAGCCAAATCGTTGTCTTCCTTCTTCTTTTGCCCGTGTGTATTTCGGGCGTTGCCGCATGTGGCTTTTTTTGATTATGTTTCTAAATATGTAAGACAATTATTATCCACTGCCATCGTCCTTATATTCATCATGCTTGCTATAAGTCGCAGTCGTTGCTATATAGGTCTGTCGGATCTTACATCAAGATCCGTGCAAACCTTTCTTCTCAGATTTTCATTTTTCTCTCTTAAATCTCAGTCCAGTGAGACATATAGCCACGCCGTAGAACAGGTGCTTGGGCGCCATTAATGGAGACGTTAGGAGGTAGGTGCGCGGCGGTTAGCGGTCAAAGGGCTCTCCTCCCGATGAGCACGCGTAGGGGTCTGATCGCATGCCTCCCGTACTCAAATATCTACCCCGCACGGCACCTCCTAGCCAATAAAAAAGGGGATGCGTGGCCGCACGTAATTGGTAAGTCGAACGCCCATGGTTTCAATAATACTTGTGTTTCCGATTTGTAACGTGACAGAACTTGTTCCAAAATGACTTTGTTGATTGTTAATGTGTGCGCCTTCGCAAATTGGACAGACAAATTACCATAGCATGTTGGTGCCATGTCATGAGACCATGCCAAGTTTCATGATTTTCAGGCGTGTTTTGGAATTACAGGAATTAAAAAACCAAGTTGCTCAAACTTTCCGGTGAGCCACGACACCCAGATGTTTGAATTTCACTCACATCTCTTGCATGGGACCTAGAAATTCACCCAAGGACACACATGTGATTTTTCAAACAACTTTGGTGCACTCGAGCTTATGCTTGTAGTTCAAATTTGAATTATGCACATTAAATGCCCAGAAACTCAATTAATATATTGAAAAGGCCACACGAACCCGGAATAATTCCAAAATTTAGCATGATACTTCAATCTGGTCTAATCTGGCTGTGTAAAAAATTAAGGCGGGAGAAGGTAGTGTACGTATGTCGTTTCGCACACGGAGGTGACACATTTCCTCTCGGAACCACGAGCCTCCTTGAAGGAAGCTCCGGTTTGCAAGAAGCTTACCACAAAGCTTGTCCCAATTCGGCCAAAAAAATTACCGCAGCATGTTGGTGCCATGTCATGACACCATGCCAAGTTTCATGATTTTTAGGCCTATTTTGGAAATACAAGAATTAAAAAACCAAGGTTCTCAATTTTTCCGGCCGAGCCACGACGCACAGATGTTTGAATTTCACTCCCATCTCTTGCATGGGCCCTAGAAATTCACCCAAGGACACACATGTGATTTTCCAAACAACTTTGGTGCACTGGAGCACGTGCTTGTAGTTCAAATTTGAATTATGCATAGTAAATGCCCAGAAACTAAATTAATGTATAAAAAAGGCCAAACGAACCCGGAATAATTCCAAAATTTAGCACAGTACTTCTATTTGGTCTAATATGGCTGTGTAAAAAAAATTAAGCGGGAGAAGGCAGTGTATGTATATCGTTTCGCACACGGAGGTGACACGTTCCCTCCCGGAACCACGAGCCTTCTTGAGGGAAGCTCCGGTTTGCAAGAGCTTACACCAAAGCTTGTCCCAATTCAGCCAAAAAAATTACCGCAACATGTTGGTGCCATGTCATGACACCATGCCAAGTTTCATGATTTTCAGGCGTGTTTTGGAATTACAGGAATTAAAAAACCAAGTTTCTCAATCTTTCCGGGCAATCCACGACGCCCAGATGTTTGAATTTCACTCCCATCTCTTGCATGGGACCTAGAAATTCGCCCAAGGACACACATGTGATTTTCCAAACAACTTTGGTGCACTGGAGCATGTGCTTGTAGTTCAAATTTGAATTATGCACATTAAATGCGCAGAAACTCAATTAATGTATAAAAAAGGCCTAACGAACACGGAATAATTCCAAAATTTAGCACGGTACTTCTATTTGGTCTAATCTGCCAGTGTAAAAAAATTAAGGCGGGAGGAGGCAGTGTACGTGTGTGTTTCGCACACGGAGGTGACTCGTTCCCTCTCGGAACCAGGAGCCTTCTTGAGGGAAGCTCCTGTTTGCAAGAAGCTTACACCAAAGCTTGTCCCAATTCGGCCAAAAAAATTACCGCAGCATGTTGGTGCCATGTCATGACACCATGTCAAGTTTCATGATTTTCAGGCATGTTTTGGATTTACAGGAATTAAAAAACCATGTTTCTCAATCTTTCCGGCCGAGCCACGACGCCCAGATGTTTGAATTTCACTCCCATCTCTTGCATGGGACCTAGAAATTTACCAAAGGACACACATGTGATTTTTCAAACAACTTTGGTGCACTGGAGCATGTGCTTGTAGTTCAAATTTGAATTATGCACATTAAATGCCCAGAAACTCAATTAATGTATAAGAAAGGCCAAACGAACAGAGAATAATTCCAAAATTTAGCACGGCACTTCTATTTGGTCTAATCTGCCAGTGTACAAAAATTAAGGCGGGAGAAAGCAGTGTACGTATGTCGTTTCGCACACGGAGGCGACATGTTCCCTCTCGGAACCACGAGCCTTCTTGAGGGAAGCTCCGGTTTGCAAGAAGCTTACACCAAAGCTTGTCCCAATTCAGCCAAAAAAATTACCGCAGCATGTTGGTGCCATGTCATGACACCATGCCAAGTTTCATGATTTTCAGGCGTGTTTTGGATTTACAGGAATAAAAAAACCAAGTTTCTCAATCTTTCCGGGCAAGCCACGACGCCCAGATGTTGAATTTCACTCCCATCTCTTGCATGGGACCTAGAAATTCGCCCAAGGACACACATGTGATTTTCCAAACAACTTTGGTGCACTGGAGCATGTGCTTGTAGTTCAAATTTGAATTATGCACATTAAATGCGCAGAAACTCAATTAATGTATAAAAAGGCCAAACAAAACCGGAATAATTCCAAAATTAGCACGGTACTTCTATTTGGTCTAATCTGCCTGTGTAAAAAAATTAAGGCCGGAGAAGGCAGTGTACGTCTGTCGTTTCGCAGACGGAGGTCACACGTTCCCTCTCAGAACCATGAGCCTTCTTGAGGGAAGCTCCGGTTTGCAAGAAGCTTACACCAAAGCTTGTCCCAATTCGGCCAAAGAAATTACCGCAGCATGTTGGTGCCATGTCATGACACCATGCCAAGTTTCATGATTTTCAGGCGTGTTTTGGAAATACAGGAATTAGAAAACCAAGTTTCTCAATCATTCCGGTCGAGCCACGACGCCCAGATGTTTGAATTTCACTCCCATCTCTTGCATGGGACCTAGAAATTCACCCAAGGACACACAGGTCATTTTTCAAACAACTTTGGTGCACTGGAGCACGTGCTTGTAGTTCAAATTTGAATTATGCACATTAAATGCGCAGAAACTCAATTAATGTAGAAAAAAGGCCTAACGAACACGGAATAATTCCAAAATTTAGCACGGTACTTCTATTTGGTCTAATATGCCAGTGTAAAAAAATTAAGTCGGGGGAAGGCAGTGTACGTGTGTGTTTCGCACACGGAGGTGACACGTTCCCTCTCGGAACCAGGAGCCTTCTTGAGGGAAGCTCCTGTTTGCAAGAAGCTTACACCAAAGCTTGTCCCAATTCGGCCAAAAAAATTACCGCAGCATGTTGGTGCCATGTCATGACACCATGTCAAGTTTCATGATTTTCAGGCATGTTTTGGATTTACAGGAATTAAAAAACCATGTTTCTCAATCTTTCCGCCCGAGCCACGACGCCCAGATGTTTGAATTTCAGTCCAATCTCTTGCATGGGACCTAGAAATTTACCAAAGGACACACATGTGATTTTTCAAACAACTTTGGTGCACTGGAGCATGTGCTTGTAGTTCAAATTTGAATTATGCACATTAAATGCCCAGAAACTCAATTAATGTATAAGAAAGGCCAAACGAACACAGAATAATTCCAAAATTTAGCACGGCACTTCTATTTGGTCTAATCTGCCAGTGTACAAAAATTAAGGCGGGAGAAAGCAGTGTACGTATGTCGTTTCGCACACGGAGGCGACACGTTCCCTCTCGGAACCACGAGCCTTCTTGAGGGAAGCTCCGGTTTGCAAGAAGCTTACACCAAAGTTTGTCCCAATTCGGCCAAAAAAATTACTGCAGCATGTTGGTGCCATGTCATGACACCATGCCAAGTTTCATGATTTTCAGCTGTGTTTTGGATTTACAGGAATTAAAAAACCAAGTTTCTCAATAACTTCGGCCGAGCCACGACGCCCAAATGTTTGAATTTTATTCCCATTTCTTGCATGGGACCTATAAATTCACCCAAAGACACACATGTGATTTTTCAGCAAACTTTGGTGTATTGGAGCATGTGCTTGTAGTTCAAATTTGAATTATGCACATTAAATGCCCAGAAACTCAATTAATGCATAAAAATGCCAAACGAACCAGGAATAATTCCAAATTTAAACACAACACTCATGTACTAGTTGCATGTTCACTGTACGTACATGTTCTAGCTATTCAAACACCATCCTTTCCCTCCGTAACACCAGTTTGTCTTTCAAAACATAATGAAAAAATCAGGTATACCACAAACAGTTTACTAGAAAGAATCGTGTGGGATGCGATATAAAATATCTTGGGGCACCGTCTTGTTTGGCTTACGTAGGAAGCTTCGTCGTCTACAGTCCACCGCCCTCGCTAGAACCACACTTGCGCGCCAGTTTCTCGCGGCACCGAGTGAATTTTTTTGCCACTGTGGAAATATCTATCTCCCCGCCCCCTCCATCCTACCAAAAGCCACATTTCCACTTTTCCTCCTTGCTTTCCAAGTTCAAACCTTCACTACTACTTACTGGCAGCTCAGCCTCCTCGCCAGCGACCCTTCTTCTTGCAGCGCCGCCTCCTCGCCGGCTATCCTTCTTCTTCCAGCGCCGCCTCCTCGCCGGTGACCCTTCTTCTTGCAGCGCCGCCTCCTCGTCGACGACCCTTCTTCTTGCTGCGCGGCCTCCTCGTCGCGGACCCTTCTTCTTGCTGCGCGGCCTCGTCGATATGGTCAGGTAATCCACACCCCACCCACACCATCCTCCTCCTTTCCCGTCCCACATGCCCCGACTGACGGAGCGACACCTTCCACCGAAATCACTGCCCCCTCCTCCACTTAAGCGCCGCCCACAGCCATTTTACATGCAGTATAACGTTGAACTGAGTAGCATGCGACCGCACGGTTGTCTACTTTAAAATACAGTTCGTGATGTTTTCTCGAGGCCACCGCCAGTGCCTTCTAGTGATTTGTCCGCTGTAATGTTAATTTGCAATCTGATGTTCAGTTAACAGTTTGGTCCTCTGAAATGTAATGTTCAGTTAACACTTTGGTCCAACAATTGCTACATTTCATAGTACTATTCTCAAGCATTGTTTGTTTTGTTAACTGTCTTATCTTCTAGTACATGTTTCTATTCTGCAATGTCGTGCTCAGTTAACTATTTTGGTTCATTTGGTCTGCTGTCCATTTAACTGTTTGGTTCAGTTCTGCAATTTGATTGTCATTTGCTGTGCGTACAATTTTGTATTGTTGTGCATGTGACACCAATCGAATTTGGCTGTACTCAATACATATTCTACTGATAGTATGGCAACTCTCAGTTAACCTGATCAAGATCTTCCTTATGTGTGTTGCAGGGAAACAATGGGAGACACTGCGGTTTACCATCGAGGTTTGTTCAAGCAGGGTCCTTTGGCTAATAGCACATTATTGTGCAGTTGCAGGAATCATTCTAATATTTAGGTTTCTTACAATTTGGTCTTGCACATGTAGGTCCTGCTGTCAGAGGCTTAGACCCACTGTTCGACCCATTTTGCATATGGGGAAATGAGATGTCCATGAGTATCAGTCAAGTCAAGAAACTCAGAAAGATTGTTAGGATGAAGAAACTTGCGATGAATAACAGCAAGATCTTTGTTTGCACAATGAAGAAGACATCAGTTATCTATAGGATGGTACCAAATCTTTTACCTTGTTTTTACCCCTTGCGCCATTTCAAAATTTACAACAGCGATTTATGGATAGCTTTGTTTTCACTACTTTTCAATGCAGTTCACCGATGATTACCTCTCAAACCACCTGCATGGTCAAGAGGCGAGGAAGGTATTCATTCAACACCCACGGTACAATATTGAAGTCTTGCTGAAGAGGACGAAGGTTGGGCGGGCAATTATCCATAGCCACTGGCCTAAAGTTGCAAGGACATTCAACATCACTGAAGGTTCAATATTTGCCTTCCGCTTCTCCAGTTTCCTAGATGAGATTCATCTGTCTATTTAGCGTGTATGATGCTAGTTTCCAAAGGTTTTTGATGCTGCATGTGAAACTTGGTGATGTTGTGTAATAGCGTAACTGAATGCCGAAGCTATCTGATGTAATTCAATTATGAAATCCTGGCTGCTTTTATACGGATATGAAATATCTGGTGTGTTTTATAAGAAATATCAGTTTGATTTGTACATGGATTATCAATAATAGGCTAATTACCCTGCTTATTGGGATTTTCTATTGCAAACGGTTACTCAGACAACACCGTGGGCGATGAACTCAAACAACCCGCACGGTTTCTAGAAAGTAGGTGTGTTCGATCAACTGTTTCCACACATGGCTTCCGGCAGCGAACTGTTTGTGTTAGGCCACCTTGCACAAATGTTTCCACACAAAGAATTGTGTGTGATATACATACCTACGGAAATGTTTTTCTAGGATTCACCGTGTGGGATGTACATACCTACAGAAATGATTTTCTGGGATTCACCGTGTGGGATGTACATACCTATGGAAATGATTTTCTGGGATTCACCATGTGGGATGTACATACCTACGGAAATGATTTTCTCGGATTACCGTGTGGGATGTACATACCTATGGAATTGATTGGGTTTCGACGACTCGCCCAATCGCACACGGCCCCAGCCTGGGTCCCAGGAGGGCCTATCACTACTGGAATCAGCTAATTTGCCATCTGCCAGCTCTTTGCCGTCTGCTAGCTGACGGCAAAGAAGCTCTTTGCCATCAGCTACCCAAAAGCAGACGGCAAAGAAATGGCAGACGGCAAAGAAGCTCTTTGCCGTCCGCGAGCTCTTTGCCGTCTGCCAGCAGACGGCAAAGAATCTTTGCCGTCCGCTGGCAGACGGCAAAGAGAGAGGTGGCCCCCACCCCCCGCCCGTTTGGAAAAAACTTAACGGCCCATGCAGACGGCAAAGAGGCAAAAGGGCGGACGGCAAAGAGAGGCGGACAGCAAAGAGGAGACTACCTAACGGCCTGTACACCCCCCCGGGTCCCGTTACTCTCTGTTGTCTCCTCGCCGACGCGCCCCGCCACCACTTCCCACCCCCACCGCCGCCGCCCGCCGCGCGCCACCGCCGCCACCACTCGCCGCCGCCCGGTCGCCCCACCACCCCGCCGCCCCACCGCCCCCCCGCCCCGTCGCCACTGCCGCCCGGCGCCGTCGCCCCACCACCCGTCGCCCCCGTCGCCCCCGCGCCCCGGCCCCCCGCCGCCCCACCGCCCCATCGCCCCCCCGCCCCGGCCCCCCCGCCGCCCCGCGCCCCACCGCCCCGGGCCCGGCCCCCCGCCGCCCCAGGCCGCCCCCGCGCCCCGGCCACCTCCTCCACCGGCCACCTCCTCCACCGCCCCGCCCCCCTCCTCCACCGGCCACCTCCTCCACCGGCCCTGCCCCAGGTGAGCCCCCCTCCTTTTTTTCTGTTTTTTTCCGTTTTAGTTTTTGTTTTAGATTTAGTTTTAGTTTTAGTTTTAGGTTTAGTTTTAGTTTAGTTTTAGGTTTAGATTTAGTTTTTTCCTCTTTTTTCTGTTTGATTAGTTTTAGGTTTATGTTTAGTTTAGATTTAGTTTTAGTTTTAGTTTTAGATTTAGGTTTAGTTTTAGGTTTAGTTTAGTTTGAGGAAAGAAGAAGAAGAAGAAGAGAAAAAGAGGGGAGGAGGAGAAGAAGAAGAGGAAAAAGGAAAGGAAGAAGAAGAAGAGGAGGAGGAGAAGAAAAAGAAGAAGAGGAAGAAGAAGAAGAAAAAAGAGGAGAGGAGGAGAAGAAGAAGAGGGAAAAGGAAAGGAGGAAGAAGAAGAAGAAGAAGAAGAAGAAGGAAAAAAAAGAAAGAAAAGGAAGAATAGGAAGAAGAAGAAAAGGAAAAAAGAGGAAAAAAACCCGACCCGACACGGCACCCCGACCCCGACCCGGCACCCCGACACGACACCCCGACCCCTAGACCCCGACCCCGACCCCGACCCCGACACCCCGACCCCGAGCCTGACCCGACACCCCGACCCCGACACCGACATGGCACCCCGACCCCGACCCGGCACCCTGACCCGACACCCCGACCCCGAGACCCCGACCCCGACACCGACACGACACCCCGACACCGACACCCTGACACCGACACGGCACCCCAACCCCGACAACGACACGGCACCCCGACCCCGACCCGGCACCCCGACCCGACACCCCGACCCCGAGACCCCGACCCCGAGCCTGACCCGACACCCCGACCCCGACACCGACACGGCACCCCGACCCCGACCCGGCACCCCGACCCGACACCCCGACCCCGAGACCCCGACCCCGACCCCGACACCCCGACCCCGAGCCTGACCTGACACCCCGACCCCGACACCGACACGGCACCCCGACCCCGACCCGGCACCCTGACCCGACACCCCGACCCCGAGACCCCGACTCCGACACGGCACCCCGACACCGACACGACACCCCGACCCCTGACACCTCCCGAAAAGGTGTTCTTTGGCCTTCCAGAAGCCGACGGGGTCATATATTTGTGAATTATTAGTTAGGTCATATATTTTTCGATTTTGTTATGAAAAACATCATATATAATTGTGTTGATCGGGTAGTTTTAAATGTGCAGTTGTTTCATCGCTGCGAGGTTTGGTGTTCGACGACCTCGCCGTGCGTTTGACGAGCTCTGCCCCTTCGTTCGTGGGTGAGCACAAATGACATGTCCTCCTCCCCCATTAATTATTTGATCTATTCCGATGAAACTTGATAGCTAGCTATATATGTGTCTTGAATCATCAGTATGCGTAACCAATATATGTGTCCCGTTCGTAAGCGTCATAGTTATAAATATGCATGCATTTGCATATTTATAACCTTGATTCTTTCGAATTGTCCAACGCTATCCATGGACAGCCCGAGTATGTTTAGATTGGGTTCGTTTTCCCATATGCTTTGCTCCGGATCCGACGCATAAATTTCGTCAGTGCCTCCCCTGTTGTTCTCCGGATACACATCCTCTCTGTTTATTGCAGAGACGTGTATCAGGAGAACAGCGGGGAGGTGCTGCCGAAATTTTGCGTAGGATCCGGAGCATAGCATGGGAAAATGAACCCAATCTAAACATACTCGGGTGGGACTAGGACCTATCATTACCTATTAGAGTGTAGGTTGCATGGACGTAATAAAATTGACAAAGTAGATCAACTGATGAATATATACATGGTGAATTATATATATATATATATATTTGTTATGTGTCTAGTAGCTCTGAAAGTCAAGATGAGTGATCGTGCGTGGATGTACACCGGTCACACTGGTCAGAACAAATGGAGCACTGAATGGTTCACAAAAACCAAGGGGTTTGTGCGAGCCGCATTTGCAAATGGCCAGAGGAAAACCTGGTGCCCCTGTTTACGGTGCGGCAATTGGGAAAAGAGGACAGAGGCTGAAATGGGCAAACACCTGCAGAAGAGTGGTTTTACGCCCGATTATACGGTGTGGACATTTCATGGTGAGTCTGCCCAACGTGACCGAGCTGAGGTGGATCGTCGTCGCACCGACGAGCATGGTACCGGGATGGAAAACATGGTGCAAGACTTTGATGATGCTCGGGATTCGGACGAGGAGATGGAGGAATCTACAAAGGCCTTCAATGAAATGTTCGAGTCTTCAAAACGTCCGCTCCATGAGCACACTGAGCTTTGTCAGTTGGATGCCATCTCACAAGTAATGGCTCTGAAGGCTCAGTTCAGCTTGGGCAGAGAATGCTATGATGCAATGATGACAGTATTTGGACGCTTTCTACCCAAAGGCCATGTAATGCCTGCAAACCTGTACCAGTCGGACAAAATCCTCCGTGCACTGAAGATGCCCTATGATAAGATACATGCCTGTGAGAAAGGATGTGTCTTGTTTAGGCTTGACTATGCGGACTTGAACTATTGTCCCATTTGCAAGTCTTCCAGGTATGTTGTGGTAGACAACGGTATGGGTGAGAAGACACAGACCAAAATCCCCGTTAGTGTTCTTCGGTATATGCCAATCGTACCAAGACTTCAACGTCTTTTCATGGTCGAAGAGACGGCCAGACAGATGACATGGCACAAAACGGGCAAAAGAACCGAACTAGATGCAGTTGGGAATCTGATGATTGTACACACATCGGATGGTGTTGCGTGGAAAAAGTTTGATGAATTACATGGTGACAAAGCGGCAGATCCGAGGCATCCTCGAGTCGGCATCAGCATGGATGGGTTCAGTGTGTTTGGTATGACGGTAGCCCAATACAGTTGTTGGCCCGTATTTGTCTTTCCACTCAATCTCCCCCCCGGACAGATTGTGCAAAGAAAGAACATTTTCCTGACGTTGATAATTCCAGGGCCCAACTATCCGGGGAAAAATATGAATGTGTACATGCAACCGCTTAAGGACGAATTGCAAGAAGCCTGGGATAATGGGTTCAAGACATACGACGCCTATAGCAAACGGAACTTCATAATGCGTGTCTGGTACATGTACTCGACGCATGACTTGCCGGCGTATGCGCTATTCGTTGGCTGGTGTGTGCATGGAAGGTTCCCGTGCCCCACATGCAAGGGAGCTCTTGAGTTTCGTTGGCTTCAGGCCGGTCGCAAGTTTTCTTGCTTCGACATGCATAGACAGTTCCTGAATCCTCGCCATAAGTTCAGGAAAGACAAGAAGAACTTCATCAGAGGTAGAGTTGTCAAAAACTCTGCACCACCTGCATTGACAGGCCAACAGACCCTGGATCAGTTAAACACTCTCGAGCCAGATCCTGAGCGTCCAGGGTACTTCAAGGGGTATAATTCTAAGCACGCCTGGACTCACAAAACATGCTTATGGGATCTGCCTTACTTCAAAGACCTCCTTTGCCCACACAACATCGACGTGATGCACACTGAGAAGAATATCGCCGCGGCACTTTTTGGTACATTGTCCGGCATAGATGGGAAGTCAAAGGATAATACTAAGGCTAGAGTCGATCTGGAGGCGCTATGTGATAGGCCGTTACAAAACATGAAAGAACCGAAAGGAAAGCAGAACTGGACGAAGCCAAAGGCATGGTTCAATCTTGGAAGGCCAGCTATGAGGGAAATTATCTTGTGGGTGAAAATGCAGTTGATGTTCCCCGATGGGTATGCAGCGAATCTACAGAGGGGAGCCAGTCTTGATAAATTGAAGATATTTGGTCTCAAGAGTCATGATTGGCACATATGGATTGAGCGGGTAATGCCGGTGATGTTGTGTGGCTTCATCCCTCAGGATGAATGGCTAGTACTGGTAGAACTCAGCTATTTCTTCCGTGTTCTTTGTGCGAAAGAACTATCGCCTGGCGTGCTAGAAGAAATGGAAGAGTTGGCGCCGGAGTTGATCTGCAAGTTAGAGAAGATCTTTCCACCGGGCTTCTTTAATCCAATGCAACATTTGATTTTGCATCTCCCGACCGAGGCAAGATTGGGGGGGGGGGGGCGTGCAAAATCATTGGTGCTACCCAACTGAGAGGATGCAGAAGACGCTTCGACAAAAATGTAAAAATAAACATAGAATTGAAGCATCGATGGCTGAGGCATTCATCACTGAGGAGGCGGCAAACTTCATGACAGCACACTACGAAGCCAAAAATCGTCATTTGCATAATCCGAAGCCTCGGTACAATGCTGACGCTAAAAAGGGTGGATCCAACCTCAGCCTATTCAAAGGGAATCTCGCACCAGCCAGTGTTTCAAATCCAGTATCTTTGGATAACGAACAATGGCGGACCATTTCGTTGTATATCTTCAACAACCTAATAGAAGTGCGGCCGTACATCGAGTAAGTTCTCGGTACATAGTTTCGCAACTTCTATTTCCTTTGAACTGCTCTTATTCCTGGATATTTCATACAGTGGACACGTCGCCTTATTCTCGTATGGAGCGGTGATCCAAAAGGATTCTGTCGAAGAGTATGAGCTTCTCGCAAAGCAAGGAGGCGGCTATCCCGGTTTCATCTCTTGGTTCAAACAAACGGTAATTTCTATTAGACTTTTAGGCTAATTTGTAGGCAGCTATCCCGGTTTCATTCGCTAATTTGTGCGTAATGTAACAATCCTTTCATATTAAACTTGTAGGCTAATTCAGAGTCTATGGACGCCGAATTGAGACAAGTCGCTAATGGTTTTGACTATAAGGTCCGTTCATTTGACAAATACGACATCAACGGGTATCGCTTCCATACCTATGGCAAAGAGCTATCTATGGCCGACCGAAAGTCTACAAATTGTTGTGTATCTGCTATCGGCGAAGGAGGTACCGAGTATTATGGGAGAGTTGAAGCAATTTATGAACTTCTATTCTATGGTGAAAACCCACCGAATGTCGTAGTCTTCAAATGTTATTGGTTTCAGCCGAAGGAGACTAGAAGGACTCATGAACATATAGGGCTAGTTGAAATCAACCAAAGCACCCATTTAGATGTTCCTGATGTCTATATTACGGCTCAACAGGCGACCCAAGTATTCTATCTACCGTGGGCCTGCCAAACTAATCCAAATCTGAAAGGTTGGTATGTCGTTTATGAAGTGCCGCCACGTGCTAGACTATCTCCCCCAAAGGAAGAGGATTATGAACCTCACATTAACCCAGACACATATGAAGGAGAATTCTTCCAAGAGACACGTCTTTCCAAAACGCGTTTCAAGAACCGCTATACTTCACCCCAAAACATTGAAGTAGACAGCGACAGTGAATCCGACATCACCCCAGAGGAGGAACAAGAAGAGCCGGAACAAGAAGAGGTTACTGCTGCGGATGACCTGTCATTGCTTGACCGATTACGTCAAGGTGGCCTTCCACAAGTTAATGCCACTGAACCCTATGAGCCCGTCATTGATTATAGTGATGATGATTATGCATTTATTGATGATACTGATCGAGATTATTAGTAGTGTCAGGTATTAAATTTTTTCATGTTGTACTTGATGATGATACACTTAAGTGATACACATATTATTATTCATGTCGGTCTTTTTTTATGTTGTACTAATTTCGTTTACTGTTTGTCATGGCAGGTGTTGAAAGATGGTGGGCGCTGGTCGGGAGCGCGCCAAGGCCCCTTCTTCGTCGGCGCGTGGTCTGAGGTCTTCCATTCCAGATGCACCTCTCCGCCGAGCGTTGCAGGACAGTATGGCCACACCGCCGGGCCCTTCTTCGTCGATCGCGGTGCCTAGCAGGGGACGAGGTAGGAAGAGAGGAGGTGGGGCACGTGGTCGCAGGAGAGGAGGTAGGGTGACTGCTACGACGCCTTCCTCGCCGCCACCCCCAGCTGTTTCACCCGAGCACGTGACTGCTAGGGTGGACTCGTCCGAGGAGGAGGCTACACAGACTCCGGTCCACGGGTCTTGGGCCCACGAGCCTCGGGTCGACTGGCCTTCGGCCCACGAGACCCCAGAGGAGCACACGTCCGGATGGGGTACCTGGCCGGATCAGCCCGAGGAGCCAAGTGGCCATGCTGATGATGGCGGGGAGCCGACTGACTTTGAGGAGGAGGGGGGCACCGTCTACCAGCGTGGTGCTACACGGCTCCCGTCCGTGCCGGCGACCCGCGAGCAGAGGTGGTTGATTTTCCCTGATGGGGAGAGGTACGTAAGTGCATTTAATATTTTTGTACCTTCTGCATTCACGTTTCTTCAAATAACTAATGCGTTGGCCTTGTCATGCTGCAGGGGTTGGGACCACCATCATAGTGTCCGCTGGCCCAACTCCGTCCTTGGAGTTCTTTGCCGGCAAAACTTCCCGGGGTTTGTCACGTTGCCTGGTGAGGGTAGGCTTCCAGAGCTTGGATTGAGCTGGGAGCACTACGTGGCTGCCCCGGCCCCGCCGGATGAGATTATCGACGGTGTCGTGTGCGACACGAGGGCAGACATGGGGATCAGAAAGTTCTGGGTAATTTCTCCTTTACACATTTAAAAATCTTCAACTAGCTAGTTATTAATTGTACTAATCAATATTGTCTCAATTGATTGCAGACATTCTACAGGTGTGAGGAGGGATACGAGGAGGACGCGGCACATGTTATCGAGAACGTCTGCAAGCGCCTACTCCAGAACTTACGGCACGAGGCTCGGGTGCAGGCTGTTCGAGACTACTACGCCTTGCGTGGTATCAAGAAGACCAAGCCGGCGTGCCGCGATAAGTTCCTGAGTAAGGAGCAGTACATGAAGGTAATTCTTAAGGCCTTCTACTTAAGTTCCTTCATTTAGTAATTCTTAGCCGTAGCGCTCAAGTTTCTATTTGCTAACTTAGGCGCCTCCGAGATGGTGTGCGGATCGGATGGATTGTTGGGAGGTGTTGGTCGATGAGTGGTGCTCAAAAGAATGGCTAGCCCTCCACAACGAGGCCAAGGACAAACGTGCCCAAATGGAAGGTGTGCCACACCATCAAGGCAGCTCCAACTTATATCAGTTCAGGCGCAACTGGGTATGTGGTTTGCTTCATGATTCATGCAATTCATTCATCATGCTAGCTTGAGCCCTTTAATTACTAATTTACATTGTTTCTCTCTTTCAGGCACGCCACAATAAGGTGGATAAGGTGCCAGAGGTGTACGACCTGTATGCCATGGCCCACACTGCCTCTTTCAAGAAAGTCAAGGCTTTCTCTCAGTCTGACCTCGATGATGCAAACAACTTCACCAACATCTCCTCCCACAACAAGCTCTTGAGATATAGAGATGAGGGGAAGGCGAGGAAAGGGGAGGACTTTAACCCGAGCCAGGGTCCCATTGATCCAGAGCTGGTGATGATATCTGGTGGCGGGAGGTCCCATGGCTCCATAGCCATTGGAGATGGACTTATCCGTTGTCCTAGCACTCTCCCGGAGATCAAGGCGCGCCAGTCGAGCTCCGCTCCTGAGATAAGGCCTCGTGAACGGCCAGTGCAACTCGCCATCAAGGTTAGTGATACATACTCAGTTATCTTTCTCCATTACATTGTGTGCGCTTCCATCAATGATTACAAATGGTCATGTGAGTGGTGTTGCAGGCTGCTATACAGAGTGAGAGAGATAGAACAGAGAAACTTCTGGCGGAGGCGGCGGAGAGGCAGCGGGAGTTGGAGGAGAGGACGACAAAGATGATGGAGGAGGAGAGGGCACGGAATGACATGCAGGCAAGGGCCATGTACGAGCTCCTTGTGGTAAGTTTCTTCTGCAGATTAGCCAAAACATTCATGTAGTGTTTGTCTCATTACTAACTAGTATGACTGAGTCGTCAAAACCAAATGTGCAGTCTGTGTGCGAGAAGACCGGTCAGACCGCTCCGCCGATGCCAGTGATTGCTCCTGGGACCACGGTGAGTTTAATTTGAATGGACATTACTTGCTAGTCTTAACATTTGAGTGTCATCATGCTAACAAGACATTGGAAATGATCTTTGGTGCAGCGTAACTCCAGACAAGCATCGCACGATCCTTCTTCAGCTACCGACACGAGCCAGCCCGCTCCTACACCTCCTGGATCTTGGTAAGTTTATCTAGTGTTTTGCTTAACACATGCATAAAGACCTAGACTTAGCTTTATTTCCTCCAATGCTTACCATAATGACCTAGACTTAGCTTCTTCTCCTCCAAAATGACTTAATAAGCTTACTGACCTCCAAAACCATCCATTTTACCTAAGTTAGCTCTAAAACGATCTGTACTTAGCTTACTTATGTCAAAAATTGCATAATTAGCTTAGTTAGCTCATAAACGATCCATTTTACCTAAGTTAGCTCTAAAATGACCCATTTTACCTAGGTTAGCTTATAAATGATCCAGTTCATCCAAGTTAGCTCAAAAATGACCCATTTTACCTAGATTAGCTCATAAATGATCCATTTTACCTACGTTAGCTTTAAAATGACCCATTTCACCTAGGTTAACTCCAAAATGACACATCTTACCTAGGTTATCTCATAAACGATCCATTTCAACTAATTTAGCTCATAAACGATCCATTTCACCAAGTTAGCTAAAAACGATCCATTTCACCTAAATTAGCTCTTAAATGATCCATTTCACCTAAGTTAGCTCAAAAAGATCCATTTCAACTAAATTAGCTCATAAATGATCCATTTCACCTAAGTTAGCTCAAAAACGATCCATGTCAACTAAGTTAGCTCATAAATGATCCATTTCACCTAAGTAAGCTAAAAACGATCCATTTCACCTTAGTTACCTCAAAAACGATCCATTTGACCTTAGTTAGCTCATAAACGACCCATTTCAACTAAGTTAGCTCATAAATGATCCATTTCACCTTAGCTAGCTCATAAACGACCCATTTCAACTTAGTTAGCTCATATATGATCCATTTCACGTAAGTTAGCTCATAAATGACATACTCTTCTTGTTCTAGTCTTCTTCTTGTTCTACTCTTCTTGTTCTAGTCTTCTTCTTGTTCTACTGTTCTTGTTCTAGTCTTCTTATTCTAGTCACCTATTTCTAACTTTCTTATTTTTCATTTTGCAGATTTCATTCACTTGACGAAAGCTTGCATAGATGGAGTGCTCCTTATCCCTTTCTCTGTTTCTTTTGTATCGTTGAACTATGCATGTATCGTTGGATGAAACTATTGTAATATATATATGGTTGGATGCCTCTATGTTGAACTTGCTATGTATGATGGAACTATGCATGTAATATATATGGTTGGATGGAACTATGCATGTATGATGTAGTTATGTGTTGGATATCTTATATGTTTGCTCTGTAATTGCATTGTGAAATATTTCTACATATGTCATATATATTTGCTGTGAAAATTGTTGGATTTAATAAAAAACAGAAAAAAGAGCCAATATGCAGGCTCTTTGCCGTTTGCCACCGACGGCAACGGGCTCTTTGCCATCTGCCGCGGACGGCAAAGAAGACACGTGGCATCCAGCTGTGCTTCCTGGGAGCTGACCCATTTGGTCAGTTTGCCTACAGTGGCAGACATCAAAGAGTAAATGAGTTTGCCGTCAGCGGCGGACGGCAAAGGCCTGCCATGTAGTGACATGTAGATGACATCATACGGCGGACGGCAAAGACACTAGAAAGTTTGCCGTCCGCTGGCAGACGGCAAAGGAACTAGAAAGTTTGCCGTTCGCGGCGGACGGCAAAGGCCTGCCGTTAGCCACTTAACGGACTGAGAGCACAATTATTGCCGTCCGCTCTCTTTGCCGTCCGCGGCAAACGGCAAAGGGCCTTTGCCGTCAGCCGCCAGGAAGCAGACGGCAAAGTAGCTGTTTACCGTAGCCTACTTTGCCGGAGCCTTTTGCCGTCCGCGGTTGACGGCAAAGGCCTTTGCCGTCCGCCGTTCATGCCTTTGCCGTCCGCCGTGGCAGATGGCAAAATAGCTGATTCTTGTAGTGTATCCCCGACGATTTCTAGGTCGTGTGGGCAGGACACCCTATCGCACACACTCATTTGGCGACGGTTCCTAATGTCATCGCGGAAAGGGGTTAAAAACCGTTTGTTTAGGACCGACGCGCACTAGTGATTGTTGCCCTTTTCAACTCGGCTTTGACCGATATTTTCTTTCATACTAGGCCAATGGCTTGCCATTTATTTAATTAAGACATATATATTATAGCATTCACAACATAGGCAAAGAAAATCACTCTCACGGGATCCTTGAGAACTTTGTTCATTACAGAACTGCAAGTTCTTAGTGCCCACCAGCACCCACAAACTTATTTCCAGCTTGCACACCAAGGGTTGTAATTCTTAATAAGAAAAGCTGCATGGTAGTCACATATTTGGATTTATCATTTGGGACCCACGAGGAAAAAGCCTATCCAGGGCGGTGCCGACTCGACAGTAAACATTGAGAAACCTTGTTTTAAAATTACTGTAAATCCAAAACTAGCCTCAAAATCATGAAACTTAGCATGGTGTTATGTCATAGCACCAACATGTTGTGGTAAAAAATTAGTCCAATCTGGGACAAGTTTTGGTACAATCTTCTTACAAACCGGAGCTTCTCTCAAAAAGGCTCATGGTTCCGAGAGGGACCTTGTCACCTATGTGTGCGAAATGACATACGATGTCTCTTCCTGCCTTGATTTAGTTTACAGAGGCAACATGCAACTATATATAGTAGCATCGTCCTTATACATGTGTGTACTAGCCACATATGTAATTCGATGTTCAATCTGTTTATGGAATCAAGTCCTTATACATGTTATTCTTCTGTAGACAGAGAAAATCACATGGCTTATTAGCAGCAATCGTCTATGTTATTATTGGTCTTCGCACACATTTCTGATTACGGACCTGTTTGCCGCGTATCGCACACATCTTGTTCAGTTGAACCGTTTCCATTGTGTTGCCTAATCACACACAGTTCATGCTAGTGAACCGTATGCTGTATATTGCACACACCTTCATCTGGCTGCCTGTTTCTTTTGTTCCTCATCATCGCAAATAGTTAATTGAACTGAACTGTATGCCCTACATCGCACATGCAACTAAAATCTGAACCATGTTTGATGCATCCTCCATCGCAAACATTTTGCACCTTTTTTGACGGTTTTTTACACCACCATTTGCGATTATTCCATCGCACACAGTTCCGTCGAAGGGTCTCTGATTGTAGTGTCGCGTTAGCAGCATCCTGCAATAGTGATGCACTTACTCCACTCCACGTACACACGTAGTACATCGAGAGAAAATTGTGGACTTGATTGTTGTTACCACGCCCTAATTAACTAAGCATTAAACCAAACACGTCTAAAGTGTCTCTGGTGGTGGAAATGCATGGGGAGAGATGCATTAGAATGAAGCGCACCCTGTAAACTGTGACGGAGGGAGGAGTAGTATGAAGGTGCAAAACCAAGTATGCGAACGGCCAGTCGGTTAACGCACTTCCTCTTGGCATATCACTGACATATGGGACCGCAGTGTGAGCAAACCGATCTCAATTGACGGCAAAATGGCCAACCCCCCATTCCTTGAGAGAGACGAGGAGCGAGAACACACAGACGGGCTCGCACGGAGGCCAAGATATATTCGAAGATGGTTGTCCGATATCATCATTGCATGTTCGATGTTTTTCCGCACTTCTCCCGAATAAATGTGTACTTTATTAGAGATTAAAATAAAATAAGAGTACAGATGCTCCACCATATGGTTCTGGTAGTAGTACTACTCGTACTACTAAACCTTGCACTTGGCTCTTCGCCTCTTCATGAAGTCGAACAATGATGGTACTCTGCATGTTGGGTACTACAGTGTATGCCTCTGGCAATCTGACACCGAATGAACTGCTGCATGTCCATCGCCTGGGCGAGGGTAGGTTTCATTAGTCAAAAGCTTCTCCTCGTCCTGCGAGCCACCATGCTTGAGGTAGACGGAGTGGGCATAAGCGAGCTTCACCTTGTCCTGCAAGCTTCTCATCGTTCTGCGAGTTGACGAGACACACCAAAAATTAGTGCTAGTCCATACTCCCTCCTTTCCGGTTAATATGGCTTAATCTTTTTGCAAGTAAATGAGAGAGCTTTATTCATATATATATATATAAGCATTCTTAGGACGATCAGCCTAGAGACTGGTCACTAGGAAGCGAGGTACCCCACAAAAAAGAAGAAGGAAGTGAGGTGTTTCATCAAGCCAGCTCTCGGTCACATTCAAAGTGCAGCAAGCACGGTTCGCACAAATATGTGCCGCAAGGTTTGCTGACCTGTTTAGATGATGAATAACAAAAAAAGAGAAAATATTAGCAGCGCTCCTATTTGTAACAGGATATGAGCCAGAATTAAGCGAGAATTGTGGCGAGTGTTCCGTGCAATCAACTTCCATTATCACATGCGAGAACCCTCGAAGATAACCAAATGTGTTGAAGATTGCTTTATCACATTTTAAAATAAAATAAGAGGGCAAACGCTCCTCCATCCGGTTCCTAGTAGTAGTACGTACCTCTATAGTAGTAGTACTAGTACTAGTAAACTTTGCGCTTGGCTGTTCCCCTCTTCGGGAAGCCGAACAATAATGGTACTAGTACAGTGTATGCTTCTTGCAATCTGACAGCGAATTAACTATTGCATGTCCACCGCCTGAGCGAGGGAGAGCTTGCATTAGTCAAAAGTTTCTCCTTGTCCTGCGAGACACCGCGCGCAAGCTTCTCCCGTCCTGCAAGCTTCTCCTCGTTCGGCAAGTTGACGGGACACAGCAAAGTAATGCTAGTCCATATTGCCTCCTTTCTAGTTAATATGGCTTAATTTCAAACAAGATAAATACATTGTCTATCACTTTATATTTGTAAAAATATGGTCAGTGAACTTCATAATACGCTCATTGCGCTCAATATATACATTTTCTGGTGTTTATACGGTCACTAGCTCACCCTGGCTGAGTATGTGTGTGCATGCACGTGTAGGTTGAGCACTTGAGCGCGACCGTGTGTGTTCTGTCGTGTGCTCGGACATGCATGCATTAGGGCGTTGCGCGCGTTTTTGCGTCCATGTGTACGTGTGACTGTTGCATGCATGCACGAGGTTGTAGTCCCTCACATTCACATGTTCATAAGTCAATGCTTTGTCAAAACGTTGCATGCAAGGTTTAATCATTCGTTGTTCACGCATGCATTCCCGATATTAATACATTGGTAAGGATAATTTCTTGAGGAAAACGAGCCCATGAATTGAGTACAAAGGGGACCAATAAGCCAGGACGGAGGGAGTACCAGTAGTGAACTGGAAGGAGGGAGTAGGTACTAGTAGTACTACGTAACAACGTGTAGTAACAAAATTCCTCTATGCGCATCCTGTCTACGTGTGATGCAAGAAAATGGAGATAAGTACAAGTGAGACTCAGGAACGGTCATACACATAGGGGGAGTACGTGTAGGGGCCACTAAGGAGCAGTCAAATCACATAGTAAGTTAGTCGGAAGAAGCAACCATCATTTCACTCTTCAATGACACATATGCAATATAAAATGGTTGACATGGAGAGAAAAAGAAAACAACTATATATACACTAGCAGGAGCCTAAGCTACAAGCCTGCTTGCTTGGGTTGCTCTCTTCACAAGCATAGAACGATGGTGGCCACACCACTGGTCATAGATTCGGCCTGATCCCGCCACTGGGGGAAGGGAACGATGTTCTGTGTAAACGCGGTCCACATCGGCGAGGGAGAAAATCCACAGTCGGTGCGTCCCAATCGGGGGTCCCCACGGTATGGGCTGATGCCGCCTCCCAACCGCCCTTCTAGCTACAACCCGACGTCCCAGATACATCTTCCTTTTGGAGCCAGCTTGCTCCACTGCCACAGCTCCCCACGTAGCTCCATCTCCATGTCGATCTTTCTCTACTTCTACCGGCTTCTGTTTGTGATGTGTTTACGTCTCATGAACTAGTGCCAGTACTATTATTCTAATCACACTTCTTCAATATCTTTGCCATCAAGGATGCTCAGCTCAATTTTAGTGGAACTGCACAAAAGCATCGTATGATCCGAGGGTGCCAGCCGTCTTTCCTTCGACAGGTTCTACCTAGACAGGAAATTAAATCCTGTTTAGGGTTTAGGGTTTAAGTCGTAGTGACCCCATCAATAGTTCTTCTTTTGTACACACTCTCACAACTTTTGTCTTTAGTTGTGAAGTAAATATTGGCTATGATCTGTGAATCATTGAGATGCATCAGCATGCGTGTTAGTTTTCCTTTGTATTTGATGGAATGTTGTAACGGGGCAACCTTGGAGTAGGAATGAAAATGGAGTGGAAAGTTTCTGTTTTTCGGGAGAAAAAATGGAAATGGAGAGAAACCAACGTTTCATTTCGTTGGATCGCGCCATTAAGCAAAACCGATGTTTAAATCACGTCTGTCGTGTTCGTGTCTCACCCTCCTCCACGGCTCCACCCCACACGGTCGCTCGGCATGCCACTCATCGCAAACTGAGTATACGGTACCTTTCCTGCCTGCTTGTCGATGGATTGCGCCATGGAGTACTAGCACTACTGGAAGAGATTGACGAGTTGGGGGAGGACGGCTAGCTGTAGCATGGACTCCCAAGAACTTTTTACATGCATGTTGTGGCCGGCTATTGCGACCTTTGAACATGGAGCAGTCACGTGCACCGGGAGCGGCGTGGGCAGCGCTCTCTCGACCGGCGCGCCGCATCAATGCCGGCACCAGTGAGAGGTCGCGTCCGCTCTGGCCGGGCATGAATGCGGCACTGACCGTTTCGGACAGGAAGCACGCGCGGGTGATGAAGAGGGTTCGGGTTGGTCAGGAGCGGACGTGGCAGCAGTCCGGACGCCCGCAAACAAGAGATGTTGTATGTTAATATTGCTGCGTATATAATTAACAACGTAAATAATGTGCCAGTTGGACAAATATGATTGGAGATGGAGATGGAGATGGAATTTTACGTAAACACAGATATGCATGTCTATGTCTATGTGTGTCTGCACGACGACTCTCGTGACCTAGAAGCGGGGGCATGTTTTTGATCGAGTTTTCTTTCTTGGTACGTTAAAAAAATTGTCTGCCAGTTTCCGTTTCTTTTTTCCGAGAACGCGCGTATTCTATTTAAAACCACTGCTATGGAGAGATTTTTTACTCCATTGTATATATAGCCTCTTGTTTGATAGGGTTTCTCGCATCTCGCTCTCTCACCCTCTCCATATCAAAACAAGATGACAGTGTCCACTCTATCTCTCTCCTCACCGGTGGTCACAGATCTGGCCGAATCCCGTCCGCTGCGGGAGGTGAGGAGGTGCAGCATTGACGTTGTCGCCATCGGCGATGGAGGAAGCCAATGTGCACCGTCCTCTCGGAGTCGGCGCTGGCATGGACGAAGGTCCTCCGCGCCCTTGTTTGCTGCCGTTGGGTGGGAAGATCCCGCCCGCCTAAGCGACATCTCGCCCACCTGAGGTATAACTTCTTGTACTGGTCCAGCTCCCTAGGTCACTGCATGCGGGTTTTCTTCTATGCAACTACTCCCCAGCTCCCCATGTATAGTTGCTAGGGTTCGTCGGCTGGTCCAACATCACCTACTATTATAGAGGAAATGCCACTCGAAAAGTTGTCCTGGTTTATGCCTCGGTGGAGCTATACATGTTGTTTCGACAAAAAGTACATGGTGGTTGTGTGGTCATTGTCCATATGCTCCTATTGCTGCTGCTAATCTAATATTATCACTAGTACAGCGAGGTGCTATACAAACGGTTTTTAACCCCTTTTCACGACGGCATTTGGAACCGTCGCCTAGTGAGTGACGGTGATAGGGGGTCCTTCCCACATGACCCAGAAACCATCAGGGATATGCCCTCCTGGCACACACGCTCGGCAAAATGAGTTCGTGTGCCACCGGCGAGCGCTCAAATACGGAAATACGTATAGTAGAGCTGTCCAAAAATACAGGCAAAATTATTTCCGGTCGTAAGTACATCCCACGCAGTCAGTCCCCGCTGAAAATTTCCATTCGTATGTACATCCCACACAATCGCTCCAAGGAAAACGTTTCCGTTCATAGGTACATCACGCACAATTTTCCCTGTTAAATCGTTTGTGGTAGCGTTGCCATTGCACATGATATTAACAAGTTTATCGTTTGTGTTATTGAATACATCACACACGGTGCATAGAAGAAACTGTGTGGCAAAGGCTGTCCATCACACATAGTTTTTATGTGGTAAACGTTTGCGCAATGTGTCCTAACGCAAACAGTTTTCAAGAGGAGGTCGTGTGTGATTGTTCATTGATCCAACATGGTTTATTCCTAGAAACTGTGTGCGTTATTGAATGCATCACACACAGTGTTTTCTCAATAACCGTTTGCAATAGAAAACCCCAATTAGCAGGCTAATTATCCAATTATTAATCTAATTGACATTCCATATTAAGCACACAATATAATTCATTTTCATAATTGAAATACATTAGAGTACAACATCATATAGCTTCAGCACTCAGCTACCCCATTACATAACTAACCAAGACCAAGTTTCACATGCAACATCTATAACCTTTCGAAATTAGCATCATGGACGGTACATAGACAGATGTATCTCATCTGGAAAACTGCTGAAGCAGAAGGTGAATATTGAGCCTTCATTGATGTTGAAGGTCTTTGTAACTTTAGGCCAGTGCCTGTGGATGATTGACCGTCCATCCTTCGTCCTCTTCAGGAACACTTCAATACTGAACTATGGGTGTTGTATGAATACCTTCCTCGTCTCCTGACCATACAGGTGGTTTGAGATGTAATCATTAGTGAACTGCTTTGGAAAGGCCTGAAAACAAGGATGTGCATAAACATCTTCTCTATATTGGAAATGGGGCAAAGGAATAAAAGAGGCAAGGTATAATAGTTAGTACCATCATGTAGTGAACTGATGTCTTCTTCATTGTGCAGACAAAGATCTTGTTGTTTTTTGTCGCTAATTTCTTTATCCTAACAATCTTTCTGTTCTTGACTTGACTGATATTCATGGACAACTCATTTCCCCATATGCAAAAAGGGTCGAACGGTGGGTCAAAATCTCTGACAGTAGGACCTACATGTGCAAGACCAAATTGTTAAAAATCTAAATATTACTCCCTCCGTCCCAAAATATAAGACGTTTTTTGATTCTAGTGTATTGTTAAAAAATGTCTTACATTATGGGACGGAGGGAGTAGAATGGTTCCTGCAATTGCATAATAATGTGCTATTAGACAACAGACCATGCACGTGCTAACCTCGATTGTAAACCTCAGTGCTTCACATTGTTTCCCTGCAACACATATAAGGTAGTTAGTCATCAGGTTAAGTAAGTGTTCGCATGCTATCAGTAAAATATGTTGATGAAAAATAAGCACATTGCAGATTCATCAGATTAATTCAAGCCACATGGAAAACCCATTTATCCAAACCAAGCATGATTAAGAACTAGGAAATATAGCACTTGTATATGTTTCTCATGTATTAAGTGCAGCCAAATTCGATTTATTCCTCACATGTGGTATACAATAACAGAATGCAGCCACAACAATTGGTAATCGCATTGCAGAATTGAACCAAGCAGTTAACTAAACACCACAACAAATGAACCAAACATTACCTGAGCACCACATTGCACAATATAACATACTCCCAATAGAAGATCAGACAGTTAACCAAACCAAGCATGCTTAACAACTTGGAAATATAGCAATTGTATTTGTTACTCATGTATTTAGTACAGCCAAATTCAATTTATTCCTCACATGGTATACAATAACAGAATGCACCCACAACAATTGAACATCGCATTGCAGAATTGAACCAAACAAAAAAGTTAACTAAACACCACAACAAATGAACCAAACGTTAACTGAGCACCACATTGCAAAATATAACATACTCCTAATAGAAGATCAGACAGTTAACCAAACCAAGCATGCTTAACAACTTGGAAATATAGCAATTGTATTTGTTTCTCATGTATTTAGTACAGCCAAATTCGATCTATTTCTCACATGGTATATAATAACAGAATGCACCCACAACAATTGAACATCGCATTGCAGAATTGAACCAAACAGCCAACCACGTCGCATTGTCGGCGCGCGAGGTGTTGACGGTGGCCTCGACGGCGAGGTGCTCCTCCAAAATCTGGGGGTCAACACGAATGGCAGCCATTGCGACCTCATCTGCGCGTGCGGCCGTGATTTGCTTCTCCGCTGCCAAATGCTCCTTGAGATCCTGGTGATACTGCGTGCACCATGGCTTAGGGCGGCGCTTATTTGGTGGAGGGGTCGGTGATTTGTGTGGAAGGTGTCGCGCCGGTGGTTGGGGCATTTGGGATGTGGAAGGAGAAGGAGGATGGGGGTCGAGTGTGGATTACCTGCCCGGATAGGCGAGGCCGAGCAGCATGGAGGAGGGTCGCCGGTGAGGAGGGGGCGGGGAGGTTTCAACTTGGAAAGGAAGGCGGAAACAGGGGACATGTGGCTTTTGGTAAGGGGGAGGGGGCGGGGAGGTAGATATTTCCATGGAAACCGAAAATTTGGAATCGCTTCAGCGAAAAAACTGGCGCGCAAAGTGTCATCAGACATGGTCCCTTATTCCGAACTGTGTACGATATGTGAACATCACAAAGGATTCAGATAGCTTAACCCGTGTGTGATGAGTTTGAACGTCACAATTTTTGGTTCGAATTTCCCTGGTTGCAGTGGTCATCCACGTCATTGCATAATTTGGGTACACAAAGGAGACTACAGCACACCCACACTTCTTAATCGAGCAAGTTCAGCAATTAAACGGAGCTAGCTGACCTAAACATTACTCTAACAAATTAAAGACTGGTGCTCTTAATTAAACAAAACAAAGAGTACTACTATGGCTGGTGCTCGTCGATCTCCGCCTCCGCCTCCATGTCCAGCTCGCGCCCGACGGTCTCCTGGGAAGGGGCTCCATGGCATCAATTGCACCATACTCGGCAATTATCTCGCCATCTGCGTCTGCCATATCTTTGGAATAGGCCGCCACGAGCTGGGCGCGGGCGGCCGCGATCTGGGCTCTTGCGGGCTTCGTCGTGGCAAGGTATGCCGCGCAGGAATGGACGGCTGCTCGAACTCTCTCGGCAATTGCCAACTCTTCGGCCGTGGATTCCCGGCCATTGTCGGAGAAGCTTCGTTCGATTTGTGTGGTGACCGCCATGAGCTGGGTGTGGACGGCCTCATCATGGTAGTGGGTGGCCTCCATCAGGGCTAAGGCTAGCACTGCGGAACGGACAGCTACTGTGCCGCTCTCCCCACTATCCCCGAGGCAGATGCTGCTTCGCCACCTGAGAAGCAACAGCGGCCATTTGGGCTGCCTTGGCCGCCCGGACGCAGACTGCGGTCGCCCTCACGAAGCTTGTTAGCACACGCCTGGCGGCCGCGGCCGCGCTCTCGCCAGAGTGGGCCGCCGAAGTTGCCCTCACGACGCGGGTCCACGTCCCCATCTTTCACCGGCATCGAATGGACAGTGAAATGATATTTGGGGAGTGAGCTAGTGTGCTTGACATGCCGGCTATGGACTGTAGCCGACGCACCTTCTCCCGTAAGCCATAGGCATACTATACACCAATGGTGTTCCAAGATATTTTGTGTTGCATCTCACACGGTTGGTGATAATAAACTATGTGCGATCTACTTGGTTTATTGTCTTGATTTGAATTACGTAATGGGGTCACTGCTGCAAAGGATGGTGTTTGAATTGCTAGAACTTTTATCTGCGGTGAACATGCAACTACAAGTGTGTCGTCAAAAAAATTGGAATTATTGAGGGTCCATTTGGACGTTTTTATACATTAACTTCATTTTGTAGGCATTTCAGGTGCATAATTCAAATTTGAACTACATGCACATGCTCCAGTGTATATAAACGGGTTGAAAAATCAAATCTGTGTCCTTGGTTGCATGCTTAGGTCCCATGCAAGAAATGGGAATGAATGTCACACACCCTGCCACCGTCACTCGGTCGCAAACATTGAGATACCTGGTTTTTAAATTCTAGTAAATCCAAAACTCGTCTGAAATTCATGAAACTTGGCATGCTATCATGGAGCGGCATCAACATGCCGTGGTAAAAAATTTCTCCCATTTGGGGTAGGTTTGGGTATAAGCTTCTCACAACAAGCGTGATGGTTTCGGTCGGGGACGTGCCACCTTTGGGGACGAAATGATATCCGTTGCCTCTTATTGCTTTAAAAAAATGAGTGTCAACATAGAACAACAGGAGTGTTGTGTTTAATTTTGGAATTTTTCGGGGTTCATTTGGACAATTTTATACATTAACTAGGTTTTCCGGGCATTTTATGTGCATAATTCAAATTTGAACTACATGCACGTTCTCCAGTGCATATAAACTGGTTGAAAAATCAAATATGTGTCCTTGGTTGCATGCTTAGGTCCCATGCAAGAAATGGGGATGAATTTCAAACACCCTACCACCGTCACTCGGCCGCAAACATTGAGATACCTGGTTTTTTAAATTCTAGTAAATCCAAAACTCGTCTGAAATTCATAAAACTTGGCATGCTATCATGGAGCGGCATTAACATGCCGTGGTAAAAAATTTCTCCCATTTGGGGTAGGTTTGGGTGTAAGCTTCTCACAACAAGCATGATGGTTTCGGTAGGGAACGTGCCACCTTTGGGGACGAAACGATACCCGTTGCCTCTTATTGCTTTAAAAAAATTTCGAGTGTCAACATAGAACAACAGGAGTGTTGTGTTTCATTTTGGAATTTTTCGGGGTTCGTTTGGACATTTTTATACATTAACTGGGTTTTCCATGCATTTTATGTGCATAATTCAAATTTGAACTACATGCACATTCTCCAGTGCATATAAACTGGTTGAAAAATCAAATATGTGTCCTTGGTTGCATGCTTAGGTCCCATGCAAGAAATGGGAATGAATTTCAAACACCCTGCCACCGTCACTCAGCCACAAACACTGAGATACCTGATTTTTAAATTCTAGTAAATCCAAAACTCGTGAAATTCAGAAACTTTGCATGCTATCATGGAGCGGCATGAACATGTCGTGATAAAAAATTTGTCCCATTTGGGGCAGGTTTGGGTATAAGCTTCTCACAAACCAGAGCTTCTCACAACAAGTGTGATGGTTTCGGTAGGGAACGTGCCACCTTTGGGGACAAAACGATATCCGTTGCCTCTTATAGCTTTCAAATTTAAACAACAGGAGTGTTGTGTTTAATTTTGTAATTTTTGGGGTTCGTTTGGAAGTTTTTATACATTAACTGGGTTTTCCAGGCATTTTATGTGCATAATTCAAATTTAAACTACATGCACATGCTTCAGTGCATATAAATTGGTTGAAAAATCAAATCCGTGTCCTTGGTTGCATGCTTAGGTCCCATGCAAGAAATGGGAATGAAATTCAAACACCCTGCCACCGTCACTCGGCGCAAACATTCCTGGTTTTTAAATTCTAGTAAATCCAAAACTCGTCTGAAATTCATGAAACTTGGCATGCTATCATGGAGTAGCATGAACATGTCATGGTAATTTTTTTCCCATTTGGGGCAGGTTTGGGTATATGCTTCTCACAAACCAGAGCTTCTCACAACAAGCGTGATGGTTTCGGTAGGGAACGTGCCACCTTTGGGGATGAAACGATATTCCTTGCCTCTTATTGCTTTCAAATTTTTTCGAGTGTCAACATAGATGTCGGTGCACACGACCCCTATGGGATTACACGGAATACCTTCTACGGTTGGCGGGCGCGGGGCTGTGGAAAGAGCGGGTTTCGAAGATCAACACGGCGGAATTTATCCAGGTTCGGGCCGCAAGCGATGCGTAATAACCTACTCCTGCTGGTTTCTGTTTATCTAGTGTTCTTGGACTAGCTACAAAGCGTGCATGGTCCAAAAAAGTCTGAATCCTCCTCTGTATGCCTCGGGCCTCCTTTTATAGCCAAAGGGGTCGCCAAAGTGGCACACAGGAGGTGGAAATTTTGTACTGTATACAAGTCTATCGCTTGGCACCGTAGGACAAACGCATTTAATGCGCTGCCGACGTGCCCTCTCACACTATCGGGGACGGCAAGGAAGCTCGTCTCGTCCGTCACCGCCTCGTCTCGCTCTGACGCGCGTGCAAGCTGACTACACGTGCAGCGCCATGCTGGCTGGCTGGCTGCCGAGTTGGTGCGGTGGCAGAGTCTTCACGAAGATCTGCATGCCACCACACAGGTGCTTGCTGAGTTGGCCTGGAAGCTACACGTCGCCATGCAGGTGCCTGCCTTGTTGACAGGTTGACTGCTGTGTTGGAACTGTGGTGTAGCCTTGGCAGGTGGGGGCCTGGCTGCGGCCCCGTAGATATCCCGGGCAAGGGTCTTGCCGGGGGTCTTGTGACCGTCCCCGGCAAGATCTGTCTTCTGGTTCTCATCTAGTCTTGTATGTTCTTGGTCTTCACGAAGATCTGCATGCCACCATGCAGGCGCCTCCCGAGCCTTGGTTCCAACGTTGTCGATGGTGTCAGAACTCTTAGGCTCAAGGGTGGCGGCCTTGCTGCTGTTGGGCAAGTTCCCCCGGCAAGGCGGCTACGTAAGCTGCCCCAGCAAGGCTCTTGTCGGGGAGAGCCCACCTTATTCCTTTGCTCCTCGCGCCTCTGGCTTGGCGTTGCTCTGCTGGTCTCGTGTCTTTGCTTCCTCTCCTGTCCCGCCAAGCGCGGCCGCAGGCGTGTGGCTGCGGCTCCCCGCGCACAAGTAAAGGGGTACAAAAAGGACCCCTACTTTTGTACACCAACAGGAGCCCCCAGGCCTGGGCCACATATAAGCGTGGAACGTTATTGGGCCAGGCCCAGAACGGTGCGCGGGTACGCGTGGCAGAGTTTTACCACAGTAACCCCCTCGCCAGTTGTGCTTCCCCACGATCCGCGTTGAATGCGTGACGTGGGGGTCGTGCGTGGGGCGGTTGCTGCCCGCTCGCGTCACACTGTGGTAAATGGTAAAGAGGCGGCCTGCCCCTTCCCCATAAAAAGGGAAAAAACCGCAGGCGCGGTGCTCATTTACCCCATGTGCCTTTCCCAATCTCGGAACCGTCGCTCCCTTCTTCTTCCTCAAGCTCTTGCCTTTGCTCGCCGCCACCGCGCCCTCATTGCCCTTAATCCTCCATCCCCTCTCAGTCGCTATGGCGCCCAAGACAGGCAAAGGCAAGGGGGCGGCCAAGGATGCCGGGGAGAAGGAGGCACCGGAGAGCGAGTTGGCGGCGCTTCGGACGCAGCACACCTACTTCCCCTCGACGGTCGATGCGGTCCATCACAGGGACTACTTCAGGCCCTGTGGGGGAGGGAGACGACGGGGCACCCTGCCACACGCATCGTCCCTGCCGATTTCGCCAAGGCCGGCCCAAATTGGTACCCCTTCTTCGTTGCCTACTTCTCTTGCAGGCTCTGCCCCCCTTTCTCTGATTTCTTCAACGACGTCATGCACACCTACGGCTTCCATCTTTTGGATCTTACGCCGAATGCCGTGGTGTGCATGGCCTTCTTCGCCCATCTCTGCGAGGGCTTCGCCGGAGTGCTCCCTAGCACGGCACTCTTCTGCCACTACTTCTACCCTCACATCCAGCCAGGGGGCGCCATCTCCGGCTGCATCACCTGGATCCAGAGGTCTCAAGAGAATGGCACGTCCCGGAGGGTTCCCAGAAGGAGGGGTGGGAGGAGTGGCGGAGCCGGTGGTGCTGGATCGAGGAGAAGGATCCACGGGAGTTCTGCTGGGTTCGCCGGAGTCCGCCGGTCCGCCGCAAGGACTGGAGCGACCTCGACACCAACGACAAGAAGCTCTCGATCGCCACCACCAGGATCAATCGCCTCACCGTGGCCGGGCTCACCCTCAAAATGATTGGGGCTGATTTCATCCGCCGCCGGATTGCCCCACTGCACAACAAGGGGAGGCCAGCCTGTGACTACAAGAACGCGGCTGACGTCATGAGGCTCCGCCCTGGCTTGAAGCAAACTTCACGGTGATGGGCATGCTCACTTTTGCCAGAGGCTCTTCCAGCTCAAGGTGAGTGACGACGGCAGGGCTGAGAGGACCGACAGAGCCGAGAAGGCCGGCAAGACCGTCAAGGCGTCTCTGTTTGGGTTGCCGGCAGGAGTAGTCCGTTGAGCAACAACTCTCGCCAGACCGCCATCATTGCCATGATGCCGGACTTCAACGCGCACAACCTCGATCCGCTCTGGGACGAGCCGCATGCAGAGGAGGTGCAGGCGTTCTTCGACAACTTGTCAGAGAACTATGTTCGCGATGAGCCGCTACTCATCCGCGACACCACCAAGGAGGAGCTGGACTACATAGCCGCCAGGGCGGTGGATGTGGCGCCATCCAAGGAGGCTGGCAGCACCGGCACCATGGAGGACGAGGCTGACACGGCCGCGGAGGGGAAAGAGCTCGCTGGATGGGCGGAGTCTGCTGGGGAGGCCAGCAGTGTCGGCGCCGGGGTCCCCCTCGTTGAAGATGTGGCCAAGGAGTCGGCCGAAGAAGAGGCCGAGGCTGACGACCCCTCGGCCACAGGGAAGAGGCGCGTCCTGCGGCGGGCTAGCTCTAGCGAGCCGGTTTGGCCCGGCAGGACCGCATAGTGGCAACAGTTCCAGGAGCAGTCCGTGCGCCAGACGAGGGCCGCGGCGATGAAGGCCGTGGCAGTGAAGAAGGCGGTGAAGACCGCGGTAGCGAAGAAAACGGCGGCCGCTTCCTCATCGTCCAAGCGGAGCCGGACCCCATCCCCTTCTCCTCCTCCTTCAGATGGCACCTCAGAGGTTAATTTTGACCTTGGGTCCTTCAACCCAAAGAAGAAGCGGCTGTGGAGCAATGACGCCGCCGAACAGGAGGATTACGCGAAGAGCGTAAACCTCTGGATCAGCCGCCTCGTCGATGTCGCGGAGAGGCTCACTACGCAGCTGGCCGCCATGGGCATGCCAAACTTCAAGTACTCCCCGGAGGCGAACGTGAGCCCCAACGCCAGGCTGACCTTGTTCTTCGAGGGCGTCCTTGAAGCCCTGGAGCAGCTTCGTTCTAACCGAGTGACCTCTCTGGCCAATGAGGCCCGGAAGCTCTGCTGGGGCGCCTTGACCAAGGTCCTCACCAAGGTGGCATACTGGAACCCCAACGTCGACTTTGCCGACGCGCTGGAGAGCTTGCCAAAGGATGTGGACCTTGCGGCGCTCGAAGAGCGTATCGAGCCCATCATCAGGCGTGTCGACGGGGTCAGGAGGGTGGAGGGCCAGCGCCGAGACTAGGCACCCTGTTTCTCATTGCGACTGCGAGTTCATGACCAAGACGATTTTATCTTAAGTTAGAACCGCAGCAACAATTGATGTAATATAACTCTGTAGTACTTTAAGATGAAACATTCTATCTCCATGTAGTGATCTTTCTTTGTACGTATACACCTTACGCCCAATAGGATAGGTTCGCCGGCGCGTAAACCCCTGCTATGGCGCTTTGAGGATGGATCCTTAGCAGTCTGCCGGGGGGGCGCTTGCCGCCGGATGAACCACCTTGCCGCTCTCAGCGCGGCCGCTTGAACTGTTGAGCGGACTCGAAACAGAACAAGGGCATTGCTAATAGCGGACAGGTCACCTTGCCGTTCTTAGCGCGGCCGCTTGAACTGTTGAGCGGACTCGAAACAGAACAAGGGCGTTGCCAATAGAGGAAGGGTCCCATTGCGTGCAGGTTTTCCGTACAAAGAGCAAGATCTTTCGAGGAGAATAACCTTATATTATGAAGAATTGCTCAAAGTTGTGCGTGACTAAGCTTTTTGCGGCCACGCAGATGGTCGTTGCAGCTGCGGACGGCACAAGAGTGCGGCTGATTGACGTCGCCTTCTCTTCCCGAGCCATCGCGACGAAGGAGTCGGTAAGTTGACTCCAAAACCGGATTTTCACAGCTTGCGCCCCTACCTAGCACGCCAAATATGTCGGTGGAAACGACACCTATGGGATCACAGGGAATCCCTTCTATAGTTGGCGGGCGCGGGGCTGTGGAAAGAGCGGGTTTAGAAGATCGGGCCGCAAGCGAAGCGTAATCCCCTACTCCTGCTGGTTTTTGTTTATCTGGTGTTCTTGGACAAGCTACAAAGCGTGCGGGGTCCAAAAGTCTGAATCCTCCTCCAGTATGCCCTGGCCTCCTTTTATAGGCAAAGGGGTCGCCACAGTGGCACACAAGAGGTGGAAAGTTTGTACTGTATACAAGTCTATCGCCTGGCACCATAGGACAAAAGAATTTAATGCGCTGCCGACGTGCCCTCTCACTTTATCGGGGACGGCAAGGAAGCTTGTCTCATCCGTCGCCACCTCATGTCACTCTGACGCGCGTCCAAGTTGACTAGGCGTGCAGCGCCACGCTGGCTGGCTGGCTGCTAAGTTGGTAAGGTGGCAGAGTCTTCACAAAGATCTGCATGCCACCACGCAGGTGCTTGCTGAGTTGGCCTGGAAGCTGCACGTCGCCACGCAGGTGCCTGCCTTGTTGGCGGGTTGACCATTGTGTTGGAACGGCGGTGGAGCCTTGGCAGATGGGGGCCTGGCCGCAGCCCCGCAGATGTCCCCGGCAAGGGTCTTGCCGGGGTCTCGCAGGTGTTCCCGACAAGGGTCTTGCCGGGGGTCTTTTGAGCGTCCCAGGCAAGGATCTTGCCGGGGGTTTCCGTCTTCTGGTTCTCATCTAGTCTTGTATGTTCTTGGTCTTCACGAAGATCTGCATGCCACCATGCAGGCGCCTCCCGAGCCTTGGTTCCAACGTTGTCGATGGTGTCAGAACTCTTAGGCTCAAGGGTGGCGGCCTTGCTGGTGTTGGGCAAGTTCCCCTTGCAAGGCTCTTGCCGGGGCTACGTAAGCTGCCCCGGCAACGCTCTTGCCGGGGAGAGCCCACCTTGTTCCTTCACTCCTCGTGCCTCTGGCTTGGCGTTGCTCTAGTGCTATCGTGTCTTTGCTTCCTCTTCTGTCCCGCCAAGCGCGGCCGCAGGCATGCGGCTACGACTGCCCACGCACAAGTAAAGGGGAACAAAAAGGACCCCTACTTTTGTACACCGAAAATATAACAGGAGTGTTCTGTTTAATTTTGTAATTTTTCAGGGTTCGTTTGGACATTTTTATACATTACCTGGGTTTTCAAGGCATTTTATGTGCATAATTCAAATTTGAACTACATGCACATTCTCCAGTGCATATAAACTGCTTGAAAAATCAAATATGTGTTCTTGGTTGCATGCTTAGGTCCCATGCAAGAAATGGGAATGAATTTCAAACACCCTGCCACCGTCACTCGGCTGCAAACATTGAGATACCTGGTTTTTAAATTCTAGTAAATCCAAAACTCCTCTGAAATTCATGAAACTCGGCATACTATCATGGAGCGGCATCAACATGCCGTGGTAAAATTTTTGTCCCATTTGGGGGAGGTTTGGGTATAAGCTTCTCACAAACCAGAGCTTCTTAGAACAAGCGTGATGGTTTCGCTAGGGAACGTGCCACCTTTGGGGATGAAACGATATCCGTTTGCCTCTTATTGCTTTCAAAAAATTTCTATTGTCAACATAGAAAAACAGGAGTGTTGTGTTTAATTTTGGAATTTTTCGGGGTTCGTTTGGACATTTTTATACATTAAGTGGGTTTTCTAGGCATTTTATGTGCATAATTCAAATTTGAACTACATGCACATGCTTATAAATTGGTTGAAAAATCAAATTTGTGTCCTTCGGGGCATGCTTAGGTCCCATGCAAGAAATGGCAATGAATTTCAAACGCTAGGGCACTGTTGATTGCCGGCAAAACATTGAGATACTTTGTTTTTAAATTGTAGTAAATCAAAAACTCGTCTGAAATTCATGAAACTTGGCATGCTATAATGGAATGGCACCCGACATGCTGTGGTAATTTTCGTGTCCATTTTGAGAGAAGGCGCACTCGAATAACAGCCAACAAAGGCATTTTGAAACAAATAGCTGCCACTGTAACATCTCAAACATTTTGTATAATTTAAATTATGTGCGTTCTGTTAACCATTCACGTGACGCCATGCCTCACTCTTTTAATGGCTAGGAGGTGCCATGCGGACAGGTGCTTGAGTGCTTGACTAAACGGAAGGCGTGCGAGTTGTACTCCAATGCGGAGGCTCACCAGGAAGCGTGCGAGTTGTACGCCGCGCAGGCTCACCGGGAAGCGAGCCCTTTGACTTCCATAGCCGCCCACATTGCTCACATCCTCTACATTAATGGCACCCAAGCCGCAGTTTAATATGGTTTTTAAATATAAAACACTCATCGCAAACGTTTTAGTTAGAACACCCGTATGCAAAACTGACAACTTCCCCAGGAAGCCAAGGGAAAATGTGCCTAGCAGGATTTGTGCAGATCTTGATCGCAAACGTTTTAGTTAGAAAACCCGTATGCAAACCCACAGCTTCCCCAGGAAACCAAGAGAAAATGTGTCGAGCAGGATTTCTGCAGCTCTTGATCGCAAATGTTTTAGATAGAACACCCATATGCAAAGTGAGAGCTATGGTCTTCTCCGTTTTTTGAAAGCTTGGGACAGTGCGGGCACCCCCCACTGACTTTGTATTAAACCTCAACACAAAAAGTTACATGGATAAATTACATGGGGGTAGGGGTTAAGATAAGTCCTATACATCAAGGGTATAGAGGAACTAACGAGGCATATCAGCAACATGTTCAACAAATGGCACTAGGGCCTCTTTGACTCTGTGTCTCATCATGCCAAAGTAAATCTTGAACCTCTAGCTCCATCCTTCCACTGTGGGCACTATACCTCTGAAATGTTTATTGTTACGTTCCTTCTAGATGCTCCAAGACGCTATGATGAAAATATCCATGAACATTGGCCTGGTCCACGTACTTTTCGCTGCATGCAGAAGCTGCAGCCTGTTGCTATGCATTGGCCATGTGATCCCTAATCTCCCCCAACATGACCTACTAAATTCACACTGAAAAAACAGGTGCTCTACTGACTCTTCGGGGGGTCGGCGGCATAGCAGGCAGGTAAAGTTGTCATCTCTCAGTTTCATATTCTTCCTCTTGAGCAACCCTCGCGTGTTTAGTCTGTCCGCAAGAAGCAGCCAAGCAAAAACCTTCCACTTGTTGGTGCACTTTGTCTTCCAGATCCACTCAAAAGCTTTGTCCGCCTCCCCGTCTCGAAAACAGTGCAGATAAAACTTGCTGGAGGCGAGCCCCTCCGATCCCCAGACAGACTTCCATACATCATTCCCCTCTGTCAGCCCCATCGAGGACAAGGTGTTCTCGAGGTCCTCGAGCTCTCCTCTAGCCTGAATCGAGAGCGGTAAGTGGAAGTTTTGGCCAAGCGTAGGCGCTGTCAACAGCTTCTGGACGGAGATATCTTCGTTTTTAGAGAAGGAGAACAGGCGGGGGTGGCTATCGGCCAGTATATTTCCATGCCAGTCATCCTTCTAGAACAAAGTTGTGCTCCCATCTCCCACCTCAACAGATGTGACCCCTCTGTATATTGGTGCAAGGTTCATGATATCTTTCCACTAGAACGATCCGCATGGGTCAGAAGCATGCGGGACCAGGCCATCATAGTATGTGCCCCAAACAAGCTGAACCCACGGTATATCCATGCGGTTATAGAATTTATGCAGTTGTTTTAGCAGCAAACCTTGGTTTTGGACCTTAAGGTCGAGCACTCCGAGCCCCTCTTTGTGTTTGGGCCTGTAAACCAGCCCCCAAGCCGCCATAGAAACAGCTTTCATGCCATCGTCCGTGTTCTTGGCCCAGAGGCAGTAGCGTCTGAGCTTGTCCAGATGATCAAGTATCTTCGGCGGCAGTCTAATGGAGCACATAGCATAGATCGCAAGGGAGGTGATCACCGAGTTTACCAGGGTAAGTTTCGAGCCGAGGTCAAGAAGCGTAGCTGCCGTAGAGAGTTTGCGCTCGACCACGAAACGAGAGGCATGACGTCTGTTACCATCGGGCTGGTAGTGCCCATGGGCAATCCGAGGTACGTAAACAGCACGGAGCCGATCGAGCATCCAAAAACCCGTGCCAGGCGCGAGGTCGTGTCTGCGTCTGTGTTGACGGTGATAAGAGTGGATTTTTGGAAGTTGATATGAACCCTACCGACGACGCATAGTCCTGAAGGATTGACTTGATGGTTTCGGCTTGGGTTCTGTCAGCGGGCATCACAAGGATTGTGTCGTCCGCGTACTGAATAACGGGATAGTCATTTTCAGGAGCAGGGATGGGCAGCTGGAGATCACCCGCGCGATAAGCGTCATTGATGGCAGCTTGCCGCAGATCGGTTGCGAGCACAAAGATAAGTGGAGACAACGGGTCTCCTTGGCGCACACCGCGTAAACAGAAAAATTGCCTGCCTGTGGTCCCATTAAGGAGGACAGAGGACTTGGCCGTCAAAAACAGGAAGTTGATCCATCCAAGCCATCGATCATCAAAACCCAAACACCTCATAATCTCCATCATCGGGGCATGTTCGATCGTGTCGAACGCCTTAGCAAAATCCAGCTTCAAGACAGCAACCTCTCGCCCCAACGCTTGGCATTGGTGAATGAATTCGAACACCCACGCAACACAGTCTTGGATCGATCGGCCTTTCAAGAAGCCGTATTGATTTCGGTGGATGATCGTAAGAATCACGTGTTGCAGGCGGTTCACGAGGAGCTTGGTCAAAATCTTGAGGCAACAGTTCAACAGGGTTATCGGGCAATAGTCATGTGTAGTCTCCGGGGATTGGATTTTAGGGATGAGAGTGATAAACCCCGTGTTCAGGCTTTCAAGATCCATGATTTAATGAAGCTGCCACTGAAGCCATGTGGGCCGGGAGCACGATCAGTTGGCATCTCTTTGAGCACTTGATCAATTTCTTGGCGGCTGAAAGGACCAGACAAAGATTGGAGTCCTTCCACCTTTTTGATGATCCATCTCAAATCAAATTTCATGCTGGTTTGGTTGGAGCACCCGAGTCTGTCTTTAAATGCCTGAAAGAGTACAGCCTCTTTACCCACGTGATCATGTATAACCGAGTCATCGAACAGTCTAAGCGAAGCAATGCTGTTTCTACGGTATCGCTCAGTGGCCACCTTGTGAAAGAATTTCGTGTTACCGTCACCAAACATGAAATATCTGACAGTGTAACGTTTCATCCAGTACGCTTTCTTGCAGTCAACCAAGTGAAGGAGGTGTTGTTTTAAAATCAGTCTGAAGTTAGCCTCTGGAACAGACATCCTCTCCTTTCCTCTAATCCGTCAATCTCCAAGAGTGTTTTGTTGCAATTGTCAATCAGCATCGAGAGTTTGGATATTTTATTGCTCCACTTCTTCAGGTCATAACGCAGATTTTTTAGCTTCTTGCATAGAACTGCAGCTGCGTTCGGGGCATAGCAACGCTTGGCCCAGGATCGTTTCACCACATCGAAGAACCCTGGTTGTTTAATCCAGAAATCTTCAAAACGAAATAATTTGGACTTGGGTATTTTGGATTGGATGCTGACATAGCAAGGGACGTGATCAGACGTGGGCTTACCTAGGGGCATAACAACAGTGTTCGGATATTTGGCTACCCAGTTAACGGAAGTGAAATGCCAATCGAGATGCTCAAGCAATGGGTCAGATTGCATGTTACTCCAGGTAAACGATCGCCCTTTGATCGGTAGTTCAACCAGAGACTGTCTCTGGATGAATTCATTGAAGAGTAGCATATCGTTAGCGTCTCCTCCTCCTCTGTGACGGTTGCCAGGTGCTCGAATGAAGTTAAAATCGCCGAGGATAAGCCAATCTTCACTATTAGGAATATCAAGATCAAACAGCCAGGTAGTGAAAATCGACCTATTTGGATCAGCGCATGGTCCATAGATATTTACTAACGTCCATGAATCATTAGATTGCGTTGAGGTGAGTTTGACGCCGAGCGCAAAAGGTTCAGAAAAAACCGTAACGCCAGAGAAAACCGAGCTCATCCACACTGTAATAAGACCACTGGAATTCCCAACAGAGGGCACATATTCGAACATATCAATTTTTTTAGGACAGAACTGCTTAACAAACGAAACATCAAAAGAAGTGCGCTTAGTTTCTTGAAAACAAACGACTGAACAACCACTAATATCGATCGCGTTATTGGATCGCCAGTTGCTTCTTGTCTGAGTTGATCCCACACACGTTCCAGCATAGAACGTTCCACTACTTATTCTGCGACATCGCACCTAGTGCTGCTCAGGGTCGCTCCCCTGATCGCCCGCTAGGAGCTTCTGGGGACTGAGATCGTCAGGAGGAATCCCACACAGAGTAGTGCCAACAAACTACAGTTGATGGATAGGAGTCGGGGGAGGCACCTGGTCATTCCACGCGGGCGGGATGTTGATCAATAGTTTGGTGCACGGATCCGTCGCATTGGAGGAGCAGGCAATCGAGGGTGCACCCCTCGGCTTGACGATCCATAGCGCGGGATTTGTGCATCCCTTCAACGCAAACGGTTGTTTTGGATGACCCGTGTGCAACCACGTACAAACAATTTGGTAAGATTTGCATCTGTCATATTGGGTATGTTGCCATTTGTCAAACTGGAAAGATTGACATTTGTTGATCTAGTAACATTGCCATTTGTCAATGCTTGTAACACTGCGATTTGTCAAAATATGCAGCTAGAAATCATAGCACTATCTAATTTTTGCAACTAAAATTCAGTAATTAAGCATAGATCAACTCGACAGCTGAACCGACCAAAATTTTCCCCAATTATTGCCAACCACGTACTGAAATAGCTAGTTCAACTATATATACTAGCTAATTTGAAGTACGTTGTATAGTTCCACCACACATCTATAGTCAGATGAACTGAACAAAATAGGCCCCTAAATACTACTACAGAGTGGCTTTGTGCTACTTCCGGCAGCCTCTCCTCTACCGAGCACGCTCAGTAAGAGGCAGAGGAGGAGGAGGCCGACGAGCTGGACAAATGCAATACGATGTCTGCCGCTGCTGCATGTTCAGCGACGCTCGCCAGCTCGAACGCCCACTGCCGCTCCAGACGATCCCTCTCGAAGCGCCAGGATTGCTCGTAGATCTCCTGATTCCTCGCCTCTGCTTCGGTGTGTGTTGCGGCCACGGCTGCGATAAGGCTCTGTGCATGCTCGACGAGGCAATCCTCCTCCTCCCGCAGGAACTCGATGTAGCGCGCAAGGTCGCTCACGCACGTGCAGGCCTCCACCTCAGCCTCCCTCCTTCGGGTGGCGGTGGCGGAGCGAGTGATGATCCCGGCGGTCGATGGTGAGCTGGCGGCCACGGCAGCCGACGATGGTGTGGCGGCCACGATGGCGACATCCCGCCTTCGGGCCACGGTGGCAGAGTGGGTGATGGCCGGCAGTGGGGTGGCAGCTACGACGGCCACCTCCCGGCTACGGGCCACATCGGCGGAGCAGACGATGGCCCTGGCTTTCGATGGTGGTGTGGCGGCAACGGCGGCCGGCAACAGCTGCCGACGGGTAGCGACGGCGGAGCGTGTGGTGGGTGTTCCGCACACACCCAAAAGGGACGCCACGCGCACTGCACTAGACTGAGCCGCCGCCGCGGTGTAGCCCCCCAGCTGGAGCTGTCCTCTGATGACGGAGGAGTGGCTGAGCAATGACGACGGATCGGTGCCATTGGCGATTGTGGGAGAAGCGGACGAGATAAGCTACGGGGAGGGAGAAGAAAATGCGACGCAGGACTCGCCGGCCATGAGGGTTTATATAGCAGGCCAGTAAGCATTGGGATTTTGAGGGATTTCACCGAGTCAAGTGTTGGGGAACGTAGCAGAAATTTAAAATTTTCTACGTATCACCAAGATCAATCTATGGAGTCATCTAGCAACGAGAGAGAGGGGAGTGCATCTACATACCCTCTTAGATCGCGCGTGGAAGCGTTCAAGAGAATGGGATTGATGGAGTCGTACTCGTCGTGATCCAAATCACCGATGATCCTAGCGCCGAACGGACGGCACCTCCTCGTCCAACACACGTACGGAGCGGGGACGTCTCCTCCTTCTTGATCCAGCAAGGGGGGAGGAGAAGTTGATGGAGATCCAGCAGCACGACGGCGTGGTGGTGGAAGTAGCGGGATCCCGGCAGGGCTTCGCCAAGCGCAAGCGGGGAGGAAGAGGTGTCACGGGAGGGAGGGAGGCGCCAGGGCTTGGGGGTGCTGCTCCCATGCGCCTCCCCACTATATATAGGGGTGGAGGGGGCTGGTTTCTTGCCCTCCAAGTACATTGGGGCGTTGGCAAAGGTGGGGGAAAGAAATCCCATCATTTCCCTTCCCCACCGATTGTTATCCCCCTTTTTTAGGGATCTTGATCTTATCCCTTCGGGATATGATCTTATTCCTTCTAAGGAGGGATCTTGGTGCGCCTTGACCAGGGGTGTGGGGCCTTGCCTCCACTACCCACGTTCATGTGGGTCCCCCCATGCAGGTGGGCCCCACTTCGGAACCTTCTAGAACCTTCCCAGTACAATACCGAAAAATCCCGAACATTTTCCGGTGGCCAAAATAGGACTTCCCATCTAAAAATCTTTACCTCCGGACCATTCCGGAACTCCTCGTGACGTCCGGGATCTCATCCGGGACTCCGAACAACTTTTGGTTAACCGCATACTAATATCTCTACAACTCTAGCGTCACCGAACCTTAAGTGTGTAGACCCTACGGGTTCGGGAGACATGCAGACATGACCGAGACGACTCTCCGGTCAATAACAAACAGCGGGATCTGGATATCCATGTTGGCTCCCACATGTTCCACGATAATCTCATCGGATGAACCATGATGTCGAGGATTCAATCAATCCCGTATACAATTCCCTTTGTCAATCGGTACGTTACTTGCCCGAGATTCGATCGTCGTTATCCCAATACCTTGTTCAATCTCGTTACCGGCAAGTCACTTTACTCGTACCGTAACGCATGATCCCGTGGCTAACTCCTTAGTCACATTGAGCTCATTATGATGATGCATTACCGAGTGGGCCCAGAGATACCTCTCTGTCATACGGAGTGACAAATCCCAGTCTCGATTCATGCCAACCCAACAGACACTTTCGGAGATACATGTAGTGCACCTTTATAGCCACCCAGTTACGTTGTGACGTTTGGTACACCCAAAGCATTCCTACGGTATCCGGGAGTTGCACAATCTCATGGTCTAAGGAAATGATACTTGACATTAGAAAAGCTCTAGCAAACGAACTACACGATCTTGTGCTATGCTTAGGATTGGGTCTTGTCCATCACATCATTCTCCTAATGATGTGATCCCGTTATCAATGGCATCCAATGTCCATGGTCAGGAAACCATAACCATCTATTGATCAACGAGCTAGTCAACTAGAGGCTTACTAGGGACATGTTGTGGTCTATGTATTCACACATGTATTACGGTTTCCAGTTAATACAATTATAGCATGAACAATAGACAATTATCATGAACAAGGAAATACAATAATAACCATTTTATTATTGCCTCTAGGGCATATTTCCAACAGTCTCCCACTTGCACTAGAGTCAATAATCTAGTTCACATCACCATGTGATTAACACTCAAAGTTCACATCGCCATGTGACTAATACCCAAGAGTTTACTAGAGTCAATAATCTAGTTCACATCACCATGTGATTAACACTCAATGAGTTCTAGGGTTTGATCATGTTATGCTTACGAGAGAGGTTTTAGTCAACGGGTCTGCAACATTCAGATCCGTGTGTGCTTTACAAATCTCTATGTCATCTTGTAGATGCAGCTACCACGCGCTACTTGGAGCTATTCCAAATAACTGCTCTACTATACGAATCCGGTTCACTACTCAGAGTCATCCGGATTAGTGTCAAAGTTTGCATCGACGTAACCCTTTACGACGAACCCCCTTTCCACCTCCATAATCGAGAAAATTCCTTAGTCCACTAGATACTAAGGATAAGTTCGACCGCTGTCATGTGATCCCTTCCTGGATCACTATTGTACCCCTTGACTAACTCACTGCAAGGCACACTTCGGGTGCGGTACACAGCATAGCATATTGTAGAGCCTACGTCTAAAGCATAGGGGACGACCTTCGTCCTTTCTCTTTCTTCTGCCGTGGTCAGGTCTTGAGTCTTACTCAATACTCACACCTTGTAACACAGCCAAGAACTCCTTCTTTGTTGATCTATTTTGAACTCCTTCAAAATCTTGTCACGGTATGTATTCATTTGAAAGTACTATTAAGCGTTTTTTATCTATCCTTATAGATCTTGATGCTCAATGTTCAAGTAGCTTAATCCAGGTTTTCCATTAAAAACACTTTTCAAATAACCCTGGATGCTTTCCAGAAATTCTACATCATTTTTGATCAACAATATGTTAACAACATATACTCATCAAAAATTCTATAGTGCTCCCACTCACTTCTTTGGAAATACATGTTTCTCATGAACTTTGTATAAACCCAAAAGCTTTGATCATCTCATCAAAGCGTTCATTCCAACTCCGAGATGCTTAATCCAATCCTTAGAAGGATTGCTGGAGCTTTGCATACTTGTTAGCATCTTTCAGGATTGACAAAACCTTCTGGTTGTATCACATACAACCTTTCCTCTAGAAAATCGTCGAGGAAACAATGTTTTGACATCCTATCTGCAAGATTTCATAAAGAATGCAGTAACTGCTAATATAATTCTGACAAACTCTTAGCATCGCTATGAGTGAGAAAGTCTCATCGCAGTCAACTCCTTGAACTTGCCGGAAAACATCTTAACGACAAGTCGAGCTTTCTTAATGGTGACACTTACCATCATTGTCTGTCTTCCCTTTAAAATCCATCTGTACCCAACAGCCTTACGACCATCAAGGAGTTCTTTCAAAGTCTATACTTTGTTTTCATACATGGATCCTCTCGGATTTTATGGCCTCGAGCCATTCATCGGAATCCGGGCCCACCATCGCTTCTCCATAGCTCGTAGGTTCATTGTTGTCTAGCAACATGACTTCCAAGACAGGATTACGTACCACTCTGAAGTAGTACGCATCCTTGTCGTCCTATGAGGTTTGGTAGTGACTTGATCTGAAGTTTCATGATCACTATCATAAGCTTCCACTTCAATTGGTGTAGGTGCCACAGGAACAACTTCCTGTGCCCTGCTACACATTAGTTGAAGTAACGGTTCAATGACCTCATCAAGTCTCCACCATCCTCCCACTCAATTCTTTCGAGAGAAACTTTTCCTCGAGAAAGGACCCGTTTCTAGAAACAATCACTTTTGCTTCCAGATCTGAAATAGGAGGTATACCAACTGTTTTGGGTATTCTATGAAGATGCATTTATCCGCTTTGGGTTCGAGCTTATCAGCCTGAAACTTTTTCACATAAGCGTCGCAGCCCCAAACTTTTAAGAAATGACAGCTTAGGTTTCTCTAAACCATAGTTCATACGGTGTCGTCTCAACGGAATTGCGTGGTGCCCTATTTAAAGTGAATGCGGTTGTCTCTAATGTCTAACCCATAAACGATAGTTGTAATTCGATAAGAGACATCATGGTATGCACCATATCCAATAGGGTGCAGTTATGATGTTCGGACACACCATCACAATATGGGGTTCCAGGCGGTATTAGTCGTGAAACAATTTCCACAATTTCTTAATTGTGTGCCAAACTCGTAACACAGATATTCATCTCTATGATCATATCACAGAAATTTTATCCTCTTGTCACGACGATCTTCAACTTCACTCTAAAATTACATGAACCTTTCAATAATTCAGACTTGTGTTTCATCAAGTAAATATTCTCAGCATCTACTCAAATCATCCGTGAAGTAAGAACATAACGATATCCACTGCGTGCCTCAGCACTCATTGGACTGCACACATCAAATGTATTACTTCCAACAAGTTGCTCTCTTGTTCCATCTTACTAAAAACGAGGCCTTTCAGTCATCTTGCCCATGTGGTATGATTTGCATGTCTCAAGTGATTCAAAATCAAGTGACTCCAAATGATCCATCTGTATGGACTTTCTTCATGCATATATACTAATTCGCATGTCTCAATCTTTTCAAAAACGAGTGAGTCCAAAGATCCATCAACATGGAGCTTCTTCATGCGTTTTATACCAATATGACTCAAGTGGCAGTGCCACAAGTATGTGGTACTATCATTACTATCTTATATCTTTTGGCATGAACATGTGTATCACTACGATCGAGATTCAATAAACCATTCATTTTAGGTGCAAGACCATTGAAGGTATTATTCAAATAGACAGAGTAACCATTATTCTCCTTTAATGAATGACTGTATTGTGATAAACATAATCCAATCATGTCTATGCTCAACGCAAACACCAAATAATAATTATTCAGGTTTAACCCCAATCTCGATGGTAGAGGGAGCATGCGATGCTTGATCACATCAACCTTGGAAACACTTCCAACACATATCGTCATCTCACCTTTAGCTAGTCTCCGTTTATTCCGCAGCTTTTATTTCGAGTTACTAACACTTAGCAACCGAACCGATATCTAATACGCTGGTGCTACTAGGAGTACTAGTAAAGTACACATTAATATAATGTATATCCAATATACTTCTGTCGACCTTGCCAGCCTTCTGAACTACGAAGTATCTAGGGTAGTTCTGCTTCAGTGACCGTTCCCCTCATTTCAGAAGCACTTAGTCTCGGGTTTGGGTTCAACCTTGGGTTTCTTCACTAGAGCAGCAACTGATTTGTCGTTTCATGAAGTATCCCTTCTTGCCCTTGCCCTTCTAGAAACTAGTGGTTTTACTAACCATCAACAATTGATGCTCCTTCTTGATTTCTACTTTCGCGGTGTCAAACATCGCGAGTTGCTCAAGGATCATCATGTCTATCCCTGATATGTTATAGTTCATCATGAAGCTCAAATAGCTTGGTGGCAGTGACTATGGAGAACCATCACTATCTCATCTGGAAGATTAACTCCCACTCGATTCAAGTGATTGTAGTACTCAGACAATCTGAGCACATGCTCAACGATTGAGCTTTTCTCCCTTAGTTTGCAGGCTTAAGAAACTTGTCAGAGGTCTAATACCTCTTGACGTGGGCATTAGTCTGAAATCCCAATTTCAGTCTTTGGAACATCTCATATGTTCTGCGACGTTTCAAAACCGTCTTTGGTGCCACAATTTTAAACAGTTAGCATCACAAACTGAACTATCACGTAGTCATCAAAACATGTATGTCAGATGTTTCGTAACATCTACAGACGACGCTCGAGGTTAGCACACCGAGCGGTGCATTAAGGACATAAGCCTTCTGTGCAGCAATGAGGACAATCCCCAGTTTACGAACCCAGTCCGCATAATTGCTACTATCAACTTTCAACTAAATTTTCTCTAGGAACATATCTTAGTAGAACTAAAGCGTAAGCTACGACATTATTTGCAAAGACCTTTTGACTATGTTCATGATAATTAAGTTCATCTGATTATTTAATGAACTCCCACTTAGATAGACATCCCTCTAGTCATCTAAGTGATACATGATCCGAATCGACTAGGCCGTGTCCGATCATCACGTGAGACGGACTAGTCATCATCGGTGAACATCTCCATGTTGATCGTATCTACTATACGACTCATGTTCGACCTTTCGGTCTCTTGTGTTCCGAGGCCATGTCTGTACATGCTAGGCTCGTCAAGTCAACCTAAGTGTTTTGCTTGTGTTCCGAGGCCATGTCTGTACATGCTAGGCTCGTCAACACCCGTTGTATGCGAACGTCAGAATCTTTCACACCCGATCATCACGTGGTGCTTCGAAACAACGAACCTTCGCAACGGTGCACAGTTAGGGGGAACACATCTCTTGAAATTTTAGTGAGGGATCATCTTATTTATGCTACCTTCGTTCTAAGCAAATAAGATGTAAACATGACAAATATCACATGCAAATCATAAAGTGATATGATATGGCCAATATCATCTTGCGCCTTTTGATCTCCATCTTCGAGGCGCGGCATGATCACCTTCGTCACCGGCATGACACCATGATCTCCATCATCATGATCTCCATCATCGTGTCTTCATGAAGTTTTCTCGCCAACTATTACTTCTACTACTATGGCTAACGGTTAGCAATAAAGTAAAGTAATTACATGGCGTTTTTCATTGACACGCAGGTCATACAATAAATTAAGACAACTCCTATGGCTCCTGCCGGTTGTCATACTCATCGACAGGCAAGTCGTGATTCCTATTACAAGAACATGATCAATCTCATACATCACATATATCATTCATCACATCCTTTTGGCCATATCACATCACATAGCATACCCTGCAAAAACAAGTTAGACGTCCTCTAATTGTTGTTGCATGTTTTACGTGGCTGCTATGGGTTTCTAGCAAGAACGTTTCTTACCTACGCAAAAGCCACAACGGTGATATGCCAATTGCTATTTAACCTTCATAAGGACCCTTTTCATCGAATCCAATCCGACTAAAGTGGGAGAGACAGACACCCGCTAGCCACCTTATGCATCAAGTGCATGTCAGTCGGTGGAACCTGTCTCACGTAAGAGTACGTGTAAGGTCGGTCCGGGCCGCTTCATCCCACAATGCCGCCGAATCAAGATAAGACTAGTAACGGTAAGCAAATTGAACAAATTGTCGCCCACAACTACTTTGTGTTCTACTCATGCATAGAATCTACGCATAAACCTAGCTCTTGATGCCATTGTTGGGGAACGTAGCACAAATTTAAAATTTTCTACGTATCACCAAGATCAATCCATGGAGTCATCTAGCAACGAGAGAGAGGGGAGTGCATCTACATACCCTTGTAGATCGCGTGCGGAAGCGTTCAAGAGAATGGGGTTGATGGAGTCGTACTCGTCGTGATCCAAATCACCGATGATCCTAGCGCCGAACGGACGGCACCTCCGCGTTCAACACATGTACGGAGGGGGGACGTCTCCTCCTTCTTGATCCAGAAAGGGGGGAGGAAAAGTTGATGGAGATCCAGCAGCACGACGGCGTGGTGGTGGAAGTAGCGGGATCCCGGCAGGGCTTCGCCAAGCGCAAGCGGGGAGGAAGAGGTGTCACGGGAGGGAGGGAGGCGCCAGGGCTTGGGGGTGCTGCTCCCATGCGCCTCCCCACTATATATAGGGGTGGAGGGGCTGGTTTCTTGCCCTCCAAGTCCATTGGGGCGTTGGAAAAGGTGGGGGAAAGAAATCCCATCATTTCCCTTCCCCACCGATTGTTATCCCCCTTTTTTAGGGATCTTGATCTTATCCCTTCGGGATATGACCTTATTCCTTCTAAGGTGGGATCTTGGTGCGCCTTGACCAGGGGTGTGGGGCCTTGCCCCCACTACCCACGTTCATGTGGGTCCCCCCATGCAGGTGGGCCCCACTTCGGAACCTTCTAGAACCTTCCCGGTACAATACCGACAAATCCCAAACATTTTCCGGTGGCCAAAATAGGACTTCCCATATAAAAATCTTTACCTCCGGACCATTCCGGAACTCCTTGTGACGTCCGGGATCTCATCCGGGACTCCAAACAACTTTCGGTTAACCGCATACTAACATCTCTACAACTCTAGCGTCACCGAACCTTAAGTGTGTAGACCCTACGGGTTCGGGAGACATGCAGACATGACCGAGACGACTCTTCGGTCAATAACCAATAGCGGGATCTGGATATCCATGTTGGCTCCCACATGTTCCACGATGATCTCATCGGATGAACCACGATGTCGAGGATTCAATCAATCCCGTATATAATTCCTTTGTCAATCGGTACATTACTTGCCCGAGATTCGATCGTCGGTATCCCAATACCTTGTTCAATCTCGTTACCGGCAAGTCACTTTACTCGTGCCGTAACGCATGATCCCGTGGCTAACTCCTTAGTCACATTGAGCTCATTATGATGATGCATTACCGAGTGGGCCCAGAGATACCTCTCCGTCATATGGAGTGACAAATCCCAGTCTCGATTCGTGGCAACCCAACAGACACTTTTGGAGATACCTGTAGTGCACCTTTATAGCCACCCAGTTACGTTGTGACGTTTGGTACACCCAAAGCATTCCTACGGTATCCGGGAGTTGCACAATCTCATGGTCTAAGGAAATGATACTTGACATTAGAAAAGCTCTAGCAAACGAACTACACGATCTTGTGCTATGCTTAGGATTGAGTCTTGTCCATCACATCATTCTCCTAATGATGTGATCCCGTTATCAATGACATCCAATGTCCATGGTCAGGAAACCATAACCATCTATTGATCAATGAGCTAGTCAACTAGAGGCTTACTAGGGACATGTTGTGGTCTATGTATTCACACATGTATTATGGTTTCCAGTTAATACAATTATAGCATGAACAACAGACAATTATCATGAACAAGGAAATACAATAATACCCATTTTATTATTGCCTCTAGGGCATATTTCCAACGTCAAGCGGGAAGCTTGCATGGGAACCTGCGAGGTTGCGCGGGAACGGGCTCACCGACGATTGATTGGCACCACTTCGAGCCACCGTTTGGCCAAAAGAACGCCCCCGCGCGCTGCGCAAGCTTGTGTTGTAAGCCGTCTGCGGCAGCGGGGTGACAAGACATGTGAGAGGAGGACGAAACACCATGTACACATACAGTTAATACAAAAAAAACATTTGCGATTTAATTACCTACTATACCCCCGTCCTGGTTTATATGTAGGATTTAACTAATAAAATACGAACGCATGTCGCCAAAGATTATATCATTGGATTCGTATTCGAACATAGTTTCCAGTTATACAATTTTTGTAACATGCATTAACACTTTTTTGGTTAAATTTAAGGTTATATACCAGCAAGCGTTTGCCCGCAACACACACGGCTTATTCCATCACAAACAGCTCGGATGGATCAAATGTATGCCACGTATCGCACACGCAACTCTAATCTGTTTCGTGCTTGATGTCTCCAACATCGCTCGCATAGTTCATCTTATTTTCCACGTATCATTTTGCCGGCCACTGCTCGCATCTCTCAGCAAACACTGCTCGTCGTTAGGCTTCCCCTTTAATTCCCGCAGCCATTATAATCTTAGTCTCTTCAACCTTTCGATCACGCCCCACAACACAACAAGCACACCCACGACGACACATAGAGAGGGGATGTCTAGCGGCACTCCAATGGAGTTCGGCGAGCATACACTACAAAAAAAGACACATCCATGTTGATGTACAAAAGTAGGGGCACCCCTTTGTACCCCTTTACTTGTGCACGGGCAGTCGGAGCCGCACGTCACAGCCACACTAAGCAGAGCAGAGGAGGGAAGCCGGAGAGAAGCCAAAGCACAAGATGGCCAAGGCAACGCCAAGACCAGAAACACCAAAGAGCAAGAGGGCGAGGTGGACTCCCCCCGCAAGGCCCTTGCCGAGGCGACTTGCCCAACACCAACAGAGTGAGCCACCCTTGAGCCGACGGGTTCCAACCCAACCAACTACATTGGAACTAGGGCTCGGGAGGCACCTCCGTGGTGGCATGCAGATCTTTGTCAACACCATAGAGATATGAGATCAGATGAGAACCAGAAGACGGCGACCCTCATCGGGATCCTTGCCGAGGAGATGCACAAGACCCCCGGCAAGCGCCTTGCCGGGGACGACTACAATGCCACGGCAAGACCCTTGCCGGGCCCCCGTTAAGGCCCTTGCCGAGGGCGTTAGTGGGGCCACAACCGGGCCCGCGTTGGCCTAGACCACCACTGTCCCCAAGCAGCTGCTAGCTCAACCACTGGGCAGGCACCTGCGTGGCGACGGGCGGCCTCTACGCAAACTCAGCAAGCACCTGCGTGGTGGCATGCAGATCTTCGTGAAGACCCTACCACCTCGTTCCCGTCCCCGATAAAGCTAAGGACACCTAAGCTACGCATTAAATGCATCTTGTCCTGTAATATGGGCGATAAGCTCGCAGCACTATAGACCTTTCCACCTCCTGTGTGCCACTGTGGCAGCCCCTATCGACTATAAAAAGGAGGCCCATGGAATACTGGAGAGGGATTCGGCTATTTTGGACTACGCAGCCACCATAGCTAGTTCGAGAGCTCAAGAACCCTCTCAAATACACACCAAACCAGGACTAGGGTATTACGCATCCTCGCGGCCCGAACCTGGGTAAACGATCCTTGTGTTGATTGTTAATCCCACTCCTCTCACAACCCCGCGCCCCGGCAACCGTAGTAGGGATTCTTGTGGTCCCATAGGTGTCGTTTCCCACCGACAATCCGTGACATTTTGGGCCGAACAATTTTTTTCTATCATACTTATGACACTTCTATGATGATAATTGTAACAAAACCCAGTATCATCATAGATGTGGTGGGGTCCTACTTCTATGACAAAAAATCATGACAGAAAATGGGCATTTCGTCTGTAACGCCCCGGATCCGATGCGCCAGGTGCCATCCAGTTATTCGCCGACGTTGCCATGTCATTTGCTTGCGTGTTGCATTTTGCCATGTCATCATCTGCATTGAATCATCATGTTTTTCAAAACTTGCATCCGGTCCTTTTCCCCGTTGTCCGTTTCGCGATCCGACACTCCCACACGCGCCCGTCGCCCCACTCAGACCTTGTTTCGTCAGTGGGAGAAAAACGTTCTCAGAATGGGCCGAGATTTGCCGAGTGGCCTTGGTATAGCACTGACAGACCGCCCGTCAAATTTCGTTCCATTTGGAGGTCGTTTGATGCCCCAACGGTTAACCGCGTAGCCCGAAACCCCTCTCTCTTTGCAGCCCAGCACCCCTCCACCATAGCCCACTAACCCATCCAAAGCCCCTCCATGCTCTCGCACGTTCGATCACGATCGTGTGGGAGAAAACCGCACCCCGTTTGGACTCTCCTAGCTCCCTCTACCTATATATATGTGCATCCCCCCGAAATTTCACGCAGTCCAAATCCTAAATCTCCTCCCTCACCGCGCCGGACATGTCCGCCGGCCACCGGACAGATCGCCGCCACCGCCCGCAACCAACGGGGGCCTGCCACGTGGCGCGCCCGCCGCCCCGCGCCGCCGGCCGGCCAGGCCCGGTGCGGGCCCCCGAAGCCCGCAGCGCCCCGCGCCGCCCATCGCCTCCCCCACCGACCGTCTCCGCCGCGGCGCCCCGCCGCCGGCCGCCGCGGCGCCCCGCCGCCGGCCGCCGCCTTGCCTCCGCCGCCGGTGACCTCGCGCCGCCCCGCGCTGGAGATCGCCGTCCCCGCCACCAACGCCTCCTCCGCCGGCCTCGGCAACCGCGTCCCGCGGCCGTCCTACCTCGCCGGAGCCGCTGCTCGCCCCCGCGCCCCGGAGCCGCCGCCGGCCGGCCCCTCGCCTGAGCGCGAGCCCCGACGTCCTTCTCCTCCCCCCTCGCCGGTCTCTCCCTCCTCAACTCCGGTGGACATCGGATTCCACGCCCCAGATCCAGATCTGAAAAACGAGGTTGACCCCCGAAATATCTCCAAGTCCCTGAGATTTTGCATTAAGTACCCATGTTCTGCATGTCATAACTTCATGTGTGCTACTCTATTTTGTACGTGTAATATATCAAAATGTTCATCATGATGTGCTCTTCATTTTGTTCCACTGTTCCATGCTTGTTTGTGTTCATATTGATGCCCAAATCATCGTTGCAATAGTACTATATGATGTTATCTGCTGTCTGTTATCACAACTTGGTGATTTGTCTTTTTCATTGCATTTTGTGTGTGCATCCTATGAGCATGAGCTCTACAAGAGTTTTGAACTACTTCATGCCATCTTTACAGAGGTGCTTATCTTGTATTTTTTTGCTCTATATAGTGACTAGCACAAGCATGCAAAGTAGCCTCCGTGATGTTGCTGATTTCTGTGACTTAGTGATTTCTGCAAAGTCCGAGTCTGTTATATTTTTTTGCCATGTAAACCTGCTGTCTCCATGAGTTCTATGCATAATCTGGAGATGTTCACTAAGGATGTTTTTCTATACATGTTATGCTCTACCCATCCATGCCCATGTTTGCAATTATGGAGTGCTCTAGCATGTCTTAACCCTACTCTACTTTTTCTATAAAATGTTCCTGGCAGATTGTTTACATGTCAATCAATTTTGCCATGGTTGTTACTAGTGATCCGTGCACCCTATGACTATGATATTGCCATGCTTAGCTTAATATTTGTGCCATCTTACTGCTGGTTACCTTGTCATGCCATGTATTGCTCTGTGGTGAGTGGTTCAAGCTCACCAACATGCCTACTTATCATATTACCTTGTTGCATCCTTGTTTCGAGTGTGTTTGCTTGATGTTTGAATGCATTTTGCATCAATGCCATGTTTAACTTGTTTTGCTCATATCTTCTAGGCCGTAGCTCCGAATCTAATGAACTTTATATGTAACATGACTAGAATTTCGTGTAGATCATCTTGGTGTATCTTAACTTGCTGTTTAACAACTTGAACATAAAGTTTATTCAGTGCTGGACAAATTTCGAAATTTTTATATCAGGACTTACCGGAATTGTTATATGTTGTTTCCGGCCTCATTTAAACTTGCTTTGATGTGTTGATCTTGTATGCATCCTCTCTTGCCGTGTGTAGATTCATGTAGCCTTATCATGCATCATACTTGATTGAGCATCATGCCTTGTTCATGGGTGGTGTGTTTACCATGTTGTGTGCTTCTTCTCGATAGTTCCCGTGTCGTTGCGATCGTGAGGATTCGTTCGTCTTCGTGGCTTATTCTTCATGGACTCGTTCTTCTTCCTAGCGGGATTTCATGCAAGATGACCGTCACCTTGGATCTCACTACTATCATTGCTATGCTAGTTGCTTCGTTCTATCGCTATGCTGCACTACCTATCACATGCTCCTCAAGCCTCCCAAATTGCCATGAACCTCTAACCTTTTTCACCCTCCCTAGCAAACCGTTGTTTGGCTATGTTACCGCTTTGCTCAGCCCCTCTTATAGCGTTGCTAGTTGGAGGTGAAGATGAAGATTGCTCCATGTTGGATTATGTTTTGTTGGGATATCACAATATCTCTTATTTAATTAATGCATCCATATACTTGGTAAAGGGTGGAAGGCTCGGCCTTATGCCTGGTGTTTTGTTCCACTCTTGCCGCCCTAGTTTTCGTCATACCGGTGTTATGTTCCTTGATTTTGCGTCCCTTACGCGGTTGGGTGATTTATGGGACCCCCTTGACAGTTCGCTTTGAATAAAACTCCTCCAGCAAGGCCCAACCTTGGTTTTACATTTGCCTCACCTAGCCTTTTTCCCTTGGGAGTCGCGCTCCCGAGGGTCATCTTATTTTACCCCCCCCCCCCCCGGGCCAGTGCTCCTCAGAGTGTTGGTCCAAACTAGAGCCACTTGCAGCGCCACCTCGGGGAAACTTGAGGGCTGGTTTTAGTTGTACGTAGTGTTCATCCGGTGTGTCCTGAGAACGAGGTACGTGCGACTCCTATCGGGATTGCCGACACATCGGGCGGCTTTGCTGGTCTTGTTTTACCATTGTCGAAATGTCTTGTAAACCGGGATTCCGAGACTGATCGGGTCTTCCCGGGAGAAGGAATATCCTTCGTTGACCGTGAGAACTTATAATGGGCTAAGTTGGGACACCCCTGCAGGGTATTATCTTTCGAAAGCCGTGCCCGCGGTTATGTGGCAGATGGGAATTTGTTAATGTCCGGTTGTAGAGAACTTGACACTTGACACTTGACTTAACTAAAACGCATCAACCGCGTGTGTAGCCGTGATGGTCTCTTCTCGGTGGAGTCCGGGAAGTGAACACGGTTTATGGGTTATGTTTGACATAAGTAGGAGTTCAGGATCAATTCTTGATCCTTGCTAGTTTCACGACCGTTCCATTGCTTCTCTTCTCGCTCTTATTTACGTATGTTAGCCACCATACTTGTTTAGCCACTGCTGCAACCTCACCACCTTATCCATTCCTTTCCCATTAAAGCTTTGCTAGTCTTGATACCCATGGTAATGGGATTGCTGAGTCCTCGTGGCTCACAGTTTACTACAACACCAGTTGCAGGTACCGGTTTGCGATGATCATGACGCGAGAGCGATGTTGCTTGTTTTGGACTTCTTCTTCTGCTTCTTCTTCGATCAGGGGATAGGTTCCAGGTCGGCAGCCTGGGCTAACAGGGTGGATGTCCTTTGAGCTTCTGTTTGTGTTTCATCCGTAGTCGGATGTTGATCTTATGTATGATGTATTGATGTATTCTTGCGACATGTGAATGCCTTGTATGTATCCCCATCTATTATGTAATGTCGGTGTAATGATATCCACCTTGCAAAAGCGTTTCAATATGCGGTTCTATCCTTGGTGGGACCTTCGAGTCTCTTTAGGATAGTATCGCATATTGGGCGTGACAATTTGGTATCAGAGCCTCGACCGACCCTAGCAGCCCCCTTGATTGATCGTGTAGTTTGGCAGTTGTTGAGTCTAGAAGAAACTTTTTCGGAGTCTAGCTATATCGGAGAGTAGGAATTCTTTTTACTCCTCAGCCCCTTCGTCGCTCTGGTGAGAAATCTTCATGTAGGTGTTTTGAACTATTCCTCTTCCCCTTCAATTTTTTTAGGATCTCACAGTTAGTTTTCGTTCGTTGTCCATTCTCTTTTCATCCGGTGCATTTCTCGTCAAGTTGACTCGAGCCCCTTCATCTTTGTCGAGTTCAATCCTCAGTTGTTTTGTTTTTCCCACCCGCCCACCCTTTTTCTTCTCGGAACCGGAGTCCGTAATCGAGTATCCATCCTACTCGTGCGAAGTCTTTGCATTTTTTTCCTCAATGATTTCAACCGGCGTTTTCTCTTCAAAGCTATTCGTCGATTTTCCGCTTCCAAGTTGCCGTTGTTTTTTTTCCCGCCCTCCCACCCCTTTTATTCCCGGAGTCTGAGCCTCTATTCGAGCATCTATTTCATTCATGCGGAGTATCTTCAGTCTTCCCTCAATTATTTCAACTGGTGAATTCTCATTTTGTTCGACATTCTTCATCACCTTTTCTTTTCCGGTGGACTCAATGCAAGTATTCGGTGTTGTTCATATTCTTGTTCGTCTGTATTTAATTAATTCGAGGTTGTCACCTCATTCAAGTCCTTCAGTTGTTCTAGTCTCTCCTTCAATGCTTTTTCAACGGTGTTTTCTTTTAGTGGGCCCTAACCCACTGGTCTTTTCCCAGGATCTTACCTGACTCTTCTAATTTTCCCGGAGTTATTCTCAAATTCTTATCGAAGTGTGACGTAAGTATGAATTTCATCAGCCAGATGCCTTTCCAAGATCGATTCCAAATTATTTTCATTGTTGGCTTAACCTCTTCGCTTTTCATTCTCCCGGAGTATCTCAACAATTTTGGTGTTCTTGCTCGTCGTCATTCTCAACATTGAAGACCGAAGAAGAATTTCTCTTAAATCTTTTCCATTCTCCCGAAGATTCATGTCGCTAGCTTGATGCTATCCACTCATATTGTTTCTAGTCGTGCAATTCTTTTCATCCATCCGGAGTATTTCAGGAGCTGTTTTCTCTCTCGATCATCTGAAGGCCATCTTTTAAGAAGATTTTCTTCGTCCTAAGTTTTCAGATTCGTTCTCCAATTATTCTATATTCATGCCCCTTCGTTCGTTTACATATTCTTCCGGTGCTTCGCTCAAGTATGCTTCAATCAGCTCGCGATCTCTTCTTTCAATTGCATCTTGATTCCCTCAAGTATATTCGTGCTTTTCCTATTTTTCCCGGTGAGTCATTCTCCTTCGTCATTCAATTTTGAATTCCTATGGTGGCTCGTTCAAGATTCTTTCTGTTGTTATCATATCAATTCATTCGTTATTTCCAACCCTACCGGTGGTTCACGAAGACGTTCTCAAGTTTTGCGCTATATCCCCCCTTAATCTTTTCCCAATGTGAATAAGTTGTATGCAATCCATTGTTTCTCATCAATTTAATTGGTGGGGGATAAGCATAACGTAATCCTTATTCTTCTTTCTTCAAGTGGTTTTATCTCTTCTTTTCGGAGATTGTTCATCTTATCACATTCTCGGTTCAAATTGTTTTCATCTGTCTTTTCCGGAGTTCTAAGCTTCTCGCCGATTTCGTCGCGAACCTCCATCCAAATCATCGCAAGGCCTTAATCTTATTCTTGTCATCCTTCAATTCTATCTCATCATTCTTTTGTGACCGGTGTTCGTAACGGTGGCTCGTCATGATTTAATTCATTCTTCAAGTGTTCATCTAGATTCTTGTTCGCGTAGATCAACTATCTTCTTCTTGTTTCTCGAGTTGCATGTAATCCTCCATATTCTTTTCAAGTGGAGTTTCGCACTTCTTCGTTCTTCTCGGCTTTTCTACCATTCCCGTTTGTGGTTGGTTATCACCTCTTGATTTTGAGATGTACCCATAAGACCACAAAAAGATTATTCTTTTCGCTGTTGATTTTCTCAACAACTCCCCTTAAACCTTCCTTCTAAAGATGCTTTCATTTTCATTCGTGGCACAAGTTGTCATTTTCTTCTCCGTTCTTTTCATTCAACTCTTTCAATTCTTTCCGGAGGTTTTGTGTCGTGTCGTCATCAAGTATCATTCCATCCTCTCAAGCTCGTGTTCTATTCCTCCATGTTTCAACCGGAGTGCCGCTTAAATCCTGTCAGTCTTATTCGTTTTTTATCTCGTTCTAGCCGGAGTGGTTTCAGAGTCTATCTGATTCCGTAAGACTTGGATTCTCGTCATTCTCGTCGTTCCTCTCTTCTTCTCAAGTGCTCTCGATTATTTGATTTCCTCTTGCATTCCTATTTCACCTCATCCCTTTTTCCTTCCGTCTTGGTCCTAAGATCTCGGGACGAGATCTCTTGTTAGTGGAGGAGTGTTATAACGCCCCGGATCCAATGCGCCAGGTGCCATCCAGTTATTCGCCGACATTGCCATGTCATTTGCTTGCGTGTTGCATTTTTCCATGTCATCATCTGCATTGCATCATCATGTTTTTCAAAACTTGCATCCGGTCCTTTTCCCCGTTGTCTGTTTCGCGATCCGACACTCCCACACGCGCCCGTCGCCCCTCTCAGATCTTGTTTCGCGAGTGGGAGAAAAACGTTCTCAGAATGGGCCAAGATTTGCCGAGTGGCCTTGGTATAGCACCGACAAACCGCCCGTCAAATTTTGTTCCATTTGGAGGTCGTTTGATGCCCCAACGGTTAACCGCATAGCCCGAAACCCCTCTCTCTTTGCAGCCCAGCACCCCTCCACCACAGCCCACTAACCCATCTAAACCCCCTCCATGCTCTCGCTCGTTCGATCACGATCGTGTGGGCGAAAACCGCACCCTGTTTGGACTCTCCTAGCTCCCTCTACCTATATATATGTGCATCCCCCCGAAATGTCGCGCAGTCCAAATCCTAAATCTCCTCCCTCACCGCGCCGGACATGTCCGCCGCCCACCGGACAGATCGCCGCCGCCGCCCACAACCAATGGGGGCCTACCATGTGGCGCGCCCGCCGCCCTGCGCCACCGGCCCGCCAGGCCCGGTGCGGGCCCCCGAAGCCCGCTGCTCGCCCCGGCGCCACGGAGCCGCCGCCGGCCGGCCCCTCGCCGGAGCGTGAGCCCCGGCGTCCTTCTCCACCCCCCCTCGCCGGTCTCTCCCTCCTCAACTCCGGCGAGCAACTCCGGTGGACCTCGGATTCCGCGCCCCAGATCCAGATCTGAAAAACGAGGTTGACCCCCGAAATATCTCCAAGTCCCTGAGATTTTACATTAAGTACCCATGTTCTGCATGTCATAACTTGATGTGTGCTACTCCGTTTTGTACGTGTAATATATCAAAATGTTCATCATGATGTGCTCTTCATTTTGTTCTACTGTGCCATGCTTGTTTGAGTTCATCGTGATTCCCAAATCATCATTGCAAAAGTACTACATGATGTTATCTGCTGTCTGTTATCACAACTTGGTGATTTGTCTTTTTGATTGCATTTTGTGTGTGCATCTTATGAGCATGAGCTCTACATGAGTTTTGAACTACTTCATGCCATCTTTACAGAGGTGCTTATCTTGTATTTTTGTGATCTATGTGGTGAGTAGCACAAACATGCAAAGTAGCCTTCGTGATGTTGCTGATTTCTGTGACTTAGTGATTTCTGCAAAGTCCGAGTCTGTTATATTTTTTTGCCATGTAAACCTGCTGTCTCCATGAGGTCTATGCATAATATGGAGATGTTCACTCAGGATTTTTTTTCTATGCATGTTATGATCTATGCAGCCATGCCCATATTTGCAATTATGGAGTGCTCTAGAATGTCTTAACCTTGCTCTACTTTTGCTATAAAATGTTCCTGGCAGATTGTTTACATGTTAATCAATTTTGCCATGGTTGTTACTAGTGATCCATGCACTCTATGACTATGATATTGCCATGCTTAGCTTAATATTTGTGCCATCTTACTTCTGGTTACCTTTTCATGCCATGTATTGCTTTGTGGTGAGTGGTTCAAGCTCACCAACATGCCTACTTATCGTTATTTCTGCCATGCTCTGTTTTCTTCCAAGTCTGAATCTGTTTATAAAACTTGCTATGTTTCCATGGATGCCATCATATCTTCTGTGCCTTTTTGGCTCGTGATCACTAAGGGACTTTTGTTCTAGGCTATTAGTAGATTCATGCCATGCCATTGTTTGCTATGATCTATTCCTGTAGCATGTTGTTTGATAGCTGTAAACTTTGCAACCTGATGTTATATCTGGCATGTCCAGTAATTTCTGCCAAGTCTGTGAACTGTTATTATTTGCAATCTTGCCATGTCCTTTTGAGCATGTTTTAGTGATTTCTGGAGATAGCTCAGTGTTCATGTTTTGTCATGTTTTACCTGTACATCATGTCTATGTCTTTTGTTTTCATGTTGAGGTGCTGTAGCATATTGTTCATGATGCTTGCAAGATGCCTAGTTGCTGTTTTGGACAAATTGTTGTTATATCTTGTTTGGAGTGTATGTGTTGCACCGTTGCTCCGTTTCGAGCATGCTCTATATGAAACTTGCTTAGAATTGCATGTAGTTTCATATTAACTGGTTGCATCCTTGTTTCGAGTGTGTTTGCTTGATGTTTGAATGCATTTTGCATCAATGCCATGTTTAACTTGTTGCTCATATCTTCTAGGCCGTAACTCCGAATCTAATGAACTTTATATGTAACTTGACTAGAATTTCGTGTAGATCATCTTGGTGCATCTTAACTTGCTGTTTAACAACTTGAATATAAAGTTTATTCAGTGTTGGACCAATTTCGAAATTTCTATATGAGTACTTACCGGAATTGTTATATGTTGTTTCCGGCCTCATTTAAACTTGCTTTGATGTGTTGATCTTGTATGCATCCTCTCTTGCCGTGTGTAGCTTCATGTAGCCTTGTCATGCATCATACTTGATTGAGCATCATGCCTTGTTCATGTGTGGTGTGTTTACCATGTTGTGTGCTTCTTCTCGATAGTTCCCGTGTCGTTGCGATCGTGAGGATTCGTTCGTCTTCGTGGCTTCATCTTCTTCATGGACTCGTTCTTCTTCCTAGCGGGATTTCAGGCAAGATGACCGTCACCTTGGATCTCACTACTATCATTGCTATGCTAGTTGCTTCGTTCTATCGCTATGCTGCACTACCTATCACATGCTCCTCAAGCCTCCCAAATTGCCATGAACCTCTAACCTTTGTCACCCTCCCTAGCAAACCGTTGTTTGGCTATGTTACCGCTTTGCTCAGCCCCTCTTATAGCGTTGCTAGTTGCAGGTGAAGATGAAGATTGCTCCATGTTGGATTATGTTTTGTTGGGATATCACAATATCTCTTATTTAATTAATGCATCCATATACTTGGTAAAGGGTGGAAGGCTCGGCCTTATGCCTGGTGTTTTGTTCCACTCTTGCCGCCCTAGTTTCCGTCATACCGGTGTTATGTTCCTTGATTTTGCGTCCCTTACGCGGTTGGGTGATTTATGGGACCCCCTTGACAGTTCGCTTTGAATAAAACTCCTCCAGCAAGGCCCAACCTTGGTTTTACATTTGCCTCACCTAGCCTTTTTCCCTTGGGAGTCGTGCTCCCGAGGGTCATCTTATTTTACCCCCCCCCCCCGGGCCAGTGCTCCTCAGAGTGTTGGTCCAAACTAGAGCCACTTGCAGCGCCACCTCGGGGAAACTTGAGGGCTGGTTTTAGTTGTACATAGTGTTCATCCGGTGTGTCCTGAGAACGAGGTACGTGTGACTCCTATCGGGATTGTCGACACATCGGGTGGTTTTGCTGGTCTTGTTTTACCATTGTTGAAATGTCTTGTAAACTGGGATTCCGAGACTGATCGGGTCTTCCCGGGAGAAGGAATATCCTTCGTTGACCGTGAGAGCTTATAATGGGCTAAGTTGGGACACCCCTGCAGGGTATTATCTTTCGAAAGCCGTGCCCGCGGTTATGTGGCAGATGGGAATTTGTTAATGTCCGGTTGTAGAGAACTTGACACTTGACACTTGACTTAACTAAAACGCATCAACCGCGTGTGTAGCCATGATGGTCTCTTCTCGGTGGAGTCCGGGAAGTGAACACGGTTTATGGGTTATGTTTGACGTAAGTAGGAGTTCAGGATCACTTCTTGATCGTTGCTAGTTTCACGACCGTTCCATTGCTTCTCTTCTCGCTCTTATTTACGTATGTTAGCCACCATACTTGTTTAGCCACTGCTGCAACCTCACCACCTTATCCATTCCTTTCCCATTAAAGCTTTGCTAGTCTTGATACCCATGGTAATGGGATTGTTGAGTCCTCGTGGCTCACAGTTTACTACAACAACAGTTGCAGGTACCGGTTTGCGATGATCATGACGCAAGAGCGATGTTGCTTGTTTTGGACTTCTTCTTCTGCTTCTTCTTCGATCAGGGGATAGGTTCCAGGTCGGCAGCCTAGGCTAGCAGGGTGGATGTCGTTTGAGCTTCTGTTTGTGTTTCATCCGTAGTCGGATGTTGATCTTATGTATGATGTATTGATGTATTCTTGCGACATGTGAATGCCTTGTATGTATCCCCATCTATTATGTAATGTCGGTGTAATGACATCCACCTTGCAAAAGCGTTTCAATATGCGGTTCTATCCTTGGTGGGACCTTCGAGTCTCTTTAGGATAGTATCGCATATTGGGCGTGACATCGTCCTGGACGGGCCGGAGATGCAGGTGCATGACATTCTTTGGGCCGCCCATGACGGAAAAAACTGTGGTAGAAGCGAGGGCGAGGAAAATATCGGGGAGTTCCCGGTTACGGTGGGTGGTCGGGGGCCGAGCGATGCGCGTTTCTCCCGTACGTACGCGCATGTCTGCGAGGCATTGGGCTCTAACTGAACCCGAGCGAGGCATTGGGATCTAACTGAACCCTAGCGATTGCACTACAGGCTACGTGTTACTGAACCCGAGCGATCGATCGATCCCTTGCTATTAACTGAACCCGAGTGATTCCTTCGCTACTGCTGCTAACTGAAGCCGATCGGACACTACTGCCTCCTTCCCTTGATGAACAGTGAGCGTTGTTGAGGGGGTTTGGATGAATAGTTCCCGCTGGGGGGGTTGGATGAACAGGACCCCGTGGTAGTAGAGGCCGTTGCCGCTAGATGAATAGTACCCCGATCGATCGAGCCGGTGGATGACCAGGACCCCGTGGAGGGCTGGATGAACAAGACCCCGTGGAGGGTTGGATGAACAGTAGCCGGTGGAGGGCTGGTTGAACAGTAGCCGGTGGAGGGCTGGATGAACAGTAGCCCATGGAGGGGTGGTTGAACAGGACCCCATGGAGAGGGCTGGTTGAACAGTAGTCGGTGGAGGAGCGCGTGGTGGAGGCTGAATGAACAGGACCCCGTGGATGAACAGTCACAGGTGGAGGCTGGAGGAGGTCGACGGTGGATGAATAGGAGCCGATGGAGGTTGGAGGAGGTCGACGGTGGAGATGAACAGTATCCCGTGGAGTCCCATTTTGCGGTACACCACACCCCTCCCGATGAATAGGACCCCCGTTTCGACCGTAGTGCTCCAACACAAGTCCGTTTCCTCCGCTTTGCGGTACGCCACACCCCTCCCGATCAACGGGACCCCGTTTAGACCAAAGGAGGTCCGTTTCCTCCGTTTTACGGTACGCCAGACCCCTCCCAATGAACAGGATCCCGTTTCGACCATGGTTGGTCGAACACAAGACCGTTTCCTCCATTCTGCGGTACGCCAGGCCTCGTTTCCATCGGATGTTCCGTCCAAGCCGGTTGGCTCCCGATGAATACGACGACGCGTTCCGTTCCGACCCAGCCGGTTGCCTCCCCATGATCACGACAACAGCGCAGCTTCTCCGTTTTGACCCAGCCATGTACACGAGCCCTGGCCATACGTATGCGTGAGTAGGCGTTCGAGACCCCGCCCGTATGTACGTACGTGGCTGTATTTTCTTTCTTGCACCCTGGCCGCTGTACGTATGTGTACATGCTACGTGCGCGCCTCTACTACGACACGTGTGCGCCTCTACATCGACCAGTATGTACGTACACGTTCGCGACCAGAATGACAACGCTACGTACGCTTCGACCAGGTGGGTCCCGACTGTCAGGCACTTCCTTCCGTGCAAAGATGTAGCTGGTGGGTCCCAGCAGTCAGGGGGAAACATTTTTTCACGAAATACGATGGCCCGTCTGGTGGGTCCCTGCTGTCAGGTGGAGGAATCATTATTTTCCGCGTAATAAGGAGGCACTTCCTTGCTGCGGCCGTGGACCCAGCTGTCAGCCTCTCCACGTACAGTACTCTTCCGATGGAAGTAGTTCCTTGACCACGTTGACCACGCCGCGCCGAGAGCACCAGGGCGATGGACGACGGCGAGGTCTGGGAAGGGGACGATGCGGACCCGGGGAAGACGCGGCAGTGGTTGCCCACGCGCAGAGGAGTACGAGGGTTCACTGGTTCGGTTGTGATGTGAGGCTGCCGTCGCCGCAGAATAGCAGGGGGTGTGGGTGAGTAGAGGGATGGCCAGGCCAGCGGTGGGAGTAGTAGGGGGCGGTGAGGCCTCCGCGGCATCACAGCCGGCCACAGGAGGCGGGAGCACGCACCACGACCGACGCTGGTTTGGGTGGCTGGAGCAAGAAGACCAGAGCTTGAAGAAGCACTAGGGCCGTTGGATGGACATCGTACGGTCACTAGAGCTAGAATCGTTCATATTGACGAAGTTGACAAAGCCCTCCGTCCCTGTCAACTTAGTAGGCCCACAAGTCAGCCTCCCACTATGGTGGGTCCCAGCTAGCAGGGGGGTATTCATGTTTTTGTGCGTAATAAGGAGGCACTTCCTTGCGTGCGAAGATATAGCTGGTGGGTCCAACCTGTCAGTGGGGGGAACGTTTTTTCGCGAAATACATAGGCCCTTCCGGTGGGTCCCAGTTGTCAGGTGGAGGAATCATTATTTTGCACGTAATAAGGAGGCATTTCCTTGCGTGCGTCCGTGGGCCCAGCTGTCAACCTCTCCACACATAGTCTACTTCCGATGGATGTCGTTTGTTGACCACGTTGACCACTCTGCGCCGAGCGCATCCAAGGTGATGGACGACGGCGAGGCCCCAGACAGCAACGAGCCGGAGATGGGAAGACGCGGGAGTAGAGTCGCAGACGGAGAGGTGTACGAGGGTTAACTGGTTCTGGTGCGGTGTGGTTCGGCAGTCGGTAGAGAAGAACAGGAGGTGTGGAGGGGTGGAGGGATGGCCTGGCCAACGGTGGGGTAGCGCTTCACAGCGAAGCGTGCTAAGCAGAGCTGCTAGCAGCAGGAGGCGGGAGCAGGTGGTCCCGGCGGCGCTGGAGGAAGAAGACGAGAGGTTGAAGATGGATGCCGGTCGTTGGATGTAAATCCAACGGCTAACAATGTCAGAATCATTTGTTGACTAAGTTGACAACGACTTGCGTTGGCTTCGACCTATTGGCCCACATTTCAGCCTCCAAAAATGTGGCACGTATTCAACCCATTTTTCAGAATTTACAGTCAATTTGATCTCTTTTTTTTAGAATTACAGTCCATTTGCTGGGCTGGGTGAACAAATAATGTAGCGTCCATGCGGCCCATTTATTTTTTTCCTAAAAAATTATAGGCCATTTGCACTTTCTTGATATACATGATTTTGCTGGGCTGATTCTAATTATAATGTTGGGTTGGGCGCAGCAATGTTATCAAAAAATAAACAGGGGCCACTGTTACAGCGACGTCCTAAACAAACGGTTTAGAACCCCTTTCCGCGACGGCATTTGGAACCGTTGCCAGGTGAGTGTGGGCGATAGGGGGGTCCTTCCCACACGACCCAGAAATTGTCGGGGATAGGCCCTCCTGGGACCCAGGCTGGGGCCGTGTGCGATCGGGCGAGGCATGGCAACCCAATCATTTCCATAGGTATGTACATCCCACATGGTGAATTCCAGAAATCATTTTCGTAGGTATGTACATCCCACACGGTGAATCCCAGAAATCATCTCCGTAGGTATGTACATCCCACACGGTGAATCCCAGAAATCATTTCCGTAGGTATGTACATCCCACGCGGTGAATCCCAGAAATCATTTCCGTATGTATGTACATCCCACACGGTGAATCCCAGAAATCATTTCCGTAGGTATGTACATCCCACACGGTGAATCCCAGAAAATCATTTCCGTAGGTATGTACATCCCAGTTCTTTGTGTGGAAACGTTTGCGCAAGGTGGCCTAACGCAAACAGTTCGTTGCCGGAAGTCGTGTGTGATTGTTAGTTGATCGAACACGCCTACTTTCTAGAAACCGTGCGGGTTGTTTGAGTTCATCGCCCACGGTGTTGTCTGAGTAACCGTTTGCAATGGAAAACCCCAATAAGCAGGGTAATTAGCCTATTATTGATAATCCATGTACTAATCAAACTGATATTTCTTATAAAACACGCCAGATATTTCATATCCATATAAAAGCAACCAGGATTTCATAATCGAATTACATCATATAGCTTCGGCACTCAGCTACGCCATTACACAACAGCACCAAGTTTCATATGCAGCATCAAAAACCTTTGGAAAGTAGTATCATAGACGATAAATAGACAGATGAATCTCATCTGGGAAACTGCAGAAGCGGAAGGCAAATATTGAGCCTTCAGTGATGTTGAATGTCCTTGCAACTTTAGGCCAGTGGCTATGGATAATTGCCCGCCCAACCTTCGTCCTCTTCAGCAAGACTTCAATATTGTACCGTGGGTGTTGAATGAATACCTTCCTTGCCTCTTCACCATGCAGGTGGTTTGAGAGGTAATGTGACACCCAAAAATTTTATTTTGGTTTTATCAAAATCTTTTATTTGATTTGAGGGAGGTTGTTTAAAAATTTTCTTCTAAAGAACTCTCCCTCTCAAAAATTTTCCTTATGACAAGTATTTTGTTTGGATTCACCCAAAACTTGATCTTTGGTCTTGGAGGTTTTTCCATCTTATGTTGACTCATCACAAATGTTTTTCTTTTGGAAAAGTTTTTTTTTTGAAAATCTTTTTAAAATAGCCTATGGCTTTTGGAGTGATCCTTTTCCCTTTCAAAATCCCCTCTTGCCATGACATGAGTAGAAATCCCCCCCCCCCCAAAAGCCATCTCCCATCTTTGTGTCATGATATACTTGAAATCCAGCAAGTTGAACTTCCCCATGATTTTCCTTGCATTTATTTCTTATCAAAAATAATTTCTGCCTTCTACTTTGGCTCTTGGAGATTTACAAAGGGACTACCTTTTCTCCTTTGAGTTTTGCCTCCAAACCATTTTCCCTGGCTAGTCCTTAGAGCCCTCAACCAAGATCCATGATGATCCACTGGTCTCCAGTTCAAAAATTTCAAATTGTGCTTGCTGCAAGTTTGGACCATATTTGCCAAATTTGATGAAATTCAATTGTTTTCTCCTCCTAAAAATCTGAGAAAATTCAGGCAGCCTCTGGATGCATTGAGAGGTCACCTCACCAAGTCCCAGCTCCAGAAAAAAATTTCTTCATGCCAAATCATTTCGTCGAACACCTGAAGGGCACTATTACTGTCAAGTTCAGAAGTTCAGAGATATACAGTTTCAGTGAACCACTCTCGTTTTCTTCAGAACCCCTTCTCGATCTCGCCAGTAGCCGCGGTGGCGCCGTGCGCCCTGTGCTTCCTTCTTATCCCTGCGCTGCACGATCGCCTGGAGGCTTGCGGGCGTCAGCGACGAGCAGGAGGAGGTGCACCACCCCGTGAGCGACGGCAGCAGCGCCCTTTGCGGCTGCCAGAGAGGCGCAGCGTTGGACGGCGCTGTCCAACGCCGCCCAAGGCACCAGAGGCCACCGCGTGGCCATCCACTCACCCGTGCACGCCGCAGGTCCGTCGTCGTGAACTGGTAGGCGCGGAGCGCGCTCCCTGCCGCCGCCGTGCCCGTACGGCCGTTCCGTCGAGGACCGGCGCATTACACCTAGCCCGACCGAGGTTTAGCGGAGGAACGACACCAGTGATCCTCCACGATGATGCCTAGCCTCCTAAACCCCCTGCCCAACCACTACCTCGCCGTAATTGCTCGCCGGAGCTATCCCGTACATGGCCACCCCCTCGGATCACCTATAAAAGGAGGTCCCGAGCTCGAACTCGAACCCGCACCACCTCTACACACCACCAGTACCACGCCAAGCCACTGGAAGAGCCCCGAGGGAGTCTTCTTCCCCAACTCCGGCCGCCTCGACCCGCTTCGGGATCCAGCGCGATTCACTCCCGTGCATGCACCCCCACCACTCAGCTCTTGCCAGTAGCCTCCTAGTGCATCCACACCTCTGACCCGCGCATCAATTTGAAGCTTGCAGCACCCACCGGAGTATTCCACCATCACCCGAACCACCGTCCGCCGGAGATAGTGTCGCCGTCGACGTGGTGCTCTCCGACGGCCAAGTCCACCACCCACCGACGCGGAAGAACACCCTGAACCTGTTGGTACCCTCCGATCTCTCTGCCTCGCCGTGGTTCAACGCCGGCGACCACCGCAGCCTTCGGGCGTCGGCGAGCTCCGTTGGGAGTTTTGAACCTGACGGGTGGGACCCCCCCTGTCAGCCTCTCTCCTTTCTCCCTCGAACCGTTTTCTAAAAGCGCCTTCGGGCAAAATGTGTTTTCTCTTTGGGCTGGCGTATTTCATACCGAACCGTTTTCTGTTTTCTCAAACAAGTCCCTGGATCTTTTCTGTTTCATCACAGATCAGTCCTTGGACTAAAAACCTTATATCTTTTTAATAAAAGATGCTTTTTGATAGATTCTTTTTCTGTCAGTCTTATATTTTTGTCTAGTTTTTTTATAGTATTTATTTGGAAAAAATTTGGAACAATTTTTATGCACGCAATGATTTTCACGTTAGTATACGGTTTCGTTATACCGTAGGTTCCGGAGGAGGTGACGGAGCCGCGAACTTCGCCGAGCTAGACTCCGACTTCTCCGAACCAGGCAAGCATGTTTGAACCTTTGATATGATAGGTGTTTTGCATGTTTGCTTGAATGGTTTGTGCATGGCATATGAGCATCGGTGAGTATTATGTTGCATGCAAGGCAACTAATCGTGTGTTTCGAAGTTACTGTGATCTTTGATGAAAGATGTCCTGATCATGTGGTGACATGAAAGGTAGCAAGATGGTATTGTTGTAGCATGCCAGTCTTACGTCATTCGATAAACTCCGACGTTAATGTGGACTGAGCCACGTTACCGTTCCTCCCCCTTCGTGCTGCCACATGTTTTCTGCAAAGAATACGGTTTAGTAAGTTGCTAACCTCTTTCCTTGTACACACCAAATAGAGGGGCCGGGATGAGGGTTCCATGGCCCTGGATTAAAGCCAGTCATCCGGTCAGGGGGCATGGGTGTTTCCGGTTGGGACCGAGAGGGGGCACCCCTTAGAGCGCGCGGTATAAATTTGATCCCATGCGACGCGAGGTTGTAGCCTCCCCGTCTCAAGGTTTTTCTTGAGCGTTGCTGAGGGTGATTCCTGGCGTCGGAATGTTGAATGGGTGTGTACGGGTTAGATGTGTTTCTCCTAAAACACCGTAAACGGAACTAGTCCCTTGTGACTACTGAAATCCGTTGGCTGTGGTTAAATAGTACAAACTCTGCAGAGTCAAATCCTTCCGAGTCATCGTGTCCATCGTCAAGGACCATGGCCAGTATATCCATATCCATGTCAGTCCCTATGTCAGTCCCCGTGGTAAATCCCCGGTGAACAAGCTTGAGTGGTAAACCCGGTTGAACGTTATTCCTGTGGATGGACTAACCTTTTATTTATCTCGTACCTGAATATTCCCTTGAAATGATTTAAATTCAAGTTATGAAATATAAGCCCTTTATGTGATGTCGCTCAGACGTCCGACTGTGGCACTCTTGTCATTTACTTTCGATATAAGCCCTTTATGTGATGTCGCTCAGACGTCCGACTGTGGCACTCTTGTCACTTACTTTCAATATAAGCCCTTTATGTGATGTCGCTCAGACGTCCGACTGTGGCACGCCCGTTATTTACTTTTGATATAAGCCCTTTACGTGATGTCGCTCAGACGTCCGACTATGGCACGCCCGTTATTTACTTTTGATATAAGCCCTTTATGTGATGTCGCTCAGACGTCCGACTATGGCACGCACTGTCATTTATATTCCATTATAAGCCCTTTATGTGGTGTCGCCTTGACGCCCGACTGCGGCATTGTTATTTCATTTGTATCCTTTCGAGGAGTCATTCAGACACTCGATTGGCCTTCAGTACTACATTGGGATTTTGGGAGGACTACCGCCCGACTTCCCTTTTATTTCCCATGCATTGCTATCTCATTGTCTGAGTGCGCTCTGTTAATCTGTTCATATGCATCATGTCTACATTTGTTATATCTTATGTCCGAACTGTCTTGCGAGTACTTTCATAGTACTCACCTGGCTTGTTGATTTGGCCAGATGTTGACGAAGGCGATCTCATGGATGAAGAGTTTGATAGTGAGTCCGACGCCTAGAGGAGTCCCAGTCAGTCCCGTGCGATCCTGGATATTGGTCACTCGTATTATATACGCTTCCGCCACCCGCAATAAGAATCCTCGAGCCTCACTCCGACGCTCGATGAGCTGTAAGATTTTCATGTCACCCACTTCACTGTGACATATCCACCACCACTTTTATTATGAGTCAGTAGTTATGCCACCCTATCCGCCTTTATGTGTAATATCGGCGTGCTTGTAATAAATTGTTGAGCAGTCTCCACTCAACCTTGTATTATATTTAGTACTCCTGGTTTTTCTCCTGTGACCGAGAAATTGTCTACCAGTGAGAAGGATTCTTCTCTCCTGGTCTGTAAAAGGGATCGGTTTCTCAATAAATATTTTTATTTGGAAAACCGGTCGTGACAAGCTTGGTATCAGAGCCAGGCTGACTGTAGGAAGCCACTAGGTGCGATCGCTAATTGGTTATTGGCGTCTTTAGTGCTTTTTCAGCATTTTGTAAATGTAGCTATTTTCTGTTGGTCATCATAAATTTATGATTTGACTACTCAGAATTCTTGCCTACTTTTGTAGATGGCTGGCAGCGACTGCGAGACTCGGGTGTTCACTAATGTGCCCGAGGGGTTTGTCAAACTCCTCGTCTCCACCACCAAGCTCACGATCGGGCCAGCGACTCGTCCGGAGTTCATGCTTTACCAGCACAAGCTCAGCGACGACGTGTCTATGCACCAGGCCGTGGTGCAATTCAAGGGAGGGCGTTCTGCGTCTCGCCACTTCCATTTTGTGGGAAGGGCCATGCCTACGGAGAGGCATGCCATGCAGATGGCCGCCCGTGAGGCGATAGCTCGCCTTCGGGATATTCTTCATTCGATGAAGACTCGTCGCTACCGCTACCTCCCATGCCATGTGCCATATACTTGTCACTATGCATTCGCCTGCCATAGGGGAGAGCGAGATGAAGCTATCGAGATGCTTGTTGAGTATCTCAAAGCGCTGGAGGCAGCTTTCGACAACCTCGTGGACGATCTTGTGGCTGCCCGCGTGGACTTAGTTCGGGGCTGTTCTGCCAACAAGAGGGAGCTTCTCCACATGGCACCGCCACTGACGTTCGTCTCGTCCTCAGCATCCTATTCACCTGCCATTTTGGCCACTGCTCGCCGTCTGCCTACCACTGAGGAGTTCGACCAGGTCATTGCTCCTACTCTAGTTCGAGCTGCACCGCCTGCCGCACCCACACCACCGCCTGTCGCACCCGCGCCATCTCCTCAGCGCAGTGTTGCGCGCCTGGAGCCTATTAGGGAGGAGGTGGAGGTTGAGTCTCCTGCGCCGCTGGGTCTTACCCTCGGCAGGGGGAAGGACATCTTCACCATCTCCGACTGAGTGCGCCTAGTAGCCGCGCAATGTGTCTGCATGTATGATATATTTTATATGTTAATAAGTTTGTAGTAATTGTATGCGCTTCATTCCGGAGGAGTGTGCTAGCCTAAATAACATGTCAGGAGTGTGTACGCACATCCTGAGTGATGTATCGTATGTTTGCGTTTCGCGTGTAAAGTTTGTGCTAAGCAGTCCTTCTCCGTGCGCAATCAAATATTTTCTTGAAAAATCTTGAGGTCTTTTAAATTTTTTCCTTTACAAAATTTTCCTTGTGCCACACAGTTCTTCTCATGAGTTTTGCAAAATAATACCCCAGAGTGGAAAATGTCTCGTCCGTGGACTCGTTCCATGCCAAATCCACCCGAAGAAGTTTATGGAACACAGACAAGCAACAACTTCACACAGGGGTAGTCTAGTCAACAGGACAGCGAGGCAGCCTTATCTCAAGTATGCCGCCTTTTTGAACAAAGCCAACAGCAACACCAAGAAATGATGAATCACGTCATCAATATGGGAAATCACCGTGAGCCATACCAACCGCACTCCAAGCTGTCTGAACTACAGAAGACACGCCCTCCAACGTTTGCTCACACTGACAGGCCGCTTGAAGCCGATGATTGGCTTCGGGACATCGAAAGGAAATTGATTATTGCTCAATGTTCAGATCATGAGAAGGTGCTTTATGCACCTCACTACCTCACTGGAGCAGCTGCAGCATGGTGGGAAAACTTCCTACACATGCACCCCAGTGAACATAACATCACCTGGGAAGAGTTTAAGGAAGGCTTTCGTGGGGCACATATCCCCAGGAGCATTATAAAAATCAAGAAAAGGGAGTTCGATGATCTCAAGCAGAGAGGCATGACAGTGACGGAATACAACAGTCAGTTTACCCAGCTATCTCGTTATGCCTACGATGAGCATATGACTGAGAACAAAAGGATGGAAAAAAATTTGGACGGCCTGGCGCCAGCACTAAAATGCCAACTGGTCGTACACACTTTCCCAGATTTCAAAACTCTGGTTGACAAGGCCATTACTTTGGAGAATGAGCACCGCAGTCTGGAGGATATTCGTAAGCGAAAAAGGGACAAGACGACTCTTGCCCGCAACAACCGGAGCAAGACTGATGTTCAGAGGAATGAAGCGAGAAAATCCACGACTACTGCTCTAAGGCCAACCAGACAGTTTCATTCAAGGGACAAGGACTTTACATACTGTCCAGGGGTCACTTGCTATGCTTGTGGAGAGGAAGGACACTATGCCAAACAGTGCCCAAAACCAAGGAATTCGGCCCCCAAGCAGAACAATGGTGGGAATAATCCAGCCCCCAAGCGTAACAATTTCAATCCCAACAACAATCACAGGAAGGGTCACCTGAACCATGTGACCAAGGAAGAAGCACAGAATGCCCCAGACATCGTACTCGGTACGTTCCCTGTCAACACAATACCTGCCATGGTTTTGTTTGATTCTGGAGCTTCTCACTCGTTCATTTCGAAGAGTTTTGTTTTGCAACATGGTTTTCCGATACTTCCTTTGGAAAAATCTATGATTATCAAGTCCCCCGGGAATAAGCAGATCACTCAGAGTTACTGCCAAGGAGTGCTTATTAAATTTGAAGGACTTAAGTTTCAGGCTAATCTCATCGTGTTGGAAAATAAAGGACTGGATGTTATCCTAGGAATGGACTGGTTAACCACCAACAAGGGATTTATTGACTGTTTCAATCGGACTGTGATTCTCACTCATCATCACGGCAAGACAATAAAGGTTACAGCTCAAGAGAGACCACGGTCACGGCAACCAAAGTTGAACAAAGTGGACATTTCAGAATTGAGAAAAGTTCCAGTGGTGCGTGAGTTTCCCGACGTATTTCCTGAAGAACTACCAGGCATGCCACCAGACCGAGAGATAGAGTTCAGCATTGAACTAGCACCTGGCACCACCCCCACCTATAAGAAACCTTATAGAATGGCACCATCCGAGTTGGTAGAATTGAAGAAGCAAATAAAAGAATTACTGGACAAAGGATTTATTCGAGCCAGCTCCTCACCTTGGGGTTCGCCAGTATTATTCGCCAAGAAAAAGGATGGGACACTGAGATTGTGTATAGACTATCGAGCTCTCAATATGGTCACCATCAAAAACAAATATCCAATGCCACGGATAAACGATTTGTTTGACCAGCTCGCACAAGCCAAGGTGTTCTCAAAAATTGATTTAAGGTCGGGATATCATCAATTAAAAGTACGGACAGAAGATATCCCTAAGACAGCATTCACCTCCAGATACGGATTATATGAGTTCACAGTAATGCCGTTTGGACTGACGAACGCCCCCGCATATTTCGTCCACCTCATGAACAAAGTGTTTATGAAATTTATGGACAAATTTGTCGTGGTGTTCATTGATGATATTCTGGTATACTCAAGGACACCAGAGGAACATGCTGAACATCTCAGAATTGTATTGGGAGAATTAAGGAAACATCAATTATACGCCAAATTTAGCAAGTGTGAATTTTGGCTAAGACAAATTGGTTTTCTAGGCCATATATTGACCCAAGAAGGCGTGGCCGTAGACCCAGAAAAAGTCAAAGCCATACTTGACTGGAAACTGCCAGCCAACGTAACTGATGTACGGAGTTTCCTAGGAATGGCTGGATATTACCGAAGATTTATTGAAGGATTCTCCACTGTGGCAAAACCAATGACACAGTTTCTCAAGAAAGACAAGAAATTTGTATGGACGGAAGCGTGCGAGAAAAGCTTCCAAGAACTCAAAAAGAAACTAACAACAGCACCGGTTTTGATCGTGCCAGACATACACAAGAGTTTTGAAGTGTATTGTGACGCATCCCGGAAGGGCCTCGGGTGCATATTGATGCAGGACGGCAAAGTTGTCGCGTATGCTTCCAGGCAACTACGGAAGCATGAGGAAAATTATCCTACTCATGACTTGGAGCTAGCAGCAGTCATCCATGCACTCAAAGAGTGGAGGCACTTTCTGTTGGGAAATCGTTGTGAAATATATACAGACCATAAGAGCCTTAAATATATTTTCACGCAACCAGAGCTAAATTTACGACAACGACGCTGGTTGGAATTGGTCAAGGACTATGATGTCGGCATTCACTACCATCCAGGGAAAGCAAATGTAGTGGCAGATGCTCTTAGTCGAAACCCCAGCCCGGGCAACGACAGCCCACAGAACTTGAGGCCTGAGTTTCAGCAGGAGTTCGCTAGACTCAACATGGTGTTAGTCTCTGAGGGCAACGTATCAAATCTGGAGATACATCCCACCCTAATGGAACAAATTAAGAAGGCTCAGCAGGGACATCCCAGCATCGAAGGTATAAAGAGAAAAATGAGCCTTGGCAAGGCTTCAGAGTTCGTCACTGACAATGAGGGAATATTATGGTACGGGGACAGACTTTGCGTACCAAACATTGAGGAACTCAAGCAACAAATCCTAACCGAAAGCCACACCGCCCCATATTCGATCCACCCTGGAGGAACCAAAATGTACAAAGACATTCAGGAAAGATTTTGGTGGCACGGTATGAAAAGGGATATAGCCGCATTCATTGCTTGTTGCGATTCATGTCAGCGCATTAAAGCCGAGCATCAAAAGCCAGCAGGGCTACTACAGCCAAACAGGATACCTGAGTGGAAATGGGATGAAATTGGAATGGACTTCATCGTCGGACTACCTCGATCACAACGCGGAAATGATGCCATATGGGTAATCACAGATAGGCTAACTAAGGTAGCACATTTCATTCCCGTGAAGACGACCTACTCCACTCAAAGGCTTGCTAAGCTTTATCTCTCCCGTATAGTTTGTCTGCATGGAGTCTCAAAGACTATAATATCCGACCGAGGCACTAAATTTGTCTCTAAATTTTGGGATCACTTACAACAAGCTCTGGGCACTCAACTAGCATTCAGTACAGCATACCTCCCCCAGACTGATGGACAAACTGAACGAGTGAACAAATCCTAGAGGACATGCTGAGAGCCTGTGTGCTCACCTATGGATCCAGTTGGGAAGAAAGTTTGCCGTATGCTGAGTTCGCTTACAACAACAGTTACCAAGCCAGCTTACAAATGGCACCTTTTGAAGCATTGTACGGACGGAGATGTCGTACCCCACTAAATTGGTCAGAGACAGGTGACAGTCGTATCTTCGGCCCAGACATGCTCAAGGAAGTCGAGGAGAAAGTTAAACAGATCAGGGACAGACTCAAGACAGCTCAAAGCCGACAAAAGAGCTACTACGATCGAAAACATCGTGAGGTCAGCTTTGAACCCGGTGAATATGTATACCTACGAGTGTCTCCTATGAGGGGCCTGCAACGGTTCAAAATTAAAGGGAAGCTGGCCCCGAGATTTATTGGACCCTTCTGTATAGTTGCACCAAGAGGCACAGTAGCCTACCAGCTAGACTTACCCAAAGAGCTGTCAGACGTCCACGACGTGTTCCACATCTCACAATTGAGGAAATGTGTGAGCAGCCCGGAAAAGCATGTATCTCATGAGAGCATTGATGTGCAACCAGACCTCACCTACAGAGAGCGGCCAGTAAAGATATTGGAAGAGTCTGAAAGGAGGACCCGTCAGAAAACAACTAAATTTTTCAAGGTTCAGTGGAGCAATCACACCGAGGATGAAGCTACATGGGAAAGAGAAGATTTTCTTCAGGCAGAGTACCCACATCTATTTAAGGATCAACTGAAATCTCGGGGACGAGATTTTTCCTAAGGGGGTAGGTGTTGTGACACCCAAAAATTTTATTTTGGTTCATCAAAATCTTTTATTTGATTTGAGGGAGGTTGTTTAAAAATTTTCTTCTAAAGAACTCTCCCTCTCAAAAAATTTCCTTATGACAAGTATTTTGTTTGGATTCACCCAAAACTTGATCTTTGGTCTTGGAGGTTTTTCCATCTTATGTTGACTCATCACAAATGTTTTTCTTTCGGAAAAGTTTTTTTTTGAAAATCTTTTTAAAATAGCCTATGGCTTTTGGAGTGATCCTTTTCCCTTTCAAAATCCCCTCTTGCCATGACCTGAGTGGAAATCCCCCCCCCCAAAAGCCATCTCCCATCTTTGTGTTATGATATACTTCAAATCCAGCAAGTTGAACTTCCCCATGATTTTCCTTCCATTTATTACTTATCAAAAATAATTTCTGCCTTCTACTTTGTCTCTTGGAGATTTACAAAGGGACTACCTTTTCTCCTTTGAGTTTTGCCTCCAAACCATTTTCCCTGGCTAGTCCTTAGAGCCCTCAACCAAGATCCATGATGATCCACTGGTCTCCAGTTCAAAATTTTCAAATTGTGCTTGCTGCAAGTTTGGACCATATTTGCCAAATTTGATGAAATTCAATTGTTTTCTCCTCCTAAAAATCTAAGAAAATTCAGGCAGCCTCTGGATGCATTGAGAGGTCACCTCACCAAGTCCCAGCTCCAGAAATTTTTTTCTTCATGCCAAATCATTTCGTCGAACACCTGAAGGGCACTGTTATTATCAAGTTCAGAAGTTCAGAGATACAGTTTCAGTGAACCACTGTCGTTTTCTTCAGAACCCCTTCTCAATCTCGCCAGTAGCCGCGGTGGCGCCGTGCGCCCTGTGCTTCCTTCTTATCCCTGCGCCGCATGATCGCCTGGAGGCTTGCGGGCGTCGGCGACGAGCATGAGGAGGTGCGCCACCCCGTGAGCGACGGCAGCAGCGCCCTTTGCGGCTGCCAGAGAGGCGCAGTGTTGGACGGCGCCGCCCAAGCCACCAGAGGCCACCGCGTGGCCATCCACTCACCCGTGCATGCCGCAGGTCCGTCGTCGTGAACTGGTAGGCGTGGAGCGCGCTCCCTGCCGCCGCTGTGCCCGTAGGGCCGTTCCGTCGAGGACCGGCGCATTACACCTAGCCCGACCGAGGTTTAGTGGAGGAACGGCACCAGTGATCCTCCATGATGATGCCTAGCCTCCTAAACCCCCTGCCCAACCCCTACCTCGCCGTAATTGCTTGCCGGAGCTATCCCGTTCACGGCCACCCCCTCGGATCGCCTATAAAAGGAGGTCCCGAGCTCGAACTCAAACCCGCACCACCTCTACACACCACCAGTACCACGCCAAGCCACTGGAAGAGCCCCGAGGGAGTCTTCTTCCCCAACTCCGGCCGCCTCGACCCGCTTCGGGATCCAGCGCGATTCACTCCCGTGCGTGCACCCCCACCCCTCAGCTCTTGCCAGTAGCCTCCTAGTGCATCCACACCTCTGACCCGCGCATCAATTTGAAGCTTGCAGCACCCACCGGAGCATTCCACCATCGCCCGAACCACCGTCCGCCGGAGATAGTGTCGCCGGCGACGTGGTGCTCTCCGACGGCCAAGTCCACCACCCACCGACGCGGAAGAACACCCTGAACCTGTTGGTACCCTCCGATCTCTCTGCCTCGCCGTGGTTCAACGCCGGCGACCACCGCAGCCTTCGGGCGTCGGCGAGCTCCGTTGGGAGTTTTGAACCTGACGGGTGGGACCCCCCCTGTCAGCCTCTCTCCTTTCTCCCTCGAACCGTTTTCTGAAAGCGCCTTCGGGCAAAATGTGTTTTCTCTTTGGGCTGGCGTATTTCATACCGAACCGTTTTCTGTTTTCTCAAACAAGTCCCTGGATCTTTTCTGTTTCATCACAGATTAGTCCTTGGACTAAAAACCTTATATCTTTTTAATAAAAGATGCTTTTTGATTGATTCTTTTTCTGTCAGTCTTATATTTTTGTCTAGTTTTTTATAGTATTTATTTGGAAAAAATTTGGAACAATTTTTATGCACGCAACGATTTTCACGTTAGTATACGGTTTCGTTATACCGTAGGTTCCGGAGGAGGTGACGGAGCCGCGAACTTCGCCGAGCTAGACTCCGACTTCTCCGAACCAGGCAAGCATGTTTGAACCTTTGATATGATAGGTGTTTTGCATGTTTGCTTGAATGGTTTGTGCATGGCATATGAGCATCGGTGAGTATTACGTTGCATGCAAGGCAACTAACCGTGTGTTTCGATGTTACTGTGATCTTTGATGAAAGATGACCTGATCATGTGGTGACATGAAAGGTAGCAAGATGGTATTGTTGTAGCATGCCAGTCTTACGTCATCCAATAAACTCCGACGTTAACGTGGACTGAGCCACGTTACCGTTCCTCCCCCTTCGTGCTGCCACATGTTTTCTGCAAAGAATACAGTTTAGTAAGTTGCAAACCTATTTCCTTGTACACACCAAATAGAGGGGCCGGGATGAGGGTTCCATGGCTCTGGATTAAAGCCAGTCATCCGGTCAGGGGGCATGGGTGTTTCCGGTTGGGACCGAGAGGGGGCACCCCTTAGAGCGCGCGGTATAAATTTGATCCCATGCTACGCGAGGTTGCAGCCTCCCCGTCTCAAGGTTTTTCTTGAACGTTGCCGAGGGTGATTCCTAGCATCGGAATGTTGAATGGGTGTGTACGGGTTAGATGTGTTTCTCCTAAAACACCGTAAACGGAACTAGTCCCTTGTGACTACTGAAATCCATTGGCTATGGTTAAATAGTACAAACTCTGCAAAGTCAAATCCTTCCGAATCATCGTGTCCATGGTTAAGGACCATGGCCAGTATATCCATATCCATGTCAGTCCCTATGTCAGTCCCCGTGGTAAATCCCCGGTGAACAAGCTTGAGTGGTAAACCCGGTTGAACGTTATTCCTGTGGATGGGCTAACCTTTTATTTATCTCGTACCTGAATATTCCCTTGAAATGATTTAAATTCATGAGCTGCTGAAATATCAAGTTATGAAATATAAGCCCTTTATATGATGTCGCTCAGACGTCCGACTGTGGCACTCTTGTCATTTACTTTCGATATAAGCCCTTTATGTGATGTCGCTCAGACGTCCGACCGTGGCACTCTTGTCATTTACTTTCAATATGAGCCCTTTATGTGATGTCGCTCAGACGTCTGACTGTGGCACGCCCGTTATTTACTTTTGATATAAGCCCTTTACGTGATGTCGCTCAGACGTCCGACTGTGGCACGCCCGTTATTTACTTTTGATATAAGCCCTTTACGTGATGTCGCTCAGACGTCCGACTGTGGCACGCACTGTCATTTATATTCCATTATAAGCCCTTTATGTGGTGTCGCCTTGACGCCCGACTGCGGCATTGTTATTTCATTTGTATCCTTTCGAGGAGTCATTCAGACACTCGATTGGCCTTCAGTACTACATTGGGATTTCGGGAGGACTACCGCCCGACTTCCCTTTTATTTCCCATGCATTGCTATCTCATTGTCTGAGTGCGCTCTGTTAATCTGTTCATATGCATCATGTCTACATTTGTTATATCTTATGTCCGAACTGTCTTGCGAGTACTTTCATAGTACTCACCTGGCTTGTTGATTTGGCCAGATGTTGACGAAGGCGATCTCATGGATGAAGAGTTTGATAGTGAGTCCGACGCCTAGAGGAGTCCCAGTCAGTCCCGTGCGATCCTGGATATTGGTTACTTGTATTATATACGCTTCCGCCACCCGCAATAAGAATCCTCGAGCCTCACTCCGACGCTCGATGAGCTGTAAGATTTAGGAGTCATGTCACCCACTTCACTGTGACATATCCACCACCGCTTTTATTATGAGTCAGTATTTATGCCACCCTATCCGCCTTTATGTGTAATATCAGCGTGCTTGTAATAAATTGTTGAGCAGTCTCCGCTCAACCTTGTATTATATTTAGTACTCCTGGTCTTTCTCCTGTGACCGAGAAATTGTCTACCAGTGAGAAGGATTCTTCTCTACTGGTCCGTAAAAGGGATCGGTTTCTCAATAAATATTTTTATTTGGAAAACCGGTCGTGACAGGTAATCATCGGTGCACTGCTTTGAAAAGTACTGAAAACAAAGCTATGCATAAATCGCTATTGTAAATTTTGAAATGGCGCAAGGCATAAAAACAAGGTAAAAGAGTTGGTACCATCCTATAGTTGACTGATGTCTTCTTCATTGTGCAAACAAAGATCTTGTTGTTATTCGTCACAAGTTTGTTCAACCTAACAATCGTTCTAAGTTTCTTGACTTGACTGATATTCATGGACATCTCATTTCCCCATATGCAAAATGTGTCGAACAGTGGGTCTAAGCCTCTGACAGCAGGACCTACATGTGCAAGACCAAATTGTAAGAAACCTAAATATTAGAATGATTCCTCCAACTTCACAATAATGAGCTATTAGCCAAAGGACCCTGCTTGAACAAACCTCGATGGTAAATCACAGTGTCTCCCATTGTTTCCCTGCAACACACATAAGGAAGATCTTGATCAGGTTAACTGACAGTTGCCATACTATCAGTAGAATATGTATTGAGTACAACCAAATTCGATTGGTGTCACATGCATAACAATACAAAATTGTACCCACAGCAAATGAAAATCAAATTACAGAACTGAACCAAACAGTTAAATGGACAACAAGCCAAATGAACCAAAATAGTTAACTGAGCACGACATTGCAGAATAGAAACATGTACTAGAAGATAAGACAGTTAACAAAACAAAGACTGCTGGAGAACAGTACTATGAAATGTAGCAATTGTTGGACCAAAGTGTTAACTGAACATTACATTTCAGAGGACCAAACTTTTAACTGAACATCAGATTGCATATTAACATTACAGAGGACAAATCACTAGAAGGCACTGGCGGTGGCCTCGAGAAAACATCACGCCCTGTATTTTAAAGTAGACAACCGCGTGGCGGTGTCGACGGTGGCCTCGAAGACGAGTTGCTCCTCCAAGATCTAGCGGTCGACACGCATGGCAGCCATAGCGTCCTCGTTCGCGCATGCGGCTGCATGCTACTCAGCTCCATGTTATACTGCGTGTAAAATGGCTGTGGGCGGCGCTTAATTGGAGGAGGGGCAGTGATTTCGGTGGAAGGTTTGCTCCGTCAGTTGGGGCATGTGGGAAGGGAAAGGAGGAGGATGGTGTGGGTGGGGTGTGGATTACCTGACCATATCAACGAGGTCGCGCAGCAAGAAGAAGGGTCGGCGGCGAGGAGGCCGGGCAGCAAGAAGGGTCGCCGACGAGGAGGCGGTGCTGCAAGAAGAAGGGTCGCTGGCGAGGAGGCGGCGCTGCAAGAAGAAGGATAGCCGGCGAGGAGGCAGCATTGCAAGAAGAAGGGTCGCCGGCGAGGAGGCTGAGCTGCCAGTAAGAAGTAGTGAAGGTATGAACTTGGAAAGCAAGGAGTAACAGTGGAAATGTGGCTTTTGGTAGGAGGGAGGGGCAAGGAGATAGATATTTCCGCGGTGGCAAAAAAAATTCGCTCGGTGCCGCGAGAAACTGGATCGCAAGTGTGGTTCAAGCGGGGGCGGTGGACTTTAGACGACGAAACTTCCTGCGTAAGCCAGACAAGATGGTGCGCCAAGATATTTTATATCGCATCCCACATGATTCTTTCTAGTAAACTGTTTATGGTATACCTGATTTTTTCATTATGTTTGGAAAGACAAAATGGTGTTACAAAGGGAAAGGATGGTGTTTGAATTGCTAGAACATTTACGTACAGTGAACATGCAACTAATACATGAGTGTCGTGTTTAAATTTGGAATTATTCCGGGTTTGTTTGGCATTTTTATGCATTAATTGAGTTTCTGGGCATTAATGTGCATAATTCAAATTTGAACTACAAGCACATGCTCCAATGCACCAAAGTTTGCTGAAGAATCACATGTGTGTCTTTGGGTGAATTTATAGGTCCCATGCAAGAAATGGGAATAAAATTCAAACATCTGGGTGTCGTGACTCGGCCAGAATGATTGAGAAACTTGGTTTTTTAATTCTTGTAAATCCAAAACACGTCAGAAAATCATGAAACTTGGCATGGTGTCATGACATGGCACCAACATGCTGCAGTAAAATTTTTGGCCGAATTGGGACAAGCTTTGGTGTAAGCTTCTTGCAAACTGGAGCTTCCCTCAAGAAGGCTCCTGGTTCCGAGAGGGAACGTGTCACCTCCGTGTGTGAACCAACATATGTACACGAGCAGATTAGACCAAATAGAAGTATCGTGCTAAATTTTGGAATTATTCCGTGTTCGTTTGGACTTTTTTATACATTAATTGAGTTTCTAAGCATTTAATGTGTATAATTCAAATTTGAACTAAGATCAAGCGTGAAATGTATGTCTCTGTTTGCACAAAAAAGGTGGAAAGGAGGGTGACAAACAAGTTATGAAACATACATCAAATGAAAAGAAGCATGTTCCTTATCTGAATGGCAATCTTACAAGGACAGTGGCAATTTCTAAAGCAGCAACATTGCTAGATATTAGTGTGGGCATTAGGATTAACTATGACAACCGTTAAATACGACATTACTTTAATGGTGCCATTGCTTCATTTTACCAGCAACATGATACGTCTCCAACGTATCTATAATTTTTTATTGTTCCATGCTATATTATATTCTGTTTTGGACATTAATGGGCTTTATTATACACTTGTATATTATTTTTGGGACTAACCTATTAACCGGAGGCCCAGCCCAGAATTGCTGTTTTTTGCCTATTTCAGAGTTTCGCAGAAAAAGAATATCAAACGGAGTCCAAACGGAATGAAACCTTCGGGAACGTGATTTTCAGAACGAACATGGTCCAGAGGACTTGGACCCTACGTGAAGACATCAACCAGAAAGGCACGAGGTAGGGGGCACGCCTACCCCCTGGGCGCGCCCTCCACCCTCGTGGGGCCCATGTTGCTCCACCGACGTACTTCTTCCTCCTATATATACCTACGTACCCCCAAACTACCAGAAACGGAGCAAAAACCTAATTCCACCGCCGCTACCTTCTGTACCCGTGAAATCCCATCTTGGGGCCTTTTCCGGAGCTCCGCCGGAGGGGGCATCGATCACGGAGGGCTTCTACATCAACACCATAGCCTCTCCGATGATGTGTGAGTAGTTTACCTCAGACCTTCGGGTCCATAGTTATTAGCTAGATGGCTTCTTCTCTCTTTTTGGATCTCAATACAATGTTCTCCCCCTCTCTTGTGGAGATGTATTCGATGTAATCTTCTTTTGCGGTGTGTTTGTGGAGACCGATGAATTGTGGGTTTATGATCAAGTTTATCTATGAACAATATTTGAATCTTCTCTGAATTCTTTTATGTATGATTGGTCATCTTTGCAAGTCTCTTCGAATTATCAGTTTGGTTTGGCCTACAAGATTGATCTTTCTTGCAATGGGAGAAGTGCTTAGCTTTGGGTTCAATCTTGCGGTGTCCTTTCCCAGTGACAGTAGGGGCAGCAAGGCACGTATTGTATTGTTGCCATCGAGGATAACAAGATGGGGTTTATATCATATTGCATGAGTTTATCCCTCTACATCATGTCATCTTACTTAAAGCGTTACTCTGTTCTTTTGAACTTAATACTCTAGATGCATGCTGGATAGCGGTTGATGTGTGGAGTAATAGTAGTAGATGCAGGCAGGAGTCGGTCTTCTTGTCGCGGACGTGATGCCTACATACATGATCATACCTAGATATTCTCATAACTATGCTCAATTCTGTCAATTGCTCATTAGTAATTTGTTTACCCACCGTAATACTTATGCTCTCGAGAGAAGCCACTAGTGAAACCTATGGCCCCCGGGTCTATTTTCCATCATATTTAATCTCTCGACAACAAGCTATTTCTGGCGCCGTTTTTATTTTGCTTTCTTTACTTTGCATCTTTATCATAAAAATACCAAAAATATTATCTTATCATATCTATCAGATCTCACTTTCGTAAGTGACCGTGAAGGGATTGACAACCCCTTTATTGCATTGGTTGCAAGGATTATATTTGTTTGTGTAGGTGCGAGGGACTCGTGCGTGGCCTCCTACTAGATTGATACCTTGGTTCTCAAAAACTGAGGGAAATACTTACGCTGCTTTACTGCATCACCCTTTCCTCTTCAAGGGAAAACCAACGCAGTGCTCAAGAGGTAGTACAACATTACATTCACAGCTGCTACAGAGTCGGTATTTGGGCACGGGAGAGTAGGCGGACCAGGACAGTTGCATTTCTAACGAAAAGAAGGAACTTATCTTAATGGGAAATTTAGCAGGACATGAAAAAAAGTGCCATTGATTCATATTAGTGGAGGCGTTACATTGAAACAATGTTGGTTTAACGTGTCCTTACTTTTAACAGTGCGACTGCTACATTTTACCAGTGGCATTACATAAGAGTAGCTCGGGGCAACAAACATCAAAACGGGATATCTTTCCTTTTTCAACCAATAGATCGGGTTTATATGAGTTTGTACTGCGTTTCCCTCTATTTCCCTATTAGACAAAGAGAACAGTTGGATAGCCAGTCTCTGCTACTTTTCGCCCCCATTATTTCCTCTTTAGACCAAGTCCTAGATTAAGGTAACAGATCTTCCCCCACCCCCACCCCCTTTCATCCTTATTTGAACCAAGTAGTACTAGATTCGAGTGCATGAACTACTTTTACCCCTTAACAGTCAAAATTTAGGTGGCTTTTGAATAGTCGATCGATCCTATCTACGAGGGGGCCTGGGAAATAGTAAAAGATACAAATGCAGCGACGTCAGGAGCTCGGGAAGTAGAGCAACGCCGGTTTCAAAGGAAGTTATACCTGAGGGTCGCTGGGATGTCGATAGGTGGGCGGCAGGAGGCCGGATCTGCCCACACTACGGCAGCGAGGAAGAAGGGGTCGGAGGCCCTCCCTAGCCAGCGGTGCTTGGGAGAGAACGGCAAGGCACGCTGATCAGGACGCGCCAGCAGTGGGTAAGATCCGTCGCCGAGGACGACCGCGTGAACGTTGCACCTTCTCACCTTCCCCGGTGGAGAGGATCCGGCTGGATCTGTGACCAGCGGTGAGCAGAGAGAGAAAGAGTGTGGCCACCGCTATCATGTTTAGATCTGGAGAGGACGAGACAGTGTGAAGAGAGGAACACTAGCAAGCAAGCGCAGAGGCTCCTGCCTATATAGTGGAGTGCTAGTTTTCTTTTGTCTACCGGAGCTGGCTTGACCTCGTCAATGAATGTCGAGAAGTATTCATGCACGTGCCCTGGAGGCGCAGTTGTCGTCATTTTGATCTGAAGCACTGGATTATAACATATAACACGAAAAAATGCCACATGACAAGAAACCATAACCTCACTGCCCAAAGGAGACAACATGTGTGTGCAAACGCAATATGACCCGCATTCCATTCGGAGAGCGGCGTGCCAGACCGACCGACCGTCTGGAGTGCCACGCGAACGCGACGGGCGTGCTGTATACTCCGTACATGTGTACTGCCGTTTTCTTGAGGCTTTGCTCCATGGCGCAATCCATGGATACAAGATTAGTATATTGTACTATTTAAAAGTCGAGGGCGGGGCTTTTCCCGCGCGGTAGGCGGGGCAGTTCTGCCTAGTCGGTTCGACAGAGACGCGAGAAGATGAGGGAGTAGGCTGCTGCAAACGTAGGGTTGTGTGATTTGACAGCGAGTTACTGCTAGACAGGTGGGGCCCCGTGATTTGACTTGCCATTTTATCATTTTAACTGCGGCGCTACGACCGGCGTGAGTCTCCCGATTCCTGACCACCTCCATGGTATACAGGTGCCTCTCCCAATGCTCCACCTTGTAGAGGCTGGCTCTTGCATGAGAGCCCACTCCTCCACTTTTTCCTTGCCTCTTTCCTCCACATATGCAAAAATGCTATGTAAGCGGGATTATAGCCCACTATTGTACTTGCTCGTACAGGTGCTAAGCCTGCCACATAGGCATAAAGTCTGATGTGGCAAGTTAATTACTCCCTCTGTCTAGGTGTGCAAGTCATCTTACGAAAACCAAATAATCCCAAAACACTTAGGCGCGGTGCATACATCGTTTCTTGCTTCTTGGCATATCAACCAACAATAAGAGATGTGGGGTGTGCATGCTTTTAGTGACTTTAGACTACCATTTCATTGGAAGAGGTCACTCCTTGGCAAATGCAATAAATACTACGAAGAAAGAGATAGAGAGAAGTAAAAAAATACTCTTATAGCCAACCTTATAGCTAACCTTGTTGTATAAGTGATGACTATGTATGACATGCGAACATCAAATAGCCTAACGCATCGTGTTAGATGTCCAAGGGCGCGACCGCGCGAGCGAGGCGACAGTCGTGGTAGGGGCGGCCATGATATGGGCTGCTGGCAGCCCTTGGATCCGAGATCGAACGGTCGCATGCTAAGTTGCTGAAAATTTGCAGAATAACCCTCCAGGATAGGATATTCACCCATAGGTCTAAAATCATGCCATGCAACCGTTCAATCTCATATCCAAGGGCTCTCGGAAGCCCATATCATGGGAGAATGGAAAGCTTTGTATCACCTGTAATTTTCCCGACGCTTGACATGACATCGAAAGCCATTTAAGTAGGCGTCGAGTAGACATGACATCTAATTGGGCCCCCATAGTACTATGCATGAATCCATTTATCCACCAGGCAAGCCACTACCCTGCCATTCGCACGCCCCACTCAGCATTTCTACAAAAATCGCTGGCAGTTCTCGCTCGTACTCGTCCCCGGACGTCCTTTAACATTACTGCGGTTCGCTCCTAGTCGTCCCGTCCTTTCACATTACGGCAGTTCCATTAATCCTAACCCTCCTCCCAAATCCATGGCGTCCCAAATCTCCATGATCGGCGGTGAGTACAGGGTTAGAACCATCACCGACGATGAGTTCGACGTCATCTACACCCGTTCTTCCGCAACGGTGAAAGGATGCCTTGCTCGCTTCAGACGCATGTTCGAAAACTCAAAGGATGAGTGGGTCGCTAGGCTAGATGTTGAGTACACCACAATCCTGCAAAGCGAGAAGACTCTAAAGGAGGCAGAGAAGAAGAAGCCCGCCGTGATCCAGGTTTGCGTGCATGACTTATGCTTGGTCTACCACATATGCCATGCCGACGTTGAGTGCCAGGATTTTAAGAACTTCCTCAAGGACGACTGAGTCAAATTCGTTATTGTAGACTTTAGGAACGATAGGGATGTCCTGGATTGGATAGTCCTTGTTGTAGGCAACCCCTTCGACCTCCAGAAGAAAGGGCTGGTGCCCTCCCGTCATCAGCCTTCAATGCTGACCCTGGCAGGAGCCGTGGTTCATCCTTCGTACGGTACACTGAAGAAACCTCCGTTCAAGTTTCATCATGCATGGGAGTGGAATGTACTAGATATAGACCACATCCACTATGCTGCAATGGATGCCTACCTTTGTTTCAATATCTACAAGGGTTGGATGAAGAGCAAGAGCCAAGTGTGCGGTTCAAGCAAAGAAGTATCGCCCAAGAGGAAGAGGGACAAGGACGAAGTCAAGCACGTGGATGAGGAGTCCGAGTAAGGTGACAGTGTCGTTGCTCATGGTGGTTCTAATGTAGTGTCTAACGGATTAGTTGCTTAGTTTAATTTCAGGTGTGCTTAGTTTCATTTGAGGGGTGTGTTGTGCTAAGCCCCCAGCAGAACTATGTTATGTTCCTTCTCGTTACTTTAACTCTTCAGTACGTACACTAGTATTTCTTACGGTTCATCTTTTAGTTGGTATAGTACTACCACTCGTTTCTTCACATTATGTATGTACAATATATATGGCCAACATCATATAGCCAGCAGTTTAGTTGTCAAAGACTTTCAGGGTGCTTAGTTTTATTTGAGGGGTGTGTTGTGTTGGACACCATTATTGTGATTCAAATCTCTTTGGACATTTTATAATGACATAAATACCGATGGACCAACATGCCAGCTCTCCCTCTATCTCACTACAGTCAAATAAACTGTGGGGCCTACTTGATCCCAACAACGTTCTTATTTTCCTATAAAATTATTCGCTTGGTTAGACCTGACAAGCGGGGCCACACTTATCATTGTGAGAATTGGCTTATTTTTGTCATATAACATGGTCAACGGGTTTGACGTGAAAATAACAATGTCTAATGGCATTTTTGAGCAAACATCTAAATTAACGATGGCATCTTTGAGATATCTAATTGCATTTTTGAGCAGGCATCTCACGGATCGATGGCATTTTTGAGTAGTTGTAACTTCTAATGGCAAAACTGAGTAGTGATACACAACTAGTGGCATAAATAATAAGAACCCAAGAATTAAATAGGTATGCTAATTTCTTTAATATAATTTAGCACCCCATTTAAGCACGTACTAGCTTTTTTAATAGTACAATATGCATAATTTGGCGACGAGTGCTCTCTATATGTACCACCTTTTTCTTTAATTTCATCTTGTTAGTTTTGCTCCATGGCGCAATCCATCGATACTACTACTGTACAAAAGTATACATTTTTTTAAAAGGCTAGAGGGCGGGGCAGTCTAGCTTGGTCAGTTTCAAGAGAGGCGAGGGCCTTTGTGATTTGACAGCTCATTACTGCTGAACGGCGGGGCCTTGTGATTTGACTGCTTGTATAAACGCGCCGACGACCTGAGAAGGAGCAAAGAAACGTGCGGTATACTCAAGTTTTCCACTGGAGTAGTACGACGGAGGAGCACGAAACATGGCAGCCCAGTGCCATATGGCGATAAAAAATGATCTAATTTGCTACTCATCTCATTGTTAGCATTGTTCTATTCATGCCTCGCAGAGAACGTGACACGTGCGGCGAAACACTCGAAGCAAAAGAAGAAACACAGGAGCAAAAGAAGAAGGAAGATTATCACCCCAAAAAAAGAAGGAAGACGCACACACAAGTCTGGGGCGCTACTCTCTACTACATGAAGGGTTGCTGGCCGCAGAGTCGTAACTGCTTCCTCATCGCCTCCACGACCTCCATCTCCTTGCGCGTCTCCTCCGCCATCTTCTTCATTCTGTCCATGACGCGGGATTTCTCGACGCGAGCCTTCATCATCTGTTCCACGGCCACATTACGTACCTTGACAGTAGCCGGGTGCTCGATGCGGAGCTTCACCAACTCCTCCTTCTGTTCCATGACGAGGGCCTGCAGCATCTTCATCGAGGAACTACTATTTTCATGCAGCTTCTTCCAGCTAGCGTTCTCCTCCTTCAGCAGGTCGAGCTCGTGGCAGAGCTTCACCTTGTCCTCCTGAAGTTGCAGGATTTCGCCGTTCGCCTTCTTCTTCGAGGCAATGCTCTTCTTCAGCAGCATCACCAAGCCGGCGGTCAACTCCCCCTGCTCATTGAGCTCAGCGGGCATGTCGTCAAGGCTCTCCTTCAGCAGCTCCACCAAGCCGTGGATGAACTCCTTCTGCTTATTGAGGTGCTTATTGAGCTGATCGGGCATGCCATCGAGGGATAACGACTCCAGCGCCGCCAGCTCGGTATGTTCGCCTCCGTGGCTAGGGCGCTCCTAGGAGCCATCACCAGCCCGTGAGAGATCTTTCGAGGTCTCTACATGCCGGTGAGCCCTCTCTTTTTTTTCGCAGCCTTGGTTGCCACTCCCTTGTTACGAGTAGTTCTCGACCTAGAGCCCTGCATATCGGCCATGGCAAGGATGGACGAAGAAGAAGGACTTATGAGGAGGAAGGTAGAGTAATTTTCGGTTAGGTAGTTCCCCTTTTTATAACCTAAGTACTAGCACTAGTACTAAAACCTGCATAGTGGGAACACGTTCAGGTTTGGTACATACTAGTAGGTGTGAGCAGGCTTGCACTTAATTGTAGCACTAGTACTTTGGAATGTGACGGGAACAAGGTAAAGATTAATTGATGGTTTTGGTTTCGAGGCCCGAAACGGCTCCGGTTGAGTTTAGTGGAACATAAATTTCAAGTACTCCCTCCATCTCAGTTTACAAGGCTTGCATGTGTATCTAGGTCGTCAATGTAACTTATATAAAATAAATTGTTTAACATAAAAAATATATCATTAAAAAAGAATATTTGAAGTTTGTAATGATATATTTTTCGTAATGTATGCCTCTTTTAAGTTGGTCAAATTAACGACCTAGGTACACGTGCAAGACTTGTAAACTAAGATAGAGGGAGTACTACACTGCTCAAATGTGGTCGCACAAGTCAGCGATGTAACTGGTCGTACATGTCAGACCAAGCCGATGCGTGTACCTTCGGTGAGACACGGGTCCGACCAACAGTTTGTTGGTGCGACTGACCGTAAAGTATTACGCGATGGAGACTTCCGGTTGTGGCTTCGGTTGATTGTCACGACCAAGCATTCTAAAACTAGTGATAAATCACTTACCATCTTTTTCCAAACGACCAAGTATTTTCACAAGAATACAATATATATAGATGGAGTGAATGTCATGGTTGCAAACCGACATGGCGTTGCAAGTTCACTGCAGCAGCAACCGACTAGGTCACTGCATCGCAGGCGGGGAAGGAGGGTACCTCGCCTCGCCTACGATGCATGCCCAGTGGCGCCGCCACAACTGGTCCTAGGATTTGGCTTCTCCAACCGCCCATTTAAACAGTTGCACCGGCTGCTCATGCCATTGCACAGGCATGCGCGTTCTTTCCTCCGCAGTCAACTCCGTGAATATGATCTCTACCATTAGCCCTAGCTCAAAATCAACGCGACGCTGCCAGATACTAACATCCCTCAGCATCTCTCCCCTGAGATCGACTTGTGCCTCCGCCTTGTGCTGCGCCAGGCGCAACTTCTTGGAACTTCACTCCAATCGATGTGACGCTTCCTCGATCAGATTTGCCCTTGCTGCCCACCACCTGAAATGCAACCCTGGCATGTCCTCCGGCGCCACCGATCTTTGATTTCAGAGCAATGGATCCCCTCTAAAACACATGTGGGTTTCGCTCAAAGGTGGCAATGCTGCGGGCCGCAGCGAGAGGGAAGCCTGCGGGATCCTGGGATCTAAGGGATTATCCATGGCGGGATCCTCCATGGCGGGATCCGGTGGGCGAGGCGGGGAGGCGAGCCTAGGCGCTGGGAGATCCCTACGAGGCTAAGATAAAGATAGTACTACTCCACTCCGTCCATATTTAAATACAAAGGCCACCAACTGTAGCCCTAGCAAAAATTGATCATGCTGCATGCGTCCTGGTTTATTGGCCCCCTTTTTTTGTGCCACTTTTTATGACATGCATAAATATTATGTTACTTACAAATATGGTCAAAAATTAGCACAAAATATGAAGGAGACCAATGGAAGTACTAGCAACCCATGATTTAACTACTCGCATGCGCGCAGTGGAGTAGTAATGTCTTTCTTCCGCCCTCACGTCCACTCAATTTGCATGCCCTGTATTAATTGACCATCAATGAAGTGAAGGACTTTACACGCGTCAAATTATCACATGGGGTGGATCTTCGTACAAAAATGTGTCCCCCCCGTGTACCCGCGTGTGCGTGCGAGGGAATGAGTGTGTGCATGGCGTGCGTGCACATCTTCGCTTCGTGCATGTACCGCCAGTGTGGCTCAGAGAGGACGAGTACATTCTTCTGGAACAAGCAGCAGGTCACTGTGATCAATCCACACAAGGAGGTTGTGACAACGACTCCACATGTGCCACGTGGCTTCATAAACTATAAGAGAGACACTGTGTAGCGTGCCATTGGAATCCTAATTTACGTGTTTTGCACATACTCGAAGTACTAGTAAGGTACACGTGCATTGCACGCATCAGATTTGGCAACCAAATTATGAATAAATAGCACACTATAGCATGTAAGCTCTGAGTCATATATGCCTGATGTAGACCTTCGTTTAATTCTTATAGTTCATCTCATTCAAAATAAATTAGTTTTTATAAAAATAGCTAGGGCCTCTTTGATTTGTAGGATTTCCAAAACGCGGGAATAGGAAAAACATGGGATTTAGAGTGGAGTGTCATCTTGAATCCTACAGGATTGTACGAGTGATTTATTGTGCATAGAAAAAACGCAGGATTCTTTCAAAGAGGTTTGAGTGGTTGGGATGTTTCCTATGAAATCTAGTGCAAATGAATCCTATGAAAAATTTCCTATGGTTTATAATCCTACGAATCAAACAACCAAGACAGGAAAAATTCCTAAGGATTAGAATCCTCCAAAATTCCTTTGAGAATCCTTTGAATCAAGGAAGCCCTTAATCTATTTTATGATTCGTGGAATTGTGCGTTGTAAAGCATAAAATAAAACCAAATAATGGCAATTCAACTAGAAAAAAAGTTTGGGCAGTTATGATACAGAAGATTCTAGAACAAAGGAGAAGCACTTGTGTTTTGAGGTTTGTGCATTATGCTTAAGTTCAACCATGGAGTCTGCTAGATTGTACATGTGGCAAAATCTGGTGGGGGGCTAGTAGATGGTGCGAGGGGCCAAGTGGAGGGAGACTATGAAGGAGTGCACAAGTGCGAGATCGATATTTAAAGAGAGGGGGCGAGAACGTGTGTCGTTGAGCGCAGTGGCGGAGCCATGAAAAATAAATGAGCTAGGGGGCCAAGCATTGCTAATCCTTTACGAGGAGGGCCAATTCATCAACTTAAACCATTTTACCAGCAATTGTCTAATGATCACATTCATATTAGCCTCGATATATAGTGATGTTAGGGGGGGGCAGGGCCCTTGCTGCCCCCTGTCTTCGCCACTGTGCGCGCGTCTGAGAGATGAAGCGGAAGGCATGGATGATGAGAGGGGGACGTTGGATATATAATTAATGTGTGTGTATTAGCTATGTAATCCTATATAGAGAGGTATAGATTGATCGATGTGGACATGGGAAAGAGGGTGAGACCTCACTAGATATATAGATTGATCGGTTTGTGTGGGAAACTGTGAAAGACCTAGCTATATACACACACACATAGAGGAACATCGATCGTTGCGGATGCACGTGAGAGATAAAGAATGCCCGATATGATGGAGAGGGGGAGGTGTGTGTGTGTGCATGCATGGGAGACCGACCGGTAGAAAAAGATTGCATGTGTGCGATGGATAATGCCGACTGGTATTGTATGTGCATGCATGCACGGGAGAAAGTTAGTGGTACAATTATAAAAGAGAAGACAACTGTGTGGGTGTAAAAGACTAGGTGAGGTCATAATCAATGTAAAGTTGAATTCAAATATTTGAATAAGAGATCATGATGTTTGGAACCCATGCATGCAAGAATATAACTGAGATATGTGCGGTGTGGTTTGGAAACGAGTATGTTGTACTATATACACATTGAACAAGGTCAGACTGATTTGAATTTGAGATATCGATGGCAGACATCATTTGGCCACATTGCATCCGTGCATGGACACACTATTATAATTGGAGATGATGGGTGGCTTTCGCATCTCATATCTATATCTATACCCCTATATATATTATATTTTATATTTTTTATATAGTGTGCGGATAACTTTAACTTTGAAAGATGGTCGTTGGATGAGGCCAATCCGATGGTGCAGAGATGGCAAATTTGAGCACTACTGGCCGTTGGATATCATCTAGATTCCACCAGATTTTGCCACATGTACAATCTAGAAGACTCCATGGTTGAACTTAAGCATAATGCACAAACCTCAAAACACAAGCACTTCTTCTTTGTTCTAGAATCTTCTGTATCAGAATTGCCCAAATTTTTTTCTACATGATTTGCCATTATTTGTTTTTACTTTATGCCTTACAACGCACAATTCCATGAATCTTAAAATACATTAGCTTTCTTATAAAAACTAGATGATTTTGAATGAAATGAACTATAAGAATTAAACGAACATCTACATCATGCATATATGACTCAAAGCTTACATGCTATAATGTGGTATTTATTCATAATTTGGTTGCCAAATCTCATGCGTGCAATGCACGTGTACCTTACTCGTCTAAATGGTGTTTGTGTGTGTGTGTTGTGCTTGTTAAACACATTGTACGTAGTATATCATGCATGGTTTAGATTCCGAACATGTAGCTAGAGCATACATGTACTATGATTTGAATTCAACATAAAATGGATACATATATTTGAATTTGAGATCGTATGTACATGTAGTTCGTATTTATATAGGAATTTACTTCTCCTATATTCATGTCTTGTGTTGTGAAGATAATATTTAGATGGTTGTATAACTAACCCGAGTACAATCCCATTCAAACAGGGAAAATGTACTCAAATTTAGTCCATATGCTAGACAACACACATTGTCTTTTGTTGTTGAGGGAAGTGCAAATTGTTTTGGTACTGTACACGTTATGTTTGTTGTCCCCATTTTTTAATTTTTTTGTTGTATTTGAATGCATTTCTAGTAATATAGTAAAACGGGACATGGCTCTCTCTAGTGATGAGGTGCGAATTGTCTTTTTTTGGTACACGTTAAGCTTGTTCTCCCGAAATTTCAAGCCGCGCCTTGTTGTGCCGAAATTTCAAGCTAGCATCTCTGTCTATCGTCCTGCGCAACTCCTGCCTTTTCAACCCGCGCCTTGTTACCCCGAAATATTTAAGATATATCTTTGTCTTGTTGTGCTCCGACAACTCCCTCCATCTCAACCCGCGCCTTGCTACTCCAAAATTAGAACGCGCGCGAAAACTCCCACCTCCTGTGAAATCCCGACATGCGAAATGCCCGTGATACCCCTGAACCGAAAGAACCGCCTAGCTCAAATCGGTGGGGGTACTTTCATAACTTACCCCACATTTTAGACAAGCGCATCCCTAAGCCATGGTTCCCCACTCCCATCCCATCCGCCACCCATTCGTACACCGAGGCCACGAAAACCCGCGAAGCCCCACACCCTCCTTTGTCCGCCACCCAGCCAGAGTCTCTTCCCCGACGACGTCGTCCACAGCAACACCTCGACGTCCCTCATCCACCGTATCGGATGAGGATCTGTTGTCGATCTCGGTGTCCCGCCGGTTCAGCCACCCCATCCTCCACCTCCAAGGAGCTTCCCCGATGTTCCCCTCGTCTTTCGTGCCACCTCCATTCCCACACCGCCGTCTTCACCTGCACCACCGAAAGAGCATCATCATCACCGTTTCCTGGGATGAAGCTGAGGCCTAATCGGCGCCACCAAAGAGGTTGTACACTAATCGCCGCATTTTCTTCTTGATTCGATCTCACAGTGCTGCCGGCACTCGGTCCCGAGCCGACACGGCACGGCTCCATCCACGGCGGCGTCGCCGACCACTTCCTCCACTGCGTCGCTCCCTCGGCGACGACGTCCACATCAGTAGGAGCAGCTACTTTAGCTCTCGCTCGTGCTGCTGCTCTGCTCTTGCTCTTGGTCCCCTGCTTGGTCTGCTCTTGCTATTGCTTGTGCTCACGCTGCTGCTCTCGCTCTTGATCTTGCTTGCGATGCTGCTCTGATTTAGCTACACTTCAGTCGCAGCGGGGAGGGGGGCTCGCCGGAGAGGTACCCAGTATCTATCTTAGGGTTCAGGGTGGAGGCGGTGGTCGCCGGCGGTGGTGGGGCGGTGGCGTGGGGATCGCCAGAGAAAAAGCTCGGCACGGGGGGGCTAGAGGGATGGCCGGGGCGGCGGCGGACTGGCGGTCGGGAGTGGTTTCGGGGCGGGCGGCGGGGGTGGCTGTTTGGCCGGTGGTGGCTGGCGGCTCAGGGTAGCCTCACCTGATGCTGCTACACGACCAGCTGCCCCGGTTCTCGCACACGCTACTGCTGCTGCTGCTACTGCTTGTCTACTACTAGTGCGTTCAGTTTCGACAGTAAAATTCAGTTTTGACAGTTAAGTTCAGTTTCGACAGTTAAATTCAGTTTCGACAGTTAAGTTCAGAGATGAGCGGCTGATGTATTTTACATCTAGCACTTTGTAGTTATGTATTTTACGTCATCTATTGGAGATGCTATTAGAATTCCACTCAGGTTAACGTTGTCTCTCTTGTCCAGCTTCAGCCTCGGCGTCGTACAACTCACCGGAGCTGCTCCAACGACGAAACCCTCCATCACAGCGGAGCGGTACCCGGGGATCCATCCCCAGACGCCTAAGATCTTCTTCCCCTCCTCCGACAGCCAAGTTAGCCGGAGCATCCTCACCGACCAACCCAATCATGCTGAGATCGACATGGCTTCGCCAAAGAGGTTGTACACTTGTGGTTTGACTTAATCTCACCATGCTTCTTTGCATCATGTGATCTTCCAATTCTTGTGAATCAGACACCCAGATTGGCAGAAATCCTGTGTTTTTAAACTCTCTGTTATGCACGTGAATTCCTATCCTATTCCTGTCTATTTCCTATCCCTGCATTGTTAGAATCCTCAAATTCAAACAAGCCATTACACAATTACTTCTGTTACAGATATGTGTCAAACAAAACCTTGTGTGGTTTGTCCTGCTCCTGCTGCGCTGTGTTCCACCCCAGCTCAGCTGCTCCAATGACGGAAGGGTCCACCACAGCAGGGATCCGCTCTCCAGACTGTCTTTCGCCACCTCAGATCTTCTTCCCCGCCGCCGGCAGCCACGACAACTGCATTACCATCATCAACTCAGCAGATGACCTTGAGGACTACATGGGTCCGCAAGAGAGGTCGCACTCTTCCATGTCTGCTTACGTTATGCATCGCTTAATATGATGACATGCTACTTTATCGTCGTGTTCACCTATTAGACTCCGAGTCAGGTCCAAACTAATGCTGAAACTTGAGTTTTTAAATGGTTGTGGGGTACATATAGGGGCAGCAATCAGTACTATCTGTCTACTATCTGGTTAATCTCGGGTGTCTACTATGAGTTTCATGTTGGGTGCAAACAAACATTAAAGGAGACATTATCTGTATTTTTTAACTAAAGCTATTATCTGCCTGCTATCATTGGTTTTGGGTCTATCCACAATTTGCTACCATCACTCTGGATTTGTGCATGCACTCCTTACATAATCTCACTATGTTTTATTCCTATGCATGTCAGTTATTGTACACAATGGAACTGAACATGTAGAGCAAAAGAGACGAGCCTTGCGTGGCAATAAAATTTCATGCAGATGTTGCTCCATGGTGGGCGTAAAGGCAGCCCCCCCCCTGCACCCATTTCGGATCGTAATCAAGAGGAAGATAACTGTTCTGAGGGGGATTCAGAAGGAGAAGACCACTCCTATTTACCCCTCAGGTCTTTGCTCTAACTTGGCATGCTGATGTTGGTAATATCATGCATATGGTGCCTTGCATTGCTTACTGTATACATCAAATATGTCATCTGCTTAGTTTAGACATGCTTTGTGTCAATGCCATTTGTTTTGTTTCTTTATCGTATATGTGAATCATGCAATGCCATCTTGTTTAGCCAGGCATCATATATGTGAATTTTGCAATGTCACCCTAGTTAGCCAGTCATCTTATATGTGAATTATATCATGCCATCATTTTTTTACGTGTTAAATTTGTCAACAATTTTAGTACATTCAATTACTCTTCCTGTGCATCAGCCATTTGGCACGGTCATGGAAAAATCTGAAGTGGAAACAAGGTCGTCAGAGCAGACAATGCTATCTGATGAAGCGCGTGTCTTGCTGGTTACGGATAGCTCCTCAGAGGAGGATTCAGAGACAGATGACAAGTCCTATCCCCCCCCTCCGAGGTGCATGCTCTAACATGGCAGGGTTTTGTTGCTCATATCGTGCATACGGTATCTTGCATTGCTATGTCATTTGCTTAGTTTAGACATGCTTTATGTGAATGCCACCTGTGTAGTGTCTAATTACCATATATTTGAATTATGTGATGCCATCTTGTTGCAAGACATTATATATGTTAATTATGCAATGTTATCTTGTTGCAAGGCATTATATATGTGAATTATGCAATGCCATGTTGTTTAGCCAAGCGTCATATACTTGAATTATATCATGTTGTCCTTTTTATGTATTTCTTGTTGCATTTGTCGACAATGTTTGTATATTCAACTGCTCTTCCTGTGCATCAGCCATTTGAATTGGTGATGGAGAAATTTGGAGTGAAACCAAGGTCTTCAGAGCAGACAATGCTACCTGCTGAAGCAGATATCTTGCTGGTTACAGATAGCTCTTCAGAGGAGGATTCAGAGGCAGATGACCAATCCTATTATCCCCCTGAGGTGTATGCTCAAACTTGGCAGGGTTATATTACTCATATCATGCATATGTTGTATTGCAATGCTTAGTTTTTACATCATATACACAATATTGAATGCCATCTCCTTAGTTGACACATCATATATGCGATTGCCTCTGCTCACTTGCTTAGTATATAAATCATATATTTGAATTATATCATGCCAAGATGTTTACATAGACAGCATGTATCTGAATTATGGCATGCCAACCCATTTTCTAAAGACATAATATAGTTATATCATCTCATCCTGTTTACATAGTCATCATATTTTGAATTATTCATTCTATTCGTGAATTATATCATGCCATCATATTTCCATCAACGGCATGTTTGTGATTTATGGCATGCCAACCACTTTAATAGACACATCGTATAGTTATTTCATGTCATCTTGTTTACATACTCATCATATTTTTAAGTATGTCATTCTATCCTGTTTAGTTAGCCATCATACATGTGAAATTGTGTCATGCTATCCTGTTTAATTAGCTATCATATATGTGAAATTATGTCCTGCTATTTTGTTTGGTTAGACAACATAAATGTGAATTATTTCATGCCCTGTTTTCTTCCCTACTATCCATTGCACCTGTCTATCTTACAATGTATGTACATTCAATTACTTTTCTTGTTTATCAGCCATTTCAATTGGAGGGGGCGATGGCAGTATCTGTGGGAGTAAAAACACGGTCTTCAGAAAAGATCGTGCTACCTGTCGATGCAGATAGAACCACGGTTGTACTTGCCCAAGAACCAGCCCCACCACACATAACCCAGACTCACGCAGATTGTACCCCTACCCAGTTGGACAGAGAACGAGCTACACCCCTTCTAACCCCAACCCCAGCAGATAGTAACCCAGTTCCAGTTGACACAACACCGTCTCCACCACAGAGCACCCGAACACGAGCAGTTAGTAAGCCCACTGCAGTGCCCAAAGCACGAGGACCACCACTCTGAACCCCAAGTCAACACTTAAATCAGAAGAAGAATTGTTCTCGGGTCAGGTTCCGTAGCTATTGTTCATACTACATTGCTCTTGCATCGCTGTATTTAGTCATACCAACTAATTTCAAATTTGAATGATGCAATTGAAACTCCAATGGCGCAACAGGTATGTTTTAAACCTGTTTCTTTAACGTGTTTGCTATTGTAACTTGCTCTATGTTGATTTCAGTCTCGATTGAATAAACAGTTATGTTCTCATGCCATGCACATTACAAGTGTTGTTATTGGTGTGTAGTTTCCCACACTTATATTATGTCTATGTTGCTTTGTCTTAAATAGATATGATTTGAACTGTATATATCTTGATTTGGCAACATAAACTAGAATGATATAGACCATACAGTGACCATACTACATAGATATATGTTTGTTTCATGTTGTTATCCTATCCACCTTACTACTGAACTGGTTTACCAAAATGAGTTTCATATACTACATTGTAAACCTGTGATGTGTATGTTTGTTTCTCTTTTAGAACGCGGATAAAATATTGGAGAAGAGTACCCCGTTATGCAATGGTAAAGGAAGTAATGCAGATAAGGTTCAAGATAGTGAGACATCCCTGTTGGTCTCCAAGAAAGCTGATAAAAATATATTGAAGACACTGAGACAACCCCAAAGTACTGTCTTGATGTAGTGTTCGAGTTACTGGCTACTACTGCTTGCACCAGCTCTTCGAACTAGCTGCCTGAATTAGTTCGGCTTCTTGAGTCTCAACTTCAAGTTGAAAGACATCGATCAGATGTTATGCGACAGGAAGCCGAAGGACTGAGGAAGTCCCTGCAGAATTCAGATGCATACTTCCTGGTGCAACAGCAAGTGCTGGAGGATTTAAGCGCCAAACAAGAGAATGTTAATAAGCTTGCTAAGCATCTTGCCAGCATTATGGGTACCCAGGATATTGTTTCTTGAGATCTTCTGAAGTGGTTTCAGTTCTGGACTTGTTTTGTTGCGGCGTTTATTTGCGCTGGTCACCAACTTTGACAACCAGTGTATATGATATGCTGCTTTGTTCCCTATATTTGCACTGGTGGCGAACTTTGATGCCCAGTGGATGTAATATGTGTAATAGCCGTGATAGCCTAGCGTAAGTTGCTTGCTTATTTATTTCCTTGTTGTCTTGTTTATTTGTTTGCTTGTAGTCAGTGCAGTTCTTTTTCCGCGGTTTGCTAGTGGCCGCAATAACCTATTTTTTAAAACTAGGCCACAATAACCATGGGCTACATATTTACTGTAGTTACCATGGGCCTCGTACGGGCTGTACAAACAATGGGCCTTCTAAGGGCCATAGAAACAATGGGCCTTCTACGGGCCGTAGCATTAATGGGCCTTCAACGTGTCGTATGATCAATAGGCCAAACATGGGCCAATAACAGACCGCATTATGGGCCGTAAACGGGATAGATTTGGAATCGTCCGTTCATGGGCCGACAATAAATGGGTCGTCATTAATCGGCCGTATTTGATGACGCTATGAAAACGGCCCAACAGATTAACAGGCTGCAAACGGGCCGATTGTAACCGTGGGCTGAATTTGGCCCACAAGCAGAAAAGGCCAATAACGGGACGTAAGTAACCGAATGCTGGAAATGAGCCCAAGAATAAATGGGCCCTGAGAAGGCCAAAAGATAACACGAGTTGGAAACGGCACAATGGAATAATGGGCCATTAATGGGTAAAAGGGGTACACTATTCATTGCGGGCCAGATTCACCACGGGCCATTAATGGGCCAAGAGTTACAAATGGCCTCGTATGGGCCGAAAGACATCATGGGCCATACATGGGCCGGAAGTTACAACGGGCTGGAATCATATTGGCCGGCCCAAATAAAGCTACTGGGCTTAATTCCGTAGGCCGTAACAGGCCTTGAGTTAGCGGGTCGTAAATGGGCTATATACGAACAGGCCATTAACAGGCTTTCCGTGGGCTGGCCCGTTACCTTTTGACCAAGTCAAGCGGGATGGCCTTTTCACCGGAATGGGCCTCTGTTGGGCCGTGCCACATGTCGACGTATCATAGGTTCCTCCTGTCCAATGAATGGATGACATCTGTCCCAACGGTGAGCCAACACATGTTTCCTCCGGCCAATGAGAATTTTACACGTGGAAATCCTCATTGGTCCAGGCCGTTAGCAGGTTATCGGATCCAAAAACGGACCCGATGGCTTAACGGCGACCTGTTATGATGGATGACATGTGTCGGTCACCCTTGACGAAAGCACTTCCATGACGCGTGATTTATCGTCATGGAAGTGGACACTTCCGTGATGATAATTTTGGTAATGTCATAGAGCACTTCTACGACAGCACAGGTATGACTATCTTGATTCCGTCGTAAAATTGTCATGGATGTACATGCATGACAGAAAACGTGACCTACTGTGACAAACATGTATCATCACGGAAGTGTCTTTTTTTTGTAGTGATAGAGTGGAGATCCACGCGAGGGAGACGGATCTCTCAGTGGTGTACACCATCGACCCAACCGTGGTGGACGACTACATCAACAACGTTGAGCAGTTGCTTGCTCGAGACAAGTACAAGGTGGTCGGCATCGACCTCCAGTACACTGCCGGTCATCCCGGCATAGATCAGAAGGTTGTCGTCGCCCAGTTTTGCGTGCGCCATCACGTCCTCATCTACCAGTACTGCATGGCCATAGAGTCTTGCGACCGTTTCAACAGGTTTGTCAATAGCACCGACTACAAGTTCGCCACGGTGGAAACCATCGATGATGTAAAAGCGCTCAGTGTTACGGGCTTGGCCTGGAAGAACCTTGTCGAAATCCGTGACCACTACAGGGTCTGGGGCAGCACGAAGGACTCCCTGGTCGAACTCGCCTTGGCCATCATCGACCCCTACTACAAAAAGATGAACCAGGATGCCCAGAGAACAAGTCCCCTATCTTGGCACAGGGCCTGGATGCGGCAACTAGATGAACCTCACCTCAGGTTCATAGCCAAGAGCGTGTACACATGCTACGAGATGCACAGGCAGATCGTTGACATGAGGAAGTGCCTCGATACCCAAATCGACGAGCCCGGATCGAGCCACAAGCAGAGCAAGCATCACAAGAAGTAGATGGTGATCTAATGATCATTTATGCTAGTTAATCATGCATGTAACATATAGTTTACTTTATTGGTGTGTGGAAATGTCATGTGTGTAGTAGCCACCTATGTAATTATGCATGTAATAGTTTACTTTGGTGTGTACAAATGCCATGGTTGTAGTAGCCACCTATGTAAGTGGATGTTTAATTTGGTTATGCAACCATGTCCTTATAAGTGTGTATATATATATGTTCTTGTTCTGTATGCAATTCTATCGCACAACACACACGTCTTATTAGCAGCAACCGTCTGTGTTATTATCGGTCTTCACACACATTTCTGATTACATACCTGTTTGCCGCGTATCACACACATCTTGTTATATTGAACCGTTTATGTTCTCTTGTCTCAACACAAACAGTTCATCCGAGTGAACCGCATGTCGTATATCGCACACACCTTGATCTGGCTGACCATTTCTTTTGTGTTGCCTAATCACAAACAGATCATCCGAGTGAACCGTATGTTGTATATTGCACACACCTCCATTTGGCTGCCCGTTTCTTTTGTTCCTCCTCATCGCAAACAGTTAATTGAACTAAACCATATGCCTTGCATCGCACACGCAACTAAAATATGAACCGTGTTTGATGCATCCTCCATCACAAATGTTTTGCACCCTTTTTGACGGGTTTTTTACACCACCGTTTGCGATTATTGCATCGCATACAGTTTCGTCGAAGGGTCTCTGATCGTAGTGTCGCGTTAGCAGCATCCTGCAGTAGTGTATCACTGGTTAAATGAAGAAATGTTTTTTTCTCGGGTATCCTAGTTTAGTTCCCATCAAGATAATCATGATGCTTCTGTTTGTTGGTGTACTTTTCATTAATTCTTATTGACAATTGAGATGTTGTTTATCTTGTACCACTACCAAAACAAAGTAACAACACTATATCCCTTTTTTATATTTTTGCAAACAGCGATGCGTATCTCCATACCCGGGCATTTCTTCCTCAATTTTAGTGGAACTGCACAAAATTGGATGGCCATTGTTCTTCCGCCTCACTGTCCTCTGCCACATGGTTCTTCCTTCCTCGAGCTTGATTACTGAGAAGAAGCAGACCACAGTGAGGATTTGTCGAACTTCATAGGTGCCTCACCCAAACTTGATGCCAAATGGATGACGCATCACCATGATGACCTATCGATGCTCATGGTTGCATCGGCTGGTGAAGCTGATCGATTTTCAATGAAAAACAAGTTGTCTTAGATCAGTGCTCTTTGCTTGTTACCCACAAAGATGTTATCCTTCATCAGTTCACCTTGGTTGCATTGGAGATGCAGTCGTCTTTCACATTGGTGCAATTTAATCACACAATTGGCTATGAACCAAATGTTTCCTCGAAGAAGGATCGACATTGGTACTAAGAGCATAAGTTTTGTGTTGATTTCTAAGCCTTCTCACAACTTTGTCTTCGGCTCCCTGTAATTTTATTTGTCTAGCTATTAACTTTGATTAAAAAATAGTGTGGACGAAAAACCCGAATGGACATAGTAGCCCTCCATTTTTATTTACTCTGCATATTAGATTTGACTGAAGTCAAACTTTGTAAAGTTTGACCAAGTTGAGGCCGAACACAACAAACCATAATTATTGAGAGAGGGCAACTTTACATACTCTCGAACCTTTCCGATAATTGAAATTAAAATTCTTTATTTGTACACACTCTCACACGTTTTCGATAGTTTGGCGCATGTGTGGTTGTTCACTTAATGGAGGGTAGTGTGCCGCACGTGAAGGGCAGGAAGTGCGACCAGGACGCGTGGATCGTTAGTTCATCGTAAGTAGTAGTTTTCTTCACTGGTACGTTAAATAAAGAGTTTCATTTCGTACTTACACAATTTAAAATGATTGTTATGAAGAGAATAAGAAAACCACTCCACTATATATTAGTAGTATACACGAGTACTATATGGACGCAGCTTCATTGACTTAGTGCACCTGCCTTTGGGTGTATGACAGGTGGGCCGAACATGTGGCTGGCCCACCTGTCATACAGCCAAAGGCAGGTACAGTTAAGGCACCGGAGCTCAGTCCGTACTATATATGTAGTACTCCCTCCGTTCCCAAATATATGTCTTTCTAGAGATTCTAACAAGCAACTACATACAGAGCAAAATGAGTGAATCTACACTCTAAAATATGTCTATATACATCTGTATGTTGTAGTCCATTTGAAATCTCTGAAAAGACATATATTTAGGAACAGAGGGAGTACTATATAAGCTGGAGCCTCAGCGCTTGTTCGCTAGGGTTTGCACTCTCGTCGCACTACATATATATATACACGCTGGAGGTTCAGCGTTCCTTTGCTAGGGTTTGCTATATTCATAGTCTCTCACCCTCTTCACTAGATCTAAACAAGACTGTGTGCTACCTCTTGAGCATGCGTTGGTTTTCCATTGAAGAGGAAAGGGTGATGCAGCAAAGTAGCGTAAGTATTTCCCTCAGTTTTTGAGAACCAATGTATCAATCCAGTAGGAGACAACGTGCAAGTCACCTAGTACCTGCACAAACAATCAAGAACCTTGCAACCAACGCGATAAAGGGGTTGTCAATCCCTTCACGACCACTCGCAAAAGTGATATCTGATAAAGATAGTAAGGTAAATATTTTTGGTATTTTTGTTGTATAGATTGGAAAGTAAAGATTGCAAAATAGTAAACGAGATGCGATGTAAATAAAGGAGATGCAATATAATAAGAAAGAGACCCGGGGGCCATAGGTTTCACTAGTGGCTTCTCTCAAGATAGCATACATTACGGTGGGTGAACAAATTACTGCCGAGCAATTGATAGAAAAGTGCATAATTATGAAGACATCTAAGGCAATGATCATGAATATAGGCATCACGTCCGTGTCAAGTAGACCGAAACGATTCTGCATCTACTACTATTACTCCACACATCGACCGCTATCCAGCATGCATCTAGAGTATTAAGTTCATAAGAACAGAGTAACGCATTAGGCAATATGACATGATGTAGAGGGATAAACTCAAACAATAGATATAAACCCCATATTTTTATCCTCGATGGCAACAATACAATACATGCCTTGCTGCCCCTAGTGTCACTGGGAAAGGACACCGCAAAATTGAACCCAAAGCTAAGCACTTCTCCCATTGCAAGAAAGCTCAATCTAGTTGGCCAAACTAAACCGATAATTCGAAGAGACTTGCAAAGATATCAAATCATGCATATAAGAATTCAGAGAAGAACCAAATAATATTCATAGATAATCAAGTTCATAAATCCACAATTCATCGAATCTCGGCAAACACACCGCAAAAGAGTATTACATCGAATAGATCTCCAAGAACATCGAGGAGAACTTTGTATTGAAGATCAAAGAAAGAGAAGAAGCCATCTAGCTAATAACTATGGACCCGAAGGTCTGTGGTAAACTACTCACACTTCCTCAGAGAGGCTATGGTGTTGATGTAGAAGCCCTCCGTGATCGATCCCCCCTCCGGCAGATCGCCGGAAAAGGCCCCAAGATGGGATCTCACGGGTACAGAAGGTTGCGGCGGTGGAAAAGTGGTTTCGTGGCTCCCCCTGATGTTTTTAGGGTATAAGAGTATATATAAGCGAAGGAAGTACGTCGGTGGAGCTACGAGGGGCCCACGAAGGTGGGGGCGCGCCTACCCCCCTGGGCGTGTCCTCCTGCCTCGTGGCCGCCTCGTGGCATTCCAGACTTCAACTCCAAGTTTTCTGGTTTACTTTCTATCCAAGAAAGATCATCACGAAGGTTTAATTCCGTTTGGATTCTGTTTGATATTCCTTTTTAGCGAAACACTAACATAGGCAAAAAAACAGAAACTGGCACTAGGCCTCCGGTCAATAGGTTAGTCCCAAAAAGTAATATAAAAGAGCATATTAAAGCCCATTAAACATCCAAAACAGATAATATAGTAGCATGGAACAATCAAAAACTATAGATACGTTGGAGACGTATCAAGCATCCCCAAGCTTAATTCCTGCTCGTCCTCGAGTAGGTAAATGATAAAAATCGAATTTTTGATGTGGAATGCTACCTAACATAATTATCAATGTAATTTTCTTTATTGTGGCATGAATGTTCGATCTGAAAGATTCGAGACAAAAGTTTAATATTGACATAAAAATAATAATACTTCAAGCATATCAAAGTAATTATGTCTTCTCAAAATAACATGGCCAAAGAAAGTTCATCCCTACAAAATCATATAGTTTGGCTATGCTCCATCTTCGCCACACAAAATTCTCAATCATGCACAACCCAGATGACAAGCCAAGCAATTGTTTCATACTTTAGTATTCTCAAACATTTTCAACTTTCACGCAATACATTAGCGCGAGTCATGGACATAGCACTATAGGTGGAATAGACTGGTGGTTGTGGAGAAGACAAAAAGGAGGAAGATGGTCTCACATCAACTAGGCGTATCAATGGGCTATGGAGATGCCCATCAATAGATATCAATGTGAGTGAGTAGGGATTGCCATGCAACAGATGCACTAGAGCTATAAATATATGAAAGCTCAACAAAAGAAACTAAGTGGGTGTGCATCCAACTTGCTTGCTCACGAAGACCTAGGGCATTTTGAGGAAGACCATCGTTGGAATATACAAGCCAACTTCTATAATGAAAAATTCCCACTAGTAAATGAAAGGGACAAAATAAGAGAGTCTCTATCATGAAGATCATGGTGCTACTTTGAAGCACAAGTGTGGGAAAAAGGATAGTAGCATTGTCCGTTCTCTCTTTTTCTCTCTTTTTTTAGGCCTTCTCTTTTTTTAGCCTTTCTCTCCTTTTTCATTTATTTCCTCACATGGGACAATGCTCTAATAATGAAGATCATCACACTTCTATTTACTTACAACTCAAAAATTACAACTCGATACTAGAACAAAATATGACTCTATATGCATGCCTCCATTGGTGTACCGGGATGCGCAATGAATCAAGAGTGACATGTATGAAAAAATTAAGAATGGTGGCTTTGCCACAAATACGGTGTCAACTACATGATCATGCAAGGCAATATGACAATGATGGAGCGTGTCATAATAAACGGAACGGTGGAAAGTTGCATGGCAATGTATCTCGGAATGGCTATGGAAATGCCATAATAGGTAGGTATGGTGGCTTTTCTGAGGAAGGTAAATGGTGGATTTATGGTACCGGCGAAAGTTGCGCGGTACTAGAGAGGCTGGCAATGGTGGAAGGATGAGAGTGTGTATAATCCATGGACTCAACATTAGTCATAAAGAACTCACATACTTATTGCAAAAATCTACAAGTCATCAAAAACTATGCACTACGCGCATGCTCCTAGGGGGATATATTGGTAGGAAAAGACCATCGCTCGTCCCCGACCGCCACTCATAAGGAAGACAATCAAAGAAACACCTCATGCTTCAAATTTGTTACACAACGGTTACCATACGTGCATGCTACGGGACTTGCAAACCTCAACACAAGTATTTCTCAAATTCACAATTAATTCACTAGCATGACTCTAATATCACCATCCTCATGTCTCAAAACAATCATGAAGTATCTAACTTCTCATAGCATTCAACGCACTTCATATGAAAGTTTTTGTTATACCCATCTTGGATGCCCATCATATTAGGACTAGTTTTATAACCAAAGCAAATTACCATGCTGTTGTAAAAGGCTCTCAAAATGATATAAGTGAAGCATGAGAGATCAATAATTTCTATAAAATAAAACCACCACCGTGCTCTAAAAATATATAAGTGAAGCACTAGAGCAAAATTATCTAGCTCAAAAGATATAAGTGAAGCACCTAGAGTATTCTAATAAATTCCTATTCATGCGTGTCTCTCCCAAAAGGTGTGTACAGCAAGGATGATTGCATTAAACTAAAAGGCAAAGACTCAAATTATACAAGACGCTCCAAGAAAAACACATATCATGTGGTGAATAAAAATATAGCCTCAAGTAAAGTTACTGATAGACGAAGACGAAAGAGGGGATGCCTTCCGGGGCATCCCCAAGCTTAGGCTTTTGGTTGTCCTTGAATTTTACCTTGGGGTGCCTTGGGAATCCCCAAGCTTAGGCTCTTTCCACTCCTTATTCCATAATCCATCAAATCTTTACCCAAAAACTTGAAAACTTCACAACACAAAACTCAACAGAAAATCTCATGAGCTCCGTTAGTATAAGAAAATAAACCACCACTTTAGGGTACTGTAATGAACTCATTATTTATTTATATTGGTGTTAAACCTACTATATTTCAACTTCTCTATGGTTCATACCCCCCCCCCCCCCGATACTACTCATAGATTCATCAAAACAAGCAAACAACACACGAAAAATAGAATCTGTCAAAACAGAACAATCTGTAGCAATCTGACTAAATCGAATACTTCTGGAACTCCAAAAATTCTACCAAATTAGGAAGATCAGGGTAATTTGAATATTAATCTACTGCAAAAAGAATCAGGGAAAAAGCTCTTTTCTGTGATTTATTAAAATTATTTTCGTGAGCACAAAGTTTCTGTCTTTTTCAGCAAGAACAAACAACTATCATCCAAGAAGATCCTAAAGGCTTTACATGGCAAAAACACTAATTAAAACATAAAAAACACAATCATAACAGTAGCATGATGAATTATTTATTACTAAACAGGAACAAAAAGTAAAGAACAAAAATAAAATTGGGTTGCCTCCCAACAAGCGCTATCGTTTAACGCCCCTAGCTAGGCATAAAAACAAGAATAGATCTAGGTAGTGCCATCTTTGGTATGCAATCCATAAGTGGCTCTCATAATAGATTCATAAGGCAATTTAATTTTCTTTCTAGGAAAGTGTTCCATGCCTTTCCTTAACAGAAATTGGAATTTAATATTTCCTTCTTTCATGTCAATAATTGCACCAATCGTTCTAAGGAAAGGTCTACCAAGAATAATAGGACATGTAGGATTGCAATCTATATCAAGAACAATGAAATCTACGGGCACATAATTCCTATTTGCAACAATAAGAACATCATTAATCCTTCCCCTAGGTTTCTTAATGGTGGAATCCGCAAGATGCAAATTCAAAGAACAATCATCAAATTCACGGAAACCTAGCACATCACACAAAGTTTTTGGAATCGTGGAAACACTAGCACCCAAATCACATAAAGCATAGCATTCATAATCTTTAATCTTAATTTTAATAGTAGGTTCCCACTCATCATAAAGTTTTCTATGGATAGAAACTTCTAGTTCAAGCTTTTCTTCACGGGATTGCATTAAAGCATCAACGATATGTTTAGTAAAAGCTTTATTTTGATTGTAAGCATGAGGAGAATTTAACACGGATTGCAGCAAGGAAATACAATCTATCAAAGAGCAATTATCATAATTAAATTCCTTGAAATCCAAAATAGTGGATTCATTGCTATGTAAAGTTTTGACCTCTTCAATCCCACTTTTATCAATTTTTGCATCAAGATCTAAAAACTCTGAGTCATTGGGACGCCTTTTAAATAAAGTTGACCCATCTCCAGTCCCATCTTTATCAAGATTCATATTGGAAAACAAAGATTTAATAGGAGACACATCAATTACTTTTAGATCTTCATCGTTATTATCATTTAAATCTTCCGGTTTAGCGGCCATCTTATTAACTAGGGTGGCTTGCTTATCCGAAATTTGGCTTACTAAATTTTCAAGATGAGCAAACTGAGATTTCAAACCATAAAATTCCTTAGACATATCATCGAGCTCTTTATTCATGTACTCCATAAAACTTTTTTGTTCTTTAAGCTCGTTTCTGAAGAAATTATTATGCCCAAATTGCAAAGACATAAAGCTTCTAACGTTATTTTCAATTTCTTCCAACCTTCTGAGGTGAGGATCAACGCCTTTTGGCAGATTCATCGTGACAAACAATCAATCCAACACACAAGCACACAAGAAGCAAGCAAAAAGAGATGAACGGAAAAGGGGCGAAGAAAAGGCAAAGGTTTTCGAAAATCGTTTTAGAAGTGGGGGAGAGAAAAACGAGAGGTGAATGGCAAATAATGTAATGCGAGCGAGAAGAGTTTATGATGGGTACTTGGTAGTGTTGACTTGGCGTAGATCTCCCCGGCAACGGCACCAGAAATCCTTCTTGCTACCTCTTGAGCATGCGTTGGTTTTCCCTTGAAGAGGAAAGGGTGATGCAGCAAAGTAGCGTAAGTATTTCCATCAGTTTTTGAGAACCAAGCTGTCAATCCAGTAGGAGACAACGCGCAAGTCACCTAGTACCTGCACAAACAATCAAGAACCTTGCAACCAACGCGATAAAGGGGTTGTCAATCCCTTCACGGCGACTTGCAAAAGTGAGATCTGATAAAGATAGTAAGGTAAATATTTTTGGTATTTTTGTTGTATAGATTGGAAAGTAAAGATTGCAAAATAGTAAATGAGATGCGATGTAAATAAAGGAGATGCAATATAATAAGAAAGAGACCCAGGGCCATAGGTTTCACTAGTGGCTTCTCTCAAGATAGCATACATTACGGTGGGTGAACAAATTACTGCCAAGCAATTGATAGAAAAGTGCATAATTATGAAGACATCTAAGGCAATGATCATGAATATAGGCATCACGTCCGTGTCAAGTAGACCGAAACGATTCTGCATCTACTACTATTACTCCACACATCGACCGCTATCCAGCATGCATCTAGAGTATTAAGTTCATAAGAACAGAGTGACGCATTAGGCAAGATGACATGATATAGAGGGATAAACTCAAACAATATGATATAAACCCCATCTTTTTATCCTCGATGGCAACAATACAATACATGCCTTGCTGCCCCTAGTGTCACTGGGAAAGGACACCGCAAGATTGAACCCAAAGCTAAGCACTTCTCCCATTGCAAGAAAGATCAATCTAGTAGGCCAAACTAAACCGATAATTCAAAGAGACTTGCAAAGATATCAAATCATGCATATAAGAATTCAGAGAAGAACCAAATAATATTCATAGATAATCAAGTTCATAAATCCACAATTCATCGAAGCTCGGCAAACACACCGCAAAAGAGTATTACATCGAATAGATCTCCAAGAACATCGAGGAGAACTTTGTATTGAAGATCAAAGAGAGAGAAGAAGCCATCTAGCTAATAACTATGATCGATTCCCCCTCCGGCAGATCACCGGAAAAGGCCCCAAGATGGGATCTCACGGGTACAAAAGGTTGCGGCGGTGGAAAAGTGGTTTCATGGCTCCCCATGATGTTTTTTGGGTATAAGAGTATATATAGGCGAAGGAAGTACGTCGGTGGAACTATGAGGGGCCCACGAGGGTGGGGGCGCGCCTACCCCCCTGGGCGTGCCCTCCTGCCTCGTGGCCGCCTCGTGGCTTTCCAGACTTCAACTCCAAGTCTTCTGGTTTGCTTTCAGTCCAAGAAAGATCATCGCGAAGGTTTAATTCCGTTTGGATTCCGTTTGATATTCCTTTTCTATGAAACACAAAAATAGGCAAAAAAAACGGAAACTGGCACTGGGCCTCCGGTTAATAGGTTAGTCCCTAAAAGAGTATAAAAGAGCATATTAAAGCCCATTAAACATCCAAAAAAGATAATATAATAGCATGGAACAATAAAAAATTATAGATACGTTGGAGACGTATCACTGCGTTGGCCTTTGTCTCTCTCTCTCTCCCCCCTCAGCTGGTGAAGGAGCCGTCTGGATCCCGTCGCACCGGGAAGGGGAGGAGGTGCAGCGTTCACTCTATCGCCTTCAGTGTGGGAGGCAATCCACTGTCGGATGCGCTGTTCTCTTTCACCCAGCGCCTATGTGGGAGGGCCACCGACCCCTTCTTCCTCGCTGTCGTACGTAGTGTGGGCAGATCTGGCCTCCTACCACACGCCTAGCCACATCCCGACGACCCTAAGGTATAGGTTTCTTTGAAACCATCATTGCTCTAGTTGCATGCAGATCTTTTTCGATTCTGTAGTCGAATTTAGATCTTGGTTCAAAGAGGGAAGAAGGGTGCGATTGGGTGGAGCATGAATCTAGGACATGGTTCAATGAGGAAAGGAGGGAGGGAAAGTAGTATAGACTGGCTATCCAGCCGCTTTGTTGGTCAAAAGGGGGAAAAAGGGATAACCCAGTACACACATCTGTAAGGAACCGATCTCTTTGTTGAAAAGGGAAAGAAACTGGGGGGTCGGGTAGTTTGTGCAGAACTAGATTTGCTGCCCTCACATAGGAAAAAGGTTCAAAGAGAACAAATATGGGACCAACGCAGATATGTTGCTTGGCAACATACTCTGCATCACCCATTTATATCTGTGGACGCACATGGTGCTGGCATGTCCCATGTCCCATATAAGTATTTTTCTGTTGTTAATCTAAGAATGCTGCTGGAAAATTGAAGCAATGCCACTATTAAAAGTAAATTATATTTTTAACGAATGTTGTTTAAAGAGAATGTCTCTGTTAATAGGAATCAATGCAACCGTTTTAGGAATGCTAATGTCCTACTTTGTTTTCCATCAAGATAAGTTAGATGCTGCTTTTTGTCGCCGTTTGTTTCATCCTACTCTATTGGCCAGTAATTGTTTCCTTTTTGCCTCTGTTAAAACATGGATATCTACTCGACTTGTTGCTATAGCAAACTTAAATGTCACACCGGCAACTTTGCTTGATTTCAGTGCAACTGCACAAAACGAGATTGGATTTCCTATTCGTGTTGGTAGATTCATATTTTCTCTTGTTCGTCTCATGAAAGGTCAGTACAGGCCTTCATCCACATGATTGTGCAATGTGCTTTGAGATGCCATGCTACTTGTATTGGTATTGTTTTAAATAAATGTTGAATTGAAGCTATTGTATGGCTGTCTTTTCCCATTAAGTAGCGAACAAAAATGGGGCCAACCCAGACATGATGCTTGTTGCTTTGTTACAACAAACTCTGCATCACACCTTTTATAAGTAGATGGAAGCACATGGTGTTGTTGCGCTCACTCTCCCCTTGAACTGTTTATGCTTTTTGTTAATCTAATGCCGCTGGTAAAATTAAGCAATGCCACTCTCAGAATTAACTACTGAATCTTAGTTCAAAACTGCAACACTTGTTAGGGATTGGCGGGATTACCATTTTGTGGCCGCATGTTTCATCCTCCTTTATTAGCCAGTAATTGATTCCTTTTTTGCCTCTGTTAAAATAGGGATATCTATTCAACTTGTTGCTATTGCGACATTTTGCTTCGCTACGCGAAACACTTTTGTTTTAAGAGTGTTTTGTGCAGTTCAACTTGAATGCCACACCAGCGACTTTGCTTAATTTTGGTGGAACTGCACAAAAGGATATCGGATTTCCATATATGTGTTGGGATTTGTTTCAAGTCCTCCTCGCGAGTTGTTTCAAATCTTGGTCAAGAAAGGTCAGTACCGAGTTTCATCCACATGATGCTGCAGTGTGCTTTGAGATGTTGTGCTACTTGTATTGGTACTGTTTTGGACAAATGTTGAATCGAAGCTATTGAACTGCTGTCTTTTACCATTAAGCGAGCAAAAATTGTTCCAACCCAGACATGATGCTTGTTTCTTTGTTACAACAAAACTCTGCATCACCCCCTTTATAAGTAGATGGAAGCACATGCTGTTGTTGCGCCCACTCTCCCCTGTATCTGTTTATGATTTTTGTTAATCTAATGCCGCTGGTAAAATTAAGCAATGCCACTCTCAGAATTAACTACTGAATCTTAGTTCAAAACTGCAACACTTGTTAGGGATCGGCGGGAGTACCATTTTTGTGGCCACATGTTTCACCCTCCTTTATTGGCCAGTAATTGATTCCTTTTTTGCCTCTGTTAAAACAGGGATATCTATTCAACTTGTTGCTATTGCGACATTTTGCTTGGCTACGTGAAACACTTTTGTTTTAAGAGTGTTTTGTGCAGTTCAACTTGAATGTCACACCGGCGACTTTGCTTAATTTTGGTTGAACTACACAAAAGGAGATCGGATTTCCATATATGTGTTGAGAGAGTTCGTTCAAATCCTCATCGCGAGTTGTTTCAAATCTTGGTCAACAAAGGTCTGTACCGACTTTCATCCACATGATGGTGCAGTGTGCTTTGAGATGTTGTGCTACTTTTATTGGTACTGTTTTGTATAAATGTTGAACTGAAGCTATTGAACTGCTGTCTTTTACCATTAAGTGAGCAAAAATTGTTCCAACCCACACATGATGCTTGTTTCTTTGTAACAACAAACTCTGCATCACCCCCTTTATAAGTAGATGGAAGCACATGGTGTTGTTGCGCCCACTCTCCCCTGGAACTGTTTATGCTTTTTGTTAATCTAATGCCGCTGGTAAAATTAAGCAATGCCACTCTCAGAATTGACTACTGAATCTTAGTACAAAACTGCAACACTTGTTAGGGATCGGCGGGAGTACCATTTCTGTTAGGGATCGGACGGAGTACATGTTTAAGAAATGTATTGTTGAGATAATGTCTCTGTTATTATATATCAGTTACAGTGTTTTACAAATGGTACTATCCTCTTTGTAGTTATTTCTACATGTTTAACCAAGGTATTGTTAAGATAATGTCTCTGTTAATATGAATCAGTCGCATTGTTTTAGGAATGGTACTTTTTTGCTTTGTCGTTCTTTATACATGTTGAAACAAGGCATTGTTAAGATAATGTCTCTGTTAAGATAAGGTAGATCAGTAGATGTTTTTCTTCTGGGAGTACAAGTCATCAACCATTATTTCTCATTAATTGTTTCCCTTAAACCTATTGTTTCTTACAGGGATATCAAAATTAAAGCTTGGTTTTATTTCGACTTTGATTTTAGTTGAACTACACAAAAGGAGCCAATGTGTCTAAGGCAAACTGTTGTATTAGTGGGTCCAGTTGGTCTTACCACTTTGCAGAAAGAAGCAGTCATTGTTTGTGCTACATTACAGAAGGAATGATCGAGAAGCTTTACAGAGTATTAGTAGACGCTGGTGACATGACTAGTCTGCAGAGAGCATGGGCAACTTAACAACATGTGGAGTGCAAAATTCACTCCACAAGGAAAGGTATGACCAAGTCAGTTGCCGGCACATCTGTAACAAACAAGGTCAGTATCGGCCTTCATCCACATGATTGTCCTTTGTTATGTTGTGCTACTTATATTGTTGTATTGTTCTGAATAAATGTTTAATTCAAGCTATTGTATTGCTATCTTTTCCTGTTAAAGATAATGAAGATGATTATAGTTGTAAGCGCATGTTTAATCAACTAGTACCACTATTATATTCATCACGCTTTTTCAGTATTTATGCACACAGGGATGCTGAGCTTGATTTTAGTGGAACTGCACAAAATATTCATATGGTTCGTGTCCTCCATAATACTTCAGCATGCACAATACATCGAATGGTTCTCTAATCATTGGTCGTCACCTTGAGCCACCGTACTATCTGTTTGAATGGAGCTGCCAACATCGGCCATTAAGAAGGGTAAGAAGAAAGACAAAGAGAGAGATTGGCTGCTATACTTGTGGTTCGGAGGAACACTGGGCAAACAAGTGCCCAAACAAGTACAAGAAGCCAGGACAGGACTCCAAGTCTATCAATGTCACCCTAAGCAACAATACTGGGGCATCTGGGTATGGTAATATGTTTACCGTACTTTTAGTTCGTTAGTCCACCGATTGGTGGGTTGACACTGGGGCCAATATTCATGTGTGTGCTGATGTGTCTTTGTTTTCTTGCAGCATATAAATACGAAATCCATAGGGATGCTCGGTTTGATTTTAGTGGAACTGCACAAAATGTTCAGATGGTTTGTGTCCTCCATAATACTTCATCATGCACAATACATCGAATGGTTCTCTAATCATTCATCATCACCTTGAGCCACCAGACTATCAGATGACAAAGTGATGACAAACCCTGCCCGTTCCACAATCATAGGCATTGCATCTTTTGAATGGGAAAAGCTTGTCAAAGTTTAATCATTGATGTTAGCAAGAAGACATTAGTTTAATATATTGGGATTGGAAAACCTTGTCAAATTTTGCTCATTGATGTTAGCCAGAAGACATGCATTTGATATTTTGAGTGGGACGCCCTTTGCTGTGAGCAACGTCGATCGTTTTTTCCTATTCATGTCTTCAGTTCAGAAGTAAATTTTTACGCTGCTCAGATGCATAGTCACATGAATGTTGACTTATGTAAGGTATTTTAAGAGTTTGTTCTGAATGTTTTCTATGTAATGCCAGGCCTTGTGAGCTTGATTGCAAAGTTGAGCTTGGAATGTTGTGGCATGCGGCATCACGAGCTGTTCACCGTGCCTCCTGAGAATAATGCTTCATATTGTTTTGCATGTTGATCTAATGCATGTGATTTGCATGTTAAGAAGATCATCCTCTTCTGTTGTTTCTGTGCTTAAGAAGTCCATTGTCTTATGTTTCATTCATAGCCTATACGACAACTCGGGTAGTTTAGAGGTGAAACCATATGGTCTTCCGATCAACTCATCATCTTAGGTCGTGATTGGATCGTTTTTTTCCAACCAAAACCGCTTGTAAAACTAATGCTTGTAATTGAAAGCAGATGGTCTTGGGCGAAGCGCTTGGTTGGTCGATTTTGACTAGTAAAATATACACTGGTATCTCAAATTACACGCGTAACTCGTCGGTTTTCGTTACAGACGTCGGGCCCTCAGTTTCATTACGCTTGTATTTTACGCGTTGTTTCCGATGACGAGTAAAATACACTTGTATCTTAATACATGTGTGAAACAATCCAGACCTCCCAAGCACGGCCTTACCGTTTCATGCCGTCTCAGTCTCTCGAAGGTGCTCATAGGTGTCCGATGATCCTGGCTTCCTGAATGAGCAGCGGGCGCTGTATCAGACCATCCGTAGGGCCGCGAGGTCCTCTCCGTCGTCCTTTGAGTTGTTGCACTCGCCGTGGCGCCGAGCATTGTCAACATGGTCAACGAACATGAGGATTCAGGAGATGACTTTATTTTGACTGGATGACAGTAGGGCCATAGCCGTACGTACGCAAGTTCCTACTTATTATATATATACAACTATAATTTTTTTTGCTTCCTCCTGGTTTCTTGACATCACGGTCCCACACCATCGTCAACCTATATTTAAACGAGAGAATTGCACAAGGAGCGGCCGACAGTTGGGACCCAGCAGCTCGAGCAGTATTTGTTCTTTTAGATGTAAGCGGAGTTTTTCTTGAGCGATGTTGTTGTTATTGTTCAGAGGAGCGGGGTATACTCTGGGCGGGCTATGGCCCGACTAGCCCAGGCTATTATTTTATGTCGACCAAATATCCAGCCTAGATATTATTTTTTCAAGGTGAAAATGGGAGCTATACTTTTTTGCGGAATACCCAACCCAGGACAATTTGTTATTCTCCGCTCCGCTAGACTGTAAATCTTTCCTATTAAGCCTAACAAGAAACTGGGCTTTAAGAAATAATAAATGGGATGTAATTATAAAAACTGGGCTGTAAATATACAGAAACGCACCAAGCAGGTAATTAGTTTCAAAAATATTATTGTTTGAATTTGGTAATTTTCATATCATTACTTATTGCGCGCGCTGTATTTTTTAGATTTTTACCTAATACAAATTCATTTTGAAATTATATTTAATCTGACTCGAAATTTTGGGATAGGTTTTTTTCAGATCCCATCAATTTTTGGTTGAATTCTGTTTTGAGAGGTTGGTTTATATTATTAATCGTTGTCCTGGCTAGAAAATGGGCTGTAATTTTAACAGACTGTAAATGGGTTGTAGTAAATTCCATTAGAATTCAAAAATGGGTTGGACACTATTACAAATCACAAATGGGCTATATGTTCTCTGCCACAGATGTGATGCTCACTTGTGGGCCTACTATTTTTTGAGAATTATAGTCAGTGACACATACGGAAGGCTTGTGGACCTACTAAGGCGTACGGAAGGCTTTGTAAACTTATAGTCAAGACACCATTCTAGCAGCTGCGGTCGTTGGATGTCCATCCAATGGTTGTAGTGCTTCTTCAATCTCGGATATTCTTGCTTCAGCCGTCCAAACCACCATCGGCGGTACTGCCTACTACCGCCTCCCGTGGCCGGCTGTGCTACCGCGCAGGCTTCACCGGCCAACTCTACTCCGAAACGCCGTCCAGGCCATTCCTCTACTCACCAACACCTCCTGTTCTTCACCGGCGACGGCAGCCTCACATCGCAGCCGAACCAGTGAACCCTCATACTCCCCTCCATGTCGGCATCCACTGTTGTGTCTTCGCTGGCTTCGGGTCGTTCCCTTCGTAATACTCGCCATCATTCACTGCATTAGCTCTCTCGGCACGGCGTGGTCGACTTTGTCAACAAACGACAGCCATCGGGGATAGAGATCCAGTGCCTTGCCCACATCAAGGCATGGTGTAACTAGCGGCCAGCTAGCCGTTGGATCAAGGGGGCGGCTCAGATGAGCATGTACGTGGATTGGCTGACAGTAGGGACGCACATGGCCCATGGCTGCATGCAGCAAGTGCCCCCGTATTATGCGAAAACAAATAATTTCTCCCCCTGACAGGTTAGACCCACCAGCTACATCTTCGCACGCAAGTAAGTGCTTCCTTTATTATGCGGAAATAAAAAGTTTCCTCTCCCTGACAGCTGGGACCCACCATCTTTATTATGATCCTTTTCGTGAAAATATAGATTATACCGAAGATCCTAAATTGTTTTCTTTTTATTCTAACTCGAAAAAGAAAAATAAAAAAACAGAAAACATCTTCGCACGCAAGAAAGTGCCACCTTATTACGCGAAAAATATTGATTCCCCCTGCTAGCTGGGACCCACCAGATTTGTATGCTGACTTGTGGGCCTACTAAGTTAACACGTATGTAGGGCTTTGTCAACTTAGTCAATAAACGATTCTAGCTACACTGATCGTTCGACGTTAATCCAACGGCCAAGCTGTGTCTTCAACCTCTGGTCTTGTTGCTCCAGCCGCCCAAACCTGTGCTCGCCTAACCGCCTGCTCCAGCCTCCCGTGGCTAGCTATGCTGCCGCGCAGGCCTCATCGCCCGACCATACTACTGGCCAGGCCTTCCCTCTACTCACCCACACCCCCTGTTATTCTCCGGAGACAGCAGCCTCAAACCGCAGCCGAAGCAGTCAACCCTCGTACTCCCCTCCGCGTGTCGTACTCCCCTCCGCGTGGGCATCCATTGCTGCGTATTCCCCGGCTCTGGGTTGTTCCCTTCCTAGGTCGCACCGTCGTCCACCACCTTGGTGCTCTCGGGCGGTAAGGCGTAGTCAACGTGGTCAACAAACGACAGCCATCAGAAGAGGACTATAAGTGGAGAGGTTGACAGCTGGGTCCATGGCCGCACGCAAGGAAGTGCCCCCTTATTACGCGCAAAATAATGATTCCTCCACCTGACGCCTCGGACCCACCGGAAGGGCCTCTGTATTTCGCAAAAAAAATGTTCCCCTCGCTGACAGCTCAGACCCACCAGCTATATCTTTGCACGCAAGGAAGTGCCTCCTTATTACGCACAAAAAAATGAATACTCCCCTGGTAGCTGGGACCCACCATAGTGGGAGGCTGACTTGTGGGCCTACTAAATTGACACCGACGGAGGGCTTTGTCAACTTAGTCAATATGAACGATTCTAGCTCCAGTGACCGTATGATATCCATCCAACGGCCATGGTGCTTCTTCAACCTCTGGTCTTCTTGCTCCAGCCGCCCAAACCAACGCCGGTCATGCCGCCTACTCCTGCCTCCCATGGCCGGTTGCGATGCCGCGGAGGCCTCACCGCCCCCTACTACTCCCACCGCTGGCCAGGTCATCCCTCTACTCACCCACACCCCCTGTTATTCTGCGGCAACGGCGGCCTCACAACGCAGTCGAACCAGTGAACCCTCGTACTCCTCTCCGCGTGGGCTTCCACTGCCGCGTCTTCCCCGGCTTCGTGTCGTCCCCTTCCTAGGCCTCCCCGTCGTCCACCGCCCTGGTGCTCTCGGCGCAGCGTGGTAAACGTGGTGGAGAGGCTGACAGCTAGGTCCACGGCCGCAGCAAGGAAGTGCCCCCTTATTACGGGCAAAATAATGATTCCTCCACCTGACAACAGGGACTCACTGGACAGGCCACCGTATTTCGCAAAAAAATGTTTCTGTTGGAAATATGCCCTAGAGGCAATAATAAATGGTTATTATTATATTTCTTTGTTCATGGTAATTGTCTATTGTTCATGCTATAATTGTATTGTCCGGAAATCGTAATACATGTGTGAATACATAGACCACAACGTGTCCCTAGTAAGCCTCTAGTAGACTAGCTCGTTGATCAACAGATAGTCATGGTTTCCTGACTATGGACATTGGATGTCATTGATAACGGGATCACATCATTAGGAGAATGATGTGATGGACAAGACCCAATCCTAAGCATAGCATAAAAGATCGTGTAGTTTCGTTTGCTAGAGCTTTTCGAATGTCAAGTATCTTTTCCTTAGACCATGATATCGTGCAACTCCCGGATACCGTAAGAGTGCTTTGGGTGTGCCAAACGTCACAACGTAACTGGGTGACTATAAAGCTGCACTACGGGTATCTCCGAAAGTGTCTGTTGGGTTGGCACGAATCGAGACTGGGATTTGTCACTCCGTGTGACGGAGAGGTATCTCTGGGCCCACTCGGTAATGCATCATCATAATGAGCTCTATGTGACTAAGGCGTTAGTCACGGGATCATGCATTGCGGTACGAGTAAAGAGACTTGCCGGTAACGAGATTGAACAAGGTATTGGGATACCGACGATCGAATCTCGGGCAAGTAATTTACCGATTGACAAAGGGGATTGCATACGGGATTGATTGAATCCTCGACATCGTGGTTCATCCGATGAGATCATCGTGGAACATGTGGGAGCCAACATGGGTATCCAGATCCCGCTGTTGGTTATTGACCGGAGAGGCGTCTCGGTCATGTCTGCATGTCTCCCGAACTCGTAGGGTCTACACACTTAAGGTTCGGTGACGCTAGGGTTGTAGAGATATGTGTATGTGGAAACCCGAAAGTTGTTCGGAGTCCCGGATGAGATCCCGGACGTCACGTGGAGTTCCGGAATGGTCCGGAGGTGAAGAATTATATATAGGAAGTCAAGTTTCGGCCACCGGGAAAGTTTCGGGGGTTACCGGTATTGTACCGGGACCACCGGAAGGGTCCCGGGGGTCCAGCGGGTGGGGCCACCTATCCCGGAGGGGCCCGTGGGCTGAAGTGGGAAGGGAACCAGCCCCTAGTGGGCTGGGCGCCCCCCCCCCATGGGCCTCCCCCCATGCGCCTAGGGTTGGGAACCCTAGGGTGGGGGGCTTCCCACTTACCTTGGGGGGCAAGGCACCCCCCTGGCCGCCGCTCCCCACCCTAGATGGGTTTGGCCGGCGCCCTCCCCCCCCCCTCCCAAGGGGGCCTATATAAAGGGGGGGAGGGAGGGCAGCAAGATCTCAGCCTTGGGCGCCTCCCTCCTCCCCTGCTACACCTCTCTCTCTTGTAGAAGCTCGGCGAAGCCCTGCCGGCATCCCGCTACATCCACCACCACGCCGTCGTGCTGCTGGATCTCCATCAACCTCTCCTTCCCCTTTGCTGGATCAAGAAGGAGGAGACGTCGCTGCACGGTACGTGTGTTGAACGCGGAGGTGCCGTCCGTTCGGCACTCGGTAGTCGGTGATTTGGATCACGGCGAGTACGACTCCGTCATCCACGTTCATTGGAACGCTTCCGCTCGCGATCTACAAGGGTATGTAGATGCACTCCTTTCCCCTCGTTGCTAGTATACTCCATTGATGCATCTTGGTGAGCGTAGGAAAATTTTAAAATTATGCTACGATTACCAATAGTGGCATCATGAGCCAGGCCTATGCGTAGTTACTATGCACGAGTAGAACACAAAGAAGTTGTGGGCGTTGATGTTGCCAATTCTTCTTGCCGCTACTAGTCGTTTCTTGTTTCGGCGGCATTGTAGGATGAAGCGGCCCGGACCGACCTTACACGTACGCTTACGTGAGACAGGTTCCACCGACTGACATGCACTAGTTGCATAAGGTGGCTAGCGGGTGTCTGTCTCTCCTACTTTAGTCGGAACGGATTCGATGAAAAGGGTCCTTATGAAGGGTAAATAGAAATTGGCAAATCATGTTGTGGTCATACGTAGGTAAGAAAACGTTCTTGCAAGAAACCTACAAACCACGTAAAAACTTGCAACAACAATTAGAGGACGTCTAACTTGTTTTTGCAGCAATTGCTATGTGATGTGATATGGCCAAAAGATGTGATGAATGATATATGTGATGTATGAGATTGATCATATTCTTGTAATAGGAATCACGACTTGCATGTCGATGAGTATGACAACCGGCAGGAGCCATAGGAGTTGTCTTTATTATTTTGTATGACCTGCGTGTCATTGAATAACGCCATGTAAATTACTTTACTTTGTTGCTAAACGCGTTAGCCATAGAAGTAGAAGTAATCGTTGGCGTGATGACTTCATGAAGACACAATGATGGAGATCATGGTGTCATGCCGGTGACGAAGATGATCATGGTGCCCCGAAGATGGAGATCAAAGGAGCATAATGATATTGGCCATATCATGTCACTATTTGATTGCATGTGATGTTTATCATGTTTTTGCATCTTATTTACTTAGAACGACGGTAGTAAGTAAGATGATCCCTTATGATAATTTCAAGAAAAGTGTTCCCCCTAACTGTGCACCGTTGCGAAGGTTCGTTGTTTCGAAGCACCACGTGATGATCGGGTGTGATAGATTCTAACGTTCGCATACAACAGGTGTTGACGAGCCTAGCATGTATAGACATGGCCTCGGAACACACGCAATACACTTAGGTTGACTTGACGAGCCTAGCATGTACAGACATGGCCTCGGAACACAGAGGACCGAAAGGTCGAGCATGAGTCGTATAGAAGATACGATCAACATGGAGATGTTCACCGATCTTGACTAGTCCGTCTCACGTGATGATCGGACACGGCCTAGTTAACTCGCATGTTTCACTCAGATGACTAGAGGGATGTCTATCCGAGTGGGAGTTCATTAAATAATTTGATTAGATGAACTTAATTGTCATGAACTTAGTCTAAAATCTTTACACTATGTCTTGTAGATCAAATGGCCAACGTTGTCCTCAATTTCAACGCGTTCCTAGAGAAAACCAAGCTGAAAGATGATGGCAGCAACTATACGGACTGGGTCCGGAACCTGAGGATCATCCTCATAGTAGCCAAGAAAGATTATGTCTTAGAAGCACCGCTAGGTGAAGCACCAATCCCTGAGAACCAAGACGTTATGAACGCTTGGCAGCAGCGTGCTGATGATTACTCCCTCATTCAGTGCGGCATGCTTTACAGCTTAGAACCGGGTCTCCAAAAGCGTTTTGAGAAACATGGAGCATATGAGATGTTCGAGGAGCTGAAATTGGTTTTCCAAGATCATGCCCGGGTCGAGAGATATGAAGTCTCCGACAAGTTCTTCAGCTGTAAAATGGAGGAAAATAGTTCTGTAAGTGAGCACATACTCAGAATGTCTGGGTTGCACAACCGCTTGACTCAGCTGGGAGTTAATCTCCCGGATGACGCGGTCATTGACAGAATCCTTCAGTCGCTTCCACCAAGCTTCAAGAGCTTTGTGATGAACTACAATATGCAGGGGATCGAAAAGACCATTCCTGAGGTATATTCGATGCTGAAATCAGCGGAGGTGGAAATCAGAAAAGAACATCAAGTGTTGATGGTGAATAAAACCACTAAGTTCAAGAAGGGCAAGGGTAAGAAGAACTTCAAGAAGGACGGCAAGGGAGTTGCCGCGCCCGGTAAACCAGTTACTGGGAAGAAGTCAAAGAATGGACCCAAGCCCGAGACTGAGTGCTTTTATTGCAAGGGAAGTGGTCACTGGAAGCGGAACTGCCCCAAATACTTAGCGGACAAGAAGGCCGGCAACACCAAAGGTATATGTGATATACATGTAATTGATGTGTACCTTACCAGTACTCATAGTAGCTCCTGGGTATTTGATACCGGTGCGGTTGCTCATATTTGTAACTCAAAACAGGAACTACGGAATAAACGGAGACTGGCGAAGGACGAGGTGACGATGCGCGTCGGGAATGGTTCCAAGGTCGATGTGATCGCCGTCGGCATGCTACCTCTGCATCTACCTACGGGATTAGTTTTAAACCTCAATAATTATTATTTAGTGCCAGCTTTGAGCATGAACATTGTATCTGGATCTCGTTTAATTCGAGATGGCTACTCATTTAAATCCGAGAATAATGGTTGTTCCATTTATTTGAGAGATATGTTTTATGGTCATGCCCCGCTGGTCAATGGTTTATTTTTGATGAATCTCGAACGTGATGTTACATATATTCATAGTGTGAATACCAAAAGATGTAAAGTTGATAATGATAGTCCCACATACTTGTGGCACTGCCGCCTTGGTCACATTGGTGTCAAGCGCATGAAGAAGCTCCATGCAGATGGACTTTTGGAGTCTCTTGATTACGAATCATTTGACACGTGGGAACCATGCCTCATGGGTAAGATGACCAAGACTCCGTTCTCCGGAACAATGGAGCGAGCAACCAACTTATTGGAAATCATACATACCGATGTGTGCGGTCCAATGAGTGTTGAGGCTCGCGGAGGATATCGTTATGTTCTCACTCTCACTGATGACTTAAGTAGATATGGGTATGTCTACCTAATGAAACACAAGTCTGAAACCTTTGAAAAGTTCAAGGAATTTCAGAGTGAGGTTGAGAATCAACGTGACAGGAAAATAAAATTCTTACGATCAGATCGTGGTGGAGAATATTTAAGTCATGAGTTTGGTACACACTTAAGGAAATGTGGAATAGTTTCACAACTCACGCCGCCTGGAACACCTCAGAGAAACGGTGTGTCCGAACATCGTAATCGCACTCTATTGGATATGGTGCGATCTATGATGTCTCTTACCGATTTACCGCTCTCATTTTGGGGCTATGCTTTAGAGACTGCCGCATTCACTTTAAATAGGGCTCCGTCGAAATCCGTTGAGACGACACCGTATGAATTATGGTTTGGGAAGAAACCTAAGTTGTCGTTTCTAAAAGTTTGGGGATGCGATGCTTATGTCAAGAAACTTCAACCTGAAAAGCTCGAACCCAAGTCAGAAAAATGCGTCTTCATAGGATACCCTAAGGAAACTATTGGGTATACCTTCTACCTCAGATCCGAAGGCAAGATCTTCGTTGCCAAGAACGGGTCCTTTCTGGAGAAGGAGTTTCTCTCGAAAGAATTGAGTGGGAGGAAAGTGGAACTTGATGAGGTGATAGCCACCCCTTCCGAACCGGAAAGTAGCGCAGCGCGGGAAAATGTTCCTGTGGTGCCTACACCGACTGGGGAGGAAGTTAATGATGATGATCATGAAGCTTCGGATCAAGTTACTACTGAACTTCATAGGTCCACCAGGACACGTTCCGCACCAGAGTGGTACGGCAACCCTGTCCTGGAAATCATGTTGTTAGACAACAGTGAACCTTCGAACTATGAAGAAGCGATGGCGGGCCCGGATTCCGACAAATGGCTAGATGCCATGAAATCTGAGATAGGATCCATGTATGAAAACGAAGTATGGACTTTGACTGACTTGCCCGATGATCGGCGAGCCATAGAAAATAAATGGATCTTTAAGAAGAAGACAGACGCGGATGGTAATGTGACCATCTACAAAGCTTGACTTGTCTCTAAGGGTTATCGACAAGTTCAAGGGGTTGACTACGATGAGACTTTCTCACCCGTAGCGAAGCTGAAGTCAGTCCGAATCATGTTAGCAATTGCCGCATACTATGATTATGAGATATGGCAGATGGACGTCAAAACGGCATTCCTTAACGGCTTCCTTAAGGAAGAGTTGTATATGATGCAGTCGGAAGGTTTTGTCGATCCTAAGAATGCTAACAAAGTATGCAAGCTCCAGCGCTCAATCTATGGGCTGGAGCAAGCATCTCGGAGTTGGAACATTCGCTTTGATGAGATGATCAAAGCGTTTGGGTTTACACAGACTTATGGAGAAGCCTGTGTTTACAAGAAAGTGAGTGGCAGCTCTGTAGCATTTCTCATATTATATGTGGATGACATACTATTGATGGGAAATGATATAGAATTCTTGGAAACTATTAAGGCCTATTTGAATAAGTGTTTTTCAATGAAGGACCTTGGAGAAGCTGCTTATATATTAGGCATCAAGATCTATAGAGATAGATCAAGACGCCTCATTGGTCTTTCACAGAGTACATACCTTGACAAGATATTGAAGAAGTTCAATATGGATCAGTCCAAGAAGGGGTTCTTGCCTGTATTGCAAGGTGTGCAATTGAGCACGGCTCAATGCCCGACCACGGCAGAAGATATAGAAAAGATGAGTGTCATCCCCTATGCCTCGGCCATAGGGTCTATTATGTATGCCATGCTGTGTACCAGACCTGATGTAAACCTTGCCGTAAGTTTGGTAGGAAGGTACCAAAGTAATCCCGGCATGGAACACTGGACAGCGGTCAAGAATATACTGAAGTACCTGAAGAGGACTAAGGATATGTTTCTCGTTTATGGAGGTGACGAAGAGCTCGTCGTAAAGGGTTACATCGACGCTAGCTTCGACACAGATCTGGATGACTCGAAGTCACAAACCAGATACGTGTATATTTTGAATGGAGGAGCAGTAAGCTGGTACGGTTGCAAGCAAAGCGTCGTGGCGGGATCTACATGTGAAGCGGAGTACATGGCAGCCTCGGAGGCAGCACAGGAAGCAGTCTGGATGAAGGAGTTCATTACCGACCTAGGGGTGATTCTCAATGCATCGGGCCCGATGACTCTATTCTGTGACAACACTGGAGCTATTGCCCTTGCGAAGGAGCCCAGGTTTCACAGGAAGACCAGGCATATCAAGCGTCGCTTCAACTCCATTCGTGAAAGTGTTCAAAATGGAGACATAGATATTTGTAAAGTACATACGGACCTGAATGTAGCAGATCCGTTGACTAAACCTCTCCCTAGGGCAAAACATGATCAACACCAGGACGCAATGGGTGTTCGATTCATCACAATGTAACTAGATTATTGACTCTAGTGCAAGTGGGAGACTGTTGGAAATATGCCCTAGAGGCAATAATAAATGGTTATTACTATATTTCTTTGTTCATGGTAATTGTCTATTGTTCATGCTATAATTGTATTGTCCGGAAATCGTAATACATGTGTGAATACATAGACCACAACGTGTCCCTAGTAAGCCTCTAGTAGACTAGCTCGTTGATCAACAGATAGTCATGGTTTCCTCACTATGGACATTGGATGTCATTGATAACGGGATCACATCATTAGGAGAATGATGTGATGGACAAGACCCAATCCTAAGCATAGCATAAAAGATCGTGTAGTTTCGTTTGCTAGAGCTTTTCGAATGTCAAGTATCTTTTCCTTAGACCATGATATCGTGCAACTCCCGGATACCGTAGGAGTGCTTTGGGTGTGCCAAACGTCACAACGTAACTGGGTGACTATAAAGGTGCACTACGGGTATCTCCGAAAGTGTCTGTTGGGTTGGCACGAATCGAGACTGGGATTTGTCACTCCGTGTGACGGAGAGGTATCTCTGGGCCCACTCGGTAATGCATCATCATAATGAGCTCTATGTGACTAAGGCGTTAGTCACGGGATCATGCATTGCGGTACGAGTAAAGAGACTTGCCGGTAACGAGATTGAACAAGGTATTGGGATACCGACGATCGAATCTCGGGCAAGTAACATACCGATTGACAAAGGGGATTGCATACGGGATTGATTGAATCCTCGACATCGTGGTTCATCCGATGAGATCATCGTGGAACATGTGGGAGCCAACATGGGTATCCAGATCCCGCTGTTGGTTATTGACCGGAGAGGCGTCTCGGTCATGTCTGCATGTCTCCCGAACCCGTAGGGTCTACACACTTAAGGTTCGGTGACGCTAGGGTTGTAGAGATATGTGTATGCGGAAACCCGAAAGTTGTTCGGAGTCCCGGATGAGATCCCGGACGTCACGAGGAGTTCCGGAATGGTCCGGAGGTGAAGAATTATATATAGGAAGTCAAGTTTCGGCCACCGGGAAAGTTTCGGGGGTTACCGGTATTGTACCGGGACCACCGGAAGGGTCCCGGGTGTCCACCGGGTGGGGCCACCTATCCCGGAGGGCCCCATGGGCTGAAGTGGGAAGGGAACCAGCCCCTAGTGGGCTGGGCGCCCCCCCATGGGCCTCCCCCATGCGCCTAGGGTTGGGAACCCTAGGGTGGGGGGCTTCCCACTTGCCTTGGGGGGCAAGGCACCCCCCTGGCCGCCGCCCCCCACCCTAGATGGGTTTGGCCGGCGCCCCCCCCCCCCCCCGTCCCAAGGGGGCCTATATAAAGAGGGGGGAGGGAGGGCAGCAAGATCTCAGCCTTGGGCGCCTCCCTCCTCCCCTGCTACACCTCTCTCTCTCGTAGAAGCTCGGCGAAGCCCTGCCGGCATCCCGCTACATCCACCACCACGCCGTCGTGCTGCTAGATCTCCATCAACCTCTCCTTCCCCCTTGCTGGATCAAGAAGGATGAGACGTCGCTGCACCGTACGTGTGTTGAACGTGGAGGTGCCGTCCGTTCGGCACTCGGTCATCGGTGATTTGGATCACGGCGAGTACGACTCCGTCATCCACGTTCATTGGAACGCTTCCGCTCGCGATCTACAAGGGTATGTAGATGCACTCCTTTCCCCTCGTTGCTAGTATACTCCATTGATGCATCTTGGTGAGCGTAGGAAAATTTTAAAATTATGCTACGATTACCAACAGTTCCCCCCCTGACTGTTGGGACCCACCAGCCACATCTTTGCATGCAAGGAAGGCCAGACATTCGGGACCCACCTGGTCGAAGCGTACGTAGTGTTGTCATTCTGGTCGCGAACTTGTACGTACATACTGGTCGATTGGTCTTTCTGCAGGCTGCAGCGATGAACCGTGGCCGGGTAAGGAAGGGCATGTGTCGTAGTAGATGCGTGCACGTAGCATGTACACGTACATACAGCCAGGGTGCAAGAAAATACATATGGCCACGTACGTACATACGGGCGGGGTCTCAAACGCCTACTCGTGCATACGTACGGCCAGGGCTCGTGTACATGGCTGAGTCAGGATGGAGAAACTGTGTCGTCGTCGTGTTCATCGGGAGCAAACCGACTTAGACAGAACAGCCGATCAAAACGAGGCCTGGCGTACCACAGAAGAGAGGAAACGGCCTTGTGTTCAACCGGCCACAGTCGAAACGGGATCCTGTTCATCGGGAGGGGTCTGGCGTACCGCAAAATGGAGGAAACATACTTCTCTTGTACCTCCTATGGTTGAAACGGGGTCCTGTTGATCGGGAGGGTTGTGGCATACCGCAAAACGGAGGAAGCGGACTTGTGTTGGAGCGCTACGGTCGAAACGGGGGTCCTGTTCATCGGGTGGGGTGTGGCGTACCACAAAACGGGACTCCACGGGATATTGTTCATCTCCACTGTTGACTGCCTCCACGGGGTACTGTTCATCCACCGTCGACCTCCTCCTTCCTCCACCTGCGACTGTTCATCCACGGCGTCTCCCCTCCTGCCTCCACCAGCCACTGTTCATCCAGCCTCCACCGCTCCTCCACCGGCTACAATTCAACCAGCCATCTCCACGGGGTCTTGTTCAACCACCCCTCCACGGGCTACTGTTCATCCAGGCCTCCACGGGGTCCTGTTCATCCAGCCCTCCACAGGGTCATGTTCATCCAGCCCTCCATGGGGTCATATTCATCCACCCCCAACAGGCTAAATCGATCGGGGTCCTGTTCATCCAGCGGCAACACCACGGGGTCCTGTTCATCCAACCCCCCCCCCCCACTGGGAACTGTTCATCCAAACCCCCCCCCCCAACAACGCTTGCTGTTCATCAAGGGAAGGAGGAAGCAGGGTTCAATCGGCTTCAGTTAGGAGCAGTAGCGAAGGAATCGCTCGATCAGCTTCAGTTAACAGCCAGATCGACCGATCGCTCGGGTTCAGTAATGCGTAGCCTGCAGTGCAATCGCTCGGGTTCAGTAGGTGAATGCCTCGCTTGGGTTCAGTTAGATCCCAACGCCTCGCACCCACATGCATACGTGTATGAGAGAAACACGCATCACTCGGCCCCCGACCACCCACCGTAACCGGGAACTCCCCGATATTTTCCTCGCCCTCGCTTCTACCACGGTTTTTTCCGTCATGCAGCTGCGTCTCCGCCCGCCATGGACGAAAAGGCCATTTTCTATCATGATTTTTTGTCATAGAAGTAGGAGCCCACCACATCTATGATGATACGGGGTTTTGTCACAATTATCGTCATAGAAGTGTCATAAGCATGACAGGAAAAAAAATCGTTCGGCCCAAAATGTCACGGATGTGTCTTTTTTTGTAGTGTATCGACGGTACCCGTGGATACGGCTAGCCGTGGAATGTGAAAGAATGGTGGAAAAAGGAATAAACTTTATTTTATGTTTGGGAACCGCCTATGATATATCTAGCATGGAGTGTGTTCGAAATTAGTCGGTCGTTTTCGTTGACGGGAAAAGTATGCCTCTCAAAAAATTTACCTCTCAATTTAAGATTTTAGCTCTGGCACCTCTACAAATCCCTACTTCCCTTAGCAAAGGGCCTTTCTTTTTTACTTTATGCAATTTTTTTATTTGAGTCTCCATCTTCTCTTATAAAGCACCAACTAAGGGGCACCACGATCGTACTTCAGCATTGGATGTAGCTAATATGCGAGTGTGTTTCATGAATGGATCAATGATTGAGCATGATGGGCCAGGGATAACTTTATTTACTGTTGATATTTTGAAAGACATGGTTGCTTGTTGATATGCTTGAGTATTGAAATCTTCATGTCAAACTAGACCATTGCTTTGAATCATATAAATTCCAAATGTCCATGCTACAAAAGAAAAGAATATGTGATGAACATGTTAGGCAGCATTCCACATCAAAAATTCTGTTTTTATCATTTACCTACTCGAGGACGAGCAGGAATTAAGCTTGGGGATGCTGATACATCTCCAATGTATCTATAATTTTTGATTGTTCCATGTTGTTATATTATCATTCTTGGATGTTTTACAATCATTTTATAGCAACTTTATATCATTTTTTGGGACTAACCTATTGACATAGTGCCTAGTGCCAGTTGGTATATTTTGCTTGTTTTTTACATGGCAAAAAATCAATACCAAATGGAGTCCAAACGCAGCGAAACTTTTTGGAGAATTTTTCTGGACCAGAAGACACTAGATGGGCCAAAGAAGTACCAGAGGGGTGCCCCGAGGGGGACACAACCCACCTGGGCACTTGGGGGCCCATGCGCGCCCTTGCCGTAAGTCCATGAGTCGGGGCGACGGGGTCACATGATCGTGAGTCTCTACTCGTTATCGCGTGCTCCCAAGACACTAATGGATTTGGAGAAAGGATCGATATAGTTGACTAGAGGGGGGTGAATAGGCAACTAACAATTTTTAGCTTTTCTTAACCAATTTAAACTTTGCATCAAAGTAGGTTGTCTAGATATGCAACTAGGTGAGCAACCTATATGATGCAACAACAATAAGCATACACGCAAGCAAGAGATAAGGCACAAATAAACTTGCACAAGTAAAGGCACGAGATAACCAAGAGTGGAGCCGGTGAAGATGAGGATGTGTTACCGAAGTTCCTTCCCTTTGAGAGGAAGTACGTCTCCGTTGGAGCGGTGTGGAGGCACAATGCTCCCCAAGAAGCCACTAGGGTCACCGTATTCTCCTCACGCCCTCACACAATGCGAGATGTCGTGATTCCACTATTGGTGCCCTTGAAGGCGGCGACCGAACCTTTACAAACAAGGTTGGGGCAATCTCTACAACTTAATTGGAGGCTCCCAACGACACCACGAAGCTTCACCACAATGGACTATGGCTCGACGGTGACCTCAACCGTCTAGGGTGCTCAACACCCAAGAGTAACAAGATCCACAAGGGATTATTGGGGGGGATTCAAATATCTCTTGGTGGAAGTGTAGATCGGGGCCTCCTCAACCAATCCCTAGAGAATCAACAAGTTTGATTGGCTAGGGAAGGAGATCGGGCGAAAATGGAGCTTAGAGCAACAATGGAGCTTGGAGGTGGAAGAGGTGGTCAACTAGAGGAGGAAGACACCCCTTATATAGTGGGAGAACAAATCCAACCGTTATCCACCAACTCAGCCTGCGCAGCGCGGTACTACCGCACCTGAGACGTGGTACTACCGCAGGGGCATGCGGTACTACCGCACCTGAGGCGCGGTACTACCGCAGAGCCCCGCGGTACTACCGCCCACGCAGCAGAGACCAGAACAGCCACACAGCACTACGGCAGAGGGCGGTAGTACTGCTGGCGCGGTACTACCGCTCCCCCTTGCGGTACTACCGCAAGGCAGGGGCTGTCCAGGGATGGGAAGGCACGGATATAAAAAATTACATCCGTGGCTACTTCCGCAGAGTTGGAGTCGATGCAAAAACCCGACGCGGTAGTACCGTAAGCCAGCCGCGGTACTACCGCGCGAGGTGCAGATGTAAAAAATTACATCCGCCCCTTACAGCCGCGTAGTTGCGGAACTAAGCAGGGACCACGGTACTACCGCTTACCAGAAGCGGTACTACCGTGGGGCCTTGCGGTACTACCGCACCAGCGGGCAGTACTACCGCAAGGTCCTGCGGTACTACTGCTCTGACGAGCAGTACTACCGCACTTCCTAGTTCGGCAGACAAGAGCTATAATTGCATAGACAAGGAAAACTTAGGATGCTCCAAAGGCAAGAGGAAAGGAGGTGCAAGGGACGATGTGTACGTGATGAATCCACCCAACCTTTCCAAAGCGGACCCCCACTTAATAGTGTGGCTTCCCTACGACTCAATACCACCAAAATGAACTGAAGAGAAACGCCGTCTTCTATAGCCTTTGAGGGGAACCCAATCATCTTGTGCCTAGTCAATATATCTAAAATATTTTATGCACATGATTAGTCCGCAAAAGCATTGTCATCAATCACCAAAACCAACTAAGGGATAAAAATGCCCTTACAATCTCCCCCTTTTTGGTGGATTGATGACAACACGGGATTTGCATGAGGGTATAACGCAAAGAGCAAGGGCAAACCCCAAGTCTCTAAAATATAGACGGGCTCCCCCTAGATGTGTGCTATCTCGATGAGTGCTTTGCACTGCACGGCACACATACTAGGATCAACACTCCCCCTATATTTTATAGACATGGCAAATTTTGCAATAAGGCTAAAGCTAAGCAAGATAGACAGGAGCATAATGTAATAAGCACACGATAGAATAAGCTTACTACGGTACGATAGAGTGCATATGTCTTACACCATATGATAGAAGGTCTCATGAGCACAAACCAAAGCAAACCAAAGCAAACGAAATAAACGAAGTTCAACTGACCCAAACACGACATAACTGGCAACAAATCCTACACTCTCTCCCCCTTTGGCATCGAGACGCCAAAAAGGCAGAGAGGACACCTACAGCAATAGTGGTGGCTCAAGCGGAGTAGTCACTGGCACGCTCCTCGTTGGACTCTGCAGCTGGGACGGACTCCTCCTCAGACTCGGTCCACCGATAGCCCTGCTTGTGCAGCCATTGTGCCTCTGGGGTGATGTTCACCTCTGACCCGCTAGATATGTTCTCGCCAAAAGTCCTGAAAATTCGCTTGTCGCAGCGGCGAGTCTCCTTGGAAGCCACATGGGTCTGGTACTGCCCCTTGGCTTGCATACAGAACAGCATCTTCATCTTGTTCTTCAGTCGCTTAGCCCAAGAAGGCTCGGAGGTGGGAGGGATGTAACCCTCAGAGCTGTCCTCGTCTGCTGCCTCCTCCTCCTCATCTGCATCCATGTCCATGGCAGCCGCAGTATCAGCAAGAGAGGTAGTGTTGGCCCACTGAGACTTGATACGGAGGTTGATGGGCTCATGCCGGATCCAACCAGGGGCCTCAAACTCATCCTGAGGGTAGACTCGCTCCCAAGTAGCCGAGATCAACTGAAACAAATAAGGTCCATAGATGGGGACCTTGCGGTTGTAGACCGCAAACCGAAGTTCAATCCACATGATATGTGAGACATCAAGTGGCTGTGTCTGAGAGTTGCGAGCATCTTCACACAAGAGCATCATATCCACCAGATAGGCATGCACCTTGTCCTTGTCCCCAATGCGTGGGAAGAGAGTGTTGCGGAAGATCCGGTGCATGATGTCAAGAAAGGAGTTGAGTACCCAAGTTGACTTGCCATTGGAGAGCTTCTTCTCCACAAGGTAGGGCATGAGCTTGTTCTTGTTGGCAGACTCGGGATTGGCATGAGGGCGAACACCTTGGGGTGTGGTGAGCCCCTCATCCGGAACCCCAAGCAGGGTCATGAATTCCTTCCAGGTAGCAGTCAGCTGTCGGCCATTGGTCATCCAAGTCATGGTCCTTTCCTCATTGGGATGAAAATGCACGGAGGCAAAGAACTGGGCAAGGATCTCAGGATCATAGTCTTTGTGGAATGAGATGATATGCTCAATGCCAAATTGCTCCACGAGGTCCAAAGCCTCACCAAAGTATTCCCGGTGCGCCTCTTTGCGCATGTGATGCATGTTGATCCACTTCACCTCCACATGGGTATTTTGCTTGGCCTTGATGACATCCAGATAAATGAGATTCTGCTGCTTGGTCCAGAATAGATCATTCCCTCGAAAGTTGGCACGAGGGTTTCCATACGGATTGATCTTCCTCCGAGCGATGAACTCAGCAAGCGGTATCTCATCCATGCCCTTGGCGGGTTCCTTCTCTTTGCTGGCAGTGGTCTTGGTTCTGCGTTGGGGGGCATTGGAGCCCTCTTCTTCCTCTGTGTTGCGCATACGCTTGGACCCCCTGTCCTGGGGTGGATTGGAGCGGCGAGCTGGAGCACCTGAGCCACCACCTAAAACACACACCACAAAACAAACACGCGCGAAACACGAGAAGGATCAACGCAAAGACCACAGCAAAGCAGGTGAAACAAGTAGACATGGCATGTAAGAAGTGCCACAAGAGGGATTTGAGACAACGGTAGTAACGCGTGTTGTGCCACGTGCGGTAGTACCGCTCCAAGGAGCGGTAGTACCGGACATGCGGTAGTACCGCGCCCGCAGGGCGGTAGTACCGCACCTGAGGAGTGGTAGTACCGCACGGTTGCAGATCCGAAATAGCCATGGAGATCTGAGCACAACCGTGTCAACACGCGGTACTACGGTCGATCAAATCCATCACGGGACAACTATAGCAAGTACCAACACTACACAAAACTACTCTCCTACATCCTACTCTTGCATAGATTTGACTTAAAATCTCAAGAACAACTTGCATCTCCCCAAAACCTAAAAGCAACAAGACGAACAAGAAAACGAGAGGGATTGGGGAGAAACCTTGTTCCATGGCAAGAGGGAGTGGGGGGGAACGATCCCACCGGTCGGAATCCGAGGAGAGCGGCCGGAGACGGAGATCCGGCGAGGGCCTCCGGTGCCGTTCTTGAGCGAGAGAGAGAGAGAGACGAAGTGGGGAGAGAGATGAATGGGTATGGGGGAGTTAGAATTCCCCCTGCCCGTGTTTAACCCCCACGCGCCCGTGACCGCACGGTAGTACCGCATGTCATCGCGGTAGTACCGCATGTCATCGCGGTAGTACCGCCCGGGCGGAAGTACCGCACCGGGGCCGTAGTACCGCTCCCCCAGGCAGCAGTAAAAAATTACTGCCGCGCTGGGTGCGGAAGTACCGCTCACTCCTCTCGCGGTAGTACCGCACGTCATCGCGGTAGTACCGCACTGAGGCCGTAGTACCGCTCCCCCAGGCGGCAGTAAAAAATTACTGCCGCGCTGGGTGCGGAAGTACCGCGCGCCCCCCTTGCGGTAGTACCGTGGCAAGCCGCGGTAGTACCGTGGGCTCAAAAAAAGTTTCAACAAAAGAAAACTCCTAAGCACGGAACCTTCAAGCGAGAGACTACAAAAAGGAACTAACACACTGGACACCACAAGCACGAGCGCGCCACGAAGAAGGAGAGGCAAGAACCAACACAAACCAAAAACGAGACCCAAGCTCTCCAAGGAGAGGGCGGTGGCCGGAGCCACCTATGTTTGAGTCAATTGGTATGGCACCGTGAAGAATTATCCTTGGGCCCATGACCAAAACTCGTCTTTGAAGCACAAGTACCATAAAAAATGGCTAATGTGAAAGAGTTGATCACTTTATGCATAATGGGGGGAGGGAGAGTTCATTGAGAGAACAACACTCCCCCTATGTCCATGCCTACACCTAGAATAGACAACAAGTTGAGTGTAGTGGGGTGTGCAAGGGGTCAAGCAACATTGCTGGAATCAATGATATTTAGCTCATGCCTTAACTCGCGAAATCTTGCTTCATCCAAAGGCTTCGTGAAAATATCAGCAAGGTTATCATGGGTGTTGACGTAGTTGAGCTCGATCTCCCCTCGCCTCATGTGATCTCGGATGAAGTGATACTGAATCTCAATATGCTTCTTCTTGAAGTGTTGCACGGGGTTGAGGGAAATCTTGATGGCACTTTCATTATCACACCAAAGAGGCACTTTGTCACAAATGACACCATAATCCTTTTAAGTTTGCCTCATCCATAAGAGTTGTGCACAACAACTCCCGGCCACCACATACTCCGCTTCGGTGGATGAGAGGGACACACAACTTTGCTTTTTAGAAGACCAACTTACCAAAGAGCAACCAAGGAATTGGCACCCTCCGGAAGTGGACTTCCTATCCACTTTGTCTCCCGCCCAATCGGAGTCCGAATATCCTACAAGCTTGAAGTTTGCTCCTCTTGGGTACCATAAGCCAAAGTTTGGGGTATGAGCCAAATATCGAAAGATTCGCTTGACCGCCACAAAGTGGCTTTCCTTAGGTGCGGCTTGAAACCGTGCACAAATTCCCACACTCAACATGATATCCGGTCTAGATGCACAAAGATAAAGCAAGGAACCAATCATGGAGCGATATACCTTTTGATCCACCGCTTTACCATTGGGATCGATGTCAAGTTGGCACTTGGTGGGCATTGGAGTGGACGCCGGCTTGACATCACTTAGTTTGAATCTCTTGAGCATGTCTTGTGTGTATTTGGCTTGGTTGATGAAGGTTCCTTCTCTTCTTTGCTTTACTTCGAAACCGAGAAAGAACTTCAACTCTCCCATGGAAGACATCTTGAACTTTGAGGTCATGAGTGCGGCAAATTCCTCATTGAAAGCTTTGTTAGGGGAACCAAAGATAATGTCATCAACATATAGTTGGCATACAAACAACTCCCCTTTGACCTTCTTAGTAAAAAGAGTGGGGTCGATTAGCCCAACTTCAAACCCACGATCTTGTAACAACTCGGTAAGGTGGTCATACCACGCACGTGGGTCTTGTTTAAGGCCATAGAGTGCCTTATCGAGTTGATACACATGATCGGGAAAGTAGGGATCCTCGAACCCGGGGGGTTGCTTGACATAAACCAACTCATTAATGGGACCATTAAGAAAAGCACTCTTCACATCCATTTGTTGCAACTTAAAGTTGTGATGAGAGGCATAAGCAATCAACAAACGAATATATTCAAGGCGAGCAACGGGAGCAAAGGTTTCACCGTAGTCGATACCCTCGACTTGGGAGTAGCCTTGTGCCACCAATCGTGCCTTGTTGCGAATGATGGTCCCATGAGCATCTTGCTTGTTCTTGAATATCCACTTGGTTCCAATGACATTGTGGTTCCCCGTTGGCCTCGGCACTAATCTCCACACCTTGTTGTACTCGAAGTTGTTGAGTTCTTCATGCATGGCATTAAGCCAATCCGGATCTTCGAGTGCTTCATATACCTTATGGGGTTCAACACAAGAGACAAACGCGTGATGTTCACAATAGTTTGCCAATTTTCTACGAGTGCTTACCCCCTTTTGAATGCTTCCAAGCACATTCTTCATGAGATGACCCTTGGTGGAGAGCTTGGATGCAATCTTGGCGGCACGACGCTCCAATTCCTCCTCGGTGGTGAGTCGAGGAGCGGTCACTTGATCATCTTGAGCATCGTCTTGAGCTTGTTCTTGATCTTGAACTTGCTCGGAGGAGAGAACTTGACCTTGGGAATCACTTGGTGTGTCACCACCGTCTTGAGCATGATCTTGCCCTTGGTCTTGTTCATGAGGTTGAGGGTCTTCACTTTGTTCTTCGGAAGCGTGTGGGCCTTGGGTTGGTGATGGCTCCACTTGAGTGGAGCATTGTCCTTCTCCTTCGGCCACAAGGGGTTCCTCAATGGGTAGAATAAAACCAACACCCATTCTTCTTATGGCTTGAGGAGGAATTTCATCACCTACATCACAAGTGCCACTTTGCTCCACTTGGGAGCCGTTATTCTCATCAAACTCCACGTTACACGTCTCCTCAATAAGTCCCGTAGATTTATTGAGGACACGGTAAGCATGAGAGTTTGTAGCATAACCAACAAATATGCCCTCATAAGCTCTAACCTCAAATTTAGACAACCGAACACCTTTCTTGAGAATGAAACACTTACACCCGAACACCCGAAAGTACTTGAGGTTGGGCTTGTTACCGGTGAGTATCTCATATGGAGTCTTGTTCAAGCCCTTGCGGAGGTAGAGCCGATTGGATGCATGACACGCGGTGTTGATGGCTTCGGCCCAAAAGTTGTATGGAGACTTGAACTCCGCCATCATAGTCCTTGCCGCATCCATCAACGTCCGGTTCTTCCTCTCTGCAACACCGTTTTGTTGAGGGGTGTAAGGTGCGGAATATTGATGCTTGATCCCCTCATCACTAAGAAACTCATCCAAGGTGTAGTTCTTGAACTCGGTGCCGTTGTCACTTCTTATTGTCAAGATCTTTGTATTGTGTTGACATTGGGCTTCATTCACAAAGTCAATGACGGTTTGTTGGGTCTCGCTCTTCCTCTTAAAGAAATACACCCAAGTGTATCTTGAATAGTCATCCACAATCACCAAGCAATACTTCCTACCCCCAAGACTATCAAAGGATGGAGGCCCAAAGAGATCCAAATGAAGGAGCTCCAAAGGCCTCTTCGAGTAAATGATAGTTGTGGGAGGGTGAGCCGTCTCATGTTGCTTTCCTTCGATACAAGCACTGCAAGCACGATCTTTAGCAAAACTAACATTTGTTAGTCCACGGACATGGTCCCCCTTGAGAAGACTTTGCAAAGATCTCATATTGACATGGGCTAACCGGCGATGCCAAAGCCATCCCACGTCAACTTTAGCCATTAGGCATGTCGCGGTCTTAGTGGGTCGCTCTGAAAAGTTAATCACATAGAGACCGTTTTCGACATGCCCAACCAAGGCTACTTTAAGAGTCTTGCTCCACAAGAGGGCCACGGTATCAATATCAAAGAAAGTGGCAAAACCCATGATTGCAAGTTGACGAACGGAAAGTAAATTGTATGCAAGGGACTCAACTAGCATGACCTTCTCGATCGTGAGATCATGAGAAATGACAACTTTGTCGAGTCCCAATACCTTAGAGGACGAGGCATCACCCCACTCGACATTGGTGGGCATAGATGGAATCTTGTGCACGTCCACCACCAAGTCCTTGCTTCCGGTCATATGATTTGTAGCTCCACTATCGAGCAACCATGATCCCCCACCGGAAGCAAACACCAACAAGAGATCAATGCTTGGTTTTAGGTACCCATTTTGTAATGGGTCCTTTGATGTTAGTAACAAGGGTCTTAGGAACCCAAATAGACCATTCAATATAATCATGAGGAGAACCAACAAATTTGGCATAAACATGCCCATCACTAGCACGGCATAGCACATAAGAAGGATTAAAGTCGCCGGCTTTGTTGGAAGGGGTGGCATTGCCCTTCTTGACACCGCCACCCTTCGCATTGTTCTTCTTCTCCTTGGAAGCACCCTCTCCCTCCTTCACAAAAGTTTGCTTGAGAGGAGGAGGTCGTTTGGTCTTGTCATTCTTGTTCTTGGGCTTGGGTGCGTACCCAATCCCCTCCTTGGCCACAACTTCCTTTTGATTGCTCAAAAGGTCGTTGAGGTTCTTCTCACCTTGTATGCATGACACAAGGCCTTTCTCAAGTTGCTCCTTCAACTTAGCATTCTCCTCAACAAGATGCACATGCTCACAACAAGGATTAGTAGCGTTTGCATTATCAATTAACACCATATGAGTAAAGGTGGCTTTCTCCTTAGTTAGCTTCACTTGGAGTTGATCATGCGACTCCTTGAGGCTAGCATGAACACCCTTCAAGACTTTGTGAGCCTTGTCAAGAATGTCAAACTCCTCTTTGAGTCTAGCAAGACCAACCCCAAGCTTTGCCTTCTCGGAGTTTAGCACACGAGACACAACAAGAGCATGATCAAGATCTTTCTTTAACTTAGCATGATCATCGTTGTATGACTCCTCAAGAGCCAAACGAAGACCACGCTCTTCGTCAAGAGCATTGGAGAGATCCAAAATCTCATCGGCATAGTCATGACTATGCCCCTCCATCTTAGAGATGGTGTCTTCGTGAGCCTCGATCATGTCATTGGCTTCACCAAGTTGTTCCAAGAGAGCAACGAAGTGCTTCTTGGATTTGCCCTTGAGTTTACCCATAAAGGTCTCAAACTCATTTTCCTCCACATTTGTCCCCTCATGTTCATCAATGCTATCCGTCGAAGAAGGATGATTAATGATGGTAGTTTTGATGTTGGGGGTTACCTTGTTGGCGGCTTTAGCCATGAGGCACTTGGCGGCGATGTTCTCATTGGGTGAGTCGAAGAGAGACATCCGTGGAGTCATCGCAATGGCCACAGAGGCCATGGCAACCGACTCACCATCTTCATCATCGTCATCATCCTCGTTGTACTCTTCTTGTACGACTAATGCCTTGGGAGGAGTCTTCTTGGTGAAGTTGCTCTTGTTGGGGAACGACTTGGCCTTGTCCTTTCGGATGAGCTTGCCACCATTGTCTTCCCTCTTCTCGTAAGGGCACTCCGCAACAAAGTGGCTCACATTGCCACAATTGAAGCAAGTCCTCACCCATTGCTTGCCCTTTGCGCCACTTGAATTGTTCTTGTTGAAGTTTGGCCTTGAGTTCTTCTTGCTCCAAAATTGCCTTGAAGCAAGAGCCATGTGTTCATGATAGGCATACTTCGTATCTTCGAGGTTACCCTCCTCTTCTTCCTCTTCATCCTCTTACTCCATACTAACCTTGGCCTTTAGAGCAAGGTTGGGCTTCTTTACTCTTTGAAAGCGAAGGACCGCATTGTCGGCGGTCTTGTCCAAGATGCTCATAGCAACGAACTCATCCAACACTTCACTTGAGGACAAGGTGTGGAAGTCCGGCCTTTGACGAATGACGGAGGACATGGCTTTGTGGTAGGGCATCATTGCCTTGAGGAATTTGTGCTTGATCCAATTGTCATCCGTGTCTTTACTTCCATGATCTCGGAGAGATACCTCGAGTTTGGTTACTCTCCGAAAAAGCTCACGAGGTTCTTCATCTTCTTTCATTGCAAACTCATCGGCTTCATCTTGCACCACTTCATAGTTGGAGCATTGAATGCTTGCGCTTCCCCGATAGAGGGAAACAACTTGGAGCCAAGCATCTTTGGCCACGGTGTAGGGCCGGAGATGAGGAAGATCTTCGGGTGGGATTGCTTCTTGGATGATGAAGAGAGCATTCTCATTGAATTGATGATCCACAACTTCTCTAGGAGTGAAGTTACTTCGGTCATGCGGATAAAAACCTTCTTCAATGATTCTCCAAAGGTTAGTGTTCACATGATTTAAATGACGCTTAAAACGATAGACCCAAGAATCAAAATCTACATTCTTCTCAATCTTCGGAGCCGGGCCGGCATGATTCAAATGAGTGGAAGGGAGCGGTCCACCATAGACAAGTGGAGGCTCCACATGGGCAAAGATGCCGGTGCCATTTTTACCACTAGAAGAAGGAGCTTTCTCGCTAGTAGCTTCCCCTTTGTCGGAGGTAGCATCCGTCACCTTGTTGGCGGGATCACCCACTTTCAACGGTGCGGTGGAAAGTTTAAGCCCTTCTAAGTATTTATTAAACATGCTTTCGACCTCGGTAGTCATGGAGGTTTTCAATGTCTCCAACGCCACATTTAATTCCTCACGAGAGACCGCGGTTCCCCCATCTCCCGTAGACGAGACCGGATTCACACCGGAGTGCTCCTCCACACCGTCTACGACGTCAACCATACTCTTCGGACGGCAAAGTCCTTAATAAAGAGACGAGGCTCTGATACCAATTGAAATGATCGATATAGTTGACTAGAGGGGGGTGAATAGGCAACTAACAATTTTTAGCTTTTCTTAACCAATTTAAACTTTGCATCAAAGTAGGTTGTCTAGATATGCCACTAGGTGAGCAACCTATATGATGCAACAACAATAAGCATAGACGCAAGCAAGAGATAAGGCACAAATAAACTTGCACAAGTAAAGGCACGAGATAATCAAGAGTGGAGCCGGTGAAGACGAGGATGTGTTACCGAAGTTCCTTCCCTTTGAGAGGAAGTACGTCTCCGTTGGAGCGGTGTGGAGGCACAATGCTCCCCAAGAAGCCACTAGGGCCACCGTATTCTCCTCACGCCCTCACACAATGCGAGATGCCGTGATTCCACTATTGGTGCCCTTGAAGGCGGCGACCGAACCTTTACAAACAAGGTTGGGGCAATCTCCACATCTTAATTGGAGGCTCCCAACGACACCACGAAGCTTCACCACAATGGACTATGGCTCCACGGTGACCTCAACCGTCTAGGGTGCTCAACACCCAAGAGTAACAAGATCCACAAGGGATTAGTGGGGGGGATTCAAATATCTCTTGGTGGAAGTGTAGATCGGGGCCTCCTCAACCAATCCCTAGAGAATCAACAAGTTTGATTGGCTAGGGAAGGAGATCGGGCGAAAATGGAGCTTAGAGCAACAATGGAGCTTGGAGGTGGAAGAGGTGGTCAACTAGAGGAGGAAGACATCCCTTATATACTGGGAGAACAAATCCAACCGTTATCCACCAACTCAGCCTGCGCAGCGCGGTACTACCGCACCTGAGACGTGGTACTACCGCAGGGGCACGCGGTACTACCGCACCTGAGGCGCGGTACTACCGCAGGGGTACGCGGTACTACCTCAGAGCCCCGCGGTACTACCGCCCACGCAGCAGAGACCAGAACAGCCACACAGCACTACGGCAGAGGGCAGTAGTACTGCTGGCGCGGTACTACCGCTCCCCATTGCGGTACTACCGCAAGGCAGGGGCTGTCCAGGGATGGGAAGGCACGGATATAAAAAATTACATCTGTGGCTACTTCCGCAGAGTTGGAGTCGATGCAAAAACCCGACGCGGTAGTACCGTAAGCCAGCCGCGGTACTACCTCGCGAGGTGCGGATGTAAAAAATTACATCCGCCCCTTACAGCCGCATAGTTGCGGAACTAAGCAGGGACCACGGTACTACCGCTTACCAGAAGCGGTACTACCGTGGGGCCTTGCGGTACTACCGCACCAGCGGGCGGTACTACCGCAAGGTCCTGTGGTACTACTGCTCTGACGAGCAGTACTACCGCACTTCCTAGTTCGGCAGACAAGAGCTATAATTGCATAGACAAGGAAAACTTAGGATGCTCCAAAGGCAAGAGGAAAGGAGGTGCAAGGGACGATGTGTACGTGATGAATCCACCCAACCTTTCCAAAGCGGACCCCCTCTTAATAGTACGGCTTCCCTACGACTCAATACCACCGAAAAGAACCGAAGAGAAATGCCGTTTCTATAGCCTTTGAGGGGAACCCAATCATCTTGTGCCTAGTCAATATATCTGAAATATTTGATGCACATGATTAGTCCGCAAAAGCATTGTCATCAATCACCAAAACCAACTAAGGGATAAAAATGCCCTTACATTTGGGTATTTGATCTGAGTTTATCGTTTGCCATATACGCACTAACCGCCACGTGGGATGAGATATGGGCAACCGGCATCGTAGTATCAGCCGAAGCTTTCTAGACGTGAGCGACTGAGCGGCGCGCGCCCGGGTGGTCCGTGTAAAGCACCTGTCTTTGTAATGGAGGTTGCCAGGACTGATCCCGGCCGCCCTGACAACGTGTCGGAGTGCAATGGGCGATGGGCCCTACACCCCTGCGCACTTAGGATTTAGACCAGTGTGCTGGCCTCTCTGTTGAGCCTAGGTAGGGTTGCGATGTGTTGATCTTTTGAGGCTGGGCATGATCCAGGAAAGTGTGTCCGGCCAGAGTGATCGAGCGTGTTGGGTAATGTGGTGCACCCCCGCAGGGAAGTTTATCTATTCGAATAGTCGTGTCCACAGTAACAGGACGACTTGGAGTTGTATCCCGACCTATACAGCTATAACTGGATACTAAGATGTGAAATGGATATAATGGCTCTGGGGTTTCTTTCTCGCGGGGAGTCGAGAAAGGATCTCTGGGTGTTAGTGTTGTATCATACTTGTTAAATATAATATGCTACTCTTACCTCTTCTGATGCTGCAAGATGCATGAAGATGCTAATCTTCGATAGGCTAGGATTTCCCTCCTTTTCTGGCATTCTGCAGTTCAGTCCACAGATACAGCTCATTCCTTTTGATACTGATGCATACTTAGTTTAGATCTGATGTAAGTCTTGCGAGTACTTTGGATGAGTACTCACGATTGCTTTGCTGCCTCTTTTTTTCCTCATACCCGATTGTTGCGATCAGATGACGGATCCCAGGAGCCAGATGCCACCGTCGACGGCTACTACTTCCCCGAGGGTGCCTACTACTACGTGGAGACGCCGACAACCAAGAGTAGTTAGGAGGCTCCCAGGCAGGAGGCCTTTCCTTTTCGATCGTTGTTACTTTTGTGCTAGCCTTCTTAAGGCAAACTTGTTTAACTTATGTCTGTACTCAGATATTGTTACTTCCGCTGCTCGTTTGTATTTGAGGTAATGTATTTGAGCCCTCGAGGCCCCCTGGTGTGACACCCCGGTTGTTAAGCTACAGTAAACCCTTGCTAATCATGCCAGGTCATCATAATTAAACTTTTGTTAAACCTCACTTGTGCAAACTAAGGACAAATTTAAATTCCAAAAAAACAAGTCTAAATTTATTTCTTCAAACTATTAAGGAAAAATGTTCGATGTATTGAAAATATTCCCTAACTATTTTTCATGAAGAAACCATGTTTTTATATAAGGCCTATATCTTTAAACTGAGCAAAAACAGAAAAGTAAATAAAGAAAAGAAAAGAAAATACAAAAGAGAAAAACTAAACTAACAAAAAAACAAAGAGGAAGCACCCCCCCACTGGGCTCATGCCCAGCTCGCCTGCCCAACTGGGCCAAGGTCCACCCCCCACTCCATAACCCCCCCACTCCTCCCGTACCCCGAACCACCGACACTCCCCCCCCTCTCCAAAATATCTCCCCCTCTCCCCCGATTGGATCGGGATCGAGGAAGGAGACCGCCGACGCCGCCGCCCGGATCGTCCATCGCCGCCCGGACCCCCTCGCCGGCCAGCTTCCGCTCCGCCCCGTCGTCCTCCTCCCGAAGTCGCTCCCCGGGCACCGCTGCCCCGTGCCCTACAAACCCCCTCGTGAGGCCCTCCCCTTCCTTCTCCTCTGTCGCGCTCCCACCGCGCCCACCGTTGCTCCGCTCCGGCCGCGACCACGCCTCGCGCGCTCCGGCCCCCCGCTCACCGCGGTCGGGCCGCGCCCTGGCCACGCGCTGCACCGACCGGCCGTGCCCGTCGTCCCGCGCCCACTACCACCCCGGGGCCGCGGCCTCCTCCCCATGCGCGCCCACCGTGGCCGCGCCTCGCACGCGCCCCGCCCCGTGCGCGCCCACCGTGGTCGCCTCCCCCGCTCTGCTGCGGCCTCATTGGCCCGCGCGCCCGCCCCCTCTGCTCACTGGCCGCAGTGCCGCTCCGGCGCCCAGTCGGGATCCGCCCGTTAACGGCGCCCAGCACCCGCACCTGTCTACCCACGCGCCTGTTTGGCCCCCTGGGGCCAATGACAGGGGGCCCCACGCCCAGAACGGTTTAATAAAAAAAGAATTAAATTAAATTAAATAATAATAATATGATTAATCAATTAAGATAATTAATTAAATTAATTAATCCCTTTAATTAATCTAAATTAAGCCTAATTAATTAACCTAATCACTTTAATTAATTTAACTAAACCTATTTAGTTAACTAAGTCAATGACCAGTGGGACCCACACATCAGCGACCCAGTCGACACCTCTGTTGACTGCTGATGTCATGCTGACGTCATGATGATGTCAGCAAATACTATTCTGGATAATGTTGAATTAAATTAATTAAATAAATTCTAAAATGATTTAAAACTTTAGAAAATCATATAAAATAAACCGTAGCTCAGATGAAAATACTTTCTACATGAAAGTTGCTCAGAACGACGAGACGAATTCGGATACGCAGCCCGTTCGTCCGCCACACATTCCTAGCATTGCAAACACGCAACTTTCCCCCTCCGGTTCATTTGTCCGAAAACGCGAAACACCGGGAATACCTTCCCGGATGTTTCCCCCCTTCGCCAGTAGCACCTACTACTACGTTAGGTAACCTCTAGCACCGCGTAATGCCATGTTACACTTTGTGATGCTTTGATTGCTCTGTTGTTTATTGTGTTTCCCCTCCGTTACTTCTTTCCGGTAGACACCGAGACCGACGGCGCTGCTACCCAGTACGACTACGGTGTTGACGACCCCTCCTTCTTGCCAGAGCAACCAGGCAAGCCCCCCCTTGATCACCAGATATCGCCTATTCTTCTCTATACTGCTTGCATTAGAAGAGTGTAGCATGTTACTGCTTTCGGTTAATCCTATTCTGCTGCATAGCCTGTCATTGTTGCTACAGTTGTTACCCTTACCTGCTATCCTACTGCTTAGTATAGGATGCTAGTGTTCCATCAGTGGCCCTACACTCTTGTCCGTCTGCCATGCTATACTATCGGGCCGTGATCACTAGGGAGGTGATCACGGGTATATACTATATACTTTATATACATGACACATGTGGTGACTAAAGTCGGGTCAGCTCGTTGAGTACCCGCAAGTGATTCTGATGAGGGGGCTGAAAGGACAGGTGGCTCCATCCCGGTAGAGGTGGGCCTGGGTTCCTGACGGCCCCCGACTATTACTTTGTGGCGGAGCGACAGGGCAGGTTGAGACCACCTAGGAGAGAGGTGGGCCTGGCCCTGGTCGGCGTCCGCGGATACTTAAAATAACACGCTTAACGAGTTCTTGGTATTTGATCTGAGTCTGGACACTTGGTCTATACGCACTAACCAACTACGCGGGAACAGTTATGGGCACTCAACGTCGTGGTATCAGCCGAAGCCTTCGTGACGTCAGCGACGGAGCGGCGCGCGCCGGATTGGACTGGAACGCCTGCTAGGCTAGGTCTGCTTCCGGCCGCCCTCGCAACGTGCAGGTGTGCAATGGGCGATGGGCCCAGACCCCTGCGCCATAGGATTTAGACCGGCGTGCTGACCTCTCTATTGTGCCTAGGTGGGGCTGCGACGTGTTGATCTTACAAGGCCGGGCATGACCCAGGAAAGTGTGTCCGGCCAAATGGGATCAAGCGTGTTGTTTATGTGGTGCACCCCTGCAGGGAAGTTTATCTATTCGAATAGCCGTGTCCCTCGGTAAAAGGACGAACCGGAGTTGTACCTTGACCTTATGACAACTAGAACTAGATACTTAATAAAACACACCCTTCCAAGTGCCAGATATAACCCGGTAATCGCTCTCTAACAGGGCGACGAGGAGGGGATCGCCGGGTAGGATTATGCTATGCGATGCTACTTGGTGAACTTACCATCTACTCTCTTCTACATGCTGCAAGATGGAGGTGGCCAGAAGCGTAGTCTTCGACAGGATTAGCTATCCCCCTCTTATTCTGGCATTCTGCAGTTCAGTCCACCGATATGGCCCTTTACACATATACCCATGCATATGTAGTGTAGCTCTTTGCTTGCGAGTACTTTGGATGAGTACTCACGGTTGCTTTTCTCCCTCTTTTCCCCTTTCTATACCTGGTTGTCGCAACCAGATGCTGGAGTCCAGGAGCTAGAGATCCCGAGGATGATTCTACACGGAGTTCGGCTTCGAGGAGTAGTTAGGAGGTCCCAGGCAGGAGGCCTTGCCTTTTCGATCGTTGCTACTTTTGTGCTAGCCTTCTTAAGGCAAACTTGTTTAACTTATGTCTGTACTCAGATAATGTTGCTTCCGCTGACTCGCCTATGATCGAGCACTTGTATTCGAGCCCTCGAGGCCCCTGGCTTGTATTATGATGCTTGTATGACTTATTTATGTTTTAGAGTTGTGTTGTGATATCTTCCCGTGAGTCCCTGATCTTGATCGTACACGTTTGCGTGCATGATTAGTGTATGATTGAATCGGGGGCGTCACAAGTTGGTATCAGAGCCAACTGCCTGTAGGAATCCCCCTTCCACACTCCTTGGCCGACGTCGAGTCTAGACATTGCAAAAACTTTTACTAACATGGCTGTGTGTCTTACGGGCCCACGTCGCCATTGGGTGGTATTAGGATCTTTTATTCCTCGACCTATACTCTGGGACTCTGACCTCTCTTCTATTCGGGTTAAATGAGTTTGCTAACTCTAACTCTAGGTTCTCGTAACTATTTCTCTTGAAGAGCCCTCATTCCGGAAGATCACTTGCTTCGTTAGAAGATTCTGAGGATATCCCTCGATATTTTCCCGAGACCCTTGTGCTCCTCCCCTTTGCAATCCACTGTCACCGATATATCCCTATGGATATCTATATGCACTTGTCATTCTCTTGATCATCCCTCGTCGCTCTTGTTGTTACAAGATTCCTTGAAATGTTCGTCGTTGTCCCGAAAATCCTTGGAGTTTACTGTCTTGCAGTTTTATTTCGCATGAAAACCCTGACGGGTTTTTCCTCACATTTAGCGAGGATCTGTTCTTCTCAATTGTTCATGTATCTCACATAATTCTTCAGAATACTTTTCGATCTTTCGAAAATCCTCTACACCCGGTTATTCTTGAAATTCTTGCCTGCTTGCATTATGGTTAATTCCATATGACTAGTAGTCCTCGATAACATCCCTTGTCTTAGTCATTTTGAGCCTATTGATTCATTATGTGCATACGCACGCAGTCATCAGATTATCCTTTTAAAATTTTCTTCCCGACTCAGACGTCATTCCGGAAATGAGTTGGTTCTCGGCAATTCAAGCCTTTATTGATTGTCCAACTAAGTGTTTTCAACTTATCCATCCTTGATCAGAGCGTCTGCTTCTGATTCTTCGTTTTGGAAACCATAAATTCTTTATATTTAAGCATCAGACTAATCAGGTGATTCTTGAATCTGATGCCTCTGCATTCTTTCTTCCTCTGAGTGAGTACCGATACTCACATTAGCTCCGTTGCGGATCGCTCGATCCATTGTTGGATTGTTATCCGACAGTGTCATTCATATTCGATCACCTTGTGAGTTCTTCCCCTGATACATAGTGCCTTTGGTAAAATTGTATCCTTTGCTTGGCCAACCATGCTTTGCTTTCGAGCTTGTGTATTTACTTTTGAAACTTGTGGTATATGTTTCTAAGATGCCCCGATGGGTTGAACCTACGCCTTCCCTAATCTGTGTGAACCCGAAAGATTTCACGGGTCATACTTATCTGGTATTGCATCAGGTAAAAACTTTCAACAACTAATGTCATTTTCGAATACGAGAGGTGAATGAAAGGTTATGCGTTGAACAAGTGGGAGTCAACCTTGAACCCTGTGTTCATGCCCATGGACACGCTGTATACCTTATCATGGAAGCTTCTCCTAAAATAATTATCCCCTTGTTATAAGTTCATCTTGTATCTGTGGACGTGGTTCCGACCATGTTTCTCCTTGATTCCATTTCTCGTGCTAGTTTGAGCACTTGTCTTCTGCAGAGCAATACCCTAGTCCAACCTCTACTTTGATCTGTCGCCGAGTATTACCCCCTGGTATCTCGAGATTATCATGGAACTGCATAACTTCTTATGAGTTCTTCATCAAGTGCTACATTCTCACTGATTCCAATATTTCACGGGCTCTGAGTTATTAAACACTCAAAGACACCGATAACTGAATCGAGTTCGCACCACGATTAAACAACTCTTGGTAACCTTCATTACTTACAAATTTTAACTCGATCACGTAAGTCCTAGCCTGCTCGGCTATATCATTATTGTGCTAAATTTTAACTGTGCTACCTGGTCCTTCTTTCCGGAGCACAATTTTCGACGATGAGCTAACCTTATGTCAATCTTCCTCGTCATATCATTTCTCCTTGAACAGCAAACTTGATTTCTTGTTTGTGTCGTACCCATGGTTCCAATAACCTTTTTGCTTCATCATTCCTTTGACTTGGTGTCATCGCCGATCGATTACATCTTCATGAAATCTCTTGACAAATGTGTCGTGATCATCATCATCATCATTCTGAGCTCTTCCAGGATATCAATTGAATTCATGATGAGAAAGACCATCCTTGCCCTCAATGATTAGTGTTATCATCGACCACTCTACTGCCTTCCCTCCAACACAAACTTGTTCGTGTTTTGTGTTATACCTTGAGATCCATGCTATCCAGCAATTGTTCTTCTTTACCTTGGAGTATTACAATCTTTTATGTCAATAATGTCGTGAGAATTTCACCACCTCTTATGCATTCTTGGTACAAGTGATACTTCCTGCCATCTCCGATCATTCCTTGGTCCCCGTGTTGTTTCTAACCGAAAAACCGACAATTGAACTATGCTGTGCGACTTCAAAATTCTAGCAACCCTATTGCTTTGAAGTTAATGGTCGACATTTCATTCTTAGACCATTTGCTATCGAATCACCATTCTAACATCGGTCATGCTACATAAGCCCATATTTCGGGTGCACCTTTCAACTGATGTTTAATTGGGTATGTTTTCCTCGAGCATATCTCATTATATCATTGATCTGACAAATGTTATCTCCTTGTTCACATAATTGTGGAAATCCATCCTTTGAAATTCTGATGAATTATTGTTGAGTCCATCAGCCACCTCGTCATCCTCTCATTGGTTTACTGATGAACTCTTGTGTCAGAACTCGCTTCCATAGTTCATTTCCCGAGAATCTTATAATGTCTTCTCGTCAATTTGTCACACCTTTTTCTTCTCAGGCATCCCGAGTCTGAGGTATCCTGACACCAATCAGATCTGAATCTCAGTTAGATATGATGGTTGGAACATACTTTCAAGAGTTATAACATTGGTCCTCTTATGACTCGGTAAGGTGATGTCATGCCTAGCACACCTGGCCGGAGGACCTAGTGTTATAGTTCCTTTTTAACAAGGTTAACCATTCTTCCATGAGGAAATTGAATGACTTGTTTAATAAGTTTTTCCTGATGGATCCTTTGTGTATCCAAGGTCTGACCTTTGCTTGAAGACCATGTCAATGCTATCTCGAAGCATGTCTGTGGTAATCCGATTTTCAATAAGAGCATTTGAAGCACAATGCTAATTTTCTTTATCATTTATCCTAACACCGTTGTATGGGTAATATCATGAGGTTCCTCCCCCTTACCAAAATGGTTTTCTACTTTCTATCCTGTCATGGATATCATGCTCCGCTTGTCCTTGGGAAGGATATACCCCCGAAATATGTCTGTATACACATTTTCCCTTCCATTGTTCTGTTTAAACCTGATAACCACTTTTCCTTTCCGTTGGTTTGTTTAAACCTTCTTGTGATCTAAGCAGTAATATTCTCCTGCTTATGTAAACACCTCGGTGTGCAATTCTGTCAGTAAGACCCTGTTACTATTGTTGATGACATTCCGGTAACCACCGATGGACGAGTACTTTGCCTATTGGTCCGCCTCGTTCAACGAGCAGGAAGATGGTTCTCTTCGTCCCTCGCCCTTGGTACCGATGTTGTTGCCGACATAACCGACAGACAATCCTCTGACATGCCTTGCTTACATGATCGTGCAAGACGACGCCGCCCTTCCTGCTTTTAACCCACATTGTGGGCCCATAACACACAGGTCCACTGGATCGAAACCTGACTCTTCTTTACAACCCGGATTCTAATGTATCCTTTGCACTTGGCTTTGTATGTGATTCCCGAGCTAAATGCTATACCATTATTCATCCTGGAATCAAATACCATGTTAGTCTCGTTGTTCAAACCCCATTCCAGCTTCTATCTAGTCATCAAATGATTGCCTACCCATTTGAAACTTTGGTACCATCGTATATTGCACTCAACGAATTCACTGAAATACAACTCGTGGGGTACCTTTTGTATTTCCCATTGAGTTCACCGTCAGATGCCCAACTTTGTGGAGATGCGTTCTTCCGGAGTTTTCCCCCTTGGTCGCGTTCGTAGGAAGATGGAGATCCCGAAGGAAGGATGACGACTTGATCATGGTGACTTGAAGCAGAGAAATGAAGACATGAACGAAAGGGATCAACCTCTTCGAAAGGGCATCCAAGACCGAGAAGACTCGTTAGGTTTTTCACTACCAGCACCTCCCCCCCCCTTACTCCACCGCTTAAATCTCGGGACGAGATTTCTTGTAGTGGAGGAGATTTGTGACACCCCGGTTGTTAAGCTACAGTAAAGCCTTGCTAATCATGCCAGGTCATCATAATTAAACTTTTGTTAAACCTCACTTGTTCAAACTAAGGTCAAATTTAAATTCCAAAAAAAACAAGTCTAAATTTATTTCTTCAAACTATTAAGGAAAAATGTTCGATGTATTGAAAATATTCCCTAACTATTTTTTATGAAGAAACCATGTTTTTATATAAGGCCTATATCTTTAAACTGAGCAAAAACAGAAAAGTAAATAAATAAAAGAAAAGAAAATACAAAAGAGAAAAACTAAACTAACAAAAAAACAAAGAGGAAGCACCCCCCCCCCACACTGGGCTCCGGCCCAGCTGGCTTGCCCAACTGGGCCAAGGTCCACCCCCACTCCATAACCCCCCCCCCCACTCCTCCCATACCCCGAACCCACCGACACTCCCCCCTCTTCAAAATATCTCCCTCCTCTCCCCCGATTCGATCGGGATCGAGGGAGGAGACCGCCGCCGCCAGCCGGACCCCCTCGCCGGCCTGCTTCCGCTCCACCCCATCGTCCTCGTCCTCCTCCCCAAGTCGCTCCCCGCGCACCGCTGCCCCGTGCCCTACAAACCCCCTCGTGAGGCCCTCCCCTTCCTTCTCCTCTGCCGCTCTCCCACCGCGCCCACCGTTGCTCCGCTCCGACCGCGACCACGCCTCGCGCGCTCCGGCCCCGCGCTCACCGCGGTCGGGCCGCGCCCTGGCCACGCGCTGCACCGACCGGCCGTGCGCGTCGTCCCACGCCCACTACCGCCCCGGGGCCGCGGCCTCCTCCCCGTGCGCGCCCACCGTGGCCGCGCCTTGCACGCGCCCCGCCCCGTGCGCGCCCACCGTAGTCGCCTCCCCCGCTCTGCTGTGGCCTCGTTGGCCCACGCGCCCGCCCCCTCTGCTCGCTGGCCGCAGTGCCGCTCCGGCGCCCAGTCGTGCTCCGCCCGTTAACGGCGCCCAGCACCCGCACCTGTCTGCCCACGCGCAGAACGGTTTAATAAAAAAAGAATTAAATAAAATTAAATAATAATAATATGATTAATCAATTAAGATAATTAATTAAATTAATTAATCCATTTAATTAATCTAAATTAAGCCTAATTAATTAACCTAATCACTTTAATTAATTTAACTAAACCTATTTAGTTAACTAAGTCAATGACCAGTGGGACCCACACGTCAGCGACCCAGTCAACACCTCTGTTGACTGCTGATGTCATGCTGACGTCAGCAAATACTATTCTGGATAATGTTGAATTAAATTAATTAAATAAATTCTAAAATGATTTAAAACTTTAGAAAATCATATAAAATAAACCGTAGCTCAGATGAAAATACTTTCTACATGAGTTGCTCAGAACGACGAGACGAATTCGGATACGCAGCCCGTTCGTCCACCACACATTCCTAGCATTGCAAACACGCAACTTTCCCCCTCCGGTTCATTTGTCCGAAAACGCGAAACACCGGGAATACCTTCCCGGATGTTCCCCCCTTCGCCAGTAGCACCTACTACTACGTTAGGTCACCTCTAGCACCGCGTAATGCCATGTTACACTTTGTGATGCTTTGATTGCTCTGTTGTTTATTGTGTTTCCCCTCCGTTACTTCTTTCCGGTAGACACCGAGACCGACGGCGCTGCTACCCAGTACGACTACGGTGTTGACGACCCCTCCTTCTTGCCAGAGCAACCAGGCAAGCCCCTCCTTGATCACCATATATCGCCTATTCTTCTCTATACTGCTTACATTAGAAGAGTGTAGCATGTTACTGCTTTCGGTTAATCCTATTCTGCTGCATAGCCTGTCATTGTTGCTACAGTTGTTACCCTTACCTGCTATCCTACTGCTTAGTATAGGATGCTAGTGTTCCATCAGTGGCCCTACACTCTTGTCCGTCTACCATGCTATACTATCGGGTCGTGATCACTAGGGAGGTGATCACGGGAATATACTATATACTTTATATACATGACACATGTGGTGACTAAAGTTGGGTCAGCTCGTTGAGTACCCGCAAGTGATTCTGATGAGGGGGCTGAAAGGACAGGTGGCTCCATCCCGGTAGAGGTGGGCCTGGGTTCCTGATGGCCCCCGACTATTACTTTGTGGCGGAGCGACAGGGCAGGTTGAGACCACCTAGGAGAGAGGTGGGCCTGGCCCTGGTCGGCGTCCGCGGATACTTAAAATAACACGCTTAACAAGTTCTTGGTATTTGATCTGAGTCTGCGCACTAACCAACTACGCGGGAACAGTTATGGGCACTCGACGTCGTGGGATCAGCCGAAGCCTTCGTGACGTCAGCGATGGAGCGGCGCGCGCCGGATTGGACTTGAACACCTGCTAGGCTGGGTCTACTTTCGGCCGCCCTCGCAACGTGCAGGTGTGCAATGGGCGATGGGCCCAGACCCCTGCGCCATAGGATTTAGACCGGCGTGCTGACCTCTCTATTGTGCCTAGGTGGGGCTGGGACGTGTTGATCTTACGAGGCCGGGCATGACCCAGGAAAGTGCGTCCGGCCAAATGGGATCGAGCGTGTTGGGTTATGTGGTGCACCCCTGCAGGGAAGTTTATCTATTCGAATAGCCGTGTCCCTCGGTAAAAGGACGACCCGGAGTTGTACCTTGACCTTATGACAACTAGAACTGGATACTTAATAAAACACACCGTTCCAAGTGCCAGATATAACCCGGTGATCGCTCTCTAACAGGGCGACGAGGAGGGGATCGCCGGGTAGGATTATGCTATGCGATGCTACTTGGTGAACTTACCATCTACTCTCTTCTACATGCTTAAAGATGGAGGTGGCCAGAAGCGTAGTCTTCGACAGGATTAGCTATCCCCCTCTTATTCTGGCATTCTGCAGTTCAGTCCACCGATATGGCCCTTTACACATATACCCATGCATATGTAGTGTAGCTCTTTGCTTGCGAGTACTTTGGATAAGTACTCACGGTTGCTTTTCTCCCTCTTTTCCCCTTTCTATACCTGGTTGTCGCAACCAGATGCTGGAGTCCAGGAGCTAGAGATCCCGAGGATGATTCTACATGGAGTTCGGCTTCGAGGAGTAGTTAGGAGGTCCCAGGCAGGAGGCCTTGCCTTTTCGATCGTTGCTACTTTTGTGCTAGCCTTCTTAAGGCAAACTTGTTTAACTTATGTCTGTACTCAGATAATGTTGCTTCCGCTGACTCGTCTATGATCAAGCACTTGTATTCGAGCCCTCGAGGCCCCTGGCTTGTATTATGATGCTTGTATGACTTATTTATGTTTCAGAGTTGTGTTGTGATATCTTCCCGTGAGTCCCTGATCTTGATCGTACACGTTTGCGTGCATGATTAGTGTACGATTGAATCGGGGGCGTCACACCTGGCTTGTTTTATAAAGCTTGTATTATTTTAATTTGTGTCTAGAGTTGTGTTGTGATATCTTCCGTGAGTCCCTGATCTTGACCGTACACATTTACATGTATGATTAGTGTACGATTGAATCGGGGGCGTCACACATGGTCAAATAGAAAAGCCCAACCCTTGATCTCCCTCGTTCCATGTTCGTTCTCTTCTCTCCCATGGGTGGAAGCGGCTGCCGTTCGAAGGAGCAAGGCGTCCTATTTTTTCCAATACTAGAAATTTCCTGTGACACTTTAGCAATTTTAACACTCTCTGTCCCGTGTCTGCATGTGTGTAGAAGAAATCAATAAGCATTTGCAGGAAAATTATTTCAAACGAGAAAAAAAAATCCTAGAACATTCCCTGACAAAATGTATCGTAAAACGCTCTGTTTGGATCTTCCTGATATCCTTACTGGGCCGGGGCTCAGGGGATGGGCGTTAATAGCCACACCATTTGGACTGAGTTAAGTGAGTGGGTTGGGCCCAAAATTTGGCCGCCCCGATTTTCAGACTGGTACAGCCAAATTTTTGGGACTCACCGTATTTCGGAATTTTGAACCTTGGTAAACCACTTCAATCAACTAAATTAACTGCCAAAGTAAAAAGCTCCAAAATAAAGAATGAAGATACCACCTACGAAGTTTGCCAAAGAGAGGAGGAGAGAACGTGGCAAAGCTTGTGAATGCCACATGCATCTGTTAAAGATCACGTAGTGGTACCTACAAGCATGCGTTCCCTTTGTTCCTTTCCTTGTACTACACATAACTGCTGCCTTCATGGGGAACGCACACACATACGGCTTATAGGATTCACTGAGGGTTTTAAGCTGATGGCACGGTACTTTGTCGCCGGGCCCGCTGCCAGAAGGGTGGGGGACACAAAGTCTTCCTAATCAAGCTGCCCTGTACTCTCACCAAGTGAAAAGCTAGGCTGGTTTGCTGCACAACAAAGAAAAGGGGAGATTAAGCATCAAAACAATGAAAAATCTTTTGCTCCGGCAAGATTTTGATGTCGCCCAAGATAGAGCTAGTGATAAAACATAAACATAAAACAGTGAGGTATTACTGCATCTGCATTATGTTCTAGTTAATCGCTTATGTTGACTATGGCATGCTATTGATTTTAGTTTTCTGCTAGCTAGTTCCAAAGTTAAGTCGGCCAGGTAAAGTATGGTGCCTTTTGCGGGGAATACCCTTTGGTTCTTGGGTGTATGTAAGAAAAAAAATAAAAATATCAAAAAGGTTTACGAGTTTTTGTTGAATAAACTTGACTTTTTTTTGCACTGGCATATAAAGTTTTACGAATAAAAAATCAGCGTTTACTCAAAAGTAAAATTTATTTGCTATTATATGTCACTACTCATATTATTTTGGCCATTTTTTTGTTTTTTAAGAAGTCAACGGTTTTTTTTTCTTTTTGTGACTTTTTTCAAGTACAATGAGAGGTCAAGTTTATTTCAAATATATTATCAGAATTTTTGAAGTTTTTATATAATTACTATTTTTTCATATAGAGTGTATATGCATCCATAGACTAAACGTTTCTGACATTTTTTACGAGATCAAAGTAGTTTATTCCAACAAGATAGAGTTACAACCCAATGGCAAGAGTTCCTCAATACATGGGGGTCCTCTACCGAGCCACATAGTTATAGCTCGCTCAGAGCGACTATACCTTGCCAGACAATCTGCAACGCTATTCCGAAATCTATGTAATTTATAGGGATAAACACTCTATCGATCATGAGGCACTTAATCTCGGCTACTAAATGACCATAAACTGAACGATCTAAACTAGAACTGGAAAGACAGGAAATAGCAGATAATGAATCAAATTGAACCATGACCGGTAGCTCCGTGTGCTAACGAGCAAGCGCCATACCAATCATCAATGCATGAATCTCAGTCTTCATTGCGTCACTGTAGTTGAATAAATAGCGATACGCTGAGAAGATGACAGATCCGTCGTGTCTTCAAAGAATCATTCCCACCACCACCGTACCATTTTCCTCCAAGAATGCTCTATCAAAGGAGATAGCAGCCATATCACGTGGCGGTGCAGGCCACGGATGAACCTGCGGCGTAGTAGCTGCCTCTAGTCTTTCCCATGTTTCTCCGTCTTTTGCGGCAACGGCGGCCTCACAACGCAGTCGAACCAGTGAACCCTCGTACTCCTCTTCGCGTGGGCTTCCACTGCCGCGTCTTCCTCGGCTTCGTGTCGTCCCCTTCCTAGGCCTCGCCGTCGTCCACCGCCCTGGTGCTCTCGGCGCAGCGTGGTCAACGTGGTCAAGGAACAACTTCCATCGGAAGAGTACTGTACGTGGAGAGGCTGACAGCTGGGTCCACGGCCGCAGCAAGGAAGTGCCTCCTTATTACGCGCAAAATAATGATTCCTCCACCTGACAACAGGGACCCACCGGACGGGCCACCGTATTTTGCGAAAAATGTTTCCCCCTGACTGTTGGGACCCACCAGCCACATCTTCGCATGCAAGGAAGGCCAGACAGTCGGGACCCACCTGGTCGAAGCGTATGTAGCGTTGTCATTCTGGTCGTGAACTTGTACGTACATACTGGTCGATTGGTCTGTCTGCAGGCTGCAGCGATGAACCGTGGCCGTGTAAGGAAGGGCACGTGTCGTAGTAGAGGCGTGCATGTAGCATGTACACGTACGTACAGCCAGGGTGCAATAAAGTACATATGGCCACGTACGCACATACGGGCGGGGTCTCGAACGCCTACTCGTGCATACGTACGGCCAGGGCTCGTGTACATGGCTGAGTCGGAACAGAGAAACTGCGTCGTCGTCGTGTTCATCGGGAGCAAACCGACTTAGACAGAACAGTCGATCAAAACGAGGCCTGGCGTACCGCAGAACAGAGGAAACGGCCTTGTGTTCAACCGGCCACAGTCGAAACGGGATCCTGTTCATCGGGAGGGGTCCGGCGTACCGCAAAATGGAGGAAACAGACTTCTCTTGTACCTCCTACGGTCGAGATGGGGTCCTGTTGATCGGGATGGTTGTGGCATACTGCAAAATGGAGGAAACGGACTTGTGTTGGAGCGCTACAGTCGAAATGGGGGTCCTGTTCATCGGGAGGGGTGTGGCGTACCGCAAAACGGGACTCCATGGGATATTGTTCATCTCCACTGTCGACTGCCTCCACGGGCTACTGTTCATCCACCGTCGACCTCCTCCAGCCTCCACCTACGACTGTTCATCCACGGCGTCTCCCCTCCTGCCTCCACCAGCCACTGTTCATCCACGGGCTCCTGTTCATCCAGCCTCCACCGCTCCTCCACCGGCTACAATTCAACCAGCGATCTCCACGGGGTCCTGTTCAACCACCCCTCCATGGGCTACTGTTCATCCAGCCCTCCACGGGGTCCTGTTCATCCAGCCCTCCACATGGTCCTGTTCATCCAGCCCTCCATGGGGTCATATTCATCCACCCCCAACAGGCTCGATCGATCGGGGTCATGTTCATCTAGCGGCAACACCACGGGGTCCTGTTCATCCAACCCCCCCCCACTGGGAACTGTTCATCCAAACCCCCCCCCAACAACGCTCGCTGTTCATCAAGGGAAGGAGGAAGCAGGGTTCAATCGGCTTCAGTTAGGAGCAGTAGCGAAGGAATCGCTCGATCAGCTTCAGTTAACAGCCAGATCGACCGATCGCTCGGGTTCAGTAACGCGTAGCCTGCAGTGCAATCGCTCGGGTTCAGTAGGTGAACGCCTCGCTCGGGTTCAGTTAGAGCCCAACGCCTCGCACCCACGCGCGTACGTGTATGAGAGAAACGCGCATCACTAGGCCCCCGATCACCCACCGTAACCGGAAACTCCCCGATATTTTCCTCGCCCTCGCTTCTACCACGGTTTTTTCCGTCATGGAGCCCAAAGAATGTCATGCAGCTGCGTCTCCGGCCCGCCAAGGACGAAAAGGCCATTTTCTATCATGATTTTTTGTCATAGAAGTAGGAGCCCACCACATCTATGATGATACCTGGTTTTGTCACAATTATCGTCATAGAAGTGTCATAAGCATGACAGAAAAAAACTCGTTCGGCCCAAAATGTCACGGATGTGTCTTTTTTTGTAGTGTATCGACGGTACCCGTGGATACGGCTAGCCGTGGAATGTGAAAGAATGTTGGAAAAAGGAATAAACTTTATTTTATGTTTGGGAACCGCCTATGATATATCTAGCATGGAGTGTGTCCGAAATTAGTCGGTCGTTTTCGTTGACGGGAAAAGTATGCCTCTCAAAAAATTTACCTCTCAATTTAAGCTTTTAGCTCTGGCACCTCTACAAATCCCTACTTCCCTCGGCGAAGGGCCTTTCTTTTTTTACTTTATGCAATTTTTTTATTTGAGTCTCCATCTTCTCTTATAAAGCACCAACTAAGGGGCACCACGATCGTACTTCAGCATTGGATGTAGCTAATATGCGAGTGTGTTTCATGAATGGATCAATGATTGAGCATGATGGGCCAGGGATAACTTTATTTAGTGTTGATATTTTGAAAGACATGGTTGCTTGTTGATATGCTTGAGTATTGAAATCTTCATGTCAAACTAGACCATTGCTTTGAATCATATAAATTCCAAATGTCCATGCTACAAAAGAAAAGAATATGTGATGAACATGTTAGGCAGCATTCCACATCAAAAATTATGTTTTAATCATTTACCTACTCGAGGACGGGCAGGAATTAAGCTTGGGGATGTTGATACATCTCCAATGTATCTATAATTTTTTATTGTTCCATGTTGTTATATTATCATTCTTGGATGTTTTACAATCATTTTATAGCAACTTTATATCATTTTTTGGGACTAACCTATTGACATAGTGCCTAGTGCCAGTTGCTATATTTTGCTTGTTTTTTACATGGCAAAAAATCAATACCAAATGGAGTCCAAATGCAGCGAAACTTTTTGGAGAATTTTTCTGGACCAGAAGACACTAGATGGGCCAAAGAAGTACCAGAGGGGTGCCCCGAGGGGGACACAACCCACCTGGGCGCTTGGGGGCCCATGCGCGCCCTGGTGGGTTGTGCCCACCTCGGTGGCCTCCCGCACAGCCTCTTTTCCCTATAAATACCCAAATATTCTAGAAACCCTAGGGGAGTCGACAAAACATAATTCCAGCCACCGCAAGTTCCAGAACCATGAGATCCAATCTAGACACCATCACGGAGGGGTTCATCATCCTCATTGGTGCCTATCCGATGATGTGTGAGTAGTTCATTGTAGACCTACGGGTCCGTAGGCAGTAGCTAGATGGCTTCCTCTCTCTCTTTTGATTCTCAATACAATGGTCTCTTGGAGATATATTTGATGTAACTCTTTTTGCGGTGTGTTTGTTGGGATCCGATGAACTTTGAGTTTATGATCAGATCTATTTTATCCATGAAAGTTATTTGAGTTTTGATCTCTTATATGCAGGATTATTTATAGCATCGTATTTCTTCTTCGAATCTTTGGTTTAGTTAGGATGACTAGATCAATTTTTCTTGCCATGGGAAGAGGTGCTTTGTGATGGGTTCGGTCGTGCGTGTTCTTTCCCAGTGACAGAAGGGGCAGCAAGACACGTATTGATCGTTGTTATTAAGGATAAAAAGATGAGGTCTATTCCTTTATGAATAGATCTTGTCTACATCATGTCATAGTTCTTACTGCATTACTCCATTTTTTCATGAACTTAATACACTAGATGCATGTTGGATGGCGGTCGATGTGTGGAGTAATAGTAGTAGATGCAGGCAGGAGTCGGTCTACTAATCTTTGACGTGATGCCTATATATTGATCATTGCCTAGATATCATCATAATTATTTGATGTTCTATCAATTTCCCAACAGTAATTTGTTTACCCACCGTGTACTATTTCTTGAGAGAAGCAACGAGTGAAATCTACGGCCCTGGGTCTATTCTTTATCATATTTGCTTTCCGATCTATTATTTGCCTTTTAGATCTATTTTTATTTGCTTTTATTTTCAGATCTATTATTCCAAAAACCCAAAAATACTTTGCAACACTTTTTAATTGCATCTTTTATTTCGCATTTATTTGAGATCTATTTATCCAATCTATCACAATTTTATCCCGTCAACTTGACAATTTCCTACGTCGTTACCTGTAAGAGGGATTGATAACCCCTCATAAGCATCGGGTTGCAAGTATTTGTTCTTTGTGTGTAGGTGCCGTTTACATAGTGTTGCTTGGTTCTCCTACTGGATTGATACCTTGGTTTCATAACTGAGGGAAATACCTACAGTAGTTGTGCTGCATCATCCCTTCCTCTTTGGGGAAATACCGATGTAGTTCAAGCGACATCATGTATTAAGTTAACAAGAATGGAGTAACGCTTTAAGCAAGATGACATGATGTAGAGGGATAGATCCATTCAATATGGTAAAAACCCCATTTTTTAATACTTAATGGCAACAGTACAATATGTGCCTCGCTACCCCTACTGTCACTTGGTGAGGACACCGCAAGATTGAACCCATCACAAAGCACCTCCCCCATTGCAAGATAGATCAATCTAGTTGGCCAGACCAAATCAATAGATCGGAGAGAAATACAAAGCTATCTTAATCATGCATAAAAGAATTCAGAAAAGACTCAAATAATATTCATAGATAATCTAATCATAAATCCACAATTCATCGGATCTCAACAAACACACCGCAAAAGAAGATTACATCGAATAGATCTCCAAGAACATCGAGGTGAACATTGTATTGAAGATCAAAGAGAGAGAACAAGCCATCTAGCTACTAGCTATGGATCCATAGGTCCGTGGTAAGCTACTCAATAAGCATCATCGGAAGGGCAGCAAGGTTGTTGTAGAGCCCCTCTGTGACCAAATTCCCCTCCTGCAGAGGGCCAGAAAAGGCCCCAAGATGGGATCTCACAAGACCAAAAGCTTGCGTCGGCGGAAAAGTATTTTTGGTGTGCCCTTTGGTATACGGGGAATATTTGGATATTTATAGAGCTGGAATTAGGGTTAGGGGAGCCTCGAGGGGACCACAAGCTTGCAAGGCGCGCCCTGTGAGCTTGTGGCCCACTGGTGGCTCTCCTGGCCTCCTCCCAAAGCTTCGTGGTTGTCTTCTGGTCCAAGAAAAATCCGCAAAAAGTTTCATTCCGTTTGGACTCCGTGTGGTATTGATTTTCTGTAAAAGACAAAAACAAGGAAAAAAACAGCAACTAGCACTGGGCACTAGGTTAATAGGTTAATCCTAAAAATGATATAAAATAGCATATTAATGCATATGAAACATCCAAGATGGATAATATAATAGCATGGGACTATCAAAAATTATAGATACGTTGGAGACGTATCAATCAGCATAGTGTCGATCCTGGGGATCTATATAGAATCTTTTAGATGGTACACCTAGCATATTCTGGTGCAGTAAACAGAATATCTAACAACCAGGCCTGGCTAGATGGGCCAGCATGGCCCGCCCTGGCATAAACGGGAAATGCACGCCTAATACGCGGGCTGTGTCAGGCCGGAACTCGTGCTGTGTTCCCTGGCCCAGGCAGGACACAAGAAGGAAATGGGCCAGTCCACCGACATGTTTAGCCCACCAGACCACCCGTTTTGGGAAGTTTTGGGCTTATCTAGGCCGTTTTGGGGGCTAATACATTAAAAAAATCTGAAAAATAAAAAATAAACGGGTCGTGTTGTGCCGACACTCATGGCCTAGGTGCCGCCCTAGGCGGGCCACGTGCGGACATGGCCCGATTATAAACGTGTCGGGCCAGGCTCTCCATTGGTCGGGCATGCGAGCTTTCAGGCCGGCATGCTAAGAACGACCCATTTGGCCACCTTTGCCGGCAACCAACACTACTCGGATTAGCCACTTCTCAATTGTTGGATTGGGTTCACCCAACAACTGACATTCAAAGTTACTCACACAGACACACACACACACACACACGCACATGCATGTATGTATGTATGTATGTATGTATGTATGTATGTATGTATGTATGTATGTATGTATGTATGTATGTATGTATGTATGTATGTATGTATGTATGTGTGTGTATGTGTGTATGTATGTATGTATGTATGTAAACTACAACATGTTATTCTTGGTGTGCAATAAGTGTACATCCATGATGGTAATTGACTGGCTACAATAAGTATTTCACAGCTCCTTGATTGGAAATTTTATTAGGAATAGTAGTATAAGAATTTATAGCTTACAGATAAAGTATGTGAAGTGAGTAATTTCTAGGTTATGCATGTGAGTTGTTGCCCAGTTGTCTAGCCTTGTACGTGGAAATGTCACTCACATTCAGACCTGGCGCAAAGCAAGCGCCTCGTGGCACATAGGAGTGTCACACATGTCATACCAACCACCCGGGGGAGAAAATTCCTTCAAAATAAAAGCAATTGGTCAATTATATAATTTAATGTGCTAAAAATCCAAAACCAAAATGACATAATGTATCACTAAAGAATACACTACATAGCACTAGAAATAAATGCATTGAGATCGTAAGTGTGCATGTCGACTCCTTCTCATTGAATCGTAATCTAATATTCAAAAATTGCTCCTAATAAATGAAGGAACGCCTCAAGCTTATCTATAAAAACGCTAGACATATTTCATCAGTACCATGGGCTTGTCTTGGTGATGAGGTGAGTAGAAAATTCTCTTGTACTCTTGCCCTCTTTATAGTGTTGCTCCCGCTGGCCATGTTTCAGGAAATGTGGTCCGGGACTTTGTTCTTGGAAGTTCCCCCTCCTGATTTTTTGTGTTGTTATGCTTGATTTGTTCATGAGAAATCTATTAGATCTCATCTATTTCTTATTATGCTCTTTTGGTACGCTCTTCGCAGAAAGGTATGGGGACCCAGTGAGATTGTTCTATTTTTCCTTGCTAGTAGGTCCTTCCTTGATCCCTCTTCTTATGTATTTAATTCATGCGAGTTTGTTTATGGAGGTGAAGATTCACGGAATTTCTTTGTGAAGTTATGTTATTTTTAAAATTTTCTTCTTGGAATCGTTCTCCCATCACAATTTGTCAGAGCTCTTGATCTTGTTTACCATTCTTCCGTTGCATTTTTTGCATCTTCATATTATGCATGCGTTCATACTTTTCGTAAATGCCAAATTTGAGGTCTATTGCTGACATAGCTTATCGTTTGTCTGCTTTAGATAAAGAGGAATTGATCTAGCAGCAGACAACAACCAACTTCTTGCTGGCTAAGGACTCTAGTCTGGAGAAAACTCCATATACAACATTGCTTCGCACTGAGATCTTTGTAAGTATGTGATATCCTTTCTTGTTTTTTATCACTTGTTGATCATAATTATCCAGGTGTTTATCGAGTAATGCAATGTTTTCTGTGGTGCAAAGTCATGTTGGTTGGGTTCCTAAAGCCTTAATCACCATGGTTTAGTATGAGTGTACAATTCACACATGCATGAGTACTTCCAGAGTCCACAAGTAGAACTATTTTAATGCTTTGAATGAGAAGATATCATAATCAATAAAAAACAATAATAATACCAAGTTAATGTATTCCCATTATATATACATATATTATATATGATGATGATATTATAATAAGCCATCATTTATTTGTTTATATTTATTAGCTTTGGGAATGGAAGTTGAAGGCAAGATCTATCTTGCAGGATAATTGGCCATTACATATTCTTATGTACACTTGAAAGGCAACTGGTTATCATAACACATGGAGAACAAGCCAAGCGAGCATCTCAATAACATATTCACAATAACACCCACAAATGGATCTGGATATCTTGACAATGATACGATAAAGCAGACCATAATTGCACAAGAAGCTACATTCCGGGAACAGGTAGGTTGTGATTTTAATATGCTTTGAGTAGTCTATGGAGGAAAAAAACATTGCTTAGATATGTAAACAATGTGTGTTTTTCTTATACTTATCCATGGATGTAGTTGTTTCTCATTTCTTATAAAGTTTTGATATCTTTATAGGTCATAGAACTTCATCGTGTGTACAACGTTCAAAAGAACCTAATGGAATTAGAATGCCAAAGAGGTGAATTAAGTAAGCATTCTCAAGAGAAAATGTATTCATCACCATATGGGCGTATAAGAACAGTCAGGCAAGTTGAGCCTCCTGCTGGACATGATATGAAGAAACCATCCAAAAAATTCATGAAGGGAAAAGATTTAGTGTGTAGTTCAAACGGAGTTTCTATGAGGCATAGCAGTAGTAGGCCCACACAAGAAAAACTGGCCTTTCAGGTTTCAGATGATGCACATGCCAATAATACTGATGATGATGTGGTGATACTATCGGAGAAGCCTGCAAATAGTTCAGTAAGAAATAAAAGTTCATCTCCTGGTACAAATGTGAAGGACCTTCAGGTTCCAGCTGATGCACATGACGATGACAATGATGATGATGATGTGGTGATACTATTAGAGAAGCCTACAGATAGGTGGCCAATAACTAATGGTTCAATTCTTGGTACAAATGCGAAGGACCTTCAGGTTCAAGCTGATGCACATGCAAATGATAGTGATGATGATGTAGTAATATTGTCAGAGAAGCATGCAAAAAGTTTGCCAAGAAAGCATGGTTCAATTCTTGGTACAAATTTGAAGAACATTCTGGTTCCAATCAGTGCACATGTTTATGATTGTGATGATGATGTGGTGATACTATTAGAGAAGTCTGCAAACAATTTGCCAAGAAATAATGGTTCAATTCTTGGTATAAATGTGAAGCTTAACAGTGAGGGCTCCTCACGCGTGAATAAGGAGTGGACCAATAGTTTACAACCATCAGATGTATCAACAACGAATGTTTTGAACAAAGAAGTTGTAGGGCCATCTAGTAATATGGAAACAACAAACTTCCCAAGTGTGGGAAGTTCAAGTTCTCAGAACCAGGTCTATTCATTCGCAGGAGTGACCCTGAACCTCCCAGATGTGAAGCTTGAAATTGAGCCATCCTCGCATGTGAAAAAGAACCATGTTAGTGGTTTACAACAATCACATGTCTCAACATTGAATGCTTTCAATACAAAAGTGGTAGGGTCATCTAGTACTATGAAAATAGAAGACTTCCCAAGTGTGGGTGCCTCCAGTTCCCAAAACCAGTGTTATTCATCGCTAGGATTGGACCTGAACCTCCCAAGCTTAGAAGATACCTTGAATGGAAAGCATGTGGGTGCAGCCATTGATTCAAACTTCTTGGTTGCAAATGAGGAAACACAACATAACAATTCATACATCCACAAAAAATATGGTAAGATTTTCTTAATTTATTTTGCAACTGTAATAGCTTTATGTAAGCATCAATGCATAGTAAGTGTAACATTTTTTCCTTTTATAGATCGAAGCAATGTCATGGAATGCTTCACACATGAGAAAAAAAGTGTTGATTCCTCAACCACAAATGATATGTCCAGTTGTAGCATCCGCAATCCAAAAACATTTGTAGCATCCAGCTCCAATGCTACATCCAAATCTCTACGGAAAAGCAACACTAAAGATTACAAGAATGGTTGCCTTCCAACATTACAAGAATATTGCCGCCTTCCAACACCAAAGACTACACAACCTGGAGGGGGTCAATATCAAAAGCAATCCCGGTTCTATAATTGTGTAGAGGACATGAATCTGAGCAATGGTCCTCGAGATGCAACTGCCACTCCGGGAGAAGCAAGAGAGGATACCCCAATGGAAATCTCGTGGGTCAAAAAGAAGTTGCTAAACATGAGGAAGGGAATCTCCATGAAAAAGTCACAAGTGCCATCAAATTATGCAACTGGGCATTCCCATATTTTGCCTAGTTCCATGGCTTACTCAGAAGGTAGTTCAAAAATTCTTGGTTACCCTATTAATACAACCACTGAGAAAGATCCTCAACTCTCATGCATTATGCACAAGGGCACAGACGACATGTCCTCGAGTAAGGGTGTAGCTAACATGGAAATGCAATTCCATAAAAAGGATGACACCAATGCCAGGAATCCCATTGACCTGAATGTTGCACTACCATTCATGGATGAAATGGAGATAGATGCCCACGCGCCAGAAAGCAACACTATTCCTCAAGAACCAGATGATTCTTCTAATGAAGATCATGTTGTGACTGCTGCGAAGAATCTTATGGCCATGCATAAGGTTGAGTTCCAAGCAGGATTACCTGGAGGTAATAACAATGATGATGACTCTGAAGCTATTGAACAACATCTGTTTAAAACCAAACACCACATTAGCAGCTCAACTCTATTATCCAAAGAGAATAAGAGGAGCAAAGACCATGGTGTTGCTTCAGCTTCAACCTCGAATGTCCAATTCAAGCGCATCAACACCTCCAGAAGGACGTTATGCCAGGTACCCAGGATTCTAGATGATGCCTACCATAGGTCAAAGAGAAATTAAGATTTCTTCACTCATGAGAACTTCATAAAAGTAGTTTTTCGGTGATGAATTTACTGAGAATTAAGGAACTAGTAGCTTACAATAATTAGGAACATCGTGTATGGTTCGAAACTCTAATATGGTCTCTACAAACCTACATTGGATCAAAACATCTTGTCATGTTTACTTCAAATCGAACTCTTGTTTGAGATTTATTTTGTCAAAGAATGTTGTAAGATCACTTTTGATTGATTTGATAATTTCATTTAGAACTCATGAGCATGCTGATGTTCTTTGATGTCTTGAATTGTTTGAGAACAAAGGTCAGCAAATGCTATTTTAACTCACTGATGATGTCAAATTGTCATTTTAGTACTTTTCATGGTAAACATGCCATAGGTAAGGTCTACTGGAGGTGGTTCATTTTGAAGACACTATTTGATTCATGGGATAGCTAATTTTAGAATGGCTGGCGAGAAAGGGTGTGGAGGGATACGAGCAACCATATTCACAAATTATTCCCTAAGATTTTGTTTACGCTAGTCTGCCAAAAATTGAAGTACGAAGCCAACCACCTGAGCACATGCACCACGATAGGCTCACCCCTGGATCAAGTAGAAAACTCCAATCGTATTTTAACACACTGATGATGCCAAGTTTCCATTCTTAGTACTTTCCATCTTCATCATAGAGATACGGTTTGATACACGGACCCCCATTAGAAAAGTTTGTAGTAACCGAGACAGATCTATGGTCTAGATTAAAAACTTACATCTCACTTCAAAGGGAAAGTTATAGACGATTTACATGTTAAAAAAGTTGCATCCCCAAGCAACAAGCGCTGCTATGTAGACGATGTTTTGCTGAGAATTTGTGAACCGGCAACTTAGATCCAAGCAACTGTAGCCCGACGCAATGTCACAGAAATTCGCGTGTGGTGGTCCTTGTCCGGTTGCTGGGCGTGCTGGGAGTAAATGCCACGACCTACTAGCATGCGTCACTAGACAACCTACTGATGGTCTTGATCGATAGCCAATTCACACTCATCTAGCCATCCACCGTGAAGTGTAGTTTTTCGGCGTCGTGCTCAAGGTGGTGTTCTTATTCAAATTTAACTCTAGATTTTTCTTATATTAACTGAGACAGGAGAATTTCAATCAATTAGGAAAATAGAGAGATCATTGGTTCAAGAAAGTATTAACTTGACACCTGAATTCATGTGTAATAATCTGCTCTAGAATCTGGATGTTGTTAAAAGCAGCGCGGGGTTCTGCCTGTTTCAGAGCTTCTTGTTCTTGGCTGGAGGACTCCTGAGCCTCCTCAAGGTATTCACGGGGCCAAAGCGGCCGAGCATTGGCGCGCATGTGTGAATCCACAAGGAGAGGGTGGGTAAGGTGTGGTGGTGAGCGGGTAGGGAATGTGTCGTGCAGGGATGCGTGGGTGGCGTGTGGTGGGATGGGGTAGCAAGCCGGAAACGGGTGCAGGCCACCCGGCCGGTGGGAACCAGCAAGTACGACGTGACATCAAACTAGTAAATCACGCATGAAGGTGTGATTTTTTCTAGGAGAAGATTGTAAGCCCTGATAATTGCCTAACAAATCAAATGATTAACTGGATGGATGGAAATACCCTTTACAAGTTTTAAGGGGGAAGGGGTATGGAAGCACATCTCTTCATGGTAAACATGTCGTAGGCAAGGTCTACTCTAGGTCGTTCGTCTCGATGGCACGTTTGGGACATGGGATAGCCAATTTGGAATAGTTAGTGAGAAGGGTTGTGGCGGGGATATTGACAACCAGATTCCCATTGTATTCTCCAAGTTTTCGTTTTCACTTGTCCGCTGTAAATTCATATACGAAACCAACCACTCTTGCACGTACCCCAAGACCCTCACAATGTTTTACACCCGTCCCTCACTTGCTCACCCCATGGTGTAACACCCGAGAATCTTGCTACAGTAATCTTCCACTAATATGCCATGTCAGCAAGTTTAGCTAAGCCAAATTGCCACCTGATAAAAAAATCAAAGCCTTTTTCAATTTGAAAATAAAGTAAAATAACCTTTCTTCAACCAGTAAAACTAAAATGTTTGTAATATTGAACAAATTTCTAAAGATATTATAAAAACAAAACCAACATTAACTGAGACTCCAAAAATGCCCCTAGCTATTTTTGAATGACCCAACAACACCCTTCCATCACTTTTAAATTCAAACCAAAAATCAAATGAATTCAAATGAGGTTCAAACCTTTTGTGGCAGTGCCATTTAATGCAATTTGAAATATGTGGCAAGTTAATTTTTTTTACAAAAACCAATTGGTGGCTCTACTTAATGCAAAACAGTGTAGAAAAACTAAACAGAAAAAGAAAAGATAAAGAGGTAGAACCTACTGTGCACTTGGGCTTAATTCTACAGTATAAGGCCCAGCCTACCATCACCCTTGTCTTCTCCCCCGCTACAGTGGGGGTGCAGGAGGCAGCCGTGGCGGGCATCCATGGTGCCCCCGCCCACGTGCGGCCATCCCCCCGGCTCCCCTGCTGGATAAGGGTGATTCCCCCTGCCCCTCTCATCCTCCCCCGAAGCTCTAGCACCCCAGATCCCCTCTCCCTCGCTCGATTTCTTCTCCCCGAGCTCGTCCGCCCGCTACACCCACCGTGTCGTCGCCGTTGCCGTGACCTCGTCCACTCTCTCGCCTCGTCTTCATGTCGGGAAGCACCACCGTCACCTGCTTCGCCTCCCTCGTCGCTGGATCGGAGACGGGAAGCCTCTACGCGGACGCCCGCGTTCGTTCCCCTCCGTCGGTGTCCGCCTCGGCCACCACTCCGACCTGCTGCTCCGTCGCATCCCCGGCCCCCCTCGACCTCGTTGTTGACTCCCCGGTGAGCCCCTTATCCTCTCCCCTGCCTTATATGTTCGCTCGCGCCCCCTGCGCCATTTTTCCCCCGTGGCCGAGCTCCCTGGAGCTCGCGCTCACGACCCCGCGCCCGAGCTCCGGCCCCGTGCTCCGCCACGCCCTGGTCGCGCCCGTAGCTCGCTTTGCCCGCCCCTGGACACGCCCTCTCGCACCAGCCCTGTCCCGCGCCGCGCCCACCCTCCCTGGCCTCCCCCCGGCCGCCGCTTCCGCGCTTTTCCACCCGCAGTCGCTGCCGCCTCACGCGCGCTCGCCTTGGTCTCGCCTCCTCCCGCACCCGTCACCGTCACCTGCCGCTGAGCTCGCCGCGTCCGTGCAGCCGCTCGAGCTCCTGCTACCGCGCCCTGGCTGCGCCCCGCCCGTGCCGTCGCGCCTTTCCCTTGCGTACTGCCTCCCTTGCCGACGCGCGCTATTGCTCGCCGCCGCCTGATGTGCTGCCGCTCGCGGCCACCGCCCGCTGCCGCTGCCGTGCCGACGGCCGGCCCTCCCGCTCGTCCGGCCGGCCACGCTGTGGCCGCCGGTGCGCCCTGGGAGCCCGTGTGCAAGCCCAGCCGCACCGAGGACGGATGGGCCACTGCCAGTGGGGCCGCCCACATACAAAAAAGAATAGGAAAAATAAATGTAAAAAATATATATTAGGCACTTATAGGTGGGCCCCATGAACGCTAGCAGTTGACCAGTCAACCTTTGACTGGGTCAACTCTGCCACTGGACCCCACTGTCGGTCACACAGCCTTTCTGCTGGGTGCATTCCTGGGTACCCATAGCAAATTTTCTGTTTATTTCCAAATATAAATAAATTCAGGAAATACTTAAACCTTTAAAAATTCATATAAAATAAACGTAACTCGGATGAAAATAATTTATATATGAAAATCGACCATAAAAATATGGCGAATCCGAATTTGCACTCCGTTCATCTGTCACGTGCCCCTAGCATAGCGAACATGGAACCGTCCCCTCTCTTTCATATGTTCGAAAAATGCCAAACACCGGGAAAACCCCTCCGGATGTTTTTCCTCTTCGTCTGTAATGTGTAGTACCACATTAGAACACCCCTAGCACTGCTTACGGTCATGTCATGCTTTATGTTGCTTTGTATGCCTATTATTTATTGTTTGTTCCCCCTCCTTCCTCTCCGGTAGACCCCAAGACCATTGATGCTTCGGTGTTCGACTACGGCTACGCTTCTGAAGATTCCTTTAGTCTGTAGAGAAACCAGACAAGCAACCCCCCCTTGATCATTCCGATATCGCCCATTCCATTCTCTCTCATGCTTGCATTAGATTTTGCTACCGTCCTTGATTGCTCCTATGCTGATGCATAGCCTGCTTTTGTAACCTGCTCTTGTATCTTACCTGCTTATCCTAAACTACTTAGTATAGGTAGGTTAGTAATCCATCAGTGGCCCCTCACCTTGTCCGTCTTGCCCCCGCTGGATTACCAGGTGACTCCATCAACGTGATCAACTTCCAGAGCCCGACATATCACATCACACCCCCTTAGTTGTACGACTCTGCAGAGTTACTATCGAGGGCCGAGGGTGATAACTCGTATGGCACTTCTGATGTTAGCTCCGTAGTGTAGCTAACCGGTCGTGGTCTTCGAGGGTGATTCCTCCTTCACCACCCCCGATAATGACTCTGTCATGCAACCCCTCAAGTGTGAACCATCGAGGCTGATTCCTCCTTAGTTCACCTTGACGATTACATCAGGTGGATTCCATTGAGGGTGATTCCTCGGATTCCCTTTGGTGTTTTGGACACAAGGTTACTTTGACTTTACCATAGAACCATGTTGAAGTTAGGTCGGCCCTGAGGGGTACCCGCGAGTTGATGCGCAGTCGGGTTGACCTAGAGGGTACCCGTGAGATCTCTACGTGGCACGGCTGGGCATTCCGGGCCCTTGCCGTAAGTCCATGAGTCAGGGCGACGGGGTCACATGATCGTGAGTCTCTACTCTTTATCGCGTGCTCCCAAGACACTAAAGGATTTGGGTATTTGATCTGAGTTTATCGTTTGCCATATACGCACTAACCGCCACGTGGGACGAGATATGGGCAACCGGCGTCGTAGTATCAGCCGAAGCTTTCCAGACGTGAGCGACTGAGCGGCGCGCGCCCGGGTGGTCCGTGTAAAGCACCTGTCTTTGTAATGGAGGTTGCCAGGACTGATCCCGGCCGCCCTGACAACGTGTGGGAGTGCAATGGGCGATGGGCCCAACACCCCTGCGCACTTAGGATTTAGACCAGTGTGCTGGCCTCTCTGTTGAGCCTAGGTAGGGTTGTGATGTGTTGATCTTTCGAGGCTGGGCATGATCCAGGAAAGTGTGTCCGGCCAGAGTGATCGAGCGTGTTGGGTAATGTGGTGCACCCCCGCAGGGAAGTTTATCTATTCGAATAGTCGTGTCCACAGTAACAGGACGACTTGGAATTGTGTCCCGACCTATACAGCTATAACTGGATACTAAGATGTGAAATGGATATAATGGCTCTGGGGTTTCTTTCTCGCGGGGAGTCGAGAAAGGATCTCTGGGTGTTAGTGCTGTATCATACTTGTTAAATATAATATGCTACTCTTACCTCTTCTGATGCTGCAAGATGCATGAAGATGCTAATCTTCGATAGGCTAGGAATTCCCTCCTTTTCTGGCATTCTGCAGTTCAGTCCACAGATACAGCCCATTCCTTTTGATACTGATGCATACTTAGTTTAGATCTGATGTAAGTCTTGCGGGTACTTTGGATGAGTACTCACGATTGCTTTGCTGCCTCTTTTTTTCCTCATACCCGATTGCTGCGATCAGATGACGGATCCCAGGAGCCAGATGCCACCGCCGACGGCTACTACTGCCCCGAGGGTGCCTACTACTACGTGGAGACGCCGACAACCAAGAGTAGTTAGGAGGCTCCCAGGCAGGAGGCCTTTCCTTTTCGATCGTTGTTACTTTTGTGCTAGCCTTCTTAAGGCAAACTTGTTTAACTTATGTCTGTACTCAGATATTGTTACTTCCGCTGCTCGTTTGTATTTGAGGTTATGTATTCGAGCCCTCGAGGCCCCCTAGCTTGTTTTATAAAGCTTGTATTATTTTAATTTATGTCTAGAGTTGTGTTGTGATATCTTCCGTGAGTCCCTGATCTTGACCGTACACATTTACATGTATGATTAGTGTACGATTGAATCGGGGCGTCACACATGGTCAAATAGAAAACCCCAACCCTTGATCTCCCTCGTTCCATGTTCGTTCTCTTCTCTCCCATGGGTGGAAGCGGCTGCCGTTCGAAGGAGCAAGGCGTCCTATTTTTTCCAATACTAGAAATTTCCTGTGACACTTTAGCAATTTTAACACTCTCTGTCCCGTGTCTGCATGTGCGTAGAAGAAATCTATAAGCATTTGTAGGAAAATTATTTCAAACAAGAAAAAAAATCCTAGAACATTCCCTAACAAAATGTATCCTAAAACGCTCTGTTTGGGTCTTCCTGATATCCCTACTGGGCCGGGGCTCAGGGGATGGGCGTTAATAGCCACACCGTTTGGACTGAGTCATATAAGTGAGTGGGTTTGGCCCAAAATCTGGCCGCCCCGATTTTCAGACCGGTACAGCCATATTTTTGGGACTCACCCTATTTCGGAATTTTCTGAATTTTGAACCTTGGTAAACCACTTCAATCAACTAAATTAACTGCCAAAGTAAAAAGCTCCAAAATAAAGAATGAAGATACCACCTACGAAGTTTGCCAAAGAGAGGAGGAGAGAACGTGGCAAAGCTTGTGAATGCCACATGCATCTGTTAAAGATCACGTAGCGGTACCTACAAGCATGCGTTCCCTTTGTTCCTTTCCTTGTGCTACACATAACTGCTGCGTTCATGGGGAACGCACACACATACGGCTTATAGGATTCACTGAGGGTTTTAAGCTGATGGCACGGTACTTTGTCGCCGGGCCCGCTGCCAGAAGGGTGGGGGACACAAAGTCTTCCTAATCAAGCTGTCCTGTACTCTCACCAAGTGAAAAGCTAGGCTGGTTTGCTGCACAACAAAGAAAAGGGGAGATTAAGCATCAAAACAGTGAAAAATCTTTTGCTCCGGCAAGATTTTGATGTCGCCCAAGATAGAGCTAGTGATAAAACATAAACATAAAACAGTGAGCTATTACTGCATCTGCATTATGTTCTAGTTAATCGCTTATGTTGACTATGGCATGCTATTGATTTTAGTTTTCTGCTAGCTAGTTCCAAAGTTAAGTCGGCCAGGTAAAGTATGGTGCCTTTTGCGGGGAAATACCCTTTGGTTCTTGGGTGTATGTAAGAAAAAAATAAAAAATCAAAAAGGTTTACGAGTTTTTGTTGAATAAACTTGACTTTTTTTTTGCACTAGCATATAAATTTTTACGAATAAAAAATCAGCGTTTACTCAAAAGTAAAATTTATTTGCTATTATATGTCACTACTCATATTATTTTGGCCATTTATTTTTGTTTTTTTAAGAAGTCAATGGTTTTTTTTTCTTTTTGTGACTTTTTTCAAGTACAATGAGAGGTCAAGTATATTTCAAATATATTATCAGAATTTTTGAAGTTTTTATATAATTACTATTTTTTCATATAGAGTGTATATGCATCCATAGACTAAACATTTCTGACATTTTTTACGAGATCAATAGTAGTTTATTCCAACAAGATAGTTACAACCCAATGGCAAGAGTTCCTCAATACATGGGGGTCCTCTACCGAGCCACATAGTTATAGCTCGCTCAGAGCGACTATACCTTGCCAGACAATCTGCAACGCTATTCCGAAATCTATGTAATTTATAGGGATAAACACTCTATCGATCACGAGGGACTTAATCTCGGCTACTAAATGACCATAAACTGAACGATCTAAACTAGAACTGGAAAGACAGGAAATAGCAGATAATGAATCAGATTGAACCATGACCGGTAGCTCCGTGTGCTAACGAGCAAGCGCCATACCAATCATCAATGCATGAATCTCAGTCTTTATTGCGTCACTGCAGTTGAATAAATAGCGATACACTGAGAAGATGACAGATCCGTCATGTCTTCGAAGAATCATTCCCACCACCACCGTACAATTTTCCTCCAAGAACGCTCTATCAACGGACAGAGCAGCCATATCACGTGGCGGTGCAGGCCACGGATGAACCTGCGGCGTAGTAGCTGCCTCTAGTCTTTCCCATGTTTCTCCGTCTTTTGCGGGCCATCTGAATGTTTTTTTAGTTACCATCTGAGTGTTCAGTGATAGCAGTACATACACCAATGGTTTCTGGCGACACGCCATTAGGTAGCTCAATTAGCTGCAGCTAAACCAAAACGACAGCATTACCAAATACAAGCATATCAAATGTAGCATGGCATAAAGCAGGAAGGAAAGACCATCTTATGATATGATCCCGTGCATCTCGATCCCCATCCATTTGTACCTGCATGCATGGTCATGCCTATGAGCGACTACTTTAGGGAAATTCTTTTCTTAAGTCATAGATAACCGGCCCCCTTGTCGGCCACCGCCCACTTGTATTTCAGATCAACTTTAACCATCTATGTAATTAACAAATAGTAAGTATATGCTACAAAGGGAATACTATTGGATTTGTGTTCGAAAGATGTTTTCCATGGTATGATTTTTTATCCCATAGTTCATAGTTTATTAGCTAAATTTACGGTCAAAATTTGATCCAAAATACTAGCTGGCCCAATAAACCTTGATGGAGCACGTGAGAACTGATATGCAACAAAACATTACCCTGATTGCTAGGAGAAAAATCCAATGCACATAACACAGACCACAAAAGCAAACAAACAATCACATCTTAATACCTCAAAAGACTGAACCACTTCCTACAATGAGTGGACTTTTTTGCTATGCTAGTTTAATTTTTTTTCTTTCTCTCACAAATGCAGGTGTACTTTGTGTCTTGGGTGCAAAATATAAGTCCTAAATCTTTCATGGCTCGTCATGCGGTCCTATGTAGTGCACCTATTTATGCCAGTGGCGTAATTACTTAGTGCCTTTTCTAGGCATAGGATAGGATAGGGAGCAACATGGTACTAATTAGTGGCAGTCAACAGCAAATAAATCTCTTTCTACAGGAAGAATGAATTGGTTGCCTAGTGAAAGCGAACCAGCCATGAATGCGCAGTCCATTCGCAACGTATTGATCACAATTCATACTCCCATGTGTAGTATGAGCTGCCTCTAATTTGTTTTTAGTAACATCCGTATGTTGGAGTAAGTACATAATCTAGCCTAACGATTCGAGTTCAATTCGTAGAATTGACAGGTGATGCACAGATGGTTTTCTCCCATCTATTGAGGATCAAGTTTGGTGTGTGGTGAAACCGCTCACGAAGAAATATCTTGATACTCATTTAAATAATTCTGAGGACCGTGTTTATCTTGCTACTCGTACTAAAATGTCCGTATGCATCCCTAGTCGGTGCAGAGGCTGAGAAGTGACCATCTCTCCCACTTTAAATTGGCCGCCGCGTCCAGGACATGTCGTAACGTCCTCCTCTCGCGTCGGCCCCCTCGCGGGTGACACGGGAGGTCGCAGCTGTCGCCGCCTAGTCCTCCCCCAGCGCTCACCTCCCCCTCCGCCGCTGCCGGTGGTCGGCGCCAGGCAAAGCCCGCGCGTGCGATGGCGGTGGCGGAGGGCCTCTCCTCCCACCGCGGATCCGCGGACAGCGCGGGCGCCCAGATGCGCGGGGTATGGCCCTCCCGATGGCGCGGCGATTCCCGGCGGCGGCGGGCTTGCGGCGGTGCACAAGAGCCCAGATCCATAGGGTGTGGGTCCTCCGGCAGCGTGGTGGCACCCGGTGGCGGCGGGCTCGGGCGGCAGCGGGCTTGGGCGACGACGTGGGCCGCGTGGCGACGGATCTCGTCGATCTGGTCATAGTGGAGGAATCAGGACCTAGGGTGGTGGCCCCGGTAGGTATGGCAACGGCGCCCTTGACTGGCGGCGATTGCGGGTTGTGGATGGACGGCGTCTTGACCGCGTGGGGGTGAGTTGCTGGTGGATCTCCTCCCCGCTGCACTTGGTGGCTTGCAATCCCGGTCGCCAGCCTCGGTGTGTTCGCGGGGGCTGGTAGATGTGACATTAGGCCGGATGAAAACTCTGAATGACTCGCTCATCCCGAAAATGGCGATGAACAATGTCCCCATTCTCCTCCTTGTAGGCATCGTCGAGGTCCCTGCCCTCCACCGTGACCCCATGCCCGGGTGAAGACCCAAAATCTCCTCGGATTGGGCGGCGGCGGCACTGCATGTGTCATGCCCTTCTTGGAGGCGCCGCCTGGGGCGTTCGGGTGCTCAGTTAGAGAAACCGCGGGCGGTGGCGATGGGACCAGTGGCAGTGATAACCCACAAGTATAGGGGATCGCAACAGTTTTCGAGGGTAGAGTATTCAACCCAAATTTATTGATTCGACACAAGGGGAGCCAAAGAATATTCTCAAGTATTAGCAGTTGAGTTGTCAATTCAACCACACCTGGATAACTTAATATCTGCAGCAAAGTATTTAGTAGCAAAGTAATACAGAAGTAATGGTAACGATAGCAAAAGTAATATTTTTGGGTTTTGTAGTGATTGTAACAGTAGCAACGGAAAAGTAAATAAGCGGAGAACAATATGTGAAAAGCTCGTAGGCATTGGATCGGTGATGGAGAATTATGCCGGATGCGGTTCATCATGTAACAATCATAACATACGGTGACACAGAACTAGCTCCAATTCATCAATGTAATGTAGGCATGTATTCCGAATATAGTCATACGTGCTTATGGAAAAGAACTTGCATGACATCTTTTGTCCTACCCTCCCGTGGCAGCGGGGTCCTAATGGAAACTAAGGGATATTAAGGCCTCCTTTTAATAGAGTACCGGACCAAAGCATTAACACATAGTGAATACATGAACTCCTCAAACTACGGTCATCACCGGGAGTGGTCCCGATTATTGTCACTTCGGGGTTGCCGGATCATAACACATAGTAGGTGACTATAGACTTGCAAGATAGGATCAAGAACTCACATATATTCATGAAAACATAATAGGTTCAGATCTGAAATCATGGCACTCGGGCCCTAGTGACAAGCATTAAGCATAGCAAAGTCATAGCAACATCAATCTCAGAACATAGTGGATACTAGGGATCAAACCCTAACAAAACTAACTCGATTACATGATAGATCTCATCCAACCCATCACCGTCCAGCAAGCCTACGATGGAATTACTCACGCACGGTGGTGAGCATCATGAAATTGGCGATGGAGGATGGTTGATGATGACGACGGCGGCGGATTCCCCTCTTCGGAGCCCCGAATGGACTCCAGATCAGCCCTCCCGAGAGGTTTTAGGGCTTGGCGGCGGCTCCGTATCGTAAAACGCGATGAATCCTTCTCCCTGATTTTTTTCTCCCCGAAAGTGAATATATGGAGTTGGAGTTGAGCTCGGTGGAGCGTCAGGGGGCCCACGAGTTAGGGGGCGCGCCCCCACCCTCGTGGATAGGGTGTGGGCCCCCTGACGTGGATTTTTCTTCCAGTATTTTTAATATTTTCCAAAAAGATGTTCCGTGGAGTTTCAGGTCATTCCGAGAACTTATGTTTCTGCACATAAATAACACCATGGAAAGTCTGCTAAAAACAGCGCCAGTCCGGGTTAGTTCCATTCAAATCATGCAAGTTAGAGTCCAAAACAAGGGCAAAAATGTTTGGAAAAGTAGATACGACGGAGACGTATCAACTCCCCCAAACTTAAACCTTTGCTTGTCCTCAAGCAATTCAGTTGATAAACTGAAAGTGATAAAGAAAAACTTTTACAAACTCTGTTTGCTCTTGTTGTTATAAATATGTAAAGCCAGCATTCAAGTTTTCAGCAAAGATTATGACTAACCACATTCACAATAACTCTTAGGTCTCATGTTTACTCATATGAATGGCATAATCAACTAGCGAGCCATAATAATAAATCTCGGATGACAACACTTTCTCAAAACAATCATGATATGATATAATAAGATGGTATCTCGCTAGCCCTTTCTGAGACCGCAAAACATAAATGCAGAGCACCTTTTAAGATCAAGGACTGACTAGACATTGTAATTCATGGTAAAAGAGATCCAGTCATAGTCATACCCAATATAAATTAATAGTAATGGATGCAAATGACAACAGTGCTCTCCAGCTGGTGCTTTTTAATAAGAGGGTGATGACTCAACATGAAAGTAAATAGATAGGCCCTTCGCAGAGGGAAGAAGGGATTTGTAGAGGTGCCAGAGCTCGGTTTTAAAGCAGAGATAAATAATATTTTGAGCGGCATACTTTCATTGTCAACATAACAACCAAGAGATGGCGATATCTTCCATGCTACACACACTATAGGCAGTTCCCAAACAGAATGGTAAAGTTTATACTCCCCCTCCACCAACAAGCATCAATCCATGGCTTGCTCGAAACAACGAGTGCCTCCAACTAGCAACAGTCCCAGGGGGAGTTTTGTTTGCAATTATTTTGATTTAGTTTGCATAAAGCATGGGACTGGGCATCCCGGTGACCAACCATTTTCTCGTGAATGAGGAGCGGAGTCCACTCCTCTTGAGAATAACCCGCCTAGCATGGAAGATACGGACAACCCTAGTTGATACATGAGCTATTCGAGCATACAAAACAGAATTTCATTTGAAGGTTTAGAGTTTGGCACATACAAATTTACTTGGAACGGCAGGTAGATACCGCATATAGGAAGGTATAGTGGACTCATATGGAATAACTTTGGGGTTTAAGGAATTGGATGCACAAGCAGTATTCCCGCTTAGTACAAGTGAAGGCTAGCAAAAGACTGGGAAGCGACCAACTAGAGAGTGACAACAGTCATGAACATGCATTAAAATTAATAAACATTGAGTACAAGCATGAGTAGGATATAATCCACCATGAACATAAATATCGTGAAGGCTATGTTGATTTGTTTCAACTACATGTGTGAACATGTGCCAAGTCGAGTCACTTAAATCATTCAAAGGAGGATACCACCCCACTATACCACATCACAACCATTTTAATAGCATGTTGGCACGCAAGGTAAACCATTATAACTCATAGATAATCAAGCATGGCACGAGCAACTATGATCTCTAATTGTCATTGCAAACATGTTTATTCATAATAGGCTGAATCAGGAATGATGAACTAATCATATTTACGAAAACAAGAGAGGTCGAGTTCATACCAGCTTTTCTCATCTCAGTCAGTCCATCACATATCGCCATAATTGCCTTTCACTTGCACGACCGAACGATGTGAAAATAATAAGAGTGCACGTGCATTGGACTAAGCTGGAATCTGTGAGCATTCAATAAACAAGAGAAGACAAGGCAATATGGGCTCTTGGTTAAATCAACAATAATGCATATAAGAGCCACTTCAACAATTTAATTATGGTCTTCTCCTATCGACCCCCAAAGAACAGAAAAGAAATAAAACTATTTACACGGGAAAGCTCCCAACAAGCAAAAGAAGAACGGGAAATCTTTTTGGGTTTTCTTTTTAATTATTACTACTACAGCAAGAAAAGTAAACTAACTAAAAGTTACAACTATTTTTTTTTGGTTTTTCTGAAGGTTTATCAAACACACAAGAAGAAAGCAAGAAAAATAAAATAAACTAGCATGGATATTACAGTGAAAGAGTATGAACACCGACATGTAGCAATGAGTGTGTGAACATGAATGTAATGTCGGTGGGAAATACGTACTCCCCCAAGCTTAGGCTTTTGTCCTAAGTTGGTTTATTGCCACGGATGGCCTGGCGGATATCCATAGTTGTAGCTGGAGTCGTACTGAGATGAAGAAGACTATGATTGCCACTGGTTGGAAATCATCTCCGGATCCCACTGGTAGTTAGACTGTCTTGGAGGCTCAAATTGTGGTTCCGGCTCCGTGGCTGGTGTAGGGTTCCGGTAGGCGTAGATGGCCGCCAACGGAACGAGATACATCCCTGTAGATAAATTAAACAAGGAGGGAACAGGCAAGGTAATAGTCTCAGGGTGATGTTTATCAAAGAACAATTTGTATTTAAGAGCCCCTTCCCCATTCTTAACAATAAAGTCATGTGGTACCATACTCTTATAGTCTAAATAAGCATTGGGCAGCAATTTTTCTTCTTTTTCATAGTGCCTAATAGGTATGTTATAGTGTGCAGCGAGGCATGAAGCATAAATACCTCCAAAGATGGGGCCCTTTGTACGGTTCAGACTTAACCGTTTGGCAATAATACCGCCCATACTAACAGTGTTATCGCAGAATAAACCATGGAACAAAATGATAATATCAGGAACACTAAGGTTTCCACAGTTTCCGCGACCAATTAAGCAACGACTAGCAAATATGGCAAAGAAGCGTAAAACAGGAAAATGTATGCTAGTGATTCTTGCATCGGAAACTTTCCTAGTTTCCCCTACAGTAATAGTGTCAATAAACCCATCCACATCTTTACGATGTGGTTCATCTAAACTACCCTCAAAAGGTATTTTGCAAACCTTGCAAAATTCGTCTAGTGGCATCTTCTTAACAACATCATATAAATGAAACTCTACTTAAGGAGGTGTTTCCTTAGGATAATAGTAGAAGTTTTGCACAAAAGTATTGGTGAGTAAGAGATACTGTTTGCGTTGATCGCGGAGGAAGTCGGTGAGGCCTGCATTCTCAGCCAATTCATAAAAATCATTGTAAATCCCGGCTTCTCTCAAGAAATCATCGGAAGGCCATTCACACGGCCGAACCTCCACGGTGCGGGGCAGATTATATTTGGGCCTCTGTGCTTCTTCATTTTGCTTTTCCTTCGAGCTTCGGCTCGATGAACCCCTCAAAAATCTATTCATTATTTTCTGAAAATTTCTGAAATTTTTAGCAACTTCAAACAAAAGTGAACCAAGCTCAACAAAATTGATAGCAACTTCTCCTACAAGTGCCTAGAGCCTATATCATGCATTAGAACTACTTAGAACCATATAAATTTGACATGCAAGCTCAAGAACATGGTCACCTATGCAGCACAAATTTGCAATGAATAAAGCACTAGAACAAAAACTAATTGGACCAATGGAGGAGTCACATACCAAGGAACAATCCCCCAAGCAGTTTTGTGAGAGGTGCTTTGAGCAAGGAGATCGAAAATCACAGCAAAATGAGCTAGAACTCGTGCTTGAGCTGGATGGTGATTTTTTGGGAGGAAGGAGTGTGTGGGTGCAGGAATAAGTGGAGGGGAGCCACCGTGGGCCCACGAGGCAGGGGGCGCGCCCTGGACCCTCGTGGCCAGGTGCTTGCTCCCCCTGCTGTGTTCTCGGTGCCAGATATTCTCAAATATTCCAGAAAAAATCATATTTCATTTTCAGGGCATTTGGAGAACTTTTATTTTCGGGGTATTTTTATATTGCACGGATAATTCAGAAAACATACAGGAAAATACTATTTTTACTTTATTTCAACTAAGTAACAGAAAGTAGAGAGAGGGTACAGAAGGTTGTGCCTTCTAGTTTCATCCATCTCATGCTCATCAAAAGGAATCCACTAACAAGGTTGATCAAGTCTTGTTAACAAACTCATTCCGAATAACATGGAACCAGAGAAATTTCGAATGACACTATGTTACCTCAACAGGGATATGCACATCCCCAATAATAAGAATATCATATTTCTTCTTGATAGTAGGAAGAGGAAATTCAAAACCTCCAAAAATAATCGATGGAATTTTTCTAATAGAATTGATACTGTGGATTTGAGGTTGTTTCCTCGGAAAGTGTACCGTATGCTCATTACCATTAACATGAAAAGTGACATTGCCTTTGTTGCAATCAATAACAGCCCCTGCAGTATTCAAAAAAGGTCTTCCAAGAATAATAGACATACTATCGTCCTCGGGAATATCAAGAATAACAAAGTCCGTTAAAATAGTAACGTTTGCAACCACAACAGGCACATCCTCACAAATACTGACAGGTATAGTAGTTGATTTATCAGCCATTTGCAAAGATATTCAGTAGGTGTCAACTTATTCAAGTCAAGTCTACGATATAAAGAGAGAGGCATAACACTAACACCGGCTCCAAGATCACATAAAGCAGTTTTAACATAGTTTGTTTTAATGGAGCATGGTATAGTAGGTACTCCTGGATCTCCAAGTTTCTTTGGTATTCGACCCTTAAAAGTATAATTAGCAAGCATGGTGGAAATTTCAGCTTCCGTATCTTTCTTTTATTAGTGACAATTTCTTTCATATACTTAGCATAAGGATTCATTTTGAGCATATCAGTCAAACGCATACGCAAGAAGATAGGTCTAATCATTTCAGTAAAGCGCTCAAAATCCTCATCATCCTTTTTCTTGGATGGTTTGGGAGGAAAAGGCATGGGTTTCTGAACCCATGGTTCTCTTTCTTTACCATGTTTCCTAGCAACAAAGTCTCTCTTATCATAACGTTGATTCTTTGATTGTGGGTTATCAAGATCAACATCAGGTTCAATTTCTACATCATTATCATTACTAGGTCGAGCATCATCATTAACATTTTCACTAGGTTCATGTTCATTACCAGATTGTGTTTCAGCATCAGAAATAGAAATATCGTTTGGATTCTCAGGTGTTTCAGCAATAGGTTCACTAGAAGCATGCAAAGTCCTATCATTTTTCTTTTTCTTCTTTTTAGAAGAACTAGGTGTGTCAATATTATTTCTCTAAGAATCCTACTCAATTCTCTTAGGGTGTCCTTCAGGATACAAAGGTTCCTGAGTCATCTTACCAGTTCTAGTAGCCACTCTAACAGCATAATCATTATCCTTACTATTTAATTCATTGAGCAAATCATTTTGATCTTTAAGTACTTGTTCTACTTGAGTGGTAACCATAGAAGCATGTTTAGTAATGAGTTTAAGTTCACCTTTAACATTAGCCATATAATCACCCAAGTGTTCAATCATATAAGCATTTTGTTTTAATTGTCTACCAAAATAAGCATCGAAGTTTTCTTGTTTGACAATAAAATTATCAAACTCTTCTAAGCATTGTCTAGCAGACTTATAGTGAGGAATATCACCTTCATCAAATCTATAGAGAGAATTTACCTTTACTACCTGTGTCGGGTTATCAAGACCATGAGTTTCTTCAATAGGTGGAGGATTAAGATCATATGTTTCTTCAACAGGCGGTAAATCAAGACCATGTATTTCTTCAATAGGAGGTAAATTCTTAACATCTTTAGCATTAATACCTTTTTCTATCATAGATTTCTTTGCCTCTTGCATATCTTCAGGACTGAGAAATAGAACACCTCTCTTCTTCGGAGTTGGTTTAGGAATAGCCTCAGGAATTGGCTCAAGAACTGGCTCAGGAGCTGGCTCAGGAAGTGTCCAATTATTTTCATTTGTCAACATATTATTCAATAGAATTTCAGCTTCATCCGGTGTTCTTTCCCTGAAAACAGAACTAGCCCAACTATCGAGGTAATCTCTGGAAGCATCGGTTAGTCCATTGTAAAAAATATCAAGTATTTCATTTTTCTTAAGAGGATGATCAGGCAAAGCATTAAGTAATTGGAGGAGCCTCCCCAAGCTTGTGGGAGACTCTCTTCTTCAATTTGCACACAATTATATATTTCCCTTAAAGCAGCTTGTTTCTTATGGGCAGGGAAATATTTAGCAGAGAAGTAATAAATCATATCCTGGGGACTACGCACACAACCAGGATCAAGAGAATTAAACCAGATCTTAGCATCACCCTTTAATGAGAACATAAATATTTTAAGGATATATAGGTAGCGAGATTTCTCATCATTAGTGAACAGGGTGGCTATATCATTTAATTTGGTAAGATGTGCCACAACAGTTTCAGATTCATAGCCATGAAAAGGATCAGATTCAACCAAAGTAATTACATCAGGATCAACAGAGAATTCATAATCCTTATCAGTAATACAGATAGGTGAAGTACCAAAAGCAGGGTCAGGTTTCATTCTAGCATTAAGAGATTGCTGCTTCCATTTAGCTAATAACCTCTTGAGCTTGTATCTATCCTTGCAAGCTAAAATAGCTATAGCAACTTCCTTTTCAAAAACATAACCCTCAGGAACAACAGGCGATTCATATTTATTAGGGGGAGAGTCTTCATCATCACTTTCATCTATGGTATCAGTTTCAATAATTTCATTCTCTCTAACCCTAGCAAGTTGTTCATCAAGAAATTCACCAAGTGGCACAGTAGTATCAAGCATAGAAGTAGTTTCATCATAAGTATCATGCATAGCAGAAGTGGCATCATCAATAACATGCGACATATCAGAACGAATAGCAGAAGCAGGTTTAGGTGTCGCAAGCTTACTCAAAACAGAAGGTGAATCAAGTGTACAGCTAGATGGCAGTTCCTTACCTCCCCTCGTAGTTGAGGGATAAATTTTTGTTTTCTCGTCTTTCAAGTTCCTCATAGTGACCAGCAGATATAAATCCCAAGTGACTCAAAGAATAGAGCTATGCTCCCCGGCAATGGCGCCAGAAAATAGTCTTGATAACCCACAAGTATAGGGGATCGCAACAGTTTTCGAGGGTAGAGTATTCAACCCAAATTTATTGATTCGACACAAGGGGAGCCAAAGATTATTCTCAAGTAATAGCAGTTGAGTTGTCAATTCAACCACACCTGAATAACTTAATATCTGCAGCAAAGTATTTAGTAGCAAAGTAATACAGAAGTAATGGTAACGATAGCAAAAGTAATATTTTTGGGTTTTGTAGTGATTGTAACAGTAGCAACGGAAAAGTAAATAAGCGGAGAACAATATGTGAAAAGCTCGTAGGCATTGGATCGGTGATGGAGAATTATGCCGGATGCGGTTCATCATGTAACAATCATAACATACGGTGACACAGAACTAGCTCCAATTCATCAATGTAATGTAGGCATGTATTCCGAATATAGTCATACGTGCTTATGGAAAAGAACTTGCATGACATCTTTTGTCCTACCCTCCCGTGGCAGCGGGGTCCTAATGGAACCTAAGGGATATTAAGGCCTCCTTTTAATAGAGTACCGGACCAAAGCATTAACACATAGTGAATACATGAACTCCTCAAACTACGGTCATCACCGGGAGTGGTCCCGATTATTGTCACTTCGGGGTTGCCGGATCATAACACATAGTAGGTGACTATAGACTTGCAAGATAGGATCAAGAACTCACATATATTCATGAAAACATAATAGGTTCAGATCTGAAATCATGGCACTCGGGCCCTAGTGACAAGCATTAAGCATAGCAAAGTCATAGCAACATCAATCTCATAACATAGTAGATACTAGGGATCAAACCCTAACAAAACTAACTCGATTACATGATAGATCTCATCCAACCCATCACCGTCCAGCAAGCCTACGATGGAATTACTCACGCACGGTGGTGAGCATCATGAAATTGGTGATGGAGGATGGTTGATGATGACGACGACGACGGATTCCCCTCTCCGGAGCCCCGAACGGACTCCAGATCAGCCCTCCCGAGGGTTTTAGGGCTTGGCTGCGGCTCCGTATCGTAAAACGCGATGAATCCTTCTCTCTGATTTTTTTCTCCCCGAAAGTGAATATATGGAGTTGGAGTTGAGGTCGGTGGAGCGTCAGGGGGCCCACGAGGTAGGGGGCGCGCCCCCACCCTCGTGGACAGGGTGTGGGCCCCTTGACATGGATTTTTCTTCCAGTATTTTTAATATTTTCCAAAAAGATGTTCCGTGGAGTTTCAAGTCATTCCGAGAACTTTTGTTTCTGCACATAAATAACACCATGGAAAGTCTGCTGAAAACAGCGCCAGTCCAGGTTAGTTCCATTCAAATCATGCAAGTTAGAGTCCAAAACAAGGGCAAAAGTGTTTGGAAAAGTAGATACGATGGAGACGTATCAGGCGGCAGGTGTGTTTGCGAAGGAGGGGCGGCGTGGCATCTGGCATGTCGACAACGGCGGGTCTCGGCGGAATGGAGCAGCGAGGTCTCAGTGATGGGTGCGTGATGATGGATGAGCGCAGGATGGTAGCATTGTCTGGCATTGTGGTGGCGTTGATGACAACTTAGGCTTGGCAAGGTCGATGCATCAATACAACACTAAAGATGGATCGGTGGAAGATGACGGCGGCAACCTTTGAGAGTGCGCCGGACCAGTGTGTGCCCCATACCTGGCAATGTGGCTTGGTTGGGACCTCCGGTTTTAGATGCTAGGCTATGGTGCGAGGTCTGTTTGGTATTCGGCTCGGACTATCGGCATCCCTTCATCAAGTGGATTGAAGTGCCGACAGATGTTGCCAATATGGTGGCTTCAGGCATACTGATGTATTACTTTGTAAGGTCTATGTAAATAATTAATAAAATGGTTGCATGCATCGCCCAGATGCAGAGGCCGAGGGTCTTCCTCCTTTTCTAAAAAAAGTATATATGCTAGCCTGTTTAGGTTGTTGTTTCTCCAATCGAAGTTGTTGTTTCTGAGTTAATGCAAGACTTGACCAGGCAAACAAAAAGATTTAGGAGGTAGATGAAACATGAAACCTCTTTAAGGACTCGATTTTTAGAGAAAAGGCGGAGGCCGGTCCCGAGGAAAGGCTCGAACCTTGCCTCACTTGAATTAACAAAGACATTAACCGGCCTGGATTACAAAAGCAACACAATAAAAGCAAAACCGAAGCAAATGGATTGGGATTACAAGTGCAAACCACTTTAAGGACCCATTCAGCTTACAAGATTTTAAAATCAAAGAATAGGACAAGTAAAGATTGGGATACCCTCCCCACTATAGTTCTTAGGAATTTTCCATGATGTCTTACCTAATGATAATAATTCTTAGGGCCTCCAAAACACCTCCTACCCAAGAGTAGCTCCAACTAGGGTTTCCCGCCTCCTGTCGGCGCCACCGTCGATCTTCTGTGGCCTTAGGGCCATGGAGGCATGTTGGATCCTGGCTTTTCCGGCGGAGGGCTCCTTCTCCCTTCTTATGTGTTGTTTTCGGGTTTGTACAGTGTCCTGCTCAAGAACGCGAGGCGGCAGCGGCTCCCTAAAGATGGAATTAAGTTCTCCCTGCCTAGCCCCTGTCTCGGTGATGCGTCTACTGTCATCGGAGGGCATGTGGAGTTGTGCCTCCGGTAGATCTAGCAGGATTCAACCGGTGTTTGCCTTCGATGGATTTCTTTCGATTCGTTCTTCGTTCCTCTACGTACATATGTGTATAGGTGGATCCTTCCAATCCACACTTCTTTTCATCAGCGATGATTGTTGTTTTGGTGCACTAGTCCTTTGGGGTTTTAGCACGATGACCTCCCAACTGTCTACTACAACAAGGTTTATCCGGCTTTCGTGAGGGAGGGGTGATGACAGTGGTGCAAATTTGACTCGCTCCAGTGCTTGTATTCGTCATTAGGTGGTCTACGAACATGGATGTAATTTATTTTACTTTTGGTGTTCATTGTACTTCCATGATGTTTGATGAACATATTTGTCGGGGATATCATGCAATATATGCCAGGGGGTGGCTTATCATGGATGGGGACAAAAGTACGTCGCCGGGCTCTAGAGGCGGGAGTGAGCGAGACCGCATACCCCTACAAATCTTACCCAGGTTCGGGGATCTCCTAGGAGATAACACCCCAAGTCCTGCTCTGCGGGGTCTCCGCATGATCACTATCTCAGCAAAGTAGCTACAAGCTTGCTCCTTGAGCTGTTTGGCTAGAGGAGGAGGAAGAAGAACAAGGCTAGCTCTACTCCACTCTCTCTACGTGGTGTGTGTGTCTACTAAGGTTTTGAACCCTTTGCATGGGTGGCCTAGGGGGTTTATATAGGCCTACCCCCAGGGGTACAATGGTAATCCGGCCGGGTGTAGGGCCCAGCCGTCAGTGTCTACGGGCGCCAGCTTCTCCGCCGGCTACTGGGCCCACCTCTTGGTGGGTCCCGCCGGCTGCCGGAAACTCGGCCGACAGGCCGTGCCCCCCGCTTGCGGGTCCTGCCGGCTGCTTGGTATTGTAGTCGTGCTACTGATGATGGAGGCTTTGTCGGGGAGGGCGTGGCTACAGTCCCACCGCCTGGCGGGCGATCACTGTAGCCACTCCCTGTCTCATCTGGTTAATGGCGCACAGATTCTGAGGAGGGAGGAGGCCGCGTGCTAGAAGGTGGCCCGCTCCCGCTGCCGCTTGGTGGGGCAATGCCGCCTGCTGGGGCTCGCCGACAGGTAGGGCCCGCCGCCTGCGGGCCGTACCGACCGGCCGGCGTGGGGGCGCCATCCCCTATGCAGTAGGTGATGTCACGGGGCACATGGCAACAGTGATGCGCCGAACAAGGGATGTCCGCCTGGCACGCCGCACTGTGGCCACGCTCCGACCTAGATTCGGGGGTGGCATGCCGTACTGTGGCCACGCCCCGTCCCGTCGTAGTTATGAGGGTGCAAACTTTGACGGCACGAAGGGTCGCCTGCTAGGAGCCGGCCTCTTCGTGGCCGCCTTCTGTGATCTCGCCGCCTTCTAGCAGCCAGCCTCCTAGACCAGCCGGCCCAAGAAGCCGGCCGTCCATCCAGGAGGTGTGAGGGGCGTAGCTCGCCCCGATGTCTTGAAATACCATGGGGGTTGATGAGGCTACCCGTGGTGATTTACTACGACAGTAGTCCCCGAAGCTGGTGGGGCACTGCGGCCGAAAATCGAGGAGCCTCAGCACCTTCCTACTCTGAGTGGTTGGGTAGTTCCGCTCCGTCCGCCTTTCGGAGGCGCCGACAACTAGGAGCCGGCCGTGGCCAGGCTGGCCGCCTGGTGAATTCGAAACGTCGGGGTGAGGGCCGGGTGGCTCACCAGTCGGATGACAGGCTTGCCGCCCGTTGCTCACCGGCCATGCGGCGCCAGCAGGCCAGACTGACCTGCCAGCCCACGCGCGCGACAGGACGTCGCCGCAGGTCGGGGCCCGCCTCTGGAGGGCCTCGGCACGCGCGCGGATCTGCTGCGGCCGAGGCGGGCAGTTGGGCTTCTGTGGCGCATTAACTGCATGCCGTTAAGGCGCGAAAGGTGCGGGTCTTGGGGGTAGTGGGCGCAGTTAATCCCACGATCCCCCATGTCTCACCCCCTCGGCTCTACCGCCAGGGGGCTATAAGTAGGGGAGGAGGGGCGGCAGACGCACGCGCGCCCTTATCTCCCTTCGTCTTTCTTCTTTCTCTTCTCCTCGCCGCCGCCGCACCCCTCCCTCTTGCCGAGGCGCTGCAGCAGCCCGCCGTCGCCGGGCCTCCTCGCACCGCGGCTTCCTCGCTCCGTCGCGAATTCGCCCGCTTGCCGCCGCGCCGCGCCCCCGTCGAGCATCCATTTCCATGGCGTGCGAACGGGCCGGCAATTGGGATGGCTCCATCGTCCATGAAGACCACCTCACTTTCCTTCGCCAGACGCGGTGGCTGCCTCGCGAGACGCACGTAAAGGTGCGTGTTCCTCCCGAGGCGGAAATCTCCCCGACGCCAGAGGACGGTGAACATGTCGTCTTCCGGTCGCACTTTCTTCGCGGCTTCGGCCCGCCGGCGAGCAGCTTCTTCCGCTCCTTCCTTACTTTCTACAAGGTCCAGCCGCACCACCTCACGCCGAATACGGTGGTGCTGCTGGCCGCCTTCGTCACCCTCTACGAAGGCTACCTCAGCACACTCTCCACCCTTAAGCTCTGGGGGGAGTTCTTCTACCTCAAGCTCGGCACCGCCGCCAAGAACGAGGCGGCCCAGTGCGGAGCCTGCGTCGCAGTGCGGCGTTTGGGTACCGGGGTCCGCTTCCCGGCCCTCGCCTTCCTGCAGTCAGCCAAACTGTGGCAGAAATCTTATTTCTACGCCAAGAACATCCATCCAACGATGGACTACGTCAACCTACCGGCTTATACGGCCGGCCCGCCGGTCGAGCCCCGCACCAACTGGCAATTTTGGCCGAAGACCCTGTCGGCCGCCTCCTCTGCTGCTCTCGCCCGACTTCAGGTGATGACGGAGTCGGAGGGCCTCAAGGCCTCGGATGTGCTGACCGCCTTCGTGGCGCGCCGAGTGCTTCCCCTCCAAGCCCGGCCCCACATCATCAGTCGCATGAGCGGGCTTCGGGACCCATGCCGGATGAGCACCAAGGAGCTGCTGGACGTGGAGGTGGTCCGACCGGTGAATTACTTCTCCAACTGCAAGCTCTCGGAGAAGGAGTGGCGGTTCGGCAAGCCGCCGTACAGCCGCGCACACCCGCCGCCTGCAGTGAGTCTTTTAATTCTTTTTCCCTTCATTTGTCCAGGTTCTTTTTGCCGCCTGAGCAGTCGGCCATGGTGCAGATCTTCTCGACTCAGTCGGCAGCCAACGCCCTGGAGCCAGGTCGTCAGTACCTGTCGGACCGGTCGGTGAGCGATGTGGACGACCCCGACTTGGGGGCGACCGCCATGGAAGAGGACGACGCTACAGGCGGTGGTGGTGATGGAGCAGGCGGCTCCTCAGGAGGCAGCCTTGGGGATTGGCCGGATGATGAGGAGGGCGACGAGCTGCGCCGCTCTCACGGCGCCGACAAGGCGGGCGCGAGCTCTTCGGCCGCGCCGACTGCAGCAGGCAACGCGCCGAAGCGCCGAGCCGACGCCGGGTTGTACGGCAGCTGGCCCAAGAAGCCCAAGTCTTCGGTTGCCGTGACCAAGCGGTAGGAGGCTGCCGCGAAGGCGGCCCAGTTCCAGAAGGCCCCGAAGCAGCGCCCGACGGTGTCCCCGTAAGGATTTTAGTCTTTCTGCTGTTGCTTTGTGTTTGCTTTTCTTCTGTTCTCGCAAACTTTTTCTTAGTTCTTCTTGTTTGGCTCGAACAGGGCCCCGCTCTCTCTTGAGAGGGCCCCGTCTGCTTCGGTGATTGGGGCAGCGGACGGCTCTGCAGAGCCCCGCCGCGTGGACCCGCTCGCCGACCTCGAGGAGGCGATGGAGAGGAACGCGTGGGAGGCACGAGAAGAGCGGGAGGTCGCGGCCCGGGAGAAGGCGACGGAGGCCGATGCGGCGGCCAAGGCTCAGGCCGACATAGTGGCGAAGGAGTAGGCGGACGCGGCCGCCAAGGCGCGGGAGGAAGAGGCGGCACGCGGCCGTGCCCCGGAGTCCTCCGTCCCGCAGTATGCGGAGCCAAAGGTGCCGGATGGCCAGGCGCCAACTGGAGGAGCCGGCGGCGACCAGTCGGCCCTGGAGAGGGGACCCCGTCATCTTGGAGGCGGAGGTGCCCCCGCACACGTCGACTGGAGAAAAACAATGCGGTCCGCCTGACGCGCCGTTGGCGCCGCCAGTCGGTGGCGAGTTGGTGGTGGGTCCGACACCTGCGGTCCGGACCCCGGTGCGCCGTCGTGCGGAGAAGGCAGCCTCAACGCCATGGCCGCTGGAGATCAGGGCCGCTAGCTCATCGGCCCCCGATGCCGAGGCTACTAGTGCCGCCCCACCGGAGTGGACGCCTGGGGGTGGAATGGGTGTTCTGAACACAACCGCGCAGGACGTTCAGGCCCGGTTCCAGGCCCAAGGTGCCGCTCTCCAGCAGTACACGCATGCGTTCTTGGCGACGCGGACGGCTGTCCGGGTATTGTCAGGACCGGTTTTTCAGGATATTAATTTTCCAGAAAATGGCCCTTGTGCTCACGAGCCCCAGGATTACTGTTAGCTGATGAGGCACCAACTTGATACAGAAATTCCAAGCAAAGTACAAAATATGTAGTACAAGACCATTGTGGCCTACGAGTACAACACTTGGTTTCTAGTGGTTGAAGGCGGAAGCGGTTTGTGGTTCATCTGCGTCTATGGGACTCCATTTCCCACAAGAACAGCTGATCAGGATAACTCCTATCTTCGCGAGGCTGCTATCACCTCTGCATGGGTTCCGGGGCTGTCGTCGCAACGCTCCTCTCCACGCAAGAAAACTGGCCAAGACAATAGCCAGGGACAAGCCAGTGAGTACTTTGGAATGTACTCGCAAACATTATGAACACGGGTATAATATAACAAGGGATAATCATGCTCCGAAGTATTCTATGATCATAACGTCTGTCATGAAATAAACGAAATCCATGATGCACGCATGCGGGAAAAATATGAACATGCAATACGGGAGTAGAAATAGAATGCACCGATCGAGTGTCTGAAGCGACGCCTCGGAAGGATAAAAGATAAATCATGCCTCAGTCGGGCGTCTGAGCGACACCACAAAAAGGGCTTATAGATAAAAGAAATAACAAGCATGCCACAGTCGGGCGTCTATGCGACACCACATAAAGGGCTTATAAATAATAGAAATAACAAGTATGCCACAGTCGGGCGTCTATGCGACACCACATAAAGGGCTTATAAATAATAGAAATAACAAGTGTGCCACAGTCGGGCGTCTACGCGACACCACATAAAGGGCTTATAATATAAAAGAAATAGCAAGCATGCCACAGTCGGGCGTCTATGCGACACCACATAAAGGGTTTATAATATAAAAGAAATAGCAAGCATGCCACAGTCGGGCGTCTATGCGACACCACATAAAGGGCTTATAATATAAAAAAATAGCAAGCATGCCACAGTCGGGCGTCTATGCGACACCACATAAAGGGCTTATAAGAGAATAGTCGCAGTGAGTATCCAGGAGGTGGAACCGTCCCAGAGATACTCAATAATTCAAATAATGTAAATGGTTAGTCCACAATAATAATAATAATCATAATCCTCATATGTCACAGGTTATAATCAAAGTTCTGGTCTAGCCGTTTCTCCATCCGAAGACCGTCACTAGACCCATCTCAGACTGTAGTCCTCACCCATGGACATGGCTATCCGAATAGATTTAACCTCTGCAGAGGGTGTACTCTTTACCCACGAGTAACGGATTTATTTAGTCCATCGGGACTAATTCCGCCTACGGTCTTTTAATTGAAAACACACCTGACCCGCACACACTAGCTTAACTTACCGGTGTCTGGAATCACCCACGGCACCTGTCAAGAAAAACTCTAAGTGGGGAGGCTACAACCTCGACTTAGCATGGGATCAAATTTATATCGCGCGCTCTAAGGGGTGCCCCCCTCTCGGTCCCAACCTGAAACACCCATGCCCCCGGACCAGGTGGCATGCCTACCGGATGCATCCGGTATCTTCCACCATGGCCTCTCTGTACGGTGTGTGCTAGGAAGGGGTTGACAACCTACTGAACCGTACCCTACCTACGGCAGGGACAAGTGGTAGTACGAAACAAGTATGGGGTTTTACTGGAACAAGACTCGATCTATGGCCGACTCAGGAGGTTCAAGTATTCCCTGTATGATTAGCATAACAAATATATTTCAACTAACAGACAGAATCACCGCTCATCATACCTCATCATGCCATACCGGACACACTCGTCTCGACGAGGAACTAGGGACAAGCTCGTGTCTACCCAAGACCACGACTTTCCCGGCTTTCTTCCGGTATGCATGAAAAGCTCACGAGGATGATCACTATCACCAGCATATCCATTTCTAATCGCAAAGAATCTCCATTGTGCACTCATGCGTATGATTTTATCGTCACATAAAATAACGTACGCTCCAAGTCAAGGTGGTGTTGTAACCGTATCAACAACACACAAAAATATTATGCCAGAGTTCAGAATGCTTGCCTTCAAGAGTATGCAAGAGGGAGTGCATTTTTTGAAAGTTGCCTTCTTCTTCAAAATCCTATTTTATGAAAATTTAAATTAACACATAGCTTTAAAACAGTACAAAAAAGTTGTTTGGAAAATTTTCAAATAAATATTAAAATAAACTAGACAGAATTTGAGAAACAACAGAAAAAGAATCAGGTCATTTGGACTTATATTTAAAAAGTTGTAGCCAGTCAAAGTTTAGTCAAAGCTCTGTTTTTAATAAAATCAGAAAAAGAAAACGTTTCGGGGGAAAGTACGTTTTCGAAGCAGAGGAGACGTACTTCAGGGGGTTTTATGCGTCCACTCAAACACGTGGTGGCGGGGTTGGGTCACTGATAGTGGGTCCAGCGGGCCCACTGGTCAGGTTTGACTAGTCGTTCTCTCCCTCCTCTTCCCTTGCCCGAACAGAGGCGGGACTCCGGCGATCGACGCCGGCGAACGGCAGCTCTTCGCGGGCTCCAGAGGGCAGGGATGGATCCGTGGTTCCAGGGCGGTCCTCCCGGTGGTCGAGAGGGCCGTGGGGGTGAAGGGAGTCGCCGACGGTGAGCTCCGCGGCGGAGGAGGTTTCGGGTGGTTTGGGGGTTTCGAGCTATGGTGGTTCTTGGTCGCGTTTGAGAGGCTGGGCGGCTCCGTGAGGTCGAGGGGAAACATGTGGTGGTGTTGGATGAACGGGGGAGGGTCTGGTTGCGATGAACGGCAACGGAAGGTGGCGGCGGCCGAACCGACCGGAGTCGAGGAAGACGGCTACCATCCGCCGATTGCTGGCTGAGGGGGTGCTATGGGGGTGGCCTGGGTCGCCTGAGTGCTCGGAGGAGCTCGGGGGCCTCCTTTTATAGCGCAACGAGGCTGGTTCCGCGGTGGTGGATAAGAACGACGGCGAGTCGCCGTTCTGTAGTGGCCAGGGCGACGTGGCGGCGACGAGCGCGTGCCGACGAGCTTGTGGATGAGCTCGGGCTGTTCCAGGGGGCAACTGGCGCGCGCGGGTGGCTTGGGCGGCACCGTCCATGGCAGAGCCTGCTGTGGCCGGCCGCTAGCCGCCGTGGCCGACCTGACGGCGGTGCTGTAGGGCGGCTCTTCGGCGAGGGAGGGGGCGGGGCACGTCGGCTGTGAGCGGGAAGGGTCAGCACGAGCGCGGGGGTGGGCGGCAGCGAGACGTGGTGGCACGGTGCACGCACGTGCAAAACGTGCGCTCTGGGCGCGCCCAGAGCGTGCACGCCAACTGTTCGGCAAAATGCCAAAGCATGCCACAGGGCTTGGGTGCGGCTGGCAGTTAGCAGACCTAGGTTAGGAGTAGCTAGGATCTTAGTGGACAAGGTTACTGGGCCAATGGATTAGGTACACAGTGCAAACTAAAAATCATGTCAAAACTGACTATGCACACCAAGTGTTTGACAAAATGACAAGGGCTTCTAGACAACTCTTGGAGTGGCCAAAATCTCTAGATCAGGGTCTCCCTAGATATAGGTGATGATGGCAAGATCATTTGGGCAAAACCAGAAACTTGCTAGTGCAAGTTTTGCAAAACTTCAGTTTTGGACAGCAAGAACAAAGCTCCATTGCATGCACTAAAAATACTCCAGTGGGTCCACTCTCCTGGACTTAAGGGTTTTGTAGGGAGGACTACAAGCAGGAAAAAGCTCATGGGCACTAGAGCAAAAATAAATTAGGGTTGCAGTACAAATCACCAAACTGGAGCAGAATGAAGATGAGGATGATTTTCTCAACTTTTTCAAAGAACACCAATGGGTTTTTGCATAAAGTTGAATTATGTGCATCTACTGACATCTCCAAACACTTGGAAGAATTTTTAAAGGAATATTTAAATAGGTTGTAGTGCAAAAATACCTACTGGACCAGATTTGAAAAGTGGATGTAGAGCTCAAAATCTCCAATAACCAAAAGATATTTTTGCATAAAAGTGATGTGGAAACATCACATGACATCCCCAAATTTTGGTGAAAATTTTAAATGCATTAATCAAATGGTTGCAGTGCAACAGAGGCTCCAAATTTATGAAAAATCATTTTAAAAGAATAAAGCTCAGGAAAAGAAATTATGCAATTAAATCCACTGATAAAGAATTGTTTTATAGAGAGAGTATACAAGTCCAATAATACTTTTGGAAAGTTTCCACTTGAGGTAAAAACTCCACAATATTAAAGAAAAGAGAGGTTCTGAAATCAAGAGATAAATCCAGACAAATGGAAAAGTTTAATCTCCTGGCAAAATTTTTAATTAATAAAACAAGGTTAAAATTTTGGGGTGTCACAGGTATGCTTCTTCCTTTTGATTCTTGTAATCTTCCGTGGGGGCACGCCAGCGCACCCACTGGGTGTAGCCCCCGAGTTACGGGCCGGCTGCTGAGCAGGCGGCTCGGAACTTCAAGGTAAGTTCTTAGTGCTAACTTATTTTCTCTTCTTTTGTCTTTGTTGCAGGATTACCACAACATCTGCGCAGCCGCCTTCAACTCCCATGTCCAGTAGCTGGCCAAGCGGACCACTGACTTAACCGAGAGCCGAAGTAAGCACTCTGTCTTCTCTCTCGCAGGGGCGCGTCAGCGCACCCGCTGGGTGTAGCCCCCGAGATTCGGGCCCACTGCTGAGCAATCAGGCCGGATCTCCTGGCAACCACTTGTCTTCTTTGTTGATTGTTGATATCCTTTCTTTCTTATCTTTGCAGGGGCAGCCGCCGAATTTCAGCAGCGCCTGGGCGAGGTCCAAACCAAGCTGCGCACCAAGGAGGAGGAGCGCAGCAAGGCGGCTCAGGAGTGCGACCGCCTGACCAAGGAGCTGGCGGACTAGGTGGAGCGACACAAGGCGGAGCTCCGAATGCTGAAGGAGAAGGAAGACTCCCTCACGGCCGAGTTCGAGAGTCAACGCTCGAACTGGGTCGAGAAGGAGAAAATCCTCACCGACGGCTACGGCGAGATCGAGGACATGCTCGATGGTAAGTCCATTTTTCCTTTGAACAGCCGTCGACTGCAGCACTGGTCGGCTTCTGGCTTCTAAATTTTGATATTCTTCCTAAGCAGAATACTTCCCCGGTTACTCCGTCGCTGTGAGCGAGGCCATCGAGGCGCGACGCGAGCGGCGTAGGAGGGTTGGAGTGGAGATTCTGCCCAATGCGCCTCGGAACCTCAACGAGCAGCTTCTGGCCGTTAGGACGCGCCTACAGCCGGCCCACCGCCTGCTCCGTCGCCTTCAGCGCGCCGGGGCCCAGGTGCTGACCGCCCTCCGGCCAAATCCTCAAGTGCCGCGCACCCCCGGTCAGACTGCCGACTTGCTGGAGGTAGCAGTCGGCCGCTTCGAGGCTTGGAAGGGCGCCGCAACTCGGGCGGGTGCGTGGATGGCCTTGGAGTTTGCCAAGGCGTGGTACCCCGGGCTGAGCCTGGCCCAACTGGCCACCTTCCGGCAAGAGGCCGGTTCGGAGCTGGCGGCGGTGGACCGCACGCTCTCTCAACGTGCGGCGGTGCTTGCTGAGTACGCCGACACCAATGTCTTCGTCCCTGAACTGGATGAGCAGGGCGCCGAGGGGCTGCCCGACTGGTTCGGGCTGAACCCGGACGATGGGGAAGACTCGTCGAAGGAGATCGCCTCCAGCGACGAGGGCTAGGACGAAGAGGGCGAGGATGGCGAAGACGACGCACAGGAGGACGGAGCGGACGACCAGCCTCAGCCCGATCGAGCCTCGAGCAACGAGCCGCGTGGGGCTGCGCCGACTGCAGCTGACACTGACCAGGCTGAGACTCACCAGTCGACTGCTCCACCAACCGGCGCTGCTGCCTCCACCAACCTGCCGGACCCGCCTGCTGCTCCTCTAGCCTAGGCGGCCAGTTTTATCTTATCTTTTCCTGCTCTTGTAATCTTTCGAACAAGCTTGTTAAATTTGCACAGTTCCACCCATTGGGGGTGTATTCAAACTTTGTTGAATGCTGCCCGAGGGCCTTTTTCTTATGTAAATTAATTCTGGCACAAGTCTGTGCTCTGCCGAGTTCTACTTTGCCTTGCTTCTCTATTCTATTTTGGCTTTTTCCTTTGCCGCTTTCCCTTGGTTGCCGCCCTGCCAGCCGGACAGCCGCTCTGCGGTCTATGGCTGGGTCAGGGACTTAGCAGTTTTGTCAGGGTAATTGACCACGGGTACCCCGAAGATAGCGAGACAATATTTCAAGACATCGGGGCTAGCAAAGCCCCTCAGTCCGGCTGCTCCGGTCGGCTCGCCACCGGGCTCCAGACGACAGTCGGACGGGGCGCCAGCCCGCCTTGGCCGACTGCTCCCCCGGCCGACTACTCCAGCCTCCCTACTACGGGGAGTCAACTGCAGCTCTGACCCGACACCGACAAGACGGCCATACCGCAGACCTGACGGTAGTACCCGACACTATTAGCGAATAGTGGCACACTATAGCCTGCGCAGCATGTCACCTCGCATGACATCTGGAATAGTGTCGTTGGTGGGTGGGCCACCACCCACCATACCCACCTAGCTTTGGATGTAAGCTACCATCACATTATACGAGTGCTCATACACGCACACAAGACTAGCCGGTCACAATGGCTCCCTGGCTCTCACGCCACACACTAGCTAGCTAGCTCCTCGCTACTGCCTTCAGTCCAATACAGCTCCAGAACCACTCTGTACTGCAGATATGCCACATACATACAGATATGCAGCAGTAGGGGTATTCTCTCTCCGGAGAGCCCCGAACCTGGGTAAACCCCCACGTGCTACTCGCATACCCATCCCCGGATATTCCACGACCGTATTGACCTCACCTTAAGCCACCCTGTGGCATCTGGCATTTCGCAACCTCCCTATGAGAATACCACGACAGTTGGCGCCCACCGTGGGGCAAGCTGTTGCTGGAATCGCAGTCCGGGTGGGACCATCTTCGTCTTCACCGCCACGGCATCGCGCCGTCTATCTGATAGCGCTCGGGGCCCGACATCGACATGCCCCCGGAGCGGCCGCGAGGGGCGGCGTGTCCTCGCCGTCGGCCTCTTCATCATCACCACCGCAACATCGGCCGTCTATCCGCGCCGTGCGCGGTGCCTCGCTTCGGTCGACCGCATCCATCCACGCGCCGCTCGCGTCTGCTCCCCTCCATGTTGTGCCTTGCTCCGGCCGAAACACAGGTTCGCTATCCCATATATCATCTATACAAGCTAGTTGGATGCAAGTCAAACGATGGTCAAACCATTAGCCAAACACGCATAAGACAATGACCATGCAATAGTCAGATACGCCCCAGACAATGGAGTTTTTTGCCCATGCTTAGTACGTCTCCGGCCGCCCCCGCGCCTGGCCGTGACGGCTTTCCCCGCATCTGCTCCAGCCGCGGCATGGCGCGCCGGCGCCCGCCCCTTCGTGGCTCCACACTGCTGCCTGCTGCTGCGACCATTGTTGCCGCTGGCCAGCAGCATGGCTTCCCGACGGGGCATGGCCCCCAGGCTCGCGCTCCCCCCCTTCGCCCTACGCCTGTGTCCGGATCCGCATGCCGCGCCCGGCCCCTGCTCCGCCTCGTGCACCGCCGGCCTTGCCTACCGCGCGCTTCAGCCTGCTGTGCTCCGCATGCGGCTCCGTGCGCCGCAGCCGGCTCCTGCGCTCCAGCCAAATCGGCGCCGTTTCACTCAGGTCGCCTGGCCTCCGCGCCTGCGCCGCGCCGTCCGACCCCTGTGGCCGCCTCGCCCGTGGCCGGGTGTTCCGCCTGCCGGCTGCTCGTCGGCCTCCCGGCCGCCGGGTCCGCCCCGCCTGTGGCCGCCTGCTCCGAGCCGCCTCTACCACCCGGTCTGCGTCTGGCCGGCTTCCGCTCGCCCTGCGGCCGGCCTCCATCCTCGCCGCCTGGCCGTCCGGCTCGCGACGCCCGCGTGCGCCGGCTCCGCACCCGAGCCGGCTTCCCTGCGCCTGCCGGCCACTGCCGCTCCCCCTGCTCTGAAGAAAAGAAAACAGAGAAGAAAGTTCCGGTGAAGAAAAAACACCCAGTGAGCCCCGTTCGCCGGCCGGTCACCTGCGCTCGGCCTCTGCCCTTCCGGGGCTCCCCGCTGCTCCAGGCCGCCTCCTGGTCGCCCCCAAGCAGCTGGCTTCTGCCCGCCACCCGGCCTCTGCCAGCTCCGCGCCTGTGGCGACTGCTCCTCCGCCTCGCCAACCCGGCCGCGCCGCTCCACCGCCGCGGCTGCACGCTGCAGCCGGCCTAGCCCCCTCCACGCTGGCGCCGCCAGCCGCCACACCAACACCCGGCGCGCGCCAGGCGGCCCCCGCTGCTCGCTGCTACCGCCTTCTGCTAGCAGAGAAAGAACAAAAGAAAAAGAAAGGAGTGGGATGCCGGCTGGAGAAGAGTCCGCGGGCCGATTGCTAGCCAAAAAAAGGAAGAGAGAGGCCGGCCGGGACAAGAAAGAAAAGAAACAAGAAATGTGAGCGCACCCGGCTGCCCAGGGCCGGTTGAAGAAAGAAAAAAGAAAAGAAGAGGCCGACTGCCTGCCTGCCAGCCGGCTGAAAAAAAGGGGCCGGCTGCCCATGAAAAGAAAGAGAAGTGTCCGGGTGAAAAGAAAGAAAGAAAAAGAGGCCGGCTGCCAACAGCCAGATAAAAGAGAGAAGCATCCAGCTGCCAACAGCCGGTGAAAAAGAAGCATCCGTCTGAAAAAGAAACGTCCTGCTGCCAACAGTCGGTAGAAAAAAAAGAGTGTTCGACCGGCTGCCAGCAACCGGTAGAAGAGAAAAATAAGAAAAAGGGCGCTTCCAGACGCCTCGACGCCTGTCCGGTCAAGCCTAACCAGCCGGGACCCCCTTCGAGCACCCGGAGGCTCAAAGGCTACACCCAGCGGGTGCGCCGGCACGCTCCGCGAGCACCAAGCCACGTCGGCTATCTTCGTCAACCCCCGTCTGCGTCAAAGCAATGTGAGCTTCTCACCCGCATATTTTTGCACCGCGCAAAAACGGACAACCCCGAGCGATGCTCGGGGGGCTATCTCCGCATTTTATTACAGTTGCATCACTGTTTGCCCCGACGCCAGCTAGAGTTGGCCCGGAGGCTAGCCACTTGGGCTGAGACGTTCGCTCCCACAGACGGCTTAGTAGCATGCACGGTACCAAAGGCTCACTCTTAGTCACAGACCGCAGAGCGGCTATCCGGCTAGCGAAGAGCGAACGCTGGAGGCCACCCACGCAAAAAACGTCTCAGGAGAAAAAACGGTTCGGGCGACCCGGCTGTTTGCTTTATGAGTATCTGCTCGGTTAAATCTGCTCCTAGAGTCTGAGTACTGTACACTCCATCCTACGGCCCACTCTTAGCCACAGACCGCAGAGCGGCTGTCCGGCTAGTGAGAGCACAAGCCAAAGAGCGAAGGGGACATGAAATAGATTGAAGGGGGCTTGGACGAAACCGAGTCATCACCCTCCGCATAAAACTTGCAATGCTAAAAGCAAACATTTGATATATCTGCGCGGACTAACTTTGTCTTTTGCATGATCATTTCCATGGGGAAACCCCCCTCCTCACTCGGAGGCTCGGAGGTTACACCTAGTGGGTGAGCTTGCACGCCCCTACTGGAAGCAAGCCGAGCCGGCTGCAGCCCGTAGCCGCTGTCAGCAATAGCATCAGTCAGTGGACCCCCGCGTCCGCACCCGACACCATCAGTCGGCGGACCCTGCGTCCGCGCCCGACAGCTTCAGTCGGCAGAACCCGCGTCCGCGCCCGACAGCACCAGCCAGTGGACTCCGTGTTCGCGCCCGGCACCCTCGACGTCGCCGTCGGCTTCATCATCAACAACAAGAGCCGGCCAACTTTTCCAAGTTGCCCAGAGGCTCGGAGGCTACACACAGCGGGTGCGCTCGCGCGCCCCAACCGGAAGCAAGCCGCACTGGGTGCGGCCTGCAGCCGGCCGTCATCAAGCATCTTCTACATCAACACCCGCTAAAAAACCTCCGCCCAACTTTGTCAAGTTGCCCGGAGGCTCCAAAGCTACTGTCGGGGTAATTGACCACGGGTACCCCGAAGACGGGGAGACAATATTTCAAGACATCAGGGCTAGCAAAGCCCCTCAGTCCGGCTGCTCCGGTCAGCTCGACACCCGGCTCCAGGCGGCAGTCGGACGAGGCGCGTGCCCGCCCGGGCCGACTGCTCCCCCGGTCGACTGCTCCAGCCGGCCTGCTACGCGGAGTCAACTGCAGCTCCGACCCGACACCGACAAGACGGCCATACCGCAGACGTGATGGCAGTACCCGACACTATTAGCAAATAGTGGCGCACTATAGCCTCTGCAGCATGTCACCTCGCATGACATCTGGAATAGTGTAGTTGGTGGGTGGGCCACCACCCACCATACCCACCTAGCTTTGGATGTAAGCTACCCTCACACTATAAGAGGGATCTAGCCAGCCATCCATCCCCTCCACTCTCTTACGGGCATGCATGCCCAAGTGCTCACACACGCACACAAGACTAGCCGGCCACAATAGCTCCCTGGCTCTCACGCCACACACTAGCTAGCTCCTGGCTACTGCCTTCAGTCCAATACAGCTCCAGGAGCACTCTATACTGCAGATATGCCACATACATACAGACATGCAGGAGTAGGGGTATTATCTCTCCAGAGAGCCCCGAACCTGGGTAAACCCCCGCGTGCTACTCGCGTACCCGTCCCCGGATATTCCATGTCAGTCTTGCCCTCACCTCAAGCCACCCTGTGGCATCTGTCTTCTCGCAACCACCCCCCCGTGAGAATACCAAGACAAGTTTTTTGGAAGACAAGTACTTAGGCCGCTTAGAACATAGCAAGTCAAATGAGAAGCCAGCCGACCGGCTGCAAAGCAGCCGAACGGTAAGGCAAGGAGCCGGTTTGGCCTATGCTAGCACGTTTTTCCTTAGTCATTTTTCGTGTGGACACCGTTTCCTGCCTTTAGCTCTTGCCAGCCGAACAGTCGCTCTGCGAGCTGCGGTTTAAGGCTAGAGAGGGCTTTTAGATGTCGGCACATGACAAGGCGGCGAGCCCCCGGGCCGATTGGTCGAACCCGGTACTAGGTGGAGGAATGAAAATAATACATTCACAGGTAGAATCTTATCATATAGATAAAAAAGGGTAGCCCCCGAGTGCTCCTTGAGGGACCCGATGTCTTTGCTGCTTAATACAAAAGGTAGCGTGGTACATACTGCATTAACTATAAAATCTTCGGAGAAGATTTGCGTTCCATGGGCGCTCTGTTTCCTTGCCAGAGTCGTCCCTCTTGCACGCCCTGGGCTTCTGCGCGTCGATGAGGTAGTAGGAGTCGTTGCCCAAGGCTTTGATGATGATGAATGACCCTTCCCAAGGGGTTGAGAGCTTGTGCTGGCCAGCTGTCCGCTAGACCAGTCGGAGCACAAGGTCCCCCTCTTGGAAGGATCGAGGCCTGACCTTCCGACTGTGGTTACGGTGCAGACCTTGCTAGTAGATGGCAGACCGGCTGAGTGCTAACAGCCGGCTCTCTTCTAGCAGGTCGACGCTGTCTTCTCGTGCCTCCTTTGCTTCCGCCTTAGTGTACATGGTAACGCGAGGTGAGTCAAACTCGATGTCAGTTGGGATGACAGCCTCGGCCCCGTACACGAGGAAGAAGGGAGTGAAGCCGGTTGATTTGTTCGGCGTGGTCCGGAGACTCCAGAGGACGGCCAGCAGCTCGTCAATCCAGCAGCCGGCCGAACGCTCCAGCGGCTCGATCAGTCGGGGCTTGATGCCAGACAAGATGAGGCCGTTTGCTCGCTCGACTTGGCCGTTGGACTGCGAATAGGCAACGGACGCTATGTCCAGTCGGATGCCCTGCGTCGCGCAGAAACGGGCCAAGGCGCCTTTCGCAAAGTTGGTGCTATTGTCGGTGATGATGTTCTGCGGTACACCGTACCGGACGGTGATATCTGCGATGAATGTCACAACAGTCGGACCATTCAGCTTCTTGATTGGCTTCGCTTCAATCCACTTGGTGAACTTGTCCACGGCGACCACCAGATGGGTCATGCCGCTGCGTGCTGTCTTGAATGGGCCCACCATGTCCAGTCCCCGGACTGCAAATGGCCAAGTGAGGGGGGAGGGTCTTGAGTGCAGAAGCCGGCAGATGTTGCTTGGAGCCGAATTTTTGGCACCCTTTGCACTTCTTGACCAAGTCCTTGGCATCATCCAAAGCAGTCGGCCAGAAGAATCCATGGCGGAAAGCTTTGGCGACAAGGGATCTGGAGGCCGCGTGGTGGCTGCATTCGCCTTGATGTATGTCTTTCAGGATTGCCTTGCCTTTCTTTGGCTCAACGCAGCGCTGGAAAACGCCAGCACTTGCCGGGCCAAGATCTCGTCGGCTGGTAGCTCTCCGCTCACCAGGAAGTTGAGGATGGGCTGCGCCCATGATGGTGCTTCGACCACTGTCATCACGGCCACTAGTGCCAGGGTGGTTGGGTTGGGAGGCGGTGGGTTGGAGTCGGCCGCCGCTTGCTGCGTCGTTGAAGTCCCCGGGCCAGCTGCTGTAGCCCCTGGGCCGGGTTCTGAAGTCCCCGGGCCGAGTGCGACTGCTGCAGTCCCCGTGCCGCCTGTTAAAGTCCCCGGGCCGACTGTTGCAGCCCCCGGGCCGGGTTCTAGTCCCCGGGCCAGGTGCGACTGCCGCAGTCCTCGAGCCGCCTGCTGCAGCACCCGAGTCGGATCCGATTGTTCCGGGAGCAGCCGGCACAAAGATGGACTCTGGTTCTGGTGAAGGCTTGATAGACGGCTTGCGGAGGCACTGAAGGGAGATGCCGGTTGGTATTGCTTGGTGGGTGGAGCCAATCCGTGCCAGGGCATCAGCTTGCTCGTTGTCGGCCCATGGCACGTGAAGGAACTGGCACCCGTCGAAGTATCCGCTGATCTGCTGGACGAGGAAGCGGTAGCTTGCCATGTTTGCATCCTTGGCGTCCCGGTCACCAGACGGCTGCTGGACTACCAAGTCCGAGTCGCTGTAGCACAGAATCCGGCAGATGCCAATCTCCTTGGCCAACCAGAGTCCGTGTACAAGCGCCTCGTACTCGGCCACATTGTTGGAGGCGGCAAAGCGAATTTGCAATGTGTATCTGAGCTTGTCGCCTTTGGGAGAGGTGAGGACGATGCCAGCTCCCAAACCGGTTTGCATCTTCGAGCCATCAAAGTGCATCCGCCAATGGGTGGAGTCCGGAGCTGGCGGTAGGTACTGGGTCTTGGCCCAGTCGACGAGGAAGTCGGCCAATGCTTGGGACTTGATGGCGGTGCGTGGCTGGGCCAGCTCGATGGCCCACTTGGCCACCCGGCTTGATGCATCTCTGTTGCCTATGATCTCGGGAAGTGGGGCAGTGCAGATGACTGTGATGGAGTGCTCTTGAAAGTATGGCTTGAGTTTCCTGGCAGCAAAGTGCACGCCATAGCACATCTTCTTGTAGTGGGGGTAATTCTTCTTGGAGGTCGACAACACCTCACTCAAGTAGTACACGGGCCTCTGGACCGGCTGTGCTCTGCCGCCTTCTAGACGCTCTACCACAATGATAGTGCTGACCACTTGGCTGGTGGCGGCGATGTAGAGGAACATGGGCTCCTTAGCAGCCGGAGCCGCCAGGACAGGCGGTGTAGTCAGCATTTTCTTGAGCTGGAGGAAGGCCTCGTCCGCCTTGTCGTTCCACTCGAAGTGAGTGGTTTTCTTCATTAACTTGTACAGGGGAATAGCCTTCTCACCCAGCCGACTGATGAAGCGGCTGGTGGATGCCAAGCAGCCAGTTAACTTCTGGACGTATCACTGTTGGGTGGGTCCCTCCATCCGCTCAATGGGCTTGATCTTCACAGGGTTGCACTCGATGCTGCGCTCTGAGACAAGGAAGTCAAGGATCTAGCCGGATGGGACTTCGAAGACACACTTCTCTGGGTTGAGCTTGATTTGAAAATGGCGCAGATTATCAAAAGTTTCCTTGAGATCTTCCAGGAGGGTGCCGCGCTTCTCCGTCTTCACCACAATGTCGTCTACATAGAGATGGGCATTTCTGCCGAGTTCCTTGAGGAGGCACTTCAACATGCAATGCTGAAACGTGGCACCGACATTTCTCAAGCCGAATGTCATGGTCAGGTAGCAGAAGGCTCCGAATGGTGTGATGAAGGCGGTCTTTAGCCGATCGGCCGGGTTCAGCTTGATCTGGTGGTAACCAGAGTAGGCATCCAAAAAACTCAATAGCTCGCATCCGGCTGTGGAGTCAAACACTTGGTCTATCCGAGGCAGAGCAAACGATCTTTGGGGTAGGCCTTGTTGAGGCTGGTGTAGTCAATGCACATGCACCACTTGTTGTTCTTCTTCAGTACAAGGACTGGGTTGGCAAGCCATTCTGGAAAAAATACTTCCATGATAAACCGGCTGCCAGCAGGCGGGTGATCTCTTCACCAACAATTCCTCTCTTCTCTTCTGATAGGCGGCGGAGGGGTTGCTTGACTGGTTTTGCATCTGACCTGACATGTAGCTTGTGCTCGGCGAAATCCGTTGGAACACCTGGCATGTCTTTGGGAGACCATGCAAAGATGTCCCGATTCTCATGGAGGAAATCGACGAGCTCGCTTTCCTATTTGCTATCGAGGTTGGTCCCCACGATAGCGTGCCTCTCCGGGTGGTCCGGGTCCAAGTTTATCTTCTTTGTTTCTTTGGCCGGCTAGAAGGAGCCCTGGGTCTCCGACTCCTTGGGATCTGGTGATAGCTCCGGCTGCTTGCTGGCCATGGCCACAACCTGGTCAAGGAGCTTCTTCTCGGCAGCAATCACCAGGGACTCTGCCAGCCGATTGCTAGCAGCGGCACAGGCGGCCGACTTGTAGTCGCCGGCTATAGTGATAATGCCCTTGGTACCCAGCATCTTCATCTTGAGGTAGGCATAGTGCGGCACTGCCATGAATTTGGCTAGAGCTGGCCGGCCTAGGAGTGCGTGGTAAGGGCTCTCCAGGTCAACCACCTCAAACCAAATTGCCTCGCGGTGGAAGTGATCTTTGTCTCCAAAGAGGACATCTATCTTCATCTTGCCGATTGGTGAGCAGGAAAGGCCAGGTACAATGCCATGGAAGAAAGTCCGACTGGGCTGAAGTTGTTTTTCTTTGATGCACAACTTCTCCATGGTGTCGCGGTAGAGGATGTTGATGCTGCTACCGCCGTCTATCAGGACTCGGGAGAAGCGAGCAGCTCGCCTCTCTGTTGAGAAAGTGGCATCCAACACCATGGCGTAGGAACCGGGAGAAGGCATCACCTCCGGGTGGTCTGCACGGCTCCAGCTGATGGGCCTCTCGGGCCAGTGCATAAACTCTAGAACTTCTGAAGCAACGGCGTTCACCTCACGGTGCTGCTGATGCCGGCTGTGCCTGTCGTCGGCCACACTGGTGAAGACGACGTAGGCTCCGTGTTCTTCGGGGAATTCATCTTGGATGGCGGCGACCGGATGGGCCGCCGGCTACTGAGGAGGCGTAGCCAGCGGGCCAGCAGGCAGAGGCGGCAGTCCTTCGCGCTTGGCAATGCGGACGAGCCAGTGGCACTTTCGGGTTGTGTGGTTGGACGGCTTCGCACCGCTGTGGAACTTGCAGGGAGCATCAAGAGTTTGCTCGAAGGAGAAGGCGGGAAACCAACGGGGTTGCCGCCTTTTTGGCGCTTCGGACCAGGCTGACCCTTCAGCTGCTGGTCTTCAACTGTTGCCACCTGTCGGCTGGTGGAAGCCGGTTGTGGGGCCATGCGCTTTTTGTCGTTCTGCTGCTGGCGCCGACTGTTGTCACCAGCCGGCGTTTGAGGAGCCGGAGGGAGCACCTTTCCAGATGCGTCCACTCGGAGCTCCGACTTCATGGAGGAGTCGGCAGTGGCATACTTGTCTGCTATGATCAGCAGCTCGTCGAGTGTGGCCGGCTCGTCGCAGAGGAGTCGGTGCTTTAGTAGGGTGCCCTCTCGGCACCCGGCAGTGAAGTACTCTATGGCTTGCACCTCGTGCACCCCTTCGCAGGAGTTGCGGAGTTCGGCCCACCGCATCAAGTAGTCGCGGGTGGACTCGGTCAGGCCTTGGACGCATAGAGAGAGCTGGCGGGGCTTGGGCGGCCGCTTGTAGGTGCTGGTGAAGTTGCGGATGAAGACTTCGGTGAAGTCCAATCAGCTGTTGACGCTGTAGGGCTTGAGGCTGTTCAGCCATGTCCGGGCCGTGCCCTGGAGCATGAGCGGAACGTACTTCATGGCAACAGGCTTGTTGTCGTTTGCTATGCTGGCGGATGTGGAGTAGTCAACTAGCCAATCCTCCAGCTTCACGGAGCCGTTGTACTTGGGAGTGTCTCGAGGGAGCGAGAACCCTTTGGGGACGGGCTCGTCGCGAATGCGGGGGCCGAAACAAGGCGGGCCGATTGCATCTTCTTCTTCTTCTACCGCCAGGGATCGAGCTAGGCGGTCGATCCGGTGGCGGGCGTCATTCTCTCCGACTCCTTCACGGCGGCCTAGCTGGTCTCTGAGAGTCAGATGCTCAACAGGCGGTGGGGAGGCGCGCCTCTCCCTGCGCGGGGGAGGCGGACGATCGCTCCGCCGTTCCACTGCTCGTGGGCGGCCGTCTTGGTCACGGTCGATGGTGATGCGTGTGCGGCCGCGACTAGCAGCCGGCTCTTGGTCTCTTCGGTTGCGGGCGCCGCCTTCCGGGGACCAGGAGGTCGCACCGTGTTCACGGGGGAGGGGGGTGGAAGGTTCTCGGCGTGCAGGTCGGGTTCTACCACACGGTGGCCGGCTTCTTGCTGCACGACAGCCACATCGAGGAGCTGCTGGACGCGCTCCATCATGCAGCGACGCTCGTCACCCTCCATGTGATCCAGCTCGTCTGCCGCCGCCTGGGCGGCGCGCAGGTTCTCTATAGGCGTGGCGTAGACAAGGCGGTCGGACCCCAGCATGCTGGCGATGGCGGCGCCTGATACGTCTCCAACGTATCTATAATTTTTATTCTTCCATGCTATTGTATTATCCATCTAGGATGTTTTATATGCATTTATATGCTATTTTATACGATTTTTGGGACTAACGTATTAACCTAGAGCCCAGTGCCAGTTTCTGTTTTTTCCTTGTTTTTGAGTATCGCAGAAAAGGAAAACCAAACATAGTCCAATTGACCTGAAATTTCACGAAGATTTATTTTTGGACCAGAAGAAGCCCATGGAGCATTGGAGATAGGCCAGAAGAGTCCCAAGGCACCCACGAGGGTGGAGGGTGCGCCCTACCCCCTGGGCGCGCCCCCTACCTCATGGCTGCCTCGGGGACCCCCCCTGACTTGTTCCCGACGCCAACACCTCTTATATATACCCAAACTTACAGAACATAACCTAGTTCGGGAGTTCTGCCGCCGCAAGCCTTTGTAGCAACCGGAAACCAATCTAGACCCGTTCTGGCACCCTGCCGGAGGGGGGGAATCCCTCTCCGGTGGCCATCTTCATCATCCCGGCGCTCTCCATGACGAGGAGGGAGTAGTTCATCCTCGGGGCTGAGGGTATGTACCAGTAGCTATGTGTTTGATCTCTCTCCCTCTCGTGTTCTTGAGGTGGTACGATCTTGATGTATCGCGAGCTTTGCTATTATAGTTGGATCTTATGATGTTTCTCCCACTCTACTCTCTTGTGATGAATTGAGTTTTCCCTTTGAAGTTATCTTATCAGATTGAGAACACTTGATGTGTGTCTTGCATGTGCTTATCTGTGGTGACAATGGGATATCACGTGATTCACTTGATGTATGTTTTGGTGATCAACTTGCGGGTTCAGTGACCTTGTGAACTTATGCATAGGGGTTGGCACATGTTTTTGTCTTGACTCTCCGGTAGAAACTTTGGGGCACTCTTTGAAGTTCTTTGTGTTGGTTGAATAGATGAATCTGAGATTGTGTGATGCATATCGTATAATCATACCCACGAATACTTGAGGTGACATTGGAGTATCTAGGTGACATTAGGGTTTTGGTTGATTTGTGTCTTAAGGTGTTATTCTAGTACGAACCCTATGATAGATCGAACGGAAAGAATAGCTTCATGTTATTTTACTACGGACTCTTGAATAGATCGATGAGAAAGGATAACTTTGAGGTGGTTTCGTACCCTACAATAATCTCTTTGTTTGTTCTACGCTATTAGTGACTTTGGAGTGACTCTTTGTTGCATGTTGAGGGATAGTTATATGATCCAATTATGTTATTATTGTTGAGAGAACTTGCACTAGTGAAAGTATGAACCCTAGGCCTTGTTTCAACGCATTGCAATACCATTTGTGCTCACTTTTATCATTAGTTACCTTGCTGTTTTTATATGTTCAGATTACAAAAACCTATATCTACCATCCATATTGCACTTGTATCACCATCTCTCCGCCGAACTAGTGCACCTATACAATTTACCATTGTATTGGGTGTGTTGGGGACACAAGAGACTCTTTGTTATTTGGTTGCAGGGTTGTTTGAGAGACACCATCTTCATCCTACGCCTCCCATGGATTGATAAACCTTAGGTCATCCACTTGAGGGAAATTTGCTACTGTCCTACAAACCTCTGCACTTGGAGGCCCAACAACGTCTACAAGAAGAAGGTTGTGTAGTAGACATCAAGCAGTTTCTGGCGCCGTTGACGGGGAGGTTAGCGCTTGAAGGTATATCTTTAGATCTTGCAATCGAATCTTTTAGTTTATTTTTTATTACTAGTTTAGTTTATAAAAGAAAAATACAAAAAATGGAATTAAGGGTGCCTCATATGCTTCATCTTTTTAATGTCTTTCATGAAAATAAGGATTCTGATAATTGTGCTCAAGTGCTAGAAGAAGAATGCATTAGAATGTTTGGCACAAATCTTTGAATGATGAGCATGATTGCAATGTTGTTAGTATGAATTCTATGAATATCCATGATGCTAATAATATGCAAAGGCCCAAGCTTGGGGATGCTATGTTTAATGAAGATGATATGTTTAACCTCCCAAGTTTTGATATGCACATTTATGATGATGATAGCATGCCTCCTATTTATGATGGTTATATTGATGAAAGTGGGTTTGGAAGAGTGTCAACTTTAGGAAGTAATGATCCCACTATTTTGGAGGGTGTTGAATCTTATTGTGATAATTATAAAAGTGAATTTGGAGAGGTCATGACTTTATTTAGTAATGATTCCACTATCTTTGAAGAGGTTTCAATCGATTATGATGAGAACAAAGTTGCTACTTATGATAATTATTGTGATGATACTTATGTTATAAAAAGTAGTGATGATTATATTTATAAAACTTGTCATGATTATGATTACCCTTTTTCTGAACTTTATTCTTTCAATGTGGAAACAATTTATAGTATTCGAGTTTCTTATGATACTCTCACTATTCCGAATAAGAAGAAAATTGCTTATGTGGAGAGTAATAAAAATTCTATGCTTGTAGATCATGAAAAGAATGCTTTATGTGGTGGTTATATTGTTGAATTAATTCATGGTGCTACTGAAAATTATTATGAGGGAGGAACATATGCTTGTAGGAATTGCAATAATATCAAGTTTCCTCTCTATGTACTTAAAGTTTTAAAGTTATGCTTGTTTTGCCTTCCTATGCTAGTTGATTATTGTTCCCATAAGTTGTTTGCTCACAAAATCCCTATGCATAGGAAGTGGGTTAGACTTAAATGTGCTAGTCATATTCTTCATGATGCTCTTTTTATGTTTCAATTCTTATCTTTTATATGAGCATCATTGAAATCATGATGCCTAGCTAGGGGCGTTAAACGTTAGTGCTTGTTGGAAGGCAACCCAATTTTATGTTTGTTCTTTGATTTTTCCTCCTGTCTAGTAATAAATAATTCATATAGCCTCTGTTTAGATGTGGTTTTATGTTTTAATTAGTGTTTGTGTCAAGTAGAACCTTTGGGAAGACTTGGGTGAAGTCTTTGCGGTCTTGCTGTAAAAAACAGAAACTTTAGTGCTCATGAGATTAGCTGCCATTTTTTACTGGAGAGTGATTTTAGGTTGATTATTTTTGAAGATGATTAATAGAAAAATTCCTCAGGTCCAACAATTTATTTCATAATTTTTGGAGTTCCAGAAGTATTCGGATGATACAGATTACTACAGACTGTTCTGTTTTTGACAGATTCTGTTTTCTATGTGTTGTTTGCTTATTTTGATGAATCTATGAGTACTATCGGAGGGTATGAAGCATAGATAAGTTGGAATACAGTATATATTACACCAATATTAATTTATAATGAGTTCACAACAGTACCTAAGTGGTGATTTATTTTGTTATACTAACGGAGCTTATGAGTTTTCTATTGAGTTTTGTGTTGTGAAGTTTTCAAGTTTTGGGTAAAGATTCGATGGACTATGGAATAAGGAGTGGAAAGAGCCTAAGCTTGGGGATGCCCAAGGCACCCCAAGGTAATATTCAAGGACAACCAAGAGCCTAAGCTTGGGGATGCCCCGGAAGGCATCCCCTCTTTCGTCTTCGTTCATCGGTGACTTTACTTGGAGCTTTATTTTTATTCACCACATGATATGTGTTTTGCTTGGAGTCATTTTATTTTATTTTGTTTTGCTTGCTGTTTGAATAAAATACCAAGATCTAAAATTCTTAAATGTTAGAGAGTCTTCACATAGTTACATAATTATTCAACTACTCATTGATCTTCACTTATATCTTTCGGAGTAGTTTGTCATTTGCTCTAGTGCTTCACTTATATCTTTTTAGAGCACGACGGTGGTTTTATTTTGAAGAAATAGATGAACTCTCATGCTTCACTTATATCATTTTGAGAGTATTTAGAACAACATGGTAATTTTCTTTGGTTATGAATTTAGTCCTAATATGATGGGCATCCTAGATGGGTATAATAAAAACTTCCATACAGAGTGCATTGAATACTATGAGAAGTTTGATACTTGATGATTTTTTTGAGATATGAAGATGGTAATATTAGAGTTGTGCTAGTTGAGTAATTTTGAAATTGAGAAATACTTGTGTTGAGGTTTGCAAGTCCCGTAGCATGCACGTATGGTAACCGTTGTGTGACAAATTTGAAGCATGAGGTGTTCTTTGATTCCGTTCCTTATGAGTGGCGGCCGGGGACGAGCGATGGTATTTTCTTACCAATCTATCCCCCTAGGAGCATGCGCGTAGTGCTTGGTTTTGATGACTTGTAGATTTTTGCAATAAGTATGTGAGTTCTTTATGACTAATGTTGATTCCATGGATTATACGCACTCTCACTCTTCCATCATTGCTAGCCTCTTTGGTACCGTGCATTGCCCTTTCTGACCTCGAGAGTTGGTGCAAACTTCGCCGGTGCATCCAAACCCCGTGATATGATACGCTCTATCACACATAAACCTCCTTATATCTTCCTAAAAACAGCCACCATACCTACCTATTATGTCATTTCCATAGCCATTCCGAGATATATTGCCATGCAACTTTCCGCCGTTCCGTTTATTATGACACGCTTCATCATTGTCATATTGCCTTGCATGATCATGTAGTTGACATTGTATTTGTGGCAAAGCCACCATGCATAATTTCATACATGTCACTCTTGTTTCATTGCCCATCCCGGTACACCACCCGAGGTATTAATATAGAGTCATACTTTGTTCTAGTATCGAGTTGTAATCTTTGAGTTGTAAATAAATAGAAGTGTGATGATCATCATTAATAGAGCATTGCCCCGGAAAAAAACAAGAAAAAAAGAAAGGCTAAATAAAAAAGGGGCAAATAAAAAAATAAAAAAAGAAAGACCAAAAAAAGAGAAAGGCCAAAAAAGGACAATGCTACTAACCTTTTTCCACACTTGCGCTTCAAAGTAGCACCATGATCTTCATGATAGAGAGTCTCTCATTTTGTCACTTTTGTATACTAGTGGGAATTTTTTATTATAGAACTTGGCTTGTATATTCCAACGATGGGCTTCCTCAAATGCCCTAGGTCTTCGTGAGCAAGCAAGTTGGATGCACACCCATTTAGTTTCTTTTGTTTAGCTTTCATACATTTATAGCTCTAGTGCATCCGTTGCATGGCAATCCCTACACCTCGCATTGACATCAATTGATGGGCATCTCCATAGCCCGTTGATTAGCCGCGTCAATGTGAGACTTTCTCCTTTTTTGTCTTTTCCACACAACCCCCATCATTATATTCTATTCCACCCATAGTGCTATGTCCATGGCTCACGCTCATGTATTGAGTGACAGTTGAAAAAGTTTGAGAATATAAAGTATGAAACAATTGCTTGGCTTGTCCTCGGGGTTGTGCATGATGTGAGCATTTTTGTGTGACGAAAATGAAGCATGGCCAAACTATATGATTTTGTAGGGATGAGCTTTCTTTGGATATGTTATTTTGATAAGACATAATTGCTTGAAGTATTATTATTTTTATGTCAATATTAAACTTTTGTCTTGAATCTTATGGATCTGAATATTCTTGCCATAGTAAAGAACATTACATTGATAATTATGTTAGGTAGCATTCCACGTCAAAAATTCTGTTTTTATCATTTACCTACTCGAGGACGAGCAGGAATTAAGCTTGGGGATGCTTGATACGTCTCCCACGTATCTATAATTTTTTATTGTTCCATGCTATTATATTATCCATCTAGGATGTTTTATATGCATTTATATGCTATTTTATATGATTTTTGGGACTAACCTATTAACCTAGAGCCCAGTGCCAGTTTCTATTTTTTTCCTTGTTTTTGAGTATCGCAGAAAAGGAAAACCAAACGGAGTCCAATTGACCTGAAATTTCACGGAGATTATTTTTGGACCAGAAGAAGCCCACGGAGCATCGGAGATAGGCCAGAAGAGTCCCGAGGCACCCACGAGGGTGGGGGCGTGCCCTACCCCCTGGGCGCGCCCCCCTACCTCGTGGCCGCCTCGGGGACCCCCTGACTTGTTCTCGACGCCAACACCTCTTATATATACCCAAACTTTCAGAACATAACCTAGATCGGGAGTTCCGCCGCCGCAAGCCTATGTAGCCACCGAAAAACACTCTAGACCCGTTCCGGCACCTTGCCGGAGGGGGGAATCCCTCTCCGGTGGCCATCTTCATCATCCCGACGCTCTCCATGACGAGGAGGGAGTAGTTCATCCTCGGGGCTGAGGGTATGTACCAGTAGCTATGTGTTTGATCTCTCTCTCTCTCTCGTGTTCTTGAGGTGGTACGATCTTGATGTATCGCAAGCTTTGCTTTTATAGTTTGATCTTATGATGTTGCTCCCCCTCTACTCTCTTGTGATGAATTGGTTTTTCCCTTCGAAGTTATCTTATCGGATTGAGTCTTTAAGGATTTGAGAACACTTGATGTATGTCTTGCATGTGCTTATCTGTGGTGACAGTGGGATATCACGTGATTCACTTGATGTATGTTTTGGTGATCAACTTGCGGGTTCAGTGACCTTGTGAACTCATGCATAGGGGTTGGCACACGTTTTCGTCTTGACTCTCCGGTAGAAACTTTGGGGCACTCTTTGAAGTTCTTTGTGTTGGTTGAATAGATGAATCTGAGATTGTGTGATGCATATCGTATAATCATACCCACGGATACTTGAGGTGACATTGGAGTATCTAGGTGACATTAGGGTTTTGGTTGATTTTTGTCTTAAGGTGTTATTCTAGTACGAACTCTATGATAGATCGAACGGAAAGAATAGCTTCATGTTATTTTACTACAGACTCTTTAATAGATCGATCAGAAAGGATAACTTTGAGGTGGTTTCGTACCCTACAATAATCTCTTCATTTGTTCTCTGCTATTAGTGACTTTGGAGTGACTCTTTGTTGCATGTTGATGGATGGTTATATCATCCAATTATGTTATTATTGTTGAGAGAACTTGCACTAGTGAAAGTATGAACCCTAGGCCTTGTTTCAACACATTGCAATACCGTTTGTGCTCACTTTTATCATTAGTTATCTTGCTGTTTTTATATTTTCAGATTACAAAAACCTATATCTACCATCCATATTGCACTTGTATCACCATCTCTTCGCCGAACTAGTGCACCTATACAATTTACCATTGTATTGGGTGTGTTGGGGACACAAGAGACTCTTTGTTATTTGGTTGCAGGGTTGTTTGAGAGAGACCATCTTCATCCTACGCGTCCCACGGATTGATAAACCTTAGGTCATCCACTTCAGGGAAATTTGCTACTGTCCTACAAACCTCTGCACTTGGAGGCCCAACAACGTCTACAAGAAGAAGGTTGTGTAGTAGACATCAGCGCCGCGTTGCCAGACCGTGGGCACGCGGTTGGGCTCTCCAGCAGCCGGCGTGCCACAGACGGCGCGGTCGATCTTGCGCTGGTAGGCTTCGGTGAGGCGTCTCATGGTGGCCAACTTTTTGGCGATGTCGAGGAGGGCAACGCAGCACGCTTCCAACCTCTCGCCGTTTGCCTCGGGCGCTACGGGCGCGGACAGGTCCCGCATTGCCGTCCGCAACGGGTCCTGGCCGGCTGCATCAGAAGCTCCGTCGTGGCTGATGACCATCACCTCCGAGACGGTGCTGGCGCTGGCGTCGCTGGTCGTAGGAGGGAGCAGGTCGTTGGTGACCACCACGTTGGTGGGGAAAGCATCGAGGGATGCCGCGTCGGAGTCGACAGGCGTCGGGTCAGTGGAGCCAACTGACTCTAGATCAGAGGCCGGCTCGTTGGCGATGTCGAGCTTGCAGAGGAGGTCGACAAGGCAGCTCTTTGAGCTGGCTGCGCCCGCGTCGGGGCGGGCTTGTCGGAGAGGCGGATCCCGCTGATGAGATCAGCGAGGCAGCTCGCGACGCAGGCAGCTTCCACGCCGCGCAGAGCGTCGACGCAAACGCCATCGGGCGTGTCGGGCTGGCTGTGCTCGCCGGGAAGGAAGAGGATTCCCATCCAGAACGTGTTTCTGGACGATGGTGCACCTAGCCCCACGGCGGGCGCCAAATGTCGGGGATATCATGCGACATATGCCAGGGGATGGCTTATCATGGTGGGGACAAAAGTATGTCGCCGGGTTCTAGAGGCGGGAGTGAGCGAGACCACATACGCCTGCGAATCTTACCTAGGTTCGGGGATCTCCTAGGAGATAACACCCCTAGTCCTGCTCTGCGGGGTCTCCGCATGATCACTATCTCAACAAAGTAGCTACAAGCTTGCTCCTTGAGCTGTTTGGCTAGAGGAGGAAGAAGAAGAACAAGGCTAGCTCTACTCCACTCTCTCTACGTGGTGTGTGTGTCTACTAAGGTTCTGAACCGTTTGCATGGCTGGCCTGGGGGTTTATATAGGCCTACCCCCCAGGGGTACAATGGTAATCCGGCCGGGTGTAGGGCCCGGCCGTCAGAGTCTACGGGCACCGGCTTCTTCGCCGGCTACTGGGGCCCGCCTCTTGGTGGGACCCGCCGGCTGCCGGAAACTCCATAGACAGGCCGTGCCCGCCGCTTGCGGGTCCTGCCGGCTGCTTAGTACTGTAGCCGTGCTACTGATGACAGAGGCTTTGTCGGGGAGTGCGTGGCTACAGTCCCGCTGCCTGGCGGGTGATCACTGTAGCCACTCCCTGTCTCATCTGGTTAATGGCGCACAGATTCTGAGGAGGGAGGAGCCCGCCTGCTAGAAGGCAGCCCGCTCCCGCTGCTGCCTGGTGGGACAATGCCGCCTATTGGGGCTCGCCGACAGGTAGGGCCCGCCGCCTACGGGCCGTATCGATCGGTCGGCGTGGGGCCGGGAGCCGTACCCTATGCAGTAGGTGATGTCACGGGCCGCATGGCAACAGTGCTGCACCAGACAAGGGATGTCCGCCTGGCGCGCCGCACAGTGGCCACGCTCCGCCCTAGATTCGGGGGTGGCAGGCCGTATTGTGGCCACACCTCGTCCCGTCGTAGTTATGAGGGTGCAAACTTTGAGGGCACGAAGGGCTGCCTGCTAGGAGCCAGCCTCTTTGTGGCTGCCTTCTGTGGTCTCGCTGCCTTCTAGCAGCCGGCCTCCTAGACCAGCCGGCCGTTCGTCCAGGAGGTGTGGGGGGCGCAACTCGCCCCGATGTCTTGAAATACCATGGGGTGCTGATGAGGCTACCCATGGTCATTTACTCCGACAATATTGGAAGTTTTCCTCATAGAAAAAACCTGAGTCAAACCAACTTAGCATTTTTAGCTCGCCAAGAAAACGAGTTTAACAATCCGAACTTTGAGTACTCGATAAACTCGTTAATATCCTTATGAGAAAAATGATTCGGGCCCTCGCGTCTTCCTCCCATGGGAGACTTGTGGGGGACTTGGGTTCGCAGCGCTACCACCACCCTTCCTCCTCCATCTCCTTGGCGACCGCCAGACGGGGACATCGAAAACACTCACATGGATGCCGGTGAAGGTGGTGGCGAGGCTCACGTCGCTCTGTTTCTGTAAGTGCATCTAGTGCCCCTTAGTGATTTTGGTGTATTGAAGACTTATAGGTTAAGGGACTAATGTGCTTGTGAGTGTACACAGGTCTATAAGTCTATGAGGAGTTTGATATTTACGATGAAAGTCGACCACTAAAAATGAAGGTCTTCAACTGAAGACTTTGGCTTTCTGAAGACTTTGAAAGTGAATAAATTGGTGTGACCGTGAAGACTTGATATTCATGCGAGGAATATGAAGCATGAAGACTTTTGTTTTCGTAGTTTCGTTTTCCCTTTCTCGAGTCATAGGAAACACCGTATTGTTAAAGGGGGTCAAGGTAAAACTAAGGAAAAGTTTCCAAGTGATGCTCATCTCAAAATCCTACACCTACCCAATCCTTTCAAGTGAAGCCATTGGAAATCTCATACAATTCAGTCAATTTCTTCAGCGACAAAGACGAAGATCTTCTGGCCTCTAAGGAATTTTTTTTCTGATTGAGGAGTTAGGAATTCGCCTGTGCGGATTGCCTACAGGTAAGGAACATGATAGCCCTGAGGAATTTGATACTCAAATATCGACCGCTGTGCTACGCGCCAGCTGTCCCAAAATATCTACCACCTAACGGTCATATCATTGAAGGGCATTTATGTCTTATCATGTCGGGCTGCTCCCTAGGCTATAAATAGCTGCCCCCTACAACCACTAGTTGGTTGGCTGCTCCAAGAGAAACTGATACTTGTCATTGAGAGAATCGCATCCTCCGAGGACTTTGAGCAAAAATCATCGAGTGAGGAAAAAGCCAAATCCAAACACCTACAAACCCAAAGTGACCGAGCATCACTGAAGAGACTGTTCCTGTGTGGAACCGATGCTTGTTACCTTTGAGGAAATTGTGGATCACCGAGTGACCGAGTCTGTGAAGGTTTGGAAGTCACCTGAAGACTTACCACAAGTGATTGGGCGAGGTCTGTGTGACCTTAGCTCAAGGAGAATATGGTGAGGACTGTGTGTCCTCAGGTTTAAATACCTAGCCGCTCCAACCAGACGTATGGTTGTCACAACAGTTGGAACTAGTCTACCAAATCATTGTCTTCACCAAGCTACTGGTTCTATTTCCTCAACCCTTTCATTTCCTCATTTCCGTGCTGAAGTACTTGATCGTTACTATTTGAAGACTTTCTCAATTTCCTCAATTCTATTTCTTCAGTCAGTTTGTCTTCTGCATGCTTATGCTATGTTCATGCTACTTGTACTATGTGCTTGTTTTAATTTCATCATGATGACTGTGCTACTGCTTTGTTATGCTTGCATCTGAGTACTTATTCCGCTGCTAAGTAGTTTGTTGCATAGGAATTTCCTCACCCTGAAATTCCTCAGTGACAAATTTGTAAAAATCGCCTATTCACCCCCTCTAGTCGATATAACGCACTTTCAATTGGTATCAGAGCAAGGTACTCCCTTGTTCTATGTGACTTTGGTCTAACCACCTGGAGTTTTAATTATGTCGACTGCAGGCATGATCAAGGTCTCAGCTGGGTGTCCTAGCTTCGATGGGACGGACTACCCCTACTGGAAGAACAAGATGCAAATGCATCTTGAGGCAATTGATAATGATCTCTGGTACGTTGTGGAAAATGGTGTTCCCTCCATCACTCCTACCATTAACGCTGCTGATGTGAAGAGATTCAAGCAACTCGACTCTCAAGCGAAGAATATCATTTGTGGCCATCTGAGCAAAGGGCAGTAAGGCAGAGTGAGTGCTTTGGAGACAGCTAAGCTTATATGGGATAGGCTGTCCAAGGTCAACGAAGGAGTCTCAACACAGCGTGACTCTCGAGTTGACGTTCTTCGCAATCTCTTCAACCGCTTCAAAGGACTCGAGAATGAAAATGTTTAGCAAACCTTCGATCGCCTCAGTGACATCTCAAATGAGCTTCAAGCACTTGGTGCCACTGACATCACCGACCATGAGGTGGTGAGGAAATTTCTGAGATTGCTTGATCCTCATTTCACACTCTTGCACTGATGATACAAGAATGTGGAGACTACAAGTCACTTGATCCCGCTGATATCCTCGAGAGGTTAAACACTCATGAGTTTCAACTTGCTGAGAAGAGAGATCTCTATGGACCGAGCTATGGCAGATCACGTGCTCTGAAGGCCAAGGCAGTCTCTGAATCTGAAGGTGAGGATTCTGGTAGCAACCTTGGTGATCTTGAAGAATTGAGTCAAGAGCTAGCAATGCTCGTGAGGAAATTCCAGAAGTTCTCAAGGTGTGGTCGCTTTGGTAAATCCTCAAGAGGTGATGACTTGAAATCAGATTCCTCATCCCGTGACTACAAGAAGAGAACCTGCCACAAATGCAAGAAACCAGGTCACTACATTACTGATTGTCCTTAGTGGGAGAAGGAATCAAAGAAGAAGAAATACAAGGATTACAGTTCTGATGACGTAAAGAAGAAGAAGAAATCTTCAAAGTCCTCATCGTCAAAATCTTCAAAGTCTTCATCTCATAAGAAGAGGAGCTCCAAAAAGGCTCGAGCATTCATTGGCAAGGAAATGGACTCTGAAGCTGAATCTGAGGAAAATGAGGAAGAGGAGGCATCTGAGGAGTCAGACTCTGGTGTGGTGAGCCTAGCCCTCGCCAATGCGTTCGTCAGCAAGTCCATCTTCAACTCTGAGGAAAATGACTTCCCCAACAATGCTGACGACGGCAATGATGACTATGCTCCCACCTATTGCTTCATGGCAAAAGGTGCCAAGGTACTCAAATACCCCTCCTCTGAATCAAGTGAGGATGAATCTGATGAAAACCTCAAGCCTAGCTATTCTAAACTTGCTAAGATTGTTGTGAAACAACAAAAGGCCTTTGAAAAGGTTCGAAATATGCTAGACAAAAGCGATGATCTGTTGGGTGAAGAAATGGATCGAACTCAAACTGATAATCTTCAGAGACTTTAGTCTAAGTTTTATAACCTTCAAAGTCATCATAACACTCTCTTATCGAATCATGAGAAGCTTTCTTATGAATTTCTTTAAAGAAAGCAAGATCTTGAAAAGCTAAGGGTGAGTTATGAAGATCTTCAGAAGGAGCGTGATTCATTACTTGCTCAACAGACCAGTGTCGCTCAGGATGAACTCATTCCACCATGTTTGAATGCATTGAACGTGAATATGCTAATTCATCACCTGAAAGTTCAAATGCTTCTATTGCTGCAAATTCTTCAACTGTCTCTGTTATCACAAATTCCTCATCTGAGGATACCGCTAGTATCACTGACAATGCAGGGTTGAAGGAATTGTATGTGACAGCCATGTACAAAAGCCTCAAAGGGCATCCGGCTCTTTGTGATGTGCTTAAAAAGCACATCCTCAACAAGAACCCTAGGAAAGAGGGTATTGCCTTTGAGAGGAAACTCAATGCTGATGGGACCTACTGGAAACCTGAGCAATATCCCAAAACCTCATGGGTTGCTGCAAAGGGACCTCCCATAGATCCATCCACTTTATCTGGCTTTACATGTGAATCTTCATATTCTTCTGATGAGTCATTTGATTCCAGCTATAAACTTTTCAAGAATCAGAATGGTGAAGTATTTGCTAGATATGTTGGCACTAACTGCAGGAACGGTCCCCCTATGAAAAAAATATGGGTTCCCAAAAGGTGCCTTGAAAGTCTTCAGGTGAATGTTATCATGACACCACCTATGAAGAATAGGAACCCCAGATTGAATTCTTCATATGGACCAAAGTCTTCATATGGATCCAAGTCCTCATATGGACCAAATTCCTCACGTGGATCAAATTCCTCATATGTATCAAAGTCCTCATATGGACATCATCATGCTAACACTTATGTTTCGTAGGGAAAGCCTAAGGGCTATGAATATGTGCATTATTCTTAAAATCATTATGTTCATAAGTCTTCGAAGAATTTCTCTGCTTATTCATATGCTTACTCTAACCCCTCTTCTGTGAAACGAAGTGGACTGGCTTCTATGCCACCTTTTTCTTATGGAGCTCGCAGAATGATGAACTCTTTGGCACCCCTCCAGATGTGGGTGGTGAAGAAAAAGAACTACTATCTTATGCAGGGTCAGGTCCCCAGACGAACTTGAACGTCTGATGAATTTGGTGGAGACCTGAATATGCTTGAAAGGACGCAAGCTAATCATGAAGAAATGAATATTCATTTCTCATGTCCTCATACTGCTATATCTGTTGTATTGCTTGATGAAATTGATCTGATGAATTTGATGTCATATTCTTCACTGATGAAGTATATGGGTTCGTAAGATGCACTAATTCATCTGCAGGATGATCAACCCAAAGCTACTGAGTGGGTCCTCGACAGTGGATGTACAAATCACATGACTAGTGACAGGAACTTATTGATGGACACTGCTTTATCTCCATAGCATCTGAAGCAAATCACCTATGTTGACAAAGGCAAAAGCAAGGTATTGGGTCTACGTAGGGTTGTGATCTCAAAGGATCGACACATGGACAAAGTCATGCTTGTAGAGTCCTTAGGATTCAACCTCATGTCTGTCTCAATGCTTTGTGATCTTGATATGGTTGTTGTCTTTGGCAAGTATCGTTGTGTTGTGATCATGGAACCTGACCATTCCAAAGTCTTCGAAGGCTTTAGGAGAGGAGACTTGTATATTGTTGATTTCTCTACAGGACCACAACCTGCCACGTGTCTACTAGCAAAAGCTTCAGAAGGCTGGTTATGGCATCGTCGACTGGGTCATGCTGGCATGAGGAACTTGCACACACTCGCGAAGAAGAAGCATGTCATTGGCATCGAGGGTGTCAAATTCCTCAAGGATCACCTGTGTGGAGCTTGTGAAGCTGGAAAGATGACCAAGGCCAAGCATCCCTCAAAGTCCATCATGACTACCACTCGTCCATTTGAATTACTTCACATGGATCTCTTTGGCCCTACTCATTATGCCACATTTACTAATGCTGCATCTTTATATGGCATTGTTATTGTTGATGACTATCCTCGTTACACATGGGTGCATATCATCACTTACAAAACTGAAGTGCAGGAAGTCTTCAAACGATTTTCCTCGAGGGCTTCAACAAACTTTGGTGTGAAGATCAAGCACATTAGAAGTGACAATGGGACCGAGTTCAAGAATACTGGTCTTGATGACTATCTTGATGTACTTGGTATTACTCACGAGTTATCTGCTCCTTATACTCCTCAGCAGAATGGCGTCATGGAGCGCAAGAATAGGACTCTTATTGAGATGGCTCACACTATGCTTGATGAATACAAGACGCCTCATCACTTTTGGCCTGAGGCAATTGATACTGCTTGCCACATCATCAACAGGGTATATCTTCACAAATTCTTCAAAAAGACCTCATATGAACTCCTCACCGACAAGAAACCCAATGTCAGTTATTTCAATGTCTTCGGTGCTAAATGTTGGATTAGAGATCCTCATCACAATTCTAAATTTGCACCGAAAGCACATGAAGGTTTTATGCTTGGTTACGGAAAGGACTCGCACACCTATAAAGTCTTCAACACCGTCCATCACAAGATTGTTGAAACTGTAGATGTGCGGTTCGATGAAACTAACGGCTCGCAAAGAGAGCACCTACCTCCTGTGCTAGATGAAATGTCACCTGAGGAATCCATTAAGTTCAAGGCTACTAAGGATGTCATACCTACCGAAGAATCTGCTGAAGAAGTCATTCCAGAACGTGAAGAACATCATGCTAGTGCTACTGAAGAAAATGGCTCTGAAGAAAATGCTGAGCCCATCAACGTCGTCAACACACACATCCTCATGTCGCAAATGAAGTGCAGATTGAGAGAATCATCGACGACATCAAAGCACCAGGTCCTCTCACATGCTCAAAGGCTTCACATTTGTCTAACTTTTGAGGGCACTTTGCTTTTGTATCTATCACAGAGCCCACCAAAGTAGATAAGGCATTTCTGGAGCCTGAGTGGATTCAAGTGATGCAAGAGGAATTCATCAATTCGAGCTCAACAATGTCTGGGAACTTGTCAAGCGACCAGACCCACACAAGCACAATATTATCGGTACCAAATGGATCTACCGCAACAAGCAAGATGAAAATGGCCTTGTGGTGAGGAATAAGGCTCGTCTTGTAGCTCAAGGCTACACACGGGTTGAAGGAATTGATTTCGATGAAACTTTTGCACCTGTTGCTAGACTTGAGGCTATTCGCATATTGCTTGCTTATGCTAACCATCATAATATCATCTTATATCAAATGGATGCGAAAAGTGCATTCCTCAATGGTAAGCTTGAGGAAGAAGTATATGTTGCTCAACCCCTAGATTTTGAAGATCCTAAGCATCCTGACAAAGTCTTCAGACTCATAAGGCCCTCTATGGCCTCAAGCAGGCCCCTCGGGCATGGTATGATACTTTGAAGGAATTCCTCATGAAGAAAGGCTTCAAACCCGGTTCACCTGACCCAACTCTTTTCACCAAAACCTATGATGATGAATTATTCATGTGCCAAATATATGTTGATGATATTATCTTTGGTTGTACTGACCAATGTTACAGTGACGAATTTGCCTATATGATGAGTGAGGAATATCAAATGTCTTTGATGGGAGAATTGAAATTCTTCTTAGGTTTTCAAATTTGTCAACCACGCAACGACATCTTCATATCTCAGGAGAAATACCTCAAGGATGTGTTGAACAAATTTGGCATGCAAGATTGCAAAGGCGTCAAAATCCCTATGCCCACAAATGGCCATCTATGCACTGATGAAAATTGTATTGACTTCGATCAAAAGGTATACTGCTCCATGATTGGCTCTATATTGTATCTATGTGCATCTAGGCCAGATATTATGCTTAGTGTTTGCATGTGTGCCCGTTTTCAAGCTACACCGAAGGAATCACACCATAAGGCTGTGAAGCATATTCTTCGATATCTAGCTCACACTCCAACACATGGATTATGGTATCCCAAGGGCTCGGTTTTTGATCTCATTGGATATCCTAACTCTGACTATGCTGGTGATCGTGTGGACCGCAAGTCAACATCAGGCACATGCCATTTCCTCGGACGATCCTTGGTATGTTGGTCCTCAAAGAAGCAGAACTGCGTATCACTCTCTACTGCTGAAGCTGAGTACATTGCTGCTGGTTCGTGTTGTGCCCAATTGCTATGGATGAAGCAAACCCTCAAGGACTACGGCATCAATGTGAAGAGCACTCTTCTGTGACAATGAGAGTGCCATCAAGATTGCTCATAACCCAGTTTAGCACTCGAAGACAAAGCACATCCAGATTCTTCATCATTTTCTTCGCGATCATGTGTTGAAGGGCGACATCTCTATTAAGCACATGAAGACTGAAGAACAGCTAGCCGATATCTTCACAAAGCCCTTGGATGAGAAGAGATTTAGCAAGTTTTGCGGTGTGAGCTAAATATCTTAGAATCTTCGAATGTTCTTTGAAAAGGACACACATCCTAACACTTATGCAAATTGATGACTTAGATGTGCAACACACGAACTAACGTTTTTCTTTAATCAATGAAGACTAACCCTCTAAGTGTGAAGAAATTAATGAAGAATTTGATTCTCAGAGCCCTACGACAATTGTACGCGGCGTCTGAAATCATCATTCTTATACGGTGGCTCACGCCACCAACAAAAGTTGAAAATTTTCAATTTGAGTTTTTTTTGAAAATTTGAAATTCCTCAGTTGTTCAAATTCTTCAGCTTTGCAAGTCTTCGCTCTTTCCGACTGTGTTCTTCATTGACTATTTTTTTTTGAGTTTTCAGTCCTCTACAGCATTCACTTATTGCTAATTCTTCAAGTTGACTTGTCTGCTAAGTGAATGTGATCGGACCCTTCCCCCTCTATACTAAACTCAACCTAGTCTGTTCACAAATTCTTCATGTGCATTCTATTTGAAACCCGTTCAAAATCTTCACTGTGTCCTTGTCAGCTGAAGAATTTGCGAACTAAACATTAAAATATTCTTATTTTGATACTCCGGCAAGTGGCCAAGAGCGGCGAGGATATCCTCACCAAAAATATCCCAGAGCAACGCCCCCCGGAAGACGACGACCTCAGAGTATTGATGGTCTTCGAGACTTTCGCTTCAAACAATTGGTGCAAGAGGGCACTCCGCGACCTCGTCGAAGTCTGCCAAGTCGCAACAATAAACCCCTGGAACGACACGGCCATAACTTTCAATGCCAGTGATGAACCAAAATTCCGGTCAGTCCGGGCACCCGCCGCCTTGGTACTCAATCCAATTGTGGATGGCTTTCGTCTCACTAAAGTGCTCATGGATGGCGGCAACGGACTAAACCTCATCTACGAGGATACACTCAATAAAATGGAAATAGACAGGAGCCGCATCGAGCAAAGTAATACGACCTTCCGAGGAATCATTCCTAGCCGGGAGGCGCGATGCGTGGGGAAAATTACACTCGACGTGGTATTCGGCACACCGGAGAACTATTGGTCCAAAGAGATAACCTTCCAAGTGGCCCCTTTCAACAGTGGATATCACGCCCTGTTGGGGCGAGATGCATTCACGCGCGTTCAAGCTATACCTCATTACGGGTATATGAAGCTCAAGATGCCCGGGCCCAACGGTATTATCACTCTCACCAGTGATCCGGACATAGTTTTCTGCGCCGAAAACAAAACCGCATCCTTGGCCCTCGAGACACTGTCCGAGGCCCTCGTGGCCGAAGAGTTAACCAAACTATGCTCCACGGTGGATAGGGATGACATAATCTTCGATAAGCGGCCCAAATCCACCTCCTTCAAACCAGCAGACGAAATAGTCAAATTTCAAGTCCACCCGACATACCCCAAGAAAACAGCTTCCGTCGGGGCACAGCTGGACCCAACGGTTGACGCCGCACTCGAGCGTTCCTGCGTGAGAACTGGGACATATTCGCCTGGCACCCTTCTGACATGCCAGGAATCCCACGCAGGTTGTCCGAACACAGCCTCAATATATTGAAGGGACATAAGCCGGTCAAGCAAACACTGCGGCGCTTTTCCGAACCCAAACGACAAGCTATGTGGGAGGAGCTAGCAAAGTTAATCAAGACCGGATTCATCAGAGAAATAAAACACCCGGACTGGCTAGCAAACCTGGTGATGGTACCAAAGAAGGATAAATCCTGGCGCCTGTGCGTCGATTTCAAAGACCTCAATAAAGCCTGCCCTAAGGATCCCTTCCCCCTCCCCCGCATCGATCAGATTATTGATGCTACTGCAGGACACGACTTACTGTGTTTCCTCGATGCATACTCCGGATACCATCAAATCAAAATGAAGGAGTCCGATCAAGCCGCAATGGCATTCATTACCCCATACGGGCCTTTCTGCTTCAACACTATGCCCTTTGGGCTTAAAACACTGGCGCTACCTACCAACGCATGATTCAAACATGCCTAGAGAAACAAATCGGCAAGATAGTTGAAGCATATGTGGATGACATCGTCATCAAGACTAGGCACGCTGAGTCATTAATAGACGACCTACGTCTCACATTTGACAACCTCCGTACATATGACATCAAGCTCAATCCGATAAAGTGTGTTTTCGGCATTCCCGCTGGAAAACTACTGGGCTTCATCGTTTCCAATAGAGGAATTGAGGCAAATCCAGCCAAAATCCGAGCTTTGTCACAATTGGCTACACCAACGGACCTTAAACAGGTTCAAAAACTAGCCAGATGCGTGGCAGCTTTAAGTCGCTTTATCTCTAGACTAAGAGAAAAAGCATTGCCACTTTATCGCCTCATCTGACGTACCGACCACTTCAAGTGGACGGATGCAGCAACGGCCGGACTGGAAGAAATAAAGGCTCTTTTAGCAAGCAACCCAATCCTGGCCGCGCTGAACGTCGGTGAACTGATGTTATTATACATCTCTGCAACACACCAGGTGGTAAGCGCGGTTCTCGTCGTCGAGCGAAAGGAGGACGGACACAAATTCCCACTTCAGATACCAGTATACTACGTATCCACTGTCCTCACACCATGCAAATCCCGATACCCTCATTACCAAAAGATAGCATACGCGGTCTTCATGGCATCCCGGAAGCTATGACACTACTTCCAAGAGTGCTCGATCACGGTGGCTTCCGAAGTACCACTCAATGACATAATAAACAACCGCGACGCTACGGGCCGGATTACGAAATGGGCTATTGAGCTCCTGCCATTCAACATAACATACAAACCACACCGAGCCATTAAGTCCCAAGTATTGGCCGACTTCGTCGCCGAATGGAAAGAGGCCGAACTCCGTAAAGAGTACGGTACATATTCCAACTGGGTCATGCACTTTGATGGCTCTAAAATGCTGGCTGGCCTAGGAGCGGGCGTCGTCTTAACGTCACCCACTGGAGACACAGTCCAGTACGTACTCCAAATATTATACACAGACTCGAACAATGTAGCCGAATATGAGGCCTTATTGCACAGTCTTCGGATGGCTTCCTCCATGGGCATACAACATTTGGAGGTGCGCAGGGATTCAAATCTCGCAATATCCCAAATAAATGGAGACTTCGATGCCAAAGATCCGAAGATGGCGGCCTATCATAACGCCATACTCAAAATATCAGCTCGGTTCGAGGGACTCGAGTTTCATCATGTGGCTTGAGAAAGTAATCAAGTGGCAGACGTCCTTGCTCGCATGGGCGCCAAGCTTGACCCCGTCCCGCCTAACATCTTTCTGGAAAGGCTCTTCAAGCCATCCGTGGTGTGGCAGGGTGAGAGCAGCAACACCAGTCCGGATCCGATCATACCCCCAGATTCCGAACACAATAACGATATCATTGGGGGCTCAACCACCGAAATAACACCATCGGCCCATCTAATAATGGCAGTAATTGCCCCATGGGCCGAACCCTTCTTGGCCTACCTTAATAGGCGAGAGCTCCCTGAGGATCAGAATGAGGCTCGCTGCGTTGTTCGACGCTCGAAAGCCTACAAGGTCCATGACGGAGAACTCTACAAGAAAAGCGCTATCGGAGTCCTTCAAAGATGTATCTCCGAAGAAGAGGGACGACAGCTCCTGGCCGAAATCCATGCTGGTCTCGGCGGTCACCATGCTGCGGCTCGGGCCCTTGTAAGTAAAGCCTTCTGTACATGTTTCTTTTGGCCGACGGCCCGAGTAGATGCACATGACCTTGTCCAACGTTGTGTCGGATGCCAGCTTTTCGCCAATCAAAGCCATATGCCGCCTACCGCTCTACAAACAATCCCCATTACTTGGTCTTTCGCGGTCTGGGGGCTTGATATGGTCGGACCCCTTAAAGGAGGAAGTGATACGTCTCCATCGTATCTACTTTTCCAAACACTTTTGCCCTTGTTTTGAACTCTAACTTGCATGATTTGAATGGAACTAACCCGGACTGACGCTGTTTTCAGCAGAATTGCCATGGTGTTTTTTGTGCAGAAATAAAAGTTCTCGGAATGACCTGAAACTTCACGAAGAATATTTTTGGAATATATAAAAATACTGGCGAAAGAATCAAGGCCAGGGGCCCACACCCTATCCACGAGGGTGGGGGGTGTGCCCCTGCCTCGTGGGCCCCCTGGAGCTCCACCGACCTCAACTCCAACTCTATATATTCATGTTTGGGGAGAAAAAAATCAGAGAGAAGGATTCATCGCGTTTTACGATACGGAGCCGCCGCCAAGCCCTAATCTCTCTCGGGAGGGCCGTTCAGGGCTCCGGAGAGGGGAATCCGTCGCCATCGTCATCATCAACCTTCCTCCATCACCAATTTCATGATGCTCACCGCCGTGCGTGAGTAATTCCATCGTAGGCTTGCTGGACGGTGATGGGTTGGATGAGATTTACCATGTAATCGAGTTAGTTTTGTTAGGGTTTGATCCCTAGTATCCATTATGTTCTGAGATTGATGTTGCTATGACTTTGCTAGGCTTAATGCTTGTCACTAGGGCCCGGGTGCCATGATTTCATATCTGAACCTATTATGTTTTCATGAATATATGTGAGTTCTTGATCCTATCTTGCAAGTCTATAGTCACCTATTATGTGTTATAATCCGTTAACCCCGAAGTGACAATAATCGGGATACTTACCGGTGATGACCGTAGTTTGAGGAGTTCATGTATTCACTAAGTGTTAATGCTTTGGTCCGGTACTCTATTAAAAGGAGGCCTTAATATCCCTTAGTTTCCAATAGGACCCCGCTGCCACGGGAGGGTAGGACAAAAGATGTCATGCAAGTTCTTTTCTATAAGCATGTATGACTATATTCGGAATACATGCCTACATTACATTAATGAACTGGAGCTAGTTCTGTATCACGCTATGTTATATAACTGTTGCATGAGGAATCGCATCCGACATAATTCTACATCACCGATCCAATGCCTACGAGCTTTTCACATATTGCTCTTTGCTTAGTTACTTTACCGTTGCCACTGTTACAATTACTACAAAACTGCTACTGTTACTTTTGCCACTCTTACCATTACTTCCATACTACTTTGCTACTAAATATTTTGCTGCAGATATTAAGTCTTCCAGGTGTGGTTGAATTGACAACTCAACTGCTAATACTTGAGAATATTCTTTGGCTCCCCTTGTGTCGAATCAATAAATTTGGATTGAATACTCTACCCTCGAAAACTGTTGCGATCCCCTATACTTGTGGGTTATCAAGACTATTTTCTGGCGCCGTTGCCGGGGACCATAGCTCTATTCTTTGACTCACTTGGGATTTATATCTGTTGATCACTATGAGGAACTTGAAAGATTAAAGAACCAAGATTTTTCCCTCAACTACGAGGGGAGGTAAGGAACTGCCATCTAGCTCTGCACTTGATTCACCTTCTGTTTTGAGTAAGCTTGCGAGGCCTAAACCTGCTTCTGCTATTAATTCAGATATGTCGCATGTTATTGATCATGCCACTTCTGCTATGCATGATACTTAAGATGAAACTACTTCTATGCTTGATACTACTGTGCCATTAGGTGAATTTCTTGATGAACAACTTGCTAGGGCTAGAGAGAATGAAATTATTGAAACTGATAATATTGATGAAAGTGATGATGAAGATTCTCCCCCTAGTTATGAATTGCCTGTTGTGCCTGAGGGTTATGTTATGGATGAAGAAACTGCTAGAGATTTTCTTTCTTGCAATGATAGATATGATCTTAAGAAATTATTAGCTAAGCTGAAAGAAAAATATTTGAATGCTAGAATGAAATATGACCCTGCTTTTGCTACTTCACCTATCTGTATTTCCGATAAGGATTATGATTTCTCTGTCGACCCTGAGATAATTACTTTGATTGAATCTGATCCTTTTTATGGCTATGAATCTGAAACTGTTGTGGCACATCTTACTAAATTAAATGATATAGCCACCCTATTCACTAATGATGAGAAAACTCGCTACTACTATATCCTTAAGTTATTTCCGTTCTCATTAAAGGGTGATGCTAAAACATGGTTTAATTCTCTTGATCCTGGTTGTGTGCGTAGTCCCCAGGATATGATTAATTACTTCTTTGCTAAATATTTCCCCGCTCATAAGAAACAAGCTGCTTTAAGGGAAATATATAATTTTGTGCAAATTGAAGAAGAGAGTCTCCCACAAGCTTGGGGGAGGCTTGTCCAATTACTTAATGCTTTGCCTGATCATCCTCTCAAGAAAAATGAAATACTTGATATCTTTTATAATGGACTAACCGATGCTTCCAGAGACCACCTGGATAGTTGTGCTGGTTGTGTTTTTAGGGAAAGAACTGTTGATCAAGCTGAATTGCTATTGAATAATATGTTGACTAATGAAAATAATTGGAAACTTCCTGAACCAACTCCTAAGCCAACTCCGAAGAAAAGGGGTATCCTATTTCTCAGTCCTGAAGATATGCAAGAGGCAAAGAAATCTATGAAAGAAAAGGGTATTAAAGCTGAAGATGTTAAGAATTTACCACCTATTGAAGAAATACATGGTCTTGATAACCCAACACGGGTAGTAAAGGTAAATTCTCTCTAGAAATTTGATGAAGGTGATATTCCTCGTTATAAGTCTGCTAGCCAATGCTTAGATGAGTTTGATAATTTTATTGTTAAACAAGAAAACTTCAATGCTTATGTTGGTAGAAATTTGAAACGAAATGCTTATATGATTGAACAGTTGAGTGATTATATGTCTAGCATTAAAGGTGAACCTAAACACATTAGTAAACATGCTTCTATGGCTACCACTCAAGTAGAACAAGTGCTTAAAGCTTAGAATGATTTGCTCAATGAATTAAATAATAAGAAAAATGATAATGCTGTTAGAGTTGTGACTAGAGGGGGTAGAATGACTCAGGAACCTCTGTATCCTGAGGGCCACCCTAAGAGAATTGAGCAAGATTCTCAGAGAACTAATGTTGATGCACCTAGTCCTTCTAAAAAGAAGAAAAAGAAAAATGATAGGACTTTGCATGCTTCTAGTGAACCTGTTGTTGACACACCTGAGAATCCCAATGATATTTCTATTTCTGATGCTGAAACACAATCTGGTGATGAACATGAACCTAGTGATAATGTTAATGACTATGTTCATGTTGATGCTCAACCTAGTAATGACAATGATGTGGAGATTGAACCTGCTGTTGATCTTGATAACCCACAATCAAAGAATCAACGTTATGATAAGAGAGACTTCATTGCTAGGAAGCATGGTAAAGAAAGAGAACCATGGGTTCAGAAACCCATGCCCTTTCCTCCTAAACCATCCAAGAAAAAGGATGATGAGGATTTTGAGCGCTTTGCTGAAATGATTAGACCTATCTTTTTGCGTATGTGTTTGACTGATATGCTTAAAATGAATCATTATGCTAAGTATATGAAAGATATTGTTACAAATAAAAGAAAGATACTGGAAGCTGAAATTTCCACCATGTTTGCTAATTATACTTTTAAAGGTGGAATACCTAAGAAACTAGGAGATCCAGGAGTACCAACTATACCATGCTCCATTAAAAGAAACTATGTTAAAACTGCTTTATGTGATCTTGGAGCCGGTGTTAGTGTTATGCCTCTCTCTTTATATCGTAAACTTGATTTGAATAAGTTGACACCTACTGAAATATCTTTGCAAATGGTTGATAAATCAACTGCTATACCTGTCAGTATTTGTGAGGATGTGCCTGTTGTGGTTGCAAACGTTACTATTTTAATGGACTTTGTTATTCTTGATATTCCCGAGGACGATAGTATGTCGATTATCCTTGGTAGACCCTTTTTGAATACTGCAGGGGCTGTTATTGATTGCAAGAAAGGCAATGTCACTTTTGATGTTAATGGTAATGAGCATACGGTACACTTTTCGAGGAAACAACCTCAATTCCACAGCATAAATTCTATTGGAAAAATTCCAACAATTACTATTGGAGGTTTTGAATTTCCTCTTCCTACTGTCAAGAAGAAATATGATATTCTTATTGTTGGGGATGTGCATATCCCCGTTGAGGTAACCTAGTGTTATTCGAAATTTCTCCGGTTCCATGTTATTCGAAAAGAGTTTGTTAACAAGACACGATCAACCTTGTTAGTGGATTGCTTTTGATGAGCATGAGATGGATGAAGTTAGAAAGCACAACCTGCTGTACCCTTCTTTTACTTTCTGTTATTTAGATTACATAAAGCAAAAATAGTGTTTTTCTGTCTATTTTCTGAATTATCTTTGCAATAAAAAATACCCCAAAAATAAAAGTTCTCCAAAGGTCCCGAAAATGAAATATGATTTTTTCTAGAATATTTAAGAATTATTGGCACTGAGAACACACCTGGGGGGCACACCACCTGGCCACGAGGGTCCAGGGCGCGCGCCCTGCCACGTGGGCCCCTCGTGGCCCCTCTCCACTTATTCCAGCACCCACACACTTCATCCTCCTCTAGAAAAAATCACCACACAGCTCAAACTCGTGTTCTAGCTCGTTTTGGTGCCATTTTCGATCTCCTTGCTCAAAGCTCCATTCACAAAACTGCTTTGGGGGATTGTTTTTTAGTATGTGACTCCTCCAATGGTCCAATTAGTTTTTGTTCTAGTACTTTATTTATTGAAATTTTTTGCTTCTTAGGTGACCCTGTTCTTGAGCTTGCATGTCAAATTTATTTGGTCCCAAGTAGTTCTAATGCATGATATAGTCTCTAGGCACTTGTGGCAGTAGTTGCTATCAATCTTGTTGAGTTTGGTTCACTTTTATTTTGAGTCACTAAAAATTTTAGAAATTTTTCAGAGGAAGAAATATGTTTAGGAAAATGTACCAAGGTGGTTCCTCAAAGAAGCAAGGACCCAGGCCCGCGATACGCGAGCCGGACTATGAACTACCAAGAGAAGCTCAAGTGCGGCCTTGTGAATGGCCGTCAGAGGATTTTATGGTCCAAGCAGGAATTAAGGAGGAATTTGACGCATATTTGCATAATGCTGAACTCGAGGGCTTCATGTTAGATAAGTGCCCCCAATATTACCACCTAACTAATTCCTTCGTGAGAAGGTTTAAATTTACATCCTCGCGCAATTCTCACACTGTCCTATTTGATCTCTATGATAAATCTTATACCATGGACTTAGAAGATTTTAATACTGCTTGTAAACTCCCGCAATGGGGTAGTGCTAGTGAACCTCGCAAATCTGAGTTTAAGGATTTTCTTGCTAGTATCACTGTGGGGGAATCTAGAGAAATAACACAAGCTACCATAGGGAGCATTCATTTTCCTGCTATACATTATTTTGCTCTCTTTATAGGTAGATGCATTAACAGCAAGGACGAGGCATGTCACATGTGTGTTCCCGATCTTAGTGTTCTCAAGAGTGCTGTATTAGGAGATAAACAGTACAACTTGGGGGCTATTGTTGCACGAAGGTTGCATCATAACAGTATTAGTGGAGATTTGTTTGGTGGAATTTATGCAACCCGTGTTGCTAATTATCTTGAGATACCCATACATGAAAATGATATGGAATTGCCTCCTTCTTATTTAGATTATAATGCTATGGTTCATCATTAGTTTGTTGAGAGGAATGAACAGTTCCTCCAATACCAACTAATCTTTGACAGACGTCGCACTGTCCATGTTGCTCTCCCTGCTCCTGCTTTCTTTGACTTTCAGACAAAAGGGAGATATGTTATAACCAGGGAGGAAGCGAACGAGTATGAGAGGAGGACGGAGGCAGCTCACCTCCAAGCTGCAGCTCATCAGGCAATAGTTGCTGCATCTCAGTACGACCCCAGCTACAACTTTGATCCATGGGCATAGGCCAACTTAGGCCAAAAGCCTAAGCTTGGGGGAGTACGTATTTCTCACCGACATTACATTCATGTTCACACACTCATTCCAGTTGTCGGTGCGCATACTTTTTCATTGTACTATCCATGCTAGTTTATTTTCTTTTCTAGTCTTCTTCTTATGTGTTTGAAAAACCTTAAGAAAAATAAAAAAAATTAGTTGTAGCTTTTAGCTAGTTTACTTTCCATGCCTGTAATAGTAATTAAAAGAAAACCCAAAAAGATTTCTCGTTCTTCTTTTGCTTGTTGGGAGCTTTCCCGTGTAAATAGTTTTATTTTATTTCTTTTCTTTTCTTTGGGGGTTGAGAGGAGAAGACCATAATGAAAATGTTAAGTGGCTTTTATATGCATTATTGTTGATTTAACAAAGAGCCCATGTTACCTTGTCTTCTCCCTTGTATCAAATGCCTGTAGATTCCAGCTTAGTCCAATTGCATGTGCACTATTATTATTATCCACACCGTTCGGTCGTGCAAGTGAAAGGCAATAATGACGATATATGATGGAATGATTAAGATGAGAAAAGTTGGTATGAACTCGACCTCTCTTGTTTTTGTAAATATGATTAGTTCATCATTCCTGATTCAGCCCATTATGAATGAAACATGTTTGCAATGACAATTAGAAATTATAGTTGCTTATGTCATGCTTAATTTGCTAGGAGTTTATAATGGTTTACCTTGCGTGCCAACATGCTATTAAAATGGTTATGATGTGGTATGATAGGGTGGTATCCTCCTTTGAACGATTCGAGTGACTTGACTTGGCACATGTTCACACATGTAGTTGAAACAAAATCAACATAGCCTCCACGATATTTATGTTCATGGTGGATTATATCCTACTCATGCTTGCACTCAATGTTTATTAATTTTAATGCATGTTCATGACTGTTGTCGCTCTCTAGTTGGTCGCTTCCCAGTCTTTTTCTAGCCTTCACTTGTACTAAGCGGGAATATTGCTTGTGCATCCACTTCCATAAACCCCAAAGTTATTCCATATGAGTCCACCATACCTTCCTATATGCGGTATCTACCTGCCGTTCCAAGTAAATTTGTATGTGCCAAACTCTAAACCTTCAAATGAAATTCTGTTTTGTATGCTCGAATAGCTCATGTATCAACTAGGGTTGTCTGTATCTTCCATGCTAGGCGGGTTATTCTCAAGAGGAGTGGACTCCGCTCCTCACTCACGAGAAAATGGCTGGTCACCAGGATGCCCAGTCCCATGCTCAAACCAAATCAAAATAATTACAAACAAAACTCCCCCAGGACTATTGTTAGTTGGACGGTACCCGTTGTTTCAGACCAGCCGTGGAGTGTGCTTGTTGGTGGTGGGGGAGTATAAACTTTACCATTTTGTTTGGGAACCGCCTATAATGTGTGTAGCATGGAAGATATCGAGATCTCTTGGTTGTTATGTTGAAAATGAAAGTATGCCGCTCAAAATATTATTCATCTCTGCTTCAAAATCGAGATCTGGCACCTCTACAAATCCCTGCTTCCCTCTGCGAAGGGCCTATCTATTTACTTTTATGCTGAGTCATCACCCTCTTATTAAAAAGCACCAGCTGGAGAGCACCACTGTCATTTGCATGCATTACTATTAGTTTATATTGAGTATGACTGGATCTCTTTTACCATGAATTACAATGTTTAGTCTGTCCTTGATCTTCAGAGGTTCTCTGCATTTATGTTTTGCGGTCTCAGAAAGGGCTAGCGAGATACCCTCTTGTTATATCATATTATAATTGTTTTGAGAAAGTGTTGTCATCCGTGATTTATTATTATTGCTCGCTAGTTGATTATGTCATTGATATGAGTAAACATGAGACCTAAGTGTCATTGTGAATATGGTTAGTTCATAATCTTTGCTGAAAACTTGAATGCTGCCTTTACATATTTACAAAAACAAGAGCAAACAGAGTTTGTAAAAGTTTTTCTTTACCACTTTCAGTTTGTCAACTGAATTGCTTGAGGACAAGCAAAGGTTTAAGCTTGGGGGAATTGATACGTCTCCATCGCATCTACTTTTCCAAACACTTTTGCCCTTGTTTTGGACTCTAACTTGCATGATTTGAATGGAACTAACCCGGAATGACGTTGTTTTCAGCAGAATTGCCATGGTGTTATTTGTTTGCAGAAATAAAAGTTCTCGGAATGACCTGAAACTTCACGGAGAATATTTTTGGAATATATAAAAAATACTGGCGAAAGAATCAAGGCCAGGGGGCCCACACCCTATCCACGAGGGTGGGGGCGCGCCCACCCCCTGGGGTGCGCCCCTACCTCGTGGGCCCCCTGGAGCTCCACTGACCTCAACTCCACCTCTATATATTCACGTTCGGGGAGAAAAAAATCAGAGAGAAGGATTCATCGCGTTTTACGATACGGAGCCGCCACCAAGCCCTAATCTCTCTCGGGAGGGCTGATCTGGAGTCCGTTCGGGGCTCCGGAGAGGGGAATCCATCGCCATCGTCATCATCAACCTTCCTCCATCACCAATTTCATGATGCTCACCGCCGTGCGTGAGTAATTCCATCGTAGGCTTGCTGGACGGTGATGGGTTGGATGAGATTTACCATGTAATCGAGTTAGTTTTGTTAGGTTTGATCCCTACTATCCATTATGTTCTCAGATTGATGTTGCTATGACTTTGCTATGCTTAATGCTTGTCACTAGGGCCCGAGTGCCATGATTTCAGATCTGAACCTATTATGTTCTCATGAATATATGTGAGTTCTTGATCCTATCTTGCAAGTCTATAGTCACCTATTATGTGTTATGATCCGTTAACCCCGAAGTGACAATAATCGGGATACTTACCGGTGATGACCGTAGTTTGAGGAGTTCATGTATTCACTAAGTGTTAATGCTTTGGTCCGGTACTCTATTAAAAGGAGGCCTTAATATCCCTTAGTTTCCAAAAGGACCCCGCTGCCACGGGAGGGTAGGACAAAAGATGTCATGCAAGTTCTTTTCCATAAGCACGTATGACTATATTCGGAATACATGCCTACATTACATTAATGAACTGGAGCTAGTTCTGTGTCACCCTATGTTATATAACTGTTGCATGAGGAATCGCATACGACATAATTCTCCATCACCGATCCAATGCCTACGAGCTTTTCACATATTGCTCTTTGTTTAGTTACTTTACCATTGCCACTGTTACAATTACTACAAAACTGCTACTGTTACTTTTGCCACTGTTACCGTTACTTCCATACTACTTTGGTACTAAATATTTTGCTGTAGATATTAAGTCTTCCAGGTGTGGTTGAATTGACAACTCAACTGCTAATACTTGAGAATATTCTTTGGCTCCACTTGTGTTGAATCAATAAATTTGGGTTGAATACTCTACCCTCGAAAACTGTTGCGATCCCCTATACTTGTGGGTTATCAGGAAGACATAAGAAAAAATATCTGGTGGTCATGGTAGATAAATTCACCAAGTGGATAGAGGCCAAACCAGTTAAAACGGCTGAAGCCAAACCTTTGATAGAGTTTATATCTGGTGTCATGCACCGTTATGGTGTCCCACATAGCATCATCACCGATAACGGCTCCAATTTTACATCCGATGAAGTGAAAACCTGGTGTGCTAACCTGGGCATTAAGCTCGATTACGCCTCCGTCTATCACCCACAAACGAACGGTCAAGTCGAACAAGCTAATGGTCTTATCATGAGCGGCATTAAGCCTAGACTAGTCCGGTCTTTGAAAGAATCAGACAAGCACTGGGTTGAGGAGCTCGACTCCGTACTCTGGGGGCTGCGGACCACACCCAATCGCACTACCAGATACACACCATTCTTCATGGTGTATGGCGCAGAGGCCGTTTTGCCCTGCGACATCATTCATGACTCACCTCGAGTGCGCATGTATGAAGAGAGAGAGGCCGAGCTTGATCGGCAGGGCAGTCTAGATGCCCTGGAGGAGGAGCGCGACGTTGCAAAAGCCCGTTCTGCATTCTATCAACAACAGGCTCGCAGATACCAAAGCAGAGAAGTGGAGGCTAAGGCTTATAATGTTGGTGAACTCGTTCTACGCTTGCCAGAAAAGAAAAAGGACAAACTCAAGGCCAAGTGGGAGGTTCCCTTCATCATAGATGAAGTTCTCACTGGAGGAGCGTACCGCCTGTGTGACGCATTGGACAATCTCTTAAGAGCCGAACCCGTGGAATGCCGCCAGACGACTCCGAAGATTCTACGCCTAGAGTCATACTCTTTGTTCGTCTTCTTCTCCCTTTGTTTCCATTTTTTCTCTCTCTTTAATTTTTTCTCTAGCTCTATAGCTCTTGTGCGGTCAAATCGCACACTTATGACGTACACATCCTTAAATGTATACGCTCATAATACCTGGGGGCTTCTTTTACAGAAGCTTATTATTATTTTTCGAGCATCAAGCTCACCACATATGTGTCCTTTCCTCATATGTACCTTTTCTTCGCCATTATATGCACCGTTATGACTTAAGTTTTTGCCAAGCTGGGTTGCCTGGCTCCTGTGCTTATGCCCCACGTTCCCATTTGTTTGGCTAGGGCATAAAGGGAGCACCTCTGCGATTGTTACAGCCGGGTCATCCGGACTTGTACCTCAGACTGGGTGAAGCCGAAAGCTAGCGTTCTTAAGGGAATATTCGGTCGGCAGACTAAAGATGTTTTACCCTCATCACACTATGAACCCCCAGATGTTACGTATACTGCAATTTATCAATCACAGTTGGGGCATGCACACTAACGCATGTTCACCCAGGGAAAGGAACCCTTAACGGAACTATTCTCCCTGGAAGATGTTTCTTACAATTAACAAGTAATATAACATAGCTAGCCGGATACAACTTGTCTGATCAAGCAACTATGACCCCTACGCCTGGCTTCCACGCATACCCCAGTCTATATTGCCGCTCCGATATTGGGAAACACTCCACACCTTCGGGTCCAGAGGTCAAAGCAAAAAGGTCTGCCATGACAATCGTTTTACAATCCGGCTAGGGACAAATTTGTCAATCGAAGTACATAGTCACTTGGACTCAAAAACTTCTTCCTCTATGTCGTCTAACAGGTTGTCTAGCTTACAATCCTATTGGGAAAACTTGGCGGCTATATTTACTTGGTCATATACCAAACTAACTGGAATTTCTTGTCCATCTGACCCCCGAGGTCCAACCCGGTCCATATGATTCGGATCATGCTTGGTGTACCGTGTTTTTACCATGGCCCAGGCCTCTCGCGCACCTTCTCGGCAGGCTGATACCTTCCATAATCGAAAGCACCGCCGAGCTCCTTGGAATAGCTTCACAAGCTCCTCCATACTTCCTGGAGGGGAGGCGGATGGCCACAAAGCCTTGGCGACGCTCCGCGTTGCTTGCCGAGGTCGCTCGTACACTTGGGACAGCTCTTGCGGCAGATCGCCTTGAGATCCGGAAATTTCCTCTTCGGGATGGCCAATCAGCTTACCTGCAGACATAAATCTGTCAGCTCATTTTTTCACTGAATTACACGGAGGCAAGTTCAAAAGCATACTGAATATGCCACCTCGTAGCCTCCTATTTTCTTTCATGGCGTCAGCTAGCTGGGCTCGTACATCTTTTAGCTCTTCACCCAGTGATACGTCTCCAACGTATCTATAATTTTTGATTGTCCAATGCTATTATATATTCTGTTTTGGATGTTTAATGGGCTTATTTATACACTTTTATATTATTTTGGGGACTATCTTATTAACCGGAGGCCCAGCCCAAATTGCTGTTTTTTGCCTATTTCAGTGTTTCGCAGAAAAAGAATATCAAACAAAATGAAACCTTCGGGAACGTGATTTTTGGAACAAACATGATCCAGAGGACTTGGAGTGGACGCCAAGAAACAGCCGAGGAGGCCACGAGGTAGGGGGGCGCGCCCACCCCCACCAGGCGCGCCCTCCACCCTCGTGGGCCCCTCGTGGCTCCACCGACCTACTTCTTCCTCCTATATATACCTACGTACCCCAAACCATCAGAAGCGACCACGAAAACCTAATTCCACCGCCGCAACCTTCTGTACTCGTGAGATCCCATCTTGGGGCCTCTTCCGGCGTCCTGACGGAGGGGGCATTGATCATGGAGGGCTTCTACATCAACACCATAGCCTCTCCGATGATGTGTGAGTAGTTTACCCCAGACCTTCGGGTCCACAGTTATTAGCTAGATGGCGTCTTCTCTCTCTTTGGATCTCAATACAAAGTTCTCCTCGATTCTCTTGGAGATCTATTCGATGTAATCTTCTTTTGCGGTGTGTTTGTCGAGATCTGATGAATTGTGGGTTTATTATCAAGATTATCTATGAACAATATTTGAATCTTCTCTGAATTCTTTTATGTATGATTGTTTATCTTTGCAAGTCTCTTCGAATTATCAGTTTGGTTTGGCCTACTAGATTGATCTTTCTTGCAATGGGAGAAGTGCTTAGCTTTGGATTCAATCTTGCGGTGTCCTTTCCCAGTGACAGTAGGGTAGCAAGGCACGTATTGTATTGTTGCCATCGAGGATAAAAACATGGGGTTTATATCATATTGCATGAGTTTATCCCACTACATCATGTCATCTTGCTTAAAGCATTACTCTGTTCTTATGAACTTAATACTCTAGATGCATGCTGGATAGCGGTCGATGTGTGGAGTAATAGTAGTAGATGCAGAATCGTTTCGGTCTACTTGTCACGGACGTGATGCCTATATACATGATCATACCTAGATATTCTCATAACTATGCTCAATTCTATCAATTGCTCGACAGTAATTTGTTCACCCACCGTAATACTTATGCTATCTTGAGAGAAGCCACTAGTGAAACCTATGGCCCCCGGGTCTATTTTCCATCATATTAATCTCCCGTTATTTCCATTACTGTTTACTTGCTTTCTTTACTTTTACTCTTTATCATAAAAATACCAAAATTATTATCTTATCATCTCTATCAGATCTCACTCTCGTAAGTGACCGTGAAGGGATTGACAACCCCATTATCGCGTTTGTTGCGTTGTTCTTATTTGTTTGTGTAGGTGCAAGGGACTTGAGCGTGACCTCCTACTGGATTGATACCTTGGTTCTCAAAAACTGAGGGAAATACTTACGCTACTTTACTTCATCACCCTTTCCTCTTCAAGGGAAAACCAACACAGTGCTCAAGAGGTAGCAAGAAGGATTTTTGGCGCCGTTGCCGGGGAGGCCTACACCAAGTCAAGTCAAGATTTGACTCCCGACAACGAGCCATTTCTGGTGCCATTGCCGGGGAGTCTACGCACAAGTCAAGACATACCAAGTACCCATCACAAACTCTTATCCCTCGCATTACATTATTTGCCATTTGCCTCTCGTTTTCCTCTCCCCCACTTCACCCTTGCCGTTTTATTCGCTCCTCTTCCGTTAGTCTTTTTTGTTTGCTTGTGTTGCCTTGTGCCTTCTATGTGCTTGCATCTTCGCTTGCTAAAAATCTCTTGATATGGATCCTCATCCCCTTGCTAATCTTTTTAAGAGATCCAATTATGATGAACCAATTTCTAGTGATTTGAGTGCACTAGATTATCTTTATGAGGTTTTGCTTGAAATTCGTGAATCTGGAAATTGTGATGAAGAAATTTATGAAAAGATTCACGATAGCTCCTTGAATAAAAAGCATGATTGCAATGATTTTACTATAAATTCTCTTGATGTCAATTGTGCTAATAATATGCAAAACCCTAAGCTTGGGGATGCTAGTTTTGCTATGTCTACTACTTGTTGCAATGATCATGATTGGGGCGATTCTTCTTATGATCTTGAAAATTTATTTAAGCCCCATGATGAATATGAGATTGATAATAATGTTTGCAATAATATTGAAAGTGGGTTTGGAAGAGTGTCAACTTTAGATCCCACATATTTGGAGAATGTTCAATCTTATGAAGTTTTTGATAAAAGTGGGTTTGGAGAGGTCATGACTTTAGTTAATGTTAATCCCAGTATTTTGGAAGAGTGTCAACTTCGCATGCATGTGGATTGTCAGGACCGGTTTTCGGGATATTAATTTCCCAGAAAATGGCCCCTTGTGCTCACCAGCCCCAGGATTACTGTTAGCTGATCAGGTACCAACTTGATACAGAAATTCCAAGCAAAGTACAAAATATGTAGTACAAGACCATTGTGGCCTATGAGTACAACAATTGGTTTCTAGCGGTTGATGGGGGAAGCGGTTTGTTGTTCATCTGTATCTATGGGACTACATTTCCCACAGGAACAGCTGACCAGGATAACTCCTATCTTCGCGAGGCTGCTATCACCGTTGCTTAGGTTCCGGGGCTGTCATCGCAACGCTCCTCTCCAAGCAATAAATCTGGCCAAGACAATAGCCAGGGACAAGCCAGTGAGTACTTTTGAATGTACTCGCAAACATTATGAACACGGGTATAATATAACAAGGGATAATCATGCTCCAAAATATTCTATGATCATAACTTCAGTCACGAAATAAACAAAATTCATGATGCACGCATGCAGGTTGTTCATATAAAATATGAATATGCAATACGGGAGTAGAAATAGAATGCACCGATCGAGTGTCTGAAGCGACACCTCGAAAGGATAATAAGATAAATCATGCCTCAGTCGGGCGTCTGAGCGACACCACATAAAGGGCTTATAAATAAAAGAAATAACAAGCATGCCACAGTCGGGCGTCTATGCGACACCACATAAAGGGATTATAAATAATAGAAATAACAAGCATGCCACAGTCGGGCGTCTGAGCGACACCACATAAAGGGCTTATAAAGAATTTAAATAACAAGCATGCTACAGTCGGGCGTCTGAGCGACACCACATAAAGGGCTTATAAAGAATATAAACAACAAGCATGCCGCAGTCGGGCGTCTGAGCGACACCACATAAAGGGCTTATATAAGAATAATCACAGTGAATATCCAGGAGGTAGAACCGTCCCAAGGATACTCAATAATTCAAATAATGTAAATGGTTAGTTCACAATAATAATAATCATAATCCTCATATGTCACAGGTCATAATCAATGTTCTGGTTTAGCACTTTTTCCTCTGAAGACCGACACTAAGACCGACACTTGACCCATCCCAGACTGTAGTCCTTAACCATGGACACGGCTATTCGAATAGATGTATAATCTCTGCAGAGGGTGTACTCTTTACCCACGGGTAACGGATTTCTTTAGTCCATCCGGACTAATTCCGTCTACGGTCTTTTAATTGAAAACACACCTAACCGCACACACCAGCCTAACTTACCGGTGTCTGGAATCACCCACGACACCCGTTAAGCGAAACTCTAAGTGGGGAGGCTACAACCTCGACTTAGCATGGGATCACAAAATTTATACCGCGCGCAAACTAGGGGAGCTACCCCTTCGGCTACAACCGAAACACCCATGCCCCCTGACTGGATGACTGGCTTTAATCCAGGGCCATGGAACCCTCATCACGGGCTCTCTGTATGGTGTGTGCTAGAAAGGGGTTGACAACTTACTGAACCGTACCCTACCTATGGCAGGGACAAGTGGTAGTACGAAACAAGTATGGGAGGTTACTGGAACAAGACTCGATCTACGGCCGACTCAGGAGGTTTATGTATTCCCTGCATGGTTAGCATAGCAATGTTCTTCATAGTTTCCCGACAGGGTCACCACCCCTCATGCCCCATCATGCCTTACTGCACATTCTCGCCACAACGAGACGTCAGTCACGGGGTTGTGTTCACCGGAACATAACCTTCTTTCGGACTCCCTCCAAACTATCATCAGGCACATGTGGCATGAGAAGTAGCTACTGTCACCAATGTCACATACATAATAGAAAAGATTTTCACCATGTGCTTATATGCATGAGTATGATTCCACATAAAATAACACCATTCCACATTAGCATAAATGATGGAGTTCTAGAATATTCTAGCAAAACAGCACCCAACTTGTATCATATCTGAGTTCAAGATGCTTGCCTTCAAGTGTATGCAAGTGGGGGTGCACTTTTTGAAGGTTGCCTTCTTCTTCAAAATCCTATTTTTGAAAATATTCAAATTAACACATAGTTTAAAAACAGTACAAAAAAGTTGTTTGGAAAATTTTCAAATAAATATGACAATAAACTAGACAAGATTTGAGAAACAGCAGAAAAAGAATCAAGTCATTTGGACATATATTTAAAAAGTTATAGCCAGTCAAAGTTTAGTCAAAAACTGTTTTTAATAAAAATCAGAAAAAGAAAACGGTTCGGGGAGTAATACGTCTTCGAACAGGAGTAAACATACTCTGGGTTTTACGCTTCCACTAAAGCCAGTGTGGGTCGTCGCTGGGTCACTAACAGTGGGTCCATCGGGCCCACTGGTCAGGTTTGACCAGTCGCCCGCGCCTTCCTCTCTTCTGGCCGAACGGAGGCGGAGCTCCGGCGATCGCCGTCGGCGAACGGAGGCTCCTCGTGGGGTTCTGATGGAGGGGATGGATCCGCCAGTCCAGGGCGGTCCTCCCGGTGGTTTCTAGGCTGGCTGGGGTGGAGGGGGTCGCCGGCGGCGAGCTCCGCGGCGGACGGTGGTTCTGGTGGATTTGGGGGCCTGGGCTACAGTGGCTCTCCGTCGAGGCTGAGGGGCTGGGCGGCTCCGCACGGTCGAGGGGAAGAGGGTGGTGGCACTGGAGGGACGGGAAAGGCTCTGCTTGCGACGAATGGCACCGGAGCGTGGCGGCGGCCCAACTGATCGGAGACGAGGAAGAAGGTTTCCCGCCGTTGATTGCTGGTTGTGGGGGCTCTAGGGAGATGGTCTGAGGTCGCCTGAGGGTCTGGATGAGCTCGGGGGCTCCTTTTATAGGCGGTCAAGGTCGGTTCCCGCGGCGGCCGTGGATAAGAACGGCGAACCGCCGTTCTGTAGCTGCAGGGCGATGTGGCGGCGACGAGCGCTTGCCGACGAGCTTGCGGATGAGCTCGAGCTGTTCCAGGGGGCAGCTGGTGCGCGCGGGTGGCTTGGGCGGCGCCGTCCATGGCAGAGACCTGCTGTCGACGCCGGCGTGCCGCCAAGGGGCTCTGACGGCGGCGCTGTAGGGCGCCAGGGGAGGGCTTGGAGCGTTCTGGTCTGTGGACGAGGACGACCGTGGCTCTGCAGGCGAGCAAGGGCCAGGGGCCAGACGCGGCGACCCGTGCGCACGCACGTGCAAAATGCACGCTCTGGCCGCGCCCAGAGCACGCACGCTACGTGCTCGACGCAATGCCAGGGCGTGCTAGAGGATTAGGATGAGGCTGGGGATTAGCAGGCCTGGGTTAGTGGTGGCTAGGAGACTAGTGGACATGCTGGATGGGTCAGGGGCTCAAGTTCATAACGCAAACTAAAAATCATGCCAAAACTGTTCATGCACACAAGGTGCTTGACAGAATGCCATGGGCATCTAGGCAACTCTTGGGGTGGCCTAAATCTCCAGGTTGGGGTCTCTTTAGGTGCAAGTGATGATGGCAAGGTTATTTGGGAAAAACCAGAAACTTGCTAGTGCAAGATTTGCAAATCTTCAGTTCTGGACAGAAAGTGAAGGGCATTGTTGCATGGACCAAAAATACTCCAATGGGTCCACTCTCCTGGACTTAAGGGTTTTGTAGGGAGGACTACAAGCAGGGAAAAGCTCATGGGCACTAGAGCAAAATAAATTAGGGTTGCAGTAGAAAAAGCCAAACTGGACCAGGGAGCAAAAGAGGATGATTTGCTCAAATTTTTCAAAGAACACTCATGGGTTTTTTCATAAAGTTGAATTATACACTACTACTAATATCTCCAAATTTTGGTGGAAATTTTAAAGAAATATTTAAATAGGTTGTAGTGCAATTCACAATCTGGACCAGGTTTGAAAACCTGGGGTAAAGCTCAAAATTCACAATTGATTAAGAGAGGTTTTTGCATAAAAGTGATTTAGGAACACCAAATGTCATCCCCAAAATTTGGTGAAATTTTTAAATGAATCTATAAAAGGGTTGTAGTGCAAAGGAGCCTCTAAAACTTATAAAAATCATTTTTTAAAAATAAAGCTCAGGAAAAACAATTATGCAAACAAATCCACTGATAAAAGGAATGTTTTCTTGAGAGGGGATATAAGTCCAATAATATTTTTGTAAAGTTTTCACTTGGGGTAAAAACTCCACAATATTAAAGAAAAGAGAGGTTCTGAAATCAAAAGATAAATCCAGAAAATGAAAATTTAATTTCCTAGCAAAATTTTAATTAATAAAACAAGGTCAAAATTTTGGGGTGTTACATGGATCGTGTTGAAAATATTTTATGTGACAGATATTTTGTTGAATTTTCTTATGATCCCACATGTAATTATTATGAGAGCAGAAAATATGGTTGTAGAAATTTTCATGTCACTAAATTTCCTCTCGTTATGTTGAGATTGCTATTGTTTCTTTCTTCTTCCTTGCATATGCTAGATCTTGCTTGTCTTGCTAATTTGTTTTCCTATAAAATGCCTATGCATAGGAAGTGTGTTAGACTTAGATGTGATTTTCACATGTTTTATTATGCTCTCTTTGCGCTTCAATTCTTGTCTTTCATGTGAGCATCATTAAAATTATCAATGCCTAGCTAAAAGGCTTTAACGATAGCGCTTGTTGGGTGACAACCCAATTTTATTTTAGTTTTTTGCTTTTTGCTTCTGTTTAGGAATAAATCTTTTATCTAGCATCTGGTTAGATTTGTTTTTATGTTTTAATTAGTGTTTGTGCCAAGTTAAACCTATAGGAACTTCTTGGATGATAGTTATTTGATCTTGCTGAAAATTCCAGAAACTTTCTATTCACGAAAACAATTGTTAAAAATCACCAGAACGTGATAAAATATTGATTAAAATTGCAGTAGATCAATAAACAAATTATCTAGGTGGTCCTATTTTGGTATATTTTTCTGAGTTCCAGAAGTTTGCGTTAGTTATAGATTACTACAGACTGTTCTGTTTTTGACAGATTCTGTTTTTCGTGTGTTGTTTACTTATTTTGATGAATCTATGGCTAGTAAAAGAGTTTATAAACCATAGAGAAGTTGGAATACAGTAGTTTTAACACCAATATATATAAAGAATGAGTTCAATACAGTACCTTGAAGTGGTGTTTTGTTTTCTTTCGCTAACGGAGCTCACGAGATTTTCTGTTGAGTTTTGTGTTGTGAAGTTTTCAAGTTTTGGGTAAAGATTTGATGGATTATGGAACAAGGAGTGGCAAGAGCCTAAGCTTGGGGATGCCCATGGCACCCCAAGATAATCTAAGGACACCAAAAAGCCAAAGCTTGGGGATGCCCTGGAAGGCATCCCCTCTTTCGTCTTCGACCATTGGTAATTTACTTGGAGCTATATTTTTATTCACCACATGGTATGTGTTTTCCTTGGACCGTCTTGTATGATTTGAGTCTTTGTTTTTTAGTTTGCCACAATCATCCTTGCTTTACACACCTTTTGAGAGAGACACACATGATTCAGAATTTGATAGAATACTCTATGTGCTTCACTTATATCTTTTGAGCTATATAGTTTTTGCTCTAGTGCTTCACTTATACCTTTTAGAGCACGGCGGTGGTTGCATTTTATAGAAATTATTGATCTCTCATGCCTCACTTTTATTATTTTGAGAGTCTTAAACAGCATGGTAATTTGCTTTAATTGTGAAATTAATCTTCTAAATTGAGTTCATTGAATGTTATGAGAAGTTAGATACTTGATAAGTATTTTGAGATATAAAGGTGGTAATATTAGAGTGTGCTACTTCGGTAATTGTGAAATTGAAAAATACTTGTGTTAGAGTTGGCAAGTCCCGTAGCATGCACGTATGGTAAAAGTTGTGTTACAATCTTGACACATAGGTGTTCTTTTATTGCTTTCCTTATGAGTGGCGGTCGGGGACGAGCGATGGTCTTTTCCTACCAATCTATCCCTCTAGGGGCATGCGTAGTAGTATTTTGCTTCGAGAGCTAATAAACTTTTGAAATAAGTATATGAGTTCTTTATGACTAATGTGAGTCCATGGATTATACGCACTCTCAACCTTCCACAATTTTCTAGCCTCTACGGTACCGCGCACTGCCCTTTCTCACCTTGAGAGTTGGTGCAAACTTCGCCGGTGCATCCAAATCCTGTGATATGATACGCTCTATCACACCTAAGCCTCCTTATATCTTCCTCAAAACAGCCACCATACCTACCTATCATGGCATTTCCATAGCCATTCCGAGATATATTGCCATGCAACTTTCCACCGTTTCGTTTATTATGACACGCTTCATCATTGTCATATTGCTTTGCATGATCATGTAGTTGACATCGTATTTTGTGGCAAAGCCACTATTCATAATCATACATGTCACTCTAGATTCATCGCATATCCTGGTACACTGCCGGAGGCATTCACATCGAGTCATATTTTGTTCTAAGTATTGAGTTGTAATTGTTGAGTTGTAAATAATAAAAGTGTGATGATCATCATTATTAGAGCATTGTCCCATGTGAGGAAAGGATGATGGAGACTATGATTTCCCGACAAGTCGGGATGAGATTCCGGACTAAATAAAAAAAGGCCAAAGAAAAAAAAGGAGAAGGCCCAAAAAAATGAGAGAAAAAGAGAGAAGGGACAATGTTACTATCCTTTTTCCACACTTGTGCTTCAAAATAGCACCGTGACATTCATGATAGAGAGTCTCCTATGTTGTCATTTTCATATACTAGTGGGAATTTTTCATTATAGAACTTGGCTTGTATATTCCAATGATGGGCTTCCTCAAAATGCCCTAGGTCTTCGTGAGCAAGCAAGTTGGATGCACACCCACTTAGTTTCTTTTGTTGAGCTTTCATATATTTATAGCTCTAGTGCATCAGTTGCATGGCAATCCCTACTCCTCTCATTGACATCAATTGATGGGCATCTCCATAGCCTATTGATTAGCCGCGTCAATGTGAGACTTTCTACCCTTTTTTGTCTTCTCTCATAACCCCCATCATTATACTTTACTCCACACATAGTGCTATATCCATGGCTTGCGCTCATGTATTGCATAAGAGTTGAAAAGGCTGAAGCGCGTTAAAAAGTATGAACCAATTGCTCGGCTTGTCATCGGGGTTATGCATGATGAGAACGTTTGTGTGACAATATTGAGACATAGCCTAACTATATGATTTGTTAGGGATAAGCTTTCTTTGGCTATGTTATTTTGATAAGACATAATTGCTTGGTTAGCATGTTTGAAGTATTATTATTTTTATGTCAACATTAAACTTTTATCTTGAATCTTTCGGATCTAAATATTCATGCCACAATAAAAAGATTTACATTGAGAATTATGCTAAGAAGCATTCCACATCAAAAATTCTGTTTTTATCATTTACCTACTCGAGGACGAGCAGAAATTAAGCTTGGGGATGCTTGATATGTCTCCAACGTATCTATAATTTTTTATTGTTCCATGCTATTATATATTCTGTTTTGGATGTTTCATGGACTTATTTATACACTTTTATATTATTTTGGGGACTAACCTATTAACCGGAGGCCCAGCCCAAATTGCTGTTTTTTTGCCTATTTCAGTGTTTCGCAGAAAAAGAATATCGAACGGAGTCCAAACGGAATGAAACCTTCGGGAACGTGATTTTTGGAACAAACGTGATCTAGAGGACTTGGAGTGGACGTCAAGCAATAGACGAGGAGGCCATGAGGTAGGGGGCGCGACCACCCCCACCAGGCGCGCCCTCCACCCTCCACTACAAAAAAATACACTTCCGTGATGATACGTGTTTGTCACAGTAGGTCGCGTTTTTTGTCATGCATGTACATCCATGACAAATTTAGGACAGAATCAAGATAGTCATACCTGTGCTGTCGTAGAAGTGTTCCATGACATTACCAAAATTATCATCACGGAAGTGTCCACTTCCATGACGATAAATCGCGCGTCCTAGAAGTGCTTTCGTCAAGGGTGACCGACACATGGCATCCACCGTAACGGAACGCCGTTAAGCTATCGGGTCGGGTTTTGGATCCGATAACAGCCCCGACCAATGGGGATTTTCCACGTGTAAAATCATCATTGGCTGGAGGAGACACGTGTCAGGTCCGCGTTGGCACAGGTGTCACTCATCCAATGGGCGAGACGCGCCTATGATATGTTGACACGTGGACCGGCCCATCAAGTTTAAATGGGCCGGCCCAACTGAAGGCCCCCAAGATTTTGCGGACCATAATGGGCCGGCCCAGCTAAAGGCCCACGAGATTTTGCGGACCATAATGGGCTGGCCCAGCTAAAGGCCCACAAGATTTTGCGGGCCATAATGGGCCGGCCCAGGTAACACTACTAGGAAAAGGGCTATAGATGGAATGGCCACTAATGGCGCACCAGACATGTGGTGCGCCACTACTATATAGCAGTGGCGCACCATGTGCTGGTGCGCCATTAGTGTGAAAGACACTAATGGCGCACCAGACACATGGTGCGCCACTAGTAACAATTTTTGTTATTTTTCCAAACATACTAATGGCGCACCAGGGCACAGTGCGCCATTACTAGTTCTAACTAGTAATGGCGCACCAGCCTCAGAGTGCGCCACTACTATTTTTTTTTGCAAAACTACTAATGGCGCACCACCAGCAGGTGCGCCATTAGTAACCAGGGTTACTAATGGCGCATTTGTAGGTGGTGCGCCATTAGTAACCTGGGGCCAGCTAGATATTTTGGACAGCCACACCTACCCACTCACTTTCCCCACTTCATTCTCTCCACCTCCTCCTCCAAGCTTGTCTCGGCTGCCTCCTCCTCCTCACCTCATTTGCACCATAAATTCATCCAAATTAAGTGGCTAAATTACCTTTTTTGATAGGTAAGTAAGGGGGAAGCTATCTTTATGTTGTTCTCCCTCCAACAACGTGCACATGCACTTTTTATGGCCTAGCTAGATCTATGTATGTTTGTGGTGTTGCATATGTTTGTGGTGTTGGATATATGTTTGTGTTTGCAGGTACCGGTATTTGAAATGCGATAGTTGCCAATATTTTGCCGGAATGTTGATTCATTTCCGTTTCGGCGAGAATTTTGGCACTATGCATTCTTTTTGGTCCTATTTTTAGGGAAAGTCATGCCAAATTTTTTCTTGCTTCTAAAATATCGTTTTGCTCTACCCCGCAGGCAACCATGGTCCGCACGATGACCGAAGGCATCGTGAATAGGTTTTTGAGCTCCGCGAAGGCCGAGATGCTTGAAAAGAACGAGATGGAGATAAGATGTCCGTGTCGAAGATGCAAGCTGAAGAGCCTTATTGCGGACCCGGATTCCGGGCAGGTGCGGGACCACCTGCTCTTGCATGGTTTCATGGATGGCTATCGGTGGCAAGGTGATGAAGATGACTATGAAGTCGTCCATGGGGGCCGGGCAAGAAATGAGGAAGGGCAGCAAGACAACCACCGCGGCTCGGGCGGGCGAGAAGACGAAGAATCTCCAGGACATGATCACGACGGTGATGCTGTACACAGTCATCATGTAGAAGATGCCGGACATGATGATGAGGAAGATGCGGGAGCAGACGAAGGGCATGATCATGAAGATGAAGATGCCGGCGGAGCAGACGACGATGGACCATCGATGGGCTGGGTGCAGGACCCTCATATTCAAGCGCTGCTTCTGAAGCAGACGGATAACGCAAGAGCTGCCGCCCGAGAGAAAGCCAAGCTGGATCAACTGGAGATAGACGCGGTTACTCCATTGTATGAAGGATGCAGGCTCGAGGATACCCGCCTGAAAGTAACGCTCATGGCTCTGGAGATGAAGGTAAAACACAAAATGACCAACGCATGCTTCGACGAGAACATGTCATTCTGGCACGAACGTCTTCCCAAGGGGAACAAGTGCCCGACCAGTTTCGAGGAGGCGAAGAAAATCGTGTGTCCTCTAGATTTACCTCACGTGAAATACCATGTGTGCATGAACAATTGCATCATTTATGGGGACAAGCACGCGGAGTCTACCATATGTCCGGTGTGCAGCGTCACTCGATACAAGAAGAGGAAGAAAGCTCCTCGAAAAGTGGTGTGGTACTTTCCGATCACTCCTCGTCTGCAGCGGTATTTCGCGGACCCTAAGGTAGCAAAGCTCCTGCGTTGGCACGCGGATAGGGAGGAGAAGAAGCGAGAAGATGACGCAAATGATCCGGAGATAAATAAAAAAGACAAGATGCTGAGTCACCCTAAGGATGGGAGCCAATGGCAAGTGTTGAACTTCGAACACCCAGAATTTGGGAGGGATCCAAGGAACATCGTGCTGGGTGCGAGCACCGATGGAGTCAATCCGTTTGGCACCCAGAGAAGCACACATAGCACCTGGCCTGTGTTTGTGTGGATGTACAACCTTCCCCCTGGTTGTGCATGAAGAGGAAGTACATTCACATGAGTATGCTAATTGAAGGGCCGAAACAACCAGGGAACGACATCAATCTGTATCTGGGGCTGCTGAAAGGGGAGCTAGACACGCTGTGGAAAACGCCAGCCAATACGTGGGACGCCGCAGAGAAAGAATATTTCCCTATGAGAGCCGCACTGCTCACGACGGTGCACGACTATCTCGGTTACGGATATCTCGCGGGGCAGGTGGTCCACGGATTTTCTGAATGCGTCAGGTGCATGGATGACACAACGTATCGCCAGCTAGATAGAGATCCCGGGTCTTCGAAAACCGTGTTCATGGGACATCGAAGGTGGCTTCGCGACGATGACCCGTGGAGGAAACGCAAGGATCTGTTCGATGGTGAAACCGAACCCCGAAGACGCCCACGTACGAGGAGCGGCGAGGAAATAGACGAGCTGTTGAAAAATTGGAAAGATTGCCCACTGCCGGGAAAGAAGCAAAAGGCGCCAGAGTCGGGAAAGAAGCGAAAGGCGCCAGAGCCGCTCCTGAAGGTATGGAAAACGAGGTCTGTTTTCTGGGACTTGCCGTACTGGAAGATCACCGTGTGCCTCACAGCCTTGATGTCATGCATATCACGAAGAACGTGTGCGAGAGTCTGCTTGGTAGCCTACTCAACATGCCAGAGAGGACCAAAGATGGACCGAAAGCAAGGGCAGACTTGAAATCAATGGGCATCAGGGAGGAGCTTCACGCTAATGATGATGATGATGAGGCGAAGCAGGACACGGAAAGTCGTCGCAAAGGCAAAAAGGCCAAGAAGACCGGAAATGACTTCCCTCCCGCGTGCTTCACTCTAAGTCAGGAGGAGATCGATCAGTTTTTCACCTGCCTCGTAGGAGTAAAACTTCCTTACGGTTACGCGGAGAAGATAAGCAGATACCTAGACTCAGCGAAGCAAAAGTTCAGCGGGATGAAGTCTCACGACTGTCATGTGCTGATGACGCAGATACTTCCAGTTGCAATCCGTGGGATCATGGACGCGCACGTCCGTGAAACGCTATTTGGCCTATGCAACTTTTTCGACGTCATCTCTCGGAAGTCGGTTGGCGTGAGGCAACTCAGAAGGCTACAGGAAGAGATCATGGTGATACTATGCGAGCTTGAGATGTACTTCCCGCCCGCATTCTTCGACGTTATGGTGCATCTACTGGTCCATATCGTGGAGGATATCATCCAACTCGGGCCGACGTTCCTGCACAGCATGATGCCGTTTGAAAGGATGAATGGTGTCATCAAAGGATACGTTCGCAACATGTCACGTCCAGAGGGAAGCATAGCCAGGGGCTTTCTGACCGAAGAGTGCATCTCCAACTGCACGAATTATCTAGGCATCGAGAACCCCGTTGGTCAGCCCGTCAACAGGCACCTCGGCAGGCTCCCTGGATGGGGTCACCGTGAGGGTCGCCGCGAAATGCATGTCGACTTCGAGGGTCGACTCGCCGACTTTTTAAGAGCAAACCTAGTCGCGCTACAACACATAGACGTGGTCGATCCTTGGGTGGTAGAGCACAAAACCTTTATTGAGAAGACGTACAATGACCGAGGCCAACAGAGGATGGACGGAGATATAATCAAAGAGCACAACTCATGTTTCACGCGTTGGTTCAAGCAGAAGCTTCTGTCGTACCCTTTACATGAGGATTCTTCCTCGGAAGAACAACTCATATTCGCCTTGTCACAAGGCGCCGAGCACAACCTGATGACGTATGAGGCGTACGATATCAATGGCTACACATTCTACACCAAGGACAAGCACATGAAAAGCGATGGTTATCAGAACTCCGGGGTAACGATGGAATCCTACACCGGTAACGACAAGGACAGATACTACGGAAGGATCGAGGAGATCTGGGAGCTGAGCTACGCTGGAGAGAAGGTCCCGATGTTCCGTGTCAGATGGGCCAAGAGCGTCATAAAAGAAGACCGGTATTTCACCACCATGGTTATACCCGAAGCCAAATCCAAGACCGCAGGCGCAAACGTCACCACGAAAAATGAGCCATGGGTACTGGCTTCCCAAGTGGACCAATGCTTCTTCATTACCGACCCGTCAAAGCCCAGTCGTGTTGTCGTGAGGAGAGGCAAAAGGAAGATCATCAGAATGGATGGAGTCGCCAATGAGCAAGACTTCGACAAGTACGGCGACCCGAAGATGGAACATGACGACGACGATGAAGTATCAGCATACACCACAAGAAGAAGCAGGACCACCCTACCTAAAGGACGTCCGTTCAAGAGAAGAACTCCATTTACGAAAAATAAGGGCAAGAAGATTGTGAACACATAGCTAGCTAAGATCGATTGTATTTAAATTGTAGCCTTCATTTCTCGATTGTATTTCATGGGCACTTTTTGAACTCATGAATATTTTTAAATTTCATGGACACTCGATCTCGATCCCCCTCCATCTCGATCGCTATCCCACCTTGCCACATCCGGTCCCCCTCACCGCCGAGCACCCCCCGCACCCTCTACCCCGCTCCACCGGCCGCCGCCGCCGACCCCCCGCACCCTCCCCCGCTCCACCGCCGCCGACGACCCACCGCACCCTCCCCTGCTCCACCGCCACCGACGACCCACCGCACCCTCCCCGGCCCGCTCCACCGCCACCGACGACCCCCCGCACCCTCCCCGGCCCACTCCACCACCGCCGACGACCCCCCGCACCCTCCCCGGCCCGCTCCACCGTCACAAATGAATGCAACTAAAATTGCAAAAAAAAACAAATTTGATTATATTTTCAAATAACAAATTTGATGATATTTTCAAATAATAAATTTGATGATATTTTTTCATATTCATAAATATTTTCAAATAACAAATTTGATGATATTTTTAAAAAATTTATTACTGTTTTTATAAAAAATTATTACTGTTTCATATTCATATTCATTTCTAAAAAATTATTAGATGCAACAAAAAATACTAATAATAAAATTACTTATGGCGCACCTCTAGCTGGTGTGCCATTGCTATATAAAAAAAGATTACTAATGGCGCACCTCTGGCTGGTGCGCCATTGCTATATAAAAAAAGATTACTAATGGCGCACCAATCGTGGGTGCGCCATTGCTATCTAAAAAAACATTCTAATGGCGCACCGCTTCGGGGTGCGCCATTAGTAAGTTTCTCCCCTAGCTAATTCCTCCCTCTCCCTCGCCAGATCCCCTTCGTCCCTCTCCCTCGCCAGTCCACCCGCGCGCTCACCTGACCCACGACGCCGCCGCCCCGACCCCTGCCGGACTCCACCCCCGCGCCCCCACCACTTCAGCTCCCCCGCGCCCCCACCACTGCAGCTATCACGCGCCGCCACCCCCGCGCCGACCCGCGAAGCACGTGGCCCCCGGCCTCCCCACGACCAACCGAGGCGCCCAGGAGGACCGCCGCCGTCTTCCTCTTCGACTATGAGGACCCGGACGAGCTCGGACGCCCTCGAGCCATCCCTTCGACGCCGCCGCCGCTGCCGACCCCGACCCCAACCCATCCGGCGACCGGCCGCGCCCGCCCAGGTCCCTCTCCTCCTTCCTCCTTCCTCCTTCTTGTCCAGCGCCCGCCGCCCCGACAGCATCTCCAGCAGCACCACCCTGCAGTTGTACATTTTTTGGGGTATTAAGGCATTTTAGAGTTAGTTTTATTCATGAGGCAGTACTTTATTTTAATATTTGAAAGGGCCTCTCACAAGACATGTATTGTCAAGCACATCGATGAACTAATCTTTTTATTTATTATAATCTTACAACCAAATATAAGCAGGACAGTGTTGAGTTCAATTTTCACTGGTATTTATTTTGGGGCATCAATGCATTTTAGAGATAGTGTTGATGGATGCAGTGCTTCAATTTAATAATCAGTAAGGACCTCATAGCAGTACATGCATTGTCAAGCACATTGAAGGAACAATCTTTTTTGTGCAGTACAATATCCCAACTAAACACAAGCAGGACAGTGCTATGGGAATACCTGTTCCATTGAGGATTTCTGACATCAGATTAGTTTAGCAGCCCCATTTTGATACCATTACTTTTCTTGGGGGGCAAATCTCCAGTGTGATTTTTTCTTTTCCAAAGGAAAAGAAAATGTGGTGTATAACAAATATATTATTTGGTGGAAATTGAGATATCATATTAATCATTGACAAATTGGCTTTGAACAAATAATCTTAAATCCATGCATACCTACGCAATTCATCTATTTGCTCAAATTTCTCCAAATTTGCATTTTATTGTCTGTTTATGATTTGGAAATATTCTAATTCAAGTTTTGTTGCGTATAACAAAACACAGTCACCTCCAAAGAAAAGCATCAAGGACGGTACCTACAAAAGGATTATCTGTAACGAGGTCGATAAGCTGGTAACTAAGTTCTGTTCTGTAAAATCTCTCGACTTTTTTTAGCGTTATAAGGGTCCATAAGTAGTGTTGTCATCAGGTCCAGACATAAGCTCCTGTAGTAAGTAGCTTTTGGTTTTATCTTTGTAAGATAACTGGTTCTTGTAGTTTGCTGTTGGTTTCTCTTAATGGAAATCGGAGGGGTAAACCCTTCCTTGATAAAAATTAAAGTGTCTGGTTTGTCGATTGCAGAACCGAACTTCTCTTTGAGAATGTGTACTCTGTGCTCTTGACATTTGCGCTTAAAGTTCTGAGAAAACCCACATGGTCTTTCATTTCTGTTGCATTGTTTTATTTATATGGTCTTTCATTTCAGAGTTACACTTATATCATATTAATCATTGACAAATCCACATGCTTAATCAATCGAGTAGTAAGTTGTTTAGGCTTTGCCATTTCCACTCATTGTAGATAGATAGAGTTACACTTTTGTTACATTGCGTTATCTTTCTGTAGAGTAGTAATGCTCCACTTCCATTGGTACTACTTGTGATGCTGACAGCAAGTCTGTAATTACTCTAGTTAGTTAGGGAGGGGGCTAATTATAAACAGTAGCAGATGCATGTGCTACCTATTCTAGATTGATGATGAGCAATGTGTCCATGCATACATTTCTTTCTTTTTTCTTTTTGGAAGGGAATATATGTGTTGTTATCACCTCACCAGCGGTCAGAGTTGATGTTTGGAGTGCACACTGACTGGTGGCGCCATTTTTTTATGGCTTTTCACTGATTAACCTAACTATTTATCTTAATTAATTTATTAATGGATCAGTTAGTACTACTCCAGTCCAGTGGGTAAATATGGATTAGCAATGTCATCAAGCTGCTCTCCAGCAAACTAAGAGAGAGAGAGAGAGAGAGGGAGGGAGCAGCCATGTGGCCACGTGTTGTGTATGAACTGCAATTTCATTTATATTGTTATAAGTTTGTTGCTGTCAGCATGAGTTAACTTGCTGCCATTTATCGAAATTCAGAATGTGCTGGACTATATGTTCATTGGTACTACTTGTGATGCTGCTACTGTACTACTTGGGAATTTTGTCAACTTGTGATGCTGCTGCTGTACCCCGAGAGGCCCTTGAGTTTGCTGGAATGTCGATTAACTTCCGTTCCGGCAAATTCAGGTACTCCATATGTCCTATTTTCAGCAAAGGTCATGCTGAAATTTTCCATGAATTTTAGCATGACTTTGCTAAAAATAGGACATATGGGGTACTTGTGACTAATGCATGGGCCGAGGTCTTAGTACTTAATTAAGTAGGATCAACTGCCCCTTTATTCTTGCTGCATTAAACCATAGGTGGCAATAGAGCCAAGTGATTAGGCCCAACTTAGAATTCTCCTTCCCAGCTTAGCTTTTAGGGTGCCTCGGTGTCGATGAGAACCTAAATGATGTACGCTTAGGCTGTTAGGGTGCCTCGGCGTCGACAAACCCTAAATGATAAGAGCTTAGCTTTTAGGATGCCTCGGTGTCGACAAACCCTAAATGATGAGACCATGATCTTGTTCCTTGACAATAACCAACTTTTTGACCAAACTTTTTTCCTATTTAGAGCAAAACATGGCCCACAACGATGAGGCCAGCGGTTCGGGCGGCAAGCAATTCTGGCAGCTGTCCCAGGAGCTGGAGGAAGAACCTCACCGCTATAAGGACGACGCGGCGGAAGACACCGATCCTGACTACACAACCCCTAGTGGCGTTGGGGATGACACCACTGATTGTGCCGCCGAGGATGCCACCACTGATGATGGCGGCGCACACATAGATGGCAGCCAACCGAAGAGGCAACGGAAGGACCGGCGCCCGAGTGTGCTCGGCACCGTCAAGGAGGAATTTACTGAAGTGAACTCCGACGGGCATCCAACGGCGCCCAAACAAGTAGTCAAGAGGTACTCAGTTCAGCTCGGGTGCATTCTCCGGAGCACCGTCTCGATCAACACCGAGAACCTAAGGCATAAGGACCGAGGGAATTTGCGCAGCCTCCTCTTGACGAAGATGCACGAACAATACAAGTTCCCCGCTGAGTTTGCAAATACACGCCTCTTAGGGAATAAAGTGAACAGTGCCGCCCTCACGAGGATGAGCACGGCCCTGTCTACATGGAGAAGCACGGTGAAGGCAATGACTGAAAAAGGTGATAGTTATGAGCAGATCAAGGCGAAATATCCTTTGATGAGCGAAGATGACTACAAGGAGTTCAAGATCAAGTGCGAGAGCAGCACAACCTCCGAATCAAGTCAGTGGGGGAAACAAATGCGGCAGTTGAACTTAGGGGTCCACCAACTCGGTCCCGGCGGTTACAGAGTGGCGGAGCCTATATGGGACAAGGAGGACGCGGAGCGTGCCGAGCAAGGCCTACCGCCCCGCTTCGAGAAATTCCGTGACAACCAGACCAGGAACTTTGTCAGGGCCCGGTACAAGGAGGACCCAGTAACAAAGGAGCTTACCACGGATCCGAAGACCAGGGCGCTTGAGCTTGTTCTGGTAAGGAATACACCCCCGCGTAATTAGCTCCATATGGTTGCATTCTAATTAATGAAGCCAAATTTCTAAATGGTTCACATTCCTTCCGCAGGAGGCTGAAAGCAGTAGCGCGGGGTCGTCTCAGAGCTCCCCTTTTGACACCCCTTTATATAGGGCGTTGAATGTAATGAAAAACAAGGATAAGCTCAGTAAGCCATCGTCAGCTGGTCGTGTGGCCGGCAAAGGCTTGTCCACAAAATGGTCGTCATACTATACCGCTAGTGGGCGAAAGGAGAAAAAGACCAGCTCGGAAAGCCAGTCGCACGAGGTTCAAGAACTCAAGGCACAAGTGGCACGGATTCCGGAGATTGTCAAAGAGCAAGTGCAACAACAACTGGGAACGACGCTCACCGCCATTGTGCCTACCTTGATTCATGGGCTGACGACGTGGATTGCGGGCGGCCAACAGGGGCCTCCCCCGGTTCCCAGCTTCACGGCCAGCAAATCGCACAGCGCGCAGGCGGCGCCATTGGTGTCTCCGGCGGAGGCGATATTCATGTCTCCGGCGCCGGCACGGGCATTGGAGCTTAATGCACTTGGGTGTACGCCGGCCGGCACCTTGCCTGCAAGCGGCCCCTCCGTCAGTTGCACGCCCGCCGTTGGCGGTGCCTCGACATTAGCTGAGCTCGACGGCATCACGGTAACTAAGTCTCTCGGCCGATGACTTCATCTCCTTGCCTTTGACTGGGCATCCCTGACGCCCTACATGTTTTCGCAGGGCGCCGCCGACGTTCCTTGCACTCTCCTGCACTTCGTGGGCGGCGAGTTGGTCGATGTCGCCAAGGGCAGAATCGTTCAACCGGGCAACCGCGTGTTCCACGGTAATCCGATGCCACGCAACTTGTATAGGGTTGAACTGGTTCGGGTGCTGCCAGGCTGCGATGAGTTGTTACCTCCGATTCGACCCGCTGGGGCCGACGAAGATGATGTGATGACCCTCAGCGCCTGCGTAAGCTGGCCCCTGCTTTGGCCGAAGAGCCAGATTCGTTTGGAGGCGGGGGACACCACCCCACAGACAAGACCGCCAGTCGTGCCAGCGCCAAACCATGGCAAGAACGCCGCAACGCTACCGGACATGCCGGACATCCCTATGGCACAGGATCCGGACATGCATATGGCACAGGATCCGGACGACGACGACAACGACGACGGTACATTTTCCAACGTCGATAAGTACTTTGCCGAACATGGGTACGGTGACGAGTTCTGCGGGCCTCCTTCTCAAGAACCCAACCCTGAAAAAGACGACCGCGATCTAGCTGGTACGACGGAGAAACCCAATTGCAACAGGCGTCGTCTGGCGTTCAGTTCTCTGGAGACGCCTCCAGCTGCCGCCTTCACCGAGCCTCAGATAGCTGAGGTGCGAAATATTATCAGCCCCAACACGCTGAAGAAGGCGGTCTGTGAGCAGAACTCGGTCCCATTATAGCAGATCAGGAAGAAGGGACGGAAAAAAAAGACTAACAAGGGCGCCAGTGCGAGCCAGCCGGCACCGAGTACGATCCGTGCTCAGGACGGGCCACCTTCACCTAAGGATATCTCGAGCAGGGTGCATGTGGCGGGTAGGGCGATGCTACCGACAAATATGCTCAATGCTGCAACCGGTGCTATGCGGAGTCTGCATGACAGTGTTCTTTCTTTGGAGAAGCGGCGTCTCAGAGAGAATGATGTGGCATACCAGGTTTTCATGGCCAAGGTGCCAGAGGGCAAGGGCTTTGTGGATAGCGCCGTCGGGGGTACGATCGTCCTGCGGTTTGATGACATCTTTGCCATGTTTAACCTTCATCCCCTGCACTACACCTTCGTTCGGCTGTTTTCGCTGAGTATGGAGATGCGGATCATTAGAGACAAGACCCCGGACATTGTGATAGTCGACCCCTTCTACATGTGTGCCAAGATCTTGGGCAGCGCTGGGGACCGGCAAGTCGCGAGTTCACACCTCGAAGGCGTCATTCTGGCAAACCCAGATAAGGATAACTTCCTCGTGCCTTACTTTCCCGAGTAAGTCATCCCCTAACCGGCCCGTAACATATGATTTCTTAGATTTCGATCGTTCTTTTTTTTTCTAACATTCCGTGTTCTGTGCAGTGACACACATTGCACACTCACCCTCTTAAGCCCAAAATATTCCATGGCCACGTATTTCGACCCGGACCGTGACTCCAAGATAGACTACACAAATATCAAGAAAGTTCTTGATGATGCTCTCCCCGGCTACGCGCATCTGGAGGCACCTTTAAGAGGCCAGCTCATAGGTACAGCAGGCACGTGTTCACCCACAATACGACGTTCCCCTGCGTCAATCAGCCGCCTGGCGGTCAGAAGGATGCCTACTACGCCCTCCATCACATGCGGGCGATCGTACGGGACCATAATCACCTTCTGCTACCAAATAATCTCAAAGATTGGGCCGCAAGCTTGGCGGCAATCCAGGACGCGGACATCCGACAAGAATTCTTTCGCATCCAGTCGGAGTTTGCAGAAATCATCCATCAAGATGTCCTTCGTACCTCGGGGCAGTTCTACCTCAAATATCAACCGTCCAACAGTGAGATAGACACAACGCTACAAATGCAGGCTGACAACGCCCACGACTTCATGACCATCACGATAGACGGCGGCTTCATCCACGCTCCGGTCCCATGAGTCGAGTCGAAAGTAGTGATGCTATGTGTAGTTCTGAAACATTGATTAGCTCATGTTGTAATTAAACTTTAATGAACTTGTATGTCTCTTTGGTTTGGACAGTCGTTCAACTTAGATGTAATCGATGCTATTTATTAGTAGGACCATGAATCGTGCTATTAATGTCTTGCTTTTCTCTTCCAATCCTTTTGTTGCATACTTATATATTGCTTATGTATTGTCTGTTGTTTGGCTAGTGCATAGAGATGCCGTCGTATGTCGTGTACAAGGGTAAGGTTCCCGGAGTCTACGATGATTGGGAGGAGTGTCGGAGACAGGTTCATCGTTTCAGCGGTAACAGTTACAAAGGGTACACCACTAGGGCGGAGGCGGAATCTAGATACGCGCGCTATCTAGCGGGAGAGAGGAGGGAGCGTTGGAGGAACCGGATGAAGACCAGTTTCATCGCTATGATGCTCATCGTGATGACCGTAGCTCTCTTCTATGTGATGGTAGTTTAGATGATCGATATCGACTTGTAATGTGAAGACAAACTCGCTACTCGCGGTGTCGAGACTTGTAATGTTCTATCTTTGTTCGGTCTTTTGCATTCGGAGACTAATATGATGAATTGTATTCGGAGACTAATCTTCTAATGTATTCGATGAATCTGCTGTTGTTGTGTGGTGCTGTCCAAATTCTGTCCAATAATATATTTTGTAATCTGTGCAAATTTCAGAAAAGAAAAATCCCTAATATACATACTAATGGCGCATCACCCCAACATGCGCCATTAGTATGCCAAAGGATACTAATGGCGCATCACCCCGCAGTGCGCCATTAGTATGGCAAAGCACATGGGTATATATGGCCCCCTGGGAGGCATACTAATGGCGCACGGTGGGATATACTAATGGCGCACGGCTTGATGCGCCATTAGTATACCAGATACTAATGGCGCACCAGTGGTGCGCCATTAGTATTTAATACTAGTGGCGTGGTACTAGTGGCGCACCAATAGTGCGCCATTAGTAGGCAAAACTGGTGCGCCACTAGTAGGCCTTTTCCTAGTAGTGTAAAGGCCCACAAGATTTTTGTGTGCCATAATGGGCCAGCCCAGGTAAAGGCCCACAAGATTCTTGCGGATCATAATGGGCCGACCCAGCTAAAGGCCCACGGGATTTCGCCGACATTAATGGGCCAGCCCAGCTGTAGGCCCACAAGATTTTGAGGACCCTAGTAGGCCGGCCCATTAACTGGCTGCCATGTTTTGGGCCAAATGCCGGCCCATATTTGATCCGGTCCATTAATGGCCTGCCACGCTCCGGGCCTAATAGTGGCCCATATGAGACCCGGCCCGTTAAAAGCCTACCACGTTCTGGGCCAAATTACGGCCCAGATCAGGTCCGGCCCTTTAAGAGGCTTTGGGCTCAATTATGGCCAATATCAGATTCGGCCCATCAACTGGACACTATGCTTTTGGGCCCACTCGCTAAAGGCCCACTTAGTAATTCGGCCTAATATTAGTTTTGGCCTGTTAAGGGCCCGTTTAACATTTTGGCCCTATATTAATTTCGGCCTGTTAAAAGCCCGTCATATAGTTGGGCCTAACTACGGCCCGGTTTGCATTCGGCCTGCTCGCAGCCGATATCTGATTGGGCCAAACAAGGACCGAGACAATTTTGGCCTGTTAAAAGCCCGTGATTTGATTCGCACAATCATGGGCCGGGGTTCATTTCGGGCTGCTGCCGGCCCGTGAGCTGTTCGGCATGTTTCAGGCCCAACCTACATCGTGATTGCATGACGGCCCGATTATGTACCGTAATTTTACGGTTTGGCCGGTTTACTGCGAAGACAGGATATATATACAGTAAAATAACTGCAGCATCGTGAATAAGAAAAAACCTAGACTATACAATAAAGAAAATACGGCATATTACATCCACTGGGCATCAAAGTTCGCCACTATGATAATAAAGCACAAGCAGATAGCAGATTACATACACTGGGCATCAAAGATCGCCACCAGTGCAAATAAACACGCCAAAAAAATAATATACAAAACCGACAGCACTTCAATAGAGTTCAAGAAAGGTTAGTCCTGCTGGGGAGCTGCAGCGCAAGCAGCTGAGCAAGATGATGAGACTGCGCTTGTTCAACACTTATATCTTCCTCACTCTGAAAGATAAACAAGCAGACAGATGACAGGTTTTGCACATAAAAGTATTAGTGCTGACAATTCATCACATTTCTTACTGACGAATAAAGTGACACAGTTTAAAATTGCATTAACACAATATGGTATTGTTCATGTCAAGACATGGCAGGAAATGACATTGTGAAGGAGTTAGCAGCTTCACGCCACCACTGGATTACAGATCAAGAACTCATAAGTATCAATGGTTAGTGTGCTGTCAATTTATACCATTTCAGATTGGCAAATAAAGAGACGATTTAAATAATAGTAGAATGATATGACATTGTTCATAGTTAAGACATTGCAGAATATGACATTGTGCTGTAGTGGGTAGGTTCACCACACCACTGGATTACAGATGAAGAATAGAAGCATACATGCAGTGCAAAAGAAGATCACTTGCTCTGTATAGTTTAATTTACATGGTACGAAGAAGGAACTTGGTTGTACAACTGAAAACTTAAATTGAGAAAGGACAAACTTTTGTTTATGAACTACATAATAAACTTTAAACAAGCAATTTGATGCAAACACCAAAAATAAACAACTGTTGCAGTCATGCCTAACCAAATATATACAACAAAGTTTGAAGGCTTGAGATGGACAAACTTACATTATTGGTGAAGACAGGCTCTATAAAGGCCTTGTCCATGCTGATGGGGGGGCAATTCAAGAAGTTTACCACAAAATCTTCTTCAAAAGCATTGCCTTTATTCTACATTTTGTTAAGAGTAAATGTAGATGTGATAATATACGGAAAAATGGAGAATATTTAAGATAAGATGAAGAGTGATGCTACATAACCAAGTAGCTATACATGTAAGTGCAGCGATACAGGCAAAAGGTACAGCCAAGAGCAATGCACAGCTAAACTTCTTCAGTACCAACCTTATGGTAAGAGTAAATATAGATCTGATGTGTAGAAAATGGAGGGCAAAGGAAAATAAGCTGCAGAGTGATGGTACATGAACAACTACCTTTCATTATAAGTACACTGATAAAGGACATCATGTACTTACAAGAACAATGCAGAGCTAAAAAAACATTGGCATTGGATATATTCTACACTAATGTAACCATTCATACAGATCAGATAATTTGGAGCGAACAATTGATAAGCAAGCTATCATGCATACTGCTGTCACATAATGAACCAGGTATGTATGCAAGTACAGTGATACAGGACAATAGGTACTAACAAGAGCAAAGCAGCGGGCAGCATATTTGCGATATTCTGTCGTTCTTGTCAAACCGGAATTCTTCTTCGAGCAGATTTCCTGCAAAAAAGATCCGTAAGGCACATGCGGAAAAGTAGAAGTTCAAATTGTCATGTGATTTCATAGACAATACCTCATCCTAGGAACGAGACTAGTGCATAACAAGGTTTTTCCATTCAATGTCTTCTAAATTTAGCACAGGAGACTTCACCGGAAATTCGTTTATAGACTTGCCATCAAAGTGTGATTTCCTCAGGTAACACCGATACTGCTACGATGCTTCCTTGAAAAGCACAAGCAAGCTTTGCTCGTCATGACTATCCAGGCCTAGTTACAACAATGTAATGTAAATCATTGATGTGTTCAATCAGCAGAAAACAGGAAAATAATAACCATGAATAATAGCACTTACACGTAAGTTGGACAGGAAGATGTGAAAATGGTGTTTGTCTTCACAATAATCTTCCCGTGATGGGAATATATGCACGTAGTCCCTAACAACATTGAAAGCATTGTCTTTTAAACTGGGAATAAATGGAATGGGGTTCCAATCTGTAGGAATTGGCCGTCTCTGCAGTTGGGATAGGTCTTCGGCCGGTGGACTTGCTGTACTTTTTGCTGGAGTGAGATTTTTCTGTGGTACAGCTGGTGCCATGGCAAATGAAATCGGTATACCTTTTGCTAGAGTGTAGGTCCTGTGTGGTGGAGCTAGTGGTGTGGCCAGTGAAGTATGAGTACAGTCTGCTGGAGTCGGTCCTACGTTTTGTGTCACTGGTTGTACAGCCAATATAAGTGGGGTGCTGTCTGATTTCTTCGGCACCGCCACGTTTTTCAAGGACTTTGCTGGTGCTCCTTCAGGTTCGGCAATCACCCTCTTCCTTTTTGATGTCTGATGCACAAGAACAACATTTGAGTGGAAAAACATGGTATGATGACAGATGGAATATGTATTGATAATGGATGGGCATGGCATATCGACATATATAATGAGTAAACTAAGCAGATGGCGGTGCAACAAAGTAGATGAAATGCAAGACAACATATGCAAGATACCCGTAATCAATAAAACATTGCCAAATTAGAACAGGCACCTTGATGGGTGAACAGGACAGGCCATCTGCCTTTGACTCCTCGAGGTTAGAATAGTCATTAGGATCATATTCTAAACAAGAATCAACAGGTGGGGAGCGTATGAGTTTCATTGCATCCAGAATGGCACTCAATGCCTTGGTGCCAATTTTGTAAGTCATTGCAGTGTTTAGCTTCAAGAGTGGACTGCTGCTAGTGCGACACAAAGCAGCTACAGCGTTCATAGTGTAGATATAATGGGAAAACCTTAAGCATCAGAGTAAAATTAGCAAAGTGGAACTTGCTGGAATATATGTGCGAGTATTGCCGGTACGGCTAGAAAGGCTTCGGATACCAGCTCTCTTCAAGTGAAGGTGCGGTACTGTTAATATTAGTGTAACTCTCAAAGGTGACACAGCTCCCCGCATTTCCTTGCTATTCTTATAGGATTCAAGTGGGCAGGCCACTACAAATCCTATTCCTATGTTTACAAGATCCTACGAATCAAAGAGGCTCAAAGTGTCCATCACAACCGACTGTATAGACCTCTACACTACAAATGTCCCTGCTCATCTTCAGTACAAGGAACATACTGTACTACTATCATACTCCCTCCGTTCCAAAATATAAGTCTTGGTAGAGATTTCCACTATGGATCACATACAGATGTATCCAGTTACATTTTAGAGTGTAGATTCACTCATTTTGCTCCATATGTAGTCCATGGTGGAATCTATACAAAGACTTGTATTTAGGAACGGAGAGAGTACATATTAAAGAAGAACGGAAGAGGAACATGGTAAAGAAGAGCAAGCAGATTTTGGATAATGAAATGTTGGTTGCGCAGTGCCCACACATGATGAACCGGAGCGCATTAAGAATGCAACTCCCAGCTGTCTCTCGACCATTTCAGGCGGTTGGATGAAGATCCTACGTCTCCTAACCCTTCTTCTTCCTCGTCTCTGATTCTTCCCATACAGAACACCACACGGGCCGCCGGCCGGACCACCGGCCCCCACCGCCTGTGTTCCTCTGCCACCCCCACCCCCGCCCCAACCCCCACCCGCGTTGAGTTTACTTCGTTCGGCGAGGCCCCACAACCACCCGAAACCGTTCGATCGCACCGGCGAACTCCGGCGAGCTCTGAAAAATCGATTGACCCAATTTTGATATTTAGTCTACTCTGATTTAACTAGTGCAGAATATAAAAGGGGAAAACCATAAGCATTGGGAGTATAGTGTTGAGCGTGCCATGGCGGATCTGAAGGTGCAAACCGGACAAAGGCAACTTCACAACCAAGACAAGAAATCAGAGTAAAGCAGTGGCGATCTATTTTCTTGTTGCGATAAATAAGTTGAGCAGACACGAAAGAGTACCGCCTCTGGTGCGGCGCCGTGTACGCATCTGCTGAGAATTTGACGGTGCTGCGGTAGCGATGGCTGTCGGTGGCGTGGAAGCAGATCTAGGAGGGTAGACGGTGGCGGCGGGGCGCGGTGGACGAGACGGTCGTAGGAGCGGCGTCGGCAAGGTGGACGACAGCGGGGATGAAGCGAGAGGATGGGATGTAAGGATCCCGGTCCGAAGCCGTGGATGAGAGAGGTCGATCTCTTGTAATGGACGGCGGCGTCGGGGTATCAGCTCCGGCATGGTGGAGGAGGACAGCGGTGGATGGGGTGGCGGATGGCGGCGGACGGAGGAGGGAGGGGTGGAGAGGGTGTTTAGGCACCCACGGAGTATGAATGGGGAAAAGGGAGGTAGAGAGGAAGGGGGGAACCATGTATTCAGGGCGCGCTTGTCTCAAATGCGAGGAAATTTACAAACTTAGCCCCCGTTTCAAATTTCTACTACATCACAGCAACATTAGTCGGTTCGGGATAGGATGGTAATCTCGCATACACCGAATATTTGCCGACGAGAGTTTGTTTTTGGCGCCCACCGTGTATGAATATGAATCGGGGAGGGAGTCAATTTCAGCCGAGGACACACTGTGTTTTGGCGCCCACCGTGTATGAATCCGGGTGAGAGGCGGTTACGTCATGTTTGGGTGAAATTACAAACCTACCCCTATCGAAACCTATAGAAATCCAGCAGATAGGCTTTGCGTGGCAGGGATAGGCAGTAGTGATTTCCATCTCGCAGATTTTGGTTTCGGGCGGTTACTGCGACTTTCCCCGCTTCGTTCAAATTTCGCAGAGTGCATGTTTACCGTGCCAACTCTATTCTAATCCCGTTTGTATTCTATTTTTTTCAGGCGGGATCCATTTTCAATTGGAATTACATTCTATATACATCATTTTTTTTATATATACTTTCAAAAGCACAACACCATTTATACATAAATATGGTTTACAAATGGCATGATCTCAAATTCATAAGGTTGTATCCATCAATTTGGATTTTCAAATATTTGAAACCACTTTATGTTGAAATCCAATGTATGCATTCCTCGCTAACTGTCTCCAATTAATGTGTGTTTCGTGCGGTTTTTTTTACTTCTCAAACATGTATAACGTGTTTCACACACGCAACATATAGTGTAATCCCGTTTAGACATTAATTGCATATAAACCATGCATTGTTTGTAATTGAAGAATCTATGGATCACCAATATTGATAAACTATATAACATTACACGTGTGCCCAAATTCAAATGAATATGCATGTTTGATACACCAATTTGCGTTATGATATTATCGATGTCGTGATCTCCAGTTTAAATATTTGAATCCCCTTTAATCCAGATATTCGTCTCATATAGCTATCACTCATGCTTATATAGGACTATCTCTCTGGACCTATACACGTTCATCGTCTCTCAGGTATCTCTCGTGCTACCTGTATGTCGACAATGATCTTTTATCTTCGTAACACACTGACGGTACTCTCTCCCTCGACCTTCATCACTCTATCTCTCTCTAAGTATATCTCGCTCCCCGCTATGTGTCTCTAACTATGATTCTCCATGTGGAATCTCTTTCTCTCACACAAACAGAAAACTTTGTCTCCTGGGGTCTCATTTCTCTCTACTATTCCCATGTGTGCCACTCGCAGACCCCTCATACAGAGATGTCTTCGCTCCTTAGATATGAGAACCTACGACTCTTCCCGTTCAATATCTCTTTCTCACACACAAACACAAACTCTGTCTCCCAGGGTCTCATATTTCTCCATTGTTCTCTTGTATGTCGCTCACACACACCCTCTCTCCCTAGAGATATCTTGCGTTCCCTCGTATGCCTCTCTAGCTATCACTCTCGTTGTGAAATATCTTTCTCTCTCGCAGACACAAAACTCCGTCTCTCTGGATCTCATTTCTCTCTGATATCTGTTTGTATGTGACTCACATGCACCCTCTCTCTATCTCTCTCACACCCACACACATAACCCAGCCTTCTGATCCACTCGACTCCTATCTCTAACGCACACTAGCTAGCATCTTTATCTTTCTATTTATCTGTTTCTCCATCAACCTTCTTTCTCGCCCTCACTCTTGATTCCTATCACGCACACTACATATATTTCTCTCTACATGCAGTCAAGTGCCCTCTCACACACATATATAACTTCACCCTTTGAACCACCCGACGGTCATCTCCAACACCCAAACTAGCGGATGTCCCTCTAGCTAGCATCTCCATCTCTATATTTATCTATAGTTTCTTTGTCAACATTTCTTTCTCGCACGGAGTCTTGCTTCCTATCACCCACACTATATATGTCTCTCCATACATATGCATTTATAGGTTGGTCTCTTTTGCACAATCGTTGCGCCTCACTCTCTCTGCTCGCCATAGATGCATGCTCCAGCCCACGCCACTATCTCTTAAAGACAAAAACACATGCTCAATTGTCGGGCCTTCTTCCCTGCATTCTCACATGCATGCATATTGTCATACCGATCCGTCTCTCCCATGTCGTTGATCTTATGACTTATGTCTTCTTTCTTTTATCTTGATCATGCGCGCGCGCACACACGCACACATCCCACGTATACATGTATACCTCTCACACATGCACGTTCAAGGTCTCTATGTCTCCATACGTAGTTAATTACCCTCAATCCTAACGCCACATCGAATCGTTCTCCTCTTTTGTGCACATAACTTCCGCCTGGATGGGTAAAACACACACTCACACTTAACAATCTCCTTCTAGCTACCCCCCCCCCCCCCCGCCTCTCACTCTTCCCCTATATCCCCGAAACCAATAAGACCATCCCTTTGTTTAATTCTCGCCTACATGCACCATCGATATATAGTAGTCTTCCTCGGTGTCTCTCGAACAAACACGTTCTCTCGATGTCGACTCCTCTCACGCGCACACACCTTCTCTTCCCTCTCTACGGGCATTTTCTATCTCGCACCCCATCGTTGGTGGCCTCTGCCATACACATCACCTCTCTATGATGAAGCCATGCACACTTAAATTACATCCGCCACAGAGGACCCCGCGATACACACACACGCACACACACACACACATGCACGCACGCACCCCCCCCCCCCCACACACACTAAGACTCCATCTCTCTCTCTCACACACACACACAAACACACACACACACACGCACGCACGCACACCCCCCCACACACACTAAGACTCCATCTCTCTCTCTCTGTCACACACACACAAACTAAGACTCCATCTCTCTCTCTCCTCTCTCTCTCTCTCTCTCACACACACACACCCCCCACACACACTAAGACTCCATCTCACACACACATGCTCTAGGCGGAGCATTTGTTCCTACCATCCTTCATCCAACCTTACCCGTATGATAAACAATCACCTTTATTTACTTGCATAACATGGACAAATTCCACTTTACTTTAGTAGTCAGCAAACTTATCATCTGTACCCTTATAAAAAAACGAGTTGGCGGTGACGGTGTGCCTGCCATCTTGTAATACAGACCGTATGATCTATATCTGAGGATAGAAAGCAAACTATGATAATTTTACAAAAGATACCCGCACCTCTCTCCACATCATTATCTCCCGCAACCTCATTGCTCAGCAATTAAAAAAGGAATAAGTCTCTGGAACAATCTAGCATGCATGTGGCCGCTGCCGCCTGCCGGCGCCGTCCATCCCCATGCCTCCGCCCATTCCGACCACCAGTCACCACCATGCTCCACTGCTCCTCGCCTTATCTCTCATCTTTCATTTTTTCGATGACATTCTCGAGATACCAGTTTTCCGATAAAATTCTCGAGATACCATTAGTTTTTACACATGGGATTACTCCTGCATGGGTCAATCACAACAGGTGTTCTGTAAAAAAATGCATATGGATGTTCCGTGCAATGCACGAGAATCTTGCTTGTAATTATATAACGCAAATCACGAGCAGGAAGTGACATTTTTTTGACACAACCACGTTAACATGGCCACGTAAATCACTAGCTAAAGTAAATACCATTATACTTATATCCCGATGCAAAAGGTTGACTACATGTCCGAAGAGTAGAGTCGCACACACGCACTCTGTCTCTCAGAATCTCTCTCACACACACACCAGTTACGTGACGCCCACTTAAGCAGACACGTATGTTACAATTTGTGCACCCGCGGGTCCACGTGATGCTGCGCATTTATTTAAGCCGGAAGGCGAACCCAAACAGTAGCTGCATTCATTCCCCTCCCGCCGCCTCTTCTCTGGTCGCTGTCGCCCGGTAGCCATGGGCCGGCCGAAGGTAACAACATACGCCATACTCCCGCCGGAGCGGCGCTTTAATATGGAAATTTTAGTGGTCATGCATGCATCTTTTTGTGCTAGCACTCCTATATAAGGGTTGACCGGTCGCTTCCCGTGGACGTGCGCGGGCGGTGGAAGAGGAAGGAGAAGGGAAGCGGGCTATGGAGTAATGTTTTTACCACAATTTCTTAGGAAACTGAGTGCAATAATTGAGTAGTTTTGCAAACTACCAGTACTACACCTGAAACGGTTCAAAACCTATACTCCCTTGCCAGCGCGCGCTTCCCGCGTGAAACGGTCAGCGTCGCCCTGGAGTGTCAGTGCCGCATTAATGCCCGGCCAGAGCGGAGGCGACCTCTCAGTGGCGCCGGCTTTGAAGTGGCGCGACGGCCGAGAGAGCGCCGCTTCCCGGTGCACGCGACTACTCCGCGTCGAGAATGGCCATAGGCCCTGTTTGGATCCATGGGTTAGAGTTAGTTTGAGCTAGTTGGCACTCAAATAGCCCTAAAGTATCCAAGCATGAGGGTTTAAATTGGACCAAGTTGCACCGAACCCACCCATAAAAACTATCCCACCCAAGAGGTGCTAACTGGAGATAGTTCTCATTGGGACCACTAAAAAATCACTTTTCTCTCTCCATGAAGTGGATTTATTGTCAATCTAACCCTGTCACCCAAACACCTCTTTGGCTACAGTTAGTTCAGGGTTAGTCATGAGTTAGTCTAACCTCTAGCTAAGTTAGAGTATCAAACAGGAGCAGTATAGGACATGCAAGTTGCTCAAAGCATACAGGCAAATTCGTACGTGAAAGGATTTTTTTTCTTTTTGAAAACGGAACGTGAAAGGAATTTTTTTTAGAATGCTCTTGGCATGTCGCTAAGATGTGATAGTTAACCGACCTCAATAGACGGCAGAAACGCCAGCCCGCCGCACTTTGATAGAGACGAGGAGGGAGAAGCGATACAGGCTGCTGGATTACTAGAGATAGGTGTCGCACGGAAGCCAAGAAATATGGTGATAGCGTGGGTTAGCCATGTACTAGTATGATGTAACTACACTGGGCTGCCGTGTTTCGTACTCTTCCAGTCCACTATGGAGAAGATTGGTTAATTTTATATCGCTGAATAATATTAAATATTATGAGTGCGGACGCTCCACCACGAGGTTCCTTGCTCCTTCTCGGTCGTCCGGAATCTATGTTCTTCCACTCTATTTTTTATACGTGAGCTTTGTTCATCCTTTTGCCAACACGCGAGACATCTAGCATCAAGGTGCACGTGTTATGCAAGGATCGTTCCATCTATATGAAGAACACGTGGGACTGGAACTACGAGACGGACATGTACCCAGGAGTGGACGTACGAACCTGAGTAATGTAGCGCAGTAAGTGAAGTAGAAAGGCACAAATGGTATGAACATGCGTAGCATATAGGGTGTGTTTGGATGCGTTCTCGTCTCAGCATAGGTGTTCCCTCTTCATGCATGCTCAACTCAACACCCCTCTTCATGCATGCTCTCTTCATGCATGCTTCTAGTGTATTTGTGCTAAACTAGTGTGGACTCATGCACCCTCCATACACTCTACCAAACACCCAAAAGTAGGTCGAGAAGGGAACTCTTGGGCGGCATTTGTCTCTTACTACGTACTACCACTAAATGTTGTACGTGCAATGCACGGTGATGTTATGGAGTACGTGCCTAAGTACTCTACTACTACTATATTAGTTGGAGGCACATATTAACTTTTATATTTGTTTACGTGTATGCCCCGAGACCTTCCAACTAGACGTGTCTTTCTCTCCAGGTCGCACTTTGTATCGTTCATACCACTAAGTACTACTACGTGTGGTCTCCGACCCAGAAGTGGAAGAAGTGGAGACGCTCCACCACGCTGTTTTTTTTACGCTGGGCTCTACCACACTGTTCATGTCCCACTCCTTTCGCTGACGTGTGGGACATCAAGCACGTGCCGTGTTTGGCACCCTTCATCGTAAGAGTTGAAACGCTAGCATTCATCAGAAATAATAATTAATTATAAATCGGCAGTGATACTATTTTTTTTGCGAACCAATCAGCAGTGATACTATACCACACGGTTTCCTTGCTCCTCGATATCGTAAAGAATAAGTCCGTTCGCCAACATGTGGGACGTCAACCATCCTGGTCCACTTGCCATGCACACAAAACTCCAAGGGAGAGTCACCCAGGTCGTCGCGCCGCAGTAACAATGACTAATGAGCCGTCAAATCACAGGTCCACTTCCCACTTTGAAGTTGCTCGGACGAAGGAACCATCATGACTTCGTTGAATTCCGCTTCTTGAAGAAAACTACTGTACCAGCAGTACTGCTAGCTACAGTAGTTACTCCAACAAAGGCCTCCTTTCGTTCATAGGATAGGAATATGAAAATCATAGGAAGTGAGATGACATGCATCTCAATTCCTATAGAGAAAGAGATGCCATTTGATGCTTAGGATAGGAATTTTTCCATTTAGTCTAGGCTAATGTACTGGTAATTTGCTCTAAAAACTACAATAGTAACTAGTAGTATTGGTACATGCTCGTACTCAGACACAAACAGACACTAACTACTAGTACTACTACTTCTCACATGCTGGCCAGACGCCGTCGTTCTCCTTCCCGGCTTTGTCGGCGACACCCCACCGTGCTTCGATCTCCGACGACCTCTCCGCAGCAGCGCGTGCGTCCTTTTCTTTCTTGCGGCGGCGGGCCTCTCTTTTCTTGAGTGCTTTCTGACTTTTCTGCTCCCTCTGTGCGGCTTTGGCCGCCTCTTGCTCTACCGCCCATTCGGCCTTGGCATCTTCAAATTCCTCCCACATAGTTGTGAGGTCGCGAGCGGCGATGAACTCGGCACGGCGGGATGCCATCGCTTCCCTACCATTTTGTGTGCGGTCGTGGGCGGCGAGGAACTCGGCGCGGCGGGATAGCATCGCTGCCTCACCGGTTAGTGTGCGGCGCGGTGGCATGAACGACGCTTGGTGAGAGCTCTGGGGTGGAGTGGGCGGACAACCGTATAGTGCATTGGTTTGTCAAGAGCTCAAGGACAGAAGACGAAGCAAATTTGGATTCCCCTTCAATCCTGGTCATTTATTACCGAGTAAAATGCATTGGCGGTCATCGAACTTGTCTTGATAGCTCACTTTGATCATTGTATACGAGATATGGTGATTATACGGTCACTGGCTCAGCGTATAGCTCCGTATTTGTCTGGTTGACCAGTCAAACAGTCCGCATGCGCCTCATCAGCTCGTGTTCTTTATCTATCCACGCGGGCCTACCTGTCAATGGAGAAAGAAATACTGTAAAAACCAAAATTATGCGTATGTGGGGAATCAAACCACCAACTCGTCGCTGCAACGCACCCTCGTCAGCCAAATGAAATTGAAATACTTCGCGTCAGACACTCACGCTCACGCTGTCAAAGCATGCTAATGCATGCACGTCGCCCTCTAAATCAAAGTCCTGCTCATGGCACAACGCAAATGGCGAGCCCATCACCTGCGCGGCCCGGCGGTGCCTGACATTACTGTTTAGAGGTTTGATGGAGGCCTACGCGAACGCCGAGCATGTATTCACCTGGCTCAACACCAACGGTCATACTCGGATCGCCTTGCTGATGTATATCTTCCATCACAACGATAATCTATAAAACAGCCTAAGCTAGAGAGCGTACTATGGTAGTATGGTACGGAGTATGTACTATCGTGAGCGACCGATCTTAGTGCCACTGCACACCGAAACCCCTTCCATCGCTAGCGCGCGCTCCCCGCCTGAAACGGTCACTGTCTCTCCAGAATGTCAATGTCGCATTCACCGGACTTAACTGCAGGTGCAATTGGTGTGTCACTAACATGCGGGCCAGATGCCCATTGGGCCCACATGTCAGTAACCCAAACGCATCTGCAGTTAAGTCACTGAAGCAGCGTCCGCATTCACGCCAGACAAACCTACTCCGGCGCCAGTTGTCCATCCGTCTGCCGTGGCTCATTGCCATTCGCCCGCTATATTAACTTGAGCCCCAGCTCCCAGCCATAGCCAAAGACCCACACTTATTCTCCTCCGGTCCCTTCCTTCTGTCGGCACCACTTCAACCATGGCCTCCTGGTGCTCCAAAGCTCTCTTGGACGTACTGTCGCAGGAGCAGACGAGGGACATCGGCGGCTCCGCTCCGGGCGCGCTCCAAAGCTCTCTTCGACGTACTGTCGCAGGAGTAAACGAAGGAGATCGCTGGCATCCCCCCAGCTGCCCTCTGCCGCCACGACCATGAAGCCGGCGCGCGTGCGCGGGCGCAGCCGGCAGCGAGGAAGATTAGTACACGGTAGGTCATCGCCGCTCTGGAGGAGGAGGTTATCGAGGCGGATGAGGAGGAGGCAAAGGCAATGGCCGGCTTTCTCAGGTTCATGGCCGGACATGGTGGTCGGGCACCGGCGATCGTTTAGATTAGGTTTACAGTAGGTTTTAGTACGGTTTGTGCGAAATATGTAATGAATTTCGTCCAGTTTGTAGGAAAAGTTTTCGAAATGTAATGAATTTCCTCTGGTTAATTTGAAATTTGCTTTGTTTGCACGAATTTCGTCCGGTTAGTTCATATAGTTGTCGAAAGGTATGCAGGCAGCATCGGATGGCATCCATCGGTGTCCTCGGACAGATGCCGGTGTAAATTTGTGGGCCAGCACTAGAGATGCCCTAACTATCATGCTATAATCGCTAAAAATCCTCCATTATTTGGTAGGGAACAGTTATCCCTCGATCAAAATCAGATCCGCGGTGTTTCGCACTCCTCCCGCGTAAGAGTGTAAACTCTTGCTTACATAAAAATGGAGCAAGTGGACGGCACTGTAGCACGTCATATCACTCGAACTAGCCCGCTTAACGAGCGGGAAAGCACCGCCCTCGTCATTTTGTTCTGGATTTCTATCGATCGATCACACAAAAATGTTACGCTTCGCAGGTTCTAAAGGAAAAGGCGGCACACTTACGACTCGTACGCGTCGCAACCCCGACAGTCCGGCTCGCACGCCGCTCATCAGAGGGGACACGCGTTGTCTTGCAATTTCACTGACATGTGGGACCGTAATTGAATAAACCGTCGATAGCCAAAATCTAATCGCTCGGCGGGCGTCGGCTGAGAAGAGAGAAATGGGGGAGGGAGAAGAGATCGCCCGCCCACCGCGCACAGACTCCAAGAAATATATGGTGATAATGTGAGGTGGGCCATGCTGGAGTCCGGACCGCTTCCGGAGCCCGCTCTCACCGCCCTGGCCCCTCAAGACGCCAGCTGCCCGCCGCATGCATGCATAGCAAGTAGTACTCCTTATGTGGAGGAGAGAGAGGCATTGACAAAGTCAAGGAGTGGGCTCTGCAAGAGCCCGTCTCTACACGTGCTCCTAGGTATTAAAAAATAATTCTAAAAAAGGCATAAAAAACAATTGTATCTTAAAAAAAAGAAAGGTAAAAAACATTTGAGAGGAAATAGATAGAGAGAAAGTGAGAAAAAGCTGTAACCTGGGCATTACATGAGGAAGGAGGGAGTGGTGCACATGCCAAGTTCACTGGGCTGCCGTGTTTCACACTCCTCCGTCGTAACAGTGGAGACAATAGCTTTCATCAAAAATAAACAATGAATACTCGTTGCTCGTCCTCTATATCGGAAAGAATACTTTCATTCGCCGACATGTGGGACGTCGACCATCCTGGTCCACCTGCCATGCACAAAATTATCCTGGTCTACCCCGGTCGTATCGCAGGCCCAACCTTTCCCACTGTAAGTTGTTCGGACGAAGGAACCATCATGACTTCGTTGAATTCTGCTTCTTCAAGAAAAGTTACTGTACCCGCAATACTGCTACCACATGCGAAAACTGGACGACACTGTACCACATCATATCACTGAAACCCACTAGGCCAAACTAGCCCGCCTAGTTCATCTATTTTGGAATGGAGGGAGTACGTCTCTGCACTGCTATGATTTTGTGTTGCACGTTCTCTGTACTTTTGCTATGATTTTCCTACCCTATGAACCAAATGAGGCCTGAATGTATGTCGACTATTGTCTGATCGATCGCTAAGCCTACAATTTAAGGAGATAGGGCTATTGGTCGATCGACGAGGGATAAGTATAAGCGTACCACGAGCTCATCAGCCCCAACGTTTCTCTTCGGTGAGTGTTTTGCAAGTACTATAGCTCGCACAGTAGCTAGCCTACTAACACCAAGAATCATCAAACAAGCCCTGCTGATATGATAAACAGTTCAAACTTACATCTAAGCATGCCATATATTACATCAAAAGCTGGTGAGGATACATCTATTTCCAGAACTCGGAGAGGGTTCGCATGATTCACTATCGAACAAAAGTAGCAAGATCTGCCCACACAAGACAGTGCACTAGATGGTTTGATAACACGCATCGTTCTGGTAATTAAACACAGGGCAATGCAAACTACCCTGAAGGATTAGCGCGACCAACTATTTCTTGTCATCGATCCCTCGGGCAATGACCACAGCACGGAAAGCGGCATGGGAATCGATTTCTAGGGCGATGTCCATAGGACTGATCGCGACATCGGAATCGATCTCTGCGGCGATGTCCACAGGATGGACAGCGGCATCGGAATCGATCTCCGGGGCAATGCCAACAGGACGGGCCACGACATCGGAATCATCAAGGACGTCCACCGGCACCTGCACAACCCTAACATATTAGCAAGCACATTGAAAATAATCAAAAACCACAACTATGGTAATAAGTCATTATTTTTTACCTTGTGCAGCTCACCGGGGGATCTCATCCCTCCGGGGGCCATCTCCTCGTCCTCGATGAGGGCCATCACCTTGCTAGGGGAATACTGCTTCTCAATGGTGACTATCTCCTCAAACTCGGTCTTGAGCCTCACATAGGTGGCAATCAGAGTTCCTGGGGTAGGCACGGTGGGGCCCTTGCCGTTCTTCCAACTTTCTTTGAGGGGTTCGTCCGCCAATGTCCTCAACTCTTTGGCCAGTGCTTGTTTCTTGGAGTTCTTCGTCTCCATGGGTTGGCCCGCCAACATGGTCAACTCATTGGTCGGTGCTCGCTTCCTGGAGATCGCTGTCTCCAGTGGGTTGTCCGCCGGCAACTCTTTGCCTAGTGCTCCAGGATCCATCAATGAACTGACAAACAAAAAGCAATCGAAAGGAAACCACAATCGCAATGAAAACGGGAAAAGAATAGGATGTGAGAATCGGTCGGTGCTTCGCAAAAAGAAGATTCTTGGAATGAAAATATAGCAGCATAACTGATTCGCCCACCTTTCCTTCGTCGGTACAGAAGAAAAATGGCAGAAGTGAGTAGCCTGGAGTGAGGTTTTCTTCAAGAAAGGGAAGAAAGGGCTTGAACGAGCGTTCCAGTGAAATGATGGTTGCTTTGTCCAGTCCAACTTGGAGGCCACCTTACCACTGCTGGTAAAGGTGTGGGTTTTGTGATATGACGGGTCATGACGGCCACACCGGGGTGACAGGTGAGTCTCGACTATAGCACCTCGCCGTGATTTGGTGGATGGCACGTGGGCCCGGATGCTTTGAAATGTCTCGCATGTAGATAGAGCGGCTAGTCATATAGGAGTGCTCAATATTGTGCACCGCAACCAAGGCGGAGAGGAAAACGAGAGAACTACGTAATTAATGCATGAGTTTAATTAGGGTAGTTTTTTAAAGTACGAGATACATTCCTCCAATCACAAAATGCCTTGGTTCATGAGATTTGAGATTTGAGCCCTATAAACTGGAAGGGAGGGAGTACTGCACACGGTGTAGTCTAGTCACTTGTTGAAATCTCTAGAAAGGCAAATACTCCTTTCCGGTTTACAGGGCTATACTACTCCCTCCATCTAAGTGTGTAAGTCATCTTACGAAAACCAAATAGTCCCAAAACACTTAGGCGTGGTGCATTAACTTCTACCTTGTTTCTTGTTTCTTGACATATCAACCAATAAGAGATGAGAGGTGTGCATGCTTTTAATGACTTGCAATGGCTAGTTCATTGCATGCAATGCTATTAATTAGCAAATAAACATTGGTAACCCCAGGAGGAAACGGTGCTAAGCGCGTGGACCTATGCAGAATGAGTATCAACCAATGGATAATGGAGTTTAATTGTTAAACAATAGCAATTTTGTCTCATGCAAGAGCCTGGCTAGTACTCCAAGGAACCGCACCACGCGAGCGTTCGCAACTGCCACGTTCGGGTTGCGCTTGGCTCTTCGCCTCTTCGAGAAGACGAAAAATGATGTTACTCCTACTTCTACAGTATTGAATCAACTGCTGCATGTCCGTCCACCTCGTGCGGGAGGGATAGCGTGTAGCGAAAGCTTCTACTTACTGCTCCTGCCTTTGCGTCTATGACAGGTGGGCCCAACAGGTGGTTGGCCCTCCTGTCATGCAGCCCAGCAGGTGGTTGGCCCTCCTGTCATGCAGCCAATGGCAGGTGCCGTTAAGGCACCGGAGCTCAGTCCGCGAGGGAGAGGGCGTTGTAGTAATCAAATTTCTCGGTCTTGTACGAGTTGACGCGACACATCAAAGCACTGCACTCGATATAAGTCTTTTTACACATTTCAAATGGGCTACTTCGTATGTAGGAGTAGACATATTCTGCTTCGTATGTAGTCACTTGTTGCAATCTCTAAAAAGACTTATATTTGGAAACGGAGGGAGTACAACGCATGCATGCATGCCGTGACTTTCCTTTTGGTACTTGCATGTGTTGATTTGATGCACCTTGCCAAATTTTGACTATAAATTTAACTAACCAAAATTTCGTGCATGTCACAAAAAATTACGGGGCTGTTTGGATTGTGACTATGTTTGTCTTATGTTGCCACATTATTTTTCCCACACTTGCCACACTTGCCTAACCTGAGTTGCTCAAATTGTTAGACACACTTTGGCTTGCCTAAGGGAATCTTGCCACAATTTTTGTGTCTATGACATGTGGGGTTCACTACTAATAAAAAAATCTTGTCTTAGGTGTGGCTAATAAAAAGACTTATATTTAGGAACGGAGGGAGTAGAAAATATAAATAATAATGCATGTTGGGGCAACCCACGTTTCCGCTAATTTTAGCCGTGGGCTTGTTCACAATTTTTACGAGGGGGTGGTTGTTCATTTAATGGAGGGACTTGTAGTACCAGACTTGAACGATACAAAGTGCGACCTGGCACACTGTAACACCACTTGGAACAAGCGGGTAGCTATCTCAAAAAACAATCAACAACTAAAAAAACCGTGACCTGGCATGTAGTAGTACACAATTTTAAACGATTGTTTTGATGGAGTGAAAAAGGAAAACTACCCCACTACGTATATATAGGCCGGAGCCTCTGCGCTTGCTTGCTAGGGTTGCTCTATTCACACACTCTCATCCTCTCCAGATCTAAACAAGATAGGGGTAGTAACACTGTCTCTCATCCTTCAAAAAACACTGGCTTTCTATCCTCACCGCTGGTTACAGATCCAGACGTATCCCCCTCCGCCAGTGAAGGGGAGGAGGGGCATTGTTTAGGCCGTCGTCGACAGCGAGGGAGGAGACCCACTGCCGGCCGCACCGTTATCTCTGGCCGATCACCGACGCGGGAGGTCCTCCGATCCCTTCGTCGTTGCCTGTGGGCAGATCCGGCCTCCCGCCGCCCACCTATCCACATCCTGACGACCTTCAGGTATATCTTTGTTCGAAACCGCCTTAGCTCTACTTCCCTAGCTCGCTACGTTGCTGCATGTGCATCATTTTCTACCTCTCAGCCCCTCTCGATCAGATGGTCCAACGTCACATTTTTTTCTTCTATTGTTAGAGGTAAAGCTACTTCATGGAGTCGAATCTTGTACTCCCTCCGTCCGAAAATACTTGTCATTGAAATGGATGTATCTAGATGTATTTTAGTTCTAGACACATCCATTTTGATGACAAGTAATTCCGGACGGAGGGAGTACTTGGTTCAAACAGGAAATAAAGTGGGGGTGGGGGAATTTAGTATGTACATCGGACTTGGTACAAACAGGAAGGAAAGGGGGTGAAAGTAGTACAGACTGGTCATCCAACCGGTCTCTTGGTCGAAAAGGGAAATATAGGGGTAACGCTGTACACAGTGGTATGACCGGGACTAGATTTGCTATCCACACATAGGAGTAGGTGGCTAGAGTGAACAAAAATGGGACCAACCTATATATGTTTCTTGGATGTTTGTTTCTCGGGGCAACAAACTATGAATCACCGCTTTATGCCCCTGTTTACGTACATGGTGCTGGACTGCTGGTGCACCCACTGTCCCATGCCCTTATACCAAATATTTAGGCTCCGTTCGGAATAAAGGGGCAGAAAACATAGGTCTTGATGAAAATAGAGGAATAGGAAAGGAATGTATGTATAAAACTATGGAACAGCGAACCGGAGGAAACTCTCAAGAGAATGTGTTCGGATGGACTACGAAATGTACAGATTTGTTTTTTTTAGAGTAGCATGCTTGGCAGTATGAGATGCTATTTGTTTATCCAGCTGCACAGTGACTACTTGTCCTCACCTCACGTACCACACATAGGTTGATTTTTATATTCCGGCAACACAGCACGGCAACCTGTCTAACGCATGGCAGCGAGCGCCTGCCTCGGGCTTCCGCCCAAAAAATGAGCAGCGTGTGGATGTTTCTAATCCTATGGAATCAGTACTACCAGACTAGCTTTCCTATGAAACACTATTCACCTTTCCCGTGTTCCGAACGGTTGGAAGGGAAAGAACCGTAGGAATTGTGTTCCTACGAAAATCCTGCACCAAACCTGTGAACCGAACGCAGCCTTAGCTGTTCTTAATCTAATGTCCCTGGTAAAAATGAAGCCATGCCACTGTTATAAGCCATGACAAGTTTAGCCCAATGTTTTTGCCTGTAATTGTTTGAGACTCTGACTGTTTCCTCTGTGCATTTTTGTGCAAACAGGGATATCCAATTCACCTGGTTGCTGTTGTGACCTTTTGGTGCACTGCACAAAACTCTTCTTAAAAGAAGTGACTTTTGTGCTGTTTAACTGGAATGTCAGAATGGAACAGTTGGTTCATTTTGGTGGAACTGCACAAAGGGAGATCTGTGTTCCAATCCTCATCATCCATATTGGCGCCATAACCTTCCTTTAGGTAAGAATGATATTTAATGCATGTGTTCATCTCAATTTTCCGACTGCCATGAGAAAATAATGTTGTTTTTTGCTAGTACACTTGTACTCCCTCACTGACAAAACCAATTCTGAATTAGAAGGCCAATCATGTACTTGGTTTCACCAACTGGTGAGGAGAAAGAGAAACAGAGCATGAAGAGGAAGAAGAAGAAGAATAAACAGTGCCAAGGCGATCTTGCTGAAGCCAGAGGCCTCAGTCGAGGCCATTCAAGGGCTCCGGCAACGACTACCTTACATGTGAGACGATCCTCCAGGGAGCCCTTCCACTTCTGCTGTCTCACTTAATTAATTAGGAGTACTTAAGTATCACTAATTTATTACTACCTAATTTTCCTGTTGGAGTTAAACAAATCTTTAGTAGGACCCTATGCTGAATCATGTACGTGTGTATGTTTGTCTATGGAGGTGAATCATGTGGTGGAGCAGGGAGGGAATATTATTAGTGTCATGACATAATAGTGCTATTGTTTTGCATGTCAATTTATTGCCATTGGTTCAATGAGGCAATGTTTTGCGTATTGTCCATCATGAATTTGATGCTACTGTTTGAGTAATATGCTAATGCCTTCCTATCCTTTCTCACTAAGCTAATGAAGGTTTCACCTTGTTCCTACTTGTGCAAACAGGGATCATGTTGTGCCAATCATACATTTTAGTGGAACTACACAAGACAATACAATGAACTATATCCCAGCCAGTGCTTTAACTCTGCTGGAAGTTCTTGATAATCTTTCAATATAATCTCAGCACTGGTAAACAAGAGTGATTTCAACCATACATTTGAAGTGCACAAAAATATATGCTATTGTGTGATTCCAGTGAGTGCTTTATCATCTCTTATGGGACTACATGAATAAGCTTTTTTTCTCGGGTTGGTACGGGCCTAAGGGCTTCATCCATATTAGTTTGCTGTCATCTCTATTTGTATCGTGCTACTGTCATGAGAAACTCCTTTATCTTTGCACGTTAAAGTTTTGCAACCTATGATAAATGGCAATGCTTTGAGTGTTGAGTTGAGCTAATTGGCACTGATTAAATAAACTAATACCTCTCTTTAAGCAAGACAACTATGTTGCTAACTTTACCCATTAAGATAATGAGGGTTCTTCTATTTGTTAGTGTATGTTTCATCAACTAGTCCCACTTTTACAGTAATCTCACTCTCTCAATATATGTGCCAACAGGGATGCTCGATTTTGGTGGAACTGCACAAAAACTTTGGGTGCTTCATTGCCTCGACAGCTTCCGTCCTTTCCTGTCAGTCGCTAATCTCTGCTTGCTTTCTTCCTTTGCTGTCAGTCGCTTGGCTTATCTCGGCTTCCAGTCAAAGGAAATAGTAATTGATATGCTACCTCACACAGGTTGGTACTGGTCTTTATCCTGATTATTGTGCCTGTCATATGTATTGGTAATTTGGTATTGTGCTACTGTTTGCCGATTTCATAAAGGAGTAATTTGGAGCCTGAACTCGCAGGCAAATCATTACATCGGGTGATTTCAGTAGAACTGCACAAAATGATCAGATGGACAGGTACTTATGCTGCTGCTATGTACTCCAAAGTACACTCAGACAAGCATCGATGTTGACAAGAAGTGCCTATATTCATTCGAGTATCAACCGGCGTCAACCAATTGTCAAACTCCAAGTATTAGGAGAGTGAACGCCAAAAATATTGCTTGGTGCATAGCCCAGAAAAACGCAGTCCAGTCTTTGGTCCCAACTTGTGCCTTTTGGTTATCGGCACATATGGTAGCGAACTATATGGCATGGAGTCTAAAGATTCCAGACAAGTTTGTTGACGCGTATATTCATCTGGCACTTAATCAGTCTGCACGCCAAGGATGCTCCATTTCAGTTGAACTGCACAAAAAATTTGGGTGGTTCATTTTCTCAACCGCCTCCTTTCTCGTCTGCAATGTAGAATTTTGGCGAGATATAGGACCAAGATGAGCCAGTAAACTAGTTGGATGAAAGTAGTGGCCAAGTTGCTCAAACCTCCCTCGGCACGAGGCCACTATTTGAGGATAAACCTACAAGAAAAGTTCAGATTGTCTGTGCTGCCTCTTATGTACTCGAAAGTTTACTCGTACAAGAACTAATTTTAGCAAGAAGTACCTCCGATTGAACACCATTTACCAGTCTGTACCCTAGGTAATTAAAGCTCGTCCATGGATCATATTGGCTGTGATCTCAATCATTTGGATGCATAAACATACTGAACATGTGTATATCTGAATCTTTTTGTGAATTATGTATGAATATTGTCGTGTGATCTATCAATCATTTGGATGCATAGATATGCTGAGCTTGTGTATATATGAATCTTTTGAGTTGTTGATAGTGAATGTTGGCTATGAATATGAACGTGTCCTGTGAACCTGAGTTTGATATGAATGTTTACCTTTTCTGTTGTATTTGTGTGTGAACTTGTTAGTATGCCTACTGTGGGGTATAAAACGCAGGTCTCTTATAAAAGTAATGTTGTGTCCAATTTATGTTTTCCCTTCTAACCACATTATATACATTTATATTACTACTATTATCGTTTATTTTATAGAGACTTATATGTACATTATAAAAACATCCCACGTGTTATTAACTCATAAAAGTAAATGTTTAACGGAAGTTGGCAAGGAAAATCCTGGTGATTGCGTACAAAAGCTTGCGAAGATTTTAAGGACCAATTTAATAATAACGCGCTCATTTTTATTTTGAGCAATAACTCGCTAATTTCTTAATTATATATATATATATAATGTGCCTCTCCGGTTTATTCTTTGATATTAATTGCTCCTTCTAACATAACATTATATATATAACGAGCCCACCTAATACGTGTATTTCAAGGAAGTGCAAATGGGCTGGGATTTCTTAGAAAATATAAATGGGCCTGATTGACGCGAAATTATTTGTTCACCCAGCCCAGCAACTGTACATTCTAGAAAATATGGGTTAAATATATGCCACATTTTTGCAGGCTGACATGTGGGCCAACAGGTCAAAGCCTACGCAGGGCGTTGTCAACTTGGTCAACAAATGATTGTGCCATCCACCGCCATTGGATTTATATCCAATGGCTGGCATGCACCTTCAATCTCTCGTCTTCTTCCTCCAGCGTCGCCGGGACCGCCTGGTCCGGCCTCCGGCGGCTAGCGGCTCTGCTTAGCACGCATCGCTGCGAAGCGCTACCCCACCGCCGGCTAGGCTATCCCTCCACCCCTCGACACCTCCTGTTATTCTCCACAGACTATAGCCCCACGCCGCAACAGAACTAGTTATAACCCTTCTCCTCCTCTCAATCTGCGACTCCACTGCCGCGTTTTCCCATCTCTGAGTCATTCCCGTCCGGGGCCTCGCCGTCGTCCACCGCCTCGCTGCGTTCGGTGCGGCGTGGTCAACAAACGAGAGTCATCGGAAGAGGACTGTACGTGGACAGCCTGACGGCTGGGACCCACGAGGTCCATGGTCGCACGCAAGGAAAGTTCCTCCTTATTAAGCTAAAAAAATGTTTCCTCCACCTGACAGCTGGGACCCACCGGCTGTATCTTCGCACGGAAGGAAGTGCCTCCTTGTTTTGTGAAAAAAATTATTCATCCCGTTGATAGCTGGGACCCGTCAGATTTAGTGACTGACTTGTGGGCCTACAAAGCGGGCGTGTACGCACGGCTTTGTCAACTTAATCAACAAATGATTCTAGCAGCTGGACCGTTGGATGTTAATCCAACAGCCGTGCTCCTTCTTCAACCTCTGTTCTTGCTCCTGTCTCCCGTGGGCGGCACCGCGGCTGTGCTGCCGCACACCCGAACTAGTGAAGTTTCCCACTCCTCTCCATCTGCGACTCCACTGCCCCGTCTTCCCCATCTCCGGGTCGTTCCAGTCTGGGTGCGCTCGGCACGGTGTGGTCAACATGGTCAACAACCCAGAGTCATCGGAAGATGACTGTACGTGAGAGGCTAACAGTGGGGACGCACCACGCCCATGGACGAATTGCATCCAACGGAACGCGGCGAGGTCAACGTGGTCAAGGAATGACTTCCATCGGAAGTATACTGTACGTGGAGAGTCTCAGCTGGGTCCACGGCCGCAGCAAGTAAGTGCCTCCTTATTACGCGGAAAATAATGATTCCTCCAACTGACAGCAGGGACCCACTGGACGGGCCACCGTATTTTGCAAAAAAACGTTTGCCCCTGACTGCTAGGACCCACCTGACGGGCCACCATATTTCGCGAAGAAAACGTTCCCCCCGCTGTCAGCTCGGACCCACCGGAAGTGCCTCCTTATTACGCACAAAAAAATGAATACTCCCCCGGCTAGCTAGGACCCACCTTGGTGGGACGCTGACTTGTGGGCCTATTAAGTTGACGGGGACGAAGGGCTTTGTCAACTTAGTCAATATGAACGATTCTAGCTCCAGTGACCGTACGATGTCCATCCAACGTCCGTAGTGCTTCTTCAACCTCTGGTCTTCTTGCTCCAGCCGCCCAAAGCAGCGCCGGTCGTGCCGCATGCTCCTGCCTCCCGTGGTCGGCTGTGCTGCCGCGGAGGCCTCACCGCCCCCTACTATTCCCACCGCTGGCCAGGCCCTGCGGCGACGGCAGCCTCACACCGCAGCCGAACCAGTGAACCCGCATACTCCTCTCCGTGCGGGCTTCCACTGCCGCGTCTTCCCCGGCTCCGCGTCGTCCCCTTCCTAGGCCTCGCCGTCGTCCACCGCCGTGGTGCTCTCCGCGCGGCGTGGTCAACGTGGTCAAGGAATGACTTCCATCGGAAGAGTACTGTACGTGGAGAGGCTGACAGCTGGGTCCATGGCCACAGCCCAGTTTTTTGTGATTTGCCAAGTAAGTCGCTTTGTCAGGCCTGTTGGGCTGCAAATCTTTCAAGACGAGGAGAGCTTTCATTCGGCTGGCCGAGAAAATGGCCCATCAGTAATGAGAAATGGGCTGTACATTTTTAAAACACATCAAACCAGCAATTAGTTTCAAATATCTTTTTTTTCATTTTGAGATTTTAAATTACATTAATTTTTATGCATGGAGAATTTGTTGGATTTTATATTGATATACATATATTTTTAAAATCAGTTTGAATGTGAGTCAAAATTTTGGGATTAAAAACAGTTCGGACCGCACCGAAATATGCAAAATTTCATATAATTTTTTTAACTGTGGCCACAATATGGGCTGTAATGCTAACAAAAAGAATATGGGCTCCAAAAAAACCTTAATAATTAGCAAATGGGCTGTAAATTATTAGAAATAATGGCAGATGTGCTGTATGTTGTTTTCCCCATATTTGAGGCTTTCCTAAAAAAGAGGTTGACGCACAAGCAGTGACTGTTGGATGGCCATCCAACGGCCGTCGTGCTTCTTCAATCTCTGCTCTTCCTGCTCCAGCCGCTCAAACAAGCGCCGGCGGGACTGCCTGCTCCCTCCTCCCCGCGACCGGCTCTGCTGCCGCGCAGGCCTCACCGCCCCACCGTACTCCCATCGCTGGCCTAGCCATTCCTCTACTCACCCACACCTGCTGTTATTCTCCGGCGACGGCAGACGAACCAGTAAACCCTCGTACAGTCGTACTCCCCTCCGCGTGGGAAACAACTGCCGAGTCTTCCCTACCTCCGTGTAGTTCCCTTCCTAGGCCTCGCCGCCGTCCAACGCCCTCGTGCTCTCGGCGGGGCCTGGTCAACATGGTCAACGACCGACATGCATCTGAAGTGGACTGTACGTGGAGAGGCCGACAGCTGGGTCCACGGCCGCACGCAAGGAAAAGCCTCCTTATTACGCGCAAAATAATGATTCCTCCACCTGACATCAGGGACCCACCGAAATTGCCTCTGTATTTTGCAAAAAAACATTACCGCCGCGGACAGCTTGGACCCACCAGCTATATCTTCGCACGCAAGGAAGTGCCTCCTTATTACGCACCAAAAAAATGAATACTCCCCTTGTTAGCTGGGACCTAGTATAGTGGCAGGCTGACTTGTGGGCCTACTAAGTTGACGGGGATGGAGGGCTTTGTCAACTTAGTTAATATGCACGATTCTAGCTCCATTGACCGTACGATGTCCATCGAACGGCCGTAGTGCTTCTTCAACCTCTGGTCTTCTTGCTCCAGCCGCCCAAACCAGCGCCGGTCGTGCCTCATGCTCCTGCCTCCCGTGGCCGGCTGCGATGCGGTGGAGGCCTCACTGCCCCCTACTACTCCCACCGCTGGCCAGGCCATCCCTCTACTCACCCACACCCCCTGTTATTCTGCGGCGACGGCAGCCTCACAGCGCAGCGAACCGGTGAACCCTCGTACTCCTCTACGCGTGGGCATCCACTGCCACGTCTTCCCCGACTCCGCGTCGTCCCCTTCCTAGGCCTCGCCGTCGTCCACCGCCCTGGTGCTCTCAGCGCGGCGTGGTCAACGTGGTCAAGGAACGGCTTCCATCGGACGTGGACTGTACGTGGAGAGGCTGATAGCTGGGTCCACGGCCACAGCAAGGAAGTGCCTCCTTATTACGTGCAAAATAATTATTCCTCCACCTGACAGCGGGGACCCACCGGACGGGCCACCATATTTCGCGAAAAAAACGTTTGCCCCTGACTGCTGGGACCCACCAGCTACATCTTCGCACGCAAGGAAGTGCGTCCGGGCAAAAAAACGATTCGCCCCCCTGACTGCTGGGACCCACCAGCTACATCTTCGCAGGCAAGGAAGTGCCTGACAGTCAGGACCCACCTGGTCGAAGCGTACGTAGCGTTGTCATTCTGGTCACGAACGTGTACGTACATATATACTGGTGGATGTAAAGGCGCGCACGTGTCGTAGTAGAGGCGCGCACGTAGCATGTACACGTACGTACAGCGGCCAGGGTGCAAGAAAGAAAATACGGCCATGTATGTGTACATACGGGCGGGGTCTCGAACGCCTACTCGCGCATACGTACGTCCAGGGCTCGTGTACATGGCTGGGTCGAAATAGAGAAACAGCGTCGTCGTCGTGTTCATGGGGAGGCAACGGAATGCGTCGTGTTCATCGGGAGGCAACGGAACGCGTGGGAGCCAACCGGCTGGGTCGGAACGGAATGTGTGGTCGTGTTCATCGGGAGGGCTTGGACAGAACAGGCGATGGAAACGAGGCCAGGCGTACCGCACAATGGAGGAAACGGACCTCCTACGTTCGGAATGGGGTCCTGTTGATCGGGAGGGGTGTGGCGTACCGCAAAACGGAGGAAACGGACCTCCTACGGTCGAAACGGGGGTCCTGTTGATCGGGAGGGGTGTGGCGTACCGCAAAACGGACGAAACGGACCTCCTACGGTCGAAACGGGGGTCCTGTTGATCGGGAGGGGTGTGGTGTACCGCAAATTGGATGAAACGGACCTCCTACGGTTGAGACGGGGGTCCTGTTCATCGGGAGGGGTGTGGCGTACCGCAAAACGGGACTCCACGGGATATTGTTCATCTCCACCGTCGACCTCCTCCAGCCTCCACGGGCTACCGTCGACCTCCTCCAGCCTCCACGGGCTCCTGTTCATCCAGCCTACACCGCGCGCTACTCCACCGGCTACTATTCAACCACCCCTCCACGGGCACCCCTCCACCGTCTACTGTTCATCCAGCCCTCCACACCACGGGGTCCTGTTCAACCACCCCTCCACGAGCAACCCTCCACCATCTACTGTTCATCCAGCCCTCCACCACACCACGGGGTCCTGTTCATCCAGAGGCAATGCCACCGCTCACTGTTCATCCAAACCCCCCCGCAACGCTCACTGTTCGTCCCAGAGGCAGGATCGATCGTCTTCAGTTAGCAGCAGTAGCGAAGGAATCGCTCGATCGGGTTCAGTTAACAGCCATCGATCGATCGCTCGGGTTCAGTAACGCGTAGCCTGCAGTGCAATCGCTCGGGTTCAGTTAGAGCCCAACGCCTCACTCGGGTTCAGTTAGAGCCAACGCCTCGCACACACGCGCGTACGTGTACGAGAGAAACACGCATCGCTCGGCCCCCGACCTCCCACCGTAACCGGGAACTCCCCGAAATTTTCCTCGCCCCCGCTTCTACCAAGGTTTTTTCCGTCATGGACGGCCCAAAGAATGTTATGCAGCTGCGTCTCCGGCCCGCCCAGGACGAAAAGCCCGTTTTCTGTCATGATTTTTTGTCATAGAAGTAGGAGCCCAACACATCTATGATGATACCGGGTTTTGTCACAATTATCGTCATAGAAGTGTCATATGTATGACAGAAAAACTTTTCGTTCGGCCCAAAATGTCACGGATGTGTCTTTTTTTTGTAGTGCTCATGGGCCCCTCGTGGCTCCACCGACCTACTTCTTCCTCCTATATATACCTACGTACCCCCAAACCATCAGAAGCGACCACAAAAACCTAATTCCACCGCCGCAACCTTCTGTACCCGTGAGATCCCATCTTGGGGCCTCTTCCGGCGTCCTGCCGGAGGGGGCATCGACCACGGAGGGCTTCTACATCAACACCATAGCCTCTCCGATGATGTGTGAGTAGTTTACCTCAGACCTTCGGGTCCATAGTTATTAGCTAGATGGCTTCTTCTCTCTCTTTGGATCTCAATACAAAGTTCTCCTCGATTCTCTTGGAGATCTATTCGATGTAATCTTCTTTTGCGGTGTGTTTGTCGAGATCCGATTAATTGTGGGTTTATGATCAAGATTATCTATGAACAATATTTGAATCTTCTCTGAATTCTTTTATGTATGATTGGTTATCTTTGCAAGTCTCTTCGAATTATCAGTTTGGTTCGGCCTACTAGATTGATCTTTCTTGCAATGGGAGAAGTGCTTAGCTTTGGGTTCAATCTTGCGGTGTCCTTTCCCAGTGACAGCAGGGGAAGCAAGGCACATATTGTATTGTTGCCATCGAGGATAAAAAGATGGGGTTTATATCATATTGCATGAGTTTATCCCTCTACATCATATCATCTGGCTTAAAGAATTACTCTGTTCTTATGAACTTAATACTCAAGATGCATGCTGGATAGCGATCGATGTGTGGAGTAATAGTAGTAGATGCAGAATCATTGCGGTCTACTTGTCACAGACGTGATGCCTATATACATGATCATACCTGGATATTCTCATAACTATGCTCAATCAATTGCTCGATAGTAATTTGTTCACCCAACGTATACTTATGCTATCTTGAGAGAAGCCACTAGTGCAACCTATGGCCCCCGGGTCTATTTTCCATCATATTGATCTCCCGTTATTTCCATTACTGTTTACTTTCTTTCTTTACTTTTACTCTTTATCATAAAAATACCAAAAATATTATCTTATCATCTCTATCAGATCTCACTCTCGTAAGTGACCGTGAAGGGATTGACAACCCCTTTATCGCGTTGGTTGCGAGGTTCTTATTTGTTTGTGTAGGTGCAAGGGACTTGAGAGTGACCTCCTACTGGATTGATACCTTGGTTCTCAAAAACTGAGGGAAATACTTACGCTACTTTACTGCATCACCCTTTCCTCTTCAAGGGAAAACCAACGCAGTGCTCAAGAGGTAGCACCCAGCAGGGTGTTGGAATCTTGCAGCTTGTTCTTATCATCCCTGACCCATGTCAGCACATGCTCGCCTGTGTCCAGTTGCCTTTTGGCCTCTTGTTCACCTGCCTACGCGACTTTCAGTTCCTCTTTCAGTTGATCTACTGATCCTGTCATCGAAAATGCAACAGTATTAACATTACTGCTACGTGATTATACTTTTCCTGGATGGAAGGGAACATTACCAGGCGGTGCCTCCTTGGACTTCTCCAGTTCGGCGGTAACAAAAACTAGCTGAGTCTGGCACTTTTCCAGCTCATGAGACAGCATGTTGTTCTTCTCTGTAAGTACCTGATTATACAATGATCCTTAAATAAGTTGTTTCAACTGTTTCAAGTCTCGGGGGCTACTGGTACATGATTACCAGATCTATACAATGCGTACTTACCCGCATATCTTTCAACTACTGGTCAGTGGCCCTGGTAAGCCCATCCCGAGCAGCTCGGATGTATGCATCAGTCGAGCTGAAGGCGTTGAACGCCTCTTTAGCAAATTCGGGGTCGCGAAGAGCGGCCCTCCGACGCCGATGATTCATGGCACTCTCTACTTCAGAGTTTGTGACAGATACATTATATGAATCCTCTGGAGGACAATCCGGCATTACTCCCGTGTCTGCCCCCGCCCTAGAAGCAGGGTCTGGAACCTGATTGGTGGGGGCGCGACCGACAGGCCCCTCGGACACATTCCGGCGAACGCTCTTCCTGATAAAACATAGCAGACAATGTCATGGTTTGATGTGACTGCCATAGGGCATATTTAAAGCCATACCTCTTTGAGGAAGGTTCGGCCGTGTTGTCATTTGCCTTTCTCTTTGAAGACCCGCCCGGCGTAGGAGCCGCTCTCTTCTAAGACGCCTCTGGTGCAATATGACGCATTGAGCGCCTCGCCTTTGGAGCATAAGATAGTGCGGAGGGTGGGGCATAATGAGGAAGCTCCTTCGGAGGAAATGTCTCCTGGTTACTTACATATGAGGCAGGGAGGAGGCCGGGATAATCGGCCGTGATGGCCACTTCTGTGCCATCATAACTCGCCTGGTAGAAGACTCCCTCCTTGAGCTCTACGAATATGTCCGGATCTTCTTCGAATCCGGGATCGAGGTCCCGGTTATGGTCCTCCGGCTGTGGAGCGGGGCTATGGATCCCCGCGGCGACCATCTGCCATTCCTATTTGATGGACGGGTTAATGTCGGTTAAACTTGACTCGGGGAGAGGATTGAATAAAGTGGTGGGATTAAAACTCACCCAACTAGGAGGATTGTACATGGAAAATCCCTCCTGGTGCCTAAGACGAGTGAACTCCTCTTGCTCCCCTTTATACAGATCGGCCAATGCTGCGGCTAGGGCGGTGAGGGAATCCGGACCCTTTCGTCTGCAGCGTGAGGCGTCATCTTCCCCATTGTAGTGCCACACAGGGAGCCCCCTGAATTGGAGCGGCTGAACACCTCGTGCTATGGAAGTTGCCATTACCTCGATTATTGATACTCCGGACTGGGCAAGTGTCCTTATCTTGCCCATTAATTGTTGGACTTCTGCGCCGTCTTCCTCCTCGAGGCTCCGAGGACGCCAGTTGTGGCATTTCCTCAGCGGAGCGCCGAAAAATTCGGGCAGGCCCATTCAGACTGGGTCGGGGAGAGCGACATCTTCAATATAAAACCACTCCGAGGTCCACTCTTTGGACGCCTTCTTCGGCGTGCCGGACAAGTATCCGGTCCCGGAAATGCGCCATATCTCGGCGCCGCCCACCTCGAGTACGGCTCCCTTTTGGGTACGAGGGACGAGGCAGAAAAGTTTCCTCCATAGATCAAAGTGGGCCTCGCAGCCCAGGAATAGCTCGCAAAGAGCGACAAAACCCGCGATATGCAGGATGGAGGCCGGGGTGAGGTTGTGCAGTTGGAGGCCATAGTACTCCAGGAGACCTCGGAGGAAATGTGACACCCAAAAATTTTGACTTTGTTTTATTTATTAAAATGTTGCCAGGAAATAAAACTTTTCCATTTTTGTCAAGATTTACCCTTTTGTTATTGTGGATTTTTACCTCTAGTGGAAAAGCCTTCAAAGAGTATTGTTGGACTTATATGCCCTCTTTATAAAACGATTCTTTATCAGTGGATTTAAATTTGCAAGATTTGTTTTCTCAGAGCTTTATTCTTTTAAAATGATTTCTTTTGAGTTTGGAGCCTGTTTTGCACTACAACCATTTGACAAATGCATTTAAAATTTCCACCAAAATTTGGGGATGTCATGTGATGTTTCCACATCACTTTTATGCGAAAATACCTTTTGGCCATTGGAGATTTTGAGCTCTACACCAACTTTTCCAATCTGGTCCAGTAGGCACTTTTGCACTACAACCCATTTAAATATTTCTTTAAAAATTCTTCCAAATGTTTGGGGATGTCAGTAGATGCATATAATTAAGTTTTATGCAAAAACCCAATGATGATCTTTGAAAAATTTGAGTGAACCAACCTCTTTTTCATTCTGGCCCAGTTTGGTGATTTGAACTGCAACTCTATTTTATTTTGCTCTGGTGCCCATGACCCTTTTCCTACTTGTAGCCCTCCCTTCAAAACCCTTAAGTCCAGAAGAGTGGACTCATTGGAGGTTTTGAAGTGCATGCAATAAACCCTTTTCCCTTCTGTCCAAAACCAGAGTTTTGCAAAACTTGCACTAACAAGTTTCTGGTTTTGCCCATATGATCTTGCCACCATCTTCTGCATCTAAAGAGACCCTGATCTGGAGACTTTGGCCACTCCAAGAGTTGCCTAAGTGCATTTGGCATTCTGTCGAGCACTTGGTGTGAACAGTCAGCTTGGGGCATGTTTTCTAGTTTGCACTGTGAGCTTGCTCCAATGACCCAGCAACCTTGTCCACGGAACTCCTAGCTGTCCCTATCCTAGTCCTGTTAATTGCCAGCCCCACCCTCGCGCTCTAGACCGCCCTGGCATTTCGTCGAGCATGTCCCGTGCGTGCTCTGGGCACGCCCAGAGCGCACGTTTTGCACGCGCGCGCACTGAGCCGCCGCGCCGCACTGCCGCACTCGACGCGACCCGTCCCTGGCCCCTGCTCCACCGCTGAACCGCGCACTAGCTCGCCCCCTCTCCACGCCATCTGGCGCCCTGCAGCGCCACTGGCAGAGCGCCTTGGCGGCACGCTGGCGTTGGCAGCGGCCTCTGCCATGTTCGGCGCCGCCCAAACCACACCAGCGCGCCAGCTGCCCCTGTGAATAGCTCGATCTTATCCCGAAGCTCGACGGCACGCGCTCGTCGCCGCCACGTCGCCCTGCAGCTACAGCATGGCTGTCGCCGGCGATCTTATCCCCAGCCGCCGCGGTCCAACCTCGGGCGCCTATTTAAGGGACCCCCGAGCTCGTTCAAGACCCCAGGCGACCTCCAACCTTCCCTCTAGAGCTCCCCTAGCAGTGGATCGACCCGTAGTGGCCATCTTCCTCGTCTCCGGCCAGTTTGGCCGCCGCCAAGCTCCGGTGCGATACGTCGCAACCAGCCACTCCCCCGCCCAACCAACGCCACCAATAGTTTCCCCTGGTCCTTGCGGAGCTGCCCAGCATCTCAACCTCGATCGGAGATCACCGGAGCCCAAAGCGCACTTTGCTCCCGAACCTCCGTCTGCCGCGGAGCTCGCCGCCGGTGACCTCCTCCGTCCCCACCTGCCTAGCACCCACCGAGAGGACCGCCTCGGTCTGGCCGACCCATCCCTGCCCTCAGATGCCCTCGAGGAGCCGCCGTTCGTCGCCGGCGATCGCCGGAGTTCCGCTCCCGTCGGGCAGAAAAGAGGAAGGAGAGGGAGGAACGGTCAAACCTGACTAGTGGGCCCTTGGACCCACTGTCAGTGACCCGCGCGGCCGTTCTCTCTGTTTAAGTGAAAGCGCAAAGATCTGGAGTACGTCACCTCTGCTTTGAAAGCATATTTTCCCCGAAGAGTTTTCCTTTTTCTGATTTTATTAAAACAGAGATTTGACCAAACTTTGACCAGCTATAACTTTTAAAATAAAACTCCAAATGAGTTGATTCCTTTTCCTACCTCTCCCAAATTTCACCTAGTTTATTTTAAGATTTATTTCAAAAATATTTGAGACAACTTTTGTACTGTGTTTGAAATATTTGTTATTTGGATATTTTGCAAATTAGGATTTTGGAGAAAAGGGAAAGCTTCCAAAAAAGTGCATCCCTTGCATACTCTTGAAGGCAAGCATTTCTGAACTCTGGCATAATATTTTTGTGTGGTGTTTTGATACGGTTTCGACACCACTTTGACGTGGAGTGTATGCTATTTTATGTGACGGTAAGATCATACGCATGAGTGCTTTTTGGAGATATCTTGTGGTCAGCAATGGATACGCTAGTGTTTTGGATCATCCTCGTGAGCTCCTCATGCATACCGGATGGAAGCCGGTAAAGTCGTGGTCTTGGGTAGACACGAGCTTGTCCTTAGTCCCTCGTCGAGACGAGTATGTCCGGTATGGCATGGTGAGGCTTGATGAGTGGTGATTCATTCCACTAACGGTAATTTTGTTGGAGGATACTTGTACCACCTGAGTCGGTCATAGGTCGAGTCGTGGTCAGTAGCTTCCCTATTTGTTGGTACCACCACTTGTCCCTGTCGCAGACGGGGTATGGTTCAGTAAGTTGTCAACCCCTTACCAAAGCACACACCGTATAGAGAGGCCATAGTGGAAGATACCGGAGGCCTCCGGTAGGCATGCCACTTGGTCCGGGGGCATGGGTGTTTCCGGTTGGGACCGAGAGGGGGGCACCCCTTAGAGCGCGCGAATAGAAATTTTGATCCCATGCTACGTCGAGGTTGTAGCCTCCCCACTTAGAGTTTTGCTTGGCAGGTGTTGTGGGTGATTCCAGACACCGGTGAGTTAAGCTGGTGTGTGCAGGTCAGGTGTGTTTTCAATTAAAAGGCTGTAGGCGGAATTAGTCCCGATGGACTAAGTAAATCCGTTACTTGTGGGAAAATAGTACTCCCTCTACAGAGGATATATCCTGTTGGATAGCCATGTTCTTGAGTAAAGACCACAGTCTGAGTTGAATCTAGTGACGGTATTCGGATGGAGAACGGTTTAACTAGAGCTCAGTGACGGTTTTCGGATGGAGACACGGTTAACTGGGTCATAGTAACGGTATTCGGATGGAGAACGATTTAGCTAGAACTCAGTGACGGTCTTCGGATGGAGAAACGGCTAGACTAGACTTTGGTTTATGACCTGTGACATCTGAGGATCATGCTTTAATTTTATTATTAATGTGGACTAACCATTTACATTATGTATCCTATTGAGTATCCCTGGGATGGTTCTACCTCCTGGATATTCACTGTTATTTATTCTTTTATAAGCCCTTTATGTGATGTCGCTCAGACGTCCGACGGTGGCACGCACTGTCTTTCTTTTTCTGTTATAAGCCCTTTATGTGGTGTCGCCCCGACGCCCGACTGCGGCATTATTATTCTTGCAGTTTCCTCTCGAGGAGTCATTCAGACCCTCGTTTGGCACCAGTATTATTATTACTGCGGCATCGTTAATTTATTTGCAACCTTTCGAGGAGTCATTTTTGACACTCGCTTAGTGCATTTCTTTTACTTCCGTATTGCACGTCCATATTTCTCTGCATGCCTGCATCACAGACTCGTGTTTACTTCCTGACAGACTGATCATCATAAATATTTCGGAGTATGATTATCTCCTGTTATATTATGCCCATGTTCTTAACGTTTGCGAGTACATTCAAACATACTCGCTGGCTTGTCCCTGGCTATTGTCTTGGCCAGATTTTCGAGCATGGAGATAAGCATCGCGGTGACAGCCTCGGAACCTACGTGTTGACGATAGCAGCCTCGCGAAGATAGGAGTTATCCGGGTCAGCTGTTCTTGTGGGAAATGGAGTCCCATAGACGCAGATGTATCCAACCGCTTCCGCCCTCAACCATTAGAAACCAAATGTTGTACTCCTAGGCCACAATGGTCTTGTACCACATATTTTTGTGCCTTGCTTGGAATTCTTGTATCAAGTTGGTGCCTCATCAGCTAACAGAAATCCTAGGGCTGGTGAGCACAAAGGCCGTTTTCTGGGAAATTATTATCCCAAAATTCCGGTCGTGACAGGAAAGGGTGGACTGGAAACCCGACGCCTCTTATTAAGAAGGATACGAAGCACACTCGCTCCCCCCTGGTTGGATTAGGGAAATTTTCTGCCAGGGCTTTGCCTGTAAAAGAGGTTAATCCTGCCCGGACGGGGACTAGACCCGCGGGGGGAAGGAATCCCTGCGTATGAAGCTTACTCAGCTGGTCGTGGGATACTGAACATCTCTCCCAATCGCCTTTTTCGGAGCCATGGGGGCGGGAGGAGGAACTAGGAATGCTAGCCATGCTGGAATGGTTTCTCCTAGCAAGCTCTAAGGATTTTCCGCCTTGTGTGAGATGGCATTTGAGATCCAATCTACTTAAATATATGCCTTTCTTACACGGCCAGGGTGTTATGTGCAAAAATACTCTGACCTTTCGTGTTCGCTCGACACATGGAAGCCGAAGCAATGGAGGCACAAAAGCCAATGGGAACGACATTAAATGGAAAGCCGAGTATAACTCTTCGGATCAGACGCTGTGAAGTATTCAGAGGAAGAACCCGCCTTGCAATGCCGAAGACTATCAACGCGCCGGACACATCGTCATTGAAGCCTGGTTCGGGGGCTACTGAGGGAGTCCTGGATTAAGGGGTCCTTGGGCATCCGGCCTGTGTGACATGGGCCGGACTGATGGGCCATGAAGATACAAGATAGAAGACTTCCTCCCGTGTCCGGATGGGACTCTCCTTTGCATGGAAGGCAAGCTTGGCGTTCGGATATGAAGATTCCTTCCTCTATAAAACCGACTCTGTATAACCCTAGGCCCCTCCGGTGTCTATATAAACCGGAGGGTTTAGTCAGTAGAGGCAATCACAATCATACGTGCTAGACATCTAGGGTTTAGCCATTATGATCTCGTGGTAGATCAACTCTAGTAATCCTCATATTCGTCAAGATCAATCAAGCAGGAAGTAGGGTATTACCTCCATCAAGAGGGCCCGGACCTGGATAAACATCGTGTCCCACGTCTCCTGTTACCATCGACCTTAGACACACCGTTCGGGACCCCCTACCCGAGATCTGCCGGTTTTGACACCAATAATGGAAGATCTGAACGGACGAACTTCTCAACTTCAACTCCCAGCTCGTCGTGTTCTTCATCAAGGGTAAATAAAATCTATTTTTACTGCCCTTGTTGATTCTGATGATTTCCACAAAATCTTCAAAAGGTGTTTATTCTTCAACTTCCACACTCTTAAACACCACACTTGCATCTGCTTTGATTTGTTTCTCTAAGCAATGCTTTTCTTCAAGATTCCTCAATTGTGTGGACTCTCAATCTATACAACTCTGGAACCTAAGTCAAGACTGCTTAGTGAAATTCCTCAAGACACTCCTGGTCAAATTCCTCAAACTTGTTTATTTTGAAAATCTTCTGAGAACGCATATGACCTCTCCAAATTCTTCGCACCTATACTCTGTTCACAGGTACACATGTTCGCTACTGAATCTCTAGGTTCTCAACAACTTATCTCATTTGACGTGTTCCTCAAAGACAAACTGCAGACCTCATCAGAGAATTCTATTGTTCAAAATCCTCAGCTGAAGAAAATGGCTGATGGCAAAACTCCTCTGAAGGGAGGCAAGAGACCAGAAGTGAATACTGCTTTTGAGATCCCTGATGATATCTATGCAGGATATTGCACTCCTGATGAAGCAATTCATGGCAAGGAGACAAAGAATGAGCGCAAAGTGCGCATTCAGAGGATAGAGAGAAGATGGGCACGAGAATGGAGGGAGTATAGGTATGTGACTCCCAAGTACATGAAGAAATTCGCAATACACCCTCCATGCCCAAGACCTCCATTAGCACCCGGCCAAGAAGCTGATCCACTAGCATAAAGCATGGTGAGGACTTCCCAAAAAAATGGGCAAAGCGGCAAGCTGATGTCGCTTGAAGCTACATCGGTATTTCCCCAAAGAGGAAGGGATGATGCTGCACAACGGTGGTAGGTATTTCCCTCAGATATGAAACCAAGGTTATCGAACCAGTAGGAGAACCAAGCAACACAACATAAACAACCCCTGCACACAAGTAACAACCACTCGCAACCCGACGTGTTAAAGGGGTTGTCAATCCCTTTCGACTAACGGCTCCAGAAACGGTGCGTACGGGAGAAAGTTGTAATAGATAGAATAAATAGATCGCAAATAAAATAAAGTGCAGCAAAGTATTTTTGTATTTTTTGGTTTAATAGATCTGAAAATAAATGCAAGAGAAAAGTAGATCGCAAAGGCAAATATATGAGAAAGAAGACCCGGGGGCCGTAGGTTTCACTAGTGGCCTCTCTCGAGAAAAATAGCAAACGGTGGGTAAACAAATTACTGTTGGGCAATTGATAGAACTTCGAATAATCATGACGATATCCAGGCAATGATCATTATATAGGCATCACATCCAAGATTAGTAGACCGACTCCTGCCTGCATCTACTACTATGACTGCACACATCGACCGCTATCCAGCATGCATCTGGTGTATTAAGTTCATGGAGAAACAGAGTAATGCAATAAGAATGATGACATGATGTAGACAAGATCTATCTATGTAGGGATAGACCCCATCGTTTTATCCTTAGTAGCAATGATACATACGTGTCGGTTCCCTTTCTGTCACTGGGATCAAGCACCGTAAGATCGAACCCACTACAAAGCACATCTTCAAATTGCAAGATAAATAGATCAAGTTGGCCAAACAAAACCCAAATATAGGAGAAGAAATACAAGGCTATAAGCAATCATGCATATAAGAGATCAAAGAAACTCAAATAACTTTCATGGTATTAAAAGATATAACTGATCATAAACTCAAAGTTCATCAGATCCCAACCAACACACCACAAAAAGAGTTACATCATATGGATCTCTAAGAGACCATTGTATTGAGAAACCAGCGAGAGAGAGATAGCCATCTAGCTACTAACTACGGACCCAAAGGTCTACAAAGAACTACTCACGCATCATCGGAGAGGCACCAATTGAGGTGGTGAACCCCATCCGAGATGGTGCCTAGATTGGATTTGGTGGTTCTGGACTCTGTGGCGGCTGGATAAATATTTCGTCGATGCCTCTAGGGTTTATGGAATATTGGGGTATTTATGGAGCAAAGAGGCGGTCCGGGGGGCACCCGAGGTGGGCACAACCCACCAGGGCGCGCCTGGGCCTCCCGGCGCGCCCTGGTGGGTTGTGCCCCCCCTCGGGTGATACGTCTCCAACATATCCATAATTTATGAAGTATTCATGCTATTATATTATCTGTTTTGGATGTTTATGGGCTTTACTAAACACTTTTATATTATTTTTGGGACTAACCTATTAACCGGAGGCCCAGCCCAAATTGTTGTTTTCTTGCCTATTTCAGTGTTTCGAAGAAAAGGAATATCAAATGGAGTCCAAACGGAATGAAACCTTTAGGAGAGTTATTTTTGGAACAGAAGCAATCCAGGAGACTTGGAGTAGACGTCAGGGAAGCTTCGAGGAAGCCACGAGGCAGGGAGGCGCGCCCTACCCCCATGGGCGTGCCACCCACCCTCGTGGGCCCCTCGTGGCTCCCCTGACCAACTTCTTTCGCTTATATATGTCCATATACCCTAAAAACATCAGGGAACAGAATAGATCGGGAGTTCCACCGCCGCAAGCCTCTGTAGCCACCAAAAACCAATCGGGACCCTGTTCCAGCACCTTGCCGGAGGGGGGATCCCTCACCGGTGGCCATCTTCATCATCCCGGCGCTCTCCATGACGAGGAGGGAGTAGTTCTCCCTCGGGGCTGAGGGTATGTACCAGTAGCTATGTGTTTGATCTCTCTCTCTCGTGTTATTGATTCGGCACGATCTTGATTTCTCGCGAGCTTTGCTATTATAGTTGGATCTTATGATGTTTCACCCCCTCTACTCTCTTGTAATGGATTGATTTTTCCCTTTGAAGTTATCTTATCGGATTGAGTCTTTAAGGATTTGAGAACACTTGATGTATGTCTTGTCGTGCTTATCTGTGGTGACAATGGGATATCACATGATCCACTTGATGTATGTTTTGGTTATCAACTTGCGGGTTCCGCTCATGAACCTATGCATAGGGGTTGGCACACGTTTTCGTCTTGACTCTCCGGTAGAAACTTTGGGGCACTCTTTGAAGTTCTTGTGTTGGTTGAATAGATGAATCTAAGATTGTGTGATGCATATCGTATAATCATACCCACGAATACTTGAGGTGACATTGGAGTATCTAGTTGACATTAGGGTTTGGTTGATTTTTGTCTTAAGGTGTTATTCTAGTACGAACTCTATGATAGATTGAACGGAAAGAATAGCATCGTGTTATTTTACTACAGACTCTTGAATAGATCGATCAGAAAGAATAACTTTGAGCTGGTTTCGTACCCTACAATAATCTCTTCGTTTGTTCTCCGCTATTAGTGACTTTGGAGTGACTCTTTGTTGCATGTTGAGGGATAGTTATATGATCCAATTATGTTATTATTGTTGAGAGAACTTGCACTAGTGAAAGTATGAACCCTAGGCCTTGTTTCCTAGCATTGCAATACCGTTTACGCTCACTTTTATCGCTTGCTACCTTGCTGTTTTTATATTTTCAGATTACAAATACTCATATCTACCATCCATATTGCACTTGTATCACCATCTCTTCACCGAACTAGTGCACCTATACAATTTGCCATTGTATTGGGTGTGTTGGGGACACAAGAGACATTCTTCATCCTACGCCTCCCACAGATTGATAAACCTTAGGTCATCCACTTGAGGGAAATTTGCTACTGTCCTACAAACCTCTGCACTTGGAGGCCCAACAACGTCTACAAGAAGAAGGTTGTGTAGTAGACATCAAGCTCTTTCCTGGCGCCGTTGCCGGGGAGGTGAGTGCTTGAAGGTATATCTTTAGATCTTGCAATCGAATCTTTTAGTTTCTTGTTTTATCACTAGTTTAGTCTATAAAAGAAAATTACAAAAAAAATGGAATTGAGGGTGCCTCATATGCTTCATCTTTTTAATGTCTTCCGTGAAAATAAGGATTCCGATAATTGTGCTCAATTGCTAGAGTAAGAATGCAATAAAATGTTTGGCACTAAATCTTTGAATGAGGAGCATGATTGCAATGTTGTTAGTATGAATTCCTTGAATATCCATGATGCTAATGATATGCAAAGCCACAAGCTTGGGGATGCCACGTTTGATGAAGATGATATTTTTAGTCCCCCAAGTTTGGATGAGAAAATATATTATGATGATAGCATGCCTCCTATCTATGATGATTATTGTGATGAAATGTATTATATAAAGAATAATGATAACCAAGAAACTTGTCATCATGATTTTAGTTTTCAATTGGATTATGCTTCACATGATAGTTATTTTGCTTAGTTTGCTCCCACTACTATTGATGAGAAGAAATTTGCTTATGTGGAGAGTAGTAAAATTTCTATGCTTGTGCATCATGAAAAGAATGCTTTAAATGCTGGTTATATTGTTGAATTCATTCATGATGCTACTGAAAATGATTATGAGGGAGGAACATATGCTTGTAGGAATTGCAATAATATCAAGTTTCCTCTCTATGTGCTTAAAGTTTTAAAGTTATGCTTGTTTTACCTTCCTATGCTAGTTGATTACTGTTCCCATAAGTTTTTTGCTCACAAAATCCCTATGCATAGGAAGTGGGTTATACTTAAATGTGCTAGTCATATTCTTCATGATGCTCTCTTTATGTTTCAATACTTATCTTTTATGTGAGCATCATTGAAATCATCATGCCTAGCTAGGGGCGTTAAACGATAGCGCTTGTTGGGAGGCAACCCAATTTTATTTTTGTTTCTTGCTTTTTGTTCTGTTTAGAAATAAATAATCTATCTAGCCTCTGGTTAGATGTGGTTTTATGTTTTAATTAGTATTTGTGCCAAGTAGAACCTTTGGGAAGGCTTGGGTGAAGTCTTTGCGATCTTGCTGTAAAAAACCGAAACTTTTGCGCTCACGAGATTAGCTGCCATTTTTTACTGGAGAGTGTTTTTAGGTTGATTCTTTTTGCAGATGATTAATAGACAAATTCCTCAGGTCCAAAAATTTATTTCAGAATTTTTAGAGGTTCAGAAGTATACGTTTGATACAGATTACTACAGACAGTTCTGTTTTTCACAGATTCTGTTTTCTATGTGTTGTTTGCTTATTTTTATGAATCTATTAGTAGTATCGGAGGGTATGAACCATAGAGAAGTTGGAATAAAGTATATATTACACCATATGAATTTATAATTAGTTCACAACAGTACCTAAGTGGTGATTTATTTTCTTATACTAACGGAGCTTACGAGTTTTCTGTTGAGTTTTGTGTTGTGAAGTTTTCAAGTTTTGGGTAAAGATTCGATGGACTATGGAATAAGGAGTGGCAAGAGCCTAAGCTTGGGGATGCCCAAGGCACCGCAAGGTAATATTCAAGGACAACCAAGAGCCTAAACTTGGGGATGCCCCGGATGGCATCCCCTCTTTCGTCTTCGTTCATCGGTAACTTTACTTGGAGCTATATTTTTATTCACCACATGATATGTGTTTTGCTTGGAGCGTCATTTTATTTTCTTTTGTTTTGCTTGCTGTATGAATAAAATAACAAGATCTAAAATTCTTAAATGATAGAGAGTCTTCACAAAGCTACATAATTATTTAACTACTCATTGATCTTCACTTATATCTTTTTGGAGTAGTTTGTCATTTACTCGTGTGCTTCACTTATATACTATGAGTAAATGGTTGAATGATTTGAATGTCATAAATCTGAAATTATATATGTTTCATATGCTTATCCCATGGGGAGTAATTACTTCACATATAAGAAGTAGAGGTGGTAAATTTATTGAAGGTTAGCAAACATTGTATTGGTCACTTGAACAATTCATGAAAGAATATTGAAGGAAGAGAGATTTCACATATAAACATACTATCTTGGACATCTTCTATGATTGTGAGCCCCATTAATTATTTTCAAACCTGAGCAAATTAGTTGAATTTGGACAAGGAAGACAACATAATGAGTTATGCTTGGGTATATTTGTATAGAAGTTATATTGTTATGGATCCTCTAACATGTGGTGCTTGCTATTTAGAATCCTTTGCTAGCCAAAATATCTGTACTAAGCGGGAATACTGCTTGTGCATCCAAATTCCTTGAACCAAGTTTCTTCCATGAGTGTCCACCATATCTACCTATATGCGGTATTTACCTGCCGTTCCAAGTAAATTTGCATGTGCCAAACTCTAAACCTTCAAATAATAATTTGTTTTGTATGCCCGAATCGCTCATGTAGCGACTAGGGGCTGTCAGTATCTTGGCACTGTGTCAATAGGTTAGTACCAAAAAAATGATATAAAATGATTATAAAACATCCAAGATTGATAATATAACAGCCTGGAACAATAAAAAATTATAGATACGTTGGAGACATATCACTACTAACTACGGACCCGAAGGTCTACAAAGAACTACTCACGCATCATCGGAGATGCACCAATGGAGGTGGTGAACCCCATCCGAGATGGTGTCTAGATTGGATCTGGTGGTTCTAGACTCTGCGGTGGCTGGATGAATATTTCGTCGATGCCTTTAGGGTTTCTTTAATATTGGGGTATTTATAGAGCAAAGAGGCGGTCCGGGGGGCACCCGAGGTGGGCACAACCCACCAGGGCGCGCCTGGGTCTCCTGGCGCGCCCTGGTGGGTATGCCTCCCTTGGGGCACCCCCCAGGCGCAGCCAGGGCCCGTTGTGTTCCTTCTGGCCCATAAAAATTCTCCATAAAGTTTTGGGGCATTTTGACTCCGTCTGATATTGATTTTCTGCTATGTAAAAAACATGGAAAAACAGCAACTGGCACTTGGCACTATGTCAATAGGTTAGTACCAAAAAATGATATAAAATGATTATAAAACATCCAAGATTGATAATATAACAACGTGGAACAATCAGAAATTATAGATACGTTGGAGACGTATCAGCATCCCCAAGCTTAACTCCTACTCGTCCTCGAGTAGGTAAGTGATAAAACATAATTTTTGATGTGGAATGCTGCCTAACATGTCATATCATATTTATTTTTCTTTATAGCATGGACATTTGGACTTTTAATTGTTCAAAGCAATAGTCTAGTTTTCACATGATAATTTAGATACTCAAGCATATCAAGAAGCAATCATGTCTTTCAAAATATCCACGCTAAAATAAGTTATCCCTAGCCCATCATGCTCAACCATTGATCCATTCATGAAACACACTCGAATATTAGCTACACCCAATACTTAAGTACGATCATATTGCCTCCTAGTTGGTGCTTTTATAAGAGAAGATGGAGACTCAAATTCAAAAATAAAAATTGCATAAAGTAAAAGAAAGGCCCTTCGCAGAGGGAAGTAGGGATTTGTAGAGGTGCCAGAGCTCAAAGCGAAAAACTTAGAGATAAAAACATTTTGGGAGGCGTATCCATCCCACCAACTAAAACGACTTAGATTTCCTGACACTTTCCATGCTAGATATATCATAAGCGGTTCCCAAACAGAAAATAAAGTTTATTCCTTTTTCCACCATACTTCACTTTCCATGGCTAACCGTATCCACGGGTGCCCTCCATACCAACACTTTCCAAGGAATTTACTATTTGACAACATAAAGTAAATTCATTTTTTTGCATTTCAGGACTGGGCATCCCTAATACCTTTGCCTTACTCTCATGCAATGACAAGTGAATAAACACTCATCATGAGAATAACACATCTAGCCTGGAAAATATTAGCCACCCCTCACCGCTCCGTGAGCGAAACAAACACACAAAAGAGAAGTTTATTTTGAAAATTAGAGATGGCACATGCAAATTTTCTTAGAACGGCAAAAGAACACCACATATAGGTAGATATAGTGTACTCATGTGGCAAAACTGGTTTAAAGTTTTTGGATACACAAGTAGAGATCATACTTAGTGCAAAATGAAGGCTAGCAAAAGATTGAGAAGCGACCAACCAAGAAATGGATAATCTCATAAGCAAGCATTAAGCATAAATAACATCGAATAATGCACCACAAGTAGGATATAATTTCATTGCATGACTATTGACTTTCGTACTTGCATAGGGAATCACAAACCTTAACGCCAATATTCTTACTAAAGAATAATTACTCACCAACATAACTCACATATCACATCATCATATCTCAAAACTATTACTAAGAATCAAGTTTATTTTGTCCAATGATCTTCATGAAAGTTTTTATTTTATCCTTCTTGGATATCTATCAGTTTGGAACTAATTTTCATGTGTTTCTTTTCATAAGCTCAAACAAATATAAGTGATGATCGTGAGCATATTTTTTTCTTTCTCTCAAATTAATTTAAGTGAAGCAAGAGAGAATTTCTTGAAAATTTCACTAACTCTCAAATAAATCTAAGTGAAGTAAGAGAGCATTTCTTCAAAAATACTAAACCACACTGTGCTCAAAAAGATATAAGTGAAGTACTAGAGCAAGTTCATAGCTCATAAAAATTTAAGTGAAGCATAGAGAGCAATTCTAACAAGTCATGACATAATTTTGGCTCTCTCAAATAGGTGTGTCCAGCAAGGATTGATGACTTAAAACACAAAATAAAAAAATCAAAGATTCATATCATACAAGACGCTCAAAACACATATCATGTGACGAATAAAAATATAGTTTCAAGTAAAATACCGATGGTCGTTGGAAGAAAGCGGGGATGCCAATCGGGGGCATCCCCAAGCTTAGTTGGTTGCTCATTTTTGGATAATATTTTGGGATGCCAGGGCATCCCCAAGCTTAGGCTATTCTATCCTTCCTTCATCCATCATAAGATAACCCAAAACTTGAAAACTTCAATCACACAAAACTCAACAAAACCTCCGTGAGATCCGTTAGTGTAAGAAAGCAAACCACTACTATAAGTATTGTATCAAACCAATTCATATTTTGTTTTTGTATTATATCTACTATATTCCAACTTTTCTATGGCAGAAACTCATCAAAATAAGCACACAACACAAGGAAAACAGAATCTGTCAAAACAGAATAGTCTGTAGCAATCTGACTTTGTCGAAAACTTCTGGAACTCCAAAAATTCTGAAAAAAATAGGACGACCTGAGAAATTTGTATATTAATCTTCTGCAAAAAGAATTGGTATTTTATCACGCTCTGGTAAAAATTGAGAATTGTTTTCGTGAGCACAAAAGTTTCCGTTTTTCAGCAAGATCAAACAACTATCACCCAAGAAGATCCTATCGGTTCTACTTGGCACAAACACTAATTAAAACACAAAAAAACACAATCATATCAGTAGCATAAGTGTGAAAACACTCAAGAACAGAAAGGAAAAGGCAAAAATAAATTTTATTCATGGGTTGCCTCCCAACAAGCGCTATTGTTTTATGCCCTTAGCTAGGCATAAGATTTCCACGATGCTCACACGAAAGATAATAATTGAAACACAAAGAGAGCATCATGAAACATGTGACAAACACATTTATGTCTAACATACTTCCTATGCATAGGAATTTTATAGGAAAACAAATTGTCAAGACAAGAAATATCTAGCATACGCAAAGGAGAGGAATAAAACATTGACAATCTCAACATAACGAGAGGAAATTTAATAATATGAAAATTTCTACAACCATATTTTCCTCTATCATAATAGTTATATGTAGGATCATAATCAAACTCAGTAATATAGCTACCATATAAAATTTTCTCTTCACGATCCACATGCATAAAAGTTTTATGGTCTTCAAAGATAGTGGGGTTAACATCAACTAAAGTCTTGACCTCTCCAAACCCACTTTCATCAAAAATTTCATAAGATTGAACACTCTCCAAACATTTGGGACTATTTTTACCTACAGTTGACACTCTTCCAAACCCACTCTCAAAATTATTGCAAATAACATAGTCATCATGAGGCTTAGATAAATTTTCCAGATCATAAGAAGAATCACCCCAATCACGATCATTGAAACAAATAGTGTTCATAGCAAAATTAGCATCCCCAAGCTTGGGGTTTTGCATATTATTAGCACAATACATTAATAGAATTTATAGTTAAATCATTGCAATCATGCTTTTCATTCAAGGAGCTATCATGAATCACTTCATAAATTTCTTCATCAAAATTTTCAGATTCACGAATCTCAAGCAAAACTTCATAAAGATAATCTAGTGCACTCAACTCACTAGAAATTGGTTCATAATAATTGGATCTCTTAAAAAGATTAGCAAGTGGATGAGGATCCATATCAATAAATTTCTAGCAAGCAGAGATGCAAGCAAATAGAAGACACATGGCAACACAAGCAAACAAGATATCCAACGAGAAAAAGGCGAACGAAAAAGAGGGCGAATAAAAAGGCAAATTTTTCTGAAGTGGGGGAGATGAAAACAAGAGGCAAATGGCAAATAATGTAAATTGCGAGGAGATGAGATTTGTGATTAGGAACTTGGTATATGTTGAAGATCCTCCCCGGAAACGGCGCCAGAAATTCTTTTTGATGTCGCTTGAAGCTACATCGGTATTTCCCCAAAGAGGAAGGGATGATGCAGCACAACGACAGTAGGTATTTCCCTCAGATATGAAACCAAGGTTATCGAACCAGTAGGAGAACCAAGCAACACAACGTAAACAGCCCCTGCACACAAATAACAACCACTCGCAACCCGACGTGTTAAAGGGGTTGTCAATCCCTTTCGGGTAACGGCTCCAGAAACGGTGCGCGGACAGGAGAAAGTTGTAATAGATTGAATAAATAGATAGCCAATAAAATAAAGTGCAGCAAAGTATTTTTGTATTTCTGGTTTAATAGATCTGAAAATAAATGCAAGAGAAAAGTAGATTGCAAAGGCAAATATATGAGAAAGAAGACCCGGGGGCCGTAGGTTTCACTAGTGGCTTCTCTTGAGAAAAATAGCAAACGGTAGGTAAACAAATTATTGTTGGGAAATTGATAGAACTTCGAATAATCATGACGATATCCAGGCAATGATCATTATATAGGCATCACATCCAAGATTAGTAGACTGACTCATGTCTGCATCTACTACTATTACTCCACACATCAACGGCTATCCAGCATGCATCTAGTGTATTAAGTTCATGGAGAAACGGAGTAATGCAATAAGAACGATGACATGATGTAGACAAGATCTATCTATGTAGGGATAGACCCCATCGTTTTATCCTTAGTAGCAACGCTACATACGTGTCAGTTCCCTTTCTGTCACGGGATCAAGCATCGTAAGATCGAACCCACTACAAAGCACCTCTTCCCATTGCAAGATAAATAGATCAAGTTGGCCAAACAAAACCCAAATACCGGAGAAGAAATACGAGGCTATAAGAAATCATGCATATAAGAGATCAAAGAAACTCAAATAACTTTTATGGATATAAAAAGATAGATCTGATCATAAACTCAAAGTTCATCGATCCCAACAAACACACCGCAAAAGAGTGACATCATATGGATCTCCAAGAGACCATTGTATTGAGAAACTAGCGAGAGAGAGATAGCCATCTAGCTACTTACTACGGACCCGAAGGTCTACAAAGAACTACTCATGCATCATCGGAGAGGCACCAATGGAGGTGGTGAACCCCATCCGAGATGGTGTCTAGATTGGATCTAGTGGTTCTGGACTCTGCGGCGGCTGGATGAATATTTCATCGATGCCTCTAGAGTTTCTGGAAAATTGGGGTATTTATAGAGCAAAGAGGCGGTCCTGGGGCACCCGAGGTGGGCACAACCCACCAGGGAGCGCCTGGGCCTCCTGGCGCGCCCTGGTGGGTTGTGCCTCCCTCGGGGCACCCCACAGGCCCAGCCAGGGCCCGTAGTGTTCCTTCTGGCCCATAAAAGTTCTCCATAAAGTTTCGGGGCATTTGGACTCCGTCTGATATTGATTTTCTGCGATGTAAAAAACATGGAAAAACGGCAACTAGCACTTGGCACTATGTCAATAGGTTAGTACCAAAAAATGATATAAAAATGACTATAAAATGATTATAAAACATCCAAGATTGATAATATAACAGCATGGAACAATCAAAAATTATAGATACGTTGGAGACGTATCACAAGCCAAGTTGGCCAAGATGGCCAAAGAAGCAGTGAAGAAATTTAACGAAGATTCTGCTGCTGCCGCTGCTGAGGCCTCTGCTAGTAAGCCCAAGAAGCCTGTTCACAAGTTCAGTTCCTCAGAAATGCCCTCTCGGCCAAGTTCCTCAAAGCCCTCATGGATAGTGCCTCATGCTACTTCCTCCGAAGCAGCTTCAGTCCCAACTACAAAACCTTCAGCTGCTGCTGCAAAGTCCTCGGCACCTGCGCATCTTGCCTCTTGCCAAAGGACCACTGGTATCTCTATTGCTTCAGGAGCATCCGCAAGTTCTTCAACTCCTCCTCAGTCCTCAACTGGCCCAACTTTGCTGAAGAAAAAGGCCACTACTGGACGAGGCACAAGGCCAAGTCCTCACAAGAAGCAGGTTGCCTTCGAAGTGCCGTCTAGTGAAGACGAAGTTGATGATGAAGAATTAGCTGAAATCATCAGAGACAGACAGTAGAGGGCCGCTAGAGCCAAAGGCAGTAATGTGCCTCTTCTACTGGATTCGAAGTTGATCCTTGACATCATAGACCTCTGGCACAAGGACCCTAACACTCCTATGCCTGATTTTCATCTCACACCTGGCCAAAGTCATATGTTGACGACCTTTATTGGCGAAGAAAAATGGAAGTTTGAAAAGGCCAGGCAACTGAAGAAAGATCAGTACAAAAAGGAGCGATTTCTGAAGAAGAATGTTGTCAAAATGACTCCTGATGAACTTGTGACCATGCAAACTGAGATCAAAGCACTTAGTGATGAATTTGACGCAAACCGTGCAGATTGGCTATGAGCCAAAGTCAGATTTGTCAAAATGGCGAAGGGATTTACCTCAAATGTTGCAGCTTCATCACAACATGAAATTCCTCAGGCTGAGGCATCTGCTCAGCCTACTGAAGAACATGCAAGCACAGCTGATGGCAATCATGGTGTTGAAGAAAATGAAAGCACCAGGGCTGATGAAGCAATCCCAGCCGCTGAAGAAACTGCCAGGGCAACCTCTAGTGTTGTGTCTGGAGAACAAGCCAGGCCAGTTGAAGCATCTACTACTACGCCTGAGGAACCTGAACTGCCAGGGCAACTGCATCAGTTGCGCCTAAAGATATTGCACCAATTTCCTTTGCTCCTCCTGCACAGACGACAAGTATCAATCTTCCTTCTGCATCAGAAGCGAAGAAGACCAAGGCTGCAGAGAGGGCAGCAGTGAGGAAAAGGAAAGCATTTGCATCCTCAGAGTCTTTAGCTCTGAAGAAAGTGAAGACTTTGAAGAGCTCTTATGCAAACCCCATAGATGTTGTTCCAATATCAAGCATGCCATCAAAGGAGATTGTTCCCTTTGGTGAGGAATATGTGTTTCCTAGTGAATCAGATGAAGAAGATCCCTCTGCTGCTACATCAGAGCAGTTGGATGAAGAAATTAAACTGGATAATATCCCTTCAACTCCGCTGGTATCATCGCCTATGCCTCAGTTCACAGCTGAAGAGGCAGGCGTTGAAGAAATAGATGAAGAAGATGAGGATGTGGATATTGGGTCTACAACACCGATTCTGAATGATGACTACTGGGAAAGTCATCATCCCAATTCGACCACTCCTCTGCAACAAATTCCTCAGTCCCTTGTCCAAAATGAAGAAATTCATACGGGCTCTGAAGAACGACAAGCTTCACTTCTTTCTATCCTTGAAGAAGCTCCAGCCGCTAGTGCTGAAGAAATGGAGGCCAAGGCTGCTGCTGATAACACTGCTCCTAAAATTCCATGGCCTGTGGCTCCAGAGACTATGCATCAAGAGGCTGTGAAGACTTCAACTGCTAATCTTCAGCCCAAGCCACAGAACCCTCACTCCAGGAAGCAGAAGTTGAAGGCTGATGACTTCTTTGCTGAGCATCACTTCTTCACTCACTACATCCATATGACTCTGCTCGACTTCGACGCAAGCATTTTTGGACTGCCAGCCAGATGAAATTTTATTCCTCACTGCTATTCGATAAGGACAAGATCTTTGACCATGAGCAAATTCCTCATGTGGATATGGAGTCTCTACCGTGCTTCACCCCAGTCCTCAGTGTTCTTCATGACGCTGGGCTGCTCAATTTCTGCACCGACATCTGCGATTGGAATGAAGAACTCGTTCTTCAATTCTTCGCCACACTGTACATTACTGGAAATGTTGAAGATGTCGATTCATGGGTGCTGGACTGGATGACTGAAAACACTCACTACAAAGCTTCGGCCTCTGAATTACTTCGCGTCGTCCCAGTCAGTCATCCCACTGAAGGTGCAAGGCTCATCTATGCTGAACCTTAACTCTCAGATCATCTGATGCAAGTGTTGATGAAGCCTTTGAAGCCTGGCCAAGCTCCACGGACCAAATTCCTCGTCAAGGAATTGCTCTATGTGCCAAGGACAGTGTACAGAATATTGACCAAAACCCTTAGTCTGATCAAGGGCCACAACTCTGATGAAGAAGAGGTTGTTGGCATAATGAAGAATCTGCTGTTCAATATCATTCATGGTATTCCTATCAACTATCATGATTTCTTCATGAGGACTTTGGCCAATGTAGCTCTATCACCGTTTGAGTTGAAGCCTTACGCTCCCTGGATCATGAGATTCATCAGACCAAGGTCTTCAATCAACTACAAGGCTGATTTTCAAAATCATCTCAGCTATTTGCCCCCAATTGAAGTCCTCAAAAGGACTATTTCCTCAGCTGATGAGAAGGGCAAGGCTGCTGTCATAGATGAAGGCACTCGTCCATTGGATGGACAGTTTCGCAAAGCTGCTTCTTATTCCACCAATGATGACTCTGCCACACAAGACTCTGCCGCCAAAGCTTCAAAGCAAATACCTCAAGCCACTGCTCCATGAGTGATGACTGATCGTGAGCTTCTCCTCGGTCTTCATCAGAAGGCTGATCGCAATCACGAGTGGGTCAAGCGTTAGTTTGGTTCAATTCTTCAGAACATGACGATCACGCAAAACACTGTGAAGAAGAATTACTACCTGCATGAAGTTTTTGATTGCACTTGGGTTGTATTGTCTCACCTCTACGGTGATGAAGATCTCAAGCAGATGGGCTTCAAACAGGACTTTGACTGGTCTTCGCCGCCTTCGAAGAAATTCAAGAAGGTCAAAGTTCCTCACTTAGTCGCCAGCTCTTATTCTTCATCGCGCGAGATGGATGAAGCTGAAGATTTAAACGACACCACGGCCGGCCCTACTCCAACGGATGACCCCAACAACACTGGCGCTCCTCCATCGACTTCGTGTTGATATTCTTCAGGGGCGTTAGTCCTCATTTTTCGTCACTTTTGGTCATTTGATGACAAAGGGGAAGAAATTTGAGTTAGTCTTTGAGAGTCTCTCTATATATGGGAGTTTTTTTGTTAAGTTGCAACTCTCGCTCTTCTGAAGTGTTTGATTGGATCGAGTTGTAAACTGAAGTCCTATGGTGGTCTGATACTTTTACTCTGTTTTTCTGCATGCTATTTCCTCAAGTATGTTAATGCACGCATGCTGAATTACATCAGTCACCATATTTCATCATGCATTTCAAATTCTTCATATCATATGTTAAATGCGTGTATGAATTACAACATATAGGGGGAGATCTCCATGATTCTACTCTACAATGTGCAGTTGCTATTCAAAGAAAATTCCTCACATATGCACATCTTCAGGGGGAGTTCTTCTGTATCTTGCAATCAAATTCCTCAATATCTATATTTACACTTCATATGTTTATCCCCGTTGAAAACTTAACCTATATTGTCATCAATTACCAAAAAGGGGGAGATTGTAAGTGCATCTAGTGCCCCTTAGTGATTTTAGTGTATTGCAGACTTATAGGTTAAGGAACTAATGTGTTTGTGAGTGTACATAGGTCTATAAGTCTATGAGGAGTTTGATATTTACGATGAAAGTCGACCCCTAAAAATGAAGGTCTTCAGCTGAAGACTTTGGCTTTCTGAAGACTTTGAAAGTGAAGAAATTGGTGTGACCGTGAAGACTTGATATTCATGCGAGGAATATGAAGCATGAAGACTTTTGTTTTCATAGTTTCGTTTTCCCTTTCTTGAGTCATAGGAAACACCGTACTGTTAAAGTGGGTCAAGGCAAAACTAAGGAAAAGTTTCCAAGTGATGCTCATCTCAAAGTCCTACACCTAACCAACCCTTTCGAGTGAAGCCATTGTAAATCTCATACAGTTCAGTCAATTTCTTCAGCGACAGAGACGAAGATCTTTTGGTCTCTAATGAATTTGTTCTGACTGAGGAGTTAGGAATTCGCCAGTGCGGATTGCCTACAAGTAAGGAACATGATAGCCCTGAGGAATTTGATACTCAAATATCCGATTGTTGCTGTGCTACGCGCCAGCTGTCCCAAAATATCTACCCACCTAACGGTCATATCATTGAAGGGCATTTATGTCTTATCATGTCGGGCTGCTCCCTAGGCTATAAATAACCGCCCCCTACAACCACTAGTTGGTTGGCTGCTCCGAGAGAAACTGACACTTGTCATTGAGAGCATCCCATCCTCCGAGGACTTTGAGCGAAAATCATCGAGTGAGGAAAAACCCAAATCCAAACACCTAAAAACCCAAAGTGACTCAGCATCACTGAAGATAGGGAACCGATGCTTGTTACCTTTGAGGACTGTGCATCCTCCAGACGGTTAGGCGTCATGGTCTAGAGCATCCAAGAGGAAATTGTGGATCACCGAGTGACCGAGTCTGTGAAGGTTTGGAAGTCACCTGAAGACTTACCACGAGTGATTGGGTGAGGACTGTGTGTCCGGGAATGTGTGTCCTTAGGTTTAAATACCTAGCCACTCCAACCAGACATACGACTGTCACAACAGTTGGAACTGGTCTACCAAATTATCGTCTTCACCAAGCTACTGGTTCTATTTCCTCAACCCTTTCATTTCCTCATTTCTCTATTGAAGTACTTGATCGTTACTCTTTGAAGACTTTCTCAATTTCCTCAATTCTATTTCTTCAGTCAGTTTGTCTTCAGACTGCTTATCCTGTGTTCATGCTACTTGTACTCTATGCTTGTTTTCATTTCATCATGATGATTGTGCTAATACTCTGTTATGCTTGCATCTTAGTACTTATTCTGCTGCTAAGTAGTTCGTTGCTTAGGAATTTCCTCACCCTGATATTCCTCAGTGACGAATTTGTAAAAATTGCCTATTCACCCCCCTCTAGGCGATATAACGCACTTTCAGTTTCTCGGGCAGAGAGCATTGGAGTCTGGGACGGTGGCCCTGGGTGGTGAGGTGGGTGGTGAGGTGACAGGCAGCGGTGTCTTGGCGGAAGGTGGCGCCCGCGGGTGCTGGTGGCAGGACCCTAGATATACATATACACAAGTCCCTAGATATTATTTTTAAACACTTCTTAAACCATATTTCTGCACTAATTCATGTACATGTACATATACATATGCATATACACAAGACCCTAGATATTTTTTAAACCATTTTTCTGCACATAATTCATGTACCGATAGTTCAAATTTGAATTATTTTCACTAAATGCCTATAAAATGCACTAAATGGCTTAAATATAGCAAATGAACCCTGAAAAATGCTAAATTTGAACGTGAATGATGACATGGTGTATGTCGAGTTTAAAAAAATCAAGGTCAAACGACGAAGAAAATGTCACTTATCTTTCAAACCTATCTCAAAACCATTTTTCTCGGAAAAAACTTGTACTATCAATCACACACGGTTCAACTCAGTTAGCAATGTATAACTGCTGAGTCACTCGCACATGCATAGTTTGCAAAAATTGTGTAAATAGATGTCTTGTGACGTAAATATTCTCTCGTCCCACCATCTCATTCCCCGTTCCTCCTTTCCTCTTCCCTCGCTGCCTCCAAATCCTCCTCCTTGTACACGACTCATGCCTCTGAAAGGCAAACCTCCCTCTCACGTGTAGAAGAGTATGATGTTGTTGCGGCACACACAGAAGTGGCCACGGTGGCACGCTCGGATAAGACCGTGGTAGCGGTGTCATGTGCAGGTAAGGTCGCAGCGAAATGCACAGATGAGACTGCAGTCGTAAAATAATCATGGTTAAGGCTGCTGTGACTGCGAAGGCACATGTGGATGAGGCCTTTGCTATAGATGCATGCGCAGCCTAGGTCTTGGACGAACTCAAGGTTGTGCGTGTGGTGCATGCATGGATTTGGCCGCGGACGCTTCCGCACGCGTGGATTCGGCCGTGTCCGTTGTCTTTTTCGTGCTCACCGGCAGTGTGCGGGACGAGAAGAGCAATGAATGGACCTATGCATTGTTCAAGGACATGCTCAACGTGGACAAGGATCTAGATCCTTCCTTAAGAGAAAGGATGTTGCTCAGTGCAGGGACTATTTCAACATTGCACCGACAGTCAAGACATACGACAATGATGATGAGTATCTTGTTTATGTTAATTAATTATGTTTTCTAGATAAGTATCATTTGTCTAGGTAATTTGCAACGAGATGAGCAATGTGATCCCTTGTTTACTTAATTATGTATGATAATGGACCAGAATGTGTGCAGTCATTTTTCAACTAAGGTGTTGTTTTGCGATAATTTCTCAATATCACACATTTGTACCGAACAAATAGTGACTTATGGATGCCCATACTCAATTAATGAAATCTAAAATTTTGGAGACTTCGAACTCGGGTGATTGTTGTCGCACACGATGCTTGTGTTTCAAACGTGATCGATATGTATTTTTCTCCCGAGACAATTCCCCCACTTTAACAAGCAAATTCGCCAGCCATGCCATATCCCCCATTTCCCTTCTACACCATCCTGCCTCCCAAGTCCAAACCCCCTCCTACAATTCTCCCTCATCAAGTCCTCCACCCACTTATGTCGGTCGACTCAGGTAATGCTCCCTTTGCCTCCTCAAGATCCACCCACTCCCCCTCCAAATCGCTGCATGCCATATGTACATATATGTAATAATGCCACCTGCAAAACACCATCTAGCCACCAGATACCCATCCCCTCCCCCAAAGCATCGCCACCGCCTCGGGGAGATCAAGGAGCATATGGCCGCGAAGAGGAAAATCACGGCTGCACTTAGGGATGAGGCCATGGTCGCCGCCACGTGCGCGGACCCAAAGATCCTAGAAGACCACCTTACAGCTAAGGTCACCGCATGCGAGGAATACTTAGAGCGGTTGAAAGTGCACAATAGGCATGGTCTTGCATATTTACATCTTGTTAGGGCTGGCTACGACATCGAGCTCGTCGATGATGACATCTTGCAGCGTGTTAGTGAATATTTGGAATGGGTGCCCTCCAAGTTCGATTTCTTTGATAGCACGCTTGTGGAGAGGGTTGCGGCTTTCTTGAAGGTGTGGGCTGGCTACATATCAAGCCACTCCGCCGTCAAGGCCATCAGCAGGGTCGACTACACCCGTCAAGCCCATTTTGGCTAAGTTGAAGGCCAGGTTCGTACTGTCCTAGATAGTAGGTACAGATCCACACTTCGACCCTTTTTGCGTATGGAACAATGAGATATTTCTGAAATTGGGTCAAGTGAAGAAACTAAATAAAATTATTGGAATAAACAGAAGGGTGAGCAAAATCAAACTCTTTGTTTGTGCATTATTCAAGACAACAGTGAATTTCAGGATGGTGAGAACTATATATGCAGTTTTCATTTTTCCCAATCAAAATGTATATTTACACGATAATATTGAATATTTCTGTTTTCAATAGTTTCCAAAGTAGTTCACTGGGGATTACCTCTCAAACTACATGAATCTAAACGAGGCAAGGAAAAATAAAGTATTTCACCAAGACTACCATCATGAACTCGATGTCTTCGTCAAGATGGGGAAAGATGGGCGGGCAGTCATCACAAGGGATTGGACTAAGGTTCTTAAATCCTTCCACATGGAGGAGGACATCACCTTCAACAACAACCCAAATGTCTTTCTCCTCTCTTTGTAGCGTCTATAAAGTTGTTGTTGCCAAATGTTTAATGTCAAATTGATGATGATGTATTTCTTTTAATTTAATGCTTGTAATTCTTGAGCATATGTTGATTGTATGTTTGATGATATGAAATATGCTCAGTTATGTCTACACTCAAATTGGAATGTAATTTCGGTGAATTAGCTATTAGAATAATTAAATTATAATATTAAATGCCCAGACATAACATTGCACATGGTTCCTGACAAAAAGACTCATGAGCCTCCGAACAACGCACACGCTTCTTTTAAAGCGCTCGAGCGTGATAAAAAACTTCATCGCACACATTTGTGCATCCATAATCGTGTGCAATACCGGACACATTACACATAGTTCACCCTGAAAAACCGTTTGGGAGTGATAACACCATCAGATGCGATTACTAATAAGGTAATTGTCTCGAAAAGATCGCTCATCCCAAAGGGTTTCAGTTTTTCCTACGTGTGCGATCCTTCCGGGAATCGTACACCATTCTCTTCTGCCAGCCGTTTGAAAACACCCTTCCCATAGCACGCGATTTTCTTAAAATGATGCTATGCAAACGACTAAGCTGGGCCCGTCTTACGACCGACGAGTTGCGGCCACAATGTCACGCCCAATATGCGACTCTATCCTAAAGGAACTTGAAGGTCCCACCAAGGATAGAACCGCATATTGACACGCTTTTGCAAGGTGGATATCATTACATCGTACCATTACATAATAGGTGCGGATACATACAAAGGCATACAATGCCACATGAATAGATCAAGCATCCTACATGAGAACAACATCCGACTATGGATGTAACACAAACAAAAGCTCAAACGACATCCACCCTGCTAGTCCAGGCTACCGACCACGAACCTATCCCAAGATCGACGAAGAAGAAGAAGAATTCCAAAACAAGTAAACATCGCTCTCACGTCATGATCATCACATTACCTGTACCTGCAACTGTTGTTGTAGTAATCTGTGAGCCACAAGGACTCAGCAATCCCATTACCATGGGTATCAAGACTAGCAAAGCTTAATGGGTATGGAATGGATAAATGGTGAGGTTGTAGCAAGCGACTAAGCAATGTATGGTGGCTAACTTACACTACTGCAGGATGCTGCTAACGTGACACTACGATCAAAGACCATTCGAGAAACTGTGTGTGATGCAATAATCGCAAACGGTGCTGTATGAAAACCGTCAGAAATGTGCAAAACGTTTGCGATGACGGATGCATCAAACACGGTTCATGTTTTAGTTGCATGTGCGATGAAGGGCATATGGTTCAGTTCAATGAACTTTTTGCGATGAGGAGGAACAAAAGAAACGGGCAGCCAGATGAAGGCGTGTTCGATACACAGCATATAGTTCACTCGGATGAACTATTTGTGATTAGGCAACACAAAAGAAACGGTCACCCAGATCAAAGGTGTGTGCGATATACGGCATGCGGTTCACTCGGATGAACTGTTTGCCTTGAGACATGCATGAGAACAGAAACGGTTCAACTTAACAAGATGTGTGTGATACGGGGCAAACATGTCTGTAATCAGAAATGTGTGTGAATACTGATAAGAACACAGACAGTTGCTGCTAATAAGATGTGTGTGTTGTGCGATGGGATTGCATACAGAACATCAACATATATATATACACACACTTATAAGGACATGCTTGCATAACCAAATTAAACATCCACTTACATAGGTGGCTACTACAACCATGGCATTTGCACACACCAAAGTAAACTATTACATGCATAATTACATAGGTGGCTACTACACACATGACATTTCCACACACACCAATAAAGGAAACTATATAATACATGCATGATTAACTAGCATAAACGATCATCTGATCATCATCTACTTCTTGTGACGCTTGCTCTTCTTGTGGCTCGATCCGGGCTCGTCGATTTGGGTAACGAGGCACTTCCTCGTGTCAATGATCCACCTGTGCATCTCGTAGCATGTGTACACGCTCTTGGCCGTGAACCTGAGGTGAGGTTCATCCAGTTGCCGCATCCAGGCCTTGTGCCAGGATACGGGACTTCTTCTCTAGGCATGTTGCTTCATCTTTTCATAGTAGGGGTCGAGGATGGCCGAGGCGAGTTCGACCAGGGAGTCCTGCTTCGTGCTGCCCCAGACCCTGTAGTGGTCACGGATTTCGACAAGGTTCTTGCAGGCCAAGCCCGTAACACTGAGCGCTTTTACATCGCCTTTGGTATCCACCATGGTGAACTTGTAGTCGGTGCTGTTGACAAACCTGTTGAAACGGTCGCAAGGCTCTGTGGCCATGCAGTAGTGGTAGATGAGGACATGATGGCGCACACACAACTGGGCGACGGCAACCTTCTGATCTATGCTGGGACGACCGGCGGTGTACTGGAGGTCGATGCCGACCACCTTGTACTTGTCTCCAGCAAGCAACTGCTCAACGTTGTTGATGTAGTCGTCCACCACAGTCGGGTCGATGGTGTTTACCACCGAGAGAACCGTATCCCTCGCGTGGGTCTCCACTCTATGCTTGCCGAACTCCATTGGAGCGCCGCCGGATATCCCCTCTCTATGTGTCGTCGTGGGTGTGCTTGTTGTGTTGTGGGGCGCGATCGAAAGGTTGAAGAGACTAAGGTTATAATGGCCGCGGGAATTAAAGGGGAAGCCGGACAGCCAGGAATATCGGCAGGCCCTGATGGCAGTTCTAATTTTAGCACGTAACTCCATCGTGCCACACGTAACTACATCGAGTGGCAACGCGCGCGGCGCAACCGCATGCATATGGGGCCCCCGACGTGATCATGCGCACGCCCAACCGCTAGCAGAGCGCGCGCGGAGGGACGTGAGTAGAGCGCTCCGCGGTCGCCTCAAGGAAAAGATGTCCACAAGCCGAGCGCACCAACGGACGCGAGCAGAGCGCGCCAACGGACGTGACAGAGCGCGCTGCGGCGCCTAATGGCAAGCACAGCGCGCTGCGGCGCCTAACGGTAAGCAGAGCTTGCCGAGGGACGCGAGCAAAGCACGGCAAAGTGATACGTAGCAAATAAGACGAACTGTGCGAGCGATGTTGGAGACATCAAGCACGAATCAGATTAGAGTTGCGTGTGCAATACGTGGTAGACAGTTGATCCATCAGAGCTGTTTGTGATGGAATAAGCCGTGTGTGTTGCGGGCAAACGCTTGCTAGTGTATAACCTTAAATTTAACCAAAAAAGTGTTAATGCATGTTACAAAAATTGTATAGCCGGAAACTACATTCAAATACGACTCCAACGATATAATCTATGGCGACATGCATTTCTATTTTATTAGTTAAATCCTACTTATAAACCAAGACAGGGGTATAGTAGGTAATTAAATCGCAAATGTTTTTTATTAACTGTATGTGTACGTGTCCTCTCGTCCTCCTCTCGCACGTCTTGTCACCCCGCTGCCGCAGAAGGCTTACAGCGCAAGCTTGCGCGGCGCGCGGGGGCGTTCTTTTGGCCAAACGATGGCGCCAATGAATCGTCTGTGAGCCCGTTCCCACGCAACCTCGCAGGTTCCCGCGCAAGCTTCCCGCCCGACTCGGTGAAATCCCCCAGAATCCCAATGCATACCGACCTGCTATAAAAGCCCTCACGGCCGGCGAGTCCTGCGTCCCATTTTCCCCACCCTCCGTGTAGCTTATCTCGTCTGCTTCTCCCACAATCGCCAATGGCACCGGTCCGTCGTCGTCGCTCAGCCACTCCGCCATCATCAGAGGACAGCTCCAGCTGGGAGGCTACACCGTGGCAGCGGCACAGTCCCCGGCGTAGTGTAGTGCGCGTGGCGTCCCAGTTGGGTGTGCGCGGAACACCCACCACACGCTCCGCCGCCACTGCCCGTCGGCAGCTGTTGTCGGCCGCCGTTGCCGCCACACCATCGTCGAAAGCCAGGGCCATCTCCCACTCCGCCGTCGTGGCCCGAAGGCGGGAGGTGGCCGTCGTGGCTGCCACCCCACTGCCGGCCACCGTGGCCATCACCCGCTCCGCCAGCGCGGCCCGAAGGCGGGAGGTGGTGGTCGTGGCCGCCACCCCATCGTCGGCCGCCGTGGCCGCCAGCCCACCGTCGACCGTCGGGATCATCACCCGCTCCGCCACCACCGCCCGAAGGAGGGGGCGGAGGTGGAGGCCCGCACGTGCGTCAGCGACCTTGCGCGCTACATCGAGTTCCTGCGGGAGGAGGAGGAGCGCCTCGTCGAGCACGCAAAGAGCCTTACCGCAGCCGTGGCCGCAGCACACGCCGACGCAGAGGCGAGGAATCAGGAGATCTACGAGCTGTCCGGCCGCTTCAAGAGGGATCGTCTGGAGCGGTAGTGGGCGTTCGAGCTGGCGAGCGTCGCTGAACGTGCAGTAGCGGCAGGCACCGTATTGCATTTTTCCAGCTCGTCGGTAGGCTCCTCCTCCTCCTCTGCCACTTACTGAGCGCTCTCGGCAGAGGAGAGGCTGCCGGAAGTAGCACAAAGCCCCTCCGTGGTAGTAGTAGTATTTAGGGGCTATTTTGTTCAGTTCATCTGACTATAGATGTGTGGTCGAACTGTACAACATACTTAAAATTAGCTAGTATATATAGTTGAACTAGCTATTTCAGTACGTGGTTGGCAACAATTGGGGAGAAGTTTGGTCGGTTCAGCTGTCGAGTTGAACTGTTTGTATAAATTAAGAACGACTGCTTAATCTATGAATGAAATATCTGCTTAATTACTGAATTTTAGTTACAAAAATTATATAGTGCTAATGATTTCTAGCTGCATATTTTGACAAATTGCAGTGTTACAAGGATTGACAAATGGCAACGTTACTAGATCAACAAATGTAAATCTTTCCAGTTTGACAAATGGCAACATACCCAATATGACAGATGCAAATCTTACCAAATTGTTTGTACGTGGTTGCACGCGGGTCATCCAGAACAACCGTTTGTGTTAAAGGGATGCACAAATCCTGCGCTTCTCTCACTTTGCATACGGGTGTTCTATCTAAATCGTTTGCGATCAATAGCTGCTGAAATCCTGCTCGGCACATTTTTTCTTGGCTTCCTCGAGAAGCTGTCGGTTTGCATATGGGTGTTCTAACTAAAATGTTTGCGACGAGTGTTTTATATTTAAAACGTGAATTAAACTGCGACGTGGGCGCCATTAATGGAGAGGACGCGAGCAAGGCGGGCGGCCATGGAAATCAAAGGGCTCGCTTCTCGGTGAGCCTGCGCAGCCTACAGCTCGCACGCTTCCCGGTGAGCCTACACACTCGAGGAAAGCTTGCACGCCTCTCGGTCAGCGTGCGCACCGGACGGCGCTGGCACGCCTCCCGTTCAGTCAAGGTCAAGCAGCTGTCCGCACGGCACCTCCTACAGCCATTAAAACCAAGACACGTGGCGTCACATGAATGGTTAACAGAATTTTGGATTTACTAGAATTTAGAAACTAGGCATCTCAATGTTTTGCCGGCAATCAACGGTGCCCTGGTGTTTGAAATTCAGGCCCATTTCTTGCATGGGACCTAAGAATGCACCCAAGGACACAGATTTGATTTTTCAACCAATTTATATGCACTGGAGCATGTGCATGTAGTTCAAATTTGAATTATGCACACAAATGCATTGAAAACTCAGTTAATGCATAAAAATGTCCAAACGAACCCCGAAAAATCACAAAAATTCACACAACACTCCTGTTGTTCTATGTTGACACGAGAAAAAAATTGAAAGCAATAAGAGGCAATGGATATAGTTTCGTCCCCAAAGGTGGGACGTTCCCTACCGAAAACCATCATGCTTGTTGTGAGAAGCTCCGTTTTGTGAGAAGCATATACCCAAACCTGCCCCAAATGGGACAAAATTCATACCACGACATGTTGATGCCGCTCCATGATAGCATGCCAAGTTTCATGAATTTCAGACAAGTTTTGTATTTACTAGAATTTAAAAACCAGGCATCTCAATGTTTTGCCGGCAATCAGTGGTGCCCTGGTGTTCGAAATTCATTCCCATTTCTTGCATGGGACCTAAGCATGCACCCGAGGACACAGATTTGTTTTTTCAACCGGTTTATATGCACTGGAGCATGTGCATGTAGTCCAAATTTGAATTATGCACATAAATGCATTGAAAACTCAGTTAATGCATAAAAATGTCCAAACGAACCCCGAAAAATCACAAAAATTCACACAACACTCCTGTTGTTCTATGTTGACACAAGAAAAAAAATTGAAAGCAATAAGAGGCAATGGATATAGTTTCGTCCCCAAAGGTAGGACGTTCCCTACCGAAAACCATCATGCTTGTTGTGAGAAGCTCCGGTTTGTGAGAAGCATATACCCAAACCTGCCCCCAATGGGACAAAAATTGTACCACAACATGTTGATGCCGCTCCATGATAACATGCCAAGTTTCATGAATTTCAGACGAGTTTTGGATTTACTAGAATTTAAAACCAGGCATCTCAATGTTTTGCTGGCAATCAACGGTGCCCTGGTGTTCGAAATTCATTCCCGTTTCTTGCATGGGACCTAAGCATGCACCCGAGGACACAGATTTGATTTTTTAACAAGTTTATATGCACTGGAGCATGTCCATGTAGTTCAAATTAGTATTATGCACATAAATGCATTGAAAACTTAGTTAATGCATAAAAATGTCCAAAGGAACCCCAAAAAATCACAAAAATTGACACAACACTCATGTTGTTCTAGGTTGACACGAGAAAAAATTTGAAAGCAATAAGAGGCAATGGATATAGTTTCGTCCCCAAAGGTGGGACGTTCCCTACCGAAAACCATCATGCTTGTTGTGAGAAGCTCCGGTTTGTGAGAAGCATATACCCAAACCTTCCCCAAACGGGAAAAAATTTGTACCACGGCATGTTGATGCCGCTCCATGATAGCATGCCAAGTTTCATGAATTTCAGACGAGTTTTGGATTTACTAGAATTTAAAAACCAGGCATCTCAATGTTTTGCCGGCAATCAACGGTGCCCTGATGTTCGAAATTCATTCCCATTTCTTGCATGGGACCTAAGCATGCACCCGAGGACACAGATTTGATTTTTCAACCAATTTATATGCACTGGAGCATGTGCATGTAGTTCAAATTTGAATTATGCACATAAATGCATTGTAAACTCAGTTAATGCACAAAAATGTCCAAACGAACCTCAAAAAATCAAAAAAATCCACACAACACTCCTGTTGTTCTATGTTGACACGAGAAAAAAAATTGAAAGCAATAAGAGGCAATGGATATCTTTTCGTCCCCAAAGGTGGGACATTCACTACCGAAAACCATCATGCTTGTTGTGAGAAGCTCCGGTTTGTGAGAAGCATATACCCAAACCTGCCCCAAATGGGACAAAATTTGTACCACGGCATGTTGATGCCGCTCCATGATAGCATGCCAAGATTCATGAATTTCAAACGAGTTTTGGATTTACTAGAATTTAAAAACCAGACATCTCAATGTTTTGTCGGCAATCAACGGTGCCCTGGTGTTTCAAATTCATTCCCATTTCTTGCATGGGACCTAAGCATGCACCCGAGGACACAGATTTGATTTTTCAACCAGTTTATATGCACTGGAGCATGTGCATGTAGTTCAAATTTGAATTATGCACATAAATGCATTGAAAACTCAGTTAATGCATAAAAATGTCCAAACGAACCCCGAAAAACCACAAAAATTCGCACAACACTCCTGTTGTTCTATGTTGACACTCGAAATTTTTTGAAAGCAATAAGAGGCAACGGATATCGTTTCGTCCCCAAAGGTGGCACGTTCCCTACCGAAAGCATCACGCTTGTTGTGAGAAGCTCTGGTTTGTGAGAAGCTTATACCCAAACCTGCTCCAAATGGGACAAAATTTGTACCACGGCATGTTGATGCCGCTACATGTTAGCATGCCAAGTTTCATGAATTTCAGACGAGTTTTGGATTTACTAGAATTTAAAAACCAGGCATCTCAATGTTTGCGGCCGAGTGACGGTGGTAGGGTGTGTGAAATCCATTCCCATTTCTTCCGTGGGACCTAAGCATGCAACCAAGGACACATATTTGATTTTTCAATAAGTTTTTATGCACTGGAGCATGTGCATGTAATTCATATTTGAATTATGCGCATAAAATGCCTGGAAAACAAAGTTAATGTATAAAAATGTACGAACGAACCCTGAATCATTCCAATTTTTTTGACGACACACCTATAGTTGCATGTTCACTGCAGATAAAAGTTCTAACAATTCAAACACCATCCTTTGTAGCTGTGACCCCATTACGTAATTCAAATGATCAAGACGATAAATCAAGTAGATCGCACACAATTTATTATCACCAACCATGTGAGATGGAGCACAAAATATCTTGGAGCACCGTCGGTGTATAGTAAGCCCATGGCTATCTGAATCGTTTGTGATGTTCACATATCATACACAGTTCTGAATAAGGGACCGTGTCTGATGACATTTGGCGCGCCAGTTTTTTGGCTGAAGCGATTCCAAATTTTTGGCTTCCGCGGAAATATCTACCTCCCCGCCCCCTCCCCCTTACCAAAAGCCACATTTCCCCTCTTTCCGCCTTCCTTTCCAAGTTGAAACCTTCACTCCTTGCTTGCAGCGCCACCGCCTCCTCGCCGACGACCCTCCTTCACGCTCCTCGGCCTCGCCTATCCAGGTAGGTAATCCACACCCGACCCCCATCCTCCTCCTCCTTCCACATCCCACATGCCCCTACCGCCGGTGCGAGCACGACACCTTCCACACAAATCACCGACCCCTCCACCAAATAAGCACCAGCCTAAGCCATGGTGCACGCATTATAGCCAGGACCTCAAGGAGCATTTGGCAGCGGAGAAGCAAATCACGGCCGCATGCGCGGATGAGGTCGCAATGGCTGCCATTCGTGCCAACCCCCAGATCTTGAAGGAGCACCTTGCCATTTGCTAGCTACACCGGTTATGCATGCTCGGTTTACCCGTTGCGTGTGCTGCTCCTGCCTTTCCTTCACAAATTCTAGTGAATTCTGCTATCTAATTTTACCATGCAATATGTTGCTCTAGTGTATATGTTCTATATGTCGTGCAGTGTGGTGCTCACTTATTAATTGTTTTGTTAATTAGTTGTCATCTTCAGTTAACTGTTTGGTTCAATTCTGCAAATGTGATGTTCAATTCTTCAGGCTGCAATTTTGTATTGTCTTCCATGTGAGAAATAAATCGAATTTATCTTTACAAAATTGTGGGTGCATTCTGTTATTGTATACCATGTGAGGAATAAATTGAATTTGGCTGTAGTAAATACATGATAAACAAATACAATTGCTACAATTGGCTGTAGTAACTGTTTGGTTAACTGTCTGATCTTCTATTAGGAGTATGTTATATTGTACAATGTGGTGCTCAGTTAATGTTTGGTTCACTTGTTGTGGTGTTTAGTAAACTGCTTGGTTCAATGTTATATTCTGCAATGTGGTGCTCAGTTAATGTTTGGTTCATTTGTTGTGGTGTTTAGTTAACTGCTTGGTTCAATTCTGCAATGCGATGTCCAATTGTCGTGGGTAGAATTTTGTATTGTTGTGCATGTGAGGAATAAATCAAATTTGGGTGCACTTAATACATGAGGAACATATACAAGTGCTATATTTCCTAGTTCTTAATCATGATTGGTTTGGATAAATGGGTTTTCCCTGTGGCTTGAATTAATCTAATGAATCTGCAATGTGATTATTTTTCATCAACATATTTTACTGATAGCATGCGAACCCTTACTTAACTTGATGACTAACTACCTTATATGTGTTGCAGGGAAACAATGGGAAGCACTGAGGTTTACAATCGAGGTTAGCACGTCCATGGTCCGTTGTCTAATAGCACATTATTGTGCAATTGCAAGAACCATTCTAATATTTAGGTTTTTAACAATTTGGTCTTGCACATGTAGGTCCTGCTGTCAGAGGTTTTGACCCACTGTTCGACCCTTTTTGCATATGGGGAAATGAATTGTCCATGAATATCAGTCAAGTCAAGAAACTCAGAAAGATTGTTACGATAAAGAAATTAGCGACAAAAAACAACAAGATCTTTGTCTGCACAATGAAGAAGACATCAGTTCACTACAGGATGGTACTAACTATTATACCTTGCCTTTTTTATTCCTTTGCCCCATTTCCAATATAGAGAAGATATTTATGCACATCCTTGTTTTCAGGCCTTTCCAAAGCAGTTCACTGATGATTACCTCTCAAACCACCTGTATGGTCAGGAGGCGAGGAAGGTATTCATACAACACTCACGGTTCAATATTGAAGTGTTCCTGAAGAGGATGAAGGATGGATGGTCAATCATCCACAGGCACTGGCCTAAAGTTACAAAGACCTTCAACATCAACGAAGGCTCAATATTCTCCTTCTGCTTTAGCAGTTTTCCAGATGAGATACATCTATCTATGTACCATCTATGATGCTAATTTCAAAAGGTTATAGATGTTGCATGTGAAACTTGGTCCTGGTGTAGTTGTGTAATGGGGTAGCTGAGTGCTGAAGCTATATGATGTTGTACTCTGATGTATTTTAATTATGAAAATGAAATATATTGTGCGCTTAATATGAACTGTCAATTAGATTAATAAATGGATTATGAATAATCGGATAATCAGCCTGCTAGTGGTGAATTAGCCTTCTAATTCGGTTTTGCTATTGCAAACGGTTGTTAAAAAAATACCGTGGGCGATGACCTCAGGCAATGCACACAGTTTCTAGGAATAAACCGTGTTGGATCAATGAACAATCACACATGACTTTCTCTTGAAAATTGTTTGCGTTAGGCCACCTTGCGCAAACGTTTACCACATGAAAACTGTGTGTGATGGACAACCTTTGCCACACAGTTTCTTCCACGGATCGTGTGTGATATATTCAATAACGCAAGCGATTTAACGGGAAAATTGTGTGTGATGTACCTGTGAACGGAAATGTTTTCCTTCGAGCAACTATGTGGGTTGTACATACGAACGAAAACGTTTAGCGGGGACTAACTGTGTGGGATGTACTTGCGACCGGAAACAATTTCTCCGTATAATTGTATTCTTTTAGCTCTACTATACGTATTTCCGTATTTGAGCGCTTGTCGGTCGCACACGACCTCATTTTGCCGAACGTGTGTGCCAGGAGGGCATATCCCCAACGGTTTCTGGGTCGTGTGGGAAGGAACCCCCTATCGCCCACACTCACCTGGCGACGGTTCCAGATGCCGTCGCGGAAAGGGGTTTTAAACCGTTTGTTTAGGAGCTCGTTGTACTAGTGTTACGAGTACCAGAATAAGATGAGAAACTACGCAATGGTCGCAAACTAGTAATGATCAATAAGTGATCCTGAACTACTTACGTCAAACATAACCCAACCGTGTTCTCCTCTCGAACTTTCCTGAAAAGAGATAGTCACGGTTACGCACGTGGTTGGTGTATTTTAATTGAGTTTACTTCAAGTTCACTACAACCGGATATTAACCAATTCCCATCTTCCACATAACCGCGGGCACAGCTTTCAAAAGTTTAAACCCTGCAGGGGTGTCCCAACTTAGCCCATGACAAGCTCATGATTCGCGGAGACAATCCTCCATCGCGGGACCCTCCGATCAGACTCGGAATCCCGGTGCACAAGACATTTCAACAATGGTAAAACAAGTCCAGCAAGACCTCCCGGCGTGTCGACACCCTGATAGTAGCCGCGCGTATCTCGTCTCAGGACACAACCAGATAAGTGAAGGTATAGGATCCAGATACCCCAAGTCTTTTGGTGAGTGCATCAAGCTTGCAAAGTCTGCTACTTGATGTTTGCTGTTTTCTGAGATTTAGTGATTTTTGCTAAGTCTGTAACTGTTACATTATGTTACCATGTTAACTTGATGCTACCATCAATTCCATGCATAATCTGAAGATGCCTAGTTGACATGTTTTGATGTCCACATTATGATCTATCATGCCATGTCATTTGCTGCCTCATATATGTCCTGTAGAATATGTTTTCATTGCCATGAACATGCCTAAATGATGTTCCAGTTTTCTATTAACTTCATGATGTCATGTTGTGAGCTTGTTATTAATTAATCTATCCCTCTTTTGGAGATGCTCCAATTACATGATTTGAAGTATGCTATGAGTAATTTGTCCACATGCCAAGTTCGTTAATTTTGGACTTCATTTGACCTCTGTTCCCATCTTGAAAACATATCTACTTGTTGTTGTTCCTGCCATGTTACTAAATTTCAGTCTGGGAAACTGTTATCATTTGCATTCTTGCCATGATGTTTTGAGCATGTTCTAGTGGTTTCTAGCAGTAGCTCAGTGTTCATGTTTTGTAGTGCTCTATCTGTACATGCTTGTCATGCCCTTTGATTCCATGATATATTCCTGTAGAATATACTTTTGTTGTCTCAAAGTATGCATACTGAATCTGTTTTCAGCCTTACTCTGTTTTTCACCAAGTCTGAGAATCTTTTATAACTTGCAATCTTGTCTTGATGAATGCCATTGATCTAGAGGATATATGGAGATGATTAGTAATCATGTTTTGATATGTTTAACCTAGATTTAGTGCCATACTTTTGCTTGTTATGATCTTGGACTGTAGCATGCTTGTTTTATGCCTTCAATATGTCAACATGTTATTTCTGCTCACATGTATGCCCTGTTTTTCAGTGTCATAATCTGTGTTATTAAGTTGCTTCTTGCATTGATCATATTGAATTAATCCTCATGCCTATGAACTTGAAACTTGATGTTATTTGAAGCATGTAATCTTTACTTTGAGTGCATATCATGTTTATGCCCATATGTTTCCTGTAGCATGTTGTTTCCTTGATTGCATAGTGCTTAGTTGCTGTTTTGGGCAGATTGTGTTTGAAACTTGTTCCGTGTGTATGTGCTAAACCGTGGCTCCGTTTTGAGCAAGCTCTACATGGAACTTGCTTGGTTTTGCATGTAGTTTCATCATACCTTGTTGTATCCATGTTTTGAGTGTGTTTTCTTGATGTTTGAATGCATTTTGCATCAATGCCATGTTTAACTTGTTTTGCTCATATCTTCTAGGCCGTAGCTCCGAATTAAATGAACTTAATATGTAACTTGACTAGAACGACGTGTAGATCATCATAGTGCACTTTAACTTGATTTTTAACAACTTTAACATAATGTTTTATTCTGATCTGGACCAATTACGAAAATTGCATATGAGGACTTACCAGAGTTGTTATATGTTCTTTCCGGCCTCATTTAAACTTTCTTTGATGTGTTGTTCTTATATGCATCATATCTTGCCATGAGTAGCATCATATAGCTTTGTCATGCATCATACTTGGATGAGCATCATGTCATGTTTATGTGTTGTGTGTTTACCATGTTGTTTGGTTCTTTCCGGTTGTGCTTCTTCTCGATAGTTCCTGTTTTGTTGCGATTGTGAGGATTCGTTTGACTACGTGGGATCGTCTTCTTCATGGACTCGTTCTTCTTCCTAGCGGGTTTTCAGGCAAGATGACCGTCACCTTGGATCTCACTACTATCTTTGTTATGCTAGTTGTCTCGATGCTATCGCTATGTCGCGCTACCTACCACTTGTTTATCAAGCCTCCCAAATTGCCATGATAGCCTCTAACCTTTTTACCCTTCCTAGCAAACTATTGTTTGGCTATGTTACCGCTTTGCTCTGCCCCTCTTATAGCATTGCTAGTTGCAGGTTGTTCCATGTTGGGACATGGATATCATGGGATATCACAATATATCTTATTTAATTAATGCATTTATGTTGGGGAACGTAGTAATTTCAAAAAAAATCCTACGCACACGCAACATCATGGTGATGCATAGCAACGAGAGGGGAGAGTGTTGTCCACGTACCCTCGTAGACCAAAACTGGAAGCGCTATGACAACGCGGTTGATGTAGTCGTACGTCTTCACGATCGACCAATCCTAGTACCGAACGTATGACACCTCCGCGATCTGCACACGTTCAGCTCGGTGACGTCCCACGAACTCACGATCTAGCAGAGCTTCGAGGGAGAGCTTCGTCAGCACAACGGCATGATGATGGTGATGATGAAGCTACCGGCGTAGGGCTTCGCCTAAGCACTACGACAATATGACCGAGGTGGATTATGGTGGAGGGGGGCACCGCACATGGCTAAGAGATCAATGATCAACTTGTGTGTCTATGGGGTGCCCCCCTCCCCCGTATATAAAGGAGTGGAGGAGGGGGAGGGCCGGCCCTCTACTATGGCGCGCCCTGGGGAGTCCTACTCCCACTGGGAGTAGGATTCCCCCCTTCCAAGTAGTAGGAGTAGGAGAGAAGGAAGGGGAAGAGAGAAGAGAAGGAAGGAGGGGGCGCCGCCCCTCCCCCTAGTCCAATTCGGACTAGGCCTTGGCGGGGGCGCGGCCTGCCCTAGGCCCCCTCTCTCTCTCCCCTAAAGCCCAATCAGGCCCATATACTCCCCGGCGAATTCCCGTAACTCTCTGGTACTCCGATAAATACCCGAACCACTCAGAACCTTTCCGATGTCCGAATATAGCCTTCCAATATATCGATATTTACGTCTCGAACATTTTGAGACTCCTCGTCATGTCCTTGACCTCATCCGGGACTCTGAACAACCTTCGGTACATCAAAACACATAAACTCATAATATCGATCGTCACCGAACGTTAAGCGTGCGGACCCTACGGGTTCGAGAACTATGTAGACATGACCGAGACTCATCTCCGGTCAATAACCAACAGCGGAACCTGGATGCTCATATTGGCTCCTACATATTCTGCGAAGATCTTTATCGGTCAAACCGCATAACAACATACGTTGTTCCCTTTGTCATCGGTATGTTACTTGCCCGAGATTCGATCGTCGGTATCTCAATACCTAGTTCAATCTTGTTACCGGCAAGCCTCTTTACTCGTTCTGTAATGCATCATCCCACAACCAACTCATTAGTCACATTGCTTGCAAGGCTTATAGTGATGTGCATCACCGAGAGGGCCCAGAGATACCTCTCCAACAATCGGAGTGACAAATCCTAATCTCGATCTATGCCAACTCAACAAGTACCATCGGAGACACCTGTAGAGCACCTTTATAAACACCCAGTTACGTTGTGACGTTTGGTAGCACACAAAGTGTTCCTCCGGTATTTGGGAGTTGCATAATCTCATGGTCATAGGAACATGTATAAGTCATGAAGAAAGCAATAGCAATATACTAAATGATCAAGTGCAAAGCTAACGGAATGGGTCAAGTCAATAACATCATTCTCTAATGATGTGATCCCGTTAATCAACAACTCATGTCTATGGCTAGGAAACTTAACCATCTTTGATTCAACGAGCTAGTCAAGTAGAGGCATACTAGTGACACTCTATTTGTCTATGTATCCACACATGTACTAAGTTTCCGGTTAATACAATTCTAGCATGAATAATAAACATTTATCATGAAATAAGGAAATAAATAATAACTTTATTATTGCCTCTAGGGCATATTTCCTTCAATCTATATACTTGGTAAAGGGTGGAAGGCTCGGCCTTATGCATGGTGTTTTGTTCCACTCTTGCCGCCCTAGTTTCCGTCATACCGGTGTTATGTTCCTTGATTTTGCGTCCCTAACACGGTGAAGCTTTATGGGCCCCTCTTGACAGTTCTCTTTGAATAAAACTCTTCCAGCAAGGCCCAACATTGGTTTTAACATTTGCCATAATAATACTTGAACTAAATAATTAATTGGCATAGGGCGTCATGAACCCGAGGATTCTTTTCTACATACAGGGAGGGGCCAATGCTGATGGTGTTGGTCCCAAAGTAGAGCACCGTGCGGGACCGCCCCTAGGCAACTTGGGGTATCTGGATCTTGTACGCTTCGATTATCCGGTTGTGTCCTGAGACGAGATACGTGCGGCTACTATCAGGGTGTCGACACGCCGGGAGGTCTTGCTGGACTTGCTTTACCATTGTCGAAATGTCTTGTGCACCGGGATTCCGAGTCTGATCGGAGGGTCCCGCGATGGAGGATCATCTCCGCGGATCGTGAGCTTGTCATGGGCTAAGTTGGGACACCCTTGCAGGGTTTAAACTTTCGAAAGCCGTGCCCGCGGTTATGTGGCAGATGGGAATTTGTTAATATCCGGTTGTAGTGAACTTGAAGTAAACTCAATTAAAATACACCAACCGCGTGCGTAACCGTGACTGTCTCTTTTCGGGGAAGTTCGAGAGGAGAACACGGTTGGGTTATGTTTGACATAAGTAGTTCAGGATCAGTTATTGATCATTACTAGTTTGCGACCGTTGCGTAGTTTCTCATCTTATTCTGGTACTCGTAAGTTAGCCACCATACATTGCTTAGTCGCTTGCTACAACCTCACCATTTATCCATTCCATACCCATTAAGCTTTGCTAGTCTTGATACCCATGGTAATGGGATTGCTGAGTCCTCGTGCACTACAAAAAAAAGACACAGCCGTGACATTTTGGGCCGAACGAAAAAAAATTATGTCATACTTATGACACTTCTATGACGATAATTGTGACAAAACCCGGTATCATCATAGATGTGGTGGGGTCCTACTTCTATGTCAAAAAATCATGACAAAAAAGGGCTTTTCGTCCTGGGCGGGCCGGAGACGCAGCTGCATGACATTCTTTGGGCCGTCCATGGCGGAAAAAAACCGTGGTAGAAGCGATGGCGCAGAAAATATCGGGGAGTCCCCGGTTACGGTGGGTGGTCGGGGCCGAGCGATGCGCGTTTCTCTCGTACGTACACGCGTGTGTGCGAGGCGTTGGGCTCTAACTGAACCCGAGCGATTGCACTGCAGGCTACGCGTTACTGAACCCGAGCGATCGATCGATGGCTGTTAACTGAACCCGATCGAGCGATTCATTCGCTACTGCTGCTAACTGAAGCCGATCGATGCTGCCTCTGGATGAACAGTGAGCGTTGCGGGGGGTTTTGGATGAACAGTTCCCGGTGGGGGTGGATGAACAGGACCCCGTGGTGTTGCCTCTGGATGAACAGTACCCCGATCGATCGAGCTGGTTGGCGCTGGATGAACAGGACCCCGTGGAGGGCTGGATGAACAGGACCACCCCGTCGAGGGCAGGATGAACAGTAGACGGTGGAGGGCAGGATGAACAGTAGCCCGTGGAGGGGTGGTTGAACAGGAGCCCGTGGAGAGGGCTGGTTGAACAGTAGCCGGTGGAGTAGCGCGCGGTGGAGGCTGGATGAACAAGAGCCCGTGGATGAACAGTCACAGGTGGAGGCTGGAGGAGGTCAACGGTGGATGAACAGTAGCCCGTGGAGGCTGGAGGGGGTCGACGGTGGAGATGAACAGTATCCCGTGGAGTCCCATTTTGCGGCACGCCACACCCCTCCCGATGAACAGGACCCCCGTTTCTACCGTAGCGCGCCAACACAAGTCTGTTTCCTCTGTTTTGCGGTACGCCACACCCCTCCCGATCAACAGGACCCCCGTTTCGACCGTAGGAGGTCTGTTTCCTCCATTTTGCGGTACGCCAGACCCCTCCCGATGAACAGGATCCCGTTTCAAACGTGGCCGGTCGAACACAAGGCCGTTTCCTCCGTTCTGCGGTACGCCAGGCCTCGTTTCCATCGGCTGTTCCGTCCAAGCCCTCCCGATGAACACGACGACACATTCCGTTCCGACCCAGCCGGTTGGCTCCCCATGAACACGACGACGACGCTGTTTCTCCATTCTGACCCAGCCATGTACACGAGCCATGGCCGTACGTACGCGTGAGTAGGCGTTCGAGACCCCGCCCATATGTATGTACGTGGCCGTATTTACTTTCTTGCACCCTGGCCGTTGTACGTACGTGTACATGCTACGTGCGCGCCTCTACTACGACAGGTGCACGCCTCTACATCGACCAGTATGTACGTACACGTTCGCGACCAGAATGACAACGCTACGTACGCTTCGACCAGGTGGGTCCCGACTGTCAGGCACTTCCTTGCGTGCGAAGATCTAGCTGGTGGGTCCCAGCAGTCAGGGGGCGAATCGTTTTTTTTTTTTGCCCGGATGCACTTCCTTGCGTGCGAAGATGTAGCTGGTGGGTCCCAGCAGTCAGGGGGAAACGTTTTTTTCGCGAAATACGGTGGCCCGTCTGGTGGGTCCCCGCTGTCAGGTGGAGGAATAATTACTTTGCGCGTAATAAGGAGGCACTTCCTTGCTGCGGCCGTGGACCCAGCTGTCAGCCTCTCCACGTACAGTACTCTTCCGATGGAAGTCAGTCATTGACCACGCCGCGCCGAGAGCAACAAGGCGGTGGACGACGGCGAGGCCTAGGAAGGGGACGACACGGAGCCAGGGAAGACGCTGCAGTGGATGCCCACGCGGAGAGGAGTACGAGGGTTCACTGGTTCTGCTGCGGTGTAAGGCTGCCGTCGCCGCAGAATAACAGGGGGTGTGGGTGAGTAGAGGGATGGCCTGGCCAGCGGTGGGAGTAGTAGGGCGCGGTGAGGCCTCCGCGGCATCGCAGCCGGCCACAGGAGGCAGGAGCACGAGGCACGACCGACGCTGGTTTGGGCGGCTGGAGCAAGAAGACCAGAGGTTGAAGAAGCACTACGGCCGTTGGATGGACATCGTACGGTCAATGGAGCTAGAATCGTGCATATTGACTAAGTTGACAAAGCCCTCCGTCCCCGTCAACTTAGTAGGCCCACAAGTCAGCCTCCCACTATACTGGGTCCCAGCTAGCAGGGGGAGTATTCATTTTTTTGTGCGTAATAAGGAGGCACTTCCGGTGGGTTCGAGCTGACAGCAGGGGGAACGTTTTTTCGTGAAATACTATGGCCCGTCCGGTGGGTCCCAGCAGTCAGGGGGATTTTTTTGCCAAATACGATGGCCCGTCCGGTGGGTCCCTACTGTCAGGTGGAGGAATAATTATTTTGCGCGTAATAAGGAGGCACTTCCTTGCGGCCGCGGGGGACCCAGCTGTCAGCCTCTCCACGTACAGTACTCTTCCGATGGAAGTCGTTCCTTGACCACGTTGACCACGCTGCGTTGAGAGCACCAGGGCGGTGGATGGCGGCGAGGCCTAGGAAGGGGACGACGCGGAGCCGGGGAAGACGCGGCAGTGGAAGCCCGCGCGGAGAGGAGTACAAGGATTCACTGGTTCGGCTGTGGTGTGAGGCTGTCGTTGCCGCAGGGCCTGGCCAGCGGTGGGAATAGTAGGGGCGATGAGGCCTCCGCGGCAGCACAGCCGGCCACGAGAGGCAGGAGCATGCGGCACGACCGGCGCTGCTTTGGGAGGCTGGAGCAACAAGACCAGAGGTTGAAGAAGCACTACGGCCGTTGGATGGACATCGTACAGTCACTGGAGCTAGAATCGGTCATATTGACTAAGTTGACAAAGCACTCCGTCCCCGTCAATTTAGTAGGCCCACAAGTCAGCCTCCCACCAAGGTGGGTCCCAACCAGCAGGGGGAGTATTCATTTTTTTGTGCGTAATAAGGAGGCACTTCCGCTGGGTCCAAGCTGACAACGGGGGGAACGTTTTTTCGCGCAATACGGTGGCCCGTCCGGTGGGTCCCAGCAGTCAGGGGGGAAACATTTTTTCGTGAAATATGGTGGCCCATCCGGTGGGTCCCTGCTGTCAGGTGGAGGAATCATTATTTTCCGTGTAATAAGGAGGCACTTCCTTGCTGCCGTCGTGGACCCAGCTGTCAGCCTCTCCACATACAGTCCACGTCCGGTGGAAGCCGTTCCTTGACCACGTTGACCACGCCACGTTCCGTTGCATGCATGCATCCATGGGCGTGGTGCGTCCCCACTGTCAGCCTCTCACGTACAGTCATCTTCCGATGACTGTCGGTTGTTGACCACACCGTGCCGAGCGCACCAAAGGCCGGTGGACGACGGCGAGGCCCCAGACTGGAATGACCCAGAGATGGGGAAGATGGGGCAGTGGAGTCACAGATGGAGAGGAGTGGGAAACTTGACTGGTTCGGGTGCGCGGCAGCACAGCCGCGGTGCTGCCCACGAGAGACAGGAGCAAGAACAGAGGTTGAAGAAGGAGCACGGCTGTTGGATTAACATCCAACGGTCTAGCTGCTAGAATCATTTGTTGATTAAGTTGACAAAGCCCTACGTACACGTCCGCTTAGTAGGCCCACAAGTCAGCCACCAAATCTGACGGGTCCCAGTTGTCAATGGAAGGAATAATTTTTTTCGCATAACAAGGAGGCACTTCCTTCCGTGCGAAGATACAGCCGGTGGGTCCCAGCTGTCAGGTGGAGGAAACATTTTTTCAGCTTAATAAGGAGGAACTTTCCTTGCGTGCGACCATGGACCTCGTGGGTCCCAGCCGTCAGGCTCTCCATGTACAGTCCTCTTCCGATGACTCTCGTTTGTTGACCACGCCGCACCGAGCGCAGCAAGGCGGTGGACTACGGCGAGGCCCCGCACGGGAACGACTCGGAGATGGGAAGACGCGGCAGTGGAGTCGCAGATTGAGTGGAGGAGAAGGGTTATAACTGGTTCTGGTGCGGCATGGGGCTGCAGTCGGTGGAGAATAACGGAGGTGTGGAGGGGTGGAGGGATAGCCTGGCCGGCGGTGGGGTAGCGCTTCGCAGCGATGCGTGCTAAGCAGAGCCGCTAGCCGCCGGAGGCCGGACCAGGCGGTCCCGGCGATGCTGGAGGAAGAAGACGAGAGATTGAAGGTGCATGCCGACCAAGTTGACAACGCCCTGCGTAGGCTTTGACCTATTGGCCCACATGTCAGCCTGCAAAAATGTGGCATATATTTAACCCATGTTTTCTAGAATGTACAGTCCATTTGCTGGGTGGGTGAACAAATAATTTCGTGTCAATGCGGTCCATTTATATTATCTAAGAAATCCCAGCCCATTTGCACTTCCTTCAAATACACGAATTAGCTGGGCTCGTTATATATATAATGTTATGTTAGAAGGAGCAATTAATATCAAAAATAAACCGGAGAGGCACATTTTTATATACATATTTAACAAATTAGTGAGTTATTGCTCAAAATAAAAATGAGCGCATTATTATTACATTGGTCCTTAAAATCTTCGCAAACTTTTGTACGCAATCACCAGGATTTTCCTTGCCTGTGAGTCAAAAACAACCAGGATTTTCCTTGCCAACTTCTGTTAAACATTTACTTTTATAAGTTAATAACACGTGGGATGTTTTTATAATGTATATATAAGTCTCTATAAAATATACGATAATAGTAATAATATAAATATATATAATGTGGTTAAAAAAATACATTGGGCTGCCGATCTTTAAGAAAAAGCCCATAGGCCGGTATGGACCTCAAATAATAAGTTGAAACCACTGTCACCGTATGTCGTGGGCTATGCATGCTAAAATACAAAACCTAGGCCTAGCTGATACTTGTTCGCCCTCTGGAAAAAAATGATGCCTGATCCCCGAGTAAACTGGATTATAGAGGGGGCCGGCGGAACGACTGAAGAAGCACATCAGGAGCGATTTTTTTTCTTCAGTGGATGGCTCTCGATGGCGTTTTTTACTTGCCTCTGCACCATACAACTTGTATTTTTAGCCTCCCAGTCTGTGGTGGACCAGCAGCCCATTTGCTGGGCGGGCCAACCTACAGAAACCAGCACTCAATTTTTCATCAAGCCCCAAAAACAACGCAGTACTATGTTTGTTTTGAGGCCGAAAACATTACGGCATGGGTTGAGCGGGGGAGGGGGCAAGACAGAGCAAAAGGATTAAAAAGAGCTGATGCGCCATTGCTACCCTAACAAAGCAGGTGAAATTCTTCTCGGGAAGAAGGTGTGCCGTTGACACCCACACGTCACATACCCCACAGTAGGCATACTAAAAAGTTCACACACAAGCACAACAGAAAAGGTAAACATTCGTATCAAACTCAGGTTCACAGGACACGCTCATATTCATAGCCAACATTCACTATCAACAACTCAAAAGATTCATATATACACAAGTTCAGCATGTCTATGGATCCAAATGATTGATAGATCACACAACAATATTCATAGATAATTCACAAAAAGATTCAGATATACACAAGTCAGTATGTTTATGCATCCAAATGATTGAGATCAGAGTCAATATGATCCATGGACGAACTTTAATTACCTAGGGTACAGACTGGTAAATGGTGTTCAGTCGGAGGTACTTCTTGCTAAAATTAATGCTTGTACGAGTAACCTTTCGAGTACATAAGAGGCAGCATAGACAATCTGAACTTTGCTTGTAGGTTTATCCTCAAATAGTGGCCTCGTGCCGAGGGAGGTTTGAGCAACTTGGCCACTACTTTCATCCAACTAGTTTACTAGCTCATCTTGGTCCTGTAGCTCGCCAAAATTCTACATTGCAGACTGGTAAATGGTGTTCGGTCGGAGGTACTTCTTGCTAAAATTAATGCTTGTACGAGTAAACTTTCGAGTACATAAGAGGCAGCACAGGCAATCTGAACTTTTCTTGTAGGTTTATCCTCGAATAGTGGCCTCGTGCCGAGGGAGGTTTGAGCAACTTGGCCACTACTTTCATCCAACTAGTTTACTGGCTCACTTTGGTCCTGTAGCTCGCCAAAATTCTACATTCCAGACGAGAAAGGAGGCAGTTGAGAAAATGAACCACCCAAATTTTTTGTGCAGTTCAACTGAAATGGAGCATCCCTGGCATGCAGACTGATTAAGTGCTAGATGAATATACGCGTCAACCAACTTGCCTGGAATCTTTAGACTCCATGCCATACAGTTCGCTACCATATCTGCCGATAACCAAAAGGCACAAGTTGGGACCAAAGACTGGACTGTGTTTTTCTGGGCTATGCGCCAAGCAATATTTTTAGTGTTCACTCTCCTAATACTTGGAGTTTGACAACTGGTTGACGCCGGTTGATACTCGAATGAATATAGGCACTTCTTGTCAACATCGATGCTTGTCTGAGTGAACTTTGGAGTACATAGCAGCAGCATAAGTATCTGTCCATCTGATCTTTTTGTGCAGTTCTATTGAAATCACCCAATGCAATGATTTGCCTGCGAGTTCAGGCTCCAAGTTACTCCTTTATAAAATCGGCAAATAGTAGCACAATACCAAATTACCAATACATGACAAGCACAATAATCAGGATAAAGACCAGTACCAACCTGTGTGAGGTAGCATATAAATTACATTTTCCTTTGACTGGAAGCCGAGATAAGCCAAGCGACTGACAGCAAAGGAAGAAAGCAGGCTCAACTTAGCGACTGACAGGAAAGGACGGAAGATGTCAAGGCAATGAAGCACCCAAAGTTTTTGTGCAGTTCCACCAAAATCGAGCATCCCTGTTGGCACATATATTGAGAGAGTGAGATTACTGTAATAGTGGGACTAGTTGATGAAACATACACTAACAAATAGAAGCACCCTCATTATCTTAATCGGTAAAGTTAGCAACATAGTAGTCTTGCTTAAAGAGAGTTATTAGTTTATTTAATCAGTGCCAATTAGCTCAACACTCAAAGCATTTCCATGTATCATAGGTTGCAAAACTTTAACGTGCAAAGATAAAGGAGTTTCTCATGACAGTAGCACGATACAAATAGAGATGACAGCAAACTAATATGGATGAAGGCCTTAGGCCCGTACCAACCTGAGGAAAAAAGCTTATTCATGTAGTCCCATAAGAGATGATAAAGCAATCACTGGAATCACTCAATAGTATATATTTTTGTGCACTTCAAATGTATGGTTGAAATCACTCTTGTTTACCAGTGCTGAGATTATATCGAAAGATTATCAAGAACTTCCAGCAGAATTAAAGCACAGGCTAGGATACAGTTCATTGTATTGTCTTGTGTAGCTCCACTAAAATGTATGATTGGCACAACATGATCCCTGTTTGCACAAGTAGGAACAAGGTGAAACCTTCATTAGCTTAGTGAGAAAGGATAGAAAGACATTAGCATATTACTCTAACAGTAGCATCAAATTCATGATGGACAATACGCAAAACGTTGCCTCATTGAACCAATGGCAATAAATTGACATGCAAAACAATAGCACTATTATGTCATGACACTAATAATATTCCCTCCCTGCTCCACCACATGATTCACCTCCATAGACAAACATACACACGTACATGATTCAGCATAGGGTGCTACTAAAGATTTGTTTAACTCCGACAGGAAAATTAGGCAGCAATAAATTAGTGGTACTTAAGTACTCCTAATTAATTAAGTGAGACAGCAGAAGTGGAAGGGCTCCCTGGAGGATCGTCTCACATGTAAGGTAGTCATTACCGGAGCCCTTGAATGGCCTCGACTGAGGCCTCTGGCTTCAGCAAGATCGCCTTGGCACTGTTTATTCTTCTTCTTCCTCTTCATGCTCTGTTTCTCATTCTCCTCACCAGTTGGTGAAACCAAGTACATGATTGGCCTTCTATTTCAGAATTGGTTTTGTCAGTGAGGGAGTACAAGTGTACTAGTAAAAATAGCATTATTTTCTCATGGCAATCACAAAATAGAGATGAACACATGCATTAAATATCATTCTTACCTAAAGGAAGGTTAGCCAATATGGATGATGAGGATTGGAACACAAATCTCCCTTTGTGCAGTTCCACCAAAATGAACCAACTGTTTCATTCTGACATTCCAGTTAAACAGCACAAAAGTTACTTCTTTTAAGAAGAGTTTTGTGCAGTGCACCAAAAGGTCACAATAGCAACCAGGTGAAATGGATATCCCTGATTACACAAAAAGCTACAGAGGAAACAGTCAGAGTCTCAAACAATTACAGGCAAAAACATTTGGCTAAACTTGTCATGGCTTATAACAGTGGCATGGCTTCATTTTTACCAGGGGCATTAGATTAAGAACAACTAAATATTTGGTATAAGGGCATGGGACAGTGGGTGCACCAGCAGTCCAGCACCATGTACCTAAACAGGGGCATAAAGTGGTGATTCATAGTTTGTTGCCCCGAGAAACAAACATCCAAGAAACATATTTGGTTTGGTACCATTTTTGTTCACTCTAGCCACCTACTCCTATGTGTGGATAGCAAATCTAGTCCTGGTCATACCACTGTGTTCAGCGTTACCCCTATATTTCCCTTTTCGACCAAGAGACCGGTTGGATGACCAGTCTGTACTACTTTCACCCCCTTTCCTTCCTGTTTGTACCAAGTCCGATGTACTACATACTAAATTCCCCCACCCCCACTTTATTTCTTGTTTGAACCAAGTACAAGATTCGACTCCATGAAGTAGCTTTACCTGTAACAATAGAAAAAAATAGGTGACGTTGGGATTCACATGCAGCGACGTAGCAAGCTGAAAGTAGAGCTAAGGCGGTTTCGAACGTAGATATACCTGAAGGTCGTCGGGATGTGGATAGGTGGGCGGCGGGAGGCCGGATCTGCCCACACTAGGGAAACGACGAAGGGATCGGAGGACCTCCCGCGCCGGCGCTCGGCCAGAGATAACGGTGCGGTCGGCAGTGGGTCTCCTCCCTCGCTGTCGATGACGGCCTAAACGCTGCCCCTCCTCCCCTTCACTGGCGGAGGGGGATACGTCTGGATCTGTAACCAGCGGTGAGGATAGAAAGACAGTGTTTTTTGAAGGGAGAAAGACAGTGTTACCACCCCTATCTTGTTTAGATCTGGAGAGGATGAGAGTGTGTGAATAGAGCAACCCTAGCACGCAAGTGCGGAGGCTCCGGCCTATATATACGTAGTGGGGTAGTTTTCCTTTTTCACTCCATCAAAACAATCGTTTAAAATTGTGTACTACGTGCCAGGTTGCCGTTTTTTTAGTTGTTGATTGTTTTTTGAGATAGCTACCCGCTTGTTCCAAGTGGTGTTACGGTGTGCCAGGTCGCACTTTGTATCGTTCAAGTCTGGTACAAGTCCCTCCATTAAATGAACAACCACCCCCTCGTAAAAATTGTGAACAAGCCCACGGCTAAAATTATCGGAAACGTGGGTTGCCCCAACATGCATTATTATTTATTTTCTACCCCCTCCGTTCCTAAATATAAGTCTTTTTTATTAGCCAATCCTAAGACAAGAAATTTTTTTATTAGCAGTGAACCCCACATGTCATAGACACAAAAAGTGTGGCAAGATTCCCTTAGGCAAGCCAAAGTGTGTCTAACAATTTGAGCAACTCAAGTTAGGCAAGTGTGGCAAGTGTGGGAAAAATAATGTGGCAACATAAGACAAACATAGTCACAATCCAAACAGCCCCGTAATTTTTTGTGACATGCATGAAAATTTGGTTAGTTAAATTTATAGTCAAAATTTGGCAAGGTGCATCAAATCAACACATGCAAGTATCAAAAGGGAAGTCACGGCATGCATGCATGCGTTGTACTCCCTCCGTTTCCAAATATAAGTCTTTTTAGAGATTGCAACAAGTGACTACATACGAAGCAAAATATGTCTACATACATCCATATGTAGTACTCCATTTGAAATGTCTAAAAAGACTTATATCGAGTGCAGTGCTTTGATGTGTCGCGTCAACTCGTACAAGACCGAAAAGTTTGATTACTACAACGCCATCTCCCTCGTGGACTGAGCTCCGGTGCCTTAACTGCACCTGCCTTTAGTTGCATGACAGGTGGGCCAACCACCTGTTGGGCCCACCTGTCATAGACGCAAAGGCAGGAGCAGTAAGTCAATGAAGTTGCGTCCCTCCCTCGCGCATGAGCGTGGTAGCTGGCAGGACTAGTAGGAGCTTTCGCTACATGCTTCTTGACGGTGGCGAACTTGCGAATGGAGTTGACCATCATGTCGTCCATGCGAGAGGCGAAGCCGGCGTCGGCGAGGGCTACGACGCCGGCGGTCACCAGCACCGTCTGGAAACGTTGTGCGGTGCGGGGCAGCAGGCCGGCGCCTTGGATGATTTGGCACAGCCAACTGCCGCTCGTGACCATCGCCTCCATAGGTGCTTCTGGCTTCTGGTCACTTGGTCTTTTTTTTGAAACGGAACACTCGATTCCATAACTCACACAGGTCCAGCCAAGATGCTGGCCATATGAACATTTACATCATCTGGCATGTCCTCTAGCTAGAACTCCTGATCAACTTGGTGACGGGCACCGTAGGCAGCTAACTCATGAGCCCGCGAGGCGAAGCTAAAAGAAACATGGCTGAAGTTCAGTCGCGCGAAATCATGGATTTCTTGGAGTGAGCAGTGTTGCACAGAGACTAGGAGTGAGCAGTATTGCGCAGAGACTAGGAGTAGATGGATTGGAGGCGTGGGGATTTGCCGATGGTCGGTTTGCTCAACTGCGGCCCCACCGCATAGTGAAAACGTTACTACTGGAATAAAAATGCCATATACTCCTATACTAATAAAACATTAAGGCCACGAGGCGATGCAGTGCTGGTTACATGAGGCAAGAACAAGAGATGCATCCATCGACGACGTCCACCTCCTCGACTCAGGGCGCCGGCCCACCGAATGGCGGCTATGTAGCAGCGGCTTTTGTGGCCAGGTCGACGTGCTTCTGAACAATGGCGTCCAAAGATTCCAGCCGCTGGAAGAAGGCCAACGTCTTTCTGTCCTCGCTGGCCTTGTAGTGGCCTATGTAGACGATTTCCTCGTAGACGTGGATGTGCAGGTTGACGGTTTCTTGCATGGCAAGGCGCTGCGCGACGAGCGAGGCCTCGAGGTGCACATTCTTTGTCGTGACCTCCGGCACCTGCAGGGCCACCAGGGCTTGAACGAGTTCGTCACCATGGAGGCCGATAAGGGTGGCAGGCAATGAGGAGCCTGGGCGCGCGGGCTGGAGCAGTACGGCAAGGTCGTCCGCGCACTTCTTGACGGTGGTGAACTTGCGGATGGAGTTGACCATCATGTCGTCCATGCGAGAGGCGAAGCCGGCGTCAGCGAGGGCTATGACGCCGGCGGTCGCCAGCACCGTCTGGAAACACTGTGTGGTGCGGGGCCGCAGGCCGGCGCCTTGGATGATTTGGCACAGCAGACTGCCGCCCGCGTCCATCGCCTCCATAGGTGCTTCTGGCTTCTGTTCACTTGGTCTTGGATTGGAGCGAGCAGTGTTGCGCAGAGACTAGGAGTAGATGGATTGGAGTGGTGGGGCACCTTTATATGAGAATCCAAACTCTGTTGCATTCACATCGTGCGGGCTCTATTCTGCTTCTCCAATTAATTCCCTCTGCATGTAGAGTAATTTGAGGATGCATCATTGACCGTTCAACGTCTCGGGAACCGCTACCCTCTCCCTCCTTGGCATTCAAGCACCTATGGAGGCGACTGCCGCTCGCATCTATCGCTTGTCAGGAGATGTTCCCGTCGACGACGAGGTGCCTATGGTGACTTTGTAAATTTCAAGATGATAGTACTAATATACTCAATATTGTGCACCGCGACCAAGGCCGAGAGGAAAACGAGAGAACTACCTATTTATTTACGGTGTAGATTCACTCATTTTGCTCCATATGTACTCCGTCTCGGTGTAGTCTAGTCACTTGTTGAAATCTCTAGAAAGGCAAATACTCCTTTCTGGTTTACAGGGCTATACTAGCAAGTACTCCCTCCGTCCGAAAATACTTGTCATCAAAATGGATAAAAAAGATGTATCTAGAACTAATATACATCTAGATACATCCCGTTGTATTCATTTTGATGACAAGTATTTCCGGACGGAGGGAGTACTACAATAGTTTGCTCACATAGCAATTTTGTCTCATGCAAGAGCCTGGCTATATGCGTGCTCCAAGGTTCGCAACTGCCACGTTTGGGTTGCACTTGGCTCTTCTCCTCTTCGAGAAGATGAACAATGATGTTACTAGTGCTGCTTCTACAGTATCGAATCCACTGCTGCATGTCCGTCCACCGCGAGCGGGAGGGATAGCTTATTGTACTAGTACTATAAGCAAAAGCTTGTCCTCGTCTGCAAGCCACCGCGCGCATGGGCAAGGGAGAAGGCGTGTAGTAGTAAAATCAAGCTTCTCCTCGTTGTACGAGTTGACGCGACACATCATAGCACTGGCCCCACATGGTTGCCTCTAAACTTGGCTGAAAGACCCGCAGTGTACAATACTCCATTTGCTGCAACCTCTAACATTTACCCCACCACAAATTAAAATATATATTCCTGTCTTGACCAGATGAGCATGCAAACTAGAATCACCAGGATGACAGGTAGGGCCAGAAGATTATTTTAATCAAAAAAATATAGCATGGAGCCGACCCCAATGATTTTAAGCTTACAGGCACGGTACACGCTATCCTAGACTACTCTACACATGAAACTGCCACACGAGCGTCCGGGCTGCGCTTTGCTCTTCGCCTCTTCGGGAAGTCGAACAAAATGATGGAGTACTACTACAGTGGAGGAGTACTACAGTATGCTTCTAGCCATCTGACACAGATTGAACTGCTGCATGTCCACCGCGTACGGGAGGGAGATCGTGTAGAGAACGAAACCTTCTCCTAGTCCTGCCAGCCACCACGCTCAAGGGCGAGGGAGGGACGCAGCTTCATTGACTTACTGCTCCTGCCTTTTCGTCCATGGCAGGTGGGCCCAACAGGTCGGTGGCCCACCTGTCATGCAGCCAAAGGCAGGTGCGGTTAAGGTGAGAGGGCGTTGTAGTAATCAAACTTCTCGGTCTTGTACGAGTTGACGCGACACATCAAAGCACTGCACTCGATATATTTCAATAATTTGTGTTTACCAATGCATTAATTACAACGCATGCATGCATGCCCTGACTCTCCTTTTGATACTTGCATGTGTTGATTTAATGCACCTTGAAGTAGTATGAATATGTGACGGTAAAGCTTTGTAATGCCCCGGCCCTAATAAAGTGAGAGATGGTTGTGCACGAGGAGGGCGAGATCATGCACACGGAACAGGACCCGACGATGGAGCTCTCTATGGTCTTGATGGACCTCACCTTGCTCCACTGCCCCTTGTGCCTCCGCCCCTTGAAGCCTCGAGTGTATGAGGTTCGAATACACCTCGTCCGTTCGGCTGGTCGAGCAAGGTGCAGGTTTCTTGATTGATGTGTTGTTCGATTGATTTGTGCAGTGCAAAGGAGGGCACCTGGCTTGCGCGGACTGCCGCGTCGAGCGCCCCGGGAACCAGCGGCAGTGCCAGAAGTGCGAGCGCGGCGGTGGCTTCGACGTGCGGAACACGGCGGTGGACGCCGTCCTCTCCTCGGTGAGGGTGGAGTGCCCGCACGAAGGTTGTTGGCTTTACGTCACTTACCACAAGCTCGCCGATCACCAGAGCCTGTGTCCGCTCGCGCCCTGCAAATGCCTCGTGCCCATCTACGGCTAAGAAGGCCCGCCGCCGGTGCTCTCCCACCACATCAGCACCGTGGATCCCATGCCCGTGCACAGGATCCAGTACGGCAAGGCGCTCCAGCTGCAAGTGCCACTGTCGGAGCCACGGCTCTTGCTGTTCGCGGAGGAGGACGGCCGCGCGTTTTTCTTGGTCGGCGGCGTGCTCGACATCGGCGCGCCTATCGCCATGTCGGTCGTCTGCATCAGAGCGGGGGCGTCCCCACTGCTGCACTACGTGGCCAAGCTGTGGGCGAACGGCCCGCCGGGGGAGCCCAAAGGCAGGACCGACGCCGTCAAGGTGGAAATGGAGGTGACAAGCAGCAGGGATCCCGGCGACGTCGCCGTGCAGGAGCTGACCTTCTTCACAGTTCCGCCCAAGCTGCTGGCCGGGGCTAAGCTGGTGTCCCTCCACATTCAGATTGACAAGCTCACGTCCTAAATGATTCTACAGTGTCTTCTGTTTATCTTGGTAATATGCTAATATAGGGGTTAGCTCGGTCTACTTTAGCTTAAGAGATGGTGGGTTTTGGTGGCGATGCAGCAATTACCTCGACATCAGATCAGCAATGAAAGTAATTTCGAACAGTCGAATGGATATTTTGTGTCTGTTGGATATAAAGATCCTTTGGGTAAGAAGTAACAGCTTATATGCTTTTTTCCGAAACGGAACAGCAATACTAGTATATTTTTTGTTAACATGCACTAATATTTTCGAAACGGACGCCGGGCTGTAGCTAGAAGGGTGGTTGGGACGTGGCATCAGCCCATACCATGGTGACCCCCGATTGGGACGCACCGACTGTGGATTTTCGCCCTCGCCGACGTCGACCGCGTCTACGCAGAACATTGTTCCCTTCCCCCAGCTGCGGGATCAGGCCAGATATGTGACCAGCGGTATGGCCACCGTCGTTCTATGCTTGTGAAGAGAGCAATCCAAGCAAGCAGGCTTGTAGCTTAGGCTCCTGCTAGTGTATATATAGTGGTTTTCTTTCTCTCTCCATATCAACCATTTTATATTGCGTACCTGTCATTGAAGAGTGAAATGATGGTTGCTTCTTCTGACTAACTTATTGTGTGATTTGACTGCTCCTTTAGTGGCCCCTACACGTACTCCCCCTACGTGTATGCAACAGTCACACGTACACATGGACGCAAAAACGCGCGCGACGCCCTAATGCATGCATGTCCGAGCACACGACGGAACACACACGGTCACGCTCAAGTGCTCAACCTACACGTGCATGCACACACATACTCAGCCAGGGTGAGCTAGTGACCGTATAAACACCGAAAAATGTATATATTGAGCGCAATGAGCATATGATGAAGTCCACTGACCGTATTTTTACAAATATACAGTGACAGACAGTGTATTTATCTCGTTTGAAATTAAGCCATATTAACCGGAGAGGAGGCAGTATGGACTAGCATTACTTTGTTGTGTCCCGTCAACTTGCCGAACAAGGAGAAGCTTGCAGGATGGGAGAAGCTTGCGCGCGGTGGCTCGCAGGACAAGGATAAACTTTTGACTAATGCAAGTTGTCCTTCGCTCAGGCGGTGTACGTGCAACAGTTAATTCGGTGTCAGATTGCCAGAAGCATACACTATACTAGTAGTACTATTATTGTTGCACTTCCCGAAGAGGAGAACAGCCAAGCGCAAAGTTTACTAGCACTACTACTATAGTCTATAGAGATACTATACTAGTACTAGGAACCGGATGGAGGAGCGTCTGCACTCTTGTTATATTTTTAAAATGTGATAAAGCAATCTTCAACACATTTGGTTCTCTTCGAGGGTTCTCGCGTGTGATAATGGAAGTTGATTGCATGGAACACTCACCACAATTCTCGCTTAATTCTGGCTCATATCCTGTTACAAATAGGAGCGCTCGGTAATATTTCCTCTCTTTTTTGTTATTCAGCATGTAAACAGGTCAGCAAACCTTGCGGCGCACCTTTGTGCGAACCGTGCTTGCTGCACTTTGAATGTGGCCGAGAGCTGGCTTGATGAAACACCTCGCTTCCTACTTCTTTTTTTGCGGGGTACCTCGCTTCCTAGTGACCAGTGTCTTGGCTGATCGTCCTAAGAATGATTATATATGAATAAAGCTCTCTCATTTACCCACAAAAAAGATTAAGCCATATTAACCGGAAAGGAGGGAGTATGGACTAGCACTACTTGTTGGTGTGTCCCGTCAACTCGCAGAACGAGGAGAAGCTTGCAGGACAAGGTGAAGCTCGCTTACGCCTTTTGAATAATGCAACGTACCCTCGCCCAGGCGGTGGACATGCATCAGTTCATTCGGTGTCAGATTGCCAGAGGCATACACTATAGTATCGAACATGCGGAGTACCATCATTGTTCGACTTCACGAAGAGGCGAAGAGCCAAGCGCAAGGTTTAGTAGTACGAGTAGTACTACTACTAGAACCGCATGGTGGAGCCTCTGTACTCTTATTTTTCTTAATCTTTGATAAAGTACACATTTATTCCGGAGAAGGGCGAAAAACGGCAGCCCAACATGTAATGATGATATCGATCAACCATGCTCGAATATATCTTGGCCTCCGTGCGAGCCCGTCTGTGTGTTCTCGCTCCTCGTCTCTCTCAAGGAACGGCGGGTTGGCCATTTTGCCATCAATTGAGATCGGTTTGCTCACACTCCGGTCCCACATGTCAGTGATATGCCAAGAGGAGGTGCGTTGACCGACTGGCCATACACGTACTTGGTTTTGCACCTTCATACTACTCCTCCCTCCGTCACAGTTTACAGGGCGCGCTTCATTATGATCCATTTCTCTCAATGCATTTCCACAACCAGAGAGACTTTAGACGGGTTTGGTTTAATGCTCAATTAATTAGGGCGTGGTAACCGCAATTTTCTCTCGATGTAGTACTACGGACTGGAGTAAGTGCATGCATGTGTCTACCCGCGGTGGAAGCACTGCATGCATGTGTGTACGCATTATTTCCTCTAGTAATAGACGCCGTGCTATAACTACCAATGCTATTTTTCAGGCCGATCGCTAGTCGCCTTGGTCCCAAAGATTTTCTCTTTTTCTGAAGCGCGCTCTATAAACAGTGAAGGATGGAGTAGTATGAGCGGATTCAAAGAAGAGCGTATTGATGGTTGCTTCTTCCGAGCAACTTACAGTGGGAAATGTGGGGCTTATGATTTGGCTGCTCATTACTCATTATTAATGCGGCGCAACGACCGGTCTGAGTCTCCCATGCGGCTGTGCACTACCCCCTCGGTTCTTAAATATATTTTGGAGTATTTGTCTTTCTAGAGATTTCAACGAGTGACTACTCAAATATCTGTCATTTTAGAGATTCAAATGGGCTACTACTACGGATGTATATAGACATATTTTAGAGTGTAGATTCACTCATTTTTCTCCGTATGTAGTCACTTGTTGAAATCTCTAGAAAGACAAATATTTTGGAATGGAGGGAGTACACATACGAAGCAAAATGAGTGAATCTACACTCTAAAATATGCCCATTTGAAATTTGTAAAAAGGCAAATATTGTTGATGACAGTTGCGACGACAAAAAAGAAGCATATTCCTTGTCCTAAGGGAAGATAACAACACGGTTGTGTTTGTCTAAAACGGTGTGAGGACGAGATTGCAATATGGAAAGTACGCCGGACGAGCTACATTTTGTCCAAAGAACTATGGAAGATCCACATGCAGCGACGTGGGAAGACAGGCAGTGGAGCAAGGCCGTAGGGGATACCTGGAGGTCGTCGGGATGTAACTAGGTGAGCGGCGGCGGCAGAATCTGCCCATACTGCGGCAGCGAGCAGGTGGCGTAGGCCCTACCGCGCCGGAGCTTGGTCAGAGAGAACGGCGTGTACCGCAGATCGGGACGTGCTGCCTCGGCGCCGTCGAACGGAGAAACGGTGCACGTCCTCCCTTTCCACCGGCGGACGGGATGCGGCCGGATCAGTGACCAACGGTGAGAGAGAGAGAGAGGCCACCGCAGCCTTGTGTGAGATACTCTGAAGAGAGACAAACCAGGCAGGGAGGCTCCATTGTATATAGTGGAGCGGACTACCTTTTTCTCCATAAAAATCGTTTTATATTCTGTGTACGTGCCATTGAGCAATATAACTTTATTTAAAAATAACGCGCCAATGCATCAAGTCGAACTTTATTTCGTGCATGCGTGGTACACGACCTCCGTAGGTAAACAACCGCTACACGCGTTCAAATTAGCACGTGGGCTGCCATTTCGTACAGAAATGAGCTCCACCGTGTACCCGCGCGGGTGTGGCTGGGCACGAAGCGTGAGTACGTGCACGGTGCACCTATTCTCTTCTTGTATACGTACACCACCTACGTGGGGTTAAGTGAGAGAGATACAAACATAGAGAGATATAGTGTGTGGGTTCATGAGAATTTTTTTTAGGGGGGGGGGTCAATCAAAAAATGTAACATATGCAATGTGTGTGAAATAGAGTCCTGGATATATCATATATATAGAGGGGGCGATCCACGAGAAGAGAGTGGAGATATCATCGACTTGAGGTGTCCATAGAATCAAAGAGAGGGATGATGTGTGTGTGTGTGCGCGCGCGGTCGATAAAGAGTGCCATCGAATTTGTGTGTGCCCATGTCAAAGATATAGAGTGGCTGGCCTACTAGAACGAGAGATGGGACAGGTGCGGTTTGTCTCTGTGGCATGGATACCTACCTACAGCGCTCGACTATCGGTGTGTGGTGGGGGAGGGAGGCCTAATTAACTATAGAGGTACAATGGCTGGTATATGTGTGGAGGAGGAGAGAGGCCTACCTCATGTATTAAGGGAGATCGATCTACCTCATGTATTAAGGGAGATCGATCGGCAACCATGCATATGTGTAGGAGAGGAATAAGGTTGGGAGAGAGACAGAGCTAGAATGTTGGAGGGGGTGGTAGTGGAGTTGCTTCTAACAAATGGTGGGATAGGCTTGCTAGACAACTGGAGGGCATGCCTGCAATATCTATAAGAGAGGGGATGGCTGCCTGTCTGTGCACGTGCGTGTGAGAGACGGGTCAGGAGGCATGCACGAATGATGAGGGGGGAAAGATATGGCTGTGGTAAGCAGACATAACTACATAGGAAGATCAATCGTCCTTTGTCAGAGAAAGGAGAGACATAACTTGTGAGGTACGTCGATCGATGGGGGGAATAGTTAAAGTCGACCTAGGTATATGTTGGGAGATCGATCGGTATACATGCATGTGTGTGTTAGAGGCAAATGAGGCACGGGGAGAAGGATAGAGAGAGAGGGATGCATCTAGGAAGTGGTGCGAGAGTCATACTATATCGAGGGGGAGAAGTGTGCGAGTACGAGATCGATGAAAAGAGTGGTGGGAGTGAGGCATGGACGGTGATAAGAGAAGAGGGGAAGCTTGTGTTTTGTGCTAGGCACACCTGGCTAGAGAGGCATATCGATCGATGTGTGCCATAAAGAAGGAGCTGGGGGCCTACACACAGCGTGGGTGAACGACCTAAAGTGAAAAGACGAATTTGCGCGATGGAGCTAGAGAATGCTGAGGGAGGGTTAGAGGGATGCGCGTGTCTGCATGCACGAGAGAAAGTTAGAGCTAGCTAGCTACAAGGATAAGAGGATTGTGTGGGTATAAAAGACGAATAGAAATCATACTTCATTATAAAAAGCGAATTCGAATATTTGAAGAATTTATCATAGTGTTTTAAACCGACGCATGTGTGAATATATATAACGGTGATGCACATGGTGTGGTTATGAACATGTTATACTACATATAATATATTTTATCTCTACTCTTACAAAAAACGGAGTTGTTGATGATGGTGCCATCCTGCAATATAGGTCGTCCGATTTATATCTGACGGATAGGAAGGAAACTATGGCAATTTTGAAAAAAGATACCCACACCCCTCTCCATATTTGCAAATTAGACCTCCCCTTGATCATGTTGATGTTCTGTAGAACGCATGGGCATCTTGCTAGTACTACGTATAACATATAGAATATTGATCATAATTTGGGCTAAAGTGTGGCTTTTGCAGCTCAGGTCTAAATACTTGTCATAATGTAGGGGGCGGGGCACTATACTATGTGTGATAAACACGGTGTACACGTATGGAACATGGTTTAGATTATGAATATATAGTTAGTACATGTGACGCCCGGGTAATCAAGCTACAGTAACCCTCTGGTAAAGATGCCATGTCACCTCGATTACAGTTGATAATCTCGCGTTAGTTTAGAACCGATCCAAATTCAAGTTTGAATCAAAGTCAAAACAATTAAAGTTTTCAAAAGTCAAAACTAAGTTGTTCCTAATGTGTCAAATAATCCATAATAAATGTTGGTGAAGAAATCATCTTTTAATAAAATACTTAAATGCACTAAATAAACTAAAACAACGATAAAACAATTATCTAAAGTGCTTCTAAAGTAATAAGGAAATGCAAAAAACTTTATTTAAAGTGCCAAAGTATTTGGGGCTGTGACCTATTTAATAACACCAAATTAGTTGTCGCTTTTAAATTTTATAAAACAAAAATAAAAGAAAACAGAAAAGAAATAGAATAATAATAAAAGCAAAACAAACAAAAAGAAGGAAAAGAACCCCCCCTCCCCGCTGGGCCTCGGCCCAGCTGGCCACTGGGCAAGCCAGGCCGGCCCAGCCGGCGCCCCCATTACCCCCGCCACTCCCCCATGACCTAGATCGGTCCACCCACTCCCCCCACGCCTCGCTCCTCCTCTCCCTCCCCCGTCTGGATCGAGATCGGGGCAACCGGGCGCCCGACCCCATGATGCCGCCGCCCAGAACCCCCTCGTCGGACCACCCCGCCAAAGCCACCCCGCCATCCTCCGTCATTGGCGCCGCCTACCCGTCTCCATCGCTCGTTCCCCTCTCCTCCCGTGATCCAGATCGGGATCGACCCGATCCCGCCGCCCGGCGCCGCCCCACCGTCGTCGGAGCTGCACTGCCGTCCTTCGCTTCGACTCCTCCTCGCCGGACCTCCTCCTCTACGTCGCCGCCATCCCCGTCCTCCTCCCCAAAGGCTCCATCGAGCCTCGCCGACCCTCGTCTCTGCAACGCCGGTGAGGCCACGGCCTCCCTCTCCTCGCACTCCCCTTCCCCGTTTCAACGTCGCCGTGCCCGCCGCCCCGCATCGGCGCCTCCCTTGCTCGCCCTCGCGCGGGATCCCACACCGCGCCTAACAGCGCGCCCGCGCCTGGGCCGGCACCCCGCTGGCGCCCCGTGCTGCACCTCGCGTCGGCGAGCCCGCCCCGGCTCCCCTGCAGTTGCTCGCTCCGGCCATCGCCTTCGTCCCGCCACGCCGCCCGTCCCCTACCACGTTGCTCTGTCGTGCTCGGCCACCCGCTCGCGTCCGGTTTTCCCCGACGCTGCTACTCCTCGCACGCGGCCCCTTGCTCGCCGGCCGGCGCGTGCCCGACCCTGCGGTGGCCGTTGCCGCGGCCCTGGGCGTGCGCCCGTGCGGTCTGGGCAGCGCACACGCCCAGCGCCCGCTTACCCGTGCGCCTGTTAGGCCCCCTGGGCATATGACATGTGGGGCCCAGCCCCTGGAACGTTTTATAAAAAACAAGAATTAAAAATAATAATAATAATAAATAAAATATTAATTAATTAATTAACTAAATTAATCCTATTTAGGTAACCTAACTATCTATTGTTAATTAATTAGACAGTAATTAGATTCGTTAAACCCTAATTAGAATAAACAGAGTATGACATATGGGACCCACACGTCAGCTTGACCCAGTCAACACCTCTGTTGACTGATGACATCATGTTGATGCAGTAATGCCATTTTCGAATTAAATTAATAATATTTATTTATAAATTGATTTAAATCTTTAAAAATGAATATAAAATAAACCGTAACTCGAATGAAAATGTTTTGTACATGAAAGTTGCTCAGAACGATGAGACAAATCTGGATACGCAGCCCGTTTGTCCGCCACACATCCCTAGCATAGCAAATACGCAACTTTCCCCCTCCGGTTCATCTGTCCGAAAACGCGAAACACCGGGGATACTTTTCCGGATGTTTCCCCCCTTCGCCTGTATCACCTACTACCGCGATTGAGCACCCCTAGCAACGCTCATTGTCATGTTATGCATCGTCATGCTTATGTTTGCATTGTATTTACTGTTTCTTCCCCCTCTTCTCTCCGGTAGACTACGAGACCGACGCCGCTGCTGGTGCCCCGACCGACTACGTTGTTCACGACCCCTCCTTGCCAGAGCAACCAGGCAAGCCCCCCCCCCTTGATCACCAGATATCGCCTATTCTTCTCTCTACTGCTTGCATTAGCGTAGTGTAGCATGTTACTGTTCGGTTAATCCTATTCTGCTGCATAGCTTGTCATTGTTGCTACAGTTGTTACCCTTACCTGTTCCCCCAATGCTTAGTATAGGATGCTAGTGTTCCATCAGTGGTCCTACACTCTTGTCTGTCTACCATGCTATACTACTGGGCCGTGATCACTTCGGGAGGTGATCACGGGCATATGATATATACTTTATACTGTTACATTACTTATGGTACTGTTCGAAGATGGGGGCTGAAGGGGTAGGTGGCTCCATCCCGGTAGAGGTGGGCCTGGGTTCCCGACGGCCCCCGACTGTTACTTTGTGGCGGAGCGACAGGGCAGGTTGAGACCACCTAGGAGAGAGGTGGGCCTGGCCCTGGTCGGCGTCCGTGGTTACTTCATAATAACACGTTTAACGAGATCTTGGTATTTGATCTGAGTCTGGCCACTGGCCTATACGCACTAACCAACTACGCGGGAACAGTTATGGGCACTCGGCGTCGTGATATCAGCCGAAGCCTTCGTGACATCAGCGACTGAGCGGCGCGCGCCGGATTGGAACGTAGGCCTGCTCTTGTATTAAGGGGGCTAGTTCTGCCTCCGGCCACCCACGCAACGTGCACGTGTGCAATGGGCGATGGGCCCAGACCCCTGCGCGCATAGGATTTAGACCGGCGTGCTGACCTCTCTGTTGTGCCTAGGTGGGGCTGCGACGTGTTGATCTTCCGAGGCCGGGCATGACCCAGGAAAGTGTGTCCGGCCAAATGGGATCGAGCGTGTTGGGTAATGTGGTGCACCCCTGCAGGGAAGTTTATCTATTCGAATAGCCGTGATCTTCGGTAACAAGACGACTTGGAGTTGTACCTTGACCTTATGACAACTAGAACCGGATACTTAATAAAACACACCCTTCCAAGTGCCAGATACAACCCGGTGATCGCTCTCTCACAGGTCGACGAGGAGAGGATCGTCGGGTAGGATTATGCTATGCGATGCTACTTGGAGGACTTCAATCTACTCTCTTCTTCATGCTGCAAGACGGAGGCTACCAGAAGCATAGGCTTCGATAGCATTAGCTATCCCCCTCTTATTCTGGCATTCTGCAGTTCAGTCCACCGATATTGCCCCTTTATACAGATACCCATGCATAAGTAGTGTAGATCCTTGCTTGCGAGTACTTTGGATGAGTACTCACGGTTGCTTTTCTCCCCCTTTCCCCCCCTTTCCTTTCTTCCTGGTTGTCGCAACCAGATGCTGGAGCCCAGGAGCCTGACGCCACCGTTGACGACGACTCCTACTACACCGGAGGTGCCTACTACTACGTGCAGGCCGCTGACGTCGACCAGGAGTAGTTTAGGAGGATCCCAGGCAGGAGGCCTGCGCCTCTTTCGATCTATATCCCAGTTTGTGCTAGCCATCTTATGGCAACTTTCTTAACTTATGTCTGTACTCAGATATTGTTGCTTCCGCTGACTCGTTTATGATCGAGCACTTGTATTCGAGCGCTCGAGGCCCCTGGCTTGTAATATGATGCTTGTATGACTTATTTTACTTTTAGAGTTGTGTTATGATATCTTCTCGTGAGTCCCTGATCTTGATCGTACACATTTGCGTGCATGATTAGTGTACGGTCAAATCGGGGGCGTCACAAGTTGGTATCAGAGCCGACTGCCTGTAGGAATCCCCCTTCTGAACTCCTTGGTCGAAGTCGAGTCTAGACATTGCAAAACTTTTACTAACATGGCTGTGTGTCTTACGGGCCCACGTCGCCATTGGGTGGTATTAGGATCTTTTACTCCTCGTCTATACTCTGGGACTTTAATCTCTCTTCTATTCGGGTTAAATGAATTTTGCTAACTCGAACATTAGGATCTCGTGATCACTTCCACCCGGAGGGCCCCTTGTTACCGATGACCGCCTGCTGCACCAGAAGATTCCGAAGATACTCTACGATGTGCTCTCGAGTCTTTGAGCCATCGCATTTGCGATTTCTTTCCACCGTCAACCCCTATGAAAACTGCATACACTTGCCATTCATACAATCATTCCCCGTTGATCTTGTTATTACAAGATGCCCCGAAATATGCTCTGTTGTCCCAAGAATCCTCTGAGCTTACTGCCTTGCAGTTCTTTACCACATGAATACCCCTATGGATAATTCCTCACACTTATCGAGTATCCGTTCATCCACAGTTGATTCCTGTATTTCACAAATGTTTTCGAAATGCCATTCGATTTTCCAAAAATCCCCAACAGCCTATTGCTCTTCAAATTCTTGCTTGCAATATGATTTACCATAACTCTGGTAATCTAATTGACATCCTTTGTCATTATCATTTCGAGATTCCTTGATTCTATATGTTGCGAATGTCCGCAATCATCAGTTGATCCTTATAAATTATCTTTCCGGCTCAGCCGTCATTTTTAACTGGAGCTGGTTCTCGACCAATCAAATTGCCGTCGATTGAAACCCTAAGCCGGCTCATCTTATCCATCCTAAATCAGAGCGTTTGCTTCTGATCCCTTGATTTGGAAATCATACTTCCTTGGCAATTAAACTTTGAATTAGTCATTTGCTTCTATAATCCAATGCCTTCGCATTGTTTCTTCCTCTGGTTGTGTGCCGATGCTCACATCAGCTCCACTATGGACCGTCGGATCATTTGTTGAAATATCATCCGACAACGTCCTTCGTATACATAAACCTCGAGAAGTTCTTTCCCTGATACCTAATGCCTTAGGTAAATTGTATCCTCTGTTTTTGTCAACCATGCTCTACTATCAAGCTTGTGTTATTTACTATTGAAGCTTGTGGTATATGTTTCCACGATACCCTGACGGGTTGAACCTATGCCTTCCTTAATATGTGTGAACTCGAAAGTTTTCACGAGTCATACTCTTCTGGTGTTTTGCTAGATAAAATTTCAGCACTACAACTTCTTCAAAAGTGAGAGGTGAATGGAAGGTTATACATTGAAGAAGTGGGAGTCGACCTTGAACTTTGTGTTCATGCCCATGGACACGATGTAGATCCTACCATAGAAGCTTCTTGTAATAATAACTATTTCGTTGATATAATATCATCTGGTATCTGTGAACTGATCCTATGCAATCGTGGTTCCGGCCATATTTTCTCTTTGATCCCATTTCTCGGACAAGTTAAAGCACTTGTCTTTTGCAAGTCAATACACCAGTCTAACCTCTACCTTGATCTACCATCGAGTATTACCCTCTGGTATCTCGAGAATATCTAAGAACTGTGTTGCATCTTATGAGTCTCCATCAGCTATTATTTCTCACTGATTCCAATTTTTCATGGGTTTTGAGTTGTTAGTCGCTCCAGAACACCGGTAAGTGAACCGATTCCGCACTCTGGTTTGATAACTCTAAGTAATCTTTGTTGCTTATGAGTTTAATAATCCTTCAAGTCATTCCTAGCCTGATCGGCTATATCATTATTGTGCTAAATTTTAACTGTGCTACCTGGTCCTTCTTTCCGGAGCACAATTTTCGACGATGAGCTAACCTTACGTCGATCTTCCTCCTCATATAATTTCGCCTTAAAAAGCAGCAAGCTTGATTTCGAGTTTGTGTCATATCTGTGGCTCCAATAATCTTTTGTTGCATCAGTCCTTTTGCGTGATGCAGTCGCTGTTCAATTGCTTCTTTGTGGATCCTCTCGACAACAAATTGTCGTGATCATCATCAACATTTTGACTCCTCCAGGATATCGATGGAATTCTAGACGATAAGTGCCATCCTCGTTCCTTGGTAATTTGAGTTACCATCAACAACATCCTTACCTTCCTTTCATCACAAACTTGTTCATGTTATGGATGCAACTTGCTATCCAACTTGTATTATGATCTACCTTGTAGTATTACTGCCTTTTGTCAGGGATGTTGTGAGAATCTCACCACCTCTTGAGAATTCTTGATATAAGTGATACTTCACCATTACCATTCTTTTCTTGGTCCCTGTGTTGATCCTAACAGGAATACCGACAGATGGACTAGTAATTTTAAAACTTCTAGCAACCTTATTGCTTTGAAGTTAATGGTCAACATTTCATTCTTAGACCATTGGTTATTGAATCGCCATTCTAACATTGTTTGCGCTACCTAAGTCCGTATTTCGGGTGCACCGTCAACCAATGTTTAATCGTGTATGTTTCCTCGAGCATACCTCATTATATCATTTGAACTGACAAAAGCTATCTCCTTGTTCACATAATTGTGGAAATCCATCTTTTGGTAATCTCGATGAATTGTCGCTGAGTTCATCAGCCACCTCCTCATTCTCTCCTTGATTTAATAATGAACTCATGATTCGGAACTTGCTTCCATAGTTCATTTACCGAGAATCTTGCAATGTCATCTCATCAATTTGTGTTGCACCTTTTTCTTCTCAGGCATCCTGAGTATGAGGTATCCTGACATCAATCTGAACTAAATCTCGGTCAGATATGATGGTTAGGACATTTTTCAAAAGTCGTAACATTGGTCTTTATGTGACCCGGTAAGGTGATGTCGTGCCTAGCACACCTGACCGGAGGCCCTATTGTTATAGATGCCTTTTCAGCAAGGTTATCCATTCTTCCATGAGGAAATTGTAAGACTTATGCTATAAGTTGTTCCTGATGGATCCTTTGTGTTTCCAAAGTCCAATCTTTACCCAATGACCATGTCAATGCTATATCGAAGCATGTCTGTGGTACTCCGATTTTCAACAAGAGAAGTTGAAGCTCAATGCTAAATGTTTCTTGCTCAATTATCCAAACACCGTTGTATGGGTAACGTCATGAAATTTCTCTCCCCTTACCTAAAGGGTTTTCTACATTATATCTTGTCACAAATATCATGCTTTGCTTGTCCTTGGGAAGGATATACCCCTGAAATATGTGTTTAAACACATTTTCCTTTCCGTTGTTCTGATTAAAACTGACAACCATTTTTCCTTTCCATTGGTTTGTTTAAACCCTTATTGTGATATGTATGACATAAGCAGTAATATTCCCTGCTTATGTAAACACCTCGGTGTACAACTCTGTCAGTAAGACCCTGTTACTATTGTTGATGACATTCCGGTAGCCACCGATGGCCGAGAACCTTGCCTATTGGTCCGCCTCGTTCAACAAGCAGGAAAATGGTTCTCTTCGTCCCTCGCCCTTGGTATCGATGTTGTTGCCGACATATCTGACAGGCTACCCTCTGACACGCCTTACTATCGTGACCGTGCAAGATGTCGGCCCCCTTCCTACTTTCAACCACATGGTGGGCCCATAACCCACAGTTCCATAGGATCGAAACCTGACTCTCCTGTACACCCCCTGTTCCCAAAGTTATTCCTCGTGCGTGGCCTCGTATGTAATTCACGGGCCACCATCCCAAGTGATCTATCCTGGTAACAGACGCAATACTCAATCTCGTTACTCTGGGCCCCTTTCGCATGTTGTTTCAGACATCGAACGATTGCCTATCCGTTTGAAACTTCTCATGGTACCTTCTTACTTTGCTCTCGATATCTTCTTAAGTTTCAATTCGAGAGATACTTATGCTTCTTCCCCTGAGTTAACCGTCCGATGCTCAATTTTGTTAGAATCTGTCCTTATAGAGTTTTTCCCCTCTTATCCTTTCGTAAGTACGGTGAAGATCCCGAAGGGAGAACGATAACTTCATCATGATGCATTGATGCATAGGAACGGAGACATCAACGCTATGGATCGACCTCTTCGAGAAGAGCAACCAAGTCCGAGAAGATTCGTTAGAATTTCGTAATCAATTCCTTCCCCTTACTCCACCTCTTAAATCTCGGGACGAGATTTCTTGTAGTGGAGGAGAATTGTGACGCCCGGGTAGTCAAGCTACAGTAACCCTCTGGTAATGATGCCATGTCACCTCGATTACTGTTGATAACCTCGCGTTAGTTTAGAACCGATCCAAATTCAAGTTTGAATCAAAGTCAAAACAATTAAAGTTTTCAAAAGTCAAAACTAATTGTTCCTAATGTGTCAAATAATCCATAATAAATGTTGGTGAAGAAATCATCTTTTAATAAAATACTTAAATGCACTAAATAAACTAAAACAACGATAAAACAATTATCTAAAGTGCTTTTAAAGTAATAAGCAAATGCAAAATACTTTATTTAAAGTGCCAAAGTATTTGGGGCTGTGACCTATTTAATAACACCAAATTAGTTGTCGCTTTTAAATTTTATAAAACAAAAATAAAAGAAAACAGAAAAGAAATAGAATAAAAAAAGCAGAACAAACAAAAAGAAGGAAAAGAACCCCCCCCCCCCCCCGCTGGGCCTCGGCCCAGCTGGCCACTGGGCAAGCCAGGCCGGCCCAGCTGGCGCCCCCATTACTCCCGCCACTCCCCCATGACCTAGATCGGTCCACCCACTCCCCCCACGCCTCGCTCCTCCTCTCCCTCCCCCGTCTGGATTGACATCGGGGCAACCGTGCCCCCGACCCCGTGATGCCGCCGCCCAGAACCCCCTCGCCGGACCACCCCGCCGAAGCCCCCCACCCCCCCCCCCCCCCGCCATCCTCCGTCATCGGCGCCGCCTCCCCGTCTCCATCGCTCGTTCCCCTCTCCTCCCGTGATCCAGATCGGGATCGACCCGATCCCGCCGCCCCGCCGTCGTCGGAGCTGCCTCACGGAGCTACCCTGCCGTCCTTCGCTTCGACTCCTCCCCGCCGGACCTCCTCCTCTACGTCGTCATCGTCCCCGTCCTCCTCCCCAAAGGCTCCATCGAGCCTCGCCGACCCTCGTCTCTGCAACGCCGGTGAGGCCACGGCCCCCCTCTCCTCGCACTCCCCTTCCCTGTTTCAACGTCGCCGTGCCCGCCGCCCCGCATCGGCGCCTCCCTGCTCGCCCTCGCGCGGGATCCCACGCCGCGCCTAACCGTGTGCCCGCGCCTGGGCCGGCACCCCGCTGGCGCCCCGTGCCGCGCCTCGCGTCGGCGAGCCTGCCCCGGCTCCCCTGCAGTTGCTCGCTCCGGCCATCGCTTCGTCCCGCCACGCCGCCCGTCCCCTACCACGTTGCTCTGCCGTGCTCGGCCACCCGCTCGCGTCCGTTTTTCCCCGACGCTGCTACTCCTCGCCCGCGGCCCCTTGCTCGCCGGCCGGCGCGTGCCCGACCCTGCGGTGGCCGCTGCCGCGGCCCTGGGCGTGCGCCCGTGCGGTCTGGGCAGCGCACACGCCCAGCGCCCGCTTACCCGTGCGCCCGTTAGGCCCCCTGGGCATATGACATGTGGGGCCCAGCCCCTGGAACGTTTTATAAAAAGCAAGAATTAAAAATAATAATAATAAATAAAATATTAATTAATTAATTAACTAAATTAATCCTATTTAGGTAACCTAACTATCTATTGTTAATTAATTAGATAGTAATTAGATTCGTTAAACCCTAATTACAATAAACAGAGTATGACATATGGGACCCACACGTCAGCTTGACCCAGTCAACACCTCTGTTGACTGATGACATCATGCTGATGCAGTAATGCCATTTTCAAATTAAATTAATAATATTGATTTATAAATTAATTTAAATCTTTAAAAATGAATATAAAATAAACCGTAACTCGGATGAAAATGTTTTGTACATGAAAGTTGCTCAGAACGACGAGACGAATCCAGATACAGAGCCCGTTTGTCCGCCACACATCCCTAGCATAGCAAACACGCAACTTCCCCCCTCCGGTTCATCTGTCCGAAAACGCGAAACACCAGGGATACTTTTCCGGATGTTTCCCCCCTTCGCCAGTATCACCTACTACCGCGATTGAGCACCCCTAGCAACGCTCATTGTCATGCTTATGTTTGCATTGTATTTACTGTTTCTTCCCCCTCTTCTCTCCGGTAGACTACGAGACCGACGCCGCTGCTGGTGCCCCGACCGACTACGTTGTTCACGACCCCTCCTTGCCAGAGCAACCAGGCAAGACCCCCCCTGATCACCAGATATCACCTATTGTTCTCTCTACTGCTTGCATTAGCGTAGTGTAGCATGTTACTGTTCGGTTAATCCTATTCTGCTGCATAGCCTGTCATTGTTGCTACAGTTGTTACCCTTACCTGTTACCCCAATGCTTAGTATAGGATGCTAGTGTTCCATCAGTGGCCCTACACTCTTGTCTGTCTGCCATGCTATACTACTGGGTCGTGATCACTTCGGGAGGTGATCACGGGCATATGATATATACTTTATACTGTTACATTACTTATGGTACTGTTCGGAGATGGGGGCTGAAGGGGCAGGTGGCTCCATCCCGGTAGAGGTGGGCCTGGGTTCCCGACGGCCCCCGACTGTTACTTTGTGGCGGAGCGACAGGGCGGGCTGAGACCACCTAGGAGAGAGGTGGGCCTGGCCCTGGTCGGCGTTCGTGGTTACTTCATAATAACACGTTTAACGAGATCTTGGTATTTCATCTGAGTCTGGCCACTGGCCTATACGCACTAACCAACTACGCGGGAACAGTTATGGGCACTCGGCGTCGTGGTATCAGCCGAAGCCTTCGTCACGTCAGCGACTGAGCGGCGCGCGCCGGATTGGAACGTAGGCCTGCTCTTGTATTAAGGGGGCTAGTTCTGCCTCCGGCCGCCCACGCAATGTGCAGGTGTGCAATGGGCGAAGGGCCCAGACCCCTGCGCGCATAGGATTTAGACCGGCGTGCTGACCTCTCTGTTGTGCCTAGGTGGGGCTGCGACGTGTTGATCTTCCAAGGCCGGGCATGACCCAGGAAAGTGTGTCCGGCCAAATGGGATCGAGTGTGTTGGGTAATGTGGTGCACCCCTGCAGGGAAGTTTATCTATTCGAATAGCCGTGGTCTTCGGTAACAGGACGACTTGGAGTTGTACCTTGACCTTATGACAACTAGAACCGGATACATAATAAAACACACCCTTCCAAGTGCCAGATACAATCCGGTGATCACTCTCTCACAGGTCGACGAGGAGAGGCTCGTTGGGTAGGATTATGCTATGCGATGCTACTTGGAGGACTTCAATCTACTCTCTTCTACATGCTGCAAGACGGAGGCTGCCAGAAGCGTAGTCTTCGATAGGATTAGCTATCCCCCTCTTATTCTGGCATTCTGCAGTTCAGTCCACCGATATTGCCCTTTATACAGATACCCATGCATAAGTAGTGTAGATCCTTGCTTGCGAGTACTTTGGATGAGTACTCACGGTTGCTTTTCTCCCCCTCCCCCCCCCCCCCTTTCCTTTCTTCCTGGTTGTCGCAACCAGATGCTGGGGCCCAGGAGCCTGACGCCACCGTCGACGACGACTCCTACTACACCGGAGGTGCCTACTACTATGTGCAGGCTGCTGACGTCGACCAGGGGTAGTTTAGGAGGATCCCAGGCAGGAGGCCTGCGCCTCTTTCGATCTGTATCCCAGTTTGTGCTAGCCATCTTATGGCAACTTGCTTAACTTATGTCTGTACTCAGATATTGTTACTTCCGCTGACTCATTTATGATCGAGCACTTGTATTCGAGCGCTCGAGGCCCCTGGCTTGTAATATAATGCTTGTATGACTTATTTTACTTTTAGAGTTGTGTTGTGATATCTTCCCGTGAGTCACTGATCTTGATCGTACACATTTGCGTGCATGATTAGTGTACGGTCAAATCGGGGGCGTCACAGTACATCAAATGTACTATTATTTGGAATCAACATCAAGTGTATTCAAAAAATAGAATTTGAGTTCATGTAGTACACATAGTTCATATCTATCTCTGAAGTAATCATGTGGTGTGTTATTAAGGTAATACACGAATGATGGTTGAAGTTGGCAACAATCATGATTGTAGATTTGTTATTGAAATAGAGAAACGAATTCAAATTCAGTTCGAATTGCAGCGGTAGTATAGACATTTGGAATGCACTAAAATGTTGGTATGAGTAGGTTACATGCATTATACAGCAAGCGAAAAAATTTAATTGGACATAACATGGATTCATACTATCGAATAGCATTTATTTGCACTAAATTGTTGGTATGAGTAGCTTTAAATAGCATTTTTATAGTAAAACGGGGCAAGACTCTCTTTTTGTGTGGTGTAAATAGTTTTATTTTTTTCGTTTTCTTTTTGGTTGAGGGAAGTGCGAATTGATTTGGTGCGTACAAGTACAATATTACACGTTAGGCTTGTCCCTAAAATTCAACCCGCGCCTTGTTATATCCCGAAAATTCAGATATCGTGCTCCCAAAACTGGCGCCTTCACAACCCGCGCCTTGCTATCCCGAAATTACAACGCGCGCGAAAACTCCCTCCAGCTGCCAAATCCCGACACGCGAAATCCCCCTTCTAACCCTGAGCCGGAAGGGCCGCTAGTTCAAATCGGTGCGGGGTACTTTTGTAACACACCCTACATTTTGGACAAGCGCGTCCCTAAGTGTCGGGTGGTAGGTGCGACATATGCCAACGGGTGGCTAATCATTGTGGGAGCCAGTAAGACATCGCCGGTGCCTGGAAACGGGATAAGGCGAAGACATGCACGCCGGCGGACCTTACCCAGGTTCGGGGCTCTCCGTGGAGATAACACCCCTAGTCCTTCTCTGCGGGGTCTCCGCGTGATCGCTAGATCAATACAAGTAGCTACAAGTGCTCCTTGAGCTGTTTGGCTAGAGGAAGAAGGGCAAGGCTAGCTCTCCTTTTCTCTCTATGTGGTGTGTGAAACTCTATGAGATCAACCCTTTGCATGGGTGTCCCGGGGGGCTTATATAGGCCTACCCCCCAGGGGTACAATGGTAATCCGGCTGGGCGTGGGTCCCAGCCGTCAGTGTCTGTGCTCGCCGGCTTCTCCACCGGCCATTGGGGCCTGCCGACTGGTGGGTCCCGCCGGCTGCCGGCCTCTTGGCCGACAGGCCGGCCCCACCGCTTGGGGGCTTTGTCGGCGGCTGGTTACTGTTGCCTCGCCTCTGATGACGAGGGCTTTGTCGAGGTAAGCGTGGCTACAGTGCCGCCGCCCTGCGGGCTCTCACTGTAGCCTCACCTCGTCTTGTCTCCTTAATGAGGCACATGTTTCGAGGGAGGGAGGTAGCCGGCTATTGGGAGCCGGCCACGCCCCTGGCCGACTAGGGGAGGCCGGGCCGCCTTCGAGTGTCTCTCTGGCTAAAGGGGCCCACCGCCCGCGGGCCATACTGGCGCCTGTCGTGGGTGACATCGAGGTCAACATGGCTACAGTGCCGCGCCGGACGGGGGATGGCTGGCCCATACGGTGCCCTGTGGCCATGCCTGCTTCGGGATTCGGGGGGTAGTGGGCTGTACCGCGGCCACGCCCCGTCCTATCACCGTTATGTGGATGCAGTCTTGGTGGGTGCAGTCTTGGCCGGCTTTTGGGAGTCGGCTTTCTTCATGGCTGGCTTCTGGGAGTCGGTCCTCTTGGGGCCGACTTCCTGGAGTCGGCTATCTCGTAGCTTTCTTTGGGAAGGTTTCTGAGGCCGGGTCGCCTTCGGGTAGTCGGCCCTGGGGATAGTCGGCCGGGGGAAGGCGGCCCTATGCTCTGTATGCTTGTAGGCTCGAATGGCCTGATAATTTTTCGAAGAGCCAGGGGGAGTCGGTTAGGCTACCCGTGGCCATTTACTCCGACACTAAGTCATGGTTCACCCCCTCCCATTGCCTCCTTTTTGCCATTCGAAATCCCAGGCCGCCATAACCTCTCCGCTCCAGCTGCGAAACCCCACCCTTCTCCGTCTGCCACCTCACCGCTGCCCAGCCGGAGCCTCTTCCCCGACGACGTCGTCCACCGCAACAGCTCGACGTCCCTCATCCACCTCCCCGGATGAGGATTCGTCGTCCATCTCTTCATCCCGCCGGTTCAGCCGCCCCGTCCTCCACCTCCAAGGAGCTGCTCCGACGATCGCCTCGTCTATCGCGGCCGCTCCATCCCCACAGCGTCGCCTTAACCTGCTCCACCGGAACCGCAGCATCCTCACTGACTCCTCGGACGAAGCTGAGGCCTACTCGGCGCCACCAAAGAGGTTGTACACCCATCGCATCGCACCTTCTCCTTAGCTCGACCTCCCGGCGCCGACGGTGCTCCATCCCACACCCCCATGGAGCGGCTACCTTGAAGCCGGCGCCGCGGGCGACATCTCTACAGCGGCTCTCCCCCAGTGCGAGGCCCCTTCGGCGGCGGCGGCCATACCAGCCGGATCTGCTACTGCTCCGGCTCTCGCTCGCTCGCGCTGTTGCTGCTGCTCCGGCTCTCGCTTGATCGCTCGCTCGCCCAGCTGCTGCTCTCCCCCTCACTGGTGCTGCTGCTCTGCTCTGATTTAGCTACACTTCAGTCGACTGAATCGACTTTTGGGTCAGTCGATTTTCAGGGGGTGGGGGGCTCGCCGGAGTTAAGGAAGAACCACCCGCAGCGGGGACGGTGGCTCGCCGGAGAGGTACCCCACTATCTATCTTAGGGTTTAGGGTGGGGGCGGGGGGCCTATAGGGCTAGCCGGGGCGGCGGTAGACCGGCGGTGGGGAGTTGTTTCGGGGCGGCGAGGCGGCGCTGGGGCCGGCGGTTCGGCCGGTGGTGGCTGGCGGCTCAGGGGGGTGCAGGTTGAAGATGAACTGCAGGCCCTCCCTAAACTACATGTCAAGTGCCTCTCTGCTACCATTGCATTCAGTTTCAACAGTAACATTCAGATTCCACAGTAAATTTCAGTTTCGACAGTTAAGTTCAGAGTCAACAGTTTTTACCTCATCTGTTGTAGTCAGGTGGTTTTTGGTGATGTAAATTTTACATCTATTTTACATCATCTATTGGAGATGCTATTAGAATCCCACTTGAGATTGACGATGTCTGTCTTGTGATGCTTCAGCCTTGACGTCTTACGCCTGCTATCATTATTTTTGGATCCATCCACTGGTTGTTACCATCACTCTAAATTTCTGCATGCTCTCCTTACATAATCTCACCATATTTTCTTCGTATGCATGTCAAATATTGTACACAGTCATGCTGAACATGTAGATAAAAAGAGAAGAGTTTTGCGCGGCAATACAATGTCATGCAGACATTGCTCCATGGTGGATTCAATGGCAAACCCTCCCCACCCCTCTCCAGATTGTAATCCAGAGGAAGATATCTGTTCTGAGGCGGATTCAGACACCGCTGACCACTCCTATTTACCCCCAAGGTGTTTGCTCTACCTTGGCATGATGATGTTAGTCATATCATGCATATGTTGCCTTGCAGTGCCTACTTTTGACATCATATATGTCATTTGCTTAGTTTAGACATGTTCTGTAATGCCCCCTGTTTAGTTTCTATATCATATATGGGAATTATGCAGTCTCATGTCTTTTAGCCAGCCATAATATACGTGAAATGTGCAATGCCATCCTGTTTAACCAGGCATCATATATTTGAATGATATCTTGCCCATCCTTTTCTTCATTACATTTCCATTTGTCGACAATGTTTGTACATTAAACTACTCTTCCTGTGAATTAGCCATTTGGGTGGGAGATTGAAAAATCTGGAGTGAAAACAAGGCCTTCAGAGCAGACAGTGCTACCTGTCGAAGCAGATCTCTTGTTGGGTCCCAATAGCTCCTCAGAGATGGATTCAGAGACAGATGACCAGTCCTATTCCCCCACCGAGGTGTATACTCTAACTTGGCACGGTTATACTGCTCATATCATGCATATGGTGTCTTGCATTGCATAGTTTAGACATCATATACACAATATTCAACACCATGTTCTTAGTTCAGACATCATATCTAATGCCCTCTGTTTAGCATATAAATCACATATGTGAATTAAATTATGCGATCCTGATTACTTAGATAACATGTAGGTGAATTATGTCATGCGATCTTGTTTAGTTATTCATCGTATCTTTGAATTATGTTATGCAATGCTATCCAGTTTAGATAGACATCATATATGTGAAATTATGGCATGCTATCCATTTTAGTTAAACAATATACATGTCAACTATTTCATGCCCTCTTTTTTCCACACTATCTATTGCATATGTCTCTCATACAATGTCTGTACATTCAACTATGTTTCCTGTTTATCAGCCATTTGAATTGGAGCGGGTGATGCCAGCATCTAGCGGACTAAAAACACGGTCTTCAAATAAAACAGTGCTACCTCTTGGTGGAGATAGCACCCCGGTTGTACATGCACGAGAACCAGCCCTACCACACATAACCCAAACTCTCGCAGATTGTACCCCTATTGTGATGGACAAAGAACCAGCTTCACCCAATCTAACCCCAACCCCAGCAGATAGTAACCCAGTTCATGTTGACACGGCACCATCTCCACCACAGAGCTCCCAAACAAGAGCAGTTAGTAAGGCAGCTCCAGTGCCCAAAGGGCCAGTACTACCACGGCGAACCCCAACTCCACCAGTTAGTACGCCTATTCCTGTGGAGGAAGCACAACCAGCTAGTTGTAGTTTAGCATCTATCGCATTTGATGTTGTTAAATCATATGTGCATATCTTCCCATCTTGGAAATATTATACTGAAGATGAAGGAAAATGCCAGTTGCAGGTGTTTGTCCAGGAGTTATGTGTAAGTAATGTTATTCATGGCAATTACTTTGCTTTGTCCCATACATCTACCTCCATGATGGTTATAATACAACAAATTTTCCCTTTTTTCTCTATAGAGAAGGACCGATTTGGAAACTCAGGATGAGGTTGTTAGAGTTATAATATAGGTCATGTACCCCTTTGTATTTATCCCGTTGTATAAGGGGTTTCCTGCATATGTTCCACACCTGTACATGTATATATATATCGGCCTATGGCCTCATGGGAATACAAGTTGCTTATTCCTAACATGGTATTAGAGCTTTAGGTCTCTCTTTTTTCGCACGCGCAACTCGTGCTACGATCCCATCTCCGCCGCCGCCGCGGTTTCTCTTTGCCTCGGCGTCGCTGTTGTGTCTCCAGGCGCCCTTCACGCCTCCCGCCGCTCCCGCTCTCAGGGCCGCTCCCGCCCGCCAACTCCTGCCGTCCGCCGGGACTCCGCGGTCGCTCCTGCCGCTCCCGCTCTCAGGCGCCGCTCCCGCCCGCTAGCTCCCGCCGCCCGCCCGCCAGGGCTCGCCCGCCAGGTGCCCTCCCGCCAGGACTTCGCCCCTGCCGTCCGCCAGGCTCGCGGTCACGCATCCACTTCCCGCGGCTGCCGTTCGCTCGTGGTCTCCCGTGGTCTTCCGCCTGTCGTCCGGTGTTCTACTGCTTTCGGGTCTCTTCAAAAAAATGTCTGCTGCATCGGGCTATGTTGCTGTCCCTCGCTGCCCGGTGATCTTCGATGGTACTAACTACACCGAGTTCGCTGGCTTCATGCGCATTCACATGCGTGGCATCCGTCTCTGGGGTGTTCTTTCTGGCGAGGTCTGCTGTCCGCCACGTCCGGTTCCTCCGGTGGTCCCTACTCCGCCGACTCCACTGGTTCTTCCTACGGATGCTAATCAGGCCGCCAAGGATGCGGCTAAGATTGCTGATGAGGCTGCTGATCGTGCCTATGATGAGAGGGCTTTGCCTTATGAGGAGGCTCTTCAGACGTATCATGGTGCTTTGTCTGTTTACACCCAGTGGCTTGATGATGATGCTCGTGCTGCAGCTGTTCTCACTGCTAGTGTTCTGCCTCAGTTTGCTTCTGAGTTTTTGGGTCTTCCTACTGTCTTCCAGATGTGGACCTGTCTTCGTCAGCGCTATGAGCCCTCTGGTGATGCCTTATACCTTTCTGTGGTTCGTCAGGAGCATGCTCTTCAGCAGGGTGACTCTACTGTTGATGACTTTTATGCACAGAGTTCTGCTATCTGGCGCCAGCTTGATTCTCTCCGTAGTGCTGGTTGTCGTACTTGCCCCTGCTGCCAGGCTGTCCAGGCCGATTTGGAGTTTCATCGCGTCTACGAGTTCCTGTCTCGGCTCCGTAAGGAGTTTGAGCCCCGGCGTGCTCAGTTGCTTGCTCGTGGCCATATTTCTCTCATGGAGGCGCTTTCAGAGATTCGTGCTGAGGAGACTCGCCTACGTGGTGCTGGTTTGCTGGAGGTTCCCTCTGTGCTCGCTACTCGGGTTTCTTCCACTCTACCTGCTGCACTGCCCCATTCTCGCTCGAGTGATCCGTCGCTCTTGCCCACTCCTTCTGGAGGCTCAGGTCGCCCCCGTTCACATTGTGACTACTGCAACAATGATGGTCATATTGAGTCCCAGTGCTACACAAAGCAAAAACACCTGTGCAAGGCGCGATCATCCTCCTCAGGGACTTCGTCGCACGCACACTCTGGTTGGGGCTGGCCCTCGCCGCCGTGATTCTCAGGGTCTTTGGGAGTTGGACTGGCTTCATGTTCCTTCTGCTGCCACCACCATCGCCAGTCCCTCCGCTACTGTCGCCTCTGTTACTGGTTCCTTCAAGCAGTGGCATCATCGACTTGGTCATCTGTGTGGTTCTCAGTTATCGTCTTTAGTTCGTCGAGGTCTTTTGGGGTCTGTCTCAGGAGATGTCTCTTTAGAGTGTCAGGGTTGTCGTCTTGGCAAGCAGATTCAGTTACCATATTCCCATAGTGAGTCAGTGTCTAAGCGTCCTTTCGATTTAGTCCATTCTGATGTATGGGGTCCGGCTCCTTTCGCTTCGAAAGGTGGTCATAAATACTATATTATTTTCATCGATGATTTTTCTCGTTAGACATGGCTTTATTTCATGACTTCACGTAGTGAGGTGTTGTCTATTTATAAGCGTTTTGCTGCCATGGTTCATACTCAGTTCTCTTCACCTATTCGTGTTTTTCGTGCTGACTCCGCTGGTGAGTATATCTCTAAGATGTTGCGTGGTGTCCTTGCTGAGCAGGGTACTCTTGCCCAGTTCTCTTGTCCTGGTGCTCATGCTCAGAATGGCGTGTCTGAGCGCAAGCATCGTCACCTTCTTGAGACGGCTCGTGCTATGATGATCGCCGCCTCTCTTCCGCCTCATTTTTGGGCCGAGGCTATCTCCACTTCCGTCTATCTCATCAACCTTCAGCCATCTGCTGCTTTGCAGGGTGGTGTTCCTTTTGAGTGTTTGTTTGATCGTTCTCCCGATTATTCGATGCTTCGCTTGTTTGGTTGTGTTTGCTATGTTCTTCTTGCCCCTCGCGAATGCACCAAACTGACCGCTCAGTCTGTTGAGTGTGTCTTCTTAGGCTACAGTGATGAGCATAAGGGCTATCGTTGTTGGGATCCTGTCGGTCGTCGGATGCGTATCTCTCGAGACGTGACTTTTGATGAGTCCCGTCCTTTTTACCCACGCCCATCTTCCTCGTTTTTTTCAGTGGAGGATATCTCTTTCCTCACTTTTCCTGACTCTCCTATCACTCCCGTCGCGCCTGTGCCTATTCGTTCCGCTCCCTCTGTTTCTCCACCCCTCGTCGATTCGCCGCCACCATCTTCCCCGGTCTCCTCACCTAGCATGTCACCGGATTCTCCACCTTCATCTCCGGTGACTTCTTCGTCGCCACCCCCTGATTCTACCTTGGCGATTCCTCCTTCTCTTGTTCCATCTCTTCCTCAGCATTACACTCGTCGTTCACGACCTGTGGATGCTTCCTTGGATGAGTCGTCCTCTTCCTCTCAGCCTACTTATGGCTTGCGTTCTCGTCCTCATCCGCCTATTGATCGCTTTGGATTTCCCACCGCTGGTGCTGCTGTTCTTGAGCCGACTTCTTACCGTCAGGCTGTTGTTCATCCTGAATGGCAGTTTGCAATGGCAGAGGATATTGCTGCTCTTGAACGCACTGGTACCTGGGATCTTGTTTCTCTTCCTCCCGGAGTCCGTCCCATCACTTGTAAGTGGGTCTACAAGGTTAAGACTCGCTCCGATGGTTCTCTTGAGTGTCACAAAGCTCGTCTCGTGGCTCGTGGTTTTCAGCAGGAGCATGGTCGTGATTATGACGAGACTTTTGCTCCTGTGGCCCATATGACCACTATTCGTACACTTCTTGCTGTTGCCTCTGCACGCCACTGGTCTATATCTCAGCTTGATGTTAAGAATGCCTTTCTTAATGGTGAACTGCGTGAGGAGGTGTACATGCAGCCACCACCTGGGTATTCTGTTCCTGATGGCATGGTGTGTCGTCTTCGTCGCTCTCTCTATGGCCTTAAGCAAGCCCCTCGCGCCTGGTTTGAGCGTTTTGCTTCTGTGGTCACTACTGCTGGTTTTTCAGCCAGTGCTCATGATCCCGCATTGTTTATTCACCTTTCTCCTCGTGGCCGGACTCTTCTTCTTCTCTATGTTGATGATATGGTCATCACTAGGGATGACCCCGAGTATATTGCCTTTGTAAAGGCCCGTCTTAGTGAGCAGTTTCTTATGTCTGATCTTGGACCTCTTCGCTACTTTCTTGGGATTGAAGTCTCTTCTACCTCTGATGGCTTTTTTATATCCCAGGAAAAGTATATCCAGGATCTTCTTGCTCGTGCTGCTCTTTCTGACGAGCGCACTGTTGAGACTCCTATGGAGCTCAATGTTCACCTTCGTGCTACTAATGGTGATCCTCTCCCTGATCCGACGCGTTATCGTCATCTCGTTGGCAGTCTTGTCTATCTAGCTGTCACTCATCCGGACATCTCTTATCCGGTTCATATTCTGAGTCCGTTTGTCTCTGCTCCCACATCGGTTCATTATAGTCATCTCCTTCGTGTTCTCCGATATCTTCGGGGCACGATCTCTCACCGTCTCTTCTTTCCTAGCTCCAGTTCTTTACAGCTTCAGGCCTATGCGGATGCTACGTGGGCTAGTGATCCTTCTGATCGCTGTTCACTTTCTGCTTACTGTGTTTTTCTTGACGGTTCTCTCATTGCCTGGAAGACGAAGAAACAGATTGCAGTTTCCCGTTTGAGTGCTGAGGCTGAGTTGCGAGCTATGGCTCTTTTGACGGCAGAGGTGACTTGGTTACGGTGGTTACTTCAGGATTTTGGTGTTTTTGTCACTACACCGACTATGCTCTTATCTGACAGTACAGGTGCTATTAGCATTGCGCGCGATCCTGTGAAGCATGAGCTCACCAAGCATATTGGTGTTGATGCTTTCTATGTGCGCGCTGCTGTGCAGGATCAGGTTATTGCTCTTCAGTATGTGCCTTCCGAGTCACAGTTGGCGGATTTCCTGACGAAGGCCCAGACTAGAGCGCAACATGGCTTTTATCTCTCCAAACTCAGTGTTGTTCCTCCACTATGAGTTTGAGGGGGGGTGTTAGAGTTATAATATAGGTCATGTACCCCTTTGTATTTATCCCGTTGTATAAGGGGTTTCCTGCATATGTTCCACACCTGTACATGTATATATATATCGGCCTATGGCCTCATGGGAATACAAGTTGCTTATTCCTAACAGAGGTAACCTGTGCTAATACCTCTACTATCTTCAAGAATGCTTGGTGGCAGTATCGGAATTACCTGAAGAAAACATACTTCACCGGCAAAGAAACTCATCAAATTCCTTATGTTCTCCTGAGACACATTTACTGGACGATGACTGGGAACGCCTTGTTCTGTACTCGTCCTGAACCAAGAATGTGGTAAGGTCTATGAGCTCATTTTCTATTTTGAAGTACTATATTCTTGCGTCTTACTGTACTCTGTTCATGTAGAACAAGTCCCTAAACCTGAAGAACAACTGTTCTAATTTAAGATTCCATTGCTATCATAGTTCAAAAAAGCGCTAGGCGTTAATTGTGCGTTTTGTCACCGCCTTGCGCTTTACTGACCAAAGCGCATGCTTATGCGCAGTTATGCACAGATTAAGCATAGTTATGCGCAATGCGTTTCGCCAACGCCTAGAGCCTAGGTGCGCTTAAGCGCTCGCTTAGGCGCGCCTTTTTTAACTATGATTGCCATCGTGCACACTGCTTTGCTCTTGTATCACTGTATTTACTCATACAAACTTATTTTTAAATTGAAGGATCCAATCGAAACTGCAATGGCACAGCAGGTATGTTCACACATGTTTCTTTCACAGGCTTGCTCTTATCAATAGCTCTGTTGATTTCAATTTCAATTGTGTATACAGTTGACTTCTCATATCATGCACATTACTAGCATCACAACATAGCCAATAGTGTTGTTGTACATGTAGACCCGTGGCACCCATCTGAAATCTTGTTGTGCCGTGTAGTTTCCCATGCTTTGTATTCTTTCATTGTTGCTTTGTCTTGAACTGATATGATTTGAACCGTGTCTCTATTTTGATTTGGCAAGACAATGCAGTGACCATAGGACATAGATATATGTTTGTTTGATGCTTTTATTATGTACTAGTACTTGGCAATAGAAGACTTGGTAGTTTAATCCTGTCCACCTTACTAATGAACTGGTTCACCGAAATGAGTTTCATATACTAGTACATGCTAAACTGTTATGTATCTGCTTGTTTCTTCTTTTAGAATGCTGACAGAATATTGGGGAAGAGTGCCTTATTAAGCAATGGTAAAGGAAGTAATGCAGATAAGGTTCAGGATAGTGACACATCCTTGTTGGTCTCCAACAAAGCTGATAAAACGGCTAAGGAAGACTATCTCGAAGACAGTGAGACAACCCCAAAGTCCTGTCTTGGTTTAGTGTTGGAGTTACTGGCCACTACCGCTTGCACAACCTATTCAAACTCACTGTCTGAATCAGTTCGGTTTCTTGAGTCTCAACTACAAGCTGAAAGACATCGATCAGCTGTGCTGCGACAAGAAGCGGAAGGACTGTGGAAGTCCCTGGAGCATTCAGATGCATACTTTCTGGTGCAACAGCAAGCGTTGGAGGATTTTAGCGCCAAACAGGACAAAGCTAATAAGCTTGCTAAGCTTATTGCCAGCATGGTCGATACCACGTTTCTTGAGCTCTTTTGAAGTTGTTTCAGTTATGCTCTTGTTTTGTTGCCGCATTTATTTGCACTGGTGGGCAATTTTGACGGCCAGTGTATGTAATATTTTGCTTTGTTCCCTATATTTTCACTGGTGGCGAACTTTGATGCCCGGTGGATGTAATATGTGTAATAGCGGTAATAGGCTAGCGTTAATTGCTTGCTTATTTATTTCCTTATTGTATTGTTTAGTTGTTTGCTTGTAGTCACTGCAGTTCTTTTTCTGTGTTTTTCTAGTGGCCACAATAACCTATTTTTGGAAACAAGGCCAAAATAATCATGGCAACACACGGGCCGTTGTAACCATGGGCCTCCTGCGGGCCGTATGATCCATGCGCCTTCTACGGGTCGTAGGATCCATGGTCCTTCTACGGGCCGTAGGATCCATTGGCCTTCTATACGGGTCGTACGATCCATGGGCCTTCTACGGGCCGTATGATCCATGGGCCTTTTACGGGCCGTACGATCCATGGGCCTTCTACGGGGCGTATCATCATTTCGCCAATCATGGGTCGTACTATTCATGGACAATAACGGCCCGTTTATCGGCCGTATTTGATAACTCTATGAAAACAGCCCAACGGGTTTTTTTCGACATGAAAACGGCCCAACGTATTAACGGGCCGACTGTAACCACAGACTAAATTTGGCCCACAAGCAGAAAATGACCGTAACGGGCCGTAAGTAACCAAATGCTGAAAATGAGCCCAAGAATAAATGGGCCCTGAGAAGGCCGAAAGATATCATGGGCTGGAAACGGCCCAACGGATTAATGGGCGTTAATGGTGTAAAGTGATACACTGTTCATTACGGGCCAGTTTTACCACGTGTCGTTAAGGGGCCGAGGGTTACTAAGGGCCTCATATGGGCCGAAAGACGTCATGGGCCATACATGGGCCGAAAGTTAAAACGGACTGGAATTATATTGGACGGCCCAGATGACGCTACTGAGCCTAATTCGGATAGGCCGTAAATGGGCCCTGGGATAGCGGGCTGTAAATGGGCTATATGCGAACAGGCCGGTAACAGGCTTGCCGTGGGCCAGCCCGCCACCGTTTGACCAAGTCAAACAGGCCAGCCTTTTCACAGGAATGGGCCTCTGTTGGGCCGTGCCACGTGTCGACGTATCATAAACGCTTTGGGTCCAATGAGTGGATGACATCTGTCCCAACGGTGAGCCGACACGTGTTTCCTCCAGCCAATGATGATTTTACACGTGGAAAATTCCCATTGGTCGGGGCTATTAACGGGTTATCGGATCCAAAACCGGACCCGATAGCTTAACGGCGTTCCGTTACGGTGGATGCCACGTGTCGGTCACCCTTGACGAAAGCACTTCTGTGACGCGCGATTTGTCGTCAAGGAAGTGGACACTTCCGTGATGATAATTTTGATAATGTCATGGAACACTTCTACGACAGCACAGGTATGACTATCTTGATTCTGTCATAAATTTGTCACGGATGTACATGCATGACAGAAAACATGACCTACTGTGACAAACACGCATCATCATGGAAGTGTATTTTTTTTGTAGTGGTGGCTCACAGATTACTATAACAACAGTTGCAGGTACAGGTAATGTGATGATCATGACGTGAGAGCGATGTTTACTTGTTTTGAAGTTCTTCTTCTTCTTCGTCGATCTTGGGATAGGTTCCTAGTCGGCAGCCTGGACTAGTAGGGTGGATGTCATTTGAGCTTTTGTTTGTGTTACATCCATAGTCGGATGTTGTTCTCATGTATGATGCTTGATCTATTCATGTGGCATTGTATGCTTTTTGGTGAGTGCATCAAGCTTGCAAAGTGTGCTACTTGATGTTTGCTGTTTTCTGAGACTTAGTGATTTTTGCCAAGTCTGTAACTGTTACATTATGTTACCATGTTAACTTGATGCTACCATCAATTTCATGCATAATCTGGAGATGCCTAGTTGACATGTTTTGATGTCCATATTATGCTCTATCATGCCATGCCATTTGCTGCCTCATATATGTCCTGTAGCATATGTTTGCATTGCCATGAAAATGCCTAAATGATGTTCCAGTTTTCTGTTAACTTCATGATGACATGTTGTGAGCTTGTTATTAATTAATCTATGCCTCGTTTGGAGATGCTCCAGTTACATGATTTGAAGTATGCTATGAATAATTTGTCCACATGCCAAGTTTGTTAATTTTGGACTTCATATGACCTCTGTTCCCAGCTTGCAAACATGTCTACTTGTTGCTGTTCCTGCCATGTTCACTAAATTTCACAAAGTTGAGACCTCCGCCATCGCCGTCGCCATGAATGAGTCGCGCGGGAGAAACTGAATAGGGGATTTGAAGGACGAAACGGCGGGCGCGTGACCTAATACACGGGCGCGGAAACGGCCGTCACCCTCCGTCTAACGGCATCCGTCAGCCCGCGCCACGTAGACCCGACAGGTGGGTCCCACCTGTCGGTTTCGCTGTTTATGCGGCCAAATCAGCCCGTCAGTGCTCCGCGTTACCGATTAGTCTCAGAGTTGGTGGTTTTCTGTGACCTGGCTCAAATCCGGTACTGACCTGTTACCCTAGCCCCAAGTGTGGTGGTTTTGGATAAATAACTCTCTAGAAGTACACACAGTTAATATTACATTCAAGGTAAATTTCGGAAGAAAAATTCAAGCCATGCATTCATGATTAAAGAGAATATAAAGGGGTACTGCAGATTTGATGGTCATCAAAACAACAAATTCCACCAACAAAAATTGGATCAGAACTCAACTGTTCCTTGGACGATCTTGTCATAAATTTTCTTACCTGCTATAATGTCCACATGTGCAATAGTCAAGCATCCCCCGAGCAAACACGCCACCTTCCAAGTCCCATGAAAATGGTGGGGCAGCAACATTGTGAGCACATACAAAGACCAAAAGGGGAAAGAAAAAATAAACAAGACCAGCTAAAGTGCTGAACCATCACTTTCTAATTCTTTGTGGTTGATTAACAGATGGTGATCACATGATGCCACCATGTTTCTCCCAAACAGACCAGCACTTATAATTAATTATCACTGCTATTAACCTAGTAGGGTGCTAATTAAATCCGTTAGCCACGCTGATTCAATTTTGAGCGCACGGTGCAAGAAAGTGGAGACCGGGAGAAAACCGGGTAGGCCAGCGTAGGGTTTAAATACAAACGGCTAGTACACGCATGCATCGCCACCTACACTTCCCTGGCGACATAATGCAATCACATGAACATTTCCCGCCCAAAACCCGGACACCACGTTCCTATACTTGCATGCACATCGATTCTTTGACTTCCCACAGTAACCTTATAGTAGTAACTAAATAATAATGGAGGTACATTTTTATGCGAAAAAAAAACAGAGAAAATTATACATACATGTAGTAAGACACTAGTTTTGTTTCTGGATCAGTTGCACCTGTTCTTACTTCCTCCCTGAGAGGCTGAGAATATAAGAGAGGTTGGTGCACTTAACCAGGGAGGGAGACAAGCTTTTGGCTATCTTTAGCATGGTGTGATAGGAAAGAGAAAAACACACACCAGAAGTGCAATTTCTCCCTCTCCATGTCCCTCCCCATTTTTATCTTCTCCTGGCTCAAGGCCAGCGCAAGGAATTAAAGCAAAAGGGGGGACAGACAGACCGAGGAGGACGAGGAGGAAGAAGAGGAGAAAGCCCAATTAAAGGCAGCTGCAGCAAGGCTGGCCCTGGTGGTGGTGGTGGTAATCTAGATTTCCTTTCTATCTTTAGGAGGAGGAGGGTGGCCGCTTTGGATTTGCGCATTTGCATTGCTCGTGCCCTGTGGAGAGGAAGCGGAGGAGACAGGGCAGGAGGAGGAGGAGGAGGAAGAAGGTGGGGGAGCCAAAGCAGAGGAGCCCTCCCCTGTTTCTTGCTCCTCCCCCTGGTTGGTTCTTGCTCCTCCCCTCGCCTCTTTGTTTCTTTCTTGGTCGACGGCACGGAGCCATGGGGTGCGCCGTGTCCAAGGGGGCGTCGCTAGGGTCGCCGGGGTACGAGGTGTCGTCGGCGTCGGGGCACGAGGTGGTGTCCGGGAGCGCGTCGGCCTCGGCGTCCGCGGCGGTGTGGAGCAGGCCTAGGGATGGGGAGGGTGACGAGGACAAGGGCGCCGCGCGCGGCAACGCCGTCGGTGGCACGGCGCGGCCGGGGAACCTGCACCGGTACATCGAGTGCGAGCAGGTGGCGGCCGGGTGGCCAGCGTGGCTCAGCGCCGTGGCCGCCGAGGCCGTGCAGGGCTGGGTCCCCCTCAAGGCCGAGAACTTCGAGAAGCTCGAGAAGGCAAGCGCCCGCTCCTAGCTCCTCTCGCGGCAATTAGAAAGAAAGAAAGAAAGAAAGCTCATCAATGGCGGGTTGTTGTTGGTGGGTGCAGATCGGGCAGGGCACGTACAGCAGCGTGTTCCGCGCGCGTAGCCTTGAGACGGGCCGCCTGGTGGCGCTCAAGAAGGTGCGGTTCGACAGCGTGGAGCCGGAGAGCGTGCGGTTCATGGCGCGGGAGATTATCGTCCTCCGCCGGCTGCAGGGCCACCCCAACGTGATCGGCCTCCATGGCCTCATCACCTCCCGCTCCTCCGCCTGCATCTACCTCGTCTTCGAGTACATGGAGCACGACCTCGCCGGACTCGCCTCCTCCCCCGACCTCTCCTTCTCCGAGCCCCAGGTAGGCACATTGCATTTCATTGCCTTGTTATCATCACCACAACGGCATCCATCATATTAATTGATGAATTTGGATGCTGCCGGCAGATCAAGTGCTACATGCGGCAGCTGCTGGCGGGGCTGGAGCACTGCCACGCGCGCGGGGTGATGCACCGGGACATCAAGTGCGCCAACCTGCTGGTGAGCAGCGACGGCGTGCTCAAGGTCGCCGACTTCGGCCTCGCCAACGTGTTCTCCACCTCGCCCACGCAGCAGCCGCTCACCAGCCGCGTCGTCACGCTCTGGTACCGCCCGCCGGAGCTCCTCCTGGGCGCCACCGCCTACGACCCCTCCGTCGACCTCTGGAGCGCCGGCTGCGTCTTCGCCGAGCTGCACGCGCGCCGCCCCGTCCTCCAGGGCCGCACCGAGGTGGAGCAGATCCACAAGATCTTCAAGCTCTGCGGCTCGCCGCCCGACGCCTACTGGCACCGCGCCGGGATGACGTCCAACGCCTCCGTCTTCCGCCCGCAGGCCCCCTACGAGAGCCGCCTCGCGGAGACCTTCGGCTCCGCCATGCCCGACGCTGCCTTCCGCCTCCTCGGCGCCCTCCTCTCCGTCGAGCCCGCAGCCCGCGGCACAGCCTCCACCGCCCTCGCCTCCGACTACTTCTCCACGGAGCCGTACGCATGCGAGCCGTCAAGCCTGCCCAAGTGCGCGCCAAACAAGGAGATGGACGCCAAGTTCCGGGAAGACTCCAGGAGGAGGAACAACGCGCCGCCGCCGGCGAAGCGGCTGTCAAGGGCGCACAAGAGCATGCAGGACACCAGCCAGAGGCATCACAGCCACGTCCACGCCGAGGAGTCGCTCCCCATGGAAGTCGACGGCGGCCTGCGGCCCGAGCCGGCGACGGTTAGCAACGATGCCCCGCAGCCGGAGCCGCCGTGCACTAGGCAGATGCCCGGCAGCTGCCAGGAGGAGGAGGACGCGCCGGCGCCGGCGCCGGCGCGGCTCCCCGACCACCTCGCTCTCTCGGGCGGCCCCGTGCAGCTCGCCGCGTCCACCGGCTTCGCTTGGGCCAAGAAGCCCAGAGTGCCGGACGCGGCGACGACCAAGAGGAGCGCCTCCAGGGGACCAAGGAGTACCACCACCCACGGAGGCGACGCGGCAAGCGCAAGAACGACGGCCGGCGCCACCACAGGTCCATACGAGGCGGAGAAGCAGGAGATGATCAAGCAATGGGCGCAGGTCGCAGAGGCGTTCACCTCATCCGAAGCCTACAACAGCAGGTCCACCAGGGAGCCATTGGACGCCAAGCAGCTCAAGACCAGCAAGGTCAGTCACACTCGCACGCTCACCATCCTACTCCACACAGCAACCCACACCAAAATCTCTTGCAAACACATGGTTGTTTTGTTTTGATCATCTGGAGCTGACGAGCTGTCTCATTTTCCCTGGTTTCATCAGAAGCACAAGGGGAAGATGCAGAGGGTGGACTACTCAGGGCCGTTGCTGTCGGAGACGCGGCGCGTCGACGAGTTCCTGCAGAGCCACGAGCAGCGGATCCGGCGAGCCGGCCGCCGCCGGTCGTGGTTCCACAAAGGTGATCGATCGAACACCCCACACAATGAAATGCATGCCTGCAGGCTAACCAATTCCTCTGAAACCGCCATTGCTAACCTCATTCTTCTTCTTTTTGTCGACAGGACAAAAGAGGGAGCAGCAGCACTGAGACTGAGACCGAGGGAGAGGCACGCACGCCATGATCACACATGCTAGACCCCGTGTAGAAGGCTCGAATTTTTCCCCTTTGACTCTTGCGGCAATTGACTGTTTGCTGCGAAATTCCTACGTTTCAAACGGAATGGTTACCATGCATTCAGTTCAGGCTTCTGTATAGCAAGATTGTATAGAGCTGCAGATCACAATAACGCATCTATGCACTGTAGCTTCCACTTCTTGTCACCTCCCATCTCCTGCATTCTTCCATCGCTAGCTCAGCCGGTTGTGCCTTGCTAATGCCCTCTTATTTTTGAAGAAACGATAAAAAAAACACGCCGTGCTGATGCCTGGGAATTGAGGCCAATGCTGCACTGGTTTGTGCTTTGCTCACTTCATTGCTGTTGTTGGTAAGGCAGAACATCTGACTCTGTTTTCCCTTTTCTTTTCTTGTACACAATGGAGGTAGGTACTACTCCCCGTCTTATTCCTGGACTAGTACACAGAATCAAATCTTACTAGAGAAAATCATTGCAAACACGTAAATAAGACATCAATGTGGAAATCATCTTCTGCTCGGGATAATCAACAATCATGCACTAAACCAAAGACTGGATCTAGCTTTCAAATTTGGTTGACCATAATTTGTTGCCTTGTCAATTCCTTTTACGAAAATTGCTCTTAGCCGTAACGAACCTAGTCAAAAAGATATCAGAGGGAATTTTTTTTGTCTTGAGTGGAACTGCAAAGGTAACATCAAATATAAAGGAGTATTAAAAAGGGATTGAAGATTTACGATGTGCTCACCTGTTCATGAACTGGCCGATGTGAAGTCACGAGGCCTGTGCTCCATTTAGATGTCTATGTACTGGATGGATCCCTAATTCCCTATTGAATTGGGCTGGAATACTAATTCAGCAAAGAAAAGAAAATGAGCATGAATACGAGTTCGCTTGTTTGGTTGTTCACTTAATTGGCTCAAAATGGAATTAATCCTAGCGAGGATTCGATACCAAATCCTGTTTACGTGAGTATGAAGATTATGCTTTGTCCTATATGCCTCAAAACAAAATATGTACAGTCCATGACTACAATTGAATAATTATTTAGGAATTGAAAATAAAGTTTAATTCTGAAATGCATCACCACGGCAAAAAGAAAATGTTCACACAACAACAATAATCCTCTTGTGACAACAAAGCACAAATTCTTGCATGACATCAACTCTTAACACTAGTTCATAGATAGGTTCAAGTTCGACAGGACATACACAAACATACACGTATCAGCAAAGCATCAGTTGGATAACTTCAAGGCAACATTAATAGCCATGCTTTCCTCGAGATCATGGGCAGCTCTATTAGAGCATCAAACAGATGCTCATTAAGAATCAGCTTCCCATAAGACCGCAACCTATCAGGTTCAGCCAAATCTAGTATCAACTGAAGTGTCGCAAGTATTTCGTGCTAGTCTTGGGCGGTGAAAACGGATCAACAGGACATGCAAACGCAACGTTAAGGGGATCAAGGTATACAACCTTGTTCCATCTTGGTGTGATGACATCATGACAATTAAACTGAGATCTACAACTACAAGAGTTCATTATGCTTTTGATTTTCATCGCCGCTATTGACTCGATAAGTTGAGATCCAAGGTTGATGCCAAACAAATTAGCTTAAGAAAGAAAGAAAAAACACGAGGACATCCACATTTGGGATGCCTGACGGCAGCATCTCCACAATCCTACCACCTACCCTATAACTATGACCATTGACCATAATACAGCGATCGGGCGACATGTAATCGAATAAAGATGCAAGAGTCCAAGACAACACCTTTAAGATGGAATCACCACCCACACCCCAATGTTAGTTGGTCCAATTTGAAGTCAAACATGCGGCTATGATCCCTAAAGTAGATATACGGGCCAATACCTTCAACAAGGACACAATGCGCAGACGTTGATGCTGCCTAATTTAATCAGAAGCCAAAAGTTATGGATTTCTTTGCCTAGAGAGAATATAACCTCGATATAGAGGGGGACAACAACACCGCACTTGCGTCGCCCGACTATCGTTGCTCATCTCTTAAGTGTTGCCACGAGCGGTCGAGCTGCGATGCAAACCACTGATCTAGGGGTCGTCGTACCGACCGTGCCGGCACCCGATCTGTCAATTTCCGTCACCATTGACTAGGAGCGAGAAGTGACACCCTGAACCAACTCCCACGCCACGAAGCGAGAGGAAGGGCTCGCCCCCGCCGCCGTTGCTATGCGAGCTTTGCCCATAAACGCTCACAACGCCGTTAAGGGAGATTCCACCCCCCCCCCCCCCCTCGTGTCGCCCTTGTTGAGAGTGACACTAGGCTGCTTCAGATTCTTTTTGTATTATATGATTTATTTAGAATAATATGGTTATATAGCCATCACCCGATGAAAAATCCATAATATGCCCTTCAATGGTTGGATCCTACAAAGGAGACAAATATTGCGTTGGAGGACCATTGTAATTGTTCGGGCATTGCGAAAGGCGGGTTTAAGTTAAAAATCACCGATATGGGTTGATGCGCTATGAAATTTTTCTTTAAATAAATTTGTTGTGTTCACCCTTGATGTTTGCAATGGTAATCAATGCCCTAGGTATGACCCTACTTAACCTCACGGTGGGAGATAGGAAAAGACACATACCTTTGGTCCATATGAGGGACGTCAATCTCACGTTTCACGCGAAGGGATTCGACCTACTCAGCGCTACCCACTCGGCGTAGGTTTCATGGAAGCTAGAGTCTGCGATTGAAGCGATCGATAAACTAAACTAGTTTGTAGAAAAACGAGCATTAGTCGTTTTTCCAAATACTCATTTTTCTGGTTTATGGGAAACCAAGTTTTCCTTATCCCGAGATTTGATGGACCAACCAAACATAGTTTTAGGTGGTTAGAATCCTAAACGTGATTAGTGGAAACAGGTTTGGTATAAATCCCTTATCCAAACAACTCCAGAGGTTTAGCTCATTCCAGTCACATTTCGTGTTATTTGCCCCAACATAACCTTGCCCTCGGATATCTTTCATTTAACCCATTGGTGTCCTAGTCAATAATGAGTTGAATGTGAGAGATATCAAAGGGCAAGGCTATGATGGAGCAAGCAACATGAGATGCGAGTGGAATGGGCTAAAGGCTCTAATTCTCCAGAAGTTTCCTTATACATATTATATTCATTGTCTAACTCATCAGTTGCAAAAAACGTTTGTTGCTACTGCAAATAGTGTACATGAAGTGCACAATTTTTTCCAACATGCAAATTTTATTATAAATAATGTTAGTGCATCTCCCAAATGCAATGATGAGCTACTAGAATATAAAGCCACTAAAAATGCAAGAGAGATTTAACTGGTAGAGGTTGTCACGAGAAGAGGGGCAGATCAATTAGGATATTTACAAAGGGCCAAAGACACAAGATGGAGTTACCACTACAAGTCAATCAAAGACTTCTGTTTGCTGCAATTGTTTTGGTGCTAAGAAGTGTAGCAAATGATCACACACCAACATAAAACTTAAGATATTGCAAATGTGTTAGATCGTATTTCTAACACAAATGTGTTGCTTGCTAAACTGAGAGAATATAGATGGAAACACAAGATTTATGTTCTGGATATGGTTCAATAGAATTTCTCTTTTCCTACATCCCTGAGATTGTTAGAGTGATTTAGTCACTTAATTACATACAGACTTACTCATTAATTTATGAATGTTGATGTCATAAAGTCTTGAAATAAGCATGATAACACCACATATATCCATCATTACAAAGTAGATGTATTTAAACGTTGCAATACATCATTAAGTGGTAGAGTTGAAGGATTGATTCAGTTCTAGAGTAACTGAGCTTCTGAATCTTTGTTCATCCTTGGGTCCGAGACATGAAACCTACGGCAAGTCAAAGATATGCAGCCTAGTGGAGGAAATCTATCCTGCTGATTTTCTTAGTCAAGAAAGAGACCGGTTGGAGTTTGAGCCACAACATTTCAAACTTGATACATTCAGCCATCAAGAGACCATAACCTGCAAACCAATAGATGATTTGACAAAAGGAATAGTTAAGTTGGCAAATCTTCTGATATCCAATGGTTGAGAGGTTATTAAGTGTAACATCCCAACATTTGCATTTTGGTATGTTATGATATAGCTATGCATACTTACATGTCATCTTGCGTTCGAGTGCCATTTGAATTTGGGTTCCCATTTGAAGTTCTTTTGAAGTTTAATTTGAATCCCTTTTCTTCTCTGAGTTAAGACTTCTCCATGTTCTCTCATAATTACAAAATATATGAGTGAAGGAACATGACCCTTGAAAACCAGAGACAAATTTGGAAAAACATTTGAGAAAAAAAACAAAAAAATATTTGGAAAACATTTAAAAATCAAATTCCTCTTCTTTTTGGAATTAAAAAAATTAGAGTATTTAATTTTGCTATGAAAAATAGTTCATATTTTTTATGTTTTATTTCAAGATTTTTGATATAAATTTTGCATCCTACAAAGTTCATTTTCTTTTTCTTTCTTTTCCATTGATGTTTAAAAAAACGCAAATAGCCCACGGGAGGCCCAGCCTACCTCATGAGGTCGTCCTCAACCTCATGACTGGGCATTCCAGATCGCCACCACACGCCATGGTTGCGCGATCCCCGCGCCCCGGAGCCCCCTTTCCTTCCTCCCCTCGCCGTAGGAAGCTTCCTCCATGCCCCGCACCTTCCTTCCCCACCTCCCCGCACCTGTATGACCATCAAGGCCGAGATCTTCGCCCGCCGGAAATCCAGTAATAGCCGGATTTTTCTCGGCTTGCCGCCGCGCCCTCGGCCCTCCCCGCCCCTATATAAAGCCACCCAAGGTACCTCTCATTCCCCTCAACTGATTTCCCCCTGGGTAGCCCCCCTTCCCCCACTTCACAGTCTACAAGAACTCGCCAGAGTTCGCAAACTCCGGCGGCTTCTCCACCGCCGCCCGAGGCTCGATTGGCCCTGCCTCGGCCTCTCCTGAAGTTGTTGCGATGCCCTCTTCCCCGTCCCATGCTCGCCTTCCTCCCACAGTCACTGCATCATCAGATCCGAGTTCGTTTCCGTCATCTTCCCAAACTCCGGCGACTAACCCTCGTGGGCTCCATTAAAATCCCGTAGTTCAATTTTCAGAAAATAGCCAATCTTAAAAAAAAAGTGTACCTCCTAATCTACTGATCCAAATGGAGTGATTCCAATTGCTATGGTTACATAAAATTGTGTAGTTTCTGTTGGATCCAAAAGTTCTATGTGTGAACCTTTTAAATACATATTTGAACAGATTTATTTCAAACACCAATTTGGACATAACTTTTATTTAAAGATAAGTTTTCAATTGATTCTTTTTGTCATTGTTTCCTATATGTTTTGTTTATCCAGAGAGTAATAAAAATAATTTTTCAAGACTATTTTAGATCTGTTTTGATCAGTTTCAAATCTGAACCTATTAGGCTTGTATTAATGAAAAGAAAATTATTTTCTTTTACTTTTAAGTAATTCTTTTTGCCACTTTAATTTAATTACACTAAAGTTTCTGTTAGTTAACAGTAATAAAAATTTATTATTAATTAAAATTATTTTTGTTCAATTCTAAGTTGATTCTTGTTTAGGCCATAACTTTGGATCTACAAAAACTTTTCAATTGATTTTTTTTGCTAATTGAAGTTTTAATAAAATACTTTTTGTTAATATAATAATATTAAGTTTTACCTTCTGTTAAACTTTTATTTTAATCAGAACTATTTCTATTTTTGTTTGATTAGAACTTAAGTTTTCCCTAAGTTTTATAAGATTTCTTTTAACTTTTCTTTGGTTTTTCTTTAATGTTTTCCTGTTAGTTTTACTTGTTGAATTCCTTTGTGTATGTCATTGTTTGCTTCGTTACATTATCAGGAGTGCGAAGCTTGCTACTATCGGTCGTTAGAGTTTGAAGGGCATCACCAAGGCAAGTCACATTTGATCATATTTTTGGCAATACCCATGATTTTATTGCATTAGATGCAAACTTTCCAACATGTCATCAAGTAGGTAATATTGAACTTGTCCTTGAGTGGTATCATGAAGTAGGAAACCCCACACCCCTGTTACCAATGCCCAGGAAACAATGAACTTATTAAGTTGCTACGCTCTAGTAAACGGGGATTGGTTGAGTGATACATGGAGTTGTGAGTGTGATATAAAATTTTGATCAAGACTAAAACCTCAAGATTTCAAGACTTCAAGACCAAGAATTCAATATACCTCTAGGTCGAATGGTTGAAGGGCACCCTGGAGTACGAGTGGATTCCCAGTGAGCTGGAGTAGGCCAATTATCATTAGGACTTGTCGGTTTTCTCTGTATGCAAAAACTTAAACTTAGAGCCACCACAGCCACATTGCATATAGTGATAGTATTTTTATCTGTTTTCTCTATGATTTTGCCAGCATATTCAAAATGTTGACCTACACGACTGCAACTTATCATATTGCAAAGATATTTTCCAACGAGGAGTAAGGTCTACGTTCTATGCTCGGTGTTGCCCTTGGAGTCGGATGGACTCATCTACCTTTGTCGCTTCCACAGTAGTTATATCTCATGAGTTAGCCTTTAGCCAATTTATTATTATTGTAATAAAGACTCGATATGAAATTTTAGATGTAATAAAGCATGTGATTGAACTTTGATATATACACTGATGTACTGTGTGTGCTAGCACGATCCAGGGATAGCAAAGATACATAAAGACTTGAACTTTTCGGGTCGGGTCGCTACATAAATGTTATCAGAGCACACGCTGGCCGTACGACGTGACCAATAGGATTGGAAACCATTAGAAAGAAACTATTTTACTATATGCTTTAATTATCGTATTCTCGTCTATTCATTTCTAACTCTTATCCGATCTCAATGTTTTAGATGGCTATCACCTATACCCCAGTCATCATCACGGAGTTTTGCCAGCCGGACGAGACGATGCCCTTCGAAAAGCAGCTGGTACAAGTCGTCAAGGAGCTGAAGATAGCTCTGCCCACCATCACCAAAACCCTCATCAAGATCATTCTGGAAGACCCACGCTGGAAGATTGAAATTCACATTCTTGTAAGGACTTTTGGAAGACCATAGAGCCAATAAACTTCCATTTTATTGCTCCCACCTGGCTCCTCGGTAGGAATGTTTCCGCTCACTGTGCACTTGGACGCATCCGTGAAGAATACAATGAAGAGCTCTTCGCATCAGATCTTACCATGGTCTCCCGCAGAAGGCCAGATGGAGAAATCGTCCGCACAAGGAATGATGAATCCATCATCTCCTACGTCCAAGACCTGGAGGTGCATATCAGGACCCTGGAGCGACAGACGCACCGCAGCACGAAGAAGGTCAAGCAGCTGATGATTCGTGAAGTGGAGCTTGAAGATGAACTGGAGGAAGTCCACTATGATCATGAGGATGAAGTCAGTGCTCTTCAGGAAAAGCTTGAGGAATTGAAGCTTCAGCTTGCCAAAGCAGAGGAGAAGCTGGACCAAGGAGAACACCTCCAAAATGATGATAGTTATGCAGACTACGTGTGCAACGATGACGATTATGAAGAGAGTACAACTAAAGGAGGCGGAGTCATTGACATTTCCTCTGAAGAAGACAACTAGTTTCGACCACCATGTTATCTTAAATTTCTGTTTATCGTCTAGACCGATGTTGAAAATTTAAGATAACATGGTGGTCAAAACTAGCTGTCTTCTTTAGAGGAAATGTCCATGAGTCTGCCTCCTTCAGTTGTACTCTCTTCATAATCGTCATCGTTGCTCACGTAGGCTGCATAACTGTCACCATTGTGGAGGTGTTCTCCCTTGTCAGGCTTCTCTTCTGCTTTGGCATGCTGGAGCTTCAATTCCTCGCCCTTTTCCTGAAGAACACTGACTTCATCCTCATGCTTGTAGCGGGCTTCCTTCAATTCATCTTCAAGCTCGACTTCATGAATAATCATCTGCTTGACTTTCTTCATGCTTCGGTGCATCTGCCACTGCAGGGTCCTGATATGCACCTCCAGGTCTTGGACGTAGGAGATGATGGAGTCATCACTCCTTGTGCGGACGATTTCTCCATCTGGTCTTCTGCGGAGACCATGGTAAGATCTAATGCAAAGAGCTCTTCATTATATTCTTCACGGATGCGTCCAAGTGCACAGTGGGCAGCAACATTCCTGTCGAGGAGCCAAGTGGGAGCAATAAAATGGAAGTCTATTGGCTCTGTGGTCTTCCCAAAATTCCTTCCAGGAATGTGAACTTCAATCTTCCAACGTGGGTCTTCCAGACTGATCTTGATGAGGGTCCCGATGATGGTAGGCAGAGCTATCTTCAGCTCGTTGATGACTTGTACCGGTTGCTTTCTGAAGGGCATCGTCTCGTCGGGCTAGCAAAACTCCGTGATGATGACTAGGGCATAGGTGATAGTCATCTAAAACGTTAAAATCGGAGAAAAGTTAGAAATGAACAAATGGGAATACGAGAATTAAAGCATATAGTAAAATAGTTTTCTTCCTAATGGTTTTTAATCCTAGTGGCCACGTCCTACGATCAGAGTGTGCTCCGATACCATCTCTGTAGCGAACCAACCCAAAAAGGTAAGTCTCTGTGCATCTATGCTATCCCTGGATCGTGTTAGCACACACAATGTCTCTGTGCATCTATGATATCCCTGGATCTTGTTAGCACACACAATACATTAATGTATATATCAAAGTTCAATCACATGCTTTATTACATCAAAAATCTCATATCGAACCTTTATTACAATAATAATAAATTGGCTAAAGGCCAACTCATGAGAGAAAACTACTGCGGAAGCAAAGAAGGTAGATGAGTCCATCTAACTCCAAGAGCAACACCGAGAACGTAGACCTTACTCCTGCCGGAAAATACCTCTGCAACATGATAAGTTGCAGCCGCGTACGTCAGCATTTTGAATACGTCGGCAAAGTTACAGAGAAAACAGATAAAAATTGTATCACTATATGTAATGTGGTTGTAGCGGCTCTAAGTTTAAGTTTTTTCATAAAAGCTAATTCTTTCCTACTCAAGAGGAAAATTAATTACCACAAATTAATGTCATTAATGAGATATTTCCGCCAACCAAATTCTCATAACCCAGTTACAATTAAATCCAATTATTTTATAATAAATGTGTCGAGAGTCCCTGATAGTTCCAATTCCAGAGGCTCAAGTTGTCCATAATCGAGAACACGGCTAATTGATTGGTTTAATACTCCACAGAATTTTGTGCACTTTCCCCACAAGATTTGATCCCTCCTTTTACGTCCTTGCACTGCTGTTGTTTAAGAACAGAAAGATCAAAACATGGTCTTTCGGAGAGTTTCCCTGAGCCACTGACAGTGCCCATCCAATCCTACCATTTGTCTACATCTGGTAGCACTGTCCGGTGAGAGTCACAACTAAGATCAACCAAGTCAGAGCCCATATTGACTTGTAGTTGCAGTATCCATCCGCCTCTTTGAGTCTGGGTGGAACTTTCGTCATCATAACTGGCCTACTCCAGCTCGAAAATCCACTTGTACTCCAGGGTGCCCTTCAACCATTCCACCCAGAGATATATTAAAGTCTTGAAATCTTGAGGTTGTAGTCCTGATCAAAATTTATATCACACTCATAACTCACATATATCACTCAACCAATCCCTGTCTACTAAAGCGTACCAACTTAATAAATTCATCGTTTCCCGGGCATTGGTAACAAGGGTGTGGGGTTTCATACCTCATAATACTACTCAAGAACAAGTTCAATATTATCTACTTAATGCATGATGGAAAGTTTGAATGTAATGCAATAAAATCATGAATATTACCAAACATATGATCAAATGTGACTTGACTTGGTGATGTCCTTCAAACTCTAACGACTGATAGTAGCAAGCTTCGCACTCCGGATAACCTAACGAAGCAAACAATGACATGCATAAGCAATCATACTAACAATGAAAGGAATTCAACGAGTAAAATAACAGGAAAACAATAAAGAAATCCAGAAAAAAAACAAAGAAAAATTAAAAGAAATTTTACAAAACTTAGGTAAAACTTAAATTCTAATCAAACAAAAACATAAATAGTTTTCTGATTAAAATAAAAGTTTAACGAAAGATAAAACTTAATATTATTAGATTAATAAAATGTATTTTACTACAAATTTAATTAGCAAAAAGAATCAATTGAAAAGCTTTTGTAGATCCAAAGTTATGGCAAACAAGATTCAACTTAGAATTGAACAAAACTAATTTTAATTAATTATAAAAATTTATTACTGTTATCTAACAAAAACTTTAGTGTAATTAAATTAAAGTTTAAAAAAATAACTTGAAAATAAAAGAAAATAATTTTCTTCTCATTAAAACAAGCCTAACAGGTTCAGATTTGAAACTGATCAAAATAGATCTAAAATAGTCTTCAAAAATTATTTTTATTACTCCTCTGGATAAATAAAACATATATAAAATAGTGGCAAAAAGAATCACTTGAAAACCTATTTTTAAATAAAAGTTATGCTCAAATGGGTGTTTGAAACAAATCTGTATTTAAAAGGTTCAAACATAGAACTTTTGGATCCAATAGAAACTACACGATTTTATTACTGTAACAATTGGAATCACTCCATTTGGATCAGTAGATTAGGAGGTACGATTTTTTAAGATTGGCTATTTTTCTAAAAATTGAATTACGAGATTTTAGTGGAGCTCACCGGGGTTAGTTGCAGGAGTTGGAAGATGGCGGAAACGAAATTGGATCTGATGATGTAGTGATTCCAGGAGGAAGGCGAGCACGGGACGGGGAAGAGGGTGTCGCAGCAACTTCAGGGGAGGCCGAGGCAGGCCAACCGAGCCTTGGCGATGGAGAAGCCGCCAGAGTTTTCGAACTCCGACGAGTTCTTGCAGACCGTAGGGTAGGGGAATGGGGGCTCCCGAGGGGGAAATCGGTCGAGGGGAATGAGTGGGACCTCGGGGGGCTTTATATAGGGGCGGGGAGGGCCGAGGGCGCGACGATAAGCCGAGAAAAATCCGTCCGTTACCAAATTTCCGGCGGGCGAAGATCTCGGCCTTGATGGCCATAAAGGTGCGGGGAGGCGGGGAAGTAAGGTGCGGGGCGTGGAGGAAGCTTCCTACGGCTAGGGGAGGAAGGAAAGGGGGGCCCGTGGCGCGCGGATCACGCAGCCATGGCTTGTGGTGGCGATCTGAAACGCCCAGTTGTGAGGTTGACGACGACCTCGTGAGGGAGGCTAGGCCTCAGGTGGGCTATTTCCGTTTTCTTTAAACAGCGATGGAAAAGAAAGAAACAGAAAATGAAAATGAATTTTGTAGGATACAAAATTTATATCGAAAATCTTGAAATAAAACATAGAAAAATATGAACTATTTTTCATAGAAAAATTAAATACTTTTAAAATATATTTTTTGAAAATTCCAAAAAGAATGGGAATTTGATTTTCAAATTTTTTTGTTTCTATTTTTTTCAAAAAAAAAATCCAAATTTGTCTCTGGTTTTGAAGGGTCATGTTCCTTCACTCATATATTTTGTAATTATCAAAGAACATGGAAAAGTCTTACCTCGGAGAAGAAAAGGGATCAAATGAAAACTTCAAAAGGACTTCAAATGGGAATCCAAATTTAAATGGCACTCAAATGCAAGATGGCATGTAAGTATGCATAGCTATATCATAACATACCAAAATGCAAATTTTGAGATGCTACATTAAGATTAGTGATAACTTTTCAGTGTCAACTCAACAAAAGAGTAAGCCATTTCTACTATGAAACTTGTGAAGACACGACTTCTAACTAAAATAGGGGACACTTTTCTTCGCCATTGCATCATAGTCTATATAGAGAATGTACTAGCAGAAGTTCAATTCTGAAAAGATATCCGAGACTGTTGATCTTCGTAGTCGTAATGCTCCTAGTTCCCCCCTCCCTCCAAAGTTTTGGCTCCATTCTTGACCACATTTGCTCCTAGTTCCCCCCTCCCTCCAAAGTTTTGGCTCCATTCTTGACCACATTCCCAATTGGATTTGTGGTGTTGCGTTGGTTCCTCATTTGAATCGACGACAGTCAGCACATGTTCTAGTAAATTCATACTCTTCCAAGATTAGTTGATAGGGGCCCTCAAATATACAAAAACACCTACACCATCTTGCTTTCCAGGAGGGTGTTGCCAAATTTGAACATCATGATCAACTTGGGCATTAACTTTAGTAGGATTAAGGCTGTCATCTTTGCTAGCTTGCGACATCGTTTATATATTTGTATTAGCATCATGTTCGCACGGCTGATAGCTTGAATCGATTGGCTTGCAAAAATTATGAATTGATCTGGCTCTCTTTCTGTTCATATTACACACACAACCACATGCATGTGAACAAACTGAAATTTCCTAATTAGTTTTGGTTGTTTGTATTTTCTTACAATTCTACATCCATAATTTAGAAGTCACAGATTTAATCTGCATGACTGGTCTTTGGAGTAAACTAACCTTTCTTCCTTGCCTCTTCGCCGCTCATCCTAACCGGCCGGCCACGCGCCCGTGCAGCTGTTGTCTCTGGATCGCCACCCCCTTCTTCCTCGATTCTTGGATCAACTGGAATCGATACAGGCAAGTAGCCAGATAGGGCATGGGCATGTCTGATCGAAAGCGTCGGCGGCGGCAGAACGAAGAAACAGGGGCGATCTGAGTGCCGACTGCGTGCGTGCGTGCGTTTCCAGGGGACAAGTTCCTGGCCCTTTATATTCTTCATCAATGGTGGGCTTTGGCCTGGGAGATTTTGTCCTGCCAGCTCCTTCGACGCCACAGATGAGATGGGCCACTATGCGACAGACTATCGGATAATGGTCAAAAGTGCCCCCCCCCCCCCCCCCCCCCGGCGCAATTTGGGCTAGCCCATGTGTTCTTTCTCTTTTTTCCTCAATTTGTTTTATATTTTTCTTTTTCTTTTGGTTTTTTAAACTCCATAAAATGTTCAATATTTCAAAAAAACGAGCTTATTAATTTTTATTTCAGAAATGTTCATGAATTTTCAAAAAAAATCGAGTTCCAAAAATGTTAATGCATTTTAAAAATGTTTCAAATTTCAAACTATAATTTTTTTAAAGTTCTATGATTTCAAAAATGCTCCAAATTTTAAAAGTGATCGCAAACTTTAATTTTTTCCCAAAATTCAAATATGTTTCAAAACTAAAAAAACTATCAATTTCATCTTTGTGCCTGGCGTGCACAAGACGTTCAAGTTGGTCGCCGTTGTCATGATGTCGAAGTCGTCGTCCTCCTCTGTGTCAACGGTGTTTGCATGGCGTTGTTGGGGTCCACCATGTAGACCAATGTCGGGACCACTGCCAAGCCGGCTGTTAGGAGTGCCTCCGAGCAGCTGCTCAAGCCTTTGTCCTCGTCGGACTCTTCCTCACCCAAGATCTGGTGAAGCGACTCCACCGTTTCGACAAAGTGAGAGGTGGATGGGAAGTTGAAGATTTTCGTCGACTCCTTGACTAGGCCTTCAACAAAGTTGGAGGTGTCAGATCGTGAACATGGGTCTCATCGCGCTAGTCGATGACGAACTCCAAATTCCCAAAGATGTGAACCTGGCCTTCGACAAGGGGAGGGGCAAGGCTGACTCACCCCGTCGAGTCAGCGATGAAGCTCATGACGCCTAAATACAAAGATCCGGCCCTGAGCATAGACGCAACAAATTATGCTAGATCCCATATGAATCTTGTTTCCAACAATTGCACCCCACGCCTGGAGGCTGGAGTGCCATTGTCAGATTGGAATCTAACAGATCCCTCGATAGGGTACCGCAACATTCGGATGACCGAGTTGGCAAACCCAGAGGCAAAGTTTACCCCGGTTCAGGCCCTCATGGTGATGGTAAAACCCTAGTGATTGTTCATAGGGTGCACAAGCACAATGTACACAGATGTTCGTATGTGTATCGAGGGAGTGAAACTATGAGATGTAAGATACCTAACGACTAGCTCGACCTCGCCTTATAAAGGAAGACGAGATCTAGGGTTACAAGTTTCCTAGTCGGCTAAGGCAATTGAAGAGTCATGGATCTATGGTTCGGCGTGTCTTAACGGCAAGCCGAATTCTTCCTTTGGTGGAGGCCATGGGCTGGGTAGAAGGCATGGCCTGGGGAGGCGAGGGCTTTACTAGGTCTGGTGGGCCGATTTCTGGTGCCCTGGATACCGCGGATTCATGGCATCGTCAGTTTTGGTGGAAAGACAGCTACACTATTTTTCCCTCAAAAATAAAAAGACAGCCACACTATTTTTTCCCCTTAAAACAACTCCCGTTGGATTCTAGTTTGAGATAACTGGTGTCAGTTATACTAGCATTTTAGCATCAAATCTTCAAGATTTGGATTACAAAAACTCAGATATATATATTGATGATAGCTACGTCCAGAACTAGTTTCAGAATGAGATGTTGATGGAGGTTGGCATATAGCCTCATAACAAATAATGTACATACAATATGATATTAGAAGATAGAGAAGAGATAAATTGAATAAATAAACCAATAAGGCTGTCCAGATAGCATCATCAACTCCTGATTCGCGGGGTTCACAGATTCGAAGTTGACCCACATATCCAGATTGTTAATGAACATGACTATATACGCATGTTTTTACATAACAACATTGTGGGTTGCGGCAGGACCGTTCATCTTGCAGAGCAGCGCAACCCTTCCAAGCACACATAGCAAAGGGAAGGTCATCAATCCTCAAGGGTCAGAACTTGTGAGCACCTGGAAATGGTTTTGAGGTCCTGACTGAGACTTCAGGTTTAACTTAGCACACCCAGGTCACGTGTCAGTCGTCGTCGCAAGGAAGGAGTGTTGGTATTTGTCCATGATCGACGAAATCAAGCCGGTTTAGCCTTACACTGCACAGGACACTCTCAGGGAGTTCTTCCTGCTTCTGGGCCTGCATGACACACGCTCAACATGTTCAGTTCATCGACAAGTTATATCCCCCCTAGCAACTTATCAAGAAGAATGGGTTATCATGCTACCTGTATAGTCAGACCCAGATCGATTACACCATGTTTCAGCCGTTCCCGGAAAGCTTCGAGCCCTTTCCTCGATATGAAGCTAAACCGGTGCACATCTAGGTCTATCTCCAAGTAATTTGGTCCCTGTATGTATTAAACCCATATGTTATATAGGAGTGGAGATGCTAGAAAAAACTAAAAAGATGGCATGCATCAAGAAAATGTCACGCACCACATAGAAGTTGTGTTGAGGCCGTGACAGAACTGGCTTTTCATTATAAGCCTGCACAAGTTTCCTCTCCGCAGAACTCAGATTCATATCATCTGGGTTAACCAACCCAGTCAATATTTTCAATCTTTCCCTGTAAGGAACAGTTGAGTCTAATGGAAACCCTTTGACCTTTTCTACCTCATCGCTTACAAGTCTCTGTAAATAAGACAGAAGACAGAGATTCAGGGCATATCAGTCCAGGTCATCAGGATTATCAAGCATCAGTTGTCTGCGAACAAAGACGGCGCCTGACGTGAGAGAAATTTTACCTTGATACTCTCATAGAAGTGAGGAGAAATGTCTTTCTCAAAGTTGTCGTTCAGTTTGAAATACAACACTAGGTTAATCCCTTCCCCGTCGCTGTCACCAAGGAAGATAGCAGTCGGATATGTAGGCATCTGGGTGCAAAATACATACGCATTAGTAATCAAGCATCCTAAAAGTTTAGGGGAAACCAGCGAGTTCTGACTATCATACCTGAATATTTACGATAAGTAAAGAAGGAACTTTCTCACTTGGCCTTATAGATGGTAGCTCAATATGCTGGGCAATGTGATGTATTTTCCTTGGTGACATGAACATGTCCACGCCGATTGGAGTATATGGAGAACTTCCTGGGGCAGCTGCCTTCTTTTTGTCTCTACATGAAAGTTATACAAATTAAAACCAAGTTCATGTACTAGAAAAACACAAAACAAGACAAGCAAAGGGTGTACCAACTCTTACCTGAAAAAGCTGTCTCCGCGTAGCTTGAAGATCGAAGGCTCAAGAATGGACCAACAACCTTCTGATATTTTCTCGCTCGCTTGAGGAATCAATAGCCCGGCTCTTGGACGAATCAAGTACCTCCTAGAGCCTGCGGATAGAGATTCAACATCAACCATATTTCTGAAAACTGCCTCTAATGTAAAAAAAGGTAAAATACATCAGAGAAGAACTCACATATTTCAGTAGTTTGCTCCCCATCAAAAGATGTCCTCGTGAAAGAGAGCCTGACAACTCCTGACTTCTTCTTTTGGCCCCGTGGGCTCGCCACTCCCAACGGCTGAACCTTATTAGCATGACGAGGCGTGCACACTGGTGTCAAACTTTTGAAGATACTTTCATGAGATTTTTCTCCATCTTTGAAAGACTTCAAATTATTGCATGCCTCGTCACCTCTTCGAAGTTTTGTCAGCATTTTTACGCCATCATTTTTTGTCTTTGCTTCCTCCACCTTTGCACCAGAGATATCAGATGTTTCCGAACTTGCAATTTTAAGCCTCTCTGCTTCCTGAACACCGGATTGGCTTGATTTATCCATACAGTGTGCATCTCTTGTTAGGTACTGTTCAACAGCTTGAGCAACACATGAACTGTCAAAAAACTTCTCGAACTTCTGGATGCAATCAGCAATACATGAAGCATCTTCACACTGCACTAAGTGTGTCCTTCCAGCGCCCGACATGGCAGGAAAGTCTGCAAGAAAGGATTGTGCATAAATAAATATATATGACCAATGCATATGCCTAGTGCGAATGAAATCTGTCTAGAGAAAAGACGATACCTCCGTTGACACTGCTGAAGTCTTCATCAGAATCAGAACCCAAAATGCTGACAGAATCGAACCATGCTTCTTCCTGACATACAACTGGAACAATAGGAACAAAATTTAAGGACTTTTGATCCTAAATGTGAAATGTAAAGACTTTGGATCCTAAAACGTATGAAAGTAAAATGAAAATTCTGATTACCGCTTCCATTTTCCGAGTCTAGCTCGCTATGATGCCACTGCAGCTGTGTAAGGTGGAATGTCACATTCGAGCCATCAGATTTCCTGCGAGTGGCCGCGGAAGTCTCCACATGGACAACTTCTCCAGAAGCAGCACAGGTCCCCACATCACTGGCGCGTATGGTAGGCGTGTTTCTCAAAACCTTTCCACGGCGATATGTGCAGCGCAATCTCTGCGGTCTCCGCCTCCTGCTTGAAGACACGCAGGCACCCATGGTAGTAGTTGTGAGAGGATTTCTTCTTCAAAGGGTCTGACCAAAATGTAGACTTCCAAGAAGCTGCAGAAGAAAAAGGCTCAACAGAGATCAGCTAGCTTGTTCTTCACAGTGTGGAGATTACTTGTGTGCCTACCCTAGATTGCTTGTAGTACATCTGAAAGTTGGTTGCCTAATTCATGCAGCTGTATGAAAAACAACCAACTACAGTACAAATTTGATAAAAAGAAAGAAGATGGCAAGACACATCCATTTTATGGCTCTCTAAATCTTTGATGATAAAATAAACGGATAAAAAGAACAGGCCCCCCCCTCCTACTGAAGATCTCGAGGGTGCTTAATTTAGAACTTAATATAATGAAACCGGCAATGAGGGGGCATGCATTGATCTAAGAACAAGATGCAGGGACCAAAGCAGACAATGAAACCATGAACGGCTTACCATGACAATAGAAGGCAGACAGATCAATCAAGATAACACTAGAAAATTTCTTGAACGGCTACATGGATGGAGCTGGAAATACCTGGTGATGAAGAGGGCAAATGAGGCCGGAGATGTGATGCCTACTAGTAATCACCGGCGCAGCACTCCGCCTCCTTGCGACAGCCTGCGCACAAATCCATTTATTGACCGTTCAAAAGTGGAAAGACATGTATGCTCATAATAAAACCGCAAATCAACAGTTGGTCGGTCGGCGCATCATCACAGCTATAGAATTGATTTGAATCAATGGAAATGCTATACTAAATAAGAAGATGGTTGTACTGGAAACAACCAGGAGCGCTCCAGGTAAAAGAATAAACAAAGTGTGAAGATTCTGCCGAGCTTTATTGCTGGTTGAACTTCTCAGCTCGACAAGTTGACTCCACGGCCACCAACGAAGGATTTTTTAAAGCTTTTTTAATCGGCGACGAACACAGAAACCCAGAGTGGAGTGGGAATTAAAATAGTCGGATTGAAACTAGCAACGGAGCTGGATCTTGCTACTTAGCCAAGAACTTGTTTTCTTCTTTCCGAAAGGAAATGAAAGGGGAGGAAATCAAATATAGTGGCCAGCAAGAACCTGAAGGAGGTGGATTCACGTCTGCGAAGACTAATTATCCCATAAATCAAATGACAGCACAGAGGAAAAAGCCCGGATGAATCGGAGACAGAGAGCGGACAAATTGGTCAAATGCAGGGGCATTTCTTTTCCTTTTTCTTTTCCATTTCCTGTTTTCTGGAGACAGGGCAGGCAGCAGCTCGATCAAAAGGGAGCGGCCTATTTATGAGCAGCAGAGGGAAACAAGAGATGGTTTGCGTGAAAGTAACCCAGGCTGAATCCAAGCAGAAATCGACAACACAGCTGCGGCATTGGTGGATAAGCAGAAGAAGCGCTCGTAGTTGTGTGTGCTCTACCGACAAACCAATCCCGCCGGCAAAAAAACGCCAAGTAAGCAGAAGCAAGGGGGGAAAGATTTCGCGGTCGATCCAGAGCAAGCAAGGCCGCCTCCTCCCCCGCCAAGAACACCAAGGATCCCCTCCGAGCTCCCGGAAACAGAAACAAAAAAAAAACAATCCTCGCGAGAAGAGCGAGCAGGGCGAGACGGGGGAGAGAGAGAGAGAGGCGGGTACCGAAGCATCACAAGGAGGGGACGGGCGGCGGCGGCGGCAAGGTGGCCGGCCGGAGCGGGGCGGAGGGTGGATGGAGATGGCCGGGCCGGCAGGAGCGAAGTCGCCGAGGTGGTGGTGGTGGTATCGTATATACACGTACCAGTATATACCCCCACGTGTGGATCGGAGGAGGGAGGGGGCTCGACTTCAAAGGCAGGTGGTGGTGGTCGGCAGGAAAAGGAAAAGATTGGAGGCTACAGTGCAGCACGGCGTCATCGCTTTTCTCCTCCTGCGCTGCGCTGCGCTGCGCACGGACGATCGGTTCGGAGTCCGGGAAACAAAAAAATCGTGTTTGGCTCGGAGCATCGACCGACCTTCCGTTGTTTTCGGATTAGACAGTAGAGTACGCACGCTCTACAGTAGTGGAATCGTATATCGGGCGGAAATTGATCAATGTTTTTGGTTGGGTGCGGTGGGCCGTGGGCGGCTGAGGATTTACTGCTGCTCGCGAGTCAGCAACAGTGCATGCTGTTACACGACACTGTAGACGAATTTAATGAATGAAAGATATGGGATCGTCAGGTGCCAGTGCTGCACTGCTGCTCATGCTCGAACCCTCTGTCAGACTCTCACTAGGTACACATGCATGCAGTGCACGGGCCGACTTTGGTCACCGTCGCTGCTTTTTCCGCGGGATAACAGCACCATAATCTCTAACAGAGAGCAAATTGCTCAAACCACCCACTGTTGATGCCGATTTGGTAAGAACATCTACTCTATGGGTTTGTTATGTAGAACATCAACTATTGATGTAATTTGTTACAGCTAGGTCTAATCTAGCGTTAAGGTACGTTGATGTGATTTCCGACAGGTGAGTCCCGTTTGTAAGTGTAAATATGGCAAAAGAAAATGGCCACATCAGTCAGCAGGTCAAATCAAGGGTTTTCCATTGCAAGTTTAATTGGCCTATTTAAATTTTTGACTCAAAATTCAATAGTTTTCAACCCAAATGCAAAAAAAAATATTGAGTAAATCACACATGTATGAAGTACTACTCTGGGAGAATCGCAGCTCATTTGACCAACGGTTTTGTAGAAAATGGAAGTTTGGCATTTCATTCAAATTTCAGTTCAAAACTTAACATTTTCAAAAAAAAATGTGCAAAAAACTATATTAAGACCATAAATGTATCTAACACCGATCTAGGAAATCTCAATTTTAGTTAGCTTGCTCAATTTATTGTTTATAAAATCATCATTTTTTGATAAATATGAAAAAAAATCCAAGAAATCATACTCAATACTAAGCTAAAAAATAGCTTAAACGGACCAAAGGTTTGAGAGATATTGACAGTTTTGGTTGGTCAGATGTCACCGGTTTTGTTTGTCACGGCGTGCATATACAAGCGGGACCCACCCATCAAAAATCACATCAGCGTATCTTAACGTTGGATTAGACATTGTTCCAGCGGAGTACGCCAAATATGTGATGTTTTGTGCAAACTCAACACCAATAGTTGATGGCTTGTGCACCTTTCTCCTCTAACAGAACCCAAAAGTTATATTTGAAGATAATTTGATGTTTCAAGGGTTGCAGGAAGTAAATTCTAACCGCTTTCTTTTGATCCAATTTCAAATTAGATTAGAAAGATAGAAAGGCCACGAGGATGGGAAAATCAAAATAAAATCTTTTTAAGTAGTTCTCCTTTAGGCCTAGCTAGCATATCACTCAAGCCAGTAATCCCTAAAAGATAGTCTTCTATCCCCAAAATGCGGTCGTCTCAACTAAATTTAGTACAAAGACACAACTTCTCGGTAAAAATTAGGCGGACGTCCGACCTTCCTCTCAGCCCCGACCTGCCAACCCCATTAGCGTTGTCCACCCATCGGGGCCGGAACCATTTGCGACAATCCCGCAGGCATGCTGTCCTCACCTACACCTTCTCCTCGCTCGCCGACACCAGAATCCGTTTTTTCACCGTCGACGACATCGTCGTTTCATAGCTCCGTCCCGTGGCTTGGGAGGTGCGTTTTCATTCTGAATCAAACCGGCCGACCTTGGATACTGCATAGAAAGGTCAAACGCAACTCATAGATGTTCAACAATGCTGGAACCAGCAAAGAAGACTGCCACCCCCATCGTCGCCCCAACATCGCACTTGTGTTTGTCGCATCCATGCCCCGGAATCGCCTATGCAAACTTCTAGGCAGTGTACTCGTTGTCCTCTGCCCTCATTCGGCCTTAGCCCGAGCTCCATCACTAGTCGTAGTGACTCTGGACTCGTCCGCCCACAAGGTATTTTGTCAACATGCCTCTATGGCCTTTATTTATTTATTTATTTTTATGTTTCAATCAAAGAAAGGTCTCGAATTGTGCAGACAAAGATGTTATGGGACATGGTTTTCAACGATTCATCGTAGGAGGAGGAAGAAGATGATCACTTTGAGCTGGCGGTTGTCGTGGTGTTTGTGGAGGATGATTTCAGGTGGTCCGGACTTGGTTCTCGGTTTGGTCGAAGGACATTTCTTTGAGATGGAATCATCAGTCATCAAAACGAGGGATTACATCGCGCAGAATGCAATATATCCCCCCTCACTATTTCTAGCACCGACTCCAAATGTACCAAGATATTTTCAACACCATTACATAAGTTGTGGAGAAACATGATCCTTCGTTCAACTGATAACGAATGCACCGGGAGCAGCAAGTGTACGTTCATTCTTGAAGATTACATCAGTCGTGCAAGTTCTTGCTTATGAATGCCCAGTCGCTGCCATTAATGACTATGATCGCATTGGGTAAGATCTCATCCTAGAAGGTGTGAGACGATTCGGCGAAGGTGTGATCGAGATATGTATCAAAGTACCTGAGGGGTCCCATTGATGAAGATACCAAGAGGCTCATGGCAGAAAATGAAGAGAGAGGTTGGCTCGGGATGCGTGGATCAATTGATTGCTCCGTTGGACATGGAAGAATTCCCATGTAGCATGACAAGGTTAGTACAGAGGGCATTGTCATGATCCAACCATCATTCTTGAGGCAGTTGCATCCCATGATCTGTGGATTTGGCATGCATGTTTTGGGATGCCCGGCTCTCACAACGATCTCAATGTCCTCTCGCGGTCTCCTCTTTTTGCAAGGCTTGTTGCCGGTGACAATCCACCTTGCAACTATGTTGTCAATGACAATGAGTACAACATGTGATATTACATAACTGACAATATTTATCCCCCATGAGCCACATTTGTGAAGAAAATCCACCGTCCTAAAGTATCAAGAAATCTCACTTTGCAAGTATGCAAGAATATACTAGAAAGGATGTTGAGAGAGATTCTAGTGTGCTTCAGCGACACTTTACAATTGTCTGTGACCCTGCCGAGTATTGGAACCCCGATACCTTATGGAAGATCATGAAAGCATGTGTTATCTTGCGCAACATGATCATCGAGGATGTTAGAAAAGACCCACGTGACTATTGGTATCGCTTCAATGGGCATCTGGTGGAGATGAACATAACCCCAACATGATTGAAGCGTTCCTCCATGCACACCGAAGGACCGAGAACCATCAAGACCAAAACCAACTTCAATAAGATCTTATTCAACACAGTTGGCACGATCATAGCACTTTATTCTCGTGCTTTTATCACATTTATTTGGATTCTTAGTTCATTTGAACATCCTGTTGTCTTTGAATTTGCATGGTGATGTTTGAGAACATTGAGTTTGCTATGCATTTGAATTGTGTATACTTGAATTATTAAGTATTAAACCAATATGTTGGGATAAGTTGAAAACGATTGGATGAATTAGGAAAACAAACTTCTTACCGGATTAAGATTTAAGGGGTCTGCCAACTGAGCAAATGATTAATCACCTAATTTATTTTGAATTTTTGGGATATAGAATAAGTTTTGGACTTTTAAGATAGGGATCTTCTAGAGATGCTCCAAGGACATCTTCAAATGAATAACAAATCAGGGTCTATGCAAAAATAACAACTAAGAACATCTCCAATTGACTTTGGCACCTCATTGTCAGACGTGGCGGATTACCCGGACATACCCGAGCACCCTCATATCCTTCCTATACATGAGTTGGGTTTTAGGGTTTTGAAGACATCCCGAGCATATAGGAAAGAAGGGTCTGTATCTGTAGACTTTGTCTTTCTCTCTCATGTTACCAAAAAGGGTTTCCCCCGCTTTGTATTCCAAAGCAAACCACCATTGTATAGATCGCAATGCTGGGGCGAGCAGCACAACAAGCCCAAAGAAAAAGAAGAAGAAGAAGAAATGCCAACAGCGGCAGCTCGACAAAGCGCAGAAGACCCGCGACCGCTGCGCCCTCCGGAACCAAACCACCACAGCCCGAGGCTCCGATCTACCGCGAACTAAGCAGCACCTCCAAGAAGGCATGCGACACCGACGACGCTGCTGCCCGGACAAGTCCTAGGGTTTCCCCCAGTACGCGGAGGGAGGTGGGGGATAGCTACTCCCGACACCCTCCAAGAAGGGATGGTAGCACCCGCCGGTGTCACCGCATCGGAGCCAGACGAACCGGCAAGGATTTCTCCCGCACGCCAAACCCCACCAGCCAATCGGAGCCAACCATCCAAACCACCGCCCAACTATGCGCCATCACGGTTGCGCCGTCACCAACACCGTCTCGCTGCGAACATCACCACGAGGCCAAGAAGACCGGAGAGAAGATCCGAGCAACGGGAGCAGCAGCATCAAGGCCGAGCGGGAGGGAACCACCTCCACCGCCGTCGTGCGGGAGGCCCGCGCCTCCGGCACCGTCGCGGTAGCCGTCCGGACACGGCAGCGGGGCATACGAGGCCACCCTTGGCCCGGCCAGGCCCGAAACGGGCCCGCTAAGCCCCGCCGGCCACTCCGCAGCAAGCTGGCGTCGACGCCGCCAGCAACCAGCCGATCATCGCCGCTCACCACCGCCTCTTGAAGGCCACGCCAACGCCATGCCTGTCGCCGACCCGCCCCGACCCAGATGGAGCCCGAAGGGCCCAGATCTGGGCCGGGCGGGCACCGCCAGCCCGCGGCGCCGCCAGCCCGCGGCGCCGCCGCCGCCCAGAGTCCGCCCCCGCCTGCGACAGGACACCCCGCCGCCGGGCAGGACCGCCGCCGCCTGAAGACACCGCCCGGAGTCGCTCCGTCCCGCGCCGGAGAAACCCTAGACGGGGAAGGGCCGGGGGCCGCCGCCTGAAGACACCGCCCGGAGCCGCTCCGTCCCGCGCCGGAGAAACCCTAGACGGGGAAGGGCCGGGGGCCGCCGCCACCAACATCGCCCGGGCCAGGCCCGAGGCGGGCGCCGGCGACGGCGGCAGGGAGGAGGAGATGGGAGGGGGACGCGCGCGGGGAAGGAGGGGAGGCGCGGCCGCGGACCGTCTGGGTCGAGTCGTGTTCCCTTTCCGAGAAAGTATTATCATATTTCTCTCTCTCATGTTCAGGCAATGTTCGGGTTATCCGTCCTGACATACAGGAACAAGGTGAGGGATTTGATTGGAGGTACTCTAAGGGTCTTCGTGGGATTCTTAAAAGGCGGGGAAAAAAACGTAGGAATGACATGTCATGTGCATCTCAATCTTACGGGATTTTGATTCGTTTGATTACATCGTAGGAAAAACAAAGCATTCTTTTAAAGTGGTTTGAGTGGATGCTGACATGTATATGAAATATAGTATAAAGAAAATTTTAAGGAAAATCCCATAAAATAGGTTCTTCTTTCTATGGAATATAGTATGAATAAACAACCAGCATAAAAAAAATCCAAAGGACTGTAATCCTCCAGAATTTCTACAAAAATCCTTTGAATCCAAGGAGCCTAGCTCAAAACGGGATCTTGCTGGACAAAGCATGTACTCCTCGCTCGATGTTCAAACTTTCATCGCAGAAATGGAACATGCTAATAGGAAGAGGAATGCCATTGGCAAAACAAACAAAAACTGAATGGTGTAGATAAAGGATCTAATCCAAACACTACGGACAATAATTTTGCACATGGAATTTATTTTCTGCATTCGTCTGTCGGTTAGGAAGAGAACCAAGAAGATGCACTACAGGGACAACCAAACTCCATCCAAGAAGGGGGAGCGCGCAAAACAGAAAAAATGCAGCCTAGCTCTCCCTTGTCGTCGTGGTAATTACGCACAGGTATCCACCGAATCGACGGCCTGCTGCGCTGCCCGAGAGAGGAGATGGCGCAGGGTCTAATTTTAGTCTATCAAGCAGGCCTTGCCCATGCACGCAGCTCCCCCATCATGACAAAATCTTGCTGAATCCAATAAGCCATGCAGCAGCACCAAACATGCATGGCTACTCTCTTTTTATATCCTGCTTTGTCTCTAGTATTTTTTTATGTAAATTTTTATACTGTCTCTATCAAACCAATACGTGTCGAAATCCGTCGAGATTTTTTTTTCTCCAAACGCGTCCAAATCAGATGATTTGTTTTTAAAATGTGCAAGAAGAATTCTCTAGTTTTCATTGGTAAAGTAAAATAGCATCATCTATTTACATACTTTCAAATCATGTATATGTTGTGCGACAGTTAGGAAACGCGAAAAGGAAGTTCCTCACTCCGCTGACGGCCGGATCGACGGTCTCCTCCCTCTCCGGCTGCGGCCGGAGAGTAGGGGGGGGGGGGGGGGGGCTTGGATTCGTGCATGACGCGTGTAGATAGTAGGGTGGTGGTCTCCGGCGGTGCTAGCGAGGTGGTGGTGCTGGCGTCGTGGTGGAATAAGGTTGTTGGAGTTCGATCCCCATCCCAACGAGGTCCTATGTGGCGGAGTCGGCGAGCTTCCGGCATGGTTTCCTCTTGGATCAGTCGATCTGGTGAGGTTTGGTTCTCCTGGTGTGGTCTTCATGGCGGAGGTGATGGCCGAATGTGGGAAATTTGGTCCCCTGCTTCTCTCTTCGTCATGGTAAGGTGGTTCCTCACCTTGCCATGGGGAGTTGGGGGTGATGTGGCGGTGCGTCGGTGGATGCCGGCGGCGCATTTCGTCGTATCTTTAGGTGTTGTTTGTGGACCTCTGGACTATGTTTCTGTCGGCATGGTCAAGCGATGGTCGTTCTTCCTCCTTTTGACGTGCTAGTTTTCGACCGAGGCTGGTGACTCCCCGTCTGTGTTTCAGTCTGTCTGCAGGTTTCAAGATCGCGCCGGCTCTGTGTGGCAGCGGCAGCAACGGCAGCGGCGGCGCGCCCTCAGCCCGCGTTGGATGCGTGGTTGGACGGCTCCTCAGGGATCTATTTGTAATTTTCATTCTTGTGGGGGTGCTTTGTACCATTGGCTTATTTTAATATTAGTTTGGAGGTCTTTTTCACAAAAAAATCATGTATATGTTGAAATTTTAATGTATTCACATACAGAGGATGGTTAAAGTGCCATGTTCGAAATTGTGTTAGTGTCTGAGTTATCATGTATTTCCAAATTAAATGCATATCATAGCGTCACAAATTGCTAGTCTTTGAGCGACTAGTGCAAAAGTGACGGGTGAAAACAAGGGGGTAGTGGGTTTGGGCGATTTAGGACGGTGGTAACATCATCATAATAGCTTGGACAAGGTTCGCTACCTAAAAACGTACCCCCATGAGTGTGACTGCGGTGATGAGGCAACGAGGACGGGATGAATTCAGTTAGATTCATTGGTTTTACCATAAATCTGAAGGGCTTCTTTGATTTAAAAGAAAAACAGAGGAATAGCATATGATAATCATTTTTATTTCCTATGGTAAAGCTGTCCATATATTTAAATCCGTGGGATGGAACAACGGAAAAATAGACAAAGTTTTTCTTTGGTCTCACTTTTAGAGTCAAAAATGCAACCCATCTTTGCAAGGATTGTTCCTTCGTGGTCGCTGTTTGGAACCAGGTAAACACTTGGACAAACGAGGGTCTTGTCATCTCAGGTTTCTTGCGTGAGCCAGGCGTTGTTTCTGACTGATGGGACAAGATGCTAGTAGATGAGCCATCCCAAGTGCGGAGGCGGAGGAGCGGTAGGATTATCTACACAGTTTGAGCTATCTGAAAAGAGAGGAACATACGCGTTTTTACAGGTCAACGGATGACTCATCGCGAGGTTGCTCTACTAGCTTTCGAGGCCATTAAGCAACAGGATCTGGCTTTCGTTGGGGCCTTGCCATCTGTCGGCATAGGCTGAGTATGTGCTAGGTTTTTCATGGTTCATGCACATGGGCCATTTTTTGGTTTTTGCCATGCTCCCTAAAAACGTGCGCCCTCTATAAATTGCGCTTCTGTTTTTCTTCTATAAGAAAAGGCAGTGTTCCTGCCGGTTCTTCAAAAGAAAAAGAGTGAAAAATGCATGAATTCCAGTGTAATCTGCTTAAACCTTATCTTTAAATTTCTCTGCATGAAGAATGAGTCTGATGTTCTTACGCTGGTACAACATTTTAATTATGCTTTTTTAGTTTCACACTAATTGGTTTGTGTTCATCGGAATTTCTGTGTTTTTTTTTCATTTGTATTAATCAAACACCTAATTTTATGAAATTGTGTTTTTACTTTACATATACATTTATATCCATCCATACCGAGTTTAGAGTCTTGCAAACCAAACAAGTACACAATGCACGGATTTCTCAGCTGACCGTTCATTCTGGTGTGTAATTGTAATGCTTCTTTTTGCGTCATCATGTGTGCGTGCGTGTGTGTTATCATTTTTTTAATGAAAGAAATGCCTATCATTATTACGTTACAAAATTTGGACAGGTTACCTGGAAAAATTGGGACTAGTTGATTTTTTGTCCATCCCGCCACCATCGTCGGCTTGTCCTCCTCCACCAATCGAGCTGCAATCATCCTCCACCCACAGCCCGCACCTCGCAGGCGCGCCGCCTCACCATGTCTGACCCGTCCCCTTCGTCCGTCTGGTGCCGTCCCAGCCATCCCTCCAAGCCCCCTTCTTCTCTAGCGTTGACGACCCCCCACCCACCTCACTTCTCCCGCACACTCGCACCTACACCTGTCAACCCTTCGGTTCCCCTCGGTCAAAGTCCCAAAGATGTCACCGTCAATGTCCTTGTCTCCTAGTCGTTCCCGGCTAGGCCTCCCCGAGAACACCGCGGTCGCCCACGTTGTTCTCGTCTCCATTCCAGCTTCGTAAAAATTGAATGGCGTGAAATATGTTTTCCGTGGCGTGAAATATGGTTTTCATCACCACGCTTGCGACTCCTCGACGGATATCTTTCTTCTTTGCAGTTTCAGGTTCATGTCGGTGATCAGGTTGGCTGGTGGTACCCGTGTCATATGGGTTGGCTTGCATCGGTTGTCTGGTTTTCCGTTAATTAACCGGGCAATTCTTTTCTTTTTAATCAATAAAAATGGCAAGTGTGTTGCCTCGTTTAGAAAAAATATGTTTTTTAGTCGCAAATTTGAAGTGAACTAGGGGAGAATCATTTGGGAGTACTAGCAGTAGTTGATGGGTCGATCGATAGGTCAGGTGGTTCGCGCCTGGACCGTCCAACGTGGTCCGGACGGTCAAAGACGCGCGGGTAGGGCCGGACCGATATGGTTTGAGTGGAAAAGGACGTGCTAATGCCTCACAGTGACTGCGACTCGCGATCATCGTGCACGCTTCATAATCAATGAAGACGCATACGTTCCGCCTGTGCGGCGTCTCACTCACAAATGAAACGCGTTGTCAGATCTACCACCGCTCAGTTTTTTCTAGAAAGAAAGAAAAGCTTCCCTAAAGAAAAAAAAGGGGGGAAGATATAATAGTGCAGTAGTAATCATCTCCTGGTGAAATTTTCCGGCGATAGATATACTCTTCGAGTTACTGCAAGCCTGCAACAGCACTGCCGTGGAGCGGTAAAATTGCGTGAGCGAGAGCGAGAGCGACAGTGCTGGTTTTGGCCTCGGCTGTCTGCGCAAGGGCGAGAGAGTGAGACGCTGCGCATTGATTGCACTGGCTGGCTCATGCGACAGTCGTTCAACCACACGTACGTGATTGATTTACCACGGCCCACACGTTCTGCGTTTGGGACAAACTTTTACTACTACGGCATCGACTGCGTGACTGAGCCTGAGCCTGAACCTTGACTGTTCGCCCGGCTGCGCCGTCGAGCCATCATTTCCACATCTCTGCCGCGCCGGCTGCTGCGTGATACGCGATCGATCGATGGGCTGGCTAGACTTTCGTTTTCAGAGACAATCGTATGGTAGCATGACGCTATCTGTTTGCTAAGTTTCAGTTAGGAGATTAATTAAACTGCGCAAAGTGGTTTTCTAAAATATGTTTTTCTATGATGTGATCAAACACTTCTTTTACAGTATCTATATACAAATTCATTCATGTGGGGCACACTGAATCTTATCTACGCGGGCTCGAATCATATGCACTGGATCAAATCAACGAAGCGATTGCTTGCTTTGAAAAACTACTCGAGGGATCAAGTCCGGGTTCAGTGTCCACCTCCGTCTCTTGTGATTTGTCGACACTGAAAGAAAGTTCAGAAAAATGTTTCAGATAACACAGAAGCTTTTTAAAACTTTGCAAGCCAGCGACGAGCTTTGGTTTGGTGGCGAAGGGAAGGACAAAGCAATCAAGCCGCACCCACACGGGGCTGAGCAGTCACGTCAAACAAAGAGAGATCGATCTCTCTTTAACTTTCTTCCTTTCTCTGCCTCTTCGACTTTCTGTATCCAAACAGCTCGCGCCAATGATGGCTGATGCGACCGCTGCTGGTGCATCATTGCGCTCCTTTCTTTCGTAACCGCACTGCTTGCCATCGATGCGTCGCACTGCATTCATAAGAACACATGTGTGGAGTGGAGATGGGTATTTTTTCCAGTCAGAAAACAAGAACCGGCCATTATTTCTTTTTACCCGAAACTGTTGCAAGTGTCACAAGGTTTCACATGTGCTCATGCGGCCATCCTTCAAGTGGCAGCATTGTTCATCGCCGATTCAATTCCTTGGCGTGAAGCAACAGCCACATGGATGGATGGATGAATAGTGGCCTTTTACGGTTCACGCCCGAAACAACGGAGAGTGGGAAGAGAGGAAAGAAGCCGAATGCGAATGGAGGGAAAGAGGAAGACGACGGGCGAGGCGAGGGCATCGCGAGCGCGACCGCCAGTGGTAGAATGGGCTGGGCCAGCCTGATGCGGTCCGGCCGTGGATGGATGGACGGGCCTGGCTCGAATTCCTTCTTCCGGCCGGCCGGCCGCAAGGGTCTCTCTGTCGTCTTCTCCGGTGACGGCGTATGTTTCGGTTTGATAGCTCCACTTCCCGAGGTTGTCAGCAAATGGGGGTGTAGCTCATATGGTAGAGCGCTCGCTTCGCATGCGAGAGGCACGGGGTTCGATTCCCCGCACCTCCATTTTTTTAATTTTTTTCCCTTGTTCTTGATGTTTTGCACGTACCATTTTGATGCTTTATGTTTTGTTCAACTTAACCTTGCCAAACAGAGCAATACATTTCTAACATCATACGATCACTTCAGCAAGAATCTTACAACATCTACGTCCACGTTGAGCTGAGCAAAAATCATTTCCTGCCTTCTTGTTAGGAAGTTTATCGGATCTCATCACATGCAAGGAAGCATGCTAAAAGTTTCGAAGCAACACTTCGGGTTCATCCCGGGCCTAGAGAGGTTCTCTTTCGTTTGTTCTGAAAAAGTTGGGCGTCTATCTCATTGTCAAGTTCAACTTGAGAGTCAAAGTTGGACGTTATATAAAAACGTCAGAGGCCAAGACAACAACATTTTATTTCTACATTGAAGCTACAATCGACATTAGGGTTGAAGTGCTCTAAATCGCCAATCATGCCGAGAACTTTAGATCGATCTAGCTTTAGCCACCATATATGCATCTACTCCTGTAATATGATTTGAGACAATAAGTTGTGAAAAAGTTGGAGCCTATCTCATTGTCAAGTTCAATTTGGGGATCTAAAAGGATTGAGATGGACATCGAGAGTGGGGTGGGGGTTAATAGGTACAACTGGAAATATTAATTAATTATTGGCAAGTTTAGGCAATGTGGAATATAAAAATGAGCCTAAATAATTGCTACGGTGAGTTCAACAAGTACACTAAGATGATTACAAATATATGGTGAGATTAACAACACCAATATGATAAAAGTCAATGCAAGGTCAAATGGCCAAAGTAAACCACAAGTAAAGAGTTAGGGTTTGAGATAACCGAAGCTCCGAAGAGGCGGAGACGAGGATATATCCCGGTGTTTACCTCCTTGGAAGGATGCTAGTCATGCAGTTATATACGTCCACTTCCCATCTTAATCATCAAATGGGGGTGTAGCTCATATGGTAGAGCGCTCGCTTCGCATGCGAGAGGCACGGGGTTCGATTCCCCGCACCTCCATTTTTTAAAAGAAAATCTTGTTTTTATGCCAATTGTGTTCTGTACTATTTTGATGTTTTGTATTTTGTTCAATTAACCTTGTTGCCAAACAGAGCAGTACATTTCGAACATCATACAATAACAGTTCAACAATCAGGGCTTCGCAACTCAAAACGGACTTACCTGTATTTTATCTCTAATTTTCCGGAATTGAACCTTATAACATCTAACATCTAGGTTGTGCCGACCAAATATGTCGTCAAGTCTTTAACATCATTGTCGATATGCTGAGCATCCTTATTGCAAGGGCTAAGGCGGATGGACAGGTTGGTAATCTTATCCCACACTTGATTGATGGAGGTATATCCATCTTACACTATGCAGATGCTACCATAAGTTCCCGTTGAGCTTCACATGGTTAGGGTCAAGAATATTTTTTTAGCAAAGGCTCTTTATCTATTGGCTATGGTTTGGGTATAAGGTTCTGGGAAGGCACTTGATTAGGAGACAGACAACACGGTCTCTAAACCCCGTCTCTTTACAACATCGTTTAGCAAATACATGTTTTTGTTGTGAGCGGTTATGGCCGACATACTGTTGAACATCACCTTTCGGCTCGCACTTGCTGGTGACAAATGAACAAAATGGCTTCACCTGGTACATATGTTTTAATGAAGGTTAACTTAGGCCCTTCCCAATGCTCCACCTTGTACAGGTGCTAAGCCTGCCATGTAGGCAAAAAATCTGATGTGGCAAGACAATTAAGAGGAGAGAGATGGGTTTGATGATCCCAGAAAGAACCAATGCCAAGCGCGCAAACCTAGGCCAAACATTTACATGAAGCAAACTCACCAATGCATGAAAGAGTTTAGTAGCTAAGTCATTAAATGAAGGAAGCTTAGTAACAACAAGTTAAGCAGCTATGCATTGGGGACAATAGTTGCTAAACTATTTAATACGCTTAGCACCTCATCTAAGCAACTATCCATTGGAAGAGGTCTTATCGCAGGAGCCAGATGTCTTCCAGATGTCTCAATGTTCAATAAGGGTCACACTTTCCTTAAAAACATATTTGATAACTCCCATTAAAGATAAAAAACATAAATGATAGTATTTGTGTAGGAAGTGGTCTTAGCGAAAGACTGCAAGAAGTATTGTTATTGTGACAGATCAAACAATCCATCATCTATTTTACTCTTTTGCAATCCATCATCTATTTCGTCGTGAGCGGTTAAACACTAGACTTAAGGATCAAATACGTGTGAAGTTATGCGCTCTATGTTTGCAAGTCCCAAATCTCAATAATGGTTTTATTTTTAGAAGAATTAGAGTTTTCAACTGTTTGTAGGTTATCCACGAGATTATACATCTGAGTGGTACGTCGTACGCACACGAGTCTCTGACCACTGAGTGCAACCAAGTCAGAGATGGAAGCACAGATTTTGTTCAACAAATGCACTCAGAGATTGTACCACACATTTTATTCAACCAATATACTCCCTCCGTCCAGAATTGGAATTACTTGATGCTCAAATGGATGTATAAGAATTGAAATTACTTGATGCTTAAATAGATGTATCTAGCGCTGGGGAATTGGAATTACTTGATGCTCAAATGGATGTGTCGGAATTGGAATTACTTGATACTCAAATGGATGTATCTAGCACTGGGTAGATAACAGTCTAGCAATAGGATTATTGGAGCAATCTCGAGTGTCTTCTGGTCCTGAAAGCCTCGTTTTCATCCTCTGGACAAGCAACATAGCAATAGAAGATGGTTATGTGCAGATGCAGAGGCTGAGGGTCCTTCATTTCTTTCTTCAACATATACTCTGTATGTAATAAGGCACATATTGTTCTTTAGTAAATGTAAGGTACATACTGTTTACAAAGGAGAAGACAAGGCTAGCAAAATTCCCAACACAAAAAGGAAACGAACCCAGCGCGCCTTCTTATCATGGAAGACATACACACACGACATGTTCGACACGTGCCACAAACAGGACTCCAGATGACCATTGTGAACTTCTCTTGAGTTGCCATCGATCAGCCCATGCCCATTGGTAGCCACCTATCATAAAGCCAAATGACCAAGAGCTACATCCAGATCTTCCTGATCGTCCTCATCACTGTGGTCAGATCCATGGAAGGGGTATTGCTGCGTAAAAACACCATCGTGGGCAAAAAGAAGTGGAAGGGAATTAAGCTCGAGCGTCTCAATGTACGCCTCGTGATCGTAGTCATTGGTCGAGTCCTTGGGTAGCCTCACGTCTCTAAGCCTTGCGCACTTCGCTCGCAGCTCTGCATCGATGTGGATGTTGAAGCACTGGCGCAGATCAAGGGACTCGAGGTGGGGGCAGTTGTCAAGTATTGCAGCAAGTGCACTGTTGCGGAGCCGATTGGCGAAGAGCTGAAGGTGACGTAGCTCAGGCATGTTGCTGGCGATGTCGAGGGCACGGTGGTTATCGAACTGTTCTTCACACTCAACATTGACCCACCGGTTGTTCAGGCGCAGCCGCTTCAGCTGTGGGAATGCTTGGCCAACAGCCTTCATTGAAATATAGATGGAGCAGGTAGTAAGCTCAAGTTCCTCGAGATGGGGAGATCTCTTGCCCAGAGCAACCAAGCCTTTGTGTGAGACTTTCATGCAGTTAACTAGCCGAAGGCTTTTCAACCCATTAGTTCTGCAAATTGTAGTACTTCAGTTAGATAAAAAAAGCATTGATCAACAACCTGACAGCAAGAACACCCGGTAAGATGTCATATAGGTTCACTAAAAAAACAGAAGGTATGCTCTTTAGGGGGGGGGGGAATGGTGGTAACAGAGGTTAAAATAATAATAGTTGCATACATTGATATATCTACAGAAAAAGAAGGTACCATGTCAAACGAGAAAATGGCAACATGAAAATAATGCTAAATTATTATTGAACTCATCCACTTCCAGTAAGTTATCAGTTCCAACAAAGTTTTATCGCAGAAAAAAAAGAGCGCTCAAACGAAGTTTTAGTTCCTTGTACACCCGTGTGGATTGACAATCCAACATATGAGTTGCATAAAAGTGAATCAAAATAATGGGATAATACATGTTTAAAAATATGATTATCACTTTATCACCCTTGTTGCACTGAGATATCATCATGAGAAATGCATACAAGGTCAGTAACAACTAATTTTGTTTCGCGCATGGTACCATTCAACTTAACCAATCATGAAAACAAACACTAACCCAAACAATCCAACAATAATTTTCGAAATTAAAGCTATTACGTAAATTTAATTGGTAAAATCAGACACTCCCATAGCTTTGACAGCATGAACCAGAGGAAATACATATTCCTTAAAATTCTCATAGCAGCCGAGAAAAAAAAATCTTAGATGATCATAAAAAAGGTAATTGGAATAGTTAGTTAGTACACAATTTGATGAAAAAAAAAACCGTTCTGGTTGGTGGTACACAACTACCATGCCTAAATAAATATGGAGCAGCAGGATATACATTTAATATGAATCATAGCTATTGGTCTCTTATGTTTCATACGTTAACCATGAAACATAGTAGATATAGAAAAGCTTTCAACTTTCATTAACAATTAACCAAAACAGAAAACCACATCATGAACCAAGATGGTAAGGAATCTCCAAGATCCAAGGTACCCTTCCACACAGAAGAACAAGCAGCAGTCCAAACTGGTGGAGAAAGTTGAGCAATCCACATATACTTCAACACCCTTACCACGAAAAAGAAGACCAAGGCACAAAACATAATCTGAGGTATCCTCCTCGCAAAAATGAACAAGATATCATGGATGCTGATAACCAGAATTGGCAAAATTGGTTTTGGTCCAGTAATAAAAGTTTACATGAGTAAACCAAAAACATGCTATCTGTAAACTCATAAACTTGGGTTCTGAAAAAATAAGCCAGGATCTTTTTTTAAAAACAAGGCATCCCCATTGTTTTTTTGAAAGGTCTGCTGAAGGCCTAAGCCCACCTGAACTATATTCCAACAGGGCACATCAAGGGCAGGGGTGGCGGGTGGGGAGGCACTGAAGTGCCCAGGCTGAGGCCAACACAAGAAGTAAAAGGAAGAGCGAGAAAAAATAAAGGACGGGGAGGTTGGCAACGCCAAGTGAAACCCCCGCAATGACGCCCAGAGAGACAACAACTCGCAGCATGTAAGGTGTGGCGCAAACAATGACAAAAGACCTACTTCGCTAGGAGCATCACGGAATCAAGTCATGATGAAGACACAACCAGCATCATAACCACAAACGGCAACATCCCCTCTACAACCTCGAGAGCAAGGCCAGGTGACAAGCAAGACTTCACCACACCGCAGGCACAAAAACCACTGGGTGGGCCGGAAAAAACAAGCTGACGCCAAGCACAGTGCCAAGGAGCACCACCGGCAGTCGAAAAGCATCAAATAACCGAGACCTCGTGACAGCACTGATGTGCTGCCGTTGAGACTGAAGAGCGTCGTGCAGCTGAGGCCACAATGCAGCACCAATCATCCCAATTTTTGGTTCTGTATCTCACCCATTTTTTTAGTGGTGCATCAGAATTAGATTTTTGCACATACTGGATAGTGGATAGTAATTCTAATATAAGAACACACATTATCCCACAAACTCACAAAGTCATAAATCACATCCACCAAAACAAAATTACACCCATATGGACCGGCAGGGGCTTGCGAGGTTGCATGAGGTTCTCTTGTCGGTGGGTGAAAGAACATGCGGTGCCCCATGTTTAGTTTTGGTAATTGATGACAATCTCTATGGACTAATGGTTGCCTTGAGTTATATTTGAAGGATTTGTCCATAGGCATTTCTTGAAGTCCATGTGGTGGTTTCAAGGAGTTTATGTGGTGACCAATGTGTTATTAAGGAATTATCCAAAGATTGGTCATGTGAGAGTTGAGCTTATTGCAAGCATGTCTTGAAGAAGAAGATTATGTGATCATTCATGTTTACCTTCAAGACATTATCCAAATGAAGAGAGTTGGAAAGAGTCAAGGTTGATCAAGACTAAGTCAAGAGTGAATCAAGTTGATCAACACACAAAGCGCACAAGATGTACCGAGGGATTAAGCGATCCCATGGTATGGTAAGCATTGTCAATTACGCTTGGTGTACTAACCCATGGTCTTCGTGAGAGTTCTTTGTGGGGTTAGGTTGCGGTGTGCAAGTTCAAGTGAAGCATCCTGAAGAGATCAAATGCTTGAAGCTTGCCGTCCATTGTGGTGACAATGGACTTGTGAAGTCATTGCGGTGACAATGGACTTGTGAAGACGTTGCGGTGTGCAAGTTCAAGTGAAGCATCATGAAGAGATCAAATGCTTGAAGCTTGCCGTCCATTGTGCTAACAATGGACTTGTGAAGATGTGCGGAAGAGTGGCTCACCCATAGTGGAGTATGGGGGAGCAATTAACTAGTCTTCATCGAGCCAACGCAACCAAGAAAGGTGGTCCAACTTAAGGGAGTCAAGATCGTCATCATCTAGCTCAAGTGGACCATGTGCAAGGCAAAGGTTTGCTCTTGATAGGTTTTCTATTTTACCGGTCTCATGATGGTAGTTGGGAGGCCGGGTTATAGGATCGATTGCCGTACTATCAAGGGAGGCTCTCGATGAGTAGCTTGATCGTATCGTCCATAGAGAGCTCAAACCATTGCATCCTTGCATCATCTTTATTGGTTCTTATTTGGTTCTTCTCTTTGTGAGTTTTGGAGCTTATGGTCATTTTGATGACAAGCTCGAGTTCATCGAAAACGGAGTTCACTCGCATCTTCTATGATGTTTTCGATGTTGGAGGTTATGCCGGTTCTTCTCGGTTGGAGGTTTCACTCTTCTATTTGTTGGCATACCTCCCCTGCCTCTTCTTACTATAACCAGTCACTGTTTTGATGCTACTCGTCTTCCTCTATCCAACAAGCTTGAGTTTGCTCAATTCGGAGCTCATATGCAGAAGTTATGGCAGTTTTGGTCCCAGCGATAGTACCGCGGGCCGGAGCGGTAGTACCGCTTGGGTGCTACAAGTGGTAGTACCGCTGGTAGCCCCCAGCCGTAGTACCGCTGCGGTCTCGTGCTAGTACCGCCTCGATTCGAGGGGTCTTTTTTCGTGTCGGGTTTTAGGGTACTAGCCGCGGCAGTGGGGGCCGTAGTACCGCTCGTATGCGGTAGTACCGCCCTGACCACCGCGGTAGTACCGCTTTGGGCCCAGCGGCAGTACCGCGAGGGGGAGCGGTAGTACCGCTGGCCAAGTGGTAGTACGCTCTCTGCGGGGCTGGTGTGGGGGGTAACGGTTGGATTGTTCCTCCCACTATATAAGGAGGTCTTCTTCCCCAATGAACCTTATCTCTTGAGCTCGTGTTCTTCCCCCATTGTTGACCTTCTTCGAGCTTGCTAACTCTCAATCCCTACATGGATTCTTGCTAGTTTTTGAGGGAAAAGAGAGAGGAGATCTAGATCCACATTTCCACCAATCACTTTCTCCTCTATGTGAGGGGAACCCCTTGGATCTAGATCGTGGAGTTCTTGATGTTCTCCTTCTTGTCCTTCCTCTCAATTTCCTCCCTAGCATTAGTTGCTTCGGTGGGATTTGAGAGAAAAGGACTTGGGCACTCCGTGTGCCCTTGCCATTGCATTTGGTGCATCGGTTTGAGTTCTCCACGGTGATACGTGGAAGTTACAAGTTGAGAAACTTATTACTCTTGGGTGCTTGGTACCCTTGAGCTTGTTCCTCTTGGGTGCTTGGGCGCCCTAGACGGTTAGTGGTGTTCGGAGCTCAATCATTGTGGTGTAAAGCTCCGGGCAAGCGTCGGGGTCTCCAATTAGGTTGTGGAGATCGCCCCGAGCAATTTGACGGGTTCCGGTGACCGCCCCCAAGGGTTGCCATTTGTACGGGTTCGGTGACCGCCCTCAAGGGTCCCTTAGTGGAATCACGGCATCTTGCATTGTGCGAGGGCGTGAGGAGACTACGGTGGCCCTAGTGGCTTCTTGGGGAGCATTGTGCCTCCACACCGCTCCAAACGGAGATTAGCATCCGCAAGGGTGTGAACTTCGGGATACATCGTCGTCTTTGCGTGTCTCGGTTATCTCTTACCCGAACCCTTTACTTATGCACTTTACTTTGTGATAGCCATATTGTTTCTTGTCATATATCTTGTTATCACTTAATTGTTTATCTTGCTTAGCATAAGTTGTTGGTGCACATAGGTGAGCCTAGTTGTTGTAGGTTTTGTGCTTGTCAAATTAACCGCTAGGTTTATTCCGCATTTGTTCAAGCCTAAACCGTAATTATTTTAAAGCGCCTATTCACCCCCCCTCTAGGCGACATCCACGATCTTTCAGTGGGGACGGTGGACACCAGATCAGCGGTCCTAGATGGTCGTTTTTCCCAGGAGTAGTTTGGAAAGCAATGCAGTGACGGCTCTATGGGGCAGTGACCTTGTGACGTTAGGGTGAAAGTGTTTGTCTGCCCGGTCGACTCAACCGGGTGGGGGAAGGGCCCCGGATTTGGTATGGTGGCCATGGATTGCTGGTGGTCATCCTGTGCAGCTATGGCTGCGGGGATCTGGGTTATCTAGCGGTGTGGCTCCCGAGTGAGCAGTGGAATATTGACTCAGCAGCACTATAACTTGGTGTGTTTGTAGTGTGGCATTGATCAGCGATGGGGCTTTCGCATCAGATGCTGTATGGTTTTTGGCCTAGTTTCTTTTGATGAAATGCATGAGAAGCCTGCTCTTTCAACCTTCTGGAAAAGAAAAGAAAATGTCTACAATAAAATCAAGAATAGGGCCCCGAAACTAAAATTAAGAATGTTCCCCTCATGTCACACTGTAGTAGTATCCCACTACAAATATAACCACCTAGTCCTGCTAATCTGAAGCAGCACAAAGTTTGTGAAGGAGCAACTCCACCTTGCTGCTACAATGTGTACAGCACAAGTGTTGAAAGAACAACTTCAACGTGCTGCGCTAGATATCGCTCTAGAGACGAATGTAGGTTGATAGGGCAGCAAGAGTTCAATCCAGAACTCCTAGGGCACAAGATCTACTCCAAGATCTTAGATAAGAACAACAAATTCTATTATAGGTAGGGGTACATAGTCTGCCTCCAAAGTAAAGGCGAGGACCTCTATTTATAGGGCTTTGAGAAGCCTTCACATACTTCTACTTATAGCTGGAATACTCTAGAAAACATTATGTAAGTTTCACCATTCTACTCATAGCTACTCACAACTAGAAGACTCTAGAAAACAGTAGGTAGGATAGAAAAGAAAAGGAAAGAAATACTACACTAGAGTGGAAGCATCTAGAAATAGCCAAACAGATCTGGCATGTGTTTTCTTTCTTCTCATCTAGTGTTCCTCATCATTCTCCCCTGGTTGTTTGGAACTCGCCCTCGAGTTATCTTCATAGAGCGCTTCTTCTGGATGGTAGAGAACAAGTCGCAACATTGAAAGTGTTGGAGATACCCATATCACTTGGAAGATCTATCACATAAGCATTATCATTTATCTTCCTCATGATAGAGAAGGGCCCATACCTTCACTGCCTAAGTTTCCCTTTAACACCTAAAGACAGCCTCTCTTTTCGGAGGTAGACCATCACCTTATCACCGACTTGGAATGATTTTGGCCTCTTTTTGCAATCAGCAAGTTGTTTATTTCTGATTTTGTGCTTCCAAAGCGCCGCGAATCTCTTCAAATAACTCGGTGTAATTATCAGCAAAGGACAATACTGATTTTGAGTTTCCCCTTGATGGCAGCTTCACCAGGTCCACCACATGTGTTGGAACTTTAGTGTAGACAATGGAAAAAGGGCTCCTTCCTGTGGATCTATGCTTGGAGTTATTGTAGGAGAACTCTGCAAGAGATAAAGCCAAATCCCATTGCCCCTTTCTTTCTCCATAAATGCAACGGATCAGATTACCCAAAAACTTGTTCACCACTTCCGTTTGTCCATCTGTTTGTGGATGAGCAGTGCTAGAAAATTTCAATTCAGTGTTGAATTGCTTCCACAAAGTGAGCCAAAATGCAGCAAGAAACTTGCTATCACGGTCTGAGACAATGGACCTTGGAACTCCATGAAGTCTGACCACTTCTCGAAAGAATAGGTTTGCCACATGATGAGCATCCGTTGTCTTGCGGCACGGGATGAAATGAGCCATCTTAGAGAATCTATCCACGACCACAAATACAGCATCACTTCCTCGTCTTGTTCTTGGCAAGCCCAAGACGAAGTCCATAGAAATGTCCTTCCATGGAGCAACAGGAACAGGCAAAGGCATGTATAACCCTGTGTTCTGGACTTGGCCTTTGCAGGTCTGGACATACGGGGCACCGTTGAACGAACTTTCCAGCATCTCTCTTTAGTTGTGGCCAAAAGTAGCGAGCTTCTAGGTTAGCGATAGTCTTGTCCCGTCCAACATGGCCACTAAGATCACTTGAATGGAGCTCTCTAACCAGCTTGTCACGTAGAGAACTTCTTGGAATGCACAAACGATCATTTTTGAAGAGATATCCATCTTGCATCAAATAGTCATCACCTAATGGTTGGCCCCTTGCGTGCTTCACTCAAACATGGCCAAAGTCTTCGTCACCCTCATACAACTCCTTTATTTGACCCATGCCCGGAAGTTCAGCTTCAAAAGAAGTCAAGAGGCATGCACGGCGACTCAAAGCATTGGCCACTCTGTTAGTTATTCCAGATTTACGCACGATGAGATAGTTAAACCTCTCAAGATATGCTGCCCATCTTGCTAGCATGCAGTCAACATGCTTTTGATTTCTAAAATGCTTCAAGGATTGATGGTCGCTATAAACAATGAACTCTTTAGGCAGCAAATAGACTTCCCAAGTTTTCAACGCTCTGAAAACGGCGTATAATTCTTGCTGATAGGTACTCCATTTCTGTCTAGCTTCACTTACCTTCTCACTAAAGAAAGCAATGGGCTTCCTTTCTTGAGATAGGACAACTCCAATGCCTACTCCACTTGCATCACACTCCAACTCAAAAGTCTTGTTGAAATCAGGTAGTACCAAGACAGGAGCTTGTGATAGCTTTTGTTTAATCTCATTGAAGCTAGCTTCAGCTGCTTCTGCCCATTGGAACTTTCCTTTCTTCAAACACTCGGTAATTGGTGCCATGATAGTGCTGAAATTCTTAACAAATCGCCTATAGAAAGTTGCAAGGCCATGAAAGCTTCTTACCTCAGAAATGGTCTTAGGAGTTGGCCATTCTCGGATTGCTTCAACCTTAGAATCATTAACACGAATGCCGTCACATGTTATGACGAATCCTAGGAAAAGAAGTTGTGTTTGCAGGAAAACACATTTCTTCAAGTTGACGTAGAGCTCATTTTCCCTTAGTACTTCTAGCACCTTCCGAATGTGATCAAAGTGTTCATCCTCATCCTTGCTATAGATCAAGATGTCATCGAAATAGACCACAACAAAGTGGGATAAGAAGGGTCTAAGGACTTGATTCATTAAGTGCATAAAGGTACTTGGTGCATTTGAGAGTCCAAATGGCATGACTAGCCATTCAAACAACCCTTCCTTTGTCTTGAAGGCGGTCTTCCATTCATCCCCGGGTCTTATACGGATTTGATGATATCCACTTCTTAAATCTAGCTTTGTGAACACTCTTGCTCCACTAAGCTGATCCAACATATCATCCAGACGGGGAATAGGGAATCTATACCTTACGGTGATCTTGTTAACGGCTCTACTGTCCGTACACATGCGCCAAGATCCATCTTTCTTTGGCGCGAGTAGGGCTGGTACAGCACATGGGCTAATACTTTCTCGAATGTGCCCCTTTTGCAACAATTCCTCCACTTTCTCCTTCAATATACCATGCTCCTTTGGGCTCATTCGATAGTGTGGAAGATTAGGAAGACTTGCTTCCGGAATTAAGTCAATTCTACGTTGAATTCCTCTCATCGGTGGCAAGCCATGTGGCTCCCCAAGTATGTTCTGAAATTCTGCCAATAAACCACGTACCTTTGCTGGAATTTCAACAGACAGGTGCTCTTCTCCCTTTACAACAAGTGCAGCACACAAATCTGCCTCCTTCAAGTCTTCCATAAACTCATGAGAGGTATGGGAGATAGTTAACATAGTTTTCCCCTCCTCCTTAAAGGTATTACCTTCGGGTTTGTTTGATAAGATAATGATCCTACTCTTGTTCCAAATGAAAGAGTAAGAATTTTCCTTGCCCTTGTGTGTAGTATCCACATCAAATTGCCAAGGCCTCCCAAGAAGAACATGGCTGGCATCCATGTCAACCACATCACACAACACATTTGAGCGATAATGCTTACCCAAAGAAAGTGCCAGGTTGCATTGTTTGGTGATCCTCATATTCACTCCTTTCTTGATCCATCCAATAGTGTAGGGATTTGAATGATCATGGGTTTCAAGCTTTAAATGGTCCACCAACTTCTGGGAGATAAGATTCTCGCAGCTGCAACTATCAATCACTAGTTTGCATACCTTGCCATTCACCGTGCATTTGCTCTCAAATATTTTCTTCCGTTGTGTGTCATCGAGTTGTGGTGTGGAACATAGGGCACGCTGGATCACACATACCACCTCTTCACCTTCTTCTTGACAAACCTCTTGTCCGTCTACATCTTCAGATTCGTATTCTTCCTCATCGCTTTCACCATCATGGATAGTCGTGTTAACAAATTTCCTTAGTGGGCAGCCGCTGGATATGTGTCCCTCTTTACCAAATTTATAGCACTTTGGGCCTTCATTTGCCTTACCCTTGCTTCTAGTTTGCTTCGGGATGGGCTGTTTTGTCTTTGGTGGAGTGGTCTTTTCTTCCACTCTATTAGGTTGGCTCCTAGATGAGCCTTCGGTATGAGGATATGGAGGATATGGAGCCTTAGTTGTCTTTCTCATCCTCACAAACCTCTCGGCCTTTAAGGCTAGAGCTTGTGCTTGATCAACGGACCAGATTTGTTGCATCATCAATCGATCTTGAATAGCATCATTGAGACCATTGATGTACCTTGCAACTTGTTGCTCTTCAGTTTCAGCAAGGTTGCACCTCACTTGTAGCCTTAGAAACTCCTCCGTGTAATCTGAAACAGTCCTATCTCCTTGAGCACAATTTTGAAATTGGATAAATAGGATCTGGTCATAATCAGCGGGCAAAAATCTCCCTTTCAAGAGGCCTTTCATTTGTCGCCAAGTTCTAACACGAGGTTCTTCTCTGAGCCTGCGCTCCTCTTGAACGTGATGCCACCATGCACCGGCTCCTCCTTTCAGTTTGTATGCGACCAACGGAACTCTACGATCTTCCGGAACCTCCATGACCTCAAAGAAAGTCTCCACTTCATATAACCAATCCAGGCATCCTTCAATGTCAACATTTCCATTAAAACTTGGGATCTCAGCTTTCACCTTGTATGTATCTCTTGCATATGTAGGGTTGGGTGCTCTCCGATATGCGTAGAGATTTGGCTCTTCAAGGGCATCATCATATTCTTCACCTTCAGAAGCCTCAACATAAATTGGCCTTCTTGAAGCACGTTGAACGACATGTTGTCGTGGCGGTCTTGCTCCAAGATTACCTCTCCTTCCTTGATGAACATCTTCCTCTTCTTTAGATGAATCTCCTTCATTGGTAGCAGGGGGACACCCTTTCTTATCATCTCAACCAGCTGGTCAAATCTCCTATTAAGATCTTCACGCAGCTCTTTGATTTGTTGTTCAGCAGCATCCATCCTCTTCTCCAATTGCTCCATTGCTTGCTGCAACTTACTCTCGAAGAGGACAGCAAGAACTAGTATGGGTCAACGAGGCTCTGATACCACCTGAAGCAGCACAAAGTTTGTGGAGGAGCAACTCCACCTTGCTGCTACAATGTGTACAGCACAAGTGTTGAAGGAACAGCTTCAACGTGCTGCGCTAGATATCGCTCTAGAGGCGAATATAGGTTAATAGGGCAGCAAGAGTTCAATCCAGAACTCCTAGGGCACAAGATCTACTCCAAGATCTTAGATAAGAACAACAAGTTCTATTATAGGTAGGGGTACATAGTCTGCCTCCAAAGTAGAGGCGAGGACCTCTATTTATAGGGCTTTGGAAAGCCTTCACATACTTCTACTTATAGCTGAAATACTCTAGAAAACATTATGTAAGTTTCACCATTCTACTCATAGCTACTCACAACTAGAAGACTCTAAAAAACAGTAGGTAGGATAGAAAAGAAAAGGAAAGAAATACTACACTAGAGTGGAAGCATCTAGAAGTAGCCAAACAGATCTGGTATGTGTTTTCTTTCTTCTCATCTAGTGTTCCTTATAATAATCCTAACAACAGGATCACTATCCACCAAAAAGACTAGAATCAGAAATCCAGAACAGCGGGCAGGATTAACGAAACCCTAAAACCCAAAAATTATCACAGTGGGCACAGGTCACCAAAACCACAGCGACTAATCTCTCCCAAATCCTACAGAGAAGCAGAAAGGGTCGCTACCTCTTGGCCATGTAGAAGAGCAGCGCGTCGGTGACGAAACAATCGGCGGCGAAGTGCTCGAGGCGGCCGTCAGCGCGGTCGACGGCCGCGCACGCCATGGCCACCATGTCGATGGTGGGGTCGAAGCAGTCGGACAGGTCAACACGGCGCCAGAGGTCGGGCTCGCCGGTGGCGACGCGGAGCCAGTTGCGGCACACGACTCCGGCGCCCATGAGCACCTCCGGCGCGCCCAGGCGCTCGAACACTGTAAGCAGAGCATCGTCAGGGAGGCCGGCCCAGTCCGGCGACGGCGACGGCGACGGGGATGCCATGTCGATCTGGCTAGGGCTTTCCGGAAGCCTCCTGTGTGGTGAGAGGGGAGGCAAAGTGCTTAAGCGTCGGGCGCAGTAATAGTACCCACTGTAACCGTTGTTGCTTTGTGACACCTGTATCCATTTTCTCTGCTATGACTAGTTCTTTTTCTAAATATTATTGATATAGTTTTATTTACACATTGTAAACACAAATACTAACATACACACACGCAACGCACGGACGCACGGACGCACGTACAACCCATTTCTACGAGCACCTCCGAGATAATCGATGGAAACGCAGAAAGTCTGAAATAAATTCAAAAAAGTGCGAGCATCTGTGCCAAGTCAAATACTTGAATCCTGATAGGATAGCTCCACCACAAGAAAGCTAATCATCTGAATTATGCTGAAATCTGGTAGTTTGGGAGAAGCCGAGATTTTGACTGTTTAGTAGGAGTTACTTGTGAAAATGGTTAGGGTGATTTTTTATGAGAACCATTTTCAAATCAGGTAATATAGACATGGTAAGAGATATTTAAACACAATGAGTCATTGTAGGATATGATATATGCTATCATTTACTAATATGATGAATTTTAGCTGGGTAATTCGGCCTTTTAATTTGGTTATTCAATTTATTTGTAAAGTTTTAGGTATCAACCAATGATTCATGAATGTTATCTTTGCGTGTGTCTAAAGAATTGAGACGTTGGCATTTGACTAGAGTAGTGAAGAGGTGACTATAATTTTTAATCTTTTATTTAGCAAGAGGTAGAGTTGGGGTAGCATCAATTGAAGAGAAGTTTGTCCAACATCGTCTGAGATGGTTTGGGCATATTCAGCGCAGGCCTCCAGAAGCTCCAGTGCATAGCGGACGGCTAAAGCGTGCGGAGAATGTCAAGAGAGGGCGGAGTAGACCGAATTTGACATGGGAGGAGTCCATTAAGAGAGACCTGAAGGAGTGGAGTATCACCAAAGAGCTAGCTACGGACAGGGGTGCGTGAAAGCTTGCTATCCATGTGCCAGAGCCATGAGTTGGTTGCGAGATCTTATGGGTTTCACCTCTAGCCTACCCCAACTTGTTTGGGACTAAAGGCTTTGTTGTTGTTGTTTTAGCAAAAGGGATTTGCAGGTCAAGTGCATGATTCAACTTTTCACTTATATAGTATAACCAAGTCTCTCAAAATAAACAACACGTGAGAAAAGCCAGGATAAGAAAATGAACCAAAACAGAGGTGAAGATGTATTCCGATATTCACTTTTGTGTGTGTGTGTGTGTGTGTGGGGTGGGGGGGGGGGGGGGGCTAGCCAAGTGCAGGGAACAAAAGTACCCCGACAAAGCAAAATCTCACCTTCTTCTCCCTGAGTCTCCTCCACACATAAAGCAAGAATTCAGAGGTGTATCTCCCTCTACCCTATGAGCGATATTCAAATTGACAAGCATGGTACAAAAATAAAACTGTCAAACATGATATGAAAGATATGAAGATGGGAATTGCCACACATAGTTTCATGTTTTACCCCCTCTACCCCTATGGGCGATAGTTATGCGGTGCTTATTCAACGCCTATTCATGTTTTATCTCGATTATTTATTGTATGTGGACATTGTTCTTTGTTTAAATTGAACATTTGGATTTATTGATTTGAAAATTTGTTGTATTCTATGATACTGAAATATGAAAAATTTCAAATTATGTTGATGTGAAAATGAAGTTGGAATAGAGTTTATATGCACACACACACATAGAAGAAACATAAGAGGAAAAACACAAGGAATCTGGCTTTACGTAGTTGCTCTAAAACCTTTTTAAAAAATTGAAGAGCGATGTAACAACACCTTTAAAGGCTCCGTTCTGGGGGAATCTGCTAGAGTTGCTCTCATCCTTATGTCGCAACACCTGATCGCTCGGCAAATCTCTGGAAATAAAATTATTCAACTCTTTACACATATCTATTATATTTATATGGCTCAAAAACATATAATGATTTACAACAAGTAGGCATTCGACATCAGATCCCTTCAAACGACTGACATTCTAGATGCGCAGACCATTACAAGCATAGGGACCGACCAACACCTTCCCTTTCAGATCTTACAACATGTTTACTTATATATCAGGCCCGGGCATGAACCCATCCTACACATTTCAGCTACAGTACAGCGGAACATTGGCAGGCTTGTACAGGAATGCCTTGACGTTGTGCGAGTTCCCTGACTGTTTGTTGTATGTGAACTTGACCCCAGAGTGTGCATCGCCCCTCCTGGTGCAATGGTGGTGGAAGCTGCTGATGGGCCTCGCCAGGCACGAGTCCCATCGGTCGCTCTCCGGCATCGTCTCCGCAACACTGTAGATGCCCTCGGAGTTTGTGAATGCCTGATAGTTGATGACCTCGCCAGATTTCGTAATGCACAGAACAGCAACCTCCGCGCCTATATAAGACACGAAGATGTACATGAGCAAGAGGAGAATTAAAGAGATTATCTTGCAGGAACTTTAATTGTACACAACATAATGAACAATCCAAAGCAAAGAAATCAAAATGGAATTAGTATGAGACAGGCAGCACATGTATGCTTGACAGTCACATAAAAGGTTCAAGATGTAATTCTTTTTTAGTCTGGTATAGTACCACCTAAAGATCGCCACTTCAGATTTACACTAACATTTTCCAATACACTTCGATCGCATGTAAGCGTTATGAAATATCCCTAATTTTCTTGACAAAAAGGAATGTCAAAACCCATCGTTGACACCTGCGCTAGCACCAGCACTGCTTGTCCCATTTGCGTTTTCATCTCAATTTGTTCATGGATGGTTGAATTACTGAATCTGCCTACCTGAATTTCTAAAATGGTTGATTCAACAGCCACTCGGCCCATCTCCTCCAACTTTATTTTTTGATGTAGTTGTTGAATTGCCAAAATTATGTCTGTAGCTATGCCGTGGAACAATCAACGTCAGCAGAATGGCGAGTGCGCCAGTACAGTATGCTGGTCCAGAGAAAATAAAATAAAAGTAGAATGGAACATCAATGGGCAGAAAGTTCTCCCAATAGGCTTAACAGGCAATGTTTTGACGTCATTTGGTTTGAGCTTGTAGGGGCGATGGAGCAAGAACAAGGAAGCAGAAGGGAAAGAAGAAGCAGGATGGGGAAGCCAGAGGGGTCAACCTGCGAATCAGTGACAGGGACTAACTCCAGGAAATGGACTCCAATAACTTGGCAGTGGGTACCCTCATGTTAATGCTTCTCATTGGTGTTCATGCTTAAATGGGATTGGATTGCGAGAGATAGCAGGGAGGTGAAGGTCGCCCTCCAGGCTTCTGTGGGCTTGTCCCAGCCAAAGCTCAGAGAGAAGCACTATTAACTTTTGGCACACCGTTCGCAGTTCTAATTTTATCAAGCAGAGAGCACATCAATGCATTTTCTTTGATGACATTTGATAAATGCTGACATTTCTTGCTGAACAACTAAAATAAGTCTCAGAATACTAAAGGAAAAATTCACATATGTTCTGGAAAGAAGTGGATTCAAGAGATGCATTCAGCTATTCCATGGACATGTACATAACTTTACATGTACTACGCCAATGACTATTATTTCATACGTTGGGAAATGCATTATTTACTCCTTGCAAGCCAACGTACAGACCCACATGGGCACCTAGACAGTTTTGGATTTTGATATCTTTAGTTTCCTTTGCGCATGGAGTTTCAGAGAGAAATAGTGGAATAGATGGTGAAGTGGATACGTGAGGGAAATTTAGGCTATAATTTACACATCATCTAAATATATATACATGCAATGAGAGGCTCCAGAGAAATTACTCAGTAAAGGTGCTATTGTATTGCAGGCAGTACATCATATTCAGCCATCCTTAATAGTTTGCTTAGGCAGAATCAAGAACTCTACCTGACAGTTAAGTTCACCTCAATTTCGGGACATGTTTTGAGCTGAACCAGTTCCCTGTAATTTGATTTGCTCCGGTGGCAGTGGAAAGCAGTTTATGAACTTTCATACGTTCCCAAAACATGTACTAGGATAGAAGTCAAACCTTTTTCCTTGTTTCTTCTTATGTTCTTTTGCTAGAGACTGAACAACCTTAGAGTGAGATACAGATAACGGCTCATGTGTTCGCCTCACCTCACCAAATCCCAACTAAGCTGTATCATGTGCGTCCATCTATGCTCCTCACTAGCTAACACAAGAGCCTCCTGTTACCTAGTACTTACGTCCGATTTTCATCTCAACATCAGATGACCAGTAGCCAAACATCATACGGCCAGTAGCCTAACACAGACTAAAATTCCACCAGAATTTCCCACGGAATGATACGAAAAGCGCTCTCCAGTCTCCACAGCCCACGAATTTCCACTAGAGCGAAACTCGCCACTCTGCTCAGCGTGGTAAACCGAGAACTAAATTCCGAGATCCAAAACAGCTGAACCGAGATCCGCGGAAGCGATCGCTCGAAATCTAGCTCGATGGCCACGACAACACAGAGGGCGGCGACTGCAACTTAGCTAAATTCGAAGGAGGAGGCAGGCTCATTGGGCTGACCTTCGAGGGCGTGGTCCTCGGAGCCGATGGCAGAGTCGGCGCAGACGTCGCAGACGACGCGGCCGCGGATCTCCCCCGTCCACGCCTCGGCCGCCGGGGCCGCCGACAGCAGGAAAGCGAGGAGGGCCAGGTGGAGCGGGAGCAGACACCGGTGAGGGAGAGAACACGCCGCCGTCGCCATGGATTGGGTTGCTCCGTCGAGCTACTCTTTCCTCTTTTTTGTAGTAGCTACTCTTTCCAGCTGTTTTTCTTTTTCTTTTTGAGGGGTTGGTGACATTTTCCCTTTCGCGGGAGTATTGACGAGGTAGACTGTTTTTTTTTTCTGAGTCATACGAGGTAGACTGACTCTAGAACTGGGCCTGGGCAGCCTTGGGCCGGGCCAGGCCAGGTTTATCTCCTGTGATGGGCTTGGGCCTTATTTGCAACCCAAAAGATGGTTTCGGCCCTCTTTGTTTGGGCTTTTACTCCTACTTTTGCAGCCTTTTCACTTTGGCCAAAAAGCTCCTAAATAGGTGTGAGAGCTATTTCTCGCTTTAAGCGAGTCGAATAGCTTGCTCTCGCAGAAGCATGCGCAGTAACAGGCCAGCCCATTTAGCGCATATGTAGTAATAAAAAGGAAGAAATAGGGGCGAAAAAGCGCCGCCCAGGGATCAAACCCGGGTTCCTACGGTTGGGACTAGTGCTTCTAGCCACTGCACCAAAGTTGTGTTCTCCTCTCTTTTTTGGTTTTTTGTTGATTTTTTATTTCTTCTCCGGTATCTCCATTTTTTTCATTTCTTTCTTTCTTCGGGTCTTTTTTGTTTCTTGAGTTTTTTTTCATTTTCTTCATTTATTGTTTTGGTTTTTGTTTTTTCTTATGTTTGTTTTCGTTTTCACTACATTTTCGTATATGTCAAAAACATTCTTTAACAAGTGATCAACATTTATTGTATGCACATTCAACATTTTATGAACTCTTATTCAACATTTTTCAAATATTTGTTCAATATTTTAATACTTATTCAACATTTTTCAAATACTTGTTCAACATTTTTCAAATACATGATCTATATCTTTTAATACATATTCAATATTTTTCAATACGTGTTCAACATTTTAATACTTATCAACATTTTTCAAATACTCATTCAACATTTTTGAATACTTATTCAACATTTTTCAAATACTTGTTCAACATTTCTAATACTTATTCAAATTTTCAAATACTTGTTCAACAATTTTCAAATACTCATTCTTATTCAACATTTTTCAAATACTTGGTCAACATTTTTTAAATGTGTTTTTAAATAGTGTTTTTATATATATGTAAAATATTTTAAAACATAAATAAAAATACAAAAAAAGAAAAAACGAGAACGAAAAAAAGGCCTTTGCCTCCCGCGCGGTTGGGCCGGCCCATCTGGGCTCCCCCCGATGCGAGGCGTCTCCATGTGCTCGCCTAAAGCGAGAACAATATCATGAACCTCATCCCCACATTTTGGAGGACTCATGAGTCTCCATCATTATTTACCTCACTCGGACAATGCTCTAATAATGATGATCATCACACTTCTGTTTACTTACCACTCGATAAACTGAAACAATATGACTCTATATGAATGTCTCTGCCAGTGTACCAAGATGTGCAATGATCTAGCGTAACATGTATAACAATGATGAACGGTGGCTTTGCCACAAATATCATGTTAGCTCTATATGATCATTCAAAACAATATGATGATGAACATACATGTCATAACACGGAACGGTGGAAATTGCATGGCAATATATCTTAGAATGGCTATAGATGGGATCGCGAAAGAACAGAAGCTTGCGCGTGGTGAAAAAGTTGTTTCGTTGGTGCTTCTGTTTTTTTCAATATTTTAGAATTTATAGTGCTGGAATTAGATCAGATGGAGCCACAAGGGGCTCACAAGACATCATTTGAGTCTCCAACAATTATTCCAATAATTACATATCCGATTTGCCCTATGGTGCGCCTACCCGCCAGGGTGCACCCTGTTGTCTTGCCGTCTCCTTGTTTCTCTTCTGGCTCCCTCCGAAGCTTTCAGGGTCTCTTATGTTCCAGGAAAAATCGTCAAAAAAATTCGTCGCGTTTCGACTTTGTTTGGTATGGATTTTCTGTAAAACCAAAAACAAGCAGAAAGCAGCAACTGGCACTAGGGACTAGGTTAATAGGTTAGTTCCCAAAAATGCTATAAGTTTGCATATATAAATTATATAAGATTGATAATATAATAGCATGAAACAATCAAAAATTCTTGATACATTGGAGATGTATCAAGAAGAAGGGTGTTTTCATGGTCCGATCAACATATAGGATGTTGGTGAAAACAAAACTCATCCGACGAGACTGGTTAGAAGGGTCGGATGGATCTTCAAAATAGCGACTGACTAGAGTGGTGTTGGGTGTCTCTTTGAAAAAATAAGGTTCCCTCCAAACTGAAGGTATTTCTCTAGAGTCTGTCACAATGATGTGACGCCCCCGACTCAAACGTGCATTAATCATACACGCAATGCGCACGATCAAGATCAGAGACTCACGGGAAGATATCACAACACAACCCTAGACACAAATAAAGTCATACAAGCTTTATATTACAAACCAGGGGCCTCGAGGGCTCGAATACATAAGCTCGAATACAAACGGGTTAGCGGAAGCAACAATATCTGAGTACAAACATAAAGTAAACAAGTCCACCTTAAGAAGGCTAGCACAAACATCAACGTAGATCGAAAAGGCAAGGCCTCCTTCCTGGGAGCCTCCTAACTACTCCTGGTCGTCGGCAGCCTCCACGTAGTAGTAGGCACCCTCGGGTTAGTAGTAGTAGTCGTTGGTGGTGGTATCTGGCTCCTGGGATCCACCAACTGATCGCAACAATCGTGATGTGAACGGGGCCCAATCTTTCAATGAGAGGGAGATAACTACGATTTTGGGTGGGACTTTGTCGGGGTATTCTCGCAACAGACGCCAGGGGGTGGCTTATCATGGATGGGGATAAGAGGACGTCGTCGGGCCCTGGAGGCGGGAATGGGCGAGAGCTCGATCACACACGAGACTTACCTAGGTTCGGGGCTCTCCGAGGAGATAACACCCCTAGTCCTGCTTTGCGGGGTCTCCGCATGATGACTATGATCAAAGGGTGGCTACAATCGTGCTCCTTGAGTTGTATTGCTAGAGGAAGAAGAAGGGCAAGGCTAGCTCTCTTGCTTCTCCTAGCTATGGTGTGTCTGAGTGGTGTGTGTGCTGAACCCTTTGCATGGGTGAGCCAGGGGTTTATATAGGCCTACCCCCAAGGGTACAATGGTAATGCGGCCGAGTGTAGGACCCAGACATCAGTGTCTAAGGGCGCCGGGTTCTCCGCCGGCTGCTGGGACCCACCTCCTGGTGGGTCCCACTGGCTGCCGAGAAACCGGTCGACAGGTAGGGCTCGCCGCCTGCGGCCCATGCTGATTGCCTTTTGTTGTAGCCTCGCCCTTGATGACGGAGGCCTTGTCGGGGGACGCATGGCTACAGTCCCGCCGCCTAGTCTGCGCTCGCTGTAGCCATGCTCCGTCTTGTCGGTGTAATGGCGCGTGGACTCTGAGAGGAGGGAAGGGCTGGCTGCTGGAGGCCGGTCTGCCCCTGAGTCCGCCTTCGTGGGAAGCACCGTCTTCTGGTTGCTCACGGACAGGTAGGGCCCGCCACCTGCAGGCCGTACCGATCGCCCGTCGTGGGAGCATGGCCCTTGCTGACGAGGGCCGTGTCATGAGCCGCATCGCTACAGTGCCGCGCCGGGCAGGCAAATGACCGCTTGGTCAGCCCGCACTGTAGCCATGCTCCTCCGTGATCCGGGGGAGGGGGAGGCCCTGTAGCCACGCCCCGTTTCTGTTGGTGAACGTGGTAATAATTCAAAAAAATTCCTACGTGTCACCAAGATCAATCTAGGAGATGCTAGCAACGAGAGAGAGGGAGGGCATCTTCATACCCTTGAAGATCGCTAAGCGGAAGCTTTATAAGAACGCGGTTGGTGGAGTCGTACTCGCGGCGATTCAAATCGTGGAAGAGCCGATCTAGCGCCGAAGGGACGGCGCCTCCGCGTTCAACACACGTACAACCTGGGGACGTCTCCTCCTTCTTGATCCAGCAAGGGGAGAGGAAAAGTTGAGGGAGAACTCCAGCAGCACGACGGCGTGGTGGCGATGGAGCTCGTGGTTCTCCGGCAGAGATTCGCTAAGCACTACGGAGGAGGAGGAGGTGTTGGAGAGAGGGAGGGCTGCGCCAGGGAAGGGGTCACGACTGCCCTCCCACCCCCTCACTATATATATGGGGAAGGGGAGAGGAGGAGGTGCCCTAGGGTTTCCCCTAGGGGGCGGCGGCCAGGGCAGATTGCATCTCCCTAGGAAAACCCCAGGGATACTTGCCCCCGAAGCCAAGCCAGGTGGAGGCTTGCCTTCCAAGTTAGGTGGAGGCGCCCCACCTCCCCAAGTAACGTGGGAAAGGGTGTGGGGGCGCACATCCCCTTAGTGGGCTGGTTTGCCCCCTCCCCTTGGCCCATGAGGCCCTACAACACTTGCCGGGGCCCCCGAAACACATTTCGGTCATGTTGGCCATAGCCTGGTACCCCCAGAACACTTCCGGACTCCAATACCCTTCGTCCAATATATCGATCTTCACCTCCGGACCATTCCGGAACTCCCCGTGACGTCCGGGATCTCATCCGGGACTCCGAACAACCTTCGGTAACCACATACTATTCCCATTACAACTCTAGCGTCACTGAACCTTAAGTGTGTAGACCCTACGGGTTCGGGAACCATGCAGACATGACCGAGACACCTCTCCGGACAATAACCAATAGCGGGATCTGGATACCCATATTGGCTCCTACATGTTCCACGATGATCTCATCGGATGAACCACGATGTCGGGGATTCAATCAATCCTGTATACAGTCCCTTTGTCTATCGGTATGTCACTTGCCCGAGATTCAATCGTCGGTATCCCTATACCTTGTTCAATCTCGTTACCGACAAGTCTGTTTACTCGTTCCTTAACGCATGATCCCGTAGCTAACTCATTAGTCACATTGAGCTCATTATGATGATCCATTACTGAGTGGGCCCAGAGATACCTCTCCGTCACACGGAGTGACAAATCCCAGTCTCGATTCATGCCAACCCAACAGACACTTTCAGAGATACCTGTAGTGCACCTTTATAGTCACCCAGTTATGTTGTGATGTTTGATACACCCAAAGCATTCCTACAGTATCTGGGAGTTGCACAATCTCATGGTCTAAGGAAACGATACTTGACATTAGAAAAGCTCTAGCAAAACGAACTACATGATCTTGTGCTATGCTTAGGATTGGGTCTTGTCCATCACATCATTCTCCTAATGATGTGATCCTGTTATCAACGACATCTAATGCCCATGGTCAGGAAACCACAACCATCTATTGATCAACGAGCCAGTCAACTAGAGGCTCACTAGGGACATGTTGTGGTCTATGTATTCACACATGTATTACGGTTTCCGGTTAATACAGTTATAGCATGAACAATAGATAATTATCATGAACAATGAAATATAATAATAACCATTTTATTATTGCCTCTAGGGCATATTTCCAACAGTTTCGTTGTAATGAATGGGTGTAAACTCCGAGGGGAGGAGGGGCCGTCTGCTAGGAGCCGGCCCCCTGAGGCTGCCTTCTAGAGTGCGCCGTCTTCTGGGAGTCGGCCACCTGGGCCAGCCGCATGTCCGAAAGGTACGAGGGGCTTTGCTAGCCCCGATGTCTTGAAATGCTAAGGGGTGCCGATGAGGCTGCCAGTGGTCAATCCCTCCGACAAACTTGACCCTCATGATACGGCTACCAACCGTATAGGAAGAACCGTACACGACTAATATCCACGACAATCACTGAACCAACTCCATGATGTTATCGACCGAGCCAACGACACGATCGACCTATCCACGAAGGATTTTTCCTGCAAGCCAATCGAAGGACATGCAAGAAAATAATAGCCAAGCAATCTGAAATTACGGATATGCTAGATGGAATAAATCTCACAAGATGAAATTTGAGGTTCTGATAAGATGTCTTGACGGTCGCACTAGCCGCTACGAGCGAAGACAAATAAAAGTAGCTAAAGCTAAACTTCTCTAAACAAAAACCGAGTCTAAAACATATATAATTTAGGGTAACTATTTATTAGAGGCAGACGTGCGGCCAAGTCAGTTCATTGTGTTCCATCCGGACTGCTTTGGGCGTACGTCGACGGGCGGCGTGTAGAGGCTGTAGCATTGCAGGGCTGAACTGTGAGTCCACGTCTCCGATTCCTAATCCAAGTGCTTTGGTTCTTGTGCCCGCTGTCCTTGTGCACGTAACATCAAATGATGGTTGTGATGGATGGTTTGGTCTTTGGTGGGTGCATGCATGGTATGCACATGCATGTGTATGTGTTCCATGCACATTAACTGCTCCTCATTTTCACACGGCGCCTGTAAAAATATTCTATTATTCTGCATACAATAAAAGGATGTGTTGTATATATATTTCAAGTAACAAAATAATAATTTATATAATAATTAATAGAAATTACCTAATTATTGTGTATGATGATAATATTTTTGGTTGTATCTATGGAGGCTATGTCCACATCAAATCGAGTATAGGGGGGGAGGTAGCGGAGCAACCGTGAGTACTCATCCAAAGTACTCGCAAGACTTACATCAGATCTACACTACATATGCATTGGTATCAATAAAAGGGGTAGTATCTTGTGGAGTAAACTGTAGAATGCCAGAATGAGGAGGGGGGAGGGGGGGAGAAGCTAATCCAATCGAAGACTACGTCTTCTGGCAGCCACCATCTTAAGGCATTAGAATAGAGTAGCTGGTATGGTAACAAGTATCATCATATAGCAATAATCCTACCCGGAGATTCTCTCCTCGTCTTCCTATAAGAGAGCAATCACCGGGTTATATATGTCACTTAACTGGGTGTGTTTTATCAAGTATCCTATTTTAGTTGTAAGAGGTCGGAATACAACTCCACGCCGTCCTGTTTCTGTAGACACGGCTATTCGAATAGATTACTTCCCTGCAGGGGTGCACCACATTACCCGATCAGTCCTGGCTACCTCTTTATACAAAGCAGGTACTTACGCGGACCACCTCGGCCAGTGCCTCTCCATCATTGACGTTTGAGAGCTTTGGGAAGAAACATATGACGCTGAGTGTCCATAACTCATCCCGCGTGGCGGTTAGTGCGAAAAGGTCAGTAGCCATCTCAGATCAAATATCCAATCTCGTTAAGCATGTGACGTGGCTTAGACTACGGTGGTATTTCCCAAAAAAGGAAGGGATGATGCAGCATAGCTACGGTAAGTATTTCCCTCAGTTATGAAACCAAGGTTATCAATCCAGTAGGAGAACCAAGCAACACTATGTAAACGGTACCTGCACGCAAAGAACAAATACTTGCAACCCGACGCGTAAGAGGGGTTGTCAATCCCTCCTCGGTAAAAAGATAGATTAAATTATACGAGATTGGATAAATAGATCCGAATAAAACACGAAATAAAATAAGTAAAGAAAAATTGCAGCAAGGTATTTTTGGGTTCTTGAATTATAGAACTAAAAACAATATGATAAAAGATAGACCCGGGGGCCGTAGATTTCACTAGTGGCTTCTCTCGAGAACATAGCATACAGTGGGTAAAAAAATTACTGTTGGCAATTGATAGAAGAACAAATAATTATGATGGTATCCAAGGCAATGATCATGATTATAGGCATCACGTCCAAGATTAGTAGACCAACTCCTGCCTGCATCTACTATTATTACTCCACACATCGACTGCCATCTAGCATGCATCTAGTGTATTAAGTTCATGGAAAAATGGAGTAAGGCAATAAGAACGATGACATGATGTAGACAAGATCTATTCATGTAGGAATATACCCCATATTTTTATCCTTAATAGCAACGATCAATACGTGCCTCCCTACTGATACGCCATTTTGCACCATGTTTACTGCTACTTCTTGAGCTTGCGTTGGTTTTTTCCTTGAAGAGGAAAAGGTGATGCAGCAGAGTAGAGTAAGTATTCCCCTCAGTTTTGAGAACCAAGGTATCAATCCAGTAGGAGACAACGCACATGTCACCGAATACCTGCACAAACAAACACCAACTTGCACCCAACGCGATAAGGGGTTGTCAATCCCTTCACGGTTATTTGCAAAGTGAGATCTGGTAGAGATGGATAAACGACAAAGTAATATTTTTGGTTTATGGAATGGAAAGTAAAAGATTGCAAAGAAAGTAAAAACGAAACTAAAATTGTAGATCGGAAACTTATATGATGGAAAATAGACTTGGGGGCCATAGGTTTCACTAGAGGCTTCTCTCAAGATAGAAAATATTACGGTGGGTGAACAAATTACTGCCGAACAATTGATAGAAAAGCGCATAATTATGATGATATATAAGGCAATGATCATGAACATAGGCATCACGTCCGTGTCAAGTAGACCGACTCCTCCCTGCATCTACTACTATTACTCCACACATCGACCGTCTCCTGCCTGCATCTAGAGTATTAAGTTCATAAGAATAGAGTAACTCATTAAGTAAGATGACATGATGTAGCAGGATAAACTCAAGCAATGTGATGAAAAAACCATCTTGTTATCCTCAATGGCAACGCCCAAAGGCGGGAGGCGGAGGTGGATGCCCGCACATGCGTTAACGACCTTGCGCGCTACACCGAGTTCCTGTGGGAGGAGGAGGAGCGCCTCGTCGAGCAGGCAAAGAGCCTTACCGCCACCGTGACCATGGCACACGCTGCCTCAGAGGCGAGGAATCAGGAGATCTACGAGGAGAACCACCGCTCCAAGAGGGGTCGTCTGGAGCGGTAGAGGGCGTTCGAGGTGAGCGTCGCTGAAGCTGCAGCAGCGACAGGCACCGTATTACAGCTCTCCAGCTCATCGGTAGGCTCCTCCTCCTCTGCCTCTTACTGAGTGCGCTTGGCAGAGGAGAGGCATCCGGAAGTAGTACAAAGCCCCTCCGTAGTAGTAGTATTTAGGGGCTATTTTGTTCAGTTCATCTAACTATAGATGTGGTGGAACTTGTAGCGACCAGACCTCATACAGTCTGATCTCTGTGCATCAGTGTCATCCCTGGATCGGTAATGCTGACACGCACAGTACTTGAGGATTTATAACAGAGTAGCAATCACACACTTATTACATCGAATGTCTCAAAAGAGAACTTATTACAATAAATATGTCTTAAGGCCATCTAAAACGATAACAGCGGAAGGCTTGGAAGATAAAGCGAGTCCATCAACTCCAACGGCATCACTGAGTGAAAGACCACGACCTAAGGCACCTTACTCGTCATCTGAAAAGTCTGCAACATGATACGTTGCAGCCTGAAATGGGTCAGCACATGGAATATGCTGGCAATGTAACACAAGAGAGTAATGAAACAGAAATAATGCTATCACTACATGCATATATGGCTGGTGGAGGCTGTATGGTTAATATGTTTGCGAAAAGCCAATTTTTCCCTACAGCAAAGGAATAAATTTTATTTAACTATCATGGTAGTTGTTAAACATTGAGAAGGTTCCTCCAACTCAATCCCAATTAAATATCATCATTAAACCCAATCAAAATTTATATTAAGAGTGATGAGATCCACATGATAATCCAAGATCTAGATACTCAAGATGTCCATAACCGGGGACACGGCTAATCATGATTAGTTTGTACACTCTGCAGAGGTCTGCGCACTTTTCCCCACAAGACTCGAATACATCCATGGTCGGATATTCGAGATACAGTCTTTCTGAAGCATTAACTCTCTACTCTGGATAGACAATACCACCTACAACCCACTACATCTGCTAGTCTACCTCTTCGAGAGCTTCACGCAACTTACTCAACTATGCCAGAGCCCATAATGGCTTGTGGATGCACACGGAAGTTTCTAGCATGAATAATCTTATGATCCCTTTGAGCCTGGGTGGCGAGCCGTAGGATGATCACACGGGTCCTCCGGGATATCCTAGGACAACACTGGATTCTCCAGGTGCCCGCAACCAATCCACCCAGATGTGTATTTAAGTTGCCACCTTAAGTTGAACCATTGATTAACAAACGCACATCTGTCATGAATACACTCAAACCCAATCCACGTCTACGAGCATAGCATAGCAGTATAAGCAACGTAGAAGTAACTCCCAAAGGTTTGATAATAAACAGGTGAATAGGTACTACCTCATCTACTTCCCAAACCCACAATTTAATCAGATCCTAACCATGCAATTGTTTGAGGATTGATCTAATGCAATAAAACTGGGTAGTAAAGAGGTATGATCAAAGTGTTACTTGCCTTGCTGATGATCCGCGAAACCTAGAGACTCGTAGTAACACGCTTCGCACTCCGGGTACTCTATCACAAACAAACAAACAAACATACAATAAGCAATCAAGCAAGATGCACGGGTAAAACTCAAATAAGAAATCTAACCAGAAAGTTCAACTTAAGAACTCCGGTTTGCAAAAAGAATCAAATCAAACGAAGCAACGAAACTCAAACTGCGAAAGAAACAAGATCCGATTACTAATCTGGACTAAAGTCAAATTTTACAGTAGAAAAATCTTGTTTAAGTTGGTTAAACAGAAATAGGGCTTCGAGACGAAACTCTAGGCGCTTGAATCGCCTGATTCCGATAAACGAGCGAAAAGTTATACTAGAACGAAAATCGGATCAGAAATCGCGATCGAAAATAATCGCGAAAAATCCGAGAAAAAGAAAAACTGACGAACATGCTAACGAACGAACGTTCGTTATCTGTGGCTAACGGGCGAAAACCGTTCGTTAAAACGAACGTATGGACGAACGTCCGCTAAATAACTAAACCGAAAAACCGAACCAGATCTGAAAAAACAGATCTAGGGTTTCGAAAAAAACCGATCGGTTTTCTCGCGAAAACTGATGACGGCGGTGGCGGCGGTGCGACTCCGGTGCGGCGGCGGGTGGTGGCTCCGGCGGCGCGGGCGGCGGGGCGACACGGCAGCGGGCGGCATCGACGGCGGGGCTGCGCGGCGGCTAGGGTTTGGCGGCGGGGCGCGGGGTGATGGGCTTCGGGGCTCGACCGGCGCGGCTTATAAAGCCCCCCCGGGCGGAGTCCCGTTCGGGTACGGCCTGAAGTCGGTTTCCTCTTTCTTTCTTTTTAAAATTATTCCGTGCAGAAAAACAAAGAAAAGAAATACTAAACAGACTCCAAAAATCCTGAAATAAATTGTCCCCGTCCTCTAAAATCTACCAGACAAGGTGAACATTTATTTGGGACTCTACTGCAATTTTGAAAAACACATATTTTTCCTAATTCAAATAAAGTAGCGATAAAACTCCGAATAAAATTCTTATTTGATTTTAATGTTAAATCTTCAATATTTCTTTATTTTGAGGAAGTCATTTTATCCCCTCTCTTTTATTTCATCAAAGAAATATTCGAAGAGAAAATAATTAAAATCAAACGATCCTCTTTTCAAAATTTGAGAAAAACTCAAATATGAAAATAACGAAATTCCCAACTCTCCTCGTGGGTCCTTGAGTTGCGTAGAATTTCTAGGATAAAACCAAAATGCAATAAAAATATGATATGCAATGATGATCTAATGTATAACATTCCAAATTGAAAATTTGGGATGTTACAGAACTGTACAACGTACTTAAAATTAGCTAGTATATATCTTTGAACTAGCTATTTCTGTACGTGGTTGGCAACAATTGGGAAAAGTTTGGTCGGTTCAGCTGTCGAGTTGAACTTAAGAACGACTGCTTAATCTATGAATGAAATCTATGCTTAATTACTGAATTTTAGTTGCAAAAATTAGATACTACTAGTGATTTTTAGCTTCATATTTTGACAAACCGCAGTGTTACAAGGTTGACAAATGGCAATGTTACTAGATCAACAAATGTCAATCTTTTCAGTTTGACAAATGGCAACATACCCAATATGACAGATGCAAATCTTACCAAATTGTTTGTAAGTGGTTGCACACGGGTCATCCAAAAGAACCGTTTGCGTTGAAGAGATACACAAATCCTGCTCTCACTTTGAATACGGTGTTCTATCTAAAACGTTTGCGATCAAGAGCCGCAAAAATCCTGCTTGGCACATTTTCCCTTGGCTTCCTGGGGAAGCTCCCGGTTTGCATACGGGTGTTCTAACTAAAACGTTTGCGATGAGTGTTTTATATTTAAAAACCATTGACGTTTTTTTCAAAAGAAAATCGTTTGATAAGTCTGTACATTAAGAGAGAAAAATGCAAGTTCGCTCATCTTTCATTCAGTCATACTGCGAATTTATATTCATATAATTGAGATACAATATTAAACCCAAGAAAAAAACTATTTCCGGCGGCGACGGAGGCGGCGTGCCGCGCCGTCGTTGTCGTCCTCCGGGACTCCGTTGTTGAAGTCTTCAATGCAGCACAGAATGTTCTTCACTTGTAAATCAAACATCATGTTGTCCCGGGATCGACGGGCGTGGCGCGGGAGGACGGCAGCTGGCGGCGCTAAGAGATAGCGTTCGACGGCGGCGTCCCATGCCGCTGAGGGGGGCGCGCACATAGAGAGGAAGGCGGGCGGCCATGGAAGTCAAAGGCCTCGCTTCCCAGTGAGCCTGCGCATTCGAGGGCAGCTTGCACGCCTCTCGGTCAGCCTGCGCATCGGACTGTGCTCGCACGCCTCCCATTCAGTCAAGGTCAAGCAGTTGTCCACACGGCACCTCCTACAACCATTAAAACCAAGACATGTGGCGTCACGTGAATGGTTAACAGAACGCACACGGTTTGAATTATACAAACGTTTGAGATATTTTTTCAAAATGCGTTTGTTGGCTGTCATTATTCGAGTGCGCCTTCTCTCAAAATGGACACAAAAAATACCACAACATGTCAGGTGCCATTGCTTGATAGCATGCCAAGTTTCATGAATTTCAGACGAGTTTTGGATTTACTTGAATTTAAAAATAAAGTATCTCAATGTTTTGCCGGCAATCAACGATGCTCTGGTATTTGAAATTCATTCCCATTTCTTGCATGGGACCTAAGCATGCACCCAAGGACACATATTTGATTTTTCAACCAATTTATATGCACTGGAGCATGTGCATGTAGTTCAAATTTGAATTATGCACACAAATGCATTGAAAGCTCAATTAATGCATAAAAATGTCCAAACGAACCCCGAAAAATCACAAAAATTGACACAACACTCCTGTTGTTCTATGTTGACACGAGAATTTTTTTGAAAGCAATAAGAGGCAATGGATATCGTTTCGTCCCCAAAGGTGGGACGTTCCCTACCGAAACCATCATGCTTGTTGTGAGAAGCTCTGGTTTGTGAGAAGCATATACCCAAACCTGCCCCAAATAGGACAAAATTTTTACCACGACATGTTGATGCCGCTCCATGATAGCATTGCCAAGTTTCATGAATTTCAGACGAGTTTTGGATTTACTAGAATTTAAAAACCAGGTATCTCAATGTTTTGCTGGCAATCAACGGTGCCTTGGTGTTTGAAATTCATTCCCATTTCTTGCATGGGACCTAAGCATGCACCCAAGGACACATATTTGATTTTTCAACCAATTTATATGCACTAGAGCATGTGCATGTAGTTCAAATTTGAATTATGCACATAAATGCATTGAAAACTCAGTTAATGCATAAAAATGTCCAAACGAACCCCGAAAAATCACAAAAATTGACACAACACTCCTGTTGTCCTATGTTGACACGAGAATTTTTTTTGAAAGCAATAAGAGGCAATGGATATCATTTCATCCCCAAAGGTGGGACGTTCCCTACCGAAACCATCACGCTTGTTGTGAGAAGCTCTGGTTTGCGAGAAGCATATACCCAAACCTGCCCCAAATGGGACAAAAAATTTACCACGGCATGCTGATGCCGCTCCATGATAGCATGCTAAGTTTCATGAATTTCAAACGAGTTTTGGATTTACTAGAATTTAAAAACCAGGTATCTCAATGTTTGCGGCCGAGTGATGGTGGCAGGGTGCTTGACATTCATTCCCATTTCTTGCATGGGACCTAAGCATGCAACCAAGAACACATATTTGAATTTTCAACCAATTTATATGCATTAGAGCATGTGCATGTAGTTCAAATTTGAATTATGCACATGAATGCATTGAAAACTCAGTTAATGCATAAAAATGTCCAAACGAACCCCGAAAAATCACAAAAATTGACACAACACTCATGTTGTTCTATGTTGACATGGGATTTTTTTAAGTATTAAGAGGCAATGGATATCGTTTCGTCCCCAAATGTGGGACGTTACCTATCGAAACCATCATGCTAGTTGTGAGAAGCATATACCCAAACCTCCCCCAAATGGGACAAAAATTTTACCACGACATGTTGATGCCGCTCCATGATAGCATGCCAAGTTTCATGAATTTCTGACGAGTTTTGGATTTAATAGAATTTAAAAACCAGGTATCTCAGTGTTTGCGGCCAAGTCACGGTGGCAGGGTGTTTGACATTCATTCCCAATTCTTGCATGGGACTTAAGCGTGCAACCAAGGACACAAATTTGAATTTTCAACCAATTTATATGCATTAGAGCATGTGCATGTAGTTCAAATTTGAATTATGCACATAAATGCATAAAGAACTCAATTAATTCATAAAATGTCCAAATGAACCCCGAAAAATCCCAAAAATTGACACAACACTCCTGTTGTTCTATGTTGACACTAGGAAAAAAATTGAAACCGAGAAGAGGCAATGGATATCGTTTCGTCTAGAAAGGTGAAACGTTCCGTACCGAAACCATCAGGCTTGTTGTGAGAAGCTCTGGTTTGTGAGAAGCATATCCCCAAACCCGCCCCAAATGGGACAAAAATATTACCACGACATGTTGATGACGCTCCATGACAGCATGCCAAGTTTCATGAATTTCAGACGAGCTTTGGATTTACTAGAATTTAAAAACCAGGTATCTCAATGTTTGCGGCCGAGTGACGGTGGCAGGGTGTTTGACATTCATTTCCATTTCTTGCATGGGACCTAAGCAGGCAACCAAGGACACAGATTTGAATTTTCAACTAATTTATATGCATTAGAGCATGTGCCTGTAGTTCAAATTTGAATTATGCACATGAATGCATAGAAAACTCAGTTAATGTATATAAATGTCCAAGTGAACCCCGGAAAATCCCAAAAATTGACACAACACTCCTGTTGTTTGATACGTCTCCAACGTATCTATAATTTATGAAGTATTCATGCTATTATATTATCCACCTAGGATGTTTTATATGCATTTATATGCTATTTTATATGATTTTTGGGACTAACCTATTAACCTAGAGCCCAGTGCCAACTTCTGTTTTTTCCTTGTTTTATCTATAACTTATGAAGTATTCATGCTATTATATTATCCACCTAGGATGTTTTATATGCATTTATATGCTATTTTATATGATTTTTTGGGACTAACCTATTAACCTAGAGCCCAGTGCCAACTTCTGTTTTTTCCTTGTTTTTGAGTTTACAGAAAAGGAAAATCAAACGGAGTCCAATTGACCTGAAATTTCACGAAGCTTATTTTTGGACCAGAAGAAGGCCATGGAGTAAAAGAGTTGGGCTGGAAGAGTCCCGGGCTGCCCACGAGGGTGGGGGGCGCGCCCACCCCCCTGTAGCCATCGAAAAGCAATCTAGACCCGTTTCGGCACCCTGCCGGAGGGGGATCCCTCACCGGTGGCCATCTTCATCATCCCGGCGCTCTCCATGACGAGGAGGGAGTAGTTCACCCTCGGGGCTGAGGGTATGTACCAGTAGCTATGTGTTTGATCTCTCTCTCTCTCTCGTGTTCTTGAGGTGGTATGATCTTGATGTATCGCGAGCTTTGCTATTATAGTTGGATCTTATGATGTTTCTCCCCCTCTACTCTCTTGTAATGGATTGAGTTTTCCCTTGGAAGTGATCTTATCGGATTGAGTCTTTAAGGATTTGAGAACACTTGATGTATGTCTTGGATGTGCTTATCTCTGGTGACAATGGGATATTCACGTGATCCACTTGATGTATGTTTTGGTGATCCACTTGCGAGTTCCGTAACCTCGTGAACTTATGCATAGGGGTTGGCACACGTTTTCGTCTTGGCTCTCCGGTAGAAACTTTGGGGCACTCTTTGAAGTTCTTTGTGTTGGTTGAATAGATGAATACGAGATTGTGTGATGCATATCGTATAATCATACCCACGGATACTTGAGGTGACATTGGAGTATCTAGGTGACATTAGGGTTTTGGTTGATTTGTGTCTTAAGGTGTTATTCTAGTACGAACTCTTGAATAGATCGACCCGAAAGAATAACTTTGAGGTGGTTTCGTACCCTACAATAATCTCTTCGTTTGTTCTCCGCTATTAGTGACTTTGGAGTGACTCTTTGTTGCATGTTGAGGGATAGTTATATGATCCAATTATGTTATTATTGTTGAGAGAACTTGCACTAGTGAAAGTATGAACCCTAGGCCTTGTTTCAACGCATTGCAATACCGTTTGTGATCACTTTTATCATTAGTTACCTTGCTGTTGTTATATTTTCAGATTACAAAAACCTATATCTACCATCCATATTGCACTTGTATCACCATCTCTTTGCCGAACTAGTGCACCTATACAATTTACCATTGTATTGGGTGTGTTGGGGACACAAGAGACTCTTTGTTATTTGGTTGCAGGGTTGTTTGAGAGAGACCATCTTCATCCTACGCCTCCCACAGATTGATAAACCTTAGGTCATCCACTTGAGGGAAATTTGCTACTTTCCTACAAACCTATGCACTTGGAGGCCCGACAACGTCTACAAGAAGAAGGTTGTGTAGTAGACATCAAGCTCTTTTCTGGCGCCGTTGCCGAGGAGGTTATTGCTTGAAGGTATATCTTTAGATCTTGCAATCGAATCTTTTAGTTTCTTGTTTTATCACTAGTTTAGTTTATAAAAGAAAACTACAAAAAAATGGAATTGAGGGTGCCTCATATGCTTCATCTTTTTAATATCTTTCGCGAAAATGATGGGAAGGAAAATTGTGCTCAAGTACTAGAAGAAGAATTACATAGAATGCTTGGCATAAAATATGTGAATGATGAGCATGATTGCAATGTTGTTAGTACAAATTCTTTGAATACCCATGATGCTAATGATATGCAAAGCCACAAGCTTGGGTATGCTATGTTTGATGAAGATGATTTGTTTAGTCCCCCAAGTTTTGATGAGAATATTTATTATGATGAAAGCATGCCTCCTATTTATGATGATTATATTGATGAAAGTGGGTTTGGAAGAGTGTCAACTTTAGGAAGTAATGATCCCACTATTTTGGAGGATGTTGAATCTTATTGTGACAATTATGAAAGTGGATTTGGAGAGTCATGACTTTATTTAGTAATGATTCCACTATCTTGGAAGAGGTTTCAATTAATTATGATGAGAACAAAGTTGCTACCTATGATGATTATTGTGACGATACTTATGCTATAAAGAGTAGTGATGATTGTATTTATAAAACCTGTCATGATTATGATTACCCTTTTTCCGAACACTACTCTTTTAACGTGGAAACAATTTATAGTATTTGAGTCTCTTATGATACTCCCACTATTCCGATTGAGAAGAATTTTGCTTATGTAGAGAGTAGTAAATTCTCTATGCTTGTAGATCATGAAAAGATTGATTTAGGTGCTGGTTATATTGTTGAATTCATTCATGATGCTACTGAAAATTATTATGAGGGAGGAATATATGCTTGTAGGAATTGCAATAATATCAAGTTTCCTCTCTATGTGCTTAAAGTTTTGAAGTTATGCTTGTTTTGCCTTCCTATGCTAGTTGATTATTGTTCCCATAAGTTGTTTGCTCACAAAATCCCTATGCATAGGAAGTGGATTAGACTTAAATGTGCTTGCCATGTGTTTCATGATGCTCCCTTTATGTTTCAATTCTTATCTTTTATGTGAGCATCATTGAAATCATCATGCCTAGCTAGGGGCATTAAACGTTAGCGCTTGTTGGGAGGCAACCCAATTTTATTTTGGTTTCTTGATTTTTGGTTCTGTTTAGTAATAAATAGTTGATCTAGCCTCTGGTTAGATGTGTTTTCATGTTTTAATTAGTGCTTTTGCCAAGTAGAACCTATAGGATCTTCTTGGATGATAATTATTTGATCTTGCTGAAAAAGACAGAAACTTTCTGCTCACGAAAACAATTGTTAAAAATCACCAGAAAGTGATAAAATACTGATTCCAATTGCAGTAGATCAATAATCAAATTATATAGTTCGTCCTATTTTGGAAGATTTTTCTGAGTTCCAGAAGTTTGCGTTTGATGCAGATTAGTACAGACTGTTCTGTTTTTGACAGATTTTGTTTTCTATGTGTTGTTTGCTTATTTTGATGAATTATGAGTAGTATCGGAGGGTATGAACCATAGATAAGTTGTAATACAGTAGATATTACACCAATATGAATTTAGAATGAGTTCACAACAGTACCTAAGTGGTGATTTATTTTCTTATACTAACGGAGCTTACGAGTTTTCTGTTAAGTTTTGTGTTGTGAAGTTTTCAAGTTTTGGGTAAAGATTCGATGGACTATGGAATAAAGAGTGGCAAGAGCCTAAGCTTGGGGATGCCCAAGGAACCCTAAGGTAATATTCAAGGACAACCAAATGCCTAAGCTTGGGGATGCCCTGGATGGCATCCCCTCTTTCGTCTTCGTTCATCGGTAACTTTACTTGGAGCTATATTTTTATTCACCACATGATATGTGTTTTGCTTGGAGCGTCATTTTTTATTATTTTGTCTTGCTTGCTGTTTGAATAATATCCCAAGATCTGAAATTCTTAAATGAGAGAGAGTCTTCACATAGCTACATAATTATTTAACTTCTCATTGATCTTCACTTATATCTTTTGGAGTAGTTTGTCATTTACTCGTGTGCTTCACTTATATCCTATGAGTAAATAGTTGAATGATTTGAATATCATAAATCTGAAATTATATATGTTTCATATGCTTATCCCATGGGGAGTAATGACTTCACATATAAGAAGTAGAGGTGGTAATTTTTTTGAAGGTTAGCAAACATTGTATTGGTCACTTGAACAATTCATGAAAGAATATTGAAGGAAGAGAGATTTCACATATAAATATATTATCTTGGACATCTTCTATGATTGTGAGCCCCATTAATTATTTTCAAACCTGAGCAAATTAGTTGAAGTTGGACAAGGAAGACAACATAATGAGTTATGCTTGGGTATATTTGTATAGAAGTGATATTGTTATGGATCCTCTAACATGTGGTGCTTGCTATTTAGAATCCTTTGCTAGCCAAAATATCTGTACTAAGCGGGAATATTGCTGGTGCATCCAAATTCCTTGAACCAAGTTTATTCCATGAGTGTCCACCGTATCTACCTATATGCCGTATTTACCTGCCGTTCCGAGTAAATTTGCATGTGCCAAACTCTAAACCTTCAAATAATAATCTGTTTTGTATGCCCGAATCGCTCATGTAGCGACTAGGGGCTGTCAGTATCTTCCATGCTAGGTGGGTTATTCTCACGATGAGTGGACTCCTCTCATCATTCACGAGAAAATGGCTGGTAACTAGGATGCCTGGTCCTATGATTAAAAGATCAAAAACAAAATCACAAATAATTTAAACAAAACTCCCCCAGGATTGTTGATAGTTGGACGACACCCGTTGTTTCGGACAAGCCGTGGAGTGTGATTGTTGGTGGAGGGGGAGTAAAATCCTTACCTTTCTGTTTGGGAACCGCCTATAATGTATCTAGTATGGAAGATATTGGGAACTCTTGGTCATTATGTTGACAATGAAAGCATACCTCTCAAAATTATTTTCATATCTGTTTTAGCTTCGAGCTCTGGCACCTCTGCAAATCCCTGCTTCCCTCTGCGAAGGGCCTATCTTTTACTTTTATGCAAGAGTCAGTAGTATTCCTTCTCATTCCAACCTACTTTTTAGTTGGCAAGCATCATGTGGTGGAGAAAGATCTAATCATATATGGCCATTCAAATATATTTGATCATGAATTATAATTGTTGACAATTATCTATATGATAAATAAGTTGGGAGGTGAAACATTAAGCCCCTATCTTTCTCTGTGTTCGATGGATGCTATTTGTTCTAAAAATATGCTTTGAGTGGTAGCAATCATGGAAGACTATATGATAGTTGGGTATGTGGGATTTGCTAAATCAAAGCTCTTACATAGACCCTTCCTGAAAATAAGATGAATTGCAATTGTTTGATGACTGAGAACTGTTTGTTAGTTTTCAAGAAAGTTTATGGTCTATGCTTTAACATGTGAATAGCTTGTTACTTGATCATGAAAAGTTTTATGAGTTGAGCTACTGTTATGGCATATAATGATGCTAGAAAAGGTGATTGAAATTATCATTGATCAAACTTGTGCACCTGTTAGCATTCACACTTCATAAATTATTTCTTTTATCATTTACCTACTCGAGGACGAGCAGGAATTAAGCTTGGGGATGCTGATATGTCTCCAATGTATCTATAATTTATGAAGTATTCATGCTATTATATTATCCACCTAGGATGTTTTATATGCATTTATATGCTATTTTATATGATTTTTGGGACCAACCTATTAACCTAGAGCCCAGTGCCAGTTTCTGTTTTTTTCCTTGTTTTTCAGTTTTACAGAAAAGGAAAATCAAACGGAGTCCAATTGACCTGAAATTTCACGGAGCTTATTTTTGGACCAGAAGAAGGCCATGGAGTAAAAGAGTTGGGCCAGAAGAGTCCCGGGCTGCCCACAAGGGTGGGGGGCGCGCCTCCCTACCTCGTGGACAGCCCGGAGACCCCCCTGACTTGTTCTCGACGCCAAAACCTCTTATATATACAGAAACCCCCAGAACATAACCTAAATCGGGAGTTCCGCCGCTGCAAGCCTCTGTAGCCATCGAAAACCAATCTAGACCCGTTCCGGCACCCTACCGGAGGGGGGATCCCTCACCGGTGGCCATCTTCATCATCCCGGCGCTCTCCATGATGAGGAGGGAGTAGTTCACCCTCGGGGCTGAGGGCATGTACCAGTAGCTATGTGTTTGATCTCTCTCTCTCTCTCTCTCTTGTGTTCTTGAGGTGGTACGATCTTGATGTATCGCGAGCTTTGCTATTATAGTTGGATCTTATGATGTTTCTCCCCCTCTACTCTCTTGTAATGGATTGAGTTTTCCCTTTGAAGTGATCTTATCGGATTGAGTCTTTAAGGATTTGAGAACACTTGATGTATGTCTTGCATGTGCTTATCTGTGGTGACAATGGGATATTCACGTGATCCACTTGATGTATGTTTTGGTGATCAACTTGCGAGTTCCGTAACCTCGTGAACTTATGCATAGGGGTTGGCACACGTTTTCGTCTTGGCTCTCCGGTAGAAACTTTGGGGCACTCTTTGAAGTTCTTTGTGTTGGTTGAATAGATGAATAGGAGATTGTGTGATGCATATCGTATAATCATACCCACGGATACTTGAGGTGACATTGGAGTATCTAGGTGACATTAGGGTTTTGGTTGATTTGTGTCTTAAGGTGTTATTCTAGTACGAACTCTTGAATAGATCGATCCGAAAGAATAACTTTGAGGTGGTTTCGTACCCTACAATAATCTCTTCGTTTGTTCTCCGCTATTAGTGACTTTGGAGTGACTCTTTGTTGCAAGTTGAGGGATAGTTATATGATCCAATTATGTTATTATTGTTGAGAGAACTTGCACTAGTGAAAGTATGAACCCTAGGCCTTGTTTCAACGCATTGCAATACCGTTTGTGATCACTTTTATCATTAGTTACCTTGCTGTTTTTATATTTTCAGATTACAAAAACCTATATCTACCATCCATATTGCACTTGTATCACCATCTCTTCGCCGAACTAGTGCACCTATACAATTTACCATTGTATTGGGTGTGTTGGGGACACAAGAGACTCTTTGTTATTTGGTTGCAGGGTTGTTTGAGAGAGACCATCTTCATCCTACGCCTCCCACGGATTGATAAACCTTAGGTCATCCACTTGAGGGAAATTTGCTACTGTCCTACAAACCTCTGCACTTGGAGGCCCAACAACATCTACAAGAAGAAGGTTGTGTAGTAGACATCATTGTTCTATGCTGACACTAGGAAAAAAAATTGAAATCGAGAAGAGGCAGCGGATATCATTTCGTCTAGAAAGATGAAACGTTCCCTACCGAAACCATCACACTTGTTGTGAGAAGCTCTGGTTTATGAGAAGCTTATACCCAAACCTGCCCCAAAATGGGACAAATTTTTTACCACGACATGTTGATGCCGCTCCATGATAGCATGCCAAGTTTCATGAATTTCATATGAATTTTGGATTTACTAGAATTACAAAAGCAAGTATGTCGACGTTTGCGGGAGAGCCACGGTGTCGTGGTGTTCGAATTTCATCCCCATTTCTTGCATGAGACATAAGCATAAACCCATGGACACATATATGAGTTTACAACCCATGTTGGTGCACCGGAGCATGTGCATGCAGTTTAATTTTGAATTGTGCACCTGAAATGGCTAGAAAACCAATTTAATGTATAAAATGTTCAAACGAACCCTGAATAATTCCAATTCTTTTACGACACACATATAGTTGCATGTTCAGTGCAGATAAAAGGTCTAGCAATTCAAACACCGTCCATTGCGGCTGTGACCCCATTATGCAATTCAAATCAAGATGAAAAATCAAGTACACCACACACAGTTTATTATCACCAACTGTGTGAGATGCATCATAAAATATCCTGGAGCACCATTGGTGTATAGTACGCCTATGGCTTACGCGAGAAGGTGCGTCAGCTACAGTCCACAGCCGGCGTCTCAAGCACACTAGCTCGCTCCCAAAATACCATTTCACTGTTCAATGTCGCCGGTGAAAGATGGGCACGTGGACCCGCGTCGTGAGGGCAACTTCAGTGGCCCACTCCAGCGAGAGCGCGGCCGCAGCCGCCATGCGTGTGCTAACAAGGTGCATGAGCGCGGCCGCAATCTGCGACCGGGCGGCCAAGGCAGCCCAAACGGCCGCTGTTGCTTCTCAGGTGGCGGCAGCAACATCTGCCTCGGGGACAGCAACTGGCGAGAGCAGCACAACATCTGTTCGTTCCGCAGCGGCGGCCTTAGCCCTGATGGAGACCGCCCACGACCATGTCGAGGCCACCCACTCCCAGCTCATGGCGGTCACCGCACAAATCGAACGAAGCTTCTCCGACAATGGTCGGCAACCCACGGCCGATGAGTTGGCAATCGCCGAGAGCGTTCGAGCAGCCGTCCGTTCCTCCGCCGCACACCTTGCGACGACCGAGCCCATCCAAGCCCAGATCGCGGCCGTCCACGCCCAGCTTGTGGCAGCCTTTTCCGAAGAGATGGCGGACACGGATGGCGAGATGCTTGCCGAGTATGGTGTGATGGATGCCATGGAGCCCCATCCCCAGGAGTCCGTCGGGCGTGAGCTGGACATGGAGGCGGCGGCGGAGATCGACGAGCACCAGCCGTAGTACTAGTACTCTTTGTTTTGTTTAATTAGGAGTGCCGATCTTTAATTTGTTGGAGTAATGTTTAGGTCAGCTAGCTCTGTTTAATTGCTGAACTTACTCGATTAAGAAGTGTGGGTGTGCTGTAGTCTCCTTTGCCTACCCAAATTATGCAATGACGTGGATGACCACTGTAACCATGGAAATTCAAACCAAAATTTTTGACGTTCAAACTCATCACACACGGGTTAAGCTATCTGAATCGTTTGTGATGTTCACATATCGTACACAGTTCTGAATAAGGGACCGTGTCTGATGACACTTTGTGCGCCAGTTTTTTCGTTGAAGCAATTCCAAATTTTCGGCTTCCGTGGAAATATCTACCTCCCCGCCCCCTACCCCTTACCAAAAGCCACATTTCCCCTGTTTCCGCCTTCCTTTGCAAGTTGAAACCTCCACTCCTTGCTTGCAGCGCTGCCTCCTCGCCGGCGACCCTCCTTCACGCTACCCGGCCTCGTCTCCAGGCAGGTAATCCACACCTGACCCCCATCCTCATCCTCCTTCCACATCCCACATGCCCCGACCGCCGGCGCGAGCGCGACACCTTCCATCCAAATCACCGAGCCCTCCACCAAATAAGCGCCGCCCTAAGCCATGGTGCGCGCAGTATAGCCAGGATCTCAAGGAGCATTTGGCAGTGGAGAAGCAAATCGCGGCCGCATGCGCGGATGAGGTCGCGATGGCTGCCATTCGTGCCGACCCCCAGATCTTGGATCACCTTGCCATTTGCTAGCTACGACAGTTAAGCATGCTCGGTTTACCTATTGCGTGTGCTGCTCCTGCCTTTCCTTCAAAAATTCTAGTGAATTGTGCTATCTAATTTTACCATGCAATCTGTTGCTCTAGTGTATATGTTCTATATGTCGTGCAGTGTGGTGCTCACTTATTAAATGTTTTGTTAATTAGTTGTCATCTTCAGTTAACTGTTTGGTTCAATTCTGCAAACGTGATGTTCAATTCTTTAGGCTGCAATTTTGTATTGTCTTCCATGTGAGAAATAAATCGAATTTATATTTACAAAATACATGAGAAACGAATACAATTGCTATATTTCCAAGTTGTCAAGCATGCTTGGTTTGGTTATACATTGTGCAATGTGGTGCTCAGTTAACATTTGGTTCATTTGTGTTGTGGTGTTTAGTTAACTGTTTGGTTCAATTCTGCAATGCGATGTTCAATAGTTGTGGGTGTATTCTGTTATTGTATACCATGTGAGGAATAAATTGAATTTGGCTGTAGTAAATTCATGAGAAACAAATACAATTGCTATATTTCCAAGTTGTTAAGCATGCTTGGTTTGGTTAACTGTTTATCTTCTATTAGGAGTATGTTATATTGTGCAATGTGGTGCTCAGTTAATGTTTGGTTCATTTGTTGTGGTGTTTAGTTAACTGCTTGGTTCAATTCTGCAATGCGATGTCCAATTGTCGTGGGTAGAATTTTGTATTGTTGTGCATGTGAGGAATAAATCGTATTTGGCTGCACTTAATACATGAGAAACATATACAATTGCTATATTTCCTAGTTCTTAATCATGCTTCGTTTGGATAAATGGGTTTTCCATGTGGCTTGAATTAATCTGATGAATCTGAATGTACTTATTTTTCATCAACATATTTTACTGATATCATGTGAACCCTTACTTAACCTGATGACTAACTACCTTATATGTGTTGCAGGGAAACAATGGGAAGCACTGAGGTTTACAATCGAGGTTAGCACGTGCATGGTCCGTTGTTTAATAGCACATTATTGTGCAATTGCAGGAACCATTCTAATATTTAGGTTTTTAACAATTTGGTCTTTCACATGTAGGTCCCACTGTCAGAGGTTTTGACCCACTATTCGACCCTTTTTGCATATGGGGAAATGAGTTGTCCATGAATATCAATCAAATCAAGAAACTCAGAAAGATTGTTAGGATAAAGAAATTAGCGACAAAAAGCAACAAGATCTTTGTCTGCACAATGAAGAAGACATCAGTTCACTACAAGATGGTACTAACTATTATACGTTGCCTTTTTTTATTCCTTTGCCCCATTTCCAATATAGAGAAGATATTTATGCACATCCTTGTTTTCAGGCCTTTCCAAAGCAGTTCACTGATGATTACCTCTCAAACCACCTCTATGGTCAGGAGGCGAGGAAGGTTTTCATACAACACCCATGGTTCAATATTGAAGTGTTCCTGAAGAGGACGAAGGACAGATGGTCAATCATCCACGGGCACTGGCCTATAGTTGCAAAGACCTTCAACATGAATGAAGGCTCAATATTCGCCTTGCGCTTCAGCAGTTTTCTAGATGAGATGCATCTGTCTATATACCATCTATGATGCTAATTTCGAAAGGTTCTACATGTTGCATGTGAAACTTGGTGCTGGTGCAGTTGTGTAATGGGGTAGGTGAGTGCTGAAGCTATATCATGTTGTACTCTGATATATTTCAATTATGAAATTCTGCTTCCTTAATATGGAAATGAAATATATTACGTGCTTAATATGAATGTTAATTAGATTAATAAATGGATTCTAATAATAGGGCAATTAGCCTGCTAATGGCGAATTAGCCTGCTAATTGGGTTTTGCTATTGCAAACGGTTATTGAAAAAATACCGTGGGCGAGGACCTCAGGCAACGCACACAGTTTCTTGGAATAAACCGTGTTGGATCAATGAACAATCACACATGACTTTCTGTTGAAAACTATTTGCGTTAGGCCACACTACAAAAAAATACACTTCCGTGATGATACGTGTTTGTCACAGTAGGTCACGTTTTCTGTCATGCATGTACATCCATGACGATTTTATGACAGAATCAAGATAGTCATACCTGTGCTGTCGTAGAAGTGTTCCATGACATTACCAAAATTATCATCACGGAAGTGTCCACTTCCATGACGATAAATCGCGCGTCATAGAAGTGCTTTCGTCAAGGGTGACCGACACATGGCATCGACCGTAATGGGTCGCCGTTAAGCTATCGGGTCCGGTTTTGGATCCGATAACCCGTTAACAGCCCGGACCAATGGGGATTTTCCATGTGTAAAATTCTCATTGGCCGGAGGAAACACATGTCCGCTCCTCGGTAGGCGAGATGCCGTCCGTCCATTGGACAGGAGGCGCCTATGATAGATCGACACGTGGCACGGCCCAACAGTGGCCCATTCCGGGAAAAAGGCCGGCCCAGTAAGAATTAGCAGGCCGACCCATACAAGGCCTACTTGTGTCAGGTCCATTTAAGCCCACGACCCATACAAGATGTGCCAATTCGGCCCGTTAACGACCCGTTAACGATTTGACACCATTGCAGCCCATCGTCAGTTCGAGCCCGTTAACAGCCCGCTATATATTTGGGCTCAATATCGGCCCGATGTGTTTTCAGCCTTTTAACGGCCCATTCAAGGGATGGGCCAATTTTCAAGATGTACATCTTTCGGCCTTTTAGCGACCCATTTAAGTGTTGGGCCAATTTCCGGCCCGATGTGTCTTTCAGCCTGTTGACGGCCCATAAGTGAGTTGGGCCATTTGCAGTCGGACCTGAGTTTTGGCCTTTTAACGGCCCATACTCTTCATGGTCCAATACCAGCCCGGTTTCTCTTTCGGCCTGCTAAAGGCCCACAAGACAGTTGGGCCATTTACAGTACGACCTGAATTTCAGCCTCTTCGCGGCCCATGCTCTTCATGGTCCAGTACGAGCCTGCTGTCTCTTTCGGCCTGCTAAAGGCCCACAGTATAGTTGGGCCATATGTAGCCTGACCTAGTATCGGCCTGTTAACGGCCCGTGAAATCAAATGGGCCTGCCTGTTGCTTCGACGTCGGCCTGTTAACGACCCGGGAGGTAAGAGGGTCGACCATTAACTTTCGGCCTAGTAACGGCCCATTAAATTAATGGGCCCACTAAAGTTCGTACATGTCTTTAGGACCAATTAGATAATTTGAGCCCATTACGACGAGCAATTATGCACAGGACCAAAACCGATCAAGCAAAGGTACGGCATACAGGGAAAAACGTTGCACATCCAGCATATATTACAGGAAATTACATCCACTAGGCAATCAAAGATTGAAGCCAGTGCAAATAAATGAACAGAACCTAACGATCTACAACGTCACAATCTGCAACCTTAGCGCGGATGACGCCCATAAGCATGTGGGCAAGTTCTTGCTGCTTTGCTACACTGTCTCTAAAAACATTGATCAGTTGTTGTTGCGCACGAATGTGCACCTCTGATTCCTCCACCATTTCCATCATTGCTTCAGCCATTAATTGGTTCACAAACATACACTTTTTCAGTTGCATTCGAGATAGAGGAAACTGAACAGATTCAGATGGCGATTTTGGCAGGCTTGTATTATTGATAGTGGAGAGTGTCTCAACCACTGCATCATAACATAAATTAGGAGGGGAACCAAACAGATTAATCAAGAGTTATTGCCACATTACCTGGCCTAGATTTATTGGAAAGAAACAATGGGGTTGCCTTGCTGTTTTCAGAGTTTGTCTTCTTATCTTCAGCAGCCTGCACCAAATTAACACACTAGCATTGCTATCATTGGCCAGGTCACATAATAGGAAAGCAACATTGACACAACGAACGTTTGGGCAACCAGACCACACCAGCCTACACCAAATTAACACAATATGGCACATCTATCATCAGCCAGGTAAGGTAATATGAAAGCAACATTGACACAATGAATGGACGGGCAATCAGAGCAGCACAACAATTCAGTAATGTGCATGATACGAGATAGTACACTCATGTAGCTCAGTATGCAAAACTACCAGCCAGTTTTCCTTACAAAAATCAACATTGTCGCCTTTAACATTTTGCTACAACTAATTTTAGATCAGATAAAGGTTGGACTCACACCAATTAACAAAATACATGCTGATGTAAAAATATAGTGATATACAACAGGTACTTACAACATTGGAGCACAGAGAATTCCCGCAAGATACTTTCCTCGAATACGATCCCAATGGAGGAAGTCTTCTATCATTTAACCTTATTTTCTAAAAGAGAGATGGGTAAGAAACATGTAGAAAATATGATCAGAATGCTATAAAATTTCATGATGCTAGGATACGCACACGCTTCTTAGAATGGAGTTGACATATTTTTGCTGGACTGGAGTGGACTAGTTCTTTGGCCACTGGAATGTGCTTATTATTAGTGGGAGTTGGGTTTCTCTGTGCTGGAGCAGTATTATGAAAACTGGAGTTGGGTTATTATCTCCTGGCGTTTGGATCTTTTGCAAAGACCTGGTTTGTAACCCTTCAGATTCTAACATAGCCGTCTTCCCCTTGCATGCCTTATATAGAAGAATGGTGCTTCAATTATAAAACATGCTACATCAGAGATGGAATAGGTACTGAAGAATAGAAAGGCATGACATATTGACATCTATTCCCTCCATCCGGAAATAAATGGATGGGTCTAGGCGTATTTCAGTTCTAGATACATCCAGTTTTATCCATTTCTATGACATGTAATCCGGATGAAGGGAGTATGATGTAAGAGCTAGGGATACAACAGGACAACAGTGTAAAAATCACTACTTGAATGTAAAACTGTATGCTAGCGGAATACATACAGAAAAACACTAAGGCAATATATGGGTGTATGATTGGGAAACTAGGATGGCATTGCAAGAGACCACTAGAACATCACTTCAATGTAAAAAAAAGAACATGGTATGGTAGACAGATGAAGTACATAATGATGAATAACAATGCATAAGATATTGAGAAGCATGATGTCCAAACTAAGCAGATGGCATTGCGATAGAGTACAATGATAGTACTTGAATTTGAAAACATGTTATCATGAATGGAATAGGTACTGAAAAACAGGAAGGCATGCCATATTTACATGCATGATCAGCAGGCTAAGCACAAGGCATTGCAACAGAGTAGATGCACTCCAGGACATTATATGCATGCTGTACCCATATCAAGGGCCAAGTTAGAGCAAGGACCTTGTGGGGTGAATAGGATTCATCATCTTTCTGCAAGTCTTGTGAAGAACTGCCTTTACATGTTCCATCATATTGGGTATCATTGACGTCAAGTTTGTTGGCCGTTACATTGCTCCGTGAGGTTCTCGTGGATAAATCAGTGTGTGCAATTATATTCGACGTGCATGGAAGACAACTAGTAGTTAGATTTATGCAATGAGTGCCTGTAGGAGATGACATAAATAGTAGGAGTGGGGTTAACTAGCAGCAACAGGTCTCAAAAACTAAAGGGAGAACACCGATGAAAGCTATAGAATATGTATCATTTGTACTCGAGATTAACTAGATGGCACACAAAGTATTAAAGAACAACATAGGTTATACTAGAAGTGGTATAATACTATAATCACCAGCCTGTGGGATAGCATTGGCTGATGGATGATAACTATGGAACAACGTTACCTAAAGAACAAGTCTCTTAGTTGAACTATGGAACAACGTTAACTCCTGAACAAGACCCGTAAGAGATCAGCATGAATATACAGTGAAATGTGGTAATCTATTTTCCATGCTTAGATGAATAACAAAGCCATAAATGTTGCACACAAGTAAGATGAGGGTACAACCTATCTGGCCGCCATCCATAGGAGTGAGCATCATGTGCTGACTTGTCGATGGCCCTGCAGTTCTTGTGGTTGTCCATGTCGAGCACACACATTCGATGTAGGGAACTGTTGAGTGGGGACTATAGCTCCCTTATGGTGTATGCTTCCCTTGTTGGAGCAGCTGCGGTGAGTTGGAAGACGGTGTGGCTGAAGATGCAGAAAACGTATAATGTTAAGAACGACACATCTCTCTGATCTGAAGAAATACCCTAAGAGATCAACAGCAAGGTACGAGAGTGGTCACACTTCTGTTGACTGAAGACTAAATTGGGGTCACATGATTTTATTTTATTTTGGTACTGTCCGATCTACGCCGGATGGCTTGACGGCCATCTTGTGCCTCCCGGCTGACACTGTTCGGAATCTTCCCAGAAGAGCCAGCGACCACCGGCAGAGCAGCCTACCTTCGCCGTTCGTGGCCCCGACCAAATCCCCGCTCCCCGCCCCACCGCACTGCCGTGGTTGCGCCGCCCCCAGGCCAATCCACAAAGACTCGCCGTCATCCAGATCCGGCGGCGGCAGTACCTTCAACCCACGCAACTCTAAGATAGCCATCTAAGCGCTGCTTCCGCGACAAACTTGCGCACCCGCACCCTTATGTTAGACACCAGCCAACCAACAGCCTAGGAGCTCCGCCGGCTCGAGGGGTGATGCTTCCCATTGGGAATCGATTGGCCCAGAATAAAAAAATCAGACAACTGACGCCTAAATAAAGTGATTTGAGATGAGGTGCGGCCTATCTGGCGGCCCGATGAAGTAGGCAGCTCCAGCTGCCGAGTCGGTGAGGATGGCGCGGTTGTGGTGGCTACCGGCGGCAGGGAACCAGAGATGTCGCGATGGTCGACGGCTACAGGGAAGCAGCGCCGGGGCTCTAGACGGATCCAAAGTTGGAGCCGCTCCAGCGCCGTGAACAACGGCGGGGGTGAATCAGCTCCGGTACGGTTCACGCGGCCGTCGCCGAGGCAGCTCTGGCAACACGGAGTAAGAGGCACACGGCCCAGTGCATGACGACAAATGGACATCGTCTCCAGGATTAGAGAGGAGGGCGGCTGTGAATTTGGTGCGGTGGGGGCGCCATGGAGGAGGGGCTGAGGTTTCGCGGCTCGGGAGAAGGGAGCTTCCCGGGAGAAGGTGGTTTGGCGCCCACGAGGTATGAATGGGGAATTGGGAGGGGGAACCATGTCTTACGGACGCATTTGTCTAAAATGTGGGGGGGGGGAGTTACAGTTCTACCCCTGCCTTTAGGCTTCTCGGCTTGGGTCTGTGTACTGAGGGTCGGGGATAGTAGAGTAACTTTGCTTCTCCTAAATAGTGGGCGCGAACAATTTTGGGCGAGGAGGGCGTGTTTTGAAATATAGTGGGCGCGAGCGATTTCGGGCGAGGAGGCCGTGTTTTTAAATATAGTGGGCACGAGCGATTTCGGGCGAGGAGAGCGTGTTTTGAAATAGTGGGCGCGAGCTATTTCGGGCGAGGAGAGGGTGTTTTGCCGACCATGGTTTATGAATTATTCGGCACATGTCATTTCGGCCGAGGAGAAGGCGCACTTGGATGAAGTTACGAACCTGCCCTCGATGTACAATGGGCCAATTGATGCATGTCCCACATAGGCCGGTAATTTCGCGTCTCCCATTTATTTGCTCGGGCGAATTCCACCGAGCAGACGGTGTTTAGCGGTCCGTTCAAATTTCCGGAGAACGAGCATCCACGTCTACCTTACCAAGTCGATTCGAATCAAATTTTGAAATATTAGCCTGCCACTTCTTTTTTAGATGGAGAGATGATGCTCGGGAGTAATGTGTTTTTACATGCTAGTTGCTAACAATTTACTATATGACAAATAGTTGACCCACTCAAAAACGGGAATCAAACCCAAAATGAAATCACGATTCAATGAAATAGCTCGTTCACCAGGTCAATATAGTGAACTAAATCCAAAATTGAACACCTCAATCGAGTAGCATGTTGTACAGTATTATAGTACTCCATGAACATGTTGAAAGTCAAATTAATGAACTTGTTTGATATACGCATATCTCCGTTCATGTGTGGATTGCAGACAACATGTTCTCCAATTTAAATATTTGAATGCAAGTTTATATCGAAACATGGTTTATATCAGTCTTTGATGCATAAAACGCGACCTTCCCCTCTCCCGGACTCCTGCTCTCTCTCTCTCTCTCTCTCTCTCGCCGACAATCTTCAATTCTGTCGCACGCATCCAACACATAAACCTTGTTGATCCCTCTCCCTCTCTCTCTCTCTCTCTCTCTCTCTCTCTCTCTCTCTTTGTGTGTGTGTGTGTGGGGGGGGGGTCTTTCTAGTTTGCATGCATATATACTCCATCTATAGGTCTCTCTCGCACACTATGTATGATTCTCTAGTCCAAGCTAAATATCTTGGGTGCACTCATCGTACGCACACAAATTCCTTGGCTCGTTGCCCGTAACTCTCTCACGCACCACTCTGTCGTCTTGGAGCTCTTCCCTCCCTCTCTCAAACTCTCCATCTCCCTGGGTCACACATATACATGCATATCTCACTCGCACTCGATAGAATCATCTAAAACTCTATCTCTCTCCCTCGTTCTCTCTCCATCTCACATGCACACACATACACACACAATCTCATGCCTAGCCAAGTATGATGGTCTCTCACTTAATTGTAGGCACATGCAGTCCCCCCTATATGTAAATGACTAGCTAATCTTAGTATCCATCACAAACATGTGCATGGTCTATCTCGATTTCTCTCAGGGCATCTTTCTATCATGCACGCACCTCCTTCGATCTCCCACCCATATAGTCCCCTCACGATCTCGAGGGGATCTCTCTATCACAAACACACCCTCTCTCCCTCCCCATGCGTCCATGTTCTCCATGCGTCCCTCTCGACCTTTGTTCCTTGTTGGCTAGACCTCTATTGGACATGTGCTATAGGGGTGTCTCTCTCCGTTGCAAACAATCACGCACTAGCTATCTTCGTGTATCTCCTCACCTCGCTTTTCTATCTCGGAGATGCATGCGCGATATGTTTGCATAAGAAACGAAAACACACTCTCTCTCTCTAATTTATTGTTTGTTGTCCCTTTCTCTTTCACACACATACTCCTTTTGCACACTCACTCATTCTCCTCCACACGCACTTGATCTCTCTCTCGACTTAGGCACTCTCTTCGGTCCATAGCATATAGATTTATTGAAAAGTCAAACATCACAAAGTTTGACCATGTACGTGGAGAAAAACATTTACATCTAGAACGACGAACATATACCATTAGATTCATCATGAGATGTAGTTTCGTATGATGTATCTTTGGTATTGTAGATATAAATAACATTTGCGTAAAACTGGTCAAAGTTTCCAAAGTTCGACTTCTAAAAAATTTACATGCACTGCATTATCGAGCGGATGGAATATCTCTTTCCCCCTCTCAGCTATCTGACGCACCACTCAGCCTTATCGGTGCCCCTCTATCTCTCTCAAACTTTATATCTCCCTGGTTCACACATACACATGTCTCGCTCGTGCTACTAGACCCATCTAACACTCTCCACCCTTGTTCTCTCTCTATCTGACACGCACCCCCTAACTACCATAATCCCTCACTCCATCATAGGCGCACGCACTCCCCCCTAAGTATGATTATCTCTCACTAGCCATCAGGAACACACGTATTGTCTTCTTCCATCCATACGTCTATCTCGATAATTCTCGGGGTATCTTCTATCACGCGCACACCTTGTCACTCGATCTCCCACCCATGTAGTCCCATTACGATCTCCATGGGATCTCTCTATGACAAACATACACTCTCTCCTCCCCATATCTGCATTTTCTCCATACGTCTCTCTCGACCTCTCTCCCTTGTTTGTTAGACCCCTCTTGGCCACGTGCTAGGGGTCTTTCTCTCTCGGTTGAAAACAACCAAACACTATCTCCTCACCTTGCTTCCGCTGTCGAAGATGCATGTGTGATATGTTTGCATAAGACACACACGCTTTTTCTCCACTTTTATCGTGTGTTGTGCATGTCTCTTTCACACACGCACGCACACTTTTTCAGTCACTCTTTCTATTTCACACATACTCTCTCCAGTTAGGTACTCTCTCACGTCCATAAGCATATGGATGTTTTGAAAAGTCAAACCTCAGAAAAGTTAGACCAGTATATGTGGAGAAAAACATTTACATCTGGAACGATCATTAGATTCATCACAACATGTACTTACTTCATACTATCATTTATCTTTGGTATTGTAGATATAAGTAATTTCTTTATAAACTTGGTCAAAGTTTCAGAAGTTTGACTTTTAAAAAAATGTTGGCACTACATTATCGAACGGAGGGAGTAGCTCTTTCTTCCGCATGAAGGACGCACTCGTGCACAATTCACCACTGCACGACGGCATGCACAGAAGGACGCACTCGCGCACACCCAGCAGGCCATCACACAACACACACCAGCACACGTGTACACTGGTGTCGCCACCGGTTGAGATGGACGGCGAGGCAGCCAAAAAGCGGAGGCGGCTCGAGCCAAAACAGCATTCAACGAGCCTAGACTTCATCAGCAGCCTCCCCGACGACATGCTGCTCGTCATCATCGGCCTCCTCGCCACCAAATCTGCCGTGCGGACCGCCCTGCTCTCCCGGCGATGGCGCCCCCTCTGGCGTCGCGTCCCCCTCAACCTCACCGTCGACAGCTGCCTCTGTGACGGGGATTGCAAACGTATGGCCGTAGTCTCCAAGACCCTTTCATCGCACCCTGGGCCAGCCAGACGCCTTGACATCCGCATGTTCAGTACCAACTGCAAGGTCCAAGCCAAGTTCGACGAGTGGTTCTTATCCCCCGCCCTAGATCAGCTCGAGGAGCTCAACTTTGAAGCTGGACGATGTCGCTATCTGCCGTCGTCCACGCTCGGCCTCACGCCAACGCTGCACCGCGCCAACTTCAGCTCCTGCTATGTTCCCCAGATTAATGTTGCGCCCGCCCTTCTTCTCCCTCAACTCAAGCAGCTCGACCTCTTCGACGTTGTCATCTCGAAGAAGGCTATGGAGCACCTGCTCCGCAGTTGTACTACGCTCGAGTACCTTTGTCTTGAGCAGATCCACGTGTTCATTAGCCTCCGCATCGCCTCGACGAATCTCCGATGGATTTATGTGTCTTGCTGGCCCCGCAACAAGACATCAATTGGGAAGAGATCACTCCAGCTGTTCCACGTTGTGGTCATTGAGAATGCGCCTTTCCTTGAGAGATTGCTTGTATCTGATCTAGAAGGTCCAACAAAAATCAGGGTCATTGACGCGCCGAAATTGATAGCGTTGGTGTACTCGTCTGCCAAATTCTCCGAACTCTTTATTGGATCTGTAATCGTTCAGGTACAACACTCATCTTCTTCTCTGTCTTCTTTAAATTAACATTTTTAACTTTCTTCTTGATGTATTTACGACCGTCTTCCAGAAAATGATTCCCACAAGCTTGACCCAGTCTATGCGCACAGTGAAGATCTTGGCAATAAAATCTATCGGCCCCAGTCTGGATCAAGTTGTTGGATTCCTTACATGCTTTCCATGCACGGAGAAGCTACTCATCGAGGTGAAACTTCTTTCCTATTAGTAAACGGTAATCACAACGTAGCTCAATTTTTTTTCGTAATTTTCCCAAATTATGATGACAAGTGTAGTGTTCAAAACTGCATCTACGCACTGCACCGAAAGAAATGTTTTTAGTATTTTTTTTCTCATGTGATCACCTGCATCATTTTGTTGTTGTACTACTATAGTAGCCTAGGCTAGTCATAGTGGAAAGTAACTTAGACTAGAACTCTATGGTTACCCTAAGAGCAAGTACTACCTCCGTCCTGTTCTACTCTTCCTATTTTGTAGTATCAAAATTTGACCATAGATTTAACTGACAAAATGTTAATGCATGTCACTAAAATTATATCGTTGGATTCATATTTGAACATAATTTCAAATGGTATAATTTTTGGTGACATGCATTGGCATTTTCTTAGGTAAATCTATGGGAATTTTTTACACTAAATACGACCCTCCACTATGTAGGCCAAAACACATGCCAAATTCACTTGTGATGCATTTGACATCGATGCCCCTCCATTGCACCTGGTGCCCCAATCTGGATCACCTACTTTGCTCCAGTGCCAAATTAACTCACACAATGAAAAAAACTTGCGTGGGAGGGAGAGAGGACTGAGGCTATAAAACACACTTGTTTGGGAGAGTGAGAGGCTGGTGTAGTTGGTTTGATTGATTTGTTTATACATGTGGGTCTGTGTGCACAACGGTGCCAACTCTCTCACACCGCGAGAGCGGTGGCAAAATCTTTTGATTTGACATCGATGCGTATTATGTGGCATACTTTTGAGAAATATGACATCGGCCACATAGTGGAAGGCAACAAATGCCCAAGCTCTTCACGTGCTCCTAGGGAAATGAGAGGAAAGAGAAAGAGAGAGAGAGTGAAAAAATATCACTAGCCAGCCAACCCTATCGTATGAGCGAATGATATTGGTACCTCTTGATGACACGACAATCTTATACAGCCAGCTGCTCTAATATGTTCTCTTCTTTTGCAGATAAAAAAAGACCCGAAAGTGAAAAATGTTGCACTATAACAATCTCATCGAATGCCTTGATCTCCATCTTACAGAAATTGATTTGATCAACTACCGAGGCAGCACATTTGAGATTAAATTGGCCAGGTTCTTTGTTCTGGAGGCAAGTGTGCTCAAGGTAATGAGGTTTGGCGTTCTCTGGCGCAACAATGAATGGCGTGCTGATCACCGCAAGCATCTAAGCCTAAATGACAAAGTCTCCGCAGAAGCTGAATTTGTTTTTGAAATATCAAGTGGCCAGAGACTCGAAAATTTATTTGCCCATTAGTGTCTTGTCAGGGCGGTGGATTTTAGTTTGTACGATAATACTGCATCCACCTAAAGTAACGAAAGTTCTAACGTAAACTTCCTAGTAATTCCCTCTTCGTAGGTGCAGCATTACTCCTAACATTTGTAATATCAGTTTGAAACTTGTAATATTGCCGTGTCGTATTCCCGCGTTTTCAAAATCCAGCGAATCAAAGAGGTCCTAAGTTGGTGATGATGTTGTGCCTGCCATCTTTCACCAATAGCCGTCGGATCTAGATCTGATGCATACAAACCAAACTTCTCCAGTTTTGCAAAAAGATGCCCGCACTTGTTCCCTATTTACAAACAACTCCTTGTCTCTCACAATCACCCTTATCTCCTCCCCACCACATCTAGATGGCCATGGAAAAATCTGGCGCGATGGCCGGCGCCCGCGCCGTCCACCCCCAATCTTGGTGTTCCGTGTAATGCACGGGCATCTACGCATGGGAAATTATGTCGAGCACGGCTAGTTGTAAGCAGGCTAGCTCAACAGCCATGATGATAGTGACTGCAGACGGTGAGGCTGACTATGGTATGCCGAACACGGCGCCTATACTTAGGTGTCATCTCTGTCTCAGGGTCTTGTCACTTCACTGTGAGGAGCAACATGTAATAATTTGACCAACGGGTAGTACAGTACTACTACATTGGTCGTACTACTACTAGTACTAGCACCACTGTCTGGATTTAGTAGTACTACCACGTCCATCTGGATTTAGTATTTGACTAGCAATATCTAGTAATGCATGTCACAAAAAATGTACTACTCCCTCTGTAAATAAATACATGGTGTATTGTTTTATTCCTTCCGGTAGATGGCTCAAATATGAAGTCTCATCAATCAGACTACTATTGTACTCACCGAGCGCTCAACTTTTGTAGCGACCCGACCCGAATGGATCAAATCCCTGTGCTTAAGTGTCATCCCTAGATCGGTATGCTGACGCACACAGTACTCGAGGATTTATAACAGAGGTAAATCACATGTATAAAGTAACGTAAATACTATTACCTCAATCCAAATAGCGGAAGTAACAACAAAGTTGTGGAGTTCCCAACAACACCAACGACAAAGTTGAGTGTATACATCATAACCCTAACGTATCACTTACTCGTCGTAAGATATTCCTGCAACATGAGACATTGCAGCCATGTAGGTCAGTACATTGAATGTACTAGCAATTTCACACTATAGAGCAATGCTGAATAATAGCTATCACTACATGCATATTTGGCTGGTGGAGGCTCTAAGTTTAGTTTTGCATAAAGCTAATTTTTCCCTACAACAAAGGAATAAATTTTATTTACTAAGTTAAATTAAACATATTGAGAAGGTAACCCCAACTCAATTCCAAATCATTAATAACCCAACAATTTCATTAAATAAAGTGATGAGATCAAACAATAATTCAAATACCAGATACTCAAGATGTCCATAACCGAGGACACGACTGATCATGATTAGTTTGTACACTCTGCAGAGGTTTGCGCACTTTCCCCCACAAGACTCGATCTCTTCCATTTAATTTCTCACACTGCATGATGTTTGAGAAACGGATGATCGAGACACAGTCTTTCCGAGGAGGTCCCCTTAACCGATAGATAGGCCGGTACACCTACAGTTCCCAAACATCTGCTAGCCCATCATGGAAAGGTTTCCCACAACTTACTCAACTATGCCAGAGCCCATAATGGCATGTGTCTGCACACGGAAGTTTCTAGCATGAATAATCTTATGATCCCTTTGAGCCTGGGTGCCATTCCATAGGATGATCACACGGATACCCCGGGATCTCCTAGGAAAACACTGGATTCCCAGGTGCCCTGGCAAGCCACTGGTATCCCCAGGGTGCCCCAACCATTCCACCCAGATGTGTATTAAAGTACCCACCTTAAGTTTCCCTTAGTTATTATCTCTCACATCTTGCATTAATCTCACATACCAATCCACGTCTACGAGCATGGCTAAGCAATATATGACACAACGAATATTCCCGGGTATTTCAAAAAGGTAATAGGTTCCTACCTCATCAACTACATAGCAAATCCCAATTCCCAAATCCTACTCATGCAAATATTTGAGGGGTGTATCTAATGCGTAAAAACTGGGTATGAAAAATATGATCAAAGTGTGAACTTGCCTTGTACTGTTGATGAGGATTCGTCGCACTCATAACTCGTGATAGTTCTACTCGTCACACTCCGTTCAATCTATCATAAGCAAACAATTGTAACCATCCATAAGCAATCACTCGAAGATCCAAAAGAACGAAGAAAACACTTTGGAAAACTTCAAAAACCATCAAATAAAGCTTTTAGACAGAAACATATTTTAATAGTAGCAAAATTATGTGACTTTGATCTTAATATAAGGTACATGTCAAGAGCTTCAATTTGCAAAAAGAATCAATTAAATCTGAGTTATAAAACTCGAGTTATGAACAAAAGAAGTTTGAATTCAAATCTGTTTGAAATCAAATTTTAAACTTTAAAAAATATGTTTAAGTTGGTTATCTGGACAAAGGGGATCATAACAAAGAATTGGGCGTTGGTTTCGTTGCGTTTGGACAAACGAGTAAAAAGTTGTGATCATTTGAAAACCAGGGGCTAATTTGTAAGAAAAGTATTTATGAATAGGTCCCTGGCCGGAAATTAAACTAAAAAGAAAAATCTAATGAACGAACGTTCGCTACAGAAACTAAAATAACGAATTCGTTCGCTGTGACGACCTAACCAGCGAATGTTCACTAAATAGATCTAACTAAAATGAAAACCGTTCGGTTTTAAATGAAAAACCGAACCAAAAATAAACCGAAAGAAATCAGCGGTTTGTGGCGGTTACCGGCGGTCTTCGCGGTTCTCGGCGGTTCATCGATGACGGCGGAGTCCGGTGGGACGGGGCGAACGACGGCGGCTCCGGGCGTGGCTGCGGGCGGCGGAGACGGCGACGGTGGTGGCGTGGCTATGCGGCGGCGGACTGCGGCGGGAGGAGGCGAGGCGGTGACAGTGGCGCGGAGGCGGGCGACAGTGCGGCGGTGGTGCGATGCGAGGCGGCGGCGCGGCTGAAGAGGAGGAGAGAGGGGGTCGTGGCCGGCCTTATAAAGGGGCCAAGGGGGGGGGTGCTGCGGCCTTGGAGGAGGGGCAAGGCGGTGGCGGAGTCCGAGGCGGCCATGGGCGCGGCAGAGTGCTGCCTCGGGAGATCGTCCCGAGCTCGGGGACAACGCGCTGGGCCGGCTGGGTTTCGGCCCAGTTGGTCCGAAGTTCCCCCCTTTTTTTCTTCTTTTTTTTTAATTTTTTTTTGCAGACAACAAAATATAATAAAATGATATAAAATAAAAATATACTATAGGCATATAATATATCAAAATTTTCAGAAAAAGATTTTCTACCACATGAACACTTTCCTAGCGTCAAATAAATTCCATTTTTTTAAAATAAAGCAAAGAGTGCTGCTGGCTCAAATAAAAACCAAATAAAAATATTTTAAAATACCAAAATAATTTCAAATTTATTTCTCTCCATTTTTCTACTATAGGGAATCATTTTACCCTATTTTCATATATTTTATTTTCGAAGAAAAATAATTTGTATAAAAACCAAATAACTCCAAATTGAAAATAATTTCAAAGGGACTTTAAATTGGGTTCTTTTAAACTTCCAACTCATATTTCATATGTTTTGAAGAAGTCATTTTATCTTCTCTCATGAAAATCATTGAGTTGCTTAAAGTTTCTGAATTTAAAATATTTCCCAAATGAAATTCATATATTTTCAAAAACCCTTTTCATTTATAATGGAAGAAGTCATGTCATCTTCACTCTAGGGTTTTTGTGATGAAAAGAATTTGAATTCATGGAGATCAGAATGCAAGTGAAAGTTTGGGAAAGTCATTTTATTCCCTCTCATTTAACTTTCAAAAAGTTTCAAATTTCACTCAATTTCACACAAGCAACCATACCACAATCAAACAAATAATCAAAACTATTTATTTAATATAACATTCCAAAATTTAGATTTTTGGGATGTTACAAACCTACCACCCTTAAAATGAATCTCGTCCTCGAGATTCGGAGAGGCTAGCAAGAAATAGGTTAGGTTCGGGGGTCTTCTCAAAATCCATCGATCGTCATAGGGGGTCTGGGGTGCTACCACCCTTAGAAGCATGGTTACGGTTCCATCAAAACTCAGATACTACATCCTTATTTTTGGTAGTGTCGATCTTCTCATATCTTCAGGATAATTCCTTCCCTGGGCTCTTCCTGTAGTGGCATAACCCTTTTCCTCAATTCCTGTGTACTTTCATCTTAGTAAGGTTCTTTCGAGACTGGTTCTTCTTAGCTGACAGGTCTGGCGCCAATACTAAACAACTATCGATATCTCATGGTGGTCATTAAACAACTTGACTGGGTCCCTGCAGAAAACGGGTCTGGGCTTCATCCTCACCGTATGACCTATGATTTGCAACAGCTGCCTTGTAGAAGGAAAAAATTGTCATACCATCCTAAGGTTTAAACAAGGTTTTGATCGTCGTTGCTCTACTATGGGTAAGTCACTCAGATTTACCATCCCATATAGCAAGGCGAATAATAAGAGTAAGTCGGTATGGTGATCAATCCATCCCGCACCCAAATCATTACCTTGTATATGGTTTAGCGAATATCGCATTCTAACGCTCAGTCATCCTCACAAGCATTGCAGAAATTTTCTTGTCGACGAACCAAGTCGGATAAATCCATTGATTCTACAAGCCAAACAAACATCTATCGTTTCTTCACAACTCTCAGGTTTTGCGTAACTCCTATAAAATCGTCTGTTGATAAAGGCATATTCTCTTCTAGGGTTTTTCCTTCAGCAAGAGTGTGCTTGCTTCTTGGCAGGTCCTGGAGCCTGTGGGTTATGGGCCCACCTCATCACATTTATAGCTTCAACTCATCCTGGGGTTACAATTGCTCCGTATTACGAACATTATACCTCCTTTATATCCAGTAGTACTTCATCCCTTCATATTCTTGGGGTATCCCACATATCGAGACAAAACTCATACTTATTTTGTCCGAAGTCCACTCCGTGGAATGTCATTATCTTTTCTAGGGGTCAAGGGTCCTCACAGGGTACTACCACCCTTGAAATGCACAAATTCTTCCATAGACCATATTTCTCATATCCTCGAGAATGGTCAAAATCTTTCTTCATAGAGTAACAACTCATAAAGTCCAAATCAGTACCAACGATGCTAACTTTATTGATTCTCAAATTATTACAATATCTTGCATTTCCATTACATGCCTCAACTCAACACCTCAATATAAAAGAATTGTTCCCACCACTACTACTATCTTTCTCACAGACTCAACTATTCAACACGAATATCATCATTGGGACAATCTCTGGCAAAGTGCCCTGCTTCATTACAACGGAAACATATTACTTATGACAAGTCTCGAGGTTTCCTTGTGATTACATAGCCTCCTTGGGTCCTCGGCTTCCTTTTTGGGCAACCGCTGAAGTAGTGCCCTGAATCTTTGCACCTAAAACATGTGATATGACTCAGGTCCTTCCTTGTAGAAATTGGGTTGTTCCCGGAATCCAATTTATTTCTCTTCCTGGACTTTTCCATGCCAATCAGGGCTTCTATTCCCTATGGGTCATACTCTACTTCCACTGTCGGGAATGCTACTAGATCCCCATTCAGACAATTCTGGGAGATGTGTCCTTCTTCTCCACAAGAATAGAATGACTTGGTGTAGGGTTCAATTGGGTCTTCTTTGGGTGTGTCCTCCACCCCTTCCTTCATCACAGGTTCTTATAAAATTTCCTTGAGGGCTCCTTTCATTGCTTCTTTCTTCTGCTGGATGGTTCTTTGTACTATGGGGTAAATGTGACACTGTGCAGGGTAGTGGTCGTCCCTTCACACAAGAAGCAAGTAGTCTGCCTAGTTGGGCATTCTTCAGCTGGGTCACTTTCTTCACAATGAGGGAATTCATCCTTGTGTTCTTTATGGTTGTGCCCTATTTCTCCACAGAGCTTGCATGCACAAGGTTTCTTCATATCCTTTCCATAAGACTTCAATTTCTGGGACACAGGACGAGACTTTAGCAGAGTCAACTTAAATTCTTACCAAGTGGTTACTCTTTGCCATCCATTGATGGTTTGGTACATCCTCCACCAAGCAGCAACACCTCTTTCAAAGCACTGAAGAGCATGCTGGGCCATATCCTTTCCGACTATAGTGTTATTCTCCATATGTTCTTCCATGTTCTGAATCCATCGGTCCGTCTCCAATTGGGTCATCGGTCCATAAAATATGAGCTCATCTCCACTCATCCTCTATTGGTTCCAAGGGTTTTGGGGTGAGATAAGACAGATAGGGAGGGATACACACAATACAAACAATAGTTTTGAAGAGACAGATTTTTATGTTGTGGCTGTCCGAAAAACATCAAACAAATGACAGCTCACAATCGTCGCATCTAACTTAGATATAACAGGGGTTTGGTCTTCTAAAGGTCAATAAATCTTCAAAGTCACCAAACTCTTCAAGTCTTGTTCATGTCTCTGATGGGCTTCTTCCGATCGTGCTTGACCTTCTCAAGTTCTTTTGCCAGATCATCTCTGTTGACGCAAATTCTCTCGTGATGTCCTTTAATAATTTTGGAGTTGCGTTCCAAACTTCTGGGTTTCAACATCCTTGGCATGAACCATGGTCCTACTGTCCTTCAGTTCCTGACGAATCTCTGGTATCTCGAGGTTTTGCTCCTCCAGCTTGGCTACTTTCAGCTTCTGGGTCCTGAGTTCTTCACGAAATGCTTCCTTTTCAAATATGGCTTCCTGTCTTAAAATTCTTGCTGTAATACTCCAGATCCCGGCAATACACCAGCTAAGGCTAAAACTTCATCTTTTGCTGATAGGTGCTCCATTAGCCCTTTTGTCATGCAATCCTTCCGAAGAAATGCATGCTTAACTTAGTACGGTGACGTTAGTACGAACGGTCGATAGCATCATGGATAGCCGTGTTTATGCCCATGTCTCTGCCATGAGCTACCATTCCATAGTTTATATCTCCTGCCTTAGGGTTTTCTTGACAAAAACCTTGAGTTCTAACGCTCCATGTTTTGGTCTTTCTCCGACACCTTGATCTCGGCTATTGACTGCTTCAATAGTCTGACAAATTCCATAAGGGTAGCCTTCCTTGGTCATACAAATCTGGAAATTCTTCAGAGCCTTCAAATTCTCCGAGCCTTCGGAGCCTTCAACCGTTGTAGTTTCAATTATTCAGATGCACGGTAAAATCCTCTTTATTCCGAAGTGGTCTTAGTTGTCCGATATCTTGTACTTCTTGGAGTGGCCTCATCAGTCGAATCTTCATGTGGTCAAAAAGGGGAAAGAGGTATAGTCTAACTAGAAGGGAATATTTGATAAAGCTCGGAAAAGAAGAGAGGTAAAATATCTTTTTGAAAATAAAGTTTTAGAGAAAAATCTTTCCTATGGGCTTGCCAGTTTCTAGGGGTCACGTCCTATAGTCAACATGTGCTCTGATACCATCTTGTAGCGACCCGACCCGAATGGATCAAGTCTCTGTGCTTAAGTGTCATCCCTGGATCGGTATGCTGACACACATAGTACTCGAGGATTTATAATAGAGGTAAATCACATGTATAAAGTAACGTAAATACTATTACCTCAATCCAAATAGCGGAAGTAACAACAAAGTTGTGGAGTTCCCAACAACACCAACGGAAAAGTTGAGTGTAGACATCGTGACCCTAACGTATCACTTACTCATCGTAAGATATTCCTGCAACATGAGACATTGCAGCCATGTAGGTCAGTACATTGAATGTACTGGCAATTTCACACTATAGAGCAATGCTGAATATTAGCTATCACTACATGCATATTTGGCTGGTGGAGGCTCTAAGTTTAGTTTTGCATAAAGCTGATTTTTCCCTACAACAAAGGAATAAATTTTATTTACGAAGTTAAATTACCCATCACTACTGCAGGATGCTGCTAACACGACACTACGATCAGAGACCCTTCGACGAAACTGTGTGCGATGCCATAATCGCAAACAGTGGTGTAAAATAACCTTCAAAAAAGGTGCAAAACATTTGCGATGGAGGATGCATCAAACACGGTTCAGATTTTAATTGCGTGTGCGATGCTTGGCATACGGTTCAGCTCAATTAACCATTTGCGATGAGGAGGAACAAAAGAAACGGGCAGCCAGATGAAGGTGTGTGCGATGTACAGCATACGGTTCACTCGGATGAACTGTTTGTGATTAGGCGACACAAAAGAAACGGTCAGCCAGATCAAGGTGTGTGCGATATACGACATGCGGTTCACTCGGATGAATTGTTTGCGTTGAGACAAGAGAACAGAAACGGTTCAACTTAACAAGATATGTGTGATACGCGGCAAACAGGTCTGTAATCAGAAATGTGTGCGAAGACCGATAATAACGCATACGATTGCTTCTAATAACACGTATGTGTTGTGAGCAAACGATTGCTGGTATACAATTGTGAGTGTTTTATGAAATCATCACCGACGGGTTCCATTGTTTAGTCCATGTGCGATGTGATTTTCTTTGTCCGCACAACATCTACGCTCTGTCTACAGAGCATCAACATATATACTTAAAAAGACAACATTGCATAACCAAATTAAGCATACAATTACACGTGACTACACACATAACATTTCCACACACCAAAGAAAGCAATTACATGCATACTAAAGTAGAAGAAACGAGGATCTAATCATCTACTTATTGTTGCGACGACGCTTGCCATTGCTCTACTTCCGGCTGGATCCCTGGTCGTTTTGGGGAAGGAGGGACTTCCTCATGTCAACGATCTGCATGTACATGTCGTAGCTCGTGTACGCCTCCTTGGCCGGGTACACGACGTGAGCTTTGTCGAGTTTCTCCATCCAGGCCGAGTGCCATGCATGCTTGTCCTTGTTGCACGAATCCTTCATGTCTCTGTAGTAGGGGTCGACGATGGCCTCGGCGAGGTGAACCAGTGAGTCCTTCTCATGCTCCTTGCCGTCCCTGATCTTGTATTGGCCCTGGATGTCGACAAGATTCTGGCAGGCGATGCCCGAATTCTCGAGCGCCTTTACATCGTTGGTGATGTCCACCATAGCAAACATGTAGTGGGGGCTGTTGAAAAACCTGGCGAAATGCTCGCAAGGCCTTGTGGCCAAGCAGTAGTGGTAGACGAGGACGTGGTGGCGCACGCACATCTGGGTGACGGCGACCTTTGGACGAGACCCGGCACGAGCGCGGGTGTACTCGAGGTCGAACCCGACCACCTTGTACTTCTCCTCGGCAAGCAACAACTCCATGATGTGGATAGAGTGCTCTGCCCAGACCGGGTCGTTGGTGTACACCACCGAGAGGTCCATGAACCTTCTGTGGGTGTCCACCACGGCACGCATGGTGAACTGCTGCTCATTGTCGGCAGCCGCTCGGAGCGCCATTGAAGCCGCGCAGGATACCCTCTAAGAATTTCTCGTGGTGGGTGTGCTTCTTGCAATGGCGGGGCCCGATCGAAAGGTTGAAGAGACACAAGGGTAGGTTAAATGGCCGCTGTAATAAATGGGGGCCGGCCGGCCTGTAATCATCACGTCTTGTCACGGCGTTCATAGCGGAGGATTCCAGAATCCAGTGCACGCTTGAGAACACCGCACCCCAGGTATGGGCTCAAAGAGGCGCCAAATGTATCGTTGGTGAGCCTGTTCCCGCGCTACCGTGCTGTTTACCACGCAAGCTTCCCGCCCGGCTAGTTTGGCCACGCGTCGGCTAGAAGAGGGACAAATCGTGGGCGTTTATTGGCAAAAAGCTTTGTAAAAACAAAGTGTGTGGAATGACTTCGGTCATAAGTTTACCCTTGGGTGATGAGGTCAAAGTTACACAGAATGGTGATGATGGACACTGGAGTGCGATAATTAATTCTGCACTCTACAATGCACACGGTGGAAGAAACCAACTGTGTGCAATAATGTCGAAGATCGCGGTCGAGTTAGCTATACAGATCGTGTGCTATGAGATCGACAATGTAAACTGATTCGAGAATGGTTAATAAAATCGAAGACCATTGCATATTAAGGTCAAAATAGTGCTAGCAATATACGAGTCTCATACGATGCCATTTCAACGATTGTACCACAAAAGCTCGAAATGTTACAAGGTTCAAATTCCAGAGTTATATGGCTCAAATTCAAAGATTACAAGGTTCAAACTGATATTAGAAATGAAATTCAGCTCATCAGTTGCAAACGCTCGCGCTGAGGCGCTGAACATGGATATTAGAGAGGTTCAAACTAATATCACCGCTTCTAAGTCTGGCTTCGAAACCTCACAATTTTTGCAAAGGGGTCAGCCACTGAGAAGTCATGTATGGGGTTGACCCGATGACTTCCGATTACTCTGTCATCTGAAGTTCCAAAATGAAATCAGCATTTTTGGAGCCTACTCCATTCTACCGCAGGCGCCGGCGCTGATCAACAGACCATTCATTTTTGCGAAATAAATGTAGGGCAAACCTCATTTCCTTCAGCACCCTTGCTGTGAGAACAAAGAACCTGGCGAATATAATCTCCAGTAAGGTCCCTCGGTAGGAGTTCAAAGTAATTTCTGAGAGATGCAGATCTAGGCATTCGACGTGATTGTTATTTTGTATCACATTATCCACCACTAGGCCTAATCTTATCTGCAAAAGAAGAAAACGTGTTAGTGCCTACATGCAGTTTTGAACATTACTACATGCCTAGCTATTTGGTTTGCAGGATTTGTAAAATGCACTAACATGCCATCTTCGATCTGACATGGTTAACATGGGCATTTGATTACATTCTAGAAAAATGTAGCCTTCTTCACAAGAGGTTGGAGTGGATGAAAAGTTACCTAAGAAAACTAGTACAGATGAATCCAAAGGAGAAATGCTTATTGAATGTAACCATATGGATCAAGCAACCAATATGGGGGGGGGCATGTATGTACTGAAATCCTCCAAAAGATCCTTCAGAAATCATAGTACATTGTCATTGTAAACTTGGAAAAAGGTGTCACAAATTGAACTTCCTTATGGTTAACATTTAACAGGAAAGGAACATCACCTCGATATATAGCTTCTCCAGGCACGGAAAGCATCTCAGGAAATTGACAACTTGCTCCAGGTCGGGCCCGATAGATTCTAGTGCCAAGACCTTCACTGTGCGCTGTTTTGGGGTCAAGCTTGTCGGAATCATTTTCTGAATGACAGACGAACAAACATCTTCAAAATTAGATATAATGTTAATTTGTCGAAGGAGAGGTAGAAGGCGGCTGTTGTACCTGAACGGGTGTGGATCCAATAACAAGTTCGGAGTATTTGTCAGACGAGTAGCCCACCACTGTCAATTTCGGCGCAGAAATGACATTGATTCTTGTTGGACCTTCTTGATCAACTACAAGTAATCTCTCAAGTGTAGGTGTGTCCTGGATGACCATACCATGGTCCACCTTTTGTGATGTCTTCCTGCCGCACCAGCAACACACATAAATAGTCCAGAGAGTCATGGAGGTGATGTGGAAGGTACTCAACCCATTGATTGCCTGAAGACAAAGGTACTCGAGTGCAGTACAGCCACGGAGCAGGCGCTCCATGTCACCCTTTGAGATGCAGACGGCGATGAGATCGAGGTGCTTCAGTCGTGATAGAATAAGAGCGGGCGCATCATTAAGGGGCAGGAAATGGCAGTTCCTGAACTTGGCGACGCGCAGCGTGGGCGCGAGGCGGAGTGCGGATGTTGGCAGCGACCACATATGCCCATCATCAAAAGTGAGCTCCTCCAGCTGATCTAGGGCGGGGGATCGGAACCAGTCGTCAAGCTTGGCTCGGTCCTTGCCGTTGGAACGGAACTTGCCCATTCTAAGGCCTTTGGTTGGGCCAAGGTGAGTGCCGAGGATCTTGGAGAACGCATCCAAGCTTTTCCGATAGCCATGGCAGAGCTCGTGGGTGTCGATGAGGTCGAGAGGGATGGAGTTCCATAGGGGCGCGCCACTGCCGGGAAAGGAGGGTTGTTCGCGCCCCATATTTGATTGGGAGGAGGGAGATGATGACTCTCAACATATCATCGGGGAGGCTGCTGATTAAGTCTAGGCCTGCTGGAGTCGCTTGTGGTTCTAGCTCGCCCCACCTCCGCTTGTTGGCAGCCCCGTTCTCCACCTCTGGAGTCTCCTTGTCAGCGGCCTTTCTGATAGAAATGGGAGTACAGGGAATATTTAGTTAAAACAGGGCAATAGAAAAGTGTATTGGTAACTAGAAGTTATTAGGTAGGAATATAGTAAGAAAAGGGAATAACAATTCGTTGCTTAAATACTACACAATTCATTTGACATTGCTGGGTAAGTCAACATATGCAGATAGTTTAAAAGAAAACTTACTTCGAACAAAGTCTGGACGGATGATTTTGTCGGGGAAGTTAGCATATATCTCATGACCAGGCCCTTCTATGTGCGGTGCAATTTTAGTGCCAACTTTCAGTACATAAAACTTTGCAATTTCATTCCAAAAGCCAGTGCCAAAATAAGATTCACCACGTTCATCAAGTCTTACAGTAGCAACGATTGTAAATTCATGGTTTGTGTGCAGTATGACATTCGTGGAGCCTTGATGTATGTAGAGGGAAAAATTGTGCACTACATAATCTTTTGCATAGCGAGGGATGTCCTGCAGAAAATGGTAGGATTGTTAAAGAAAATATGGTAACATGCAAATATGGGCCCAAATTGAAAGAACTGTACAACAGTTGAAATCGAAGGACAAAAGTCTATAATTAAACAGATAGGGTAAACATGATGTCATGGAAATATGAGAGTAATCGAAAAAACAATACATCATTAATTTGCTTAATATAGAAAGAAGAGGGAAAAAAAATCCCCTTTGACGTATATGGTGCATGTGGCACCTTTTATCAAAATGTAGCAATATTTAGAATATGTTCAGGAAAGTAGGCCATGCCAACCGATTTAGGGTGAGATTGAACATACCGCGCGCATCCTCAAGTTATCTGGTATGATGAGATGGAATCTCTGGCGGCGGTCGCCAAGTCCTGAAGTGTCGGCGCACTGTACATTCTATGAATGAAAGAAAACCCTCAAATCATCTCAAATAAAAATTAATTCATGGCGATTTCCACCGGGTGATTAAAGGAGGTAGATGAACTGGGATAAGAGATGAGATAATATCTCGTTAAATTAGTGACCTTGTCGTCCATGAGAAAGAACACTCAGTACGGCAGATTCCCCAACCGAGCGGAGCTGGGTCGACCGCGAACAGCATCGAGAAAGTCGATGGCGATAGGCGGCGACAAGTGGAAGTGGTGAAATGCGGTGGGCTTTGCCGGCAGCCTGGTGGCGGCGGCAGGCGTCGAGCTAAGTGTTTACCGCCGCGATAGGCGGTGCCATGGCATAGACGCGGAGGAGCTTGTGTAGGTGTGAATGGGGAACGTACCGGAGGGGCCGAGGGGGTGGCGGGCGGGTGAGGGTTTTTGTGACATGGGGATGGTGAGGGTTTTCTTTTTTCTTTTTTGAATTGGGTGGTGAGGGTTTTCTGTCCCATAAACAATTTTGGGGGCGACGGTTTGCTAGAGCGAACCGTGTGTGTTTAACGTAGCAGGCAAAATGAAAGTCATTGCACACGGTTCCAATTTTGGGAACCGTGTGTGATTGACGTACTACCTCCGTCCTGGTTTATTGGTCCCCTGTTGTAATTTTTACCAAAATTTGGCGAAATATTTAACATACTCAGACATAGATAATAAGCGTACACGTACATAAGCATAGTTCAACCATAAGTACATAATTCAACCGTCATTAAGCATACTGAAGCATACATAGTTCGATCCATCCCACAGCTCATCTCACATGCGGCCGACATGATCCTGAAGCTTCTCTAGGTACTCGGCGTACGCGCCGTGCGCCACCCTGCGAGAATACTTCTGCTTGAAGGAGCCAACGACCCATCCTCTTGCATGCGCCAAAACACTTAGATACGCGTCATGAATCTTGTGGTTGCAAAATTGGCATCCATAGCCGTCGTTCCAGGTCCTAATACGCCTATTATGCATTCCCGCATAAAGCTCCCTCATGATTCGCCTCTTGTACCTCCTCTGGGCATCTTCATCCTTGCTGTCCACATCGTGAGACCGCACCTATACAAATAGTTAAACAAATTTGGCATTAAATCACTAATTACATGCCGTGAAGTAGGAGGAATTTATGGCTATTTATTTATACATATCCAGAGATTATGGTTTGATTTTTAAGCACAGCCGTCTATGTACAGACCAATCTTGAAGAAAATAATGGCAGAAACATATGTAGGTCATTCAAAATCAATTCTCAAGTCCTGGCTAGGAATTATTAGCACGAACACTAACCCTAGTCGGATTACTAGCAGAAATCATTTGCACAGATGAAACAACTAATCACTTATCACCTGTACCATTCAAACAATCAATACACTACACGGATCTAACGAAACTTAGTCAGATTTCATGGATTGGGAGAACATAACCACATGATTTCTATTCCCAAAAGGGGGAGGCCAGAGTAACCAGACAAACCCTATGATCTATTTGACACATAAATGGGTATAGATGACTAACCAGCTGCCCGTCGTCGTCGGAGTCATCGCCGGAGTGGTTGTCGAAGTCGTCGCCGGAGTGGTCATCGGAGTCGGTGTGGAACTCCACGTCCGGCTGTGGAAGCTCGACGTCGTCGACAACGTCAAGGTGCAGCGATAACTCGCCGGCGGTGACGGCAACCTCTGTCTCCATCTCCACGCCGTGCTCTGGTGCTTTAGCAGCCCCGGCATCGCCACTCCCTCCGATGGGCCGCTTCGGTGGCATCCTCATACACTAACGGCTTTGAGGACTGAGAGCGGCGTCGAGGATGCAAGCGGAGAGAGAGGATTGTGTGTGCGTAGTGAGGATGGGGGGTGCGGCCGCTCGGGCGCACCATTAATATGGAGTAGTGGGAGTTGTGGGAGAGAGGCGGGCGGCGGTCAAACCGATGGCTCGCCTCCTGTTGAGCCTGCGCACTGGACTGCTGGCATGCCTACTAAATTTTCACACAACTACTCGCACGCCTCCCAATGACACTGTGCAGCGAGCACGCCTCCATCAATTCACACACCTGCATGCATGCCTCCCCGTCTGCCTGCGCGGCGGACTTCTCGCATGCGTCCCGTCAACTCACGCCTGCTCGCACGCCACACGGGTCGCGCGGCGACACGCATATTGTTTTTCTATTTGGATGATTAATGCTGCCGCTTTATTGCTTAACCGAAGCATGGCACATATCCATTGTTGGTCTAATGCTCACGGTTCGAATAAATAATCCATTTGGGATATTGGTTCCCAATTATTAATAATCTCCCGTATGTAATTAGATAAAGATTACATCAAAACTGGTCTCAAATTTGACAAAAAAAAGTACAATGCCACTTTGTATTGGTGTCCATATGAGAACATGATAAGTTTCATGAACTTCAAATAAGTTTTGGATATACTAGAATTTAAAAATCAAGATTCTCAATGTTTGAAATTTGTTGCACGGGGAGTAAACATGCACCCAGTGAGACACATGTGTTTTTGCAATCCATTTAGGTGCACTGTCACGTGTGCATGTAGCTCAAATTTGATTTTTGCACATTATACCCATAGAAAATCAATCAATCAATGTACTAAAACGTCTTAATGATCTCTGTGATTTTTTGAAATTAAAATGTCCCTCCTTTGGTAACATGTATGTTCACCGCAGGATAATTAATTTAACATGCATCATAGTTGCGGTGGATTCGCGGTGTGTGTGTGGGTGTGTGCATCTGGGGGTGGCGGGTGGCTCGCAGTACACTTCGAGTTGTGAGCCACCGTGTGGGTTGGCCGTTTTGTTAGGCAGGCTGGTGCCACATCAGAGTCGTGAAATCGTTATTTAAAACATTACACAACCCTTTCATACATAAATGTTTTGGCCACATGCAGTCGATGGTTGTCCTACACGACACTCGATACTCGCGTGTGACGCTTTCTGTGGGCCCGCGAGGTCGTCGTCCATCACTTTGACGAACAGCCGGCAGTGAGGTTAATTTGACCAGCAAGGTGGAATCTTTTTTGTTTGTGTTATGGTGGTATATAGTACGCGTCGAAGAGGTGGGAGGGGACTAGCATATATACTATACGTATGCATCCGTGAACAAGTACACCTCACTCAGTGTCAGGACTTTTTGGTTACCGAGGCACGTGCCACGTCAAAATTGTGAAATTGGTTATTCAAACATCACACAACACCTTTTTGTGCCACATGCATATATATCCTAGCTAGGACACTCACGTGTGACGCTTCCATCTGTGGGCCCACGAGGCCATCGTCGATGCATGCATGCATGCATCACTTTGACCTACATCAGGAGAGGTTAATTAATTTCACCATCAATGAGGATTCTTTTTGGTTGTACATATATTACGGTAGGAGCATATAGTATGCGGTGAAGAGGGGGAAGGGGACCATCATATGTAGTACACTTGATATGAACCTCGCTCTGTGTGGGTGCATGGTTTACGGTTTCTGAGGCATGTGGCACATCAAAGTTGTGCATTTTGGGTATTCAACATATATATGTTTGGCCCACATGCAAAGCGGTGGTGGTTGTCCTCTCGCACCCACTTAAGCGGTTATCAGCGATATCAATGCTTTCCATCTGTGGGCCCGCTTGGTCACTACAAAAAAAATACACTTCCGTGATGATACGTGTTTGTCACAGTAGGTCACGTTTTCTGTCATGCATGTACATCCATGACAAATTTATGACAGAATGAAGATAGTCATACCTGTGCTGTCGTAGAAGTGTTCCATGACATTACCAAAATTATCATCACGGAAGTGTCCACTTCCATGACGATAAATCGCGCGTCATAGAAGTGCTTTCATCAAGGGCGATCGACACGTGGCATCCACCGTAACGGGACGCCGTTAAGCTATCGGGTCTGGTTTTGGATCCGATAACCCGCTAACAGCCACGACCAATGCCGATTTTCCACGTGTAAAATTCTCGTTGGCCGACGGAACCACACGTCAGCTCCGCGTTGGCACAGGTGTCACTCATCCAACGGTCGAGATGAGCCTATGATATGTTGACACGTGGACGGGCCCAAAAGTGGCCCATAAAGTTTAAATGGGCCGGCCCAACTAAAGGCCCATAAGATTTAGCGGACCATAATGGGCCGGCCCAGCTAAAGGCCCACAAGATTTTGCAGACCATAATGGGCCGGCCCAGCTAAAGGCCCACATGATTTAGCGGACCACAATGGGCCAGCCCAACTAAAGGCCCACAAGATTTATCAGACCATAATGGACCGACCCAGCTAAAGGCCCAACATTCTCAGTTAAGGCCCGTACGTCTAGTGTCAAATCGGCCCGTCAACGACCTGTCCTAAACTTGTCATCATCGCGGCCCATGGTCACTTCTGGCCCGTTAATAGTCCGCTAAGTATATGGGCCGAATTACGACCCGGTGTATTTCTGGCCTGTTAAAGGTCCTGCTTCATTTGGGCCCATTTACAGGCCATTGAAACTTTCGGCCGATAAACGACCGTGAAGGATTTGGGTCATATTCGGCCATGTCTGACATTCGGCCTGTTAGAGGCCCACTATAGATTTGGGCCACTTTCGGCCTGTTGTGATTTTCGGCCTGTTAGCGTCGGACGAAATCCATGGGCCATATGTGGCCCAACGTCACATCGGGCCCATTAACGGCCCATATAAAATGACGATAATCTAGCCCGACCGAACTTCCGGCCTGTTAAAGGCCCGTGTATTAGGTCGGCGCATTTACGACCCGTCTGAATTTCGGCCTGTGAAAGATCCGCATCGTAAATGGGCCCAATCTCACTTTCGGTCTTTTAAAGGCCCATGTTTTTTATGGGCTCGAGATATTTACACCTGTAAATGGCCTATTGTTACTGAGGGCCCAAATTATGTTTAGGCCTGTTAAAGGCCCACTATGGGCACAGGCCTACCAGAAAAATATGAAATCTTATGCTGATTTAGGCCCAGATATTTTTAGTGGGCTACATGCAAATTTCGGCCCATAATCGTTTTAGCCCAATTGGAATGGGCCTGATGAATGTTGGCATGTTGGGCTCCTACGAAGCTTTCGGCCGAATACATTACTAAGATAAACCTACACTATACAAAAATAGCGTCGTAATTATTTCAGCCTTTGGCAGCATCACAAATGCTGTATCACAACAAAATAAATTCCAACCATACAACAAAAGGCCTATTGGCATAAAGTTTACAGTCCTTGTAGATAAAAGCACCATCAGATATATAGAAGCACAGATCATTTGACCTGAGTGCTAATGTTTCAGGCTATAGAATCTGATGGAGCAGCACGATCTTCACCTTTTTTCCGCCATTGCTCTTGAACAACAAAGCGAATGTCTGATAGTCTGGTTTCAAAACCATTCATATCTTGACAACATTTGTCAACCACTGTTCTTGTTTCCAAAACGACGTCCATTAGGGATTGGACTTGTGTTTGGAGCACAGATATATCACTCTGTCTAGCAGGAAGATTTTGTTCAGTAGGCGATTTGGATGAGGTTACCTTGACAACCAACCCAGAATTACGCAGGAAGGTGCTTTTTGCACTATTAGTGGAGAGATACTGACGCACTACAACAAGAGGTGACATTGTGCCTGTGGTAGCCTCGTCACCTTCACGTGGTTGTGGCTATTCAATCATTTATTCCATAGCTTCCTGAAAGTTTGAACATGTAGATTAGTGTACCAGATAAGTTACTAATGAGACAAAAACAAACAAAGTAGGTTACACGTTTATACATAACTTATTTTGGTGAACTACTGGAATACATTAGCATGTATTGTAGTGCCAATTACATAATAAAATCACTTTCGGAACATATGTCCATGTAGCATGCCTACTGTATTGTCTATTTCCTCACATTCGTTGACATCTAAGGATAAAGAGACATGGTTTAAAGTAGGATGAACATAGTATGACATCATTCATATCATGGGCAAACAGATATAAAACAAACATGCTATTTTATCATTGTGTGCGCACGTGAACATAACAACTAGAATACAGATCAAGACCAAAAGAATATCCTTCATCTCTTTTAAATATTTCGTCGCTTCTCCGGCATCTCACTTAGTTTCCCCCTCATCTTTTAGCAAAAAGCCGCTCCACAGTACAACTGTGTATAGAAGTGAACAGAGTAACTGACATTGGCTGCAAACCAAGTAGTTAAATGAACACATCACAGTACCAATCAGTTCAAAGGCAGGAGGAGTAAGGACTTACAACAGCGGCTTGAACTGGTGTGCTCATGCCCTTCATCTTGCTGGTGTGGCAATCCTTGAAGATTTGCACTGCATTCGGTTCAGGTTCTTTTTGGTCCGCACAGGCTTTCCTCTGTATTTGGAACAAGTCAATATAGATACGATAATATGGCACAGATAAAAGAAGGAAGTAGCAGGTATTTACAAGAGCCTCGCAGTGTGAAATATAGCTACGAGATCCTGTTGTCTGTTAGAATTTCACTTTAGAATGGTTGGTCTTGTTCTTCAAACAGTTAGCCTAGAAGAAGATACACTTGTAAGGCACATACATAAATACAAGTTCAATATATGGTCTGATCAAATACATATAGCCTACCTGATACTTTGGATCAGACCAATGTTTAATGAGGGCTATCCAGTCTTCATCTGTAATATATTCCACTGGAGATGTTTGGGCGATTTCATTGTTAGCCTTGCCTTCAAAGTGAGATTTTCTAAGGTGGTACCGATACTGTCGCAGAGTAGACTGAAAAACATGAGTGCATGCTTTTTTAGTTGCATCATCTTTTGGATCCAACTTGAACCTCATCTGTTGAAAAAAGAATGCGAGTCTTATTAGGAGGAAGCTAGAAAGTATGGGACAGAGCAAGACAATATTAATAATTGCGATGAATAACATTACTTACGGATAAATGGTCAAGGAAGGTGTTAAACTGGGTATTGTCTTTCTCATTCCTATACTGGATCCACGTTGGGAGGATACGTGCATGACACCTAACGGCTGCCTCTGATACTAACTTGGCTGACTCTGTAGCATCACGTGGCCTTTTTAAACCTGCCTCAAAATGGATCTCCATTCTTCCTCCTTTAGATTTTGTTAATCTATCAAGCATTATCCCTGATGTCTATTTCCGCTTGTGTCGTGGTGCTAGTTCAACAACGAATATGGAAAGTGTTAGTGTACATCAAACTGTGAGAGTACATATAAAGGAGCATGCAACTGCAACTTGACTCGGTCAGGTACCGTCTTGGTATTGATGCTCATGAGGTTCATCTGATCTTGTCAAGTCCTGTTGTGTCAGCAGTGCTTCGGAAGTAGTGTTAGGTGTGAAGGCAGCTTGGGAACTGGCCAGTTCCGGAGCAAACGAACGAGTAACTCATTGAGATGCTGGTACCGTTGAAGCGGATGCTGCAGCTGGTGAAGCAGGTGATACTGTGTTTGTAGACTTAGCCGATGGACTTGGACCTTCTACCGCACTATAAGTACCAGCAGAATCTGGACAACAAATCCTTTTCCGTTTCACCCGACGAGTAACACCACTCCCTACTATATTATTTTCCTTGCTCTTTTTTGAATTTGCCATGTCAAGCCGTACCCACAACACAAAAGAATAAAATCGCTCTTCAGAACTCATTGATGCATGATACAGACAAGCAATACTTTGATGTAAGACAACCGTATGAGGATGGAATATGTAAGAAAAACAGGACGGCATGACATATTCACAGCTACGATGTCTAAACTAAGCAGAAGGATTTTCAAGAAAATAGAAGTAATGCAAGCTAGACACCATATGAAAGATGCAACCAATATTACTCTGCCAAGTTAAAAGTGTCTTGTCATAAGTGGCAATTCGAAAAATTAGAAGCAGTACAATGTAGAAATCAATGCAAGATGCAACCACTATCAAACTGCCATGTTAAAAGTGTCCAATCATGAGTGACTGATGCGGGATACACAACAGCAGTACTTTGATGTAAGAACATGGTATGATAGATAGATGCAGTGTATTCTAGACACAAAACACCATGTCATATGCACATGTATAACGTATGAACTCAGCAGGTGCAATTTAATCAAAATAGAAGAAATACAGGCTAGACAACATATGCAACATGAAACCAATTATCACACTGTCAACTTAGAGCAAGCACCTGCGATGGTGGAGTACGGGAGATGAACTCATCATGTAGACCTGGGACTTCAACTTCATTAGCAGTAGCAGTGGCAAATCTAGAGAGTCTCTGTTTGCGTCGGTGCGGAGGACCACCAACATCCCCTAACTTACTCTTTTCCTTCCTATTTTCTGATATTGCCTTATGAAGTCAAAACCACAAGAAGATGAATAAAATTAGCTCTGCATAACTGGTTGATGCATGATACAGACGAACACTACTTTGATGTAAGGCAAGCGCAGGATAGGAGGATGGAATATATACAAAAAAGATAGTGTTTCATATTCACACGTACGATAGGAGGATGGAATATGTATGAAAAAACAGTAAGCGGAAGGCATTTCAACAAAATTAGAAGAAATGAAAGCTAGGCGCCATATGAACATTCAACCAATATCACTCTATCAGGTAAAAAGTGTGTCGGTGTACAAAAAGAGGGGTGCATTTTTGTACCCCTATACCTGTGCACGGACAGTCGGAGCCGCGCCTACGGTCACGCCAAGCAGAACAGGGGAGGTGAGCCAAGGTAAGACCAAAGCCCATGATAATAAGAGCAACGCCAAGGCCAAGACCACAAAGAGCAGAGGGACGAAGCAGGTTCCCCCGGCAAGACCCTTGCCGGGGCAGCCTCAGCAGCCCCGGCAAGATCCTTGCCGGGGCAGCTTGCCCCACACCAACAGAGCGAGCCACCCTTGAGCCTACGGTCCCCAACGCCATCATCCGCGTGGGGCCATGGCTCGGGAAGACACCTCCGTGGTGGCATGCAGATCTTTGTGAAGACATATTCAAGATCAGATGAGGATTAGAAGACGATGATCCTCAGCAAGATCCTTGCCGAGGAAGGCCACCAGACCCCCGGCAAGGTCCTTGCCGGGGACGACAACGCGCCGCGGCAAGACCCTTGCCGGGCCACCCGGCAAGGCCCTCGCCAAGGACGCCAGCAGGGCCACCACCAGGCCCGCGCCAACCAAGCTTCCACCGCCGCTCACATGCAGCTGCCAGCCCAACCAGCTGGGCGGGCACCTGCATGGCAACATGCAGCTCCCAGGCCAACTCATCGAGCGCCTACGTGGCGGCATGCAGATCTTCGTGAAGGCTCCGCCACTGCGCCACCTCAGCTGCTTGCCTGCCTACATGGCACCGCACGCATCGCTGGCCAGGGTGCGTGTCGAAGCGAGGAGGAGCGGCGACGGACGGGACGGGCCTCGCCCCCGTCCCCAATAAAGCAAGGGGACACCTAAGCTACGCATTAAATGCGTCTTGTCCTGTAATACGAGCGATAAGCTCAGGGCACTGTACGCCTTTCCACCTCCTGTGTGCCACTGTGTGCCACTGTGGCAACCCCTTCCGACTATAAAAGGAGGCCCATGGCATACTGGAGAAGGATTCGGCTCTTTCGAACCAGGCACTCACCACAGCTAGTTCGAGCGCTCAAGAACTCTCTGAAATACACCCACCAAAGCAGGACTAGGGTTTTACGCATCCTCGCGGCCCGAACCTGGGTAAACGATTCTTGTGCTGTCTACTAGCCCTGCTCTTCTCGCAACCTCACGCCCCGGCAACCGTAGTAGGGATTCTTGTGATCCCATAGGTGTCGTTCCACATCGACAAAGTGTCTCGTCGTAAGTGCCATTTCAAGAAATTAGAAGCAGTACAAGCTAGAAGACAATGCTAGATGCAACCTACATCACAGCCCCAAGTTAAATGTGTCTTATGGGTAAGTGATCGTTGCAGGTATAAGTTGTAAGCTACGCAGATGCAATTCAACATAATCAGAAGCAATACAAACTAGACATCATACGGAAACGCAACCACATATAACAGTTCCAAGTTAGAGCAAGCACCTGTGATGGTGGAGTAGGGGAGATGTGCTCATCATGTACACGTATGTTCTAGAAACAGGAACACGTGTCATATTCATAGGCATTATGTGTAAAGTAAGCAGATGCATTTCAACAAAGTTAGAAGCAATACAATCTAGACATCATACGCAACATGCAACCACATATAATAGTGCCAAGTTAGAGCAAGCACCTGTGATGGTGGAGTAGGGGAGATGTGCTCATCATGTACACGTATGTTCTAGAAATAGGAACACGTGTCATATTCACACATTATCTGTAAAGTAAGCAGATGCAATTCAACAAAGTTAGAATCAATACAAGCTAGACATCATATGCAACATGCAACCACATATAATAGTGCCAAGTTAGAGCAAGCAACTGTGATGGTGGAGTAGGGGAGATGTGCTCATCATCTACACAACTATGTTGACTATCTAGCCTTGCATTGTCTTGCGAATCTTGTTGGGAGGATGGCGGAGTAGAATATGTAGAGAACCTCCGTTTCAGTTGCTCGGAAGGCCCACCATCATCCAATGCCTTGCCAATTTCCTTCAGCTTTATTGATTTTGCATTGTGAGGTCAAACCGACAAGAAAAAGGAATATAATTCGCTCTTCAGAACTCATTCATGCATGATACTGATGAACACTACTCTGATGAAAGGCAAAGTCTTGATACGAGGATGGAATATGTACGAAAAAATGGACGGCTTGACATATTCACACCTATGATGTGGTAACTATGCAGAAGGCACTTCAACAAATTAGAAGCACTGCAAACTAGACACCATATGAAAGGTGCAATCAATATCACCCTGCCAAGTTAAAACTGTCTCATCATAGGTGGCATTCATCAAACTAGAAGCAATACATGCTAGAAATCCTATTCAAGACGCAAACCAATATCACACTGCCAACTTAAAGGTGTTCCATCATAAGTGACTGATGCAGGATACACAAGAAGAGTAGTTTCATGTAAGAACATGGTGTGATAGACAGATATAGTATGTACCAAAAACAGGAAAGCGTGTCATATCCACACGTATCATGTGTAAGCTAAGCAGATGCAGTTTACACTAGTTAGGAGCAATACAAGCTAGACACCATATGCAACATGCAACCAGATATCACACTGCCAAGTTAGAGAAAGCACCTTGGATGGTGGACTAGGGGAGCGGAGACTTGGACCTTGTAATGCACTATCAGTACAAGGAGAATTGGTACAGATACTCCGTTTACGTTGCTGCAGAGGACCACCATCATCACCTTCCTTACTCTTTTCCTTCCTCTTTCTTGATTTTTCCTTGTCATGTCAAACCCACAAGAAAAAGGAATAAAATTTTCTCTTCAGAACTCATTGATGCATGATATTGACGAACACTACTCTGATGAAAGGCAAAGTCATGATACGAGGATGGAATATGTACGAAAAATGGACGGCCTGACATATTCACCCCTATGATGTGGTAACTAAGCAGAAGGCACTTCAACAAATTAGAAGCACTGCAAACTAGACACCATATGAAAGGTGCAATCAATATCACTCTGCCAAGTTAAAACTATCTCGTCATAGGTGTCGTTCATCAAACTAGAAGCAATACATGCTAGAAATCATATTCAAGACACAAACCAATATCACACTGCCAACTTAAAGGTGTTCCATCATAAGTGACTAATGCAGGATACACAAGAAGAGTAGTTTCATGTAAGAACATGGTGTGATAGACAGATATAGTATGTACCAAAAACAGGAAAGCGTGTCATATTCACACGTATCATGTGTAAGCTAAGCAGATGCAGTTTACACTAATTAGGAGCAATACAAGCTAGACACCATATGCAACATGCAACCAGATATCACACTGCCAAGTTAGAGCAAGCACCTTGGATGGTGGAGTAGGGGAGCGGAGACTTGGACCTTGTAATTCACTATCAGGACAAGGAGAATCGGTACAGATGCTCCGTTTACGTTGCTGCAGAGGACCACCATCATCGCCTTCCTTACTCTTTTCCTTCCTCTTTCTTGATTTTGCCTTGTCAAGTCAAACCCACAAGAAAAAGGAATAAAATTTGCTCTTCAGAACTCATTGATGCATGATACTGACGAACACTACTTTCATGTAAGGCAGCCGCATGATAGGAGGATGGAATATGTATGAAAAACAGGACGGCGTGACATATTGACATGTATAATGTATAAAGTGTAAACTAAGCACAAGGTGCTTGAACTTGTTAGAATCAATGCAAGCTAGATACCATATGAAAGATGAAACCAATATCACTCTGCCAAATTAAAAGGGTGCCCTAACAAATGTATTTGACCAAATTAGAAGCAATACATGGCAACAGGCTAGAAATAATATGCAATATGCAACGAATAAAGGTGACTCATCGTAATTGATTGATGCAGGATACAGAAGAGAGGTAGTTTCATGTAAAAACAAGGTTAACACATAGATGTAGTGTGTACCAAAAATAGGAAGGCATGTCATATTCACAGGTATAATGTGTAAACTAAGCAGATGCAATTTACCCTAATTAGAAGCATTACAAGCTAGACACCATATGCAACATGCAACCACATATCACACTGCGAAGTTAGAGCAAGCACCTGTGATGGTGGTGTGGGGGAATTGCGGTCATCAACTAGAGAGCTACGTTGACTTTCTTCATTTAGCCTTGTTGTTTCTTGAGAATCATGTGGGGAGGATGACACTGCACTCTTTAAACGAGTATGGCGTCTCACAGTAACCCACCCGGGTGACTGTCTCATCATAAGTGATTGACGAGGGATACAAAAGAGCATTAGTTTGATGTACGAACATGGTTAATAGACATATGTAGTATGTATCAAAAACAGGAAGGCATGTCATTATCAAAGGTATAATGTGTAAAGTAAGCAGATGCAATTTAACCAAATTGGAAGCAATACAAGCTAGACACCATATGCAACATGCAACCACATTTGACAGCGCGAAATTAAAGCAAGCACCTGGGATGGTTGTGTGTGGTAATTGAGATCATCAACTGTAGAGCTACGTTTACTGTCTCCAACTGCTGACACTACATCCTTTAGAGCGCTGAAACGCTTAGTGCTTATCTTCAAAATACACTGGAGTGACTTCTGTCTTTTCTTTTCAGCATTCATCAACACTGCGTCAGAGTCTGAAATACCCATGCATAAAAACAATAGTGTGAGTATGGGTGAAGTGTGTGCACAATTAGTACAGTGTAAAGGTAGCAGATAGCAGGTCGGTGAGAAATAAATGACGGGAGACATATGATAGCTCTACAACATGCATGGCACACTAAATTACTACAGGATTCTATGAAAATAACATTCAACTGAAAACAAATAGGTCAGTCCATTTTTTCTGCACCGTCCGATGTACAAAGAACGGGCAGATCGCCTTCATCTACCTCCAGCCAGTCAGTGTTGACGATCTTCCTCGAAACGGCAGCGAACACCGGCCCAGTCCCCTGCCTGCGCCCTCCCCTCGAGCTCACCGCACCGCCCCCGGCAATCCATTCAAGGCCCGCCGACCTCCAGATCGGGCGCAAGCAGCTCCTGCGCCCCACACCCCTATGATAGACACCGATGCGCCGCTTCCCCGGCGAACAGGCGGACTAGGTGCTCCGCGCGCCTAAGCGGGTGCTGCTTCTTTTAATTGTGGTTCGACTGACCCTGAATTGTAATCCAGGCGGGCTACTGACCTCTAGCAAAGTCGAAATAGTAAAGGGAGGAAACCTTGTGCATTTAGTATCACGAAGAAGATGCAGTAAGAAGCGCTCAACTAGTTTCTTTCGTGGGATGAATACGGTGTGAGCAGAGACGTAAGGTTTGCATGAATAAGGGAAGAGGAGTACCTCTTTCTGCTGGCAGTGCTGTGTCCTCCTTCTGTTTTTCCAACGATCTTCTCGTGGTTCGCTGGAAACGAGAAGTTGTGGAGGACGGTGCAGCCTTGGACGAACCCATGGCCAAGTTGTTGAGTGTGGTGCGGTGGCCGTCTGTCGGCGGCGGGGAAGCAGATCCGAGGCGGCGAACGACGGCATAGCGGTAACAGCTCCGGTGCGGTGGATGGTTGTGACAGTGGAGTGGCAGCAGTGAGGGGCAGGACGGCGAGGTCGGAGTGGTTCTGGTACGGCGCACATCGGCGTCGGCGTCGTGGGGGCAGCTCTACCTCGGCTTCAGCTGCTAAGTCCTTGAGGGCGTTGCGGTTGCGGTTGCGTTGGATGAAGACGTCGGGGTACCGGCTCCAGCGTGATGGAGGAGGGCGGCAGTGGATTGGGCGCTATGGGGTGGAGGACGGAGGAGGCTGGGGTTTCGCAGCTGGTGGAGAGGGCGTTTTGGTGCCCATGGAGTATGAATGGGGTAACGGAGGGAGGCGGGGAACTAAGGGGGAACAATGTTTCGGTTTGGGACGCGCTTGTTTGAAATTTGGGAAGTTACAAACTTTACCCCCATCTAAAATTTCGGACATATTGTGGGTTGGGGGTAGGACAGTAATCTCAGGTGTCCCAAATGTGGGCGGGATAGATTTCGGCCGAGCGCATGGGTGTTTAGGTGCCCACGGCGTATGAATGCTTCTCGGAGGTGGTTGAGACTGGCGTCTTGGTGAAGTTACAAACCTACCCCGGTCTAGACCTTTGGACATCGGGCCGATAGGCTACACGGGCCAGAGTCAGGACAGTAATTTCCTACCACCAAACATTAGTCTCGCACGGTTTCGGGTGACTAGAGGCCTATTTGGCGCTTCGTTCAATATTTGGGAGCAGAAGCATTAACGTTTTCGGTTCTCTTGAATTGAACATTCAGGATTTGTCAAACTTCACAATTCTTTACTCTTGAAAATCCTAAAGCTACGATTATTTTGTAATGGAGGTGGTACATTTGAATATACATTGTACACGAGTATATATTAAAAAATATGCAACTTACCTCAGTTCATGCATGGTTCTAGATATAATCTCCTTGGTTGCAAAAAAAGTTAGACATGCGTATGAATATATATAGCATGTTCAAACGCACAACAAAGATTGATGCCCCCTTTTACATCTGATTTACAAATGCCATTATCTCGGGTTCAAATAGATGAATGCACTTCCTATGAATTCAAATCTTCGAAACCCCCTTTATGTTGAATTCGACATGTATTCTATTTCGTAGCTAGCAATTTGGAATGTATCCATGCAAGTGATAAATGTATAAAGTGCTTCACACTAACAACATGGAGTGCACTAATTAATGTTTATATATGAATTACAAAAGCATCCATTGCCTGTATTTCAAATCGCTCTCACTCTATGGATCGATAATATGAAATAAACACATGCACATGCTAGAATTCAATAGAGTATGGGTGTCTGATAGACCGATTTTCGTCCATACGCAATTTGCAAAATTCATGATCTCATCCAAAAATAATAATGCCATTTATATTTTAATTTAATGCGTAGAACCGCCTTTTACACGTAGATGCACTATGCCTCGGCCCGTTCTCACAAACGCGCTATATATCTCTCTATCTACCGCATAAGTGCACACACTTTATATGCATCGGCATTTCTCTTTCACACATGCTCACAATCTCTCTCGGGGTGTTGAGGAGTCTCACGCACATGCTCTCTCTGTATCTCTCTCTCTGTCTTTCTGACTAATATGTACCACTCTTTTCACTAATCTCAGTTGGAAAACACTATTTCTCTCACATGCATATATACACACGCACGGTCTCTACTAGCCCTCTATACGCACATATATGTGCCTACGTGTCTCCCGCACGCACATTATCTTTAGGCCTCTCTCGCACACATTGCCCCCCCAGACACACCTCTCTCTTAGTAGTTGGCAGATATGATTCCATCATATCATTCGGTAGGATATCCCTGACTGTTAGGCTGGATGGTAATACGAGGCAAAGTTTTACCCTAGTTCGGACCCTTGCAGTTGAGGAAAAAGCCTACTCCTGGTACTGTATATTAGTGATAGGGGTGTGTACAAAGTACACGTGAATACCAGGCATTGTGCGTGTGTATATACTATCGATGAACTAGCCCCCAAGCTTCTATACCATACTGGGGGCCTAGGGTTACAAATCATATATAGTTGGCTTATCACCAGTGGAGATAGAGTCCTCCGCGACTCTGGTAGCTAGCTTCGTGTTGTACGCCGAGTCCTCCACATGGGTCTTCGTATAACGCGTCTCGATCCAACCTATGTGGCGCAGGATGGAACTGACCCATGAGTCCTCATGTTGACCCACCACAACTAGAAATGATGTGCCCACCACACCACACACGCAATCGGCCACTAAGAAAATAAGCATATACAATAGTACAATGTTATACATGAAAGTTAATTACATGGTGCATCCAAAAATATTTGTTCTACATTGTGAATGTTTATATATTCTCCTAAAATATTAGTCACGGGAAAGAGAAACGAAGGGCATATCTCTCCTTGTCTCCACCGGACATCCCCTCTTTCTACACCACTTTCACGTACGCACACAAACTATCTCTCGGCCCTCTAAAAGTATGCATGCCCACAACACATTCACGCATGATGGTCACTGTATTTCAAGCTAAAGCACTATACGGTTACCGGCGTTCGGAATATGCTCATTACGGTCACCGTATACATTCTCGTGGTGATCATACGGTACCTATCTCACGGTACGTCTCCGTATTTTCTTGATGACACTGACAGACTTTGCATTTGATGCGTGCTCCGTATTTTGTTGACGACACTTACGGTCATTGTATTTGAAGCGAAAACACGATATGGTCACTAGACTTCAGAATAAGCTCATCACGGTCACCACATACATTTTGTCGTGCTAACCAACATGTGGTTGGATGGTTAGGAGGACAGTGGTTTCTCGAGCCCACCAGGGTTAAAGTCCCGGTGCTCGCATTTATCCTGGGTTAATTTCAGTATTTTCCGACGATGCGTGTTTAGTGGGAGGAGACGTTCCACTCAACTACGAGGCACCTATGGTGACTTCGTAAAATCTCAAGATCATATGCTGGCCCACTCTCTCGAAGGTGCTCATAGGGGTAGGGTCTGCGTGTGTGCGCTTATAGCGGTGAGTGCTTGCGCGTATATATGAGCCCTTGCGTCTGTACCGTGTTAAAAAAATACATGTCATGATTATACGGTCACTGGCTCACCCGTACAACTCCGTATTTTGTTGATGACACAATCAATTGACCAGCCAAACGTTCCATGTGGCGCAACTAGTGTTGCACCATCGGGGGGCGTAACCGTGGGGCCCACCTGTCAGCCCGTATATGAAAGAAAAAATGGTAGTTTGAGTCTGTAATGTGTTAATAAAATACATTTTAGGGTGATCATACGGTCACTGGCTCACCATACAGCTCCGTAATTTGTTGATGACACGATCAATTGACCAGTCAAACGGTCCACATTCAGCAGCGCACATTACCATAGGGCCCACCCGTCAGCGCGTATATGAAGGACAGAAATGGTAATAAATTAGTGGTCAGTGGGTACTCGAAGTCGTGAGACCTCTGGTTGGCAGTCGCCGGCGGTGGGGGGGGGGCGTTGATTGGGCGGTGGGGTGGCGATCGCCGGAGAAAAAGCTCGGCGTGGGGGGGCCTAGAGGGATGGCCGGTGTGGCGACAGACCGGCGGTGAGGAGTGGTTTCGGGGCGGGCGTGGCGGCGCTGGCCGGCCGCGGGCGGCGGGGGCCGGCGGTTCGGCCGGTGGTGGCTGGCAGCTCAGGGGGGTGGAGTTTGATGATAAACTACGGGCCCTTGATTTCGTATCCAACGGCTGGAAAATCTAATGACCAGAGATGAAAAAGTCAGTCGACTGACGTGTAGCCTCACCCCGCACGTACACATGCACGCACGCAAGACACGCACGCATGCAGGCGTGCAACACGGAGACGTACACATAATGAACACACGCACACATGCAGGCGTGCAACACTGACGTGTACACATGCACTCATGAACACACGCACGTACACACACATGCATGCAACACTGAAACATACCCTTGCACGCACGCAACACTCGCACGCCTGCATGCACACAACACACCACGCAAGACACACGCTCAACCTATACATGCATGCACCCTTTGTTAAGGACATGGATTCTTACGGGTATTAATCAATCTTATCTGTGATAAGCAAAACATTGATGTTTGTAGCGGTCTTTATGAATCACGACGTATCGAACGAGCTATCAACATAGTAGGCTTATCTACATGAAAAGGATGACATCACACTCAATGAACAATCATCGGTTTATGAAATGCCCGCTTCTGACCGTCCTGGCCCACCAAAGGTTCCTCTGCTGTGCGCTGCCTGCGTTGGGTCACTGACATGCAGGCCATGTACCCAAAGAGCCCACACGTCAGTGGAAGAACGGCGCGCTGTCCTACGTCAGAGTCGAGGGAGCCACTCGTTGCACGCCCGGCTGAACACGCCTCCTTGCCGCATTCAAACGCCTCCATGAAACCCGCCCGTGTGGAAGCTGAGAAACCCACTCTGGACACACATCCGTTCATGACCGGGCCGGCATTAAACGCAACGCCGGCCGAGCTCCTCCCGTCCGCCGTCTATTTAATCTCCTATTTAAACGAGGCCAAACACCGGCCAAGAATCGCACACCTCCGCCGCTCCCCTATCTCCTCCTTCACCATTTTGTCCACTCTTACAATGGCTTACGAAGAGTAGTTATTCCGCATCCAAGCCGGCTGGGTGGCCTGCTGAGCCCACCGGATACGAGCTATGCAGCTCGCTGATCCACCTCCCTCCCCTCACCCGACGGAGCCAGTTGCCGCCCAAAGCCGGCGCGCGGTTCAGCAACTCGCAGCTCTAGGCCAGCTCGACGAGGAGTGGCGCACGAGCGTCGTTGCTGCTGTCCCTGCCGCCGCCCCGTACCGCGTCTCCTATTTCTGTGGCCGAGACTCCCATGCCGGCGGCCGCGCCATGCAAGCAGCGACAGAAGCCGGGTGCGCGGAGAGCGATGAGTCGGTGGCCGGCGCCTCCGCGTCCGCCGCCATCATCGAGGCGAAGTAGAACACGGGAGGCCGCCGCCGCTTGGGTCCCATGGAGGCCACCACGGAAGCGATGCCGGCGTACACAGCAGGTGTCTTGCCGGATCCTTTTGTTGCGAGGACCTTCGTCGACCCCGCATATACCTCCAGGGCTCCCGGCAGTCGGGTGATCGTGCTGCCGGACATGAGGAACACAAATCAATCGGCGGGCGACCATTTAGGCCAGGTATTATATACCTGTGCTATCTAGAACTAGCACCGCGTAGTTCATTTGAATGTAATGAAATCCGTCATGTTTGTATGAAAATCCGGTATCTTATATGATTTCCGTCGTTGTTTATATGAAATATCGCCGTGTTTGCGTGAATTTCGTCCGGTTGGTTGAGTTGCTATCATAATGTGTGCGGCTACGGTTGGATGGTGTAATTTGCAGGTCGCCGGTCAGTCTGCGGGCGACTCGGGCGGTGTGGTGGGACAAAAAGAACACAGCTCATGCGAGCTCGTCTCCAACGTGCGCGCTGGAGGATGCATGAGCACACGAGCCATTCCTCGTTCATCGGTGGCAAAGGCACCGGTGGACAAAAGGGTCGCCAATATTTTGGCTACCCCGGGCAAGATCCAAACAGCCCCTCCCAACAGATTCAAATCCCTCGTTCGCCATGGAATTTTGCCATGTGTTGTTTTCATGGACTAGCAAGATGCCCGTGCATTGCACGAAACATCAAGATGCATTTTTTTACAAAACACCTGTTGTGATTGACCCATGCAAGAGTAATTCCATTTTGTAAAAACTAATGATTGCTCGAGAATTTTTTCGGATAAATGGTATCTCGATAATTTTATCAGACTCCATTTTTGTATACAAGGCCACAAACCCATATTATAGGTACCAAGGAAAAAATTAATGTCTTCTAACTCAATGTTGCAAGCCACCTTGTTTCCTTGTTTGCCGTGTAAATTAATGTGTATTCTTCTCTTTCATGCACATCAAGCCAATGCTCACACTCCCGCATGCATGCAAGGGATAATTAATGTCCTCCTTTGCTAGTAGTACTACGAGGCAAACACCATTAATATTGCATCGATCAGTGTTAGTGGCCTTGTATATCTGCAAATTGTAATTTTGATAGTGGCCTTGTATATAAAAATGGAGGGAGAAAGATGAGAGATAAGGTGAGGAGGAGTGGGGCGTGGTGGTGACTGGTGGCCGGACTGGGCGGAGGCATGGGGATGGACGGCGCATTATGTCTAGGTTTGTATCTCTATAGTCCCTCTCACACACACCCACGTAGGTGGGGGACATGCACGAAGAGAAGAGGTGCACGCACGGCGCACGTACTCCCGTCTCTTTCCCAACCACACCCGCGCGGGTACACTGTGGAGCTCATTTCTTTACGAAAAGGCAGCCCACGTGGTAATTTGACCATGTACTGGTTGTCCACTTGGTGGAGGGAGGATCGTCTACCACGGGTGAACAAACAAATTGCGACTTGACGCGTTATGTTAAAAAAGAGGCAAACCATGTGGGGCCTACCTTAGAGGCAAGGCTCTATACAGTAGAGTACTTTTGATGTGTCCCGTCAACTCGCAGAACGAGGAGAAGCTTGCTTAGTACGCTGTCTCCCCCGCCCACGGGCGCGGTGGCTCGCAGGATGAGATGAAGCTTGCTTACTAGTAGTAGTACTGTACGCCTTACGCCCGCTCCCTCGCCCACGCGCGCGGTGGCTAGCAGGACGAGGAGAAAATTTTACTACTCCCTCCGTTTACTCCTCGTCCCTACTACCTTGGTTAGAGAGATTATCATATTGTTTGGAATATATATGTCCTTTAGTACTCCCTCCATTTACTTATACATGGCCACTATAAAAAATACATTTTGCATCTATACAAGGCCACAAATAGTAATCGAGACAAAAGTTACTACTCCCTCCTTTCCAGTTTATGGCTCAATTTCAAAATCTCTCCAACCAAGGTAGACGGTGAGTGGTCGAATTAATTTCGTACTCCTAGTTTGCACAAGTAATTAGTACGCTCGTTTTTCTCAAGAAGTTATGTTTACCGAGGCATTAATTAGAACGAATGCATGAATGACCACTAAATTTCCATGAACTTCTACATGCATTGGTGAGTTTTCTCTTGACACTGCTTGCATCGGGTGATCTAACGCACCTTGAAATCCAACATGTGATGGTACTACTACTACTAGTAGAATTGAGACTTATAAAACGGAAAAACGAATGTTTTTTAGATGAGCCCTATAAACCCTAGTGGGTACATACTCTGTAAAATCAGATTTTCCCAAAACTAAGTCGCTCAACCTTTATTTTCTTGTTTCCCTTCCTGCCTCCTTGCCTCGAACAGACTATGCCAAACTCCCCTGCCTGCCGCGCGGGAAAAGACCCGCCCTCGCCTTTTTAGTCCGGGTTTGTATCGATGGATCGCGCGAAGCAGCAAAAACCCAAGCCGTGTCTTGTACTCCTCCGTCAACGCTCGCTTTCATGAATTCTGTACTTCCTGTCGCCGACATGTGGGACATATAGCAACCGGGTCGACGTGTCAAGCACCAAATAACAGTGCAGAACAGCAGGGGGGGACACACCCCAGTCGTACCGCCCCAGTAGTAGCAGTAATGAGCAATGAGATGTGAAATCACAATGCCGCACCTTCCCAGACGGATGAAGCAACCATTATTTCACACTTCGGTTCGCCATCATCTCAAACCACGTAGTATTGCTTCTTCCTCAAGAGCGACACGCGCATCGCCTTGGTACATCATGACACGTGGGACCGCATGACAGGCCATGCTCCCCCGCCGACCGCTCGGTAAAATCACCTCATTTTTACTACTATACTTCCTCCGTATCGGTTTACATGGCATGCACGTCGTTCTAGGTTGAGAATTTAACTGGCTATATATTCGATGAATAGTATATGTTTAGAAACTACATCCGCTTAATAATCCAATGATATACTTTTTGTGACATAGTAACTCAGATTTAGTTAGTCAAATGGATGACCTAGAACTACGTGCACACCCTATAAACCGAGACGTATAAAAAAAACGAGACGGAGAGGGTAGTTCAGTACGTATCTTTTTAGATCAATATAGTCGGGATTCACCAAGGAGCAAAACCAAGTGGTAGGCTGCACCTGTCGTGTTGGCGTAGCGACTCAAGCAGGGTCAGTCCGCACACGAAATGGAGACACACTTAACAGGACCCCTTTGGCCGACATGTGGCTCATCCACCGTCTTGTTCCACGTGTGATGCACCAAATTATAGTTTGGAGCAGCGGTTGGAATTGGAGGCACCCCAGTCGTAGCGCCGCACTAGTAGAAAATGAGCGATGAGGGGTCAAATCACAAAGCCCCACCTTTCCCGCATTAAGCTGGACGGACGAAGCAACCATCATTTCACTCTAGGGCGCAAGAGCTTAAAGAAAAGAGAAAACCAATGATGTGTGCGGCAGCTACCTAGGGCACCCTAGGGTAGGGGTCTCCACTACAGATCATTTTTTTGAAAGCGCCTCCACTGCAAATCGGCTTCTCCCTCGTCCTCTTGAAGAAAACCGATGATGCATGCGGCGGTAGGGTTTGTAGGAGTACTACTAGGGCGTGCGGGGCCACGTCGTAGTAAACGGGAGGGGGATTGAGTTCGAGTTGACGCCTTAAATATGTGTGGGCCGCTTGGTTTTAGGGGAACGAGGCAGCATTTTGGGTTCGGGGACCAGTGGAGATATAGTACGTACAAACAATTGTGGACGTAGGTTCGACCGAAAGGCAATGATCCATGGGCCCTGCATTTTGATATACCCGGGGCCGCGTGAAATTTGCTACTCTACTCAAAACTAGTAAGGTACACATGCATTGAACGCATGAGATTTCGAAACCAAATTATGAATAAATACACACTATAGCATGTAAAGCTTTGAGTCATATATGCATGATGTAGATGTTCGTTTAGTTCTTATAGTTCATCTCATTCAAAATCAATTAGTTTTATAAAAATGTTAAGATTCATGGGGTTGTGCATTGTAAAGCATAAAGTAAAAAACAAATAATGGCAATTCATTTAGAAAAATATCAATTATGATACGGAAGATTCTAGAACAAAGGAGAAGTGCTTGTGTTTTGAGGTTTGTGCATTATGCTTAAGTTCAACCATGGAGTCTTCTAAATTGTACATGTGGCAGATCTGGTGGAATGTTGATGAACGGCCAGTAGTGCTCGGATTTGCCATCTCTGCACTGTCGGATTAGCTTCATCCAGCGACCATCTTTCAAGTTATTCGCACACTATATAGTTCTTGTGGCATAGTTGCATGTCTTGGAAAAAAGCTACTAGTGGGTTGTACTAGCTATTTAGGAATAGAAGATGTATACATGGAAGTTGTAGGGAAAAATATGACATGGAGTATCTCAATTCCTATGAGTATGGATTGGAAAAGAGATGTCATTTGGTTGACATCATAGGAACTTTTCTATTGAATCTAGAAATGACATGTATCTCAATTCCTATGAGGAGGGATTAGAAAAGAGATGTAATTTGGTTCATATCATAGGAACTTTTCTATTGAATATACGCTAATGTTTATTTTCCTTTGAAATTATGGGAGTATAGGAATCCATTCATATGAACCAAGTGGCTCTAAAGCTATAGAAATGATATCATGTCTATTTCCTTTGAAATGTGGAGTATATGAATCTATTCCTATGAACCAATTGGCTCTAAAGGAAAAAATCCTATAAAAATCATATCATATAGAGTTCCTATGATATTCCTCCACACCAAAGGATGGTTGAAATTGCCGCAGGGGATACGATGGTCTTTCTTTGTAGACTCCTCCCCCATCTTTATAGTTACCTCGCGAAGATGAATGAAATGATATATACAGGGTATTCTACATGTGCAATTTGGTACACGAAAACTCGGTAAAAGTTTGCGAGGTTCGAATTTTCAATAAAGCTATATGCACTGCATTTTGGAACGGAGGGAGCATACAGCAGTTGCTAACACTCACGTGGAAGATTTGTGTGTAGGAGGAGTGGCTGTTCTATTAAATGACATGGCAAAACTAACACTGTCAGATGCCGATCTAACGGTACTTACGGCGTTCGTCAGGAAAAGGCTTGTGGCGAACGTTTGTCGGATAATGATTTACGGACACATGCATTGCATTGATACGTGCCCCCCTCTCTCTCACGCACACGCACCCCCCAAGTCCTCTCGCACCCACCGTCTATCTGCAGGTAGACGTCACACACATATGTGCTCTTCAGACCCTACCCTCAGAACTTCTAAAAACAAAAGACGTCGCGCACATTTTATTTTACCTCACACGTCACACACTTATACTATTACTCTTGTGGCGAATGTTCTTTCGACATAGTATATTGTACTCTCACGAAGAGAAGCGGTGCACGCGCACACTAGTTCTCTCACACGCACTCACGGGTACACGTAGGAGCGCATTTTTTTGAAGCTGGTACAACAAAATCACTCCACTATATATATAAGCAGGAGCCTTAGCGCTTGCTTTACTGGGGTTCCTCTCGTTCACTCTCTCATGCTCTCCAGATCTAAGCAAGACATAGGTGGCCACACTCTCTCTCAGCTCACGGCGGGTCACAAATCCAGCCGGACAACCTCGACCAGGGCAGGGGTGTAGGTGCATCATTCACGCTGTCGTTGGCGGCGAGGGAGGAGACCAACGGCTGCCCGCGCGTCCCGATCGGCGGCCGTGCCGTTCTCTCCGACAGAGCGCCGGCTCCGGAGGGCCTCCGACCCCTTCTTCCTCACTGCGGTATTGTGGCCAAGATGCGGCCTCCCGGCGCCGTCTTTGCCACATGCCGACGACCCTCAGGTATATATTCCTTCGAAACCTGCCTTTCTCTACTGCCCCAGCTCCCCACTTGGCTTCGTGTGGATCTTTTTCTACTTTCGTCCGCTGTTCCAAAGCCACCTAAACTTTTACTATTATTAGAGGTAAAGCTAGTTCATACAGTCGACTCTAAGAGTTGGTTCAAACAGGGAAGAAAGTGGGAAAGCTGTAGCATGAATCTAGGACTTGGTTCTAAGAGGAAACGGGGGAAAGTAGTAGATACTGGCTACCCAACTGGTCTCTTGGTTTAAAAGATGAAGAAAGCATGGTGGACGGCAAAGGGTGGGGGGAAGTGGACCTATCTCTTAGTTGAAAAAGGCAAGAAAGTGATGGGTGTTGGGGGACAACGCAAATGAGAATGAGCAGGTCTAGATTTCCTGTGCCCACATAGGAAAATGTCGCCGAGGAGATAAAAAATGGGACAAATGCAGACATACTGCCTGAGTGTTTGCCGCTCTCGGCAACCACATCTGCGTCACCACTTTATGCCCCTGCTTTCCCTACGCCCGTATCGCTACCGTTAATGTAAAATCACATGAAGCATTAAGCAATGCCACCTAATGTCACTATAAGTAATGGTCTAGTGCCGTCGATAAATTGAAGCAATGCCACCACCATTTTATGAAGTGCTTCTGTCTTGCTTTATTTCCCATGAATTGTGTTTTTGCAGTTACACTTAAATCTCACACCGCTAACATTGCTTCATCCCAGTGGAACTGCACAAATTTGATTGCACATTTACTAACCATGTGCTACTCTCATGACAGTAATACTAATGCTATTGTTTTGCATGTTAATCTAGTGGCAGTGTTGATGTGATGTGATGCTACTTACTTAAGGACACTTCATATTGTCAATCTAGTGCCAATTATAACACAATAGATGCTGCTGTTAATCATACGCCACTGCAAATATCTGTCACTGTTTAAATAACCGTATTTCGTATTTGCGCAAACAGGGATGTCTGTCTCCATATCGTTTCGGGATGTCTGTCTCCGTATCGTTTCTATCCGCGCAATCAAAAGCACACACCTCAGTTTTAGTAGAACTGCGCAAAATGAGATGGCTATCCCTCGTTGCCGTCGTCTAACCACCCGTCTTCCAGGTATTCCTACATTGGTAGTTACTAGGTAGAATGACCAACGCAATATAAAAGAAGTTGATTCGTACGTTTTACTTCCTGATTGCAGTGTAGGGACGAGCGAAAACAACTGCATCCTAGTCCAGAATGCACTTTCTACCAGTTCATCCATGGACCGAGGACTAGCTGGCACGGCTGCACGGCGGTTTTTTGGACAGGTGCGCGGACAAGAGGCATTGTGGTCTGCTTATTTCTGCAAATAGCGGTGCTTAAATTTAGTGGAATGCACAAGAATTTCAGCTGGTCAGTACACTACATGGTTCAGTTCAGCATTCTAGCTGAGAACACAATTATAATTGGTTATTCTGGAATGAGAGAACCTAACCCTGGATGGTGGCAACAAGAAAAAACCAGAGTGAACTCCAGGAAATTTAAGCCTGCCGGGAGGCCCTTTGCTCGGTGAAGCCTTACTTATTTTTTCCTGATTTGTAAACCTTCTCATAACTTTGTCTTTTGTTGTGAACTAGTATATGTTTTTTATGTTCTATGAATCATTGAGATGTATAAAATTGCTTAACTTACGCTTTTCAAGTTTTTTATGAAGCCGAGTTTCATGTGAGTGTTCCACATGAATGCTGGACTAGCGTGTGAACGTTTGGAATTTACATTGTGGCCTCAGTTAACTGCATGAACCACTGTAACAAGATGCATAGTTGCTTATATGCCAGACAGCAGATTGTTGATTGTTAGCTGGTCGATAGCCTAGTGTGGAAGCGAGCTGAGCCAATGTGCCGTGTTTTGCGCAACTGCTTACAAGTGGGGTAGCACCAACAGTGTTTACAAGTACTTATGTATACGTCGGCGCACAGTTCTCGAACGAGTACTCTATTTCATCAAAACACACACTGCTCGTATGATAAAACTAGTGAGGACGCATCTGTTATGGCAACAATTATGATGATTCACGGGCACACAAAAGTAGCAGTAGTTCCCATAGACGGATTCAAACACAGTACTAGCCCCAGAGGGCTCGATAACAGGCAAGGTTCGGATAATTAGACACAATCCAAACTACTATTAAACACTAGCTGGGGCAACTATTTCATGCCTCGATCTAATTTGGGCTGGACACAAGACGGACCTTGCCATGAACAACATCGAGGACGTCCGGCAGCAGCTCAATCCTGTGAACCTTCATGAAGACAACCTTGTGGCCTTGCCACCCATAAACTTGTTTGTGGAGGCATGCCACGTCATCTTCCTGCGTAAGCTTGACAAGAACAGTATGCCTCACAAACGAAGGAGTAGCTTTGAACTTCTTGTGCTTCAATACACCCTGGACAACACGCCTGACAACAGTGAGGCTGGAATACAACTCTTCATTGGTATAAGTGCAAATGGCTTCCAGGATCCAACAGCCTAAAAACTCTGTTTTCCCAGTGCGTATATTCAGGTCATCCCCCTCATAGCGAGTGACATGTACAACCACACAATCCTTGTCTGCATCAGGGCTCTAATTGAAACAGAAACAAATTCTGAATTACTTTCAAGTATAAGAAACACAAGTTATTTAAACCACTATGTATAGCATGGCATCGAAGCTAATAAAATTTTGCATTATTCATCACCACATACTTAGATGAAAAACCACAATCGAGATCGGCAAAGAAGAAAATCACCTTGGCCAGCTCAGCGGGGGGGGGGGGGGGACACATCCTCGAAGGGGGAAAACTACTCCTGCAGTACCACGGGGGCTGTAACCTCAAACGAGGTGTTGACCATCTCAGTAGTGGCCGTGAGCGTATCTGGGGTCGGCTCGGTGGCTGCCTCCATCTTCTTGGAGCTCTCTGTCTCGTGGGGATCAGCCTCCCGCGTCTGCTCCAATATCGGCAGATCTTTGGCTGGTTCTCCTTGGTCCATCATGAAATTGACGAATACTAGGAGACCACTAAAAGGAAAACACAATCGCAATGACAATGAAACAAAAAAAGAGTGAGGATCGGTTACTGCTTTGCAAAAGTTCTTTTTTTTTCTCTGAACAAAAATATACCAACATCACGGATCCGCTTACCTTCCCTTCGTCGGGAGAGAAGAACAGTGGCAGATGCGAGTGTTTCCTTTTTTGAAGACGGTGAGGGAGAAGGGGATTCAGGAAAGAGTGAATGATGGTTGCTTCGTCCGTCAAACATAGACTATGGGGAGGTGGGGTTTTGTGATACGATGGCTCGTTATTGCCGAGCTACGACCGGGGTGACTCTCCGCCTGCATACTGCCTTCTAATTTGGTGGATGGCATTTGGGCCCGCGCGCTGCATGGCCCGCATGTCGGTGAACAAAAGTATAACGGCATTCAGTAGAGGGAGACGTTTCGATGACCTAGGAGGAGCCAAAAGCGGTATTGTATCCACTGTACTAGTAGTAATTGTTTTTCTGGGTAGCTGTAGAGTGTCTCTACTGTACTAGTAGTAACTGTTTCTCTGGGCCCAAGACAAAACAGCCCATCCACCCTAGTAAATAGTAAAATCAATTCAAAAGTCCATATATTTACTGAATGAGAGGCGCTACCCACACCCAGCACACCGCCCCCCAAAAAACCTGGGTGTTCTTCTTCCTCCTCACTCCCACCCACCTCACGTCAGATCGCTCCACTCGTACCCCCAAATTCCTCACCTCACTCCTACGGAAAACCCCAGCTCCCCTTCTTCCTCACTACTACAGAAAAACCCCAGCTCCCCTTCTTCTTCACTCGCACTATAACTAGGCTCATCATTCGTTACTCTGCTCAACACTACAAAAAAAGACACATCCGTGACATTTTGGGCCGAACGAATTTTTTTTCTGTCATACATATGACACTTCTGTGACGATAATTGTGACAAAACCCGATATCATCATAGATGTGGTGGGCTCCTACTTCTATGACAAAAAATCATGACAGAAAATGGGCTTTTCGTCCTGGGCGGGCCGGAGACGTAGCTGCATGACATTATTTGGGCCGTCCATGACGGAAAAAACCGTGGTAGAAGCGAGGAGGAGGAAAATTTCAGGGAGTTCCCGGTTACGGTGGGAAGTCGGGGGCCGAGCGATGCGCGTTTCTCTCGTACACGTACGCGCGTGTGTGCGAGGCGTTGGCTCCAACTGAACCCGAGCGAGGCGTTGGGCTCTAACTGAACCCGAGCGATTGCACTGCTGGCTACGCGTTACTGAACCCGAGCGATCGATCGATGGTTGTTAACTGAACCCGATCGAGCGATTCCTTCGCTACTGCTGCTAACTGAAGCCGATCGATTGGATGAACAGTGAGCGTTGCGGGGGGGGGGGGGGGGGGGTTGGATGAACAGTGAGCGGTGGCGTTGCCTCTGGATGAACAGGACCCCGTGGTGTGGAGGGCTGGATGAACAGTAGACGGTGGAGGGGTGCCCGTGGAGGGGTGGTTGAACAGGACCCCGTGGTGTGGAGGGCTGGATGAATAGTAGATGGTGGAGGCGTGCCTGTGGAGGGGTGGTTGAACAGTAGCCGGTGGAGTAGCGCGCAGTGGAGGCTAGATGAACAGGAGCCCGTGGAGGTTGGAGGAGGTCGACGGTAGCCCGTGGAGGCTGGAGGAGGTCGACGGTGGAGATGAACAGTATCCCGTGGAGTCCTGTTTTGCGGTACGCCACACCCCTCCCGATGAACAGGACCCCCGTTTCGACCGTAGGAGGTCCGTTTCGTCCGTTTTGCGGTACGCCACACCCCTCCCGATCAACAGGACCCCCGTTTCGACCGTAGGAGGTCCGTTTCGTCCGTTTTGTGGTACGCCACACCCCTCCCGATCAACAGGGACCCCGTTTCGACCGTAGGAGGTCCGTTTCCTCCATTTTTGCGGTACGCCACACCCCTCCCGATCAACAGGACGCCCGTTTCGACCGTAGGAGGTCCGTTTCCTCCGTTTTGTGGTACGCCACACCCCTCCCGATCAACAGGACCCGGTTCCGAACGTAGGAGGTCCGTTTCCGTCGTTTTGCGGTACGCCAGGCCTCGTTTCCATCGCCTGTTCCATCCAAGCCCTCCCGATGAACACGACCACGCATTCCGTTCCGACCCAGCCGGTTGGCTCCCACGCGTTCCATTGCCTCCCGATGAACACGACGCATTCCGTTGCCTCCCCATGAACACGACGCATTCCATTGCCTCCCCATGAACATGACGCATTCCGTTGCCTCCCCATGAACACGACGACGATGCTGTTTCTTCGTTCTGACCCAGCCATGCACACGAGCCCTGGCCGTACGTATGCGTGAGTAGGCGTTCGAGACCCCGCCCGTATGTACACATACGTGGCCATATTTTCTTTCTTGCACCCTGGCCGCTGTACGTACGTGTACATGCTACGTGCGCGCCTCTACTGCGACACGTACGCGCCTCTACTACGACACGTGCGCGCCTCTACATCCACCAGTATATATGTACGTACACGTTCGCGACCAGAATGACAACGCTACGTACGCTTTGACCAGGTGGGTCCCGACTGTCAGGCACTTCCTTGCGTGCGAAGATGTAGCTGGTGGGTCCCAGCAGTCAGGGGGGCGAATCGTTTTTTGCCCGGACGCACTTCCTTGTGTGCGAAGACGTAGCTGTTGGGTCCCAGCAGTTAGGGGGGTGAATCTTTTTTTGCCCGGACGCACTTCCTTGCGTGCGAAGATGTAGCTGGTGGGTCCCAGCAGTCAGGGGGAAACGTTTTTTCGCAAAATACGGTGGCCCGTCCGGTGGGTCCCCGCTGTTAGGTGGAGGAATCATTATTTTGCGAGTAATAAGGAGGCACTTCCTTGCTGCGGCCGTGGACCCAGCTGTCAGCCTCTCCATGTACAGTCCACGTCCGATGGAAGTCGTTCCTTGACCACGTTGACCACGCCACGCTGAGAGCACCACGGCGGTGGACGACGGTGAGGACTAGGAAGGGGACGACTCGGAGCCGGGGAAGACGCATTAGTGGATGCCCACGCGAAGAGGAGTACGAGGGTTCACTGGTTCGGCTGCGCTGTGAGGCCGCTGTCGCCGCAGAATAACAGAGGGTGTGGGTGAGTAGAGGGATGGCCTGGCCAGCGGTGGGAGTAGTAGGGGGAGGTGAGGCCTCCGCGGCATCACAGCCGGCCACGGGAGGCAGGAGCACGTGGCACGACCGGCGCTGGTTTGGGCGGCTGGAGCAAGAAGACCAGAGGTTGAAGAAGCACTACGGCCGTTGGATGAACATCGTATGGTAACAGGAGCTAGAATCGTTCATATTGACTAAGTTGACAAAGCCCTCCATCCCCGTCAACTTGGTAGGCCCACAAGTCAGCCTCCCACTATGCTGGGTTCCAGCTGGCAGGGGGAGTATTCGTTTTTTTGTGCGTAATAAGGAGGCACTTCCTTGCGTGCGAAGATAGCTGGTGGGTCCGACATGTCAGCGGGGGGCACGTTATTTTCGCGAAATACAGAGGCCCTTCCGGTGGGTCCCAGATGTCAGGTGGAGGAATCATTATTTTGTGCGTAATAAGGAGGCATTTCCTTGTGTGTGGCCGTGGACCCAGCTGTCAGCCTCTCCATGCACAGTCTACTTCCGATGGTGTCTTCGTTGACCACGTTGACCACGCCGCGCCGAGCGCATCCAAGGTGGTGGACGACGGCGAGGCCCCGGACAGCAACGAGCCACAGATGGGAAGACGCGGGAGTAGAGTCGCAGACGAAGAGGTGTACGAGGGTTAACTGGTTCTAGTGCGGTGTGGTTCGGCAGTCGGTGGAGAAGAACATGAGGTGTGGAGGGATGGCCTGGCCAACGGTGGAGTAGCGCGTCATAGCAAAGTGTGCTAAGCAGAGCTGCTAGCAGCAGGAGGCGGGAGGTGGTCCCGGCGGTGCTGGAGGAAGAAGACGAGAGATTGAAGATGGATGCCGGTCGTTGGATGTAAATCCAACGGCTAACATGTCAGAATCATTTGTTGACTAAATTGACAACGACTTGCGTTGGCTTCGACCTATTGGCCCACATTTCAGCCTCCAAAAATGTGGCACGTATTCAACCCATTTTTTCAGAATTTACAGTCTTTTTTTTGCACGGTAGAATTTACAGTCAATTTGATCTTTTTTTTGAATTACAGACATTAGCTGGGCTGGGTGAACAAATAATGTTGCGTCCATGCGGCCCATTTATTTTATTTCCTAAAAAATTACAGGCCATTTGCACTTTCTTGAAATACACGATTTTGCTGGGCTGATTCTAATTATAATGTTGGGTTGGGCCAGCAATGTTATCAAAATATAAAAAGGGGCTGAGCATTTTGTTATAAATATATTTAAATAATAAGTGATATTATTACATTTGTCCTTAAATCTTACCAAGCTTTTGTACACAATCACTAGGATTTTCGTGCCAAAACAATCCACGATTTTATTTGTTAAGAAATTATTTTTATAAGTTAATAAGATGTGGGATAAATATATGTTGAAAATAAAAATAATATATAATAACATATAAAATAATTTAAATATGTATAATATAGTTAGAAGGGAAACATAAGTTGGACCTGGCGTTCCTATTCTTATATAGAAAAATAGAACAGACCTCTGCGTTTTCTTCAAAAAAATACATAAATTGGACTGCCAAAAATAAAACCTCGGATGGGAGGTCCATAGGCCGGTCGATACATGACGACCCTAAGAAAATACAAACAGGCCTATGGACCTCCCATCCGAGGTCGTGGGTTGCGCATGTTAAAAATGAAAGCCTAGACGGGGCAGCCCAAAACCACGTCCAACACTTGCCAAAACTTTGTCCCTCGTTTTCTCTGTGTTTCGCACACTCGACATTGTGTGGGCATTTTGACTGTGCATCATATGAAGATGTGCTATGCATGAATGTTGATCAGCATGATGTTAACTGGCTGGTAGTTCCATTTTCGACCATGAATAAAACTTCCAACATGATGTTAACCCTGTTTGAAAAGGCCGTGTTAATATAAATGCTCTGCCTCTGAAAGTTGCAGTTTCTTATCTGAAACTGAACTTGCAGTTTCTTATCTGAAACTGAAACTTGCAGTTTCTTCTCTGAGAATCACATTGTCTGCACTTTTATACTCCTATGAAACTACATTTTTTAAGTGCTAAAAATAGATCTCTAGAATTCATAAAATACTTCATATGCTCAATACTGCAAATCTGAAATTCAAAAGACATTCATATCTTAAATTACTCTAAAAATACACAACACAAAACACAATTCACAACCTGGAAATACTAACAACCCTAAGCTCCTCCTGACAATTCACAACCTGCCCGACTATTGGGCTGGGGGGCAGCCCCCTCCTATTCCTCGGCGGCAGACAGCCGCCCCGTGAGACGATGTGAACGGCGAGGGAGACGATGGCGGGGAAGCGTTGTCGGGCCAACTGCTTTTCTCCTCTTGCAGTTGGGTTCGGTCGACGAAGACTCCACCGGCTCGCTCTGGCAGGACACCCTCACAAACGGCCCCCTGTAGATGCTCGATCCTTCAATCTCTGGTGGATGCTCCATCTGGGATCGATACTCCCACCACCGCTCCCTCACGATCGGATTCGGTGAATCTGTTTGCTCCATGGCCCAGAGGAGCAACTCTATGTACTCCGGCGCGACTCCCTCCGGGAGTATCGCCGCCTTTTCGCTCTGTTGCAGATATTTGGCCATGGATGTTGCCGTCGCCGCTAGTTGGTCCTTGTTGTCAAACCAAGACTGTATCTCCAACATTCTAGCTAGCTTCACAGGGTCGCCGTCTACGATCCTCACGTATCGGTTGTACTCCTCCATCGATCTACTTCTCCACAGCACCTTCACTCGCCGGCGGTGGTTTTTGAATGGAAGAGGAGAGGAGCAGCGCTGGTTTTGGATTAGAACGGGAAAGGAGCGACGCTGGTTTTGGACTGGAGCAGGAGAGGAGGGGTGGTGGTTTTGAAATGGAAGAGGAGAGGAGCAGCGCTGCATTTAGATTGGAACAGGAGAGGAGCGGCGGTGGTTTAAGAGGAGAAGAGCGGAAGAGCGGCGCTGGTCTTGGAAGTATTTTTTTGTTGTTTTGCGTATTTTGGGTCAAAGTTTGACCACGTACTGTATTTGACAAGCAAAATGTGAATGCATGTCACCAAAAATTGTATCATTTGGTTCGTATCTGAATGTACTTTCAAATTATATTATTTTTGCAACGTATAACATATATTTTATGTGCGAAAATCATGGTCAATTATGACCCAGAATAAAAGGGAGACTAGTTAATGTGGGGTCGCTTTCTTAATTGAAGGGTAAATTGATTTTGATTTTGATCCAGTCACAGCGCGCCGGCCCTCTCGTCCAATCCTAAATTGATGCTGCACGCTACTCTCCCTCTTCTCCATTGCAAAACCACCTCCTCTCCTCTCCATCATCTCCATTCCAAAACCACCGTCTCGCCTCTCCCTCTTCTGATCTTCTCCATTGCAAAACCACCTCCTCTCCTCTCCATAATCTCCATTCCAAAACCACCGTCTCGCCTCTCCCTCTTCTGATCTTCTCCATTGCAAAACTACCATCTCGCCTCTCCCTCTTCTCTATTTCAAGACCACCGTCTCTCCTCCCATCTTCCAAAGCTAGCACCGGACCACTCAGAAGGACATCTATGGAGAGGATGCAGCAGCGAATCAGGCAGATCGCCGGCGGCGACCAGGCAAAGTTAGACAGGTTGAAGGAGATCCTTAGTTGGTTTGACAATGAGTGGGAGATTTCGAGGACGGTGCGGGCCATGTGGCAATGTATGCGAAAGAGCGAGACGGCGGCGATGAGGGCAGCGATGTACATGTACTCCTCGGCGGCAGTCACGCCGCAGTCCTCCGAGTTCATCGAGTATCTCCTCTGGGCGATGGAGCAGACAGATTCGCCCGAGGCGACAGTCAGGCGGAGGTGGTGGGCGTACAGGTCGAAGGTCGAGCACCCAGAGGATAACGAATCGATCAAGTATGGTGTGTCGTTCGTGAGGGTGCAGAGCCAGCCGGAGCCACATGAGTATTCGTTCTCCCACCGCAAGAGGAGGCCGGATGGCGCGACGTCGCTTCCCCGCCGTTCTCCATGGTTCCCTCGACGCTCGCCTCGTTTCAACGGCGGTGGTAGGGTTTAAGGTAAGCTTCGCACTAACCTAATCTTCCACCTGCTCATGCTTACAATCAGTGTGACAGCTAATGAAAATCATGCTTACAATCAGTCTCCGAGTACTACGCCAATCACCCTAAAATAGCTCTGGATCTTTGGGTCAAAGTTGTGACACAGTGTACAAATAAAGAAAAATAGATTGGTGCTTCTTTCAGAAAAGAGTACTCCCTAGAAAACTGCCAATATAAGCTACTAGTATTTGGTTAGATGATTTGCTGCCGAGAAAGATCCGTCCACAGAGAACGCCACACATCCCACTGGTGGTGGTGGATGCCAATGCGTGCATGCAGCATGGTTGGTGTCGGTAATTTTTACTTGGCACACCTCGCACTCTGCATATATGCCGGTTCCATACGTACATTTGTGCAGTTCCACCAAAATGCAGTTGAATAACCCTGTTTGCATAGATAATGAAAAAGCGTGATTACATTATAGTGGCACTAGTTGATGAAACACACAAAATAAATAGAAGAAAATATTGCAATAGTATCATAGTATGCCATGCTGTGAGGGCGAGATGGGCCCTGCGACGCCTCATACGGCACGCCTCATACTGGACATCGTCCCAAGTCTCCCAGATACACCTTCTGCCAGTGATGAACATCAGTGTACAGCGGTAGTACAAGGAGGCGCCTTGAGACATTCAAATCTCTATTTTTGTACATATCAACTAAAATTAAGCACCCCAGTTTGCAGAAACGCTTAAACATTAACAATGGGACTAGTTGATGAAACATACATTAACAAAGAGAAGCACTTTCTTTATCTACATTGGAAATGAAATGATAGAGATGACACTCGCTCTATTTTAACTGTATTATTACTTCATTTTATCAGTGACACTAGGGTCGAGCAGGTGGCAAACGAGGTGTACCATGCGTCGCAAGGATGGAGGCCGGGGGTGCTTAGACTAGGATGCTAAAGCTGGCTCTTTCAGTCACCAACATGGATGATTCAATTCATGGGACCTTTTGGTGCAGTTCACCTAAAATGAAGCAATGTCCCGTGAGCTAGCAGCTTCTTCTTCAATTTTTTTTAAGAAAAGGGCTCCAACCCCGGTTCCATTTCCATCAGAAAACGAAACCCACAGAGCTTCTTCTTCATTAGTTGCAATAAAATTGAGCAACATCAAGGTTGGTTGTGAAGCTCCTGGAATGCTCAACTATAATTTGGATATCATTTGTGCAGTTCAACTAAGATCAAGCGTGAAATGTATATCTCTGTTTGCACAAAAAAGGTGGAAAGGAGGGTGACTAACAAGTGATGAAACATGCATCAAATGAAAAGAAGCATGTTCCTTATCTGAATGGCAATCCTACAAGGACAGTAGCAATTTCTAAAGCACTGGCATTGCTAGATATTAGTGTGGGCATTAGGATTAACTATGACAACCGTTAAATACGACATTACCTTGGGCACGGGAGAGTAGGCGGACCAGGACAGTTGCATTTCTAACGAAAAGAACCAACTTATCTTAATGGGAAATTTTACCAGGACATGTAAAGAAGTGCCATTGATTCATATTACTGGAGGCATTACATTGAAAACAACATTGGTTTAACGTGTCCTTACTTTTAACAGTGCGACTGCTACATTTTACCAGTGGCATTACATAAGAGTGGCTCGGGGCAACAAACATCAGAACAGGATATCTGGGTTGGTCCCATTTTTGTTCGGTATAGCCACCTTATACTGTGTGAGGCTAGAAAATCTAGTGCTGGACTTACTCTGTTGACTTGTCCCCCAGTCCCCACTTTATTTCCTTTTTCAACCAATAGATCGGGTTTATATTGAGTTTGTACTGCGTTTCCCTTTATTTCCCTATTAAACCTAGAGACCAGTTGGATAGCCAGTCTCTGCTACTTTTCGCCCCCATTATTTCCTCTTTCGACCAAGTCCTAGATTCAGGTAACAAATCCTCCCCCACCCCCACCCCCTTTCTTCCTTGTTTGAACCAAGTAGTACTAGATTCGAGTGCATGAACTAGTTTTACCTCTTAAACTAAAAAAATTAGGTGGTTTTCGAACAGCCGATCGATCCTATCTACGAGGGGCCCTGAGAAATAGTAAAAGATACAAATGCAGTGACGTCAGGAGCTCGGGAAGTAGAGCAAGGCCGGTTTCGAAGGAAGTTATACCTGATGGTCGCCGGGATGTCGCTAGGTGGGCGGCGGGAGGCCGGATCTGCCCACACTACGGCAGCGAGGAAGAAGGGGTCGGAGGCCCTCCCTCGCCAGCGGTGCTTGGGTGAGAACGGCAAGGCAGGCTGATCGGGACGCGCCCAGCAGCGAGTAAGAGCCGTCGCCGAGGACGACCGCGTGAACGTTGCACCTTCTCACCTTCCCTGGCGGAGAGGATCCGACTGGATCTGTGACCAGCGGTGAGCAGAGAGAGTGAGAGAGAGTGTGGCCACCGCTGTGGTGTTTAGATCTGGAGAGGCCGAGACAGTGTGAAGAGAGCAACACTAGCAAGCAAGCGCGGAGGCTCCTGCCTATATAGTGGAGTAGTACTAGTTTTCTTTTGTCTACCGGAGCCGGCATGATCTCGTCAATGACTGTCGAGAAGTCTTCATGCACGTGGCCCGGAGGCGCAGTTGTCGTCATTTTGATCTGAAGCGCCGGATTATAACATATAACACGAAAAAATGCCACATGACAAGAAATCATAACCTCACTGCCCAAAGGAGACAACATGAATCCCGACGGACAAACTAGACGAGGAACAAAGCTCAAATTAAAGATAAACTCGTAGAAAAGGGGTCCATCGATAGATGTCCTAATTAACATAGCCGGCTTGACCTAGATGGCAGCCGAGTAGTCACTGTTCGTGCATGTGCCCCCAATGACTAGCCCAACTCAGTTGTCGCTGTTTAACCCTCGCAATGATCCGAAGCACATGACACCTAATTTTGCGAGATGACAAGAAACCTTTTTTTAGATTTCTCACCACAACTACAGCCATGTACAACATAGCCTGCACGATATGTAGACGATAGCCAATCCAGGCGTGTCTGCTGGAGTCTGGTCACATGCATGGACGAACTGATCTTCCGTGTCTTGCAGGGATCGTCCAGGCACCAACGTAGTACAACACTTCTCTAGTACTATCGCTCGTCTCCCTCTTCTATTAAGTCACCCGACTTGCGAGGCCGGGGAGTGTGCCTATGGTCGGTTCTCAATTGCCGTCCCACATATGTGTGTAAACGCAATATGACGCGTGTTCCATTCAGAGAGCAGCGTGCCAGACCGACTGACTGTCTGGGGTGCGACGCGAACGCGACGGGCGTGCTGTATACTTCGTACATGTGTACCGCCGTTTTCTAGACGCTTTGCTCCATGGCGCGGGCGCAATCCATGGATACAAAATTAGTATACTGTATACTATTTAAAAGTCGAGGGCGGGGCTTTTCCTGCGAGGTAGGCGGCGGGGCAGTTCCGCCTAGTCGGTTCGACAGAGACGCGAGAAGACGAGGGAGTAGGGCTGTGTGATTTGACATCGAGTTACTGCTCGACAGGTGGGGCCCCGTGATTTGACTTTCCATTATCATTTTAACTGCGGTACTACGACCGGCGTGAGTCTCCCGATTCCTGACCACCTCCATACAGGTGCCTCTCCCAATGCTCTACCATGTAGTAGAGGCTGGCTCTTGCATGAGAGCCCACTTCTCCACTTTTTCCTTGCCTCTCTTTCCTCCACATATGCAAAAATGCCATGTAAAGCGCACTATTCTACTTACTTTTACTTGCTCCTACAGGTGCTTAAGCTTGCCACATAGGCATAAAGTCTGATGTGGCAAGTTAATCAAGAAGAGAGAGACTAGTTTGGTGACCCAAGGAAGAAACAGTGCTAAGCGCGTGTACCTAGGTGAAAAGACAATTTTGAGTCTATAGCTAATTAAATGAAGCAAACTTAGCAACACCATTTCATTGGAAGAGGTCACTCCTTGGCAAATGCAAAAAATACTAGTACTCCCTGTGTCCCATAATATAAGAACGTTTTTGGCACTACACTAGTGTCAAAAACATTCTTATATTATGGGACGGAGGGAGTACGAAGAAAGAGATAGAGAGGAGTAAAAAAATACACTTATAGACAACCTTGTTGTAGTATGAGTGACTAAGTGATGACTATGTATGACATGCCAACATCAGATAGCCTAACGCACCGTGTTAAATCTCCAAGGGCGCGACCGCGCGAGCGACGCGACGGTCGTGGTAGGCGCGACCATGATACGGGCTGCTGGCAGCCCTTGGATCTGAGATCAAACGGTCGCATACTAAGTTGCTGAAAATTTTGCAGAATAACCCTCCAGGATAGGATATTCACCCATAGGTCTAGAATCATGCCATGCAACCGTTCGATCTCAGATCCAAGGGCTCTCAGAAGCCCGTATCATGGGAGAATGGAAAGCCACTACCCTGCCGTTCGCACGCTGGCAGTTCGCTCCTACTCGTCCCCGCACGTCCTTCAATACTACGGCGGTTCGCTCCTAGTCGTCCCGTCCATTCACATTACGGCAGTTCCACTAATCCTAACCCTCCTCCCAAATCCATGGCGTCCCAAATCTCCACGATCGGCGGTGAGTACAAGGTTAGAACCATCACCGGCGATGAGTTCGACGTCATCTACACCCGTTCTTCCGCGACGGTGAAAGGATGCCTTTCTCGCTTCAGACGCATGTTCGAAGACTCAGATGATGAGTGGGTCGCTGGGCTAGATGTTGAGTACACCACAGTCCTGGGATGAGAGAAGGATCTAAAGGACGAAGAAAGGAAGAAGCCCGCCGTGATCCAGGTTTGCGTGCATGACTTATGCTTGGTCTACCACATATGCCATGCCGACGTTGAGTGCCAGGATTTTAAGGACTTCCTCGAGAGCAACCTAGTCAAATTCGTTACTGTAGACTTTGGTAACGACAAAGAAGTCCTGCGTCGGATAGGCCTCGTTGTAGGCAACACCTTCGACCTCCAGAAGAATCGGCTAGTGTCCTCTCGTTAGCCTTCAATGCTAACCGTGGCAGGAGCCATGGTTCATCCTTCGTATGGTAAACTGGAGAAACCTCCATACATGTTTCATCGTCATGCATGGCAGCGGAATGTACTAGATATAGACCACATCCACTACGCTGCAATGGATGGCTACCTTTGCTTCAATATCTACAAGGGTTCGATGAAGAGCAACAGCCAAGTGTGCGGTTCAAGCAAAGAAGTATCGGCCAAGAGGAAGAGGGACAAGGACGAAGTCGAGGACTCCGAGTAAGGTGGCAGTGTCGTTGCTCATGGTGGTTCTAATGCAGTGTCTACCGGAATAGTTGCAAAGTTTAATTTCAGGTGTGCTTAATTTAATTTGAGGGGTATGTTGTGCTGAGCCCCCAGCAGAACTATGTTATGTTTCTTCTCGTTACTTTAACTCTTCAGTACGTACATACTAGTATTTCTTACATTTCATCTTTTAGTTGGTATAGTACTACCACTCGTTTCTTCACATTATATACGTACAATATATATGGCCAACATCATATAGCCAGTAGTTTAGTTGTCAAAGAATTTCAGGGTGCTTAGTTTTGTCAAAGAATTCCAGGATGCTTAGAGGGTGCTTGGATCCAAGGGACTTATTTTAGTCTGACTAAAAATAGTCTCTTTAAGAGGCTAAAGTTCCAAGCACCCCTGACTAAAGAGGGGCTAAAACTAGTCTTGAGACTAAATTTTTTTAGTCAGGGGTACCCCTACTAAAATGTGGATTAGTCCTCTCTCTACTCATTTAACTCCTCTCCTTTAACACAGGCGAGTTCTGGATTGGAGGGTTTGGAGGATAATAAATGCTCATTAACTTGATTTTAGCCTTTTTAGTATTTGGATCCAAGCATGGGTGAGGCTAGCATGTTTTAGTCCCACTACTTTTAGTGATGGGACTAAAACTTATCCAAGCACCCTCTTAGTTTTATTTGAGGGGTGGGTTGTGCTGGACACCATTATTGTGACTAGCCTTTTTAATAGTACTATATGCATAATTTGGCGACGAGCGCTCTCTATATGTACCACCTTTTTTTTAATTTCAAGTTTTGCTCCATGGCGCAATCCATCGATACTACTGCTGTACAAAAGTATACATTTTTTAAAAGGCTAGAGGGCGGGGCAGTCTAGCTTGGTCGGTTTCACGAGAGGCGAGGGCCTTTGTGATTTGACGGCTCATTACTGCTGGAAGGCGGGGCCTTGTGATTTGACTGCTCTTATAAATGCGCCGACGACCTGATCGAGGAGGAGCAAAGAACCATGCGGTATACTCAAGTTTTCCACTGGAGTAGTACTGCGACGGAGGAGCATGAAACATGGCAGCCCAGTGCCATATGGCGATAAAAAATGATCTAATTTGCTAGTCATCTCATTGTTAGCATTGTTCTATTCATTCCCTAAAAAAACCATTGTTCTATTCATGCCTCGCAGAGAACGTGACACGTGCGGCGAAACACCCGAAGCAAAAGATGAAACACAGGAGCAAAAGAAGAAGGAAGATTATCACCCCAAATGATCTAATTAGCCGCGGAGTCGTAACTGCTTCTTCATCGCCTCCACGACCTCCATCTCCTTGCGCGTCTCCTCCGCCATCTTCTTCATTCTGTCCATGACGCGGGATTTCTCGACGCGAGCCTTCATCATCTGTTCCACGGCCGCATTACGTACCTTGACAGCAGCCGGGTGCTTGATGCGGAGCTTCGCCAACTCCTCCTTCTGTTCCGTGACGAGGGCCTACAGCATCTTCATCGAGGAACTGCTATTCTCATGCAGCTTCTTCCAAGCCGGCGTTCTTCTCCTTCAACAGGTCGATCTCGTGGCAGAGCTTTGCCTTGTCCTCCTGAAGTCGCAGGATTTCGCCGGTCGCCTTCTTCTCCGAGGCAATGCTCTTCTTCAGCAGCATCACCAAGCCGGCGGTCAACTCCCCCTGCTGATTGAGCTCAGCGGGCATGTCGTCGAGGCTCTCCTTCAGCAACTCCATCAAGCCTTGGATGAACTCCTTCTGCTTATTGAGCTGATCGGGCATGCCGTCGAGGGATAACGACTCCAGCTCCGCCGGCTCGGCATGTTCGCCTCCGCGGCTAGGGCGCTCCTGGGAGCCATCGCCTGCCCGTGAGAGATCTATCGAGGTCTCTACGTGGCGGCGAGCCCTCTCTTTTTTTCCGCAGCCTTGGTTGCCGCTCCCTTGTTACGAGTAGTTCTCGACCTAGAGCTCTGCTCACCGGCCATGGCAACGACGGACGAAGAAGAAGCACTTATGAGGAGGAAAGGTAGAGTAATTTTCGGTTAGGTAGTTCCCCTTTTTATAACCTAAGTACTAGCACTAGTACTAATACCTGCATAGTGGGAACACGTTCAGGTTTGGTATGTACTAGTAGGTGTGAGCAGGCTTTCGAATGTGATGGGAACAAGGTAAAGATTAATTGATGGTTTTGGTTTTGAGGCCCGAAACGGCTCCCGATGAGTTTAGCGGAACATAAATTTCAAGTACTACACTGCTCAAATGCGTAAATATTATGTTACTGTCAAAAATTGGCACAAAATACGAAGGAGACCAATGGAAGTACTACTAGCAATCCACGATTTAACTACTCGCATGCGCACAGTGGAGTAATAATGTCTTTCTTCCGCCCTCACGTCCACTCAATTTGCATGCGCTGTATTAATTGACCATCAATGAAGTGAATGACTTTACACACGTCAAATTATCACATGGGGTGGATCTTGGTACAAAATTGCGTCAGCCCGTGTACCCGCGTGTGCGTGCGAGGGAATGAGTGCGTGCGTGGCGTGCGTGCACATCTTCGCTTCATGCATGTACCGCCAGTATGGCTCAGGGAGGACGAGTACATTCTTCTGGAACCAGCAGCACGTCACTGTGATCAATCCATGCAAGGAGGTCGCGACAACGCCTCCACATGTGCCACGTGGCTTCATGAACTGTAAGAGAGACACTGTGTAGCGTGCCATTGGTATTCTAATTTACGTGTTTTGCACATACTCGAAGTACTAGTAAGGTACACGTGCATTGCACACATCAGATTTTGCAACCAAATTATGAATAAATACCACACTATAGCATGTAAGCTCTAAGTCATATATGCCTGATGTAGCCCTTCGTTTAATTCTTATAGTTCATCTCATTCAAAATCAATTAGTTTTTATAAAAAAGCTAAGAACGCGGGAATAGGAAAAACATGGGATTATAGTGGAATGTCGTCTTGAATCCTACAGGATTGTACGAGTGTTTGATTGTGCATAGAAAAAACGCAGAATTCTTTCAAAGAGGTTTGAGTGGATGGGATGTTTCCTACGAAATCTAGTGCAAATGAATCATATGGAAAAAATCCTATGGTTTACAATCCTACGAATCAAACAACCAAGATAGGAAAAATTCCTAATGATTAGAATCCTCCAAAATTCCTTTGAGAATCCTTTGAATCAAAGAAGCCCTTAATCTATTTTGTGATTCATGGAATTGTGCGTTGTAAAGCATAAAGTAAAAACAAATAATGGCGACTAGAAAAAAAGTTTGGGCAGTTATGATACGGAAGATTCTAGAACAAAAGAGAACCACTGTTGTTTTGAGGTTTGTGCATTATGCTTAAGTTCAACCATGGAGTCTGCTAGATTGTACTTGTGGAAAAGTCCGGTGGGGGGCTAGAAGATGGTGCGAGGGGCCGAGTGGAGGGAGACTATGAAGGAATGCACAAGTGCGAGATCGATATTTAGAGAGAGGGGGCGAACACGTGCGCCGTTGCGCGCAGTGGCGGAGCCATGAAAAATAAATGAGCTAGGGGGCCAAACATTGCTAATACTTTACGTGGAGGGTCAATTCATGAACTTAAACCATTTTTAGCAGCAATTGTCTAATGATCACATTCATATTAGCCTCGATATATAGTGATGTTAGGGGGGAGGGGGGCAGGGCCCTTACTGCCCCTGTCTTCGCCATTGTGCACGCGTCTGAGAGATGAAGCGGAAGGCATGGATGATGAGAGGGGGACATTGGATATATAATTAATGTGGGTGTATTAGCTATATATGTTAATCCTATATAGAGAGGTATAGATTGATCGATGTGGACGTGGGAAAGAGGGTGAGACCTCATTGGATATATCGATTGATCGGTTTGTGTGGAAAACTATGAAAGACCTAGCTATATACACACATACATAGAGGAACATCGATCGTTGCGCATGCACGCGTGAGAGATAAAGAATGCCCGATATGATGGAGAGGGGGATGTGTGTGGGTGTGTGCCTTCATGGGAGACCGACCTGAAGAAAAAGATTGCATGCGTGCAATGGATAATGCCGACTGGTAGTGTGTGTGCATGCATGCACGAGAGAAAGTTAGTGGTACAATTATAAAGAGAAGACTACTGTGTGGGTGTAAAAGAACAGGTGAGCTCATAATCAATGTAAAGTTGAATTCAAATATTTGAATAAGAGATCCTGATGTTTGAAACCCATGCATGCATGAATATAACGGAGATCTGCGCGGCGTGGTTTGGAAACGAGCATGTTGTAATGTATACACATTGAACAAGGTCAGACTGATTTGAATTTGAGATACCGATGGCAGACATCATTTCGCCACGTCGCATCCGTGCATGGACACACTATTCTAATTGGAGATGATGGCCGGCTTTCGCATCACATATCTATATCTATACCCATATATATATATTATATTTTTTTTATATTGTGTGCGTGTAACTTTAACTTTGAAAGATGGTCGTTGGATAAGGCGAATCCGATGGTCCAAAGATGGCAAATTTGAGCACTACTGGCTGTTGGATATCATCTAGATTCCACCAGATTTCGCCACATGTATAATCTAGAAGACACCATGGTTGAACTTAAGCATAATGCACAAACATCAAAACACAAGCACTTCTTATTTGTTCTAGAATCTTCCGTATCAGAATTGCCCAAATGTTTTTCTACATGATTTGCCCTTATTTGTTTTTACTTTATGTCTTACGACGCACAATTCCATGAATCTTAAAATAGATTAGCTTTCTTATAAAAACTAGATGATTTTGAATGAAATGAACTATAAGAATTAAACGAACATCTACATCATGCATATATGACTCAAAGCTTGCATGCTATAATGTGGTATTTATTCATAATTTGGTTGCCAAATCTCATGCGTGCAATGCACGTGTACCTTACTCTAGTCTAAATGGTGTTTGTGTGTGTGTTGTGCGTGTTGAGGTGCAAATTGTCTTTTTTTGGGTACGCGTTAAGCTTGTTCTTCCGAAATTTCAAGCCGCGCCTTGTTATGCCGAAAATTCAAGCTAGCGTCTCTGTCTATCGTGCTGCGAAACTCCTGCCTCTTCAACCCGCGCCTTGTTAGCCCGAAATAGTTAAGATATATCTTTGTCTCGTTGTGCTCCAACAACTCCCTCCATCTCAACCCGCGCCTTGCTATTCCGAAATTACAACGCGCGCAAAAACTCCCACCTCCTGTGAAATCCCGACACGCGAAATGCCCGTGTTCCCCTGAACCGAAAGAACCGCCTCAAATCGGTGGGGGTACTTTCGTAACTTACCCCACATTTCAGACAAGCGCGTCTCTAAGCCATGGTTCCCCACTGCCATCCCATCCACCCACCCATTCGTACACCGAGGCCGCGAAAACCCGCGACGAAACCCCACACCCTGCTCCGTCCGCCACCCAGCCGGAGCCTCTTCCCCGACGACGTCGTCCACAACAACACCTCGACGTCCCTCATCCACCGTACCGGATGAGGATCCGTCGTCGATCTCATCGTCCCGCCGGTTCAGCCACCCCGTCCTCCACCTCCAAGGAGCTGCCCCGACGTTCCCCTCGTATTTCGCGCCACCTCCATTCCCACACCGCCGTCTTCACCTGCACCACCGGAAGAGCATCATCATCACCGTTTCCTCGGATGAAGCTGCGGCCTAATCGGCGCCACCAAAGAGGTTGTACACTAATCGCTGCATTTTCTTCTTGATTCGATCTCACGGTGCTGCCGGCGCTCGGTCCCGAGCCGACACGGCACGGCTCCATCCACGGCGGCGTCGCCGGCCACTTCCTCCACGGCGTCGCTCCCTCGGCGACGACGTCCACATCAGTAGGAGCTGCTGCTGATTTAGCTCTCACTCGCGCTGTTGCTCTGCTCTTGCTCTCGGTCCCCTGCCTGGTCTGCTCTTGCTATTGCTCTTGCTCGCGCTGCTGCTCTCGCTCTTGCTTGCGACGCTGCTCCGATTTAGCTACACTTCAGTCAACTGAATCGACTTTTGGGTCAGTCGATTTTCAGGGGGTGGGGGGGGGGGCTCGCCGGGGTGAAGGAAGAACCAGCCGCAATGGGGAGGGGGGCTCGCTGGAGAGGTACCCCACTATCTATCTTAGGGTTCATGATGGGGGCGGTGGTCGCCGGCGGTGGCGGGGCGGTGGCGTGGGGATCGTCGGAGAAAAAGCTCGGCACGGGGGGGCCTAGAGGGATGGCCGGGGCGGCGGCGGACCGGCGGTAGGGAGTGTTTTTGGGGCGGGCGGGGCGGCGCATCGCTGGCCGCGGGCGGCGGGGGGCTGCTGTTTGGCCGGTGGTGGCTGGCGGCTCAGGGGGGTGGAGGTTGAAGATGAACCGCAGGCCCTTGATTTCGTATCCAACGGCTGCAAAATCGACTGACCAGAGATGAAAAAGTCAGTCGACCGACGTGTAGCCTCACCTTGCTAGTGCGTTCAGTTTCGACAGCAAAATTCAGTTTCGATAGTTAAGTTCAGTTTCGACAGTTAAATTCAGTTTCGACAGTTAAGTTCAGAGATGTGCGGCTGATGTATTTTACATCTAGCACTTTGTGGTTATGTATTTTACGTCATGTATTGGAGATGCTATTGGAATTCCACTCAGGTTAACGTTGTTCGTTGTCTCTCTTGTCCTGCTTTAGCCTCGGCGTCGTACAACTCACCGGAGCTGCTCCAACGACGAAACCCTCCATCACAGCGGAGCAGTACCTCGGGCTCCAACTCCAGATGCCTAAGATCTTCTTCCCCTCCTCCGACAGCCAAGTCAGCCGGGGCATCCTCACCGGCCAACCCAATCACGCTGAGATCGACATGGCTTCGCCAAAGAGGTTGTACACTTGTTGCATCTCTTTTTTACTCTACATGTTATATATATTGTCCACTGAGCACTCGTAGTAACGGGAAATACGATTAATTTATCCTACTATATGACAAGCAGTGAGGTACCAGGCAACTTAGCTATCCGTGATGGACTCTCTTGAATGCCATCATTATTTATCTCTGCGCGTTTGAGCTGTGCATTTGTTGATGGGCCTTGGAGTTGAGCTAGTATGGCAGTGGCCTGGGTCCAAAGTAATAGAAGTAGCACAAAAACATTTTTTTAGTGTAGGATTTTCCTTGCTCAAGCCTGCCTACTAGAATCGCCAGTGCTTGAAAGGAAAAGTGAATGAAAAACATCGGAATTGGAAAGTTTCCTATGGTACTACTTTTCATGAATTTGGTGCAAAGGAATGGAGCAAAGGAAAACTGTAGGATTTGTTCCTTTAGTGTCTCCTTGAAAGAAAAACCGTAGGAATTCTAATTTCCACTTCTCCTCCTTTTCATATTCCTATTCATCAAGCACAAGACTAAGAGATAGTAGCATAATAGCATTATAACCGTACATTTTCTTGTGGTTTGACTTAATCTCACCATGCTTTTTTGCATCCTGTGATCTTCCAATTGTTGTGAATCAAACACCCAGATTGGCAGAAATCCTATGTTTTTAAATTCTCTGTTTTGCACGTGCATTCCTATCCTATTCCTGTCTATTTCCTATCCCTGCATTGTTAGAATCCTCAAATTCAAACAAGCCCTTACTCAATTACTTCTGTTACAGATATGTGTCAAAGAAAACCTTGTGTGGTTTGTCCTGCTCCTGCGGCGCTGTGTTCCACCCCAGCTCAGCTGCTCCAACGACGGAAGGGTTCACCACAGCAGGGATCCGCTCTCCAGACTGTCTTTCGCCGCCTCAGATCTTCTTCCTCGCCGCCGGCAGCCACGGCAACTGCATTACCATCATCAACTGAGCAGATGACCTTGAGGACTACACGGGTCTGCAAGAGAGGCCGCACTCTTCCGTGTCTGCTTACGTTATGCGTCGCTTAATATGATGACATGCTACATTATCGTCGTGTTCACCTATTAGACTCCGAGTCAGGTCCAAACTAATGCTGGAACTTGAGTTTTTAAATGGTTGTGGGGTACATATTGGGGGCAGCAATCAGTACTATCTATCTACTATCTGGTTAATCTCCGGTGTCTACTATGAGTTTCATGTTGGGTGCAAACAAACATTAAAGGAGCCATTATCTGTATTTTTTAACTAAAGCTACTATCTGCCTGTGGTTTTGGGTCTATCCACAGTTTGCTACCATCACTCTGGATTTGTGCATGCACTCCTTACATAATCTCACTATGTTTTATTCCTATGCATGCCAGTTATTGTACACAATGGAACTGATCATGTAGAGCAAAAGAGACGAGCCTTGCGTGGCAATAAAATTTCATGCAGATGTCGTTCCATGGTGGGCGCAAAGGCAGGCCCCCTCCACCCATTTCGGATCGTAATCAAGAGGAAGATAACTGTTCTAAGGTGGATTCAGAAGGAGAAGACCACTCCTATTTACCCTATGAGGTCTTCGCTCTAACTTGGCATGCTGATGTTGGTAATATCATGCATATGGTGCCTTGCATTGCTTACTGTATACATTAAAGATGTCATTTGCTTAATTTAGACATGCTTTGTGTCAATGCCATCTGTTTAGTTTCTTTATCATATATGTGAATCATGCAATGCCATCTTGTCTAGCCAGGCATCATATATGTGAATTTTGCAATGCCACCCTGGTTAGCCAGTCATCTTATATGTGAATTATATCATGCCATCATTTTTTTATTACGTGTTAAATTTGTCAACAATTTTAGTACATTCAATTACTCTTCCTGTGCATCAGCCATTCGGCACGGTCATGGAAAAATCTGGAGTGGAAACAAGGTCTTCAGAGCTGACAATGCTATCTGACAAAGCGCATGTCTTGCTGGTTACCGATAGCTCCTCAGAGGAGGATTCAGAGACAGATGACCAGTCATATTCCCCCCGAGGTGCATGCCCTAACTTGGCAGGCTTATGTTGCTCATCTCGTGCGTATGGTATCTTGCATTGCTATGTCATTTGCTTAGTTTAGACATGCTTTGTGTGAATGCCACCTGTTTAGTGTCTAATTACCATATATGTGAATTATGCAATGCCATCTTGTTGCAAGACATTATATATGTGAATTATGCAATGTTATATTGTTGCAAGGCATTATGTATGTGAATTATGCAATGCCATGCTGTTTAGGCAAGCGTCATATATGTGAATTATATCATGCCGTCCTTTTTTGTATTTCTCATTGCTTTTGTCGACAATGTTTGTATATTCAACTGCTCTTCCTTTGCATCAGCCATTTGAATTGGTGATGGAGAAATCTGGAGTGAAAACAAGGTCTTCAGAGCAGACAATGCTACCTGCTGAAGTAGATATCTTGCTGGTTACAGATAGCTCTTCAGAGGAGGATTCAGAGGCAGATGACCAGTCCTATTATCCCCCTGAGGTGTATGCTCAAACTTGGCAGGGTTATATTACTCATATAATGCATATGTTGTATTGCAATGCTTAGTTTTTACATCATATACACAATATTGAATGCCATCTCCTTAGTTGACACATCATATATGCGATTGCCCTCTGCTCACTTCCTTAGTATATAAATCATATATTTGAATTATGTCATGCCATGATGTTTACATAAACAGCATGTATCTGAATTATGGCATGGAAACCCATTTTCTAAAGACATAATATAGTTATATCATCTCATCCTGTTTACATAGTCATCATATTTTAAATTATGTCATTCTATCCGTGAATTATATCATGCCATCATGTTTCCATCGACGACATGTTTGTGATTTATGGCATGCCAACCACTTTAATAGACACATCGTATAGTTATATCATGTCATCCTGTTTACATAGTCATCATATTTTGAAGTATGTCATTCTATCCTGTTTAGTTAGCCATCATACATGTGAAATTGTGTCATGCTATCCTGTTTAATTAGCCATCATATATGTGAAATTATGTCCTGCTATTCTGTTTGCTTAGTCAACATAAATGTGAATTATTTCATGCCCTGTTTTCTTCCCTACTATCCATTGCACCTGTCTATCTTACAATGTCTGTACATTCAATTACTTTTCTTGTTTATCAGCCATTTCAATTGGAGGGAGTGATGGCAGTATCTGTGGGAGTAAAAACACGGTCTTCAGAAAAGATCGTGCTACCTGTCGATGCGGATAGAACCACGGTTGTACTTGCCCAAGAACCAGCCCCACCACACATAACCCACACTCATGCAGATTGTACCCCTACCCAGTTGGACAGAGAACCAGCTACACCCCTTCTAACCCCAACCCCAGCAGATAGACACCCAGTTCCCGTTGACACAGCACCGTCTCCACCACAGAGCACCCAAACACGAGCAATTAGTAAGGCAACTGCAGTGCCCAAATCACGAGGACCACCACTCCGAACCCAAAGTCAACGCTTAAAGCAGAAGAAGAATTGTTCTCAAGTCAGGTTCCGTAGCTATGGTTCATACTACTTTGCTCTTGCATCACTGTATTAACTGATACCAACTAATTTCAAATTTGAAGGATGCAACTCAAACTCCAATGGCGCAGCAGGTATATTTTAAACCTGTTTCTTCAACGTGTTTGGCTGTTTGCTGTTGTAACTTGCTCTATGTTGATTTCAGTTTCAATTGAATAAACAGTTATGTTCTCATGCCATGCACACTACAAGTGTTGTTATTGCTGCGTAGTTTCCCACACTTATATTCTGTCTATGCTGCTTTGTCTTAAATAGATATGATTCGAACTGTATCTATCTTGATTTGGCAACATAAACTAGAATGGTATAGACCATACAGTGACCATACTACATAGATATATGTTTGTTTCATGTTGTTATCATGTCCACCTTACTACTGAACTGGTTTACCAAAATGAGTTTCATATACTACATTGTAAACCTGAGATGTGTTTGTTTGTTTCTCTTTTAGAACACGGATAAAATATTGGAGAAGAGTACCCTGTTATGCAATGGTAAAGGAAGTAATGCAGATAAGGTTCAAGATAGTGAGACATCCCTGTTGGTCTCCAAGAAAGCTGATAAAAACTATATTGAAGACACTGAGACAACCCCAAAGTCCTGTCTTGATGTAGTGTTCGAGTTACTGGCTACCACTGCTGGCACTAGCTCTTCGAACTCGTTGCCTGAATCAGTTCGGCTTCTTGAGTCTCAACTTCAAGTTGAAAGACATTGATCAGATGTTATGCGACAGGAAGCCGAAGGACTGAGGAAGTCCCTGCAGAATTCAGATGCATACTTTCTGGTGCAACAACAAGCGCTGGAGGACTTAAGCGCCAAACAAGAGAAAGTTAATAAGCTTGCTAAGCATCTTGCCAGCATTATGGGCACCCAGGATATTGTTTCTTGAGCTCTTCTGAAGTGGTTTTAGTCCTGGACTTGTTTTGCTGCGGCGTTTATATGCTGCTGTGTTCCCTATATTTGCACTGGTGGCGAACTTTGATGCCCAGTGGATGTAATATGTGTAATAGCCGTGATAGCCTAGTGTAAGTTGCTTGCTTATTTATTTCCTTGTTGTCTTGTTTATTTGTTTGCTTGTAGTCAGTGCAGTTCTTTTTCTGCGGTTTGCTAGTGGCTGCAATAACCTATTTTTTAAAACTAGGCCACAATAACCATGGGCTAATATTTACTTTAGTGACACTGGGCCTCCTACGGGTCGTAGAAACACTGGGCCTTCTACGGGCCATATAAACAGTGGGCCTTCTACGGGCCGTAGAAACAGTGGGCCTTCTACGGGCCGTAGAAACAATGGGCCTTCTACGGGCCATAGAAACAATGGGCCTTCTACGGGCCGTATCATCAATGGGCCTTATACGGGCCGTATGATCGATTGGCCAAACATGGGCCAAACATACCGCATTCTGGCCGTAAACGGGCTAGAGTTGGAATCGTCCTTTCATGGGCCGACCATAACAGGCCATCGTTAATAGGCCGTATTTGATGACGCTATGAAAACGGCCCAACGTATTAACGGACCACAAACGGGCCGACTGTAACCACGGGCTGAATTTGGCCCACAAGCAGAAAATGACAGTAACGGGCCGTAAGTAAACGAATGCTGGAAAATAGCCCAAGAATAAATGGGCTCTGAGAAGGCCGAAAGATAACATGGGCTGGAAACGGCCCAACGGAATAACGGGCCGTTAATGGGTATAAAGTGATACACTGTTCTTTACGGGCCAGTTTCACCACGGGCCGTTAATGGGTGTAAAGTGATACACTGTTCATTACGGGCCAGTTTCACCACGGGCCGTTAATAGGCCAAGAGTTACATATGGCCTCATATGGGCCAAAAGACGTCATGGGCCATACATGGGCCAGAAGTGAAAATGGGCTGGAATCATATTGGATGGCCTAGATGACGCTACTGGGCCTAATTCGAATAGGGCGTAATGGGCCTTGGGTTAGCGGGCTGTAAATGGGCTATATGCGAACAGGCCGTTAACAGGCTTTCCATGGGCCAGCCCGCCACCTTTTAACCAAGTCAAACGGGCCGGCCTTTTCACAGGAATGGGCCTCTGTTGGGCCATGCCACGTGTCGACGTATCATAGGCGCCTTCTGTCCAATGAGTGGATGACATCTGTCCCAGCGATGAGCCGACACGTGTTTCCTCCAGCCAATGATGATTTTACACGTGGAAAATCCCCATTGGTCGGGGCTGTTAACGGGTTATCAGATCCAAAACCCGACCTGATAGCTTAACGGCGTTCCGTTATGGTGGATGCCACGTGTCGGTCACCCTTGACGAAAGCACTTCTATGACGCGCGATTTATCATCATGGAATTGGACACTTCCGTGATGATAATTTTGGTAATGTCATGGAACACTTCTACGACAGCACAGGTATGACTATCTTGATTCTGTCATAAAATCGTCATGGATGTACATGCATGACAGAAAACGCGACCTACTATGACAAACACGTATCATCACGGAAGTGTATTTTTTTTGTAGTGCAAATCCGTAAGCGCAACGCGACGCCCTCGAGGAAAATGGAGTCGGCTAACCCCAGCGCCAAGAAGATGAGGCTCCCACCAGCAGCGACACCTGTTGTAGATCCCACACCCGGCAGCGCGGGGAGAAGCGGCGACCCCGCCCCCACCAGATCCCAGGAACCCGTAGAATCTCGGGTGGACCGCATCAGCGATCTCCCGGACGCCGTCCTTGGGGAGATCATCTCGCTTCTCCCCACCAAGGATTGCTGCCGTACCCAAGTCCTCTCAATTCGGTGGCGCCCTCTATGGTGCGCCGTGCCCCTTAATCTCGACTGTCATCAGCTATCTCTCTTTAATGATTTTGAAATCCCCAGAGCCATCATCTCCTCCCACCAGGGCTCCATTCAAAGCCTTTGCATCCCGTCATGCAACCTGAGCAAGCATACCATGCCCTGCACGATGGATGCCTGGCTGAAATCCCCTGAATTCACAAAAGTACAGCTGCTTGAGTTCTACTATTCCCTTGGAAATCACCTACCAGATACCGAACGCCATCTACATGTGCCCTCAGCACCGATGTCCATCTCGCGGTTTTCCTCCTCTCTCCACACAGCCACCTTTGTGCTGCGCGACCTACCAGATAGTCTGGTACTAAACCTTCGACTCCCATTTCTCAAGAAACTTTCACTTGTGCGGGTTCGTATATCGGAGGCCTCATTGCACAGCATCATCCACTCCAGTTGCCCTGCCCTGGAGTGCTTGGTGCTTGTTTTCACAGTTAGAATCGGTTGTCTCCAAATAAAGTCGCCTAACCTTGTAAGAATTGGTATTTGTTTTGATGGAAGGCAACTCATCATCGCAGATGCCCCTTCACTTCAAAGGTTGATCCTTGATTCTAGTTATTCACCGTTGCAAATAACCGTCCTCTCTGCGCCTAAGCTGGAGACCTTGGGTGTAATACATGATCTCTGTGCTCATTTCAATATGGTGTTTGGCTCCACAGTTCTTTTGGTACTTTACATTATCATCTACACTTGTAACCATAAGCTGCATTTTAAATTTCTGCACATAAGTTATATGTCATCTTGGAGTACACATTTTGTACTAATATTATGTTCTATGCTCAATGAAGAGTTTGTCCATGGATGGCCTATCAATGGTGCTGGATTCTGTCAAGATCTTATATATCCAAATGATTATTTTTGATTTGGACAAGATTATTGGCTTGCTGCAATGCTTTCCATGTCTGGAGAAGTTGTATATAAAGGTGATAATTTCACGCACATTGGAAGCCCGCATATAGTGTACTAGAATTAACCGTCCAGCTGTTGCTCTTTCGACACTCTTTTTTAGACCTTAACTGTTTTCAATCTTCATGTCTATTTAGGCAACAGGATGGGGTAAGAAAGTTATAACCAATCGGTGGATTCGTAAGCATCGGGATTTTCTCACTTCTCATGAGATTTGATTGAAGACAATAATGCTAGAACGATATGTAGCCAACCGTGCAAACACTAGATTTGTCATTCTTCCTGCTGAATGCGAGGTTACTACTGTCCATCAGGCTTAAGTTTATCAGCAGCAAGGTTTTGACAGATGGGTATGTGGAAGAGCAAAAAAAGGAGTTTCAGGTGCGCAAAAGAGCTTCTGAACATGCCGGGCTTCTATTTACAACATATTGTGGTCATAATCTAGTAAATTTTATGACCCAGGATGTTCATTCTATGGACCTGACCGATCCATTTGACTGTGACTGCCGAAAACAGTGCTGGAGTTAGATGTTGTTGCTCTTTTCAACCTGGGTTTTTTTGTAAACCTGATGAACAATTAACCCTCGTGCTTTCGTACAGTTTGTAAGCTGGAGTTAGATGTTCTTGCCATTTTCAACTCGGCTGTGACTATCATATTTTCTTTGAAGCAAGGCAAATGGCTTGCCAGTCGTTTAATTTAGAGTGAAATATTGTAACAACTAACAAATCCCAACCAAGGGAAATAACATCACTCTCGCCGGCTGCTTGAGCTCACTGTGCATTACAGAAGCCAAGTGATTAGCCCCCACCAGCACCCACAAACTTATTTCCAACTAGCACATCAAATGGGATGTAAACTTTCATAGGAAAGGTTGCATGACCGTGACAGATTTAGATTCTGACATTTGGGACCCACGAGGAAATAGCCTATCCAAGGTGGTGTCGACTTACTAGCCAGTCAACAAACGATTGCCTACCAGCCGTTGGATTGACATCCAACATCTGCCGTGTATCTTCTATCTCTTGTCTTCTTCTTCCTCCAGCCACCCAAACCAAACCACCCCGTCGGCTCCGCCTGCTCCCGCCTCCCATGGCTGGCTGCGCCTCCGCCGCCCTACCGTACATACCCTCCAATGTTGGCCAGTCCCTCCCTCTATTCCCCCACACGTCTTATTATTCTCCGGCGACGTCAGCCCCAACACGCACCCGCACTCGAACCAGTCAACCCTCGTACTCCCCTCCGCCTGCGACTGGACCGACGCATCTTCCACGGCTCCTGTTCGTTCCATCCGAGGCCTCGCCATCGTCCTCCGCCTTGTGGACTTGGTTTGCTCGCCGTGTGCGGTGCGCCGCCCTCTTGCGTTGTCAACGTCGTCAACAACCAAGAGGAACAAGGAGATGACTGTACGTGGAGAGGATGACAGTAGGGACCCACCAGCGTCATGGCAGTACGCAAGCAAGTGCCTCTATATTACAAGACCAAAAATATGGTTCCTCCTAATGGTTGGACATTTGGGGCTCACGCCATTGTCAACGTAGTCAATAAACGAGAGAATTACACTACGAGCGGCTGACACCAGGGACCCAGCAGGCCGCACAGTTTTTTTTGAGGAACAAGCAGTTGTTATTTATACTAGTTTTAGCGACAGATCAGGGTAACAACGGGGCTGTGCGGGGGCTGTGGTCCGTCTAGCCAGGGTTTTATTTATATTTACCACATCATGAGCCCAGTTGTGTTTTTTTCTTGCTGAAAATGGCTAGCCCAGTTCTATTTTTTTAAAGAAATACCCAAACGAGGCCTACTTGCTTTATCAGCCCTGCTGGGCTGCAAATCTTTCAAGACGAGGAGAGTTTCATTCGGTTTACCCAGAAATGGGTTGTACATTTTTAAAACACATCAAACCAGGAATTAGTTTCAATTTTTTTTCATTACAAGATTTTAAATTCCATTGATTTTTATGCGTGGACAATTATTTGGATTTTATATTTATATAAATTATTTTTCAAAATAGTTTGAATGTGAATCAATATTTCGGGATTAAAATCAGTTGACCGCACCGAAGTATGCAAAAGTTCATATACTTTTTAACCGTGGCCACAATATGGGATGTAATGCTAACAAAAAGAAGATGGGCTCCAAAAAAATTCTTAAGAATTAGCAAATGGGCAGTACATTATTAGAAATAATGCATATGAGAGCAGTGACTATTGGATGTGCATCCAACGGCTATCGTGCTTCTTCAATCTCTGCTTTTCCTGCTCCAGCCGCTCAAACAAGCGCCGACGGGACTGCCTGCTCCCTCCTCCCGCGGCCGGCTATGCTGCCGCGCAGGCCTCACCGCCCCACCGTACTCCCATCGCTGGCCTAGCCATCCCTCTACTCACCCACACCTGCTGTTATTCTCTGGCGACGACAGACGAACCAGTAAACCCTCGTACTCCTCCGCGTGGGAAACAACTGCCGAGTCTTCCCTGGCTCCGTTTCGTTCCCTTCCTAGGCCTCACCGTTGTCCACCGCCCTGGTGCTCTCGGCGCGACCTGGTCAATGTCGTCAATGAATGACATCCATCGGAAGTGGACTGTACGTGGAGAGGCTGACAGCTGGGTCCACGGCCGCACGCAAGGAAATGCCTCCTTATTACGCGCAAAATAATGATTCCTCCACCTAACAGCTAGGACCCACGGGAAGGGCTTCTGTATTTCGCGAAAAAAGTTACCGCCGCTGACAGGTCGGACCCACCATCTATATCTTCGCACGCAAGGAAGTGCCTCCTTATGACGCACAAAAAAAATGAATACCCCCTGCTAGCTGGGACCCACCATAGTGGGTGGCTGACTTGTGGGCCTACTAAGTTGACGGGGACAGAGGGCTTTGTCAACTTAGTCAATATGAACGATTCTAGCTCCAGTGACCGTACGATGTCCATCCAACGGCCATAGTGCTTATTCAACCTCTGGTCTTCTTGCTCCAGCCGCCCAAAGCAGCGCCGGTCGTGCCGCCTGCTCCTGCCTCTCGTGGCCGGCTGTGCTGCCGCAGAGGCCTCTCCGCCCCCATACTACTCCCACCGTTGGCCAGGCCATCCCTCCACTCACCCACACCCCCTGTTATTCTGCGACGACGGCAGCCTCACACCGCAGCCGAACCAGTGAACCCTCGTACTCCTCTCCGCGTGGGCATCCACTGCCGCGTCTTCCCCGGCTTCGCGTCGTCCCCTTCCTAGGCCTCGCCGTCGTCCACTGCCTTGGTGCTCTCGGCGCAGCGTGGTCAATGTGGTCAACGACCGACTTCCATCGGAAGAGTACTGTACATGGAGAGGCTGACAGCTGGGTCCATGGCCGCAGCTGGGTCCACGGCCACAGCCCAATTTTTTTGTGATTTGCCAAGTAAGTCACTTTGTCGGGCTACAAATCTTTCAAGACGAGGAGAGCTTCATTCGGCTGGCCGAGAAAATGGCCTATCAGTAATGAGAAATGGGCTGTACATTTTTAAAACACATCAAACCGACAATTAGTTTCAAATTTCTTTTTTTCATTTCGAGATTTTAAATTGCATTGATTTTTATGCGTGGACTTGGATTTTATATTGATATACATTTATTTTTAAAATCAATTTGAATGTGACTCGAAATTTCGGGATTCGAAACAGTTCGGACCGCACCGAAATATGCAAAATTTCATATAATTTTTTAACCGTGGCCACAATATGGGCTGTAATGCTAACAAAAAGAATATGGGCTCCAAAAAAAACCTTAAGAAAATGGGCTGTAAATTATTAGAAATAATGGAAGATGGGCTGTAAATTAGCAAATGGGCTGTAAATTATTAGAAATAATGGAAGATGGGCTGTATGCTGTTTTCCACAGTTGAGGCTTTCCTAAAAAAAGGTTGACGCACAAGCAGTGACTGTTGGATTTCGATCCAATAGCCGTCGTGCTTCTTCAATCTCTACTGTTCCTGCTCCAGCCGCTCAAACAAGCACCAGCGGGACTGCCTGCTCCCTCCTCCCCGCGGCCGGCTGTGCTGTCGCGCAGGCCTCACCGCCCCACCGTACTCCCATCGTTGTTCTAGCCATCCCTCTACTCACCCACACCTGCTGTTATTCTCTGACGACGGCAGACGAACTAGTAAACCCTCGTACAGTCGTACCCCCCTCTGTGTGGGAAACAACTACCGAGTCTTCCCTGGCTCCGTGTCGTTCCCTTCCTAGGCCTCGCTGTCGTCCACGGCCCTGGTGCTCTCGGCGCGGCCTGGTCAACGTGGTCAACGACCGACATGCATCCGAAGTGGACTGTACGTGGAGAGGCTGACAGCTGGGTCCACGGCCACACGCAAGGAAATGCCTCCTTATTACGCGCAAAATAATGATTCCTCCACCTAACATCTGGGACCCACCGGATGGGCCTCTGTATTTCACAAAAAAACGTTACCCCCGCTGACAGCTCGGACCCACCAGCTATATCTTCGCACGCAAGGAAGTGCGTCCGGGCAAAAAAAAGCGATTCGCCCCCCTGACTGCTGGGACCCACCAGTTACATCATCGCACGCAAGGAAGTGCCTGACAGTCGGGACCCACCTGGTCGAAGCGTACGTAGCATTGTCATTTTGGTCGCGAACGTGTACGTACATACTGGTTGATGTAGAGGCGCACACGTGTCGTAGTAGAGGTGCGCACGTAGCATGTACACGCACGTACAGCAGCCAGGGTCCAAGAAAGTAAATACGGCCACATAAGTACATACGGGCGGGGTCTCGAACGCCTACTCGCGCGTACGTACGGCGAGGGGTCGTTTACATGGCTGGGTCGGAACGGAGAAACTGCATCGTCGTCGTGTTCATGGGGAGGCAATGGAATACGTTGTGTTCATCGGGAGGCAACGGAACGCGTGGGAGCCAACCGGCTTGGACGGAACAGTCGATGGAGACGAGGCCTGGCATACCGCAGAACGGAGGAAACGGCCTTGTGTTCGACCGACCACGTTTGAAACGGGATCCTGTTCATCGGGAGGGGTCTGGCGTACCGCAAAACGGAGGAAATGGACCTCCTACGGTCAAAATGGGGGTCCTGTTGATCGGGAGGGGTGTGGCGTACCGCATAACGGAGGAAACGGACTTGTGTTGGACTGCTACGGTCGAAACGGGGGTCATGTTCATCGGGAGGGGTGTGGCGTACCGCAAAACGGGACTCCATGGGATACTGTTCATCTCCACCGTCGACCCCCTCCAGCCTCCACAGGCTACTGTTCATCCATCGTTGACCTCCTCCAGCCTCCACCTGCGACTGTTCATCCACAGGCTCTTGTTCATCCAGCATCCACCGCGCGCTACTCCACCGGCTACTATTCAACCAGCCCTCTCCACGGGCTCCTGTTCAACCACCCCTCCACGGGCTACTGTTCATCCACCCCCTACCGTCTACTGTTCATCCGGCCCTCCACGGGGTCCTGTTCATCCAGCCCCAACCGGCTCGACCGATCGGGGTCCTGTTCATCCAGTGGCAACACCACGGGGTCCTGTTCATCCACCCCCACCGGGAACTGTACATCCAAACCCCCTAGCAATGCTCACTGTTCATCCAGAGGCAACACCACGGGGTCCTGTTCATCCACCCCCACTGGGAACTATTCATCCAAACCCCCCAGCAACGCTCACTGTTCATCCAGAGGCGGCATCGATCGGCTTCAGTTAGCAGCAGTAGCGAAGGAATCGCTCGATCGGGTTCAGTTAACAGCCATCGATCGATCGCTCGGGTTCAGTAATGCATAGCGTGCAGTGCAATCGCTCGGGTTCAGTTAGAGCCCAACGCCTCGCTCGGGTTAAGTTAGAGCCCAACGCCTCGCACCCACGCACGTGCGTGTACGAGAGAAACACGCATCGCTCGGCCCCGTCCACCCACCGTAACTGGGAACACCCCGATATTTTCCTCGCCCTTGCTTCTACCACGGTTTTTTCCGTCATGGACGTCCCAAAGAATGTCATGTAGCTGCGTCTCCGGCCCGCCCAGGACGAAAAGCCCATTTTCTGTCATAATTTTTTGTCATAGAAGTAGGAGCCCACCACATGATACCAGGTTTTGTCACAATTATCGTCATAGAAGTGTCATAAGTATGACAGAAAAAAAATTCGTTCGGCCCAAAATGTCACGGATGTGTCTTTTTTTTGTGGTGGGTCCATCACTTCTTTTTACCTGACAACAAGAGAGGTTAATTTGACTTAGGAGGGGATTATTATTTTTGCTCTGGGATGACTTGCATGATACACTTTGAGCAAACACACATGCATGTGTACGCATCAATCCCTCCCATCGAGTCGAAGTGGCTATTACAACGACACCATCATGAACCGATCTCGCTCTGTGTGGGGAGGTAGTGTATGATTTTTGACACACGCGCCAGATCAATGTTGTGTATTCGAACATGCATGCACGCATCACCTCCATACATATGTATGTAGTGGTTGCCTTCGAAGATACACTCCCTCACGTGGTTACCGGCGACAAGCCTATATATTCGTGGGCCCGCGTGCACATCCATGATCACCTTGACCAACAACAAGATAGGTTACCATGGCGGATTCTTAATTTGGTTCGTGTTATCGTAGTATAGGTCATGGTGAGATTCAGACCTAATTAAGTTTGAGCGCATATACTATGCACGCATGCATGAATATATGAATCCCCGTCATTGGCTTGAAGTGTGGTGTAACATACATATGCATCGTCAACCTAACCCTCACTCAGTGTGGGGATTTCTAGTTCAAAATCACGGCGCCACATCAAAGTTGTTCCATTGTTACTCAAAAACACACCTATCCATACATATGTTTGGGCCACACGCATGCAGTGGTTGTCTTCGGGGACTAGCTACTTGCGTGATTATTGGCGAGCTAGCCCATCTCCGGGGTCGCATGGACGGCCATCACTTTGACCAACAACAAGAGAGAGGTTGTACGACCAAGGTGGATTATTCTTGGTCCATTTTATGATCCATATTAGTGAGATATATGCCTCTCTGGCCCGCCGACTGAAGTGTGTGTGTGTGTGGGGGGGGGGGGTTGCTACATCGCACTTTGCTAGGTGAACCTCGGTTGGGGGGCATGCATTCATAGCTTAATTAGGATTCCCTTCGTGGTGACACGAGGGGGGTGGGGGGCTGCTAGCTACTTCGCACTTTGCTAGGTGAACCTCGGTCGGGGGGGGGGGAGGGGGGCATGCTCATAGCTTAGGATTCCCTTCGTGCCGACACGAGGGGGGTGATACGTCTCCAACGTATCTATAATTTTTGATTGTTCCATGCTATTATATTATCTATTTTGGATTTTTAATGGGCTTTAATATACCTTTTTATATTATTTTTGGGACTAACCTATTAACCGAAGGCCCAGTGCAAATTGCTATTTTTTGCCTATTTCAGTGTTTCGCAGAAAAGGAATATCAAGCGGAATCCAAACGGAATGAAACCTTCGCGAGGATCGTTTTTGGAATAAACGCAATCCAGGAGACTTGGAGTGGAAGTCAAGAAAGCAGCGAGGAAGCCAAGAGGCAGGAGGCCGCGCCCCAGGGGTTGGGCGCGCCCCTCACCCTCGTGGGCCCCTCGGAGATCCACCGACCTACTTCTTTCGCCTCTATATACTCTTATACCCTGAAAACATCCAGGGGAGCCATGAAACACTTTTTCCACCGCCGCAACCTTCTGTACCTGTGAGATCCCATCTTGGGGCCTTTTCCGGCGCTCCGCCGGAGGGGGAATCGATCATGGAGGGCTTCTACATAAACACCATAGCCTCTCCGATGATGTGTGAGTAGTTCACCACAGACCTTCGGGTCCATAGTTATTAGCTAGATGGATTCTTCTCTCTCTTTGGATCTCAATACAAAGTTCTCCTAGATCTTCTTGGAGATCTATTCGATGTAATACTTTTTGCGGTGTGTTTGTCGAGATCCGATGAATTGTGGGTTTATGATCAAGATTATCTATGAACAATATTTGATTCTTCTCTGAATTCTTATGTGCATGATTTGATATCTTTGCAAGTCTCTTCGAATTATCGGTTTAGTTTGGCCTACTAGATTTATCTTTCTTGCAACGGGAGAAGTGCTTAGCTTTGGGTTCAATCTTGCGGTGCTCGATCCCAGTGACAGAAAGGGAAACGACACGTATTGTATTGTTTCCATCGAGGATAAAAAGATGGGGTTTATATCATATTGCTTGAGTTTATCCCTGTACATCATGTCATCTTGCCTAATGCGTTACTTTGTTCTTATGGACTTAATACTCTAGATGCATGCTGGATAGCAGTCGATGTGTGGAGTAATAGTTGTAGATGCATAATCGTTTCAGTCTAATTGACACGGACGTGATGCATATATACATGATCATGCCTAGATATTCTCATAACTATGCGCTTTTCTATCAATTGCTCGACAGTAATTTGTTCACCCACCCTAATATATGCTATCATGAGAGAAGCCACTAGTGAAACCTATGGCCCCCGGGTCTACTTTACATCATATTAGTTTATCGTCAACTAGCTATTTCTATCGCCGTTTATTTTGCAATCTTTATTTTCTAATCCGTACAACAAAAATACCAAAAATATTTATCTTATTTATCTCTATCAGATCTCACTTTTGCAAGTGGCCGTGAAGGGATTGACAACCCCTTTATCGCGTTGGTTGCAAAGTTCTTGATTGTTTGTGCAGGTACTAGGCGATTTGCATGTAGTATCCTACTGGATTGATACCTTGGTTCTCAAAAACTGAGGGAAACACTTACGCTACTTTGCTGCATCACCCTTTCCTCTTCAAGGGAAAACCAACGCATGCTCAAGAGGTAGCAAGAAGGATTTCTGGCACCGTTGCCAGGGAGATCTACGCACAAGTCAAGACATACCAAGTACCCATCAAAAACTCTTATCCCTCTCATTACATTATTTGCCATTTGCCTCTCATTTTCCTCTCCCCCACTTCACCTTTCTGTTTTATTTGCCCTTTTCCATTTGCTTCTTTCTGCTTGCTTCTTGTGTGCCCGTTCTTAGTGAGGTTCGTTGCCATCATGTCTGAAATTGGGGAGGTTATCATCGAAAAAGGTAATAGTAACAATGGGGGAAACCTTGATGGTTTTGATAATCCACATGAAGAATCTACTATTCTACACACTAAAAAGTTTCGGATTGGTAGTGGTAATATTATTGGAAAAGGAGTTATTCAAGATTTCTTTACTTGTGCCCGTGGTTTGCCCACTATGGGAGGGTCTATTCTTCGTAGAACTAGTAGTCTTGCGGATGCTATATCTTTGCTCATAGTTGAACTTGAAAGACAATTTATGCATATGCATCCTTGCATACAAAGGATCTTCCTAGAATTTTCTAATATTGAGCATTCTTCTATTAGGCGTGCAGCTACTATCTTTTTAGCACATGAGTTCAGATTTATAATGAAAGAGGACTGATACGTCTCCAACGTATCTATAGTTTTTGATTGTTCCATGCTATTGTATTATCTATTTTGGATGTTCAATGGGCTTTATTATACACTTTTATATTATTTTTGGGACTAACCTATTAACCGGAGGCCCAGCCCAAATTGCTATTTTTTTGCCTATTTCAGTGTTTCGAAGGAAAGGAATATCAAACGGAGTCCAAACGGAATGAAACCTTCGGGAACGTGATTTTCTGAACAAACGTGATCCAGAGGACTTGGAGTGGACGTCAAGCAATCAACGAGGAGGCCACGAGGCGGGGGGCGCGCCTACCACCCTGGGTGCGCCCTCCACCCTCGTGGGCCCCTCGTAGCTCCACCGACCTACTTCTTCCTCCTATATATACCTACGTACCCCGAAAACATCAGAGGGAGGAGCCAAAACCCTATTTCCACCCCCGCAACCTTCTGTACCCGTGAGATCCCATCTTGGGGCCTTTTCCGGCGCTCCGCCGGAGGGGGCATTGATCACGGAGGGCTTCTACATCAACACCATAGCCTCTTCGATGATGTGTGAGTAGTTTACCTCAGACCTTCGGGTCCATAGTTATTAGCTAGATGGCTTCTTCTCTCTCTTTGGATTGCAATACAAAGTTCTCCTTGATTCTCTTGGAGATCTATTCGATGTAATCTTCTTTTGCGGTGTGTTTGTCGAGATCCGATGAATTGTGGGTTTATGATCAAGATTATCTATGAACAATATTTGAATCTCCTCTGAATTCTTTTATGTATGATTGGTTATCTTTGCAAGTCTCTTCGAATTATCAGTTTGGTTTGGCCTACTAGATTGATCTTTCTTGCAATGGGAGAAGTGCTTAGCTTTGGGTTCAATCTTGCGGTGCTCGATCCCAGTGACAATAGGGGAAACGACACGTATTGTATTGTTGCCATCGAGGATCAAAAGATGGGGTTTATAGCATGTTGCACGAGTTTATCCCTCTACATCATGTCATCTTGCTTAAAGCGTTACTCTGTTCTTATGAACTTAATACTCTAGATGCATGCTGGATAGCGGTCGATGTGTGGAGTAATAGTAGTAGATGCAGGCAGGGGTCGGTCTACTTGTCACGGACGTGATGCCTATATACATGATCATACCTAGATATTCTCATAACTATGCTCAATTCTATCAATTGCTCGACAGTAATTTATTTACCCACCATAATACTTATGCTATCTTGAGAGAAGCCACTAGTGAAACCTATGGCCCCCGGGTCTATTCTCCATCATATTAATCTCCTGTCAACAAGCTATTTCTATCACCGTTTATTTTGCTTTCTTTACTTTTACTCTTTATCATAAAAATACCAAAAATATTATCTTATCATCTCTATCAGATCTCACTTTTGCAAGTGGCCGTGAAGGGATTGACAACCCCTTTATCGCGTTGGTTGCAAGGTTCTTATTTGTTTGTCTGGGTTCATGGGACTTGAGCGTGGTCTCCTACTGGATTGATAGCTTGGTTCTCAAAAACTGAGGGAAATACTTACGCTACTTTACTGCATCACCCTTTCCTCTTCAAGGGAAAACCAATGAAGTGCTCAAGAGGTAGCAAGGCCAATGAAATTTTTGCGCATTATAGGGTGGACGCTGGCAGTCCTCCCATAGAAGCTATCCTTTTTAATCAAGAAGACATAATGCATTTACGATCTTTAGATCATGTTGCTTATAATGAAAACCTTAGAAAAAAGGTTCCTACCAATGTTCTAGTTGATAGAATCTCTAAACTTAATGATGACTTTGCTATTCAGAATAATGGGTTAGGATTTCCTCTTGAACATAGGCTCATGACTTTTTGCCAAAAGAATGTTTATATTGATGAATTGGTTGTGCAATATGAGGGGCCAAAGGGGGAACCAATACCTCCCGAGCTTGATCTTGGGGACTTTTGTCCCATTAAATTTAGCCCCTTTGATTATTTTTGCCTGCCGCAAAGAAAGCTTGTTGTTGAACGTAGGGAGTATGAGATGAGTTTTCGTGATTTGCCCTATCATTATGGCAATACCTAGATCTATTCTTGTTTTTATGCCTAGCTAGGGGCGTTAAACGATAGCGCTTGTTGGGAGGCAACCCAAATTTATTTTTGTTCCATGCTTTTTGTTCCTATTTAGTAATAAATATTTCATCTAGCCTCTAGTTAGATGTGGTTTTATGTTTTAATTAGTGTTTGTGCGAAGTAAAACCTATAGGATCTTCTTGGGTGATAATTATTTGATCTTGCTGAAAAAGACAGAAAATTTCTGCTCACGAAAACAATTGTTAGAAATCACCAGAAAGTGATAAGATACTGATTCAATTGCAGTAGATCAATAAACAAATTATCTAGGTCGTCCTATTTTTTCAGATTTTTCTGAGTTACAGAAGTTTGCGTTTGATATAGACTACAGACTGTTCTGTTTTTGACAGGTTCTGTTTTTCGTGTGTTGTTTGCTTAGTTTGATGAATCTATGGCTAGTATCGGGGGGTATGAACCATAGAGAAGTTGGAATACAGTAGGTTTAACACCAATATAAATAAAGAATGAGTTCATTACAGTACCTTAAAGTGGTGGTTTGTTTTCTTACACTAACGGAGCTCATGAGATTTTCTCTTGAGTTTTGTGTTGTGAAGTTTTCAAGTTTTTGGGTAAAGATTTGATGGATTTTGGAACAAGGAGTGGCAAGAGCCTAAGCTTGGGGATGCCCAAGGCACCCCAAGGTAAAATTCAACGACAACCAAAATCCTAAGCTTAGGGATGCCCCGGAAGGCATCCCCTCTTTCGTCTTCGTCTATCGGTAACTTTACTTAATGCTATGTTTTTATTCACCACATGATATGTGTTTTGCTTGGAGCGTCTTGTACGATTTGAGTCTTTGCTTTTTAGTTTACCACAATCATCCTTGCTGTACACACCTTTTGGGAGAGACACTCATGAATCAGAATTTATTAGAATACTCTATGTGCTTCACTTATATCTTTTGAGCTAGATAAATTTTGCTCTAGTGCTTCACTTATACCTTTTTAGAGCACGGTGGTGGTTTTATTTTGTAGAAATTATTGATCTCTCATGCTTCACTTATATTATTTTGAGAGTCTTTTAGAACAGCATGGTAATTTGCTTTGGCTATAAAATTAGTCCTAATATGATAGGCATCCAAGATGGGTATAATAAAAACTTTCATATAGAGTGCATTAATTACTATGATAAATTTGATACTTGATAGTTGTTTTGAGATATAAAGGTGGTAATGTTAGAGTCATGCTAGTTGGGTAATTGTGAAATTGAGAAATACTTGTGTTGAGGTTGGCAAGTCCTGTAGCATGCACTTATGGTAAACGTTGTGTGACAAATTTGAAGCATGGGGTGTTCTTTGATTGCTTTCCTTATGAGTGGCGGTCGGGGACGAGTGATGGTCTTTTCCTACCAATCTATCCCCCTAGGGGCATGCGTAGTAGTACTTTGCTTTGAGGGCTAATAAACTTTTGCAATAAGTATATGAGTTCTTTATGACTAATGTGAGTCCATGGATTATCCGCACTCTTACCTTTTCGCAATTTGCTAGCCTCTACGGTACCGTGCATTGCGCTTTCTCACCTTGAGAGTTGGTGCAAACTTCATCGGTGCATCCAAACCCCGTGATATGATATGCTCTATCACGCATAAGCCTCCTCAGCCACCATACCTACCTATTATGGCATTTCCATAGCCATTCCAAGATATATTGCCATGCAACTTACCACCGTTCCATTTATTATGACACGCTCCATCATTGTCATATTGCTTTGCATAATCATGTAGTTGACATCGTATTTGTGGCAAAGCCACCTTCATAATTCTTTCATACAAGTCGCTCTTGATTCAATGCATATCCCGGTACACCACCGGAGGCATTCACATAGAGTCATATTTTTTTCTAAGTATTGAGTTGTAATTCTTGAGTTGTAAGTAAATAGAAGTGTGACGATTTTCATTATTAGAGCATTGTCCCACGTGAGGAAAGGATGATGGAGACTATGATTCCCCCACAAGTCGGGATGAGACTCTGGACGAAAAAAGAGAGGCCAAAGAATCCCAAATAAAAAAGAGGCCAAAGAAGCCCAAATAAAAAAAAGAAAAAAATGAAAAAAAATGAGAGAAAAAGAGAGAAGGGACAATGTTACTATCCTTTTTCCACACTTGTGCCTCAAAATAGCACCATGATCTTCATGATAGAGAGTTTCTTATTTTGTCACTTTCATATACTAGTGGGAATTTTTCATTATAGAGCTTGGCTTGTATATTCCAATGATGGGATTCCTCAAAATGCCCTAGGTCTTTGTGAGCAAGCAAGTTGGATGCACACCCACTTAGTTTCTTTTTGATGAGCTTTCATACATTTATAGCTCTAGTGCATCCGTTGCATGGCAATCCCTACTCCTCACATTGACATCAATTGATGGGCATCTCCATAGCCCGTTGATTAGCCGCGTCAATGTGAGACTTCCTACTTTTTTGTCTTCTCACATAACCCCTATCATCATATTCTATTCCACCCATAGTGCTATGTCCATGGCTTGCGCTCATGTATTGCGTGAGGGTTGAAAAGGCTGAAGCGCGTTAAAAAGTATGAACCAATTGCTCGGCTTGTCATCGGGGTTGTGGATGATCAGAGCATTTTGTGTGATGAAAATGAAGCATGGCCAAACTATATGATTTTGTAGGGATAAGCTTTATTTGGCTATGTTATTTTGATAAGACATAATTGCTTGGTTAGCATGCTTTAAGTATTACTATTTTTATGTCAATAATAAACTTTGTCTAGAATCTTTTGGATCTGAACATTCATGCCACAATAAAGAGAATTGCATTGAAAACTATGTTAGGTAGCATTCCACATCAAAAATTCTGTTTTTATCATTTACCTACTCGAGGACGAGCAGGAATTAAGCTTGGGGATGCTTGATACGTCTCCAGCGTATCTATAATTTTTGATTGTTCCATGCTATTAGATTATCTGTTTTGGATGTTTAATGGGCTTTAATATACCTTCTTATATTATTTTTGGGACTAACCTATTAACCGAAGGCCCAGTGCAAATTGTTGTTTTTTTTGCCTATTTCAGTGTTTCGCAGAATGGAATCCAAACGGAATGAAACCTTCGCGAGGATCGTTTTTGGAACAAACGCAATCCAGGAGACTTGGAGTGAAAGTCAAGAAAGCAGCAAGGAAGCCACGAGGCAGGAGGGCGCGCCCCCACCCTCGTGGGCCCCTCGCAGCTCCACCGACCTACTTCTTTCGCCTATATATACTCTTATACCCTAAAAACATCCAGGGGAGCCACGAAACACTTTTTCCACCGCCGCAACCTTCTGTACCCGTGAGATCCCAACTTGGGGCCTTTTCCGGCGCTCCGCCGGAGGGGGAATCAATGGCGGAGGGCTTCTACATCAACACCATAGCCTCTCCGATGATATGTGAGTATTTTACCACAGACCTTCGGGTCCATAGTTATTAGCTAGATGGCTTCTTCTCTATCTTTGGATCTCAATACAAAGTTCTCCTCGATCTTCTTGGAGATCAATTCGATGTAATACTTTTTGCGATGTGTTTGTCGAGATCCGATGAATTGTGGGTTTATGATCAAGATTATCTATGAAAAATATTTGATTCTTCTCTGAATTCTTATATGCATGATTCGATATCTTTGCAAGTCTCTTCGAATTATCGGTTTAGTTTGGCCTACTAGATTGATCTTTCTTGCAATGGGAGAAGTGCTTAGCTTTGGGTTCAATCTTGCGGTGCTCGATCCTAGTGACAGAAAGGGAAACGACACGTATTGTATTGTTGCCATCGACGATAAAAATATGGGGTTTATATCATATTGCTTGAGTTTATCCCTCTACATCATGTCATCTTGCCTAATGCGTTACTCTGTTCTTATGAACTTAATACTCTAGATGCATGCTGGATAACGGTCGATGTGTGGAGTAATAGTAGTAGATGCAGAATCGTTTCGGTCTACTTGACACGGACGTGATGCCTATATACATAATCTTGCCTAGATATTCTCATAACTATGCGCTTTTCTATCAATTGCTCGACAGTAATTTGTTCACCCACCGTAATATATGCTATCATGAGAGAAGCCACTAGTGAAACCTATGGCCCCCGGGTCTACTTTACATCATATTAGTTTATCGTCAACTAGGTATTTCTGTCGCCGTTTATTTTGCAATCTTTATTTTCCAATCTATACAACAAAAATACCAAAAATATTTATCTTATTATCTCTATCAGATCTCACTTTTGCAAGTGGCCGTGAAGGGTTTGACAACCCCTTTATCGCGTTGGTTGCAAGGTTCTTGATTGTTCGTGCAGGTACTAGGCGATTTGCGTGTACTCTCCTATTGGATTGATACCTTGGTTCTCAAAACTGAGGGAAATACTTACGCTACTTTGCTGCATCACCCTTTCATCTTCAAGGGAAAACCAACGCACGCTCAAGAGGTAGCTGGGGGCTGCTAGCTACTTCGCACTTTGCTAGGTGAACCTCGGTAGGGGGCATGTGCATTCATAGCTTAGGATTCCCTTCGTGCCGACACAAGGGAGGGTGGCTGCTAGCTACTTCGCACTTTGCTAGGGTGAACCTCGGTTGGGGGGGAGGGCATGCATTCATAGCTTAGGATTCCCTTCGTGCCGACACGAGGGAGGGGGTCTGCTAGCTACTTCACACTTTGCTAGGTGAACCTCGGTTGGGGGGGGGGCATGTGCATTCATAGCTTAGGATTCCCTTCGTGCCGACACGAGGGAGGGGTGGCTGCTAGATACTTCGCACTTTGCTAGGGTGAACCTCAGTTGGGGGGCATGCATTCATAGCTTAGCTAGGATTCCCTTCGTGCCGTCACGAGGGAGGGGGGCTGCTAGCTACTTCACACTTTGCTAGGTGAACCTTGGTGGGGGGGGGGCATGCATTCATAGCTTAGGAATCCCTTCGTGCCGACATGAGGGATGGGGGGCTGCTAGCTCTACTTCATACTTTGCTAGGTGAACATCGGTTGGGGGGCATGCATTCATAGCTTAGGATTCCCTTCATGCCGACACGAGGGTGGTGGGCTGCTAGCTACTTCGCACTTTGCTACGGTGAACCTCAATTGGGGGGGGCATGCATTCATAGCTTAGGATTCCCTTCGTGCTGACACGAGGGAGGAGGGGGGCTACTAGCTACTTCCCACTTTGGTAGGTGAACCTCGGTTGAGGGGGAGGGGGCATGCATTCATAGCTTAGGATTCCCTTCGTGCATACACGAGGGGGGGCAAGCAATACCGCGCGCTTTGCGAGAGAGGTGCCACATCGAAGTTGCATTTGGTATTTGAAAATCAAACCACCCTTTTGATACATAAATTTGGTCCACATGCAAGTGTGTTCGTGTTCTGACCCTCTCCCGCGTCATTTTTCGCCAAATTTATGAACATTAGACAAGTTGGATGACGCAACAGACACGGTTCACTCAAACTAACTGTGTGCCACGCCGGTGCACCTGTCACGCACACATCCGCACAGTACATTGGGCTCCACGAGGCTCCCCCTCTCAAAAATATCTGCCCGCCTAGAGGGTTTTTCTGTTTCATAACACACGGTTGTTATATCCGTACTGTGTGCGATGTTTCTTGTTCCCAATCCTGCCTGCATCCCTAGAAAATATCTGCCCGCCTTGAGGGTTTTTCTGTTTCATAACACACGGTTGTTATCTCCGGACCGTGTGCGATGCACTATCATCAAAATTTTCAATAGCCCTGCATTTCACTCCCGCGTAGTAAAATTTTCATTACCCGCGTCATTTCCTCAAACACCCCGCGCCCCCTCCACACACACACACACCAAAACCTCCTCGGCCGTGCGTGCGTGCATGCACACACACACACACCCTCCCTCGCTCAAAACCCTAGCAAAGTCCTCGCCGCCGCTGCTGCCGCCGCCGCCGCAAGGCCTCCATTGTCAACATCTGCCGGTTTGCCCGTGCAGCTTACCAACCGATCTCCATACCAAGGCCGCCCTAAGTTTCTTAGATGACGCCTGCCAAACGCCCCCTTTCCCACAGATCCCCATCTCCATTCCCATCCCCCACTCCAGAGCGTCGCAACCTAAGCCTGGCTACGCTTCCCGTGGAGCTCGAGGAGCGACTGACCCAAAAGAGGTGTATAGCGGTCTCTTCGCCCGACGTCACCGAGGAAGCTAACGACCATGCCTGGCGGCATGCACTAAAGCAGCGGGCTAGATTATGCGGGCATGTCTCGTCCGCCGGCTATGACATCGAGGTCATCGAAAGCGACGCCCTGAGGCGGGCTCTGTCATAGGTTAAGTGGCCCACCCCCAACCCCTCGGGTTCAACCGCCGTCGATCTCATCCATGGCCCCGCTGCTGATCTCCTCTAGCTCGCTGTCAACAATTTGCTATTCTACATCGCCATCGAGCCCCTTTTGTCATTTCTGAAGGACACATTCTGCGACGCTGGCTTGGGATCCACAGCTTCCAAGTCAGACCTCATCGACGGCGACCACGAGGAGGGCACCCTCTCTGGCTCTTCCAAGGGGAAAGAGCCCATCTTCTCTTCCAAGGGGAAAGCGCCCGTCTGCGACATCAAGGAGGGCACCCAACAGCCGTGCTCTTCCAAGGGGAAGGAGCCCATCTGCGACAACATGGAGCGCATCCAGGGTCCGTGCTCTTTTCACGGGAACGATCCCATCCGTGACAAGTGAGGAAACCCATGATTTGTTTTGTCGTGCCTCTTCACAGGGGGAAACCCATGATTTGTTTTGTCGAGTCCCTTTTGTAGTGTAGTGAGAATATGTCCAGTTTTAATTGCTATATCTGGTTGTTTGCAGTATGCCTTGTTTATTTCAGTTGTTCACAATGTGATGCTCTATATGTGCAGTACATTTCATCAATTTAGTTTTAAACATACCGATAGGAATGCATATATTTGCTTGATGTTAAGCCTGCTATAGCTAGCATATGCCTCTTTTAAAGTTTTTTGATTGTCCGGTTGTTTGTAGTTGGCATATGTTCAGTTTCAAATGCTATCTTTGGTTGTTCGTAGTATGCATTGTTTATTCCAGTTATTCACAACGTGATGTTCTATATGTGCAAGTATGAACTGTGCAGTTCAATTTCATCAGTACCCGTTTCAACAATACCACTATGAATGACTACATTTGGTTACTGCATCTTGTAGTTAACACGCCTTTCCATTTTTATTTAACCATAACCAATGTACTTAGACCGGCACAATGCCAGTTTGAATGACCATGTTTGCTTGTTGTTAAATGTTTGACCTGTTGCAGTTAGCACACCTTTCCACTTGTTTTGCTTTACTAGCGTGCTTAAACCTGCACACTGAAGCTATCTTTTGGAGATTATTTTGTCTGCCATGTGTAATTTTGGTTGATGTTTAGCCTGTTGTGCTTAACATGCTTCTTGATGTACCTACACAAGACAATTTTGGGAACGACTTCTATTTTCCATCGAGGTTAGTTTCATCCCATTGCTTATATCTGCTCACTGTTCAGGATATCAGTAGCTGGTACCATATAGGCCGGCGGCTGATAAGGGACTAATCGGTGAATCGGACTTTTAACTGAATATATCTACAACCCATTTTTCCTTAGGTTAACTAGGGCCATATGTAATATATCTGAGGCTATATAGCAACATGCACTGTACTTAATGTCTAAATATGCAATCCTAGGCTACATAGCAACAAGGAAGAGTGTTACATTAATGTTCTAATGATGTCTAGATATACGTAGAGGAATAGCAACAGCAACAGCAACAACACAGCCCTGTTTGGATACTCAACTTAGCTAGAGGTTAGAGTTAGTTTCTAGCTCATTACTAACCCTGAACTAACTCCATCCAGAGAGTTGTTTGGATGGCAGGGTTAGATTGACAATAAATGCACTAGGAGAACTAGCTCCAATTAGCACCTCTTGGATTGGATACTAGTTTTCTTGGGTGGGTTATAGATGCAACTAGCTCAAACTAGCCCTCATGTTTAGATATACCTTAGGGCTATTTGAGCCCGAACTAGCTCAAACTAACTGTAGCCCGTGGATACAACGACAGATAATTTGTAAGAATGAACTAAACTCCTTCCGGCCCATAATATAAGATGTTAATTCATCTAATATGTGAGTATATTGGATGTTATAAGATAATCCCTCCATTCCTAAATATTTGTCTTTTTAGAGATTTCAAATGGACTACCACATACGGATGTATATAGACATATTATAAAAGAGTGTTGTACTACATCATTGTACAATTGCTGTTTAGCTTCTAATATTAACTTGGTGCTTTTAGGTACATATGTCATTGGTAAAGATCCGCGTTTCGACCCTTTCTGCGTATGGGGCAATGAGATATCGATGAACCAGTATCAAGTGAGGAAGCTGATAAAGATTGTTAGTAAAATGGGTCCAAAGGTGGCAATTAAACTATTTTGTTTACACTTTATCCAAGACAACAGCGAACTACAGGATGGTAAGTAAGAACTTTGCAGCCTTCTTTTTACTATCCATAATGAGTTGTGTTAGATGACAATGTCTGAATCTTTTTCCTTTGTAGTGGTTGCCAAAGCAGTTTACTCAAGATTACCTCTCAAACTACATGATTGGTGGGCATGCAAAGGTTAAAGTATTTCTACCAGAACACGATGATTATCTAGATGTTTTCATGAAGACCGTGAAGGATGGGCCGTCGGCCATCACAAGGGGTTGGACTAGAGTCGTGCGTGCCTTCTGCATGGAGGAGGGCACAATATGGGCATTCCGCTTCACCTTGTTCAGCAACCAAAATATATTTTGCCTCTTTCTTTACCGTCTTTAATAGTACAAGTATACAACTGTGGTCATCATTCTTTATTTGGTTCTTATGTAATTCTTGAACATATGTACCTATGAATCGAATAATGCATTGGTTGTTTGAACCTGATGGATATGAATAAAGCTGCAGCATACATTCAAATTCAAATCCAAATCCGATATAATTTGGAAAAGCAGCAATTAATTACGGTGAAATTACGCTCTCCAGGTTGTTACGGCACACACGGTTGGTAAAACACAAACGTTTGCGATATGCACCATAATCCGAGATGGTTCACAGAGAGGAAACGTGTGCAAGCATGCATTGCAAAGCGTGTGCGATGTCAGATAATATCACAAACGGTGCGGGCAAACTAAACGTTTGTGTTAGTTGCCTTATCGTACACGATTCGCAACCATGAACTGTTTCTGATGAAGTATGCATCGTAAACATTGCACCACAGAATAGCATGTGCGATAGTTGTCGTGTACGACGATGTTACAACAGTCCGACGTTTCATAATCCTATCCGACACTCGTACGATGATTAGCTAATCTTCTTAACGGTGAACCGTTTGTGATGGGCCGTGCATCATACACGTTCTATAATAGTGAACCGTTTGTGATGGGCCGCACATCATAAACGTAGCACCACAGAATACCGACTGCGATGGCAATGCGAGCAGAAACAAGTAGGAGTACTGTAGGGGCCCTATCCCCGACAGTTTCTGGGTCGTGTGGGAAGGACCCCCCTATCCCCCATACTCACTTGGCGATGGTTTCAAATGTCGTTGTGGAAAGGGGTTAAAAACCGTTTGTTTAGGACCGACGCGCACCAGTGCATATTGAGAAGGTAACCCCAACTCAATCCCAAATCATTAATAACCCAACAATTTCATTAAATAAAGTGATGAGATCAAACAATAATTCAAATATCAGATACTCAAGATGTCCATAACCGGGGACACGGCTAATCATGATTAGTTTGTACACTCTGCAGTGGTTTGCGCACTTTTCCCCACAAGACTCGATCTCCTCCGTTGAATTTCTCGCACTGCATGATGTTTGAGAAACGGATGATCGAGACACAGTCTTTCCGAGGAGGTCCCCTTAACCGATAGATAGGCCGGTACACCTACAATTCCCATACATCTGCTAGCCCATCATGGAAAGGTTTCCCACAACTTACTAAACTATGCCAGAACCCATAATGGCATGTGTCTGCACACGGAAGTTTCTAGCATGAATAATCTTATGATCCCTTTGAGCCTGGGTGGCATTCCATAGGATGATCACAAGGATACCCCGGGATCTCCTAGGACAACACTGGATTCCCCAGGTGCCCGGGCAAGCCACTGGTATCCCCAGGGTGCCCCAACCATTCCACCCAGATGTGTATTAAAGTAGCCATCTTAAGTTTCTCTTAGTTATTATCTCTCACATCTTGCATGAATCTCACATACCAATCCACGTCTACGAGCATGGCTAAGCAATATATGACACAGCGAATGTTCCCGGGCATTTCAAAAAGGTAATAGGTTCCTACCTCATCAACTACATAGCAAATCCCAATTCCCAAATCCTACTCATGCAAATATTTGAGGGGTGTATCTAATGCATAAAAACTGGGTATGAAAAATATGATCAAAGTGTGAACTTGCCTTGTACTGTTGATGAAGATTTGTCGCACTCATAACTCGTGATAGTTCTACTCGTCACACTCCGTTCAATCTATCATAAGCAAACAATTGTAACCATCCATAAGCAATCACTCGAAGATCCAAAAGAACGAAGAAAACACTTCGAAAAACTTCAAAAACCATCAAATAAAGCTTTTAGATAGAAACATATTTTAATAGTAGCAAAATTATGTGACTTTGATCTTAATAGAAGATACATGTCAAGAGCTTCAATCTGGAAAAAGAATCAATTAAATCTGAGTTATAAAACTCGAGTTATGAACAAAAGAAGTTTGAATTCAAATCTGTTTGAAATCAAATTTTAAACTTTAAAAAATATGTTTAAGTTGGTTATCTGGACAAAGGGGATCATAACAAAGAATTGGGCGTTGGTTTCGTTGCGTTTGGACAAACGAGTAAAAAGTTGTGATCGTTTGCAAACTAGGGGCTAATCTATAAGAAAAGTATTTACGGATAGGTCCCTGGCCGAAAATTAAACTAAAAAGAAAAATCTAACGAATGAACGTTCGCTACAGAAACTAAAATAACGAATTCGTTCGCTGTGACGACCTAACCAGCGAATGTTCACTAAATAGATCTAACTAAAAAGAAAACTGTTCGGTTTTAAACGAAAACCGAACCAAAAATAAACCGAAAGAAATCGGCGGTTCGTGGCGGTTATCGGCGGTCTTCGCGGTTCTCGGCGGTTCATCGACGGCGGCGGAGTCCGGTGGGACGGGGCGAACGACGGCGGCTCCGGGCGTGGCTGCGGGCGGCGGAGACGGCGGCGGTGGTGGCGTGGCTATGCGGCGGCGGCGGCGGACTGCGGCGGGAGGAGGCGAGGCGGTGATAGTGGCGAGGCGGCAGGTGGCAGTGCGGCGGCGGTGCAATGCGAGGCGGCGGCGCGGCTGAAGAGGAGGAGAGAGGGGGTCGTGGCCGGCCTTATAAAGGGGCCAAGGGGGTGCGGCGGCCTTGGAGGAGGGGCAAGGCGGTGGCGGAGGCGGAGTCCGAGGCGGCCACGGGCGCGGCGGAGTGCTGGCTCAAGAGACCTTCCCGAGCTCGGGGACAACACGCTGGGACGGCTGGGTTTCGGCCCACTCGGTCCGAAGTTCCCCCATTTTTTTCTTCTTTTTTTAAAATTTTTTTGTAGACAACAAAATATAATAAAACGATATAAAATAAAAATATACTATAGGCATATAATATATCAAAATTTTCAAAAAAAGATTTTCTACCACATGAACACTTTCCTAGCGTCAAATAAATTCCAATTTTTTTAAATAAAGCAAAGAGTGCTGCTGGCTCAATTAAACCAAATAAAAATATTTTAAAATACCAAAATAATTTCAAATTTATTTCTCTCCATTTTTCTGCTGTAGGGAATCATTTTACCCTATTTTCCATATATTTTATTTTTGGAGAAAAATAATTTGTATAAAAATCAAATAACTCCAAATTGAAAATAATTTCAAAGGGACTTTAAATTGGATTCTTTTAAACTCCCAACTCATATTTCATATGTTTTGATGAAGTCATTTTATCTTCCATGAAAATCATTGAGTTGCTTAAAGTTTCTGAATTTAAAATATTTCCCAAATGAAATTCAAATATTTTCAAAAACCCTTTTCATTTATAATGGAAGAAGTCATGTCATCTTCACTCTAGGGTTTTTGTGATGAAAAGAATTTGAATTCATGGAGATCAGAATGCAAGTGAAAGTTTGGGAAAGTCATTTTATTCCCTCTCATTTAACTTTCAAAAAGTTTCAAATTTCACTCAATTTCACACAAGCAACCACACCACAATCAAACAAACAATCAAAACTATTTATTTAATATAACATTCCAAAATTTAGAATTTTGGGATGGTACAGCTTTGTAAGCTACCAACAAAAAATTGCAATCAAAGACTACTATTGTACTCCTTCCGTACTGGTGCATTAGTCACGTTACGAAAACCAAATAGTAATCCCAAAACTTTTAGGCGCGGTGCATTAACTACCCACCTCGTTCCCTGTTTTTTGCCACGAAAAAAGAAATCACCCAATACGAGACGTGGGGTGCGTATGCATCCAAGGACTTGAGAGTACTCCCTCCGTCTAGGTGTATAAGTCATCTTAGAGCAAGTGAAAAAGAGGAGTGGGCTCTCATGCAAGAGCCTAGCTATATGCGGATTCCTAGGCCGATATACAATAAATATGAAGAAAGAGAGAGAGAGAAGATGAGAAAAAGTAGTACTCTTATAGCCAGCCTTAGACTAGCCATAGTGGGAGTAACTTCAACAGTAACATCAAGTCCAACTTAGCAACTTTGCTTATGTGGCAATGAGTTAATGAGGAGAGAGGTAGTTTGAGTAACTTAGCTAGTTACTGTAACATCACATGTCCCAATGTAATATGAGTCTATAACCTAATAAATGAGGCTTTGCATGTTACCACACTTAAGTTACTACCCACTATGAAGGTAGTAACATAGTCTAGGGATATGTGTATGTTACTAGTGTATGTTACTCTCCATTGTGGCTAGTCTTATAGCTAACCTTATTGTATGAGTGGCTACAAGTGATGGCTCTATATGACATGGCAACATCATATAGCCAACAGCTGGCTATACTAACCATGCTCTTAGATTGTGCACCGTGACCAAGACGAAGGGGAAAGCTAGAGAACTTAATGTCTTTTTGCTAATTAATAGGATTACATGCAATGAACTAACCACTATATGTCATGTTTGGTAGTCTCAAGTCATTGAAAGCATTCACGGCCCACATCTCTCATTGGTTGATATGTCACGAAATAAGAAACGAGGAGGGAGTTAATGTACCGTGCCTAAGTGTTTTGGGATTATTTGGTTCATAAGGTGACTTACACAACATTTTTGGTTACATGCATTAACATTTTATTAGTTAAATCAAAGGTCAAAATTTGGCGCAAAATGCAAAGGGGACCAATAAACCAGTAAACATCAGAGTTCTCTCGTTTGGCCCCAACTAGAGGTCCGGTGAGATGACTATACTGCACCAGCACAGAGGGGGACGCAGCTTCATTGACTTACTGCACCTGCGTTTGGGTGAATGACACGTGGGCCCAATAGGTGGCTGGCCCACCTATCATACAGCCAAATGCATGTGCAGTAGAGGGCCGAGGAGTAGATGGCCAACACACACGTGAATGCAACGCAGTCTGCACTTCTCATATAAAGGCTCCCCGCCAGTCCAATCTACGAAATCCTACGCACCTACGCACCCTAACCAAGGGCAAGAGTGATCACTCCAATCGCAAGATCAGTTGACTAGAAGCTAGACCCATGGAGGCGTTGAGCGCGAGCATCAGCCGGCTGTGCCAGATGGTCCACGACGCTGGCCTGCGGCCCGATACCGAGGAACGTCTCCAGGTCATGCTTGAGGCCGCTAGGGCGAGAGGCCGTTTGGACGACAGCTTCGTCTCCTTGTTTGACGAGGTCCTCATCGGCTTCCTTGACAAGTTCGCCATCGTCAAGAAGCTCGCGGACGACCTTGACGTACGCCTCCAGCCCACGCACCCAGGATTTGCGATGCCCGCCACCTTCAACAGCCTCTATGGTGACAACCTCTTCGACGCACTGGTGGACCTGCGACTGCCCGCCGTCGTGCCGGAGAATGTCCACCTCGAGGTCGCGCTCGCCGCGCAGCGCCTGGCGCAGCAATACACCGTCGACATAATCACCCATGTCTATGCGCAAATCGTCCACAAGGACTACTACGTGCCAGAGGAGGATGATAGGTCGCTGGCCTTCTTGACCCGCAGGCCAACCTTGGACGGCATTAGTCAGAAGCACGTTGATCTCGCCGCTAATGCCGCTGCTCCTCACATGTCGGTTAGTGACCCGGTGCACTAGGGCGTGAGGATGTCGTTGACGGATCCGTATGTATCTTTATCTTTCCGTCAAATCCATGTAGTAGTATATGGTACTACTAGTAATTTATCTTACCTTTCGCATCAACTTCTTAATTTTCGTACGTACTCCATGCATGAACCGCGCCAGAACCAAACTTCTCATTACTCTAGGGAAAATCATTATTTCTATCTATCGGTCGCGCCATGGAGCAGAACCAAATTTTACAAGTTACAAGTTCAAAAGGAAAAGCCTACCGTGTTCTCGCCGCACCCCCACACGGTTGGTCCGGCATGCCGCTCAAGGCGGAATGTGTGTTGTGTTGCATTTTCACTTACAAGTGGGACCGCAGTTGAGCAAACCGACTATCGGCAAACCCCCACCCTGCCCACCGCGCGATGGCTGACAAAACAGTAGGGAGAAGAGATGGTTGTAGCACGGACTCCAAGAAAATTGGTGTTGGATGGGACTCGTGTGGGTGGTGTGTGCCGTACTGCTAGACGTGAATGCTAGTTATGGCCCATGCCAGCCCACTATATCGAGCCTATATCGAGGTGCTGGTTACGTAGAACAAATTTCCTGGAGTCCATGCTCAGCCCTCCTCTATATCTCTTCTCAGCCAGCCAGCAGACGCGCGGAGCCCATCATCTTTTTGCTCACATGCGGTCCCACATGTTAGTGAAAACGCAAGAGGACCTACTGAACTTGCACATCTTTCACCTCGACGTGCTCGTGATGAAAAACAAATCCAATAAAGATCTTCGGTGGCCGCTTTTGGAGTTACTCAAGACTAGTAAGATTCTATTTACTGTTTAACCCAAGATGCACATCACGTGGCTTCAACTACCACTCCATTTTATTGCATGACACGACCTAGATGCTGGATGTCCCACGTGTCGGGAAAAGGAGGAAGAACCCGACCAAATCTTCTCAACATTTAGACTGGAGGAGTAGGAAACACGGGAAGCCCTGTGCCTACATCATACTACGTACAAGCCCACCTCACAGAGTCACGCTATCACCATATTTCTCGGCCTCCGTGCGACACCTAGATCTAGTTAATCTAACTAGAACTAACTATTGGTTGGCTCTATGTGATGTGGCAACTTCATACTACTATGGATGCTGGCTATACTACTACGGCACTAACACTCCAAGAAGTGAGTCGAAAACCATATATAAATTGAGTTTATGACATGCATATGCAAATGTACCATTCATTACATACAACAAGTCATCAATGTTGGAAATATGCCCTAGAGGCAATAATAAATAGGTTATTATTATATTTCCTTGTTCACGATAATCGTTTATTATCCATGCTAGAATTGTATTGATAGGAAACTCAGATACATGTGTGGATACATAGACAACACCATGTCCCTAGTAAGCCTCTAGTTGACTAGCTCGTTGATCAATAGATGGTTACGGTTTCCTGACCATGGACATTGGATGTCGTTGATAACGGGATCACATCATTACGAGAATGATGTGATGGACAAGACCCAATCCTAAGCCTAGCACAAGATCGTGTAGTTCGTTTGCTCAGAGCTTTTCTAATGTCAAGTATCATTTCCTTAGACCATGAGATTGTGCAACTCCCGGACACTGTAGGAATACTTTGGGTGTACCAAACGTCACAACATAACTGGGTGACTATAAAAGTGCACTACAGGTATCTCCGAAAGTGTCTGTTGGGTTGGCACGAATCGAGACTGGGATTTGTCACTCCGTGTAAACGGAGAGGTATCTCTGGGCCCACTCGGTAGGACATCATCATAATGTGCACAATGTGACCAAGGAGTTGATCATGGGATGATGTGAGTTACGGAACGAGTAAAGAGACTTGCCGGTAACGAGATTGAACAAGGTATAGGGATACCGACGATCGAATCTCGGGCAAGTAACATACCGATAGACAAAGGGAATTGTATACGGGATTGATTGAATCCCCAACATCATGGTTCATCCGATGAGATCATCATGGAACATGTGGGAGCCAACATGGGTATCCAGATCCCGCTGTTGGTTATTGACCGGAGAATGTCTCGGTCATGTCTGCATGGTTCCCGAACCCGTAGGGTCTACACACTTAAGGTTCGATGACGCTAGGGTTATAGGGAAAGTATGTACGTGGTTACCGAATGTTGTTCGGAGTCCCGGATGAGATCCCGGACGTCACGAGGAGTTCCGGAATGGTCCGGAGGTAAAGATTTATATATGGGAAGTCCTGTTTTGGTCACCGGAAAAGTTTCGGGTGTTATCGGTAATGTACCGGGACCACCGGGAGGGTCCCGGGGGTCCACCAAGTGGGGCCACCAGCCCTAGAAGGCTGCGTGGGCCAAGTGTCGGAGGGAACCAGCCCCAGGTGGGCTGGTGCTCCCCCCCACCAAGGCCCAAGGCGCATGGGAGAGTGGGAGGGGGCAAACCCTAGGTCCAGATGGGCCTTAAGGCCCACCCTAGTGGCCCCCCCCTCTCCTCCCCTTTGGCCGCCCCCTAGATGGGATCTAGGGCTGGCCGCCACCCCTTGGGGTGGGAACCCTAGAGGGGGCGCAGCCCCCTCCCCCCCTATATATAGTTGAGGTCTAGGGCTGCCCAACACATGAGTTTTCCGGTCTCTCTTGGCGCAGCCCCACCTCTCTTCCTCCTCCTCTCCCGCGGTGCTTGGCGAAGCCCTGCGGGATTGCCACACTCCTCCATCACCACCACGCCGTCGTGATGCTGCTGGATGGAGTCTTCCCCAACCTCTCCCTCTCTCCTTGCTGGATCAAGGCGTGGGAGACGTCACCGGGCTGCACGTGTGTTGAACGCGGAGGCGCCGTGGTTCGGCGCTTAGATCGGAATCAACCGCGATCTGAATCACTACGAGTACGACTCCCTCATCCGCGTTCTTGCAACGCTTCCGCATCGCGATCTACAATGGTATGTAGATGCACTCCCCTTCCCCTCGTTGCTAGATTACTCCATAGATTGATCTTGGTGATGCGTAGAAAATTTTGAATTTCTGCTACGTTCCCCAACAGTGGCAACATGAGCTAGGTCTATGCGTAGTTTCTATGCACGAGTAGAACACAAAGTAGTTGTGGGCGTCGATGTTGTCAATTTACTTGCCGTTACTAGTCTTATCTTGTTTCGGCGGCATTGTGGGATGAAGCGGCCCGGACCGACCGTACACGTACGCTTACGTGAGACAGGTTCCCCCGCCTGACATGCACTAGTTGCTTAAGGTGGCTAGCGGGTGTCTGTCTCTCCCTCTTTAGTCGAAACGGATTCGATGAAAAGGGTCCTTATGAAGGGTAAATAGAAATTGGCATATCACGTTGTGGTCTTACGTAGGTAAGAAACGTTCTTGCTAGAAACCTATACAAGCCACGTAAAAACATGCAACAACAATTAGAGGATGTCTAACTTGTTTTTGCAGCATGTGCCTTGTGATATGGCCAGAAGATGTGATGAATGATATATGTGATGTATGAGATTGATCATATTCTTGTAATAGGAATCACGACTTGCATGTCGATGAGTATGACAACCGGCAGGAGCCATAGGAGTTGTCTTTATTTTTTGTATGACCTGCGTGTCATTGAATAACGCCATGTAAATTAATTTACTTTATTGCTAAGCGCGTTAGCCATAGAAGTAGAAGTAATCGTTGGCGTGACAACTTCATGAAGACACAATGATGGAGATCATGATGATGGAGATCATGGTGTCATGCCGGTGACAAAGATGATCATGGTGCCCCGAAGATGGAGATCAAAGGAGCAAAATGATATTGGCCATATCATGTCACTATTTGATTGCATGTGATGTTTATCATGTTATGCATCTTATTTGCTTAGAACGATGGTAGTAAGTAAGATGATCCCTTATAATAATTGCAAGAAAGGTTCCCCCTAACTGTGCACCGTTGCGAAGGTTCGTTGTTTCGAAGCACCACGTGATGATCGGGTGTGATAGATTCTAACGTTCGAATACAACGGGTGTTGACGAGCCTAGCATGTACAGACATGGCCTCGGAACACATGCGAAACACTTAGGTTGACTTGACGAGCCTAGCATGTACAGACATGGCCTCGGAACACAAGAGACCGAAAGGTCGAACATGAGTCGTATAGTAGATACGATCAACATGGAGATGTTCACCGATGATGACTAGTCCGTCTCATGTGATGATCGGACACGGCCTAGTTTGACTCGGATCATGTATCACTTAGATGACTGGAGGGATGTCTATCTGAGTGGGAGTTCATTAAATAATCAGATGAACTTCATTATCATGAACATAGTCAAAAGGTCTTTGCAAATTATGTCATATGCTTTAGTTCTACTGTTTAAGATATGTTCCTAGAGAAAATTTAGTTGAAAGTTGATAGTAGCAATTATGCGGACTGGGTCCGTGAACTGAGGATTGTCCTCATTGCTGCACAGAAGGCTTATGTCCTTAATGCACCGCTCGGTGTGCTGAACCTCAGCGTCGTCTGTAGATGTTGCGAAACATCTGACATACACGTTTTGATGACTACGTGATAGTTCAGTGCGTATTGCTAACGGTTTAGAGTTGTGGCACCAAAGACGGTTTTGAAACGTCGCAGAACATATGAGATGTTCCGAAGACTGAAATTGGGATTTCAGACTAGTGCCCATGTCAAGAGGTATGAGACCTCTGACAATTTTCTTAAGCCTGCAAACTAAGGGAGAAAAGCTCAATCGTTGAGCATGTGCTCAGATTCTCTGAGTACTACAATCACTTGAATCGAGTGGGAGTTAATCTTCCAGATGAGATAGTGATGGTTCTCCATAGTCACTGCCACCAAGCTATTATAGCTTCATGATGAACTATAACATATCAGGGATAGACATGATGATCCTTGAGCAACTCGCGATGTTTGACACCGCGAAAGTAGAAATCAAGAAGGAGCATCAATTGTTGATGGTTAGTAAAACCACTAGTTTCTAGGAGGGCAAGGGCAAAAGGGATACTTCATGAAATAGCAAATCATTTGCTGCTCTAGTGAAGAATCCCAAGGTTGAACCCAAACCCGAGACTAAGTGCTTCTATAATGAGGGGAACGGTCACTGAAGCAGAACTACCCTAGATACTTGGTAGATGAGAAGGCAGGCAAGGTCGACAGAAGTACATTGGATATACATTATATGAATGTGTACTTTACTAGTACTCCTAGCAGCACCAGGGTATTAGATACCGGTTCGGTTGCTAAGTGTTAGTAACTCGAAATAAAAGCTGCGGAATAAACGGAGACTAGCTAAAGGTGAGATGACGATATGTGTTGGAAGTGTTTCCAAGGTTGATGTGATCAAGCATCGCATGCTCCCTCTACCATCGAGATTGGTGTTAAACCTAAATAATTGTTATTTGGTGTTTGCGTTGAGCATAAACATGATTGGATTATGTTTATCGCAATACGGTTATTCATTTAAGGAGAATAATGGTTACTCTGTTTATTTGAATAATACCTTCAATGGTCTTGCACCTAAAATGAATCTCGATCGTAGTGATACACATGTTCATGCCAAAATATATAAGATAGTAATGATAGTACCACATACTTGTGGCACTGCTATTTGAGTCATATTGGGATAAAACGCATGAAGAAGCTCCATGTTGATGGATCTTTGGAATCACTCGTTTTTGAAAGGATTGAGACATGCGAACCATGTCTATTGGTATATATGCGTGAAGAAACTCCATGCAGATGGATCATTTGGACTCACTTGATTTTGAATCACTTGAGACATGCAAATCATACCACATGGGCAAGATGACTGAAAAGCCTCGTTTTCAGTAAGATGGAACAAGAGAGCAACTTGTTGGAAGTAATACATTTGATGTGTGCAGTCCAATGAGTGCTGAGGCACGCAGTGGATATCAATATGTTCTTACTTCACAGATGATTTGAGTAGATGCTGAGAATAATTACTTGATGAAACACAAGTCTGAATTATTGAAAGGTTCAAGTAATTTCAGAGTGAAGTTGAAGATCGTCGTGACAAGAGGATAAAATGTCTATGATATGATCATAGAGATATCTGAGTTACGAGTTTGGCACACAATTAAGACATTGTGGAAAGTGTTTCACAATTAATACCGCCTGGAACACCACAGTGTGATGGTGTGTCCGAACATCATAACTGCACCCTATTGGATATGGTGCATACCATGATGTCTCTTATCGAATTACAACTATCGTTTATGGGTTAGGCATTAGATACAACCGCATTCACTTTAAAAGGGACACCACGCAATTCCGTTGAGACGACACCGTTTAGAGAAACCTAAGTTGTCATTTCTTAAAAGTTTGGGGCTGCGATGCTTATGTGAAAAAGTTTTAGGCTGATAAGCTCGAACCCAAAGCGGATAAATGCATCTTCATAGAATAACCAAAACAGTTGGGTATACCTCCTATTTCAGATCTGGAAGCAAAAGTAATTGCTTCTAGAAACGGGTCCTTTCTCGAGGAAATGTTTCTCTCGAAAAAATTGAGTGGGAGGATGGTGGAGACTTGATAAGGTTATTGAACCGTCACTTCGACTAGTGTATAGCAGGGCACAAGAAGTTGTTTCCTGTGGCACCTACACCAATTGAAGTGGAAGCTTATGATAGTGATCATGAAACTTCGGATCAAGTCACTACCAAACCTCGTAGGACGACGAGGATGCGTGCTACTTCGGAGTGGTACGTGATCCTATCTTGAAAGTCATGTTGTCAGACAACAATGCACCTACGAGCTATGGAGAAGCGATGGTGGGCCCATATTCCGACAAATGGTTAGAAGCCATGAAATCCGAGATAAATGGATCTTTAAGAAGAAGACGGACGTGGACGGTAATGTTACCGTCTATGAAGCTCGACTTGTGGCTAAGAGTATTTCCACAAGTTCAAGGAGTTGACTATGATGAGATTTTTCTCATCCGTAGCGATGCTTAAGTCCGTCGGAATCATGTTAGCATTAGCCGCATTTATGAAATCTGGCAGATGGATGTCAAAAACAAGTTTCCTTACCAGTTTTCGTAAGGAAAGGTTGTATGTGATACAATCAGAAGGGTTTTGTCGATCCTAAGGATGCTAAAAGGTATGCTAGCTCCAGCGATCCTTCCATGGACTAGAGCAAGCATCTCGGAGTCAGAATATACGCTTTGATGGAGTGATCAAAGTTTTGGGTTTATACAAAGTTTGTTAGAAACTTGTATTTACAATAAAGTGAGTGGGAGCGCTGCAACATTTCTGATAAGTATATGTGAATGACATATTGTTGATCCGAAATGATGTAAAATTTCTAGAAAGCATAAAGGGTTGTTTGAAAGGAGTTTTTCAAAGGAAGACCTGGATAAAGCTGCTTACATATTGGGCATCAAGATCTATAGAGATAGATCAAGACGCCTGATGATACTTTCAAAGAACGCACACCTTGACATGATTTTGAAAGAGTTCAAAATAGATCAGCAAAGAAGGAGTTCTTGGCTGTGTTACAAGGTGTGAGTATTGAGTAAGACTCAAGACCTGACCACAACAGAAGAGAGAGAAAGGACGAAGGTCGTCCCCTATGCTTTAGACGTAGGCTCTATAGTATGCTATGCTGTGTACCGCACATGTAGTGTGCCTTGCCATGAGTTGGTCAAGGGGTACAATAGTGATCCGGGAATGGATCACATGACAGCGGTCGAACTTATCCTTAGTATCTAGTGGACTAAGGAATTTTCTCGATTATGGAGGTGAAGAGGAGTTCGTCGTAAAGGGTTACGTCGATGCAAATTTTGACACTAATCCGGATGGCTCTGAGTAGTAAACCGGATTCGTATAGTAGAGCAGTTATTTGAAATGGCTCCAAATAGCGCGTCGTAGCATCCACAAGATGACATAGATATTCGTAAAGCACACATGGATCTGAAAGGTTCAGGCCCATTGACTAATAACCTCTCTCACAAGCATAACATGATCAAACCAGAACTCATTGAGTGTTAATCACATAGTGATGTGAACTAGATTGTTGACTCTAGTAAACTCTTTGGATGTTGGTCACATGGTGATGTGACCTGTGAGTGTTAATCACATGGTGATGTGGACTAGATTATTGACTCTAGTGCAAGTGGGAGACTGTTGGAAATATGCCCTAGAGGCAATAATAAATAGGTTATTATTATATTTCCTTGTTCACGATAATCGTTTATTATCCATGCTAGAATTGTATTGATAGGAAACTCAGATACATGTGTGGATACATAGACAACACCATGTCCCTAGTAAGCCTCTAGTTGACTAGCTCGTTGATCAATAGATGGTTACGGTTTCCTGACCATGGACATTGGATGTCGTTGATAATGGGATCACATCATTAGGAGAATGATGTGATGGACAAGACCCAATCCTAAGCCTAGCACAAGATCGTGTAGTTCGTTTGCTCAGAGCTTTTCTAATGTCAAGTATCATTTCCTTAGACCATGAGATTGTGCAACTCCCGGACACCGTAGGAATACTTTGGGTGTACCAAACGTCACAACGTAACTGGGTGACTATAAAGGTGCACTACAGGTATCTCCGAAAGTGTCTGTTGGGTTGGCACGAATCGAGACTGGGATTTGTCACTCCGTGTAAACGGAGAGGTATCTCTGGGCCCACTCGGTAGGACATCATCATAATGTGCACAATGTGACCAAGGAGTTGATCACGGGATGATGTGAGTTACGGAACGAGTAAAGAGACTTGCCGGTAACGAGATTGAACAAGGTATAGGGATACCGACGATCGAATCTCGGGCAAGTAACATACCGATAGACAAAGGGAATTGTATACGGGATTGATTGAATCCCCGGCATCGTGGTTCATCCGATGAGATCATCGTGGAACATGTGGGAGCCAACATGGGTATCCAGATCCCGCTGTTGGTTATTGACCGGAGAATGTCTCGGTCATGTCTGCATGGTTCCCGAACCCGTAGGGTCTACACACTTAAGGTTTGATGACGCTAGGGTTATAGGGAAAGTATGTACGTGGTTACCGAATGTTGTTCGGAGTCCCGGATGAGATCCTGGACGTCACGAGGAGTTCCGGAATGGTCCAGAGGTAAAGATTTATATATGGGAAGTCCTGTTTTGGTCACCGAAAAAGTTTCGGGTGTTATCGGTAATGTACCGGGACCACCGGGAGGGTCCCGGGGGTCCACCAAGTGGGGCCACCAGCCCCAGAAGGCTGCGTGGGCCAAGTGTGGGAGGGGACCAGCCCCAGGTGGGCTGGTGCGCCCCCCCCACCAAGGCCCAAGGCGCATGGGAGAGTGGGAGGGGGCAAACCCTAGGTCCAGATGGGCCTTAAGGCCCACCCTAGTGGCGCCCCCCTCTCCTCCCCTTTCGCCGTCCCCCTAGATGGGATCTAGGGCTGGCCGCCACCCCTTGGGGTGGGAACCCTAGAGGGGGCGCAGCCCCCTCCCCCCCCTATATATAGTTGAGGTCTAGGGCTGCCCAACACATGAGTTTTCCGGTCTCTCTTGGCGCAGCCCTACCTCTCTTCCTCCTCCTCTCCCGCGGTGCTTGGCGAAGCCCTGCGGGATTGCCATGCTCCTGCATCACCATCACGCCGTCGTGCTGCTGCTGGATGGAGTCTTCCCCAACCTCTCCCTCTCTCCTTGCTGGATCAAGGCGTGGGAGACGTCACCGGGCTGCACGTGTGTTGAACGCGGAGGCGCCGTGGTTCGGCGCTTAGATCGGAATCAACCGCGATCTGAATCGCTACGAGTATGACTCCCTCATCCGCGTTCTTGCAACGCTTCTGCATCGCGATCTACAATGGTATGTAGATGCACTCCCCTTCCCCTCGTTGCTAGATTACTCCATAGATTGATCTTGGTGATGCATAGAAAATTTGGAATTTCTGCTACGTTCCCCAACAATCAACACACAACGACAACGAGGATACATGTTGGGATTATAGATTAGTTCCAACAAAACATTCTAGTAAATACTAAAGTTTTCATCACACAACAAATAACAAGCAATGAAATGAACTTCAGCTCAACCAATCCTCGGCGTTGGAAATGCTTGCTTTGAACCAGAAGAGTTTCTCTCGGAAGGGCCAACTACTGTCAATCTCGAGACCAACGCAGGACTAATCATCTAGGCTGAAGCGGCCTATTTCATGACCCATATTTTGATAGCCACAGTAGGGAAGCATAGCAATGTCCGAGGTATAGATACAGTTGCTTCTCATAAATGGTAGTAACATTGTGTCAACACCAGCTGGATCGCCTTTCACCATGATTGGATAGTTTTGTCCAAGGAAGAGCGGGTTTCCTCCAAGAGTATCATTACTAAACCAGGGAGAAGGTGTTGGCGCTAGAATAGTAGTATCAATCCTGAATACCCTGCAACGGATGTTGGAATAGGTCTGCAGAATGCGACGATGGGAGACAACACCTGCTTCCTTAGTCACATCAATGGTGCCCTGTATACAGAAAAGAAGAGGTGATCCATCGGAATAAGTTGCCAGGCGCCACTGAGTATATGGGTCCTCATGCTCGTGATCATCAGCATCGTCCTCCCCCTTGGTTATAAAAATTTTCAAGTATAGGTGGTGGAATGTTCACAGGACCTTGGAAACACAAGAAGGTTAATTAGTAAAGGGAAACTAGCTAACCCGCATGCATGTGGATGAAACAATTATAATTACGGTGGAAGACAAACGTACCTAAAGCATAAGGATTCCATGCAAAAACAGTGCCACGAGTGGTGGCAGCAAACACAAGAGCCTCATATTGAATTGTATCATAGTACACATCCGTGTATAGAAATTGATTTTTGAGCAATATCCATCTAGTCAAACTATGAAGGAAGGCAACAATCTTGTCGAAGATAGCAACAACTCCATAGTCCATTAAATCCCAAGAGCGGTCGGGAACTTGACAAATTGCTATCTTCTTTAGACGATAGTCACCATGATCGTAGTTGAACCTACGTAGAATACCGGTGTACTCAACCTCTGGGCAGTCTGAGATTTTTGGAAGTGGAACCCGGTGACGAGTGTACACATTCACAAGTTCCCACTCGCAGTTGTACCCAATATAAACAACCCAATCTCCATTTGCGCCTGCCCAAGCCTTACCCTCAAGCGATGGCAATGTTAACATCACACGTATCGTTATCAAGCGGCACCAACTTGCACAAGGTGAGGCCTCCGTCGTCCGCGCGCCAGTCAGCAGGGTCACGGTGAAGAAGATAGGGGAGATCAAACCGCTCCTGGACCCTTGGGTTCCTTGTAATGATGTTATTAGTTGAGTCAAGAATGGTCTTGAACAAACCTACCATGCTAGCCGAGGTGATGAGGACGCACCGATTAATGAGTTCCTCCACCACGTCATCATTCAGATTGGGGCAAGAATAACGGGGTCGTTTCCGGCCTGTTCCCTCCATGGAGAAGACGATCAAGCAATGGCAGAAGGAAGGGTGAAGACAAATGGAGGAGGGAGGAAAAGCGTGCGACAGCAGTTCCAAATCGAGAGGGAAAGGCGAAGAGTCGGTGGACGGTTGCCGCAGTACACGAGGAGGCGCCCCGGCCTACATAGACGTCCGTTCGGAAATTGTACAAAAGGACTCGTCGTCGTCTCACTGACATGTTGGACTGGGACCACATGTCAACAAGAGGCTAGTGGGGAGCGGACGGTTGCCACAGAGGTCACACAGTAACGACAAGGCCGTCCTGTCAGACCTAGCGCACGCGCGGGATGGCTTCCGTCCCCCATACGAGTGAAGCCACTTAGCACCCCCACATAGTTGGTCCGCCACGCCGCTAGGCCAACTCTAGCGCGTGCAACTTGGAAGCGCGCTCACTCAGCCCCCTTTCCCTCGACGCCCCGGAGCTACCCAACCACGGCGGCCAGATTTGGAGCGGATCCGGTCGGGCTTGAGCTTGCCGGCTGTGGGAGGCCGCGCCGCGCCATGGACTAGCCGGGCACCGGGCCGGAAGGCCCCGTCAAGGCCGCAAGGCCGCGTGCAGGTACTAACTCCTCCTCTAGCCGCTCGGATCTACACCGTTGGCGGTCTGCCGGCTGATACATGAATGGCGGTCGGCCAGGCTCGATGCTGGCCCAAAAGCTCGTCGGCGCACCGTTGCCACTCATTACGTGCGACGACTGCCCAAAGAAGGTCTTGCGCCGCATGTCTACAATGCCAGAACATCCCGGATGGGTGTTCATCAAGTGCTCAACCGATGGGGTATGTGCTACTTTAGCTTTGGTTGTGCTACTTAAAATTTTATTGTGTAGAATGGATGCAAGTTTTGGTATTGGGAAGAAGAGTACATCAATATATTGATAGAGCGCAATTTAGTAGATGTTGTAGCACTTCTAGCTAGCATAGAGGCTAGAGATGAGACTAGTGCACTTGTTGATAGAATAGAGGCTAGACATGAGACTAGATGCGAGGAAGCAATGTCTACTTCTTTACACTCGAAGAAGAAAGAAGCACGCAAGATCGAGCCTCCGCAGATCAACAATGAATGCATCGAGAAGGCACTAATCGAAGTTACAGGAGCAGTTATGGAAGTTGGATATCTTCTAAAATGTATTCTTCTGGTTCTTGTTTTCTTTGGTCTTGCTTTTCTAGTCAAATTTTGGTGATGTATTTCCATGTACCAAAAATCAATGATGAAAAAAAGATGTGTGTTTGCAAAGAAAAATGTACGCGCCCGGGATGCGTCCGCGCGTTGGGCGCACGGCCACCACATCATGGCCCGGACACGACCCCATTGCTCTACCCAAACAGACAGAATCCAGGCAAAACGGAGGTCTGTTTGGGGTCGTACGTTGGAGTTGGCCTTACAAGTGGGACCGTAGTTGAGGAAACCGACTATCGGCAAAGCCCCACCTCGCCCGCCGCACGATGGCTGAGTTAGAGAAACGAGGAGGTTGGAGAGATAGGTGTAGCACATACTCCAAGAAATATGGTGTCAGATGGAAGTCGTGCTGGTGGCATGTGCCATACTCCTGGATGTGAAGGCTTGTTCTGGCCCATGCCACCCTACTATATATCGAGGATTCGAGGTGCTGGTTACGTACATCAAACACATTAACAGATGGCGCACCTCACACTGTGGCCAAATTTCCTGGAGTCTGTGCTAGGTTAAAAAGTGTTCTTTGTGAGGGTGGGTGGCTGGTCTCAAGTTTAAAACTTGTTGCGTATACGTAGACGTAGATATAGTGCAACAATTTTGAAAGTTTGAACCCAAACATCAGAATGCAATTTCTACAGGACTCATCCGAGGACCTAGGATGGTGGGATTCGCAGCTACAGTAAAAATACCCGCCCGACGTGCGAAGCATGTGAAGCTAGTAGAAATAGTAGTACTATTGTTGATTGGACTCATCCGATAACCTGTTGCAATGCACGTACAATTATATATTCGGATTTTTTTTCCTCGTCGCAGCACCCACTCAGAGAATCGACTCGAAAGCCATTTATAAATTTAGTAAGTTTATCACAGGCATATCATTTTATTACATACAACAGGTCATGAACCCACAACAACAACGAGGATACATTATAAATACTAAAGTTTTCATCACACAACAAATAACAAGCAATGAAATGAACTTCAGCTCAACCACTCGTCGGTGTTGGAAACACTTGCTTTGAAACAGAAGTGATTCTCTGGGAAGGGCCAGCTACTGTCAATCTCGGGACCGACGGAGGACTGGTCATCTAGGCTGAAGCGGCCTATGTCAGGACCCATATTGGGATGGTAGGGAAGCATAGAAGTGTCCGAGGTATAGATACAGTTGCTTCTCATAAATGGTAGTAACGTTGTGTCAACCGCAGCTGGATCGCCTTTCACCATCATTGGATAGTTTTGTCCAAGGAAGAGCGAGTTTCCTCCAAGACTTTCAATACTGAACCAGGGAGAAGGTGTTGGTGCTAGTACACTAGTATCCATCCCGAATACCCTGCAACGGATGTTGGAAAAGGTCCGGAGAGTGAGACCATGCGAGACAACACCTGCCTCCTTAGTAACATCAGCAGTGCCTTGTATACAGACAAGAAGAGGTGATCCATCAAAATAAGTTACCAGGCGCCACTGAGTATATGGGTCCTGCTCGTCCTCATGCTCGTGATCATCAACATCGTCATCTCCCCCTTGGATATAAAAAATTTCAAGTATAGGTGGTGGAATGTTCACAGGACCTTGGAAACACAAGAAGGTTAATTAGTAAAGGGAAACTAGCTAACCCGCATGCATGTGGATGAAATAATTATAATTACGGTGGAAGACAAATGTACCGAAAGCATCAGGATTCCATGTAAAAAGACACGAGTGGTGGCAGCAAACACAAGATCCTCGTATTGAATTGCATCACAGTACTCATCCGTGTACAGAAATTGATTTTTGAGCAATATCCATCGAGGCGTGGAAGTAAGGACGACAACAAGCTTGTCGAAGATAGCAACAACTTCATAGTTTGTGTAATCCCAAGAGCGGTTGGGAACTCGACAAATTGCTATCTTCCGTAGACGACAGTCACCATGATCATATTTGAACTCACGTAGAATACCGGTGTACTCAACCTCTGGGCAGTCTAAGAATTTTGGAAGTGGAACCCGGTGACGAGTGTACACATTCACAAGTTCCCACTCGTAGTTGTACCCAATATAAACAACCCAATCTCCATTTGCGCCTGCCCAAGACTTACCCTCAAGCGATGGCATCTTAACATCACACGTATCATTATCAAGCGGCATCAACTTGCACAAGGCGAGGCCTCCGTCGTCCACGCGCCAGTCAGCAGGGTCACGGCGAAGAAGATAGGGGAGATCAAACCGCTCCTGGACCCTTGGGTTCTTGTAATGATGTTATTAGTTGAGTCGAGAATGGTCTTAGACGAACCTGCCATGCTAGCCGAGGTGATGATGTCGCACCGATCAATGAGTTCCTCCACCGCGTCATCATTCAGATCGGGGCAAGAATAACAGGGTTGTTTCTGGCCTTTTCCCTCCATGGAGAAGATGATCGAACAATGGCAGAAGGAAGGGTGAAGGCAAATGGAGGAGGGAGGAAGAGTGTGCGATAGCAGTTCCAAATCGAGAGGGAAAGGCGAAGAGTCGGTGGACGGTTGCCACGGTACACGAAGAGGCGCCCCGGCCTACATAGACGTCCGTTCGGAAATTGTACAAAAGGACTCGTCGTCGTCTCACTGACATGTTGGAACGGGACTACATGTCAATGAAACATGGTGTGTAATTTCTCGTGCAAAATGCTATCTGGCTGCGTTGGCCCGAGGTGCCGCATTAGTTATCGACTTTTATTTTTTTAATGGCATGTCGTTCAGCTTTAAAGCACGACTAACTGGTACTATTTGCAGAGAAAATATAAACTACTCTACCACTACTCCACCTCTAGTACTAGTAGTATAAAAAAGATATATAGGCTAGAGCTTCAGCGCTTTCTTGCTAAGGGCTGCCCACTTGCTTCTCACACTATCACCCTCTCTCCAGATCTAAAAAGACGGCCTCTCTATCCCTCCTCACCGGTGGTCACAGATCCGTCGGGGAAGAAAAGGATGTGCAGCGTTGATGCACTCATCGGGGGCGACGAGGTCACGCACTGATGACAAGGCCGTCCTCTCAGACCTAGCACCCGCACGGGATGGCCTCCGTCCCCAAGCTCGATGCCGTAGTGTGTCCGGAGGACGACGACCACGAGCGAAGCCACTTCCTGCCGACCCTCAGGTATGCTACCGCTTTTCGAACCATACCCTTGTTCTATTGCCCCATCTGGCACGTCGCTGCATGTGGATCTTTTTCCACCCCACCATTTGCCCCATCTCCCAATTTGCTATCCTCTGCTCTACTGGTCACGCAGACAAAAACCTTAACTTGCACTATTAAAGGAAACCCTACTTCATGCAGACTAATACATGTCTGGGTTGAATAAGGAAAGGAAGGGAGATTGTACTGTCCAAGAGACTAGGCATCGAACCCGCATCTAGGTTGAAAAGGGGAAAATCAGTAGCTAAGGAACGAGTCTTGTGTCTCTTGGTTGAAGAAGGGTAGAAATGTTGGGGAACGTACTAATTTCAAAAAATTTCCTACGCACACGCGAGATCATGGTGATGCATAGCAACGAGAGGGGAGAGTGTTGTCTACTTACCCTCGTAGACCGAAAGCGGAAGCGTTAGCACAACGCGGTTGATGTAGTCGTACCTCTTCACGATCCAACCGATCAAGTACCGAACGTACGACACCTCCGAGTTCAGCACATGTTCAGCCCAATGACGTCCCTCGAACTCTGATCCAGCCGAGTGTTGAGGGAGAGTTTCGTCAGCATGACGGCGTGGTGACGATGATGATGTTCTACCGACGTAGGGCTTCGCCTAAGCACCGCTACAGTATTATCGAGGTGGACTATGGTGGAGGGGGCACCGCACACGGCTAAAAGATCAAACGATCAATTGTTGTATCTCTAGGGTGCCCCCTGCCCCCGTATATAAAGGAGCAAGGGGGGAGGTGCGGCCGGCCAGGAGGGGGCACGCCAGGAGGAGTCCTACTCCCACCGGGAGTAGGACTCCCTCCCTTTTCCTTGTTGGATTAGGAGAAGAGGGGGAAAGAGGTGGAGGAGAAGAACGAAAGGGGGGGGGCGCCGCCCCCCTATCATTGTCCTATTCGTACTAGGGGGAGGGGCGCGCGGCCCTTGCCCTGGCCACCTCTCCTCTTCTCCACTAAGGCCCACTAGGGCCCATTAACCCAAGGGGGGTTCCAGTAACCCCTCTGGTACTCCGGTAAAATCCCGATTTCACCCAGAACACTTCCGATATCCAAATATAGGCTTCCAATATATCAATCTTCATGTCTCGACCATTTCGAGACTCCTCGTCATGTCCGTGATCACATTCGGGACTCCGAACAACCTTCGGTACATAAAAACATATAAACTCATAATATAACTGTCATCGAAACGTTAAGCGTGCGGACCCTACGGGTTCGAGAACTATGTAGACATGACCGAGACATGTCTCCAGTCAATAACCAATAGCGGAACCTGGATGCTCATATTGGCTCCCACATATTCTACTAAGATCTTTATCGGTCAGACCGCATAACAACATACATTGTTCCCTTTGTCATCGGTATGTTACTTGCCCGAGATTCGATCGTCGGTATCTCAATACCTAGTTCAATCTCGTTACCGGCAAGTCTCTTTACTCGTTCCGTAATACATCATCCCGCAACTAACTCATTAGTTGCAATGCTTGCAAGGCTTAAGTGATGTGCATTACCGAGTGGGCCCAGGGATACCTCTCCGACAATCGGAGTGACAAATCCTAATCTTGAAATACGCCAACCCAACAAGTACCTTCGGAGACACCTGCAGAGCACCTTTATAATCACCCAGTTACATTGTGACGTTTGGTAGCACACAAAGTGTTCCTCCGGTAAACGGGAGTTGCATAATCTCATAGTCATAGGAACATGTATAAGTCATGAAGAAAGCAATAGCAACATACTAAACGATCGAGTGCTAACCTAACGGAATGGGACAAGTCAATCACATCATTCTCCTAATGATGTGATCCCGTTAATCAAATGAAAACTCATGTCTATGGCTAGGAAACATAACCATCTTTGATTAACGAGCTAGTCAAGTAGAGGCATACTAGTGACACTCTGTTTGTCTATGTATTCACACATGTATCATATTTCCGGTTAATACAATTCTAGCATGAATAATAAACATTTATCATGATATAATGAAATAAATAATAACTTTATTATTGCCTCTAGGGCATATTTCCTTCAGTCTCCCACTTGCACTAGAGTCAATAATCTAGTTCACATCGCCATGTGATTTAACACTAATAGTTCACATCACCATGTGATTAACACCCATAGTTCACATCGCTATGTGACCAACACTCAAAGGGTTTACTAGAGTCAGTAATCTAGTTCACATTGCTTGTGTGATTAACACCCAAAGAGTACTAAGGTGTGATCATGTTTTGCTTGTGAGAGAAGTTTAGTCAACGGGTCTGCCACATTCAGATCCGTATGTTTTTTGCAAATTTCTATGTCAACAATGCTCTGCACGGAGCTACTCTAGCTAATTGCTCCCACTTTCAATATGTATCCAGATTGAGACTTAGAGTCATCTGGATCAGTGTCAAAACTTGCATCGACGTAACTCTTTACGATGAACCTTTTGTCACCCCATAATCGAGAAACATATCCTTATTCCACTAAGGATAATTTTGACCAATGTCCAGTGATCTACTCCTAGATCACTATTGTGCTCCCATGCCAAACTCAGGGCAGGGTATACAATAGCTCTGGTACACAGCATGGCATACTTTATAGAACCTATGGCTGAGGCATAGGGAATGACTTTTCATTCTCTCTCTATCTTCTGCCGTGGTCGGTTTTTGAGTCTTACTAAACTTCACACCTTGCAACACAGGCAAGAACTCTTTCTTTGACTGTTCCATTTTGAACTACTTCAAAATCTTGTCAATGTACATACTCATTGAAAATCTTATCAAGCGTCTTGATCTATCTCTATTGATCTTGATGCTCAATATGTAAGCAGCTTCACCGAGGTCTTTCTTTGAAGAACTCATTTCAAATACTCCTTTATGCTTTCCAGAAAATTCTACATCATTTCTGATCAACAATATGTCATTTACGTATACTTTATCAGGAAGGCTGTAGTGCTCCCACTCACTTTCTTGTAAATACAGGCTTCACCGCAAGTCTGTATAAAACTATATGCTTTGATCAACTTATCAAAGTGTATATTCCAACTCCGAGATGCTTGCACCAGTCCATAGATGGATCGCTGGAGCTTGCACACTTTGTAAGCATCCTTTGGATCGATAAAACCTTCAGGTTGCATCATATACAACTCTTCTTCCAGAAATCCATTCAGGAATGCAGTATTTACATCCATTTGCCAGATTTCATAAAATATGGCAATTTGCTAACATGATTCGGACAGACTTAAGCATCGCTACAAGTGAGAAGATCTCATCGTAGTCAACTCCTTGAACTTTGTCAAAACCTTTTTCGACAAGTCTAGCTTTGTAGATAGTAACACTACTATCAGCGTCCGTCTTCCTCTTGAAGATCCATTTATTTACTATGGCTTGCCGATCATCGGGCAAGTCAACCAAAGTCCACACTTTGTTCTCATACATGGATCCCATCTCAGATTTCATGGCTTCAAGCCATTTTGCGGAATCTGGGCTCATCATCGCTTCCTCATAGTTCATAGGTTCGTCATGGTCAAGTAACATGAGCTCTAGAACAGGATTACCGTACCACTCTGGTGCAGATCTCACTCTGGTTTACCTACGAGGTTCGGTAGTAACTTGATCTGAAGTTACATGATCATCATCATTAGCTTCCTCACTAATTGGTGTAGTAGTCACAGGAACAGATTTCTGTGATGAACTACTTTCCAATAAGGGAGCAGGTACAGTTACCTCATCAAGTTCTACTTTCCTCCCACTCACTTCTTTCGAGAGAAACTCCTTCTCTAGAAAGGATCCATTCTTAGCAACAAAGATCTTGCCTTCGGATCTGTGATAGAAGGTGTACCCAATATTTTGGGTATCCTATGAAGAAGCACTTCTCCGACTTGGGTTCAAGCTTATCAAGTTGAAACTTTTTCACATAAGCATCGTAGCCCCAAACTTTAAGAAACGATAGCTTAGGTTTCTCGCCAAACCACAGTTCATATGGTGTCATCTCCATAGATTTAGATGGTGCCCTATTTAACGTGAATGTAGCTGTCTCTAATGCATAAATCCCAAAAACGATAGTGGTAGATCGGTAAGAGACAAAATAGATCGCACCATATCTAATAAAGTACGGTTACGACGTTCGGACACACCATTACACCGTGGTGTTCCAGGTGGCGTGAGTAGTGAAACTATTTCACATTGTTTTAACTGAAGGCCAAACTCGTAACTCAAATATTCGCCTCCGCGATCAAATCGTAGAAACTTCATTTTCTTGTCACGATGATTTTCCACTTCACTCTGAAATTCTTTGAACTTTTCAAATGTTTCAGACTTATGTTTCATCAAGTAGATATACCCATATCTGCTCAAATCATCTGTGAAGGTCAGAAAATAATGATACCCGCCGCGAGCCTCAACACTCGGATCTTATACATCAATATGTATTATTTCCAATAAGTCAGTCGCTCACTCCATTGTTCCGGAGAACGGAGTCTTAGTCATCTTGCCCATGAGGCATGGTTCGCAAGCATCAAGTGATTCATAATCAAGTGATTCCAAAAGTCCATCAGCATGGAGTTTCTTCATGCGCTTTACACCAATATGACCTAAACGGCAGTGCCACAAATAAGTTGCACTATCATTATTAACTTTGCATCTTTTGGCTTCAATATTATGAAAATGTGTATCACCACGTTCGAGATCCAACAAACCATTTTCATTGGGTGTATGACCATAGAAGGTTTTATTCATGTAAACAGAACAACAATTATTCTCTAACTTACATGAATAACGATATTGCAATAAATATGATATAATCATATTCATGCTTCAACGCAAACACTAAATAACATTTATTTTAGGTTCAACACTAATCCTGAAAGTATAGGGAGTGTGCGATGATGATCATATCAATCTTGGAACCACTTCCAATACACATCGTCACTTCACCCTTAACTAGTCTCTGTTCATTCTGCAACTCCCGTTTTGAGTTACTACTCTTAGGAACTGAACCAGTACCAAATACCGAGGGGTTGCTGTAAACACTAGTAAAGTACACATCAATAACATGTATATCAAATATAGCTTTGTTCACTTTGCCATCTTTCTTATCCACCAAATATTTGGGGCAGTACCGCTTCCAGTGATCAGTCCCTTTGCAGTAGAAGCACTCAGTTTCAGGCTTAGGTCTAGACTTGGGCTTTTTCACTTGAGCAGCAACTTGCTTGCCGTTCTTCTTGAAGTTCCCCTTTCTTCCCTTTGTCCCTTTACTTGAAACTACTGGTCTTGTTAACCATCGACACTTGATGCTCTTTCTTGATTTCTACCTTCGTCGATTTCAGCATCGTGAAGAGCTCGGGAATTACTTTCGTCATCCCTTGCATACTATACTTCATCACGAAGTTCTACTAACTTGGTGATGGTGACTAGAGAATTCTGTCAATTACTATTTTATCTGGAAGATTAACTCCCACTTGATTCAAGCAATTGTAGTACCCAGACAATCTGAGCACATGCTCACTAGTTGAGCTATTCTCCTCCATCTTGTAGGCAAAGTACTGTCAGAGGTCTCATACCTCTCGACACGGGCATGAGTATGAAATACCAATTTCAACTCTTGGAACATCTTATATGCTCCGTGGCGTTCAAAACATTTTTGAAGTCCCGGTTCTAAGCCGTAAAGCATGGTGCAATTAACTATCAAGTAGTCATCATACCGAGCTTTTGTCAAAACGTTCATAACGTCTGCATCTGCTCCTACAATAGGTCTGTCGCCTAGCGGTGCATCAAGGACATAATTCTTCTGTACAGCAATGATGATAATCCTCAGATCACGGATCCAATCCGCATCATTGCTACTAACATCTTTCAACTTAGTTTTCTCTAGGAACATATCAAAAATAAAATAGGGGAGCTAAACGCGAGCTATTGATCTACAACATTGATATGCTAATACTATCAGGACTAAGTTCATAATAAGTTAAAGTTCAATTAATCAAATTACTTAAGAACACCCACTTAGATAGACATCCCTCTAATCCTCTAAGTGATCACGTGATCCATATCAAGTAAACCATGTCCGATCATCACGTGAGATGGAGTAGTTTCAACGGTGAACATCACTATGTTGATCATATCTACTATATTATTCACGCTCGACCTTTCGGTCTCCGTGTTCCGAGGCCATATCTGTTATATGCTAGGCTCGTCAAGCTTAACCTGAGTATTCCACGTGTGCAACTGTTTTGCACCCGTTGTATTTGAACGTAGAGCCTATCACACCCGATCATCACGTGGTGTCTCAGCACGAAGAACTTTCGCAATGGTGCATACTCAGGGAGAACACTTATACTTTGATAATTTAGTGAGGGGTCATCTTATAATGCTACCGTCAATCAAAGCAAGATAAGATGCATAAAAGATAAACATCACATGCAATCAATATAAGTGATATGATATGGCCATCAAAATCCTGTGCTTGTGATCTCCATCTCCGAAGCACCGTCATGATCACCATCGTCACCGACGCGACACCTTGATCTTCATCGTAGCATCGTTGTCGTCTCGCCAATCTTATGCTTCTACGACTATCACTACCGCTTAGTGATAAAGTAAAGCATTACAGGGCGATTGCATTGCATACAATAAAGCGACAACCATATGGCTCCTGCCAGTTGCCGATAACTCGGTTACAAAACATGATCATCTCATACAATAAAATTTAGCATCATGTCTTGACCATATCACATCACAACATGCCCTGCAAAAACAAGTTAGACGTCCTCTACTTTGTTATTGCAATTTTTACGTGGCTGCTACGGGCTTAGCAAGAACCGTTCTTACCTACGCATCAAAACGACAACGATAGTTTGTCAAGTTGGTGCTGTTTTAACCTTCGCAAGGACCGGGCGTAGCCACACTCGGTTCAACTAAAGTTGGAGAAACTGACACCCGCCAGCCACCTGTGTGCAAAGCACGTTGGTAGAACCAGTCTCGCCTAAGCGTACGCGTAATGTCGGTCCGGGCCGCATCATCCAACAATACCGCCGAACCAAAGTATGACATGCTGGTAAGCAGTATGACTTATATCGCCCACAACTCACTTGTGTTCTACTCGTGCATATGACATCTACGCATAAAACCAGGCTCGGATGCCACTGTTGGGGAACGTAGTAATTTCAAAAAAATTCCTACGCACACGCAAGATCATGGTGATGCATAGCAACGAGAGGGGAGACTGTTATCTACGTACCCTCGTAGACCGAAAGCGGAAGCGTTAGCACAACGCGGTTGATGTAGTCGTACGTCTTCACGATCCGACCGATCAAGTACCGAACGCACGACACCTCCGAGTTCAGCACACGTTCAGCCCGATGACGTCCCTCGAACTCCGATCCAGCCGAGTGTTGAGGGAGAGTTTTGTCAGCACAACGGCGTGGTGACGATGATGATGTTCTACTGACGCAGGGCTTCGCCTAAGCACCGCTACAGTATTATCGAGGTGGACTATGGTGGAGGGGGGCACCGCACACGGCTAAAAGATCAAACGATTAATTGTTGTGTCTCTAGGGTGCCCCCTGCCCCCGTATATAAAGGAGCAAGGGGGGAGGTGTGGCCGGCCAGGAGGGGGCGCGCCAGGAGGAGTCCTACTCCCACCGGGAGTAGGACTCCCTCCCTTTTCCTTGTTGGATTAGGAGAAGAGGGGGAAAGAGGTGGAGGAGAAGAAGGAAAGGGGGGCGCCGCCCCCCTCTCCTTGTCCTATTCGGACTAGGGGGGAGGGGCGCGCGGCCCTTGCCCTGGCCACCTCTCCTCTTTTCCACTAAGGCCCACTATGGCTCATTAACCCCCGGGGGGTTCCGGTAACCCCTCGGGTACTCCGGTAAAATCTCGATTTCACCCGGAACACTTCCGATATCCAAATATAGGCTTCCAATATATCAATCTTCATGTCTCGACCATTTCGAGACTCCTCGTCATGTCCGTGATCACATCCGGGACTCCGAACAACCTTCGGTACATCAAAACATATAAACTCATAATATAACTTTCATCGAAACGTTAAGCGTGCGGACCCTACGGGTTCGAGAACTATGTAGACATGACCGAGACACGTCTCTAGTCAATAACCAATAGGGGAACCTGGATGCTCATATTGGCTCCCACATATTCTACGAAGATCTTTATCGGTCAGACCGCATAACAACATACGTTGTTCCCTTTGTCATCGGTGTGTTACTTGCCCGAGATTCGATCGTCGGTATCTCAATGCCTAGTTCAATCTTGTTACTAGCAAGTCTCTTTACTCATTCCGTAATACATTATCCCGCAACTAACTCATTAGTTGCAATGCTTGCAAGGCTTAAGTGATGTGCATTACCGAGTGGGCCTAGAGATACCTCTCCGACAATCGGAGTGACAAATCCTAATCTCGAAATACGCCAACCCAACAAGTACCTTCGGAGACACCTGTAGAGCACCTTTATAATCACCCAGTTACGTTGTGACGTTTGGTAGCACACAAAGTGTTCCTCCGGTAAACGGGAGTTGCATAATCTCATAGTCGTAGGAACATGTATAAGTCATGAAGAAAGCAATAGCAACATACTAAACGATCGAGTGCTAAGCTAACGGAATGGGTCAAGTCAATCACATCATTCTCCTAATGATGTGATCCCGTTAATCAAATGACAACTCATGTCTATGGCTAGGAAACATAACCATCTTTGATTAACGAGCTAGTCAAGTAGAGGCATACTAGTGACACTCTGTTTGTCTATGTATTCACACATGTATCATGTTTCCGGTTAATACAATTCTAGCATGAATAATAAACATTTATCATGATATAAGGAAATAAATAATAACTTTATTATTGCCTCTAGGGCATATTTCCTTCAAGAAAGGCATGACAACGCAATAGAGAATGACCAGGTCGATCGGTTTGTTGTTCTCACATAGGAAAAAGGTGGCTAAAGAGAACAAAAATGGAACGTAATCCACATATGCTGCCTGGATATTTGTTGCTCTGGGCAACCATACCTGCCTCACCACTCTATGCGTTCGTGGAGGTACATCGTACTGGTGCACCCACTGTCCGAATGTGCCTCCCATGCTCTTACTGCCACTTTTTTTGCTGTTAGTATAACGCCAGCGGTCAAGTCAAGCAATGCTACTGCTAAAGTGATGCCACATTTAACTAATGCCGCACTCAGTCTAGTGCCACTGATAAATTTAAGCAATGCCATTTAATGTCACTGGATTATTTCAGGGTTAGCTGTAGATTGTGGATGTATTAAAGATTTTTCAGCTAAGGCATTCTAATGCTATTGCACAACCAGTATACCAATGATGAATCTTGTTACTACCTTCAGATTTTTGCACTGTTAATGCTTATAGATTACATACCTCACTCTCATGAGATAAGTCAATTTTTTTGTACAGTGTCAAGAGGAAAGGTCAAGAGTGGGCACCTCCTCCTCCGGCTGTTCTCTTGATTCGTTCGATCAAGTTTTTATGTTTGATCGATTATCAAGATTGGGATAGCAATTTTTAGGTCCCCTCGAGTTCGAAATGATATTTACCATGAAGGTACATGGTTTGTAATTTTTTTATACCATCATTATTTAATAATGCTAGTTACCTTCAGACTTATGTATTTGGTTTAATGCTCTTGCACCTGAAACTTGTTACCTTTAAATTTTGTGTTGTTAATTCTTATAGAAATCTTCCAGTGCTAGAGCTTATGGAAATTTGTTCAGTAAAACCAATGTACTGTACCCTGTAATAAAATAACTACTCTATTGTTGCACTAGCCACTGGATTAGTGTATATTTGTACTATTCGAATGGTGTTGCATTAGCGTATGGACATATATAAAGTGTGGCAAGCTTTTCCCTAATATGTGCTCAAGAGAACTATTACCAGTTTTTCTAAATACTAGATGTTTGGGTACTTTAAATTGAACTACGAAAACGTCTTATATTAAGGAACAGAGGGTGTAGAGTTCACTCAAATTAGAGCATCTCCAATAGCTTGTCTATATGGATGTCTATACTCGTTTTCCACGACGTGAGCCCATACAGGCGTCCAACAGCTTGTCTATATGGTCGTCCAAATATACACATCCTCTAAATCGACCTCGACAATGTCCATGCCTGGACATTGTGAAGGCGTCGTCTAAACTCAGCTGCAGTCAAGATTTCTTCCTCTCCCCAGCGACGGCCCACCTGTCATGGTCCCTATATATAGACGTTCTGATGCAAAATTGGACGTGTATATAAGGGAATCCTTTTAAACCATTGTCTATATGAATATATAGACATCCAAATATACACATGCTATTGGAGATGCTCTTATCCCGGTAAAGCTAGTCACACCTTTGTTAAAATTAATGTTCATTATGTTATCGGAGGAGATCTGCATGTTTGTCTGTAATGCCTGTCGACTACATACCTGACATCATGATGTAATGTTAAGTCATTTCCTTCTGTACAGTGTCACTGAATTGTCAAGGAGGTGATGGCATTTTATTTTAGTTGAACATCACACAATATGCTTAGAAGAAGAGGAAATGTCAGGAATGGTTCAATTTTTCAGAAAAAACTATGTATGCCTTCCTGACATCAGCCGTTGTTGCCTTATTTATTCCTTCAAACAGGTGGTTAGAAACAGTCTTGCTACCTTTTCCCATTAAGAAATTGGAATGCTTATATTTGTTAGTCTATGCTTCAACTAGTGCCAGTTTTATAGTAATCACACTTTCAATATCTATGCAAACAGGCATGCTCGATTTTACTGGAACTGCACAAAAAGTCCAAATGGTTCAACATTAGGAGCATGTTTTCTTCCAAACCTTTATATCCAATTGGTGGCACTATGAGCTGTTCATTACGAAGGTACATGGTTTGCTACTATCTTGCTACCCTTTTTGTACTGTCATTAGATAGTAATACTAGCGGTTTGCATGTGAATTTATTGGCAGGGTGGACCTAAATTGGAGGTGCAGGACAGGATTCAATGATTGTATGCTCAATTTCGGTTGTATCGATTTGACCTCTTCCATCACTACGAACATGGATATCCTTGGTCCGATGAAGAATAGGAGCTATATTTTTGCGCTGAACCAGCAAATCAATTCAGTATGAAATTATCCAGGGCAAAACATGACCGTATCAAATTATCCAGTGCAAAACATGACAGATGCTAAGCGGAAGAGACGTGTTTAAACCGAAAATACAAGGTGGGGTATATGTTTACTAGCTGCTTGATATTTGTGCAGACAGAGATATCTGTCCGTTGCTATTTGGCAAACAAACAAAGTGACCGCATTTTTTGTTGAACTGCACAAGAGAATAGTATAGTCACTGCATGTAGTGCCATTTGAAAATAGACACGGAAAGATTGGATAGTCACTTCATGGATTGCAGAAAAGTAGTACTGTACTATTTATTGGCCAACACTAGGTGAAGGGGAATGCAGTAATTTTAAAAAAATTCCTACGCACACGCAAGATCCATCTAGGTGATGCGTAGCAACGAGACGGGAGAGTGTTGTCTACACACCCTCATAGACCGAAAGCGGAAACGTTATGACAACGCGGTTGATGTAGTCGTACGTCTTCATGATCCGACAGATCCTAGTACTGAAAGTACGGCACCTCCGCGATCTGCACACGTTCAGCTCGATGACGTCCCACGAACTCTCGATCCAGCTGAGTGTCAAGGGAGAGCTTCGTCAGCACGACAGCGTGATGACGGTGATGATGAAGTTACCGGCACAGGGCTTCGCCTAAGCACTACGACGATATGACCGAGGTGGATTATGGTGGAGGGGGGCACCGCACGTGGCTAAGACAGTTGTCTGTTGTGTCTCTTTGGGGTGCCCCTTGGCCACGTATATAAAGGAGCAAGGGAAGGGGGCCGGCGGCCTCATAGGGTGCGCCCCAAGGGGGGAATCCTACTCCTACTAGGAGTAGGTTCCCCCTTTCCTAGTCCAACTAGGAGGGGAAGGAAAGAGGAGGAGGGGAGAAGGAAAGAGGGGGCCGGCCTCCAAAGCCCTAAACCAATTCGGTTTGGGCCTAGGGGGGCGCACCCCACACTTCCTTGCCGCCCTCTATTTCCACTAAGGCCCATGAAGGCCCATTGACCCCCCCGGCCAATTCTTGTAACTCTCCGGTACTCCGAAAAATACCCGAATCACTCGGAACCTTTCCGATGTCCGAATATAGCCTTCCAATATATTGATCTTTACGTCTCGACCATTTCGAGACTCCTCGTCATGTCCGTGATCTCATACGGGACTCCGAACAACCTTCGGTACATCAAATCACATAAACTCATAATACCGATCGTCACAAAACGTTAAGCGTGCGGACCCTACGGGTTCGAGAACTATGTAGACATGACCGAGACTCATCTCCGGTCAATAACCAATAGCGGAACCTAGATGCTCATATTAGTTCCTACATATTCTACGAAGATGTTTATCGATCAAACCGCATAACAACATACTTTGTTCCCTTTGTCATCGGTATGTTACTTGCCCGAGATTCGATCGTCGGCATATCAATACCTAGTTCAATATCGTTACCGGCAAGTCTCTTTACTCGTTCCGTAATGCATCATCCCACAACTACCTCATTAGTCACATTGCTTGCAAGGCTTATAATGATGTGCATTACATTACCGAAAGGGCCCAGAGATAACTCTCCGACAATCGGTGTGACAAATCCTAATCTTGATCTATGCCAACTCAACAAACACCATCAGAGACACCTGTAGAGCATCTTTATTATCACCCAGTTACGTTGTGATGTTTGATAGCACACTAAGTGTTCCTCAGTATTCGGGAGTTGCATAATCTCATAGTCATAGTAACATGTCTAAGTCATGAAGAAAGCAATAGCAATTAACTAAACGATCATAGTGCTAAGCTAAGGGATGGGTCTTGTCCATCACATTATTCTCTAATGATGTGATCCCGTTCATCAAATGACAACACATCTCTATGGCTAAGAAACTTAACCATCTTTGATTAACGAGCTAGTCAAGTAGAGGCATACTAGGGACACTCTGTTTGTCTATGTATTCACACATGTACTAAGTTTCTGGTTAATAAAATTCTAGCATGAATAATAAACATTTATCATGAAATAAGGAAATAAATAATAACTTTATTATTGCCTCTAGGGCATAGTTCCTTCAGTCTCTCACTTGCACTAGAGTCAATAATCTAGTTCACATCGCCATGTGATTTAACACCAATAGTTCACATCACCATGTGATTAACACCCATAGTTCATATCGCCATGTGACCAACACTCAAATGGTTTACTAGAGTCAGTAATCTAGTTCACATCGCCATGTGATTACACCCAAAGACTACTAAGGTGTGATCATGTTTTGCTTGTGAGAAAAGTTTGGTCAACGGGTCTACCAAATTCAGATCCATATGTATTTTGTAAATTTCTATGTCTACAATGCTCTGCACGGAGCTACTTTAGCTAATTGCTCCCACTTTCAATATGTATCCGGATTATGACTTAGAGTCATCTAGATCGGTGTCAAAGCTTGCATCAACGTAACTCTTTACGACGAACTCTTTATCACCTCCATAACCGAGAAATATTTCCTTATTCCTCTAAGGATAATTTTGACCGCTGTTTAGTGATCTACTCCTGATCAAAATGGTACTCCCTTGCCAAACTCAGGGCAGGGTATACAATAGGTCTGGTACACAGCATGGCATTCTTTATAGAACCTATGGCTGAGTCATAGGGAATGACTTTCATTCTCTCTCTATCTTCTGTCGTGGTCGGGCTTTGAGTCTTACTCAACTTCATACCTTGCAACACAGGCAAGAACTCTTTCTTTGACTGTTCCATTTTCAACTACTTCAAAAACTTGTCAAGGTATTTACTCATTGAAAAAACTTATCAAGCGTCTTGATCTATCTCTATAGATCTTGATGCTCAATATGTAAGCAGCTTCACCGAGGTCTTTCTTTGAAAAAAAATCCTTTCGAACACTCCTTATGCTTTCCAGAAATTTCTACATCATTTCCGATCAACAATATGTCATTCACATATACTTATCAGAAAGGCTATAGTGCTCCCACTCACTTTCTTGTAAATACAGGTTTCACCGCAAGTCTGTATAAAACTATATGCTTTGATCAACTCATCAAAGTGTATATTCCAACTCCGAGATGCTTGCACCAGTCTAAAGATGGATCGCTGGAGCTTTGCACACTTTGTTAGCACCTTTAGGATCGACAAATCTTCTGGTTGCATCATATACAACTCTTCTTTAAGAAATCCATTAAGGAATGCAGTTTTGTGCATTTGCCAGATTTCATAAAATGCAGCAATTGCTAACATGATTCGGACAGACTTAAGCATCGCTACGAGTGAGAAAAACTCGTCGTAGTCAACACTATGAACTTGTCGAAAAAAATTTGCGACAATTTGAGCTTTGTAGATAGTAACACTACTATCAGTGTCCGTCTTCCTCTTGAAGATTCATTTATTCTCAATGCCTCACCGATCATTGGGCAAGTCAACCAAAGTCCATACTTTGTTCTCACACATGGATCCCATCTCAGATTTCATGGCCTCAAACCATTTCACGGAATCTGGGCTCATTATCGCTTCTTCATAGTTCGTAGGTTCGTCATGGTCTAGTAACATGACTTCTAGAACAAGACTACCATACCACTCTGGTGTTGAACGTGCTCTGGTTTACCTACGAGGTTCGGTAGTAACTTGATCCAAAGTTTCATGATCATTATCATTAGCTTCCTTAGTAGTTGTTGTAGGCATCACTGGAACTAATTTATGTGATGAACCACTTTCCAATTCGGGAGTAGGTACAATTACCTCATCAAGTTCTACTTTCCTCCCACTCACTTCTTTCGAGAGAAACTCCTTCTCTAGAAAGGATCCACTCTTAGCAACAAAGATCTTGCCTTCGGATCTGTGATAGAAGGTGTACCCAACATTTTCTTTTGGGTATCCTTATGAAGACGCACTTTTCCGATTTGGGTTTGAGCTTATCAGGCTAAAACTTTTTCACATAAGCATCACAACCCCAAACTTTAAGAAACGACAACTTAGGTTTCTTGCTAAACCACAGTTCATACGGTGTCGTCTCAACAGATTTTTAGACGATGCCCTATTTAATGTGAATGCAACTGTCTCTAATGCATAACCCCAAAACAATAGTGGTAAATCGGTAAGAGACATCATAGATCGCACCATATCTAATAAAGTACAACTACGACGTTCGGACACACCATTATGCTGTGGTGTTCCAGGTGGCATGAGTTTGTGAAACTATTCCACATTGTTTTAATTGAAGGCCAAACTCGTAACTCAAATATTCGCCTCTGCGATCAAATCGTAGAAACTTGATTTTCTTGTTACGATGATTCTCCGCTTCACTCTGAAATTCTTTGAACTTTTCAAATGTTTCAGACTTATGTTTCATCAAGTAGATATACCCATATCTGCTCAAATCATCTGTGAAGGTCAGAAAATAACGATACCCGTCGCGAGCCTTAACACTCATCGAATCGCATACATTAGTATGTATTATTTCCAATAAGTTAGTTGCTCGCTCCATTGTTCCGGAGAAAGGAGTGTTAGTCATCTTGCCCATGAGGCATGGTTCGCAAGCATCAAGTGATTCATAATCAAGTGATTCCAAAAGCCCATCAGCATGGAGTTTCTTCATGCGCTTTACACCAATATGACTTAAACGGCAGTGCCACAAATATGTTGCACTATCATTATCAACTTTGCATCTTTTGGCATCAATATTATGAATATGTGTATCACTACGATCGAGATTCAATAAACCATTCACCTTGGGTGTATGACCGCAGAAGGTTTTATTCATGTAAACAGAATAACATTTATTCTTTGACTTAAATGAATAACCGTATTGCAATAAACATGTTCCAATCATATTATGCTGAACGCAAAAACCAAATAACATTTATTTTAGGTTCAACACTAATCCCGAAGGTAAAGGGAGTGTGCAATGGTGATCTTATCAACCTTGGAATCTCTTCCAACACACATCGTCACCTTGCCCTCAACTAGTCTTTGTTCATTTTGTAAGTCCTGTTTCGAGTTACTAATCATAGCAAGTGAACCAGTATCAAATACCCAGGGGCTACTATGAACACTAGTAAAGTACACATCAATAACATGTATATCATATATACTTTTGTTCACTTTGCCATCCTTCTTATCCGCCAAGTATTTGGGGCAGTTCCGCTTCCAGTGACCATTTCCTTTGCAGTAGAAGCACTCAATTTCAGGCTTGGGTCTAGCTTTGGGCTTCTTCATGGAAGTGGCAACTTGCTTGCCATTCTTCTTGAAGTTCCCTTTCTTTCCTTTGGCCTTTTACTTGAAACTAGCGGTCTTGTCAACCATCAACATTTGATGTTTTTCTTGATTTCTACCTTCGTCGATTTCGGCATCACGAAGAGCTCGGGAATCATTTTCGTTATCCCTTGCATATTATAGTTCATCACGAAGTTCTAGTAACTTGGAGATAGTGACTAGAGAACTCTGTCAATCACTATTTTATCTAGAAGATTAACTCCCACTTGATTCAAGCGATTGTAGTACTCAGACAATCTGAGCACATGCTCACTGATTGAGCTATTCTCCTCCATCTTGTAGGCAAAGTACTGTCAGAGGTCTCATACCTCTTGACACTGGCATGAGTATGAAATACCAATTTCAACTCTTGGAACATCTTATATGCTCCGTGGCGTTCAAAACATTTTTGAAGTCCCGGTTCTAAGCCATAAAGCATGGTGCACTAAACTATCAAGTACTCATCATACCGAGCTTGTCAAAACGTTCATAACGTCTGCATCTGCTCCTGCAATAGTTCTGTCACCTAGCGGTGCATCAAGGACATAATTTTTCCGTGCAACAATGAGGAAAATCCTCAGATCACGGACCAAGTCCGCATCATTGCTACTATCATCTCTCAACTTATATTTCTCTAGGAACATAAAATAAATAAATGGGGAGCTACCACTACTAGGAAAAGGCCTACTAATGGCGCACCTAATTTGGCCATTAATGGCGCATTAGTGGTGCGCCATTAGTAGCACGCCATTAGTATATTTTACTAATGGCGCACCACTGGTGCGCCATTAGTATCTGGTATACTAATGACGCACCCCAGATGCGCCATTAGTATATACAACAGTGCGCCATTAGTATGCCTCCCAGGGGGCCATCTATACCCAGGTGCTTTGGCATACTAATGGCGCACAACAACTGGATGCGCCATTAGTAACTTCGGCATACTAATGGCGCACTGTTTAGTGATGCGCCATTAGTATCCTCTGGCATACTAATGGCGCACTATGATGTGATGCGCCATTAGTATGAATATTAGGTTTTTTTTATTTTTTTATTTTCTGTTTTTTGCACAGGTTACAAAATGTATAATTGGACAAAATATAGACAGCACACATCAACAACAGATTCATCGAATACAATAGAAGATTAGTCTCTGAATACAATTCATCATTTTAGTCTCCGAATACAATTCATCATATTAGTCTCCGAATTGAAAAGACCGAACAAAGATAGAACATTATATTACAAGTCTCGAGACCGCGAGTTTGTCTTCACATTACAAGTCGATATCGATCATCTAAACTACCATCACATAGAAGAGAGCTGCGGTCATCACGATGAGCATCATCACGATGAAACTCGTCTTCATCCGGTTCCTCCAACGCTCCCTACCCTCTCCCGCTAGATAGCGGGCGTATCTAGATTCGGCCTCGGCCCTAGTGGCGTACCCTTTGTAACTGTTACCGCTGAATCGGTGAACCTGTCTCCGACACTCCTCCCAGTCGTCGTAGACTCCGGGAACCTTACCCTTGTACACGACATACCACGACATCGCTATGCAGTAGCCAAACGAAATGTTAGTACCAATTCACAGACAATACATAAGCAATATATAAGTATGCAACAGAACGATCGGAAGAGAAAAGCAAGACATTAATAGCATCGATTACATCTAAGTTGAAGGACCCTCGAAACCAAAGAGACATACTACAAGTTCATTAAAGTTTAATTACAACATGAGCCAATCGATGTTTCAGAACTAGACACAGCATCACTGCTTTCGACTTGACTCAAGAGACCGGAGCGTGGATGAAGCCGCCGTCTATCGTGGGAGTCATGAAACAACGGGCGTTGTCAGCCTGCATTTGTAGGATTGTGTCGATGTCACTGTTGGACGGTTGATTTCTGAGGTAGAACTGCCCCGAGGTACGAAGGACATCTTGATGGATGATTTCCGCAAACTCCGACTGGATGCGAAAGAATTCTTGTCTGATGTCCGCGTCCTGGATTGCCGACACGCTCGCGGCCCAATCTTTGAGTCTACTCGGTAGCAGTAGTTGATGATGGTCCCGTACGATCGCCCGCATGTGATGGATGGCGTAGTAGGCACCCTTCTGACCGCCAGGCGGCTGCTTGACGCAACAGAACGTCGTATTGTGGGAGAACACGTGCTTGCCATACTTACGAATAGGCCTGGTGAAGGTGCCTCCAGATTTGATGTAGCCGGGGAGAACATCATCAAGAACCTTCTTGACATTTGTGTAGTCTATGTTCGACTGACGGTCCGGGTCGAAATACGTGGCCATGGAATATTTGGGGCTTAGGAGGATGAGCGTGCAATGTGTGTCACTGCAGAAAACACGGAATGTTAAAAGAAAAACGATCGAAATCTAAGAATTCATATGTTACGGGGCGGTTGAGGGGAGGACTTACTTGGGAAAGTAAGGCACGAGGAAGTTGTCCTTATCTTGGTTTGCCAGAATGACGCCTTCGAGGTAAGAACTCGCGACTTGCCGGTCCCCAGCGCTGCCCAAGATCTTGGCACGCATGTAGAAGGGGTCGACTATCACGATGTCCGGGGTCTTGTCGCGAATGATCCGCATCTCCATACTCAGCGAAAATAGCCGAATGAAGGTGTAGTGCAGCGGATGAAGGTTCAACATAGCGTGGATGTCATCAAACCGCAGGACGATCGTACCCCCGATGGAGTTATCCACAAAGCCCTTGCCCTCTGGCACCTTGGCCGCGAAAACCGGGTATGCCACATCCTTCTCTCGGAGACGCCGCTTCTCCAAAGAAAGAACACTGTCATGCAGACTCCGCATAGCACCGGTTGCAGCATCGAGCATATTTCTCGGTAGCATCGGCCTACCCGCCACATGCACCCTCCTCGAGATATCCGCAGTTGAAGGTGGCCCGTCCTGAGCACGGATCGTACTCGGTGCCGGCTGGCCCGCACCCTTGTTAGTCTTTCTTTTGCGTGCCTTCTTCTTGATCTCCTGTAATGGGACCGAGTTCTGCTCACAGATCGCCTTCTTGAGTGTGTTGGGGCTGATCATATTTCGCACCTCGCCTATCTGAGGCTCGGTGAAGTCGGCAGCTGGAGGCGTCTCCTGAGAGCTGAACTGCAGACGACGCCTGTTGCAACTTGGCTTCTCCGCGGTACCAGCTAGATCGCACACGTCTTTTGTTGGGTTGGGTTCTTGAGAAGGAGGCCCCATGAAGTCGCCACCGTCCCCATGATCGGCAAATGTATCGTCGTCGTCGTCGTTCTGATCCTGTGCCATATGCATGTTTGGATCCAGTGGCATAGGGATGTCCTGCACCGTTGCGGCGGTCTTGCCATGGGGCCGACTTGGCGCCGGCACGATTGGCGGTGTTGTCTTTGGGGTGGTGTCCCCTGCCCCCAAATGAATCTGGCTCTTCGGCCAAAGCAGGGGCCAGCTCAGGCAGGCGCTGAGGTTCATCACGTCATCATCGTCGGCCCCGATGGGTCGAATCGGAGGTAACACCTCGTCGCAGCCTGGCAGCACTCGAACCAGTTGAACCCTAAACAAGTTGGGTGGCATCTGGGTACCGTGGAACAAGGGGTTGCCCGGTTGAACGATTTTGCCCTTGGCGACATCGACCAACTCGTTGTTCACGAAGTGCAGGAGAGTGCACGGAACGTCGGCGGTGCCCTGCGAAAACATGTAGGGAGTTAGGGATGCCCAGTCAAAGGCAAGGAGATGAAGTCCTCGGCCGAGAGAGGCTTAATTAGTTACCGTGATGATGGCGTTGAGCTCGGCTAATGTCGAGGCACCGCCAACGGCGGGCGTGCAGTTGACGGAGGGGCCGCTTGCTGCAGAGGTGCCGGCCGGCGTACACCCGGGTGCATTAAGCTCCCGTGCCGGCGTCGGAGACACCAATGCCGGCTCCGCCGGAGACACCAATGGCCCCGCCATCGCGTTCTGCGAGTTGCTGGCCGTGAAGCTAGGAATCAGGGGCAGCCCCTGTTGGCCGCCCGCAATCCACGCACTAATCCCCTGGATCAAGGTAGGCACAATGGCGGTGATCGTCGCTCCGAGTTGTTGTTGCACTTGCTCTTGGACAATCTCCGGAATCCGCACCACCTGTGCCCTGAGTTCTTGAACCTCGTGCGCCTGGCTTTCCGAGCTGGTCTTTTTCTCCTTTCGCCCAGCAGTGTCATAGTATGACGACCATTTTGTCGACAAGCCTTTGCCAGCCACACGACCAGTTGACATCGGCTTACTGAGCTTATCCTTGTTCTTCATTACATTCAACGCCCTATTTAGAGTGGTGTCCCAAGGGTTGCTCTTAGTCGACCCCGCGCTACTGCTTTCAGTCGCCTGCGGAAGGAATGTGAACCATTTAGAAATTTGGCTTCATTAATTAGAATGCAACCATATGGAGCTAATTACGAGGGGGTGTATTCCTTACCAGAACAAGCTCAAGCGCCCTGGTCTTCGGATCCGTGGTAAGCTCCTTTGTTTTCGGGTCCTTCTTGTACTGGGCCCTGACAAAGTTCCTGGTCTGCTTGTCACCGTATTTATCAAAGAGGGGCGGTAGGCCTTGCTCGGCACGGTCCGCCTCCTCCTTGTCCCATATAGGCTCCGCCACTCTGTAACCGCCGGGACCGAGTGTGTGTTCCCCTAAGTTCAGCTCCCGCATTTCTTTCCCCCACTTACTTGATTCGGAGTTTGCGGTGCTCGAGCAATTGATCTTGAAGTCGTTGTAGTCATCTTCGGTGATCGAAGGATTTTTCTCCTTGATCTTCTCATAACTCTCACCTTTCTCGATCATTCTCTTCACATTGCTTTTCCAAGTAGACAGGGCCTTGCTCATCTTCGTGAGGGTAGCGTTGTTCACTTTATTCCCTTTGAGGCTTGTGTTTTCAAATTCAGCGGGGAACTTGTATCGTTCGTGCAGCTTCGTGAAGAGGAGGTTGCGCAAATTCCCTCGGTCAGGATGCCTCAGGTTCTCGGTGTTGATCGAGACGGTGCTCCGGAGAATGCACCCGAGCTGAAGCGAGTACCCCTTGACTATTCTTTCGGGCGCCGTTGGATTCCCGTCGGAGTCCACTTCAGTAACTTCCTCCTTGAGGGTGCGGAGCACGGTCGGGCGCCGGTCCTTCCGTTGCCTCTTCGGTTGGCTGCCATCTGTGCGTGCGCCGCCATCATCAGTGGTGGCATCCTCGGCGGCACCATCAGTGGTGGCATCAGTGGGGTCATCCTCGGCGGTACCATCAGTGGTCTCAGGATCGGTGGGGAAGGCGGCGTCCTCATACAAGTGAGGTTGTTCCTCCATCTCCTGGGACAGCTTCCAGAATGGCTTGACGCTCGAACCCCCGGCCTCATCGTTGTTGGCCATGTTTCTCTCTAAATAGGAACAAAGTTTGGTCAAAAAGTTGGTTATTGTCAAGGAACAAGATCATGGTCTCATCATTTAGGGTTTGTCGACACCGAGGCATCCTAAAAGCTAAGCTTTTATCATTGAGGGTTTTTCAACGCCGAGGCACCCTAAAAGCCTAAGCTTTCATCATTTCGGTTTTTATCGACACCGAGGCACCCTAAAAGCCATGCATTAGTCACAAGTACGCCGGGGCACTTGATCCTACTTAATTAACTAGTAAGATACCCCGGCCCATGCATTAGTCACAAGTACCCCATATGTCCTATTTTTAGCAAAGTCATGCTAAAATTCATGGAAAATTTCAGCATGACCTTTGCTGAAAATAGGACATATGGAGTACCCGAATTTGCCGGAACGGAAGTTAATCGACATTCCGGCAAACTCAAGGGCCTCTCGGGTGGACAAGGCAAAAAAGGCCTCCATCACAAGATGGAAAATACATTGGCATGTGAAGAGGTGAAACAATATATGCATCTCCAAGCAGTATCATTCAACATTTTGGACAAAACACTACACTTGAAAACTCCCCAACCACAATGAATAAGTGTAATGAGCTGAATATGCATGCACGCTCCGCCTTTTGTATTGGGATTTGTCACTAAAAAGATGCAGAGTTTGAAATTTGAACCAAGTAAAGCAAAGAGGGAACCAATCATATATACTTGCTAGCTCGCCAATATGAATACTCTACTTCAAGATAGTTGGCCAATATGATCATTCTAGGTAACTTAGTTCCATTTTTTTCTCAATGTCTATTTAATAACATCTCAGAGAAAGAACACTTGACATGGTATTTTTTTGAACTGCGGATTATTCTAAGTACAGCCAAAGACAGCCCAAAGAAGTAGGCCACCACCCTAACCATCCTATACAACTAGGCCACCACCCTAACCATCATTTTTCTTTTCTATACATCTTCTTGACCATCTACTACAATTGATACATCCTATCAAGAATGGTACACATCACCATATATTGCAAAGATGTACTGGTCAGCAGCAATCTTAACAAGATGTACTGGACAGCAGCAAATTGAGCAAAAAAATGTACTGGACAGCAGTATATACAGGGGGAGAGGAAGAGGGGTTGGTACCTTGGGAGAGGAGGGTGTGCTTGGCTCTGCCGCCGTGCCTGAGTAGCAAGCACCTATGCCCCTGCCTTGTTCCACTTGTATCCTGCAGATCGAGAGAGGATGAGATGAATCAGATCAGTTGCTCATGCTTTTTACAAATTGTAGCTACTGTTTTTTATACCTAAACAAAACTGCCCTAGCTATATTTGCTACTGTTTTTATACCTAATTTTTTGCTACTGTTTTTTTAATTTGCTACTGCTTTTTTTATTTGCTACTGTTTTTATACCTAAACAAAATTTCCCTAGCTATATTTGCTACTCTTTTTTTATTTGCTACTCTTTTTATACCTAATTTTTTTGCTACTGTTTTTAAAATTGCTACTATTCTTTTAAAATTGCTACTGTTTTTTATACCTAAACAAAATGGTGCTAGATTTGGGGTTTGAATCGGAGGATTGTTTGGAGTGAGTGAGATGTGGGAGCATATTCTCTAACTCCCCTTGCACAACACAAAGATAGATAGATACTCCTAGATTAGATTATTTCCATGGTGATGATGCTTATGCTGATGCTGGTGATTATTTCCTGCTCCCCTGTTTGCTTGCTTTCCACTTTACACTCGTTTGCATTGCACTACACACTCATCCTCTGCTTGCTCATCACCAACACCCCACTCTTCACATTCCTAGCTACCTGATCATCATCATCACACTCTCCACTCTCCAAATGCAATTCCAAGTGCAATGTGGTAGTACTACTACCACTATTCAGCAATTCAAAATCAAAATCAAAATCTTGCAAAGGGGAATCATCAAATCAAATTAACTGTTGGCAGCATAAGAACAGGGCAACACTGCTTTGCTTCATCTAAAATTCTTGGCAGCTACCCTTCATGATTTTCCTCTTTAACATTCATATATATATACATATTCATAACCAGTTTCAGTCAGTGTCTTGCACAAAGTCATGATTATTTTTACCGGGAAAATGCATCCTACTACCGGGTGTAGCTACACCCATTTTCAGTCAGTGTCTTGCACAAAGTCATGATTATTTTTCTTCATGCAGTAAACGCCTAGACCACATAAAGTGGTCAGATGTTAGGTGAAGCATCAAAATTCAATATAACTAGTTCTGGACATGGACAAGGGCTTCATTTGATCTTTTGTTGCTCTGAAGCCATATTTTCCCTGTGTGTCTCTTTGTGCAGGTACTTGAAAAAAAATACACAACTTGATGATGTGCTCAATTTTGACTTAAGTAGAATAAAAGAGCTTGCTAACATATATAAGAGTGCAAAGAAGATTGGTTGTATTTTTTCACTATAGTAGCTACTACAGATTTTTATGATGGTTCATTTTCACCAATATCTAGCTGCACTTCAACAGTAGACTATGTGATAATTTGTAAGAGTTTACAGCAACTGGGAAACAGGCGGTTCCAAAAAAAGTGCACTACAGGGTTACTGAAACAAATTTATGCTGCATTATGGAAGTAATCTGTGTGGGGAGCAATTGCAGGCGCGTTTGGATAAGGCATGATGCATCCAATTGACTGCCAGAATACAAAGCTTCAGAGTCAAACCCTACACCCTAAAATTTACAAAGGGGAAGGAGGAGGCTGGAGGGGGAGGGAGAGGTGGGGGCAGTACCTGAGGAGGCGGAGGAGGCCGGAGGGGACAAGGAGGAGGTCGGAGCGGCGCGGCGGTGGCGCGGACGAGGAGGAGGGCGAGGACGAGGACGACGGGGCGGCGGCGTCGGGAGAGAAGAGGGGAAGGGGATCGAGGGCGACGTCGAGGGGCGAGGAGGAGGTCGGGGCAGCGGCGTCGGGAGAGGAGAGGGAAAGGGGCAGCAGCGTCGGGGCGTCGGGGCGGAGACGAGGACGACCGGGCGGCGTCAAGGCGGCGGGGCAGCGGCGTCGGGAGAGGAGAGGGGAAGGGGATCGAGGGCGAGGGCGAGGGAGAGAGAGGGGATAGGTTTGGGCCGGGGATAGGCGAGGGCGAGGGCACAATACTAATGGCGCACCACCCCTCGGTGCGCCATAAGTACATCCATACTAATGGCGCACCTCACCCTGGTGCGCCATTAGTATTTTTTTTTGATTTCTGCTCGAGCCAACAGGTTATCTTCCACCTGACCTGGTCCACACCAAGTTCCCTCTACTAGCTCGACTGGTCAACAGCCAGTTCTCACACCAGCAGGTCCTGGGTTCGATTCCCAGGCTCCACAATTTTTTTTATGCATTTAAAATGCTGTTTGATATTTATTTGTGTTTAAATATGTTCAAACTTGTTTAAATCATAACAGTAATATTTTTTATAAGACAGTAATAATTATTTAAAAAATATCATCAAACAGTAATGCCGGTGGAGCGGGGGAGGGTGCGCGGGGTGCGGGGGGCCGGTGGACCGGGGGGTGCTCGGCGGCGAGGGGGACCGGATGTGGCGAGGTGGGATAGCGATCGAGATGGAGGGGGATCGAGATCGAGTGTCCATGAAATTTAAAAATATTCATGATAGTTCAAAAAGTGCCCATGAAATACAATCGAGAAATGAAGGCTACGATTTAAATACAATCGATCTTAGCTAGCTATCTGTTCACAATCTTCTTGCCCTTCTTTTTCGCAAATGGAGTTCTTCTGTGGAACGGACGTCCTTTCGGTAGGGTGGTCCTGCTTCTTCTTGTGGTGCATGCTGCTACTTCATCATCGTCGTCATGTTCGATTCTCGGGTCGCCGTACTTGTCGAAGTCTTGCTCATTGGCTACTCCATCCATTCCGATGATCTTCCTTTTGCCTCTCCTCACGACAACACGACTGGGCTTTGACGGGTCGGTAATGAAGAAGCATTGGTCCACTAGGGAAGCCAGTACCCATGGCTCATTTTTCGCGGTGACGTTTGTGCCTGCGGTCTTGGATTTGGCTTCGGGTATAACCATGGTGGTGAAATACCGGTCTTCTTTTAGGACGCTCTTGGCCCATCTGACACGGAACATCGGGACCTTCTCTCCAGCGTAGCTCAGCTCCCAGATCTCCTCGATCCTTCCGTAGTATCTGTCCTTGTCGTTACCGGTGTAGGATTCCATCGTTACCCCGGAGTTCTGATAACCATCGCTCTTCATGTCCTTGGCCTCGGTGTAGAATGTGTAGCCGTTGATATCGTACGCCTCATAGGTCATCAGGTTGTGCTCGGCGCCCTGTGACAAGGCGAATATGAGTTGTTCTTCCGCGAAAGAATCCTCATGTAAAGGGTACGACAGAAGCTTCTGCTTGAACCAACGCGTGAAACATGAGTTGTGCTCTTTGAGTATATCCCCGTCCGTCCTGTGTTGGCCTCGGTCATTGTACGTCTTCTTAATAAAGGTTTTGTGCTCTACCACCCAAGGATCGACCACGTCTATGTGTTGTAGCGCGACTAGGTTTGCTCTTTCAAAGTCGGCGAGTCGACCCTCGAAGTCGACATGCATTTCGCGGCGACCCTCACGGTGACCCCATCCAGCGAGCCTGCCGAGGTGCCTGTTGACGGGCAGACCAACGGGGTTCTCGATGCCTAGATAATTCGTGCAGTAGGAGATGCACTCTTCGGTCAGAAAGCCCCTGGCTATGCTTCCCTCTGGACGTGACATGTTGCGAACGTATCCTTTGATGACACCATTCATCCTTTCGAACGGCATCATGCTGTGCAGGAACGTCGGCCCGAGTTGGATGATATCGTCCACGATATGGACCAGCAGATGCACCATAACGTCGAAGAATGCGGGCGGGAAGTACATCTCAAGCTCGCATAGTATCACCACGATCTCTTCCTGTAGCCTTCTGAGTTGCCTCACGCCAACAGACTTCCGAGAGATGATGTCGAAAAAGTTGCATAGGCCAAATAGCGTTTCACGGACATGCGCGTCCATGATCCCACGGATTGCAACTGGAAGTATCTGCGTCATCAGCACGTGACAGTCGTGAGACTTCATCCCGCTGAACTTCAGCTTCGCTAGGTCTAGGTATCTGCTTATCTTCCCCGCGTAACCGTAAGGAAGTTTTACTCCTACGAGGCAGGTGAAAAACTGCTCGATCTCCTCCTGACTTAGAGTGAAGCACGCGGGAGGGTAGTCATTTCCGGTCTTCTTGGCCTTTTTGCCTTTGCGACGACTTTCCGTGTCCTGCTTCGCCTCATCATCATCATCATCATCATCATATATAGCGTGAAGCTCCTGCCTGATGCCCATTGATTTCAAGTCTGCCCTTGCTTTCGGCCCATCTTTGGTCCTCTCTGGCATGTTGAGCAGGGTACCAAGCAGACTCTCGCACACGTTCTTCGTGATATGCATGACATCAAGGCTGTGAGGCACACGGTGGATCTTCCAGTACGGCAAGTCCCAGAAAACAGACCTCGTTTTCCATACCTTCAGCAGCGGCTCTGGCGCCTTTCGCTTCTTTCCCGGCTCTGGCGCCTTTTGCTTCTTTCCTGGCAGTGGGCAGTCTTTCCAATTTTTCAACAGCTCGTCTATTTCCTCGCCGCTCCTCGTACGCGGGCGTCCTCGGGGTTCGGTTTCACCATCGAATAGATCCTTGCGTTTTCTCCACGGGTCATCGTCGCGAAGCCACCTTTGATGTCCCATGAACACGGTTTTCGAAGACCCGGGATCTCTATCTAGCTGGCGATACATTGTGTCATCCATGCACCTGACGCATCCAGAAAATCCGTGGACCACCTGCCCCGCGACATATCCGTAACCGAGATAGTCGTGCACCGTCGTGAGCAGCGCGGCTCTCATAGGGAAATATTCTTTCTCTGCAGCGTCCCACGTATTGGCTGGCATTTTCCACATCGTGTCAAGCTCCTCTTTCAGCAGCCCCAGATACAGATGGATGTCGTTCCCTGGTTGTTTCGGTCCTTCGATTAGCATACTCATGTGAATGTACTTCCTCTTCATGCACAACCAGGGGGGAAGGTTGTACATCCACACAAACACAGGCCAGGTGCTATGTGTGCTTCTCTGGCTGCCAAACGGATTGACTCCATCGGTGCTCGCGCCCAGCACAATGTTCCTTGGATTGTTCCCAAATTCTAGGTCTTCGAAGTTCAACGCTTGCCACTGGCTCGCATCCTTAGGGTGACTCAGCATCTTGTCTTTTTTATCTATCTCCGGATCATTTGCGTCATCTTCTCGCTTCTTCTCCTCCCTATCCGCGTGCCAACGCAGGAGCTTTGCTACCTTAGGGTCCGCGAAATACCGCTGCAGACGAGGAGTGATCGGAAAGTACCACACCACTTTTCCAGGAGCTTTCTTCCTCTTCTTGTATCGAGTGACGCCGCACACCGGACATATGGTAGACTCCGCGTGCTCGTCCCGATAAATGATGCAATTGTTCATGCACACATGGTATTTCACGTGTGGTAAATCCAGAGGACACACGATTTTCTTCGCCTCCTCCAAACTGGTCGGGCACTTGTTCCCCTTGGGAAGACATTCGTGCCAGAATGACATGTTCTCGTCGAAGCATGCGTCGGTCATTTTGTGTTTTACCTTCATCTCCAGAGCCATGAGCGTTACTTTCAGGCGGGTATCCTCGGGCCTGCATCCTTGATACAATGGAGTAACCGCGTCTAACTCAAGTTGATCCATCTTGGCTTTCTCTCGGGCGGCAGCTCTTGCGTTATCCGTCTGCTTGAGAAGCAGCTCTTGAATATGAGGGTCCTACACCCAGCCCATCGATGGTCCAGCGTCGTCTGCTCCACCGGCATCATCATCTTCATGATCATGCCCGTCGTCTGCTCCGGCATCTTCCTCATCATCATGTCCTGCATCTTCTACATGATGACTGTGTACAGCATCACCGTCGTGATCATCTCCTGGGGATTCTTCGTCTTCTCGCCCTCCCGAGCCGCGGTGGTTGTCTTGCTGCCCTTCCTCATTTCTTGCCCGGCCCCCATGGACGACTTCGTAGTCATCTTCATCACCTTGCCACCGTTAGCCATCCATGAAACCACGCAAGAGCAGGTGGTCCCGCACCTGCCAGGATTCCGGGTCCGCAATAAGGCTCTTCAGCTTGCATCTTCGACACGGACATCTTATCTCCGTCTCGTTCTTTTGAAGCATCTCGGCCTTTGCGGACCTCAAAAACCTATTCACGATGCCTTCGGTCATCATGCGGACCATGGTCGCCTGCGGGTAGAGCCAAACGATATTTTAGAACCAAGAAATTTTTTTGCATGACTTTCCCTAAAAATAGGACCAAAAAGAATGCTTAATGCCAAAATTCTCGCCGAATCGGAAATGAATCAACATTCCGGCAAAATATTGGCAACTATCGCATTTCAAATACCGGTACACCTCCAAACACAAACACATATGCAACACCACAAACATATGCAACACCACGAACATACATAGATCTAGCTAGGCCATAAAAAGTGCATGTGCACATTGTTGTAGGGAGAACAACATAAATATAGCTTCCCCCCTTACTTACCTATCAAAACAAGGTAATTTAACCACTTAAATTGAATGAATCTATGATGGAAATGAGGTGAAAAAGAGGAGGCACCCGAGACAAGGAGGAGGTGGAGAGAATGAAGTGGGGAGAAAGTGAGTGTGGGTAGGAGAGGCTGTCCAAAATATCTTGTTGCTGCCCACTTACTAATGGCGCACCAACTCTAAATGCGCCATTAGTAATCCAGGTTACTAATGGCGCACCTTCTGGTGGTGCACCATTAGTATGTTTGGACAGGCGCACTAGTTAAAAAAAAATTGATACTAATGGCGCACCCTGGGCCAGGTGCGCCATTACTAGTTACAACTAGTAATGGCGCACTGTGTCTGGATGCGCCATTAGTATGTTTGGACAGGCGCACTAGTTAAATTTTTTTTGATACTAATGGCGCACCCTGGGACAGGTGCGCCATTACTAGTTACAACTAGTAATGGCGCACTATGTCTGGATGCGCCATTAGTATGTTTGGACAGGCGCACTAGTTAAATTTTTTTTTGATACTAATGGCGCACCCTGGGCCAGGTGCGCCATTACTAGTTACAACTAGTAATGGCGCACTGTGTCTGGATGCGCCATTAGTATGTTTGGACAGGCGCACTAGTTAAAAATTTTTTTTTTTGATACTAATGGCGCACCCTGCGCCTGGTGCGCCATTAGTAGTTTCAACTCTAATGGCGTATCAGAAGGTGGTGCGCCATTAGTATATACTAATGGCGCACCGCTTGTCTGGTGCGCCATTAGTGTCAATCCCATCTATAGCCCTTTTTCTAGTAGTGTACATCGCGAGCTATTGATCTACAACATAGATATGCTAATACTACCAGGACTAAGTTCATGATAAATTAAAGTTCAATTAATCATATTACTTAAGAACTCCCACTTAGATAGACATCTCTCTAATCATCTAAGTGATCACATGATCCAAATCAACTAAACCATGTCCGATCATCACGTGAGATGGAGTAGTTTACAATGGTGAACATCACTATGTTGATCATATCTACTATATGATTCACGCTCGACCTTTCGGTCTCAGTGTTCCGAGGCCATATATCTGGATATGCTAGGCTCGTCAAGTTTAACCCGAGTATTCTGCGTGTGCAAAACTGGCTTGCACCCGTTGTATGTGAACGTAGAGCTTATCACACCCGATCATCACGTGGTGTCTCGGCATGACGAACTTCCGCAACGGTGCATACTCTGGGAGAACACTTGTACCTTGAAATTTAGTGAGAGATCATCTTATAATGCTACCGCCGAACTAAGCAAAATAAGATGCATAAAGGATAAACATCACATGCAATCAATATAAGTGATATGATATGGCCATCATCATCTTGCGCCTTTGATCTCCATCTCGAAAGCACTGTCATGATCACCATTGTCACTGGCTTGACACCTTGATCTCCATCGAAGCATCGTTCTCGTCTCGCCAACTATTGCTTCTATGACTATCGCTACCGCTTAGTGATAAAGTAAAGCAATTACATGGCGATTGCATTTCATACAATAAAGCGACAACCATATGGCTCCTGACAGTTGCCGATAACTCTCTTACAAAACATGATCATCTCATACAATAAAATTTAGCATCATGTCTTGACCATATCACATCACAACATGCCCTGCAAAAACAAGTTAGACGTCCTCTACTTTGTTGTTGCAAGTTTTACGTGGCTGCTATGGGCTGAGCAAGAACCGTTCTTACCTACGCATCAAAATCACAACGATTTTTCATCAAGTGTGTTGTTTTAACCTTCAACAAGGACCAGGCGTAGCGACACTCGATTCAACTAAAGTAGGAGAAATTGGCACCCGCCAGCCACCTGTGTGCGAAGCACGTCGGTAGAACCAGTCTCGCGTAAGCGTACGCGTAACCTCGGTCCGGGCCGCTTCATCCAACAATATCGCCGAATCAAAGTATGACATACTGGTAAGCAGTATGAGTATTATCGCTCACAACTCTTTGTGTTCTACTCGTGCATATAACATCTACCCATAGACCTAGCTCGGATGCCACTGAAGTGGAACACGGTAATTTCAAAAAAATTCCTACGCGCACGCAAGATCCATCTAGGTGATGCATAGCAACGAGAGGGGAGAGGGTTGTCTACGTACCCTCGTAGACCGAAAGCAGAAGCATTATGACAACGCGGTTGATGTAGTCGTACGTATTCAGGATCCCACCGATCCTAGTACCGAAAGTACATCACCTCCTCGATCTGCACACGTTTAGCTCGGTGACATCCCACGAACTGTCGATCCAGTTGAGTGTCGAGGGAGAGCTTCGTTAGCACGACGGCGTGATGACGGTGATGATGAAGTTACCGGCGCAAGGCTTCGCCTAAGCACTACGACGATATGACCGAGGTGGATTATGGTGGAGGGGGGCACCGCACACGGCTAAGAAAGTTGTCTGTTGTATCTCTTTGGGGTGCCCCCTGGCCATGTATATAAAGGAGAAAGGGGAGGGGGCCGGCGGCCTCATAGGGTGCGCTCCAACGGGGGAATCCTACTCCTACTAGGAGTAGGTTCCCCCTTTCCTAGTCCAACTAGGAGGGGAAGGAAAGAGGAGGAGGGGAGAAGGAAAGAGGGGGCCGCCCCCCAAAGCCCTAAACCAATTCAGTTTGGGCCTATCGAGGGTGCACCCCACACGTCCTTGCTGCCCTCTATTTCCACTAAGGCCCATTGACCCCCCCCCCCCAGCGAATTCCCGTAACTCTCCGGTACTCCAAAAATTACCCGAATCACTCGGAACCTTTCCGATGTCCGAATATAGCCTTCCAATATATCGATCTTTACATCTCGACATTTCGAGACTCCTCGTCATGTCTGTGATCTCATTTGGGACTCCGAACAACCTTCGGTACATCAAATCACATAAACTCATAATACCGTTCGTCACCAAACGTTAAGCGTGCGGACCCTACGGGTTTGACTATGTAGACATGACCGAGACTCATCTCCGATCAATAACCAATAGCGGAACCTGGATGCTCATATTGGTTCCTACATATTCTACGAAGATCTTTATCGGTCAAACCGCATAACAACATACTTTGTTCCCTTTGTCATCGGTATGTTACTTGGCCGAGATTCGATCGTCGGTATCTCAATACCTAGTTCAATCTCATTACCGGCAAGTCTCTTTAATCGTTCTGTAATGCATCATCCTGCAACTAACTCATTAGTCAAATTGCTTGCAAGGCTTATAGTGATGCGCATTACCGAGAAGGCCCAGAGATACCTCTTTGAGAATCGGAGTGAAAAATCCTAATCTTGATCTATGCCAACTCAACAAACACCATCGGAGACACCTGTATAGCATCTTTATAATCACCCAGTTACGTTGTGACATTTGATAGCACACTAAGTGTTCCTCCGGTATTCGGGAGTTGCATAATCTCATAGTCATAGGACATGTATAAGTCATGAAGAAAGCAATAGCAATAAACTAAACGATCATAGTGCTAAGCTAATGGATGGGTCTTGTCCATCACATCATTCTCTAATGATGTGATCCTGTTCATCAAATGACAACACATGTCTATGGCTAGGAAACTTAACCATCTTTGATTAACGAGCTAGTCAAGTAGAGGCATACTAGGGACACTCTGTTTGTCTATGTATTCACACATGTACTAAGTTTACGGTTAATACAATTCTAGCATGAATAATAAACATTTATCATGAAATAAGGAAATAAATAATAACTTTATTATTGCCTCTAGGGCATATTTCCTTCACTAGGTGCTTCATTGCTTTGGTCTGATTATACAATGGGCATCATTTTTCCTAAGTTAAAGTTTGTATTCCGAAAATAGTCTCGCCGTGTGATCGAGAGAAGACCAAATCATATTGCAGTGGATATTCCTCCATCATGTGTGGATCATTCTCATGGTTCCAGCTGTTGGTGAAACCACTTACATTTGCAAGAGGAATTGTAGACTTCACAAACAAATTTGCCTTTCACTCTGTACTGAATGTTGGCCAAGAGAAGCATCCATGTTAGTAGGAAGAATAGATGTTTTTTCTAGATCTTTGCTTTTGGAGCTACATATTTGTATATGATCTGTGAATCATTGAGATGCATTAACATGTTGATCTTATGTATGGGAATTGTACTAGTTGGTTATGAATTTGGGCTACTAATGTGAACATATTACAATGCCAGGCCTGTGAGTCTTGTGTGAACATTTCGAACGGATCGGCTCTTACTGTTGTGCACAACATGATCCTTATTTCTGTGTTCTCAGTGTTTACAAGTTACGAACAGTTCCTTATTTCTGTTCGCTCAGTGTTTACAAGTTACTGATCAATCACTAGCTAGCCTACTAATGCGCTCCTGGCAGTTTTATTTGCGACGCAAGATCTGAAGTGGCAGGTTTTTGAATAAAAATGCCTACCTCTGAAGAAACTGACAAGCTGCTCTGAAGAAAATGCTATGCGAATCCGAAGAAACTGCCAGGAAAAACGTTTGCAAATGCCTTATCTCCCAGCCAACGTTCATCAGCTAATGCGATCCTACACGTACACCATCTGACCTACTTGATCCTACATGTACACCATCCGACCTACTCGATCCTACACGGATAAATGGCGGATCACGGACGTACTACCTCCTTTCCGGTTTGTAGTGCTCAATTCAAAAAATGACCTACTCGATCCTACACGAATAAATAGCGGATCACACACGTACTAACTCCTTTCCGGTTTGCACGGCTTAATTCAAAAATCTCATCAACCAAGGTAGATGATGAGTGGTGGAATCATTTTTGACAAGGAGGGAGTACCTCATCTGGATGATTCGAGTGCACTCGTTTGACCGTCATGCCGGAGTGCGACCCAGCACGGACGGGACGCGCCACTGACGGGACGGGACTACACAGTCATAATTTCAGTTTTTCTAGTTTTCCACAGCAAGCTGGCGCCCTAAGCCATGCCTGCTTATGCATTGAATTCCGATGGCCGCGATGACCATCGCGTTTCCCGCAACACGCTGGTTCGCCTACCTTCCGCCTATAATTACTGTTTCCTGGCCTTCTCCGGTGGCACCATCAGCCAACTCGCCCTATCCTCATAAGCCCCCACCAGCCCGACATCACTCGCCACTTATCCTCGCTCTCGCCACGTCCACCATGCCCCTGCCCGTCCACGATAGGCGACGCCGGAGGCGGTCACCGCCGGAACTAGTGTTCGGTTTTTCACCGGAAGGCAGACAGAGGGAGGAGGCATTCTATCAGTCTTTAGATGGCAATGTGGAGTATGAGGAGTTGTTGGAGGGCGACCGCCTGGCGGAGGAGCAGCGTATCGCCGATTTGCGCCGCCAGCGGGACATGGAGCAGCAGCGCACCGACGCTCTGAGTCGCGAGCAGAGCGCCCGCAACTGGGCCGACTACGTGGAGGTCGACGCCCGGCAAATAGCCTTGGAGGCTGTCGGGCACGCACGCGTTCGCGACACCGAATTTTACTACCAGCTCGTCAAGTTGGTTTCTCGCTTAGAAGTCGAAGCTTCGGTGGACCACGCCGGCATGGAAAGGGCCAACGCGCGTGAGCAACGCCCCCTATCGCACCTCTGGCAAGTCCGAGGCGAGGCGGAGGACGCCGGTGCTGGCGTTTAGCGTGTACTGCAGATGGCGGCCGACATCGTCTAGTTAGCTAAGAGTAAGTTAGTACTTGTACACTACTAGAGTATTAGTGGGACTAGATAGTTAACTTGCCTATGATGGTTGTCAACGTGGAAGTTCAGTACTCTATATTTGGATCAGACCTGTTACTTTGCTCTAAATGTTGAACTTTCCATTTGAACATATGGAATGGGCTGTTATTTTTTTAAATGGGTTGTATTTGTCCGCCACGGGTTTAGAGGCTGACTTGTGGGCCTACCAGGTTGATGCGTACACAATCAGGAGATGATTGTACGTGGAGAGGATGACAGCAGGGACCCACCAACGTCATGGCAGTACGCAAGCAAGTGCCTCCTTATTTCAAGCCAATAAAAAATGGCTCCTCCTAATGGATTTCTGACATTTGGGTCCCATGCCATTGTCAAGGTAGTCAATAAACGAGGGAATTGCAGAACGAGCGGCTGACACCAGGGACCCAGCAGCTCGCCCAGTTATTTTTGTTTTGGGTTAATTTGATAAATGCCACTCCAAATCTGGTGATTCCGAGAAATGCCACTACAATTTCCAAACTTTGAAAAATGCCATTTCATGCCATTTCCAGTGGCATTTTTCGAAGTCTGGAGTGGCGTTTTTCAAAGTTTGCAAAAATTGCAGTGGCATTTTTCAAAGTTTGCAACAATTGCAGTGGCATTTTTCAAAGTTTGGAAATTGCAGTGGTATTTTTATGAATCACCATAATTGGAGTGACATTTATCTAATTTGTTTTTGAGACGGAAGCAGGGTGTCAACTGGGCTGTGCTGGGCACTCTGGCCCGTTAAGACAGCCTTTTCTTTTATGTTTACGACAAACTAGCCCAGTAGTTTTTTTTCCTTTTGAAAATGGCTAGCCCTGTTTTTTTTGTGATTTGTCAAGTAAGTCGTTTTGTCAGGCCTGTTGGGCTGCAAATCTTTCAAGACGAGGAGAGCTTCATTCGGCTGGCCGAGAAAATGGCCTATCAGTAATGAGAAATGGGATGTACATTTTTAAAACACATCAAACCGGCAATTAGTTTCAAATTTTTTTTCATTTCGAGATTTTAAATTGCATTGATTTTAATGTGTGGACAATTTTTTTGGATTTTATATTGATATATATTTATTTTTAAAATCAGTTTGAATGTTACTCGAAATTTCGGGATTAAAAACAGTTCGGACCGCACCAAAATATGCAAAATTTCGTATAATTTTTTAACCGTGGCCACAATATGGGCTGTAATGCTAACAAAAAGAATATGGGCTAAAAAACCCTTAAGAATTAGCAAATGGGCTATAAATTATTAGAAATAATGGTAGATGGGTTGTATGCTGTTTTCCATAGATTTGAGGCTTTCCTAAAAACAAGTTGACGCACAAGCAGTGACTATTGGATGTCCATTCTCACAACCCTGGCTCAGCCCCTGTTGTCTTTGCTTGATCATCATGTCATCATGTTTAAAATTCAAATGAATTTGAATTGGGATGTTCAAATCCTAGCACCAGAAAGAATTCAAATATGTTCAAATAAAATATTTTTCAATGAACCCAAAATGCCCTTTGGAAATGTTCATGATTTCTGATAAAGGTGAAAACCTCTGCCAAAAATGATGAACATATTTCTAGGTCATTCCTGGATTTTTGAATTAAATCATAAAGTATTTGAATTTGGGCATTTAAATGCTATAAAAAATTTAAATGCTCAAATAATTCTGAAACTAAATGAGGGTTGTTGGAAATAATTTTACAAGTGCCCACAATTATTTTCAGCATTTTATCAAATGGTTTAGTATTCTTACTAAATCAAAACAAAACCGAATAAATAGAAAACAGAAAGAATTAGAAAAGAGAGAGATAGAAGGACTCACCTGGGCCACTTACCTGGCCTGGCACTGTGCCGGCCCAGCCCACTGGCGCCTGCCAGTCACCACTAACCTCGCGCCAGAAGGACGCAGCACGCGTGGCCGCCGCTCGCGAGCATGCGCCTCGCCAGCTCCTGCTTGTCGCCGAGGGCCTGGACGCCTCCAAGAGTGCCACGCAGACCCCCTCGACCCTCTCTCACTCTCCCTCGCCCTCACACCCTTCTCTGTCTCGCTCTCTCTCCCGCAGCCGAGCGCCACCTTCGCTGCCGTTCGCTACCGCCACGGCTACCGCACTCCCCTCGCCCTGCCGCTGATCCCAGAAGCACCGCTGCGTCTTCCTAGTCCTCTCGACCGAGCTGTACGATACCGAAAGCCCCTGGACGCCGCCAGCATCGCCGTTTTCCTCGTAGGCCACCGAAGATCGCCGTCGTCGATTCGCTGCCCCGAGCGCCAACCCAAGCCCACGGAGCTGCTCTTCGACCTCCCAGTGAGCTCCTTCACCGTCTCCCCTATCCCCGTGGCCTATAGCTCATCGTAGCATCTTTCTCTGCCGAGCCCATGAGCTTCACGCCGCCGGCGAAGTCGTCGCCGTGGCTAGAGTCCACCTCCGCCGCGTTTGAGAGCGTCACCGTGCTCATCACGTCTGTAGGAGCACCTAGCACCCCACTGCTCGACCTGCCATGCACCACAACGCCGGTTCCGAGCGCAACCGAACTCCGGCCGCTGCCTGCCATTGTTGCGGCCGTCGTTTCCGACCTCCTCTCGCCCAGCCGCCTGCTCCATTGGATGCGGCGCACGCCCAGAAGCCTATAGAGCCAAACCGCAAGTCGAACGGTCGCCGGACGGCTAATCCCGAGCGCCTCCGCCGCTTTGTTTGGTCGCCGGCGGCTAACCGCCGGTGCATCTGACGTGGCACCATCATTAAACGCTAATGACGCCACTAACTAACCCCCTAGCTCATTGATGGATGGACCCCACGCTTAATTAACCCTGGTTTATTTCCTGCTTAGATTAGTTTATAACCCAGCGGGACCCACGCGTCAGAATTGACCCTGCTGACGTGGCCGTTGACCGGACCCACCTGTCGGCGACACGAACCAGCCCTCTGTCCCCACACGTCAGGTTTGACCTGGACTAGCCCCGTTGACCCGCTGACGTCATGATGATGTCATGCCGAAGCAGTAAATAATTTCTGTGTTAAAAATAATTCAGAAATTCCAGAAAATAGTTAAAACTTCTAAATTTCATATAAAATCAACCGTAACTCCAAATGAAATAATTTATATATGAAAAATGATCATAAAAATCCAATCTATTCACGTGTACCATTTCTATGCATGGTTGAGAAACTTATGCCTGCTGATCAGGTCAAATAAATTAAATGTCATTTGAATATTAACATATGGAGTTTGAATTTGAACCTAGGGTTCAAACCAACTTGATTTAACTTGTTGCTAGTTGCATTAGCTCAATCAATAGTATATTGCCATGTCACATTCATGCATCATATTGTTGCATTGCATTGATTGTGTTCCCTCTTGTTTGCCGGTGTTTGTCCCCTCTTAGTAGACGTGTTCCGGCGATGTGATCGATGACACTGATGAAGACACAATGCTATCTTCAAAAGTGCCAGTCAAGCAAAACCCCCTTGTTCATTCCGATACAATCCCACTCTCTCGCTTCTGCTCTCTTTTACTGCATTAGGACAACAACGCATCAACTGTTACATGTTGTGGTAGTTGAACCCCTTTCCTCTGCATGACCTGTCATTGCCACAGTAAATAGATGAACCCCACTAGCATGAGTAGGAGTTGTTTGAGCCCTGATGTGCCTACTCATTCATGATTGTTGTCATGCCTGCTACTGCTTAGAGTTGATTCAGGTCTGATTCATCGGGGATGAATTGGAATGTGGTGAACATGTCCTACTGTTGAGAGCTAAGTGTGTGAACACGATTTGGTAAAGGTAGCGGTGAGAGGCCATGTAGGAGTACATGGTGGGTTGTCTCATTGAAACCGTCCTCAGGAACTGAGTTATGTGTTTCTGATCCATGAACAACTACTACCACACATTGGGATGCTTAAGTTCCCCTCTCGACTTATTAATCCCCTTGATCTCTGTCCAGGAGTTGCAACTAGTTTCTGGTGTTTGTAGGATATGTGTTGGGGGCCGTGCATAGCACTGACCCTAGGGGTGGGCTATGATGCGGTAGAGACACGAGGCACGGTGTACCGGGATGCCCATTTGGTGCCTCGGGAACCCTGCTCTCATCGTTTGGGGCCGTGAGTGAAACCCCGACCGGATCTCCTTGCGGATGGAACCCGAATAGGCGATAAACCTGGTCTAGAGACTTGTGTGGTTAGTCAGGTCGTGGCCGACTCCCTCGCCAGGCTTCCACTTGAAGGTTGCCGAGATACACGATGTGTACATGGTGGTAAGTGGCGGGAGAGTGTGTGAATAAGTACACCCCTGCAGGGTTATAAATGATCTATTCGAATAGCTGCGTTCGCGGTAAAGGACTTCTGGGTTGCCTATACAGTTCATAGACAAGTGAAAGTGGATACTCTAAAATGCGCAAGATAAGCGTGAGTGCTATGGATGGCCTTCTCGTAGGGAGACGGGAGCGGATCCATAGTGGTGTATTGATTTGGTGAATATGTGGACTCGTGTGCGCCACCCCAAAAGAGTTACTTGCAGTCGTAGTACAGGATAATAACTGAGTCAAAGCTGGCTTGCTGCAGTTAAACTCCACCACCCCTTTGATGATACTGATGCATATGTAGTTAGATCTGATGTAAGTCTTGCTGGGTACATTTGTACTCACGTTTGCTTAATTTATGTTTTTGCAGGGAGACTTCAGTCTCACTAGTAGTTCCACATGGACTTCGACGTTTAGCTTGTTACCTCAGCTATGATCTTGTGCCCTCGGCAGGGTCTTGTAGATAGTCAGGCTTCTCAGCCTTTTCATTTGTAGTTGTCTGTACTCAGACAAGTTAAGCTTCCGCATGTGCTTATTGCCTGTATGACTTGAAGGCTGGGTCATCAGACCTATGTTTGTAATATCTGGTTCCTCGGAGCCTAATGAATAAATACTTTGAGTCGTAGAGTTTTGTTGTGATGCCATGTTGTATTTGCACATATCGAGCATATTCTATGTATGTTAATGAAATGCTTGGTATGTGTGGGATCCGACAACCTAGTTGTTTATTCTTGGTAGCCTCTCTTACCGGGAAATGTCTCCTAGTGCTTCCACTGAGCCATGGTAGCTTGCTATTGCTCCGGAACACTTAGGCTGGCCGGCATGTGTCCTTCTTCATTCCTGTGTCTGTCCCTTCGTGGAAATGTCACACGTTGTTCCTTTAAGTCCTTGTTGCTTGCTACGACTTGGGTTCATATGTTGATGACCGACACGTTCGTTGCTGGGTCATGTATGCCTGTCCCTGTAAGTTAGTGCCACTTTGGGTTTACGACTAGTCATGTCGGCCCGGGTTCTCTGTCATATGGGTGCTAGCGACACTATCATATACGTGAGCCAAAAGGCGCAAACGGTCCCGGGCCAGGTAAGGTGGCACCCGTGGGAATACCATGTGTGAGGCCGCAAAGTGATATGATGTGTTACATGCTAGATCAGTGTGACTTAGGATCGGGGTCCTGACATCCATCCAACGGCCGTCGTGCATCTTCAATCTCTGCTCCTCCTGCTCCAGCACTCAAACAAGCGCCAGCGGGACTACCTGCTCCCTCCACCCACGGCCAGCTGTGCTACCGCGCAGGCTCTCCGTCCCACCGTACTGCCATCGCTGGCCTAGCCATCCCTCTACTCACCCACACCTGCTGTTATTCTTCAGCGACGGCAGACGAACCAGTAAACCCTCATACTCCCCTCCGTGTGGGAAACAACTGCCGAGTCTTCCCTGGCTCCGTGTCATTCCCTTCCTAGGCCTCGTCGTCGTCCACCGCCCTGGTGATCCCGGCGCAGCGTGGTCAACGAACAACATGCATCTGAAGTGGACTGTACGTGGAGAGGCTGACAGCTGGGTCCACGGCCGCACGCAAGGAAATGCCTCCTTATTACGCGCAAAATAATGATTCCTCCACCTAACAGCTAGGACCCACCGGAAGGGCCTCTGTATTTCGCGAAAAAATGTCCCCCCACCGCTGACAGGTCGGACCCACCAGCTATATCTTCGCACGCAAGGAAGTGCCTCGTTATTACGCACAAAAAAAATTTATACCCCCGCTGCTAGCTGGGACCCACCATAGTGGGAGGCTGACTTGTGGGCCTACTAAGATGATGGGGACGGAGGGCTTTGTCAACTTAGTCAATATGAACGATTCTAGCTCCAGCGACCGTAGTGCTTCTTCAACCTCTGGTCTTCTTGCTCCAGCCGCCCAAACAAGCGTTGGCCATGCCGCCTGCTCCTGCTTCCCGTGTCCGGCTGTGCTGCCACCGCTGGCCATGCCATCCCTCTATACTCACCCACACCTCCTGTTATTCTCCGGCGACGGTAGCCTCACACCGCAACCGAAGCAGTCAACCCACATACTCCCCTCCACATGGGCATCCACTGTCGCGTCTTCCCCAGCCCCGCGTCGTCCCCTTCCTAGGCCTCGCCGTCGTCCACCGCCCTGGTGCTCTCGGCGCGGCGTGGTCAACGTGGTCAAGGAACGACTTCCATCAGAAGAGTATTGTACGTGGAGAGGCTGACAGCTGGGTCCACGGCAGCAGCAAGGAAGTGCCTCCTTATTACGTGCAAAATAATTATTCCTCCACCTGATAGCGGGGACCCACCGGACGGGCCACCGTATTGCGCGAAAAAAATGTTTCCCCCCTGACTGCTGGGACCCACCAGGTACATCTTCGCACGGAAGGATGTGCCTGACAGCAGGGACCCACCATGTAAGGAAGGGCACGTGTCGTAGTATAGGCGCGCATGTGTTGTAGTAGAGGCGCGCACGTAGCATGTACACGCACGTACAGCCAGGGTGCAAGAAAGAAAATACGGCCACATACGTACATACGGGCGGGGTCTCGAACGCCTACTCGTGCATACGTACGGCCAGGGCTCGTGTACATGGTTGGGTTGGAACGGAGAAACTGTGTCGTTGTCGTATTCATGGGGAGCCAACCGGCTGGGTCGGAACAGAATGCATCGCAGTGTTCATCAGGAGCCAACCGGCTTGGACGGAACAACCGATGGAAACGAGGCCTGGCATACCGCAGAACAGAGGAAAAGGCCTTGTGTTCAACTGGCCACGGTCGAAACGGGATCCTGTTCATCGGGAGGGGTCTAGGGTACCGCAGAATGGAGGAAACAGACTTCTCTCGGACCTCCTACAGTCGAAACAGGGTCCTATTGATTGGGAGGGGTGTGGCGTACCACAAAACAGAGGAAACGGACTTGTGTTGGAGCGCTACGGTCGAAACGGGGGTCTTGTTCATCGGGAGGGGTGTGGCGTACCGCAAAACGGGACTCCACGGGATACTGTTCATCTCCACCGTCGACCTCCTCCAGCCTCACGGGCTATTGTTCATCCATCGTCGACCTCCTCCAGCCTCCACATGCGACTGTTCATCCACGGGCTCCTATTCATCTAGCCTCCACCACGCGCTCCTCCACCGGCTACTGTTCAACCAGCTCTCTCCACGGGGTCCTGTTCATCCAGCCCTCCACCGACTACTGTTCAACCAGCCCTCCACAGGGTCGTCCTATTCATCCAGCCCTCCATGGGGTCTTGTTCATCCACCACCCAATCGGCTCGATAATGGTCCTGTTCATCCAACGGCAACGGCCTCTACTACCACGGGGTCCTGTTCATCAAACCCCACACCGGGAACTGTTCATCCAAACCCCCCCCCCCCAACAACGCTCACTGTTCATCTAGAGGCAGCATCGATCGGCTTCAGTTAGCAGTAGTAGCGAAGGAATTACTCGGGTTCAGTTAACAACAAGGGATCGATCGATCGCTCGGGTTCAGTAATGCGTAGCCTGCAGTGCAATCGCTCATGTTCAGTTATTAGAGCCCAACGGCTCGCTCGGGTTCAGTTAGAGCGCAACGCCTCGCACACACGCGTACGTGTACGACAGAAACGCGCATCGCTCGGCCCCCGACCACTCACCATAACCGGGAACTCCCCCGATATTTTCCTTGCCCTCGCTTCTACCACTATTTTTTCCGTCATGGACGGCCCAAAGAATGTTATGCAGCTGCGTCTCCGGACCACCCAGGACGAAAAGCCCATTTTCTGTCATGCTTTTTTATCATAGAAGTAGGAGCCCACCACATCTATGATGATACCGGGTTTTTTCACAATTATCGTCATAGAAGTGTCATAAGCATGACACAAAAAAAATTTGTTCGGCCCAAAATGTCACGGATGTGTCTTTTTTTTGTAGTGCCACCTTGCGCAAACATTTACCACATAAAAACTGTGTGTGATGGACAACCTTTGCCACACAGTTTCTTCTACGCACCATATGTGATGCATTCAATAACACAAACGATAAAATTGTAATATCATGTACAATGGCAACGCTATCACAAATGATTTTATGGGAAAAATTATTTGTGATGTACCTGTGAACGGAAACGTTTTCCTTGGTGCAATTGTGTGGGATGTACATACGAACGGAAACGTTTAGCGGGGACTGACTGTGTGGGATGTACTTGCAACCGGAAACAATTTTGCCTGTATAATTGTATTTTTTAGCTCTACTGTATGTATTTCCGTATTTGAGCGCTCGCCGGCCGCACACAACCTCATTTTGCTGAGTGTGTGTGCCAGGAGGGCATATCCCCGACGGTTTCTGGGTTGTGTGGGAAGGAACACCCTATCACTTTCACTCACTAGGCGACGGTTCCAAATGTCGTCGCGGAAAGGGGTTTAAAACCGTTTGTATAGCACTGACGCGTACTAGTGCTAGCATATGCAGATATGGCCTCGGAACACTGAGACCAAAAGGTCGAACGTGAATCATATAGTAGATATTATCAACATAGTGATGTTCACCATTGAAAACTACTCCATCTCACATGATGATCAGACATTGTTTAGTTGATATGGATCACGTGATAATTTAGATGACTAGAGGGATGTCTATCTAAGTGGGAGTTCTTAAGTAATATGATTAATTGAACTTTAATTTATCATGAACTTAGTACCTGATAGTTTTTGCATGTCTATGTTGTTGTAGATCAATGGCCCGTGCTACTGTTCCTTGAATTTTAATGCGTTCCTAGAGAAAGCTAAGTTGAAAGATGATGGTAGCAACTACACGGATTGGGTCCGTAACTTGAGGATTATCCTCATTGCTGCACAGAAGAATTACGCCCTGGAAGCACCGCTAGGTGCAAGACCCGCTGCAGGAGCAACTCCGGACGTTGTGAGCGCCTGGCAGAGCAAAGCTGATGACTACTTGATAGTTCAGTGTGCCATGCTTTACGGCTTAGAATCGGGACTTCAAAGACGTTTTGAACGTCATGGAGCATATGAGATGTTCCAGGAGTTGAAGTTAATATTTCAAGCAAATGCCCGAGTTGAGAGGTATGAAGTCTCCAACAAGTTCTATAGCTGCAAAATGGAGGAGAATAGTTCTGTCAGTGAACACATACTCGGAATGTCTGGGTACCACAACCACTTGACTCAGCTGGGAGTTAATCTTCCTGATGATAGTGTCATTGACAGAGTTCTTCAATCACTGCCAGCAAGCCATAAAGGCTTCATGATGAACTATAATATGCAAGGGATGAAAAAGACTATTCCTAAGCTCTTCGCGATGCTAAAGGCTACGGAGGTAGAAATCAAGAAGGAGCATAAAGTGTTGATGGTTAACAAGACCACTAGTTTCAAGAAAAAGGGCAAAGGGAAGAAGGGGAACTTCAAAAAGAACAACAAGAAAGTTGCTGCTCAAGGGAAGAAGCCCAAGTCTGGACCTAAGCCTAAGACTGAGTGCTTCTACTGCAAAGGGACTGGTCACTGGAAGCGGAAATGCCCCAAGTATTTGGTAGATAAGAAGGATGGCAAAGTCAAAGGTATATTTGATATACATGCTATTGATGTGTACCTTACTAATGCTCGTGGTAGCGTCTAGGTATTTGATACTGGTTCTGTTGTTCATATTTGCAACTTGAAATAGGGGCTATGGATTAAATAAAGATTGGCTAAGGACGAGGTGACGATGCGCTTGGGAAATGGTTCCAAGGTTGATGTGATCGCCGTCGGCACGCTACCTCTACATCTACCATCGGGACTAGTTTTAGACCTGAATAATTGTTATTTGGTGCCAGCGTTGAGCATGAACATTATATCTGGATCTTGTTTGATGCGAGACGGTTATTCATTTAAATCAAAGAATAATGGTTGTTCTATTTATATGAGTAATATCTTTTATGATCATGCATCCTTGATGAGTGGTCTATCTTTGTTGAATCTCGATTGTAGTGATACGCATATTCATAATATTGAAGCCAAAAGATGCAAAGTTAATAATGATAGTACAACTTATTTGTGGCACTACCGTTTAGGTCATATCGGTGTAAAGCGCAGGAAGAAACTCCATGCTGATGGGCTTTTGGAATCACTTGATTATGAATCACTTGATGCTTGCGAACCATGCCTCATGGGCAAAATGATTAAGACTCCGTTCTCCGGAACGATGGAGCGAGCAACTGACTTATTGGAAATATTACATACTGATCTATGCGGTCCGATGAGTGTTGAGGCTCGTTATGGGTATCGTTATTTTCTAAACTTCATAGATGATTTGAGCAGATATGGGTATATCTACTTAATGAAACATAAGTCTGAAACATTTGAAAAGTTCAAAGAATTTTAGAGTGAAGTAGAAAATCATCGTAACAAGAAAATAAAGTTTCTACGATCTGATCATGGAGGAGAATAGTTGAGTTATGAGTTTGGTCTTCATTTCAAACAATGTGGAATAGTTTCGCAACCCACACCACCCGGAACACCACAGCGTAATGGTGTGTCCGTACGTCGTAACCGTACTTTATTAGATATGGTGCGATCGATGATGTCTCTTACTGATTTACCGCTATCGTTTTGGGGTTATGCTTTAGAGACGGATGCATTCACATTAAATAGGGCACCATCTAAATTTGTTGAGACGACACCATATGAATTGTGGTTTGGCAAGAAACCTAAGCTGTCATTTCTTAAAGTCTGGGGCTGTGATGCTTATGTGAAAAAGCTTCAACCTGATAAGCTCGAACCAAAATCGGAGAAATGTGTCTTCATAGGATACCCAAAGGAGACTGTTGGGTACACCTTCTATCACAGATCCAAAGGCAAGATATTCGTTGCTAAGAATGGGTCCTTTCTAGAGAAGGAGTTTCTCTCGAAAGAAGTGAGTGGGAGGAAAGTAGAACTTGATGAGGTAATTGTACCTTCTCCCGAATTGGAAAGTAGTTCATAACAGAAATCAGTTCCAGTGATTCCTACACCAATTAGTGAGGAAGCTAATGATGATGATCATGAAACTTCAGATCAAGTTACTACCGAACCTAATAGGTCAACGAGAGTATGATCCGCACCAGAGTGGTACGGTAATCCTGTTCTGGAGGTCATGTTACTTGCCCATGACGAACCTATGAACTATGAGGAAGCGATGATGAGCCCAGATTCCATGAAATGGCTCGAGGCCATGAAATCTGAGATGCGATCCATGTATGAGAACAAAGTGTGGACTTTGGTTGACTTGCCCGATGATCGGCAAGCCATAGAGAATAAATGGACCTTCAAGATGACTGACGCTGACGGTAATGTTACTGTCTACAAAGCTCGACTTGTTGCGAAAGGTTTTCGACAAGTTCAAGGAGTTGACTACGATGAGACCTTCTCACCCGTAGCGATGCTTAAGTCTGTCCGAATCAGGTTGGCAATTGCCGCATTTTATGATTATGAAATTTGGCAAATGGATGTCAAAACTGCATTCCTTAATGGATATCTTAAAGAAGAGTTGTATATGATGCAACCAGAAGGTTTTGTCGATCCTAAAGGTGCTAACAAAGTGTGTAAGCTCCAGTGATCCATTTATGGACTGGTGCAAGCCTCTCGGAGTTGGAATATACGCTTTGATAGTGCGATCAAAGCATATGGTTTTATACAGACTTTTGGAGAAGCCCATATTTACAAGAAAGTGAGTGGGAGCTCTGTAGCATTTCTAATATTATATGTGGATGGCATATTGTTGATTGGAAATAATACATAATTTCTGGATATCATAAAAGGATACTTGAATAAGAATTTTTCAATGAAAGACCTCGGTGAAGCTGCTTATATATTGGGCATCAAGATCTATAGAGATAGATCAAGACGCTTAATTGGAATTTCACAAAGCACATACATTGATAAAGTTTTGAAGAAGTTCAAAATGGATCAGGAAAAGAAAGGGTTCTTGCCTGTGTTACAAGGTGTGAAGTTGAGTCAGATTCAAAGCCCGACCACTGCAGAAGATAGAGAGAAAATGAAATTCATTCCCTATGCCTTGGCCATAGGTTCTATCATGTATGCAATGTTGTGTACTAGACCTAATGTGTGCCTTGCTATAAGTTTAGCAGGGAGGTACCAAAGTAATCCAGGAGTGGATCACTGGACAGCGGTCAAGAACATCGTGAAAGACCTGAAAAGGACTAAGGATATGTTTCTCGTTTATGGAGGTGACAAAGAGCTTGTCGTAAATGGTTACGTCGATTCAAGCTTTGACACCGATCGGGATGACTCTAAGTCACAAACTGGATACGTATTTATATTGAATGGTTGAGCTATCAGTTGGTGCAGTTCCAAGCAGAGCGTCGTGGCGGGATCTACATGTGAAGCGGAGTACATAGCTACTTTAGAAGCAGCAAATGAAGGAGTCTGGATGAAGGAGTTCATATCCGATCTTGGTGTAATACCTAGTGCATCGGGTCCAATGAAAATCTTTTGTGACAATACTGGAGCAATAGCCTTAGCGAAGGAATCCATATTTCACAAGAGAACCAAACACATCAAAAGACGCTTCAATTCCATCTGCGATCAAGTCAAGGAGGGAGACATAGAGATTTGCAAAATACATACAGATGTGAATGTTGGAGACCCGTTGACTAAGCCTCTTCCACGAGCCAAACATGATGAGCACCAAGACTCCATGGGTGTTAGAATCATTACTATGTAATCTAGATTATTGACTCTAGTGCAAGTGAGAGACTGAAGGAAATATGCCCTAGAGGCAATAATAAAGTTGTTATTTATATTTCCTTCTATCGTGAAAAATGTTTATTATTCATGCTAGAATTGTATTAACCGGAAACTTAGGACTTGTGTGAATACATAGACAAACAGAGTGTCCCTAGTGTGCGTCTACTAGACTAGCTCGTTAATCAAAGATGGTTAAGTTTCCTGACCATAGACATGTGTTGTCATTGGATCAATGGGATCACATCATTAGAGAATGATGTGATGGACAAGACCCATCCATTAGCTTAGCATAATGATCGTTTAGTTTTATTGCTATTGCTTTCTTCATGACTTATAAATATTCCTCTGACTATGAGATTATGCAACTCCCGAATAACAGAAGAACACTTTGTGTGCTATCAAACGTCACAACGTAACTGGGTGATTATAAAGATTCTCTAGAGGTGTCTACGAAGGTGTTTGTTGACCTGGCATATATCGATATTAGGATTTGTCACTAGGTATCTCTGGGCCCTCTCGGTAATGCACATCACTATAAGCCTTGCAAGCAATGTGACTAATGAATTAGTTACGGGATGATGCATTACGGAACAAGTAAAGAGACTTGCCGGTAACGATACTGAACTAGGTATGATGATACGGACGATCGAATCTCAGGCAAGTAACATACCGATGACAAAGGGAATAACGTATGTTGTTATGCGGTTTGACCGATAAAGATCTTCGTAGAATATGTAGGAGCCAATATGCGCATCCAGGTTCCGCTATTGGTTATTGACCGAAGATGTGTCTCCGTCATGTCTACATAGTTCTCGAACCCGTAGGGTCGCACGCTTAACGTTCGATGACGATTTGTATTATGAGTTATGTGATTTTCTGACCTAAGTTTTTTTGGAGTCCCGGATGAGATTACAGACATGACGAGGAGTCTCAAAATGGTCGTGAGGTAAATATTGATATATTGGACGATGGTATTCGGATACCCGAAAGGTTTCAGGACGTTTCAGATATTTATCGGGGAACCGAGGGGTTAACGGAACCCGCCGGGGAAGTTATGGGCCTTGATGGGCCATAAGGGAGTAGGAGAGGGAAGGCCACAAGGTTGCGCGCGCCCCTCCCCATGGCAGTCCGAATTGGACTAAGGGGAGGGGGCGCGGCCCCCTCTTTCCTTCCCCTCTTCCTCTCCTTCCCTCCTCCCCCCTCCTGGAATAGGAAATTGGTGGGGGGGGGGCGAATCCTACTAGGTTTGGAATCCTAGTAGGACTCCCCTCCTTGGCGCGCCTCCCCCTTGGCCGACCTCCTCCTCCCTCCTCCTTTATATACGTGGGCAGGGGGCACCCCAAAGAACAACAGACAATCTCTTAGCCGTGTGCGGTGCCCCCCTCCACAGTTTAACACCTCGGTCATATCGTCCTAGTGCTTAGGCGAAGCCCTGCGTCGATAACTTCATCATCACCGTCGCCACACCGTCGTGCTGACGGAACTCTCCCTCGTCCTCAACTGGATCAAGAGCTCGAGGGACGTCATCGTGCTGAACACGAAGGTGCCATACGTTCGGTACTTGGATCGGTTGGATCGTGAAGACGTTAGACTACATCAACCACGTTACTAAATGCTTCCGCTTTTGGTCTACATGGGTACGTGGACACACTCTCCCATCTCGTTGCTATGCATCTCCTAGATAGATCTTGCATGATCGTAGGAATTTTTTTGAAATACTGCATTCCCCAACAACTTTCACACCGGAAGAACACATAAAAGAGTCCTTCTGGAACACTCCAGAATCGTGAATATAAGGAGGTACGTAATACGGTAAGTAAACAGACTCCGAAAAATCCGCAAAAATATTTTTTGTCAGTTTTGGAATATTTAGAAAAATAGGAAAATAAGAAACTTCCAGGAAGCCTACCTTGGTGGGCACAAGACACCAGGGCGCGCCTGGCAGGCGCCCAGGTGGGTTGTGCCCACCCGGGGTACCTTCCAGACTTCGTTTTTCTACAGCTTGCGTGTTTCCCAAGATAAAAAATCTTTATATACCCCCCGAACCCGTTGACCACCGTATCGCGGAGAAATATTTTATTCTCTTTTCTTGCTGTTTTTGGTCAGATCTATTAAGAAAAGCATCATGTCTTCTTCCCCCTCCAACAATGGAGAACAAGAAGCAGGGGTGTTTCAGGAGGATCTGAGTGGAGAGGAAGCTGAAGAAGTTGCTATGGAGGAAGAAGAGGAAAATCCTGTTGGGGTTCACTCTCCGGCTTCAGAGAGAGGGACATTGGCTAGCATCTCCACTCATCTGAATCCTCATCAAGCTATGATACTATCAAATAATCAAGAGAGCCTCGAAGTGCAAGAAGAAATCCCACCAAGAAGGCCTTACACAGGTTACATCGTAACACCTTTCGCAATTTGATTCATAACTATGGGTTCGAAAATACTCCTCGTAGGCACATACCGTCCAATTGGGACATATCTCGCCCGAGAGAAAACAGTACAGGAACAAACCCCTGGGGCCCGGAAAATAAGCACATAATGGCTGAAGTGAAGAAAAACAGTGAGTTGCTCGATCAAGTCCTTCGGGAGATACAAGGTTTGAAAGACCTACTCATGGTTATATTGGAGAATACCACACCACCACCACCTCCTTCTTCATCACCAAAAGAGAATTGAGTATCGGGTATGGGCACTCCCCTTGGCTTCCGCCAAGCTTGGGGGAGGTACCCGGTATTGTACCATCCCCACTATATTTTGCTTTTACTTATTTTAGTTCGATCTTTTTATTTAGATGAATAAAAGTTTAGTTCGATCCTTTCTTTTGAGTGTTTGCTTAGTGATCTATCCTTTTAATCATGTGTGAGATATATAATAAAGTTTAGTTTGAGTTTTTGCTTTCTTTATTTTCATGTTGCAATCAAAAGAAAGGAAATAAATAAAAAGAAAGGAAATAAATGAAAAATATCATATGCTAATCTTATGGTAGGTGATGACACCACATAAGGAAAAGTATAAGTAGAAAATTTTGTTAGAGATTGACAAACATAGCATTAGTCAATGATGCAACTCATGAAAGAATTAATAAGGGAAGAGAAGATTCACATATAAACTAGCAAGATGCCCGTGCATTGCACGGAACATCAAGATGCATTTTTTTACAAAACACCTATTGTGATTGACCCATGCGGGAATAATCCCATGTGTAAAAACTAATGATATCTCGAGAAACAGGAGAGATAAGGTGAGGAGGAGTGGGGCGTGGTCGTGATTGCTGGTCGGACTGAGGGGAGGCATGGGGATGGACGACGCCGACAGTGGCCACCATGCTAGATTGTTTCAGAGACTTCCTTTTTTAATTGCTCAACAATGAGGTTGTAGGAGATAAGGATGAACGATGGAAGGCCTTATCTGCAAATGTGGAGAGAGGTGCGGGTATCTTTTTGTAAAATTGCCATAGTTTGCTTTCTATCCGTCAGATATAGATGGGACGGTCTATATTGCAAGATGGCAGGCACACCATCATCACCAACTCGGTTTTTTATAAGAGTAGAGATATACTATCCTAGAAATCTTTTGTGATTGTGAGCCCTCATCAAAATATTATATGCCAAAAAATTTGACGTTGAACTAGGAAGACAACTTAATGGTTTATGTTTGTTTATATTCACATAGAAGTCATATTGTCATGGATCCTTTAACATGTGGTGCTTGCCCCTATCTTTGCACTAAGTAGAGATACTACTTGTGCATCCAAAAACCCTTAAACCCAAATCTCATTTTCAAGAGTCCACCATACCTACCTAGGGATCGAGCAAGATCCCTCAAGTAAGTTTTCATTGGTGCAAAAAGGCAATAAAAATTGCTTCTAGAAGTGTTAGATCATTTAGTGTAAGAGAAAATTGAGCATTGCACGAAGTTGTGATGGTGAAGAATAAAAGCGACAGATGGCATAATAAAGGTCGCTGTCACAAGGGGCAATGCAACGTGACGTTCTTTTGCATTAAGGGGTTGAGCATACAAACAAATAAGCGCATGGCAACCTCTGCTTCCCTCTGCGAAGGGCCTATCTTTTACTTTAATGTATTTACTTTTATGCAAAGAGTCAAAAGTTTTCTCTCTATTCCTTTTTATTTTTCTTCTTTGGCAAGCATCATGTGGTGAGGAATGATCTAGGCACATATGTCCAGTTGAATATAGATAGCATGAGTTATTATTGTTGACATCACCCTTGAGGTGAATACGTTGGGAGCCGAAACTACAAGCCCCCATCTTTCTATGTGTCCGGTTGAAACGTTTTGCTCATGTGTACGCGGTGAGTGTTAGCAATCATGGAAGACTATATGATGGTTGAGTTGTGGACTTGCCTAAAGGCTCCGATACGTGACCCTTCCTGAAAAGATGATGAATTGTAGTTGCAAGGTTGACGGAGAACATAGTTTGTTGGTTTCTAATAGAGTTTTTGCTTTATACTTCAATTGTGTGATGAATTTTCACTTGTTCATGAGAAGTCTATGATAAAAGTTAAATGATAAGAGTCTTATGTTTAAGTTTGTTACTGTTGTAATAATCAACATCATGCTTCTATGTCCGTATTTTGTTTTTATCGACACCTCTCTCTCTAAGCATGTGGACATGTTTTTTGATTTCGGTTTTCGCTTGAGGAGAAGCGAGGTCTAAGCTTGGGGGAGTTGATACGTCCATTTTGCATCATGTCTTCCTACTGTTATTTATGATGTTTTTATCCATAATAATGCCTTTTGGAGTAATTCTAATGCCTTTTCTCTCATAATATGCAAGGTATACACAAAGAGGGAGAATTTCGGCAACTGGAAATCTGGACCTGGAAAAGCTACGTCAGGCCACCTATTTTGCACAACTCCAAACAAGCTGAAACTTCACGGAGATTTTTTATGGAATATATGAAGAATATTAGAGCAAATATGTACCACACGAGGCCCACAAGGTGGGCACAAACCCACTTGGGTGCGCCAGGGAGCCCAGGCGCGCCCTGGTGGGTTGTGCTCACCCAGGCCCACCTCCGGTGCCCATCTTCTGGTATATAAGTCATTTTGACCTAGAAAAAATAAGGAGAGGACTTTCGGGACGGAGCGCCGCCGTCTCAAGGCGGAACTTGGGCAGGAGCACTTTTGCCCTCCGGCGGAGCGATTCCGCTGGGGAAACTTCCCTCCCAGAGGGGGAAATCATCGTCCTCATCATCACCAACAACTCTCCCATCTTGGGGAGGGAAATCTCCATCAACATCTCAATAGTACCATCTCATCTCAAACCCTAGCTCATCTCTTGTGTTCAATCTTGTTACCGGAATTATAGATTGGTGCTTGTGGGTGACTAGTAGTGTTGATTACATCTTGTAGTTGATTACTATATGGTTTATTTGGTGGAAGATTATATGTTCAGATCCAATATGCTATTTAATACCCCTCTGATCTTGAGTATGATTATCATTTGTGAGTAGTTACTTTTTTTCTTGAGGTCACGGGAGAAATCATGTTGCAAGTAATCATGTGAATTTGATATGTGTTCGATATTTTGATAGTATGTATGTTGTGATTCCCTTAGTGGTGTCATGTGAACATAGACTACATGACACTTCACCATATTTGGGCCTAAGGGAATGCACTGTGGAGTAGCAATTAGATGATGGGTTGCGAGAGTGACAGAAGCTTAAACCCCAGTTTATGCGCTGTTCCGTAAGGGATCGATTGGATCCAAAAGTTTAATGCTATGGTTAGAATTTATTCTTAATACTTTTCTCATAGTTGCGGATGCTTGCGGGAGGCTTAATCATAAGTAGGAGGTTTGTTCAAGTAAGAACAACACCTAAGCGCCGGTCCACCCACATATCAAATTATCAAAGTACCGAACACGAATCAAACCAACATGGTGAAAGTGACTAGATGAAAATCCTGTCTACCCTCGAGAACGCTTTGCTTATCATAAGAGACTGTTTTGGCCTATCCTTTGAACCAAAAGGATTGGGCTAACTTGCTGCACTTTTTCTACTATTATCATTACTTGCTCGTTACAAATTATCTTGCTATCAAACTACTCTGTTACTTACAATTTCAGCACTTGCAGACATTACCTTGCTGAAAACCACTTGTCATTTCCTTCTGCTTCTTGTTGGGTTCGACACTCTTACTTATCGAAAAGAGCTACAATTGATCCCCTATACTGGTGGGTCATCAAGGCTATTTTCTGGCGCCGTTGCCGGGGAGTGAAGCGCCTTTGGTAAGTGGAACATGGTAAGGAAACATTTATATAGTGTGCTGAAATTTACTGTCACTTGATACTATGGAAAACAATCCTTTGAGGGTTTTGTTCGAGGTATATTCACCTCGACCGGAACCACAATTAGCTACCCCTCAACCTACTGCACCTACTAAAAATATTGAATAGGAAATTACTTCGGGTTTGATAGAACAACTGCTAGCTAATCCTTATGCAGGAGATGGAACCGAACATCCTGATATGCACTTGATATATGTAGAACAAATTTCTGGATTGTTCAAGCTTGCAGGTTTACCCGGAGATGAAGTTATGAAGAAGGTTTTCCCTTTATCTTTGAAGGTAAAAGCATTAGCATAGTATAGGCTATGCGGTGATATTAGATCGTGGAATTAGAATCGATTGAAATTGGAGTTCCATCAAAAAAACTATCCTATGCATCTAGTTCATCGTGATCGGAATTATATATATAATTTTTTGCCTCGTGAAGGAGAAAGTATCGCTCTAGCTTGGGGGAGGCTTAAGTCAATGTTATATTCATGCCCCAATCATGATCTCTCAAGAGAAATTATTATTCAGAATTCTTATGCTCGGCTTTCTCGTGATGATCAATCCATGCTTGATACTTCTTGTACTGGTTCCTTTATGAAGAAGACTATTGAATTCTGGTGGGATCTTTCGGAAAGAATTACATGCAACTCTAAAGACTGGGAACTCGACGAAGGTAAAGAGTCAGGTATTAAACTTAAGGATGATTGTGTTAAATCTTTTATGGGTACTGATGCTTTTCAAAGGTTTAGCACTAAATATGGACTTGACTCTGAGATAGTAGCCTCCTTTTGTGAATCATTTGGTACTCATGTTGATCTCCCTAGAGAGAAGTGGTTTAAATATCACCCACCTATATAAGAAGAAATTAGAGAACAAGTACCTGTTAAAGAAGAAACTATACTTTACAATGTTTATCCAGTTGTTCCTACTGCTTATATTGAGAAACCACCTTTCCATGTTAGGATAAAGGAACATGCTAAAGTTTCAACTATAGTCAACAAAAGTTATATTAGAACACCTAAACCTGATGAACAAATTAAAGTAGAAAACCTAGTATTGCTATGGTTAAGGATCTCTTGGAAGAAAATGTAGATGGGCATGTTTATTTACTTCTGCAAAGAAGCTGCTAGAATTGTCAAACCTGATAAAGGGATAAATATAGACCTGTTGTTGGCATGCTTGTTGTCTCAGTTAAAATAGGAGATCACTATAATCATGGTTTATGTGACATAGGTGCTAGCATGAGTGCTATTCCTTATTATTTATATCAAGAAATTATGAATGACATAGCACCCGCAGAGATAGAAGACATAGATGTTACTATTAAACTTGCTAATAGAGATACCATATCACCAATTGGGATTGTTAGAGATGTTGAAGTCTTGTGTGGGAAAATAAAATACCCTACTGATTTTCTTGTTCTTGGTTCCCCACAAGATGACTTCTGTCCCATTATCTTTGGTAGACCTTTCTTGAACACCGTTAATGCTAGAATAGACTGTGAGAAACAAACTGTCGGTGTTAGTTTTAGTGATGAGTCTCATGAGTTTAATTTTTCCAAGTTTACTAGAAAGCTTCATGAAAAGGAATTTCCTAGTGAAGATGAAATAATTGGTCTTGATTCTATTGTTGTACCACCTGTTGATTCGTTAGTATTTACTCGACCATGAAAATGATTTACATATGCATGAAAGAAATGAGATAGATAATGTCAGCGTTCTCGGGACGGGGGTCCCCAGACTTGCCTGCCTGCGGCCCACAGCGTGGCTCCACTAGCGGCCCTGTACGACCCATCTTCACCAGCAAACACCCAAGACCCTCACGAGGGGCCAAGCCTCACAAGGCGGACGACACAAGACCTCCTCGGGGCGGCCTCACTAGGCTGGCTCACGAGGGGCGGAGAGATCAAGGCAAGGGGCACCTCACGAGGTTCCTGTGAAGCAAGCCATGTCGACCAAGGCCAGGCGGGCGCCAGCGTGCGCAGAATACTTGTTTCCTCTTTGGTGCTAAAGAGGCAGGCGCAGGCGAGGAGTCCCGAGGCATCAGGCAAAGGTTTCCATATCGGTGCAACGAGACCAAGACCAGCAGGACGGCAGGACGGAGGTCATCGCGGAGCCCACGACGGCGTCACCACCAGAGCCTTTGGCAGGCGACCACCTTTAGTCAGGATTACTTGTAGTAGCTGTCCCCATTCAAATTGGCCGTTGTGGAATCCCTTCCCGCCTAATATTTGGGGAGAGGACCCGGGCCTCTATAAATAGGACTAGCCACCACCGTAGAGAGGCAACTCATCGATCGGATCCATTCCATCCACGCACACACAAGCTCACCGAAGCACAAGAACACCTCTCCTCAGGAGGCTATTCTTCCCTTGTACTTGTTCATCCTCGGCCTACGAGGCAATCCACCACAACACATTGGAGTAGGTATTACACCACATCGGTGGCCCGAACCAGTATAAACCCCTGTGTGCCTCGTTCTTCGAGTTCGACATGCTGAGCCTTGAGATCGTGGTGAGTGGGTGAGCTAGAGAGAGAGAGGGAGAGATCTTCATGCGCACCCCAGTGTTCAAACCTTGAGGGTTTTTCCAGAACCCGAAATCCGACATTTGGCGCGCCAGGTAGGGGTGCGCTGAAGCTTTCCTTCCGTCGATCCATGTTCCATCGCTCCACCGCATCCATGGCAGACGCACGCCGAACCCGCGCCAAGCGTCAGGCCGCCCTCGTCGCCCATGTCGCTCAGACAGCTCCTGTCGGCGAGCCTCCCCGTCGTTCTCCGTCACCCACCGCCAACGCCGCAACCGGCCCGGCGGGAAACGAGCAGCAAGTGTCCTTGCTGCACCCCTCTGTGCGTCGGGACGGCCGCACCGCCACTCCATCGCTAACTCTGGCCGGCTCATCGTCTCACGCTTGTCGTGCACCCACGAACGCGCAGGCCGCGCTGCTCATGGCACGTGAGCTCCTGCACTACCGCCCAGTCCATGACCACTACGTGGACTGGCTGGACCGCATCGTCGAGCTCGCCAGCGCCGCTGGGGTATCTCCCGCACCGTCCCTCTCGCTGCCTCGCCCTCCGCCGACCGCGGGCGACGTAGCTCACGGAGCGCCTCCACCACCTCCGCACCAAGACGGCACCCTGGCACCAAGACGCGCGGCCCCCTGGCGCGACCCGCCACGCCAGGCGCCCGCGCATGAAGAAAGAAGCTGCCAAGAAGTTCCCCGGCTGCTAGAAAATGCTCCAACGCTCCCAGCGCCACCACGACAAGACCGGGTGCTGCCTGCAGTGGCAGTGCGCGGACATCAAGGGCAGGCTCCGCCTCTCCAATGGGCCCCGGTGGCCATAGCAGGCTGCCACGCCTTCACTCCAGAACTGTGTAGCATCGTCTGGCCGGGCAAGTTCAAGCCAGACCTGCCTCCTCGCTACGACAGCACCCCCGACCCTGCGGAGTTCTTGCAGCTCTACGAGCTGAGCATCGAGGTGGCCAATGGCGACGAGAAAGTCATGGCGAACTGGTTCCCCATGGCTCTCAAGGATGGTGCACGCTCGTGGCTCCTGAACATGCCCCCGAAGTCGATCTCTTCCTGGGGTGAGATGCGCGACCGCTTCGTCGCCAACTTCCAGGGCACTCGTGATCGCCCTCCGGCCGCGGGCGACCTACGCCGCATCAAGCAGCAGCCAGGAGAGACCTTGCAGAAGTACATCCAGCGCTTCAACAGCGTCCGCCTCAAGATCCCTAAGGTGACGGACGAGGCCATCATTTCAGTGTTCTCTGATGGCGTCCGCGACGTCAAGATGAAGAAGGAACTCGCCATCCACGAAGAGCTTTGCACGGCCCTAGAGCTGTTCAACATGGCGACCAAGTGCGCAAGAGTAGAGGAAGAGCGCCTTTCCCTCCTCGAGCTCCCTGCTACCGACCCAGAGGAGAAGAAAGCCAAGGCCAAGGACGTGAAGCGCAAGGGGGTGGCCGTGCTCGCGGCGGAACCAGACACGAAGCGCGCCCGGGACCACCCCGAGTCGTCCAAGAGCAGCCATCCGTTCTGCGCCTTCCACAACGTACACAACCACAACACCAACGATTGTCAGGAGCTCAGGGCCATCCGAGATGGACGCTTCAGTCGACGCCCCGAGCACAATGACCGGGGCTACGGCTGAGGAGGAGGATGAGGTGGGGGACGCTGGGACGACCGCGGCCGCCGCCAGGAGTGGCGCGAGTGGCCTCGTGAGGACCGCTGGCAGGACCAGCCTCGTGAGGACGCATGGAGGGACCAGCCTCGCGAGGACCGCCCTTAGGGCAACGCTGGTCTCCTCCGCTGCCGCCACCACCAAGAAGGAACGATGACCACCATCAGGACGAGGGGCTGGGGGCTTCCAGGAACCACGCGCTATCGCCTGCATCTTGGGTGGAGCTCAGGCCCCAGCATCCCAGCGCGTCTTCAAACAGTTTGCTCGTGAGGTGAATGCGGCTCTTCCCAGCCTCGGGGCCACGCGCCCGCTCAGGTGGTCCAAGTGCGCCATCACCTTCAGCTCGTCAGCTCAACTCAAATGCGCGGCCACTACTGGCGCCCTCCCGATGCTCTGCTCACCCGTCATCAGCAACGTCCAAGTCACCAAGATCCTCATTGACGGCGGTACAGGGCTCAATGTCTTGTCCGTCGAGACGTTCGACAGCCTCCAAGTGCCATACGATCAGCTACAGCCTACCAAGCCCTTCTCAGGAGTGACCGACGGCTCTACCACCCGATAGGGCAGGTCCGCCTCCCTGTCACCTTCGGCCAGCGCGACAACTACCGCACCGAGCTCATCGACTTCGACGTCGCCCACATCCGTCTGTCGTACAACGCCATCCTTGGGTACCCAGCGTTAGCCAAGTTCATGGCAGTGACCCACCACGGCTACAACGTCGTCAAGATGCCAGGAAGCTGTGGAATCATCACAGTCCCCTGCGAAGTAAGAGAAGCAGTATGCTCCCTGGAGCGCACCTTCCAAGCCGCAGCAATCGAAGACCCCGAGGGCATCCAGTACCCTCCTGAGGCCATCCCCAAGAAGAAGAAGCAACTACTCTGCATAGGACCTCAGGAGAGCGGCGTCTCCAGCGGCGCCGCCTCAGGATCAGCGCTCGCACCTGGGGCGCCTCCCTCCCTCGCATAGGAAGGCACGCCCGGTACCCTCCTCGGGCGAGGCTCGGGGGCTCTCTTCTGGAGGGCCTCAGGCCTAGCCAGCATCACGAGGGTGGCGCTCGGTCACCACGTGGAGGCGTGCTTTGCGACATGTTTCCCTCAGAAGGCACTAGGCAAGGAGCGCTCGGCGCTCAGGAGTTTATCGTCAAGGCCACCCAGGAGCTTCAAGAAGCAAGGACCATGCGCGGCGACCGCCGCCCACCCGGCACAGCTCCCCATCCTGGCGAGGATGGCAGGTTGCGTGTCTGCATCGACATTTTAGGGCTCAACAGAGCCGCGTCTTAGGAGCGCTTCTGGCCTTCGCGCGTTGGGCGTTGTGAGGGTCCACCTCACAGCTATGTCTGCATGCCATTTGGCTTGCCGAACGTGGCGGCTGCCCACCAGCGTCACCTACGGAGCATCCTGGCAGCTCATGAGGCCAGGTATCACGCAGTCCTGGCGGAGATGGAGACGGTCCTCAAGGAACCGCCCGAGCTCCCAGAGCCTCCAGAGGCTCAGGGCCCTGACGGCTCATGATGAGCGGCCCCTTCATCACGCGTCTTCGGCTACCGCAACACTCCTTCGACAACGGAACTAGGTGAAATTTTCCAAGTTTATTCAGCTGGGAGCGCCCCTCGGGCTGCACGATTCCCAGGTCGCACGGGCCTGTCCCTGCGGCATGTATCCTTTTGCATCTTTAGCCTACTCTACTGGGGGCGCCCCTCGAGCTGCATCATCCCCAGGCCGCTCGGGTCCACCCCAGTGGCATGTATCATTCTCGCATCTACCTAAGCTAGCTGGTTCCCATGCATGAGTTATTTATAGTCATCACTTGCTTGATTGTCACTCACCGCGGCCGCCTGCGTCGCTGATCGGCCCCTTGCTCATCCCACAACGGGGGCTACTCATGCTGGCACGATGCTTGTGCTCGGGTCCGTCCCTACAACGCTGACAAATCTGAGCGGTCGAGCTCTGGCTCACGGCACGCCCGCGCACGTCACCTCACCGGCCCCTCAGTGCCTTCATCTTCTTGCGGAATGACCAGTGGCAGACCGGCAAGCATGGTTGCAGTTTGTACCCCTCCTCGCGCTAACCTGCAGGAACCTCCCAAGGGCGACAGAAGGCGGTACCGCGGGCTCCCACCTTTCCCATGCAATTCGCTTGCGCGTTAAAGGGGGGCTCCTGAGCATCGCGACTCAGGAGCTCCTGCTGGCTCTCCAGCCCTCACCCCTGGCCTTGACCACGGCATCGCGACCTGTTATACCAGCGGCGGCTGAGCTTGCTCGAGGGCCGGGACCCGAGGACGTAGAGAACACATAAGAGTGTGGGAAAGAGGGGGAGGCTCCCATGGGCCTAACCTGGCTACACTATGGCCGTTGACGCACAAGCCTGGCGCTGCACAAGGAGTCGACTCTGGACCGCTAAGATAAGTTTCGCACCCGGGTCAGCCGAGCGCTGCAGCATAGGATTCCCATCTCTTGCGTCCCTGTTATGGCGATGTTGCCTCCCTTTCCAACCTTCAGGTAGCTACTTACACGCTAAAGGGGACCTCTTTAGCATCGCGCCTTAGGAGCTCTTACTGGACCTCGGGCCGCTCACCTCCTGGCCTTGACCACGCCATCGCGACCTGACATACCAGCGACGGCTACAGCCTGCCTGGGGACCGGAACCTGTCGGCGTAGAGCACCAAGCTACTGCGAGGTTGGAAAGGGGAGACCAAGCCAGAGCAGGACATGCATTCGTAAATCTTCATAATAAGGATGATATTAACAAAAGGCATTACATATCTTTTTACACGCCCCCACGGGGTCCGTCTCGATTCCTCGCAGGGAATAAAATAAGAAGGTTTCTAGGAGCCCTATCTACATGCGCCAACGCTGCCGACGCCATCATCAACAGTGGGCCACGAGAGGCCGGCGCCAACCCCATCCAGATCAGCGACGGCGGCGGCCGGACGCTGCGGCCGTGCTCCGGGCACGGCGAGAGCTCGGGGACACGTAGTTGTCGTCGCTTGTCTCCGGAGTCTCGAAGGGCTCGAGAGAGTCGCTGGACTCCCAAGCGCCACCACTGCTGCCGGAAGAACTGTTGGCGAGGCCAGCGGCAGGCCTGGCTCCTCCCGCTGCGCCGTCCCGACGACCCCCTCCAGGGAAGCACTCCAAGCGACGACCTTCCTCGTTGAAGACCTTGAAGAACATCGTGGAGGCGCCATCGTATTCGAAGTGGATGGCGAGGGCGCCCTCCGTGCGGCAAACTCGGGCGACCTCACCCCAGCCGCGAGTCGTGAAGATCTTGCCCGGGGAGACGACCTCAACCTCCGCCCCTGTCGCCGGGGCGTCGCACTCGGCGTGCTGCAGCCATAGCCTGAGGGGACCCCTCGGTGGCATCTCGGCGGAGAAGAACCGCGGGAAGTGAATCCAAGTGCATGGAGGCATCACCGCCCACATCACCAGCGCGCGCGAGGAGCCCTCGGCATGGGTTCCTAGGAAGACAACGCGCGCCACCGCGGTGCACCGACCGCGGCCGCGGTGCGAACGGCGTTGGTCGCCGCCTCCTCCTCCAAAGCCCTCGGCCTGGGCATACAAAGGCAGCGGATACCCGGGGGGGGGAGGCCGCTCATACCAAGGCCTCGACACCTCCGGCCTCACGACTATGTCGTGGCGATGGGCCAGACCTTCTTCGGCGGAAGCGGCACCGGCTCGTCGCGGGGGGTTTTCCCTTCTCTGCGGCCGAGAGTCTCCATATCGGCGCCATGGGTGTCACTGCTAGCAATGAAGCAAGGAAGAAGAAGCGAGCAGAACAGGAAGAGATGGGCGACGTGGGCTCCGCCCCCCTCCTCATTTATAGCAGGAGAAGGCCAACCGGCGACCCCCACGATCATAGGTAATGATGGTTTTCTCTGCATGCACCAGGGACTCATCAAATCGGGCAGTTGCCGAGGCAGCGTGGGGAAGCGGAGACGCCCACGTCCATCAGTCGCCATGTGTCAATCAAGGCCACAGGCGGTGGGGGCCCACGGCGCTCCGCACTTGCCCCTTGGCTTCACCTCGAAGCCAAGTCCGAGCGTGCCTTGGGCCCGGGGGCTACTGTCGGCGTTCTCGGAACGGGGGTCCCCAGACTTGCCTACCTGTGGCCCACATCGTGGCTCCACCAGCGGCCCTGTATGACCCATCTTCACCAGCAAACACCAAAGACTCTCACGAGGGGCCAAGCCTCGCGAGGTGGACGACACAAGACCTCCTCGGGGGCGGCCTCACCAGGCTGGCTCGCGAGGGGCGGAGAGATCAAGGCAAGGGGCACCTCGTGATGTTCCTATGACGCAAGCCATGACGACCAAGGCCAGGAGGGCGCCAGGCGGGAGCTAGCATGCGCAGAGTACTCGTTTCCTCTTTGGTGCTAAAGAGGCAGGCGCAGGCGAGGAGTCCCGAGGCATCAGGCAAAGGTTTCCATATCGGTGCAACGAGACCAAGACTAGCAGGACGGCAGGAAGGAGGTCATCGCAGAGCCCACGACGGCGTCACCACCAGAGCCTTTGGCAGGCGAAGACCACCTTTAGTCAGGATAACTTGTACTAGCTGCCACCCTTCAAATTGGCCATTGTGGAATCCCTTCCCGCCTAATATTTGGGAGAGGACCTGGGCCTCTATAAATAGGACTAGCCACCACCGTAGAGAGGCAACTCATCTTGGATCGGATCCATTCCATCCTCGCACACACAAGCTCACCGAAGCACAAGAACACCTCTCCTTAGGAGGCTGTTCTTCCCTTGTACTTGTTCATCCTCAGCCTACGAGGCAATCCACCACACCACACTGGAGTAGGGTATTACACCACATCGGTGTCCCGAACCGGTATAAACCCCTGTGTCCCTCGTTCTTCGAGTTCGACGTGCTGAGCCTTGAGATCGTGGTGAGTGGGTGAGCTAGAGAGAGAGGGAGAGATCTTCGTGCGCACCCCAGTGTTCGAACCTTGAGGGTTTTGCCGGAACCCAAAATCTGACAGATAATATTTTCTTTGAACAACGTCCTCTGCTTAAACACAATTTGCCTATTGAAACTCTAGGAGGTCCTCCTCCACCTAAAGGTGATCCTGTGTTTGAATTAAAACAATTGCCAGACACTTTGAAATATGCTTATCTCGATGAAAAGAAGATATATCCAGTTATTATTAGTGCTAACCTTTCAGAACATGAAGAAGAAAGATTATTGAAAGTTCTAAGGAAGCAACGAGCTGCTATTGGATATACTCTTGATGATTTGAAGGGCATTAGTCCCACTCTATGTCAGCACAAAATTAATATGGAACCTGATGCTAAACCCGTTGTTGATCACCAACGTCGGTTAAATCCAAAAATGAAGGAGTGGTAAGAACGGAAATATTAAAACATTTGGAGGCAGGTATAATCTATCCTATAGCTGATAGTAGATGGGTAAGTCATGTTCATTGTGTCCCTAAGAAAGGAGGTATTACTATTGTTCCTAATGATAAGAATGAACTTATTCCAGAAAGAATTGTTACAGGCTATAGAATGGTAATTGATTTTAGAAACTATACAAAGCAACTAGAAAAGATCATTACCCTTTGCCTTTTATTGATAAAATGCTAGAAAGATTATCTAAGCACACACATTTTTGCTTCCTGGATGGATATTCTGGTTTTTCGCAAATACCTGTTTCTCAATCTGATCAAGAAAAGACCACTTTTACTTGTCCCCTCGAAACTTATGCTTATAGACGTATGCCTTCCGGTTTATGCAATGCACCTGCTACCTTTCAAAGATGTATGACTGCTATATTCTCTGACTTTTGTGAAAAGATTCTTGAGGTTTTCATGGATGATTTCTCTGTTTATGGGAAGTCTTTTGATGATTGTTTAAGCAATCTTGATCGAGTTTTGTAGAGATGTGAACAAACAAATCTTGTCTTGAATTGGAAGAAGTGCCACTTTATGGTAAATGAAGATATTGTCTTGGGCCATAAAATTTCTGAAAGAGGTATTGAAGTGGACAAAGCTAAGGATGATGCAATTGAGAAAATGCCATGCCCTAAAGATATCAAAGGTATTAGTAGTTTCTTAGGTCATGCTAGTTTCTATAGGAGATTTATCAAAGACTTTTCTAAAATTTCTAGGTCTCTTATGAATCGTTTACAAAAGGATATTCCTTTTGTTTTTGATGATGATTGTTTAGAAGCCTTTGAAACACTCAAGAAAGCCTTAATTTATGCACCTATTGTTCAACCATCTGTTTGGAACCTGCCTTTTGAAATTATGTGTGATGCTAGTGATTATGCTGTTGGTGCTGTTCTAGGAAAAAGAGTTGATAAGAAACTTAATGTTATTCATTATGCTAGTAAAACTCTAGACAGTGCTCAATGATATTATGCTACTACTTAAAAAGAATTCTTAGTAGTGGTGTTTGCTTGTGATAAATTTAGACCTTACATTGTTGATTCAAAAGTAATTGTTCACTCTGATCATGCTGCTATTAAATATCTTATGGAAGAGAAAGATGCTAAACCTAGACTTATTTGATGGGTTCTCTTGCTACAAGAATTTGATTTACGTATCACAGATAGAAAAGGAGCTGAGAACCCCGTAGCTGATAACTTGTCTAGGCTTGAAAATGTGCCTGATGACCCACTACCTATTGATGATAGTTTTCATGATGAGCAGTTAGCTGCAATAAATGTTGCTCATAACACTCCTTGGTATGCTGACTATGCTAATTACATCGTTGCTAAACATTTACCACCTAGCTTTACATAGCAACAAAAGAAAAAAATGCTTCTATCATTTAAGACATTACTTTTGGGCTGAACCACATCTTTATAAAGGAGTATATGGTATTATTAGATGTTGTGTACCTGAGCATGAACAAGGAGAAATCCTACGCAAATGTCACTCCGAAGCTTATGGAGGACATCATGCTGGGGATAGAACAGCTCACAAGGTCTTGCAATCTGGATTTTATTGTCCTACTCTCTTCAAGGATGCCCGTAAGTTCGTCTTATCTTGTGATGATTGCCAAAGAATAGGTAATATTGGTAAGCGTCAACAAATGCCTATGAATTAATCACTTGCTGTAGAACCATTTGATGTTTCGGGATTTGATTACATGGGACCTTTTCCTTCCTCTAATTGGTATACACATATTCTGGTTGCTGTTGATTATGTTACTAAATGGGTAGAAGGTATTCCAACCAATAGTGCTGATCACAACACCTCTATTAAAATGCTTAAGGAAGTTATTTTCCCAAGGTTTGGAGTCCCTAGATATTTAATAACTGATGGTGGTTCACACTTTATTCATGGTGCTTTCCGTAAAATGCTTGCCAAGTATGATGTTAACCATAGAATTGCATCATCTTATCATCCTCAGTCTAGTGGTCAAGTTGAACTTAGCAATAGAGAAATAAAATTAATCTTGCAAAAGACTGTCAATAGGTCCAGGAAGAATTGGTCTAAGAAATTAGATGATGCCCTTTGGGCTCATAGAACAACATACAAAAATCCTATGGGTATGTCTCCTTATAAAATGGTTTATGGAAAAACTTGTCATTTGCCTCTACAGTTAGAACATAAAGCATCTTGGGCAATCAAAGAGCTCAACTATGATTTCAAACTTGCTGGTGAAAAGAGGTTATTTGATATTAGCTCATTAGATGAATGGATAACCCAAGCTTATGAAATGCTAAGTTGTTTAAAGAAAAAGTTAAAAGATGGCATGATAAAAGAATTCAAAAGCGTGAGTTTAAAGTTGGATAATGTGTTCTTTTGTACAACTCTCCTTTCAGATTCTTTGCAGGAAAACTCCTCTCAAAATGGGAAGGCCCCTATGTCATCGAGGAGGTTTATCATTCTGGAGCTATCAAAATAAATAATGCCAAAGGTACTAACCCGAAGGTTGTTAACAGGCAACAAATAAAACAATATATCTCAGGTATGCCCATTAATGTTGAAAGTAATATTATCCAAACTTTGACACCGGAAGAACACATAAAAGAGTCCTTCCGGAACACTCCAGAATCGTGAAAATAAGGAGGTATGTGATACGGTAAGTAAACGGACTCCGAAAAATCTGCAAAAATATTTTTTGTCAGTTTTGGAATATTTAAAAAATAGGAAAATAAGAAACTTCCAGGAAGCGTACCCTGGTGGGAACAAGACACCTGGGCGCGCCTGGCAGGTGGGTTGTGCCCACCTGGGGTACCTTCCGGACTCTGTTTTTTCTACAGCTTGCTTGTTTCCCAAGATAAAAAATCTTTATATACCCCCCGAGCCTGTTGACCACCGTATCGCGGAGAAATCTTCTGTTCTCTTTTCTTGCTGTTTTTGGACAGATCTATTAAGCAAAGCATCATGTCTTCTTCCCCCTCCAACAACGGAGAACAAGAAGCAGGGGTGTTTCAGGAGGATCTGAGGAGAGAGGAAGCTAAAGAAGTTGCTATGGAGGAAGAAGAGGAAAATCCTGTTGGGGTTCACTCTCCGACTTCCGAGAGAGGGACATTGGCTAGCATCTCCAGTCATCTGAATCCTCATCAAGCTATGATACTGTCAAATAATCAAGAGAGCCTCGAAGTGCAAGAAGAAATCCCACCAAGAAGGCCTTTACACAGGTTACATCGTAACAACTTTCACAATTTGATTCATAACTATGGGTTCGAAAATAATCCTCGTAGGCACATACCGTCCAATTGGGACATATCTTGCCCGAGAGAAAACAGTGGAGGAACAAACCCCCGGGGCCCGGAAAATAAGCACATAATGGTTGAAGTGAAGAAAAACAGTGAGTTGCTCAATCAAGCCCTTCGGGAGATACAAGGTTTGAAAGACCTACTCATGGTTATATTGGATAATACCAGACCACCGCCACCTCCTTCTTCATCACCAAAAGATAATACCAGACCTACTCATGGTTATATTGGTATGGGCACTCCCCTTGGCTTCCGCCAAGCTTAGGGGAGGTGCCCCGGTATGGTATCATCCCCACTATGTTTTGCTTTTACTTATTTTAGTTTGATCTTTTTCTTTAGATGAATAAAAGTTTAGTTCCATCCTTTCTTTCATGAGTTTTCTTAGTGATCTATCACTACTGCAGGATGCTGCTAACACGACACTACGATCAGAGACCCTCCGACGAAACTATGTGCGATGCAATAATCACAAACGTTGGTGTAAAAAACCCGTCAAAAAAGGTGCAAATCGTTTGCTGTGGAGGATGCATCAAACACCGTTCATATTTTAGTTGCGTGTGCGATGCAGGGCATACAGTTCAGTTCAATTAACTATTTTGCGATGAGGGGGAACAAAAGAAACGGGCAGCCAAATGAAGGTGTGTGCGATGTACATCATACGGTTCACTCGGATGAACTGTTTGTTATTAAGCAACACAAAAGAAACGGTCAGCCAGATCAAGGTGTGTGCGATATATGGCATGCGGTTCACTCGGATGAACTATTTGCGTTGGGACAAGAGAACAGAAACAGTTCAACTTAACAAGATGTGTTTTATACGCGGCAAACAGGTCTATAATCGGAAACGTGTGCGAAGACCGATAATAACACAGACGATTGCTGCTAATAAGCCATGTGTGTTGTTGGTAAATACTTGGTGGTATACAATTGTGAGCGATTGATGAAAACATCACCGACGGGTTCCATTGTTTAGTCCGTGTGTGATGTCATTGCACACAGAACAACAACATATGTACTTACAACTTATAAGGACTTGATTCCATAAACAAATTGAACATCGAATTACATATGTGGCTAGTACACACACGACCTTTCCCTATGTTGTGAATGCATATAATATTTATGTCTTAATTAAATAAATGGCAAGCCATTGGTCCAGTATGAAAGAAAATATGGGTCAAAACCGGGTTGAAAAGGAAACAATATCTCCAGCTTACAAACAGTACAAAAGCACGAGGATTAATTGCTCATCAGGTTTAGACAAAATCCAGATTGAACAGGACAATGACATCTAACTCAACCAACGTTTTCAGCAGTCACAATCAAATGGATTGGTCTGATCCATAAAATCAAGATCCCCGGCCAGAAATTCTACTGGTACATGATGACAAGCTGTTGTAAATAGAACCCGAGCACGATCAGAAGCCCTTAGGTCCACCTGAAACTTATTTTTATGTTGTTCAACACTTGCAGCCATAAGAAATTTCTTGTCGAAAAACTTAATCCTCACGGACAATAGTGCCCTCGCATTCAACATGAAGAATGTGACAAAGCTAGTGTTTGCATTGTTGGATGCATATCCTTCTAGTGTTACTGTCTTCAAACGAATATCATGAGATCTGAGAAAATCCCGGTGCTTCTTGAACCATCGATTGGTTATACCTTTTTATCCATGTGTTAGTGCCTAAATAGAGATGAAGATTGAAAACAATTAACTTCTAAAAAAGATTATGTTGAAAGAGTGATAGCTGAATGATTAATTATAGTACATTATATATGGGCTTTCAATGTGCGTCAAATCATCACCTTTATATACAAATTCTCCAGACATGGAAAGCATTGCAGCAAGCCAATAATCGTGTTCAGATCAAAACACCACATACTAATATGTAAGGTCTTGACAGAATCCACCACCACTAATAGGATGGACAAGCTCTTCATTGAGCATAATATTAGTACCAAAAGTGTACTCCAAGATGATACTTAACTTATGTGCACAAATGAAAAAGGCAGATTGAAAAAGTTTACATGAATAATATACAGTACCTCAATAGGTGTGGAACCAAACACCATCTTGAACCATCTAAAAGGATCACGAAGTGCACCCAAGGTCTCCAGTTTAGGTGCAGAGACTATAGTTATTTGCGAAGGTACTATACCAGAATCAAGGAGCAACCTTTGAAGTGAATGGGCATCTTCAATGATGAGATCATGTCCAAAAAAAAAATTCCAATACTTACAAGGTGGGGCGACTTTATTTTGATACAACGGATATGAATTTCCATTGCAAAAACAAGCAGCAAGCGCTCCAGGGTAGGGCAGCTGGAGTGGATGATGCTGTGCAGTGCGGCCTCCGACAGATCAACCACCACAAGCGCAAGTTTTTTTAGCAGTGGGATTCGAAGCATTTGTACCAGATTGTCTGCTAGATGGCACCAGGAAAAGGTGGCGGTGTGGAGAGAGGAGGAAAACCATGTGATGGACATCGGTGGTGAGGGCACAGATACATCGGTTCGTGGTATGTTACATACATAGTCATGGTAGAACTCAAGCTGCTGGAGTTTATCGAATTGACGGGATGTTAGCTAGGCGGCCACATGCAGGGTATGTCCAGCAGGTAGCATGCCGGGATGCAGATGCGTTGAATGGAGCCTTGGTGGGAGGAGATGATGGGTCCGGGGAGTTCAGAATCATCATCGAGAGATAGCTGACGACAGTCGAGATTAAGAGGTGCGGTGCGCCACAGAGTGCGCCACCGAGATGCGAGGACTTGTGTGCGGCAGCCATCCTTGGTGGGGAGAAGGGATATGATCTCCCCAAGGATGCCGTCCGGGAGATCGCTTATGCGGTCCGCCGGAGATTCTACTGGTTCCTCGGGTCCAGGGGCGCTTCTGGCCGCACAGCCGGGTCCAAGATCTACATCCAACACCGCTGCCTCATCTGTGTACATACCAATCTGAAAGAAAAAAAATGGCATAACATGTAGGACATTCAAAATCAATTCTCAAGATCAGGAAGAAAAAAGGCACAAACATATATGTAGGACAGTCAAAATAAATTCTCAAGATCTGGCCACGAATTATTAGCACGCAAGCTAACCCTAGTTGGATTATTAGCAAAAATCATTTTTACAGAACAAACAATTAATCACTAACTCTATACGGATAACATTCAAACAATCAATACACTACGTGCATCTAATGGATCTTAATTACTCTGATTTCATGGACTGAGAGAACATAACCATAGGATTTGTATTCCAGAAAAATTATAGAGGGGTGGGGTGTGGGGGGGGGGATTAACTAGAGAAAACATATGATATGTTTGCCACACAAATGGGTATATAGATGACTAACCGGTTTTCCATCGGAGTCGCAGTCATTGCCGGAGTTGCTATTGACCTCCAGCTCCGGCTGGGGGGGGCACGACGGCGCCGATGAAATCAAGGTCATGCTGCTGCCCGCGTGAGACCTTGTCGGCGGCGACGGAAACCTCTGTGGCCAGATTCACGCGTTGCGCGGGTGCTTCACCAGCCCCGGCGTCGCCACTCCCTCCGATGGTGCGCTTTGGTGGCATCGTCATACACTCCAGAGTCCAGACATTGGTGACCACTCTGGACCGGGGGTGTGGCCGCCTATTATGGTCGGCGGCTCAGGCGCGCAGTTAATACGGACCAGTGGGAGCGAGGCAGGCTGCGGTCAAAAGCAGTATCGCCTCCTGGTGAGCCTGCGCGGTGGACTTCTGCCATTCCTACCATCATTTCACACAGCTACTCGCAAACCTCCCCGTCAATACGCACACCTGCACGCACGCCTCCCGGTATGCCTGCGTGGCAGACTGCTCACAGGCATCCCGCCAACTAATGCCTGCTCGCACGGCACACGGGCGTGTGGCAGCACGTATATTTTTTGCTTTACTTTCTACTGCTTTACTGCTTAACTAAACCGTTTGCGTTGAAGAGATGCACAAATCCTGCGTTCAACAGCTCGCACGCTTCCCGGTGAACCAGCGCACCGGACGAGTTTTGGATTTACTAGAATTTAAAAACCAGGTATCTCAATGTTTTGTTGGCAATCAACAGTGCCCGGGTGTTTGAAATTCATTTCCATTTCTTGCGTGTGACCTAATTAAGCATGCATCCAAGATAACATATTTCATTTTTTAGCCAATTTATATGCACTAGAGAATGTGCATGTATTTCAAAATTTAATTATGCACATAAAATGCCTAGAAAACCCAGTTAATGTATAAAAATGTCCAAACGAGCCCCGAAAAATTCCAAAACATAACACAACACTCCTGTTGTTCTATGTTGACACTAGAATTTTTTTGAAAGCAATAAGAGGCAACAGATATCGTTTCATCCCCAAACGTGGCACGTTCCCTATCGAAACCACCAGGCTTGTTGTGAGAAGCTCTGGTTTGTGAGAAGCTTATACCCAAACCTGCCCCAAATGGGACAAAAAATTTACCATGGCATGTTGATGCCGCTCCATGAAAGCATGCCAAGTTTCATGAATTTCAGACGAGTTTTGGATTTACTAGAATTTAAAAACCAGGTATCTCAACGTTTTTCCGGCAATCAACAGTGCCCTGGTGTTTGAAATTCATTCCCATTTCTTGGGTGGGACCTAAGCATGCACCCAAGGACACATATTTGATTTTTCAACCAATTTATATGCACTGGAGCATGTGCATGTATTTCAGATTTGAATTATGCACATAAAATGCCTAGAAACCCCAGTTAATGTATAAAAATGTCCAAACGAACCCCAAAAAATTCCAAAACTTACCACAACACTCTTGTTGTTCAATATTGACACTAGAATTTTTTTGAAATCAATTAGAGGCAACATATATCATTTCGTCCCCAAAGGTGGCACGTTCCCTACCAAAACCACCAGCCTTATTATGATAAGCTCTGGTTTGTGAGAAGCTTATACCAAAACCTGCCCTAAATGGGACAATTTTTTACCACGGCATGTTGATGCAGCTCCATGATACCATGCCAAGTTTCAGGAATTTCAGACGAGTTTTGGATTTACTAGAATTTAAAAACAAGGTATCTCAACGTTTTCCCGGCAATCAATAGTGCCCTGGTGTTTAAAATTTATTCCCATTTCTTGGATGGGACCTAAGAATGCACCCAAGGACACATATTTGATTTTTGAACCAATTTATATGCACAATAGCATGTGCATATATTTCAAATTTGAATCATGGACATAAAGTGCCTAGAAAACCCAGTTAATGTATAAAAATGTCCAAACGAACCCCGAAAAATTCCAAAACATAACACAACACTCCTGTTGTTCTATGTTGACACTAGAAAGTTTTTGAAAGCAATAAGAGGCAACGTATATCGTTTCGTCCCCCGAGGTGGCACGTTCCCTACCGAAACCACCAGGCTTGTTGTGAGAAGCTCTGGTTTGTGAGAAGCTTATACCAAAACCTGCCCCAAATGGGACAAAATTTTTACCATGGCATGTTGATGCAGCTCCATGATACCATGGCCAGTTTCATGAATTTCACACGAGTTTTGGATTTACTAGAATTTAAAAACCAGGTATCTCAACATTTTTCCGGCAATCAACAGTGCCCTGGTGTTCGAAATTCATTCCCATTTCCTGGATGGGACCTAAGCATGCACCCAAGGACACATATTTGATTATTCAACCAATTTATATGCACTAGAGCATGTGCATGTATTTCAAATTTGAATTATGGACATAAAATGCCTAGAAAACACAGTTAATGTATAAAAATATCCAAACGAACCCCGAAAAATTCCAAAACTTAACACAACACTCATGTTGTTCTATGTTGACACTAGAAAGTTTTTGAAGAAATAAGAGGCAACGTATATTGTTTCGTCCCCCGAGGTGGCACATTCCCTACCGAAACCACCAGGCTTGTTGTGAGAAGCTCTGGTTTGTGAGAAGCTTATACCAAAACCTGCCCCAAATGGGACAAAATTTTTACCATGGCATGTTGATGCCGCTCCATGATACCATGGCCAGTTTCATGAATTTCACACGAGTTTTTGGATTTACTAGAATTTAAAAACCAGGTATCTCAACATTTTTCCGGCAATCAACAGTGCCCTGGTGTTTGAAGTTCATTCCCATTTCTTGGATGGGACCTAAGCATGCACCCATGGACACATATTGAATTATTCAACCAATTTATATGCACTAGAGCATGTGCATGTATTTCAAATTTGAATTATGCACATAAAATGCCTAAAAAACCCAGTTAATGTATTAAAATGTCCAAACGAGCCCCGAAAAATTCCAAAACTTAACACAACACTCCCATTGTTCTATGTTGACACTAGAAAGTTTTTGAAAGCAATAAGAGGCAACTTATATTGTTTCGTCCCCCGAGGTGGCACGTTCCCTGCCGAAACCACCAGGCTTGTTGTGAGAAGCCCTGGTTTGTGAGAAGCTTATACCAAAACCTGCCCCAAATGGGACAAAATTTTTACCATGGCATGTTGATGCCGCTCCATGATACCATGGCCAGTTTCATGAATTTCACACGAGTTTGGGATTTACTAGAATTTAAAAACCAGGTATCTCAACGTTTTTACGGCAATCAACAGTGCCCTGGTGTTTGAAATTCATTCTCATTTCTTGGTCGAGACCTAAGCATGCACCCAACGACACATATTTGATTATTCAACCAATTTATATGCACTAGAGCATGTGCATGTATTTCAAATTTGAATTATGCACATAAAATGCCTAGAAAACCCAGTTAATGTATTAAAATGTCCAAACGAACCCCAAAAATTCCAAAACTTAACACAACACTCCTGTTGTTCTATGTTTACACTAGAAATTTTTTGAAAGCAATAAGAGGCAACAGATATCGTTTCGTCCCCAAAGGTGGCACGTTCCCTACCGAAACCACCAGGCTTGTTGTGACAAGCTCTGGTTTGTGAGAAGCTTTTCCCAAACCTGCCCCAAATGGGACAAAATCTTTACCACAACATGTTGATGCCGCTCCATGATACCATGCCATGTTTCATGAATTTCAGACAAGTTTGGATTTACTAGAATTTAAAAACCATGTATCTCAACGTTTTGTCGGTAATCAACAGTGCCCTGGTGTTTGAAATTCATTCCCATTTCTTGGATGGGACCTAAGCATGCACCCAAGGACACATATTTGATTTTTCAACAAATTTATATGCACTGGAGCATGTGCATGTATTTCCAAATTGAATTATGCACATAAAATGCCTAGAAAACCCAGCTAATGTATTATAATGTCAAAACGAGCCCCGAAAAATTCCAAAACTTAACACAGCACTCCTGTTGTTCTATGTTGACACTAGAATTTTTTTGAAAGCAATAAGAGACAACGGATATTGTTTCGTCCCCAAAGGTGGCACGTCCCCTATCGAAACCACCAGGCTTGTTGTGAGAAGCTTTTACCCAAACCTGCCCCAAATGGGACAAAAATTTTACCACGACATATTGATGCCGCTCCATGATAGCATGCCAAGTTTCATGAATTTCAGACGAGTTTTGGATTTACCAGAATTTAAAAACCAGGTATCTCAACATTTTGCCGCAATCAACAGTGCCCTGGTGTTTGAAATTCATTCCCATTACCTAAGCATGCACCCAAGGATACATATTTGTTTTTTCAACCAATTTATATGCATTGGAGCATGTACATGTATTTCGAATTTGAATTATGCACATAAAATGCCTAGAAAACCCAATTAATGTATTAAAATATCCAAACGAACCCCAAAAAATTCAAAAACTTAACACAACACTCCTGTTGTTCTATGTTGACACTAGAATTTTTTTGAAAGCAATAAGAGGCAACGGATATCGTTTCGTCCCCAAAGGTGGCACGTTCCCTACCAAAACCAACAGGCTTGTTGTGAGAAGCTCTGGTGTGTGAGAAGCTTATACCAAAACCTGCCCCAAATGGGACAAATTTTTTACCATGGCATGTTGATGCCGCTCCATGATACCATGCCCAGTTTCATGACTTTTAGACGAGTTTTGGATTTACTAGAATTTGAAAACAAGGCATCTCAACGTTTTGCCGGCAATCAATAGTGCCCTGCTGTTTGCAATTCATTCCCATTTCTTGGATGGGACCTAAGCATGCACCCAAGGACACATATTTGATTTTTCAACCAATTTATATGCACTGGAGCTTGTGCATGTATTTCAAATTTGAATTATCCACATAAAATGCCTAGAAAACCCAATTAATGTATAAAAATGTCCAAACGAACCCCAAAAAATTCCAAAACTTAACACAACACTCCTGTTGTTCTATGTTGACACTAGAAAGTTTTTGAAAGCAATAAGAGGCAACACATATTGTTTCGTCCCCAGAGCTGGCACGTTCCCTACCGAAACCACAAGGCTTGTTGTGGGAAGCTCTGGTTTGTGAGAAGCTTATACCAAAACCTGTCCCAAATGGGACAAAATTTTACCATGGCATGTTGATGCCGCTCCATGATACCATGGCAAGTTTCATGAATTTCAGACGAGTTTTGGATTAACTAGAATTTAAAAACCAGGTATTTCAATGTTTTTCCGGTAATCAATAGTGCCCTGGTGTTTGAAATTCATTCCCATTTCTTGGATGGGACCTAAGCATGCACCCAAGGACACATATTTGATTATTCAACCAATTTATATGCACTGGAGCATGTGCATGTATTTCAAATTTGAATTATGCACATAAAATGCCTAGAAAACCCAGTTAATGTATAAAAATGTCCAAACAAACCCCGAAAAATTCCAAAAATTAACACAACACTCCAGTTGTTCTATGTTGACACTAGAAATTTTTTGATAGCAATAAGAGGCAACGGATATCGTTTCGTCCCCAAAGGTGGCACGTTCCCTACCGAAACCACCAGACTTGTTGTGAGAAGCTTATACCCAAACCTGCCCCAAATGGGACAAATTTTTTACCACGACATGTTGATGCCGCTCCATGATACCATGTCAAGTTTCTTGAATTTCAGATGAGTTTTAGATTTACTAGAATTTAAAAACCAGGTATGTCAACGTTTTGCCGACAATCTACAGTGCCCTGCTGTTTCAAATTCATTCCCATTTCTTGGATGGGACCTAAGCATGCACCCAAGGACACATATCTGATTTTTCAACCAATTTATATGCACTGGAGCATGTGCATATATTTCAAATTTGAATTATGCACATAAAATGCCTAGAAAACCCAGTTAATGTATAAAAATGTCCAAACGAACCACGAAAAATTCCAAAACTTAACACAATACTCCTGTTGTTCTATGTTGACACTAGAAATTTTTTGAAAGCAATAAGAGGCAACGGATATCGTTTCGTCCCCAAAGGTGGCACGTTCCCTACCGAAACCACCAATCTTGTTGTGAGAAGCTTATACCCAAACCTGCCCCAAATGGGACAAAAAATTTACCACGGCATGTTGATGCCGCTCCATGATACCATGCCAAGTTTCATGAATTTTAGATGAGCTTTAGATTTACTAGAATTTAAAAACTAGGTATCTCAATGTTTTTCCGGCAATAAACAGTGCCCTAGTGTTTGAAATTCATTCCCATTTCTTGGATGGGACCTAAGCATGCACCCAAGGACACATATTTGATTTTTCAACCAGTTTATATGCACTGGAGCTTGTGCATGTATTTCAAATTTGAATTATGCACATAAAATGCCTAGAAAACCCAGTTAGTGTATAGAAATGTCCAAACAAACCGCGAAAAATTCCAAAACTTAACACACCACTCCTGTTGTTCTATGTTGCACTACAAAAAAAAGACACATCCGTGACATTTTGGGCTGAACGAAAATCTTTTCTGTCATACTTATGACACTTCTATGACGATAATTGTGACAAAACCCGGTATCATCATAGATGTGGTGGGGTCCTACTTCTATGACAAAAAATCATGACAAAAAATGGGCTTTTCGTCCTGGGCGGGCCGGAGACACAGCTGCATGACATTCTTTGGGCCGTCCATGACGGAAAAACCGTGGTACAAGCAAGGGCGCGAAAAATATCGGGGAGTCCCCGGTTACGGTGGGTGGTCGGGGGCCGAGCGATGCGCGTTTCTCTCGTATGTACGCGCGTGTCTGCGAGGCGTTGGGCTCTAACTGAACCCGAGCGAGGCGTTGGGCTCTAACTGAACCCGAGCGAGGCATTGGGCTCTAACTGAACCCGAGCGATTGCACTGCAGGCTACGCGTTACTGAACCTGAACGATCGATCGATGGCTGATAACTGAACCCGACCGAGCGATTCCTTCGCTACTGCTGCTAACTGAAGCCGATCGATGCTGCCTCTGGGTGAACAGTGAGCATTGCTGGGGGGTTTGGATGAACAGTTCCCGGTGGGGGTGGACGAATAGGACCCTGTGGCGTTGCCTCTGGATGAACACTGAGCATTGCTGGGGGGTTTGGATGAACAGTTCCCGGTGGGGGTGGCTGAACAGGACCCCGATCGTTCGAGCCGGTTGGGGCTGGATGAATAGGACCCCGTGGAGGGCAGGATGAACAGGACCACCCCGTGGAGGGCAGGATGAACAGTAGACGGTGGAGGGCTGGATGAACAGTAGCCCGTGGAGGGGTGCTTGAACAGGAGCCCGTGGAGAGGGCTGGTTGAACAGTAGCCGGTGGAGTAGCGCGCGGTTGAGGCTGGATGAATAGGAGCCCGTGGTTGAACAGTCGCAGGTGGAGGCTGGAGGAGGTCGACGGTGGATGAACAGTAGCCCATGGAGGCTGGAGGGGGTCACCGGTGGAGATGAACAGTATCCCGTGGAGTCCCGTTTTGCGGTACGCCACACCCCTCCCGATGAACAGGACCTCCGTTTCGACCGTAGCGCTCCAACACAAGTCCGTTTCCTCCATTTTGCGGTACGCCACACCCCCTCCCGATCAACAGGACCCCCGTTTCGATTGTAGGAGGTCCATTTCCTCCGTTTTACGGTACGCCAGACCCCTACCGATGAACATGATCCCGTTTCGAACGTGGCCGGTCAAACACAAGGCCGTTTCCTCTGTTCTGCGGTACGCCAGGCCTCGTTTCCATCGGCTGTTCCGTCCAAGCCCTCCCGATGAACACGACGACGCATTCCATTCCGACCCAGCCGGTTGGCTCCGCATGAACACGACGACGAAGCTGTTTTGTCCGTTCTGACCCAGCCATGTACACGAGCCCTAGCCGTACGTATCCGTGAGTAGGCATTCGAGACCCTGCCCGTATGTACGTACGTGGCCATATTTTCTTTCTTGCACACTGGCCGTTGTACGTATGTGTACATGCTATGTGCGCGCCTCTACTACGACACGTGCGCGCCTCTACATCGACCAGTATGTACGTACACGTTCGTGACCAGAATGACAACGCTACGTACGCTTCGACCAGGTGGGTCCCGACTGTCAGGCATTTCCTTGCCTGCGAAGATGTAGCTGGTGGGTCCCAACAGTTAGGGGGATTGTTTTTTTTGCCCGGACGCACTTCCTTGCGTGCGAAGATGTAGCTAGTAGGTCCCAGCAGTCAGGCGGAATTGTTTTTTTCGCGAAATACAGTTGCCCGTCCGGTGGGTCCCTGCTGTCAGGTGGAGGAATAATTATTTTGCGTGTAATAAGGAGGCACTTCCTTGCGGCCGCCGTGGACCCAACTACCAGCCTCTCCACGTACAGTACTCTTCCGATGGAAGTCGTTCCTTGAACACGTTGACCACGCCGCGCCGAGAGCACCAGGGCGGTGGACGACGGCGAGGCCTAGGAAGGGGACGACGCGGAGTCGTGGGAGACGCGGCAGTGGAAGCCCGCGCGGAGAGGAGTACGAGGGTTCATTGGTTCGGCTATGGTGTGAGGCTGCCGTCGCCGCAGGGCCTGGCCAGCGGTGGGAATAGTAGGGGCGGTGAGGCCTTCGCGGTAGCACAGCCGGCCATGGGAGGCAGGAGCATGCGGCACGACCGACACTGCTTTGGGCGGCTAGAGCAACAAGACCAGAGGTTGAAGAAGCACTACGGCCGTTGGATGGACATCGTACGGTCACTGGAGCTAGAATCGTTCATATTGACTAAGTTGACAAAGCACTCCGTCCCCGTCAACTTAGTAGGCCCACAGGTCAGCTTCCGAAACGGTGCGCCCCAGATGTCAGGAGGAGGAATCATTTTTTGGGCGGGTGAAGCTAGAATATCCGAGCTTGAGGAAGAAGAAGCATGGCATCCGTTGGATGGACATCCAACGGCCACTGCTGCTAAAACCGTGTGTTGACTATAAGTTGACAAAGCCTTGCATACGCGTCAACTCTCTTTTTTTTGAGGGGACGCGTCAACTTAGTATGGCCACAAGTGTGTGGCAGAGAACTTATAGCCCATTTGTGATTTGTAAGAATGTGCAGCCAATTTTTGAATTCTAATGGAATTTACTACAGCCCATTTATAGTTTGTTAAAAGTACAGCCCATTTCAACCAACCGTTCAAAACAGAATTCAATAAAATTTCCCACATTTTGATGGGATTTGAAATATTTTTATCCCGAAATTTCTAGTCAGATTAAATACAATTTCAATATAAATTTATATTACGTAAAAATCCAACGAAACATTGTGCACGCAACAATTAATGAAATTAAAATTATCAACATCCAAAAATAATATTTTATAAAGTAATTACGTGTTTGGTGCATTTTTTATAGTTACTGCCCAGTTTTTATATTTACATCCCATTTATTATTTCTTAAAGCCCATTTTCTTGTTAAGCCTAATGCATCCCTCCTAGGAAAGATTTTTAGCCCAGCGGGGCAGAGAATAACAACTTGACCTTGCCTGGGTATTCCTAAAAAAAGTATAGCTGGGCTAGCCATTTTCAGCTTGAAAAAAATTAATATCTGGGCTGGATATCTGGCCTGGGCTAGACGGGCCACAGCCCACCCAGTTAATAGCTGCAGCGATGTTTTCGTTGTTGTTCAGAGGAGAAAAATTAATATCTGGGCTAAACATCGCTCAAGAAAAACTCTGTAGTGCTCACACCTCAAAAACACAAATACTGCTCGAGCTGCTTGGTCCCAGCTGTTGGCCGCTTCTTGTGCAATTCTCTCGTTTATTGACTACATAGGTTCACAATGGTGTGGGACTGTGATGTCAGGAAACCAGGAGGAAGCAAAAAAATTATAGTTTTATATACTAATAAGGAGGCACTTGCTGTCATCCTCTCCAAGTAAAGTCATCTCCTTATCCTCATGTCCGTTGACCATGTTGACAATGCGAGACGACGGCGCCACGGCGAGCGCAACAACTCGAAGGACGATGGAGAGGGCCTCGCGGGCCCTACGGATGGTCTGATACAGCGTCCGCTGCTCATTCGGGAAGCCAGGATCATAGGGCCACATGTCCGCGCGGCATTGTCGTTCGCTTGTTCACCGGTGCTTGTTGAGGAGACGGAGGTTGCAGCACAGGTCCTCCTGCGCTGGTAGCTCTTCCGTCATTAGGGCGTCGAAGTGAGGCCGCACCTGCTCTATGGTGAACACGGCATGAACCGGCTTGGACAGTGGCGCTGGCTCCTGATCGGAAGCTACGTCCATCATCTGATTGTCGTCGCTCAGCTCGGCGAGGTAGCTGGCGAGCTAGCATGTCCGGCTGCTGGACCGACCCGCTGCCAAGCACGAGTCTGACTGCCCTGGCCCACCCAGACCGCCTCCCTCGCTCACGCGTGCTTTCCGCCTGAAACGGTCAGCGCCGCCTGCCCCGCTTCCCGGTGCATGCGATTGCTCCGCCTTCAAATGACACAAGTGTTGTCCGTCTGTCCTTCTGCCGCCCACATTAATGATACGCGGTTGCCGAGGCGGCTACTCCGGCGCCACACGTCCGTCCCTCCGCCGCCCACCATTGCTATATAAACTGCTGCGCCGGCCATAGCCGCAGTCATCCGCATCCGTTCCTATTATCCTGTCCACACCACTACTGCCCACCATGGCTTCCTCGCACTCCAGCGCTCTTCGGGACGGGCGGACGACGGACCACAAGGAGATGGCAACCATTGCTGCCGACTGGCTGGCCGGCAGGCAGCCGGAGGAGCACGATGTCCCAATGGAGAACATGGTAGTCGACGATCCGGCGCCAACCCCCTCCTCCGCGCCATCCTCGCCGGTGCATTGCACCATGACCATAGGCGAGGCCCGTGCCCAATATATGGACACGGTGAGGCAGAAGCGTGAGGAGCAGTTCCGGGAGGCGCAGGCCGACGCCGCCTACAACCACCATCTCCTCCAGGAGCACCTGCAGGCGGAGGAGCAGATCGCCGCGAAGCGGGCGGAGCAGGAGGCGCTGCTCGACTCGTACCGCTCCGCCCGCGAGGGCCGCCTCGAGCGCTGGCGGTACCGCATGTGGGTGGCGGAGGATGCGGCCGCCTACAAAGAGGGTGATGAAGCGGCCGAGGCGCTGTTTGGCGAGACCGAGGATGAGGCAGAGGACAATGCCGGCTCCGACGAGTCCCCACTCCGTTGGCGTCAACGAGGCCCTGCTCCGCGGAGGCCCCGCGGCGCCAACAACGAGGTAGAGGACACCGCCAGCTCCGCCGAGGCCCCACCCTGCCGGCAACGAGGGGGAGGATTTTCCCCCGCTCCGCCGAGGCGCCACCCGCCGGCATCGAGACAGAGGAGATCGCCGGCTCCGCCGAGGCCCCGTCCCGCTGCCAACGAGGCCGCGCCACACAGAAAACGAGGAAGAGTAGAACACGGTAGGTCGCCGCCGCTCGTGTCCAAGAAAGGCCACCGCTGCTACCCTCCGGTTGCTGGCACTGAGCTATACATCATGGAGCAATTCTATGATTACAGGCTGATTGAAGAGTGCTCCGTGGTTGAGCAAGCTCATGAGATACAGTCATTTGCTAGAGAACTTGAGCACTTTAGTTGTATGCTACCGGACAATGTGCGAAGTAAAAAGGAACAGAAGGAGTACAAAGAGTTTGAGCAGCTTTTTAGCGTTCCTGTACATAGCAATCACAGCGATTCACATGTCATAGAGAACATTCAAAACAATCCAAGATTATGCATCTCAGCGATTCACATGTCAGAGCCAATATTTACTTCACAACTAAAGAATAAAGAAAAATGGATCGATGCTGCTGACAGCAAAGGGCGTCCCATTCGAAAATATCAAACGCATGTCTTCTTGCTAAAATCAATGAGCAAAATTTGACAAGGTTTTCCCATTCTAAAATATCAAATGCCTACGATTGTGGAATGGGTAGGGTTTGCCATCAGTTCGGACATTGACATGGCACCTCGTGCTAAATAAACCAGCTGTTCTTTTTGTGCAGTTCCACCAAAATCAACCAAATTCGTGCGTAGCTTGTATGATTTTGCCCTTATATGTTGCAACGCCTTGAACTTATCGGCACCTCCTTTCTTGTGGTGGAAATGAATGATTCGATGTATTCATGAACATTTTGTGCAGTTCCCATTGAAATCAAGCTGAGCACCCCTGTTTGCCCAAATACAAAAAAGTGATTAGTATAAAGCAAACTGTACTATGAATTGACAGTTTAAACAGGCACCTACATGGTCCATGTAGAGCACACTTTTACAAAAATGGAACTCACCGGAAAGAATCCTAGAACAACATTGTACTCGCGCGTCACAGCAAGAAAATGGAGAGTTGTCAGTCCTTCTGAGCTGAAGTTAGTTTGGTCTTGTGGGGGGTAATGTAACCATCCTTCAACTGCTCCTTCTGATGAGGAGATAGACAGGGCTTCTTCATCCTGGCATAATCGGAACTAGTCACTTCACGTACTCCATATTCTTCTTCAGAGGAGGATGATCCTATTGTGCAAAGACAAGAGGATAACTAAATGCTAGCATCCCTGTTTGCTTGAAAAAGAGGAAAGGAAATATTTAAAATAGCACAGATGTAGCACTTCTCAAGGACAATACCACTTTTTGATGAGAGCATCTAAACAGTAGCACAACACCAATAGAGATGACAAAGCTCAATCATATGGATGAAATCAGTGGGCGAGTACCAACCTTTGTCAGGAGGCTCATTGTGTAGTGCATACAGATGAAGCACTTCTCCGGAACCATCTGTTGCTATCTACTGTGGTGGCCATGCTTACTATATACTCCTCGATTAGATTAATGTTTCCAACATCTTCTTGTGCAGTTCCACTAAAATATTTGGTATCTTTAAAGAAGATCCCTGTTTGCACAAGTAGAGATAATTACGTATTACATTAAGAGTGGCATCAAATCAGTGGCAAAACAATTGCTCGTTCCAGCCATAGCAATAAATTAAAATGCAAAAATATATCATTACTTGTGTCATCACAGTTCCAGTGCTTCATTACAGCACCATGAGTTGACTTTTGTTTTTGTTCTGATTGTTCTTCCCCTTCATCACTTGGTTCAATAACAGACAAGCTTCGCCTTCAATGTAAGATTTGGCATGTCAATTAGGTTGCACAAGTATAGCACTAAACAATGACATTAATTTTCTGATGAAAGTGGCAAAATGCAGGCCAACAGTTGTGAAATACCCTTATCTTACCTTAATGGGATATTACGGTGCACATACAGATTGGATGTTTTGTCTCCATTTGTGCAGTTCACTAAAATCAAGCAACATTACCGTACAAGTAGCACAACATATGTAAGCACACTGCAGAATCATGTGAAAGAAGGCTAGTACTGACTTCTCATGACGCGGAATTCAAACAACTCACAAGAAGAAGATCGGAACCAAATTTGCCAACACGGATAGGAAGTAAGATCTCCTCTTGTGCAATTCCACTAAGATCAAGCAATCAAGCAACGTTTTCGGTGTGACATTTTGGTTGAACTGCACAAAACACTCATAAAACAAACGTGTTTTGTGCAGTGCAACAAAAGGTCACAATGGCAACGAGGTGAAGTAGATAACCCTGTTTACACAGATGTGCAAAGGAAACAACTAGTGGTCAATAACGGTGGATGACATAGAAGCCAACAAAAAGAAGCATCTACCTTATCTAAATGGGAAAGAAAGCAAGACAGTAGCATTTCTCAAACGGTGGCATTGATTAATATTAACAGAGAGATTATATTAACAATAAAATTCGTTAAGCATAGAATTTGCTTTTAACTGTGGCATTGCATCAATTTTCCAGCGGCATTATTAGAGGGTGTTTGTTTACAGGGACATTTTGGTGGAGGGACTAAAAAAACTCCGTGTCAGTCCCATCTAAACCAAACAGGAGGGACTTTTAGGGACTAAAGGTGGGCATTTGGGACTAAAGAAAGAAGACCCCGAGGGAGTCTTTTTGGGACTTTTTCCAACAGTTGCCCCTGCCACGCATCGCACCTTGTCTCCATTAGTTCACTACTAGGGGTAACATGGTCTTTTAGCATGTCATTTAATAACCTCTAGTCCATGTTTAGTCCCTGGAACCAAGCAGGTAGGGACTAGGGAGTTTTTAACCAAACAGGGCCTTAGATTAACAACAGCTAAAGAGTTGCACGGGACAGTGGACGCACCAGCACCATGTGCATCTACCGATGTACTGGGGTGATGCACAGTCTGTTGCAACAAAGAACAAACAACCAAGGAGAATATTTGTGTTGGTCCCAGTTTTGTTATCTTTAGACACCTTTCCCTATGTGAGCGCAGCAAATCTAGTCCAGCTCAAACTCTACAACCTTGTCCCCCAAAACAAAAGATCAGTTCGTTACAGATGTGCGTACTGCGTTTCTCATTGTTTTCCCTTTTCGACCAACGTAGCTGCTGGATAGCCTGTCTGTACTAGTACTTTCCCCACTTCCTTTCCTCTGTAAACCACGTCCTAGATTTATGCTATACAACTTTCCCCACTACTTTCCCCCATTCCTGTCCTCTTTGAACCACGTCTTAGATTCATGTGATACAACCTTCCCCGCAACTTTCCCCCTTCCTTTCCTTTTTGAACCACGTCCTAGATTCATGCTATACAACTTTTCCCACTACTTTCCCCTATTCCTTTCCTCTTTGAACCACGTCCTAGATTCATGGTATACAACTTTCCCCACTACTTTCTTGTTTGATCCAACACCTAGATTCGAGTGCAGAAGCGGAAAAAGCCCACATGCAACTAGAGAAATTCATGTGGAATAAGTAAATTATACCTTAAGGTTCTTGGGGTGTGGTTCGGTGGGTGACCGGAGGCCGTTCGACCCACACTATGTACGGCGGCGAAGAAGAAGGGGTCGGAGGCCCTCCCGTGCCGCCGCTGGGTGAAAGTGAACAGCTGCGCCGGTAGTGGATTCCCTCCCTCGCCGACGGCGACAGCGTTAAGCCTCCTTCCCTTCCCAGCGGACAGCTCTTTGACCAGCAGTGAGGGGAGAGAGAGAGGCCAGCGAAGTCTTGTTTAGATCTGGAGAGGGTGAGAGAGTGTGAAGAGAGCAACTACAAGCAGACCAGTAGTGACGGGAGAGAGAGAGGCCAACGAAGTCTTGTTTAGATCTGGAGAGGGTGGGAGAGTGTGAAGAGAGCAACTACAAGCGCTGAGACTCCAGCGTGCATATATATACTGGAGAGAGTGTGAAGAGTGCAAACCCTAGAAAACAAGCGCCGAGGCTGCAGCTTATACATGATGAGGTGATTATACGGTCACTACGAGATCGTATAGCTCCGTATCCATCCATTTTGACCAGTCAAAGAATCCTCCTGGCACGAATTATGCTCAAGTGTAGTTATCGAACCCGAGACCTCAAGTTTGATGAGCGAATAGGCTAACCAGATACACAACCCTCCCGTTATGTTCAACGAGAGGAAAATAACCTTTTATACATTCCTGCATTCGTGTGACAAGCATGCCGTGTTTTTTTGTGTGTGGGAGTCATTGGGATTTAAATCATAATCGTGTCATGTGGCTTTGGTGGTAAGACTATCCATAGTGGTGCAGAAATAATACAGCCTTAGTCACCTTACCTCTCTTCATGTAGTACGTTGGGTCCCACCAGTGAGAGGGCGAAACAAACAAATTAATAAGAAAAATTAAAAGCGCCAGCGGTGTATCTTACCTCACACATCTCGCTACTGCTCGGGAACAATGTCCAATTGATCCCTCTGTTCGCTCACGTAGTACTATTTTAAGTGAATCCTTATTATAACATGCACACAATTTTGGGCACTTGTATTCGACCTAAGTCAGTGTGGCACCGTATCTCGTACAACTCCCTCTGTCTAGGTGTAATAAGTCACGTTAGAAGGTGCAGCGGGACCAAGGTGCAAGCAGATTGGAGGAGAAGGAGAAACTTGACCGGTCATTCCTCCAATCAAAGCCCTGATTTCTGTCTCTAAACGCAACAATTAATCCAAACAACTAAGAGATGCCTCTTCTCTTCTTGTACGTACTCCATTTGTATCTCACTTCCTATGGCTTCGCACTCGCACGATTTCCCTATTCTATGAACCTGTGTGTGCGTGTGTGTGTGTGTGTGTGTGTTTAACAACATGTGTGTGTCAGAGAGAGCGACAGATCGACCTACTCCTACAGAGAGATGGTGTGTAGTGTACGATTTTATCCGCGAGAGTCGGTGCATCCTCTCATTTCCGGGCGTCCGGTAGGGACAGGTGGACAGTTCCACGCCCGCTCCTGACCAGCCTGGCCCACCCAAAGCCCCTCCATCACCCGCGCGCGCTTCCTGCCCGAAACGGTCAGCGCCGCTCCAAAGAATCGGTGCCGCATTCATGCCCGGGCAGAGCAGACGCGACCTCTCACTGGCGCCTGCGTTGAAGGGAGAAGCGGATTCAAGAGTGATGGTTTCTTCGTCCGTCCAACTTACTGCTGGGTCTATGTGATTTGATGGCTCATTGGTCATTATTACAGAGGTGGTAGGACTGCTGGATGTCCCACGCTTTCGGCGAAAGGAGGTACTACTAGATTACAATTTTCTCCATTCTTGCGGCAGAGGAGTGCAAGAGGAGTGAAAGCACGCAGGCTCAGTGATTACATGGCCCACCTCACACTATCACCATATTTTCTGGACACCGTGCGACACCTAACTCTTTACATAGTACTACTTGTATAGTACGTACTGTAATTTATCAGCGAGATGGTACAATGCTATGAAGCTTCCAGCTTCTGTTACATGTATCTTTCGTCCAAGGTTGCCCGTTGCAACATTTCATCAAATACAAAGGAGACTAACATGCATGCTATTGCATCTCAATGATTGACAGATCATAGCAAATATGTACTCCCTCCGTTCCAAAATAAGTGTCTCAACTTTATGCTACATACGGAGCAAAATGAGTGAATCTACACTCTAAAATACGTTTATATACATCAGTGTTTGGAGTATGTACTAGTAGTTCATATTGAAATCTACAAAAGGACATATATATTCCAAACAATATGATAATCTCTCTAACCAAGGTAGTAGGGACGAGGAGTAAGCAGAGTGAGTAGTAAAATTTTCTCATCGTCCTGCGAGCCACCACGCGCGTGGGCGAGGGAGCGGGCGTAAGGCGTACAGTACTACTACTACTCATGCAGTCCCTAGCCATTGAAACAGAGACAGCTAAAGAAAAAAGATCCATGCAGTCCCTAGCCCTTGAACCGTAAACCCTAACCAGGCTTTAATTTGCTGGCAACATCGGTGCTTCCTAAGAAATGAAGTTTGCAACCCTTTGACCATCGGATCATTTTGTGCAGTTTCACCAAAATCGAGATGAGCATCCCTGTGGCAAAGAAATTGTAGAAGCGTGATTAGAATAAGATTACTCGGACTAGTTGATGAGACATAAACTCATCACAAATACAGTACGTAGAAGCCAGTAGAGGTATGTGCGGGGCAAAGAACTAGAGAAATATCCACATGGAGTGATGTAGGCAGCTGGAGCAGTGGTGCAAGCCGGCTGTAAAGGGAGTTGTACCTGAGGGATGTCGGGACGTAGCTCAACCTAGAGGAGGGCGGCGGGAGGAGGCAACTACCCACGTCGCGGCAGTGAGCAATAGACGAAGGCAACCTCACCGGCATTGTGAGAGAGAATGGCGGGGACCCCTGATCGGGACGTGCCGACAGTGGGTTTTTGCCGTCGGCGACGGCGACCGCATCTACACTAAGCACCCACCCCTTCCCCCGGCGGACGTGATCCGCCGGGATGTTAGAGATGTGGCCACAATGGTTTTGTGCGAGAGAGTTTGAAAACTGAAGAGAGCAACCCCAGCAAGCAACCGTGTAGGCTCGTCCTGCCTATGTATATAGTGGAGTGGTTTCCTTTTCTCTCCATATGAACCTATTTATATTGCGTACGTGCCACTGAAGAAAAAAAATTATTTATAAATGACGCAGCACGTACTACTCGTTCTCCTATAAACCTTGCGCTTGGCATCTCCAAACTATTAACCTTGCAATTGGCTCTTCGCCTCTTCGGGAAGTCGAGCACTAATGGTACTGCAGTATATCGTTCTGGCTATATGAGACCGAATGAATTGTTGCACGTCCACCATGTGGCGAGGGTCGAGGGGCGAGGGAGAGTGCGTACTATTACGTCCGTTTTAATATGGACTACATACGGAGCAAAATGAGTGAATCTACACTCTAAAATATGTCTATATACATCAGTGTTTGGAGTATGTACTAGTAGTTCATATTGAAATCTACTAAAGGACATATATTCCAAACAATATGATAATCTCTCTAACCAAGGTAGTAGGGACGAGGAGTAAACGGAGGGAGTACTAGTAAAATTTTCTCCTCGTCATGCGAGCCACCACGCGCGTGGGCGAGGGAGCGGGCGTAAGGCGTAGTAAGCAAGCTTCACCACATCATGCGAGCCACCGCGCCCGTGGGCGGGGGAGACGGCGTACTAAGCAAGCTTCTCCTCATTCTGCGAGTTGACGGGACACATCAAAAGTACTCCAGTGTATAGATCCTTGCCTCTAAGGTAGGCCCCACATGGTTTGCCTCTTTTTTAACATAACACGTCAAGTCGCAATTTGTTTGTTCACCCGTGGTAGACGATCCTCCCTCCATCTAGTGGACAACCTAGTACACGTGTCAAGTTACCACGTGGGCTGCCTTTTCATACAGAAATGAGTTCCACCGTGTACCCGCGCGGGTGTGGTTGGGAAAGAGACAGGAGTACGTGCGCCGTGCGTGCACCTGTTCTCTTCATGCACGTCCCCACCTATGTGGGTGTGTGTGAGAGATACAAACCTAGACAAATGGCTTGTGCGTTCGTGAGTGTTTTTTGTTTTTTGGGGTGGGGGAGGTTGATTTCGTGAATGTATTTGTGGGAATATGTGTCGATGACATCTCAAACAAAATTTTGCATGCAATGTGTGTGAAAAATGGAGGCCTATCCATATCATATATAGAGGGTTGGGCGATCCACGAGAAGAGAGCGAGGGGTCATAGATATCGATAGAGTCGAAGAGAGGATCAAGTGGGTGGGTGCGAGATCGATGAAGAGAGCCATCGAAATTGTGTGTGTGTGCAAGTCAAAGATATAGGGCGACTGACCTAGCTACCGGAACATCTGAGGGCACAGGTCAAGTTTGTGTGTGGCAGGGAGACATGACTAGAGCGCTCGATGTATCGGTGTGTGTGTGCGAGGGGGTGGGGGGAGGGGTAGGCAGAGGCCTAACTATAGAGGTAGAACGACTCGTATATGTGTTGAGAAGGAGAGACCCAGCTATGTCTTGAGGGAGATCGGTCGACATCCATACATAACTGAAGGACGGGAAATAGGATGGGACAGAGAGAGAGAGGAGAGAGAGGGAGGGAGAGGGGTAGAGTGCCGGATGGGTGATGGAGTTGCTTCTCGAAGATGGTGGGAGAGGCCTACTAGACAAACTGAGGGTGGAACTGCAATACTATCAGTAAGAGTGGGGATGTGTTTCTGTGTGTGCCTGTGCGTGATAGATCTGTCGGGACACATCCATGGATGATGAAGGGGAACCATGTGTTTGGTAAGCAAACCTAACGAGATCGGTAGATCCATTGTTGTTTGTCGGAGGAAGGGAGAGAGATAACTAATGAGGTAGATCGATCGACGCGTGGGGAAAATGAGTTATAGGGACCTAGCTAGCTATATGTATAGCGGGAGATCGGTCGGTGTACGTCCATTTGTTAGAGGCAAATAAGGCACGACGAGACGGATAGACAGAGAGAATGGAGCTAGGAGGTGGTGCGGGAGGCCCAGCTACTAGCTAGATAGGGGGAGGAGTGTGCGGTTGTGAGATCGATGAAAAGAGGGGCGAGAGTTTACACGTGAGTGGGACCGTATGAGAGACACGAGGGAAGGACACATAAAGGAGGAGATTGAAGGTGCATGTGTATGTTGTAGGCAGACATCGCTGGAGAGGTTTATCGATCGGTGTGTGTCAGAAAGGATTTGTGGAGACTGTGGGAGAACGACCTAAAGAAGAAGAAAAATGAATGTGCGCGATGGATAGAATGCTGAGGGAGGGGGAGGGCGAGGAGGGCGTGTGCATGCACGAGAGGAAGTTAGTGGTAGCTACAAAGGTTAGAGGATTGTGTGGGTGTAAGAGACTAACAAAGATCATAATTTGATATGAAAGTGGATTCATATACTTGAATAGGAGATCATAGTGTTTTAAACATATGCATGCATGAATATAGCGGTGATACGCATGTTGTGGTTTTGCACATGTTATACCATAATGTGATAATGCATGGCATTTGCAACTCACAGCTAAATGTCGAACAATCTAAACCATACTATACACGAACAATCTCGCATTTTATTTGAATTTGTGATAATGTGTGGCGTTTGCAGCTTACAACTAAATATCGAACAATCTAATACTATATATCGAACATTCTCACATTTTATTTGAATTTGTGGTAATGTGTGGTGTTTGCAACTCACATCTAAATACTTGTAGGCGTAGGGGGCGGGGCACCATACATAATGTGATAAACACATTATACATATGAGACATGGTTTAGTTTGTGAAGATCTAGCTAGAGCTTGAAATGTACTATGATTTGAAATCAACATAAAGTGGATTCAAAAAATCGAGTTTGAGTTCATATAGTACGCATAGTTCATATGTAACTCGAGACTAATCATGTGGTGTGCTGTGAAGATAATACACAAACGATGGTTTAACTTGACAATAATGACGATTGTAGATCTTATTAAAACAGAGAAACGAATTCAAACGCTTTGACTTCACAACAATCATTATTGTAGATCTTATTCAAATAGAGAAGCGAATTCAAATTTAGTTCATATTAACGCGGTAGTATATACGTTTGGAATGCACTAAAACGTTCATTTGAGTACTAGGTTGCACGCATTATACACGTAGCGAAATATTTTAATTGAACATAACATGAATTCAAAGGTTTGAATGACATTTGTAGTGCGAATTGATTTGGTACAGTACATGTTAGGCTTGTCCAGAAATTTCAACCCGTGCCTTGTTAGCCCGAAATATTTAAGATATATCTTTGTCTCTTTGTGCTCCGACAACTCCCACCATCTCAACCCGCGCATTGCTATTCCAAAATTACAACGCTTGCGAAAATTCCCACCTCCTGTGAAATCCCGACACGCGAAATGCACGTGATACCCCTAAACCGAAAGAAACACCTCAAATCGGTGGGGGTAGTTTCGTAACTTACCCCACATTTTGGACAAGCGCGTCCCTAAGCCATGGTCCCCACTCCCATCCCATCCGCCAAACCATTCGTACACCGAGGCCGGGAAACTAGCGAAGCCCACACCCTCCTCCGTCCGCCACCCAGCCGGAGCCTCTTCCCTGACGACGTTGTCCACAGCAACACCTCGACGTCCCTCATCCACCGTACCGGATGAGGATCCGTCGTCGATCTGGTCATCCCGCCGGTTCAGCCACCCCGTCCTCCACCTCCAAGGAGCTGCCCCAACGTTCCCCTCGTATTTCGCGCCACCTCCATTCCCACACCACCGTCTTCACCTACACCACCGGAAGAGCATCAACATCACCGTTTCCTCGGATGAAGCTGCGGCCTAATCGGCGCCACCAAAGAGGTTGTACTCTAATCGCCGCATTTTCTTCTTGATTCGATCTCACGGTGCTGCCGGCGCTCGGTCCCGAGCCGACACGGCGCGGCTCCATCCACCGCGGCGTCGCCGGCCACTTCCTCCATGGCGTCGCTCCCTCGGCGGTGACGTCCACATCAGTAGGAGCTGCTGCTGCTTTAGCTCTCGCTCGCGCTGCTGCTCTGCTCTTGCTCTCGGTCCCCTGCCTGGTCTGCTCTTGCTCTTGCGCTAGCTCGCGCTGCTGCTCTCGCTCTTGCTCTTGCTTGCGATGGTGCTCCAATTTAGCTACACTTCAGTCGACTGAATCGACTTTTGGGTCAGTCGATTTCCAGGGGGTGGGGGGGGGGCTCGCTGGAGTTAAGGAAGAACCAGCCGCAGCGGGGAGGGGGGCTCGCCGGAGAAGTACCCCACTATCTATCTTAGGGTTCAGGGTGGGGGCGGTGGTCGCCGGCGGTGGTGGGGTGGTGGCGTGGGGATCGCCGAAGAAAAAGCTCGGCACGGGGGGCCTAGAGGGATGGCCGGGGCGGCGGCGGACCGGCGGTGGGGAGTGTTTTTGGGGCGAGCGGGGTGGCTGTTTGGCCGGTGGTGGCTGGCGGCTCAAGGGGGAGGAGGTTGAAGATGAACTGTAGGCCCTTGATTTCGTATCCAACGGCTGCAAAATCGACTGACTAGAGATGAAAAAGTCAGTCGACTGACGTGTAGCCTCACCTCTAGAGCGTTCAGTTTCGACAGTAAAATTCAGTTTCAGCAGCAAAATTCAGTTTCGACAGTTAAGTTCAGTTTCGACAGTTAAGTTCAGTTTCGACAGTTAAATTTAGTTTTGACAGTTAAGTTAAAAGATGAGCGGCTTATGTATACATCTAGCACTTTGTGGTTATGTATTTTACGTCATCTATTGGAGATGCTATTAGAATTCCACTCAGGTTAACGTTGTCTCTCTTGTCCTGCTTCAGCCTCGGCGTCGTACAACTCACCGGAGCTGCTCCAACGATGAAACCCTCCATCACAGCGGAGCAGTACCTCGGGCTCCATCTCTCCAGATGCCTAAGATCTTCTTCCCCTCCTCCGACAGCCAAGTCAGCCGGAGCATCCTCACCGGCCAACCCAATCACGCTGAGATCGACATGGCTTCGCCAAAGAGGTTGTACACTTCTTGTGGTTTGACTTAATCTCACCATACTTCTTTGCATCCTGTGATCTTCCAATTCTTTTGAACCAAACACCCAGATTGGCAGAAATCCTGTGTTTTTAAATTCTTTGTTTTGCACGTGCATTCCTATCCTATTCCTGTCTATTTCCTATCCCTGCATTGTTAGAATCCTCAAATTCAAACAAGCCCTTACACAATTACTTCTGTTACAGATATGTGTCAAAGAAAACCTTGTGTGGTTTGTCCTGCTCCTGCGGTGCTGTGTTCCACCCCAGCTCAGCTGCTCCAACGACAGAAGGGTTCACCACAGTAGGGATCCGCTCTCCAGACTGTCTTTCGCCTCCTCAGATCTTCTTCCCCGCCGCCGGCAGCCACGACAACTGCATTACCATCATCAACTGAGCAGATGACCTTGAGGACTACACGCAAGAGAGGTCGCACTCTTCCGTGTCTGCTTACGTTATGCATCGCTTAATATGATGACATGCTACATTATCGTCATGTTCACCAATTAGACTCCGAGTCAGGTCCAAACTTATGCTAAAACTTGAGTTTTTAAATGGTTGTGGGGTACATATTGGGGCAGCAATCAATACTATTTGTCTAGTATCTGGTTAATCTCGGGTGTCTACTATGAGTTTCATGTTGGGTGCAAACAAACGTTAAAGGAGCCATTATTTGTATTTTTTAACTAAAGCTATTATCTGCCTGCTATCATTGGTTTTGGGTCTATCCACAGTTTGCTACCATCACTCTGGATTTGTGCATGCACTCCTTACATAATCTCACTATGTTTTATTCCTATGCATGTCAGTTATTGTACACAATGGAACTGAACATGTAGAGCAAAAGAGACGAGCCTTGCGTGGCAATAAAATTTCATGCAGACGTCGCTCCATGGTGGGCGCAAAGGCAGCCCCCCTCCACCCATTTCGGATCATAATCAAGAGGAAGATAACTATTTTGAGGGGGATTCGGAAGCAGAAGACCACTCCTATTTACCCCATGAGGTCTTCACTCTAACTTGGCATGCTGATGTTGGTTATATCATGCATATGGTGCCTTGCATTGCTTAGTTTATATATCAAATATGTCAACTGCTTAGTTTAGACATGCTTTGTGTGAATGCCATCTGTTTAGTTTATTCATCGTTTATGTGAATTATGCAATGCCATCTTGTTTAGCCAGGCATCATATTTGTGAATTTTGCAATGCCATCCTGCTTAGCCAGTCATCTTATATATGAATTATATCAGGCCATCCTTTTTTTCGTTACGTATTACATTTGTCAACAATGTTAGTACATTCAACTACTCTTCATGTGCATCAGCCATTTGACACGGTGATGGAAAATTCTGGAGTGAAAACAAGGTCTTCAGAGCAGACTATGCTATCTGACGAAGCACATATCTCGGTGGTTACAGATAGCTCCTCAGATGAGGATTCAGAGACAGATGACCAGTCCTATTCCCCCCCTCCCCGCCCGAGGTGCATGCTTTAACTTGGCAGGGTTATGTTGCTCATATCGTGCGTATGGTATCTTGCATTGCTATGTTATTTGCTTAGTTTAGACATGATTTGTGTGAATGCCACCTGTTTAGTGTCTAATTACCATATATGTGAATTATGCAATGCCATCATTTTGCAAGACATTATATATGTGAATTATGCAATGCTATCTTGTTGCAAGGCATTATATATGTGAATTATGCAATGCCATGCTGTTTAGCCAAGCGTCATATATGTGAATTATATCATGCCGTCCTTTTTTGTATTTCTCATTGCTTTTGTTGACAATGTTTGTATATTCAACTACTCTTCCTGTGCATCAGCCATTTGAGTTGGCGATGGAGAAATCTGGAGTGAAAACAAGGTCTTCTGAGCAGACAATGCTACCTGGTGAAGTAGATATGTTGCTGGTTACAGATAGCTCTTCAGAGGAGGATTCAGAGGCAGATGACCAATCCTATTATCCCCCTGAGGTGTATGCTCAAACTTGGCAGGGTTATATTACCCATATGATGCATATGTTGTATTGCAATGCTTAGTTTTTACATCATATACACAATGTTGAATGCCATCTCCTTAGTTGACACATCATATATCCGATTGCCCTCTGCTCACTTCCTTAGTATATAAATCATATATTTGAATTATATCATGCCATGATGTTTACATAGACAGCATGTATCTGAATTATGGCATGCCAACCCATTTTCTAAAGACATAATATAGTTATATCATCTCATCCTGTTCACATAGTCATCATATTTTGAATTATGTCATTCTATCCATGAATTATATCATGCCATCATGTTTCCATCGACGGCATGTTTGTGATTTATGGCATGCCAACCACTTTAATAGACACATCATATAGTTATATCATGTCATCCTGTTTACATAGTCATCATATTTTGAAGTATGTCATTCTATCCTGTTTAGTTAGCCATCATACATGTGAAATTGTGTCATGCTATCCTGTTTAATTAGCCATCATATATTTGAAATTATGTCCTGCTATTCTGTTTGGTTAGACAACATAAATGTGAATTATTTCATGCCCCGTTTTCTTCCCTACTATCCATTGCACCTGACTATCTTACAATGTCTGTACATTCAATTACTTTTCTTGTTTATCAGCCATTTCAATTGGAGGGGGTGATGGCAGTATCAGTGGGAGTAAAAACACGGTCTTCAGAAAAGATCGTGCTACCTGTCGATGGAGATAGAACCACGGTTGTACTTGCCCAAGAACCAGCCCCACCACACATAACCCAGACTCACGCAGATTGTACCCCTACCCAGTTGGACAGAGAACTAGCTACACCCCTTCTAACCCCAACCCCAGCAGATAGTAACCCATTTCCCGTTGACACAGCACCGTCTCCACCACAGAGCACCCAAACACGAGTAGTTAGTAAGGCAACTGCAGTGCCCAAAGCACGAGGACCACCACTCCAAACCCCAAGTCAACGCTTAAAGCAGAAGAAGAATTGTTCTCAGGTCAGGTTCCGTAGCTATGGTTCATACTACTTTGCTCTTGCATCACTGTATTTACTCATACCAACTAATTCCAAATTTGAAGGATGCAATTGAAACTCCAATGGCGCAACAGTTATGTTTTAAACCTGTTTCTTTAACGTGTTTGCTGTTGTAACTTGCTCTATGTTGATTTCAGTTTCAATTGAATAAACAGTTATGTTCTCATGCCATGCACATTACAAGTGTTGTTATTGCTATGTAATTTCCCACACTTATATTCTGTATATGCTGCTTTGTCTTAAATAGATATGATTCAAACTGTATCTATCTTGATTTGGCAACATAAACTAGAATGATATAGACCATACAGTGACCATACTACATAGATATATGTTTGTTTCATGCTGTTATCATGTCCACCTTACTACTGAACTGGTTTACCAAAATGAGTTTCATATACTACATTGTAAACCTGTGATGTGTTTGTTTGTTTCTCCTTTAGAACGCGGATATAATATTGGAGAAGAGTACCCCGTTATGCAATGGTAAAGGAAGTAATGCAGATCAGGTTCAAGATAGTGAGGCATCCCTGTTGTTCTCCAAGAAAGCTGATAAAAACTATATTGAAGACACTGAGACAACCCCAAAGTCCTGTCTTGATGTAGTGTTCGAGTTACTGGCTACTACTGCTGGCACCAGCTCTTCGTACTCGCTGCCTGAATCAGTTCGGCTTCTTGAGTCTCAACTTCAAGAGAAAGACATCGATCAGATGTTATGCGACAGGAAGCAGAAGGACTGAGGAAGTCCCTGCAAAATTCAGATGCATACTTTCTGGTGCAATAGCAAGTGCTGGAGGATTTAAACGCCAAACAAGAGAAAGTTAATAAGCTTGCTAAGCATCTTGCCAACATTATGGGTACCCAGGATATTGTTTCTTGAGCTCTTCTGAAGTGGTTTCAGTTCTGGACTTGTTTTGCTGCGGCGTTTATATGCTGCTTTGTTCCCTATATTTGCACTGGTGGCGAACTTTGATGCCCAATGGATGTAATATGTGTAATAGCCGTGATAGCCTAGCGTAAGTTACTTGCTTATTTATTTCCGTTGTCTTGTTTATTTGTTTTCTTGTAGTCACTGCAGTTCTTTTTCCGCGGTTTGCTAGTGGCCGGAATAACCTATTTTTTAAAACTAGGCCACATTAACAATGGGCTACATATTTACTGTAGGCCTCCTACGGGCCGTAGAAACAATGGACCTTCTAAGGGACGTAGACACAATGGGCCTTCTATGGGGCGTAGACACAATGGGCCTTCTACGGGCCGTATCATCAATGGGCCTTCTACAGGCCGTATGATCGGTTGGCCAAACATGGGCCAATAACAGACCACATTATGGCCGTAAATGGGCTAGAGTTGAAATCGTTCGTTCATGGGCTGACCATAACGGGCCGTCGTTAATAGGCCTTATTTGATGACGCTATGAAAACGGCCCAACGTATTAACGGGCCACAAACGGGCTGACTGTAACCACGGGCTGTATTTGGCCCACAAGCTGAAAATGACAGTAACGGGCCGAAAGTAAACAAATGCTAGAAGTGAGCCCAAGAATAAATGGGCCCTAAGAAGGCCGAAAGATAACATGGGCTAGAAACGGCCCAACGGAATACTGGGCCGTTAATGGGTATAAAGTGATACACTGTTCATTACGGGCCAATTTTACCACGGGCCGTTAACGGGCCGAGGGTTACTAAGGGCCTCATATGGGCCAAAAGACGTCATGGACCATACATGGGTCAGAAGTTAAAACGGGCTGGAATTATATTGGACAGCCCAGATGACGCTACTGGGCCCAATCCGGATAGGCCGTAAACAGGCCCTGGGTTAGCGGGCTGTAAATGGGCTATATGCGAACAGGCCGTTAACAGGCTTGCCGTGGGCCGGCCTGCCACCTTTTGACCAAGTCAAACGGGTCGGTCTTTTCTCAGGAATGGGCCTCTGTTGGGCCGTGCCATGTGTCGACGTATCATAGGCGCTTTGGGTCCAATGAGTCCCAATGGTGAGCTGACACGTGTTTCCTCCAGCCAATGATGATTTTACACGTGGAAAATCCCCATTGGTCGGGGCTGTTAACGGGTTATCGGATCCAAAACCGGACCCGATAGGTTAACGGCGTTCCGTTACGGTGGATGCCACATGTCGGTCACCCTTGACGAAAGCACTTATATGACGCGCGATTTATCGTCATGGAAGTGGACACTTCCGTGATGATAATTTTGGTAATGTCATGGAACACTTCTACGACAACACAGGTATGACTATCTTGATTCTGTCATAAATTTGTCATGGATGTACATGCATGACAAAAAACGTGACCTACTGTGACAAACACGTATCATCACGGAAGTGTATTTTTTTTGTAGTGTTGACACTAGAAATTTTTGAAAGCAATAATAGGCAACGGATATCGTTTCATCCCCAAAGGTGTCGTGGTGTTCGAAATTCATCTCCATTTCTTGCATGGGACATAAGCATGAACCCATGGACATAAGCAGATAAAAGGTCTAGAAATTCAAACACCGTCCATTGCCGCTGTGACCCCATTATGTAATTCAAATCAAGATGGAAAATCAAGTAGATCCCACATAGTTTATTATCACCAACCGTGTGAGATGTAGTACAAAATATCCTGGAGCACCGTCGGTGTATAGTACGCCTATGGCTTACGCGAGAAGGTGCGTCGGCTACAGTCCACAGTATTACTGCCTCCTAATCTTGAAAATATCTACCGCCTGGAAGGTTTTCATGTTTGATAGCACACGATTAGTATGTGCGGACCGTGTGCGATGTCTGATACTCCCACTCTGCTTCAGTCCCTTGATTCAAGTTTTTAGTAGCCCCGGCATTTTACTCCCGCCTCTGCATCCCTCGCAATCTAAAAAATATCTGCTCGCCCTTGATCCAAATTTTCAGTAGCCCCACCTTGTTACACCCGCCTAGTAAAATTTTCAGTTGCCGCAGTATTTCCTCAAACACAACCTTGCCCCCTTCACACACACCACACACTCTCCAAAACCTCCGCTCACACTGACATAGACCACCCTCGAAAGCATTGGTAGGTTGCCGCCATCGCCGGCGCCTCCATCCTCAACCTCTGCCTGTGCGTCAGGGAGCTCAAGGAGCCAATGGCCAAAAAGAGGTTTATCCCGGCCTTTTCGCTCGACGCCAGCGAGCTGGCTGCCGAGGTGTCCCCGTCTTCCTCCGCGGGCTCGATCCACTGTTGCCGGTCCCCTGATCCGCCCGCCGCCGCGCCCCTACGCCCGCCGCGGACCCGACAGCCGACGAGGTCCTACCTTAGGGTCCGGCAGCGGTGGCGGGGGACGTGCGTCGCCGAGATTATAGATCGGGACCCCCCACACCCGTCGGTGGCTCGGTAGCTTCCACATGGCCGAGCTCACGTCCATGGAGTAGGACCGCTGGTAGGTCCGCTACCACGGCGTGGCAGCTAGGCTCAATTTCCCCTTTGGCACACGTCTGGCCAACCTCGTTCTGCCGGAGCCAGGGGTGGTGAGCTCGGCTATGGTGTGGGAGGACCGCGAGGCATGGGAGCGCCTCGATGCCGAGGCCGCCGATGAGGCCTACATGCAAGAGCTCCGCCGGCAGCACCCGGAGCTCGTGGAGGCGGAGCGGGCGATCTTTACCGGTGCGGAGGGTGGCGAGGTTATCGTGCTCTCCTCCGATGACGAGGTCGAAGGCGGCGAGGATGGCGGCGCGGAGGGCGGCGAGGTTATCGTGCTCTCCTCCGATGACGAGGTCGAAGGCGGCGGAGACGATGGCACGGAGGGCGTTGAGGTGGGCCCCAAGGATGAGGAGATCGATGTTGACGAGTGGAGGAGTGCCTTCCCCAACGACCCCGACGACGACAACGGCCCGGACTCGGCTCGCGGCACACCGTACATGACGAGGAAGGATTGGCTCGACCTCTACTTCGACCGAAAGTAGTTTAGCTTAGTTTCAATTTATGTTTTATGTTCGGTTATGCAAAACTATCTATGTTTACGTTTGAATGCATGCTACTTTCGGTTGAACCTACTTTGAACTTGATCAAATTGAAGTTTACGACCTTAAGTTTAGGGGACCGACTAGAAAAGGCCAAAAATTGCTGGAGTATATATATATATATCCACTAAGGGTTTTAGTCCTTTAATTTTTTAAGGATCGTCTCGAGATGGCCTTATGACTTGTTTATTTCAGTTCTTCACAATGTGATGCTCTATATGTGGAACTATTTGCCGTGCAGCTCAATTTCATCAATAATAGTTTCAACAATACCACTATGAATTACGATATTTGGTTGCTGTTAAGGATATTGCGGTTAACATGCCTTTTCGTTTTTTATCAATAACTAGTGTACTTTAGACCTGCACAATACCAGTTTGAATGACTATTTGCTTGTTTTTAAATGTTATGCCTAATGCAGTTAACACACCTTTCCACTTCTTGTTTTGCTTAACTAGCATGCTTAAGCCTGCACACTGAAGCTATCATTTGTAGATTATGCTGTCTACCACGGATATATTTGGTTGATGTCTAGCCTGTTGTGCTTAACATGCCTTTATATGTACTCATGCAGGGCAATATTCAGAATAGTGTTGTTTTCCATCGAGGTTAGTTTCATCGCATTGCTTATATGTACTCACTGTTCATGATGTCGGTAGCTGGTACCATGTAGCCTGGGGCTGATAAGGGATTAATCATCGAACTGTACATTTCACTGAATATATCTGTAACCCATTTATCAGTAGGTTAACTAGGGCCACATTTAATATATCTGAGGCTACATAGCAACATGCATTGTACTGAATGACTAAATATGCAATCCCAGGCTACATAGCAACAAGGAGGAGTGTTACCTTAATGTTCTGATGATGTATAGATATACATGTAATAAAATCTTATATAATGGGATGGAGGGAGTGTTGTACTACATCATTTTTCAATTGTTGTTTAGCTTCTAATATTAACTTGGTGCTTTTAGGTACATATATCATTGCCAAAGATCCACACTTCGACCCTTTCTGCGTATGGGGCAATGACATATTCATGAACCAGCATCAAGTGAGGAAACTGATAAAGATTGTTATTAAAATGGGTCAAAAGATGTCAATCAAACTATTTGTACACTTTATGCAAGACAACAGTGAATTGCAGGATGGTAAATAAGAACCATGTAGCCTTCTTTTTACTGCCCGTAATGAGTTGTGTTAGATGACAATGTCTGAATCTTTTTTCTTTTGCAGTGGATCCTGAAGCAGTTTACTCAAGATTACCTCTCAAACTACATGATTGGCGGCCGGCAACCACAAGGGGTTGGACTAGAGTCCTGCATGCCTTCTGCACCCAGGAGAGAACAATAGGGCCATTCCGCTTCACCTTGTTCAGCAACCGGAATGTCTGTCGCCTCTTTCTTTACCATCTGTAATAGTACAGTATAGAACCCTGGTTCATCATTCTTTATTTGGTGCTTATGTAATTCCTAAACATATGTACTTGTGAATCTAATAATGCATTGGTTGTTTGAACCTGATGGATATGAATAAAGCTATAGCCTACTTTCAAGTTTAAATTAGGTACAATTTAAAATAGCAGCAATTAAATTAGGGCGAAATTATGGTGTGCAGGCATTACAACGCACACGGTTAATAAAGCACACAACGTGTGCGATATCAGACACGGTTCACAGAGAGGAAATGTGTGTAACAATGCACACAGTTGCTGTTTGTAAAGCGTGTGTGATGTCAGACACTATCACATACAGTGCGGGAAAACTAAATGTGTGTGATTGTCTACCTATCATACATGGTTCATAATCATGAACTGTTTGTGATGTGCCACGCATCGTAAAACTCCCGTGCCTGGAATTTGCCTGGAAATTTCCTGTGCCTGGAATCTGCCTGGTTTTAGGTAAAACCACAAAGCTCCGACTGCCATGGTAATGCAAGCACAAACGAGTAGCAAGCATGAAGCGTTCGGGATATTCGAGATATCGGAAACGGTTATATAGGGACAACTGTATGCATCAAGGCTCCCTATCCCCGACGGTTTCTGGGGCGTGTGGGAAGGACCCCCCTATCACCATCACTCACTGGGCGACGGTTCCAAATGCCGTCACGGAAAGGGGTTAAAAACCGTTTGTATTGCACCGACGCGTACCAATGTATCCTTGTAATCGTGTGTGAGATATATAATAAAGTTTAGTTTGAGTTTTTGCTTTCTTTATTTTCATGTTGCAACCAAAAGAAAGGAAATAAATAAAAAGAAAGGAAATAAATGAAAAAGATCATATGCTAATATTATGGTAGGTGTTGACACCACATAAGGAAAAGTATAAGCAAAAAATTTTGTTAGAGATTGACAAACATATCATTAGTCAATGATGCAACTCATGAAAGAATTAATAAGGGAAGAGAAGATTCACATATAAATATACTATCCTAGAAATCTTTTGTGATTGTGAGCCCTCATCAAAATATTATATGCCAAAATTGTTGACGTTGGACAGGGAAGACAAATTAATGGTTTATGTTTGTTTATATTCACATAGAATTCAAATTGTCATGGATCCTTTAACATGTGGTGCTTGCCCCCTATCTTTGCTAGCCAAAAATTCCGCACTAAGTAGAGATACTACTTGTGCATCCAAAAACCCTTAAACCCAAATCTCATTTTCAAGAGTCCACCATACCTACCTAGGGATTGAGCAAGATCCCTCAAGTAAGTTTTCATTGGTGCAAAAAGGCAATAAAAATTGCTTCTAAAAGTGTGAGATCATTTAGTGTAAAAGAAAATTGAGCGTTGCACGAACTTGTGATGCTGAAGAATAAAAGCGATAGACTGCATAATAAAGGCTGCTATCACAAGGGGTAATGCAACGTGACGTTCTTTTGCATTAAGGGGTTGAGCATACAAAAAAATACGTGCATGGAAACCTCTGCTTCCCTCTGCGAAGGGCCTATCTTTTACTTTTATGTATTTACTTTTATGAAAAGAGTCAACAGTTTTCTCTCTATTCCTTTTTATTTGTCTCCTTTGGCAAGCATCATGTGGTGAGGAAAGATCTAGGCACATATGTCCAGCTTGAATAAAGATAGCATGAGTTATTATTATTGACATCACCCTTGAGGTGAATTCGTTGGGAGGCGAAACTACAAGCCCCCAGCTTTCTATGTGTCCGGTTGAAACGTTTGGCTCATGTGTACACGGTGAATGTTAGCAATCATGGAAGACTATATGATGGTTGAGTATGTGGACTTGCCTAAAGGCTCTGATACGTGACCCTTCCTGAAAAGATGATGAATTGTAGTTGCAAGGTTGACTGAGAACATAGTTTGTTGGTTTCTAATAGAGTTTTTGCTTTATACTTCAATAGTGTGATGAATTGTCCCTTGTTCATGAGAAGTCTATGATAAAAGTTCTATGATAAGAGTCTTACGTTTAAGTTTGTTGCTGTTGTAATAATCAACATGATGCTTCTATGTCCGTATTTTGTTTTTATCGACACCTCTCTCTCTAAGCATGTGGATATGTTTTTCGATTTCGGTTTTCACTTGAGGACAAGCGAGGTCTAAGCTTGGGGGAGTTGATACGTCCATTTTGCATCATGTTTACCGAATGTTATTTATGACGTTTTTATCCATAATAATGCTTTTTGAGTAATTCTAATGCCTTTTCTCTCATAATATGTAAGGTAAACACAAAGAGGGAGAATTCCGGCAACTGGAAATCTGGACCTGTAAAAGCTACGTCAGGCCACCTATTCTGCACAGCTCCAAACAAGCTAAAACTTCACGGAGAATTTTTATGGAATATATGAAGAATATTGGAGCAAATATGTACCAGAGGAGGTCCACCAGGTGGGCACAACCCACCTGGGCGCGCCAGGGAGCCCAGGCACGCCCTGGTGGGTTGTGCTCACCCATGCCCACCTCCATTGCCTATCTTCTGGTATATAAGTCATTTTGACCTAGAAAAAATAAGGAGAGGACTTTCTGGATGGAGCGCCGCCATCTCGAGGAGGAACTTGGGCAGGAGCAGGTTTGCCCTCCGGCGGAGCGATTCCGCTGGGGGAACTTCCCTCCCGGAGGGGGAAATCAACGTCCTCATCATCACCAACAACTCGCCCATCTTGGGGAGGGCGATCCCCATCAACATCTTCAACAGCACCATCTCATCTCAAACCCTAGTTCATCTCTTGTGTGCAATCTTGTTACCGGAACTATAGATTGGTGCTTGTGAGTGACTAGTAGTGTTTATTACATCATGTAGTTGATTACTATATGGTTTATTTGGTGGAAGATTATATGTTCAAATCCAATATGATATTTAATACCCATCTGATCTTGAGCATGATTATCATTGGGCTACCTTGCTGCACTTTTGCTACTATTATCGTTACTTGCTTGTTACAAATTATCTTGCTATCAAACTACTCTGTTACTTACAATTTCAGCACTTCCAGACATTACCTTGCTGAAAACCACTTGTCATTTCCTTCAACTCCTCGTTGGGTTCGACACTCTTACATATCGAAAAGAGCTACAATTGATCCCCTATACTTGTGGGTCATCAAGGCTATTTTCTGTCGCCGTTGCCGGGGAGTGAAGCACCTTTGGTAAGTGGAATTTGGTAAGGAAACATTTATATAGTGTGCTGAAATTTGCTGTCACTTGATACTATGGAAAACAATCCTTTGAGGCGTTTGTTCGGGGTATCTTCACCTCGACCGGAAGCACAATTAGCTACCCCTCAATCTACTGCACCTACTGAAAATATTGGATATGAAATTCCTTCGGGTATGATAGAACAACTGCTAGCTAATTCTTATGCAGGAGATGGAACCAAACATCCTGATATGCACTTGATATATGTAGAAAAAATTTGTGGATTGTTCAAGCTTGTAGGTTTACCCGGAGATGAAGTTATGAAGAAGGTTTTCCCTTTATCTTTGAAGGGAAAAACATTGGAATGGTATAGGGTATGCGATGATATTGGATCGTGGAATTGGAATCAATTGAAATTGGAGTTCTATCAAAAAATTTATCCTATGCATCTAGTTCATCGTGATCGGAATTATATATATATTTTTGGCCTCGTGAAGGAGAAAGTATCGCTCTAGCTTGGGGGAGGCTTAAGTCAATGTTATATCCATGCCCCAATCACTGGTGCGCGTCGGTCCTAAACAAACGGTTTTTAATCCCTTTCCGCGACGACATATGGAACCGTCTCCAAGTGAGTGTGGGCGATAGGGGGGTCCTTCCCACACGACCCAGAAACCGTCAGGGATAGGGAGCCTTGATGCATACAGTTGTCCCTGTATAACCGTTTCCGATATCTCGAATATCCCAAACGCTTCATCCTTGCTACTCGTTTGTGCTCGAATTGCCATCGCAATCGGAGTTTTGTGGTTCTGCCTAAAACCAGGCAGATTCCATGCACGGGAGTTTTCTAGGTAGATTCTAGGCACGGGAGTTTTACGATGCCTGGCACATCACAAAAAGTTCATGATTATAAACCGTGTACGATAGGTAAACAATCACACACATTTAGTTTTCCCGCACCGTATGTGATAGTGTCTGACATCACACACGCTTTGCAAACGGGAACTGTGTGCATGCTTGCACACGTTTCCTCTCTGTGAACCGTCTCGGTTTATGGTGTATATCGCAAACGTTTGTGTTTTACCAACCGTGTGTGCCGTAATGACCTGCACAACATAATTTCGCCCTAATTTAATTGCTGCTATTTAAAATTATACCTAATTTAAACTTGAAAGTAGGCTATAGGTTTATTCATATCCATCAGGTTCAAACAACCAATGCATTATTCGATTCACATGTACATATGTTTAAGAATTACAGAAGCACCAAATAAAGAATGATGTACCAGGGTTCTATACTTGTACTATTACAGATGGTAAAGAAAGAGGCGAAAAACATTCCAGTTGTGAACAAGGTGAAGCGGAATGGCCCTATTGTGCTCTCCTGGATGCAGAAGGCATGCATGACTCTAGTCCAACCCCTTGTGATGGCCGGCCGCCAATCATGTAGTTTGAGAGGTAATCTTGAGTAAACTGCTTCAGGATCCACTGCAGAAGAAAAAAGATTCAGATATTGTCATCTAACATAACTCATTAAGGGCAGTAAAAAGAAGGCTACAGGGTTCTTACATATCATCCTGTAGTTCACTGTTGTCTTGCATAAAGTGTAAACAAATAGTTAAATTGACATCTTTTGACCCATTTTAGTAACAATCTTTATCAGTTTCCTCACTTGATGCTGGTTCATGAATATCTCATTGCCCCATACACAGAAAGGGTCGATGTGTGGATCTTTGACAATGATATATGTACCTAAAAGCACCAAGTTAATATTAGAAGCTAAACAACAATTGAAAAATGATGTAGTACAACACTTCATCCATCCCATTATATAAGATTTTATTACATGTATATCTAGATATCATTAGAACATTAAGGTAACACTCTTCCTTGTTGCTATGTAGCCTAGGATTGCATATTTAGTCATTCAGTACAATGCATGTTGCTAAACAACAATTGAAAAACGAAAAGGCATGTTAACTGCAATATCCTTAACAGCAACCAAATATCCTAATTCATAGTGGTATTGTTGAAACTGTTATTGATGAAATTGAACTGCACGGCAAATAGTTGCACATATAGAGCATCACATTGTAAAGAACTGAAATAAACAAGTCATAAGGACATCGTTAGGCGATCCTTAAAAAGTTGAAGGACTAAAACCCTTAGTGGATATATATATACTCCAGCAATTTTTGGCCTTTTCTAGTCGACCCCCCACACTTAAGGTTGTAAACTTCAATTTGATCAAGTTCAAAGCAAGTTCAACCGAAAGTAGCATGCATTCAAACATAAACATAGATAGTTTTGCATAACTGAACATAAAACATCAATTTAAACTAAGCTAAACTACTTTCGGTCGATGTGGAGGTCGAGCCAATCCTTCCTCGTCATGTACGGTGTGCCGCGAGCCGGGTCCGGGCCAGTACCGTCGTCGGGGTCGTTGGGGAAGGTACTCCTCCACTCGTTGACGTCGATCTCCTCGTCCTTGGGGCCCACCTCGACGCCCTCCGCGCTGCCGTCACCGCCGCCTTCGACCTCGTCATCAGAGGAGAGCGTGATAACCTCGCCGCCCTCCGCGCCGCCGTCCTCGCCGCCTTCGACCTCGTCATCGGAGGAGAGCGTGATAACCTCGCCGGCCTCCGCGCCGGCAAAGATCGCCCGCTTCGCCTCCACGAGCTCCGGGTGCTACCGGCGGAGATCTTGCATGTTGGCCTCGTCGGCGGCCTCGGCCTCGAAACGCTCCCACGCCTCGCGGTCCTCCCGCGCCATAGCCGAGCTCACCACCCCTGGCTCCGGCGGAACAAGGTGGATCGGACGTGTGCCGAAGGGGAAAATGAGCCTAGCCACCACGCCGTGGTAGCAGACCTGCCAGCGGTCGTACTCCATGGCCGCGAGCTCGGCCGTGTGGAAGCTACCGAGCCACCAGCGGGTGTGGGTCTCTCGATCTGTAATCTCAGCGGCCCACGTCCCCTACCGCCACTGCTGGACCCCGAGGTAGGACTTCGTCGGCTGTCGAGTCCGGGGGAGGACGGGGAAGTCCTTGAACCGGCGTAGGGGCGCGACGGCGGGCGAATCGCGGGACCGGCAACGGTGGATCGGGCCCACGGAGGATGATGGGGACACCTCGGCGGCCACCTCGCCGGCGTCGGGCGAAAAGGCCGCGATAAACCTCTTTTTGGCCATTGGCTACTCGAGCTCCCCGGCACACAGGCAGAGGTTGAGGATGGAGGCGCCGGCGATGGCGGCGACCTACCAATGGTTTCGAGGGTTGTGTCTGTCTGTGTGAGCGGAGGTTGTGTTTGAGGAAATTCTGCGGCAACTAAAAATTTTACTAGGCGGGCGTAACAAGTCGGGGCTACTGAAAATTTGGATCAAGGGCGAGCAGATATTTTTGAGATTGCGAGGGATGCAGAGGCGGGAGTAAAATGCCGGGGCTACTGAAAATTTGAAACAAGGGACTGAAGCAGAGCGGGAGTAACAGACATCGCACACGGTCCGCACATACTAATCGTGTGCTATGAAACATTAAAACCTTCCAGGCGATAGATATTTTCGAGATTGCGAGGGATGCAGAGGCGGGAGTTTTTGGGGAGCGAGCTAGTGTGCTTGACACGCCGGCTGTGGACTATAGTCGACGCACCTTCTCGCGTAAGCCATACGCGTACTATACACTGATGGTGCTCCAAGGTATTTTGTACTACGTCTCACATGGTTGGTGAGAATAAACTGTGTGGGGTCTACTTGATTTGAATTACAAAATGGGGTGACAGCGGCGATGGACGGTGTTTGAATTGCTAGACCTTTTATCTGCAGTGAACATGCAACAATATGTGTGTCGTAAAAGAATTGGAATTATTCAGGGTTCGTTTGGACATTTCATACATTAAACCAGTTTTCCAGCCATTTCAGGTGCACAATTCAAAATTACACCACATGCACATGCTCCGGTGCATACAAATTTGTTGATGATACGTCCATTTTGCATCATGCTTTTATATCAATATTTATTGCATTATGGGCTATTATTACGCATTATGTCACAATACTTATGCCTATTCTCTCTTATTTTACAAGGTTTACATAAAGAGGGAGAATGCCGGCAGCTGGAATTCTGGGCTGGAAAAGGAGCAAATATTAGAGACCAATTCTGCACAACTCCAAAAGTCCTGAAACTCTACGGAAGTTGTTTTTGGAAATAATAAAAAATACTGAGCAAAGAAAATACCAGAGGGGGCCCACACCCTGGCCACGAGGGTGGGGGCGCGCAGTCTTGATGACCCACAAGTGTAGGGGATCTATCGTAGTCCTTTCGATAAGTAAGAGTGTCAAACCCAACGAGGAGCAGAAGGAAATGAGAAGCGGTTTTCAGCAAGGTATTCTCTGCAAGCACTGAAATTATAGGTAACAGATAGTTTTGTGATAAGATAATTTGTAACGAGCAACAAGTAACAAAAGTAAATAAAGTGCAGCAAGGTGGCCCAATCCTTTTTGTAGCAAAGGACAAGCCTGGACAAACTCTTATATAGAGAAAAGAGCTCCCGAGGACACATGGGAATTATCGTCAAGCTAGTTTTCATCACGTTCATATAATTCACATTCGGTACTTTGATAATTTGATATGTGGGTTGACCGGTGCTTGGGTGCTGTCCTTACTTGAACAAGAATCCCACTTATGATTAACTCCTATTGCAAGCATACGCAACTAGAAAAGAAGTATTAAGGTAAACCTAACCATAGCATGAAACATATGGATCCAAATCAGCCCCTTATGAAGCAACGCATAAACCAGGGTTTAAGCTTCTGTCACTCTAGCAACCCATCATCTAATTATTAATTCCCAATGCCTTCCTCTAGGCCCAAATAATGGTGAAGTGTCATGTAGTCGACGTTCACATAACACCACTAGAGGAGAGACAACATACATCTCATCAAAATATCGAACGAAACAAAATTCACATGACTACTAATGGCAAGACTTCTCCCATGTCCTCAGGAACAAACGTAACTACTCACAAAGCATATTCATGTTCATAATCAGAGGAGATGGTGCTGGTGAAGATGTTGATGGACTAGGGTTTGAGAGGAGATGGTGCTGGTGAAGATGTTGATGGAGATTGGCCCTCTCCCGATGAGAGGAGCGTTGGTGATGACGATGGCGATGATTTCCCCCTCTCGGAGGGAAGTGTCCCCGGCACAACAGCTCCGCCGGAGCCCTAGATTGGTTCCGCCAAGGTTCCGCCTCGTGGCGGCGGAGTCTCGTCCCGAAAGCTTGCTTATGATTTTTCTTCGGACGAAAGACTTCATATAGCAGAAGATGGGCATCGGAGGGCCACCAGGGGGCCCACGAGGCAGGGGCGCGCCCAGGGGTAGGGCGCGCCCCCACCCTCGTGGCCAGGGTGTGGGCCCCCTCTGGTATTTCTTTGCTCAGTATTTTTTATTATTTCCAAAAATAACTTCCGTGGAGTTTCAGGACTTTTGGAGTTGTGCAGAATAGGTCTCTAATATTTGCTCCTTTTCCAGCCAAGAATTCCAGCTGCCGGCATTCTCCCTCCTTATGTAAACCTTGTAAAATAAGAGAGAATAGGCATAAGTATTGTGACGTAATGTGTAATAACAGCCCATAATGCAATAAATATCTAAATAAAAGCAATATGCAAAATGGACGTATCAACTCCCCCAAGCTTAGACCTCGCTTGTCCTCAAGCGGAAGCCGATAACGATAAATATGTCCACATGTTTAGAGGCAGAGGTGTCGATAAAATAAAATACGGACATGAGGGCATCATGATTATTCTTATAACAGCAACATATATGGATATTGTCATATGATTTCTTATGCTCAAGTAATAATCTATTCACAATGTCAAGTACGAATCAAAAACTTTTTTGAGAACTAACAAAATATAATCTTAGTCATTGAAGCAATTGCAATTTATCATAACATCAGAAAGAGTCTATGTCAGAGCTTTTCAGCAAGTCCACATACTCAACTATCATTTAGTCTTTCACAATTGCTAACACTCACGCAATACTTGTGGTTACAGAGTTTTAATCGGACACAGAGAAAGATATGGGCTTATAGTTTTGCCTCCCAACCTTTTACCTCAAGGGTAATGTCAACAATAATAACTCATGCTAACTTACATCCAATTAGATATATATATCAGGATCTTTCCAACACATTGTGCTTGCCAAAGGGTAAAATGTAAAAAGGAAAGGTGAAGATCACCATGACTCTTGCATAGGGTAGGAGAATAAAGTAAAAGATAGGCCCTTCGTAGAGGGAAGCAGAGGTTGCCATGCGCTTTCAGGGTTGGATGCACAAAATCTTAATGCGAAAGAACGTCACTTTATATTGCCACTTGTGATATGGACCTTTATTATGCAGTCCGTCGCTTTTATTTCTTCCACATCACAAGATCTTATAAAGCTTATTTCCTCCACACTAATCAATCATACATATTTAGAGAGCAATTTTTATTGCTTGCACCGTTGAAAACTTACTTGAAGGATCTTACTCAATCCATAGGTAGATATGGTGGACTCTCATGGCAAAACTGGGTTTAAGGGTATTTGGAAGCACAAGTAGTATCTCTACTTGGTGCAAAGAATTTGGCTAGCATGAGGGGGAAAGGCAAGCTCAACATGTTGGATGATCCATGACAATATACTTTATCTGAGATATAAGAAAACATAACCCATTACGTTGTCTTCCTTGTCCAACATCAACTCTTTAGCATGTCATATTTTAATGAGTGCTCACAATCATAAAAGATGTCCAAGATAGTATATTTATATGTGAAACCTCTCTTTCTTTATTAATTCCTATTAATTGCAACGATGACCAAAACTAAATTTGTGAACTCTCAACAACTTTTAATCATCATACTTTTTCTATGTGAAGTCATTACTCTCCATAAGATCAATATGATCTCTTTGTTTCTTTTTATTCTTTTCTCTTTTCTTTTATTCACTCAAAATCATAGCAAGATAATCAAGCCCTTGACTCAACACTAATCTTTATTATATAGCTCACGGACTCGATTACATAGAGGGATCATTAAGCAAAACTCAAAACTAGATCATACCAAAAACTTTATTCTACTAGATCAAGATATTACTAAAAGGATCGAACTAAGAAAAACGGTAAAGATAGAAGTGTGATGGTGATACGATACCGGGGCACCTCTCCCAAGCTTGGCAGTTGCCAAGGAAAGTGCCCATACCCATGTGATTATGTCTCCTTTGCTGGTGAAGAAGATGGTGGAGTTGTTGATGATGTGGGCTTGTCGTCCATCTTCCAAGGCATAGGCTCACCATCATAGAAGGATGATCGAGTCTCCGGGATCCTCAAATCTGCAGCCAAACTCATCCTCTTGAATCTATATTCATACTCACAGTTTTGGTTTTGCAGGTCATAGATTTGGGCTAGGAGATGCTCGATCTTCTCCTGAATCTTGAAGATGGTTTCCCCAATGCTATTTGCATCCGCCTTGTGGTTGTTGGTGAAATCCGCGATCATCATGTGGTTGGCGTTGAGTCCATGTTCCACCATCCCCTGGCACTTGAAAACTTGTTGCTCCATTGCTTCGCGCCTCGTCTCCACGCTTCTGGTCCTCCTTGGTCCCTCAACATCGCGGATGCGCAGCAACCCATCACGCATCTCAATGGTTTGAGGGTGTTGCAGCACCTCCGCGAGGTAGGGGTTGATGACCTTCTCGAAGAACTTGTCCTTGGGGGCGCTTGGGGACGTCATGATGATCTAGATCTGTCAGGAAAACAGCTTGAAACGAAAACAAAGGATATTTGCGTGATAAAGGAGTCAAAACCTTCGGGAGATTATATAATGAATTTTTACCGACCAAAATACGTATCGTGCAACAAAACGGAGTCCGGAGAGCGCACGAGGTGCCCACGAGGCAGGGGGCGCGCCATCCACCCTCGTGGAGGCCTCATGTCCTTCCTGGTCTGCTTCTTATTTTTCTCTTTTTCTAAATATTCCAAAACGGAGAAAAATTGCCATTGGGACTGTTTTGGAGTCGGTTTACTTACCGTACCACATACCTATTCCTTTTCAGAGTCTGAAACGTTCTGGAAAGTGTCCCTTATGTATTTCCTCCGGGGTCACGGTTTCAGTAACATTGGTTTTAACATTTATAGGATTACCTGAGATATAGTGTTTGATTCTTTGACCGTTCACCACCTTCGGATTTGTGCCTTCGAAGTTGTTGATTTTTATGGCACCGGAACAATAGACCTCCTCGATAACGTAAGGACCTTCCCATTTAGAGAGAAGTTTCCCTGCAAAAAATCTTAAACGAGAGTTGTATAATAATACATAATCACCTACATTAAACTCATGCTTTTGTATTCTTTTGTCATGCCATCTTTTAACTTTTTCTTTAAACAGCTTGGCATTCTCATAGGCTTGGGTTCTCCATTCATCAAGTGAGCTAATGTAAAATAACCTCTTCTCACCGGCAAGTTTGAAATCATAATTGAGCTCTTTAATGGCCCAATATGCCTTATGTTCTACTTCGAGAGGTAAGTGACATGCTTTTCCATAAACCATTTTATAAGGAGACATACCCATAGGATTTTTATATGCAGTTCTATAGGCCCATAATGCATCATCAAGTTTCTTGGACCAATTCTTTCTAGATCTATTAACAGTCTTTTGCAAAATTAATCTGAGCTCTCTATTACTCAATTCTACTTGACCACTAGACTGTGGGTGATATGGAGATGCAATTCTATGATTAACGTCATATTTAGCAAGCATTTTACGGAAAGCACCATGAATGAAATGTGAACCACCATCAGTCACTAAATATCTAGGGACTCCAAACCTTGGAAAAATAACTTCTTTAAGCATCTTAATAGAGGTGTTATGATCAACACTACTAGTTGGAATAGCTTCTACCCACTTAGTAACGTAATCAACAACAACTAAAATATGTGTATATCCATTGGAGGCAGGAAACGGTCCCATATAATCAAAGCCCCAAACATCAAATGGTTCAATAACAAGTGAATAATTGATAGGCATTTCTTGACGTCTACTAATGTTACCAATTCTTTGACATTCATCACAAGATAAGACAAACTTACGGGCATCCTTGAAGAGAGTAGGCCAATAAAAACCGGATTGCAATACCTTATGTGCAGTTCTGTCTCCAGCGTGGTGCCCTCCATAAGCCTCGGAGTGACACTTGCGTAGGATCTGTTCCTGTTCATGCTCAGGTACACAACGTCTAATGACACCATCTACTCCTTCCTTATAAAGGTGTGGGTCATCCCAGAAGTAATGTCTCAAATCATAGAAAATCTTTTTCTTTTGCTGGTATGTGAAACTAGGTGGTATGAATTTAGCAACAATGTAATTAGCATAATCAGCATACCATGGAGAAGTACGAGAAGCATTTATGACATTTAGTTGTTCATCAGGAAAGCTATCATCAATAGGTAGTGGGTCATCAAGAACATTTTCTAACCTAGACAAGTTGTCTGCAACGGGGTTCTTATCTCCCTTTCTATCAATAATATGTAAATCAAATTCTTGTAGCAAGAGAACCCATCTAATAAGTCTAGGTTTAGCATCTTTCTTTTCCATAAGATATTTAATAGCAGCATGATCAGTGTGAATATTTACTTTAGAATCAACAATATAAGGTCTGAACTTATCACAAGCAAATACAACAGCTAAGAATTCCTTTTCAGTAGTGGCATAATTTCTTTGGGCATTGTCTAGAGTTTTACTAGCATACTGAATAACATTTAATTTCTTATCAACTCTTTGCCCTAGAATAGCACCTACAGCATAATCACTAGCATCACACATAATTTCAAAGGGTAAATTCCAATCAGGTGGCTGAACAATAGGTGCAGTGATTAATGCTTTCTTAAGTATTTCAAATGCTTCTACACAATCATCATCAAAGACAAATGGTATATATTTTTGTAAGAGATTAGTTAGAGGCCGAGAAATTTTTGAGAAGTCCTTAATGAACCTCCTATAAAAATCGGCATGACCAAGGGAACTTCTTATACCTTTGATGTCCTTGGGACATGGCATCTTTTCAATAGCATCAACTTTGGCTTTATCAACTTCAATACCTCTTTCAGAAATTTTATGCCCCAAGACAATACCTTCATTAACCATAAAGTGGCACTTCTCCCAATTCAAGACAAGATTAGTTTCTTCACATCTCTGCAAAACTTGATCAAGGTTGCTGAAGCAATCATCAAAAGAGGATCCATAAATGGAGAAATCGTCCATGAAAACCTCACAAATCTTTTCACAGAAGTCAGAGAATATAGCCATCATGCATCTCTGAAAGGTAGCAGGTGCATTACATAAACCAAAAGGCATATGTCTATAATCAAAAGTACCGAAAGGGCAAGTAAAAGTGGTCTTAGCTTGATCATCAGCTGACACGGGTATTTGAGAGAAACCAGAATAACCATCTAGAAAGCAAAAATGTGTATGTTTGGATAATCTTTCTAGCATTTGATCAATAAAAGGTAAGGGATAATGATCTTTTTAGTAGCTTTATTTAATTTGCGGAAATCAATTACCATCCTATAACCTATAATAATTCTTTGCGGAATCAATTCATCTTTATTATTAGGGACGACAGTAATACCTCATTTCTTAGGGACACAATGGACAGGACTTACCCACTGACTATCAGCAACGGGATAAATTATACCTGCCTCAAGGAGCTTTATTATTTCCTTTCTTACCACTTCTTTCATCTTAGGATTCAGCCGTCGTTGGTGATCGATAACTGGTTTGGCGTCTTTCTCCAAATTTATTTTGTGTTGACATAGAGTGGGACTAATGCCCTTAAGATCATCAAGAGTATATCCAATAGCAGCTCGGTGCTTCTTCAGAGTTTTCAATAATTTTTCTTCCTCCTTCTCTGAAAGGTTAGCACTAATAATAACAGGATATATGTTCTTTTCATCAAGATAAGCATATTTAAGGGTATCAGGCAAAGGTTTAAGCTCGAACATGGGATCACCCTTGGGTGGAGGAGGATCCCCTAGGATTTCAACAGGCAAGTTGTATTTCAGAATAGGTCCTTGTTTAAAGAACACTTCATCTATTTCCCTTCTTTCATTCATAAACATATCATTTTCATGGTCTAGCAAATATTGTTCTAACGGATCACTAGGAGGTACGGCAATAGAAGCAAGACCAATAATTTCATCTTTACTAGGCAATTCCTCTTCACGGTGTTGTCTACGAAATTTAGAGAAATTAAACTCATGAGACATATCACCTAGACCAATAGTAACAACATCCTTTTCGCAATCTATCCTAGCATTAACAGTGTTTAAGAAGGGTCTACCAAATATAATGGGACAAAAGCTATCTTGTCGGGAACCAAGAACAAGAAAGTCAGCAGGATATTTAGTTTTCCCACACAAGACTTCAACATCTCTAACAATTCCAATTGGTGATATAGTATCTCTATTGGCAAGCTTAATGGTAACATCAATTTCTTCTAACTCAGTGGGTGCAATATCATGCATAATTTCAGTCAGTAGGTATTGCACTAGCACTAGCACCCATGTCACATAAGCCATGATAACAATGATCTCCTATTTTAACAGAAATAACAGGCATGCCTACCACAGGTCGACGTTTATCTTTAACACTTGGTTTAGCAATTCTAGCAGTTTCATTGCAGAAATAAATAACATGCCCATCAATATTATCAGCCAAGAGATCTTTAACAATAGCAATATTAGGTTCAACTTTAACTTGCTCAGGAGGTGTATAAGTTCTAATATTACTTTTACGAACCACAGTTGAAGCTTTGGCATGATCCTTTATTCTAACAGGGAAATGTGGTTTCTCAACATACGTAGTAGGAACAATAGGATCATTATAAGTGATAGTCTTTTCTTCAACTTTAATAGGTGCAACTACTTTTACTTCTATGGGAGGATGATATTTAAACCACTTCTCCCTAGGGAGATCAACGTGAGCAGCAAAAGATTCACGAAAAGAAGCTACTATCTCAGAGTCAAGTCCATATTTAGTGCTAAATTTACGGAAAACATCGGTATCCATAAAAGATTTAACACAATCAAACTTAGGTGTTATACCTGACTTCTTACCTTCATCGAGGTCCCAATCTTCAGAGTTGCGTTTAATTCTTTCCAATAAATCCCATTTGAATTCAATAGTCTTCATCATAAAAGAACCAGTACAAGAAGTATCGAGCATGGTGCGATTGTTGTCAGAAAGCCGAGCATAAAATTTTGAATACTCATTTCTCTTGAGAGCTCATGATTGGGGCATGAATATAACATTGACTTAAGCCTCCCCCAAGCTTGAGCAATGCTTTCTTCTTCGTGAGGCCAAAAATTATACATATAATTACGATCATGATGAACAAGATGCATAGGATAAAACTTCTGATGAAATTCCAATTTCAATCGTTTGTAGTTCCATGATCCCATATCATCACATAGCCTATACCATGTCAATGCATCTCCCTTCAAACATAAAGGGAAGACCTTCTTCTTGATAACATCATCGGGCATACCTGCAAGCTTAAATAATCCACAAACTTCATCCACATAGATTAGGTGCTCATCAGGATGTAATGTTCCATCTCCTGCAAAAGGATTAGCTAGCAGTTTTTCTATCATACCCGAAGGAATTTCAAAGTAGACATTTTCATTTTCAGTAGGTTCAGTAGGTTGAGGGGCAACTCTTTGCTCTACTGGTCGGCATGAAGATACCCCAAACAAGCCCCTCAAAGGATTACTTTCCATAGTAACAAGTGGCAGTAAATTTCAGCACACTATATAAATTTTTCCTTACCAAATTCCACCTACCAAAGGCGCTTCACTCCCCGGCAACGGCGCCAGAAAAGAGTCTTGATGACCCACAAGTGTAGGGGATCTATCGTAGTCCTTTCGATAAGTAAGAGTGTCAAACCCAACGAGGAGCAGAAGGAAATGATAAGCGGTTTTCAGCAAGGTATTCTCTGCAAGCACTGAAATTATAGGTAACAGATAGTTTTGTGATAAGATAATTTGTAACGAGCAACAAGTAACAAAAGTAAATAAAGTGCAGCAAGGTGGCCCAATCCTTTTTGTAGCAAAGGACAAGCCTGGACAAACTCTTATATAGAGAAAAGAGCTCCCGAGGACACATGGGAATTATCGTCAAGCTAGTTTTCATCACGTTCATATGATTCGCATTCGGTACTTTGATAATTTGATATGTGGGTGGACCGGTGCTTGGGTGTTGTCCTTACTTGAACAAGCATCCCACTTATGATTAACTCCTATTGCAAGCATACGCAACTAGAAAAGAAGTATTAAGGTAAACCTAACCATAGCATGAAACATATGGATCCAAATCAGCCCCTTATGAAGCAACGCATAAACCAGGGTTTAAGCTTCTGTCACTCTAGCAACCCATCATCTACTTATTAATTCCCAATGCCTTCCTCTAGGCCCAAATAATGGTGAAGTGTCATGTAGTCGACGTTCACATAACACCACTAGAGGAGAGACAACATACATCTCATCAAAATATCGAACGAATACCAAATTCACATGACTACTAATAGCAATACTTCTCCCATGTCCTCAGGAACAAACGTAACTACTCACAAAGAATATTCATGTTCATAATCAAAGGAGTATTAATATGCATATAGGATCTGAACATATGATCTTCCACCAAATAAACCAACTAGCATCAACTACAAGGAGTAATCAACACTACTAGCAACCTACAAGTACCAATCTCAGACTTAGAGACAAGAATTGGATAAAAGAGATGAACTAGGGTTTGAGAGGAGATGGTGCTGGTGAAGATGTTGATGGAGATTGGCCCCCTCCCGATGAGAGGAGCGTTGGTGATGACGATGGCGATGATTTCCCCCTCCCGGAGGGAAGTGTCCCCGGCAGAACAGCTGCGCCGGAGCCCTAGATTGGTTCCGCCAAGGTTCCGCCTCGTGGCGGCGGAGTCTCATCCCGAAAGCTTGTTTATGATTTTTCTTCGGACGAAAGACTTCATATAGCAGAAGATGGGCATCGGAGGGCCACCAGGGGGCCCACGAGGCAGGGGGCGCGCCCAGGGGGGTAGGGTGCGCCCCCACCCTCGTGGCCAGGGTGTGGGCCCCCTCTGGTATTTTCTTCGCTCAGTATTTTTTATTATTTCGAAAAACAACTTCCGTGGAGCTTCAGGACTTTTGGAGTTGTGCAGAATAGGTCTCTAATATTTGCTCCTTTTTTAGCACAGAATTCCAGCTGCCGGCATTCTCCCTCTTTATGTAAACCTTGTAAAATAAGAGAGAATAGGCATAAGTATTGTGAAATAATGTGTAATAACAACCCATAATGCAATAAATATCGATATAAAAGCATGATGCAAAATGGACGTATCAGTTGAAAAATCAAATCTGTGTCCTTTAGTGCATGCTTAGGTCCCATGGAAGAAATGGGAATGAATTTTTCGGGGTTCATTTGGCCTTTTTTATACATTAACTGGGTTTTCTAGGCATTTTATGTGCATAATGCAAATTTGAACTACAAGCACATGCTCCAATGCACTAAAGTTGGTTGAAAAATCACATGTGTGTCCTTGGGTGAATTTCTAGGTCCCATGCAAGAGATGGGAATGAATTTCAAACACCAGTGCACTGTTGATTGCCGGCAAAACGTTGAGATACCTGGTTTTTAAATTCTAGTAAATCCAAAACTTGTCTGAAGTTCATGAAACTTGGCATGCTATCATGGAGCGGCATCAGCATGCCATGGTGAAAATTTTGTCCCATTTGGGGCAGGTTTGGGTATAAGCTTCTCATAGACAAGAGCTTCTCACAACAAGCATGATGGTTTCGATAGGGAACGTACCACCTTTGGGGACGGGACGATATCCGTTGCCTCTTATTGCTTTCAAAAATTTTCTAGTGTCAACATAGAACAACAGGAGTGTTGTGTTCAATCTTGGAATTTTTCGGGGTTCGTTTGGCCTTTTTATACATTAACTGGGTTTTCTAGGCATTTTATGTGCATAATTCAAATTTGAACTACAAGCACATGCTCCAATGCACCAAAGTTGGTTGAAAAATCACATGTGTGTCCTTGGGTGAATTTCTAGGTCCCATGCAAGAGATGGGAATGAAATTCAAACACGATGGCACTGATGATTGCCGGCAAAATGTTGAGATGCCTGGATTTTAAATTCTGGTAAATCCAAAACTCGTCTGAAATTCATAAAACTTGGCATGCTATCATGGAGCGGCATCAACATGCCATGGTGAAAATTTTGTCCCATTTGGGGCAGGTTTGGGTATAAGCTTCTCACAAACCAGAGCTTCTCACAACAAGCATGATGGTTTCGATATGGAACGTACCACCTTTGGTGACGGGACGATATCCGTTGCCTCTTATTGCTTTCAAAAAAATTCTAGTGTCAACATAGAACAACAGGAGTGTTGTGTTCAATCTTGGAATTTTCCGGGGCTCGTTTGGCCTTTTTTTATACATTAACTGGGTTTTCTAGGCATTTATGTGCATAATTCAAATTTGAACTCCAGGCACATGCTCCAATGCACTAAATTTGGTTGAAAGATCACATGTCTGTCGTTGGGTGAATTTCTAGGTCCCATGCAAGAGATGGGAATGAAATTCAAACACTAGGGCACTGTTGATTGCCGGCAAAACGTTGAGATGCCTGGTTTTTAAATTCTAGTAAATCCAAAACTCTTATGAAATTTATGAAACTTGGCATCCTATCATGGAGCAGCATCAACATGCCGTGGTAAATTTTTTGCCCCATTTGGGGCAGGTTCAGGCACAAGCTTCTCACAAACCCGAGCTTCTCACAACAAGCATGATGGTTTCGATAGGGAACGTCCCACCTTTGGGGACGAAACGATATCCATTGCCTCTTATTGCTTCCAAAAATTTTCTAGTGTCAACATAGAATAAAAGGAGTGTTGTGTCAATCTTTATGATTTTTCGGGGTTCGTTTGGACATTTTTATGCATTAAATGGGTTTTCTAGGCATTTTATGTGCATAATTCAAATTTGAACTACAACCACATGCTCCAATGCACTAAGGTTGGTTGAAAAATCTAATCTGTGTCCTTGGGTGAATTTCTAGGTCCCATGCAAGAGATGGGAATTAAATTCAAACACCAGGGCACTGTTGATTGCCGGCAAAACGTTGAGATGCCTGGTTTTTAAATTCTAGTAAATCCAAAACTCGTCTGAAATTCATGAAACTTGGCATGCTATCATGGAGCGGCATCAACATGCCGTGTTAAAAAAATTGTCCCATTTTGGGCAGGTTCGGGTATATGCTTCTCACAAACCAGAGCTTCTCACAACAAGCATGATGGTTTTGGTAGGGAACGTCCCACCTTTGGGGATGAAACGATATCCATTGCCTCTTATTGCTTTCAAAAAATTTCTCATGTCAACATAGAACAACAGGAGAGTTGTGTCAATTTTTGGGATTTTTCGGGGTTCGTTTGGACATTTTTATGCATTAACTGAGTTTTCAATGCATTTATGTGCATAATTCAAATTTGAACTACATGCACATGCTCCAGTGCATATAAATTGGTTCAAAAATCAAATCTGTGTCCTTGGGTGCATCCTTAGGTCCCATGCAAGAAATGGGAATGAATTTCAAACACCAGGGCACCGTTGATTGCCGGCAAAACATTGAGATGCCTCGTTTTTAAATTCTAGTAAATCCAAAACTCGTCTGAAATTCATGAAACTTGGCATGCTTTCATGGAGCGGCATCAACATGTCGGGGTGAAATTTTTGTCCCGTTTGGGGCAAGTTTGGGTATATGCTTCTCACAACAAGCATCATGGTTTCGGTAGGGAACGTCCCACCTTTGGGGACGAAACGATATTCAGTTCCTCTTATTGCTTCCAAATTTTTTCTCATGACAACATAGAACAACAGGAGTGTTGTGCCAATTTTTGTGATTTTTTGGCGTTCTTTTGGGCATTTTTATGCATTAAATGAGTTTTCAATGCATTTATGTGCATAATTCAAATTTGTACTACATGCACATGCTCCAGTGCATATAAATTGGTTCAAAAATCAAATCTGTGTCCTTGGGTGCATGCTTAGGTCCCATGCAAGAAATGGGAATGAATTTCAAACACCAGGGCACCATTGATTGCCGAGAAAACATTGAGATGCCTGGTTTTTAAATTCTAGTAAATCCAAAACTCATTTGAAATTCATGAAACTTTGCATGCTATCATGGAATGGCACCCGACATGATGTGGTATTTTTCGTGTCCATTTTGAGAGAAGGCGCACTCAAATAATGACAGCCAACAAAGGCATTTTGAAAAAATAGCTGCCACTTTAATATCTCAAATGTTTGTATAATTCAAACCGTGTGCGTTCTATCAACCATTCACGTGACGCCACGTGTCTTGGTTTTAATGGCTGTAGGAGGTGCCGTGCGGACAGCTGCTTGATCTTGACTGAACGGGAGGCGTGTGAGCGTAGTCCGGTGCGCAGGATGACCGAGAGGCGTGCAAGTTGTCCTCCAATGCGCAGGCTCACTGGGAAGCGTGCGAGCTCTATGCTGCGCAGGCTCACTGGGAAGCGTGCGATCTATACGCTGCGCAGGCTCACTGGGAAGCGAGCCCTTTGACTTCCATGGCCGCCCGCGTTCCTCTCCATTAATGGCGCCCGAGCCGCTGTTTAATACGGGCGGCCTTACTTTTTGCCTCCCATTCCCCTCCCCCCCCCCCCCCCGCAGACCTCCATCGCCATGGCGCAGAATGATCATCTGCCACTAGTCTTCAAGTTTGGTGAGGTCGACTCCGAGCCGGAGGAGATAGAAAATAAGGAGGAATGGGGCCTCATGGACATGGCCCAGAACAAGCTGGCCGCGGTGGTTGCTGCCCCCGCTCCCGTCCCAGCTCCCATCCCCGCGCCCGCGCCAGCGACCATCCCCTTAGCATTGACGGACTGGTCGCCGAGCACTATCACAGAGCCGGAAGCCGTAGGCGTCAGCGAGGTCTCCGCGGACCCGCGCGAGCTTGTGTACATACTAGCACCAGTGCCCGTGGGCGCCCCTCCACCCACCGTGGCGCCGGCCCCCGTGCGTTTGGCTGCACCCGCCGCGCCCGTGCGCGCCCCTCCACCCACTGCGGCGCCGGTCCCCGTGCGTTTGGCTGCACCCGCCGCGCCCGTGCCCATGCGCCCCCCTCAGCGGCATGGGACGCTGCCGTCGACCGCTACCTCTCAGCGGCGCCAGTTGCCGTCCTCCCGTGCCCCGCCCGTCGATCGCACGACGACATGATGTTTGATTTACAAGTGAAGAACATTTTGTGCTACCTTGAAGACTTCAACAACGGCGTCCCAGCGGACGACAATGACAATGATGGCGCAGCACGGCGCCTCCACCGCCACCAGAAATAGTTTTTTGGGGTTTAATACTGTATCTCGAATTCCTGATCATATCAATATAAATTCGTAGTGTGACTGAATGAAAGATATGGTTTGAACGAACTTGCGTTTTTCTCTCTTAATGTACAGACTTATCAAATAATTTTCTTTTGAAAAAAATGTCAACGGTTTTTAAATATAAAATGCTCATCGCAAACGTTTTAGTTAGAACACCCGTATGCAAACCGACAGCTTCCCGAGGAAGCCAAGGGAAAATGTGCCGAGCAAGATTTCTGCATCCCTTCAACGCAAACAGTTGTTTTGCATTACCCGTGTGCAACCACGTACAAACAATTGGGTAAGATTTGCATATCTGTCATTTTGGGTATGTTGCCATTTCTCAAACTGGAAAGATTGACATTTGTTTATCTAGTAACATTGCCATTTGTCAACCTTGTAACACTGCGATTTGTCAAAATATGCAGCTACAAATCACTAGCACTATTTAATTTTTGCAACTAAAATCACTAGCACTGTTCATATGGACACCACTAGCAGGCGTGAGTTCATGGACGCATATGCAAATGTACCATTGATTACATACAACAAGTCATCAACCCACAATGACATCGAGGATACACGTTGGATTAGAGATCATTTCCAACAAAAAATTGTAGTAAAGTTTTTCTCACACAACAAATAACAAAGCGATGAAATGAACTTCAGCTCAACCACTCGTTGGTGTTGGAAACGCTTGCTTTGAACCAGAAGTGATTCTCTAGGAAGGGCCAGCTACTGTCAATCTCGAGACCAACGCAGGACTGATCATCGAGGCTAAAGCGGCCTATGTCAGGACCCATATTGGGACGGTAAGGAAGCATAGTAATGTCTAGGGTATAGATACCGTTGCTTCTCATAAATGGTAGTAACGTTGTGTCAACAGCAGCTGGATCGCCTTCCACCATCATTGGATAGTTTTGTCCAAGGAAGAGCGAGTTTCCTCCAAGACTTTCAATACTGAACCAGGGAGAAGGTGTTGGCGCTAGTACACTAGTATCCATCCCGAATACCCTGCAAAGGATGTTGGAATAGGTCCGGAGAGTGCGACCATACGAGATAACACCTGCTTCCTTAGTAACATCAGTAGTGCCCTGTATACAGATAAGAAGAGGTGACCCATCGGAATAAGTTGCTAGGCGCCACTGAGTATATGGGTCCTGCTCGTCCTCATGCTCGTGAATAAAATTTTCAAGTATAGGTGGTGGAATGTTCACATGACCTTGGAAACACAAGAAGGTTAATTAGTAAAGGGAAACTAGCTAACCCGCATGCATGTGGATGAAACAATTATAATTACGGTGGAAGACAAACGTACCGAAATCATAAGGATTCCATGCAAAAACAGTGCCACGAGTGGTGGCAGCAAACACAAGACCCTCGTATTGAATTGCATCACAGTACTTATCTATGTATAGAAACTGATTTTTGAGCAATATCCATCGAGTCGAACCATGAAGGACGGCAACAAGATTGTCGAAGATAGTGACAACATAAGCATTCCTATAACCCCAAGAGCGGTTGGTAACTCGACAAATTGCTATCTGCCGTAGACGACAGTCAGCATGATCGTATTTGAACTCACGTAGAATACCGGTGTACTCAACCTCTGGGCAGTCGTCTGAGATTTTTCGAAGTGGAAGCCGGTGACGAGTGTACACATTCCCAAGTTCCCACTCGCAGTTGTACCCAATATAAACAACCCAATCTCCATTTGCTCCTGCCCAAGCCTTGCCCTCAAGCGATGGCATCTTAACATCATACATATCATTATCAAGCGGCATCAACTTACACAAGGCGAGGCTTCCCTCGTCCCCGCGCCAGTCAGCAGGGTCATGGTGAAGAAGATAGGGGAGATCAAACCGCTCCTGGACCCTTGGGTTCTTTGTAATGCTGTTATTAGTTGAGTAGAGAATGGTCTTGAACGAACCTGCCATGCTAGCCGAGGTGATGACGTTGCACCGATCAATGAGTTCCTCCACCGCGTCATCATTCAGATCGGGGCAAGAATAACGGGGTCATTTCCGGCTCGTTCCCTCCATGGAGAAGACGATCAAACAATGGCAGAAGGAAGGGTGAAGGAAAATGGAGGAGGGAGGAAGAGCTAGCGTGTGACAGCAGTTCCAAATCGAGAGGGAAAGGCGAAGAGTCGGTGGACGGTTGCCACGGTACACGAAGAGGCACCTGGGGAGCGAACGGTTGCCACAGAGGTCACACACTGACGACAAGGGCCGAGTGAACCGCATGCAATCCCATCACACAACACACACATCTTGTTAAGTTGAACCGTTTTATGTTCTCTTGTGTCAATGCAAACAGTTCATCCGAGTGAACCGCATGCCATATATCACACACACCTTGATATGGCTGACCGTTTCTTTTGTGTTGCCTAATCACAAACAGTTCATCCAAGTGAACCGTATGCTGTATATCGCACACACCTTCATCTGGCTGCCCGTTTCTTTTGTGTTGCCTAATCACAAACAGTTCATCTGAGTGAACCGTATGCTGTGTATCACACACGCCTTCATCTGGCTGCCCGTTTCTTTTGTTCCTCCTCATCGCAAATAGTTAATTGAACTCAACTATATGCCCTTCATCGCACACGCAACTAAAATCTGAACCGTGTTTGATGCATCCTCCATCGCAAACGTTTTCACTTTTTTGACGGTTTTCATACACCACTATTTGCGATTATTGCATCGCACACAGTTTCTCGAAGTGTCTCTGATCGTAGTGTCGCGTTAGCAGCATCCTGCAGTAGTGAATCATGAGCTCTCAAGAGAAATTATTTTTCAGAATTTTTATGCTCGGCTTTCTCGTGATGATCAATCCATGCTTGATACTTCTTGTTGTAACATCCCAAATTTTCAATTTGGTATGTTATACATAGATCATCATTGCATATCATATTTTATTGCATTTTGACAAATCCTCGATAAATCCTAAGCAACTCAAGGACCCTCGGAGAGAGTTGGGGATTTTCTCGAATTTTCATATTTGATTTTCATCAAATTATAAAACGAGGATTTTGGTTTTAATTATTTTCTCTCCGGAAAAATATTTCATTTTAAAAATAAACGAGAGGAGAAAATATGACTTCTCCAAAACAATTGAAATACTGGAGGAAAAGTGTTAAAATCATTTATTGGATTTTATTCGGATTTTATTTGCAATTTTATTTGCATTAAAAAAATATTGCATGTTTTCAAAATTTCTTTTGTGTCAAAAAAATGTTCACCCTATTCTAGATTTTCTAACTAGACGGGGAAAATTTGTTTTATCTTTTTTGGACTTTTATTTATTTTTCTACGAATTATTTTCCGCGGAACGTTTTAAAAAAAAACTGCGCTGCGCCCAACTGGGCCGAGCCCAGCCGAGCCAGGCCGCCGGCCCACGCCGTCGTCTCCTCTCCTCGCACGACGCCCCACCGCCGCGCCGTGTCCATGGCGGACACGGGAGCCGCCCCCGCCCGGCTTGTCCCACCTCCAAGTCGCCGGACCCCCCTCCTATATATATAGCCCCCCTCCTCTCACCCCACCCCGCCGCCGCCGCATCGCACCCGCCGCCGCCCGCACCGAAGCCTGCGCCGCCGCCGCCGCTCGCCGAGCCGCCGCCCTCGCCCCGAGCTGCCCGACCCCGCCGCCCCTCGCCCCGAGCCGCCGGAGCCCCGCCGGAGCACGCCCTCGACGAGGTAGCCGCACCTCGCCTCGTTGCCGGTTTTGTTTAAAAAAAACCGTTCGTTTAAAAAAACCCTAGACCGGTTTTTTCGGTTTTTTTATTTTGTGAGCGTTCACCGACTCGTTCGTTTTAACGAACGCGTTCGTCGGTTTTTCTCTGTTAACGAACATCCGTTCTTTAACCGTTCGTCCGTTTTTCTTTTTCATCGGATTTTTCTGCGATTACCTCAGATCTTGATTTCTGATCGAATCTTCGTTTTTGTTTAACTTTTCGCTCGTTTATCGGAATCAGGCGATTCAAGCGCCTAGAGTTTCGTCTCGAAATTCTCTTTCCGTTTAACCTACTCAAACAAGTTTTTGCTACTGTAAAATTTGACCTAGATCCAGATTAGTAAACGAAGTTTGTTTCTTTCGCCGTTTGACTTTCGTTGCTTCGTTCGAGTTGATTCTTTTTGCAAACCGGAGTTCTTAAGTTGAACTTTCTGGTTGGATCTTTCATTCGAGTTTTACCTGTGCATTAGATGAGTACTGATTGTCCGCTTGTTTGTTTGCGATAGAGTACCCGGAGTGTGCCACTTGTTACTTCGAATCGCTAGGTTTTGCGGATCATCAGCAAGGCAAGTAACACTTTGATCATATACCTTTCATACCCAGTTTTTATTGCATTAGATCTATTCCTCAAACACTTGCATGATTAGGATCTAATTAAATTGTGGGTATTGGGAAGTAGTTGAGGTAGTACCTACTACCTGTTTTGTTTATCAAACCCTTGGGAGTTACTTCTATGTTGCTATTATATTGCCATGCTATGCTCGTAGACGTGGATTGGGTTTGAGAGATATTCATGACAGATGTGAGATTGTTAATTAATGGTTTACTTAAGGTGGCAACTAAAACTCACATCTGGGTGGATTGAGGTACCTGGGTATTCCAGGATTGCCTGTTTTTCTTTTGGACCGCCACCCAGGTTCAAAGGGATCATAAGATTATTCATGCTAGAAACTTCCGTGTGCAGCCGCAAGCTATTATGGGCTCTAGCATATTTGACTAAGTTGTGTGAACTCTTACAGTGGTAGACTAGCAGATGTAGGGGAAAGTAGGTGTAACGGTCTACCCATTCGTAAGGTGCAAACACTTCTGAAAGACCGTGTCTCGGTCATCCGTTACTCAAACACCATGTAGTGCGAGTAATCCAACGGAGGAGATCGAGTCTTGTGGGGAAAAGTGCACAAACATCTGCAGAGTGTACAAACTAATCATGGTTAGCCATGTCCCCGGTTATGGACAGTTTGAGTATCTAGTACTTGGATTATCATGTGAATCTCATCACCATGTTACTTTTAATTAATTTTTTTGGGTTAATGATGAATTTTTAATTGGGATTGAGATGCTGTCAACCATCTCAATGTTCACAACCACCATGATAGTTAAATAAAATTTATTCCTTTGAAGTAGGGAAAAATTGGCTTTTCGCAAAACTGTAACCATAGAGCTTTCCACCAGCCATATATGCATGTAGTATAGCAGTATTATGTTCATTATTCTCTATGTGTTACTTTGCCAGCATATTCTATGTGCTGACCCGTTTTCGGGCTGCAACGTTTCATGTTGCAGACTTTTCAGACGACGAGTAAGGTGCCTTAGGTCGTGGTCTTATACTCAGTGATGCCGCTGGAGTTGATGGACTCACTTATCTTCCAAGTCTTCCGCTGTTATCGTTTTTAGATGGCCTTAAGCCATATTTATCATACTTAATCTCTTTGGAGATATTCGATGTAATAAGTGTGTGATTGCTACTCTGTTATAAATCCTCCATTTGTACTGTGTGTGTCAGCATTACTGATCCAGGGATGACACTGGTGCACAGCAGCACAGACCATTTGAGGTCTGGTCGCTACAAAGGTGGTATCAGAGCACACGCTGACTGTAGGACACGACCACTAAGCTTAAGCCCTAGAAAGCTTCTCTCTTCTCATTTTTGACTCCTCTCCTTTTTCTACTCTTTTAGGAATGGCGGATACAAGGAGCAAGTTCATGCAACCAGATGAAGACACGCTGTTTGGTCGACACTTGAAGGAAGTCACCAAGTACTTGAACATAGGAATACCAAGCATCACCGGAACCTAAAACGCCACATTACCTGAAGAGGAGAGCTGGAAGATTCAAGTTCACATTCCAGGAAGGACGTTTGTGCCAGTTACTGAACCTATAAGATTAGTTTTTGAAGCACCCACCTGGAGTTTAGGGAAGAGCATGGCCGCACACATCGCCATGGGACGCATTGGAGAAGTCTACTACCAGGAGCTTAAGGATAAAATTTATCAGATTTGTGGACGCCGAGACGCGCAATGGGAGCTGATCAGAACCAAGAAGGATGGATCAATTGCAGCTTTCATCCAGGAGCAAAACCAACATATTCGTCGCCAGGAGAACCAGATGTGCACGGACAAGGAAGAACTGAAGAAAGCATTAACCAAGATCAAGGAGCTCCAAGAAGAACTCAAGGCTACACGCGAGGATTATATGGAGGAAATCATCACACTGGTAGGGAAGAATGACGACCTGGAGAAGAAGATTGGAGTATTCATGGGAAATCCAGTGCCAAAAGCAGAAGTTGACGAATGCACTTGTCCGGATAACTACATCATCATCGACGACACCGACTCGGAACCAAGTGAAGATGACTTTGTTGATGAAGCTGGAGCAGACATCATGGAGTCTTCAACGGATTAGAATTTTATTAGACCACCATATCAGTAGTAGTTTTCCTCCATTTAATAGTATAGATCAAGCACTTTGTAACGCTAGTTAGATCGATTGTTATGCCTTGTTTGAATTGATTGAGTGATATTGATTGAATTTGTCTCATGAGCATATGGGTAGTGTTTTCTCTCTAGACCTCATTCTATTCTTAACTCTCATCTTTTCTAACCTATCAGATGCCTCCGAGACGCGACCCCGGATTTGTTTTCCCACCAGAGATCACCCAGTTGATTCAGCAACAGAATGCCCTAATGCAAGTGTTAGTGCAGAACCAAGGCAACAACAACAACAACAACAACCCACCGCCACCACCACCTGTTGATCACTTAGCCCGTTTCTTAAGGCTAAACCCGCCGGTGTTTTCCAGTAGCACCGAGCCGATTGTTGCAGATGATTGGCTCCGCAAAGTTGGAAGGGAGTTGACCACTGCAGGATGCACAGATGCGGAAAGAGTGCATTTTGCCGCACATCAGCTTGATGGACCCGCAACATCATGGTGGGAGAATTATACAGCCACGCACCCTATTGACACTGTCACATGGGACCAGTTTCAGCAAGCTTTCCGTACAGCTCATGTTTCAGCAGGAGCTATGGCTATGAAGAAGCGTGAGTTTCGCAACCTACGCCAAGGAGGACGCACCGTAGGCCAGTATGTGGAGGATTTCAGTAAGTTAGCACGTTATGCACCAGATGACGTTGCTACAGATGCTGCCAAGCAGGAGAAATTTTTGGAAGGACTGAATGATGAGCTGAGTATGCAGTTGATGGTAGCAACCTTCAACAAGTACCAGGAGCTGGTAGATAGAGCGCTCATGATTGAAGGGAAGCAGCAGCAGATTGAAAACCGTAAGAGGAAGTATGGACAAGGGAAGTATAACTCAGGAGCTCAACAGAAGCCTCGTTTTGCCCCGAAACCGGGAGGACAGTTTCAGCATACCCATGGAGGAGGTAGTTCGCACAACCATAATGGCTCTAAAAATGGTAATGGGAATGGAGGAAGCAACGGACAGAACCGCACCAACCCATCTACCCCAGCCAAGAGGGACCTGAGCCAAGTCACTTGCTTTAAGTGCCAGAAGACTGGACATTATGCCAATGAATGTCCTGAAGCCCAAAATGGAAATGGCAATGGAAGCTCTGGGAAGAAGCCGAACCCGTTCAACAAAGGACATGTGAACCACGTGAGCGTGGAGGAGGTTGAAGCTCAGCCTGATGCAGTAATAGGTAAGTTTTTGGTTAAGTCATTTACTGCAACCGTTCTTTTCGATACTGGTGCATCGGATTCATACATATCAAGGGGATCTGTGAATAAGTTCAAGCTGTCTACCAAAGTTCTCAGAACCCCTATGTTAGTAACCTCACCAGGAGCAGAGTATATGGCCAGCCAAGGATGTTTTCAGATACCATTGGCCATTGGTAGGCATGTTTTCCCCTCAGACCTCATAGTTTTGGAGTCGCAAGGTTTGGATGTGATTTTGGGAATGGATTGGCTATCGTTGTATGGAGGAAACATCGATTGTGCCAGCAAGACGATTTTGCTTACCACCCCGGAAGGAAAAAGGATCAAGTATGTATCCCGGCATATGCCGAAGAGGACTCAAGTAAATTCCTTATCAGGAGTTGTACAGGAGGAAGTACCAGTGGTGAAGGATTATCCGGATGTATTTCCAGAAGAGTTGCCAGGCATGCCACCAGATAGAGACATTGAGTTCTTGATTGAACTTTTGCCAGGCACCGGGCCAATATCTAAGAGACCGTACAGGATGCCTGCAAAAGATTTGGAGGAAATTAAGAAGCAGATCAAGGAGTTACTGGATAAAGGCTATATTCGCCCAAGTTCGTCACCTTGGGGATCACCAGTACTTCTAGTGGAGAAGAAAGATGGATCGCTGACGATGGTTGTTGATTACCGTGGATTGAATGAAGTGACCATCAAAAACAAGTACCCACTGCCGATGATCAATGATTGTTTGACCGCCTACAAGGAGCTAAAGTATTTTCCAAGATCGATCTACGATTAGGATACCATCAGTTAAAGATTCGAGAGCAGGATATACCAAAGACGGCTTTTACCACCAGATATGGATTGTATGAGTATACTGTTATGTCATTTGGTCTGACTAACGCACCTGCCTATTTTATGAACCTGATGAACAAAGTGTTTATGGAATTTCTGGATAAGTTCGTCGTGGTGTTCATTGATGATATTTTAGTCTTTTCCAAGAATGAGGAAGAGCATGAGGAGCATTTACGATTGGTACTTGAGAAGCTCAGAGAACATCAGTTATATGCCAAGTTCAGCAAATGTGAATTTTGGCTGAAGGAAGTTGGATTCCTTCGACATGTTATTTCTGGAGAAGGAATAGCAGTAGACCCTGCCAAGGTTCACACAGTGACAAGTTGGGAATCACCCACGACAGTTGGAGAAATCCGGAGTTTTCTTGGACTTGCAGGATACTACCGGAGATTCATCGAGAATTTCTCGAAGATTGCTAAGCCCATGACTGAGCTATTGAAGGACACCAAATTCAATTGGACTGAGGAATGTGAAGCTAGTTTCCAAGAGTTGAAGGAACGATTGGTTACATCACCAGTGTTGATTCTGCTAGATCAACGCAATGATTATGAAGTTTATTGCGACGCTTCTCGTCGAGGACTTGGAGCAGTGCTTATGCAGGAAGGAAGAGTTGTGTCATATGCTTCACGACAACTTAAACCCCATGAGAAGAATTATGCTACGCATGATTTGGAGTTAGCAGCCGTGGTGCATGCATTGAAGACATGGAGACATTTTCTCATCGGAAACCATTGTGCGGTGTATACAGATCACAAGAGTTTGAAATATATTTTCACGCAGAAGGAGTTAAATCTCAGACAAAGGAGATGGTTGGAGCTCATAAAGGACTATGATATGAGATTGCATTATCACCCAGGAAAGGCTAACGTAGTAGCAGACGCGTTGAGCTGCAAGAGTCATGTCAACACCCTCATGACAGGAGAGTTACCTCAGGAGTTAGCCGAGGACCTTCGCGAGCTATGTTTGGAGATAGTCCCAAAAGGCTATCTAGCGACATTGGAGATTCGTTCTACCTTGATGGAAAGGATCAGAGAAGCTCAGAGGACAGACAAGGAGATTGAAGAGATAAAGGAGAAGATGAGCAAAGGAAAAGCCAAGGGATTTCGTGAGGATGAGCACGATACCTTATGGTTTGAGGACCGCGTATATGTGCCAAATGATCCGGAGATCAGGAAGTTGATTTTGCAAGAAGCCCATGATTCACCGTACTCGATTCACCCAGGGAATACCAAGATGTATTTGGATCTGAAGAATACTTTCTGGTGGACCGGAATGAAGAAGGATATTGCTGAGTATGTAGCTGTTTGTGATGTATGTCAGAGAGTGAAGGCAGAGCATCAGAAGCCAGCAGGATTGCTACAACCATTGCCGATACCCGAATGGAAGTGGGATAAAATAGGCATGGATTTTATCACGGGATTACCCAGGACTCGTTCAGGCTATGACTCAATATGGGTTGTAGTCGACCGTTTGACGAAAGTGGCTCATTTCATTCCAGTGAAGACCACTTACACCAGTGCTAAGTTGGCAAAGATATACACGACCAGGATCGTATGTTTGCATGGAGTTCCGAGGACCATTGTATCAGACAGAGGAACCCAATTTACCTCGAAGTTTTGGAAGCAGTTACATGAAACATTGGGAACCAGGCTAGAATTTAGTACAGCCTTTCACCCACAGACAGATGGACAGACCGAGAGAGTCAACCAGATTTTGGAGGACATGTTGAGAGCTTGTGCACTAGATTATGTATCTACTTGGGACGACAATTTGCCATATGCAGAGTTTTCCTACAACAACAGTTATCAAACCAGTTTGAAGATGGCCCCTTTCGAAGCTTTGTACGGAAGGAGCTGTAGAACACCGTTGTTATGGGACGAAGTTGGAGACCGTCAGTTGTTTGGACCAGATTTGATTAAGGAGTCTGAACAGAAAGTGAGGTTGATTCGCGATAGGCTCAAGGTAGCCCAGTCCAGGCAGAAGAGTTATGTTGATTCTAAACAAAAGGAGACAGTTCACGAAGTCGGAGACCGAGTTTATCTTCGAGTATCACCACTTCGAGGAGTGAAGTGCTTTGGAGTTAAGGGAAAGTTAGCGCCTCGTTTTATCGGACCATACAGAGTTTTGGAACGTATGGGAGAAGTTGCCTACAAGCTGGAATTGCCCGAAGGATTGTCTAGAGTTCATGATGTATTTCACGTCTCCCAGTTGAAGAAGTGCCACGCAGAGATGGCTGAGATACCACTGAGAGATACTGTGCCACTGGAAGCGATTCAGCTAGAAAGTGATTTGACCTATGAGGAGAAACCAGTTAAGATTCTTGAGTATGCCAGCCGAGTTACCCGTAGTAAGGTTATCAAGTTTTGCAAAGTCCAGTGGAGTCACCACACGGAAGATTAAGCCACCTGGGAGCGAGAGGAAGATCTACGGAAGGACCACTCCCACCTGTTTTCTAGCCAACCCGAATCTCGAGGGCGAGATTCATCTTAAGGGGGGTAGGTTTGTAACATCCCAAATTTTCAATTTGGTATGTTATACATAGATCATCATTGCATATCATATTTTATTGCATTTTGACAAATCCTCGATAAATCCTAAGCAACTCAAGGACCCTCGGAGAGAGTTGGGGATTTTCTCGAATTTTCATATTTCATTTTCATCAAATTATAAAACGAGAATTTTGGTTTTAATTATTTTCTCTCCGGAAAAATATTTCATTTTAAAAATAAACGAGAGGAGAAAACATGACTTCTCCAAAACAATTGAAATACTGGAGGAAAAGTGTTAAAATCATTTATTGGATTTTATTCGGATTTTATTTGCAATTTTATTTGCATTAAAAAAATATTGCATGTTTTCAAAATTTATTTTGTGTCAAAAAAATGTTCACCCTATTCTAGATTTTCTAACTAGACGGGGAAAATTTGTTTTATCTTTTTTGGACTTTTATTTATTTTTCTACGAATTATTTTCCGCGTAATGTTTAAAAAAAAAACTGCGCTGCTCCCGACTGGGCCGAGCCCAGCCGAGCCAGGCCGCCGGCCCACGCCGTCGTCTCCTCTCCTCGCACGACGCCCCGCCGCCGCGCCGTGTCCATGGCGGACACGGGAGCCGCCCCCGCCCGGCTTGCCCCTCCTCCAAGTCGCCGGAACCCCCCCTCCTATATATATAGCCCCCCCTCCTCTCACCCCACCCCGCCGCCGCCGCATCGCACCCGCCGCCGCTTTGTGCCGCCGCCGCCGCTCGCCGAGCCGCCACTGGAGCCCCGCCCCTCGCCCCGAGCCGCCCGACCCCGCCGCCCCGAGCCGCCGGAGCCCCGCCGGAGCACGCCCCCGACGAGGTAGCCGCACCTCGCCTCGTTGCCGGTTTTGTTTTAAAAAAACCGTTCGTTTAAAAAAAACCCTAGATCGGTTTTTTTCGGTTTTGTTATTTTGTGAGCGTTCACCGACTCGTTCGTTTTAACGAACGCGTTCGTCGGTTTTTCTCTGTTAACGAACGTCCGTTCTTTAACCGTTCGTCCGTTTTTCTTTTTCATCGGATTTTTCTGCGATTATCTCAGATCTCGATTTCTGATCGAATCTTCGTTTTTGTTTAACTTTTCGCTCGTTTATCGGAATCAGGCGATTCAAACGCCTAGAGTTTCGTCTCGAAATTCTATTTCCGTTTAACCTACTCAAACAATTTTTTGCTACTGTAAAATTTGACCTAGATCCAGATTAGTAAACGAAGTTTGTTTCTTTCGCCGTTTGACTTTCGTTGCTTCGTTCGAGTTGATTCTTTTTGCAAACCGGAGTTCTTAAGTTGAACTTTCTGGTTGGATCTTTCATTCGAGTTTTACCTGTGCATTAGATGAGTACTGATTGTCTGCTTGTTTGTTTGCGGTAGAGTACCCGGAGTGTGCCGCTTGTTACTTCGAATCGCTAGGTTTTGCGGATCATCAGCAAGGCAAGTAACACTTTGATCATATACCTTTCATACCCAGTTTTTTATTGCATTAGATCTATTCCTCAAACACTTGCATGATTAGGATCTAATTAAATTGTGGGTATTGGGAAGTAGTTGAGGTAGTACCTATTACCTGTTTTGTTTATCAAACCCTTGGGAGTTACTTCTACGTTGCTATTATATTGCCATGCTATGCTCGTAGACGTGGATTGGGTTTCAGAGATATTCATGATAGATGTGAGATTGTTAATTAATGGTTTACTTAAGGTGGCAACTAAAACTCACATCTGGGTGGATTGAGGTACCTGAGTATTCCAGGATTGCCTATTTTTCTTTTGGACCGCCACCCAGGTTCAAAGGGATCATAAGATTATTCATGCTAGAAACTTCCGTGTGCAGCCGCAAGCTATTATGGGCTCTAGCATAGTTGACTAAGTTGTGTGAACTCTTACAGTGGTAGACTAGCAGATGTAGGGGAAAGTAGGTGTAACGGTCTACCCATTCGTAAGGTGCAAACACTTCTGAAAGACTATGTCTCGGTCATCCGTTACTCAAACACCATGTAGTGCGAGTAATCCAACGGAGGAGATCGAGTCTTGTGGGGAAAAGTGCACAAACCTCTACAGAGTGTACAAACTAATCATGGTTAGCCGTGTCCCCGGTTATGGACAGTTTGAGTATCTAGTACTTGGATTATCATGTGAATCTCATCACCATGTTGCTTTTAATTAATTTTGTTGGGTTAATGATGACTTTTTAATTGGGATTGAGATGCTGTCAACCATCTCAATGTTCACAACCACCATGATAGTTAAATAAAATTTATTCCTTTGAAGTAGGGAAAAATTGGCCTTTCGCAAAACTGTAACCATAGAGCTTTCCACCAGCCATATATGCATGTAGTATAGCAGTATTATGTTCATTATTCTCTATGTGTTACTTCGCCAGCATATTCTATGTGCTGACCCGTTTTCGGGCTGCAACGTTTCATGTTGCAGACTTTTCAGACGACGAGTAAGGTGCCTTAGGTCGTGGTCTTATACTCAGTGATGCCGCTGGAGTTGATGGACTCACTTATCTTCCAAGTCTTCCGCTGTTATCGTTTTTAGATGGCCTTAAGCCATATTTATCATACTTAATCTCTTTGGAGATATTCGATGTATTAAGTGTGTGATTGCTACTCTGTTATAAATCCTCCATTTGTACTGTGCGTGTCAGCATTACTGATCCAGGGATGACACTGGTGCACAGCAGCACAGACCATTTGAGGTCTGGTCGCTACACTTGTACTGGTTCCTTTATGAAGAAGACTATTGAATTCCGGTGGGATCTTTTGGAAAGAATTAAATGCAACTCTGAAGATTGGGAACTCGGTGAAGGTAAAGAGTCAGGTATTAAACTTATGGATGATTGTGTTCAATCTTTTATGGGTACCGATGCTTTTCAAAAGTTTAGCACTAAATATGGACTTGACTCTGAGATAGTAGCCTCCTTTCGTGAATCATTTTCTACTCATGTTGATCTCCCTAAAGAGAAGTGGTTTAAATATCACCCACCTATTAAAGAAGAAATTAGAGAATAGGTACCTGTTAAAGAAGAAACTATACTTTACAATGTCAATCCAGTTGTTCCTATTGCTTATATTGAGAAACCACCTTTCCATGTTAGGATAAAGGAACATGCTAAAGTTTCAACTATAGTCAACAAAAGCTATATTAGAACACCTAAACCTGATGAACAAATTAAAGTAGAACCTAGTATTGCTATGGTTAAGGATCTCTTGGAAGAAAATGTAGATGGGCATGTTATTTACTTCTACGAAGAAGCTGCTAGAATTGCCAAACCTGATAAAAAGGATAAACATAGACCTGTTGTTGGGATGCCCATTGTCTCAGTTAAAATAGGAGATTACTGTTATCATGGTTTATGTGACATAGGTGCTAGCGTGAGTGTGATTCCTTATTCCTTATATCAATAAATTATGAATGACATAGCACCCGCAGAGATAGTAGACATAGATGTTACTATTAAACTTGCTAATAGAGATACCATATCACCAATTGGGATTGTTAGAGATGTTGAAGTCTTGTGTGGGAAAATAAAATACCCTACTGATTTTCTTGTTCTTGGTTCCCCACAAGACGACTTCTGTCCCATTATCTTTGGTAGACCTTTCTTGAACATCGTTAATGCTAGAATAGATTGTGAAAAACAAACTGTCGATGTTAGTTTTGGTGATGAGTCTCATGACTTTAATTTTTCCCTGTTTAGTAGAAAGCTTCATGAAAAAGAATTGCCTAGTGAAGATGAAATAATTGGTCTTGCTTCTATTGATGTACCACCTGTTGATCCTTTAGAACAATATTTGCTACACCATGAAAATGATTTACATATGCATGAAAGAAATGAGATAGATAAGATTTTCTTTGAACTACGTCCTCGGCTTAAACACAATTTGCCTATTGAAACTCTAGGAGGTCCTCCTCCACCTAAAGGTGATCCTGTGTTTGAATTAAAACAATTGCCAGACACTTTGAAATATGCTTATCTTGACGAAAAGAAGATATATCATATTATTATTAGTGCTAACCTTTCAGAACATGAAGAAAAAAGATTATTGAAAGTTCTAAGGAAGCATCGAGCTTCTATTGGATACACTCTTGATGATTTAAAGGGCATTAGTCCCACTGTATGTCAGCACAAAATTAATATGGAACCTGATGCTAAACCCGTTGTTGATCATCAACGTCGGTTAAATCCAAAAATGAAGGAAGTGGTAAGAACAGAAATGTTAAAACTTCTGGAGGCAGGTATAATGTATCCTATAGCTGATAGTAGATGGGTAGGTCTTGTTCATTGTGTCCCTAAGAAAGGAGGTATTACTATTGTTCCTAATGATAAGAATGAACTTATTCCACAAAGAATTGTTACAGGCTATATAATGAGTAGGATCGAAAGTATGTCTTGAGAGGGGGTGATCAAACTACTTGACCAAATAAAAATCTAGCCTTTTCCCAATTTTAAGTCTTGGCAGATTTTAGCAACTTAGCACTTGTCAAGTAAACAACCTACACATGCAAGTCTAAGAGTATAGCAGCGGAATGTAAAACATTGCACATGAAGGTAAAGGGAGGAGTTTGGAGGGAGCAAACGCAATGTAGACACGGAGATTTTTGGCGTGGTTTCGATAGGTGGTGCTATCGTACATCCACGTTGATGGAGACTTCAACCCACAAAGGGTAACGGTTGCGCGAGTCCACGGAGGGCTCCACCCACGAAGGGTCTACGAAGAAGCAACCTTGTCTATCCCACCATGGCCATCGCCCACGAAGGACTTGCCTCACTAGGGTAGATCTTCACGAAGTAGGCGATCTCCTTGCCCGTACAAACTCCTTGGTTCAACTCCACAATCTTGACGGAGGCTCCCAAGTGACACCTAACCAATCTAGGAGACACCACTCTCCAAAAGGTAATAGATGGTGTGTTGATGATGAAATCCTTGCTCTTGTGCTTCAAATGATAGGCTCCCCAACACTCAACTCTCTCTCACAGATTTGGATTTGGTGGAAAGATGATTTGAGTGGAAAGCAAATTGGAGAAGGCTAGAGATCAAGATTCATATGGTTGGAATGGAATATCTTGACCTCAACACATGAGTAGGTGGTTCTCTCTCAGAAAATGTATGATGGAAGTGTAGGCATGTTCTGATGGCTCTCTCCACGAATGAAGAGTGGGTGCAGGGGTATATATAGCCTCCACACAAAATCTAACCGTTACACACAAATCACCAAACTCGGTGGGACCGAATCATGAAACTCGGTTAGACCGATTTAGTTCAAAATGTGAATGTTAGGCTTTTCGGTGGGACCGACATGTCAATTCGGTGGGACCGATTTCATTAGGGTTAGGGAATAACGTAATCTCGATGAGACCAATTACACAAACTCGGTGGGACCGATTTTGGTAATAAGCTAACCAGAGAGTTGGTCAGGCAAACTCGGTGGGACCGATTCGCTCATCTCGGTTAGACCGAAATGTTACGAAAGGGAAACAAAGAGTTTTCATTGTGAACTCGGTTGGACCGAAACGTTACGAAGGGAAACAGAGAGTTTGCAATCCCATCTCGGTGAGACCGAGATCCCTATTGGTAAGAGTGAAATGACTAGGGTTTTGTGGCAGTGGCTATGTCAGATGAACTCGGTGGCGCCGGATAGAAAGTTTCGGTGGGGCCGAGTTTGACTTTTGGTTTGGGACATATGTGGATATGAGAAAGTAGTCGAGGGTTTTTGGAGCATATCACTAAGCATTTTGAGCAAGCAAGCCATTAAGCAACACCTCATCCCCTTTTAATAGTATTGGCTTTTCCTATGGACTCAATGTGATCTTGGATCACTAAAAGTAAAGTGTAGAGTGTTGAGTTTTAGAGCTTGAGCCAATCTTTTGTCCTTAGCATTTTGAGGGGTCCACATTTCTAATCCATGCCATGCCAATCATTGAGCTTTCCTGAAATATTTATCTTGAAATAGTATTAGCTCAATGAGCTATATGTTGTTAGGAATTACCAAAACCACCCAGGGATAGTTGCACTTTCATAATGGTAATTGATTTTAGAAAATTAAACAAAGCAACTAGAAAAGATCATTACCCTTTGCCTTTTATTGATCAAATGCTAGAAAGATTATCTAAGCACACACATTTTTGCTTCCTTGATGGATATTCTGGTTTTTCGCAAATACATGTTTCTCAACCTAATCAAGAAAAGACCACTTGTACTTGTCCCTTCAGAACTTATGCTTATAGACGTATGCCTTTCTGTTTATGCAATGCACCTGCTACCTTTCAAAGATGTATGACAGTTATATTCTCTAACTTTTTGGAAAAGATTGTTGAGGTTTTCATGGATGATTTCTCTATTTATGCGAAGTATTTTGATGATTTTTTAAGCAATCTTGATCGAGTTTTGCAGAGATGTGAACAAACAAATCTTGTCTTGAATTGGGAGAAGTGCCACTTTATGGTTAATGAAGGTATTGTCTTGGTCCATAAAATTTCTGAAAGAGGTATTGAAGTGGACAAATCTAAGGTTGATGCAATTAACAAAATGCCATGTCCTAAAGATATCAAAGGTATTCGTAGTTTCTATGTCATGCTAGTTTCTATAGGAGATTTATCAAAGACTTTTCTAAAATTTCTAGGCCTCTTACGAATCATTTGCAAAAGAATATTCCTTTTGTTTTTTATGATGATTGTTTAGAAGCCTTTGGAACACTCAAGAAAGCCTTAATTTCTGCACCTATTGTTCAACCACCTAATTGCAACTTGCCTTTTGAAATTATGTGTGATGCTAGTGATTATGCTGTTGGTGCTGTTCTAGGACAAAGAGTTGATAAGAAACTGAATGTTATTCATTATGCTAGTCAAACTCTAGACAGTGCTCAACGAAATTATGCTACTACTAAAAAAGAATTCTTAGAAGTGGTGTTAGCTTGTGATAAATTTAGACCATACATTGTTGGTTCAAAAGTAATTGTTCACTCTGATCATGCTGCTATTGAATATCTTATGGAAAATAAAGATGCTAAACCTAGACTTATTCGATGGGTTCTCTTGCTACAAGAATTTGATTTACATATCATTGATAGAAAAGGAGCTGAGAACCCTGTAGCGGATAACTTGTCTAGGCTTGAAAATGTGCCTGATGACCCACTACCTATTGATGATAGTTTTCATGATGAGCAGTTAGCTGCAATAAATGTTGCTCATAACACTCCTTGGTATGTTTACTATGCTAATTACATCGTTGCTAAATATTTACCACCTAGCTTTACAAACGAACAAAAGAAAAAATTCTTCTATCATTTAAGACATTACTTTTGGGATGACCCACATCTTCATAAAGGAGTAGATGATATTATTAGACGTTGTGTACCGGAGCATGAACAAGGACAAATCCTACGGAAATGTCACTCCGGAGCTTATGGAGGACATCATGCTGGAGATAGAACTGCTCACAAGGTATTGCAATCTGGATTTTATTAGCCTACTCTATTCAAGGATGCCCGTAAGTTCATCTTATCTTGTGATGAATGCCAAAGAATAGGTAATATCGGTAAGGTCAAGAAATGCCTATGAATTATTCACTTGCTATCTAACCATTTGATGTTGGGGATTTGATTACATGGGACCTTTTCCTTGCTCTAATGGGTATACACATATTATGGTTGCTGTTGATTATGTTACTAAATGGGTAGAAGCTATTCCAGCCAGTAGTGCTGATCACAACACCTCTATTAAAATGCTTAAGGAAGTTATTTTCCCAAGGTTTGGAGTCCCTAGATATTTAATGACTGATGGTGGTTCACACTTTATTCATGGTGCTTTCCGTAAAATGCTTGCCAAGTATGATGTTAACCATATAATTGCATCATCTTATCATCCTCAGTCTAGTGGTCAAGTTGAACTTAGCAATAGAGAAAAAAATTAATCTTATAAAAGACTGTCAATAGGTCCAGGAAGAATTGGTCTAAGAAATTAGATGATGCACTTTGGGCTTATAGAACAGCACACAAAAATCCTTTGGGTATGTCTCCTTATAAAATGGTTTATGGAAAATCTTGTCATTTTCCTCTAGAGTTAGAACATAAAGCATATTGGGCAATCAAAGAGCTCAACTATGATTTCAAACTTACTTGTAAAAAGAGGTTATTTGATATTAGCTCATTAGATGAATGGAGAACCCAAGCTTATGAAAATGCTAAGTTGTTTAAACAAAAAGTTAAAAGATGGCATGATAAAAGAATTCAAAAGTGTGAGTTTAAAGTTGGAGAATATGTTCTTTTGTACAACTCTCGTTTCAGATTCTTTGCAGGAAAACTCCTCTCAAAATGGGAAGGCCCCTATGTCATCGAGTAGGTTTATCGTTCTGGAGCTATCAAAATAAATAATGCCAAAGGTACTAACCCAAAGGTTGTTAACAGGCAACGAATAAAACATTATATCTCAGGTACGCCCATTAATGTTGAAAGTAATATTATCCAAACTTTGACACCGGAAGAACACATAAAAGAGTCCTTCCGGAACACTCCAGAATCGTGAAAATAAGGAGGTACATGATACGGTAAGTAAACGGACTCCGAAAAATTTGCAAAAATATTTTTTGTCAGTTTTGGAATATTTAGAAAAATAGGAAAATAGGAAACTTCTAGGAAACGTACCCTGGTGGGCACAAGACTCCAGAGCGCGCCTGGCAGCCAAGCGCGCCCAGGTAGGTTGTGCCCACCTGGGGTACCTTCTGTACTCCGTTTTTCTACAGCTTGCTTGTTTCCCAAGATAAAAAATCTTTATATACCCCCCGAACCTGTTGACCACCGTATTGCGGAGAAATCTTCTATTCCGTTTTCTTGCTATTTTTAGTCTGATCTATTAAGCAAAGCATCATGTCTTCTTCCCCCTCCAACAACGGAGAACAAGAAGAAGGGGTGTTTCAGGAGGATCTAAGGAGAGAGGAAGCTGAAGAAGTTGCTATGGAGGAAGAAGAGGAAAATCCTCTTGGGGTTCACTCTCCGGCTTTCGAGAGAGGAACATTGGCTAGCATCTCCACTCATCTGAATCCTCATCAAGCTATGATACTGTCAAATAATCAAGAGAGCCTCAAAGTGCAAAGAATAAATCCCACCAAGAGGCCTTTACACAGGTTACATCGTAACAACTTTTGCAATTTGATTCATAACTATGGGTTCGAAAATACTCCTCGTAGGCACATACTGTCCAATTGGGACATATCTCGCCCGAGAGAAAACAGAGCAGGAACAAACCCCTGGGGGCCAGAAAATAAGCACATAATGGCTGAAGTGAAGAAAAATAGTGAGTTGCCCAATCAAGCCCTTCAGAAGATACAAGGTTTGAAAGACCTACTCATGGTTATATTGGAGAATACCACACCACCACCACCTCCTTCTTCATCACCAAAAGAGAATTGAGTATCGGGTATAGGCACTCCCCTTGGCTTCTGCCAAGCTTGGGGGAGGTGCCCCGGTATCGTATCATCCCCACTATCTTTTGCTTTTACTTATTTTAGTTCGATCTTTTCCTTTAGATGAATAAAAGTTTAGTTCGATCCTTTCTTTCGTGAGTTTGCTTAGTGATCTATCCTTGCAATCGAGTGTGAGATATATAATAAAGTTTAGTTTGAGTTTTTGCTTTCTTTATTTTCATGTTGCAATCAAAAGAAAGGAAATAAATAAAAATAAAGTAAATAAATGAAAAAGATCGTATGCTAATCTTATGGTAGGTGATTACACCACATAAGGAAAAGTGTAAGTAGAAAATTTAGTTAGAGATTGACGAACATAGCATTAGTTAATGATGCAACTCATGAAAGAACTAATAAGGGAAGAGAAGATTCACATATAAATATACTATCCTAGAAATCTTTTGTGATTGTGAGCCCTCATCAAAATATTATATGCCAAAATTGTTGACATTGGACAAGGAAGACAACTTAGTGGTTTATGTTTGTTTATATTCACATAGAAGTCAAATTGTCATGGATCCTTTAACATGTGGTGCTTGCCCCCTATCTTTGCTAGCCAAAAATTCCGCACTAAGTAGAGATACTACTTGTGCATCCAAAAACCCTTACACCCAAATCTCATTTTCAAGAGTCCACCATACCTACCTAGGGATTGAGCAAGATCCCTCAAGTTTTCATTGGTTCAAAAAGGCAATAAAAATTGCTTCTAAAAGTGTGAGATCATTTAGTGTAAGAGAAAATTGAGCGTTGCACGAACTTGTGATGCTGAAGAATAAAAACGATAGACTGCATAATAAAGGCCGCTATCAGAAGGGGCAATGCAACATGACATTCTTTTGCATTAAGGGGTTGAGCATACAAACAAATACGCGCATGGCAACCTCTGCTTCCCTCTGCGAAGGGCCTATCTTTTACTTTTATGTATTTACTTTTATGAAAAGAGTCAAAAGTATTCTTTCTATTCCTTTTTATTTGTCTCCTTTGGCAAGCATCATGTGGTGAGGAAAGATCTAGGAACATATGTCCAGCTTGAATATAGATAACATGAGTTATTATTATTGACATCACCCTTGAGGTGAATACGTTGGGAGGCGAAACTACAAGCCCCCATCTTTCTATGTGTCCAGTTGAAACGTTTTGCTCATGTGTACGCGGTGAGTGTTAGCAATAATGGAACACTATATGATGGTTGAGTATGTGGACTTGCCTAAAGGCTCCGATACGTGACCCTTCCTGAAAAGATGATGAATTGTAGTTGCAAGGTTGACTGAGAACATAGTTTTTTGGTTTCTGATAGAGTTTTTGCTTTATACTTCAATAGTGTGATGAATTGTCACTTGTTCATCAGAATTATATGATAAAAGTTCTATGATAAGAGTCTTATGTTTAAGTTTGTTTCTATTGTAATAATGAACATGATGCTTCTATGTCTGTATTTTGTTTTTATCAACACCTCTCTCTCTAAGCATGTGGACATGTTTTTCGATTTCGGTTTTCGCTTGAGGACAAGCCAGGTCTAAGCTTGTAGGAGTTGATACGTCCATTTTGCATCATGTTTTCCTACTGTTATATATGATTTTTTATCCATAATAATGCTTTTTGGAGTAATTCTAATGCCTTTTCTCTCATAATATGCAAGGTATACACAGAGAGGGAGAATTCCGGCAGCTGGAAATCTGGACCTGGAAAAGCTACGTCAGGACACCTATTCTGCACAACTCCAAACAAGCTGAAATGACACTGAGAATTTTTATGGAATATATGAAGAATATTGGAGCAAATATGTACCAGAGGAGGCCCACCAGGTGGGCACAACCCACCTGGGTGCGCCAGGGAGCCCAGGCGCGCCTTGGTGGGCTGTGGTCACCCAGGGCCACCTCTGGTGCCCATCTTTTGGTATATAAGTCATTTTGACCTAGAAAAGATAAGGAGAGGACTTTCGGGACGGAGCGCCGCTGTCTCGAGGCGGAACTTGCGCAGGAGCACTTTTGCCCTCCGGCGGAGCGATTCCGCCGAGGGAACTTCCCTCCTGGAGGGGGAAATCATTGTCCTCATCATCACCAACAACTCTCCCATCTTGGGGAGGGCAATCTCCATCAACATCTTCAACAGAACCATCTCATCTCAAACCCTAGTTCATCTCTTGTGTTCAATCTTGTTACCGGAACTATAGATTGCTGCTTGTGGGTGACTAGTAGTGTTGATTACATCTTGTAGTTGATTACTATATGGTTTATTTGGTGGAAGATTATATGTTCAGATCCAATATGCTATTTAATACCCCTCTGATCTTGAGCATGATTATCATTTGTGAGTAGTTACTTTTGTTCTTAAGGTCACGGGAGAAATCATGTTGCAAGTAATCATGTGAATTTGATATGTGTTCGATATTTTGATAGTATGTATGTTGTGATTCCCTTAGTGGTGTCATGTGAACGTCGACTACATGACACTTCACCATATTTGGGCCTAAGGGAACGCATTGTGGAGTAGCAATTAGATGATGGGTTGCGAGAGTGACAGAAGCTTAAACCCCAATTTATGCGCTATTCCGTAAGGGATCGATTGGATCCAAAAGTTTAATGCTATGGTTAGAATTTATTCTTAATACTTTTCTCGTAGTTGCGGATGCTTGCGGGAGGGTTAATCATAAGTAGAAGGTTTGTTCAAGTAAGAACAACACCTAAGCACCGGTCCACCCACATATCAAATTATCGAAGTACCGAACACGAATCAAACCAACATGGTGGAAGTGACTAGATAAAATCCCGTGTACCCTCAAGAACGCTTTGCTTATCATAAGAGACCGTTTTGGCCTGTCCTTTGCCTCAAAAGGATTGGGCTACCTTGCTGCACTTTTGCTACTATTATCGTTACTTGCTCGTTACAAATTATCTTGCTATCAAAATACTCCATTACTTACAATTTCAGCACTCGCGGACATTACCTTGCTGAAAACCACTTGTCATTTCCTTCTGCTCCTCGTTGGGTTCGACACTCTTACTTATCGAAAAGAGCTAGAATTGATCCCCTATACTTGTGGGTCATCAGGCACTCCCCTTGGCAACTTCCAAGCTTGGGGGAGGTGCCCCGGTATCGTATCACCATCACACTTTTACCTTTATCATTTTTCTTAGTTCGATCCTTTTGGTTATATCTTGCTCTAGTAGAATAAAGTTTTTAGTATGATCTAGCTTTGAGTTTTGTTTCGAGATCTATCTATGTAATCGAGCCCGTGAGTTATATATAATAAAGAGTAGTTTTGACATGAGGGCTTTGTTTCCTTGCTATGATCTTGAGGGAATTAAATAATAGAAAGGAATACAAAGAAATACAAAGATCATATATTGATCTTATGGAGAGTAATGACTTCACATATAAAGAGTACGATGAATAAAATTTGGTGAGAGTTGACAAACATAGTTTTGGTCATTGTTGCAATTAATAGGAAGTAATAAAGAAAGAGAGGCTTCACATATAAATATACTATCTTGGACATATTTTGTAATTGTGAGCACTCATTAAAATATGACATGCTAAAAAGTTGATGTTGGATAAGGAAGACAACATAATGGGTTATGTTCTCTTATATCCGAATAGAAGTTATATTGTTTTGGATTCTCCAACATGTTGAGCTTGCGTTTTTCCTCTCATGCTAGCCAAATTCTTTGCACCGATTAGAGATACTACTTGTGCTTCCAAACATCCCTTAAACCAGTTTTGCCATGAGAGTCCACCATACCTACCTATGGATTGAGTAAGATCCTTCAAGTAAGTTGTCATCGCTGCAAGCAATAAAAATTGCTCTTTAAATATGTATGATCTATTAGTGTGAAGAAAATAAGCCTTATACGAACTTGTGATATGGCATAAATAAAAGCTACAGACTGCATAATAAAGTTCTTTATCATAAGCGGAAATATAAAGTGATGTTCTTTTGCATTAAGATTTTGTGCATCCAACCATAAAAGCGCATGATAACCTCTGCTTCCCTCTGCGAAGGGCCTATCGTGTACTTTTATCTCCTACCCTCATACAAGAGTCATGGTGATCATCACCTTTCCGTTTTACACCTTTTCTTTTGGCAAGCACTATGTGTTGGAGAGATATGGATATATATATATATATATATATATATATATATATATATATATATATATATATATATATATATATATATATCCACTCGGATGTAGGTTATCATAAAGTATTATTGTTGACATTACCCTTGAGGTAAAAGGTTGGGAGGCGAAAATATAAGCCCCTATCTTTCTCTGTGTCCGATTGAAGCTTTGAACACATAAGTATCGTGTGAGTGTTAGCAATTGTGAAAGACTAAATGATAGTTGAGTATGTGGACTTGCTGAAAATCTCTTATATTGACTCTTTCTGATGTTATGATAAATTGCAATTGCTTCAATGGCTGAGATCATAGTTTGTTAGTTTTCAATGAAGGTTCTGATTTATACTCTACCTTGTGAATGAATTGTTAATCTAGCATAAGAAATTATATGACAATATATGTTGTTGTCCTAAAGATGATCATGATGCCCTCATGTCAGTATTTTATTTTATTGACACCTCTATCTCTAAACATGTGGACATATTTTTTGATATCGGCTTTCGCTTGAGGACAAGCGAGGTCTAAGCTTGGGGGAGTTGATATGTCCATTTTGCATCATGCTTTTATATCGATATTCATTGCATTATGGGCTGTTATTACACATTATATCACAATACTTATGCCTTTTATCTCTTATTTTATAAGGTTTTACATGAAGAGGGAGAATGCCGACAGCTGGAATTCTGCACTGGAAAAGGAGCAAATATTAGAGACCTATTTTGCACAACTCCAAAAGTCCTGAAACTTCGGCCATCCACAAGGGTGGGGGCGCGCCCAGGGGGTAGGGCGCGCCCCATACCTTGTGGGCCACCTGGCAGACACCCGATGCCCATCTTCTGTTATATGGTGTGTTTTCACCTGGAAAAAATCAGAAGGAAGCTTTCGGGACGAAGCGCCGCCGTCTCGAGGCGGAACTTGGGAAGAACCAGTCTAGGGCTCTGGCGGAGCTGTTCTACCGGGGAAACTTCCCTCCCGGAGGTGGAAATCGAAGCCATCATCATCACCAACGATCCTCTCATTGAGAGGGGGTCAATCTCCATCAACATCTTCACCAGCACCATCTCCTCTCAAACCCTAGTTCATCTCTTGTATCAGATGTTTGTCTCAAAAACCTCAGATTGGTACCTGTGGGTTGCTAGTAGTGTTGATTAGTCCTTGTAGTTGATGCTAGTTGGTTTATTCGGTGGAAGATTGTATGTTCAGATCCTTACTGATAATTAATACTCCTCTGATTATGAACATGAATATGCTTTGTGAGTAGTTACGTTTGTTCCTGAGGACATGGGAGAAGTCTTGTTATAAGTAATCATGTGAATTTGGTATTCGTTCGATATTTTGATGAGATGTAAGTTGTCTTTCCTCTAGTGGTGTTATGTGAACGTCGACTACATGACACTTCACCATGATTTGGGCCTAGGGGAAGGCATTGGGAAGTAATAAGTATATAATGGGTTGCTAGAGTGACAGAAGGTTAAACCCTAGTTTATGCGTTGCTTCGTAAGGGGCTGACTTAGATCCATATGTTTCATGCTATGGTCAGATTTATCTTAATTCTTCTTTCGTAGTTGCGGATGCTTGCGAGAGGGGTTAATCATAAGTGGGAGGCTTGTCCAAGGAAGGGCAGCACCCACGCACCGGTTCACCCACATATCAAATTATCAAAGTAACGAACGTGAATCATATGGGCATGATGAAAACTAACTTGACAACAATTCCCATGTGTCCTCGGGAGCACCTTGCTTTATATAAGAGTTTGTCCAGGCTTGTCCTTTGCTACAAAAAGGATTGGGCCACCTTGCTGCACCTTATTTACTTTTATTACTTGTTACTCGTTACGAATTATTTTATCACACAACTATCTGTTACCGATAATTTCAGTGCTTGCAGAGAATACATTGCTGAAAACCGCTTGTCATTTCCTTTTGCTCCTTGTTGGGTTTGACACTCTTACTTATCGAAAGGACTACGATAGATCCCCTATACTTGTGGGTCATCAGCACGCGGCGGGTATCGTTATTTTCTGACCTTCACAGATGATTTGAGTAGATATGGGTATATGTACTTAATGAAACACAAGTCTGAAACATTTAAAAAGTTCAAAGAATTTCAGAGTGAAGTGGAGAATCATCATAACAAGAAAATAAAGTTTCTACGATCTGATCACGGAGGCGAATATTAGAGTTACGAGTTTGGCCTTCATTTAAAACAATATGGAATAGTTTCACAACTCACGCCACCTGGAACACCACAGCGTAATGGTGTGTTCGAACGTCGTAACCGCACTTTATTAGATATGGTGCGATCTATGATGTCTCTTACTGATTTACCACTATCAATTTGGGGTTATGCATTAGAGACAACCGCATTCATGTTAAATAGGGCACCGTCTAAATCCGTTGAGACGACACCGTATGAACTGTGGTTTGGCAAGAAACATAAGCTGTCATGTCTTGAAGTTTGGGGTTGCGACACTTATGTCAAAAGGCTTCAGCCTGATAAGCTCGAACCCAAATCGGAGAAGTGTGTCTTCATAGGATACCCTAAGGAAACAATTGGGTACACCTTCTACCACAGATCCGAAGGCAAGATCTCTGTTGCCAAGAATGGAACCTTTCTAGAGAAGGAGTTTCTCTCGAAAGAAGTGAGTGGGAGGAAAGTAGAACTTAATGAGGTAATCGTACCTTCTCTTGAATTGGAAAGTAGCACATCAGAGAAATCCGTTCCCGTGATGCCTACACCAACTAGAGAGGAAGCAAATGATAATGATCATGAAACTTCGATCAAGTTGCTACTGAACCTCATAGGTCAACCAGAGCACGATCCGCACCAGAGTGGTACGGTAATCCTACTCTGGAAGTCATTTATTAGACCAAGGCAAACCTACGAACTATGAAGAAGCTATGATGAGCCCAGATTCCGACAGATGGCTTGAGGCCATGAAATCTGCGATAGGATCCATGTATGAGAACAAAGTGTGGACTTTGGTGGACTTGCCCGATGATCGGCAAGCCATAGAGAATAAATGGATCTTCAAGAAGAAGACTGACGCTGATGGTAATTTTACTGTCTACAAAGCTCGACTTGTCACAAAAGATTTTTGACAAGTTCAAGGGTTTGACTATGATGAGACTTTCTCACTCGTAGCGATGCTTAAGTCCGTCCGAATCATGTTAGAAATTGCCGCATTTTATGATTATGAAATCTGGCAAATGGACATCAAAACTGCATTCCTTAATGGATTTCTTAAGGAAGAGTTGTATATGATGCAACCAGAAGATTTTGTTGATCCTAAAGGTGCTAACAAAGGGTGCAAGCTCAACCGATCCATCTATGGACTGGTGCAAGCATCTCGGAGTTGGAATATACGCTTTGATGAGGTGATCAAAGCATATGGTTTTATACAGACTTTGGGTGAAGCCTGTATTTACAAGAAAGTGAGTGGGAGCTCTGTAGTATTTCTAATATTATATGTAGATGACATATTGTTGATTGGAAATGATATAGAATTTCTGTATAGCATAAAAGGATACTTGAATAAGAGTTTTTCAATGAAAGATTTTGGTAAAGCTGCTTATATATTGGGCATCAAGATCTATAGAGATAGATCGAGACTCTTAATAGGACTTTCACAAAGCACATACCTTGACAAAGTTTTAAAGAAGTTCAAAATGGATCAATCAAAGAAAGGGCTCTTGACTATGTTACAAGGTGTGAAGTTGAGTCAAACTCAAAGCCCAACCACTGCAGAAGATAGAGAGAAAATGAAAGGCATTCCCCCTCAGCCATATAGGTTCTATCATATATGCTATGCTGTGTACCGGAGCTGATGTGTGCCTTGCCATAAGTTTGGCAGGAGGTACCAAAGTAATCCACGTGTGGATCATTGGACAGCGGTCAAGAACATCCCGAAGTACCTGAAAAGGACCAAGGATATGTTTCTCATTTATGGAGGTGACAAAGAGCTCGTTGCTACCTCTTGAGAATGCGTTTGTTTTCCCTTGAAGAGGAAAGGGTGATGCAGCAAAGTAGCGTAAGTATTTCCCTCAGTTTTTGAGAACCAAGGTATCAATCCAGTAAGAGGCCACACGCAAGTCCCTCGTACCTACACAAACAAATAAGAACCTTGCAACCAACGCGATAAAGGGGTTGTCAATCCCTTCACGGTCACTTGCAAAAGTGAGATCTGATAGAGATGATAAGATAATATTTTTGGTATTTTTATGATAAAGATTGAAAGTAAAGATTGCAAAATAAACAAAGATAGAAATAGCTAGTTGTTGGGAGATCAATATGATGGAAAATAGACCTGGGGGCCATAGGTTTCACTAGTGGCTACTCTCAAGATAGCATAAGTATTACGGTGGGTGAACAAATTACTGTCGTGCAATTGATAGAAAAGTGCATAATTATGAGAATATCTAGGCATGATCATGTATATAGGCATCACGTCCGCAACAAGTAGACCGACTCCTGCCTGCATCTACTACTATTACTCCACACATCGACCGCTATACAGCATGCATCTAGAGTATTAAGTTCATAAGAACAGAGTAACACATTAGGCAAGATGACATGATGTAGAGGGATAAACTCAAGCAATATGATATAAACCCCATCTTTTTATCCTCGATGGCAACAATACAATACGTATCGTTTCCTCTACTGTCACTGGGATCGAGCACCGCATGATTGAACCCAAAGGTAAGCATGTCTCCCATTGCAAGAAAGATCAATCTAGTAGGCCAAACCAAACTGATAATTCGAAGAGACTTGCAAAGATAACCAATCATACATAAAAGAATTCTGAGAAGATTCAAATATTGTTCATAGATAATCTTGATCATAAACCCACAATTCATCGGATCTCGACAAACACACAGCAAAAAGAGTTATATCAAATAGAACTCCAAGAAGATCGAGGAGAACATTGTATTGAGATCCAAAGAGAGAGAAGAAGCCATCTAGCTAATAACTATGGACCCGAAGGTCTATGGTAAACTAGTCACACATCATCGGAGAGGCTATGGTGTTGATGTAGAAGCCCTCCATGATCGATTCCCCCTCTGGCGGAGCGCCAGAAAAGTCCCCAAGATGGGATCTCACAGGTATAGAAGGTTGTGGCGGTGGAAATAGGGTTTCGTGGTGCTCCTCGATGGTTTCGGGGTACGTAGGTATATATAGGAGGAAGAAGTAGGTCGGTGGAGCCACGAGGGGCCCACGAGGGTGGAGGGCGCGCCCTCCTGCCTCGTGGCCTCATCGTTGATTTCTTGACGTCCACTCCAAGTCCTCTGGATCATGTTTGTTCCAAAAATCACGCTCCCGAAGGTTTCATTCCGTTTGGACTCCATTTGATATTCCTTTTCTGCAGAACATTGAAATAGGCAAAAAAACAGCAATTTGCACTGGGCCTTGGGTTAATAGGTTAGTCCCAAAAATAATATAAAAGTGTATAATAAAGCCCATTAAATATCCAAAATAGAATATATAATAGCATGGAGCAATCAAAAATTATAGATACGTTGGAGACGTATCACTAGTCGTAAATGGTTACGCCGTTGCTAGCTTTGACACTGATCTAGATGACTCTAAGTCACAAACCAGATACGTATTTATATTGAATGGTGGAGCTGTCAGTTCGTGCAGTTCCAAGCAGAGCATCGTGGTGGGATCTACGTGTGAAGCGGAGTACATAGCTGCTTCGGAAGCAGCAAATGAAGGAGCCTGGATGAAGGAGTTCATATCCGATCTGGGTGTAATACCTAATGCATCGGATCCGATGAAAATCTTTTGTGACAACACTGGAGCAATTGCCTTGGCGAAGGAATCCAGGTTTCACAAGAGAACCAAACACATCAAGAGACGCTTCAACTCCATTCGTGAACAAGTCAAGGATGGAGACATAGAAATTTGCAAGATACATACGGATCTGAATGTGGCAGACCCGTTGACTAAGCCTTTTCCGCGAGCAAAACATGATCAACACCAAGACTCCATGGGTGTTACATTCATTACAATGTAATCTAGATTATTGACTCTAGTGCAAGTGGGAGACTGAAGGAAATATGCCCTAGAGGCAATAATAAAGTTGTTATTTTATATTTCCTTATTCATGATAAAGGTTTATTATTCATGCTAGAATTGTATTGATCGGAAACTTTACTACATATGTGAATACATAAACAAACACCGTGTCCCTAGTGAGCCTCTACTAGACTAGCTCGTTGATCAAAGATGGTTAAGGTTTCCTAACCATGGACATGAGTTGTCATTTGATAACGGGATCACATCATTACGAGAATGATGTGGTGGACAAGACCCATCCGTTAGCTTAGCATAATGATCGTTCAGTTTCATTGCTATTGCTTTCTTCATGTCAAATACATATTCCTTCGACTATGAGATTATGCAACTCCCGGATACCAGAGGAATGCCTTGTGTTGTATCAAACATCACAACGTAACTGGGTGATTATAAAGACGCTCTACAGGTATCTCCAAAGGTGTTTGTTGAGTTGGCATAGATCGAGATTAGGATTTGTCACTCTGTGTATCGAAGAGGTATCTCTGGGCCCTCTCGGTAATACACATCATAAGCTTGCAAGCAAACGACTAAGGAGTTAGTCACGAGATGATGTATTATAGAACGAGTAAAGAGACTTGCCAGTAACGAGATTGAACTAGGATGAAGATACCGACGATCGAATCTCAGGCAAGTAACATATCGATGGACAAAGGGAATTACGTATGTTGTCAGAACGGTTCGACCGATAAAGATCTTCGTAGAATATGTAGGAGCCAATATGGGCATCCAGGTTCCGCTATTGGTTATTGTCCGGAGAGATGTCTCAGTCATGTATACATAGTTCTCGAATCCATAGGGTCCGCACGCTTAATGTTCGATGGCGATATAGTATTATATGAGTTATGTGATTTGGTGACCGAATGTTGTTCGGAGTCCCGGATGAGATCACGGACATGGCGAGGAGTCTCGAAATGGTCGAGAGGTAAAGATTGATATATAGGACGATGGTATTCGGACACGGGAAGTGTTTCGGGGGTATCAGGTACTTATCAGGTCACCGGAAGGGGTTTCGGGCACCCCCGACAAAAGATATGGGCCTTATGGGCCAAGAGGGGAAAGGCGCCAGCCACAAGGAGCTGATGCGCTGATACGTCTCCAACGTATCTACTTTTCCTACCGCTTTTCCGTTGTTTTGGACTCTAATTTGCATGATTTGAATGAAGCTAACCCGGACTGACGCTGTTTTCAGCAGAACTGCCATGGTGTTGTTTTGGTGCAGAAATAAAAGTTCTCGGAATGGAACGAAACTTTGCAAGGAATTTTTATATCAATAAAGAGAATTTCTAGAGCCAAGATCCACCAGAGGGGGCACCTGGGTGGGCACAACCCACCAGGCGCCCCCCTCTTGGCGCGCCCAGGTGGGTTGTCCCCACCTGGTGGCCCCGCATACCCTGAAACCGACGCTATAAAATCCTATTTTTTAAAAAAATCAGGGAGAAAGAATTATTGCGATCCACGAGACAGAGCCGCCGTCACCTTCTGTTCTTCATCGGGAGGCCAGATCTGGAGTCCGTTTGGGGCTCCAGAGAGGGGGATCTTCGTTCTTCATCATCACCAACTCTTCTCCATCGCCAATTCCATGATGCTCCCCACCGGGAGTGAGTAATTCCTTCGTAGGCTCGCTGGTCGGTGAGGAGTTGGATGATATTCATCATGTAATCGAGTTAGTTTTTTTAGGGCTTGATCCCTAGTATCCACTATGTTCTAAGATTGATGTTGCTATGACTTTGCCATGCTTAATGCTTGTCACTTTGGGCCCGGGTGCCATGAATTCAGATATGAACCGTTTATGTTATCACCATTATATCCATGTTCTAGATCTGATCTTGCAAGTTATAGTAACCTACTACATGTTATGATCCGGAAACCCCGGAGTGACAATAGTCGGGACCACTCCCGGTGATGACCGTAGTTTGGGGAATTCATGTATTCACTATGTGCTAATGCTTTGTTCCGGTTCTCTATTAAAAGGAGGCCTTAATATCCCTGAGTTTTCAATATGGACCGCGCTGCCACGGGAGGGTAGGTCAAAAGATGTCATGCAAGTTCTTTCCATAAGCACGTATGACTATGTACGGAATACATGCCTACGTTATATTGATGAACTGGAGCTTGTGCCGTATCACCCTAGGTTATAACTGTCTCTTGATGAATATCATCCAACAAGTCATCGATCCAATGCCTACGAATTTATCTTATATTGTTCTTGCTAAGTTACTACTGCTATCGTTACTTTTGCACTTGCTAAGTACTACTGCTATCACTGTTACCGTTTGAAAGGATCGATATAGTTGACTAGAGGGGGGGGTTGAATAGGCAACTAACAATTTTTAGCTTTTCTTTACCAATTTAAACTTTGCATCAAAGTAGGTTGTCTAGAAATGCAACTAGGTGAGCAACCTATATGATGCAACAACAATAAGCAAACACGCAAGCAAGAGATAAGGCACAAATAAGCTTGCACAAGTAAAGGCACGAGATAACCAAGAGTGGAGCCGGTGAAGACGAGGATGTGTTAACGAAGTTCCTTCCCTTTGAGAGGAAGTACGTCTCCGTTGGAGCGGTGTGGAGGCACAATGCTCCCCAAGAAGCCACTAGGGCCACCGTATTCTCCTCACGCCCTCACACAATGCGAGATACCATGATTCCACTATTGGTGCCCTTGGAGGCGGCGACCGAACCTTTACAAACAAGGTTGGGGCAATCTCCACAACTTAATTGGAGGCTCCCAACGATACCACGAAGCTTCACCACAATGGACTATGGCTCCACGGTGACCTCAACCGTCTAGGGTGCTCAAACACCCAAGAGTAACAAGATCCACAAGGGATTAGTGGGGGGATTCAAATATCTCTGGGTGGAAGTGTAGATCGGGGCCTCCTCAACCAATCCCTAGAGAATCAACAAGTTTGATTGGCTAGGGAAGGAGATCGGGCGAAAATGGAGGTTGGAGCAATAATGGAGCTTGGAGGTGGAAGAGGTAGTCAACTAGAGGAGGAAGACACCCCTTATATAGTGGAAGAACAAATCCAACCGTTATCCACCAACTCAGCCTGCGCAGCGCGGTACTACCGCACTTGAGGCGCGGTACTACCGCACCTGAGGCGCGGTACTACCGCAGAGCCCCGCGGTACTACCGCCCACGCATCACAGTCCAGAACAGCCACACATGCACTAAGGCAGAGGGCGGTAGTACTGCTGGCGCGGTACTACCGCTCCCCCTTGCGGTACTACCGCAAGGCAGGGGCTGTCCAGGGATGGGAAGGCACGGATATAAAAAATTACATCTGTGGCTACTTCCGCAGAGTCGGAGTCGATGCAAAAACCCGACGCGGTAGTACCGTAAGCCAGCGGTGGTACTACCGCGCGAGGTGCGGATGTAAAAAATTAGATCCACCCCTTACAACTGCGTAGTTGCGGAACTAAGCAGGGACCACGGTACTACCGCTTACCAGAAGCAGTACTACCATGGGGCCTTGCGGTACTACCGCACCAGCGGGCGGTACTACCGCAAGGTCCTGCGGTACTACCGCTCTGACGAGCAGTACTACCGCACTTCCTAGTTCGGCAGACAAGAGCTATAATTGCATAGACAAGGAAAACTTAGGATGCTCCAAAGGCAAGAGGAAAGGAGGTGCAAGGGACGATGTGTACGTGATGAATCCACCCAACCTTTCCAAAGCAGACCCCTCTTAATAGTACGGCTTCCCTACGACTCAATACCACCGAAAAGAACCGAAGAGAAACACCGTCTTCTATAGCCTTTGAGGGGAACCCAATCATCTTGTGCCTAGTCAATATATCTGAAATATTTGATGCACATGATTAGTCCGCAAAAGCATTGTCGTCAATCACCAAAACCTACTAAGGGATTAAAATGCCCTTACAATCTCCCCCTTTTTGGTGGATTGATGGCAACACGGGATTTGCACGAGGGTACAACGCAAAGAGCAAGGGTAAACCCCAAGTCTCTAAAATATAGACGGGCTCCCCCTAGATGTGTGCTATCTCGATGAGTGCTTTGGACTGCACGGCACACATACTAGGATCAACACTCCCCCTATATTTTATAGACATGGCAAATCTTGCAATTAGGCTAAAGCTAAGCAAGGTAGACAGGAGCAAAATGTAATAAGCACAAGATAGAATAAGCTCACTACGGTACGATAGAGTGCATATGTCTTACACCATATGATAGAAGGTCTCACGAGCACAAACCAAAGCAAACCAAAGCAAACGAAATAAACAAAGTTCAACTGACCCAAACACGACATAACTCGCAGCAAATCCTACACTCTCTCCCCCTTTGGCATCAAGACGCCAAAAAGGCAGAGAGGACACCTACAACAATAGTGGTGGCTCAAGCGGAGTAGTCACTGGCACGCTCCTCGTCGGACTCTGCAGCTGGGACGGACTCCTCCTCAGACTCGGTCCACCGATAGCCCTGCTTGTGCAACCACTCTGCCTCTGGGGTGATGTTCACCTCTGACCCGCTAGATATGTTCTCGCCAAAGGTCCTGAAAATCCACTTGTCGCGGCGGCGAGTCTCCTTGGAAGCCACATGGGTCTGGTACTGCCCCTTTGCTTGCATACAGAACAGCATCTTTATCTTGTTCTTCAGTCGCTTAGCCCAAGAAGGCTCAGAGGTGGGAGGGATGTAACCCTCAGAGCTGTCCTCGTCTGCTGCCTCCTCCTCATCCTCATCTCCATCCACGTCCATGGCAGCCGCAGTATCAGCACGAGAGGTAGTGTTGGCCCACTGAGGCTTGATACGGAGGTTGATGGGCTCATGCCGGATCCAACCAGGGGCCTCAAACTCATCCTGAGGGTAGACCCGCTCCCAAGTAGCCGAGATCAACAGAAACAAATAAGGTCCATAGATGGGGACCTTGCGGTTGTAGACCACAAACCGAAGCTCAATCCACATGATATGTGAGACATCAAGTGGCTGTGTCTGAGAGTTGCGAGCATCTTCACACAGGAGCATCATATCCACCAGATAGGCATGCACCTTGTCCTTGTCCCCAATGCGTGGGAAGAGAGTGTTGCGGAAGATCCGGTGCATGATGTCAAGAAAGGAGTTGAGTACCCAAGTTGACTTGCCATTGGAGAGCTTCTTCTCCACAAGGTAGGGCATGAGCTTGTTCTTGTTGGCAGACTCGGGATTGGCATGAGGGCGAACACCTTGGGGTGTGGCGAGCCCCTCATCCTGAACCCCAAGCAGGGTCATGAATTCCTTCCAAGTAGCAGTCAACTATCGGCCATTGGTCATCCACGTCATGGTCCTTTCCTCATTGGGATGAAAATGCACGGAGGCAAAGAACTGAGCAAGGATCTCAGGATCATAGTCTTTGTGGAATGAGATGATATGCTCAATGCCAAATTGCTCTACGAGGTCCAGAGCCTCACCAAAGTATTCCCGGTGCGCCTCTTTGCGCATGTGCTGCATGTTGATCCACTTCACCTCCACATGGGTATTTTGCTTGGCCTTGATGACATCCAGATAAATGAGATTCTGCTGCTTGGTCCAGAATAGGTCATTCCCTCGAAAGTTAGCACGAGGGTTTCCATACAGATTGATCTTCCTTCGAGCGATGAACTCAGCAAGCGGTATCTCATCCATACCCTTGGCGGGTTCCTTCTCTTTAGTGGCAAAGGTCTTGGTTCTGCGTTGGGGGGCATTGGAGCCCTCTGCTTCCTCTGTGTTGCGCATACGCTTGGATCCCGTGTCACAGCTTGGATTGGAGCGGCGAGCCGGAGCACCTGAGCCACCACCTAAACACACACCACAAATGAAACACGCACAAAACGCGAGAAGGATCAATGCAAAGACCACAGCAAAGCAGGAGAAACAAATAGACTTGGCATGTGAGAAGTGCCACAAGAGGGATTTGAGACAACGGTAGTAACGCATGTTGTGCCACGTGCGGTAGTACCGCTCCAAGGAGCGGTAGTACCGCACGTGCGGTAGTACCGCACTTGAGGAGCGGTAGTACCGCACGGTTGCAGATCCGAAATAGCCATGGAGATCTAAGCACAACCGTGTCAACACGCGGTACTACGGTCGATCAAATCCATCACGGGACAACTATATCAAGTACCAACACTACACAAAACTACTCTCCTACATCCTACTCTTGCATAGATTTGTCCTAAAATCTCAAGAACAACTTGCATCTCCCCAAAACCTAAAAGCAACAAGACGAACAACAAAACGAGAGGGATTGGGGAGAAACCTTGTTCCATGGCAAGAGGGAGTGGGGGGAACGATCCCACCAGTCGGCGAGGAGAGCGGCCGGAGACGGAGATCCGGCGAGGGCCTCCGGTGCCGTTCTTGAGCGAGAGAGAGAGAGAGAGAGACGAAGTGGGGAGAGAGACGAATGGGTATGGGGGAGTTAGAACTCCCCCTGCCCGTGTTTAACCCCCACGCGCCCTTAACTGCACGGTAGTACCGCACGTCATCGCGGTACTACCGCCCAGGCGGAAGTACCGCACCGAGGCCGTAGTACCGCTCCCCCAGGCGGCAGTAAAAAATTACTGCCGTGCTGGGTGCGGAAGTACTGCTCACTCCTCTCGCGGTAGTACCACACGTCATCGCGGTACTACCGCCCGGGCGGAAGTACCGCACCGAGGCCGTAGTACCGCTCCCCCAGGCGGCAGTAAAAAATTACTGCCGCGCTGGGTGCGGAAGTACCGTGCGCCCCCCTTGCGGTAGTACCGTGGCAAGCCGCGGTAGTACCGTGGGCTAAAAAAACAGTTTCAACCAAAGATAACTCCTAAGCATGGAACCTTCAAGCGAGAGACCACAATAAGGAACTAACACACTGGACACCACAAGCACGAGCACGCCACGAAGAAGGAGAGGCATGAACCAACACAGACCAAAAACGAGACACAACCTCTCCAAGGAGAGGGCGGTGGCCGGAGCCACCTATGTTTGAGTCAATTGGTATGGCACCACGAAGAATTATCCTTGGGCCCATGACCAAAACTCGTCTTTGAAGCACAAGTACCATAAAAAATGGCTAATGTGAAAGAGTTGATCACTTTATGCATAATGAGGGGAGGGAGAGTTCATTGAAAGAACAACACTCCCCCTATGTCCATGCCTACACCTAGATTAGACAGCAAGTTGAGTGTGGTGGGGTGTGCAAGGGGTCAAGCAACATTGCTCGAATCAATGATATTTAGCTCATGCCTTAACTCGCGAGATCTTCCTACATCCAAAGGCTTCATGAAAATATCTGCAAGGTTATCATGGGTGTTGATGTAGTTGAGCTCGATCTCCCCTCACCTAATGTGATCTCGGATGAAGTGATACCGAATCTCAATATGCTTCGTCTTGAAGTGTTGCACGAGATTGAGAGAAATCTTGATGGCACTTTCATTATCACACCAAAGAGGCACTTTGTCACAAATGACACCGTAATCCTTTAAAGTTTGCCTCATCCATAAGAGTTGTGCACAACAACTCCCGGCCGCCACATACTCCGCTTCGGTGGACGAGAGAGACACACAACTTTGCTTTTTAGAAGACCAACTTACCAAAGAGCAACCAAGGAATTGGCACCCTCCGGAAGTGGACTTCCTATCCACTTTGTCTCCCGCCCAATCGGAGTCCGAATATCCTACAAGCTTGAAGTTTGCTCCTCTTGGGTACCATAAGCCAAAGTTTGGGGTATGAGCCAAATATCGAAAGATTCGCTTGACCGCCACAAAGTGGCTTTCCTTAGGTGCGGCTTGAAACCGTGCACAAATTCCCACACTCAACATGATATCCGATCTAGATGCACAAAGATAAAGCAAGGAACCAATCATGGAGCGATATACCTTTTGATCCACCGCTTTACCATTGGGTTCGATGTCAAGTTGGCACTTGGTGGGCATTGGAGTGGACGCCGGCTTGACATCACTTAGTTTGAATCTCTTGAGCATGTCTTGAGTGTATTTGGCTTGGTTGATGAAGGTTCCTTCTCTTCTTTGCTTTACTTCGAAACCGAGAAAGAACTTCAACTCTCCCATGGAAAAAATCTTGAACTTTGAGGTCATGAGTGCGGCAAATTCCTCATTGAAAGCTTTGTTAGGGGAACCAAAGATAATGTCATCAACATATAGTTGGCATACAAACAACTCCCCTTTGACCTTCTTAGTAAAAAGAGTGGGGTCGATTAGCCCAACTTCAAACCCACGATCTTGTAACAACTCAGTAAGGTGGTCATACCATGCACGTGGGGCTTGTTTAAGACCATAGAGTTCCTTATCGAGTTGATACACATGATCGGGAAAGTAGGGATCCTCGAACCCGGGGGGTTGCTTGACATAAACCAACTCATTAATGGGACCATTAAGAAAAGCACTCTTCACATCCATTTGTTGCAACTTAAAGTTCTGATGAGAAGCATAAGCAATCAACAAACGAATAGATTCAAGGCGAGCAATGGGAGCAAAGGTTTCACCGTAGTCGATACCCTCGACTTGGGAGTAGCCTTGTGCCACCAATCGTGCCTTGTTGCGAATGATGGTCCCATGAGCATCTTGCTTGTTCTTGAATATCCACTTGGTTCCAATGACATCGTGGTTCCCCGTTGGCCTCGTCACTAATCTCCACACCTTGTTGTACTCGAAGTTGTTGAGTTCTTCATGCATGGCATAAAGCCAATCTGGATCTTCGAGTGCTTCATATACCTTATGGGGTTCAACACAAGAGACAAACGCGTGATGTTCACAATAGTTTGCCAATTGTCTACGAGTGCTTACCCCCTTTTGAATGCTTCCAAGCACATTCTTCATGAGATGACCCTTGGTGGAGAGCTTGGATGCAATCTTGGCGGCACGACGCTCCAATTCCTCCTCGGTGGTGAGTCGAGGAGCGGTCACTTGATCATCTTGAGCACCGTCTTGAGCTTGTTCTTGATCTTGAACTTGCTCGGAGGAGAGAACTTGACCTTGGGCATCACTTGGTGTGTCACCACCGTCTTGAGCATGATCATGCCCTTGGTCTTGTTCATGAGGTTGAGGGTCTTCACTTTGTTCTTCGGAAGCGTGTGGGCCTTGGGTTGGTGATGGCTCCACTTGAGTGGAGCATTGTCCTTCTCCATCGGCCACAAGGGGTTCCTCAATGGGTAGAATAAAACCAACACCCATTCTTCTTATGGCTTGAGGAGGAATTTCATCACCTACATCACAAGTGCCACTTTGCTCCACTTGGGAGCCGTTATTGTCATCAAACTCCATGTTACACGTCTCCTCAATAAGTCCCGTAGATTTATTGAGGACACGGTAAGCATGAGAGTTTGTAGCATAACCAACAAATATGCCCTCATAAGCTCTAGCCTCAAATTTAGACAACCGAACACCTTTCTTGAGAATGAAACACTTACACCCGAACACCCGAAAGTACTTGAGGTTGGGCTTGTTACCGGTGAGTATCTCATATGGAGTCTTGTTCAAGCCCTTGCGGAGGTAGAGCCGATTGGATGCATGACACGCGGTGTTGATGGCTTCGGCCCAAAAGTTGTATGGAGACTTGAACTCCGCCATCATGGTCCTTGCCGCATCCATCAACGTCCGGTTCTTCCTCTCCGCAACACCGTTTTGTTGAGGGGTGTAAGGTGCGGAATATTGATGCTTGATCCCCTCATCACTAAGAAACTCATCCAAGGTGTAGTTCTTGAACTCGGTGCCGTTGTCACTTCTTATTGTCAAGATCTTTGTATTGTGTTAACGTTGGGCTTCATTCGCAAAGTCAATGACGGTTTGTTGGGTCTCGCTCTTCCTCTTGAAGAAATACACCCAAGTGTATCTTGAATAGTCATCCACAATCACCAAGCAATACTTCCTACCCCCAAGACTATCAAATGATGGAGGCCCAAAGAGATCCAAATGAAGGAGCTCCAAAGGCCTCTTCGAGTAAATGATAGTTGTGGGAGGGTGAGCCGTCTCATGTAGCTTTCCTTCGATACAAGCACTGCAAGCACGATCTTTAGCAAAACTAACATTCGTTAGTCCACGGACATGGTCCCCCTTGAGAAGACTTTGCAAAGATCTCATATTGACATGGGCTAACCGGCGATGCCAAAGCCATCCCACGTCAACTTTAGCCATTAGGCATGTCGCGGTCTTAGTGGGTCGCTCCGAAAAGTTAATCACATAGAGACCGTTTTCGACATGCCCAACAAAGACTACTTTAAGAGTCTTGCTCCACAAGAGGGCCACGGTATCAATATCAAAGAAAGTGGCAAATCCCATGATTGCAAGTTGACAAACGGAAAGTAAATTGTATGCAAGGGACTCAACTAGCATGACCTTCTTGATCGTGAGATCATGAGAAATGACAACTTTGCTGAGTCCCAATACCTTAGAAGACGAGGCATCACCCCACTCGACATTGGTGGGCATAGATGGAATCTTGTGCACGTCCACCACCAAGTCCTTGCTTCCGGTCATATGATTTGTAGCTCCACTATCGAGCAACCATGATCCCCCGCCGGAAGCAAACACCTACAAGAGATCAATGCTTGGTTTTAGGTACCCATTTTGTAATGGGTCCGTTGATGTTAGTAACAAGGGTCTTAGGAACCCAAATAGACCATTCAATATACTCATGAGGAGAACCAACAAATTTGGCATAACATGCCCATCACTAGCACGACATAGCACATAAGAAGGATTAAAGTCACCAACTTTGTTGGAGGGGGTGGCATTGCCCTTCTTGACACCGCCACCCTTCGCATTGTTCTTCTTCTCCTTGGAAGCACCCTCTCCCTCCTTCACAAAAATTTGCTTGAGAGGAGGAGGTCGTTTGGTCTTGTCATTCTTCTTCTTGTTCTTCGGCTTGGGTGCGAACCCAATCCCCTCCTTGGCCACAACTTCCTTTTGATTGCTCAAAAGGTCGTTGAGGTTCTTCACACCTTGTATGCATGACACAAGGCCTTTCTCAAGTTGCTCCTTCAACTTAGCATTCTCCTCAACAAGATGCACATGCTCACAACAAGGGTTAGTAGCATTTGCATTATCAATTAACACCATATGAGGAAAGGTGGCTTTCTCCTTAGTTAGCTTCACTTGGAGTTGATCATGAGACTCCTTGAGGCTAGCATGAACACCCTTCAAGACTTTGTGAGCCTTGTCAAGAATGTCAAACTCCTCTTTGAGTCTAGCAAGATCAACCCCAATCTTTGCCTTCTCGGAGTTTAGCACACGAGACACAACAAGAGCATGATCAAGATCTTTCTTTAACTTAGCATGATCATCGTTGTATGACTCCTCAAGAGCCAAATGAAGACCATGCTCTTCGTCAAGAGCATTGGAAAGATCCGAAATCTCATCGGCATAGTCACGACTATGCCCCTCCATCTTAGAGATGGTATCTTCGTGAGCCTCGATCATGTCATTGGCTTCACCAAGTTGTTCCAAGAGAGCAACGAAGTGCTTCTTGGATTTACCCTTGAGTTTACCCATAAAGGTCTCAAACTCATTTTCCTCCACATTTGTCCCCTCATATTCATCAATGCTATCCGTCAAAGAAGGATGATTAATGATGGCAATTTTGATGTTGGGGGTTACCTTGTTGGTGGCTTTAGCCATGAGGCACTTGGCGGTGATGTTCTCATTGGGTGAGTCGAAGAGAGACATCCGTGGAGTCATTGCAATGGCAACGGAGGCCATGGCAACCGACTCACCATCTTCATCATCGTCATCATCCTCATTGTACTCTTCTTGTACCACCAATGCCTTGGGAGGAGTCTTCTTGGTGAAGTTGCTCTTGTTGGGGAACGACTTGCACTTGTCCTTTCGGATGAGCTTGCCACCATTGTCTTCCCTCTTCTCGTAAGGGCATTCCGCAACAAAGTGGCTCACATTGCCACAATTGAAGCAAGTCCTCACTCGTTGCTTGCCCTTTGCGCCACTTGAATAGTTCTTGTTGAAGTTTGTCCTTGAGTTCTTCTTGCTCCAAAATTTCCTTGAAGCAAGAGCCATGTGTTCATGATAGGCATACTTCGTATCTTCGAGGTTGCCCTCCTCTTCTTCCTCTTCATCCTCTTCCTCCATACTAACCTTGGCCTTTAGAGCAAGGTTGGGCTTCTTTACTCTTTGAAAGCGAAGGACCGCATTGTCGGCGGTCTTGTCCAAGATGCTCATAGCAACGAACTCATCCAACACTTCACTTGAGGACAAGGTGTGGAAGTCCGGCCTTTGACGAATGACGGAGGACATGGCTTTGTGGTAGGGCATCATTGCCTTGAGGAATTTGTGCTTGATCCAATTGTCATCCGTGTCTTTACTTCCATGATCTCGGAGAGAGACCTCGAGTTTGGTTACTCTCCGAAAAAGCTCACGAGGTTCTTCATCTTCTTTCATTGCAAACTCATCGGCTTCATCTTGCACCACTTCATAGTTGGAGCATTGAATGCTTGCGCTTCCCCGATAGAGGGAAACAACTTGGAGCCAAGCATCTTTGGCCACGGTGTAGGGCCGGAGATGAGGAAGATCTTCGGGTGGGATTGCTTCTTGGATGATGAAGAGAGCATTCTCATTGAATTGATGATCCACAACTTCTCTAGGAGTGAAGTTACTTCGGTCATGCGGATAAAAACCTTCTTCAATGATTCTCCAAAGGTTAGTGTTCACATGATTTAAATGACGCTTAAAACGATAGACCCAAGAATCAAAATCTACATTCTTCTCAATCTTCGGAGCCGGGCCGGCATCATTCAAATGAGGGGAAGGGAGCGGTCCACCATAGACAGGTGGAGGCTCCACATGGGCAAAGATGCCGGTGCCATTTTTACCACTAGAAGAAGGAGCTTTCTCGCTAGTAGCTTCCCCTTTGTCGGAGGTAGCATCCGTCACCTTGTTGGCGGGATCACCCACTTTCAACGGTGCGGTGGAAAGTTTAAGCCCTTCTAAGTATTTATTAAACATGCTTTCGACCTCGGTAGTCATGGAGGTTTTCAATGTGTCCAACGCCACATTTAATTCCTCACGAGAGACCGCGGTTCCCCCATCTCCCGTAGACGAGACCGGATTCACACCGGAGTGCTCCTCCACACCGTCTACGATGTCAACCATACTCTTTGGACGGTAAAGTCCTTAATAAAGAGACGAGGCTCTGATACCAATTGAAAGGATCGATATAGTTGACTAGGGGGGGGGTGAATAGGCAACTAACAATTTTTAGCTTTTCTTTACCAATTTAAACTTTGCATCAAAGTAGGTTGTCTAGAAATGCAACTAGGTGAGCAACCTATATGATGCAACAACAATAAGCAAACACGCAAGCAAGAGATAAGGCACAAATAAGCTTGCACAAGTAAAGGCACGAGATAACCAAGAGTGGAGCCGGTGAAGACGAGGATGTGTTAACGAAGTTCCTTCCCTTTGAGAGGAAGTACGTCTCCGTTGGAGCGGTGTGGAGGCACAATGCTCCCCAAGAAGCCACTAGGGCCACCGTATTCTCCTCACGCCCTCACACAATGCGAGATGCCGTGATTCCACTATTGGTGCCCTTGGAGGCGGCGACCGAACCTTTACAAACAAGGTTGGGGCAATCTCCACAACTTAATTGGAGGCTCCCAACGATACCACGAAGCATCACCACAATGGACTATGGCTCCACGGTGACCTCAACCGTCTAGGGTGCTCAAACACCCAAGAGTAACAAGATCCACAAGGGATTAGTGGGGGGATTCAAATATCTCTTGGTGGAAGTGTAGATCGGGGCCTCCTCAACCAATCCCTAGAGAATCAACAAGTTTGATTGGCTAGGGAAGGAGATCGGGTGAAAATGGAGCTTGGAGCAATAATGGAGCTTGGAGGTGGAAGAGGTAGTCAACTAGAGGAGGAAGACACCCCTTATATAGTGGAAGAACAAATCCAACCGTTATCCACCAACTCAGCCTGCGCAGCGCGGTACTACCGTACCTGAGGCGCGGTACTACCGCAGGGACACGCGGTACTACCGCACCTAAGGCGTGGTACTATCGCACCTAAGGCGCGGTACTACCACAGGGGTACGCGGTACTACCGCAGAGCCCCGCGGTACTACCGCCCATGCAGCAGAGACCAGAACAGCCACACATGCACTAAGGCAGAGGGCGGTAGTACTGCTGGCGCGGTACTACCGCTCCCCCTTGCGGTACTACCGCAAGGCAGGGGCTGTCCAGGGATGGGAAGGCACGGATATAAAAAATTACATCTGTGGCTACTTCCGCAGAGTCGGAGTCGATGCAAAAACCCGACGCGGTAGTACCGTAAGCCAGCGGTGGTACTACCGCGCGAGGTGCGGATGTAAAAAAATTAGATCCACCCCTTACAACTGCGTAGTTGCGGAACTAAGCAGGGACCACGGTACTACCGCTTACCAGAAGCAGTACTACCATGGGGCCTTGCGGTACTACCGCACCAGCGGGCGGTACTACCGCAAGGTCCTGCGGTACTACCGCTCTGACGAGCAGTACTACCGCACTTCCTAGTTCGGCAGACAAGAGCTATAATTGCATAGACAAGGAAAACTTAGGATGCTCCAAAGGCAAGAGGAAAGGAGGTGCAAGGGACGATGTGTACGTGATGAATCCACCCAACCTTTCCAAAGCTGACCCCCTCTTAATAGTACGGCTTCGCTACGACTCAATACCACCAAAAAGAACCGAAGAGAAACGCCGTCTTCTATAGCCTTTGAGGGGAACCCAATCATCTTGTGCCTAGTCAATATATCTAAAATATTTGATGCACATGATTAGTCCGCAAAAGCATTGTCATCAATCACCAAAACCAACTAAGGGATTAAAATGCCCTTACACCATTACTATTGCTGCTGCTACTATTATCAAAACTATGATATTACTTTGCTACTGATCACGTTGCTGCAGATAATTAATCTCTAGGTGTGGTTGAATTGACAACTCAACTGCTAATACCTTCAAATATTCTTTGGCCGCCCTTGTGTCGAATCTATAAATTTGGGTTGAATACTCTACCCTCGAAAACTGTTGCGATCCCCTATATCAAGACCTTTTTCTGGCGCCGTTGCCGGGGAGCATAGCTGTATTTGTTGAGCCACTTGGTATTATTATCAATTTATCACTATGAAGAATCTGAAGGATGCTAAGACTAAGATTTATCCCTCTAAGACGAGGGGAGGTAAGGAACTGCCATCCAGTTCTGCTTTAGATTCACCATCTATTATAAGTAAACTTGCAACACCACCACATGCTATTAATCCTGATATGTCGCAAGTTATTGATGATGCTACTTATACTATGAATGATGCTAGTACCTTGCTTGATGATAATGATGTGCCACTTGGTGATTTTCTTAATGAACAAATTGCTAGAGTAATACAACATGATGTTGTTGAATCTGATGATGATCTTGAAACCCAAACTCCTAAAACACCCGCTAGAACTAGCCTTCCTAGATATGAATTGCCTAAGGTACCGGAAGGTTATGTTATGAATGAAGAGACAACTAGAGACATTCTTGCTTGTAGGGATAGAGATGATCTGGAGAAATTACTATGCAAGTATAAAGAAAAATCTCTGAGTGCTAGAATGAAATATGATCCTAAGTTTGCTGCTTCACCTATCTTTATTGATGATAAGGATTAGGAATTCTATGTCGACCCAGAGTTAATTACTTTGGTTGAATCTGATCCTTTCCATGGTTATGAAACTAAAACTGTTGTGGCACATCTTACTAAGTTGAATGACATAGCCACCCTTTTTACTCATGATGAGAAGACTTGCTATTACTTTATTCTCAAATTATCTCCATTCACATTAAAGGGTGATGCTAAAGCTTGGTACAATACTCTTGCTCCTGGTTGTGTGTGTAGTCCCCAGGATATGATTTATTACTTCTCTGAAAAATATTTCCCTGCTCATAAGAAACAAGCTGCTTTATAGGAAATATTTAACTTTGTGCAAATTAAAGAAGAGAGTCTCCCACAAGCTTGGGGGAGGCTTTGCCAATTACTTAATGCCTTGCCTGATCATCCTCTTAAGAAAAATGAAATACTTGATATCTTCTATAATGGACTAACCGATGCTTCTAGGGATTTCCTAGGTAGTTGTGCTGGTTGTGTTTTTAGGGAACGAACTGTTGGCCAAGCTGAAGAATTATTGAATAATATATTAAAAAACTATGATGATTGGACTCTTCCTGAACCACCGCCTAAACTCTCTCCGAAGAATAGGGGTATATTATATCTTAGTCCTGAAGATATGCAACAGGTAAAGAAATCTATGAAGGAAAAAGGTATTAAAGCTGAGGATGTTGAAAATTTACCTCCTATTGAAGAAATACATGGGCTTAATACACCACGACTGCCTAAGGTGGTAGAGGTAAATTCTCTAATGAAGTTCAATGGTAATGACAATCCTCACAATATGCACCCTAGCCAATGCCTTTATGAGTTTGAAAACTACATTAGAAAACAAGATTACTTCAATGCAAATGTTATGAAACAATTGAAATATAATTCTGATATGATTGCTCGCTTGAGTGACTTGTTACTTAGAATCTCAAATGATGTTAGAGGTGTTGGAAAGCATGCTTCTATGGTTCAAACTCAGTTAGAACAAGTTGCTAAATCTCAAAGAGAATTGCTTGATGAAATGAATCATAATATACATGACTTTGTTGTTAGAGTAGCAACTAGAGGAGGTAAAATGACTCAGGAACTACTTTATCCTGAGGGACACCCAAAAATAATAGAACAAGACTCACAAAGAAATAACACTAGTGCACCTAGTACTTCTAGAAAGAAAAAGAAAAAAATGATAGGACTTTGCATGCCTCTAGTGAACCTGAAGTAGAAAAACCTCCTGATAATGATAATGAAATTTCTATCTCTCATGCTAAAACTCAGTCTAGTAATGAACACTCACCTTCTGATAATGAAAATGATAATGATGAGGTTCATGAAAACAATCAAACAAATAATAAAGAATCAGACAATGATGTTGAGATAGAACCACCAGTTGATCTTGATAACCCACAACCTAAGAATAAAAGGTATGATAATGGTGACTTTGTGGCTAGAAAGCACGGTAAAGAAAGAGAACCGTGGGTCAAAACCTATGCCCTTTCCACCTAAGTCAACTAAAAAGAAAGATGGTGAAGAATTTGAATGCTTTGCTGAAATGCTGAGGCCAATCTTTTCGCGTACTCGCTTGACTGATATCTTGAAAATGCCTCCTTATGCAAAGTATATGAAAGACATCATCACCAATAAAATAAAAATACCGGAAGCTGAAATCTCCACTATGCTTGCTAATTATACTTTTAAAGATGGATTACCTAAAAAACTTGGAGATCCGGGAATACCAACTATACCTTGCTCCATCAAAAGAAACTATGTGAAAACTGCTTTGTGTGATTTAGGAGCTGGTGTTAGTGTTATGCCTTTCTCTTTATATAAAAGACTTGACTTGAATAAGCTCACACCTACTGAAATATCTTTGCAAATGGCTGATAAATCAACTACCTTACCTATCGGTATTTGTGAGGATGTGCCCGTTGTTGTTGCTAAAGTTACTATTTGGACTGACTTTGTTATACTTGAGATGCCCGAGGACGACAACATGTCGATTATCCTTGGTAGATCCTTATTGAATCCTCCAGGGGCTGTTATTGACTGCAATAAAAACAAGGTCACTTTTCATATCAATGGTCATGAGCATATGATGCACTTTCCGAAGAAACAATTCCAAGTGAATGGTATTAATGTTATTGAAAAATCTCCGACATTCACTATTGGAAGTTTTCAAATACCTCTACCTACTGTCAAAAATAAATATGAAATGCTTATTGTTGGGGTTCATATCCCCATTGAAGTAACTTAGTGATTTACGATAGTTCTTCAGTTTCATGCTAATCGAAAGTGGTTGTGAATAAGACTTGATCAACCTTATTAATGGATCTTTTTTGAGCGGTATGAAGTTGATGAATTTAGTAAGCACTACCTTCTGTCCCTACTTTTTTTTTGTTTTCATTAGTTAAATAAAATAAAATGCCATGTTTTGTCTATTTCTGAATTTCCCGTGCAATAAAAAATGACCCAAGAATAAAAGTTCTTAGAATGCTCTGAAAAATTAATACGATTTTTCTGAATATTTAAGAATTTCTGGTGCACTTAATATCAGAGGGAGGTGCACCAGGTGGGCACAACCCACCTAGGCGCGCGAGGACCCCGAGGCGCACCCTTGTGGGTGTGGTCCCCATGTGGGCCCCCTCACTTATCCCTTCACACCACATCATCACTTACCTCTAGAAAAAAATTCTCCATTGCTCTCACTCCCGTGTTCTTGCTCTCAAAACCGCGGATTTCGATTTCTTTGCTCGAAGCTCCATTTCTGAAACTGTTTCGGAGGATTGTTGCTTGGTATGTGACTCCACCGCTTCTCCAATTAGTTTTTATTTGAGTGGTTTATATTTTGAATAATTAGCTATTCTTGGTGCTGCTGTAGATGTGCTTGCATGCTGAATTCTTAGAGTTCTAAGTAGTTTGAATGCTTGCTATGGCCTCTATGTATCCCTATGAGTAGTTGCTATCAATTTTGTGAAGTTTTGTTGAGAAAATTTGGTGGACTAAAAATTTCAGAATTTTTGTTCATAGGCAAAGGATGAATATCTTTAGGAAGTTTGCTTCTAAGAAGAACTCCAAGGGGGTTACTGGGGAGTCGTCTGACAGTGATCTCCATCCTTGGAGGTTGGCGGAAGTACGGCCGTGCGAATGGCCGCACACCCAGTTCATGGAAGAGGCTGGAATCCTTCAGGAGTTCACACAGTATGCTGCTAATGCCGGCCTCCCCCACTTCATCGCAGCTGAATGTGAACAATATCATTCCTCACAAACATCTTTGTTCAAAGTTTTACTATCCTTCCTAGGAATAATCCTCCTGAGGTGTACTTTAGTTTATATGTTGAAACCCGTCAGATACCACTTACTGAATTTTGTAACATATGCATGATCCCTCTTGACGGGTGTTTAGTTGAGCCTAGGCCGGCAGAGTTTAATGCCTTTTATCATATCTTGACAGTGGGAGATGAGAGAGGGGTGTCAGCTATCACTGCCGCTGGCTTGCATTTTCCTGTTGTTCATTACTTTGCTCTTTTCATTGCAAAATGCTTGCTTGCGAGAGAGAAGGTGGGTGCACTCAGTTCACCAGACCTTGTTGTTGTACGTCGTGCACTAGAGGTCGACAACACTTATAGCTTGGGAGATATTATGGCACGTCGCCTTCACATTAATAAGTCCAAGGGTAAAATACATGGTGGGATTTTCGCTACTCGTTTGGCGGCTCACTTTGAGGTTGAGATACGCCTTCATGATTACCCTCTGACCAAGGTTTACCTAGACCGCGCAGCCATGGATCACCACCATTTCACTGATAACAATTCTCCTGACATCCCTATTCCATATTGAAGGAAATATGCCCTAGAGGCAATAATAAAGTTGTTATTTTATATTTCCTTATATCGTGATAAATGTTTATTATTTATGCTAAAATTGTATTAACCGGAAACTTGATACATGTGTGGATACATAGACAAAACACTGTGTCCCTAGTAAGCCTCTACTAGACTAGCTCGTTAATCAAAGATGGTTAAGTTTCCTAACCATAGACATGTGTTGTCATTTTATTAACGGGATCACATCATTAGGAAAATGATGTGATGGACAAGACCCATCTGTTAGCTTAGCATAATGATCGTTAAGTTTTATTGCTATTGCTTTCTTCATGACTTATACATATTCCTCTGACTATGAGATTATGCAACTCCCGAATACCAGAGGAACACCTTGTGTGCTATCAAACGTCACAATGTAACTGGGTGATTATAAAGATGCCCTATAGGTGTCTCTGAAGGTGTTTGTTGGGTTGGCATAGATCAAGATTAGGATTTGTCACTCCGAGTATCGGAGAGGTATCTCTGGGCCCTCTCGGTAATGCACATCACTATAAGCCCTGCAAGCAATGTGACTAATGAGTTAGTTACGGGATGATGCATTATGGAACGAGTAAAGAGACGTGCCGGTAACGAGATTGAACTAGGTATGATGATACCAACGATCGAATCTCGGGCAAGTAACATACCGATGACAAAGGGAATAACGTATGTTGTTATTGCGCTTTGACCGATAAAGATCTTCGTAGAATATGTAGGAACCAATATGAGCATCTAGGTTCCGCTGTTTGTTATTGACTGGAGATATGTCTCGGTCATGTCTACATAGTTCTCGAACCCATAGGGTCCGCACGCTTAACGTTCGATGACGATTTGTATTATGAGTTATGTGTTTTGGTGACCGAAGATTGTTTGGAGTCCCGGATAAGATCACGGACATGACGAGGAGTCGCGAATGGTCGAGAGGTAAAGATTGATATATTGGATGATATTATTTGGACACTAGAATGGTTTAGGGACATTTCAGATATTTATCAGAGTACCTAGGGGTTACCATAACCCCCTGGGGAAGTAATGGGCTAACATGGGCCATAGGAGAGAGAGGAGAGCCCGCAAGAGGTGGCGCCCCCCCCCATGGGCTCTCCGAATTGGACAGGGGGAAGGGGGCGCGGCCCCCCTTTCCTTTCCCCCTCTCCCTCTCCTTCCCTCTTTCCCCCTCCATGAGAAGGAAAAAAGGGGGGCCGAATCCTACTAGGAGTGGAGTCCTAGTAGGACTCTCCCCCCTTGGGGCACCCCTTGGTGGCCGGCCTCCTCCTCCCCTCCTTTATATACGGGGGCAGGGGCACCCCAAAGCACAACAGTTGTTCTCTTAGCCATGTGCGGTGCCCTCCTCCACGGTTTACTCCTCCGGTCATAGCGTCGTAGTGCTTAGGCGAAGCCCTGCGCGGATCGCCTCACCATCACCGTCACCACACCGTCGTGCTGACGAAACTCTCCCTCGACCCTCTACTGGATCAAGAGTTCGAGTGATGTCATCGACCTGAACGTGTGCTGAACTCGGAGGTGTCGTACGTTCGGTACTATATCAGTTGGATCGTGAAGACGTTCGACTACATCAACCGCGTTAACCTAATGCTTCCGCTTTCGGTCTACGAGGGTACATGGACACACTCTCCCCCTCTCGTTGTTATGCATCTACTAGATAGATCTTGCGTGATCATAGGAATTTTTTTGAAATTGCATGCTACGTTTCCCAACAGTGGCATCCGAGCCAGGTCTATGCGTAGATGATATGCACGAGTAGAACACAAAGAGTTATGGGCGATGATAGTCATACTGCTTACCACCAACGTCTTATTTTGATTTGGCGGTATTGTTGGATGAAGCGGCCCGGACCAACCTTACATGACCACGTTCATGAGACCGGTTCCACCGACAGACATGCAACTTGTTTTGCATAAAGGTGGCTGGCAGGTGTCTATTTCTCCAACTTTAGTTGAATCGAATTTGACTACAGCAGGTCCTTGTTGAAGGTTAAAACAACAAACTTGACGAAACATCGTTGTGGTTTTGATGCGTAGGTAAGAACAGTTCTTACTAGAAGCCCGTAGCAGCCAAGTAAAACTTGCAACAACAAAGTAGAGGACGTCTAACTTGTTTTTGCAAGGCATGTTGTGATGTGATATACGTTATTGTATGAGATGATCATGTTTTGTAAAAGTTAACGGCAACTGGCAAGAGCCTTATGGTTGTCGCTTTATTGTATGAAATACAATCGCCATGTAATTGCTTTACTTTATCACTATGCGTTAGCGATAGTTGTAGAAGCAATAGTTGGCGAGACGACAATGACGCTACGATGGAGATCAAGGTGTCAAGCCGGTGACGACGGAAATCATGACGGTGCTTTGGAGATGGAGATCAAAGGCACAAGATGATGATGGCCATATCATGTCACATATTTTCGATTGCATGTGATGTTTATCTTTTATGCATCTTATTTTGCATAGTACGGCGGTAGCATTATAAGATGATCCCTCACTAAAATTTCAAGGTATAAGTGTTCTCCCTGAGTATGCACCGTTGCGAAAGTTCGTCGTGCCGAGATACCACGTGATGATCGGGTCTGATAAGCTCTACATTCACATGCAACGGGTGCAATACAGTTTTGCACGTGCGGAATACTCGGGTTAAACTTGACGAGCCTAGCATGTACAGACATGGCCTCGGAACACTGGAGACCGAAAGGTCGAACGTGAGTCATATAGTAGATATGATCAACATAGAGATGTTCACCATTGAAGACTACTCCATCTCACGTGATGATCGGACATGGTTTAGTTGATTTGGATCATGTAATCATTTAGATGACTCGAGGGATTTCTATCTAAGTGGGAGTTCTTAAGTAATAGATTGATTGAACTTAATTTATCATGAACTTAGTCCTGCTAGTATTTGCATATCTATGTTGTAGATCAATAGCTCGCGTATAGCTCCCCTGTTTTATTTTTGATAAGTTCCTAGAGAAAACTAAGTTGAAAGATGATAGTAGCAATGATGTGGACTGGGTCCGTGAGCTGAGGATTATCCTCATTGCTGCACTGAATAATTATGTCCTTGATGCACCGCTAGGTGACAAACCTGTTGCAGGAGCTGATGCAGACGTTATGATCGTTTGACAAGCTCAGTATGATGACTACCTGATAGTTTAGTGCGCCATACTTTACGGCTTAGAACCGGGACTTCAAAAATGTTTTGAATGCCAGGGAGCATATGAGATGTTCCAAGAGCTGAAATTGGTATTTCAGACTCATGCCCGTGTTAAGAGGTATGAGACCTCTGACAAGTACTTTGCCTACAAGATGGAGGGGAATAGCTCAGCTAGTGAGCATGTGCTCAGAATGTCTGAGTACTACAATCACTTGAATCAAGTGGGAGTTAATCTTCCAGATAAGATAGTGATTAACAGAGTTCTCTAGTCACTATCACCAAGTTACTAGAACTTCGTGATGAACTGTAATATGCAAGGGATAACGGAAATGATTCCCAAGCTCTTCACGATGCTGAAATCGGCGAAGGTAGAAATCAAGAAAAAGCATTAAGTGTTGATGGTTGACAAGACCACTAGTTTCAAGTAAAAGGGCAAGGGAAAGAAAGGGAACTTCAAGAAAATGGCAAGCAAGTTTCCACTCCCGTGAAGAAGCCCAAAGCTAGACCTAAGCCTGAAACCGAGCGCTTCTACTACTTGGCAGATAAGAAGGATGGCAAAGTGAACAAAAGTATATTTGATATACATGTTATTGATGTGTACTTTACTAGTGTTCATAGTAACCCCAGGGTATTTGATACCGGATCAGTTGCTAAGATTAGTACCTCGAAACAAGAGTTGCAAAATGAACAGAGACTAGTTAAGGGCAACGTGACGATGTGTGTTGCAAATGATTCCAAGGTTTATAAGATCACCATCGCACACTCCTTTTACCTTCGGGATTAGTGTTGAACCTAAATTAAATGTTATTTGGTCTTTGCGTTGAGCATGAATATGATTGGATATTCATTTAAGTCAAAGAATAATTGTTGTTCTATTTACATGAATAAAACCTTCTATGGTCATACACTTCATATAAATGGTTTATTGAATCTCGATCATAGTGATACACATATTCATAATATTGATGCCAAAAGATGCAAAGTTCATAATGATAGTGCAACATACTTGTGGCACTGCTGTTTAGGTCATATTGGTGTAAAGCGCATGAAGAAACTCCATGCGGAGAGACTTTTGGAACCACTTGATTATGAATCATTTGATGCTTGTGAACCATGCCTCATGGGCAAGATGACTAAGACTCCGTTCTCCGGAACAATGGAGCGAGCCACTGACTTATTGGAAATAATAGATACCGATGTATGCGGTCTGATGAGTGTTGAGGCTTGCGGCGGGTATCGTTATTTTCTAACCTTCATAGATGATTTGAGCAGATACGGGTAGATCTACTTAATGAAACACAAGTATGAAACATTTGAAAAAGTTCAAAGAATTTCAGAGTGAAGTGGAGAATCATCGTAACAAGAAAATAAAGTTTCTACGATCTGATCGTGGGGCGAATATTTGAGTTACGAGTTTGGCCTTCATTTAAAACAATGTGGAATAGTTTCACAACTCACTCCACCTGGAACACCACAGCGTAATGGTGTGTCCGAACATCGTAACCGTACTTTATTAGATATGGTGCGATCTATGATGTCTCTTACCGATTTACCACTATCATTTTAGGGTTATGCATTAGAGATAGCTGCATTCATGTTAAAGAGGGCACCATCTAAATCTGTTGAGACGACACCGTATGAACTATGGTTTGGCAAGAAACCTAAGCTGTCGTTTCTTAAAGTTTGGGGTTGCGATGCTTATGTGAAAAAACTTCAGCCTCATAAGCTCAAACCCAAATCGGAGAAGTGCATCTTCATAGGATACCCAAAAGAAACTGTTGGGTATACCTTCTATCGCTTATGACACTTCTATGACGATAAATGTGACAAAAACCAGTATCATCATAGATGTGGTGGGCTCCTACTTCTATGACAAAAAATCATGAAAGAAAAATGGTCTTTTCGTCCTGGGCGGGCCGGAGACGCAGTTGCATGACATTTTTTGGGCCGTCCATGACGGAAAAAACCGTGGTAGAAGCGAGGGCACGACAAATATCGGGGAGTTCCCGGTATGGTGGGTGGTCGGGGGCCGAGCGATGCGTGTTTCTCTCGTACACGTACGCGCTTGGGTGCGAGGCGTTGGGCTCTAACTGAACCCGAGTGATTGCACTACAGGCTGCGCATTACTGGACCCGGGCGATCGATCGATGGCTGTTAACTGAACCCGATCGAGCGTTCCTTCGCTACTGCTGCTAATTGAAGCCAATCGAACCTGCTGCCTCTTGATGAACAGTGAGTGTTGTTGGGGGTTTGGATGAACAGTTCCTGGTGGGGGATTGGATGAACAGGAACCCTTGGTAGTAGAGGTCGTTGCCGCTGGATGAACAAGACCCCGATCGATCAAGCCGGTAGATGAACAGGACCCCGTGGAGGGATGGATGAACAGGACCCCATGGAGGGCTGGATGAACAGTAGCCCGTGGAGGGGTGGTTGAACAGGACCCCGTGGTGAGGGTTGGTTGAACAGTAGCCGGTGGAGGAGTGCGCGGTGGAGGCTGGATGAACAGGAGCCCATGGATGAACAGTCGTAGGTGGAGGCTGGAGGAGGTCGACGGTGGATGAACAGTAGCCCGTGGAGGCTGGAGGAGGTCAAAGGTGGAGATGAACAGTATCCGTGGAGTCACGTTTTGCGGTACGCCACACCCCTCCCGATGAACAGGACCCCCGTTTCGACCGTAGAGCTCCAATACAAGTCTGTTTCCTCCGTTTTGTGGTACGCCACACCCCTCCCGATCAACGGGACCCTGTTTCGACCATAGGAGGTCCATTTCCTCCGTTTTGCGGTACGCTAGACCCCTCCCGATGAACAGGATCCCATTTCGACCGTGGCCAGTCGAACACAAGGCCGTTTCCTCCGTTCTGCGGTACGCTAGGCCTCGTTTCCATCGGCTGTTCCGTCCAAGCCGGTTGGCTCCCAAAGAACACGAGGACGCATTCTGTTCGGACCCAGCCGGTTGGCTCCCCATGAACACGAGACGACGCAGTTTCTCCATTCCAACCCAGCCATGTACATGATCCCTGGCCGTACGTATGCATGAGTAGGTGTTCGAGACCCCGCCCGTATGTACGTATGTGGCCGCATTTACTTTCTTGCACCCTGGCCGCTGTACGTACATGTACATGCTACGTGCGCGCCTCTACTACGACACGTGCGCACCTCTACTACGACACATTCCCTTCCTTACACGGCCACGGTTCATTGCTGCAGCCTGCAGACATACCGATCGTATGTACGTACACGTTCGCGACCAGAATGACAATGCTACGTACGCTTCGACCAGGTGGGTCCCGACTGTCAGGCACTTCCTTGCGTGCGAAGATGTAGCAGGTGGGTCCCAGCAGTCAGGGGGGAAACATTTTTTCACGAAATACGGTGGCCCGTCCCGGTGGGTCCCTGCTGTCAGGTGGAGGAATCATTATTTTCCGCGTAATAAGGAGGCACTTCCTTGCTGCGGCCGTGGACCCAGCTGTCAGCCTGTCCATGTATAGTACTCTTCCGATGGAAGTCGTTCCTTGACCACATTGACCATGCCGCGCCGAGAGCACCAGGGCGGTGGACGACGACGAGGCCTAGGAAGGGGACGACGCGGAGCCAGGGAAGACGCGACAGTGGTTGCCGACGCAGAGAGGAGTACGAGGGTTCACTGGTTCGGCTGCGGTGTGAGGCTGCCGTCGCCGCAGAATAATAGGGGGTGTGGGTGAGTAGAGGGATGGCCTGGCCAGCGGTGGGAGTAGTAGGGGCGATGAGGCCTCCGCGGCATCACAGCCGACCACGGCAGGCAGCAGCACGCAGCACGACCGGCGCTGGTTTGGGCGGCTGGAGCAAGAAGACCAGAGGTTGAAGAAGCACTACGGCCGTTGGATGGACATCGTTTGGTCAATGGAGCTAGAATCGTTCATATTGACTAAGTTGACAAAGCCCTCCATCCCCATCAACTTAGTAGGCCCACAAGTCAGCCTCCCACTATGGTGGGTCCCACCTAGCAGGGGGGTATTCATTTTTTTGTGCGTAATAAGGAGGCACTTCCTTGCGTGCGAAGATATAGCTGGTGGGTCCGACCTGTCAGCAGGGGAACGTTTTTTTCGCAAAATACATAGGCCCTTCCGGTGGGTCCCAGCTGTCAGGTGGAGGAATCATTATTTTGCGCGTAATAAGGAGGCATTTCCTTGCGTGCGGCCGTGGACCCAGCTGTCAGCCTCTCCACGCACAGTCTACTTCCGATGTATGTCATTCGTTGACCATGTTGACCACTCCGCGCCGAGCACATCCAAGGTGGTGGACGACGGCGAGGCCCCGGACAGCAAGGAGCATGAGATGGGAGACGCGGGAGTAGAGTAGCAGACGGAGAGGTGTATGAGGGTTAACTGGTTCTAGTGCGGTGTGGTTCGACAGTCGGTGGAGAAGAACAGGAAGTGTGGAGGGATGGCCCGGCCAACGATGTGGTAGCGCTTCACAGCGAAGCGTTCTAAGCAGAGCTGCTAGCAGCAGGAGGCGGGAGCAGGTGGTCCCGGCGGCGTTGGAGGAAAAAGACGAGAGATTGAAGATGGATGCCGGTCGTTGGATGTAAATCCAATGGCTAACGATGTCAGAATCATTTGTTGACTAAGTTGATAACGACTTGCGTTGGCTTCGAACTATTGGCCCACATTTCAGCCTCCAAAAATGTGGCACGTATTCAACCCATTTCTTCAGAATTTACAGTCAATTTTGATCTTTTTTTAGAATTACAGTCCATTTGCTGGGCTGGGTGAACAAATAATGTAGCATCCATGCGGCCCATTTATTTTTTTCCTAAAAAATTACAGGCCATTTGCACTTTCTTGAAATACATGATTTTGCTGGGCTGATTCTAATTATAATGTTGAGTTAATGTTATCAAAAAATAAACAGTGGCTGAGCATTTTGTTACAAATATATTTAAAGAATAACTTATTTATTATTACATTGGTCCTTAAATCTTTCCAAGCATTTGTATAAAATCACCAGGATTTTCGTTGCCAAAACAATCCAGGATTTATTGTTAAGAAATTATTTTTATAAGTTAATAAGATGTGGGATATTGTTTTCTTACATATGTAAGTATTTGTTAAATATATGATGACAATAACAATAATATATAATAACATATAAAATAATTTACATATATATAATATAGTTAGAAGGGAAACATAAGTTGGACCAGGCGTTCCTATTCTTATATAGAAAAATAGAACAGACCTCTGTGTTTTCTTCAAAAAAATACATAAATTGGGCTTCCGATGTTTCAGGAAAAATAAAAACCTCGGACGGGAGGTCCATAGGCCGGTCGACACATGACGGCCCTCAAAAAACTACAAACGGGCATGTCATGGGCTGCGCATGTTAAAAAAGGAAGCCTTGACGGGGCAGCCCAAAACCCAGCTGATAGTTGCTGCCCTAGTGATAATAAATGATACCTGCCAGCTCCCCGGCTTCGTTGTGAATTTATCTCCTATAGTAACTACGTTGAAGCACCTAAAAAAATGTAACTATGTTGACAAACCCGTGGGCCCCAACGTCAGTATAGCATTAGGAGGAAGTATTTTTTTGATGAGGCACTTGCTTGCGTACGGCCATAGACCTGGTGGGTCCCGACTGTCCGCCTCTCCACGTACAGTCCTCTCCAGATTCCTCTCATTTGTTCAGCATGTTCGCAACGACAGACAGCGGCGCCGCGGCGAGCGCACAAAGGCGCAGGAGGCGATCGGACCACCTGAGGCAGTGCCTTATTTGTAACGAAAGTACTGAACTAGCCCAGTGGCCAAGTGACACTACCCAACAGTTGTTCCGCCCGGGTTCGATTCCACCTGATGCTGGGAAAATATCTCCAATTTTTTTGCCTCTGCCATTATTGACATGTGGGTCCCCATTGTCATCTACGCACACCACGTCCAACACTTGCCAAAACTTCGTCCCACGTTTTCTCTGTTTTTCGCACACTCGACATTGTGTGGGCATTTCGTAAATAACATACCTTTTTGATTGTGCATCATATGAAGATGTGCTATGCATGAATGTTGATCAGCATGATATTAACTGGCTGGTAGTTCCAATTTCGACCATGAATAAAACTTCCAACATGATGTTAACCCTGTTTGAAAAGGCCGTGTTAATATAAATGCTCTGCCTCTGAAAGTTGCAATTTCTTATCTGAAACTGAACTTGCAGTTTCTTATCTGAACCGAAACTTGCAGTTTCTTCTCGGAGAATCACATTGTCTGCACTTTTATACTCCTATGAAACTACATTTTTTAAGTGCTAAAAATAGATCTCTAGAATTCATAAAATACATCGTATGCTCAATACTGCAAATCTGAAATTCAAAAGACATTCATATCTGAAAGTACTCTCAAAATACACAACACAAAACACAATTCACAGCCTGCAAATACTGACAACCCTAAGCTCCTCCTGACAATTCACAACCTGCCCGACTATTGGGCTGGGGGGCAGTCCCCTCCTATTCCTCAGCGGCAGAAGCCGCCCCGTGAGATGATGTGAACGGCGATGGAGAGGATGGCGGGGAAGCATCGTCGGGCCAACTATTTTTCTCCTCTTGCAGTTGGGTTCGGTCGACGAAGACTCCACCGGCTCGCTCTGGCACGACACCCTCACAAACGGCACCCTGTAGATGCTCGATCCTTTAATCTCTTGTGGATGCTCCATCTGGGATCGATACTCCCACCACCGATCCCTCACGATAAGATTCGGTGAATCTGTTTGCTCCATGGCCTAGAGGAGCAGCTCTATGTACTCCCGCGCGACTCCCTTCGGGGGTATCGCTGCCTTTTCGCTCTGTTGCAGATATTTGGCCATGGATGTCGCCGTCGCCGCTAGTTGGTCCTTGTTGTCAAACCAAGACTGTATCTCCAACATCCTAGCTAGCTTCACAGGGTCGCCGTCTGCGATCCTCATGTATCGGTTGTACTCCTCCATCGATCTACTTCTCCACAACACCTTCACTCGCTGGCGGTGGTTTTTAAATGGAAGAGGAGAGGAGCAGTACTGGTTTTGGATTAGAACAGGAGAGGAGCGATGCTGGTTTTGGATTGGAACAGGAGAGGAGGGGCGGTGGTTTTGAAATGGAAGAGGAGAGCAGCGACGCTGGATTTAGATTGGAACAGGAGAGGAGCGGCGGTGGTTTAAGAGGAGAGGAGCGGTGTTGGTCTTGGAAGTATTTATTTTGCGTATTTTGGGTCAAAGTTTGACCACGTACTGTATTTGACAAGCAAAATGTGAATGCATGTTACCGAAAATTGTAGCGTTTGGTTCGTATCTGAATGTACTTTCAAATTATATTATTTTTGCAACGTATAGCATATATTTTATTTGTGAAAATCATGGTCAATTATGACCCAGAATAAAAGGGGGACTAGTTAATGTGGGGTCGCTTTCTTAATTCAAGGGTAAATTGATTTTGATTTTGATCCAGTAACAGCGCGCCGGCCCTCTCGTCCAATCCTAAATCGCTACTGCACGCTCCTCTCCCTCTTCTCCATTGCAAAACCACCTCCTCTCCTCTCCATCATCTCCATTCCAAAACCACCGTCTCGCCTCTCCCTCTTCTCCATTGCAAAACCACCCCTCTCCTCTCCATCATCTCCATTCCAAAACCACCATCTCGCCTCTCCCTCTTCTCTATTGCAAGACCATCCTCTCTCCTCCCATCTTCCAAAGCTAGCACCGGACCACTCAGAAGGACATCTATGGAGAGGATGCAGCAGTGAATCAGGCAGATCGCCGGCGGCGACCAGGAAAAGTTAGCCAGGTTGAAGGAGATCCTTACTTGGTTTGACAATCAGTGGGAGATTTTGAGGACGGTGAGGGCCATGTGGCAATGTATGCGAAAGAGCGAGACTACGGCGATGAGGGCAGCGATGTACTCCTTGGCGGCAGTCACGCCGCAGTCCTTCGAGTTCATCGAGTATCTCCTCTGGGTGATAGAGCAGACAGATTCGCCCGAGGCGAAAGTCAGGCGGAGGTGGTGGGCGTACAGGTCGAAGGTCGAGCACCCAGAGGATAACGAATCGATCGAGTACGGTGTGCCGTTCGTGAGGGTGCAGAGCCAGCCAGAGCCACAGGAGTATTCGTTCTACCACCACAAGAGGAGGCTGGATGGTGCGACGTCGCTTCCCCGCCGTTCTCCACGGTTCCCTCGACGCTCGCCTCATTTCAACGGCGTTGGTAGGGTTTAAGGTAAGCTTCGCACTAACCTAATCTTCCATCTGCTCATGCTTACAATCAGTGTGATAGCTAATAAAAATCATGCTTACAATCAGTCTCCGAGTACTATGCCAATCACCCTAAAATAGCTCTAGACCTTTGGGTCAAAGTTGTGACACTGTGTACAAATAAAGAAAAATAGATTGGTGCTTCTTTCAGAAGAGACACTACTGCAGGATGCTGCTAATGCGACACTACGATCAAAGACCCTTCGAGAAACTGTGTGCGATGCAATAATCGCAAACGGTGCTGTATGAAAACCGTCAGAAATGATGCAAAAGCGATGGAGGATGCATCAAACACGGTTCAGATTTTAGTTGCGTGTGCGATGCAGGGCATACGGTTCAGCTCAATTAAGCATTTGCGGTGATGAGGAACAAAAGAAATGGGCAGCCAGATGAAGGTGTGTGCGATGTACAGCATACGGTTCACTCGGATGAACTGTTTGTGATTAGGCAACACAAAAAACGGTCAGCAAGATTCAAGGTGTGTGCGATATACGGCATATGGTTCACTCGGATGAACTGTTTGTGTTGAGACATGAGAACAGAAACGGTTCAAATGAACAAGATGTGTGTGATAGGAGGCAAACAGGTCTGTAATGAGAAACGTCTGCGAAGACCGATAAGAACACAGACGATTACTGCTAACAAGCCGTGTGTGTTGTGAGCAAACAATTGCTGGTATACAATTGTGAGTGATTGATGAAAACATCACCGACGGGTTCCATTGTTTAGTCCGTGTGCGATGTGATTTTCTTTGTCCGCACACCATCTACGCTCTGTCTACAGAGCATCAACATATATACTTAAAAAGACAGCATTGCATAACCAAATTAAGCATACAATTACACAAGTGACTACACACAAAACATTTACACACACCAAAGTAAGCAATTACATGCATACTAAAGTAGGAGAAACGAGGATCTAATCATCTACTTATTGTTGCGACGACGCTTGCCATTGCTCTGCTTCGGGTTGGATCCCTAGCCGTTTTGGGGAAGGAGGGACTTCATCATGTCAATGATCCACCGGTGCATGTCGTAGCTCGTGTACGCCTCCTTGGCCGCGTACACGACGTGAGCTTTGTCGAGTTTCTCCATCCAGGCCGAGTGCCAGGCACGCTTGTCCTTGTTGCACGAATCCTTCATGTATCTGTAGTAGGGGTCGATGATGGCCTCAGCGAGGTGAACCAGTGAGTCCTTCTCATGCTCCTTGCAGCCCCAGATCTTGTATTGGCCCTGGATGTCGACAAGATTCTGGCAGGCGATGCGCGAACTCTCGAGCGCCTTTACATCGTTGGTGATGTCCACCATAGCAAACATGTAGTGGGGGCTGTTGACAAACCTGGCGAAACGCTCGCAAGGCCTTGTGGCCAGGCAGTAGTGGTAGACGAGGACGTGGTGGCGCACGCACATCTGGGCGACGACGACCTTGGGACGAGACCTGACACGAGCGCGGGTGTACTCGAGGTCGAACCCGACCACCTTGTACTTCTCCTCTTCAAGCAACAGCTCCATGATGTGGATGGAGTGCTCCACCCAGACCGGATCGTTGGTGTACACCACCGAGAGGTCCATGAACCTTCTGTGGGTGTCCACCACGGCACACATGGTGAACTCCTGCTCGTCGTCGGCAGTAGCTCGGAGCGCCATTGGAGCCGCGCAGGATACCCTCTAAGAATTTCTTTTTTTGCGGAGTACCCTCTAAGAATTTCTCGTGGTGGGTGTGCTTCTTGCAATGGTGGGGCGCGATCGAAAGGTTGAAGAGACACAAGGGTAGGTTAAATGGCCGCTGTAATAAATGGGGGCCGGCCGGCCGGCCTGTAATTGTCACGTCTTGTCACGGCATTCATAGCGGAGGATTCCATAATCCGGAGCACGCTTGACAACACCGCACCCCAGGCGTGGACACTCAAGTGCGATAATTAATTCTGCGCTCTACAGTGCACACGGTGGAAGAAACCAACTGATTCGAAGATCGCAGTCGAGTTAGCTATACAGATCGTGTGTTGTGAGATCGACAAGGTAAACTGATTCGAGAATGGTTAATAAAATCTAAGACCATTGCATATTAAGGTCAAAATAGTGCTAGCAATATACGAGTCTCATACGATGCCATTTCAACGATTGTACTACAAAAGCTCGAAATGTTACAAGGTTCAAATTCCAGAGTTATATGGCTCAAATTCGAAGATTACAAGGTTCAAACTGATATTAGAAATGAAATTCAGCTCATCAGCTGCAAACGCTCGCGCTGATGCGCTGAACATGGATATCAGAGAGGTTCAAACTAATATCACCGCTTCTAAGTCTGACTTCAAAACCTCACAATTTTTGCAAAGGGTCAGCCAATGAGAAGTCATGTATGGGGTTGACCCGATGACTTCCGATTACTCTATCATCTGAAGTTCCAAAATGAAATTCAGCATTTTTTGAGCCAACTCCATTCTGCCGCAGGCGCCGGCGCTGATAAACAGACCATTCATTTTTTCGAAATAAATGTAGGGCAAACCTCATTTCCTTCAGCACCCTTGCTCTGAGAACAAAGAACCTGGCGAATATAATCTTCGGTAAGGTCCCTCGGAAGGAGTTCAAAGTAATTTCTGAGAGATGCAGATCTAGGCATTCGACGTGATTGTTATATTGTATCACATTATCCACCACTGGGCCTAATCTTATCTGCAAAAGAAGAAAACGTGTTAGTGCCTACATGCAGTTTTGAACATTACTACAGGACTAGCTATTTGGTTTGCAGGATTTGTAAAATGCACTAACATGCCATATTCGATCCGACATGATTAACATGGGCATTTGATTACATTCTAGAAAAATGTAGCCTTCTTCACAAGAGTTTGGAGTGGATGAAAAGTTCCCTAAGAAAACTAGTACAGATGAATCCAAAGGAGAAATGCTTATTGATTGTAACCATATGGATCAAGCAACCAATATGGGGGGCATGTCTGTACTGAAATCCTCCAAAAGAACCTTCAGAAATCGTAGTACATTGTCATTGTAAACTTGGAAAAAGGTGTCACAAATTGAACTCCCTTATGGTTAACATTTAACAGGAAAGGAACATCACCTCGATATATAGCTTCTCCAAGCACGGAAAGCATCTCAGGAAACTGACAACTTGCTCCAAGTCGGGCCCGATAGATTCTAGTGCCAAGACCTTCATTGTGCGTAGTTTCGGGGTCATGCTTGTCGGAATCATTTTCTGAATGACAAACGAACAAACATCTTCAAAATTAGAAATAATGTTAATTTGTAGAAGGAGAGGTAGAAGGCGGCTGTTGTACCTGAACGGGTGTGGATCCACTAACAAGTTCGGAGTATTTGTCAGACGAGTAGCCCACCACTGTCAATTTTGGCGCAAAAACGACATTGATTCTTGTTGGACCTTCTTGATCAACTACAAGTAATCTCTCAAGTGCAGGTGTGTCCTGGGTGACCATACCGTGGTCCACCTTTTGTGATGTCTTCCTGCCGCACCAGCAACACACATTAAATAGTCCGGAGAGTCATGGAGGTGATGTGGAAGGTACTCAACCCATTGATCGCCTGAAGACGAAGGTACTCGAGTGCAGTATAGCCACGGACACTACAAAAAAATACACTTCCGTGATGATACGTGTTTGTCACAGTAGGTCACGTTTTCTGTCATGCATGTACATCCATGACAATTTGATGACAGAATCAAGATAGTCATACATGTGCTGTCGTAGAAGTGTTCCATGACATTACCAAAATTATCATCACGGAAGTGTCCACTTCCATGACGATAAATCGTGCGTCACAGAAGTGCTTTCCAAGGGTGACCGACATGTGGCATCCACCGTAATGGAACACCGTTAAGCTATCGGGTCCGGTTTTGGATCCGATAACCCGTTAACAGCCCGGACCAATGGGAAATTTCCACGTGTAAAATTATGATTGGCTGGAGGAAACACGTGTCAGCTTGTCAGTGGGTCAGATAGGCGCCTATGATATGTCGACACGTGTGATGGCCCACCACCGACCCATTTAGCTTACAAAGGCTGGTCCGTTTGACTTGGTCAAAAGTTAGCGGGCTGGCCCATGAAAAGCCTATTAACGGTCTCTTCGCAAATAGCCCATTTTACGGCCCGTCAGGGCCTACCCGAAATCGGCCCAACAACGTCATGTGGGCCGTCGAATATAACACCAGCCCGTTTCACTTTCGGCCCATGTGTGGCCCACGACGTCTTTCGGCCCATATGAGGCCTTCGTATCTTTAGGCCCTTTAAAGGCCCATGGTGACTCTAGCCCAGAATGAACAGTAAATTTCTTTGTACCCGTTTAACGGCCCATGATTCACATGGGCCGTTTCCATCCCGTGTTAACTTTCGGCCTACTGACGGCCCATACATTCTTGGGCTCCTTTTCGGCCCTCCATTACTTCTGGCCCGTTACTGGCCTGTTCCCCTAATGGGCCAAATTTGGCCCGTGGCAAGAGTCGGCCCGTTCCTGGCTTGTTAACCCGTTGCGCCGTTTCCAGCCCATCCTATATTCTGGCCCATTAACGACCCGTTATGCCTGTGACAAATTAAGCCTTTGCTGTCCTCGGGCCTGTTAACGGACCGTTACCATGCTGGGTCGATACCAATTACGCCCGTTTACGGCCCATGTAGACCCATTTATCAGACGGCCCGAGGCCCACCGATTCTACGTCCGTGTTGGAGGCCCATTTAAAGATGGCCCGTAGGAGGCCCATGGATCCTACGGCCCGTAGGAGGCCCATGGTTACCATGGTCCGTATATGGTCCATGGTTGTTGCGGCCACTAGCAAACCAGGGAAAAAGAAGACTAGGAAATAAATAAGCCCGAAACTAACGCTAGGCTGTTAAGGCGATTGCACAGCTTACATCCACTAGGCATCAAAGATTGCCACCAGTGCAAATATAGGGAACAACCTACACTATACAAAAATGGCTTGCTGTTTTCTTCAGCCGGTGGCTGCACATTAAGAACAAATTTTGTATCACAAAAAAACAAATTACAACTATAAAACAAAAGGAAGGTTGGCATAAAAGTTAGCAGTCTGGTAGATAAATGCACTACCAGAAGTTCAGAAGCTCAGTTCATTTGACCTGACTGTTACGTTTTCATGTTGTATTGTCCGATGGAGCACCATAACCTTCGCCTTCATTTCTCCTAGGCTCCTGAACAACATAGCAAATGTCTGATAGTCTGGTTTCAAAACCATGCATATCTTGACGACATCGAACAATGTCTGTCCTTGTTTCACAAAGGGTCTCTGTTAGGGAACGGACTTGTGTCTGGAGCGCAGATATAACACTGTTTTGAGCTTGCATATCTTGATCATGAGGCAGTTTGGACGAGATTGCCTTAACAACCAACCCAGTATTACGCAGGAACGTGCTTTTGGCACTGCTAGTGGACACGTACTGACCCACTGCAGCAAGAGCTGACATTGCGGTTATAGTTGCCTCGCCACCTTCAGAAGGTGGCGGTTCCACCATTTTTCCATAGCTTGCTGAAAAGTTGAGTTTTTACATTAGTAGTACCACAACAGAAGATATTAAGGAGGGAGCAAAACCAAAGAAAATAGCTTTGGTCTATATACAGAACTTATTCTGGTGAACCCATGTAAAATATTAGTTGTATTTTACTGCAAAGTACATAATAAAACCAGGTTCCAAACATATGACCATGTACCATGGCTAATGTATTGTCTATTTCTTCACATTGTATTGACAGCTAAGGATAAAGAGACAAAGTTTATAATACGGTAAGCATAATATGACATCATTCATATCACAAAACAACTGAGAACAGACAAACAGGCAATTGTAACGTTGTGTGGGTAAGTCCAGCACGGAACTAGATTACAGGTCAAGATCAAAGGAACATCACTCCTCTCTTTTAAACCTTGTAAGGTGCAATGATACGCTAAGACAATTGTGTATAAAATTGAAAAGAGTAATATACATTGGCTGCAAATCATGCAGTTCAAGGCACGAGTCAGAGTAAGTAGTAGTTAAAAGGCATGAGGATGAAGGACTTACAACAGCGGCTTTGACTGGTGTAGTCATTCCCTTCGTCTTGCTGGTGTGACAGTCCTTGAAGATTTCCACAGCATTTGGTTCAGGTACTTTTTGGTCCTTGCGGGCTTACCTCTGCATTTGGAACAAGTCAATATAGATCTGATAATATGGTATGGCGAAAAGAGTGAAACAGCAGCTAATTACAAGAGCCTCGCAGTGTGCAATATAGCTACGAGATCTTGTCGTCTGTTGGAATTTCACTTACGTACGGTTGGCCTTTTTCTTTGAACAGTTCACCTACAAGAAGATAGATTTGTGTGGCACATGCGTAAATAGGACTTCAACATGTGATCTGATCACATATATAGAATGTACCTGATACTTCGGATCGGACCAGTGTTTAACGAGGCCTCTCCAGTCTTCATCTGATATATTTTCCACTGGAGATGTTTGGGCAAGTTCACTGTTAGCCTTGCCTTCAAAGTGAGTTTTCCTCAAGTTATACCAATACTGTCACAGAGCAAACTTGAAAACATGGGTGCAAGCTTGTCTGGTTGCATCATCTTGGCTATCCAACTTGAACCTCATCTGTTGAAAATTATGGGAGTCTCATTATCAGCAACCTAGAAAGTATTGGACAGAGCAAGGCGATATTACTAGTTTCCATACATAACCATACTTACAGATAAATGTTCGAGGAAGGTGTTGAACTGGGTTTCGTCTTTGTCATTCCTGTACTGAATCCATGTTGGGAGGATACGTAAATGACACCTAATAGCAACCGCTGCTTCTGATACTAACTTGGCTGACTCTGTAGCATCACGTGGCCTTTTGAAACCTTCCTCAAAATGGATCTCCATTCTTCCTCCTATAGATTTAGTTAACCTATCGAGCATTATCCATGATGTTTGTTTCCTATTGCGCCAAGGTGCTAGTCCAACAACAAACATAGGAAGTGTTAGTGTACATCAAACTTTGGGACTACATATAAAGAAGCATGCAACTGTAACTTGACTCCAGCAACTACCTTCTTGTTGTTGAAGCTCACAAAGTTCATCTGATCTTGCCAACTCATCTTGTGTCAAGAGTGCTTCGGAAGTAGTGTCAGGTGGCAAGAGAGCTTGGGAACGTGCTGCTAGCTGAGTTGACCAACGAGTAAATCGTGCAGCTAGTGGTACTGTGGAAGGTGTTGCAACAACTAGGCCTGTCTCTGCTTGTTTGGTGGCAGCTATTTGTTTCGGTTTGGCTTGTTCTGCAGCTCGTGTAGCACGGGATACCCTGTCGGTACAATTTTCTGCTGGACTTTGACCTTCTATTGCACCATCAGTAGCAGCAGAATCTACAGGATTCTTCCGCTTCCCTTTCCCTGTCGTTCTGTCTTGCTTCCTCTTTCTCTATGCCATGTTAAGTCAAGCCGACAAGAAAAACGAATAACAATTTAGTTCTTCAGAACAAATTGATGCATGATACAGACGAACTGAACTTTGATGTTAGACAACCACATGATAGGAGGATGTAATATATATGAAAAATAGGACGGCATGAGATAACCAGAACTATGATGTGTAAACTAAGCAGAAGACATTTCACTAAATTAGAAGCAATGCAATGGAAGGTAGACACCATATGAAAGATGCTACAAATATCGCTCTGCCAAGTTAACAGTGTCTCATCATAAATGCCGTTTAAACAAATGTGAAGCAGTACAAGAAATAAATCATATGCAAGATGCAGACAACATCACACTACCAAGTTAAAGGTCTCTCGTCATTAGTGCCATTGCATATTCACAGCTTTTGATGTGTAAACTAAGGAGAAGACATTTCAACAAATTAGAAGCAATGAGAGCTAGACACCATATGAAAGATGCAACGAATATCACTCTACCAAGTTAAAACTGTCTCATCATAAGTGCCATTTCAACAAATTAGAAGTAGTACAAGCTAGAAAAGAATGCGAGATGTAACATATATCACACTCCCAAGTCAAACGTGTCCTATGATAAGTGATTGTTGCAGGTTACACAACAGTAGTACTTTGATGTAAGAACATGGTGTGATAGACAGATATTGTATGTTCTAGAAACAGGAACACGTGTCTTATTCACAAGTATAATGTGTAAAGTAAGCAGATGAAATTCAACAAAATTAGAAGCAATACAATAGACATCATACATAACATGCAACCACATATAACAGTGCCAAGTTAGAGGGAGCACCTGTGATGGTGCACTAGGGGAGACGTGCTCATCATCAACACAGCTATGTTGAGTGTCTATGCATGTGTTTTCTTGGAAATCGTCTTAAGGGGATGGAGGAGTAGAATCTCTAGAGGCCCTTAGTTTGGAAGGAGCACCATCATCCGCTACCTGGCTAACTTCCTTTCGCTTTATTGATTTTGAATTGTCAAGTAAAACCGACAAGAAAAAGCAATAAAATTCACTCTTCAGAACTCATTCGTGCATGATACTGACAATCACTACTTTGATGTAAGGCAAACACATGATTCCAGGATGAAATAATACGAAAAACAGGACGGCATGGCATATTCACAACTGTTTGTGTAAACTAAGCAGAAACCATTTCAACAAATAAGAAGCAATGCAAGCTAGACACCCCATGAAAGATGCAACCAATATGACTCTGCCAAGTTAAAAGAGTCCCATCATAAATGGCATTTCAACAAATTAGAAGCAGCGCATGCTATAAATCATATGAAGATGCAACTAATATCACACTACATATACTAAAGGTGTCTCGTCATATTGATTTATGCGGGATACAAAAAAAATAGTTTTATGTAAGGACATGCTTAATAGACAGATGTACTATGTACTAAAAACAGGAAGGCATGTCACATTAACAGGTATAATGTATAAACTAAGCAGAATAGCACATGCAATTTAACCAGATTGGAAGAATTATAATCTAGACACCATATGCAACATGCAACCACATATCACGCTGCCAAGTTAGAGCAAGCACCTGTGATGCTAGTGTAGGGGAAATGCGGTAATCAACTATAGAGCTACGTTCACTATCTTCATCTAGCCTTGTTGTTTCTTGAGAATCATGTGGGGAGGCTGACGTTGCAATCTTTAAATGATGATCTTTTCTCACAGTAGTCCACTTGCCTGACTGCCTCATCGTAAGTGATTGATGAGGGATACACAAGTACATTAGTTTGATGTAAGAACATGGTTAATAGACAGATGTACTAGTATGTACCAAAAACAGGAAGGCATGTCATATTCAAAGGTATAATATGTAAGCTAAGCAGATGCAATTTAACCAAATTGGAAGCAATACAAGCTAGACATCCGGCCGGAGTGGTGAGCATGATCATCTAGGACCTGAGAGCCTGGTGGGAGGCGGGCTGCTTCGCCACCATCGTGGCTTTTTAGTTGCCTTCCAGGTGATGCATGTCTGTGCTGGGCTTGTCACTGGCTCAGCCAGTGCCCTGACTAGCTATTTGTCTTCTGGTGCTCCCAGGATGGTGGTTCAGTAAAAAATATCTTTCCTTATCTTGATAAAGACCGACTTCGGCCTTTCGAATACAAGCTAGACACCATATGCAACATGCAACCACATATGACACCGTGAAGTTAAAGCAAGCACATGGGATGGTGGTTCACGGTGAGCGAGATCATCAACTGCAGAGCTAAGTTCCCCGTCTCCATCTGCTCACACTACACCCTTTAAAGTCTTGAAATGTGATTGGCCTAGCCGCGTACCACGCTGGAGCAACTTCTCTCTACTCTTTTCTGCTTCTGTCAAGGCAGGGTCTGAAATACCCTTGCATAAAAACACAATAGTGAGAGTATGGGTGAAGTGTGTGTAGAACTAGTGCACTGTAAAAGTAGCAGATAGCAGGTGGCTGAAAAATAAATGACAGGAGACATATGATAGCTCTACAACATTGCATGGCAACAAAATTAGATTCTACTCCGTATGATTTTGTAATATATGAGCACAGGAAATGCAGGTACTCCTCCAGCACACCACAACATGTGGTCCTATCAAGATAACAGTCGATTGAAAATAAATAGGTCAGTCGATTTTTTTATGAACCGTCCGATCTATAAGGAATGGGCAGATGGCCTTCGTCTACCTCCCGCCAGTCACTGTTGACGATCTTTCTTGAACCGCCAGCGACCACCGGCCCAGACCCTTGCCTCTGCCGCCCCGCCCTCCCCTCGAACTCACACCACCGCCGTGCTTGGCCGCTCTAGGCCCCACACGCCCCTAAGATAAACACCGAGGCGCTGCTTCCCCAGCATAATAGGCAGACTAGCGCCTGTTTCGCCGGGGAATGCTTCCGTTAATTGGGAATCAACTGACCAGGAATTGAAATCTAGGGGGCGACGGACCTCTAGCTAAGGTGAAATAGTATATGAGGAGAAACCTTGTGCATCGCGAGTAACTAGGAACATCTAGTATCAAGAAGAAGCGGTCAACTAGTGTCTTCTGTGGGATGAATACCGTGCAAGCAGACATGTAAGATTTGCACGAATAAGGGAAGAGGAGTACCATTTTCGGTTGCCAGTGTGGTCGCGTCCACATGTCGCGCCAATCTTCCTCTTTTTGCTGGGGAAAGCGATGTTTTGGAGGGTGCGGGCTTGGACAAACCCATGGCCAAATTGTTGACTGTGTTGCCGTGGCCGTATGTCGGCGGAGGGGAAGCAGATCCGAGGCGGCGAAGGACGGCGTAGCAGGAACAGCTTCAGTGCGGTGGACGGTGGCGAAGTTGGAGCGGCAGCGGTGAGGCGCAAGACGGCATGGTTAACCTGGCTCGGGTACGGACGGCTCGGCCTCGGCTGCAACTACTAGCCGTGGAGGGTGTTGCGGTGGACGACGACGTCGGGGTATCGGCTCCAGCGTGATGGAGGAGGGCGGCAGTTGATGGGTGGGATGGGGTGGCGGACGGAGGACGCCGGGGTTTCGCGGCTGGTGGAGAGGTAGTTTTGGTGCCCACGGAGTACGAATGGGGAATCGAACGGGGGGCGGGGGGAGCTAAGGGAGAACCATGTTTCGGTCTGGGACGCGCTTGTTTTTGGCTTTTTTGAACAGATGGGACGCGCTTGTTTGAAATTTGGGGAAAGTACAAACTTTACCCCCACTTAAATTTCAGACCTACTGCAGGTCGGTGTAGGATGGTAATCCCAGGTGTCCCAAATAGTGGGCGGGAGCGATTTCGGCCGCGCGCATGTGTGCTTAGGCGGCCATTGCGTATGAATGTTTTTCGGAGGCGGTTGCGTGGCGTCTAGATGAAGCTACAAACCACCACGTCCTCGTCTACCCCAGTTTAGAACTTTGAACATCACGGGTCGGAGTTAGAAACGTAATTTCCTTCTACTACCAAACATTCGTCTCACGCGGTTTCGGGCGAGTAGATGCTCTTTTGGCACTTCGTTCAAAATTTTGAAACAGAAGCATTCACGTTTAGAGTACTCTTGAACTTTGAGGATTGACCTAAATAGACAACGTTAAATTTGACCTTGTATGTTTGAAAACCTCATTAAATTATCCGTATCTTTTTGAAATTTTATCACTTGAAAATCCTATAACTACGATTATTTTGGAATGGAGGAGCTAAATTTGAATCTATTTTGTACACGACTATATATGCTATTATGTACAAAATCAGAGCAAAGATTGGTGCCCCCATAACTTAGGTTTGATTTACAAATGCCATGATATCAAATTCAAATAATTGAATGGACTTCATGTTGAATTCAATTTTTTAAACCACCTTAAGTTGAATTCAAATGTATGCTAGTTCATAGCTAGCTATTTATAACGTTCATTGTGTAACTTTCATATGTATAATGTGCTTTATACACACAACATGAACTATACTCATGTTTATATTCGATTGCTAAAGCGATGCATTGTCCGGAGTTCAAAATACTAACTATGTGGATCAATTATGTCGAATAATAACATAGACATGCTCAAATTCGATAGAATCTAGATGTCTAATGGATCAATGAGCATTCCTTACGCGAATTGCAAATATCATGATCCCATCCTAATATTTGGATACAATTTATATCTTTAATCAATGTGTACATCAGTCTTTTACGTGTAGTTTCACTCTCCATCGGTGGTCTCTCACACATGCTCACACACTCTCTCCCGAGGTGTCTTTCTCGCAGACATGCTCTCGATATAACCCTCCCTCCCTCTCGTAACCATTTACGACTGTTTTCACAAACCCTTATCACAAGCACTCTTCCTCTCACAAGCATACACACGCACAATCCCCATCGACCCTTTCTATATACATAGACCTGCCTACGTGTCTCATGTACGCACATTATCTTTTGGCCTGTCTCTCACGCATTGTCTCACACCTCTCTTCCTAATCGGCGAGTATGATTCTAGCAGAGCATTCTGTAGGATACCCCTTAAGGTCAGGTTGGACGAATAGTAATATCAGAGATAAGGGGTTACCTTAGTCCGATAACCCAGGGTTACAAATCCTAGCTGGCTTTGTCAGTGGACACAGAGTCCTTCACAATTCTGCTATCGTTGTCTTGTACGACAAGTCATCTCCCAGGGTCTCCCTAAATGCGTCACGGGCCGACCAATGTGGCGCAGGACGGAACCAAACCAAGGGCCTCACCTCTGCCCCCAGGTCTCGTTATCATCTCACACCCACACATACCAACACAGACACCACACACAGAAAATCTCATCGTGCCTCTATACCCTTCCCCCCTTGCATATACACACTCAAGGGAATCTCTCGCCGTGACATCATATTAATCTCTCTCTAGACCTCTCATTTCTCGTGCTATCTCTCCCACGCCCCCCCTCCCCCCGCCGGCCCCTCTATCCATGCCTCTCTCGAATACGTAATACACACACATAACTCTCTAGGCCCTGCCACATACATCAACTACACATTCACACATGTTGCATCACGTACCCCATTGATCTAAAAAGCCCTCTCTTCACGTTTATTTCGCATACAACATTCCTTTTGAATAAAGTGTGGCCAAAATTTATTTTAGAATTTCTACATATATACAACATTACAAAGTTATATGGAGTATGAACGTTAATTTGCATTGCATGGTGCCCACAATGATATTTATTCCGCACTGTGAATTTTTATATTTTTATACTATATATAAAGTTAGTCATAATAAAGATAAATGAAGAGCATCTCTCTTCCCATCGCATACACCCCCTCTACGCCCCTTTCACGTACGCACACAAACTATCTCCAGGTCCTCTAAAAGTAAGCCCCCAGCACATTCACACATGTTTCATCTTTCTCTCGCGATATATACAGTGACGTTCATTGTATTTGGAGCGAAAGCACGATACGTACATTGGACTTTAGAATCCACTCATTACGGTCACCATTTACGTTTTGTGGTTATTATATAGTCACGGGCTCACCATACAACTCTGTATTTGCTCAAGATACGACTAGTTGACCAGTTAAATGCTCCGCGTTGCACCTCTAGTGTTGCATCACATTATCTCACTACCATTGGGCCCACCTGTCGGCTTGTATCTACTCTTCTACACTCTTATAAAAAACAGAGTTGGTGATGATGGTGTGCCTGCCATCCTGCAACACAGGCCATCCGATTTATATCTGACGGATAGGAAGGAAACTATGGCAATTTTGCAAAAAGGTACCCACACACCTCTCCACATTTGCAAATAAGGCCTTCCCTCGTTCATCCTTTTCTCTCACGATAAACTAGTCATACAAATGCATCTTGATGTTGCATGCAACCCACGGGCATCTTGCTAGTAAGAATGAAAACAAACGACAAAAAAATATTGGACGGTGGTTCAAAGTCATGACCGCGGGCACAGCGGACAAGGTGGCCTTGTATTGGTATGCTGAGCCATCTGTTTTAACACACAGGAGCTGGTGTGGTGATTATACACACACGCGCGCATGCACACGAACTGCATGCATGCAACACTCACACGAACACATGCAGCCACGCACGCACGCAACACTCACACGCACACACGCACGCATGCATGCACACGCCACACGACCAACACACACTCTCACGCTCAAGTGCTCAACCTACACGTGCATGCGCACACATCAGGCCCTGACAGACACATACACAACCAGGTGATTCCCGCGCACGGGTTGGAGTCTTGTCGCACCTAGGTAAATTTGTGTTTATCTGACCTTTTTCCTATGTGAACTGACACGTGGGACCCACAAGGAACGTGGTCAGTTTAACTAGTAAACATGGTGCCACACAGACTACTTGGCCGGTCAACAGAGTGCAATCCGATGCTGAACGGTGAGCAAGTGACCGTATAATCACCACAAAACGTATATAGTGACCGTAATGAGCGTATTCTGAAGTTCGGTGACCGTATTACACTTTTCTCTTTGTAGGCCCTCCAAAACTACATCTCTACACGTTCTCACATGTTATATCTAACAACTATGCAATACAACACTACTACTACACTCTAACACAATAAATCATATGTGTTTTTAGTTTTACTAGATATCATATTGTTACTTAATTATTCAGTTTGCATACATTAAAATTGCCTTTGAAATGTATGGCCAGTATCATCTACCGCGCGGGAAAAATCCTGCCTTTTCCTGTTTAATCGGGTTTGTATTGATGGATCATGCGAAACAGCAAAACTATAGTACTATACAGTACAAGTGACAGTTCACGGGGCCGCCGTGTCGTGTACTCCTCCGTCGTAAGAGTGGAGCGCTCACTTTCATAAATGTTCTAGTCCCGTTCGCCGACATGTGGGACATCATGCTACCGGGTCCATGTGCCATACCGAAATACAGTGCAGAGCAGCAGGGGTGAAGCACCCTAGTCATGGTGCCGGCGTAGTAATGAGCAATGAGGCGTCAAATCACAAAGCTGCACCTTTCCCGTAGTTAAGTTGGAGGGACGAAGTAATAATGCTAAAAAAAGAAGTTGGAGGGACGAAGCAACCACCATTTCTCTCGTTGCTGAATCCGCTTCTCCCTCATCTTCTTCAAGGTTTTTTATAAGATCTTCTTCAAGTTAACCACGTGTTGCTTCTGCCATTGTTCTGCCTCATGTGGGACGCGGATCGGCTTGGTAAAGCACTGACACATGGGACCGCATGTTAGCAAACCGCCAGGCCAACTTCCTCTAAAAATAAGAAACCTCCCCCGCCTTCCGTGCGGCAAAATCACCTCCTTTTTACCAATCTTGATTCTATAATTTTTTGGATCAATATAATTGAGATTTGTATAGATAGCACACAGGAGAAAAACCAAGTGGTATGGTTAAGGGCATCCACAATGTGTAGCCAAATGTGAAAATAGCTTTTGGCATCGATGGGAACCATTGTGGATGGTGCTGCCAAAGCCAAAAAGATGGAACCGAAGCTCCCTGATTGATTGATTGAAGGAATTGAAAAATGCAACGTCTCTCCCCTTGCTCCCGTGCTTGGACATGTACAGTATAGAGCACAGAGTCTACTCCCCTGTCCCTTCTATCACAAATCACAAAGCATTGAGGCGTCAAATCACAAAGCACGAACGAAGCAACCATCATTTCACTCTTCACTGACTCCGCTTCTCCATCGTCTTCTTTGAGAAACCACCTCACCGCACTAAGCAGGACGGACGACGCTATTGTGCAGTACTAGTAGTACTAGTACATTTACACGTCCTTTGGTTCAACGTACTTCCTAGATGCAAATAAGGTGGTTGTCTCGGCTTGCAGGCGGCACTTGCGTCTGGTGGTCTCCCTCAACAGTGTTCTCCGTCGAATGCACTTCGTCAAACCACAACGTTCGAGATATCGTCGACGTCACCGCAATGGGGAAGGAAGTCAAATAGTTACTACCTCCATTTTTTGTACACAAGGCCAGTATATCAAAATTACAATTTGCAAAGGGCCACTAACACTAATCGAGGCAAAATTGATGGGGTTTGCCTCGTACTAGCAACCAAGGACATTAATATACCCTTGCATGCATGCGGAAGTGAGAAGGTTGGTTTGCATGGCGCTGCATTAATCAAGCGATGAGGAGTGAGATGGTTAGCTCTTTGGGCTTTGGAGAAAAAAATACGCATTAATTGACACGTCAAATGAGGATTTGTATCGATTAATCCCGCGAAGGAAAACCCTGCCTTTCTTTATTAATACCAGTACTCCTAGTACGTACGTACTTATCCTGTTTGGGTCTAGGCCTTGCATTGCCATACTTCGCCACACATTTTTGCCAAGCTTGCCTAAAGTTTTCAAAATGAAAAGGAGCTACACTTGCGCACGGCTGTCGCGGTCGCACGGCACCCTCACACGGTCGCTCCTGCACGCCGCAAACCCAACCAAGGGAATGCACCCTCACTGACACGTGCTACCGCATGTGAACAAACCAAACTCAGCCATCCTACCGCTGACACATAATTTTTGTTCATACAGTATGTTTATCCAACCGCATGTTGGGGAGGATCCGTATGGCCCGTGCGGTGGTCTGTTGGGGAAGAAGAAGAGGTGAGGAAGAAGGGTTAGGAGACGTAGGATATTCATCCAACAGCCTGAAATGGTAGACTGACCCAAATGATGAAAGTCAGGCGACTTGCATAACAATATATGTTTTTACACAGCAAAAGATCCCTAAAAACAACAACATAAAGAAAAACTATTACTGCTCGCGGAACGAGACGGCCTCGTCGTCTTTGGCTGGCGGCGTGAACCAGTCGTAGCTACCGACGTGTGTCTCCGCACCGTGGCTGTCCTCGGCCTCCAGCTACTCGTTCACGCGGAGTGTGCAGGCGCTCTGCACGGACGAGAGCACCACCCGGTTCAAGTCGAGGACGTCCGGTTCCGCCTGCAGGAGGGCCTTGATGGCAGCAGCATCCGGGCGCTCTGTGTCGAGTTGAGCCTCCACCGCCTGGTTCAAGTCAAGGACGTCCGGTTCCACCTGCAAGAGGGCCTCGATGGCAGCGGCATCCGTGCGCTCCGCGTCGAGTTGAGCCTCCGCTGCCCGGTTCAAGTCGAGGACGTCCGGTTCCGCCTGCAGGAGGGCCTCGATGGCAGTGGCATCCGCGAGCTCCGCCTCAAGTTGAGCCTCCGCCGCCCAGTTCACATCCATGACATCCAGTTCCGCCGGCAGGAGAGCCTCGATGGCAGCGGCATGCGCGCGCTCCACGTCGAGTTGAGCCTCTGCCTCCCGGTCCTCCTTTAGTATCGCCAGGTTGAACCGTTACTCCGGCGTCAGCATCTTGTAGTACGTGATCTTGCGGCGCACCATGGCTTTCCGGTGAACTAGGGGACGCTTGATGCGGGCTAGGGGATCGAAAGGTGGGGGATGGGCTGGAGAGGAGGTGTGGTTTTGGGGCAGTGGCTGGCATATGCCGAGCAGCGAAGGTTCTAGTGTGAATAGTGATTCCGGTGACGACCGGTCAATCAGTTTTGACTGTACATCGCTCTCGTCACGTTCGCGTTGCACCCCGGCACGCTGGACCCTCCACGTCGCTCACCGAATGAAATGCACTTTGTCTTGCGTTTTCGCTTGCTTGTGGGACCACAGTTGAGAGCAAACCGACGTCCCTCCCTCTCCCCCGCCCGCGTCATTTATACTACCACTCCCTCCGTTTTATGCGGTGTAAATAAAAACAGAGGGAGTATACTACAGATGAGGATCCCCTGACGTGGCCGGACCTATTGAGTAACTGACATGCGGGGCCTCGCAAGCATGGGGTCCGCCAGTATGTAAACGAAAGGGAGGGTAAGGCAGGGATACCTACGTCAGAGGATCCACTTCCACTACTACTCCCTCCTTCCATCTATAGGGCCTAATGCATTTTTTGAGGCTAACTTTGACCAAATGTTAGAGTAATAATATATGACATGCAACTTACACAAAGCATACAGTCAAATTCGTATGTGAAAGGAGCTTCCAATGATATAATTTTCACATTATACATCTCATGTACTATTAATCTTGTCAATAGTCAAAGGCGGTTTTGAAAAACGCATTAGAGCATGGTTAATAATATAGCCAGCCGATGGCTATAAGGAACTGCCATGTCATCTATAGCCATCTTCTATATGCACTCATACTGTAGTGTGGGCTATTTCCCGCAAAAAAATATAAGGTTGGCTATTGTATTAGTACTTTTTTCCATCTCCTCTCTATCTCTTTCTTCACATTTATTGTATTTAACTAGGAATGCGTATATAGCCAGGCTCTTGCATGAGAGCTCACTCCCTTTACTTTTTCACATCTCTCTCCTCCACATAGGCCCTATATAAATGGAAGGAGGGAGTGCTATGAGCACTGCATACTCTACTACAGATGTTGTCAGTTCTCCAGTAGTACTATTGTTTTAACAACTTTAGCTGATTGATCTACGAATGGAGGGATTCAAGCTTATTTTTGTTAACCGAGATGCAAATGACTAACAAACTGGATTCGAAGCCACCTGTCGTAATAGTACCTGTGGGTTCTTTCTGTGGAGCCTTCAAATGCAATAGCTAGCTGCCCAATGGCCAATGCCACAGGCAAATCTCCATTTTCCAACTTATACAACTATTTGGGGTCCAAAGATACTCGCTAGACAGGGAGCTTAAAAAAAGTTACTATTGGACTCGCTATACGTGGCGAAATCCTAGGAGCATGCGCGAGAACAAGCACATTCACGTGGTTGAAAACAAATTGGAAACCATGTCTGTTTGAATATAAATCAAGGAGTACGTACGAAACTAACAATATTGATTGGGCGTTGTTGAATGTTGATACTTTTTTCTGTAAGTTTGATCAAAGTAGAGATACTTTCACTACACATAAAACTTATATGTAAACTACTAGAAAGGATTGGAGGGAGTATTTTGTACGTTCAAGAGTGAAACGATCATTGAATACCCTTTATATATGATTTGTGGATGCTATGATCACCGGTTCAAAATTTGAATCCGCCTTACGTATCAGACATGCACCCACTCGTTCTCTCTCGATTTCATCTCGGGGTCCGAAGATCGATTGAAAGAGGACTAGGGTGGGTACAATACGTTTGTTTCACTTATGAATGTACAATATACTCCCTCTGATCCCCACAGACCCCCCCCCCCCCCGCCGGTCATTTCTATTATAGAAACAGACCAAACCTTTATCTCCTTGCACGACACGCAAATTGATCTCTCAACATCAATCGATCTCGTCAAGATGTGTCGGGGCATGAACCGAATGGGATGTCAAAACTAAGATGGGAAGCGACACGTAGTGGAGGCAAAGTGAAACTTTAAACAAACCGTTTGTTTGTATGCATGTCGGACAAATTACAACATTGGAAATACAAGCAAGGTTTAGGCCCACATGCGAATGATACTCGGCAGAATGTTCAAATGAGGCATGCGGGAGCGACACGCTCATTGTCGCTTTACACGGTGGGTTTCAGTGTGCCGAGGGTGGCGTTAGCGTTGTGGCACGACCAGCAGATCAACACCCGGCTCGTCGAGGATGCACGGGGTGCCGAAGTGCGCGCGCCGCGCCGCGTCCGCGGAGTGGTGTAGCACGGCCAACTGCATCCCCAGGACCTGAGACCATGCCGGGTCGTCTTGCTTTTTCGATGACATGTGGGGTCGCATGTGAGCAAAGGGCATCTCCAACGTTGCATTCATGCCGGCGCCAACTGGCACACCAAAAACCCTCGTCCCTTGCGCCATCGCACGGTGCGTTCCCAGCCGGCGCCAACTGCCCGCATTCATGCCGTCCGTCCGTATGCCATTGTTAAGAGGCTCGGTGCCCGAGGAACCAACTCCGGCGACTTAATGACGCACCCAGACACTAGGCCTCACCGGAATGCGCTACTTAAAGCGGCAACGCCCAGCTAACCTCCACACCATAGCGCATCATCCTGCTACCTGGCACCATATCTGCCATGACCGCGAGCGCGAACGCTCTGCAGGAGAGCTTGTCTTCGGGGATGAAGCTCGAGGTCGCCGCCCTCGCTCAAGTCGCCGCACAAGCGGTGGCCACGCTGCCGGCCGACGACGGAAGCACCGTCAGCCACGCGTCCTACTTGCCGCCGTCCAACGTCCGGCACCACCGAGGTCGGGGACTCCTCCGAGGATGAGTAGGGCATGGGAGGCGGCAAGGCATGGTGTGCCAACTGGCCGGTCCATCTCCCATGTTCTACGCTTCCTCGCTGGAGACCGCACCTTCACTTCACGGGTCTTGAACCCCACCCGAGATCACAGATGGAGGACGTCGGTCGCTGCCGTAGAATAGGTTTAGGGTCGGGTTTCTTTTATTTTTTTGTCCTATAAAAGTTCGAAATGTAATGAAAATCTGCCGTATTTGCATTAATCTCGGCCGGTGTATATGAACTTTCACAATAATATAGTATATTGTAGGAGTACTAGCAAGATGCCCGTGCGTTGCACGGAACATCAAGATCTTGTGGGAGAAAAGGATGAACGAGGGAAGGCCTTATCTGCAAATGCGGAGAGGAGTGCGGGTAAATTGTCACAGTTTCCTTCCTATCTGTTAGATATAGATCGGACGGCCTATGTTGCAGGATTTTCATGGTGGTGGGCCCCTCTCCCCCAATCTACAATCAACAGCTCACACGTTTCACATTACGTTAATTATGTAACTAGGATTACGTAGGTCTAGCATTACTCGTCCGAAAAACCCCACTAAGCCAACCTCCCAGCATATCGCGCGGGAAAAGACCCGGCCGCGCCGTTTTAGTCGGGATTACCGGATTACTAGTAGTAGTATCGATGGATCGCGCGAAGCACCAAGTTTTTTTCTTTAGGGGGCGAAGCACGTAGTTTATTAAAAGGAAAAAAAGGCGGTACACTAACAGCACCCCTGTCGCGGTCGCATTGCACCCCACACACGTTCGCTTCTACACACGGCTCACGCAAACGGAACACGCTTCGGCTTGCCTCTTCACTGACACATGGAACTGCACTTGGAGAAACCGACCATGCGCCAAACTCCCCCCCGCCCACCGTGCGAAAATCCCCCCGCCCCCCAAAAAAATTCCCCCCAAATCCCAAATCAACCGCCGTTCGGCCAACTAGCCAATAATATTCCCCAAACCCCCCTCCCCCCGTCCCCCTCCACTCCATTCGCTTCGCCAAAGCCGGCCTCCCCGCCGCGTGGATATGTCGGCGACGCGGTTCGTCGAGGGGATGCACGGCGATCCTCTCGCTCCCACAGTACGCTCTCTTAGACTGCCGTCCTCTAGCCGCGCCGCCACCGGTGGCGACGTTCTTGTGGAGGCGCACGGCGGTCAGCGCCGCCACCGCTGGCGACGTTCGTGTGGAGACGCACGACGGTCAGCTTCTCCCACTGTACACGCATTCTAGACTGAGGCCCCGTGCATGTCGGTGTAGGCTGAATGTTAGCTGATAGACGTTGTTAATCTCAATGTTTGCCGAAGTAGTTTACAGTCAATATGCTCTGCTTAAGAAGCTTCCTTGCCCTATTCTGCACTCAATCTGCTTAGCTGAGATGGCATGCCAAGCCCGATTAGTTGCTAAAATATCCTGCCATATATTTATTGTGACGTATATTGCCATGGTCTAGTAGCCAATCTGTTAGGTGAAATAGATGTACAACATTTTATACTCGGTCTTTGTTGCTGCGATGGCCTTCGATAGTTCGATGGCTGTGTGCTCGGCCTCATTGACTGCTGAAACAGCCTGCCATAATTTAGCACTCAAATCTGTTTGCTGAATTAGCTTTACATATATCTTGTTACTTAGATCTGCTCGTCCAAATATCTTGCCATAGCTTTAGACATCGACCTAGGTATTTTTTTCTGGACTTCATAAAAAAGCATATATGTTTTTCCTGTAATATCTAGTAGAAGAACTAATTTGTATGTCTAACAGATGGATAGGACTTGGATAACTTCTGCTCGAAGATTCTCCGCTGCATATGTCAAGGGGGTTGAAAACTTCATGAACTTTATTAGAGCTGAGTACAGTGGTCCGAAATCATATGTGCTCTGCCCGTGTAGAAGTTGTATGAATTCAGTTACAAGACCCAGTCAACTGTGCAAAACATCTACACTTGTATGGGATGTCGGTCACATATACTAGGTGGGTTCATCATGGTGAAGCTATGAACGTCAATGTTACTGACTATGTGGAAGCAGCAGATCACCATCTTGATCTGCCTGATGCTCAGGTGGAAGAGGAGGAGGAGGTGGTGGTGGTGGCGGAGCCAGTGAGTTTGACCAACATTGAAACAATGCTATGAAATGCTCGTGCATTTCGTGAACTTTCACCTGCAGAAGAAAAACAGTGGGCCCGCATGTTGGAACAATGCAACGTGGCTGTCACCCCATGAAATAAGTTGTTAGTATTCTCAGCCATGGTCACCTTTCTTTAGGTGAAGACATCTGAGCGGATGACCAACAAATCATTCGATGCGATGTGGCTGCTTTCCATAAATCTTTCCCAGATGCGTCTGAGCTGCCACACACCTACAGTAAAATGAAGAATTTCCTTCGTGCAGGGAATTGGATATGATATGATCCATGTTTGTAAGAATAATTGTGTTCTGTTCCAGAAGGATTATGCCAACTTAAGTGAATGCCCGAAATGCAAATCATCAAGATGGAAAGATGGCGATGTTGTCAAGAGGGTTCCTCATAATGTTCTGAGACATTTTCCAATTACACCAAGATTGCAGAGGTTGTTTCATGATGCTGAAACAAGAGAGGATGTACTGTGGCATTCTAGGAACCAGGAGTACAGAGATCCGAATGTAATGAGCCATCCATCTCATGGTAGTGAGTGGCAAAGCTTCAATCAGAAACACAAAAAGTTTGCTGCTGACCCGAGAAACATTAGACTTGGCTTAGCTTCAGATGGATTTAACCCATTTGGCCACCAGAGCGCCACATATAGCATGTGGCCGGTGCTTGTTATCCCTTACAACATGCCTCCAAATGTCTGCACCAAAGAATGAAACTACATGATGGCCTTGCTCATCCCAGGTCCAAAAATTCCTGGAAAGGATTTTGATTTATTCATGGAGCCTCTTGTGGAGGAACTTCAACAGCTATGGAAGGGTGTTCTCACTCGAGACCTATATAGCAGCCCACCAGCTGATTTCTTTCCGCGTGCTGTTATAATTTGGTGCATCCATGATTATCCGGCTTTCGGCACTATGTCAAGGCGAATGACACATGGTTACAATGCATGTGTTCGCTGTGACAGGAATCCGCTGTCATACGCAATACTTAGCAAGATCTGTTACATTGGACACTTTCGTTTCCTTGCCAAGGACAAGTCGCGTACTACAAAATACCGAAGACATGTGTTCAATGCAAAGCATGAAAACCATGATGCGCCAAACAGGCTCACCGCCGATGAGTTGCAAGTGGAATTAGAGAAGGTCAGGCATATTACACCAGGAAACCATCCTGGTAATGGTAGCGGGAAAAGGAAGCGTGGCAAGGCAGAAGAGAGATTATTGTTTACCCGCGGGTCCACTTTGTGGGACTTGGAGTATTGGAAATATTTGGATCTGCGGCATAATCTGATGTGATGCACATCGAGAAAAATATATGTGACAGCATTGCCGGCACACTTCTTAATATTGAAGGCAAGACGAAAGATACCTTAAAATCTAGGATTGATTTGACACATCTGGGTATCAGAAAGGATTTGCATGTGCAAGATGAAGGTAAACCACGGGATATGGCACCAGCTGTGTACGTCTTGGACAAGGTAAAAAGAAAGGAATTCTGCGAGGTCCTATCACGTGTGAGATTCCCACATGGATTTGCTTCTAACCCTGAAAGGAGATTCAGTGCAGATGGAAACAAGGTACAAGGGTTGAAAACTCATGACTTCCACGTCCTACTTCAAAGGGTTTTACCTATTACCCTTAGAGGATTGGGCCGCCCTGACTTATACAGAGCAGTTGCAGAGTTGGGACAATTCTTCAAAGAACTCTGCAGTAGAAATATCAGGATAGATGCTTTGGAGCGTCTTAGAGACAAGATACCAACTATCCTATGCGACCTTGAGAAGATATATCCTCTAGACTTCTTTGATGTGATGGTGCATTTGGCTGTTCATCTACCTGATGAGGCACTACTTAGAGGTCCAGTACAGTATGGCTGGATGTACCCTATTGAAAGGCGGCTAGGCACTTTCAAGGGCTATGTCAGGAATAGAGCTAGACCTGAGGGTTCCATTGCAGAGGCCTACATTGCTACAGAAGCGTTGACATTCTGCTCAAAATACATTGAAACAGTTGATCGGCTTAGCAAAGAGGTGGGTGAAGACAATCCCGGGCTCAATGTTTTCGATTACTCTGTTCGGGTTACAGGGAAGAGTCGACAAGAGGACAAACCTAATGATTTGGAAAAAATAGTTTGGTATGTGTTGAATAACTGTCCTGAGATACTACCTTATATCAAGTAAGTGCTAAGTACTGCAGCTTATACATCATAATCTACTAAACTTGCAGCACATTCTTATATATTTAGATGTTTGACGTGATCACTATGTTGTGCAGCATCTACAAAAATGAGTTACTGCCACAAAATCCAAGAAACATTGATAAACTGGTTATGGCAGGATTTGCGAAATGGTTCAAGAGCCATGTAAGCTATTGAATTGCACAGCCAGTTTTTTTTAATATATTGAGTACATAAGATGATCAGCTTGTCTATTTTCTAAACATAGGTTAAGAAGATGCGGGAGGATGGGCAGGCAGTTGATGATGCCCTTTACGCACTAGCAATGGGTCCTAATACTCGGGTAAGACATTATGAATCTTGTGTTGTTGGAGATGTGCGCTACAACACCCTTGCACGCGATGAAGGCAGGAAGACGCAAAACAGTGCCATCATGAGCACGGATACGTACGGTAGAGGGACAACTGAAATGTATGCTAACATAACAGCCATTGTTCAGTTGCAGTATATCTCCAGTTTCGAGGATCATCGGTGTGTGGTTTTGTTGTGCTGTCGTTGGTATAACCTGTTTTCCAGGATCACAAAACCCAGAGCTGATGATTATTTCAAATCCATCAATGTCAAGGCGGCGTACCAGACCAATGAGCCTTTTATTTTGGCAAATCAAGCAATACAGATATTTTTCTTGGAAGACACATTTGCACGTAGCGATGACTGGAGAGTATTGCAAAGGTTTGAACAGGGGAATGCGTTTAATGAAGTTGCACAACAAGATGATGCTTACACTGCTCTTGATGTACAAGATTCCACAGATGTTCCTAATATCTTTGAGAACCATCACGTCAATGACGCTGGCGAAAAGATTGCCTATGGTACGTGTTGTAGACATACAATAGTTGCAAGAAGAAGCCAAAGTTCGAGGACATTGAGGATGAAGAAGAAGATGACACTCTGGGGAATTACGATTCAGACTGATACACATGGCGAAGATGTTGACGCTGCTGCTGCGGATGATGATTAGATTGCTTTTGTCGTATTTGCCTGTCAGGAGACGTTTTTTTATCTACTATGTGAAATTGTGCTTGCTATGACAACAGAAACCTGATGAATGTGTTGTTTAGTATTTTGCTGTGAGAACATCACTTGTTATGTATGTTGATTTGTGTTTGGTGATTATATCACGAGTAAAACATGATGATATTGTTGTTTAGTTGTACTCATATTTGGCTTTGAAACTTGAATTTGATGACATAGTTTGCTGTTGGACTGCAATTTGCTCGACGTCTTCGAATGGGAACAAAGCTGACCCGACAGGGCCTCTGCTAATTTATTTATTTATTACCAAAAGGGCCTCTGTTATTTATTTATTTATGAGCAAAAAGGGATACCCCCCGATTTCCGTTAATAGAAATCATTAGATGTTCACCACACTACGCTCAGCCTGCTACACAGGTTTCATTCATTACTAGTTTCAGCAAAGTACTCATGTCATAGCCACTGAATACATCACGAGTGCTACATACACTGCAAATAAAGAGACAATCATCCTACAGAGCACATCAATTTTGCCCATTATCTTCACAAGCTCTTTCATCTCCTCATTGCTGTCAAGGACGTTCAACAGCTGTTGCTTGGCCATGATCAGAGGAACTGCCTCTTTAACCTTCTGCTCTTCATCTTCCTCTTCTGCCGTTCCTTCAGTTACTTGTCCAACACCCCAACCTGCTGGTATTGGGATTCCTCGGCTAACCAAATAATCAGCGTACTTGCATTCCCCCACATCAGCAACTTCCCAGAAATACAAATCACACGAATCTTCCCTTTTCTGCACGAATCAAATTGGAAGATCATCAACCAAACTATTAAAAAAATCAGCAACTGAAAACAACAGAACAACACTTAAACATATTATTACCCCATGATTTGGGCATTTGTAGAAGACTCGGCCAGGGTTGAGGATTGTGGTTGAGACGCGACAGGTGACTCTGCATGACTTGCAGCAGTGGCACCACACCAATGGCAGCGGGTTGCGATGAGCAACCTGCTGCAGTGCGTGTGCCGGCGGGGGTGTGATGAGACCCACAGGCGATGGTACGGGTGGCCACTTGGCGCATATCTGGTTGTTGCCTGCTGAACAGCAGGTGGACGAGCAGCCAGTGGACATGTTTGCTGCGGCCAGAGCTTCTGATGCTAGGCAGAGTAAGTAGAGAAGAGGAGAAGCGAATGTTGGACATGTCAGTTTCATTACTTGCAGAGTAGCATAGCACCATATATAGTCATAGTCTAGGTTTGGATTCGAACCAGCTACAGGAGCACGTCTCTCTTTTTTCCAAAACTCAGCAATGTCTCTTTACTGGTACACTTGCTTGTTCTGTACGCCTTCTCAAGTCTTTGATTTTCTTTCTTTCTTTTTGGCGAGGAAGGAAGGAGGACAAAATTGAGAGTTCCTGGGACTCGAACCCAAGGCCTCTTGGTTAAATACCAAGGGTGCTAGTCACTTATGTGGCGAACGGTCCCTGGGAGGAGGACGGCAGATGACCGCATTTTCCTCGCAGTTTTAATTGCGACGCAAGATCGAACGGTCGCAGTTTCAGGAATGTTACCAGGCGAATGAGCCCAGTTTTTCTTTTCTTCCTATATATAAAAAAGTATGCTACTTGGTGTCGGCTTAGTCAACAAATGATTGTGCCAACCTTGACCGTTGGATTGACATTCAACGTCTGTTGTGTTTCTTCGGTCTCTTCTTCCTCCAGCCGCCAAAGCCAAACCAGCGCCGGCGGGACTCCTGCTCCCGCCTCCCACGGCTGGTTGTGCTGCCACGCACGCATCATGGCCACATCGCACCCTAAAACTCTGCGCATCTTCCCCGGCTCTTGTTCGTTCCCGTTCGAGGCCTCACCATCGTCCTCTGCCTTGGTTCGCTCGCCACAACGCCGCCCTCCGGTGTTTTCAACATGGTCAACAACCGAGAGGAATAAGGATATGAATGTGCATGGTGAGGATGACAGTAGGGACCCAGCAGCGCGCGCAGTAATTTTGTTTTTTGGGACGGAGAAGGGAACTGGGTTGTGCGGGAGCTGTGGCCCATCTATTTTGTTTTTTGCAGAATAACCAACGTAGGCCTACTTACTTTTCTACGCCCTGCTAGGCCAAAAATCTTTCAAGACGAGGAGGGATGCATTTTGCCCAGAAAATGGGCTATAAGTAATAATAAATGGGTTGTAAAATGAAAAAAACACAACAAACAGGCAATTAGTTCCAAAATACTTTTTTCTTTCAGATTTTGATATTTTAGATTTCATTGTTTCTGTGCGGGTAAAATTTCATTGGATTTAAATTAAGGTATGATTAGTTTTTAAATTAATTTGAATCTGGCTAGAAATTTCGGGCTGTATGTTGTTTGGGACAGATTAGGAGGCTAACTTGTGGGTCTACTTGGTTGATGTGTATGAAAGGCTTTCTCAACTTAGTCCACAAACGATTCTAGCAGCAGTGACCGTTGGATGTTAATCCAACGGCCATGCTGCTTCTTCAATATCTTATGTTCTTGCTCCAGCCGCCCAAACCAGCGCCGGTGGGACTGCCTACTCCCGCCTCCCATGGCCGACTGTGCTGCCGCACAGGCCGCACCGCCCCACCCTACTCCATTTCTGGCCAGGCCATTCCTCTACTCACCCACACCTCCTGTTATTTTCCGGCGATGGCAGCCAGACCGGTAAACCCTCGTACTCCCCACAGCGTGGGCAACCACTGCCGAGTCTTCCTCGGCTCCGGGTTGTTCCCTTCCTAGGCCTCGCCGTCGTCCACCGCCCTGGTGCTCTCGGCGCAGCATGGTCAACGTGGTCAACGAACAACATCCATCGGACGTGGATTGTACGTGGAGAGACTGACAGCTGGGTCCACGGCCGCACATAAGGAAATGCCTCCTTATTACGCGCAAAATAATGATTCCTCCACCTCACATCTAGGACCCACTGGAAGGGCCTCTGTATTTCGTGAAAAAATCGTTCCCCCCGCTGACAGGTCGGACCCACCAGCTATATCTTCGCACGCAAGGAAGTGCCTCCTTATTACGCACAAAAAATGAATACTCCCCCTGCTAGCTGGGACCCAGCATAGTGGGAGGCTGACTTGGGCCTACTAAGTTGACGGGGACGAAGGGCTTTGTCAACTTAGTCAATATGAACGATTCTAGCTCCAGTGACCGTACGATGTCCATCCAACGGCCGTAGTGCTTCTTCAACCTCTGGTCTTCTCGGTCCAGCCGCCCAAAGCAGCGCCGGTCGTGTCGCCTGCTCCTGCCTCCCGTGGCTGGCTGTGCTGCCGCGGAGGCCTCACCACCCCTACTACTCCCACCGCTGGCCAGGCCATCACTCCACTCACCCAAACCCCCTGTTATTCTGTGGCGACAGTAGCCTCACACCGAAGCCGAACCAGTGAACCCTCGTACTCCTCTCTGCGTGGGCATCCATTGCCGCGTCTTCCCTGGCTCCGCGTCGTCCCCTTCCTAGGCCTCGCCGTCGTCCACCGCCCTGGTGCTCTCGGCGCGGCGTGGTCAACATGGTCAAGGAACAACTTCCATCGGAAGAGTACTGTACATGGAGAGGCTGACAGCTGGGTCCACGGCCGCAGCAAGGAAGTGCCTCCTTATTACGCGGAAAATAATGATTCCTCCACCTGACATCGGGGACCCACCGGACGGGCCACCATATTTCGTGAGAAAAACGTCTCCCCCTGTCTGCTGGGACCCACCAGCTACATCTTCGCACGCAAGGAAGTGCGTCCATATTACGGGCAAAAAAATGATTCGCCCCTGACTCCTGGGACCCACCAACTACATCTTCGCACGCAAGGAAGTGCATCCATATTACGGCACCAGCTACATCTTCGCACGCAAGGAAGTGTGTCCATATTACGGGCAAAAAAACGATTCGCCCCCTAACTGCTGGGACCCACCAGCTACATCTTCGCACGCAAGGAAGTGCCTGACAGTCGGGACCCACCCGGTCGAAGCGTACGTAGCATTGTCATTCTGGTCGTGAATGTTTACGTACATACTGGTCGATCGGTCTGTCTGCAGGCTGCAGCGATGAACCGTGGCCGTGTAAGGAAGGGCACGTGTGGTAGTAGAGGCGCGCATGTAGCATCTACACATAAGTACAGCGGCCAGGGTGCAAGAAAGTAAATACGGCCACGTACGTACATACAGGCGGGGTCTCGAACGCCTACTCGCGCATACGTACGGCCAGGGCTCGTGTACATGGCTGTGGCTGGGTCGCAACGGAGAAACTGCGTCGTCGTCGTGCTCATGGGGAGGCAACGGAATGCGTCGTGTTCATCGGGAGGCAACGGAACACGTGCGGTTCATCGAGAGCCAACCGGCTTGGACGGAACAGGAGATGGAAACGTGGCCTGGCGTACCACAGAACGGAGGAAACGGCCTTGTGTTCGACCAGCCACGGTGGAAACGGGATCCTGTTCATCGGGAGGGGTCTGGCGTACCGCAAAACGGAGGAAATGGACCTCCTACGGTCGAAATGGGGTCCTGTTGATCGGGAGGGGTGTGGCGTACCGCAAAACGGAGGAAACAGACTTGTGTTGGAGCGCTATGGTCGAAACGGGGGTCCTGTTCATCGGGAGGGGTGTGGCGTACCGCAAAACAGGACTCCACGGGATATTGTTCATCTCCACCGTCGACCTCCTCCAGCCTCCACGGGCTCCTGTTCATCCACCGTCGACCTCCTCCAGCCTCCACCTGTGACTATTCATCCACGGGCTCCTGTTCATCCAGCCTCCACCGTTCGCTCCTCCACCGGCTACTGTTCAACCAGCCCTCTCCACGGGGGTCCTGTTCAACCACCCCTCCACGAGCTACTGTTCATCCAGCCCTCCGCCGGCTATTGTTCAACCATCCCTCCACGGGGTCCTGTTCATCCAGCCCTCACCGGGGTCCTGTTTATCCACCGGCTCGATCAATCGGGGTACTGTTCATCCAGCAGAAATGGCCTCTACTACCACGGGTTCCTGTTCATCCAACCCCCCACTGGGGTCACCAAAGCACTCTGGTTGATGGCTGGCGCAGACCTCAAGGGATCGATCGGGTGTCCGAACAGCACGACTGGGTTGTCGGTGTCGGGCTCCGCGTCTCTTCTCGCCGGGGCTCGGCGAACCAGTTCTCCACGAGCTGCGATCAGATCAAGGGTGACCTGATCGAACAGTTGCTCTAGTGCGCTTACATAGCGCACCAGATGCAAGAGTGTAGGATCTGTCTCATGGTCTCCGTTGGCAACCTGGGGCGGCCTACCATACCCGTCACGACTGGGGTAGTAGTAGAACGAGCGACAGTTAACTCTGGGCGACAAGTGCCGGAGTTGAACTATAGCTTCTCGTGCTGCCAGTTGGATGGCTTGTGGTTCAAAGGAAGTCGTCCTTCCAGTGAACCTGTAGGGGCGTTCTGGTGACAGACCCCTACCGTAGATGTGCACAGTGGCCCAGTACTGACGGCTCTCACCGTACATGGGTCCCTGGTACACAACATACTCAGGAGGCTCTTCCAACGCATAGGCACGGCGGGTGAGGTTTGCGAGCACGGTCACAAAACCTCCCAGGTTGGTTGTTGTGGTCTCATTGTGAACAATGGGGCCAGGCATCGTGGCTTGGTTTGGGGAAAGAGGTCGTGCTGTGCTGTGTTGAGGCTAGCGTGCCCTTTTTATAGGGAAAAGGGGGCGGAGTCTTCCTCCGCACGCTTGCGATAGAGATGGGTTGGGCGTCAGTCACTGGCGCGTGACCGACGGGCTAGGCTGATAGGTTGGGCACCGTCCGCCGAAAGGCGTCGAGTCACTGTGTGGCTATCTTACGCGGGAAGCTTGACCGGGGTTAGGCTAAGGTCTGGTGATCTGGTTAACCTAAGTTTATTGACCTGGCTAAGATAGGATTAGCCAATGGTCAGCCTGGCTCTGATACCAAGTCAGTCACGACCGGATTTTTGGGGTAATAATTTCCCAGAAACACGGCCTTTGTGCTCATCAGCCCCAGGATTACTGTTAGCTGATGAGGCACCAACTTGATACAAGAATTCCAAGCAAGGTACAAAAATATGTAGTACAAGACCATTGAGGCCTAGGAGTACAACACTGGGTTTCTAATGGTTGAAGGCGGAAGCGGTTGGGTACATCTGCGTCTATGGGACTCCATTTCCCACAAGAACAGCTGACCAGGATAACTCCTATCTTCGCAAGGCTGCTATCGACAACACGTAGGCTCCGAGCTTGTCACTGCGATGCTTATCTCCATGCGCGAAAATCTGGCCAAGACAATAGCCAGGGACAAACCAGTGAGTACGTTTGAATGTACTCGCAAACATTAAGAACACGGGTATAATAAAGTAAGGGACAATCATGCTCCGAAATAATCATGATCACAACGTCTGCCACGAAAGTCTGCGTTGCTCGCATGCAGAGATAATAATGAACATGCAGTACGTGGGTGAGTACTATGAAAATACTCGCAAGATAGTTCAAACATAATATATAACAAACGTGAACACGATGCATGAGAACAGAATAACCAGTGCAATCAGATATAGAGATAATGATGCATGGGAAACAAAAGAGAAGTCGGGCGGTAGTCCTCCCGAAATCCCAATGAAAAATACTGAGGGCCAAGCGAGTGTCTGAATGACTCCTCGAGAGGAAAATGCAAGAGTAACCATGCCGCAGTCGGGCGTCTGAGCGACACCACATAAAGGGCTTATGAAAGATAAATAAACAACAAGCATGCCGCAGTCGGGCGTCTGAGCGACACCACATAAAGGGCTTATGAAAGATAAATAAACAACAAGCATGCCGCAGTCGGGCATCTGAGCGACACCACATAAAGGGCTTATGAGAGATAAATAATCACAGTGAATATCCAGGAGGTAGAACCATCCCAGGGATACTCAATAAAAATACATAATGTAAAAGGTTAGTCCATAATAATAACAAACTTAAAACATGATCCTCAGATGTCACAGGACATAAACACAAATCTAGTCTAGCCGTTTCTCCAACCGAAGACCGTCACTGGGTTCTAGCTAATTCGTTCTCCATCCGAATACCATTACATTGATCCAGTTAGCCGTGTCTCCATCCGAAAACAGTCACTGAGCTCTAGTTAAATCGTTCTCCATCCGAATACCGTTACATTGATCCAGTTAGCCGTGTCTCCATCCGAAAACCGTCACTGAGCTCTAGTTAAATCGTTCTCCATCCGAATACCGTTACTAGATTCAACTCAGACTATGGTCCTTAACTATGAACATGGCTATCCAACAGGATATATCCTCTGCAAAGGGAGTACTACTTTCCCACAAGTAACGGATTTATTTAGTCCATCGGGACTAATTCCGCCTACGGCCTTTTAATTGAAAACACGCCTGACCTGCACACACCAGCTTAACTCACCGATGTCTGGAATCACCCACGACACCTGCCAAGCAAAACTCTAAGTGGGGAGGCTACAACCTCGACGTAGCATGGGATCAAATTTCTATATGCGCGCTCTAAGGGGTGCCCCCCTCTCGGTCCCAACCGGAAACACCCATGCCCCCGGACCAAGTGGCATGCCTACCGGAGGCCTCCGGTATCTTCCACTATGGCCTCTCTGTACGGTGTGTGCTTTGGTAAGGGGTTGACAACTTACTGAACCATACCCCGTCTGCGACAGGGACAAGTGGTGGTACCAACAAATAGGGAAGCTACTGACCAAGACTCGACTTATGACCGTCTCAGGTGGTCCAAGTATCCTCCAACAATATTACCCTTAGTGGAACAAATCACCACTCATCAAGCCTCACCATGCCATACCGTACATACTCGTCTCGACGAGGGACTAGGGACAAGCTCGTGTCTACCCAAGACCACGACTTTCCCGGCTTCCTTCCGGTATGCATGAGGAGCTCACGAGGATGATCCACATCACTAGCGTATCCATTGCTGACCACAAAACAACTCCAAAGTGTACTCATGTACGAGACTTTATCGTTACACAGAGATAACGCATACTCCAAGCCAAATGGTGTTGTAATCGCATCAGAACACCACAACAAAATATTATGCCAGAGTTCAGAAATGCTTGCCTTCAAGAGTATGCAAAGGATGTACTTTTTGAAAGCTCTCCCTTTTTTCCAAAATCCTATTTTGAGAAATAGGATAATAACAAATATTTCAAACGCAGTACAAAAAGTTGTCTCAAATATTTTTGAAATAAATCTTAAAATAAACTAGATGAAATTTGGGAGAGGTAGGAAAAAGAATCTACTCATTTGGAGTTTTATTTTAAAAGTTATAGCTGGTCAAAGTCTGGTCAAAACTCTGTTTTTAATAAAACCAGAAAAAAGGAAAACGCTTCGAGGGGAATACGCTTACGCAGCAGAGGAGACGTACTCGGGACTTATGCGCCTTCACTTAAAACAGAGACGACGGCGCGTGGGTCACTGACAGTGGGTCCAGAGGGCCCACTGGTCAGGTTTGACCGTTCTTCCCTCTCCCTCCTCTTCTCTGCCCGACGGGAGCGGGGCTCCGGCGATCGCCGTCGGCGAACGGCAGCGCCTCACAGGCATCCGAGGGCGGGGATGGAACGGCCAGACTGGGGTGGTCCTCTTGGTGGTAGCTGGGTCGTCGGAGGTGGAAGGAATCGCCGGCGGCGAGCTCCGCGGCGGAGGGGGCTACGGTGGTGAAGTGGTCTTTGGGCTCCGGTGGTCCTTGGTCGAGGCCGAGGCGCTAGGCAGCTCCGCACGACTATGGGGAAACTCTTGGTAGCGTTGGATTGGCGGGGGAAGCTCCGGTTGCGACGAATGGCACTGGATTGCGGCGGCGACTGAGTTGGCCGGAGACGAGGAAGAAAGGACTTTCCCCGACGATTGTTGGCTGCGGGAGCACTACGGGGGTGGACTGGGGTTGCCTGAGTGCTTGGAGGAGCACGGGGTCTCCTTTTATAGCACGACGGGGCTGGCTCCGCGGCGGTGGATAAGATCGACGACGGGTCGCCGTTGCTGTAGCTGCAGGGCGTCGTGGCGGCGACGAACGCGTGCCGACGAGCATGAGGATAAGCACGGGCTGTTCCCTGGGGCAGCTGGCGCGCTGGTGTGGTTTGGGCGGTGCCGAACATGGCAGAGGCCGCTGCCGACGCCGGCGTGCCGCCAAGGGCGCTGCCAGCGGCGCTGCAGGGCGCCAGAGATGGCGTGGAGAGGGAGCGAGCTAGTGTGCGGTTCAGCGGTGGAGCAGGGGCCAGGGACGGGCCGCGTCGAGTGCGGCAGTGCGGCACGGCGGTTCAGTGCGCGCGCGTGCAAAACGTGCGCTCTGGGCGCGCCCAGAGCACGCACGGAACCTTCTCGACGAAATGCCAGGGCGGTCTAGAGCGCGAGGGTGGGGCTGGCAAATAACAGGACTAGGATAGGGACAGCTAGGAGCTCAATGGACAAGGTTGCTGGGTCATTGGAGCAAGTTCACAGTGCAAACAAAGAACTCATGCCAAAACAGACTGTGCACACCAAGTGTTCGACAGAATGCCAAGTGCACTTAGACAACTCTTGGAGTGGCCAAAATCTCCAGATCAGGGTCTCTTTAGGTGTAGAAGATGAAGGCAAGATCATAAGGGAAAAACCAGAAACTTGTTAGTGCAAGTTTTGCAAAGCTCCAGTTTTGGACAGAAAGAAAAAGGGTTTATTGCATGCACTTAAAAACCTCCAATGAGTCCACTCTTCTGGACTTAAGGGTTTTGAAGGGAGGGCTACAAGTATGAAAAAGCTCAGGGTCACTAGAGCAAAAGAAAATAAGGTTGCAGTACAAATCACCAAATTGGGCCAGAATGCAAAAGAGGGTGATTCACTCAAATTTTTCAAAGAACATCACTGGGTTTTTTGCATAGAGTTGAATTGTATGCATCCACTGACATCTCCAAACACTTGGAAGAATTTTTAAAGAAATATTTAAATGGGTTGTAGTGCAAAAGTGCCTACTGGACCAGATTGGAAAAGTTGGTGTAGAGCTCAAAATCTCCAATGGCCAAAAGGTATTTTTGCATAAAAGTGATGTGGAAACATCACATGACATCCCCAAATTTTGGTGGAAATTTTAAATGCATTTGTCAAATGGTTGTAGTGCAAAACAGGCTCCAAATTCAAAAGAAATCATTTTAAAAGAATAAAGCTCTGAGAAAACAAATCTTGCAATTTAAATCCACTGATAAAGAACTGTTTTATGATAGAGAGTATTCAAGTCCAACAATACTCTCTGAAGGTTTTTCCACTAGAGGCAAAAATCCAAAAATCACAAAGGGGTAAATCTTGACAAAATGGAAAAGTTTTATTTCCTGGCAAAATTTTGATAAATAAAACAAGGTCAAAATTTTTTTTGGGTGTCACAACACTACCCCCCTTAAGAAAAAATCTCGTCCTCGAGATTTGTTAACAGCTGTTTTGAACAAAAACTGTTTTTATCAAAAGAAATCATCCAACTGCACAAAAACAAAACGGCTACAGTGCGAAGGCAATAAGTGGTGTAGAACCACAGTGTAATACACTGGCGTAGTGTGGAAAAATCCACGGTCAGGGAAAACGAGATATTACTACGCAGATACAGTAATTTGGAATAAATTCTAAATTACCGAAATACGCTGGTCGCACCCGAGAGCACAGTGCTCTCTCTGGCTGACCGGTGGACCCAGGGCCCACTGTCGGCCTCTTCTCCTACCTCTGGCTCTCTCTTCTCTCTCGCGCGCTCTCCCGTGCTTCCTCCTCCGGCGATGCCTAGCTCGTAGGGCATCGAGGCCATACCGTGGTAGTGCGCGGTGTGCTAGCTGCCGGTGCAGCGTGCACTCACCTCGCGGGCCAGTGCGCTGTCGGCACTGCTCGCGAACTCGCCTCCGAACACCGGCGGTCGAGCGACGAGTGGCGCTGGTGGACCTCGCCCACCGTACACCGATCTCGGGCTATAAAACGATCACGGTGCTCCTCTCTTCTTCCTCACACCTGGCCTCGCTTCCACTTCTCCTTCCTTCTCCTCCACTGCTGCTAGCAGGAGCTCGAGACGAGGCTCTAATGGCGGAGGCGATGCCGGACTGGTATGTGGTCCTGGTGTGTGGAGGTTTGGCGGTGCTGCTGGGGTTATCTGTGCTCTTGTGCGCGATGATCCTGGATGATCGTCGTGATGCTGCCGTTCGAGTGTTAGCTCATCGTGGCGGCGGCGATCACGTGGATTAGGCGCGGCATCGGGGCTAACTACTGTCGGAGTCCTGGGGCAGCTCATGCCCGATTGATCACTCCCAAATCTCTATTACTGAGACTGTGGAGTCCTCGGGTGTGGTTAGTTAGGCGCAAAATGTCCTCAAGGATTTGTAATAGTGCTCGAGGTCGAGTGGTTGCTGCCGTGAGTCTGCTGTTACGATGCTGCGCGAATAAAAATCTATGCCGTGAAAATATATACGTAGCAGTGACTCGGGGAAAGAAATCTCCTCAAAAACATGTTGCGAGGGAAAATAATAAAAACAAAACTAACAGCAGTAAAACTGCTCACATAACAGGAACTAAATAAAATCGGATCCATCGCACAAAATTACACTACGTAAATTAATACAGCAGAGACGTTTATAAGGAAAACGGAAAAAAGACAGGGTCCTGAGAAAACGCCTCTGGTATTGGGGCACACTCCTCTTCTATCGGGGGAAGCGGGTTGACCAGTCGATGAATGCGCCCTTCCTGGTCAGGCCTCAGAGGTCTGCCAATAGCGATCCGAGGATTTAAATCAGCGAGGCTCTGGAGATAACCCATTACTCGCTGAGTTAAATGCTCCTGGGCAATAACGTACTGGGCAAGGTTGGCCAGTACTGGATCCCTCTCAATACGTCCACCGGGAAAAGATGCAACTTCTCCGGGTGCTGCACGACTCGGAAAATAATAGTATCCTCGTTCGCTGGCATAGGGTACCGCAAATCGAAGACGAGTGAGCGCCTCGTATGCAGCAGCTTCTATGGCCATATGCGGAGTCGGCATGGATTTCCCCACGAAGGAGACTTCCGTTGGGTCTTGGTTTGGGTATGCGCGAGGGATGTGCACCACTGCCCAATATTTCGAGGTGGATGGGGTGATCCTCGATTTGAGCAACTCGTACTGGGGTGGACGAGTGGCACTCATAGTACTCCAGGTAAAGTCCCACAATAATTTGACAAAACTGCCCGGGGCTGTGTCTGGGGTTCTCAGATAAATACTGGGGGTCGGCATGGCAAAGGAATGGCTGAGAGAGTAGTGCACAAGGCGGGGAGTACTCGGCAAGGTCACGAGTTGGCCTTTATATAGCATCGGGGCTGGGTTATCCACCGGGGTGAAGGGTAACTGGTTGTCGATCCTGTACTCGGGTCAAAGCCACAGATATACATATCACATAAATGTGACGCATTACTGTGGGTGCCTTCGGGGTTGGTCTTGGTAGCTGCGCCCGAAATATATGCAATTGCACGTCAACGTACATATGCATAGCTACTACTCCAAAAACAGGGGCGCTCAAGTAGACAATATGTAATAAAAGCGATACAAGATCACACCATTACAAAGCGTAGGAAAACTAAGGCTCGATACCACTCGAGCGACTTAGTCTACTTCGTTAATGTCTAAGTGGGCTGGCCTTGCGGACGCCGATGCTTCTCCCCGGTTCTCACCGTCGGGATTTGCCGGCTGAGGTTGAGGGGCTGCAGGGTCGGGGTAGTGGTGATGACCATCGCGGGGGTTGTTGGCCACAATCCCGTTCGAATGGGTTCCCAAAAGGCGACGAAGTGCTTCTGGGGTCACCAAAGCACTCTGGTTGATGGCTGGCGCAGACCTCAAGGGATCGATCGGGTGTCCGAACAGCACGACTGGGTTGTCGGTATCGGGCTCCGCGTCTCTTCTCGCCGGGGCTCGGCGAACCAGTTCTCCACGAGCTGCGATCAGATCAAGGGTGACCTGATCGAACAGTTGCTCTAGTGCGCTTACATAGCGCACCAGATGCAAGAGTGCAGGATCTGTCTCGTGGTCTCCGTTGGCAACCTGGGGCGGCCTACCATACCCGTCACGACTGGGGTAGTAGTAGAACGAGCGACAGTTAACTCTGGGCGACAAGTGCCGGAGTTGAACTATAGCTTCTCGTGCTGCCAGTTGGATGGCTTGTGGTTCAAAGGAAGTCGTCCTTCCAGTGAACCTGTAGGGGCGTTCTGGCGACAGACCCCTACCGTAGATGTGCACAGTGGCCCACTACTGACGGCTCTCACCGTACATGGGTCCCTGGTACACAACATACTCAGGAGGCTCTTCCAACGCATAGGCACGGCGGGTGAGGTTTGCGAGCACGGTCACAAAACCTCCCAGGTTGGTTGTTGTGGTCTCATTGTGAACAATGGGGCCAGGCATCGTGGCTTGGTTTGGGGAAAGAGGCCGTGTTGTGCTGTGTTGAGGCTAGCGTGCCCTTTTTATAGGGAAAAGGGGGCGGAGTCTTCCTCCGCACGCTTGCGATAGAGATGGGTTGGGCGTCAGTCACTGGCGCGTGATCGACGGGCTAGGCTGATAGGTTGGGCACCGTCCGCCGAAAGGCGTCGAGTCACTGTGTGGCTATCTTACGCGGGAAGCTTGACCGGGGTTAGGCTAAGGTCTGGTGATCTGGTTAACCTAAGTTTATTGACCTGGCTAAGATAGGATTAGCCAATGGTCAGCCTGGCTCTGATACCAAGTCAGTCACGACCGGATTTTTGGGGTAATAATTTCCCAGAAACACGGCCTTTGTGCTCACCAGCCCCAGGATTACTGTTAGCTGATGAGGCACCAACTTGATACAAGAATTCCAAGCAAGGTACAAAAATATGTAGTACAAGACCATTGAGGCCTAGGAGTACAACACTGGGTTTCTAATGGTTGAGGGCGGAAGCGGTTGGGTACATCTGCGTCTATGGGACTCCATTTCCCACAAGAACAGCTGACCAGGATAACTCCTATCTTCGCAAGGCTGCTATCAACAACACGTAGGCTCCGAGCTTGTCACTGCGATGCTTATCTCCATGCGCGAAAATCTGGCCAAGACAATAGCCAGGGACAAACCAGTGAGTACGTTTGAATGTACTCGCAAACATTAAGAACACGGGTATAATAAAGTAAGGGACAATCATGCTCCGAAATAATCATGATCACAACGTCTGCCACAAAAGTCTGCGTTGCTCGCATGCAGAGATAATAATGAACATGCAGTACGTGGGTGAGTACTATGAAAATACTCGCAAGATAGTTCAAACATAATATATAACAAACGTGAACACGATGCATGAGAACAGAATAACCAGTGCAATCAGATATAGAGATAATGATGCATGGGAAACAAAAGAGAAGTCGGGCGGTAGTCCTCCCGAAATCCCAATGAAAAATACTGAGGGCCAAGCGAGTGTCTGAATGACTCCTCGAGAGGAAAATGCAAGAGTAACCATGCCGCAGTCGGGCGTCTGAGCGACACCACATAAAGGGCTTATGAAAGATAAATAAACAACAAGCATGCCGCAGTCGAGCGTCTGAGCGACACCACATAAAGGGCTTATGAAAGATAAATAAACAACAAGCATGCCGCAGTCGGGCATCTGAGCGACACCACATAAAGGGCTTATGAGAGATAAATAATCACAGTGAATATCCAGGAGGTAGAACCATCCCAGGGATACTCAATAAAAATACATAATGTAAAAGGTTAGTCCATAATAATAACAAACTTAAAACATGATCCTCAGATGTCACAGGACATAAACACAAATCTAGTCTAGCCGTTTCTCCAACCGAAGACCGTCACTGGGTTCTAGCTAATTCGTTCTCCATCCGAATACCATTACATTGATCCAGTTAGCCGTGTCTCCATCCGAAAACAGTCACTGAGCTCTAGTTAAATCGTTCTCCATCCGAATACCGTTACATTGATCCAGTTAGCCGTGTCTCCATCCGAAAACCGTCACTGAGCTCTAGTTAAATCGTTCTCCATCCGAATACCGTTACTAGATTCAACTCAGACTGTGGTCCTTAACTATGAACATGGCTATCCAACAGGATATATCCTCTGCAAAGGGAGTACTACTTTCCCACAAGTAACGGATTTATTTAGTCCATCGGGACTAATTCCGCCTACGGCCTTTTAATTGAAAACACGCCTGACCTGCACACACCAGCTTAACTCACCGATGTCTGGAATCACCCACGACACCTGCCAAGCAAAACTCTAAGTGGGGAGGCTACAACCTCGACGTAGCATGGGATCAAATTTCTATATGCGCGCTCTAAGGGGTGCCCCCCTCTCGGTCCCAACCGGAAACACCCATGCCCCCGGACCAAGTGGCATGCCTACCGGAGGCCTCCGGTATCTTCCACTATGGCCTCTCTGTACGGTGTGTGCTTTGGTAAGGGGTTGACAACTTACTGAACCATACCCCGTCTGCGACAGGGACAAGTGGTGGTACCAACAAATAGGGAAGCTACTGACCAAGACTCGACTTATGACCGTCTCAGGTGGTCCAAGTATCCTCCAACAATATTACCCTTAGTGGAACAAATCACCACTCATCAAGCCTCACCATGCCATACCGTACATACTCGTCTCGACGAGGGACTAGGGACAAGCTCGTGTCTACCCAAGACCACGACTTTCCCGGCTTCCTTCCGGTATGCATGAGGAGCTCACGAGGATGATCCACATCACTAGCGTATCCATTGCTGACCACAAAACAACTCCAAAGTGTACTCATGTACGAGACTTTATCGTTACACAGAGATAATGCATACTCCAAGCCAAATGGTGTTGTAATCGCATCAGAACACCACAACAAAATATTATGCCAGAGTTCAGAAATGCTTGCCTTCAAGAGTATGCAAAGGATGTACTTTTTGAAAGCTCTCCCTTTTCTCCAAAATCCTATTTTGAGAAATAGCCAAATAACAAATATTTCAAATGCAGTACAAAAATTTGTCTCAAATATTTTTGAAATAAATCTTAAAATAAACTAGATGAAATTTGGGAGAGGTAGGAAAAAGAATCAACTCATTTGGAGTTTTATTTTAAAAGTTATAGCTGGTCAAAGTCTGGTCAAAACTCTGTTTTTAATAAAACCAGAAAAAAGGAAAACGCTTCGAGGGGAATACGCTTACGTAGCAGAGGAGACGTACTCGGGACTTATGCGCCTTCACTTAAAACAGAGACGACGGCGCGTGGGTCACTGACAGTGGGTCCAGAGGGCCAACTGGTCAAGTTTGACCGTTCTTCCCTCTCCCTCCTCTTCTCTGCCCAACGGGAGCGGGGCTCCGGCGATCGCCGTCGGCGAACGGCAGCGCCTCACGGGCATCCGAGGGCGGGGATGGAACGGCCATACTGGGGTGGTCCTCTTGGTGGTAGCTGGGTCATCGGAGGTGCAAGGAGTCGCCGGCGGCGAGCTCCGCGGCGGAGGGGGCTACGGTGGTGAAGTGGTCTTTGGGCTCCGGTGGTCCTTGGTCGAGGCCGAGGCGCTAGGGCAGCTCCGCACGACTATGGGGAAACTCTTGGTGGCGTTGGATTGGCGGGGGAAGCTCCGGTTGTGACGAATGGCACTGGATTGCGGCGGCGACTGAGTTGGCCGGAGACGAGGAAGAAAGGACTTTCCCCGACGATTGCTGGCTGCGGGAGCACTACGGGGGTGGACTGGGGTTGCCTGAGTGCTTGGAGGAGCACGGGGTCTCCTTTTATAGCACGACGGGGCTGGCTCCGTGGCGGTGGATAAGATCGACGACGGGTCGCCGTTGCTGTAGCTGCAGGGCGTCATGGCGGCGACGAACGCGTGCCGACGAGCATGAGGATAAGCACGGGCTGTTCCCTGGGGCAGCTGGCGCGCTGGTGTGGTTTGGGCGGTGCCGAACATGGCAGAGGCCGCTACCGATGCCGGCGTGCCACCAAGGGCGCTGCCAGCAGCGCTGCAGGGCGCCAGAGATGGCGTGGAGAGGGAGCGAGCTAGTGCGCGGTTCAGCGGTGGAGCAGGGGCCAGGGACGGGTCGCGTCGAGTGCGGCAGTGCGGCGCGGCGATTCAGTGCGCGCGCGTGCAAAACGTGCGCTCTGGGCGCGCCCAGAGCACGCACGGAACCTGCTCGACGAAATGCCAGGGCGGTCTAGAGCGCGAGGGTGGGGCTGGCAAATAACAGGACTAGGATAGGGACAGCTAGGAGCTCAATGGACAAGGTTGCTGGGTCATTGGAGCAAGTTCACAGTGCAAACAAAGAACTCATGCCAAAACAGACTGTGCACACCAAGTGTTCGACAGAATGCCAAGTGCACTTAGACAACTCTTGGAGTGGCCAAAATCTCCATATCAGGGTCTCTGTAGGTGTAGAATATGAAGGCAAGATCATAAGGGAAAAACCAGAAACTTGTTAGTGCAAGTTTTGCAAAGCTCCAGTTTTGGACAGAAAGAAAAAGGGTTTATTGCATGCACTTACAAACCTCCAATGAGTCCACTCTTCTGGACTTAAGGGTTTTGAAGGGAGGGCTACAAGTATGAAAAAGCTCAGGGTCACTAGAGCAAAATAAAATAAGGTTGCAGTACAAATCACCAAATTGGGCCAGAATGCAAAAGAGGGTGATTCACTCAAATTTTTCAAAGAACATCACTAGGTTTTTTGCATAGATTTGAATTGTATGCATCCACTGACATCTCCAAACACTTGGAAGAATTTTTAAAGAAATATTTAAATGGGTTGTAGTGCAAAAGTGCCTACTGGACCAGATTGGAAAAGTTGGTGTAGAGCTCAAAATCTCCAATGGCCAAAAGGTATTTTTGCATAAAAGTGATGTGGAAACATCACATGACATCCCCAAATTTTGGTGGAAATTTTAAATGCATTTGTCAAATGGTTGTAGTGCAAAACAGGCTCCAAATTCAAAAGAAATCATTTTAAAAGAATAAAGCTCTGAGAAAACAAATCTTGCAATTTAAATCCACTGATAAAGAATTGTTTTATGATAGAGAGTATTCAAGTCCAACAATACTCTCTGAAGGTTTTTCCACTAGAGGCAAAAATCCAAATATCACAAAGTGGTAAATCTTGACAAAATGGAAAAGTTTTATTTCCTGGCAAAATTTTGATAAATAAAACAAGGTAAAAAAAAATTGGGTGTCACAACAATACATCATTAATTTGCCTAATATAGAAAGAAGAGGGGAAAATCCCCTTTGATGTATATGGTGCATGTGGCACCTTTTATCCAAATGTAGCAATATTTAGAATATGTTTAGGAAAGTAGGCCATGCCAACCGATTTAGGGTGAGATTGAACATACCGCGCGCGTCCTCAAGTTATCTAGTACGATGAGATGGAATCTCTGGCGGCGGTCGCCAAGTCCTGAAGTATCGGCGCACTGTACATTCTATGAATGAAAGAAAACCCTCAAACCAGCTCGAATAAAAATGAATTCACGGCGATTTCCGCCGGGTGATTAAAGGAGGCAGATGAACTGGGATAAGAGATGAGATAATATCTCGTTAAATTAGTAACCTTGTCGTCCATGAGAAAGAACCCTCAGTACGGCAGATTCCCCAACCGAGCGGAGCTGGGTCGACCGCGAGCAGCGTCAAGAAAATCAATGGCGATAGGCGACGGCAAGTGGAAGTGGTGAAATGCGGTGGGCTTTGCCGAAGCATGGCGGCGGCGGCAGGCGGCGAGCTAAGTGTTTACCACCGCGATAGGCGGTGCCATGGCATAGACACGGAGGAGCTTGTGCAGGTGTGAATGGGGAACGTATCGGAGGGGCCGAGGGGGTGGCGGGCGGGGTGAGGGTTTTTATGACGTGGGGATGGTGAGGGTTTTCTTTTTTGAATTGGGTGGTGAGGGTTTTCTATCCCACAAAGAATTTTGGGGGCGACGGTTTGCTAGAGCGAACCGTGTGTGATTGACGCTGCAGGCAAAATGATAGTCATTGCACATGGTTCCAATTTTGGGAACCGTGTGTGATTGACGTACTACCTCCGTCCTGGTTTATTGGTCCCCCGTTGTAATTTTACCAAAATTTGGCGAAATATTTAACATACTCAGACATAGATAATAAGCGTACACGTACATAAGCATAGTTCAACCATAAGCACATAGTTCAACCGTCATTAAGCATACTCAAGCGTACATAGTTCGATCCATCCCACATCTCATCTCACATGCGGCCGGCACGATCCTGAAGCTTCTCTAGGTACTCGGCGTATGTGCCGTGCGCCACCCTGCGAGAATACTTCTGCTTGAAGGAGCCAACAGCCCGTCCTCTTACATGCGCCAGAACACTTAGATACGCGTCATGAATCTTGTGGTTGCAAAATGGGCATCCATAGCCGTCGTTCCAGGTCCTAATACGCCTGTTATGCATTCCCGCATAAAGCTCCCTCAGGATTCGCCTCTTATACCTCCTCTGGGCATCTTCATCCTCGCTGTCCACATCGTCAGATAACACCTATACATATAGTAAAACAAATTTGGCATCAAATCACTGATTACATGCCATGAAGTAGGATTAGGAATTTATGGCTATTTATTTATACATATTCAGAGATTATGGTTCGATTTTTAAGCACAGTCGTCTATGTACAGACCAATCTTGAAGAAAATAATGGCACAAACATATGTAGGTCATTCAAAATCAATTGTCAAGTTATGGCTAGGAATTATTAGCACGAACACTAACTCTAGTCGGATTACTAGCAGAAATCATTTGCACAGATGAAACAACTAATCACTTATCACCTGTGCCATTCAAACAATCAATACACTACATGGATCTAACAAAACTTACTCAGATTTCATGGATTGGGAGAACATAACCACATGATTTCTATTCCAAAAAGGGGGAGGCAGGAATAACTAGAGAAACCCTATGATCTATTTGACACATAAATGGGTATAGATGACTAACCAGCTGTCCGTCGTCGTCGGAGTCGTTACCGGAGTGGTCGTCGGAGTCATCGCCGGAGTGGTCGTCGGAGTCGGTGTGGAACTCCTACTCCGGCTGTGGAAGCTCGACGCCGTCGACGACGTCAGGGTGCAGCGATAACTCGTCAGCGGTGACGGCAACCTCTGTCTCCATCTCCATGCCGTGCTCCGGTGCTTTAGCAGCCCCGGTGTCGCCACTCCCTCCGATGGGGCGCTTCGGCGGCATCCTCATACACTGACGGCTTTGAGGACTGGGAATGGCGTCGAGGATGCAAGCGGATAGAGAGGATTGTGTGTGCGTAGCAAGGATGGGGGGTGCGGCCGCTCGGGCGCACCATTAATATGGAGTAGTGGGAGTTGTGGGAGAGAGGTGGTCGGCGGTCAAACCGATGGCTCGCCTCCCGGTGAGCCTGCGCACCGGACTGCTAGCATGCCTACCAAAGTTTCACACAGCTACTCGCACGCCTCCCGATGACACTGCGCAGCGAGCATGCCTCCGTCAATTCACACACCTGCACGCACGCCTCCCCATCTGCCTGCGCGGCGGACTTCTCGCATGCGTCCCGTCAACTCACGCCTACTCGCACGCCACACGGGTCGTGCGACGGCACGTATATTGTTTTTCTATTTGGATGATTAATGCTGCTGCTTTATTGCTTAACCGAAGCATACCACATATCCATTGTTGGTCTAAACCTTAGGATATTGGTTCCCAATTATTAATAATCTCCCGTCTTTAATTAGATAAAGATTACATCAAAACTGGTCTAAAATTTGACAAAAAAAGTACAATGCCACTTTGTATTGGTGTCCATATGACAACATGGTAAGTTCCATGAACTTCAAATAAGTTTTGGATGTACTAGAATTTAAAAATCAAGATTCTCAACGTTTGAAATTTGTTGCACGGGGAGTAAACATGCACCCAGTGAGACACATGTGTTTTTCCAATCCATTTAGGTGCACTGTCACGTGTGCATGTAGCTCAAATTTGATTTTTTGCACATTATGCCCATAGAAAATCAATCAATCAATGTACTAAAACGTCTTAATGATCTCTGTGATTTTTTTGAAATTAAAACGTCCCTCCTTTGGTAACATGTATGTTCACCGCGGGATAAGTAATTTAACATGCATCGTAGTTGCGGTGGATTCATGGTGTGTGTGTGGGTGTGTGCGTCTGGGGGTGGCGGGTGGCTCGCAGTACACTACGAGTTGTGAGCCACCGTGTGGGTTGGCCGTTTTGTTAGGCAGGCTGGTGCCACATCAGAGTCGTGAAATCGTTATTTAAAACATTACACAACCCTTTCAAACATAAATGTTTTGGCCACATGCAGTCGATGGTGGTCCTACATGACACTCGATACTCGCGTGTGACGCTTTCTGTGGGCCCGTGAGGTCGTCGTCCATCACTTTGACGAACAGCCGACAGTGAGGTTAATTTGACCAGCAAGGTAGAATCTTTTTTGTTTGTGTTATGGTGGTATATAGTACGCGTCAAAGAGGTGGGAGGGGACTAGCATATATACTATACGTATGCGTCCGTGAAAAAGTACACCTCACTCAGTGTCGGGACTTTTTGGTTACTGAGGCACATGCCACATCAAAATTGTGAAATTGGTTATTCAAACATCACACAACACCTTTTTGGGCCACATGCATATATATCCTAGCTAGGACACTCACGTGTGACGCTTCCATCTGTGGGCCCACGAGGCCATCGTTGATGCATGCATGCGTCACTTTGACCTACATCGGGAGAGGTTAATTAATTTCACCATCGATGAGGATTCTTTTGGGTTGTACATATATTACGGCAGGAGCATATAGTATGCGGTGAAGAGGGGGGAAGGGGACCATCATATGTAGTACGCTTGATATGAACCTCGCTCTGTGTGGGTGCATGGTTTACGGTTTTGAGGCATGTGGCACATCAAAGTTGTGCATTTAGGGTATTCAACATATATATGTTTGGCCCACATGCAAAGAGGTGGTGGTTGTCCTCTTGCACCCACTTAAGCGGTTATCAGCGATATCAATGCTTTCCATCTGTGGGCCCGCTTGGTCCATCACTTCTTTTTACCTGACAACAAGAGAGGTTAATTTGACTTAGCAGGGGATTATTATTTTTACTCTGGGATGACATGCATGATACACTTTGAGCACACACACATGCATGTGTATGCATGAATCCCTCCCATCGAGTCAAAGTGGCTAGTACAACGACACCATCATGAACCGATCTCGCTCTCTGTGGGGAGCTAGTGTACGATTTTTGACACACGCGCCAGATCAATGTTGTGTATTCAAACATGCATGCATCACCTCCATACATATGCATGTAGCGGTTGCCTTCGAATGATACACACCCTCGCGTGGTTATCGGCGACAAGCCTATATATTCATGGGCCCGCGTGGACATCCATGATCACCTTGACCAACAACAAGATAGGTTACCATGGCAGATTCTTCATTTGGTTCGTGTTATCGTAGTATAGGTCATGGTGAGATTCAGACCTAATTAAGTTTGAGCGCATATACAATGCACGCATGCATGCATATATGAATCCCCGTCATTGGCTTGATGTGTGGTGTAACATACATATGCATCGTCAACCTAACCTTCACTCGGTGTGGGGATTTCTGGTTCGAAATCACGGTGCCACATCAAAGTTGTTCATTGTTACTCAAAAACACACCTCTCCATACATATATATGTTTGGGCCACACACATGCAGTGGTTGTCTTCGGGGACTAGCTACTTGCGTGATTATTGGCGAGCTAGCCCATCTCCGAGGTCACATGGACGGCCATCACTTTGACCGACAACAACAGAGAGGTTGTACGACCAAGGTGGATTATTCTTGGTCCATTTTACGATCCATCTTGGTGAGATATATGCCTCTTTGGCCCACCGACTGAAAGTGTGTGTGGGGGGGGGTGCTACATCGCACTTTGCTAGGTGAACCTCGGTTGGGGGGGCATGCATTCATAGCTTAATTAGGATTCCCTTCGTGGCGACACGAGGGAGTGGGGGGCTGCTAGCTACTTCGCACTTTTCTAGGTGAACCTCGGTTGGGGGGAGGGGCATGCTCATAGCTTAGGATTCCCTTCGTGCCGACATGAGGGGGGCTGCTAGCTACTTCGCACTTTGCTAGGTGAACCTCGGTTGGGGGGGATGTGCATTCATAGCTTAGGATTCCCTTCGTGCAGACAGGAGGGAGGGGTGTCTGCTAGCTACTTCGCACTTTGCTAGGGTGAACCTCGGTTGGGGGGGAGGGCATGCATTCATAGCTTAGCTAGGATTCCCTTCGTGCCGACACGAGGGAGGGGGGCTGCTAGCTACTTCGCACTTTGCTAGGTGAACCTCGGTTCGGGGGCATGCATTCATAGCTTAGGAATCCCTTCGTGCCGACACGAGGGAGGGGGCTGCTAGCTCTACTTCACACTTTGTTAGGTGAACCTCGGTTGGGGGGCATGCATTCATAGCTTAGGATTCCCTTCGTGCCAACACGAGGGAGGGGGGCTGCTAGCTACTTCGCACTTTGCTATGGTGAACCTCGGTTGGGGGGGCATGCATTCATATATAGCTTAGGATTCCCTTCATGCCGACACGAGGGAGGAGGGGGCTGCTAGGTACTTCGCACTTTGCTAGGTGAACCTCAGTTGAGGGGGAGGGAGCATGCATTCATAGCTTAGGATTCCCTTCGTGCCGACATGAGGGGGGTGGGGCAAGCACTACTGTGTGCTTTGCGAGAGAGGTGCCACATCGAAGTTGCATTCGGTATTTGAAAATCAAACCACCCCTTTGATACAGAAATTTGGTCCACATGCAAGTGTGTTCGTGTTCTGACCCTCTCCCGCGTCATTTTTCGCCAAATTTATGAACATTAGACAAGTCGGATGACGCAACAGACACGGTTCACTCAAACTAACCGTGTGCCACGCCAGTGCACCTGTCACGCACACATCTGCACAGTACATTGGGCTCCACGAGGCTCCCCCTCTCAAAAATATCTTCCCGCTTCAAGGGTTTTTTTGTTTCATAACACACGGTTGTTATCTCCGGACCGTGTGCGATGTTTCTTGTTCCCAATCCCTCCTGCATCGAAAATATCTGCCCGTCTCGAGGGTTTTTCTTTTTCATAACACACGGTTGTTATCTCCGGACCGTGTGCGATGCACTATCATCAAAATTTTCAATAGCCCGGCATTTCACTCCCGCGTAGTAAAATTTTCAGTACCCGCGTCATTTCCTCAAACACCCCACCCCCTCCACACACGCACACACACACACCAAAACCTCCTCGGGCGTGCACGCGCGCGCACACACACACAGACCCTCCCTCGCTCGAAACCCTAGCAAAGTCCCCGCCGCCACCGCAAGGCCTCCATTGTCAACATCTGCCGGTTTGCCTGTGCAGCTTACCCACCGATCTCCATACCCAGGCCGCCCTGAGTTTCTTAGATGACGCCTGCGAAACGCCCCCTTTCCCATAGATCCCCATCCCCATCCCCCACACCAGAGCATCGTAGCCTAAGCTCGGCTATGCTTCCCGTGGAGCTCGAGGAGTGACTAGCCGAAAAGAGGTATATAGCGGTCTCTTCGCCCGACGTCACCGAGGAAGCTGACGACCATTACTAGCGGCAGACACTCAAGCAGCGGGCTAGAGTATGCGGGCATGTCTCGTCCGCCGGCTACGACATCGAGGTCATCGACAGTGACGCCCTGAGGCGGGCTGTGTCAAAGGTTAAGTGGCCCACCCCCAACCTGTCAGGACCTCGATTCCAAGTCACATCGATCTAGCCGGTAACACCTCATATCACTTTGCGGCCTCACGCACGGTATTCCCACGGGTGTCGCCTTACCATGGCCCGGGACCGTTTGCGCCTTTTGGCTCACGTATATGATAGTGTCGCTAGCATCCATATGACAGAGAACCCGGGCCGACATGACTAGTCGTGAACCCAAAGTGGCACTAACTTACGGGGACATGCATACATGAATCAACATCGAGCATGTCGGTCAGCAGCGTGCGAATCTGGGCTGTAGCACTGGGCTAACAGGACACCGGGAACTCGGGCTGTAGCAGGCTAGGCAGGACTCCGGATGTCACCGCGTGACATTTCCCCGAAGGGACAGACACAGGAACGAAGTGAATCACATGCCGCCCAGTCAAGTGTTCCGGAGCAGTAGTGCTGGGCTAGCAGGACTCTGGTGAACCGGGCTGTAGCGGACTACTATGGCTCATGGAAGCACAAGACTACATTTCCCCATAAGAGAGGCTACCAAGGATAAACAACTAGGTTGTCGGATCCCACACATACCAAGCATTTCAATCATACACACAATATGCTCGATATGTGTAAATACAACATGGCATCACAACATAAATCTACGACTCAAGTACTTATTCATTAGGCTCCGAGGAGCGAGATATTACAAACATGGGTCTCATGACCCAACATTCAGAGCATACAAGTCAAAGCACATGCGGAAGCTTAACATGTCTGAGTACAAACATCTACAAATGGAAAAGGCTGAGAAGCCTGACTATCTACAAGACCCTGCCGAGGGCACAAGATCGTAGCTGAGGTAACAAGCTAAACGTCGAAGTCCACACAGCACTACTAGCGAAACTGACGTCTCTCTGCAAAAACATAAAATAGGCAAACGTGAGTACAAATGTACCCAGCAAGACTTACATCAGAACTAACTACATATGCATCGGTATCAACAAAGGGGGTAGTGGAGTTTAACTGCAGCAAGCCAGCTTTGACTCAGTGGCTAACCTGAACTACGACTGCAAGCAACTCTTTTGAGGTGGTGCACACGAGTCCACATATTCACCATATCAATACACCACTATGGATCCGCTCCCGTCTCCCTACGAGAAGGCCATCCATAGCACTCCCGCTTATCTTGCGAGTTTTAGAGTATCCACTTTCACTTGTCTATGAACTGTACAGGCAACCCAGAAGTCCTTTACCGCGGACACGGCTATTCAAATAGATGATGCTAACCCTGCAGGGGTGTACTTCTTCACACACGCTCTCGCCACTTACCACCATGTACACGTCGTGTATCTCGGCAACCTTCAAGCCAAAGCCTGGCCAGGGAGTCGGCCACGACCTGACTAACCACACAAGTCTCTCGTCCAGGTTTATCGCCTATTCGGGTTCCATCTGCAAGGAGATCCGGCCGGGGTGTCGCTCACGGCCCCAAACGATGTGTACAGGGTTCCAAGCCCACCAAACGGGCGACGCTTGGCATACCCGGCCACGGTGCCTAGTCTATCCCAAGCCCACCTATACCGGGTGCCACTTGGTAGACTACTAACACTACCTACAAACACCAGAAACTAGTTGCAACTCCTGGACAGAGATCATGTTGATTAATAAGTCGAGAGGGGTCGAGTTACCGGAACCCAATGTGTGGTAGTAACTGTTCATGGATCACAAACACAGAACTCAGTTCCTGAGGACGGTTTCAATGAGACAACCCACCATGTACTCCTACATGGCCTCTCACCGCTACCTTTACCAAATCATGTTCACACACTTAGCTCTCAACAGTAGGACTTGTTCACCACATTCCAATGCGTCCCCGATGAATCAGACCTGACTCAGCTCTAAGCAGTAGCAGGCATGACAAAGAAGCATGAATGATTAGGCACATCAGGGCTCAAACAACTCCTACTCATGCTAGTTGGTTTCATCTATTTAGTGTGGCAATGACAGGTCATGCAAAGGAAAAGGGGTTCAACTACCGCAGCATGTAACAGTTGAATCGGTGTTGTCCTAGTGCAGTAAAAGAGAGCAGGTGCGAGAGAGTGGGATTGTATCGGAATGAACAAGGGGGTTTTGCTTGCCTGATGGAGTGGTAGTAGGATACTGCCCTTCAGTTGGATAATCGTGGGTATCGTCGGAGGCAGAACCTACCACGAAAGATACATCGAACACAATCAACACATGACGATATGCAACAATATGATGCATGCTATGACATGGCAATATGAATGTGTTTGGGCTAATGCAAGTTAGAATAGATTGAAATGAGTCCATTTGAACCAAAGATTCAAATGCAAACCCATTTTATGAAGTCATAAAGGTGCATTAACTTGTTTCACTTGAACAGCAAGGTTAAGTTGCTTTATCATGCATGAAACCAGTACCAGTGGATAGATTGGATTTTTCTGATCATTTTTCATATATAAATCTTTGCATTTGGAGTTACAGATTAATTTCTATGAATTTTTGAAGTTTGCAACATTTTCTGAAATTTCCTAAATAAGAATAAATCCAGAAAAGGGCATTACTGCGTCAGCATTAGGTCATGCTGATGTCAGCAGGTCAACAGGCGCCGTCCAGGTCAAACCTGACGTGGGGGACCCACTGGTCAGTGACACCACTGATTAACTGAGTTAATTAGCACTAAGTTAAATGCTAAACTAAGTTAATTAGGGCCTGGCTCACGTGTCAGTGTCTAACTAACAAACTTAGGTTAATTAGCACTAAACCAGATTAGTTAGCGAGGTGGCCCCCACACGCCAGTGACTCAGGCGGTCAAACCTGGTCAAGAAGGGGTCAACCTCGCCGGTGAAACCAGTCAATCCCGCCGGCGTTTAGCTGCCGGCGAGGCCAGACGCGGCAGAGCGCGTCGGGATCCACCTACATGGGCCCTTTTGACGTGCAGAGAGCAGCTACGGGAAGAGGGCGGAGTGGCGCATCCAACGGTGGCGGTGGCGGGAGCTGGGGTGGCCGGGAGCAGCGCCGACGACGAGGTTTGCGGCGGCCGGAGTCGGCAGCGAGCGGGGACGCGGTTGCGGTGGCCGTGGCGATGTGCGTTTAGCACCTACGGCGTCTACGTGGTGCGGTGAGTATGATGGGCGCATGCCCGGGACCAAATGGTCACCGGAGGAGCACCGGCGACGAGCGCGGGCGACGGCGGGTTTTGGTCTCCGGCGGAGCGACGGCTACAGCGTGCAAATGGAGCGCAGAGGCGGGGGGTTCGGGTCAGTGGCTCACGACGAGTCGGACGAGCAGGTCGGCGAGCTCGGAGACGGTCCGGAGCGGGCGATGCGGCGAAGGCGATCTCCGGCGGCCGGAGGTTGAAGAAGAGCTCGGGTCGTTGCTTGGGGCGTTCGGCGTCGCGTGCGTCGATGGAGATGGAGATGGCGATGAGGCGGAGCTTGGGGGCGCATCGGAGAGGCAAGGGGGTGGTGGTGGGCGCGGTGGCAGTGAGCGGGGGCGACGGTTGTGTTCGGTGGTGCCACGCGGAGAGAGCAGATGGAGGGGGAGGGGTCCAAAGAGAGAGGGAGAGGTGCAGAGGGGTCGAGGCGGTCCAGGGCGGCGGAGCAGGTCGAGGGGAGCAGCTGCGTGGCTAGCAGGAGGTGGCCGCGGCTCGGCTGTGCGCGCGCCACGCGCAGTGCCAGTAGACGCGGGGAAGACGACGCACGAGGAGGTGGGCTGGGCCGTCCGGCTGGGCTGCACAGGACCTGGGCCAGCCAGGTGAGCGCAAGGTAAGGTCCAGGTGGGTTTCTCTCTCTGTCTTATTTCTATTTTTGTTCTGTTTTCTATTTATGCAAATTTGTTTGAATTTGGTTTTCAAACCAAATCACTTCTGAAAATTCTGGAAATAGTTATGGGCACTAAATGAATTATTCCAGAGGCCCTCAACTAATTCCAAAATTGTTGGAGCATTTAAAAATATTTATAGTATTTAAATGCCCCAATTCAAATACAATATGAATTAATTCAAAAATCCAGAATGGCCTAGAAATATGTGCATCATTTTTGTCAGAGGTGCTGGACCAATTCAGAAATGATGAACATTTCTAAAGGGCATTTTGGGATCATTGAAAAGATTTAAGTTTGAACCTAGTTGAATTTCATTTCCTGCTAGGGTTTATCATCCCCCATTTCAAGTTTCTGAGAAATTTAAACATGATGCACACATGAAGGGCTAGCCTTGTGCATACGTGAACTAGGGATGTGACACAACCCCTCGGGTTCAACCGCCGTCGATCTCATCCATGGCCTCGCCGCTGATCTCCTCTGGCTCGCTGTCAACAATTTGCCATTCTACATCGCCATCGAGCCCCTTTTGTCATTTCTGAAGGACACGTTCTGCGATGCTGGCTTGGGATCCACAGCTTCCAAGTCAGACCTCATCGATGGCGACCACGAGGAGGGCACCCTCTCTAGCTCTTCCAGGGGGAAAGAGCCCATCTGCTCGTCCAAGGGGAAAGCGCCCGTCTGCGACATCAGGGAGTGCACCCTACAGTCGTGCTCTTCCAAGGGGAAGGAGCCCATCTGCGACAACATGGAGCACATCTAGGGTCCGTGCTCTTCCCACGGGAACGAGCCCATCTGTGACAAGTGAGGAGACCCATGATTTGTTTATTTCAGTTGTTCACAATGTGATGCTCTATATGTGCAATTATTTACTGTGCAGTACATTTCATCAATCCAGTTTTAAACATACCGATAGGAATGCATATATTTGCTTGCTGTTAAGCATGTTATAGCTAACATATGCCTCTTTTAAAGTTTTTTGATTGTTCGGTTGTTTCTAGTTAGCATATGTTTAGTTTTAGATGCTATCTTTGGTTGTTCGTAGTATGCCTTGTTTATTCCAGTCATTCACAATGTGATGTTCTATATGTGCAAGTATGAACTGTGCAGTTCAATTTCGTCAGTACCAGTTTCAACAATACTACTATGAATAACTACATTTGGTTGCTGCATCTTGTAGTTAACACGCCTTTCCATTTTTATTTAACCATAACCAGTGTACTTAGACCGGCACAATACCAGTTTGAATGACCATGTTTGCTTGTTGTTAAATGTTAGGCCTGTTGCACTTAGCACACCTTTCCACTTGTTTTGCTTCACTAGCGTGCTTAAACCTGCACACTGAAGCTACCTTTTGGAGATTATTTTGTCCGCCATGTGTAATTTTGGTTGATGTTTAGCCTGTTGTGCGTAACATGCTTCTTGATGTACCTACACAGGACAATTTTGGGAATGACTGTTGTTTTCCATCGAGGTCAGTTTCATCCCATGGCTTATATCTGCTCACTGTTCAGTATATCCGTAGCTGGTACCATATAGGCCAGCGGCTGATAAGGGACTAATCGGTGAATCGGACTTTTAACTGAATATATCTGCAATCCATTTTTCCTTAGGTTAACTAGGGCCATATGTAATATATCTGAGGCTACATAGCAACATGCACTGTACTTAATGTCTAAATATGCAATCCTAGGCTACATAGCAACAAGGAGGAGTGTTACATTAATGTTCTAATGATGTCTAGATATACGTAGAAGAGCAGCAGCAACAACAACAACAACACAGCCCTATTTGGATACTCAACTTAGCTAGAGGTTAGAGTTAGTTTCTAGCTCATTACTAACCCTGGACTAACTCCATCAAAAGAGTTGTTTGGATGGCAGGGTTAGATTGACAATAAATGCACTAGGAGAACTAGCTCCAATTAGCACCTCTTGGGTTGGATACTAGTTTTTTTGGGTGGGTTATAGATGCAACTAGCTCAAACTAGCCGTCATGTTTAGATATACTTTAGGGCTATTTGAGTCCGAACTAGCTCAAACTAACTGTAACCCGTGGATACAGCAGCAGATAATTTTTAAGAATGAACTAAACTCCTTCCAGCCCATAATATAAGATGTTAATTCATCTAATATGTGAGTATATTGGATGTTATAAGATACTCCCTCCGTTCCTAAATATTTTCTTTTTAGAGATTTCAAATGGACTACCACATACGGAAGTATTTAGACATATTATAAAAGAGTGTTGTACTACATCATTGTGCAATTGTTGTTTAGCTTCTAATATTAACTTGGTGCTTTTAGGTACATATGTCATTGCTAAAGATCCTGCATCAAGTGAGGAAGCTGATAAAGATTGTTAGTAAATGGGTCCAAAGATGGCAATTAAACTATTTGTTTACACTTTATCCAAGACAACAGCGAACTGCAGGATGGTAATTAAGAACTCTGCAGCCTTCTTTTTACTGCCCATAATGAGTTGTGTTAGATGACAATGTCTGAAATCTTATTCCTTTGCAGTGGTTGCCAAAGCAGTTTACTCAAGATTACCTCTCAAACTATATGATTGGTGGGCATGCAAAGGTTAAAGTATTTCTACCAAAACACGATGATTATCTAGATGTTTTCATGAAGACCGTGAAGGATGGGCAGTCGGCCATCACAAGGGGTTGGACTAGAGTCGTGCGTGCCTTCTCCATGGAGGAGGTCACAATATGGGCATTCTGCTTCACCTTGTTCAGCAACCAGAATATATTTCGCCTCTTTCTTTACCGTCTTTAATAGTACAAGTATACAACTATGGTTCATCATTCTTTATTTGGTTCTAATGTAATTCTTGAACATATGTACGTATGAATCGAATAATGCATTGGTTGTTTGAACCTGGTGGATATGAATAAAGCGGTAGCATACATTCAAATTCAAATCCAAATCTGGTACAATTTGGAAAAGCAGCAATTAAATTACGGTGAAATTACACTCTCCAGGTTGTTACGGCACACACGGTTGGTAAAACACAAACGTTTGCGATATGCACCATAATCCGAGACGGTTCACAGAGAGGAAATGCGTGCAAGCATGCGCACAGTTGCCGTTTGCAAAGCGTGTGCCATGTCAGACAATATCACAAATGGTGCGGGCATACTAAACGTTTGTGTTAGTTGGCTTATCGTACATGATTCGCAACCATGAACTATTTCTGATGAAGTATGCATCATAAACATTGCACCACATAATAGCGTGTGCGATAGTTGTCGTGTACGACGATGTTACGACGGTCCAATGTTTCGTAATCCTGTCCGACACTCGTATGACAATTAGCTAATCTTCTTAATGGTGAACCGTTTGTGATGGGCCGCGCATCATACACATTCTATAATAGTGAACCGTTTGTGATGGGCCACGCATCGTAAACGTAGCACCACAGAATACCGACTGCGGTGGCAATGCGAGCAGAAACGAGTAGGAGTGCCGTAGGGGCCCTATCCCAGTCGGTTTCTGGGTCGTGTGGGAAGGACCCCCTATCGCCCACACTCACTTGGAGACGGTTCCAAATGTCATCGCGGAAAGGGGTTTTAAATCATTTGTTTAGGACCAACCCGCACCAGCGAGAGTACTCCCTAGAAAACTACCAATATAAGCTACTAGTATTTTTTTTTTGAAGTCTAAGCTACTGGTATTTGGTTAGAGGATTTGCTGTCGAGAAAGATCCGTCCACAGTGAGCGCCACACATCCCACTGGTGGTGGTGGATGCCAATGCTTAGATGGAGCAGGGTTGGTGTCGGTAATTTTTACTTGGCACCTCGCACTTTGCATATATGTCGGTTCCATCCGTACATTTGTGCAGTTCCACCAAAATGCAACTGCCCCTGTTTGCACAGATAATGAAAAAGTGTGATTACATTATAGTGGCACTAGTTGATGAAACATACACTAATAAATAGAAGAAAATATTATGATAGTATCATAGTATGCCATGTCGCGAGGGCGAGATGGGCCCTGCGACGCCTCATACTGGAAATCGACCCAAGTCTCCCTGATACACCTTCTGCCAGTGATGAGCATCAGTGTACAGCGGTAGTACAAGGAGGGGCCTTGAGACATTCCAATCTCTATTTTTGTACAGATCAACTAAAATTAAGCACCCCAGTTGCAGAAACGCTTAAACATTAACAATGGGACTACTTGATGAAACATATACTAACAAAGAGAAGCGCTTTCTTTATCTACATTGGAAATGAAATGATAGAGAGGACACTCGCTCTATTTTAACTGTATTATTACTTCATTTTATCAGTGGCACTAGGGTCGAGCAGCTGGCAAACGAGGTGTACCGTGTGTCGCAAGGATGGAGGCCGGGGGTGCTTAGACTGGGATGCTGAAGCTGGCTCTATCTTCCCCCCTGATGTTTCTGTGGTAGCATTTGGGTTGTAAAACAAACTTGGTCGAGCTGGTGCTACGTCCTTGATACGTCTCCAACGTATCTATAATTTTTGATTGTTCCATGCTATTATATTATCTGTTTTGGATGTTTAATGGGCTTTAATATGCTCTTTTATATTATTTTGGGACTAACCTATTAACCGAAGGCCCAGTGCCAGTTTCTGTTTTTTTGCCTATTTTAGTGTTTTGCAGAAGAGAATACCAAACGGAATCCAAACAGAATGAAACCTTCGCGATGATCTTTCTTGGAACAAACGCAATCCAGAAGACTTGGAGTTGAAGTCTGGAACTCCGCGAGGCGGCCACGAGGCAGGAGGGCGTGCCCAGGGGGGTAGGCGCACCCCCCAACCTCGTGGGCCCCACGGAGCTCCACCGACGTACTTCTTTCGCCTATATATACTCTTATACCCTAACCATATCAGGGGGAGCCACAAAACCACTTTTCCACCGCCGCAACCTTCTGTACCCGTGAGATCCCATCTTGGGGCCTCTCTCTGAGATCTGCCGGAGGGGGAATGGATCATGGAGGGCTTCTACATCAACACCGTAGCCTCTCCGATGATGTGTGAGTAGTTTACCACAAACCTTCGGGTCCATAGTTATTAGCTAGATGGCTTCTTCTCTCTCTTTGGTTCTCAATACAAAGTTCTCCTCGATGTTCTTGGAGATCTATTCGATGTAATACTCTTTTGCGGTGTGTTTGCCGAGATCCGATGAATTGTGGATTTATGATCAAGTTTATCTATGAAGAATATTTGGTTCTTCTCTGAATTCTTATATGCATGATTTGATATCTTTGCAAGTCTCTTCGAATTATCGATTTAGTTTGGCCTACTAGATTGATCTTTCTTGCAATGGGAGAAGTGCTTAGCTTTGGGTTCAATCTTGCGGTGTCCTTTCCCAGTGACAGTAGGGGCAGCAAGGCACGTATTGCATTGTTGCCATCAAGGATAAAAAGATGGGGTTTATATCATATTGCTTGAGTTTATCCCTCTACATCATGTCATCTTGCTTAATGCATTACTCTGTTCTTACGAACTTAATACTCTAGATGCATGCTGGATAGCGGTCGATGTGTGGAGTAATAGTAGTAGCTGCAGAATCGTTTCGGTCTACTTGACACAGACGTGATGCCTATATTCATGATCATTGCCTAGATATTCTCATAACTATGCGCTTTTCTATCAATTGCTTGGCAGTAATTTGTGCACCCACCGTAATATATGCTATCTTGAGAGAATCCACTAGTGAAACCTATGGCCCCCGGGTCTCTTTCTTATTATATTGCATCTCTTTTATTTACATCACATCTCGTTTTACTATTTTGCAATCTTTACTTTCCAATCTATACAACAAAAATACCAAAAATATTTATCTTATTATCTTTATTAGATCTCACTTTTGCGAGTGACCGTGAAGGGATTGACAACCCCTTTATCACGTTGGTTGCAAGGTTCTTGATTGTTTGTGCAGGTACTAGGTGACTTGCGTGTTATCTCCTACTGGATTGATACCTTGGTTCTCAAAAACTGAGGGAAATACTTACGCTACTTTGCTACATCGCCCTTTCCTCTTCAAGGGAAAACCAACGCATGCTCAAGAGGTAGCAAGAAGGATTTCTGGTGCCGTTGCCGCGGAGGTTTACGCCAAGTCAAGTCAAGATTTGATCTCCCGTCAACTTGCCGATTTCTGGCGGCGTTGCCAGGGAGATCTACGCTCAAGTCAAGACATACCAGGTACCCATCACAAACTCTTCTCCCTCGCATTACATTATTTGCCATTCGCCTCTCGTTTTCCTCTCCCGCACTTCTAAAACAATTTTTGAAAACCTTTGCCTTTTCTTCGCCCCTCTTCTGTTCGATCTTGTGTTACCATGTGCCCTCTTTTTGCTTGCATCTTCGCTTGCTAAAAGTTTATGGATCCTCATCCACTTGCTAATCTCTTTAAGAGATCCAATTATGATGAACCTATTGCTAGTGAGTTGAGTGCACTAGATTATCTTTATGAGGTTTTGCTTGAAATTCGTGAATCTGAAAATTGTGATGAAGTACTTTATGAAGCGATTCACGATATACCTTTGAATAAAAAGCATGATTGCAATGATTTTATTATAAATTCTATTGATGTAAATTGTGCTAATAATATGCCAAACCCAAAGCTTGGGGATGCTAGTTTTGCTATGTCCTCTACTTGTTGCAATGATCATGATTGGGTTGATAGTGCTTCTTATGATCTTGAAAATTTATTTAAGCCCCATGATAAATATGAGATTGATAATAGTGTTTGCAATATTATTGAAAGTGGGTTTGGAAGAGTGTCAACTTTAGATCCCACATATTTGGAAAATGTTCAATCTTATGAAATTTTTGAGAAAAGTGGGTTTGGAGAGGTCATGACTTTAGTTAATGTTAATCCCACTATTTTAGAAGAGTGTCAACTTCGCATGCATGTGGATCGTGTTGAAAATATTTTATGTGATAGCTATTTTGTTGAATTTTCTTATGATCCCACAAGTAATTATTATGAGATAAGAAAATATGGTTGTAGAAATTTTCATGTTACAAAATTACCTCTCGTTATGTTGAGATTGCTATTGTTTCTTTCCACTTCCTTGCATATGCTAGTTTTTGCTTGCTATGATAATTTGTTTGCCTATGAGATGCCTATGCATAGGAAGTATGTTAGACTTAGATGTGTTTGTCACGTGTTTCATGATGCTCTCTTTGCCCTTCAATTCTTGGCTTTCATGTGAGCATCATCGAAATCTCAATGCCTAGCTAGGGGCGTTAAAAGGCAACCCAATTTTATTATTGTTCTTTACTTTTTGTTGCTGTTTAGTAATAAATAATTCATCTAGCCTCTGTTTAGATGTGATTTTATGTTTTAATTAGTGTTTGTGCCAAGTATAACCTTTGGGAAGACTTGGGTGCGGTCTTTGCGATCTTGCTGTAAAAACAGAAACTTTTGCGCTCACGAGATTAGCTGCCATTTTTTACTGGAGAGTGCTTTTAGGTTGATTCTTTTTGCACATGATTAATAGACAAATTCCTCACGTACAACAATTTATTTAAGAATATTTTGAGTTCCATAAGTATACGATTTAGTCATATTGCTACAGACTGTTCTGTTTGACAGATTCTGTTTTTCGTGTGCTGTTTACTTATTTTGATGAATCTATGAGTAATATCGGGGGGTATGAACCATAGAGAAGTTGGAATACAGTAGGTTTAACACCAATATAAATAAAGAATTAGTTCATTACAGTATATTAAAGTGGTGGTTTATTTTCTTATACTAACGGAGCTCATGAGATTTTTTGTTGAGTTTTGTGTTGTGAAGTTTTCAAGTTTTTGGGTAAAGATGTGATGGATTTTGGAATAAGGAGTGGCAAGAGACTAAGCTTGTGGATTCCCAAGGCACCCCAAGGTAAAATTCAAGGACAACCAAAAGCCTAAGCTTGGGGATGCCCCGGAAGGCATCCCCTCTTTCGTCTTCGTCTATCGGTAACTTTACCTGAGGCTATATTTTTATTCACCACATGATATGTGTTTTGCTTGGAGCGTCTTGTATGATTTGAGTTTTTTCTTTTTAGTTTACCACAATCATCCTTGCTGTACACACCTTTTGGAGAGACACACATAAATCGGAATTTATTAGAATACTCTATGTGCTTCACTTATATCTTTTGAGCTAGATAATTTTGCTCTAGTGCTTCACTTATATCTTTTTTTGAGTACGGTGGTGGTTTTATTTTATAGAAATTATTGATCTATCATGCTTCACTTATATTATTTTGAGAGTCTTTTAGAACAGCATGGTAATTTGCTTTGGTTATAAAATTAGTCCTAATATGATGGGCATTCAAGATGGGTATAATAAAAACTTTCATATAAAGTGCATTGAATACTATGAGAAGTTTGATACTTGATGATTGTTTTGAGATATGAAGATGGTGATATTAGAGTCATGCTAGTTGAGTATTTGTGAATTTGAGAAATACTTGTGTTGAGGTTTGCAAGTCCCGTAGCATGCACGTATGGTAACCGCTGTGTAATAAATTTGAAGCATGAGGTCTTTCTTTGATTGTCCTCCTTATGAGTGCCGGTCGGGGACGAGCGATGGTCTTTTCCTACCAATCTATACCCCTAGGAGCATCTGCGTAGTGCTTGGTTCTGATGACTTGTAGATTTTTGCAATAAGTATGTGAGTTCTTTATGACTAATGTTGAGTCCATGGATTATACGCACTCTCATTCTTCCACCATTGCTAGCCTCTCTAGTACCGCGCAACTTTCGTCGGTACCATAAACCCACCATATACCTTCCTCAAAATAGCCACCATACCTACCTATTATGGCATTTCCATAGCCATTCCAAGATATATTGCCATGCAACTTTCCACCGTTCCGTTTATTATGACACGCTTCATCATAGTCATATTGCTTTGCATGATCATGTAGTTGACATTGTATTTGTGGCAAGGCCACCATTCACAATTTTTCATACATGCCAGTCTTGATTCATTACCCATCCCGGTACACCGCCGGAGGCACTCATATAGAGTCATATTTTGTTCTAGTATCGAGTTGTAATCCTTGAGTTGTAAATAAATAGAAGTGTGATGATCATCATTATTAGAGCATTGTCCCGTGTGAGGAAAAACAAAAAGAGAAAGGCCAAATAAAAAAGAGAAAGGCGAAATAAAAAAGAGAAGGCCCAAAAAAAGAGAGAAAGGCCAAAAAAGAGAAGGCCCAAAAAAATGAGAGAAAATGAGAGAAGGGGCAATGTTACTATCTTTTTTCACACTTGTGCTTCAAAGTAGCACCATGATCTTCATGATAGAGAGTCTCTTATTTTGTCACTTTCATATACTAGTGGGAATTTTCATTATAGAACTTGGCTTGTATATTCCAACAATGGGCTTCCTCAAATGCCCTAGGTCTTCGTGAGCAAGCAAGTTGGATGCACACCCACTTAGTTTCTTTTGTTGAGCTTTTATACATTTGTAGCTCTAGTGCATCCGTTGCATGGCAATCCCTACTCACTCACATTGATATCTATTGATGGGCATCTCCATAGCCCATTAATACGCCTAGTTGATGTGAGACCATCTTCCCCTTTTTTTGTCTTCTCCACAACCACCATTCTATTCCACCTATAGTGTTATGTCCATGGCTCACGCTCATGTATTGCGTGAAAGTTGAAAAAGTTGAGAATACTAAAATATGAAACAATTGCTTGGCTTGTCATCGGGGTTGTGCATGATTGGAGCATTTTGTGTGGCGAAGATGGAGCATGGCCGAACTATATGATTTTGTAGGGATGAGCTTTCTTTGGCTATGTTATTTTGAGAAGACATAATTCCTTGGTTAGTATGCTCGAAGTATTATTATTTTTATGTCAATATTAAACTTTTGTCTTGAATCTTTCGGATCTGAACATTCATGCCATAATAAACAAAATTACATTGAAAAATATGTTAGGTAGTATTCCACATAAAAAATTCTGTTTTTATCATTTACCTACTCGAGGATGAGCAGGAATTAAGCTTGGGGATGCTTGATACGTCTCCAACGTATCTATAATTTTTTATTGTTCCATGCTATTATATTATCTGTTTTGGATGTTTAATGGGCTTTAATATGCTCTTTTATATTATTTTTGGGACTAACCTATTAACCGAAGCCCCAATGCTAGTTTCTGTTTTTTGCCTATTCAGTGTTTTGCAGAAACGGAATCCCAAACGGAATGAAACCTTCGCGATGATCTTTCTTGGAACAAACAAAATCCAGAAGACTTGGAGTTGAAGTCTGGAACTCGATGAGGCAGGAGGGCGCGCCCAGGGGGTAGGTGCGCCCCCACCCTCGTGGGCCCCACGGAGCTCCACCGACGTACTTCTTTCGCTTATATATACTCTTATACCCAAAAAACATCAGGGGGAGCCACGAAACCACTTTTCCATCGCCGCAACCTTCTGTACCCATGAGATCCCATCTTCAGGCCTCTTCCAGCGATCTGTCGGAGGGGGAATCGATCACGGAGGGCTTCTACATCAACACCATAGCCTCTCCGATGATGTCTGAGTAGTTTACCACAGACCTTCGGGTCCATAGTTATTAGCTAGATGGCTTCTTCTCTCTCTTTGGTTCTCAATACAAAGTTCTCCTCGATGTTCTTGGAGATCTATTCGATGTAATACTCTTTTACGGTGTGTTTGCCGAGATCCGATGAATTGTGGATTTATGATCAAGTTTATCTATGAATAATATTTGGTTCTTCTCTGAATTCTTATATGCATGATTTGATATCTTTGCAAGTCCCTTCGAATTATCGGTTTAGTTTGGCCTACTAGATTGATCTTTCTTGCAATGGGAGAAGTGCTTAGCTTTGGGTTCAATCTTGCGGTGTCCTTTCCCAGTGACAGTAGGGGCAGCAAGGCACGTATTGTATTGTTGCCATCGAGGATAAAAAGATGGGGTTTATATCATATTGCTTGAGTTTATCCCTCTACATCATGTCATCTTTCTTAATGCATTACTGTGTTCTTATGAACTTAATACTCTAGATGCATGCTGGATAGCGGTCGATGTGTGGAGTAATAGTAGTAGATGCGGAATCGTTTCGGTCTACTTGACACGGACGTGATGCCTATATTCATGATCATTGCCTAGATATTCTCATAACTATGCGCTTTTCTATCAATTGCTCGGCAGTAATTTGTTCACCCACTGTAATATATGCTATCTTAGGAGAACCACTAGTGAAACCTATGGCCCCCGGGTCTCTTTCTTATTATATTGCATCTCTTTTATTTACATCACATCTCGTTTTACTATTTTGCAATCTTTACATTCCAATCTGTCGGATCATGGGTTCCGGAAAAACCCTCAAGGTTCGAACACTGGGGTGCGCGCGGAGATTTCCCCCCTACCGGTCCACGCCCTAGCTCGCTAAGGTCTCGCGGACGAACTCGACGAACTGACAACACAAAGACACAAGATTTATACTGGTTCGGGCCACCGATGTGGTGTAATACCCTACTCCAGTGTGGTGGTGGTGGATTGCCTCTTGGGCTGATGATGAACAGTACAAGGGGAAGAACAGCCTCCTGAGGTTGAGGTGTTCTTGTGCTTGGCGAACTTGTGTGGGTGAGATGTCTCTCAATGAGCTATCAGATGCCACTGGATCCGATGCCTCTAATGTGGCGGCTAGTTCTACCTATATACGCCCTGGTCCTCTACCCAAATATTGAGCGGGAAGGGAGCCAACAACGGCCAATTTGAAAGGGGACAACTAGTACAGCTTATCCTGACAAAAGCGGTCTTCGCCTGTGAAAGGCTCTGGCGGTGATGCCGTCTTGGGCTCCATGGTGACCTCCGTCCTGCCGTCCTGCTGGTCTTGGTCTCATTGCACTGATATGGAAACCTTTGCTTGATGCCTCGGTACTCCGCGCCTGCGCTTGCCTCCTTAGCACCAAAGAGGAAACAAGGATGCTGCGCACGCTGGCGCCCGCCTTATCCTGATCGTCATGGCTCACGTCACAAGAGCCTCGTGAGGTTTGCCCTGCCTTGGTTTCTCCGCTCCTTGCGAGGCAGCCTGGTGAGGCCGCTCCTGAGGAGGTCTTGCGTCGTCTGCCTCGCGAGGGTCTTGAATGTCTCGTTGGTGAAGATGGGTCATACAAGCCTGCTAGCATAGCCACGCCGTGGGCCGCAGGCAGGCAAGTCTGGGGACCCCCATTCCTAGAACGCCAACAGTAGCCCCCGGGCCCAAGGTGCGCTCGGGCTTGGCTTCGAGGCGAAGCCAAAGGTCAAGCGCGGAGCACCGCGGGCCCCAAAAGCCGGCGGCCTCGGTTGACGTGTGGCAGTTGATTGCATGTGGGCGCCTCCACTTCCCCACGCTGCCTTGGCAACTGCTCGACTTGACAAGTCCCTGCGACATGCAAGGAAAACCATCATTACCTGTGATCGTGGGAGCGCCGGTTGGCATTCCTTCGCTATAAATGGGGGGGGGGGGCAGAGCCCCCGTCGCCCATCTCTTCCTTGTTCGCTTGCTTCTTCCTCCTTGCTCCTCTGCCAGCAGCAATGGCGCCGATCCGAAGGTTCTCTGCTGACGAGAAAGGAAAAGCTCCCCACGATGATCCAGGGACGCTCCCGCCAAAGAATAGGCCGGCCCATCGTCGTGACGAGGCGGCGATGCAGGTGGTGATGAGGCCTTGGTGCGAGCGGCCTCCTCCTGGGTATCCGCTACCCTTGTACGCCCAAGCCGGGGGCGCAGGAGGAAGGAGCAACGAGCGGCGCCACCCGTGTCGCGTCCGTGGTCGCCGTGCGACGGTGACACGCGTCGTTGCCCCTGGAATCCACGCCATGGATTCCTCGCGCGAGCTTGTGCTATGGGCGCCGATGCCCCCAAGCTCTTGGATCCGCTTCCCGTGGTTCTTCTCTGACTCGATGCCGCCGAGGGGACCCCTCGAGCTCTGGCTGCAGCATGCCGACTGCGACGCCCCGGCGACTGGGGTAGAGGTCAAAGCGGTCTCCCCCGGCAAGATCTTTATGACCCGCGGCTGGGGCGAGGTCGCGTGGGTCTACCGTGCAGAAGGCGCCCTCGCGTTCCACTTCGAGTTTGACGGCGTTTCCACGCTTTTCTTCAAGGTCTTTGACGCGGAGGGCCGCCGCTTGGAGTGTATCCCTGGAGGGGAGCGCCAGGACGGCGCGCGCTCCGCTCGCGGCAACTCCAACAGCAGCAGCTCCTGGGAGTCCAGCGGTTCTCCTGAGCTCTACGAGACTCCGGAGACGAGCGACGACAGCTACGTGCCCCCGAGCTCTCGCTGGGCTCGGAGCAGAGCTGCGGCGTCCGGCCGCTGCCGCCACTGATCTGGATGGGGTTGGCGTCGGCCTCCCGCGGCCCACTGTTGATGATGGCGTCTGCTACAGGAGGGTGTAGATAGGATTCCCCTAGGTTCTCATCTCTTGTTTCCTGCGAGGAACCAAGAAGTACCCCGTGGGGCGTGTAAGGGTCTGTGACGTCTTTTGTGTATACCTTCCTTATTATGAAAATCTGCGAACGCATGTCCTCTTAAGGCTCGGTCTCCCCTTTCCAACCTCGCGATAGCTTGTTGCTCTGCGCTGACAGGTCCCGGAACCCAGGCAGGCTGCAGCCGTCCCTGGTATGCCAGGTCGCGTACCGTGGTCAAGGCCAGGAGGTGAGCGGCCCGAGGTCCAGTAAGAGCCCCTGAGGCGCGATGCTCAGGAGGTCCTCTTTAGCGCTCAAGCAGCCATGGTAAGGGAAGAAAGGGAGGCGACGTGGCCGCAACAGGGATGCGGCGGGCGTAACACCTAGGTTCCAACGATCAGCTGGTCTGAATGTGGGACTTATCTTGCCGATTCCGAGCCGATTCCTTGTGGTGCACTAGGCCTGGGCGCTACATCCGCGGTGTAGCCAGGTCGGGCCCATACGAGTCTCCCCTTCCCCCATGTTCTCCTTCGTGCTCTACGTCCTCAGGTCCCGGCCCTCGAGCGAGCTCAGCCGCCGCTGGTATGCCAGGTCGCATGCCGTGGTCAAGGCCAGGGTGTGAGGGCTAGAGAGCCAGTAAGAGCTCCTGAGTCGCGATGCTCAGGAGCCCCCCTTTTAACGCGCAAGCGGATTGCACGGGAGAAGAGGAAGCTCGCGGTGCCGCCTGCTATCCCCCTCATGAGATCCCTGCGAACCAGCACAAGGAAAACACGGTTTTCCATTATGGTTGTTAGTCTGCCCGGTTGCTTCGCGAGGAGGCGACGGCACTGAAGGCCTGGTGAGGTGACGCGCGCGGGGCATGTCGCGAGCCAGAGCTCGGCCGCTCAGATTTGTCGATGTTTTAGGGATGGACCCATGCAAAAGCGCCGTGCCGGCACGGGCGGCCCCCGTGGGAGGAGAGAGTCAGGCAGGTGACGGTGGTAGATAGGTTAGGCATGAAGGCAGCAGGCTTAAGGAAATGCATGGGACGATACACGCCACTGGGTCAGGCCCGAGCGGCTTGGGGATGATGCAGCCCGAGGGGCGCCCCCAGCAAGGTAAGCTAAAGACATGAAGAAAAAGGGATACATGCCACAGGGACGGACCCACGCGGCCTGGGAATGATGCAGCCCGAGGGGCGCTCCGAGCTGAATGAACTTGGAAAATGTCACCTGGTTCTGTTGACGAAGGAGAGTTGGGGCAGCTGAAGGCGCGCAGTGAAGGGATTGCTCCTCACAAGCCACCGGGGCCCTGAGCCTCGGGAGGCTCTGGGGGCTCAGGTGGTTCCCGGAGGACGGTCTCCATCTCTGTCAGGACGGCGTGGTGCCTGGCCTCCTGAGGCACCAGGATACGCCACAAGTTGCGCTGATAGGCTGATGACACGCTCGGCAGGCCGAAAGGCATGCGAACATAGCTGTGAGGTGGACCCTCGCAACGGCCCACGCGCGAAGGCCAGAAAGGCTCCTGAGATGCGGCCCTGTTGATCCCTGGGACGTCGATGCAGACGCGCAGCCCGGCATCCTCGCCTGGATGGGGAGCTGCGCCTCATGAGCAGCGGTCATCGCGCATGGCCCTTGCGTCTTGCAGTTCCTGAGTGGTTTTGGTGATGAACTCCAGAGCGGTGGGCGCTCCTCGCCCTGTGTCCTCCTGAGGGAAACGTGTCGTGAAGCACGCCTCCAAGTGGTGCCCGAGCGCCTCCCTCGTGATGTTGGCAAGGTCTGAGGCCCTCCAGAAGAGAGCGCCCTAGCCCTGCCCGAGGAGGGCGCTGGGTGCGCCTTCCTATGCGATTGAGGGAGGCGCCCCTGGAGCGGGCGCTGATCCTGATGAGGTTCCAACTGCGACGCCGCCCTCCTGAGGCCCGGCCCGGCGCAGCTGCTTCTTCTTCTTGGGGATGGCCTCTGGAGGGCCCTCGCCCTTGCTGTCGGGGTCGTTGATTGTTGCTGCTTGAAAGGCACGCTCGAGGGAGTACACCGCGTCTCTTTCTTCGCACGGGACCGTGATGATTCCGCCACTTCCCGGCATCTTGAGGACATTGTAGCTGTGATGGGTCACCGCCATGAACTTGGCCAGGGCTGGATACCCAAGGATGGCATTGTACGGCAGACGGATGTGCGCGATGTCGAAGTCGATGAGCTCGGTGCGGTAGTTCTTGCATTCTCCAAAGGTGACAGGGAGGCGGACCTGCCCTATCGGTGTGGTGGAACTGTCGGTCACTCCTGAGAAAGGCTTGGTAGGCTGAAGCTGGTCATATGGCACTTGGAGGTTGTCGAACATGTCGACGGATAAGACGTTGAGCTCTGCTCCGCCATCGATGAGGGTCTTGGTAACTTGCACGTTGCTGATGACTGCTGAACAAAGCATCGGGAGGGCGCCAGCGGTGGCTGCGCACTTGAGCTGATCTGCCGAGTTGAAGGTGATGGCGCACTGGGACCACCTGAGCGGGTGCATGGCCTCAAGCTTGGGGAGGACTGCATTCACTTCATGAGCAAACTGTTTGAAGATGTGCTGCGAGGCTGGGGCCTAAGCTCCGCCCAAGATGCAGGCGATAGCGCGCGGCTCCTGGAAGCCCCCTGCCCCCTCGTCTTGATGGTGGTCGTCATTCCTTCTTGGCGGTGGCGGCAGCAGGGGAAGACCGGCGTTACCCTGAGGTCGATCCTCACGAGGCTGGTCCCTCCAGGTGCCCTCGCGAGGATGATCCTCCCAGCGGTCCTCACGAGGCCAGTCGTGCCACTCCTGGCGCGGGCCACGGTCGTCCCAGCGCCCGCCACCACGTCCTCCTCCTCGGCCGTAGCCCCGGTCGCCGCGCTCGGGGCGTCGATCGAAGCGTCCTTCACGAATGGCTCTGAGCTCTTGACAGTCGCTGGTGTTGCGGGTATTCAGGTTGTGGAAGGCGCAGGATGACTCAGGCTGGTCTCTGCCATGCTTGGTGTCCGGCTCCGCTGCGAGCACGGCTGCTCCCTTGCGCTTCACGTCCTTGGCCTTGGCTTTCTTCTCCTCCGGGTCCGCAGCCGGCAGCTCGAAGAGGGAGAGGCGCCCTTCCTCAGCTCTTGCACACTTGGTCGCCAGGTTGAACAGCTCCTGAGATGTGCATAGCTCCTCGTGGATAGCTAGCTCTTCCTTCATCTTGACATCGCGAACGCCATCAGAGAACGCGGAGATGATGGCCTCGTCCGTCACCTTGGGGATCTTGAGACGAATGTTGTTGAAGCGCTGGATGAACTTCTGGAGGGTCTCCCATGGTTGTTGCTTGACGCGGCGCAGGTCACCCGCGGCCGGCAGGCGGTCGCGGGTGCCCTGGAAGTTGGCGACGAAGCGGTCGCGCATCTTGTCCCAAGAGGAGATCGAGCCTGGAGGCAGGTTCAGGAGCCACGAACGGGCGCCGTCTTTGAGTGCCATAGGGAACCAGTTCGCCATGACTTTCTCATCGCCGTTGGCCGCCTCGATACTCGGCTCGTAGAGCTGCAGGAACTCCGCGGGGTTGGGGGTGCCATCGTAGCGAGGAGGCAGATCCGGCTTGAACTTGCCCGGCCAGGCGACGCTACGCAGCTCGGGGGTGAAGGCGCGGCAGCCGGCCGTGGTCGCCGGGGCCCGTCTTAGGGGTGGAGCTTGGTCTTGACACCCGCGTGCCGCCACAGCAAGCGGCGCGGGGCCCTGCCGCGGCAGACGATCCTGGCGCGATGGTGCGAGGAGTGGCGGAGCATTCTCTTGCGGTTGAGGGACTTCTTGGCAGCTTCTTTCTTCACGCGCGGGCGCCGGACGCGACGGGTCACGTCGCGGAGCCACGTGCCTTGGCGCCAGGGCGCCGTCTTGGGGCAGAGGTGGTGGAGGCGCTCCGTGAGCTACGTCGCCTGTAGCTGGCGGAGGGTGAGGCGGAGAGAGGGACGGCACAGGGGAGCCCCCTGCGGTGCGGACGAGCTCGGCGATGCAGTCGAGCCAGTCCTCGTAGAGGTCGTCGACCGGGCGGTAGCGCAGGAGCTCGTGCGCCATGAGGAGCGCGGCCCATGCGTCCATGGGAGCGCGACGAGCGTGGGACGAGGAACCGGCCGGGGTCAGCGATGGAGTGGCGCTGCGGCCGTCCCGCCGCACCGAGGGGTGCAGCGAGGATGCTTGCTGCTTGTTCCCCGCCGGACGGGTGGCGGCGTCGGCGGCAGGAGACAGAGAACGACGAGGTGGCCCGCCGACGGGAGCCGTCTGAGCGACGCGGGTGGCTAGGGCAGCCCGCCGCTCAGCACGAGCACGGCGAGCGTCTGCCATGGAGACGACGGAGCAGCTGGACGCGGGACGATGGAAAGGAAGCTCCGGCGCACCCCTACCTGGCGCGCCAAATGTCGGATCACGGGTTCCGGCAAAACCCTCAAGGTTCGAACAATGGGGTGCGCGCGGAGATTTCCCCCTACCGATCCACGCCCTAGCTCGCTAAGATCTCGTGGACGAACTCGACGAACTCACAACACAAAGACACAAGATTTATACTAGTTTGGGCCGCCAATGTGGTGTAATACCCTACTCCAGTGTGGTGGTGGTGGTGGTGGATTGCCTCTTGGGCTGATGATGAACAGTACAAGGGGAAGAACAGCCTCCTGAGGTTGAGGTGTTCTTGTTCTTGGCAAACTTGTGTGGGTGAGATGTCTCTCAATGAGCTATCAGATGCCACTGGATCCGATGCCTCTACTGTGGTGGCTAGTTCTACCTATATAGGCCCTAGTCCTCTCCCCAAATATTGAGCGGGAAGGGAGCCAACAACGGCCAATTTGAAAGGGGACAGCTAGTACAGCTTATCTTGACAAAAGCGGTCTTCACCTGCGAAAGCCTCTGGTGGTGATGCTGTCTTGGGCTCCATGGTGACCTCCGTCCTGCCGTCCTACTGGTCTTGGTCTCATTGCACTGATATGGAAACCTTTGCTTGATGCCTCGGTACTCCGCGCCTGCGCTTGCCTCCTTAGCACCAAAGAGGAAACAAGGACGCTGCGCGCGCTGGCGCCCGCCTGGCGCCTGCCTGATCCTGATCGTCCTGGCTCACGTCACAAGAGCCTCGTGAGGTTTGCCCTGCCTTGATTTCTCCGCTCCTCGCGAGGCAGCTTGGTGAGGCCACTCCTGAGGAGGTCTTGCGTTGTCCGCCTCGCGAGTCTTGGCCCCTCGCGAGGGTCTTGAATGTCTCGTTGGTGAAGATGGGCCGTACAAGCCTGCTAGCATAGCCACGCCATGGGCCGCAGGCAGGCAAGTCTGGGGACCCCCATTCCCAGAACGCCGACACAATCTATACAACAAAAATACCAAAAATATTTATCTTATTATCTTTATTAGATCTCACTTTTGTGAGTGACCGTGAAGGGATTGACAACCCCTTTATCGCGTTGGTTGCAAGGTTCTTGATTGTTTTTGCAGGTACTAGGTGACTTGCGTGTTATCTCCTACTGGATTGATACCTTGGTTCTCAAAAACTGAGGGAAATACTTATGCTACTTTGCTGCCTCACCCTTTCCTCTTCAAGGGAAAACCAACGCATGCTCAAGAGGTAGTAGTCCCCCTACCTGCCTAGCTTATGTGGCGAACTTGTCTCCTGCTAGTATTCAATCCGGTCTAGTAGTAGTTGCATAACTGCCCGTTTACACGGAGATGTTGTCGGATAATTGTTCTCTATGGTAGGGTTTCTTTAATGAAATCGGAGGAAACCCCCTCTTTCGATATAAAAAAATCAGTGGCACTAGCGGTGCGAAAACATTGCCTCAAATTAATAGTGCCACTAGATTAAGGTGCAAAATAATAACATTACTGCTTTATCATGGCAGTGCCAAAACAGTAGCACAAGAGCAGACTCAACATGCAGGATCTTTGGCAAATGGTCAGACCAAAAAGGAACATACCTCGTGATGGGAACCATATCTGCAGTCAACGCCATCGTAGAAGGGATGACACCAGTCACCAACATGGATGAATCAATTCATGGGACCTTTTGGTGCAGTTCACCTAAAATGAAGCAATGTCCCATGAGCTAGCAGCTTCTTCTTCATTTTTTTAAGAAAGGGGCTCCAGCCCCGGTTCCATTTCCATCAGAAAACGAAACCCACAGAGCTTCTTCTTCATTAGTTGCAATAAAATTGAGCAACATCAAGGTTGGTTGTGAAGCTCCTGGAATGTTCAACTATAATTTGGATATCATTTGTGCAGTTCAACTAAGATCAAGCGTGAAATGTATGTCTCTGTTTGCACAAAAAAGGTGGAAAGGAGGGTGACAAACAAGTGATGAAACATACATCAAATGAAAAGAAGCATGTTCCTTATCTAAATGGCAATCCTACAAGGACAATAGCAGTTTCTAAAGCAGCAGCATTGCTAGATATTAGTGTGGGCATTAGGATTAACTATGACAACCGTTAAATACGACATTACTTTAATGGTGCCATTACTTCATTTTACTAGCAACATTACATTAACAGCTGCTACAGAGTCGGTATTTGTGCACGGGAGAGTAGGCGGACCAGGACAGTTGCATTTCTAACGAAAAGAAGCAACTTATCTTAATGGGAAATTTAGCAGAACATGAAAAAAGTGCCATTGATTCATATTACTGGAGGCATTACATTGAAAACAACATTGGTTTAACGTGTCCTTACTTTTAATAGTGTGACTGCTACATTTTACCAGTGGCATTACATAAGAGTGGCTCGGGGCAACAAACATCAGAACAGGATATCTGGGTTGGTCCCATTTTTGTTCGACATAGCCACCTTATACTGTGTGAGGCTAGCAAATCTAGTGCTGGACTTACTCTGTTGACTTGTCCCCCAGTCCCCACTTTCTTTCCTTTTTCAACCAATAGATCTGGTTTATATTGAGTTTGTACTGCGTTTCCCTTTATTTCCCTATTAGACCAAGAGACCAGTTGGATAGCCAGTCTCTGCTACTTTTCGCTCCCATTATTTGCTCTTTCGACCAAGTCCTAGATTTAGGTAACAGATCTTCCCCCACCCCACCCCCTTTCTTCCTTGTTTGAACCAAGTAGTACTAGATTCGAGTGCATGAACTACTTTTACCTCTTAACAGTCAAAATTTAGGTGGCTTTCGAACAACCAATCAATCCTATCTACGAGGGGGCCTGGGAAATAGTAAAAGATACAAATGCAGCGACGTCAGGAGCTCGGGAAGTAGAGCAAAGCCGGTTTCGAAGGAAGTTATACCTAAGGGTCGCCGGGATGTCGCTAGGTGGGCAGCGGGAGGTCGGATCTGCCCACACTACGGCAGCGAGGAAGAAGGGGTCGGAGGCCCTCCCTAGCCAGTGGTGCTTGGGAGAGAACGGCAAGGCACGCTGATCGGGACGCGCCAGAAGTGGGTAAGAGCCGTCGCCGAGGACGACCGCGTGAACGTTGCACCTTCTCACCTTCCCCGGCAGAGAGGATCCGGCTGGATCTGTGACTAGCGATGAGCAGAGAGAGAGTGTGTGGCCACCGCTGTCGTGTTTAGATCTGGAGAGGACGAGACAGTGTGAAGAGAGCAACATTAGCAAGCAAGCGCGGAGGCTCCTGCCTATATAGTGGAGTACTAGTTTTCTTTTGTCTACCGGAGCCGGCTTGACCTCGTCAATGACTGTCGAGAAGTCTTCACGCACGTGCGCCGGAGGCGCAGTTGTCGTCATTTTGATCTGAAGCACCGGATTATAACATATAACACGAAAAAATGCCACATGACAAGAAACCATAGCCTCACTGCCCAAAGGAGACAACATGAATCCCGACCGACAAACTAGACGAGGATCAAAGCTCAAATTAAAGATAAACTCATAGAAAAGGGGTCCGTTGATAGATGTCCTAATTAACATAGCCGGCTTGACCTAGATGGCAGCCGAGTAGTCTTCGTGCATGTGCCCCCAATGACCAGCGCCTTGGAGGAACTCAGTTGTCGCTTTTTAACCCTCGCAGTGATCCGAAGCACATGACACCTAATATTGCGAGATGACAAGAAACCTTTTTTCGATTTCTCATCAGAACTACAGCCCTATACAACATAGCCTGCACGATATGTTGACGATAGCCAATCCAGGCGTGTCTGCTAGAGTCTGGTCACATGCATGGACGAACTGATCTTCCGTGTCATCCAGGGACCGTCCAGGCCCCAAATTTTGTACAACACTTCTATAGTACTATCACTCGTCTCTTTCTTCTATTAACTCACTCGACTTGTGGGGCCAGGGAGTGTGCCTATGGTCGGTTCTCGATTGCGGTCCCACATGTGTGTGCAAACGCAATATGACGCGCGTTCCATTCGGAGAGCGGCGTGCCAGACCGACCGACCGTCTGGGGTGCCATGTGAATGCGACGGGCGTGTTGTATACTCCGTACATGTGTACCGCCATTTTCTTGAGGCTTCACTCCATGTCGCAATCCATGGATACAATATTAGTATACTGTACTATTTAAAAGTCGAGGGCCGGGCTTTTCCCGTGCGGTAGGCGGGGCAGTTCCGCATAGTCGGTTCGACAGAGACGCGAGAAGATGAGGGAGTAGGCTTTTGCAAACGTAGGGTTGTGTGATTTGACAGCGAGTTACTGCTAGACAGGTGGGGCCCTGCGATTTGACTTGCCATTTTATCATTTTAACTGCGGCGCTACGACCGGCGTGAGTCTCCCGATTCCCTCCATGGTATACAGGTGCCTCTCCCAATGCTCCACCATGTAGAGGTTGGCTCTTGCATGAGAGCCCACTCCTCCACTTTTTCCTTGCCTCTTTCCTCCACATATGCAAAAATGCCATGTAAGCGGGCTTATAGCCCACTATTGTACTTGCTCGTACAGGTGCTAAGCCTGCCACATAGGCATAAAGTATGATGTGGCAAGTTAATTACTCCCTCCATCTAGGTGTGTAAGTCATCTTACGAAAACCAAATAATCCCAAAACACTTAGGCGCGGTGCATTAACTTCTACATCGTTTCTTGTTTCTTGACATATCAACCAATAAGAGATGTGGGGTGTGCATGGTTTTAATGACTTGAGACTACCATTTCATTGGAAGAGGTCACTCCTTGGGAAATGCAATAAATACTACGAAGAAAGAGATAGAGAGAAGTAAAAAATACTCTTATTGGCAACCTTATAGCTAACCTTGTTGTATGAGTGACTAAGTGATGACTATGTATGACATGCCAACATCAGATAGCCTAACACACCATGTTAAATCTCCAAGGGCGCGACCACGTGAGCGAGGCGACGGTCGTGGTAGGCGCGACCATGATACGGGCTGCTGGTAGCCCTTGGATCTGAGATCGAACGGTCGCATGCTAAGTTGCTGAAAATTTGCAGAATAACCCTCCAGGATAGGATATTCACCCATAGGTCTAGAATCATGCCATGCAACTGTTCGGTCTCAAATCTAAGGGCTCTCAGAAGCCCGTATCATGGGAGAATGGAAAGCTTTGTATCACCTGTAATTTTCCTGACGCTTGACATGACATCGAAAGCCATTTAATTGGGCGTCGAGTAGACATGACATCTAATTGGGCCCCCATAGTATTGTGCATGAATCCATTTATCCACCAGGCAAACCACTACCCTGTCGTTCGCACGCCCCACTCAGCATTTTTACAATAGATTAAAAACCGCTGGCAGTTCGCTCCTACTCGTCCCTGGACGTCCTTTAACATTACGGCAATTCGCTCCTAGTCATCCCGTCCTTTCACATTACGGCAGTTCCACTAATCCTAACCCTCCTCCCAAATCCATGGCGTCCCAAATCTCCTAGATCAGCGGTGAGTACAAGGTTAGAACCATCACCAGTGATGAGTTCGACATCATCTACACCCGTTCTTCCGCAACGGTGAAAGGATGCCTTGCTCGCTTCAGACGCATGTTCGAAAACTCAAAGGATGAGTGGGTCGCTGGGCTAGATGTTGAGTACACCACAGTCCTGGAAAGCGAGAAGAATCTAAAGGAGGTAGAGAAGAAGAAGCCCGCCGTGATCCAGGTTTGCGTGCATGACTTATGCTTGGTCTACCACATATGCCATGCCGACGTTGAGTGCGAGGAATTTAAGAACTTCCTCAAGGGTGGCCGAGTCAAATTCGTTACTGTAGACTTTAGGAACGACAGGGATGTCCTAGATCGGATAGGCCTCGTTGTAGGCAACCCCTTCGACCTCCAGAAGAAAGGGCTGGTGCCCTCCCATGATCAGCCTTCAATGCGGACCCTGGCAGGAGCCATGGTTCATCCTTCGTACGGTACATTGAAGAAACCTCCATTCAAGTTTCATCATGCATGGGAGTGGAATGTACTAGATATAGACCACATCCACTACGCGGCAATGGATGGCTACCTTTGTTTCAATATCTACAAGGGTTGGATGAAGAGCAAGAGCCAAGTGTGCAGTTCAAGCAAAGAAGTATCGCCCAAGAGGAAGAGGGACAAGGATGAAGTCGAGCACGTGGACGAGCAGTCCAAGTAAGGTGGCAGTGTCGTTGCTCATGGTGGTTCTAATGCAATATCTACCGGATTAGTTGCTTAGTTTAATTTTAGGTGTGCTTAGTTTTATTTGAGGGGTGTGTTGTGCTGAGCCCCCACAGAACTATGTTATGTTCCTTCTCGTTACTTTAACTCTTCAGTACGTACATACTAGTATTTCTTACAATCCATCTTTTAGTTGGTATAGTACTACCACTCGTTTCTTCACATTATATATGTACAATATATATGCCCAACATCATATAGCCAGTAGTTTAGTTGTCAAAGAATTTCAGGGTGCTTAGTTTTATTTGAGGGGTGTGTTGTGCTGGACACCATTATTGTGACTCAAATCTCTTTGGCCATGTTATAATGACATAAATACCGATGGACCAACATGCCAGCTCTCCCTCTATCTCACTACAGTAAAATAAAGTGTGGGGCCTACTTGATCCCAACAGCGTTCTTATTTTCCTGTAAAATTATTCGCTTGGTTAGTCCTGACAAGCGGGGCCACACTTATCATTGCGAGAATCGGCTTATTTTTGTCATATAACATGGTCAACGGGTTTGACGTGAAAATAACAATGTCTAATGGAATTTTTGAGCAAACATCTAACTTAACGATGTCATTTTTTAGATATCTAATTGCATTTTGAGCAGGCATCTCACGGATTGATGGCATTTTTGAGTAGTTGTAACTTCTAATGGCAAAACTGAGTAGTGATACACAACTAGTGGCATAAATAATAAGAACCCAAGAATTAAATCGGTATGCTAATTTCTTTAATATAATTTAGCACCCCATTTAAGCATGTACTAGCTTTTTTAATAGTACTATATGCATAATTTGGCGACGAGCACTCTCTATATGTACCACCTTTTTTCTTTAATTTCATCTTGTTAGTTTTGCTCCATGGCGCAATCCATCGATACTACTACTATACAAAAGTATACATTTTTTAAGAGGCTAGAGGGTGGGGCAGTCTAGCTTGGTCGGTTTCAAGAGAGGCGAGGGCCTTTGTGATTTGACGGCTCATTACTGCTGGAAGGCGGGGCCTTGTGATTTGACTGCTCATATAAATGTGCCGACGACCTGAGGAGGAGCAAAGAACCGTGCGGTATACTCAAGTTTTCCACTGGAGTAGTACGACGGAGGACACGAAACACGGCAGCCAAGTGCCATATGGCGATAAAAAATGATCTAATTTGCTAGTCATCTCATTGTTAGCATTGTTCTAGTCATGCCTCGTAAAGAACGTGACACGTGCGGCGAAACACCCGAAGCAAAAGAAGAAACACAGGAGCAAAAGAAGAAGGAAGATTATCACCCCCAAAAAAGAAGGAAGACGCACACACAAGTCTGGGGCGCTGCTCTCTACTACATGAAGGGTTGCTGGCCGCAGAGTCATAACTGCTACTTCATTGCCTCCACGACCTCCATCTCCTTGCGCGTCTCCTCCGCCATCTTCTTCATTCTGTCCATGACGCGGGATTTATCGACGTGAGCCTTCATCATCTGTTCCACGGCTGCATTACATACCTTGACAGCAGCCGGGTGCTCGATGCGGAGCTTCGCCAACTCCTCCTTCTGTTCCATGACGAGGGCCTGCAGCATCTTCATCGAGGAACTACTATTCTCATGCAGCTTCTTCTAGCCGGCGTTCTCCTCCTTCAGCAGGTCGATCTCGTGGCAGAGCTTCTCCTTGTCTTCCGGAAGTTGCAGGATTTCGCCGGTCGCCTTCTTCTCCGAGGCAACGCTCTTCTTCAGCAGCATCACCAAGCCGGCGGTCAACTCCCCCTGCTCATTGAGCTCAGTGGACATGTCGTCGAGGCTCTCCTTCAGCAGCTCCACCAAGCCGTGGATGAAACTCCTTCTGCTTATTGAGGTGCTTATTGAGCTGATCGGGCATGCCGTCAAGGGATAACGACTTCAGCGCCGCCAGCTCGGCATGTTTGCCTCCGCGGCTAGGGCGCTCCTGGGAGCCATCGCCTGCCCATGAGAGATCTTTCGAGGTCTCTGTGTGGTGGCGAGCCCTCCCTTTTTTCCGCAGCCTTGGTTGCCGCTCCCTTGTTACGAGTAGTTCTTGACCTAGAGCCCTGCACACTGGCCATGGCAAGGACGGACGAAGAAGGACTTATGAGGAGGAAGGTAGAGTAATTTTCCGTTCAGGTTTGGTACGTACTAGGTAGTTCCCCTTTTTATAACCTAAGTACTAGCACTAGTACTAAAACCTGCATGGTCGGAACACGTTCAGGTTTGGTACATACTAGTAGGTGTGAGCAGGCTTGCACTTAATTGTAGCACTAGTACTTTGGAATGTGATGCGAACAAGGTAAAGATTAATTGATGGTTTTGGTTTCGAGGCCCGAAACAGCTCCCGATGAGTTTAGTGGAACATAAATTTCAAGTACTCCCTCCATCTCGGTTTACAAGGCTTGCACGTGTATCTAGGTCGTCAATGTAACTTATATAAAATAAATTGTTTAACATAAAAAATATATCATTAAAAAATAGAATATTTGAAGTTTGTAATGATATATTTTTCGTAATGTATGCCTCTTATTAAGTTGGTCAAATTAATGACCTATGTACACGTGCAAGACTTGTAAACGGAGATAGAGGGAGTACTACACTACTCAAATGCGGTCACACAAGTCAGTGATGTAACTGGTCGTACATGTCAGACCAAGCCGATGCGTGTCCCTTCGGTGAGACGCGGGTCCGACCGACCGTCTGTTGGTGCGACCGGCCGTAAAGTATTACGCGATGGAGACTTCTGGTTGTGGCTTCGGTTGATTGTCACGACCAAGCATTCTAAAACTAGTGATAAAGCAATTACCATCTTTTTCCAAACGACCAAGTATTTTCACAGGAATACAATACATATAGATGGAGTGATTGTCAAGGTTGCTAACCGACATGGCATTGCAAGTTCACTGCAGCAGCAACCGACTAGGTCACTGCATCACTGACGGGGAAGGAGGGCAGCTCACCTTGCCTATGATGCATGCCCAGCGGCACCGCCGCAACTGGTCCCGAGATTTGCTTCTCCTACTGCCCATTTGAATAGTTGCACCGGCTGCTATGGCCATTGCGCAGGCATGCGCGTTCTTTCCTCCGCAGTCGACTCCGTGAATATGATCTCTGCCATTAGCACTAGCTCGAAATCAACGTGACACTGCCAGATGCTGACTTCCCTCAGCATCTCTCCCCTGAGATCGACTTGCGCCTCCGCCTTGTGCTGTGCCAGGCGCAGCTCCTTGGAACTTCTCTCCAGTCGATGTGATGCTTCCTCGATCCGATTTGCCCTTGCTGCCCACCACCTGAAACGCAGCCCTGGCATGTCCTCCGGCGCCACCGATATGTGATTCCAGAGCAATGGATCCCCTCTAAAACACATGTTGGTTTCGCTCAAAGGCGGTAGTGCTGCGGGCCGCAGCGAGAGGGCAGCCCGCGGGATCCTGGGATCTAAGGGATTATCCATGGCGGGATCCTCCATGGTGGGATCCGGTGGGCGAGGCGAGGAGGCGAGCCTAGGCGTTGGGAGAGCCCTACAAGGCTAAGATAAAGATAGTACTACCCCACTCTGTCCATATTTAAATATAAAGGCCACCAACAGTAGCCCTCGCAAAAATTGATCACGCTGCCTGCGTCCTGGTTTATTGGCCCCCTTTTTTTGTGCCACTTTTTATGACATGCATAAATATTATGTTACTTACAAATATGGTCAAAAATTGGCACAAAATATGAAGGAGACCAATGGAAGTACTAGCAACCCATGATTTAACTACTCGCATGCGCGCAGTGGAGTAGTAATGTCTTTCTTCCGCCCTCACGTCCACACAATTTGCATGCACTGTATTAATTGACCATCAATGAAGTGAAGGACTTTACATGCGTCAAATTATCACATGGGGTGGATCTTCGTACAAAAATGCGTCCCCCCGTGTACCCGCATGTGTGTGCGAGGGAATGAGTGCATGCGTGGCGTGCGTGCACATCTTCGCTTCGTGCATGTACCGCCAGTGTGGCTTAGAGAGGACGAGTACATTCTTCTGGAACAAGCAGCACGTCACTGTGATCAATCCACACAAGGAGGTCGCGACGACGCCTCCACATGTGCCACGTGGCTTCAGAACTGTAAGAGAGACACTGTGTAGCGTGCCATTGGAATTCTAATTTACGTGTTTTGCACATACTCGAAGTACTAGTAAGGTACACGTGCATTGCACGCATCAAATTTGGCAACCAAATTATGAATAAATACCACACTATAACATGTAAGCTCTGAGTCATATATGCCTGATGTAGAACTTCGTTTAATTCTTATAGTTCATCTCATTCAAAATAAATTAGTTTTATAAAAAAGCTAGGGCCTCTTTGATTCATAGGATTTCCAAAACGCGAGAATAGGAAAAACATGGGATTAGAGTGGAATGTCGTCTTGAATCCTACAGGATTGTACGAGTTTTTGATTGTGCATAGAAAAAACGCAGGATTCTTTCAAAGAGGTTTGAGTGGATGGTATGTTTCCTATGAAATCTATTGCAAATGAATCCTATGGAAAAATTCCTATGGTTTACAATCCTACGAATCAAACAACCAAGATAGGAAAAATTCCTAAGGATTAGAATCCTCCAAAATTCCTTTGAGAATCCTTTGAATCAAAGAAGCCCTTAATCTATTTTATGATTCATGGAATTGTGTGTTGTAAAGCATAAAGTAAAAACAAATAATGGCAATTCAACTAGAAAAAAAGTTTGGGCAGTTATGATATGGAAGATTCTAGAACAAAGGAGAAGCACTGGTGTTTTGAGGTTTGTGCATTATGCTTAAGTTCAACCATGGAGTCTGCTAGATTGTACATGTGGCAAAATCTGGTGGGGGCTAGTAGATGGTGCGAGGGGCCAAGTGGAGGGAGACTATGAAGGAGTGCACAAGTGCGAGATCGATATTCAAAGAGAGGGGCGAGAACGTGCGTTGTTGCGCACAGTGGTGGAGCCATGAAAAATAAATGAGCTAGGGGCCAAGAATTGCTAATCCTTTATGAGGAGGGCCAATTCATCAACTTAAACCATTTTACCAACAATTGTCTAATGATCACATTCATATTAGCCTTGATATATAGTGATGTTAGGGGGGCAGGGCCCTTGCTGCCCCCTGTCTTCGCCACTATGTGCGCGTCTGAGAGATGAAGCGGAAGGCATGGATGATGAGAGGGGGACGTTGGATATATAATTAATGTGTGTATTAGCTGTGTAATCCTATATAGAGAGGTATAGATTGATCGATGTGGACGTGGGAAAGAGGGTGAGACCTCACTAGATATATAGATTGATCGGTTTGTGTGGGAAACTGTGAAAGACCTAGCTATACACACACACACATAGAGGAACATCGATCGTTGCGCATGCACATGAGAGATAAAGAACGCCCGATATAATGGAGAGGGGTAGGTGTGTATGTGTGCATGCGTGGGAGACCGTCCTGAAGAAAAAGATTGCATGTGTGCGATGGATAATGTCAACTAGTACTGTGTGTGCATGCATGCACGAGAGAAAGTTAGTGGTAAAATCATAAAAGAGAAGACAACTGTGTGGGTGTAAAAGACTAGGTGAGGTTATAATCAATGTAAAGTTGAACTCAAATATTTGAATAAGAGATCATGATGTTTGAAACCCATGCATGCATGAATATAACTGAGATATGCGCGGTGTGGTTTGGAAACGAGCATGTTGTACTATATACACATTGAACAAGGTCAGACTGATTTGAATTTGAGATATCGATGGCAGACATTGTTTGGCCACATTGCATCCGTGCATGGATACACTATTCTAATTGGAGATGGTGGGTGGCTTTCACATCACATATCTATATCTATACCCCTATATATTATATTTTTTATTTTTTATATAGTGTGCAGATAACTTTAACTTTGAAAGATGGTCATTGGATGAGGCCAATCCTATGGTGTAGAGATGGCAATTTTGAGCACTCCTGTAAAATCCCGACACGCGAAATGCCCATGATACCCCTGAACCGAAAGAACCGCCTAGCTCAAATCGGTGGGGGTACTTTCGTAACTTACCCCACATTTCAGACAAGCACGTCCCTAAGCCATGGTTCCCCACTCCCATCCCATCCCATCCGCCCACCCATTCGTACACCGAGGCCGCGAAAACCCGCGAAGCCCCACACCCTCCTCCGTCCGCCACCCAGCCGTAGCCTCTTCCCTGCCGACGTCGTCCACAGCAACACCTCGATGTCCCTCATCCACCGTACCGGATGAGGATCCGTCGTCGATCTTGTCGTCCCGCCGGTTCAGCCACCCCGTCCTCCACCTCCAAGGAGTTGCCCCGACGTTCCCCTCGTCTTTCGCGCCACCTCCAATCCAACACCGCCGTCTTCACCTGCACCACCGGAAGAGCATCATCATCACCGTTTCCTCGGATGAAGCTGAGGCCTAATTGGCGCCATCAAAGAGGTTGTACACTAATCGCCACATTTTCTTCTTGATTCGATCTCACGGTGCTGTCGGTGCTCGGTCCCGAGCCGACATGGCGCGGCTCCATCCACGGCGGCGTCGCCAGCCACTTCCTCCACGGCGTCGCTCCCTCGACGGCGACGTCCACATCAGTAGGAGCTGCTGTTGCTTTAGCTCTCGCTCGCGCTGCTGCTCTGCTCTTGCTCTCGGTCCCCTGCTTGGTCTGCTCTTGCTATTGCTCTTGCTCTTTCTCGCGCTGCTGCTCTTGCTCTTGCTCACGCTGCTGCTCTCGCTCTTGCTCTTGCTTGCGATGCTGCTCCGATTTAGCTGCACTTCAGTCGACTGAATCGACTTTTGGGTCAGTTGATTTTCAGGGGGTGGGGGGCTCGCCGGAGTTAAGGAAGAACCAGCCGCAGCGGGGAGGGGGGCTCGCCAGAGAGGTACCCCACTATCTATCTTAGGGTTCAGGGTGGGGGCGGTGGTCGCCGGCGGTGGTGGGGCGGAGGCGTGGGGATCACCGGAGAAAAAGCTCGCCACGGGGGGGCCTAGAGGGATGGCCGGGGCGGCGGCCCACCGGCGGTGGGGTGTGGTTTTGGGGCGGCGCATCACCGGCCGCGGGCGGCGGGGGGTGCTGTTTGGCCAGTGGAGGCTGGTGGCTCAGTGGGGTGGAGGTTGAAGATGAACTGCAGGCCCTTGATTTCGTATCCGATGGCTGGAAAATCGACTAACCAGAGATGAAAAAGTCAGTCGACTAATGTGTAGCCTCACCGGATGCTACTACACGACCAGCTGCCCCGGCTCTCGCACGCGCTTCTGCTGCTATTGCTTTTCTGCTACTAGTGCGTTCAGTTTCGACAGTAAAATTCAGTTTCGACAGCAAAATTCAGTTTTGACAGTTAAGTTTAGTTTCGATAGTTAAATTCAGTTTCGACAGTTAAGTTGAGAGATGAGCGGCTGATGTATTTTACATCTAGCACTTTGTGGTTATGTATTTTATGTCATATATTGGAGTTGCTATTAGAATTCCACTCAGGTTGACGTTGCCTCTCTTGTCCTGCTTCAACCTCGGCGTCGTACAACTCACCGGAGCTGCTCCAATGACGAAACCCTCCATCACAACGGAGCAGTACCCCGGGCTCCATCTCCATACGCCTAAGATCTTCTTCCCCTCCTCCGACAGCAAGTCAGCCGGAGCATCCTCACTGACCAACCCAATCACGCTAAGATCGACATGGCTTCGCCAAAGAGGTTATACACTTATTGCATCTCTTTTTTACTCTACATGTTATATATATTGTCCACTGAGCACACGTAGTAACGTGAAATACGGTTATTTTATCCTACTATATGACAAGCAGTGAGGTACCAGGCAACTTAGCTATCCGTGATGGACTCTCTTGAACGCCATCATTATTTATCTCTACGCGTTTGAGCTGTGCATTTGTCGATGGGCCTGGGAGTTGAGCTAGTAGGGCAGTGGCTGATAATCCCCAAGTGCAGGGAATCATCCTAGGAATTCCCAAAGGTGGAAGTGATAAGTATGGAGTGTCAAACCCACAAGGAACTAAAGGCAAGATCAATATTCTCTCAAGTCCTATCTGCCACTGATACGATGTCGGTGTACAAAAGTAGGGGTCCTTTTTGCACCCCTTTACATGTGCGCGGGTAGTCGTAGCCATGCACCCGCAGCCGCGCTTGGCGGGACAGAAGAGGAAGCAAAGTCACAAGACTACCAGAACCGTGCTCAAGACCAGAAGCATGAAGAGCAGAGGGGCGAGGTGAAACTCCTCCGGCAAGGCCCTTGCCGGGGCGGCCTTCACAGCCCCGGCAAGAGCCTTGCTGGGGCAACTTGCCCAACACCAACAGGGCCGCCACCCTTGAGTCTAAAGATCCGACGCCATCAACCACATTGGAACCAAGGCTCGGGAGGCGCCTCCATGGTGGCATGCAGATCTTTCTGAAGACAAAGGGCCTGCGAGGCCTAGGTAGGAACCAGAAAACAAGACAACAGCGAGGCTCCTCGCCGAGGATGCCCACGAGGCCCCGGCAAGACTCTTGCCAAGGGTTCCCACAAGGCCCCGGCAAGACCCTTGCCGGGAATATCAGCAAGACCGCGGCAAGGCCTTGCCGCTCCGTCGCCGCCCCAGCTCAGCGACCGACCCACCAACTAAGTAGGTACCCATGTGGCATTACGTGGCTCCTAAGCCAACTAGTCAAGCACCTACGTGGTGGCATGCAGATCTTCGTGAAGACCCTGCCACCACACCAGCTCAGCAGCCTACCAGCCTACATGGCGCTGCATGTCTCGTTGGCCTGGATGCATGTCGGAGCAAGGCGAAGCGGCGATGGACGGGACGGGCCTCGTTGCCGTCCCCGATAAAGTAAGAAGACACCTAAGTAGCGCATTTAGTTCGTTTTGTCCTACGGTGCCAGAGATAAACTCGACTACTGTACAACTTTCCACCTCCTGTGTGCCACTGTGGCAGCCCCTTCGACTATAAAAAGAGGCCTGTGGCGTACTGAGAGAGGATTCGGACTTGTTGGACCTTGCACGCTTTGTAGCTAGTCCAAGAACACTAGATAAACACAAGCCAGCAGGAGTAGGGTATTACGCATCACTTGCGGCCCGAACCTGGATAAACTTCTTGTATTGATCTCTTAAACCCGCTCTTTCCATAGCCCCGCGCCCGCCGACTGTAGAAGGGATTCCCCGTGATCCCATAGGTGTCGTTTCCACCGACATCTTTGGCGCGCCAGGTAGGGGGTGGTGCAAGCTGTGAAAACCCGGTTTTGGAGCCAACCTATCGACTCCCTCGTCGCGGTGGCCCGAGAAGAGAAGGCGGCATCAATCAGCCGCACTCTGGTGCCGTCCGCAGCAGCAACGATCATCTGCGCGGCTGCAAAAAGCTAAGTCACGCAAAACCTTGAGTAATTCCCTTTTCTTTTATAAAGTTATTTTCCTCGAAAGATCTTGCTCCTTGTATGGAAAACCCGCACGCGATGGGACCCTCCCGGTATTGGCAACGCCCTTGCTCTGTTTCGAGTCCGCTCAACGGTTCGAGCGGCCGCGTTGAGATCGGCAGGGTGGCCTATCCGCTATTGGCAATGCCCTTGTCCTGTTTCGAGTCCGCTCAACAGTTCAAGCGGCCGCGCTGAGAGTGGTAAGGTGGTTTGCCCGGCAGCAAGCGCACCCGGCAGGCCGCTAAGGATCTGTCCTCAAAGCATCGCGGCTTGGGTTTATGCGCCGGCAAGCCTATCCAACTAAGCGTAGGGCGTACATACCAGGAAAGATTGAACAGGAAAATAGCATGCATCGTTTTAAAAAGTACTGCAGAGTTATATTACATCAATTGTTGCTGCGGTTCTAACTTAAGATAAAATTGTCTTGGTTATGAACTCGCAGCGGCAAAGGGAAGCGGGGCGCCTAGTCTCGGCGCAGGCCCTCCACCCTCCGGACCCTGTCGACGCGCTTGATGATGGGCTCGATACACTCCTCGAGCGCCGTGAGGTCCACATCCTCCGGCAAGCTCTCTAGCGCGGTGGCGAAGTCAACGTTGGGGTTCCAGTACGCCACCTTGGTGAGGACCTTGGTCAGGGCGCCCCAGCAGAGCTTCCGTGCCTCATTGGCCAGAGAGGTCGCTCGGTTGGAACGGAGCTGCTCTAGGGCTCCAAGAACGCCCTCGAAGAATAGAGTCAGCCTGGCATTGGGACTCACGTTCGGCTCCTAGGAGTACCTGACATTCTGCATCCCCGTGGTGGCTAGCTTCGTGGTGATCCTGTCGGCGACATTGATGAGGCGGCTGATCCAAAGGTTTACGCCCTTCGCGTACTCCTCATGTTCGGCGGAATCATTCCTCCACAGCTGCTTCTCGTCCTCCAGGACCTTGTTCAAGGTCTCCTCACGAGCCCCGGCCTTCGAAAGCTTTCCCTTCAAGCCGTCGAGCTTCAACTTCAGATCATTGATGGAGTCGTTGGCCTTGGAGAGCAGCTTAGCCTTGTCGGAGACTGTGGCCTAGGCATCCGCCAAAGAATGGTTGGCCATGTCCCTCTCCTTCGTCAGCTCCGAGGCCACCTTCTTCAGCTCCTCCCGCTCCAGCTCCAGCTCCTCCACCTTGTCAGCATGGACCAGGGCCTGAGCATTGAGTGCCTCATTGTGCCTCTGCTCCAGCTCCTAGGTCTGATGCACGACGAGCTTCTCGACCTCCTCATCCTTGCCACAGAGTGTGGCAGTGAGCGCCTCCTCATGGGCGGCAAGGTCCTCCTCCTGGGAGTTCAGCAGAGCATGGTGCTGTTGCCGAGCGGCCTCGTCCTTGGCTGCCTATTCCTTCGCCGCCTCTTGGGCCTTCTCGACGTCAGCCTGCTTCAGGAGGAGCTCCTGTTTGCGCTTAGCCAGCAAACCCTGGGCAACCCTCAGTTCTTCATGGGTCTCGCGGAACCAGGCCTGCGTCTCGGCGATGTGCTCCTCAAGATCCGCCCCCGCCTTGTCCGCCGCCACCATCCTGGATTTTTCCTTGTCCAGTCGGGCACGGTGGAGCACCTGGAGCTTCTGGAAGTTGACGCTCATGGCCCGAAGAAGCTGCTCCTCTTGGGAACCACCACCGCCGGCGCTCGGTTCATCAACAACCTGAAGCCCGGCGGTGGCGAGCGCCTCGTCGTCAAACACCTCCCCCTCGGTTGGCGCCCTGGTGCTCGCCGTCCCTGGGAGGTGGACGAACAGGTCGTTGCCCACCTTCAAGTACTTGCCCGAGCTAGGGGCAGCGGAGGAGGAAGGTTGTTCGTCAACCATCCCCTCCCCAGCAGGCCCCTTGCCGGCCTCCTCGGCAGCGGCCTTGCCGGCCTCCCCGGCAGGCCCCTTGGCGGCCTCCTCAGCGGCGGTCTTGGTGGCCTCCTCGGCGGCAATCTTGTCGGCCTCGGCCTCGGCGTCCTTGGCGACCTCCTCGATGACGGTGTCAATATCCTCCTGGTCCGCCGAGGAAGGGTATGGATACCAAGAAGGGGAATGAGATGGGGCCAAGGTCAAGATTCAAAAAGAAGAAGAAAGAACAGGGACGGGAGGCAAACAACTTACCCACACCGGGCTCGGAAGAAGTGGCGCCCTCCCCGCCAGCATTCATTGCCTGGGCAGAACCACCGGCACCCAAGCTCGCCCCCTCCTCCTCCATATGCGTGGACTCGACGGTGGATGCCCTTGCTGGGGACGCCCCTCTGGGCGGCATAGTCGAGGGGGCGGCGTGTTGGAAGGGGCCCTCGGCGGCTCCTCCTGCTGTCGTTCTCCTCCTGCAAACCCGGCAAGGTTAGCATCAAGAATTCACACCCCAATGTTCATCAGCGAAGGAGTGAGTGATGAACTCACGCTGGGGGCTGAAGCGGGGGCTGCGTCGGGGGCTGCTGTCCGGACTGCTCTCCACCAACACCGGCGTGCGCGAAGTACCCGCCAGGGGCTTGTTGCCCGTCGAGGCCTTGGCCCTCTTCGCCACCCTCTGAGCCAGCGTCTCCGTGTCCCTGTGAAGATAACATCAAATCAAAGGAGGATAACACAGACGTAAGGTCAGGAGATGATGGAGGGCGAAATCCTTACTCATCCTCCACCTCCCCCTCCACTGGCTTCCTCTTCCTTTTCGGGCTAAAAGATCTGAGGTCGAATTCGGCCTCCAGGGTGCTGTCCGAGGGAGGGGGAGAAGGAGATGGGGTCCGGCGCCGCTTGGACGAGGAGGAGGCAGTCGCCGTCTTCTTCGCCACTGCGGCCTTCACCGTCTTCTTCGCTGCCCCGGCCTTCATCACCCTCATCTAGCGCACGAGCTGCTCCTGAGCCGGTTGCCGCTACGCGGTCCTGCCGGGCTGGACCGGCTCGCCGGAGCTGGCCCGCCGCAGGATGAGCTTCTTCCCCGCAGACGGAGGGTCATCCGCTTCGGCTTCCTCTTCGGGCGACTCGTCGCCCGCATCTTCAATAAGGGGGCCCCGGCACCGGCGCCGTGGCCTCCCTAGCAGACTCCGCCCACGGGGCGAGCTCCTTCTCCTCTGCGGCCGCGTCGGCCTCGTGCTCCACGGCACCGGCGCTGCCGGCCTCCTTGGCAAGCGCCGCCTCCGCCGCCCTGGTGGCATGTATCCAGCTCCTCCTTGGTGGTGTCGCGGATGAGCAGCGGCTCGTCGTGGACATAGCCCTCCGACAAGTTGTCGAAAACTCCTGCACCTTCTCTGCTAGCGGCTCGCCCCAGGCCGGGTCGAGGCTGTGCGCGTTGAGATCCGGCATCATGGCAATGATAGCGGACCAGCGAGAGTTGTTGCTCAACGGGACCACTCCCACCGGCAACCCAAACAGGGGCCCCTTGACGGCCTTGCCGATCTTCGCGGCCCTGCTGGTCTTCTCAGCCCAGCCGTTGTCATCCACATTGAGCTGGAAGAGCCTCTGGCAAAAATGGGCATGCCCCAGCACCGTGAAGTTATGCTTCAGGCCAGGGCGGAGCCTCATGACGTCGGCCGCATTCCTGAAGTCCCAGGCCGGCCTTCCCTTGTCGTGCAGCGGGGCGATTCGGTGACGGATGAAATCGTCCCCAATCATCTCAAGGGTGAGCCCAGCCATGGTGAGGCGATGGATCCTGGTGGTGGCGACGTGAGCTTCTTGTCGTTGGCGTCGAGGTCGCTCCAGTCGTTGCGGCGAGTCGGCGGGCTCTGATGAACTCGGCAGAACTCCTGCGCATCCTCCTCCCTGATCCAGAGCCACCGGCCCCGCCACTCATCCCACCTCTCCTTCTAGGCACCCTCCGGGTACGTACCCTTCTCCTGGGTCCTTGGGATCGAGGTGATGCACCCAGAAATGGCATCCCCTGGCTGGATGCGAGGATAGAAGTAGTGGCGGAAGAGCGCCGTGCTGGGGAGCACTCCGGCAAAGCCCTCGCAGAGATGGGCGAAGAGGGCCGTGCACGCCACGGCATTCGGCGTAAAGTCGAGGAGGTGAAAGCCATAGGTGTGCATGATGTCGTTGAAGAAATCATAAAAAAGGGGGGTAGAGCCCGCAAGAAAAGTAATCGACGAAGAAGGGATACCGATTTGGGCCGGCCTTGGCGATATCGGCTGGGACGATGTGCGTGGCATGGTTCCCCGTCGTCTCCCTCCCCCACAGGGGCTTGAAGTAGTCCCTGAGATGGACCGCATCGACCGTCGATGGGAAATAGGCGTGCTGCATCCGCAGCACCGCCAACTCGCTCTCCGGCGCCTCTTTCTCCCCGACGTCCTTGGCCACCCCTTTGCCTTTGCCTGTCTTGGGCGCCATGGCGACTGAGAGGGGATGGAGGAGTAAGGGCAGTGAGGGCGCAGTGGTGGCGAGCAAAGGCAAGAGCTTGAGGAGGAAGAAGGGAGCGGCGGTTCCGAGATTGGAGAAGGCACAGGGGGTCAATGAGAGCGTGCCTGCGGTCTCTCCTTTTTATGGGGAAGATGCGGGCCGCCTCTTTACCATTTACCACGATGTGACGCAGGCGTGCTGCAACTGCTCCATGCACGACCCCCATGTCATGCATTCAACGCAGATCGTGGGGAAGCGCAACTGCGATAAAACTCCACCGCACGCGCGCCCGCACACCGTTCTGGGCCTGGCCCAATAACGCACCTCGCTTATATGTGGCCCAGGCCCGGGGGCTCCTGTCGGTGTACAAAAGTAGGGGTCCTTTTTGCACCCCTTTACTTGTGCACGGGCAGTCGCAGCCACGCACCCGCAGCCGCGCTTGGCGGGACAGAAGAGGAAGCAAAGTCACAAGACTACCAGAACCGTGCTCAAGACCAGAAGCATGGAGAGCAGAGGGGCGAGGTGAAACTCCCCCGGCAAGGCCCTTGCCAGGGCAGCCTTCATGGCCCCGGCAAGAGCCTTGCCGGGGCAACTTGCCCAACACCAACGGGGCCGCCACCCTTGAGTCTAAAAGTTCCAACGCCATCAACCACATTGGAACCAAGGCTCGGGAGGCGCCTCCATGGTGGCATGCAGATCTTTATGAAGACAAAGGGCCTGCGAGGCCTAGGTAGGAACCAGAAAACAAGACAACAGCGAGGCTCCTCGCCGAGGATGCCCATGAGGCCCCGGCAAGACTCTTGCCGAGGGCGCCCACAAGGCCCCGGCAAGACCCTTGCCGGGAATATCACCAAGACCACGGCAAGGCCTTGCCGCCCCGTCACCACCCCAGCTCAGCGGCCGACCCACCAACTAAGTAGGTACCCATGTGGCAGTACGTGGCTCCTAAGCCAACTAGTCAAGCACCTATGTGGTGGCATGCAGATCTTTGTGAAGACCCTACCACCACACCAGCTCAGCAGCCTGCCAGCCTACATGGCGTTGCATGCCTCGTTGGCCTGGACGCGTGTCGAAGCAAGGCGAAGCAGCGACAGATGGGACGGGCCTCGGTGCCGTCCCCGATAAAGTAAGAAGACACCTAATTAGCGCATTTAATGTGTTTTGTCCTGCGGAGCCAGAGATAAACTCGACTACTGTACAACTTTCCACCTCATGTGTGCCACTGTGGCAGCCCCTTTGACAATAAAAGGAGGCCCGCAACGTACTGAGAGAGGATTCGGACTTTTTGGACCTTGCACGCTTTGTAGCTAGTCGAAGAACACTAGATAAACACAAGCCAGCAGGAGTAGGGTATTACGCATCACTTGCGGCCCGAACCTGGATAAACATCCCGTGTTGATCACTTAAACCCGCTCTTTCCACAGCCCTGCGCCCGCCGACCATAGAAGGGATTCCCCGTGATCCCATAGGTGTCGTTTCCACCGACATACGACCCTACATACACCGAACATTTGCTTCCAACTAGAAACGAGAAATAAAACTAAGTTGTGGGTATGAAGAGGATAACTTTGCATGGTATCGGAGAGCTAAAATATAAAAGTAGGTGCTGTTATCATAAAGTTAGAATATATTACTAAATATTATAAATAGCGAGTGTGGAATAATGATGGATCGGTGTGCGGAATTATCCTAGGCAATCGTTAACAAGACCGGTAGTCGTCATTGCAATTTCATATGAGGGAGAGGCATAAGCAAACATACTTTCTCTTCTTGGATCATATGCACTTATGATTGGAACTCTAGCAAGCATCCGCAACTACTAAAGATCATTAAGGTAAAACCCAACCATAGCATTAACATATCAAGTCCCCTTTATCCCATACGCAACAACCCCCTTACTCGGGTTTATGCTTCTGTCACTCAAGCAACCCATTATAAGCGAATCATGAACGTATTGCAACACCCTACAGCGGGAATCCCTCACGCTTGCGTGCACGGAGGGCACAACAGGACAGCACCAAAATAAAACATACAACTCATACCAATCTAGATCATCAATCAACCCAAAGACAAAGGATATCTACTCAAAACATCATAGGATGGCAACACATCATTGGATCATAATATGTGGCATAAAGCACCATGTTCAAGTAGGGATTACAGCGGGGTGCGGGAGAGTGGACCGCGTAAAAGAGATGAGGATGGTGATGTTGATGAAGACGATCACCGCGGCGATGATTCCCCTCTCGATGGCACTCCGGCGCCACCGAGAGAGAGGAGGAGAGGTTCTCCCCCTTGTGCTTCCTCCTCTATGGCCTCCCCCTGGATGGGGAGAGGTTCTCCCTCTGGATCTTCGCCTTCATGGAGATGATGGCCCCTCCGGGATCCTCCTCCATGGCCTCCAGTGATGATGGCCCCCTCCAGCAGGGTGCCAGAGAGGGCCTAGATTGATTTCTCGTGGCTACAGAGGCTTGCGGCGGCGGAACTTCCGATATAGGTATTTTCTGGAGGTTTGGGTATTTATAAGAGAGGTTGGCGTTGAGAACAAGTCAGGGGGCCCCACGGGAAGTCCACGAGGCACAGGGGCGCGCCCTAGGGGGGTGGGCGCGCCCTCCACCCTCGTGGGGCCCACGGGCCTCCCCTCCGGTAACTCTTCATTCCAGAGTTTTTTATATTTTCTAGAAAAATTCTCCGTTGATTTTCATCGCATTCCGAGAACTTTTATTTCTGCACAAAAACAACACCACGGTAGTTGTGCTGAAAACAGCGTCAGACCGGGTTAGTTCTAGTCAAATCATACCAAAATCATATAAAACTATTGTAAACATGGCATGAATGCTTCATAAATTATAGATACGTTGGAGACGTATCAGCATCCCCAAGCTTAATTCCTGCTCGTCCTCGAGTAAGTAAATGATAAAAGAAATAATTTATGAAGTGTGAATGCTAGCAAGTGCATAAGTTTGATCAATGATAGTTCCAACCACTTTTTCTAGCATCATTATATATCATAACAGTAGCTCAACTCATGAAACTTCTCATGATCAAGTAACAACCTATTCACATGTTAAAATATAGATCATAAACTTTCTAACAAACCGTGCTCTTAGTCATCAAACAATTACAATTCATCTTATTTTCGGGAAGGATCTATGTAAGAGCTTTGATTCAGCAAACTCCACATACTCAACTATCATTTAATCTTTCACAATTGCTAACACTCATGTGATATTTATGCGTTCAAAGTTTTAATCGGACACAGAGAAAGATAGGGGCTTATAGTTTCGCCTCCCAACCTTTTACCTCAAGGGTAATGTCAACAATAATAATTTATGAAAACCCACATCCAACACAAAGTACTTGGCAAAGGAAAAAGTGTAAAAAGGGTAAGGTGATGATCACCATGACTCTTGTATAAGGGTAGAAGGTAAAAGTAAAAGATAGGCCCTTCGCAGAGGGAAGCAGAGGTTGTCATGCGCTTTTATGGTTGGATGCACAAAATCTTAATGCAAAAGAACGTCACTTTATATTGCCGCTTGTGATAAAGACCTTTATTATGCAGTCCGTCGCTTTTATTTCTTCCCTATCACAAGTTCGTATAAAGCTTATTTTCTTCGCACTAATAGATCATACATATTTAAGGAGAATTTTTTTATTGCATGCACCGATGACAACTTACTTGAAGGATCTTACTCAATCCATAGGTAGGTATGGTGGACTCTTATGGCAAGACTGGGTTAAGGAATGTTTGGAAGCACAAGTAGTATTTCTACTTGGTGCAAAGAATTTGGCTAGCATGAGAGGGAAAGGCAAGCTCAACATGTTGGATGATCCAAGACAATATAACGTTTCGGATATAGGAAAACATAACCCATTAAGTTGTCTTCCTTGTCCAACATCAACCTTTTAGCATGTCATATTTTAATGAGTGCTCAAAATTACAAAAGATGTCCTAGATAGTATATTTATATGTGAAATCTCTCTTCCTTTAATATTCTTTCATGAATTGTTCAAGTGACCAATTCTGCGTTTGCTAATTTTCAATAAATTTACCACCTATACTTATTATGTGTGAAGTCATTACTCCCCATGGTATAATCATATGAAACATATATAAATTTAGAGATATTCAATTCATTCAACCATTTACTCATAGGATATACGTGAAGCACGTGAGTAAACAAAAAACTACTCCAAAAAGATATAAGTGAAGAACACTGAGTAGTCAAATAATTAACTAGCCATGGGAGGATTCTTTTTCATTCAAGATTTCAGCTCCAATGATTTTATTCAAACAACAAGTAAAATTGAAAATACGCTCCAAGCAAAACACATATCATGTGACGAATAAAAATATAGCTCCGAGTAAGGTATACCGATGGTTTTGAAGACGAAAGAGGGGATGCCTTCCGGGGCATCCCCAAGCTTAGGCGCTTGAGTCTTCTTTAAATATTACCTTGGGGTGCCTTGGGCATCCCCAAGCTTACAGTCTTTCCACTCCTTATTCTTCTCATATCGATATCTCATGCAAAACTTGAAAACTTCAATCACACAAAACTTAACGGAACTTCGTGAGATGAGTTAGTATGATAAAGAGTAAACCATTCACTTTGGTACTGTCAAAGACAAGATACATAATTGTTCTCACACAATGCCTACTGTACCATATCATTTCTACAATTTATATTGAGAAATATAAGCCATAGAAAATAGAAAACAAGCAAACTATGCAATGAAAACGGAGTCTGTCAGAAACAGAGAAGTCTGTAATGATCTGAACAGCAACCATACTTCTGCTACTCCAAAAATTATGAAATAAATTGGTGGACGTGAGCAATTTGTCTATTAATATTCTGAAACAATAATCAACTCAAAAGCACTCTTATGTAAAAACTGACAGCTAATCTCGTGAGCGCAAAGTTCCTGTTTTTTACAGCAAGATCACATTAACTTTCGCCCGGGTCTTCCCAAAGGTCTTACTTGGCACTTTATTGAAACAAAATCTATAATACATGATTACTACTGTAGATTAATCATGTGAACACACAAAAACAGTAAGGGTAAATATTGGGTTGTCTCCCAACAAGCGCTTTTCTTTAATGCCTTTTAGCTAGGCATGATGATTTCAATGATGCTCACATAAAAGATAAGAACTGAAACATAAAGAGAGCATCATGAAGAATATGACTAGCATATTTAAACCTAACCCACTTCCTATGCCTAGGGATTTTGTGACCACATAATTCATAAGAACAATAATCAACTAGCATAGGAAGGAAAAACAAGTATAACTTCAAAACTTTAAGCACATAGAGAGGAAATTTGATATTATTGCAACTCCTACAAGCATGTATTCCTCCCTCATAATAATTTTCAGTAGCATCATGAATGAGTTCAACAATATAACCATCACATAAAGCATTCTTTTCATGATCTACAAGCATAGAAATTTTACTACTCTCCACATAAGCAAAATTCTTCTCATTCGGAATAGTGGGAGCAAACTCAACAAAATAACTATCATGTGAGGCATAATCCAATTGAAAATTAAAATCATGATGGCAAGTTTCATGGTTAAAATTTTTCTTTATAGCATACATGTCATGACAATAATCATCATAGATAGCAACTTCTTTCTCATAATCAATTGGAACCTCTTCCGAAATAGTGGAATCATTACTAACTAAAGTCGACACTCTTCCAAATCCGCTTTAGATGATAGTATTATTCATACTCCAAAAGATATAAGTGAAGTTCATGGTGCATTCTACAATAATATATACTAACCAATATCCAAGCTCAAAATATATAAGTGAAGCACACGAAGCATTCTATAAAACCATACTCAAAAGATTTAAGTGAAGCGCAAAGAGCATTCTATAAGGTCATACTCAAAAGATATAAGTGAAGCACATGAATCATTCTATAAATCGATGAAGGGATATCTCATACTAGCATGGTTCTTAAAGAAAAAGAAAAACACAAAGGATACAAATCATGTGAACAAAACAAAAACCGAGGTATACCGATAATTGTTGAAGAAGAAAGATGGGATGCCAGCCGGGGCATCCCCAAGCTTAGATCCTTGAGTATCCTTGAAATATTTACTTGGGGTATGTCGTGGTGGGCGCACGGCAGATGCCAAGGGATGGCTAAAGATAGGAGGAGGCTCGAGGGCACTGGTGGGCTCCAGAGGCGAGGTCGGCATGAGCGAGCGCTGTACGCAAGACATACCAAGGTTCGGGGCTCTACGCAGAGATAACAGCCCTAGTCCTGCCGAGTGTAGTTGATATGTATCGGTACAGAGTTGCTCCTAGAGCTGTATGGAGGAAGAAGGAAGGCTGGCCAAGGCTTAGGCTGCTCCCTCTCCTCGGGTGTTGCTTGCTAGGTGTGTGTGAGTAAGTCAGTGAGTGATCGATGGTGTCCGCCCGTATGCATGAGGGCTCCTGGGGGGTTTTATAGGTCAACCCCCAGGGGTACAAGGGTAATGTTACAAGGCCGTGGGGCCGGGTTGTCATCGTCCGGGAAGCCGGCGCTGGGACTCGCCGGGGGTCAGGGCTCGCAGGGTTCTCTGGGCACGGGGCCCGCTGGGTACGGGGCACTGTTGGCCGTCTTGTCGATCGTCAGGGAGTGGCCGGGTTGAGTTGGCTACAGTGGTGCTCCGTCAGGTCGCCGCTTGCTGGCGTCATTGGTGACGACGGTTGCACTGTTGCCACGCCGGCCCTGGTCAGCAGGTAGGTGGGGCACTGTTGCCATGCCCCGGCTGACCTAAGGCATGGGCGGGGTACTGTTGCTTCTGTCATCGGTAGGTGGAGACTCGTCCCATCGTACGGCTGGGATGGGATGGGAGCTGACCCGTGGCCGGGTTGGAGAACACGCCAAGGGTGGAGCTGGCTTGTTGGGAAGTCTTGGTGCGCCGGGCTCGGCTGTCTTGAGCTGGTTGTTGGGGCCGAGTTGAGGAGTCCGGCCGGGTTGGAGAGTTTGGCCGGGTTGAGGGGCTCGGCCGGGTCGAGCGACCTGGCCAAGCGTGGGCCGGCTTGAGGGGCATTGCTAGCCCCGTTGTTTTTTAAAAGGATCTGGGTTCCGTTGCCTGCCTGGGGTTCACCCCCCCCCCCCCGACAGTAGTCCCCGAAGCTGTGAGGGTCCACCGTCTTTGGATGGGAGGGCCTTCGCAGTTTCCCTTCCCTGAGGAGGCGAATTTTATGGCCGCCGGGTCCGGCAACACCCACTGTGTGCCGGCTTCCGGAAGCCGGATCGTGGCACCCCATCAGAGGCGGGAAACCGAGGAGTCCGTCGCATCTTGGGGTAATCTTTTGGACTTTGCGCGGGCGCCACGTGGCGCCTGGAAGCCGGAGGGGCCTGACAGGCCACACGCGCGACGAGACAGGGTGACGCGCTGGGGCCCACGACTGCGCGCCCTCGGCCCACACGCACAGATTTATTGCGGCATCCGCAAGTCGGTTGCCATTCTTGAGGCAGTTATTGCACACATATTGCGCAGTTATTGCGGGGAAGTGGGAAAGGCAACCCCAAATGCTAGATCCCCGATCGTCCCAACTGGGCTCCACTACTGATCATCAGGAAAAGACACGTAGTAACGACCACGTTCCTCGTCGAACTCCCACTTGAGATCGACGCCATCATCTGCACTGGCATCGTCGGCACCTGCAACTATTTTGGTAGAATCTGTGAGTCACGAGGACTCAGCGATCTCACACCCGCGAGATCAAGACTATTTAAGCTTATAGGAAAGGAAGGAGTAGTGAGGTGGAGCTGCAGCGGCAAAAGCATATAGGGTGGCTAGCATACGCAAGAAAGAGCGAGAAGAGAAGCAATGGAACGGTCGTCATCTAGCAATGACCAAGAAGTGATCCTGAACTCCTACTTACGTCATACATAACTCAGACCGTGTTCACTTCCCGGACTCCGCCGAGAAGAGACCATCACGGCTACACACGCAGTTGATGTATTTTAACTAGGTCAAGTGACAAGTTCTCTACAACCGGACATTAACAAATTCCCATCTGCCTCATAACCGCGGGCACGGCTTTTGAAAGATAAAACCCTGCAGGGGTGTCCCAACTTAGCCCATCATAAGCTCTCACGGTCAACGAAGGATAAACCTTCTCCCGGAAAGACCCGATCAGTCTCGGAATCCCGGTTTACAAGACATTTCGACAATGGTAAAACAAGACCAGCAAAGCCACCCGAATGTGCCGACAAATCCCGATAGGAGCTGCACATATCTCGTTCTCAGGGCACACCGGATGAGACATCCTACGAGTAAAACCAGACCTCGAGTTCCCAAGAGGGGGCCCCGCAGTCTACTCAGTTCGGACCAACACTCGAAGGAGCACTGGCCCGGGGGGGTTAAAATAAGATGACCCTCGGGCTCGCGAAAACCCGGGGGAAAAGGCTTAGGTGGCAAATGGTAAAACCAAGGTTGGGCCTTGCTGGAGGAGTTTTATTCAAGGCGAACTGTCAAGGGGGTCCCATAAATCACCCGACCGCGTAAGGAACGCAAACTCAAGGAACATAATCTCGGTATAACAGTAACTAGGGCGGCAAGAGTGGAACAAAACACCAGGCATAAGGCCGAGCCTTCCACCCTTTACCAAAATATATAGATGCATTAATTAAATAAGAGATATTGTGATATCCCAACATATCCATGTTCCGACATGGAACAAACTTCAACTTCACCTGCAACTAGCAACGCTATAAGAGGGGCTGAGCAAAAGCGGTAACTTAGCCAAACAACGGTTTGCTAGGAAAGGATGGTTAGAGGCTGACATGGCAAAATGGGAGACATGATATAGCAAGTGATAGGTAGCGGAGCATGGCAATAGAGCGAACAACTAGCAAAGCAAAGATAGAAGTGATTTCGAGGGGTGGTCATCTTGCCTGCAAGATTCTCAGAGTTGTCGAAAGCTTGATCCTCGTAAGCGTACTCAACAGGTTCCTCATTCACGAACTCGTCTCCTGGCTCTACCCAAGACAAGAACAAAAGCAACGGAATCACAATCAATCACGAGGGATGCACAAGCAACATGATGCAAAACACGTATGATATGCAAGATATGATGTGCGATGCATATGCGTGCTCCGGAAGAAAAATGATGAACATGGCAGTAACTTGGCAAACCAAGCATGCCACTGGAAAGATGAGATGATTTCGGTCGAAATAGATATAAAGATCGCCGGAAACGGATGCACGGTTTGCAAATGGCAAGCAAAACAAGAATGACACGAATCTGCGATTAACAGCATGATAGCACTTAAAATGCAACAAGTAACAATGCTACAGCACCCCAACATAGCAACAAAGCATATGACAGTAATCTAGAGGAGATGCTTGACAAAAGATGAACACTGAGATACTGCTAGTTCACAACAATATCAAGCTCAAACAAGCATGGCAAAAGTGCAAAAGATAACAGGATCACAGACTTAGTGGAAAACTGGACATGGCAGAAAACAGCATCAGATAGCAATGTTCAGAGCACGAAATCAACATGCTATAGGAACTTAACATAGAAAAACAAGGCATGGAAGTGTTCTACTAAATGCATATGACAAAAGTCCCTTACTCACCATAAGCCAAAAAGGAACAGAAGATATAATGGCAAGCATGTAAACATAGCAAGTTTCGTTATCAGGTTTCAGATTTGGCAGAAAACAGAGCATGGCAGAAATAATAATATGTAGGCCTCTTTGTGAGCTTGATGCACTCACTACAGAGTATTTCATGACAAACCAAGCATACCTACAGCAAGATGGAATGTTTATGAAGCTATCCATGGCAAGAAACAAAGCATAGCATGTATGGATTAACTACAATAAACTTGGCAAAATTGCATATCATGTTAAGAATCTGCCAGAAATATTTTATAGCAAAAGTAGAGCAAGATTGAGTCATGCTATGGTACTCCATAATTGCAAACAAGGGCAGGAATGGATCAATTACAACTATAGCTACAAAACATCCGTACTGAACATCTCCAAAATATGCATGGATCTCTCTGTAGCATCAAGTTTACATGGCAACAAAATAACAGCAGACAAGGACTTAGAGAAATCACCAAGTCCCTGAAATCAGAAACATTACGGAGCCTACTTTGCATGCTTGTGCTAGTTACCACAGAGATCACAAAAATACATGGCATACACCCTTGGAAATATGGCATGGCATACAACAAAACACATGTAGAGCACATGCTCATAAGATGCACAAATTAAATGATACAAAAATGACAAATCTCCAAGTTCTGTTAAGAACCAGCAGATAACAGCAACTAGCCCCCTTCCAACAGAGATTTGGGCATCAAGATGACCTCTAATGAACATGGTGCAATTGAACAAAATGTAGAGCATCACGAGACGAACAATTTGACATATTACACGCGCGAATCGGAGCTATATGCAGAGAGTTATGCATTTAGGAACATGAGCATATGCTGGAAAAGATTGAGGACTATTTTCGGGGTCGCGAGAAAGTCAACTCACGAGGGATCTTCCAGATCCGATCGAGCGAAGGGGCTCGGGCTCGGGGCCCTGCTCTTCGGTGATGGAGGAGGAGAGGGAGAGGCCGGAGGGAGGCGCCGGCGACGGCGACGGCGGCGGGGCGGCAGCACGGCGACGGGGCACGCGGCGCACGGCGGCGGCCGGCGGCGGTGACCGTGGCGGCGGCCGGATCCTGGCGCGGGCGAGCGCCTCGGGCGGCGGCGGCGACGGGCCGGGCGGGCCCCGCCTGGGCCCGGCGGGCCGGCGGCACGGGGAGGAGAGAGAGGGCGCGGCGCGCGGGATGAGGTGGCGGTGTCCTATTGGTTGGAGGCGGCGGCGGAGCGACGTGGCGGCGTCCTATTGGTTGAGGTGAGGTGGCGGGTGGACGTGTCCGGCGCAGGTGGACTTTGTCCGGCGGCGCGAGGTGGAAGACGCTAGGGTTGATCTGCGATCTATTTCGGGAGGGGAGGCAAATATATAGGTAGAGGGAGCTAGGAGGCTCCAAATGAGGTGCGGTTTTCGCCCACACGATCGTGATCGAACGACCTAGAGCATGGAAGAGAGTTTGGTGGGTTTTGGGCTGGTTTTTGAGGGGGGGTTTTCTAGACACTCAAATGGACTTTGCGGATGCCCGGTTAACCGTTGGAGTACCAAACGACCTCCAAATGGAACGAAACTTGACCGGTAGTCTCCGGGTGGTATAGTAAGGCCACTTGACAAGCCTCGGTCCATTCCGAGAAAGTTTGTCACCCGCACATGAAAGAAAACAAGAGGGGTGCACCGGAGGAGATAGGAGCGCCGGATTGCAAAACGGACAACGGGGAAAATGCTCGGACGCAAGATACGAACACGTATGCAAATGCAATGCACATGATGACATGATATGAAATGCATGACATGAACAAAATGCAAAACGAAAGACAAAACCTGGCCACGGAGGAAATATCATAACACATAGCCGGAAATGGCAAGAGTCGGAGTTACAAATATGGCAAGTTACATGCGGGGTGTTACATCCTGTCTATTTCCTATCCCTGCCTTGATAGAATCCTCAAATTCAAACAAGCCTTTACACAATTACTTCTGTTACAGATATGTGTCAAAGAAAACCTTGTGTGGTTTGTCCTGCTCCTGCTGCGCTGTGTTCCACCCCAGCTCAGCTGCTCCAACGATGGAAGGGTTCACCACAGCAGGGATCCGCTCTCCAGATTGTCTTTCACCGCCTCAGATCTTCTTCCCCGCCGCCGGCAGCCACGACAACTGCATTACCATCATCAACCGAGCAGATGACCTTGAGGACTACACGGGTGCGCAAGAGAGGTCGCACTCTTCCGTGTCTGCTTATGTTATGCATCGCTTAATATGATGACATGCTACTTTATCGTCATGTTCACCTATTAGACTCCGAGTCAGGTCCAAACTAATGCTGAAACTTGAGTTTTTAAATGGTTGTGGGGTACATATTGGGGCAGCAATCAGTACTATCTGTCTACTATCTGGTTAATCTCGGGTGTCTACTATGAGTTTCATGTTGGGTGCAAACAAATATTAAAGGAGCCATTATCTGTATTTTTTAATTAAAGCTATTAACTGCCTGCTATCATTGGTTTGGGTCTATCCACAGTTTGCTACCATCACTCTGGATTTGTGCATGCACTCCTTACATAATCTCACTATGTTTTATTCCTATGCATGTCAGTTATTGTACACAATGGAACTGAACATGTAGAGCAAAAGAGACGAGTCTTGTGTGGCAATAAAATTTCATGTAGATGTCACTCCATGGTGGGCGCAAAGGCAGCCCCCCTCCACCCATTTCGGATCGTAATCAAGAGGAAGATAACTGTTCTGAGGGGGATTCAGAAGGAGAAGACCACTCCTATTTACCCCCTGAGGTCTTCGCTCTAACTTGGCATGCTGATGTTGGTAATATCATGCATATGGTGCCTTGCATTGCTTACTGTATACATCAAATATGTCATCTGCTTAGTTTGGACATGCTTTGTGTCAATGCCATCTGTTTAGTTTCTTTATCGTATATGTGAATCATGCAATGCCATCTTGTTTAGCTAGGCATCATATATGTGAATTTTGCAATGCCACCCTGGTTAGCCAGTCATCTTATATGTGAATTATATCATCCAATCATTTTTTATTATGTGTTAAATTTGTCAACAATTTTAGTACATTCAATTACCCTTCTTGTGCATCAGCCATTCGGCACGGTCATGGAAAAATCTGAAGTGGAAACAAGGTCTTCAGAGCAGACAATGCTATCTGACGAAGCGCATGTCTTGTTGGTTACAGATAGCTCCTTAGAGGAGGATTCAGAGACAGATGACCAGTCCTATTCCCCCCCCCCCAAGGTGCATGCTCTAACTTGGCAGGGTTATATTGCTCATATCGTGCGTATGGTATCTTGCATTGCTATGTCATTTGCTTAGTTTAGACATGCTTTGTGTGAATGCCACCTGTTTAGTGTCTAATTACCATATATGTGAATTATGCGATGCCATCTTGTTGCAAGACATTATATATGTGAATTATTCAATGCTATCTTGTTGCAAGGCATTATATATGTGAATTATGCAATGCCATGCTGTTTAGCCAAGCGTCATATATGTGAGTTATATCATGCCGTCCTTTTTTTGTATTTCTCGTTGCATTTGTCGACAATGTTTGTATATTCAACAGCTCTTCCTGTGCATCAGCCATTTGAATTGGTGATGGAGAAATCTGGAGTGAAAACAAGGCTTCAGAGCAGACAATGCTACCTGCTGAAGTAGATATCTTGTTGGTTATAGATAGCTCTTCAGAGGAGGATTCAGAGGCAGATGACCAGTCCTATTATCCCCCTGAGGTGTATGCTCAAACTTGGCAGGGTTATATTACTCATATCATGCATATGTTGTATTGCAATGCTTAGTTTTTACATCATATACACAATATTGAATGCCATCTCCTTAGTTGACACATCATATATGCGATTGCCCTCTGCTCACTTGCTTAGTATATAAATCATATATTTGAATTATATCATGCCAAGATGTTTACATAGACAGCATGTATCTGAATTATGGCATGCCAACCCATTTTCTAAAGACATAATATAGTTATATCATCTCATCCTATTTACATAGTCATCATATTTTGAATTATGTCATTCTATCCGTGAATTATATCATGCCATCATGTTTCCATCGATGGCATGTTTGTGATTTAGGGCATGCCAACCACTTTAATAGACACATCGTATAGTTATATCATTTCATCCTGTTTACATAGTCATCATATTTTGAAGTATGTCATTCTATCCTGTTTAGTTAGCCATCATACATGTGAACTTGTGTCATGCTATCCAGTTTAATTAGCCATCATATATGTGAAATTATGTCATGTTATTCTGTTTGGTTAGACAACATAAATGTGAATTATTTCATGCCCTGTTTTCTTCCCTACTATCCATTGCACCTGTCTATCTTACAATGTCTGTACATTCAATTACTTTTCTTGTTTATCAGCCATTTCAATTGGAGGGGGTGATGGAAGTATCTGTGGGAGTAAAAACACGGTCTTCAGAAAAGATCGTGCTACCTGTCGATGCAGATAGAACCACGGTTGTACTTGGCCAAGAACCAGCCCCACCACACATAACCCAGACTCACGCAGATTGTACCCCTACCCAGTTGGACAGAGAACCAGCTACACCCCTTCTAACCCCACCCCTGTAGATAGTAACCCAGTTCCAGTTGACACAGCACCGTCTCCACCAAAGAGCACCCGAACACGAGCAGTTAGTAAGGCAACTGCAGTGCCCAAAGCACGAGGACCACCACTCCGAACCCCAAGTCAACGCTTAAAGCAGAAGAAGAATTGTTCTCATGTGAGGTTCTGTAGCTATGGTTCATACTACTTTGCTCTTGCATCACTGTATTTACTCGTACCAACTAATTTCAAGTTTGAAGGATGCAATTGAAACTCCAATGGCGCAACAGGTATGTTTTAAACCTGTTTCTTTAACGTGTTTGCTGTTGTAACTTGCTCTATGTTGATTTCAGTTTCAATTGAATAAACAGTTATGTTCTCATGCCATGCACATTACAAGTGTTGTTATTGCTGTGTAGTTTCCCACACTTCTATTCTGTCTATGCTGCTTTGTCTTAAATAGATATGATTATGATTTGAACTGTATCTATCTTGATTTGGCAACATAAACTAGAATGATATAGACCATATAGTGACCATACTACATAGATATATGTTTGTTTCATGTTGTTATCCTGTCCACCTTACTACTGAACTGGTTTACCAAAATGAGTTTCATATACTACATTTTAAACCTGTGATGTGTTTGTTTGTTTCTCTTTTAGAACGCGGATAAAATATTAGAGAAGAGTACCCCGTTATGCAATGGTAAAGGAAGTAATGCAGATAAGGTTCAAGATAGTGAGACATCCCTGTTGGTCTCCAAGAAAGCTGATAAAAACTATATTGAAGACACTGAGACAACCCCAAAGTCCTATCTTGATGTAGTGTTCGAGTTACTGGCTACTACTGTTGGCACCAGCTCTTCGAACTTGCTGCTTGAATCAGTTCGGCTTCTTGAGTCTCAACTTCAAGTGGAAAGACATTGATCGGATGTTATGCGACAGGAAGCCGAAGGACTGAGGAAGTCCCCGCAGAATTCAGATGCATACTTTCTGGTGCAACAGCAAGTGCTGGAGGATTTAAGCGCAAAACAAGAGAAAGTTAATAAGCTTGCTAAGCATCTTGCCAGCATTATGGGTACCCAAGATATTGTTTCTTGAGCTCTTCTGAAGTGGTTTCAGTTCTGGACTTGTTTTGCTACGGCGTTTATTTGCACTGGTCGCCAACTTTGACAACCAGTGTATATGATATGCTGCTTTGTTCCCTATATTTGCACTGGTGGCGAACTTTGATGCCCAGTGGATGTAATATGTGTAATAGCCGTGATAGCCTAGCGTAAGTTGCTTGCTTATTTATTTCCTTGTTGTCTTGTTTATTTGTTTGCTTGTAGTCAGTGTAGTTCTTTTCCGCGGTTTGCTAGTGGCCGCAATAACCTATTTTTTAAAACTAGGCCACAATAACTATGGGCTACATATTTACTGTAGTTACCATGGGCCTCCTACCGGCTGTAGAAACAATGGGCCTTCTAAGGGCCATAGAAATAATGGGCCTTCTATGGGCCGTAGCATCAATGGGCCTTCTACGTGCCGTATGATCGATAGGCCAAACATGGGCCAATAACAGACCGCATTATGGGCCGTAAATGGGCTAGATTTGGAATCGTTCGTTCTTAGGCCGACAATAATGGGCCGTCATTAATCGGCCGTATTTGATGACGCTATGAAAATGGCCCAACGGATTAACGGGCCACAAATGGGTCGATTGTAACTGCAGGCTGAATTTGGCCCACAAGCAGAAAAGGCCAATAACGGGGCATAAGTAACGAATGCTGGAAATGAGCCCAAGAATAAATGGGCCCTGAGAAGGCCGAAAGATAACACGGGTTGGAAACGGCCCAATGGAATAATGGGCCATTAATGGGTATAAAGGGGTACACTGTTCATTGCAGGCCAGATTCACCACGGGCCGTTAATGGGCCAAGAGTTACAAATGGCCTCGTATGGGCCGAAAGAGACCATGGGCCATACATGGGCCGGAAGTTACAACGGGCTGGAATCATATTGGATGACCCAGATGAAGCTACTGGGCTTAATTCCGATAGGCCGTAACGAGCCATGAGTTAGCGGGCCGTAAATGGGCTATATATGAGCAGGTCGTTAACAGGCTTTCCGTGAGCCAGCCCGTTACCTTTTGACCAAGTCAAACGGGCCGGCCTTTTCACCAGAATGGGCCTCTGTTGGGCCGTGCCACGTGTCGACGTATCATAGGCGCCTCCTGTCCAATGAATGGATGACATCTGTCCCAACGGTGAGCCAACACGTGTTTCCTCCGGCTAATGAGAATTTTACACATGGAAAATCCTCATTGGTCCGGGATGTTAGCGGGTTATCGGATCCAAAACCGGATCCGATAGCTTAATGGCAACCCGTTATGGTGGATGCCACATGTCGGTTACCCTTGACGAAAGCACTTCCATGACGCGCGATTTATCGTCATGGAAGTGGACACTTTCCGTGATGATAATTTTGGTAATGTCATGGAACACTTCTACGACAACACAGGTATGACTATCTTGATTCTATCATAAAATCGTCATGGATGTACATGCATGATAGAAAACGTGACCTACTGTGACAAACACGTATCATCACGCAACTGTCTTTTTTTGTAGTGATTGGATGATAGTATTTGGACACCGGAATGGTTTCGTGACGTTTCGGATATTTATCGGAGTATCGAGGGGTTACCGGAACCCCCCGGGGAAGTAATGGGCCAACATGGGCCATAGGGGAGAGAGAGGAGAGCCCACAAGGGGTGGCACCCCCCCATGGTCTGTCCAAATTGGACAAGGGGAAGGGGGCACGGCCCCCCTTTCCTTTCCCCCCTCCCTCTCCTTCCCTCTTTCCCCCTCCATGAGAAGGAAAAAAGGGGGGCAAATCCTACTAGGAGTGGAGTCCTAGTAGGACTCCCCCCCTTGGCGCGCCCCTTGGTGGCCGGCCTCCTCCTCCCCTCCTTTATATACGGGGGCATGGGGGCACCCCAAAGCACAATAGTTGTTCTCTTAGCCGTGTGCGATGCCCCCCTCCATAGTTTACTCCTGTCATAGCGTCGCAGTGCTTAGGCGAAGCCCTGCGCGAATCACATCACCATCACCGTCACCACACCGTCGTGCTGACAAAACTCTCCCTCGACCCTCTGCTAGATCAAGAGTTTGAGGGACGTCAATGAGCTGAACGTGTGCTGAACTCGGAGGTGTCGTACGTTCGGTACTAAATCAGTTGGATCGTGAAGACATTCGACTACATCAACTGCGTTAACCTAACGCTTCCGCTTTCGGTCTACGAGGGTACGTGGACACAATCTCCCCCTCTCGTTGCTATGCATCTCCTAGATAGATCTTGCGTGATTGTAGGATTTTTTTTGAAATTGCATGCTACGTTTCCCAACACATATAACATGGTTTTCAGCATTAACACTCGTGATATTGTTCCATTGCATGTTCCTGCTTTGTTTGATCTTGTTGCCAGGAGCGGATATAGGATTATGCCTACGGATATCATCACCTACCGGAACGATCAGGCTGCAGCAGAGGAGGAGCCTCAACAGTGGGATGAGTGGATGCCCGCTCCTCAGCACCCCGACTACTATCCAGGCTACTGATCAATTACCAAGTTAGGCCAAAAGCCTAAGCTTGGGGGAGTACGTGTTTCCACCGACTTCATACTCATGTCCACTTATTCCATTTGTCGGTGTTCACACTTTTTCATTGTATCATTCATGCTTAAATTTATTTTCTTACTTTCTTCTTTGTGTGTTTGAAAAACCTTAGAAAAACCAAAAAAATTAGTTGTAGTTATTTTACTTTCTATGCATGCTTAGTTGTAATACTAAAAAGAAAACCCAAAAAGATTTCCTTGTTCTTCTTTTGCTTGTTGGGAGCTTTCCCGTGTAAATAATTTTTCTCATTTTTGCTTTTCCCTTCTATTTGCTTGTTCAAGAAAACCAAAAACTCCAAAAATATTTCAGTGTGTTTCTCTGAATTTATTTTCTTTTTATTCGAGTCGTACCGAGGAGAAGTCCACGATGAAAATGTTGAGTGGCTCTCATATGAATAATTGTTGATCTAATAAAGAGCCCATTTACCTTGTCTTCTCCTGTTGAATAAAATGTTTGCAGATTCCAGCTTAGTCCATGGCACTCCTGCACTATTATTATTTTTGTTGGGGAACGTAGCAGAAATTCAAAATTTTCTACGCATCACCAAGATCAATCTATGGAGTAATCTAGCAACGAGGGGAAGGGGAGTGCATCTACATACACTTGTAGATCGTGATGCGGAAGCGTTGCAAGAACGCGGATGACGGAGTCGTACTCGTAGCGATTCAGATCGCGGTTGATTCCGATCTAAGCACCGAAGAACGGTGCCTCCGCGTTCAACACACGTGCAGCCCGGTGACGTCTCCCATGCCTTGATCCAGCAAGAAGAGAGGGAGAGGTTGGGGAAGACTCCATCCAGTAGCAGCACGACGGCGTGCTGGTAGTGGAGGAGCGTGGCAATCCCGCAGGGCTTCGCCAAGCACCGCGGGAGAGGAGGAGGAGGGAGAGGGGTAGGGCTGCACCGAAAGAGAGACGTTCTCGTGTGTCTTGGGCAGCCCAAACCTCAACTATATATAGGGGGGAGGGGGCTGCGCCCCCTTTAGGGTTTCCACCCCCAAGAGGAGGCGGCCAGCCCTAGATCCCATCAAGGGGGGCGACCAAGGGGAGGAGAGGGGGGGCGCCCCACTAGATGGGCCCTAAGGCCCATCTGGACCTAGGGTTTGCCCCCTCCCACTCTCCCATGCGCCTTGGGCCTTGGTGGGGGGGCGCACCAGCCCACCTGGGGCTGGTCCCCTCCCACACTTGGCCCACGCAGCCTTCTGGGGCTGGTGGCCCCACTTGGTGGACCCCCGGGACCCTCCCGGTGGTCCCGGTACATTACCGATTTCACCCGAAACTTTTCCGGTGACCAAAACAGGAGTTCCCATATATAAATCTTTACCTCCGGACCATTCCGGAACTCCTCGTGACGTCCGGGATCTCATCCGGGACTCCGAACAACATTCGGTAACCACGTACATGCTTTCCCTATAACCCTAGCGTCATCGAACCTTAAGCGTGTAGACCCTACGGGTTCGGGAACCATGCAGACATGACCGAGACGTTCTCCGGTCAATAACCAACAGCGGGATCTGGATACCCATGTTGGCTCCCACATGTTCCACGATGATCTCATCGGATGAACCACGATGTCGGGGATTCAATCAATCCCGTATGCAATTCCCTTTGTCTAACGGTATGTTACTTGCCCGAGATTCGATCGTCGGTATCCCTATACCTTGTTCAATCTCGTTACCGGCAAGTCTCTTTACTCGTTACGTAACTCACATCATCCCGTGATCAACTCCTTGGTCACATTGTGCACATTATGATGATGTCCTACCGAGTGGGCCCAGAGATACCTCTCCGTTTACACGGAGTGACAAATCCCAGTCTCGATTCGTGCCAACCCAACAAACACTTTCGGAGATACCTGTAGTGCACCTTTATAGCCACCCAGTTACGTTGTGACATTTGGTACACCCAAAGCATTCCTACGGTATCCGGGAGTTGCACAATCTCATGGTCTAAGGAAATGATACTTGACATTAGAAAAGCTCTGAGCAAACGAACTACACGATCTTGTGCTAGGCTTAGGATTGGGTCTTGTCCATCACATCATTCTCCTAATGATGTGATCCCGTTATCAACGACATCCAATGTCCATGGTCAGGAAACCGTAACCATCTATTGATCAACGAGCTAGTCAACTAGAGGCTTACTAGGGACATGGTGTTGTCTATGTATCCACACATGTATCTGAGTTTCCTATCAATACAATTCTAGCATGGATAATAAACGATTATCATGAACAAGGAAATATAATAATAACCAATTTATTATTGCCTCTAGGGCATATTTCTAACAGTCTCCCACTTGCACTAGAGTCAATAATCTAGTTCACATCACCATGTGATTAACACTCATAGGTCACATCACCATGTGACCAACATCCAAAGAGTTTACTAGAGTCAACAATCTAGTTCACATCACTATGTGATTAACACTCAATGAGTTCTGGTTTGATCATGTTATGCTTGTGAGAGAGGTTATTAGTCAACGGGTCTGAACCTTTCAGATCCGTGTGTGCTTTACGAATATCTATGTCATCTTTGTGGATGCTACCATGCGCTACTTGGAGCCATTTCAAGTAATTGCTCTACTATACGAATCCGGTTTACTACTCAGGGTCATCTGGATTAGTGTCAAAGTTCGCATCGACGTAACCCTTTACGATGAACTCCTTTTCACCTCCATAATCGAGAAAATTCCTTAGTCCACTAGGTACTAAGGATAAGTTCGACCGTTGTCATGTGATCCATTCCCGGGTCACTATTGTACCCCTTGACCAACTCATGGCAAGGCACACTTCATGTGTGGTACACAGCATAGCATACTGTAGAGCCTACGTCTAAAGCATATGGGACGACCTTCGTCCTTTCTCTCTCTTCTGCTGTGGTCAGGTCTTGAGTCTTACTCAATACTCACACCTTGTAACACAGCCAAGAACTCCTTCTTTGCTGATCTATTTTGAACTCTTTCAAAATCATGTCAAGGTGTGCGTTCTTTGAAAGTATCATCGGGCGTCTTGATCTATCTCTATAGATCTTGATGCCCAATATGTAAGTAGCTTTTATCCAGGTCTTCCTTTGAAAAACTCCTTTCAAACAACCCTTTATGCTTTCCAGAAATTTTACATCATTTCGGATCAACAATATGTCATTCACATATACTTATCAGAAATGTTGTAGCGCTCCCACTCACTTTATTGGAAATACAAGTTTCTCATACACTTTGTATAAACCCAAAATATTTGATCACTCCATCAAAGCGTATATTCTGACTCCGAGATGCTTGCTCTAGTCCATGGAAGGATCGCTGGAGCTAGCATACCTTTTAGCATCCTTAGGATCGACAAAACCTTTCTTATTGTATCACATGCAACCTTTCCTTACGAAAACTGGTAAGGAAACTTGTTTTGACATCCATCTGCTAGATTTCATAAATGCAGCTAATGCTAACATGATTCCGACGGACTTAAGCATCGCTACGGATGAGAAAATCTCATCGTAGTCAACTCCTTGAACTTGTGGAAATACTCCTTGCCACAAGTCGAGCTTCATAGACGGTAACATTACCGTCCACGTCCGTCTTCTTCTCAAAGATCCATTTATCTCGGATTTCATGGCTTCTAACCATTTGTCGAAATATGGGCCCACCATCGCTTCTCCATAGCTCGTAGGTTCAGTATTGTCCAACAACATGATATCTCAGACAGGATCACGTACCACTCTGAAGTAGCACACATCCTCGTCGTCCTACGAGGTTTGGTGGTGACTTGATCCGAAGTTTCATGATCACTATCATAAGCTTCCACTTCAATTGGTGTAGGTGCCACAGGAACAACTTCCTGTGCCCTGCTACACACTAGTTGAAGCGCCGGTTCAATAACCTTATCAAGTCTCCACCATCCTCCCACTCAATTCTTTCGAGAGAAACTTTTCCTCGAGAAAGGACTCGTTTCTAGAAGCAATTACTTTTGCTTCCAGATCTGAAATAGGTGGTATACCCAACTGTTTTGGGTTTTCTATGAAGATGCATTTATCCGCTTTGGGTTCGAGCTTATCAGCCTGAAACTTTTTCACATAAGCATCGCAGCCCCAAACTTTTAAGAAACGACAACTTAGGTTTCTCTAAACGGTGTCGTCTCAACGGAATTGCGTGGTGCCCCTTTTAAAGTGAATGCGGTTGTCTCTAATGCCTAACCCATAAACGATAGTGGTAATTCGATAAGAAACATCATGGTAGGCACCATATCCAATAGGGTGCAGCTATGATGTCCGGACACACCATCACACTATGGTGTTCCAGGCGGTATTAATTGTGAAACACTTTCCACAATGTCTTAATTGTGTGCCAAACTCGTAACTCAGATACTCATCTCTATGATCATATCACAGACATTTTATCCTCTTGTCACGACGATCTTCAACTTCACTCTGAAATTACTTGAACCTTTCAATAATTCAGACTTGTGTTTTATCAAGTAAGTACACTCAGCATCTACTCAAATCATCTGTGAAGTAAGAACATAACGATATCCACTGCATGCCTCAGCATTCATTGGACTGCATACATCAAAATGTATTACTTCCAATAAGTTGCTCTTCTTGTTCCATCTTACTGAAAACGAGGCTTTTCAGTCATCTTGCCCATGTGGTATGATTTGCATGTCTCAAGTGATTCAAAATCAAGTGAGTCCAAACGATCCATCTGCATGGAGTTTCTTCATGCATATATACCAATAGACATGGTTCGCATGTCTCAATCTTTTCAAAAATGAGCGAGTCCAAAGATCCATCTACATGGAGCTTCTTCATGCGTTTTATACCAATATGACTCAAGTGGCAGTGCCACAAGTATGTGGTACTATCATTACTATCTTATATCTTTTGGCATGAACATGTGTATCACTACGATCGAGATTCATTTTAGGTGCAAGACCATTGAAGGTATTATTCAAATAAACAGAGTAACCATTATTCTCCTTAAATGAATAACCGTATTGCGATAAACATAATCCAATCATGCTCAACGCAAACACCAAATCTCGATGGTAGAGGGAGCATGCGATGCTTGATCACATCAACCTTGGAAACACTTCCAACACATATCGTCATCTCACCTTTAGCTAGTCTCCGTTTATTCCGCAGCTTTTATTTCGAGTTACTAACACTTAGCAACCGAACCGGTATCTAATACCCTGGTGCTGGTAGGAGTACTAGTAAAGTACACATTCATATAACGTATATCCAATATACTTCTGTCGACCTTGCCTGCCTTCTCATCTACCAAGTATCTAGGGTAGTACTGCTTCAGTGACCGTTCCCCTCATTACAGAAGCACTTAGTCTCGGGTTTGGGTTCAACCTTGGGATTCTTCACTAGAGCAGCAACTGATTTGTTGTTTCATGAAGTATCCCTTCTTCCCTTGCCCTTCTTAAACTAGTGGTTTTAACAACCATCAACAATTGATGCTCCTTCTTGATTTCTACTCTCGCGGTGCCAAACATCGCGAATAGCTCAAGGATTATCATAACTATCCCTGATATGTTATAGTTCATCACGAAGCTCTACTAGCTTGGTGGTAGTGACTATGGAGAACCATCACTATCTCATCTGGGAGATTAACTCCCACTCGATTCAAGCGATTGTGGTACTCAGACGATCTGAGCACATGCTCAACGATTGAGCTTTTCTCCCTTAGTTTGCAGGTTTAAGAAATTTGTCAGAGGTCTCGTACCTCTTGACGTGGGCACTAGTCTGAAATCCCAATTTCAGTCTTCGGAACATCTCATATGTTTTGCGACGTTTCAAGAACCGTCTTTGGTGCCACAATTCTAAACCGTTAGCATTACGCACTGAACTATCACGTAGTCATCAAAACGTGTATGTCAGATGTTTCGCAACATCTACAGACGACGCTGAGGTTCAGCACAACGAGCGGTGCATTAAGGACATAAGCCTTCTGTGCAGCAATGAGGACAATCCTCAGTTTACGGACCCAGTCCGCATAATTGCTACTATCAACTTTCAACTAAATTTTCTCTAGGAACATATCCTAAACAGTAGAACTAAAGCGTATGACATAATTTGCAAAGACCTTTTTGACTATGTTCATGATAATGAAGTTCATCTGATTAATGAACTGCCACTCAGATAGACATCCCTCTAGTCATCTAAGTGATTCATGATCCGAGTCAAACTAGGCCGTGTCCGATCATCACGTGAGACGGACTAGTCATCATCGGTGAACATCCCCATGTTGATCGTATCTACTATACGACTCATGTTCGACCTTTCGGTCTCTTGTGTTCCGAGGCCATGTCTGTACATGCTAGGCTCGTCAAGTCAACCTAAGTGTTTCGCGTCTGTTCCGAGGCCATGTCTGTACATGCTAGGCTCGTCAACACCCGTTGTATTCGAACGTTAGAATCTATCACACCCGATCATCACGTGGTGCTTCGAAACAACGAACCTTCGCAATGGTGCACAGTTAGGGGGAACACGTCTCTTGAAATTTTATAAGGGATCATCTTACTTACTACCGTCGTTCTTAGCAAATAAGATGCATAACATGATAAACATCACATGCAATCAAATAGTGACATGATATGGCCAATATCATTTTGCTCCTTTGATCTCCATCTTCGGGGCACCATGATCATCTTTGTCACCGGCATGACACCATGATCTCCATCATTGTGTCTTCTTGAAGTTGTCACGCCAACGGTTACTTCTACTTCTATGGCTAACGCGCTTAGCAATAAAGTAAAGTAACTTACATGGCGTTATTCAATGACACGCAGGTCATACAAAAATAAAGACAACTCCTATGGCTCCTGCCGGTTGTCATACTCATCGACATGCAAGTCGTGATTCCTATTACAAGAATATGATCAATCTCATACATCACATATATCATTCATCACATCTTCTGGCCATATCACATCACATAGCACATGCTGCAAAAACAAGTTAGACGTCCTCTAATTGTTGTTTGCAAGTTTTTACGTGGCTTGTATAGGTTTCTAGCAAGAACGTTTCTTACCTACGTAAAACCACAACGTGATATGCCAATTTCTATTTACCCTTCATAATGACCCTTATCATCGAATCCGTTCCGACTAAAGTGGGAGAGACAGACACCCGCTAGCCACCTTATGCAACTAGTGCATGTCAGTCGGTGGAACCTGTCTCACGTAAGCGTACGTGTAAGGTCGGTCCGGGCCGCTTCATCCCACAATGCCGCCGAAACAAGATAAGACTAGTAACGGCAAGAAGTATTGGCAACATCTAAGCCCACAACTACTTTGTGTTCTACTCGTGCATAGAAACTACGCATAGACCTAGCTCATGATGCCACTGTTGGGGAACGTAGCAGAAATTCAAAATTTTCTACGCATCACCAAGATCAATCTATGGAGTAATCTAGCAACGAGGGGAAGGGGAGTGCATCTACATACCCTTGTAGATCGCGATGCGGAAGCGTTGCAAGAACGCGGATGAGGGAGTCGTACTCGTAGCGATTCAGATCGCGGTTGATTCCGATCTAAGCACCGAAGAACGGTGCCTCCGCGTTCAACACACGTGCAGCCCGGTGACGTCTCCCATGCCTTGATCCAGCAAGGAGAGAGGGAGAGGTTGGGGAAAACTCCATCCAGCAGCAGCACGACGGCGTGGTGGTGGTGGAGGAGCGTGGCAATCCCGCAGGGCTTCGCCAAGCACCGCGGGAGAGGAGGAGGAGGGAGAGGGGTAGGGCTGCACCGAAAGAGAGACGTTCTCGTGTGTCTTGGGCAGCCCAAACCTCAACTATATATAGGGGGGAGGGGGCTGCGCCCCCTTTAGGGTTTCCACCCCCAAGAGGAGGCGGCCAGCCCTAGATCCCATCAAGGGGGGCGGCCAAGGGGACGAGAGGGGGGGCGCCCCACTAGATGGGCCCTAAGGCCCATCTGGACCTAGGGTTTGCCCCCTCCCACTCTCCCATGCGCCTTGGGCCTTGGTGGGGGGGCGCACCAGCCCACCTGGGGCTGGTCCCCTCCCACACTTGGCCCACGCAGCCTTCTGGGGCTGGTGGCCCCACTTGGTGGACCCCCGGGACCCTCCCGGTGGTCCCGGTACATTACCGATTTCACCCGAAACTTTTCCGGTGACCAAAACAGGACTTCCCATATATAAATCTTTACCTCCGGACCATTCCGGAACTCCTCGTGACGTCCGGGATCTCATCTGGGACTCCGAACAACATTCGGTAACCACGTACATGCTTTCCCTATAACCCTAGCGTCATCGAACCTTAAGCGTGTAGACCCTACGGGTTCGGGAACCATGCAGACATGACCGAGACGTTCTCCGGTCAATAACCAACAGCGGGATCTGGATACCCATGTTGGCTCCCACATGTTCCACGATGATCTCATCGGATGAACCACGATGTCGGGGATTCAATCAATCCCGTATGCAATTCCCTTTGTCTAACGGTATGTTACTTGCCCGAGATTCGATCGTCGGTATCCCTATACCTTGTTCAATCTCGTTACCGGCAAGTCTCTTTACTCGTTCCGTAACTCACATCATCCCGTGATCAACTCCTTGGTCACATTGTGCACATTATGATGATGTCCTACCGAGTGGGCCCAGAGATACCTCTCCGTTTACACGGAGTGACAAATCCCAGTCTCGATTCGTGCCAACCCAACAAACACTTTCGGAGATACCTGTAGTGCACCTTTATAGCCACCCAGTTATGTTGTGACGTTTGGTACACCCAAAGCATTCCTACGGTATCCGGGAGTTGCACAATCTCATGGTCTAAGGAAATGATACTTGACATTAGAAAAGCTCTGAGCAAACGAACTACACGATCTTGTGCTAGGCTTAGGATTAGGTCTTGTCCATCACATCATTCTCCTAATGTTGTGATCCCGTTATCAACGACATCCAATGTCCATGGTCAGGAAACCGTAACCATCTATTGATCAACGAGCTAGTCAACTAGAGGCTTACTAGGGACATGGTGTTGTCTATGTATCCACACATGTATCTGAGTTTCCTATCAATACAATTCTAGCATGGATAATAAACGATTATCATGAACAAGGAAATATAATAATAACCAATTTATTATTGCCTCTAGGGCATATTTCTAACAATTTTCACATCGTTCAGTCGTGCAAGTGAAAGGCAATAATGACGATATTCGATGAACTGGTCGTGGCAGAGAGAAACTGGTATGAACTCGACTTGTTCTGTTTGTGTAAATATGTTTAACCTAGTATCCATGATTCAGCCCATTATGATTAAACATGTTTGCAATGACAATTAGATAGTATAGTTTCTCATGCCATGCAGAAGTAGCTAGGAGTGGATAATGATTTATCTTGGATATCAACATTGCGCTAAAATGATTGTGATGTAGTATGATGATATGGTATCCTCCTCTAAATGTTCGAATGGCTTGACTTGGCACATGTTAATGCATGTAGTTGAATCAAAACCAACATAGCCTCTATGATATTTATGTTCATGGTTTTCATATCCTACTCATGCTAGTGTCCAATGTTACGTATGCATAATGCATGTTCATGACCGTTGTTGCTCTCTAGCTGGCCGCTCCTCAATCTAATTGCGAGCCTTCGCCTGTACTAAGTGGGAATTCTGCTTGTACATCAAAAACCTTGAACCCAAAAGTTATCCCAGATGGGTCCACCATACCTACCTATATGCAGTATTACCCTTCCGTCCTAAGCAAATTTGCATGTGCCACCTCTAAAAACTTCTAATAAATATCCTTTTTGTGTGCCTGGATCGTTCATGGAACGACAGGAGGTGGTCGGTATCTTCCATGCTAAGCGGGTTATTCTCAGGTCGAGTGTTTATTCACTCGCCATCGCATGAGAAAAGGGCGGTAATAGGGATGCCCAGTCCCAAACTGCAAATAGAAAAAGCTTACAAATAATCAAACAAAAACTCCCAATGGAGTCAAAACCTTTACTTTTATCGCTTGGGAACCGCCACTAGCGTGCTTAGCATGGAAGATATTGATAACTGATAGTCGTGAAGTAAATGAGAAGGGTGCATGTCTCAAAATATCATTTACCTCTGTTTTAAAACTTGAGCTCTGGCACCTCTGCAATTCACTGCTTCCCTCTGTGAAGGGACTATCTATTTACTTTTATGTTGTGTCATCACCCTCTAAAATAAGTGCCAGAACCTGAGAGCACTGCTGTCATGCTGATGCATTGTGTGTAGCTAATGTTGGGTGCATCATGACTGGATCTTTTCTACCATGAATTACAATGTTTAGTCGCTGCTTGAACTTTGGAAGTGTCTGCATTTATGTTTTGCGGTCTCAGAAAGGGCTAGCGAGATACCACTATTGTCATATTATATCATGGTTGTTTTAACAACGTGTTGCCATTTGAGATAGCTTATTATTGCTCGCTAGCTGATTATGTTATTGATATGAGTCAATATAATTTTTAAGAGTTATTGTCGGCACGGTTAGTTATAATGTTGGCTGAAAACCTGGGTGCTGTTTAAGCTTATTTATACAAACAAGAGCAAAAGAGTTCGTAAAAGTTTTTCTTTTTCACTTTCAGTTTATCAACTAAATTGCTTGACGCCAAGCAAAGGTTTAAGCTTGGGGGAGTTGATACGGCTCCAACGTATCTACTTTTCCTATCGCTTTTCCTCTAGTTTTGGACTCTAATTTGCATGATTTGAATGAAACTAACCCCGGACTGACACTGGTTTTAACAAAACTGCCATGGTGTTGTTTTGTGCAGAAATAAAAGTTCTTGGAATGGAACGAAACTTTGCGAGAAATTTTTATATCGATAAAGAGAATTACTGGAGCCAAGATCCACCAGAGGGGGGCACCTGGGTGGGCGCAACCCACCAGGGCGCCCCCCCCCCGCCTCCTGGCGCGCCCAGGTGGGTTGTCCCCACCTGGTGGCCCCGCAGACCCTGAAACCGACGCTATAAAATCCTATTTTTCCAGAAAAAACAGGGAGAAAGAATTATCGCGATCCACGAGACAGAGCCGCGTCACCTCCTTTTCTTCATCGGGAGGCCAGATCTAGAGTCCATTTGGGGCTCCGGAGAGGGGGATCTTCGTTCTTCGTCATCACCAACCCTTCTCCATTGCCAATTCCATGATGCTCCCCACCGGGAGTGAGTAATTCATTTGTAGGCTCGCTGGTCGGTGAGGAGATGGATGAGATTCATCATGTAATCGAGTTAGTTTTGTTAGGGCTTGATCCCTAGCATCCACTATGTTCTAAGATTGATGTTGATATGACTTTGCCATGCTTAATGCTTGTCACTTTGGGCCCGGGTGCCATGAATTCAGATCTGAACCATTTATGTTATCACCATTATATCCATGTTCTAGACCCGATCTTGCAAGTTATAGTCAGCTACTACGTGTTATGATCCGGCAACCCCGGAGTGACAATAGTCGGGACCACTCCCGGTGATGACCGTAGTTTGAGGAGTTCATGTATTCACTATGTGTTAATGCTTTGTTCCGGTTCTCTATTAAAAGGAGGCCTTAATATCCCTTAGTTTCCAATATGGACCCTGCTGTCACGGGAGGGTAGGACAAAAGATGTCATGCAAGTTCTTTCCATAAGCACGTATGACTATTTACGGAATACATGCCTACATTATATTGATGAACTAGAGCTAGTGTCGCATCGCCCTAGGTTATAAATGTCTCATGATGAATATCATCCAACAAGTCACAGATCCAATGCCTACGAATTTATCTTATATTGTTCTTGCTAAGTTACTACTGCTATCGTTACTGCTGCACTTGCTAAGTTACTACTGCCATCACTGTTACCATTACTATTGTTGCTGCTACTATTATCAAAACTATCATATTACCTTGCTACTGATCACGTTGCTGCAGATAATTAATCTCCAGGTGTGGTTGAATTGACAATTCAACTGCTAATACCTTCAAATATTCTTTGGCTCCCCTTGTGTCGAATCTATAAATTTGGGTTGAATACTCTACCCTCGAAAAATGTTGCCATCCCGTATACTTGTGGGTTATCATGCGCCCCCCATATGGGCCGGCCTAGGAGGAGAAGGAAAGAGGGGAAGGGAAAGGAAAGAGTGGAATAGGATTCCCCCTTCCTTCCCTCTCCCCCCCCCTCTCCCCCCTCTTTCCTTCCCCCTCCGACAAACATGGCAGGGGGGCGTGACCAAGGGCAAGAGCCCAAGTAGGATTCAGACCTACTTGGGGCGCGCCTTGGCCTCTCCCCTCTCCCTCCCACCTATATATATGAGGAGGGGCGCCTAACACACACCGGCAAATTGCCTAGCCGTGTGACCGCCCCCCACCACCGTTTACGACCCCGGTCATATTTTTGTAGTGCTTAGGCGAAGCCCTGCAGAGATCACTTCACCATCACCGGCACCACGCCGTCGTGCTGACAGAACTCATCTACTACCGCGACGTCTTGCTGGATCAAGAAGGCGAGGGACGTCACCGAGCTGAACGTGTGCAGAACGCGGAGGTGTCGTGCGTTCGGTATTTGATCGGTTGAAGCATGATGAAGTTTGACTACATCAACCGCGTTGTGAAACACTTCTGCTTATGGTCTATGAGGGTACGTAGACACACTCCCCCCCCCCCGTTGCTATGCATCTCCATGGATAGATCATTCCGTGTGCGTAGAACTTTTTTGTTTTCCATGCAACGATTCCCAACACCTGACCCTCCACTGATGACCTTGTACAACTGATTAACGATGACACGTGTCGGTCGGCCAAGGCCGGCGATAGAGGATTAGATAGGATCATTCATGTAACCTGACTGTATGGATTAGAGGCTGAGCACCCTCCTCCAGTCATCACTTTCCACTCTCTCGGACGCCGTTGCGTGCACGTTTGTGAGGGCTGCACCATGTACTCTCTTTTTCCACCTATCAACGAAATGATACGCTGCGTATTCACGAAAAAATATGTACAAGATGATACCATATATGCTCTTCTCTTCTACTGTTGAAAGATGTAGTCTTTGATAGGTTGAGCTTCTCCCCCCTTATTCTGGCATTTCTGTAGTTTAGTTCACAGATATCACCCCATTTCTTTGAAATCGATGCATATCTAGTATAGATCTGATGTAAGTCTTGCGAATACTTTGGATGAGCACTCACCGTTGCTTTGCTACTCTTTTCATTCGATCTGGTTGCTGCAATAGTTGGTAGCACCGAGGATGCAGGTTACCCCGACTGTGCTTACTACGTGGAGACGGAAGACCAGGAGTAGTCCGGAGGTCCGAGGCAGGATGCCTTTTCTTTTGATCTAGTGTCGTTGTTTTACTCAACCTTTTTAAGGAAAAAATTGTCTAACTATGTCTGTACTCAGATAATATTTTCTTTAACGACTGATGTATTATGGGTCCTCGTTACCCTGACTTGTAATATAAAGATTTATGTTTAAATTTGTGTCGTAGAGTTGTGTTGTGATATTGACGTGAGTCACACCGTGATCGTGCATGATGCGTGTATGATTAGTGCACGATTATAAACGGGGGTGACACATTTATCACCAATGCCCGCATTTTATGGATTTATTTCAACCTTTCTGGCAATGTTCATTTAGTCTGAGGAGATGTTTCTGTCGACTACAAAGTATTTGGATTGACCACACATGTTATGAGTGTATATATACACGAGAACATGTGTTTTAAAAAGGGTTTGTCTAGGGCAGATTTGCCATAGTTATTACACATCTAAGTGACTCAATCAAACTAAAAATAAAAGAAAATATTTACACGAATCTTAACATAAAATTAATGACATAGACTTTTTTTGAGAGTACGCAAATTGCGTACCGTATTTTTATAGAAGAAAGAAACCACAATTTACAAGAGATCAATCGAGTTGCGAACAACCCGAGACCATAACCCACTCACTCCAACTAGCATCAAGAACCAACTCTCTCACAAATGCGTTGTAATCTTCCAACCACCCTAAGTGTTAGCTTCCATTCTTTTTTACCCACCAACATTTGCACGTCCATTTGCTGCTCCGCTCGGGCGAAGACGCAAGCGTTTCTTTGCTTCCACAAGGACCACACTATGTAAATACAAAAGGAGTTGAAACCTCTCTTCTCAGCCTTGCGGAATTGTTGTCCGTGGAGCATCCACCATCCCAAGAATGTGTCTGTTGTCATTGGCCTCTGGATCGACAGTTGTATAGCATCAAGGCAGCGGTGCCACGTTTCTTGTGCGTAGACACATTGCATGAAAATATGGTCGACGTTGTCTTCCTCTTGCAGACAAGTGAAGCATGCTGAGGCCGTGTCTTACAGCCCATGGCAGGCACGTCGGTCTGATGTCCAAATGCGGTATTGTGCAGCTAGCCAAGTAAAAATCTTGCACTTGAGTGGTGCCCAACTTCTCCACATGGCAGGGGCGTAATGGCATACCGGTAGTTCTTGGCACAGCCGGTTGTAAGTGGATATCACCGAGTAGGTTCCAGAGGCGGCACATGGCCAGGTGAATTTGTCCGGTCTGTCAGGATCTCGTATCATTGTTGTTGTGGCCTGCCAGAGATGCATCAACTGTATCAGGGCCATGAATGATGTAGATGTCCTGATGTCAGAGATCCAACAATCTCCCTCGAATGCTTGATACATCGTCCCGCTGTTGATGGTATGGGTTCCCACAAGATCCATGATCGCAGGCGCCACATCCTGTACTGCAAATCCGTAGATCCACCGGTCTCTCTAGAATAAAACTCGATCTCCTTTCCCAACCTCAATGTTGACGATGCTATCAAATATAATTCGCGCTTCGCTGTCCACCATGAGCGCCAATCCTTGCCATGGCCTATCCGCATCTGTGTGCCGTAGCCATTCCCATCTAACCCGCAAAGCCAGGGCTTGGTTATGTAAGTTTTTGATCCCCAGACCACCAAATCTAGTAGGTCGGCAAATGGTGTCCCAGGCAACCAAGCATTGGCCACCATTCACTTTCTCTTTTCCTGCCCAAAAGAAGGCCCTTATCCAGCTGTTGATGTCCTCCAAAACCCACTGAGGCGGCTGTAGCACTAGCAATTGATGTATTGGCCGAGCTTGCAAGACCGATTTCACCAATATCAACCATCCCGGCCGCTGGAAGAATCATCTCTGCCAAGCCGGGATAAACTTTCTGACCATGTCTAGGAGCGGTTGCCAATTAGATTTTCTGAGCTTTTTGATCGCCAATTGTATGCCGAAGTACTTATACGGGAATTCAGCAAGCTCGCATTGCAATAGGGCGGTAACCCTGTCTTTGTCATCCTGATTGCCATGTATAAGGGTGGCTGTGGTCTTTCTGTAATTTATCTTCAGACCCGAGGCCTCTCCAAACATGTGAAGAGCCTCCCTGATGAAGCTCAGATCGCTTGTTGTGGGGTGCACAAACAAAGCAACGTCATCGGCGTAAATGGACAGCCTCTGCCGGGCTCCAATGCCCCTGTACGAGATGATCACGCCCTCCTCCAAAGCTTTCTCGAAGATTGCCGTGAGGGCATCCATGGCAATGACAAAGAGAAGGGGGGATATGGGGTCGTCCTGTCTGAGACCACACGCATGCCAAATGCTCATGCCTGGAATCCCATTAACCAACACTTTGGTGGAAGCCGTATGTAGATGTATAGGCAACCACTTGATCCAATTTTCTCTGAATCCTTTCGCTCTCAGCACTTCGAATAGGAACAACCATGAGAGTGAATCAAAAGCCTTTGAAATGTCTAGCTTCAAGAACACACCTTTGCTCTTTGGGTTAGCAATTTTCCTTGCTACTTGCCGCACCAAGAGGAAGTTATCATGCAAGCATCGCCCTTGAATGAAAGCAGATTGGTTGATAGTCACTAAGTCTTTCATATGTGGTCGCACTCTCATCGCAAGTATCTTGGCGAATAGCTTAGATAAACTGTGAGGTAAGCTTATTGGCTGATAGTCTCCAACACTCACTACTAGGAAAACGGCTATAGCTCATATGGACATTAATGGCGCACCATGTATGTGGTGCGCCACTGCTATATAGTAGTGGCGCACCAGATATAGGTACGAACTAGTAATGGCGCACTGTCCACTGGTGCGCCACTACTAACATGTTTTTATATATTTTTTTCAAAACTAGTAATGGCGCACCACACACCAGGTGCGCCATTAGTAACCCTAGTTACTAATGGCGCATTATTAGGTGGTGCGCCATTGGTAACCTGGGAGCAACTAGATATTTTGGACAGCCACCTACCACACTCACTTTCCCCACTTCATTCTCTCCACCTCTACCAAGCTTGGTCTCGGCCGCCTCCTCCTCCTCACCTCATTTGCACCATAGATTCACCCAAATTAAGTGGTTAAATTTCCTTTTTTATAGGTAAGTAAGGGGAAAGCTTTCTTTATGTTCTAGATCTACTTTTTTCTCCCTCCAACAACGTACACACTTTTTATGGCCTAGATCTACGTATGTTTGTGGTGTTGCATATGTTTGTGGTGTTGCATATGTTTGTGTTTGCAGGTACCGGTATTTGAAATGCGATAGTTGCCAATATTTTGCCGGAATGTTGATTCATTTCCGTTTCGGCGATAATTTGGTACTATGCATTCTTTTTGGTCCTATTTTTAGGAAAAGTCATGCCAAATTTTTTTTTGGTTCTAAAATATCGTTTTGCTCTACCCCATAGGCGACCATGGTCCGCACGATGACCGAAGGCATCGTGAATAGGTTTTTGAGCTCCGCGAAGGCCGAGATGCTTCAAAAGAACGAGATGGAGATAAGATGTCTGTGTCGAAGATGCAAGCTGAAGAGCCTTATGGACTCGGATTTCGTACAGGTGCAGGACCACCTGCTCTTGCGTGGTTTCATGGATGGCTATCGGTGGCAAGGTGATGAAGATGATTATGAAGTCGTCCATGGGGGGCGGGCAAGAAATGAGGAAGGGCAGCAAGATAACCACGGCGAGGGCGGGCGATAAGACGAAGAATCTCCAGGACATGATCACGAAGTAGATGAAGTACACAGTCATCATGTAGAAGATGTCGGACATGATGATGAGGAAGATCAAGACGAAGGGCATGATCATGAAGATGAAGATGCCGGAGCAGACGACGATGGACCATCGATGGGCTGGGTGCAGGACCCTCATATTCAAGAGCTGCTTCTCAAGCAGACGGATAACGCAAGAGCTGCCACCCGAGAGAAAGCCAAGCTGGATCAACTGGAGATAGACGCGGTTACTCCATTGTATGAAGGATGCAGGCCCGAGGATACCCGCCTGAAAGTAACGCTCATGGCTCTGGAGATGAAGGTAAAACACAAAATGACCGACGCATGCTTCGACGAGAACATGTCATTCTGGCACGAACGTCTTCCCAAGGGGAACAAATGCCCGACCAGTTTCGAGGAGGCAAAGAAAATCGTGTGTCCTCTGGATTTACCGCACATGAAATACCATGTGTGCATGAACAATTGCATCATTTATCAGGACGAGCACGCGGAGTCTACCATATGTCCGGTGTGCGGCGTCACTCGATACAAGAAGAGGAAGAAAGCTCCTCGAAAAGTGGTGTCGTACTTTCTGATCACTCCTCGTCTGCAGCGGTATTTCGCGGACCCTAAGGCAGCAAAGCTCCTGTGTTGGCACGCAGATAGGGAGGAGACCAAGCGAGAAGATGACGGAAATGATCCGGAGATAAATAAAAAAGACAAGATGCTGAGTCACCCTAAGGATGCAAGCCAGTGGCAAGCGTTGAACTTCGAACACCCAGAATTTGGGGACGATCCAAGTAACATCGTGCTGGACGCGAGCACCGATGGAGTCAATTCGTTTGGCAGCCAGAGAAGCACACATTGCACCTGGCCTGTGTTTGTGTGGATGTACAACCTTCCCCCCTGGTTGTGCATGAAGAGGAAGTACATTCACATGAGTATGCTAATTGAAGGGCCGAAACAACCAGGGAACGACATCAATATGTATCTGGGGCTGCTGAAAGAGGAGCTAGACACGCTCTGGAAAACGCCAGCCAATACGTGGGACGCCACAGAGAAAGAATATTTCCCTATGAGGCCGCACTGCTCACGACGGTGCATGACTATCTCGGTTACGGATATGTCGCGGGGCAGGTGGTCCACGGATTTTCTGGATGCGTCAGGTGCATGGATGACACAACGTATCGCCAGCTAGATAGACATCCCGGGTCTTCGAAAACCGTGTTCATGGGACATCGAAGGTGGCTTCGCGACGATGACTCATGGAGAAAACGCAAGGATCTGTTCGATGGTGAAACCGAACCCTGAAGACGCCCGCGTACGAGGAGCGGCGAGGAAATAGACGAGCTGTTGAAAAATTGGAAAGAGTGCCCACCGCCGGGAAAGAAGCGAAAGGCGCCAGAGCCGGGAAAGAAGCGAAAGGCGCCAGAGCCGCTGTTGAAGGTATGGAAAACGAGGTCTGTTTTCTGGGACTTGCCGTACTGGAAGATCCTCCGTGTGCCTCACAGCCTTGATGTCATGCATATCACGAAGAACGTGTGCGAGAATCTGCTTGGTACCCTGCTCAACATGCCAGAGAGGACCAAAGATGGGCAGAAAGCAAGGGCATACTTGAAATCAATGGGCATCAGGGAGGAGCTTCACGCTAATGATGATGATGATGATAAGGCGAAGGCAGGGCCGGTCCTGATATTTTGGGGGCCCGGGGCGAAACTAGAACTTGGGGCCCTTATTTTGTTGGGCCTCAAAATAATAATCTCATCTTCGTATAGACTCGTTCCTTAGCAAATTATTTTCATCTTGTTTCATAATAATACGAAAATGTCAACATAGGATTTAGTAGTAGAACATGTTAACTAGAGAAAGTGTTGAATAGGTGAGAAATAGCACTGACCAAAGGTTTGAAATTTGAATGTTTGAATTATTATCCTTAGGTTTGAAGTCAGTTTCTAAAGCTTCAAATTACATTTACCAGATGTTTACAGGAGTATGAGTGGGCTTTTTATATAATAATGTTCGAATTGAAGCTATGGCTGTAAGAATAGCTAACTCCATCTTCCAATTCTAAGTTAATTTGCAATCAACAAAGAAGGCACTCGGTGTAGCAAGAAATATTCAAACAATGAAACAGTGGAACAGGCACATGGACTAAATTTTTTGCACTGCAGCACATGCACTAAAAAATTTGTACTACAGAACATGCGAATCCTCATAGGAGCTACCTATATTATATACTGCACCATTGATACGTGACCAAACAGCAAGGGAAAAGGAGTGGAAGGGTAGGCGTACACTCGGAACCGATTAGGGATTACCTAATGGGTGGCTTGTCTTTGCATATCAGAGATTCAGAGGCATCTCGTGGACAGAGATACAGGGACTTCGACGAAATCACGATCACAAGGGGGCCGTCCAAGGCTCCAAGCGCACGGCGGCGAGCGGATTTACTTTGGCGGCGGCGTGGCGCGACCCGCGACCGAAAACCTCGGGGAAATAGGATCGTCGCAACACACACGAACTCACAGTCTGAAGAAGGAATACATGACGACGTGGGCTATGTGCGCTTGGGCCATGGGCTACCTGCAAACCTGGGAGGGGCCCCTGGATTTCGGGGGCCCAGGGCAGCCGCCCCGCTGCCCCCCCCCCCTCAGGGCCGGCCCTGGGCGAAGGACACGGAAAGTCGTCGCAAAGGCAAAAAGGCAAAGAAGATCGGAAATGACTGCCCTCCCGCGTGCTTCACTCTAAGTCAGGAGGAGATCGAGCAGTTTTTCACCTGCCTCATAGGAGTAAAACTTCCTTACGGTTACGTGGGGAAGATAAGCAGATACCTAGACTCAGCGAAGCAGAAGTTCAGCGGGATGAAGTCTCACAACTATCACGTGCTGATGACGCAGATACTTCCAGTTGCAATCTGTGGGATCATGGACGCGCACGTCCGTGAAACTCTATTTGGCCTATGCAACTTTTTCGACGTCATCTCTCGGAAGTCGGTTGGCGTGAGGCAACTCAGAAGGCTACAGGAGAGATCGTGGTGATACTATGCGAGCTTGAGATGTACTTCCCGCCCGCATTCTTCGACGTTATGGTGCATCTGCTGGTCCATATCGTGGAGGATATCATCCAACTCGGGCCGATGTTCCTGCACAGCATGATGCCGTTCGAAAGGATGAATGGTGTCATCGAAGGATACGTTCGCAACATGTCATGTCCAGAGGGAAGCATAGCCAAGGGCTTTCTGACCGAAGAGTGCATCTCCTACTGCACGAATTATCTAGGCATCGAGAACCCCGTTGGTCTGCCCGTCAACAGGCACCTCGGCAGGCTCGCTGGATGGGGTCACCGCGAGGGTCGCCGCGAAATGCATGTTGACTTCGCGGGTCGACTCGCCGACTTTGAAAGAGCAAACCTAGTCGCGCTACAACACATAGACGTGGTCGATCCTTGGGTGGTAGAGCACAAAACCTTTATTTAGAAGATGTACAATGACCGAGGCCAACAGAGGACGGGCGGAGATATAATCAAAGAGCACAACTCATGTTTCATGCGTTGGTTCAAGGAGAAGCTTCTGTCGTACCCTTTACATGAGGATTCTTCCGCAAAAGAAAAACTCATATTCGCCTTGTCACAGGGCGCCGAGCACAACCTGATGACCTATGAGGTGTACGATATCAACGGCTACACATTCTACACCGAGGAAAAGGACATGAAGAGCGATGGTTATCAGAACTCCGGGGTAACAATGGAATCCTACACCGGTAACGACAAGGACAGATACTCCAGAAGGATCGAGGAGATCTGGGAGCTGAGCTACGCTGGAGAGAAGGTCCCGATGTTCCGTGTCAGATGGGCCAACAGCGTCCTAAAAGAAGACCGGTATTTCACCACCATGGTTATACCCGAAGCCAAATCCAAGACCGTGGGCGCAAACGTCACCGCGAAAAATGAGCCATGGGTACTGGCTTCCCAAGTGGACCAATGCTTCTTCATTACCGACCCGTCAAAGCTCGGTCGTGTTGTCGTGAGGAGAGGCAAAAGGAAGATCATCGGAATGGATGGAGTCGCCAATGAGCAAGACTTTGACAAGTACGGCGACCCGAAGATGGAACATGACGACGACGATGAAGTACCATACACCACAACAAGATTCCAAGTCACATCGATCTAGCCGGTAACACCTCATATCACTTTGCGGCCTCACGCACGGTATTCCCACGGGTGTCGCCTTACCATGGCCCGGGACCGTTTGCGTCTTTTGGCTCACGTATATGATAGTGTCGCTAGCATCCATATGACAGAGAACCCGGGCCGACATGACTAGTCGTGAACCCAAAGTGGCACTAACTTACGGGGACAGGCATACATGAATCAACATGGAGCATGTCGGTCAGCAGCATGCGAATCCGGGCTGTAGCACTGGGCTAACAGGACTCCAGTGAACCGGGCTGTAGCAGGCTAGGCAGGACTCCGGATGTCACCGCGTGACATTTCCCCGAAGGGACAGACACAGGAACGAAGTGAATCACATGCCGGCTAGTCAAGTGTTCCGGAGCAGTAGTGCTGGGCTTGCAGGACTCCGGTGAACCGGGCTGTAGCGGACTACTATGGCTCATGGAAGCACAAGACTACATTTCCCCATAAGAGAGTCTACCAAGGATAAACAACTAGGTTGTCGGATCCCACACATACCAAGCATTTCAATCATACACACAATATGCTCGATATGTGCAAATACAACATGGCATCACAACAAGACTCTACGACTCAAGTATTTATTCATTAGGCTCCGAGGAGCGAGAAATTACAAACATAGGTCTCATGACCCAACATTCAGAGCATACAAGTCAAACACATGCGGAAGCTTAACATGTCTGAGTACAGACATCTACAAATGAAGAAGGCTGAGAAGCCTGACTATTTACTAGATCCTGCCGAGGGCACAAGATCGTAGCTGAGGTATCAAGCTAAACGTCGAAGTCCACACGGAACTACTCGCGAGACTGACGTCTCTCTGCAAAACATAAAATAAGCAAACGTGAGTACAAATGTACCCAGCAAGACTTACATCAGAACTATCTACATATGCATCGGTATCAACAAAGGGGGTGGTGGAGTTTAACTTCAGCAAGCCAGCTTTGACTCGGTGGCTATCCTAACTACGACTGCAAGTAACTCTTTTGAGGTGGCGCACACGAGTCCGCATATTCACCATATCAATACTCCACTATGGATCCGCTCCCGTCTCCCTACGAGAACGCCATCCATAGCACTCACGCTTATCTTGCGCATTTTAGAGTATCCACTTTCACTTGTCTATGAACTGTTATAGGCAACCCAGAAGTCCTTTACCGCGGACACGGCTATTCGAATAGATGATCTTAACCCTGCAGGGGTGTACTTCGTCACACACGCTCTCGCCACTTACCACCATGTACACGTCGTGTACCTTGGCAACCTTCAAGCGAAAGCCTGGCGACGGAGTCGGCCACGACCTGACTAACCACACAAGTCTCTCGTCCAGGTTTATCGCCTATTCGGGTTCCATCCGCAAGGAGATCCGGCCGGGGTGTCGCTCACGGCCCCAAACGATGTGTGCAGGGTTCCCAAGCCCACCTCGACGGATGGATCTACGCTTGGTACACCGTGCCACGGTGCCTAGTCTGTCCCAAGCCCACCTGTACCGGGTACCACTTGGTAGACTACTAACACTACCTACAAACACCAGAAACTAGTTGCAACTCCTGGACAGAAATCGGGTTGATTAATAAGTCGAGAGGGGCACTTAAGCATTCCAATGTGTGGTAGTAACTGTTCATGGATCACAAACACAGAACTCAGTTCCTGAGGACGGCTGCAATGAGACAACCCACCATGTACTCCTACATGGCCTCTCACCGCTACCTTTACCAAATCGTGTTCACACACTTAGCTCTCAACAGTAGGACATGTTCACCACATTCCAATTCATTCCCGATGAATCAGACCTGACACAACTCTAAGCAATAGCAGGCATGACAAACAAGCATGAATGAGTAGGCACATCAGGGCTTAAACAACTCCTACTCATGCTAGTGGGTTTCATCTATTTACTGTGGCAATGATAGGTCATGCAGAGGAAAGGGGTTCAACTACCGCAGCATGTAACAGTTGAATCGCTGTTGTCCTAATGCAGTAAAAGAGAGCAGGAGCGAGAGAGTGGGATTGTATCGGAATGAACAAGGGGGTTTTGCTTGCCTGGCACTTCCGAAGATCATATAGCTCTTCATCAGTGTCATCGTACTCATCGTCGGAACCACGTCTATCGAGAGGGGACAACACCGGCAAACAGAGAAGAAACACGATCAATGCAATGCACATTATGATGCATGCTATGACATGGCAACATGAATGTGTTTTGGCTAATGCAACTACAAACAGATGGGTTTGGGTCATTTTGAGTCAAAGGTTCAATCCCAAACCCAAATTATGAATTTAAATAGTGCCTTATCATGTTTTGAACTAAACAGCAAGGTTAAGATGTTTAAACATGCATGAAACCAGTACATATGGATAGATTGGATTTTTCTGATCATTTTCCATATATAACTTGTCTCATTTGGAGCTACGGTTGAATTTATACGATTTTTAGAAGTTTAAGCCTTTTTCTGGATTTTCTGATTATTATTAAAACAAGAAAATCATTAATTGCGTCAGCACTGTGTTAGGACTGCGTCAGCAGTCAACTGGGTTGACCCAGGTTAAAACCTGACGTGTGGGGGCCACACGTCAGCGACACAGGGCTAATCCCCGTCAAACCCAGCGCTAACTGGGGTTTGACCAGGCCTGGGGCCCACTGTCAGTGTCACTGGGTTAAACTAACCACGGGGTTAGTGGCTAACCTAATCTGCCACGTCACCTAACCGGCGTTTAGCCGACGGTGCTAATCAGAACGCGGCGGCGCTCCTCGTCTGGCCATCTCCGGCGACGAGAGCTCGCGTGGCTGGGCTCTACGGACGCGTCGTGGTGAGGCGCGTCATTGGTAGCAGCGGGAGGTGCTGGGGTGGTCGGAGTCAGCAACGGTGGCGAGCGAGGCGGCGGTTGGAGCTCGGGTGGGTGCGGGGTTAGCGCTGCGGCATGCAAACGAGCTGGCTGTCGCACTAGCGTTGCTCCACGGGGCATTGCGAGTGCAACGGACGCACGCGCGGGGCCGTTTGGTCACCGGGGCTTCGTCGGCGACGAGCCCGTGCGGCGATGGCTATGGTAAGCAAGGGGGCTACGGCTACGACGACCAAACGAGGGGCAGGGTTAGGGGAAATGACCGGGGGCTCACCGCGGTCACAAAGAGCTTCTCGCCGAGCTCGGGGAGGCACGGAAGGCGACGGATTTGACGGCGGCGATGCACGGCCGTGCGCGGAGACGACGGGTCGATGGCGAGGCGACAGGGCGTCCGGCGATGCTCGCGTTGGGGGCAGCTTCAAGGCGTCGAGGCGGACGTAGGGGACAGCACGGGGAGGCGATGGAATGGTTGTGGCTGCGCGTACGGCGGTCGGCATCGACGACGCGCTCGGTGGACGCGCGTGAGAGAGACAGCGAAAGGGAGAAAGGGCGAGGAGTGCTCGAGGGGACTCTGCGGGGATGGCGTGGCGTCTCCAGGCGCATCGGGGCAGCGGTGGGAAGCAGGAGGTGGCGCAGCGCGTGTGCGCGCACGGCGGCCACACGCCCTCGTCCTTCTGGCGCAAGGAGGAGGACGACTGGCATAGCCAGATGGGCCGGCTGGGCTGCACAGGTAGGTGGGCTGCCAGGTTAGGCCAGGTAACTCTCTCTCTCTCTTTTATTTCTGTTTTTCTATTTTTTGTACTTGTGTTTGGCTTTATTAAAAATGCGGGAGCATTTCCAAAAATCATGGAACTACTCATGATCACTGTTGGGAATATATCCTGCGGTAAACATTTTGGTTTATGATTATTTGAGCATTTAAAATATTTAATAGCATTTAAATGCCCAGATGCAAATAGAGTATGATTTAATCCAGAGCCCAAATATGTCATGGAAAAATGTGCATCACCTCTGGTTACTGTTTCCAGCATTTTCCAAGAACGATGAACATTTTTGAAAGCCATTTGGATTTACTGGAGATATTTTGGTTGAACCTAGTGAACTCCTTTAATGCTAGGGTTTAGGCAATCCCCATTTCAAGTTTCTTTCAAAGTTTAAACATGATGCACACATGAAGTTAGCCTAGTGCAATGTCAGAAGCTAGGGATGTGACAACTCACCCCCACTAAACAAAAATCTCGTCCCGAGATTCAAGCGTAGGGTAAGATGAAAGGGGAACGCAAACTAACATAATCTTCACGATCCAATTGTTCTTCTCGAAGATGTTGATTCATTGCATCATCTTGATCTTGACATCTTTTCTTTCGAGAGCTTCATCCAACTATGATGACGGAAGAGAGGGAAACTCTACAGGATTGATCTTCTCGAAGATCGAGCTATACAAGATCAACTCGCGGAATGAGATGTTGAAACATCTCGAGTTGAGACACAAAACACATCGAGAGGGATGGAAGAGCAAACGATGAGATTTGATTTGGTGGGCAACAATCCCACTCCTAGGTAGGATGGTGCATGGTTTCAAAGTAGCGAGGAGATAGTTGCCACGATTCCATAACGGGGCACCTTAGGGAAGGTGGCTCGTAGAAATATCCCTTAAGTGGCAAAAAGAATTACTTTTGATTCAGAGATCATTGAAACTCTTCATACCAGCGTAAGGCAATTTACAGATGATCGTTTGAAAGAATTCAAAGAATGGCACACTCAATTTGGAAAGGAAACTATGGTTATAGAACAACTCGGCAAATGGAAGGCACATTCCAGTTGATACCAAGGATATAACCTAGTGACTGAGCGTGCTTTCAAGAACTTGAGCATTTCCATATTCATCAAGGTTTTACCAACATCCGTGCCGAGGATCCTGGCAACACATCATACTACCATGATGAACGGTGATGGAGGATGCAGATGCAAAGGAAGATAACACTTTCTCAGATTTTTCCTTAGCAATGCCAAAGAAGCAAATCTGGATGATCGACCGAGAGATATTTAGCACTCCGCTTCTAATGTTCTCCTTGATGTATTGGTTACTACGGTCATGCTTAAAGCATCAACATAGCCATCAAGTAGTGGTCGGACTTCAGAATACAAAGGATCCATAAAGAACAACTTCTGGAGTAAATCCTACGAAAACCTTATGGGGAGGTGGCCAACTTCCTCAATCAAGATTCTACAATAATAGGTCTTCCGGCTGGGTGTGTTGTCCACGACATCCACTTTACCGGTTACAGAGAGACCAACATTATAGTTCTTGGATTACGTTCCAACCATCATATCTGCCTGAGATTCAGATCTGGTTGGTGTCGGGATATTCCAGACTCATCAAGTCTAGAAAGAAAAATGAAAGTTTGCAACGCAATTCGACGAGATGACGTTGCAAGATTCTTGGGGAATGAGCTACGATAGCAAGCTCCAAAACATGAGCTGGTTCTGCTACAAACCTGTGAACACATTATCCAAGACAAGCATGACCACGTGGTAGTCTTATAATAAAACACTACCGAGTTCAGGTGGGGAACCATCATCGCGGATAACGAAGTCCTTGCATAAGTCATATGATTAGCTCTTATGAAGGAACTTCTTCTCCTTGAACAAATCAGTCAGTGGCTTGGCGTGCTAGGGAATACATATGGAGTGGAGGTAATTAATCTACCAAACCATAGAATACATTCGCACATGCATAACTGACTTGGGATGGTACCAGAGGAAACAAAAACAATCTTTCTCAAACTCACGGCGACAACTTGCACCAAATGCACATGAATTCGAGGAAGTCACTACTTTCATCCAAACATATACTTCATGAACAGAGCATGAAGAAAATGCTTACAAAATTTCCCAACACTAGCTGGATGTTCAACACGAATCATGGAGGAGACAAAATGCTGCTGATGGGCTCAACAGCAACTCATCCGAATTTCCATATCACTGGACTTCCACCAACATGTGAACACGGTGATAGCATTGATCAGACCAAAGGATGTAATGGTGTATGCTCAAAGGATCAACCACGAGTAAGACAACATTACGAACATCACTGGTTCTGATTTGATTTGATGATAGCCCATACTCAAATCAAAGTTTGGACAAGACAATAGATCCAACAATTGATCACGAGGATCAATCAATGAATATAACATCTTTCTTCAACACACATACAAGATATCCTTAAGATGAACTAAGCCAGACAAGCTTTTATCTTCCAACTCTCCAAGTTGTTGTTTGGCTTAACCAACTAGCTCAAGGTATCCAACACAGATTCTTGGAGAAAGAGTGGTTTATAGGAAAACCATTTAATCACGAGCTCAACATAGCGGTCAGGTGGCAACCTGGTGATACTTCTGAGAAGATATTCGGAAAATCACGAACCACCGATATGTTACTAAGCTCGAGAACAATCTTGCTTTTCAGGGCAAGACGATATGATCAACTGAGCAAGGGTTTGACAAAATCCTGACTCATTGATTGAAGAGTGCACCAAAAATAAGGACTAGGTAGCACGATCAATCGTAGGATGATGATTCAATAACCAGCACACTAAGAATGAGAGTATTGCCATTAACTACCAAGCAACGAGTTGCTCAGAGTATTAATTTCACACATCACGGTTCACTTGTCGGTATTCCGGTTGTGACAACACGGGACCGAGGAATGAATAATGATGGCAAGAAGTATCACTGTGTCAAGAATTCATAAGAGGTGGTACAATTCTCATGACGTTCCTGACATAAAGTGGGTAATACTTCAGGGTAGAACAGACCAAAAGCTTGATTGCATTTGATCTGCGGAATACAACTGCTTTGACCCAATCCTAGAAATGGATGAGGTACTGGAGCTTGTTTCTCCTAGTCATTCTGGAATAGAATGGCTTGACGGACCCCAAGAATAATGGGCATCGATGAACGAATGCACGCATACTCTTGACTATCAATTGATAGACGAGGGTCAGAAATCAACTAAAGAGAACAACTCAGAGGAACATATGATTTTCTGAGTTGTGGATGCATAGATTAGTATGTCGAACAAAGCTCAACATATTTCTTCCGGATAACCCACGCAGAAAGGTTGATCTGGCAGACTCGCGATTATGAATGGAGAACTCCTCAAGAGTACTCTGATTGTGATCTTTTGGTTTAAAGGAACTTCTGCCATATTGGTTCATGGTATTGGAAGAAAGATTTACCACGGACCTCGAGGACTATCGCAAGGATTACTAATGTCCTAAGGAACTAGCAAACACTATCAACAGGAATGAGTAGAGTGAATCTCGGGTTCAAGAACCCAGAATAGAATGCCTACTAACTAAATGGCATCACGGCATGCTTTCGAGAATAATGGCCAGAATCATCACACTGGGGATACAAAGCATTGCTAGATTACTGAGTGGTTCTCTAAAACACCTAGGGTCATAATAATAACTCCAACATATATGTCAAGGCAACAGAGTACCTCAACTCAACGATTAGTGTGGTTGATCTGGCCCAAAGGAACATCGAGAGCGGACGGAAAGGATTTGCCAAAGCAACAGACTATTTAGAAACCTGGGATGACTCGGATAGCATAACGACTGTAAATGCTCAAAAATACTTGAGACATCCTGCAAAATAGTGGCATGACCACTCAACATCACAATATCAAGGTTCTGAGGCCAGCTATGAACATACGGAAGTAGTAGAAACTGAACTGAGACTTGAAACTATCAATTCTATAAGTCTATGCATTAGTAACACGTCATCCTGATAGATAGATAGATGAGAAGGCCTAGTTCTTAATCCCCGTAGGAAAGAAAAGGTTGACTCAGATCAGAAGGGCATAAGGTAAAGGAGTAAAAAGAGCCTTACGTTCCCTTCCACAATCAATTCCCTTATATAACTAAAGCATTTCTAGACTCAACTTCGACCAGTTTGGCTTGGTAATCCTACAGGCGGCCTGGCTCTGATACCAAAGCTGTCAGGACCCCGATTCCAAGTCACATCGATCTAGCCGGTAACACCTCATATCACTTTGCGGCCTCACGCACGGTATTCCCACGGGTGTCGCCTTACCATGGCCCGGGACCGTTTGCGTCTTTTGGCTCACGTATATGATAGTGTCGCTAGCATCCATATGACAGAGAACCCGGGCCGACATGACTAGTCGTGAACCCAAAGTGGCACTAACTTACGGGGACAGGCATACATGAATCAACATCGAGCATGTCGGTCAGCAGCATGCGAATCCGGGCTGTAGCACTAGGCTAACAGGACTCCGGTGAACCGGGCTGTAGCAGGCTAGGCAGGACTCCGGATGTCACCGCGTGACATTTCCCTGAAGGGACAGACACAGGAACGAAGTGAATCACATGCCGGCCAGTCAAGTGTTCCGGAGCAGTAGTGCTGGGCTTGCAGGACTCCGGTGAACCGGGCTGTAGCGGACTACTATGGCTCATGGAAGCACAAGACTACATTTCCCCATAAGAGAGTCTACCAAGGATAAACAACTAGGTTGTCGGATCCCACACATACCAAGCATTTCAATCATACACACAATATGCTCGATATTTGCAAATACAACATGGCATCACAACAAGACTCTACGACTCAAGTATTTATTCATTAGGCTCCGAGGAGCGAGAAATTACAAACATAGGTCTCATGACCCAACATTCAGAGCATACAAGTCAAACACATGCGGAAGCTTAACATGTCTGAGTACAGACATCTACAAATGAAGAAGGCTGAGAAGCCTGACTATTTACTAGATCCTGCCGAGGGCACAAGATCGTAGCTGAGGTATCAAGCTAAACGTTGAAGTCCACACGGAACTACTCGCGAGACTGACGTCTCTCTGCAAAACATAAAATAAGAAAACGTGAGTACAAATGTACCTAGCAAGACTTACATCAGAACTATCTACATATGCATCGGTATCAACAAAGGGGGTGGTGGAGTTTAACTTCAGCAAGCCAGCTTTGACTCGGTGGCTATCCTAACTACGACTGCAAGTAACTCTTTTGAGGTGGCGCAGACGAGTCCGCATATTCACCATATCAATACTCCACTATGGATCCGCTCTCGTCTCCCTACGAGAACGCCATCCATAGCACTCACGCTTATCTTGCGCATTTTAGAGTATCCACTTTCACTTGTCTATGAACTGTTATAGGCAACCCAGAAGTCCTTTACCGCGGACACGGCTATTCGAATAGATGATCTTAACCCTGCAGGGGTGTACTTCGTCACACACGCTCTCGCCACTTACCACCATGTACATGTCGTGTACCTCGGCAACCTTCAAGCGGAAGCCTGGCGAGGGAGTCGGCCATGACCTGACTAACCACACAAGTCTCTCGTCCAGGTTTATCGCCTATTCGGGTTCCATCCGCAAGGAGATCCGGCCGGGGTGTCGCTCACGGCCCCAAACGATGTGTGCAGGGTTCCCAAGCCCACCTCGACGGATGGATCTACGCTTGGTACACCGTGCCACGGTGCCTAGTCTGTCCCAAGCCCACCTGTACCGGGTACCACTTGGTAGACTACTAACACTACCTACAAACACCAGAAACTAGTCGCAACTCCTGGACAGAGATCAGGTTGATTAATAAGTCGAGAGGGGCACTTAAGCATTCCAATGTGTGGTAGTAACTGTTCATGGATCACAAACACAGAACTCAGTTCCTGAGGACGGCTGCAATGAGACAACCCACCATGTACTCCTACATGGCCTCTCACCGCTACCTTTACCAAATCGTGTTCACACACTTAGCTCTCAACAGTAGGACATGTTCACCACATTCCAATTCATTCCCGATGAATCAGACCTGACACAACTCTAAGCAATAGCAGGCATGACAAACAAGCATGAATGAATAGGCACATCAGGGCTCAAACAACTCCTACTCATGCTAGTGGGTTTCATCTATTTACTGTGGCAATGACAGGTCATGCAGAGGAAAGGGGTTCAACTACCGCAGCATGTAACAGTTGAATCGCTGTTGTCCTAATGCAGTAAAAGAGAGCAGGAGCGAGAGAGTGGGATTGTATCGGAATGAACAAGGGGGTTTTGCTTGCCTGGCACTTCCGAAGATCATATAGCTCTTCATCAGTGTCATCGAACTCATCGTTGGAACCACGTCTATCGAGAGGGGACAACACCGACAAACAGAGAAGAAACACGATCAATGCAATGCACATTATGATGCATGCTATGACATGGCAACATGAATGTGTTTTGGCTAATGCAACTACAAACAGATGGGTTTGGGTCATTTTGAGTCAAAGGTTCAATCCCAAACCCAAATTATGAATTTAAATAGTGCCTTATCATGTTTTGAACTAAACAGCAAGGTTAAGATGTTTAAACATGCATGAAACCAGTACAGATGGATAGATTGGATTTTTCTGATCATTTTCCATATAGAACTTGTCCCATTTAGAGCTACGGTTGAATTTATACGATTTTTAGAAGTTTAAGCCTTTTTCTGGATTTTCTGATTATTATTAAAACAAGAAAACCATTAATTGCGTCAGCACTGTGTCAGGACTGCGTGAGCAGTCAACTGGGTTGACCCAGGTCAAACCTGACGTGTGGGGGCCACACGTCAGCGACACAGGGCTAATCCCCGTCAAACCCAGCGCTGACTGGGGTTTGACCAGGCCTGGGGCCCACTGTCAGTGTCACTGGGTTAAACTAACCACGGGGTTAGTGGCTAACCTAATCTGCCACGTCACCTAACCGGCGTTTAGCCGCCAGTGCTAATCAGAACGCGGCGGCGCTCCTCGTCTGGCCATCTCCGGCGACGAGAGCTCGCGTGGCTGGGCTCTACGGACGCGTCGTGGTGAGGCGCGTCGTTTGGTATCAGCGGGGGGTGCTGGGGTGGTCGGAGTCAGCAACGGTGGCGAGCGAGGCGGCGGCCGGAGCTCGGGTGGGTGCGGGGTTAGCGCTGCGGCATGCAAACGAGCTGGCTGTCGCGCTAGCGTTGCTCCACGGGGCGTTGCGAGTGCAACGAACGCACGCGCGGGGCCGTTTGGTCACCGGGGCTTCGCCGGCGACGAGCCCATGCGGCGATGGTTATGGTAAGCAAGGGGGCGACGACTACGGCGACCAAACGGGGGGCAGGGTTAGGGGGAAATGACCGGGGGCTCACCGCGGTCACGAAGAGCTTCTCGCCGAGCTCGGGGAGACACGGATGGCGACGGATTTGACGGCGGCGATGCACGGCCGTGCGCGGAGACGACGGGTCGATGGCGAGGCGACAGGGCGTCCGGCGATGCTCGCATTGGGGGGAGCTTCAAGGCGTCGTGGCGGACGTAGGGGACAGCACGGGGAGGCGATGGAATGGTTGTGGCTGCGCGTATGGCGGTCGGCGTCGACGACGCGCTCGGTGGACGCGCGTGAGAGAGACAGGGAAGGGGAGAGAGGGCGAGGAGTGCTCGAGGGGACTCTGCGTGGATGGCGTGGCGTCTCCAGGCGCATCGGGGCAGCGGTGGGAAGCAGGAGGTGGCGCAGCGCGTGTGCGCGCACGGCGGCCACACGCCCTCGTCCTTCTGGCGCAAGGAGGAGGACGACTGGCATAGCCAGATGGGCCGGCTGGGCTGCACAGGTAGGTGGGCTGCCAGGTTAGGCCAGGTAACTCTCTCTCTTTTATTTCTGTTTTTCTATTTTCTGTACTTGTGTTTGGCTTTATTAAAAATGCGAGAGCATTTCCAAAAATCATGGAACTACTCATGATCACTGTTGGGAATATATCCTCCGGTAAACATTTTGGTTTATGATTATTTGAGCATTTAAAATATTTAATAGCATTTAAATGCCCAGATGCAAATAGAGTATGATTTAATCCAGAGCCCAAATATGTCATGGAAAAATGTGCATCACCTCTGGTTACTGTTTCCAGCATTTTCCAAGAACGATGAACATTTTTGAAAGCCATTTGGATTTACTGGAAATATTTTGGTTGAACCTAGTGAACTCCTTTAATGCTAGGGTTTAGGCAATCCCCATTTCAAGTTTCTTTCAAAGTTTAAACATGATGCACACATGAAGTTAGCCTAGTGCAATTGCACACTTGCACGTTGCGTACGCGGCCGGAAGCAGACCTAGCCTTCTTAATACAAGCGCGAGCTTACGGTCCAATGCGGCGCGCGCCACTCAGTCGCTGACGTCAAAAAGAGCTTCGGCTGATACCACGACGTCGAGTGCCCATAACTGTTCCCGCGTAGCTGGTTAGTGCGTATAGACCAAATGGCCAAACTCAGATCAAATACCAAGAACTCGTTAAGCATGTTATTTTGAAGTAACCGCGGACGCCGTCCAGGGCCAGGCCCACCTCTCACCTAGGCGGTCTCAACCTGCCATGTCGCTCCGCCACAAAGTAACAGTCGGGGGCCGTCAGGAACCCAGGCCCACCTCTACCGGGATGGAGCCACCTGCCCTTTCAGCCCCCTCATCAGAATCCCTTGTGGGTACTCAACGAGCCGACCCGACTTTAGTCACCACAGGTGTCATGTATATAAAGTACATAGTATATACCCGTGATCACCTCCCAAGCAGTAGGATAGCAGGTAAGGGTAACAACTGTAGCAACAATGACAGGCTATGCAACATAATAGGATTAACCGAAAGCAGTAACATGCTACACTACTCTAATGCAAGCAGTATAAAGAAGAATAGGCGATATCTGGTGATCAAGGGGGGGGGGGCTTGCCTGGTTGCTCTGGCAAGAAGGGTTCATCGTCGATGTAGTCGATCACAGGGGTACCGGCATCGGTCTCAGGGTCTACCGGAAAGAAGTAACGAACGGGGAACACAATAAATAACAGGGCAATCAAAGCATCACAAAGCATAACATGGCAATATGATGTGCCGGGTGTAACCTAACGTATGGCTACAAGATAAAGGTGAAGGGGGAATTCAACCGGGAATGTATTCCCAGCTCCGGACCTGTATCAAACAGATGACCGGAGGGGGAATGTTCCATGTTCAGCATGCTAGGGGCATGTGACAGATGAACGGACCGCGTATTCGGATTTGTTGGATTTTTCTGAGCAACTTTCATGTAGAAAGTATTTTCATCCGAGATACGGATTATTTTATATGATTTTCTAAAGATTTAATCATTTTAGGATTTATTTAATCATTTAAATCAACATTATCCAGAATAGTAAAAGATGACGTCAGCATGACATCATGCTGACGTCAGCAGTCAACTGTGCAGTTGACTGGGTCAACTACGTGTGGGTCCCTCATGTCATACACTGCTTAGTTTAATTAGGGTTTAGCTAATTAATTACTGTTTAAGTAAATTAACTAATTAATTAGATTAATTTAAACATGATTAATTAACTTAATTAATTTAGTTAATTAATTAAATTTATTTTTATTATTTGTTTTATTTTATTTTTTAATTCCCTTTTTTTATATACGTTCTGAGGGCGGGGCCCGTATGTCATAGGCCCATAGGGGCCTATCGGGTTCGGGCGCTCGGGTGCGGGTGTGCGCCCGAGCGGGCATAGCGGGCGACGGGCGCCGTGTGCAAGGGGGTGCAGGCGCAACCCGAGGGGCGCATGCCCGAGGGCGCTGGGCACGCGCGGCGCATGCCCGAGGGCGCTGGGCACGCGCGGCGCACGCCGGCGCCGGCGGCCAGGCCAAGGGGGGCGGCGGAGGGACGACTGCGGTGGCGGGCGAGGGGGGCCGCGGTGGTCGAGGTGGTGAAGAAGCTGTGGGGCGGAGGCGGCAGCCCTCGGGCGCGGGCGTGCTCGCCGGGGCCGCGGGGAGCAGCGGGGAGGAGGCCGTGGCGTGGGGTGGCCTTCTGCGCCGGCAAGGTGGGGTGAGGCAGGCGGCGAGCAGTAGGGTGCGCTCGCTGGGCCGGTGAGGACGACGAGCACGGGGCCGACGGAGAGCGGGCACGGAGGAGGCGAGCAAGGTGAGGCGGGCGGCGTGCACCCGCGAGGGCGCTGCGGGGCAGGGGCGCGGTGGCAGGGGCGCGAGTGCGGGACGGGCGCGGGCGCGCGTGCTGGTGTGGAGCTGCGGGACGAGGGAGCAGCGGGGGAGAGGGCGCGGCCACGGCGGAGCGTGCGCGCGTGCGTGTGTACGGGGACAGGGGGAGAGGAGGAGAGAAAAGGCGGCGGCTCACGGCGGGGAGTAGGGTCCAGGGCAACGGGGGGCGAGGAGGAGGACGGAGACGACCGGCGACGGGGGAGGCAGACCGGTGGGGAGGAGGAGGAGGCAGGCCGGCGAGGGCGAGGCGGCGTCGGGCGATCCGGGCGGCGGCGTCGGCGGTCTCCTCCTCTCGATCCCGATCCAATCGGGGGAGAGGGGGAGATATTTTCGGGGGGGAGTGTCGGTGGGTGAGTGGGTTTCGGGGTCCAGGGGGGTTAAGGGAGTGGGTGGGCTGGCCGGCTGGGCCTGGTGGGTTGGCCCAGTTGGGCCACAGTCCAGGGGGTTTTCTTCTTTCTTTTTTTTGTTTGTTTTCTCTTTTGTATTTTTTTTCTTTTTATTTATTTTCTTTTCTGTTTTAAATCATTTTAAATTATCTAGGCATTTTATAAAAATGTGTTTATCACACCATATTTACTTATGCAAAATATGGCACCTCCCGAACATTTTTGTTGTAAATTTTGAAAAACTTTTATTGTTGACATTAATTTGAATTTGAATTTTGAAACGGTTTGACCTAACGGTAGATTAGCAACAGTAACCATGGTGACGTGGCATCATTAGCATGGGATTACTGTAGCTTAGTTACCCGGGCGTTACAAAACTCCTCCACTACAATAAATCCCGTCCCGAGATTTAAGAGGGGTGTAAGGGGGAAGTTCTGGTTACGAAATTCTAACGATTCTTCTCGGTCTTGGTTGCTCTTCTCGAAGAGGTCGATCCATTACGTTGATGTCTTAATTTCTCTGCTTCAGGTCATCATGATGAAGTCGGTGTCCTTTCTTCGGGAACTCTATCGTGCATACGAAAGAATAAAGGGGTATTCCGGGAGAACGGACCTCTGCAAGGTCGACTATCTGGTCGATAACATCGAGGTAGGTGGCGAAAAGTAACTCTCGAATTGAAACTTAAGAAATTATCGAGAGCAAAGTAAGAGGTGCAAAATAGAAGTTTCAAGCGCATAGGTAATCGTTCGTTGCCTGAAATGAAGTGTTGAAGGGGTTCAGAGCAACGAGAATAAGTATTGTGTCTGATACCAGAATAGATCACTAGGGAGGTGGCTCGCGAATTACCTGCGAAGCCAAGAGCAAGGGATAACTTTGTCATCAAGGTGTATAAGAGAGTCAGGTTTTGATCCTGTGGAACTGTGGGTCATGGGCCCACCATGTGGTTAAAGTAAGAAGGGCGGTGACATCTTGCACGATCATGATAGCAAGGCATGTCAGAGGGTAGCCTGTCAATTATATGTCAGCAACATCGTCGGTACCAAGGGCGAGGGACGAAGAGAACCATTTTCCTGCTCGTTGAAACGAGGCGGACCAATAGGCAAGGTTCTCGTCCATCGGTGGTTACCAGAATGTCATAAACAATAGTAACAGGGTCTTACTGACAGAGTTGTACAACGAGGTGCTCAACTAAGCAGGGATTTATCTCTGCTCAGCTAAGTCAGATTACAAGAAAGGTTAAACAAAACAATGGAAAGGAAAATATGATTATCAGAGTAAACAGAACAATGGAAAGGAAAATGTGTTTAAACACATATTTAAAGGGTATACCTTCCCAAGGACAAGCGGGGCATGATATCCGTGACAGGTTATAATGTAGAAAACCCTCTAGGTAGGGGGAGAAAAAATTTCATGACATTACCCATACAACGGTGTTTGGATAATTGAGCAAGAAACAATTAGCATTGGGATAAGTGTTCTTGTTGAAAATCGGAGTACCACAGACATGCTTCGAGATAGCATTGACATGGTCTTCAAGCAAAGGTCGGACTTGGATACAAAAAGGATTCATCAGGAACAACATATAGAATAAGTCTTTCAATTTCCTCATGGAAGAATGGTTAACCTTGCTAAAAAGGAAATTATAACAAAAGGTCCTCTGGCTAGGGGTGCTAAGCAAAGACACCACCTTACCGGGTTGTATAAAGACCAACGTTATAACTCTTGGAAATATGTTCCAACCATCATATCTGACCGAGATTCAGATCTGATCGGTGTTAGGATAACTCAGATTCAGGATGCCTGAGAAGAAAGGTGCAACACAAATTGTCGAAACGACATCGAAGATTCTCGGGAGATGAACTATGGAAGCGAGTTCCGAACAAGTGTTCATCATTAAGTCAAGGAGAGGTGAGGAGGTGACTGATTGACTCAGCGACAATCCATTGAGATTTCCAAAAGGTGGATTTCCACAACTATGTGAACAAGGAGATAACATTAGCTAGATCAAATGACTTAATGATGTATGCTCGAGGAAAACATACACAATTAAACATTAGTTGAAAGGTGCACCCGAATATGGGCTTAGGTAGCATGATCAATGTTAGAATGGTGATTCGATAACCAATACACAAGGAATAAAACTATCGTTCATTAACTTACAAGCAATAGGGTTGCTGGAAGTTTTTGAATTTTACACATCCCAGTTCATTTGTGGGTACTTCGGTTAAAATCAACATGGGGACCAAGAACTGAATGTAGACAGCAAGATGTATTACTATATCAAGAATTCTTAAGAGGTGGTAAAATTCTCACGACATTCTTGATATAAAAGATGGTAATACTCCAAAGTAAAGAAGAACAAATGCTGGATAGCAAGGATCTCAAGGTATAACACAAAACATGAACAAGTTTGTGTTGGGGGGAGGCAAGAATGTTGTCGATGATAACACAATTCATCGAGGGGCAAGGATGGTATTTCTCATCCTGAATTTCGACACACAACTTGGAAGAAGTCAAATTGTTGACAATGATCTCGACAAATTTGTCGAGAGGTTTTCAAGAAGATGTAATTGATCGACGATGACATCAAGTCAAAGGAATGATGAAAGCGAAAGGTTATTGGAACCACGGTTAGGACACAAACTCGAAATCAAGTTTGTTGTTCAAGGAGAAGTGATATGACGAGGAAGATCGATTGTAAGATTAGCTCACTGTCGCAATTTGTGCTCCGGGAAGAAGGACCCGGTAGCACAGTTAAAATTTAGCACGATAATGATATAGCCAATCAGGCTAGGAATGACGTGATCGCGTACAAACTCGCAAGTAAAGAAGATTACTAAGAGTTGTTTAATCGCGACGCGGACTCGATTCAGTTATCGATGTCCTTGAGTGTTTAATAACTCGAAGCCCGTGAAAAACTGTAATCAGTGAGAATGTAGCACTTGATGAAGAACTCATAAGAAGTTATGCAGTTCCATGATAATCTCGAGATACCAGGGGGTAATACTCGACGACAGATCAAGGTAGAGGTTGGACTAGGGTATTGCTCTGTAGAAGACAAGTGCTCAAACTTGCACGAGAAATGGAATCAAGGAGAAACATGGTCGGAACCACGTCCACGGATACCAGATGAACTTATAACAAGGGGATAATTATTTTAAGAGAAGCTTCCATGATAAGGTATACATCGTGTCCATGGGCATGAACACAGGGTTCAAGGTCGACTCCCACTTGTTCAACGCATAACCTTTCATTCACCTCTCGTATTTCGAAAATGACATTAGTTGTTGAAAGTTTTTACCTGGTGCAATACCAGATAAGTATGACCCGTGTAACCTTTCGGGTTCACACGGATTAGGGAAGGCGTAGGTTCAACCCATCAGGGCATCTTAGGAACATATACCACAAACTTCGGAGTAAATATTACAAGCTCGAAAGTAGAGCATTGTTCAAAAGCAGATGATACAATTTACCAAAGGCATTATATACCCATGGAAAGGCTATTAATGTTATTCAATATGAAGGACACTGTCGGATAAAATCCAACAAAGGAACCGATGGTCCACAAGGGATCTGATGTGAGCATCGGTACTCAACCAGAGGAAGAAGAATGCAAGGGGATCTGATTATAGAAACAACTGTCTAATTCAAAGTTCAAATGCAAAAGAATCATGATTTCCAAATCAGGGGATCAGGAGCAACGCTCTGATCAAGGATGGATAAGTTAAGTAGGCTCAGGGGTACAATCGATGGCAAATTGATTGGCCGAGATCCAGCTCACGTTTAAAATGACGTCTGAGCTGGAAGGATGAATTCTAGGATCTGATTGAGGATTGCAGCATTCGCAACAAATTGAATCAACGGAGTCAAAATGATAATGACAAGAGATGCCAATAAGATTATAGACTTATGGGATTAACCATAATGCAAGCAAGTAAGAATTTCAAGAGCAATAGGCTACTCAGGATTTCGGAAGTTCAAATAGTATTTTGAAGACTTTTGTGAAATACATGAATCAAATGGGGATGAGCAAATATCCGGTGAGTGCTAGAAATTATCCATAGTGGTATTCATGTGGCAAAGAATAGCAAGGCAGTAAGCTCAAAGGATTCTCGGAGCAACAAAGAGAATTTCGAGGTATCTTGTAATAACAAGATCAATTGGGAAGCATTGTATGAATGGCGAGTATACGTGGTTATCCACAGGGGTTTATCGATGGAAGAGAATTGCAAAAGCGACACCATAAAGTCTCAAGAGAACATCGGAGAGTATCTTCGGATCCTTCTGGTGCAGCAGACGATCATCTGTAATAAGGGGCTCTCCGGGAGAAAGTATTATCGAGAACCTAGAGTCAGAGTTAGTAAAATCGTTTAATCCGAATAGAAGAGATGTCAGAGTCCCAGCGTAAAGGTCGAGGAGTAAAAGATCCTAGTACCACCCAATGGCGACGTGGGCCCGTAAGACACACAGCCATGTTAGTAAAAGTTTTGTAATGTCTAGACTCGACTTCGGCCAAGGAGTGTGGAAAGGGGGATTCCTACAGGCAGTCGGCTCTGATACCAACTTGTGACGCCCCCGATTTGACCGTACACTAATCGTGCACGCAAATGTGTACGATCAAGATCAGGGACTCACGGGAAGATATCACAACACAACTCTAAAACATAAATAAGTCATACAAGCATCATAATACAAGCCAGGGGCCTCGAGGGCTCGAATACAAGTGCTTGATCATAGACGAGTCAGCGGAAGCAACAATATCTGAGTACAGACATAAGTTAAACAAGTTTGCCTTAAGAAGGCTAGCACAAACTGGGATACAGATCGAAAGAGGCGCAGGCCTCCTGCCTGGGATCCTCCTAACTACTCCTGGTCGTCATCAGCGGGCTGCACGTAATAGTAGGCACCTCCAGTGTCGTAGGAGTCGTCGTCGACGGTGGCGTCTGGCTCCTGGACTCCAGCATCTGGTTGCGACAACCAGGTAGAAAGGAAAGGGGGAAAGAGGGAGAGAAGCAACCGTGAGTACTCATCCAAAGTACTCGCAAGCAAGGAGCTACACTACATATGCATGGGTATATGTGTAAAGGGCCATAACAGTGGACTGAACTGTAGAATGCCAGAATAAGAGGGGGATAGCTAGTCCTGTCGAAGACTATGCTTCTGGCAGCCTCCATCTTGCAGCATGTAGAAGAGAGTAGATTGAAGTCCTCCAAGTAGCATCGCCTAGCATAATCCTACCCGGCGATCCCCTCCTCGTCGCCCTGTTAGAGAGCGATCACCGGGTTGTATCTGGCACTTGGAAGGGTGTGTTTTATTAAGTATCCAGTTCTAGTTGTCATAAGGTCAAGGTACAACTCCGGGTCGTCCTTTTACCGAGGGACACGGCTATTCGAATAGATAAACTTCCCTGCAGGGGTGCACCACATAACCCAACACGCTCGATCCCATTTGGCCGGACACACTTTTCTGGGTCATGCTCGGCCTCGGAAGATCAACACGTCGCAGCCCAACCTAGGCTCAACAGAGAGGTCAGCACGCCGGTCTAAACCCTATGCGCAGGGGTCTGGGCCCATCGCCCATTGCACACCTGCACGTTGCGTACGCGGCCGGAAGCAGACCTAGCCCCCTTAATACAAGCGCGAGCTTACGGTCCAATGCGGCACGCGCCACTCAGTCGCTGACGTCAAAAAGAGCTTTAGCTGATACCACGACGTCGAGTGCCCATAACTGTTCCCGCGTAGCTGGTTACTGCGTATAGACCAAATGGCCAAACTCAAATCAAATACTAAGAACTCGTTAAGCGTGTTATTTTGAAGTAACCGCGGACGCCGTCCAGGGCCAGGCCCACCTCTCACCTAGGCGGTCTCAACCTGCCCTGTCGCTCCGCCACAAAGTAACAGTCGGGGGCCGTCAGGAACCCAGGCCCACCTCTACCGGGATGGAGCCACCTGTCCTTTCAGCCCCCTCATCAGAATCCCTTGCGGGTACTCAACGAGCCGACCCGACTTTAGTCACTACAGGTGTCATGTATATAAAGTACATAGTATATACCCGTGATCACCTCCCGAAGTGATCACGGCCTAGTAGTATAGCATGGCAGACGGACAAGAGTGTAGGGCCACTGATGGAACACTAGCATCCTATACTAAGCAGTAGCATAGCAGGTAAGGGTAACAACTGTAGCAACAATGACAGGCTATGCAACAGAATAGGATTAACCAAAAGCAGTAACATGCTACACTACTCTAATGCAAGCAGTATAGAGAAGAATAGGCGATATCTGGTGATCGAGGGGGGGGCTTGCCTGGTTGCTCTGGCAAGAAGGGTTCGTCGTCGATGTAGTCGATCACAGGGGTACCGACATCGGTCTCAGGGTCTACCGGAAAGAAGTAACGAAGGGGGAACACAATAAATAACAGGGCAATCAAAGCATCACAAAGCATAACATGGCAATATGATGTGCCGGGTGTGACCTAACGTATGGCTACACGATAAAGGTGAAGGGGGAATTCAACCGGGAATGTATTCCCGGTTCCGAACCTGTATCAAACAGATGACCGGAGGGGGAATGTTCCATGTTCAGCATGCTAGGGGCACGTGACAGATGAACGGACCGCGTATTCGGATTCGTTGGATTTTTCTGAGCAACTTTCATGTAGAAAGTATTTTCATCCGAGATACGGATTATTTTATATGATTTTCTAAAGATTTAATCATTTTAGGATTTATTTAATCATTTTAAATCAACATTATCCAGAATAGTAAAAGATGACGTCAGCCTTAGATCATGCTGACGCCAGCAGTCAACTGTGCAGTTGACTAGGTCAACTACGTGTGGGTCCCGCATGTCATACACTGCTTAGTTTAATTAGGGTTTAGCTAATTAATTACTGTTTAATTAAATTAACTAATTAATTAGATTAATTTAAACGGGATTAATTAACTTAATTAATTTAGTTAATTAATTAAATAAATAAATTTATTTTTATTATTTTTTTATTTTATTTTTTTTAATTCCCTTTTTTATATACGTTCTGAGGGCGGGGCCCGTATGTCATAGGCCCATAGGGGCCTATCGGGTTCGCGCGCTCGGGTGCGGGTGTGCGCCCGAGCGGGCGTAGCGGGCGACGGGCGCCGTGTGCAAGGGGGTGCGGGCGCATGCCCAAGGGCGCTGGGCGCGCGCGGCGCACGCCGGCGCCGGCGGCCAGGCCAAGGGGGGCGGCGGAGGGACGACTGCGGTGGCGGGCGAGGGGGGCCGCGGTGGTCGAGGTGGTGAAGAAGCTGTGGGGCGGAGGCGGCAGCCCTCGGGCGCGGGCGTGCTCGCCGGGGCCGCGGGGAGGAGGCCGTGGCGTGGGGTGGCCTTCTGCACCGGCGAGGTGGGGCGAGGCAGGCGGCGAGCAGTGGGGTGCGCTCGCTGGGCCGGTGAGGACGACGAGCACGGGGCCAACGGAGAGCGGGCACGGAGGAGGCGAGCAAGGTGAGGCGGGCGGCGTGCACGCGCGAGGGCGCTGCGGGGCAGGGGCGCGGTGGCAGGGGCGCGAGGGCGGGACGGGCGCGGGCGCGCTTGCTGGCGTGGAGCTGCGGGACGAGGGAGCAGCGGGGGAGAGGGCGCGACCACGGCGGAGCGTGCGCGCGTGCGTGCATACGGGGACAGGGGGAGAGGAGGAGAGAAAAGGCGGCGGCTCACGGCGGGGAGTAGGGTCCAGGGCAACGGGGGGCGAGGAGGAGGACGAAGACGACCGGTGACGGGGGAGGCAGACCGGTGGGGAGGAGGAGGAGGCAGGCCGGCGAGGGCGAGGCGGCGTCGGGCGATCCGGGCGGCGGCGTCGGCGGTCTCCTCCTCTCGATCCCGATCCAATCGGGGGAGAGGGGGAGATATTTTCGGGGGGGAGTGTCGGTGGGTGAGTGGGTTTCGGGGTCCAGGGGGGTTAAGGGAGTGGGTGGGCTGGCCGGCTGGGCCTGGTGGGTTGGCCTAGTTGGGTCACGGTCCAGGGGGTTTTCTTCTTTCTTTTTTTTGTTTGTTTTCTCTTTTGTATTTTTTCTTTTTATTTATTTTCTTTTCTGTTTTAAATCATTTGAAATTATCTAGGCATTTTATAAAAATGTGTTTATCACACCATATTTACTTATGCAAAATATGGCACCTCCCGATCATTTTTGTTGTAAATTTTGAAAAACTTTTATTGTTGACATTAATTTGAATTTGAATTTTGAAACGGTTTGACCTAACGGTAGATTAGCAACAGTAACCATGGTGACATGGCATCATTAGCGTGGGATTACTGTAGCTTAGTTACCCGGGCGTTACAGAATGCTGCCTGCTGTATGGAGTACTGAAAGAAAATTGAAACATGGATAGCTAGCATAATTTGGAAGTGTCGTATGCAGGAACAAAAACTGTTGCTTCTGTTCTCCATATTCATACTATGCTAGGATAACTGATTTGGTGCTGCTTTGTTTCTGTGATCACATTGTGGTGCCTGGCACATTTGCCCCATCACTTCGTTACCCCTTTCTCCTGAAATGTTGATTAATTTCCGTTTCGGCTGAGAATGGGGCACTCCTAGGTCAAGAAAATTAGCAAAGGTCATGCCCAATTTTCTTGACCTAGAAGGTGCCCGATTCTCAACCGAAACAAAAATTAATCAACATTTATAGTTTGACCTAGAAGATGCCCAGTTTGAATCAGAAAAATGTGAGAAAACCCATCGATTGAGGCGGACAACTAGTTGTAGATGAGGAAGGGCATTTGAGGCCCCATCGAGTCTATGAAGATGTGATGGGTCCTGATATATTGACTTGTGGATTTATTTTTTATAGACTGCATTTAAGAAATAACTCTAGTAGCCTTTTTTTCCTATTTAGAGCGAACATGGCCCACAACGATGAGGCCGGCAGTTCGGGCAAGGCATTCTGGGAGCTGTCCCAGGAGATGGAGGAAGAACCTCACCGCTATGAGGATGCCGCGGAAGACACCGATCCTGACTACACAACCCCTAGTGGTGTCGGGGATGACACCACTGATGGTGCCGCCGAGGATGCCACCACTGATGATGGCAGCGCACGCACAGATGACAGCCAACCGAAGAGGCAACGGAAGGACCGGCGCCCGAATGTGCTCGGCACCGTCAAGGAGGAATTTACTGAAGTGTCCTCCAGTGGGAATCCAACGGCCCCCAAAGAATTAGTCAGTGGGTACGCGGGACAACTCGGGTGCATTCTCCGGAGCACCGTCTCGATCAACACCGAGAACCTAAGGCATCGTGACCGAGGGAATTGCGCAACCTCCTCTTCACAAAGCTGCACGAACGATACAAGTTCCCCGGTGACTTCGCAAACACATGCCTCTCAGGGAATAAAGTGAACAGTGCCGCCCTCACGAAGATGAGCACGGCCCTGGCTACTTGGAGAGCCGCGGTGAAGAGAAGGATTCTAAGAGGTGATAGTTATGAGAAGATCAAGGAGACAAATCCTTCGATCAGCGAAGCTGACTACCTGGAGTTCAAGATCAAGTGCGAGAGCAACGCATCTGCGGAATCAAGTCAGTGGGGGGGAAGATATGCAGGACTTGAACTTAGGGGTCCACAAACTCGGTCCCGGCGGTTACAGAGTGGCGGAACCTATATGGGACAAGGAGGACGCGGAGCGTGCCGAGCAAGGCCTACCGCCCCTCTTTGATAAATACCATGACAAGCAGACCAGGAACTATGTCAGGGCCCGGTACAAGGTGGCCCCGGTAACAAAGGAGCTTACCACGGATCCGAAGACCAAGGCACTTGAGCTTGTTCTGGTAAGGAATACACCCCCGCGTAATTAGCTCCATATGGTTGCATTCTAATTAATGAAGCCAAATTTCTAAATGGTTCATGTTCCTTCCGCAGGACACTGAAAGCAGTAGCGCGGGGTCGTCTCAGAGCTCCCCTTGGGACACCACTTTAAATAGGGCGTTGAACATAATGAAACACAAGATAAGTTTAGTAAGCCATCGTCAGCTGGTCGTGTGGCCGGCAAAGGCTTGTCCACGAAATGGTCAGAATACTATAACGCTGGGCGAAAGGAGAGAAAGACTAGCTCGGAAAGCCAGGAGCACGAGGTTCAAGAACTCAAGGCACAAGTGGCGCGGATTCCGGAGATAGTCGAAGAGCAAGTGCGAGACCAACTGGGAGCGACGATCACCGCCATTGTGCATACCTTGATTGAGGGGCTGCAGGCGTGGATTCCGGGCGGCCAACAGGGGCCGCCCCCGATTCCCAGCTTCACGGGCAGGAACTTGCACAACGTGCCGGCGGAGGCGGCATTGGTGTCTCCGACGTCGGCGCCGGCATTGGAGCTTAATGCACCCGGGTGTGGGAAGAATAAGCCGGCCGGCACCTCGGCAGGAAGCGGCCCCTCTGTCACTTGCACGCCCGCCGTTGGCGGTGCCTCGACATTAGCCGAGCTCGACACCATCACATTAACTAAGCCTCTCGGCCGATGACTTCATCTCCTTGCCTTTGACTGGGCATCCCTGACGCCCTACATGTTTTCGCAGGGCGCCGCCGACGTTCCATGCACTCTCCTGCACTTCGTGGGCGGCGAGTTGATCGATGTCGCCAAGGCCAGAATCGTTCAACCGGGCAACCGCGTGTTCCACGGTAATCTGATGCCACCCACCATGTATAGGGTTCAACTGGTTCGGGTGCTGCGGGGCTGCGACGACTTGTTACCTCCGTATCGACCCCCTGGGGCCGACGAAGATGATGTGATGACCCTCAGCGCCTGCATAAGCTGGTCCATGCTTTGGCCGAAGAGCCAGATTCGTTTGGGGGCGGGGGACACCACCCCACAGACAACACCGCCAGTCGTGCCGGTGCCAAGCCATGGCAAGACCGCCGCAACGCTACCGCCGTTAGCTGATCCGGACATGCATATGGCACAGGATCCGGACGACGACGACGACGGTACATTTTCCAACGTCAATAAGTACTTCAACGAACATGATGCGTACGGTGACGAATTCTTGGGGCCTCCTTCTCAAGAACCCAACCCTGCAAAAGACGATCGCGATCTAGCTGGTGCCGCGGAGAAACCCAGTTGCAACAGGCGTCGTCTCGCGTTCAGTTCTCAGGAGACGCCTCCAGCTGCCGCCTTCACCGAGCCTCAGATAGCCGAGGTGCGAAATATTATCAGCCCCAACACACTCAAGAAGGTGGTCTGTAACGCCCCGAGACCGACGCTCCAGATGCCTTCCATGTTTTCGTGTTCGCCGTGTGTTTTATTTTTGTTTGTTGCATTCATCATGTCATCATGAGCATTGCATTCTCATGTTTTCATAAAACTTGCACCCGTTGATAGTTGCCGCTTCTTCCTCGTCTCTGTTGACCTTTCTCAAGACCGACTGTTCTTTTGTTGTCCGGCCATTTGAACCTCTCTGCACAGTGCATCGACCCCTCGCCCGTGTCCGAAAACTTCCCCGAACCCGAACTGGACTATCGTTACCGTTGGGTCCGGATCATCCCCAAACATCTATAAAACATCTCCATTTTCTTTATTGGACTCCACAGCCTATTTATTCTCGACCGTTCGATTTTGATCAGAGGGTCCGTTTTGCCTTAAGCTAGTCCACCTAGCTATTTAAACAGCCTAACCCTAGTTTTTAGGAGGCTTGTCCCATCCACCAAATCCCCTCACCCGCCGCCAGCCATCCACCCACTCGCCTCCCACCTTCGGATCCTCCCAGATCCATCCCGGGCCAACCACCATCTCCCCTCAATCCAACCAGCAGCTCCTCCCCATGCCTCCTCTGCTCGATCTCCACCGCAAGCCGCAGCCACGGCCTTTGCTCCCTTTGTCTCCTCTGCCCAAGCCACCACACGGGAGATGCCCGAGCGCTCCTCCTCCTCGCGACCCGCCGCCCCAGCGAACCACACCGCCGACGACCACCTCTAGCAGGACCGTGCTTTTCTTCTCCATCCTCCCCTCTGCTTTCTTCTCGCTCGTCGGCAACGCTTCTCTCTTCTCCCTCTCACATCTCTCACTCTCTGCAACAGGAACGTCATGGATCCCCGTAGCAGACGCTCGCCGTTGCCGCTGCTCGCCCCGCTGTCCAATCACCGGGTCCTGCTTCACCGCCTGTTGTTCCGGGTCCTGCCGGCCTCATCTTCCCCCACCGCCTGCCGGAGTCACCCGAGCGCCGCCGCGCCCAAGCTCCACCGTCCAAGTCCGCCGCCCCGTGCCCATGTCGCCACTGCCATTGACCTGCTTTGTCCGGTGACCTCCGAGCAGCACCACCCGTCGGGTCTGCTCGAGCTCGCCGCCCCTGCGCTTCAAGTCCCTCCCGCCGGAGCCCCAAGTCCAGCGGCACCTCGCCCTGCCTTGCAGCGAGCCCCTGCTCGCGTTGACCACCTGCAGCTCATCACGAGGACCAGCGCCAAGTCGCCCGCGCGAGGCCTCCTCCTTTGCTCCCCTCGCAGCCCAGATCTGCGCCGCTCGGGCCTCCTCCTCTCCAGCTGGGCTTGGCCCAGGGTGAGCAGCACTCGCCCCTCTCCTGTGCACCATTGGGCCAGCCAGATTCGGCCCGTAGTGTTTTTTTCCGCTGCTGCGAATTTGTCTAATTATCCAAAAACTGCATATTTACAGATTGACCCTCCATGTTCATGCATTTAATATCTCACAAACCATGCATCGGATTAAAACAACTTATATATGCAAAATGCTTAGAAGTTCATCTAGTTTCATAATATGCTACTTTATCCATGTTAAAAATGTTTAACTTGCTGTTTGTTGAATTTTGCATAAATGCCATGTTAAAATGCTTTATTTCATAACTAAATAACCGTAGCTCCATTTTAAATAAACTTGATATTTAAATGGGGTAGGAAAATGCATAGATTAACATGTTGCACTTTATTTTCCTGTTTAACAACGATAAAATATGGTTTTAGGCAGAACAGTACCAAATCAAAAATATGCTTATGGGGATTTTCCGGAATTGTTGTTTGTTGTTTCCGGCCTCATTTAAATTGCCTAGATAGGTAGTTTTGTTATGTTTCACCTCTTGCCATGTTTAACAACATTTAATATTGTTGGGTACATAAACGAGAGAGAACTAAATAATTGATGTGGTGTTTCTTCAATATGCAACTTGTTGCATATTGAGCTTCACTTAATTTGTAGTATTGTTTGTGCACTTTGCCATGCCATGCCTCATTAAATCGGACATGCATCATACTTGATTGTGCATCATGTCATGTTTATGTGATGGTTGTTTACTATGTTGTTTGTTTCTTTCCGGGTTGCTTCTCTCGTTAGCTTCGGTTTCGTTCCGGAGTTGTGAGGATTCGTTCGACTACGTCCGCTTGTCTTCTTCATGGACCCGTTCTTCTTCCTAGCGGGATTTCAGGCAAGATGACCATACCCTCGAAATCACTTCTATCTTTGCTCGCTAGTTGTTCGCTCTATTGCTATGTCGCGCTACCTACCACTTGCTATATCATGCCTCCCATATTGCCATGTCAAGCCTCTAACCCACCTTTCCCAGCAAACCGTTGTTTGGCTATGTTACCGCTTTTGCTCAGCCCCTCTTATAGCGTTGTTAGTTGCAGGTGAAGATGAAGTTTGTTCCTTGTTGGAACATGGATATTTTTGGGATATCACAATATCTCTTATTTAATTAATGCATCTATATACTTGGTAAAGGGTGGAAGGCTCGGCCTTATGCCTGGTGTTTTGTTCCACTCTTGCCGCCCTAGTTTCCGTCATACCGGTGTTATGTTCCTTGATTTTGCGTTCCTTACGCGGTTGGGTGATTTATGGGACCCCCTTGACAGTTCTCTTTGAATAAAACTCCTCCAGCAAGGCCCAACCTTGGTTTTACCATTTGCCTACCTAAGCCTTTTTCCCTTGGGTTCTGCAGACACAAGGGTCATCTTTATTTTAACCCCCCGGGCCAGTGCTCCTCTGAGTGTTGGTCCAAACTAGAGCCCTTTGCAGCGCCACCTCGGGGAAACTTGAGGCCTGGTTTTAGTTGTACGGACTGCTCATCCGGTGTGCCCTGAGAACGAGATATGTGCAGCTCCTATCGGGATTTGTCGGCACATTCGGGCGGCTTTGCTGGTCTTGTTTTACCATTGTCGAAATGTCTTGTAAACCGGGATTCCAAGACTGATCGGTTCTTCCCGGGAGAAGGAATATCCTTCGTTGACCGTGAGAGCTTATAATGGGCTAAGTTGGGACACCCCTGCAGGGTATTATCTTTTGAAAGCCATGCCCGCGGTTATGTGGCAGATGGGAATTTGTTAATGTCCGGTTGTAGAGAACTTGACACTTGACTTAATTAAAATGCATCAACCGTGTGTGTAGCCGTGATGGTCTCTTTTCGGTGGAGTCCGGGAAGTGAACACGGTTTTTGGGTTATGTTTGACGTAAGTAGGAGTTCAGGATCACTTCTTGATCATTGCTAGTTGACGACCGTTCCGTTGCTCCTCTTCTCGCTCTTATTTGCGTATGTTAGCCACCATATATGCTTAGTGCTTGCTGCAGCTTCACCTCACTACCCCTTTCCTACCCTTAAGCTTAAATAGTCTTGATCTCGCGGGTGTGAGATTGCTGAGTCCTCGTGACTCACAGATACTTCCAAAACAGTTGCAGGTGTCGACGATACCAGTGCAGTTGATGCAACCGAGCTCAAGTGGGAGTTCGATGAAGAACTTGGCCATTACTGTGTTTCGTTTTCCTGTTGATCAGTAGTGGAGCCTAGTTGGGGACGATCAGGGATCTAGCATTTGGGGTTGTCTTCTTTTCTTTTGGTTTCGTAGTCGGACCTATGTGTGTACTCTGTTTGATGTATGATTTATTTATGTATTGTGTGAAGTGGCGATTGTAAGCCAACTCTTTATCCCATTCTTGTTCATTACATGGGATTGTGAGAAGATGACCCTTCTTGCGACAAAACCACAATGCGGTTATGCATGTAAGTCGTGCCTCGACACGTGGGAGATATAGTCGCATCGTGGGTGTTATAAGTTGGTAATCGGAGCCATCCCCGACTTAGGAGCCCCCTGCTTGATCGAATCGCTGGCGTTGTTGAGTCTAGACCAAAAATGTTTTGAGTCTTAGGATTATACATATCGCAGAGTAGGATTCTTTTTACTCCTCAGTCCCTTCGTCGCTCTGGTGAGGCCTCCTGATGTAGAAGTTTTGACTTTTCTCTCCTCAAATTTCACAAAAAAAAAATTAGGATCACGCGGGTATCTTGGAATCGTTCTGATGGTTTTGTGACGAGAACATTGTTCTTGGTGCCTCCTGACATTTAGGGGTTGTGGCAGTGTCCCGGGGAGTTGAGCTCCGAGGTGTTGTTGTCATTATTTTATCGTTGCAGTTCTGGAATACCTGAGTTTCGCCGACATCGAAAATCTCTTTTATGCAGTTGTTGGTGAGATCACCTCGACGCCACCCAGTACTGGGGCGGGAGTTCGGGAGTATTGCCATAACTCGTATAACGGATGCTTTTCGAAGGTTGAGGTACACGATTTCCGAAGGTTTCTTGGTTATGTGTTGACGGATGGATACAGCTGGATCTAGGTATTGTTAGTTTGGGTGAGATATATTGTGTCCCCTGTATCCCCAACACCAGATTGCATAACCAGAAAGTTTCGGGAGTTTATAAGTGGGAATTCAAGTAGCTCCTAGAATATCTTTCCAACAGACACATGATACGATATGGGATCTATCATATGTTTGTTTCCGGCTTATTCTACAAGCCAAATCCTTTGTTTTGTTTTGGTTTGTGGTATTCGAGCTGCTTTCAAGTCAAGTGTTGAGTCCATACCTTTCCTAAGCGGTGTTCCCATATTTCTATGTGGATGCTAATCCTTCTTGATCATCAAGGTTGTCTTTTCAATTATTTCCAACCGGCATGTTTCTCTTCAAGTGCATCCAGTCATTCCAACATTCGCAAGATCAGTTCTAAGCTTTTTCTCAACGGTGTTCGTTTCATCCGACCCAAGTTGCTTTTGTTTTCCCACCCTCCCACCCTTTTCTTCAAGGACTCATATTTCTTAATCAAGTATCATTTTAATGATGTGAAGTCTCTCCATTTTTTTTCCGTCAATGTTCTTATCCGGTGATTCTCGGGAAGATACTAACGAAGCTTCAAGTGTATCATTCTTCATTCTCGTATTCTTTTCCGGTGGATTCAATTCAAGTTGCACGTGTTGATCTTATCCCCTTCCCCGTTTCAAGTGCTTTCGTATGACGGTGTATCTCTTAATCTTTCACCTCTCGCTATTCATTTGTTCTGGAGTGTTAAAGATATCTTAGAAAATTCAAGCTTCCATTCTTAATCCGTTTAAACTATTTCGAGGTTGTTATCTCATTCAAGCCATTTAATTCAACCGGTGCAATCTCCTTTCCAAGTAATCATTTCAACAGTGTTTCTTTTGAGTGGGCCCTAACCCACAGGTCTTTTCCCAGGATCTTACCTGACTCTTCTAATTTTCCTGGAGCTTCTAAAAATTCTTTTCAAAGTTTGACGTAAGAATGAATTATCATCAGTCAAATGTCTTTCTCCAAGATCTTTCAAATTCTTTTCATCGCTCGTTCAATCTTTCTATTTGTCATTCCGGAGTGCCTCAACAATTCATGGTGGTGTTTCTTATCGTCATTCTCGGATTTTGTAAGACTGAAGAAGAGTTCCTCTTAAATCTTACCCATTCTTCCAAAGATTCATGGTTCTAGCTTCATGCCATCCTGATAATTGTTTTTGATTGTGACAATTATTTTCTTACCACCCGGAGCATTTCATGAGTTCTTTCCATTTTTGTTCCTACGAAGGCCATCATTTCGGGTTTATTCATTCTCAGTTTTCAGCTCTCGCTCTCCAAATCTTACTGGTGCATCGTTCAAATATCCTCTAATCAGTTCATGATCTCTTCGTTCTCATGTATTTAAATCCCCTCAATTATCTTCATTCGTTTTCTAATTCTTCCCGGTGTTTCTTTATCTTTTCTTCGTTCATTTTCAATTCTTACGGTGGTTCGTTCAAGATTTCTCTTCCTTCGTTATCATATCAATTTATTTGTTGTTTCAATCCTACCGGTGGTTCGATGAAGTCCTTCCCAAGTTTGCGCTATATCTATCTTAATCCTTTCTACAAGAATAAGTGGCATGACAAATCCGTTGCTTGTCATCAATTTAAATTGGTGAAGGATATGCATAACATAATTCTTGTTCTTGTTTCATCCAAGTGATTAATTCCTTCTTCCGGAGTTCGTAGTGATATCAATTTCTCAGTTATATGTTGTTCATCTTTCTTTTCCGGAGTTCCAAGTTTTCCGCTTTATCTCATCGCGAAGCTCCATCTAAATCATCGCAAGGCTTCACCTTGTGTTCTCAACTTCTCTTTCTTTTATCATCCTTTTATTACCGGAGTTCTTCATGGAGGCTCTACATGGTGGTTCATCAAGGATTTAATTCATTCTCGAAGTGTTCTTCAAGATTCTTGTTGGAGGAGTTCAAGCATTCTTCATCTTGCATTCCGAAGTGCAATTCTCTCTATCTTATCTTTTGAGATGGTGTTATGTCATTCTTGATAATTTCCCTTCGCGTTTCATGATTCACAAGTTTTCAAGAGTGACATATTTAAATCCATCATTTTCTGTTCGTTCAAGAGATCTTTTCAACCAACCAATCTCTTCGTTGGATTTATCTTGTGTCATGTTTCACCTAAAGCCTTCCCTAAGGAATGTTGCTATTATGGTGCTTATCAATGAGCCAAGTTTTCTCCTATCCTCTCGGCGAGAGAAGTTTTCATCTCTTCGTTGATCTCAAGCAAGCAATTGTTTCCGTTAGTGGCGGGTTGTCACCTCATAATTTTGAGATGTGTTCCATAAGCCCACAACAAGCTTGTTCTTTTCGTTGTTGATTTCCCAAAAACTCCGTTATAACCTTCTTGGAAGGATGCTTTCCAAGCTCATTTGTGGCAGAAGTTGTCATTGTCTTCTCCATTCTTTATCCCAAGGATCTATCTTCTATTATTTATTTCTTCCGGAGGCAATGTGATGTTGCTCTCTTCGCTCATCATCTCGAATTGTGAAGATCGTGTTCTTTTAGTGCTTATCCATTTAACCGGAGTGTTGTGTCATCTCTTCAAGTTCTTTTCATCTTATCAAGTTTTTTTCCTTCTTCTTTCAGTCGGAGTGCTGCCCAAATTATATCAATCTTATTCCTTCTCTATCTAGTTTTAATTGGAGTCTCATCCAAGTGCTTTCATTTTGCCAAGTTCAAATTCTATTCTTTTCATTTCCAACCGGAGCGTTATCGGAATTGATCATTATCGTTCCTTGTACATCTCGTTTCAACTGGAGTGCTTGCATGTACTTCTCGTCCATTGTTCTCGTCATTCATAGCTTTGCAAACTACAAAGTTCACATGGTGTTCCTTGTTTCTCTTTTCTACCGGTGTGCTTTCATATTCCTTTTGATCCGTTAAGCTCTTGTTCCATATTCTTCAACCTACAAAGGTTCTCGCAATGTTCCTTGTTCCTCTTTGATAACGGAGTGTTTTCAATCTCGTTCATCTCCCTTGTATTCTCTCTTTTAGTTTGTTCGATCTCTCAAGGTTCGTGGTTTCACTCGTTTGTCAAAGAAGCAACTTAGTTTTACCTCTTCTCTTCCTCTTCCGTTTCTCTCTGGTGCCATCCTAGATCTCGGGACGAGATCCTCTCATAGTGGTGGAGTGTTGTAACGCCCCGAGACCGACGCTCCAGATGCCTTCCATGTTTTCGTGTTCGTCGTGTGTTTTATTTTTGTTTGTTGCATTCATCATGTCATCATGAGCATTGCATTCTCATGTTTTCATAAAACTTGCACCCTTGATAGTCGCCACTTCTTCCTCGTCTCTGTTGACCTTTCTCAAGACCGACTGTTCTTTTGTTGTCCGGCCATTTGAACCTCTCTGCACAGTGCATCGACCCCTCGCCCGTGTCCGAAAACTTCCCCGAACCCGAACCGGACTATCGTTACCGTTGGGTCCGGATCATCCCCAAACATCTATAAAACATCTCCGTTTTCTTTACTGGACTCCACAGCCTATTTATTCTCGACCGTTCGATTTTGATCGGAGGGTCCGTTTTGCCTTAAGCTAGTCCACCTAGCTATTTAAACAGCCTAACCCTAGTTTTTAGGAGGCTTGTCCCATCCACCAAATCCCCTCACCCGCCGCCAGCCATCCACCCACTCGCCTCCCACCTTGGGATCCTCCCAGATCCATCCCGGGCCAACCACCATCTCCCCTCGATCCAACCAGCAGCTCCTCCCCATGCCTCCTCTGCTCGATCTCCACCGCAAGCCGCAGCCACGGCCTTTGCTCCCTTTGTCTCCTCTGCCCAAGCCACCGCACGGGAGATGCCCGAGCGCTCCTCCTCCTCGCGACCCGCCGCCCCGGCGAACCACACCGCCGACGACCACCTCTAGCAGGACCGTGCTTTTCTTCTCCATCCTCCCCTCTGCTTTCTTCTCGCTCGCCGGCAACGCTTCTCTCTTCTCCCTCTCACATCTCTCGCTCTCTGCAACAGGAACGTCATGGAGCCCTGCAGCAGACGCTCGCCGTTGCCGCTGCTCGCCCCGCTGTCCAATCGCCGGGTCCTGTTTCACCGCCTGTTGTTCCGGGTCCTGCCGGCCTCATCTTCCCCCACCGCCTGCCGGAGTCACCCGAGCGCCGCCACGCCCAAGTTCCGCTGTCCAAGTCCGCCGTCCCGTGCCCATGTCGCCACTACCGTTGACCTGCTCTGTCCGGTGACCTCCGAGCAGCACACCCGTCGGGTCTGCTCGAGCTTGCCGCCCCTGCGCTTCAAGTCCCTCCCGCCGGAGCCCCAAGTCCAGCGCCGCCTTGCCCTGCCTTGTAGCGAGCCCCTGCTCGCGTTGACCGCCTGCAGCTCGTCTCGAGGACCAGCGCCAAGTCGCCCGCGCGAGGCCTCCTCCTCTGCTCCCGTCGTAGCCCAGATCTGCGCCGCTCGGGCCTCCTCTTCTCCAGCTGGGCTTGGCCCAGGGTGAGCAGCACCCGCCCCTCTCCTGTGCACCATTGGGCCAGCCAGATTCGGCCCGTAGTGTTTTTTTCCGCTGCTGCGAATTTGTCTAATTATCCAAAAACTGCATATTTACAGATTGACCCTCCATGTTCATGCATTTAATATCTCACAAACCATGCATCGGATTAAAACAACTTATATATGCAAAATGCTTAGAATTTCATCTAGTTTCATAATATGCTACTTTCATCCATGTTAAAAATGTTTAACTTGCTGTTTGTTTAATTTTGCATAAATGCCATGTTAAAATGCTTTATTTCATAACTAAATAACCGTAGCTCCATTTTAAATAAACTTGATATGTAAATGGGGTAGGAAAATGCATAGATTAACATGTTGCACTTTATTTTTCCTGTTTAACTACAATAAAATATGGTTTTAGGCAGAACAATACCAAATCAAAAATATGCTTATGGGGATTTTCCGGAATTGTTGTTTGTTGTTTCCGGCCTCATTTAAATTGCCTAGATAGGTAGTTTTGTTATGTTTCACCTCTTGCCATGTTTAACAACATTTAATATTGTTGGGTACATAAATGAGAGAGAACTAAATAATTGATGTGGTGTTTCTTCAATATGCAACTTGTTGCATATTGAGCTTCACTTAATTTGTAGTATTGTTTGTGCACTTTGCCATGCCATGCCTCATTAAATCGGACATGCATCATACTTGATTGTGCATCATGTCATGTTTATGTGATGGTTGTTTACTATGTTGTTTGTTTCTTTCCGGGTTGCTTCTCTCGTTAGCTTCGGTTTCGTTCCGGAGTTGTGAGGATTCGTTCGACTACGTCCTCTTGTCTTCTTCATGGACCCGTTCTTCTTCCTAGCGGGATTTCAGGCAAGATGACCATACCCTCGAAATCACTTCTATCTTTGCTTGCTAGTTGTTCGCTCTATTGCTATGTCGCGCTACCTACCACTTGCTATATCATGCCTCCCATATTGCCATGTCAAGCCTCTAACCCACCTTTCCTAGCAAACCGTTGTTTGGCTATGTTACCGCTTTTGCTCAGCCCCTCTTATAGCGTTGTTAGTTGCAGGTGAAGATGAAGTTTGTTCCTTGTTGGAACATGGATATTTTTGGGATATCACAATATCTCTTATTTAATTAATGCATCTATATACTTGGTAAAGGGTGGAAGGCTCGGCCTTATGCCTGGTGTTTTGTTCCACTCTTGCCGCCCTAGTTTCCGTCATACCGGTGTTATGTTCCTTGATTTTGCGTTCCTTACGCGGTTGGGTGATTTATGGGACCCCCTTGACAGTTCTCTTTGAATAAAACTCCTCCAGCAAGGCCCAACCTTGGTTTTACCATTTGCCTACCTAAGCCTTTTTCCCTTGGGTTCTGCAGACACAAGGGTCATCTTTATTTTAACCCCCCGGGCCAGTGCTCCTCTGAGTGTTGGTCCAAACTAGAGCCCTTTGCAGCGCCACCTCGGGGAAACTTGAGGCCTGGTTTTAGTTGTACGGACTGCTCATCCGGTGTGCCCTGAGAACGAGATATGTGCAGCTCCTATCGGGATTTGTCGGCACATTCGGGCGGCTTTGCTGGTCTTGTTTTACCATTGTCGAAATGTCTTGTAAACCGGGATTCCAAGACTGATCGGTTCTTCCCGGGAGAAGGAATATCCTTCGTTGACCGTGAGAGCTTATAATGGGCTAAGTTGGGACACCCCTGCAGGGTATTATCTTTCGAAAGTCGTGCCCGCGGTTATGTGGCAGATGGGAATTTGTTAATGTCCGGTTGTAGAGAACTTGACACTTGACTTAATTAAAATGCATCAACCGCGTGTGTAGCCATGATGGTCTCTTTTCGGCGGAGTCCGGGAAGTGAACACGGTTTTTGGGTTATGTTTGACGTAAGTAGGAGTTCAGGATCACTTCTTGATCATTGCTAGTTGACGACCGTTCCGTTGCTACTCTTCTCGCTCTTATTTGCGTATGTTAGCCACCATATATGCTTAGTGCTTGCTGCAGCTTCACCTCACTACCCCTTTCCTACCCTTAAGCTTAAATAGTCTTGATCTCGTGGGTGTGAGATTGCTGAGTCCTCGTGACTCACAGATACTTCCAAAACAGTTGCAGGTGTCGACGATACCAGTGCAGTTGATGCAATCGAGCTCAAGTGGGAGTTCGATGAAGAACTTGGCCATTACTGTATTCCGTTTTCCTGTTGATCAGTAGTGGAGCCCAGTTGGGGACGATCAGGGATCTAGCATTTGGGGTTGTCTTCTTTTCTTTTGGTTCCGTAGTCGGACCTATGTGTGTACTCTGATTGATGTATGATTTATTTATGTATTGTGTGAAGTGGCGATTGTAAGCCAACTCTTTATCCCATTCTTGTTCATTACATGGGATTGTGTGAAGATGACCCTTCTTGCGACAAAACTACAATGCGGTTATGCCTCTAAGTCATGCCTCGACACGTGGGAGATATAGCCGCATCGTGGGTGTTACATGGTCTCTGAGCAGAACTCGATCCCATTACAACAGAAGAAGCAGAAGGGACGGAAAATAAAAAATAACAAGGGTGCGAGCCAGCCGGCACCGAGTACGATCCATGCTCAGGACGGGCCACCTTCACCTAAGGATATCTCGAGGAGGGTGAATGTGACGGGTAGGCCGATGCTACCGACTAATCTGCTCAATGCTGCAACCGGTGCTATGCGGAGTCTGCATGACAGTGTTCTTTCTTTGGAGAAGCGGCGTCTCTCCGAGAATGATGTGGCATACCCGGTTTTCGTGGCCAAGGTGCCAGAGGGCAAGGCTTTGTCGATAGCAACATCGGGCGTATGTTCGTCCTGTGGTTTGATGACATCTTCGCTATGTTTAACCTTCTTCCGCTGCACTACACCTTCATTCGGCTATTTTCGCTCAGTATGGAGATGCGGATCATCAGAGACAAGACCCCGGACATCATGATAGTCGACCCCTTCTACATGCGTGCCAAGATCTTGGGCAGCGCTGGGGACCGGCAAGTCGCGAGTTCATACCTCGAAGGCGTCATTCTGGCGAACCCAGATAAGGATAACTTCCTCGTGCCTTACTTTCCCGAGTAAGTCATCCCCTCACCGCCCCGTAACATATGATTTCTTAGATTTCGATCGTTCTTTTTTTCTAAAATTCCGTGTTTTGTGCAGTGACACACATTGCACACTCATCCTCTTAAGCCCGAAATATCCCGTGGCCACGTATTTCGACTCGGACCGTCAGTCGAAGAAAGACTACACAAATATCAAGAAAGTTCTTGATGATGCTCTCCCCGGCTACGCCAAATCTGGAGGCACCTTCAGGAGGCCAATTTGTAGGTACGGCAAGCACGTGTTCACCCACGTAACGACGTTCCCCTGCGTCAAGCAGCCGCCTGGCGGTCAGAAGGATGCCTACTACGCCCTACATCACATGCGGGCGATCGTACGGGACCATAATCACCTTCTGCTACCAACTAATCTCAAAGATTGGGCCGCACGCTTGTCGGCAATCCAGGACGCGGACATCAGACAAGAATTCTTTCGCATCCAGTCGGAGTTTGCGGAAATCATCCATCAAGGTGTCCTTCGTACCTCGGGGCAGTTCTACCTCAAATATCAACCGTCCAACAGTGAAATAGAAACAACGCTACAAATGCAGGCTGACAACGATCGCGATTTCATGACCATCACGAAAGACGGTGGCTTCATCCACGCTCCGGTCCCTGAGTCGAGTCAAAAGTAATGATGCTATGTAGTTCTGAAATATCGATTAGCTCATGTTGTAATTAAACTTTAATGAACTTGTATGTCTCTTTAGTTTGGATAGTCATTCAACTTATATGCAATTGATGCTATTTATTAGTAGGACCATGAATCGTGCTATTAATGTGTTGCTTTCCTCTTCCGATCCTTTTGTTGCATACTTATATATTGCTTATATATTGTTTGTGAATTGCTACTAACGTTTTGTTTGTCTAGTGCATAGAGATGCCGTCGTATGTCGTGTACAAGGGTAAGATTCCCGGAGTCTACGACGACTGGGAGGAGTGTCGGAGACAGGTTCACCGTTTCAGCGGTAACAATTACAAAGGGTACACCACTAGGGCGGAGGCGGAAGCTAGATACGCGCGCTATCTAGCGGGAGAGAGGAGGGAGCGGAGGAGGAACCGGATGAAGACCAGTTTCATCGCGATAATGCTCATCGTGACCGCAGCTCTCTTCTATGTGATGGTAGTTTAGATGATCGATATCGACTTTGTAATGTGACGACAAACTCGGCTAATATATATGATGAACTTTGCTAATGTCTCGAGACCTAAACTTGGCTAATGTTTGAACTTTGTTCGCTATTTCGAATTTGGAGACTAATATGATGAATTCTATTGTGTGATGTTTATATTTTGTGTTGTGTAATGTGTATTTTGTAACCTGTGCAAATACCAGATATTTTGTAACCTGTGCAAATACCAGAAAAGCAAAAAATAATAATTCCTAATATTCATAGTAGTGGCGCATTATGGGGCATAGTAATGGCGCACTTGGGGGCATACGTGAAGGTAAATATGGCCCCCTAGGAGGCATAGTATGTTGGGGATCGTTGCAGAAATTAAAATTTTTCTACGCATCACCAAGATCACCTATGGAGCTTACTAGCAACGAGAGGGGAGTGCATCTTCATACCTTTGAAGATCACGATGCGGAAGCGTTGCAAGAACGCGGTCGGTGGAGTTGTACACGAAGCGATTCAGATCGCGGCCGAATCCGATCTAAGCACCAAACAACGGTGCCTCCGCGTTCAACACACGTGCAGCCCGGTGACGTCTCCCGCGCCTTGATCCAGCAAGGAGAGAGGGAGAGGTTGGGGAAGACTCCGTCCAGCAGCAGCACGACGGCGTGGTGGTGGTGGAGGAGCGTGGCACTCCAGTAGGGCTTCGCCAAGCACTGCGAGAGACGAGGAGGGAGAGGGGTAGGGCTGCGCCAAGAGAGAGGGAGACTCGTGTCTCTGGCAGCCCCCAAACCCCCACTATATATAGGGGAAGGGGAGGGGGTCGGCCCCCTAGATCCATCTAGGGGGGGGGCGGGGCGGCGGCCCCTCGGGGGGAGGGGGCAGCGTCCCCCTTAGGGTTTCCAACTAGGGGGCGCCCGCCCCGCCGGGGGGCAGCGGCCCCCTAGGGTTTCCAGCCCTAGGCGCCTTGGGCCCTTGGGGGCGCACCAGCCCACTAAGGGGCTGGTTCCCACCCAACTACAGCCCATTAGGTCCTTCGGGGCAGGTGGACCCCCGGAACCCCTTCGGTGGTCCCGGTACAATACCGATAAACCCCGAAACCTTTCCGGTGACTGAAACTGGACTTCCCATATATAAATCTTCACCTCCGGACCATTCCGGAACTCCTCGTGACGTCCGGGATCTCATCCGGGACCCCGAACAACATTCGGTAACCACGTACATCTATTCCCTAAAACCCTAGCGTCATCGAACCTTAAGTGTGTAGACCCTACGGGTTCGGGAACTATGCAGACATGACTGAGACATCTCTCCGGCCAATAACCAACAGCGGGATCTGGATATCCATGTTGGCTCCCACATGTTCCACGATGATCTCATCGGATGAACCACGATGTCAAGGATTCAATCAATCCCGTATACGATTCCCTTTGTCTACCGGTATAACACTTGCCCGAGATTCAATCGTCGGTATACCGATACCTTGTTCAATATCGTTACAGCAAGAGTCTTTACTCGTTCCGTGACACATCATCCCGTGACCAACCCCTTAGTCACATTGAGCTCATTACGATGATGTCTTACCGAGTGGGCCCAGAGATACCTCTCCATCATACGGAGTGACAAATCCCAGTCTCGATTCGTGCCAACCCAACAGATACTTTCGGGGATACCCGTAGTGTACCTTTATAGCCACCCAGTTACGTTGTGACGTTTGGCACACCCAAAGTACCCTTACGGTATCCGGGAGTTGCACAATCTCATGGTCTAAGGAAAAGATACTTGACATTAGCAAAGCTTTAGTAGACGAACTACACGATCTTGTGCTATGCTTAGGATTGGGTCTTGTCCATCACATCATTATCCTAATGATGTGATCCTGTTATCAATGACATCCTATGTCCATGGTTAGGAAACAGTAACCATCTATTGATCAATGTGCTAGTCAACTAGAGGCTCACTAGGGACATGTTGTGGTCTATGTATTCACACATGTATTACGATTTCCGGATAACACAATTATAGCATGAACAATAGACAGTTATCATGAACAAGGAAATATAATAATAACCATTTTATTATTACCTCTAGGGCATATTTCTAATAGTATCCCACTTGCACTAGAGTCAATAACCTAGTTACATTGTGATGAATCGAACACCCATAGAGTTCTGGTGTTGATCATGCTTTGCACGTGGAAGAGGTTTAGTCAACGGATCTGCGACATTCAGGTCCGTATGCACTTTACAAATCTCTATGTCTCCATCTTGAACATTTTCACGAATGGAGTTGAAGCGACGCTTGGTATGCCTGGTCTTCTTGTGAAACCTGGGCTCCTTGGCAAGGGCAATAGCTCCACTGTTGTCACAGAAGAGAGTCATCGGGCCCGACGCATTGGGAATAACTCCTAGGTCGGTAATGAACTCCTTCATCCAGATTGCTTCATGTGCTGCCTCCGAGGCTGCCATGTACTCCGCTTCACATGTAGATCCCGCCACGACGCTTTGCTTGCAACTGCACCAGCTGACTCCCCCACCATTCAAAATATACACGTATCCGGTTTGTGACTTAGAGTCATCCAGATCTGTGTCGAAGCTAGCATCGACGTAACCCTTTACGAAGAGCTCTTCGTCACCTCCATAAACAAGAAACATATCCTTAGTCCTTTTCAGGTACTTCAGGATGTTCTTGACCGCTGTCCAGTGTTCCATGCCAGGATTACTTTGGTACCTTCCTACCAAACTTACGGCAAGGTTTACATCAGGTATGGTACACAGCATGGCATACATAATAGACCCTATGGCCGAGGCATAGGGGACGACACTCATCTTTTCTCTATCTTCTGCCGTGGTCGGGCATTGAGCCGTGCTCAATTTCACACCTTGCAATACAGGCAAGAACCCCTTCTTGGACTGATCCATATTGAACTTCTTCAATATCTTGTCAAGGTATGTGCTTTGTGAAAGACCTATGAGGCGTCTCGATCTATCTCTATAGATCTTGATGCCTAATATGTAAGCAGCTTCTCCAAGGTCCTTCATTGAAAAACACTTATTCAAGTAGGCCTTTATGCTTTCCAAGAATTCTATATCATTTCCCATCAATAGTATGTCATCCACATATAATATGAGAAATGCTACAGAGCTCCCACTCACTTTCTTGTAAACACAGGCTTCTCCATAAGTCTGTGTAAACCCAAACGCTTTGATCATCTCATCAAAGCGAATGTTCCAACTCCGAGATGCCTGCACCAGCCCATAGATTGAGCGCTGGAGCTTGCATACCTTGTCAGCATTCTTAGGATCGACAAAACCTTCCGGCTGCATCATATACAATTCTTCCTTAAGGAAGCCGTTAAGGAATGCCGTTTTGACGTCCATTTGCCATATTTCATAATCGTAGAATGCGGCAATTGCTAACATGATTCAGACGGACTTCAGCTTCGCTACGGGTGAGAAGGTCTCATCGTAGTCAACTCCTCGAACTTGTCGATAACCCTTAGCGACGAGTCGAGCTTTATAGATGGTAACATTCCCATCCGCGTCCGTCTTCTTCTTAAAGATCCATTTATTTTCTATCGCTCGCCGATCATCGGGCAAGTCTGTCAAAGTCCATACTTTGTTTTCATACATGGATCCTATCTCGGATTGCATGGCTTCAAGCCATTTGTTGGAATCTGGGCCTGCCATTGCTTCTTCATAGTTTGAAGGTTCATCGTTGTCCAACAACATGATTTCCAGGACAGGGTTTCCGTACCACTTTGGTGCGGAACGTGTCCTTGTGGACCTACGAAGTTCAGTGGTAACTTGATCATGATCGTCATCATTAACTTCCTCTCTAGTCGGTGCAGGCACCACAGAAACATTTTCTTGTGCCGCGCTACTTTCTGGTTCGAGAGGGGTCATCTCATCAAGTTCCACTTTCCTCCCACTTACTTCTTTCAATAGAAACTCTTTCTCTAGAAAGGACCCGTTCTTGGCAACGAAGATCTTGCCTTCGGATCTGAGGTAGAAGGTATACCCAATTGTTTCCTTAGGGTATCCTATGAAGACGCATTTTTCCAACTTGGGTTCAAGCTTTTCAGGTTGAAGTTTCTTGACATAAGCATCGCATCCCCAAACTTTAAGAAATGACAGCTTAGGTTTCTTTCCAAACCATAATTCATACGGTGTCGTCTCAACGGATTTCGACGGAGCCCTATTTAAAGTGAATGCGGCAGTCTCTAAAGCATAACCCCAAAATGATAGCGGTAGATCGGTAAGAGACATCATAGATCGCACCATATCCAATAGAGTGCGATTACGACATTCAGACACACCATTACGCTGAGGTGTTCCAGGCGGCATGAGTTGTGAAACAATTCCACATTTCCTTAAGTGTGTGCCAAATTCGTGACTCAAATATTCCCCTCCACGATCTGATCGTAAGAACTTTATTTTCCTGTCACGTTGATTCTCAACCTCACTCTGAAATTCCTTGAACTTTTCAAAGGTCTCAGACTTGTGTTTCATTAAGTAGACATACCCATATCTACTCAAGTCATCAGTGAGGGTGAGAACATAACGATAGCCACCGCGAGCCTCAACGCTCATTGGACCGCACACATCAGTATGTATGATTTCCAATAAGTTGGTTGCTCGCTCCATTGTTCCGGAGAACGGAGTCTTGGTCATTTTGCCCATGAGGCATGGTTCGCACGTGTCAAATGATTCATAATCAAGAGACTCCAAAAGTCCATCTGCATGGAGTTTCTTCATGCGTTTGACACCAATGTGACCAAGGCGGCAGTGCCACAAGTATGTGGGACTATCATTATCAACCTTACATTTCTTGGCATTCACACTATGAATATGTGTAACATCACGTTCGAGATTCATTAAGAATAAACCATTGACCAGCGGGGCATGACCATAAAACATGTCTCTCATATAAATAGAACAACCATTATTCTCGGATTTAAATGAGTAGCCATCTCGCATCAAACGAGATCCAGATACAATGTTCATGCTCAAAGCTGGCACTAAATAACAATTTTTGAGGTTTAAAACTAATCCCGTAGGTAAATGTAGAGGTAGCGTGCCGACGGCGATCACATCGACCTTGGAACCATTCCCGACGCGCATCATCACCTCGTCCTTCGCCAGTCTCCACTTATTCCGCAGCTCCTGTTTTGAGTTACAAATATGAGCAACCGCACCGGTATCAAATACCCAGGAGCTACTACGAGCGCTGGTTAGGTACACATCAATAACATGTATATCACATATACCTTTGGTATTGCCGACCTTCTTATCCGCTAAGTACTTGGGGCAGTTCCGCTTCCAGTGACCGTTTCCCTTGAAGTAAAAGCACTCAATCTCAGGCTTGGGTCCATGCTTTGGCTTCTTCCCGGCAACTGGCTTACCGGGCGCGGCAACTCCCTTGCTGTCCTTCTTGAAGTTCTTCTTACCCTTGCCTTTCTTGAACTTAGTGGTTTTATTCACCATCAACACTTGATGTTCCTTCTTGATCTCCACCTCCGCTAATTTCAGCATTGAATATACCTCAGGAATGGTCTTTTCCATCCCCTGCATATTGAAGTTCATCACAAAGCTCTTGTAGCTAGGTGGGAGCGACTGAAGGATTCTGTCAACGACCGCATCATCCGGGAGATTAACTCCCAACTGAGATAAGCGGTTGTGCAACCCAGACATTTTGAGTGTGTGCTCGCTGACAGAACTAGTCTCCTCCATCTTACAACTGTAGAACTTGTCGGAGACTTCATATCTCTCGACCCGGGCATGAGCTTGGAAAACCATTTTCAGCTCTTGGAACATCTCATATGCTCCGTGCTGCTCAAAACACTTTTGGAGCCCCAGTTCTAAGCTGTAAAGCATGCCGCACTGAACCAGGGAGTAATCATCACTACGCGACTGCCAGGCGTTCATAACGTCTTGAGTTGTTGGGAAAACAAGTGCATCACCTAGCGGTGCTTCAAGGACATATGCTTTCTTGGCAGCTATGAGGATAATCCTCAGGTTACGGACCCAGTCCGTGTAGTTGCTACCATCGTCTTTCAGCTTGGTTTTCTCTAGGAACGCGTTGAAGTTGAGGGCAACATTAGCGTGGGCCATTTGATCTACAAGACATATTGCAAAGTTTTAGACTATGTTCATGATAATTAAGTTCATCTAATCAAATTATTTAATGAACTCCCACTCAGATAGACATCCCTTTAGCCATCTAAGTGATACATGATCCGAGTCAACTAGGCCGTGTCCGATCATCACGTGAGACGGACTAGTCATCATCGGTGAACATCTTCATGTTGATCATATCTTCTATATGACTCATGTTCGACCTTTCGGTCTTCCATGTTCCGAGGCCATGTCTGTACATGCTAGGCTCGTCAAGTCAACCTAAGTGTATTGCGTGTGTAAATCTGGCTTACACCCGTTGTATGTGAACGTTAGAACCTATCACACCCGATCATCATGTGGTGCTTCGGAACAACGGACCTTAGCAACGGTGCACAGTTAGAGGGAACACAATTCTTGATATTTTAATGAGGGATCATCTTATTTATGCTACCGTCGTTCTAAGCAAATAAGATGTAAAAACATGATAAACATCACATGCAATCAAATAGTGACATGATATGGCCAATATCATTTTGCTCCTTTTGATCTCCATCTTCGGGGCGCCATGATCATCATCGTCATCGGCATGACACCATGATCTCCATCATCGTGTCTTCATGAAGTTGTCTCGTCAACTATTACTTCTACTACTATGGCTAACAGTTTAGCAATAAAGTAAAGTAATTACATGACATTTATGTTGACACACAGGTCATAAATAAATTAAGACAACTCCTATGGCTCCTGCCGGTTGTCATACTCATCAACATGCAAGTCGTGATTCCTATTACAAGAACATGATCAATCTCATACATCACATATATCATTCATCACATCCTTTTGGCCATATCACATCACACGACATATGCTGCAAAAACAAGTTAGCCGTCCTCTAATTGTTGTTGCAAATTTTTACGTGGCTGCTATAGGTTTCTTAGCAAGAACGTTTCTTACCTACGCCAAAACCACAACGTGATATGCCAATTTCTATTTACCCTTCATAAGGACCCTTTTCATCGAATCCGATTCGACTAAAGTGGGAGAGACAGACACCCGCTAGCCACCTTATGCAACTAGTGCATGTCAGTCGGTTGAACCTGTCTCACGTAAGCGTACGTGTAAGGTCGGTCCGGGCCGCTTCATCCCACGATGCCGCCGAATCAAGATAAGACTAGTAACGGCAAGTAAATTGACAAAATCAATGCCCACAACAACTTGTGTTCTACTCGTGCATAGAAACTACGCATAGACCTAGCTCATGATGCCACTGTTGGGGATCATTGCAGAAATTAAAAAATTTCTACGCATCACCAAGATCAATCTATGGAGCTTACTAGCAACGAGAGGGGAGTGCATCTTCATACCTTTGAAGATCGAGATGCAGAAGCGTTGCAAGAACGCGGTCGGTGGAGTCATACACGAAGCGATTCAGATCGCGGCCGAATCCGATCTAAGCACCGAACAACGATGCCTCCACGTTCGACACACGTGCAGCCCGGTGACGTCTCCCGCGCCTTGATCCAGCAAGGAGAGAGGGAGAGGTTGGGGAAGACTCCGTCCAGTAGCAGCACGACGGCGTGGTGGTGGAGGAGCGTGGCACTCCAGCAGGGCTTCGCCAAGCACTGCGAGAGACGAGGAGGGAGAGGGGTAGGGCTGCGCCAAGAGAGAGGGAGACTCGTGTCTCTGGTAGCCCCAAAACCCCCACTATATATAGGGAAAGGGGAGGGGGCCGGTCCCCTAGATCCATCTAGAGGGGGGGTGGCGGCCCCTCGGGGGGGGGCAGCGGCCCCCTTAGGGTTTCCAACTAGGGGGGGCGCCCGCCCCGCCGGGGGGCAGCGGCCCCCTAGGGTTTCCAACCCTAGGCGCCTTGGGCCCTTGGGGGGGGTGCACCAGCCCACTAAGGGGCTGGTTCCCACCCAACTACAGCCCATTAGGTCCTTCAGGGCAGGTGGACCCTCCCGGTGGACCCCCGGAACCCCTTCGGTGGTCCCGGTACAATACCGATAAACCCCAAAACCTTTCCGGTGACTGAAACTAGACTTCCCATATATAAATCATCACCTCCGGACCATTCCAGAACTCCTCGTGACGTCTGGGATCTCATCCGGGACTCCGAACAACATTCGGTAACCATGTACATCTATTCCCTAAAACCCTAGCGTCATCGAACCTTAAGTGTGTAGACCCTACGGGTTCGGGAACTATGCAGACATGACCGAGACATCTCTCCGGCCAATAACCAACAGCGGGATCTGGATACCCATGTTGGCTCCCACATGTTCCACGATGATCTCATCGGATGAACCACGATGTCAAGGATTCAATCAATCCCGTATACGATTCCCTTTGTCTACCGGTATGGCACTTGCCCGAGATTCGATCGTTGGTATACCGATACCTTGTTCAATCCCGTTACGGCAAGTCTCTTTACTCATTCTGTAACACATCATCCCGTGACCAACCCCTTAGTCACATTGAGCTCATTACGATGATGTCTTACCGAGTGGGCCCAGAGATACCTCTTCATCATACGGAGTGACAAATCTCAGTCTCGATTCGTGCCAACCCAACAGATACTTTTGAGGATACTCGTAGTGTACCTTTATAGCCACCCAGTTACGTTGTGACGTTTGGCACACCCAAAGTACCCTTACGGTATCCGGGAGTTGCACAATCTCATGGTCTAAGGAAAAGATACTTGACATTAGAAAAGCTTTAGCAGACGAACTACACGATCTTGTGCTATGCTTAGGATTGGGTCTTGTCCATCACATCATTATCCTAATGATGTGATCCCGTTATCAATGACATCCTATGTCCATGGTTAGGAAACCGTAACCATCTATTGATCAACGTGCTAGTCAACTAGAGGCTCACTAGGGACATGTTGTGGTCTATGTATTCACACATGTATTACGATTTTCGGATAACACAATTATAGCATGAACAATAGACAATTATCATGAACAAGGAAATATAATAATAACCATTTTATTATTGCCTCTAGGGCATATTTCCAACATAGTAATGGCGCACCGTTGGACATAGTAATGGCGCACTACCAGGTGCGCCATTATTATCTGATATACTAATGGCGCACCAGAGGTGTGCCATTAGTATTTGTTACTAGTGGCGTGGTAATAGTGGCGCACCTATAGTGCGCCATTAATGGCCAAAATAGGTGTGCCACTAACATGCCTTTTTCTAGTAGTGACTTTCCGCGCCCACTTTCTTTGGCAACAACACAATTAGTGCACAGTTTAGTTTAGAGAATCATCGTCCATCTCCCATGAAGAGTTTGATGAGAGCCGCCATGATGTCATTTTTTATAATGCCCCACGCCCTCTGAAAGAAGGCGCCGATGTATCCATCAGAACCTGGAGCTCGATCTGGATGTAACTCTTTAATTACTGACCACACTTCCTCTTTAGTGAAGATAGCCTCGATGCCCTGTAGATCTATCTGTTGCATGCCCAACTACTCCAGATACAGGGTGTGCTCTCTAGCGCGGGCCGTCCCAATGATGAAGTAGAAGGAGTCAGAAAAGACCTCCTCCATCCTCTCCTGATCTGTCACTATCTCTTCACCATGCTTAATATGTGGGATGAATTTTTTTGCTCTCCGCCCAGCAAATGCTTGAAAGAATTTAGTGTTCGCATCTCCTTCCTTAAGCCATCTGAAGTGTGACCTCTGTCTATCAATGATACGCAAGCCCAAGAAGTGCCAGTTTCAAGGTGCGCCTCAACCACCCTTCTAGTTTCGTAAGTTGTCTCACGTCTGAAGCCTTATCCAATATGAAAATGATCCATGTGGCATGGCCATTTGCAGCTTGATATTGCTGTTTTTGTGTTGTCCTAGTGTTTCTCATCAGCGTGTCCAGCCTCTTAAACGGGTCAGTGATGCGGTCATCACATACCCATGCATCACGAACGGCCTCTTCGAACCCCTCCAATCTAGTCCAAAACAGCTCGAACCGGAACCTTTTTCTATGCATGAATGAAGCATTAGTGGTGAGATGTAGCAGAGAATGATCCGAAACTCCGGATGAAAGGGCTTGGAGAAGACTCTCACTATGCTTCAAATCCCAATCCATGAAAAACTATAATGCGATCAATCTTGGTCAAGGTAGCCAGCTCCTCTTCATTAGACCAAGTGAACCTTCTCCCATAACATAGACTTTAGATATGCAATACTTAGAGCAATGTGATTTAGCAAAACTGTTTAAAAAAAAACCCAAACAGCCGAGCCGAGCCGAGCCGAGCCGTAGTTTCTGCTGTTCCGTCTCGTGCCGCCTCCTCCTTCCTCCCTCCTTTCTTCCTTCTCTCTCTCTCCTCTCCTTCCGCTTCCTTCTCCGCCACCTCAAACACCAAAAAATTAGCAGCGACCCCAAAAAACCAGAGATCTTTTCGCACCAAAAAATTTGAGGAAAAAAATACGAGGGCGAAACCCTAGCGAGGGGCGAATTCCGCCGCGCATTGCCTCCCCCCGCGCGCGTCGCGTGCCGGAGCTGGGTCGTGGGGTCGCCGGCGGCCGCGGCGGCGCGGGCGAGGCGTCGTTGGTAGTGCTCCTCGGTCGCTGGTTGCGCTTGAGCAGGCGGACGCGATCAGGAAGGGGGGTGCCGCAGCCTAGGCCGCCGGAGACGGCGGCAACGGGGAGGAGGAGGAAATGGCGCTGTTCCGGAGGCTGTTCTACCGGAAGCCGCCGGATCGGCTCCTCGAGATCGCAGACCGCGTCTACGGTAACCCCGCCCGCCTCGTCCTCTTGAAATGTTGGGGCAATTCGCCAAGGATACAAGGGGGCATGGAATTGCTCGCGATTTTTTTCATTATAGCTCTTTTAGCCTCATAAATTTAGCTGTTTTACGTAATAATTTGGTCTATACGGGAAGAAACTGCTAGTACAAGATTTTATTCTTTTTCCCCACATTTTATCACCAATGTCTACATTATGTACGTGCTGCATTAGTTACTTTTTTAAACACCATTCTAGTTTACTTAGGCCAATGCAAATGAATGTGCTGTTCTAACCTATGGAAAAGAACAAGTAGCTGTATAGCTAAGGCAAAACAGGCGCACGATCACTATCGTGCAGTTATAGTTTGAGAACTAGAACAAGACTGAAGCGGGGAGACAAAACTACGACATGAATGTGCTGCTCCTTTTTCCAATCACAACACTTAAATCTTGTGAATCGTATAGGTTTTCAATATGTTACTGAACTGTGCGAACAGAGGCTCCAAAAATTATCATGTAGTGCTGCTATTCCCATATCTGATTGTTTTCAACAAGTAGTGCCTGCCAGCCTTGCACCATGCTGCTAAAATCTTCGTGAATATGCTTACAGTTACAAGTCCAGTTTGACATGAAGAGAAAATGACTGGTCTGTTCAATGCTTGCAGTATTCGATTGTTGCTTCTCAACAGAAACCATGGATCAATTCAAATACAAGAATTACCTGGACAGCATTGTGTTGCAGCTCCGTGAGCAGTTTGCAGATTCTTCATTGATGGTATTAAACTTCAGAGATGAAGGAAAAAGTCTGGTTTCAGGCTTGTTCTCCCTGTACAGAATTACAGTCAAAGATTACCCCTGCCAATACTTAGGATGTCCATTGCTTCCTTTGGACATCGTCATCCACTTCCTCAGGCTGAGCGAGAGGTGGCTTATGTTTGAAGGGAAGCAAAATATTCTGCTAATGCACTGTGAGAAAGGCGGATGGCCAGTGTTGGCATTTATGCTTGCAGCTCTTCTTCTGTACCGGAAACAATACAATGGGGAACAAAGAACTCTGGACATGGTGTACAAGCAAGCACCGAAGGAGCTTCTTCAGATGTTAACAACATTAAATCCACAGCCTTCTCATGTTCGATATCTACAGTACATATGCAGAATGGACTACGAGTTGGGGTTGCCCACACAACCTATTCCTTTCACCCTGGATTGTGTAATTCTTAGAGGAGTACCAAATTTCGATGGAGTAGGTGGTTGTAGGCCAATAGTTCGAGTGTATGGGCAGGATATTCTAACGCTTGATAGAGGTCGCAATGCTCTTGCAACACCATTCAAAGCCAAGAAACATGTTAGGCGTTACAGACAGGTACCATCAAGCTCAGCTTAGATCTTGATCATTCTGCTATTTGTGTTAGTTACTTGTTAACTATCGCTGCAGGCAGACAACATGCCGGTGAAGTTAAATGTGGGATCATGCGTCCAAGGTGATGTGGTCCTTGAATGCTTGCATGTGGATGATGGCCTAGAAAATGAAAGGCTAATGTTTAGGGTGATGTTCAATACTTTCTTTATCCAGTCTCACATTTTACAGTTGAACTTTGAGCACATTGATGTCTCTTGGGATGCTGATCACCGGTTCATAAAGAACTTCAAAGCAGAGGTAGGCCGTGCTTTTTTCTTACATGTCTGGGGCAACTTATTATCAAATCGATTAATGTTAATTGCAAGTGCATGCCTGAACCAGGTACTCTTTTCAGAGTTTGATGCTGAATCTGATGCGTCTTCCGAAATTGCATCTGGTGATGATGATGATGACGACGACGACGACTGTGGTGATGAGATAGAAGTTGGCTCTGCTGATGAGTTCTTTGAAGCAGAAGAAATCTTCAGTAGTCTTGACTTACATGATGGACACAAGGATGCTGATTTTCGTTCCATAGCTTCTTCAGATCGTACTTCAAGCATTGAAGCTAGGAAAATCTCACCATTTTCCAGTCTTGAGCTGAGCAGTGATGATATTGATGGATCACCAGAAAGTAAAACCGATGACATGAATATGTCATTTGGAATACTAAATGATGAAAATGCATGCACATCTGTTGACACCAATATTATGCATGAAGATGTAACGAGAGTAGTGTCAAGTTTGGAAAGTACAACAGATGGAGGCAGAGACAACATCAATTCGAGTTCTGCTACCTACATAGATAAAGATGATGGCTGCACAGTTGAAAACAGTGATTCAAGGCAGGACAGGACAGTGGATCCCAAGCAAGACTTGAGTCATACTGATAACGTGCTGGTCAAAGAGGTGATTATATTGGAAACCAATAGTCCAAAGGACATTCAGATGATCAAAGAAGTAATCATATCTGAAGTCACCACTCCAAAACAAGTGCTGGAGGGCGAGATTGAATTAGGCAATGCAGTCCACAATTCAGAAAGCATCATATTGACGGAGGCTGATAGTACTGAAGGACTTAACATTGACATTGCTCTCAAACAGGATGAGGGAGATAGTCCAAGAGAAGAATGCGTTACTTCTGTCAATGGCACCAAACAAGAAAACAACAGTAATACGGATCAGCCTAGCATCAGTGAAACAAACGTACTAGTGATTGAGCCCGCAGATCAGAATAACAGGATGGAGCCTCCAGTGGTAGGGAGGCCACACCTGCAGAGCACAAGTGCTACCCTGATTTTAAATTCTGGTGAGCAAAAGATTAAGCAGTCTGATGCTTCCAATAACAATGGAACTGCAGAACAAACAGAGGGAACGGAAGCTTCCGTATCCAACTCGACAGGCCAACCTTTGAATATTTCTTCTGTGAATATGCTACCTGAAGGTTTTAGCCTGGAAGCAAATGGCGCTCTAACTCATGCCAGTGCAAGTACAGTTACAGCTGACTCGTCTCGACTGGCGCTAAAGAAAAAAACTTTTCTTCCTTTGTCAACACAACGTATTTTTGCTCCATTTTCTCCCAGGCGTAATGTGCTCCGTTCAGCATCGACAGATTTGTCCTTTCTATCTCCATTGCAAACAGAATCTAATCAGAACTCTGTTCCTTCTACAAGCGGGAGGGATGTTGTTGCTACACCTTCAGTGTCTCCACCGCCCCCATCCTCTACATCTCTGAGATCATCCCTAGTAAATCCCCCTCTACGACCAATCAAAACTGTTTCATCTTTACCTTCATCTTCATCATTGGAAGCATATATAGAGATGTCAGCTTCCTATTCTCCATTATCACATGTTAACCCTCATCGTCCCTTGATACCATTATCACCACCTCGACAACCTTACCCAGCAAAGACACATGAAAAAGATTTACATCCAGGTAGTCTATCTTTTCCTGTTTTGCCTGCTTCCAACAGGTATGCATCTCACCCTCCAGCGCCATCCCCACCTCCTCCTTCACATACACTTTGTACTAAAATTAATTCAAGCACCTCAATATCTCATCATGCACAAAGAAGAGAAAAAGGGTCTTGCTCCTCTAGTCCTCGTAAACAAACTATTCTCAACCTAGGTTTTTCCTCTCTAACTTTACCATCCAAAAGTAGTATAGTGATGACAGACTTTATCTTAGGAGCCTCTGATTTTATAGACACGGAAGTAACAAACAGAAGAAATATACCAACTGACATGGATGTTCCAACTACCAGTGAAGATACAAAGTATTTCTTTCACATGCCTCATTCTTTATCTCCCAAAACTTCTCAACATAGTACACCACAGTCTCCACCTCTGCTTCCTCTACTGCCACAACTACCATTGCCAATTACAGATAGTGAATCGGTACCACTTATAAGCTCAAAGTCTTCTTCAGATTGTTCATATAAAGAAGCAGCAACACCACCAGGAAAACAACCCCCCTCTCAACCTCCACTTCTTGGAGCAAATGATCCTTCAAGTTCAAAATTTAAAGAGGAAGTACCTCATGAACAGCCTTTAGATCCTCCTTTGGAAGCATGCAAGGAATTCTCGCGGCATGAACTGATCAATGAAACCCCACCCTCCGCAGTTCATATAAAAGAACATGGAGCCATTCCAACCCCACCACATCCACCCAGCTGGCATAGGGGAATTTCACCTGTTCATATACTTACACGTCAACCCCGTCACCCACCTTCAACACCACCTGCAGCCCCGCCTTTGCCACCACACTTGTCTTTACTCCCATCTCTAGAACCTTTGCCCTCACCTTCAGTTACACCCTCAACACAATCCTTGTCATCTCCCCATTTACCTCAAACACCAGCTCTTCATATAAATGATATATCATCCCCGTCTGCCCCACCGCCTCCTCCACCTCCGCCTAGAGAGCATGAAGTAATTTGCCCTTTGCCTCCAATTTCACCTAAAAGGCATGATGTACCCTCACCTCCACCACCACCTCCTTTTGGACAACATCAAGCACTTTTGCCTCCTTCCATTTCCCAGGATCATGTAATAGCTCCACCTCCACCTCTAACAAGGGATGCTGGAATTCTGCAGCCACCACCACCTCCACCTAGAGAGAGTGCTGGGAATTTCCCTCCTCATCCTATTGAAGGAAGCCCATCTCCAGCTCTACTAGAATGTCAAGTTGGAGCTCCAATTCCGCCATCACCTCCTTTTTGTGAAGGAAAGGAAAGAATTCCACCTCCAATTTCTCTTGAAGGAAATAAAACAACTCCACAGCCTTCTCTTATTAGAGGACGAGAAGGAACTCCACTGCAAGATGGATTTCAAGGTGGAGCTCCGCCTCCAACACCACCTCTTGGAGTGCATGGAGGGGCTCCATCGCCACCGCCACCACCTCCTGTAGCATGTGGAGTGGCTCCACCGCCGCCGCCACTTCCCGGAGGATACGAAGGGCCGCCTCCACCTCCTCTGCTACCTCCTGGTGCACATAGTGGAGCTCCACCGCGGCCACCACTTCCCGGAGGATACAAAGTGGCACCTCCACCTCCTCCGCTACCACCTGGAGCCTATGGTGGGGCTGCACCACCGCCGCTGCCACCTCCCGGAGGATATGGAGGGGCACCTCCACCTCCTCCACCTGGAGGAATCGGAGGAGTTCCACCTCCACCACCGCCTATTGGAGGGATAGGAGGTACTCCAACTCCTCCACCTCCTGCAGGATTTCGAGGTGGAGCTCCGTCTCCTCCTCCTCCTCCCGGAGGATATGGCGGGACTCCTCCACCACCTCCTCCTAGAGGGCATGGAGGAGTAGGTGCCCCCCCTCCCCCACCAGGTGCACCTGCTCCTCCAATGCCCCCCGGAATACCTGGTGGCCCCCCTCCACCTCCTGGAGTACCTGGTGGCCCCCCTCCACCTCCTGGTGGACGAGGTGGCCCCCCTCCACCTGGTGCAAGAGGTCTTCGTTCCTTGGGCGCAACCTCACTTACTGTAGCACGGAAGTCATCTCTAAAACCACTGCACTGGGTCAAAGTAACAAGAGCAATGCAAGGAAGTGTATGGGCAGAAATTCAAAAGCAAGATGCTGATAGGTACTCTCTGTTATTTCAATTGTTTGTTTGCCAGAAGATATAAATTCTCGTAACTTGCTCTGATGATCGAATGTCGCTATCAGCTCAATTCTCGCAAAATATATATTTAGTGCATTCTTATTCTGCTAACTGATAGCACCATCTATGCAGCGATTCTGAGTTCGATGTGAGTGAACTGGCATCTCTTTTCACTATTGCTCCAAAGGCAAAAGGTGGCGCAAAATCAGAAGGGGCTGGAAAATCTCTTGGTTCCAAAACTGATAAGATTCACCTGGTAACTTGTTCCAACAATTTCATCCAGCTCTGCTATGCTATTGGATTCTGTAGTGGCATCAAAGTTTATAGTGCATAGCATGTCAGCATCAAGAAATTTCCTATATTTTTCTGCACTAAAAAAACTGTAATATCCTTTCGGAAGGCAGGTCCATACAATGTAGACAGAGTGCAGCACTCTATTCAATTTTATAGAATGTTAATTACTTTAGGTTTAAACAAGCATTATACTATGCTTGCTCTTTAACATACTCGCTCCGTCCCAAAAAGCTTGTCTTAGATTTGTCTAGATACGGATGTATCTAGATACGGGTAACATGATATATCACATGTAAGGTCGCACAGAAGTAGTGTAAACTGTCTCCAAGTTACCATGTGAGACTGAAGTCATGGTAATGTTGAGACCATGCAAGCTGCAATGGCCTTTTTCGTGAACTAAACTTAGTGTAGGGAAAGAACATAGATGGTGTTTACACTTGGTTTTGCTTTTGTAGCATGTCTTAATTTTTAGCTACCTCAAAGTATGCTTAATTTTCTGACTCTAAGCTGCTTGCATTGGACTTTTTTAGTTATATTTCCTTTCTGACAACAAAACTTATGTCCTTGTGGTGCAAATAAAAACCCTGAAAGTTTTGTTCATGTCCTTGGAAAATCCGCAGATGGATATAAGACGGGCAAATAACACAGAGATCATGTTGACGAAAATCAAAATGCCACTCTCCGAAATGATGGTAAGTATCTCGCTACTAGCTGACGTCTCTTTGTTTCTAGAGAACATGCAAACAGCACATGCACATATTTTCACCGAGTAGGGAGCAGACATGCGTACAAGGGAGCTTAGCGGCAAAGTCGGCAAGACAAACGCCATAAGCAACCCTGGTAGGTGGTAGCAAAGAGGGCACATACTATCATTGGAAGGGCAAACCTGTTGATTGCTCAACTTCCTTCTAGTTAGTGTAGAAGATCCAGCATAGTTTGTTTTCATCAGTTTTATTGAAGTGTTAGCATGAAGATTGGGTATTAACTCAAATAAATTATCAGTGATGTAGAATAGAGGAGGGGCGTACCAGCCAGTGGCTCAATGTAGTGTGTGTGATGCTGTGCAGCTCACCAGACATGTCTGGCTGCCCTCTTCTAGGTCAGCCCCAATGGGCCTGGGCCACTTGGGCCAGCAATACATGGCCACACATTCAACACTCCCCGTCAAGAGGGGTGATAGATATCTATCATTCCCATCTTGTCACACGCTAAGCTGCATTCTCTGGTTCCCAGTCCTTTAGTCAAGCAATCTGCAATTTGTTGTCCTGAGCTCACATACCCTATCTTGATAATCTCAGCATCCAGCTTTTCTTTGATAAAGAATCTGTCAATCTCCACATGTTTGGTTCTATCATGTTGAACCGGGCTGTTTGCTATATTAATTGCCGGCTTGTTGTCACACCATACATTCATGCAACTGGTCTTCAATATCTTCAGCTCTTCTAATAGATTCCTTATCCATAACAACTCACTCAGTCCCTGAGACATGGCTCTGTATTCAGCCTCTGCAGTTGATTTGAAACAACAGGTTGTTTCTTGCTTCTCCAAGACACTAGATTTCCTCCTACAAAGACACAATAGCCTGAAGTTGATCTCGTGTCATCCAGGCAGCTAGCCCAATCAGCATCACAATAACCATCTACAACAAGGTGTCCATAACTCTTGAAAAACATTCCTTTCCCAGGAGTACCTTTCAAGTATCTCAAGATTCTATGTACCGCCTCAAGATGTTCACTTCTAGGCTCATGCATGTATCTGCTCACAACACTTACTGCTAATGCAATGTCTGGTCGTGTATGACTATGACGCAAGTACAACAATCTCCCAACTAATCTTCGATATCTCTCCTTATTCACTGGCTCTCCTGACTGGGCTGTCAATTTGTGGTTTTGATCTATTGGAGTTGATGCTGCCCGACATACTAGCATTCCTACATCGCTTAGGAGATCTAAAGTATACTTCCTCTGAGATAGCGCAATCCCCTTCGCAGACCCGACCACTTCTATGCCCAGGAAGTATTTGAGTCGGCCCAGATCTTTGACTTCAAAGGCCTTACCCAAACACTCTTTCAGTCTTGCTATTTCTTCTTTGTCATCCCCTGTGATAATAATATCATCCACATATACGGCAAGTATAGTGATTTTCCCTTGTTTATGTCTGTAGAACAGTGTATGATCACCGTTACACTGCCCATACTCCATACTACATACAACACGTCTGAACTTGTCAAACCATGCTCTCGGAGACTGTTTCAGACCATACAGAGATTTCCTTAACCTGCATACCTTGCCAACAGTCTCAGACGTAGAGAACCTGGGATCTCCATGTAGACCTCCTTCAGGTCCCCATGCAAGAAAGCATTCTTCACATCAAGTTGATGTACGGACCGCCCGAAATTCGCTGCACAAGAGATCTGGATCCTCAGTGTTCATCTTTGCTACTGGAGCAAAGGTCTCATCATAGTCAATGCCGTAGGTCTAGCTGTACCCCCCTCGCCACAAGCCTGCTTTGTACCTTTCAATCTTCCCTTCTGCATCCTGCTTCACAGTGTATACCTACTTGCAGCTGACTGCCTTCTTTCCTGTTGGAAGAGGTGTTAGTACCCATGTCTTGTTCTTACATGATGCCTCCAGCTCCTCTATCATAGCTGCTCGCCACTTTGGATCCACTTTTGCTGCCTTCCAATCAGTTGGAAGAGACACCAGCTGAAGAGAAGCAACAAATGCTTTGTGGCTCGAGATAATGCTTCATAGGAAACATGATTTCCAATATATTGGCATGAACCCATACTTTGGCGCTGGTATCCCTGATTTTGCTCGAGTACCTTTTCTCAAAGCAATTGGCAAGTCCTCTGTGTCAGATGAGCTTGCATTGCTACCTTGCTGCTCCCCCCTGCATCTGTGTTGGTTGCTCCCCCCTGAACATGATGCTGTCATCTTGAATATACTTGAGGATTACGCTCCTCATTCACCTTCTGCCACCTATGAGAAGCATCACCTTGCTTCCGTGAATACACCTTTAGCTGCTCCTCTTGCTCTGCTGTCCACCTCGGTACACAACCGATCTGGGTGGGAGTACCGTCTGCCTGACTCGGCACCCCATCAGTCACAATCGGTCCTTCACTCTGTGGTGTTATCATTTTCTGGGGCTGCTGCTCGCTTCGCTGTACCGGAATATCACCCTCAATTGGTTGCTGCAGCACCGAATCGGCACCACCACCACTCTCCCCCTCTTGACCTGTCACAGTAGACTGGGTATTTTTTTTCGAGAAAACGCAAAAGGCCTTTGCGTTTCATTTCATTGAAAAGGTGGGGTGTACAAGTACAATCCTCCTAGGAGGCTGGAATTACATAGCAGGCGCTAGGATCAGTGGACATCCCATGACTGCAGCAAGACGACCCTGAGTCCTTGGGCCCCTGCTGTGACCCAGGAGCTGATCTCTGCTTTGATCTTGTCCAGGATCTGTTCGGGAGATGGTCTAGCTTGCTCGAAGACACAATCATTTCTGTGCTTCCAGAGCATCCACGGCACTAGTAGGGTGACGGACTGCAGGGCTTTGCGCAATCCTGGTGGCGTGGCCTCCTTCGCGCAGCCACCAGTCCATGAGGTTGGCCTCGTGCTTCGGGACAGGGGCCGGGATGCGTGGCCATGTCAGGGTTGCGTGCCATGTCTGACTGGCAAAGGGGCACGCGAGCAGCAGGTGTTGGATCGTCTCGGGTGCTTGGTCGCAAAGGAGGCAGCGGGGGTGGTGCTGTAGCCCTCGACGAGCAAGCCTGTTTGCGGTCCAACACCGGTCTTGGTTAGCCAACCAGGGAAAAAATTTCACCCGCGGTGGCGCCCAGCTCTTCCAAATGAGCTTCCAGGAGTGGCAGGCAGTCGATCCCTGGAAAGTGGCCAAGTAGCATGATTGCGTGGAGTAAGTCCCGTTTGCAGACCATTTCCAGCGCAGCTTGTCCGGCTCGTTGGAGAGTGTAGTGCGCATCACGTCCTGCCACAGCAGCAAGTATTGCCTGATCTTGTGGACCCCGAGGGTGCCATGAATGTCGCGCGCCCACGCGTTCCCGGCGAGGCCGGCAGCCACAGTTATCGACTTGCGGCGTCGCTTGGGGATACACTCGTAGAGCAGGGGCGCGATCTCTCGGACGGATTGCCCGTGCAGCCATCGGTCCTCCTAGAAAAGGGCAATCGAGCCGTCTCCAAGCACCATGGATGTGGATGCGAAGAAAAGGGCTCGCTCATCGGCGGTGAACTGCAGGTCTAGGCCCTGCCACGCGCGCTCGCTGTCCGTGCGGGCAAACCAGAGCCAGCGCAAGCGCAGCGCCAGCCTGACACGCTCCAGGTCGCGAACTCCGAGTCCGCCATATTCGACCAGACGGCAAACATGTCTCCAGTTGACGTGGCAGTGTCCCCCGTTTGCAGCCGCGCGTCCTGCCCAGAGAAACCCTCGCTGGATCCTTTCGATTTGTCGTAGTGTTTTCTTTGGGGGCGCTAGTGCCAGCATTTGATGGACGGGAATGGCACTTAGCACTGATCTCACCATGGCCAGCCGCCCGGCTCTATTCATCAGCCACGCCTTCCAAGCTGGAAGTTGCCCAGCCACCGAGTCGACAAGGGGTTGCATCATGGCAACCGAGGGACGGCGCGTCGTCAACGGGATGCTGAGGTATTTGATAGGAAGGTCCGCAACTGGGCATCCCAGCTGCTCTATCAGTGTTGTGGTCTCATCGGTGCCATGAAGGACCGTGGCTGAGCTTTTGGCATAGTTCACCTGTAGGCCAGAGGCCATGCCGAACAGGTGAAGTATCCCTTTGACTGCGTCGACATCCCCAGGTGTGGCGTTGCAAAATAGCATCACGTCGTCGGCGTAGAGTGAGATAGCCGGGATGTCGCGTCGAGGGTAAAATGGTTCGGATTCCCTAAGATCAGTATGGTCAAGACTTTCAAGTAATCCACTAAGATCAGTTTTCTCACCATAAAATGGTTCGGATTCCCTAAAGGTGACATCCATGCTCACAAAGGTCCTCCGTTCAGAAGGACTCCAACACTTGTAGCTGCGCTGCCCAGAAGGGTACCCAGTGAAGATACACTTGACAGCTTGTGGATCCAATTTGCCCACAGATGGCCTGTGATCCCTGACAAAGCAGACACAACTGGACAGCTTGGGAGGAACCACAAAATCATTCTTTCCCAGAAGTAACTCAGAAGGTGACTTCATACCCAATATTCTCGATGATGTGCGATTGATCAGGTGTGTCGCAACCATCACTGCTTCACACCACAAGAATTTTGGCACATACATTGTAAACATCAGTGATCGAGCAACCTCCAGAATATGTCGATTCTTCCTTTCTACCACTCCATTCTGAAGAGTGTCCGGACATGAGGTTTGATGCAAAATCCCTTGCTCTGATAAGAAAGTCCCAAACACTTTGTTCACATACTCGGTGCCATTATCACTTCTTATCACATGTACCTCAACATTGAAGTGATTTTTCACATAGGCATAGAAAGTCTTGAAGCATTGGAAAGTTTCATCCTTGTGACGCATTTAGATCCATGTCATACGTGAGTGGCAATCAATAAAGGTCACAAAATACTTTGCACCACTAACTGACACCACCGGACTTGTCCACACATCCGAGTGAACAAGCATGAATTGGGATATACTTCTAAGAGCATCTCCAGCCGTTCGGCCCCCTGGGGCTTGAAATAGCGCCGCCTGGGGGCGAACTGGCGATAAATTCGGCTTGGGGGCCGTGGGTTTTCCAGCCGCCGCCCCAAGGTCGCCCCAGGCGCCGTTTTTTAAAAGCATACTCGGCCAAAATTCGGCCAAACACGACGCAGAATTGGGCGAAATTTAGGCGTTCCATTGATTTTTGTACATATTTAAAACATAATTTGAAAAAAAACAGCATTGACTACTACTACTACGCCGCGCCGCCTTGAGCCTACACGCCGAAGATCTTGCAGAAGGCGCTGTAGTCCCCGCCGTCGTCGTCCTCCTCCTTCACGCCTCCGCCGTCCTTGCTACACCCCTGCCCTGGGTCGCCTTGGCGGATGGGTTTGGTTGGCGGCGGTGCCTCGTCGTCGCTGTCCTCAAGGACGTTGACGCCGCCCTCGTCGCGACCGCGGCGCCAGGCGGCGATCTCCTAGAGGGCGCGGCGCTGGTGCTCCATCTCCAGCTGTACGTAGTCCTCCCGCGCCCACTTGAGGGAGGTCTCGTCGGCAGCGGCCATGTCCTCATGTTCCTTCACAGCGACGAGCCCTGTCTCCATCTTCGGCTAGGCGGGAGGAGGGAGCAGGGGGGCCACGACCGCCCTCATTGATGACGAGGGCGCCGCTGCGGGTGCGTCGCCCGAGCGGCGTCTCCACGGGCTCGGCCTTGACGTTGGCGAGCGCCGGCGACCCGGAGGAGCGGGAGGAGGAAGAGGACCCGCCCGCCATGCGCCTCGGCAGCCAAGAGCTGCCGCTCCGGCGGGGGGCCGGGGCCGGGGCCGCCGGGTACTCGAGCGGCGGCTCGTTGCCACCCTTGAGGTACTCTAGGACGGCGTGGAGCGTGCGTCCGGGGGTGCCCCACCACAGGCGGCACCCGTCGGTGTTGAAACGGCCCCTCACCGGCGCGTTGTTGGTGGAGGCGAGCTGCTCCTCGTGGCGGCGTTGGAAGTACGCCGTCCAGAACGCGTGGTTGCTGGCGGTGTACTTCGGAAGGTCCCGCACCTCCTCTGGCAGAGATGCCCGAACGCGCTCGATCTTGGCGGGGCGGCGGTCGTCGCTCGGTGTCGGGGGGACGGGGATGCCTCCGGCGCTGAGCCTCCACGAGCCCGGCACGCGCATGTCAGGCGGCGCTGGGTAGTTCGCCTCGTGGAGGAGGTAGGCCTCCCACTCGTGCAGGTGGCGGTGGCCGAATCCGTTGGCCGCCGCTCCATCGCCGTTTAATCGCTCTCCCATCGGTGGTTGTAAACGCGGCAGCTGTTGACGGGGAGAGAGAGGCGAGATGTGGGGCGCCGGCAGCGAGAGAGGGGCTGTGAGCGAAGGAGTGTACGTCCACCGGCGAGGAAGGGGGCGGCTTTTATAGCGGCCGGTGGCGGCGAGCGGGCGGAAGACGTGTGTACGCGTGCCGGGATGGGGCAGGGCGTGCGTCGGCGCGTCTTCATTGCGCCGCCCGTGAGGAATCAATGGAAGGCTGATCGCCGGCAGCCTTGGCAGATTCCCCGCGGGAAAACGAGGCGATGAGGACGACGAAAAGCGGCTGGTCGCTGACTCGGCGGGTCCACCGGGCTTTGGCGCCAAAATTGTTTCCCCCGGCGCCCCCGCGCGCCGGGTTCGGCCTGGGTCCGCCGACACCAAATTCGGCCCTAACCGGCGAAAAGTGGGCTTCTGGGGGCGCGACTGGGCCCTTTTTTTAGCGCCGGCGATAAAAAAGGGCCTTGGGGGGGGGGGGGGGGGGGAGTGGAGATGCTCTAAGTCCCTTACTCACATAAGACGTCCTCGTGTGTTTTGCAAACTCACACGCATCACATTGCAGCTTGTTCTTATCTACTCCATGCATTACATCAGGGAACAACTGGAACATTTTATCAAAGGATACATGACCCATTCTGTAGTGATGTTTCATGGCCCCGGACTCTCTTTCTTCCACAATTGCCGCAAACACTGGGCTGCCCATCTGACCAAGCCCCTCACGGTCCATGTACCACAGTCCCCTACACCTTATTCCAGTCCCCATCCTCCTTCCAATCGGCCTGTCCGTAAGCAAGCACATTCCTCTGTCAACTGTTATCGGTCCACCTGGTCAATTAGAGCACTCATAGACAACAGATTGACCGGGAAAGCTGGCACATGTAGGACCGAAGATAACTTAATATCAAGTGTAGATTGAACTGTCCCAATGCCCTTAATAGGTTGCGATGTCCTGTCAGCAGTACATATCGTGTTACTCTGAGAGGGAGTGAGCTGATCATATGACTCAAATTCTCTGAAGTCCCCTGCAACATGTTTAGACGCACCAGAGTCAAGAATCCACTCCGGATCAGTTCTGTGAGTAGCAATTGTGGCCTTTTCAGTGTCACCTTCATTTGTACGGAAAAAAGAGGCCGAACTTTTCCTCTCCTCGATGACCTCCGCCTCTTTGACATCCCTGATAAAGGTTGTCGTGTTCCTCATGCGAGCCACCCTTGCGCGTGCAACATCAAAGGCCGCTTCGGCGGAGGCCAGATGTGCACACAGCACAGCTTCCTCCTTGATGGCGGCGAGCAGGGCATCCTCCAAGTCTCTGCTTGGCACATTTCCTCCTCTCAGCTCTTCATCTCCGACGTGCCTTCCTCCTTCCTCTGCACCACACGAACATCTATCATCCGACCGCACCGAATCCATGACCGTGACCTCACCACCTGTCGTCTTCCTCCCTCAACTCTGCAAACAATAGCAGCAACAAGCAACCTCCACAGCTTTCCTCTCCTCTGCCAACAACCACAGCAGCACTAGCAGCCCTCAAGTGCAAGCAGCAGCTGTAGCAGATCAGCAGTGCAGACCACCACCAGCAACAACAGCACAATATTCAGCAGTGCCACTATTCAGCACTTCAGCAACCAGCAAGCAGCAGCACCAAGCACAGTCGCAGCTCGCCATCTTCCTCTGCCACAGCAGCCTCCTTCTCCTCAAACAGCAGCAACAGCAGCACTCAGTCTCCTTCTCCCCTGCTCCTCCCGCAGCAGCTCCCCCTCAGCGCAGATCCCCGCACCTCGGTCCTGACCCGCAGCATGGACCCGCACCTCCTCTGCAGCCGCACCTCCCGTGCAGCAACCACCCGAGCAGCCTCTCTTCCTCTTCAGCCGCCCGAGGACGAGGAAGAGCTCGAGCAGGGGTTCTGCCTTGGGTCCAAGAAGCAGCCACCCACGCAGCCCTGCCTGGCCGCTCTCCGCGTCACGCGCGCAGCACGCCGCCACCGCCGCCGCCGATTTGAGCCCCGCCGCAGCCTCCTCGCCGGACCCCACCGCCGGCTAGCTACTAGACGACCGTGGCGTCTGATACCATGTAGAACAGAGGAGGGGCGTACGAGCCAGTGGCTCAATGCAGTGTGTGTGATGCCGTGCAGCTCACCAGACATGTCTGGCTGCACTCTTCTAGGTCAGCCCCAATGGGCCTGGGCCACTTGGACCAGCAATACATGGCCACACATTCAACAAGTGAGTTATAGGGAAATTTAGTTTTGCCACTGGGTTCTTTCACCCGAAAATTTGCTTGGAAGTTCTTTGCATATTTGTTTTTCAGAATCACATTCTTTTGGTGAACTTGAGAACTCAGTTCATGGCTAAAGCTGCTTCATTTTAAAAAACCATCTCCCTGTTTTTTATGTGAACTTTACACCAATTTAATTCTGGTTTTTTAGCGAGTTGAGTCAATAGTCAAATAAGTTTAAAGTGTGCTGTTAATTCAGGAAATCTTCCCGCAAAAATAATAATCAGAAAATCATTCTTTTTTTCATAATTAAATCACGTGACTGCATATATTTTTTACATAGTAATTGTACTTTCTCTACCGATATGTCTTTACTTTCTCTGCTCATAATAGAGTGCTGCTCTGGCCTTGGACGATTCAATTTTAGACGCTGATCAGGTTGAAAATCTCATAAAGTTTTGCCCAACAAAAGAGGAAATGGATCTTCTAAAGGTTGTTTCCAAACTAACACTTCCTTGAATTTTCCCCTTGTCTCTAGTATAATCATGAACAATTTTTTTTCTACGTATTTTGTAAATTTGGCTGGCAGAACTTTACAGGAGACAAGGAAACTCTTGGAAAGTGTGAACAGGTAAATCTATATCTTTTGGCTTACACGCATTACTCTAATGCAAATATCATGTTTCATCTAAGTTTACCTGCTTATCACATAATTTATAGCTTCCTTCTCTTATATATTTCTCTGGTCATATTTTATCTGAATTGAAGTTTTAAATGACATTTTACATTTGTACCTCAGTTTACCTTACTATTTATCTTTTTCCTATATATGCAGTTCTTTCTAGAATTGATGAAGGTGCCAAGGATTGAATCTAAGTTTAGGATATTTGCTTTCAAGATTCAGTTTCAGACACAGGTCATACACTGTTAAGTTTTAGAGATTAAGGTCATTTGTGTTGTTCATGGCTTTCTCACTCTCCACTTATTTATTTCCTGCTTAGATTAGGGATGTTAGAAAGAATTTGCTGACCGTGGCAGCGGCTTGTGAGGAGGTAAACATTCTAACAACTAAGGTTTCTCACATTCAGTATTCATGTTTAGCACGCGAGAACTCATTTCTGATATGCCAATCAGCTCAGAGGCTCTGAGAAGCTGAAGGTGATCATGAAGAACATTCTGTTAATTGGGAACACATTAAATGAAGGGACACCAAGAGGTAATGTCTTCGCTGATTTCTAACTATCCTATTAGACTATTAGTTGGGAAGAATGCTCCAACTATCTATTGTACGGTACTATTTTGGGGAGTAGATTGTGTTAGAGTTATAATATAAGTCATGTACCCCTTTGTATTTATCCCGTTGTATAAGGGGTTTCCTGCATATGTTCCACACCTGTACATGTATATATATCGGCCTATGGCCTCATGGGAATATAAGTTGCTTATTCCTAACATGGTATTAGAGCTAGGTCAACTTTTTTTTGCACGTTGCAACTCGTGCTGTTGATCCACCTCGCGCCGTTACCCTCGTCTGTGGTCGCCGCTGGTCCTTCGTGCCTGCTCCTCTCCCCCTGCAGGTCAACGCCAGGACGGCGTGATCCCTCGTCCCGCCCGCTCACTGCTGGATCGCCAGGACCAGGCTGACCCGTGCCGCACTCGCGTCCTCATAGGATCCCAGTCGCCGCCCGATCGAGCTGTCCCTCTGTTGCCGATCTCCGCTGCACTCGCGTCCTCACCGGATCCCAGTCGCCGTCCTCGCCGGATTCCGCTGCCGATCTCCGCTGCTCGCCGGTTCTAGTCAGCCGTCCGCCCGATCTACTGATTCCCTAGTTGCTCTGCTCAGCTTTGCCGGCGTCCCGTCCGACTGTGCTCTCGATCTGGCCGCTGGGCTCGATCTGTTGTTCTCCAGCCGGATCAAGCTCTCGCGTTAGATTCTGTAAAAAAAAATGTCTGCTGCATCGGGCTATGTTGCTGTCCCTCGCTGTCCGGTGATCTTCGATGGTACTAACTACACCGAGTTCGCTGGCTTCATGCGCATTCACATGCGTGGCATCCGTCTCTGGGGTGTTCTTTCTGGCGAGGTCTGCTGTCCGCCACGTCCGGTTCCTCCGGTGGCCCCTACTCCGCCGACTCCACTGGTTCTTCCTACGGATGCTAATCAGGTCGCCAAGGATGCGGCTAAGCTTGCTGATGAGGCTGCTGATCGTGCTTATGATGAGAGGGTTTTGGCTTATGAGGAGGCTCTTCAGACGTATCATGGTGCTTTGTCTGTTTACACCCAGTGGCTTGATGATGATGCTTGTGCTGCAGTTGTTCTCACTGCTAGTGTTCTGCCTCAGTTTGCTTCTGAGTTTCTGGGTCTTCCTACTGTCTTTCAGATGTGGACCTGTCTTCGTCAGCGCTATGAGCCCTCTGGTGATGCCTTATACCTTTCTGTGGTTCGTCAGGAGCATGCTCTTCAGCAGGGTGACTCTACTGTTGATGACTTTTATGCATAGAGTTCTGCTATCTGGCGCCAACTTGATTCTCTCCGCAGTGCTGGTTGTCGTACTTGCCCCTGCTGTCAGGCTGTCCAGGCCAATTTGGAGTTTCATCGCGTCTACGAGTTCCTGTCTCGGCTCCGTAAGGAGTTTGAGCCCCGGCGTGCTCAGTTGTTTGCTCGTGGCCGTATTTCTCTCATGGAGGCGCTTTCAGAGATTCGTGCTGAGGAGACTCGCTTACGTGGTGCTGGTTTGCTGGAGGTTCCCTCTGTGCTCGCTACTCGGGCTTCTTCCACTCCACCTGCTGCACCGCCTCATTCTCGCTCGAGTGCTCCGCCGCTCTTGCCCACTCCTTCTGGAGGCTCAGGTCGCCCCCGTCCACATTGTGACTACTGCAACAATGATGGTCATATTGAGTCCCAGTGCTACACAAAGCGGAAACACCTGCGCAAGGCGCGATCCTCCTCCTGAGGGACTTCGTCATCTCCCTCGACAGCTTCAACCATTGCTTTGGGAGTTGGACTGGCTTCATGTTCCTTCCGCTGCCACCACCATCGCCAGTCCCTCCGCTGTTGTCGCCTCTGTTACTGGTTCCTTCAAGCAGTGGCATCATCGACTTGGTCATCTGTGTGGTTCTCGGTTATCGTCTTTAGTTCGTCGAGGTCTTCTGGGGTCTGTCTCAGGAGATGTCTCTTTAGAGTGTCAGGGTTGTCGTCTTGGCAAGCAGATTCAGTTACCATATTCACATAGTGGGTCAGTGTCTAAGCGTCCTTTTGATTTAGTCCATTCTGATGTATGGGATCCGGCTCCTTTCGCTTCGAAAGGTGGTCATAAATACTATATTATTTTCATCGATGATTTTTCTCGTTACACATGGCTTTATTTCATGACTTCTCGTAGTGAGGTGTTGTCTATTTATAAGCGTTTTGCTGCCATGGTTCATACTCAGTTCTCTTCACCCATTCGTGTTTTTCGTGCTGACTCCGCTGGCGAGTATATCTCTAAGATGTTGCGTGGTGTCCTTGCTGAGCAGGGTACTCTTGCCCAGTTCTCTTGTCCTGATGCTCATGCTCAGAATGGCGTGTCTGAGCGCAAGCATCGTCACCTTCTTGAGACGGCTCGTGCGATGATGATCGCCGCCTCTCTTCCGCCTCATTTTTGGGCCGAGGCTATCTCCACTTCCGCCTATCTCATCAACCTTCAGCCGTCTACTGCTTTGCAGGGTGGTGTTCCTTTTGAGCGTCTTTTTGATCGTTCTCCTGATTATTCGATGCTTCGCTTGTTTGGTTGTGTTTGCTATGTTCTTCTTGCCCCTCGCGAACGCACCAAACTGACCGCTCAGTCTGTTGAGTGTGTCTTCTTAGGCTACAGTGATGAACATAAGGGCTATCGTTGTTGGGATCCTATCGGTCGTCGGATGCGTATCTCTCGAGACGTGACTTTTGATGAGTCTCGTCCTTTCTACCCACGCCCATCTTCATCGATTTTTTCCGTGGAGGATATCTCTTTCCTCACTTTTCCTGACTCACCTATCACCCCCGTCGCGCCTGTGCCTATTCGTTCCACTCCCTCTGCTTCTCCACCCCTCGTCGATCTGCAGCCACCATCTTCCCCGGTCTCCTCACCTAGCATGTCACCAGATTCTACACCTTCATCTCCGGTGACTTCTTCGTCGCCACCCCCGATTCTACCTTGGCGATTCCTCCTTCTATTGTTCCATCTTTTCCTCAGCATTACACTCGTCGTTCACGACCTGTGGATGCTTCCTTGGATGAGTCGTCCTCTTCCTCTCAGCCTACTTATGGCTTGCGTTCTCGTCCTCCTCCGCCTGTTGATCGCTTTGGATTTCCCACCGCTGGTGCTGCTGTTCTTGAGCCGACTTCTTACCGTCAGGCTGTTGTTCATCCTGAATGGCAGTTTGCGATGGCAGAGGAGATTGCTGCTCTTGAACGCACTGGTACCTGGGATCTTGTTTCTCTTCCTCCCGGAGTCCGTCCCATCACTTGTAAGTGGGTCTACAAGGTTAAGACTCGCTCCGATGGTTCTCTTGAGCGTCACAAAGCTCGTCTCGTGGCTCGTGGTTTTCAGCAGGAGCATGGTCGTGATTATGACGAGACTTTTGCTCCTGTGGCCCATATGACCACTATTCGTACACTTCTTGCCGTTGCCTCTGCACGCCACTGGTCTATATCTCAGCTTGATGTTAAGAATGCCTTTCTTAATGGTGAGCTGCGTGAGGAGGTGTACATGCAGCCACCCCCTGGGTATTCTGTTCCTGATGGCATGGTATGTCGTCTTCGTCGCTCTCTCTATGGCCTTAAGCAAGCCCCTCGCGCCTGGTTTGAGCGTTTTGCCTCTGTGGTCACTACTGCTGGTTTTTCAGCAAGTGCTCATGATCCAGCCTTGTTTCTTCACCTTTCTCCTCGTGGTCGGACTCTTCTTCTTCTCTATGTTGATGACATGGTCATCACTGGGGATGACCCTGAGTATATTGCCTTTGTAAAGGCCCGTCTTAATGAGCAGTTTCTTATGTCTGATCTTGGACCTCTTCGCTACTTTCTTGGGATTGAAGTCTCTTCTACCTCTGATGGCTTTTTTATATCCCAGGAAAAGTATATCCAGGATCTTCTTGCTCGTGCTGCTCTTACTGACGAGCGCATTGTTGAGACTCCTATGGAGCTCAATGTTCACCTCCGTGCTACTGATGGTGATCCTCTCCCTGACCCGACGCGTTATCGTCATCTTGTTGGCAGTCTTGTCTATCTAGTTGTCACTCGTCCGGACATCTCTTATCCGGTTCATATTCTGAGTCAGTTTGTCTCTGCTCCCACATCGGTTCACTATAGTCATCTCCTTCGTGTTCTCCGATATCTTCGGGGCACGATCTCTCACCGTCTATTCTTTCCTAGCTCCAGTTCTTTACAGCTTCAGGCCTATTCGGATGCTACGTGGGCTAGTGATCCTTCTGATCGCCGTTCACTTTCTGCTTACTGTGTTTTTCTTGGTGGTTCTCTCATTGCCTGGAAGACGAAGAAACAGATTGCAGTTTCCCGTTCGAGTGCTGAGGCTGAGTTGCGAGCCATGGCTCTTTTGACGGCAGAGGTGACTTGGTTACGGTGGTTACTTCAGGATTTTGGTGTTTCTGTCACTACACCGACTCTGCTCTTATCTGACAGTACGGGTGCTATTAGCATTGCGCGCGATCCTGTGAAGCATGAGCTCACCAAGCATATTGGTGTTGATGCTTTCTATGTGCGCGCTGCTGTGCAGGATCAGGTTTTTGCTCTTCAGTATGTGCCTTCCGAGTTACAGTTGGCAGATTTCCTGACGAAGGCCCAGACTAGAGCACAACATGGCTTTTATCTCTCCAAACTCAGTGTTGTTCATCCACCATGAGTTTGAGGGGGGGTGTTAGAGTTATAATATAAGTCATGTACCCCTTTGTATTTATCTCATTGTATAAGGGGTTTCCTGCATATGTTCCACACCTGTACATGTATATATATCGGCCTATGGCCTCATGGGAATATAAGTTGCTTATTCCTAACAGATTGAAACTGTATCAATACCAGTTTATTGCATCTTCAGGAGGTTTTGTTTACCAAACAATTTTATCCTCTGCCTCATATCTTCTTTTTAATTTCAATTTCTTTTTTGCTGTCCCCTTGCAGGCCAGGCTGTTGGTTTCCGCTTGGACAGTATCCTAAAACTTGTAGAGACCCGTGCAACCAGCAGTAGAACAACACTAATGCACTTTCTTTGCAAGGTATGGATTGATTGATTAAAAAATGAGGAAAATAACATTATATAGTTAGCTGATTCATGTTAATCCACGTAGAACCCCAATCCAGATCATGCAAACTAGTTTGTGGTTTGGCAATGATCTGCTTTGTGCCAGTTGAGAATGGGGGATGGCAAACACCATTGACGATAACCTGATGGCAAGGTGCAGTAGAGGATGGATGCTCGAGACTCGATAGGCAAAGTGAGAACAAGGAGGGGTGCTTGATTGGCTGGGGCAGGCCCACCTCAATTCGAAATGAATACACAATTTCTTTTGTGTAAACATACATGTGTATTGGCAAAAACTGATAAATAGCCTAAATCGACTCAACAGCCTAAATAGGCTTTATCTCTTGCCTCCCATGCCCCACTTGCCATCCCATGAAGTCCCGTGGTGCTCTCAGCGCTTCCTGATCTCACCTGGCCATCTGATGACTGGTAATTCACAGCGCTCTGGCTCGAGGCAAATCCGATTTTTCTGGTCCATATGAATCCAGTTGCAGCCTCGAATATGGTTTGCAAAGACAGGGGAGGGGGGGGGGGGGTTGCTGTTGTTGTTCTGTCTGTACAGAATGATGCCCTCATGGTCAGACTTCATAAATTCTACAGTAAGGAGAAGATTCCATGGGTTAGCCTGGTATGGTGATATTATGAGGACAACAGCACCCCCCATCCTTCCAGTCGTGTGGGTTCTTTTGGTGGCCTGATGTCTTCAGCCTCGTGACAAGTACAAAAGAATCGCCAAATATTAATAGAGGCGACAAAAAAAATCCTTTTTAGTTGATCCTTGAATTGAGCGGCCTCTCTGTTAGGACAACAGCATCACCTCCTCCTTCCACTCATGCGGGTTCTTTTTGGTGGTGTTGATGTCTTCGGCCTTCCCAGGGTTCAAATGACACCAATGATTTTTCACTAGCCTACTTTAGAGGTAACAAAATACTCTTACAAACACGCAATGCTACCACTATACTTACAAATATGACACCAGCAATAATTTTTTCTGGCTTCGCCCCTGGGCCTCTGTGACAAGTAAAAAAGAATCGCCAGATGTCATATTAATAGAGGCGGCAAACATCTCCTTTGTACATGATCCTTGAATCGGGCGGCCTCCCTGTGAGCTTTATGCCAGACTTCACTCTTTCACCACAAATGACCAGCTTAGCTTTTTGGATGATCAGCCTAGCTGTCAATATCCTTCACATGATTCGCCTTCTGCTTTCTAGTCAAGCCTACAATGAGCTGCTTTACCTCCATCAACATCTTAACAGAATCTACCTTCATGATCTCAGTAATGATGTCTGGAGCTGCATCTGGGGTCAAAAAATTGTCCAAGGTAAAAACTAAATAAGTCTCCAAGGATCCCATGTTATCTTAAATGGCTCTGGGCCTGCAACTGCAAGTGCAATCCTAAAGTCAAGGCCTTTTCCTGGCTCCTACTCCAAGACCGACTTAACACCAGAGACATGTTAATCAGAAGGAACTAGATTTTACAGTTCCACCTGCGTGCTTTGTGGACCCGATACTCTAGAAACTCACGATTATCTGTTCTTTCATTACTTAAGCAAGGCTTGTGGCTTGCTGGTATTACCTGCACACTAATTGGCCTCCCTCGTGCTATAGAGCACATCTCAAGAGTTGGCACACCTATTTCTCGAAGCCGTTTTGCTTGAAATCTTTACCCTAATGTAATCTTTGAGCAAACTAGACCCTCCTTTGCTTCGTGGAAGATTAACTTTCTCAAGGACTGCCAGCTACTTTTGTATAGGTTTAAAAAGTAGGCTAAGGCTCAGTTTACTATTGCTGAACTGTGATGAGCTTAACTTATTTTATAATCTGCTCGAAAAAATAACCACAAGAGCAGGGTAAATTGGTTAGCCAAACAGCAAAAGGGGCAAAAGCTGGTCGGAAAAGCTGGATTATCATAATCAACCGCAATGCCAAATGCAGCCTAAGAGTCTAAGACCCCTATGCTTAACTGGCTGGATTCTTTAGCTTAGTATCCCATGTAGCCATCTTGTTGTAGAGATCAACTCACAGGGTTTCCAGTAAATATTGTACATTAGTTGTAATTTTTCTGTTTATTAATAAGTTCACTGTTGGGGCCTCGCTACAGTTTCCTCAAAAAGACAGGCAATTCAACCTGAAAATATTGGAATTATCTGTATGCATATACTAGGCCATGTCTGAAGATACTCGTATTAACAAAGGAGAATCTGAATCATGGTTATAAGTAATTCGATATGATTTTACATTGATTTCAAATCGCAGGATATTATTATTGACCAGGTCCTATTTTTTGTAATGTAGATTTGTTTATAATTCAAACTCTTGTGAATCTATAGACAATTGGCTAGTTTAGTGTTGAATCGTAGATCATGATATGGGTGTTGTAAACGTAGACGCGGACCTTAGAATCACAATGTGTTATAAATTTGAAGAAAATCAATCGCCAATATTTTTCTTGGTTCATGGCTTCATGCTGCATATTTTGCATTCATACAGTATGTTTCAAAACTTAATGACTGGTTTAAGTGTTCTTCAGTCCCTTGCAGGAAAGTCACCAGAACTACTGGATTTTCATGAGGATCTAGTTAGCTTGGAAGCTGCTTCGAAGGTATTGTGCATGCTGACTAATATGGATGACTTGCATTGATAATATTTACTAAATATTCTGGAGTTATTTAAACAGTTGCAATTGAAAGCATTGGCGGAGGAACAGCAGGCAGTTGTAAAAGGGCTAGAGAAAGTTGAACAGGAACTAACTGCTTCAGAAACTGATGGGCCAGTTTCTGATGTTTTTCGAAAGGTACATTTCCCATCCTTCTGAGACCATTTGCTTTTAATGAAGTGTTTTGGTAGCTATTTTGTATTTTTCAATGTTTTCTTGTATGGTGCTCTATATATTTGTTGCTTCAATGCAATGTAGACTTTAAAGGAGTTCCTTGATGATTCTGGTGCTGATGTACGTGCCCTATCAGCACTCTACGCTGATGTAGTAAGCCTTTCGTGCCCCTCCCTGCTTTCATTACTAATAGTGTACACTTCAAATTTGCCCACTTTTGACGTACAAGTGCTGACAGGGTAGAAGTGCAGATGCAATTTCCCTTTATTTTGGAGAAGACCCTGCAAAATACCCTTTTGAGCAAGGTAATTTCCATGCCAAATTATCAATTGAATCAGTCTATGTGAGATGGTTCTAAATGAATGTATATTTTATTTCCTCCTTTTCCAATTATGCTTGTGAAGTTTTAGTGAAGATAGTGTGTTGTCACCATTGATGCACTAAGATGATAGAGTGTGAAACTAGAGACTATGGATGTGTTTGGTCTGATTTAAAATGGTATAGGCAGACTGCACCTGCCCTTCACCAAGACAACGATACATTTTCAGTTTTTCTTCTGCAATAAGTTAATCAACGCTTCACCTGGAAGTGTGGAGCCAGGGCTGAGAAAACTTCTTGAGATTCATTGGTCGATGTTATAACGAGCTAAAGGCGAGATTTTGAACCTCGGCTGGATTAATGAGGATTCTCTCCCAAGTACTCCTAGCTATACTTCTTTGTGGTGATTTTGGCTTATTGCTACCTGTCTCCAGTTTTATCAATACTGGTTGAGTGGTTGCCTGGTTGGGATCACCATTTACCTGATCGTCTGATCTGCTTGACTGGTTGCTTATTTGCCTCTAGAATACTCCTATAGTTTGCTCCTTATCAGATCTGCTGTAGCTATTTCCCTCTTCAGTTTGCTCTCTTTGAGCCAGTAAATATCAAATGGCAAACATACATGTCTATGAACTACAACAGTTCCTTTTATGCGATTTATGACCTGCTTTATCATTTAATCGATGTTAAATGTCTTTCTTTCACTTTGAAATTAAAAAATGTCATCAATGTCCTAAACTCCTCCTTGCATGTCCTCATCTATCTCCAAAATAAAGCAAGCATTTGCTAGTAATTTGATATCCCTCTTATCTCTCACTCATACTGAATCTTGAAAACTATGCAGTTGCTTCCACCCTTCTGACCTTTGTGGGGTTATTTCGGAAGGCGCACGAGGAGAATCTCAAGCAGATTGAGGCTGAGAGGAAGAAAGCGCTGAAAGAAGCGGAAAAGGAAGCAAGCCAGGACAGAACTCCTGTAAAATCGAAAGATGGAAATGTAGGATCACCAAGGTCGCCCTTCAAATGATATCTGTCCCGAAACATGGACACGGTCATCAGTTTTTCCTCAGCAGACGACCTCTGCCAGCCATGCAGACCTTCAGGAGGCTGGACTGTCACCAGATGCATGACTTCCTTGGGGACATCTCATGCCTACAAGACAAGGTAACATACAATTATGCATATGCTCTGTTTCATCCTAACTCGTGAAATGTTCTTCTCGGTATAACCCTAACCTAGAATCACTTATTTGGTTTCGTACAGATACTTCCGGTTGGACATCCACGTTTGATAGCCCATGACACTGTACAAAGCTAACCCAGCACCTAACGTAGGTCCATGTGTACAGATTTCTTATTAGATTTTCCCCCATTTGTTTTACACTAGCAGTAGCAGCAGGAGTAGGCCAGTGGTTGTAAATTAGGAAAATGAAAGAAATGTAAGCAATGATTTGTAGTCTAGAAGAAATAGAAAAGGATTAGTGTTTACCACAGGAAATTTTGCTACCAACAGATTAGGCGGTTTTGAAGCGATAGATAGGTTGACACACAACACTATAGCTCAACCAGGTGATTCTACAATATATGTACTTTCTGTAACCGCTATGCACAGTCATGTTTTCGATTTGTTGCCAAATCATGCATCGAGGTGCTTGTGCATGAACCCTGTCTTGAAAGAGCAACACATGTGGTTGTTCTCCTGATCAACTGAAGTGATAGCTTCAGTGTTTTTGTCTGATGATGTGCAAAACGGAAAATGGTCCTCTGTTGCTAATTCACACTGCACTCTCTTCTCTTCTGCTCCCTCCACTGTCCCCTAATCAGTAATTTCATCTGTGGTGGTGTATGGAACTGCATTTTATGCTGTAATTGTTCTTTTTTGTGGTCCGTGGAACTGCATTTTCTGTTGAAGTTACAGAATTACTGGCATTTTTTTTCCTTTTTTGTGTGGTCTGTGGAACTGCATTTTCTGTTGAATTTGCAGCATTACTGGCAAAAAAATTCTGCCGTGAAACTGGCAGTAATGCTGTAATTTCAATGCTCCGTATCTGGCAGTAAGCCTATGTTCGAACACAGAAATTCAAACCTGACAGATGTGATCACCGGTGCAGAGCTTGAGATAGTCTTCTGTACTAGATAATGTCTTCAACAATGGTCCATGTGAAACAAGCTTTACCCGGAAGTTTTCAACCAAAACAGAAGTACAGAATGCTGAACCCACCCATATCATTCTCCTTTTTTTGTTTGCACGGTGCAAAATCCACTGGTTATTTATTTCAGTTTGACGGAGTATTTTTTTTCTGCTGTACAATAGAACCATCTTTTACACTTCATTTCCACGCCAACAGAAAAAAAAGGAAGCAAACGAATAAAACTATTCAGAAAAAAGGGAAATAAAGTAGAGCTATCCCAGTTTACTACTGTAGTATGTTTCTCTGGACCGTCTGATGAGACCCTCCCAAGAGTTTCTCAGAATCACAAAGCTACGCGGCTATTGTTTGTCTATGCCTGGAGGTCGCCCTTCTCCTCGGGCTCCAGCTCTCTCAGCTCATCGGCCTCGCTCCTCCTGCAGCTCCGGTAGAACATGCAGCTGATGATGATCTCCAGCACCACGCAGAGCGCGTGGATGTAGGCGATCGAGAAGGCCTCGCCGGCGACCCCCGGCGCCAGCCTCCCGGCCTTCCGGCGCTGCGACACCACCCGCAGCTGAAACAGCGCCTCGGCCGCCGCCATGCCCAGGTTGGTGGGCAGCGCCAGCGCCAGCGCCGTGGGCACGCGGCCCCTGATGAGGACGCACGCCCTGAGCACCGCGGCGTGCCCGGCGCAGCGCTCCTCCATGGCGGCCACCACGACGGCGAGGTTGCAGACGACGGTGGCGACGCCGACGGCCACGGAGTATACGATGGCGCCCGCGGCGGAGAGCGCGAGCTTGGACGAGCGGGAGGTGAAGCCCAGCAGGTCGGCGGCGCCGAAGGCCAGGAAGAGCAGCGAGAAGGCGGCGGCGTTGGCGGAGAGCATGGCGAAGGAGCCGACGAGGTGCGTGGCCACGAGCGCCGGGTACGCGCGCGCCACGGCGCCGCAGGGCGGGAGCGACATGCGCCCCCGCCGCCGCCGCTCGTGCGCCGGGTCCGCGCGGAGCACGCCGGCGACGCAGGCCTTGGCGAGCAGCAGGACGGTGAGCGCCACGGGCAGCGTGGCCGCGTACGTGAACACGGTCTGCGACAGCTTGCCGTTGAGCAGCGCGAAGAAGGGCGACGGCGGGAACCCCGCGGCGTGGAACATCCCCCGGAGCCGCGACGACACGCCGCGCAGCACCGCCCCCGACGAGGACGTGGAGGAGGACGCGGCGGCCTGGGACGCGAGTACGGCCGCGGAGAAGGGCAGCGCGAGCATGGCCGCCACGGGGCTGAAGCAGTGGTAGCCGTTGAAGAAGGCCGCCACGGCCGCCCTCATCACCCTCCCGGCCTTCCACGACGACGCGCCGCCATAGTACCCACCAGTCAGCAGCCCTCCTCTCCTCACCATGACGCGAGTCTCTTCCTACGAGGTGATAGAGGTCGGGCACAGGCAGCAATGAGCAATGAGCAATGCGGTGCTGTGTTGTGTAGCTCGAGTGGCGGAGTTTTTATGGTGGGTTGCGATGGTTGGCGGGAGGTCAAGACTCAAGAGGAGGAAGGAGGAGGAGTGTGTGAGAGTTGATCCGGGCCAACCACCGGCGGAAGGAACTGACACCGTAACTGCAAGAGGAAGAAATCAGAGATGGACAGGAGGAGGACCGGAGAAGAAGCAATCCACTCCTATGCCGAATTATTAATATACTCCTATATAGTACTGTGTGCGAGTACTGATTAGGCTAGAAATTAATCATCGCCATTTTTATCCGACGAGCGAGCGTTTCTTTCCTTTTCTTTCCGTTCCTTGCCTGTTATGTGCATACAAAAGAGGCGCATTGTGTTTGCCAAACGAAAAAAAGAAAAGAAAAGAAGAGAGGCGCATTGTAGGTGACGTGCGTGCGTGCGTCGGGTGCGAGCTAGATAGCTAGGTAGGCGATGGATGCATGCAGATCGAGCGGTGCGGGTGACGACGAAGGGGTTTCTTGCATCACATCCCACTCAATGGAGGGATATGTGTGCAGCTTTCGGACGGACGTGGAGGGGGCCTGGCGGTGGAACCGTGGCAGCGATGGTTCCGACGTTGCATATGCCCTGCGTTTCTTGCATCACAAGTTATTTTACCCACTCGATCCCATGTTTTACTTTTTTTTTGCGGGGAATATCCCATGTTTTACTTTAACATTTTTTTTGGGCGAACGATCCGAAACTCTTTATTAATCAAAATACCAGCATTATGATAAAATTCATAAACAAAAAAGGAAATACAATCCAGTCCCACAGCGTACACACCACCGGGCCGAAAAAAAAAGCTTCGGGCCTACATTCGGAGGAGGGATGGCAACATAGAAAGAACCCTAACCGCCTTTGGCTTGCGTCTGTTTGCATGCATGCCCTAGAAACTCTCTCCGCTCGCGACTTGTGTCACCAAGTCATGTTCTCTCTCCTTTTTGTTAGTCAAGCGAAAATCAGCTTAACTAATGATTTAGAAACGCTTACAAATATTCTAGCTAGATTTAAAATAGCAATTGAAAAATTAAGATTGTTCACTAGCCAACCACCCAAACTTCACCTCATTTGCACAAATGTACTGGGAAAGGAATATCACGTTTGCTTGTTTACCGAAGTTTGAAACTATCCAGAAAGTCCAAAATATTTACCAAAAATAAACCATAATTCATTATGTTGGTTGTTTAAATTTCATCTCATTTGCAGCGACAACTCAGAAGAAAATCTTTTGAGTTGGTATCTCAAAAATTGAGAGAAAGTCTAGCTTATTCATTTTTTAAATAAAATAAAAATCAAGCATAATTTACTGAGTCGGATGTTCAAATTTCTGCTAAGGAGAAAATTGCTTTTCAAGTCACTACCTCAAATTCGGATGTGGAGAAAGAGGAGAGTGAATATAATGTACAAGCTGGAAGAGGCTCGAAATTTAAACAATTTTGAGATTTGGGGAAGGAGGTAAACCTCATCATGGGCAGCCCAACCCGACGGCCTGGTCGGAGGAGGTATCTCTGCCCCTCAGGGTAAAATTTATGGGTGTAAAGGAATGAAATTCAAGAAAGTCCTCAACTGCTCCCGAGCACCAATGAGCTCGCGATGAAGAGTAAATTCAAAAATTCTGATTTGGTTTAGCAAACTTTGACAAATTTCATCATGGAAGACATTCGTGAAAGTTGCGGCAAACAAAAAATCAGCACTCCAAAATGTTTTTGAAAATGGTATTTTGGAGCATGAAATTTGTTTTTTTCCTTGCTACGACTTCCACTATTGTGATTTCAGGATGAAACTTTGTAAGCACTCAGATGTTTGCCATAAAAAAAACTAATTATGCTTTTACTGTTTATCCAGGCTTATTTGAGCTCGAGCTAAGAATAGCCGTGTCCTGAATATTCACTTGTAGCATGCACTACATTGAAGCAATATTTCCCCTTTTCCACAATATATTAGAATTTCTTGTGGACATGCTGTGTGCAGAACAAGAATAGGACACACACACCCAAAAAAAAAAAGTCCGCTAGGGTCAAAGTGGGACGACGGAGTACAACTGTCACTCTCGCTGTTGGGTGAAATTAGGCCAGACACCGAATTCCACCACCGGCCCATGCACTCAATTGGCGGTTGCCACGGTTGGTCATTTTGATATAATAATCAGTTGGCCTAGTGCTGGTGCTGGTTCTCCAGCTTTATTTACCCAACATTAGACTATTATTATTAGTTTATCTGGATGGAGGTTAGTTATGTTGCTTGCTTGCATGTGCTTCACTTGGAATGGAAGCTACCTCAGACTCTTCAGAGTCATACGCAACTATAGCCATCTGTTATTTTATTTTTATTTCGATTTGAGGAACGAGCACTGCATGTAGTTGACAAATGATAAGGCAACATGTGTGCTTAAGTTAAATTAAGGGCTGAGGCAGCATGCATATATGATATCCCTAACATGCTATCTATCTCAAAATATGTTTTGTTTAATGCAATTTCCTCCATTATCCGACCCCCACTTGAATGTCAAAATACCTTTCGTTAATCTGGCACCTTTGATTTTTTTTTTCATGGGATTCAATATGATATTTTTTTTGCTATATAGATGTTCCATTTGAAGATTAAGACATTTTCTCGTAAGCCACCCTGAACTCAATTGTGAAGGAAAATAAACTATTGAGTTTAATCTCTTTGGGCGGAAAAAAATCCTATATATGGGCCATGACCCTTAAGCTCATTATTTTCTTACGAGAAACCGCTAAAAGCACTGCCTTCGAAGGAAATGATCTTTTATGTACACAGTGCCTAAGGATGTGTTTGGTTGATTGCATCGTATTTAGTCACTATGCATACTTGTCCTACTAGGGTTTGGTTACGTATATGCAGACAAAAACAATCATCTGTATGTTGATTGGTTGCCTGCATATCCTCTTCCTGCATCATAGCGACGCCTCTACCAGTAGCGGAGCTACACAATTTTTGCTGGGCGGGCCAAGCTGAAGGAACGCGTTGATTTTCTCCCACATGACCCAACTTTTGCCTTCATTATTCACTGTTTTGGTCGTGGATTGGGCGGGCCACGACCATGTTTTGTTTCAACTAAGCTCCGCCTCTGGCCTCTACGCACTGTGTTTAGTTGCTCGCATTGTATGTGCTCATACGAGTGCATGTTAGTTGGTTGCATACGAGCATAGAGTTGTGCTCACCTTGTACCCTACTTGATGAGCTTACCCACTACTACTACACCTTACACACGATCACACCGAGCACACGAACACCACAACACTGCAATGACGATGAACCGGACGAAGATGATGAAGTTCTTCAATCTAAACTGACGATCCACCTTGCCAACTTCAACACTGTTGCATGCCTGCTTTCACATAAACTTGGAGTAAGCTTCTTCTGCCGCCTGCCTACTCTTATCCTAGGAGTGCACAAGATCAATAATTGAAGCAGAAAGCAATGGAGCACACAAGCATCAAGCAATGGAGCAGAAGAGCAATAGTAAGCATGCATGATCATACGGCATAGCAAGTTCAGCCTAGCACTACTATGGTGTCATCCTACCACCACATCCAAAAGAGGGTGTAATCCTACCACCGTAAGTTTGTGACCACCGTGAGGGGTTAGTATTGTTGGGGAACGGAAGCGTTAGGTTAACGCGGTTGATGTAGTCGAACGTCTTCACTATCCAACCGATCCTAGTACCGAACGTACGGCACCTCCGTGTTCACCACACGTTCAGCTCGATGACGTCCCTCGAACTCTTGATCCAGCAGAGGGTCGAGGGAGAGTTCCGTCAGCACGACGGCATGGTGACGGTGATGGTGATGTGATCCGCGCAGGGCTTCGCCTAAGCACTACGATGCTATGACCGGAGGCGTAAACTGTGGAGGGGGGCACCGCACACGGCTAAGAACAATTGTTGTGCCTTTGGGGTGCCCCCCGCCCCAGTATAAAAAGGAGGAGGGGGGAGGCCGGCCGGCCCTAGGGGGCGCGCCAATTGGGGGGGAGTCGCACTAGGACTCCTAGTCCTAGTCGGCTCCCCCCTTCCTTCCAACGAAGAGGGGGAAAGGGGAAAGAGGGGGAGAGGGAGAAGGAAAAGGGGGGCCGCGCCCCCCACCCCTTGTCCAATTCGGACTGGGTAGGGGAAGGCGCCACCTTTTGTGGCCTGCCTCCCTCTCTCCACTATGGCCCATGAGGCCCATTAACTTTCCCGGGGGGGTTCTGGTAACCTCCCGGTACTCCGAAAAATCCCCGAACCTCTTCGGAACCATTCCGGTGCCCATATATAACCTTCCAATATATGAATCTTTACCTCTCGATCATTTCGAGACTCCTCGGCATGTCCGTGATCTCACCCGGGACTCCGAAAAAACTTCAGTCACCAAAACACATAACTCATAATACAAATCGTCATCGAACGTTAAGCGTGCGGACCCTACGGGTTCGAGAACTATGTAGACATGACCGAGACACATCTCCGGTCAATAACCAATAGCGGAACCAGGATGCTCATATTGGTTCCTACATATTCTACGAAGATCTTTATCGGTCAAACCGCATAAACAACATATGTTATTCCCTTTGTCATCGGTATGTTACTTGCCCGAGATTCGATCGTCGGTATCTTCATATCTAGTTCAATCTCGTTACCGGCAAGTCTCTTTACTCGTTCCGTAATGCATCATTCTGCAACTAACTCATTAGTCACATTGCTTGCAAGGCTTATAGTGATGTGCATTATCGAGAGGGCCCAGAGATACCTCTCCGAAACTCGGAGTGACAAATCCTAATCTCGATCTATGCCAACCCAACAAACACCTTCAGAGACACCTGTAGAGCATCTTTATAATCACTGCTACCTCTTGAGCACTGCGTTGGTTTTCCCTTGAAGAGGAAAGGGTGATGCAGCAAAGTAGCGTTAGTATTTCCCTTAGTTTTTGAGAAACAAGGTATCAATCCAGTAGGAGGCCACGCTCAAGTCCCTTGTACCTACACAAACAAATAAGAACCTTGCAACCAACACGATAAAGGGGTTGTCAATCCCTTCACGGCCACTTGCAAAAGTGAGATCTGATAGAGATGATAAGATAATATTTTTGGTATTTTTATGATAAAGATAAAAAGTAAAGATTGCAAAATAAACAGCAATAAAAATAGCTTGTTGACGGAAGATTAATATGATGGAAAATAGACCCCGGGGGCATAGGTTTCACTAGTGGCTTCTCTCAAGATAGCATAAGTATTACGGTGGGTAAACAAATTACTGTCGAGCAATTGATATAATTGAGCATAGTTATGAGAATATCTAGGTATGATCATGTATATAGGCATCACGTCCGTGACAAGTAGACCGACTCCTGCCTGCATCTACTACTATTACTCCACACATCGACCACTATCCAGCATGCATCTAGAGTATTAAGTTCATAAGAACAGAGTGACGCTTTAAGCAAGATGACATGATGTAGAGGGATAAACTCATGCAATATGATATAAATCCCACCTTGTTATCCTTGATGGCAACAATACAATACGTGTCATTTCCCCTACTGTCACTGGGATCGAGCACCGCAAGATTGAACCCAAAGCTAAGCACTTCTCCCATTGCAAGAAAGATCAATCTAGTAGGCCAAACCAAACTGATAATTCGAAGAGACTTGCAAAGATAACCAATCATACATAAAAGAATTCAGAGAAGATTCAAATATTGTTCATAGATAATCTGGATCATAAACCCACAATTCATCGGATCTCGACAAACACACCACAAAATAAGATTACATCGAATAGATCTCCAACAGAATCGAGGAGAACTTTGTATTGAGATCCAAAGAGAGAGAAGAAGCCATCTACCTAATAACTATGGACTCGAAGGTCTGAGGTAAACTACTCACACATCATCGGAGAGGCTAGGGTGTTGATGTAGAAGCCCTTCGTGATCAATGCCCCCTCCGGTGGAGCGCCGGAAAAGGCCCCAAGATGGGATCTCACGGGTACAGAAGGTTGCGGCGGTGGAACTAGGTTTTCGTGGTGCTCCTCGATGGTTTGGGGGTACGTAGGTATATATAGGAGGAAGAAGTAGGTCGGTGGAGCCACGAGGGGCCCACGAGGGTGGAGGGCGCGCCCAGGGGGTAGGCGCGCCCCCTGCCTCATGGCCTCCTTGTTGGTTGCTTGACGTCCACTCCAAGTCCTCTGGATCACGTTTGTTCCAAAAATCACGCTCCTGAAGGTTTCATTCCGTTTGGACTCCGTTTGATATTCTTTTTCTGCGAAACACTGAAATAGGCAAAAAAACAGCAATTTGGGATGGGCCTCCGGTTAATAGGTTAGTCCCAAAATAATATAAAAGTGTATAAATAAGCCCATTAAACATCCAAAACAGAATATATAATAGCATGGAACAATAAAAAATTATAGATACGTTGGAGACGTATCAAGCATCCCCAAGCTTAATTCCTGCTCGTCCTTGAGTAGATAAATGATAAAAACAGAATTTTTGATGTGGAATGCTACCAAGCATATTCTTCAATGTAATTTTCTATATTGTGGCATGAATGTTCAGATCCGAAAGATTCAAGATAAAAGTTTAATATTGACATAAAAATAATAATACTTCAAGCATACTAACTAAGCAATTATGTCTTCTCAAAATAACATAGCCAAAGAAAGCTCATCCCTACAAAATCATATAGTTTGGCCATGCTTCATTTTCGTCACACAAGATGCTCTCATCTTGCACAAACCCGATGACAAGCCAAGCAATTGTTTCATACTTTAGTAATCTCAAACTTTTTTCAACTTCTACGCAATACATGAGCGTGAGCCATGGATATAGCACTATGGGTGGAATAGAATATAATGATGGGGGTTGTGTGGAGAAGACAAAAAAGGAGAAAGTCTCACATTGACGCGGCTAATCAACGGGCTAGGGAGATGCCCATCGATTGATGTCAATGCAAGGAGTAGGGATTGCCATGCAACAGATGCACTAGAGCTATAAATGTATGAAAGCTCAACAAAAGGAACTAAGTGGGTGTGCATCCAACTTGCTTGCTCACGAAGACCTAGGGCATTTGAGGAAGCCCATTGTTGGAATATACAAGCCAAGTTCTATAATGAAAAATTCCCACTAGTATATGAAAGTGACAAAACAAGAGACTCTCTATCATAAAAATCATGGTGCTACTTTAAAGCACAAGTGTCGAAAAAGGATAGTAGCATTGCCCCTTTTTTGGGCCTTTTTTTATTTGGCCTTTCTTCTTTTTTTTGGGACAATGCTCTATGAATGATGATCATCACACTTCTATTTAGTTACAACTCAATGATTATAACTCGATACTAGAACAAAGTATGACTCTATATGAATGCCTCCGGTGGTGTACCGGGATGGGCAATGAATCAAGAGTGACATGTATGAAAAATTATGAATGGTGGCGTTGCCACAAATACGATGTCAACTACATGATCATGCAAGGCAATATGACAATGATGAAGCGTGTCATGATAAACGGAACAGTGGAAAGTTGCATGGCAATATATCTCGGAATGGCTATGGAAATGCCATAATAGGTAGGTATGGTGGCTGTTTTGAGAAAGATATAAGGAGGTTTATGTGTGATAGAGCGTATCGTATCACGGGGTTTGGATGCACCGGCGAAGTTTGCACCAACTCTCAAGGTGAGAAAGGGCAATGCACGGTACCGAAGAGGCTAGCAATGATGGAAGGTTGACAGTGCGTTTAATCCATGGACTCAACATTAGTCATAAAGAACTCACATACTTATTGCAAAAATCTACAAGTCATCAAAAACCAAGCACTACGCGCATGCTCCTAGGGGGATAGATTGGTAGGAAAAGATCATCGCTCGTCCCCGACCGCCACTCATAAGGATGACAATCAAAGAACACCTCATGTTTCAAATTTGTTACATAACGTTTACCATACGTGCATGCTACGGGACTTGCAAACTTCAACACAAGTATTTCTCAATTTCACAATTACTCTACTAGAACAACTTTAATATTACCACCTCCATATCTCAAAACAATCATCAAGTATCAAACTTCTCCTAGTATTCAACGCACTTATATGGAAATTTTTATTATGCTCATCTTGGATCCCTATCATATTAGGACTAATTTCACAATTAAAGAAAATTACCATGCTGTTTAAGACTCTCAAAATAATATAAGTGAAGCATGAGAGATCAATAATTTCTATAAAATAAAACCACCGCCGTGCTCTAAAAAATATAAGTGAAGCACTAGAGCAAAAACTATATAGCTCAAAAGATATAAGTGAAGCACATAGAGTATTCTAGTAAATTCCGAATCATGTGTGTCTCTCTCAAAAGGTGTGTACAACAAGGATGATTGTGGTAAACTAAAAAGCAAAGACTCAAATCATACAAGACGCTCCAAGCAAAACACATATCATGTGGTGAATAAAAATATAGCCCCAAGTAAAGTTACCGATAGACGAAGACAAAAGAGGGGATGCCTTCCGGGGCATCCCCAAGCTTAGGCTTTTGGTTGTCCTTGAATTTTACCTTGGGGTGCCATGTGCATCCCCAAGCTTAGGCTCTTGCCAATCCTTGTTCTATAATCCATCAAATCATTACCCAAAACTTGAAAACTTCACAACACAGAACTTAACAGAAAATCTCGTGAGCTCCGTTAGTGAAAGAAAACAAAACACCACTTCAAGGTACTGTAATGAACTCATTCTTTATTTATATTGGTGTTAAACCTACTGTATTCCAACTTCTCTATGGTTTATAAACTCTTTTACTAGCCATAGATTCATCAAAATAAGCAAAGAACACACGAAAAACAGAATCTGTCAAAAACAGAACAGTATGTAGTAATTGTTTTCTCCCAACACCAGGCCAAGGGAGACGACGAAGTGTTCTCCCAACGAACCTTCCCAGGCCGGAAAGAGGCGCCAAAGGGCGAAGCCCCTGTCGCCGAGCACCAGGGGGAGTCAATTCCCATGGAAACTGGGGGTGAGGGCCGTATCCAATTCGGCCCTCAATCGGACTCGATTCCGGAGACCGGCACGGCTCCAGGATCCGGCACGCAGCCTCCTTCGAAAGGAGGGGGTGTGTCTATTCCTCCGGTGACCCCTGTCCAACCAGGGGCACCAGGTATTCTGCTGGAAACGCTGCGAGGCACTTCCATTATGGAGGAGCACCGTGTTCTTATGGGCACGGTGATTGAAAGGGTTCAGTCCGCTAATAGCGGACTGACCGAAGTCTGTAGCAGCCTGCTGACAAGTTTTGAGGTAAGCGACATAGAAGGAAAAAGTCCCGATATGGACAGTAGCCCCTGAGACACTGTCCGGTGCTCGGAAAGAGAGACCGGACAGGGGATCAATACTTTATTTATAGGAGACTAACCTTATATGAATGGATAAGCAGGCGTCGCTGCTAGCCGCGACCTCGCATACTGCCGAAGTCTCTGAACTGAAGCAGAGGCTGGAGCGAGCCGAGAACGAGCTCGGCGAGGTGAAGACTCAGCTCCAGGTGAAGCAAGGTATGAAAACGACTTGTTGTGTTTTCGGAAGGAATAAGCAGTGTACATTGACCGGATTGTCATAATATGTGTAGGGGCGGCGACCGAGGTCGATGCCCTAAAAAAGGCTCTGGCCGAAGCCGAGGGGAAGGCTGTCGAGCAGCAAGCCGCCCGGAGAAAGCTCGAGGCCCGGGTCAAGGAGGTCCAGCAGGAGCTCCAAGATGCGGTGAAAAAATGCGAGGCCTTAGAGCATGATGCATCGGTTCAAGGGGCCGAACTCGCCAAGGCTTGTAGGAGTGTGGAGACCGCACGAAATGAGGCCCAGGCCGCCCTCCAGGAGATCTAGGAGGCCAAGAAGATCACAGCGGGTAAGGCATTTAAGCTGCGAAGTAAGTATGCGGAGAAGCAGTACCTTTTACTAACCCGGATTCGGAGTTCCCCAAGGGCGTTTGCGGATTTACCATGCAGCGTACCAGACGTTGCGGAGTTCTACCAAGCCGAAGGAGGGGGTTCTACGGAGGCTCTATTCTGGTCGCAGTATGCGACGCCAGAGCATCCCGTGCCCTTCACTGATCGGCTGAAACAGCTGGTGGAGCTGCACAGGGTGGCCGAACTAGCCATGAAGGATTTGATGATCCAGCTGTGGCCAACCGAAGCTGTGCCCGGCAGCTACTTCGGACTCGTGAGGCGACTAGTGGAGGCCTGTCCGCGGCTGGATAGCGTCAAGCGCTCAGCCTACATCGAAGGTGCCCGCATGGCCTTCGCCCATTGCAAGATGTGGTGGGCGAAGATGAACGCCGTCAACGTGGCCAGAGGGCCGCCAGAGGGCAAGGAGCACCGCACACCCGAACGATATTTTGCGGATGTCCTAGAAGGGTCTCGACTTGCAGCAGCGCAGTGTGGGCAAGACATTATTTTCGAATGAATACATTCGAGTTGTCCTTTGCCTTGTATTATGAAAACAAAGCCTGTTTTGTAATATAATTTCATTATGCTTTAATTGTTTCCTCCCGTGCGGCCGTGTTGTATGCAATCTGAGGGTTGGCCAGTCGTCGGCTTCTGCCCTCGCGTAGGTAGTACGGAGGTGTTCGGGATGGAATCTAAACAATCTTGATCCAATTGTATGGTCCTTGAAGGAGTTGTTTAGCGCAACGAACAAGGCAATCAGACTATACGGCTTAAACGCCCTCACTTAGCCATAGGAGTTTTATAATAAAGCATGGGCGCAGCCCCTGGTCCAAGCCAGGGTGATGTCAGCATCTGATCGGGAAGTGTCGATCCTTCGCATAACGCGGAGAAAATCTCCAACGATTTTGTAACCCTCGAACAGCTGACCAGCTCTCGCCGTATCACGACAGTTAGTTTTCGGCTTTCTCTACTGAGGTGCTCATCCGGTCAAGGCCAGGGCACAATCGCAGTAGTTCTCCCTTTACTACCCTAGCCGATGTAGCGGAACGTAGGGTAGCAAGCACAGGAGCCGGGCAACCCAACTATTGACCAAAGACATGATTCGGAGCCAATGCATATAATGCTAAATTCGGGGTGCCGAACTTATCTATAAGAAGTGTTCGGGCTTTGCTGCCGTATTGTGGGGCGACAAGTAGCCCCTGGCGAATAGAAACATACAAAAGAGTACCGATGCAGCCGATAAGCAGATCGAAATAAAATGAAGTAAGAAGCGAAAACCACAGAAACTGGGCCACAAACCATTTTTATTATAACTGGATGGATACGTCAAGGCGTATCTTGTACAGACGGTGCGATAAGTATCCGGGCTATTTAACATGCCGGAATCAATAGGGTGCAGCGTGCGGGTCCTGAGAAATAACTATGAATACCGTCAAGAAGAACGTATAGAGGTTACCCTACACACCTGTGCTGCTTGCCTCCGTTGTATGCCAATCCTTTGAAAGGACTTGTGATCAAGCCCGTGGAAAAAGGTACCCGAAACAAGAAGAAAAAGTGAAAGTATGAGTGTCCGGGATCGGTCTGGCCGAACTGTAGGTCCTGGATTAGCTTGTGCCTCCGTCGATGTCCATGGAATTTTGAGTGCGTAATTGTGTACACGTGGTACGAATGCCACTACCTCATCGGGACTGGGACGGAGGCCGAATTGCTAATCAAGCTCTTGACGAGCCGTTCCATCCTGTTGCAGTGTAGTCCGGAACCTCTTAATGACGTCCGAGGGCTCGACAGTCGTACTATGGTGCTGCTTGAGAAGGCCGCTCTGTGCTTCTGCTGCTAGGGCGGCGGTGTGCTCCTCTGTTTGGAGGGAGCACTCCGTATTGCCATTGACTGTTATGACGCCGCGTGGACCGGGCATCTTAAGCTTGAGTTAAGCATAGTGTGGCACTACATTGAATCTAGCAAATGCGGTTCGTCCGAGCAGTGCGTGATAGCCGCTGCAAAAGGGGACGATATCGAAGATTAACTCTTCGCTTCGGAAGTTGTCCGGAGAACCGAAAACCACCTCCAGCGTGATTGAGCGCGTACAGCGGGCCTCTACGCCTGGTATGACTCCTTTAAAGGTAGTTTTTGTTGGTTTGATTCGTGAGGGGTTAATGCCCATCTTCCGCACTGTGTCCTGATAAAGCAGGTTGAGGCTGCTACCACCATCCATCAGGACTCGTGTTAGGTGAAACCCGTCAATAATTGGGTCGAGGACTAGTGCGGTTGAACCGCCATGGCGGATACTAGTCGGGTGATCTTGACGATCGAAGGTGATCGGGAATGATGACCACGGATTGAATTTGGGGGCGACTGGCTCTACCGCGTAGACGTCCCTAAGTGCTTGCTTGCGCTCCTTTTTGGGGATGTGTGTAGCGTATATCATGTTCACCATTTTGACTTGAGGGGGAAATTTCTTCTGTCCCCCAGTGTTTGGCTGCCGGGGCTCTTCGTCCTCGTCCTCACTTGTGATCCATTTTCTTTGTTTTCAGCGTTTAACTTGCCAGCCTGTTTGAAAACCCAACAGTCTCAGTTGGTGTGATTGGCTTGTTTGTCTGGGGTGCCATGTATCTGGCACGGACGGTCGAGTATGCGGTCTAGGCTGGAAGGTCCTTCATTGTTTCTTTTGTAGGGCTTCTTCCGTTGGCCGGACTTGGAGCCACTGAATCCGGCGTTAACTGTGGTGTCATTGGTGTTGTCGCCATTGCTTTGGCGTTTGTGTCTATTGCGCCGGAGCTTGCTGGTGCTGTTCTTGGCCTCGGAGGGGCCTGCCTCGCTGGCTGTGTTCTTGCTATGAGCCAGCCAGCTGTCCTCACCCGTGCAAAAGCGGGTCATGAGTCCCGTAAGGGCTGCCATAGACTTCGACTTTTCTTGGTCGAGGTGGCGTGCTAGCCATTCGTCACGGATGCTGTGTTTGAAGGCTGCTAGGGCCTCAGCATCCGGACAGTCAATGATCTAGTTCTTTTTGGTTAGGAACCTAGTCCAGAATTTTGTGGCTGATTCTCCAGGTTGTTGAACTATGTGGCTTAAGTCGTCGGCGTCTGGTGGCCGGACATAGGTTCCTTGGAAGTTATCCAGGAAGGCTTCTTCCAAGTCCTCCCAGCTGCCGATAGAATTTTCAGGCAGGCTGTTAAGCCAGTGTCGAGCTGGCCCTTTGAGCTTTAGTGGGAGGTATTTAATGGCGTGGAGGTCATCTCCTCTAGCCATATGGATGAGGAGAATGAAATCCTCGATCCATACTGCAGGATCGGTTGTGTCGTCGTATGATTCGATATTGACAGGCTCGAACCCCTCGGGGAATTCATGATCCAGTACCTCATCTGTGAAGCAGAGAGGGTGTGCGGCGCCTCTATATCGGGACGCATCGCGGCATAGCTCTGATGGAGTCCGTTTGCGGCATTCGGCCCGGGCGTGGTTAGGTTTGTCATGTTCGAATAGGTAGCTGTCGTCGTGCCTCGAGGCGCGTCCTCGCGATCCGTAGATCGATCTTGTATGTCCTGCTCTACTGTCCAGGGTTTGCCGGAGGTCGTGGTGTGATCCTGAATTCTTCCGTCTCTATTTTTACGGGGCGGTGGGCAGGTTGCTGTTCGGCCTGAGTTGTCGCTTTATCCCGACCGCGGGGTGGCCGGTCGGCTGCCCTGTCTCGACCACGTGGTGGTCGCTCCGCATTACGCGAGGGAGATATGTGCTCCGACGCCTCCTCACCGAATTGAGGTAGCAGTCTGCGTTTCGGGTAGCTCCTGGCTGGGCGCTTGAGGCCGTATTCTTCGGCTGTCAGGACATCGGTCCATCTGCCGACGAGCAGATCTTGTTCAGCTTGAAGCTGCTGCTATTTCTTTTTAAGGCTCCTTGCAGTGGCTATGAGCTGAAGCTTAAAGCGCTCCTGCTCCAGAGGATCCTCATGCATGATGAAGTCTTCGTTGCTGAGGCTTGTCTCCTCCTCGGAGGGTGGACGGTAACTATCGTCCTCCGAGTCATCTTCTATGGTCTGTTCATCAGGGTTATCTTGCCCGTTGTCATGTTCCTCCTGTTCGGATGCAGCTCCGACAGGGTCTTCATTGTTTTCGGCGTCACCCGGAGTACTATTTTCTCCGGTGCCAGTGTTGCCATCCTTTGAGCGACGGGGCTTAGAATGGCGTTTGGGCCGTCGGTGCTTGGATTGCGTCTCAGAGGGTTTATTCGCATCTGGCTCTTCTTTGTCGTCGCCAGATCCTTTAGGTGTATCAACCATGAACACGTCGTACGAAGAGGTGGCCGTCCAACGTCCAGTGAATGGCGGGTCTTGGCCTTGCTCCTTGTCGGCATCGTCGTCCATACCATCGATGTCTTCGGAGCCATAATCAAGCACGTCGGTTAAGTCATCGACAGTGGCTATGAAGTGGGTGGCGGGTGGGAAGCAAAATTCCTCGTCATCCGCCTCTAGCTCGAACCGAATGTAGTTCGGTTGTGAGTCCTCCTCCAAGGACAAGTTTTTTAAAGAGTTTAGTACGTCACCCAAAGGTGAATGCTGGAAGGTGTCTGTGGCGCTAAATTCGAAAATCGATAACCGATCCAGCTCGGTGTCCACATGCATACCTGGTCTGGAACGTATAGCCGGAGACGAGTCCGGAGTTCCGTTGACGCAAACATTGCAGGATGTCGAGTCCGTGTGCGGCTCCAATGCCGCGGACTTTGTGGCCTCAGAGGGCACAATCTACTTCAGTTGTGAGGCCGTTGCAGCGACATGATCCATCTCCTGGATGTAATCCGATAACAGATATAAGTCATGTTCATCGGGACGAGGGGGAGCGATCGCTGCGGTTTCAAACCCATTGAAGATCGAGTCTCGACGGGTATCCGCGACGTAGTTCAGGCTTCCAAATCTGACCTGGTGGCCAGGGGCATAGCTATCGATCTGCTCCAGACGGCCAAGTGAGTTGGCCCGCAGTACGAAGTCGCCGAACACAAAAATCTGTCCGGGGAGGAAGGTTCTTCCTTGGACAGCATCATTATCAACGATTGAAGGGGCCATCAAACCTTTTGTCGATGGCACAGTGGAACTCTCAATGAAAGCACCAATGTCGGTGTCAAAACCGGCAGATCTCGGGTAGGGGGTCCCGAACTGTGCGTCTAGGATCGATGGTAACAGGAGACGGGGGACACGATGTTTACCCAGGTTCGGGCCCTCTCTATGGAGGTAATACCCTACTTCCTGCTTGATTGATCTTGATGAATATGAGTGTTACAAGAGTTGATCTACCACGAGATCGTAACGGCTAAACCCTAGAAGTCTAGCCTGCATGACTATGGTAATGTGTATCTCTATCCGGACTACGCTCTCCGGTTTATATAGACACCGGAGAGATCTAGGGTTACATGGGGTCGGTTACATAAGAAGGAATCTTGATAATTGGTCGCCTAGCTTGCCTTCCACGCCAAGGAGAGTCCAATCCGGACACGGGTATAGTCTTCGGCCTTCATATCTTCATAGCCCATCAGTCCGGCCCAATGAATAACAGGCCGGACGCCCGAGGACCCCTTAGTCCAGGACTCCCTCACACGTCGTAACACATCTTCTGGTAATGCGGGTAATTTTGCTTCGAGGCGGAAAGCACCTCGCTCAGGTAGTAGACCAGGCGTTGGACTGCTTGGACCTTCTCCTTCTCTGGTCGCTCGACCACTATCACCGTGCTGACTGACCGTGAGGTTGCGGCGATATAGAGCAACAACGGCTCCTTCTCGGCTGGCGCGGCCAGGACTGGTGCGGTGGAGAGCATGCGCTTGAGATCCCGGAAAGCTTCATCCGCCTGGTCGTTCCATTCGAACGGCGTCGTCTTCTTCATAAGCTGGTATAGGGGCAAGGCCCTCTCGTCCAGCCGGATGAGAAACCGGCTGACCAAGGCCAAGCAGCCGGTGAACTTCTGGACATCGCGCAGCCGAGCCGGCTTGCGCATGCGCTTGATGGCCTTGATCTTCTCCGGGTTTGCCTCAATGCCGCGCTCCGAGACGAGGAAGCCGAGTAGCTTTTCGGCCGGGACGCCGAAAACGCATTTCTCCAGGTTGAGCTTGACCTTGTATTCGCGCAGGTTGGCGAAGGTCTCCTTCAAATCGTCGTGGAGCATGAGGTGCTGCTTGGTCTTCACCATGATGTCATCCACGTAGACGTGGATGTTGTGGCCGAGTTGCGGCAGCAAGCATTTTCGCATGCAGCGCTGGAAAGTGGCGCCGGCGTTCTTCAAGCCGAACGACATGATGATGTAGCAATACGCCCCAAAGGGCGTGATAAGGATGTCTTCAGGGCGTCGGCTGGATCCAGCTTGATCTGTTGGTAGCCGGAGTAAGCATCCAGGAAGGACAGGAGCTCACTGATACGTCTCCAACATATCTATAATTTTTGATTGCTCCATGCTATATTATATTCTGTTTTGGATGATTAATGGGCTTTGTTATACACTTTTATATTATTTTTGGGACTAACCTATTAACCGGAGTCCCAGCCCAAATTGCTGTTTTTTTGCCTATTTCAGAGTTTCGCAGAAAAAGAATTTCAAATGGAGTCCAAACGGAAGGAAACCTTCGGGAACGTGATTTTCGGAACAAACGTGATCCAGAGGACTTGGAGTCTACGTAAAGCAATCAACGAGGAGAGCACGAGGTAGGGGGCGCGCCCACCTCCCCCAGGCGCGCCCTCCACCCTCGTGGGGCCCACGTTGCTCCACCGACGTACTTCTTCCTCCTATATATACCTACGTACCTCCAAACCATCAGAGGCATCCACGAAAACCTAATTCCACAGATGCAACCTTTTGTACCCGTGAGATCCCATCTTGGGGCCTTTTCCGGCGTCCTGCCCGAGGGGGCATTGATCACGGAGGGCTTCTACATCAACACCATAGCCTCTCCGATGATGTGTGAGTAGTTTACCTCAGACCTTCGGGTCCCTAGTTATTAGCTAGATTGCTTCTTCTCTCTCTTTGGATCTCAATACAAAGTTCTCCTCGATTCTCTTGGAGATCTATTTGATGTAACTCTTCTTTTGCGGTGTGTTTGTCGGGACCGATGAATTGTGGGTTTATGATCAAGATTATCTATGAACAATATTTGAATCTTCTCTGAATTCTTTTATGTATGATTGGTTATCTTTGCAAGTCTCTTCAAATTATCAGTTTGGTTTGGCCTACTAGATTGACCTTTCTTGCAATGGTGAAGTGCTTAGCTTTGAGTTCAATCTTGCGGTGTCCTTTCCCAGTGACAGTAGGGGCAGCAAGGCACATATTGTATTCTTGCCATCGAGGATAACAAGATGGGGTTTATATCATATTGCATGAGTTTATCCCTCTACATCATGTCATCATACTTAAAGCATTACTCTGTTCTTATGAACTTAATACTCTAGATGCATGCTGGATAGCGGTCGATGTGTGGAGTAATAGTAGTAGATGCAGGCAGGAGTCGGTCTACTTGTCACGGACGTGATGCCTATATACATGATCATACCTAGATATTCTCATAACTATGCTCAATTCTATCAATTGCTCGACAGTAATTTGTTCAGCCACCGTAATACTTATGCTATCTTGAGAGAATCCACTAGTGAAACCTATGGCCCCCGGGTCTATTCTCCATTATATTAATCTTCCAACACTTAGCTATTTTTATTGCCTTTTATTTTACTTTGCATGTTTATCATAAAAATACCAAAAATATTATCTTATCATATCTATCAGATCTCACTTTCGTAAGTTACCGTGAAGGGATTGACAACCCCTTTATCGCGTTGGTTGCGAGGTTCTAATTTGTTTGCGTAGGTGCGAGGGACTTGAGCGTGGCCTCCTACTGGATTGATACCTTGGTTCTAAAAACTGAGGGAAATACTTACGCTACTTTGCTGCATCACCCTTTCCTCTTCAAGGAAAAAACCAACACAGTGCTCAAGAGGTAGCAAGAAGGACTTCTGGCGCCGTTGCCGGGGAGTCTACGCAAAAGTCAACATACCAAGTACCCATCACAAACCCTTATCCCCCGCATTACATTATTTGCCATTTGCCTCTCGTTTTCCTCTCCCCCACTTCACCTTTGCCATTTTATTCGCCCTCTTTTTCCCTTCGCCTCTTTCTCGCTCGCCTTTTTGTTTGGTCGTGTGTTGGATTGCTTGCTTGTCACGATGGCTCAAGATAATACTAAATTGTGTGACTTTACCAATACCGACAACAATGATTTTCTTAGCACTCCGATTGCTCCTTTTACCGATGCTGAATCTTGTGAAATTAATGCTGCTTTGTTGAATCTTGTCATGAAAGATCAATTCGCCGGCCTTCCTAGTGAAGATGCCGCTACCCATCTAAATAGCTTCGTTGATTTGTGTGATATGCAAAAGAAGAAAGATGTGCCCAATGATATTGTTAAATTGAAGCTATTTCCTTTTTCGCTTAGAGATCGTGCTAAAGCTTGGTTTTCGTCTTTGCCTAAAAATAGCATTGATTCTTGGAATAAGTGCAAAGATGCTTTTATCTCTAAGTATTTTCCTCCTGCTAAGATCATCTCTCTTAGAAACGATATTATGAATTTTAAGAAACTTGATCATGAACATGTTGCACAAGCTTGGGAGAGGATGAAATTAATGATACGTAATTGCCCTACTCATGGTTTGAATTTGTGGATGATTATACAAAATTTTTATGCCGGATTGAATTTTGCTTCTAGAAATCTTTTAGATTCGGCCGCGGGAGGCACTTTTATGGAAATCACCTTAGGAGAAGCTACTAAACTCCTAGATAATATTATGGTTAATTATTCTCAATGGCACACCGAAAGATCTACTAATAAAAAAGTGCATGCAATAGAAGAAATTAATGTTTTGACTGGAAAGATGGATGAACTTATGAAATTATTTGCTAATAAGAGTGTTTCTTCTGATCCTAATGATATGCCTTTGTCTACTTTGATTGAGAATAATAATGAATCTATGGATGTGAATTTTGTTGGTAGGAATAATTTTGGTAACAACGCGTATAGAGGAAACTTTAATCCTAGGCCGTATCCTAGTAATTATGGTAATTCCTACAACAACTGTTATGGAAATTTTAATAAGATTCCCTCTGAATTTGAGACTAGTGTTAAAGAATTTATGATTTCGCAAAAGAATTTCAATGCTTTGCTTGAAGAAAAATTGCCTAAGATTGATGAATTGGCTAGGAACATGGATAGAATTTCTCTTGATGTTGATTCTTTGAAACTTAGATCTATTCCACCTAAGCATGATATCAATGAGTCTCTCAAAGCCATGAGAATTTCCATTGATGAGTGCAAAGAAAGAACCGCTAGGATGCGTGCTAATAAAGATTGCTTTGTAAAAGCGTGTTCTTCTAATATTTATGAGAATAAAGATGTAGATCTAAAAGTTATTGATGTGTCCCCTATTAAATCTTTGTTTTGCAATATGAATCTTGATAATGATGGGACTGAAGATGAGTCACCTTTACCTAGAAGGCGTTCCAAAAATTCGGAGTTTTTAGATCTTGATGCAAAAATTGGTAAAAGTGAGACTGAAGAGGTCAAAACTTTAGATATCAATGAACCCACTATCTTGGATTTCAAGGAATTTAATTATGATAATTGCTCTTTGATAGATTGTATTTCCTTGTTGCAATCCGTGCTAAATTCTCCTCATGCTTATAGTCAAAATAAAGCTTTTACTAAACATATCGTTGATGCTTTAATGCAATCTTATGAAGAAAAACTTGAGTTGGAAGTTCCTATCCCTAGAGAACTTTATGATGAGTGGGAACCTACTATTAAAATTAAAATTAAATATCATGGATGCTATGCTTTGTGTGATTTTGGGTGCTAGTGTTTCTACGATTCCAAAAACTTTATGTGATTTGCTAGGTTTTCGTGAATTTGATGATTGTTCTTTAAACTTGCACCTTGCGGATTCCACCATTAAGAAACCTATGGGAAGAATTAATGATGTTCTTATTGTTGCAAATAGGAACTATGTTCCTGTATATTTTATTGTTCTTGATATAGATTGCAATCCTTCATGTCCTATTATTCTTGGTAGACCTTTCCTTAGAACGATTGGTGCAATCATTGATATGAAGGAAGGAAATATTAGATTCCAATTTCTGTTAAAGAAAGGCATGGAACACTTCCCTAGAAAGAAAATTAAATTGCCATATGAATCTATTATGAGATCCACTTATGGATTGCCTACCAAAGATGACCTAGATCTATCCGTGTTTTTATGCCTAGCTAGGGGTGTTAAACGATAGCGCTTGTTGGGAGGCAACCCAATTTTATTTTTAGTTTTTTTTTCTTTTTGCTTCTGTTTAGGAATAAATCTTTGATCTAGCCTCTGGTTAGATTTTTTTTATGTTTTAATTAGTGTTTGTGCCAAGTTAAACCTATAGGATCTTCTTGGATGATAGTTATTTGATCTTGCTGAAAATTCCAGAAACTTTCTGTTCACGAAAACAATTGTTAAAATCACCAGAACGTGATAAAATATTGATTCCAGTTGCAGCAGATCAATAAACAAATTGTTTAGGTCTTCCTATTTAGGTAGATTTGTTTCAGTTCCAGAAGTTTGCGTTAGTTACAGATTACTACAGACTGTTCTGTTTTTGACAGATTCTGTTTTTCGTGTGTTGTTTGCTTATTTTGATGAATCTATGGCTAGTAAAATAGTTTATAAACCATAGAGAAGTTGGAATACAGTAGGTTTAACACCAATATAAATAAAGAATGAGTTCATTACAGTACCTTGAAGTGGTGTTTTGTTTTCTTTCGCTAACGGAGCTTACGAGATTTTCTGTTAAGTTTTGTGTTGTGAAGTTTTCAAGTTTTGGGTAAAGATTTGATTGATTATGGAACAAGGAGTGGCAAGAGCCTAAGCTTGGGGATTCCCATGGCACCCCAAGTTAATCTAAGGACATCAAAAAGCCAAAGCTTGGGGATGCCCCGGAAGGCATCCCCTCTTTCGTCTTCGTCCATCGGTAACTTTACTTGGAGCTATATTTTTATTCACCACATGATAAGTGTTTTGCTTGGAGCGTCTTGTATGATTTGAGTCTTTAATTTTTAGTTTTCCACAATCATCCTTGCTGTACACACCTTTTGAGAGAGACACACATGATTCGGAATTTATTAGAATACTCTATGCGCTTTGCTTATATCTTTTGAGCTATATAGTTTTGCTCTAGTGCTTCACTTATATCTTTTAGAGGACGGAGGTGGTTTTGTTTTATAGAAACTATTGTTCTCTCATGCTTCACTTATATTATTTTGAGAGTTCTACAAAACAGCATGGTAATTTGCTTAAATTGGGAAATCAGTCCTAATATGCTTGGTATTCAAGATTAGTAAAAACTTTCTTATGAGTGTGTTGAATACTAAGAGAAGTTTGATGATTGATGATTGTTTTGAGATATGGAGGTAGTGATATTAAAGTTGTGCTAGTTGAGTAGTTGTGAACTCGAGAAATACTTGCGTTGAAGTTTGTAAGTCCCGTAGCATGCACATATGGTAAACGTTATGTAACAAATTTGAAACATGAGGTGTTCTTTGATTGTCCTCCTTATGAGTGGCGGTCAGGGACGAGCGATGGTCTTCTCCTACCAATCTATCCCCCTAGGAGCATGCGCGTAGTGCTTGGTTTTTGATGACTTGTAGATTTTTGCAATAAGTATGTGAGTTCTTTATGACTAATGTTGAGTCCATGGATTATACGCACTTTTACCCTTCCATCATTCCTAGCCTCTTCGGTACCATGCATTGCCCTTTCTCACCTTGAGAGTTGGTGCAAACTTCGCCGGTGCATCCAAACCCCGTGATATGATACGCTCTATCACACATAAACCTCCTTATATCTTCCTAAAAACAGCCACCATACCTACCTATTATGGCATTTCCATAGCCATTCCGAGATATATTGCCATGCAACTTTCCACCGTTTCGTTTATCATGACACGTTCATCATTGTCATATTGCCTTGCATGATCATGTAGTTGACATCGTATTTGTGGCATAGCCACCGTTCATAATTTTTCATACATGTCACTCTTGATTCATTGCCCATCCCGGTACACCGCCGGAGGTATTCATATTGAGTCATACTTTGTTCTAGTATCGAGTTGTAATCATTGAGTTGTAAATTAATAGAAGTGTGATGATCATCATTCATAGAGCATTGTCCCAATCAAAAAAAGAGAAAGGCCAAATAAAAAAAGGAAGGCCCAAAAAAAGGGAGAACATAAAAAGGGGTAATGCTACTATCCTTTTTCCACACTTGTGCTTCAAAGTAGCACCATGATCTTCATGATAGAGAGTCTCTTGTTTTGTCACATTCATATACTAGTGGGAATTTTTCATTATAGAACTTGGCTTGTATATTCCAACAATGGGCTTCCTCAAATGCCCTAGGTCTTCGTGAGCAAGCAAGTTCGATGCACACCCACCTAGTTTCTTTTGTTGAGCTTTCATACATTTATAGCTCTAGTGCATCTGTTGCATGGCAATCCCTACTCCTTGCATTAACATCAATCGATGGGCATCTCCTTAGCCCGTTGATTAACCGCGTTGATGTGAGACTTTCTCCTTTTTTGTCTTCTACACATAACCCCCATCATTATATTCTATTCCACCCATAGTGCTATATCCATGGCTCACGCTCATGTATTGCGTGAAGGTTGAAAAAGTTTGAGATTACTAAAGTATGAAACAATTGTTTGGCTTGTCATCGGGGTTGTGCATGATGAGAGCATTCTTGTGTGACGAAAATGGAGCATGAGCAAACTATATGATTTTGTAGGGATGAACTTTCTTTGGCCATGTTATTTTGAGAAGACATAATTGCTTAGTTAGTATGCTTGAAGTATTATTACTTTTATGTTAATATTAAAATTTTATCTTGAATCTTTTGGATCTGAATATTCATACCACAATTAAGAGGGTTACATTAAAAAATTATGCCAAGTAGCATTCCACATCAAAAATTCTATTTTTATCATTTACCTACTCGAGGACGAGCAGGAATTAAGCTTGGGGTTTGATACGTCTCCAACGTATCTATAATTTTTGATTGCTCCATGCTATATTATATTCTGTTTTGGATGATTAATGGGCTTTGTTATACACTTTTATATTATTTTTGGGACTAACCTATTAACCGGAGGCCCAGCCCAAATTGCTGTTTTTTTGCCTATTTCAGAGTTTCGCAGAAAAAGAATATCAAACGGAGTCCAAACGGAATGAAACCTTCGGGAACGTGATTTTTGGAACAAACGTGATCCAGAGGACTTGGAGTCTACGTAAAGCAATCAACGAGGACAGCACGAGGTAGGGGGGCGCGCCCACCTCCCCCAGGCGCGCCCTCCACCCTCGTGGGGCCCACGTTGCTCCACCGACGTACTTCTTCCTCCTATATATACCTACGTACCCCCAAACCATCAGAGGCATCCACGAAAACCTAATTCCACCGCGGAAACCTTCTGTACCCATGAGATCCCATCTTGGGGCCTTTTCCGGCGTCCTGCCGGAGGGGGCATTGATCACGGAGGGCTTCTACATCAACACCATAGCCTCTCCGATGATGTGTGAGTAGTTTACCTCAGACCTTTGGGTCCATAGTTATTAGCTAGATGGCTTCTTCTCTCTCTTTGGATCTCAATACAAAGTTCTCCTCGATTCTCTTGGAGATCTATTTGATGTAACTCTTCTTTTGCGGTGTGTTTGTCAGGACCGATGAATTGTGGGTTTATGATCAAGATTATGTATGAACAATATTTGAATCTTCTCTGAATTCTTTTATGTATGATTGGTTATCTTTGCAAGTCTCTTCAAATTATCAGTTTGGTTTGGCCTACTAGATTGATCTTTCTTGCAATGGAAGAAGTGCTTAGCTTTGGGTTCAATCTTGCGGTGTCCTTTCCCAGTGACAGTAGGGGCAGCAAGGCACGTATTGTATTGTTGCCATCGAGGATAACAAGATGGGGTTTATATCATATTGCATGAGTTTATCCCTCTACATCATGTCATCTTGCTTAAGGCGTTACTCCGTTCTTATGAACTTAATACTCTAGATGCATGCTGGATAGCGGTCGATGTGTGGAGTAATAGTAGTAGATGCAGGCAGGAGTCGGTCTACTTGTCACGGACGTGATGCCTATATACATGATCATACCTAGATATTCTCATAACTATGCTCAATTCTATCAATTGCTCGACAGTAATTTGTTCACCCACCGTAATACTTATGCTATCTTGAGAGAATCCACTAGTGAAACCTATGGGCCTCGGGTCTATTCTCCATCATATTAATCTTCCAACACTTAGCTATTTTTATTGCCTTTTATTTTACTTTGCATCTTTATCATAAAAATACCAAAAATATTATCTTATCATATCTATCAGATCTCACTTTCGTAAGTGACCGTGAAGGGATTGACAACCCCTTTATCGCGTTGGTTGCGAGGTTCTAATTTGTTTGTGTAGGTGCGAGGGACTTGAGCGTGGCCTCCTACTGGATTGATACCTTGGTTCTCAAAACTGAGGGAAATACTTACGCTACTTTGCTGCATCACCCTTTCCTCTTCAAGGGAAAAACCAATGCAGTGCTCAAGAGGTAGCACTCACACCCGGCAGTGGAGTCGATGACTTGGTCGATCCGCGGGAGGGCGAATGGGTCTTTGGGGTAGGCCTTGTTTAGGCTGGTGTAGTCGATGCACATGCACTAGGTCTTATTCTACTTCAGGACGAGGACTGGGTTGGCTAGCCACTCGGGGTGAAACACTTCCATGGTGAAGCCGGCCGCCGAGAGCTTGGCGACCTCTTCACCGATGGTCCTTCTCTTCTCTTTGGAATAGCGTCGTAGGGGTTGACGGACAGGCTTGGCGTCCTTGCGGACGTAGAGTTTGTGCTCGGCGTACTTCCTCGGGATACCCGGCATGTCCTTTGGGGTCCATGCGAAGATATCCGGATTCTCATGGAGGAAGTCGACGAGCTCGCCTTCCTATTTGCTGTCGAGGCGGGTGCCCACGACAATGTACTTGCTGCAGCTGGGGTCTTCCAGGTTCAGCTTCACCTTCTTGGTCTCCTTGGAGGGCTTGAACGTGGCCTCATCGACCGGCTCCTCAGTCGGGATCTACGCGGCCGACGCCTCTTGGGCCAGGACGACGATCTGGTCGAGTTGGCGCCGCTCCTCGGCTATGACCAGCGACTCGGCCAGCTTGGCGCCGTCTCGGGCGCAGTCCAGGGACCGGCGGTAGTCGCCGGTGACGGAGATGAGGCCCTTTGGACCCGGCAGCTTCATCTTCAGGTAGGCGTAGTGGGGGACCGCCATGAACTTGGCGAGCGCGGGCCGGCCCAGCAGTGCGTGGTATGCGCTGGATAGGTCCACCACCTCGAAGCAGATCGGCTCGCGTCGAAAGTGGCTGCTGTCGCCGAACAGGACGTCGAGTCGGATCCGGCCGATCGGCGAGCAGGAGAGGCTGGGAACGATGCCGTGGAAGATCGTCCGGGTCGGCTCCAGGTCCTTGGCCTCGAGGCCGAGTTTGGTCATGGTGTCGCGGTAGAGGATGTTGATGCTGCTGCCGCCGTCGACGAGAACCCGGGAGAACTTGCAGGTGCACCGGGGTGATAACCCACAAGTATAGGGGATCACAACAGTTTTCGAGGGTAGAGTATTCAACCCAAATTTATTGATTCGACACAAGGGGAGCCAAAGAATATTCTCAAGTATTAGCAGTTGAGTTGTCAATTCAACCACACCTGGATAACTTAGTATCTGCAGCAAAGTATTTGGTAACAAAGTAATATGGAAGTAACGGTAACGATAGCAAAAGTAATATTTTTGGGTTTTGTAGTGATTGTAACAGTAGCAATGGAAAAGTAAATAGGCGAGAAACAATATGTGAAAAGCTCGTAGGCATTGGATCGGTGATGGAGAATTATGCCGGATGCGGTTCATCATGTAACAATCATAACATAGGGTGACACAGAACTAGCTCCAATTCATCAATGTAATGTAGGCATGTATTCCGAATATAGTCATACGTGCTTATGGAAAAGAACTTGCATGACATCTTTTGTCCTACCCTCCCGTGGCAGCGGGGTCCTAGCGGAAACTAAGGGATATTAAGGCCTCCTTTTAATAGAGTACCAGACCAAAGCATTAACACATAGTGAATACATGAACTCCTCAAACTATGGTCATCACCGGGAGTGGTCCCGATTATTGTCACTTCGGGGTTGCCGGATCATAACACATAGTAGGTGACTATAGACTTGCAAGATAGGATCAAGAACTCACATATATTCATGAAAACATAATAGGTTCAGATCTGAAATCATGGCACTCGGGCCCTAGTGACAAGCATTAAGCATAGCAAAGTCATAGCAACATCAATCTCAGAATATAGTGGATACTAGGGATCAAACCCTAACAAAACTAACTCGATTACATGATAAATCTCATCCAACCCATCACCGTCCAGCAAGCCTACGATGGAATTACTCACGCACGGCGGTGAGCATCATGAAATTGGTGATGGAGGATGGTTGATTATGACGATGGCGACGGATTCCCCTCTCCGGAGCCCCGAACGGACTCCAAATCAGCCCCCCCGAGAGGTTTTTGGGCTTGGCGGCGGCTCTGTATCGTAAAACGCGATGAATCCTTCTCCCTGCTTTTTTTCTCCCCGAACACGAATATATGGAGTTGGAATTGAGGTCGGTGGAGCATCAGGGGGCCCACAAGGCAGGGGGCGCGCCCCCACCCTCATGGACAGGTGGAGGCCCCCCTGACGTGGATTCTTCTTCCAGTATTTTTTATATTTTCCAAAAATAAGTTCCGTGGAGTTTCAGGTCATTCCGAGAACGTTTGTTTCTGCACATAAATAACACCATGGAAAGTCTGCTGAAAACAGCGTTAGTCCGGGTTAGTTCCATTCAAATCATGCAAGTTAGAGTCCAAAACAAGGGCAAAAGTGTTTGGAAAAGTAGATACGAGGGAGACGTATCAACTCCCCCAAGCTTAAACCTTTGCTTGTCCTCAAGCAATTCAGTTGATAAACTGAAAGTGAGAAAGAAAAACTTTTACAAACTCTGTTTGCTCTTGTTGTTGTAAATATGTAAAGCCAGCATTCAAGCTTTCAGCAAAGATTATAACTAACCATATTCACAATAACATTTAGGTCTCATGTTTACTCATGTCAATGGCATAATCAACTAGCGAGCAATAATAATAAATCTCGGATGACAACACTTTCTCAAAACAATCATGATATGATATAACAAGATGGTATCTCGATAGCCCTTTCTGAGACCGCAAAACATAAATGCAGAGCACCTTTAAAGATCAAGGACTGACTAGACATTGTAATTCATGGTAAAAGAGATCCAATCATAGTCATACCCAATATAAATTAACAGTAATGGATGCAAATGACAGCGGTGCTCTCCAGCTGGTGCTTTTTAATAATAGGGTGATGACTCAACATAAAAGTAAATAGATAGGCCCTTCGCAGAGGGAAGCGGGGATTTGTAGAGGTGCCAGAGCTCGATTTTAAAGCAGAGATAAATAATATTTTGAGCGGCATACTTTCATTTTCAACATAACAACCAAGAGATGGCGATATCTTCCATGCTACACACATTATAGGCGGTTCCCAAACAGAATGGTAAAGTTTATACTCCCCCTCCACCAACAAGCATCAATCCATGGCTTGCTCGAAACAGCGAGTGCCTCCAACTAGCAACAGCCCCGGGGGAGTTTTGTTTGCAATTAATTTGATTTGATTTGCATAAAGCATGGGACTGGGCATCCCGGTGACCAGCCATTTTCTCGTGAGTGAGGAGCGGAGTCCACTCCTCTTGAGAATAACCCGCCTAACATGGAAGATGCGGACAACCCTAGTTGATACATGAGCTATTCGAGCATACAAAACAGAATTTCATTTGAAGGTTTTGAGTTTGGCACTTACAAATTTACTTGGAACGACAGGTAGATACCGCATATAGGAAGGTATAGTGGACTCATATGGAATAACTTTGGGGTTTAAGGGACTGGATGCACAAGCAGTATTCCCGCTTAGTACAAGTGAAGGCTAGAAAAAGACTGGGAAGCGACCAACTAGAGAGCGACAACAGTCATGAACATGCATTAAAATTAGTATACATTGAGTGCAAGCATGAGTAGGATATAATCCACCATGAACATAAATATCGTAAGGCTATGTTGATTTGTTTCAACTACATGTGTGAACATGTGCCAAGTTAAGTCACTTAAATCATTCAAAGGAGGATACCACCCCACTATACCACATCACAACCATTTTAATAGCATGTTGGCACGCAAGGTAAACCATTATAACTCATAGCTAATTAAGCATGGCATAAGCAACTATAATATCTAATTGTCATTGCAAACATGTTCATTCATAATAAGCTGAATCAAGAATGATGAACTAATCATATTTACAAAAACAAGAGAGGTCGAGTTCATACCAGGTTCTCTCATCTCAGTCAGTCCATCATATATCGTCATAATTGCCTTTCACTTGCACGACCGAACGATGTGAATAATAATAGTGCACGTGCATTGGACTAAGCTGGAATCTGCGAGCATTCAATAAATAGGAGGAGACAAGGCAACATGGGCTCTTGGTTAAATCAACAATAATGCATATAAGAGCCACTTCAACAATTTAATTATGGTCTTCTCCTATCAACCCCCAAAGAAACGAAAAGAAATAAAACTATTTACACGGGAAAGCTCCCAACAAGCAAAAGAAGAACGGGAAATCTTTTTGGGTTTTCTTTTTAATTATTACTACTATAGCAAGAAGGTAAACTAACTAAAAGCTACAACTATTTTTTTGGTTTTTCTTAAGGTTTATCAAACACACAAGAAGAAAGTATAAAAAGGAAATAAACTAACATGGATATCATAGTGAAAAAGTATGAGCACCGACATCTAGCAATGAGTGTGTAAACATAAATGTAATGTCGGCGAGAAATACGTACTCCCCCAAGCTTAGGCTTTTGGCCTAAGTTGGTTTAGTGCCATGGATGGCCTGGAGGATATCCAAAGTTGTAGTTGGGGTCGTACTAAGATGCAACGGTCATTGCATCGTGTGCTGCAGCTTGGAGGCGAGCTATCTCAGCTCTCCTCTTATACTCCTCTGCCTCCTCTCTGGTTATAAAATATCTCCCTTTTGCCTGAAAGTCAAAGAAAGTAGAAGCAGGGAGAGCGGCGTGATAGGTGCGTCGTTTGTCAAAGATTAGTCGGTACTGGAGGAACTGATCGTTCCTCTCAACAAAATGATGACGAACCATAGCCTCATAATCCAAATAAGTAGGAGGCAACTCAATATCATCCTCACGTATGGCTATACCCAGAAAATTAGCTATACGGGTTGCATAAATTCCACCAAAGAAATCTCCATGTAATCTATTATTATGCAACCTACGTGCAACAATGGCTCCCAAATTATAATTCTTATCTCTTAACACAGTGCTCCTGAGAACACTGAGGTCAGGGACACACATATGACATGCTTCATCCATATCATTTATGCACCTACCTATGAAGAGAGCAAAATAATGTATAGCAGGAAAATGAATGCTCCCTATGGTAGCTTGTGCTATGTCTCTAGATTCCCCCACAGTTATACTAGCAAGAGAATCTCTAAATTCATATTTGCGGGGTTCACTAGCACTACCCCATTGTGGAAGTTTGCAAGCAGTGGTAAAATCCTCTAAGTCCATAGTAAAAGATTTTTCATAAAGATCAAACAGGACAGTTTGGGAATTGCGTGAATATGAAAATTCAAACCTCCTCACAAAGGAACTAGTGAGATAATGGTACTGGGGGCACTTTTCTGCCTCAAAGCTCACAAGATCAGCGTTACGCAAATATGCGTTAAATTCTTCCTTAATTCCCGCTTGATCCATGAAGTCCTCCGAAGGCCATTCACAAGGCTGCAAGGGAGCGTCCCTTGGTGGTTTATCATCAGCATCACGCATTGCAGGCCTGGGTCCTTGTTTCCTTGAAGAACCACCTTGGTACATTTTCCTAAGCATATTTCTTCCTCTGAAAATTTTCTGAAATTTTTAGTAACTTCAAATAAAAGTGAGCCAAGCTCAACAAAATTGATAGCAACTACTCCTACAAGTGCCTAGAGCCTATATCATGCATTAGAACTACTTGGAACCATATAAATTTGACATGCAAGCTCGAGAACATGGTCACCTAGGCAGCACAAATTTGCAATAAATAAAGCACTAGAACAAAAACTAATTGGACCAATGGAGGAGTCACATACCAAGGAACAATCCCCCCAAGCAGTTTTGTGAGAGGTGCTTTGAGCAAGGAGATCGAAAATCGCAGCAAAATGAGCTAGAACTCGTGCTTGAGCTGGATGGTGATTTTTTTGGAGGAAGAAGAAGTGTGTGGGTGCAGGAATAAGTGGAGGAGAGCCACCATGGGCCCACGAGGCAGGGGGGCGTGCCCAGGGGGGTGGGCGCGCCCTCCACCCTCGTGGCCAGGTGCTTGCTCCCCCTGCTGTGTTCTCAGTGCCAGATATTCTCAAATATTTTAGAAAAAATCATATTTCATTTTCGGGGCATTTGGAGAACTTTTATTTTCGGGGTATTTTTATATTGCACGGATAATTCAGAAAACAGACAGAAAAATACTATTTTTACTTTATTTCAACTAAATAACAGAAAGTAAAAGGAGGGTACAGAAGGTTGTGTCTTCTAACTTCATCCATCTCATGCTCATCAAAAGGAATCCTCTAACAGGGTTGATCAAGTCTTGTTAACAAACTCATTTCGAATAACATGGAACCGGAGAAATTTCGAATAACACTATGTTACCTCAACGGGGATATGCACATCCCCAATAATAAGAATATCATATCTCTTTTTGACAGTAGGAAGAGGAAATTCGAAACCTCCAAAAATAATCGGTGGAATTTTTCCAATAGAATTGATACTGTGGACTTGAGGTTGTTTCCTCGGAAAGTGTACTGTATGCTCATTACCATTAACATGAAAAGTGACATTGCCTTTGTTGCAATCAATAACAGCCCCTGCAGTGTTCAAAAAGGGTCTTCCAAGAATAATAGACATACTATCGTCCTCGGGAATATCAAGAATAACAAAGTCCGTTAAAATAGTAACGTTTGCAACCACAACAGGCACATCCTCACAAATACCGATAGGTATAGCAGTTGATTTGTCAGCCATTTGCAAAGATATTTCAGTAGGTGTCAACTTATTCAAATCAAGTCTACGATATAAAGAGAGAGGCATAACACTAACACCGGCTCCAAGATCACATAAAGCAGTTTCAACATAATTTCTTTTAATGGAGCATGGTATAGTGGGTACTCCTAGATCTCCAAGTTTCTTAGGTATTCCACCCTTAAAAGTATAATTAGCAAGCATGGTGGAAATTTCAGCTTCCGGTATCTTTCTTTTATTAGTAACAATATCTTTCATATACTTAGCACAATGATTCATTTTGAGCATATCAGTTAATCGCATACACAAAAAGATAGGTCTAATCATTTCAGCAAAGTGCTCAAAATCCTCATCATCCTTTTTCTTGGATGGTATGGAAGGAAAAGGCATGGGTTTTTGAACCCATGGTTCTCTTTCTTTACCATGTTTCCTAGCAACAAAGTCTCTCTTATCATAACGTTGATTCTTTGATTGTGGGTTATCAAGATCAACAGCAGGTTCAGTTTCTACATCATTATCATTACTAGGTTGAGCGTCATCATGAACATCATCATTAACATTATCACTAGGTTCATGTTCATTACCAGATTGTGTTTCAGCATCAGAAATATAAATATCATTTGGATTCTCAGGTGTGTCTACAACAGGTTCACTAGGAGCATGCAAAGTCCTATCATTTTTCTTTTTCTTCTTTTTAGAAGGACTAGGTGCATCAATATTATTTCTCTGAGAATCTTGTTCAATTCTCTTAGGGTGGCCTTCAGGATACAAAGGTTCCTTTGTCATTTTACCGGTTCTAGTAGCCACTCCAAGCTATAAAGGCTTCTTGATGAACTATAACATGCAAGGGATGGAAAAGACAATTCCCGAGCTCTTCGCAATGCTTAAGGCTTCGGAGGTATAAATCAAGAAGGAGCATCAAGTGTTGATGGTTAACAAGACCACTAGTTTCAAGAAAAAGGGCAAAGGGAAGAAGGGGAACTTCAAAAAGAATAGCAAACAAGTTGCTGCTCCCGGGAAGAAGCCCAAGTCTGGACCTAAGCCTGAAACTAAGTGCTTCTACTGCAAAGGGACTGGTCACTAGAAGCAGAACTGCCCCAAGTATTTGGCGGATAAGAAGGATGGCAAAGTGAAAGGTATATTTGATATACATGTTATTGGTGTGTACCTTACTAATGCTCGTAGTAGCGCCTGGGTATTTGATACTGGTTCTGTTGCTCATATTTGCAACTCGAAACAAGAGCTATGGATTAAATGAAGATTGGTAAGGATGAGGTGATGATGCGCGTCGGAAATGGTTCCATGGTCGATGTGATCGCCATCGGCAGGCTACCTCTGCATCTACCTTCGGGATTAGTTTTAGACCTAAATAATTGTTGTTTGGTGCCAGCGTTGAGCATGAACATTATATATGGATCTTGTTTGATGCGAGACGGTTATTCATTTAAATCAGAGAATAATGGTTGTTCTATTTATATGAGTAATATCTTTTATGGTCATGCACCCTTGATGAGTGGTCTATTTTTGTTGAATCTCGATTGTAGTGATACACATATTCATAATATTGAAGCCAAAAGATGCAAAGTTAGTAATGATAGTGCAACTTATTTGTGGCACTGCCGTTTAGGTCATATTGGTGTAAAGCACATGAAGAAACTCCATGCTGATGGGCTTTTGGAATCACTTGATTATGAATCACTTGATGCTTGCGAACCATGCCTCATGGGCTAGATGACTAAGACTCTGTTCTCCGGAACAATGGAGCGAGCAACTGACTTATTGGAATTAATACATACAGATGTATGCGGTCCAATGAGTGTTGAGGTTCGCGGCATGTATTGTTATTTTCTGACCTTCACAGATGATTTGAGCAGATTTGGGTATATCTACTTGATGAAACATAAGTCTGAAACATTTGAAAGGTTCAAAGAATTTCAGAGTGAAGTGGAAAATCATCGTAACAAGAAAATAAAGTTTCTACGATCTGATCGTGGAGGTGAATATTTGAGTTATGAGTTTGGTCTTCATTTGAAACAATGTGGAATAGTTTCGCAATTCACGACACCTAGAACACCACAGCGTAATGGTGTGTCCGAACGTCGTACCTATACTTTATTAGATATGGTGCGATCTATGATGTCTCTTACCGATTTACCACTATCGTTTTGGGGTTATGCTTTAGAGACGGCTGCATTCATGTTAAATAGGGCACCATCTAAATCCGTTGAGACGACTCCATATGAACTGTGGTTTGGCAAGAAACCTAAGCTGTCGTTTCTTAAAGTTTAGGGTTGTGATGCTTATGTGAAAAAGTTTCAACCCGATAAGCTCGAACCCAAATCAGAGAAATGCGTCTTCATAGGATACCCAAAGGAAACTGTTGGGTACACCTTCTATCACAGATCTGAAGGCAAGATATTCGTTGCTAAGAATGGATCCTTTCTAGAGAAGGAGTTTCTCTCGAAAGAAGTGAGTGGGAGGAAAGTAGAACTTGATGAGGTAATTGTACCTTCTCACGAATTGGAAAGTAGTTCATCATAGAAATCAGTTCCAATGATGCCTACACCAGTTAGTGAGAAAGTTAATGATGATGATCATGAAACTTTAGATCAAGTTACTAGCAAACCTCGTAGGTCAACCAGAGTACGGTCCGCACCAGAGTGGTACGGTAATCCTGTTCTGGAAGTCATGTTACTAGACCATGATGAACCTACGAACTATGAGGAAGCGATGATGAGCCCAGATTCCGCAAAATGGCTTGAGGCCATGAAATTTGAGATGGGATCCATGTATGAGAACAAAGTGTGGACTTTGGTTGACTTGCCCGATGATCGACAAGCCATAGAGAATAAATGGATCTTCAAGAAGAAGACTGACGCTGACGATAATGTTACTGTCTACAAAGCGCGACTTGTTGCAAAAGGTTTTTGACAAGTTCAAGGAGTTGACTACGATGAGACCTTCTCACCCGTAGCGATGCTTAAGTCTGTCCGAATCATGTTCGCAATTGCCGCATTTTATGATTATGAAATCTGGCAAATGGATGTCAAAACCGCATTCCTTAATGGATTTCTTAAAGAAGAGTTGTATATGATGCAACCAGAAGGTTTTGTCGATCCTAAAGGTGCTAACAAAGTGTGCAAGCTCCAGCGATCCATTTATGGACTGGTGCAAGCCTCTCGAAGTTGGAATATACACTTTGATAGTGTGATCAAAGCATATGGTTTTATACAGACTTTTGGAGAAGCATGTATTTACAAGAAAGTGAGTGGGAGCTCTATAGCATTTCTAATATTATATGTGGATGACATATTGTTGATTGGAAATAATACATAATTTCTGGATAGCATAAAAGGATACTTGAATAAGAATTTTTCAATGAAAGACCTTGGTGAAGCTGCTTATATATTGGGCATCAAGATCTATAGAGATAGATCAAGACGCTTAATTGGACTTTCACAAAGCACATACCTTGATAAAGTTTTGAAGAAGTTCAAAATGGATCAGTCAAAGAAAGGGTTCTTACCTATGTTACAAGGTGTGAAGTTGAGTCAGACTCAATGCCCGACCACTGCAGAAGATAGAGAGAAAATGAAAGTCATTCCCTATGCCTCAGCCATAGGTTCTATCATGTATGCAATGCTGTGTACCAAACCTGATGTGTGCCTTGCTATAAGTTTAGCAGGGAGGTACCAAAGTAATCCAGGAGTGGATCACTGGACATCGGTCAAGAACATCCTGAAATACCTGAAAAGGACTAAGGATATGTTTCTCGTTTATGGAGGTGACAAAGAGCTTGTCATAAATGGTTACGTCAATGCAAGCTTTGACACTGATCCGGATGACTCTAAGTCACAAACTGGATATGTATTTATATTGAATGGTGGAGCTATCAGTTGGTGCAGTTCCAAGCAGAGCGTCGTGGCGGGATCTACATGTGAAGCGGAGTACATAGCTGCTTCGGAAGTAGCAAATGAAGGAGTCTGGATGAAGGAGTTCATATCTGATCTTGGTGTAATACCTAGTGCATCGGGTCCAATGAAAATCTTTTGTGACAATACTGGAGCAATTGCCTTGGCGAATGAATCCAGATTTCACAAGAAAACCAAACACATCAAGAGACGCTTCAATTCCAACCGAGATCAAGTCAAGGAGGGAGACATAGAGATTTGCAAAATACATATGGATCTGAATGTTGCAGACCCGTTGACTAAGCCTCTTCCACGAGCAAAACATGATCAGCACCAAGACTCCATGGGTGTTAGAATCATTACTATGTAATCTAGATTATTGACTCTAGTGCAAGTGGGAGACTGAAGGAAATATGCCCTAGAGGCAGTAATAAAGTTGTTATTTATATTTCCTTATATCATGATAAATGTTTATTATTGATGCTAGAATTGTATTAACCGGAAACTTAGTACATGTGTGAATATATAGACAAAACAGAGTGTCCCTAGTATGCCTCTACTTGACTAGCTCGTTAATCAAAGATGGTTAAGTTTCCTGACCATAGACATGTGTTGTCATTTGATGAACGGGATCACATCATTAGAGAATGATGTGATGGACAAGACCCATCCGTTAGCTTAGCATAATGATCGTTAAGTTTTATTGCTATTGCTTTCTTCATGACTTATACATATTCCTCTGACTATGAGATTATGCAACTCCCTAATACCGGAGGAACACCTTGTGTGCTATCAAACGTCACAACGTAACTGGGTGATTGATACGTCTCCAACGTATCTATAATTTTTGATTGTCCATGCTATTATATATTCTGTTTTGGATGTTTAATGGGCTTATTTATACACTTTTATATTATTTTTGGGACTAACCTATTAACCGGAGGCCCAGCCCAAATTGTTGTTTTTTGTTTTGCCTATTTTAGTGTTTCGTAGAAAAAGAATATCAAACGGAGTCCAAACGGAATGAAACCTTAGGGAGCGTGATTTTTGGAACAAACGTGATCTAGAGGACTTGGAGTGGGCGTCAAGCAACCAACGAGGAGGCCACGAGGCAGGGGGGCACGCCCTCCACCCTCGTGGGCCCCTCATGGCTCCACCGACCTACTTCTTCCTCCTATATATACCTACGTACCCCCAAACCATCGAGGAGCACTACAAAAACCTAGTTCCACCGCCGCAACCTTCTGTACCCGTGAGATCCCATCATGGGGCCTTTTCCGGCGCTCCGCCGGAGGGGGCATTGATCATGGAGGGCTTCTACATCAACACCCTAGCCTCTCCGATGATGTGTGAGTAGTTTATCTCAGACCTTCGGGTCCATAGTTATTAGCTAGATGGCTTCTTCTCTCTCTTTGGATCTCAATACAAAGTTCTCCTCGATTCTCTTGGAGATCTATTCGATGTAATCTTCTTTTGCGGTGTGTTTGTGAAGATCCGATGAATTGTGGGTTTATGATCCAGATTATCTATGAACAATATTTGAATCTTCTCTGAATTCTTTTATGTATGATTGGTTATCTTTGCAAGTCTCTTCGAATTATCAGTTTGGTTTGGCCTACTAGATTGATCTTTCTTGCAATGGGAGAAGTGCTTAGCTTTGGGTTCAATCTTGCGGTGCTCGATCCCAGTGACAGTAGGGGAAACGACACGTATTGTATTGTTGCCATCGAGGATAACAAGATGGGGTTTATATCATATTGCATGAGTTTATCCCTCTACATCATGTCATCTTGCTTAAAGCGTTACTCTGTTCTTATGAACTTAACACTCTAGATGCATGCTGGATAGCGGTTGATGTGTGAAGTAATAGTAGTAGATGCAGGCAGGAGTCGGTCTACTTGTCACGAATGTGATGCCTATATACATGATCATACCTAGATATTCTCATAACTATGCTCAATTCTATCAATTTCTCGACAGTAATTCGTTTACCCACCGTAATACTTATGTTGTCTTGAGAGAAGCCACTAGTGAAACCTATGGCCCCCGGGTCTATTTTCAATCATATTAATCTTCCGTCAACAAGCTATTTTTATTGCCGTTTATTTTGCAATCTTTACTTTTTATCTTTATCATAAAAATACCAAAAATATTATCTTATCATCTCTATCAGATCTCACTTTTGCAAGTGGCCGTGAAGGGATTGACAACCCCTTTATCGCGTTGGTTGCAAGGTTCTTATTTGTTTGTGTAGGTACAAGGGACTTGAGCGTGGCCTCCTACTGGATTGATAACTGAGGGAAATACTTACGCTACTTTGTTGCATCACCCTTTCCTCTTCAAGGGAAAACCAATGCAGTGCTCAAGAGGTAGCAAGAAGGATTTCTGGTGCCGTTGTCGGGGAGTCTACGCACAAGTGAACATACCAAGTACCCATCACAAACTCTTATCCCTCGCATTATATTATTTGCCATTTGCCTCTCGTTTTCCTCTCCCCCACTTCACCCTTGCCATTTTATTCGCCTTCTTCCCATATGCCTTTCTGTTTGTGTTTCCATGTGCCTTCTATTTGCTTGCATCTTTGCTTGTAAAAATCTATTGATATGGATCCACTTAAAGTGTTCTACTTGGATCATCTTCGATCCTTGTGCGCTCGTGCTGAAACCCCAACTAGCCTAGTTGATGGGAAATCTTTAGATGAGCATGCTCATTTTGTGCGTCACCGTTTGTCTGAAAAAGGGAGACTCTTATGGGATCAAATAAACATATTGCTATGTTATGCTTGGAATCTTTGTGAAATTTGTGATATTACTTGTTGCTCTAAGAACCCTAAAAAACACCTTCCCTACCTATGTGAGTTTAATGAAAATTAAATCTTATCTTCTTATGCAAAGGGTGTTTATAGTTACTATGATATCGAACAAATTGAAGAATTTGTTGCTTTTAAGGGTCCTTATGAAGTTGCTTCTTTGATTGAAAAGTATGATATTACTCTTTATGAATCTGAAAATTTTGACATACTTGAATATTGCTATGAAAACTATGCTCACAATGTCTATGTGAAAGAATTTATTGAAAGAATGACCGTTGCTTCTAAAGAAAATAATGATATGCATGAATCTTTAGATAATTATGATTCCGATGATTTGATTGAAATATCCCTTGATGAACATGATGCTTGCTATTCTTGTGGCCATGATGCCAATATTTATGAAGATGAATTTGCTATAGTTCCTTATGTTAAACATGAGATCGTTGCTATTGCACCCATACTTGATAGTTCCTTCGATGAAAAGCATGATTGCAATGATTTTACTATACATTTTCTTGATGTCAATTGTGCTAATAATATGCAAAACCCTAAGCTTGGGGATGCTAGTTTTGCTATGTCTACTACTTGTTGCAATGATCATGATTGGGGTGATTCTTCTTATGATCTTGAAAATTTATTTAAGCCCCATGATGAATATGAGATTGATAATAGTGTTTGCAATAATATTGAAAGTGGGTTTGGAAGAGTGTCAACTTTAGATCCCACATATTTGGAGAATGTTCAATCTTATGAAATTTTTGATAAGAGTGGGTTTGGAGAGGTCATGACTTTAGCTAATGTTAATCCCAATATTTTGGAAGAGTGTCAACTTTGCATACATGTGGATCGTGTTAAGCATATGTTTTGTGATAGCTATATTGTTGAATTTGCTTATGATCCTACATGTAATTATTATGAGAGAGGAAAGTATGGTTGTAGAAATTTTCATGTTACTAAATTACCTCTCGTTATGTTGAGATTGCTATTGTTTCTTTCTGCTTCCTTGCATACGCTAGTTTTTGCTTGCCTTGATAATTTGTTTGCCTATAAGATGCCTATGCATAGGAAGTATGTTAGACTTAGATGTGTTTGTCACGTGTTTTATGATGCTCTCTTTGTACTTCAATTCTTGTCTTTCTTGTGGGCATCATTGAAATCTCAATGCCTAGCTAAAAAGGCTTTATAGAAAAGCGCTTGTTGGGAGGCAACCCAATTTTATTTTAGTTTCTTTGCTTTTTGGTTCTGTTTAGTAATAAATCTTTGATCTAGCCTCTGGTTAGATGTGGTTTTGTGTTTTAATTAGTGTTTGTGCCAAGTTAAACCTATAGGATCTTCTTGGATGATAGTTATTTGATCTTGCTGAAAATTCCAGAAACTTTCTGTTCACAAAAACAATTGTTAAAAATCACCAAAACGTGATAAAATACTGATTCCAACGAATCCTCCGACGAGGGTCGTTGGGAGCTGTCGTGGGCCAGACTGTGGCAATATAATTAAACATGTCAATACAATGAGGAGGAGAGGCCGGGTATGTAGGAGTCATAGCACTTACGATGCGGCCCGGGGCTTAGTGCGGGGACGTCGTTCCGGACTACTATCGACGTCCCACGCGTTGCTGACTACAAGGGAGCCCTTCCCCCTCTTGGGCGTCCCCGCCTCCAGGTTTGTGGAGGCCCCCCTTTTCCTCTTTTCTTCCTCAGGGGGAGGGTTATTCCCCTCCTCCTCCTCCTCTTCCTCCTCGTCGTCGCCCTCAGCGGCGGAGGATGAGGTTTCTTCGCCTTCGGACGTCGCGTCCGGAGCACCCCTGCGGCGGGGGCCGCTTCTGGCCCCCTTGGCCTTCTTCTCCGGCGCCTTATACGGTGCCGGCACCAGCATCTTCACCAGCAGCGGGATGACTGGTTCTTCGGGCAGCGGGGCCGGACTTCGAATCCGCTCCGCTCTCTCCGTCCACCCCTAAAAGAAGTGTGCACAACTAAAATTAGACTTCCTCCTTGGACAGTCAGGTAGAGGGCATGCCTCGAGGAATAAAAACTTACCGCGCTGGCGGGATGCGTGTGGTCGTGCCCGCGGTCCGAATCTAGGGCCGGCGGCTTCTCGTTACCCTTAACGAGTAACTTCCAGGCGTCTTCGTGACTAGATCCGAAGAGCCTCTCCAGGGGTTGGTGACTCTCCGGGTCGAATTCCCACAAGAGGAAAGTCCGATCTTGGCATGGGAGGATTAGACGGACCAACATTACCTAGATCACGTCGACAATCTTGACCTTCTTGTCCACCATGCTCTGGACGCGCGTTTGTAGCGCTATCAATTCGTCTGTCGAAGACCAGTTGGGACCCTTCTCCGTCCAGGAGGTGAGCCGCGTGGGAGCTCCGGATCTAAACTCCGGAGCCGCCGCCCAAGTCACGCCGCGTGGCTCCGTGATGTAGAACCATCGTTTCTGCCATCCTTTGACAGTGTCCACAAGCATGCCCTTGGGCCATGTAACGTTGGGCATCTTGCTCACCATGGCGCCGCTGCACTCCGCGTGCTGACCATCAACCACCTTTGGCTTCACATTGAAGGTCTTGAGCCATAGGCCAAAGTGGGGATGAATGCAGAGGAAGGCCTCGCACACCACGACGAACACCGAGATGTTGATAAAGGAGTTCAGAATTAGATCATGAAAATCTAGCCCGTAATAATACATCAGTCCACGGACGAAAGGGTGAATTGGAAACCCCAGTCCACGGACGAAGTGAGGGAGGAAAACCACTCTCTCAGTGGGCTTCGGAGTAGGGACGATTTGCCCCTTGGCTGGCAGACGGTGGGCGATTTCCTTCGCCAGATACCCGGCCGCCCGGAGCTGGGTGATATCCTTCTCCTTGACGGAGGAGGCCATCCACTTACCCTGACCGCCGGACATGGTTGAGTGCTAGCTCGAATGGAAGGGAGATGGAAACTTGGGCGCTGGAGCTCAAGATTGGAGAGGCAGAGACCGAGAGAAGGCGTGAGAGAGGAAGGGAGGATCCTTATCCCCTTATAAAGGCAGCAAATATTAAATGCCTCCTCACTCACCTTAAGATTCGCCTATTCCCAAATACCATATAAACGGCACGGTTGGATTACCCATACCCGCATTGATGAGAATCCCGCAATAAGGGGACACGATCTCTGCTTCGACAGGACGTGCCAATTACAACCGCGTCTCGAAACGTGGGATGGCAGATGACGGTTCGAAATTATGACTGGACAAACGTGATGTCGTGTTATAAAAAAGCTGTTGACAGATTAGATTCGTGCAAATATTATATTCTCTCTGCGGTTGTGTGTGGTATGTGTTACAGGTCCGGATACAATCATCGCATCCGAAGACTATCTTGGAGTTCGTAAAAGGGGAACCCACCTTGCAATGCCGAAGACAATCTGCGCGCCGGACTCCTCGTCATTGAAGCCAAGTTCAGGGGCTACTGAGGGAGTCCTGGACTAAGGGGTCCTCGGGCGTCCGGCCTGTTATTCATTGGGCCAGACTGATGGGCTGTGAAGATATGAAGGCCGAAGACTATACCCGTGTCCGGATTGGACTCTCCTTGGCGTGGAAGGCAAGCTAGGCGACCAATTATGAAGATTCCTCCTTATGTAACCGACCCCATGTAACCCTAGATCTCTCCGGTGTCTATATAAACTGGAGAGCGTAGTCCGGATAGAGATACACATTACCATAGTCATACAGGCTAGACTTCTAGGGTTTAGCCATTATGATCTCGTGGTAGATCAACTCTTGTAACACTCATATTCATCAAGATCAATCAAGTAGGAAGTAGGGTATTACCTCCATAGAGAGGGCCTGAACCTGGGTAAACATCGTGTCCCCCGTCTCCTGTTACCATCGATCCTAGACGCACAGTTCGGGACCCCCTACCCGAGATCCGCCGGTTTTGACACTGACAGCGTGTACTTCACCGCCAAGAAGCTGAAGCGGTACTTCCAAGAGCATGTAGTCACTGTGGTCAGCACGGCCCCTCTCGGCGAGATCATCGGGTGCCGGGATGCCTTTGGCCGGGTCGCCAAGTGGGCGCTCGAGCTAGCCGTCCACACCATCCTCTACGAGCCCCGCACCACGATCAAGTCCCAGGCTTTGGCCGACTTCCTCGTCGACTGGACCGAGACCCAGTACCTGCCGCCGCCACCGGACTCGACGCACTGGCACATGCACTTCGATGGCTTGAAGATGCGACTCGGGCTAGGGGCGGGCATCGTGTCGTCCTCCCCAAGGGCGACCGGCTCAAGTACGCGCTGCAGATCCACTTCGCCGCCTCCAACAACATCGCCGAGTATGAAGCCATTGTGCACGGCCTCCGTCTTGCCAAGGAACTCGGCATCCGGCGCATCCTGTGCCACGGCGACTCGGACCTGGTGGTGCAGCAGAGCTCCAGCGAGTGGGACGCCCACGACTCCAACCTGGCGGGCTACCACTTCCTCGTCCAGAAGCTATCCGAATTCTTCGCGGGATGTGAGTTCCTCCATGTCCCGTGCGCAGAGAATGAAGCGGCCGACACGCTCGCCAAGATCGCCTCGTCCCGGCAGTCCATTCCGTCTGGCGTCTCCCTCGAGCATCTGCACAAGCCGTCCATCAAGCCATCTCTGGACTCCGAGTCCATCCATGTCCCAGCCGACCCGGCCGCGCCTCAACCCGGCCCGGGGACTGCTCCAGCCGACCCGGCCGCGCCTCAACTCGGCCCGGGGACTGCTCCGACCGACCCGGCCGCGCTTCGACCCGGCCCGGGGACTGCTCCAGCCAGCCCGACCACACCCCAACCCGGCCCAGGGGCCGCTGAACCCGGCTCAGGGGCTGCCACCCCGGAACCCGTCATGATGGCTGTCCTCGCCGGGGTCGCGGCACCATCCTGGGCCCTGCCCATCTTGGAGTTCCTGGAAAACGGGGTCCTTCCCATGGACGAGACCGAAGCCCGGGAAGTGCAACACCGAGCGTCCGCCTACAGCAGCATCAACAACGAGCTCGTCAAGCGCAGCTCCACCGGCGTGTTCCAACGCTGCGTCGAGCAAGACAAGGGCATCGAGATCCTCCTCGACATACACCAGGGGGAGTGCGGGCACCACGCCGCCTCGCGGTCCCTGGTGGCCAAGGCTTTCCGCCATGGTTTGTACTGGCCCACGGCCCTCGAAGACGCAAAGTCGCTCGTCCTCAAGTGTGAGGGATGCCAACGCTTCAGCAAGCGCAGCAACTAGCCGGCGTCGGCACTCCGGACCGTCCCGATCGCCTGGCCCTTCGTGCTCTGGGGACTCGACATGGTGGGACCCTTCAAGACCACTCGAGGCGGCATGACGCATTTGCTGGTGGCAGTGGACAAGTTCACCAAGTGGATCGAAGCAAGGCCAATCAAGAAGCTGGACGGTCCAACGGCCGTTCGATTTATCAAGGACATCGCGGTGTGCTACGGCATGCCGAACAACATCATCACGGACAACGCCACCAACTTCGCCAAGGGCGCGCTCGCGCAATACTGCTCCGTCTTCGGCATCCGCCTCGATCTGGCTTCCATGGCACATCCGCAGTCCAATGGCCAGGTCGAGCGGGCCAACGGCCTCATCCTATCCGGCATCAAACCGCGACTCGTCGAGCTGCTCATCCGTTCACCCGGCAGTTGGCTCGACGAGTTGCCGACCGTTCTCTAGAGTCTCTGCACCATGCCAAACAGGTCGACTGGGTTCACCCCGTTCTTCCTCATCTACGGAGCAAAAGCAGTCATCTCGACCGGTGTCGAGTTCGACTCGCCGCGCGTCACCATGTACACGAAAGCCGAAGCAAAGGAAGCCCACAAAGACGACATCGACCTACTCGAAGAAGCACGTCTCCTAATGCTCAGTCGCTCAGCCATCTACCAGCAAGGTATGAGGCATTACCACAACAAGAAGATCAAGCCCCTCGCTTTCCGAGAGGGAGACCTCATCCTTCGACTCGTCCAAGAACAGACCGGCCAACACAAGTTGTCCTCCCCATGGGAGGGCCCCTTCATCGTCAGCAAGGCCTTATGCGACCGCAACGCGTACTACCTCATCGACGCCTGCAAGACGAACAAGCGCAAGAGGGACACTGCCGGCGAAGAAACAACCCGACCATGGAATGCAGAGCTCCTCCACCCATTTTACAGTTAGCCGTGTGCATGTATGTATCACTGCCTTTTGTAATCATCCGAAACTATGGGATCCCCGAACGATGCTCGGGGGCTGCCCCTTTTGCGACCAAGTTATTGTGTCTCCTACATTTGTGCACTACTTTACTCCTAAGCCAAACTCGGCCACCGGGTCGACTCGCTCGACCCGGGGGCTGGGCGGCTTGGCCACCCGTCGTTTTTCTTAGCGGCTCTCAAACGCGTTGGATCGCCATGACCTCTCGCTTCGCCCTAAGCCGCAGATCCGGCTTCAGCTGTCGGCTGGCAAGCACATGAGACCAAAACCAGCGCGCCACGAACACGTGAAGAACCGCCGAGTCGCCCAACCCGGCCCTGCCACTTTAAGTTGCCACACGACCGGCTGCTCGCCAACCCGGACCCGCCGGATTGCCGCCAGCCGGCCCAGTGGGTGTTTCGCTTGCCCTCAACGTTTTGAAAGACTAAGTATTGAACGCTCCTCTCAAAGGCCGAACCCCTTGTCACGGACCATAGCCTCGGCAGTCGGACTCACATGGGGGAAGCCCAAAGGGGGAGAGTTGCAAGAAAACGGCTCTAAAGATGAAAAGCAAAAGCGCAGGCATCCACGAAGTCGACTGCCGGATCGCTCGACCCGGCCTCACCACTTTAAGTTGCCACACGACCGGCTGCTCGCCAACCCGGCCCCGCCGCATTGCCCCCAGCCGGCCCAGTGGGTGTTTCGCCCACGCTCAACGTTTCGAAAGCCCAAGTACTGTATGCTCCTCTCAAAGGTCGAACCCCTTGTCACGGACCAGAGCCTCGGCCGTCAGACTCGCGGGGGGGAGGCCCAAAGGGGGAAGGTTGCAAGAAAATGGCTCCAAAAACGAGAAGCAATCACGCAGACATTCACGCAGCTCATACATCATAAATTCAAACATGCCCAAGGCCAGAGTTCATTACACCCAGTCAACCCCCAGTGGGTGGGTGGACCTGCTACCTAACAACATTTTTTATAAGTTAAAAAATCAGGCATCACCTCCGCCAGCGCGCGCAGCCCCTGGGTCCGCGAAGGTGCCGGTATCCTCCTCCTCGGCGTCCGCGTCGTGGTAGACGTCCGTCTCCTCAGAGCTGCCCTTTGGGTCGTCCAAAAGGAGGCCGTAGTCATCGGCAGGAACGACCCCGCCATCCTCCGCCCGCTCCGGCTAGGACTCGTCATGAAAGGTGAACCCAGCGATGTAGCTGGCCCGGGCGGCGATCCGTCTGGCCTCCGCCTGTAGCTGGCTCTCCGAGCCGGCTCGCTGGCCCATCAACGCATCCAGCGCCAAGTCCGGATGCCATGACACCGCGAACCGGAGCGCTATCTCGGCGCCGGCACGAGCGGCGGAAACCCGCCACTCGTGAAGGCGGTCCGGGCCCGCCTCCAACCACCGCGCCAGCCGCGTGAAGCTGGTCAGCGCGAAGGCACCCGGCCAGAGGGCCGCCGTCATCGCCACGCCGGCCTCAGAGAGCCGCCCGATCTGCTCGCTCAAGACTTGCAGATGGGCCTCAGCAGCGGCAACAATCTCCGGGAATGTCCAGGCCACCCGTGGATCAGTCCCAGAGCCGACGATCTCTTGCGGGTCGCGCTGGAAGCGGACCACCTCCTCCGCCAGCTAGCGCGTCTCCGGAAAGGCCCCTGCCGAGAAGAAAAGCAAGTCAGAAGAAAGTCACTAAGGGAGGAAAGCCGGAGTCCCAACCCGGCAAATGAAACCAAAGGAAAGCACTTACTAGAGAAGGACTCTTCTAGGTGCTGCGCTTCGAGCAATGTACCGCGCCGCTCCCGGGCAATAGTGCGGTCATGCTCCTCCATCGCCTTCTCCAGGTCGGCGACCTTGGCAAGGGCCGCCTTCAGATCGGCGTCCTTTTCCTCGGTCGCCTTCACGGCCTCCTCACGGAGCCGGGTCTCTCCCTGCCGGGTCTCCTCCGCCGTGGCCACTAGCGCCTTCAGGCGCTCCACCTCGGCCTGAAACTGCCCCTTGTCGTCGGCCAGCTTGCCGCGTTGCTGGTCCGCCTCGGCAAGGGCCTGCTGCGCCTCCACGACCTTGGCGGCCTCCGCCTTGAGGCGCTCCACCTCGGCCTCGAGGCGGCTCTTGTCGCTCGCCAGCTGCTCCTACAGCCGGCTGGCTTCGTTGAGCGCCTGCCGGGCTCCCATCGCCTCCGCCTTCGCCCTCTCCACCTCGGCCCCAAGCCGGCCGACGTCTGCGACAAGCCGGTCATAGTGAAAACCGGCACGAATCAGCCGGGTCCTCCAAGACAGCACCTCGGCTGTGGAAGAAGAACTCAGCAACAAAGTACTATTTTAAGATTCGACCCAACTGCTACACAGTTGGCCCGAATCTCAGGGGCTACACCCAGTGGGTGCGCTAGCGCGCCCCCACTAGAAAAGAGCATGAAAGGGAAATACCTGCCGCGACGCGGAGCTCCTCCTCCTCCTTGGCGGCGAGCCTCTCCTTGAGACGCCGGTGCGTCTCAAGGAGCCGGTTGAAGACGTTGACCCGGTAGGAGTCCAGTTGCTGCAAAAAGAAACAATCAACGCAAGCCAGCAAGATAAGATTCAACCCAACTGCTACGCAGTTGGCCCGAATCTCGGGGGCTACACCTAGTGGGTGCGCTGGCGCACCCCCACGAAGGAGAAAACAATGAAAAGAGAAAAGCAGAACGCAAACGAAAACTTACGAAGACGGCGCGCTACAGCTCCTGCGTCGCCTCAATCTCGGCCTGGGCGAAGGCCTGGATCCGGTCCGTCCGCCCTCGCAGGCGGCGGGTCACGGCGGCCATCGCCACCTCCTCCTGGGTCGGAGGTCCGAAGGGGACCTTGTTGGTCCCGCTCCGCAACAGCCGCGGCTCGGCGACCCGGCGTCCTCCGGACCTGAGCACCAAGGCGTGCTCTCCACCGGCCACCTCCCCTGAAGTCGGCGCTTTCTCCAACGCCCTCTCCGGCACCGACGCCGGCTCGGTGGGCGGAGCGTCTTGAGGCTGCATCACCAGCGGTGGCTCGCTCTCCGGCGTCTGGGACGCCCCCTCCGACGCCGTCTGCGCCGCCTCCTCCAAGACGGCGTCACCGCCGCCTCCATCGGCCCTCGCCCGCTCGACCGTGTCGGCCCGCGGCGGGGTGGCGTCCTCGACCTCCCGGTCAAGGTCCATCACGTCCGCACGGCCGCCTTGGCCATGCTCCCCCTCCGACGATGGTACGAAAACCGTCGCCGCCACCACTGTCCCCGCCGGCATCTCCGGCCATGCCAGCTCTTCGGCGGCTCGCGCCCACACCGCCACGGCGCTGACCCAGGCCTGGGTTGACGCCGCCTCTAGCTCCGCCTCGGCCCCGGTTCCGGTCCCGCTAGGCCAGGCCTTCGGCGTCGGCCGGGTCCAGACCCAGGTCCGGGTCCGCCTACTCCTCCTCCTCGTCCCGGTCGACGATGCCGGATCGGCTCCTTCGGAACACGGCACCCTCAGCGGACGCGGCGTCCGCCGCCGCGAGCGCCAGCGAGATTGGCGACCTGAAGCACAAGACAAAAATGATTACGCCAAGTCGAGCGGAGCCGCTCAGCAACTCGGCTCGAGCAAAAAGGGGCACTTACCCCGGCACCACTAGAACGGCGGGCCTTGCCGCCCTCTCCTGTGGAGCGCCGCGCCTCCTCTTGGAGGGCGGCTTCGCACCTCTGGCCGGGTCCGCCGTGCGCATCGCGGGTGGGGCCCGCAGCGGAACGTTGTCCTTCCCATGCGGGCGCCTCGCCGTCGCCGCCCCCGAGACGACCCGGCTCCGGCCGCGCCGCCTCCTCCTCCACCCGGCGCTGCTACATCAGCGGCTCGCGTCAGCATCCCCAAAGCCGTCCCACAACCGGCGACTCAAGAAATATAAACAAGACTCACCTACTCGGCGCCCTGCGCCCGTATCGGCGGCCGCCACTGTCGGTGTCAAAACTGGCGGATCTCGGGTAGGGGGTCCCGAACTGTGCGTCTAAGGTCGATGGTAATAGGAGACGGGGGGCACGATGTTTACCCAGGTTCGGGCCCTCTATATGGAGGTAACACCCTACTTATTGCTTGATTGATCTTGATGAATATGAGTATTACAAGAGTTGATCTACCACGAGATCGTAATGGCTAAACCCTAGAAGTCTAGCCTGTATGACTATGGTAATGAATCTCTGCCTACCGGACTAAGTCCTCCAGTTTATATAGACACCGGGAGGATCTAGGGTTACACAAGGTCGATTACAAATAAAGGAATCTACATATCCGGTCGCCAAGCTTGCCTTCCACGCCAACAAGAGTCCCATCCGGACACGGGCGAAGTCTTCGATCTTCGTATCTTCACGGCCCATCAGTCCGGCCCGTGGCTAACAGGCCGGGCGCCTGAGGACCCCTTAGTCCAGGACTCCCTCAGTAGCCCCCGAACCAGGCTTCAATGACGAGGTGTTCGGCGCGCAGATTGTCTTCGGCATTGCAAGGCAGGTTCCTCCTCTGACGACTTCCAAGTAAAGTATTCGGCATTCAATTCAATGTCGCACTCCTCGGCTTCTGTGCCTTTGATAACTTCATCTCCCATGTGTCGAGCGAATGTAGACGGTCAGGGTATTTTTTGCAAATAACACCCCGGCCGTGCAAGAAAGAACGTCTATTTAAAGGGATTGGATCTCAGACCCATTCGGCACGACGCGGAAAAAATCCTCAGAGATTGCTAGGAAAGATCATTCCAACATGGCTAGCGTTCCCCGCTCCTCCTCCGGTTCCGGCCCAGAGAAAGGCGAGTGGGAAAGGTGTTCCGTATCCCATGGTCAGCTGGAGAAGCTGCAAACGCAGGGGTTTCTCCCTCCTGCAGATCTGGTCCCTGTTCGAGCAGGGTCGGCTTCCTTCAACGGCAAGACCCAGGCGGAGGATTTTCCCAATCCATCCACGGGGGAACGAGTGTGCTTCGTCCCCTACCTGCTAAGGGGCGTGGGATTTCTAATTCACCCATTCCTTTGAGGGCTTTTGGAGTATTATGGCCTTCAGCTACATAATTTTACCCCAGCCTCCATTCTGCACATCGCGGGTTATGTCGCTTTATGCGAACTATTCCTGGGTTGTGAGGCCCATTTTGATCCGTGGAGAAAGTTGTTTTGCCTTGTCCCGCGCAACCACGAGGGATCGATATTCGAAGTGGGCGGGGCCAAAATATGGCGTATTGCGGAGACCAGATACCTATCCGGCACACCGAAGAAAGCTTCTGAAGAGTGGACCTCCGAGTGGTTCTAGATAGATGACGTCGTGCTTCCAGATCCAGTCCAGAGAGGTCTCCCCGAGTTTGCGAGTGTTCATTTGAAGAAGCATCACGACTGGCGTCCTCAGAGCCTCGAGGAGGAAGATAGTGCAGAAGTCCGTCAACTCCTGAGCAAGATCAAGACGCTTGCCCAGTTCGGGTACACGATAGTCGAAGTGATGGCAACCTCCATAGTACGGGGAGTTCAACCACTCCAATATAGAGGACTTCCCATGTGGAATTACAATGGGGAAGATGACGCCTCCCGCTGCGGCAGGAAAGGTCCAGATACCCCTGCCGCCCTGGCCAAAATATTGGCCGAACTGTTTAAAGGTGAGGAAGAGGAGTTCCTGTGCATCACGCACATAGAAGGATATTCCATGTACAATCCTCCTAGCTGGGTGAGTCCCCAACATATTTGCTCCACTCATTCCCCCTCCCCCCGAGCTTTGTTTACTGAAATATTAACACGTCCATTTATAACAGCACTGGCGAAAGACTTCCGAGGGGCTTTACAGCCCCGCCCCGCAGCCCGAGGGCCACAACCGGGACCTCGACCCCGGATTCGAAGAGGATCCAGATATATTTGTGACGCTGGAGCATGGGACGTTTTACCAATCGAGCTATGACGGCACCGAGGTGGCCATTATCGCCGACTATCCCGGTCTTCTCCCTGCTTCTCATGTAAGTTAATTAGGAGATACCTTGTATGAGAGGGTTTCCGCATTCTTTCTTGCTCACCGCGGTATCATGTGCTCAGAAGGGGAGGTGTTCGGCGTGTCGGGCCGCCACAGGGGCGTCTTCGGAGAGAGTAGCTCCCGCGACGGGCAGGCCTTCGAAGAGGAAGGCAAATAGAGATACGGTCGGGTCTTCCCTGAAAAGGTATGAACTTGCAACTATGCTCTTTTAGCAGTCGCATCCAACTGTGACTCTCATGTTCATTTTGTATCAGAAAAAAGGTTCGACAGACTATATCCGAGGACCCGGCCAGACGTGCTTCTAATAACCAAGATTTGGTCCCGGCCGAAGAGAAGGAGCCCGATATGGGAATGGCGCCGGACTGTCTTTCTGCCGATGGCTCGGAAAATATGTCCGTCACCAATCCGGGGGTGGAGAGCGCCATGGATCACCGACGCCGGAAGGCTGTTTTACGAAATCCCCGCTTCTCAAAAGAGGCGTTCAGTGCCTTCAGCTCAGCTGATGCATATATCCGAGCTGCTTGAGATGGGCTTAACAAAGCCACCAAGCAACATTTGAAAGATGTGCAGGTAAGTTTACCTTGCCTGAGTTTGATAACCATGAGTCAGTAGCCCCCGAGACTTGAAGCAGTTGGGACAAATGTTTTAAGGATCATTGTGTGACCAAGTTCTTATGGAGAAGAACAGCTTGCTAGCCCAAGAGCTGGAGCAGTGCCGGACACAGCTAACTGCTGCGACCACCGAACTGGAAAAGTTCAAAAAGGAATCTTCTGGTAATATTTCCCTCCATCGAGAAACAAAAAATGATATGCCGGCGGTATTAAAACTACTGCTTGTCTCATAACAAGGTCATCGGACCAACTGGAAGAGGAACTTAAGGCCGCACAGATGAGCGAGAGCGAGGCGAAGAGGCAACGTGCCGCGGGCGAGCGCGTCCTGACCAAAGTTAGACAGGAGAAAAACAAACTCCAAGATGCAAACACTCAGCTAGGCGAAGAGCTGAAGGATGTGCGGGCTCAGCTAGCTGACTCCATGAAGGAGAACAAAAAACTGCGGGGCGGCATATTCAGTATGTAGCCGTATTTACCTTGTAACAGTTTGGAAGTAAAAGTAGCTTATATAGCTGTGGTTGCAGGTATATTAACGGGCCGCCCCGAAGAGGAGGTGTCCGGATCATCAAGTGATCTTCTGCAAGGACTATCGCAGTTGCACGAGCAAGCTCGGCAGGCGATGCGGAGTGTAGCCAAGGCCTTATGGCCATCCGACTCCCCTCCAGGAAGTATGGAGGAGCTTGTAGAGCTGTTCAAGGGAGCGCGGCGGCGTATCCGACTGTGGAAGATATCGGCCTGTCAAGAGGGTGCGCGAGAGGCCTAGGCCATGGTAAAAACACGATATACCAAGCTGGATCCGAATCACATGGCCCGGGTCGGACCGGTTGGGTCAAATGGGGAGGAAATTCCCGTTTGTTTAGTATATGGCCAGGTAGAGGTGGCTGCGAAATACTCCCAACAGGATTGTAAACTAGACCGCCTGTTGGATGGTATAGAGGAGGGAATTTTTAAGTCCTAAATGACTATGTATTTTCCTCCTAGCTGGATTGTAAAACGATTGTCATGGCCGACCTTTTCGCTTCGATCTCTCGACCCGAAGGTGCGGAGTGTTTCCGAATACCTGAGCGGCAAAATATAGCCGGGGTATGCGTGGAAACCAGGCGTAGGGGTCATAGGTGCTTGAACGGACAAGTTGTATCCGGCTAGTTATGTTATATTACATTGAAATTGTAAGAAACATCTTCCAGAGAGAATAGTTTCGTTAAGGGTTCCTTTCCCTGGGTCTGCATGCATCTATGTGCGTGTCCGGACTGTGATGAAAAAATCACAATGTGAATAATTTCTGGGGATTCATAATGGAGCGAGTGCAAAAACATCTTTAGTTCACCGACCGAATATTCCCTTAAGAACGCTAGCTTTCGGCTTCACCCAGTCTGAGGTACACATCCGGATGACCCGGCAGTAACAATCGCAGAGGTGCTCCCTTTATGCCCTAGCCAAACTAACGGGAACGTAGGGTATAAGCACAGGAGCCAGGCAACCCAGCTTGGCCAAAACTTAAGTCATATCGATGCATATAATGGCAAAGAAAAGGTACATATGGGGGAAAACACATATGTGATGAGCTTGATGCTCGAGAAATAGAAATAGCAAGCTTCTGTCCAAGAAGCCCCCAGGTATGATAGACATACATACTTGAAGGTGTACGCGTCATGGGTGCACGGTCTAACCACACCAAAGCCTTTAAGGCTAAAGAGAAAAAACGAAAAGAGAGAAAAGATGATGAAAACAATAAGAGGAAGGAGACGAACGAAGAGTTTGGCGCTAGGCATAGAACCTTCGGAGTCTGGCCACATTCCAGGGATTCGGCTCTAGTCGATTGTCTGACGCATCACGCAGGTGGTACGCTCCTCCTGTGAGAACTTCGTCAATGATGAAGGGACCCTCCCACTTGGGCTTGAGTTTGTCCTTTTTCTTCTCCGGCATGTGTAGAACGAGTTCGCCGACATTGTAAGTTTTGGCCCACACTTCTCTGCTTTGATACCTGCGAGCCTGCTGTTGATAAAATGTGAAACGAGCTTTTGCGACGTCGCGCTCCACCTCCAGGGCATCTAAGCTGTCCTGCCGATCGACCTCGGCCTCTCTCTCTTCGTACATGCGCACTCGAGGTGAGTCATGAATAATGTCGCAGGGTAGTACTGCCTCTGCGCCATACACCATGAAAAAAGGTGTGTATCCGGTAGTGCGATTGGGCGTGGTCCGCAGCCCCCAAAGTACGGAGTCGAGCTCCTCAACCCAGTGCTTGTCTGATTCCTTCAAAGACCGCACTAGTCTAGGCTTGATGCCGCTCATAATGAGACCATTGGCTCTTTCGACTTGACCGTTTGTTTGCGGGTGATAGACAGAGGCGTAATCGAGCTTGATGCCCAGATTGGCGCACCAGGCTTTCACTTCATCGGCTGTGAAGTTGGAGCCGTTATCAGTGATGATACTGTGCGGAACACCATAACGGTGCACAATGCCGGATATGAAGTCTATCACCGGCCCGGATTCGACCGTTTTAACTGGTTTAGCCTCTATCCACTTGGTGAATTTATCCACCATGACCAGCAGATATTTTTTCTTATGGCTCCCTCCTTTAAGGGGTCCAACCATATCTAATCCCCAGACCGCAAAAGGCCAAGTGATGGGGATTGTTTGTAGGGCGGTGGGGGGCATGTGGCTTTGGTTGGCAAAGAGTTGGCATCCGACGCAACGTTGGACAAGGTCCTGTGCGTCTGCTCGGGCCGTCGGCCAATAGAATCCTGTACGGAAGGCCTTGCTAACAAGGGCTCGAGCTGCGGCGTGGTGTCCGCCAAGACCGGCATGAATTTCAGCCAGGAGCTGCCGCCCCTCCTCCTCGGAGATACACCTTTGAAGGACTCTAGTAGCGCTTTTCTTATAGAGCTCTCCGTCATGAACCGTGTAGGCCTTCGAACGCCGCACGATGCGGCGGGCCTCATTCTGATCCTCGGGAAGTTCTTTCCTATTAAGGTAGGCCAAGAAAGGTTCGGTCCATGGGGCGATGACTGCCATAATGAGATGGGCCGATGGTGTTATTTCTGTGGCGGAGCCGCCGATGATATCTGTGTGTTCGGCCTCTGGGCTTGTGCTCGGATCCAGACTAGTGTTGCCGCTTTCCCCCTGCCACACCACGGATGGCTTGAAAAGCCTTTCCAAAAATATATTAGGTGGGACGGGGTCGCGCTTGGCGCCAATACGAGCGAGAACGTCCGCCGCTTGATTACTTTCACGGGCCACATGATGGAACTCGAGCCCCTCGAACCGAGCCGACATTTTTAGGAAGGCATTACGATAAGCCGCCATCTTTGGGTCTTTGGCATCGAAATCTCCATTTATTTGAGATATTGCCAGGTTTGAGTCTCCGCGCACCTCTAGGCGTTGTATGCCCATGGAGACGGCCATCCAGAGACCATGCAGCAAGGCCTCGTATTCGGCTGCGTTGTTGGAGTCTGTATATAGTATTTGGAGTACGTATTGCACGACGTCTCCAGTAGGGGACGTTAAAACAATGCCCGCTCCTAGCCCTGCCAGCATTTTGGAGATATCGAAATACATAACCCAATTGGAATATGTGCCGTACTCTTTAGGGAGTTCGGCCTCTGTCCATTCGGCGACGAAGCCAGCCAGTACTTGGGATTTAATAGCTCGACGAGGTTTGTATGTAATATCAAATGGAAGGAGCTCAATGGCCCATTTGGCAATCCTGCCTGTAGCATCGCGGTTTTTTATAATGTCGTTGAGTGGTACTTCGGAAGCCACCGTGATCGAACACTCCTGGAACTAGTGTCGGAGTTTTCGGGATGCCATGAAGACCGCGTATGCTATCTTTTGATAGTGGGGGTACCGGGATTTGCATGGTGTAAGGACAGTGGATACATAGTATAGTGGGGGTACCGGGATTTGCTTGCCAGAAGGGTTTTTATTTCTTCCAGTCCGGCTGTTGCCACGCCCATCCACTCGAAGTGATCAGTTCGCCGTAGAAGGTGATAGAGTGGCAGTGCCTTTTCTCCCAATCTGGAGATAAAACAGCTTAGAGCTGCCAGGCAACCTGCGAGCTTTTGGACCTGTCTAAGGTATGTTGGTGTAGCCAATTGTGCCAGAGCTCGGATTTTGGCTGGATTTGCTTCAATTCCTCTGTTGGAAACGATGAAGCCCGGCAGTTTTCCAGCGGGAACGCTGAAAAGCACTTTTCTGGATTGAGCTTAATGTCATATGCGCGGAGGTTGTCGAATGTGAGACGTAAATCGTCTATTAGTGTTTCGACGTGCCTGGTTTTGATGACGACGTCGTCGACATAGGCTTCAACTGTCTTGCCGATCTGTTTTTCCAGGCATGTTTCAATCATGCGTTGGTATGTGGCGCCGGCGTTCTTAAGCCCGAAGGGCATGGTGTTGAAGCAGAATGGCCCATATGGGGTAATGAATGCTGTTGCAGCTTTGTCGGACTCATTCATTTTGATTTGATGGTATCCGGAATATGCATCAAGGAAACACAGTGAATCGTGTCCTGCGGTAGCATCAATGATTTGATCAATGCGGGGGAGGGGGAAGGGATCCTTAGGGCAAGCCTTGTTGAGGTCTTTGAAATCGACGCACAGACGTCGAGATTTGTCCTTCTTTGGTACCATCACCAGGTTTGCCAGCCAGTCCGGATGTTTTATTTCTCTAATGAATCCGGCCTCAATTAGCTTGGCTAACTCCTCCCCCATGGCTTGCCGTTTGGGTTCGGAAAAGCGCCGCAGTGCTTGTTTGACTGTTTTATATCCCTTTAATATATTGAGGCTATGCTCGGCTAGCTGTCGTGGGATTCCAGGCATATCCGAAGGGTGCCAGGCGAATATATCCCAGTTTTCGCGAAGGAAATGCCGTAATGCGGCGTCGACCGTTGGGTTGAGTTGTGCTCCAATAGATGTTGTCTTCTTGGGGTCCGTTGGGTGGACCTGAAATTTGACTATTTCTTCTGCCGGTTTGAAGGAGGTGGATTTGGGTCGTTTGTCTAAGATCACATCGTCCCTATTCACCGTGGAGCGCAGTGCGGTTAATTCTTCGGCCGTGAGGGCTTCAGATAGTGCCTCAAGGGCCAGGGATGCGGTTTTGTTTTAGGCGCGGAGTGCTATGTCCGGATCACTGACAAGAGTGATTATGCCGTTTGGTCTGGGCATTTTGAGCTTCATGTAATCGTAATGAGGTATAGCTTGGAAGCGTATAAAAGCATCTCGTCCTAACAGGGTGTGGTATCCGCTGCTGAAAGGAGCCACTTGAAAGGTTATTTCTTCGGACCTATAATTCTCTGGCGTGCTGAATACCACGTCGAGTGTGATTTTTCCTGCACACCGTGCCTCCCGACTGGGAATAATTCCTCAGAAGGTCATGCTGCTTTGCTCGATGCGGCTCTTGTTTATTTCCATCTTGTGGAGTGTATCCTCGTAAATGAGGTTCAGTCCGTTGCCGCCGTCCATGAGGACCTTAGTGAGTCGAAAGCCGTCCACGATGGGACTGAGGACTAATGCGGCTGGTGCTCGGACTGTCCTGAATTTTGGTTCGTCACCGACATTAAAGGTTATAGCCGTGTTATTCCAAGGGTTTGTCGCGGTGATTTGACAAACTTCGGTGAGGTTGCGGAGTGCCCTTTTGCGCTTATTGTTTGAAGCGAATGTCTCGAAGACCGTCAATACTCTAGGGTCGTCGTCTTCTGGAGGGTGTTGCTCTGGGGTGTTTTTGGTAAGGATGCCCTCGCCGCTCTTGGCTACCTGCCGGAGTATCCAACATTCTCTAAGGCTGTGGGTTGGTATGGTGTTCGGTGTTGTGTGTATTTTGCATGGGCCGTCGAGCCATCCCTCCAGAACCGTTCCGTGCCGCGTAATGGGTTTATATTTATTGGCTATTGGACTGGGCGTGTCCCGAGGATGCGCCCTTTTCGCCTGGACCAGCGGTTGAGTTGGGACTGATGGCTCCCAACAAGCTCCCTAGTCTTTCCAGGCGCTTTCCATTGCGTTGTACTTCTGTACGATAGTTGCCAAGTCAGCGAAGTGCAGTATGCGGCGGCGATTAATGGCGTTGAGGATTCCTTCGTTCGTGCAGTTGTTGCAGAACGTTGATGTCACGTCCTCGTCGCGGCAATCTTGAACCTTGTCCTTGACAAGGAGGAATCTGGCCCAGAAGTGGTGGACCGTTTCCTGAGACTGTTGTTTTATGCTCATGAGAGCGCTTATCTCTAGGTGGGTGGGTGGAATTGGATCCGGACCCTGACCCGATCGATGATCCAGAGTTTGAAGGTTTTCCAGACTTAACGGCCCTGACTCCGAAGTATCTTCTAGTTGCTTAGGCCTGCCTTCCGATTCTATGTTCGGAAGGACAGTCACCTCCTTTTGCTGTTGGGTATCCAGTTCTGCAGGGTCGGCGATTCGGACATAGTCCGTCTTCAGTATAGGGGAAGAGTCGCCGTCATGCTCCTCGACTACCGCTATCTGGTGGGTGATCGGTGGAGATTTGATTTCTCTTTGGTCGGGTTTAAGCCCGATCCGATCGTAATCTGTGGGCGGCGACGCGATCAAGGAGTTTGTTTAAAGACGAAAACTCCGCCGGATCCATCTGCTTGGAGTGTTTGGAGTCGACACGAAGGGTATTTTCGATGGCCCGAGAGGTCATTGTCGGCTTAACGGCCGAACGGGCGGTCATGGTAAAGCCGCCAAGCCGGAGGGTTTGGCCTGGGGCCAATTCTCCTCCGATGGTGATATTGTCTTTAAGGACAAGGCGAGTCATCGATCCTGTCATCGACGGCACAGCGGAACTCTCAATGAAAGCACCAATGTCGGTGTCAAAACTAGCGGATCTCGGGTAGGGGGTCCCGAATGGTGTGTCTAAGGTCGATGGTAACAGGAGACGGGGGACACGATGTTTACCCAGGTTCGGGCCCTCTCTATGGAGGTAACACCCTACTTCCTGCTTGATTGATCTTGATGAATATGAGTATTACAAGAGTTGATCTACCATGAGATCGTAATGGCTAAACCCTAGAAGTCTAGCCTGTATGACTATGGTAATGAATCTCTGCCTGCCGGACTAAGTCCTCCGGTTTATATAGACACCGGGAGGATCTAGGGTTACACAAGGTCGGTTAAAAATAAAGGAATCTACATATCCGGTCGCCAAGCTTGCCTTCCACGCCAAGGAGAGTCCCATCCGGACACGGCGCAGTCTTCGGTCTTCGTATCTTCACGGCCCATCAGTCCGGCCCATGGCTAACAGGCCGGACGCGTGAGGACCCCTTAGTCCAGGCCTCCCTTAGCCACCTCCCCTCCGCCATGGGCCTCGGGCTCCTCCGAGGCAACCCGCACCACCTGCGCCCGCGCCTGGTCGTAAGGATACCGGATGGCGTTCAGAAGCACCTCTCGCTTCGCGTCGGGGCGAACAAGAAGATAAGCAGCAGCGAAGTACGGAGACCAGGGACTCACCAACGGTGCCGGGTTCGCATGGTTGTATGGGGCCTTCCCGAACTCCCAGTCAACCCCCAAGTTGGCCTTGGAGATGTCGTTGACCCGGCGCACGACCTGGTCCGCCGCCAGCCGCGTGTTCGCCATGCGGTTGGGGTCCTGGAGGCCGGTCATCTAACCGATGAGGTGACTGCGCTGTTTCAGCGGCGACACCCGCCGGACGATGAAGGCGGTGATGAGGTTGGTGCCGGTGAGCCTCTCCCGCTCCTTCATCACCGACACCCGCTCGCACAGGTTGAGCACCTCCTATGACGGGTGTGTGGGGTAGTACCCCCCAGTTCTGCTTCCCCCACGGCGGCGAGTTGATAAACGGCAGGAGGTTGATGCGGTCCTCGCCGAGGTTGCGGACGTAGAAGAAGGAGTTCTGCCATTTCTTGGCAGAATCCTCCACTGGCATCCTCGGGCAGTTGGCGCCCGACCGCTTGGTGATGACGGCCGCCCCTCACTCAGACATCTCCCCGGCCCTCGGCCCCTGCTGCTTCAGGGAGAAGAAGCGCACCCAGAGGTCGATCGAAGGCTCGACCCCTAGGTACCCCTCACAAAGGGTGACGAAGCCGGACAGCTGCACGATGGCGCCGACGCCGAGATGGTGGGGCTAGAGCCCGGAAGAAGCCGCTCACGAGCAACCCAAACCCGCGCTTGAAGTGCGGCAGGAAGACCACCCGCTCCGAGCCCTCGGGCCGCGGCTCCTGCTCGCCCTGTGGGAGGCGCGCCTCGACCTCCTCCGCCCTCAGCAGGCACTTGGTGTCGCGGAGGTAGGCGATGTCATCAAGGGTGACGGTCGAACCCATCCACGATCCTGATGGCAGCGCCATCGACCCGAGCACGGAAGAAAGAAGGAAGAAGATGGCAAGAGAGGTCTGCTCAAAGCAGCGGGCGTCGCAGCTAGCGGCGGTCGTCACAAGCAGAGGGAGGATGAAGAGGCAGGGGACGCGAGCGTGAATGATCTCCGCCGCTCCCTTCGCCCCCAATTTATAGGCCACGATTTTAAAGGTGCAGAAGTGGGATCATCTGCGCTCGCCCCTCCCACTTCCCCACAATAAGTGCGCACATACGCACGCAGTAACTACCTAGAGAATGGCAACCGACCCGTGGACGCAGCAATAATCCGCGTGCGCGGGCCGAGGGGGCGCGGCGGCGGGCCCCACGCTGTCGCCCCGTCCACTCACGTGTGTGGCCTGTCAGGCCCCTCCGGCTCCCAGGCGCCACGTGGCGGCCGCGCGAAGCCCAAAAGATTGCCCAAGATTCGTCGAACTCCTTGGTTTCCCACCACGAGCGGGATGCCGCGATCCGGCTTCCGGAAGACGGCATACAGTGGGTATTGCTGGACCCGGCGGTCACCAAATCCGCCTCTGCAAGGGGGGAAACTGTGAAGGCCCTCCCATCTGAATACGGCGGACCTTCACAGCTTCGGGGACTACTGTCGGGGGGATGAACCCCAGGCAGGCAACGGAACCCGGATCCTTTTCAAAAATAACGGGGCCAGCATTGCCCCTCAATCCGGCTCGCAGTTGGTTGGGTCGCCCAGCCCGGCCAAGCCCTGCGACCCGGCCGAGCTCTGCAACCCGGCTAGACTCCTCAACTCGGCCCCAACAACCAAGCTCAAGACTTCCCCAACAAGCCAGCACCGCCCTTGGCGTATTCTCCAAACCCGGCCAAGGGTCAGCGGCCGTCCCATCCCAGCCGTACGATGGGACGAGTCTCCACCAACCGATGACCGAAGCCACAGTGCCCCGCCCATGCCTCTGGTCAGCCGGACGAGGCAACAGTGCCCCCACCTACCTACTGACCAGGGCTGGCGTGGCAACAGTGCACCCGACATCACCCATGATGCCGGTAAGCGGCGACCTGACGGAGCACCACTGTAGCCGACTCGACTCAGCCATGCCCTGACGACCGACGAGACGGCACACAGTGCCCCCTAGGCGCATGGGGCCCGCGCCCGGCGAACCCGGCGACCCCTGGTACACGGCGGGTCCCAGCATCGGGTTCCTGGACACTGACAACCTGGCCCTACGGCCTTGTAACATTACCCTTGTACCCTTGGGGGGTTGACCTATAAAACACCTCAGGAGCCCTCATGCATACAGCAGGCAATGCAACTGTGACGCCCAGATAATTAAGCTACAGTAAACCTCTGCTAATGAAGCCACATCACCTCGGTTACTGTTGATAAACTCGCGTTAGTTCAAAACGATTTAAATTCAAATTTTAATTAATGGCAAACAACAAAAGTTTTCAAACAATAAAACTAATGTTCGGGTTGTGCCAAATAATGCATAGGTAATTATGGTGGAGAAACCACACTTTTACAAGATGTTTAAATACTCAAATGTGAATGAAACAATAGCATAACTAATTTAATAAATGCCTTCTATTAATTATAAAATGTTCAATTATTTTAGTTAGGGGTTTAAACTTTAGTAATAGAGGTATAATTAGTAATACCAATTTTGGTACAACTTTTATGTTTTTATAAAACTTAAATAAGATGAGACTAAAAATAAAACAGTAAAAATAGAAAAATAGATAAAAAGAGAGTCAGAATAGTAACAACAACAAAAAAGGGGGCAAACCGACCCTAGGCCGCCTCGGCCCAGCTGGTTGCCGAACTGGCCGGCCCACCCCATCGCCAGCCTACTTACCCCCAGCGTAACCCTAACCCTCTTGATCTCCTCTCATTCCCTGCCCGATCCCCTCACCCCTCATCCGCCGCCACACCCCTGCACACACAAACCGCGCCGAGGAGAGGAGCTCCCCACACCCGTTCCCATCGCCAGCGCCTTCGCCACCTTCGGTCGCCGCTCGCCGAACGCCTCGTCCTCGTCGCCCCCTCCCGGCCTTCTTCCTCACCCTCATGCACCGCGCCCGTCTTCCCCGAGCTTCGCAGGACGTCGTGCTCGCCGCCCCATCGCCAACCGCTGCTGCCCAGAACCGTCGTCCTCATCCCTACCTCGCCGGACGGCCTCGACCTCCCCCGGCTTCACCGAGCCCTCCACAAGCTCCGCAGTGAGCCTCTCCGACGATTCCCCCACCTTCCCCCTCAATCTCGTTGCAGTAATCGATGCCCGCGTCCTCCTGGTGCCCCACTCCTCGCACGACCTGGCCGCGCCCTCGCACGCGGACGTCCGCCCGAGGCGCGCCTTTGTCCCTAATAGCTGTCGTTGTCGCACCATATCGCTGCTCACCCTGCCTGCTGCCTTGGCCGCTCCCCTACGCGCGCGTTGCACCACAGCCGGCGCTCGCCCACTACGCCCACGCTCACACACTCGCTGCTGCCCCACTGGACCTCGTCGTCGGCGTCCATCCCGGCACCTCCAGCACAGACCACTAGCCCCACTGGATGCGCGCCGACATGCTCGTCCTGCTGGTGCTCGCGGGTGACCAAACGGTCATCGGAACGCAACTCCGGCAAGCCTCCGCTGTGTTCCGTTGCGGCCAACGACTAAGTGCCGACATCACCGACGTGGCGTCTTTTGTTATCCACTAACTCCCTGCATGTGGGTCCCGCACTGCTTAACTAACCTACTAATTAAAACGTTAAGGATAACTAACCTAGACACTGACATCGGGCCCCACCGCTTAATTAACCTCTGGGTTAAATTGAACCTCTGTTGAATAAATAGTCCCTGACAGGTGGGTCCATGCCACCATTTAACTGGATAAGGTTGACACGTCAACCTGCTGACTCAGCATGGCCCCCACCAGTCAGCCTCTGCTGACTGGACTGTTGACCCAGTCAACTGGCCCACTAGTTAGCCCCTATGTGGTATGTCTGGGTACATAACTAGGTACACATAGCAATTGCATTTAGTATAATTTCGAATTAAATTAAATTCCAGAAATCATTTAAAAATTTGGCAATTAATATAAAATAACCCGTAACTTCGATGGAAATACTTTGTACATGAAAGTTGCTCAGAACGACGAGACGAATCCGAATACGTAGCCTGTTCGTCCGCCACACATCCCTAGCATAGCAAACACGCAACTTTCCCCCTCCGGTTCATCTGTCCAAAAACGTGAAACACCGGGGATACTTTCCCGGATGCTTCCCCCCTTCGCCGGTATCACCTCCTACTGCGTTAGGTCACCTCTAGCACCGCGTATTGCCATGTTACGCTTTGTGATGCTTTGATTGCTCTGTTATTTATTATGTTCCCCCTTCGTTACTTCTTTCCGGTAGACCCCGAGGCTGCCGGTGACCCGCAGTTCGACTACGGTGTTGACGACCCGTCCTTCTTGCCAGAGCAACCAGGCCAGCCCCCCCCCCTTGATCACCAGATATCGCCTATTCCTTCTCTCTACTGCTTGCATTAGAGTAGTGTAGCATGTTACCGCTTTCGGTTAATCCTATTCTGCTGCATAGCATGTCATTGTTGCTACAGTTGTTACCCTTACCTACAATCCTAAATGCTTAGTATAGGATGCTAGTATTCCATCAGTGGCCCTACACTCTTGTTCGTCTGCCATGCTATACTACTAGGTCATGATTACTTCGGGAGGTGATCACGGGCATATGCTATATACTTTATACTGTTACATTACTTGTGATACTGTTGGGAGATGGGGGCTGAAGGGGCAGGTGGCTCCATCCCGGTAGAGGTGGGCCTGGCTTCCCGACGGCCCCCGACTGTTACTTTGTGGCGGAGAGACAGGGCGGGTTGAGACCACCTAGGAGAGAGGTGGGCCTGGCCCTCGTCGGCGTCCGCGGTTACTTCATAATAACACGCTTAACGAGATCTTGGTATTTGATCTGAGTTGGGTCGCTGAACTTATACGCACTAACCGCCACGTGGGACAAGATATGGGCAACCGGCGTCGTGGTATCAACCGAAGCTCTTTTTGACGTCAGCGACTGAGCAGCGCGCGCTGCATTGGACCATAAGCCCGCGCTTGTATTAAGGGGGCTAGGTCTGCTTCCGGCCGCGTGCAACGTGCAGGTGTGCAATGGGCGACGGGCCCAGACCCCTGCGCACATAGGATTTAGACCGGCGTGCTGACCTCTCTATTGTGCTTAGGTGGGGCTGCGACATGTTCATCTTCCGAGGCCCGGCATGACCCAGAAAAGTGTGTCCGACCAAAGGGGATCGAGCATGTTGGGTTATGTGGTGCACCCCTGCAGGGAAGTTGATCTATTCGAATAGCCGTGTCCACGGTAACAGGCGACCCGGAGTTGTACCTTGACCTTATGACAACTAGAACCGGATACTTAATAAAACACACCCTTCCAAGTGCCAGATATAACCCGGTGATCACTCTCACACAGGGCGACGAGGGGAGGATCGCCGGGTAGGATTATGCTATGTGATGCTACTTGGTGAAATTACCATCTACTCTCTTCTACATGCTGCAAGATGGAGGCTGCCAGAAGCGTAGTCTTCGATAGGACTAGCTATACCCCCTCTTATTCTGGCATTCTGCAGTTCAGTCCACCGATATTGCCCCTTTACACAGATACCCATGCATATGTAGTGTAGATCCTAGCTTGCGAGTACTTTGGATGAGTACTCACGGTTGCTTTTCTCCCTCTTTCCCCCTTTCCTTTCCTCTAGGTTGTCGCAACCAGATGCTGGAGCCCAGGAGCCAGACGCCACCGTCGACGACGACCCCTACTACGCAGAGGGTGCCTACTGCTACATGCAGGCCGCCGCCAACGACCAGGAGTAGTTAGGAGGTCCCAGGCAGGAGGCATGCGCCTCTTTCAGTCTGTATCCCTGTTTGTGCTAGCCTTCTTAAGGCAAACTTGTTTAACTTATGTCTGTACTCAGATATTGTTGCTTCCGCTGACTCGTCTATGATCGAGCACATGTATTCGAGCCCTTGAGGCCCCTGGCTTGTATTATGATGCTTGTATGACTTATTTTATTTTTAGAGTTGTGTTGTGATATCTTCCCGTGAGTCCCTGATCATGATCGTACACGTTTGCGTGTATGATTAGTGTACGATTGAATCGGGGGCGTCACAGCAACACACTCACCCATCCACCCACTCACGCGTCTAGCAAGCAGCACCCGAGGAAGGGGAGCAGCCTAAGCCTTGGCCTGACCTCCTTCTTCCTCCATACATCTCTAGGAGCAACTCTGTACTGTTACATATAAACCACACTCGGCAGGACTAGGGGTGTTATCACTCCGGAGAGCCCCGAACCTGGGTATGTCTTGCGTCCCGCGCTCGCTCATGCCGACCTCGCCTCTAGAGCCCGCCAGTGCCCTCGAGCCTCCTCTTATCTTTAGCCATCCCTTGGCATCTGCAGTGCGCCCACCACGACACACGTACAACCACAATGGCTCTTTATCAACAGGAGCAGCCAGAACATGTGGCTCAGCCAACTGCTTCTTGCTACATCTTGAGCACTGCGTTGGTTTTCCCTTGAAGAGGAAAGGGTGATGCAGTAAAGTAGCGTAAGTATTTCCCTCAGTTTTTGAGAACCAAGGTATCAATCCAGTAGGAGGTCATGCTCAAGTCCCTTGCACCTACACAAAAAATAAGAACCTCGCAACCAACGCGATAAAGGGGTTGTCAATCCCTTCACGGTCACTCACGAGAGTGAGATCTAATAGAGATGATAAGATAATATTTTTGGTATTTTTATGATAAAGAGTAAAAGTAAAGAAAGCAAAGTAAATAGTAATGGAAATAACGGGTGATTAATATGATGGAAAATAGACCCGGGGGCCATAGGTTTCACTAGTGGCTTCTCTCAAGAGCGTAAGTATTACGGTGGGTGAACAAATTACTGTCGAGCAATTGATAGAATTGAGCATAGTTATGAGAATATATAGGTATGATCATGTATATAGGCATCACGTCCGTGACAAGTAGACCGACTCCTGCCTGCATCTACTACTATTACTCCACACATCGACCGCTATCCAGCATGCATCTAGAGTATTAAGTTCATAAGAACGGAGTAACGCCTTAAGCAAGATGACATGATGTAGAGGGATAAACTCATGCAATATGATATAAACCCCATCTTGTTATCCTCGATGGCAACAATACAATACATGTCATTTGCCCTACTGTCACTGGGATCGAGCACCGCAAGATTGAACCCAAAGCTAAGCACTTCTCCCATTGCAAGAAAGATCAATCTAGTAGGCCAAACCAAACTGATAATTCGAAGAGACTTGCAAAGATAACCAATCATACATAAAATAATTCAGAGGAGATTCAAATATTGTTCATAGATAATCTTGATCATAAACCCACAATTCATCGGATCTCAACAAACACACCGCAAAAGAAGATTACATCGAATAGATCTCCAAGAGAATCGAGGAGAACTTTGTATTGAGATCCAAAGAGAGAGAAGAAGCCATCTAGCTAATAACTATGGACCCGAAGGTCTGAAGTAAACTAATCACACATCATCGGAGAGGCTATGGTGTTGATGTAGAAGCCCTCCGTGATCGATGCCCCCTCCAGCAGGACGCCGTAAAAGGCCCCAAGATGGGATCTCACGTGTACAGAAGGTTGCGGCGGTGGAATTAGGTTTTCGTGGTCTGTTCTGATGGTTTGGGGGTACGTAGGTATATATAGGAGGAAGAAGTAGGTCGGTGGAGCCACGAGGGGCCCATGAGGGTGGAGGGTGCGCCTGGGGGGGCGCGCCCCCTGCCTCGTGGCCGCCTCGTTGGTTGCTTGACGTCCACTCCAAGTCCTCTGGATCACATTTGTTCCAAAAATCACGCTCCCGAATGTTTCATTCCGTTTGGACTCCGTTTGATATCTTTTTTCTGCGAAACACTGAAATAGGCAAAAAAACAGCAATTTGGGCCTCTGGTTAATAGGTTAGTCCCAAAAATAATATAAAAGTGTATAAATAAGCCCATTAAACATCCAAAACAGAATATATAATAGCATGGAACAATCAAAAATTATATACGTTGGAGACGTATCACTTCTTTAAGTCCTCAAACGTTGCGTTACCGGCATCACTCCAAACAAAATTATCTGTCTTTTTCATCATCTGATACAAAGGGATAGCTTTCTCTCCCAACCGGCTAATGAACCGGCTTAACGCCGCAATACGACCCGCCAGACGTTGCACATCATTGACTCGCCGGTTTAGCCAGAGAAGTGATGGCTTTGATCTTCTCTGGATTAGCTTCAATGCCCCTGTTAAACAGCAGAAAGGCCAAGAGCTTGCCTGCCGGCACACCAAAAACACATTTGGCCGGGTTAAGCATCATCTTATAAACCTGGAGATTATCAAAGGTTTCCTTCAAATCGTCTATCAATGTCTCCTTCTTTCTGGATTTCACCACAATATCATCCACATAAGCATGAACATTGCGCCCAATCTGATTATGGAGGCAATTATGCACACATCGCTGATAACTCGCCTGGGCACTCTTGAGCCCAAAAGGCATAGACACATAGCAGAAGGCTCCAAAGGGAGTTATGAAAGTTGTCTTCTCCTGGTCCTTAACTACCATCTTGATCTGATGATAACCAGAATAAGCATCCAAAAAACTCAAACGCTCACAACCCGCCGTAGCATCAATAATCTGATCAATACGAGGGAGAGCAAAAGGATCAGCCAGACAAGCCTTGTTTAAATCCGTGTAGTCCACACACATACGCCAAGTGCCATTCTTCTTAAGCACCAGCACCGGGTTAGCTAGCCACTCAGGATGAAAAACCTCAACAATAAACCCAGTCGCCAAGAGTCGGGCTACCTCCTCACCGATGGCCTTACGCCTTTCCTCATTGAAACGACGAAGAAACTGATTGACCAGTTTAAACTTGGGATCAATATTGAGAGTGTGCTCAGCGAGTTCCCTCGGTACACATGGCATGTCAGAAGGTTTCCATGCAAAGATGTCCCGGTTCTCACGGATGAACTCGATGAGCGTGCTTTCCTATTTCGGATCCAGATTAGCACTGATACTGAACTGCTTGGATGAATCGCCAGGAACAAAATCAACCAGCTTGGTATCATCTGCCGATTTAAACTTCAGGACCGGATCATGCTCTGTAGTTGGTTTTTTCAAAGATGTCATATCCGCCGGATCAACATTATCCTTACAAAATTTTAACTCAGCATAAGCCAAATCACCTTCTTCGCATTCCAAAGCTATCCTTTGGCTCCCATGCACTGTGATGGTCCCCTTGTAACCTGGCATCTTGAGCTGTAGATAGACATAACAAGGCCGCGCCATGAACTTAGCATAAGCCGGCCGTCCAAACAGAGCATGATAAGGGCTCTTGATTTTCACTACTTCAAAGGTCAATGTCTCTGACCTAAAGTCATGATCATCTCCAAAAGTGACTTCCGGAGCTATCTTACCAACTGGGTACGCCGATTTACCAGGCACCACACCATGGAAGACAGTGTCCGACGGTTTAAGATTTTTATCTGTCAACCCCATGCGACGGAAAGTTTCATAATAAAGGATATTTATGCTGCTCCCTCCGTCCATGGGTACTTTGGTGAATTTATACCCTCCGACCTGAGGTGCGACCACCAATGCCAGGTGACCCGGATTATCAACCCAGGGCGGGTGATCTTCCCGACTCCACACAATGGGCTGCTCAGACCAGCGCAAGTAACGGGGGACTGCCGGTTCAACAACGTTCACCGCCCTCTTATGAAGCTTCTGATCCCGTTTGCATAAACTTGTGGTGAAGACGTGGTACTGCCCACTATTCAACTGCTTTGGGTTACTCTGATACCCAGATTGCTGTTGCTGATTCCCCTGACCTGACTGTTGATGGTAGCCACCCTGATTGCCTTGATTACCTTGGAACCCAGAGCTAGAACCGCCACCGCCATAACCCGGTCCAAGAGAGCTGGATCCTGAGCCACCACCCTGCCCATGATTGTCTTGAAAAAGATTGGAATTTTTATACTCGTTCATAATGAAGCAATCCTTCCAGAGGTGGCCCGATGGTCTTTCTCGTGTCCCATGCCTTGGGCAGGGCTGATTTAGCATCTGCTCAAGGTTAAAGCCTGGTCCTCCGGTTCGTGGGGCGGTTTACCCTTGCGGCGCTGGCCATTATTCTGCGTGTTGGTGTTAGCCACAAAGTCCAAACTATTATCAGCCTTGTGCTTACCATTACCTCCCTGATTCGCCGTGTTATGTTGCTGCCCTCTGGTGCTGCCACTCTTCTTTCCCTTTCCCGGCTTTTCATCATCAGACTCGGGGTCCTTGGTACCATCAGAGTCAGCGTATTTAACCAGAGCCGCCATGAGTGTTCCCATGTCATTGCAGTGGCGTTTGAGCCGTCCTAATTTGTGCTTCAGGGGCGTGAAACGGCAATTGCTCTCCAACATTAAGACTGCTGAATCAGCATTGATGCGATCCGACGAGTGCAGGATTGTTGAGACCCGGCGCACCCAATGAGTTGTTGACTCACCTTCTTCTTGGACACAGGCGGCTAAATCCACAATTGACATGGGCTGCTTGCATGTATCTTTAAAATTTTGGATGAACCAGGCCTTTAACTCGGCCCATGACCCAATGGAGTTGGCGGGGAGCCCCTTCAACCAAGTGCAGGCCGTCCCCTCCAACATCAGGGGGAAATATTTAGCACACGCAGCATCGCTAACATCCAGCAATTCCATAGCCATCTCATAACTCTTGATCCATGCCTCAGGAGGTAAGTCGGCTGTATAGTTAGGCACCTTGCGAGGACCTTTGAAATCCTTAGGCAGACGCTCATTACGTAGAGCCGGCACTAAACATGGCACGCCCAAATTCCTAAAGGTTGCACCTGGCTCCACCGAAGTTGTTGGACGAATCGGAGTAGGTTGACGGGCCGCATACTGTGCCGCTAGTTCGGCCTCTCGACGTGCTCTACCTTGATCCACTACGTTCTGAGCATCAGCACCACCTCCCGCCGGGTTATGTCCACGTGGCGGGTTATGGTTCCGTCCACTGCTTGACACGGCCGGCTCATCGATATGCCTGTTGTAAATCTGACTCGGGCGAGGGGTGGAATGAATCCTGTCACGACTGTCAATGCTGATCCTGCTGCTGAACCAAAGTTTTCTGAAGGAGCTCTCTAGCCCTCCGTGTTTCAACCGCCGTCGGAGACTCGCCTTCAACTGGGAGAGCTGCCAATCGCGAAGCCGCAACGATCATGTTATCCAAAGGGTTAGAGAAATGACCCGATGGGGTTGGCACGTGCTGCGGCGGGTTATTGTTCTCATGAGGCGGGTCCGTCGTGTGCGGCGGAACCGGCATACCCGTCCCAGGTGCTTCAACCCGGTTTACCACCGGCAGGTTACTAGTTCCCGCTCCTGGCGTGTTAAAGAGATTTCTTGCCTCGTAAACCGGGGGCAGACGAGTCTGATGCCTCCTCCTCATGACTTCGTTTGAAGCGTTCTGATCTAGCATGAGCCGGTAAGACTCCGACTGAATCCGCTGTGCCTGAGCATCCAAAGCAGCCTGCTCCTCGGCCATCCTCGTGTTTTCTGCGTTCATCTCTTCCTTGGCCTGTGCTATCTCATCACGCAATTTTGCGACCGCCGCATTATGTTGATCCTGATCCGCCGGGTTAACCACGGTTGTTAACAACGCTGTCAGCTTATCCAGCAAGTTAGTTAAGACCTGAGCCGGCGGGCGCACAGGGCCTCCTGCCCTGGCAGCCGTTGTCGCTGCTGACCCGGAAATTAGCTCTGCTGCAGTAGACGAGTGTTGTACGGGCTGTGTACCGGCCATCATATTGTCACCCGGTCCGGCGGCTCGCAGGGGTCCGGAATATTGTTGCCATCGGAACAGCCCCCAAGCCGGCTGTCTTGCAGTTGATACAATGACTCGGTCTCACCGGTGGATGACTCACTGTTAGAGTAAACAACCTTCTCACCACCAGATGCTGATCTATCCTCAGATTCCGCTCCATGGATGAATCCCACGAAGGCACGATTCATGGCGGGCCGAACCCGGGCGGGTCTCACACGCTGAGCCGTCTCGATGATGTCGGTGCAGATGTCCGGCTCAGGGCCCGGTTCGCCGATCTTGCCGATGAAGACGTGAACTCCGCCGAAGGGGACCCGGTACCCGTACTCAATTGAGCCGGCCTCGGGGCCCCAGCCTGCATCGTCGATGAAGAGCTTGCCGCGATGACTCTTGGTCATCCGGCCCACGGCGTATCCCTTGATCACTTCGAAGTTGCCCTCTAAGAACTTTAAACCATCGTGCGATAGCCCCACGGTGGGCGCCAACTGTCGTGGAATTGTCACGGTAGATGTCCTAGTGCAAGGACTTAGTCGTGGAGCCATCACAACGAGATTAGCTTAAAGGGGTTAAACGGGACAAAGGACACGAGGAGTTTATACTGGTTCGGCACCTTGCGGTGATGGTAAAGGCCTAATCCAGTTTGAGGTGGAATTGCTAGGGTTTCGATGACCAGGGAGCGAGTACGCTTAACCTGGCTCTCGATCTGTTGTTTCTTGTCCCTCAACCGCTGTCGGGTCGTCCCTTTATATACTCAGGTTGACGCCCGGTGGTTCATAGAATCCCGGCCGGCTCTTAAATGTGTCCGGCTCGGTATCCACTCTTTCCTATCTTACAATACAAGTCATACACCTATGGCAGTTTACATCTAGGGGCCCTAACCCGCCTTTGGGCTTTGGGTCTTCTTATTAAGTCTCCTTTTGTAAGTCGCCATCTTCTATGTCTTCATGGGCTTCAATACTGGTAAATCATCATGAGCATAACCCGGCCCCTCCTGGGCGGTTTATACTCAATAGTTATATCCCCAACAGTCACCAAAACACATAACTCATAATACAAATTGTCATCGAACGTTAAGCGTGCGGACCCTACGGGTTCGAGAACTATGTAGACATGACCGAGACACGTCTCCGGTCAATAACCAATAGCGGGACCTGGATGCCCATATTGGCTCCCACATATTCTACGAAGATCTTTATCGGTCAGACCGCATAACAACATACGTTGTTCCCTTTGTCACCGGTATGTTACTTGCCCGAGATTTGATCGTCGGTATCTCGATACCTAGTTCAATCTCGTTACCGGCAAGTCTCTTTACTCGTTCCGTAACACATCATCCCGCAACTAACTCATTAGTCACAATGCTTGCAAGGCTTATAGTGATGTGCATGACCGAGAGGGCCCAGAGATACCTCTCCGAAACTTGGAGTGACAAATCCTAATCTCGATCTATGCCAACCCAACAAACACCTTCGCAGACACCTATAGAGCATCTTTATAATCACCCAGTTATGTTGTGGAGTTTGATAGCACACAAGGTGTTCCTCCGGTATTCGGGAGTTGCATAATCTCATAGTCAGAGGAATATGTATAATTCATGAAGAAAGCAATATCAATAGAACTTAACGATCATTATGCTAAGCTAACGGATGGGTCTTGTCCATCACATCATTCTCTAATGATGTGATCATGTTCATCAAATGACAACACATGTCTATGGTCAGGAAACTCAACCATCTTTGATTAACGAGCTAGTCAAGTAGAGGCATACTAGGGACACTCTGTTTGTCTATGTATTCACACATGTATTAAGTTTCCGGTTAATACAATTCTAGCATGAATAATAAACATTTATCATGATATAAGGAAATATAAATAACAACTTTATTATTGCCTCTAAGGCATATTTCCTTCAAGTATATACCACCCCACCAAAATATACAGACCATCAGATTGTTTTCAAGCCCTAGTTACACAAAATATACGCCGTCATCGTCATCGTCGTCCTTGTCGCCATCACCGTCGAGGATCATGCATTCTGTCACTCACCACCAGAAGCAACACTAGTATTAGTGCTTGCCCAACTAGGTACTCACCAAGAGCACCTTGTGGGTGTCTCCCATGGCAACAAACCCCAACACCCTTGGCTTTGTTGTCCAGTAGGTGGCTAAGAGCCGCCATGAGAGCCTCTGGGCCGAAGCCACCTTGCTCCATGATGGCGCCGTAGAGGTCAGGGTGGATGAAAGTGCCTTTCGAGATACATATTTTAGGATGTTCAATGATTGGCATGGCATGGACTAGAGATATGGACCCCTCAAAATGCTAAGAACAAAGATTGGCAAAAGATCAAGACTCTTCATCTTTATTTTGGTGATCCAAGATCACATTGAGTCCATAGGAAAGCCAATACTATTAAAAGGGGATGAGGTGTTGCTTAATGGTCTACTTGCTCAAATGCTTAGTGATATTGCTCCAAAACCCCCAGCCACTTTCTCCATCCAAATATGTCCAAAACCTAAACTCCAACTCGACCCCATCGATTCTTTCTATCCAGAGCCACCGAGTTCATATGACATAGCCACCGCCAGAAACCCTAATAGTTCAGTCTCACCGATACGGATCTCGATCTCACCGAGATGGCCTTGCCAGCGCTCTGAGTTATGCAATCGGTCTCACCGAGTTGGCTTGACAGATTATCTGCTGCTTATTGCTTCATTTTGGTCTCACGAGTTGATGCAATCGACGCCACGGAGATGATGTTTGCCCTAAGCCCTAGCACATCGGTCCCACCGAGTTGTTCCAATTGGTCCCACCGAGATTCCTAACGTTCACATTTTTGAACTTATCGGTGCCACCGAGTTTAACCATTCGGTCTCACCGAGTTGAGTCAAATGTGAGTAACGGTTGGATTTTGTGTGGAGGCTATATATACCCCTCCACCCCCTTCTCCATTTGTGAGAGAGCCATCAGAACATGCCTACACTTCCACCATACATTTTCTAAGAGAGAACCACCTACTCATGTGTTGCGATCAAGAGATTCCATTCCTACCATTTGAACCTTGATTTCTAGCCTTCCCCAAGTTGCTTTCCACTCAAATCACTCTTCCACCATAGCCAAATCTTAGAGAGAGAGAGAGAGAGAGAGAGAGAGAGAGAGAGTTGAGTGTTGGGGAGACTATTATTTGAAGCACAAGAGCAAGGAGTTCATCATCAACACACCATTTATTACCTTTTGGAGAGTGGTGTATCCTAGATTGGTTAGGTGTCGCTTGAGAGCCTCCGTCATGATGTGGAGTTGAACCGAAGTTTGTAAGGGCAAGGAGATCGCCTACTTCGTGAAGATCTACCCGAGTGAGGCAAGTCCATCGTGGTCGATGGCCATGGTGGGATAGACAAGGTTGCTTCTTTGTGGACCCTTCGTGGGTGGTGCCCTAAGTAGACTCGCACAACCGTTACCCTTCGTGGCTTGAAGTCTCCATCAACATGGACGTAGGATAGCACCACCTATCAGAACCACGCCAAAAATCTGCGTGTCTCCATTGCATTTGCCTTCTCCAAACCCTTCCATTTACCTTCATATGCAATGTTTTACTTTCCACGGGTATACTCTTAGAATTGCATGTGTAGGTTGATTGCTTGACTTGTGCTAATTACCAAAATCTGCCCACAACTAAAATTTGGAAAATGATATATTTTTATTTGGTCAATTAGTCTAATCACTCCCCCCCTCTAGACATACTTTCGATCCTACAGTGGACGCCAACCGGCTTGCTCTCCCTGATGGCGGTGGCCACCTTCTTCATTTCCTGAGCCATGCTGTGATATGTCCATTTTGCATCAATGTTTTTATGTTGATATTTATTGCATTATGGGTTGTTATTACACTTTAAGATATAATTCTTACGCCTTTCTCTCTTATTTTACAAGGTTTACATAAAGAGGGAGAATGCCAGCATCCGGAATTCTGGACCGGAAAGGAGCAAATCTGAGCCTATTCTGCACAACTCCAAATGTCCTGAAACTTTACGAAGAATTGTTTTGGAATATATAAAAAATATTGGGCGAAGAAGCAACAGAAGGGGACCCACCAGGTGGCCACAAGCCTGGGGAGCGCGCCCTACCCCCCAGGGCGCACCCTTGAGCTTGTGGGCCCCCTGCCCAGCCCCCAGGGCCAGTCCCGAGATATCGGGGGCCCGGGGCGAAACTAGAACCCGGGGCCCCTTAATACAACATCGAAATAATAATAAGCATGCCTAAATTCCACTTAACAGCTATGTATAGGAACATTAATTTGTTGAGAAACTTAAGTTACTTACTCCAAGAAATAAGTTGCAACGATGTTTCATATTAGACGAAAGGTAAATTTGATTTTCACACACCTCATGTGAAATCAGACACAAGTAAAACTCCATATATTAGGTGGGCAAGAAGTTGTCTGTCCACCAATAACCTATCCTCCTATAACCATCCACGAACAAACAAAAAAATTGACGTCATTAGAAAATTCCATCGCATAAAATGTACAATCGGCCAGATGACAATTACGATCAGCCTATGCAAAAAAAAGGACTAGAGAAGGATCCTGAAAATTTTATACTAAATTATAGTGATAAAACAATCAGCTGTAATTTATAACATAAATTTGGATGCCATAAAAAGCAGGGAAAACAAAAATACCTACTGTGTCGCGCCTCTGTTTCGCTATCACCACGATGTGCGCCCAGGCGGGAAGCCTCGTTGGTCGTGTGTGCAGTTCGTTGATCACCGCCGTTTATTTACTTTGTTAGGGTTTGGCTCGGTGTGCTGCTGCTTCTCGGCCGCCGCAGGGAAACGAGGAAGGTATAAATGGGCGTTGCTACGCATCCGCCGGCCGATGATTCTAAAATATCCGCCGCATCGATGGCCGTTGGATCCCCGCGCTGTTAGTCGTCCCGTATAGTGCCCGCGCCTCGCATGCCCCCTCATTAATTCCCGCAACAAGCGCGCTGTTGCAGAAACAAACAACCTTGCCCCCGGCCCCGACAGAGCTGTGCCCAGCGCGATGCCGCCCCCAACCCGCCCATGTTCCTGCAACAAGACCCATGTTGCAAAACTTGCATTTCAAGATAACCTTTGTTGCAAGACCATCTCCGCCCTCTTCTCTGTATTCCAGCAACAAGACCCTTGTTGCAAAAATTTCAACAACATTTCCGGCCTCTTCTCTGTATTCCTGCAACAAGACCCTTGTTGCAAAAAAATTGCAACCAAGGTGATGTTGTGGTAGAAGCTTTGTGTCTGCAGATCGAGCCGAAAAGCATCAGCACGGTTTGGCCTTGGATGAGCAGTCCAGTATGCTCTCAAACTTCCTGGCGACGACCTCGGCAAGCTCGCCACCAGCTAGCTGGATCGCCGGAAGCAAGACAACGAGCAGCTGCATCACCAGGGACTGCTCCTTGGCCATCTTCCTCAACGCCGCCGCCGAACAGTCGTCGTCGCAGACAAGCCTGGACGAGTTGTTGCTTTTCTTGATGTGCTCCTCTAGCGGCAACGGCGACGCTGGGGTTAGTTGGATTTGGAGGGATGCCGAGCAGCGACAAGGGGTGCGGTCGCCGGCGAAGCGCGCGGGCGGACGGCGTTGGCCAAGTTTGGCTACGGGCGAGAAAAGTGTGGAGGTGTTTCGCTCGTGATAAGTATATCGGTGGTCGGTGGAGTGGAGGCCCACATGACGTGTGTCAATCGCTGAAGGGGGCGGACGCGGCGTGGTTATCAGCCGGTTGAAGCTAATCGTTTCCCATAAATCAATCGATCGCTTCAATCTTCCAAAACAGGATCGCTATTTTGTGCTAATAAAGGCCCTGAGACAACCAGCCCACCACCACGTAACTCACGTTATAGTAATACTAATAAAGAAATAAAGGCCCAAGGCCCATTGCGCTAGAGCATAAACATAACGTATCGTCTTTCTTCTTCCTTGAGACACAGAACAGCAGTTGGAGCGCCTCCAATGGCTGAATTCAGGGTACCAATGCTCACACATAGACCTGGAGAGGGGGCCCCTTGGCTTGGGGGGCCCGGGGCGGCCGCCCCCTGCCCCCCTCAGGGCCGGCCCTGCCAGCCCCCGGTGCCCATCTTCTGCTATATGGAGGGCTTTGACCTAGAAAAAAAATCAGAAGGGAGCTTTCGGGACGAAGCGCCACGTCTCGAGGCGGAACCTGGGTAGAAGCAATCTAGGGCTCCGGCGGAGCTATTGTGCCGGGGAAACTTCCCTCCAGGAGGAGGAAATGGAAGCCATCGTCACCACCAATGATCCTCTCATCGAGGGAGGGTCAATCTTCATCAACATCTTCACCAGCACCAACCCTAGTTCATCTCTTGTATTCAATCTTTGTCTCAAAACCCCAGATTGGTATGTGGGTTGCTAGTAGTGTTGATTACTCCTTGTAGTTGATGCTAGTTGGTTTTTTTGGTGGAAGACCATATGTTCAGATCCTTAATGATATTTATTACCCCTCTGATCTTGAACATGAATATGCTTTGTGAGTAGTTACGTTTGTTCCTGAGGACATGGGAGAAGTCTTGTTATAAGTAATCATGTGAATTTGGTATTCGTACGATATTTTGATGAGATGTATGTTGTCTTTCCTCTAGTGGTGTTATGTGAACGTCAACTACATGACACTTCACCATGATTTGGGCCTAGGGGAAGGCATTGAGAATTAATAAGTAGATGATGGGTTGCTAGAGTGATAGAAGCTTAAACCCTTATTTATGCTTGCTTCGTAAGGAGCTGATTTGGATCCACATGTTTCGTGCTATGGTTAGATTTATCTTGATTCTTCTTTCGTAGTTGTGGATGCTTGCGAGATGGGTTAATCATAAGTGGGAGGCTTCTCCAAGTAAGGACAGCACCCAAGCACCGGTCCACCCACATATCAAGTTATCAAAGTAACGAACGTGAATCCTGTGAGCATGATGAAAACTAACTTGACAATAATTCCCATGTGTCCTCGGGAGTGCTTTGCTTTATATAAGAGTTCTTCCAGCACTGGTACGCGTCGGTGCTATACAAACGGTTTTAAACCCCTTTCCGCGACGGCATTTGGAACCGTCGCCTAGTGAGTGACGGTGATAGGGGGGTCCTTCCCACACGACCCAGAAACCGTCGGGGATATGCCCTCCTGGCACACACGCTCGGCAAAATGAGGTCGTGTGCGACCGGCGAGCGCTCAAATATGGAAATACGTACAGTAGAGCTAAAAAAATACAATTATGCAGGCGAAATTTTTTCTGGTCGCAAGTACATCCCACACAGTCAGTCACCGCTAAACATTTCCGTTCGTATGTACATCCCACACAGTCGCTCCAAGGAAAACGTTTCCGTTCACAGGTACATCACACACAATTTTTCCTGTTAAATCGTTTGTGATAGCATTGCCATTGCACACGATATGAACAATTTTATCGTTTGCGTTATTGAATGCATCACACACGGTGCGTAGAAGAAACTGTGTAGCAAAGGTTGTCCATCATACACAATTTTTATGTGGTAAATGTTTGCGCAAGGTGGCTTAATGCAAACAGTTTTCAAGAGGATGTCGTGTGTGTAGTGGAGATTGAACGCACACATAGTGGATCCTAGAAACATTTCTGATCTCCACGTCTATCGCAGACGTTTCGCTTACGCAAACCTTGTGCAGTGTAATCCATAATTAATCCCTAATTTGAAAATCACATGTTTTGAATTTGAAAGTAGGCACATCACTTATTTCATATCCAACCATGTTTATTACAAATATAGGTTCAACCACGAATGCATAATTTGATGCACAGGTACATATACTAAAGAACTACAGAAGCACCAAGTAAGGAATGATGAACCACAGTTATACCAAAGACTGTAAAGAGAGAGGCGAAAGGCATTCTGGTTGTTGGAGAAGGTGAAACGGAATGCCCATATTGTGCCCTCCTTCATGCGTAATGCGCGCACGACTCTAGGCCAACCCCTTGTGGTGGCTGCCCGTCCATCCTTCACTATCTTCATTACGACTTCTCAATGCTCATTGTAGTCTGGATGAAATACTTTAACCTTCATTGCGTGTCCACCAATCATGTACTTTGCGAGGTAATCTTGAGTGAACTGCTTCGGGAACCACTGGGAACGAAAAAGATTCAGACATTGTTGTCTAACAACTCCTTATGGGCAGTAAAAAGAGAAGGTTGCAGAGTTTGTAGTTACCATCCTACAGCTCACTGTTGTGTTGGATATAGCATAAACAAATAATTTGCTTGCCACCATTCGTATCTTTTTGCTAATAATCCTTATCAGTTTCCTCACTTGATGCTTGTTCATGAATATCTCATTGCCCCATACGCAAAAAGGGTCGATGTGTGGATCCTTGCCAAGGGCTTATGTACCTACAAGCAACAAGTCAATATTAGAAGCTAACAAGTGTCCGGGCCTGGATCTATATGCACTACATTATGGAACGATGGGGGAGTACAAGCCGAGGGATGAAGCTAACCTCGGTGGAAAATGGTGGCCACTCCCGTTGTTTTCCTGCATAAGTAGTGGAAAGGCATGATAAGTACTTTAACCTTAACATCCAACAAATATAGCAAAGGTAAACAACATCATCTCCAAATGATAGCTTGAATGTGTTGGTTTCAGCATGCTGTTAAAGCAGATATAAAATGGAAGGCAATGTTACCGACAGCAGGCTTAACAGCCATCAAATATTGTAATTCAAACTGGTATTGTTGAAAATGAATAGAACGTAGGTAATGCTTAAACATCACACTGTATAAATGTGTAAAACTGAAATAAAGGGCATGTGTTAACTACACCAGGAATAACTGGAACCAAATATAGTCATTCAAACTGGTATTGATGTAGTCGAGCGGCACAGTTCCGACTTGCACATAATGAACAACACATTGTGAATGACTGAAATAAACAAGGCATAAATGACCAGTATAACAATCAAATATAGCCATTAAAAACTAGACAGAGTCTCACTACAACCAACCTAACAAGCAAATACAGATAAACAGGGCATATGCTTGAAAACTGAACAAATGCTCACTGCAACCAACCTAACAACCAAATACAGATAAACAAGGCATCTGCTTGATAACTGGACAAATGCTCACCGCAACCAAACTAAGAACCAAATACATATAAACAAGGCATCTGCTCGATAACTGGAAAATGCTCACTCCGACCAACCTAATGTCACGACCGGTTTTTCAATAAAATAATTATTGAGAGACCAATCCCTTTTATGGACCAGCGAGGAAGAATTCCTTCTCACTGGTAGACAATATCTTGGTCACAGAAGAAAAATACCAGGAGTACCAAATATAATACAAGGTTGAGCAGAGACTGCCCAACAATTTATTACATGCATGCCGATAAAACAAGACGGCGGGTAGGGTGGCAAACTACTAACTCACGATGATAACGGTGGTGGAAATATCACCGCGAAGCGAGTGATATGATTCCAGAAGACTACAGCTCTTCGAGCGTCGGAGTGAGGCTCGAGAAGACTTAATGCGGGTGGCGGAAGCGTATACAAAACAAGTGACCAAAATCCGGGATCGCGCAGGACTGACTGGGACTCCTCTAGGCATCGGACGCGCTATCAAACTCTTCATCCAAGAGATCGCCTTCGTCAACATCTGGCCAAATCAACAAGCCAGGTGAGTACTATGAAAGTACTTGCAAGACAGTTCGGACATAAGGTATAAAAAATGTAAACATGAAGCACATGAACAAGTTAACCAGTGCGATCAGACATAGAGATAATAAATACTGGGTGCCAAGCGAGGGTCTGAATGACGCCTCGAGCGGAAACTGCAGAATAGTAATACTGGTGCCAAACGAGTGTCTGGAAGACTCCTCGAGCGGAAAATGCGGAATAATAATACAGGTGCCAAACGAGTGTCTGAAAGACTCCTCGAGCGGAAAATGCGGAATAATAATACAGGTGCCAAACGAGTGTCTGAAAGACTCCTCGAGCGGAAAATGCGGAATAATAATACAGGTGCCAAACGAGTGTCTAAAAGACTCCTCGAGCGGAAAATGTGGAATAATAATACAGGTGCCAAACGAGTGTCTGAAAGACTCCTCGAGCGGAAAATGCGGAATAATAATACAGGTGCCAAACGAGTGTCTGAAAGACTCCTCGAGCGGAAAATGCGGAATAATAATATAGGTGCCAAACGAGTGTCTGAAAGACTCCTCGAGCGGAAAATGCGGAATAATAATACAGGTGCCAAACGAGTGTCTGAAAGACTCCTCGAGCGGAAAATGCGGAATAATAATACAGGTGCCAAACGAGTGTCTGAAAGACTCCTCGAGAGGAAAATGCAGAATAATAATGCCACAGTCGGGCGTCGAGGCGACACCACATAAAGGGCTTGCAATAGAAAATAAAGACAGTGCATGCCACAGTCGGACGTCTGTGCGACGTCACATAAAGGGCTTATATCACAGCTCAATAATACAATCGTTCGGGAACATAAATTATCACAAGCATGCGACAAATATAAAGTTAGTCCATCCACAGGAATAACAATAAAACTGGATTTACCATTTGAGCTTGTTCACCGGGGACAAGTTTTTCACACGGATAGATATGGATATAATGTTTTCATTATTTGATCATGGATATGATGATTTGGAAAGAATTGACTCTGCAGAGTTTGTACTTAACCACAGCCAACGGATTTGAGTAGTCACGAGGACTAGTTCTGTATACGGTGTTTTGGAAGAAACACGTCTAACCAGTACACACCCAATTCAACCATCCGAAGCCAGGGATCACCCTCGGCAACATTCAAGAAAAACCTTGAGACGGGGAGGCTACAACCTCGCGTAGCATGGGATCAAATTTCTATACGCGCGCTTTAAGGGGGTGCCCCCCCTCTCGGTCCCAACCGGAAACACCCATGCCCCCTGACCGGATGACTGGCTTTAATCCTGGGCCAAGGTACCATCATCCCGGCCTCTCTGTTTGGTGTGTACACGGAAAGAGGTTACCAACTTACTAAACCGCATCCTGGCAATGAGACATGTGGTAGCACGGAAAGGGGAAAGAACGATAACGTGGCTCCAACCATGTTAACGTCGAAGAGAGTCAGATGACGCAAGGCTGGTATGCTACAACAGTACCACCTTGCTGCCCTTCATGTCACCAAATGATTTGGCCATCTCTCATCAGAGATCATCGCAACTTTGGAATATGCGGGAAAAGAACGATAACGTGGCTCCAACCACGTTAACGTCGGAGAAAGTCGGATGACACAAGGCTGGTATGCTACAACAGTACCACCTTGCTGCCCTTCATGTCACCACATGATTAGGCCATCTCTCATCAGAGATCATCGCGACTTTGGAACAACCGGGTCGTTGCCTTACAAGCAACGAGGTATTTACCGACACTCATATGCCACGCACAAACTCTCACGTGAACATGTAAAACACCTGTCATATCAAATGTTCAAAACATGCTTGCCTGGTTCGGAGAAGTCGGAGTCTAGCTCGGCGAAGTTCGCGGCTCCGTCACCTCTCCTGGAACCTACGGCAATCACGAAACGGGTACTAACGTGAAAACCAACACATGCACAGAAACTTTTCCAAATATTTTTCAAATAAATCCCATAAAAAACTAGACAAAATTTGAAGATTGTCAGAAAAAGAATCACTCAAAAATACCTTTTTATTAAAAAGTTATAAAGGTTTCTGTCCAGGGACTTATCTGTAATGAAACAGAAAAGTTCCAGGGTTTTAACTGAGAAAACAGAAAACGCTTCGGTTGGGAATGCGCAAGCGCAAAGGAGAAAACGTATTTGCCCGAAGGCGCCAACAGAAAACGGTTCGAAGGAGAATAGAATAGAGGCTGACAGGCGGGGTCCGCCTTTCAGGTTTAAAAAGCTCGCCGGCGCCCGAAGACCACGGTGGACGCCGGCGCCGAACCACGGCGAGTTAGGAGAAACGGAGGGTACCAAGAGCTTCAGCGTCTTCTTCCGCGTCGGTGGGTGGTGGACTCGTCCAACGGGGAGCACCACGTCGACGGTGACACTATCTCCGGCGGACGGCGGCTCGGGTGAGGATGGGGAACTCCGGTGGAGGGCTACAAGCTACAAACTGAGGCGCGGGTCAGAACGAGGGATGCAAGGTGAAGCTACTGGCAAGAGAATGGAGGCGGAGGAGCACACACGGGGGCGAATCGGGCTGGATCCCGTGGCGGGTCGCGGCGGCCGGAGTCGAGGAAGGAGACCTCCTCGGGGCTCCTCCAGTGGCTAGGCGTGCTCTAGGGGGAGTGCAGGGATGGTGGGTGCTCGAGTTGAAGCTCGGGGCCTCTATTTATAGGCAGATCGACGGGGTGGCCGTGAACGGAGAATCTCCGGCGAGCGATTACGGCGGAGCAGTGGATTGGCAGGTGGTTTGAGCGGCCAGGCAGCATCAGTGGAGGTTACTGGAGTCGTTTCACAGCTAAACGGGGTCGGTCTTGGCGTAATGGCGTCGGTCCACGGTGAGGTGACCGCACGGGCTCAACGGTGGCAGAGAGCGTGCTCCGCGCCCTGCGGTTCACGACGAGAGCGGCAGCGCATTCGGGGGAGTGGAAGGCCACGCGGCGAGCTCCGGTGGTTTGGGCGGCGCTGGGTGGCGTCGTCGGCGCCGTGTCTCCCGCTGGCGTCCGCAAAGCCGCCGCCGGCGTCGGTCACGGGGCGGCGCACCTTCTGCTGCTCGTCGCCGACGCCCGCAAGGCGCCAGGCGTTCGTGCGGTGCAGGAACAAGAGGGCGGGGACGAGGAGCAAGGCGACGCGGTGGCACTGGCGAGATCGACGTCCTTCTCTGAAGAAAACGACAGTAGGCCACTGCAGTGTTCTCTGAACTTTCTGAACTTGACATAGACAGTGCACTACAGGTGTTCGACAGAAAGATTTTGCAATGAGATGAATTTTTCTGGAGCTGTAACTTGGTGAGGTGACCACTCAATGCACCCAGAGGCTGCCTGATTTTACTTGGAATTTTTGGAGGAGGTTTTGAATGAATTTCACCAAATTTGGCAAATCTGGTCCAAACTTGCAGCAGATGTAGTTTGAAAATTTTGAACTGAAGACCAGTGGATCTTCAGGGTTCTAGGTTGAGGGTTCAAAGGACTAGGGAGGAGAGTTGGTTTGGTGGCAAAAATCAAGACAGAAAGTGGAGTTCCTTTGTAAATCTCCAAGTGCTAGAAAAGAAGGCAGAAATTTATTTGAATAGAATTTAAATGGAAATAATCACATGGGGAGGTTCAACTTGCTGGATTTGATGCAAATCATGATCCAAAGGTGAGGGAGGAGTTAGGAGAGAGCATTTGCACTAAGGCCAAGGTAAGAGAGAAAAGTTGAAAGTGGCAAAGGAGTTTTCCAAAAGCCATAGTGCATTTCCAAAAAAGATTTTCAAAAGTTATTTTCCCCAAATGAAAAACATTTTGTCTTGAGTCCAAATGAAAAGCAAGAACCTCCAAGACCAAAGACAGATCTTGGGTGGGTCCAAATAAAACTTGTGCCATAAAGAAAAATATTTGAGAGTGAGAGTTCTCTTGAAAAAAAAAATTTGGTCACTCCCCTCAAGTCAAATAAAAACCTTTTGAAAAATCCAAATAAAAACTTGGGTGTCACAACACCTACCCCCTTAGGAAAAATCTCGTCCTCGAGATTTCTGCTGATCCTCTAATAGATATGGATACTCTGCCTGGAGGAAATCTTCCCTTTCCCATGTGGCTTCATCCTCAGTGTGGTTGCTCCACTGAACCCTGAAAAATCTTGTCATTTTTTGACGGGTCCTCCATTTAGACTCTTCTAAAATCTTTACCGGCCTTTCTCTGTAGGTGAGATCTGGTTGCATATCAATGTTCTCATGAGGTACATGTTTCTCCGGGTTACTCACGCATTTCCTCAACTGCGAGACGTGGAATACGTCATGGACGTCTGACAGCTCCTAGGGTAGGTCTAGTTGGTAGGCTACCATGCCTCTTCGTGCCTTCACACAAAATGGTCCAATAAATCTTGGGGCTAGCTTCCCCTTAATTTTGAACCGTTGCAGACCCCTCATAGGAGATACTCGGAGGTATACGGAATCACCGGGTTCAAAGCTGACCTCACGATGCTTCTGATCATAGTAGCTCTTTTGGCGGCTCTGTGCTGTCTTGAGTCTGTCCCGGATTTGTTTAACTTTCTCCTCGGCCTCTTTAAGCATGTCTGGGCCGAAGATACGGCTGTCACCTGTTTCTGACCAATTCAGTGGGGTACGACACCTCCGTCCGTACAATGCTTCAAAGGGTGCAATTTGCAAGCTGGCTTGGTAACTGTTGTTGTAACCAATTCGGCATACGGCAAACTCTCTTCCCAACTGGATCCATAGGTGAGCACACAGGCTCTTAGCATATCCTCTAGGATCTGGTTTACACGTTCCGTTTGTCCATCAGTCTGAGGGTGGTATGCTGTACTGAAAGCTAGTTGCGTGCCCAAACCTTGTTGTAGGTGATCCCAAAATTTGGAGACGAATTGGGTGCCTCGGTCTGATATTATAGTCTTTGGGACTCCATGCAAGCAAACTATACGAGATAGATAAAGTTTTGCCAGTCTTTGTTTGGAGTAGGTAGTCTTCACGGGAATGAAATGAGCAACCTTGGTTAGTCGGTCTGTGATGACCCATATGGCGTCATTCCCACGCTGTGATCGGGGTAGTCCGACGATGAAATCCATTCCTATTTCATCCCACTTCCACTCCGGTATCCTGTTTGGCTGGAGTAGCCCTGCTGGCTTTTGATGCTCGGCCTTGATGCACTGACATGAATCGCAACAAGCAATGAATGTGGCTATATCTCTTTTCATACCGTGCCACCAAAACCTTTCCTGAATGTCCTTGTACATTTTGGTTCCTCCAGGATGAATCGAGTATGGAGCGGTGTGGCTTTCCGTCAAGATCTGTTGCTTGAGTTCCTCAATGTTAGGCACGCAAAGTCTGTCTCGGTACCATAATGTTCCTTCACTGTCGGTGACGAACTCGGAAGTCTTACGAAGATTTATTTTCTTCTTTATGCCTTCGATGCTGGGATGTCCCTGTTGATCCTTCTTGATTTGTTCCACCAGGGTGGGTTGTATCTCCAGGTTCGATACGGTGCCCTCAGAGACTAACATCATGTTGATCCTAGTGAACTCTCGCTGAAACTCAGGCCTCAAATTTTGCTGACCGTCACTGTCCGGGCTGGGGTTTCGACTAAGGGCATCGGCCACTACATTTGCTTTCCCTGGGTGGTAGTGAATGCCGACGTCATAGTCTTTGACCAGTTCCAACCAACGTCGTTGGCGTAAATTCAGCTCTGGCTGTGTGAAAATATATTTGAGGCTCTTATGGTCTGTATATATTTCACAGCGATTTCCCAACAGAAAGTGCCTCCACTCCTTGAGTGCATGTATGACTGCTGCTAGCTCCAAGTCATGTGTTGGGAAATTTTCCTCATGTTTTCGCAGCTGCCTGGAGGCATATGCGACAACTTTGCCATCCTGCATTAGCACGCATCCGAGACCTTTTCGGGACGCGTCACAATACACTTCAAAGCTCTTGTGTATGTCTGGCACAGTTAAGACTGGTGCGGTTGTCAGCTTCTTCTTGAGTTCTTGGAAGCTTTGCTCACATGCTTCCGTCCATATAAATTTCTTGTCCTTCTTGAGTAACTGTGTTATAGGTTTTGCCACAGTGGAGAAACCTTCAATAAATCTCCTGTAATATCCGGCCATTCCTAGGAAACTCCGCACATCTGTGACGTTGGCGGGCGGCTTCCAGTCCAGTATGGCCTTGACCTTTTCTGGGTCTACGGCCACGCCTTCTTGGTTCAGTATATGGCCTAAGAAACCAACTTGTCTTAGCCAAAATTCGCATTTGCTAAACTTGGCGTACAACTGATGCTTCCTCAATTCTCCCAAAACAATTCTGAGGTGCTCAGCATGCTCTTCTGGTGTCCTTGAGTAAACCAGAATGTCGTCAATGAATACCACCACAAATTTGTCCATGAATTTCATGAATACTTTGTTCATGAGGTGGACGAAATATGCAGGGGCGTTCGTTAGTCCAAAAGGCATCACTGTGAACTCGTATAACCCATATCTGGAAGTGAATGCTGTCTTGGGGATATCCTCTGTCCGTACCTTCAGTTGATGGTATCCCGATCTCAAATCAATTTTTGAGAATACCTTGGCCTGTGCGAGCTGGTCAAACAAATCATTTATCTATGGCATCGGATATTTGTTTTTGATGGTGACCATATTGAGGGCTCGATAGTCTATACACAGTCTCAGCGTCCCATCCTTCTTCTTGGCGAACAACACAGGCGAACCCCATGGTGAGGAGCTGGCTCGTATAAACCCTTTGTCCAATAATTCCTTTATCTGCTTCTTCAACTCCACCAATTTTGAGGGTGCCATTCTATACGGCTTCTTATAGATGGGAGCGGTGCCAGGTGCTAGTTCAATGCTGAATTCTATCTCTCGATCTGGTGGCATGCCTGGTAGTTCTTCCGGGAACACATCAGGGAACTCGCATACCACTGGAACTTTTCTCAGTTCTGCAATGTCCATTTTATTCAGTTTTGGTTTCTGTGATCGCGGCCTTTCTTGAGCGGAGACTCTTATTGTCTTGCCGTGATGGTGTGTGAGAATCACTGTCCGATTGAAACAGTCGATGAATCCTTTGTTGGTGGTCAACTAGTCCATCCCTAAAATGACATCCAGTCCTTTACTTTCCAACACGATGAGATTCGCGTGGAATTGTAGCCCTTCGAACTCAATGACCACTCCTGGGCAGTAACCTTGAGCGATTTGCTTATTTCCGGGGGACTTGATGATCATAGATTTTTCCAAGGGAAGTATCGGAAAACCATGTTGCGAAACAAAACTCTTCGAAACAAACGAATGGGAAGCTCCAGAATCAAACAAAACCGTGGCAGGTACTGTGTTGACAGGGAATGTACCGAGCACGATGTCTGGGGCATTCTGCGCTTCTTCCCTGGTCACATGGTTCAGGTGACCCTTCCTGTGGTTGTTGCTGGGGTTGAAGTTGTTGCGCTTGGGGGCGGGATTGTTTCCACCATTGTTCGGCTTGGGTGCCGAGTCTCTTGGCTTCGGGCACTGTTTAGCATAATGCCCTTGCTGACCACAAGCATAGCAGGTGACCCCTGGACGGTATGTGAACTCCTTGTCCCTGGCATGAAACTGTCCGACGGGCCTTGGCTCAGTAGTCGTGGATCTCCTTGCGTCTGTCCTTGGGACCTCAGTCTTGCCTCGGTTGCTGCGGGCAAGAGTTGTCTTGTCCCTCTTCCTCTTACGGATATCTTCCAGACTACGGCGCTCATTCTCCAAGGTGATGGCCTTGTCCACCAGCGTCTTAAAATCCGGAAAGGTGTGTACAATCAGTTGGCATCTTAGCGCTGGTGCTAGGCCGTCCAGGAATTTTTCCATCTTCTTGCTTTCTGTCATGTGCTCGTCGTAGGCATAACGAGACAGCTGGGTGAACTGACCATTGTACTCTGTCACTGACATGCCTCTTTGCTTCAGGTCATCAAACTCTCTCTTCTTGATCTTTAGGATGCTTCTGGGGATGTGTGCCCCACGGAAGCCTTCCTTGAACTCTTCCCAGGTGATGTTCTGTTCCCTGGGATGCATGTGTAGGAAGTTTTCCCACCATGCTGCGGCTGCTCCAGTAAGATAGTATGGTGCATAAAGCACCTTCTCATGATCTGAGCACTGAGCAATAATCAGTTTCCTTTCAATCTCACGAAGCCAATCATCGGCTTCCAGCGGCCTATCGGTTTGAGCAAAAGTTGAGGGGCGAGTCTTCTGTAACTCAGATAACTTGGAATGTGGTTGATAGTGTTCATGGTGGTTTCCCATGTTGATGACATGGTTCATCATCTCTTGGTGTTGTTGCTGACTTTGCTCGAAGAGGCAGCATACTTGGGAGAGTGCTGCTTCGCTGTCTTGTTGGCTGGTCTGACCTTGAGTGAAATTGTTGCTGGTCTGTGTCCCGTAAACCTCTTCTGGCTGATTGGGCATGGAGCGAGTCCATGGGCGAGACATTTTTCCAGTCTGGGGTATTATTTGCAAAACCCATGAGAAAAACTGTGTAGCACAAGAAAAATCTCGCAAAGGCAATAATCAAAAGGCTTCAGGGTTTTCAAAGAAACACAAATGATTTTTCATGGAGAAGAAGTGCTTAACATAAAACTTACATGCGAAAAGCAAACACAGGATACAGCACTCAGGATGCGCGTACACAATCCTGACATGTTATTTAAAACTAGCGTACTACTCCGGAAGGCAGCAAACACACCAATACAAACTAGCGTACAGATAAAACAGCACATCATACAGGCAGACATAACACGCGGCTACTCGGTGCTCTCAGTCGGAGATGGTGAAGATCTCCTTCCCCTTGCCGATGGCAAGGCTCAGCGGTCCAGGAGATTCAACCTCCACCTCCTCTCTAGCTGGCTCCTGGCGCGTAACGCTGCGCTGCGGTGATGGTGCGGGGGCGACTGGTGGTAGAGCGTGTGCGGCAGGAGGTGCGGCTCTGACTGGAGTAGGAGCGATGACTCGGTCGAACTCCTCAGTGGTAGGCAGACGGCGAGCAGTGGCCAAAACGGTCGGTGCATACGAGGCTGAAGACGAGACGAATGTCAGAGGCGGCGCCGTGTGGAGAAGCTCCTTCCTGCTGGCAGGACCGCCCCGGACTAAGTCCATGCGGGCAGCCACAAGATCATCTACGAGGTTGTCGAAAGACTCCTCCAGAGCCTTGAGATACTCCACAACCATCTCGATGGCTTCATCTCTTTCTCCCCGATGGCAGGCGAACGCATAGTGGCTGGTGTAGGGCACATGGCATGGGAGGTAGCGGTAGCGACGAGTCTTCATCATAGGAAGGATGTCCCGAAGGCGAGCTATCGCCTCACGGGCAGCCATCTGCATGGCATGCCTCTCCGTAGGCATGGCCCTTCCCACAAAACGGAAGTGGCGAGCAGCAGATCGTCCTCCCTTGAACTGCACCACGGCTTGGTGCATAGACACGTCGTCACTGAGCTTGTGTTGATAGAGTGTGAACTCCGGGCGAGCTGCTGGCCCGATCGCGAGCTTGGTGATGGAGACGAGGAGCTTGACAAACCCCTCGGGCACGTTGGTGAACACTCGATTCTCACAGCTGCTGCCAGCCATCTACAAAAGTAGGCAAAAATTCTGAGTAGTCATGTCATAAATTTATGATGACCAACAAAAAATAGCTACAATTGCAAAATGCTGAAAAAGCACAAAAAAACGCTAATAACCGATTAGCGATCGCACCTAGTGGCTTCCTATAGTCAGCCTGGCTCTGATACCAAGCTTGTCATGACCGGTTTTTCAATAAAATAATTATTGAGAGACCAATCCCTTTTACGGACTAGCGAGGAAGAATTCCTTCTCACTGGTAGACAATATCTTGGTCACAGAAGAAAAATACCAGGAGTACCAAATATAATACAAGGTTGAGCAGAGACTGCCCAACAATTTATTACATGCATGCCGATAAAACAAGACGGCGGGTAGGGTGGCAAACTACTAACTCACGATGATAACGGTGGTGCAAATATCACCGCGAAGTGAGTGATATGATTCCAGAAGACTACAGCTCTTCGAGCGTCGGAGTGAGGCTCGAGAAGACTTATTGCGGGTGGCGGAAGCGTATACAAAACAAGTGACCAAAATCCGGGATCGCGCAGGACTGACTGAGACTCCTCTAGGCATCGGACGCGCTATCAAACTCTTCATCCAAGAGATCGCCTTCGTCAACATCTGGCCAAATCAACAAGCCAGGTGAGTACTATGAAAGTACTCGCAAGACAGTTCGGACATAAGGTATAACAAATGTAAACATGAAGCACATGAACAAGTTAACCAGTGCGATCAGACATAGAGATAATAAATACTGGGTGCCAAGCGAGGGTCTGAATGACGCCTCGAGCGGAAACTGCAGAATAGTAATACTGGTGCCAAACGAGTGTCTGAAAGACTCCTCGAGCGGAAAATGCGGAATAATAATACAGGTGCCAAACGAGTGTCTGAAAGACTCCTCGAGCGGAAAATGCGGAATAATAATACAGGTGCCAAACGAGTGTCTGAAAGACTCCTCGAGCGGAAAATGCGGAATAATAATACAGGTGCCAAACGAGTGTCTGAAAGACTCCTCGAGCGGAAAATGCGGAATAATAATACAGGTGCCAAACGAGTGTCTGAAAGACTCCTCGAGCGGAAAATGCGGAATAATAATACAGGTGCCAAACGAGTGTCTGAAAGACTCCTCGAGAGGAAAATGCAGAATAATAATGCCACAGTCGGGCGTCGAGGCGACACCACATAAAGGGCTTGCAATAGAAAATAAAGACAGTGCATGCCACAGTCGGACGTCTGTGCGACGTCACATAAAGGGCTTATATCACAGCTCAATAATACAATCGTTCGGGAACATAAATTATCACAAGCATGCGACAAATATAAAGTTAGTCCATCCACAGGAATAACAATAAAACTGGATTTACCATTTGAGCTTGTTCACCGGGGACAAGTTTTTCACACGGATAGATATGGATATAATGTTTTCATTATTTGATCATGGATATGATGATTTGGAAAGAATTGACTCTGCAGAGTTTGTACTTAACCACAGCCAACGGATTTGAGTAGTCACGAGGACTAGTTCTGTCTACGGTGTTTTGGAAGAAACACGTCTAACCAGTACACACCCAATTCAACCATCCGAAGCCAGGGATCACCCTCGGCAACATTCAAGAAAAACCTTGAGACGGGGAGGCTACAACCTCGCGTAGCATGGGATCAAATTTCTATACGCACGCTTTAAGGGGGTGCCCCCCTCTCGGTCCCAACCGGAAACACCCATGCCCCCTGACCGGATGACTGGCTTTAATCCTGGGCCAAGGTACCATCATCCCGGCCTCTCTGTTTGGTGTGTACACGGAAAGAGGTTACCAACTTACTAAACCGCATCCTGGCAATGAGACATGTGGTAGCACGGAAAGGGGAAAGAACGATAACGTGGCTCCAACCATGTTAACGTCGAAGAGAATCGGATGACGCAAGGCTGGTATGCTACAACAGTACCACCTTGCTGCCCTTCATGTCACCAAATGATTTGGCCATCTCTCATCAGAGATCATCGCAACTTTGGAATATGCGGGAAAAGAACGATAACGTGGCTCCAACCACGTTAACGTCGGAGAAAGTCGGATGACGCAAGGCAGGTATGCTACAACAGTACCACCTTGCTGCCCTTCATGTCACCACATGATTAGGCCATCTCTCATCAGAGATCATCGCGACTTTGGAACAACCGGGTCGTTGCCTTACAAGCAACGAGGTATTTACCGACACTCATATGCCACGCACAAACTCTCACGTGAACATGTAAAACACCTGTCATATCAAATGTTCAAAACATGCTTGCCTGGTTCGGAGAAGTCGGAGTCTAGCTCGGCGAAGTTCGCGGCTCCGTCACCTCTCCTGGAACCTACGGCAATCACGAAACGGGTACTAACGTGAAAACCAACACATGCACAGAAACTTTTCCAAATATTTTTCAAATAAATCCCATAAAAAACTAGACAAAATTTGAAGATTGTCAGAAAAAGAATCACTCAAAAATACCTTTTTATTAAAAAGTTATAAAGGTTTCTGTCCAGGGACTTATCTGTAATGAAACAGAAAAGTTCCAGGGTTTTAACTGAGAAAACAGAAAACGCTTCGGTTGGGAATGCGCAAGCGCAAAGGAGAAAACGTATTTGCCCGAAGGCGCCAACAGAAAACGGTTCAAAGGAGAATAGAATAGAGGCTGACAGGCGGGGTCCGCTTGTCAGGTTTAAAAAGCTCGCCGGCGCCCGAAGACCGCGGTGGACGCCGGCCTCGAACCACGGCGAGTTAGGAGAAACGGAGGGTACCAAGAGCTTCAGCGTCTTCTTCCGCGTCAGTGGGTGGTGGACTCGTCCAACGGGGAGCACCACGTCGACGGCGATACTATCTCCAGCGGACGGCGGCTCGGGTGAGGATGGGGAACTCCGGTGGAAGGCTGCAAGCTGCAAATTGAGGCGCGGGTCAGAACGAGGGATGCAAGGTGAAGCTACTGGCAAGAGAATGGAGGCGGAGGAGCACACACGGGGGCGAATCGGGCTGGATCCCGTGGCGGGTCGCGGCGGCCGGAGTCGAGGAAGGAGACCTCCTCGGGGCTCCTCCAGTGGCTAGGCGTGCTCTAGGGGGAGTGCAGGGATGGTGGGTGCTCGAGTTGAAGCTCGGGGCCTCTATTTATAGGCAGATCGATGGGGTGGCCGTGAACGGAGAATCTCCGGCGAGCGATTACGGCGGAGCAGTGGATTGGCAGGTGGTTTGAGCGGCCAGGCAGCATCAGTGGAGGTTACTGGAGTCGTTTCACAGCTAAACGGGGTCGGTCTTGGCGTAATGGCGTCGGTCCACGGTGAGGTGACCGCACGGGCTCAACGGCGGCAGAGAGCGTGCTCCGCGCCCTGCGGTTCACGACGAGAGCGGCAGCGCATTCGGGGGAGTGGAAGGCCACGCGGCGAGCTCCGGTGGTTTGGGCGGCGCTGGGTGGCGTCGTCGGCGCCGTGTCTCCCGCTGGCGTCCGCAAAGCCGCCGCCGGCGTCGGTCACGGGGCGGCGCACCTTCTGCTGCTCGTCGCCGACGCCCGCAAGGCGCCAGGCGTTCGTGCGGTGCAGGAACAAGAGGGCGGGGACGAGGAGCAAGGCGACGCGGTGGCACTGGCGAGATCGACGTCCTTCTCTGAAGAAAACGACAGTAGGCCACTGCAGTGTTCTCTGAACTTTCTGAACTTGACATAGACAGTGCACTACAGGTGTTCGACAGAAAGATTTTGCAATGAGATGAATTTTTCTGGAGCTGTAACTTGGTGAGGTGACCACTCAATGCACCCAGAGGCTGCCTGATTTTACTTGGAATTTTTGGAGGAGATTTTGAATGAATTTCACCAAATTTGGCAAATCTGGTCCAAACTTGCAGCAGATGTAGTTTGAAAATTTTGAACTAAAGACCAGTGGATCTTCAGGGTTCTAGGTTGAGGGTTCAAAGGACTAGGGAGGAGAGTTGGTTTGGTGGCAAAAATCAAGACAGAAAGTGGAGTTCCTTTGTAAATCTCCAAGTGCTAGAAAAGAAGGCAGAAATTTATTTGAATAGAATTTAAATGGAAATAATCACATGGGGAGGTTCAACTTGCTGGATTTGATGCAAATCATGATCCAAAGGTGAGGGAGGAGTTAGGAGAGAGCATTTGCACTAAGGCCAAGGTAAGAGAGAAAAGTTGAAAGTGGCAAAGGAGTTTTCCAAAAGCCATAGTGCATTTCCAAAAAAGATTTTCAAAAGTTATTTTCCACAAATGAAAAACATTTTGTCTTGAGTCCAAATGAAAAGCAAGAACCTCCAAGACCAAAGACAGATCTTGGGTGGGTCCAAATAAAACTTGTGCCATAAAGAAAAATATTTGAGAGTGAGAGTTCTCTTGAAAAAAAAAAATTGATCACTCCCCTCAAGTCAAATAAAAACCTTTTGAAAAATCCAAATAAAAACTTGGGTGTCACACCTAACAACCAAATACAGATAAACAAGGCATCTACTCACTATAAACGACCAAATATAGGCATTCATGAAACTGAAGTGGACAATTCATACTTAAACATCCCATAGCCCTATTGAACAATACATTTTTGCATCACTGAAATAATTAAACACGGCACAGTTAAAGCACCGCACGACAAATGCTACTACAACAAAGGGTACGGGTCGGCAAGCTAGAAAAAGTAAGATTTGCTGATAGAATGTTGCCTCACATTTCATGGACGGGATCCTTGCAGTTGGAAGAGCACAGACCCATGGTACGCTCTCTGATGTCATAGATGGGCTGTTTCACCTTGGAAGAACCTTCGTGGGTGCCCTCCTCGTGGTCGTGGTCGATGAGATCTGACTTGGCAATTGAGGATCCCAAGCCACCGCCGTAGAACATGTCCTTCAGAAATGAAAAAATGGGCTTGATGGCATATAAAGCTCGCAAATCCTTGACCGTTTGGCGGAGGAGATCAGCGGCAGGGCCGTCGAAGAGATCGATGGCGGTTAAACTAGAGGAGTTGGGGATGGACCACTTAACCTGTGACATGGCCCGCGTGAAGCCGTCGCTGTGGACGAGCTTGATGTCGTAGCCAGCTTTCTCGAGATATAGTAATATGCTAGCCCACTGACATGAAGCCTTCGGCATGGCAACATAGTCAACGTCTTCGCCAGCTTCCACGGCGACGTGTTGCTCCGGGATCGACAGGTCGGGGCGAACGACGGCCACCTTGCCAACGTCCGCCGGAGAGGCCATGATAAACCTCTTCTTGGCCGAACGCTCGTCGGGCTCCCCGGGATACGTGGTCAAGCTTAGGCTGCGATATTCTGGAGCAGGGGATGTGGATCTGGCGGGGAGGGACACCGCAGGCCTCATCTAAAAACTCAGGGGAGTGGGGCGACGGTATGGGAATCGCTGGGCAACCTGAACTATATTACCTAAACTAGGAGGAACTGTTGGAAATATGCCCTAGAGGCAATAATAAAATGGTTATTATTATATTTCCTTGTTCATGATAATTGTCTATTGTTCATGCTATAATTGTATTATCCGCAAACCGTAATACATGTGTGAACACATAGACCATAACATGTCCCTAGTGAGCCTCTAGTTGACTAGCTCGTTGATCAATAGATGGTTATGGTTTCCTGACCATGGACATTGGATGTCATTGATAATGGGAACACATCATTAGGAGAATGATGTGATGGACAAGACCCAATCCTAAGCGTAGCACTAGATCGTGTAGTTCGTTTGCTAAAGCTTTTCTAATGTCAAGTATCATTTCCTTAGACCATGAGATCGTGCAACTCCCGGATACCGTAGGAATGCTTTGGGTGTACCAAACGTCACAACGTAACTGGGTGGCTATAAAGGTGCACTACAGGTATCTCCGAAAGTGTCTGTTGGGTTGGCACGGATCGAGACTGGGATTTGTCACTCCGTATGACGGATAGGTATCTCTGGGCCCACTCGGTAGGACATCATCATAATGAGCTCAATGTGATCAAGGAGTTGTTCACAGGATGATGTGTTACGGGAACGAGTAAAGAGACTTGCCGTAACGAGATTGAACAAGGTATCGGTATACCGACGATCGAATCTCGGGCAAGTATCGTACCGATAGACAAAGGGAATTGTATACGGGATTGATTGAATCCTCGACATCGTGGTTCATCCGATGAGATTATCGTGGAGCATGTGGGAGCCAACATGGGTATCCAGATCCCGTTGTTGGTTATTGACCGGAGAGTTGTCTCGGTCATGTCTACGTGTCTCCCGAACCCGTAGGGTCTACACACTTAAGGTTCGGTGACGCTAGTGTTGTAGAGATATTAGTATGCGGTTAACCGAAAGTTGTTCGGAGTCCCGGATAAGATCCCGGACATCACGAGGAGTTCCGGAATGGTCCGGAGGTAAAGATTTATATATAGGAAGTCCAGTTTCGGCCACCGGGAGAGTTTCGGGGGTCACCGGTATTGTACCGGGACCACCGGAAGGGTCCCGGGGGTCCACCAGGTGGGGCCACCTATCCCGGAGGGCCCCATGGGCTGAAGTGGCGTGGGAACCAGCCCCTGGTGGGCTGGTGCGCCCCACCCAAGGGCCCAAGCCGCCTAGGGTTGGAAACCCTAGGGGGCCGTTGCCCCCCGAGGGGGCATGCGCCCCCCTGGTTGGAAACCCTAAGGGGGTCGTTGCCCCCCGAGGGGCCGCCGCCCCCCCTCTAGATGGGATCTCCAAGGGGGGCATGCCCCCCCCTATCCCCTATATATAGTGGAGGGGAGGGAGAGCAGCCGCACCCAAAGCCCTGGCGCCTCCCTCTCCCTCCCGTGACACCTCTTCCTCCTCTAGTAGCGCTTAGCGAAGCCCTGCTGGAATCCCGCTGCTTCCACCACCACGCCGTCGTACTGCTGGATCTCCATCAACTTCTCCTTCCCCCTTGCTGGATCAAGAAGGAGGAGACATCTCCGCTCCGTACGTGTGTTGAACGCGGAGGTGCCGTCCGTTCGGCGCTAGGATCATCGGTGATTTGGATCACGACGAGTACGACTCCATCAACCCCGTTCTCTTGAACGCTTCCGCTCGCGATCTTCAATGGTATGAAGATGCACTCTCCTCTCTCTCGTTGCTAGTTACTCCATAGATTGATCTTGGTGATGAGTAGAAAAATTTTAATTTCTGCTACGATCCCCAACAGTGGCATCATGAGCTAGGTCTATGCGTAGTTTCTATGTACGAGTAGAACACAAGTTGTTGTGGGCGTAGATTTTGTGAATTTACTTGCCGTTACTAGTCTTATCTTGATTCGGTGGCATCGTGGGATGAAGCTGCCCGGACCGACCTTACACGTACGCTTACGTGAGACAGGTTCCACCGACTGACATGCACTAGTTGCAGAAGGTGGCTAGCGGGTGTCTGTCTCTCCCACTTTAGTCGAATCGGATTCGATGAAAAGGGTCCTTATGAAGGGTAAATAGAAATTGGCATATCACGTTGTGGTTTTGGCGTAGGTAAGAAACGTTCTTGCTAGAAACCTATAGCAGCCACGTAAAAATTTTGCAACGACAATTTGAGGACGTCTAACTTGTTTTCGCAGCATGTCTCATGTGATGTGATATGGCCAGAAGAATGTGATGAATGATATATGTGATGTATGAGATTGATCATGTTCTTGTAATAGGAATTACGACTTGCATGTCGATGAGTATGACAACCGGCAGGAGCCATAGGAGTTGTCTTAATTTATTTATGACCTGCGTGTCAACTAAAACGTCATGTAATTACTTTACTTTATTGCTAACCGTTAGCCATACTAGTAGAAGTAATAGTTGGCGAGACAACTTCATGAAGACACGATGATGGAGATCATGGTGTCATGCCGGTGATGATGATCAACATGGCGCCCCGAAGATGGAGATCAGAAGGAGCAAAATGATATTGGCTATATCATGTCACTATTTGATTGCATGTGATGTTTATCATGTTTTACATCTTATTTGCTTAGAACGACGGTAGCCTAAATAAGATGATCTCTCACTAAATTTTCAAGAATTGTGTTCCCCCTAACTGTGCACCGTTGCTAAAGTACATTGTTCCGAAGCATCACGTGATGATCGGGTGTGATAGGTCCTAACGTTCGCATACAACGGGTGTAAGCCAGATTTACACACGCAATACACTTAGGTTGACTTGACGAGCCTAGCATGTACAGACATGGCCTCGGAACATGGAAGACCGAAAGGTCGAACATGAGTCGTATAGAAGATACGATCAACATGAAGATGTTCACCGATGATGACTAGTCTGTCTCACATGATGATCGGACACGGCCTAGTTGACTCGGATCATGTATCACTTAGATGACTAGAGGGATGTCTGTCTGAGTGGGAGTTCATTAATAATTTGATTAGATGAACTTAATTATCATGAACTTAGTCTAAAATCTTTACAATATGTCTTGTAGATCAAATGGCCCACGCTAATGTCAACCTCAACTTCAACGCGTTCCTAGAGAAAACCAAGCTGAAAGACGATGGTAGCAACTATACGGACTGGGTCCGGAACTTGAGGATCATCCTCATAGCTGCCAAGAAAGCATATGTCCTTGAAGCACCGCTAGATGAAGCACCCGTCCCAGCAAACCAAGACGTTATGAACGCTTGGCAAACACGTGTTGATGATTACTCCCTGGTTCAGTGCGGCATGCTTTACAGCTTAGAACCGGGGCTCCAAAAGCGTTTCGAGCAGCACGGAGCATATGAGATGTTCCAAGAGATAAAAATGGTTTTCCAAGCTCATGCTCGGGTCGAGAGATATGAAGTCTCCGACAAGTTCTACAGTTGTAAGATGGAGGAGAATAGTTCTGTCAGCGAACACATACTCAAAATGTCTGGGTTGCACAACCGCTTGTCTCAGCTGGGAGTTAATCTCCCGGATGACGTGGTCGTTGACAGAATCCTTCAGTCGCTCCCACCTAGCTACAAGAGATTTGTGATGAACTTCAATATGCAGGGGATGGAAAAGACCATTCCTGAGGTATATTCAATGCTGAAATCAGCGGAGGTGGAGATCAAAAAGGAACATCAAGTGTTGATGGTGAATAAAACCACTAAGTTCAAGAAAGGCAAGGGTAAGAAGAACTTCAAGAAAGACGGCAAGGGAGTTGCCGTGCCCGGTAAGCAAGCTGACGGGAAGAAGACAAAGAATGGACCCAAGCCTGAGACTGAGTGCTTTTATTGCAAGGGAAACGTTCACTGGAAGCGGAACTGCCCCAAGTACTTAGCGGATAAGAAGGCCGGTAATACCAAAGGTATATGTGATATACAGGTTATTGATGTGTACCTAACCAGCGCTCGTAGTAGCTCCTGGGTATTTGATACTGGTGCGGATGCTCATATTTGTAACTCAAAGCAGGAGCTGCGGAATAAGTGAGACTGGCAAAGGACGAGGTGACGATGCGCGTCGGGAATGGTTCCAAGGTCGATGTGATCGCCGTCGGCACGCTACCTCTACATTTACCTACGGGATTAGTTTTAAACCTCAAAAATTGTTATTTAGTGCCAGCTTTGAGCATGAACATTGTATCTGGATCTCGTTTGATGCGAGATGGCTACTCATTTAAATCCGAGAATAATGGTTGTTCTATTTATATGAGAGATATGTTTTATGGTCATGCCCCGCTGGTCAATGGTTTATTCTTAATGAATCTCGAACGTGATGTTACACATATTCATAGTGTGAATGCCAAGAAATGTAAGGTTGATAATGATAGTCCCACATACTTGTGGCACTGCCGCCTTGGTCACATTGGTGTCAAACGCATGAAGAAACTCCATGCAGATGGACTTTTGGAGTCTCTTGATTATGAATCATTTGACACGTGCGAACCATGCCTCATGGGCAAAATGACCAAGACTCCGTTCTCCGGAACAATGGAGCGAGCAACCAACTTATTGGAAATCATACATACTGATGTGTGCGGTCCAATGAGCGTTGAGGCTCGCGGTGGCTATCGTTATGTTCTCACCCTCACGGATGACTTGAGTAGATATGGGTATGTCTACTTAATGAAACACAAGTCTGAGACCTTTGAAAAGTTCAAGGAATTTCAGAGTGAGGTTGAGAATCAACGTGACAGGAAAATAAAGTTCTTACGATCAGATCGTGGAGGGGAATATTTGAGTCACGAATTTGGCACACACTTAAGGAAATGTGGAATTGTTTCACAACTCACGCCGCCTGGAACACCTCAGCGTAATGGTGTGTCCGAACGTCGTAATCGCACTCTATTGGATATGGTGCGATCTATGATGTCTCTTACCGATCTACCGCTATCATTTTGGGGTTATGCTTTAGAGACTGCCGCATTCACTTTAAATAGGGCTCCGTTGAGACGACACCGTATGAATTATGGTTTGGAAAGAAACCTAAGCTGTCGTTTCTTAAAGTTTGGGGATGCGATGCTTATGTCAAGAAACTTCAACCTGAAAAGCTTGAACCCAAGTCGGAAAAATGCGTCTTCATAGGATACCCTAAGGAAACCATTGGGTATACCTTCTACCTCAGATCCGAAGGCAAGATCTTCGTTGCCAAGAACGGGTCCTTTCTGGAGAAAGAGTTTCTCTTGAAAGAAGTAAGTGGGAGGAAAGTGGAACTTGATGAGATGACCCCTCTCGAACCAGAAAGTAGCGCGGCACAAGAAAATGTTTCTGTGGTGCCTGCACCGACTAGAGAGGAAGTTAATGATGACGATCATGATCAATTTACCACTGAACTTCGTAGGTCCACAAGGACACGTTCCGCACCAAAGTGGTACGGAAACCCTGTCCTGGAAATCATGTTGTTGGACGACGATGAACCTTCAAACTATGAAGAAGCAATGGCAGGCCCAGATTCCAACAAATGGCTTGAAGCCATGCAATCCGAGATAGGATCCATGTATGAAAACAAAGTATGGACTTTGACAGACTTGCCCGATGATCGGCGAGCGATAGAAAATAAATGGATCTTTAAGAAGAAGACAGACGCGGATGGGAATGTTACCATCTATAAAGCTCGACTCGTCGCTAAGGGTTATCGACAAGTTCAAGGAGTTGACTACGATGAGACCTTCTCACCCGTAGCGAAGCTGAAGTCCGTCTGAATCATGTTAGCAATTGCCGCATTCTACGATTATGAAATATGGCAAATGGACGTCAAAACGGCATTCCTTAACGGCTTCCTTAAGGAAGAATTGTATATGATGCAGCCCGAAGGTTTTGTCGATCCTAAGAATGCTGACAAGGTATGCAAGCTCCAGCGCTCAATCTATGGGCTGGTGCAAGCATCTCGGAGTTGGAACATTCGCTTTGATGAGATGGTCAAAGCGTTTGGGTTTACACAGACTTATGGACAAGCCTGTGTTTACAAGAAAGTGAGTGGGAGCTCTGTAGCATTTCTCATATTATATGTGGATGACATACTATTGATGGGAAATGATATAGAATTCTTGGAAAGCATAAAGGCCTACTTGAATAAGTGTTTTTCAATGAAGGACCTTGGAGAAGCTGCTTACATATTAGGCATCAAGATCTATAGAGATAGATCGAGACGCCTCATAGGTCTTTCACAAAGCACATACCTTGACAAGATATTGAAGAAGTTCAATATGGATCAGTCCAAGAAGGGGTTCTTGCCTGTATTGCAAGGTGTGAAATTGAGCATGGCTCAATGCCCGACCACGGCAGAAGATAGAGAAAAGATGAGTGTCGTCCCCTATGCCTCGGCCATAGGGTCTATTATGTATGCCATGCTGTGTACCAGACCTAATGTAAACCTTGCCGTAAGTTTGGTAGGAAGGTACCAAAGTAATCCCGGCATGGAACACTGGACAGCGGTCAAGAACATCCTGAAGTACCTGAAAAGGACTAAGGATATGTTTCTTGTTTATGGAGGTGACGAAGAGCTCTTCGTAAAGGGTTACGTCGATGCTAGCTTCGACACAGATCTGGATGACTCTAAGTCACAAACCGGATACGTGTATATTTTGAATGGTGGGGCAGTCAGCTGGTGCAGTTGCAAGCAAAGCGTCGTGGCGGGATCTACATGTGAAGCGGAGTACATGGCAGCCTCGGAGGCAGCACATGAAGCAATCTGGAAGAAGGAGTTCATTGCCGACCTAGGAGTTATTCCCAATGCATCGGGGCCGATGACTCTCTTCTGTGACAACACTGGAGCTATTGCCCTTGCCAAGGAGCCCAGGTTTCACAAGAAGACCAGGCACATCAAGCGTCGCTTCAACTCCATTCGTGAAAATGTTCAAAATGGAGACATAGATATTTGTAAAGTGCATACGGATTTGAATGTCGCAGATCCGTTGACTAAACCTCTTCCACGGGCGAAACATGATCAACACCAGAACTCTATGGGTGTACCATTCATCACAATGTAACTAGATTATTGACTCTAGTGCAAGTGGGAGACTGTTGGAAATATGCCCTAGAGGCAATAATAAAATGGTTATTATTATATTTCCTTGTTCATGATAATTGTCTATTGTTCATGCTAAAATTGTATTATGCGCAAATCGTAATACATGTGTGAACACATAGACCATAACATGTCCCTAGTGAGCCTCTAGTTGACTAGCTCGTTGATCAATAGATGGTTACGGTTTCCTGACCATGGACATTGGATGTCATTGATAACGGGATCACATCATTAGGAGAATGATGTGATGGACAAGACCCAATCCTAAGCATAGCACTAGATCGTGTAGTTCGTTTGCTAAAGCTTTTCTAATGTCAAGTATCATTTCCTTAGACCATGAGATCGTGCAACTCCCGGATACCGTAGGAATGCTTTGGGTGTACCAAACGTCACAACGTAACTGGGTGGCTATAAAGGTGCACTACAGGTATCTCCGAAAGTGTCTGTTGGGTTGGCACGGATCGAGACTGGGATTTGTCACTCCGTATAACAGATAGGTATCTCCGGGCCCACTCGGTAGGACATCATCATAATGAGCTCAATGTGATCAAGGAGTTGTTCACAGTATGATGTGTTATGGGAACGAGTAAAGAGACTTGCCGTAACGAGATTGAACAAGGTATCGGTATACCGACGATCGAATCTCGGGCAAGTATCGTACCGATAGACAAAGGGAATTGTATACGGGATTGATTGAATCCTCGACATCGTGGTTCATCCGATGAGATTATCGTGGAGCATGTGGGAGCCAACATGGGTATCTAGATCCCGCTGTTGGTTATTGACCGGAGAGTTGTCTCGGTCACGTCTACGTGTCTCCCGAACCCGTAGGGTCTATACACTTAAGGTTCGGTGACGCTAGAGTTGTAGAGATATTACTATGCGGTTAACCGAAAGTTGTTCGGAGTCCCGGATGAGATCCCGGACGTCACGAGGAGTTCCGGAATGGTCCGGAGGTAAAGATATATATATAGGAAGTCCAGTTTCGGTCACCGGGAGAGTTTCGGGGGTCACCGGTATTGTACCGGGACCACCGGAAGGGTCCCGGGGGTCCACCGGGTGGGGCCACCTATCCCGGAGGGCCCCATGGGCTGAAGTGGCGTGGGAACCAGACCCTGGTGGGCTGGTGCGCCCCACCCAAGGGCCCAAGGCACCTAGGGTTGGAAACCCTAGGGGGCCGTTGCCCCTCGAGGGGGCATGCGCCCCCTGGTTGGAAACCCTAAGGGGGTCGTTGCCCCCTGAGGGGCCGCCGCCCCGGGGGCCGCCACCCCCGCTTCTAGATGGGATCTCCAAGGGGGGCATGCGCCCCCTAGCCCCTATATATAGTGGAGGGGAGGGAGGGCAGCCGCACCCTAAGCCCTAGCGCCTCCCTCTCCCTCCCGTGACACCTCTTCCTCCTCCAGTAGCGCTTAGTGAAGCCCTGTTGGAATCCCGCTGCTTCCACCACCACGCCGTCGTGCTGCCGGATCTCCATCAACTTCTCCTTCCCCCTTGCTCGATCAAGAAGGAGGAGACGTCTCCACTCCGTACGTGTGTTGAACGCGGAGGTGCCGTCCGTTCGGCGCTAGGATCATCGGTGATTTGGATCACGATGAGTACGACTCCATCAACCCCGTTCTCTTGAACGCTTCCGCTTGCGATCTTCAACGGTATGAAGATGCACTCTCCTCTCTCTCGTTGCTAGTTACTCCATAGATTGATCTTGGTGATGCGTAGAAAATTTTTAATTTCTGCTACGATCCCCAACAGGAACAGGCAGACCGGCAGGGGTTAGCGGCGGCTCCGGCGGCACCGGCCGTGAGCTAGGGTTCGAGGGGGGAGGGGGCGGGTGGGGGACTGTGGAGGGAGGGGGTTGGTGTTTGAGGATACGCCGCGACTACTGAAAATTTTAGTAATGGTGAGTGGATATGGTGGTGGACGAAGGAGGGTGACGGTTCAAATGCCTCGGCTACTGCAATTTTACTATAAGGTCGGTGCTGGAGGAGTGTGGGCGACGGTTGAAGTACGGCGGCTACTAAAATTTGGCTAAAGGAATTTATGCGGGGCGGGAGTGCCCAAGATCGCGCACGGTCCAATAACAATATGCGTGTATGATAATAAGAAAAAGTGGCGCGGAACCGCCGATTTTTGCAACGCTCAAGGCGGGTAGTTTGTTTTTATATTTCTAGCTAGCTGGTCTATCGCACACGATTCATCCTATTTCCAAATAAACTTACCCGCCTTTAGCTTGCACATGTGGTGGTTTTACAGCGCACTTGCATCGCACACGGTTAAGCCAGTACCTTCACCCTTTGCTCGCGCTTGCGCGGTCGTGGTGATTCAGCGCACTTGCATCGCACACGGTTGAGCCAGTACCTCCACCCTTTGCTCGCGCTTGCGCGGTCGTGGTGATTTCAGCGCACTTGCATCGCACATGGTTGAGCCAGTACCTCCACCCCTTTGCTCGCGCTTACGCGGTCGTGGTGATTTCAGCGCACTTGCATCGCACACGGTTGAGCCAGTACCTCCACCTTAATTTGCCCGTGCTTGCGCGGTCATGGTGATTTCAGCGCACTTGCATCGCACACGGTTGAGCTAGTACCTCCACCTTAATTTGCTCACGCTTCCGCATGCGTGGTGATTCACAACGCACTTGTATTGCACACGGTTAAGATATTATACCCGTGTCTGTTGAGCATCATCAGAGTCTTTGCAGCAAAAAATAACGTTAGAGAGGGTCAGAAGATAGCCACACCAGAGTGTGCCCAAATATATATGAGTGAAAAGGATGGTCTGTGATGTTCAAAATTCCAATGCACAACTTTGACCGCGCGGGCCCACGGTTGGGCACGTCGTCGAAGATCGATGAGAGGGGCCAGAAGTCAAGAACCACCTGGAAGTGGCCAAATATATGTAGGAATATTGGGGATGTTTAAAACTTTAAATACACAATGCATAACTTTGGTGGCACCTGCCTCGCAAACCCGAAAGCACCCTTGGATATATATATATAATGACATAATGTCGTACCTAGCTAGGATGCTTGAACCACCACCTCACACTTCATGTCAGCGGGGCGGATGCACGTATTGATCGATACTTTGGTCATACATGCATGTCTCCATGACCTACCATAAGACGGACCAATGAATCTATCATTTGGTCAAACGGCAGTTGTTGTTGTCGATAAACCGCTTGGGCCAATAGATTGAACCATCGTAAAAATCACACGAGAGGGACCACAAAACCAGCACCTCTTGCATGCGGCCCAAAATGATGTACGTTGGGAAGGGGCGATGTGTGTTTTAAATATAGAATAATGTACAATTTAGATGTGGTGCCTACCTCTTGATACAAAAAACAACCATGAAGGCAAGGTAGTTAAGGACGAGATACGCAGGGTTTGATGTAGGTCGAACCCAGCAATCCGAGCATGTGGGAGGGAATCTTGACAACGCATGAGCTCGAGATTTGGTTGAGCGACATGTGACGGTGACCGGCCCTAACACAAACTAGGAGGAATCCATTCATGGGCAACACATACCCCTCATTATCGGTCAAAGGGATGGTCTATATACACTCGGGGAGCCCACAGATATGTGTGTCATCATAAAAAAAACGCACAAGGGAGACGTGGTCGGTCAGAAGACCCCGTATACACTGCATGCGGCCCAAAAATATGTATGGGTACGGTGGTGTGTGATGTGTTTAAATCCCAAATGCACAACTTTGATGGGCCACCAATTACATTACAAACCGAACACCGTACCCGACTCCAAGCCTGGTTCAATACGTATGATGTCAGTTTCCCAACTTCGAGGCGGCGGCGCGGGGGGGGGGGGGGGGGGGGGGTCGTCCCACGCATGTGCTCAAATTTTATTTGGTCTAGCATGGGACACACACACACATATATATAGGGTAACGCTATTCTAAGTTTGAGTGTGGAATAGCTTATTCTACACCCCTAGTAACGCTATATACAAAATCTAGTAAAACGGTGTATAAAATATAGTAATTAGGAAAATATATTTTTTACTACCTAAGCTTGTAATTTACTTTATTTTTACGAAAATTACTATATTTTACATAATGTGTTACTATATTTTGTATGCACCGTTACTGGGGTGTAGAATAAGCTATTCTACACTCAGGCTTATATATATATATATATATATATATATATATGTAGACACACACACACACACATCTATACACATATAGTGCGCGAATAACTTTAAAAGTTGGTCGTTGGATGAAGCCAATCCGACGGTACAGAGATGGCAAATCCGAGCACTACCGGCCATTGGATATCATTTACATTCCACCAGATTTTGCCACACGTACAATCTAGAAGACTCCATGGTTGAACTTAAGCATAATGCACAAACCTCAAAACACAAGCACTTCTCCTTTGTTCTCTAGAATCTTTCATATCTTAATTGCCCAAACTTTTTTTAAATGAATTGTCACTTTTTGTTTTTACCTTTACAATGCACAATTCCATGAATCTTAAAATAGACAAGTCCAGTCAATCATTCTTTAATTTTTTAGAGCAAAAAATAACCCATAAAACATAGTCTACAAATTAGCAAAACAAGGATCCCAAGGTTTATATAATTGCCATGATAGGTCACTATAGAGATATAATATATCTCTATAATGACCGTGTCATGGCATTTAAATGAAGCTTGAGATATGCAACTTCCCACCGGGTCATCCATCCATGGACTACTCCAGCCAAAGCACGCTTAACTTCTGCGTTCTATTCGACTAGGCTAGCGGATGGGGAGTCGGCCCTTGCTGATAAGATTTGCCTCCTTGCCATTAAGTCGTTTCACGTTGGTCACCCTATGGGACCTACTCCCTCCTATCACACACATTTGTGCTTTTAGAAACTATGTGGGATATTTTACATGGCCGGTGTGTTGCCGCTAGCCTTTAATGAGCACTTACACTGGTAGCGGGAAAACGATGGGAGAAGAGGCAGGAAACCGATGAGAGGATTGGCGACAAACAGTAGCCTGTTTTGAAAACCTAGTAGAGAAGGAAGCGTGAGCTAGCACGACACGTGTGCACAGTGCTTACCCATGTACTGCATGTGCTGTCGAAAGGGCTCAGGGTTGTCGTTCGATCTGGGATCATCCAACGGTGCACACGTACGATCCGTGGGGTTTGGATTCTGGCCAATCAGAACACATGACTCAGATCGCGTGCGCAGCAGGGGGAAGAATATCATACGGAAACCAACATTCGGTGGAAACCGGTGAAAACCACGAGAAAAAGATGTTTTGAAGTTTCAATTTTTTTTGAAAAAAATGCGGGATGTAAGAGGATTATGTTTTATTGCCACACAAAATTTTAAGTTGAAACACATTACGAGATGTGAGCTATGGAAAAGACAAAATCAGCATTGAATAGTGCCGAATAGTAATGTCACTATTCAGGGCTGAATTTGTCTTTTTCATAGCTCACATCTCGTAATGTTTTTCAACTTGAAATTTTGTGTCGCAATAAAACATCACCTTCTTAACATCCCACTGTTTTCAGATTTTTATGAAACTTTAAAATATGGTTTCCATGAAGTTTTCATTGAATATCGGCTTTCGTGAGTGAATCGTGTGCTATTTGAAAATATTCCGTGAGAAGAATCTCAGTTTTTAAATCCCCGTTAATCCAAAACTAAGCCGAAAATCGTGAAACCTGGCATGGTGTCACGACATGGCACTTATATGTTGAGGAATTTTTTCGTCCATTGTGGCGCAAGTTTTATTACAAGCCTCTTACAAACCGGAGCTTCTCTCAAAGAAGCCTCGTGGTTCCGATAGGGAAACGTGTCCCCCTTGTGGGCGAAACATAATCACTGCCTCTTTCCGCCTTGTATTTTCTTCTACGGACAACATGGAACGACAGGATATCCGTGCTGAAATTTAAACTTATTCAGGGTTCGTTTGGCCTTTTTATACACTAATTGAGTTTCCTAAGCATTTAATGTTCATAATTCAAATCTGAACTTCAAATACATGCTCCAGTTCACCAAAATGGCTAGAAAATTTATACATGTGTCCTTGGGTGCATGTTTAGGTTCCATGCCAGGAATGGGAACGAATTACAACCGTACCCGCGTCCTGGCTCGTCCTCAAACATTTGGAATCTTGGTTTTTAAATCCCCGTAAATCCTAAACTCACCAGAAAGTCATCAAAGGTGGCATGGTGTCACGTCATGGCACATATATGTCATGGTAAAAACATTGTCCAATTTGGGCCAAGCTTTATTACAAACCTCTTACAAAAACCAGATATTCTCTCAAAGAAGCCATGTGGTTCCAATAGGGAAACGTGTTCCCCTTATGGGTGAAACATAATCACTGCCTCTTTTCGCCTTGTATTTTCTTCCACAGGCAACATGGAACGACATGATATACGTGCTGAAATTTAAACTTATTCATGGTTTGTTTGGCCTTTTTATGCACTAATTGAGCTTCCTAGGCATTTAATGTCCATAATTCAAATCTGAACTTCAAATACATGCTCCAGTTCACCAAAATGGCTAGAAAAATTATACATGTGTCCTTGGGTGCATGTTTAGGTCCCATGCCAGGAATGGGAACGAATTACAACTGTACCGGTGTCCTGGCTCGTCCTCAAACATTTCGAATCTCCGTTTTTAAGTCCCCATAAATCCAAAACTCACCAGAAAGTCATCAAAGGTGGCATGGTGTCACGTCATGGCACATATATGTCGTGGTAAAAATATTGGCAATTTGGGTCAAGCTTTATTACAAACCTCTTACAAACTGGAGCCTGTCGCAAGAACCCTCATGGTTTCGATAGGGAAATGTGTCCTCTTGTGGGCCAAACGATAATCACTCCCTCTTCTAGCCTCGTATTTTCTTCTACACGCGACACGAAACAATAGGATATTCGCGCTGAACTTTGAAATTATTCAGGGTCCGTTTGACCTTTTTATTCATTAATTGAGTTTTCTAGGCATTTAATGTCCATAATTCAAATCCGAACTACAAATACATGCTCCAGGGCACCAAAATGGCTAGAAAAACATACATCTTTCCTTGGGGTGCATGTTTAGGTCCTATGGAACGAATGGGAACGAATTTAACCGTCTCGCCGTCTTGGCTTGGCCACAAACATTGCGAATCTCGGTTTTTAAATCTCTGTAAATCCAAAACTCACCAAGAAATCATGAAACTTGGCATGGTGTCACTACATGGTACATATAATTGTCCAACTTGGGCAAAGCTATATTACAAGCCTCTTACAAACCGGAGCCTGTCGCGACCCTCGTGGTTCCGGTCGGGAAACATGCCCCTCTTGTGGGCGAAACGTAATCGCTGCCTCTTCTCGCCTTGAACTTTGTTTTCTACCGGCAACATAGAATAACAGGAGTGTCGGGCTGAAATTTGAAACTGTTCAGGGTTCGTTTGGCCATTGTATATATATTACTAATTACTAAGTTTTCTACGCATTTAATGTGGTCCATAATTCAAATTTGAACTACAAGCACATGCTCCAGTGAAGCAAAATGGGTGGGAGATCGTACATGTGTCATTGGGTGCATGTTTAGGTCTCATTTAAGGAATGGGAATGAATTACAAACTTGTCTTCATCATGAAACATTGAGAATCTCGGTTTTTAAATCCTGGTAAATCAAAAACTCACCCAAAAACATGAAATTTGGCATGGTTTCATGACATGGCACATATATGTCGTGGTAAAAAAATCGTCCAGTTTGAGAAGAGGCGCACACATTAGTAGCCAACGAAGTCCTTTTTGAAACAAAAACCTGACACGTTAATATCGCAAACGGTTGTATTATATTAACCGTGTCGAAATTTAACCATACTCGGTGGCGTGCGTGCAACTATTTGATTAGACGGGGCAAGCGCAAGAAGTCCGCCGTGGAGGCTCGACAGGACGCATGCGAGTAGTCCGCCACGCAAGCTCGACGGGACGCGTGCATCCTGTCCACCTCACAGGCTCGACAGGACACGTGCGAGCAGCAAGGCCACCCATGCTCACCGGGAAGCGAGCTCTTTGACCTCCATGCACCAGATGTCGCCCGTCTCGCTCACAACTTCTCCATTAATGGGTTAATTAAAGCACCTAGACGAAGGGTGTTTGTTTGTGATCCCATGGCAATATTTGCTTTGTTCGTGTTTTCAACTCGTATTCCGCCCTAATTTAAATTGCCACATAGGGCAACGGATAATACGACCACAAATAAAATGGCAATGGATAATACGACGACAAATTTACAATGGCGCAGATAATAATTGTCTTACATATTCCGGATAATTTAAAATGACACATGCGGCAAAGCTCGGAAGACACGGGGGCAAGAGAAGAAGGAAATTGCAGACAACGATCTAGGTCGCTGCTATCTCTACTCGTCGATGGATCGCCGGGAACGAATTCCTTCATCTCCTTCTTCAATTCCTCACGACTTTGCTTGAAAGCAGCCACGGATTCCTCCACCTCCTGCTCGCGCTCGATCCGGAGCTTCCTCAAGCCACCCATAAGTTCCTCGATGACCGCTTTCAGCGTCATCTCCGAGGCACTGCTTTGATCATGCAGCATCTTCCAGCCGGCGGCCTCCTCCTCCTTCTCTGCGACCAACTTGAGGAGCTTCGCATTGTCACCCATGAGTTGCTCGACGAGGCCGATCACCTTGTCAACCGAGGCATCGCTGATCTTGAGCAGCTTCATCAAGCCGTCGACCAGCTCCTGCTGCGTAGTGACGCCAGCGAGAAGGTCGTCGTCGCTGGAGAAGGACTTCAGGAACGCCGGCTCGTCACGATGGCCGACACCGCGAATGCGCTTGTGTGAGCCCTCGCGTGCCCGTGAGAGCTCGTTTGAGGGCTCCACGGCGCGCCGGGACATCTCTGTTGCGGCTGCGGCTTTGTGGCGGGACCTCTCTAGTGCTTCCGCGGCCTTGGTCTTTGCTGCCTGGTTATATGTCCACCCTAAACTCCTCCTACCGGTGATGGCAGAACGACTTGACAGGAAAGACCAGTTTTGTGGGTGATGAGGAGTGGAACTGTGAAGTAATTTTCGAGTGGGTAATTTTTATAGCCCGGTGCTAAGTGTGAGCACATATTAGTTTGATAGGTGTGAACAGATTTGCAATTACTTATTGTGTTGTAATCTGCAATGTGACGAGAAACAAGGTCAAAATTTATTGACGGCAGAAGGTTGACCACGTGGTTTCTCGCCATTGAGGCGGCCGCGGCGCGCTCTGCTCACGTCCGTCCGCGCGTTTTGCTCGCCATTGAGGCGGCCGCGGCGCGCTCCGCTCTGGCGTCCCTGCGCGCGCTCTGCTCGCTGTTGAGGCAAATTTACAATGGCAATGGTTAATAATTCTTAATAATTGTCTTACATATTCAGGATAATTTAAAATGCCACATGCGGCAAGGCCCAGAACACTCACGAACTACATATGCATACAATTATAATAAAATATGAGCTAAAAGGCTGAGCTGGCGGCCTTCCGACGATGGTCTTCTCAAACTCCATGATCAGCATAGCACCCTTGCCGTCGTTCACTCCAAGTGTCCCGACCCGCCTCCGCCTACGGAGCTGCTGGCGCTGGGAGGCTCTTGGGGCTGCTGGGCCTCTTCCAGAAGAGCTTGACAGCGTGCAATCGCGTGCATGACAACTCCGCGGAACCGCTCCATTTCCATGTCTCTGGCCTAGTAGTAAATTTCGTCCATCAACTGCATCCTCAAGATATCACGTTGATGATGTTCTACTTCGTCAGGGACGTCAACTCCGCCAAGGATGCGCTCGAGCCTGGCCACCGCATCATCGGGATCGAGGTTGACACGGCCGCCGCGGGGCAATGATGAAGCCGCAGGCTGCCTGTGTCTTGACTGAATCGCAGAGGTCCTCTGCCCATTCCTTGCGGGGCATCAGGCTCTCGTTAAGCACTGGTAACGCCGGCTCTTCAGGTTGGTCGTCAATCATGCCGCCGAGCAGCTTTGGATCTTTTGCACAGTGGATGGCAAATTGCTCATCACACCTCCTCTGCAATATGTCGATTGTGCTCCCAAGGACTGTCACACCGATATCGCTGCCGATGGGCCATGGTGCCTGCACCGGCCGATGAAGCTCTTGCTCCCCGACCTGCTCCGCCTCGTTCTCCTCGCCGAAGATGTAACGCAGGTAGGCGTCGACGTCAAAGCTTTGGTCATTGCCTGGCATGCTTGGAATAACTAATGGTAGATGGGTGAGGACTAGATCTGCGCAGAGTGTCGCGGCGGTGCGTTGCCGCCTGGGTTCTATGCAGCAAGCCGTTAGCTGGTGGCGGGAAACCGGTGAGGGAAGAGGCGTGGATTTTACAATTCACCCATGTGGAGCGCAGGAAGCATTCGCTGGAGCGCGGGAAGACTAAGTGGAGCACACACACTGTATCTGGTGCCACGTGTTATTTATCACACAAGTGTTAACATAAGGAAACGTATGTGTAAGTTACTAATCATCGCACACGAGTACTCGCAGACGCATCGTGTGCGATACTCCTAGCCACTGCAAGCAACTAGTTTGCATTTTTCAAAGTTTTTTGTACACACAGAATCGCACACGAACTAACTGTATTAACCGTTTGTGTTGTAATTTCTCATCGCAAATAGTTCATCCGAGTCGGTTGTTTGCCACGTATCACACACATCTTGTTAAGTTGAACCGTTTCTGTTGTGTTCGCTAATCGAAAACAGTTCGTCTGAGTGAACCGTATGCCCTGTATCACACACACCTTGATCTGGCTAACCGTTTCTGTTGCACTCCCTAATAGCAAACAGTTCATCGGAGCGAACTGTATGTCGTATATCGCACACACATTGATATGGTTGCCCATTTCTGTTGTTCTGCCTCATCGCAAACAGTTCGAACAGGTTAACCGTGTGCCCTGAATCGCACACGCAACTAAAATCTGAACCGTGTTTGATGCATCCTCCATCGCAAACGTTTTGCACATTTTTGACGGTTTTTTACACCACCGTTTGTGATTAATGCATCGCACACAGTTTCGTTGAAGGATGTCTAATTGTAGTGTCGCGTTAGCAGCAACCTGCAGTAGTGCATGCTTATCCTTTGCTACAAAAAGGATTGGGCCACCTTGCTGCACCTTTTCTACACTTGTTACTTGTTACCCGTTACGAATTATCTTACTACCAAACTATCTGTACCGATAATTTCAGTGCCTGCAGAAAATACCTTGCTGAAACCGCTTGTCATTTCCTTCTACTCCTCGTTGGGTTCGACACTCTTACTTATCAAAAGGACTACGATTGATCCCCTATACTTATGGGTCATCATGCTGCTAAAGACGGTCAGCTCATCCTCTTCAAGCTTCCCCGCTTCCTCTTCCGATCAAGCATAGGAACGTGCTCATCATCCTTGTTAGGAGCATCACATTGATGGTGTCTGACTCCTGGGTGTCTGGATACTCGGGGATCGGCGAGCCCAGCGGCTGACCTGAGCCCATGGCATGCTTTCCGGTTTCCAGCCCGAAGGAGAAGACCTACTGCATCTGGTGGTAGTTCTGGATAGGTGTGTTCAGGAACTCTGCGTCCTTGGGGGAGCCTAAGAAAGAAACAGGGCAGAGTGGTTAGTTAGTACGACAATGGTTCATAGGTTTAAACAGCTGGTTAGTTAGAATGGCATGGTTTGTGAGCTAACCGTGATGTGGCCTTGGTAGTGCTCTGCCTCCAAAAGTATCGAGCAGGTGTCCTCGTCCCATGAAGCACCGCTCAGGTCTCTGAGCTTGGAAGCGGTGATCCACCTCGCTCTCCACTTCCTGAGGTGGTTGTAGACCTGAGTCGAGCTGACCTCCTGTCCACAAAAGTCAACCACCTGCTTTGCAACAATGTTCAAGTGCAGCTCCTTGAAGCCATTGTCAGTTCTCACCCTACTAGCTATGATCTCACACATCTTGTTAAGCACGAAAGTCAAGATGAACAGCTATCATTTCATGTTGTTCCCCCTGCCATCCTTCTTCTCCTTTGCGGCTGCCTTTTGAGCAGCAGCATGAGCTACAACATTGGGATGAGCCAGCACAAATGGAGAAACCGTAGGCGGCACGTCGAAAACGTCTGAATCAGAAGGCATCTGGTAGATGGTAGGCTGGGAGTCCTCGACGTAGGACGCCGGGAACTGGCTCTCGGACAGGGCCATGGCCTGACTAAACTCTTGTGTGCTCGTCTCCGAAAAACGTAAGCGTCATCAACACTAGAACACACTACACATTGACAGTAGGAAATACCAGTAAACATGGACAAACCGAACTAGTAGTAACACATGCACACATGGATGATCTAGTTCAAGACAACACTACCAAATCCATCAAAGCATACCACAACACAATACAACAGAACACAACATTAATCATGGACACATGGATGATCTAGTTCAACACTGGCACACTAGCATACCACACATCTAAGCATATGGCTAATCCATCCATGACCACTAGCTATCAATCCTTGCCGACATGGAAAACAACTCCTAGCATGCTTCAAATCCATCACAACTAACTACTAGAACATCACAGTCACATAGATCGGAAGATCTAACCCTACCACATGTACCGATTTAGCTAGAACTAATAGAGAGGAGGGGTGATTGAACTCACAGACGCCATCGGAGGAGCTGCGGAGGAGGCGCTAGACACGTCGGAGAAGAGGAGCAGTCGATTCGCCACCGCCGTCAACTGGTTGCTGGAGCAGTTGCGTCGCTTACCTCGTTGCCGATGTAGAACCGCGCCAGAGGGAAAGCTCGAGAGGAGGGAAATGGTGGTGGGAGTTTTGCCGCTGCGGTCACCCTGGCTATATAGGGCAACCGAATCGGCGGGTGGTGATGCAAAATCGTCCCGTCGCTTTTTCGGAGACGCATGCGAGCTCCCGCCATCTCCCTGCTCGCAGTTGGCCAGCGCCGCGTTCCCCTCCCCTGCATCGCTCGAGACTGGCTCGCTGAAAACCGTCGATTCGGGCGTTTCTAGTGGGCTTGGCCGAGGACTGCTTTAAGGTTCATGCGGTCCAAGATTTTGATGCGGACCAGGCAACCAAATAGCCTGTTTTCTTTTCGGGTGGGTCTGACTAGGCCTAAGGCAAGCAACCAAACACATCCTAAGTTTTTGAAGGGTACTTGCCACGCAATGGTAGCCAATGCCCTCGCTGGCCTGAGGCCGAGCAAAGGCCCTTTGGGTGATATCCTCGAAAGCCAACGCTGCGACCTTAAAGTGGATCAGGCATGTTCACCTGAAAATGTGGCAATTTTAATTATTTGGAAAAAAATTCTATAGAGGATGTTCCGTTTGTAAGAATAGAAAAAAACAATCTGGTAGGCCACTCCGAACTCAATTCTGAAGGAAAATTCTGTTGAATTTAACCTCTTTCGGGGGAAAAATGAGCTATGTCCATTGGCTCATCAACACCAATGTTTTTCTATGTAGGAATCAAGAGGACATGCCATTGCAAATTTGCAATCAGGGTGTGCGTGTATTCGTGCACTTTTGGATTCTACGAATCAAAATAGCACTTCAAAGTGGGAAATTACCTGGCGAAACTGTAAATGTTAAATTTCCTTAGGAATAGGAGTTAGGGCTGTGCACTTTGTTTGGTCAATGAAAACAAAAACTTCAGTCTTCCTCTGAACTGACATTGACACTGCGTACTAGTCATAGTCATACACCTAGGAGGGCAGTACTATCACTCACGGGCTCAATGGTGGTTGTTAACGGCGGCGAGCTGGAAAAGTGGCGATGGATCCCAGATCTTGCCAACATTCATTGTTTGTTGTTGCCTTGTTGTTTTCTCAAGTAATTATTCAGCCAAAAAGATACAGCTTAATTGGCCAGCCAGCCAGCCAGCCAGCATTGACGAAATTCTGCGAACATGCAAACAGCTTAGCTTTTGGGCTGAGCTTCTCTACTCAAAGTGCATGTTGTACTACTGCTACTACCTTTGGAGAGCAATGAATCTTTTCATGCACATGCACGCATGGATAATGCGTGCAGTTGACTTTGTGTGGCTTCGCTCTTACTCTCATCATTCTAGCTGAGATATGTTGTTGAGCTAGGACTCAAAGAAGAAGGCATGCACTTTCACTTTGTTATATTATATGTCGACCTTAATTGACTATAACTGCTTATGGATGAACCATCTATATCTTGTGGAGGTTCTTGCTATTATGTGACAAAATGCAATTAAGGGTTGCTTCATGTAAGTAGTTCGGCGGAGGATTGTTTGCCTGTCTGGTTGGTTTGTACTAACAAAGGACGGGCGCTGAGTTTGGTAGGAAAGAATCCAAAAGGGTAGAAAAGAGAGGCTGGAGTTATGGACCACTGGTGGCAAGTCAATTCGTTTGGTGGCAAAGCATATTACAAACAACACCCCATACGACCTCTCACTGTTCCCATCCCCTCTTGTTCTATTTATTTTATTTTATTTTTTGTTTTCAGAAATAGAAAATTGAAATTGTGTGGCAAGCAATGGTTTGTGGCTGAAAATCTGTAGTATTACATTCTAGAGTTTTTGTGGTGGATAATACATTTTAGAGTAATGTTTTGAAAAGGTCAGTGCCAGCTTGAGTTGGTTGCTTGCTAGTGCCTATCAGTAATTCGCATTCGCTCACCAAAAAAACAGTAGTTTGTATGGTACTGCAAAAAAAAAGCTATCAACTTTCCAAAGGCATATGCATTTGCAATAATGATAATTGATAAGAACTGATAAAATATGCTTGAACCTCGGCTAGTTTCTTCGCAAGCTGTGAGTGATCTGAACCATTGGTTCTCGATCGGACGGTGCCGCGATAATCTTGCCAAAGAAACTCCACCCCAGTCGCTATCCACTATGGCAGCACCCACACAGAAGGACAATCAAGTAATTCCACAGCTCCTTGGATGAAGAATCATAGGAGATAAGGCGCCAGCAAAGCGCCCCCCCTCCATTCCTACATTAATCGGCTGTTTCCGCGCCGAGGAATTTTTGAGCCCGGAATACACGCAACCACAACGTCCAGATCAACAAAGGACCACCGCTCACGTGACGCGAGTATGTTATACACACCCCAAAAAATACAGCGAGATTCAATAATACGATGAGATCAATCACGGTGAAAATATAATCAGCAAATTTTATCTCCTGATTATCATCAGTTCTGTCGGTCATCTGCCGGTGGTGTCTCCTGATGGAACTCGTACATCACCGATCGAATCCCGTAGTAGGTTTGGTGGCCTCTCCGTATCTCCCTGCATGAATACGTACTAATTTCAAACAGTTGAACAGTAATGTGGGCAGTAATCAAATGATTAGTTTGTTTCCAAGATGGCTACCCCCGAACTGTTTGTTGATTTGTTCAAATCATCATCATAATACCAGGGTGCGTGTACCAGTATTTTGTTTGGCTGCACAAACTGTTTGGGATGGGGACTTCGTCGACTCCGACGTCTAAATTGTAGTCGGTCAGCTATTACGTACAAGAGTTACTTTTTTTTCTCAAATATCTTAGCCGTGTAATACAGTAGTAGATCGTAAATTGCATTTCTCTGAATTATGGGACACCGGTTTCGATGCGTGGCATTTTATTTTATTTTTAAACCGGGTAAAAGATTTACCACGTATATTAATTAAGAGAGAAAAGAGTTCGATCGTGTTGTATTATAACACACCCTTACAACAAGAGTTGCTACTCTCGCGACATAATTAAACCCAATTGCCCGCTGACACCCATAACAACGCCTCCGCCTTAATATTTTGAATAAGGATTGGAGGAGGAGTGCTCTTGTGTCGGAAAACCCGTGCATTTGTTTAATTCCAAATTGCCCAAGAAATGAGCATGGTTAGAGAGGCCATGGCCTTGCGCGGCATTTTATCGAATTGCGACGAATAAACACCGCCTGGTAGACACAAGTCGAGGCGTGGTTGCACATGTACAAACTCTCAAGTGGACGAAGAAATGCCAAAAGATAATGGGGGTTTAGATGCAACATCCGGTGCCAGTGTGTGTGCACTGGTGTATGTTGGGTGGTCCTGTCCGATCCACTGGCCCTAATGACAGCATAACCACCATTAAATTAGGGGCTTGGACCCTGAATAATGGATAGGCATGCATGCCTATCTCCCACAGCGGCTAAGCTGTTGCTGCTGCTGCTGCACGCTGCACAGCTGCTTGCAATGTATATTCCCCTGGTCATGTGTGGCGTGCTCTCTTCCAGCACTGACCCTGCATCTCACTGTTCCTCCAGCTTATTAGTAGTTTGTTGGGCATGTTTGTATGGCTGGTCACAATCAGCTTTGCTACATGTGCTCCGATCCCAATGTGATGATATGATCCCCTTTCTCCCTCTTTTCCCTTTCCCTTTTTCTTCTCCGAGATGCATGCGGCGGTTAGTTGCCGAGCGTTCGGGTCGCGGCGATTTTATATCTACATTATCACGCAGCGAAAAATGGTCTGTTTCGCTAGTTTCTGCAAATTATTCTTCTTCATGGAATTTTCCTTCCACGAGAGAAGTGGCAAGAATGGTAGTAATAGTACTGTTGCTAGATAATGTGTTATGTGTAGAAAGAACAATGTGAACTGTGGCACACGGACAGAGATGAGTTTGCAAATAATTGGCAAATGATCCAGAAGACTGGTCCTTGTGTGATGAAGGCACTAGTGTGTCAAGTTAGGCGCTATATGTGTCAATGATAAGGAAGGAGGGGGTCTCCCTCTTGCCCTACCATGGGTATCCAGCTTGTATCCATTAATCCAACCGACTGATGGAGCATCTGATTTGACTAATAATCCTTTAATTTTTATCTCATTACCCTGGTGTCACTGCAAAAATCACCACGACCATACACAAAAAATATAATGAGATAGATCATATTCTTCATAATAATGAGATGAAAGCATCTTCGATGGTGAATAATCAGGTACTCCCTCTGATTCATACTCCCTCCGTTCGGAAATACTTGTCATTGAAATGGATGTATCTAGATGTATTTTAGTTCTAGATACATCATCTTCATCCATTTTAATGACAAGTATTTCCGAACGGAGGGAGCATTACTTGTCGCAGCTTTAGTACAACGCTGCAACAAGTAATATGGATCGGAGGGAGTACCACATTTTCCACGCAAGCACCAACAGATTCAAACTTCAAAAGCTTGACTAACACAAGGGAAGAAAAGCAGCTTGTAAGCAATTTCGTTCACAAGTTATACTAGAGCTCCTTTTTAGCGAATTACACGCGCATCCATACACCTAGCTACCATGAGTATTCAGTACATTAAGTCGAGTCAAGCAAAGTAGCAAGGGGTGTCATCATTAAGCAATCAAGTGAAGTATCCATCAAGTAGTAGAAGAAAAGGAAGTGGTATTAGCAGGCCACAGGTTTCCACTTTTCTTGTCATCTGGTCAATCGGGGGTATCTTGCTTGGCATGCTTTGGATGAGTAAACATGAGAAAGCCAGAGTAGCCAGCGTCCAAAGCCAGAGTAGGAAAAGAAAGTTTGTGGCAATTGCTGATAGAGAGTACCAACAGTTTAAATTCTACCATTTGCACTGGTGCATAGTTCGAATGTCTGAAGGGTCACGAAATCATAAAACATACTCCAGTGTTCTCGCACCTCCGTTTCATAATACGAGGCGTACTAGGTTTCGTTAAGACAACAAGGCTTTGACCAAGAGTTACTCCATTAACATGTGGTTTATATATATGTTAAAAAGTAACACAAATTATCAGTAAGCACTTTTGAATAAGAATCTAGTGATACCAATTTTATGCCATATAAACCACATGTTAACAAAGTAATTCTTGGTCAGAGCCTTGTCTTAGCGAAACCTAATACACCTTATGTTTGAACCGGAAGGAGTATTTCATAATGTCAGGTGGTTTCACAAATCATAGCCAGGTGAAGCAGACTCTGGCATTTTTCCCGGGGAGGTGCTGGGGATTTATTCAGAAACATGCTCCACTCAATCCGGTCAGTATAAGCTTCCTGAGCGACGCAGGCTTGGTTCTGGCCTGATGGGCTCCCCAGTGAAGGGATCAAACTTGTAAGGCTCCCCTGTGTAGGGATCAAACCTCATTTGCTGATGTTCAGCAGAATATTCAGCAGAGGACCTGGACTTGAATTCTGGTTCTATGTTTGTGGCGTACCCTGCGGCAGATACCAATCTTCTTTCCCTAGGGAGAACAACTTCGGCTGGTCTTTCAATGTAACTCTGTTCTTGTGTGTATCTTCGCTCTATATGCCTTCCAGTGTTCTGTCTGGGTTCATGTGCTGATCTCTCAATATAACTCTGCTCATGTATGTTTCTACGATCTAGATGCCTTCCGGTGTCCTGCCTGGTTTCATGTGCTGATCTTTCATTATAACTCTGTTCTTGTGTGTATCTTCGATCTAGATGCCTTCCAGTGTCCTGTCTGGGTTCATGTGCCGACCTTTCCTTATAACTATGCTCATGTATGTCTCTTCGATCTAGATGCCTTCCAGTGTCCTGCCTGGGTTCATGTGCGGATCTTTCGTTATAACTCTGTTCTTGTGTGTATATTCGATCTAGTTGCCTTCCAATATTTGGTCTTGGTTCAAGTAGTACTTCTTCTCGACGCAGTCTTGGTTCTGGGTATCTTACAACAGCGGGTCTTTCTTCGCCATATCTTCTTGACTGAGACACTATTGGATCGTCAACATAAGAGGAGGAAGGATAACCGCCTAGGGAGCTGTATCTACTGCTCCTGCAAATAAAATGGATCTCAATGATCACATATTCACATGAAATATTTGCAATAGCAACCCAGTAAAAGGATGCAAGCAGAGAAGTTATTAAGCTCGTAAAAGAGAAACAGGATCATGCCAATGTCCTTTTGTTCATTGCCTTCGAGGATGCCTACCCGGATGCCGTGTAATCGTAATCTTGATGTCGGTATCGCTTGGTTTGTATTTCAGAATTTCTGGACAAATAAGTAGTATCCTGTAATATTTGTGCTGCGCCAAAAGCCTCAACCTTGCGCTGCAAGTCAAAACTCCATACATTAGAATGCATAGTTGCTTAAAAATACAGCCAAGAAAGAAAAAGGGAGGTGCTGAATAAGATAAGTAAACACCTTAGCAATTAATGAAAGGAAATATTCTCCTTTATTGCGTTTGTCAGAACCTGTTATCAAAAACTGCATCGAGAATTAATCAGACTAATAGTGCCATTTCATGCCCAGGTAAGAGGCTTTTGGAAAAGAAAAGTTCAGGTAAGAGCTCAGAGATCATCTACGTGAAACAATTACAGACCTGATTAAGGACGGCAACAGCACCTGACTCAGGGAGCTCACTGAGGCTCTTTATGCAGTGGATGTCAATCTGGGAAGAAAAATACAGGACGATGATGCTCTGTACCCACAAAAAACAAAGATAAATAGGAACATTTCTAACAAATTACTTACGTCGTATGCACTGCCAATTCCAAGACGTAAAATACGAAGTAAGAGTTCGTTGACGGCTGAAGGTAGTGAATTAAGAGCTGCTTCATAGGGATCAGTGACATCAGCCACCTAGGGGATAAAAACGCAAATATGTCAACAAACATACCACCTTTTTCCTTTCTGATGTACGCATTTTATTCAACTCCCTCTATTCCTACACAAGAACCGTGCTGGGAGTATTGATGTCAAATCTTATACTTATGTTGTTTTGTATGAAAAAATAATAGGCATTTAGAGACAACAACCGTCTGATTCAATAACAGACAAGACTATATCAGAGCATCAAGAGCTGCCAGGTTAATGACCATTTCAATTTTAAAGCAATTGTACTACAACGTGCATCAGCCAAAGATTAGACCTATTAGCACAATATCAAGTCTTAATACGATGGATCTTGTGACAACTAGACGGATATACAAGTGAGCTAAAGCTTTAGCAAGTCAAAAGCTAGCTCAGTTGTACAAATTAGCTGTAGAAGTAGTTCAAAGTTTAAGGAGATTCTCTTCTCTTAAAATCTGACTTTTTGGCTTTAGTACAAAATGATTATATGGTGTAGCACCCATACCCTGTTTGATAGTCTTGGAGCTTTCGTTTGACGTTCAACCGAATCATGTCCGTATCTGCCATGAGAATAATCTGGCTTGCCTCCTGATACATTTGATCTTCTAGTTTTCACCTCTTCACGACTTCTCTTATTATCGTTCTCTACTGCAGGTCGAGCAACTGAAACCTGTTGTGATGAACAGTACCACGGCTAAATTTGACTAATCAAAGGCAGAAAAAAACAAATTAAGAAGCAAGAAATAGCCCCCAAAAAATGGTATTCCTATTCATGCCTGGATCTTGAAAGATGGCCCTCGGTTAGGTCCGCTGACAGTTTTACCATCCATTTCTTTTATTGCATTGTCAAGCTCCTGCAACCAATTAAAATTAATGTAAATTACTTGGTTATAGCTTGAGCTATACAACTTAAAAAGATATCAGAATTTACACAACTACTTACTGAACGACTGCCAAAGTGAATGAATCCAACTGGGTATTGTCCTTTTCTTGAGACCGCAACCCGAATTACCTAATCAGCAATTACACGTCACTTTAGGATTAACATCACAGATAAGATTGGTAACAAACATGTGATAGCCATGTTGATAGACAAACCTCTCCAAAATGTCCAAAAAGCTTTTTCAAATATTCCTCATTGGCATTTGCTGGTAGATTACCAACAAAAGCAGTCTTAATCTGTGTATCACCAGAATAGAGAACACAATCAAAACATAAAATAGCTATACTGAAATTAAGAAGAAATGTTCTCCATTGAAATTACCTTGGCCATTTCATCAGCATCCACATTAGACTCCCTCTCAGCCCAATTTATTGCTGGATGCAAAATACCACCAAGCATAAAATCTGTTCTGGAACCAATACGGAGTACACGTGCTGCAGCCTGTGATGTGTGATCGATAGTTTTAGGAGGAAAGGAATCAAGGGAAGATGATCTGTTCAGATAACATGGACTAAAGAACATCTCCGTGATGATATAGATATTTCCCTTTTGCATACATATCAGTAGCATAATCTCAGACCAGTGACGAACCAACATAATATGTTGACAAACATACACATAATTTGCAGCTATGATTAATGTCAGAAGTGAGACTCCGCCGCATGCAATGTCAGCTTAAGATTGTGAGCAGTACATCTGTGCAGAAATGAAGCTAAGGAAAATGGCGAAATGAATGAAGGATCAGCTTGTCAGACTTTCCAAAACAGAAAGGCTCAGTCACTGGCAAGTATCTGATGGGTTAAATTACGAAGGAGATGAGAGAGGGGACAACAGTTTACAGAATAAAATGAGTAACAAGGAAGTGCATGATTCAATCACTTGCAGAGATGAGATCAAATGCTGATTTCCATATTCCAATTCCTTATTCCTACATACTTGTTCTCATCTTTCTGATGCTAAAACTCGGATTAAACATTGGAGCTGTACTACCTATACATGACTTCTGATTCCACCACATGTTCTCCCAGTTTCTAAAGAAAGAGTGAACCAAAATAAATAGCAACAACGGCATAGTACCATTCAGCGGATAATGGAAGCGCCATGGATTGCATATGCTATCAAAGGACCAAAACCTTGATCTCTGAAGAAAAATGAAGACCAAAAACAAACACGGAGCTGAGTGGCTCGCTAGCTTTAATGTCTTTTGATGGAACTAAGTATGTGCCTCCGAAAAATTTGAACGGAAAGACAAGGCTAGGAGTAGTAAACGACAGAAGTTGGAACAGAATATACGTAATACGAAGTAGATACTTCAGATAAGAGGAAGAGGGAACTGAAGGACTTATTGTCATTCCTGTCATCAAGGTGATTGGAACTCCATAAATTCCACGCAATCAAACATTGCGCCCCCGAGCAAGTCTCTTCAGCAGCCGAAAAGAAGGCAAAAAGTTTTGTGGTCTTGGCATCAAAGATCTAGCTACACAAAACAACTGTCTCCTAATGAAATTTGCCTACAAACTACTGTATGACACCACTGAACCTCAGCTACCCTGGATCTCCTGGATCGAGCAACAACATCTCTCTAGCCTACCACAAATAGCTTCTTGCCCAAAACCCTCCTTCCTAACAGAAGTTATCCAAACCCAGCTACCAAAGCTTCTAGACATAACTTTCGTGATCTCAATCAATGGCCAGAAAACGTTCTTTTGGCATGACACTTGACCCACCAACAAACCTCTAGCAAAAGCTTTCCCAAGCCTCTACTCCCACTCCACAAACACACACGTCCTAGTTGTGCACATCATGCTTTACGGGCTAGTTAGGAACCTCATGAACCGGCTAACCAACGCTGCCTCGAGCGAGCTTGTTGCTCTGTCTTTGTTGTTACAGGATTTCCAGCTGTCGGACAGTCCAGATGAGCGCTTCCTTGTGCATGGCCCCAGATTCTCCTCCAAGGCTGTCTATGACATATTAATGCAGGAAGTAATGGAAGATGATTGTGCTGGCTTAATTTGGCGTTCTAGAAACCCGAGCAAGATCAAGATATTTGCCTGGCTGTTATTCAGAGGGAGACTAAATACACGAGCAAACCTGTTCCACAAACATATCGCACCTGATGCTCACTGCCCGTGTTGCTCTGCGCTGTCCAAAGACACTGTACACCTGTTTGTCTCTTGCCCGGTTGCCACCAGGATCCGGGATCTGCTCGGTTTACAAACTACAGGAAGATTTCAAGACCTTTGGCTCACTGCTACTCCTGCTGGCCTAGACCCTTGCGTATGGCCTGAAGTGCTGCTCACCATCTTCAGAAATGAGAACCATACTGCCGCTGTAACTGTCAGAAACATCTGTAGTGATGTAGACCTCTGCTTGCATCGGTTTAAAAACCCGGTGGATAAGGTGTCAGCCAAGTCTTGGCTTGACTACCTCTCCTTGCAGCTTGCCGCTGACCTTGTAACTACTTGACCATTGGTCCCCGCGGGTGATACCTCAAAACAAAAGCTCCATAAATTGATAAATTTCATGTTGCTAATTACTAGTGAGACCTATTACAGAGACCAGAAATATTAAGCAAAGGTATAAATTATTCTTTTGGCGTATAACTCACTAATATACCCTCCTTCCATGCAATGTCTCGTCAGATGTAGCAATTGTCACAATAGGTCATCTACTTAATCGGAGAGATTGGGGATTAACATAAAAATTAGCACAGTGCCCGTGCGTCGGTACGAAACCACCAAAAATATTGAGTTAGGTCACCAGCACTGGAGATCATCGGAAGAGCGTCGATTTCTTACAACCATTTTGTGGTTCTGACAAAAAAAATGAGAATGAGAAGTCGAGGAGGGGTTGTGGGCGGTGATGAACCAGAGCAACTGAAATGGCTATGCGAGGACCATCACAAGATTTGAGCGAGAAGTTGTTTCAAATTTTGCAAGGAAAAGGGTCAGAGTAAGACCGTACATGTTGTTTGTACTTTTTGCAAGAGTACTGGTCCCACATGCGAGTATGACTGTATTTGTTTATTTGTGCTCTTTGCAAGGATGTTGGTCCTCCATGCGAGTACAAGTGGAGGAAGAGGAGTGGACTCACTACCAGCTCTAGACTTTATAAATATAATACTCCCTCCGTTCCTAAATATTTGTCTTTCTACAGATTTCAACAAGTGACTACATACGGAGCAAAATGAGTGAATCTACACTCTAAAATATGTCCATATACATCCGTATGAGGTAGTCCATTTGAAATGACAAATGTTTAGGAACGGAGGGAGTATAATATAATATATAGGAAAGATATGCCGCCATATCTTTCTCCTGCACTCTGTAAAGGAACTAGTGTAGTGGACAGAAATCCTTGTGAAGATTGGAGATTTGATCAAAGATTGGAGGTATGTGTGAAATCGAAAGCAGCATATCTCCAATTCTGATATTTCTTTACAAGTATGCCGAACAAAGATTTGTAGGAGACATTAAATATGGGCAACTCCTTCAGAAGTATAAAGTTCTTTGCTTTAGTTTTCATATCTTCTGCAGATCCAGAATGTATGAGGAACATTTTCATACGCAAAAAGTTGAGCACAGAAGATTGTCCTTTGCAATGCTAATCAGTCATATAAGAGAAAAGGATGAGAAAATATGTTACATCATAAAAGTTCATAACCAACACTGAGTATATGACCCCAAGAGATGGGCTGCTTGTCAGCAGAACATAAGGTATGTTGGTAACTTGGTGTCAATTCATTGTCTAGCTTCCTAAACTGAGGTAGCAGCACTAAGGATATGCGATTACTTGAGCATGTAATGATGGACTGTCTGATGAACTTCTTTTGCTAGATAGACGATTTATGGCAAGCAATAATATGCAGAATCATTGGGCAGCACCAACAGATAAGCAGAAGAATCAATAGAATCTAGTCATATATTCTGAATTTCTGATATAGACATAAGATGGTTTTATCCAATAAGATTGTTTATAAAATTGAGAGGCAATAATATTGATCAAGACCTGCAAGATAAATCAATCGACAAGGCTATGGTCAACTATAGTAAACTAGGAGCTAGGAAAGATGTTAAAAACAATACACATGATCTCAAAGTCAACAAGGTACGAAAAGTAGCTGATTTATATGCACCTTTAAATAGTTATAATTATAATTGGAAAATACTAAACAACAGAAAAAACTCAAACCCACCTTATCAGGTCATGTTCGATAAAGAAACTATCAGGTCATGACTTCCGCAATAGAATGCACTGGATGATGAAGTTAACAAAAAACGGATTTCCTAGCACAGAATAAGAGAATAGATACTTACTCCATGGGAAGAAAATCGCACGAACGCAAAGCCTCGATTTAGACGTCTTTTGCTCGTTGAAGAATCAAGATTTGAAGCCGTTGCAAGGTCAACTGATATGACATCTTTGAATGTCTGAAGGTCAAAGAATTGTATCACTAACTGTATATCCCAGTGTTCTTTCTTGAAACATAAAACAAAAAGAAACATGTTCTACCTTATGAATCAATTCTTCAAATTCTTCAGCACTCCATTCTGACAAAAGAATTAGATAGCACAATGATAAGAATTTAGATGATAATATACACGCGGTGTTTTTCATAAGAAAGTTCTCATAAACCAACATTTTAACAAGAAATTTTGTCAAGAACAACTGTTCGCAGTATAAGTCAAAAGTTTGTCAGACCCAATATATATATCTAAAATTTAGAATGTGTGTTTACCACTCTAAAACCACCTAAAGTTGGTCTCTCAACTATCCATACCATCCAGTTTTCATCTCTCAAAGCGGTTTTTTCCCTTCAAAAGTGGTTTTGGATGACGTGCGCCTACATATCAGCCACAACACCACCATGTATTTGTGACATGGTAGACACATGGTGATGATGTGGCCTACACATTGGTGCCACATTACTCAAAACCGCTTTCGAATGGCCAACTGCTCCAAGGGATGAAAATTGCCCTGTAATGATAGTAGAGCGACCAGCTTTGAGTGGTTTTAGAGTTCAGGGGTGAAAGCTACATTCATGATTCATGTAATAGTTGAGGATGAAAAACACGCATTTCCCTTCTTTTAATGTAAACAGAGGTTGGACTTGATAGCTTGGTCTCCTAGTACACTGCATCTCTTTTTATAATAGAGGATCTGACCTCAGTGTTAATCAATTTCATCAACTGTATAGTCATGTGATTTTTGTTTCCATATTGATTGTTATTCTATTTATTTTGACCTCCATACTTCGATCAAGATATTGGACACAGAATGCCAATCTTTAAAAAGATGGGGAGGGGGGGTGGAGTGATCAGCTGTTGCACAAAAAAACAGGTCTTATATTAAAAAAGAACAGTAGAACTTCGCCATGATAATTTTTAGTATTTGTTCTTTCATAGTTCTAATAAATATCTCCGGTTGGACAATTGTGAACAGCTCGTAGGCAATATGAGATAAGAGCTGACTAGGAGAAAGAAGTAAGCGGATCTTGCAGCTGTTTTCATTCCTTCATTTAGGCCTCGAACCTATTAAGTAGAAGATCAAGCACTGATCTGATGGATCAAATGCTTTCGGAAATTTTCTGCATTCTGATTATGAAGGTTCTTTCTGAGTGAAGCTTACCTTTGCAAAGATTTCCAAAGAAGAGTGTATCTTGATCCAAAGAAAGATCAACAGCTAGTCGCTTTCCTTGAAGCTAGTAGAGAACAAACAACAAATATATTATTCATGTTAAGATTAATATATGTGATGTAATAAAGATGTTTAATTCCATGATACTAAATAAGAAAGCTAGCGTCTTTCTCTCTCAACTCAACACAAAACTACAAAGGGAAAAAAAAGGTGAACTTGTGACAACATTTTATGATATTGATAAGGATATAAACAGCTCATCAAATAAGTATATTGACTAACAGAGCTGTTACGAACTAGTAATACATGCAAATTTATGATACTGATAGGTGGAGTGTATAATAACTAACTTGAAATTTCTTTTCTGGTCATGTTATTGAAGGAATTTACCTCACTAACCTCTAAATTTAGCCATTTCAGCCACAATAAAAAGAAGGTTGGTGGGTGTCACCAATTTATTTGCAATCATGTCTAGTTCCTTATAGTATATCATTGAAAAAGTACTCTTATAATAAAGACAACAGTTGATTATTTCCGATATTCTACTTGAGATTTGAGGAAATGGGGGATTAGAAAGTTTTAAAACATGTAAATACAATGTGTGATATGGAAATTTCTACAGCAATGAAAAAGAAGTTTGGTGTTCTTGCCTCAATCCCATTCTTTTGCCTTTTAGCAATGTAAGCACACTCCCTTTCTGCAAATCGCACAAATCCAAATCCCTGAGGAAGTTTGGGAAAATTAATGTTGATAAATTTCCTGATAAAAGTTACTCAATAGTATATTATGTCTGAAGAATCGAAAAATTTATTGCAACGTCACAAGAGTTGCAATAAAACCAGACCTTGGAAACACCATTCTGATCCTTCATTATGCGCAAGTCGACAATCTCACCACAAGTAGAAAATATCTGCTGATGAAATGGTCAGTCCAACGAGTATGTGGCGACCAGAAGAAATGAAAAAAAAACCTTTTTTTCACGAATAGATGAAAGTTAATGAATCAACTATGTGACTATTATTAATTTACAATGGAGAAAGTATACTTAAAGCTCAGCAGTCCAATAACCAATAATTGAGCAAAATTTCTAGCCATTGTAGTACTACATATTTCTGTTATTACGAGCTAGAACACGGCAATATTGCCTGCAGACAGATTTACCAAGCCACATCCAAAAAATTACAGAACCAGTTAAGCTTCTGGTAGATACAAAACATGGTTTAGGTGTGCCAATACATTTGATTTGGTTGGCATGGCTTACACAACATCCACAGTTAAAATGGGCGAGTAAACCATGCCATTAGCAGGTTTTCAGATTAACCTACAAACCAGCTGGTCACCCCCTGTTGGATTGCAGAAAACTAATAGGTGGAGATAAACAATGCGAAACGGTGGAATATATAATGCCAACAGACAGTTATTCAGCTAAAGATATGCTGTTCGGAAACATGGCATCTACAAATCACATCGGAGATGCAAGCACTTGAGGTAATAGTCTGTCCTTGCGCAGTACACCATTCCTGAATGACACCAACAAGCAACACCTCATACACAAGTGGGTGTTGACGGCTGTAGACAAAACCAACCTCTCGGAGTGTCCCCTCCGTCGCCGACCGCGGCAGCCCGCCGACGAACACCTCGGCGCCTTTCACTCGCCGGTCTGCACACATACCAGCACGTCATTCAACGACACGGCGCAAGTGCACAGCCACACCCAGAATCAGATCCCAAAATCCCAGAACAAATTCGCTCGGCTTCTCCACAACAGACTGCGCGAAACACAAATAAGCCCAGCAGCCTCACCTTGCTCGTCGTAATCCCCTTGCGACGCCGCCCTCCTGTCCTGAAATCCCCAGGAAAAAAACAAAAACAAAGTCAGAGACGAGGTCATCTCGGCAAAACCTGCACCGAACCGGGCGCCGCGCGGCGTCGAATCCGGTGGCGCCTGCGCGAAAGGATCGAGGAACGCGACGGAGATTCACGGGGACGGGGAGTGAGTTCCGAGTACCATTTTTGGTTCTTGTCTTCTTCAGCCGAGACGAGGAGGACGCAAAACAGAGTGCACGGAGCTTTTCTCCTTTCCCCTTTATATTTTCCTCGAATTATCGTTTCGCGTTTTTCTTGGAGAGAGAGACGACTGTGGCTTTATAACCAACAGGGCCCGCGCGGCCCGGCCTGTCGGAAAGCGTGCATGGTCCGGCCCGGCCTGGCAAGGTTACAGGTGTAGGCCTCCGTTCTTTTGGTTTTTCTTTTACTGCAAAGAATGAGAGATGTTTCTTTAACTTGAAAATGAGATATGTTTGTATTAATATAAAGGTTGAAGTGTAATAAAAAAGAGCAATATAAAATATTTAAACCTCATTCCTGCTATTTATACAACGGCAACAGACACAATGTATGTGCCTTGCAAAATAGTTTCGAATGGAGCCGCCATATGGCGGGCTCCATCCAACTATGAACTAATGCACGCACACCACACGTAAGTCACCCAGGTAGTTGTTAGCTGTATTTCCTTTTTTATTTCTATTTTGTTTTTTTTTGGTATATGGTTAAATGAAGTCATTAATTTAAACAAAATCCAAATCAATTCCAAGATTTCAAAAAAATCAAAATAATTCTCGTAGCAAATTAAAAATGATACATGTTTCGTTTCGGGTTCAACATTTCCATATTTAATAAATATTCATTGTAGTGACTCTTTAGTGTTCCACACAGGATTGCGATGCAATTCATAGATATTCACACATAAAAATAAAAATGGTCATATTTCAATCATTTCAGAACCTTTCCAAAGCCATTTTCATGGATATTTTCATTGTTTCAGTTATCAAAAACATTTCATAGACATTTCACACAATTTTCAATTGTTTGAAAATAGTTTACATTCACACATGTTTTAGTTATTCCAGACATATGTCAACCAATTTCAATTTTATCAATCAATTTCAAAAGGCATTCCACACGCATTTTCACAATTATTTCGATTTTTCAAACATGCTTCAATTGTATGATGAATTTCAAAAGTATTTCACACATGATTTAATGACAATTTCTTCAAACATTTTTTCATTATATCATCTTATTTAAATAATATTTCTCCCTCGGTTTAACAAGAATTCCAATTTTTCATATTTTTGTCATATTTAAAAAAAATATGTGTTCTTGAAAAATATTTTAAACTTCTTGAAGTCTTTAGAAAAAATCTTTTTCTGGAAAATATTTTTATATTCATTGGTATAATGTATTATTTTGAGTATTTTGCAAATCTCTTCTCTATATTACTACTTAAAAAGAACGTAAGGTTCCCGTTTCACTTTTCTTCCTACCGTCTCTTCGTCCAACCTTCCATGTATATGATAATCAATCACCTTAATTTACTTACCTTCTGAACCAATTCCACTTTAATCTACTTACCAAATTTCTAATCAAAATATAAGGTAATTCATGGTCAAAATTTGATGAACATTTATTTACATAATCGCATTATTATTGACAGATAAATCACAAGCTAATATACTAGAATTTTTATATCCCGTTGCAACGCACGGGCATTGCTCTAGTATTCCTAAAAAACGATATATGTAGTTCATACGTATCAAACGTATCCATAAATTTTGTTATGTTCATTTTCACATAGTTTTGGCATGGTGCACATGCTAAAAGAACATTCGCAAGATGGAGGTGTTAACTCAACTCTCACAAAAAACGCATGTATGCATGCACATGAGGTACATGATGACGTTAGTTCTTTTAATGGTACTTCACAAACTTTAAAGTGTTTTTACTCTTAAACTGTGTATTCGATTTATGACTTTTCTTCGCTGTCACCTTTGTCTCGACGGAAGCTTTTATACTAGATGCCATATGTGTAGGTTTTGATAAAAATAATCAAATTAAAAGTTGCCATGTAGTTGGTATTGATTTCAAAGTTGCCACCTGGTAATTTTGATACAAACATGGAGGGAATTTGATATAAACACGTTGGAACTTTGACACTGACACAATGACAAGTTTCTTTATTGTGGGGTGGGATCATCTTAAAAGTTTTAACCTATTAAAGGAATGAAGATGCCATTGTATTAATATCAAAGTTGTCACGTTGTAACTGTGATACCAACACGGTGGCAACTTTGACAATAATACAATGGCAACTTCATTTCTTGTGGCGTGGGAACTTTAGGGATGGAAAAAGTTTTGTCGGAACATAGTTGCAAAGTCCTCGATACAAAGCCAGCGGTGAAAGCATATTGGGAATCAGCTATATAATTTTGTCTATATATTAATTTTTGCTGTAAAAGAAATTGTACTCTGCATAGATCATCACATGCATGCATGCATGCAGCTACCCCTAGACTTTGCATGTGAATGCATGGCTCTCATTGGGTTACACCAAAAAATATTCCAGGAACGTTACTCATTACCATTTCCACATATTAATCCAATGCCAAGTGTCAGGTTGTTTGTTTTGCTATTTGTGTGCAATAGAAATAAATATTTTTCGAGGACCAGAAATCACCAAAAAAACAATTTGCCAGAAGGGATGTCCGGGAGACCCGGGGGGGGGGGGGTCCCAAATGTGGCAGCGATGGAGCTAGGGGGCACACACCCATGCATCCCTAGGTTTGGGACGCATCACATGGGTGTGTGGGGCCCACATGGCTCCCCTTGGTGCCTCTTCGCCCCAACGACTTTATACCCCACCCCCCTAAAAACTTAACTTTGAATATACAAATATTTGTGTGTCGTCGTTTCATCTAGAATCGAGGCGATCCAATCTAGAGGTCTTACCCTGCTGGTGAGGGAAATTGTTGTTGGAGTCATCATCATCAACTTTGTTGCTCCGATGACTCTGTATGAGTAGTCCTCCTTGGACTATGGCTCCATAACAATAACTATGTGGCTTCTACTCCCACTTGTTCTTCAATACAAAGATCGCATGAGTTGTCCAACATGACTGTGATAAAATCTTATGTAATTCTCGGTGTGTTTGTTGCAGTGTGATGAATTGTCACTTTATGATCAGATCATATATGGATTATTTATCGGTTTTCTTTGTTTCTTTGCTACATGATTTATATATACACATGTTCTCCGATCTATTAGGCGTGCCTTGGCCACATTTAGATGAGCGATCTCCAAAAGAGAGTTGTGTATGTTGGTTGGGATTGTAGCGTGTTAATGCCACTAAAGATAAAAGGATTACAAAAAAGATAGATGTCAAGTTGTCTTGGTGATGAACTGTAAGTAAAGAGAATATACTATCAACATTATGTCACATTCAATAAAAAATATTTTGTCACCTTTCTTAATGCAATATCCTATTTTATTATTGAATACTTTGAGATGCATCATGAATTTCGGTCTTGAAGTAGAATACTCCCTCTGTTCCCGAATATAAGGTGTATTGATTTCCGTGCAAGTGTGCCATTTGAATGTTTGACCAAGATTATAGGATAAAATAACAACATCTGCAATACCTAATAGGTAAAAAATATTAAACTACTTTTCATGATGGATCAAATGATATAAATTTCGTATTGTCGATATTGATATATTTTTCTAAAAACTCAGCCAAACATGCACTCGTTTAACTTTTTAGAAAACTAATACACCTTATATAAAGGAACAGAGGAGTATTAGTTAATGCACGTTGGATAGTGGTCTATAAACATAAATACGTAATGCCTATATGCAATCACGACATGTATGATTAAGCATAAAAACTGTAGTTTAATTGATACACAGTTGTAGTTTATGTACCATGCCTATGTTGTTTGGAGAGATGCCACTAGTTAAGTTATGGATCCTGGTCTATTATTCTCCATAAATATAACTATGTTTTCTCGTTCTATTGTTCAATAAAAATATGAATTTTAATTCTATTGCATACAAAAATGAACTCCATACAAACAATATATCAATCCTTGTTACTAGCTTTGCTAGTGAGATTGACAAGCGCACTAAACTAAGTTAGGGACCAAGAAAAAATATTTTAGTTGAGCGTAGGGCTATCACTGGCTAGTAGGAGAAATCCTCAGATTGATTCCTTGGTTCTCACACTGGGGGAGGATGCTTTCGATACAACAAACCCTTGGTGTTCAGATTCCAACAAAATATTCCTTTTTACACTATGTTATTAGCCAGGGATATCAAGAAGCGATCAATAGTGTATTTGAATAAAGCTAGCAGTATACCTGAATCTTAAAGAAACACTCAACGGTGGATGATGCTTCGCCACACAACGGAGCCGTTATAAAGTATGGGTTGCTCATCTCATGGAGGTTACACGTGACAACTGCCATCAATTGCTAATAAGCATCTAACATGTGATTGTAATCTTAATAGTTCCCATTAAAATAATGCAGGGTGTTTTATGCTCAACACGATTGTGACTAGGTAAGGGATTCAACTCCAATCCTAAGACTTGGAGGTCTTGTACCTCATCACGAGGTGCCCTTGGATCCCAACACGGAGACGTGTAGGAAAAGAGCTTTCTAATGCCTTTATTGTTTCCTAACTTGCCTGGCCCTATATCCTAGAGGTACAACTATATAGGTTCCTCGTGAAGAGGTATGAGGAAAGATAAAGGTGCATGGACCCAGCCCAAATTTGTGTGCAAACACGACCTGAAGGGTTTAGGTGCAGGAAGCCTCCGAGTGGGCTCGGGTCTAAAAGCTTTCTGGCTTCACCCGGAGCCTTTGGACGGTCAAGAACCTTTTTGTACTGGCCTCAAGCCTCCAGGACAGGTTTTAGAAACTTTCTGAACTCACCTGGAGGCTGCTCGGAATCCTCTGGGCAGACTCCAGGCCTCTAGAAACCTTTTGGATCTCCCAGAGGCTAGCCTGAATGGGATCTGGAGCTCTAGGCTTGCACTTCTCTTGCGCTTGCCTTGGATCTCCCCTTCAGCTTCACGTTTCGAGTCTCCATCGCCATTCAACCTTTCTTTTTCATTTCTCGAGTCCTCGACTTTGAGTTGATTCTCGTGCCTACATGATCCAAGCCCTCTACCCTAACCATACATACACTACAAAAAAATACACTTCCGTGATGATACGTGTTTGTCACAGTAGGTCGCGTTTTTTGTCATGCATGTACATCCATGACGATTTTATGACAGAATCAAGATAGTCATACATGTGCTGTCGTAGAAGTGTTCCATGACATTACCAAAATTATCATCACGGAAGTGTCCACTTCCATGACGATAAATCGCGCGTCACAGAAGTGCTTTCGTCAAGGGTGACCGACACGTGGCATCCACCGTAACGGAACGCCGTTAAGCTATCGGGTCGGGTTTTGGATCCGATAACCCGTTAACAGCCCCGACCAATGGGGATTTTCCACGTGTAAAATCATCATTGGCTGGAGGAAACACGTGTCGGCTCACCGTTGGGACAGATGTCATCTGCTCATTGGACCGAAGGCGCCTATGATACGGCGACACGTGGCACGGCCCAACAGAGGCCCATTCCCGTGAAAAGGCCGGCCCGTTTGACTTGGTCAAAAGGTGGCGGCCCAGCCCACGGAAAGCCTGTTAACGGCCTGTTCGCATATAGCCCATTTACAGCCCGCTAACCCAGGGCCCGTTACGCCCTATCCGAATTAGGCCCAGTAGCGTCATTTGGGCCATCCAATATGATTCAGCCCGTTTTAACTTCCGGCCCATGTGTGGCCCATGACTTCTTTCGGCCCATATGAGGACCTTTGTAACTCTTGGCCCATTAACGGCCCGTGGTGAAACTGGCCCGTAATGAACAGTGTATCACTTTATACCCATTAACGGCCCGTTATTCCATTGGGCCGTTTCCAGCCCAAGTTATCTTTCGGCCTTCTCAGGGTCCATTGATTCTTGGGCTCATTTGCAGCATTCGGTTACATACGGCCCGTTACTGTCATTTTCTGCTTGTGGGCCAAATTCAGCCCGTTGTTACAGTCGGCCCGTTTGCGGACCGTTAATACGTTGGGCCGTTTTCATGTCAAAAAAACCCGTTGGGCTGTTTTCATAGAGTTATCAAATACGGCCTATTAACGGCCCGTTATGGTCCACGAATAGTACGACCCATGATTGGCGAAATGATGATACGCCCCGTAGAAGGCCCATGGATCCTACGGCCCGTATGAGGCCCATGGATAGTACGGCCCCTAGAAGGCCCATGGATCGCACAGCCCGTAGAAGGCCCATGGACCCTAAGGCCCGTATAGAAGGCCGATGGATCCTACGGTCGGACGAAGGCCCATGGATCATACGGCCTGCAGGAGGCCCATGGTTACAACAGTCCGTGTGTTGCCATGATTATTTTGGCCTAGTTACCAAAAATAGGCTATTGTGGCCACTAGAAAAAAAACAGAAAAAGAACTGCAGTGACTACAAGCAAACAACTAAACAAGACAATAAGGAAATAAATAAGCAAGCAATTAACGCTAGCCTATTACCGCTATTACACATATTACATCCACTGGGCATCAAAGTTCGCCACCAGTGCAAATATAGGGAACAAAGCAGCACATTACATACACTGGCCGTCAAAATTGGCCACCAGTGCAAATAAACGCGGCAGCAAAACAAGAGCATAACTGAAACAACTTCAGAAGAGCTCAAGAAACGTTATCCTGGGTATCCACCATGCTGGCAATAAGCTTAGCAAGCTGATTAGCTTTGTCCTGTTTGGCGCTAAAATCCTCCAACGCTTGCTGTTGCACCAGAAAGTATGCATCTGAATGCTCCAGGGACTTCCGCAGTCCTTCCGCTTCTTGTCGCAGCATAGCTGATCGATGTCTTTCAGCTTGTAGTTGAGACTCAAGAAACCGAACTGATTCAAACAGTGAGTTTGAATAGCTTGTGCAAACGGTAGTGGCCAGTAACTCGAACACTAAACCAAGACAGGACTTTGGGGTTGTCTCGCTGTCTTCAAGATAGTCTTCCTTAGCTGTTTTATCAGCTTTGTTGGAGACCAACAAGGATGTGTCACTATCCTGAACCTTATCTGCATTACTTCCTTTACCATTGCTTAATAAGGCACTCTTCCCCAATATTCTGTCAGCATTCTAAAAGAAGAAACAAGCAGACACATAACAAGTTTAGCATGTACTAGTATATGAAACTCAATTCAGTGAACCAGTTCATTAGTAAGGTGGACAGGATTAAACTACCAAGTCTTCTATTGCCAAGTACTAGTACATAATAAAAGCATCAAACAAACATATATCTATGTCCTATGGTCACTGCATTGTCTTGCCAAATCAAAATAGAGACACGGTTCAAATCATATCAGTTCAAGACAAAGCAGCAGTGAAAGAATACAAAGCGTGGGAAACTAGACGACACAACAAGATTTCAGATGGGTACCACGAGTCTACATGTACAACAACACTATTGGCTCTGTTGTGATGCTAGTAATGTGCATTATATGAAAGTCAACTGTATACACAATTGAAATTGAAATCAACAGAGTTATTGATAAGAGCAAACCTGTTAAAGAAACATGCGTGAACATACCTGCTGTGCCATTGGAGTTTCGATTGGATCCTTCAATTTAAAAATAAGTTTGTATGAGTAAATACAGTGATACAAGAGCAAAGCAATCATAGTTAAAAAAGGCGAGCGCGCCTAGGCTCTAGGCGTTGGCAAAACGCATTGCGCATAACTACGCATAATCTGTGCATAACTGCGCATAAGCATGCGCTTTGGTCAGTAAAGCGCAAGGCGGTGGCAAAACACACAATTAACGCCTAGCGCTTTTTTGAACTATGATAGCAATGGAATCTTAAATTAGAACAGTTGTTCTTCAGGTTTAGGCACTTGTTCTACATGAACAGAGTACAGTAAGACGCAAGAATATAATACTTAAAAATAGAAAATGAGCTCATAGACCTTACCACATTCTTGGTTCGAGACCAGTACAGAACAAGGCATTCCCAGTCATCGTCCAGTAAATGTGTCTCAGGAGAACGTAAGGGAATTTGATGAGTTTCTTTGCCAGTGAAGTACGTTTTCTTCAGGTAATTCCGATACTGCCACCAAGCATTCTTGAAGATAGCAGAGGTATTAGCACAGGTTACCTCATCCTGAGTTTCCAAATCGGTCCTTCTCTATAGAGAAAAATGGGAAAATTTGCTGTATTATAACCATCATGGAGGTAGGATGTATGGGACGAAGCAAAGTAATTGCCATGAATAACATTACTTACACATAACTCCTAGACAAACACCTGCAACTGGCATTTTCCTTCATCTTCAGTATAATATTTCCAAGATGGGAAGATACGCACATACGATTTAACATCAAATGCGATAGATGCTAAACTACGACTAGCTGGTTGTGCTTCCTCCACAGGAATAGGCGTACTAACTGGTGGAGTTGGGGTTCGCCGTGATAGTACTGGCCCTTTGGGCACTGGAGCTGCCTTACTAACTGCTCTTGTTTGGGAGCTTTGTGGTGGAGATGGTGCTGTGTCAACAGGAACTGGGTTACTATCGGCTGGGGTTGGGGTTAGATTGGGTGAAGCTGGTTCTCTGTCCATCGCAGTAGGGGTACAATCTGCGAGAGTTTGGGTTATGTGTGGTAGGGCTGGTTCTTGTGCATGTACAACCGGGATGCTATCTCCACCAAGAGGTAGCACTGTTTTATTTGAAGACCGTGTTTTTAGTCCGCTAGATACTGGCATCACCCGCTCCAATTCAAATGGCTGATAAACAGGAAACATAGTTGAATGTACAGACATTGTATGAGAGACAGATGCAATAGATAGTGTGGAAAAAAGAGGGCATGAAATAGTTGACATGTATATTGTTTAACTAAAACAGATAGCATGACATAATTTCACATATATGATGTCTATCTAAACTGGATAGCATAGCATAACATAATTCAAAGATATGATGAATAACTAAACATGATCGCATCACATAATTCACCTACATGTTATCTAAGTAATCAGGATCGCATCATTTAATTCACATATGTGATTTGTATGCTAAACAGAGGGCATTCGATATGATGTCTGAACTAAGAACATGGTGTTGAATATTGTGTATATGATGTCTAAACTATGCAATGCAAGACACCGTATGCATGATATGAGCAGTATAACCGTGCTAAGTTAGAGCATACACCTCAGTGGGGGAATAGGACTGGTCATCTGTCTCTGAATCCATCTCTGAGGAGCTATCGGGACCCAACAAGAGATATGCTTCGACAGGTAGCACTGTCTGCTCTGAAGGCCTTGTTTTCACTCCAGATTTTCCATCTCCCACCCAAATGGCTAATTCACAGGAAGAGTAGTTTAATGTACAAACATTGTCGACAAATGGAAATGTAATGAAGAAAAGGATGGGTAAGATATCATTCAAATATATGATGCCTAGTTAAACAGGATGGCATTGCATATTTCACATATATTATGGCTGGCTAAAAGACATGAGACTGCATAATTCCCATATATGATATAGAAACTAAATAGGTGGCATTACAGAACATGTCTAAACTAAGCAGATGACATATATGATGTCAAAAGTAGGCACTACAAGGTAACATATGCATGATATGACTAACATCATCATGCCAAGGTAGAGCAAACACCTTGGGGGGTAAATAGGAGTGGTCAGCGGCGTCTGAATCCGCCTTAGAACAGATATCTTCCTCTGGATTACAATCTGGAGAGGGGTGGGGAGGGTTTGCCATTGAACCCACCATGGAGCGATGTCTGCATGACATTGTATTGCCGTGCAAAACTCTTCTCTTTTTCTCTACATGTTCAGCATGACTGTGTACAATATCTGACATGCATACGAAAAAAATATGGTGAGATTATGTAAGAAGAGCATGCAGAAATTTAGAGTGATGGTAACAACCAGTGGTTCGACGTTTTTCCGTTGAACCAAAATAGCCCTAATGGATCGACGTGAATGTATAGTAATAAGTGATGCAACAAGTGTACAACCTTTTTGTCGTAGCCATGTCAACCTCAGCATCATTGGGTTGGTCGCTGAAGCAGTTGAGGCAGAGGTGGCTGTCGGAGGTGTGGAGGAAGATCTGAGGAATCTGTAGACGGCGTCCAGGGCACTGCTCTGTTGTGATGGATCATTCTGTGTTGGAGCAGCTCCGGTGAGCCGTAAGACGTCAAGGCTGAAGCAGCACAAGATAGACATCGTCAATCTCAAGTGGGATTCTAATAGCATCTCCAATAGATGATGTAAAATGGATGTAAAATTAACATCACCAAAAACCACCTAACTACAACAGATGAGGTAAAAACTGTTGATTCTGAACTTAACTGTCGAAACTGAAATTTACTGTGGAATCTGAATGCTACTATCGAAACTAAACGCAATGGTAGCAGAGAGGCACTTGACATGTAGTTTAGGGAGGGCCTGCAGTTCATCTTCAACCTGCACCCCCCTGAGCCGCCAGCCACCACCGGCCGAACCGCCGGCCCCAGCGCCGCCTCGCCGCCCCGAAACAACTCGCCACCGCCGCCCCGGCCAGCCCTCTAGGCCCCCCGCCCCCACCCTGAACCCTAAGATAGATAGTGGGGTACCTCTCTGGTGAGCCCCCGTCCCCGCTGCGGGTGGTTCTTCCTTAACTCCGGCGAGCCCCCCCAACCCCTGAAAATTGACTGACCCAAAAGTCGATTCAGTCGACTGAAGTGTGGCTTAATCGGAGCAGAGCAGTAGCACGAGCGAGGGGGAGAGCAGCAGCAACAGCTGGGCGAGCGAGCGATCGAGCGAGAGCCGGAGCAGCAGCAGCAGCAGCGCGAGCGAGAGCCGGAGCAGCAGCAGCAGATCCGGCTGGTATGGACGCCGTCGCCGAAGGGGCCTCGCACTGGGGGAGAGCCGCCGTGGAGATGTCGCCCGTGGCGCCGGCTTCAAGGTAGCCGCTCCATGGGGGTGCGAGATGGAGCACCGTCGGCGCCGGGAGGTCGAGTTAAGGAGAAGGTGCGATGCGATGAGTGTACAACCTCTTTGGTGGCGCCGAGTAGGCCTCGGCTTCGTCCGAGGAGTCGGTGAGGATGCTGCGGTTCCGGTGAAGCAGGTTAAGGCGGCGCTGTGGGGATGGAGCAGCCGCGATAGACGAGGCGATCGTCGGAGTAGCTCCTTGGAGGTGGAGGACGGGGCGGCTGAACCGGCGGGACGGCGAGATGGACGACGGATCCTCATCCAGGGAGGTGGACGAGGGACGTCGAGCTGTTGCGGTGGACGACGTCGTTGGGGAAGAGGCTCCGGCTGGGCAGCGGTGACGTGGCGGACGGAGGAGGGTGGGGTTTCGCGGCTGGAGCGGAGAGGTTATGGCGGCCTGGGATTTCAAATGGCGAAAAGGGGGCGATGGGAGGGGGTGAAGCATGACTTAGGGACGCGCTTGTCCAAAATGTAGGGTGTGTTACAAAAGTACTCCCCACCGATATGAACTAGCGACCCTTTCGGCTCAGGGTTAGAAGTGGGATTTCGTGTGTCGGGATTTGGCAGCTGGAGGGAGTTTTCGCGCGCGCTGTAATTTCGGGATAGCAAGGCGCGGGTTGTGAAGGCGCCAGTTTTGGGAGCACGATATCTGAATTTTCGGGATATAACAAGACGCAGGTTGAATTTTAGGGACAAGCCTAACATGTAGTAATATTGTACTTGTACGTACCAAATCAATTCGCACTTCCCTCAACCAAAAAGAAAACGAAAAAAATAAAACTATTCACACCACACAAAGAGAGAGTCTTGCCCCGTTTTACTATACAAATGCTATTCAAAGCTACTCCCTCCTTCCATCTATATAGGGCCTAATGCGTTTTTCGATGCTAACTTTGACCAAGTATTAGAGCAATGATATATGACATGCAACTTACACAAAGCACATCGTTCAATTCGTCTGTGAAAGGTTCTTTCAATGATATAATTTTCACATTGTGCATGTCATGCACTATTAATCTTGTCAATAGTCAAAGGCGGTCTTAAAAATCTCATTACGCCCTATATAGATGGAAGGAGGGAGTATGAATCCATGTTATGTCCGATTAAATTTTTTCGCTTGCTGTATAATGCATGTAACCTACTCATACCAACATTTTAGTGCATTCCAAATGTCTATACTACCGCTGCAATTCGAACTAAATTTGAATTCGTTTCTCTATTTCAATAAGAATCTACAATCATGATTGTTGCCAACTTCAACCATCATAGTTTCCTTGCTATCCGCCAGATATAAACCGGACGGCCTATAATGCAGGATGGCAGGCACACCATCATCAACAACTCCTTTTTTATAAGAGTAGAGATAAAATATATTAAATGTAGTATAACATGTTCATAACCACACCATGTGTATCACCGTTATATATATTCACACATGCGTCGGTTTGAAACACTACGATAAATTCTTCAAATATCCGAATTCGCTTTTTATAATGAACTATATATGATCTCTATTCGTCTTTTACACCCACACAACCCTCTTATCTTTGTAGCTAGCGCTAACTTTCTCTTGCGCATGCACACGCCCGCATCCCTCTCACCCTCCCTCAGCATTCTCTAGCTCCATCGTGCAAATTCGTCTTTTCACTTTAGGTCATTCACCCACGGTGTGTGTAGGCCCCCCAGCTCCTTCTTTACGACACACATCGATCGATATGCCTCTCTAGCCAGGTGTGCCTAGCACAAACAGAAGCTTCCCCTCTTCTCTTGTCACCGTCCATGCCTCACTCCCACCACTCTTTTCATCGTTCTCGTACTCGCACACTCCTCCCCCTCGATATAGTATGCCTCTCGTACCACCTCCTACATGCATCCCTCTCTCTCTATCCTTCTCCTCGTGCCTCATTTGCTTCTAACACACACATGCATGTATACCGATCCATCTCCCAACATATACCTAGATCGACTTTAACTACCCCCCATCGATCGATGTACCTCACAAGTTATGTCTCTCCTTTCTCTAACAAAGGGCGATTGATCTTCCTATGTAGTTACGTCTGCTTACCACAGCCACATCGTCCCCCTCATCACTCGTGCATGCCTCCTGACCTGTCTCTCACACGCACGTGCACAGACAACAAGAAGCCATCTCCTCTCTTATTGATATTGCGGGAGTGCCCTCCGTTTGTCTAGCAAGCCTATCCCACCATTTGTTAGAAGCAACTCCACTACCACCCCCTCCAACACTCTAGCTATGTCTCTCTCCCAACCTTATTCCTCTCCTGCACATATGGCCCTTAATACATGAGGCAGATCGATCTCCTTAATACATGAGGTAGGCCTCTCTCCTCCTCCACACATATACCAGCCATTGTACCTCTATAGTTAATTGGGCCTCCCTCTTCCCCCACCACACACCGATAGTCGAGCGCTGCAGGTAGGTATCCATGCCACAGAGACAAACTGCACATGTCCCATCTCACGTTCCAGTAGGCTAGCCACTCTATATCTTTGACGTGGGCACACACAAATTCGATGGCACTGTTTATCGATCGCGCGCGCACACACACACATCATCCCTCTCTTCGATTCTATGGACACCTCAAGCCGATGATACCTCCACTCTCTTCTCGTGGATCGCCCCCTCTATATATATGTTATATCCAGGACTCTATTTCACACACATTGCATATGTTACATTTTTTGATTGACCCCCCCCAAAACTCTCAAGAACCCACACACTATATCTCTCTAGGTTTGTATCTCTCTCACACAACCCCACGTAGGTGGTGTACGTATACAAGAAGAGAATAGGTGCACCATGCACGTACTCACGCTTCGTGCCCAGCCACACCCGCGCGGGTACACGGTGGAGCTCATTTCTTTACGAAATGGCAGCCCACGTGCTAATTTGAACGCCTGTAGCGGTTGTTTACCTAGGGAGGTCATGTACCACGCGTGCACAAAACAAAGTTCGACTTGACGCGTTGCCGCGTTATTTTTAAATAAAGTTATAGCGCTCAATGGCACGTACATAGAATATAAAATGATTTTTATGGAGAAAAAGGTAGTCCGCTCACTATATACAATGGAGCCTGCCTGCCTGGTTTGTCGCTCTTCAGAGTATCTCACACAAGGCTGCGGTGGCCTCTCTCTCTCTCTCACCGTTGGTCACTGATCCGGCCGCATCCCGTCTGCCGGGGAAAGGGAGTGCGGTGGCCTCTCTCTCTCTCATCGTTGGTCACTGATTCGGCCGCATCCCATCCGCCGAGGGAAAGGGAGGAAGTGCATCGTTTCTCCGTTTTACGGCGCCGAGGCAGCACGTCCCGATCTGCGGTATACGCCGTTCTCTGACCAAGCTCCGGCGCGGCAGGGCCTACGCCACCTGCTCACAGATTCCGCCCGTCGCCGCTCACCTAGTTACATCCCGACGACCTCCAGGTATCCCCTCCGGCCTTGCTCCACTGCCCGTCTTCCCACGTCGCTGCATGTGGATCTTCCATAGTTCTTTGCCCAAAACGTAGCTCGTCCGGCGTACTTTCCACATTGCATTCTCGTCCTCACACCGTTTTAGACAAACACAACCGTGTTGTTATCTTCCCTTAGACAAGGAATATGCTTCTTTTTTGTCGTCGCATGTGTCATCAACTGTTATTGGCCAGTAATTGTTTCCTTTCTACTCGTTGCTATTGCGACCTTTTGGTGAACTGCACAAATCACTTTTTTCTTAAGAGTGTTTTGTGCAGTTGTACTAAAATGTCACACGGGCAACGTCTCTACATTTCAGTGCGACTGCACAAAGGGAGATTGGTTTTGCTCTATCCTCCTCATCCAACTCCGAGCCTAATCTTCTCCAACTAGTTAGTCTTAAGAGAGACTGCAAAGGTGACCGGCTTCTATTTGTGTGTTTATGGTTTCATCAGCAGTCCTCTATTATCGTAATCACACTTAATATCTTTGGAACAGGGATGCTCAGCTCTATTTTAGTGGAACTGCACAAAATGATCGGAATGTTGCATGGTCCAGATAGCTACTTTTTTCCCAACATGCCTTGTTGATTTAGATAGAGCTGGGGGGATGTTGCTGCCAATGAAAGCATGGATCAATTTTAATTTAACACCTTCTCACAACTCTGTCTTCAGTTGTGATGTAATTATTAGCTCTGATCTGCTAATAATTGACATGCATTAGCAAGGAAGTTAGTTTTTTATTATTTCCGAAAGAGCACCGATGGCAAGACACGCGAAACAAAAGCTGAAAGCTCACACCATTGTACAATTTCATGTCGCTGGAAAATTATTTGTATAGTACGTCAATTATGTAAACAAATGATGGAAGCTTGATAGCATTGCCAGAAGCCTCTTCATCATCCGGGTCCATGTGCCATGCACAAAATTATACTCCTTCGTTCCTAAATATTTGTCTTTTTACAAATTTCAAACGGGCATATTTTAGAGTGTAGATTCACTCATTTTGCTTCGTATGTGTACTCCCTCCATTCCTAAATATTCTATTCGTCTTTCTAGAGATTTCAACAAGTGACTATATACAGAGCAAAATGAGTGAATCTACACTCTAAAATATGTCTATGTACATCCGTATGTGCCAGTCCATTTGAAATCTCTAAAAAGACAAATATTTGAGTAGTCACTCGTTGAAATCTCTAGAAAGACAAATACTCCGGAGTATATTTAAGAACCGAGGGGGTAGTGCACAGCCGCATGGGAGACTCAGCCCGGTCATTGCGCTGCATTAATAGTGAGCAATGAGCAGTCAAATCATAAGCCCCACCTTTCCCACTGTAAGTTGCTCTGAAGAAGCAACCATCAATACGCTCTTCTTTGAATCCGCTCATACTACTCCATCCGTCACTGTTTATACAGCGCGCTTCAGAAAAAAGAAAAAAATCTGTGGGACCAAGGCGACTAGCGATCGGCCTGAAAAATAGCATTGGTAGTTATAGCACGGCGTCTATTACTAGAGGGAATAATGCGTACACACATGCATGAAGTGCTTCCACCCCGGGTACACACATGCATGCACTTACTCCACTCCGTAGTAGTACAGTACATGGAGAGAAAATTGTGGACTTGATTGCGGTTACCATGCCCTAATTAATTGAGCATTAAACCAAACACGTCTAAAGTCTCTCTGGTAGTGGAAATGCATTGAGAGAAATGCATCATAATGAAGCGCGCCCTGTAAACTGTGACGGAGGGAGGAGTAGTATGAAGGTGAAAAACCAAGTACGCGTATGGCCAGTCGGTCAACTCACCTCCTCTTGGCATATCACTGACATGTGGGACAGGAGTGTGAGCAAACCGATCTCAATTGACGGCAAAGAGCCAACCCGCCGTTCCTTGAGAGAGACGAGGAGCGAGAACACACAGACGGGCTCGCACGGAGGCTAAGATATATTCGAGCATGGTTGGTTGATCGATATAATTCATTACATGTTGGGCTGCCGTTTTCCGCCCTTCTCCGGAATAAACGTGTACTTTATCAGAGATAAAAAAAAGAGTACAGACGCTCCACCATGCGGTTCTAGTAGTAGTACTACTCGTACTACTGCGCTTGGCTCTTCGCCTCTTTGTGAAGTCGAACAATGATGGTACTCCGCATGTTGGGTACTACAGTGTATGCCTCTGACAATCTGACACCGAATGGACTGATGCATGTCCACCGAGGGTAGGTTGCATTAGTCAAAAGGCGTAAGCGAGCTTCACCTTGTCCTGCAAGCTTCTTCTCGTTCTGCGAGTTGACGGGACACACCAAAAAGTAGCGCTAGTCCATACTCCCTCCTTTCCGGTTAATATGGCTTAATCTTTTTTGCGGGTAAATGAGAGAGCTTTATTCGTATATAAGCATTCTTAGGACGATCAGCCAAGACACTGGTCACTAGAAAGCGAGGTACCCGCAAAAAAAGAAGTAGGAAGCGAGGTGTTTCATCAAGCCAGCTCTCGGCCACATTCAAAGTGCAGCAAGCACGGTTCGCACGAAGATGCGCCGCAAGGTTTGCTGACCTGTTTACATGCCGAATAACAAAAAAAGAGGAAATATTACCGAGCGCTACTATTTGTAACAGGATATGAGCCAGAATTAAGCGAGAATTGTGGTGAGTGTTCCATGCAATCAACTTCCATTATCACATGCGAGAACCCTCGAAGAGAACCAAATGTGTTGAAGATTGCTTTATCACATTTTAAAATTATAATAAGAGTGCAGACGCTCCTCCATCCGGTTCCTAGTACTAGTATAGTACGTACCTTTATAGACTATAGTAGTAGTACTAGTAAACTTTGCGCTTGGTTGTTCGCCTATTCGGGAAGTCGAACAATAATAGCACTAGTAGTATAGTGTATGCTTCTGGCAATCTGACACCGAATTAACTGTTGCACGTCCACCGCCTGAGCGAGGGAGTGCTTGCATTAGTCAAAAGTTTCTCCTTGTCCTGCGAGCCACCGCGCGCAAGCTTCTCCCGTCCTGCAACCTTCTCCTCGTTCGGCAAGTTGACGGGACACAACAAAGTAATGCTAGTCCATACCGCCTCCTCTCCGGTTAATATGGCTTAATTTCAAACGATATAAATACACTGTCTGTCACTGTATATTTTTAAAAATACGGTCAGTGGACTTCATAATACGCTCATTGCACTCAATATATATATTTTCCGGTGTTTATACGGTCACTAGCTCACCCTGACTGAGTATGTGTGTGCATGCACGTGTAGGTTGAGCACTTGAGCGTGACCGTGTGTGTTTCGTCGTGTGCTCGGATATGCATGCATTAGGGCGTCGCGCGCGTTTTTGCGTCCATGTGTACGTGTGACTGTTGCATACATGTAGGGGGAGTACGTGTAGGGGCCACTAAGGAGCAGTCAAATCACACAGTAAGTTAGTCGGAAGAAGCAACCATCATTTCACTCTTGAATGACACGTACGCAATATAAAATGGTTGATATGGAGAGAAAAAGAAAACCACTATATATACACTAGCAGGAGCCTAAGCTACAAGCCTGCTTGCTTAGGTTGCTCTCTTCACAAGCATAGAACGACGCGCCTGATCCCGCAACTGGGGGAAGGGAACAATGTTCTGCGTAGACGCGGTTGACATGCGAGGGAGAAAACCCACAGTCGGTGCGTCCCAATCGGGGGTCACCGCGGTATGGGCCGATGCCGCGTCCCAACCGCCCTTCTAGCTACAGCCCGGCGTCCCAGGTAGTCCATCTTCCTTTTGGAGCCGGCTTGCTCCACTGCCGTAGCTCCATCTCCATGTCGATCTTTCTCTACTTCTACCGGCTTCTACTTGTGATGAGTTTATGTCTCATGAACTAGTGCCAGTACTATTATTCTAATCACACTTCTTCAATATCTTTGCCATCAGGGATGCTCAGGTCGATTTTAGTGGAACTGCACAAAAGCATCGTATGATCCGAGGGTGCCAGCCGTCTTTTCTTCGACAGGTTCTACCTGGCCAGGAAATTAAATCATGTTTAGTTGTGAAGTCGTAGTGACCCCATCAGTAGTTTTTCTTTCGTACATGCTCTCACAACTTTTTTCTTTAGTTGTGAAGTAAATATTGGCTATGATCTGTGAATCATTGAGATGCATCAGCATGCGTGTTAGTTTTCCTTTGTATTTGATGGAATGTTGTAACGGGGCAACCTTGGAATAGGAATGAAAATGGAGTGGAAAGTTTCTGTTTTTTCAAAGAAAAAATGGAAACGGAGAGAAACCAACGTTTCGTTTCGTTGGATCGCGCCATCGAGCAAAACCAACGTTTAAATCACGTCTGTCGTGTTCGTGTCTCACCCTCCTCCACGGCTCGACCCCACATGGTCGCTCGGCATGCCACTCACCGCAAACCGAGTATACGATAACTTTCCCGCCTGCTTGTCGATGGATCGCGCCATGGAGTACTAGCACTACTGGAAGAGATTGACGAGTTGGGGGAGGACAGCTAGCTGTAGCACGGACTCCCAAGAACTTTTTACATGCATGTTGTAGCCGACTATTGCGACCTTTGAACGCGGAGCAGCCGCGTGCACCCGGAAGCGGCGCGGGCAACGCTCTCTCGGCCGGCGCGCCGCTTCAATGCCGGCGCCAGTGAGAGGTCGCGTCCGCTCTGGCCGGGTATGAATGCGGCACTGACCGTTTCGGGCGGGAAGCACGCGCGGGTGATGAAGAGGGTTCGGGTTGGTCAGGACCGGCCGTGGCAGCCGTCCGGACGTGCTCAAACAAGAGATGTTGTACGTTAATATTGCTGCGTATATAATTAACAACGTAAATAATGTGCCAGTTGGACAAATATGATTGGAGATGGAGATGGAAATGGAATTTTACGTAAACACGGATATGCATGTCTATGTCTATGTGTGTGTGTGCGCGACGACTCTCGCGACCTGGAAGCGGGGGCGTGTTTTTGATCGAGTTTTCTTTCTTGGTACGTTAGAAAATCAGTTTGTCTAATTCACATCTAGATGTTATTTAAGGATATCACATCTAAGCTCCCACAAGTATATAATGTAGCAATAAGAAACAAAAAAAACTAGGAAAAAAATAGACCACAAACAGAGTGGACATCAACTTAGATGTGACATAACTATGTCACATCTAGATGTGTCCTAGACAGACCCTTAAAAAATTGTCCGCCAGTTTTCGTTTCTTTTTTCTGGGAACGCGCGTATTCTATTTAAAACCACTGCTATGGAGAGATTTTTTTACTCCATTATAGCCTCTTGTTTGATAGAGTTTCTCGCGTCTCGCTCTCTCACCCTCTCCATATATGTTACACGCTGGAGGCTCAACGTTCATTTGCTAGGGTTTGCTATATTCACAGTCTCTCACCCTCTCTTCACCAGATCTAAACAAGACTGCGTTGGCCTCTTGTCTCTCTCTCCCCCCTCACAGCTGGTGAAGGAGGCGTCCGTATCCCGTCGCACCGGGAAGGGGAGGAGGTGCAGCGTTCACTCTATCGCCTTCGGCGAGGGAGGCAATCCACTGCCGGCTGCGCTGTTCTCTTTCACCCAGCGCTTGTGCGGGAGGGCCACCGACCCCTTATTCCTTGCTGCCGTATGTAGTGTGGGCAGATCCGGCCTCCCGCCGCACGCCTTGCCACATCCCGACGACCCTAAGGTATAAGTTTCTTTGAAACCGTCGTTGCTCTAGCTGCATGTGGATCTTTTTCGATCTGTAGTCGAATCTAGGTCTTGGTTCAAAGAGGAAAGAAGGGTGCGGTGGGCTAGAGCAAGAATCTAGGACATGGTTCAATGAGGAAAGGAGGGGCGAAAAGTAGTATAGACTGGCTATCCAGCCGCTTTGTAGGTCGAAAAGGGAAAAATGGGGTAACCCAGTACACACATCTGTAAGGAACCGATCTCTTTGTTGAAAAGGGAAAGAAACTGGGGGGTCGGGTAGTTTGTGCAGGACTAGATTTGCTGCCCTCACATAGGAAGAAGGTTCAAAGAGAACAAATATGGGACCAGCGCATATATGCTGCCTGGCTACCGTAACATCCCAAATTTTCAATTTGGAATGTTATACATTAGATCATCATTGCATAGCATATTTTATTGCATTTTGGCAAATCCTCGATAAATCCTAAGCAACTCAAGGACCCTCGGAGAGAGTTGGGGATTTTTCCGGTTTTTCATATTTGATTTTTATCAAATAATAAAACGAGGATTTTGGTTTTAATTATTTTCTCTCCGAAAAATATTTCATATTAAAATAAATGAGAGGAGAAAATATGACTTCTCCACAATAATTGAAATATTGGAGGAAAATATTAAAATCAAACATTTGATTTTATTCGGATTTTATTTGCAATTTTAATTGCATTAAAAAAATTGCAAGTTTTCAAAACTGCATTTTTGGGCCAAGAAAATGTTCATCTCGTTCTAATTATTTTAATTAGACGGGAAAATTTTGTTTTAGCATTTTGGATTTTTATTTATTCTTCTGTGATTTTTTTAGATTCGGCATTTAAAAAAAACGCCAAGCGCGCCGGCTGGGCCGAAGCCCAGCCGACGGCCCAGCCTGCCCCGCGCCCGTCTCCCTCCCGAGCACGGCTCCCGCGCCGCCGCCGAGTCCGGCTCGAGCACGCCGCCCGCCGCCGCCTTGCCCCCTCCCCCACGCCACCCCTCCCCCTCCTATAAGTACCCCCTGCCCCGCCACCTCTCCTCACCCCGCCGCCCCAACCCGCACCGCCGCCGCCGCCGAAAACGCCGCCGCCCCGCAGCCCGTGCGCCGCCGCCCGTCGCCGCCCGAGCCCCGCCGCCCTCGCCGCCCCTTTCCCGACCCGCCGGAAGCCCCGCCGGAGCTGCCCGCCGAGGTAGCCGCCGCCGCCGCCGTGCCCGGTTTCTAAAAAAAAACGCCCCGGTTTTTTTAAAACCCTAGTTTTTTTATATAGATCGGTTTATTTTTTATTTTTTTCTTTCGGTTTTATTACTTAGTGAACGTTCACCGATCCATTCGTTTTAATGAACGCATTCGTCGGTTTGATGCTGTTAACGAACGTTCGTTCGTTTAACTGTTCGTCAGTTTTCTTTTTCGTCGGATTTTCCGCGATTATTCCAGATCGCGATTTCTGATCAGATTTTCGTTCTGGTTTAACTTTTCGCTCGTTTATCGGAATCAGGCGATTCAAGCGCCTAGAGTTTCATCTCGAAATTCTCTTTCCGTTTAACCTACTCAAACAAGTTTTTGCTACTGTAAAATTTGACTTAGATCCAGATTAGTAAACGAAGCTTGTTTCTTTCGCCGTTTGACCTTCGTTGCTTCGTTTGAGTTGAATCTTTTTTCAAACCGGAGTTCTTAAGTTGAACTTTCTCATTAGATCTTTATTTGAGTTATACTTGTGCATTAGATGAGTACTTATTGTTTGCTTGTTTGTTTGTGATAGAGTACCCGGAGTGCGCCGCTTGCTACTTCGAATCTTTACGTTTCGCGGATCATCAGCAAGGCAAGTAACACTTTGATCATACCTCTTTTACTACCCAGTTTTATTGCATTAGATCAATCCTCAAACATTGCATGGTTAGGATCTAATTAAATTGTGGGTATTGGGAAGTAGTTGAGGTAGTACCTATTGCCCTGTTTATTGTCAAACCCTTGGGAGTTACTTCTACGTTTGCTTATATCGCTATGCTATGCTAGTAGACGTGGATTGGGTTTGAGAGGTATTCACGACAGATGTGAGATTGTTAATTAATGGGTTACTTAAGGTGGCAACTAAAACTCACATCTGGGTGGATTGAGGCACCTGGAGAACCCAGTGCTGCCTGTATTTTTGGATATCCCGGAGTACCCGTGTGATCATCCTATGGACCGCCACCCAGGCTCAAAGGGATCATGAGATTATTCATGCTAGAAACTTCCGTGTGCAGCCGCAAGCTATTATGGGCTCTAGCATAGTTGATTAAGTTGTGTGAGCTCTTGAAGAGGTAGACTAGCAGATGTAGGGGATGTAGGTGGTACTGTCTACCCGGAGTAGAGAGTTAACGCTTCTGAAAGACTGTGTCTCGGTCATCCGTTTCTCAAACACCATGAAGTGCGAGAATCCCAACGGAGGAGATCGAGTCTTGTGGGGAAAAGTGCACAAACCTCTGCAGAGTGTATAAACTAATCATGGTTAGCCGTGTCCCCGGTTATGGACATCTTGAGTATCTAGTACATGGATTATCATGTGAAGCTCATCATGTTACTTTAATTAATATTGTTGGGTTAATGATGATACTTAATTGGGATTGAGTTGGAGGTACCTTCTCAATGTTTAACAACCACCATGATAGTTAAATAAAATTTATTTCTTTGCAGTAGGGAAAAATTGGCTTTTCGCAAAACTGTAACCATAGAGCTTTCTACCAGCCATATATGCATGTAGTATAGCATTATTATGTTCATTACTCTCTATGTGTTACATTGCCAGCATATTCCATGTGCTAACCCATTTTCGGGCTGCAACGTTTCATGTTGCAGACTTTTCAGACGACGAGTAAGGTGCCTTAGGTCGTGGTCTTATACTCAGCGATGCCGTTGGAGTTGATGGACTCACTTATCTTCCAAGCCTTCCGCTGTTATCGTATTAGATGGCCTTAAGCCATATTTATCATACTTATTCTCTCTTGAGATATTCGTTGTAATAAGTGTGTGATTGCTACTCTTTTATAAATCCTCCATTTGTACTGTGCGTGTCAGCATTACTGATCCAGGGATGACACTGGTGCACAGCAGCACAGACTGTTTGAGGTCTGGTCGCTACAAAGGTGGTATCAGAGCATACGCTGACTGTAGGACATGACCACTAAGCTTAAACCCTAGAACACTTCTCTCTTCTCATTTCTGACACCTCTCCACTTTCTACTCTTTTAGGAATGGCGGATGCAAGGAACAAGTTCATGCAACCAGATGAAGATACGCCTTTTGGACGACACTTGAAGGAAGTCACTAAGTACTTGAACATTGGAATACCAAGCATCACCGGAACCTACAACGCCACATTACCTGAAGAGGAGAGCTGGAAGATTCAAGTTCAAGTTCCAGGAAGGACGTTTACGCCAGTCACTGAGCCTATAAAGTTGTCTTTTGAAGCACCAACCTGGAGTTTAGGGAAGAGCATGGCAGCCCACATCTCTATGGGACGCATTGGAGAAGTCCACCACAGGGAGCTTAAGGATACTATTTATCAGATTTGTGGACGCCGAGACGAGCAATGGGAGATGATTAGCACCAAGAAGGATGGATCCATTGCAGCTTTCATCCAGGAGCAAAACCAACACATTCGTCGCCAGGAGAACCAGATATGCTCAGACAAGATAGATCTGAAGAAGGCATTGACGAAGATCAAGGAGTTGGAGGAAGAACTCAAGGCTACACGCGAGGATTACTTGGAGGAAATTGTCGCACTAGTAGGGAAGAATGACGACCTGGAGAAGAAGATTGGAGTATTCATGGGAAATCCAGTATCAAAAGCAGAAGATGATGAATGCGCTTGCCCGGATAACTACATCATCATCGACGACACCGACTCGGACCCCAGTGAAGATGACTTTGTTGATGAAGCTGGAGCAGATATCATGGAGTCTTCGACTGATCAGAATTTCTAGTAGACCACCATATCAGTAGTAGTATTTTCCCCATATATATAGTATAGTTCAAGCACTTTTGTAACGCTAGTTAGATCGATGGTATGCCTTGTTTGAATTGATTGAGTGATATTGATTGTGTTTGTCTCATGAGCATATGGGTAGTGTTTTCTCTCTAGACCTCATTCTATTCTAAATTCTCATCTTTTCTAAACCTATCAGATGCCTCCGAGACGCGACACCGGATTTGTTTTTCCACCGGAGATCACACAGTTGATTCAGCAACAGAATGCCCTAATGCAAGTGTTAGTACAGAACCAAGGCAACAACAACAACAACAACCCACCACCACCACCTGTTGATCACCTAGCCCGTTTCTTGAGGCTAAATCCGCCGGTGTTTTCCAGCAGCACCGAGCCGATAGTTGCAGATGATTGGCTCCGCAAAGTTGGAAGGGAGTTGACCACTGCAGGATGCACAGATGCGGAAAGAGTGCGTTTTGCCGCACACCAGCTTGATGGACCCGCAACATCATGGTGGGAGAATTACACAGCCACACACCCTATTGACATTGTCACATGGGACCAGTTTCAGCAAGCTTTCCGTACAGCCCATGTTTCAGCAGAAGCTATGGCTATGAAGAAGCGTGAGTTTCGCAACCTACGCCAAGGAGGACGCACCGTAGGCCAGTATGTGGAGGATTTCAGTAAGTTAGCACGTTATGCACCAGATGACGTTGCCATAGATGCAGCCAAGCAGGAGAAGTTTTTGGAAGGACTGAATGATGAGCTGAGCATGCAGCTAATGGTAGCAACCTTCAACAAATACTAGGAGTTGGTAGATAGAGCACTCATGATTGAAGGGAAGCAGCAGCAGATTGAAAACCGTAAGAGGAAGTATGGACAAGGGAAGTATAATTCTGGAGCCCAGCAGAAGCCACGTTTTACCCCAAAATTGGGAGGACAGTTTCAGCATACCCATGGAGGAGGTAGTTCGCACAACCATAATGGCCCCAAGAATGGTAATGGGAATGGAGGAAGCAACGGGCAGAACCGTAATAACCCATCTACCCCAGCCAAGAGGGATCTAAGTCACATTACTTGTTTCAAGTGCCAGAAGACTGGACATTATGCAACTGACTGTCCTGAAGCCCAGAATGGAAATGGCAATGGAAGCTCTGGGAAGAAGCCGAACCCTTTCAACAAAGGACATGTGAACCACGTTAGCGTGGAAGAGGTTGAAGCACAGCCTGATGCAGTAATAGGTAAGTTTTTGGTTAAGTCATTTACTGCACTCGTTCTTTTTGATACTGGTGCATCGCATTCATACATATCAAGGGGATTTGTGGATAAGTATAAACTGCCAACCCAAGCCCTTAGGTCACCCATGTTAGTAACCTCGCCAGGAGCAGAGTATATGGCTAGTTTATGGTGTGATCGGTTACCATTAAGGATTGGTAACTACGTGTTTCCCTCAGACCTAATAATATTGGAATCGCAAGGATTGGATGTGATATTAGGCATGGATTGGTTATCAAAGTATGGAGGGAACATCGATTGTGCCAGTAAGTCGATTTTGCTTACCACCCCAGAAGGAAGAAGGATTAAGTATGTATCCCGGCATGTGCCGAAGAGGACTCAAGTGAATTCCTTATCAGGAGTTGTACAGGAGGAAGTACCAGTGGTGAAGGATTACCCGGATGTATTTCCAAAAGAGTTGCCAGGCATGCCACCGGATAGAGACATTGAGTTTCTGATTGAACTTTTGCCAGGCACAGGACCGATATCTAAGAGACCGTACAGGATGCCCGCAAAAGATTTGGAGGAAATTAAGAAGCAGATTAAGGAGTTACTGGATAAAGGCTATATTCGCCCAAGTTCGTCACCTTGGGGATCGCCTGTACTTCTAGTGGAGAAGAAGGATGGATCGCTAAGGATGGTCGTTGATTACCGTGGATTGAATGAAGTGACCATCAAAAACAAGTACGCACTGCCAATGATCAATGATCTGTTTGACCGATTACAAGGAGCTAAGGTATTTTCCAAGATTGATCTACGATCAGGATACCATTAGTTAAAGATTCGAGAGCAGGATATACCTAAGACGGCTTTTACTACCAGGTATGGGCTATACGAGTATACCGTTATGTCATTTGGTCTGACTAACGCACCTGCCTATTTCATGAACCTGATGAACAAAGTGTTTATGGAGTTTTTGGATAAGTTCGTCGTGGTGTTCATTGACGATATTTTAGTCTACTCCAAGAATGAAGAAGAGCATAAGGAGCATTTGCGTTTGGTACTTGAGAAACTCAGAGAACACCAGTTATACGCCAAGTTCAGCAAATGTGAATTTTGGCTGAAGGAAGTTGGATTCCTCAGACATGTTATATCCGGAGAAGGAATAACAGTAGACCCTGCCAAAGTTGACACAGTAACAAGTTGGGAATCACCCACGTCAGTTGGAGAGATCTGGAGTTTCCTTGGACTCGCAGGATACTACCGGAGATTCATTGAGAATTTCTCAAAGGTTGCAAAACCCATGACTGAGCTATTGAAGAAGGACACCAAATTCAATTGGACTGAGGAGTGTGAAGCTAGTTTCCAAGAGTTGAAGAAACGACTGGTTACATCACCAGTGTTGATTCTGCCAGATCAACGCAAGGATTATGAAGTTTATTGCGACGCTTCTCGTCGAGGACTTGAGCAGTGCTTATGCAGGAAGGAAGAGTTGTGTCATATGCTTCACGACAACTTAAACACCATGAGAAGAATTATGCCACGCATGATTTGGAATTAGCAGCCATAGTGCATGCGTTGAAGACATGGAGACATTTTCTCATCAGAAACCATTGTGAGGTGTACACAGATCACAAGAGTTTGAAGTACATTTTCACGCAGAAGGAGTTGAATCTCAGGCAGAGGAGATGGTTGGAGCTTATTAAGGACTATGATATGAGATTGCATTATCACCCAGGGAAGGCTAACGTAGTAGCAGATGCGTTGAGCCGCAAGAGCCATGTCAACACACTCATGACAGGAGAGCTACCCCAGGAGTTAGCCGAGGATCTTCGTGAGCTATGTTTGGAGATAGTTCCAAGAGGCTATTTAGCAACATTGGAGATTCAGTCTACCCTGATGGAAAAGATCAGAGAAGCTCAGAAGACAGACAAGGAAATTAACGAGATAAAGGAAAAGTTGAGCAAAGGAAAAGCCAAGGGATTTCGTGAGGATGAGCACGATACCATATGGTTTGAGGACCGCGTTTATGTGCCCAATGATCCGGAGATCAGGAAGTTGATCTTGCAAGAGGCCCATGATTCACCGTATTCGATTCACCCAGGAAATACCAAGATGTATTTGGATTTGAAGGATACTTTCTGGTGGACCGGAATGAAGAAGGATATTGCGGAGTATGTAGCAGTTTGTGATGTATGTCAGAGAGTGAAGGCAGAACATCAGAAGCCAGCAGGATTGCTACAACCATTGCCGATACCCGAATGGAAGTGGGATAAACTAGGCATGGATTTTATCACGAGATTGCCCAGGACTCATTCAGGCTATGACTCAATATGGGTTGTAGTCGACCATTTGACGAAAGTAGCTCATTTCATCCCAGTGAAGACCACTTACACCAGTGCTAAGTTGGCAAAGATATACATGACCAGAATCGTATGTTTGCATGGAGTTCCGAGGACCATTGTATCAGATAGAGGAACCCAGTTTACCTTGAAGTTTTGGAATCAGTTACATGAAACCTTGGGAACCAGGCTAGAATTCAGTACAACCTTTCACCCACAGACAGATGGACAGACCGAGAGAGTCAATCAGATTTTGGAAGACATGTTGAGAGCTTGTGCGCTAGATTATGGATCTAGTTGGGACGAAAATTTACCACATGCAGAGTTTTCTTACAACAACAGTTATCAAACCAGTTTGAAGATGGCCCCTTTCGAAGCTTTGTACGGAAGGAGGTGTAGAACACCATTGTTATGGGACGAAGTTGGGGACCGTCAGTTGTTTGGACCAGATTTGATTAAAGAGTCTGAACAGAAAGTGAGGTTGATTCGCGATAGGCTCAAGGTAGCCCAGTCTAGGCAGAAGAGTTATGCGGATACTAAACGTAAGGAGACAGTTCACGAAGTCGGAGACAGAGTTTATCTTCGAGTATCACCACTTCGAGGAGTGAAGCGCTTTGGAGTTAAGGGAAAGTTAGCGCCTCGTTTTGTAGGACCATACAGAGTTTTGGAACGTATGGGAGAAGTTGCCTACAAGCTGGAATTGCCTGAAGGATTGTCAGGAGTTCATGATGTATTTCACGTTTCCCAGTTGAAGAAGTGCCACACAGAGATGGCTGAGATACCACTGAGAGATACAGTGCCACTGGAAGCGATTCAGCTGGAAAGTGATTTGACCTATGAGGAGAAACCAGTTAAGATTCTTGAGTATGCCAGCCGAGTCACCCGCAGTAAGGTTATCAAGTTTTGCAAAGTCTAGTGGAGTCACCATACTGAAGATGAAGCCACCTGGGAGTGAGAGGAAGATCTACGGAAGAACCACTCTCACCTATTTTCTAGCCAACCCGAATCTCGAGGGCGAGATTCATCTTAAGGGGGTAGGTTTGTAACATCCCAAATTTTCAATTTGGAATGTTATACATTAGATCATCATTGCATAGCATATTTTATTGCATTTTGGCAAATCCTCGATAAATCCTAAGCAACTCAAGGACCCTCGGAGAGAGTTGGGGATTTTCCCGGTTTTTCATATTTGATTTTTATCAAATAATAAAACGAGGATTTTGGTTTTAATTATTTTCTCTCCGAAAAATATTTCATATTAAAATAAATGAGAGGAGAAAATATGACTTCTCCACAATAATTGAAATATTGGAGGAAAATATTAAAATCAAATATTTGATTTTATTCGGATTTTATTTGCATTAAAAAATTGCACGTTTTCAAAACTGCATTTTTGGGCCAAGAAAATGTTCATCTCGTTCTAATTATTTTAATTAGACAGGAAAAATTTGTTTTAGCATTTTGGTTTCTTATTTATTTTTCTGCGATTTTTTTTAGATTCGGCATTAAAAAAAACGCCAAGCGCGCCGGCTGGGCCGAAGCCCAGCCGACGGCCCAGCCTGCCCCGCGCCCGTCTCCCTCCCGAGCACGGCTCCCGCGCCGCCGCCGAGTCCGGCTCGAGCACGCCGCCCGCCGCCCCCTTGCCCCCTCCCCCACGCCACCTTCCCCCTCCTATAAGTACCCCCCGCCCCGCCACCTCTCCTCACCCCGCCGCCCCAACCCGCACCGCCGCCGCCGCCGAAAACGCCGCCGCCCCGCAGCCCGTGCGCCGCCGCCCGTCGCCGCCCGAGCCCCGCCGCCCTCGCCGCCCCTTTCCCGACCCGCCGGAAGCCCCGCCGGAGCTGCCCGCCGAGGTAGCCGCCGCCGCCGCCGTGCCCGGTTTCTAAAAAAAAACGCCCCGGTTTTTTTAAAACCCTAGTTTTTTTATATAGATCGGTTTATTTTTTATTTTTTTCTTTCGGTTTTATTACTTAGTGAACGTTCACCGATCCATTCGTTTTAATGAACGCATTCGTCGGTTTGATGCTGTTAACGAACGTTCGTTCGTTTAACTGTTCGTCAGTTTTCTTTTTCGTCGGATTTTCCGCGATTATTCCAGATCGCGATTTCTGATCAGATTTTCGTTCTGGTTTAACTTTTCGCTCGTTTATCGGAATCAGGCGATTCAAGCGCCTAGAGTTTCATCTCGAAATTCTCTTTCCGTTTAACCTACTCAAACAAGTTTTTGCTACTGTAAAATTTGACTTAGATCCAGATTAGTAAACGAAGCTTGTTTCTTTCGCCGTTTGACCTTCGTTGCTTCGTTTGAGTTGAATCTTTTTTCAAACCGGAGTTCTTAAGTTGAACTTTCTCATTAGATCTTTATTTGAGTTATACTTGTGCATTAGATGAGTACTTATTGTTTGCTTGTTTGTTTGTGATAGAGTACCCGGAGTGCGCCGCTTGCTACTTCGAATCTTTACGTTTCGCGGATCATCAGCAAGGCAAGTAACACTTTGATCATACCTCTTTTACTACCCAGTTTTATTGCATTAGATCAATCCTCAAACATTGCATGGTTAGGATCTAATTAAATTGTGGGTATTGGGAAGTAGTTGAGGTAGTACCTATTGCCCTGTTTATTGTCAAACCCTTGGGAGTTACTTCTACGTTTGCTTATATCGCTATGCTATGCTAGTAGACGTGGATTGGGTTTGAGAGGTATTCACGACAGATGTGAGATTGTTAATTAATGGGTTACTTAAGGTGGCAACTAAAACTCACATCTGGGTGGATTGAGGCACCTGGAGAACCCAGTGCTGCCTGTATTTTTGGATATCCCGGAGTACCCGTGTGATCATCCTATGGACCGCCACCCAGGCTCAAAGGGATCATGAGATTATTCATGCTAGAAACTTCCGTGTGCAGCCGCAAGCTATTATGGGCTCTAGCATAGTTGATTAAGTTGTGTGAGCTCTTGAAGAGGTAGACTAGCAGATGTAGGGGATGTAGGTGGTACTGTCTACCCGGAGTAGAGAGTTAACGCTTCTGAAAGACTGTGTCTCGGTCATCCGTTTCTCAAACACCATGAAGTGCGAGAATCCCAACGGAGGAGATCGAGTCTTGTGGGGAAAAGTGCACAAACCTCTGCAGAGTGTATAAACTAATCATGGTTAGCCGTGTCCCCGGTTATGGACATCTTGAGTATCTAGTACCTGGATTGTCATGTGAATCTCATCATGTTACTTTAATTAATATTGTTGGGTTAATGATGATACTTAATTGGGATTGAGTTGGAGGTACCTTCTCAATGTTTAACAACCACCATGATAGTTAAATAAAATTTATTCCTTTAAAGTAGGGAAAAATTGGCTTTTCGCAAAACTGTAACCATAGAGCTTTCTACCAGCCATATATGCATGTAGTATAGCATTATTATGTTCATTACTCTCTATGTGTTACATTGCCAGCATATTCCATGTGCTGACCCGTTTTCGGGCTGCAACGTTTCATGTTGCAGACTTTTCAGACGACGAGTAAGGTGCCTTAGGTCGTGGTCTTATACTCAGCGATGCCGTTGGAGTTGATGGACTCACTTATCTTCCAAGCCTTCCGCTGTTATCGTATTAGATGGCCTTAATCCATATTTATCATACTTATTCTCTCTTGAGATATTCGTTGTAATAAGTGTGTGATTGATACTCTGTTATAAATCCTCCATTTGTACTGTGCGTGTCAGCATTACTGATCCAGGGATGACACTGGTGCACAGCAGCACAGACTATTTGAGGTCTGGTCGCTACAACTACATACTCTGCATCACCCATTTATACGTGTGGACGCACATGGTGCTGGCATGTCCCATACAGCTATTTTGCTGTTGTTAATCTAAGAATGCCGCCAGAAAATTGAAGCAATGCCACTGTTAAAAGTAAATTACATTTTTTAACGACTGTTGTTTCAAGAGAATGTCTCTGTTAATATGAATCAATGCAACCGTTTTAGAAATGCTACTGTCCTACTTTGTTTTCCATCCAAGATAAGTTAGATGCTTCTTTCTGTCACCGTTTGTTTCATCCTCCTTTATAGGCAAGTAATTGTTTCCTTTTTTGCCTCTGTTAAAACAAGGCTATCGATTCAACTTGTTGCTATTGCGATATTTTGCTTCCCTACTCGAAACACTTATGTTTTAAGAGTGTTTTGTGCAGTTCAACTTGAATGTCACACCGGTGACTTTGCTTAATTTTGGTGGAACTGCACAAAAGGAGATCGAGATTTGTTTCCAGTCTTCGTGGCGAGTTGTTTCAAATCTTGGTCTCAACCACATGATGTGCAGTGGGCTTTGAGATGTTGTGCTACTTGTTTTGGTACTGTTTTAAATAAATGTTGAATTGAAGCTATTGTATTGCTGTCTTTTCCCATTAAGTAGTGAACAAAAATGGGACTAACCCAGACATGATGCTTGTTGCTTTGTTACAACAAATTCAGCATCACCCCCTTTATAAGCCAGTAATTGATGCCACTCTCAGAATTAACTACTGAATCTTATTTCAAAACTGCAACACTTGTTAGGGATTGGCGGGATTACCATTTTTGTGGCCGCATGTTTCATCCTCCTTTATTAGCCAGTAATTGATTCCTTTTTTGCCTCTGTTTAAACAGGGATATCTATTCAACTTGTTGCTATTGCAACATTTTGCTTCGCTATGCGAAACACTTTGCTTGATTTCAGTGCAACTGCACAAAACGAGATTGGATTTCCTATTCGTGTTGGCAGATTCGTATTTTATCTTGTCCGTCTCATGAAAGGTCAGTACAGGCCTTCATCCACATGATTGTGCAGTGTGCTTTGAGATGTTGTGCTACTTGTATTGGTACTGTTTTAAATAAATGTTGAATTGAAGCTATTGTATTGCTGTCTTTTCCCATTAAGTAGTGAACAAAAATGGGACCAACCCAGACATGATGCTTGTTGCTTTGTTACAACAAACTCTGCATCACCCCCTTTATAAGTAGATGGAAGCACATACTGTTGTTGCGCCCACTCTCCCCTGGAACTATTTATGCTTTTCATTAATCTAATGCCGTTGGTAAAATTAAGCAATGCCACTCTCAGAATTAATTAACTACTGAATCTTAGTTCAAAACTGCAACACTTGTTAGGAATGGTACTATCCTGCTTTGTAGTTCTTTCTACATGTTTAACCAAGGTATTGTTAAGATAATGTCTCTGTTAAAATGAATCAGTTGCATTGTTTTAGGAATGGTACTTTTCTGCTTTGTCGTTCTTTATACATGTTGAAACAAGGCATTGTTAAGATAATGTCTCAGTCAATATGAATGAATCACACTGATGGAGAATTGCTATTCTCCTACTTTGTTTCCCATTAAAATAAAGTAGATCAGTAGATGCTTTTCTTCTGGGAGTACAAGTCATCAACCGTTATTTCTCAGTAATTGTTTCCCTTATACCTATTGTTGCTTACAGGGATATCAAAATTAAAGCTCGGTTTTATTCCGACTTCGATTTTAGTTGAACTGCACAAAAGGAGCCAATGTATCCAAGGCAAACTGCTGCATTACTGGGTCCAGTTGGTCATTCCACTTTGCAGAAAGAAGCAGTCACTGTTTGCGCTACATTACAGAAGGAATGACCGAGAAGCATTATAGAGTATTATTAGACACCGGTGACATGACTAGTCTGCAGAGACCGTTGGCAATTTAACAACACGTGGAGTGCCCTGGGCAAAAAGTGCCCAAACAAGTACAAGAAGCTACGACAGGACTCCACGATCATAGGCATTACATATTTTGAATGGGAAAAGCTTGTCAAAGTTTAATCATTGATGTTAGCAAGAAGACGTTAGTTTAATATATTGGAATTGGAAAACCTTGTCAAAATTTGCTCATTGATGTTAGCCAGAAGACATGCATTTGATATTTTTGAGTGGGGCGCCCTTGCTGTGAGCAGCGTCGAGTGTTTTTTCCTATTCCTGTGTTCAGTTTAGAAGTAAATAGTTACTCTGCTGAGATATTCCTGTGTTAAGAGTTTGTTCTGAATATTGTCTATGTAATGCCAGGCCTTGTGTTTGATTGCAAAGTTGAGCTTGGAATGTTGTGGCATGCGGCATCACGAGCTGTTCACCGTGCCTCCTGAGAATAATGCTTCGTATTGTTTTGCATGTCGATCTAATGCCAGTGATTTGCTTGTTAAGAATATCATCCTCTTCTGTTGTTTCCGTGCTTAAGAAGTTCATCGTCTGATGTTTCATTCATAGCCTATACGACAAGTCGGGTAGGTTAGACGTGAAACCATATGATCTTCCGACCAACTCATGATATTAGGCCGTGATTGGATCGTCGTTTTCCAACCAAAACCGCTTGTAAAACTGACGCTTGTAAATTAAAGCAGATGGTCTCGGGCGAAGGCACTTGGTTGGTCGATTTCAACTAGTAAAATATCGGAAGTACTTCACACACGATAAAAACGCTGAATGACACTCGGACGATTGCTAATCCAGTCGTTAGCTGCTATTTCAGCCTTTGCCCATGGATGGCATGATACGCACGTCGTGCATGTATCATCTGGTAATGTTGTCCATATAGCAGTGCTCGTAAAATATACACTGGTCTCTCAAATTACACGCGTAACCCGCCGGTTTTACTTACAGACCTCGGGCCCTCGGTTTCATTACGCCTGTATTTTACGCGTTGTTTCCGATGACGAGTAAATTACACTTGTATGTTAATACAGGTTTGAAATAAACCAGAGCTCCCAAGCGCGGCCTTACCGTTTCATGCCGTCTCAGTTTCTCGAAGGTGCTCATAGGTGTCCGATGATCCTGGCTTCCTGAATGAGCGGCGGGCAATGTATCAGACCATCCGTAGGGCCCGCGAGGCCCTCTCTGTTGTCCTTCGAGTTGTTGCGCCTCGCCGTGGCGCCGAGCATTGTTAACATCGTCAACGAACATGAGGATTCAGGAGATGACTTTATTTTGACTGGATGACACTAGGGACCCACTAGGGCCATAGCCGTACGTACGCAAGTGCCTCCTTATTATGTACAACTATATTTTTTTTGCTTTCTCCTGATTTCCTGACATCACGGTCCCACACCATTGTCAACCTATGTAGTCAATATAAACGAGAGAATTGCACAAGGTGCGGCCGACAGCTGGGACCAAGCAGCTCGAGCAGTATTTGTGTTTTTGAGGCGTGAGCACTGCAGAGTTTTTCTTGACGATGATTTCGTTGTTGTTCAGAGGAGAGCAGGGTATTAACTGGGCGGGCTGTGGCCCGTCTAGCCCAGGCCAGATATCCAGCCCAGATACTAATTTTTTCAAGATGAAAATGGCTAGCCCAGCTATACGTCTTTTTGAGGAATACCCAGGCAAGGTCAACTTGTTATTCTCCGCCCCGCTGGGCCGCAAATCTTTCCTAGGAGGGATGCATTAGGCTTAACAAGAAACTGGGCTTTAAAAAACAATAAATGGGATGTAATTATAAAAACTGGGCAGTAACTATAACAAACACGAAATTAGTTTATAAAATATTATTTATGGATTTTGAAAATCTTAAATTTTCATTGTTGTGCGCGCAATGTTTCGTTGGATTTTTACGTAATACAAATTTATATTTAATCTGACTAGAAATTTTGGGATAAAAATATTTCGGATCCCATCAAAATGTGGGCAATTTTATGGAATTCTGTCTTCAACGGTTGGTTGAAATTATTAATCGTTGTCCTAGCTAGAAAATGGGTTGTACTTTTAACAAACTGTAAATGGGCTGTTGTAAATTCCATTAGAATTCAAAAATGGGCTGTACATTCTTACAAAACGCAAATGGGCTATAAGTTCTCTGCCACACACTTGTGGGCCTACTAAGTGACGCGTCCCCTAAAAAAAATAAGTTGACGCGTATGCAAGGCTTTGTCAACTTATTATAGTCAACACACGGTTCTAGCAGCAGTGGCCGTTGGATGTCTATCCAACGGATGTCGTGCTTCTTCTTCAATCTCGGATATTCTTAGCTTCGGCCGCCCAAAAAATGATTCCTCCCCCTGACATCTGGGGCGCACCGTTTCGGAGGCTGACCTGTGGGCCTACTAAGTTGGAGCGTACCAAGGGCTTTGTCAACTTAGTCAATATAAATGATTCTAGCTTCAGTGATCGTACGATGTCCATCCAACGGCCGTAGTGCTTCTTCAACCTCTGGTCTTCTTGGTCCAGCCGCCCAAAGCAGCGCCGGTCGTGCCGCCTGCTCCTGCCTCCCGTGGCCGGCTGTGCTGCCGCGGAGGCCTCACCGCCCCATACTACTCCCACCGCTGGCCAGGCCATCCCTCCACTCACCCACACCCCTTGTTATTCTGCGGCGATGGCAGCCTCACACCGCAGCCGAACCAGTGAACCCTCGTACTCCTCTCCGCGCGGGCTTCCGCTGCTGCGTCTTCCCCGGCTCCGCGTCATCCCCTTCCTAGGCCTCGCCGTCGTCCACCGCCCTGGTGCTCTCGGCGCGGCGTGGTCAACGTGGTCAATGACCGACTTCCATCGGAAGAGTACTGTACGTGGAGAGGCTGCCAGTTGGGTCCACGGCAACCGCAAGGAAGTGCCTCCTTATTACGCGCAAAATAATAATTCCTCCACCTGACAGCGAGGACCCATCGTACGGGCCACCTTATTTCGCGAAAAAAATGTTCCCCCTTGACTGCTGGGACCCACCGGACGGGCCACCGTATTTCACGAAAAAAACGTTCCCCCCGCTGTCAGCTCGGACCCACCGGAAGTGCCTCCTTATTATGCACAAAAAAATGAATACTCCCCCTGCTAGCTGGGACCCACCTTGGTGGGAGGCTGACTTGTGGGCCTACTAAGTTGACGGGGACGGAGGGCTTTGTCAACTTAGTCAATATGAACGATTCTAGCTCCAGTGACCATACGATGTCCATCCAACGGCCGTAGTGCTTCTTCAACCTCTGGTCTTCTTGCTCCAGCCGCCCAAAGCAGCGCCGGTCGTGCCGCCTGCTCCTGCCTCCCGTGGTCGGCTGTGCTGCCGCGGAGGCCTCACCGCCCCTACTATTCCCACAGCTGGCCAGGCCCTGCGGCGACGGCAGCCTCACACCGCAGCCGAATGAGTGAACCCTCATACTCCTCTCCGCGTGGGCATCCACTGCCGCGTATTCACCGGCTCTGCGTCGTCCCCTTCCTAGGCCTCGCCATCGTCCACCGCCCTGGTGCTCTCGGCGCGGCGTGGTCAACGTGGTCAAGGAACGACTTCCATCGGACGTGGACTGTACGTGGAGAGGCTGACAGCTGGGTCCACGGCGGCAGCAAGGAAGTGCCTCCTTATTACGCGGAAAATAATGATTCCTCCACCTCACAGCAGGGACCCACCGGACGGGCCACCGTATTTTGCGAAAAAACGTTTCCCCCCTGACTGCTGGGACCCACCAGCTACACCTTCGCACACAAGGAAGTGCGTCCGGGCAAAAAAACGATTCACCCCCTGACTGCTGGGACCCACCAGCTACATCTTTGCACGCAAGGAAGTGCGTCCGGGCAAAAAAAACAAAACTATTCACCCCCTGACTACTGGGACCCACCAGCTACATCTTCGCAGGCAAGGAAGTGCCTGACAGTCGGGACCCACCTGGTCGAAGCGTACGTAGCATTGTCATTCTGGTCGCGAACGTGTACGCACATATATACTGGTCGATGTAGAGGCGCGCACGTAGCATGTACACGTACGTACAGCGGCCAGGGTGCAAGAAAGAAAATACGGCGACGTACGTACATACGGGCAGGGTCTCGAACGCCTACTCGCGCATACGTACAGCGAGGGCTCGTGTACATGGCTGGGTCGGAACGGAGAAACAGTGTCGTCGTCGTGTTCATGGGGAGGCAACGGAATGCGTCGTGTTCATGGGGAGGCAACGGAATGCGTCGTGTTCATGGGGAGGGGTGTGGTGTACCGCAAAACGGAGGAAACGGACCTCCTACGGTCGAAACGGGGGTCCTGTTGATCGGGGGGAGTGTGGCGTACCGCAAAACGGAGGAAACGGACCTCCTACGGTCGAAACGGGGGTCCTGTTGATCGGGAGGGGTGTGGCGTACCGCAAAACGGAGGAAACGGACCTCCTACGGTTGAAACAGGGGTCCTATTGATCGGGAGGGGTGTGGCGTACCGCAAAACGGATGAAACAGACCTCCTACGGTCGAAACGGGGGTCCTGTTGATCGGGAGGGGTGTGGCGTACCGCAAAACGGACGAAACAGACCTCCTACGGTCGAAACGGGGGTCCTGTTCATCGGGAGGGGTGTGGCGTACCGCAAAACGAGACTCCACGGGATACTGTTCATCTCCACCGTCGACCTCCTCCAGCCTCCACGGGCTACCGTCGACCTCCTCCAGCTTCCACGGGCTCCTGTTCATCCAGCCTCCACCGCGCGCTACTCCACCGGCTACTGTTCAACCACCGCTCCACGGGCACCCCTCCACCGTCTACTGTTCATCCAGCCCTCCACACCACGGGGTCCTGTTCAACCACCCCTCCACGGGCACCCCTCCACCATCTACTATTCATCCAGCCCTCCACACCACGGGGTCCTGTTCATCCAGAGGCAACGCCACCGCTCACTGTTCATCCAAACCCCCCCGCAACGCTCACTGTTCATCCAATCGACCGGCTTCAGTTAGCAGCAATAGCGAAGGAATCGCTCGATCGGGTTCAGTTAACAGCCATCGATCAATCGCTCGGGTTCAGTAACGCGTAGCCTACAGTGCAATTGCTCGGGTTCAGTTAGAGCCCAACGCCTCGCTCGGGTTCAGTTAGAGCCAACACCTCGCACACACGCGCGTACGTGTACGAGAGAAACGCGCATCGCTCGGCCCCCGACCTCCCACCGTAACTGGGAACTCCCTGAAATTTTCCTCCCCCTCGCTTCTACCACGTTTTTTCCGTCATGACGGCCCAAAGAATGTCATGCAGCTGCGTCTCCGGCCCGCCCAGGACGAAAATCCCATTTTTTGTCATAGAAGTAGGAGCCCACCACATCTATGATGATACCGGGTTTTGTCACAATTATCATCATAGAAGTGTCATATGTATGACAGAAAAAAATTTCGTTTGGCCCAAAATGTCACGGATGTGTCTTTTTTTTGTAGTGATAGTGCCCACGCATTAGGTACAACCAATTATCATGCATATCAAATGGGTACTCATCAAGGAGAAGAGTCGCCTCGTCGTGTATCACCTTCGCACATTCCCGCTTCATGAGTCCAAGTGATGATTCGGGGCTTGGCCGTGATCTTGTGATGATATTTGTAGGTCGCTCCACATCATAAACATCATCAGTCCTCGTGTAGATGTTTCATCTTGAAATTGTATTTTCAAAAACCTATGTGCAAAAAGTATGATGAGTATAGTTTAATATCTTGTTAAAATTATTTAGACCCAACGCAAAAATGAGGAGAGACTGGTAGAACATACAATGTTTTTTCTCTGTGTTAACTCATACAAGTAGAAGTAACTCATGCAAGAAGTCACAGAAGGAAAAAATAAATCATAATTGAGTTTAAAGAACAATAGTCATGCCGTGTATATCTCCTTTAAGACGCTTGTAGGGAAAATAAGAGATGTGGCACATGATTTTGTGTTGATATTGCCTCATTAAAACCTTTTATGAGCAAGAGAGCAAACACATAAAGAGAAAAGTGTTGGGAATCGTTGCATGGAAAACAAAAAAATTATACGCACACGCAATGATCTATCCATGGAGATGCATAGCAACGAGCAAGAGAGTGTGTCTACATACCCTCGTGGACCGTAAGCGGAAGCATTTCTCAAAGCGGTTGATGTAGTCGAACTTCTTCGTGCTTCAACCGATCAAGTACCAAACGCACGACACCTCCGTGTTCTGCACACGTTCAGCTCGGCGATGTCCCTCGCCTTCTTGATCCAGCAAGACGTCGAGGTAATAGATGAGTTCCATCAGCACGACGGCGTGGTGACGGTGATGGTGAAGTGATCCTCGCAGGGCTTCGCGTAAGCACTACGAAAATATGACCGGGGGTGTAAACGGTGGAGGGGGGCGCCGCACACGGCTAAACAATTGTCTGGGGTGTGCTAGGCACCCCCCCACACACACATATATATATATAGGTGGGAGGGGGAGGGGAGAGGCCAGGAGGCGCCCCAAGTAGGACCGAATCCTACTTGGGCTCCTCCCTAGCCATGCCCCCCTGCCATATATGTTAGAGGGGGAAGGAAAGAGAGGGGGAGAGGGAAGGAAGGGGGAATCCTATTCCTCTCTTTCCTTTCCCTTCCCTTCTTTCCTTCTCCTCCTTGGCCAGCCCATAGGGGGGGGGGTGCACCAGCCCCTTGTGGCTGGTGCGTTTCCCCTCTTGGCTCATAAGGTGTTGGAAATATGCCCTAGAGGCAATAATAAAATGGTTATTATTATATTTCCTTGTCCATGATAATTGTCTATTGTTCATGCTATAATTGTGTTATCCGGAAATCGTAATACATGTGTGAATACATAGACCACAACATGTCCCTAGTGAGCCTCTAGTTGACTAGCTCGTTGATCAACAGATGGTCATGGTTTCCTGACTATGGACATTGGATGTCATTGATAACGGGATCACATCATTAGGAGAATGATGTGATGGACAAGACCCAATCCTAAGCATAGCATAAAAGATCGTGTAGTTTCGTTTGCTAGAGCTTTTCCAATGTCAAGTATCTTTTCCTTAGACCATGAGATCGTGCAACTCCCGGATACCGTAAGAGTGCTTTGGGTGTGCCAAACGTCACAACGTAACTGGGTGACTATAAAGGTGCACTACGGGTATCTCCGTAAGTGTCTGTTGGGTTGGCACGGATTGAGACTGGGATTTGTCACTCCGTGTGACGGAGAGGTATCTCTGGGCCCACTCGGTAATGCATCATCATAATGAGCTCAATGTGACTAAGGCGTTAGTCACGGGATCATGCATTGCGGTACGAGTAAAGAGACTTGCCAGTAACGAGATTGAACAAGGTATTGGGATACCGACGATCGAATCTCGGGCAAGTAACATACCGATTGACAAAGGGAATTGCATACGGGATTGATTGAATCCTCGACACCGTGGTTCATCCGATGAGATCATCGTGGAACATGTGGGAGCCAACATGGGTATCCAGATCCCGCTGTTGGTTATTGACCGGAGAGGCGTCTCGGTCATGTCTGCATGTCTCCCGAACCCGTAGGGTCTACACACTTAAGGTTCGGTGACGGTAGGGTTGTAGAGATATATGTATGCGGAAACCCGAAAGTTGTTCGGAGTCCCGGATGAGATCCCGAACGTCACGAGGAGTTCCGGAGTGGTCCGGAGGTGAAGAATTATATATAGGAAGTCCAGTTTCGGCCACCGGGAAAGTTTCGGGGGTCACCGGTATTGTACCGAGACCACCGGAAGGGTCCCGAGGGTCCACCGGGTGGGGCCACCTATCCCGGAGGGCCCCATGGGCTGAAGTGGGAGGGGCACCAGCCCCTGGTGGGCTGGTGCGCCCCCCCTTGGGCCTCCCCTGCGCCTAGGGTTGGAAACCCTAGGGGTGGGGGCGCCCCCCACTTGGCTTGGGGGGGAAGCCACCCCTTGGCCGCCGCCCCCCTTGGAGATCAGATCTCCTAGGGCCGGCGCCCCCAAGGCCCCTATATATAGTGGAGGGGAGGGAGGGCAGCCGCACCACAGCCCCTGGCGCCTCCCTCTCCCTCCCGTGACACCTCTCCCTCTCGCTGAGCTTGGCGAAGCCCTGCCGAGATCCCCGCTACTTCCACCACCACGCCGTCGTGCTGCTGGATCTCCATCAACCTCTCCTCCCCCCTTGCTGGATCAAGAAGGAGGAGACGTCTTCCCAACCGTACGTGTGTTGAACGCGGAGGTGCCGTCCGTTCGGCGCTCGGTCATCGGTGATTTGGATCACGACGAGTACGACTCCATCAACCCCGTTCACTTGAACGCTTCCGCTCGCGATCTACAAGGGTATGTAGATGCACTCTTCTCTCTCGTTGCTATATGACTCCATAGATTGATCTTGGTGATGCGTAGAAATTTTTTAATTTCTGCAACGATCCCCAGCAGTGGCATCATGAGGTAGGTCTATGCGTAGTTTCTATGCACGAGTAGAACACAAACTTGTTGTGGGCGTAGATGTTGTCAATTTTCTTGCCACTACTAGTCTTATCTTGTTCCGGCGGCATCATGGGATGAAGCGGCCCGGACCGACCTTACACGTACGCTTACGTGAGACAGGTTCCACCGACTGACATGCACTAGTTGCATAAGGTGGCTAACGGGTGTCTGTCTCTCCCACTTTAGTCGGAACGGATTCGATGAAAAGGGTCCTTATGAAGGGTAAATAGAAATTGGCATATCACGTTGTGGTTTTGGCGTAGGTAAGAAACGTTCTTGCTAGAAACCTATAGAAGCCACGTAAAAACATGCAACAACAATTAGAGGACGTCTAACTTGTTTTTGCGGCATATGCCTTGTGATGTGATATGGCCAAAAGGATGTGATGAATGATATATGTGATGTATGAGATTGATCATGTTCTTGTAATAGGAATCACGACTTGCATGTCGATGAGTATGACAACCAGCAGGAGCCATAGGAGTTGTCTTTATTTTGTATGACCTGCGTGTCATTGAACAACGCCATGTAAATTACTTTACTTTATTGCTAAACACGTTAGCCATAGAAGTAGAAGTAATCGTTGGCGTGACAACTTCATGAAGACACGATGATGGAGATCATGGTGTCATGCCGGTGACGAAGATGATCATGGCGCCCTGAAGATGGAGATCAAAAGGAGCAAAATGATATTGGCCATATCATGTCACTATTTGATTGCATGTGATGTTTATCATGTTTTACATCTTATTTGCTTAGAACGACGGTAGCTTAAATAAGATGATCCCTCGCAATAATTTCAAGAAAGTGTTCCCCCTAACTGTGCACCGTTGCGAAGGTTCGTTGTTTCGAAGCACCATGTGATGATCGGGTGTGATAGATTCTAACGTTCGAATACAACGGGTGTAAGCCAGATTTACACACGCAATACACTTAGGTTGACTTGACGAGCCTAGCATGTACAGACATGGCGTCGGAACACGGAAGACCGAAAGGTCGAGCATGAGTCGTATAGAAGATACGATCAACATGAAGATGTTCACCGATGTTGACTAGTCCGTCTCACGTGATGATCGGACACGGCCTAGTTGACTCGGATCATGTTTCACTTAGATGACTAGAGGGATGTCTATCTGAGTGGGAGTTCATTGAATAATTTGATTAGATGAACTTAATTATCATGAACTTAGTCTAAAATCTTTACAATATGTCTTGTAGATCAAATGGCCCATGTTGCCCTCAACTTCAACGCGTTCCTAGAGAAAACCAAGCTGAAAGATGATGGCAGCAACTATACGGACTGGGTCCGGAACCTGAGGATCATCCTCATAGCTGCCAAGAAAGATTATGTCCTAGAAGCACCGCTAGGTGAAGCACCCATCCCAGAGAACCAAGACGTTATGAACGCTTGGCAGTCACGTGCTGATGATTACTCCCTCGTTCAGTGCGGCATGCTTTACAGCTTAGAACCGGGGCTCCAAAAGCGTTTTGAGCAACACGGAGCATATGAGATGTTCGAAGAGCTGAAAATGGTTTTCCAAGCTCATGCCCGGGTCGAGAGATATGAAGTCTCTGACAAGTTCTTCAGTTGTAAGATGGAGGAAAACAGTTCTGTCAGTGAGCACATACTCAAAATGTCTGGGTTACACAACCGCTTGACTCAGCTGGGAGTTAATCTCCCGGATGACGCGGTCATTGACAGAATCCTTCATTCGCTTCCACCGAGCTACAAGAGCTTTGTGATGAACTTCAATATGCAGGGGATGGAAAAGACCATTCCTGAGGTATATTCAATGCTGAAATCAGCGGAGGTGGAGATCAAAAAGGAACATCAAGTGTTGATGGTGAATAAAACCACTAAGTTCAAGAAAGGCAAGGGTAAGAAGAACTTCAAGAAGGACGACAAGGGAGTTGCCACGCCCGGTAAGCCAATTGCCGGGAAGAAGCCAAAGAATGGACCCAAGCCTGAGACTGAGTGCTTTTATTGCAAGGGAAGTGGTCACTGGAAGCGGAACTGCCCCAAATACTTAGCGGACAAGAAGGCCGACAACACCAAAGGTATATGTGATATACATGTTATTGATGTGTACCTTACCAGCACTCGTAGTAGCTCCTGGGTATTTGATACCGGTGCGGTTGCTCATATTTGTAACTCAAAGCAGGAGCTGCGGAATAAACGGAGACTGGCAAAGGACGAGGTGACGATGCGCGTCGGGAATGGTTCCAAGGTCGATGTGATCGCCGTCGGCACGCTACCTCTACATTTACCTACGGGATTAGTTTTAAACCTCAATAATTGTTATTTAGTGCCAGCTTTGAGCATGAACATTGTATCTGGATCTCGTTTAATGCGAGATGGCTACTCATTTAAATCCAAGAATAATGGTTGTTCTATTTATATGAGAGATATGTTTTATGGTCATGCCCCGCTGGTCAATGGTTTATTCTTAATGAATCTCGAACGTGATGTTACACATATTCATAGTGTGAATACCAAAAGATGTAAAGTTGATAACGATAGTCCCACATACTTGTGGCACTGCCGCCTTGGTCACATTGGTGTCAAGCGCATGAAGAAGCTCCATGCTGATGGACTTTTAGAGTCTCTCGATTATGAATCATTTGACACATGCGAACCATGCCTCATGGGCAAAATGACCAAGACTCCGTTCTCCGGAACAATGGAGCGAGCAACCAACTTATTAGAAATCATACATACTGATGTGTGCGGTCCAATGAGTGTTGAGGCTCGCGGAGGCTATCGTTATGTTCTCACTCTCACTGATGACTTGAGTAGATATGGGTATGTCTACCTAATGAAACACAAGTCTGAGACCTTTGAAAAGTTCAAGGAATTTCAGAGTGAGGTTGAGAATCAACGTGACAGGAAAATAAAATTCTTACGATCAGATCGTGGAGGGGAATATTTGAGTCACGAATTTGGCACACACTTAAGGAAATGTGGAATAGTTTCACAACTCACGCCGCCTGGAACACCTCAGCGTAATGGTGTGTCCGAACGTCATAATCGCACTCTATTGGATATGGTGCGATCTATGATGTCTCTTACCGATCTACCGCTATCATTCTGGGGCTATGCTTTAGAGACTGCCGCATTCACTTTAAATAGGGCTCCGTCGAAATCCGTTGAGATGACACCGTATGAATTATGGTTTGGGAAGAAACCTAAGCTATCGTTTCTAAAAGTTTGGGGATGCGATGCTTATGTCAAGAAACTTCAACCTGAAAAGCTCGAACCCAAGTCGGAAAAATGCGTCTTCATAGGATACCCCAAGGAAACCATTGGGTATACCTTCTACCTCAGATCCGAAGGCAAGATCTTTGTTGCCAAGAACGGGTCCTTTCTGGAGAAAGAGTTTCTCTCGAAAGAAGTGAGTGGGAGGAAAGTGGAACTTGATGAGGTGATAGTCACCCCTTCCGAACCGGAAAGTAGCACAGCGCGGGAAGATGTTCCTGTGGTGCCTGCACCGACTGGGGAGGAAGTTAATGATGATGATCATGAAGCTTCAGATCAAGTTACTGCTGAACTTCGTAGGTCCACAAGGACACGTTCCGCACCAGAGTGGTACGGCAACCCTGTCATGGAAATCATGTTGTTAGACAACGGTGAACCTTCGAACTATGAAGAAGCGATGGCGGGCCCGGATTCCAACAAATGGCTAGAAGCCATGAAATCCGAGATAGGATCCATGTATGAAAATGAAGTATGGACTTTGACTGGCTTGCCCGATGATCGGCGAGCCATAGAAAATAAATGGATCTTTAAGAAGAAGACAGACGCGGATGGTAATGTGACCATCTATAAGGCTCGACTTGTCGCTAAGGGTTATCGACAAGTTCAAGGGGTTGACTACGATGAGACTTTCTCACCCGTAGCAAAGCTGAAGTCCGTCCGAATCATGTTAGCAATTGCCGCATTCTATGATTATGAGATATGGCAAATGGACGTCAAAACGGCATTCCTTAACGGCTTTCTTAAGGAAGAATTGTATATGATGCAGCCGGAAGGTTTTGTCGATCCTAAGAATGCTAACAAGGTATGCAAGCTCCAGCGCTCCATCTATGGGCTGGTGCAAGCATCTCGGAGTTGGAACATTCGCTTTGATGAGATGATCAAAGCGTTTGGGTTTACACAGGCTTATGGAGAAGCCTGTGTTTACAAGAAAGTGAGTGGGAGCTCTGTAGCATTTCTCTTATTATATGTGGATGACATACTATTGATGGGAAATGATATAGAATTCTTGGACAGTATAAAGGCCTATTTGAATAAGTGTTTTTCAATGAAGGACCTTGGAGAAGCTGCTTATATATTAGGCATCAAGATCTATAGAGATAGATCAAGACGCCTCATTGGTCTTTCACAGAGTACGTACCTTGACAAGATATTGAAGAAGTTCAATATGGATCAGTCCAAGAAGGGGTTCTTGCCTGTATTGCAAGGTGTGCAATTGAGCACGGCTCAATGCCCGACCACGGCAGAAGATAGAGAAAAGATGAGTGTCGTCCCCTATGCCTCAGCCATAGGGTCTATTATGTATGCCATGCTGTGTACCAGACCTGATGTAAACCTTGCCGTAAGTTTGGTAGGAAGGTACCAAAGTAATCCCGGCATGGAACACTAGACAGCGGTCAAGAATATCCTGAAGTACCTGAAGAGGACTAAGGATATGTTTCTCGTTTATGGAGATGACAAAGAGCTCGTCGTAAAGGGTTACGTCGATGCTAGCTTTGACACAGATCTGGATGACTCTAAGTCACAAACCGGATACGTGTATGTTTTGAATGGAGGGGCAGTAAGCTGGTGCAGTTGCAAGCAAAGCGTCGTGGCGGGATCTACATGTGAAGCGGAGTACATGGCGGCCTCAGAGGCAGCACAAGAAGTAATCTGGATGAAGGAGTTCATTACCGACCTAGGGGTGATTCCCAATGAGTCGGGCCCGATGACTCTCTTCTGTGACAACACTGGAGCTATTGCCCTTGCCAAGGAGCCCAGGTTTCACAGGAAGACCAGGCATATCAAGCGTCGCTTCAACTCCATTCGTGAAAGTGTTCAAAATGGAGACATAGATATTTGTAAAGGACATACGGACCTGAATGTAGCAGATCCGTTGACTAAACCTCTCCCTAGAGCAAAACATGATCAACACCAGAACTCTATGGGTGTTCGATTCATCACAATGTAACTAGATTATTGACTCTAGTGCAAGTGGGAGACTGTTGGAAATATGCCCTAGAGGCAATAATAAAATGGTTATTATTATATTTCCTTGTCCATGATAATTGTCTATTGTTCATGCTATAATTGTGTTATCCGGAAATCGTAATACATGTGTGAATACATAGACCACAACATGTCCCTAGTGAGCCTCTAGTTGACTAGCTCGTTGATCAACAGATGGTCATGGTTTCCTGACTATGGACATTGGATGTCATTGATAACGGGATCACATCATTAGGAGAATGATGTGATGGACAAGACCCAATCCTAAGCATAGCACAAAGATCGTGTAGTTCGTTTGCTAGAGCTTTTCCAATGTCAAGTATCATTTCCTTAGACCATGAGATCGTGTAACTCCCGGATGCCGTAGGAGTGCTTTGGGTGTACCAAACGTCACAACGTAACTGGGTGACTATAAAGGTACACTACAGGTATCTCTGAAAGTGTCTGTTGGGTTGACACGGATCGAGACTGGGATTTGTCACTCCGTATGACGGAGAGATGTCTCTGGGCCCACTCGGTAATGCATCATCATAATGAGCTCAATGTGACCAAGTGTTTGGTCACGGGATCATGCATTACGGTATGAGTAAAGTGACTTGCCGGTAACGAGAGTGAACAAGGTATTGGGATACCGACGATCGAATCTCGGGCAAGTAACGTACCGATTGACAAAGGGAATTGTATACGGGATTGATTGAATCCTCGACATCGTGGTTCATCCGATGAGATCATCATGGAACATGTGGGAGCCAACATGGGTATCCAGATCCCGCTGTTGGTTATTGACCGGAGAGTCGTCTCGGTCATGTCTGCATGTCTCCCGAACTCGTAGGGTCTACACACTTAAGGTTCGGTGACGCTAGGGTTGTAGAGATATTAGTATGCGGTAACCCGAAAGTTGTTCGGAGTCCCGGATGAGATCCCGGACGTCACGAGGAGTTCCGGAGTGGTCCGGAGGTGAAGAATTATATATAGGAAGTCCAGTTTCGGCCACCGGGAAAGTTTCGGGGGTCACCGGTATTGTACCGGGACCACCGGAAGGGTCCCGGGGGTCCACCGGGTGGGGCCACCTATCCCGGAGGGCCCCATGGGCTGAAGTGGGAGGAGAACCAGCCCCTGGTGGGCTGGTGCTCCCCTCCTTGGGCCTCCCCTGCGCCTAGGGTTGGAAACCCTAGGGGTGGGGGCGCCCCCCACTTGGCTTGGGGGGGAAGCCACCCCTTGGCCGCCGCCCCCCTTGGAGATCAGATCTCCTAGGGCCAGCGCCCCCCAGGGCCCCTATATATAGTGGAGGGGAGGGAGGGCAGCCACACCACAGCCCTAGCGCCTCCCTCTCCCTCCCGTGACACCTCTCCCTCTCGCTGAGCTTGGCGAAGCCCTGCCGAGATCCCCGCTACTTCCACCACCACGCCGTCGTGCTGCTGGATCTCCATCAACCTCTCCTTCCCCCTTGCTGGATCAAGAAGGAGGAGTCGTCTTCCCAACCGTACGTGTGTTGAACGTGGAGGTGCCGTCCGTTCGGCGCTCGTTCATCGGTGATTTGGATCACGACGAGTACGACTCCATCAACCCCGTTCACTTGAACGCTTCCGCTCGTGATCTACAAGGGTATGTAGATGCACTCTTCTCTCTCGTTGCTAGATGACTCCATAGATTGATCCTGGTGACGCGTAGAAAATTTTTAATTTCTGCAACGATCCCCAGCATAAGGCCCATATGTTTGCCGGGGGTGCCCGGAACCCCTTATGGTGACCCGATAAGTACCCGGTACCCCCGAAACACTTCCGATGTTGGAATACTATCATCCTATATACCAATCTTTACCTGTCGACCATTTAGAGACTCCTCTTCATGTCCGTGATCTCATCTGGGACTCCGAACAACATTCGGTCACCAAATCACAGAACTCATATAATATTATATTGTCATCGAACGTTAAGCGTGCGGACCCTATGGGTTCGAGAACTATGTAGACATGACCGAGACACCTCTCCGATCAATAAACAATAGCGGAACTTGGATGCCCATATCGTCTCCTACATATTCTACGAAGATCTTTAGCGGTCGAACTGTTATGACAACATACGTAATTCCCTTTGTCCATCGGTATGTTACTTGCCTGAGATTCGATCATCGGTATCTTCATACCTAGTTCAATATCGTTACCGGCAAGTCTCTTTTCTCATTCCGTAATACATCACCTCGTGACCAACTCCTTAGTCGTTTTCTTGCAAGCTTATGATGTGTATTACCGAGAGGGCCCAAAGATACCTCTCCGATACTCGGAGTGACAAATCCTAATCTTGATCTATGCCAACTCAACAAACACCTTCGGAGATACCTGTAGAGCATCTTTATAATCACCCAGTTACGTTGTGAAGTTTGATAGCACATAAGGCATTCCTCCGGTATCCTAGAGTTGCATAATCTCATAGTCGAAGGAATATGTATTTGACATGAAGAAAGCAATAGCAATAAAACTGAACGATCATTATGCTAAGCTAATTGATGGGTCTTGTCCATCACATCATTCTCCTAATGATGTGATCCCATTATCAAATGACAACTCATGTCCATGGTTAGGAAACCTTAACCATCTTTTATCAACGAGCTAGTCAAGTAGAGGCTCACTAGGGACATGGTGTTTGTTTATGTATTCACACATGTATTTAGGTTTCCCATCAATACAATTCTAGCATGAATAATAAACCTTTATCATGAATAAGGAAATATAAAATAAGAAATTTATTATTGCCTCTAAGGCATATTTCCTTTAGTCTCCCACTTGCACTAGAGTTAATAATCTAGATTACATTGTAATGAATCTAACACCCATGGAGTCTTGGTGCTGATCTGTTGGGAAACGTAGCATGCAATTTCAAAAAAATTCCTACGCTCACGCAAGATCTATCTAGGAGATGCATAGCAATGAGAGGGGGAGAGTGTGTCTACATGCCCTCGTAGACCGAAAGTGGAAGTGTTTAACAACCCAGTTGATGTAGTCGAACTTCTTCTAGCTCCGACCAATCAAGTACCGAACGTACGGCACCTCCGAGTTCTGCACACGTTCAGTGCGATGACGTCCCTCGCCTTCTTGATCCAGCAAGGTGTCGAGGAAGTAGATGAGTTCCGTCATCACGATGGCATAGTGACGGTGATGGTGAAGTGATTCTCGCAGGGCTTCGCCTAAGTACCGCAAAACTATGACCGGGGGTGTAAAGTGTGGAGGCGGGCGCCGCACAGGGCTAACGATTGTTGTTGTGTGTTCTAGGCGCCCCTCCCAACGTATATATAGGTGGGAGGGGGAGGGGAGCAGCCATGGGGTGCCCCAAGTAGGAGGAATCCTACTTGGGGTCCTCTCCCAATTCGGCCTCCCCTTCCTTATTTTCAGAGGGGGGAAAAGGGAAGAGGAGGGAGAGAAGGAAAACGGGGGGGGGGGGGGAAACCCCCTCTTTCCCTTCTCCACTCGGCCTCCTTCCTTGGGGGGGGGGGGCGCCACCCCTTGTGGGCTGGTGTGCTCCCGTCCTATGGCCCATATATTCCCCCGGGGGGTTTTGGTAACCCCCCCGTACTCCGATAAATACCCGATACAATCCGAAACACTTCCGGTGTCTGAATACTATCATCCTATATATAAATCTTTACCTATCTACTGTTTCAAGACTCCTCGTCATGTCTGTGATCTCATCTGGGACTCCGAACAACATTCGGTCATCAAATCACATAACTCATATAATACTAAATCGTCATCGAACGTTAAGCGTGCGGACCCTATGGGTTCGAGAACTATGTAGACATGACCGAGACACCTCTTCGATCAATAACCAACAGCGGAACCTGGATGCTCATATTGGCTCCTACATATTCTACGGAGATCTTTATCGATCGAACCGTAATGACAACATACGTTATTCCCTTTGTCATCGGTATGTTACTTGCCCGAGATTTGATCGTCGGTATCTTCATACCTAGTTCAATCTCGTTATCGGCAAGTATCTTTACTCGTTCCGTAATACATCTGCCGACAACTAACTCATTAGTCACTTTGCTTGCAAGGCTTCTTATGATGTGTATTACCGAGAGGGCCTAGAGATACCTCTCCGATACTTGGAGTGACAAATCCTAATCTCGACCTATGCCAACCCAACAAACACCTTTGGAGATACCTGTAGAGCATCTTTATAATCACCCAGTCATGTTGTGACGTTTGATAGCACACAAGGTATTCCTCCGGTATTCGGGAGTTGCATAATCTCATAGTCAAAGGAATATGTATATGACATGAAGAAAGCAATAGCAATAAAACTGAACGATCAATATGCTAAGCTAATGGATGGGTCTTGTCCATCACATCATTCTCCTAATGATGTGATCTCGTTCATCAAATGACAACACATGTCTATGGTTAGGAAACTTAACCATCTTTGATTAACGAGCTAGTCTAGTAGAGGCTTACTAGGGACACGGTGTTTTGTCTATGTATCCACACATGTATCAAGTTTCCGGTTAATACAATTCTAGCATGAATAATAAACATTTATCATGAATAAGGAAATATAAAATAACAACTTTATTATTGCCTCTAGGGCATATTTCCTTGAGTCTCCCACTTGCACTAGAGTTAATAATCTAGATTACATTGTAATGATTCTAACACCCATGGAGTCTTGATGTTGATCATGTTTTGCTCGTGGAAGAGGCTTAGTCAATGGGTCTGCCACATTCAGATCTGTTTGGTTTTTGCAAATTTCTATGTCTCCCTCCTTGACTTGATCACAGATGGAGTGGAAGCGTCTCTTGATGTGTTTTTTTGTGAAATCTGGATTCCTTCGCTAAGGCAATTGCTCCAGTATTATCACAAAATATTTTCATTGGACCCGATGCACTAGGTATTACACCTAGATCGAATATGAACTCCTTCATCCAGAGTCCTTCATTTGCTGCTTCCGAAGCAGCTATGTACTCCGCTTCACACGTAGATCCCGCCACGACGCTCTGCTAGGCACTACACCAACTGACAGCCCCACCATTCAAAATAAATACGTATCCGGTTTGTGACTTAGAGTCATCCAGATCAGTGTCAAAGCTAGCATCGACGTAACCATTTAAGACGAGCTCTTTGTCACCTCCATAAACGAGAAACATATCCTTAGTCCTTTTCAGGTACTTCAGGATCACTACTAGGAAAAGGCCTGCTAGTGGCGCACCTGTTTTGCCTACTAATGGCGCACTACAGGTGCGCCACTAGCATCACGCCATTAGAATTTTTTACTAATGGCGCACCACAGGTGCGCCATTAGTATCTGGTATACTAATGGCGCACTGCCTGGTGCGCCATTAGTACATCACACGGTGCGCCATTACTATCTGACTTAGTAATGGCGCACCACATAGAAGTGCGCCATTACTAACATTTTTTTTCAATTTTTTTTCAGAAATATTTTTTTCAAATTTTTTTTCGTTTTTTTCTTAATCTCGGGTCACTATGGCTTAATCTCAGGTCAATATGCTTAATCTCAAGTCAAATCGCACTCCGTGGTCAAACTTCCCGAAAGGTCACCCATCCTCACACTACTCCAGCCCAAGCACGCTTAACTTCAAAGTTCTATCCAACCCCAGCACCGGCTCACTTCACAGGCACTTGTTGATATATCTATCATATCAATCCTCTTAAACCTTGTTGATGTCTAGGACTTTGTTCATGTTCATGTTCATGAGTGTGATGAAATTTTAAAAAAATATTTCAAACTTCCCGGTCATATTACGTATCATATTTTGAAAAAAAAATCAAAAAAAAAGTTTTTTTGAAACCAATTTTTTTTGTTACTAGTGGCGCACCTAGCAAATGTTGCGCCACTAGTAAGTTTGAATTTTTTTCATTTTCCCCCCTCTAGATCTTAAAAGCCCCGTATCTTTCGTTCTGTTAGGTTTTTGGGGATTTTGAAGATGTTGAACCGGGTTCCCCGCATTCAATTCGTACGTAACTTTTCGAGTAGATGATTTTTCATATATAAAACTTTTTAATCCGAGTTCGTATGCAAAAGTTATGCCCATTTTACAAATTCCAGAGAGATTTTGCAAATAAAGTCGAAATTCATATTTGTAAATTTTCCCAACAACTACACCACATATCACATGGGAAACTTATTTTATTTTATTTTTTGACATTTCCATCATTTTCTTTTATTTTTTTAAAATTGAAAAGGCGGTCCAAAGGGGGGGTGCATTCGGTGGAATTTTTGGGCAAAGTTAGTAATAGCGCACCATGGGTGTGGTGCGCCATTACTAGTTTAACTAGTAATGGCGCACCACACCCACGGTGCGCCATTACTAACTTTGAAAATAAAAATAAAAAAAATTGTTAGTAGTGGCGCACCGAGGGTGTGGTGCGCCATTACTAGTTTTGAAAAAAAAATAAAAAAATTTGTTAGTAGTGGCGCACTGAGGGTGTGGTGCGCCATTACTAGTTAAACTAGTAATGGCGCACTATCCCCTGGTGCGCCATTACTAGTTTTGAAAAAAAAATGTTAGTAGTGGCGCACCGTGGATGTGGTGCGCCATTAGTATTTGGACACTAATGGCGTACCAACACATGGTGCGCCATTAGTATATAGTAGTGGCGCACCACATGTGTGGTGCGCCATTAGTGTCCATATTATCTATAGCCCTTTTCCTAGTAGTGGATGTTCTTGACCGTTGTCCAGTGATCCACTCCTGGATTACTTTGGTACCTCCCTGCTAGACTTGTAGCAAGGCACACATCAGGTCTGGTACACAGCATAGCATACATGATAGAACTTATGGCTGAGGCATAGGGAATGACTTTCATTTTCTCTCTATCTTTTGCAGTGGTCGGGCATTGAGTTTGACTCAACTTCACACCTTGTAACACATGCAAGAACCCTTTCTTTGACTGATCCATTTTGAACTTCTTCAAAACTTTATCAAGGTATATGCTTTGTGAAAGTCCTATTAAGCGTCTTGATCTATCTCTATAGATCTTGCTGCCCAATATATAAGCAGCTTCACCAAGGTCTTTCATTGAAAAACTTTTATTCAAGTATCCTTTTATGCTATCCCGAAATTCTACATCATTTCCAATCAACAATATGTCATCCACATATAGTATTAGAAATGCTACAAAGCTCCCACTCACTTTCTTGTAAATACAGGCTTCTCTGAAGTCCGTATAAAGCCATATGCTTTGATCACCTCATCCAAGCATATATTCCAACTCCGAGATGCTTGCATCAGTCCATAGATGGATCGCTGGAGCTTGCACACTTTGTTAGCACCTTTAGGATCGACAAAACCTTCTAGTTGCATCATATACAACTCTTATTTAAGAAATCCATTAAGGAATGCAACTTTGACATCCATTTGCCAGATTTCATAGTCACAAAATGCGGTAATTGCTAACATGATTCAGACAGACTTAAGCATCGCTACGGGTGAGAAAGTCTCATCGTAGTCAACTCCTTGAACTTGTCGAAAACCTTTCGCGACAAGTCGAGCTTTGTAGACAGTAACATTACCATCAGCGTCAGTCTTCTTCTTGAAGATCCATTCATTCTCTATGCATGGCTCGCCGATCATCGGGCAAGTCAACCGAAGTCCATACTTTGTTCTCATACATGGATCCTATCTCACATTTCATGGCCTCAAGACATTTATCGGAATCTGGACTCATCATAGCTTCTTCATAGTTCGTAGGTTCGTCATGGTCTAGTAACATGACTTCCAAAACAGGATCACTGATAACCCACAAGTATAGGGGATCGCAACAGTTTTCGAGGGTAGAGTATTCAACCCAAATTTATTGATTCGACACAAGGGGAGCAAAGAATATTCTCAAGTATTAGCAACTGAGTTGTCAATTCAGCCACACCTGGATAACTTAATATCTGCAGCAAAGTATTTAGTAGCAAAGTAATATGATAGTAGTGGTAACGGTAACAAAAGTAACGGTAGCAAAAGTAATATTTTTGGTGTTTTGTAGTGATTGTAACAGTAGCAACGGACAAGTAAATAAGCGAAGAACAATATATGAAAAGCTCATAGGCATTGGATCAGTGATGGAGAATTATGCCGGATGCGGTTCATCATGTAACAATCATAACATAGGGTGACACAGAACTAGCTCCAATTCATCAATGTAATGTAGGCATGTATTCAGAATATAGTTATACGTGCTTAGGGAAAAGAACTTGCATGACATCTTTTGTCCTACCCTCCCGTGGCAGCGGGGTCCTAATGGAAACTAAGGGATATTAAAGCCTCCTTTTAATAGAGAACCGGAACAAAGCATTAGCACATAGTGAATACATGAACTCCTCAAACTATGGTCATCACCGGGAGTGGTCCCGATTATTGTCACTTCGGGGTTGCCGGATCATAACACATAGTAGGTGACTATAGACTTGCAAGATAGGATCAAGAACTAACATATATTCATGAAAACATAATAGGTTCAGATCTGAAATCATGGCACTCGGGCCCTAGTGACAAGCATTAAGCATAGCAAAGTCGTAGCAACATCAATCTCAGAACATAGTGGATACTAGGGATCAAACCCTAACAAAACTAACTCGATCAAATGATAGATCTCATCCAACCCATCACCGTCCAGCAAGCCTACGATGGAATTACTCACGCACGGCGGTGAGCATCATGAAATTGGTGATGGACGATGGTTGATGATGACGACGGCGATGAATCCCCCTCTCCGGAGCCCCGAACGGACTCCAGATCAGCCCTCCCGAGAGGTTTTAGGGCTTGGCGGCGGCTCCGTATCGTAAAACGCGATGAATTCTTCTCCCTGATTTTTTCTCCCCAAAAGCAAATATATAGAGTTGATGTTGAGGTCGGAGGAGCTCCAGGGGGCCCACGAGGTAGGGGGCGCGCCCTAGGGGGGAGGGCGTGCCCCCACCCTTGTGGACAGGGTGTGGGCCCCCTGGTCTTCATCTTTTGCAAGGATTTTTTATTATTTCCAAATAGACGTTTCGTGGAGTTTCAGGTCATTCCGAGAACTTTTGTTTCTGCACATAAATAACACCATGGAAAGTCTGTTGAAAACAGCGTCAGTCCGGGTTAGTTCCATTCAAATCATGCAAGTTAGAGTCCAAAACAAGGGCAAACGTGTTTGGAAAAGTAGATACGATGGAGACGTATCAACTCCCCCAAGCTTAAACCTTTGCTTGTCCTCAAGCAATTCAGTTGATAAACTGAAAGTGATAAATAAAACTTTTACAAACTCTGTTTGCTCTTGTTGTTGTAAATATGTAAAGCCAGCATTCAAGTTTTCAGCAAAGATTATGACTAACCACATTTGCAATAACTCTTAGGTCTCATGTTTACTCATATCAATAGCATAATCAACTAGCGAGTCATAATAATAAATCTCGGATGACAACACATTCTCAAAACAATCATGATATGATATAAGAAGATGGTATCTCGCTAGCCCTTTCTGAAACCGCAAAACATAAATGCAGAGCACCTTTAAAGATCAAGGACTGACTAGGCATTGTAATTCATGGTAAAAGAGATCCAGTCATAGTCATACCCAATATAAATTAATAGTAATGGATGCAAATGACAGCTGTGCTCTCCAGCTAGTGCTTTTTAATAAGAGGGTGATGACTCAGCATAAAAGTAAATAGATAGGCCCTTCGCAGAGGGAAGGAGGGATTTGTAGAGGTGCCAGAGCTCGGTTTTGAAATAGAGATAAATAATATTTTGAGCGGCATACTTTCATTGTCAACATAACAACCAAGAGATGGCGATATCTTCCATGCTACACACATTATAGGCGGTTCCCAAACAGAATGGTAAAGTTTATACTCCCCCTCCACCAACAAGCATCAATCCATGACTTGCTCAAAACAACGAGTGTCTCCAACTAGCAACAGTCCCAGGGGGAGTTTTGTTTGCAATTATTTCGATTTAGTTTGCATAAAGCATGGGACTGGGCATCCCGGTGACCAGCCATTTTCTCGTGAGTGAGGAGCGGAGTCCTAGTTGATACATGAAAGATAAGGGCAGCCCTCGTTGATACATGAGCTATTCGAGCATACAAAACAGAATGTTTATTGGAAGGTTTAGAGGTTGGCACATACAAATTTACTTGGAACGGAAGGTAGATACCGCATATAGGAAGGTATAGTGGACTCATATGGAATAACTTTGGGGTTTAAGGGATTGGATGCACAAGCAGTATTCCCGCTTAGTACCAGTGAAGGCTGGCAAAAGACTGGGAAGCGACCAACTAGAGAGCGACAACAGTCATGAACATGCATTAAAATTAATAAACATTGGATGCAAGCATGAGTAGGATATAATCCACCATGAACATAAATATCATGAAGGCTATGTTGATTTTGTTTCAACTACATGTGTGAACATGTGCCAAGTCAAGTCACTTAAATCATTCAAAGGAGGATACCACCCCATCATACCACATCACAACCATTTTAATAGCATGTTGGCACGCAAGGTAAACCATTATAACTCATAGCTAATCAAGCATGGCACGAGCAACTATGATCTCTAATTGTCATTGCAAACATGTTTATTCATAATAGGTTGAATCAGGAACGATGAACTAATCATATTTACAAAAACAAGAGAGGTCGAGTTCATACCAGCTTTTCTCATCTCAGTCAGTCCATCATATATCATCAAAATTGCTTTTCACTTGCACGACCGAACGATGTGAATAATAATAAGAGTGCACGTGCATTGGACTAAGCTGGAATTCCCCCAAGCTTATGCTTTTGGCCTAAGTTGGTTCATTGCCACGGATGGCCTGGCGGATACCCGTAGGTGTAGCTGGGGTCGTACTGCGATGCAGCGGTTATCGCCTCCTGAGCTGCAGCGTGGCGGCGAGCTGCCTCCGCCCTCCTCTCGTACTCATCTGCCTCCTCTCTGGTGATAAAATGTCTTCCTTTTGCCTGATAATCAAAGAAGGCAGGAGCAGGAAGAGTAATACGGAAAGCATGACGTCTGTCAAAGATTAAGCGATATCGGAGAGGTGATTCATTCCTCTCGACAAACTGGTGATAGACCATAGAATTGTAGTCTAAATAAGTAGGAGGCAACTCAATGTCATCCTCACGAACGTCCACACCAAGAAAATCAGCTAAGCGGGTTGCGTAAATTCCACCAAAGAAATCTCCATTAAATCTATTATTATGCAACCTACGTGCAACAATGGCTCCCAAATTATAAGATTTGTCTCCTAACACAGCACTCCTAAGAATACTGAGGTCAGGCACACACATATGACATGCTTCATCTTTACCATTTATGCACCTACCTATGAAGAGAGCAAAATAATGTATATCAGGAAAATGAATGCTCCCTATGGTAGCTTGTGCTATATCTCTAGATTCCCCCACGGTTATACCAGCAAGAAAGTTTCTGAATTCATATTTACGGGGTTCACTAACACTACCCCATTGTGGAAGTTTGCAAGCAGAAGTAAAATCCTCTAAGTCATGGTATAAGATTTTTCATAAAGATCAAACAGGACAGTTGGAGAATTACGTGAAGATGAAAATTCAAACCTCCTCACAAATGAACTAGTGAGATGATGGTATTGGCTGCACTTCTCTGCCTCAAAGCTCACAAGATCAGCGTTACGCAAATATGCGTTATATTCTTCCTTGATTCCCTCTCGATCCATAAAATTTTCTGAAGGCCATTCGTAGGGCCGCACAGGAGTGTCCCTTGGTGGCTCCTCGTCAGCATCACACATTGCAAGCCTGGGTCCTTGCTTCCTTGAAGAACCACCTTGGAACATTTTCCTAAGCATATTTCTTCCTCTGAAAAATTTCTGAAATTTTTAGTAACTTCAAACAAAAGTGAACCAACCTTAATAGAATTGATAGCAACTAGTCCTACAAGTGTCTGGAGATTATATCAAGCATTAGAACTAATTGGAACCATATAAATTTGACATGCAAGCTCAAGAACAAGGTCACCTAGGCAGCACAAATTTGCAATGAATAAAGCACTAGAGCAAAAACTAATTGGACCAATGGAGGAGTCACATACCAAGGAACAATCTCCGCAAGCAGTTTTGTGAGAGGTGCTTTGAGGAACGAGATCGAAAATCGCAGCAAAATGGGCTAGAACTCGTGCTTGAGCTGGATATTGGTGTTTGTGGGAGGAAGAAGGAGTGTATGGGTGCAGGAATAAGTGGAGGAGGGCCACCATGGGCCCACGAGGCAGGGGGCGCGCCCTGGGGGGTAGGGTGCGCCCTCCACCCTCGTGGCCAGGTGCTTACCCCTCCTGCTGTGTTCTCAGTGCCAGAAATTCTCAAATATTCTAGAAAAAATCATATTCCATTTTCAGGGCATTTGGAGAACTTCTATTTTCGGGGTATTTTTATATTGCACGGATAAATCAGAAAACAGACAGAAAAATACTATTTTTACTTTATTTCAACTAAATAACAGAAAGTAGAAAGAGGGTACAGAAGGTTGTGCCATCTAGTTTCATCCATCTCATGCTCATCAAAAGGAATCCACTAACAAGGTTGATCAAGTCTTGTTAACAAACTCATTCCGAATAATCATGGAACTAGAGAAATTTCGAATAACACTATGTTACCTCAACGGGGATATGCACATCCCCAATAATAAGAATATCATATTTCTTCTTGACAGTAGGAAGAGGAAATTCAAAACCTCCAAATATAATCGATGGAATTTTTCCAATAGAGTTGATACTATGAACTTGAGGTTGTTTCCTCGGAAAGTGTATCGTATGCTCATTACCATTAACATGAAAAGTGGCATTGCCTTTGTTGCAATCAATAACAGCCCCTGCAGTATTCAAAAAAGGTCTTCCAAGAATAATAGACATGCTATCGTCCTCGGGAATATCAAGAACAACAAAGTCTATTAAAATAGTAACGTTTGCAACCACAACAGGAACATCCTCACAAATACCGATAGGTATAGCAGTAGATTTATCAGCCATTTGCAAAGATATTTCAGTAGGTGTCAACTTATTCAAGTCAAGTCTACGATATAAAGAGAGAGTCATAACACTAACACCGGCTCCAAGATCACATAAAGCAGTTTTAACATAATTTCTTTTAATGGAGCATGGTATAGTAGGTACTCCTGGATCTCCAAGTTTCTTTGGTATTCCACCCTTAAAAGTATAATTAGCAAGCATGGTGGAAATCTCAGCTTCCGGTATCTTTCTTTTATTAGTGACAATTTCTTTCATATACTTAGCATAAGGAATCATTTTGAGCATATCAATTAATCGCATACGCAAAAAGATAGGTCTAATCATTTCAGCAAAGCGCTCAAAATCCTCATCATCCTTTTTCGTGGATGGTTTGGGAGGAAAAGGCATGGGTTTCTGAACCCATGGTTCTCTTTCTTTACCATGTTTCCTAGCAACAAAGTCTCTCTTATCATAACGTTGATTCTTTGATTGTGGGTTATCAAGATCAACAACAGGTTCAATTTCTACATCATTATCATTACTAGGTTGAGCATCATCATGAACATCATCATTAACATTTTCACTAGGTTCATGTTCATTACCAGATTGTGTTTCAGCATCAGAAATAGAGATATCATTTGGATTCTCAGGTGGTTCAGCAATAGGTTCACTATAAGCATGCAAAGTCCTATCATTTTTCTTTTTCTTCTTTTTAGAAGAACTAGGTGCATCAATATTATTTCTCTGAGAATCTTGCTCAATTCTCTTAGGGTGGCCTTCAGGATACAAAGGTTCCCAAGTCATCTTACCAGTTCTAGTAGCCACTCTAACAGCATAATCATTTTTCTTACTATTCATTTCATTGAGCAAATCATTTTGAGCTTTAAGCACTTGTTCTACTTGAGTGGTAACCATAGAAGCATGTTTAGTAATGAGTTTAAGTTCACCTCTAACATCAGCCATGTAATTACCCAAGTGTTCAATCATATAAGCATTTTGTTTTAATTGTCTACCAAAATAAGCATTGAAATCTTCTTGCATAACCATAAAGTTATCAAACTCATCCAAGCATTGGCTAGCAATTTTAGTAGGAGGGATTTTAGCTCTACCATATCTATAGAGAGAATTTACCTTTACTACCTGTGTCAGATTATTAAGACCATGAGGTTCTTCAATAGGTAATGGATTAAGATCATATGTTTCTTCAACAGGCAGTAGATTAAGACCATGTATTTCTTCAATAGGAGGTAATTTCTTAACATCTTTAGCTTTAATACCTTTTTCTTTCATAGATTTCTTTGCCTCTTGCATATCTTCAGGACTGAGAAATAGAACACCTCTCTTCTTCGGAGTTGGTTTAGGAATAGGCTCAGGAACTGGCTCAGGAGCTAGCTCAGGAAGTGTCCAATTATTTTCATTTGTCAACATATTATTCAATTGGATTTCAGCTTCATCCGGTGTTCTTTCCCTGAATACAGAACCAGCACAACTATCCAGGTAATCTCTGGAAGCATCGGTTAGTCCATTATAAAAGATATCAAGTATTTCATTTTTCTTGAGAGCATGATCAGGCAAAGCATTAAGTAACTCGAGAAGCCTCCCCCAAGCTTGTGGGAGACTCTCTTCTTCAATTTGCACAAAGTTGTATATTTCCCTCAAAGCAGCTTGTTTCTTATGAGCAGGGAAATATTTAGCAGAGAAGTAATAAATCATATCCTAGGGACTACGCACACAACCAAGATCAAGGGAATTAAACCATATCTTAGCATCACCCTTTAATGAGAACGGGAATATTTTAAGGATATAAAAGTAGCGAGATCTCTCATCATTAGTGAACAGGGTAGCTATATCATTTAATTTAGTAAGATGTGCCACAACAGTTTCAGATTCATAGCCATGAAAAGGATCAGATTCAACCAAAGTAATTATATCAGGATCAACAGAGAATTCATAATCCTTATCGGTAACATAGATAGGTGAAGTTGCAAAAGCAGGGTCAGGTCTCATTCTATCATTAAGAGATTGCTGATTCCATTTAGCTAATAATCTCTTGAGCTCATATCTATCTTTGCAAGCTAAAATAGCTAAAGAAGCTTCTTTATCAAAAACATAACCCTCAGGAATAACAGGCAAGTTTTCATCATCACTTTCATCAATATAACCAGTTTCAATAATTTCTTTCTCTCTAGCCCTAGCAATTTGTTCATCAAGAAATTCACCAAGGGGTATAGTAGTATCAAGCATAGAAGTAGTTTCATCATAAGTATCATGCATAGCAGACGTGACATCATCAATAACATGCGACATATCAGAACGAATAGCAGAAGCAGGTTTAGGTGTTGCAAGCTTACTCAAAACAGAAGGTGAATCAAGTGCAGAGCAAGATGGCAGTTCCTTACCTCCCCTCGTAGTTGAGGGATAAATTGTTGTCTTAGCGTCTTTCAAGTTCTTCATAGTGACCAGCAGATATAAATCCCAAGTGACTCAAAGAATAGAGCTATGCTCCCCGGCAACGGCGCCAGAAAATAGTCTTGATAACCCACAAGTATAGGGGATCGCAACAGTTTTCGAGGGTAGAGTATTCAACCCAAATTTATTGATTCGACACAAGGGGAGCCAAAGAATATTCTCAAGTATTAGCAACTAAGTTGTCAATTCAGCCACACCTGGATAACTTAATATCTGCAGCAAAGTATTTAGTAGCAAAGTAATATGATAGTAGTGGTAACGGTAACAAAAGTACCGGTAGCAAAAGTAATATTTTTGGTGTTTTGTAGTGATTGTAACAGTAGCAACGGAAAAGTAAATAAGCGAAGAACAATATATGAAAAGCTCGTAGGCATTGGATCGGTGATGGAGAATTATGCCGGATGCGGTTCATCATGTAACAATCATAACATAGGGTGACACAGAACTAGCTCCAATTCATCAATGTAATGTAGGCATGTATTCAGAATATAGTCATACGTGCTTATGGAAAAGAACTTGCATGCCATCTTTTGTCCTACCCTCCCGTGGCAGCAGGGTCCTACTGGAAACTAAGGGATATTAAGGCCTCCTTTTAATAGAGAACCGGAACAAAGCATTAGCACATAGTGAATACATGAACTCCTCAAACTATGGTCATCACCAGGAGTGGTCCCGATTATTGTCACTTCGGGGTTGCCGGATCGTAACACATAGTAGGTGACTATAGACTTGCAAGATAGGATCAAGAACTCACATATATTCATGAAAACATAATAGGTTCAGATCTGAAATCATGGCACTCGGGCCCTAGTGACAAGCATTAAGCATAGCAAAGTCGTAGCAACATCAATCTCAGAACATAGTGGATACTAGGGATCAAACCCTAACAAAACTAACTCGATTACATGATAGATCTCATCCAACCCATCACCATCCAGCAAGCCTACGATGGAATTACTCACGCACGGCGGTGAGCATCATGAAATTGGTGATGGAGGATGGTTGATGATGACGACGGCGATGAATCCCCCTCTCCGGAGCCCCGAATGGACTCCAGATCAGCCCTCATGAGAGGTTTTAGGGCTTGGCGGCGGCTCCATATTGTAAAACGCGATGAATTCTTCTCCCTGATTTTTTTCTCCCCGAAAACAAATATATAGAGTTGGAGTTGAGGTCGGAGGAGCTCCAGGGGGTCACGAGGTAGGGGGGCGCGCCCTAGGGGGGAGTGCGCGCCCCCACCCTCGTCGACAGGGTGTGGGCCCCCTGGTCTTCATCTTTTGCAAGGATTTTTTATTATTTCCAAATAGATGTTCTGTGGAGTTTCAGGTCATTCCGAGAACTTTTGTTTCTGCACATAAACAACACCATGGAAAGTCTGCTGAAAACAGCGTCAGTCCGGGTTAGTTCCATTCAAATCATGCAAGTTAGAGTCCAAAACAAGGGCAAAAGTGTTTGGAAAAGTAGATACGACGGAGACGTATCAACTCCCCCAAGCTTAAACCTTTGCTTGTCCTCAAGCAATTCAGTTGATAAACTGAAAGTGATAAAGAAAAACTTTTACAAACTCTGTTTGCTCTTGTTGTTGTAATATGTAAAGCCAGCATTCAAGTTTTCAGCAAAGATTATGACTAACCACATTTGCAATAACTCTTAGGTCTCATGTTTACTCATATCAATAGCATAATCAACTAGCGAGTCATAATAATCAATCTCGGATGACAACACTTTCTCAAAACAATCATGATATGATATAACAAGATGGTATCTCGCTAGCCCTTTCTGAGACCACAAAACATAAATGCAGAGCACCTTTAAAGATCAAGGACTGACTAGACATTGTAATTCATGGTAAAAGAGATCCAGTCATAGTCATACCCAATATAAATTAATAGTAATGGATGCAAATGACAGCTGTGCTCTCCAGCTAGTGCTTTTTAATAAGAGGGTGATGACTCAGCATAAAAGTAAATAGATAGGCCCTTCGCAGAGGGAAGGAGGGATTTGTAGAGGTGCCAGAGCTCGGTTTTGAAATAGAGATAAATAATATTTTGAGCGGCATACTTTCATTGTCAACATAACAACCAAGAGATGGAGATATCTTCCATGCTACACACATTATAGGCGGTTCCCAAACAGAATGGTAAAGTTTATACTCCCCCTCCACCAACAAGCATCAATCCATGACTTGCTCGAAACAACGAGTGTCTCCAACTAGCAACAGTCCCAGGGGGAGTTTTGTTTGCAATTATTTCGATTTAGTTTGCATAAAGCATGGGACTGGGCATCCCGGTGACCAGCCATTTTCTCGTGTGTGAGGAGCGGAGTCCACTCCTTTTGAGAATAACCCGCCTAACATGGAAGATAAGGGCAGCCCTCGTTGATACATGAGCTATTCGAGCATACAAAACAGAATGTTTATTGGAAGGTTTAGAGTTTGGCACATACAAATTTACTTGGAACGGCAGGTAGATACCGCATATAGGAAGGTATAGTGGACTCATATGGAATAACTTTGGGGTTTAAGGGATTGGATGCACAAGTAGTATTCCCGCTTAGTACCAGTGAAGGCTAGCAAAAGACTGGGAAGCGACCAACTAGAGAGCGACAACAGTCATGAACATGCATTAAAATTAATAAACGTTGGATGCAAGCATGAGTAGGATATAATCCACCATGAACATAAATATCATGAAGGCTATGTTGATTTTGTTTCAACTACATGTGTGAACATGTGCCAAGTCAAGTCACTTAAATCATTCAAAGGAGGATACCACCCCATCATACCACACCACAACCATTTTAATAGCATGTTGGCACGCAAGGTAAACCATTATAACTCATAGCTAATCAAGCATGGCACGAGCAACTATGATCTCTAATTGTCATTGCAAACATGTTTATTCATAATAGGTTGAATCAGGAACGATGAACTAACCATATTTACAAAAACAAGAGAGGTCGAGTTCATACCAGCTTTTCTCATCTCAGTCAGTCCATCATATATCATCAAAATTGCTTTTCACTTGCACGACCGAACGATGTGAATAATAATAAGAGTGCACGTGCATTGGACTAAGCTGGAATTCCCCCAAGCTTATGCTTTTGGCCTAAGTTGGTTCATTGCCACGGATGGCCTGGCGGATACCCGTAGGTGTAGCTGGGGTCGTACTGCGATGCAGCGGTTATCGCCTCCTGAGCTGCAGCATGGCGGCGAGCTGCCTCCGCCCTCCTCTCGTACTCATCTGCCTCCTCTCTGGTGATAAAATGTCTTCCTTTTGCCTGATAATCAAAGAAGGCAGGAGCAGGAAGAGTAATACGGAAAGCATGACGTCTGTCAAAGATTAAGCGATATCGGAGAGGTGATTCATTCCTCTCGACAAACTGGTGATAGACCATAGAATTGTAGTCTAAATAAGTAGGAGGCAACTCAATGTCATCCTCACGAACGTCCACACCAAGAAAATCAGCTAAGCGGGTTGCATAAATTCCACCAAAGAAATCTCCATTAAATCTATTATTATGCAACCTATGTGCAACAATGGCTCCCAAATTATAAGATTTGTCTCCTAACACAGCACTCCTAAGAATACCGAGGTCAGGCACACACATATGACATGCTTCATCTTTACCATTTATGCACCTACCTATGAAGAGAGCAAAATAATGTATAGCAGGAAAATGAATGCTCCCTATGGTAGCTTGTGCTATATCTCTAGATTCCCCCACGGTTATACCAGCAAGAAAGTTTCTAAATTCATATTTACGGGGTTCACTAACACTACCCCATTGTGGAAGTTTGCAAGCAGAAGTAAAATCCTCTAAGTCCATGGTATAAGATTTTTCATAAAGATCAAACAGGACAGTTGGAGAATTACGTGAAGATGAAAATTCAAACCTCCTCACAAATGAACTAGTGAGATGATGGTATTGGCTGCACTTCTCTGCCTCAAAGCTCACAATATCAGCGTTAGGCAAATATGCGTTATATTCTTCCTTGATTCCCGCTCGATCCATAAAATTTTCTGAAGGCCATTCGCAGGGCCGCACAGGAGCGTCCCTTGGTGGCTCCTCGTCAGCATCACACATTGCAAGCCTGGGTCCTTGCTTCCTTGAATAACCACCTTGGAACATTTTCCTAAGCATATTTCTTCCTCTGAAAAATTTCTGAAATTTTTAGTAACTTCAAACAAAAGTGAACCAACCTTAATAGAATTGATAGCAACTAGTCCTACAAGTGTCTGGAGATTATATCAAGCATTAGAACTAATTGGAACCATATAAATTTGACATGCAAGCTCAAGAACAAGGTCACCTAGGCAGCACAAATTTGCAATGAATAAAGCACTAGAGCAAAAACTAATTGGACCAATGGAGGAGTCACATACCAAGGAACAATCTCCGCAAGCAGTTTTGTGAGAGGTGCTTTGGGGAAGGAGATCGAAAATCGCAGCAAAATGGGCTAGAACTCGTGCTTGAGCTGGATATTGGTGTTTGTGGGAGGAAGAAGGAGTGTATGGGTGCAGGAATAAGTGGAGGAGGGCCACCGTGGGCCCACGAGGCAGGGGGCACGCCCTGCGGGGTAGGGCGCGCCCTCCACCCTCAAGGCCAGGTGCTTACCCCTCCTGCTGTGTTCTCAGTGCCAGAAATTCTCAAATATTCTAGAAAAAATCATATTCCATTTTCAGGGCATTTGGAGAACTTTTATTTTCGGGGTATTTTTATATTGCACGGATAAATCAGAAAACAGACAGAAAAATACTATTTTTACTTTATTTCAACTAAATAACAGAAAGTAGAAAGAGGGTACAGAAGGTTGTGCCATCTAGTTTCATCCATCTCATGCTCATCAAAAGGAATCCACTAACAAGGTTGATCAAGTCTTGTTAACAAACTCATTCCGAATAATCATGGAGCCGGAGAAATTTCGAATAACACTATGTTACCTCAACGGGGATATGCACATCCCCAATAATAAGAATATCATATTTCTTGTTGACAGTAGTAAGAGGAAATTCAAAACCTCCAAATATAATCGATGGAATTTTTCCAATAGAGTTGATACTATGAACTTGAGGTTGTTTCCTCGAAAAGTGTATCATATGCTCATTACCATTAACATGAAAAGTGGCACTGCCTTTGTTGCAATCAATAACAGCCCCTGCAGTATTCAAAAAAGGTCTTCCAAGAATAATAGACATGCTATCGTCCTCGGGAATATCAAGAATAACAAAGTCCATTAAAATAGTAACGTTTGCAACCACAACAGGAACATCCTCACAAATACCGATAGGTATAGCAGTAGATTTATCAGCCATTTGCAAAGATATTTCAGTAGGTGTCAACTTATTCAAGTCAAGTCTACGATATAAAGAGAGAGGCATAACACTAACACCGGCTGCAAGATCACATAAAGCAGTTTTAATATAATTTCTTTTAATGGAGCATGATATAGTAGGTACTCCTGGATCTCCAAGTTTCTTTGGTATTCCACCCTTAAAAGTATAATTAGCAAGCATGGTGGAAATCTCAGCTTCCGGTATCTTTCTTTTATTAGTGACAATTTCTTTCATATACTTAGCATAAGGAATCATTTTGAGCATATCAGTTAATCGCATACGCAAAAAGATAGGTCTAATCATTTCAGCAAAGCGCTCAAAATCCTCATCATCCTTTTTCTTGGATGGTTTGGGAGGAAAAGGCATGGGTTTCTGAACCCATGGTTCTCTTTCTGTAACATCCCAAATTTTCAATTTGGAATGTTTTACAACTATTAGTTAAGCATCTATGCATTTTGTTTGAATTGTGTGGCATTTGGAAATTTTCAGAGGCATTTGAGTTTTATTTGAATTTAAATTCAACTTGGCATTCGAAATTTGTTTCAAATATCCCTGACAAATACTTGTTTAAAAGTATGAGAGGAGCTAACATGACACTCCAAAAAAATGTCAGAAGAAAATATTGCCAAAAGGTTTGAATTCAAAATTTGAATTTTATTTGGAATTTCCAAAGAAAAATGTTTTCATAAAGTTTCTTTTTCGCCTCTGAAAAATAGTTCACCTTATAGGTTTTATTTTTTCTGATTTTATTGATATATATGTCCTATACAAAAGTATTTTTCTCTCTCTGTCTTTTTCCTGACTTTATTTAAAAAAACAACCTTAGCGGGCGGCCAGGCTAGCAGGCCCAGCCACCACCCGAGCCGCGGGCCAGTAGGTCGCCAGGCGAGGCGAGCGCTCGATCCCCACGCTCCCTTCGCTCGATCCCCTCACGTAACTCCCCCTCCCCACGTAATCCCCTCTCTCATTTTTTTCTTTTTCCTCTGATCGCTGGACCCCACAGCATCATCTCCTTCGTCCCGATACTCCCGTGCCCGTATCTCGCTCCGTTCGACGCCGGTCGCGTCCGCCCCTCTCCAAAACCCTAGCTAAAGCCTTCCCCTCGCCCAAGTAACACGTCCTATAAGTAGCCCTACCCGTCCTCTCGCGATCCCCTTCAAAAACCCTCTCTAAAACCCTCCACAGCCGCCGCCATCTCCATCTCGATCTCGTTCTGTTCGCCGCCGTTCATCGCCGCACCCGACGCCGGTGAGCACCCCTTCGACCCCTCCTTCCATCCACGCACTGCCGTCGCCCAGGCGCACTCACTTGACATGTTTTTTTCCCTCTCTTGTCAACTACTGGGGGCAAACCGAGCTCGTATGTCGACCACCGGAGCTACAGAGCGCCCACCGCTGTCACCATCGCCCTCCTCGTTTCTGTCATCGCCAAGCGCGAGCTCCACCACCCCCGCGACGCCCTCGCTTCACCGCATCCGTTCGGCCACTCCAACGACGCCCGCGACCGCCGGAATCGCCGCCCCGTTCGACGCCGACCGCCGCTCCGTCGCCTGTGTACGTCGTCAACGTCGCTGTAAGCGAGCGCTCCTCTATTTTTTTCTTTTAGATCGAACCATTAGATCGGTTTAGTAACTCGTTTTTTTATTGGTTTTAGTGTATGATTTTTTTAGGTTTAGATTTAAACCGGTCCACTGGTTTCTTTTAGTTATACACTGTACGCGTATGTTAGTTAACGACCGGGCGCGGTATAGTTTCAGATCTCACCACCCCGAGCCCAATAGTGCCCATTAGTTTTTTTTTCTGTTATTTACGTTCTGTTTTAAAAACAGAAAAGTTCCAATCTTGTAAAATCTGTTTCTCTTAGGTTTTTTAATATTTTTAGTTGATTCTTTTTTTGTTAGTTTGCAAATTTTTTGTAGTTTCTGTAGAAAATATGTTTAGTCATGTTTAAATTATTAGAAATAGTTTTATATTAGATTTAGACAGATTAGTTTTTCTGCCATAAATTGAGTTAGGATTATTATTTTTTAGTGATTCTTTTTGCTACTGCTTAGTTTTGACCATGCCTAGCAGTAGGAACTTGTTTGGGTATTTTAGATTTAATAAACAATTAGTTTTATGTCGAAATCAAGTTTTTCTTGTTTATTTAGCTAGCTACTGTTTTCCTACTGTTCTAGTTAGTAAATAATTTTATTTTTATTATGTTATAGTTTATTTTAGATTAGTTTCTGTAGCTACAGAGGAGGAACTTTTATTTACGGTAGAATAATTTTTTTATTTTATTTCCTTTGCTAGGATTGTTTTAGGCATAATAGGAGTTCTATAATAGCTTTTGATGTGATTCTTTTTGCTACTAGTTTGTATGATGTTTTCCCTTCTGTTAGTTAGCAAAACCAATGCTTAGGTTCTGTTAAGAAAAGTTTTAGTTGTGTAAAACTATTTCTTAGTTGTTGCTTGATATGATGAAAACCTTGATTTGCTTTCTCCGAGTTTTTCTTTGGTTTTGGTTTGAGTGCTTGGGTGTTTTACTTCAACTTGTTGTTATGTTATATTGTGCTATACTTATTTGTGCTATTGTTTGACTCGGTAGAATTCCCGGAGTGCGAAGCCTGCTATTACGAGTCGCTAGCTTTCGAAGACCGTCAACCAGGCAAGTCATTTGATCATGTTTTTACAATACCTATGATTTTATTGCATTAGAATTATACCTCCCGACCATGCATGCAGTAGGAGAATTTTGTTAAGTTATGTTCTTGAGTAGTATCATGAGGTAGGATGAACCCTTCTCCCTTGTTACCGATGCCCGGGACGATGTAGTTGATTGCTATGCTTTAGTAGACGGGGTTGGTTGAGTGATTCATAAGGGAGATGCGAGAGTCAAGATGATGACAACCCCATGACTTCAAGCTCAAGATGGACTTCAAAATTTACTACTGGGTGGAGGACGGTTGACGGGCACCCTGGAGAAACCAGCGGATGGCCGGGATGCATGGAGAAGCGCCATGACATCTTGCGGAAAGCTTCACCCAGCCACGAAGAGATGGATGGATACCCCATTGACCGGAAGCTTACCTGTGCAGCCGCAAGCCATTATGGGCTCTGGCTTGGTCGACCTTAGGCATGACTCTGGACGGACGGTGCTAGCAGATGTAGAAGAACGGTAGGACATGGATGGGCACTGGCAGTGGCCCAGAGAAACTCTTCGGAAGACCCTGTTTCGTTCGTCCCGTCTTCAAACACCAGGCAGCGTGAAGACTTAAAGGAGGGAACGATTCTTGCGGGTAAAGTGCGCAAACCTCTGCAGAGTGAAGACCTAATCGATTAGCCGTGTCCTTGGTTGCGGACAAATGAGCCTCTGGGATTGGAGTATTTCGGAAATCTCAACACCGAACTTAATAAATAAATTGAGGGGTTATTTAATATTTGGGAATGAGACATTGGTTGGCGGAACCATCTCAATAACTACCATCATTTTGTAGTAATTGCAAACAAGTCCTTGTTGTAGGGAAAAACCGGCTTTTTCGCAAAACAATGAAACTTAGAGCCCCACAGCCAAATTGCATATAGTATTAGTAATTTTATTGTTGTTCTCTCTTCATGACTTGTAGGCATATTCAAAATGCTGACCTACACGGCTGCAACGTCTTATGTTGCAGAGGAATTTTCCGATCAGGAGTGAGGCTATGATCCACGCTTGGCGATTGCCCTATGGAGTCGGATGGACTCGCTATTCGTCTATGCTTCCGCAGCTTTATTTAGTTTATTTCTCATGAGTTGGCCTTCGACCGAATTTATTATGATGTAATAAAGAATCGATATGAGAATCGTGTAATAAATTCAGGTGTGATTGAACTTTGAATCTTTGCATCAATGTGCTGTGTGTGCCAGCATGATCTTGGGATGGTACAGCTACACAGAGACTTGACCGATTTCGGGTCGGATCGCTACAGAGATGGTATTCAGAGCACACGCTGACCGTAGGACGTAACCCCTAGGATCGGAAAGCCATAGGAAGAGACTATTTTATTTTATGTCCTTATCATTCCATAATTCTCCCCTGTTCATTTCTGACTTCTCTCCGATTTTCTACATTCTAGATTGCCGCCGAGTTCACCCCAGTTCTGCTACCGGAGTTTTGCCAGCCAGATGAGACGATGCTTCTCGGCAAGAAGCTGGTTCAGATCATGAAGAAGCTGAAGATTGCTCTGCCCTCAATCACCGGGAAGCCTACCAATGCACTTCCGGCGGATACCCGCTACAGGATTAAGGTGCACATTCCAGGGAGGACCTTCGGAGGACATTCAGAGCCCATTGACTTTGAGTTTACGGAAGAGACATGGCGATTTATCATGCACTTGGACATCTCCGAGAAGAGTACAGGGCCGAGCTCGGCCCATCAGACCTCGCCATGATTTCTCGCAGAGCTAGGAATGGAGATATCATCCGTACCGTAGAGGACGACTCCATTCTTTCATATGTCCAAGACTTGGAGAGTCTCATCAGGAACCGGGAAATCCAGACGCGCCGAACTCGAAGGTACACAGGAGGTTGTTGTTCCGTGAACTGGAACTGGAGGAGAAAGCACGCGCGGACTTCCTTGAACATGAAGAAGAAGTCAAGGATTTTATGGATAGAATCGAGGACCGGGATAAATATATTGCCACACTGGAGGAGAAGATGGACCTGGGAGAAGACCTTTTTCCGAGTGGAGATGATGGACCCCTCGTGAGCAATGACCAGGATTATGAAGAGAGCTCCACCGAAGGAAGCCACAAGCGGAGACGCCGCACCAGAGGACGACGCACCAGAGGACGCCGCACCGGAGGACGCAAGAATAATTGATGTAGACATTTAGTCGACCGCCATGTTATTTTATTTTATTTTCGTCGATCAGTTAGGCCGTTATTTTCGATTAGTCGCGAGATTTTGTAATCCGAGATGGAACCTTGTTTGAGATGAATGAATAAATGATTGGTGTGATTATGATTGTGCATTCATATGGGTAGTGCTATTTTCTCATTAGACCCTTGTTCTATTCTAATTTCTCATCCACTCCAAAACACCAGATGCCTCTGAGACGTGACCCCGGTTTCAACTTTCCGCCGGAGCTCACCCAGCTGATCCAGCAGCAGAATGCCCTGATGCAGATGCTCATCCAGAACCAGAACAACAACAACAACAATCCACCGCCACCACCCCCTGTTGACAACTTGACCCGCTTCCTAAGGCTGAATCCGCCAGTGTTCTCTAGCAGCACTGAGCCGATTGTGGCCGATGATTGGCTTCGCAAGGTCGGAAGGGAGTTAGCCACTGCTGGATGCACAGATGCAGAGAAGGTGCGTTTTGCCGCACAACAGCTTGATGGACCTGCAACTTCTTGGTGGGAGAACTACACCGCCACTTATCCGGCCGCCACCGTGACATGGGCTAAGTTCCAGCAGGCCTTCCGCACCGCTCATGTCTCAGCTGGAGCCATGAGTCTGAAGAAGCGTGAGTTCCGCAACTTACGCCAGGGGAACCGTACTGTGGGGCAGTACGTGGATGAGTTCAGCAAATTATCTCGCTATGCCCCTGATGATGTGGCCACAGATGCCGCAAAGCAAGAGAAGTTTCTCGAGGGACTCAATGATGAGCTAGGAATGCAGCTAATGGTGGCTACCTTCAACAACTACCAGGAGCTGGTAGACAAGGCCAGCATACTTGAAGGCAAGGAGCAGCAGATTGATAGCCGCAAGCAGAAATATGGCCAGGGAAAGTACAACTCCGGAGCTCAGCAAAAGCCCCGCTATGCCCCATACTCGGGAGGACATACCCATCACACCCATGGAGGACATAACCATGGAGGGAATGGGAACAATCGCAACCACGACAACAACTCCAAGTCAGGCAATGGAGGCAATGGCAACCAGCACTGTCCTGCTCTGTCTTAGAAGGATCTGAGTGATATCACCTGTTTCAAGTGCCAGAAGACAGGACACTATGCCACCGATTGTCCGGAGGCCAAGCAGAGGAATGGAAACGGCAACGGCAATGGAAGCTCAGCAAAGAAGCCCAACCCTTTTCCTCATGCTTAGGTGAATCACCTTGACGTGGAGGACGTCTATGATCAGCCAGACACTGTGGTTGGTAAGTTTTTATTAAATTCACATCCAGTATTGGTACTCTTTGATTCCGGTGCAACGCATTCATTCATATCAAGGGTAGTTGTGGAAAAGTACGGGTTTCCCACTAGAACCCTTAGAACCCCTCTTCAGGTCACTTCCCCAGGAGGAGAGATGACGGCAGGCTTAGGCTGTCATTCGACCCTCAGCATTGGAAATCATGATTTTCCCGCAGACCTCATAGTATTGGAATCCCAGGGATTGGACGTAATCCTAGGCATGGATTGGTTGACCAAGTTTGAAGGAAACATCGACTGTGCCCGCAAGACGATTTTGCTCACCACCCCGGAGCAGAAGAGGATCAAGTATGTATCCAGACGCACACGATGAAGAATCGGGTGAATTCCCTCATGGGAGTTGTTCAAGAGGAAGTGCCCGTAGTGCAAGATTTTCCCGATGTGTTTCCAGAGGAATTACCAGGAATGCCACCGGACAGAGACATTGAGTTTTTGATTGAGTTATTGCCCGGCACAGCCCCAATATCCAAGAGACCCTATCGGATGCCCCCGAATGATTTGGAAGAGATCAAGAAGCAAATTAAGGAGCTATTGGAGAAAGGATATATTCGCCCAAGCTCGTCACCTTGGGGAGCCCCAGTTCTTTTGGTAGAGAAGAAGGATGGAACCCTGAGAATGGTTGTGGATTATCGTTCATTGAATGATGTGACCATCAAGAACAAGTACCCTCTGCCGATGATTAACGATTTATTTGATCAACTAGTTGGAGCCAAGGTATTCTCCAAGATCGATCTTCGATCAGGGTATCATCAGCTGAAGATTCGTGAACAGGATATACCCAAAACAACTTTCACCACCAGGTATGGTTTATATGAGTATACCGTCATGTCATTCGGATTGACTAATGCCCCTGCGTATTTCATGAGCATGATGAACAAGGTATTTATGGAATATCTGGACAAGTTTGTCGTGGTGTTCATCGATGACATATTGGTTTTCTCCAAGAGCGAGGAAGAGCATAAGGAACATCTGCGTCTAGTTCTGGAGAAACTCCGGGAACATCAGTTATATGCCAAGTTCAGCAAATGTGAATTTTGGCTGAAGGAAGTCAGATTCCTCGGACATGTTATTTCAGGAGAAGGAATAGCAGTCGACCCCACCAAGGTCAAATCGGTCACCAACTGGCAGTCCCCCACCTCAGTCAAGGAGATCCGCAGTTTTCTCGGACTCGCAGGATATTATCGGAGGTTTATTGGGAATTTCTCCAAGATTGCCAAGCCCATGACTGAGCTATTGAAGAAGGAAGCCAAGTACATTTGGACCGAGGATTGTGAAGCCAGTTTTCAGGAGCTGAAGAAACGTTTGGTTACTGCCCCGATGCTAATTTTGCCGGACATACACAAGGATTACCAGGTATATTGTGATGCTTCTCGTCAAGGACTCGGAGGAGTGCTCATGCAGGAAGGAAAAGTTGTAGCTTATACCTCCAGACAGCTATGACCTCACGAGATGAATTATGCCACACACGATTTGGAGTTAGCAGCCATAGTGCACGCACTCAAGACCTGGAGACATTTCCTTGTCGGAAACAGTTGTGATGTTTACACGGATCATAAGAGCCTGAAGTATATTTTCACGCAGAAGGAATTGAACCTCAGGCAGAGGAGATGGCTAGAATTGATCAAGGACTATGACATGAGATTGCATTATCACCCAGGGAAGGCAAATGTTGTAGAAGATGCCTTGAGCCGTAAAAGTTACGTGAACACCCTCATAGCTGGAGGATTACCTCAGGGATTAGCCGACGATCTCAGAGAGCTCCGACTGGAGATAGTACGGAGAGGATTTGTCGCCACCTTGGATATACAGTCCACTCTGACCGAAAGAATCCGTGAAGCCCAGAAGACAGACAAGGGAATTGCAGAGATAAAGGAAAAGATAAGTAACGGAAAGGCTAAAGGTTTTCGTAAAGATGAGCACGGAACTTTATGGTTTGAGGATCGTATCTATGTGCCTAATGACCCAGAGGTCAGGAAGTTAATTCTTCAGGAGGCCCATGATTCACCGTACTCAATTCACCCAGGCAACACCAAGATGCATCTGGATTTGAAGGAAAGTTTCTGGTGGACAGGTATGAAGAAGGATATTGCCGAGTACGTAGCAGTATGCGATGTGTGTCAGCGAGTAAAGGCGGAACATCAGAAGCCGGCAGGGTTACTTCAACCTTTGCCGATACCTGAGTGGAAATGGGAAAAACTTGGAATGGATTTTATCACAGGATTACCGAGGACCCGTTCAGGTTATGATTCTATCTGGGTAGTGGTTGATCGCTTGACCAAGGTTCATTCCCGTGAAGACCACATATACCAACGCTAAGTTAGCCAAGATATACATGACCAGGATCGTATGTCTGCATGGAGTTCCGAGGAGTATCGTGTCAGATAGAGGAACACAATTTACCTCAAAGTTTTGGAATCAGTTGCATGAAACTTTGGGTACGAGGCTGGAGTTCAGTACAGCTTTTCATCCGCAGACAGATGGACAGACCGAGAGAGTCAACCAGATTTTGGAGGACATGTTGAGAGCCTGTGCGCTAGACTATGGGTCTAGCTGGGATGACAACTTGCCATATGCAGAGTTCTCGTACAACAACAGCTATCAGACCAGTCTGAAGATGGCCCCTTTCGAAGCTCTATACGGAAGGAGGTGTAGAACACCATTGCTGTGGGATGGTGTTGGAGACCGAAAACTTTTTGGTCCCGATCTTATTAGAGACTCCGAAGAGAAGGTCAAGCTGATTCGAGATAGACTCAAGATAGCCCAGTCGAGACAGAAGAGTTATGCCGACAGTAAACGCAAGGAGATAAGGTATGAAGTTGGAGACCGAGCATATCTCCGTGTGTCCCCACTTCGTGGAATCAAGAGGTTTGGTGTTAAAGGAAAGTTGGCACCCAGGTTCATTGGCCCCTACAAAATCCTCGAACGTCGTGGAGAAGTTGCTTACAAGCTGGAATTGCCGGAAGGATTGTCCGGAGTTCACGATGTCTTCCATGTTTCTCAGCTGAAGAAATGGCATGCTGAGATGGCTGATATTCCTTTGAGAGACACAGTGCCCCTAGAGGCCATACAGCTTGACAGTGATCTGACTTATGAGGAGAAACCCGTAAGAATTCTCGAGACTGCGAACAGAGTTACCCGCAGCAAGATCATCAAGTTTTGCAAGGTTCTGTGGAGTCATCATTCCGAGGAGGAAGCCACCTGGGAGCGAGAAGAAGATCTCCGCCGAGACCACCCGCAACTATTTGCTAGCCAACCCGAATCTCGAGGGCGAGATTCATCTTAAGGTGGGTAGGTTTGCAACATCCCAAATTTTCAATTTGGAATGTTTTACAACTATTAGTTAAGCATCTATGCATTTTGTTTGAATTGTGTGGCATTTGGAAATTTTCAGAGGCATTTGAGTTTTATTTGAATTTGAATTCAACTTGGCATTCGAAATTTGTTTCAAATATCCCTGACAAATACTTGTTTAGAAGTATGAGAGGAGCTAACATGACACTCCAAAAAAAATGTCAGAAGAAAATATTGCCAAAAGGTTTGAATTCAAAATTTGGATTTTATTTGGAATTTCCAAAAAAACTGTTTTTATAAAGTTTCTTTTTCGCCTCTGAAAAATAGTTCACCTTATAGGTTTTATTTTTTTTCTGATTTTATTGATATATATGTCCTATACAAAAGTATTTTTTTCTCTCTGTTTTTTCCTGACTTTATTTAAAAAAAACCTTAGCGGGCGACCAGGCTAGCAGGCCCAGCCACCACCCGAGCCGCGGGTCAGTAGGCCGCCAGGCGAGGCGAGCGCTCGATCCCCACGCTCCCTTCGCTCGATCCCCTCACATAACTCCCCCTCCCTCACGTAATCCCCTCTCTCAATTTTTTTTCTTTTTCCTCTGATCGCTGGATCCCACAGCATCATCTCCTTCGTCCCGATACTCCCGTGCCCGTATCTCGCTCCGTTCGACGCCGGCCGCGTCCGCCCCTCTCCAAAACCCTAGCTAAAGCCTTCCCCTCGCCCAAGTAACACGTCCTATAAGTAGCCCTACCCGTCCTCTCGCGATCCCCTTCAAAAACCCTCTCTAAAACCCTCCACAGCCGCTGCCATCTCCATCCCGATCTCGTTCTGTTCGCCGCCGATCATCGCCGCACCCGACGCCCGCGAGCACCCCTTCGACCCCTCCTTCCATCCACGCACTGCCGTCGCCCAGGCGCACTCACTTGACATGTTTTTGCCCTCTCTTGTCAACTACAGGGGGCAAACCGAGCTCGTACGTCGACCACCGGAGCTACAGAGCGCCCACCGCTGTCACCATCGCTCTCCTCGTTTCCGTCATCGCCAAGAGCGAGCTCCACCACCCCCGCGACGCCCTCGCTTCAGCGCATCCGTTCAGCCACTCCACCGACGCCCGCGACCGCCGGAATCGCCGCCCCGTTCGACGCCGACCGCCGCTTCGTCGCCTGTGTACGTCGTCAACGTCGCTGTAAGCGAGCGCTCCTCTATTTTTTCTTTTAGATCGAACCGTTAGATCGGTTTAGTAACTCGTTTTTTATTGGTTTTAGTGTACGGTTTTTTCGGTTTAGATTTAAACCGGTTCACTGGTTTCTTTTAGTTATACACTGTACGCGTATGTTAGTTAACGGCCGGGCGCGGTTTAGTTTCAGATCGCACCACCCCGAGCCCAATAGCGCCCATTAGTTTTTTTTTCTGTTATTTACGTTCTGTTTTAAAAACAGAAAAGTTCCAATCTTGTAAAATCTGTTTCTCTTAGGTTTTTTAATATTTTTAGTTGATTCTTTTTTTGTTAGTTTGCAAATTTGTTGTAGTTTTTGTAGAAAATATGTTTAGCCATGTTTAAATTATTAGAAATAGGTTTATATTAGATTTAGACAGATTAGTTTTTCTGCCATAAATTGAGTTAGGATTTTTTTTAGTGATTCTTTTTGCTACTGCTTAGTTTTGACCATGCCTAGCAGTAGGAACTTGTTTGGGTATTTTAGATTTAATAAACAATTAGTTTTATGTTGAAATCAAGTTTTTCTTGTTTATTTAGCTAGCTACTGTTTTCCTACTATTCTAGTTAGTAAATAATTTTATTTTTATTATGTTATAGTTTATTTTAGATTAGTTTCTGTAGCTACAGAGGAGGAACTTTTATTTACGGTAGAATAATTTTTTTATTTTATTTTCTTTGCTAGGATTGTTTTAGGCATAATAGGAGTTCTATAATAGCTTTTGATGTGATTCTTTTTGCTACTAGTTTGTATGATGTTTTCCCTTTTGTTAGTTAGCAAAACCAATGCTTAGGTTCTGTTAAGAAAAGTTTTAGTTGTGTAGAACTATTTCTTAGTTGTCGCTTGATATGATGAAAACCTTGATTTGCTTTCTCCGAGTTTTTCTTTGGTTTTGGTTTGAGTGCTTGGGTGTTTTACTTCAACTTGCTGTTACATTATATTGTGCTATACTTATTTGTGCTATTGTTTGACTCGGTATAATTCCCGGAGTGCGAAGCCTGCTATTACGAGTCGCTAGCTTTCGAAGACCGTCAGCCAGGCAAGTCATTTGATCATGTTTTTACAATACCTATGATTTTATAGCATTAGAATTATACCTCCCGACCATGCATGCAGTAGGAGAATTTTGTTAAGTTATGTTCTTGAGTAGTATCATGAGGTAGGATGAACCCTTTTCCCTTGTTACCGATGCCCGGGACGATGTAGTTGATTGCTATGCTTTAGTAGACGGGGTTGGTTGAGTGATTCATAAGGGAGATGCGAGAGTCAAGATGATGACAACCCCATGACTTCAAGCTCAAGATGGACTTCAAAATTCACTACTGGGTGGAGGACGGTTGACGGGCACCCTGGAGAAACCAGCGGATGGCCGGGATGCATGGAGAAGCGCCATGACATCTTGCGGAAAGCTTCGCCCAGCCACGAAGAGACGGATGGATACCCCATTGACCGGAAGCTTACCTGTGCAGCCGCAAGCCATTATGTGCTCTGGCTTGGTCGACCTTAGGCGTGACTCTGGACAGGCGGTGCCAGCAGATGTAGAAGAACGGTAGGACATGGATGGGCACCGGCAGTGGCCCAGAGGAACTCTTCGGAAGACCCTGTTTCATTCGTCCCGTCTTCAAACACCAGGCAGTGCGAAGACTTAAAGGAGGGAACGATTCTTGCGGGTAAAGTGCGCAAACCTCTGCAGAGTGAAGACCTGGTTGATTAGCCGTGTCCTCGGTTACGGACAAATGAGCCTCTGGGATTGGAGTATTTCGGAAATCTCAACACCGAACTTAATAAATTAATTGAGGGGTTATTTAATATTTGGGAATGAGACATTGGTTGGCAGAACCATCTCAATAACTACCATCATTTTGTAGTAATTGCAAACAAGTCCTTGTTGTAGGGAAAAATCGGCTTTTTTGCAAAACAACGAAACTTAGAGCCCCACAGCCAAATTGCATATAGTATTAGTAATTTTATTGTTGTTCTCTCTTCATGACTTGCTGGCATATTCAAAATGCTGACCTACACGGCTGCAACGTCTTATGTTGCAGAGGAATTTTCCGATCAGGAGTGAGGCTACGATCCACGCTTGGCGATTGCTCTATGGAGTCGAATGGACTCGCTATTCGTCTACGCTTCCGCAGCTTTATTTAGTTTATTTCTCATGAGTTGGCCTTCGGCCGAATTTATTATGATGTAATAAAGACTCGATATGAGAATCGTGTAATAAATTCAGGTGTGATTGAACTTTGAATCTTTGCATCAATGTACTGTGTGTGCCAGCATGATCTTGGGATGGTACAGCTACACGGAGACTTGACCGATTTCGGGTCGGGTCGCTACACTTTCTTTACCATGTTTCCTACCAACAAAGTCTCTCTTATCATAACATTGATTCTTTGATTGTGGGTTATCAAGATCAACAGCAGGTTCAATTTCTACATCATTATCATTACTAGGTTGAGCATCATCATGAACATCATCATTAACATTTTCACTAGGTTCATGTTCATTACCAGATTGTGTTTCAGCATCAGAAATAGAGATATCATTTGGATTCTCAGGTGGTTCAGCAATAGGTTCACTAGAAGCATGCAAAGTCCTATCATTTTTCTTTTTCTTCTTTTTAGAAGAACTAGGTGCATCAATATTATTTCTCTGAGAATCTTGCTCAATTCTCTTAGGGTGGCCTTCAGGAAACAAAGGTTCCTGAGTCATCTTACCAGTTCTAGTAGCCACTCTAACAACATAATCATTTTTCTTACTATTCATTTCATTGAGCAAATCATTTTGAGCTTTAAGCACTTGTTCTACTTGAGTGGTAACCATAGAAGCATGTTTAGTAATGAGTTTAAGTTCACCTCTAACATCAGCCATGTAATTACCCAAGTGTTCAATCATATAAGCATTTTGTTTTAATTGTCTACCAAAATAAGCATTGAAATCTTCTTGCTTAACCATAAAGTTATCAAACACATCCAAGCATTGGCTAGCAATTTTAGTAGGAGGGATTTCAGCTCTACCATATCTATAGAGAGAATTTACCTTTACTACCTGTGTCGGGTTATTAAGACTGTCGGAGTAAATGGCCACGGGTAGCCTAACCGACTGCCCCTGGTTCTTCTGAAAAAATTATCAGGCCTTTGGGCCTCCAAGCACTCCAAGCACTAGGCCGCCTTCCCTGGCCGGCTACCTCTGAAGCCGACTCCCGGAAGGCAACCCAGCCTCGGCAACCTCTCCCCAGGACAACCACGGGGTGGCCAACTCCAGGAAGCCGGCCAAGAAGAGCGCCGACTCCAAGAAGCCAGCCGAGACCACAACCACCAAAGCTACATCCACATAATGGTGACAAGACGGGGTGTGGCCACAGTGCGGCCCACTACCCCCGAGGCCCGAGGCAGGCATGGCTACAGGAGGCCGTACGGGATGGCCGCCTCCCGTTCGGCTCGGCACTGTAGCCACGCCAGCCTCAACGTCATCCACGACCGACTCCTGTACGGCCCGCGGGCGGCGGGCCCCTTTTGCCAGAGAGAGGCGCAAAGGCGGCCCGGCCTCCCCCAGTCGGCCAGGGGTGTAGCTGGCCCCCAGAAGCCGGCTACTCCCTTCCTCGAAGCAGGAGCCCCATTAAGGAGACAAGACGAGGTAAGGCTACAGTGAGAGCCCTCGAGGCGGCACACTGTAGCCACGCTTACCTCGACAAAGCCCTCGTCATCAGAGGCGGGGCTACAGTAAGCAGCCGCCGACAAGACCCTAGGCGGTGGGGCCGACCTGTTGACCAAGAGGCCGGCAGCCAGCGGGACCCCCCAGTCGGCGGGCCCCAACAGCCGGCGGAGAAGCCGGCGAGCGTAGACACTGACGGCTGGGACCAGAGCCCAGCCGGATTACAATTGTACCCCCGGGGGTAGGCCTATATAAACCCCCCGGGGCACCCATGCAAAGGGTTAGCTTCTGAACACAGCACACACACCGTAGAGATAGAGAGAAGCAAGAGCTAGCCTTGTTCTTCTTCTCCCTTGAACCCAACAGCTCTAGGAGCGATTGTAGCTACCTTTCCTGATCTAGTGATCATGCGGAGACCCCGCAGAGCAGGACTAGGGGTGTTATCTCCTCGGAGAGCCCCGAACCTGGGTAAGATCCGCCGGCGTGCATGTCTTCGCCTCATCCCGTTTCCAGGCACCGGCGATGTCTTATTGGCACCCACAATGATAAGCCATCCGTTGGCATATGTCGCACCAACCACCCGACATTTGGCGCCCACCGTGGGGCCAGGTGCACCGTCGTCCGGAGACCTGTTCTAGACGGGAACCCTCTTCCTCCCCCGCGAGCGCAGCCAGCCTGCTGCGCCCGATGGCGTTTGCCTCGACGCGCTGCAAGGCGCCGACGACGCCTGCGCAGCGAGCTGCCTCGCCGATCTGCTCGGCGAGACTCGCATCTCCGACGAGCCTGCGTCCGATGCAGGCACGGACTACCCCGAGAGCCGCCTCATCAGCCTCCTCGACCAGCTTCACGTCTCCAGCGAGCCTGCTGCAGACATGGAGTCGGTCGGCTCCACCGACCCGATGCTCGTCGACTCCGACACGGCATCGCTCGACGCCTACCCCACTGACGTGGTGGTCTTCGACGACCCTCTCCCTCGAGCTGACAGTGGCAGCACCGCTGTCACCGAAGTGCTGGTCATCAGCCACGTCGCCAACTCGGGCGAGAACGCCCACGACGCCCTGCAAGCGGCGATGCACGACCTCTCCGTCCCCATCCCGGCCGATGCCGACGCCGAGACCCTGGAGGCACGCCGCCTCGCCCTCATCGCGGAGGGCCAGAAGATAGCCTCCATGAGGCGCCTCACCGAGGCCCACCAGCGCGAAGTCGACCGCGCCGCCTTCGGTACACCGCCGCCTAGCGGCCCGAGCCGAGCCGGCTTCGTCTAGAAGCGCGGCGCGGCTGTCGCCAGCATGCTGGAGGCAGATTGCCCTATCTACGCCACCCCGCTCGAGAATCTGCGAGCCGCTCAGGCGGCTGCAGAAGAGCTCAATGGGCTGGGAGCCGATGAGCTCCCCTACATGACAAGACGGATCCAGCAGCTGATCGACGCGGCTGCAGAACGGCACGAAGCCGGCGCCCGTGCTGATAGTCATCCCCCACGCCGGGAGCACGCCGCAACGTCCCGCTCGCCGACTGCGAGCGGCACGCCAGAAGAAAGACAAGGAGCCGGCTACCAGCCGCAGCCGGACTCGCATCACCATCGAGCGCGACGCGGAGGGCCGCCCTCGAGCAGTAGAGCACCAAGGAAATCTGCCTCCTCCCCCGCCTCGAAGAGAAAGACGCCTCACTCCGCCGCCTATCACACACCCAACTCTTGGCGACCGACTCGGCCGCCGAGAAGGAGTCGGCGAGAACGACGCCCGCCACAGGATCGACCGCCTTGCTCGATCCTTGGCGTTAGAAGAAGAAGACGATGTCGGCCCGCCATGCTTTGGCCCCCGCATCCGCGACGAGCCCTTCCCCAAAGGGTTCTCGCTCCCCAGAGACACGCCCAAGTACAACGGCTCAGTGAAGCCGGAAGATTGGCTCATCGACTACTCCACGGCCGTCAGCATAGCCAACGGCAATCGGCGCGTCGCCGTGAAGTACGTCCCCCTCATGCTGCAAGGCACGGCACGCACGTGGCTCAACAGCCTCAAGCCGCACAGCATCAATAGCTGGCTGGACTTCACAAAAGTCTTTGTCCGCAACTTCACCAGCACCTACAAGCGGCCTCCCAAGCCTCGCCAGCTCTCCCTCTGTGTCCAAGGGCCCAACGAATCGACCCGCGACTACCTCACGCGGTGGGCTGAGCTCCGCAACTCCTGCGAGGGGGTGCATGAGGTCCAGGCCATCGAGTACTTCACCGCCGGGTGCTGAGAGGGCACCCTCCTCAAGCACCGACTCCTCTGCGATGAGCCGGCTACCCTCGACGAGTTGCTGGTCACCGCAGACAAGTACGCCACGGCCGACTCCTCGATGAAGACCGAGCTGCGAGTAGACGCCTCTGGGAAGGTGATCGCCCCAGCTCCCAAGACGCCGGCTGGCGACCCTAATCGGCGCCCCTACCAGAACGACCACAAGCGCAAGGCCCCCATGCCGACTTCCACCAGTCGGCAGGTGGCTACTGTTGAAGATGAGCAGCCCGAAGAACGGCCCGCTCCCAAGAAGAAGGGTGGCAGGCCGGCTTGGCAGCCGGCTTTCTCCTACGAGCAAGCTCTTGATGCCCCCTGCAAGTTCCACAGCGGCGCGAAGCCGTCAAATCACACAACCCGGAAATGCCATTGGCTCACCCGCATCACCAAGGGTGAGGGGATGTTGCTGCCTCCGCCTCCCGGCCCGCCGCCTCCAGCCCCCCAGCAGCCGGCGGCTCGGCCGACAGTCGGCGCCATCCAAGACGAATTCCCTGAAGAACACGCCGCCTACGTCGTCTTCACCAGTCAAGCCGACGACAAACGCAGCCGGCGCCGACAACATCAAGAAGTTAATGCAGTCGCCTCTAGCGCCCCCGAGTTCATGCACTGGTCAGAAAAGCCAATCAGCTGGAGCCAGGCCGACCACCCAGAGGTGATGCCCTCTCCTGGCTCCTATGCGATGGTCTTGGACGTCACCCTCGCGACGGAGAGGCGAGCTGCCAGATTTTCCCGCGTCCTGATAGACGGCGGAAGCAGTATCAACATACTGTACCGCGATACCATGGAAAAGCTGAACATCAAAGCGAAGCAGCTCATGCCAAGCCGCACCGTCTTCCATGGTATCGTCCCCGGCCTTTCTTGCTCCCCAATCGGCAAGATCAAAATGGATGTTCTCTTCGGAGACAAAGATCATTTCCGCCGAGAAGCAATATGGTTCGAGGTAGTGGATTTGGAGAGCCCCTATCATGCACTGCTTGGCCGACGCCAAGTTCATGGCTGTGCCCCACTACGCCTACCTGAAGATGAAGATGCCGAGCTCGAAGGGGATCATCACGGTAGCCGGCGACTACAAGAAGTCCACCGAGTGCGCCATGGCCAGTAGCCGGCTGGCCGAGTCCCTCGTGGTGGCAGAAGAGAAGAAGATGCTGGAACGGGTTGTGGCCATGGCGGGCAAGCAGCCGGCCTTGTCCCCCAACCCCAAAGATTGTGATGCGCAGGGCTCCTTCCAGCCTGCCAAAGAGACGAAGAAGATACCTCTGGACCCGGAGAACCCGGAGAGGTTCGCTGTCATTGGGGCGAACTTGGACAGTAAATAGGAAGGCGAGCTCATCGACTTCCTCCGTGAGAATCGAGACATTTTTGCATGGTCCCCAAAGGACATGCCGGGTGTCCCGAAGGATTTCGCCGAGCACAAGCTACATGTCCGAGCTGATGCGAAGCCGGTCAAGCAACCCCTCCGCCGACTGTCAGAAGAGAAGCGAAGAATTGTGGGAGAAGAGATAGCCCGGCTCCTTGCCGCTGGCTTTATCATGGAAGTGTTCTTTCCAGAATGGCTTGCCAACCCAGTTCTGGTTCTGAAAAAGAATAACAAGTGGCGTATGTGTATAGACTACACCAGCCTGAACAAGGCCTGCCCAAAGGATCCGTTTGCTCTACCACGGATTGACCAAGTGATAGACTCCACAGCTGGATGCGAGCTGTTAAGTTTTTTGGATGCTTACTTAGGGTACCATCAGATCAAGTTGGACCCAGCTGACCGCCTGAAGACTGCCTTCATCACACCCTTTGGAGCTTTCTGCTACCTGACTATGACATTCGGCTTGAGAAATGCCGGTGCCACTTTTCAGCGTTGCATGCAGAAATGTCTCTTGAAACAACTCGGCAGAAATGCCCACGTCTATGTAGACGACATTGTGGTGAAGACAGAGAAGCGCGGCACCCGGCTGGAAGACCTGAAAGAAACATTCGCCAACTTGCGCCGATTCCAAATCAAGCTCAACCCCGAGAAGTGCGTGTTCGGAGTACCAGCCGGCCAGCTGCTAGGCTTCCTGGTCTCCGAACGCGGCATCGAGTGCAACCCCGTCAAGATCAAGGCCATCGAGAGGATGGAGATCCCCACCAAACTGCGAGATGTGCAGAAGTTCACTGGCTGCTTAGCCTCCCTGAATCGTTTTATCAGCCGACTAGGAGAGAAGGCTCTCCCCCTGTACCGACTCATGAAGAAGTCCACTCACTTCGAGTGGAACGACCAAGCCGACCAAGCCTTCCATGAGTTGAAGAAAATGCTGACCACTCCGCCTGTCCTGGCAGCGCCGACTGAGAAGGAGCCCATGCTCCTCTACATCACCGCGACTAGCCGAGTCGTCAGCACTGTTATTGTAGTCCAGCGCCCGGAAGAAGGCCGAGCCCAGCTAGTCCAGAGACCGGTGTACTATCTCAGCGAAGTGCTATCCAGCTCAAAGCAAAACTACCCGCATTATCAGAAGATGTGCTATGGGGTGCACTTCGCTGCCAAGAAACTGAAGCCCTACTTCCAAGAGCACCCCATCATGGTCGTGTGCACTGCCCCGCTCGCCGAGATCATAGGCAGCCGGGATGCATCCGGCCGGGTGGCTAAATGGGCCATTGCATTGGCGCCCTACACAATCTTCTACCAACCCCGCACCGCCATCAAGTCGCAAGCATTGGCCGACTTCCTCGTCGACTGGGCCAAGACCCAGTACCTACCGCCGTCTCCCGACTCTACCCATTGGCGGATGCACTTTGACGGGTCCAAGATGCGCACCGGCTTGGGAGCCGGCATCGTCCTCACCTCTCCCAAAGGCGACAAGCTCAAGTACACGCTGCAGATCCACTTCGCCGCCTCCAACAACGTGGCCGAGTACGAGGCGCTCGTACATGGGCTCCGGCTAGCCAAAGAGCTCGGCATACGCCGGATCCTGTGCTACGGCGACTCAGACTTGGTGGTCCAGCAATCATCTGGCGACTGGGATGCCAAGGACGCGAACATGGCGAGCTATCGATTCCTCGTCCAGAAGATCTGCGGATACTTCGAGGGGTGCGAGTTCCTCCACGTGCCAAGGGCCGACAACGACCAAGCAGATGCCCTAGCACGGATCGGCTCCACCCGACAGGCCATACCGACTGGCGTCTCCCTCCAGCGCCTCCTCAAGCCGTCCATCAAGCCGTCTCCAGAGTCGGATTCCATCTTCGTACCGCCTACGCCAGATACAGCCGGATCCGACTGGAGAAACCCCGCAGGCGGCACGGGGACTTCGACAACTGGCCCGGGGACTGCCGTAGTCGCACCCAGCCCGGGGACTTCAGAACCCGGCCCGGGGACTGCAGCAGTCGGCCCGGGGACTGCAACGACACAAGAAGCGGTGGCCGACTCCAACTCCACGCCACCCAACCCACCCACCTGAGTCATGGTGGCTACATTAACAGAAGAAGAAGTCACAGCTCCGTCATGGGCCCAGCCCATCCTCAAGTTCCTAGTCAGCAGAGAGCTGCCGGCTGATGAGATCTCAGCGAGACTGGTGCAACGACGAGCCGCAGCATATACAATAATCAACAGAGAGCTTGTGAAGCGCAGCGTCACTGGGGTCTTCCAGCGCTGTGTCGAGCCAGAAAAAGGAGTGGCAATCCTCAAAGACATCCACCAAGGCGAATGCGGCCACCACGCAGCCTCAAGATCACTCGTGGCCAAGGCTTTCTGCCATGGTTTCTTCTGGCCGACTGCCTTGGAGGATGCTAAAGACATAGTCAAGAGCTGCAGAGGATGCCAAGTTTTTAGTTCCAAGCAACACCTGCCGGCTTCTGCACTCAAGACCATTCCCCTCACCTGGCCTTTTGCCGTCTGGGGACTGGACATGGTGGGCCCTTTCAAGACAGCCCGCGGTGGCCTGACAGACCTACTTGTTGCTGTGGACAAGTTCACAAAGTGGATTGAAGCAAAGCCGATTAAGAAGCTGAACGGGCCGACTGCCGTGACATTCATCACTGACATCACTACTCGGTACGGCGTGCCACACAGCATCATCACCGACAACGGCACGAACTTCGCCAAAGGAGCACTGGCACGTTTCTGCGCGACGCAGGGCATCCGACTGGACCTAGCGTCCGTTGCCCACCCGCAGTCAAACGGCCAGGTCGAGCGAGCAAATGGACTCATCCTCTCCGGCATCAAGCCTCGACTAGTTGTACCACTGGAGCGATCGGCCGGCTGCTGGCTCGATGAGCTGCCGGCTGTCCTCTGGAGTCTGCGCACTACACCCAAAAAGTCAACCGGCTTCACTCCATTCTTCCTCGTGTATGGTGCCGAGGCTGTCATCCCAACAGACATTGAGTTCGACTCGCCTCGGATCACCATGTACACGGAAGAGGAGGCCAAGGAAGCAAGAGAAGACGGCGTCGACCTACTGGAAGAAGGCCGGCTGTTAGCACTCAGCCGGTCTGCCATCTACCAGCAAGGGCTGCGCCGCTACTACAACCGCAAGGTCAAGCCAAGATCCTTCCAAGAGGGCGACCTTGTGCTCCGGCTGATCCAGCGAACAGCCGGCCAGCACAAGCTCTCGGCCCCTTGGGAAGGCCCCTTCGTCGTCAGCAAGGCACTCGGCAACGACTCCTACTACCTGATCGACGCACAAAAACCAAGAGCACGCAAGAGAGACGACTCCGGCAAGGAGCCGGAGCGACCATGGAACGCAAACCTCCTGAGACGATTTTACAGTTGAAAGCAGTATGTATCATGCTACCCCTTTTGTATTAAGTACAAACCAACAGGCCCCCCGAACAGTACTCGGGGACTGCCTTTGTTTACCTATGAATGACAAGTGTCATATCCATGAATGTATTATTACATTTGATTTCTTGTCTGGCACCGGGTTCGACTAGTCGGCCCGGGGACTGGCCGCCTTGAGCTATATTAAAAGTTCTACCTAAAGTCAAAAAAGTAGTGTGCCGGCCCCCGAATCCTCTCTTGTTGAAAGTCGCAGCTCGAAGAACCGACTGTCCGACTAGCAAGAGGCAAGGCAGAAAGGATGCCCACACGAAAAACGGCTAAGGACCAACGAACTTATATAGCAAAAGGACGGCCTCCAAACACGCCTGCCAGCTGTCAGAACAGCCGGCTGGCTGGCTTCCTAAACACTTAGCTTTAGTCCAGCAAAGCTAGAGTACTTCCCCCCCCAATCGGCCAAGCACTCCTCCAGCTACAGATTGCAGAGCAACTGTTGGACTGGGGAGGCGGCAACCAAGGGAGGGCGGCAAAGGAAAAAGCGGAAGGATAAAAAGCAAAACAAGGAAAGGCCAAATGCATGCATAAGTTATATATACATATACAAAGCCCCCAACAGGCTGGCAACAGACATGAGTTCGAATACACCCAGTGGGTGGAATTGTGCAGACTTAACCAAACATTGTTCCAAAAGTAACAAGACAGGAAAACAAAAGATGGCAGACTAGGGCGCGGTGCGGAAGCCGAGCTGGTCTGTGGAGATGGCCTTGCCGGCTGAAGGAGTGGCCGCCTAGCGGGTCTCGGCTTGGCCACCACCAGTGGCAGGCGACGCACTCGCACGCGACGTAGTGCTGGAGGCGCGGTCAAGCTGAGGCGGGTCGGCTGCTCCACCAGCCGGCTCGGCGTCTTCACCCTCCTCCTCCTCCTCTTCACCCTCGTCGCTGGAGTCGATCTCCTCCGCCGAGTCTTCACCGTCCGCCGGGTTCAGCCCGAACCACTCTTCCGGCTGGGCGACACCGTTGTCGTCCACCTCGGGGGCGAAGATGCTGGTGTCGGTGTAGTCGGCGATCGCCGAAGCCCGCCGGAAGATAGCCGGCCGCGCCGGCTCCAGCTCCGTGTCGGCTTGCTGCCGCCAGGTAGCCAGCTGATCCAGGCTCAGGCTGGGATACCAGGCCTTGACGAACTCCAGTGCCCGCCTGGCGCCGGAGCGAGCCGCCGAGGCCTTCCAAGCTTCGAAGCAGCCGACTGCCACCTCCAGCCAGTCGACAGTCCGACTGGGGGTGCGAGGAACCACTTGGCCGGGCCAGAGGGCGGCCAAGACTTGCGCCCCGGCACGCTGAAGCCGGCGGAGCAGTTGGTGAGCCGGCTGGATGCGGGCCGGGATCGCCAAGAGCTGCTCCTCCAGCGAACGGCCGACGGTTGGCGAAATCTCGAAGCCAGCCAGCCTCCGCGCCTGGCGGCGGGCCTCGATGGTCTGGTTGGCGGCGGTAGAGTAGCCAGGGAAATATTCTGCGCAAGAAGGAAGAAAAGAAGAAGAAAAAAGCACCAAGTTAGAAAACAAGCCAAAAGTGGCAGATGGCAAGAAAGGACGAAGAGGTAGGCGGCTTACCGTCAACCAGATCTTCGATCTGACCGTAGCCAGAGATCAGAGTTTGCCTGGCCTCAGCCCAGCCAGCCGCCTCCGTCTCGTACTCGGCCTGGAGGGCGGCTTCGCGGTCCTGCACCACCTTCAGAGCCGCCTTGTGGCCTTCCTCCTGGTCGGCCAACTTCTTGGCCAGGCGGTCGCATTCCTGCACCAAGGCGGCGAGCTCGGCATCCTTGGCACGAAGGGCAGTCTGAGACTCCCCCAGCTGTGCCCTCAGACTGGCATTGGCCGCTGCAGAGACGGCAGAAAAAGAAAGAACAGTCAGAGGAAGTCGTCAAGGAAGATCCGACCCGACTGCTCAGCAGTCGGCCCAAATCTCGGGGACTACACCCAGTGGGTGCGCTGACGCGCCCCCACATGAGATAAAGAACAAAGCACGTACCTCGGCTCTCAGTAAGGTCGGCGGTCTTCTGGGTCAGCTCCCGAGCCTGGGATTTGAAGGCGGCCGCACGAAGATTGTGGTAGTCCTGCAAGATACACAGAAGATCGAAGTAAGAACAAGAATAGCAAAGATAAATCCACTAAGAAGTTCCAAGCCGCCTGCTCAGCAGCCAACTCGGAACTCGGGGACTACACCCAGTGGGTGCGCTGACGCGCCCCCGCGGAAGAAATAAAGATCAAGAAGAAATCAAAATCAAGAAGAAGCAAGATGGGAAGACTAACCCGGATAGCCGCCCGCGTCGCAAGGAATTCGTCGGTGAACTGCCTCCGTGCCATAGCCTGGCCCTGGAGCCGGGTCCGGACGTCCTGCGCAGCCACGTTCATCACGGCCGTCCCTCTGCCTGGCGTCCACCCCGAGGTAGCGCTGGCCGCCTCTGCATCTTGAGCCGACGAGCTGGAGCCCACGGCCGGCTGCGGCTCCGACGCGGCCTTCTGTGGCTCCGACGCAGCTTTCCCCGCGGGACGACTCGGGGGCACCCGGACCGCCATCTCAGTCCTCGCGACCGGCTCACCCCCCGCCGACTGCGCAGGCGGCGGATCAGGCCTGCCGCCTTGAGCCGCCCCAGTTGGCGGGGTCGGCACCGGCGCTCTCTCCAGGATAATGACGTCGTCGTCTCTCCCCAACCCTGGCTGGTCGCCGCTGGCTCCCTCTGGCGAGGGCTCAATGTCCTCAGGCGCCATGACGCGCAGCGGGGTGACCATCAGGACCTCCCCCGCCGCCGCTGTAGCTGCAGCCTCTGCTTGGGCCCTGGCTGCGGCATCGGCGAGCACCTTCGCCGCCTCCTCCTCCCGTGCCGCCTGGGCGGCGGCCGCCTTCCGTGCCTCCGCCTCCCGCGCCTCCTGCTCCTCCCGCGCCTCCTGCTCCTCCCGCGCCTCCTGCTCCTCCCGCGCCTCCCGCGCGTTCCGTTCCGTCGCCGCCTGAAGCTCGGCGCGGGGGTCCACACGGCGAGTGGTGCTCCCAGACCCCCTCGGCGACTCAACGACGGAGGCGGCGGCCGCCCGCTCAAGCGACAACGGAGCTCTGATCGTTGGAGAAAAAGACAAGGGTTCAGGAACCACCAGAGAAAAGAAAGAAAAAAGAGTATACGAAAGAATGTGAACTTACGCCGACACGATCTGCGGTTGCTTCACCGTCTTGCGGAAGCGAGCCGCCTTCGCGGCCGCCTCCTCCCGCCTGGTTGCCGCCGCCCCGCCCCTGGGTTTCTTTGTCCGACTGCCGAACAAACCCTGGGCGGCGCGACGCTTTTGCCCTCCGCCCTGAGCAGGCGGTGCAGCGGAGGAACCCGCGCCGCGTCCAGATGCCGGCTGGCGGCGCGGGGCGACTTCGGCCTCATCATCGTCCGGCCAGTCGTCGAAGGTGACTCCGAGCCCGGAGCCGCCTGCTTCGCCGCCGGCTAGGCCACCACCCGGCTCGATGTTATCGTCCATACTGGCCGCCCCCAAGTCAGGGTCCTCCAGATCGTGTTCCATCCGGTCGGGGACGAATCGACGCTCCGTGTCTGATCCGCCGGCCGGCCGAAGAAGAGGGCTCTGTCGAAAAACAAGCCGACTAAGTTAGAGTCGGCCAAGAGGAACTCGGCAACGAAGTTAAGAGAAAAAGAAGAAACAAGGAGAGCATACCGTGGGCGGTGGATTGGCTCGGCTGTATGGCTCCTTGCCGAACTGCCACTCTTCGGTGAGTTTGCAGTTCGCGAGGTAGTTCACCATATAGGTGACCTCCTCACGCGGCATGTCCTTGGTGCACATCCGGCTCGGATCGAGCTGGCCGCTCATCTGACAGATCAGATGAGGACGACTCTGGAGCGGAAGAACCCGGCGCGTGACGAAGGCGGCCAGCAGGTCGGGCCCCGTCAAGCCCTCCGACTGGGTCAGCTCTCGCACTCGGGCGACGGCGGCGGACCCGGCCGGCGTCAGAGTCACGGCCCGGAAGGACCACTGGGGCCGCCTGCCCGCCGGAGGGCCGGCTACGTAAGCCGGCAGGTTGATGTAGTCGCCCCGCGGGGCGATGTTCCGCACGTAGAAGTACGACTTTTGCCACTTCTTCACCGATTGGATCAGCGTGATGACGGGGAAGGGGTTGTCGGCGACCGACCTCCGGGACGCGATGAAGGCGCCAGTCTGAGCCGGCACGCCCTGCATGCGCGTGCCCAGCTTGGACTGGAAGAACTCCCCCCAGAGCTCGAGGGTAGGGAGGATGCCGAGGTAGCCCTCACACAGGGTGACGAAGGCCGACAGCAGCACCACCGCGTTTGGGGTGAGGTGGTGCGGCTGGAGCTGGTAGAAATCGAGCCAGGAGCGGAAGAAGGCGCTCACTGGCAGGCCGATGCCGCGCAAGAAGTGCGAGCGGAAGACCACCCGCTCGCCCTCCCGCGGCTCCGGCGTAATTTCCCTCGCCGGTGCGAGGCGGACCTCCACCTTGTCCGCGCCGGGCAGCCGCCGCGTCTGGCGGAGGAACTCGACGTGGTCTTCATGGACATTGGAGCCGTCCCAATCCCCGCCATATTGCTCCGTGGCGGGAGGCATGGTGAGAACAAGTGCGGCGACGGAGGAGCGAGTAGTAGAAGAGCGCGGCGGCGAGGCGCTGTCGCGAGAAACGGCGAGCGAAGAAGATGGTGGAAGTAGGAGGAGCGTGCGAGGGCCTGCCGCCCTCCACCTCCCCCTACTTATAGTTTCGCGAGGCAAGGCCAGGAAGGCCGGACATGGGGGGAGACGTGGGGATTAACTGCACCCATTCCCCCACGCCTCGCGATTATTGCGCCCTAAAGGCGAGCCGAAACTGCCGCAAGAAGACGTGCGGGCGGTTTCGGGATGCAGAAAATCCGTGCCTGGGCCCGGGCGTGGACGCCTGGGCCTGCTGCGACGTCCCGTCGCGCGCGTGGGCTGGCAGGCTTTCCGGCCAAGAAGGGCCACGTGGTTCGCAGATGGCAAGTGGCCGGCCCGCGGCCCGGTGCACGTACTGGCGAGCTCCCGCCCACCGACTACCGGAGTTTTCGACCAAGGCGGCGCGCATAACCAAATCCGGCTCCCAGCTGCCGGCTTGATAAGATAGGAAGCTGATCGAGCTTCTCAAACTCCTAACCAACCTCGACGCCCAATCAGCTTCGGGGACTACTGTCGGAGTAAATGGCCACGGGTAGCCTAACCGACTGCCCCTGGTTCTTCTGAAAAAATTATCAGGCCTTTGGGCCTCCAAGCACTCCAAGCACTGGGCCGCCTTCCCTGGCCGGCTACCTCTGAAGCCGACTCCCGGAAGGCGACCCAGCCTCGGCAACCTCTCCCCAGGACAACCACGGGGTGGCGGACTCCAGGAAGCCGGCCAAGAAGAGCGCCGACTCCAAGAAGCCGGCCGAGACCACAACCACCAAAGCTACATCCACATAACGGTGACAAGACGGGGTGTGGCCACAGTGCGGCCCACTACCCCTGAGGCCCGAGGCAGGCATGGCTACAGGAGGCCGTACGGGATGGCCGCCTCCCGTTCGGCTCGGCACTGTAGCCACGCCAGCCTCAACGTCATCCACGACCGACTCCGGTATGGCCCGCGGGCGGCAGGCCCCTTTTGCCAGAGAGAGGTGCAAAGGCGGCCTGGCCTCCCCCAGTCGGCCAGGGGTGTAGCCGGCCCCCAGAAGCCGGCTACTCCCTTCCTCGAAGTAGGAGCCCCATTAAGGAGACAAGACGAGGTAAGGCTACAGTGAGAGCCCTCGAGGTGGCACACTGTAGCCACGCTTACCTCGACAAAGCCCTCGTCATCAGAGACGGGGCTACAGTAAGCAGCCGCCGACAAGACCCTAGGCGGTGGGGCCGGCCTGTCGGCCAAGAGGCCGGCAGCCGGCGGGACCCCCCAGTCGGCGGGCCCCAACAGCCGGCGGAGAAGCCGGCGAGCGTAGACACTGACGGCTGGGACCAGAGCCTAGCCGGATTACAATTGTACCCCCGGGGGGTAGGCCTATATAAACCCCTCGGGGCACCCATGCAAAGGGTTAGCTTCTAAACACAGCACACACACCGTAGAGATAGAGAGAAGCAAGAGCTAGCCTTGTTCTTCTTCTCCCTTGAACCCAACAGCTCTAGGAGCGATTGTAGCTACCTTTCCTGATCTAGTGATCATGCGGAGACCCCGCAGAGCAGGACTAGGGGTGTTATCTCCTCGGAGAGCCCCGAACCTGGGTAAGATCCGCCGGCGTGCATGTCTTCACCTCATCCCATTTCCAGGCACCGGCGATGTCTTATTGGCACCCACAATGATAAGCCATCCGTTGGCATATGTCGCACCAACCACCCGACAAAGACCATGAGGTTCTTCAATAGGTAATGGATTAAGATCATATGTTTCTTCAACAGGTGGTAGATTAAGACCATGTATTTCTTTAATAGGAGGTAAATTCTTAACTTCTTCAGCTTTAATACCTTTTTCTTTCATAGATTTCTTTGCCTCTTGCATATCTTCAGGACTGAGAAATAGAACACCTCTCTTCTTCGGAGTTGGTTTAGGAATAGGATCAGGAACTGGCTCAGGAGCTGGCTCAGGAAGTGTCCAATTATTTTCATTTGTCAACATATTATTCAATTGGATTTCGGCTTCATCCGGTGTTCTTTCCCTGAAAACAAAACCAGCACAACTATCCAGGTAATCTCTGGAAGCATCGGTTAGTCCATTATAAAAGATATCAAGTATTTCATTTTTCTTGAGAGGATGATCACGCAAAGCATTAAGTAACTTGAGAAGCCTCCCCCAAGCTTGTGGGAGACTCTCTTCTTCAATTTGCACAAAGTTGTATATTTCCCTCAAAGCAGCTTGTTTCTTATGAGCAGGGAAATATTTAGCAGAGAAGTAATAAATCATATCCTGGGGACTACGCACACAACCAGGATCAAGGGAATTAAACCATATCTTAGCATCACCCTTTAATGAGAACGGAAATATTTTAAGGATATAAAAGTAGCGAGATCTCTCATCATTAGTGAACAGGGTGGCTATATCATTTAATTTAGTAAGATGTGCCACAACAGTTTCAGATTCATAGCCATGAAAAGGATCAGATTCAACCAAAGTAATTATATCAGGATCAACAGAGAATTCATAATCCTTATCGGTAACACAGATAGGTGAAGTTGCAAAAGCAGGGTCAGGTCTCATTCTATCATTAAGAGATTACTGATTCCATTTAGCTAATAATCTCTTGAGCTCATATCTATCTTTGCAAGCTAAAATAGCTAAAGAAGCTTCTTTATCAAAAACATAACCCTCAGGAATAACAGGCAAGTTTTCATCATCACTTTCATCAATATAATCAGTTTCAATAATTTCTATCTCTCTAGCCCTTGCAATTTGTTCATCAAGAAATTCACCAAGGGGTACAGTAGTATCAAGCATAGAAGTAGTTTCTTCATAAGTATCATGCATAGCAGACGTGGCATCATCAATAACATGCGACATATCAGAACGAATAGCAGAAGCAGGTTTAGGTGTCGCAAGCTTACTCAAAACAGAAGGTGAATCAAGCGCAGAGCTAGATGGCAGTTTCTTACCTCCCCTCGTAGTTGAGGGATAAATTGTTGTCTTAGCGTCTTTCAAGTTCTTCATAGTGACCAGCAGATATAAATCCCAAGTGACTCAAAGAATAGAGCTATGCTCCCCGGCAACGGCGCCAGAAAATAGTCTTGATAACCCACAAGTATAGGGGATCGCAACAGTTTTCGAGGGTAGAGTATTCAACCCAAATTTATTGATTCGACACAAGGGGAGCCAAAGAATATTCTCAAGTATTAGCAACTGAGTTGTCAATTCAGCCACAGCTGGATAACTTAATATCTGCAGCAAAGTATTTAGTAGCAAAGTAATATGATAGTAGTGGTAACGGTAACAAAAGTAACGGTAGCAAAAGTAATATTTTTGGTGTTTTGTTGTGATTGTAACAGTAGCAACGGAAAAGTAAATAAGCGAAGAACAATATATGAAAAGCTCGTAGGCATTGGATTGGTGATGGAGAATTATGCCGGATGCGGTTCATCATGTAACAATCATAACATGGGGTGACACAGAACTAGCTCCAATTCATCAATGTAATGTAGGCATGTATTCAGAATATAGTCATACGTGCTTATGGAAAAGAACTTGCATGATCTTTTGTCCTACCCTCCCGTGGCAGCGGGGTCCTAATGGAAACTAAGGGATATTAAGGCCTCTTTTTAATAGAGAACCGGAACAAAGCATTAGCACATAGTGAATAAATGAACTCCTCAAACTATGGTCATCACCGGGAGTGGTCCCAATTATTGTCACTTCGGGGTTGCCGGATCATAACACATAGTAGGTGACTATAGACTTGCAAGATAGGATCAAGAACTCACATATATTCATGAAAACATAATAGGTTCAGATCTGAAATCATGGCACTCGGGCCCTAGTGACAAGCATTAAGCATAGCAAAGTCGTAGCAACATCAATCTCAGAACATAGTGTATACTAGGGATCAAACCCTAACAAAACTAACTCGATTACATGATAGATCTCATCCAACCCATCACCGTTCAGCAAGCCTACAATGGAATTACTCACGCACGGCGGTGAGCATCACGAAATTGGTGATGGAGGATGGTTGATGATGACGACGGCGACAAATCCCCCTCTCCGGAGCCTCGAACGGACACCAGATCAGCCCTCCTGAGAGGTTTTATGGCTTGGCGGCGGCGCTGCATCGTAAAACACGATGAGTCCTTCTCCCTGATTTTTTTCTCCCCGAAAGCAAATATATAGAGTTGGAGTTGAGGTCGGAGGAGCTCCAGGGGGCCCACGAGGTAGGGGGCGTGCCCTAGGGGGGAGGGCGCGCCCCCACCCTCGTGGACAAGGTGTGGGCCCCCTGGTCTTCATCTTTTGCAAGGATTTTTTATTATTTCCAAATAGACGTTCCGTGGAGTTTCAGGTCATTCCGAGAACTTTTTTTTCTGCACATAAATAACACCATGGAAAGTCTGCTGAAAACAGCGTCAGTCCGGGTTAGTTCCATTCAAATCATGCAAGTTAGAGTCCAAAACAAGGGCAAAAGTGTTTGGAAAAGTAGATACGACGGAGACGTATCAATCACCATACCACTGTGGTGCGAAACATGTTCTGGTTGACCTACGAGGTTCGATAGTAACTTGATCCGAAGTTTCATGATCATTATCATTAGCTTCCTCTGTAGTTGGTGTACGCATCACGGGAACGGTTTTCTGTGATGAGCTACTTTTCAATTCGAGAGAAGGTACAATTACCTCATCAAGTTCTACTTTCCTCCCACTCACTTCTTTCGAGAGAAACTCCTTCTCTAGAAAGTTTCCTTTGTTGGCAACAAAGATCTTGCCTTCGGATTTGTGGTAGAAGGTGTACCCAATTTTATCCTAAGGGTATCCTATGAAGATGCACTTCTCCGATTTGGGTTCGATCTTATCAGGCTAAAGCCTTTTGAGATAAGTCTCGCAACCCCAAACTTTAAGAAATGACAGCTTAGGTTTCTTGCCAACAAACCACAGTTCATACGGTGTCGTCTCAACGGATTTAGACGGTGCCCTATTTAACGTGAATGCAGCTATCTCTAATGCATAACCCGAAAACGATAGTGGTAAATCGGTAAGAAACATCATAGATCGCACCATATCTAATAAAGTACGGTTACGACGTTCGGACACACCATTACGCTGTGGTGTTCCAGGTGGCGTGAGTTGTGAAACTATTCCACATTGTTTTAAATGAAGGCAAACTCGTAACTCAAATATTGTCACGACCGGTTTTTCAATAAAATAATTATTGAGAAACCAATCCCTGTTACGGACCAGCGAGGAAGAATTCCTTCTCACTGATAGACAATACATTGGTCACAGAAGAAAAAAATACCAGGAGTACTAAATATAATACAAAGTTGAGCAGAGACCGCCCAACAATTTATTACATGCACGCCGATAAAACAATACGGCGGATAGGGTGGCAGACTACTAACTCACGATAATGACGATGGTGGAGATATCACCGCGAGGCGAGTGATATGTCTCCAGAAGACTACAGCTCTTCGAGCGTCGGAGTGAGACTCGAGAAGACTTATTGCGGGTGGCGGAAGCGTATACGATACAAGTGACCAAAATCCGGGATCGCGCAGGACTGACTGGGACTCCTCTAGGCATCGGACGCGCTATCAAACTCTTCATCCAAGAGATCGCCTTCGTCAACATCTGGCCAAATCAACAAGCCAGGTGAGTACTATGAAAGTACTCGCAAGACAGTTCGGACATAAGGTATAACAAATGCAAACATGAAACACATGAATAAGTTAACCAGTGTGATCAGACATAGAGATAATAAATACTGGGTGCCAAGCGAGGGTCTGAATGACGCCTCGAGCGGAAACTGCCGAATAGTAATACGGGTGCCAAACGAGTGTCTGAAAGACTCCTCGAGAGGAAAATGCGGAATAATAATACAGGTGCCAAACGAGTGTCTAAAAGACTCCTCGAGCGGAAAATGCGGAATAATAATGCAGGTGCCAAACGAGTGTCTGAAAGACTCCTCGAGCGGAAAATGCGGAATAATAATACAGGTGCCAAACGAGTGTCTGAAAGACTCCTCGAGCGGAAAATGCGGAATGATAATGCCACAGTCGGGCGTCGGGGCGACACCACATAAAGGGCTTATAACAGAAAGTAAAGGCAGTGCATGCCGCAGTCGGACGTCTGAGCGACATCACATAAAGGGCTTATATCGAAAGTGAGAAACGAGTACACGCCACAGTCGAACGTCTGCGCGACGTCACCTAAAGGGCTTATATCACATTTCATTATTACAACAGCTCGGAGACATAAATTATCACAAGCATGAGACACAAAATAAAGCTTGTCCATCCACTGGAATAACAATAAAACCTGAGATTTTACCACTTGAGCTTGTTCACCGGGGACAAGTTTTTCACATGGATAGATATGGATATAATGTATACACTACTGATCATGGATACGATGATTTGGAAAGAATTGACTCTGCAGAGTTTGTACTTAACCACAGCCAACGGATTTCAGTAGTCACGGGGACTAGTTCCGTCTACGGTGTTCTGGAAGGAACACGTCTAACCAGTACACACCCAATTCAACCATCCGAAGCCAGGGATCACCCTCGGCAACATTCAAGAAAAACCTTGAGTCGGGGAGGCTACAACCTCGCGTAGCATGGGATCAAATTTCTATACGCGCGCTATAAGGGGGTGCCCCCCTCTCGGTCCCAACCGGAAACACCCATGCCCCCTGACCGAATGACTGGCTTTAATCCTGGGCCAAGGTACCATCATCCCGGCCTCTCTGTTTGGTGTGTACACGGAAAGAGGTTACCAACTTACTAAACCATATCCTGGCAATGAGACATGTGGTAGCACGGAAAGGGGAAGGGACGATAACACGGCTCCAACCATGTTAACGTCGGAAAAGTCGGATGACGCAAGGCTGGCATGCTACAACAGTACCACCTTGCTGCCCTTCATGTCACTACATGATTAGGCCACCTCTCATCAGAGGTCATCGCAACTTCGGAACAACCGGGTCGTTGCCTTACGAGCAACGAGATATTTACCGACACTCATATGCCACACACAAACTTTCACATGAACATGCAAAACTTCTGCCATATCAAATGTCCAAACATGCTTGCCTGGTTCGGAGAAGTCGGAATCTAGCTCGGCGAAGTTCGCGGCTCCGTCACCTCTCCCGGAACCTACGGCAATCACGAAACGGGTACTAACGTGAAAACCAACACATGCACAGAAACTTTGCCAAATATTTCCCAAATAGATCCCATAAAAAACTAGACAAAATTTTAAGAATGTCAGAAAAAGAATCACTCAAAAATACCTTTTTATTAAAAAGTTATAAAGGTTTCTGTCCAGGGACCTTTCTGTAATGAAACAGAAAAGTTCCAGGGTTTTAACTGAGAAAACAGAAAACGGTTCGTTTGGAAATGCGCAAGCGCAAGAGAGAAGACGTATTTTGCCCGAAGGCGTCAACAGAAAACGGTTCGGGGAAATAGAACAGAGGCTGACACGCGGGGCCCGCATGTCAGGTTTGAAAAGGCTCGCCGGCGCCCGAAGACGGCGGTGGACGCCGGCGTCGAACCACGGCGAGTTAGGAGAAACGGAGGGTACCAAGAGCTTTGGTGTCTTCTTCCGCGTCGGTGGGTGGTGGACTCGTCCAACGGGGAGCACCACGTCGACGGCGACACTATCTCCGGCGGACGGCGGCTCGGGTGAGGATGGGGAACTCCGGTGGAGGGCTGCAAGCTTCAAATTGAAGTGCGGGTCAGAACGAGAGATGCATGGTGAAGTTACTGGCGAGAGAATGGAGGCTGCGGAGCACACACGGGGGCGAATCGGGCTGGATCCCGTGGCGGGTCGCGGCGGCCGGAGTCGAGGAAGGAGACCTCCTCGGGGCTCTTCCAGTGGCTAGGCGTGCTCTAGAGGAAGTGCAGGGCTGGTGGGTGCTCGAGTTGAAGCTCGGGACCTCTATTTATAGGCAGATCGACGGGGTGGCCGTGAACGGAGAATCTCCGGCGAGCGATTACGGCGGAGCAGTGGGTTGGCAGAGGGTTTGAGCGGTCGGGCAGCATCGGTGGATGTTACGGGACTCGTTTTGCAGCTAAACGGAGCTGGCCCTGGCGTAATGGCGTCTGCCCACGGTGAGGTGACCGCATGGGCTCAATGGCGGCAGAGAGCGCGCTCCGCGCCCTGCGGTTCACGACGAGAGCGGCAGCGCATTCGGGGGAGTGGACGGCCACGCGGCGGGCTCCGGTGGTTTGGGCGGCGCTGGGTGGAGTCGTCGACGCCGTGTCTCCCGCTGGCGTCCGCAAAGCCGCCGCCGGCGTCGGTCACGGGGCGGCGCACCTCCTGCTGCCCGTCACCGACGCCCGCAAGGTGCCAGGCGCTCGTGCGTTGCAGGAACAAGTGGGCGAGGATGAGGAGCAAGGCGACGCGGCGGTACTGGCGAGATCGATGCCCGTTTCTGAAGAAAACGACAGCAAGCACTGAACTGAAACTCTGAAGTTACTGAAACTTGACAGTGACCATGCATTGTAGGTGTTCGATAGTAGGTTTTGGTAAGGAGGTAAATTTTGCTGGAGCTGTAACTTGGTGAGATGACCACTCAAAGCACCCAGGGGCTGCATGAATTTATTTGGAATTTTTCGAGAAGGTTTTGAATGAATTTCACCAAATTTGCCAAATCTGGTCCAAACTTGCAGCTGATGTAGTTTGAAAATTTTGAACTGGAGACCAGTGGATCTTCATGGTTCTAGGTTGAGGGTTCAAAGGACTAGGAGGGGAAAAAGTTTGGTGGTAAAAGTCCAAATAGAAAATGGAGTTCCTTTGTAAATCTCCAAGAGATAGAATAGAAGGCAGAAAATATTTGAATAGAATTTGAATGGAAAATAAATACATGGGGAGGTTCAACTTGCTAGATTTGATGTAAATCATGATCCAGAGGTGAGGGAGTGTTTAGGAGAGAGGATTTGCACTTATGCCATGGCAAGAAGGAATAGTTGAAAGTGGCAAAGTACCTTCCAAAAGCCATAGTGCAAATTCAGAAAAAGCTTTTCAAAAGTTCTTTTCCCAAATGAAAAAAAACATTTTGTCTTGAGTCCAAATGAAGAGCAAGAACTCCCAAGGTCAAAGGCAGATCTTGGGTGAATCCAAATAAAAATTTTGCCATAAAGAAAATATATGAGAGGGAGAGTTCTCTTGAAGAAAAATTTTTAAATCACTCCCCTCAAGTCAAATAAAATCTTTTCAAAAAAATCCAAATAAAAACTTGGGTGCCACAACACCTACCCCTTAGGAAAAATCTCGTCCTCGAGATTTCTGCTGATCCTCAAATAGATATGGATACTCTACTCGAAGGAAATCCTCCCTTTCCCATGTAGCTTCATCCTCAGTGTGGTTGCTCCACTGAACCCTGAAAAACTTTGTCATTTTCTGACGGGTCCTCCGTTCAGACTCTTCTAAAATCTTTACTGGCCTTTCTCTGTAGGTGAGATCTGGTTGTATATCAGTGTCCTCATGAGGTACATGTATTTCTGGGTTGCTTACACATTTCCTCAACTGCGAGACGTGGAATACGTCATGGACGTCTGACAGCTCCTTGGGTAGGTCTAGCTGGTAGGCTACCGTGCCTCTTCGTGCCTTCACACAAAATGGTCCAATAAATCTTGGGGCTAGTTTTCCCTTTATTTTGAACCGTTGCAGACCCCTCATAGGAGATACTCGGAGGTATACGGAATCACCAGGTTCAAAGCTGACCTCACGATGCTTCTGATCATAGTAGCTCTTTTGTCGGCTCTGTGCTGTCTTGAGTCTGTCCCTGATTTGTTTAACTTTTTCCTCGGCCTCCTTAAGCATATCTGGGCCGAAGATACGGCTGTCACCTGTTTCTGACCAATTCAATGGGGTACGACACCTCCGTCCGTACAATGCTTCAAAGGGTGCCATTTGCAAGCTGGCTTGGTAACTGTTGTTGTACGCAAATTCGGCATAGGGCAAACTCTCTTCCCAACTGGATCCATAGGTGAGTACACAGGCTCTTAGCATATCCTCTAGGATTTGGTTTACACGCTCTGTTTGTCCATCTGTCTGAGGCTGGTATGCTGTACTGAAAGCCAGTTGTGTGCCCAGAGCTTGTTGTAGGTGTTCCCAAAATTTGGAGACGAATTGGGTGCCTCGGTCAGATATTATAGTCTTTGGGACTCCATGCAAGCAAACTATACGGGAGAGATAGAGTTTTGCCAGTCTTTGGGTGGAGTAGGTAGTCTTCACAGGAATGAAGTGTGCAACCTTGGTTAGTCGGTCTGTGATGACCCATATGGCGTCATTTCCGCGTAGCGATCGGGGTAATCCGACAATGAAGTCCATTCCGATTTCATCCCATTTCCACTCCGGTATCATGTTAGGCTGGAGTAGCCCTGCTGGCTTTTGGTGCTCGGCCTTGATGCGCTGACATGAATCGCAACAAGCAATGAATGCGGCTATATCTCTTTTCATACCGTGCCACCAAAATCTTTCCTGGATGTCCTTGTACATTTTGGTTCCTCCAGGATGGATCGAGTATGGGGCGGTGTGGCTTTCCGTCAAGATCTGTTGCTTGAGTTCCTCAATGTTAGGTACGCAAAGCCTGTCCCGGTACCATAATGTTCCTTCACTGTCCGTGACGAATTCTGAAGTCTTACTATGGTTCATTTTCTTCTTTATGCCTTCGATACTGGGGTGTCCCTGTTGGGCCTTCTTGATTTGTTCCACTAGGGTGGGTTGTATCTCCAGGTTCGATATGGTGCCCTCAGAGACTAACATCATGTTGAGCCGAGTGAACTCTCGCTGAAACTCAGGCCTCAAACTTTGCTGACCGTCACTGTCCGGGCTGGGGTTTCGACTAAGGGCATCGGCCACTACATTTGCCTTCCCTGGGTGGTAGTGAATACTGACGTCATAGTCCTTGACCAGTTCCAACCAGCGTCGTTGGCGCAAATTCAGCTCTGGCTGTGTGAAAATATATTTGAGGCTCTTATGGTCTGTATATATTTCACAGCGATTTCCCAACAGAAAGTGCCTCCACTCCTTGAGTGCATGTATAACTGCTGCTAGTTCCAAGTCATGTGTTGGGTAATTTTCCTCATGTTTTCGCAGCTGTCTGGAGGCATATGCGACAACTTTGCCATCCTGCATTAGCACACATCCGAGACCTTTTCGGGACGCGTCACAATACACCTCAAAGCTCTTGTGTATGTCTGGTACGGTTAAGACTGGTGCGGTTGTTAGCTTCTTCTTGAGTTCTTGGAAGCTCTGCTCACATGCTTCCGTCCATACGAATTTATTGTCCTTCTTGAGTAACTGTGTTATAGGTTTTGCCACAGTGGAGAATCCTTCAATAAATCTCCTGTAATATCCGGCCATTCCTAGGAAACTCCGTACATCTGTAACATTCGCGGGTGGCTTCCAGTCCAGTATGGCCTTGACCTTTTCTGGGTCTACGGCCATGCCTTCTTGGTTCAATATATGGCCCAAGAAACCAACTTTTCTTAGCCAAAATTCGCATTTGCTAAATTTGGCGTACAACTGATGTTTCCTCAATTCTCCCAAAACAATTCTGAGGTGCTCAGCATGTTCTTCTGGTGTCCTTGAGTAAACCAGAATGTCGTCAATGAATACCACCACAAATTTGTCCATGAATTTCATGAATACTTTGTTCATGAGGTGGACGAAATATGCGGGGGCGTTTGTTAGTGCAAACGGCATCACCGTAAACTCGTATAACCCATATCTGGAAGTGAAAGCTGTCTTGGGAATATCTTCCGTCTGTACCTTCAATTGGTGATATCCCGATCGCAAATCAATTTTCGAGAATACCTTGGCCTGTGCGAGCTGGTCAAACAAATCATTTATTCGTGGCATCGGATATTTGTTTTTGATGGTGACCATATTGAGGGCTCGATAGTCTATGCACAGCCTTAAAGTCCCATCCTTTTTTTTGGCGAACAACACAGGCGAACCCCAAGGTGAGGAGCTGGCTCGAATAAATCCTTTGTCCAATAATTCTTTTATCTGCTTCTTTAACTCCACCAATTCTGAGGGTGCCATTCTATATGGCTTCTTATAAATGGGAGCGGTGCCAGGTGCTAGTTCGATGCTGAATTCGATCTCTCGGTCTGGTGGCATGCCTGGTAGTTCTTCCGGGAACACATCAGGGAACTCGCATACCACTGGCACTTTTCTTAATTCTGCGATGTCCATCTTGTTCAGTTTTGGTTTATGTGATCGTGGCCTTTCTTGAGCGGAAACTCTTATAGTCTTGCCGTGATGGTGAGTGAGAATCACTGTTCGATTGAAACAGTCGATGAATCCTTTGTTGGTGGTCAACCAGTCCATTCCTAAAATGACATCCAGTCCTTTACTTTCCAACACGATGAGATTCGCGTGGAATGGTAGTCCTTCGAACTCAATGACCACTCCTTGGCAGTAACCCTGAGCAATTTGCTTATTTCCGGGGGACTTGATGATCATAGATTTTTCCAAGGGGAGTATCGGGAAACCATGTTGCGAAACAAAACTCTTCAAAACGAACGAATGGGAAGCTCCAGAATCAAACAAAACCGTGGAAGGTACTGTGTTGACAGGGAACGTACCGAGCATGATGTCTGGGGCATTCTGCGCTTCTTCCCTGGTCACATGGTTCAAGTGACCCTTCCTGTGGTTGTTGCTGGGATTGAAGTTGTTGCGCTTGGGGGCTGGATTGTTTCCACCATTGTTCGGCTTGGGTGCCGAGTCTCTTGGCTTCGGGCACTGTTTAGCATAATGCCCTTGTTGACCACAAGCATAGCAGGTGACCCCTGGACGGTATGTGAACTCCTTGTCTCTGGCATGAAATTGTCCGACGGGTCTTGGCTCAGTAGTCGTGGATCTCCTCGTGTCTGTCCTTGGGACCTCAGTCTTGCCTCGGTTGCTGCGGGCAAGAGTCGTCTTGTCCCTCTTCCGCTTGCGGATATCTTCCAGACTACGACGCTCATTCTCCAGGGTGATGGCCTTGTCCACCAGCGTCTTAAAATCCGGAAAGGTGTGTACAATCAGTTGGCATCTTAATGCTGGTGCCAGGCCGTCCAGGAATTTTTCCATCTTCTTGTTTTCTGTCATGTGCTCGTCGTAGGCATAACGAGACAGTTGGGTAAACTGGCCGTTGTATTCTGTGACGGTCATGCCTCTTTGCTTCAGGTCATCAAACTCTCTCTTCTTGATCTTTAGGATGCTCCTGGGAATGTGTGCCCCACGGAAGCCTTCCTTGAATTCTTCCCAGGTGATGTTGTGTTCCCTGGGGTGCATGTGTAGGAAGTTTTCCCACCATGCTGCGGCTGCTCCAGTAAGGTAGTGTGGTGCATAAAGCACCTTCTCATGATCTGAGCATTGAGCGATAATCAGTTTCCTTTCAATCTCGCGAAGCCAATCATCGGCTTCCAGTGGCCTGTCGGTGTGAGCAAAAGTTGAGGGGCGAGTCTTCTGTAACTCAGATAACTTGGAATGTGGTTGATAGGGTTCACGGTGGTTTCCCATATTGATGACATGGTTCATCATCTCCTGGTGTTGTTGCTGGCTTTGCTCGAAGAGACGGCATACTTGAGATAGTGCCGCTTCGCTGTCCTGTTGGCTGGACTGACCCTGAGTGAAATTGTTGCTGGTCTGTGTTCCGTAAACCTCTTCTGGCTGATTGGGCATAGAGCGAGTCCAAGGGCGAGACATTTTTCCAGTCTGGGGTATCATTTGCAAAACCCATGAGAAAAACCGTGTAGCGCAGGAAAACCCTTGCAAAGGCAATAATCAAAAAGGCTTCAAGGTTTTCAAGAAACACAAATGATTTTCACGGAGAAGAAGTGCTTAACACAAATCTTACATGCGAAAGCAAACACAAGATACAGCACTCAGGTTGTGCGTACACAATCCTGACATGTTATTAAAAACTAGCGTACTACTCCGGAAGGCAGCAAACACACCAACACAAACTAGCGTACAGATAAAAACAACACATCAAACAAGCAGGCATAACACGCGGCTACTCGGTGCTCTCAGTCGGAGATGGTGAAGATCTCCTTCCCCTTGCCGAGGGCAAGGCTCAGCGGTCCAGGAGAATCAACCTCCTCCTCTCTAGCTGGCTCCTGGCGTGCGACGCTGCGCTGCGGTGATGGTGCGGGGGCGACTGGCGGTAGAGCGCGTGCGGCAGGCGGTGCGGCTCTGACTGGAGTAGGAGCGATGACTCGGTCGAACTCCTCAATGGTAGGCAGACGGCGAGCAGTGGCCAAAACGGCCGGTGCATACGAGGCTGAAGACGAGACGAATGTCAGAGGCGGCGCCATGTGGAGAAGCTCCTTCCTGCTGGCAGGACCGCCCCGGACTAAGTCCATGCGGGCAGCCACAAGATCATCTACGAGGTTGTCGAAAGACTCCTCCAGGGCCTTGAGATACTCCACAACCATCTCGATGGCTTCATCTCGTTCTCCCCGATGGCAGGCGAACGCATAGTGGCTGGTGTAAGGCACATGGCATGGGAGGTAGCGGTAGCGACGAGTCTTCATCGTAGGAAGGATGTCCCGAAGGCGAGCTATCGCCTCCCGGGCAGCCATCTGCATGGCACGCCTCTCCGTAGGCATGGCCCTTCCCACAAAACGGAAGTGGCGTGCAGCTGAACATCCTCCCTTGAACTGCACCACAGCCTAGTGCATAGACACGTCGTCACTGAGCTTGTGCTGATAGAGGGTGAACTCCGGGCGAGCTGCTGGCCCGATCGCGAGCTTGGTGATGGAGACGAGGAGCTTGACAAACCCCTCGGGCACGTTGGTGAACACTCGATTCTCACAGCTGTTGCCAGCCATCTACAAAAGTAGGCAAAAATTCTGAGTAGTCATGTCATAAATTTTATGATGACCAACAGAAAATAGCTACAATTGCAAAATGCTGAAGAAGCACAAAAGACGCTAATCACTGATTAGCGGTCGCACCTAGTGGCTTCCTACAGTCAGCCTGGCTCTGATACCAAGCTTGTCACGACCGGTTTTTCAATAAAATAATTATTGAGAAACCAATCCCTGTTACGGACCAGCGAGGAAGAATTCCTTCTCACTGATAGACAATACATTGGTCACAGAAGAAAAAAATACCAGGAGTACTAAATATAATACAAAGTTGAGCAGAGACCGCCCAACAATTTATTACATGCACGCCGATAAAACAATACGGCGGATAGGGTGGCAGACTACTAACTCACGATAATGACGATGGTGGAGATATCACCGCGAGGCGAGTGATATGTCTCCAGAAGACTACAGCTCTTCGAGCGTCGGAGTGAGACTCGAGAAGACTTATTGCGGGTGGCGGAAGCGTATACGATACAAGTGACCAAAATCCGGGATCGCGCAGGACTGACTGGGACTCCTCTAGGCATCGGACGCGCTATCAAACTCTTCATCCAAGAGATCGCCTTCGTCAACATCTGGCCAAATCAACAAGCCAGGTGAGTACTATGAAAGTACTCGCAAGACAGTTCGGACATAAGGTATAACAAATGCAAACATGAAACACATGAATAAGTTAACCAGTGCGATCAGACATAGAGATAATAAATACTGGGTGCCAAGCGAGGGTCTGAATGACGCCTCGAGCGGAAACTGCCGAATAGTAATACGGGTGCCAAACGAGTGTCTGAAAGACTCCTCGAGCGGAAAATGCGGAATAATAATGCAGGTGCCAAACGAGTGTCTGAAAGACTCCTCGAGCGGAAAATGCGGAATAATAATACAGGTGCCAAACGAGTGTCTGAAAGACTCCTCGAGCGGAAAATGCGGAATAATAATGCAGGTGCCAAACGAGTGTCTGAAAGACTCCTCGAGCGGAAAATGCGGAATAATAATACAGGTGCCAAACGAGTGTCTGAAAGACTCCTCGAGCGGAAAATGCGGAATGATAATGCCACAGTCGGGCGTCGGGGCGACACCACATAAAGGGCTTATAACAGAAAGTAAAGGCAGTGCATGCCGCAGTCGGACGTCTGAGCGACATCACATAAAGGGCTTATATCGAAAGTGAGAAACGAGTACACGCCACAGTCGGACGTCTGCGCGACGTCACCTAAAGGGCTTATATCACATTTCATTATTACAACAGCTCGGAGACATAAATTATCACAAGCATGAGACACAAAATAAAGCTTGTCCATCCACTGGAATAACAATAAAACCTGAGATTTTACCACTTGAGCTTGTTCACCGGGGACACGTTTTTCACATGGATAGATATGGATATAATGTATACACTACTGATCATGGATACGATGATTTGGAAAGAATTGACTCTGCAGAGTTTGTACTTAACCACAGCCAACGGATTTCAGTAGTCACGGGGACTAGTTCCGTCTACGGTGTTCTGGAAGGAACACGTCTAACCAGTACACACCCAATTCAACCATCCGAAGCCAGGGATCACCCTCGGCAACATTCAAGAAAAACCTTGAGTCGGGGAGGCTACAACCTCGCGTAGCATGAGATCAAATTTCTATACGCGCGCTATAAGGGGGTGCCCCCCTCTCGGTCCCAACCGGAAACACCCATGCTCCCTGACCGAATGACTGGCTTTAATCCTGGGCCAAGGTACCATCATCCCGGCCTCTCTGTTTGGTGTGTACACGGAAAGAGGTTACCAACTTACTAAACCGTATCCTGGCAATGAGACATGTGGTAGCACGGAAAGGGGAAGGGACGATAACACGGCTCCAACCATGTTAACGTCGGAAAAGTCGGATGACACAAGGCTGGCATGCTACAACAGTACCACCTTGCTGCCCTTCATGTCACCACATGATTAGGCCACCTCTCATCAGAGGTCATCGCAACTTTGGAACATGCGGGAAAAGATCGATAACGTGGCTCCAACCATGTTAACGTCGAAGAAAGTCGGATGACGCAAGGCTGGCATGCTACAATAGTACCACCTTGCTGCCCTTCATGTCACTACATGATTAGGCCACCTCTCATCAGAGGTCATCGCAACTTCGGAACAACCGGGTCGTTGCCTTACGAGCAACGAGATATTTACCGACACTCATATGCCACACACAAACTTTCACATGAACATGCAAAACTTCTGCCATATCAAATGTCCAAACATGCTTGCCTGGTTCGGAGAAGTCGGAATCTAGCTCGGCAAAGTTCGCGGCTCCGTCACCTCTCCCGGAACCTACGGCAATCACGAAACGGGTACTAACGTGAAAACCAACACATGCACAAAAACTTTGCCAAATATTTCCCAAATAGATCCCATAAAAAACTAGACAAAATTTTAAGAATGTCAGAAAAAGAATCACTCAAAAATACCTTTTTATTAAAAAGTTATAAAGGTTTCTGTCCAGGGACGTTTCTGTAATGAAACAGAAAAGTTCCAGGGTTTTAACTGAGAAAACAGAAAACGGTTCGTTTGGAAATGCGCAAGCGCAAGAGAGAAGACGTATTTTGCCCGAAGGCGTCAACAGAAAACGGTTCGGGGAAATAGAACAGAGGCTGACACGCGGGGCCCGCATGTCAGGTTTGAAAAGGCTCGCCGGCGCCCGAAGACGGCGGTGGACGCCGGCGTCGAACCACGGCGAGTTAGGAGAAACGGAGGGTACCAATAGCTTCGGTGTCTTCTTCCGCGTCGGTGGGTGGTGGACTCGTCCAATGGGGAGCACCACGTCGACGGCGACACTATCTCCGGCGGACGGCGGCTCGGGTGAGGATGGGGAACTCCGGTGGAGGGCTGCAAGCTTCAAATTGAAGTGCGGGTCAGAACGAGAGATGCATGGTGAAGTTACTGGCAAGAGAATGGAGGCTGCGGAGCACACACGGGGGCGAATCAGGCTGGATCCCGTGGCGGGTCGCGGCGGCCGGAGTCGAGGAAGGAGACCTCCTCGGGGCTCTTCCAGTGGCTAGGCGTGCTCTAGAGGAAGTGCAGGGCTGGTGGGTGCTCGAGTTGAAGCTCGGGACCTCTATTTATAGGCATATCGATGGGGTGGCCGTGAACGGAGAATCTCCGGCGAGCGATTACGGCGGAGCAGTGGGTTGGCAGAGGGTTTGAGCGGTCGGGCAGCATCGGTGGATGTTACGGGACTCGTTTTGCAGCTAAACGGAGCTGGCCCTGGCGTAATGGCGTCTGCCCACGGTGAGGTGACCGCACGGGCTCAACGGCGGCAGAGAGCGCGCTCCGCGCCCTGCGGTTCACGACGAGAGCGGCAGCGCATTCGGGGGAGTGGACGGCCACGCGGCGGGCTCCGGTGGTTTGGGCGGCGCTGGGTGGAGTCGTCGGCACCGTGTCTCCCACTGGCGTCCGCAAAGCCGCCGTCGGCGTCGGTCACGGGGCGGCGCACCTCCTGCTGCCCGTCGCCGACGCCCGCAAGGTGCCAGGCGCTCGTGCGGTGCAGGAACAAGTGGGCGAGGACGAGGAGCAAGGCGACGCGGCGGTACTGTTGAGATCGATGCCCGTTTCTGAAGAAAACGACAGCAAGCACTGAACTGAAACTCTGAAGTTACTGAAACTTGACAGTGACCATGCATTGCAGGTGTTCGACAGTAGGTTTTGGTAAAGAGGTAAATTTTGCTGGAGCTGTAACTTGGTGAGATGACCACTCAAAGCACCCAGGGGCTGCATGAATTTATTTGGAATTTTTGGAGAAGGTTTTGAATGAATTTCACCAAATTTGCCAAATCTGGTCCAAACTTGCAGCTGATGTAGTTTGAAAATTTTGAACTGGAGACCAGTGGATCTTCATGGTTCTAGGTTGAGGGTTCAAAGGACTAGGAGGGGAAAGAAGTTTGGTGGTAAAAGTCCAAACAGAAAATGGAGTTCCTTTGTAAATCTCCAAGAGGTAGGATAGAAGGCAGAAAATATTTGAATAGAATTTGAATGGAAAATAAATACATGGGGAGGTTCAACTTGCTGGATTTGATGTAAATCATGATCCAGAGGTGAGGGAGTGTTTAGGAGAGAGGATTTGCACTTATGCCATGGCAAGAAGGAATAGTTGAAAGTGGCAAAGTACCTTCCAAAAGCCATAGTGCAAATTCAGAAAAAGGTTTTCAAAAGTTCTTTTCCCAAATGAAAAAAAACATTTTGTCTTGAGTCCAAATGAAGAGCAAGAACTCCCAAGGTCAAAGGCAGATCTTGGGTGAATCCAAATAAAATTTTTGCCATAGAGAAAATATATGAGAGGGAGAGTTCTCTTGAAGAAAAAATTTTAAATCACTCCCCTCAAGTCAAATAAAATCTTTTCAAAAAAATCCAAATAAAAACTTGGGTGCCACAAATATACGCCTCCGCGATCAGATCGTAGACACTTTATTTTCTTGTTACGATGATTCTCCACTTCACTCTGAAATTCTTTGAACTTTTCAAATGTTTCAGACTTGTGTTTCATCAAGAAGATATACCCATATCTGCTCAAATCATCTATGAAGGTCAGAAAATAATGATACCCGCCGCGAGACTCAACACTCATCGGACCGCATACATCGGTATGTATTATTTCCAATAAGTCATTAGCTCGCTCCATTGTTTCGGAGAATAGAGTTTTAGACATCTTGCCCATGAGGCATGGTTCGCAAGTATCAAATGATTCATAATCAAGTGATTCCAAAAGCCCATCTGCATGGAGTTTCTTCATGCACTTTACACCAATATGACCTAAACGGCAGTGCCACAAATATGTTGCACTATCATTATCAACTTTGCATCTTTTGGCATCAATATTATGAATATGTGTATCACCACAATCGAGATTCAACAAGAATAGACCACACTTCAAGGGTGCATGACCATAAAACATATTACTCATATAAATAGAACAACCATTATCCTCTGATTTAAATGAATAACCGTCTCGCATTAAACAAGATCCAGATAAAATTTTCATGCTCAACGTTGGCACCAAATAACAATTATTCAGGTGATACGTCTCCAATGTATCTATATTTTTTTATCGTTCCATGCTGTTATATTATCATTATTGGATGTTTTATAACCATTTTATATCAATTTTTGGTACTAACCTATTGACATAATGCCAAGTGCCAGTTGTTGTTTTTTGCATGTTTTTTACATCACGGGAAATCAATACCAAACGGAGTCCAAGAGCAGTGAAACTTTTTGTGGATTTTTTGGACCAGAAGACATCCAGTGGGCCGAAGAAGCACCTGGGGGCTGGTCCGAGGGGAGCACAACCCACCAGGGCGCGCCTGGGCCACCTCGGCTGCCTCCCGGACCGCCTCTTTACTCTATAAATACCCCAATATTCCAGAAACCCTAGGGGAGTTGACGAAAATCAGTTCCATCCGCCGCAAGTTCCAGAACCACCAGATCCAATCTAGACACCATCACGGAGGGGTTCATCATGTCCATTGGTGCCTCTCCGATAATGCGTGAGTAGTTCTTTGTAGACCTACAGGTCCGTAGTTAGTAGCTAGATGGCTTCCTCTCTCTCGTTTGATTCTCAGTACAATGGTCTCTTGGAGATCCATATGATGTAACTCCTTTTGCGGTGTGTTTGTTGGGATCGGATGAACTTTGAGTTTATGGTCAGGTCTATCCTTTTATCCATGAAAGTTATTTGAGTCTTCTTGATCTCTTATATGCATGAGTGCTTATAGCCTCATATTTCTTCTCTGATATTTGGGTTTTGTTTGGCCAACTTGATCTATTTATCTTGCAACGGGAAGAGGTGCTTTGTGATGGGTTCGATCTTACGGTGCTTGATCCCAGTGACAGAAGGAGAACCGACACGTATGTATCGTTGCTATTAAGGATAACAAGATGGGGTCTATTTCTACATAAATAGATCTTGTCTACATCATGTCATCGTTTTTATTGCATTACTCCATTTTTCCATGAACTTAATACACTAGATGCATGCTGGATAGCGGTCGATGTGTGGAGTAATAGTAGTAGATGCAAGCAGGAGTCGGTCTACTAATCTTGGACGTGATACCTATATAATGATCATTGCCTGGATATCATCATGATTATTTGAAGTTCTATCAATTGCCCAACAGTAATTTGTTTACCCACCGTTTGCTATTTTTCTCGGGAGAAGCCACTAGTGAAATCTACGGGCCCAGGGTCTCTTCTTTAATATATTTGCCTTTGCAATCTATTTTATTTGCTTTTATTTTCATATCTATTAAACCAAAAATAAAAAAAACACCTTGCTGCACTTTATTTTATTTGGCGTTCGATCTATCAATTTATTACAACTCTCTCACGTTAGTTTGCCAATTTCTGGCGCCTTTACCCGAAAGGGATTGACAACCCCTTTAACACGTCGGGTTGTGAGTATTTAATATTTGTGTGCAGGTGATGTTTACGCAGTGTTGCTTGGTTCTCCTACTGGTTCGATAACCTTGGTCTCATCACTAAGGGAAATACCTACCGTCGTTGTGCTGCATCATCCCTTCCTCTCTGGGGAAATACCGACGAAGTTGTAGCAGACATCAAAAGGAATTTCTGGCGCTGTTGCCGGGGAGGATCAAGTCAAGATAGTCTCCCGGCCACGTGCCGATTTCTGGCGCCGTTGCCGGGGAGACATCATCAACATCTACCAGGTTCCTGATCACTAATCTCATCTCCTTGCAATTTACATTATTTGCCATTTGCCTCTCGTTTTCCTCTCCCCCACTTCACAAAAATTTGCCGTTTTATTCGCCCTCTTTTTTGTTCGCCGTTTTCTTGCCGGATCTGTTTTTGAGTGCAATCTTGTTGCGTAGTCACAATGACTCAAGAGAACACCAAGTTGTGTGATTTCTCAAATACCAACAACAATGATTTTATTGGCACTGTGATTGCTCCCGCCACTAGTGCGGAATCTTGTGATATTAATACTGCTTTGCTGAATCTTGTTATGAAAGATCAATTTTCTGGTACTCCTAATGAGGATGTCGCATCCCATCTTAACACATTCGTGGAATTATGCGATATGCAAAAGAAAAAAGATGTGGACAATGATGTTGTGAAGATGAAATTATTTACTTCTTCTTTGCGAGATCATGCAAGAATTTGGTTTTCTTCTTTGCCTCGCAATAGTATCAATTCTTGGAATAAGTGCAAAGATGCTTTTATCACCAAGTATTTTCCACCCGCAAAAATTATTTCCCTTAGAACCCAGATCATGAATTTCAAGCAACTTGAACATGAGCATGTTGCATAATCTTGGGAAAGGATGAACATGATGCTAAGGAATTGCCCAACTCATGGGTTAAATCTTTGGATGATCATACAAATTTTTTATGCGGGGTTGAATTTTGTTTCTTGTAATCTTTTAGATTCCACCGCGGGTGGTACTTTTATGGAAATTACTTTGGGTGAAGCCACCAAATTGCTTGATAATATCATGGCAAATTATTCACAATGGCATACCGAAAGAGCTCCTACTAGTAAAAAAGTTAATTCGGTTGAAGAAATTTCTTCTTTGAGTGAAAAAGTTGATGCTCATATGAAATTGGTTGCTAGTAACAGTGCTCCTATTGATTTCAATGATATGCCTTTGTCTACTTTGATTGAGCAAAATAGTGATGCCGTAGATGTGAATTTTATCTCACGAAACAATTTCAATAACAATGCTTATAGAGGTAATTTTAATCCTAGGCCTTTCCCTAGTAATTCCTCTAATAATTATGGTAATTCCTATGGTAATCCTTCTTATAATAATAGGAACAACTCTGATCTTGATAATAATATTAAGGGATAATTGATATTATGCCCCTAGTTGGGTCACACTCGACAGGTTCACCCCTACTTTTTGAATATACTCGTTCCTGCCCAAACCACTTTGCTTCTCTTGTGTTTTTGCCCTTCCGTCTCGATTCCGTGTGGTCAAAGTCGTTTGACCGTCAGAGCGACATTTTTCTGGACCATTTTGCCCCTCCTTCCAAGTTTAGTTAAGAATCAAAGAAAAAAGCAATGTGACGCTTACATGTGGGACCCATCTAAATGCAAAAGAAAAAAAATAGAAAAACATACACTCTCTCTCCCTCCAGAAACACCTCACTTTCCCCATCCTGCTGTCGCCACACCCGTGCCGCTGGCGTTGCATGACCTACCGTCGGCGACCCCCACTACCACCTCCCTCTCCCACCCCAGACACCGCCCAGCTCTGCCGAACGCCGCACTGAGGGACTGAATGGCGGGGGCAGCCGACCTCTCGCCAGCGGGCGCCTCCGATGAGCACACGCTGGACCTCGAGGCCATGGTGTTCGTTCGTGATGGATGATGTGGCAGAGGCAGCGCCACCGCAAGGCGTGCAGGAGGTCCCGATCTGACGCGTCGCTGGAGGTAGTTGGCGGCGAGGTTTGGCTGGAGTGCCCGAGATTCGACACGGATGGCCAGAGCCACCGGGACGAGGTGGGTCCAGGGACGGGCGGCGGGGATCCTTGGGCAAGGAGCGACGACGATCATTGGGCAAGGGGCGGCGGCGCGATGTAGGGGAGGCCAGGATCGGCGCGGGGCATGGGGGCGTAGCGGAGACGGCAGATCCGGCCGCGGGAGGCTTGGGCTGGAACGGATCTGGCCGGGATGGAGGTTGGGGAGGCACTGGCAACCGGCGGCGGGCAGATGGGCCGCAGCTGCTTGTCCCGCGGCTCGAGGTCGGAGAGCCACCGGCGTGGGTGACCGGCTGCGGGGTGAGCAGGGGAGCCATGCTGGAGCTAGAGGAGGAAGAAGATAGGAAGGGGGATGGGGGCATGGGTCCCACAGGGAAGAGAGAGGGAATGCTTTTTTTCTCTTGCATTTAATCGGGTCCCACATGTAGGTGTAACATTGTTTTTTATTTGTTTTTTAACTGGAGTCGTAAGGAGGGGTAAAATTGTCCAGAAAAATGTCTCTCTAACAGTCAAACGCCTTTGACCAGATGGAATTGATACGGAAGGGCAAAAACACAAGAGAAGCAAAGTGGTTTGGGCAGGAACGAGTATATTTGAAAAGTAGGGGTAAACCTGTCGAGTGTGACCCAACTAGGGGCATAATATCAATTATCCCTAATATTAAAGAATTTATCAACACTCAAAAAGTTTTCAACGCTACAATGGAAGAAAAGTTGAATAAGATTGATGATTTGTTTAGAAGTGTTGATAGAATTTCTCATGATGCAGAAAATCTCAAGATCAAAAATTTTGTGCGCAAAGTTGAGGAATCAATTAAAGCTCTTTATTTTCTATGGATGAAAGTAAGAAAAGAACCGCTATGCTTAGAGCTAGAAGAGAATTTCTAGAAAAAGCATTTTCTAGTGATTGCTTTCATAAAAGTGATGAAGATCTTAAAATGATTGGTGTTTCTTCTATTGATTCCTTGTTTAGTAAAATTAAGACTGATGAAAAAGGGACTGAAGAAGGTCAACTTTAGCTAGAAGGCGTCCCGATAATTCGGAGGGTGAAAATCTTGTTGAGAAAATTGATAAAAGTGGGTTTGAAGAGGTCAAAACTTTAACTAGTGATGTGCCCACTTTTTTGGATTACAAAGACTTTAATTATGATAGTTGCTCTTTGATTGATTGTATTTCTTTGTTGCAATCCATGATAAATTTACCCCATGCTTATGAATAAAATAAAGCTTTTACTAAACATATTGTTGATGCTATGATGAAAGCTTTAGAAGAAAAGTTGGAATTAGAAGTTTCAATTCCTAGAAAATTGCATGATGAGTGGGAACCTACTATCAAATTCAGGATTACGAATTATGAATGTTTTGCTTTATGTGACTTGGGTGCTAGTGTTTCTACGATTCCGAAATCTTTATGTGATGTGCTTGGTCTTACCGATATTGAAGAATGTTCTTTAAATTTGCACTTGGCGGATTCTACTATTAAAAAGACTATGGGAAGAATTAATGATGTTATTATTCTTGCAAATAGGAATTATGTGCCCATAGATTTTATTGTTCTTGATAGTTTTTGCGCACTATCGGTGCCGTGATTGATATGAAAGAAGGCAATATTAAATTTCAATTTCCACTAAGGAAGGGTATGGAACACTCCCCTAGAACAAGAATTAGGCCACCTTATGAATCAATCATGAGGGCATCTTATGGATCTAGAAACAAAGACGAAAAAACTTAGATCATTGTCTTTTTATTTCTGTTATTGAGTGTTTGCACAATTATGCTACTGTTATGATTGTGTTTTAGTTAGTGTTTTTGCCAAGCAAAGCCTTTAGGATCTTCTTGGGTGATAGTTGTTTGATCTTGCTGAAAAACAGAAACTTGCGCACTCATGAAAATAATTTTCATTTTTAACAGAAGCATGATAAAATACCAATTCTTTTTGCAGAAGAATAATATACAAATTTCTCAGGTCGTCCTAATTGTTCAGAATTTTTGGAGTTTCATAAGTATTCGAAGTATCCAGATTCCTACAGACTGTTCTGTTTTTGACAGATTCTGTTTTCTTTGTGTTGTGTGCTTGTTTTGATGATTCTATGGTTTTATTTGAAGAGTTTTTGCCATAGAAAAGTTAGAATACAGTAGATATAATGAAAGAATAAAATATGAATGGGTTGCAACAGTACTTATAGTAGTGATTTGCTTTCTTATACTAACGGATCTCACGAATGTTTTGTTGAGTTTTGTGTGATTGAAGTTTTCAAGTTTTGGGTGATGTTATGATGGATGAAGGAATAAGGAGTAATAAGAGCCTAAGCTTGGGGATGCCCATGGGATCCCAAGCTGTTATCCAAAGAGAAGCAAGCAACTAAGCTTGGGGATGCCCCAAGTGGCATCCCCTCTTTCTTCTAACGACCATCGGTATTTTACTCAAAGCTATATTTTTATTCGTCACATACTATGAGTTTTGCTTGGAGCTTCTTGTATGATATGAGTCTTTGCTTGTTTTGCTTTTTGTTTTAAGTATTAATTCCTAGCTGGACACACCTATTTGAGAGATCCAAAATTATGCCATGACTTGTTAGAATTGCTCTCCATGCTTCACTTAAATTTTTATGAGCTATGGAATTTCTCAAGTGCTTCACTTATATCTTTTTGAGCACGGTGTGCTTTAGTATTTTTGAAGAAAAGCTCTCTTGCTTCACTTAGATTTATTTGAGAGTTAGTAAAAAATTTCAAGAAATTCTCTATTGCTTCACTTAAATTAATTTGAGAGAAAGAAAAATTATGCTCATGATCTACACTTATATTTGTTTGAGCTTATCAAAAGCAACACACATGAAAATTAGTTCCAAAGTGGTAGATATCCAAGAAGGATATAATAAAAACTTTCATGAAGATCATTGGACAAAATAAACTTGATTCCTTGTAATAGTTTTGAGATATGATGATGTGATATGTGAGTCATGTTGATGAGTAATTATGGTTTAGTAAGAATATTGGTGTTAAGGTTTGTGATTCCCTATGCAAGCACGAAAGTCAATAGTTGTGCAATGAAATTACGTCCTACTTGTGGTGCATTATTGGGTGTTAATTATGCTCAATGCTCGCTTACGAGATTATCTGTTTCTTGGTTGGTCGCTTCTCAATCTTTTGCTAGCCTTCACTTTGCACTAAGTATGATCACTACTTGTGCATCCAAAATCCTTTAAACTGGTTTTGCCAAATGAGTCCACTATACCTACCTATATGCGGTATTCTTTTGCCGTTCTAAGCAAATTTGTATCTGCCATCTCTAATTTTCAAAATAAATTTCTCTTTTGTGTGCTCATACTGGTCGCGAGGTGGTGAGGGGTGGCCAATGTTTTCCATGCTAGATGTGTTATTCTCACGATGAGTGTTTATTCACTTGTCATTGCACGAGAGTAAGGCAAAGGTATTAGGGATGCTCAGTCCCGAAATAAAAAATGAATTTACTTTATGTTGTCAATAATAAATTCCTTGGAAAGTGTTGGTATGGAGGGCACCCGTGGATAGGGTTAGCCATGGAAAGTGAAAGTATGGTTGAAAAAGGAATAAACTTTATTTTCAGTTTGGGAACCGCCTATGATATATATAGCATGGAAAGTGTTGGGAGCTCTAAGTCATTTTCGTTGGTGGGAAAAGTATGCCTCTCAAAATGTTTTTTCTCTCAATTTTCGCTTTGAGCTCTGGCACCTCTACAAATCCCTACTTCCCTCCGCGAAGGGCCTTTCTTTTACTTTATGCAATTTTTATTTTTAATTTGAGTCTCCGTCTTCTCTTATAAAGCACCAACTAGGGGGCACTATGATCGTACATGAGCATTGGGTGTAGCTAATATGCGAGTGTGTTTCATGAATTGATCAATGATTGAGAATGATGGGCTAGGGATAACTTATTTTAGCGTTGATATTTTGAAAGACATGGTTGCTTGTTGATATGCTTGAGTATTTAAGTCTCATGTCAAAACTAGACTATTGCTTTGAACCATATAAAAGTCCAAATGTCCATGCTACAAAGAAAAGAATATGAGATGACATGTTAGGCAGCATTCCACATAAAAAATTCTGTTTTTATCATTTACCTACTCGAGGATGAGCAGGAATTAAGCTTGGGGATGCTGATACGTCTCCAATGTATCTATATTTTTTTTATTGTTCCATGCTGTTATATTATCATTATTGGATGTTTTATAATCATTTTATAGTCATTTCATACCATTTTTTGGTACTAACCTATTGACATAGTGCCAAGTGGCAGTTGATGTTTTTGCATGTTTTTTACATCACAGGGAATCAAAAGCAAACGGACTCCAAATGCAGTGAAACTTTTTGTGGATTTTTTGGGACCAAAAGACATCCAGTGGGTCGAAGAAGCACCTGGGGGCTGCTCCGAGATGAGCACAACCCACCAGGGCGCGCCTGGAGGCCCATGCGCGCCCTGGTGGGTTGTGCCCACCTCGGGTGCCCCCCGGACCACCTCTTTACTCTATAAATACCATTATATTCCAGAAACCCTAGGGGATTCGACGAAAAGCAATTCCAGCCACCGCAAGTTCAAGAACCACCAGATCCAATCTAGACACCATCATGGAGGGGTTCATCATGTCCATTGGTGCCTCTCCGATGATGCGTGATTAGTTCTTTGTAGACCTACGGGTCCGTAGTTAGTAGCTAGATGGCTTCCTCTCTCTCGTTCTATTCTCAATACAATGGTCTCTTGGAGATCCATATGATGTAACTCTTTTCGCGGTGTGTTTGTTGGGATTGGATGAACTTTGAGTTTATGATCATATCTATCTTTTTATCCATGAAAGTTATTTGAGTATTGATACGTCTCCAACGTATCAATAATTTATGAAGTATTCATGCCATGTTTACTATTGTTTTATATGATTTTGGTATGATTTGATTAGAACTAACCCGAACTGACGCTGTTTTCAGCAGAACTACCGAGGTGTTGTTTTTGTGCAGAAATAAAAGTTCTCGGAATGCGCTGAGAATCAACGGAGAATTTTTTTTGGAAAATATAAAAAATACTGGAACAAAAATCTACCGGAGGGGAGTCCCATGGGCCCCACGAGGGTGGGGGGCGCGCCCCTGTGCCTCGTGGACTACCCGTGGGCCCCCCTGACTTGTTCTCGACGCCAACCTCTCCTATAAATACCCAAACCTCCAGAACTTAACCTAGATTGGAAGTTCCGCCGCCGCAAGTCTCTGTAGCCACGAGAAATCAATCTAGGCCCTCTCTGGCACCCTGCCGGAGGGGGCCATCATCACCGGAGGCCATGGAGGAGGATCCCGGAGGGTCCATCATCGCCATGAAGGCCAAGGACCAGAGGAAGAACCTCTCCCCATCTAGGGGGAGGCCATGGAGGAGGAAGCACAAGGGGGAGAACCTCTCCTCCTCTCTCTCGGTGGCGTCGGAGTGCCATCGGGAGGGGAATCATCGCCGCGGTAATCGTCTTCATCAACATCACCATCCTCATCTCTTTTACGCGGTCCACTCTACCGCACCCCGCTGTAATCCCTACTTGAACATGGTGCTTTATGCCACATATTATGATCCAATGATGTGTTGCCATCCTATGATGTTTTGAGTAGATATCCTTTGTCCTTGGGTTGATTGATGATCTAGATTGGTATGAGTTGTATGGTTTATTTTGGTGCCATCCTATGGTGCCCTCCATGTCGCGCAAGCGTGAGTGATTCCCGCTGTAGGGTGTTGCAATACGTTCATGATTCGCTTATAGTGGGTTGCTTGAGTAACGGAAGCATAAACCCGAGTAAGGGGGTTGTGGCGTATGGGATAAAGGGGACTTGATGCTTTAATGCTGTGGTTGGGTTTTACCTTAATCATCTTTAGTAGTTGCGGATGCTTGCTAGAGTTCCAATCATAAGTGCATAAGATCCAAGAAGAGAAAGTATGTTAGCTTATGCCTCCCCCTCATATGAAATTGCAATAGTGATTACCGGTCTTGTTAACGATTGCCTAGGACAATTCCGCACACCGATCCATCATTATTCCACACTCGCTATTTATAATATTTAGTAATATATTCTAACTTTATGATAACAGCACCTACTTTTATGTTTTAGCTCTCCGATATCATGCAAAGTTATCCTCTTCATACCCACAAAGTAGTTTTATTTCTCGTTTCTAGTTGGAAGCAAACGTTCGGTGTACGTAGAGTCGTATCAGTGGCAGATAGGACTTGAGAGAATATTGATCTTACCTTTAGCTCCTTGTGGGTTCGACACTCCATACTTATCACTTCCACCTTTGGGAATTGCTACGATGATTCCCTGCAATTGGGGATTATCAAGCTCTTTTCTGGCGCCTTTGTCGGGGAACAATAGCGTGGGGTTGATATTCTTGTGTGTGCTTGTTTGCTTTCTTCACTAAGTAGATTTTGTTTTTACTTTTTGTTTCTGTTTAGTTGTGGGTGAAACATACAAAAAAAATTAAAAGAATGAAAATACAAAAAAATTTACTTGCCTCTCATTCCTAAAAAGTTTTTCAAAAAGAGAAGTGATTGGAAAGTTATGCATTGAAGAAGTGAGGGTCGACCTTGAGCACTTGCGTTCATGCTCATGGAAACAATGTAGAATTTTTCATGGAAGTTTCTCTGTAAATAATTATCCCCTTGTATATATCCTTTGTATTATAAAAATAATGTGCCAAGCTTTGGTTTTAGGATGATTAGATTGCTTGTTTACTTTGTGCAGTACAAAAACAGAAACTTTGGCTGTAGCGCGTGAATTTACATTTTTTACTGGAAAGTCAGATTGGTATAAAACTTTTTGCACATTACTTCTGTACAAATTTTTAAATTTTCATATTTTTTCTAGAATTTTTGGAGTTACAGAAGTATACTAAACTTCCAGATTACTACAGACTGTCCTGTTTTTGACAGATTCTGTTTTCTATGTATTGATCGCTTATTTTGATGAATCTATGGGTAGTATCGGGGGGTATGAACCATGGTGAAGTTGGAATACAGTAGATAAAGTGCTAATATGAAATTTAAATGAATTTGCAACAGTACCTAAAGTTAGTGATTTGCTTTAGTATACTAACGGATCTCACAAAGTTTTTGTTAAGTTTTTGTGGATGAAGTGTTCGAAGAACGAGGAGTTACCAATGTGAGAATAATAAAGAGAGGCAAGAGTTAAAGCTTGGGGATGCCCAAGGCACCCCAAGTAAATATTTCAAGGACACTCAAGCATCTAAGCTTGGGGATGCCCCGGTTGGCATCCCATCTTTCTTCTTCAACAATTATCGGTATACCTCGGTTTTTGTTTTGTTCACATGATTTGTGTCCTTTGTGTTTTTGTTTTTACTTTAAGAACCATTCTAGTATGAGATAGCCCTTCATGATTTATATAATACTTCATGTGCTTCACTTATATTTTTTAAGTATGATCTTATAGAATTGCTCTTTGTGCTTCACTTAAATCATTCGAGTATGGTTTTATAGAATGCTTCGTGTGCTTCACTTATATATTTTGAGCTTGGATATTGGTTAGTCTATACTAATTGTATAATTATCCATGAACTTCACTTATATCTTTTGGAGTATGAAAAATACTATCATCTAAAGCGGGTTTGGAAGAGTGTCAACTTTAGGAATTAGTGATCCCACTATTCCGAATGAGAAGAATTTTGCTTATGTGGAGAGTAGAAATTTTTTATGCTGGTAGATCATGAAAATAATGCTTTATGTGATGGTTATATTGTTGAATTCATTCATGATGCTACTGAAAATTATTATGAGGGAGGAATATATGCTTGTAGGAGTTGCAATAATATCAAGTTTCCTCTCTATGTGCTTAAAGTTTTGAAGTTATACTTGTTTTGCCTTCCTATGCTAGTTGATTCTTGTTCCTATAAATTATGTGCTCACAAAATCCCTATGCATAGGAATTGGGTTAGATTTAAATGTGCTAGTCATATTCTTCATGATGCTCTCTTTATGTTTCAATTCTTTTCTTTTATGTGAGCATCATTGAAATCATCATGCCTAGCTAAAAGGCATTAAAGAAAAGCACTTGTTGGGAGACAACCCAATATTTACCCTTACTGTTTTTGTGTGTTTACATGATTAAGCTACTGTAGTAATCATGTTTTATAGCTTTTTTTCAATAAAGTGCCAAGTAAGACCTTTGGGAAGACTTGGGTGAAAGTTAATGTAATCTTGCTGTAAAAACAGAAACTTTGCGCTCACGAGATTAGCTGCCATTTTTTTTACAGAAGAGTGCTTTCGAGTTGATTCTTTTTGCAGAAGATTAATAGACAAATTCCTCACATCCACCAATTTATTTCAAAATTTTTGGAGTAGCATAAGTATGGTTGCTGTTCAGATCATTACAGACTATTCTGTTTCTGACGGATTCTGTTTTCATTGCATAGTTTGCTTGTTTTCTAGTTTCTATGGATTATATTTCTCAATATAAATTGTAGAAATGGTATGGTACAGTAGGCATTGTGTGAGAACAAGTATGAACCTTCTCTTTGACAGTACCAAAGTGAATGGTTTACTCTTTATCATACTAACCTATCTCACGAAGTTCCGTTAAGTTTTGTGTGATTGAAGTTTTCAAGCTTTGGGTGAGATACCGATATGAGGAGAATAAGGAGTGGAAATACCCTAAGCTTGGGGATGCCCAAGGCACCCCGAGGAAATATTCAAGGAATACTCAAGCGCCTAAGCTTGGGGATGCCCCAGAATGTTGGAAATATGCCCTAGAGGCAATAATAAATTGGTTATTATTATATTTCCTTGTTCATGATAATCGTTTATTATCCATGCTAGAACTGTATTGATAGGAAACTCAGATACATGTGTGGATACATAGACAACACCATGTCCCTAGTAAGCCTCTAGTTGACTAGCTCGTTGATCAATAGATGGTTACGGTTCCCTGACCATGGAAATTGGATGTCATTGATAACGGGATCACATCATTAGGAGAATGATGTGATGGACAAGACCCAATCCTAAGCCTAGCACAAGATCGTGTAGTTCGTTTGCTAAGATCTTTTCTAATGTCAAGTATCATTTCCTTAGACCATGAGATTGTGCAACTCCCGGATACCGTAGGAATGCTTTGGGTGTACCAAACGTCACAACGTAACTGGGTGGCTATAAAGGTGCACTACAGGTATCTCCGAAAGTGTCTGTTGGGTTGGCACGAATCGAGACTGGGATTTGTCACTCCGTGTAAACGGAGAGGTATCTCTGGGCCCACTCGGTAGGACATCATCATAATGTGCACAATGTGACCAAGGAGTTGATAACGGGATGATGTGTTACGGAACGAGTAAAGAGACTTGCCGGTAACGAGATTGAACAAGGTATCGGGATACCGACGATCGAATCTCGGGCAAGTACTATACCGGTTGACAAAGGGAATTGTAGACGGGATTGATTGAATCCTCGACATCGTGGTTCATCCGATGAGATCATCGAGGAGCATGTGCGAGCCAACATGGGTATCCAGATCCCGCTGTTGGTTATTGACCGGAGAGTCGCCTCGGTCATGTCTGCGTGTCTCCCGAACCCGTAGGGTCTACACACTTAAGGTTCGGTGACGCTAGGGTTGTAGAGATATTAGTATGCGGTAACCCGAAAGTTGTTCGGAGTCCCGGATGAGATCCCGGACATCACGAGGAGTTCCGGAATGGTCCGGAGGTAAAGATTTATGTATGGGAAGTCTTGTTTTGGTCGCCGGAAAGGTTTCACGCATTATCGGTATTGTACCGGGAGTGCCGAAAGGGGTCCGGGGGTCCACCAAGGGGTCCACATGAACCGGGATGATGTGTTACGGAACAAGTAAAGAGACTTGCCGGTAACGAGATTGAACAAGGTATCGGGATACCGACGATCGAATCTCGGGCAAGTACTATACCGGTTGACAAAGGGAATTGTAGACGGGATTGATTGAATCCTCGACATCGTGGTTCATCCGATGAGATCATCGAGGAGCATGTGCGAGCCAACATGGGTATCCAGATCCCGCTGTTGGTTATTGACCGGAGAGTCGCCTCGGTCATGTCTGCGTGTCTCCCGAACCCGTAGGGTCTACACACTTAAGGTTCGGTGACGCTAGGGTTGTAGAGATATTAGTATGCGGTAACCCGAAAGTTGTTCGGAGTCCCGGATGAGATCCCGGACATCACGAGGAGTTCCGGAATGGTCCGGAGGTAAAGATTTATGTATGGGAAGTCTTGTTTTGGTCGCCGGAAAGGTTTCACGCATTATCGGTATTGTACCGGGAGTGCCGAAAGGGGTCCGGGGGTCCACCAAGGGGTCCACATGAACCGGGGGGCCACATGGGCTGTGGGGTGTGCGCCTTGGCCTATATGGGCCAAGGGAACCAGCCCGAAGAGGCCCATGCGCCAACAGATAAGGTAAAGGGAGAGTCCTAAAGGGGGAAGGCACCTCCTAGGTGCCTTGGGGAGGATGGACTCCTCCCTGGCCGCACCCTTCCTTGGAGGAAGGGCCAAGGCTGCGCCCCCCTCTCCCTTGGCCCTATATATAGTGGGGGGAAGGGAGGGCAGCAAACCCTAAGCCCTGGCGCCTCCCTCTCCCTCCCGTGACACATCTCCCTCCTCCGCAGCGCTTGGCGAAGCCGTGTTGGAATCCCGCTACTTCCACCACCACGCCGTCTTGCTGCTGGATCTCCATCAACCTCTCCTCCCCCCTTGCTGGATCAAGAAGGAGGAGACGTCGCTGCTCCGTACGTGTGTTGAACGCAGAGGTGCCGTCCGTTCGGCGCTAGGATCATCGGTGATTTGGATCACGACGAGTATGACTCCATCAACCCCGTTCTCTTGAACGCTTCCGCTCGCGATCTACAAGGGTATGTAGATGCACTCCTTCCCTCTCGTTGCTAGTAAACTCCATAGATTGATCTTGGTGATGCATAGAAAATTATGAATTTCTGCTACGTTCCCCAACAGTGGTATCAGAGCTAGGTCTATGCGTAGTTTCTATGCACGAGTAGAACACAAAGTAGTTGTGGGCGTCGATTTTGTCAATTTACTTGCCGTTACTAGTCTTATCTTGATTCGGCGGCATCGTGGGATGAAGCGGCCCGGACCGACCTTACACGTACTCTTACGTGAGACAGGTTCCACCGACTGACATGCACTAGTTGCATAAGGTGGCTAGCGGGTGTCTGTCTCTCCCACTTTAGTCGGATCGGATTCGATGAAAAGGGTCCTTATGAAGGGTAAATAGAAATTGGCATATCACGTTGTGGCTTTTGCGTAGGTAAGAAACGTTCTTGCTAGAATCCCATAGCAGCCACGTAAAACATGCAACAACAATTAGAGGACGTCTAACTTGTTTTTGCAGGGTATGCTATGTGATGTGATATGGCCAAAAGGATGTGATGAATGATATATGTGAAGTATGAGATTGATCATGTTCTTGTAATAGGAATCACGACTTGCATGTCGATGAGTATGACAACCGGCAGGAGCCATAGGAGTTGTCTTAATTTATTATATGATCTGCGTGTCAATGAATAACGCCATGTAATAACTTTACTTTATTGCTAACCGTTAGCCATAGTAGTAGAAGTAATAGTTGGCAAGATAACTTCATGAAGACACGATGATGGAGATCATGGTGTCATGCCGGTGACAAAGGTGATCATGCCGCGCCTCGAAGATGGAGATCAAAAGGCGCAAGATGATATTGGCCATATCACGTCACTTTATGATTTGCATGTGATGTTTATCATGTTTACATCTTATTTGCTTAGAACGACGGTAGCATAAATAAGATGATCCCTCACTAAAATTTCAAGAGACGTGTTCCCCCTAACTGTGCACCGTTGCGAAGGTTCGTTGTTCCGAAGCACCACGTGATGATCGGGTGTGATAGATTCTAACGTTCGAATACAACGGGTGTTGACGAGCCTAGCATGTACAGACATGGCCTCGGAACACATGCGAAACACTTAGGTTGACTTGACGAGCCTAGCATGTACAGACATGGCCTCGGAACACAAGAGATCGAAAGGTCGAACATGAGTCGTATAGTAGATGCGATCAACATGGAGATGTTCACCGATGATGACTAGTCCGTCTCACGTGATGATCGGACACGGCCTAGTTTGACTCGGATCATGTATCACTTAGATGACTAGAGGGATGTCTATCTGAGTGGGAGTTCATTAATCAGATGAACTTCATTATCATGAACATAGTCAAAAGGTCTTTGCAAATTATGTCATAGCTTACACTTTAGTTCTATTGTTTAAGATATGTTCCTAGAGAAAATTTAGTTGAAAGTTGATAGTAGCAATTATGCGGACTGGGTCCGTGAACTGAGGATTGTCCTTATTGCTGCACAGAAGGCTTATGTCCTTAATGCACCGCTCGGTGTGCTGAACCTCGAGCGTCATCTGTAGATGTTACAAAACATCTGACATACACGTTTTGATGACTATGTGATAGTTCAGTGCGTATTGCTAACGGTTTAGAATTGTGGCACCAAAGACGGTTTTGAAACGTCGCAGAACATATGAGATGTTCTGAAGACTGAAATTGGGATTTCAGACTAGTGCCCACGTCAAGAGGTATGAGACCTCTGACAAGTTTCTTAAGCCTGCAAACTAAGGGAGAAAAGCTCAAGCGTTGAGCATGTGCTCAGATTGTCTGAGTACCACAATCGCTTGAATCGAGTGGGAGTTAATCTTCCAGATGAGATAGTGATGGTTCTCCATAGTCACTGCCACCAAGCTATTAGAGCTTCGTGATGAACTATAACATATCAGGGATAGATATGATGATCCTTGAGCAACTCGCGATGTTTGACACCGCAAAAGTAGAAATCAAGAAGGAACATCAATTGTTGATGTTAGTAAAACCACTAGTTTCTAGAAGGGCAAGGGCAAAAGGGATACTTCATGAAACAACAAATCATTTGCTGCTCTAGTGAAGAATCCCAAGGTTGAACCCAAACCCGAGACTAAGTGCTTCTGTAATGAGGGGAACGGTCACTGAAGCAGAGCTACCCTAGATACTTGGTAGATGAGAAGGCAGGCAAGGTCGACAAAAGTATATTGGATATACATTATATGAATGTGTACTTTACTAGTACTCCTAGCAGAACCAGGGTATTAGATACCGGTTCGGTTGCTAAGTGTTAGTAACTCAAAATAAAAGCTGCGGAATAAACGGAGACTAGCTAAAGGTGAGATGACGATATGTGTTGGGAGTGTTTCCAAGGTTGATGTGATCAAGCATCGCATGCTCCCTCTACCATCGAGATTGGTGTTTGCGTTGAGCATAAAATGATTGGATTATGTTTATCGCAATACGGTTATTCATTTAAGGAGAATAATGGTTACTCTATTTATTTGAATAATACCTTCAATGGTCTTGCACCTAAAATGAATCTCGATCGCAGTGATACACATGTTCGTGCCAAAAGATATAAAATAGTAATGATAGTACCACATACTTGTGGCACTGCCATTTGAGTCATATTGGTATAGAACGCATGAAGAAGCTCCATGTAGATGGATCTTTGGACTCACTCGTTTTTGAAAAGATTGAGACATGCGAACCATGTCTATTGGTATATATGCATGAAGAAACTCCATGCAGATGGATCGTTTGGACTCACTTGATTTTGAATCACTTGAGACATGCAAATCACACCACATGGGCAAGATGACTGAAAGGCCTCGTTTTTCAGTAAGATGGAACAAGAGAGCAACTTGTTGGAAGTAATACATTTGATGTGTGCAGTCCAATGAGTGCTGAGGCATGCAGTGGATATCGTTATGTTTTTACTTCACAGATGATTTGAGTAGATGCTGAGTGTATTTACTTGATGAAACACAAGTCTGAATTATTGAAAGGTTCAAGTAATTTCAGAGTGAAGTTGAAGATCGTCGTGACAAGAGGATAAAATGTCTGTGATATGATCATAGAGATGAGTATCTGAGTTACGAGTTTGGCACACAATTAAGAAATTGTGGAAATTGTTTCACGACTAATACCGCTTGGAGCACCATAGTGTGATGGTGTGTCCGAACATCATAACGGCACCCTATTGGATATGGTGCATACCATGATGTCTCTTAACACAACTATCGGTTATGGGTTAGGCATTAGAGACAACCGCATTCACTTTAAATAGGGCACCACGCAATTCCGTTGAGACGACACCATTTAGAGAAACCTAAGTTGTCGTTTCTTAAAAGTTTGGGCTGCGATGCTTATGTGAAAAAGTTTCAGGCTAATAAGCTCGAACCCAAAGCGGATAAATGCATCTTCATAGAATACCCAAAACAGTTGCGTATACCTCCTATTTCAGATCTGGAAGCAAAAGTAATTGCTTCTAGAAACGAGTCCTTTCTCGAGGAAAAGTTTCTCTCAAAAGAATTGAGTGGGAGGATGGTGGAGACTTGATAAGGTCATTGAACCGTCACTTCAACTAGTGTGTAGCAGGGCACAGGAAGTTGTTCCTATGGCACCTACACCAATTGAAGTGGAAGCTTATGATAGTGATCATGAAACTTCGGATCAAGTCACTACCAAACCTCGTAGGTCGACAAGGACATGTACTACTCCTGAGTGGTACGGTAATCCTGTCTTAGATATCATGTTGTCAGACAATACTGAACCTACGAGCTATGGAGAAGCGATGGTGGGCCCATATTTCGACAAATGGTTGGAAGCCATGAAATCCGAGATAGGATCCATGTATCAGAACAAAGCATGGACTTTGGTGAGCTTGCCCGATGATCGGCAAGCCATTGAGATAAATGGATCTTTAAGAAGAAGACGGACGTGGACGGTAATGTTACCGTCTATGAAGCTTGACTTGTGGCAAAGAGTATTTTCACAAGTTCAAGGAGTTGACTACGATGAGATTTTCTCATCCGTAGCGATGCTTAAGTCCGTCGGAATCATGTTAGCATTAGCTGCATTTATGAAATCTGGACGATGGATGTCAAAAACAAGTTTCCTTACCAGTTTTCGTAAGGAAAGGTTGTATGTGATACAATCAGAAAGGTTTTGTCAATCCTAAGGATGCTAAAAAGTATGCTAGCTCCAGCGATCCTTCCATGGACTAGAGCAAGCATCTCGGAGTCAGAATATACGCTTTGATGGAGTGATCAAAGTTTTTGGGTTTATACAATGTTTGTTAGAAACTTGTATTTACAATAAAGTGAGTGGGAGCTCTACAAAATTTTTGATAAGTATATGTGAATGAAATATTGTTGATCCGAAATGATGTAAAATTTCTGGAAAGCATAAAGGGTTATTTGAAAGGAGTTTTTCAAAGGAAGACCTAGATAAAGCTGCTTACATATTGGGCATCAAGATCTATAGAGATAGATCAAGACGCCTGATGATACTTTCAAAGAACGCACACCTTGACATGATTTTGAAAGAGTTCAAAATAGATCAGCAAAGAAGGAGTTCTTGGCTGTGTTAGAAGGTGTGAGTATTGAGTAAGACTCAAGACCTGACCACAGCAGAAGAGAGAGAAAGGACGAAGGTCGTCCCCTATGCTTAGACATAGGCTCTACAGTATGCTATGCTGTGTACCGCACATGAAGTGTGCCTTGCCATGAGTTGGTCAAGGGGTGCAATAGTGATCCGGGAATGGATCACATGACAGCGGTCGAACTTATCCTTAGTATCTAGTGGACTAAGGAATTTTCTCGATTATGGAGGTGAAAAGGAGTTCGTCGTAAAGGGTTACGTCGATGCGAACTTTGACACTAATCCGGATGACTCTGAGTAGTAGACCGGATTCGTATAGTAGAGCAGTTATTTGAAATGGCTCCAAGTAGTGCGTGGTAGCATCCACAAGATGACATAGATATTCGTAAAGCACACACGGATCTGAAAGGTTCAGACCCGTTGACTAATAACCTCTCTCACAAGCATAACATGATCAAACCAGAACTCATTGAGTGTTAATCACATAGTGATGTGAACTAGATTGTTGACTCTAGTAAACTCTTTGGATGTTGGTCACATGGTGATGTGACCTGTGAGTGTTAATCACATGGTGATGTGAACTAGATTATTGACTCTAGTGCAAGTGGGAGACTGTTGGAAATATGCCCTAGAGGCAATAATAAATTGGTTATTATTATATTTCCTTGTTCATAATAATCGTTTATTATCCATGCTAGAATTGTATTGATAGGAAACTCAGATACATGTGTGGATACATAGACAACACCATGTCCCTAGTAAGTCTCTAGTTGACTAGCTCGTTGATCAATAGATGGTTACGGTTTCCTGACCATGGACATTGGATGTCGTTGATAACGGGATCACATCATTAGGAGAATGATGTGATGGACAAGACCCAATCCTAAGCCTAGCACAAGATCGTGTAGTTCGTTTGCTAAGAGATTTTCTAATGTCAAGTATCATTTCCTTAGACCATGAGATTGTGCAACTCCCGGATACCGTAGGAATGCTTTGGGTGTACCAAACGTCACAACGTAACTGGGTGGCTATAAAGGTGCACTACAGGTATCTCCGAAAGTGTCTGTTGGGTTGGCACGAATCGAGACTGGGATTTGTCACTCCTTGTAAACGGAGAGGTATCTCTGGGCCCACTCGGTAGGACATCATCATAATGTGCACAATGTGACCAAGGAGTTGATCACGGGATGATGTGTTACGGAACAAGTAAAGAGACTTGCCGGTAACGAGATTGAACAAGGTATCGGGATACCGACGATCGAATCTCGGGCAAGTACTATACCGGTTGACAAAGGGAATTGTATACGGGATTGATTGAATCCTCGACATCGTGGTTCATCCAATGAGATCATCGAGGAGCATGTGGGAGCCAACATGGGTATCCAGATCCCGCTGTTGGTTATTGACCGGAGAGTCGTCTCGGTCATGTCTGCGTGTCTCCTGAACCCGTAGGGTCTACACACTTAAGGTTCGGTGACGCTAGGGTTGTAGAGATATTAGTATGCGGTAACCCGAAAGTTGTTCGGAGTCCCGTATGAGATCCCGGACGTCACGAGGAGTTCCGGAATGGTCCGGAGGTAAAGATTTATATATGGGAAGTCTTGATTTGGTCGCCGGAAAGGTTTCGCGCATTATCGGTATTGTACCGGGAGTGCCGAAAGGGGTCCGGGGGTCCACCAAGGGGTCCACATGCCCCGGGGGGCCACATGGGCTGTGGGGTGTGCGCCTTGGCCTATATGGGCCAAGGGAACCAGCCCCAAGAGGCCCATGCGCCAAGAGATAAGGTAAAGGGAGAGTCCTAAAGGGGGAAGGCACCTCCTAGGTGCCTTGGGGAGGATGGACTCCTCCCTGGCCGCACCCTTCCTTGGAGGAAGGGCCAAGGCTGCGCCCCCCCTCTCCCTTGGCCCTATATATAGTGGGGGGAAGGGAGGGCAGCAAACCCTAAGCCCTGGCGCCTCCCTCTCCCTCCCGTGACACATCTCCCTCCTCCGCAGCGCTTGGCGAAGCCCTGTTGGAATCCCGCTACTTCCACCACCACGCCGTCGTGCTGCTGGATCTCCATCAACCTCTCCTCCCCCCTTGCTGGATCAAGAAGGAGGAGCCTCGCTGCTCCGTACGTGTGTTGAACGCGGAGGTGCCGTCCGTTCGGCGCTAGGATCATCGGTGATTTGGATCACGACGAGTACGACTCCATCAACCCTGTTCTCTTGAACGCTTCCGCTCGCGATCTACAAGGGTATGTAGATGCACTCCTTCCCTCTCGTTGCTAGTAAACTCCATAGATTGATCTTGGTGATGCGTAGAAAATTTTGAATTTCTGCTACGTTCCCCAACACAGAAGGCATCCCCTCTTTCGTCTTCAAAACTATTGGTATACCTTACTCGGAGCTATATTTTTATTCGTCACATGATATGTGTTTTGCTTGGAGTGTATTTTCAATTTTACTTGCTCTTTGAATAAAATCTTTGGGTCTGAAATCTTGAATGAAAAAGAATCCTCCCATGGCTAGTTAATTATTTACTGCTCAGTGTCCTTCACTTATATCTTTTGGAGTAGTTTGTCATTTACTCACGTGCTTCACGTATATCCTATGAGTAAATGGTTGAATTGAATATCATAAATCTGAATTTATATTTTTTATCATATGCTTATACCATGGGGAGTAATGACTTCACACAGAATAAGTATAGGTAGTAAACTTATTGAAAGTTAGCAAACGCAGAATTGGTCACTTGAACAATTCATGAAAGAATATTGAAGGAAGATAGATTTAACATATAAATATACTATCTTGGACATCTTTTGTAATTGTGAGCACTCATTAAAATATTACATGCTAAAAGGTTGATGTTGGACAAGGAAGACAATGTAGTGGGTTATGTTTTCTTATATCCAAAATAAAGTATATTGTCATGGATCATCCAACATGCTGAGATTGCCTTTCCCCCTCATGCTAGCCAAATTCTTTGCACCAAGTAGAGATACTACTTGTGCTTCTGAATATCCTTAAACCCGGCTTTGCCATGAGAGTCCACCATATCGACCTATGGATTGAGTAAGATCCTTCAAGTAAGTTGTCATTGTTGCATGCAATAAAAAATTGCTCTCTAAATATGTATGATCTATTAGTGCGGAAAAAATAAGCTTTATACGATCTTGTGATATGGAAGCAATAAAAGCGACAGACTGCATAATAAAGGTCCCAATCACAAGTGGCAATATAAAGTGACGTTCTTTCGCATTAAGATTTTGTGCATCCAACTATAAAAGCACATGACAACCTCTGCTTCCCTCTGCGAAGGGCCTATCTTTTATTCTTGTCTTATACCTTATACAAGAGTCATGGTGATCTTCACCTTTCCTTTTTACATTTTATCCTTTGGCAAGCACATTGTGTTAGAAAGATCCTGATATATATATATATATACAATTGGATATAAGTTATCATGAACTATTATTGTTGACATTACCCTTGAGGTAAAAGGTTGGGAGGCGAAACTATAAGCCCCTATCTTTCTTGTGTCCGATTAAAACTTTGAACCCATAAATATCACATGAGTGTTAGCAATTGTGAAAGATTAAATGATAGTTGAGTATGTGGAGTTTGCTAAATCAAAGCTCTGGCATAGACCCTTCCTGAAAATAAGATGAATTGCAATTGTTTGATGACCAAGAATATAGTTTGTTAGTTTCAAGAAAGTTTATGATCTATACTTTAACATGTGAATAGCTTGTTACTTGATCATGAAATTTTTTATGAGATGAGCTACTATTATGACATATAATGATGCTAGAAAAGGTGATTGAAATTATCATTGATCAAACTTGTGCACTTGCTAGCATTCACACTTCATAAATTATTTCTTTTATCATTTACCTACTAGAGGACGAGCAGGAATTAAGCTTGGGGATGCTGATACGTCTCCAACGTATCGATAATTTATGAAGTATTCATGCCATGTTTACTATTGTTTTATGTGATTTTGGTATGATTTGATTAGAACTAACCCGGGCTGACGCTGTTTTTAGCAGAACTACTGTGCTGTTGTTTTTGTGCAGAAATAAAAGTTCTCGGAATGCGTAGAAAATCAACGGAGAATTTTTATGGAAAATATAAAAAATACTAGAACAAAAATCTACCGGAGGGGAGTCCCGTGGGCCGCACGAGGGTGGGGGGCGCGCCCACCCCCTGGGCGCGCCCCTGTGCCTCGTGGACTACCCCTGGGTCCCCCTGACTTGTTCTCGATGCCAACCTCTCCTATAAATACGCAAACCTCCAGAAATTAACCTAGATCAGAAGTTCCACCGCCGCAAGCCTCTGTAGCCACGAGAAATCAATCTAGGCCCTCTCTGGCACCCTGCCGGAGGGGGCCATCGTCACCGGGGGCCATGGAGGAGGATCCCGGAGGGGCCATCATCGTCATGAAGGCCAAGGACCAGAGGGAGAACCTCTCCCCATCTAGGGGGAGGCCATGGAGGAGGAAGCACAAGGGGGAGAACCTCTCCTCTTCTCTCTCGGTAGCGCCGGAGTGCCATCGGGAGGGGAATCATCGCCGCGGTGATCGTCTTCATCAACATCACCATCCTCATCTCTTTTACGCGGTCCACTCTCCCGCACCCCGCTGTAATCCCTACTTGAGCATGGTGCTTTATGCCACATATTATGATCCAATGATGTGTTGCCATCCTATGATGTTTTGAGTAGATATCCTTTGTCCTTGGGTTGATTGATGATCTAGATTGGTATGAGTTGTATGTTTTATTTTGGTGCTGTCCTATGGTGCCCTCCGTGTCGCGCAAGCGTGAGGGATTCCCGTTGTAGGGTGTTTCAATACGTTCATGATTCTCTTATAGTGGGTTGCTTGAGTGACAGAAGCATAAACCCGAGTAAGGGGGTTGTGGCGTATGGGATAAAGGGGACTTGATGCTTTAATGCTATGGTTGGGTTTTACCTTAATGATCTTTAGTACTTGCGGATGCTTGCTAGAGTTCCAATCATAAGTGCATATGATCCAAGAAGAGAAAGTATGTTAGCTTATGCCTCCCCCTCATATGAAATTGCAATAGTGATTACCGGTCTTGTTAACGATTGCCTAGGACAATTCCGCACACCGATCCATCATTATTCCACACTCGCTATTTATAATATTTAGTAATATATTCTAACTTTAGGATAACAACACCTACTTTTATGTTTTAGCTCTCCGATATCATGCAAAGTTATCCTCTTCATACCCACAACGTAGTTTTAGTTCTCGTTTCTAGTTGGAAGCAAACGTTTGGTGTACGTAGAGTCGTATCAGTGGCAGATAGGACTTGAGAGAATATTGATCTTACCTTTAGCTCCTTGTGGGTTCGACACTCCATACTTATCACTTCCACCTTTGGGAATTGCTACGATGATTCCCTACACTTGGGGATTATCAAATATTCTTTGATCCCTTGTATGCATGATTGCTTATAGCCTCGTATTTCTTCTCCGATATTTGGGTTTTGTTTGGCAAACTTGATCTATTTATCTTGCAATGGGAAGAGGTGCTTTGTGATGGGTCCGATCTTACGGTGCTTGATCCTAGTGACAGAAGGGGAACCGACACATATGTATTGTTGCTATTAAGGATAACAAGATGGGGTCTATTTCTACATAAATATATCTTGTCTACATCATGTCATCGTTCTTATTGCATTACTCTGTTTCTCCATGAACTTAATACACTAGATGCATGCTGGATAGCGGTCGATGTGTGGAGTAATAGTAGTAGATGCAGGCAGGAGTCGGTCTACTAATCTTGGATGTGATGCCTATATAATGATCATTGCCTGGATATCGTCATGATTATTTGAAGTTCTATCAATTGCCCAACAGTAATTTGTTTACCCACCGTTTGCTATTTTTATCGAGAGAAGCCACTAGTGAAATCTACGGTTCCCTGGTCTCTTCTTTAATATATTTGCATGTGTGATATATTTTATTTGCCTTTATTTTCAGATCTATTAAACCAAAAATACAAAAATACCTTGCTGCACTTTATTTTATTTGGTGTTCGATCTATCAATTTATTACAACTCTGTCGGATTATGGGTTCCGCAGACCCTTGAGAGGTTCGAACTCGGGGGTGCGCACGAAGAACACTCTCTCCCCAGCTCGCTCGCTAAACGATCCCACGGCCTAGCTCGACGGACCCAAAGAACGAGAGACACAGAGATTTATCCTGGTTCGGGCCACCTTGCGGTGTAATACCCTACTCCAGCTTTGTGGTGGATTGCCTCGAGGGGCTAAGGATGAACTAGTATAGTGGATGAACAGCCTCAGGAGGTGAGGTGTTCTTGAGCTTGATGAGCTGGTGAGGTGGTCAGGGTAGAATAGCCCTGATTCCGGATCCCCTTGCTATGGTGGTGGCTAGGTCCTATTTATAGTGGCCTTGGTCCTCTTCCCAAATGTTAGGTGGGAAGGGTTCCCACAACGGCCAAATTCGAAGGGGGACAACTAGTGCAAGCTATCCTGACAAAAGTAGTCTTCGCCTGCAAAAGGCTCTGGTGGTGACGCTGCTGTGGGCTCCGCGATGACCTCCGTCCTGGCGGTCTTGGTCTTGTTGCACCGATATGGAAACCTTTGCCTGATGCCTCGGGACCCCACGCCTGCGCTTGCCTCCTTAACACCAAAGAGGAAACTGGTACACTGCGCCCGCTGGCGCCCGCCTGGCCTTGGTCATCATGGCTCACGTCATGTAAATCTCGCGAGGTGCACCTTGCATAGATATCTTCACTCCCAGGAGCCAGCCTAGTGAGGCTGCCCCCAGGGAGGCCTTGGTGTCGTCCGCCTCGCGAGGCTTGGCCTCTCGCGAGGATCCTGGGTTCTTGCTGCTGAAGCCGAGCTGTACCGGGCCGTCGATGTAGCCACCCCACGGGCCGCAGGCAGGCAAGTCTGGGCACCCCCGGTCCCAGAACGCCTACAGTAGCCCCTGGGCCCAAGGCGCGCTCGTACTTGGCTTCGAGGCGAAGCCAAGGGGCAAGTGCGGAGCGCCGCGGGCCCCAACCACATGCGGCCTTGGTTGACGTGTGGAGATTGATGGGACGTGGGCGCCTCCGCTTCCCCACACTGCCTCGGCAACCGTTCGACTTGACGAGACCCTGCTGCATGTAGAAGAAAATCATCATTACGTGCGATCGTGGATGCCGACGGTTGTCCTCCCTCCGGCTATAAATGAGGGGAGGGGCAGAGCCCCCCTCGCTCATCTCTGTCTTCTCGCGCTTGCTCCTTCTTCTTCCTCCTAGCCTCGCCGTCTTGCCGCAGCTCCCATGGCGCCGACGAAGAGGTTCTCGGCCATGGAGAAGGGGAAGGCTCGCCAGGAGGGGCCTGGCTCGCCGCCGCCCAAGAGGGGGCGGGGCCGCCCCCGCAAGCACGCAGCGACCCCAGCTGTGGCCCCTCGGGGGCGCGATCGTACTCCTTCGGGGACCGGTGTCGTCCTTGGTGGTCGCAGCGGCGCTTCCTCGCGCGGCTGGGGCCACCCAAGGCGGGGCAACCCCTGCGCCGAAGGGAGGCGTGCCGTGGTCGCCCGGCCTCCTCGGCGGCGCTTCCATTCGGCTGAGGTGCTCCCGGAGTTCGTCGTGTGGTCGGAGAGGCCGGGCGGCACCTGGCTCCAACTCCCGCGCTCCTTTGCCAGTGAGCTGCCGGCCACGGGTCTCGGCGGCTTCTAGCTGCAAGCCGACGGTTGCTGCAGCAAGGCCTCATGGGCCCCGGTGGAGGTTTCCGCCGCAGGCAACGCGGTCCTAGCCCGCGGCTGGCAGATGTTTGCCCGTGCCTCGGCCTGAGCAGGAGGTGCACTCTCCACTTCAAATACAACGGCGTCGCGACCCTCTACGTGAGGGTGTTTGGGGAAGATGGTCGTCACGCAGGGTGCTTCCCCGAGGACAGCGATGCCGACGGTGGGCTTGGCCTTGGCGACGACCGCTACGGCGCGGAAGGCGAGCTTGCCCTCCGCGAAGGCCGCGGCTCGTCCAGCGACGGCGGCTCCTCTTCCAGCGAGAGCACCAGCAGCGGCGGCTAAGACCAGCCGCCGCACCGCGGGGCTCGCTTCGAGGACGGAGGTGGGTCGTCCTGCCGCGCTCCGGTGAAGCGCGAGGAAGGCTCTGGCTGAATCCGGGGGCCCTTGGAACCATCCCTTGTGAGCTGCTGCGGCTGTGCGTGCCACTTTTGTTTATCCCCCTTTTTTTCCTTCCTGCAATTAAAGACAAGCATGGGGCCCTGCAGGGGCGTGTAATGAACTATGGTATTTATGCTACTATGTTATGCCTATTGCTCTGATGTTATGCCGCCGTGCACAGTCTCCAAATAGGTATGGTAGGATACTTAGCTTGATATGCTTGCGGTAGTTCTCCTCCTCGCGATAGTGCATGTTCTACAACGTGATGAGGCCCTTCTTGCTATTGGCTCAGGAGTCCCTGACCTCAGGGGGTGTCACGAAGCTGCGGAGTCGTTAGAAACTCTGTCGAGTGCCTTTTCCTTCTTTGCACAAGCCCCTAGGCGTGAGCCTTTCGTGGCTTAGCGCACCTCGTCGCAGTACCCGGGGGGCATGGACATCAAGAGGGTGCGTAAATCACGGGCTTCCCCGAGGGCGTCTCGTGGGAATAGAAAAAAAGCCGGAGCTCCGAGGGAGCGGGGCCACGGTGAAGTGTTTTTGCTGTGCGGGGCAAGCCCGTCGCACGCACACACCTGCCCAGCCCCTGCACGCGAGACGCGCGAGGAGGAGCGACGGGCAACTACCGCTCCTCCCGAACCAGGATTAAGATGCAAAACAGAAAACAAATGGGGAAGTCGGTCAGGCAAATGAAAGCATGAGAACTTCAAATTTCATTAAAAGGTTGCAAACTAGCTACAGAAAGCAAATGAACAGCCGCGTCCGGCACCTAGTCTAGTCTTCTCATCAGCACGGAGCTAAGTGCTGCCACTAGGACGTGGGAGGGAGCCCCCGAGGCCGGAGGGCGGCACTCCGGAGACTCCGGGGCGTGTACAGCCCCACTCATTATTAAGTGAGAGTGTCACGAGCGGAGACCTTCACAGGCACTGTGCCTTGCATCATGGGTAGAACTTCCAGAGGTGCTGGATGTTCCAGGCGTTCTGGATGGGGATCCCGTCCTGCGTCTCCAGGCGCGTGGCGCCAGGCCTGGAGACGCGGGTGACCCGAAACGGGCGCTCCCACATGGGTGAAAGATTATGCAGCCCTTCCTTGGAGAGCACCCGCCATAGGACGAGATCGCCACCTCGAGCGTCCTGGAGCGGACGCTGCTGCAGTGGTATCGCCGCAGCGCCTGCTGGTACCTTGCCGCTCGGAGCGAGGCTTGACAGCGGCGTTCCTCCCCCAGCACGAGATCCATCCCCCGCGTGGCGTCCTGGCGTGCCTCGTCAAACGCCAAGACTCGTGCGGAGCGAAGCCTGACCTCGTGTGGGAGAACCGCTTCGGCTCCATAGACGAGGAAGAATGGAGTTTCACCTGTAGGATTGGTGGCGGTGGTGCGGATGGACCACAACACGGACTGGAGCTCATCCAGCCAGCCCCTGCCCCAGGCTTCGAGCTTCCTCTTGAAAGTTCTTGCCTTGAGGCCTCTCAGGACCTCCGCATTGGCGCGCTCGGCCTGGCCATTTCTCCTAGGGTGCGCCACTGAGGCATAGCATATCTGTGTTCCAAGGTTAGCACAATACGTTTTGAAAAGGTTGCTAGTGAACTGCGAGCCATTGTCGGTGATGATGCGATTAGGGACCCTGAACTGGCTCACAAGGCCCTTGATGAACTTGACTGCCAAGCCGGCTGGGATGGTGCAGACGGCTTCCACCTCCGCCCACTTGGTGAACTTGTCGATGGCGACGTAAAGGTAGCGGTAGCCCCCGGGCGCTCGAGGGAACGGTCCCAAGATGTCCAGTGCCTAGACCGTGAATGGCCACGAGAGCGGGATACTCTGGAGGTCCTCGGCTGGCTGGTGGATTTGCTTGGCATGGAACTGGTAGGCTTCATAGGACCTCACCAGCTCGGTTGCATCGTTGAGTGCCGTGGGCCAGTAGAATCCGCTGCGGAACACCTTGCCCTCCCTCTCCCTCCTTTATATACAAGGGCAGGGCACCCCTTGGAGACACACCAATTGTTCCAAGCCGTGTGCTGCGTCCCACTCCACGGTTTACTCCTCCGGTCATATTCACATAGTGCTTAGGCAAAGCCCTGCGCGGATCACATCACCATCATCGTCACCACACCATCGTGCTGACGAAACTCTCCCTCGACCCTCTGCTGGATCTAGAGTTCAAGGGACGTTATCAAGCTGAACATGTGCTGAACTCGGAGGTGCCGTACGTTCGGTACTTGATCGGCTGGATCTCGAAGACGTTCGACTACATCAACTGCATTAACCTTACGCTTCCGCTTTTAGTCTACGAGGGTACGTGGACACACTCTCCCCCTCTCGTTGCTATGCATCTCCTAGATAGATCTTGCGTGATCGTAGGATTTTTTTTGAAATTGCATGCTACGTTCCCCAACAGTGGCATCCGGGCCAGGTCTATGCGTAGATGATATGCACGAGTAGAACACAATGAGTTGTGGGCGATAATAGTCATACTGCTTACCACCAACGTCTTATTTTGATTCGGCGGTATTGTTGGATGAAGCAGCCCGGACCAACATTACATGACCACGTTCATGAGACCGGTTCTACCGACGTGCTTTGCACATAGGTGGCTGGCGGGTGTCTGTTTCTCCAACTTTAGTTGAATCGAATTTGACTATGGCCGGTCCTTGTTGAAGGTTAAAACAGCACACTTGACAAAAAATCATTGTGGTTTCGATGCGTAGGTAAGAACGGTTCTTTTTAGAAGCCCATAGCAGCCACGTAAAACTTGCAACAACAAAGTATAGGACGTCTAACTTGTTTTTGCAGGGCATGTTGTGATGTGATATGGTCAAGATGTGATGAGATATAAATTGTTGTATGAGATGATCATGTTTTGTAAAAGTTATCGGCAACTGGAAAGAGCCTTATGGTTGTCGCTTTATTGTATGGAATGCAATCGCCATGTAATTGCTTTACTTTATCACTAAGCGGTAGCGATAGTCATAGAAGCAATAGTTGGCGAGACGACAATGATGCTACGATGAAGATCAAGGTGTCAAGCCGGTGACGATGGAGATCATGATGGTGCTTTGGAGATGGAGATCAAAGGCACAAGACGATGATGTCCATATCATGTCACATATTTTGATTGCATGTGATGTTTATCCTTTATGCATCCTATTTTGCTTAGTATGATGGTAGCATTATAAGATGACCCCTCACTAAATTTCAAGGTACAATTGTTCTCCCTGAGAATGCACTGTTGCTACAGTTTGTCGTGCCGAGACACCACGTGATGATTGGGTGTGATAAGCTCTATGTTCACATAGAACGAGTGCAAGCCAGTTTTGCACGTGCAGAATACTCGGGTTAAACTTCACGAGCCTAGAATATGCAGATATGGCCTCGGAACACTGGAGACCGAAAGGTTGAACGTGAATCATATAGTAGATATGATCAACATAGAGATATTCACATTTGAAAACTACTCCATCTCACGTGATGATCGGACATGGTTTAGTTGATTTGGATCACGTGATCATTTAGATGACTCGAGGGATGTCTATCTAAATGGGAGTTCTTAAGTAATATGATTAATTGAACTTCAATTTATCATGAACTTAGTCCTGATAGTTTTTGCATATCTATGTTGTAGATCAATAGCTCGCGTTGTAGCTCCCCTATGTTTTTGATATGTTCCTAGAGAAAATTAAGTTGAAAGATGATAGTAGCAATGATGTGGAATGGGTCCGTGATCTGAGGATTATCCTCATTGCTGCACAGAAGAATTATGTCCTTGATGCACCGCTAGGTGACATACCTATTGAAGGAGCAAATGCAGACGTTATGAACGTTTGACAAGCTCGGTATGATGACTACTTGATAGTTTAGTGCACCATGCTTTACGGCTTAGAACTGGTACTTCAAAAATGTTTTGAACGCCATGGAGCATATGAGATGTTCCAAGAGCTGAAAATGATATTTCAGACTCGTGCATGTTTTAAGAGGTATGAGACCTCTGACAAGTACTTTTCCTACCAGATGGAGGAGAATAGCTCAGCTAGTGAGCATGTGCTCAGAATGTCAAGTGGGAGTTAATCTTCCAGATAGGATAGTGATTGACAGAGTTCTCTAGTCACTATCACCAAGTTACTAGAACTTCGTGATGAACTTATAATATGCAAGGGATGATGAAATGGATTCCCAAGCTCTTCGCGATGCTGAAATCAGAGAAGGTAGAAATTAAGAAATAGCATCAAGTGTTGATGGTTAACAAGACCACTGCCACCTCTTGAGCACTGCGTTGGTTTTCCCTTGAAGAGGAAAGGGTGATGCAGCAAAGTAGCGTAAGTATTTCCCTCAGTTTTTGAGAACCAAGGTATCAATCCAGTAGGAGGCCACGCACGAGTCCCTCGCACCTACACAAACAAATAAATCCTCACAACCAACGCGATAAGGGGTTGGCAATCCCTACACGGTCACTTACGAGAGTGAGATTTGATAGATATGATACGATAATATTTTTGGTATTTTTATGATAAAGATGCAAAGTAAAGAAAGTAAAATAAAAACAGCGCCAGAAATAGCTTGTTGTCCGGAGATTAATATGATGGAAAATAGACCCGGGGGCCATAGGTTTCACTAGTGGCTTCTCTCGAAAGCATAAGTATTTACGGTGGGTGAACAAATTACTGTTGAGCAATTGACAGAATTGAGCATAGTTATGAGAATATCTAGGTATGATCATGTATATAGGCATCACGTCCGAGATAAGTAGACCGACTCCTGCCTGCATCTATTACTATTACTCCACACATCGACCACTATCCAGCATGCATCTAGGGTATTAAGTTCATAAGAATAGAGTAATGCCTTAAGCAAGATGACATGATGTAGAGGGATAAGCTCACAATATGATATAAACCCCATCTTGTTATCCTCAATGGCAACAATACAATACGTGCCTTGCTGCCCCTACTGTCACTAGCAAAGGACACCGCAAGATTGAACCCAAAGCTAAGCACTTCTTCCATTGCAAGAAAGATCAATCTAGTAGGCCAAACCAAACTGATAATTCGAAGAGACTTGCAAAGATAACCAATCATACATAAAAGAATTCAGAAGATTCAAATATTGTTCATAGATAAACTTGATCATAAACCCACAATTCATCGATCTCAACAAACACACCACAAAAGAAGATTACATCAAATAGATCTCCACGAGAGAGGGGGAGAACATTGTATTCAGATCCAAAAAGAAAAAAGAAGCCATCTAGCTAATAACTATGGACCCGAAGGTCTGAAGTAAACTACTCACACATCATCGGAGAGGCTATGGTGTTGATGTAGAAGCCCTCCGTGATCGATGCCCCCTCCGGCGGAGCTCCGGAACAGGCCCCAAGATGGGATCTCACGGGTACAGAAGGTTGCGGCGGTGGAATTAGGTTTTTGACTCCGTGGTAGTTTGGGGGTACGTAGGTATATATAGGAGGAAGGAGTACGTCGGTGGAGCAACATGGGGCCCACGAGGGTGGAGGGCGCCCCCCCTACCTCGTGGCTTCCTGGTAGCTTTCTTGACGTAGGGTTCAAGTCCTCTGGATCTTGTTCGTTCCGAAAATCACGTTCCCTAAGGTTTCATTCCGTTTGGACTCCATTTGATATTCTTTTTCTGCGAAACTCTGAAATAGGCAAAAAACAACAATTCTGGGCTGGGCCTCCGGTTAATAGGTTAGTCCCAAAAATAATATAAAAGTGTATAATAATGCCCAATAATGTCCAAAACAGAAGATAATATAGCATGGAACAATAAAAATTATAGATATGTTGGAGACGTATCAAGCATCCCCAAGCTTAATTCCTGCTCGTCCTCGAGTAGGTAAATGATAAAAACAGAATTTTTGATGTGGAATTCTACTTGGCATAATTTCAATGTAATTCTTCTTAATTGTGGTATGAATATTCAGATCCGAAAGATTCAAGATAAAAGTTCACTATTGACATAAAAATAATACTACTTCAAGCATACTAACTAAGCAATTATGTCTTCTCAAAATAACATGGCCAAAGAAAGTTCATCCCTACAAAATCATATAGTTTAGTCATGCTCCATTTTCGTCACACAAGAATGCTCTCATCATGCACAACCCCGATGACAAGCCAAGCAATTGTTTCATACTTTAGTAATCTCAAACTTTTTCAACCTTCACGCAATACATGAGCGTGAGCCATGGATATAGCAGTATGGGTGGAATAGAATATGATGATGGGGGTTATGTGGAGAAGACAAAAAAGGAGAAAGTCTTACATCAACGAGGCTAATTAATCAATGGGCTATGGAGATGCCCATCGATTGATGTTAATGCAAGGAGTAGGGATTGCCATGCAACGGATGCACTAGAGCTATAAATATATGAAAGCTCAACAAAAGAAACTAAGTGGGTGTGCATCCAACTTGCTTGCTCACGAAGACCTAGGGCACTTGAGGAGGCCCATTGTTGGAATACACAAGCCAAGTTGTATAATGAAAAATTCCCACTAGTATATGAAAGTGACAAAACAAGAGACTCTCTATCATGAAGATCATGGTGCTACTTTGAAGCACAAGTGTGGTAAGAGGATAGTAACATTGTCCCTTCTCTCTTTTTTTTGGGGCCTTCTCTTTTTTTATGGCCTTTCTCTTTTTTTATTCCTCACTTGGGACAATTCTCTAGAAAATGATAATCATCACACTTCTATTTATTTACAACTCAATGATTACAACTCGATACTAGAACAAAGTATGACTCTATATGAATGCCTCCGGCGGTGTACCGGGATATGCAATGAACCAAGAATGACATGTATGAAAGAATTATGAATGGTGGCTTTGCCACAAATACGATGTCAACTACATGATCATGCAAAGCAATATGACAATGATGAATGTGTCATGATAAACGGAACGGTGGAAAGTTGCATGGCAATATATCTCTGAATGGCTATGGAAATGCCATAATAGGTAGGTATGGTGGCTGTTTTGAGGAAGATATGTGGAGGTTTATTTGTGAAAGAGTGTATCATATCACGGGGTTTGGATGCACCGGCGAAGTTTGCACCAACTCTCAATGTGAGAAAGGGCAATGCACGGTACCGAAGAGGCTAGCAATGATGGAAAGGTGAGAGTGTGTATAATCCATGGACTCAACATTAGTCATAAAGAACTCACATACTTATTGCAAAAATCTACAAGTCATCAAAAACCAAGCATTACGCGCATGCTCCTAGGGGGATAGATTGGTAGGAAAAGACCATCGCTCGTCCCCGACCGCCACTCATAAGGAGGACACTCAAAGAACACCTCATGTTTCAAATTTGTTACATAACGTTTACCATACGTGCATGCTACGGGACTTGCAAACTTCAACACAAGTATTTCTCAAATTCACAACTACTCAACTAGCACAACTTTGATATCACTACCTCCATGTCTCAAAACAATCATCAAGCATCAAACTTCTCTTAGTATTCAACACACTCATAAGAAAGTTTTTACTAATCTTGAATACCTAGCATAATAGGATTATTTAAGCAATTACCATGCTGTTTAAGACTCTCAAAATAATATAAGTGAAGCATGAGAGATCAATAGTTTCTATAAAACAAATCCACCACCGTGCTCTAAAAGATATAAGTGAAGTACTAGAGCAAAAACTATATAACTCAAAAGATATAAGTGAAGCACATAGAGTATTCTAATAATTTCCGAATCATGTGTGTCTCTCTCAAAAGGTGTGTACAGCAAAGATGATTGTGGTAAACTAAAAAGCAAAGACTCAAATCATACAAGACGCTCCAAGCAAAACACATATCATGTGGTGAATAAAAATATAGCTCCAAGTAAAGTTACCGATGGAAGTAGACGAAAGAGGGGATGCCTTCCGGGGAATCCCCAAGCTTTGGCTTTTAGGTGTCCTTAGATTATCTTGGGGGTGCCATGGGCATCCCCAAGCTTAGGCTCTTGCCACTCCTTGTTCCATAATCCATCAAATCTTTCACTCAAAACTTGAAAACTTCACAACACAAAACTCAGCAGAAAATCTCGTGAGCTCCGTTAGCGAAAGAAAACAAAAGACCACTTCAAGGTACTGTAATGAACTAATTCTTTATTTATATTGGTGTTAAACCTACTGTATTCCAACTTCTCTGTGGTTCATAAACTATTTTACTAACCATAGATTCATCAAAATAAGCAAACAACACACGAAAAACAGAATCTGTCAAAAACAGAACAGTCTGTAGTAATCTGTAACTAACGCAAACTTCTGGAACCCCAAAACATCAGCCAAAATAGGACGACCTAGAAAATTTGTTCATTGATCAGAAGCAATTGGAATCAATATTTTATCACGTTCTGGTGATTTTTAACAATTATTTTTGTGAACAGAAAGTTTCTGGAATTTTCTGCAAGATCAAATAACTATCATCCAAGAAGATGCTATAGGTTTAACTTGGCGCAAACACTAATTAAAACATAAAAACACATCTAACCAGAGGCTATATCAAAGATTTATGCCTAAACAGAAGCAAAAAGCAAAAAACTAAAAATAAAGTTGGGTTGCCTCCCAACAAGCGCTATCGTTTAACGCCCCTAGCTAGGCATAAAAGCAAGGATAGATCTAGGTATTGCCATCTTTGGCTTTCGATTTTTTAGCGGAATCATGCTCGAATCCGGGAGGTTCTTTACGTTTCCCTTCATATTCAGAAATTTTTAGATCTAAAGAATCCAACGGCTTATTGCAAAGGGTAATCAACATATTCATGCGGTGAAGATTTCCACTAACACCCTTAAGAGGTTCAAGAGATTATTGTAAAATTTTCGTTACTTCGCAAATTTTCTCAAAAACTTGCGTTTCTTCCTAGGTATGATGAGGCCCCTTTTGTTGAGGTAGTGTTCCCACTATACCTTCTATAACTTCATGCGCAATACTGGGATCAATTTCAATAAAATTGCCTTTGGCAACGCAATCCAAGAGTTGTCTATGAGACATATTCAGTCCAACATAAAAATTGCGAAGCAGAATTCTAAGGTTTACTTCAAAGGTACAACTGCGGTAAGACTCCATCATTCTAAACCAAGCATCTTGTAAGTTTTCTCCTTGTCTTTGTTTGAAGTGAAAAACTTCAAACTCAGGAGACAACGGAGTTGATAAAGGGCGAGCCCTGACGACAAAGCGAGCGGTAAAGAGGCGAACGGAAAAGCGAGGGCGAATAAAACGGCAAAGGGTGAAGTGGGGGAGAGGAAAACAAGAGGCAAATGGCAAATAATGTAATGCGGGAGATAAGGGTTTGTGATGGGTACTTGGTATGTTGAATTTTGCGTAGACTCCCCGGCAACGGCGCCAGAAATCCTTCTTGCTACCTCTTGAGCACTGCGTTGGTTTTCCCTTGAAGAGGAAAGGGTGATGCATCAAAGTAGCGTAAGTATTTCCCTCAGTTTTTGAGAACCAAGGTATCAATCCATTAGGAGGCCACACACGAGTCCCTCGCACCTACACAAACAAATAAATCCTCGCAACCAACGCGATTAGGGGTTGTCAATCCCTAGACGGTCACTTACGAGAGTGAGATCTGATAGATATGATAAGATAATATTTTTGGTATTTTTATGGTAAAGATGCAAAGTAAAGAAAGTAAAATAAAAGCGGCGCCAGAAATAGCTTGTTGTCGGGAGATTAATATGATGGAAAATAGACCCGGGGGCCATAGGTTTCACTAGTGGCTTCTCTCGAGAGCATAAGTATTTACGGTGGGTGAACAAATTACTGTTGAGCAATTGACAGAATTGAGCATAGTTATGAGAATATCTAGGTATGATCATGTATATAGGCATCACGTCCGAGACAAGTAGACCGACTCCTGCCTGCATCTACTACTATTACTCCACACATCGACCGCTATCCAGCATGCATCTAGAGTATTAAGGTCATAAGAATAGAGTAACGCCTTAAGCAAGATGAGATGATGTAGAGGGATAAACTCATGCAATATGATATAAACCCCATCTTGTTATCCTCGATGGCAACAATACAATACATGCCTTGCTGCCCCTACTGTCACTGGGAAAGGACACCGCAAGATTGAACCCAAAGCTAAGCACGTCTCCCATTGCAAGAAAGATCAATCTAGTAGGCCAAACCAAACTGATAATTCGAAGAGACTTGCAAAGATAACCAATCATACATAAAAGAATTCAGAAGATTCAAATATTGTTCATAGATAAACTTGATCATAAACCCACAATTCATCGGTCTCAACAAACACACTGCAAAAGAAGATTACATCGAATAGATCTCCACGAGAGAGGGGGAGAACATTGTATTGAGATCCAAAAAGAAAGAAGAAGCCATCTAGCTAATAACTATGGACCCGAAGGTCTGAAGTAAACTACTCACACATCATCGGAGAGGCTATGGTGTTGATGTAGAAGCCCTCCGTGATCGACGCCCCCTCCGGCGGTGCTCCGGGACAGACCCCAAGATGGGATCTCACGGGTACAGAAGGTTGCGGCGGTGGAATTAGGTCTTTGGCTCCGTATTTGGTAGTTCGGGGGTACGTAGGTATATATAGGAGGAAGGAGTACGTCGGTGGAGCAACATGGGGCCCACGAGGGTGGAGGGCGCGCCCAGGGGGCTGGGTGCGCCCCCCTACCTCGTGGCTTCCTGGTAGCTTTCTTGACGTAGGGTCCAAGTCCTCTGGATCATGTTCGTTCCGAAAATCACGTTCCCGAAGGTTTCATTCCGTTTGGACTCCGTTTGATATTGTTTTTCTGCGAAACTCTGAAATAGGCAAAAAACAACAATTCTGGGCTGGGCCTCCGGTTAATAGGTTAGTCCCAAAAATAATATAAAAGTGTATAATAAAGCCCAATAATGTCGAAAACAGAAGATAATGTAGCATGGAACAATCAAAAATTATAGATACGTTGGAGACGTATCGACCACTAGTTTCAAGAAAAAGGCAAGGGAAGGAAAGGGAACTTCAAGAATGACAAGCAAGTTGTCACTCCCGTGGAGAAGCCCAAAGCTAGACCCAAGCCTGAAACTGAGTGCTTCTACTGCAAAGGAAATTGTCACTGAAAGCGGAACTGCCCCAAATACTTGGCGGACAAGAAGGATGGCAAAGTGAACAAATATTTGATATACATGTTATTGATGTGTACTTTACTAGTGTTATAGTAGCCCCTCGGTATTTGATACCGGTTCAGTTGCAAAGATTTGTAACTCGAAAGAGGAGTTGCAAAATGAACAGATACTAGTTGAGGGCGAGGTGACGATGTGTGTTGGAAGTGATTCCAAGGTTGATAAGATCACCATCGCACACTCCCTTTACCTTCGGGATTAGTGTTGAACCTAAAATAAATGTTATTTGGTGTTTGCGTTGAGCATGGATATGATTGGATCATGTTTATTGCAATACGATTGTTCATTTAAGTCAAAGAATAATTGTTATTCTGTTTACATGAATAAAACCTTCTGTGGTCATACACCGAAGAGGAATGGTTTATTGAATCTCGATCGTAGTGATACACATATTCATAAGATTGATGCCAAAAGATGCAAAGTTGATAATGATAGTGCAACATACTAGTGGCACTGCCGTTTAGGTCATATTGGTGTAAAGTGCATGAAGAAACTCCATGCGGATGGACTTTTGGAATCACTTGATTCTGAATCATTTGATGCTTGCAAAACCATGCCTCATGGGCAAGATGACTAAGACTCTGTTCTCTGGAACAATGGAGCGAGCCACTAATTTATTGGCAATAATACAAACCGATGTATGCAGTCCGATGAGTGTTGAGGCTCGCGGCGGGTATCGTTATTTTCTGACCTTCACAGATGATTTGAGAAGATATGGGTATATCTACTTCATGAAACACAAGTCTGAAACATTTGAAAAGTTCAAATAATTTCAGAGTGAAGTTGAGAATCATCGTAAAAAGAAAATAATGTTTCTACGATCTGATCACGAAGGCGAATATTTGAGTTACGAGTTTGGCCTTCATTTAAAACAATGTGGAATAGTTTCACAACTCACGCCACCTGGAACACCACAGCGTAATGGTGTGTCCGAACGTCGTAACCGTACTTTATTACATATGGTGCGATCTATGATGTCTCTTACCGATTTGCCACTACCGTTTTGGGGTTATGCATAAGAGACAACTGCATTCACATTAAATAGGGAACCATCTAAATCCGTTGAGACGACACCGTTTGAACTGTGGTTTAGCAAGAAACCTAAGCTGTCGTTTCTCAAAGTTTGGGGTTGCGATGCTTATGAGAAAAAGCTTCAGCCTGATAAGCTCGAACCCAAATCGGAGAAGTGCATCTTCATAGGATACCCAAAAGAAACTGTTGGGTACACCTTCCATCATAGATCCGAAGGCAAGATCTTTGTTGCTAAGAATGGATCCTTTCTAGAGAAGGAGTTTCTCTCGAAAGAAGTGAGTGGGGGGAAAGTAGAACTTGATGAGGTAACTGTACCTTCTCTCGAATTGGAAAGTAGCTCATTACAGAAAACCATTCCCGTGATGCCTACGCTAACTAGAGAGGAAGCTAATGATAATGATCATGAAACTTCTGATCAAGTTACTACCGAGCCTCGTAGGTCAACCAGAGCACGTTCCGCACCAGAGTGGTACGGTAATCCTGTTCTGGAAGTCATGTTACTAGACCATGACGAACCTACGAACTATGAGGAAGCGATGAGCCCAGATTCCACAAAATGGCTTGAGGCCATGAAATCTGAGATAGGATCCATGTATGAGAACAAAGTGTGGACTTTGGTGGACTTGCCCGATGATCGGCAAGCCATTGAGAATAAATGGATCTTCAAGAGGAAGACGGACGATGATGGTAGTGTTACTATCTACAAAGCTCGAATTGTCGCAAAATGTTTTTGACAAGTTGAAGGTGTTGACTACAATGAGATTTTCTCACTCGTAGCGAGGCTTAAGTCTGTCCGAATCATGTTAGCAATTGCCACATTTTATGAAATCTGGCAAATGGACGTAAAAAACTGCATTCCTTAAATGGATTTCTTAAAGAAGAGTTGTATATGCTGCAACCAAAGGTTTTGTCAATCCTAAAGGTGCTAAAAAAGTGTGCAAGCTCCAGCAATCCATCTATGGAACTGGTGCAAGAATCTCGGAGTTGGAATATATGCTTTGATGATTTGATCAAAGCATATAGTTTTATACAGACTTGCGGTGAAGCCTGTATTTACAAGAAAGTTAGTGGGAGCACTACAACCTTTCTGATAAGTATATGTGAATGACATATTATTGATCGGAAATGATGTAGAATTTTCTGGAAAGCATAAAGGAGTGTTTGATAAGAGTTTTTCAAAGAAAGACCTCGGTGAAGCTACTTATATATTGATCATCAAGATCTATAAAGATAGATCAAGACGCTTGATAAGACTTTTGATGAGTACATACCTTGATAATATTTTGAAGGAGTTCAAAATGGATCAGTCAAAGAAAGGGTTCTTGCCTGTGTTACAAGGTGTGAGTTGAGTAAGACTCAAAACCCGACCACGACGGAATACGTAGAGAGAATGAAAGTCATTCCCTATGCCTCAGTCATAGGTTCTATAAAGTATGCCATGCTATGTACCAGAACTATTGTGTGCCTTGCCATGAGTTTGGCAAAGGGGTACAATAGGGATCCTGGAGTAGATCACTGGACAACGGTCAAAATTATCCTTAGAGGACTAAGGAAATATTTCTTGGTTATGGAGGTGATAAAGAGTTCATCGTAAAGAGTTACAACGATGCAAGCTTTAACACCGATCTGGATGACTCTAAGTCTCAATCTGGATACATATTGAAACTGGGAGCAATTAGCTAGAGTAGATCCGTGCAGAGCATTGTGGACATAAAAATTTGCAAAATACATACAGATCTGAATGTGGCAGACCAGTTGACTAAGCTTATCTCATAAGCAAAACATGATCACACCTTAGTACTCTTTGGGTGTTAATCATATGGCGATGTGAACTAGATTATTGACTCTAGTAAACCCTTTAGGTGTTGGTCACATGGCGATGTGAACTATGGGTGTTAATCACATGGTGATGTGAACTATTGGTGTTAAATCACATGGCGATGTGAACTAGATTATTGACTCTAGTGCAAGTGGGAGACTGAAGGAAATATGCCCTAGAGGCAATAATAAAGTTGTTATTTATATTTCCTTATATCATGATAAATGTTTATTATTCATGCTAGAATTGTATTAACCAAAACTTTGTGTGAATACATAGACAAAACAAAGTGTCCCTAGTATGCCTCTACTTGACTAGCCCGTTAATAAAAATGGTTAAGTTTCCTGACCATATACATGTGTTGTCATTTGATGAACGGGATCACGTCATTAGATAATGATGTGATGGACAAGACCCATCTGTTATCTTAGCATAATGATCGTTAAGTTTTATTGCTATTGCTTTCTTCATGACTTATTGATATGTCTTCAACGTATCTACTTTTCCAAACACTTTTGTCCTTGTTTTGGACTCTAACTTGCATGATTTGAATGGAACTAACCTGGACTGATGCTGTTTTCAGTAGAATTGCCATGGTGTTATTTTTGTGCAAAAATAAAAGTTCTTGGAATGACTTGAAACTTCACGGAGAATATTTTTGGAATTAATAAAAAATACTAGCGAAAGAATCAACACCAGGGGGCCCACACCCTGCCCACGAGGGTGCAGGGCACGCTCACCCCCCTGGGGCGCGCCCCCTGCCTCGTGCCCCCCTGAGGCTCCACCGACCTCAACTCCAACTCCATATATTCATGTTCGGGGAGAAAAAAATTAGAGAGAAGGATTCATCGCATTTTACGATACGGAGCCGCCCCAAGCCCTAATCTCTCTAGGGAGGGCTGACCTGCAGTCCGTTCGGGGCTCCGTAGAGGGGAATCCGTCACCATCGTCGTCATCAACCTTCCTCCATCACCAATTTCACGATGCTCCCTGCCGTGTGTGAGTATTCCATCGTAGGCTTGCTGGACGGTGATGGGTTGGATGAGATTTACCATGTAATCGAGTTAGTTTTGTTAGGGTTTGATCCCTAGTATCCATTATGTTCTAAGATTGATGTTGCTATGACTTTGCTATGCTTAATGCTTGTCACTATGGCCCGAGTGCCATGATTTCAGATCTGAACCTATTATGTTTTCATGAATATATGTGAGTTCTTGATCCTATCTTGCAAGTCAACAGTCACCTACTATGTGTTATGATCCGGTAACCCCGAAGTGACAATAATCGGGACCACTCCCGGTGATGACCAATAGTTTGAGGAGTTCTTGTATTCACTAAGTGTTAATGCTTTGGTCCGGTACTCCATTAAAAGGAGGCCTTAATATCCCTTAGTTTCCAATAGGACCCCGCTGCCACGGGAGGGTAGGACAAAAGATGTCATGCAAGTTCTTTTCCATAAGCACGTATGACTATATTCAGAATACATGCCTACATTACATTGATGAACTAGAGCTAGTTCTGTGTCACCCTATGTTATAACTGTTGCATGAGGAATTGCATCCCACATAATTATCCATCACTGATCCAATGCCTATGAGCTTTTCACATATTGATCTTTGCTTAGTTACTTTTCCGTTGCCACTGCTACAATTACTACAAAACTGCTATTGTTACCTTTGCCACCGTTACCGTTACTTCCATACTACTTTGCTACTAAATACTTTGCTGCAGATATTAAGTCTTCCAGGTGTTGTTGAATTGACAACTCAGCTGCTAATACTTGAGTATATTCTTTGGCTCCCCTTGTGTTGAATCAATAAATTTGGGTTGAATACTCTACCCTCGAAAACTGTTGTGATCCCCTATACTTGTGGGTTATCAAGACTATTTTCTGGCGCCGTTGCCGGGGAGCATAGCTCTATTCTTTGAGTCACTTGGGATTTATATCTGCTGATCACTATGAGGAACTTGAAATACGAAAAAACAAGATTTATCCCTTAACTACGAGGGGAGTTGTGCTGGTTGTGTTTTCAGGGAAAGAACTATTGATCAAGCTGAATTGCTATTGAATAATATGTTGACTAATGATAATAATTGGACACTTCCTGAACCTACTCCTAAACCAACTCCGAAGAAAAGGGGTGTTCTATTTCTCAGTCCTGAAGATATGCAAGAGGCAAACAATTCTATGAAATAAAAGGGTATTAAAGCTGAAGATGTTAAGAATTTACCACCTATTGAAGAAATACATGGTCTTGATAACCCGACATAGGTAGTAAAGGTAAATTCTCTCTATAGATTTGATGAAGGTGATATTCCTTGTTATAAGTCTGCTAGCCAATGCTTAGATGAGTTTGATAATTTTATTGTTAAACAAGAAAACTTCAATGCTTATGTTGGTAGACAATTGAAACGTAATGCTTATATGATTGAACACTTGAGTGATTATATGTCTAGCGTGAAAGGTGAACTTAAACTCATTAGTAAATATGCTTCTATGGTTACCACTCAAGTAGAACAAGTGCTTAAAGCTCAGAATGATTGGCTCAATGAATTAAATAATAAGAAAAATGATAATGCTGTTAGAGTTGTGACTAGAGGGGGTAGAATCACTACAAAAAAAAATACACTTCCGTGATGATACGTGTTTGTCACAGTAGGTCGCGTTTTTTGTCATGCATGTACATCCATGACAAATTTATGACAGAATCAAGATAGTCATACCTGTGCTGTCATAGAAGTGTTCCATGACATTACCAAAATTATCATCACGGAAGTGTCCACTTCCATGACAATAAATAACGCGTCATAGAAGTGCTTTCGTCAAGGGTGACCGACACGTGGCATCCACCGTAACGGAACGCCGTTAAGCTGTCGGGTCGGGTTTTGGATCCGATAACCCGTTAACAGCCGCGACCAATGGGGATTTTCCACATGTAAAATCATCATTGGCTGGAGGAAACACGTGTCGGCTCATCGTTGGGACAGATAATTGGACAGAAGGCGCCTATGATACGCCGACACATGGCACGGCCCATCAAGTTTAAATGGGCCGGCCCAACTAAAGGCCCACAAGATTTTGCGGACCATAATGGGCCGGCCCAGCTAAAGGCCCATGAGATTTTGTGGACCATAATGGGCTAGCCCAGCTAAAGGCCCACAAGATTTCGCAGGCCATAATGTGCCGGCCCAGGTAAAGGCCAACAAAATTCTTGCGGATCATAATGGGCTGGCCCAGCTAAAGGCCCACGAGATTTCGCCGACACTAATGGGCCGGCCTAGCTGTAGGCCCACAAGATTTTGAGGACCCTAGTAGGCCGGCCCATTAACTGGCTGCCATGTTTTGGGCCAAATGCCGGCCCATATTTGATCCGGTCCATTAATGGCATGCCATGTTTCGGGCCTAATAATGGCCCATATGAGATCCGTCCCGTTAAAAGCCTCCCACGTTCTGGGCCAAATCACGGCCCAGATCAGGTCCGGCCCTTTAAGAGGCTTTGGCCTCAATTATGGCCCATATCAGATTGGGCCCGTTAACTGGACGCTATGCTTTTGGGCCCACTTGCTAAAGGCCCATTTAGTAATTTGGCCTGATATTAGTTTCCGCCTGTTAAGGGCCCGTTTAACATTTCGGACCTATATTAATTTCGGCCTGTTAAAAGCCCGTCATGTAGTTGGGCCTAACTACGGCCCGGTTTGCATCCGGCCTGCTCACAGCCGATATGTGATTGGGCCAAACAAGGACCGAGACAATTTTGGCCTGTTAAAAGCCCGTGATTTGATTCGCACAATCATGGGCCGGGGTCCATTTCGGGCTGCTGCCGGCCCGTGAGCTGTTCGGCACGTTTCAGGCCCAACCTACTTCGCAGCCTCCTAAAATCCCATTGAGTTTTCTTGCGAAAAGAGGGCCGGGGGTTACTCGGCCTATTAAAGGCCCGAATCTACTAGTGGGCCAGTTTGACGAGGCCCATGATGCGGATCATACATCATGATTGCATGACGGCCCGATTATGTACCGTAATTTTACGGTTTGGCCGGTTTACTGCGAAGACAGGATATATATACAGTAAAATAACTGCAGCATTGTGAACAAGAAAAAACCTAGACTATACAATAAAGAAATTACGTCATATTACATCCACTGGGCATCAAAGTTCGCCACTATGATAATAAAGCACAAGCAGACAGTAGATTACATACATTGGGCATCAAAGATCGCCACCAGTGCAAATAAACACGACGACAAAATAATATACAAAACCGACAACACTTCAATAGAGTTCAAGAAAGGTTAGCCTTGCTGGCGAGCTGCAGCGCAAGCACCTGAGCAAGATGATGAGACTGCGCTTGTTCAACACTTATATCTTCCTCACTCTGAAAGATAAACAAGCAGACAGATGACAGGTTTTGCACATAAAAGTATCAGTGCTGACAATTCATCACATTTCTTACTGACGAATAAAGTGACACAGTTTAAAATTGCATTAACACAATATGGTATTGTTCAGGTCAAGACATGGCAGGAAATGACATTGTGAAGGAGTTGGCAGCTTCACGACACCACTGGATTACAGATCAAGAACTCATAAGTATCAATGGTTAGTGTGCTGTCAATTTATCCCATTTCAGATTGGCAAATAAAGAGATGGTTTAAATAATAGTAGAATGATATGACATTGTTCATAGTTAAGACATTGCAGAATATGACATTGTGTTGTAGTGGGTAGGTTCACCACACCACTGGATTACGGATGAAGAACAGAAGCATACATGCAGTGCAAAACAAGATCACTTGCTCTGTATAGTTTAATTTACATGGTATGAAGAAGGAACTTGGTTGTACAACTGAAAACTTAAATTGAGAAGGACAAACATTTGTTTATGAACTACATAATAAACTTTAAACATGCAATTTGATGCAAACACCAAAAATAAACAGCTGTTGCAGTCATGCCTAACCAAATATACACAACAAAGTTTGAAGGCTTGATAAGGACAAACTTACGTTACTGGTGAAGACAGGCTCTATAAAGCCCTTGTCCATGCTGATGGGGGGGGGCAATTCAAGAAGTTTACCACATAATCTTCTTCATAAGCATTGCCTTTATTCTACATTTTGTTAAGAGTAAATATAGATGTGATAATATATGAAAAAATGGAGAATATTTAAGATAAGATGAAGAGTGATGCTACATAACCAAGTAGCTATAAATGTATGTGCAGCAATACAGGCAAAAGGCACAACCAAGAGCAATGCACAGCTAAACTTCTTCAGTACCAACCTTATGGTAAGAGTAAATATAGATCTGATGTGTAGAAAATGGAGGGCAAAGGAAAATAAGCTGCAGAGTGATGGTACATGAACAACTACCTGTCAATATAAGTACACTGATAAAGGACAGCATGTACTTACAAGAACAATGCAGAGCTAAAAAAATCATTGGCATTGGATATATTCTACACTAATGTAACCATTCATACAGATCAGATAGTTTGGAGCGAACAATTGATAAGCAAGCTATCATGCATACTGTTGTCACATGATGAACAAGGTGTGTATGCAAGTACAGTTATACAGGACAATAGGTACTAACAAGAGCAAAGCAGCGGGCAGCATATTTGCGATATCCTGTCGTTCTTTTCAAACCGGAAATCTTCTTCGAGCAGATTTCCTGCAAAAAAGATCCGTAAGGCACATGCGGAAAAGTAGAAGTTCAAATTGTCATTTGATTTCATAGACAGTACCTCATCCTGGGAACGAGACCAGTGCATAACAAGGTTTTTCCATTCAATGTCTTCTAAATTTAGCACAGGAGACTTCACCGGAAATTCCTTTATAGACTTGCCATCAAAGTGTGATTTCCTCAGGTAACACCGATACTGCTGCAATGCTTCCTTGAAAAGCACAAGCAAGCTTTGCTCGTTATGACTATCCAGATTGACCCTTGCCTAGTTACAACAATGTAATGTAAATCATTGATGTGTTCGATCAGCAGAAAACAGGAAAATAATAACCATGAATAATAGCACTTACACGTAAGTTGGACAGGAAGATGTGAAAATGGTGTTTGTGTTCACTATAATCTTTCCATGATGGGAATATATGCACGTAGTCCCTAACAACATTGAAAGCATTGTCTTTTAAACTAGGAATAAATGGAATGGGGTTCCAATCTGCAGGAATTGGCCGTCTCTGCAGTTGGGATAGGTCTTCGGCCGGTGGACATGCTGTACTTTTTGCTGGAGTGGGATTTTTCTGTGGTACAGCTGGTGCTATGGCAAATGAAATCGGTATACCTTTTGCTGGAGTGCAGGTCCTGTGTGGTGGGGCTAGTGGTGTGGCCAGTGAAGTATGGGTACAGTCTGCTGGAGTCGGTCATACGTTTAGTGTCACTGGTTGTACAGCCAATATAAGTGGGGCGCTGTCTAATTTCTCCGGCACCACCACGTTTTTCAAGGACTTTGCTGGTGCTCCTTCAGGTTCGGCAATCACCCTCTTCCTTTTTGATGTCTGATGCACAAGAACAACATTTGAGTGGAAAAACATGGTATGATGACAGATGGAATATGTATTGATAATGGATGGGCATGGCATCTCGAGTTATATGATGAGTAAACTAAGCAGATGGCGGTGCAACAAAGTAGAAGAAATGCAAGAAAACATATGCAAGATACGCGCAATCAATAAAACCTTGCAAAATTAGAACAGGCACCTTGATGGGTGAACAGGACAGGCCATCTGCCTTTGACTCCTCGAGGTTAGAATAGTCATTAGGATGATATTCTGAACAAGAATCAACAGGTGGGGAGTGTATGAGTTTCATTACTTCCAGAATGGCACTCAATGCCTTGGTGCTAATTTTGTAAGTCATTGCAGTGTTCCACAATAATCTTCTGATGCGCGGATTCTGATATTCACTGTAATTGCGTATAATATCTGAGAACCATGAAAACATAAATAGTTGTGAGATTATCTTTGTAATGCAGATGATATTCTAATATAGGGGCGCGCCTGTAAACACTTGTGTGCTATCACTAGATTCTGATGAGAGAGCTCATGTGTGCTATAATATGGTGCGTGCATTTATATAATCTAGCACAATTACACAAAAAATAGGCTCCAGAAGTAAGGATAGCTGGCAGATGATAGGTTCATAATATACTATATAGAGAGTTTATTGCCAAACCATGATAAAAAGAGCACACAACAACTAGGCAGATCATAGTGTACATAACAGGGGTACACCATAACCACGATATATAAATCGGGAAAGTGGAACTGGCTTGAAAATACGGTGTTGTATTGCCGCTAGTAATTGAAAGCCTATCGATCACGTACAGGCCAGCTCTATCAGCTGTTGACTGCAGATGTCCCTGCGCCCCTTCCCGACAAGGAACATATTGTACGTACTAAATACAGAATAAACAAAGAGGAACATGTTAAAGAACAGAAGAGGAAGCATATTCTTGAGGTTCTGCTTCATTGCATACAATGTTGGTTTCCCACTCATGATGAATCACAGCGCCCAAAGAAATGCAATTCCATGTTGTCTCTCTATATGTGGCAATTTTGAACAAGAGTCATTAGTATCATATTCTGAACAAGAATCAACAGGTGGGGAGCGTATGAGTTTCATTGCATCCAGAATGGCACTCAATGCCTTGGTGCCAATTTTGTAAGTCATTGCAGTGTTTAGCTTCAAGAGTGGACTGCTGTCAGGACCGGTTTTCGGGATATTAATTTCCCAAAAAATGGCCCTTGTGCTCGCCAGCCCTAGGATTACTGTTAGCTGGTGAGGCACCAACTTGATACAGAAATTCCAAGCAAAGTAAAAAATATGTAGTACAAGACCATTGTGGCCTCTGAGTACAACAATTGGTTTCTAGTGGTTGATGGCGGAAGCGGTTTGTGGTTCATATGCGTCTATGGGACTCCATTTCCCACAGGAACAGCTGACCAGGATAACTCCTATCTTCACGAGGCTGCTATCTCCATTGCGTATGTTCCGGGGCTGTCGTCGCAACGCTCCTCTCCACGCAAGAAATCTGGCCAAGACAATAGCCAGGGACAAGGCAGTGAGTACTTTTGAATGTACTCGCAAACATCATGAAAACCGGTATAACATAGCAGATGATAGTCATGCACTAAAATAATCCACGATCACTTAGTCAGTCCCAAAATAAAACTCACGATGCACGTAAGCAGGAAATTAAAAATGCACCGATCGGGTGTCTGAAGCGACACCTTCAATGGGTAATAATATAAAGCGTGCCTCAGTCGGGCGTCTAAGCGATGTCACATAAAGGGCTTATATAAAAGAATAACAAACATGCCACAGTCGGGTGTCTGAGCGACACCACATAAAGGGCTTATAAGGTAAATAAATAACAAGCATGCCACAGTCGGGCGTCTCAGCGACGCCACATAAAGGGCTGATAAGGTAAATAAATAACAAGCATGCCACAGTCGGGCGTCTCAGCGACACCACATAAAGGGCTTATAAGGTAAATAAATAACAAGCATGCCACAGTCGGGCGTCTCAGCGACACCACATAAAGGGCTTATAACGTAAATAAATAACAAGCATGCCACATTCGGGCATCTCAGCGACACCACATAAAGGGCTTATAAGGTAAATAAGTATGGTGAATATCCAGGAGGTAGAACCATCGCAGGGATACTCAATATTTCAAATAATGTAAATGGTTAGTCCATAATAATAATAATCATAATCGTCACAAGTCACAAGTCATGATCCAAGTTCTGGTTTAACAGTTTTTGTCCTCCGAAGACCGACACTAAGACCGACACTTGACCCATCCCAGACTGTAGTCCTTACCCATGGACACGGCTATTCGAATAGATGTATAATCTCTACAGAGGGTGTACTCTTTCCCCACGGGTAACGGATTTCTTTAGTCCATCGAGACTAATTCCGACTACGGTCTTTTAATTGAAAACACACCTAACCGCACACACCAGTCTAACTTACCGGTGTCTGGAATCACCCACGACACCTGTCAAGCAAAACTCTAAGTGGGGAGGCTACAACCTCGATTAGCATGGGATCACAAAATTTATAACGCGCGCAAACTAGGGAAGCCACTCCCCTCGGCTACAACCGGAAACACCCATGCCCACTGACCGGATGACTGGCTTTAATCCAGGGCCATGGAACCCTCATCACGGCCCCTCTATTTGGTGTGTACAAGGAAGGGGTTGACAACTTACTGAACCGTACCCTACCTATGGCAGGGACAAGTGGTAGTACGAAACAAGTATGGGAGGTTACTGGAACAAGACTCGATCTACGGCCGACTCAGGAGGTTTATGTATTCCCTGCATGGTTAGCATAGCAATGTTCTTCATAGTTTCACGACAGGGTCACCACCCCTCATGCCCCATCATGCCTTACTGCACATTCTCGCCACAACGAGATGTCAGTCACGGGGTTGTGTTCACCGGAACATAACCTTCTTTCGGACTCCCTCCGAACTATCATCAGGCACATGTGGCATGAGAAGTAGCTACTGTCACCAATGTCACATACATAACAGAAAAGATTTTCACCATGTGCTTATATGCATGAGTATGATTTCACATAAAATAACACCATTCCACATTAGCATAAATGATGGAGTTCTAGAATATTCTAGCAAAACAGCACCCAACTTGTATCATATCTGAGTTCAAGATGCTTGCCTTCAAGGTGTGGAGGGGTGAGGTGTACTCCAAATTTTTTGAAAGTTATAATCTCCCCTCCAAATTCCTATTTTCAAATATATTCAAATAACACATACTTTAAAAACAGCGCAAAAAGTTGTCCTAGATATTTGGGGGCCGGGGCTATGGTGGTTCCCGGTTGTGGCTGAGGGGTTGGGCGGCTCCGCGAGGTCATGGGGAGTCGAACGGTGGCGCTGGAAGGATGGGGGAGGCTCTGTTTACGACGAGCGGGACCAGAGGGCGGTGGCGGCCGAACTGGCCGGAGACGGGGAAGAAGGCTTCCCGCCGTTGCTTGCTGGCCGTGGGGGGCACTGGTGGGGTGTTAAGAGGTTGCCTGAGTGCCTGGACGGGCTCGGGGACTCCTATTTATAGGTGGACGAGGTCGGTTCCAACGGCGGCCGCGGATAAGAACGACGAACCGCCGTTCTGTAGCTGCAGGGCGACGTGGCGGCGACGCGCGCTTGCCGACGAGCTTGCGGATGAGCTCAAGCTGTTCCAGGGGGCAGCTGGCGCGCACGTGTGGCTTGGGCGGCGCCATCCATGACAGAGGCTCACTGTGGACGCCGGGGTGCCGCCAAGAGGGCCCTGACGGCGGCGCTGTAGGGCGCCAGGGTGGCTTGGAGTGTTCTGGCGAGTGGTCGAGGGCGGGGTGTGGCTCTGCAGGCGAGCAACGGCCAGGGGCAGGACGCGGCGACCCGTGTGCACGCACGTGCAAAACGCACGCTCTGGCCGCGCCCAGAGCACACATGCCAGGCATTCGGCAAAATGCCAAGGCATGCTAGAGGGCTTGAATGAGGCTGGGGATTAACAGGTCTAGGTTAGAGTTAGCTAGGGGCTTAGTGGACAAGCTGGATGGGTCAGGGGCTCAAGTTCATAATGCAAACTAAAAATCATGCCAAAACTGTTGATGCACACAAGGTGTTCGACAGAATGCCATGGGCATCTAGGCAACTCTTGGGGTGGCCAAAAACTCCAGGTCATAGTCTCTTTAGATGCTAAAGAAGGTGGTAAGGTTAGTTTGGCAAAAACAGAAACTTGTTAGTGCAAGTTTTGAGAAAACCAATTCTGGGCAGAAACTAAAAGCTATCATTTCATGGACCAAAATTACTCCAATGGGTCCACTCTCCTGGACTTAAGGGTTTTGTAGGGAGGACTATAAGCAGGAAAAAGAATCATGGGCAACAGAGCAAAATAAAATGGGGTTGCAGTAGAAAGTGCCAAACTGGACCAGAGAGCAAAAGAGGATGATTTGCTCAAATTTTTCAAAGAACATTAGTGGGTTTTTGCACAAAGATGAATAATATACCACTACGAACATCCCCCAATTTTGGTGGGATTTTTAAAGAAATATTTAAATAGATTGTAGTGCAAATCACAAACTGGACCAGATTTGAAAACTTGAGGTAGGGCTCAAAGTCTCCAAATGACTAAAAGAGATTTTTGCATAAAAGTGATGTGGGAACATCACATGACATCTCCAAATTTTGGTGGGAATTTTAAAGAAGTATTTGAAAGGGTTGTAGTGCACATGAGGCTCTAAAGCTTATGAAAATCATTTAAAAGAAATGAAGCTCAGGGAAAAATAATTATGCAATTAAATCCACTGATAAAATAATTGTTTTATTGAGAGAGTATACAAGTCCAATAATATTTTTGGAAAGTTTTCACGTGGGGTAAAAACTCCACAATATTAAAGGGAAGAGGGGTTCTGAAATCAAAAGATAAATCCAGAAAATAAAAATTTAATTTCCTGGCAAAATTTTAATTAATAACACAAGGTAAAATTTTTGGGGTGTTACAACTGCTGCTAGTGCGACACAAAGCAGCTACACAGATCATAGTGTAGATATAACGGGGAAAACCGTAAGCATCAGAGTAAAATCAGCAAAGTGGAACTTGCTGGAATATATGTGCTAGTATTGCCAGTACGGCTAGAAAGGCTTCGGGTACCAGCTCTCTTCAAGTGAAGGTGCGGTACTGTTAATATCAGTGTTACTCTCAAAGGCGACACAGCTCCCCGCATTTCCTTGCTATTCTTATAGGATTCAATTGGGTAGGTGACTACAAATCCTATTCCTATGTTTACAAGATCCTACGAATCAAAGAGGCTCAAAGTGTCCATCACAACCGACCATATAGACCTCTACACTGCAAAAGTCCCTGCTCATCTTCAGTACAAGGAACATACTGTACCACTATCATACTCCCTCCGTTCCAAAATATAAGTCTTGGAGATTTCCACTATGGATCACATACAGATGTATCCAGATACATTTTAGAGTGTAGATTCACTCATTTTTCTCCATATGTAGTCCATGGTGGAATCTATACAAAGACTTGTATTTAGGAACGGAGAGAGTACATATTAAAGAAGAACGGAAGAGGAACAAGGTAAAGAAGAGCAAGCAGATTTTGGATAATAAAATGTTGGTTGCGCAGTGCCCACACATGATGAACCAGAGCGCATTAAGAATGCAACTCCCAGCTGTCTCTCGACCATTTCAGGCGGTTGGATGAGAGCCTACGTCTCCTAACCCATCTTCTTCCTCGTCTCTGATTCTTCCCATACAGAACACCGCACGGGCTGCCGGCCGGACCACCGGCCCCCGCCGCCTGTGTTCCTCCGCCACCCCCACCCCACCCCCGCCCCAACCCCCACCCCCGTCGAGTTTTCTTCGTTCGGTGAGGCCCCACAACCACCCGAGCCCCTTCGTTCGCACCGGCGAACTCCGGCGAGCTCTGAAAAATCGACTGACCCAATTTTGAAATTTAGTCTACTGTGATTTAACTAGTGTGGAGTATAAAAGGGGAAAACCATAAGAATTGGGAGTATAGTGTTGAGCGTGCCATGGCGGATCTGAAGGTGCAAACCAGAAAAAGGCAACTTCGCAACCAAGACAAGAAATCAGAGTAAAGCAGTGGCGATCTATTTTCTTGCTGTGAAAAATAAGTTGAGCAGATACGAAAGAGTACCTCCTCTGGTGCGGCGCCGTGTACGCATCTGCTGAGAATTTGACGGTGCTGCGGTAGCGATGGCTGTCGGCGGCATGGAAGCAGATCTAGGAGGGTAGACGGTGGCGGCGGGGCGCGGTGGACGAGACGGTCGTAGGAGCGGCGCCGGCAAGGTGGACGACGGCGGGGATGAAGTGAGAGGACGGGATACAAGGATCCCGGTCTGAAGCCGTGGATGAGAGAGGTCGATCTCTTGTAATGGACGGCGGCATCGAGGTATCAGCTCCAGCATGGTAGAGGTGGACGGCGGTGGATGGGGTGGCGGATGGCGGCGGACGGAGGAGGGTGGGGTGGAGAGGGTGTTTTGGCGCCCACGGAGTACGAATGGGGAAAAGGAAGGTAGAGAGGAAGGGGGGAACCATGTATTCAGGGCGCGCTTGTCTCAAATGCGAGGAAATTTACAAACTTAGCCCCCGTTTCAAATTTCTACTACATCACAGCAACATTAGTCGGTTGGGGATAGGACGGTAATCTCGCATACACCGAATATTTGCCGACGAGAGTTTGTTTTTGGCGCCCACCGTGTATGAATATGAATCGGGGAGGAAGTCGATTTCGGCCGAGGACACACTGTGTTTTGGCGCCCACCGTGTATGAATCCGGGTGAGAGGCGGTTACGTCACGTTTGGGTAAAATTACAAACCTACCCCTATCGGAACCTATAGAAATCCAGCAGATAGGCTTTGCGTGGCAGGGATAGGCAGTAGTGATTTCCATCTCGCAGATTTTGGTTTCGGGCGGTTACTGCGACTTTCCCCGCTTCGTTCAAATTTTGCAGAGTGCACGTTTACCGTGCCAAGTCAATTCGAATCCCGTTTGTATTCTATTTTTTTTCGAGCGGGATCCATTTTCAATTGGAATTACATTCTATATACATCATTTTTTTATATATACTTTCAAAAGCACAACACCATTTATACATAAATATGGTTTACAAATGGCATGATCTCAGATTCATAAGGTTGTATCCATCAATTTGGATTTTCAAATATTTGAAACCACTTTATGTTGAAATCCAATGTATGCATTCCTCGCTAACTGTCTCCAATGAATGTGTGTTTCATGCGGTTTTTTTTACTTCTCAAACATGTATAATGTGTTTCACACACGCAACATATAGTGTAATCCCGTTTAGACATTAATTGCATATAAACCATGCATCGTTTGTAATTGAAGAATCTATGGATCACCAATATTGATAAACTATATAACATTACACGTGTGCCCAAATTCAAATGAATATGCATGTTTGATACACCAATTTGCGTTATGATATTATCGATGTCGTGATCTCCAGTTTAAATATTTGAATCCCCTTTAATCCAGATATTCGTCTCATATAGCTATCACTCATGCTTATATAGGACTATCTCTCTGGACCTATACGCGTTCATCGTCTCTCAGGTATCTCTCGTGCTACCTGTATGTCGACAATGATCTTTTATCTTCGTAACACACTGACGGTACTCTCTCCCTCGACCTTCATCACTCTATCTCTCTCTAAGTATATCTCGCTCCATGCTATGTGTCTCTAACTATAATTCTCCATGTGGAATCTCTTTCTCTCACACAAACACAAAACTTTGTCTCCCGGGGTCTCATTTCTCTCTACTATTCCCATGTGTGCCACTCGCACACCCCTCATACAGAGATGTCTTTCGCTCCTTAGATATGAGAACCTACGACGCTTCCTCTTCAATATCTCTTTCTCACACACAAACACAAACTCTGTCTCCCAGGGTCTCATATTTCTCCATTGTTCTCTTGTATGTCGCTCACAAACACCCTCTCTCCCTAGAGATATCTTGCGTTCCCTCGTATGTCTCTCTAGCTATCACTCTCGTTGTGAAATATCTTTCTCTCTCGCAGACACAAAACTCCGTCTCTCTGGATCTCATTTCTCTCTGATATCTGTTTGTATGTGACTCACATGCACCCTCTCTCTATCTCTCTCACACCCACACACATAACCCAGCCTTCTGATCCACTCGACTCCTATCTCTAACGCACACTAGCTAGCATCTTTATCTTTCTATTTATCTGTTTCTCCATCAACCTTCTTTCTCGCCCTCACTCTTGATTCCTATCACGCACACTACATATGTTTCTCTCTACATGCAGTCAAGTGCCCTCTCACACACATATATAACTTCACCCTTTGAACCACCCGACGGTCATCTCCAACACCCAAACTAGCGGATGTCCCTTTAGCTAGCATCTCCATCTCTGTATCTATCTGTAGTTTCTCCGTCAACATTTCTTTCTCGCACAGAGTCTTGCTTCCTATCACCCACACTATATATGTCTCTCCATACATATGCATTTATAGGTTGGTCTCTTTTGCACAATCGTTGCGCCTCACTCCCTCTGCTCGCCATAGATGCATGCTCCAGCCCACGCCACTATCTCTTAAAGAAAAAAACACATGCTCAATTGTCTGGCCTTCTTCCCTGCATTCTCACATGCATGCACATTGTCATACCGATCCGTCTCTCTCATGTCGTTGATCTTATGACTTATGACTTCTTTCTTTTATCTCGATCATGCGCGCGCGCACACAAACACATCCCACGTATACATGTATACCTCTCACACATGCACATTCAAGGTCTCTATCTCTCCATACATAGTTAATTACCCTCAATCCTAACGCCACATCGAATCGTTCTCCTCTTTTGTGCACATAACTTCCGCCTGGATGGGTAAAACACACACTCACACTTAACAATCTCCTTCTAGCTACCCCCCCCCCCGCCTCTCACTCTTCCCCTATATCCCCGAAACCAATAAGACCATCCCTTTGTTTAATTCCCACCTACATGCACCATCGATATATAGTAGTCTTCCTCGGTGTCTCTCGAACAAACACGTTCTCTCGATGTCGACTCCTCTCACGCGCACACACCTTCTCTTCCCTCTCTACGGGCATTTTCTCTCTCGCACCCCATCGTTGGTGGCCTCTGCCATACACATCACCTCTCTATGATAAAGCCATGCACACTTAAATTACATCCGCCACAGAGGACCCCGCGACACACACACACACACACACGCACCCCCCCACACACACTAAGACTCCATCTCTCTCTCTCACACACACACACAAACACACACACACACACACGCACGCACGCACACACCCCCCACTCACACACTAAGACTCCATCTCTCTCTCTCTCACACACACACACACAAACTAAGACTCCATCTCTCTCTCTCACACACACACACACCCCACACACACACTAAGACTCCATCTCACACACACATGCTCTAGGCGGAGCATTTGTTCCTACCACCCTTCATCCAACCTTACCCGTATGATAAACAATCACCTTTATTTACTTGCATAACATGGACAAATTCCACTTTACTTTAGTAGTCAGCAAACTTATCATCTGTACCCTTATAAAAAAACGAGTTGGCGGTGATGGTGTGCCTGCCATCTTGTAATACAGACCGCATGATCTATATCTGAGGATAGAAAGCAAACTATGATAATTTTACAAAGATACCCGCACCTCTCTCCACATCATTATCTCCCGCAACATCATTGCTCAGCAATTAAAAAAGGAATAAGTCTCTGGAACAATCTAGCATGCATGGTGGCCGCTGCCGCCTGCCGGCGCCGTCCATCCCCATGCCTCCGCCCATTCCGACCACCAGTCACCACCACGCTCCACTCCTCCTCGCCTTATCTCTCATCTTTCATTTTTTCGATGACATTCTCAAGATACCAGTTTTCCGATAAAATTCTCGAGATATCATTAGTTTTTACACATGGGATTACTCCTACATGGGTCAATCACAACAGGTGTTCTATAAAAAAAATGCATATTGATGTTCCGAGCAATGCATGAGAATCTTGCTTGTAATTATATAACGCAAATCACGAGCAGGAAGTGACATTTTTGACACAACCACGTTAATATTGGCCACGTAAATCACTAGCTAAAGTAAATACCATTATACTTATATCCCGATGCAAAAGGTTGAGTACATGTCTGAAGAGTAGAGTCGCACACACGCACTCTGTCTCTCAGAATCTCTCTCACACACACACCAGTTACGTGACGCCCACTTAAGCAGACACGTATGTTACAATTTGTGCACCCGCGGGTACACGTGATGCTGCGCATTTATTTAAGCCGGAAGGCGAACCCAAACAGTAGCTGCATTCATTCCCCTCCCGCCGCCTCTTCTCTGGTCACCGTCGCCCGGTAGCCATGGGCCGGCCGAAGGTAACAACATACGCCATACTCTCGCCGGAGCGGCAATTTGATATTGAAATTTTAGTGGTCATGCATGCATCTTTTTGTGCTAGCACTCCTATATAAGGGTTGACCGGTCGCTTCCCGCGGACGTGCGTGGGCGGTGGAAGAGGAAGGAGAAGGGAAGCGGGCTGTGGAGTAACGTTTTTTACCACAATTTCTTAGGAAACTGATTGCAATAATTGAGTAGTTTTGCAAACTACCAGTACTACACCTGAAACGGTTCAAAACCTATACTCCCTTGCCAGCGCGCGCTTCCCGCATGAAACGGTCAGCGTCGCCCTGGAGCGTCAGTGCCGCATTAATGCCTGGCTAGAGCGGAGGCGACCTCTCACTGGCGCCGGCTTTGAAGTGGCGCGACGACCGAGAGAGCGCCGCTTCCCGGTGCACGCGACTGCTCCGCGTCGAGACTGGCCATAGGCCCTGTTTGGATCCATGGGTTAGAGTTAGTTTGAGCTAGTTGGGGCTCAAATAGCCCTAAAGTATCCAAGCATGAGGGATTAAATTGGAGCAAGTTGCACTGAACCCACCAAAAAAAACTATCCCACCCAAGAGGTGCTCACTGGAGATAGTTCTCATTGGGACCACTGAAAAATCACTTTTTTCTCTCCATGAAGTGCATTTATTGTCAATCTAACCCTGTCACCCAAACACCTCTTTGGCTACAGTTAGTTCAGGGTTAGTCATGAGTTAGTCTAACCTCTAGCTAAGTTAGAGTATCAAACAGGAGCAGTATAGGACATGCAAGTTGCTCAAAGCATACATGCAAATTCGTACGTGAAAGGATTTTTTTTCTTTTTGAAAACAGAACGTGAAAGGAATTTTTTTTAGAATGCTCTTGGCATGTCGCTAACATGTGATAGTTAACCGACCTCAATAGACAGCAGAAATGCCAGCCCGCCGCACTTTGATAGAGACGAGGAGGGAGAAGCGATACAGGTTGCTGGATTACTAGAGATAGGTGTCGCACGGAAGCCAAGAAATATGGTGATAGCGTGGGTTAGCCATGTACTAGTATGATGTAACTACACTGGGCTGCCGTGTTTCGTACTCTTCCAGTCCACTGTGGAGATGATTGGTTAATTTTATATCGCTGAATAATATTAAATATTATGAGTGCAGACGCTCCACCACGAGGTTCCTTGCTCCTTCTCGGTCGTCCGGAATCTATGTTCTTCCACTCTATTTTTTTACGTGAGCTTTGTTCATCCTTTTGCCAACACGCGAGACATCTAGCATCAAGGTGCACGTGTTATGCAAGGATCGTTCCATCAATATGAAGAACACGTGGGACTGGAACTACGAGACGGACATGTACCCAGGAGTGGACGTACGGACCTGAGTAATATAGCGCAGTAAGTGAAGTAGAAAGGCACAAATGGTATGAACATGCGTGGCATATAGGGTGTGTTTGGTTGCGTTCTCGTCTCAGCATAGTTGTTCCCTCTTCATGCATGCTCAACTCAACACCCCTCTTCATGCATGCTCTCTTCATGCATGCTTCTAGTGTATTTGTGCTAAACTAGCGTGGACTCATGCACCCTTCATACACTCTACCAAACACCCAAAAGTAGGTCGAGAAGGGAACTCTTGGGCGGCATTTGTCTCTTACTACGTAGTACCACTAAATGTTGTACGTGCAATGCACGGTGATGTTATGGAGTACGTGCCTAAGTACTCTACTACTACTATATTAGTTGGAGGCACATATTAACTTTTATATTTGTTTACGTGTATGCCCCGAGACCTTCCAACTAGACGTGTCTTTCTCTCCAGGTCGCACTTTGTATCGTTCATACCACTAAGTACTACTACGTGTGGTCTCCGACCCAGAAGTGGAAGAAGTGGAGACGCTCTACCACGCTGTTTTTTTACACTGGGCTCTACCACGCTGTTCATGTCCCACTCCTTTCGCTGACGTGTGGGACATCCAGCACGTGCCGTGTTTGGCACCCTTCGTCGTAAGAGTTGAAACGCTAGCATTCATCAGAAATAAAAAATAATTATAAATCGGCAGTGATACTATTATTTTGCGAACCAATCAGCAGTGATACTATACCACGCGGTTTCCTTGCTCCTCGATATCGGAAAGAATACTTCCGTTCGCCAACATGTGGGACGTCGACCATCCTGGTCCACTTGCCATGCACGCAGAACTCCAAGGGAGAGTCACCCAGGTCGTCGCGCCGCAGTAACAATGACTAATGAGCCGTCAAATCACAGGCCCACTTCCCACTTTGAAGTTGCTCGGACGAAGGAACCATCATGACTTCGTTGAATTCCGCTTCTTGAAAACTACTGTACCAGCAGTACTGCTAGCTACAGTAGTTACTCACTCCAACAGAGGCCTCCTTTCGTTCATAGGATAGGCATATGAAAATCATAGGAAGTCAGATGACATGCATCTCAATTCCTATAGAGAAAGAGATGCCATTTGATGCTTAGGATAGGAATTTTTCCATTTAGTCTAGGCTAATGTACTGGTAATTTGCTCTAAAAACTACAGTAGTAACTAGTAGTATTGGTACATGCTCGTACTCAGACACAGACACACACACTAACTACTAGTACTACTACTTCTCACATGCTGGCCAGACGCCGTCGTTCTCCTTCCCGGCTTTGTCGGCGACACCCCACCGTGCTTGGATCTCCGCCGACCTCTCCGCAGCAGCGCGTGCGTCCTTTTCTTTCTTGCGGCGGCGGGCCTCTCTTTTCTTGAGTGCTTTCTGACTTTTCCGCTCCCTCTGTGCGGCTTTGGCCGCCTCTTGCTCTACCGCCCATTCGGCCTTGGCATCTTCAAATTCCTCCCACATAGTTGTGAGGTCGCGAGCGGCGATGAACTCGGCACGGCGGGATGCCATCGCTTCCCTACCATTTTGTGTGCGGTCATGGGCGGCGAGGAACTCGGCGCGGTGGGATGCCATCGCTACCTTACCGGTTAGTGTGCGGCGCGGTGGCATGAACGACGCTTGGTGAGAGCTCTGGGGTGGAGTGGCCGGACAACCGTATAGTGCATTGGTTTGTCAAGAGCTCAAGGATAGAAGACGAAGCAAATTTGGATTCCCCTTTAATCCTGGTCATTTATTACCGAGTAAAATGCATTGGCGGTCATCGAACTTGTCTTGATAGCTCACTTTGATCATTGTATACGAGATATGGTGATTATACAGTCACTGGCTCAGCGTATAGCTCCGTATTTGTCTGGTTGACCAGTCAAACAGTCCGCATGCGCCTCATCAGCTCGTGTTCTTTATCTATCTACGCGGGCCTACCTGTCAATGGAGAAAGAAATACTGTAAAAACCAAAATTATGAGTATGTGGGGAATCAAACCACGGACTCGTCGCTGCAATGCACCCTCATCAGCCAAATGAAAATGAAATACTTCGCGTCAGACACTCACGCTCACGCTGTCAAAGCATGCTAATGCATGCACGTCGCCCTCTAAATCAAAGTCCTGCTCATGGCGCAACGCAAACGGCGAGCCCATCACCTGCGCGCCCCGGCGGTGCCTGACATTACTGTTTAAACGTTTGATGGAGGCCTAAGCGAACGCCGAGCATGTATTCACCTGGCTCAACACCAACGGTCATACTCGGACCGCCTTGCTCATGTATATCGTCCATCACAACGACAATCTATAAAACAGCCTAAGCTAGAGAGGGTACTATGGTAGTATGGTACAGAGTATGTACTATCGTGAGCGACCGATCTTAGTGCCACTGCACACCGAAAACCCTTCCATCGCTAGCGCGCACTTCCCGCCTGAAACGGTCACCGTCTCTCCAGAATGTCAATGCCGCATTCACCGGACTTAACTGCAGGTGCAATTGGTGTGTCACTGAAATGCGGGCCAGATGCCCGTTGGGCCCACATGTCAGTAACCCAAACGCATCTGCAGTTAAGTCACTGAAGCAGCGTCCGCATTCACGCCCGACGAACCTACTCCGGCGCCAGTTGTCCATCCGTCTGCCGCGGCTCATTGCCATTCGCCCGCTATATTAACTTGAGCCCCAGCTCCCGGCCATAGCCACAGACCCACACTTATTCTCCTCCGGTCCCTCCTTCTGTCGGCACCACTTCAACCATGGCCTCCTAGCGCTCCGAAGCTCTCTTGGACGTACTGTCGTAGGAGCAGGCGAGGGACATCGGCGGCTCCGCTCCAGGCGCGCTCCAAAGCTCTCTTCGACGTACTGTCACAGGAGCAAACGAAGGAGATCGCCGGCACCCCCCCGACCGCCCTCCGCCACCACGACCACGAAGCCGGCGCGCGTGCGCGGGCGCAGCCGGCAGCGAGGAAGAGTAGTACACGGTAGGTCACCGCCGCTCTGGAGGAGGAGGTTATCGAGGCGGATGAGGAGGAGGCAAAGGCAATGGCCGGTTTTCTCGGGTTCATGGCCAGACATGGTGGTCGGGCGCCGGCGATCGTTTAGATTAGGTTTACAGTAGGTTTTAGTACGGTTTGTGCGAAATATGTAATGAATTTCGTCCAGTTTATAGGAAAAGTTTTCGAAATGTAATGAATTTCATCCGGTTAATTTGAAATTTGCTTTGTTTGCACGAATTTTGTCCGGTTAGTTCATATAGTTGTCGAAAGGTATGCGGACAACATCGGATGGCATCCATCAGTGTCCTCGGACAGATGCCGGTGTAAATTTGTGGGCCAGCGCTGGAGATGCCCTAACTATCATGCTATAATCGCTAACAATCCTCCATTATTTGGCAGGGAACAGTTATCCCTCGATCAAAATCAGATTCGCGGTGTTTCGCACTCCTCCCACGTAAGAGTGTAAACTCTTGCTTACAGAAAAATGGAGCAAGTGGACGGCACTGTAGCACGTCATATCACTCGAACTAGTCCGCCTAACGAGCGGGAAAGCACCGCCCTCGTCATTTTGTTCTGGATTTCTATCGATCGATCGCGTCAAAATGTTACGCTTCGCAAGTTCCAAAGGAAAAGGCGGCACACTTACGACTCGTACGCGTCGCAACCCCGACAGTCCGGCTCGCACGCCGCTCACTAGAGGGGACACGCGTTGTCTTGCAATTTCACTGACATGTGGGACCATAATTGAATAAACCATCGATAGCCGAAATCTAATCGCTCGGTGGGCGTCGGCTGAGAAGGGAGAAACGGGGGAGGGAGAAGAGATCACCCGCCTGCCGCGCACGGACTCCAAGAAATATATGGTGATAATGTGAGGTGGGCCATGCTGGAGTCTGGACCGATTCCGGAGCCCGCTCTCACCGCCCTGGCCCCTCAAGACGCCAGCTGCCCGCCGCATGCATGCATAGCAAGTAGTACTCCTTATGTGGAGGAGAGAGAGGCATTGACAAAGTCAAGGAGTGGGCTCTGCAAGAGCCCGTCTCTACACGTGCTCCTAGGTATAAAAATAATAATTCTAAAAAAGGCATAAAAAACAATTGTGTCTTAAAAAAAGAAAGGTAAAAACATTTGAGAGGAAATAGATAGAGAGAAAGTGAGAAAAAGCTGTAACCTGGGCATTACATGAGGAAGGAGGGAGTGGTGCACATGCCAAGTTCACTGGGCTGCCGTGTTTCACACTCCTCCGCCGTAACAGTGGAGACAATAGCTTTCATCAAAAATAAACAATGAATACTCGTTGCTCATCCTCTATATCGGAAAGAATACTTTCATTTGCCGACATGTGGGACGTCGACCATCCTGGTCCACCTGCCATGCACAAAATTATCCTGGTCTACCCCGGTCCTATCGCAGGCCCAACCTTTCCCACTGTCAGTTGTTCGGACGAAGGAACCATCATGACTTCGTTGAATTCCGCTTCTTCAAGAAAACTTACTGTACCCGCAATACTGCTACCACACGCGAAGACTGGACGGCACTGTACCACGTCATATCACTGAAACCCACTAGGCCAAACTAGCCCGCCTAGGTCATCTATTTTGGAACGGAGGGAGTATGTCTCTGCACTGCTATGATTTTGTGTTGCACGTTCTCTGTACTTTTGCTACGATTTTCCTACCCTATGAACCAAATGAGGCCTGAATGTATGTCAACTATTGTCTGATCGGTCGCTAAGCCTACAATTTTAGGAGCTAGGGCTATTGGTCGATCGACGAGGGATAAGTATAAGCGTACCACGAGCTGATCAGCCCCAACGTTTCTCTTCGGTGAGTGTTTTGCAAGTACTATAGCTCGCACAGTAGCTAGCCTACTAACACCAAGAATCATCAAACAAGCCCTGCTGATATGATAAATAGTTCAAAATTACATCTAAGCATGCCATATTACATCAAAAGCTGGTGAGGATGCATCTGTTTCCATAACTCGGAGAGGGTTCGCATGATTCATCGCATGATTCACTATCAAACAAAAGTAGCAAGATCCGCCCACACAAGACAGTGCACTAGCCCTAAGATGATTTGATAACATGCATCATTCTGGTAATTAAACACAGGGCAATGCAAACTACCCTGAAGGATTAGCGCGACCAACTATTTCTTGTCATCGATCTCTCGGGCAATGACCACAGCACGGACAGCAGCATGGGAATCGATTTCTGGGGCGATGTCCAGAGGACTGACCGCAACATCGGAATCGATCTCTGGGGCGATGTCCACAGGATGGAGAACGACATCGGAATCGATCTCCGGGGCGATGCCAACAAGACGGGCCACGACATCGGAATCATCAAGGACGTCCACCGGCACCTGCACAACCCTAACATATTAGCAACCACATTGCAAATAATCAAGAACCACAACTATGGTAATAAGCCATTATTTTTTACCTTGTGCAGCTCACCGGGGGATCTCATCCCTCCGGGGGCCATCTCCTCGTCCTCGATGGGGGCCATCACCTTGCCAGGGGAATACTGCTTCTCAACGGTGACTATCTCCTCAAACTCGCTCTTGAGCTTCACATACGTGGCAATCAGAGTTCCTGGGGTAGGCATGGTGGGGCCCTTGCTGTTCTTCCAACTTTCTTTGAGGAGTTCATCCGCCAACGTCCTCAACTCTTTGGCCAGTGCTTGTTTCTTGGAGTTCTTCGTCTCCATGGGTTGGCCCACCAACATGGTCAACTCGTTGGTCGGTGCTCGCTTCCTGGAGATTGCTGTCTCCAGTGGGTTGTCCATGGGCAACTCTTTGCCTAGTGCTCCAGGATCCATTAATGAACTGACAAACAAAAAGCAATCGAAAGGAAACCACAATCACAGTGAAAACAGGAAAAGAATAGGATGTGAGAATCGGTTGATGCTTCACAAAAAGAATATTCTTGGAATGAAAATATAGCAGCATAACTGATTCGCCCACCTTTCCTTCATCGGTACAGAAGAGAAATGGCAGAAGTGAGTAGCCTGGAGTGAGGTTTTCTTCAAGAAAGGGAAGAAAGGGCTTGAACGAGCGTTCCAGTGAAATGATGGTTGCTTCGTCCAGTCCAACTTGGAGGCCACCTTACCACTGCTGGTAAAGGTGTGGGTTTTGTGATATGATGGGTCATGACGGCCACACCGGGGTGACAGGTGAGTCTCGACTGTAGCACCTCGCTGTGATTTGGTGGATGGCACGCGGGCCCGGATGCTTTGAAATGTCCCGCATGTAGATAGAGCCGCTAGTCATATGAGTGCTCAATATTGTGCACCGCGACCAAGGCGGAGAGGAAAACGAGAGAACTACATAATTAATGCATGAGTTTAATTAGGGTAGTTTTGTAAAGTACGAGATACATTCCTCCAATCGCAAAATGCCTTGGTTCATGAGATTTGAGCCCTATAAACCGGAAGGGAGGGAGTACTACACACGGTGTAGTCTAGTCACTTGTTGAAATCTCTAGAAAGGCAAATACTCCTTTCCAGTTTACAGGGCTATACTACTCCCTCCGTCTAGGTGTGTAAGTCATCTTACGAAAACCAAATAGTCCCAAAACACTTAGGTGTGGTGCATTAACTTCTACCTTGTTTCTTGTTTCTTGACATATCAACCAATAAGAGATGAGAGGTGTGCATGCTTTTAATGACTTGCAATGGCTAGTTCATTGCATGCAATGCTATTAATTAGCAAATAAACATTGGTGACCCCAGGAGGAAACGGTGCTAAGCGCGTGGACCTATGCAGAATGAGTATCAACCAATGGATAATGGAGTTTAATTGTTAAACAATAGCAATTTTGTCTCATGCAAGAGCCTGGCTAGTACTCCAAGGAACCGCACCACGCGAGCGTTCGCAACTGCCACGTTCGGGTTGCGCTTGGCTCTTCGCCTCTTCGAGAAGACGAACAATGATGTTACTCCTACTTCTACAGTATCGAATCCACTGCTGCATGTCAGTCCACCTCGTGCGGGAGGGATAGCGTGTAGCGAAAGCTTCTACTAACTGCTCCTGCCTTTGCGTCTATGACAGGTGGGCCCAACAGGTGGTTGGCCCTCCTATCATGCAGCCAAAGGCAGGTGCAGTTAAGGCACCGGAGCTTAGTCCACGAGGGAGAGGGCATTGTAGTAATCAAATTTCTCGGTCTTGTACGAGTTGACGCGACACATCAAAGCACTGCACTCGATATAAGTCTTTTTACACATTTCAAATGGGCTACTTCGTATGTAGGAGTAGACATATTCTGCTTCGTATGTAGTCACTTGTTGCAGTCTCTAAAAAGACTTATATTTGGAAAGGGAGGGAGTACAACACATGCATGCATGCCGTGACTTTCCTTTTGATACTTGCATGTGTTGATTTGATGCACCTTGCCAAATTTTGACTATAAATTTAACTAACCAAATTTTCATGCATGTCACAAAAAATTACGGGGTTGTTTGGATTGTGACTATGTTTGTCTTATGTTGCCACATTATTTTTCCCACACTTGCCACACTTGCCTAACCTGAGTTGCTCAAATTGTTAGACACACTTTGGCTTGCCTAAGGGAATCTTGCCACAATTTTTGTGTCTATGACATGTGGGGTTCACTGCTAATAAAAAAAATCTTGTCTTAGGTGTGGCTAATAAAAAAGACTTATATTTAGGAACGGAGGGAGTAGAAAATATAAATAATAATGCATGTTGGGGCAACCCGCATTTCCGCTAATTTTAGCCATGGGCTTGTTCACAATTTTTACGAGGGGTGGTTGTTCATTTAATGGAGGGACTTGTAGTACCAGACTTGAACGATACAAAGTGTGACCTGGCACACTGTAACACCACTTGGAACAAGTGGATAGCTATCTCAAAAAACAATCAACAACTAAAAAAACCCGCGACCTGGCATGTAGTAGTACACAATTTTAAACGATTGTTTTGATGGAGTGAAAAAGGAAAACTACCTCACTACGTATATATAGGCCGGAGCCTCCGCGCTTGCTTGCTAGGGTTGCTCTATTCACACACTCTCATCCTCCCCAGATCTAAACAAGATAGGGATAGTAACACTGTCTTTCTCCCTTCAAGAAACACTGGCTTTCTATCCTCACCGTTGGTTACAGATCCGGACGTATCCCCCTCCGCCGGTGAAGGGGAGGAGGGGCAGCGTTTAGGCCGTCGTGGACAGCGAGGGAGGAGACCCACTGCCGGCTGCACCGTTATCTCTGGCCGAGTGCCGGCGCGGGAGGTCCTCCAATCCCTTCGTTGTTGCCTGTGGGCAGATCCGGCCTCCCGCCGCCCACCTATCCACGTCCCGACGACCTTCAGGTATATCTTCGTTCGAAACCGCCTTAGCTCTACTTCCCTAGCTCTCTACGTCGCTGCATGTGCATCATTTTCTACCTCTCAGCCCCTCTCGATCAGATGGTCCAACGTCACATTTTTTTCTTCTATTGTTAGAGGTAAAGCTACTTCATGGAGTCGAATCTTGTACTCCCTCCATTCGAAAATACTTGTCATTGAAATGGATGTATCCAGATGTATTTTAGTTCTAGACACATCCATTTTGATGACAAGTAATTCCGGACGGAGGGAGTACTTGGTTCAAACAAGAAATAAAGTGGGGGTGGGGGAATTTAGTATGTACATCGGACTTGGTACAAACATGAAGGAAAGGGGGTGAAAGTAGTACAGACTGGTCATCCAACCGGTCTCTTGGTCGAAAAGGGAAATATAGGGGTAACGTTGTACACAGTGGTATGACCAGGACTAGATTTGCTATCCACACATAGGAGTAGGTGGCTAGAGTGAACAAAAATGGGACCAACCCAGATATGTTTCTTGGATGTTTGTTTCTCGGGGCAACAAACTATGAATCACCACTTTATGCCCCTATTTACGTACATGGTGCTGGACTGCTGGTGCACGCACTGTCCCATGCCCTTATACCAAATATTTAGGCTCCATTCGGAATAAAGGGGCAGAAAACATAGGTCTTGACGAAAATAGAGGAATAGGAAAGGAATGTAGGTATAAAACTATGGAACAGCGAACCGGAGGAAACTCTCAAGAGAATGTGTTCGGATGGACTACGAAATGTACATATTTGTTTTTTTAGAGTAGCATGCTTGGCAGTATGAGATGCTATTTGTTTATTCAGCTGCACAGTGACTACTCTTGTCCTCACCTCACGTACCACACATAGCTTTATTTTTTTTATTCCGGCAACACAACACATCAACCTGTCTAACGCATGGCGGCGAGCGCCTGCCTCGGGCTTCCGCCCAAAAAATGAGCAGCGCGTGGATGTTTCTAATCCTATGGAATCATTACTACCAGACTAGCTTTCCTACGAAACACTATTCACCTTTCCCGTGTTCCGAACGGTTGGAAGGGAAAGAATACCGTGGGAATTGTGTTCCTACGAAAATCCTGCACCAAACCTGTGAACCGAATGCAGCCTTAGCTGTTCTTAATCTAATGTCTCTGGTAAAAATGAAGCCATGCCACTGTTATAAGCCATGACAAGTTTAGCCAAATGTTTTTGCCTGTAATTGTTTGAGTCTCTGACTATTTCCTCTGTGCCTTTTTGTGCAAACAGGGATATCCAATTCACCTGGTTGCTGTTGTGACCTTTTGGTGCACTGCACAAAACTCTTCTTAAAAGAAGTGACTTTTGTGTTGTTTAACTGGAATGTCAGAATGGAATAGTTGGTTCATTTTGGTGGAACTGCACAAAGGGAGATCTGTGTTCCAATCCTCATCATCCATATTGGCGCCATAACCTTCCTTTAGGTAAGAATGATATTTAATGCATGTGTTCATCTCTATTTTCCGACTGCCATGAGAAAATAATGCTGTTTTTTACTAGTACACTTGTACTCCCTCACTGACAAAACCAATTCTGAATTAGAAGGCCAATCATGTACTTGGTTTCACCAACTGGTGAGGAGAAAGAGAAAGAGAGCATGAAGAGGAAGAAGAAGAAGAATAAACAGTGCCAAGGCGATCTTGCTGAAGCCAAAGGCCTCAATCGAGGCCATTCAAGGGCTCCGGCAACGACTACCTTACATGTGAGACGATCCTCCAGGGAGCCCTTGCACTTCTGCTGTCTCACTTAATTAATTAGGAGTACTTAAGTACCACTAATTTATTACTGCCTAATTTTCCTGTTGGAGTTAAACAAATCTTTAGTAGGACCCTATGCTGAATCATGTACGTGTGTATGTTTGTCTATGAAGGTGAATCATGTGGTGGAGCAGGGAGGGAATATTATTAGTGTCATGACATAATAGTGCTATTGTTTTGCATGTCAATTTATTGCCATTGGTTCAATGAGGCAATGTTTTGCGTATTGTCCATCATGAATTTGATGCCACTCTTTGAGTAATATGCTAATGTCTTCCTATCCTTTCTCACTAAGCTAATGAAGGTTTCACCTTGTTCCTACTTGTGCAAACAGGGATCATGTTGTGCCAATCATACATTTTAGTGGAACTACACAAGACAATACAATGAACTGTATCCCAGCCAGTGCTTTAACTCTGCTGGAAGTTCTTGATAATCTTTCGATATAATCTCAGCACTGGTAAACAAGAGTGATTTCCACCATACATTTGAAGTGCACAAAAATATATACTATTGTGTGATTCCAGTGAGTGCTTTATCATCTCTTATGGGACTACATGAATAAGCTTTTTTTCTCGGGTTGGTACGGGCCTAAGGCCTTCATCCATATTAGTTTGCTGTCATCTCTATTTGTATCGTGCTACTGTCATGAGAAACTCCTTTATCTTTGCACGTTAAAGTTTTGCAACCTATGATAAATGGCAATGCTTTGAGTGTTGAGATGAGCTAATTGGCACTGATTAAATAAACTAATACCTCTCTTTAAGCAAGACTACTATGTTGCTAACTTTACCCATTAAGATAATGAGGGTGCTTCTATTTGTTAGTGTATGTTTCATCAACTAGTCCCACTATTACAGTAATCTCACTCTCTCAATATATGTGCCAATATGGATGCTCGATTTTGGTGGAACTGCACAAAAACTATGGGTGCTTCATTACCTCGACAACTTTCGTCCTTTCCTGTCAGTCGCTAATCTCCGCTTGCTTTCTTCCTTTGCTGTCAGTCGCTTGGCTTATCTCGGCTTCCAGTCAAAGGAAATAGTAATTGATATGCTACCTCACACAGGTTGGTACTGGTCTTTATCCTGATTATTGTGCCTGTCATATGTATTGGTAATTTGGTATTGTGCTACTGTTTGCCGATTTCATAAAGGAGTAATTTGGAGCCTGAACTCACAGGCAAATCATTACACCGGGTGATTTCAGCAGAACTGCACAAAATGATCAGATGGATAGGTACTTATGCTGCTGCTATTTACTCCAAAGTTCACTCAAACAAGCATCGATGTTGACAAGAAGTGCCTATATTCATTCGAGTATCAACTGGCGTCAACCAATTGTCAAACTCCAAGTATTAGGAGAGTGAACGCCAAAAATATTGCTTGGTGCATAGCCCAGAAAAACGCAGTCCAGTCTTTGGTCCCAACTTGTGCCTTCTGGTTATCGGCACATATTGTAGTGAACTATATGGCATGGAGTCTAAAGATTCCAGACAAGTTGGTTGACGCGTATATTCATCTGGCACTTAATCAGTCTGCACGCCAAGGATGCTCCATTTCAGTTGAACTGCACAAAAAAATTGGGTGGTTCATTTTCTCAACCGCCTCCTTTCTCGTCTGCAATGTAGAATTTTGGCGAGATACAGGACCAAGATGAGCCAGTAAACTAGTTGGATGAAAGTAGTGGCCAAGTTGCTCAAACCTCCCTCGGCACGAGGCCACTATTTGAGGATAAACCTACAAGCAAAGTTCAGATTGTCTGTGCTGCCTCTTATGTACTCGAAAGTTTACTCGTACAAGAACTAATTTTAGCAAGAAGTTTCTCCAATTGAACACCATTTACCAGTCTGTACCCTAGGTAATTAAAGTTCGTCCATGGATCATATTGGCTGTGATCTCAATCATTTGGATGCATAAACATACTGAACATGTGTATATCTGAATATTTTTGTGAATTATGTATGAATATTGTTGTGTGATCTATCAATCATTTGGATGCATAGATATGCTGAGCTTGTGTATATATGAATCTTTTGAGTTGTTGATAGTGAATGTTGGCTAGGAATATGAACGTGTCCTGTGAACCTGAGTTTGATATGAATGTTTACCTTTTCTGTTGTATTTGTGTGTGAACTTGTTAGTATGCCTACTGTGGGGTATAAAACGCAGGTCTCTTATAAAAGTAATGCTGTGTCCAATTTATGTTTTCCCTTCTAACCACATTATATATATTTATATTTTAACTATTATCGTATATTTTATAGAGACTTATATATACATTATAAAAACATCCCACGTGTTATTAACTTATAAAAGTAAATTTTTAACGGAAGTTGGCAAGGAAACTCCTGGTTGTTTTTTACTCACAGGCAAGGAAAATCCTGGTGATTGCATACAAAAGCTTGCGAAGATTTTAAGGACCAATTTAATAATAACGCGTTCATTTTTATTTTGAGCAATAACTCGCTAATTTCTTAATTATATATATGAAAAATATGCCTCTCCGGTTTATTCTTTGATATTAATTGCTCCTTCTAACATAACATTATATATATAACGAGCCCACCTAATACGTGTATTTCAAGGAAGTGCAAATGGGCTGGGATTTCTTAGAAAATATAAATGGGCCTGATTGACGCGAAATTATTTCTTCACCTAGCCCAGCAAATGGACTATACATTCTAGAAAACATGGGTTAAATATATGCCACATTTTTGCAGGCTGACATGTGGGCCAATAGGTCGAAGCCTACGCAGGGCGTTGTCAACTTGGTCAACAAATGATTGTGTCATCCATAGCCATTGGATTTATATCCAACGGCCGGCATGCACCTTCAATCTCTCGTCTTCTTCCTCCAGCGTCGCCGGGACCGCCTGGTCCGGCCTCCGGCGGCTAGCGGCTCTGCTTAGCACGCATCGCTGCGAAGCGCTACCCCACCGCCGGCCAGGCTATCCCTCCACCCCTCGACACCTCCTGTTATTCTCCACAGACTACAGACCCACGCCGCAACAGAACCAGTTATAACCCTTCTCCTCCTCTCAATCTGCGACTCCACTGCCACGTTTTCCCATCTCTGAGTCGTTCCCGTCCGGGGCCTCGCCGTCGTCCACTGCCTCGCTGCGTTCGGTGCGGCGTGGTCAACAAATGAGAGTCATCGGAAGAGGACTGTACGTGGAGAGCCTGACGGCTGGGACCCACGAGGTCCATGGTCACACACAAGGAAAGTTCCTCCTTATTAAGCTGAAAAAAATGTTTCCTCCACCTGACAGCTGGGACCCACCGGCTGTATCTTCGCACGGAAGTAAGTGCCTCCTTGTTTGCAAAAAAAATATTCATCCCGTTGACAGCTGGGACCCGTCAAATTTGGTGACTGACTTGTGGGCCTACTAAGCAGACGTGTACGCATGGCTTTGTCAACTTAATCAACAAATGATTCTAGCAGCTGGACCGTTGGATGTTAATCCAACAGCCGTGCTCCTTCTTCAACCTCTGTTCTTGCTCCTGTCTCCCGTGGGCGGCACCGCGGCTGTGCTGCCGCGCACCCGAACCAGTGAAGTTTCCCACTCCTCTCCATCTGCGACTCCACTGCCCCGTCTTCACCATCTCCCGGTCGTTCCAGTCTGGGTGCGCTCGGCATGGTGTGGTCAACATGGTCAACAACCGAGAGTCATCTGAAGATGACTGCACGTGAGCGGCTGACAGTGAGGACGCACCACGCCCATGGACGCATGCATGCAACGGAACGCGGCCAGGTCAACGTGGTCAAGGAACGACTTCCATCGGAAGTATACTGTACGTGGAGAGTCTGAGCTGGGTCCACGGCCGCAGCAAGTAAGTGCCTCCTTATTACGCGGAAAATAATGATTCCTCCAACTGACCATAGGGACCCACTGGACGGGCCACCGTATTTTGCGAAAAAAACGTTTGCCCCCTAACTGCTGGGACCCACCTGACGGGCCACCGTATTTCGCGAAAAAAACGCCCCCCCGCTATCAGCTCGGACCCACCGGAAGTGCCTCCTTATTACGAACAAAAAAATGAATACTCCCCCGGCTAGCTGGGACCCACCTTGCTGGGAGGCTGAATTGTGGGCCTACTAAGTTGACGAGGACGAAGGGCTTTGTCAACTTAGTCAATATGAACGATTCTAGCTCCAGTGACCGTACGATGTCCATCCAACGGCCGTAGTGCTTCTTCAACCTCTGGTCTTCTTGCTCCAGCCGCCCAAAGCAGCGCCGGTCGTGCCGCATGCTCCTGCCTCCCGTGGCCGGCTGTGCTGCCGCGGAGGCCTCACCGCCCCCTACTATTTCCACTGCTGGCCAGGCCCTACGGCGACGGCAGCCTCACACCGCAGCCGAACCAGTGAACCCTCGTACTCCTCTCCGCGCGGGCCTCCACTGCCGCGTCTTCCTCGGCTCCGCGTCGACCCCTTCCTAGGCCTCGCCGTCATCCACCGCCGTGGTGCTCTCCGCGCGGCGTGGTCAACGTGGTCAAGGAACGACTTCCATCGGAAGAGTACTGTACGTGGAGAGGCTGACAGCTGGGTCCACGACCACAGCCCAGTTTTTTTGTGATTTGCCAAGTAAGTCGCTTTGTCAGGCCTATTGGGCTGCAAATCTTTCAAGACGAGGAGAGCTTTCATTCGGCTGGCCAAGAAAATGGCCCATCAGTAATGAGAAATGGGCTGTACATTTTTAAAACACATCAAACCGGCAATTAGTTTCAAATATCTTTTTTTTCATTTCGAGATTTTAAATTACATTAATTTTTATGCGTGGAGAATTTGTTGGATTTTATATTGATATACATTTATTTTTAAAATCAGTTTGAATGTGAGTCAAAATTTCGGGATTAAAAACAGTTCGGACCGCACCGAAATATGCAAAATTTCATATAATTTTTTAACCGTGGCCACAATATGGGCTGTAATGCTAACAAAAAGAATATGGGTTCCAAAAAAACCTTAATAATTAGCAAATGGGCTGTAAATTATTAGAAATAATGGCAGATGGGATGTATGCTGTTTTCCATAGATTTGAGGCTTTCCTGAAAAAAGGTTGACGCACAAGCAGTGACTGTTGGATGGCCATCCAACGGCCGTCGTGCTTCTTCAATCTCTGCTCTTCGTGCTCCAGCCGCTCAAACAAGCGCCGGCGGGACTGCCTGCTCCCTCCTCCTCGAGGCCAGCTCTGCTGCCGCGCAGGCCTCACCGCCCCACCGTACTCCCATCGCTGGCCTAGCCATCCCTCTACTCACCCACACCTGCTGTTATTCTCCGGCGACGGCAGACGAACCAGTAAACCCTTGTACAGTCGTACTCCCCTCCGCGTGGAAACAACTGCCGAGTCTTCCCTGCCTCCGTATCGTTCCCTTCCTAGGCCTAGCCGTCGTCCACCGCCCTGGTGCTCTCGGCACAGCCTGGTCAACGTGGTCAACGACCGACATGCATCTGAAGTGGACTGTACGTGCAGAGGCCGACAGCTGGGTCCACGGCCGCACGCAAGGAAATGCCTCCTTATTACGCGCAAAGTAATGATTCCTCCACCTGACATCTGGGACCCACCGAAAGGGCCTCTGTATTTCATGAAAAAAATGTTACCGCCGCTGACAGCTCAGACCCACCAGCTATATCTTCGCACGCAAGGAAGTGCCTCCTTATTACGCACAAAAAAATGAATACTCCCCTTGCTAGCTGGGACCCACCATGGTGGGAGGCTGACTTGTGGTCCTACTAAGTTGATTGGGACGGGGGCCTTTGTCAACTTTAGTCAATATGAACGATTCTAGCTCCAGTGACCGTACGATGTCCATCCAACGACCGTAGTGCTTCTTCAACCTCTGGTCTTCTTGCTCCAGCCGCCCAAATTAGCGCCGGTCGTGCCGCATGCTCCTGCCTCCCGTGGCCGGCTGTGCTGCCGCGGAGGCCTCACCGCCCCTACTATTCCCACCGCTGGCCAGGCCCTGCGGCGACGGTAGCCTCACACCGTAGCCGAACCAGTGAACCCTCGTACTCCTCTCCGCGCGGGCTTCCACTGCCGCGTCTTCCCCGGCTCCGCGTCGTCCCCTTCCTAGGCCTCGCCGTCGTCCACCGCCGTGGTGCTCTCTGCGCGGCATGGTCAATGTGGTCAAGGAACGACTTCCATCGGAAGAGTACTGTACGTGGAGAGGCTGACAGCTGGGTCCACGGCCAAAGCCCAGTTTCTTTGTGATTTGCCAAGTAAGTCGCTTTGTCAGGCCTGTTGGGCTGCAAATCTTTCAAGACGAGGAGAGCTTTCATTCGGCTGGCCGAGAAAATGGCCCATCAGTAATGAGAAATGGGTTGTACATTTTCAAAACACATCAAACCGGCAATTAGTTTCAAATATCTTTTTTTCATTTCAAGATTTTAAATTACATTAATTTTTATGTGTGGAGAATTTGTTGGATTTTATATTGATATACATTTATTTTTAAAATCAGTTTGAATGTGAGTCGAAATTTTGGGATTAAAAACTGTTCGGACCGCACCGAAATATGCAAAATTTCGTATAATTTTTTAACCGTGGCCACAATATGGGCTGTAATGCTAACAAAAAGAATATGGGCTCCAAAAAAACCTTAATAATTAGCAAATGGGCTGTAAATTATTAGAAATAATGGCAGATGGGCTGTATGCTGTTTTCCACAGATTTGAGGCTTTCCTAAAAAAAAGGTTAACGCACAAGCAGTGACTGTTGGATGGCCATCCAACGGCCGTGGTGCTTCTTCAATCTCTGCTCTTCCTGCTCCAGCCGCTCAAACAAGCGCAGGCGAGACTGCCTGCTCCCTCCTCCCCGCGGCCGGCTCTGCTGCCGCACAGGCCTCACCGCCCACCGTACTCCCATCGCTGGCCTAGCCATCCCTCTACTCACCCACACCTGCTGTTATTCTCTGGCGACGGCAGACGAACCAGTAAACCCTCGTACAGTCGTACTCCCCTCCGCGTGGGAAACAACCGCCGAGTCTTCCATGCCTGTGTGTCGTTCCCTTCCTAGGCCTCGCCGTCGTCCACCGCCCTGGTGCTCTCGGCGCGGCCTGGTCAACGTGGTCAACGACCGACATGCATCTGAAGTGGACTGTACGTGGAGAGGCCGACAGCTGGGTCCACGGCCGCACGCAAGGAAATGCCTCCTTATTACGCGCAAAATAATGATTCCTCCACCTGACATCAGGGACCCAACGAAAGGGCCTCTGTATTTCGTGAAAAAAAACGTTACCGCTGCTGACAGCTCAGACCCACCAGCTATATCTTCGCACGCAAGGAAGTGCCTCCTTATTACGCACAAAAAAATGAATACTCCCCCTGCTAGCTGGGACCCACCATGGTGGGAGGCTGACTTGTGGGCCTACTAAGTTGACTGGGACGGGGCCCTTTGTCAACTTTAGTCAATATGAACGATTCTAGCTCCAGTGACCGTACGTTGTCCATCCAACGGCCGTAGTGCTTCTTCAACCTCTGGTCTTCTTGCTCCAGCCGCCCAAAGTAGCGCCGGTCGTGCCGCATGCTCCTGCCTCCCGTGGACGGCTGTGCTACCGCGGAGGCCTCACCGCCCCTACTATTCCCACCGCTGGCCAGGCCCTGCGGTGACGGCACCCTCACACCGCAGTTGAACCAGTGAACCCTCGAACTCCTCTCCGCGCGGGCTTCCACTGTCGCGTCTTCCCCGGCTCCCCGTCGTCCCCTTCCTAGGCCTCGCCGTCGTCCACCGCCCTAGTGCTCTCGGCGCGGCGTGGTCAACGTGGTCAAGGAACGACTTCCATCGGACGTGGACTGTATGTGGAGAGGCTGACAGCTGGGTCCACGGCCGCAGCAAGGAAGTGCCTCCTTATTACGTGAAAAATAATGATTCCTCCACCTGACAGCTGGTACCCACCGGACGGGCCACTGTATTTCGCGAAAAAAACGTTTCCCCCTGACTGTTTGGACCCACCAGCTACATCTTCGCACGCAAGGAAGTGCGTCCGGGCAAAAAAACGATTCGCCCCCTTGACTGCTGGGACCCACCAGCTACATCTTCGCAGGCAAGGAAGTGCCTGACAGTCGGGACCCACCTGGTCGAAGCGTACGTAGCGTTGTCATTCTGGTCGCGAACGTGTACGTACATATATACTGGTGGATGTAGAGGCGCGCACGTGTCATAGTAGAGGCGCGTACGTGTTGTAGTAGAGGCGTGCACGTAGCATGTACACGTACGTACAGCGGCCAGGGTGCAAGAAAGAAAATACGGCCACGTATGTGTACATACGGGCTGGGTCTCGAACGCCTACTCGCGCATACGTACGGCCAGGGCTCGTGTACATGGCTAGGTCGGAACGGAGAAACAGCGTCGTCGTCGTGTTCATGGGGAGGCAACGGAATGTGTCTTGTTCATGGGGAGGCAACGGAATGCGTCGTGTTCATCGGGAGGCAACGGAACGTGTGGGAGCCAACCGGCTGGGTCGGAACGGAATGCGTGGTCGTGTTCATCGGGAGGGCTTGGACGGAACAGGCGATGGAAACGAGGCCTGGCGTACCGCACAACGGAGGAAACGGACCTCCTACGTTCGGAACAGAGTCCTGTTGATCGGGAGGGGTGTGGCGTACCGCAAAACGGAGGAAACAGACCTCCTACGATCGAAACGGGGATCCTGTTGATCGGGAGGGGTGTGGCGTACCGCAAAACGGAGGAAACAGACCTCCTACGGTCGAAACGGGGGTCCTGTTGATCGGGAGGGGTGTGGCGTACCACAAAACGGATGAAACGGACCTCCTATGGTCGAAACGGGGGTCCTGTTCATCGGGAGGGGTGTGGCGTACCGCAAAACGGGACTCCACGGGATACTGTTCATCTCCACCGTCGACCTCCTCCAGCCTCCACGGGCTACCGTCGACCTCCTCCAGCCTCCACAGGCTCCTGTTCATCCAGCCTCCACCATGCGCTAATCCACCGGCTACTGTTCAACCACCCCTCCACGGGCACCCCTCCACCGTCTACTGTTCATCCAGCCCTCCACACCACGGGGTCCTGTTCAACCACCCCTCCACGGGCACCCCTCCACCGTCTACTGTTCATCCAGCCCTCCACACCACGAGGTCCTGTTCAACCACCCCTCCACGGGCACCCCTCCACCATCTACTGTTCATCCAGCCCTCCACACCATGGGGTCCTGTTCATCCAGAGGCAACGCCACCGCTCACTGTTCATCCCCCCCCCCCCGCGACGCTCACTGTTCATCCAATCGATCGGCTTCAGTTAGCAGCAGTAGAGAAGGAATCACTCGATCGGGTTCAGTTAACAGCCATCGAACGATCGCTTGGGTTCAGTAACGCGTAGCCTGCAGTGCAATCGCTCGGGTTCAGTTAGAGCCCAACGCCTCGCTCAGGTTCAGTTAGAGCCAACGCCTCACACACACGCGCGTACGTGTATGAGAGAAACGCGCATCGCTCGGCCCCCGACCTCCCACCGTAACCGGGAACTCCTTGAAATTTTCCTCGCCCTCGCTTCTACCACGGTTTTTTCCGGCATGGACGGCCCAAAGAATGTCATGCAGCTGCGTCTCTGGCCCCCCCAGGACGAAAAGCCCATTTTCTGTCATGATTTTTTGTCATAGAAGTAGGAGCCCACCACATCTATGAGGATACCGGGTTTTGTCACAATTATCGTCATAGAAGTGTCATATGTATGACAGATTTTTTTTCGTTTGGCCCAAAATGTCACGGATGTGTCTTTTTTTTTTGTAGTGAATGAGTCAAGAACCTTTGTATCCTGAGGGCCACCCTAAGAGAATTGAGCAAGATTCTCATAGAACTAATGTTGATGCACCTAGTCCTTCTAAAAAGAAGAAAAAGAAAAATGATAGGACTTTTCATGCTTCTAGTGAACCTGTTGTTGACACACCTGAGAATCCCAATGATATTTCTATTTCTGATGCTGAAACACAATCTGGTAATGAACATGAACCTAGTGATAATATTAATGATGATGTTCATGTTGATGCTCAACCTAGCAATAACAATGATGTAGAGATTGAACCTGTTGTTGATCTTGATAACCCACAATCAAAGAATCAACGTTATGATAAGAGAGACTTCGTTGCTAGAAAGCACGGTAAAGAAAGAGAACCTTGGGTTCAGAAACCCATGCCTTTTCCTCCTAAACCATCCAAGAAAAAGGATGATGAGGATTTTGATCGCTTTGCTGAAATGATTAGACCTATCTTTTTGCGTATGCGTTTGGCTGATATGCTTAAAATGAATCCTTATGCTTAGTTTATGAAAGATATTGTTACAAATAAAAGAAAGATACCGGAATCTGAAATTTCCACCATCCTTGCTAATTACACTTTTAAAGGTGGAATACCAAAGAAACTAGGAGATGCCGGAGTACCAACTATACCATGCTCCATTAAAAGAAACAATGTTAAAACTACTTTATGTGATCTTGGAGCCGGTGTTAGTGTTTTGCCACTCTCTTTATATCGTAGACTTGATTTGAATAAGTTGACACCTACTGAAATATCTCTACAAATGGCCGATAAATCAACTGCTATACTTGTCGGTATTTGTGAGGATGTGCCTGTTGTGGTTGCAAACGTTACTATTTTAACGGACTTTGTTATTCTTGATATTCCCGAGGACGATAGTATGTCTATTATTCTTGGTAGACCCTTTTTGAATACTGCAAGGGTTGTTATTGATTGCAACAAAGGTAATGTCACTTTTCATGTTAATGGTAATGAGCATACGGTACACTTTCCGAGGAATCAACCTCAAGTCCACAGTATCAATTCTATTGGAAAAACTTCAATGATTACTATTGGAGGTTTTGAATTTTCTCTTCTTACTTTTGATAACCAAAGAATATTCTCAAGTATATTCGACACAAGGGGAGCCAAAGAATATTCTCAAGTATTAGCAACTGAGTTGTCAATTCAGCCACACCTGGATAACTTAACATCTGCAGCAAAGTAGTATGGAAGTAACGGTAACGATAGCAAAAGTAATATTTTTGGGTTTTGTAGTGATTGTAACAGTAGCAACGGAAAAGTAAATAAGCAAAGAACAATATGTGAAAAGCTCATAGGCATTGGATCGGTGATGGAGAATTATGTCGGATGCGGTTCATCATGTAACAATCATAACATAGGGTGACACAGAACTAGCTCCAATTCATCAATGTAATGTAGGCATGCATTCCGAATATAGTCATACGTGCTCATGGAAAATAAATTGCATGACATCTTTTGTCCTACCCTCTTGTGGCAGCGGGGTCCTAGCGGAAACTAAGGGATATTAAGGCCTCCTTTTAATAGAGTACCGGACCAAAGCATTAACACATAGTGAATACATGAACTCCTCAAACTATGGTCATCACCGGGAGTGGTCCCGATTATTGTCACTTCGGGGTTGCCGGATCATAACACGTAGTAGGTGACTATAGACTTGCAAGATAGGATCAAGAACTAACATATATTCATGAAAACATAATAGGTTCAGATCTGAAATAATGGCACTCGGGCCCTAGTGACAAGCATTAAGCATAGCAAAGTCATAGCAACATCAATGTCAGAACATAGTGGATACTAGGGATCAAACCCTAACAAAACTAACTCGATTACATGATAAATCTAATCCAACCCATCACCGTCCAACAAGCCTACGATGGAACTACTCACGCACGGCGGTGAGCATCATGAAATTGGTGATGGAGGATGGTTGATGATGATGATGGCGATGGATTCCCCTCTCCGGAGCCCTGAACGGACTCCAGATCAGCCCTCCCGATAGAGTTTAGGGCTTGGCGGCGGCTCCGTATCGTAAAACGTGATGAATCTTTCTCTCTGATTTTTTCTCCCCGAACACGAATATATGGAGTTGGAGTTGAGGTCGGTGGAGCACCAGGGGGCCCACGAGGCAGGGGGTGCGCCCCCACCCTCGTGGCTAGGGTGTGGGCCCCCTGGCCTTGATTCTTTCGCCAGTATTTTTAATATTTTCCAAAGAGTTAATTACACCTATCATACACGAACTTGCATGGTGCGTACAGATTCATACAATAACTTCTGAAATGACAGAAATTGCTCCTATAACTTGAGTTTCCGCAACATTTCAGTACAATTCTGTCACTTACTGTTAGTGCTCCGTTATATTCGTCTAGATTGCACGCCAGCGTGGCACCAAGCCCACACTCTCTCCTCTATCATAACGTGGGTCCATGCTGTCAGCCGCTGAGAGAAATTAGTTTCGAACCAGAGACGACCGCTCAAACTAGAAAGGTGCTAACTACAAATTCTGCCTGTTTGTTTCTGTTAAACAACGATACAATGATGAATTGATGATTATATCCTTTTAGGCTGCGTACGCAGCTTTTTTTTACTGTATTATTTTTACTGGTAGTGTCCACTGCTTTTCTCTTTTTTTTCTACGGGTAGTGTACGCTGCTTTCTCAAAGCTATAGGTACATACATGCATTCAGAGTCGGAGACACCCTGGAAGGCATGAGCATACGCTTGTTCATATGTTTTTATTGGGGTCACTTGTTTTTCTTTTACACGGTACACTCGCAGCCGCTCAGATACACAAGCATACATTCATCCTTATGAACGCATGCACGCACATCTTACCTTTATGAGCATCTCTGAAAGAGTGAGCCAGCATAGCACCCTAAGATTTTACAAAGTCATCACAGACGCCTCGCAGTCGACATAACGTGTCATCCCACTGAATAACTATTTTATCCACTTGATGAGCACATCGCACAAACGGGAGTGCAAAGTTGTGGCTGGCGGGCTACCCGGAGCCTTTTTATTTTTTATAAAAGCATACTTAAAAGTTTCAAAAAATATATTTTGTGAACACTTGTATGTGCTCAATACAACTATGTACAAAATGGTTTGAACATATAATGATTTGTAAGCCTCACATAAAACAATTGTCGACCCAACTGCAAAAGAACAACCCTTTTTTACATACATATTTGTCTTATTTTTAAACACCACGTTGAAAGTATATTACATAAAATTTCACACATACTAGTCTACATGTATATGTGCATGCATATATATTTTGGATTTTTTTAGATGCATACGTATGACATTTGAGAGACGGGCTCCACATATGTTTTCACATTTTTTTTAAAATTTCTAAATATGCTTTTTGATTATTATTTTCAAAGGCTCCAACGAGCCCGTCAACCACAACTTAACACTTCTCTTTTCACAAACTGCATGCAAACACAAGGACCATGGTCCCCATTCGTTGCGTGCCCATTTCATTTGATCGGGCAATGCTCTGGTGTCTTGCTTATTTCTTTCTATATCCCACATTGAAAAGTGCTACAACATTCCCGCAAAAAAGGATAAGTGGTACAGCAAATAAACTGTTCTCAAGATATAAAAAAAGTTGTGCATCGTTATTCATCAGCTACTTGTTTCAGTTGGTTGGCTAGCTCACTAATGTGATACTGGCCTGCGATATAGGCAGACTGGCAGAGTTAACGGACCATTTGATGGTGAGTAACGGAAATGTATGAAAATGTTTCCGAAACTCAAGTTAGTGGATCAATTTGTGTCAATTTTCAAGTTGTTGTATGAATATGTACATACTGTGCAAGTTTGTGTACTATATGTGTAATTAACTCTTTTCCAAAAATAAGTTCCGTGGAGTTTTAGGTCATTCCGAGAACTTTTGTTTCTACACACAAATAACACCATGGCAATTCTGCTGAAACCAGCGTCAGTCCGGGTTAGTTCCATTCAAATCATGCAAGTTAGAGTCCAAAACAAGGGCAAAAGTGTTTGGAAAAGTAGATACGATAAAGACGTATCAACTCCCCCAAGCTTAAACCTTTGCTTGTCCTCAAGAAATTCAGTTGATAAACTAAAAGTGATAAAGAAAAAAACTTTTACAAACTCTGTTTGCTCTTGTTGTTGTAAATATGTAAAGCCAGCATTCAAGTTTTCAGCAAAGATTATGACTAACCACATTCATAATAACACTTAGGTCTCATGTTGACTCATATCAATGACATAATCAACTAGCGAGCAATAATAATAAATCTCGGATGACAACACTTTCTCAAAACAATCATAATATGATATAACAAGATGGTATCTCGCTAGCCCTTTCTGAGACCGCAAAACATAAATGCAGAGCACCTTTAAAGATCAAGGACTGACTAGACATTGTAATTCATGGTAAAAGAGATCCAGTCATAGTCATACGCAATATAAATTAATAGTAATGGATGCAAATGACAGCAGTGCTCTCCAGCTGGTGCTTTTTAATAAGAGGGTGATGACTCAACATGAAAGTAAATAGATAGGCCCTTCGTAGAGGGAAGCAGGGATTTGTAGAGGTGTCAGAGCTCGATTTTAAAGCAGAGATAAATAATATTTTGAGCGGTATACTTTCATTGTCAACATAACAACCGAGAGATGGCGATATCTTCCATGCTACACACATTATAGGCGGTTCCCAAACAGAATGGTAAAGTTTATACTCCCCCTCCAACAACAAGCATCAATCCGTGGCTTGCTCGAAACAACGAGTGCCTCCAACTAACAACAGTCTCGGGGGAGTTTTGTTTGCAATTATTTTGATTTGGTTTGCATAAAGCATGGGACTGGGCATCCCGGTGACCAGCCATTTTCTCGTGAGTGAGGAGCGGAGTCCACTCCTCTTGAGAATAACCCGCCTAGCATGGAAGATACGGACAACCCTAGTTGATACATGAGCTATTCGAGCATACAAAACAGAATTTCATTTGAAGGTTTGGAGTTTGGCACATACAAATTTACTTGAACGGCAGGTAGATACTGCATATAGGAAGGTATGGTGGACTCATATGGAATAACTTTGGGGTTTAAGGGACTGGATGCACAACCAGTATTCCCGCTTAGTACAAGTGAAGGCTAGCAAAAGACTCGGAAGCGACCAACTAGAGAGTGACAACAGTCATGAACATGCATTAAAATTAATGAACATTGAGTGCAAGCATGAGTAGGATATAATCCACCATGAACATAAATATCATGAAGGCTATGTTGATTTTGTTTCAACTACATGTGTGAACATGTGCCAAGTCAAGTCACTCGAATCATTCAAAGGAGGATACCACCCCATCATACCACATCACAACCATTTTAATAGCATGTTGGCACGCAAGGTAAACCATTATAAACTCCTAGCTAATTAAGCATGGCATAAGCAACTATAATCTCTAATTGTCATTGCAAACATGTTTATTCATAATAGGCTGAATCAGGAATGATGAACTAATCATATTTACATAAACAAGAGAGGTCGAGTTCATACCAGCTTCTCTCATCTCAATCAGTCCATCATATATCGTCATTATTGCCTTTCACTTGCACGACCGAACGATGTGAATAATAATAATAGTGCACGTGCATTGGACTAAGCTGGAATCTGTGAGCATTCAATAGACAGAAGAAGACAAGGCAATACGGGCTCTTGGTTAAATCAACAATAATGCATATAAGAGCCACTTCAATAATTTAATTATGGTCTTCTCCTATCGACCCCCAAAGAAAAGAAAATAAATAAAAACTATTTACACGGGAAAGCTCCCAACAAGCAGAAGAAGAACATGAAATCTTTTTGGGTTTTCTTTTAATTATTACTACTACAGCAAGAAAGGTAAACTAGCTAAAGCTATTACTATTTTTTGTGGCTTTTCTTAAGGTTTATTAAACACACAAGAAGAAAGCATAAAAAGGAAAATAAACTAGCATGGATATTACAGTGAAAAAGTATGAGCACCGACAACTAGCAATGAGTGTGTGAACATAAATGTAATGTCGGTGGAAAATACGTAATCCCCCAAGCTTAGGCTTTTGGCCTAAGTTGGTCTATTGCCACGGATGGCCTGGCGGATATCCAAAGTTGTAGTTGGGGTCGTACTGAGATGCAGCGGTCATTGCATCATGGGCTGCAGCTTGGAGGCGAGCTATCTCAGCCCTCCTCTTATACTCTTCCGCCTCCTCTCTGGTTATAAAATATCTCCCTTTTGCCTGAAAGTCAAAGAAAGTAGAAGCAGGGAGAGCGACGTGATAGGTGCGTCGTCTGTCAAAGATTAGTCGGTACTAGAGGAACTGATCGTTCCTCTCAACAAAATGATGACGAACCATAGCCTCATAATCTAAATAAGCAGGAGGCAACTCAATATCATCCTCACGTATGGTTACACCAAGAAAATTAGCTATACGAGTTGCATAAATTCCACGAAAGAAATCTCCATTAAATCTATTATGGTGCAACCTACGTGCAACAATGGCTCCCAAATTATAAGATTTATCTCCTAACATAGCACTCCTAAGAATACTGAGGTCAGGGACACACATGTGACATGCTTCATCCTTACCATTTATGCACCTACCTATGTATAGCAGGAAAATGAATGCTTCCTATCGTAGCTTGTGCTATGTCTCTAGATTCCCCCACAGTTATACTAGCAAGAAAATCTCTAAATTCAGATTTGCGAGGTTCACTAGAACTACCCCATTGTGGAAGTTTGCAAGTAGTGGTAAAATCCTCTAAGTCCATAGTATAAGAATTTTCATAAAGATCAAACAGGACCGTTTGAGAATTGCGTGAAGATGAAAATTCAAACCTCCTCACAAAGGAACTAGTGAGATAGAGGTACTGACGGCACTTTTCTGCCTCGAAGCTCACAAGATCAGCGTTACGCAAATATGCGTTGAATTCTTCCTTGATTCCTGCTCGATCCATAAAGTCTTCTAAAGGCCATTCACAAGGCCGCACTGGAGCGTCCCTTGGTGGCTCATCATCAGCATCACGCATTGCTAGCCTGGGTCCTTGCTTCCTTGAAGAACCACCTTGATACATTTTCCTAAACATATTTCTTCCTCTGAAAAATTTCTGAACTTTTTAGTAACTTCAAATAAAAGTGAACCAAACTCAACAAAATTGATAGCAACTACTCCTACAAGTGCCTAGAGCCTAAATCATGCATTAGAACTACTTGGAACCATATAAATTTAACATGCAAGCTCAAGAACATGGTCACCTAGGCAGCACAAATTTGCAATGAGTAAAGCACTAGAACAAAAACTAATTGGACCAATGGAGGAGTCACATACCAAGGAACAATCCCCCAAAGCAGTTTTGTGAGAGGTGCTTTGAGCAAGGAGATCGAAAATCGCAGCAAAATGAGCTAGAACTCATGCTTGAGCTGGATGATGATTTTTTTGGGAGGAAGAAGAAGTGTGTGGGTGCAGGAATAAGTGGAGGGGAGCCACCATGGGCCCACGAGGCAGGGGGCACGCCCAGGGGGTGGGCGCGCCCTGGACCCTCATGGCCAGGTGCTTGCTCCCCCTGCTGTGTTCTCAGTGCCAGATACTCTCAAATATTCCAGAAAAACTCCTATTAAATTGGCAGGGCATTTGGAGAACTTTTATTTTCGGGGTATTTTTATATTGCACGGATAATTCAGAAAACAGACATGAAAATATTGTTTTTACTTTATTTCAACTAAATAACAGAAAGTAAAAGGAGGGTACAGAAGGTTGTGCTTTCTAACTTCATCCATCTCATGCTCATCAAAAGGAATCCACTAACAAGGTTGATCAAGTCTTGTTAACAAACTCATTCCGAATAACATGGAACCGGAGAAATTTCGAATAACACTATGTTACCTCAACGGGGATATGCACATCCCCAATAATAACAATATCATATTTCTTCTTGACAGTAGGAAGAGGAAATTCAAAACTTCCAAAAATAATCGATGGAATTTTTCCAATAGAGTTGATACTATGAACTTGAGGTTGTTTCCTCGGAAAGTGTACCGTATGCTCATTGCCATTAACATGAAAAGTGACATTGCCTTTGTTGCAATCAATAACAGCCCCTGCAGTATTCAAAAAGGGTCTTCCAAGAATAATAAACATACTATCGTCCTCGGGAATATCAAGAATAACAAAGTCCGTTAAAATAGTAACGTTTGCAACCACAATAGGCACATCCTCACAAATACCGATAGGTATAGCAGTTGATTTATCAGCCATTTGCAAAGATATCTCAGTAGGTGTAAACTTATTCAAATCAAGTCTACGATATAAAGAGAGAGGCATAACACTAACACCGGCTCCAAGATCACATAATGCAGTTTTAACATAACTTTTAATGGAGCATGGTATAGTTGGTACCCCTGGATCTCCAAGTTTCTTAGGTATTCCACCCTTAAAAGTATAATTAGCAAGCATGGTGGAAATTTCAGCTTCCGGTATCTTTCTTTTATTTGTAACAATTTCTTTCATATACTTAGCATAAGGATTCATTTTGAGCATATCAGTTAATCGCATACGCAAGAAGATAGGTCTAATCATTTCAGCAAAGCGCTCAAAATCCTCATCATCCTTTTTCTTGGATGGTTTGGGAGGAAAAGGCATGGGTTTCTGAACCCATGGTTCTCTTTCTTTACCGTGTTTCCTAGCAACAAAGTCTCTCTTATCATAACGTTGATTCTTTGATTGTGGGTTATCAAGATCAACAGCAGGTTCAATTTCTACATGATTATCATTACTAGGTTGAGCATCAACATGAACATCATCATTAACATTATCACTAGGTTCATGTTCATTACCAGATTGTGTTTCAGCATTAGAAATAGAAATATCATTTGGATTCTCAGGTGGTTCAGCAATAGGTTCACTAGAAGCATGCAAAGTCCTATCATTTTTCTTTTTCTTCTTTTTAGAAGGACTAGGTGCATCAATATTATTTCTCTGGGAATCTTGCTCAATTCTCTTAGGATGGCCTTTAGGATACAAAGGTTCCTGAGTCATTTTACCAGTTCTAGTAGCCACTCTAACAGCATAATCATTATTCTTACAATTCAGTTCATTGAGCAAATCATTCTGAGCCTTAAGTACTTGTTCTACCTGAGTGGTAACCATAGAAGCATGTTTACTAATGAGTTTAAGTTCACCTTTAACTCTAGACATATAATCACCCAAGTGTTCAATCATATAAGCATTTTGTTTTAATTGTCTACCAAAATAAGCATTAAAATCTTCTTGCTTAACCATAAAGTTATCAAACTCATCCAAACATTGGCTAGCAATTTTAGTAGGAGGGATTTCAGCTTTATCATATCTATAGAGAGAATTTACCTTTACTACCTGTGTCGGGTTATCAAGACCATGAGTTTCTTCAATAGGTGATGAATTAAGATCATATATTTCTTCAATAGGAGGTAAATTCTTAACACCTTCAGCTTTAATACCTTTTTCTTTCATAGATTTCTTTGCCTCTTGCATATCTTCAGGACTGAGAAATAGAACACCCCTCTTCTTCGGAGTTGGTTTAGGAATAGGCTCAGGAGTTGGCTCAGGAAGTGTCCAATTATTTTCATTTGTCAACATATTATTCAATAGAATTTTAGCTTCATCTGGTGTTCTTTCCCTGAAAACAGAACCAGCACAACTATCCAGGAAATCTTTGGAAGCATCGGTTAGTCCATTATAAAAGAGATCAAGTATTTCATTTTTCTTAAGAGGATAGTAATTGGAGAAGCCTCCCCCAAGATTGTGGGAGACTCTCTTCTTCAAGTTGCACAAAATTATATATTTCCCTTAAAGCAGCTTGTTTCTTATGAGCAGGGAAATATTTAGCAGAGAAGTAATAAATCATATCCTGGGGACTACGCACACAACCAGGATCAAGAGAATTAAACCATATCTTAGCATCACCCTTTAATGGGAACGGAAATATTGTAAGGATATAAAAGTAGCGAGTTCTCTCATCATTAGTGAATAGGGTGGCTATATCATTTAATTTAGTAAGATGTGCCACAACAGTGTCAGATTCATAGCCATAGAAAGGATCAGATTCAACCAAAGTAATTATATCAGGATCAACAGAGAATTCATAATCCTTATCTGTAACAAAGATAGGTGAAGTAGCATAAGCAGGATCATATTTCATTCTAGCATTCAGAGTTTTTTGTTTAAGCTTAGCTAATAATTTCTTAAGATCACTTCTATCATTGCAAGCAAGAAAGTCTCTAGCAGTCTCTTCATCCATAACATAGCCCTCAGGCACAACAGGCAATTCATATTTATTGGGAGAGCCTTCATCATCACTTTCATTAATATTATCAGTTTCAATAATTTCATTCTCTCTAGCCCTAGCAAGTTGTTCATCAAGAAATTCACCAAGTGACACAATAGTATCAAGCATAGAAGTAGTTTCATCATAAGTATCATGCATAGCAGAAGTAGCATCATCAATAACATGCGACATATCAGAATTAATAGCAGAAGCAGGTTTAGGTGTCGCAAGCTTACTCAAAACAGAAGGTGAATCAAGTGCAGAGCTAGATGGCAGTTCCTTACCTCCCCTCGTAGTTGAGGGATAAATTTTTGTTTTCTCGTCTTTCAAGTTCCTCATAGTGACCAGCAGATATAAATCCCAAGTGACTCAAAGAATAGAGCTATGCTCCCCGGCAACGGCACCAGAAAATAGTCTTGATAACCCACAAGTATAGGGGATTGCAACAGTTTTCGAGGGTAGAGTATTCAACCCAAATTTATTGATTCGACACAAGGGGAGCCAAAGAATATTCTCAAGTATTAGCAACTGAGTTGTCAATTCAGCCACACCTGGATAACTTAATATCTGCAGCAAAGTATTTAGTAGCAAAGTAGTATGGAAGTAACGGTAACGATAGCAAAAGTAATATTTTTGGGTTTTGTAGTGATTGTAATAGTAGCAACGGAAAAGTAAATAAGCGAAAAACAATATGTGAAAAGCTCGTAGGCATTGGATCGGTGATGGAGAATTATGCCGGATGCGGTTCATCATGTAACAATCATAACATAGGGTGACACAGAACTAGCTCTAATTCATCAATGTAATGTAGGCATGTATTCCGAATATAGTCATACTTGCTTATGGAAAAGAACTTGCATGACATATTTTGTCCTACCCTTCCGTGGCAGCGGGGTCCTAGCGGAAACTAAGGGATATTAAGGCCTCCTTTTAATAGAGTACCGGACCAAAGCATTAACACATAGTGAATACATGAACTCCTCAAACTATGGTCATCACCGGGAGTGGTCCCGATTATTGTCACTTCGGGGTTGCCGGATCATAACACATAGTAGGTGACTATAGACTTGCAAGATAGGATCAAGAACTACATATATTCATGAAAACATAATAGGTTCAGATCTGAAATCATGGCACTCGGGCCCTAGTGACAAGCATTAAGCATAGCAAAGTCATAGCAACATCAATCTCAGAACATAGTGGATACTAGGGATCAAACCCTAACAAAACTAACTTGATGACATGGTAAATCTCATCCAACCCATCACCGTCCAGCAAGCCTACGATGTAATTACTCACGCACAGCGGTGAGCATCATGAAATTAGTGATGTAGGATGGTTGATGATGATGACGGCGACGGATTCCCCTCTCCGGAGCCCCTAACGGACTCCAGATCAGCCCTCCTGAGAGAGTTTAGGGCTTGGCGGCGGCTCCGTATCGTAAAACGCGATGAATCTTTCTCTTTGATTTTTTTCTCCCCGAACACGAATATATGGAGTTGGAGTTGAGGTCGGTGGAGCACCAGGGGGGCCACGAGGCAGGGGGCGCGCCCCCCACCCTCGTGGTTAGGGTGTGGGCCCCCTGGCCTTGATTCTTTCGCCAATATTTTTAATATTTTCCAAAAATAAGTTCCGTGGAGTTTCAGGTCATTCCAAGAACTTTTGTTTCTGCACATAAATAACACCATGGCAATTCTGTTGAAAACAGCGCAGTCCGGGTTAGTTCCATTCAAATCATGCAAGTTAGAGTCCAAAACAAGGGCAAAAGTGTTTGGAAAAGTAGATACGACGAAGACGTATCAACTGTCAAGAAGAAATATGATATTCTTATTAATGGGGACGTGCATATCCCTGTTGAGGTAACTTAGTGTTATTCGAAAATTCTCCGGTTTCATGCAATTCGGAAAGAGTTTGTTAACAAGACTTGATCAACCTTGTTAGTGGATTTCTTTTGATGAGCATGAGATGGATAAAGTTAGAAAGCACAACTCTCTGTACCCTCCTTTTACTTTCTGTTATTTAGATTAAATAAAGCAAAACTAGTATTTTTTGTCTGTTTTCTGAATTATCCTTGCAATAAAAAATACCCTGAAAATAGAAGTTCTCCAAATGTCCTGAAAATGAAATATGATTTTTTGTAGAATATTTAAGAATATCTGGCACTAAGAACACAATAGGGGGACCCACCATATGGCCACGAGGGTCGAGGGCGCGCTCACCGCCCTGGGGCACGCCCCCTACCTCGTGGGCCCCACGTGGCCCCCCTCCACTTATTCCAGCACCCACACACTTCTTCTTCCTCCAGAAAAAATCCTCCCATAGCTCAAACCCGTGTTCTAGCTCATCTTGCTGCCATTTTCGATCTCCTTGCTCAAAGCTCCATTCACAAAACTGCTTTGGGGAATTGTTCTTCGGTATGTGACTCCTCCAATGGTCCAATTAGTTTTTGTTCTAGTGCTTTATTTATTGCAAATTTTTGCTGCTTAGGTGACCCTGTTCTTGAGCTTGCATGTCAAATTTATATGGTCCCAAGTAGTTGTAATGCATGATATAGCCTCTAGGCACTTGTGGGAGTAGTTGCTATTAATCTTGTTGAGTTTGGTTCACTTTTATTTTGAGTCACTAAAAATTTCAGAAATTTTCAGAGGGATAAAATGTTGAAGAGAATGTTGAGAGGCTCTTCGAGCCGAAGCTCGAAGGATAAGCAAAGTGAAGAGAATAAGAAGCCCAAATATAATCTTCCTCGCACTACGGAGGTTTGGCCGTGTGAATGGCCTTGTGATGAGTTCTTGAGAGCCGCCGGAATTTATGATGATTTATATTACTTGGCTGAGAATGCAGGCCTCACCGAGTTCCTCCACGACTAGCTCGAACAATATCTCCTACTCACTAATATTTTTGTGCAAAATTTTCATTTCCATGCTAGGAGATCACCACCTTCGGTAGATTATTATTATATGATGAGTTTAAGGAGATGTCACTCTATGATTTTTGTGCGGTTTGCAAGTTGCCTTTTGAGGGCAGCGTCGAGGAACCACATCCTAGTGATGTGGCAGAATTTATTGATGAAATTGCTGTAGGGGAAAAGAGAAAAGTGGCACATGCAAGAACTACTAGTATACATTTTTCCTGTTCTACGTTACTATGCAATATTTGCTAGTAGATGTTTAATTGGTCGCGGGAACAGTGGGGGCCTCAGTGCTTCTGACCTCGCCATTTTGCGCCATGCTTTACTCCATGACAGAACTTTCGGTTTAGGCGCTATGGTTGCTAAACAGTTGAGTCTAAACCGTACAAAGGGCCCCATTTTTGGAGGTATCTTTGCGCGCGTCTTGCTAAATATTTTGAGATACCTATTAGACACTATGAGAAAGAAGAAAAGGTGATGCCCCCTATTTTCTTAGACTATAAAAGTATGGTAAAACATGATTTTATTTGCGATGATAAGGAAAAGAGACTCATTTATAACCTGGTATTTAGTGAAGACACTTGTCAGATTATTACCCTGCCTGCACCTTCTTTGTTTAACATTCATTCAGGCACATACATAATCCTGCCCGATGACATTTATGCATATTGGGAGCGAACACGATCCCCAGAGCTTGAGCCATCTCCTGATCCATATCAGGAGTCTATTTATCAGTGGGATCCGGAGGAGATCACCAACCAGTGGCACCCAGAGGACACTCCTCCATACACCGGAGAGGGCAGCTTTGATCCGTGGGCATAGACCAACTTAGGCCAAAAGCCTAAGCTTGGGGGAGTACGTATTTCTCACCGACATTACATTCATGTTCGCACACTCCTGCCAGTTGTTGGTGCTCATACTTTTTCATTGTACTATCCATGTTAGTTTATTTTCTGTTTTAAGCCTTCTTCTTGTGTGTTCGAAAAACCTTAAGAAAAACCAAAAAAATTAGTTGTAGCTTTTAGCTAGTTTACTTTCCATGCCTGTAGTAGTAATAATTAAAAGAAAACCCAAAAAGATTTCTCGTACTTCTTTTGCTTGTTGGGAGCTTTCCCGTGTAAATAGTTTTATTTTATTTCTTTTCTTTGGGGGTCGAGAGGAGAAGACTATGATGAGAGTGTTGAAGTGCCTCTTATATGCATTATTGTTGCTTTAACCAAGGGCCCATATTACCTTGTCTTCTCACTTGTATTAAATGCTTGCAAATTCCAGCTTAGTCCAATGCACGTGCACTATTATCATTATCCACACCACTCGGTCGTGCAAGTGAAAGGCAATAATGACGATATATGATGGACTGATTGAGATGAGAGAAGCTGGTATGAACTCGACCTATCTTGGTTTTGTAAATATGATTAGTTCATCGTTCCTGATTCAGCCTATTATGAATGAAACATATTTGCAATGACAATTAGAGATTATAGTTGCTCATGCCATGCTTAATTTGCTAGGAGTTTATAATGGTTTACCTTGCGTGCCAACATGCTATTAAAATGGTTGTGATGTGGTATGATAGGGTGGTATCCTCCTTTGAACGATTCGAGTGGCTTGACTTGGCACATGTTCACGCATGTAGTTGAAACAAAATCAACATAGCCTCCATGATATTTATGTTCATGGTGTATTATATCCTACTCATGCTTGCACTCAGTGTTGATTAATTCTAATGCATGTTCATGACTATTGTCGCTCTCTAGTTGGTCGCTTCCCAGTCTTTTCTAGTCTTCACTTGTACTGAGCGGGAATACTGCTTGTGCATCCACTTCCATAAACCTCAAAGTTATTCCATATGAGTCCACCATACCTTCCTATATGCTGTATTTACCTGCCGTTCCAAGTAAATTTGTATGTGCCAAACTCTAAACCTTCAAATGAAATTATGTTTTGTATGCTCGAATAGCTCATGTACCAACTAGGGCTGTATGTATCTTCCATGCTAGGTGGGTTATTCTCACGTGGAGTGAACTCCACTCCTCACTCACAAGAAAATGGTCGGTAACAGGGAGGCCCAGTCCCATGCCTAAACCAAATCAAAATAATTGCAAACAAAACTCCCCTAGGACTGGTGTTAGTTGCAGGCACCCGTTGTTTCGGGCAAGCCACTAATTGATGATTGTTGGTTGTGGGGGAGTATAAACTTTACCATTCTGTTTGGGAACCTCCTATAATGTGTGTAGCATGGAAGATATCGAGATCTCTCGGTTGTTATGTTGACAATGAAAGTATGCCACTCAAAATATTATTTATCTCTATTTCAAAACTCGAGCTCTGGCACCTCTACAAATCCCTGCTTCCCTCTGCGAAGGGCCTATCTATTTACTTTTATGTTGAGTCATCACCCTCTTATTAAAAAGCATCAGTTGGAGAGCACTGCTGTCATTTGCATGCATTACTATTAGTTTACATTGAGTATGACTATGACTGGATCTCTTTTACCATGAATTACAATATCTAGTCAGTCCTTGATCTTCAAAGGTGCTCTGCATTTATGTTTTGCGGTCTCAGAAAGGGCTAGCGAGATACCATCTTGTTATATCATATTATGATTGTTTTGAGAAAGTGTTGTCATCCGAGATTTATTATTATTGCTCGCTAGTTGATTATGCCATTGATATGAGTAAACATGAGACCTAAATGTTATTGTGAATATGGTTAGTTCATAATCTTTGCTGAAAACTTGAATGTTGGCTTTACATATTACAACAACAAGAGCAAACCGAGTTTGTAAAAGTTTTTCTTTATCACTTTGAGTTTGTCAACTGAATTGCTTGAGGACAAGCAAAGGTTTAAGCTTTGGGGAGTTGATACGTCTTCAACATATCTACTTTTCCAAACACTTTTGCCCTTGTTTTGGACTCTAACTTGCATGATTTGAATGGAACTAACCCGGACTGACGCTGTTTTCAGTAGAATTGCCATGGTGTTATTTTTGTGCAGAAATAAAAGTTCTCGGAATGACCTGAAACTTCACGGAGAATATTTTTGGAATTAATAAAAAATACTGGCGAAAGAATCAACACTAGGGGGCCCACACCCTGTCCACGAGGGTGCAGGGCGCGCCCCCTGCCTCGTGGGCCCCCTGGTGCTCCACCGACCTCAACTCCAACCCCATATACTCACGTTCAGGGAGAAAAAAAATCAGAGAGAAGGATTCATCACGTTTTACGATACGGAGCCGTTGCCAAGCCCTAATCTCTCTCGGGAGGGCTGATCTGGAGTCCGTTCGGGGCTCCGGAGAGGGGAATCCGTCGCCATCGTCATCATCAACCTTCCTCCATCAGCAATTTCATGATGCTCACCGCCGTGTGTGAGTAATTCCATCGTAGGCTTGCTGGACGGTGATGGGTTGGATGATATTTACCATGTCATCGAGTTAGTTTTGTTAGGGTTTCATCCCTAGTGTCCATTATGTTCTGAGAGTGATGTTGCTATTACTTTGCTATGCTTAATGCTTGTCACTAGGGCCCGAGTGCCATGATTTCAGATCTGAACCTATTATGTTTTCATGAATATATGTCAGTTTTTTATCCTATCTTGCAAGTCAATCGTCACCTACTATGTGTTATGATCCGGTAACCCCGAAGTGACAATAATCGGGACCACTCCGGGTGATGACCATAGTTTGAGGAGTTCATGTATTCACTATGTGTTAATGCTTTGGTCCGGTACTCTATTAAAAGGAGGCCTTAATATCCCTTAGTTTCCAATAGGACCCCGCTACCACAGGAGGGTAGGAAAAAACATGGCATGCAAGTTCTTTTCCATAAGCACGTATTACTATATTCGGAATACATGCCTACATTACATTGATGAACTGGAGCTAGTTCTGTGTCACCCTATGTTATAACTGTTGCATGAGGAATCGCATCCGACATAATTATCCATCACTGATCCAATGCCTACGAGCTTTTCACATATTGATCTTTGCTTAGTTACTTTTCTGTTGCCACTGTTACTATTACTACAAAACTGCTACTGTTACCTTTCCCACCATTACCATTACTTCCATACTACTTTGCTACTAAATACTTTGCTACAGATATTAAGTCTTCCAGGTGTGGTTGAATTGACAACTCGGCTGCTAATACTTGAGAATATTCTTTGGCTCCCCTTGTGTCGAATCAATAAATTTGGGTTGAATACTCTACCCTCAAAAACTGTTGCGATCCCCTATACTTGTGGGTTATCACTTATACATATTCCTTTGACTATGAGATTATGCAACTCCCGAATACCAGAGGAACATCTTGCGGGCTATCAAACGTCACAACGTAACTGGGTGATTATAAAGATGCTCTATAGGTGTCTCCGAAGGTGTTTGTTGGGTTGGCATAGATCGAGATTAGGATTTGTCACTTCGAGTATCGGAGAGGTATCTCTGGGCCCTGTCGGTAATGCACATCACTATGAGCCTTGCAAGCAATGTGACTAATGAGTTAGTTACGGGATGATGCATTACAGAATGAGTAAAGAGACTTGCCGGTAACGAGATTGAACTAGGTATGATGATATCGACGATCAAATCTCGGGCAAGTAACATACCGATGACAAAGGGAATGCCGTATGTTGTCATTGCGGTTTGACCGATAAAGATCTTCGTAGAATATGTAGGAACCAATATGAACATCTAGGTTCCGCTATTGGTTATTGACCGGAGATGTGTCTCGGTCATGTCTACATAGTTCTCGAACCCGTAGGGTCCGCACGCTTAACGTTCGATGACGATTTGTATTATCAGTTATGTGTTTTGGTGACAGAAGATTGTTTGGAGTCCCGGATGAGATCACAGACATGACGAGGAGTCTCGAAATGGTCGAGAGGTAAAGATTGATATATTGGAAGGTATTATTCGGACATCGGAAGGGTTCCGGAGTGTATCGGGTACATACCGGAGTACTGGAGGGGTTACCGAAACCCCCCAGGGAAAGATATGGGCCATAGGAGGGAGGCTAACCAGCCCACAAGGGGCCGGTGCGCCCCCCACAAGGGAGGAGGCCGAATTGGACTAGGGAAGGGGGCGCCACCCCCCTTTCCTTCTCCTACTCCCCCTCCTTCCCCCTTTCCACCTCCATGAGCAGGAAAAGAAGGGGGGCCGAATCCTACTAGGACTAGGAGTCCTAGTAGGACTCCCCTCTTATGGCGCGCCCCCTAGGGCCGGCCTCCTCCCTCTCCCTCCTTTATATACATGGGCAGGGCACCCCTTGGAGACATACCAATTGTTCCAAGCCATTTGTGACGTCTCTCTCCACGGTTTACTCCTCCGGTCATATTCACGTAGTGCTTAGGCGAAGCTATGCGCAGATCACATAACCATCACCGTCACCACGCCGTTGTGCTGAAGAAACTCTCCCTCGACCCTCTGCTGGATCAAGAGTTTGAGGGACGTCATCGACCTGAACCTGTGCTGAACTCGGAGGTGTCGTACGTTCGGTACTAGATCGGTTGGATCGCGAAAACGTTCGACTACATCAACCGCGTTAACCTAACGCTTCCGCTTCCAGTCTACTAGGGTATGTGGACACACTCTCCCCCTCCCGTTGCTATGCATCTCCTAGATAGATCTTGCGTGATCGTAGGAAAATTTTGAAATTGCAGGCTACGTTCCCCAACACAACATGCCCTGCAAAAACAAGTTAGACGTCCTCTACTTTGTTGTTGCAAGTTTTACGTGGCTGCTACGGGCTTCTAGCAAGAACCGTTCTTACCTACGCATCAAAACCACAACGGTAATTTATCAAGTTCGCTGTTTTAACCTTCAACAAGGACCAACCGCAGTCAAAGTCGATTCAACTAAATTAGGAGAAACAGACACCCGCCAACCACCTTTATGCAAAACTAGTTGCATGTCTGTCGATGGAACCGGTCTCATGAAGGTGGTCATGTAAGGTTGGTCTGGGCCGCTTCATCCAACAATAACACCGAATCAAAATAAGACATTGGTGGTAAGCAGTATGACGATCACCGCCCACAACTCTTTGTGTTCTACTCGTGCATATCATCTACGCATAGACCTGGCTCGGATGCCCCTGTTTGGAAACGTAGCATGCAATTTCAAAAAAAAATCCTATGCTCACGCAAGATCTATCTAGGAGATGCATAGCAACGAGAGAGGGAGAGTGTGTCTATGTACCCTCATAGACCGAAAGCGGAAGCGTTTGACAATGCGGTTGATGTAGTCGAACTTCATCTAGCTCCGACCGATGAAGTACCAAACGTATGACACCTCCGAGTTCCGCACACGTTCAGCGCGATGACGTCCCTCGCCTTCTTGATCCAGCAAGGTGTCGAGGAAGTAGATGAGTTCTGTCAGCACAACGGCGTGGTGACGGTGTTGGTGAAGTGATACTCACAAGGCTTCGCCTAAGCACCGCAAAACTATGACCGGGGGTGTAAACTGTGGAGGGGGATGCCGCACACGGGTAACGATTGTTGTTGTGTGTTCTAGGCGCCCCCTCCCCACGTATATATAGGTGGGAGGGGGAGGGGAGCAGCCACGGGGCGCCCCAAGTAGGAGGAATCCTACTTGGGGTCCCAATTCGGCCTCCCCCCTTTCTTATTTCCGGAGGGGGGAAGGGAAGAGGAGGGAGAGAAGGAAAAGGGGGGGTGCCACCCCTTTGTGGGCTGGTGTGCTCCCCTCCTATGGCCCATATGGCCCATATCTTTCTCCCGGGGGTTCCGGTAACTCCCCCCGGTACTCCGATAAATACCCGACACACCCGAAACACTTCCGGTGTCCGAATACTATCATCCTATATATCAATCTTTACCTCTTGACCATTTCGAGACTCCTCGTCATGTCTGTGATCTCATATGGCACTCCGAACAACATTCAGTCACCAAGTCACATAACTCATATAATACTAAATTTTCGGTCACCAAATCACATAACTCATATAATACTAAATCATCATCGAACGTTAAGCATGCGGACCCTACGGGTTCGAGAACTATGTAGACATGACCGAGACACCTCTCTGGTCAATAACTAACAGCGGAACCTGGATGCTCATATTGGCTCCTACATATTCTACGAAGATCTTTATCGGTCGAACCATAATGACAACATACGTTATTCCCTTTGTCATCGGTATGTTATTTGCCCGAGATTCGACCGCCCGTATCTTCGTACCTAGTTCAATCTCGTTACCGGCAAGTCTCTTTACTCATTCCGTAATACATCAACCCGCAACTAACTCATTAGTCACTTTTCTTGCAAGGCTTCTTATGATGTGTATTACCGAGAGGGCCCAGAGATACCTCTCCGATACTCGGAGTGACAAATCCTAATCTCGATCTATGCCAACTCAACAAACACCTTCGGAGATACCTGTAGAGCATCTTTATAATCACCCAGTTACATTGTGATGTTTGATAGCACACAAGGCATTCCTCCGGTATCCGGAGTTGCATAATCTCATAGTCGAGAGAATATGTATTTGACATGAAGAAAGCAATAGCAATAAAACTGAACGATCATTATGCTAAGCTAACATATGGGTCTTGTCCATCACATCATTCTGCCAATGACGTGATCCCGTTATCAAATGACAACTCATGTCCATGGTTAGGAAACCTTAACCATCTTTGATCAACGAGCTAGTCAAGTAGAGGCTCACTAGGGACACGGTGTTTGTTTATTATTCACACATGTATTTAGGTTTCCGATCAATAGAATTCTAGCATGAATAATAAACCTTTATCATGAATAAGGAAATATAAAATAACAACTTTATTATTGCCTCTAGGGCATATTTCCTTTAAAAAGGAGTGCAATGCAATGTATGAACGGGTTAGTAATCACTAGTGACTCTCCTAATCCTTACAAATCTCGAAATCATCGCATCTCAATACCGTGAATGTACTTATGAAATGTTGAAGTTGATAAGGACTTAGTATTAAATAAATCTACAGGATTATCATGTGATTAAATTTCCAAGATGTTTATCTATCCATCTTGGTATATATCGGCGTCCTGGGAACGGGGGTCCCCAGACTTGCCTGCCGGCGGCCCACGGCGTGGCTCCTCCAGCGGCCCCGTGCGGCCCATCTTCATCAGCGAACACTCAAGACCCTCATGAGGGGCACAAGCCTCGTGAGGCGGACGACGCAAGACCTCCTCGGGGGCGGCCTCACTAGGTTGGCTCGCGAGGAGCGGAGAGATCAAGGCAAGGGGGACCTCGCGAGGTTCCTGTGACGCAAGCCATGACGACCAAGGCCAGGCGGGCGCCAGAGCATGCAGCGTTCTCGTTTCCTCTTTGGTGCTAAAGAGGTAAGCACAGGCGAGGAGTCCCGAGGCATCAGGCAAAGGTTTCCATATCGGTGCAACAAGACCAAGACCAGCAGGACGGAGGTCACCGTGGAGCCCAAGACGGCGTCACCACCAGAGCCTTTGGCAGGTGAAGACCACCTTTAGTCAGGATAACTTGTACTAGTTGTCTCCCTTCAAATTTGGCCGTTGTTGGATCCCTTCCCGCCTACATTTGGGAAGAGGACCAGGGCCTCTAAAAATAGGACTAGCCACCACAGTAGGAGGCAACTGATCTTGGGCCATTCGGATCATCCTCAACCACACAAGCTCACCGAGCTCAAGGACACCTCTCCTCAGGAGGCTATTCTTCCCTTTTACTTGTTCATCCTTAGCCCAAGAGGCAATCCACCACACCACACTCGAGTAGGGTATTACACCACATCGGTGGCCCGAACCAGTATAAACCCTGTGTCCCTTGTTCTGCGAGTTCGACGCACTGAGCTTTGAGATTGCTGTGAGTGCGTGAGCTAGAGGGGGAGAGATCTTCGTGCGCACCCCAGTGTTCGAACCTCGAGGGTTTTGCCGGAACCCGCAATCTGACATTTGGCACGCCAGGTAGGGGGGCGCTGAAGCTTTCCTTCCGCTGATCCGCATTCCACCGTCCCACCGCATCCATGGCAGACGCGCCTCGAGCCCATGCTGAGCGCCGGGCCGCCCTCGCCGCCCGCGTCACTCAGACGGCCCCTGTCGGCGGGCCTCCCCATCGTTCTCCTTCGCCTGCCGCTAATGCCGCCACCGGCCCGGCGGGAAACGAGCAGCAAGCGTCCTCGCTGCACCCCTCCTTGCGGCGGGACGGCCGCACCGCCACTCCGTCGCTAACCCCAGCTGGCTCATCGTGTCACGCTCATCGCGCGCCCACAGACACACAGGCCGCGTTGCTCATGGCACGCGAGCTCCTGCGCTACCGCCCGGTCGACGACCTCTACGAGGACTGGCTGGACCACATCGCCAAGCTCGTCAGCGCCGCTGGGGGCTCCCCCGCACCATCCCTCTCGCTGCCTCACCACCCGCCAGCTGCGGGCGACGTAGCTCACGGAGCACCTCCACCGCCTCCGCATCAAGACGGTGCCCTGGCGCCAACGTTCGCGGCCCCTCGGCGCGACCCACCGCTCCGGGCGCCCACGCGAGAAGAAGGAAGCTACCAAGAGGTTCCTCGGCCGCAGGAAAACGCTCTCGCGCTCCCAGCGCCACCGCGACAAGACCGCGTGCCGCCTGCGGTGGCGGGCCGCGGACATCAGGGGCGGGCTCCGCATCAGCAAAGGGCCCCGGTGGACAAAGCAGGCTGCCACGCCTTCACTCCGGAGCTGCATAGCGTCGTCTGGCCGGGCAAGTTCAAACCAGACCTGCCTCCTCGCTATGACGGCACCCCCGACCCTGCGGAGTTCTTGCAGTTCTACGAGTTGAGCATCGAGGTGGCCAACGGCGACGAGAAAGTCGTGGCGAACTGTTTCCTGATGGCATTCAAGGATGGTGCTCGCTCGTGGCTCCTGAACCTGTCCCCGGGCTCGATCTCCTCCCGGGATGAGATGGGCGACCGCTTCGTCGCCAACTTCCAGGGCACACGCGACCGCCCGTCGGCCGCGGGCGACCTACGCCGCATCAAGCAGCAGCCAGGAGAGACCCTACAGAAGTACATCAAGCGCTTCAACAGCGTTCGTCTCAAGATCCCTAAGGTGACGGATGAGGCCATCATTTCCGTGTTTTCCGACAGCGTCCATGACATCAAGATGAAGGAGGAGCTCGCCATCCACGAGGAGCTATGCACGGCTCTGGAGCTGTTCAACATGGCAACCAAGTGCGTAAGAGCTGAGGAAGGGCGCCTTTCCCTCCTCAAGCCCCCTACTACCGACCCAGAGGAGAAGAAAGCCAAGGCCAAAGACGTGAAGCGCAAGGGGGTGGCCGTGCTCGCGGCGGAGCCTGACACGAAGCGCGGCCGGGACCATCCCGAGTCGTCCAAGAGCAGCCGGCCGTTCTGCGCCTTCCACAACGTACACAATCACAACATCAATGACTGTCAAGAGCTCAGAGCCATTCGAGATGGCTGCTTCGGCCGACGCCCTGAGCGCAACTACCGGGGTTATGACCGAGGAGGAGGACGAGGTGGAGGACGTTGGGACGATCGCGGCCCCCACCAGGAGTGGCGCGACCGGCCTCGTGAGGACCGCTGGCAGGACCAGCCTCGTGAGGGCACCTGGAGGGATCAGCCTCGCGAGGACCGCCCTTAGGGCAATGCTGGTCTCTCCCCATTGCCGCCACCGCCAAGAAGGAACCACGACCACCATCAGGACGTGGGGGCTGGGGGTTTCCAGGAGCCGCGCGCTATCGCTTGCATCTTGGGCGGAGCTCAGGCCCCAGCATCCCAGCGCATCTTCAAGCAGTTCTCTCACGAGGTGAATGCAGCCCTTCCCAGGTTCGAGGCCACGCGCCCGCTCAGGTGGTCCAAGTGCGCCATCACCTTTAGCTCGGCGGACCAGCTCAAGTGCGCGGCGACCGCAGGCGCCCTCCCGATGTTGTGCTCGCCCATCATCAGCAACGTCCAAGTCACCAAGACCCTCATCGACAGTGGCGCAGGGCTTAATGTCCTGTCCGTTGAGACATTCGACAGCCTCCAAGTGCCATACGATCAGCTATAGCCTACTAAGCCCTTCTCAGGAGTGATCGACAGCTCCACCACTCCGATAGGGCAGGTCCGCCTCCCTATCACCTTCGGCCAGCGCGACAACTATCGCACCGAGCTCATCGACTTCGACGTCGCCCACATCCGTTTGCCGTACAACGCCATCCTCGGGTATCCTGCGTTAGCCAAGTTTATGGCGGTGACCCACCACGGCTATAACGTCCTCAAGATGCCAGGGAGCGGCGGGATCATCACAGTCCCCTGCGAAGAAAGAGATGCGGTGTGCTCCCTCGATCGCGCTTTCCAAGCCGCAGCAATCGAAGACCCTGACAGCAAGGGCATGCAGTACCCTCCTGAGGCCATCCCCAAGAAGAAGAAGCAGCTACTCCGCACAGGGCCCTAGGGGGCGGCGTCTCTAGCGGCACCGCCTCAGGATCAGCGCCCGTGGCAGGGGCGCCTCCCTCCCTCGCATAGGAAGGCGCGCCCGGTGCCCTCCTCGGGCAGGGCTCGGGGGCTCTCTTCTGGAGGGCCTCGGACCTAGACAACATCACGAGGGAGGCGCTCGGGCACCACGTGGAGGCGTGCTTTGCAGCACGTTTCCCTCAGGAGGACAACGGGCGAGGAGATCCCGGCGCTCAGGAATTCATCGCCAAGACCACTCAGGAGCTATAGGATGCAAGAGCCATGCGCGGCGACCGCCGTCCACCAGGCGCAGCTCCCCATCCAGGCGAGGATGGCGGGCTGCGCGTCTGCATCGACATCCCAGGGCTCAACAGGGCCGCATCTCAGGAGCGCTGCTGGCCTTCGCGCGTTGGGCGGTGTGAGGGTCCACCCCACAGCTATGTCCGCATGCCGTTTGGCCTGCCGAGCATGGCAGTCGCCTTCTAGCGCAACTTGCGGAGCATCCTGGCGACCCAGGAGGCCAGGCATCACGCGGTCATGGCAGAGATGGAGACGGTCCTCAAGGAACCGCCTGAGCCCCCAGAGCCTCCCGAGGCTTCGGGCCCTGATGGCTCATGAGGGGCGACCCCTTTGCTACGCATCTTCAGCTACCCCGACATCCCTTCGACAACGAAACTAGGTGAGATTTTCCAAGTTTATTTAGCTGGGAACGCCCCCCCCCCCCGGCTGCATCATTCCCAGGCCGCATGGGCCTGTCCCCGCGACATGTATCTTTTCAAATCTTTATCTTACCCTACTGGGGGCGCCCCGCGGGCTGCATCATCCCCAAGCCGCTCGGGTCCGTCCTGGTGGCATGTATCGTTCTTGCATCTATCTAAGCTAGTTCGCTTCCCATGCATGAGTTATTTATAGTCATCCCCTGCTTGATCATCACTCACCGTGTCCGCCCGCATCGCTGATCAACCCTTTGCTCACCCCGCAACGGGGGAAACTCATGCTGGCACAGCACTTGTGCTCGGGTCCGTCCCTGCAGCGCTGACAAATCTGAGCGATTGAGCTCTGGCTCGCGGCACACCCGCGCACGTCACCTCACCAGACCCTCGGTGCCTTCGTCTTCTTGCGGAACGACTAGTGGAAAACCGACAAGCGTGGTTGCAATTCGTACCCCTTCTCACGCTAACCTGCAGGAACCTCCCGAGGGCAATAGCGGGCGGCACCGCGGGCTCCTTCCTTTCCCATGCAATTCGCTTGCGCATCGAAAGGGGGGGCTCCTGAGCATCACGACTCAGGAGCTCTTATTGGCTCTCCAACCCTCACCTCTTGGCCTTTACCACGGCATCGCGACCTGGCATACCAGCGGCGGCTAAGCCTGCTCGAGGGCCGGGACCCGAGGACGTAGAGCACACGTGTGGCACCCAAAAAATTTATTTGGCTTTTTCAAACTTTTATTTGATTTGAGGGAGGTTATTTAAAAAATTTCTTCTAAAGAACTCTCCCTCTCAAAGATTTTTTTTATGACAAGTATTTTGTTTGGGTTCACCCAAGACTTGATTTTGGTCTTGGAGGTTTTTCCATCTTATGTTGGCTCAACACCAAATGTTTTTCATTTGGGAAAAATATTTGAAAATATTTTACATAGCCCTATGGCATTTGGAGTGATCTTTTCCCCTTTTCAAAATCTCCTCTTGCCATGACCTAAGTGGAAACCACCTCCCAAAAGCCATTCCTCATCTTTGTGTCAAGCTATACTTCAAATCCAGCAAGTTGAACCTCCCCATGATTCTTCTTCCATTTATTTCTTATCAAAAATAATTTCTGCCTTCTACTTTAGCTCTTGGAGATTTACAAAGGAACTACATTCTCTCCTTTGAGTTTTGCCTCCAAACCATTTTCCCTGGCTAGTCCATAGAGCCCTCAACCAAGATCCATGATGATCCACTGGTCTCCAGTTCAAAGATTTCAAATTGTGGTTGCTGCAAGTTTGGACCATATTTGCCAAATTTGATGAAATTCAATTGTTTTCTCCTCCTAAAAATCTGAGAAAATTCAGGCAGCCTCTCGATGCATTGAGAGGTCACCTCACCAAGCCCCAGCTCCAGAAAAAAAATTCTTAATGCCAAATCATTTCGTCGAACACCTGAAGGGCACTGTTACTGTCAATGTTCAGAAGTTCAGTAAACAATTTCAGAAGCTGCTGTCGTTTTCTTCAGAACCCGTTCTCGATCTCGCCAGTAGCCGCGGTGGCGCCGTGCGCCCTGTGCTTCCTTCTTATCCCTGCGCCGCACGATCGCCTGGAGGTTTGCGGGCGTCGGTGACGAGCAGGAGGAGGTGCGCCACCCCGTGAGCGATGGCTGCAGCGGCCTTTGTGGCTGCCAGAGAGAGGCGCAGTGTTGGACGGCGCCATCCAGCGCCGCCCAAGCCACCAGAGGCCACCGCGTGGCCATCCACCCACCCGTGCACGCTGCAGTCAGTCGTCGTGAACTGGTAGGCGCGGAGCGCGCTCCCTGCCGCCGCCGTGCCCGTACGGCCTTCCCGTCGAGGATCGGCGCATTACTCCAAGCCCGACCGAGGTTTAGCGGGGGAACGGCACCAGTGATCCTCCCTGATGGTGCCTAGCCTCCTAAATCCCCTGCCCAACCTCTGCCTTGCCGTAATTGCTCGCCGGAGCTATCCCGTTCACGGCCACCCCCTCGAATCGCCTATAAAAGGAGGTCCAGAGCTCGAACTCGAACCCGCACCACCTCTACACACCACCAGTACCACGCCAAGCCACTGGAAGAGCCCCGAGGGAGTCTTCTTCCCCAACTCCGGCCGCCTCGCCCCGCTTCGGGACCCAGCTCGATTCACCCCCGTGCGTACACCCCTACCCCTCAGCTCTTGCCAGTAACCTCATAGTACACCCACTCTTCTGACCCGCGCATCAATTTGGAGTTTGCAGCACCCACCGGAGTACTCCACCATCGCCCGAACCACCGTCCGCCGGAAAAAGTGTCGCCGTCGACGTGGTGCTCTCCGACGGCCAAGTCCACCACCCACCGATGCGGAAGATCACCCTGAACCTGTTGGTACCCTCCGATCTCTCTACCTCGCCGTGGTTCAACGCCGGCGACCACCGCAGCCTTAGGGCGCCGGCGAACTCCGTTGGGAGTTTCAAACCTGACGGGTGGGACCCCCCGTCAGCCTCTCTTCTTTTCCCTTCGAACCATTTTCTGAAAGCGCCTTCGGGCAAAAACGTGTTTTCCTTCTGGGCTGACGTATTCCTTGCCGAACCATTTTCTGTTTTCTCAAACAAGTCCCTAGATCTTTTCTGTTTCATCACAGATCAGTCCCTGGACTAAAACCCTTATATCTTTTTAATAAAAGATGATTTTTGATTGATTCTTTTCCTGTCAGTCTTGTATTTTTGTCTAGTTTTTTTTATAGTATTTATTTGGAAATTTTTTGGAACAATTTTTATGCACGCAACGATTTTCACGTTAGTGTACGGTTTCGTTACACCGTAGGTTCCGGAGGAGGTGACGGAGCCGCGAACTTCGCCGAGCTAGACTCCGACTTCTCCGAACCAGGCAAGCATGTTTGAACCTTTGATATGATAGGTGTTTTGCATGTTTGCTTGAATGGTTTGTGCATGGCATATGAGCATCGGTGAGTATTACGTTGCATGCAAGGCAACTAACCCCGTGTTTCGAAGTTACTGTGATCTTCGATGAGAGATGACCTGATCATGTGGTGACATGAAAGGTAGTAAGATGGTATTGTTGTAGCATGCCAGTCTTATGTCATCCGATAAACTCCGATGTTAACGTGGACTGAGCCATGTTACCGTTCTTCCCCTTTCGTGCTGCCACATGTTTTCTGCAAAGAATACGGTTTAGTAAGTTGTTAACCTCTTTCCTTGTACACACCAAATAGAGGGGCCGGGATGAGGGTTCCATGGCCCTGGATTAAAGCCAGTCATTCGGTCAGGGGGCATGGGTGTTTCCGGTTGGGACCGAGAGGGGGGCACCCCTTAGAGCGCGCGGTATAAATTTGATCCCATGCTACGCGAGGTTGTAGCCTCCCCGTCTCAAAGTTTTTCATGAATGTTGCCGCGGGTGATTCCTGGCATCAGAATGTTGAATGGGTGTGTACTGGTTAGATGTGTTTCTCCTAAAACACCGTAAACGGAACTAGTCCCTTGTGACTACTGAAATCCGTTGGCTGTGGTTAAGAGTACAAACTTTGCAGAGTCAAATCCTTCCGAGTCATCGTGTCTATGGTCAAGGACCATGGCCAGTATATCCATATCCATGTCAGTCCCTATGTCAGTCTTCGTGGTAAAACCCCGGTGAACAAGCTTGAATGGTATACCTGTTTGAATTGTTATTCCTGTGGATGGACTAACCTTTTACTTATCTCGTACCTGAATATTCCCTTGAAATGATTTAAATTCATGAGCTACTAAAATATTAAGTTATGAAATATAAGCCCTTTATGTGATGTCGCTCAGACGTCCGACTGTGGCACTCTTGTCTTTTACTTTCGATATAAGCCCTTTATGTGATGTCGCTCAGACGTCCGACTGTGGCACTCTTGTCATTTACTTTCAATATAAGCCCTTTATGTGATGTCGCTCAGACGTCCGACTGTGGCACGCCCTTTATTTACTTTTGATATAAGCCCTTTATGTGATGTCGCTCAGACGTCCGACTGTGGCACGCACTGTTATTTATTTTCCATTATAAGCCATTTATGAGGTGTCGCCTTGACGCCCGACTGCGGCATTGTTATTTCAGTTGTATTCTTTCGAGGAGTCATTCAGACACTCGATTGGCCTTCAGTATTATTTTGGGATTTCGGGAGGACTACCGCCCGACTTCCCTTTTATTCCCCATGCGTTGCTATCTCATTGTGTGAGTGCGCTCTATTAATCCGTTCATATGCATCATGTTTACATTTGTTATATCTTATGTCCGAACTGTCTTGCGAGTACTTTCATAGTACTCACCTGGCTTGTTGATTTGGCCAGATGTTGACGAAGGCGATCTCATGGATGAAGAGTTTGATAGTGAGTCCGACGCCTAGAGGAATCCCAGTCAGTCCCGTGCGATCCTGGATTTTGGTCACTTGTATTCTATACGCTTCCGCCACCCACAATAAGTATCCTCGAGCCTCACTCCGACGCTCGAAGAGCTGTTAGATTCAGGAGTCATGTCACCCACTTCACTGTGACATATCCACCACCGCTTTTATTGTGAGTCAGTAGTTATGTCACCCATCCGCCTTTATGTGTAATATCGGCGTGTTTGTAATAAATTGTTGAGCAGTCTCCGCTCAACCTTGTATTATATTTAGTACTCCTGATGTTTCTTCTGTGATCAAGAAATTGTCTACCAGTGAGGAGGATTCTTCTCTACTGGTCCGTAAAAGGGATCGGTTTCTCAATAAATATTTTTATTGGAAAACCGGTCGTGACAACACGGAAGGGCGTGGGAAAGAGGGGGAGTCCCGCACGGGCCTAACCTGGCTACACTACAGTCACCAACACACAAGGAGCCTGGTGCTGCGCAAGGAATCGACTCTGACTACCAAGATAAGTTCCGCATCCAAGTCAGCCGAGCGCCACGACACAGGATTCCCATCTCTTGCGGCCCTGTAGCGGCAGCGTCGCCTCCCTTTCCCACCTTTAGGTGGCTGCTTGCACGCCAAAGGGGACCTCTTGAGGTTCGCGCCTCAGGAGCTCTTACTGGACCTCGGGCCGCTCACCTCCTGGCCTTGACCACGGCATCACGACCTAGCATACCAGCGATGGCTGCAGCCCTCCAGGGGACCGGGACCTATCGGCATAGAGCGCCAAGCTACCGCGGGGTTGGAAAGGGGAGATTGAGCCGAAGCAGGACATGCGTTCGTAAATCTTCATAATAAGGATGATATCAGCAAAAGACGTTACAGACCCTTTACATGCCCCCACGGGGTCCATCTTGATTCCTCGCAGGGAACAAAAGGAGGAAGTTTCTAGGAGCCTTATCTACACGCACCAGTGTCGGTGTCAAAACCGGCGGATCTCGGGTAGGGGGTCCCGAATTGTGCGTCTAAGGCAGATGGTAACAGGAGACGGGGGACACGATGTTACCCAGGTTCGGGCCCTCTCTATGGAGGTAATACCCTACTTCCTGCTTGATTGATCTTGATGAATATGAGTATTACAAGAGTTGATCTACCACGAGATTGTAATGGCTAAACCCTAAAAGTCTAGCCTGTATGACTATGGTAATGTGTATATGCTTTTCGGACTAACCCCTCCAGTTTATATAGACACCGGGGGGAATCTAGGGTTTACATAGAGTCGGTTACATAAGAAGGAATCTTCATAGTCGGTCGCCAAGCTTGCCCTCCACGCCAAGTAGAGTCCAATCCGGACACGGGTACAGTCTTCCGCCTTCATGTCTTCACAGCCCATCAGTCCGGCCCATGGATAACAGGCCGGATGCCCGAGGACCCCTTAGTCCAAGACTCCCTCAGTAGCCCCTGAACCTGGCTTCAATGACGAGGAGTCCAGCGCGCAGATTGTCTTCGGCATTGCAAGGCGAGTTCCCCCTTCCGAACTCCTAGTTGATCTTCAGATGTAATTATTGTATCTAGACTTGTTTGCACAACTGCAGAGGATATAATATTTCACGAGTTCAATCCACCGACAACCTTTTGGTAATATGTCATCACGCATGCTCTGTCATTATTTGCGAACCGTTTTAGCTGGCCCGTCACCCCACGTCCCAAGACGTGGTCTTATTGGCACGTCTTATCCAAGCGGAGATCGTGCCTCCCTTTTTTAAGGGATTCCTGTCAACCCGGACATGGGTAACCCAACCGTCGCTTGGGTACAACTCCTTGGAAACAAGCAAGTTTTTGAGGCCTAAGAGGAGACGTTTGATATTCGTAGCCTTTATATAGGGGTACAGACCAGTCTTTTTCTTCCACGCTTGCTTCTTCCTCAACCCCTGCTACCCCGAGTTCCAACACCAGGTTTTCGGTTGCCACAAGCCCCAATCATGTCCGGATCCAGCCGTCAAGGCCGGTGGGTAGCTTCTTCTGCCATGGAGGAAGATATTGCAAAGCTTCGGGCGGCGAGGTACCTGACCGCAGAAATCCATCATCGGCTTCCTGCCGAGGGGCAGGTTATTCCCACCCCCAGATACTTTGAGAGGGTCGTGTTCGTGTCCCACTTCCTCCGCAGGTTAGGGTTTGCACTTAACCCCTTCGTCCGAGGGCTCATGTTCTATTACGGGCTAGATTTTTACGATCTGGCCCCGGACTCTATTCTTCTTATCTCGGCGTTTATGGTCATGTGCGAAGCCTTCCTCCGGACTCCCCCGCACTTCGGCTTGTGGCTCAAGACCTTCGATGTGAAGCCACAAGTGATAGAGGGGGAGGAAGTTGAGTGCGGTGGTGCTACAGTGAGCAAGCTTGCTAACGCGGTTTGGCTGAAAGGATCCTTCACCAAATCTTCCGATTTATGGCAGCAGGGATGGGTCTATACACTGAGCCTCGTGGCTCCAAGTGGGCAGCTGAGCCTATGTTTTGATCCAGCCCTCCAATTCAGCTTGCCTCGTGGATTAATAAGGGGTTGGACTGGGGATCAACGAATGATGTGCGAACTCTACAAAGTCGCATCCGAAGCCTCATTGAGAGGGACATCGACATAGCCAACGTCGTTCAAGTAATGCTAGTTCGTCGGACCCTGCCGTGCCAGCGACGGCCTCTCCGCCTATGGGAGTTCAATCCAGAAGGGTCGCGGACTCTTCAGCACTTTTTCAACACAACGCACGAAGGAATGTGGAGATTATTCTTCGGGAAACGAAGGCAATGGCCAGACACCACCGAAGATGTCGGCCTAGACTGTAACCATCCGGATACCCCGGTAAGCACCCGTTTGCCGAATACCTCATAATCAGATACCTAATGACAAGATACTGACGGAATCATCCTTTTTCAGGGTTGGATAAAGAAGGTGGAACGGATTAGGTGTCTGGCTCCCCTTCCCGAAGACTCAGCTACTCCTGTGTTAACAAGGATGCTGGCCTCGGCTCCATACTGGGCACCGGTAGGGGAGGGTGAGAAGACCCAAGATGACCTTGGTTCCGAGGTAAGTCGGACACTGAGTCCGGAGAAATCGACCTTTGCTCGCCCGAAGACAGAGGCGGAAAAGGACCCAGTATCCCTTCTCCAAGCAGGAGGAAAAGGGCCGCCTCCGAAGATTGGGAGGGGCGGTCTTCCAAGAAGGGCAAGATGCCACCGTCGAGCGGCTTGGGTTTGGAAAGCAACGCCATTGAACTGCTCCAACAAGGGGACAAGCCCTCGGCCAAACCGTAAGAGAATCCGGAGTACTTTGATAGCGTCCCGCTCTGTTGTTGTTACCGAAGATATACGTAACGCATTCATGCATTTTTACAGGTCGGCACAGAGTTTTTATGGGCGATCCTCTTCTTCGGGGAGTCTCCTCCCAGAGATGATGGAGAGCGAGACGTCTCCTTCTACCTCCTCGCCCAATAAGGCGGACGACTCTGAAGTGTCATCGCGGAGGGTCCCTTTTGACCAACGAGTTACGTAGGGGACAGAAGAGGCAGTACCTGAAGGTGGACCTTCGACCATCCGGGATTCCGGGGCTGATGATAACAAAGGCCCCGTACTGTCTGGTTCGCAGCCGACAGTGATTCTGGAGACGGGTGAACAGATTCCTTCAAAGGATGATTGTGCTCCTGGAGCAGCTTCCAGAAACCCGGAGACTCCGGATATATTGCGGGACATGTTGCGGAAAGCATCTGTCTCGGGGGAACAGCGTACCTTGATGGGTACAATGATTGAGAAGATTTTGTCCGTGAAGAGCGGATTAAATGAAGCCTTCATGAGCCTACTGAAGGGCTTCGAGGTGTGACATAATGTTTTCAGCTATGTTTCATTTGCAAAGATGCACCTGTGTATAGGTAGTAGCCCTTGATACTCGGGTTGGCTTCTACTGGGAAGCAAACGGAGGATCGAAAAGGATCGTTTGAGGACTAACCCGATGAACTTTGAACACAGGCTGCTTCCCCCTTGGCCCCTTCCCGGATTATGGAAATTGCCGAGTTGCAGCGGAAGCTTGATGTGGCAGGGGATGATCTTGCTTTAATCAATATGCGTCTTGACGAGTCGCAAGGTATGTGTTCGGGGAAATCCTCATACATTTTTGTGGTATAAGCATGATGCTGAGATTCAGATGCTGGAATATGCATGGCTGCAGATGGTGCTGCTGCCATTGAAGTTCTTCGAGTGGAGCTGGCCCGGGCCAAGGAGCAGGCCCGGCGTAGCAATGCTGCCGCCGAAAAGGCATCGGCTGAATTAAAAGCCGAACAAGCTGCACGGCGCCAAGATGAGGACAAGATATCCACGATGACGCTCGAACTAGAGAATGCTACCAGCCGCTGTGAATTTCTGGAGGAGAGTAAAGCCTTAATGGCTGATCTGGACAAGGCCTTACAAGAGGCGAGAGAAGCGCGGTCGGAATCCAGAACAGCCTGTGAAGAGGTTCGACAGGCGAGGGAGATTGCGGCTGGAAAGCCCTTTCTGCTCCAAACTAAGTTCGGTGACCCGGACTATGCCCAGCTTAACCAAGTGTGGAGTTCTCCGGATGAGTTCTTGGACTTGCCGAAGAGTTCTTCCGATGCAGCGCAGTATTACCAAGCGCGAGATGGGTATGCAACGGAGAAGCTTTTTTGGTCGCAGTTTGGCGCATCAAAGTGCCCCCTGTTGCTCAATGAACAGATGTCCCAATGGGCCGAACTTCATAGGATATCTGGTGCTGCCATGAAGGATGTCATAATCCGGTTGTGGCCAACCAAGCCTGTTCCGAATAGCTATTTCGGTTTGGTGCAAAGGCTTGTTGACGCGGTGCCGCGTATCGATGCTGTGAAGATGGTGGACGGATGGCTTTTGCCCGAGTCAAGACGTTCTGGGGGAAGATGAAGGCCATCGATGTTGCGACGAAGGTTCCACCCAAAGGCAAGGACCGTCCGAAACCGAAGCATTATTTTGAAGACGTCCTAGAGGCCGCCCGTTTAATAGAGGGTCAATGCTCGAAAGATATAATGTTCGAGTGAGGTGTATGATAATTGTAAAAGACAATTTTATAGTTAATCTATTTTTATGTTTTGCTCGAAAGCTTGAATTCCTCCTGTGCGGCCGTTTTAATATAATCTGGAAGTTTTCCAGTCGTCGGCTTCAGCCCCCTCGTAGGAAGTACGGGGGTGTTCGGAAAAGCATTTAATCACTCTTTATCCAACGTCTTGGTCCATGAAGGAGGTGATAATGCGGCGAACCAGGCAATCGGACTATAAGGTGTTAACACTTTCACTTAGCCATAGGAGTTTTATGGTGGGGCTACGACATAGCCCCCGGTATGTATGCGGCGTATGGTGCCTTACATATTTGATCTGAAAAAGATCCCTCGTGTGACACAGAGAATCGCTAAAGATTCCAAGAAGTCATCAAGTGGTTGACCAGCTCACGCCGCATCATGACAGTCAGTTTTTGGCTTTCTCTACTAAGGTGCTCGTCCGGTTTAGACCAGGGCACAATCGCAGTAGTTCTCCCATTACTACCCTAGCCGATAGAGCGGAACGTAGGGTAGCAAGCACAGGAGCCGGGCAACCCAACTATTGACCCAAGACAATGATTCGGAGCTGGTGCATATAAGGCCAAACTTGCGACGCCGAAGTATTCTATAGAGCTGTTCGGACTTTTACTGGCAACTCATTTGTTCCCACACCGAGCCCCTGGTAGGTTATGCCAAGGTATTTCTGTAAAATAACCATAGGAGCCATATTTGTTTGGGAAACAACGCGGATGATTAGTTCGGATATTGTTTACTAGGAACTGAGCGATATGCCAATGATTACTTATGATATATATATAAGCCATCCTCCCGGCTATTTGACATGCTCGGGGTTGGAGGCAGAGGAACAGGAATAGTATAGGCTCGAGAAATAGAGAGTGCAGTCTACAAAAAGTTATTTTGGACCTCCTGTCGCACGTCTGTGCCGCCAGTCCTTGGTGAGGGGAATCTTGATGGAAATAGCCCCTTAGGTGAGTGTACGGATCCGGACTCCGATAGAGCCAGTTTCAGATGTTTATCCTGTTCGTCACCTGTTTTTAAAGGATAGCGAAGGAAGAAATGAAAAGGAAATAAATAATAAAAAAGGTTACTAGAGTGCTTGCAGGCTTGTCCGTATTGTGCTTCCGCCAATGCCCATGGTATCTTGAGTGCGTAATGATGTATGTGCGGTACAAGCTTTGTAGGTGCACGGAGTGGGCGGTGGAAGCCGGGTTGCTATTTCCGTTCTAGGAGTTGTTGATCCTCGGGTGGAGATTGCTTCTGACCCCCGGTGTTTCATTGGTGAACCTTTCCATCATCCCTGTCACTTGGCGGCCTCCTCCCCCTGTGTTCGGCGTTGAGCTTGCCGGCCTGTTTAAAGACCCAGCAGTTTCTGCTGGTATGATAAGCTGGTTTATCGGGGTGGCCATGAATCTAGCAGGGTCGGTCCAATATCCTGTCCAGGTTGGATGGCTCGTCTCGATTCGCCCTGAATGGCTTCTTCCGCTGACCGGGCTTGGGGTTGCTGAATCCGGCGTTGACCGCTGTGTCGCCTGATCTTTCATTGTCATTGCGACTGTTGTTTTTGCTTCCTCGTGGCTTGCCGTTGCCGTCTCGGATTTCGGAGGTGCCCTGGTTGTTGGCGCTATGGCTTCTATGAGCGAGCCAGCTGTCTTCTCCCACGCAAAAGCAGGTCATCAGAGCAGTGAGGGCTGTCATGGATTTAGGTCCTTCTTGGCCGAGGTGGCGTGCAAGCCATTCGTACCGGATGCTGTGTCTGAAAGCCGCAAGGGCTTCCGCGTCCGGACAGTCGACGATTTGGTTCTTTTTGACTAAGAACCGAGTCTAGAGCTCCCTGGCTGATTCTCCGGGCTGTTGGACAATGTGACTTAGGTCATCGGCATCCGGTGGCCGGACATATGTTCCTTGGAAGTTATCGAGGAAGGCCTCTTGCAAGTCCTCCCAGCTGCCTATGGAATTTTCAGGCAGGCTGTTTAACCAGTGCCGAGCTGGCCCTTTTAGTTTTAGTGGGAGGTATTTAATGGCGTGGAGGTCGTCCCCACGGGCCATATGGATGTGGTGGATGAAATCTTCTATCCATACCGCAGGATCGGTTGTCCCGTCGTATGATTCAATATTGACGGGTTTGAATCCTTCGGGGAATTCATGATCCATTACTTCATCAGTGAAGCAAAGCGGGTGTGCGGCGCCTCTATGTTGGGCCACACTGCGACGTAACTCCGAAGGAGTCTCTTTGCGGTTTTCGGCTCGGGCGTGGCGAGGTTTGACACGTCCGAATAGGTAGCCATCGTCGCGTGTCGAAGCATGCCTTCGCGATCCGTAGATTGCTCTTGCGTGTCCTGCTCTATTGTCCAAGTCCCTCTGCAGGTCGTCTGGGTAATCGTGACCTGCGTTGTACTTGCCTTTACGGTGAGGTGGGGCGGTCTGGTGTTCGGCTTGAGTTGCCTTTTTATCCGGACAGAGTTGTCGGCGACCTGCCGCATTGTGCGATGATTGTATGGGCTCCAACGCCCCGTCATCGGACTGGTATAGCAATCTGTGCTTTGGGTAGCTTTTGGCTAGGCCACTAAGGCCATATTCTTTGGCGACCAGGACTTTGGTCCATCTGTCGTTGACTAGGTCTTGGTCAGCTTGAAGCTGCTGCTGCTGCTTCTTTTTCAGGCTCCTTGCCGTAGCTATCAGCCTGCGCTTGAAGCGCTCCTGCTCGAGGGGCTCTTCGGGTACGATGAAGTCTTCGTCGCCGAGGCTTACCTCATCTTCGGAGAGCGGAAGGTAGTTGTCGTCCTCCGAACCTTCGCTGGGCAGGGCCTGTTCATCGGGGCTGGCTTGCCCGTTTTCCTGTTCCTCCTGCTCAGATATTGCTCCCACAGGGTCTTCATTGCTTTCGGCGCTGTCTGGAGTACTATTTTCTCCAGTGCCATCGTTGCTGCGGCGTGACTCGGGGCGGCGTTTGGGGTGCCGGAACTTAGACTGTGTCTCAGGAGTTTTAACTGGATCTCCCTTGTCATTGCCGCGAGGCTTTTTAAGTGTATCGATCATGTACACGTCATATGAAGGGGTGGCCGTCCCACGCCTGATGACTGGCGGGTCTTGGCCTTGCTCCTTATTGGCATCGTCGTCTATACCGTCAATGTCTTCGGAGCCAGAAGAGGGCATGTCGGTTAAGTCCTCGACAGTGGCTATGAAGTGGGTGGCGGGTGGGAAGCGAAATTCTCCATTGTCAGCCTCTAGCTCGAACCAGACATAGTTCGGCCGTGAGTCCCCCATCGGGGACAGGTTTTTCAACGAATTCAGCACATCGCCGAAGGGCGAGTGTTGGAAGACATCAGCGGCGCTGAACTCGATGATTGATAACCGATCCAACTCGGTGTCCGGGAGCGCGCCAGGTTCGGAACTTATAGCCGGAAACGAGTCCAAAATTCCGTTGACGCTGATATTGCCTGGTGTTGAGATTGTGTGCGGCTCCAACACCGCTGACTCTGTGGCTTCGGATGGTGCAAACTGCTCCTGATCTAAGGTCATAACAGTTACAGGAACCATCTCCAGAACCTGGTCCGATGACAGATTTAGGTCATGTTCATCGGAGCGAGGAGGAGCGATCGCCGCGGTCTCAAATCCATTGAAGATCAAGTCTCCACGGATATCCGCGACATAGTTCAAGCTTCCAAATCTGACCTGATGGCCAGGGGCATAGCTATCGACCTGCTCCAGATGGCCAAGCGAGTTGGCTCGCAGTACGAAGCCGCCGAACGTGAAAATCTGTCCGGGGAGGAAAGTTCTACCTTGGACAGCGTTACTATACACGATTGAAGGGGCCATCGAACCTTTCGTCGACGACACAGCGGAACTCTCAATGAAAGCACCAATGTCGGTGTCAAAACCGGCGGATCTCGGGTAGGGGGTCCCGAACTATGCGTCTAGGATCGATGGTAACAGGAGACGGGGGACACGATGTTTACCCAGGTTCGGGCCCTCTCTATGGAGGTAATACCCTACTTCCTGCTTGATTGATCTTGATGAATATGAGTATTACAAGAGTTGATCTACCACGAGATCGTAATGGCTAAACCCTAAAAGTCTAGCCTGTATGACTATGGTAATGTGTATATGCTTTCCGGACTAATCCCTCCGGTTTATATAGACACCGGGGGGAATCTAGGGTTTACATAGAGTCAGTTACATAAGAAGGAATCTTCATAGTTGGTCGCCAAGCTTGCCCTTCACGTCAAGTAGAGTCCAATCCGGACATGGGTACAGTCTTCGGCCTTCATGTCTGCACAGCCAATCAGTCCGGCCCATGGATAACAGGCCGGACACCCGAGGACCCCTTAGTCCAGGACTCCCTCAGCCAGTGCCGCCGATGCCATCATCAACAGTGGGCCACGGGAGGCCGGCGCCAACCCCATTCGGATCAGCGACGGCGGCGGCCGGACACTGTGGCTGCACTCCGGGCATGGCGTGAGCTCAGAGGCACGTAGCTGTCATCGCTCGTCTCTGGAGTCTCGTAGGGATCGGGAGAGTCGCTGGACTCCCAAGCATCGCCGCTGCTGCCAGAGGAAACGCCAGCGAGGCCAGTGGCGGACCTTGCCCCTGCCGCCGTGCCGTCCCGATGACCCCCTTCAGGGCAGCACTCCAAGCGGCGGCCTTCCTCGTCGAAAACCTTGAAGAACATCGTGGAAGCGTCGTCGTACTCGAAGTGGATGGCAAGGGCGCCCTCCGCACGGCAAACCCGGGCAACCTCGCCCCAGCCGCGGGTCATGAAGATCTTGCCCGGGGAGACGACCTCGACCTCCGCCACTGTCGCTGGGGCATCGCACTCAGTGTGCTGCAGCCAAAGCTCGAGGGGTCCCCTCGGCGGCATCTCGGCGGAGAAGAACCGCGGGAAGCGAATCCAAGTGCGCAGAGCATCGCCGCCCACATCACGAGCTCATGTGAGGAGCCCTCGGCATGGGTTCCTGGGGCAATGGTGCGTGCCACCACGGCGCTGCGGCCACGGCCCCGACGGGGACGGCGCTGGTCGCTGCCTCTGCCTCCGGAGCCCCTGGCCTGGGCATACAAGGGCAGCGGATACCCGGGGGGAGGCCGCTCACACCAAGGCCTCGACATCTCTGGCCTCATGACTACATCGCGGCGGCTGGTCAGCCTCTTCTTCGGCGGAAGCGGTGATACAACTCCAATGTATCTATAATTTTTTATTGTTCCATGCTATTATATTATCTGTTTTGGATGTTTAATGGGCTTTACTATGCACTTTTATATTATTTTTGGGACTAACCTATTAACCGAAGGCCCAGTGCAAATTGCTATTTTTTTGCCTATTCAGTGTTTCGCAGAAAAGGAATATCAAACGGAGTCCAAACGGAATGAAACCTTCGGGAGAGTTATTTTTGGAACAAACACAATCCAGGAGACTTGGAGTGGAGGTCAAGAAAGAACCGAGGAGGCCACAAGATAGGAGGGCATGCCCAGGGGGGTAGGCGCGCCCCCCACCCTCGTGGGCCCCTCGTGGCTCCACCGACCTACTTATTTCGCCTATATATACTCATATACCCTGAAAACATCAGAGAGCACCACAAAACCCTATTTCCATCGCCGCAACCTTCTGTACCCGTGAGATCCCATCTTGGGGCCTTTTTCGGCGCTCCGCCGGAGGGGGAATCGATCACGGAGGGCTTCTACATCAACACCATAGCCTCTACGATGATGTGTGAGTAGTTTACCAAAGACTTGCGGGTCCATAGTTATTAGCAAGATGGCTTCTTCTCTCTCTTTGGATTTCAATACAAAGTTCTCCTCGGTCTTCTTGGAGATCTATTCGATGTAATTCTTTTTGCGGTGTGTTTGTTGAGATCCGATGAATTGTGGGTTTATGATCAAGATTATCTATGAACAATATTTGATTCTCCTCTGAATTCTTATATGCATGATTTAATTATCTTTGCAAGTCTCTTCGAATTATCAGTTTGGTTTGGCCTACTAGATTGATCTTTCTTGCAATGGGAGAAGTGCTTAGCTTTGGGTTCAATCTTGCGGTGTCCTTTCCCAGTGATAGTAGGGGCAGCAAGGCACGTATTGTATTGCTGCCATCGAGGATAAAAAGATGGGGTTTATATCATATTGCTTGAGTTTATCCCTCTACATCATGTCATCTTGCCTAATGCGTTACTCTGTTCTTATGAACTTAATACTCTAGATGCATGCTGGATAGCGGTCGATGTGTGGAGTAATAGTAGTAGATGCAGAATCGTTTCGGTCTACTTGTCGCGGACGTGATGCCTATATACATGATCATGCCTAGATATTCTCATAACTATGCGCTTTTCTATCAATTGCTCGACAGTAATTCGTTCACCCACCATAAATTATGCTATCTTGAGAGAAGCCACTAGTGAAACCTATGGCCCCCAGGTCTATCTTTCATCATATTATCTTCCTATCAATTTACTATTCCTTCCGTCTTGTATTTTGCAATCTTTACTTTCCAATCTATACCATAAAAATACCAAAAATATTTATCTTATTATCTCTATCATATCTCACTTTTGCAAGTGGTCGTGAAGGGATTGACAACCCCTTTATTGCGTTGGTTGCAAGGTTCTTATTTGTTTGTGTAGGTACGAGGTGACTTGTGTGTAGTTTCCTACTGGATTGTTACCTTGGTTCTCAAAACTGAGGGAAATACTTACGCTACTTTGCTGCATCACCCTTTCCTCTTCAAGGGAAAACCAACGCAGTGCTCAAGAGGTAGCAAGAAGGATTTCTGGCGCCGTTGCCGGGGAGGCTAACGCCAAGTCAAGACATACCAAGTACCCATCACAACTCTTATCCCTCGCATTACATTATTTGCCATTTGCCTCTCGTTTTCCTCTCCCCCACTTCACCCTTGCCGTTTTAATTTGCTCTCTTTTTCGTTCGCCCTTTTCCTTGCTTTTTGAGTGCTCGTTCTTTGTGCAATTTGCTGCCATCATGTCTGAAACTGGGGAGGTTATCATCGATAAGGATAGTGGTAATAACATGGAAAACTTTGATGCTTTTGATGATCCTCATGAAGAACCTACTATTTTACACACTAAAAGTTTTTGGATTGGTAGCGGTAATATTATTGGAAAAGGAGTTATTCAAGATTTCTTTACTTGTGCCGGTGCCCTACCCTCTATGGGTGGGTCTATTCTTCATAGAACTAGTAGTCTTGCGGCTGCTATATCCTCTCTCGTAGTTGAACTTGAAAGACAATTTATTCATATGCATCCTTGCATACAAAGGATTTTTCTAGAACTTTCCAATTTCGAGCATTCTTCTATTAAGCGAGCAGCTACTATCTTTTTGGCACATGAGTTCAGGTTTATAATGAAAGAGGCCAATGAAATTTTTGCGCATTATAGGGTGGACGCCGGTCGTCCCCCCATTGAAGCTATCCTTTTTAATCAAGAAGACTTAATGCATTTACGATCTTTAGATCCTATTGCTTACAATGAAAACCTTAGAAAGAAGGTTCCTACCGACGTTCTAGTTGATAGAATTTCTGAACTCAATGATGACTTTGCTATTCAGAACAACGGGTTAGGTTTTTCTCTTGAACAAAGGCTTATGACTTATTGCCAAAAGAATGCTTATAATGATGAATTGGTTGTGCAATATAAGGGGCCAAAGGAGGAACCCATCAAACATGAGCTTGATCTTGGGGACTTTTGTCCCATTAAATTTAGCCCTTTTGATTACTTTTGCTTGCCACAAAGAAAACTTGCTGCTGAACGTAGGGAATATGAGATGAGTTTCCGCAATTTGCCCTACCATTATTATGATAATACCTAGATCTATTCTTGCCTTTATGCCTAGCTAGGGGCGTTAAACGATAACGCTTGTTAGGAGGCAACCCAATTTTAATTTTGTTTCTTGCTTTTTGGTTCTCTTTATTAATAAATAATTCATCTAGTTTCTATTAAGATGTGTTTTTATGTTTTAATTAGTGTGTGTGCCAAGTAGAACAATTATGATCTTCTTGGGTGATAGTTGTTTGATCTTGCTAAAAAAGACAGAAACTTTGCGCTCACGAAAATAATTGTTAAAATTCACCAGAACATGATAAAGTATCAATTCTTTTTGCAGTAGATCAATATACAAATTATCCAGGTTTTCATAGTTTTTCAGAATTTTTGGAGTTCCATAAGTATTCAAAAAAATATGATTACTACAGACTGTTCTGTTTTTGACCGATTCTGTTTTTCATGTGTTGTTCGCTTATTTTGATGAATCTATGACTAGTATCGGGGGGTATGAACCATAGAGAAGTTGGAATACAGCAGGTTTAAAACCAATATAAATAAAGAATGAGTTCATTACAGTACCTTATGATGGTGATTTGTTTTCTTATACTAACGGAGCTCATGAGATTTTCTGTTGAGTTTTGTGTTGTGAAGTTTTCAAGTTTTGGGTAAAGATTTGATGGATTATGGAATAAAGAGTGGCAAGAGCCTAAGCTTGGGGATGCCCAAGGCACACCAAGGTAAAATTCAAGAACAACCAAAAGCCTAAGCTTGGCGATGCCCCGGAAGGCATCCCCTCTTTCGTCTTCGTCTATCGGTAACTTTACTTGAGGCTATATTTTTATTCACCACATGATATGTGTTTTGCTTGGAGCGTCTTGTATGATTTGAGTCTTTGCTTTCTAGTTTACCACAATCATCCTTGCTGTACACACCTTTTGGGAGAGACACACATGAATCAGAATTTATTAGAATATTCTATGTGCTTCACTTATATCTTTTGAGCTAGATAATTATGCTATAGTGCTTCACTTATATCTTTTTAGAGCACGGTGGTGATTTTATTTTATAGAAATAATTGATCTCTCATGCTTCACTTATATTATTTTGAGAGTCTTTTAGAACAGCATGGTAGTTTGCTTTGGCTATAAAATTAGTCCTAATATGATGAACATCCAAGATAGGTATAATAAAAACTATCATACAAAGTGCATCGAATAATATGAGAAGTTTGATACTTGATAATTGTTTTGAGATATGAAGATGGTGATATTAGAGTCATGCTAGTTGAGTAGTTGTGAATTTGAGAAATACTTGTTCTAAAGTTTGTGATTCCCGTAGCATGCACGTATGGTGAACCGTTATGTGATGAAGTCGGAGCATGATTTATTTATTGATTGTCTTCCTTATGAGTGGCGGTCGGGGACGAGCGATGGTCTTTTCCTACCAATCTATCCCCCTAGGAGCATGCGCGTAGTACTTTGTTTCGATAATTAATAGATTTTTGCAATAAGTATGTGAGTTCTTTATGACTAATGTTGAGTCCATGGATTATACGCACTCTCACCCTTCCACCATTGCTAGCCTCTCTAATACCGCGCACATTTCGCCGGTATCATACACCCACCATATACCTTCCTCAAAACATCCACCATACCTACCTATTATGGTATTTCCATAGCCATTCCGAGATATATTGCCATGCAACTTATCACCGTTCCGTTTATTATAACACGTTTCATCATTGTCATATTGCTTTGCATGATCATGTAGTTGACATCGTATTTGTGGCAAAGCCACCTTTATAATTCTTTCATACATGTCACTCTTGATTCATTGCATATCCCGGTACACCACAGGAGGCATTCACATAGAGTCATATTTTGTTCCAAGTATTGAGTTGTAAGTAAATAAAAGTGTGATGATCATCATTATTAGAGCATTATCCCAAGTGAGGTAAGGATGATGGAGACTATGATTCCCCCACAAGTCGGGATGAGACTCCAGAAGAAAAAAAAGGAAAAAAAGAGGCCATAAAAAAGAGAAAAAGACCCAAATAAGAAAAAAGAGAGAAAAAAGAGAGAAGGGACAATGTTACTATCCTTTTACCACACTTGTGCTTCAAAGTAGCACCATGATCTTCATGATAGAGAGTCTCATATGTTGTCACTTTCATATACTAGTGGGAATTTTCATTATAGAACTTGGCTTGTATATTCCAATGATGGGCTTCCTCAAAATGCCCTAGGTCTTTGTGAGCAAGCGAGTTGGATGCACACCCACTTAGTTTCTTTCATTGAGCTTTCATACACTTATAGCTCTAGTGGATCCGTTGCATGGCAATCCCTACTCACTCACATTGATATCTATTGATGGGCATCTCCATAGCCCGTTGATACGCCTAGTTGATGTGAGACTATCTTCTCCTTTTTGTCTTCTCCACAACCCCCATTCTATTCCACATATAGTGCTATGTCCATGGCTCACGCTCATATATTGCGTGAAGATTCAAAAAGTTTGAGAACATCAAAAGTATGAAACAATTGCTTGGCTTGTCATCGAGGTTGTGCATGATTGAATACTTTATGTGATGAAGATAGAGCATAGCCAGACTATATGATTTCGTAGGGATAACTTTCTTTGGCCATGTTATTTTGAGAAGACATGATTGCTTTGTTAGTATCCTTGAAGTATTATTATTTTTATGTCAATATTAAACTTTTATCTTGAATCTTTCGGATCCGAACATTCATGCCACAATAAAGGAAATTACATTGAGAAATATGCTAGGTAGCATTCCACATCAAAAATTCTGTTTTTTATCATTTACCTACTCGAGGACGAGCAGGAATTAAGCTTGGGGATGCTTGATATGTCTCCAACGTATCTATAATTTTTTATTGTTCCATGCTATTATATTATCTGTTTTTGATGTTTAATGGGCTTTACTATGCACTTTTATATTATTTTTGGGACTAACCTATTAACCGAAGGCCCAGTGCAAATTGCTGTTTTTTTGCCTATTTCAGTGTTTCGCAGAAAAGGAATATCAAACGGAGTCCAAACGGAATGAAACCTTCGGAAGAGTTATTTTTGGAACAAACGCAATCCAGGAGACTTGGAGTGAAGGTCAAGAAAGAACCGAGGAGGCCACGAGGTAGGAGGGCGCGCCCAGGGGGTAGGCGCGCCCCCACCCTCGTGGGCCCCTCGTGACTCCACCGACCTACTTCTTTCGCCTATATATACACATATACCCTGAAAACATCAGAGAGCACCACAAAACCCTATTTCCACCGCCGCAACCTTCTGTACCCGTGAGATCCCATCTTGGCGCCTTTTCCAGCGCTCCACCGGAGGGGGAATCGATCACGGAGGGCTTCTACATCAACACCATAGCCTCTCCGATGATGTGTGAGTAGTTTACCACAGACTTGCGGGTCCATAGTTATTAGCAAGATGGCTTCTTCTCTCTCTTTGGATCTCAATACAAAGTTCTCCTCGGTCTTCTTGGAGATCTATTCGATGTAATTCTTTTTGCGGTGTGTTTGTTGAGATCCGATGAATTGTGGGTTTATGATCAAGATTATCTATGAACAATATTTGATTCTCCTCTGAATTCTTATATGCATGATTTAATTATCTTTGCAAGTCTCTTCGAATTATCAGTTTGGTTTGGCCTACTAGATTGATCTTTCTTGCAATGGGAGAAGTGCTTAGCTTTGGGTTCAATCTTGCGGTGTCCTTTCCCAGTGACAGTAGGGGCAGCAAGGCACGTATTGTATTGCTGCCATCGAGGATAAAAAGATGGGGTTTATATCATATTGCTTGAGTTTATCCCTCTACATCATGTCATCTTGCCTAATGCGTTACTCTGTTCTTATGAACTTAATACTCTAGATGCATGCTGGATAGCGGTCGATGTGTAGAGTAATAGTAGTAGATGCAGAATCGTTTCGGTCTACTTGTCGCGGACGTGATGCCTATATACATGATCATGCCTAGATATTCTCATAACTATGCACTTTTCTATCAATTGCTCGACAGTAATTCGTTCACCCACCATAAATTATGCTATCTTGAGAGAAGCCACTAGTGAAACCTATGGCCCCCGGGTCTATCTTTCATCATATTATCTTCCTATCAATTTACTATTCCTTCCGTCTTTTATTTTGCAATCTTTACTTTCCAATCTATACCATAAAAATACCAAAAATATTTATCTTATTATCTCTATCAGATCTCACTTTTGCAAGTGGCCGTGAAGGGATTGACAACCCCTTTATCGCATTGGTTGCAAGGTTCTTATTTGTTTGTGTAGGTACGAGGTGACTTGTGTGTAGTCTCCTACTGGATTAATACCTTGGTTCTCAAAACTGAGGGAAATACTTACGCTACTTTGTGAAGGAAATATGCCCTAGAGGCAATAATAAAGTTATTATTTATTTCCTTATATCATGATAAATGTTTATTATTCATGCTAGAATTGTATTAACCGGAAACATAATACATGTGTGAATACATAGACAAACAGAGTGTCACTAGTATGCCTCTACTTGACTAGCTCGTTAATCAAAGATGGTTATGTTTCCTAGCCATAGACATAAGTTGTCATTTGATTAACGAGATCACCTCATTAGGAGAATGACGTGATTGACTTGACCCATTCCGTTAGCTTAGCACCCGATCGTTTAGTATGTTGCTATTGCTTTCTTCATGACTTATACATGTTCCTCTGACTATGAGATTATGCAACTCCCGTTTACCGGAGGAACACTTTGTGTGCTACCAAACGTCACAACGTAAATGGGTGATTATAAAGGTGCTCTACAGGTGTCTCCAAAGGTACTTGTTGGGTTGGCGTATTTCGAGATTAGGATTTGTCACTCCGATTGTCGGAGAGGTATCTCTGGGCCCACTCGGTAATGCACATCACTATAAGCCTTGCAAGCATTGTGACTAATGAATTAGTTGCGGGATGATGTATTACGGAACGAGTAAAGAAACTTTCCAGTAACGAGATTGAACTAGGTATCGAGATACCGACGATCGAATCTCGGGCAAGTAACATACCGATGACAAAGGGAACAACGTATGTTGTTATGCGGTCTGACCGATAAAGATCTTCGTAGAATATGTGGGAGCCAATATGGGCATCCAGGTCCCGCTATTGGTTATTGACCGGAGAGGTGTCTCGGTCATGTCTACATAGTTCTCGAACCCGTAGGGTCCGCACGCTTAACGTTACGATGACAGTTTTATTGAGTTTTGATGTACCGAAGGATTTCGGAGTCCCGGATGAGATCGGGGACATGACGAGGAGTCTCGAAATGGCCGAGACGTAAAGATCGATATATTGAACGACTATATTCGGACTTCGGAAAGGTTCCGAGTGATTCGGGTATTTTTCGGAGTACCGGAGAGTTACGGGAATACGTATTGGGCCTTATTGGGCCATACGGGAAAGAAGGAAAAGGGCCTCAAGGGTGGCCGCACCCCTCCCCTTGGTCTGGTCCGAATTGGACTAGGGAAAGGGGGCGCCCCCTTCCTTCCTTCTCTTTTTCCCTTCCTCTTTTCCTATTCCATATGGGAGGTGGAATCCTACTAGGACTAGGGAGTCCTAGTAGGACTCCACACTTGGTGCGCCCCCTCCTAGGGCCGGCCTCCTCCTCCCTTGCTCCTTTATATACGGGGGCAGGGGGCACCCCATAGACACAACAATTGATCCTTGAGATCTCTTAGCCGTGTGCGGTGCCCCCCTCCACCATATTACACCTCGATAATACCGTTGCGGTGCTTAGGCGAAGCCCTGCGTCGGTAGAACATCATCATCGTCACCACGCCGTCGTGCTGACGAAACTCTCCCTCAACACTCGTCTGGATCGGAGTTCGAGGGACGTCATCAAGCTGAACGTGTGTAGAACTCGGAGGTGCCGTACGTTCGGTACTTGATCGGTCGGATCGTGAAGACGTACGGCTACATCAACCGCGTTGTGATAACGCTTCCACTGTCGGTCTACGAGGGTACGTAGACAACACTCTCCCCTCTCGTTGCTATGCATCACCATGATCTTGCATGTGCGTAGGAATTTTTTTGAAATTACTACGTTCCCCAACACTTTGCTGCATCACCCTTTTCTCTTCAAGGGAAAACCAACGCAATGCTCAAGAGGTAGCAAGCGGCCCCGGCTCGCCGCGGGGGGCTTTTTCCTTTTCTGCAGCCGAAAACCTCTTCGCAGGCGCCATGAGTGTCGCTACAGGCAATGAAGCAAGGGAGGAGGAGCAAGCGGAGCAGGAAGAGATGGGCGATGGGGGCTCCGCCCCCTCCTCATTTATAGCGGGAGAAGGCCGACCGGCAACCCCCACGATCACAGGTAATGATGATTTTTCTCTTCATGCAGCAGGGACTCGTCAAGTCGTGTAGTTACCGAGGCAGCGTGGGGAAGCGAAGATGCCCACGTCCCATCAATCGCCACGCGTTAACTGAGGCCGCAGGCTGTTGGGGCCCGCGGCGCTCCGCGCTTGCCCCTTGGCTTCGCCTCGAAGCCAAGCCCGAGCGCGCCTTGGGCCCGGGGGCTACTGTCGGCGTCCTGGGAACGGGGGTCCCCAGACTTGCCTGCCTGCGGCCCACGCCGTGGCTTCTCCAGCGGCCCTGTACGGCCCATCTTCATCAGCGAACACTCAAGATCCTCGCGAGGGGCCAAGCCTCGCGAGGCGGACGACACAAGACCTCCTCGGGGGCGGCCTCACTAGGTTGGCTCGCGAGGAGCGGAGAGATCAAGGCAAGGGGCACCTCGCGAGGTTCCTGTGACGCAAGCCATGACGACCAAGGCCAGGCGGGCGCCAGAGCATGCAGCGTACTCGTCTCCTCTTTGGTGTTAAAGAGGCAAGCGCAGGCGAGGAGTCCCGAGGCATCAGGCAAAGGTTTCCATATCGGTGCAACAAGACCAAGAGCAGCAGGACGAAGGTCACCGTGGAGCCCAAGACGGCGTCACCACCAGAGCCTTTGGTAGGCGAAGACCACCTTTAGTCAGGATAACTTGTACTAGTTGTCTCCTTTCAAATTTGGCCGTTGTTGGATCCCTTCCCGCGTACATTTGGGAAGAGGACCAGGGCCTCTATAAATAGGACTAGCCACCACAGTAGGAGGCAACTGATCTTGGGCCATTCAGATCATCCTCAACCACACAAGCTCACCGAGCTCAAGGACACCTCTCCTCAGAAGGCTGTTCTTCCCTTGTACCTGTTCATCCTTAGCCCAAGAGGCAATCCACCACACCACACTGGAGTAGGGTATTACACCACATCGGTGGCCCGAACCAGTATAAACCCTGTGTCCCTTGTTCTGCAAGTTCGACGCGCTGAGCTTTGAGATCGCGGTGAGTGCATGAGCTAGAGGGGGGGAGATCTTCGTACGCACCCCAGTGTTCGAACCTCGAGGGTTTTGCCGGAACCCGCAATCCGATAGTGTAATTTATGAGGATAATTTCTTGGGGGCAACATGTTTAGTGATATTGCGATTTATGCAACAAGTTTGCATACAACGAACACCGCATAATTGATGTATGTGGTTTACAATTCCGTGAATCCACACTCATTCACGTGATACCTCAAACGAGTGTAAAATACATCACCAAATGAAAATCAAACGGTTTGGAAGGATCCCGATTATGATAAAAAAATTAAAATAGTCGCATGGGGTCGTAACTATTTTTCGAACCATGTAAAGAACTACATGTGATTAATTATGAAAGAAGATGATACAACCCCAAATAAAGAAAGGACCATGCACTCCAACATAGGCATGATCCAAACTATAGAACAAACTGACTATATGGATCACCAACCAAAAAATCAACGATTCGCGACCAGAAGACCACGTAACCCAACCTAGACTAGACCAAGAGCGGGACACATGGCAAAAAAGCAGGAAAACATCCACTATAAGAATACATACAACAACCGGCAAGCACACGACCCAAACCTGACTACGACGAAACACAAGCAACATAGGAACGATTCCACCACTAGTATTGAGTGAACACCACTTGCATACGCGTAGGCACGACGTCAATGAGCCACAAGACCACAAGCCTAACGTCGCCATACCAGCCACCACCCACACAATAGGAGGAGGTTCATGGGACGGGAAAACATGAACCATGGGAAGTAGGAGGCACGCACAAGTAGCAAAGACGACGCCAACCACAACTAGCAACAAGGGGCAGAACCATCGGGGACGAAGAAGAGGCAGAACCCCCGTACACGACCACACCGTCACAAGCAAAAGACATCTAGACTCCAACGACCAACAAGCCAGCCACAACCAACGACAAAGGCCAAATGATGGACATAGATGAGCTGACAGGAGACGGGACCACTAAATCTGAAGGAACCACGTTGGATCGGGCAGAGAAGGCCGAGATGGGAAGGGATATGGTGGGATGACTAGAAAAGGACGCGAGCACACCGGGAAACGACCAGAAGCATGACCACACATCCCATCTCTGTCGATGACCCCAGAATCCATTGCATCATCACACGACTAGATCTGGAGCACCAAGACCCAAAACGAAGCATGACGGGAATGCCCCATCAGCACCATCCTCAATGGCCACGAGGGCTTTGCCTTTGTCAACGGCAACCTCCACCAATGTTGGGTAAACGGTGGGGAAGGCCGACAACAGCTAGGGCTATACGGGCGACCTGGAGTTTGGAAGCGGTATCTTCCTCGTTGTCGCCATAGCTGATGGCTACCTTGCCAAAGGGAGGCGCCTCCGGCAGATTTGTTACGGTTCTTAGCAGATTTATTTCGCATTTTGTGTTCAGCTCGGGGTTCAACACATTGATTACCATCTAGCAAGCATACATTTCCTTTGCATCCAAATGGCAGGCAGATTACAATAGCAATCGTATTTACTGCTAGCGTGTACAACCGTTTCTTTAGGTTTGCTTAACATTACGGATTATCCAAACGGGGCCCTCGTATGTTTCGAGACACCCGTCAGTACAGATCGCCGTGATCTCATCTCTGTCGTTGGTGAAGAAACGAGTACCAGTTCTGTGAGTCCTGGGACAGCGACGAGGGGCGAAGAACTCCCCTGGCTCCAAATCGGAGAACTGGGTGAGCCCCTTGGTGTAGCTCCTACCGGATTTGTTGAATTCGTAGACATGCCGCGCCTTGAACTTGAAACGACCAAATCGCCGAGTCATCTCGTCGTGGTCGCGCGCCATTCTATGGAAGCGGCACCACCGCTCGTACAGAGCCCACAGGGTTTCATCCGAGACGAGGTCCTTCTCGTCGAAGTAGGGAACGGTGTCCGGGTCTTGCGTCATCACAGAAACGAAAACTGTAATTTGTGCTGCCACCCAAGATGTGTAAAGAATACCGAGATTGATTGATTACCAGGGCGGAACTCATCCTCGAGGTCATCTGCTGCGGCGCCGACAGTCAAAGGGGATTCCTCACCGGAGGGGAGCGTAGCGATGGTGCGCCGGAGGAAGAAGTCCGAGGGGCTGGTTGAGGCGGCGGCGGAGTTTGTGGATCTAAGTGACGGTCGCGACCGGGCGGTAATGGTGATATCTCCAGTGAGATCGCGGCTGGGTAAGCGAAGAGAGAAGCGGCCGGAATTGGCGGCCGTCCCAGCGAACCGTGAGAGCTTTAATGCGACGGACGCCATAGCAGGTCCGAGGAGGAGATTGTTTTTTGTTTGAGATGCTACGAGGAGATCGTTGGAGTTTGATATGGGTGAGGTGTGGCGGTTTCGGCTTGTAGGTTGTGTTTGGCTCTGCCGAATCGGGTACTGCTGGAGGCCAAATCTTCCTATTCTCATGCCTCGCTCGTAGAGCATTTTTTTAGGGCGTTACTACAAATCAGCATCCGCCTGTTCAGCCGTCCGATCAGCGTGCTAGGCCGTTTGACCACAACAACGCCACGGCAGCAGTACATCACGACAACTTCAACGATGTGGCATTGCAGCACTGTGCGGTGCTCCAACCATCACCGACGCCGTCCGACGAGCTCCACTGCAATTCCGGCCGGCTCCATTGCAGCCCCGGCGGAGCTCCAACGCGGCATCGACGCTCCGACGAAGCTCTACTGCAACTTCGGCGGAGCTCCAACGCAGCACCGACACTCCGGCGAAGCTCCATTGCAACTCCGGTCGAGCTTCATTGCAGCCCTGGCAGAGCTCCGACGCTCCGGCGAAGCTCCATTGCAACTCCGGCCGAGCTTCATTGCAGCTCCGGCAGAGCTCCGACGGCTCCGGCGAAGCTGCTTTGCATCTCCGGTCGATCTTAATTGCAGCCCTGGCAGAGCTCCGACGGGCGATGGCTCCGTCGAAGCTGCTTTGCAACTCCGCCTGAACTTCACTGCAGCCGCTGATGAGCGTTGCGTTGAGAGCGCCGGCGAGCGCTCCATTGAAGCTCCGCCGCCCACGACTTGCAACTCCAGTGGCCGACGCCAAGGTTGCATCGCAGCACGGCTTCTGGGGATGAGTTGCTACGTTGCAACGCCTGCGACCGTCGAGGACGAGGGTGCGTGGCGAGCTCGCGTTGACCGCCTAGGATATGCGTGGGAGAGAGGAGGCTCCGATGTCTAGTATTCCGGCCGTGGAGGTTGCTGCATGATGGTTGGGAGAGGTACGTGGTGTGCGGTGGCTGCGGCTGCACCATCATGCAGCGGTGGTCCGGTGGGTGAGAAATCATGGAGGGGGCGCAAAAGGGGATCACGTGGGGGAGAAGAAGACTAGTGGATGGGTGAGAAACGTGTGGACAGAGCCAGACCTCGCGGAAGGATAACACCACCGATGGGGAAGCGTTGTGTGGGCCTGGTAGTGGACACGCGTCGCGCGGAAGAAGAGGTTTACGTGAGAGAGAAATAAGTTGGTTGAATTTAGTACTTTTCCATTTTTTTAACAAAACTTCCTGTATATTCGTTAACTATCGAGGTAGTACAAATAATACCATAAGTAAAAAATACACCCAGATTCATAGACTACTTACCAACGACTACAAGCACTGGAGCTAGCCGAAGGCGCGCCGCCGTCTTCGTCCTACCCTCATCGGAGTCAGGCAAATCTTATTGTAGTAGACAGTAGGGAAGTCGTTGTGCTAAGCCTTCATAGGACCAGAACAGCAACCGCCGCCGATGAAGATAAGCGTAGATTGGAAGGATCCAATCTGTAGACACACGAACATAGGCGAATGAAGACAGGATCCCATGGATCCATCGAAGACAAACGACGACAGAATCCCGTGAGATCCGCCGGAGACAAACCTCCACTAGCCCTCCGAGGAGGCTAGAAACACCACCGGGACGGAACTAGGCGGGGATACCTTTATTCCATCTCCGAGAGCCGTCGTCGCCTCGCATCTCTCAGCAGGACACAAACGCTAACAAAAAAATGAAGCCTTCCTGCCGGCAAGGGCCGGGATCCACCGCACCTTCATGGCTTTAAGACCACAGGAGACGAGGCAGACCGGCGGCCACTCGTAGAGCATGTCTAACAAAACCCTAAATTTTAGCTTTTCATACGCCTTCTAAAAAATTGACTCCTCAACTCCGATAAGCTAAAAAAAGACGTGCTACGGGAGTTCGGCCGAGTTGCGAGCCATCCGATCTATAATGCATATGATCTCTTTTCTTTATTTCCCAATTGCAATAGGAACCCATATATGACTTTTTTTCCGTGAAGCTTTTTTTTGTGAGGTTGTGACAGAATCCTTTTGCAACAAGAGCTTTGTTGTAATTGTAACAGGTCCCTTCTTACGACCGTAAACATGTCTTTTTTTTGCGAGGCTGTAACATAAACCATTTGCAACAAGAGTCTGGTTACAATTGCAACATGCCCTTTGTTGCAAAAAGAACATCTTTGATTCCCGACCTTGTCCGCCGTTAGGTCGTATTCTCCGACGATGACACCTCCCTCTGTTGCCTCAACTGCGTTGCCTCCTGTGCGCAGCGCCGCCAGCCCCCACAACGTACACTCGGCCACCTCGTTGCGACCAGACCCGGCGAGCCGCTGCTGCTAGGCCACCTCCTCCACCCTCCTCGGCTCGGGGCCCCCTCAAGCCCAGCTCGCCCATGACCTGCACGGCACCCCCACCCTCGTGCGCGCCAGCGCCCCTAGCAACCACACCTTTGTGGTCACCTAGCCTCACCACCGTCGATCGTGGCAACACTAACCTCGCCATCATCGGCCACCGTTATGGGGCTGGGGGTCCAACTATTACCTTCACCTAGGAGGTAGCCGCTATGCAACCGAACTTTTTTGCAGTCAAAGGGGTCACCAACAACTCTTTCTCTCTTCTTATGGTGATGTGTGTGTAGTCCTCCCTCGGGGCTGAGGGCGTGCGCTAGTACCTATGCGATCTGTCTACCAATCTATCTATCTGCCTTGATTAAGAAAGTTTTTTTATGATGATTGTAATCATGGGCTTTGTTAATGGAGTTGAATCTTGTGATGTATCCCCCTCATATTATGTTTGTGGTGAAATGAATCTTGCTCTTGTTATGAGTTTCTTCATGTTGGATTAAAAATTTTGGGGATCTGAAAGCACATTTGCTCCCTTGGTGATTTTGGTAATTCATGTTAACATACATGTTGTTGGACTAACATTTTTATCTAGTATATTTCAGGAAAGTTAAATGATGGCATGCCAAGGACATGTGATTGTGGATCCTCAAAATGCTAAGAAAACACATTGGCAAAAGCTTCAAGACTCTACACTTTTGGTTAAGTGATCAATGATCACATTGAGTTCATAGAAAAGCCAATTACTAAATAGTAAAACTGAGCTAGCTACGCCCGCTAACAGCGATTCAACATTGTCAACCGTCGGATCCATGAACAAACACACAAGATCTACAAGACGTCTGCAACGCCACTTGAGCCTCACTCGCCCATAACCCGCCGTGCGAAACAACCGGCTACTGTAATCAGGGCCACTGCTCCGCGAACCGTCTTGGGAGCTCTCTCGTGCACTGGGCCGTGACACCTGACCAGCAGGTTGGACGGCCCAATAGAAACCCCGCTCCAGAGTCATAAAATCAATCCCTGTTTGCGACCTCAGACCACCGGCGGCAGATTCATGGCGATGGCGCTCGGCTGCCCCCTTTTGTAATTCTTGCTGGTTGTGGAAGTCCCATACTCCTTGTTTGCCTCGATCTCTCCAGCGCCGGATTGCAGGGCTATGGTGACGAAGGGCTTGCAGGGTGGACTATGCACGGTCCATTTTCACAGCATCCAACCCTAGGCCTGGCGGACGGGTCGCCGTTATGTTCGGGCTGCTGCTGCTTGTGGTAAGTACAGGAGTGCAACGCTCCCACCACCACCCACCCTGACCATGACAGGAGTGCAACAATAAGCGTGGGCTCCTGTACCTTGTTCGTGTGCTGCTGTTTGCTAGATGTCTCTTAATATGTGTTCCATTCTGAACCCTAGCACGTAGGAAGTGGCAAGAAATTTCCTGGCAAATTCGTGGTTCAAATTCTTTCATTTAGAATCCTTGCAACTTATCCTTTTTTCTAATGAACACTTACAACTCATCTAATCCTATTATTTATATCATATTGCAAAAAGGCTATTTCAAATGGTGATTTATTCATGGGTCTTCCCATGTAATTGGCCTGTGGTCGCCCAAGATTCAGGCTCATCAGTCATGGAAATTCCACATCATTAAGGCATGATTTGATATATTCTCTAAATTCTCAGTCCGATACATTTTCATCTAGCCTTCGAGGGTGTCCCCATATGTCATAGAGGAAGGATTGTGTTTCTTACATGTACTCTAGACTTTATATAAGTGGAATGAACTTAACCTTTTGACCTTGTAGTTTAATCCATTTCCATCTTATTTTCATAATATTAGAAGCATTTATCTCTCCATGGTGTTAGACATGGTGAATTGATACTATCACATATACTAAACCTTTTGGATTCTTCAATGTCTCCATAGATGCTAGACTTTTTGGATTCTTGCGTGTTTTGCTAAACCATGCTGTTTTGCACTTAGCATGTGCACTTCCCTATCTAAGCTTTGATGTCCAGCAATAGTATGCTCCCCAGCAGGCCATTCAATTTGAAAATGTGTGTATGGATGTATTCACGTTACATTATAAATCCATTCGATTAAATTGTCACGTATAAAAAGGGTATTTAAACCATCATGGCATTACCAAGTATAAGCATCTTCCTTTCCTAAGATGCACGGGCGTGGAAACGCGCGCCTTTATGATCTAGTACTATTAAAGGTGGGGGTGAGGTTTTGATCATGAGTCATTTGCTCAAGTGCTTGAAGATATTGCTCAAAAACCCTCAACCGCGTTCCCACATTCCCAACCGTCCAAAACCCTAAGTCCAAACTCGGTCCCACTGAATTGCTCCTATCCGGACCCACCGAGTACTCAAGACAGTGCCATAAGCCAAACCCTAGAAACTCAGTACAACTGAGATGGCATTCGGCACCACCAAAGTGTAGTGACCAAGTTTCTGTAACCCATCGACTTCATTTCGGAATCACTGAGATGTACCGATCGGAGTTACCGAGATGAGGAATCTACTTAGGTCGTCACATATCGGTCTCACCGAGTGGATTCATCTGGTCTCACTAAAATGTCTAATGTTCGAATCTTTTGCACTATTCGGTCCCACCGAGATTTACTTTCGGTGTCATCGAGTTGTGTATAAAGTTTGTAACGGCTAGATCTTTGGCGATGGCTATATATACCCCTCCACCACCACTCGCTCTCAGAGATACCAACCGGGCCGAAACTACACTTCCCACACCCATTTTCTGAGAGAGAATCACCTACACTTGTGTTGAGATCAAGGCATTCCAATCCAACCATTTGAACCTTAGTTTCCGGCCTCCCCAAGTTGCTTTCCACTCCAATCCTTCTCCTACCCCAAGCCAAACCTGTGAGAGAGTGATTGAGTGTTGAGGAGACTATCTTTTGAAGCACAAGAGCAAGGAGTTCATCATCATCAACAACATCTATTACCTTTTGGAAAGTGGTGTCTCCTACATTGGTTATGTGTCACTTGGAAGCCTCCAAGATCATGTGGAGTTGCACTAAGGAGTTCATCAGGGTAAGGAGATCGCTTACTTCGTGAAGATCTACCCCGAGTGAGGTTATTCCTTCATGGGCGTAAGCCATGGTGGAATAGACAAGGTTGCTTCTTCGTGGACCCTTGTTGGGTGGAGCCCTCCATGGACTCGTGCAGCCGTTACCTTTCGTGGGTTGAAGTCTCCATCGACGTGGATGTACGATAGCACCACTTATCGGAACCACGCCAAAAATCTTTGTGTCTTCATTGTGTTTGATCTTCCTATCTCTACTTCCTTTACTTTCTTGCATGTGCATGTTGTTACTACTCCGCTACCCTATCTCCAGATATGCAGGTGTAGAAAATATTGGATGCAACTTAACTAGTGCTAAAGTCTGTCTAATTATGAAGAAAACTAAAATTGCACCTTTGCCTTGTTAAGTGTCTATTCACCCCCCCTCTAGACTCCATCTTCTCGATCTTACAGAATCATTGAGATCATGATGCATGTTTAATATAATTTGCGAAGACCCGTGGTGACATTAGGATAACTCCATGCATAATAGATTAGAAGATAGTGATGATGAGGTGATTGTTTAGTATAATTTTTGGGGCCGCCTAAGGTGACATTGGGGTTGCTAAATAGACATAATTAGAAAGACAAAATTAAGGGTGTATTTAGGTATACGTACTCTATCCCATCCTATTTGATTTGACAAAAGAGGAAACTTTGGAGTGATTATTTACTACACGTTTTGAAGTTATATCATATTGTTTGACTATGTTAATAATGTTGAGAGTTGGCTATAGTAAAAGTATGAATCCTAGGCCTTATTTTCAAGCATTTGAGCACCGTTTCACTCACTTTTGGTATTTGTTACCTTGTTGTCCGTATTTATTCAGATTGCACAAAGTTACTTTTACAATCCATATTACACATATATCATCATCTCTTTGTCAAACTAGTGCACCTACACAATTAACCATCGTATTGGGCCTCGGGGACAAAAAAGACTATTTGTATTTGACTGCAGGGTTGTTCGAGAGGGACTAATTTCAACATACACCTCCCGTGGATTGATAAAGCGTAGATCATCCACTTGAGGGAAATTTAATGTCGGCCTACAAAAATATGCACTTGGAGGCCCAACAAAGTCTATAAGAATGGAAGTTCGTGAAGGAAATATGCCCTAGAGGCAATAATAAAGTTGTTATTTTATATTTCCTTATTGATGATAAAGGTTTATTATTCATGCTAGAATTGTATTGATCAGAAACTTAAATACATGTGTGAATACATAAACAAATATCGTGTCCCTAGTAACAGTGACGGAGCGTGAACCAAATGTAAGGAGGGTCCAAAACGGGTGTATGACATAGAAAAGGCTAGGGTGATCAGGCATGCCGGAGGATTAGTAGAGCGATTAGTAGAAATATAAGCATATTGTTTAATTTTTCTCTAGCAAGGGGGAGGGCAAGGCCTGGTATTATCCCCACTACGCTCCGCCACTACCTAGTAAGCCTCTACTAGACTAGCTCGTTGTTCAAAGATGGTTAAGGTTTCCTAACCATAGACATGTGTTGTCATTTGATAACGAGATCACATCATTAGAAGAATGATGTGATGGACAAGACCCATCCGTTAGCTTAGCATATTGATCTTTCAGTTTATTTATTGCTTTCTTAATGTCAAATACATATTCCTTCGACTATGAGATTATGCAACTCCCGGATACTGGAGGAATACCTTATGTGCTATCAAACGTCACAACGTAACTGCATGATCATAAAGATGCTCTACAGGTATCTCCAAAGGTTTTTGTTGAGTTGACATAGATCGAGATTAGGAGTTGTCACTCCGAGTATCGGAGAGGTATCTCTGGGCCCTCTCGGTAATACACATCATAAGGAGCCTTGCAAGCAAAGTGACTAAGGAGTTAGTTGCAAGATGATGTATTACAGAACGAGTAAAGAGACTTGTCGGTAACAAGACTGAACTAGGTGTGAAGATACCGACGATCGAATCTCGGGCAAGTAACATACCGATGGACAAAGGGAATTACATATGTTGTCATAAGGTTCGACCGATAAAGATCTTCGTAGAATATGTAGGAGCCAATATGGGCATCCAGGATCTGCTATTGGTTATTGACTGGAGAGGTGTCTCGGTCATGTCCACATAGTTCTCGAACCCGTAAGGTCCGCACGCTTAACGTTCGTTGACGGTATAGTGTTATATGAGCTATATGATTTGGTGACCGGATGTTGTTCCGAGTCCCGGATGAGATCACAGACATGATGAGGAGCTCCGGAATGGCCCGGAGGTAAAGATTGACATATAGGACGATGATATTTGGATACCGGAAGAGTTTCGGAGTGCACCGGTAGTCATCGGGTCGCCGGTAGGGGTTCCGGACACCCCCGGTTGGTGTATGGGCCTAATGGGCTGAGCGGGGGACAGACCAGCCCACAAGGGGCTGGCGCGCCCCTCTTCCTAGCCGCCGACCCTAGGGAAGGAAAGGGGGAGGGCTTGCCCCTCCCGCCTTCCCCTACACATGGGAGAAAGGAAAGGGGGGGCACCCTCCCCTGCCTTTCCCCGCTCACCTAGAAAGGAAAGGGGGGCACGGCTTGGGGAGGACCCCGAGTAGGATACGGCCTACTTGGGGCGCCTCCTTGGCTGCTCCTCCCTCCCCCACCTATATATATGTGGGAAGCGGGCGCCACACATAACCACGACAATCTCTTAGCCATGTGCGACGCCCTCCCTCCATTGTTTCGTCCCTCGGTCATATTTTCGTAGTGCTTAGGCGAAGCCCTGCTGAGATAGCTTCACATCACCGTCACCACGCCGTAGTGCTGCCGTCACTTTGCCGCCTTGCTGGATCAAGAAGGCGAGGACGTCACCGAGCTGAACGTGTGCTGAACGCGGAGGTGTCGTACGTTTGGTACTCGATTGGTTGGATCATGAAGAAGTTCGACTACACCAACCGCATTAACAAACGCTTCCACTTACAGTCTATGAGGGTATGTAGACACACTCTCCCCTCTCGTTGCTATGCATCTCTATGGATAGATCTTGTGTGTGCATAGATTTTTTTCTTCCATGCAACGTTTCCCAACAGTGGCATCCGAGCCAGGTCTATGCGTAGATGATATGCATGAGTAGAACACAAAGAGTTGTGGGCGGTGATAGTCATACTGCTTACCACCAACGTCTTATTTTGATTCGGCGATATTGTGGGATGAAGCGGATCGGACCAACCTTACATGTCCACGCACATGAGACCGGTTCCATCGACTGACATGCAAGTTGTTTTGCATAAAGGTGGCTGGCGGGTGTCTGTTTCTCCTAATTTACTTGAATCGAATTTGACTACGACCGGTCCTTGAAGAAGGTTAAAACAACAAACTTGATAAATCACCATTGTGGTTCTTGCGTAGTTAAGAACGGTTCTTGCTAGAAGCCCGTAGCAGCCACATAAAACTTGTAACAACAAAGTAGAGGACGTCTAACTTGTTTTTGCAGGGCATGTTGCGATGTGATATGGTCAAGACGTGATGTGATATATGTTGATGTATGAGATGATCATGTTTTGTAATAACGACAATCGGCAGGAGCCTTAGGGTTGTCTCTTTATTGTATGAAATGTAAGCACCATGTAATTGCTCTACTTTATCGCATATGCGTTAGCAATAGTTGTAGAAGCAATAGTTGGCGAGACGACCCCTACGCAACGATGGAGATCAAGGTGTCGAGCCAGTGACGATGAAGATCATGACGATGCTTTGGAGATGGAGATCAAAAGCATAAGATGATGATGGCCATATCATTTCACATATTTTGATTGCATGTGATGTTTATCCTTTATGCATCTTATTTTGCTTAGAATGGCGGTAGCATTACAAGATGATCCCTTCACTAAATTTCAAGATAAAAGTGTTCTCCCCGAGTATGCACCATTGCCAAAGTTCGTCGTTTCGAAGCACCTCATGATGATCGGGTGTGATAGACTCTACGTTCACATACAACTGGTCTAAGACAGTTTTGCACATGCAGAATACTTGGTTTAAAATTGACGAGCCTAGCATGTACAGACATGGTCTCGAAACACTGGAGACCAAAAGGTCGAACGTGAGTCATATAGTAGATATGATCAACATAGAGATGTTCACCATTAACGACTACCCCATCTCACGTGATGATCAGACATGGGTTAGTTGATTTGGATCATGTATCACTTAGATAACTTGAGGGATGTTTATTTAAGTGGGAGTTCATTAGTAGTTTGATTAATTGATCTTAATTTATCATGAACTTAGTCTTATAGTTTTGCATATCTATGTTGTAGATCAATGGCCCGAGCTACCGTTCCCCTGAATTTTAATGTGTTCCTAGAGAAAGCTAAGTTGAAAGATGATGGTAGCAACTACACGGACTGGGTCTGTAACTTGAGGATTATTCTCGTTGCTGCACAAAAGAGTTATGTCCTTGATGCACCTCTAGGTGACAGACCTGCTGCAGGAGCTACTGCAGATGTTATGAACGTCTGGCAGGCTCGATCTGATGACTACTCGATAGTTCAGTGTGCCATGCTTTACGGCTTAGAACCGGGACTTCAAAGACGTTTTGAACGTCATGGAGCATATGAGATGTTCCAAAGAGTTGAATTTAATATTTCAAGAAAATGCCCGGGTTGAGTGATATGAAGTCTCCAACAAGTTCTATAGCTGCAAGATGGAGGAGAACAGGTCTATCAGTGAACACACACTCAAAATGTCTGGGTATCATAACCACTTGACTCAGCTGGGAGTTGATCTTCCAGTTGATAGTGTTATTGACAGAGTTCTTCAGTCACTGCCACCAAGCTACAAAGGCTTTGTGGTGAACTATAATATGCAAGGGATGAATAAAACAATTCCTGAGCTCTTCGCAATGCTTAAGGCCGCAGAGGTAGAAATCAAGAAGGAGCATCAAGTGTTGATGGTTAACAAGGCCACTAGTTTCAAGAAAAAGGGCAAGGGAAAGAAAGGGAACTTCAAGAAGAATGGCAAGCAAGTTGCCACTCCTGGGAAGAAGCCCAAAGCTGGACCCAAGCCTGAAACTGAGTGCTTCTACTGCAAAGGAAACGGTCACTAGAAGCGGAACTGCCCCAAATACTTGGCGGATAAGAAGGATGGCAAAGTGAACAAAGGTATATTTGATATACATGTTATTGATGTGTACCTTAATTATGCTCATATTAGCGCCTGGGTATTTGATACTAGTTCGGTTTCTTATAATTGTAACTTGAAACAGGATGTGCAGAATAAATGAAGATTGGCTAAGGATGAGGTGACGATGCGCGTCGCGAATAGTTCCAAGGTTGATGTGATCGCCGTCGGCACGCTACCTCTACATCTACCTTCAGGATTAGTTTTAGACATTAATAATTGTTATTTGGTGCCCGCGTTGAGCATGAACATTATATCTGGATCTTGTTTATTGCGAGACGGTTATTCATTTAAATTAGAGAATAATGGTTGTTCTATTTATATGAGTAATATCTTTTATGATCATGCACCCTTGATGAATGGTCTATTCTTGTTGAATCTCAATTGTAGTGATACACATATTCATAATATTGATGCCAAAAGATGCAAAGTTGATAATGATAGTGCAACATACTTGTGCCACTGCCGTTTATGTCATATTGGTGTAAAGCGCATGAAGAAACTCCATACGGATGGACTTTTGGAATCACTTGATTATGAATCATTTGATACTTGTGAACCATGCCTCATGGGCAAGATGACTAGAACTCCGTTCTCCAGAACAATGGAGCGAGCTAATGACTTATTGGAAATAATACATACTGATGTATGCGGTCCGACGAGTGTTGAAGCACGCGGCGGGTATCGTTATTTTCTGACCTTCACAGATGATTTGAGTAGGTATGGGTATATCTACTTGATGAAACACAAGTCCGAGGCATTTGAAAAGTTCAAAGAATTTCAAAGTGAAGTGGAGAATCATCGTAACAAGAAAGTAAAGTTTCTATGATCTGATCGTGGGGGCGAATATTTGAGTTATGAGTTTGGCCTTCATTTAAAACAATGTGGATTTGTTTCACAACTCACGCCACCTGGAACATCACAGCGTAATGGTGTGTCCGAATGTCATAACCGTACTTTATTAGATATGGTGCGTTCTATGATGTCTCTTACCGATTTACCACTATCATTTTGGGGTTATGCATTAGAGACAACCACATTCATGTTAAATAGGGCACCACATAAATCCGTTGAGACGACACCGTATGAACTGTGGTTTGGCAAGAAACCTAAGCTGTCGTTTCTTAAAGTTAGGGATGCGACGCTTATGTCAAAAGGCTTCAGCCTGATAAGCTCGAACCTAAATCGCAGAAGTGCGTCTTGATACGTCTCCAATGTATCTATATTTTTTTATTGTTCCATGCTATTATATTACCTGTTTTGGATGTTTTATATGCATTAATATGCTGTTTTATGTGATTATTGGGACTAGCCTATTAACCTAGAGCCCAGTGCCAGTTTCTGTTTTTCCTTGTTTTAGAGTTTCGCAGAAAAGGAATACCAAACGGAGTCCAAATGGAATAAAACTTTCGCGATGGTTTTTCTTGGACCAGAAGACACCCAGGAGACTTGGAGTGCAAGTCGGAAGAGCCACGAGGCATCCACAAGCGTGGAGGGCGCGCCCAGGGGGTAGGGCGTGCCCCCCAACCTTGTGGGCCCCTCGGTGACCCCTTGACCTAGATCTTCCTCCTATATATTCTCATATACCCCCAAAACTTCCAGGGGAGCCAGGAAACCACTTTTCCACCACCGCAACCTTCTGTACCCATGAGATACCATCTTGGGGCCTTTTCCGGCATCCTAACGGAGGGGGATTCGGTCACGGAGGGCTTCTACATCAACACCATTGCCTCTCCGATGAAGCGTGAGTAGTTTACCACAGACCTACGGGTCCATAGCTAGTAGCTAGATAGCTTCTTCTCTCTCTTTGATTCTCAATACAAAGTTCTCCTTGATGTTCTTGGAGATCTATTCGATGTAATACTCTTTTGCGGCGTGTTTGCCGAGATCCGATGAATTGTGGATTTATGATCAGATGATCTATGAATATTATTTGAATCTTCTCTGAATTCTTATATGCATGATTTGATATCTTTGCAAGTCTCTTCGAACTATCGATTTGGTTTGGCCAACTAGATTGGTTTTTCTTGCAATGGGAGAAATGCTTAGCTTTGGGTTCAATCTTGTGGTGCTCGATCCTAGTGACAGAAGGGGAACCGACACGTATTGTATTGTTGCCATTGAGGATTAAAGATGAGGTTTTCATCATATTGCTTGAGTTAATTCCTCTACATCATGTCATCTTGCTCAAGACGTTACTCCGTTCTTTATGAACTTAATACTCCAGATGCATGCTGGATAATGGTCGATGTGTGGAGTAATAGTAGTAGATGCAGAATCGTTTCGGTCTACTTGACACGGATGTGATGCCTATGTTCATGATCATTGCCTTAGATATCGCATAACTTTGCGCTTTTATATCAATTGCTCGTCAGTAATTTGTTCACCCACCGTAATAATTTCTATCTTTAGAGAATCCTCTAGTGAAACCTATGGACCCCGGGTCTATTTTCCATCATATAAGTTTCCGATCTACACTTTTAGTTTCCTATTTACTTTCTTTGCAATCTTTTACTTTCCGTTCCATAAATAAAAAATACCAAAAACATTACTTTACCGTTTATCCATCTCTATCAGATCTCATGTTGCAAATAACCATGAAGGGATGGACAACCCCTTTATCGCGTTGGGTGCAAGTTGGTGTTTGTTTGTGCAGGTATTCGGTGGCTTGCGCGTTGTCTCCTACTGGATTGATACCTTGGTTCTCAAAACTAAGGGAAATACTTGCTCTACTTTGCTGCATCACCCTTTCCTCTTCAAGGGAAAAACCAACGCAATCTCAAGAGGTAGCATGTCTTCATAGGATACGCTAAAGAAACTATTGGGTACACCTTCTACCACAGATACGAAGGCAAGATCATTGTTGCTAAGAATGGATCCTTTCTAGAGAAGGAGTTTCTCTCGAAAGAAGTGAGTGGGAGGAAAGTAGAACTTGATGAGGTAATTGTACCTTCTCTCGAATTGAAAAGTAGCACATCAGAGAAATCCGTTCCCATGATGCCTACACCAACTAGAGAGGAAGCTAATGATGATGATCATGAAACTTTAGATAAAGTTACTGCTGGACCTCGTAGGTCGAACAAAGCACATTCCGCACCAGAGTGGTATGGTAATCCTTTCCTGGAAGTCATGTTATTAGACCATGGCGAACCTACGGACTATGAAGAAGCTATTATGAGCCCAGATTCCGATAAATGGCTTGAGGCCATGAAATCTGAGATAGGATCCATGTATGAGAACAAAGTATGGACTTTGGTGGACTTGCCCGATGATTGGCAAGCCATAGAAAATAAATGGATCGTCAAGAAGAAGACTGACACTGACGGTAATGTTACTATCTACAAAGCTCGACTTGTTGCGAAAGGCTTTCGACAAGTTCAAGGAGTTGACTATGATGAGACTTTCTCACCCGTAGCGATGCTTAAGTCTGTCCGAATCATGTTAGAAATTGTCGCATTTTATGATTATGAAATCTGGCAAATGGACGTCAAAACTACATTCCTTAATGGATTTCTAAAAGCAAGAGTTGTATATGATGCAACCAGAAGGTTTTGTCGATCCTATAGGTGCTAACAAAGTGTGCAAGCTCCAGCGATCCATCTATGGATTGGTGCAAGCATCTCGGAGTTGGAATATACGCTTTGATGAGGTGATCAAAGCATATGGTTTTATACAGACTTACGGTGAAGCCTGTATTTACAAGAAAGTGAGTGGGAGCTCTATAGCATTTCTAGTATTATATGTGGATGACATATTGTTGATTAGAAATGATATAGAATTTCTTGATAGCATAAAAGGATACTTGAAAAAGAATTTTTTAATGAAAGACCCCGGTGAAGCTGCTTATATATTGGGCATCAAGATCTATAGGGATAGATCGAGACGTTAATAGGACTTCCACAAAGCACATACCTTGACAAAGTTTTGAAGAATTTCAATATGGATCAGTCAAAGAAAGGGTTCTTGTCTGTGTTACAAGGTGTGAAATTGAGTCAGACTCAAAGCCCAACCACTTCAGAAGATAGAGAGAAAATGAAAGTCATTCCCTATGCCTCGGCCATAGGTTCTATCATGTATGCTATGATGTGTACCCGACCTGATGTGTGCCTTGCCATATGTTTGGCAGGGAGGTACAAAAGTAATCCAGGAGTGGATCACTGGACAACAGTCAAAACATCTTGAAGTACCTAAAAAAGACAAATGATACGTTTCTCGTTTATGGAGGTGACGAAGAGCTCGTCGTAAATGGTAACGTCGATGCTAGCTTCGACACTGATCCGGATGATTCTAATCACAAACCGGATATATATTTATATTGAATGGTGGAGCTGTCAGTTGGTGCAGTTCCAAGCAGAGCATCGTGGCGGGATCTACATGTGAAGTGGAGTACATAGCTGCTTCGGAAGCAGCACATGAAGGAGTCTGGATGCAGGAGTTCATATCCGATCTGGGTGTAATACCCAGTGCATCGAGTCCAATGAAAATCTTTTGTGACAACACTGGAGCAATTGCCTTGGCGAAGGAATCTAGGTTTCACAAGAGAACGAAACATATCAAGAGATGCTTCAACTCCATTCATGAAAAGTTCAAGGATGTAGACATAGAGATTTGAAAAATACACACGGATCTAAATGTAGTAGACCCATTGACTAAGCCTCTTCACGTGCAAAACATGATCAGCACCAAGACTCCATGGGTGTTAGATTCATTACAATGTAATCTGGATTATTTACTCTAGTGCAAGTGAGAGACTGAAGGAAATATGCCCTAGAGGCAATAATAAAGTTGTTATTTTATATTTCCTTATTCATGATAAAGGTTTATTAATCATGCTAGAATTGCATTGATCGGAAACTTAAATACATGTGTGAATACATAAACAAATACCGTGTCCCTAGTAAGCCTCTACTAGACTAGCTCGTTGATCAAAGATGGTTAAGGTTTCCCAACCATAGATATGTTTTGTCATTTGATAACAAGATCACATCATTAGGAGAATGATGTGATGGACAAGACCCATCCGTTATCTTAGCATATTGATCGTTCAGTTTATTGCTATTGTTTTCTTAATGTCAAATACATATTCCTTCGACTATGAGATTATGCAACTCCCGAATATTGGAGGAATACCTTGTGTGCTATCAAACGTCACAACGTAACTGGGTGATCATAAATATGCTCTACAGGTATCTCCGAAGGTGTTTGTTGAGTTGGCATAGAACGAGATTAGGATTTGTCACTCCGAGTATCAGAGAGGTATCTCTGGGCCCTCTCGGTAATACACATCATAAGAAGCCTTTCAAGCAAAGTGACTAAGGAGTTAGTTGCAAGATGATGTATTACGGAATGAGTAAAGAGACTTGCCAGTAACGAGATTGAACTAGGTATGAAGATACCGACGATCGAATCTCAGGCAAGTAACATACCAATGGACAAAGGGAATTACGTATGTTGTCATAAGGTTCGACCAATAAAGATCTTCATAGAATATGTAGGAGCCAATATGGGAATCCAGGTTCCGCTATTTGTTATCGACCGGAGAGGTGTCTCAGTCATGTCTACATAGTTCTCGAACCCGTAGGGTCTGCATGCTTAACGTTCGTTGACGATATAGTGTTATATGAGTTATATGATTTGGTGACCGAATGTTGTTCCGAGTCCCGGATGAGATCACAGACATGACGAGGAGCTCCGGAATGGTTCGAATGTAAAGATTGATATATATATATATATATATATATATATATATATATATAGGACGATGATATTTGGATGCCGGAAGAGTTTCGGAGTGCACCGGGTAGTCATCGGGTCGCCCGGAAGGGGTTTCGAACACCCCCGGTAGGTGTATAGGCCTAATGGGCCAAGGGGGGACACACAAGTCCACAAGGGCGCTGGCGCGCCCCTCTCCCTGGCCGCCGGCCCTAGGGAAGGAAAGGGTGGAGGGCTAGCCCCTCTTGCCTTCCCCTCCACATGGGAGAAAGGAAAGGGGGCGCCACCCTCCCCTGCCTTTCCCCGCTTACCTAAAAAGGAAAGGGAGGCGGCTTGGGGAGGACCCCAAGTAGGATTCGGCCTACTTGCGGCGCCTCCTTGGCTGCTCCTCCCTCCCCCACCTATATATATGTGGGAAGGGGGCCCACACATAACCACGACAATCTCTTAGCCATGTGCGGTGCCCCCCTCTACAGTTTCGTCCCTCGGTCATAGTTTTGTAGTGCTGTCGGTGTACAAAAGTAGGGGCTCTCCTTTTGACCCCTTTACTTGTGCACGGACAGTCGGAGCCACGCCCGCGGCCACACTGAGCAGGGCAGGAAAAGGAAGCCGGGGCACAAGGCGATCAGAGCAACGCCAAGACCAGAGACCGCAAAGAGCAAAGGGGCGAGGCGGACTCCCCCGGCAAGACCCTTGCTGGGTGGCCTCCGTGGCCCCGGCAAGAGCCTTGCCGGGGCAACTTGCCCAACACCAGCAGGGTGCGCCATCCTTGAGCCCAAGGGTTTCCAACAACCACATTGGGACCAGGGCTCGGGAGGCACTTCCGTGGTGGCATGCAGATCTTCGTCAAGATCATAAACACACGAGATCAGATGAGGACCAGAAGACGACGATCCTCGGCGGGATCCTAGCCGAGGAAATCCGCGAGACCCTCGACGAGGCGCTTGCCAGGGATGACTACGATGCCACAGCAAGACCCTTGTCGGGGCCCCGGCAAGGCTCTTGCCGAGGACACCTATGGGGCCACAACCAGGCCCGCGTCTGCCAAGAGTCCGCCGCCGTTCCCATGCAGCTGCCACCCCGACCAGCTGGGCAGGCACCTGCGTGGCGACATGCAGCTTCCAGGCCAGCTCAACAAGCACCTGCGTGGTGGCATGCAGATCTTCGTGAAGACCCTACCACCATGCCATCTCAGCAGCCTGCCAGCCTACATGGCACCGCATGCATCGTTGGCCTGGACGCGTGTCGGAGCGGAGCGGGGCGGCGACGGACGGGACGGGCCTCATTGCCATCTCCAATAAAGCAACGGGACACCTATGGGGGCGCATTTAATGCATCTTGTCCCGTAATGACAGGCGATAAGCTTGTGTACTGTAGATCTTTCCACCTCATGTGTGCCACTGTGGCAACCCCTTTTGCCTATAAAAGCAGGCCCGAGGCGACCAGGAGAAGGATTCAGATCTTTTGAGCTACCAACGCACCGTAGCTAGCTCAAGAACTCAAGAACACTCAAATACATACACCAAAGGAGGACTAGGGTTTTACGCATCCTCGCGGCCAGAACCTGGGTAAACGATCTTTGTGCTTCCGGTCAGACCCGCTCTTTGCACAACCCCGCGCCCGCCAACCGTAGAAGGGGTCCTAGTGATCCCATAGGTGTTGTTTCCCCGACATCTTTGGCGCGCTAGGTAGGGGCACGCTGTTGTGGAAATCTGGTCTGGTTGGGGCAGCGGCTTCATTGTGGTCGTCGCTCCAAGGAAGATGACGACCAAATGGGTGGCGTCATCTGCGGATGCAGTAAACGCCCGCGCCACCACAGAAAAGCTAAGTCACGCGAAATCTTGGTTATTTCCACTTATATAAGGCTGTCCTCCCCGAGAGATCTCGTTCTTTGGATTGGAAACTGATGACCCACAAGTTTAGGGGATCTATCGTAGTCCTTTCGATAAGTAAGACTGTCAAACCCAACGAGGAGCAGAAGGAAATGATAAGCGGTTTTCAGCAAGGTATTCTCTACAAGCACTGAAATTATAGGTAACAGATAGTTTTGTGATAAGATAATTTGTAAGGGTAACAAGTAACAAAAGTAAATAAAGTGCAGCAAGATGGCCCAATCCTTTTTGTAGCAAAGGACAAGCCTGGACAAACTCTTATATAGAGAAAAGCGCTCCCGAGGACACATGGGAATTATCGTCAAGCTAGTTTTCGTCACGCTCATATGATTCACGTTCGGTACTTTGATAATTTGATATGTGGGTGGACCGGTGCTTGGGTGCTGTCCTTACTTGGACAAGCAACCCACTTATGATTAACTCCTATTGCAAGCATCCGCAACTACAAAAGAAGTATTAAGGTAAACCTAACCATAGCATGAAACATATGGATCCAAATCAGCCCCTTACGAAGCAACGCATAAACTAGGGTTTAAGCTTCTGTCACTCTAGCAACCCATCATCTACTTATTACTTCCCAATGCCTTCGTCTAGGCCCAAATAATGGTGAAGTGTCATGTAGTCGACGTTCACATGACACCACTAGAGGAGAGACAACATACATCTCATCAAAATATCGAACGAATACCAAATTCACATGACTACTAAGAGCAAGACTTCTCCCATGTCCTCAGGGACAAACGTAACTACTCACAAAGCATATTCATGTTCATAATCAGAGGAGTATTAATATGCATATAGGATCTGAACATATGATCTTCCACCAAATAAACCAACTAGCATCAACTACAAGGAGTAATCAACACTACTAGCAACCTACAAGTACCAATCTCAGACTTAGAGACAAGAATTGGATACAAGAGATGGACTAGGGTTTGAGAGGAGATGGTGATGGTGAAGATGTTGATGGAGATTGGCCCCCTCCCGATGAGAGGAGCATTGGTGATGACGATGGCGATGATTTGCCCCTCCCGGAGGGAAGTGTCCTTCTACCTCTTGAGCACTGCGTTGGTTTTTCCCTTGAAGAGGAAAGGGTGATGCAGTAAAGTAGCGTAAGTATTTGCCCCAGTTTTTGAGAACCAAGGTATCAATCCAGTAGGAGACCACGCTCAAGTCCCTCGCACCTACACAAACAAATAAGAACCTCGCAACCAACGCGAAAAAGGGGTTGTCAAGCCCTTTACGGTCACTTATGAGAGTGAGATCTGATAGATATGATAAGATAATATTTTTGGTATTTTTATGATAAATACTAAAAGTAAAGATTGTAAAGTAAATAAAGATAGAAATAGCTTATTGACGGAAGATTAATATGATGGAAAATAGACCCAGGGGCCATAAGTTTCAATAGTGGCTTCTCTTAAGAGCATAAGTATTACGGTGGGTGAACAAATTACTGTCGAGCAATTGATAGAATTGAGCATAGTTATGAGAATATCTAGGTATGATCATGTATATAGGCATCACGTCCGTGACAAGTAGACCGACTCCTGCCTGCATCTACTACTATTACTCCACACATCGACCGCTATCCAGCATGCATCTAGAGTATTAAGTTCATAAGAACGGAGTAACGCTTTAAGCAAGAGGACATGATGTAGAGGGATAAACTCATGCAATATGATATAAACCCCATCTTGTTATCCTCGATGGCAACAATACAATATGTGTCGTTTCCCTTTCTGTCACTGGGATCGAGCACCGCAAGATTGAACCCAAAGCTAAGCACTTCTCCCATTGCAAGAAAGATCAATCTAGTAGGCCAAACCAAACTGATAATTCGAAGAGACTTGCAAAGATAACCAATCATACATAAAAGAATTAAGAGAAGATTCAAATATTATTGATAGATAAACTTGATCATAAACCCACAATTCATCGGTCCCGACAAACACACGGCAAAAGAAGATTACATCGAATAGATCTCCACGAGAATCGTGGAGAACTTTGTATTGAGATGCAAAGAGAGAGAAGAAGCCATCTAGCTAATAACTATGGACCCGAAGGTCTGAGGTAAACTACTCACACATCATCGGAGAGGCTATGGTGTTGATGTAGAAGCCCTCCGTGATCAATGCCCCCTCCGGCAGGACGCCGGAAAAGGCCCCAAGATGGGATCTCACGGGTATAGAAGGTTGCAGCGGTGGAATTAGGTTTTCGTGGATGCTTCTGTTGGTTTGGGGGTACGTAGGTATATATAGGAGGAAGAAGTACGTCGGTGGAGCAACGTGGGCCCCATGAGGGTAGAGGGCGCGCCAAGGGGGGTAGGCACGCCCCCTGCCTCGTGCTCTCCTCGTTGATTTCTTGACGTGGACTCCATGTCCTCTGGATCACGTTTGTTCCGAAAATCTCGTTCCCGAAGGTTTCATTCCGTTTGGACTCCGTTTGATATTCTTTTTCTGCGAAGCACTGAAATAGGCAAAAAAAACCCAGCAATTTGGGCTGGGCCTCCGGTTAATAGGTTAGTCCCAAAAATAATATAAAAGTGTATATAAAGCCCATTAAACATCCAAAACAGAATATAATATAGCATGGAACAATCAAAAATTATAGATACGTTGGAGACGTATCAAGCATCCCCAAGCTTAATTCCTGCTCGTCCTCGAGTAGGTAAATGATAAAAACAGAATTTTTGATGTGGAATGCTACTTGGCATAATTTTCAATGTAATTCTCTTAATTGTGGTATGAATGTTCAGATCCGAAAGATTCAAGACAAAAGTTTAATATTGACATAAAAATAATAATACTTCAAGCATACTAACTAAGCAATTATGTCTTCTCAAAATAACATGGCCAAAGAAAGTTATCCCTACAAAATCATATAGTCTGGCTATGCTCTATCTTCATCACATAAAGTATTTAATCATGCACAACCCCGATGACAAGCCAAGCAATTGTTTCATACTTTTGGTGTTCTCAAACTTTTTCAATTTCACGCAATACATGAGCGTGAGCCATGGACATAGCACTATATGTGGAATAGAATGGTGGTTGTGGAGAAGATAAAAAGGGAGAAGATAGTCTCACATCAACTAGGCGTATCAACGGGCTATGGAGATGCCCATCAATAGATATCAATGTGAGTGAGTACGGATTGCCATGCAACGGATGCACTAGAGCTATAAGTATATGAAAGCTCAACAAAAGAAACTAAGTGGGTGTGTATCCAACTCGCTTGCTCACGAAGACGTAGGGCATTTTGAGGAAGCCCATCATTGGAATATACAAGCCAAGTTCTATAATGAAAATTTCCCACTAGTATATGAAAGTGACAACATAAGAGACTCTCTATCATGAAGATCATGGTGCTACTTTGGAGCACAAGTGTGGTAAAAGGATAATAGCATTGTCCCTTCTCTCCTTTTTCTCATTTTTTATATATATGGCCTTTCTCTTTTTTATGGCCCTTTTTTTATTTAGTCCGGAGTCTCATCCCGACTTATGGGGGAATCATAGTCTCCATCATCCTTTCCTCACATGGTACAATGCTCTAATAATGATGATCATCACACTTTTATTTTGTTACAACTCAATACTTAGAACAACAATATGACTCTATGTGAATGCCTCCGGCGGAGTACCGGGATATGCAATGAATCAAGAGTGACATGTATGAAAGAATTATGAACGGTGGCTTTTCCACAAATACGATGTCAACTACATGATCATGCAAAGCAATATGACAATGATGGAGCGTGTCATAATAAACGGAATGGTGGTAAGTTGCATGGAAATATATCTCGGAATGGCTATGGAAATGCCATGATAGGTAGGTATGGTGGCTGTTTTGAGGAAGGTATATGGTGGGTGTATGATACCGGCGAAAAGTGCGCGGTATTAGAGAGGCTAGCAATGGTGGAAGGATGAGAGTGCGTATAATCCATGGACTCAACATTAGTCATAAAGAACTGATATACTTGTTGCAAAAATCTATTAGTTATTGAAACAAAGTATTACGCGCATGCTCCTAGGGGGATAGATTGGTAGGAAAAGACCATCGCTCCTCCCCGACTGCCACTCATAAGGAAGACAATCAATAAATAAATCATGCTCCGACTTCATCACATAACGGTTCACCATACGTGCATGCTACGGGAATCACAAAATTTAACACAAGTATTTCTCAAATTCAAAACTACTCAACTAGCATGACTCTAATATTACCATCTTCATATCTCAAAACAATTATCAAGCATCAAACTTCTCATAGTATTCAACACACTCATAATATTTTTTTTACTAATCTTGAATGCCTATCGCAATTAAAGCAAATTACCACGCTGTTTTGTAGGACTCTCAAAATAATCTAAGTAAAGCATGAGAGAACAATAGTTTCTATAAAACAAATCCAGCACTGTGCTGTAAAAGATATAAGTGAAGCACTAGAGCAAAAACTATATAGCTCAAAAGATATACGTGAAGCACATAGAGTATTCTAACAAATTCTAAATCAAGTGTGTCTCTCTCAAAAGGTGTGTACAGAAGGGATGATTGTGGCAAACTAAGAAAGAAAGACTCAAATAATACAAGACACTCCAAGCAAAACACATATCATGTGGTGAATAAAAATGTAGCTCCAAGTAAATTTACCGATGGATGAGGACGAAAGAGGGGATGCCTTCCGGGGCATCCCCAAGCTTTGGCTTTTAGGTGTCCTTAGATTATCTTGGGGTGCCATGGGCATCCCCAAGCTTAGGCTCTTGCCACTCCTTGTTCCATACTCCATCAAATCTTTACCCAAAACTTGAAAACTTCACAACACAAAACTTAACAGAAAATCTCGTGAGCTCCGTTAGCAAAAGAAAACAAAACACCACTTCAAGGTACTGTAATGAACTCATTCTTTATTTATATTGGTGTTAAACCTACTGTATTCCAACTTCTCTATGGTTTATAAACTATTTTACTAGCCATAGATTCATCAAAATAAGCAAACAACACACGAAAAACAGAATCTGTCAAAAACAGAACAGTCTGTAGTAATCTGTAACTAACGCAAACTTCTGGAACTCTGAAAATTTAGAAAAAATAGGAAGACCTAAATAATTTGTTTATTGATCTGCTGCAATTGGAATCAATATTATATCACGTTCTGGTAATTTTTAACAATTGTTTTCATGAACAGAAAGTTTCTGGAATTTACAGCAAGATCAAATAACTATCATCCAAGAAGATCCTATAGGTTTAACTTGGCACAAACACTAATTAAAACATAAAAACAAATCTAAACAGAGGCTAGATCAAATATTTATTCCTAAACAGAAGCAAAAAGCAAAAAAATAAAAATAAAATTGGGTTGCCTCCCAACAAGCGCTATCGTTTAACGCCCCTAGCTAGGCATAAAAGTAAGGATAGATCTAGGTATTGCCATCTTTGGTAGGCAATCCATAAGTGGATCTCATAATAGATTCATTAGGTAATTTGATTTTCTTTCTAGGGAAGTGTTCCATGCCTTTCCTTAACGGAAATTGGAATCTAATATTCCCTTCCTTCATATCAGTGATTGAACCAATCGTTCTAAGGAAAGGTCTACCAAGAATAATTGGACATGAAGGATTGCAATCTATATCAAGAACAATAAAATCTACGGGCACATAATTCCTATTTGCAACAATAAGAACATCATTAATTCTTTCTATAGGTTTTTTAATAGTGGAATCCGCAAGGTGTAAGTTTAAAGAGCAATCATCAATTCGCGGAAACCTAACAAATCACACAAAGTTTTTGGAATCGTGGAAACACTAGCACCCAAACCACACAAAGCATAGCATTCATGATCTTTAATTTTAATTTTAATAGTAGGTTCCCATTCATCATAAAGTTTTCTAGGGATAGAAACTTCCAACTCAAGTTTTTCTTCATAAGATTGTATCAAAGCATCCACGATATGTTTGGTAAAAGCTTTATGTTGACTATAAGCATGTGGAGAATTTAGCACGGATTGCAACAAGGAAATACAATATATCAAAGAGAAATTATCATAATTAAATTCCTTGAAATCCAAAATAGTGGGTTCATTGCTATCTAAAGTTTTAACTTCTTCAATCCCACTTTTACAAATTTTAGCATCAAGATCTAAAAACTCCGAATTTTTGGAACGCCTTCTAGGTAAAGGTGGATCATATTCAGGCCCATCATTATCAATATTCATATTGCAAAACAAAGATTTAATAGAGGACACATTAATAACTTTTAGATCTTCATCTTTATTCTCATAAAAAATTTCCGGCTTAGAGGCCATCTTATTAACTAAGGTGGCCTGCTTATCCGAAACTTCAACTATTAAATTTTTTGTTCGAGATGAGCAATATGAGATTTCAAACCATAAATTATTTAGACATATCATCGAGCTCTTTATTCATATAACCCATAAAGCTTTTTTGTTCCTTAAGCTCGTTCCTAAAGAAATTATTATGCTCAAATTATAAAGTCATAAAACTCCTGACGTTGCTTTCGATCTCTTCTAACCTTTTAAGGTGAAGATGACCAAATCTAGGTGGAGCCATCGTGACAAGCAAGCAATCCAACACACGAGCAAACAAGAAGCGAGCGGAAAAAGGCGAACAGAAAAGAGAGGGCGAATAAAACGGCAAGGGTGAAGTGGGGGAGAGGAAAATGAGAGGCAAATGGCAAATAATGTAATGCGAGGGACAAGAGTTTGTGATGGGTACTTGGTATGTTGACTTTTCTGTAGACTCCCGGGCAACGGTGCCAGAAATCCTTCTTGCTACCTCTTGAGCACTGCGTTGGTTTTCCCCTTGAAGAGGAAAGGGTGATGCAGTAAAGTAGCGTAAGTATTTCCCTCAGTTTTTGAGAACCAAGGTATCAATCCAGTAGGAGACCACGCCCAAGTCCCTCGCACCTACACAAACAAATAAGAACCTTGCAACCAACGCGAAAAAGGGGTTGTCAAGCCCTTCACGGTCACTTACGAGAGTGAGATCTGATAGATATGATAAGATAATATTTTTGGTATTTTTATGATAAAGACTAAAAGTAAAGATTGCAAAGTAAATAAAGATAGAAATAGCTTGTTGACGGAAGATTAATATGATGGAAAATAGACCCGGGGGCCATAGGTTTCACTAGTGGCTTCTCTCAAGAGCATAAGTATTACGGTGGGTGAATAAATTACTGTCGAGCAATTGATATAATTGAGCATAGTTATGAAAATATCTAGGTATGATCATGTATATAGGCATCACGTCCGTGACAAGTAGACTGACTCCTGCCTGCATCTACTACTATTACTCAACACATCGACCGCTATCCAGCATGCATCTAGAGTATTAACTTCATAAGAACGGAGTAACGCTTTAAGCAAGATGACATGATATAGAGGGATAAACTCATGCAATATGATATAAACCCCATCTTGTTATCCTCGATGGCAACAAATATAATATGTGTCGTTTCCCTTTCTGTCACTCGGATCGAGCACCGCAAGGTTGAACCCAAAGCTAAGCACTTCTCCCATTGCAAGAAAGATCAATCTAGTAGGCCAAATCAAACTAATAATTCGAAGAGACTTGCAAAGATAACCAATCATACATAAAAGAATTAAGAGAAGATTCAAATATTGTTCATAGATAAACTTGATCATAAACCCACAATTCATCGGTCCCGACAAGCACACCGCAAAAGAAGATTACATCGAATAGATCTCCACGAGAATCGTGGAGAACTTTGTATTGAGATCCAAAGAGAGAGAAGAAGCCATCTAGCTAATAACTATGGACCCGAAGGTCTGAGGTAAACTACTCACACATCATCGGAGAGGCTATGGTGTTGATGTAGAAGCCCTCCGTGATCAATGCCCCCTCCGTCAGGACGCCGGAAAAGGCCCCAAGATGGGATCTCACGGGTACAGAAGGTTGCGGCGATGGAATTAGGTTTTCTTGGATGCTTCTGTTGGTTTGGAGGTACGTAGGTATATATAGGAGGAAGAAGTACGTCGATGGAGCAACGTGGACCCCACGAGGGTGGAGGGCGCGCCCAGGGGGGTAGGCGCGCCCCCTTCCTCGTGCTCTCCTCGTTCTTTACATGGACTCCAAGTCCTCTAGATCATGTTTGTTCCGAAAATCACATTCCCGAAGATTTCATTCCGTTTGGACTCCGTTTGATATTCTTTTTCTGCAAAACACTGAAATAGGCAAAAAAACAGTAATTTGGGTTGGGCCTCCGGTTAATAGGTTAGTCCCAAAAATAATATAAAAGTGTATAATAAAGCCCATTAAACATCCAAAACAGAATATAATATAGCATGGAACGATAAAAAATTATTGATACGTTGGAGACGTATTATGTCCCCGGCAGAACAGCTCCGCCAGAGCCCTAGATTGGTTCTGCGAAGGTTCCGCCTCGTGGCGGCGGAGTCTCGTCCCGAAAGCTTGCTTATGATTTTATTCGGATGAAAGACTTCATATAGCAGAAGATGGGCACCGGAGGGCCACCAGGGGGCCCACGAGGCAGGGGGCGCGCCTAGGGGGGTAGGGCGCGCCCCCCACCCTCGTGCCCAGGGTGTGGGTCCCCTCTGGTATTTTCTTCGCTCAGTATTTTTATTATTTCCAAAAATAACTTCCGTGGAGTTTCAGGACTTTTGGAGTTGTGCAGAATAGGTCTCTAATATTTGCTCCCTTTCCAGCCCAGAATTCCAGCTGCCGGCATTCTCCCTCTTTATGTAAACCTTGTAAAATAAGAGAGAATAGGCATAAGTATTGTGACATAATGTGTAATAACAGCCCATAATGCGATAAATATCAATATAAAAGCATGATGCAAAATGTATCAACTCCCCCAAGCTTAGACCTAGCTTGTCCTCAAGCGGAAGCCGATAACGATAAATATGTCCACATGTTTAGAGGTAGAGGTGTCGATAAAATAAAATACGGACATGAGGGCATCATGATCAATGTTATAACATCAACATATATATATATATATATTATCATATGATTTCTTATGCTCAATTAATAATCTATTCACAATGTCAAGTATGAATCAGAAACTTTATTGAGAACTAACAAACTATAGTCTCAGTCATTGAGGCAATTGCAATTTATCATAACATCAGAAAGAGTCTATGTAAGAGCTTTTCAGCAAGTTCACATACTCAACTATCATTTAGTCTTTCACAATTGCTAACACTCACGCGATACTTATGGTTACGGAATTTTAATCGGACACAGAGAAAGATAGGGGCTTATAGTTTCGCCTCCCAACCTTTTACCTCAAGGGTAATGTCAACAATAATAGTTCATGCTAACTTACATCCAATTGGATATATATATCACGATCTTTCCAACACACTGTGATTGCCAAAGGATAAAATGAAAAAGAGGAAAGGTGAAGATCACCATGACTCTTGCATAAGGGTAAGAGATAAAAGTAAAAGATAGGCCCTTCGCAGAGGGAAGCAGAGGTTGTCATGCACTTTCATGGTTGGATGCACAAAATCTTAATGCGAAAGAACGTCACTTTATATTGCCACTTGTGATGTGGACCTTTATTATGCAGTCCGTCGCTTTTATTCTTCCACATCACAAGATTGTATAAAGCTTATTTTCTCCCACACCAATAAGTCATACATATTTAGAGAGCAATTTTTATTGCTTGCACCGATGACAACTTACTTGAAGGATCTTACTCAATCCATAGGTAGATATGGTGGACTCTTATGGCAAAACTGGATTTAAGGGTATTTGGAAGCACAAGTAGTATCTCTACTTGGTGCAAAGAATTTGGCTAGCATGAGGGGGAAAGGCAAGCTCAACATGTTGGATGATCCATGACAATATACTTTATCTCAGATGTAAGGAAACATAACCGATTACGTTGTCTTCCTTGTCCAACATCAACTCTTTAGCATGTCATATTTTAATGAGTGCTCACAATCATAAAAGATGTCCAGGATAGTATATTTATATGTGAAACCTCTCTTTCTTTATTACTTCCTATTAATTGCAACGATGACCAAAGCTATGTTTGTCAACTCTCAACAACTTTAATCATCATACTCTTTCTATGTGAAGTCATTACTCTCCATAAGATCAATATGATCTCTTTATTTCTTTTTATTCTTTCTCTTTTCTTTTATTCCCTCAAGTCATAGCAAGATAATCAAGTCCTTGACTCAACACTAATATTTATTATATAGCTCACGGACTCGATTACATAGAGGAATCATAAAGCAAAACTCAAAACTAAATCATACTAAAAACTTTATACTACTAGATCAAGATATTACTAAAAGGATCGAACTAAGAAAAACGGTAAAGGTAGGAGTGTGATGGTGATACGATACCGGGGCACCTCCCCCAAGCTTGGCAGTTGCCAAGGGGAGTGCCCATACCCATATGATTATGTCTCCCTTGCTGGTGAAGAAGATGGTGGTGATGATGGGTAGTCGCACATCGAGCGTAAGAGATCCTCCAACTTGCGGATAATGCCCTCGAGTGCAACGATATGCTCCTTCAACAAAATATTTTCACGTGTGAGATACTTGTTTTGTATACGAGCTAACTCAATCATCTTGAAAGCTTCGATCTCAGTTGGGGTAAGAAGATTGTGATCAAGTTGAAGCATGTCTTCTGCTGCCGGAACTTGGTCCTCCGTGGCCTTCTTGATCCTTTCATCCTTGTTGATCTCCATGGGTTCTTCCCTCTTCAGCTCTATCTTCATTAGCCAAGCATCGTTGTCGCCATTATTGGAGGAGGGGGACGACATGATGCCTGGCCTTGACAACCGTGACAGAAAATAGCTCGAAACAAGAACAGAGGATAATTGCGTGGTATGGTGGTCAAAACCTTCGGGAGATTATATAATGAATTTTTACCGACCAAAATACGTATCGTGCAAGAAAACGGAGTCCGGAGAGCGCACGAGATACCCACGAGGCAGGGGGCGCGCCCAGGGGGGTAGGGCGCGCCCTCCACCCTCGTGGAGGCCTCGTTTTCTTCCCGGACTTCTTCTTATTTTTCTATTTTTGTAAATATTCCAAAACAGAGAAAAATTGCCATTAGAACTGTTTTGGAGCCGGTTTACTTACCATACCACATACCTATTCTTTTTCGGAGTCTGAAACGTTCTGGAAAGTATCCCTTATGTATTACTCCGGGGTTACGGTTTCAATAATATTAGTTTCAACATTTATAGGATTACCTGAGATATAATGTTTGATTCTTTGACCGTTCACCACCTTCGGATTTGTGCCCTCGAAGTTGTTGATTTTTATGGCGCCGGAACGATAGACCTCCTCGATAACGTAAGGTCCTTCCCATTTAGAGAGAAGTTTCCCTGCATAAAATCTTAAAAGAGAGTTGTATAATAATACATAATCACCTACATTAAAGTCACTCTTTTGTATTCTTTTGTCATGCCATCTTTTAACTTTTTCTTTAAACAGTTTGGCATTCTCATAGGCTTGGGTTCTCCATTCATCAAGTGAGCTAATGTCAAATAACCTCTTCTCACCGGCAAGTTTGAAATCATAGCTGAGCTCTTTAATGGCCCAATATGCCTTATGTTCTAGTTCGAGAGGTAAGTGACATGCTTTTCCATAAACCATTTTATATGGAGACATGCCCATAGGATTTTTATATGCAGTTATATATGCCCATAATGCATCATCAAGTTTCTTGGACCAATTATTTCTAGATCTATTAACAGTCTTTTGCAACATTAATTTGAGTTCTCTATTACTCAATTCTACTTGACCACTAGACTGTGGGTGATAATGAGATGCAATTCTATGATTAACATCATAGTTGGCAAGCATTTTACGAAAAGCACCATGAATAAAATGTGAACCACCATTAGTCATTAAATATCTAGGGACTCCAAACCTTGGAAAAATAACTTCTTTAAGCATCTTAATAGAAGTGTTATGATTAGCACTACTAGTTGGAATAGCTTCTACCCACTTAGTAACGTAATCAACAGCAACTAAAATATGTGTATACCCATTAGAGGAAGGAAACGGTCCCATGTAATCAAAGCCCCAAACATCGAATGGTTCAATAACGAGTGAATAATTCATAGGCATTTCTTGACGTCTACTAATATTACCAATTCTTTGACATTCATCACAAGATAAGACAAACTTACGAGCATCCTTGAAGAGAGTAGGGCAATAAAAACCGGATTGCAATACCTTATGCGCAGTTCTATCTCCAGCCTGGTGTCCTCCATAAGCTTCGGAGTGACACTTGCGTAGGATCTGTTCCTGTTGATGCTCAGGTAGACAACGTCTAATAACACCATCTACTCCTTCTTTATAAAGATGTGGGTCATCCCAAAAGTAATGTCTCAATTCTTTTGCTGGTATGTGAAACTAGGTGGTATAAATTTAGCAATAGTGTAATTAGCATAATCAGCATACCATGGAGCAGTACGAGAAGCATTTATGACATTTAATTGTTCATCAGGAAAGCTATCATCAATAGGTAGTGGGTCATCAAGAACATTATCTAACCTAGACAAGTTGTCTGCAACGGGGTTCTCAGCTCCCTTTCTATCAATAATATGCAAATCAAATTCTTGTAGCAAGAGAACCCATCTAATAAGTCTAGGTTTAGCATCTTTCTTTTCCATAAGATATTTAATAGTAGCATGGTCCGTGTGAATAGTTACTTTAGAATCAACAATATAAGGTCTGAACTTATCACAAGCAAATACAACTGCTAAGAATTCCTTTCAGTAGTAGCATAATTTCTATAAGCACTGTCTAGAGTTTTTACTAGCATATTGAATAACATTTAATTTCTTATCAACTCTTTTCCCTAGAACAACACCTACAACATAATCACTAGCATCACACATAATTTCAAAGGGTAAATTCCAATCAGGTGGCTGAACAATAGGTGCAGAAATCAATGCTTTCTTAAGTACTTCAAATGCTTCTACACAATCATCATCAAAGACAAATGGTATATCTTTTTGTAATAGATTAGTCAGAGGCCGAGAAATTTTTGAGAAGTCCTTAATGAACCTCCTATAAAAACCGGCATGACCAAGAAAACTTCTTATACCTTTGATGTCCTTGGGACATGGCATCTTTTCAATAGCATCAACTTTAGCTTTATCAACTTCAATACCTCTTTCAGAAATTTTATGCCCCAAGACAATACCTTCATTAACCATAAAGTGGCACTTTTCCCAATTCAAGACAAGATTAGTTTCTTCACATCTCTACAAAACTCGATCAAGGTTGCTCAAGCAATCATCAAAAGAGGATCCATAAACGGAGAAATCATCCATGAAAACCTCACAAATCTTTTCACAAAAATCAGAGAATATAGCCATCATGCATCTTTGAAAGGTAGCAGGTGCATTACATAAACCAAAAGGCATACGTCTATAAGCAAAAGTACCGAAAGGGAAAGTAAAAGTGGTCTTAGCTTGATCATCAGCTGACACAGGTTTTGAGAGAAACCAGAGTAACCATCTAGAAAGCAAAAATGTGTATGTTTGAATAATCTTTCTAGAATTTGATCAATAAAAGGTAAGGGGTAATGATCCTTTTTAGTAGCTTTATTTAATTTGCGGAAATCAATTACCATCCTATAACTTGTAATAATTCTTTGTGGAATCAATTCATCTTTATCATTAGGGACGACAGTAATACCTCCCTTCTTAGGAACACAATGGACAGGACTTAGCCACTGGCTATCAGCAACGGGATAAATTATACCTGCCTCAAGGAGCTTTAATATTTCCTTTCTTACTACTTCTTTCATCTTAGGATTCAGCCATCATTGGTGATCAATAACTGGTTTGGCATCTTTCTCCAAATTTATTTTGTGTTGACATAGAGTGGGACTAATGCCCTTAAGATCATCAAGAGTATATCCAATAGAAGCACGGTGCTTCTTCAGAGTTTTCAATATTTTTTCTTCCTCCTTCTCTGAAAGGTTAGCACTAATAATAACAGGATATATCTTCTTTTCATCAAGATAAGCATATTTAAGAGTATCAGGCAAAGGTTTAAGCTCAAACACGGGATCACCCTTGGGTGGAGGAGGATCCCCTAGGATTTCAACAGGCAAGTTGTGTTTCAGAATAGGTCCCTGTTTAAAGAATACTTCATCTATTTCCCTTCTTTCATTCATAAACATATCATTTTTCATGGTCTAGCAAATATTGTTCTAAAGGATCATTAGGAGGCACAGCAATAGAAGCAAGACCAATAATTTCATCCTTACTAGGCAATTCCTCTTCACGGTGTTGTCTACGAAATTTAGAAAAGTTAAACTCATGAGACATATCACCCAAACCAATAGTAACAACATCCTTTTTGTAGTCTATCTTAGCATTAACAGTGTTCACGAAGGGTCTACCAAATATAATGGGACAAAAGCTATCTTTTGGGGAACCAAGAACAAGAAAATCAGTAGGATATTTAGTTTTCTCACACAAGACTTCAACATCTCTAACAATCCCAATTGGTGAAATAGTATCTCTATTGGCAAGCTTAATTGTGACATCAATTTCTTCTAACTCAGCAGGTGCAATATCATGCATAATTTCTTTGTATAAGTCAATAGGTATTGCACTAGCACTAGCACCCATATCACACAAGCCATGATAACAATGATCTCCTATTTTAACAAAAATAACAGGGATGCCTATAACAGGTCTAGGTTTATCTTTAGCACCAGGCTTAGCAATTCTAGCAGTTTCATTGCAGAAGTAAATAACATGCCCATCAATATTATCAGCCAAGAGATCTTTAACAATAACAATATTAGGTTCAACTTTAACTTGTTTAGGGGGTGTATAAGTTCTACTATTACTTTTGTTAACAACAGTTGAAGCTTTAGCATGATCCTTTATCCAAACAGGAAAAGGTGGTTTCTCAACATAAGCAGTAGGAACAATAGGATCATTATAAGTGATAGTATTTTCTTCAACTTTAATAGGTGCAACTACTTTTACTACAACGGGAGGATTATATTTAAACCACTTCTCCTTGGGGAGATCAACGTGAGTAGCAAAAGATTCACAGAAAGAAGCTACTATCTCAGAGTCAAGTCCATATTCAGTGCTAAATTTACGGAAAACATCGGTATCCACAAAAGATTTAACACAATCAAACTTAGGTGCTATACCTGACTCTTTATCTTCGTTGAGAACCCAACCTTCAGAGTTGCATTTAATTCTTTCCAATAGATCCCATTTGAATTCAATAGTCTTCATCATAAAGGAACCAGTACAAGAAGTATCGAGCATGGAGCGATTGTTGTCAGAAAGCCAAGCATAAATTTTTTGAATAATCATTTCTCTTGAGAGCTCATGATTGGGGCATGAATATAACATTGACTTAAGCCTCCCCCAAGCTTGAGCGATGCTTTCTCCTTCGTGAGGCCAAAAATTATATATATAATTGCGATCACGATGAACAAGATACATAGGATAAAACTTCTGATGAAATTCCAATTTCAATCGCATGTAGTCCCATGATCCCATATCATCACATAGCCTATACCATGTCAATGCATCTCCCTTCAAAGATAAAGGGAAGACCTTCTTCTTGATAACATCATCGGGCATACCTGCAAGCTTAAATAATCCACAAACTTCATCCACATAGATTAGGTGTAAATCGGGATGCAATGGTCCATCTCCTGCAAAAGGATTAGCTAGCAGTTTCTCTATCATACCCAAAGGAATTTCATAGTAAACATTTTCATTTTTAGTAGGTTCAATAGGTTGAGGAGCAACTCTTTGCTCTAATGGTCGGGGTGAAGATACCCCGAACAAGCCCCTCAGAGGATTACTTTCCATAGTAACAAGTGACAGTAAATTTCAGCACACTATATAAAATTTTCCTTACCAAATTCCACCTACCAAAGGCGCTTCAGTCCTCGGCAACGGCGCCAGAAAAGAGTCTTGATGATCCACAAGTGTAGGAGATCTATCTAGTCCTTTCGATAAGTAAGAGTGTCGAACCCAACGAGGAGCAGAAGGAAATGATAAGCGGTTTTCAGTAAGGTATTCTCTGCAAGCACTGAAATTATAGGTAACAAATAGTTTTGTGATAAGATAATTTGTAACGGGTAACAAGTAAAAAAGTAAATAAAGTGCAGCAAGATGGCCCAATCCTTTTTGTAGCAAAGGACAAGCCTGGACAAACTCTTATATAGAGAAAAGCGCTCCCGAGGACACATGGGAATTATCGTCAAGCTAGTTTTCATCACGCTCATATGATTCGCGTTCGGTACTTTGATAATTTGATATGTGGGTGGACCAGTGCTTGGGTGCTGTCCTTACTTGGACAAGCAACCCACTTATGATTAACACCTATTGCAAGCATCCGCAACTACAAAAGAAGTATTAAGGTAAACCTAACCATATCATGAAACATATGGATCCAAATCAGCCCCTTACGAAGCAACGCGTAAACTAGGGTTTAAGCTTCTGTCACTCTAGCAACCCATCATCTACTTATTACTTCCCAATGCCTTCCTCTAGGCCCAAATAATGGTGAAGTGTCATGTAGTCGACGTTCACATGACACCACTAGAGGAAAGACAACATACATCTCATCAAAATATCGAAGGAATACCAAATTCACATGACTACTAATAGCAAGACTTCTCCCATGTCCTCAGGAACAAACGTAACTACTCACAAAGCATATTCATGTTCATAATAAGAGGAGTATTAATATGCATATACGATCTGAACATATGATCTTCCACCAAATAAACCAACTAGCATCAACTACAAGGAGTAATCAACACTACTAGCAACCTACAAGTACCAATCTCAGACTTAGAGACAAGAATTGGATACAAGAGATGAGCTAGGGTTTGAGAGGAGATGGTGCTGGTGAAGATGTTGATGGAGATTGGCCCCATCCCGATGAGAGGAGCGTTGGTGATGACGATGATTTCCCCCTCCCGGAGGGAAGTGTCCCTGGCAGAACAGCTCCGCCAGAGCGCTAGATTGGTTCCGCCAAGGTTCCGCCTTGTGGCGGCGGAGTCTCGTCGCGAAAGCTTGCTTATCATTTTTCTTCGGACGAAAGACTTCATATAGCAGAAGATGGGCACCGGAGGGCCACCAGGGGGCCCACGAGGTAGGGGCGCGCCCCCACCCTCGTGCCTAGGGTGTGGGTCCCCTCTGGTATTTTCTTCACTCAGTATTTTTTATTATTTCCAAAAATAACTTACGTGGAGTTTCAGGACTTTTGGAGTTGTGCAGAATAGGTCTCTAATATTTGCTCCCTTTCCAGCCCAGAATTCCAGCTACCGGCATTCTCCCTCTTTATGTAAACCTTGTAAAATAAGAGAGAATAGGCATAAGTATTGTGACATAATGTGTAATAACAGCCCATAATGCGATAAATATCAATATAAAATCATGATGCAAAATGGACGTATCAGAAACCTGCATGCAATGGGACCCTTCCGTTATGGGCAACGCCCTTGTTTCTGTCTCGAGCCCACTCGACAGTCCATGCGGCCGCGGTAGTGGCGGCAAGGTGGCCTACCCGTTGCTAGCAGCGCTCTTGTCATGTTTCGAGTCCGCTCGACAGTTCAAGCGACCGCTCTGGCGGCGGCAAGGTGGCTTGCCCGGCAGCAAGCGCCCTTCCGGCAAGGTGCTAAGGATCCATTCTTAAAGCACCACGACATGGGTTTACGCGCCAGCAGCCTTATCTCAATAAGCGTAGGGTACGAACATACAAGGGGAGGTCAAACGGGAAGATAGCATGCATGATATTTAAAGTGCTGCAGAGTTATATTACATCAATTGTTGCTGCGGTTCTAACTAAAGATAAAAATTGTCTTGGTCATGAACCTGCAGCGGCAGTGAGAGACGGGGTGCCTAATCCCGGTGCTCGCCCTCTATCCTCTGAATCCCATCGATGCGGCTGATGATGGGCTCGATACGCTTCTTGAGCACCGCGAGGTCCGCGTCCTCCGGCAAGTGATACGTCCATTTTGCATCAAGCTTTTATATCGATATTTATCGCATTATGGGCTGTTATTACACATTATGTAAAAATACTTATGCCTATTCTCTCTTATTTTATAAGGTTTACATGAAGAGGGAGAATGCCGACAGCTGGAATTCTAGGCTGGAAAAGGAGCAAATATTAGAGACCTATTCTGCACAGCTCCAAAAGTCCCGAAACTTCACGGAAGTCATTTTTGGAATTAATAATAAAATACTGGATGAAGAAAATACCAGAGGGGGGCCACACCCTGGCCACGAGGGTGGGAGGCGCGCCCTACCCACCTGGACGCACCCCGCTGCCTCGTGGGCCCCCTGGTGGACCTCCGCTGCCCATCTTTTGCTATATGAAGTCTTTCGTCCGAGAAAAAATCATAAGCAAGATTTCGGGAAGAAACTCCGCCGCCACGAGGCGGAACCTTGGCGGAACCAATCTAGGGCTCCGGCAGAGCTGTTCTGCCGGGAAAACTTCCCTCCGAGAGGGGGAAATCATCACCATCGTCATCACCAATGCTCCTCTCATCTGGAGGGGGCCAATCTCCATCAACATCTTCACCAGCACTATCTCATCTCAAACCCTAGTTCATATCTTGTATCCAATCTTTGTCCCAAAGCCTCAGATTGGTACCTCTGGGTTGCTAGTAGTGTTGATTACTCCTTGTAGTTTATGCTAGTTGGTTTATTTGGTGGAAGATCATATGTTCAGATACATTATGCATATTAATACCCCTCTGATTATGAACATGAATATGATTTGTGAGTAGTTACGTTTGTTCCTGAGGACATGGGAGAAGTCTTGCTAATAGTAGTCATGTGAATTTGGTATTCGTTCGATATTTTGATGAGATGTATGTTGTCTCTCCTCTAGTGGTGTTAAGTGAACATCGACTACATGACACTTCACCATTGTTTGGGCCTAGAGGAAGGCATTTGGAAGTAATAAGTAGATGATGGGTTGCTAGAGTGACAGAAGCTTAAACCCTAGTTTATGCGTTGCTTCGTAAGGGGCTCATTTGGATCCATATGTTTCATGCTATGGTTAGGTTTACCTTAATACTTCTTTTGTAGTTGCGGATGCTTGTAATAGGAGTTAATCATAAGTGGGATGCTTGTCCAAGTAAGGGCAGCACCCAAGCACCGGTCCACCCATGTATCAAATTATCAAAGTACCGAACGCGAATCATATGAACGTGATGAAAACTAGCTTGGCGATAATTCCCATGTGTCCTCGGGAGCGCTTTTCTCCATATAAGAGTTTGTCCAGGCTTGTCCTTTGCTACAAAAAGTATTGGGCCATCTTGCTGCACTTTATTTACACTTGTTACTTGTTACCCGTTATAACTTACCTTATCACAAAACTATCTATTACCTATAATTTCAGTGCTTGCAGAGAATACCTTGCTGAAAACCGCTTATCATTTCCTTCTGCTCCTCGTTGGGTTTGACACTCTTACTTATTGAAAGGACTACGATAGTTCCCCTATACGTGTGGGTCATCAAGACTCTTTTCTGGCGCCGTTTCCGGGGAGTGAAGCGCCTTTGGTAGGTGGAATTTGGTAAGGAAAAATTTATATAGCATGCTGAAATTTACTATCACTTGTTACTATGGAAAGTAATCCTCTGAGGGGCTTGTTCGGGGTATCTTCACCCCGACCGGTAGAGCAAAGAGTTGCTCCTCAACCTACTGAACCTACTGAAAATGTTTACTTTGAAATTCCTTCGGGTATGATAGAGAAACTGCTAGCTACTCCTTTTGCAGGAGACGGAACATTGCATCCCAATTTACACTTAATCTATGTGGACGAAGTTTGTGGATTATTTAAGCTTGCAGGTATGCCCGATGATGTTATCAGGAAGAAGGTCTTCCCTTTATCTTTGAAGGGAGATGCATTGACATGGTATAGGCTATGTGATGATATGGGATCATGGGATTACAAGCAATTGAAATTGGAATTTCATCAGAAGTTTTATCCTATGCATCTTGTTCATCGTGATCGTAATTATATATATATAATTTTTGGCCTCGCGAAGGAGAAAGCATCGCTCAAGCTTGGGGGAGGCTTAAGTCAATGTTATATTTATGCCCCAATCAGCTCTCAAGATAAATTATTATTCAAAACTTTTATGCTCGGCTTTCTGACAATAATCGCTCCATGCTCGATACTTCTTGTACTGGCTCTTTTATGATGAAGACTATTGAATTCAAATGGGATTTATTGGAAAGAATTAAACGCAACTCTGAAGATTGGGATCTCGGCGAAGGTAAGGAGTCGGGTATAACACCTAAGTTTGATTGTGTTAAATCTTTTATGGATACCGATGTTTTCCGTAAATTTAGCACTAAATATGGACTTGACTCTGAGATAGTAGCTTATTTTTGTGAATCTTTTGCTGCTTATGTTGATCTCCCTAAGGAGAAGTGGTTTAAATATCATCCTCCCATAGAAGTAAAAGTAGCTGAGCCTATTAAAGTTGAAGAAAAGACTATCACTTATAATGATCCTATTGTTCCTACTGCTTATGTTGAGAAACCACCTCTCCCTGTTAGGATAAAGGATCATGCTAAAGCTTCAACTGTGGTTCGTAAAAGCAATATTAGAACCTATACACCTCCTGAGCAAGTTAAAGTTGAACCTAATATTGCTATTGTTAAAGATCTCTTGGCTGATAATATTGATGGGCATGTAATTTACTTTGGTGATGAGACTGCTAGAATTGCTAAACCTAGTGCTAAAGATAGACATAGACCTGTGGTAGGCATGCCTTTTATTTCTATTAAAATAGGAGATCATTGTTATCATGGCTTGTGTGATATGGGTGCTAGTGCTAGTGCAATACCTATTTCTTTATATCAAGAAATTATGCATGATATTGCACCCGCTGAGTTAGAAGAAATTGATGTCACCATTAAGCTTGCCAATAGAGATACTATTTCACCGATTGGGATTGTTAGAGATGTTGAAGTCTTGTGTGGGAAGGTTAAATATCCTGCTGATTTTCTTGTTCTTGGTTCCCCACAAGATAGTTTTTGTCCCATTATATTTGGTAGACCCTTCTTGAATACTGTCAATGCTAGGATAGACTGTGAAAGGAATGTTGTTACTATTGGTTTGGATGATATGTCTCAGGAGTTTAATTTTTCTAAATTTTGTAGACAACCCCATGATGAGGAATTGCCTAGTAAGGATGAAATTATTGGTCTTGCTTCTATTGATGTGCCTCCTAATGATCCTTTAGAACAATATTTGCTAGACCATGAAAATGATATGTTTATGAATGAAAGAAGGGAAATAGATGAAGTATTCTTTAAACAGGGACCTATTCTGAAACACAACTTGCCTGTTGAAATCCTAGGGGGTCCTCCTCCACCCATGGGTGATCCCATGTTTGAGCTTAAACCATTGCCTGATACTCTTAAATATGCTTATCTTGATGATAATAAGATATATCCCATTATTATTAGTGCTAACCTTTCAGAGAAGGAGGAAGAAAAATTATTGAAAACTCTGAAGAAGCACCGTGCTGCTATTGGATATACTCTTGATGATCTTAAGGGCATTAGTCCCACTCTATGTCAACACAAAATAAATTTGGAGAAAGACGCCAAACCAGTTATTAATCTATCCCGTTGCTGATAGTCAGTGGGTAAGTCCTGTTCATTGTGTCCCTGAGAAGGAAGGTATTACTGTCGTTCCTAATGATAAAGATGAATTGATCCCGCAAAGTTTTTTCACAGGTTATAGGATGGTAATTGATTTCCGTAAATTAAATAAAGCTACTAAAAAGATCATTACCCCTTGCCATTCATTGATTAAATGCTAGAAAGATTATCCAAACACACACATTTTTGCTTTCTAGATGGTTACTCTGGTTTCTCTCAAATACTTGTGTCAGCTGATGATTAAGCAAAGACCACTTTTAGTTGCCCTTTTGGTACATTTGCTTATAGACGTATGACTTTTCGTTTATGTAATGCACCTGCTACCTTTCAAAGATGCATGATGGCTATATTCTCTGATTTTTGTGAAAAAAATTGTGAGGTTTTCATGGATGATTTCTCCGTTTATGGATCCTCTTTTGATGATTGCTTGAGCAACCTTGATCGAGTTTTGCAGAGATGTGAAGATACTAACCTTGTCTTGAACTGGGAGAAATGCCACTTTGTGGCTAACGAAGGAATTGTCTTGGGGCATAAAATTTCTGAAAGAGGTATTGAAGTTGATAAAGCTAAAGTTGATGCTATTGAAAAGATGCCGTGTCCGAAGGACATCAAAGGTATAAGAAGTTTCCTTGGTCACGCCGGGTTTTATAGGAGGTTCATTAAGGACTTCTCAAAAATTTCTCGGCCTCTGACTAATCTATTACAAAAAGATATACCTTTTGTCTTTGATGATGATTGTGTAGAAGCATTTGAAATACTTAAGAAAGCATTGATTTTTGCACCTATTGTTCAGCCACCTAATTGGAATTTACCCTTTGAAATTATGTGTGATGCTAGTGATTATGCTGTAGGTGCTGTTCTAGGACAAAGAGTTGATAAGAAATTAAATGTTATTCAATATGCTAGTAAAACTCTAGACAGTGCTTAGAGAAATTATGCTACTACTGAAAATTTCAGACCTTATATTGTTGATTCTAAAGTAACTATTCACATTGATCATGCTGCTATTAAATATCTTATGGAAAAGAAAGATGCTAAACCTAGACTTATTAGATGGGTTCTCTTGCTACAAGAATTTGATTTGCATATTATTGATAGAAAGGGAGCTGAGAACCCCGTTGCAGACAACTTGTCTAGGTTAGAGAATGTTCTTGATGACCCACTACCTATTGATGATAGCTTTCCTGATGAACAATTAAATGTCATAAATGCTTCTCGTACTGCTCCATGGTATGCTGATTATGCTAATTACACTGTTGCTAAATTTATACCACCTAGTTTCACATACCAGCAAAAGAAAAGGTTTTTCTATGATTTGAGACATTACTTTTGGGATGACCCACATCTTTATAAAGAAGCAGTAGATGGTGTTATTAGACGTTGTGTACCTGAGCATGAACAGGAACAGATCCTACGCAAGTGTCACTCCGAAGCTTATGGAGGACACCACGCTGGAGATAGAACTGCGCATAAGGTATTGCAATCCGGTTTTTATTGGCCTACTCTCTTCAAGCATGCTCGTAAGTTTGTCTTATCTTGTGATGAATGTCAAAGAATTGGTAATATTAGTAGACGTCAAGAAATGCCTATGAATTATTCACTCGTTATTGAACCATTCGATGTTTGGGGCTTTGATTACATGGGACCTTTTCCTTCCTCTAATGGGTATACACATATTTTAGTTGTTGTTGATTACGTTACTAAGTGGGTAGAAGCTATTCCAACTAGTAGTGCTAATCATAACACTTCTATTAAGATGCTTAAAGAAGTTATTTTTCCAAGGTTTGGAGTCCCTAGATATTTAATGACTAATGGTGGTTCACATTTTATTCATGGTGCTTTTCGTAAAATGCTTGCCAACTATGATGTTAATCATAGAATTGCATCTCCTTATCACCCACAGTCTAGTGGTCAAGTAGAATTGAGTAACAGAGAGCTTAAATTAATTTTGCAAAAGACTATTAATAGATCTAGAAAGAATTGGTCCAAGAAACTTGATGATGCATTATGGGCCTATAGAACTGCATATAAAAATCCTATGGGTATATCTCCGTATAAAATGGTTTATGGAAAAGCATGTCACTTACCTCTCGAACTAGAACATAAGGCATATTGGGCCATTAAAGAGCTCAACTATGATTTCAAATTTGCCGGTGAGAAGAGGCTATTTGACATAAGCTCACTTGATGAATGGAGAACCCAAGCCTAATGTAGGTGATTATGTGTTGCTATTCAACTCTCGTTTATGATTTTTTTGTAGGGAAACTTCTCTCTAAATGGGAAGGTCCTTACGTTATCGAGGAGGTCTATCATTCAGATGCCATAAAAATCAACAACTTTGAAGGCACAAATCCGAAGGTGGTGAACGGTCAAAGAATCAAACATTATATCTCAGGTAATCCTATAAAATGTTGAAACTAATGTTATTGAAACCGTAACCCCGGAGGAATACATAAGAGACACTTTCCAGAACGTTTCAGACTCCGAAAAGGAATAGGTACGTGGTACGGTAAGTAAACCGCCTCCAAAACAGTTCTACTGGCAATTTTTCTCCGTTTTGGAATATATAGAAAATTAGGAAAATAAGAAACAGCCTGGGAAGGACACGAGGCCTCCACGAGGGTGGAGGGCGCGCCCCCTACCTCGTGGGCACCTCGTGTGCTCTCTGGACTCCATTTTCTTGCACAATACTTCTTTCGGTCGGTAAAAATTCATTATATAATCTCCCGAAGGTTTTGACCACCGTACCACGCAATTATCCTCTGTTCTTGTTTCGAGCTATTTTCTGTCAGGGTTGTCAAGGCCAGGTATCATGTCGTCCCCCTCCTCCAACAATGGTGACAACGATGCTTGGCTAATGAAGATAGAGCTGAAGAGGGAAGAACCCATGGAGATCAACAAGGATGAAGGGATCAAGAAGGCCACGGAGGACCAAGTTCCGGCAACGGAAGACATCCTTCAACTTGTTCACAATCTTCTTACCCCAACCGAGATCGAAGCTTTCAAGATGATTGAGTTAGCTCGTATACAAAACAAGTATCTCACACGTGAAAATATTTTGTTGAAGGAGCATATTGTCACACTTAAGGGCATTATCCGCAAGTTGGAGGATCTCTTACGCTCGATGTGCGACTACCCATCATCACCACCATCTTCTTCACCAGCAAGGGAGACATAATCATATGGGTATGGGCACTCCCCTTGGAAGCTGCCAAGCTTGGGGGAGGTGCCCCGGTATCGTATCACCATCACACTCCTATCTTCACCGTTTTTCTTAGTTCGATCCTTTTAGTGATATCTTGATCTAGTAGAATAAAGTTTTAGTATGATTTAGCTTTGAGTTTTGCTTTATGATCCCTTTATGTAATCGAGTCCGTGAGCTATACATAATAAAGATTAGTGTTGAGTCAAGGGCTTGATTATTTTTCCATGATCTTGAGGGAATAAAAGAAAAGAGAAAGAATAAAAAGAAATAAAGAGATCATATTGACCTTATGGAGAGTAATGACTTCACATAGAAAGAGTATGATGATTAAAAGTTGTTGAGAGTTGACAAACATAGCTTTGGTCATCGTTGCAATTAATAGGAAGTAATAAAGAAAGAGAGGTTTCACATATAAATATACTATCGTGAACATCTTTTATGATTGTGAGCACTCATTAAAGTATGACATGCTAAAGAGTTGATGTTGGACAAGGAAGACAACGTAATGGGTTATGTTTTCTTATATCTGAAATAAACTATATTGTCATGGATCATCCAACGTGTTGAGCTTGCCTTTCTCCCTCATGCTAGCCAATTATTTGCACCAAGTAGAGATACTACTTGTGCTTCCAAATACCCTTAAACCTAGTTTTGCCATAAGAGTCCACCATATCTACCTATGGATTGAGTAAGATCCTTCAAGTAAGTTGTCATCGGTGCAAGCAATAAAAATTGCTCTCTAAATATGTAAGATTTATTAGTGTGGAGAAAATAAGCTTTATACGATCTTGTGATGTGGAAGAAATAAAAGCGACGGACTGCATAATAAAGGTCCATATCACATGTGGCAATATAAAGTGACATTCTTTTGCATTAAGATTTCGTGCATCCAACCATGAAAGTGCATGACAACCTCTGCTTCCCTCTGCGAAGGGCCTATCTTTTACTTTTATCTCATACCCCTATGCAAGAGTCATGGTGATCTTCACCTTTACTTTTTACATTTTATCCTTTGGCAAGCACCTTGTGTTGGAAAGATCATGATATATATATATATATATATCCAACTGGATGTAAGTTAGCATGAATTATTATTGTTGACATTACCCTTGAGGTAAAAGGTTGGGAGGCGAAACTATAAGCCCCTATCTTTCTCTGTGTCTGATTAAAACTTCGTAACCACAAATATTGTGTGAGTGTTAGCAATTGTGAAAGACTAAATGATAGTTGAGTATGTGGACTTGCTGAAAAGCTCTTACATAGACTCTTTCTAATGTTATGATAAATTGCAATTTCTTCAATGACTGAGATTATAGTTTGCTGGTTCTCAATGAAGTTTCCGATTCATACTTGACATGGTGAATAGATTATTACTTGAGCATAAGAAATCATATGACAATATCCATATATGTTGTTGTTATAAGAATAATCATGATGCCCTCATGTCCGTATTTTATTTTATTGACACCTCTATCTCTAAACATGTGGACATGTTTATCGTTATCGGCTTCCGCTTGAGGACAAGCGAGGTCTAAGCTTGGGGGAGTTGATACATCCATTTTGCATCATGCTTTTATATCGATATTTATCGCATTATGGGTTGTTATTACACATTATGTCACAGTACTTATGCCTATTCTCTCTTATTTTATAAGGTTTACATGAAGAGGGAGAATGCCGGCAGCTGGAATTCTGGGCTGGAAAAGGAGCAAATATTAGAGACCTATTCTGCATAGCTCCAAAAGTCCTGAAACTTCACGGAAGTCATTTTTGGAATTAATAAAAAATACTGGATGAAGAAAATACCAGAGGGGGGCCACACCCTGGCCACGAGGGTGGGAGGCGCGCCCTACCCCCCTGGGCGCGCCCCCTGCCTCGTGGGCCCCCTGGTGCCCCTCCAGTGCCCATCTTCTGCTATATGAAGTCTTTCGTCCGAGAAAAAATCATAAGCAAGATTTCAGGAAGAAACTCCGCCGCCACGAGGCGGAACCTTGGCGGAACCAATCTAGGGCTCCGGCAGAGCTGTTCTGCCGGGAAAACTTCCCTCCGGGAGGGGGAAATCATCGCCATCGTCATCACCAACGCTCCTCTCATTGGGAGGTGTGACACCCAAAATTTTATTTGGCTTTGTCAAACCTTTATTTGATTTGAGGGGTGTTATTAAAATTTTCTTCTAAAGAACTCTTCCTCTCAAAAACTCTCGTTTATGAAAAATGTTTTGTTTGGATTCACCCAAGACTTGATTTTGGTCATGGAGGTTTTTTCATCTCATGTTGGCTCAAATGTTTTTCATTTGGAAAAAAATATTTTTGAAAATCTTTTAAATAGCCCTATGGCATTTGGAGTGATCTTTTCCCCTTTCAAAAATTCTTCTTGCCATGACCCAATTGGAAATCCCCTCTCAAAAGCCTTTCCCCATCTTTGGATCATGATATACTTCAAATCCAGCAAGTGGAACCTCCCCATAATTTTTCTTCCATTTAATTCCTATCAAAAATATTTTCTGCCCTCTATTCTAGCTCTTGGGGATTTACAAAGGAGCTACCCTTTCTGCTTTGAGTTTTGCCTCCAAACCAATTTCCCTAGCTAGTCCTTTGAGCCCTCAACCAAGATCCATGAAGATCCACTGGTCGCCAGTTCAAATATTTCAAATTGTGCTTGCTGCAAGTTTGGACCAGATTTGCCAAATTTGATGAAATTCATTTGAACTCTCCTCCTAAAAATCTGAGAAAATTCAGGCAGTCTCTGGGTGCATTGAGAGGTCACCTCACCAAGTCCCAGCTCCAGAAAAAAATTCTTCATGCCAAATCATTTCGTCGAACACCTGCAGAGCATTGTCACTATCAATGTTCAGAAATTCAGAGATACAGTTTCAGGAACTGCTGTCGTTTTCTTCAGAGCCCGATGTCGATCTCGCCAGTACCGCGGTGGCGCCTTGCTCCCTGTCCCCTCCTTCTTATCCCTGCGCCGCACGAGCTCCTGGAGTCTTGCGGGCGTCGGCGACGAGCAGGAGGAGGTGCGCCACCCGTGAGCGACAGCAGCAGCGGCTTTGCGGCTGCCAGAGAGAGGCGCAGCGTGGACGGCGCCGTCCAGCGCCGCCCAAGCCACCGGAGACCGCCGCGTGGCCAACCACTCCCCCGTGCACGCTGCCATCCTTCGTCGTGAACTGCTAGGCGCGGAGCGCGCTCTCTGCCGCCGCCGTGCCCGTACGGCCGCCCCATCAAGGATCGGCACATTACGCCTTGCCCGGCCAAGGTTTAGCGGTGGAACGGCACCAGTGATCTTCCCTGATGGTGCCTAGCCCCCTAAACCCCTTGCCCAACCTCTGCCTCGCCGTAATCGCTTGCCGGAGAAATCCCGTTCACGGCCACCCCCTCGGATCGCCTATAAATAGAGGCCCCGAGCTCGAACTCGAACCCACACCACCTCTGCACTCCACCAATACCACGCCAAGCCACTGGAAGAGCCCCGAGGGAGCCTTCTTCCCCAACTCCGGCCGCCTCGACCCGCCACGGGACCCAGCTCGATTCGCTCCCGTGCGTGCACCCCTACCCCTCAGCTCTTGCCAGTAGCTTTCTAGTGCATCCACTCTGCTGACCCGCGCTTCAATTTGGAGTTTGCAGCACCCACCGGAGTTCTCCACCATCACCCGAACCATCGTCCGCCGGAGAAAGTGTCGCCGTCGACGCGGTGCTCTCCGTCGACCAAGTCCACCACCCACCGACGCGGAAGAACACACTGAACCTCTTGGTACCCTCCGATCTCCCTGCCTCACCGTGGTTCAACGTCGGCGACCACCGCAGCCTTCGGGCGCCGGTGAGCTCCGTTGGAGTTTTTAAACCTGACGTGTGGACCCCCCCCCTGTCAGCCTCTCTTCTTTCTCCCCCTCGAACCGTTTTCTGTTGGCGCCTTCGGGCAAATGTGTTTTCTCTTTGGGCTGGCACATTTCTTTCCGAACCGTTTTCTGTTTTCTCAGTTAAGTCCCTGGATCTTTTCTGTTTCATCACAGCTTAGTCCCTGGACTAAAACCCTTATATCTTTTTAATAAAAGATGATTTTTGATTGATTCTTTTTCTGTCAGCCTTATAATTCTGTCTAGTTTTTTTATAGTATTTATTTGGAATATTTTTGGAACAATTTTTTTTGCACGCGATGATTTTCACGTTAGTGTACGGTTTCGCTATACCGTAGGTTCCGGAGGAGGTGACGGAGCCGCGAACTTCGCCGAGCTAGACTCCGACTTCTCCGAACCAGGCAAGCATGTTTGAACTTTTGATATGATAGGTGTTTTGCATGTTTGCTTGAATGGTTTGTGCATGGCATATGAGCATCGGTGAGTATCTCGTTGCATGCAAGGCAACTATCCGTGTGTTCCGAAGTTACCGTGATCTTTGATGAGAGATGACCTGATCATGTGGTGACATGAAAGGTAGTGAGCTGGTATTGTTTTAGCATGCCAGCCTTACGTCATCCATTAAACTCCGACATTAACGTGGACTGAGTCACGTTACCGTTCTTCCCCTTTCGTGCTGCCACATGTTTTCTGCAAAGAATACGGTTTAGTAAGTTGGTAACCTCTTTCCGTGTACACACCAAATAGAGGGGCCGGGATGAGGGTTCCATGGCCCTGGATTAAAGCCAGTCATCCGGTCAGGGGGCATGGGTGTTTCCGGTTGGGACCGAGAGGGGGGCACCCCTTAGAACGCGAGGTTGTAGCCTCCCCGTCTCAAGGTTTTTCTTGAACGTTGCCGAGGGTGATTCCTGGCATCGGAATGTTGAATGGGTGTGTACTGGTTAGATGTGTTTCTTCCAAAACACCGTAAATGGAACTAGTCCCCGTGACTACTTAAATCCGTTGGCTGTGGTTATAGTACAAACTCTGCAGAGTCAAATCTTTCCGAGTCATCGTGTCCATGATCAAGGACCATGGCCAGTATATCCATATCTATGTCAGTCCTCGTGGTAAATCCCCGGTGAACAAGCTTAAGTGGTATACCCGTTTGAATGTTATTCCTGTGGATGGACTAACCTTTATTTTATCTCGTACTTGAATATTCCCGTGAAATGAATTAAATTCATGAGCTACTGAATTATTAAGTTGTGAAATATAAGCCCTTTATGTGATGTCGCTCAGACGTCCGACTGTGGCACTCTTGTTATTTACTTTTGATATAAGCCCTTTATGTGATGTCGCTCAGACGTCCGACTATGGCACTCTTGTCATTTACTTCCAATATAAGCCCTTTATGTGATGTCATTCAGACGTCCGACTGTGGCATGTCCGTTATTTACTTTTGATATAAGCCCTTTATGTGATGTCGCTCAGACGTCCCACTGTGGCACTCTTGTCATCTACTTTCAATATAAGCCCTTTATGTGATGTCGCTTCAGACGTCTGACTGTGGCACGCACTGTCATTTTTTTTCCATTATAAGCCCTTTATGTGGTGTCGCCTTGACGCCCGACTGCGGCATTGTTATTTCAATTGTATCCTTTCGAGGAGTCATTCAGACACTCGATCGGCCTTCAGTATTACTTTGGGATTTCGGGAGGACTACCGCCCGACTTCCCTTTTATTTCCCATGCATTACCATCTTGTTGTTTGAGTGCGCTCTATTATTCTGTTCATATGCATCATGTTTACATTTATTATATCTTATGTCCGAACTGTCTTGCGAGTACTTTCATAGTACTCACCTGGCTTGTTGTTTTAGCCAGATGTTGACGAAGGCGATCTCATGGATGAAGAGTTTGATAGTGAGTCCGACGCCTAGTGGAGTCCCAGTCAGTCCCGTGCGATCCTAGATATTGGTCACTTGTATTATATTCGCTTCCGCCACCGACAATAAGTATCCTCGAGCCTCACTCCGACATATTTCCACCACTGCTTTTATCGTGAGTCAGTAGTTATGCCACCCTATCCGCCTTTATGTGTAATATCGGCGTGTTTGTAATAAATTGTTGAGCAGGTCTCCGCTCAACCTTGTATTATATTTAGTACTCCTGGTTTTTCTTCTGTAATCAAGACATTGTCTACCAGTGAGGAGGAATTCTTCTCTACTGGTCCGTAAAAGGGATTGGTTTCTCAATAAATATTTTTATTGGAAAAACCGGTCGTGACAAGCTTGGTATCAGAGCCAGGCTGACTGTAGGAAGCCACTAGGTGCGATCGCTAATCGGTTATTAGCGTCTTTGGTGCTTTTTCAGCATTTTGCAAATGTAGCTATTTTCTGTTGGTCATCATAAATTTATGATTTGACTACTCAGAATTTTTGCCTACTTTTGTAGATGGCTGGCAACGACTGCGAGACTCGGGTGTTCACTAACGTGCCCGAGGGGTTTGTCAAACTCCTCGTCTCCATCACCAAGCTCGTGATCGGGCCAGCGACGCGTCCGGAGTTCACGCTTTACCAGCACAAGCTCAGCGACGACGTGTCTATGCACCAAGCCGTGGTGAAATTCAAGGGAGGACGTTCTGCGTCACGCCACTTCCGTTTTGTGGGAAGGGCCATGCCTACGGAGAGGCATGCCATGCAGATGGCCGCCCGTGAGGCGATAGCTCGCCTTCGGGATATCCTTCCTATGATGAAGACTCGTCGCTACCGCTACCTCCCATGCCATGTGCCATATACTTGTCACTATGCATTCGCCTGCCATAGGGGAGAGCGGGATGAAGCTATCGAGATGCTTGTCGAATACCTCAAAGCTCTGGAGGAATCTTTCGACAACCTCGTGGACGATCTTGTGCCTGCCCGCATGGACTTAGTTCGAGGCGGTCCTGCCAGCAGGAAGGAGCTTCTCCACATGGCACCGCCACTGACGTTCGTCTCGTCCTCGGCATCTTATTCACTGGCCATTTTGGCCACTGCTCGCCGTCTGCCTACCAGCGAGGAGTTCGACCGAGTCATCGCTCCTACTCCAGTCAGAGCTGCACCGCCTGCCGCACCCGCACCACCGCCTATCGCTCCCGCGCCATCACCTCAGCGCAGTGCTACGCGCCTAGAGCCTACTAGGGAGGAGGTGGAGGTTGAGTCTCCTGCACCGCTGGGTCTTACCCTCGGCAAGGGGAAGGACATCTTCACCATCTCCGACTGAGTGCGCTTAGTAGCCGCGCGTTGTGCCTGCATGTATGTTATGTTTTATGTGTACTTAAGTTTGTAGTAGTTGTGTGCGCTGCATTCCGGAGGAGTGTGCTAGTCTAGATAACATGTCAGGAATGTGTACGCACATCCTGAGTGATGTATCGTATGTTTGCGTATCGCGTGTAAGATATGTGCTAAGCAGTCCTTCTCCGTGCGCAGTCAAGTATTTTTCTTGGAAAATCTTGAGGTCTTTTAAAATTTTGCCTTTGCAAGATTTTCCTTGTGCCACACAATTCTTCTCATGATTTTTGCAACATAATACCCCAGAGTGGAAAATGTCTCGTCCGTGGACTCGTTCCATGCCAAATCCAACCGAAGAAGTTTATGGAACATAGACCAGCAACAATTTCACTCAGGGACAGTCTAGTCAACAGGACAGTGAGGCAGCCTTATCTCAAGTATGCCGCCTCTTCGAACAAAGCCAGCAACAGCACCAAGAAATGATGAATCACGTCATCAATATGGGAAACCACCGTGAGCCATATCAACCGCACTCCAAGTTGTCTGAACTGCAGAAGACGCGCCCTTCAACGTTTGCTCACACTGATAGGCCGCTTGAAGCCAATGATTGGCTTCGTGACATCGAAAGAAAGTTGATTATTGCTCAGTGCTCCGATCAGGAGAAGGTGCTCTATGCACCTCACTACCTCACTGGAGCAGCTGCAGCATGGTGGGAGAACTTCCTACACATGCATCCCAGTGAACACAACATCACCTGGGAAGAGTTTAAGGAAGGCTTTCGTGGGGCACACATCCCCAGGAGCATCATAAAAATCAAGAAAAGAGAATTTGATGACCTCAAGCAAAGAGGCATGTCAGTGACAGAATACAACGGTCAGTTTACCCAGCTATCTCGTTATGCCTACGATGAACATATGACTGAGAACAAAAGGATGGAAAAATTTCTGGACGGCCTGGCGCCAGCATTAAGATGCCAACTGGTCGTACACACTTTCCCAGATTTCAAAACTCTGGTTGACAAGGCCATTACCTTGGAGAATGAGCGCCGCAGTCTGGAGGATATCCGTAAGCGGAAAAGGGACAAGATGACTCTTGCTCGCAACAATCGAAGCAAGACTGAGGTTTCGAGAAATGAAGCGAGAAAATCCACGACGACTGCTATAAGGCCAACCAGACAGTTTCATTCAAGGGACAAGGACTTTACGTACCGTCCAGGGGTCACTTGCTATGCTTGTGGTGAAGAAGGGCACTATGCCAAACAGTGCCCAAAACCAAGGAACTCGGCCCCCAAGCCGAACAATGGTGGGAATAATCTAGCCCCCGAGCGCAACAATTTCAATCCCAACAACAATCACAGGAAGGGTCACCTGAACCATGTGACCAGGGAAGAAGCCCAGAATGCCCCAGACATCGTACTCGGTACGTTCCCTGTCAACACAGTACCTGCCACGGTTTTGTTTGATTCTGGAGCTTCTCACTCGTTCATTTCGAAGAGTTTTGTTTTGCAACATGGTTTTCCGATACTTCCCTTGGAAAAATCTATGATCATCAGGTCCCCCGGAAATAAGCAGATCGCTCAGAGTTACTGCCAAGGAGTGATTATTGAATTCGAAGGACTAAAGTTTCAGGCTAATCTCATCGTGTTGGAAAATAAAGGACTGGATGTCATCCTAGGGATGGACTGGTTGACCACCAACAAGGGATTTATTGATTGTTTCAATCGGACTGTGATTCTCACTCATCATCACGGCAAGACAATAAAGGTTACAGCTCAAGAGAGACCACGGTCACGGCAGCCAAAGTTGAACAAAGTGGATATTTCAGAACTGAGAAAAGTTCCAGTGGTGTGTGAATTTCCTGACGTATTTCCTGAAGAACTACCAGGCATGCCACCAGACCGAGAAATAGAGTTCAGCATTGAACTAGCACTTGGCACCACTCCCATCTATAAGAAACCTTATAGAATGGCACCATCCGAGTTGGTAGAATTGAAGAAGCAAATAAAGGAATTACTGGACAAAGGATTTATTCGAGCCAGCTCCTCACCATGGGGTTCGCCAGTATTATTCGCCCAAGAAAAAGGATGGGACACTGAGATTGTGCATAGACTATCGAGCTCTCAATATGGTCACCATCAAAAACAAATATCCGATGCCACGGATAAATGATTTGTTTGACCAGCTCGCACAAGCCAAGGTGTTCTCAAAAATTGATTTAAGATCGGGATATCATCAATTAAAAGTACGGACTGAAGATATCCCTAAGACGGCATTCACCTCCAGATACGGATTATATGAGTTCACAGTAATGCCGTTTGGACTGACAAACGCCCCCGCATATTTCGTCCACCTCATGAACAAAGTGTTTATGAAATTCATGGAAAAATTTGTTGTGGTGTTCATTGACGACATTCTGGTATATTCAAGGACACCTGAAGAGCATGTTGAACATCTCAGAATTGTTTTGGGAGAATTAAGGAAACATCAATTGTACGCCAAATTTAGCAAGTGTGAATTTTGGCTAAGACAAGTTGGTTTTCTAGGCCATATATTAACCCAAGAAGGCGTGGCCGTAGACCCAGAAAAAGTCAAAGCCATACTTGACTGGAAACCACCAGCCAACGTGACAGATGTGCGGAGTTTCCTTGGAATGGCTGGATATTACCGGAGGTTTATTGAAGGATTCTCCACTGTGGCAAAACCAATGACCCGGTTGCTCAAGAAAGACAAGAAATTTGTATGGATGGAAGCATGCGAGAAAAGCTTCCAAGAACTCAAGAAGAAACTAACAACAGCACCAGTTTTGACCGTGCCAGACATACACAAGAGTTTTGAAGTATATTGTGACGCATCCCGGAAGGGCCTCGGATGCGTGCTGATGCAGGATGGCAAAGTTGTCGCGTATGCTTCTAGGCAACTACGGAAGCATGAGGAAAATTATCCTACTCATGACTTGGAGCTAGCAGCCGTCATCCATGCACTCAAAGAATGGAGGCACTTTCTGTTGGGAAACCGTTGCGAAATATATACGGACCATAAGAGCCTCAAATATATTTTCACGCAACCAGAGCTAAATTTACGACAACGACGCTGGTTGGAATTGGTCAAGGACTATGATGTCGGCATTCACTATCATCCAGGGAAAGCAAATGTAGTGGCAGATGCTTTTAGTCGGAACCCCAGCCCGGGCAACGACAGTTCACAGAACTCGAGACCTGAGTTTCAGCAGGAGTTAGCTAGACTCAACATGGTGTTAGTTTCTGAGGGCAACGTATCAAATCTGGAGATACATCCCACCCTAATGGAACAAATTAAGAAGGCTCGGCAAGGACATCCCAGCATCGAAGGTATAAAGAGAAAAATGAGCCTAGGCAAGGCTTCAGAGTTCGTCACAGACAATGAAGGAATAGTACGGGGACAGACTTTGCGTACCAAACATTGAGGAACTCAAGCAACAAATCCTAACCGAAAGCCACACTGCTCCATACTCGATCCACCCTGGAGGGACCAAAATGTGCAAAGACATTCAGGAAAGATTTTGGTGGCACGGTATGAAAAGGGATATAGTCGCATTCATTGCTTGTTGCGATTCATGTCAGTGCATTAAAGCCGAGAATCAAAAGCCAGCAGGGCTGCTACAGCCAAACCAGATACCTGAGTGGAAATGGGATGCAAAATGGACTTCATCGTCGGACTACCTCGATCTCAATGCGGAAATGACGCCATATGGGTCATCACAGATAGGCTAACCAAGGTTGCTCATTTCATTCCCGTGAAGACGACCTACTCCACTCAAAGGCTTGCCAAGCTTTATCTCTCCCGTATAGTTTGTCTGCATGGAGTCCCAAAGACTATAATATCCGACCGAGGCACTCAATTTGTCTCTAAATTCTGGGATCACTTACAACAAGCTCTGGGCACGCAACTAGCATTCAGTACAGCGTACCACCCTCAGACTGATGGACAAACGGAACGCGTAAACCAAATCCTAGAGGACATGCTGAGAGCCTGTGTGCTCACCTATGGATCCAGTTGGGAAGAAAGTTTGCCATATGCCGAGTTTGCTTACAACAACAGTTACCAAGCCAGCTTACAAATGGCACCCTTTGAAGCATTGTACGGACGGAGGTGTCGTACCCCACTGAATTGGTCAGAAACAGGTGACAGTCGTATCTTCGGCCCAGACATGCTCAAGGAAGCCGAGGAGAAAGTTAAACAGATCAGGGACAGACTCAAGATAGCTCAAAGCCGACAGGAGAGCTACTATGATCGAAAACATCGTGAGGTCAGCTTTGAACCCGGTGACTACGTATACCTACGAGTATCCCCTATGAGGGGCCTACAACGGTTCAAAATTAAGGGGAAGCTAGCCCCAAGATTTATTGGACCATTCGGTGTGATTGCATGAAGAGGCACAGTGGCCTACAAACTAGACCTACCCAAGGAGCTGTTAGACGTCCACGACGTGTTCCACGTCTCACAGTTGAGGAAATGTGTGAGTAACCCGGAAAAGCATGTATCTCATGAGAGCATTGATGTGCAACCAGATCTCACCTACAGAGAACAGCTAGTAAAGATATTGGAAGAGTCTGAACGGAGGACCCGTCAGAAAACAACTAAAATTTTCAAGGTTCAGTGGAGCAACCACACTGAGGATGAAGCTACATGGGAAAGGGAAGATTTTCTCCAGGCAGAGTATCCACATCTATTTGAGGATCAGCAGAAATCTCGGGGACGAGATTTTTCCTAAGGGGGTAGGTGTTGTGACACCCAAAATTTTATTTGGCTTTTTCAAACCTTTATTTGATTTGAGGGGTGTTATTAAAATTTTCTTCTAAAGAACTCTTCCTCTCAAAAACTTTCGTTTATGAAAAATGTTTTGTTTGGATTCACCCAAGACTTGATTTTGGTCATGGAGGTTTTTTCATCTCATGTTGGCTCAAATGTTTTTCATTTGGAAAAAAATATTTTTGAAAATATTTTAAATAGCCCTATGGCATTTGGAGTGATCTTTTCCCCTTTCAAAAATTCTTCTTGCCATGACCCAAGTGGAAATCCCCTCTCAAAAGCCTTTCCTCATCTTTGGATCATGATATACTTCAAATCCAGCTAGTGGAACCTCCCCATAATTTTTCTTCCATTTAATTCTTATCAAAAATATTTTCTGCCCTCTATTCTAGCTCTTGGGGATTTACAAAGGAGCTACCCTTTCTGCTTTGAGTTTTGCCTCCAAACCAATTTCCCTAGCTAGTCCTTTGAGCCCTCAACCAAGATCCATGAAGATCCACTGGTCGCCAGTTCAAATATTTCAAATTGTGCTTGCTGCAAGTTTGGACCAGATTTGCCAAATTTGATGAAATTCATTTGAACTCTCCTCCTAAAAATCTGAGAAAATTCAGGCAGTCTCTGGGTGCATTGAGAGGTCACCTCACCAAGTCCCAGCTCCAGAAAAAAATTCTTCATGCCAAATCATTTCGTCGAACACCTGCAGAGCATTGTCACTATCAATGTTCAGAAATTCAGAGATACAGTTTCAGGAACTGCTGTCGTTTTCTTCAGAGCCCGATGTCGATCTCGCCAGTACCGCGGTGGCGCCTTGCTCCCTGTCCCCTCCTTCTTATCCCTGCGCCGCACGAGCTCCTGGAGTCTTGCGGGCGTCGGCGACGAGCAGGAGGAGGTGCGCCACCCGTGAGCGACAGCAGCAGCGGCTTTGCGGCTGCCAGAGAGAGGCGCAGCGTGGACGGCGCCGTCCAGCGCCGCCCAAGCCACCGGAGACCGCCGCGTGGCCAACCACTCCCCCGTGCACGCTGCCATCCTTCGTCGTGAACTGCTAGGCGCGGAGCGCGCTCTCTACCGCCGCCGTGCCCGTACGGCCGCCCCATCAAGGATCGGCACATTACGCCTTGCCAGCCTTACGTCATCCATTCAACTCCGACGTTAACGTGGACTGAGTCACATTACCGTTCTTCCCCTTTCGTGCTGCCACATGTTTTCTGCAAAGAATATGGTTTAGTAAGTTGGTAACCTCTTTCCGTGTACACACCAAATAGAGGGGCCGGGATGAGGGTTCCATGGCCCTGGATTAAAGCCAGTCATCCGGTCAGGGGGCATGGGTGTTTCCGGTTGGGACCGAGAGGGGGGCACCCCTTAGAGCGCGCGTATATAAATTTGATCCCATGCTACGCGAGGTTGTAGCCTCCCCGTCTCAAGGTTTTTCTTGAACTTTGCCGAGGGTGATTCCTGGCATCGGAATGTTGAATGGGTGTGTACTGGTTAGATGTGTTTCTTCCAAAACACCGTAAACGGAACTAGTCCCCGTGACTACTGAAATCCGTTGGCTGTGGTTATAGTACAAACTCTGCAGAGTCAAATCTTTCCGAGTCATCGTGTCCATGATCAAGGACCATGGCCAGTATATCCATATCTATGTAAGTCCTCGTGGTAAATCCCCGGTGAACAAGCTTAAGTGGTATACCCATTTGAATTGTTATTCCTGTGGATGGACTAACCTTTATTTTATCTCGTACTTGAATATTCCCGTGAAATGAATTAAATTCATGAGCTACTGAATTATTAAGTTGTGAAATATAAGCCCTTTATGTGATGTCGCTCAGACGTCCGACTGCGGCACTCTTGTTATTTACTTTTGATATAAGCCCTTTATGTGATGTCGCTCAGACGTCCGACTGTGGCACTCTTGTCATTTACTTCCAATATAAGCCCTTTATGTGATGTCGCTTAGACGTCCGACTGTGGCATGTCCGTTATTTACTTTTGATATAAGCCCTTTATGTGATGTCGCTCAGACGTCCGACTGTGGCACTCTTGTCATCTACTTTCAATATAAGCCCTTTATGTGATGTCGCTTCAGACGTCCGACTGTGGCACGCACTGTCATTTATTTTCCATTATAAGCCCTTTATGTGGTGTCTCCTTGACGCCCGACTGCGGCATTGTTATTTCAATTGTATCCTTTCGAGGAGTCATTCAGACACTCGATCGGCCTTCAGTATTACTTTGGGATTTCGGGAGGACTACCGCCCGACTTCCCTTTTATTTCCCATGCATTACCATCTCGTTGTTTGAGTGCGCTCTATTATTCTGTTCATATGCATCATGTTTACATTTATTATATCTTATGTCCGAACTGTCTTGCGAGTACTTTCATAGTACTCACCTGGCTTGTTGTTTTGGCCAGATGTTGACGAAGGCGATCTCATGGATGAAGAGTTTGATAGTGAGTCCGACGCCTAGTGGAGTCCCAGTCAGTCCCGTGCGATCCTGGATATTGGTCACTTGTATTATATTTGCTTCCGCCACCCACAATAATTATCCTCGAGCCTCACTCCGATGCTCGAAGAGCTGTTAGTTTCAGGAGTCATGTCACCCACTCCACTATGATATTTCCACCACCGCTTTTATCGTGAGTCAGTAGTTATGCCACCCTATCCGCCTTTATGTGTAATATCGGCGTGTTTGTAATAAATTGTTGAGCAGGTCTCCGCTCAACCTTGTATTATATTTAGTACTCCTGGTTTTTCTTCTGTGATCAAGACATTGTCTACTAGTGAGGAGGAATTCTTCTCTACTGGTCCGTAAAAGGGATTGGTTTCTCAATAAATATTTTTATTGGAAAAACCGGTCGTGACAGGAGGGGGCCAATCTCCATCAACATCTTCGCCAGCACCATCTCCTCTCAAACCCTAGTTCATCTCTTGTATCCAATCTTTGTCCCAAAGCCTCAGATTGGTACCTGCGGGTTGCTAGTAGTGTTGATTACTCCTTGTAGTTGATGCTAGTTGGTTTATTTGGTGGAAGATCATATGTTCAGATCCATTATGCATATTAATACCCCTCTGATTATGAACATGAATATGCTTTGTGAGTAGTTACGTTTGTTCCTGAGGACATGGGAGAAGTCTTGCTATTAGTAGTCATGTGAATTTGGTATTCGTTCGATATTTTGATGAGATGTATGTTGTCTTTCCTCTAGTGGTGTTATGTGAACGTCGACAACATGACACTTCACCATTGTTTGGGCCTAGACGAAGGCATTGGGAAGTAATAAGTAGATGATGGGTTGCTAGAGTGACAGAAGCTTAAACCCTAGTTTATGCGTTGCTTCGTAAGGGGCTGATTTGGATCCATATGTTTCATGCTATGGTTAGGTTTACCTTAATACTTCTTTTGTAGTTGCGGATGCTTGCAATAGGAGTTAATCATTAGTGGGATGCTTGTCCAAGTAAGGGAAGCACCCAAGCACCGGTCCACCCATGTATCAAATTATCAAAGTACCGAACGCGAATCATATGAACGTGATGAAAACTAGCTTGACGATAATTCCCATGTGTCCTCGGGAGCGCTTTTCTCAATATAAGAGTTTGTCCAGGCTTGTCCTTTGCTACAAAAAGGATTGGGCCATCTTGCTGCACTTTATTTATACTTGTTATTTGTTACCCGTTATAAATTACCTTATCACAAAACTATCTGTTACCTATAATTTCAGTGCTTGCAGAGAATACCTTGCTGAAAACCGCTTATCATTTCCTTCTGCTCCTCGTTGGGTTCGACGCTCTTACTTATCGAAAGGACTACGATAGATCCCCTATACTTGTGGGTCATCAGCAAGCGCTCCAGCGCGGCGTCGAAGTCGAGGTTGGGATTCCAGTGCGCCACCTTGATGAGGACCTTGGTCATGGCGCCCCGGCAAAGCCTCCGGGCCTCATTGGCCAGAGAGGCCGCCCAGTTGGAGTGAGCCGCTCCAGGGCACCAACAACCTTCTCGAAGAACAGGGTCAGGCTGCAGTTGGGGCTCAAGTTTGGCTCCGGGGCGTACCTCACGTCCGGCATCCCCATAGTAGCTAGCTGCGTGGTGGCCTTGTCTGCAACGGCGGCAAGGCGGCTGAGCCAGCGGTTTTTGCCCTCCACGTATTCCTTGTGGGTGGCAGCGTCATTCCTCCGCAGCTGCTTCTCGGCCTCCAGGTCCTTGGTCAGGGTCTCCTCCCGGGCTTTGGCCTCCGACAGTGCTCCCTCGAGGCCCTCCAGCTTCAGCTTGAGGTCTTTGATGGAGTTGTTGGCCTCGGAAAGCTGCTCAGCCTTGCCGAGGACTGCGCCCTGCGCCTCAACCAGAGCGCCGTTGAGCGTGTCCTTCTCCTTGGACAGCTTCAGGGCCTGGTCCTTTAGCCCGTCCCACTCCACCTCCAGCTCCTTCACCCTGCCGGCGTGGACCAGGGCTTGGGCACCGAGCGCCTCCCTGTGCCTCTGCTCCAGCTCCTGGGTCCGCTGCACGACAAGCTTCTCGACCTCCTCGTCCTTGCCGCGGAGTGTCACAGCAAGCTTCTCCTCGCGAGCGGCAAGGTCCTCCTCCTGGGAGTTTAGCGCGACCTGCTGCTGGTGCCGAGCAGCCTCGGCCTGGGCGGCCTACTGCTCCGCCAGTTCCTGGGCCTTCTCGATATTGGCCTTCTTCATGACGAGCTCTAGGTTGCGCTCAGCCAGCACGTCCTGGGCGGCCTTCAAGTCCTTGTGGGCCTGGCGGAACCAAGCCTGCGCCTCAGCGACGCGCTCCTCGAGGTCCGCCTCCGCCTTGTCCACCACCGCCATCCTAGACTTGGCCTTGCCCAGGCGGGCACGGTGAAGCACCTGGAGCTTCTGGAAGTTGACACTCATGGCCTGGAGGAGCCGCTCTTCCTGGGAACCGCCGCCACCGGCGCTCGGCTCATCAACAATCTCAAGCCCGGCGGCGGCGAGCACTTCGTCATCAAACACCTCCCCCTCGGCGGGCGCCCCGGTGCTCGCCGTCCCTGGGAGGTGGACGAACAGGTCGTCGCTCACCCTCAGGTACCTGCCCAAGCCAGAAGCAGCGGAGGAGGAAGGTTGGTCGTCGACCGCCCCCTCCTCAGTGGCGGCCTTGCTGGCCTCCCCGGCAGGCCCGTCGCCGGCCTCCTCGGTAGCAGCCTTGCCGGTCTCCTCAGCAGACCCCTTGGCGGCCTCTTTAGCGGCAGCCTTGGCGGCTTCCTCGACAGCAATCTTGTCGGCCTCGGCCACTGCGTCCCTGGATACCTCCTCGATGATAGTGTCAACGTCCTCCGGGTTCACCGGGGAAGGACCTAGACGCCGAGAAGAGTGAGGCGAGGCCAAGACCAAGATTTAAAAGAAGAAAAGAAGAAACAAGAATGAACAAGGACAGAAGGCGAATCACTTACCCGTGCCGGGCCGGGAAGAAGTAGCCCCTTCCCCGCCAACATCTGGTGCCGGGACGGAGCCACCGGCACCTAGGTTCTCCTCCTCCTCCGTGTGCATAGGCTCAACGCTTGGCGCCCTTACCGGGGACGCCCGTCGGGGCGGCATGTTGGGGGTGGTCCCTAGTGGCTCCTCCTGCTGCCGTCCTCCTCCTGCAACCACGGCAAGGTCAGCACCAAGGGATCGTGCCCCATGATGTCTTCTACGCAACCTTCTTCTTGTAGACATTGTTGGGCCTCCAAGTGCAGAGGTTTGTAGGACAGTAGCAAATTTCCCTCAAGTGGATGACCTAAGGTTTATCAATCCGTGGGAGGCGTAGGATGAAGATGGTCTCTCTCAAGCAACCCTGCAACCAAATAACAAAGAGTCTCTTGTGTACCCAACACACCCAATACAATGGTAAATTGTATAGGTGCACTAGTTCGGCGAAGAGATGGTGATACAAATGCAATATGGATGGTAGATATAGGTTTTTGTAATCTAAAAATATAAAAACAGCAAGGTAACTAATGATAAAAGTGAGCATAAACGGTATTGCAATGCTAGGAAACAAGGCCTAGGGTTCATACTTTCACTAGTGCAAGTTCTCTCAACAATAATAACATAATTGGATCATATAACTATCCCTCAACATGCAACAAAGAGTCACTCCAAAGTCACTAATAGCGGAGATCAAACAAAGAGATTATTGTAGGGTACGAAACCACCTCAAAGTTATTCTTTCGGATCAATCTATTCAAGAGTTAGTACTAGAATAACACCTTAAGACATATATCAACCAAAACCCTAATGTCACCTAGATACTACAATGTCACCTCAAGTATCCGTGGGTATGATTATACGATATGCATCACACAATCTCAGATTCATCTATTCAAACCAACACAAAGTACTTCAAAGAGTGCCCCAAAGTTTCTACCGGAGAGTCCAAAAACGTGTGCCAACCCCTATGCATAGGTTCATGGGCGGAACCCGCAAATTGATCAACAAAACATACATCAAGTGGATCACGTGATATCCCATTGTCACCACAGATACGCACATGCAAGACATACATCAAGTGTTCTCAAATCCTTAAAGACTCAATCTGATAAGATAACTTCAAAGGGAAAACTCAATCCATTACAACAGAGTAGAGGGGGAGAAACATCATAAGATCCAACTATAATAGCAAAGCTCACGATACATCAAGATCGTATCACCTCAAGAACACGAAAGAGAGAGAGAGAGAGAGAGAGAGAGAGAGATCAAACACATAGCTACTGGTACATACCCTCAGCCCCGAGGGTGAACTACTCCCTCCTCGTCATGGAGAGCGCCAGGATGATGAAGATGGCCATAAGTGAAGGTCCCCCCCTCCGGCAGGGTGCCGGAACAGGGTCCCGATTGGTTTTCGGTGGCTACAGAAGCTTGCGGCGGCGGAACTCCCGATCTATTCTGTTCCCCGATGGTTTTAGGGTATATGGATATATATAGGCGAAAGAAGTCGGTCAGGGGAGCCACGAGGGGCCCACGAGGGTGGAGGGCGCGCCTGGGGGGGTAGGCGCGCCCCCTGCCTCATGCTCTCCTCGTTGATTCCCTGACGTGTACTCCAAGTCTCCTAGATTGCTTCCGTTCAAAAAATAACTCTCCCGAAGGTTTCATTCCGTTTGGACTCCGTTTGATATTCCTTTTCTGCGAAACACTGAAACAAGGGAAAAAACAGAAACTGGCACTGGGCTCTGGGTTAATAGATTAGTCCCAAAAATAATATAAAAGTGTTTAATAAAGCCCATAAACATCCAAAACAGATAATATAATAGCATGGAACAATCAACAATTATAGATACGTTGGAGACGTATCAAGCATCCCCAAGCTTAATTCCTGCTCGTCCTCGAGTAGGTAAATGATAAAAATAGAATTTTTGATGTGGAATGCTACCTAGCATTTTTATCAATGTAATCTTCTTAATTGTGGTATGAATATTCAGATCCGAAAGATTCAAGATAAAAGTTTGATATTGACATAAAAGTAATAATATTTCAAGCATACTAACTAAGCAATTATGTCTTCTCAAAATAACATGGCCAAAGAAAGTTCATCCCTACAAAATCATATAGTTTAGTCATGCTCCATTTTCGTCACACAAGGATGCTCTCATCATGCACAACCCCGATGACAAGCCAGGCAATTGTTTCATACTTTAGTAATCTCAAACTTTTTTCAACCTTCATGCAATACATGAGCGTGAGCCATGGATATAGCACTGTGGGTGGAATAGAATATAATGATGGGGGTTATGTGGAGAAGACAAAAAAAAGTCTCACATCAACGCGGCTAATCAACGGGCTATGGAGATGCCCATCGATTGATGTTAATGCAAGGAGTAGGGATTGCCATGCAACGGATGCACTAGAGCTATAAATGCATGAAAGCTCAACAAAAGAAACTAAGTGGGTGTGCATCCAACTTGCTTGCTCACGAAGACCTAGGGCATTTGAGGAAGCCCATTGTTGGAATATACAAGCAAAGTTCTATAATGAAAAATTCCCACTAGTATATGAAAGTGACAAAACAAGAGACTCTCTATCATGAAGATAATGGTGCTACTTTGAAGCACAAGTGTGGAAAAAGGATAGTAGCATTGTCCCTTTTTATTTTCTCTTTTTTTGGGCCTTCCTTTTTTTACTTGGCCTTTTTTTGGGACAATGCTCTATGAATGATGATCATCACACTTCTATTTATTTACAATTCAATGATGACAACTCGATACTAGAACAAAGTAAGACTGTATATGAATGCCTCCGGCGGTGTACCGGGACGGGCAATGAATCAAGAGTGACATGTATGAAAAATTATGAATGGTGGCTTTGCCACAAATACGATGTCAACTACATGATCATGCAAAGCAATATGACAATGATGAACGTATCATGATAAACGGAACATTGGAAAGTTGCATGGAAATATATCTCGGAATGGCTATGGAAATGCCATAATAGGTAGGTATGGTGGCTGTTTTGAGGAAGATATAAGGAGGTTTATGTGTGATAGAGCATATCATATCACGGGGTTTGGATGCACCGACGAAGTTTGCACCAACTCTCAAGGTGAGAAAGGGCAATGCACGGTACCGAAGAGGCTAGCAATGATGGGAGGGTAAGAGTGCGTATAATCCATGGACTCAACATTAGTCATAAAGAACTCACATACTTATTGCAAAAATCTACAAGTCATCAAAAACCAAGCACTACATGCATGCTCCTAGGGGGATAGATTGGTAGGAAAAGACCATCGCTCGTCCCCGACCGCCACTCATAAGGAGGACAATCAAAGAACACCTCATGTTTCAAATTTGTTACATAACGTTTACCATACATGCATGCTACGGGACTTGCAAACTTCAACACAAGTATTTCTCAAATTCACAACTACTCAACTAGCACAACTTTAATATCACTACCTCCATATCTCAAAACAATCATCAATCATCAAACTTCTCTTAGTATTCAACACACCTTTATATGAAATTTTTATTATATCCCTCTTGGATGCCCATCATATTAGGACTAAATTCATAACCAAAGCAAACTACCATGCTGTTCTAAAGACTCTCAAAATAATATAATAGAAGCATGAGAGTTCATCTATTTCTTCAAAATAAAACTACCGTCGTGCTCTAAAAGGATATAAGTGAAGCACTAAAGCAAACAATAAACTACTCCGAAAGATATAAGTGAAGATCAATGAGTAGTCGAATAATTATGCAGCTATGTGAAGACTCTCTAACATTTAATAATTTCAGATCTTGATACTTTATTCAAACAGCAAGCAAGACTAAAGGAAATAAAATGATGCTCCAAGCAAAACACATATCATGTGGTGAATAAAAAAATAGCTCCAAGTAAAGTTACCGATGAACGAAGACGAAAGAGGGGATGCCATCCGGGGCATCCCCAAGCTTAGGCTCTTGGTTATCCTTGAATATTACCTTGGGGTGCCTTGGGAATCCCCAAGCTTAGGCTCTTGCCACTCCTTATTCCATAGTCCATCAAATCTTTACCCAAAACTTGAAAACTTCACAACACAAAACTCAACAGAAAACTCGTAAGCTCCGTTAGCGAAAGAAAACAAAACAGCACTTCATGGTACTGTAATGAACTCATTCTTTATTTATATTGGTTTTAAACTTACTGTATTCCAACTTCTCTATGGTTTATAAACTCTTTTACTAGCCATAGATTCATCAAAATAAGCAAACAACACACTAAAAACAGAATCTGTCAAAAACAGAACAGTCTGTAGTAATCTGTAACTAACGCAAACTTCTGGAACTCTAAAACTTCTGCCAAAATAGGAAGGCCTAAATAATTTGTTTATTGATCTGCTACAATATGAATCAGTATCATATCACGTTCTGGTAATTTTTAACAATTGTTTTCATGAACAGAAAGTTTCTGGAATTTTCAGCAAGATCAAATAACTATTATCCAAGAAGATCCTATAGGTTTAACTTGGCACAAACACTAATTAAAACATAAAACCACATCTAACCACAGGCTAGATAGATTATTTATTACTAAACAGAACCAAAAAGCAAGAAACTAAGATAAAATTGGGTTGCCTCCCAACAAGCGCTAACGTTTAACGCCCCTAGCTAGGCATGATGATTTCAATGATGCTCACATAAAAGATAAGAATTGAAATATAAAGAGAGCATCATGAAGAATATGACTAGCATAATTAAGTCTAACCCACTTCCTATGCATAGGGATTTTGTGAGAAAACAACTTATGGGAACAATAATCAACTAGCATAGGAAGGCAAAACAAGCATAACATCAAAACTTTAAGCACATAGAGAGGAAACTTGATATTATTGCAATTCCTACAAGCATATATTCCTCCCTCATAATGATTTTCAGTAGCATCATGAATTAATTCAACAATATAACCAGCACCTAAAGCATTCTTTTCATGATCTACAAACTTAGAAAATTTACTACTCTCCACATAAGCAAAATTCTTCTCATTCGGGATAGTGGGAGTATCATAAGAGAGTTGAATACTGTAAATTGTTTCCACATTAAAAGAGTAATGTTCAGAAAAAGGGGAATCATAATCATGACAAGTTTTATAAATATAGTCATCACTACTTTTTATAGCATAAGTTTCATCACAATAATCATCATAAGTAGCAACTTTGTTCTCATCATAATCGATTGAAACCTCTTCCAAGATAGTGGAATCATCACTAAATAAAGTCATGACCTCTCCAAATCCACTTTCATAAATATTATAAGATTCAACATGCTCCAAAATAGTGGGATCATTACTTCCTAACATTGACACTCTTCCAAACCCACTTTCATCAATATAATCATCATAAGTAGGACGCATGCTATCATCATAACAAATTTGCATATCAAAACTTGGGAGGCTAAAAATATCATCTTCATTAAACATAGTACCCCCAAGCTTGGGACAAACATTAATTTCAGCAAATATATTATCAAAAACATCATCTTCATCAAACATAGCATCCCCAAGCTTGGGCCTTTTCATATCATAAGCATAATCACTCTCATCATTAATAGTATGGATAGCACCAATAGTATAGCAATTATCATCATCACGATGAGTAATAGGAGCAACATAAGAAATAATAGGAGAATATTGGGAAGTCTCTTCCCTTTCGTTAGTATTCTCTTCATCTTCTATTTTTTTCTTTTCTTTATGTAGTTGGCAATATAAGGATTTTCAATGCAATTCACAGCGCAATACATATAAATTTCCTCTAGATCAAAATGAAGAACTCTATCAACAATTCTGGAATAACCTTAGTTATACGTTTCATTTCTTCATAACCCAAGAGCAAACTAAGTTCATTATGATTTGCAAGGGAAATCAAGTCATCACAATTTTTGGACATGATACGATCATGAAACAATTTGCATTGGGTACTGAAATGATCATGTTTGCAAAGTTCACAAGTACGGCTAAGAAAATTTAAATTTTCAGCACAAACATCTAGCCTTTCTTGCAACAATTTAGTTTCTAAATGCTTATGCCTCTTGCAATATCTATCTTCCCTATTTGGTGTGTACTTGCAAACCCAACGCACTCCACAAAAATTGACATGTTTATAGGAGACATTTTCATCATAACTAGTGCAATCATCATTAGTACTATGGATATTCAAAGAGTTCATACTAACAACATTGCAATCATGCTCATCATTCAAAGATTTCGTGCCAAACATTTTATAGACTTCTTCTTCTAGCACTTGAGCACAATTTTCCTTTTCATCATACTTACGAAAGATGTTAAAAAGATGAAGCGTATGAGGCAAACTCAATTCCATTTTTTTTGTAGTTTTCTTTTATAAACTAAACTAGTGATAAAACAAGAAACAAAAAGATTCGATTGCAAGATCTAAAGATATACCTTCAAGCACTCACCTCTCCGGCAACGGCGCCAGAAAAGAGCTTGATGTCTACTACGCAACCTTCTTCTGGTAGACATTGTTGGGCCTCCAAGTGCAGAGGTTTGTAGGACAGTAGAAAATTTCCCTCAAGTGGATGACCTAATGTTTATCAATCCGTGGGAGGCGTAGGATGAAGATGGTCTCTCTCAAGCAACCCTGCAACCAAATAACAAAGAGTCTCTTGTGTTCCCAACACACCCAATACAATGGTAAATTGTATAAGTGCACTAGTTCGGCGAAGAGATGGTGATACAAATGCAATATGGATGGTAGATATAGGTTTTTGTAATCTAAAAATATAAAAACAGCAAGGTAACTAATGATAAAAGTGAGCGTAAACGGTATTGCAATGCTAGGAAACAAGGCCTAGGGTTCATACTTTCACTAGTGCAAGTTCTCTCAACAATAATAACATAATTGGATCATATAACTATCCCTCAACATGCAACAAAGAGTCACTCCAAAGTCACTAATAGCGGAGAACAAACGAAGAGATTATTGTAGGGTACGAAACCACCTCAAAGTTATTCTTTCAGATCGATCTATTCAAGAGTTCGTACTAGAATAACACCTTAAGACACATATCAACCAAAACCCTAATGTCACCTAGATACTCCAATGTCACCTCAAGTATCCGTGGGTATGATTATACGATATGCATCACACAATCTCAGATTCATCTATTCAAACCAACACAAAGTACTTCAAAGAGTGCCCCAAAGTTTCTACCGGAGAGTCAAGATGAAAACGTGTGCCAACCCCTATGCATAGGTTCATGGGCGGAACCCGCAAGTTGATCACCAAAACATACATCAAGTGGATCACGTGATATCCCATTGTCACCACAGATACGCACATGCAAGACATACATCAAGTGTTCTCAAATCCTTAAAGACTCAATCCGATAAGATAACTTCAAAGGGAAAACTCAATCCATTACAAGAGAGTAGAGGGGGAGAAACATCATAAGATCCAACTATAATAGCAAAGCTCGCGATACATCAAGATCGTATCACCTGAAGAACACGAGAGAGAGAGAGAGATCAAACACATAGCTATTGGTACATACCCTCAGCCCCGAGGGTGAACTACTTCCTCCTCGTCATGGAGAGCACCGGGATGATGAAGATGGCCACCGATGAAGGTTCCCCCCTCCGGCAGGGTGCCGGAACAGGGTCCCGATTGGTTTTCGGTGGCTACAGAGGCTTGCGGCGGCGGAACTCCCGATCTATTCTGTACCTCGATGGCTTTAGGGTATATGGATATATATAGGCGAAAGAAGTCGGTCAGGGGAGCCACGAGGGGCCCACGAGGGTGTAGGGCGCGCCTGGGGGGGTAGGCGTGCCCCCTGCCTCGTGCTCTCCTCGTTGATTCCCTGGCATGTACTCCAAGTCTCCTGGATTGCTTCCGTTCAAAAAATAACTCTCCGGAAGGTTTCATTCCGTTTGGACTCCGTTTGATATTCCTTTTCTGCGAAACACTGAAACAAGGGGAAAACAGAAACTGGCACTGGGCTCTGGGTTAATAGGTTAGTCCCAAAAATAATATAAAAGTGTTTAATAAAGCCCATAAACATCCAATACAGATAATATAATATCATGGAACAATCAAAAATTATAGATACATTGGAGACTATCACCCCAGCATGCGTTGAGGGGGGTGGTGAACTTACGCTGGGGGCTGTTGTCCGGGCTGCTCACCACCACCAGCGGCGTACTCGAAGTGCCCGCCGGGGGCTGGCGGCCCATCGAGGCCCTGGCCCTCTTCACCCTCTGGGCCAGCGTCTCCACGTCCCTGCGAAGATGAAAACAAATCAAGATAAGCGACACAGTCTGAGGAGACGGAGATGACAAAAAAGAGCAAGATACTTACTCATCCTCCACCTCCTCTTCTGTTGCCTTCCTCTTCCTCCTTGGGCTGAGGGACCCAAAATCAAAGACGACCTCCGCACCGGCATCTGCCGGAGGAGGGGAGGAGGGTGGAGTCTGGCCATGCTTGGACGAAGAAGAGGCAGTTGCTTTCTTCTTCGCCACCGCAGCCTTTACCAACTTCCTCGCCGCCGCGGCCCCCGTTTGGCGCACGGACGCCTCCTGGTCTTGCCGCGGTTGCACGGCCCTGCCGGGCCGAACCGGCTCGCCAGAGCTGGCCCGTCGCAGGACTCGCCCTTTCCCCGTGACCGGAGGGTCGACAGTCTCGACCTCCTCCGACCACGACTCGTCGACCACAACTTCGATGAGAGGGGCCCCGGTGCCGGCACTGCTGGCCTCCCCAGCGGACTCCGCCCACTGGGCGAGCTCCTTTTCCTCCGCGGCTGCCGCGACCTCGTCCTCCACGCCGTTAGCGTTGCCGGCCTCCCTGGCGAGCTCCGCCTCCGCCGCCCTGGCGGTGATGTAGTCCAGCTCTGCCTGGGTAGTGTCCTAGACGAGCAGCGGCTCATCGCGGACGTACTTCTCCACCAAGGTATCAAAGAACTCTTGCACTTGATCCGCCGGCGGCTCGTCCCAATTTGGGACGAGGCCGTGCGCATTGAACTCCGGCATCATGGCAATGATGTCGGTTCGGCGCGAGTTATTGCTTAGCGGGACCACCCCCGTCGGCAACCCAAACAAGGGCCCTTGGCGACCTTACCGGCCTTCACGGCCTTGCCGGACCGCTCGACCTTGCCGTCGCGGTTCACGTCGAGCTGGAAGAGCCGCTGGCAGAAGTGGGCGTGCCCCCATCACCGTGAGGTTGTGGTCCAAGCCGGGGCGAAGCCTCATGATGTCGGCTGCATTCATGAGGAGCCAGGCCGGCCTCCCCTTGTTGTGCAGCGGAGCGATTCGGCGGCGGATGAAATCCGCCCCGATCATCTCAAGGGTGAGCTCGGCCTCGGTGAGGCGATGAATCCTGGTGGTGGCGACCGTGCCCGTTGTCGGCGTCGACATCGCCCCAGTCATTTCTATGAACCGGCGGCGCCTGGCGAACCTGGCGGAATTCCTGTGGTCCTCCTCCTCAATCCAGCACCACCGGCCCGCCACTCCTCCCACCTCTCCTTCTGAGCGCCCTCCGGGTATGTCCCCTTGGACCTTGGGATCCAGGCGACACAACCAGAGATGGCGCCTCCCTTTTGGATTCGAGGATAAAAGTAGTGGCGGAAGAGCGCCGTGTTGGGGAGCACTCCGGCGAAGCCCTCATAGAGATGCGCAAAAAGAGCCATGCACGCCACGGCATTTGGGGTAAAATCCAGAAGGTGACATCCGTAGGTATGCATGACGTCGTTGAAGAAATCAGAGAAGGGGGGCAGAGGCCGCAGGAAAAGTAGTCGAGAAGAATGGGTACCGATTCGGGCCGGCTTCGCCGAAAGCGGTAGGGATGACGCGCGTGTCCGGATGCCCCGTCGTCTCCCCCCCCCCCGGTCATGCACCCCCACAGGTGCTTGAAGTAGTCTCGGAGATGGACCGCGTCAACCGTCGAGGGGAAGTAGGCGGACTGCGTCCGCCGCGCCGCCAACTCGCTCTCCGGCGGCTCCTTCGACCCGACGTCCTTGGCCACTCCCTTGTCATTACTGGTTTTGGGTGCCATGGCGGCTGCAAGAGGCGAAGGGTGAAGGACGACGAGGGCACGGCGGCGGCGAGCAAAGGCAAGAGCTTGAGAGGGAGGAAGAAGGGGACGGCAGTTCCAAGATTGGAGAAAGCACAGAGGGTAAATGAGCAGCGCGCCTGCGGTTATTCCTTTTTATGGGGAAGGCGCAGGCCGCCTCTTTACCATTTACTGTGATGTGACGCATGTGTGCGGGAATCATCCCACGCATGCCCCCCATGTCACGCACGACCCTCGATGACGCGCATTCAACGCGGGTCGTGGGGAAGCGCAAGCGAGCGAAAAAGTACCGCTGTAAAAATCTGCCCCGCCTGCCCGCTCACCGTTCTGGGCCTGGCCCAACAACATGTCGAGCTTATGTGTGGCCCAGGCCCGGGGGCTCCTGTCGGTGTACAAAAGTAGGGGCTCTCCTTTTGACCCCTTTACTTGTGCACGGACAGTCGGAGCCGCGCCCGCGGCCACACTGAGCAGGGCAGGAAAAGGAAGACGGGGCACAAGGCGATCAGAGCAACGCCAAGACCAGAGACCGCAAAGAGCAAAGGGGCGAGGCGGACTCCCCCGGCAAGACCCTTGCCGGGTGGCCTCCGTGGCCTCGGCAAGAGCCTTGCCGAGGCAACTTGCCCAACGCCAACGGGGCGCTCCACCCTTGAGCCCAAGGGTTTCCAACAACCACATTGGGACCAGGGCTCGGGAGGCACTTCCGTGGTGGCATGCAGATCTCGTCAAGATCATAAACACACGAGATCAGATGAGAACCAGAAGACGACGATCCTCGGCGGGATCCTAGCCGAGGAAATTCACGAGACCCCCGGCGAGGCGCTTGCCGGGGATGACTACGATGCCACGGCAAGACCCTTGCTGGGGCCCCGGCAAGGCTCTTGCCGAGGACACCTATGGGGCCACAGCCAGGCCCGCGTCTGCCAAGACTCCGCCGCCGTTCCCATGCAGCTGCCAGCCCGACCAGCTGGGCAGACACCTACGTGGCGACATGCAGCTTCCAGGCTAGCTCAACAAGCACCTGCGTGGTGGCATGCAGATCTTCGTGAAGATCCTACCACCACGCCATCTCAGCAGCCTGCCAGCCTACATGGCACCGCATGCATCATTGGCCTGGACGCATGTCGGAGCAGTGCGGGGCGGCGACGGATGGGACGGGCCTCATTGCCATATCCAATAAAGCAACGGGACACCTATGGGGCCATTTAATGCGTCTTGTCCCGTAATGACAGGCGATAAGCTTGTGTACTGTAGACCTTTCCACCTCCTGTGTGCCACTGTGGCAACCCCTTTTGCCTATAAAAGGAGGCCCGAGGCGACCAGGAGAAGGATTCAGATCTTTTGAGCTACCAACGCACCGTAGCTAGCTCAAGAACTCAAGAACACTCAAATACATACACCAAAGCAGGACTAGGGTTTTACGCATCCTTGCGGCCCGAACCTGGGTATACGATCTTTGTGCTTCCTGTCAGACCTGCTCTTTGCACAACCCCGCGCCCGCCAACCATAGAAGGGATCCCAGTGATCCCATAGGTGTCGTTTCCCCGACAAGTGCTTAGGCGAAGACCTGCGGAGCTAGCTTCACCATCACCATCACCACGCCATCGTGCTGCCAGAACTCATCCACTACTTCGCCGGCTTGCTGGATCAAGAAGGCGAGGACGTCACTGAGCTGAATGTGTGCTAACCGCGGAGGTGTCGTACGTTTGGTACTTGATCGGTTGGATCGTGAAGAAGTTCAACTACATCAACCGCGTTAACAAACGCTTCCGCTTAGGGTCTACGAGGGTACGTAGACACACTCTCCCCTCTCGTTGTTATGCATCTCGATGGATAGATCTTGTGTGTGCATAGAATTTTTTTTGTTTTCCATGCAACATTTCCCAACAGTTCGGTAGTAGACATCAAGCTATTTCTGCCTTAGTTGCCGCAAAGGTGAGTGGTTGAAAGTATTTACTTTAGATCTTACAATTGTAGTTTTTAGTTTCTTCTTTACTCCGCAAATTATATTAAGCATGGATCATGATCTCAATGATTCCCAAAAGATTCAATCTAACATAAAAAACTCATAGCAAGAGCAAGATTCAATTCACCACAAACATAATATGGGGGCATACATAACAAGATTCAACTCCATTAACAAAGCCCATGATCACAATCATCATCAGAAACTTTCATAATCAGGGAAGAGAAATACCACATATCTACTAGTACATACCCTCAGCCCTGAGGCAGGACTACTCACACATCACCATGGGAAGAGAGGAAGATTTGTTCGTGATGGTGATGGCGCTAGCGGAGATGTCCGCGACAGTGATGCCAGAAAAGAGCTTGACAATCCCCAAGTGTAGAAATTATTACAGTACTTCCAAAAGTTGTTGTGGTAAGTATGGAGTTCCAAAACCAAAAGGAGCTAAAGGTAGGGAACGTATTCCCTCAGATCCTACATGCCACTTATAAAACCCTGCGCGCATTGAGCGTTCCTTTTCCTAGACTTCCTAGTAAAGATAATTTGCAAGTTCTAGAGAAAGAAAAAGAGCGAGTGTGGAGTAGCAGTGGTAGGAATTGCAAAATTGTCCCGGCACCTCGATTCAGAGAACCGGAAGTCACATGTTCCGGCCCAGAGATCTATGTCTTCTAGAACATGGTATAGCTTGATAAAGACAAAACCACGATACAATAGACTACCTGATAATACAAAGTATTAAAGTAAAGTACTCTTGAAGTGCAAGGTAGTACAATAGGAGCAACTAGACCCATCTCATTATTCCAAACTACTTGTCGGGGAAGTTATGGTGGCAGAAGCGATATAACACAGTGGAAAGCATGACGATGGTTGGACTCCTCCAAAGGGATACGGCTGGGACACGTCCTAGTTTGCTCTCTCGATGTCCTTATACTTAGCTTCTCCTTCATTTGGCATGATAAGTCAGGTGAGTACTTTGAATGTACTCCCAAGCTCACAAACAATCCAAAAGCAAACAAACGAGCAAGAAGATGACAACGTAAACAAATAATTACACAAGACTTGAACAGTGCAATTGTGTAAACTTAGCATGTCTGTTTAACGTCTCGTGGACCACTACGGCATGATCCTAGATCACCCGATTCCTCTCAACTGACCACCTCGTGATCGATCCAAAACCCTGTCATCCTTTCATTACATTAAATTTAATTTGTTCATGAGGTTGATCAAATAAGTGTGATTTAATGTGAATGGTGTCCCATTTCCGGGGACTCGGCTATTAGAATAAATTTTTAAACACTTTGCAAAGGTTGTACACTTTACCCACACCATGGACTAATAGTCCAACAGATCCTTCTTGCAACATGGCCCTCTTACCATGCCTCCGACCTCTCACAGGCTAGCCCTGGGAGAGAGAATACCAGGTCCCTGCCACCCCGTGGCACAACTCTTCCCATCCGAGAATGTATCAACTTTCCTATGCACATCTTACAAGTGACTGGACGACAATCTCCTGACCAAGGAAGTACTGACCGTCCAACCATTTGATGGGGAATGTTGCATGAAAATAAAAAAAATCCTACAAAACACTGAGGATCTAATCTAGGAGATGTGTAGCAACAAGAGGGGAGTGTGTCTACATACCCTTCTAGACCAAAAGTTTTAGCGTTGTAGCGCGGTTGATGTAGTCATACTCTTCTCAATCCAATCCGATTTAGTGTCGAACAGACGACACCTCCAAGTTTCACACACGTACGGCTCGGCGGCATCCTCTCCTTCTTGATCCAGCAAGCGAGGGGGAGGAGGTAGATGAGATCTGAACCAACAAGAAAATGTGGTGGTCGGGGTGGCAACAAAATTCCGGCAAGGCTTCGCCAAGCGCTCACGGAACATGGAGGAGGAGTAACGGGAGGGAGGCAGGGCAAGCGTGGAAGGGCAGACTGCCCCTTGCGCCTTCCCACTATATGTAGGGGTGAGGGAGGGGCGTGCCAGCCCTAGCCCCCCTCCCAAGGCATGGGCGGCAGCCATGGGGGAGGAGTGCCCTCCAAGCCAAGTGGAGGCCCTCCCCCTTACGGTTTCCCCTCCCCAGGTGCATGGGCCTTGTAGGGGCTGGTGCCCCTGGACCATTCAGGCCAGGGCGCCCCCTACAGCCGATGCTACTGTATGGGATGTGGTGGAACCCTCCAAAGACTTCTGGAACCATGTGGAACCTTCTGGTGGCTTCCTGGTACAATACCAAAAAAACCGGACTTTTTCACGGAACATTGACAACAACTTTCCATATATAAATCTTTACCTCCGGACCATTCCAGAGCTCCTCGTGATGTCTGAGATCCCATCCAGGACTCTGAATAACCTTTGGACTTTCCACTATTAATATCTCAATACTACCCTAGTTGTAGGATCGAAAGTAGGTCTAGAGGGGGGTGATTAGACTACTTGACCAAATAAAAATCTAGCCTTTTCCCAATTTTAAGTCTTGGCAGATTTTACCAACTTAGCACAAGTCAAGCAATCGACCTACACATGCAATTCTAAGATTGTAGCAGCGGAAAGTAAAACATTGCATATGAAGGTAAAGGGAAGGGTTTGGAGAAGGCAAACACAATGTAGACATGGATATTTTTGGCGTGGTTCCGATAGGTGGTGCTATCGTACGTCCACATTGATGGAGACTTCAACCCATGAAGGGTAACGGTTGCACGAGTCCATGGAGGGCTCCACCCATGAAGGGTCCATGAAGAAGCAACCCTGTCTATCCCACCATGGCCATCGCCCACGAAGGACTTGCCTCACTTGGGTAGATCTTCACGAAGTAGGCGATCTCCTTGCCCTTGCAAACTCCTTGGTTCAACTCTACAATCTTGTCGGAGGCTCCCAAGTGACACCTAACCAATCTAGAGACACCACTCTCCAAAAGGTAATAGATGGTGTGATGATGATGAACTCCTTGCTCTTGTGCTTCAAATGATAGTCTCCCCAACACTCAACTCTCTCTCACAGATTTGGCTATGGTGGAAAGATGATTTGAATGGAAAGCAACTTGGGGAAGGCTAGAGATCAAGAATCTTGTGGTTGGATTGGAATGTCTTGGTCTCAACACATGAGTAAGTGGTTCTCTCCCAGAAAATGAGTAGTGGAAGTGTAGGTACGTTCTGATGGCTCTCTCTTTAATAGAGAAGGGGATGGAGGGGTATATATAGCCTCCACACAAAATCTAACCATTACACACATTTGACCCAACTCAGTCAGACCGAGTAGGTGAACTCGGTGAGACCGATTCCGCTCAAAATGTGAACGTTAGGATTCTCGGTGGGACCGACATGCTCAACTCGGTGGGACCGACGCGCTAGGGTTAGGGCAAAACCTCATCTCGGTGTGACCGATTGCATGAACTCGGTGAGACCGATTTCAGCAATGAGTTAACAGATAATTGGTCAGGCAAACTCGGTGGGACCGATCGCTCATTTTGGTAGGACTGAAACATTACGAAGGAGAACAGAGAGTTTGCATTGCGAACTCGGTGGGACCGATCGCTCATTTCGGTGGGACCGAAACGTTACGAAGGGAAACAGAGAGTTTGCAATCCCATCTCGGTGAGACCAAAATCCCTATCAGTGAGACCGAACTGATTAGGGTTTCTGGCTATGGCTATGTCAAAGGAACTCGCTGGCGCCGGATAGATCAAATCGGTGGGGCCGAGTTTGACTTTAGGTTTAGGACATATTTGGATTTGAGAAAGTGGTTGAGGGCTTTGGAGCATACCACTAAGCATTTTGAGCAAGTAGATCATTAAGAAACACCTCATCCCCTTTTAATAGTATTGGCTTTTCCTTGGACTCAATGTGATCTTGGATCACTAAAATAGAAATGAAGAGTCTTGAGCTTTTGCCAATATTTGTCCTTAGCATTTTGAGGGGTCCACATCTCTAGTCCATGCCATGCCAATAATTGAACTTCCTGAAATATTCAACTTGAATGGATATTAGTTCAGTGAGCTATATGTTGTTATGAATTACCAAAACCACCCGGGGATTAGTTGCACTTTCAATCTCCCCCTTTTTGGTAATTGATGACAACATATAGATCAAAGCTTCAACAAATGATAATACAAATGAAATACATCATCGCTTTGAGAAGTATGTGATAAGCAAGAGCTCCCCTAAATTTGTGCATTATTTAAAATTTGCTTTTGAATGCAAATGCACAATCGATTAGGATCATGGGTTACTCTTCGATGTCACATACATCTTGGTGGAGCGCTCAAAATTATAGAATATAAAGAATATGCACTCATCACCAAGGCAAACATGATTGACCATACACAAGTATTAAGATATCATCATTCAAGCACTCATTAAAGCATAATATGATCAAACACATGATCATAAGAGTATCTCACACACAAGCACAAATATTGTAGCAAGCAAACGATCAAACGACAAGTAGCAAGAGATGCAAACAAAAGGGCAAAACACACACACACACACACACACACACTCTCTCTCTCTCTCAGCCTAAGATCTATACACTTTCTCCCCCTTTGGCAACAAGTTACGAAAAAGCTTGAAAATGCATAGTGCTATGTGGCACTCTAGGCACGATCCCCGGGAGCTCCTGAAGTGGTCTTCTGGCTCCGAGATGCTAGGGTTTCACAGAGAAAGTGAACTCGGTCACACTGATTTGTACACTTCGGTCAGACCGAGTAGTACATGTGCGATGGCCTGGGCCAAATCAGTGAGACCAAATACTTCAAATCGTCAGTCTGAGATGAGTTCGGCGGAAACCTAACCCTAAGTTTTTGCATCAAAACTAATCTAGTGGAAGTTTTGAGTGGATAGAATGATCTCAATCGTGGCAAGAATCATGTCATTAATCTTTGTGCAAGAATCGTAAAGATTGCACAAGGAGATCGAGTCCGTACCCTAACTCGGCGACGAACTCGCTATGACGACAACGACAGCGAAGATTCTCGTTGATGGCAGCGGAGACTAGTGGCAGGAGGGTGCTGGCGACGATGGAGACGATCTGGAGACCAGAAGGGGCGGCAGAGCTGGGTAGGCGCAGTTGAGTGTTTGAAGTAATTTCCAAAATTCAACCCGCAGATATATATACCCAGTCACTGTCGGTGTGACCGAGTAGAACGACTCGGTGGCACCGAGATGCAGAATCGCAAGCGGTTGATGCAACTCGGTGTGACCGAACAATTCTAATCGGTTGCACCAAGGTGAAAACCTAGATCAACTCAATGATTTCGGTGAGACCGAAGAGAATGAATCGGTCAGACCGAGAACCATTAAGATGTTTTGGAAGTTTAAGCCATTGACGGATCGGTGGCTCCGAGTGCTCCTCACCCGGAGGGTCAGAATTCGACTTGATCAAACTTTGTGATGTAGCATGAATAGAGTTTGAGACGAGAAAAGCATAGATAGCTAGAGGGGGTATGTAGGCATTCTTTTCCATCCATTTGGCAAAAAGAAAAGCCAAACAATCAAAGCAACAAATGGATGTCCTCGAATGGGAAAAATATGCAACCAACATGCTCACACAATAAGATAGCAAATGAAATATGTGTCCAAGCATGCACAAACACTCTAGCATCTATCAAGCAATTGGCGATGACTAGGTCATCTATATATGAGTATATTGACTGAGGAGTCAAATGAGAACATTTGATCGTAGGTCATACTCATCGTTTAAGCACAAGTGGGGTTACCACTTTTACATAAAGCATTGTTGTGTTCACACCTTTAGAGTTGCTTTAGCTCAATTCTTAGAGCAAAGCTCCCCCTAGATGTGATATCCCACCTAAGAGGGATGAACTAACCTTGGGTTTTGTCGATGATGACTTCATGTAGGTGTTGAAGATGTAGATGCTCAATGTTGATGTAGATCATTTGGAGCAATCCATTGGAGTGAGTTGCACTTTCAATACCTACATGGGTTAGTCCCACAAGGAACATACAAGGATATCCATAGACATAGAGTGAAATACACATATGATGTTGTCCATGAATGCATTAGGTTACCTTGTCCCTTGTCTTACCAACAAGAGGGTTTGTGACTCCTTGAACTAGTGCAAGATGTGAAAGTTGATTGCACTTGTCCTTGCCAAAATTAATATGAGTGAAGTGTGTTGGCAAAGTCACCCTCAAGAACTCTCTAGTTCTTCTTCTTTGGGACCCACATCAACTTGATGGGGATCCTTGGAGTTGTAGTCGTACTTGATGAAGTAGAACTTGATGTAGTCTTGGGAACCCACTTGACAAGGCCTTTGGAGCTTCTTCAAATGCATCAATCTCTTCTTGAAGCTTGTCCTTGCCTTTTAGCTTGTGGTCTTGTGGTGGAAGATCATCCTGAGCCTGTGTTCCCTTGAAGGAAGTGGGATCATACTTATCTTGTTGAGGAACAAATTTCGTCTTGGGGTATTGATCTTCTTCCCACTCAACTCCATTGGCATTGAACTTGCGTTCAAAACCAACACCTTGATTCTTCCGGTGCCTTCCTTGCTTGCGTACAGTTTCCTCAAATTGCTTACTTCCGGCAAGGCTCTTGTACACACCTTTCTCTATAATTCCCTTCAATAAGCTATTTTCTTGCTCAAGTGTAACTTGGCTAAGAGAATCATTAGTGGAATCGAGAGAACTACTAAGCAACAATATTGGATTTAACATGATTATTGTTACTACTAGAAGAAGAATCTTTCTTGCTCTTGTTACTATATTTTAATTGTGGCATGTAAGTAGACAAGAGTAAATGCTTGGCAATGTAAGAAGAACTTTTCTTACAAAGATCATCATTGATTGCTTTTAAGAACCCATGTTCTTGCTCTAGATTGAGCTTTTCAAAGCATAGCTTCTCATGAGTCTTTAAAAGCTCTTGATGATCCTCTAAGGTAGTTTCATGAGCTAACTTAAGAGGGTTTAGTTCTTTAGTTAGACGCTCAATCTCCTTCTTATCATTGTCATTCATTTCATCTTGATTAACATGATTAATAGAAATTTTATCATAGTTTTCATCACTAGAGTTGTCAACAAGTAAATCACCATCACCTAGCAAATCATCTTCATCACTATTGAAATCAACATACTCGGGGTGTGATACCTTGGGGCCTTCAGCCATGAAGCATCTTCCAATCCCTTCATTTGGTGAATCAAATATGTCATAGGAGTTGGATGACACAAGTGAAAGACCGGCAACACCTTAATCTTGAGTATATTTAGAGTCGGAGTGATAGCTTCTCTCGGAGTAGCTGTCGGAGTCGGAACCGGATACCCATTCACCAATATGAGCTTGATGTCTTCGTCTTGTGTAGATCTTTGATGACTTGTCCTTCCTTTCCAAATCCTTGCTTCTACAAGAGGGTCTTCGTTCATAACGATCATCTCTACTCCTTCTATCTCTTGGTGGTGATTCCTCTCTTTTACTTCTGCTTTTAGGTGAGTCTTCTCTTCTTTTGTAGGGAGCCGTACACTCACTAGAGTAGTGTCCGGGTCTTCCACAATTGTAGCAATTGTGATCACGACTGGAAGATCTTTTATCATTGTAGGACCTTTGACTTGGAACTTCTCTCTTTGCTTCTACTCTTGTAGAACTTGTTGAAGTTCTTCACCATTAGGCTCAATTCTTCATTGAAGACTTGTTTCTCACTTGATGTTGTAGGGGCATCACATGAAGCTTTGTAAGCACCACTAGACTTGTTGTGAAGCTTTTCTTTATCCTTGAGTGACATATCATGAGCAACAATTCTATCAATGACTTCCGTTGGCTTGAGATCTTTGTAATTGGGCATCATTTGGATCAAGGTGCACACATTATCATATTTTCCATCCAAGGCTCTTAGGATCTTCTTGATGATGAATCTGTCGGTCATCTCTTCACTTCCTAAGCCGACAATCTCATTTGTGGTGAGAGCAAACCTAGAATAGATTTCAGCGACTCCTTCACCATCCTTCATTTTGAACTTGGTCAAGTTGACTTTTAAGCACATCCAATTTGGATTCCTTGACGGACTCGGTACCTTCCTGCATATCAACCAAAGTATCCCAAATTTCCTTTGCATTCTCAAGGCGGCTGATTTTGTTGAATTCTTCGGGGCACAATCCGTTGAAGAGGATATCGCAAGCTTGAGCATTGTATTGCAACATCTTCAATTCTTCCGCGGTTGCTTCACAATTCGGTTCTCTTCCATCTTCGAAGAATTCACCTTGCAAACCAATACACACAATAGCCCAAACGGCGAGGTTATGTCCAAGAATATGCATTTTCATCTTATGCTTCCAACTAGCAAAACTAGTACCACCAAAGTAAGGACCTCTACGGTGGTAATTTCTCTCGCTAGATGCCATACTCTCCTAGGTTGTGAAACCAAGACTATGATCACCAAAGCTATGGAAATCAAGGCAAATGGAGACCAATGCTCTGATACCACTTGTAGGATCGAAAGTAGATCTAGAGGGGGGTGATTAAACTACTTGACCAAATAAAAATCTAGCATTTTCCCAATTTTAAGTCTTGGAAGATATTAGCAACTTAGCATAAGTCAAGAAATCAACCTACACATGCAATTCTAAGAGTGTAGCAGCGGAAAGTAAAACATTGCATATGAAGGTAAAGGGAACGGTTTGGAGAAGGCAAACGCAATGTAGACACGGAGATTTTTGGCGTGATTCCGGTAGGTGGTGCTATCGTACGTCCATGCTGATGGAGACTTCAACCCACGAAGGGTAACGATTGCACGAGCCCATGGAGGGCTCCACCCACGAAGGGTCCATGAAGAAGCAACCTTGTCTATCCCACCATGGCCATCGCCCACGAAGGACTTGCCTCACTTGGGTAGATCTTCACGAAGTAGGAGATCTCTTTGCCCTTGCAAACTCCTTCCTTCAACTCCACAATCTTGTCGGAGGCTCCCAAATGACACCTAACCAATCTAGGAGACACCACTCTCCAAAAGGTAATAGATGGTGTGATGATGATGAACTCCTTGCTGTTGTGCTTCAAATGATAGTCTCCCCAACACTCAACTCTCTCTCACAGATTTGGCTATGGTGGAAAGATGATTTGAGTGAAAAGCAACTTGGGGAAGGGTAGAGATCAAGATTCTTGTGGTTGGATTGGAATGTCTTGGTCTCAGCACATGAGTAGGTGGTTCTCTCTTAGAAAATGAGTAGTGGAAGTGTAGGTACGTTCTGATGGCTCTCTCTTTAATAGAGAAGGGGTTGAGGGGTATATATAGCCTCCACACAACATCTAACCGTTAAACACATTTGACCCAACTCGGTCAGACCGAATAGGTGAACTCGGTGAGACCGATTCAGTTCAAAATGTGAACGTAAGGATTCTCAGTGGGACCGGCATGATTAACTCGGTGGGACCGATGCGCTAGGGTTAGGGCAAAACCTCATCTCGGTGTGACCGATTGCATGAACTTGGTGAGACCGATTTCAGCAATGAGTTAACAGAGAATTGGTTAGGCAAACTCGATGGGACCGATCGCTCATTTCAGTAGGACCGAAATGTTGCGAAGGGAAACATAGAGTTTGCATTGCGAACTCGGTGGGACCGATTGCTCATTTTGGTGGGACCGAAACGTTACGAAGGGAAACATAGAGTTTGCAATCCCATCTTGGTGAGACCGAAATCTCTATTGGTGAGACCGAACTGATTAGGATTTCTGGCTATGGCTATGTCAAAGGAACTCGGTGGCGCCGGAATCGGCGGGGCCAAGTTTGACTTTAGATTTAGGACATATTTGGAATTGAGAAATGGTTGAGGGCTTTGGAGCATATCACTAAGCATTTTGAGCAAATAGATCATTAAGCAACACCTCATCCCCTTTTAATAGTATTGGCTTTTTCTATGGACTCAATGTGATCTTGGATCACTAAAATAGAAATGAAGAGTCTTGAGCTTTTGCCAATGTTTGTCCTTAGCATTTTGAGGGGTCCACATCTCTAGTCCATGCCATGCCAATCACTGAACTTTCTGAAATATTCAACCTGAATGGATATTAGTTCAATGAGCTATATGTTGTTATGAATTACCAAAACCACCCGGGGATTAGTTGCACATTCACTAGCGCTACCAAACGTTAAGTGTGCGACCTTACGGGTTCGAGAATCACGTAGACATGACCGAGACTCCTCTCCAGTCAATAACCAATAGCGGGACCTAGATGCCCATATTGATTCCTACATATTCAACGAAGTTCTTTATCAGTAGAACGATGATGTCAAGGATTCAGTCAATCACGTATGCAATTCCCTTTGTCTGGAGAAATGTTACTCGCCTGAGAATCGATCGTCGCCTCGCCGGTATCTCCATACCTAGTTCAATCTCGTTACCGGCAAGTATCTTTACATGACCCGTAATACAAGATCCCGCGACTAAACTCATGAGTCACATGCTTGCAAGCTTCTTGTGATGTTGTATTACCGAGAGGGTCCAGAGATATCTCTTCGTCACACGGAGCGACAAATCGCAGTCTCGATCCATGCAACCCAACAGACACCTTCAGAGATACATGTAGAGCACCTTTATGATCATCCAGTTACGAAGTGACGTTTGATGGCACACAAGGCATTCCTCCAATATCCGAGAGTGGCATGATCTCATAGCCTAAGGAATTGATACTTGGGGCATGTTCGGCAACGCTCCAACTCTCAATTTCCATTAACTCCGCAGTGGAGCTGAGCCGAACAAGAAAACTCAGTGGAGTTCAAATCGAGAAGCTGACTATTCTCCTAGTGCAAATTTGTAGGAGTTGGGGAAGCTGCCTTTTCCTGGCTCCATGTAAACGAAGGAGCTGGAGTTGATCGTTATTACAAGGTGCTGCCACCGCCAAGTGACCTCTGCGTACCGGTTCAATTGATTTCTCCCCCGAACAGCCCGTGTCTCCCTTTTGGTAGCCTCTCCATCATGGTAGCTGTACATTTTTTAAGGAGAAAAAGGGTACCGCTGTAGCCTACCGAGCTGGGCTTTGCTCCCTTTCCTCTCAAACGGGCTTCAGCCCATCTAAATGGGTTGTCAGCCCATGTCAGCGACGAGAAGCAGGAGCTGCGCAGCCGAATGTATTTCCATCGCTGTGAGAAGCTGGAAATCGAATCTAGGAGTAGAAGTTGAGGAGTTTGGGAAGCTAGGCTGTTGCCGAACAGGCCCTTGACATGAAGAAAGCTATATCAAATAACTAAACGATCTTATGCTGAGCTTACGGTTGGGTCTATCCATCACATCATTTTTCTAATAATGTGATCCCGTTATCAAATGACAATTCATGTCTATGTTTAGGAAACCATAACCATCTTTTGATCAACGAACTAGTCTAGTAGAGGCTTACTAGGGAACATAGTGTAGTTTATGTATTCACACATGTATTTTAGTTTTCGGTCAATACAATTCTAGCATGAATAATAAACATTTATCATGAATGGGAAATATGATAATAACTATTTTATTATTGCCTCTAGGGCATATTTCCAGCACCAACCTTCTTGACGACACGTGTAAAAGACATAACTATTAACGAAGTAAGGCCTTTCCACTCAGGCAAATGTGGTCGTATAGAAAAGGCCCGGTTCGGTGGCACTATGAATTGAACAATCATGAGGGTTTAATCAAATGAGCTTGTTTCAAACACAATTAACCATACACATTTTAGTTGACCTAGATCAATTCATTTACGCTAAAGTCATTCCCCAATCATGATCATTATAGCTCTAAAGTCATATCTCCGAAGATGATCATTTTACCATTGAAATGATTCCAACATGACCGCTACTACTCTGAAGTCATTCCCCAAAGTGATCTCATGTAAGCTCGTTTTGATACTCTTACTTTTATTACGATACACTTTGTTGAAAGAAAATACCGGTTCTTTCACGTTCATGTCCGTCTAGCCGACCCGAACGAACAAAAAGCGGACATTTTCGTCGGTCGAATGGAGTTGGCCTAAGAGTATGAACAATAGTCGGCAAGCACATGACCCAAACATTACTACGATGACGAACACCACTTGCACGAGTGATAGTGCCTGAAACATAAGCAACACAGGGATGAGTCTACGACTAGCCTTGAACGAACGCCATTTGCATGAGCGTAGGCACGACGTCAACGAGCCATAAGACCACAAGCCTAATTTTGTCGTACCAACCACCACTCAGGCCATATGAGGAGGGCCATGGGGCGGGAAAGCATGAACCATGGGGAGTAGGAAGCACACGCAGGAAACGAAGACGACAACGATCACGACAAATGACCAGGGGCAAAACCGCCACATACGACCACACCACCACAAGGCAAAAGCATCTAGTCTCTCAAAGGCCAACAAGCCGGCAACAACAATTGACCAAGGCCAATAGATGGACATAGACAAACAACGGGAGGAAAGAACACTAGATCTGAGGGAACCACTGTTAGGAAAGAGATATGATGGCACGACTAGAGAAGGACGGGAGCACACTCTGAAACGACAAAAAACATGACCATGCATCCCATCTCTGTCGGCGACACCAAAATCCACTACACCATCACACGACTAGATCTGAACCACCACGATCCAAAACGAAGCACGATGGGAATGCCTCATCACCACCATCCCCAGTAGCCACGAGGGCTTTGCCTTTGTCAACAACAACCTCGAGCAACACCAATATTGAAGAAACAGTGGAGAAGGTCGACAACATCTAGGGCTATAAGGGCAACTCTAAGGTTGGAAAGGGTGCCTCCCTTGGTGTCGCATAGTGAACCAATGGTTGCCGTCGCCGCATCTCCTAGCTTATAGCGCCCACTTCCGCTTCATTGATAATTCTAAAAATTTGTCAATAATCCGTTATGGTTCTTGGCAAATTTATTGCGCATTTTGTGTTCAGCTGCTCGGGGTTCAACATATGATTACCATCTAGCAAGCACATTTCCATTGTATCCAAATGGCTGGCAGATTACAATAATAATGTCTCCAATTACTTGTCTTAGATTTGATTAGATACGGATGAATTCTGTATACAATCGTTTCTTCAGGGCTGTTTGACACCACGGATTATCCAAACCGGGCCCTCATATTTTTCAAGACACCCGTCAGTACAGATCGCCGTGACCTCATCTCTATCGTTGGTGAAGAAACGACTACCAGTTCTGTGAGTCCTCGGACAGCGACGAGGGCCGAAGAACTCCTCTGGCTCCAAATCGGAGAACTGGGTGAGCCCCTTGGTGTAGCTCCTTCCCGACTTGTTGAACTCGTGGACATGCCACGCCGTATCCTTGAAACGACCAAATCGCCGAGTCATCTCGTCGTGGTCGCGCGCCATTCCGTGGAAGCGGCACCACCGCTCGTACAGAGCCCACAGGGTTTCATCCGAGACGAGGTCCTTCTCGTCGAAGTAGGGAACGGTGTCCGGGTCTTGCGTCATCACAGAAACGAAAACCGTAACGTGTGCTGCCAACCAAGATGTGTAAATAATACAGAGATGAAAGAATGATTGATTACCAGGGCGGAGCTCGTCGTCGAGGTCATCTTGTGCGGCGCCCACAGGCAGATGGGAGTCCTCGCCGGAGGGGAGCGTAGCGATGCTGCGCCGGAGGAAGGAATCCAAGGGGCTGGTGAAGGCGGCGGCGGCGGCAGTGTTTGGGGATCTAAGTAACGGTCCCGACCGGGCGGTTATGGTGGTATCTCCAGTGAGATAGCGGCCGGGTAGGCGAAGAGCGAAGCGGCCGGAATTTGTGTTTGTCCAAGCGCCCCGTGAGAGCTTTAATGCGACGGACGCCATAGCAAGCTAGGACGAGGTGCGGGATAGATCTAGGGTTGCTATGTGGTATGACGGTTTTTGTGGAGGCCGCTTGTATATATGTAGCGCTCCGCCGAGTCGTAAATGTTGAGTAACGTGATTGTATTAGGAAATATAGGTTAGACTAGGAAATATTCTGGCTTGTCTTGTATAAATCATGTACTCCTATATATATGCCCACGAGGCTCAATCAATACAACAAACTATTCCACCAAAACCCCTCTCTCTTCTAACATGATATCTATCGCAAGTCGATCCTAAACCCTAGCCGCCGCCGCTTCCGCACCCACGGGCCGCCCCTGGGGCGATCGGCCTCCATGACCGCTGCCGGGGGCCGCGCCCCCGTACCTAGGGTTCGTCCGCCGGCCGTGTTGGCCGGCTACCGTAGAGAGTCTTTTTTCCCGATCCTTTGATCCAGGTTTTCTCTCTCTCACCGGTCACTTTGATCGGCGTCTACTTTTTGGTTTACCGGTCTATGTGATCCGTTTGCGTCGTCCACCGCCGCCGTCGACCCCGTGCGCCTCTACTCCAACACCGGCGTGATCGGCCGGCTTCTTCACCGACCCGGCGGCCTCGCGCGTCCGCGCGTCTGCCCGTCGGTCGCCTCGACCCGGCGGCCTCGCGCGTCGGCCCGCCGATCGCCCCGACCCGGCGGCCTCGTGTCATGCGGCGGCCCTTCGCCGCCGCCGTTCGCACGCCGGCCCGCCCGTCGATCTACGCCGGCCGTCACCGCCCTGCTCCAACTGGGACTCCTGCATTACCCCAACCCGGCGGCCTCGCGTCATGCAGCGGCCAATCATAGCCGCCCTATTGACCGCCGCCGCCGGCTTCATCTCGGACTCCGCCGCCACCGCGCCTCCACCGAGCGGCGTCCCCGACCTCGCGCGCGATCGGATTGATCACCCGCCCGCCGCCGCGGTCCGCCTCATCCTACGCCGGGCGACCGACCTGGCCCGTCGGTTGCGCGCGCCTCCGCAGGCCCCGTGAAGACCGTCCCGAGTTCAGCGCGCCCCTCTACCGATCGAGCATCGGGCTGCTGCTGCGTCGCCCCGTCGGGCCGCAGCGCCGCTGCCCCGTGGTTCTTCTCCCGGGTGCACCGACCCGCGTCACCGCTGCGTCGCCCCTTCGGGCCGTAGTGCCGCGGCCCGCGGTCCCCCGCTGCCCCGAGGGCGTCCGCTCTAGGCCGTCCCGTGGCTGCACCGACCCTCGCGCCACCGCTGCGTCGCCCCGTCGGGCCATAGCGAGCGTGGCACGCGGTCCATGCCGCCGTCCCAAGGCCGTCCCGGTAGTTGCACCGACTCGCGAACCGCCGTTGCGTCGCCCCTACGGGCCGCAGCGTCGCGGCCCGCGGTCCCAGCCACCGCCCCGAGGTCTTCCCATCGTCGACCCGACCCGCCTGCCGCTGCTGCGTCGCCCCTTCGGGTCGTAGCGCCGCGGCCCGCGGTCCACTCCACCGTCACCGCGCGTCGACCCCTCGTGGTATGCGCCGCGCCGTCTCTCTTAGCGCGGGAACACCACCGTCCGCGCCGGTCTTCGTCACGCTGTCAGGGTTCTTCGCCTACTTCGAGCGCCGCCGCCGCACTCCTAACCTAGCCGCCGCGGCCGCCACCGCCGCTACCTTCGTAGCCCCCGCCGCCGCCCGTCCACCCCTTTCGTCTTCGTCCAGCACCAGCTCGTCGCCAGCGTCGCCATCATCTACCTCGACCGCTTCATCTACTCCGACAACTGCGGGCGACATTGGCCCCGCGAAGATGGACACCGCAATCGTCGTCGAGTTCTTCTCTGCTGGCCCCTCCGACTTCTCCGACATGGCGTACAGCTCGTGCAGGTCCCTCGTCTACGCATGCCCGGTGCTGGCAACACCGATGCGTGCCTTTGTCCTTGACGTGTCCCCGGGCCTGGCAAGCCTGGTGCGGCGCTTCGTCAACTTCGTCTACGCCCGTCTACGCATGCCCGGTGCTGGCAACACCGGTGCGTGCCTTCGTCTACGATGTGTCCCCGGGCTTGGCAAACCCACCGCGACGAGTCGTTGACACGTATCTATAATTTTTGATTGTTCCATGCCAATATTATACAACTTTCATATACTTTTGGCAACTTTTTATACTATTTTTGGGACTAACATATTGATCCAGTGCCCAGTGCCAGTTCTTTTTTGTTGCATGTTTTTTGTTTTGCAGAAAATCCATATCAAACGGAGTCCAAACGGGATAAAAACTAATGGAGATTTTTTGGAATATATGTGATTTTTGGGAAGAAGAATCAACGCGATACGATGCCCGAGGGGACCACGAGGCAGGGGGGCGCGCCCTGGACCCTCGTGGCCATCCTGTAAGGCGGTTGGAGCCCTTCTTTCGCCGCAAGAAAGCTAATTTTCGGATAGAGATCGTGTCCAAAATTCAGCCCAATCGGAGTTACGGATCTCCGGTTATAAAAGAAACGGTGAAAGGCCAGATCTGGAAACGCAGAAACAGAGAGAGACAGAGAGACATATCCAATCTCGGAGGGGCTCTCGCCCCTCCCACGCCATGGAGACCATGGACCAGAGGGGAAACCCTTCTCCCATCTAGGGAGAACATCAAGGAAGAAGAAGAAGGAGGGGGGCTCTCCCCCCTCTCTCCCGGTGGCGCCGGAACGCCGCCGGGGCCATGATCACCACCACGATCTACACCAACACCTCTGCCATCTTCACCAACATCTCCATCACCTTCCCCCATCTATCTACAGCGGTCTACTCTCCCACAACCCGCTGTACCCTCTACTTGAACATGGTGCTTTATGCTTCATATTATTATCCAATGATGTGTTGCCATCCTATGATGTCTGAGTAGATTTTCGTTGTCCTACCGGTAATTGGTGAATTGCTATGATTGGTTTAATTTGCTTGTGGTTATGTTGCTGTCCTTTGATGCCCATCATATGAGCGCGCGCGTGGATCACACCATAGGGTTAGTTGTATGTTGATAGGACTATGTATTGGAGGGCAAGAGTGACAGAAGTTTCAACCTAGCATAGAAATTGATGCATACATGATTGAAGGGGGACCAATACATCTTAATGCTATGGTTGGGTTTTACCTTAATGAACGTTAGTAGTTGCGGACGCTTGCTAATAGTTCCAATCATAAGTGCATAGAATTCCAAGTCAGAGATGACATGCTAGCAGTGGCCTCTCCCACATAAAACTTGCTATCGGTCTAGTAAAGTAGTCAATTGCTTAGGGACAATTTCACAACTCCTACCACCACTTTTCCACACTCGCTATACTAACTTTATTGCTCCTTTAGCTAAACAGCCCCTACTTTTTATTTACTTGCTCTTTATCTTCTTGCAAACCTATCCAAAAACACCTACAAAGTACTTCTAGTTTCATACTTGTTCTAGGTAAAGCGAACGTTAAGCGTGCGTAGAGTTGTATCGGTGGTCGATAGAACTTGAGGGAATATTTGTTCTACCTTTAGCTCCTCGTTGGGTTCGACACTCTTACTTATCGAAAGAGGCTACAATTGATCCCCTATACTTGTGGGTTATCAAGACATTTTTCTGGCGCCATTGCCGGGGAGTCATAGCGTGGGGTGAATATTCTCGTGTGTGTGCTTGTTTGCTTTATCAGTAAGTAATTTTTATTTGTTGTTCTAAGTTGTTTTCTATCTTTAGTTATTGGTAGGAAACGCAAAACACCAAAAAAAATTAGTTGTACCTGCTACACCAATGGTTGAAGAACCATTCAAAATCTATCACACTTCTAAAGCTTTTTACTTGGATCATCTTCGATCCCTTTGTGCTCGTGCTGAAACCCCAACTAGCTTAGTTGAGGGCAAATCTTTAGATGAGCATGCTTATTATGTGCGACACCACTTATCTCAAAAAGGGGAACTTTTACTAGATCAAATTGATCATTTGCAATGCTATGCTTGGAATTTATGTGAAATATATTATGTTACTTGTTGTTCTGAAAACCCTAAGAAACACTTGTCACGACCGGTTTTTCAATAAAACATTTATTGAGAGACCAATCCCTTTTATGGACCAGTAAAGAAGAATTCCTTCTCACTGGTAGACAATATCTTGGTCACAGAAGAAAAATACCAGGAGTACTGAATATAATACAAGGTTGGGCGGAGACTGCTCAACAATTTATTACAAACACGCCGATAAAACATAACGGCGGATAGGGTGGCATAACTACTAACTCACGATAACAACGGTGGTGGAAATATCACAGCGGGGTGGGTGATATGACTCCTGAAAACTACAGCTCTTCGAACGTCGGAGTGAGGCTCGAGGAGACTTATTGCGGGTGGCGGAAGCGTATATAAAACAAGTGACCAAAATCCAGGATCGCACAGGACTGACTGGGACTCCTCTGGGTGTCGGACTCACTATCAAACTCTTCATCCAAGAGATCGCCTTCGTCAACATCTGGCCAAATCAACAAGCCAGGTGAGTACTATGAAAGTACTCGCAAGACAGTTCGGACATAAGATATAACAAATGTAAACATGAAGCATATGAACAGATTAACAAATGCGTTCAGACATAGAGATAATAATGCATGGGAAAAATAACAGAGAAGTCGGGCGGTAGTCCTCCCGAAATCCCAAAATAAATTACTGGGTGCCAAACGAGGGTCTGAATGACTCCTCGAGAGGAAACTGCAAGAATAATAATACCGGTGCCAAACGAGGGTCTGAATGACTCCTCGAGAGGAAACTGCAAGAATAATAATGCCGCAGTCGGGCGTCGGGGCGACACCACATAAAGGGCTTATAACAGAAAGAAGGACAATGCGTGCCACAGTCGGACGTCTGAGCGACATCACATAAAGGGCTTATAGTGAAAGTAAGAGACAAACATGCCACAGTCGGACGTCTGAGCGACATCACATAAAGGGCTTATATTAAAAGTAAAAGACAAATATGCCACAGTCGGACGTCTGAGCGGCATCACATAAAGGGCTTATATTCATAACTTAGTAGCTCATGAATTTTAAATCATATCAAGAGAAATAATCAGGCATGAGATAAATAACAGGGTTAGATCATCCACGGGAGTAACGTTCAGCCAGGTCTACTACTCATGCTCACTTACCGGAAAAGAGAACAAACCACGAAGACTTGACATAGATATGGATACACTGATCACGATACTTGACCATGGATACGACGACTCGAAAGGATTTGACTCTGCAGAGTATGTACTTTAACCACAGCCAACGGATTTCAGTAGTCACGGGGACTAGTTCCGTCTACGGTATTTTGGAAGAAACACGTCTAACCAGTACACACCCATTCAACATTCCGAAGCCAGGGATCACCCTCGGCAACGTTCAAGAAAAACCTTGAGACGGGGAGGCTACAACCTCGCGTAGCATGGGATCAAATTTCTATACGCGCGCTCTAAGGGGGTGCCCCCCCTCTCGGTCCCAACCGGAAACACCCATGCCCCCTGACCGGATGACTGGCTTTAATCCAGGGCCATGGAACCATCATCCCGGCCACTCTGTTTGGTGTGTACACGGAAAGTGGTTACCAACTTACTAAACCGCATCCTGGCAAAAGAAACATGTGGTAGTACGGAAGTGAAAGGAACGATAACGTGACTCCGTCCACGTTAATGTCGGAATTTGTCGGATGACGCAAGGCTGGTATGCTACAACAGTACCACCTTGTTGCCCTTCATGTCACCACATGATTAGGCCATCTCTCACTAGAGATCATCGCAACTTTGGAACATGCGGGTAGTTGCCTCACAAGCAACGAGGTACTCACCGACACTCATATGCCACGCACAACCTTTCACGCAAACATGCAAAGCATCTATCATATCAAAGGTTCAAACATGCTTGCCTGGTTTGGAGAACTCGGAGTCTAGCTCGGCGAAGTTCGCGGCTCCGTCACCTCTCCCGGAACCTACGGTATAGCGAAAATGCATACTAACGTGAAAACCAACGCGTGCATAAAAGTTGTTCCAAAATTTTTCCAAATAAATCCCATACAACTAGACAAAATTTTAAGACTGTCAGAAAAAGAATCACTCAAAAATCACTTTTTATTAAAAAGTTATAAAGGTTTCTGTCCAGGGACTCATCTGTAATGAAACAGAAAAGTTCCAGGGGCTTAACTGAGAAAACAGAAAACGCTTCGGAAAGAAACGCGCCAGCTCAAAGGGAAGACGTATTTGCCCGAAGGCGCCAACAGAAAACATTTCGAGGGAGAAAAGAATAGAGGCTGACAGGGGGGTCCACATGTCAGGTTTAAAAAGCTCGCCGGCGCCCGAAGACTGCGGTGGTCGCCGGCGTCGAACCACGGCGAGACAGGGAGATCGGAGTGTACCAAGAGCTTCAGCGTGTCCTTCCGCGTCGGTGGGTGGTGGACTCGACCGACGGAGAGCACCACGTCGACGGCGACACTTTCTCCGGCGGACGGCGGCTCGGGTGATGGTGGAGAACTCCGGTGTTGCTGCAAACTCCGAATTGAAGCGCGGGTCAGGAGAGTGGATGCATAGGGAAGCTACTGGCAAGAGATGGGAGGCAGAGGTGCACGCACGGGAGCGAATCGAGCTGGATCCCGTGGCGGGTCGCGGCGGCCGGAGTTGAGGAAGGAGACTTCCTCGGGGCGCTTCCAGTGGCTAGGCAGGGTCTTGGTGGAGTGCAGAGGTGGTGTGGGCTCGAGTTGAAGCTCGGGGCCTCTATTTATAGGCGGATCGAGGGGGATGGCCGTGAACGGAGAATCTCCGGCGAGCAATTACGGCGAGGCAGCGGATTGGCAGGGGGTTTAGGTGGCTAGGCAGCATCAGTGGGAGTTACTGGTCCCGTTCCCCCGCTAATCCCGGTCGGTCTTAGCGTAATGGCGCCGGTCCATGGTGGGGTGGCCGCACGGGCACGACGGCGGCAAAGAGCGCGCTCCGCGCCCAGGGGTTCACGACGAGAGTGGCAGCGCGCACGGGGGAGTGAGTGGCCACGCGGCGGCCTCCGGTGGCTTGGGTGGCGCTGGGTGGCGCCGTCTACGATGCGCCTCTCTCTGGCGGCCGCAAAGCCGCCGCTGGCGTCGGTCACGGGGCGGCGCACCTCCTCCAGCACGTCGCCGACGCCCGCAAACATCCAGGCGCTCGTGCGGTGCAGGAACAAGGGGGAGGGGACGGGGAGCAAGGCGCCAACGCGGCACTGTCGAGATCGACAACAGGTTCTGAAGAAAACGACAGTAGATCACTGAACTGCATTTCTGAATCTCTGAACTTGACATTGACAATGCTCTGCAGGTGTTCGACAGAATGATTAGGCATGAAGAAATTTTTTCCTGGGGCTGGGACTTGGTGAGGTGACCTCTCAATGCACCCAGAGGCTGCCTGATTTTACTCAAAATTTTTGGAGAAGGATTTGAATGAATTTCATCAAATTTGACAAATCTGGTCCAAACTTGCAGCAAGTATAGTTTGAAAAATTTGAACTGGAGACCAGTGGATCTTCATGGATCTGGGTTGAGGGTTCAAAGGACTAGGAAGGGAAAAAGGTTTGGGGGCAAAAATCAAAGCAGAAAGAGTAGTTCCTTTGTAAACCTCCAAGGGCTAGAATAGAGGGCAGAAAATGTTTTGATAAGATTAAATGGAAAATAATCATATAGGGAGGTCCAACTTGCTAGATTTGATGCAAATCATGATCCAAAGATGAGGGGAGGTTTAGGAGAGTGGATTTGCACTAAGGCCATGGCAAGAGGGATTTGTTGAAAGTGGTAAAGGATTATTCCAAAAGCCATAGTGCATTTTCAAAGAGATTTTCAAAAGGCATTTTTCCCAAGTGCAAAGCATTTTGGCTTGAGTCAAAACTAAAAAGCAAGAACCTCCAAGACTAAAAACAAGTCTTGGGTGAATCCAAATAAAACTCTTGCCATAAAAAAATATTTTGAAAGGGAGGGTTCTTTTGAAGAAAATTTTTAAAACACCTCCCTTAAGTCAAGGAAATTTTTTTGAAAAATCCAAATGAAATTTTGGGTGTCACAACACCTACCCCCTTAGGAAAAATCTCGTCCTCGAGATTTCAGCTGATCCTCGAATAGATATGGATATTCTGCCTGGAGAAAATCTTCCCTTTCCCACGTAGCTTCATCCTCAGTGTGGTTGCTCCACTGAACTCTGAAAAACTTTGTCGTTTTCTGACGGGTGCTCCGTTCAGACACTTCCAGTATCTTTACTGGCCGCTCTCTGTAGGTGAGATCTGGTTGCACGTCAATGCTCTCGTGAGATACATGCTTCTCCGGGTTACTTACACATTTTCTCAATTGTGAGACGTGGAATACGTCATGTACGTTTGACAGCTCCTTGGGTAGGTCTAGCTGGTAGGCTACCGTGCCTCTTCGTGCAATTATACAGAATGGTCCAATAAATCTCGGGGCTAGCTTCCCCTTAATTTTGAACCGTTGCAGGCCCCTCATAGGAGACACTCGTAGGTATACGGAATCACCGGGTTCAAAGCTGACCTCACGATGCTTTTGATCGTAGTAGCTCTTTTGTCGGCTTTGCGCTGTCTTGAGTCTGTCCCTGATCTGCTTAACTTTCTCCTCGGCCTCTTTAAGCATGTCTGGGCCGAAGATACGACTGTCACCTGTTTCTGACCAATTTAGTGGGGTACGACACCTCCGTCCGTACAATGCTTCAAAGGGTGCCATTTGCAAGCTCGCTTGGTAACTGTTGTTGTAAGCAAATTCGGCATACGGCAAACTCTCTTCCCAACTGGATCCATAGGTGAGCACACAGGCTCTCAGCATATCCTCTAGGATTTGGTTTACATGTTCCGTTTGTCCATCAGTCTGAGGGTGGTACGCTGTACTGAAAGCTAGCTGTGTGCCCAGAGCTTGTTGCAGGTGATCCCAAAATTTGGAGACAAATTGTGTGCCTCGGTCGGATATTATAGTCTTTGGGACTCCATGCAAACAAACTATACGGGAGAGATAAAGTTTGGCCAGTCTTTGTGTGGAGTAGGTAGTCTTTACGGGAATGAAGTGAGCAACCTTGGTTAGTCGGTCTGTGATGACCCATATGGCGTCATTTCCGCGTTGTGATCGGGGTAGTCCGACGATGAAGTCCATTCCTATTTCATCCCATTTCCACTCCGGTATCCTGTTTGGCTAGAGTAGCCCTGCTGGCTTTTGATGCTCGTCCTTGATGCGCTGACATGAATCGCAACAAGCAATAAATGCGGCTATATCCCTTTTCATACCGTGCCACCAAAATCTTTCCTGAATGTCTTTGTACATTTTGGTTCCTCCAGGATGGATCGAGTATGGTGCGGTGTGGCTTTCGATTAGGATTTGTTGCTTGAGTTCCTCAATGTTAGGTACGCAAAGTCTGTCTCCGTACCATAATATTCCTTCACTGTCTGTGACGAACTCTGAAGCTTTACCAAGGTTCATTTTCTTCTTTATACCTTCGATGCTGGGATGTCCCTGTTGAGCCTTCTTAATTTGTTCCACTAGGGTGGGTTGTATCTCCAGATTTGATACGGTGCCCTCCGAGACTAACACCAGGTTGATCCTAGCGAACTCTTGCTGAAACTCAGGCCTCAAGTTTTGCGGACCGTCGTTGTCCGGGCTGGGGTTTCGACTAAGGGCATCCGCCACTACATTTGCTTTCCCCGGATGGTAGTGAATGCCGACATCATAGTCCTTGACCAATTCCAACCAGCGTCGTTGGCGTAAATTTAGCTCTGGCTATGTGAAAATATATTTGAGGCTCTTATGGTCTGTATATATTTCACAGCGATTTCCCAACAGAAAGTGCCTCCACTCCTTGAGTGCATGTATGACTGCTGCTAGCTCCAAGTCATGTGTTGGGTAATTTTCCTCATGTTTTCGCAGCTGTATGGAGGCATACGCGACAACCTTGCCATCCTGCATTAGCACACACCCGAGACCCTTCCGAGATGCGTCACAATACACTTCAAAACTCTTGTGTATATCTGGCACAGTTAAGACTGGTGCGGTTGTTAGCTTCTTCTTGAGTTCTTGGAAGCTTTTCTCGCATTCTTCCGTCCATACAAATTTCTTGTCTTTCTTGAGCAACTGTGTTATTGGTTTTGCCACAGTGGAGAATCCTTCAATAAATCTTCTGTAATATCCGGCCATTCCCAGGAAACTCCGCACATCCGTAACGTTGGCGGGTGGCTTCCAGTCAAGTATGGCTTTGACTTTTTCTGGGTCTACGGCCACGCCTTCTTGGTTTAATATGTGGCCTAGGAAACCAACTTGTCTTAGCCAAAATTCACACTTGCTAAATTTGGCATACAACTGATGTTTCCTCAATTCTCCCAAAACAATTCTGAGATGCTCAGCATGCTCTTCCGGTGTCCTTGAGTAAACCAGAATATCGGTCAATGAATACCACAACAAATTTGTCCATGAATTTCATGAACACTTTGTTCATGAGGTGGACGAAATATGCGGGGGCGTTCGTTAGTCCAAAAGGCATCACTGTGAATTCATATAATCCGTATCTAGAGGTGAATGCTGTTTTAGGGATATCTTCTGTCCGTACTTTCAATTGATGATATCCCGATCTCAAATCAATTTTTGAGAACACCTTGGCTTGTGCGAGCTGGTCAAACAAATCATTTATCCGTGGCATCGTATATTTGTTTTTGATGGTGACCATATTGCGAGCTCGATAGTCTATACACAGTCTCAGTGTCCCATCCTTTTTCTTGGCGAACAACACTGGCGAACCCCATGGTGAGGAGCTGGCTCGAATAAATCCTTTGTCCAATAATTCCTTTATCTGCTTCTTCAACTCCACCAATTCTGAGGGTGCCATTCTATAAGATTTCTTATAGATGGGAGCGGTGCCAGGTGCTAGTTCGATGCTGAATTCTATCTCTCGGTCTGGTGGCATGCCTGGCAGTTCTTCCGGAAATACGTCAGGAAACTCGCATACCACTGGAACTTTTCTTAGTTCCAAAATGTCCACTTTGTTCAGTTTTGGTTGCCGTGACCGTGGCCTTTCTTGAGCTGTAACCTTTATTGTCTTGCCATGATGGTGGGTGAGAATCACGGTCCGATTGAAACAGTCAATGAATCCTTTGTTGGTGGTTAACCAGTCCATCCCTAAAATGACATCCAGTCCTTTATTTTCCAACACGATGAGATTAGCTTGGAACTTTAGTCCTTCGAACTCAATGAGCACTCCTTGGCAGTAACTCTGAGCGATTTGCTTATTTCCGGGGGACTTGATGATCATAGATTTTTCCAAGGGAAGTATCGGAAAACCATGTTGCAAAACAAAACTCTTCGAAACGAACGAATGGGAAGCTCCAGAATCAAACAAAACCGTGGCAGGTACTGTGTTGACAGGGAACGTACTAAGCACGATGTCTGGGGCATTCTGCGCTTCTTCCCTGGTCACATGGTTCAGGTGACCCTTCCTGTGGTTGTTGTTGGGATTGAAATTGTTGCGCTTGGGAGCTGGATTGTTTCCACCATTGTTCGGCTTGGGTACCGAGTTCCTTGGTTTTGGGCACTGTTTAGCATAGTGCCCTTCTTCTCCACAAGCATAGCATGTGACCCCTGGACGATACGTGAACTCTTTGTCCCTGGCATGAAACCGTCTGACGGGCCTTGGATCAGTAGTCGTGGATCTCCTTGCTTCTGTCCTTGGAACCTCAGTCTTGCTTCGGTTGTTGCGAGCAAGAGTCGTCTTGTCCCTCTTTCACTTACGGATATCTTCCAGAGTACAGTGCTCATTCTCCAATGTAATGGCCTTGTCAACCAGAGTTTTAAAATCCTGGAAGGTGTGTACAATCAGTTGGCTTCTTAGTGCTGGTGCCAGGCCGTCCAGGAATTTTTCCATCTTCTTGTTCTCTGTCATGTGCTCGTCGTAGGCATAACGACATAGCTGGGTAAACTGACCATTGTATTCTGTCACTGACATGCCTCTCTGCTCCAGGTCATCAAATTATCTCTTCTTGATTTTTATGATGCTCCTGGGGATGTGTGCCCCACGAAAGCCTTCCTTGAACTCCTCCCAGGTGATGTTGTGTTCACTGGGGTGCATGTGTAGGAAGTTTTCCCACCATGCTGCAGCTGCTCCAGTAAGGTAGTGTGGTGCATAAAGCACCTTCTCATGGTCTGAGCACTGAGCAATAATCAGCTTCCTTTCGATGTCGCGAAGCCAATCATCGGCTTCTAGCGGCCTATCAGTGTGAGCAAACGTTGAAGGGCGGGTCTTCTGTAACTCAGATAACTTGGGATGCGGTTGATAGGGTTCACGGTGATTTCCCATATTGATGACGTGATTCATCATCTCTTGGTGCTGTTGCTGGCTTTGTTCGAAGAGACGACATACTTGAGACAGGGCTGCTTCGCTGTCCTGTTGACTGGACTGACCCTGAGTGAAATTGTTGCTAGTCTGTGTCCCATAAACTTCTTCTGGCTGATTGGGCATGGAGCGAGTCCACGGGCGAGACATTTTTCCAGTCTGGGGTATTATTTTGCAAAACCCATGAGAAGAACTGTGTGGCACAAGGAAAATCTTGCAAAGGCAACAATTTAAAAGACCTCAAGATTTTTCAAGAAATCATAAATGATTTTGCATGGAGACGAATGGCTTAACCCAAATCTTACACGCGATACGCAAACCTACGATACATCACTCAGGATGTGCGTACACATTCCTGACATGTTATTTAGACTAGCATACTCCTCCGGAAAGCAGGGAACACACTAATACAAACTAGCATACAGATAAAACACATCATACAGGCAGACATAACGCGCGGCTACACGGCGCTCTCAGTCGGAGATGGTGACGATGTCCTTTCCCTTGCCGAGGGCAAGACTCAGCGGTGCAGGAGAATCAACCTCCACCTCCTCTAGCTGGCTCCTGGCGCGTAACACTGCGCTGCAGTGATGGCGCAGGGGCGACAGGTGGCAGAGCGGGTGCGGCAGGCGGTGCAGCTCTGACTGGAGTAGGAGCGATGACTCGGTCGAACTCCTCAGTGGAAGGCAGACGGCGAGCAGTAGCCAAAATGGCCGGTGCATAAGAGGCTGAAGACGAGACGAATGTCAGAGGCGGTGCCGTGTGGAGAAGCTCCTTCCTGCTGGCAGGACCGCCCCGGACTAAGTCCATGCGGGCAGCCACAAGATCTTCTACGAGGTTGTCGAAAGATTCCTCCAGAGCCTTGAGGTACTCAACAACCATCTCGATGGCTTCATCTCGCTCTCCCCGATGGCAGGCGAATGCATAGTGACAAGTATATGGCACATGGCATGGGAGATAGCGGTAGCGACGAGTCTTCATCATAGGAAGGATGTCCCGAAGGCGAGCTATCGCCTCACGGGCAGCCATCTGCATGGCATGCCTCTCCGTAGGCATGGCCCTTCCCACAAAACGGAAGTGGCGAGACGCAGAACGTCCTCCCTTGAATTGCACCACGGCTTGGTGCATAGACACGTCGTCGCTGAGCTTGTGCTGGTAAAGTGTGAACTCCGGGCGAGTCGCTGGCCCGATCGCGAGCTTGGTGATGGAGACGAGGAGTTTGACAAACCCCTCGGGCACGTTCGTGAACACTCGAGTCTCGCAGTTGCTGCCAGCCATCTACAAAAGTAGGCAAAAATTCTGAGTAGTCATGTCATAAATTTATGATGACCAACAGAAAATAGCTACATTTGCAAAAATGCTGAAAAAGCACAAAAGACACTAATGACCGATTAGCGATCGCACCTAGTGGCTTCCTACAGTCAGCCTGGCTCTGATACCAAGCTTGTCACGACTGGTTTTTCAATAAAACATTTATTGAGAGACCAATCCCTTTTATGGACCAGTAAAGAAGAATTCCTTCTCACTGGTAGACAATATCTTGGTCACAGAAGAAAAATACCAGGAGTACTGAATATAATACAAGGTTGGGCGGAGACTGCTCAACAATTTATTACAAACACACCGATAAAACATAACGGCGGATAGGGTGGCATAACTACTAACTCACGATAACAACGGTGGTGGAAATATCACACCGGGGTGGGTGATATGACTCCTGAAAACTACAGCTCTTCGAACGTCGGAGTGAGGCTCGAGGAGACTTATTGCGGGTGGCGGAAGCATAGATAAAACAAGTGACCAAAATCCAGGATCGCACAGGACTGACTGGGACTCCTCTAGGCGTCGGACTCACTATAAAACTCTTCATCCAAGAGATCGCCTTCGTCAACATCTGGCCAAATCAACAAGCCAGGTGAGTACTATGAAAGTACTCGCAAGACAGTTCGGACATAAGATATAACAAATGTAAACATGAAGCATATGAACAGATTAACAAATGCGTTCAGACATAGAGATAATAATGCATGGGAAAAATAACAGAGAAGTCGGGCGGTAGTCCTCCCGAAATCCCAAAATAAATTACTGGGTGCCAAACGAGGGTCTGAATGACTCCTCGAGAGGAAACTGCAAGAATAATAATACCGGTGCCAAACGAGGGTCTGAATGACTCCTCGAGAGGAAACTGCAAGAATAATAATGCCGCAGTCGGGCGTCGGGGCGACACCACATAAAGGGCTTATAACAGAAAGAAGGACAATGCGTGCCACAGTCGGACGTCTGAGCGACATCACATAAAGGGCTTATAGTGAAAGTAAGAGACAAACATGCCACAGTCGGACGTCTGAGCGACATCACATAAAGGGCTTATATTAAAAGTAAAAGACAAATATGCCACAGTCGGACGTCTGAGCGACATCACATAAAGGGCATATATTCATAACTTATTAGCTCATGAATTTTAAATCATATCAAGAGAAATAATCAGGCATGAGATAAATAACAGGGTTAGATCATCCACAGGAGTAACGTTCAGCCAGGTCTACTACTCATGCTCACTTACCGGAAGAGAGAACAAACCACGAAGACTTGACATAGATATGGATACACTGATCACGATACTTGACCATGGATACGATGACTCGAAAGGATTTGACTCTGCAGAGTTTGTACTTTAACCACAGCCAACGGATTTCAGTAGTCACGGGGACTAGTTCCGTCTACGGTATTTTGGAAGAAACACGTCTAACCAGTACACACCCATTCAACATTCCGAAGCCAGGGATCACCCTCGGCAATGTTCAAGAAAAACCTTGAGACGGGGAGGCTACAACCTCGCGTAGCATGGGATCAAATTTCTATACGCGCGCTCTAAGGGGGTGCCCTCCCTCTCGGTCCCAACCGGAAACACCCATGCCCCCTGACCGGATGACTAGCTTTAATCCAGGGCCATGGAACCATCATCCCGGCCCCTCTGTTTGGTGTGTACACAGAAAGAGGTTACCAACTTACTAAACCGCATCCTGGCAAAAGAAACATGTGGTAGTACGGAAGTGAAAGGAACGATAACGTGACTCCGTCCATGTTAATGTCGGAATTTGTCGGATGACGCAAGGCTGGTATGCTACAACAGTACCACCTTGCTGCCCTTCATGTCACCACATGATTAGGCCATCTCTCACCAGAGATCATCGCAACTTTGGAACATGCGGGTAGTTGCCTCACAAGCAATGAGGTACTCACCGACACTCATATGCCACGCACAAACTTTCACGCAAACATGCAAAGCATCTATCTTATCAAAGGTTCAAACATGCTTGCCTGGTTCGGAGAAGTCGGAGTCTAGCTCGGCGAAGTTCGCGGCTCCGTCACCTCTCCCGGAACCTACGGTATAGCGAAAATGCATACTAACGTGAAAACCAACGCGTGCATAAAAGTTGTTCCAAAAATTTTCCAAATAAATCCCATAAAAACTAGACCAAATTTTAAGACTGTCAGAAAAACAATCACTCAAAAATCACTTTTTATTAAAAAGTTATAAAGGTTTCTGTCCAGGGACTCATCTGTAATGAAACAGAAAAGTTCCAGGGGCTTAACTGAGAAAACAGAAAACGCTTCGGAAAGAAACGCGCCAGCTCAAAGGGAAGACGTATTTGCCCGAAGGCGCCAACAGAAAACGTTTCGAGGGAGAAAAGAATAGAGGCTGACAGGGGGGGTCCACATGTCAGGTTTAAAAAGCTCGCCGACGCCCGAAGACTGCGGTGGTCGCCGGCGTCGAACCACGGCGAGACAGGGAGATCGGAGTGTACCAAGAGCTTCAGCATGTCCTTCCGCGTCGGTGGGTGGTGGACTCGACCGACGGAGAGCACCATGTCGACGGCGACACTTTCTCCGGCGGACGGCGGCTCAGGTGATGGTGGACAACTCCGGTGGGTGCTGCAAACTCCGAATTGAAGCGCGGGTCAGGAGAGTGGATGCATAGGGAAGCTACTGGCAAGAGATGGGAGGCAAAGGTGCACGCACGGGAGCGAATCGAGCTGGATCCCGTGGCGGGTCGCGGCGGCCGGAGTTGAGGAAGGAGACTTCCTCGGGGCGCTTCCAGTGGCTAGGCAGGGTCTTGGTGGAGTGCAGAGGTGGTGTGGGCTCGAGTTGAAGCTCGAGGCCTCTATTTATAGGCGGATCGACGGGGCTGGCCGTGAACGGAGAATCTCCGGCGAGCAATTACGGCGAGGCAGCGGATTGGCAGGGGGTTTAGGTGGCCAGGCAGCATCAGTGGGAGTTACTGGTCCCGTTCCCCCGCTAATCCCGGTCGTTCTTGGCGTAATGGCGCCGGTCCACGGTGGGGTGGCCGCACGGGCACGACGGCGGCAGAGAGCGCGCTCCGCGCCCAGCGGCTCACGACGAGAGTGGCAGCGCGCACGGGGGAGTGAGTGGCCACGCGGCGGCCTCCGCTGGCTTGGGCGACGCTGGGTGGCGCCGTTTACGCTGCGCCTCTCTCTGGCGGCCGCAAAGCCGCCGCTGGCGTCGGTCACGGGGCGGCGCACCTCCTCCAGCACGTCACCGACGCCCGCAAACATCCAGGCGCTCGTGCGGTGTAGGAACAAGGGGGAGGGGACGGGGAGCAAGGCACCAACGCGGCACTGTCGAGATCGACAACAGGTTCTGAAGAAAACGACAGTAGATCACTGAACTGCATTTCTGAATCTCTGAACTTGACATTGACAATGCTCTGCAGGTGTTCGACAGAATGATTAGGCATGAAGAAATTTTTTCCTGGGGCTGGGACTTGGTGAGGTGACCTCTCAATGCACCCAGAGGCTGCCTGATTTTACTCAAAATTTTTGGAGAAGGATTTGAATGAATTTCATCAAATTTGACAAATCTGGTCCAAACTTGCAGCAAGTATAGTTTGAAAATTTTGAACTGGAGACCAGTGGATCTTCATGGATCTTGGTTGAGGGTTCAAAGGACTAGGAAGGGAAAAAGGTTTGGGGGCAAAAATCAAAGCAGAAAGAGTAGTTCCTTTGTAAACCTCCAAGGGCTAGAATAGAGGGCAGAAAATGTTTTGATAAGATTAAATGGAAAATAATCATATAGGGAGGTCCAACTTGCTGGATTTGATGCAAATCATGATCCAAAGATGAGGGAAGGTTTAGGAGAGTGGATTTGCACTAAGGCCATGGCAAGAGGGATTTGTTGAAAGTGGTAAAGGATTATTCCAAAAGCCATAGTGCATTTTCAAAGAGATCTTCAAAAGGCATTTTTCCCAAGTGCAAAGCATTTTGGCTTGAGTCAAAAATAAAAAGCAAGAACCTCCAAGACTAAAAACAAGTCTTGGGTGAATCCAAATAAAACTCTTGCCATAAAAAAATATTTTGAAAGGGAGGGTTCTTTTGAAGAAATTTTTTAAAACACCTCCCTTAAGTCAAGTAAATTTTTTTGAAAAATCCAAATGAAATTTTGGGTGTCATAACAGCTTCCCTACCAATGTGAGTTTAGCGATAATGGAATCGTATCTTCGTATGCTAAGGGTGTTTATAATTACTATGATGTTCCACAAATTGAAGAATTTGTTGATTTTAAGGGTGCTTATGAAATTGCTTCTTTGATTGAAAAGTATGATGCTACTCTTTACAAATCTGAAATTTTTTCCATACTTAAATATTGTTATGATAATTATGCTTCTAATGCCTATGTTACACCATATATTGAGGACTCCTCCGCTGTCCAAGAAGAGACTAATATTTTGCAGGAGTCTATGGAAGAAGAAATTGATGAAACTGTGAGCTCATTGGATGAAAAAGATGAGGAGGAGAGCGAAGAACAAAAGGAGGAAGAGCGGATTCATCACCCGTGCCCACCTTCTAATGAGAGTAACTCTTCAACTCATACATTGTTTAATTTCCCTTCGTGCTTACCGAAGGATGAATGCTATGATGATTGTTATGATCCCGTTGATTCTTTTGAAATATTCCTTTTTGATGATGCTTGCTATGCTTGTGGCCAAGATGCCAATATGAATTATGCTTATGGAGATGAACTTTCTATAGTTCCTTATGTTAAACATGAAATTGTTGCTATTGCACCCACGCATGATAGTCCTATTATCTTTTTGAATTCTCTCGACTACAATATATCAGAGAAGTTTGTACTTATTAACGATTATATTGATGGGTTGCCTTCTACCGCTACACATGATGATTTTGATAGATATAATATGCATTTGCTTGCTGCTCCTACTTGCAATTATTATGAAAGAGGAACTACATCTCCGCCTCTCCATAGAAACTGATTATACTATGCATTGGCCTTTACTTTGTGTGCATGAATTGTTCTTTTATGATATGCCGATGCGTAGGAAGAGAGTTAGACTTCGTTATTGCTTGATATATGTTACTTTGTGCTCACTACTAAATGCTAAATCATTGTTAATTAAAATTGGCTTTGATATACATTGGGATCCGGGTGGATCATTACTTGAGCACTATATGCCTAGCTTAATGGCTTTAAAGAAAGCGCTGCCAGGGAGACAACCCGGAAGTTTTAGAGAGTCATTTATTTCTGTTGAGTGCTTTCATATAGTTTAAAAACAAATAAATAAAGAGGGGAACCCAAAACTTTTTCAAAAAGGAAAGTGAAAGTGAGAGAGACAAGCATTGTTGAAGTAGGGGAGCTCCTTGAACTTTGTTCATGCTCACGGAAACTTTGTGAATCTTGATTACAGAAACTTTTCAACAAAAATAATTATCCCCTTGTAAAATTCCATCGTATTATAAAAATAATGTGCCAAGGTTTGCCTTTAGGATGTTTACAATGCTTGTTGGTTTGTGCGGTGCAGTACAGAAACTTTGGCTGTAGTGCGTGATTTTACATTTTTTACTGGAACTTCAAATGGTTCTGAAACTTTTTGCACTGTCTTTCTATACAAATTATTTATTTTTACTAAGTTTGGTAGAATTTTTGGAGTACCATAAGTATGGTTAATGTTCATATTACTACAGACTGTCCTTTTTAAGACAGATTCTGTTTTTGATGCATAGTTTGCTTGTTTTGATGAAACTATCGATTCTTATCAGTGGATTAAGCCATGGAAAAGTTATATTACAGTAGCTACAATGAAAAAAACAAAATATGAATTGGTTTTCAACAGTACTTAGAGTAGTGATTTGCTTTATTATACTAACGGATCTTACCGAGTTTTCTGTTGAGTTTTGTGTGGATGAAGTGTTCAAAGATCGAGGAGGTCTCGATGTGAGGAGAAGGAGGAGAGGCAAGAGCTCAAGCTTGGGGATGCCCAAGGCACCCCAAGTAAATATTCAAGGAGACTCAAGCGTCTAAGCTTGGGGATGCCCCGGAAGGCATCCCATCTTTCTTCAACAAATATCGGTATGTTTTCGGATTCGTTTCGTTCATGCGATATGTGCAAAATTTGGAGCGTCTTTTGCATTTAGTTTTCACTTTTCTTTTATGCACCATGCTGGTATGAGATAATCCTTGGTTGATTTATAGAATGCTCTTTGCACTTCACTTATATCATTTGAGTATGGCTTTATAGAATTCTTCATGTGCTTCACTTATATCATTTGAAGTTTGGATTGCCTGTTTCCCTACACATAGAAAACCGCCATTTGTAGAATGCTATTTTGCTTCACTTATATTCGTTAGAGCGTGGGCATATCTTTTGTAGAAAGAATTAAACTCTTTGCTTCACTTATATCTATTTAGAGAGATGACATGAATTGGTCATTCACATGGTTAGTCATAAAATCCTACATAAAACTTGTAGATCACTGAATATGATATGTTTGATTCCTTGCAATAGTTTTGCGATATAAAGGTGGTGATATTAGAGTCGTGCTAGTTGAGTAATTGTGAAATTGAGAAATACTTGTGTTGAGGTTTGCAAGTCCCGTAGCATGCACGTATGATAAACGTTGTGTGACAAATTTGAAGCATGGGGTGTTCTTTGATTACTTTCCTTATGAGTGGCGGTCGGGGACGAGCGATGGTCTTTTCCTACCAATCTATCCCCCTAGGGGCATGCGTGGTAGTACTTTGCTTCGAGGGCTAATAAACTTTTGCAATAAGTATATGAGTTCTTTATGACTAATGTGTGTAACATCCCAAATTTTCAATTTGAAATGTTATACATTAGATCATCGTTGCATAGCATATTTTATTGCATTTTGGCAAAATCCTCGAAAATCCTAAGCAACTCAAGGACCCTCGGAGAGAGTTGGGGATTTTTCGCGGTTTTCATATATGATTTTTATCAAATAATGAAACGAGGATTTTTGGTTTTAATTATTTTTCTCTCCAAAAAATATTTCGTATTAAAATAAATGAGAGGAGAAAATATGACTTCTCCAAAATAATTGAAATATTGGAGGAAAAATATTAAAATCAAATATTTGATTTTATTCGGATTTTATTTGCAATTTTAATTGCATTACAAAAATTGCACGTTTTCAAAACTGCATTTTTGGGCCAAGAAAATGTTCATCTCGTTCTAATTATTTTAATTAGACGGTGAAAATTTGTTGTGGCATTTTTGGATTTTTATTTATTTTTCTACGACTTTTTTTAGGTTCGGCGAAATTATTAAAAAAACGCGCGAGCGCCGGCTGGGCCGAAGCCCAGTCGCGCGGCCCAGCCCACCGCCGCCGCCCGAGTCCCGCTCGTCGCCGCCGCCCCTTGGCCATCCCCCAAGGCAGCACCCCCCTCATATATACTCCCCACCCTGCCGCCGCCCTCACCTCACCCCGCCCCGACCCGAAGCCGCCAGGAGCCGCGCCGGAGCCGCCCGACCCCGCCGCCGAAGGAGCTCGCCGCCCGGAGCCGGAACGCCGCCGCCCGTCGCCCCCTCGACGACCCCGCCGCCTCTCGTCGCCTCCCCGCACCCCGCCGCACCGGAAGACCCCGCCGGAGACCCGTCCCGCCCGCCGGAATACCTCGCCGGAGGTATAGCCAAGCCGCCGCCGCCGTGCCGGTTTTTTTTAAACCGTTCGATTTATTTATTTATTTTTTTCCGAAACCCTAGATTTTTTTAAATACATTGGTTTATTTTCTTCGGTTTAGTTAGTTAGTGAACGTTCACCTACCCGTTCGTCTTAACGAACGTGTTCGCCGGTTAGCCGCAGTTAACGAACGTCCGTTCGTTCAACTGTTCGTCAGTTTTCTTTTTCGTCGGATTTTCCGCGATATTCCAAATCGCGATTTCTGATCAGATTTTCGTTCTGGTATATCTTTTAGCTCATTTATCGGAATCAGGCGATTCAAGCGCCTAGAGTTTCGTCTCGAAATTCTCTTTCCGTTTAACCTATTCAAACAAGTTTTTGCTACTGTAAAATTTGACTTAGATCCAGATTAGTAAACGAAGCTTGTTTCTTTCGCCGTTTGACTTTCGTTGCTTCGTTTGATTCGATTCTTTTTGCAAACCGGAGTTCTTAAGTTGAACTTTCTGGTTAGATCTTTATTTAAGTTTTACCTGTGCATTAGATGAGTGCTTATTGTTTGCTTGTTTGTTTGCGATAGAGTACCCGGAGTGCGCCGCTTGCTACTTTGAATCTCTAGGTTTCACGGATCATCAGCATGGCAAGTAACACTTTGATCATACTTCTTTTACTACCCAGTTTTATTGCATTAGACCAATCCTCAAACATTGCATGATTAGGATCTAATTAAATTGTGGGTATTGGGAAGTAGTTGAGGTAGTACCTATTACCTGTTTATTATCAAACCTTTGGGAGTTACTTCTACGTTTGCTCATATTGCTATGCTATGCTAGTAGACGTGGATTGTGTTTGAGTGTTACCATGACAGATGTGAGATTGTTAATTAATGGTTAACCTTAAGGTGGCAACTAAAACTCACATCTGGGTGGATTGAGGTACCCGGGTGTTCTAGGATTGCTTGTTTTTTTTGGACCGCCACCCAGGTTCAAAGGGATCATGAGATTATTCATGCTAGAAACTTCCGTGTGCAGCCACAAGCTATTATGGGCTCTAGCATAGTTGAGTAGGTTACATGATCTCTTGAAGAGGTGGGCTAGCAGATGTAGGGGAAAGTAGGTGTAACTGTCCACCCGGAGTAAAGAGTTATTGTTTCTGAAAGACTGTGTCTCGGTCATCCATTTCTCAAACATCATGTAGTGCGAGAATCAAGCGGAGGCGATCGAGTCTTGTGGGGAAAAGTGCACAAACCTCTGCAGAGTGTATAAACTAATCATGGTTAGCCGTGTCCCCGGTTATGGACATCTTGAGTATCTAGTACTTGGATTATCATGTGAATCTCATCATATTACTTTAATTAATTTTGTTGGGTTTGATGATGATACTTAATTGGGATTGAGAATGCTGTCAACCATTCTCAATGTTTAACAACCACCATGATAGTTAAATAAAATTTATTCCTTTGCAGTAGGGAAAAATTGGCTTTTCGCAAAACTGTAACCATAGAGCCTTCTACCAGCCATATATGCATGTAGTATAGCATTATTATGTTCATTACTCTCTATAGGTTACATTGCCAGCATATTCCATGTGCTGACCCGTTTTCGGGCTGCAACGTTTCTTGTTGCAGACTTTTCAGACGACGAGTAAGGTGCCTTAGGTCGTGGTCTTATACTCAGTGATGCCGTTGGAGTTGATGGACTCACTTATCTTCCAAGTCTTCCGCTGTTATCGTTTTTAGATGGCCTTAAGCCATATTTGTCATACTTATTTCTCTCTTGAGATACTCGATGTAATAAGTGTGTGATTGCTAATCTGTTATAAATCCTCCAAGTATTGTGCGTGTCAGCATTACTGATCCAGGGATGACACTGGTGCACGGTAGATCAGACTATTTGAGGTCTGGTCGCTACAAAGGTGGTATCAGAGCACACGCTGACTGTAGGACATGACCACTAAGCTTAAACCCTAGAACACTACTCTCTTCTCATTTCTAACTCCTCTCCACTTTCTACTCTTTTAAGAATGGCGGATGCAAGGAACAAGTTCATGCAACCGGATGAAGATACACCTTTTGGACGACACTTGAAGGAAGTCACTAAGTACCTAAACATCGGAATACCAAGCTTCACCGGGACTTACAAAGCCACACTACCAGAAGAGGAGCGCTGGAAGATTCAAGTTCAAGTTCCAGGAAGGACGTTTACGCCAGTCACTGAGCCTATAGAGTTTTCCTTTGATGCACCAACCTGGAGTTTAGGGAAGAGCATGGCAGCCCACATCTCTATGGGATGCATTGGAGAAGTCTACCACAGGGAGCTTAAGGATACTATTTATCAGATTTGTGGACGCCGAGATGAGCAATGGGAGATGATCAGCACCAAGAAGGATGGATCAATTGCAGCTTTCATCCAGGAGCAAAACCAACACATTCGTCGCCAGGAGAATCAGATGTGCGCAGACATGATAGATCTGAAGAAGGCATTGACCAAGATCACGGAGTTGGAGGAAGAACTCAAGGCTACACGCGAGGATTATATGGAGGAAATCGTCACACTAGTGAGGAAGATCGGCGACCTGACACAGAAGATCGGAGTATTCATGGGAGACCCAGCACCAGGAGGAGAAGATGACGATTCTACTTGCCCGGATAACTACATCATCATCGACGACACCGACTCGGACCCCAGTGAAGAAGATTTTGTTGATGAAGCTGGAGCAGATATCATGGAGTCTTCGACCGATCAAAATTTCTAGTAGACCCCCATAATCAGTAGTAGTATTTTCCCCATGTATATAGTATAGTCCGAGCACTTAGTAACGATAGTTAGATCAATTGTATGCCTTGTTTGATTGAGTGATATTGTTTGTGTTTGTCTCATGTGCATATGGGTAGTGTTTTCCCTCTAGACCTCATTCTATTCTAAATTCTCATCTTTTCTAAACCTATCAGATGCCTCCGAGATGCGACACTGGATTTGTTTTCCCACCGGAGATCACTCAGTTGATTCAGTAGCAGAATGCCCTGATGCAAGTGTTAGTACAGAACCAAGGCAACAACAACAACAACCCACCACCACCACCTGTTGATCACTTAGCCCGTTTCTTGAGGCTGAATCCCCTTGATATGTATGAATGGGATTTGTGGATAAGTTTAAGTTGCCCACCAAAGTTCTCAGAACACCTATGTTAGTAACCTCGCCAGGAGCAGAGTATATGGCAAGCCAAGGATGTTTTCAGATGCCATTGGCCATAGGTAGGCATGTTTTCCCCTTAGACCTAATAGTTTTGGAGTCGCAAGGTTTGGACGTAATATTGGGTATGGATTGGCTATCGATGTATGGGGGAAACATCGATTGCGCCAGAAAGACGATTTTGCTTACCACCCCAGTATGAAGAAGGATTAAGTATGTATCCCGGCATGTGCCGAAGAGGACTCAAGTAATTCCTTATCAGGAGTTGTACAGGAAGAAGTACTAGTGGTGAAGGATTACCCGGATGTATTTCCAGAAGAGTTGCCAGGCTTGCCACCAGATAGAGACATAGAGTTTTTGATTGAACTTTTGCCAGGCACAGGGCCGATATCTAAGAGACCGTACAGGATACCCGCTAAGGATTTGGAAGAAATTAAGAAGCGGATTAAGGAGTTACTGGATAAAGGCTATATTCGCCCAAGTTCTTCACCTTGGGGATCACCCGTACTTCTAGTGGAGAAGAAAGATGGATTGTTGAGGATGGTTGTTGATTACCGTGGATTGAATGAAGTAACCATCAAAAATAAGTACCCACTGCCGATGATCAATGATTTGTTTGACCGATTACAAGGAGCTAAGGTATTTTCCAAGATCGATCTACGATCAGGATACCATCAGTTAAAGATTCGAGAGCAGGATATACCTAAGACGGCTTTTACCACCAGGTATGGGCTATATGGGTATATCGTTATGTCATTTGGTCTGACTAACGCACCTACCTATTTCATGAACCTGATGAACAAAGTGTTTATGGAGTTTTTGGATAAGTTCGTCGTAGTGTTCATTGATGACATTTTAGTCTACTCCAAGAATGAAGAGGAGCATAAGGAACATTTGCGTTTGTACTTGAGAAGCTCAGAGAACATCAGTTATACGCCAAGTTCAGCAAATGTGAGTTTTGGTTGAAGGAAGTTGGATTCCTCGGACATGTTATATCCGGAGAAGGAATACCAGTAGACCCCACCAAAGTCGACACTGTGAGAAACTGGGAATCACCCGCATCAGTTGGAGAGATCCGGAGTTTGCTTGGACTTGCAGGATACTACCGAAGGTTCATTGAGAATTTCTCGAGGATTGCTAAGCCCATGACAGAGCTATTAAAGAAGGACACCAAATTCAATTGGACTGAGGAATGTGAAGCTAGTTTCCAAGAGTTGAAGAAACGTTTGGTTACATCACCAGTGCTGATTCTGCCAGATCAACGCAAGGATTATGAAGTATATTGCGACGCTTCACATCGAGGACTTGGAGCAGTGCTAATGCAGGAGGGAAGAGTTGTTTCATATGCTTCACGACAACTTAAACCCCATGAGAAGAATTATGCCACCCATGATTTGGAGTTAGCAGCCGTAGTACATGCGTTGAAGACATGGAGACATTTTCTCATCGGAAATCACTGTGAGGTGTACACGGATCACAAGAGTTTGAAGTACATTTTCACGCAGAAGGAGTTGAATCTCAGGCAAAGGAGATGGTTGGAGCTCATTAAGGATTATGATATGAGATTGCATTATCACCCAGGGAAGGCTAACGTAGTAGCTGATGCGTTGAGCCGCAAGAGCCATGTTAACACCCTCATGACCGGAGAGTTACCGAAATTATTAGCCGAGGATCTTCGCGAGCTATGTTTGGAGATAGTTCCAAGAGGCTATTTAGCAACATTGGAGATTCAGTCTACCATGATGGAAAAGATCAGAGAAGCTCAGAAGACAGACAAGGAGATTGATGAGATAAAGGAAAGGATGAGCAAAGGAAAAGCCAAGGGATTTCGTGAGGATGAGCACGATACCTTATGGTTTGAGGACCGCGTTTATGTGCCCAATGATCCGGAGATCAGGAAGTTGATCTTGCAAGAGGCCCATGATTCACCGTATTCGATTCACCCAGGAAATACCAAGATGTATTTGGATTTGAAGGATACTTTCTGGTGGACCGGAATGAAGAAAGATATTGCGGAGTATGTAGCAGTTTGTGATGTATGTCAGAGAGTGAAGGCAGAGCATCAGAAGCCAACAGGATTGCTACAGCCATTGCCGATACCTGAATGGAAATGGGATAAACTAGGCATGGATTTTATCACGGGATTGCCCAGGACTCGTTCAGGCTATGACTCAATATGGGTTGTAGTCGATCGTTTGACGAAGGTAGCTCATTTCATCCCAGTGAAGACCACTTACACCAGTGCTAAGTTGGCAAAGATATACATGACCAGGATCGTATGTCTGCATGGAGTTCCGAGGACCATTGTATCAGATAGAGGAACCCAGTTTACTTCAATGTTTTGGAATCAGTTACATGAAACTTTGGGTACCAGGCTAGAGTTCAGTACAACCTTTCACCCACAGACAGACGGACAGACCGAGAGAGTCAATCAGATTTTGGAAGATATGCTGAGAGCTTGTGCGCTAGATTATGGATCTAGTTGGGACGACAATTTGCCGTATGCAGAGTTTTCTTACAACAACAGTTATCAATCCAGTTTGAAGATGGCCCCTTTCGAAGCTTTGTACGGAAGGAGGTGTAGAACACCCTTGTTGTGGAACGAAGTTGGAGACCGCCAGTTGTTTGGACCAGACTTGATTAAGGAATCACAACAGAAGGTGAAATTGATTCGCGATAGGCTCAAGGTAGCCCAGTCCAGGCAGAAGAGTTATGCGAATTCTAAACGGAAGGAGACAGTTCACGAAGTCGGAGACAGAGTTTACCTACGAGTATCACCACTTCGAGGAGTTAAGCTCTTTGGAGTTAAAGGAAAGTTAGCGCCACGTTTTGTAGGACCATACAAAATTTTGGAGCGTATGGGAGAAGTTGCTTACAAACTGGAATTGCCTGAAGGATTGTTAGGAGTTCATGATGTATTTCATGTTTCCCAGTTGAAGAAGTGCCACGCAGAGATGGCTGAGATACCTCTGAGAGATACGGTGCCATTGGAAGTGATTCAGCTGGATAGTGACTTGACCTATGAGGAGAACCCAGTTAAGATTCTTCAGCATGCCAGCCGAGTCACCCGCAGCAAGGTTATCAAGTTTTGCAAAGTTCAGTAGAGTCACCATACAGAGGACGAAGCCACCTGGGAGCGAGAGGAAGATCTACGGAAGAACCACTCTCACCTATTTTCTAGCCAACCCGAATCTCGAGGGTGAGATTCATCTTAAGGGGGTAGGTTTGTAACATCCCAAATTTTCAATTTGGAATGTTATACATTAGATCATCATTGCATAGCATATTTTATTGCATTTTGGCAAAATCCTCGAAAATCCTAAGCAACTCAAGGACCCTCGGAGAGAGTTGGGGATTTTTCGCGGTTTTCGTATTTGATTTTTATCAAATAATGAAACGAGGATTTTTGGTTTTAATTATTTTTCTCTCCAAAAAATATTTCGTATTAAAATAAATGAGAGGAGAAAATATGACTTCTCCAAAATAATTGAAATATTGGAGGAAAAATATTAAAATCAAATATTTGATTTTATTCGGATTTTATTTGCAATTTTAATTGCATTAGAAAAATTGCACGTTTTCAAAACAGCATTTTTGGGCCAAGAAAATGTTCATCTCGTTCTAATTATTTTAATTAGATGGTGAAAATTTGTTTTGGCATTTTTTGGATTTTTATTTATTTTTCTACATTTTTTTAGGTTCGGCGAAATTATTTTAAAAAAAATACGCGCGAGCGCTGACTGGGCCAAAGCCCAGCCGCGCGGCCCAGCCCACCGCCCGAGCCGTCCCCGACCTGGAGACCGCCGCCGCCCGAGTCCCGCTCGTCGCCGCCGCTCCTTGCCCCTCCCCCAAGGCAGCACCCCCCCTCATATATACTCCCCACCCCGCCGCCGCCCTCACCTCACCCCGCCTCCGACCCGAAGCCACCAGGAGCCGCGCCGGAGCCGCCCGACCCCGCCGCCGAAGGAGCTCGCCGCCCGGAGCCCGAACGCCGCCGCCCGTCGCCCCCTCGACGACCCCGCCGCCTCCCGTCGCCTCCCCGCACCCCGCCGCACCCGAAGACCCCACCGGAGCCCCGTCCCGCCCGCCGGAATACCTCGCCGGAGGTATAGCCGAGCCACCGCCGCCGTGCCTTTTTTTTAAACCGCTCGGTTTATTTTTTTTGAAACCCTAGATTTTTTTAAAATAGATCGGTTTATTTTCTTCGGTTTAGTAAGTTAGTGAACGTTCACCAACCCGTTCGTTTTAACGAACGTGTTCGCCGGTTAGTCACAGTTAACGAACGTCCGTTCGTTCAACTGTTCGTCAGTTTTCTTTTTCGTCAGATTTTCCGCTATTATTCCAGATCGTGATTTCTGGTCAGATTTTCGTTCTGGTATATCTTTTAGCTCGTTTATCGGAATCAGGCGATTCAAGCGCCTAGAGTTTCGTCTCGAAATTCTCTTTCCGTTTAACCTATTCAAACAAGTTTTTTCTACTGTAAAATTTGACTTAGATCCAGATTAGTAAACGAAGCTTGTTTCTTTCGCCGTTTGACTTTCGTTGCTTCGTTTGATTCGATTCTTTTTGCAAACCGGAGTTCTTAAGTTGAACTTTCTGGTTAGATATTTATTTGAGTTTTACCTGTGCATTAGATGAGTGCTTATTGTTTGCTTGTTTGTTTGCGATAGAGTACCCGGAGTGCGCCGCTTGCTACTTTGAATATCTAGGTTTCACGGATCATCAGCAAGGCAAGTATCACTTTGATCATACTTCTTTTACTACCCAGTTTTATTGCATTAGACCAATCCTCAAACATTGCATGATTAGGATCTAATTAAATTGTGGGTATTGGGAAGTAGTTGAGGTAGTACCTATTACCTGTTTATTATCAAACCTTTGGGAGTTACTTCTACGTTTGCTCATATTGCTATGCTATGCTAGTAGACGTGGATTGGGTTTGAGTGTTACCATGACAGATATGAGATTGTTAATTAATGGTTAACCTTAAGGTGGCAACTAAAACTCACATCTGGGTGGATTGAGGTACCTGGGTATTCCAGGATTGCCTGTTTTTCTTTTGGACCGCCACCCAGGTTCAAAGGGATCATGAGATTATTCATGCTAGAAACTTCCGTGTGCAGCCACAAGCTATTATGGGCTCTAGCATAGTTTAGTAGGTTACATGATCTCTTGAAGAGGTGGGCTAGCAGATGTAGGGGAAAGTAGGTGTAACTGTCCACCCGGAGTAAAGAGTTATTGTTTCTGAAAGATTGTGTCTCGGTCATCCGTTTCTCAAACATCATGTAGTGCGAGAATCAAGCGGAGGCGATCGAGTCTTGTGGGGAAAAGTGCACAAACCTCTGCAGAGTGTATAAACTAATCATGGTTAGCCGTGTCCCCGGTTATGGACATCTTGAGTATCTAGTACTTGGATTATCATGTGAATCTCATCATGTTACTTTAATTAATTTTGTTGGGTTTGATGATGATACTTAATTGGGATTGAGAATGCTGTCAACCATTCTCAATGTTTAACAACCACCATGATAGTTAAATAAAATTTATTCCTTTGCAGTAGGGAAAAATTGGCTTTTCGCAAAACTGTAACCATAGAGCCTTCTACCAGCCATATATGCATGTAGTATAGCATTATTATGTTCATTACTCTCTATGTGTTACATTGCCAGCATATTCCATGTGCTGATCCGTTTTCGGGCTGCAACGTTTCATGTTGCAGACTTTTCAGACGACGAGTAAGGTGCCTTAGGTCGTGGTCTTATACTCAGTGATGCCGTTGGAGTTGATGGACTCACTTATCTTCCAAGTCTTCCGCTGTTATCGTTTTTAGATGGCCTTAAGCCATATTTGTCATACTTATTTCTCTCTTGAGATACTCGATGTAATAAGTGTGTGATTGCTACTCTGTTATAAATCCTCCAAGTACTGTGCGTGTCAGCATTACTGATCCAGGGATGATACTGGTGCACGGTAGATCAGACTATTTGAGGTCTGGTCGCTACAATGTGAGTCCCAAATAAAAAAAGAGGCCAAAGAAGCCCACCAAAAAAGAAAAAAAAGGAAAAAAATGAGAAAACAAAAAAAATGAGAGAAAAAGAGATAAGGGGCAATGTTACTATCCTTTTACCACACTTGTGCTTCAGAGTAGCACCATGTTCTTCATATAGAGAGTCTCTTGAGTTATCACTTTCATATACTAGTGGGAATTTTCATTATAGAACTTGGCTTGTATATTCCAATGATGGGCTTCCTCAAATGCCCGAGGTCTTCATGAGCAAGCAAGTTGGATGCACACCCACTTAGTTTCAGTTTGAGCTTTCATACACTTATAGCTCTAGTGCATCCGTTGCATGGCAATCCCTACTCCTCGCATTGGCATCAATTGATGGGCATCTCCATAGCCCGTTGATTAGCCGCGTCGATGTGAGACTTTCTCCTTTTTTCTTCTCCACACAACCTCCATCATCATATTCTATTCCACCCATAGTGCTATGTCCATGGCTTGCGCTCATGTATTGCGTGAGGGTTGAAAAAGCTGAAGCGCGTTAAAAAGTATGAACCAATTGCTCGGCTTGTCATCGGGGTTGTGCATGATGGGAGCATTTTGTGTGACGAAAATGAAGCATGGCCAAACTATATGATTTTGTAGGGATAAGCTTTCTTTGGCTATGTTATTTTGATAAGACATAATTGCTTGGTTAGTATGCTTGAAGTATTATTGTCTTAATGTCAAATGATAGACTATTGCTTTGAATCACTCGTGTCTTAATATTCATGCCATGATTAGATTACATGATCAAGATTATGCTAGGTAGCATTCCACATCAAAAATTATCTTTTTTATCATTTATCTACTCGAGGACGAGCAAGAATTAAGCTTGGGGATGCTGATATGTCTCCGTCGTATCTATAATTTTTGATTGTTCCATGCCAATATTATACAACTTTCATATACTTTTGGCAACTTTTTATACTATTTTGGGACTAACATATTGATCCAGTGCCCAGTGCCAGTTCCTTTTTGTTGCATGTTTTTTGTTTCCAAGAAAATCCATATCAAACGGAGTCCAAACGGGATAAAAACTGACGGAGATTTTTTTTGGAATATATGTGATTTTTGGGAAGAAGAATCAATGCGATACGATGCCTGAGGGGGCCACGAGGCAGGGGGCGCGCCCTGGACCCTCGTGGCCAACCACGTAAGGCGGTTGGAGCCCTTCTTTCACCGCAAGAAAGATAATTTCCGGATAGAGATCGTGTCCAAAATTCAGCCCAATCGGAGTTACGGATCTCCGGTTATAAAAGAAACAGTGAAAGGCCAGATCTGGAAACGCAGAAACAGAGAGAGACAGAGAGACAGATCCAATCTCGGAGGGGCTCTCGCCCCTCCCACGCCATGGAGACCATGGACCAGAGGGGAAACCCTTCTCCCATCTAGGGAGAAGGTCAAGGAAGAAGAAGAAGAAGGAGGGGGGCTCTCTCCGCCTCTCTCCCGGTGGCGCCGGAACACCGCCGGGGCCATCATCATCATCGCGATCTACACCAACACCTCCGCCATATTCACCAACATCTCCATCACCTTCCCCCATCTATCTACAGCGGTCCACTCTCCCACAACCCGTTGTACCCTCTACTTGAACATGGTGCTTTATGCTTCATATTATTATCCAATGATGTGTTGACATCCTATGATGTCTGAGTAGATTTTCGTTGTCCTACCGGTAATTGGTGAATTGCTATGATTGGTTTAATTTGCTTGTGGTTATGTTGTTGTCCTTTGGTGCCCATCATATGAGCGTGCGCGTGGATCACACCATAGGGTTAGTTGTATGTTGATAGGACTATGTATTGGAGGGCAAGAGTGACAGAAGTTTCAACCTAGCATAGAAATTGATGCATACGGGATTGAAGGGGGACCAATACATCTTAATGATATGGTTGGGTTTTACCTTAATGAACGTTAGTAGTTGCGGACGCTTGCTAATAGTTCCAATCATAAGTGCATAGAATTCCAAGTCAGGGATGACATGCTAGCAGTGGCCTCTCCCACATAAAACTTGCTATCGGTCTAGTAAAGTAGTCAATAGCTTAGGGACAATTTCGCAACTCCTACCACAACTTTTCCACACTCGCTATACTAACTTTATTGCTCCTTTAGCTAAACAGCCCCTAATTTTTATTTACGTTCTCTTTATCTTCTTGCAAACCTATCCAAAAACACCTACAAAGTACTTCTAGTTTCATACTTGTTCTAGGTACAGCGAACGTTAAGCGTGCATAGAGTTGTATCGGTGGTCGATAGAACTTGAGGGAATATTTGTTCTACCTTTAGCTCCTCGTTGGGTTCGACACTCTTACTTATCGAAAGAGGCTACAATTGATCCCCTATACTTGTGGGTTATCAGTCGTCAACAACATCTTCTTCCCGGCGGACCACTACTTCGACACCAATGCGCCCATGCTAACTCGGCGCCTCCTTGCGCCCGCGGCTCGACGGCGACATCCTCGACACCGGCTCCCCGACTCGACATCGACCATGACATTCTTCGCACGGCTACCTCGACCACGGCTACACCACCCTCCGCTCTCGGCTACATCGACAAACGGCACAAAGGGCTACCGCCTGCTTGAGCAACCTCGTTGGTTTCCACTCCTGCCACGACCCCGCAATGCGTCGACCGTTACGACTGTGGGGGGTGTCCGTCGGCTTGCATTCGGATTCTTCTCCAATCTCACCGTCTGCGTCGCTACCGTTGTGACTGCGGGGGGATGTTGAGTAACGTGATTGTATTAGGAAACATAGGTTAGACTAGGAAATATTCTGGCTTGCCTTGTACTCCAAGTAGATCATGTACTCCTATATATATGCCCACGAGGCTCAAGCAATACAACAAACTATTCCACCAATCTCCCTCTCTTCCTTCTAACAGCAAATAATAACTCGAAATACAAAAAGCGACCCATTGAGCACAGCAGGGCGATTTTCTTCTTTCCTTGTAAATTATCTTTCCATTATTTATTTGATGAATAATAAAGTCTTTTGATATAAAAAAAGATTGGGTAATTTTCTTGGGTGACACCATAGGAATTTCCGGAAATTCCTATCTGCCGCTAGCTGCGGCAAATAGTCGGGGCGACGCACAGGGGCAGATCGACGAGCTTTCGGATGGGCCGGCCCGTTTAAATGTTTGAGGAATTCTGGTTTTGGGAATCTTCTAGGTGGTTCCCAGCCGGGTTTTTCTGATTTTGGGAACCTTCTAGGAGGTTCCTGAACCGTTTTTTCTATTTGCCTTTTCCCCCTTTTATTTATTTTCTTTTTCTTTTTGTTTTAATGTTTTCTTTTGTTCTTCTGCTTGCTTTTCCTGTCTTTGCTAATTTTTTTTCATGTTTATTTTGTTTGAAAATTTCAAATATATATTCAGAATTTTATAACATGTTCTTATTTTCAAAACTTGCTCCCCTTAGGAAGTTCTTAACTGCGCTAATTCACCTCTTATTTCTCTTACTTTCAAAAAAGGTTCGGCAATTTCAAAAATGTTCTTGTTTTCAGAAAAATTTCATAATTTCAAAAAATGTTCATGTTTCAAAAAGTCTTTCTGAAATTTCAAAAAATATTCTTGTTTTCAAATTTTGTTCACAACAGTGGTAAAACAATTATTCACAATTTCAAAAAATGTTTGTAATTATGAAAAAATGCTTTTGTTTTCAAATTTTGTTATGTTCATGTTTTCAAAAACTGTTTGCTTTTTCAAAATCTGTTCAGAATGTCATTCATAATATCTTCAAGTTTCAGAAAATGTACAGGAATTTCAAAATATGTTCTTATTTCCAAAATTTGTTCAAAATTTCAGAAAAAAAGTTTGTGTTTCAGAAAATGTTCAGGAATTTCAGAAAATGTTTCTTGTAAAAAAATTCACAATTTTAGAAAAATTCCTAAATGGTTAATGTTTTAGAAAACTGTTAGGTTTGCAAAAAATGTTCGTGTTATTTCCAAATTCGTATTAGAAAAATTGCTCACATTTTTTCAGGAAAAAGTTTGGAATATCAAAAATATTTGCAGCATTTTAAATTGTTTGAAATTTTCAAGAAATATTTATAAAATATTTTTTTTCCAAAATCTCAACCCTGTTGTGTGTTTCGCGCCTTAATGTTCAGCTGCAGCTTTGTGGTGGAGTGGCTAACTGATCGCGGTCTGCAGTCTGGTGTGAGCGAGTTTGTGTGATCAAATCCCAGCGTCGCCAAATTCTTTTTCGTGTTTTTTAGGTCGCGTGATACAAGAACGCGTCGGTGGGCCGGCCCAGTCGTGCGTCATCCATGTGCATCGAGCTCCTGTTTGACGCAAAGTGCGTCACATAGGAGGTCCCAGCGTCGCCAACTACTTTTTCGTGTTTATTTAGGTTGCGTGATACAAGAAACACAAGCAGCTTTCGGATCGGTGGGCCAGACCAGTCATGCGTAGAGCTCCTATTTGACGCAAAATGCGTCATATAGGAGGTCCCAGTGTCGCCAACATCTTTTTTGTGTTTTTTAGGTCGCGCGATACAGGAAACACAAGGGGCATTCGCGTCGGTGGGCCAGTCCAGTCGAGCGTCCCCCATGTGCGTCGAGCTCCTGTTTGACGCAAAAATATGTCATATAGGATGTCCTGGAATTTCCTATTAGACACGTTGCGCCCAAATTAGAAAATATTCCTTTTTCCAAAAAAATTAGAAAATGTTCGAAAATTCCAAATTTTGTGCACGTTTTCAAAATTTGTTCGCAATTACCAAACATGTTTTGAATTTTGAAATTTGATCGTGTTCTCAAAAAATGTTGGAGTTTCAAAAAATATCATGTTTTCAAATTTGTTTGCAATATCAGAAAATGTTCGTGTTTTCAAGAATGTTTTTTCATGTTTCTAAAAAGTGTTCGGTATTTCTAAATTTGTTCGTGTTTTCATTGAAAAGTGGAGTTACATTTTTTTCATGTTTAATAACTTGTTCACTCTTTCAAACAAATGTATAAAATTTCGAAATATGTTCATGTTTTCAAAAAGGGACGTACTACGCATCGGCCGAGAGATATTTTTAAAAGATCCGCCGCCTTGCCAGCCGTCCAATTCGTTAATACGGGCTATCCGTATTCATTCTTCTTATAACAAGGCCTTTGTTGCAAAATCATCTCTTGTCAGATTTTCTGCAACAAGACTCTTGTTGCAAAACTTCCTTTTCTCTAATTTTCTACAACAAGACCCATGTTGCGTAACCTCGTCTTCTCTAATCTTCTGTAACACAAGTGAAGGAAATATGCCCTAGAGGCAATAATAAAGTTGTTATTTATTTTTCCTTATATTATGATAAATGTTTATTATTCATGTTAGAATTGTATTAACCGGAAACTTAGTACATGTGTGAATACATAGACAAACAGAGTGTCCCTAGTATGCCTCTACTAGACCAGCTCGTTAATTAAAGATGGTTAAGTTTCCTGACCATAGACATGTGTTGTCATTTGATAAATGGGGTCACATCATTAGAGAATGATGTGATGGACAAGACCCATCTGTTAGCTTAGCATTAATGATCGTTTAGTTTTATTGCTATTGCTTTCATAATGACTTCTACATGTTCCTCTGACTATGAGATTATGCAACTCCCGAATATCGGAGGAACACCTTGTGTGCTATCAAACATCACAACGTAACTGGGTGATTATAAAGATGCTCTACAGGTGTCTTCGATGGTGTTTGTTGAGTTGGCATAGATCAAGATTAGGATTTGTCAACCCATGTATCGGAGAGGTATCTCTGGGCCCTCTCAGTAATGATCATCACTATAAGCCTTGCAAGCAATGTGACTAATGAGTTAGTTACGGGATGATGCATTACGAAACGAGTAAAGAGACTTGCGGTAATGAGATTGAACTAGGTATGATGATACCGACAATCGAATCTCGGGCAAGTAACATACCGATGACAAAGGGAACAACGTATGTTGTTATGCGGTTTGACCGATAAAGATCTTCGTAGAATATGTAGGAGCCCATATGAGCATCCAGGTTCCGCTATTGGTTATTGACTGGAGACGTGTCTCGGTCATGTCTACATAGTTCTCGAACCCGTAGGGTCCGCACGCTTAACGTTCGATGACGATTTGTATTATGAGTTATGTGATTTGATGTACCGAAGTTTGTTCGGAGTCCCGGATGAGATCACGGATATGACGAGGAGTCTCGAAATGGTCGAGACATAAAGATTGATATATTGGACCATGTTATTTGGACACCGGAAGTGTTCCGGATAGTTTCGGGAAAAAACAGAGTGCCGGAGGGGTTACCAGAACCCCCCGGGGGAACTAATGGGCCACCATGGGCCTTATTGGAGAGAGAGGAGGGCAGCCAGGGCAGGCCGTGCCCCCCTTAGCAGTCTAAATTGGACAAGGGATCGCGAAGACGTTCGACTACATCAACTGCGTTACTAAACGCTTCCGCTTTCGGTCTACGAGGGTACATGGACACACTCTCCTCGCTCATTGCTATGCTTCTCCTAGATAGATCTTGCGTGATCGTAGGCAAAAAATTTAAATACTACGTTCCCCAATAGTGGTAACAGAGCCAGGTCTATGCGTAGATGTTATATGCACGAGTAGAACACAATGAGTTGTGGGCGATAATAGTCATACTGCTTACCAGCATGTCTTTACTTTGATTCGGCGGTATTGTTGGATGAAGCGGCCCAGACCGACATTACATGACCGTGTTCATGAGACTGGTTCTACCGACGTGCTTCGCACATAGGTGGCTAGCGGGTGTCTGTTTCTCTAGTTGAATCGAGTTTGACTACGCCCGGTCCTTGTTGAAGGTTAAAACATCACACTTGGCGAAAAATCGTTGTGGTTTTGATGTGTAGGTAAGAACGATTCTTGCTAGAAGCCCGTAGCAGCCACGTAAAACTTGCAACAACAAAGTAGAGGACGTCTAACTTGTTTTTGCAGGGCTTTGTTGTGATGTGATATGGTCAAGACGTCATGATATATAAATTGTTGTATGAGATGGTCATGTTTTGTAACAGTTATCAGCAACTGGCAGGAGCCATATGGTTGTCGCTTTATTGTATGAAATGCAATTGCCATATAATTGCTTTACTTTATCAGTAAGCGGTAGCGATAGTCATAGAAGCAATAGTTGGCGAGACGACAATGATGCTTCGATGGAGATCAAGGTGTCAAGCCGGTGACGATGGTGATCATGGCGGTGCTTTGGAGATGGAGATCAAAGGCACAAGATGATGATGGCCATATCATATCACTTATTTTGATTGCATGTGATGTTTATCTTTTATACATCTTATTTTGCTTAGTACGGCGATAGCATTATAAGATGATCGCTCACTAAATTTCAAGGTATAAGTGTTCTCCCTGAGTATGCACCGTTGCTACAGTTCGTCGTGCCGAGACACCACGTGATGATCGGGTGTGATAAGCTCTACGTTCACATACAATGGGTGCAAGCCAGTTTTGCACACGCAGAATACTCGAGTTAAACTTGACGAGCCTAGCATATGCAGATATGGCCTCGGAACAGTGAGACCGAAAGGTCGAGCGTGAATCATATAGTAGATATGATCAACATAGTGATGTTTGATGATGTTTGCCAGGACTACGTCAGTGTTTCCCCCAAGAGGAGAGGATGATGTAGCACAGCAACGGTAAGTATTTCCCTCAGTAATGAAACCAAGGTATCGAACCAGTAGGAAAACCAAGCAAAAACGTAAACAGCCCCTACACACAAATAACAGCCACTCACAACCCGACGTGTTAAAGGGGTTGTCAATCCCTTTCGGGTACGGCGCTAGAAATTGGCACGGAGACGGGAGAAAATTATAATAGATTGAAATAATAGATCGCAATAAAATAAAGTGCAGCAAGATATTTTTGTATTTTTGGGTTTAATAGATCTGAATAAAAATGCTAAGGAAAAGTAGATCGCAAGGCAAATATATGAAGAAGAAGACCCACGGGTCGTAGGTTTCACTAGTGGCTTCTCTCAAGAAAAATAGCAAACGGTGGGTAAACAAATTACTGTAGGGCAATTGATAGAACTTCAAATAATTCTGATGATATCCAGGCAATGATCATTACATAGGCATCACGTCCAAGATTAGTAAGCCAACTCCTGCCTGCATCTACTACTATTACTCCACACATCTGTTGGGGAACGCGGTATTTCAAAAAATTTACCTACGATCACGCAAGATCTATCTAGGAGATGCATAGCAACGAGCAGGGAGAGTGTGTCCACATACCCTCGCTGACCGAAAGCGGAAGCGTTTAGTAACGCGGTTGATGTAGTCGAACGTCTTCACGATCCAACCGATCCAAGCACCGAACGTACGGCACCTCCGCGATCAGCACACGTTCAGCTCGATGACGTCCCTCGAACTCTTGATCCAGTTGAGGCCAAGGGAGAGTTCCGTCAGCACGACGGCGTGGCGACGGTGATGATGAAGTTACTGGCGCAGGGCTTTGCCTAAACACCACGACGATATGACCGAGGTGTGTAACTGTGGAGGGGGGCACCGCACACGGCTAAGAGAAGACTTGGTGTGCCTCTGGGGTGCCCCTACCCCCGTATATAAAGGAGGGGGGAGGACATCGGCCAACAAGGGCCGCGCCAGGGAGAGGGGAGTCCTACTAGGACTCCAGTCCTAGTAGGATTCGGCCCCACCCTTTTTTCCTTCTACCGGAGGGGGAAAAGGGGAAGGAGAGGGAGTAGGAGAAGGAAAGGGGGGTGGCGCCCCCTTCCCAAGTCCAATTCGGCCTCCTCCCTTGTGAGGGGCGCACCAGCCCCTTGTGGGCTGGTTAGCCTCCCTCCTATGGCCCATAAGGCCCATATCTTTCCCCGAGGGGTTTCGGTAACCCCTCCGGTACTCCGGTATGTACCCGATGCACTCCGGAACCCTTTCGGTGTCCGAATACTACCTTCCAATATATCAATCTTTACCTCTCAACCATTTTGAGACTCCTCGTCATGTTCGTGATCTCATCCGGGACTTTGAACAAACTTCGGTCATCAAATCACATAACTTATAATACAAATCGTCATCGAACGTTAAGCGTGCGGACCCTACGGGTTCGAGAACTATGTAGACATGACCGAGACACATCTCCAGTCAATAACCAATAGCGGAACCTGGATGCTCATATTGGCTCCTACATTCTACAAAGATCTTTATCGGTCAAACCACATAACAACATACGTCATTCCCTTTGTCATCGGTATGTTACTTGCCCGAGATTCGATCATTGGTATCATCATACCTAGTTCAATCTCGTTACCAGCAAGTCTCTTTACTCGTTCCGTAATGCATCATCTCGCAACTAACTCATTAGTCACATTGCTTGCAAGGCTTATAGTGATGAGCATTACCGAGAGGGCCCAGAGATACCTCTCCGATACACGGAGTGACAAATCCTAATCTCGATCTATGCCAACTCAACAAACACCATCGGGGACACCTGTAGAGCATCTTTATAGTCACCCTGTTACGTTGTGACTTTTGATTGCACACAAGGTGTTCCTCCAGTATTCGGGAGTTGCATAATCTCATAGTCAGAGGAACATGTATAAGTCATGATGAAAGCAATAGCAATAAATCTAAATGATCATTATGCTAAGCTAACGGATGGGTCTTGTCCATCACATCATTCTCTAATGATGTGATTCTGTTGATCAAATGACAACACATGTCTATGGTCAGGAAACTTAACCATCTTTGATTAACGAGCTAGTCTTGTAGAGGCATACTAGGGACACTCTGTTTGTCTATGTATTCACACATGTACTAAGTTTCCGGTTAATACAATTCTAGCATGAATAATAAAATTTATCATGATATAAGGAAATATAAATAACAACTTTATTATTGCCTCTAGGGAATATTTCATTCAGTCTCCCACTTGCACTAGAGTCAATAATCTAGTTCACATCGTCATGTGATTTAATACCAATAGTTCACATCTTTATGTGATTAGTTCACATCGCCATGTGACTAATACCCAAAGGGTTTTACTAGAGTCAATAATCTAGTTCATATCGCTATGTGATTAACACCCAAAGAGTACTAAGGTGTGATCATGTTTTGCTTGTGAGAGAAGCTTAGTTAATGGGTCTGTCACATTCAGAGCCATATGTATTTTGCAAATTTTCTATGTCTACAATGCTCTGCATGGAGCTACTCTAGCTAATTGCTCCCACTTTCAATATGTATCTAGATTGAGACTCAGAGTCATCCGGATCGGTGTAAAATCTTGCATCAACGCAACTCTTTACGATGAACTCTTTATCACCTCCATAACTGAGAAATATCTCCTTTGCCTTCTAATGATAATTTTGACCGCTGTCTAGTGATCCACTCCTGGATCAATATCGTACCCCCTTGCCAAATTCATGGCAAGGTACACAATAGTTTGGTACATAGCATAGCATACTTCATAGAACCTATGGCTGAGGCATAGGGAATGACTTTTATTCTCTTTCTATTTTCTGCCGTGGTCGTGTTTTGAGTCTTACTCAACTTTACACCTTGCAATACAGGCAAGAACTCCTTCTTTGACTGTTCCATTTTGAACTACTTCAGAATCTTGTCAAGGTATGTACTCATTGAAAAATCTTATCAAGCGTCTTGATCTATCTTTATAGATCTTGATGCCCAATATGTAAGCAACTTCACCGAGGTCTTTCTTTGAAAAACTCCTTTCAAACACTCCTTTATGCTTTCCAGAAAATTTTACATCATTTCCGATCAACAATATGTCATTCACATATACCCGAAAGGCTATAGTGCTCCCACTCACTTTCTTGTAAATACAGGCTTCACCGCAAGTTTGTATAAAACTATATGCTTTGATCAACTCATCAAAGCATATATTCCAACTCCGAGATGCTTGCACCAGTCCATAGATGGATCGCTGGAGCTTGCACATTTTGTTAGCACCTTTAGGACTGACAAAACCTTTGGGTTGTATCATATACAACTCTTCTTTAATAAATCTATTAAGGAATGCAGTTTTGACATCCATTTGTCAGATTTCATAAAATGTGGCAATTGCTAACATGATTCGGACAGACTTTAAGCATCGATATGAGTGAGAAAATCTCATCGTAGTCAACACCTTGAACTTGTCAAAAACCCTTTTGACAAGTCGAGCTTTGTAGATAGTAACACTACTATCAGCGTCTCTCTTCCTCTTGAAGATCCATTTATTCTCAATGGCTTGCCGATCATCGGGCATGTCCACCAAAGTCCACACTTTGTTCTCATAAATGGATTCTATCTCAGATTTCATGGCCTCAAGCCATCTGTCGGAATCTGGGCTCATCATCGCTTCCTCATAGTTCATAGGTTCATCATGGTCTAGTAACATGACTTCCAGAACAGGATTACCGTACCACACTGGTGCGGATCGTACTCTGGTTGACCTACGAGGTTCGGTAGTAACTTGATCTGAAGTTTCATGATCATCATCATTAACTTCTTCACTAATTGGTGTAGGCATCACTTGAACTGATTTCTGTGATGAACCATTTTCCAATTCGAGAGAAGGCACAACTGCCTCATCAAGTTCTACTTTCCTCACACTCACTTCTTTCAAGAGAAACTCCTTCTCTAGAAAGGATCCATTCTTAGCAACGAATATGTTCCCTTCGGATCTATGATAGTAAGTGTACCCAACAGTCTCCTTTGGGTATCCTATGAAGACACATTTCTCCGATTTGGGTTCGAGCTTATCAGGTTGAAGTTTTTTCACATAAGCATCGCAACCCCAAACTTTAAGAAACGACAACTTAGGTTTGTTGCCAAACCATAGTTCATATGGTGTCGTCTCAACGGATTTAGATGATGCCCTATTTAATGTGAATGCAGCTGTCTCTAATGAATAACCCCAAAATGATAGTGGTAAATCGGTAAGAGACATCATAGGTCGCACCATATCTAATAAAGCACGGTTACGACGTTCGGACACACCATTACACTATGGTGTTCTAGGTGGCGTGAGTTGTGAAACTATTCCACATTGTTTTAAATGAAGGCCAAAATCGTAACTCAAATATTTGCCTCTGCGATCAGATCATAGGAGCTTTATTTTCTTGTTACGATGATTTTCCACTTCACTCTGAAATTCTTTGAACTTTTCAAATGTTTCAGACATGTGTTTCATTAAATAGATATACCCATATTTGCTCAAATCATTTGAGAAGGTCAGAAAATAACGATACCTTCCGCGAGCCTCAACACTTATCGAACCGCATACATCAGTATGTATTATTTCCAACAAGTCAATTGCTCGCTCCATTTTTTCGGAGAACGGGGTCTTAGTCATCTTGCCCATGAGGCATGGTTCGCAAGCATCAAGTGATTCCAAAAGCCCATCAGCATGGAGTTTCTTCATGCGCTTTACACCAATATGACCTAAACGGCAGTGCCATAAATAAGTAGCACTATCATTATTAACTTTGCATCTTTTGGCATCAATATTATTAATATGTGTATCATTACGATCGAGATTCAATAAACCATTTATATTAAGTGTATGACCATAGAAGGTTTTATTCATGTAAATAGAACAACAATTATACTTTGACTTAAATGAATAACCGTATTGCAGTAAACATGATCCAATCATATTCATGCTAATGCAAACACCAAATAACATTTATTTTGGTCCAACACTAATCTCGAAGGTAGAGGGAGTGTGCGATGGTGATCTTATCAACCTTGGAATCATTTCCAACACACATCGTCACTTCGCCCATAACTAGTCTTTGTTCATTATGCAACTCCTGTTTTGAGTTACTAATCATAGCAACTGAACCGGTATCAAATACCCTGGGGTTACTATGAACACTAGTAAAGTACACATCAATAACATGTATATCAAATATACCTTTCACTTTGCCATCTTTCTTATCCGCCAAGTATTTGGGGTAGTTTCGCTTCCAGTGACCATTCCCTTTGCAGTAGAAGCACTCAGTTTTGGGCTTAGGTTTAGCTTTGGGTTTCTTCACGGGAGTGGCAACTTGCTTGTCATTCTTTCTTGAAATTCCCTTTCTTTTCCTTTGCCCTTTTCTTGAAACTAGTGGTCTTGTTAACCATATCCACTTGATGCTCTTTCTTGATTTCTACCTTTCGCAATTGCTTGGCTTGTCATCGGGGTTGTCCATGATGGGAGCATTTTGTGTGACGAAAATGAAGCATGGCCAAACTATATGATTTTGTAGGGATGAACTTTCTTTGGCTATGTTATTTTGAGAAGACATAATTGCTTGGTTAGTATGCTTGAAGTATTATTATTTTTATGTCAATATTAAACTTTTGTCTTGAATCTTATGGATCTGAATATTCTTGCCACAATAAAGAAGATTACATTGACAAATATGTTAGGTAGCATTGCAAATAAAAAATTCTGTTTTTATCATTTACCTACTCGAGGACGAGCAGGAATTAAGCTTGGGGATGCTTGATACATCTCCAAGGTATCTATAATTTTTGATTGTTCCATGCTATTATAATATCCATCTAGGATGTTTTATATGCATTTATATGCTATTTTATATGATTTTTGGGACTAACCTATTAACCTAGTGCCCGGTGCCAGTTTCTGTTTTTTCCTTGTTTTTGAGTATCGTAGAAAAGGAAAACCAAAGGGAGTCCAATTGACCCGAAATTTCACGGAGATTATTTTTGGACCAGAAGAAGCCCACGCAGTATTGGCGATGGACCAGAAGAGTCCCGAGGCACCCACGAGGGTGGGGGGCGCGCCCTACCCCTCTAGGCGTGCGCCCCTACCTCGTGGCCGCCTCGGAGACCCCCTGACTTGTTCCCAACGCCAAAAATCCCTATAAATATAGAAACCCCCGAAAAGAAACCTAGATCGGGAGTTCCACCGCCGCAAGCCTCTGTAGCCACCAAAAACCAATCGGGACCCTGTTCCGGCACCCTGCCTGAGGGGGGATCCCTCACCGGTGGCATCTTCATCATCCCGGCGCTCTCCATGACGAGGATGGAGTAGTTCACGCTCGGGGCTGAGGGTATGTAACAGTAGCTATGTGTTTAATCTCTCTCTCTCATGTTCTCGATTTGGCACGATCTTGATGTACCGCGAGCTTTGCTACTGTAGTTGGATCTTATGATGTTTCTCCCCCTCTACTCTCTTGTAATGGATTGAGTTTTCCCTTTGAAGTTATCTTATCGGATTGAGTCTTTAAGGATTTGAGAACACTTGATGTATGTCTTGCGTGGGATACCCGTGGTGACAATGGGGTATTCTATTGATTCACTTGATGTATGTTTTGGTGATCAACTTGCGGGTTCCGTGACCTTGGGAATCTATGCATAGGGGTTGGCACACGTTTTCGTCTTGACTCTCCGGTAGAAACTTTGGGGCACTCTTTGAAGTACTTTGTGTTGGTTTGAATAGATGAATATGGGATTGTGTGATGCCTATCGTATAATCATGCCCACGGATACTTGAGGTGACATTGGAGTATCTAGGTGACATTAGGGTTTTGGTTGATTTGTGTCATAAGGTGTTATTCTAGTACGAACTCTAGGATAGATCGAACGGAAAGAATAACTTCGTGCTATTTTACTACGGACTCTTGAATAGATCGATCAGAAAGGATAACTTTGAGGTGGTTTCGTACCCTACAATAATCTCTTCGTTTGTTCTCCGCTATTAGTGACTTTGGAGTGACTCTTTGTTGCATGTTGAGGGATAGTTATATGATCCAATTATGTTATTATTGTTGAGAGAACTTGCACTAGTGTAAGTATGAACCTTAGGCCTTGTTTCCTAGCATTGCAATACCGTTTGTGCTCACTTTTATCATTAGTTGCCTTGCTGTTTTTATATCTTCAGATTACAAAAACCTATATTTACCATCCATATTGCACTTGTATCACCATATTTTCGCCGTAATAGTGCACCTATACCATTTACCATTGTATTGGGTGTGTTGGGGGCACAAGAGGCTCTTTGTTATTTGGTTGCAGGGTTGCTTGAGAGAGACCATCTTCATCCTACGCCTCCCACGGATTGATAAACCTTAGGTCATCCACTTGAGGGAAATTTGCTTCTGTCCTACAAGCCTCTGCACTTGGAGGCCCAACAACGTCTACAAGAAGAAGGTTGTGTAGTAGACATCAAGAAGCGACCAACCAAGAAACGAATAATCTCATAAGCAAGCATTAAGCATATTAACACCGAATAGTGCACCACACGTAGGATATAATTTTCATTGCATGATTATTGACTTTCGTGCATGCATAGGGAATCACAAATCTTAACACCAATATTCCTACTAGAGCACAATTACTGATCAACATGACTCACATATCACATCATCATATCTCAAAACTATTACTAAGAATCAAGTTTATTTTGTCCAATGATCTTCATGACATTTTCTTTTACTTTACCCTTCTTGGATATCTATCACTTTGGCACTAATTTTCATATGTTGCTTTTCATAAGGTCAAACAAATATAAGTGAAGATCATGAGCATAACAAATTTTCTTTCTCTAAAAATAATTTAAGTAAAGCAAGAGAGAATTTCTTCATAATTTTACTAACTCTCAAATAAATCTAAGTGAAGCAAGAGAGCATTTCTTAAAAAATAACAAAGGATACCGTGCTCAAAAAGATATAAGTAAAGTACTAGAGCAAGTCCTAGCTCATAAAAGATTTAAGTGAAGCATAGAGAGAAATTCTAACAAGTCATGATATAATTTTGACTCTCTCAAATAGGTGTGTCCAGCAAGGATTGATGACTTAAAAAAAAAGAAAATACACATATCATACAAGACGCTCCAAGCAAAACACATATCATGTGACGAATACAAATATAGCCTTGAGTAAAATACCGATAGTTGTTGGAAGAAAGCGGGGATGCCACTCGGGGGCATCCCCAAGCTTAGTTGGTTGTTCATTCTTGGATAATAGCTTGGGATGCCGGGGCATTCCCAAGCTTAGGCTCTTACATCCTTCCTTCATCCATCGTAAGATAACCCAAAACTTGAAAACTTCAATCACACAAAACTCAACAAAATCTTCGTGAGATCCGTTAGTGTAAGAAAAATAAACCACTACTATAAGTGCTGTATCAAACCAATTCTTATTTTGTTTTTGTATTATATCTACCGTATTCCAACTTTTCTATGGCAAAAAATCATCAAAGAAAACCATAGAGCCATCAAAACAAGCACACAACACAAACAAAACAGAATCTGTCAAAACAGAACAGTCTGTAGAAATCTGATTTGTTCGAATACTTCTGGAACTCCAAAAATTCTAAAAAACTAGGAAAACCTGGATAATTTGTATATTGATCTACTTCAAAAATAATTAGCATTTTATCACGTTCTGGTGAATTTTAACAATTATTTTCGTGAGCACAAAGTTTCTGTCTTTTTCAGCAAGATCAAACAACTATTTGCCTCCCAACAAGCGCTATAGTTTTACGCCCTTAGCTAGGCATAAAGCAAGGATCTAAGTTTTGTCATCTTTGTTTCGAGATCCATAAGATACCTTCATGATTGATTCATAAGGTGGATTAATTCTAGTTCTAGGAAAGTGTTCCATCCCTTTCCTCAAAGGAAATTGGAACTTAATATTGCCTTCTTTCATATCAATCACGGCACCGATAGTGCGTAAAAACGGTCTTCCAAGAATAATTGGACAAGACGGATTACAATCAATATCAAGAACAATAAAATCTATGGGCACATAATTTTTATTTACAAGAATAAGAACATCATTAATTCTTCCCATAGGCTTTTTAATAGTAGAATCCGCCAAGTGCAAATTCAAAGAACATTCTTCAAGATTGGTAAGACCAAGCACATCACATAAAGATTTCAGAATTGTAGAAACACTAGCACCCAAGTCACACAAAGCAAAACACTCATAATTCTTAATCTTGACTTTGATAGTAGGTTCACATTCATCATGCAATTTTCTAGGAATTGAAACTTCTAATTCCAATTTTTCTTCAAGAGCTTTCATCATAGCTTCAACAATATGTTTAGTAAAAGCTTTGTTTTGTTCATAAGCATGGGGAAAATTTATCATGGATTGCAACAAAGAAATACAATCAATCAAAGAGGAACTATCATAATTAAAGTCTTTGTAATCCAAAAGAGTAGGCACATCACTAGTTAAAGTTTTGACCTCTCCAAACCCACTTTTATCAATTTTCTCAACAAGATTTTCACCCTCCGAAATATTGGGATGCCTTCTACCTAAAGTTGACTCTTCTCCAGTCCCTTTTTCATCATTCTTAACTTTAGTAAACAAGGAATCAATAGAAGAAACACCAATCATTTTAAGTTCTTCATCACTTTCGCAAGAATAATCACTGGAAAAAGCTTTTTCTAAAAATTCTCTTTTAGCTCTAAGCATAACAGTTCTTTTCTTACTTTCATCCATAGAAACATAAAGAGCTTTAATTGATTCATCTACTAGAGGCACAAAAATTTTCATCTTGAGATTTTCCACATCATGAGCGATTCTATCAACACTTCTTGACAAATCATCAATCTTATTCAACTTTTCTTCTATGGAAGTGTTGAAAACTTTTTGTGTGTTCATAAATTCTTTAATATTGTTCTCAAGATCAGAGGTGTTCCTATTATTATTATTATAAGATTTATTTCCATAGGAAATACCATAATTATTAGTGGAATTACTAGGAAAAGGCCTAGGATCAAAATTACCTCTATAAGCATTGTTGTTGAAATTATTTCTAGAGATAAAATTCACATCAATGGCATCACTATTTTGCTCAATCAAAGTAGACAAAGGCATATCATTAAAATAAATAGGAGCACTTCTACTAGCAACCAATTTCATAAGAGCATCAACTTTATCACTCAAAGAAGAAATTTCTTCAACCGAATTAACTTTTTTACTAGTAGGAGCTCTTTCGGTATGCCATTGTAAATAATTTGCCATGATATTAGCAAGAAATTTGGTGGCATCACCCAAAGTAATTTCCATAAAGGTACCACCCGCGGCGGAATCTAAAGATTACGAGAGACAAAGTTCAATCCCGCATAAAAAAATTGTATGATCATCCAAAGATTTAACCCATGAGTTCGGCAATTCCTTAGCATCATTTCCATCCTTTCCCAAGATTATGCAACATGCTCATGTTCAAGTTGCTTGAAATTCATGATCTGGGTTCTATGGGAAATAATTTTTGCAGGAGGAAAATACTTAGTGATAAAAGCATCTTTGCACTTGTTCCAAGAATCGATACTATTGCGAGGCAAAGAAGAGAACCAATTTTTTGCAGAATCACGCAAAGAAAACGGGAACAATTTCATCTTCACCACATCATTGTCCACATCTTTTTTCTTTTGCATATCGCATAATTCCATGAAGGTATTAAGATGGGATGCGACATCCGCATTAGGAGTACCGGAAAATTGATCTTTCATGACAAGATTCAGCAAAGCAGTATTAATATCACAAGACTCCGCACTAGTGGCGGGAGGAGCAAGCAGAGTGCCAATAAAATCATTGTTGTTGGTATTTGAGAAATCACATAACTTGGTGTTCTCTTGAGTCATGATGACTACACAACAAGATTGCACTCAAAAACAGATCCGGCAAGAAAACGGCGAACGGAAAAAGAAAGGCGAATAAAACGACAATTTTTTGTGAAGTGGGGGAGAGGAAAACGAGAGGCAAATGGCAAATAATATAAATTGCGAGGAGATGAGATTTGTGATTAGGAACCTAGTTATGTTGAAGACCCTCCCTGGCAACGGCGCCAGAAATTCCCTTGATGATGTTTGCCAAGACTACGCCGGTGTTTCCCCCAAGAGGAGAGGATGATGTAGCACATCAACAGTAGGTATTTCCCTCAGTAATGAAACTAAGGTATCGAACTAGTAGGAAAACCAAGCACAAAATGTAAACAACCCCTACACACAAATAACAGCCACTCACAACCCAACGTGTTAAAGGGGTTGTCAATCCCTTTCGGGTACGGCGCCAGAAATTGGCACGAAGACGGGAGAAAATTATAATAGATTGAAATAATAGATCGCAAATAAAATAAAGTGCAGCAAGATATTTTTGTATTTTTGGGTTTAATAGATCTGAATAAAAATGCAAAGGAGAAGTAGATCGCAAGGCAAATATATGAAGAAGAAGACCCAGGGGCCGTAGGTTTCACTAGTGCCTTCTCTCAAGAAAAATAGCAAACAGTGGGTAAACAAATTACTGTAGGGAAATTGATAGAACTTCAAATAATTCTGACGATAGCCACGCAATGATCATTACATAGGCATCACGTCCAAGATTAGTAGACCAACTCCTGCATGCATCTACTACTATTACTCCACACATCTGTTGGGGAACGCAGTATTTCAAAAGATTTACCTACGATCACGCAAGATCTATCTAGGAGATGCATAGCAACGAGCAGGGAGAGTGTGTCCACATACCCTCGTAGATCGAAAGCGGAAGCGTTTAGTAACGCGGTTGATGTAGTCGAACATCTTCGCAATCCAACCGATCCAAGCACCGAACGTATGACACCTCCGCGATCAGCACACGTTTAGCTCGATCACGTCCCTCGAACTCTTGATCCAGTTGAGGCTGAGGGAGAGTTCTGATACGTCCATTTTGCATCATGATTTTGTATCGATATTTGTCGCATTATGGGCTGTTATTACAAATTATGTCACAATACTTATGCCTATTCTCTCTTATTTTATAAGAGTTACATGAAGAGGGAGAATGCCGGCAACTGGAATTCTGGGCTGGAAAAGGAGCAAATATTAGAGACCTATTCTGCACAGCTCCAAAAGTCCTGAAACTTCACAGAAGTCATTTTTGGAATTAATAAAACATACTGGACGAAGAAAATACCAGAGGGGGCCACACCCTGGCCACGAGGGTGGGACGCGTGCCCTACCCCCTGGGCGCGCCCCCTGCCTCGTGGGCCCCTTGGTGGCCCTCCGGTGCCCATCTTCTGCTATATGAAGTCTTTTGTCCGACAAAAAATCATAGGCAAGCTTTCGGGAAGAAACTCCGCGGCCACGAGGCGGAACCTTGGCGGAACCAATCTAGGGCTCCGGCAGAGCTGTTCTGCCAGGGAAACTTCCCTCCGGGAGGGGGAAATCATCGCCATCGTCATCACCAACGATCCTCTCATCGGGAGGGGGTCAATATCCATCGACATCTTCACCAACACCATCTCCTCTCAAACCCTAGTTCATCTCTTGTATCCAATCTTTGTCCCAAAGCCTCAGATTGGTACCTGTGGGTTGCTAGTAGTGTTGATTACTCCTTGTAGTTGATGCTAGTTGGTTTATTTGGTGGAAGATCATATGTTCAGATCCTATATGCATATTAATACTCCTCTGATTATGAACATGAATATGATTTGTGAGTAGTTATGTTTGTTCCTGAGGACATGGGAGAAGTCTTGCTATAAGTAGTCATGTGAATTTGGTATTCGTTCGATATTTTGATGAGATGTATGTTGTCTTTCCTCTAGTGGTGTTATGTGAACGTAGACTACATGACACTTCACCATTGTTTGGGCCTAGAGGAAGGCATTGGGAAGTTATAAGTAGATGATGGGTTGCTAGAGTGACAGAAGCTTAAACCCTAGTTTATGCGTTGCTTCGTAAGGGGCTGATTTGGATCCATATGTTTCATGCTATGGTTAGGTTTACCTTAATACTTATTTTGTAGTTGCGGATGCTTGAAATAGGGGTTAATCATAAGTGGGATGCTTGTCCAAGTAAGGATAGCACCCAAGCACCGGTCCACCCACATATCAAGTTATCAAAGTACCGAACGCGAATCATATGAACGTCATGAAAACTAGCTTGACAATAATTCCCATGTGTCCTCGGGAGCGCTTTTCTCTATATAAGAGTTTGTCCAGGCTTGTCCTTTGCTACAAAAAGGATTGGGCCACCTTGCTGCACTTTATTTACTCTTGTTACTTGTTACCCGTTATAAATTACCTTATCACAAAACTATCTGTTACCGATAATTTCAGTGCTTGCAGAGAATACCTTGCTGAAAACCGCTTATCATTTCCTTCTGCTCCTCGTTGGGTTCGACACTCTTACTTATCGAAAGGACTACGATAGCTCCCCTATACTTGTGGGTCATCAAGACTCTTTTCTGGCGCCGTTGCCGGGGAGTGAAGCGCCATTGGTAAGTGAAATATGGTAAGGAAAAATTTATATAGTGTGCTGAAATTTACTATGGAAAGTAATCCTTTGAGGGGCTTGTTCGGGGTATCTTCACCCCGAACGGTAGAGCAAATAGTTGCTCCTCAACCTACTAAACCTACTGAAAATGTTTACTATGAAATTCCTTTGGGTATGATAGAGAAACTGCTAGCTAATCCTTTTGCAGGAGACGGGACATTGCATCCCGATTTACACCTAATCTATGTGGATGAAGTTTGTGGATTATTTAAGCTTGCAGGTATGCCCGATGATGTTATCAAGAAGAAGGTCTTCCCTTTATCTTTGAAGGGAGATGCATTGACGTGGTATAGTCTATGTGATGATATGGGATCATGGGACTACAAGCGATTGAAATTAGAATTTCATCAGAAGTTTTATCCTATGCATTTTGTTCATCGTGATCGTAATTATTTATATAATTTTTGGCCTCGCGAAGGAGAAAGCATCGCTCAAGCTTGGGGGAGACTTAAGCCAATGTTATATTCATGCCCCAATCATGAGCTCTCAAGAGAAATGATTATTCAAAATTTTTATGCTCGGCTTTCTGACAACAATCGCTCCATGCTCGATACTTCTTGTGCTGGTTCTTTTATGATGAAGACTATTGAATTCAAATGGGATTTATTGGAAGAATTAAACGCAACTCTGAAGATTGGGATCTCGACGAAGGTAAGGAGTCAGTATAACACCTAAGTTTGTTAAATCTTTTATGGATACCGATGTTTTCCGCAAATTTAGCACTAAATATGGACTTGACTCTAAGATAGTAGCTTCTTTCTGTGAATCCTTTGCTACTCATGTTGATCTCCCTAAGGAGAAGTGGTTTAAATATCATCCTCCCATAGAAGTAGAAGTAGTTGAACCTATTAAAGTTGAAGAAAAGACTATCACTTATAATGATCCTATTGTTCCTACTGCTTATGTTGAGAAACCACCTTTCCATGTTAGAATAAAGGATCATGCTAAAGCTTCAACTGTGGTTCGTAAGAGTAATACTAGAACTTATACACCTCCTGAGAAAATTAAAGTTGAACCTAATATTTGCTATTGTTAAAGATCTCTTGGCTGATAATATCGATGGGCATGTTATTTATTTCTGTGAGGAAACTGCTAGAATTTCTAAACCTGGTGCTAAAGATAAACATAGACCTGTGGTAGGCATGCCTGTTATTTCTGTTAAAATAGGAGATCATTGTTATCATGCCTTATGTGATATGGGTGCTAGTGCTAGTGAAATACCTATTTCTTTATAAAAAGAAATTATGCATGATATTGCACCCGCTGAGTTAGGAGAAATTGATGTCACCATTAAGCTTGCCATTAGAGATACTATTTCACCGATCGGGATTGTTAGAGACGTTGAAGTCTTGTGTGGGAAACTAAAATATCCTGCTGATTTTCTTGTTCTTGGTTCCCCGCAAGATAGCTTTTGTCCCATTATATTTGGTAGACCCTTCTTGAATACTGTCAACGCTAAGATAGACTGCAAAAAGGATGTTGTTACTATTGGTTTGGATGATATGTCTCATGAGTTTAATTTTTCTAAATTTCGTAGACAACCCCGTGATGAGGAATTGCCTAGTAAGGATGAAATTATTGGTCTTGCTTCTCTTGCTATGCCTCCTAATGATCCTTTAGAACAATATTTGCTAGACCATGAAAATGATATGTTTATGAATGAAAGAAGGGAAATAGATGAAGTATTCTTTAAATAGGGACCTATTCTGAAACACAATTTGCATGTTGAAATCCTAGGGGATCCTCCTCCACCCAAGGGTGATCCCGTGTTTGAGCTTAAACCATTGCCTGATACTCTTAAATATGCTTATCTTGATGAAAACAAGATATATCCTGTTATTATTAGTGCTAACCTTTCAGAGAAGGAGGAAGAAAATTATTGAAAACTCTGAAGAAGCACTGTGCTGCTATTGGATATACTCTTGATGATCTTAAGGGCATTAGTCCCACTCTATGTCAACACAAAATAAATTTGGGGAAAGACGCCAAACCAGTTATTGATCATCAGCGACGGTTAAATCCTAAGATGAAAGAAGTGGTAAGAAAGGAAATATTAAAGGTCCTTAAGGCAGGTATAATTTATCCCATTGTGTCCCTAAGAAGGGAGGTATTACTGTCGTTCCTAATGATAAAGATGAATTGATCCGCAAAGAATTATTACAGGTTATAGGATGGTAATTGATTTCTGCAAATTAAATAAATCTACTAAAAAAGATCATTACCCTTTGCCTTTTATTGACTAAATGCTAGAAAGATTATCCAAACATACACATTTTTGCTTTCTAGATGGTTATTCTGGTTTCTCCCAAATACCTGTGTCAGCTGATGATCAAGCAAAGACCACTTTTACTTGCCCTTTTGGTACTTTTGCTTATAGACGTATGCCTTTTGGTTTATGTAATGCACCTGCTACCTTTCAAAGATGCATGATGGCTATATTCTCTTACTTTTGTGAAAAGATTTGTGAGGTTTTCATGGATGATTTCACCGTTTAAGGATCGTCTTTTGATCGAGTTTTGCAGAGATGTGAAGAAACTAACCTTGATCGAGTTTTGCAGAGATGTGAAGAAACTAACATTGTCTTGAATTGGGAGAAGTGCCACTTTATGGTTAATGAAGGTATTGTCTTGGGGCATAAAATTTCTGAAAGAGGTATTGAAGTGGATAAAGCTAAAGTTGATGCTATTGAAAAGATGTCGTGTCCCAAGGACATCAAAGGTATAAGAAGTTTTCTTGGTCAAGCCGGTTTTTATAGGAGGTTCATTAAGGACTTCTCAAAAAAAATTTGGCCTCTGACTAATCTATTACAAAAAGATATACCATTTGTCTTTGATGATGATTGTGTAGAAGCATTTGAAATACTTAAGAAAGCATTGATTTATGCACCTATTGTTCAGCCTCCTGATTGAAATTTACCCTTTGAAATTATGTGCGATGCTAGTGATTATGCTGTAGGTGCTGTTCTAGGACCAAGAGTTGATAAGAAATTAAATGTTATTCAATATGCTAGTAAAACTCTAGACAATGCCCAAAGAAATTATGCTACTACTGAAAAGGAATTCTTAGCAGTTGTTTTTGCTTGTGATAAGTTCAGACCTTATATTGTTGATTCTAAAGTAACTATTCACACAGATCATGCTGCTATTAAATACCTTATGGAAAAGAAAGATGCTAAGACTAGACTTATTAGATGGGTTCTCTTGCTGCAAGAATTTGATTTGCATATTATTGATAGAAAGGGAGCTGAGAACCCCGTTGCAAACAACTTGTCTAGGTTAGAAAATGTTCTTGATGACCCATTACCTATCGATGATAGCTTTCCTGATGAACAACTAAATGTCATAAATGCTTCTCGTACTACTCCATGGTATGCTGATTATGCTAATTACATTGTTGCTAAATTTATACCACCTAGTTTCACATACCAGCAAAAGAAAAAGTTTTTCTATGATTTAAGACATTACTTTTTGGATGACCCACATCTTTATAAAGAAGGAGTAGATGGTGTTATTAGACGTTGTGTACCTGAGCATGAACAGGAACAGATCCTACGCAAGTGTCACTCCGAAGCTTATGGAGGACACCACGCTGGAGATAGAACTGCGCATAAGGTATTGCAATCCGGTTTTTATTGGCCTACTCTCTTCATAGATGCTCGTAAGTTTGTCTTGCCTTGTGATGAATGTCAAAGAATTGGTAATATTAGTATAAGTCAAGAAATGCCTATGAATTATTCACTCGTTATTGAACCATTCGATGTTTGGGGCTTTGATTATATGGGACCGTTTCCTTCCTCTAATGGCTATACACATATTTTAGTTGTTGATTACGTTACTAAGTGGGTAGAAGCTATTCCAACTAGTAGTGCTGATCATAACACTTCTATTAAGATGCTTAAAGAAGTTATTTTTTCGAGGTTTGGAGTCCCTAGATATTTAATGACTGATGGTGGTTCACATTTTATTCATGGTGCCTTTCGTAAAATGCTTGCCAAGTATGATGTTAATCATAGAATTGCATCTCCTTATCACCCGCAGTCTAGTGGTCAAGTAGAATTGAGTAACAGAGAGCTCCAATTAATTTTGCAAAAGACTGTTAATAGATCTTGAAAGAATTGGTCCAAGAAACTTGATGATGCATTATGGGCCTATAGAATTGCATATAAAAATCCTATGGGTATGTCTCCGTATAAAATGGTTTAGGGAAAAGCATGTCACTTACCTCTCGAACTAGAACATAAGGCATATTGGGCCATTAAAGAGCTCAACTATGATTTCAAACTTGCCGGTGAGAAGAGGCTATTTGACATAAGCTCACTTGATGAATGGACAACCCAAGCCTACGAGAATGCCAAGTTGTTTAAAGAAAAAGTTAAAAGATGGCATGACAAAAGAATACAAAAGCGTGAGTTTAATGTAGGTGATTATGTGTTGCTATACAACTCTCGTTTAAGATTTTTTGCAACAAAACTTCTCTCCAAATGGGAAGGTCCTTACGTCATCGAGGAGGTCTATCGTTTCGGTGCCATAATAATCAACAACTTTGAAGGCACAAATCCGAAGGTGGTAAACGGTCAAAGAATCAAACATTATATCTCAGGTAATCCCATAAATGTTGAAACTAATATTATTGAAACCGTAACCCTGGAGGAATACATAAGGGACACTTTCCAGAAGTTTCAGACTCCGAAAAGGAATAGGTACGTGGTACGGTAAGTAAACCGACTCCAAAACAGTTCAAATGGCAATTTTTCTCCGTTTTGGAATATTTAGAAAAATAGGAAAATAAGAAGCAGTCCGGGAAGGACACGAGGCCTCCACGAGGGTGGAGGGCGCGCCCTACCCCCCTGGGCGCTCCCCCCTGCCTCGTGGGCACCTCGTGTGCTCTCCGGACTTTGTTTTCTTGCACGATACTTCTTTTGGTCGGTAACAATTCATAATATAATCTCCCGAAGGTTTTGACCACCGTATCACGCAAATATCCTCTGTTTTCGTTTCGAGCTGTTTTTTTGACAGATCTAGATCACCATGACATCTCCAAGCGCCCCCAAGGACAAGTTCTTCGAGAAGGTCATCAACCCCTACCTTGCGGAGGTGCTGCAACACCCTCAAACCATTGAGGCGCGTGATGGGTTGCTTCACATCCGCGATGTTGAGGGACCAAGGAGGACCGGAAGAGTGGAGACGAGGCTCGAGGCAATGGAACAACAAGTTTTCAAGTGCCAGGGGATGGTGGAACGTGGACTCAACGCCAACCACATGATGATCACAGTGTTCACCAACAACCACAAGCTGGATGCCAAGAACATTGGGGAGACCATCTTCAAGCTTCACGAGAAGATCGATCATCTCCAAGACCAAATCTATGACCTGCAAAACCAAAACTGTGAGTATGAATATAGATTCAAGAGGATGAGTTTGGCTGCAGATTTGAGGATCCCGGAGACTCGATCATCCTTCTATGATCGTGAGCCTATGCCTTGGAAGATGGACGACAAGCCCACATCATCAACAACTCCACCATCTTCTTCACCAGCAAAGGAGATATAATCACATGGGTATGGGCACTCCCCTTGGCAACTGCAAGCTTGGGGGAGGTGCCCCGGTATCGTATCACCATCACACTCCTATCCTTACCGTTTTTCTTAGTTCGATCCTTTTAGTAATATCTTGCTCTAGTAGAATAAAATTTTAGTATGATTTAGTTTTGAGTTTTTCCTTATGATCCTTCTAGATAATCGAGTCCGTGAGCTATATATAATAAAGATTAGTGTTGAGTCAAGGGCTTGATTATTTTACCATGATCTTGAGGGAATAAAAGAAAAGAGAAAGAATAAAAAGAAATAAAGAGATCATATTGATCTTATGGAGAGTAATGATTTCACATAGAAAGAGTATGATGATTAAAAGTTGTTGAGAGTTGACAAACATAGCTTTGGACATCATTGCAATTAATAGGAAGTAATAAAGAAAGAGAGGTTTCACATATAAATATACTATCTTGGACATCTTTTATGATTGTGAGCACTTATTAAAATATGACATGCTAAAGAGCTGATGTTGGACAAGGAAGACAACGTAATGGGTTATGTTTTCTTATATCTGAAATAAAGTATATTGTCATGGATCATCCAACATGTTGAGCTTGCCTTTCTCCCTCATGCTAGCCAAATTCTTTGCACCAAGTAGAGATACTACTTGTGCTTCCAAATACCCTTAAACCCAGTTTTGCCATAAGAGTCCACCATATCTACCTATGGATTGAGTAAGATCCTTCAAGTAAGTTGTCATCGGTGCAAGCAATAAAAATTGCTCTCTAAATATGTATGATTTATTAGTGTGGAGAAAATAAGCTTTATACGATCTTGTGGTGTGGAAGAAATAAAAGCGACGGACTGCATAATAAAGGTCCATATCACAAGTGGCAATATAAAGTGACGTTCTTTTGCATTAAGATTTCGTGCATCCAACCATGAAAGCGCATGACAACCTCTGCTTCCCTCTGCGAAGGGCCTATCTTTTACTTTTATCTCTTACCCTTATGCAAGAGTCATGGTGATCTTCACCTTTCCTTTTTACATTTTATCCTTTGTCAAGCACATTGTGTTGGATGGATCCTGATATATATATATCCAATTGGATGTAAGTTAGCATGAACTATTATTGTTGACATTACCCTTGAGGTAAAAGGTTGGGAGGCGAAACTATAAGCCCCTATCTTTCTCTGTGGCCGATTAAAACTCCGTAACCACAAGTATTGCGTGAGTGTTAGCAATTGTGAAAGACTAAATGATGGTTGAGTATGTGGACTTGCTGAAAAGCTCTTACATAGACTCTTTCCGATGTTATGATAAATTGCAATTGCTTCAATGACTGAGATTATAGTTTGTTGGTTCTCAATGAAGTTTCTGATTCATACTTGACATTGTGAATAGATTATTACTTGAGCATAAGAAATCATATGACAATATCCATATATGTTGCTGTTATAAGAATGATCATGATGCCCTCATGTCCGTATTTTATTTTATCGACACCTCTACCTCTAAACATGTGGACATATTTATTGTTATCGCCTTCCGCTTGAGGACAAGCGAGGTCTAAGCTTGGGGGAGTTTATACGTCCATTTTGCATCATGCTTTTATATCGATATTTATCGCATTATGGGCTGTTATTACACATTATGTCACAATACTTATGCCTATTCTCTCTTATTTTATAAGGTTTACATGAAGAGGGAGAATGCCGGCAGCTGGAATTCTGGGCTGGAAAAGGAGCAAATATTAGAGACCTATTCCGCACAACTCCAAAAGTCCTGAAACTTCATGGAAGTCATTTTTGGAATTAATAAAAAAAACTGGACGAAGAAAATACCAGAGAAGGGCCACACCCTGGCCACAAGGGTGGGAGGCGTGCCCTACCCCCTGGGCGCGCCCCCTGCCTCATGGGCCCCCTGGTGGCCCTTCGGTGCCCATCTTCTGCTATATGAAGTCTTTTGTCCGAGAAAAAATCATAAGCAAGCTTTCGGGAAGAAACTCCGCCGCCACGAGGCGGAACCTTGGCGGAACCAATATAGGGCTCCGGCAGAGCTATTCTGCCGGGGAAACTTCCCTCGGGGAGGGGGAAATCATCGCCATCGTCATCACCAACGATCCTCTCATCGGGAGGGGGTCAATCTCCATCAACATCTTCACCAGCACCATCTCCTCTCAAACCCTAGTTCATCTCTTGTATCCAATCTTTGTCCCAAAGCCTCAGATTGCTACCTGTGGGTTGCTAGTAGTGTTGATTACTCCTTGTAGTTGATGCTAGTTGGTTTATTTGGTGGAAGATCATATGTTCAGATCCTATATGCATATTAATACTCCTCTGATTATGAACATGAATATGATTTGTGAGTAGTTACGTTTGTTCCTGAGGACATGGGAGAAGTCTTGCTATAAGTAGTCATGTGAATTTGGTATTCATTCGATATTTTAATGAGATGTATGTTGTCTTTCCTCTAGTGGTGTTATGTGAACGTCGACTACATGACACTTCACCATTGTTTGGGCCAAGAGGAAGGCATTGGGAAGTAATAAGTAGATGATGGGTTGCTAGAGTGATAGAAGCTTAAACCCTAGTTTATGTGTTGCTTCGTAAGGGGCTGATTTGGATCCATATGTTTCATGCTATGGTTAGGTTTACCTTAATAATTCTTTTGTAGTTGTGGATGCTTGCAATAGGGGTTAATCATAAGTGGGATGCTTGTCCAAGTAAGGACAGCACCCAAGCACCGGTCCACCCACATATCAAATTATCAAAGTACTGAACGCGAATCATACGAACGTGATGAAAACTAGCTTGACGATAATTCCCATGTGTCCTCGGGAGTGCTTTTCTCTATATAAGAGTTTGTCCAGGCTTGTCCTTTGCTACAAAAAGGATTGGGCCACCTTGCTGCACTTTATTTACTCTTGTTACTTGTTACCCGTTATAAATTACCTTATCACAAAGCTATCTGTTACCGATAATTTCAGTGCTTGCAGAGAATACCTTGCTGAAAACCGCTTATCATTTCCTTCTGCTCCTCGTTGGGTTCGACACTCTTACTTATCGAAAGGACTACGATAGATCCCCTATACTTGTGGGTCATCAAGTTCTGTCAGCACGACGGTGTGGCGACGGTGATGATGAAGTTACCGGCGCAGGGCTTCGCCTAAGCACTACGACGATATGATCGAGGTGTGTAACTGTGGAGGGGGCACCGCACATGGCTAAGAGAAGACTTGGTGTGCCTTTGGGGTGCCCCAAGGAGGGTAGGAGGACGCCGGCCAACAAGGGGCGCGCCAGGGAGAGGGAAGTCGTAGCAAGATATAAAGGAGAAAATTATAATAGATTGAAATAATAGATCGCAAATAAAATAAAGTGCAGCAAGATATTTTTGTATTTTTGGGTTTAATAGATCTGAATAAAAATTCAAAGGAAAAGTAGTTCACAAGGCAAATATATGAAGAAGAAGACCCGGGGGCCGTAGGTTTCACTAGTGGCTTCTCTCGAGAAAAATAGCAAATGGTGGGTAAACAAATTACTGTTGGCCAATTGATAGAACTTCAAATAATTATGACGATATCTAGGCAATGATCATTACATAGGCATCACGTCCAAGATTAGTAGACCGACTCCTGCCTACATCTACTACTATTACTCCACACATCGACCGCAATCCAACATGCATCTAGTGTATTAATTTCATGGAAAAACAGAGTTATGCAATAAGAACGATGACATGATGTAGACAAGATCCATTTATCTATATGGGGGTAGATATAGATCTCGTCTTTTTATCCTTAGTAGCAACGATAAATACGTGTCGGTTCCCCTTCTGTCACTAGGATCAAGCACCGTAAGATCGAACCCACTACCGGGCACCTCTTCCCATTGCAAGATAAATAGATCAAGTTGGCCAAACAAAACCCAAATATCGGAGAAGAAATACGAGGATATAAGAGATCATGCATATAAGAGATCAAAGAAACTCAAATAAATTTCATGGATATAAAAAGATATGACTGATCATAAACTCAAAGTTCATCAGATCCTAACAAACACACCGCAAAAGAGTTACATCATATGGATCTCCAAGAGACCATTGTACTGAGAATCAGCGAGAGAGAGAAAGCCATCTAGCTACTAACTACGGACCCGAAGGTCTACAAAGGACTACTCACACATCATCGGAGAGGCACCAATGGAGGTGGTGAACCCCATCCGAGATGGTGTCTAGATTGGATCTGGTGGTTCTGGACTTTGCGGCGGCTGGATGAATATTTCGACGACTCCCCTAGGATTTCTGGAATATTTGGGTATTTATAGAGCAAAGAGGCGGCCCGAGGGGCATCCGAGGTGGGCACAACCCACCAGGGCGCGCCAGGGCCTCCTGGCGCGCCTTGGTGGGTTGTCCCCTCCTCGGGACTCCCCCGGGTGCAACCAGGGCCCATTGCCTTTCTTCTGGCCCATAAAAAATCATCGTTGAGTTTCGTGGCATTTGGACTCCGTTTGATATTGATTTCCTGCGATGTAAAAAACATGGAAAAAATAGCAACTGGCACTTGGCACTATGTCAATAGGTTAGTACCTAAAAATGATATAAAATGACTATAAAATGATTATAAAACATCCAAAATTGATAATAAAACATCATGGAACAATAAAAAATTGTAGATACGTTGGAGACGTATCAATGTTCACCATTGAAAACTACTCCATCTCACGTGATGATTGGACATGGTTTAGTTGATATGGATCACATGATCACTTAGATGATTAGAGGGATGTCTATCTAAGTGGGAGTTCTTAAGTAATATGATTAATTGAACTTTAATTTATCATGAACCTAGTACCTGATAGTATTTTGCATGTCTATGTTGTTGTAGATCAATGGTCCGTGCTACTGTTCCTTTGAATTTTAATGCGTTCCTAGAGAAAGCTAAGTTGAACGATGATGGTAGAAACTACACGGACTGGGTCCGTAACTTGAGGATTATCCTCATTGTTGCACAGAAGAATTACGTCCTGGAAGCACCGCTAGGGTGCAAGACCCGCTACAGGAGCAACGCCGGACGTTATGAACGCCTGGCAGAGCAAAGCTGATGACTACTCGCTAGTTCAGTGTGCCATGCTTTACGGCTTAGAACCGGGACTTCAACGACGTTTTGAACGTCATGGAGCATATGAGATGTTCCAGGAGTTGAAGTTAATATTTCAAGCAAATGCCCGAATTGAGAGATATGAAGTCTCCAATAAGTTCTACAGCTGCAAAATGGAGGAGAATAGTTCTGTCAGTGAACATATACTCAAAATGTCTGGCTACCACAATCACTTGACTCAACTGGGAGTTAATCTTCCGGTTGATAGTGTCATTGATAGAGTTCTTCAATCACTACCACCAAGCTACAAAAGTTTCGTGATGAACTATAATATGCAAGGGATGGATAAGACAATTCCCGAGCTCTTCGCGATGCTAAAGGTTGCAGAGGTAGAAATCAAGAAGGAGCATCAAGTGTTGATGGTTAACAAGACCACTAGTTTCAAGAAAAAGGGCAAAGGGAAGAAAGGGAACTTCAAGAAGAATGGCAAGCAAGTTGCTGCTCAAGTGAAGAAGCCCAAGTCTGGATCTAAGCCCGAGACTGAGTGCTTCTACTGCAAAGGGACTGGTCATTGGAAGCGAAACTGCCTCAAGTATTTCACGGATAAGAAGGATGGCAAAGTGAAAGGTATATTTGATATACATGTTATTGATGTATACCTTACTAACGCTCGTAGTAGCGCCTGGGTATTTGATACTGGTTCTGTTGCTCATATTTGCATTTCGAAATAGGGGCTACGGATTAAGAAAAGATTGGCTAAGGACGAGGTGACGATGCGCGTGGGAAATGGTTGAAAAGTCGATGTGATCGACGTCGACATGCTACCTCTACATGTACCTTCGGGATTAGTTTTAGACCTGAATAATTGTTATTTGGTGCTAGCGTTAAGCATGAACATTATATCTGGATCTTGTTTGATGCGAGACGGTTATTCATTTAAATTAGAGAATAATGGTTGTTCTATTTATATGAGTAATATCTTTTATGGTCATGCACCCTTGATGAGTGGTCTATTTTTGTTGAATCTCGATAGTAGTGATACACGTATTCATAGTATTGAAGCCAAAAGATATAAATTTATAATGATAGTGCAACTTATTTGTGGCACTGCCGTTGAGGACATATTGGTATAAAGCGCATGAAGAAACTCCATGCTGATGGGCTTTTGGAATCACTTGATTATGAATCACTTGATGCTTGCGAACCATGCCTCATGGGCAAGATGACTAAGACTCCGTTCTTCGGAACAATGGAGCGAGCAATAGACTTGTTGGAAATAATAGATACTGATGTATGCAGTCCAATGAGTGTTGAGGCTCGCGGCGGGTAACGTTATTTTCTGACCTTCACAGATGATTTGAGCAGATATGGGTATATCTACTTGATGAAACATAAGTCTGAAACATTTGAAAAGTTCAAAGAATTTCATAGTGAAGTGGAAAATCATCGTAACAAGAAAATAAAGTTTCTACGATCTGATTGTGGAGGTGAATATTTGAGTTACGAGTTTGGTCTCCATTTGAAACAATGTGGAATATTTTCGCAACTCACGCCACCTGGAACACCACAGCGTAATGGTGTGTCCGAACGTCGTAATCGTACTTTATCAGATATGGTGTGATCTATGATGTCTCTTACTGATTTACCGCTATCGTTTTGGGGTTATGCTTTAGAGAAGGCTGCATTCACGTTAAATAGGGCACCATCTAAATCCGTTGAGACGACACCATATGAACTATGGTTTGGCAAGAAACCCAAGTTGTCGTTTCTTAAAGTTTGGGGATAAGATGCTTATGTGAAAAAGCTTCAACCTAATAAGCTCGAACCCAAGTCGGAGAAATGTGTCTTCATAGGATACCGAAAGGAGACTACTGGGTACATGATACGTCTCCGTCATATCTATAATTTTTTATTATTCCATGCCAATAATATTCAACTTTCATATACTTTTGGCAACTTTTTATATTATTTTTGGGACTAACATATTGATCCAGTGCCCAGTGCTAGTTCCTGTTTGTTGCATGTTTTATGTTTCGCAGAATATCCATATCAAACGGAGTCCAAACGGGATAAAAACGAACGGAGCTTATTTTTGGAATATTTGGAAAATCTGGGAGAAAGATCAACGCGAAACGGTGTCCGAGGTGGGCACGAGGTAGGGGGCGCGCCCCACCCCCCTGGGCGCACCCCTGGCCCTCGTGGTCCACCCGTCAGGCGGTTGATGCCCTTCTTCGGCCGCAAGAAAGCTAATTTTTGGTAAAAAATCACGGCGAAGGTTTTAGTCCAATCGGAGTTACGGATCTCCATATATACCCGAAACGGTGAATGGGCACTAGAAGAGAACGCAAAAACAGAGAGAGACAGAGAGATAGATCCAATCTCGGAGGGGCTCTCGCCCCTCCCACGCCATGGAGGCCAAGGACCAGAGGGGAAACCCTTCTCCCATCTAGAGAGGAGGTCAAGGAAGAAGAAGACGAAGGGGGCCCCTCTCCCCTTCTCTTCCGGTGGCGCCGGAACACTGTCGTGGCCATCATCATCACCGCACTCTTCATCAACAACTTCACCGCCATCATCACCAACTCTTCCCCCCCTCTATGCAGCGGTGTAACCTCTCTCTTACCCGCTGTAATCCCTACTTAAACACGGTGCTCAACGCTATATTTTATTTCCCAATGATGTATGGCTATCCTATGATGTTTGAGTAGATCCGTTTTGTCCTATGGGCTATTTGATGATCAAGATTGGTTTGAGTTGCATGTTTTATTATTGGTGTTGTCCTATGGTGCTCTCCATGTCGTGCAAGCGTGAGGGATTCCCGCTATAGGGTTTGCAATATGTTCATGATTTGCTTATGGTGGGTGGCGTGAGTGACAGAAGCACAGACCCGAGTAAGTAGGTTGTTTGCGTATGGGATAAAGAGGACTTGATGCTTTAATGCTATGGTTGGGTTTTACCTTAATGATCCTTAGTAGTTGCAGATGCTTTCTAGAGTTCCAATCATAAGTGCATATGATACAAGTAGAGAAAGTATGTTAGATTATGCCTCTCCCTCAAATAAAATTGCAATAATGATTACCGGTCTAGTTATCGATTGTCTAGGGACAAATAACTTTCACGTGACAAAAAGCTCTCTACTAAAACTAATTTAGTTGTGTCTTTATCTAAACTGCCCCTAGTCTTTATTTACGTGTTCTTTACTTTCTTGCAAACCTATCCAAAAACTCCTACAAAGTACTTCTAGTTTTATTCTTGTTCTAGGTAAAGCGAACGTCAAGCGCGCGTAGAGTTGTATCGGTGGTCGATAGAACTTGAGGGAATATTTGTTCTACCTTTAGCTCCTCGTTGGGTTCGATACTCTTACTTATCAAAAGAGGCTACAATTGATCCCCTATTCTTGTGGGTTATCAAGACCTTTTTCTGGCGCCGTTGCAGGGGAGGAATAGCGTGGGGTGAATATTCTCGCGTGTGCTTGTTTGCTTTATCACTAAGTAATTTTTATTTTTTGTTCTTAGTTGTTCTTTATCTTTAGTTATGGATATGGAACACAAAATACCAAAAAAATTAGGTGTACTTGCTACTCATGGAGATGAGGAACCTCCTAACACCCTCGATGCTCGTTATGTGACAGATATTATGTACTACTTTGATAATCCAGAGAAAACCCCATTCAATTTGGTAATGGGAGTAACGTTGGATCAACGTGAATACTTTAGGGATTGTCGCTTGACACAAAAAGGGAAACTATTATGGGATCAAATTTATATATTGAAGTAGTATGCTCGGCAAGTATGCTTGAGTTATGATTATACTTGTTGCTCTAGGATGAAGGCTCCACACCTTCCCTTTTCATGCAAATTTAATGATAATAAAACCTTAGCTTCTTATGCTAATGGTATCTATGATTACTATGATGTGGAACAAATAGAAGAATTTTTTGCTTTTATGGGTGCTTATGAAATTGAATATATGTTTAAAGAGTTTGAAGATTTTGATGATGCTCTTTATAGACCTGAAAATTTAGCTATCCTCAAATATTGCTATGAGAATTATGAATACAATTCCGATATTAATGCACTTATTGAGAAAGTCTCCGCTGTCCAAGAAGAGACTAATATTTTGCAGGAATCTATGGAAGAAGAAGTTGATGAAACTGTGAGCTCATTGGATGAAAAAGATGAGGAGGAGAGTGAAGAACAAAAGGAGGAAGAGTGGATTGGCTACCCGTGCCCACCTTCTAATGAGTGTAACTCTTCAACTCATACATTGTTTAAATTCATTTCATGCTTACCGAAGGATGATTGCTATGATGACTATTATGATCCCGTTGATTCTCTTGAAATATCCCTTTTTGATGATGCTTGCTATGCTTGTGGCCAAGATGCCAATATGAATTATGCTTATTGAGATGAACTTGCTATAGTTCCTTATGTTATGAACGAAATTGTTGCTATTGCACCCACGCATGATAGTCCTATTATCTTTTTTAATTCTCCAAACTACACTATATCGGAGAAGTTTGCACTTATTAAGGATTACATTGATAGGTTGCCTTTTACTACTACACATGATGATTTTGATAGATATAATATGCATGTGCTTGATGCTCCTAATTGCAATTATTATGAGAGAGGAACTATATCTCCACCTCTCTATGTTTCCAACATGGTAAAATTGCAAGAAACTATTTATACTATGCATTGGCCTTTACTATGTGTGCATGAATTGTTCTTTTACGACATGCCGATGCATAGGAAGAGAGTTAGACTTCGTCATTACATGATATATGTTGCTTTGTGCTCACTACTAAATTACAAATCATTGCTAATTAAAATTGGCTTTGATATACCTTGGGATCCGGGTGGATTCACTACTTGAGCACTATATGCCTAGCTTAATGGCTTTAAAGAAAGCGTTGCCAGGGAGACAACCCGGAAATTTTAGAGAGTCATTTATTTATGTTGAGTGCTTTCATATAGTTTAAAAACAACAAAAATAAAGAGGGGAACCCAAAACTTTTCAAAAAGCAAAGTGAAAGTGAGAAAGACAAGCATTGTTGAAGTGGGAGAGCTCCTTGAACTTTGTTCATGCTCACGGCAACTTTGTGAATCTTGATTACAGAAAATTTTCAACAAAAATAATTATCCCCTTGTACAATTCCATTCTATTATAAAAATAATGTGCCAAGGTTTGCCTTTAGGATGTTTACAATACTTGTTGGTTTGTACGGTGCAGGACAGAAACTTTGGCTGTAGTGCATGATTTTTAATATTTTACTGGAACGTCAAATGGTTCTGATTCTTTTTGCGCTGTCTTTCTATAATTTTTTTTATTTTTACTAATTGTGGCAGAATTTCTCAAGTATCAGAAGTATGGTGAATGTTCAGATTATTACACACTGTTCTGTTTTAGACAGATTCTGTTTTTGATGCATAGTTTGCTTGTTTTGATGAAACTATCAATTTATATCAGTGGATTAAGCCATGAAAAAGTTATATTACAGTAGACACAATGCAAAAACAAAATATGAATTGGTTTTCAACAGTACTTAAAATAGTGATTTGCTTTATTATACTAACGGATCTTACCGAGTTTTCTGTTGAAGTTTTGTGTGGATGAAGTGTTCGATGATCGAGAAGGTTTCGATGTGATAAGAAGGAAGAGAGGCAAGAGCTCAAGCTTGGGGATGCCTGAGGCACCCCAAGTAAATATTAAAGGAGACTCAAGCGTCTAAGCTTGGGGATGCCCCGGAAGGCATCCCCTCTTTCTTCAACAAATATCGGTATGTTTTCGGATTCGTCTCATTCATGTGATATGTGCAAATCTTGGAGCGTCTTTTGCATTTAGTTTTCACTTTTATTTTATGCACCATGCTGGTATGAGATAGTCCTTGGTTGATTTATAGAATGCTCATTGCACTTCACTTATATCTTTTGAGTATGGCTTTATAGAATGCTTCATGTGCTTCACTTATATCATTTGAAGCTTGGATTGCCTGTTTCTCTTTACATAAACAACCGCCATTTGTAGAATGCTCTTTTGCTTCACTTATATTGTTAGAGCGTGGGCATATATTTTGTAGAAAGAATTAAACTCTCGTGCTTCACTTATATCTATTTAGAGAGATGACAGGAACTGGTCATTCACATGGTTAGTCATAAAACCCTACATAAAACTTGTAGATCACTGAATATGATATGTTTGATTTCTTGCAATAGTTTTGCGATATAAAGGTGGTGATATTAGAGTCGTGCTAGTTGAGTAATTGTGGAATTGAGAAATACTTGTGTTGAGGTTTGCAAGTCCCGTAGCATGCACGTATGGTGAACCGTTATGTAACGAAGTTGGAGCATGAGGTGTTTATTGATTGTCTTCCTTATGAGTGGCGGTCGGGGACGAGCGATGGTCTTTTCCTATCAATCTATCCCCCTAGGAGCATGCGCGTAGTACTTTGTTTTGATGACTAATAGACTTTTACAATAAGTATGTGAGTTCTTTATGACTAATGTTGAGTCCATGGATTATACGCACTCTCACCCTTCCATCATTGCTAGCCTCTTCGGTACCGTGCATTGCCCTTTCTCACCTCGAGAGTTGGTGCAAACTTCGCCGGTGCATCCAAACCCCGTGATATGATATGCTCTATCACACATAAACCTCCTTATATCTTCCTCAAAACAGCCACCATACCTACCTATTATGGCATTTCCATAGCCATTCCGAGATATATTGCCATGCAACTTCCATCATCATCATATACATGACTTGAGCATTTATTGTCATATTGCTTTGCATGATCGTAAGATAGCTAGCATGATGTTTTCATGGCTTGTCCATTTTTTGATGTCATTGCTACGCTAGATCATTGCACATCCCGGTACACCGCCGGAGGCATTCATATAGAGTCATATCTTTGTTCTAGATATCGAGTTGTAATATTGAGTTGTAAGTAAATAAAAGTGTGATGATCATCATTATTAGAGAATTGCCCCAGTGAGGAAAGGATGATGGAGACTATGATTCCCCCACAAGTCGGGATGAGACTCCGGACGAAAAAAGAGAGAAAGGCCAAAAAAGGAGAAGGCCCAAAAATAAAGAGAAAAAAAGAAAAAAAATGAGAGAAAAAGAGAGAAGGGGCAATGTTACTATCCTTTTACCACACTTGTGCTTCAAAGTAGCACCATGTCCTTCATATAGAGAGTCTCTTGAGTTATCACTTTCATATACTAGTGGGAATTTTCATTATAGAACTTGGCTTGTATATTCCAATGATGGGCTTCCTCAAATGCCCTAGGTCTTCATGAGCAAGCAAGTTGGATGCACACCCACTTAGTTTCAGTTTGAGCTTTCATACACTTATAGCTCTAGTGCATCCGTTGTATGGCAATCCCTACTCCTCACATTGACATCAATTGATGGGCATCTCCATAGCCTGTTGATTAGCCGCGTCGATGTGAGACTTTCTCCTTTTTTGTCTTCTCCACATAACCCCCATCATCATATTCTATTCCACCTATAGTGCTATGTCCATGGCTCATGCTCATGTATTGCGTGAAAGTTGAAAAGGTTTGAGAAACGTCAAAAGTATGAAATGATTGCTTGGCTTGTCATCGGGGTTGTGCATGATATGAATATTTTGTGTGGTGAAGATGGAGCATAGCCAGACTATATGATTTTGTAGGGATGAGCTTTCTTTGGCTATGTTATTTCAACAAGACATAATTGCTTGGTTGGTATGCTTGAAGTATTATTGTTTTTATGTCAAAGGATAGACTATTGCTTTGAATCACTCGTGTCCTAATATTCATGCCATGATTAGACATATGATCAAGATTATGCTAGGTAGCATTCCACATCAAAAATTATCTTTTTTATCATTTACCTACTCGAGGACGAGCAGGAATTAAGCTTGGGGATGCTGATACGTCTCCGTCGTATCTATAATTTTTGATTGTTCCATGCCAATATTATTCAACTTTCATACACTTTTGGCAACTTTTTATATTATATTTGGGACCAACATATTGATCAAGTGCCCAGTGCCAGTTCCTGTTTGTTGCATGTTTTATGTTTCGCAGAATATCCATATCAAACGGAGTCCAACCGGGATAAAAACGGATGGAGCTTATTTTTGGAATATTTGGAAAATCTGGGAGAAAGATCAACGTGAAACGGTGTCCGGGGTGGGCACGAGGTAGGGGGCGCGCCCGAACACCCTGGGCGCGCCCCTGACCCTCGTGGTCCACGCGTAAGGTGGTTGATGCCCTTCTTCGGCCGAAAGAAAGCAAATTTTTGGTAAAAAATCACGGCGAAGGTTTCAGTCCAATCGGAGTTACGGATCTCCATATATACCCGAAACGGTGAAAGGGCACCAGAAGAGAACGCAGAAACAGAGAGAGACAGAGAGACAGATCCAATCTCGGAGGGGCTCTCGCCCCTCCCACACCATGGAGGCCAAGGACCAGAGGGGAAACCCTTCTCCCATCTAGGGAGGAGGTCAAGGAAGAAGAAGACGAAGGGGGCCCCTCTCCCCTTCTCTTCCGGTGGCGCCGGAACGCTGCCGTGGCCATCATCATCACCGCACTCTTCATCAACAACTTCACCGCCATCATCACCAACTCTTCCGCCCCTCTATGCAGCGGTGTAACCTCTCTCTTACCCGATGTAATCTCTACTTAAACATGGTGCTCAACTCTATATATTATTTCCCAATGATGTATGGCTATCCTATGATGTTTGAGTAGATCCGTTTTGTCCTATGGGCTATTTGATGATCAAGATTAGTTTGAGTTGCATGTTTTATTATTGGTGCTGTCCTATGGTGCTCTCCGTGTCGCGCAAGCGTGAGGGATTCCCGCTGTAGGGTTTGCAATATGTTCATGATTTGCTTATGGTGGGTGGCGTGAGTGACAGAAGCACAGACCCGAGTAAGTAGGTTGTTTGCATATGGGATAAAGAGGACTTGTGCTTTAATGCTATGGTTGGGTTTTACCTTAATGATCTTTAGTAGTTGCGGATGCTTGCTAGAGTTCCAATCATAAGTGCATATGATCCAAGTAGAGAAAGTATGTTAGCTTATGCCTCTCCCTCAAATAAAATTGCAATAATGATTACCGGTCTAGTTATCGATTGTCTAGGGACAAATAACTTTCTCATGACAAAAAGCTCTCTACTAAAACTAATTTAGTTGTGTCTTTATCTAAACTGCCCCTAGTCTTTATTTACGTGTTCTTTACTTTCTTGCAAACCTATCCAAAAACTCCTACAAAGTACTTCTAGTTTTATTCTTGTTCTAGGTAAAGCGAACGTCAAGCGCGCGTAGAGTTGTATCGGTGGTCAATAGAACTTGAGGGAATATTTGTTCTACCTTTAGCTCCTCGTTGGGTTCGACACTCTTACTTATCGAAAGAGGCTACAATTGATCCTCTATACTTGTGGGTTATCAGTACACCTTCTATCACAGATCCGAAGGCAAGATATTCATTGCTAAGAATCGATCCTTTCTAGAGAAGGAGTTTCTCTCGAAAGAAGTGAGTGGGAGGAAAGTATAACTTGATGAGGTAATTGTACTTGCTCCCTTATTGGAAAGTAGTTCATCACAGAAATCAGTTCCAGTGATCCTACACCAATTAGTGAGGAAGCTAATGATGATGATCATGAAACTTCTGATCAAGTTACTACCGAACCTCGTAGGTCAACCGGAGTAAGATCCGCACTAGAGTGGTACGTAATCCTGTTCTGGAGGTCATGTTACTTGACCATGACGAACCTATGAACTATGAGGAAGCGATGATGAGCCCAGATTCCGCGAAATGGCTTGAGGCCATGAAATCTCATATGGGATCTCACTAGAGTGGACTTTGGTTGACTTGCCCGATGATCGACAAACCATAGAGAATAAATGGTTCTTCAAGAAGAAGACTGACGTTGACGGTAATGTTACTGTCTACAAAGCTCGACTTGTTGCGAAAGGTTTTTGACAAGTTCAAGGAGTTGACTACGATGAGACCTTCTCACCCGTAGCGATGCTTAAGTCTGTCCGAATCATGTTAGCAATTGCCGCATTTTATGATTATGAAATTTGGCAAATGGATGTCAAAACTGCATTCCTTAATGGATATCTTAAAGAAGAGTTGTATATGATGAAACCAGAAGGTTTTGTCGATCCAAAAGGTGCTACCAAAGTGTGCAAGCTCCATCGATCCATTTATGGACTGGTGCAAGCCTCTCGGAGTTGGAATATACGGTTTGATAGTGGATCAAAGCATATGGTTTTATACAGACTTTTGGAGAAGCCTGTATTTACAAGAAAGTGAGTGGGAGCTCTGTAGCATTTCTGATATTATATGCGGATGACATATTGTTGATCGGAAATGATACATAATTTCTGGATAACATAAAAGGATACTTGAATAAGAATTTTTCAATGAAAGACCTCGGTGAAGCTACTTATATATTGGGCATCAAGATCTATAGAGATAGATCAAGACGCTTAATTGGACTTTCACAAAGCACATACCTTGATAAAATTTTGAAGAAGTTCAAAATGGATCAGGAAAAGAAAGGGTTCTTGCATGTGTTACAAGGTGTGAAGTTGAGTGAGACTCAATGCCCGACCACTGCAGAAGATAGAGAGAAAATGAAAGTCATTCCCTATGCCTCAGCCATAGGTTCTATCATGTATGCAATGTTGTGTACCAGACCTGATGTGTGCCTTGCTATTAGTTTAGCAGGGAGGTACCAAAGTAATCCAAGAGTGGATCACTAGACAACGGTCAAGAACATCCTGAAATACCTGAAAAGGACTAAGGATATGTTTCTCGTTTATGGAGGTGACAAAGAGCTCATTGTAAATGGTTACGTCAATGCAAGCTTTGACACTGATACAGATGACTCTAAGTCACAAGCCGGATACGTATTTACTTAGCTACTTCGGAAGCAGCAAATGAAGGAGTTTGGATGAAGGAGCCGGACACGTCAGTGCAGCTCTAAGCAAAGCGTCGTGGCGGGATCTACGTGTGAAGCAGAGTACATAGCTACTTCGGAAGCAGCAAATGAAGGAGTTTGGATGAAGGAGTTCATATCCGATCTAGGTGTCATACCTAGTGCATCGAGTCCAATGAAAATCTTTTGTGACAATACTGGTGCAATTGCCTTGGCAAAGGAATCCAGATTTCACAAGAGAACCAAGCACATCAAGAGATGCTTCAATTCCATCCGCGATCAAGTCAAGGAGGGAGACATAGAGATTTGCAAAATACATACAGATCTGAATATTGCAGACCCGTTGACTAAGCCTCTCTCACGAGCAAAACATGATTAGCATCAAGACTCCATGGGTGTTAGAATCATTACTATGTAATCTAGATTATTGACTCTAGTGCAAGTGGGAGACTGAAGGAAATATGCCCTTGAGGCAATAATAAAGTTGTTATTTATATTTCCTTATATCATGATAAATGTTTGTTATTCATGCTAGAATTATATTAACCAGAAACATAGTACATGTGTGAATACATAGACAAATAGAGTTTCCCTAGTATGCCTCTACTAGACTAGCTCGTTAATCAAAGATGGTTAAGTTTCCTGACCATAGACATGTGTTGTCATTTGATGAACGGGATCACATCATTAGAGAATGATGTGATGGACAAGACCCATCCGTTAGCTTAGCATTAATGATTGTTTAGTTTTATTGCTATTGCTTTCATCATGACTTATACATGTTCCTCTGACTATGAGATTATGCAACTCCCGAATACCGGAGGAACACCTTGTGTGCTATCAAACGTCACAACGTAACTGGGTGATTACAAAGATGCTCTACAGATGTCTCCGATGGTGTTTGTTGAGTTGGCATAGATCAAGGTTAGGATTTGTCACTTCGTGTATCGGAGAGGTATCTCTAGGCCCTCTCGGTAATGATCATCACTATAAGCCTTGCAAGCAATGTGACTAATGAGTTAGTTACGGGATGATGCATTACGGAACGAGTAAAGAGACTTGCCGGTAACGAGATTGAACTAGGTAAGATGATACCGACGATCGAATCTCGGGCAAGTAACATACCGATGACAAAGGGAACAACGTATGTTGTTATGCGGTTTGACCGATAAAGATCTTCGTAGAATATGTAGGAGCCAATATGAGCATCCAGGTTCCGCTATTGGTTATTGACTGGAGACGTGTCTCGGTCATGTCTACATAGTTCTCGAACCCGTAGGGTCCGCACGCTTAACGTTCGATGACGATTTGTATTATGAGTTATGTGATTTGATGTACCGAAGTTTGTTCGAAGTCCCGGATGAGATCACGGACATGACAAGGAGTCTCAAAATGGTCGAGACATAAAGATTGATATATTGGACCATGTTATTCGGACACCGGAAGTGTTCCGGATAGTTTCGGGTAAAAACGGAGTGCCGGAGGGGTTACCGGAACCCCCCAGGGGAACTAATGGGCCACCATGGGCCTTATTGGAGAGAGAGGAGGGCAACTAGGGAAGGCCGCGCCCCCCTTAGCAGTCCGAATTGGACAAGGGAAGGGGGGCGGCGCCCCCTTTCCTACTCCCTCTCCCTCTCCTTCCTTCCCCCTCTCTCCCTTTTGGTGGAATCCTACTAGGACTAGGAGTCCTAGTAGGACTCCCCTCTTGGGCGCGCCCTAGGGGCCGGCTGGCCCTCCCCTCCTCCCTCCTTTATATACGTGGGGACGGGGGCACCCTAGAACGCACAAGTTGATCTTTTAGCCGTGTGTTGTGCCCCCCTCCACAGTTACACACCTCAGTCATATCATCGTAGTGCTTAGGCGAAGCCCTATGCCGGTAACTTCATCATCACCGTCGCCATGCCGTCGTGCTGACGGAACTCTCCCTCAGCCTCAACTGGATCAAGAGTTCGAGGGACGTCACCGAGCTGAATGTGTGCTGATCGCGGAGGTGCCGTACGTTCAGTACTTGGATCCGTTGGATCGCAAAGACGTTCAACTATATCAACCGCGTTACTAAACGCTTTCGCTTTCGGTCTACGAGGGTACATGGACACACTCTCCCCGCTCATTGCTATGCTTCTCCTAGATAGACCTTGCGTGATCATAGGCAAAAATTGTAAATACTACGTTCCCCAACAACAAGACCCTTATTGCAAAAACTACAACAACATATCGACCACATCTAATTTTCTGCAACAAGACGCACGTTGCAAAAATTACAACACATCTCTGGCCCCGCACTTGCACAGTCATCTTTCGCTGCCACTATCCTGCAACACCATCTTTGTTGCAGAAAAAGATGAGGGAGGGAGATGTGCGTGGTGAAGCAGGCCACGTGAGGTGGCACGCGCCTCGCGCTAGATAGGCCAGCTGATCAGAATCATTCCCCTTTCAAAAAAGTTGAGACTTCAAAAAAATTCGTGGTCCTAAAATTGTTCATATATTCAAAAATTGTTTGGAATTTCTATGTTTATTCATGTTTTCAAAGAAGTTCGGAGTTTTAAATTTAGTTCACATTTTAGAAAATTGTTCAGAATTTCAATTTTTTGTTCTCATTTTTCAACATAACTTCAAAATTCGAAAATGTGTTGCAAGTATCCAAAGATTGTTCATGTTTCCAAAATATTGTTCATATTTTCAAACGAAATTGGAATTTAATTAATTGTTTGTGTTTTTATAAAATTGATGTTGAGTTACGTTGTTGCAGTTTGTTCTTTAGACTTGGGGCTACACATTACCCACAATCATTGTTCAGTTTGACTGGCTAGCGAGGTGCCGACCTCAACTTTTCTTTTTCGATTTTTTTGCGCCCAACCGATCGCTAAGAGTTTTACCCCAATGGGTCGGCTCAGTTGCACGCACTATGTGCGAAGAGGCGTCTATTTGAAAGAGAATGCGGTAAATAGGAGGTCAAACCCTATTCCGCGCCTTTAGCGCTTGTTTTAGGCGTTTCCGCAAACAGGCGCATAACTTCCCTGCGTGCTGGGCCAGCCCATTTATTAATTCATTTTCTTTTAAGAACTACAAAAACTAGTGCGCGGATGACACTCGAACTCGCGACCTCCTCCTTGCAGGTTAGCTATGGTAGTCAACTACAAGTTTACCCCGCTGTGATCTGTGACATAGTGTTTCTTCTTTTATTGCATCTCCATTTCTTTTTCTTTTCCTATTACTTTTCCTTTTTTAATTTTCAATTATTACTTTTTATTTTTTTTCTTGTTCCTTTTTTAAATGTGTGATTTAAAAGAAATCCATGAACTGTTTTGTCAAAATCCAGTGAACCTTTTTCCAATTCGTGAATTTTTTATTCAAAACTAATGAACGTTATTTGAAAATATATGAAACCTTTTCAAAATTGGTGCATTTTTTTAAAATTATAGAATTTTTTTATGGAAATTGATGAAGTTTTTTCAAATATGTTAACTTTTTCAAAATTCGGTGAACTCTTTTCAAATTTGTGAACTTTTTTTTATCAAAATCGATGAACTTTCTTTTAATCCGTGAACTTTTTACCGAAATTGATCAAGTTTTTTCAAATCCGTGAACCTTTTTTGAAAATTATGTGAACTCTTTTTCATATTTGTGAACTATTTTATCAAAATCGATGAACTTTTTAGTGTTTGTGAACTTTTTTTTAAATCCGTGAACTCTTTTTTAGTATCGATGAACTTTTTGAAAATTCATGGATTCTTTTTCAAATTTATGATTTTTTCAAATAAATTATCTTGGGGACTGAAACAATTGTCAAATAGCGTTAGGTGCTTCAGCATTCGCATGCTGGTTCGATTCCCATATCTCGCAATAAAAGATGTTGCGCTGTTTTCTGAAATCACTAATTGAGGAGTACTCATTGCAAATATCACTCCCACCTTCTTAGGTTGTGACATGTGGCGCGCTGCATGGGCGCTACTTGTCGCAACCTGAGGGTTTTCCCTTTTTCGTAAATCTGTTTATTCAAAATGTTTTATCTCATAAATCGTGCGTCCAAATCTCGAACCGTTTTTGAAGGAAATATGCCCTAGAGGCAATAATAAAGTTATTATTTATTTCCTTATTTCATGATAAATGTTTATTATTCATGCTAGAATTGTATTAACCCGAAACATGATACATGTGTGAATACATAGACAAACAGAGTGTCACTAGTATGCCTCTACTTGGCTGGCTCGTTGATCAAACATGGTTATGTTTCCTAGCCATAGACATGAGTTGTCATTTGATTAACGGGATCACATCATTAGGAGAATGATGTGATTGACTTGACCCATTCCGTTAGCTTAGCACTTGATCATTTAGTATGTTGCTATTGCTTTCTTCATGACTCATACATGTTCCTATGACTATGAGATTATGCAACTCCGAATACCGGAGGAACACTTTGTGTGCTACCAAACGTCACAACGTAACTGGGTGATTATAAAGGTGCTCGACAGGTGTCTCCGAAGGTACTTGTTGAGTTGGCGTATTTCGAGATTAGGATTTGTCACTCGATTGTCAGAGAGGTATCTCTGGGCCCACTCGGTAATACACATCACTATAAGCCTTGCAAGCATTGTAACTAATGAGTTAGTTGCGGGATGATGTATTACAGAACGAGTAAAGAGACTTGCCGGTAACGAGATTGAACTAGGTATTGAGATACCGCTGATCGAATCTCGGGCAAGGAACATACCGATGACAAAGAGAACAACATATGTTGTTATGCGGTTTGACCGATAAAGATCTCCGAAGAATATGTAGGAGCCAATATGAGCATCCAGGTTCCGCTATTGGTTATTGACCGGAGACATGTCTCGGTCATGTCTACATAGTTCTCGAACCCGTAGGGTCCGCACGCTTAAAGTTTCGGTGATGATTGAATTATAAGTTTTTGTGTTTTCATGTACCGAAGGTAGTTCGGAGTCCTGTATGAGATTGGGGACATAACGAGGAGTCTCGAAATGGTCGAGACGTAAAGATCGATATATTGAATGACTATATTCGGACATCGGAAAGGTTCCGAGTGATTCGGGTATTTTCGGAGTTCCGGGGAGTTACGGGAATTCACCGGGAGAAGTATTGGGCCTTATTGGGCCATACGGGAATAGAGGAGAGAGACCAGAAGGAAGGAGGTGCGCCCCCCTGGTCCGAATTTGACAAGGGGTGCAGCCCCGTTTTCCTTCTCCCTCTCCCTCTCTTTCCTTCTCTGCTACTCCTGAAAGGAAAGTGGAATCCTACTAGGACTTGGGAGTCCTAGTAGGACTCCACACAATTAGCGCGCCCCCTCTAGGGCCGGCCTCTCTCTCCCTCCTTTATATACGGGGGCAGGGGGCACCTCTAGACACAACAACTGATCATTGATCTCTTAGCCGTGTGCGGTGCCCCCCTCCACCATAATCCACCTCGATCATATCGTAGCGGTGCTTAAGTGAAGCCCTGCGTCGGTAGCATCATCATCACCGTCATCACGCCGTCGTGCTGACGGAACTCTCCCTCGAAGCTCTGCTGGATCAGAGTTCGTGGGACGTCATCGAGCTAAACGTGTGCTGAACTCGGAGGTGCTGTGCGTTTGGTACTTGGATCGGTAGGATCATGAAGACGTACGACTACATCATCCGCGTTGTTCTAATGCTTCCGCTTTCGGTCTACGAGGTTATGTGGACACACTCTCCCCTCTCGTTGCTATGCATCATCATGATCTTGCGTGTGCGTAGGATTTTTTTTGAAATTACTACGTTCCCCAACAGTGGCATCCGAGCCAGTTTTATGCGTAGATGATATATGCACGAGTAGAACACAAGTGAGTTGTGGGCGATACAAGTCATACTGCTTACCAACATGTCATACTTTGGTTCGGCGGTGTTGTTGGATGAAGCGGCCCGGACCGACATTACGCATATGCTTACGCGAGACTGGTTCTACCGATGTGCTTTGCACACAGGTGGCTGGCGGGTGTCAGTTTCGCCAACTTTAGTTGAACCGAGTGTGGCTACACCCGGTCCTTGAGAAGATTAAAACAGCACTAACTTGATGAACTATCATGGTGGTTTTGATGCGTAGGTAAGAACGGTTCTTGCTCAGCCCGTAGCAGCCACGTAAAACTTGCAACAACAAAGTAGAGGATGTCTAACTTGTTTTTGCAGGGCATGTTGTGATGTGATATGGTCAAGGCATGTGCTATATTTTATTGTATGAGATGATCATGTATTGTAACCGAGTTATCGGCAACTGGCAGGAGCCATATGGTTGTCGCTTTATTGTATGCAATGCAATCGCCCTGTAATGCTTTACTTTATCACTAAGCGGTAGCGATAGTCGTAGAAGCAATAGTTGGCGACACGACAATGATGCTACGATGGAGATCAAGGTGTCGCGCCGGTGATGATGGTGATCATGACGGTGCTTCGAAGATGGAGATCACAAGCACAAGATGATGATGGCCATATCATATCACTTATATTGATTGCATGTGATGTTTATCTTTTATGCATCTTATTTTGCTTTGATTGACGGTAGCATTATAAGATGATCTCTCGCTAAATTTCAAGATAAAAGTGTTCTCCGTGAGTATGCACCGTTGCCATAGTTCGTCGTGCCGAGACACCACGTGATGATCGGGTGTGATAAGCTCTACGTTCATCTACAACGGGTGCAAGCCAGTTTTGCACACGCAGAATACTCGGGTTAAACTTGACGAGCCTAGCATATGTAGATATGGCCTCGGAACACTGAGACCGAAAGGTCGAGCATGAATCATATAGTCGATATGATCAACATAGTGATGTTCACCATTGAAAACTACTCCATCTCACGTGATGATCGGACATGGTTTAGTTGATTTGGATCACGTGATCACTTAGATGATTAGAGGGATGTCTATCCAAGTGGGAGTTCTTAAGTAATATGATTAGTTGAACTTTAATTTATCATGAACTTAGTCCTGATAGTATTTGCATAACTATGTTGTAGATCAATAGCTCGCGTTGTCGCTCCCTGTTTATTTTTTGATATGTTCCTAGAGAAAAACTATGTTGAAAAATGTTAGTAGCAATGATGCGGACTAGCTCCGTAATCTGAGGTTTATCCTCATTGCTGCACAGAAGAATTATGCCCTTAATGCACCGCTAGGTGACAGACTGATTGCAGGAGGAAAAGCAAACGTTATGAATGTTTGACAAAGCTTGGTATGATGACTACTTGATAGTTTAGTGCACCATGCTTTACGGCTTAGAACCAGGAGTTCAAAAATATTTTGAATGCCACGGAGCATGTAAGATGTTCCAAGAGTTGAAATTGGTATTTCATACTCATGCCCGTGTCGAGAGGTATGAGACCTCTGACAGTACTTTGCCTACAAGATGGAGGAGAATAGCTCAACCAGTGAGCATGTACTCAGATTGTCTGGGTACTACAATTGCTTGAATCAAGTGGGAGTTAATCTTCCAGATATGATAGTAATTGACAAAGTTCTCTAGTCACTATCACCAAGTTACTAGAACTTCGTGATGAACTATAATATGCAAGGATGACGAAAGTAATTCCCGAGCTCTTCGCAATGCTGAAATTGGCGAAGGTAGAAATCAAGAAAAACATCAAGTGTTGATGGTTGACAAGACCACTAGTTTCAAGAAAAAGGGCAAAGGGAAGAAGGGGAACTTCAAGAAGAACGGCAGGCAAGTTGCTGCTCAAGTGAAGAAGCCCAAGTCTGGACCTAAGCCTGAGACTAAGTGCTTCTACTGCAAAGGTCTGGTCACTGGAAGCGGAACTACCCCAAGTATTTGGGTGATAAGAAGGATGGCAAAGTGAACAAAGGTATATTTGATATACATGTTATTGATGTGTGCTTTACTAGTGTTTATAGCAATCCCTTGGTATTTGATACTGGTTCATTTGCTAAAACTAGTAACTCGAAACGGGAGTTGCAGAATGAACAGAGACTAGTTAAGGGTGAAGTGACGATGTGTGTTGGAAATGATTCCAAGGTTGATAAGATCACCATCGCACACTCCCTATACTTTCGGGATTAGTGTTGAACCTAAAATAAATGTTATTTGGTGTTTGCATTGAGCATGAATATGATTTGATCATGTTTATTGCAATACGGTTATTCATTTAAGTCAAAGAAATAATTGTTGTTCTGTTTACATGAATAAAACCTTCTATGGTCATACATCCAATGTAAATGGTTTACTAAATCTTGATCGTAATGATACACATATTCATAATATTGAAGCCAAAAGATGCAAAGTTAATAATGATAGTGCAACTTATTTGTGGCACTGCCGTTTAGGTCATATTGGTGTAAAGCGCATGAAGAAAATCCATGCTGATGGGCTTTTGGAATCACTTGCTTATGAATCACTTGATGCTTGCGAATCATGCCTCATGGGAAAGATGACTAAGACTCCGTTCTCCGGAACAATGGAGTGAGCAACAGATTTGTTGGAAATCATACAAACTGATGTATGTGGTCCGATGAATATTGAGGCTCGCAGCAGGTATCATTATTTTCTGATCTTCACAGATGATTTGAGCAGATATGGGTATATCTACTTGATGAAACACAAGTCTGAAACATTTGAAAAGTTCAAAGAATTTCAGAGTGAAGTGGAGAATCATCGTAACAAAAATAAAAGTTTCTACGATATGATCGCAGAAGTAAAATATTTGAGTTATGAGTTTGGCCTTCAGTTAAAACAATGTGAAATAGTTTCACTACTCACGCCACCTGGAACACCATAGTGTAATGGTGTGTCCGAACGTTGTAACCGTACTTTATTAGATATGGTGCGATCTATGATGTCTCTTACCGATCTACCACTGTCGTTTTGGGGTTATGCATTAGAGACAGCTACATTCACGTTAAATAGGGCACCATCTAAATCCGTTGAGACGACACCGTATGAACTATGGTTTGGCAAGAAACCTAAGCTGTCGTTTCTTAAAGTTTGAGGTTGCAATGCTTATGTGAAAAGTTTCAACGTGATAAGCTCAAACCCAAATCGGAGAAGTGAGTCTTCATAGGATACCCAAAAGAAAATGTTGGGTACACCTTCTATCACAGATCCTAAGGCAAGATATTCGTTGCTGAGAATGGATCCTTTCTAGAGAAGGAGTTTCTCTCGAAAGAAGTGAGTGGGAGGAAAGTAGAACTTGATGAGGTAACTGTACCTGCTCCCTTATTGGAAAGTAGTTCATCAGAGAAACCGGTTCCTGTGACACCTACACCAATTAGTGAGGAAGCTAATGATGATGATCATGAAAATTCAGATCAAGTTATTACCGAACCTCTTAGGTCAACCAGAGTAAGATCCGCACCAGAGTGGTATGGTATTCCGGTTCTGGAGATCATGTTACTTGACCATGACGAACCTACGAACTATGAGGAAGCGATGATGAGCCCAGATTTCGCAGAATGGCTTGAGGCCATGAAATCTGAGATGGGATCCATGTATGAGAACAAAGTATGGACTTTGATTGACTTGCCCAATGATCGGCGAGCCGTTGAGATTAAATGGGTCTTCAAGAGGAAGACAGATGCTGATAGTAGTGTCACTATCTACAAAGCTAGAATTGTCGCAAAAGGTTTTTGACAAGTTCAAGGTGTTGACTACGATGAGAGTTTCTCACTCGTATCTATGCTTAAGTCTGTCCGAATCATGTTAGCAATTGCCGCATTTGATGAAATCTGGCAAATGGATAAACGAAACTACATTCCTTAATGGATTTATTAAAGAAGAGTTGTATATGATGCAACCAGAAGGTTTTGTCAATCCTAAAGGTGCTAAAAAAATATGCAAGCTCCAGCGATCCATCTATGGACATGTGCAAGCATCTCGGAGTTGGAATATACGCTTTGATAAGTTGATCAAAGCATATAGTTTTATACAGACTTGTGATGAAGCCTATATTTACAAGAAAGTGAGTGGGAGCACTACAGCATTTCTGATAAGTATATGTGAATGACATATTGTTGATCGGAAATAATGTAGAATTTTCTGGAAAGCATAAAGGAGTATTTGAAAGGAGTTTTTCAAAGAAAGACTTCGGTGAAGCTGCTTACATATTGTACATCAAGATCTATAGAGATAGACGCTTGATAAGTTTTTTCAGTGAGTACATGCCTTGACATGATTTTGAAGTGGTTCAAAATGCAACAGTCAAAGAAAGAGTTCTTGCCTGTGTTACAAGGTGTGAAATTGAGTAAGACTCAAAGCCTGACCACATCAGAAAATAGAGAGAGAATGAAAGTCATTCCCTATGCCTCAGCCATAGGTTCTATAAAGTATGCCATGCTGTGTACCCGACCTATTGTATACCCTACACTGAGTTTGGCAAAGGGAGTACAATAGTGATCTAGGAGTAGATCACTGGACAGCGGTCAAAATTATACTTAGTGGAATAAGGATATGTTTCTCGATTATGGAGGTGACAAAAGGTTCGTCGTAAAGGGTTACGTCGATGCAAATTTTGACACTGATCCAGATGACTCTAAGTCTCAATCTGGATGCATATTAAAAGTGGGAGCAATTAGCTAGAGTAGCTCCGTGCAGAGCATTGTTGACATAGAAATTTGCAAAATACATACGGATCTGAATGTGGCAGACCCGTTGACTAAACTTCTCTCACAAGCAAAATATGATCACACCTTAGTACTCTTTGGATGTTAATCACATAGCGATGTCAACTAGATTATTGACTCTAGTAAACCCTTTGGGTGTTGGTCACATGACGATGTGAACTATGGGTGTTAATCACATGGTGATGTGAACTATTGGTGTTAAATCACATGGCGATGTCAACTAGATTATTGACTCTAGTGCAAGTGGGAGACTGAAGGAAATATGCCCTGGAGGCAATAATAAAGTTATTAATTATTTCCTTATTTCATGATAAATATTTATTATTCATGCTAGAATTGTATTAACCGGAAACATGATACATGTGTGAATACATAGACAAACAGAGTGTCACTAGTATGCCTCTACTTGACTAGCTCGTTGATCAAAGATGGTTATGTTTCCTAGCCATAGACATGAGTTGTCATTTGATTAACAGGATCGCATCATTAGGAGAATGATGTGATTGACTTGACCCATTCCGTTAGCTTAGCACTTGATCGTTTAGTATGTTGCTATTGCTTTCTTCATGACTCATACATGATTTTATGACTATGAGATTATGCAACTCCCGAATACTGAAGGAACACTTTGTGAGCTACCAAACGTCACGACGTAATTGGGTTATTATAAAGGTGCTCTATAGGTGTCTCCGAAGGTACTTGTTGAGTTGGCGTATTTCGAGATTAGGATTTGTCACTCCGATTGTCGGAGAGGTATCTCTGGGCCCACTCAGTAATACACATCACTATAAGCCTTGCAAGCATTGTAACTAATGAGTTAGTTGCGGGATGATGTATTACGGAACGAGTAAAGAGACTTGCCGGTAACGAGATTGAACTAGGTATTGAGATACCGCCGATCGAATCTCGAGCAAGAAACATACCGATGACAAAGGGAACAACATATGTTGTTATGCGGATTGACCGATAAAGATCTCCGAAGAATATGTAGGAGCCAATATGAGCATCCAGGTTCCGCTATTGGTTATTGACCGGAGACATGTCTCGGTCATGTCTACATTGTTCTCGAACCCGTAGGGTCCGCACGCTTAAAGTTCCGGTGACGATTGTATTATGAGTTTTTGTGTTTTGATGTACCAAAGGTACTTCGGAGTCCCGGATGAGATCGGGGACATAACGAGGAGTTTCGAAATGGTCGAGACATAAAGATCGATATATTGGACGACTATATTCGGACATTGGAAAGGTTCCGAGTGATTCGGGTATTTTCGGAGTACCGGGGAGTTACGGGAATTCACACCGGGAGAAGTATTGGGCTTTATTGGGCCATACGGGAATAGAGGAGAGAGGCCAAAAGGAAGGAGGCGCGGGCCCCCCCTCTGGTCCGAATTGGACAAGGGTTGCAACCCCCTTTTCCTTCTCCCTCTCCCTCTCTTTCCTTCTCTCCTACTCCGGAAAGGAAAGGGGAATCCTACTAGGACTTGGGAGTCCTAGTAGGACTCCCCACACTTGGCGCGCCCCCTCTAGGGCCGGCCTCTCCCTCCCTCCTTTATATACGGGGGCAGGGGTGCACCTCTAGACACAACAATTGATCATTGATCTCTTAGCCGTGTGCGGTGCCCCCCTCCACCATAATCCACCTCGATCATATCGTAGCGGTGCTTAGGCGAAGCCCTGTGTCGGTAGCATCATCATCACCGTCATCACGCCATCGTGCTGACGGAACTCTCCCTCGAAGCTCTGCTGGATCGGAGTTCGTGGGACGTCATCGAGCTGAACGTGTGCTGAACTCGGAGGTGTCGTGCGTTCGGTACTTGGATCGGTCGGATCGTGAAGACGTACCACTACATCATCCGCATTGTTCTAACGCTTCCGCTTTCGGTCTACGAGGGTACGTGGACACACTCTCCCCTCTCGTTGCTATGCATCACCATGATCTTGCGTGTGCGTAGGATGTTTTTTGAAATTACTACATTCCCCAACAGTTTTCACCGTCGGATTCCTCGCGTCGAGATCTTCAAAATTAGATGCCATGTTGATAGGTTTTGAATAATCACTTCGGCCAATACAAAAGATGAGACTTTACTACTGTGGAGCGGCTTTTGCTAAAAAATGAGGGGGAAACTAAGTAAGATGCTGGAGAAGCGCCTTTTCTCGAGCAGTCCTTTTTTCCGTCATCGTCTTCTTTAGAGTTGCGAACTTTTTTTCACGGAAAAAATCGGATGAAAAAACTGAACCGGGAGCACGGGTTTTTCCCCTTTTCGAAAGAGGCACACCCATGCCTCTCGCGAAATCACAACCATGCCCCTTGCGGAAGCAAAACGTGTGCCTCTCGCGGAAGGAAAAAAAAGAGAAAGCACATTTTTTTCCTTTTCCGAGAAGGCACGTCCGTGCCTCTCGCGAAAGCACAACCGTGCCTCTCGCGAAACCAATACCGTGCCTCTCGCGAAAGAAAAAAATAGAAAACACGTTTTTTATTTCCGAGAGGCACGGCCGTGCCTCTCGCGAAAGCACAACCGTGCCTCTCACGCAAGAAAAACTGTGCCTCTCACGGAAGGAAAAAAAATAGAAAACACGTTTTTTGTTTCTGAGAGGCACAATCGTGACTCTCGCAAAAGCACAGCGGTGCCTCTCGCGGAAGCAAAACCGTGCCTCTCACGGAAGAAAAAAAACATAAATGCATTTTTTCCCATTTCCGAGAGGCACGGGCGTGACTCTCGCGAAAGCAAAACCGTTCCTCCCAAGGAAGCAAAATTGTGACTCCCGCGGAAGAAAAAAAAGTGTATTGTTCGTGCAAAAAAAATCTAATTTTTTTATCCAAAAGCTAAGAAAGACCGGTGGAAAACCGAAACATAAAAAAACCCTTTAAAAAGTCGAAAATGCGTGCGAAAAAAGTCCGTAGGGAACGCCTAGAGCGCGACATGTGTTAGGCGGCTGAGAGCGCGCCGAGTGATGCTGATCGTTGTGAGGCTCCCGAAGGAGCGCTCATCAACTAGTTGATCCCGCTATTTTCACATTCTCCTTTTTTTTGAACATTTTTGCTGGGCGTCAGGAATGCTGGGCCGGCCCATTATCGCTTGCCTTCGAGCGCCCCCTAGCCTAAGCAGCGCTCAGGGCACCGAAGAGGGCTCTGAAATAGGAGCTCCCGTGTCAAGCTGGCGAGGTTTCACACATGCTTCACGAGCGAGCATGATATGGGCCAGCCCGTTGCTGCGATCCCGATTTTAGGGCCGGTTTTTTTTGGTTTTGGGAACCTTCTAGGAGGTTCCTGAACCGGTTTTTTCTTGTTCTGTTTTTTTGTTTTCATTTTTTCTTTTTCTCTTATTTTTACCATTTATGTTTATTTTTCATTTTGTTTATATTTTGTTTTTTCTTTCCTTTCATTTTTCTTTCTTCAAATTTCTTTCAGATTTTTTTAAAAATTGTTGTGCTTTAATTTTTGTTTGTAAATCCTAAAAATGTCCATTATTTTCAAAATAATTGTATTTTTCAACAAAATTAGAATTTTAAAAAATGTTCCCATTATAAAGCAATTACATATATTAAAAAATGTTCATGTTTCAAAAATTGTTCGCAAATGTCCCATTTTTTCCAAAGTTCGAAAAATGTTCACATTTCAAAACAAATGCCCGATTTTCAAAAAAGGATCGTGTTTTCAAAATTTGCTCATGTTCTTCAAATTATGTTTGGTAAGTTTCTCTTCAAAATTTTATTTTGAATTTCAAGAAATGTTCTTATTTTAGAAATATTCATAAATTTAAGAAACGGTCAATGTTTCCAGTTTTGCAGGAGTTTCAGAAATAGTTCATGTTTCAATAATTGTTCGTAAATTTCAAAAAATGTTTGTGTTTCGAACTTTGTTTTTTTTCAAAAATTATTTGGAAACTTATTAAAAAATTCTTCGGAACTTCAAAAAATGTTTGTGTTTTCAAAACTTGTTTGCAAATTTTAAGAAATGATCCTGTTTCCATTTTTTAGGAGTTTCAAAAGATGTTCCCATTTCAAAAATTGTTTAGAAATTTCAAAAAATATTCGTGTTTCCAAATTTTCTTTGGACTTAAGAAAATATTCGCTCTTCCAAATTTTGCTTTGGAATTACCAAAAAGTCCCTGTTTCGAGAATGTCTTCACGATTTTCAGAATATATTTTTCAGCATTTAATTATTTGAGATGCCTTACAGAAATTGCGCTCAAAATTTCAGAATATTTTTGAATTTGCGCTGGGTCCGTTTCTTACGTTTTGTGTTGTCTTAAAATTATTGAAGCTCGATAGCTCAGCTGGTTGTATCGCCGATCATCTTGGGACGAGACCATGGGTTTGATTCCCACCTCTGACAGATTTTTTGATGAATTTTTATATCGATACGGCGCCTAAATGGGCTGGCCCAGCAGGGTCTCTCTCTCTCTCTGCGTGTGTGTTTGTGTTGCGATGACAATTTGCCGCAGAGCGCGTCACATAGGAGGTCCCGAGACTATACGCCATTTCCTATTTCACGCCCTCAGCACTAGTTAAAAGGGAAATTCACCAACCGACGCATAGCCCTCTTCCGCCTGGGCTCGGCCCATTTATTCATAATTTTTAGGGAAAACCTTCGGATGCACTTTATTAAAATATCATAAGGTAGTAACATCTATACCTACTAATAAAGTACGGGTTGCTCAATTTTATTTAATAAAGTATGGATTAAATCTATCCATTAACTGTCAATATTTTAATGTAAACCCCCCCTCTGTTTTCAAGTAATTAACCTGTCATCCACATTTAAGTGTGAAAACAAAACACTTTTTAATAATTACAAAAAAACCCCTCCCTTTTCTGGTAAATAACCCGCACTCCATCTTTAGGGGACAAAAAACGAATCATTTTTTGCGTTTTAGCGGAGAACCACTGGCCGTTTCTATAATTAACCCGCAATCCATCTCGAACAAATCATACTTTTTTAAATACCCTTATATTTCAAACCTTGAGTCCAATTTTAACAAGTTATGTATGAAATTTGATTAGAAAAATGTGTAGAATGTGAATATGATGTTATTTCACCTGTTAAATATTAAAAATATGTTATTTAGGGTGGAAACTTAATCAATAGTGCACGATCCATCTTTCTTTCGTACTAACACCGACCCAGATTGCAATGAACACCTCATCGAAACCAAATTGGAGATGAAACAAACCGTCGATAACCTTGCATATATGCCCGGTAAAATCTGGCATGAGAAAAAAAGATTTTTATCATTTTATGACAAGAGAGAGAGAGACGCCCGAGCAAGACCTATTGGGGTCTTAGTCATGGTTATTAGGGTAGGGCCATGCAGTATTTTCTCCTCCGTTGCAATGCACGGGCTCTTTTTCTAGTTAAAGTAAATGTCCCCAAGAACAAAACTTGGTGGGTCGCTGCTACTTCTTGAGCTTGCGTTGGTTTTTTCCTTGAAGAGGAAAGAGTGATGCAGCAAAGTAGAGATAAGTATTTTCCTTAGTTAGAGAATCAAGGTATCAATCCAGTAGGAGGTACAAGCAAGTCTCCAATCTATGCACCTGCATAAACAATCAAACACTTGCACCCAACGCGATAAATGGGTTGCCAATCTAGTCACGGTCAATTGCAAAGGTTAGATCTAATAGAGATAGGTATAAAAGATTTTTAAAACGTAAAACAAAGTAAAAATAAATAAATTGTAGCAAGGTATTTTTGGGGTTTTTTGGTTTATAGATCTGAAAATATATGATGGAAAATAGACCTGGGGCCATAGGTTTCACTAGAGGCTTCTCTCTTGGAAGAAAACATACGGTGGGTGAACAAATTACTGTCGAGCAATTGATAGAAAAGCACAAAGTTATGACGGTATCCAAGGCAATGATTATGGATATAGGCATCACGCCCGTGTCAAGTAGACCAAAACAATTCTGCATCTACTACTATTACTCCACACATCGACCGATGTCCAGCATGCATCTAGAGTATTAAGTTCAAGAGAACAGAGTAACGCTTTAAGCAAGATGACATGATGTAGACGGATAAACTCAAGCAATATGATGAAAACCCCATCTTTTTACCCTTGATGGCAACAATACGATACGTGCCTCGCTACCCCTACTATGTCACTGGGTGAGGACATCGCAAGATTAAACCCAAAACTAAGAACCTCTCCCATTGCAAGAAGAACCAATCTAGTTGGCCAAACCAAACCAAAAATTCGAAGAGGAATACAAAGATATCAAATCATGTATATAAGAATTTAGAGAAGATTCAAATAATATTCATAGATAATTTGATCATAAATCCACAATTCATCGGATCTCGACAAACACACTGCAAAAGAATATTACATCGGACATATCTCCAAGAACATCGAGGAGAACTTTGTATTGAAGATCAAAAAGAAAGAGAGAAGAAGCCATCTAGCTACTAGCTATGGACCCATAGGTCTGGGGTAAACTACTCACGCTTCATCGGAAGGGCAATAGAGTTGATGTAGAAACCCTCCGTAATGGAATCCCCCTCCGGCAGGATGCCAGAAAATGCTCCAAGATGGGATCTCACGGGTACAGAAGGTTACAACGGCATAAAAGTATTTTGGTGGATGCTTCTGGTCGTTCGGGAATATTTCTGAATTTATAGGCCAAGAATTAGGGTTGGAGGACTCCTAGGGGCCCACAAGCCAAGGGGCGCACCCCTAGGGTGCGCCCTGAGGGCTTGTGGAGCCCTCATGACTCTTCTGCCTTCCTCTCCAAGTCCTACGTGTGTCTTCTGGTCCAAGAAAAATCATCGCGAAAGTTTTATTCCGTTTAGACTCCATTTGATATGCCTTTTCTGTAAAACTCAAAAACAAGGAAAAAAAACAGAAACTGGCACTGGGCTCTAGGTTAATAGGTTAGTCCCAAAAAATAATACAAAATAGCATATTAATGCATATAAAACATCCAAAACAGATAATATAATAGCATGGAACAATAAAAAATTATAGATACATTGGAGACGTATCGATGACTATGTTTGTTTGTTTTTAAATATTAGGCCTGTTGCAGTTAATAACACACCTTTCCACTTCTTGTTTTTAAATATTAGGCTTTTAACAATTTGGTCTTGCACATGTAGGTGCTACTTTCAGAGGTTTTGACCCACTATTCGACCCTTTTTGCATATGTGGAAATGAGTTGTCCATGAATATTAGTCAAGTCAAGAAACTCAGAAAGATTGTTAGGATAAAGAAATTAGCGACAAAAAACAACAAGATCTTTGTATGCACAGTGAAGAATGACATCAGTTCACTACAGGATGGTACTAATTGTTATACCTTGTCTTTTTAATTCCTTTGCGCCATTTCAAATCTAGAGAAGATATTGATGCATATCCTTGTTTTCAGGCCTTTCCAAAGCAGTTCTCTGATGATTACCTCTCAAACCACCTGTATGGTCAGGAGGCGAGGAAGGTATTCATACAACACCCACGGTTCAATATTGAAGTCTTCCTAAAGAGGACGAAGGATGGACAGTCAATCATTCACAGGCACTGGCCTAAAGTTGCAAGACCTTCAACATCAATGAAGGCCCAGTATTCGCCTTCCGCTTCAGCAGTTTTCCAGATGATATTCATCTGTCTATGTACCATCTATGATAGTAATTTCGAATGGTTATAGATATTGCATGTGAAACTTTTTGTTGGTACAGTTGTGTAATGGGGTAGCTGAGTGTTGAAGCTATACGATGTTGTACTCTGATGTATTTCAATTGTGAAATCATGCTCCCTTAATACGAAAATGAAATATATTGTGTGCTTAGTATGAAATGTCAATTAATAAATTGATTATTAATAATAGGAAAATTAGCCTGCTAATGGCCAATTAGCCTGCTAATTGGGGTTTTCTATTGCAAACGGTTATTGAGAAAACACCGTGGGTGATGACCTCAGACAACGCACACAGTTTCTAGAAATAAAACGTGTTCGATCAATGAACAATCACACACGACTTCCTCTTGAAAACTGTTTGTGTTAGGCCACCTTGCGCAAACGTTTACCACATAAAAAGTGTGTGTGATGGATAGCCTATGTCATACAGTTTCTTCTACGCACCGTGTGTGATGCATTCAATAACACAAATGGTAAAATTGTTAATATAGTGTGCAATGGCAACACTATCACAAACGATTTAATGGGGAAAATTGTGTGTGATGTACCTGCGAACGAAAACATTTTCCTTGGAGTGACTATGTGGGATGTATATACGAACGGAAACGTACTTCCTGGATTAACTGTGTAGGATGTACATACTAACGGAAACATATTCCTTGGATTGACTGTGTGGAATGTACATATGAACGGAAACGTTTAGCCGGGACTGAATGTGTGGGATGTACTTACGACCGGTAACAATTTGGCCTATATAATTGTATTTTTAGCACAACTGTACGTATAACCATATTTGACCGCTCGCCCGTCGCACACGACCTCATTTTGCCGAGCGTGTGTGCCAGGAGGGCCTACCCCCGACGGTTTCTGGGTCGTGTGAGAAGGACCCCCTATCGCAGTCACTCACTTGGTGAAGGTTCAGAACACCATCGCGGAAAGGGGTTAAAAACCGTTTGTATAGCACCTCGATGTACTACTGTAATGATAATGAAAATGATAATGATGATATTGATGAAGATGCTCAACAAGACAATGAAAAAGAACCTGATATGATGTTGAGATAGAACCTGCTGTTGAACTTGATAACCCACAACCAAAAAATAAACGTTATGATAAGAGAGACTTTGTTTCTAGAAAACATTGTTGGGGAACGTAGTATTTCAAAAAAAATTGCCTACGATCACACAAGATCTAGGAGAAGCATAGCAACGAGCGGGGAGAGTGTGTCCATGTACCCTCGTAGACCGAAAGCGGAAGCGTTTAGTAACGCGGTTGATGTAGTCAAACATCTTCGCGATCCAACCGATCCAAGTACTGAACGTATGACACCTCCGCGATCAGCACACGTTCAGCTCGGTGATGTCCCTCGAACTCTTGATCCAGTTGAGGCCGAGGGACAGTTCCGTCAACACGACGGCGTGGTGACGGTGATGATGAAGTTACCGGCGCAGGGCTTCGCCTAAGCACTATGACGATATGACCGAGGTGTGTAACTGTGGAGGGGGGCACCGCACACGACTAAAAGATCAACTTGTATGTTCTAGGGTGCCCCCTCCCCACGTATATAAAGGAGGGGAGGGAAGAGGTGGCCGGCCCAAGGGGGGCGCGCCAGGTGTGGGGAATCCTACTAGGACTCCTAGTCCAAGTAGGATTCCCCTCCTCTTTCCTATTCCTAGTAGGAGAAGGAGAGAAGGAGGAGGAGAGAAGGACCCTAGTCCAATTCGGTTTGGGCTAGGGGGGCACGCGCCACTCCCTGGCTGGCCTCCTCTCTTCCACCACTAGGCCCATGAGGCCCAATAACTGCCCGGGGGGATTCCGGTAACCCCTGGTACTCCGAAGCTCATCCGAAACAACCCGAACCATTCTTGTGTCTGAATGTAACACTACAAAAAAATACACTTCCGTGATGATACGTGTTTGTCACAGTAGGTCACGTTTTCTATCACGCATGTACATCCATGACGATTTTACAAGAGAGTCAAGATAGTCATAGCTGTGCTGTCGTAGAAGTGTTCCATGACATTACCAAAATTATCATCACGGAAGTGTCCACTTCCATGATGATAAATGGCGCGTCATGAAAGTGCTTTCGTCAAGGGTGACCAAAACGTGGCATCCACTGTAACGGGTTGTCGTTAAGCTATCGGGTCCGGTTTTGGATCCGATAACCCGTTAACAGCCCGGAACAATGAGGATTTTCCACGTGTAAAATTCTCATTGGCCGGAGGAAACATGTGTTGGCTCACTGTTGGGACAGATGTCATCCACTCATTGGACAGGAGGCGCCAATGATAGGTCGACATGTGGCACGGCCCAAGAATGGCCCATTCCGGTGAAAAAGGCCGGCCCAGTAGAAATTAGCAGGCCGGCCCATATAAGGCCTACTTGTGTCAGGTCCATTTAATCCCACGACCCATATGAGGTGTGCCAATTTGGCCCGTCAACAACCCGTTAAAGATTTGACACCATTGCAGCCCATCGTCAGTTCGAGCCCCTTAACAACCCGCTATATATTTGGGCTCAATATCGGCCCGATGTGATTTTGGCCTGTTAACGGCCCATTCAAGGGATGGGCCAATTTTCAGGATGTACATCTTTCGGCCTTTTAGCGACCATTTAAGTGTTGGGCCAATTTCTGGCCCGGTGTGTCTTTTAGCCTGTTGACGGCCCATAAATGAGTTGGGCCATTTGTAGTCAGACCTGAGTTTTGGCCTTTTAGCGACCCATTTAAGTGTTGGGCCAATTCCCGGCCTGGTGTGTCTTTCAGCCTGGTGACGACCCATAAATGAGTTGGGCCATTTGTAGTCGGACCTGAGTTTTGGCCTTTTAACGGCCCATGCTCTTCATGGTCCAATACCAGCCCGGTTTCTCTTTCGGCCTGCTCAAGGCCCACAACACAGTTCGGCCATTTACAGTACGACCTGACTTTCGGCCTCTTAGCGGCCCATGCTTTTCATGGTCTAGTACGAGCCCGCTGTCTGTTTCGGCCTGCTAAAGGCCCATAGTATAGTTGGGCCATATGTCGCCCGACCTTAGTAACGACCTGTTAATGGCCCGTGAAATCAAATGGGCCCACCTGTTGCCCGCTTCGATGTCGACCTGTTAACGGCCCAGGAGGTAAGAGGGCCGACCATAAACTTTTAGCCTGGTAACGGCCCTTTAACTTAATGGGCCCAATAAAGTTCGTACATGTCTTTAGGCCCAATTAGATAATTTGAGCCCATTACGACGAGCAATTATGCACAGGACCAAAACCGATCAAGCAAAGGTACGGCATACAGGGAAAAACGTTGCACATCCAGCATATATTACAGGAAATTACATCCACTGGGTAATCAAAGATTGATGCCAGTGCAAATAAATGAACATAACCTAACGATCTACAACGTCACAATCTGCAACCTCAGCGCGGCTGACGCCCATAAGCATGTGGGCAAGTTCTTGCTGCTTTGCTACACTGTCTCTGAAAACATTGATCAGTTGTTGTTGCGCACGAATGTGCTGCTCTGATTCCTCCACCATTTCCATCATTGCTTCAGCCATTAATTGGTTCACAAACATACATTTTTCCGTTGCGTTCGAGACAGAGGAAACTGAACAGATTTAGATGGCGATTTTGGCAGGCTTGTATTATTGATAGTGGAGAGTGTCTCGACCACTGCATCATAACCTAAATTAGGAGGGGAATCGAACAAATTAATCATGAGTTATTGCCATATTACCTGACCTAGATTTATTGGAAAGAAACAATGGGGTTGCCTTGCTGTTTTCAGAGTTTGTTTTCTTATCTTCAACAGCCTGCACAAAATTAACACACTAGCATTGCTATCATTGGCCAGGTCAGATAATAGGAAAGCAACATTGACACAACGAACGTTTGGGCAACCAGACCGCACCAGCCTACACCAAATTAACATAATATGGCACATCTATCATCAGCCAGGTAAGGTAATGCGAAAATAACATTGACACAATGAATGAATGGGCAACCAGAGCAACACTAAAATTCAGTAATGTGCATTATATGAGATAGTACACTCATGCAGCTCAGTATGCAAAACTACCAGGTAGTTTTCCTTACAAAAATCAACATTGTCACCTTTAACATTTTGCTACAACTGAATTTAGATCAGATAAAGGTTGGATTCACACCAATTAACAAAATACATGTTGATGTAAAAATATAGTGATATACCACAGGTACTTACATCAGCAATGGAGCACAGAGAATTCCCGCAAGATACTTTCCTCGAATATGATCCCAGTACGGAAAGTCTTCTATCCTTTAAGCTTATTTTCTAAAAGAGAGATGGGTAAGAAACATGTAGAAAATATGATTAGAATGCTATAAAATTTCATGATGCAAGGATACGCAGACGCTTCTTAGAATGGAGTTGACATATTTTTGCTGGACTGGAGCGGACTAGTTCTTTGGCCATTGGAATCTGCTTATTATCAATGGGAGTTGGGTTTCTCTGTGCTGGAGCGGTATCTATGAAAACTGGAGTTGGTTTATTATCTCCTGGCATTTGGATCTTTTGCAAAGACCTGGTTTGTAACCCTTCAGATTCTAACATAGCCATCTTCCCCTTGCATGCCTTATATAGAAGAATGGTGCTTCAATTATAAAACATGCTACAACAAAGATGGAATAGGTACTGAAGAATAGAAAGGCATGACATATTGACATGTATTCCCTCCATCCGGAAATAAATGGATGGGTCTAGGCGTATTTCAGTCCTAGATACATCCAGTTTTATCCATTTCTGCGACATGTAATCCGGACGGAGGGAGTATGATGTAAGAGCTAGAGATACGACAGGACAACAGTGTAAAAAACACCACTTGAATGTAAAACTGTATGCTAGCGGAATACATTACAGAAAAACACTAAGGCAACATATGCGTGTATGATTGGGAAACTAAGATGGCATTGCAAGAGACCACTAGAACAGAACTTCAATGTAAAAAAATGAACATGGTATGGTAGACAGATGAAGTACATACTGATGAATAACAATGCATAAGATATTGAGAAGTATGATGTCCAAACTAAGCAGATGGCATTGTGATAGAGTAGAATGACAGTACTTGAATTTGAAAACATGTCATCATTAATGGAATAGGTACTGAAAACAGGAAAGCATGCCAATTTACATGCATGATCAGCAAGCGAATCACAAGGCATTGCAACAGAGTAGATGCACTCCAGGACATTATATGCATGATGTACCCATATCAAGGGCCAAGTTAGAGCAAGGACCTTATGGGTGAATAGGATTCATCATCTTTCTGCAAGTCTTGTGAAGAACTGCCTCTACATGTTCCATCATATTGGGTATCATTGTCGTCAAGTTTGTTGGCCGTTACATTGCTCCGTGAGGTTCTTGTGGATAAATCAGTGTGTGCAATTATATCTGACATGCATGGAAGATAAATAGTAGTTAGATTTATGTAATGAGTTCCTATAGGAGACGACATAAATAGTAGGACTGGGGTTAACTAGCAGCAACATGTCTCAAAAACTAAAGCGAGAACACAGATGAAAGCTACAGAATATGTATCATTTGTACTCGAGATTAACTAGGTGGCACACAAAAGTATTAAAGAACAACATAGGTTATACTAGAAGTGGTATAATAATATAATCACCAGCCTGTGGGATAGCATTGGCTGATGGATGATAACTATGGAACAACGTTACCTAAAGAACAAGTCTCTTAGCTAAACTATGGAACAACGTTAACTCCTGAACAAGACCTGTAAGAGATCAGCATGAATATACAGTGAAATGTGATAATCTATTTTCCATGCTTAGATGAATAACAAAGCCATAAATGTTGCACACAAGTAAGATAAGGGTACTACAACCTATCTGGCCGCCATCCATAGGAGTGAGCATCATGTGCTGACTTGTTGATGGCCCTGCAGTTGTTGTGGCTGTCCATGTCGGGCACGCGCATTCGATGCAGGGAACTGTTGAGTGGGGACTATAGCTCCCTTCTGGTGTATGCTTCCCTTGTTGGAGCAGCTGCGGTGAGTCGGAAGATGGTGTGGCTGAAGATGCAGAAAACGCATAATGTTAAGAATGACACATCTCTCTGATCTGAAGAAATACCCTAGGAGATGAACAGAAAGGCACGAGAGTGGTCACACGTCTGTTGACTGAAGACTGAATTGGGGTCACACGATTTTATTTTGTTTTGGTACTGTCCGATCTACGTCGGATGGCTTGATGGCCGTCTTGTGCCTCCCGGCTGACACTGTTCGGAATCTTCCCCGAAGAGCCAGCGACTATCGGCAGAGCAGCCTGCCTCCACCGTCTGTGGCCCCGACCAAAACCCCGCTCCCCGCCCCACCACATTGCCGTGGTTGCGCTGCCCCCAGGCCAATCCACAAAGACTCGCTGTCATCCAGATCCGGCGGCGGCAGTACCTTCAACCTACACAACTCTAAGATAGCCATCTAAGCGCTGCTTCCGCGACGAACTTACGCCCCCGCACCCTTACGTTAGACACCAGCCAACCGGCAGCCTAGGAGCTCCGTCGGCTCGAGGGGTGCTGCTTCCCATTGGGAATCGATTGGCCCAGAATAAAAATTCAAACAACTAACGCCTAAATAAAGTGATTTGAGATGAGGGTGCGACCTATCTGGCGGCCTGGTGAAGTAGGCAGCTCCAGCTGCCGAGTCGGTGAGGCTGGCGCGGTTGTGGTGGCTACCGGCGGCAGGGAAGCAGAGATGTCGCGATGGTCAACGGCTACGGGGAAGCAGCGCCGAGGCTCTGGACGGTTCCAAAGTTGGAGCCGCTTCGGTGCTGTGAACAACGGCGGGGGTGAATCGGCTCCGGTATGGTTCACGCGGCCGTCGTCGAGGCAGCTCCGGCAGCACGGAGTAAGAGGCACACGGCCCAGTGCATGACCACAAATGGACAGCATCTCCGGGATTAGAGAGGAGGGCGGCTGTGAATTTGGTGTGGTGGGGGCGCCATGGAGGAGCGGCTGAGGTTTCGCGGCTCGGGAGAAGGGAGCTTCTGGGGAGAAGGTGATTTGGCGCCCATGAGGTATGAATGGGGAATTGGGAGGGGGAACCATGTCTTACGGACGCATTTGTCAGAAATGTGTGTGTGGGGGGGTTACAGTTCTACCCCTGCCTTTAGGCTTCTCGGCTTGGGTCTGTGTACTGAGGGTCGGGGATAGTAGAGTAACTTTGCTTCTCCCAAATAGTGGGCGGGAGCGATTTTGGGCGAGGAGGGCGTGTTTTGAAATATAGTGGGCGCGAGCGATTTCGGGCGAGGAAGGCGTGTTTTGAAACATAGTGGGCGCGAGCGATTTCGGGCGACGAGAGCGTGTTTTGAAATAGTGGGCGTGAGCTATTTCGGGCGAGAAGAGGGTGCTTTGCCGACCATGGTTTATGAATTATTCGGCACATGTCATTTCGGCCGAGGAGAAGGCGCGCTTGGATGAAGTTACGAACCTATCCTCGATGTACGATGGGCCAATTGATGTGTGTCCCACATAGGCCGGTAATTTCGTGTCTCCCATTTATTTGCTCGGGCGAATTCCACCGAGCAGAGGGCGTTTAACGGTTTGTTCAAATTTTGGGAGAACGAGCATCCACGTCTACCTTACCAAGTCGATTCGAATCAAATTTTGAAATATTAGCTTGCCACTTCCATTTTAGATGGAGAGATGATGCTCGGGAGTAATGTGTTTTTACATGCTCGTTGCTAGCGATTTACTATATGACAAATAGTTGACCCACTCAAAAACGGGAATCAAACCCAAAATGAAATATCTTGATTCAATGAAATAGCTCGTTCACCATGTCAAAATAGTGAACTAAATACAAAATTGAACACCTCAATCGAGTAGCATGTTGTACAGTATTATAGTACTCCATGAACATGTTGAAAGTCAAATTAATGAACTTATTTGATATACGCATATCTCCGTTCATGTGTGGATTGCAGACAACATGTTCTCCAATTTAAATATTTGAATGCAAGTTTATATCGAAACATGGTATATATCAGTCTTTGATGCATAAAACGCGAACTCCCCCTCTACCGGACTCCTGTTCTCTCTCTCTCTCTCTCTCTCTCTCTCTCTCTCTCTCTCTCTCTTTCTCTCTCTCTTGCCGACAATCTTCAATTCTGTCGCACGCATCCAACACACAAACCTTGTTGGTCCCTCTCCCTCTCTCTCCATCTCTCTCTCTCTCTCTCTCTCTCTCTCTCTCTCTCTCTCTCTCTCTGTCTCTCTCTTTGTGTGTGTGTGGGGGGGGGTCTTTCTAGTTCACATGCATATATACTCCATCTATAGGTCTCTCTCGCACACTATGTATGATTCTCCAGTCCAAGCTAAATATCTTGGGTGCACTCATCGTACGCACACAAATTCCTTGGCTCGTTGAGCGTAACTCTCTCACGCACCACTCTGTCGTCTCGAAGCTCTTCCCTCTCTCTCTCAAACTCTCCATCTACCTGGGTCACACATACACATGCATATCTCACTCGCACTCGATAGACCCATCTAAAACTCTATCTCTCTCCCTCGTTCTCTCTCCATCTCACACGCACACGCACACAATCTCATGCCTAGCCAATTATGATGGTCTCTCACTCAAATGTAGGCACACACAGTCCCCCCTATATGTATATGACTAGCTAATCTTAGTCTCCATCACAAACATGTGCATGGTCTATCTCGATTTCTCTCGGGGCATCTTTATATCGCGCACGCACCTCCCTCGATCTCCCACCCATATAGTCCCCTCACGATCTCGAGGGGATCTCTGTATCACAAACACACCCTCTCTCCCTCCCCATGCGTCCATGTTCTCCATGTGTCCCTCTTGACCTTTGTTCCTTGTTGGCCCAGACCTCTATTGGACATGTGCTATAGGGGTGTCTCTCTCCATTGCAAACAATCACGCACTAGCTATCTTCGTGTATCTCCTCGCTTCGCTTTTCTATCTCAGAGATGCATGCGTGATATGTTTGCATAAGAAACGAAAAAACACAATCTCTGTCTAATTTATCGTTTGTCGTCCCTTGCTCTTTCACACACACACTCTTGTTGCACACTCACTCATTCTCCTTGACACGCACTTGATCTCTCTCGACTTAGGCACTCTCTTCGGTCCATAGCATATAGATTTATTGAAAAGTCAAACATCACAAAGTTTGACCATGTACATGGAGAAAAACATTTACATCTAGAACGACAAACATATACCATTAGATTCATCATGAGATGTAGTTTTGTATGATGTATCTTTGGTATTGTAGATATAAATAACATTTGCGTAAACCTGATCAAAGTTTCCAATGTTCGACTTCTAATTTTTTTTACATGCAGTGCATTATCGAGCGGATGGAATATCTCTTTCCCCCTCTCAGCTATCTGACGCACCACTCAGCCTTATCGGGGCTCCTCTATCTCTCTCAAACTTTATATCTGCCTGGTTCACACATACAAATGTCTCGCTCGCGCTACATATAGACCCATCCAACACTCTCCGCCCTTGTTCTCTCTCTGTGTGACACACCCCCTCCTAAGTACCATAATTCCCCACTCCATCATAGGCGCACGCACTCCCCCCTAAGTATGATTATCTCTCACTAGCCATCAGGAACACACACATTGTCTCCTTCCATCCATACGTCTATCTCGATATCTCTCGGGGTATCTTCTATCGTGCACACACCTTGTCACTCGATCTCCCACCCATGTAGTCCCATCACGATCTCCAGGGGATCTCTCTATGACAAACATACACTCTCTCCTCCCCATGTCTGCATTTTCTCTGTACGCCTCTCTCGACCTCTCTCCCTTGTTTGCCAGACCCCTGTTGGCCACGTGATAGGGGTCTTTCCCTCTCGGTTGCAAAAAACCACACACTATCTCCTCACCTTGCTTCCATTGTCGAAGATGCATGTGTGATATGTTTGCATAAGACACACACGCCTTTTCTCTACTTTTATCGTGTGTTGTCCATGTCTCTTTCACACACGCACACACACTTTTTTCACTCACTCTTTCTATTTCACACACACGAACACACACACACACTCTCTCTCTCTAGTTAGGGACTCTCTCACGTCCATAAGCATATGGATGTTTTGAAAAGTCAAACCTTAGAAAAGTTTGACCAGGTATATGTGGAGAAAAAACATTTACATCTGGAACGATCATTAGATTCATCACAACATGTACTTACTTCATACTATAATTTACCTTTGGTATTGTAGATATAAGTACTTTCTTTATAAACTTGGTCAAAGTTTCAAAAGTTTGACTTTAAGAAAATGTTGGCACTACATTATCGAACGGAGGGAGTAGCTCTTTCTCTCTCTTTGCTATCTCTCACGGGCCTCCCCTCTCACTCGAACTCTCTATACCGACGGATTATACGCTCACTGTGTCAGCATATAGCTCCGTATATTGTTTAGTTGACCGGTCAACCAGTCCAGATACTGCCTTGTGAGCTCGTGTTCTCTATCTTCGCGTGCTGGCCCATGTGGTAGTGGGTGAAAATAAGTAAACTAGAGGCCAATCAGACACGCGGTGAAGTAAATAAAGTTGTAACCACTCAGGGTAGCACCACTCACGCTAGTAAATTGAGGGCGCATTGAGGACACACTTGTTCCGCGTGAAGGACGCACTCGTGCACAATTCACCACTGCGCGGCGGCATGCACAGAAGGACACACTCGCGCACACCCAGTGATACGTCTCCAACGTATCTATAATTTTTTATTGTTCCATGCTATTATATTATCCATGTAGGATGTTTTATATGCATTTATATGCTGTTTTATATGATTTTTGGGACTAACCTATTAACCTACAGCCCAGTGCCAGTTTCTGTTTTTTCCTTGTTTTTGAGTATCACAGAAAAGGAAAACCAAACGGAGTCCAATTGACCTGAAATTTCACGGAGATTATTTTTGGACTAGAAGAAGCCCACGGAGTATCGGAGATGGACCAGAAGAGTCCCGAGGCACCCACGAGGGTGGGGGGCGCGCCCTACCACCCTGGGCGCGCCCCCTACCTCGTGGCCGCCTGGGAAACCCCCTGACTTGTTCCCGACGCCAAAAATCCCTATAAATATAGAAACCCCTGAAAAGAAACCTAGATCAGGAGTTCCGCCGCCGCAAGCCTCTGTAGCCACCAAAAACCAATCGGGACCCTGTTCCGGCACCCTGCCGGAGGGGGAATCCCTCATCGGTGGCCATCTTCATCATCCCGGCGCTCTCCATGACGAGGAGGGAGTAGTTCACCCTCGGGGAAGAGGGTATGTACCAGTAGCTATGTGTTTGATCTCTCTCTCTCTCGTGTTCTTGATTTGGCACGATCTTGATGTACCGCGAGCTTTGCTATTATAGTTGGATCTTATGATGTTTCTCCCCCTCTACTCTCTTGTAATGGATTGAGTTTTCAGTTTGAAGTTATCTTATCGGGTTGAGTCTTTAAGGATTTGAGAACACTTGATGTATGCCGTGCATGTGCTTATCTGTGGTGACAATGGGATATTCACGTGATCTACTTGATGTATGTTTTGGTGATCAACTTGCGGGTTTAGTGACCTTGTGAACTTATGCATAGGGGTTGGCACACGTTTTCGTCTTGACTCCCCGGTAGAAACTTTGGGGCACTCTTTGAAGTTCTTTGTGTTGGTTGAATAGATGAATCTGAGATTGTGTGATGCATATCGTATAATCATACCCACGGATACTTGAGGTGACATTGGAGTATCTAGGTGACATTAGGGTTTTGGTTGATTTGTGTCTTAAGGTGTTATTCTAGTATGAACTCTATGATAGATCGAACAGAAAGAATAGCTTCATGTTATTTTACTACGGACTCTTGAATAGATCGATCAGAAAGAATAACTTCGAGGTGGTTTCGTACCCTACAATAATCTCTTTGTTTGTTCTCCGCTATTAGTGACTTTGGAGTGACTCTTTGTTGCATGCTGAGGGATTGTTATATGATCCAATTATGTTATTATTGTTGAGAGAACTTGCACTAGTGAAAGTATGAACCCTAGGCCTTGTTTCCTAGCATTGCAATACCGTTTACGCTCACTTTTATCATTAGTTACCATGCTGTTTTTATAATTTCAGATTACAAAAACCTATATCTACCATCCATATTGCACTTGTATCACCATCTCTTCGCCGAACTAGTGCACCTATACAATTTACCATTGTATTGGGTGTGTTGGGGACACAAGAGACTCTTTGTTATTCGGTTGCAGGGTTGTTTGAGAGAGACCATCTTCATCCTACGCCTCCCACGGATTGATAAACCTTAGTTCATCCACTTGAGGGAAATTTGCTACTGTCCTACAAACCTCTGCACTTGGAGGCCCAACAACGTCTACGAGAAGAAGGTTGTGTAGTAGACATCAAGCAATTTCTGGCGGCGTTGCAGGGGAGGTGAGTGCTTGAAGGTATATCTTTAGATCTTGCAATCGAATATTTTTGTTTCTTGTTTTATCACTAGTTTAGTTTATAAAAGAGAACTACAAAAAAAGGAATTAAGGGTGCCTCATATGCTTCATCTTTTTAATGTCTTTCGTGAAAATGATGGGAAGGAAAATTGTGCTCAAGTACTAGAAGAAGAATTACATAGAATGCTTGGCATAAAATATGTGAATGATGAGCATGATTGCAATGTTTTTAGTATGAATTCTTTGAATACCCATGGTGCTAATGATATGCAAAGCCACAAGGTTGGGGATGCTATGTTTGATGAAGATGATATCTTTTGTCCCCCAAGTTTTGATGAGCAAATTTATTATGAGGATAGCATGGCTCCTATTTATGATGATTATATTGATGAAAGTGGGTTTGGAAGAGTGTCAACTTTAGGAAGTAATGATCCCACTATTCTGGAGGATGTTGAATCTTATTGTGATAATTATGAAAGTGGATTTGGAGAGCTCATAACTTTATTTAGTGATGATTCCACTATTTCGGAAGAGGTTCCAATTGATTATGAGAACAAAGTTGCTATCTATGATGATTATTGTGATGACATGTATGCTATAAATATTAACGATAACCATGAAACTTGTCATCTTGATTTTAATTTTCAATTGGATTATGCCTCACATGACAGTTATTTTGTTGAGTTTGCTCCCACTACTATTCCGAATGAGAAGAATTTTTCTTATTTGGAGAGCAGTAAATTTTCTATGATTATAGATCATGAAAAGAATGCTTTACGTGATGGTTATATTGTTGAATTTATTCATGATGCTACTGAAAATTATTATGAGGGAGGAATATATGCTTGTAGGAATTGCAATAATATCAAGTTTCCTCTCCATGTGTTGAAAATCTTGAAGTTATGCTTGTTTTGCTTCCCTATGCTAGTTGATCCTTGTTCCCATAAGTTGTTTGCTCACAAAATCCCTATGCATAGGAATTGGTTTAGACTTAAATGTGCTAGTCATACTCTTCATGATGCTCTCTTTATGTTTCAATTCTTATCTTTTATATGAGCATCATTGAAATCATCATGCCTAGCTAGGGGCGTTAAACAATAGCGCTTGTTGGGAGGCAACCCAATTTTATTTTTGTCCTTTGCTTTTGCTCCTGTTTAGTAATAAATAATTCATCTAGACTCTGTTTATATGTGGTTTTATGTTTTAATTAGTGTTTGTGCCAAGTAGAACCTTTGGGAAGACTTGGGTGAAGTCTATGCGATCTTGCTGTAAAAAACAGAAACATTTGCGCTCACGAGATTAGCTGCCATTTTTTACTGGAGAGTCCTTTTAGGTTGATTATTTTTTAAGATGATTAATAGACAAATTGCTCAGGTCCATCAACTTATTTCAGAATTTTTGGAGTGACATAAGTACTCAAATGATACAGATTACTACAGACTGTTCTGTTTCAACAGATTCTGTTTTCTCTTTGTTGTTTGCTTATTTTGATGAATCTATGAGTAGTATCGGAGGGTATGAACCATAGAGAAGTTGAAATACAGTAGATATTACACCAATATGAATTTAGAATGATTTAACAACAGTACCTAAGTGGTGATTTATTTTCTTATACTAACAGAGCTTACGAGTTTTCTGTTAAGTTTTATGCTGTGAAGTTTTCAAGTTTTGGGTAAAGATTCGATGGACTATGGAATAAGGAGTGGCAAGAGCCTAAGCTTGGGGATGCCCAAGGAACCCCAAGGTAATATTCAAGGACAACCAAGAGCCTAAGCTTGGGGATGCCCAAGGAACCCCAAGGTAATATTCAAGGACAACCAAGAGCCTAAGCTTGGTGATGCCCCGGATGGCATCCCCTCTTTCTTCTTCGTTCATCGGGAACTTTACTTGGAGCTATATTTTTATTCACCACATGATATGTGTTTTGCTTGGAGCATCATTTTATTTTATTTTGTTTTGCTTGATGTTTGAATAAACTACCAAGATCTGAAATTCTTAAATGTTATAGAGTCTTCACATAATTACATAATTATTCAACTACTCATTGATCTTCACTTATATCTTTCGGAGTAGTTTGTCGTTTGCTCTAGTGCTTCACTTATATCTTTTTAGAGCACTCTGGTGGTTTTATTTTATAGAAATTATTGATCTCTCATGCTTCACTTATATTATTTTGAGAGTCTTTTAGAACAGCATGGTAATTTTCTTTGGTTATAAAATTAGTCCTAATATGATGGGCATTCAAGTTGGGTATAATAAAAACTTTCATATAAAGTGCATTGAATACTATGAGAAGTTTGATACTTGATGATTGTTTTGAGATATGAAGATGGTGATATTAGAGTCGTGCTAGTTGATTAATTGTGAATTTGAGAAATACTCGTGTTGAGGTTTGCATGTCCCGTAGCATGCACGTATGGTAACCGTTGTCTGACAAATTTGAAGCATGAGGTGTTCTTTGATTGCTTTCCTTATGAGTGGCGGTCGGGGACGAGCGATGGTCTTTTCCTACCAATCTATCCCCCTAGGAGCATGCGCGTAGTGCTTGGTTTTGATGACTTGTAGATTTTTGCAATAAGTATGTGAGTTCATTATGAATAATGCTGAGTCCATGGATTATACGCACTCTCACCCTTCCATCATTGCTGGCCTCTTCGGTACCATGCATTGCCCTTTCTCACCTCAAGAGTTGGTGCAAACTTCGCCGGAGCATCCAAACCCCGTGATATGATATGCTCTATCACTCATAAGCATCCTTATATCTTCCTCAAAACATCCACCATACCTACCTATTATGGAATTTTCATAGCCATTCCAAGATATATTGCCATGCAACTTTCCACCGTTTCGTTTATTATGACACGCTTCATAATTGTCATATTGCCTTGCATGATCATGTAATTGACACCATATTTGTGGCAAGGCCACCATGCATAATTTTTCATACATGTCACTCTTGATTCATTGCCCATCCCGGTACACCGCCGGAGGCACTCATATAGAGTCATATTTTGTTCTAGTATTGAGTTGTAATCCTTGAGTTGTAAATAAATAGAAGTGTGATGATTATCATTATTAGAGTATTGTCCCGTGTGAGGAAAAAAAGAGAAATGCCAAATAAAAAAGAGAAGGCCCAAAAAAAGAAAGGCCAAATAAAAAAGAGAAGGCCCAAAAAAACAAAAAGATGAGAGAAAAAGAGAGAAGGGGCAATGCTACTATCCTTTTACCACACTTGTGCTTCAAAGTAGCACCATGATCTTCATGATAGAGAGTCTCCTATGTTGTCACTTTCATATACTAGTGGGAACTTTTCATTATGGAACTAGGCTTGTATATTGCAACGATGGGCTTCCTCAAAATGCCCTAGGTCTTCGTGAGCAAGCAAGTTGGATGCACACCCACTTAGTTTCTTTTGTTGAGCTTTCATACATTGATAGCTCTAGTGCATCCGTTGCATGGCAATCCATACTCCTCGCATTGACATCAATTGATGGGCATGTCCATAGCCCGTTGATTAGCCACGTTGATGCGAGACTTTCTCCCTTTTTGTCTTCTCCATACAACCTCCATCATCATATTCTATTCCACCCATAGTGCTATGTCCATGGCTCGCGCTCATGTATTGCGTGAAAGTTGAAAAAGTTTGAGAATACTAAAGTATGAAACAATTGCTTGGCTTGTCATCGGGGTTGTGCATTATGAGAGCATTTTGTGTGACGAAAATGAAGCATGGCCAAACAATATGGTTTTGTACGGATGAGCTTTCTTTGGCTATGTTATTTGAGAAGACATAATTTCTTAGTTAGTATGATTGAAGTATTATTATTTTTATGTTAATATTAAACTTTTGTCTTGGATCTTTCGGATCTGAATATTCTTGCCACAATAAAGAAAATTACATTGATAAATATTTTAGGTAGCATTCCACATCAAAAAATTTGTTTTTATCATTTACCTAGTCGAGGACGAGCAGGAATTAAGCTTGGGCATGCTTGATACGTCTCCAACGTATCTATAATTTTTGATTGTTCCATGCTATTATATTATCCATCTAGGATGTTTTATATGCATTTATATGCTGTTTTATATGATTTTTGGGACTAACCTAGAGCCCAGTGCCGATTTATGTTTTTTCCTTGTTTTTGAGTATCACAGAAAAGGAAAACCAAACGGAGTCCAATTAACCTGAAATTTCACGGAGATTATTTTTGGACCAGAAGAAGCCCATGGAGTATCGGAGATGGACCAGAAGAGTCCCGAGGCACCAACAAGGGTGGGGGCACACCCTACCCCCTGGGCACGCTCTCCTACCTCGTGGCCACCTCGGAGACCCCCCTGACTTGTTCCCAATGCCAAAAATCCCTATAAATATAGAAACCCCCGAAAAGAAACCTAGATCGGGAGTTCCGCGCCACAAGCCTCTCTAGCCACCGAAAACCAATCGGGACCCTGTTCCAGCACCCTGCCGGAGGGGGGATCCCTCACCGGTGGCCATCTTCATCATCCCGGCGCTCTCCATGACGAGGAGGGAGTAGTTCACCCTCGGGGCTGAGGGTATGTACCAATAGCTATGTGTTTGATCTCTCTCTCTCTCTCTCTCTCTCGTGTTCTTGATTTGGCACGATCTTGATGTACCGCGAGCTTTGCTATTATAGTTGGATCTTATGATGTTTCTCCCCCTCTACTCTCTTGTAATGGATTGAGTTTTCCCTTTGAAGTTATCTTATCGGATGGAGTCTTTAAGTATTTGAGAACACTTGATGTATGTCTTGCATGTGCTTATCTATGGTGACAATGGGATATTCACGTGATCTACTTGATGTATGTTTTGGTGATCAACTTGCGGGTTCAGTGACCTTGTGAACTTATGCATAGGGGTTGGCGCACGTTTTCGTGTTGACTCTTTGGTAGAAACATTGGGGCAATCTTTGAAGTTCTTTGTGTTGGTTGAATAGATGAATCTGAGATTGTGTGATGCATACCGTATAATCATACCCACGGATACTTGAGGTGACATTGGAGTATCTAGGTGACATTAGGGTTTTGGTTTATGTGTGTATTAAGGTGTTTTTCTAATATGAACTCTAGGATAGATCGAACGGAAAGAATAGCTTCGTGTTATTTTACTACGGATTCTTGAATAGATCGACCTGAAAGAATAACTTTGAGGTGGTTTCGTACCCTACAATAATCTCTTCGTTTGTTCTCGGCTATTAGTGACTTTGGAGTGACTCTTTGTTGCATGTTGAGGGATTGTTATATGATCCAATTATGTTATTATTGTTGAGAGAACTTGCACTAGTGAAAGTATTAACCCTAGGCCTGGTTTCCTAGCATTGCAATACCATGTACGCTCACTTTTATCATTAGTTACCTTGTTGTTTTTATAATTTCAGATTACAAAAACCTATATCTACCATCCATATTGCACTTGTATCACCATCTCTTCGCCGAACTAGTGCACCTATACAATTTACCATTGTATTGGGTGTGTTGGGGACACAAGAGACTCTTTGTTATTCGGTTGCAGGGTTGTTTGAGAGAGACCATCTTCATCCTACGCCTCCCATGGATTGATAAACCTTAGGTCATCCACTTGAGGGAAATTTGCTACTGTCCTACAAACCTCTACACTTGGAGGCCCAACAACGTCTACAAGAAGAAGGTTGTGTAGTAGACATCACCCAGCAGGCCAGCACACAACACACACCAGCACACGTGTACACCGGCGTTGTCGCCGGTTGAGATGGACGACGAGGCAGACAACAAGCGGAGGCGGCTCGAGTGAAAACCGCATCCGGCGAGCCTGGACTTCATCAGCAGCCTCCCCGACGACATGCTGCTCATCATCATCGGCCTCCTCCCCACCAAATCTGCCGTGCGGACCGCCCTGCTCTCCTTGCGGTGGCGCCCCCTCTGGCGCCGCGTCCCCCTCAACCCCACTGTCGACAGCTGCCTCTATGACGGGGATTGCAAACGCATGGCCACAGTCTCCAAGATCCTTTCATCGCACCCTGGGCCAGCCAGACGCCTTGACATCTGCATGTTCAGTACCAACTGCAAGGTCCAAGCCAAGTTCGACGAGTGGTTCTTATCCCCCGCCCTAGATCAGCTCGAGGAGCTCAGCTTTGAAGCTGGACGATGTCGCTCTCTGCCGCCGTCCACGCTCCGCCTCACGCCAACACTGCGCCGCGCCAGCTTCAGCTCCTGCTATGTTCCCCAGATTAATACCGTGCCCGCCCTTCTTCTCCATCAACTCAAGCAGCTCGACCTCTTCAACATTGTCATCTCGAAGCAGGCTATGGACCACCTGCTCTGCAGCTATACTGCGCTCTTGTACCTTCGTCTTGAGCAGATCCACGGGTTCATTAGCCTCCACATCGCCTCGACGAATCTCCGATGGATTTATGTGTCTTGCTGGCCCCGCAACAAGACATCAATTGGGAAGAGATCACTCCAGCTGTTCCATGTTATGGTCATTGAGAATGCGCCTTTCCTTGAGAGATTGCTTGTATCTGATCTAGAAGGTCAACAAAAATCAGGGTCACTGATGCGCCGGAATTGACAGTGTTGGAGTACTCGTCTGCCAAATTCTCCGAACTCTTTATTGGATCCGTAATCGTTCAGGTACATCACTCATCTTCTTCTTTGTCTTCTTGAAATTCACATTTTTAAATTTCTTCTTGATGTATTTACGACCATCTTCCAGAAAATGATTCCCACAAGCTTGACCCAGTCTATGCGCACAGTGAAGATCTTGGAAATAAAATCTATCGGCCCCAATCTGGATCAAGTTGTTGGATTCCTTACATGCTTTCCGTGCACGGAGAAGCTACTCATCGAGGTGAACCTTCTTTCCTATTAGTAAATGGTAATCACAACGTAGCTCAATTTTTTTCGTAATTTTCCCAAATTACGATGACAAGTGTAGTGTTCAAAACTGCATCTACGCACTACACCGAAAGAAATGTTTTTAGTATTTTTTCTCAAGTGATCACCTGCATCGTTTTTTTTGTTGTACTACTATAGTAGCCTAGGCTAGTCATAGTGGAAAGTAACTTAGACTAGTAACTCTATGGTTACCCTAAGAGCAAGTACTACCTCCGTCGTGGTTTACTCTTCCTATTTTGTAGTATCAAAATTTGACCATAGATTTAATTGACAAAATGTTAATGCATGTCACTAAAAATTATATCGTTGGATTCGTATTTGAACATAATTTCAAATGGTATAATTTTTGGTGACATGCATTGGCATTTTCTTAGGTAAATCTATGGTTAAAATTTTACACTAAATACGAGGTAGTACAAAAGTGGGCTATAACGGCCCTCTACTATGTAGGCCAAAACACGTGCCAAATTCACTTGTGATGCATTTGTCATTGATTCCCCTCCATTGCTCACCTGGTGCCCCAATCTGGATCACCTACTTTGCTCCGGTGCCAAATTAACTCACGCAATGAAAAAACACTTGCGTGGGAGAGACAGAGGACCAAGGCAATAAAAAACACTTGTTTGGGAGAGTGAGTGGCTGGTGTAGTTGGTTTTATTGATTTGTTTATACATGTGGGTCTGTGTGCACAACGGTGCCAACTCTCTCACATCGCGAGAGCGGTGCCAAAATCTTTTGATTTGACATCAATGCGTATTATGTGGCATACTTTTGAGAAATATGGCATCGGCCACATAGTGGAAGGCAACAAATGCCCAAGCTCTTCACGTGCTCCTAGGTAAATGAGAGGAAAGAGAAAGAGAGAGAGAGAGTGAAAAAATATCACTAGCCAGCCAACCCTATTGTATGAGCGAATGATATTGGTACCTCTTGATGACACGACAATCTTATACAGCCAGCTGCTCTAATATGTTCTCTTCTTTTGCAGATAAAAAAAGACCTGAAAGTGAAAAACGTGCTGCACTATAACAATCTCATCGAATGCCTTGATCTCCATCTTACAGAAATTGATTTGATCGACTACCGAGGCAGCACATCTGAGATTAAATTGGCCAGGTTCTTTGTTCTGGAGGCAAGTGTGCTCAAGGTAGTGAGGTTTGGCGTTCTCTGGCGCAACAATGAATGGCGTGCTGATCACCGCAAGCGTCTAAGACTAAATGTCAAAGTCTCCGCAGAAGCTGAATTTGTTTTTGAAACATCAAGTGGCCAGAGACTCGAAAATTTATTTGCCCATTAGTGACTTGTCAGGGCGATGGATTTTAGTTTGTACGATAATGCCACATCCACCTAAAGTAACGAAGGTTCTTACGTAAACTTCCTAGATTCCCTCTTCGTAGGTTCAACATCACTCCTAACATTTATAATATCAGTTTGAAACTTGTAATATTGCCGTGTCCTATTCCCGCGTTTTCAAAATCCTGCGAATCAAAGAGGTCCTGAGTTGGTGATGATATTGTGCCCGCCATCTTTCACCAATAGCCGTCGGATCTAGATCTGACGCATACAAACCAAACTTCTCCAGTTTTGCAAAAAGATGCCCGCACTTTTTCCCTATTTACAAACAACTCCTTGTCTCTCACAATCAGCCTTATCTCCTCCCCACCACATCTACAAGGCCATGGAAAAATCTGGCACGATGGCCGCTGCTGGCGCCGTCCACCCCCAATCTTGGTGTTCTGTGCAATGCACGGGCATCTACGCACGAGAAATTATGTCGAACACGGCTAGTTCTAAGCAGGCTAGCTCTACAGCCATGATGATAGTGACTGCAGACGGTGAGGCTGACTATGGTATGCCGAACACGGCGCCTATACTCAGGTGTCATGTCTGGTGCAGGGTCTTGTCACTTCACTGTGAGGAGCAGCACGTAATAATTTGACCAACGGGTAGTACAAAGCTACTACATTGGTAGTACTACTACTAGTACTAGCACCATCGTCTGGATTTAATAGTACTACCACGTCCATCTGGATTTAGTATTTGACTAGCAATATCTAGTAATGCATGTAAAAAAATGTACTTCTCCCTCTGTAAATAAATACGTGGTGTATTGTTTTATTCCTTCCGGTAGATGGCTCAAATCTGAAGTCTCATCAATCAGACTACTATTGCATTCACCAAGCGCTTAGCTTTGTAAGCTACCAACAAAAAATTGCAATCAAAGACTACTAGTGTACTCCCTCCGTACTAGTGCATTAGTCACGTTACGAAAACCAAATAGTAATCCCAAAACTTTTAGGCGTAGTGCATTAACTACCCACCTCGTTCCCTGTTTTTTGCCACGAAAAAAGAAATCACCCAATACGAGACGTGGGGTGCGTATGCATCCAATGACTTGAGACTACTCCCTCCGTGTAGGTGTTTAAGTCATCTTAGAGCAAGTGAAAAAGAGGAGTGGGCTCTCATGCAAGAGCCTAGCTATATGCGGATTCCTAGGCTGATATACAATAAATATGAAGAAAGAGAGAGAGAAGATGAGAAAAAGTAGTACTCTTATAGCCAGCCTTATAGCTAACCTTATTGTATGAGTGGCGGCTACAAGTGATGGCTCTATATGACATGGCAACATCATATAGCCAGCAGCTGGCTATACTATTAACCATGCTCTTAGGTTGTGCACCGTGACCAAGATGAAGTGGAAAGCGAGAGAACTTAATGTCTTTTTGCTAATTAATAGGATTACATGCAATGAACTAACCACTGCATGTCATGTTTGGTAGTCTCAAGTCATTGAAAGCATGCACGGCCCACATCTCTCATTGGTTGATATGTCACGAAATAAGAAACAAGGAGGGAGTTAATATACCGTGCCTAAGTGTTTTGGGAAGGAGGGGGATGCAACTTCATTGACTTACTGCACCTGCGTTTGGGTGAATGACACGTGGGCCCAACAGGTGGTTGGCCCACCTGTCATACAGCCAAAGGCAGGTGCAGTAGAAGGCCGAGGAGTAGATGGCCAACATACATGTGAATGCAACGCAGTCTGCACTTCTCATATAAAGGCTCCCTGCCAGTCCAATCTACGAAATCCTACGCACCTACGCACCCTAACCAAGGGCAAGAGTGATCACTCCAATCGCAAGATCAGTTGACTAGAAGCTAGACACATGGAGGCGATGAGCGCGAGCATCAGCCGGTTGTGCCAGATGGTCCACGATGCCGGCCTGCGGCCCGGAACCAAGGAACGTCTCCAGGTCGTGCTTGAGGCCGCCAGGGTGAGAGACCGCTTGGACGACAGCTTCGTCTCCTTGTTCAACAAGGTCCTCATCGGCTTCCTCGACAAGTTCACCGTCGTCAAGAAGCTCGCAGATGACCTTGATGTACGCCTCTAGCCCACGCGCCTAGGCTCTGAGATGCCCGCCACCCTCAATGGCCTGTATGGTGACAACGTCTTTGACGCACTGGTGGCCCTGCGACTGCCCGCCGTCGCGCCGGAGAATGTCCACCTCGAGGTTGCGCTCGCCGCGCAGTGGCTGGCGCAACAAGACACCGTCGACATAATCACCCACATTTACGGGAAAATTGTCCACAAGGACTACTACGTGCCAGAGGAGGACAATAGGTCGCTGGCCTTCTTGACCCGCAGGGCAACCTTGGACGGCATTATTCAGAAGCACGTTGAGCTCGACGCCAACGCCGCTGCTCCTCACACGTCGGTTGGTGACCCGGCCCACTAGGGCGTGAGGATGTCATTGATGGATCCATATGTATCTTTATATTTCCATCAAATCCATGTAGTAGTATATGGTACTACTAGTAATTATCTTACCTTTCACATAAACTTCATAATTTTCGTACGTAGTCCATGCAAGAACCGCGCCAGAACCAAACTTCTCATTACTTTAGGGAAAATCGTTATTTCTATCTATCGGTCGCGTCATGGAGCAGAACCGAATTTTACAAGTTACAAGTTCAAAAGGAAAAGCTTGCCGTGTTCGCATCGCACCCCCACGCGGTTGGTCCGGCACGCCGCTCAAGGGGGAATGTGTGTTGTGTTGCATTTTCACTTACAAGTGGGACCGCAGTTGAGCGAAGCGACTATCGGCAAACCCCCACCCCGCCCACCGCGCGATGGCTGAGAAAACAGGAGAGAGAGAGATGGCTGTAGCACGGACTCCAAGAAAATTGGTGTCGGATGGGACTCGTGTGGGTGGCGTGTGCCATACTACTAGACGTGAATGCTAGTTATGGCCCATGCCACCCGAGCCTATATTGAGGTGCTGGTTACGTAGAACAAGTTTCCTAGAGTCTGTGCTCAGCCCTCCTCTATCTCTCTTCTCAGCCAGCCAGTAGACGCACGGAGCCCATTCGTCTGTTTGCTCACATGCGGTCCCACATGTCAGTGAAAATGCAAGAGGACCCACTAAACCTGCACATATTTCACCTCGACGTGCTGGTGATGAAAAACAAATCCAATAAAGATCTTCGGTGGCTGATTTTGGAGTTACTCAAGAGTAGTAAGATTCTATTTACAGTTTAACCCAAGATGCACATCACGTGGCTTCAACTATCACTCCATTTTCTTGCATGACACGACCTGGATGCTTGATGTCCCACGTGTTGGCAAAAGGAGGAAGAACTCGACCAAATCTTCTATACATTTAGACCGGAGGAGTAGGAAACACGGCAAGCCCTGTGCCTACGTCATACTACGTACAAGCCCACCTCACGCAGTCATGCTATCACCATATTTCTCGGCCTCCGTGCGACACCTAGCTCTAGTTGATCTAACTAGAACTAACTATTGGTTGGCTCTATGTGATGTGGCAACTTCATACTACTACGGATGCTGGCTATACTACTACGGCACTAACACTCCAGGAAGTGAGTTGAAAACCATTTATAAATTGAGTTTATGACATCCATATGCAAAGGTACCATTCATTACATACAACAAGTCATCAACACACAACGACGACGAGGATAGATGTTGGATTATAGATTAGTTCCAACAAAACATTCTATTAAATACTAAAGTTTTCACCACACAACAAATAACAAGCAATGAAATGAACTTCAGCTCAACCACTCCTCGGTGTTGGAAACGCTTGCTTTGAAGCAGAAGAGTTTGTCTCGGAAGGGCCAGCCACTGTCAATCTCGAGAAAAACGGAGGACTGATCATCCACGCTGAAGCTGCCTATTTCATGACCCATATTGTGATAGCCACGGTAGGGAAGCATAGCAATGTCCGAGGTATAGATACAGTTGCTTCTCATAAATGGTAGTAAAATTGTGTCAACAGCAGCTGGATCGCGTTTCACCATGATTGGATAGTTTTGTCCAAGGAAGAGTGAGTTTCCTCCAAGAGCATCAATACTAAACAAGGGAGAAGGTGTTGGCTCTATCACAGTAGTATCCATCCCGAATACCCTACAACGGATGTTAGAATAGGTCCGGAGAGTGCGACCATGGGAGACAACACATGCTTCCTTAGTAACATCAGCGGTGCCCTATATACAGACAAGAAGTGGTGATCCATCGGAATATGTTGCCAGGCGCCACTGAGTATATGGGTCCTCGTGCTCGTGATCATCATCATCGTCATCTCCCCCTTGGTTATAAAAATTTTCAAGTATAGGTGGTGGAATGTTGACAGGACCTTGGAAACACAAGAAGGTTAATTGGTAAAGGGAAACTAGCTAGCCCGCATGCATGTGGATGAAACAATTAAATTACGGTGGAAGACAAACGTACCAAAAGCATAAGGATTCCATGCAAAAATAGTGCCACGAGTGGTGGCAGCAAACACAAGACCCTCGTATTGAATTGCATCACAGTACATATCTGTGTATAGAAATTGATTTCTGAGCAATATCCATCCAGTCGAACTATGCAGGAAGGCAACAAGCTTGTTGAGGATAGCAACAAATCCATAGTCCATTAAATCGCAAGAGGGGTCAGGAACTTGACAAATTGCTATCTTCCGTAGATGACAGTCACCATGATCGTAGTTCAACGTATGTAGAAAACCGGTGTGCTCAACCTCTGGGCAGTCTGAGATTTTTGGAAGTGGAACCCGGTGATGAGTGTACACATTCACAAGTTCCCACTTGCAGTTGTACCCAATATAAAGAACCCAATCTCCATTTGCGCCTACCCAAGACTTACCCTCAAGTGATGGCATCTTAACATCACACGTATCATTATCAAGCGGCACCAACTTGCACAAGGCGAGGCCTCCGTCATCCGTGCGCTAGTCAGCAGGGTCACGGTGAAGAAGATAGGCGAGATCATACCGCTCCTGGACCCTTGGGTTCTTTGTAATGATGTTATTAGTTGAGTCGAGAATGGTCTTGAATGAACCTGCCATGCTAGCCGAGGTGATGACGTCGCACAGATCAGTGAGTTCCTCCAGCACGTCATCATTCAGATCGGGGCAAGAATAACGGGGTCGTTTCCGGCCTATTCCCTCCATGGAGAAGACGATCGAACAATGGCAAAAGGAAGGGTGAAGGCAAATGGAGGAGGGAGGAAGAGCGTGCTACAGTAGTTCCAAATCGAGAGGGAAAGGCAAAGAGTCCGTGGACGGTTGCCACGGTACACGAAGAGGCGCCCCGGCCTACATAGACGTCCGTTCAGAAATTGTACAAAAGGACTCGCCGTCGTCTCACTGACATGTTGGAACGGGACCACATGTCAACGAAGAGGCTAGTGGGGAGCGGACGGTTTCCATAGAGGTCACACACTGACGACAAGGCCGTCCTGTCAGACCTAGCGCCCGCGCGGGTTGGCTTCCGTCCCCCACACGAGCGAAGCCACTTCACACCCCCACACTTGTTGGTCCGCCACACCGCGCGTAGCTCGGATGGATGCTCGCTCGGCCCCCTTTCTCTAGATGCCCTGGAGCTACCCAACCACGGCTACGTGTTTTGCGCACCCGACAGCCGGATTTGGAGCGGATCCGGTCAGGCTTGAGCTCGCCAGGCTGTGGGAGGCCGCGCCGCGCCATGGACTGGCCTAGCACCGGGCTGGAAGGCCCTGGCAAGGCCGCAAGGCCGCATGCAGGTACTGACTCCTCCTCTAGCCGCTCGGATCTGCACCATCGGCGGTCCACCGGCAGATACATGAATGGCGGTCGGCCGGGCTCGGTGCTGGCCCAAAAGCTCGTCGGCGCACCGTTGCCACTCATTACGTGCGACGACTGCCCAAAGAAGGTCTTGCGCCGTGTGTCTACAATGCCGGAACATCCCAGATGGGTGTTCATCAAGTGCTCAACTGATAGGGTATGTGCTACTTTAGCTTCGGTTGTGCTCTCAGATTAGACTAGTTGTGCTAACTTAAAATTTTATTGTGTAGAATGGATGCACGTTTTGGTATTGGGAAGAAGAGTACATCGGTATATTGATAGAGCGCAATTTAGTAGATGTTCTAGCACTTTTAGCTAGCATAGAGGCTAGAGATGAGACTAGTGCACTTGTTGATAGAATAGAGGCTAGACATGAGACTAGATGCGAGAAAGAACCGTCTACTTCTTTACACTCGAAGAAGAAAGAAGCACACAAGATCGAGCCTCCGCAGATCAACAATGAATGCATCAAGAAGGCACTAATCCAACTTACAGGAGCAGTAATGGAAGTTGGATATCTTCTAAAATGTATTCTTGTGGTTCTTGTTTTCTTTGGTCTTGCTTTTCTAGTGAAATTTTGGTGATGTATTTCCATGTACCAAAAATCAATGATGAAAAAAAGATATGTGTTTGCAAAGAAAAATGTACGCGGTCGGGATGCGTACGTGCGTTGGGCGCACAACCACCGCATCTGAGAAATGGCTCGGATACGACCCCATTGCCCTACCCAAACGGACAGAATCCAGGCAAAACGGAGGTCCGTTTGGGGTCGTGCATTGGAGTTGGCCTTACAGGTGGGACCGCAGTTGAGGAAACCGACTATCGGCAAACCCCCACCTCGCCCGCCGCGCGATGGCGGAGTTAGAGAAATGACGAGGTTGAAGAGATAGTTGTAGCACGCACTCCAAGAAATATGGTGTTAGATGGAAGTCGTGCTGGTGGCGTGTGCCGTACTCCTGGACGTGAATGCTTGATCTGGCCCATGCCACCCTACTATATATCGAGGATTCGAGGTGCTGGTTACGTACAATGAACACATTAACATATGGCCCACCTCACACTGTGGCCAAATTTCCTGGAGTATGTGCTAGGTTAAAAAGTGTTCTTTGTGAGGGTAGGTGGCTGGTCTCAAGTTTAAAACTTGTTGTATTACGTATACGTATACGTAGAGATAGTGTAGCAGTTTTGAAAGTTTGAACCCAAACATCAGAATCCAATTTCTACCGGACTCATCTGAGGACCTAGGATGATGGGATTCACAGCTACAGTAAAAACACCCGCCCAACGCGTGAAGCATGTGAAGCTAGTACAAATAGTAGTAGTACTATTGTTGATTGGACTCATCCGATAACCTGTTGAATGCACGTGCAATTATGTATTCGGGAAATAGTTTTTTGCCTCGTCGCAGCACCCACTCAGAGAAGCGACTCGAAAGCCATTCATAAATTTAGTAAGTTTATCACAGGCATATCATTTTATTACATACAACAGGTCATCAACCCACAACGACAACGAGGATACATTATAAATACTAAAGTTTTCATCACACAACAAATAACAAGCAATGAAATGAACTTCAGCTCAACCACTCGTCGGTGTTGGAAATGCTTGCTTTGAACTAGAAGTGATTCTCTGGGAAGGGCCAGCTACTGTCAATCTCGAGACCAACGCAGGACTGATCATCCAGGCTGAAGCAGCCTATGTCAGGACCTATATTGGGATGGTAGGGAAGCATAGCAATGTCTGAGGTATAGATACAGTTGCTTCTCATAAATGGTAGTAACGTTGTGTCAACAGCAGCTGGATCGCCTTTCCCCATCATTGGATAGTTTTGTCCACGGAAGAGCGAGTTTCCTCCAAGAGTATCAATACTAAACCAGGGAGAAGGTGTTGGCGCTAGCACAGTAGTATCCATCCCGAATACCCTGCAACGGATGTTGGAATAGGTCCGGAGAGTGCGACCATGCGAGACAACACCTGCCTCCTTAGTAACATCAGCAGTGCCCTGTATATAGACAAGAAGAGGCGATCCATCGGAATAAGTTGCCAGGCGCCACTGAGTATATGGGTCCTGCTCGTACTCATGCTCGTGATCATCAACATCGTCATCTCCCCCTTGGTTATAAAATTTTTCAAGTATAGGTGGTGGAATGTTCACAGGACCTTGGAAACACAAGAAGGTTAGTTAGTAAAGGGAAACTAGCTAACCCGCATACATGTGGATGAAACAATTATAATTACGGTGGAATACAAACACACCGAAAGCATCAGGATTCCATGCAAAAACAATGCCACGAGTGGTGGCAGCAAACACAAGACCCTCGTATTGAATTGCATCACAGTACTCATCCGTGTACATAAATTGATTTTGGAGCAATATCCATCAAGGCGTGGAAGTAAGGACGGAAACAAGCTTGTCAAAGATAGCAAAAACTTCATAGTTCGTGTAATCCCAAGAGCGGTTGGGAACTCGACAAATTGCTATCTTCCGTAGACGACAGTCACCATGATCATATTTGAACTCACGTAGAATACCGGTGTACTCAACCTCTGGGCAGTCTGATATTTTTGGAAGTGGAACCCAGTGAAGAGTGTATACATTCAGAAGTTCCCACTCGCAGTTGTACCCAATATAAAGAACTCAATCTCCATTTGCGCCTGCCCAAGACTTACCCTCAAGCGATGGCATCTTAACATCACACGTATCATTATCGAGCGGCATCAACTTGCACAAGGCGAGGCCTCCGTCGTCAGCGCGCCAGTCAGCAGGGTCACGACGAAGAAGATAGGGGAGATCAAACCGCTCCTGGACCCTTGGGTTCCTTGTAATGATGTTATTAGTTGAGTTGAGAATGGTCTTGAACGAACCTGCCATGCTAGCCGAGGTGATGACGTTGCACCAATTAATGAGTTCCTCCACCGCGTCATCATTCAGATCAGGGCAAGAATGTGGCACCTCGGCTCAGAGCAACCGGTTTACCTTGTATTGCCAGCCCAGAGATCATGTCTTCTGGCAACACACAACATCTTGGTGCAGAATACAACCGCTTTATTGATGCTAGCGGAATATGGTTCATATTACAATGAGTTGCAAGGCCAAGTGGCACACACGGTGTGGCTGAACAATATGTACATTATTTAGTGAACATAAAGGGGCCTCGATCATGACAACTACGCGGCAGCGGAACGACGACGACGACGCATGACTCCATAGCATAGGGACAGCGATGTGGACATGATCTAGACTCGGACAACACTCCATTCCAATGAGACTTTCCTGAAAGCTGGCATGACACGCCAGGTCAGTACATTGAATGTACGCAAGCTCACAACAAGCATAAACATAATGACAAACAATATCATGATAATTAACCAATTTAATCATTAATGCAAAATCATACTAGAAATGCAGTGATCAAGATCTCATGACTCAAGTCCGTCAGACTTGCTTACCGAACGGTGATCTCTCTCGGATCACAAACGGGCCAACATCTTGGTCTTTAATCGGGTTACCTCGTAACCAAACGGTGATCTTTCTCGGATCACAAACTGACCAACAAGTTGGTCTCCAGCATCAAACTGGTTCGTCAACCATCCTCTTTCCAACAGTGCAAAGTTATTATCTTAGTGTGCAAAATTATTTAAAGGTTGACCCATGGTGTGACCTACTTTCGAGCGTGTCGTAACCGTGCACTCGGCTATCGATAGATTAAATACACTCTGCAGAGGTAGCGCACTGTACCCACACCACGGAACCCATGGCCTCACACTCCCATTTGGGTGGACCAAACGGCATTCCGACAGAACCCCTCCATTGCCATGACACTCTCCCGGCCACTCCGACTCACTCCCCACTGGGCTAAGACCTGGGTGGCCCCGTGTCTACCAAAGACACCAACGGCCACCGTCGTGGCAAAACATAAACGATCCCAAATGGGGACAAGGTACCATAAAAACAACGGGCACACAAGGTTATGCCTGCTTACCAGGCTAGGGTAACGCACGCCCATAACCTTCCCTCGTTGGAGGCACCGACCAGAGGCATGACAACAGACCAAATAAAGGCCTTCCCACAAAGGCAAATGTGGTTGCACGGGGGAAAAACTCGATTCAGTGGCACCATGACTCGATCAACGATATGTTCAAGTTGAGTTATTATCAGGTTCATCTTAAAGTAAAAATAATCGGTGTCATGATATGCCATGCAAATGCAATCATATAACATGCGTCACTTATCATTTGAACAATAATAGATCAACTATATCAAGCACTAACCATACATATCAGAAACTCATAACACTTTTCTGGTTATGTTTATTCAGCAAACTAACCATGACAATAACTTAGCATAATTCTTTTCTCACTCTAGAAAATATTAACCAAACTAGTTTTTTTCATAAACAAATTATTTCTTCATAATCAAATATACTTCTAATGACCTAAACTAACTTAGTTAGCTCTAACCTTTTGTAAACAAACATATCAACACAAACAAGCATTCAACAGAATAAATGTATATTTATTTTGGTGATTTAATGCATGAACTATATTTATTCAAGTTGAAAAATCACAAATATTGCAATGGCACCATCAAAATGTCGTTGTGGCTTGCCTTAGTGCAGGTGAGGTTTAAACTCCTCCTGGTGATCCTCAAGACAAGCTTCACCTTTTGAAAACAATTAAAAACATAAAAAGAAAACATCAAGAAACACTCTGAAATTCACTAGAAAATCTAGACTGCAGAGAAAAATCTCATTTTTGGTGTGCTGCTAGATATTTTCATAAAGAACACAATGCAAAAAGAATCGATTCATTTGGACTTATGGTTAAAAAGTTGTGGCGCGGTCGGAGTGGCTGACAGCGGGCCCCGCTAGTCAGGTGAGAGGGAGGGGGAGAAGGAATCAGAGCATGGCGAGGCTCCGCCAGAGCACACACCGGCGAGGAAGGCATCTTGGTCGGAGCTAGAGGGATAGATCGAGAGAGAAGACTGAGGCGCACCTGCTCATACCCGTAGATTAGCATGGGGTGGTCGGACGGTGTCGGAACGGACCTCTCCAGCGGCGGCAGAGAGCGGAGGTCGCTGGAGTTGGGGATGACGGCGACTAGAGGATGCACCAGTGTCTCCAACCGGGTCGGACGGCACCACTGAAGCATGGCGGAGGCTCTGGAAGAGTGGCCCGAGCCTGGGAGGGGTTGGAGTGGTGGACACGAACCGAGGGGATCGCCGGCGAGCTCGAGCTCGGGGACGGCGGCCCGAGGCCTGCCCGGCCGGGCTACGGTTTCCTACGGTCTTCTGGAGTGTGTGAGGTGGGTTTTTGATGCTCGAGAGGGCTGGGGAGGGCTGCATTTATAGGTGAGCAAGAGGAGGGGATCGGGCTCCGCCGGAGGACACCTGGACACGGCGCCCGGCGACGAACAGCGTTAGTGTGCGAGGGGGAAGGCGACTCAGCTCACGCGGGCACTGTGGGTGGGCGGCGACGGGCATAGGATTGAGGGGTGGCGATGAACACAGTGCGCAGCGCATTGTTCTGTTGGCTGGACCGCGCCCGTGCTCGCTGCGGCGATCTCCGGCATTGGCGAGCGCCAGGAGGGAGTTAAGGGAGTGGATACGGTGATGTTGGCGAGGTTTGGCAAGGTGCGGCAGCCTGGGAAGCGAGCATGCAACGCACAGAGCGCTCGGCGGCACCCAGAGCGCCGGCTAGCTGGATGGCACCCTGCACACGCGTGGTCACCGCGTGCACTTCGGCATAGAGCCACGGCTGGTCCCAATTTCATGTCTGGCCTGTAGTCCTTAGTGTTTAGGGTTGTGCCAATGCTTTGAGTCGAGCTCAGGTGCTGTAAGTTGGAGTGTTACTTCCTGGTAAGTTTCTGGACAGTAACTTCGAGAGTTAAGTATGGTCAAACTACTAAGAGTTGGGAGCTGAGCTTTGGAGGTTAGCAATTATCTAGGAAGGTAGTGATGCACAAGAAAATTCAGAAGCATTGGAGCAAGTAAAATGGTAGTTGCTGTAGAAACTACCATTTCTGTCCAGAACAGAAAATATTTTCTGTAGCAAAAATATTCCAAAGAGTGATGCAATATTTTTGCTCAAAAAGGTGCCCTAGGGTCCAAAGAATATTTGGGAATTTTCTCAGATTTTTGCGGGCAAGAAAAATGGGGTTGCTTTGGAGCACAAGTGGCTGGTTAGAGTTTTAGTGGAGAAAATGAATATTTTTCATTTAAGAAAAATATTCATAATATTATTTTGAGGTTGACCAGAGAAGAAATGATGGCTAGAGAGAGAAATGATTCACTTGGGTGAAAATCAAGGTGGTGCCCAAGTATTTAAGTCCAACTGAAGTGATCCAAAACTCCAAATTCAAACGAAAACCAAATAAAAATCAGAAAAGAAGAGAGGGCAAAAACCAGGCTGTCACAAACCTCCCCCACTTAGGATGAATCTCGTCCTCGAGATTTGGTTGCTCGGGAAAACAATTCTGGATAGTTTGCCTTTAGAAACTCTTCTCGTTCCCAAGTTACTTCTGCCTCTGTGTGGTGCTCCCACTAAACATTGTAAAATTTTCTCGTTTTACTACGAGTGACCCTTTCCACCTCATCCAAAATTCTGAACGGTCTCTCTTCATACGTTAAATCCTTAGCCAACTCTATTTCTGTCATAGCAGTCTTTTTCCCGGGCGGTGATATACATCGTCTCAACTGGGAGACATGGAACACATTGTGCACTTCTGACAATTCTGGGGGCAGTTCCAACTTATATGCAACAGTACCCACTCTGGACATAACTGGGAATGGACCAATAAACCTGGGTGCCAATTTTCCGCGAGTCTAAAACCTCTTGACCCCTTTCATAGGAGTGACTCGGAGGTATACATGCTCTCCAGGTTCAAAACTGATCTGTCGGTGCTTTGTATAATAGTAACTCTTTTGTCGGGATTTGGCTAATTGCAATCGGTCTTGGATTTCCTTGACTTGATTTTCGGCTTCCATCATGAGATCTGTTTCGAAAATGCCGCTACCTCCGATTTGAGACCAATTCAACAGAGTGCGGCACTTACGACCATACAGAGCCTCATAAGGTGACATCTTTAAACTGGCCTGGAAACTGTTGTTGTAGGAGAACTCAGCATACGACTGACGTCTTCCCATTTAGTCCCTTGGGCCAAGGCACATGCTAGAAGCATATCTTCGAGTATTTGGTTTATCCGCTCAGTCTGTCCATCGGTTTGAGGATGATAAGCGGTACTATATTTTAGCACTGTCCCCAAAGCTTGATGGAGACGTGACCAGAAAGCGGAGGTAAATAGTGACCCCCAGTCGGAAGTGATTGTTCGAGGTACTCCATGCATACTGACTATTCTAGACACATACAATTGTGCGAGCTGATTGGCTCGCTATGTGGTTTTGATGGGAATAAAATGAGTTACCTTGGTTAAGGTGTCCACTATGACCCATATTGCGTCATTACCTCGCTGAGTCCTTGGTAGCCCTGTGATAAAATCCATGCAGACATCATCCCACTTCCATTGTGGAACAGGCAACGGTTGGAGGAGTCCGGCTGGTTTCTGGTGTTCTGCCTTCACTTTGTTGCATATGTCGCAACAGGCCACAAAATAGGCAATGTCTTTCTTCATCCCATCCCACCAGAATATTTGTCGAAGGTCTTCGTACATTTTAGTACCTCCGGGGTGAATAGAATACGAAGATCCGTGTGCTTCTGACAGTATTCTCTTCCTTATATCTTCTTGCCTTGGTACACAAATCCTTCCACGGAATCGCAGTGTACCTTGCTGATCCTTAGAAAAATCTAGGGTCTGTCCTGCTAACATACGCCTGACATGTTTTTGTAGGACTGGGTTATTTGGCTGGGCCTTGCGGATCTCATCCTCGAGGGTAGGAGTAACTTCCATAATATTAGCAAGACCAGCATCAACTATCACCAGATTGAGCTGAACAATCTCCTCTTGAAGTTCGGGAGGCAAGGATTCCATCATGGTATTCCGACTGACAGGCTTTCGGCTGAGTGCATCGGCAACCACGTTGGCCTTACCCGGGTGGTAATTAATTCCAAGATCATAGTCCTTGACTAACTCAAGCCATCTTCGTTGGCGGAGATTCAAATCTGGCTGAGTGAATACGTACTTGAGACTTTTGTGGTCGGTAAATATTTGGCACCTTTTCCCAATGAGATAGTATCTCCAAATTTTTAGAGCATGAACCACCGCGGCCAATTCCAGATCATGAGTAGGATAGTTCCCTTCGTGGGGTCATAGTTGTCGGGATGCATATGCTACCACCTTGCCATCTTGCATAAGTACGCATCCAAGACCTTGTCTGGAAGCGTCACAGTACACATCAAAGTTGCGGTAGATGTCTGGAAGAGTCAACACAGGTGTTGTTGTCAGTCTAGTTTTCAGCTCATTGAAATTTTCTCGCAATCCTCAGTCCATTCAAATTTCTTATCTTTCTTGAGAATCTCTGTCATTGGCTTGGCAATCTTGGAGAAACCTTCAATGAAACAACGATAGTATCCGGCTAATCCAAGGAAACTCCGGATTTGGGATACTTTCGTGGGTGCCAACCAATCTAGTACGTCCTTTACCTTGCTTGGATCTACGGCTATACCTTCCGCGGAGAGTATATGCCCAAGAAATCCAACTTGCTTGAGCCAAAACTCGCATTTACTAAATTTGGCGTACAGTTGATGGTCACAGAGTCTTTGTAGGACAGCTTCGAGGTGTCCTTTGTGCTCTTCTTCACTTTTTGAGTATATGAGGATATCATCGATGAAAACCAACACAAATTTATCGAGGAAGTCCATGAATACTTTATTCATTATATGCATGAAGAAAGCATGGGCATTAGTAAGGCCGAAGGACATTACGGTATATTCATAAAGACCGTACCGAGTAGTGAACACGGTCTTAGGAATACCTTCCTTTTTAATCTTGAGTTGGTGGTATCCTGTCCTTAAATCAATTTTGGAGAATACTTTTGCCCCACTGAGTTGATCAAATAAGTCATCAATCCTGGGTAGTGGATATTTGTTTTTGATGGTGACATCATTCAGCTGACGGTAATCCACACACATACGAAGACGACCATCTTTCTTATCGACGAATATAGCAGGTGATACCCATGGTGAAGAGCTAGGACGGATATAACCTTTCTGGAGCATCTTATCAAGCTGTTTCTTTAGCTCCACTAATTCTGACGAAGGCATCCAATAATATTTCTTGTATAACGATGCGGTTCCGAGCACAAGATCTATTGCAAACTGAAGCTCTCGGTCTGGCGGCATGCCTGGCAGTTCTTCTGGGAATACATCAGGAAACACACTGACCATAGGAATTAATTCCAATTCACCAGCCACAGTGGTGAAGACCATTTCTTTCTTGGGTATGCTTCTGCAGGCATAGAATTTTGTAGTCTGCCCCTCTTGACTTGTCAAGGTGACTTCTCGGGTCGCGCAATTAATGCGTACATTGGGTTAAGCAATTCATACCCAAAATAATGTCCAACTTGGCAGACTCAATGACTATCAAGGAAGTTGGAAAGCAGACTCCGTTGATATTGATTTCCAGATTACGGTAGACCACATTGCTTCTGAGCAAAGATCCCGGGGATTGTCCCGGCATATTCTTGCTCAAAATCGAACAAGGAAATTTGTTTTGGGCAGCAAAACTCTGCGAAATAAAAGAGTGGGAAGCCCCAGAGTCAAATAAAATTATGGCAGGTATGCTATTAACAGAAAACATACCAATGACGACTTTGGGGTTCTCTTGGGCTTCGTCTGCGGAGAGGTGATGGACTTGCCCGGTGATGTTTTGCTGGATAGGGTATGACCCCATAAAGTTGACTTGTGGCCTGAATGGAGCATAAGTCTTGCCGTTCTTGGGACACTGCCTGGCATAATGTCTGGTTTGCCCACAACTGAAACAAGAATTGTTGCGCTGACACTCTTCTCGCACCGGGTTGGTTACGACATTCTTGACTTGTGTAGTGGTTTTGTTAACATTCTGCTGTCAATTGGGCTTGTACTCTACTTGAGTATGCTGCCAGGTACGAGTGAGGGAGTCCTGCACTAAGGGGCCCTCGGGCATACGGCCTGTTATCCATGGGCCGGACTGATGGGCTGTGAAGATATGAAGGCCGAAGACAATACCGGTGTCCGGACTGGACTCTACTTGGCGTGGAAGGCAAGGTAGGCGACCGACTATGAAGATTCCCTCCTATGTAACTGACCTCATGTAACCCTAGATCTCTCCGGTGTCTCTATAAACCGGAGAGCATAGTCCGGATAGGACAGATTAATAACCATATACTCATAGGCTAGACTTCTAGGGTTTAGCCATTACGATCTCGTGGTAGATCAACTCTTGTAACACTCATGTTCATCAAGATCAATCAAGCAGGAAGTAGGGTATTACATCCATAGAGAGGGCCCGAACCTGGGTAAACATTGTGTCCCCCGTCTCCTGTTACCATCGATCCTAGACGCACAGTTCGGGACCCCCTACCCGAGAACCGCCGGTTTTACACCGACATTGGTGCTTTCATTGAGAGTTCCATTGTGTCGTCGACGAAGGACTTGATGGCCCCTTCGACCGTCAATAATGACGTGGTCCAGGGAGCAACCTTCCTCCCCGGATAGATCTTCGTATTCAGCGGCTTCGCACTGCGAGCCAACTTGATTGGCCATCTGGAGCAGATCGATAGTTACGCCCCCGGCCACCGGGTCAGGTTTGGAAGCTTAAACTATGTCGCGGATATCCGTGGAGACTTGATCTTCGAGGGATTTGAAACCGCGGCGATCGCTCCCCCTTCCTCCGAGGAACATGACTTAAATCTATCATCGGAGCACACAGATGAGATGGATCCTGTTGCTGCAATGGCCTCAGTACCAAAGCAGATCGCGCCCTACGAGGCCATAAAGTCCGCGGCGTTGGAGCCACACACGGACTCGACATCCTGCAATGCTTGCGTCAACGGAACCCCGGACTTGTCTCCGGCTGCTCGTTCCGGACCGGATACACCTGCGGACACCGAGCTGGATCGGTTGTCATTTTTCGAATTTAGCACGCAGACATCTTCCAGCATTCGCCTTTGGGTGACGTACTAAATTCTTTGAAGAACTTTTCCTTGGAGGAAGACTCACAGCCGAATTATGTTCGGTTCGAGCTAGAGGCGGACGATGACGAATTTTGCTTCCCAACCGCCACCCACTTCATAGCCACCGTCGACAACTTAACCGACGTGCTTGACTATGGCTCCGAAGAAATTACCGGTATGGACGACGATGCCGACAATGAGCAAGGCCAAGACCCGCCATTCACTGGACGTTGGACGACCACCTCTTCGTACGACGTATACATGGTTGATACACCCAAGGGACCTGGCGACGACAAAGAAGAGCCAGATAAGAATAAAACTTCTGAGACGCAGTCCAAGCGCCGGCGGCCCCAAACGCCGTTCTAAGCCTCGCCGCTCAAAAGATAGCAACACTGGTACCGGAGAAAATAGCACTCCGGGCGACGCCGAAAACAATGAAGACCCTGTCAGTGCTGCATCCGAACAGGAGGAACAAGACGACAGGCAAGACAACCCTGATGAGCAGGCCATAGAAGATGACACAGGGGATGAAAGTTACCGTCCACCCTCCGAAGAGGAGACAAGCCTCGGCAACGAAGATTTCATCGTGCCTGAGGACCCTCTGGATCAGGAGCGCTTTAAGCTTCACCTCCTAGCCACTGCAAGGAGCCTGAAAAAGAAGCAGCAACAACTTCAAGCTGAACAAGATCTGCTCGTCGACAGATGTCCTGACAGCGGAAGAATATAGCCTCAAGCACCCAGCCAAGAGCTACCCAAAATGCAGACTGCTACCTCAATTCGACGAGGAGGCACCAGAGCACACATCTCCCTCGAGTAATGCGGAACGACCACCACGTGGTCGAGACAGGGTGGCCGACCGGCCACCACGCGGTCGGGATAAAGCGGCAACTCAGGCTGAACAGCAGCCTGCCCAACCTCCCTGCAAAAATAAAGACGAAAGAATTCGGGGTCACACCTATGACCTCCGGCAGATCCTGGACAATAGAGCAGGACATACAAGATTGATCTACAGATCGCGAGAAGACGGCCACCTATTCGGACATGACAAACCTACCCACGCCCGGTCTGAATGCCGCAGACGGACTCCATCAGAGCTACGCCGCGACACGGCACGGTACAGAGGTGCCGCACACCCTCTCTGCTTCACAGACAAGGTACTGGATCATGAATTCCCCGCGGGATTCAAGCCCGTCAATATCAAATCATACGACAGCACAACTGATCCCGCAGTATGGATCGAGGATTTCATTCTCCATATTCATATGGCTCGAGGAGATGACCTCCACGCCATTAAATACCTCCCACTCAAGCTCAAAGGGCCAGCTCGGCATTGGCTTAACAGCCTGCCTGAAAATTCTATCGGCAGCTGGGAGGACTTGGAAGAAGCTTTCCTAGACAACTTCCAAGGAACTTATGTCCGGCCACCAGACGCCGATGACCTAAGATACATAGTTCAACAACCTGGAGAATCAGCCAGAAAATTCTGGACTAGGTTCCTAACCAGAAAGAACCAGATCGTTGACTGTCCGGACGCCGAGGCCTTAGCAGCCTTCAAACACAGCATCCGTGACGAATGACTAGCACGCCACCTCGGCCAAGAAAAGCCGAAGTCCATGGCAGCCCTCACGGCACTCATGACCCGCTTTTGCGCGGGAGAGGACAGTTGGCTGGCCTGTAGTAACAACGTAGCCAGCGAGACAGGCCCCTCGGAGGCCAAGAATAGCACTGGCAAGCTTCGGCGCAAGAGAAACAAACGCCGAAGCAATGGCGATAACACCGATGACACAAAAATTCATGCCGGATTCAGTGCTTCCAAGTACGGCCAACGAAAGAAGCCCTATAAAAGGAGCAGTGGAAAACCATCCATCTTGGACCGCATACTCGATTGTCCTTTCCAAATACATGGCACCCCAGACAAACCGGCCAACCATACTAACAGAGATTGCCGGGTATTTAAACAAGCCAGCAAGGTACATAGAAACAAAGAAGGGGAATCGCAGAGCGAGGACGATGACGAAGAGCCCCGGCAGCCGAACACTGGGGGGCAGAAGAAATTTCCCCCTCAAGTAAAAACGGTGAACATGATATACACTACACACATCCCCAAAAGGGAGCGTAAGCGTGCACTCAGGGACGTCTACGCGGTAGAGCCAGTCGCCCCCAAATTCAATCCATGGTTGTCATTTCCGATCACCTTTGATCGTCGAGACCATCCAACCAGTATCCGTCATGGTGGTTCGGCCGCAATGGTCCTCGACCCAATCATCGATAGATTTCACCTGACCCGAGCCCTAATGGACGGTGGTAGCAGCCTCAACCTCCTCTATCAGGATATAGTACGTAAAATGAGCATTGACCCCTCACGGGTCAAGCTCACGAAGACTACCCTTAAAGGAGTCATTCCAGGCATAAAGGCCCGTTGTACGGGCTCAATGACGCTGGAGGTAGTGTTCGGTTCCTCGGACAACTTCCGAAGCGAAGAACTAATCTTCGATATCATCCCATTTCATAGTGGTTATCACGCACTACTCGGACGAACCGCATTCGCTAGATTCAACGCGGTGTCGCACTATGCTTACCTTAGGCTCAAGATGCCCGGTCCGTGTGGCGTCATTACGGTAAGAGGAAATACGGAACGCTCCCTCCATACAGAGGAGCACACCGCCGCCCTAGCAGCAGATGTACAGAGTGTCCTTCTCAAGCAACACTATAATCCGGCTGCCGAGCCCCTGGACATCATTAAGAGGGTCCAGACTACACTGCAGCAGGACAGCTTGGCTCGTCACAAGCCAAACTAACAATTTGGCCCCCGTCCCAGCCCTGACGAGGCAATGGTCTTAGTACCACGCGCATTTAAAACTACGCACTCGAAACCCCATGGGTATGGACGGAGGCACAACTCGCTCGTGATCCACAGTACGGCTTGATAGACCCTGGGATTCGCAAGTTCCTGCTTTTTCTTTTTATGGGTTTTTCTTTTCTTTTTGAAGGTCTATACGGACGACCCGTTCGCAGAACACACCAAGGAGGCAACAAGCTATGGCGTACAGGGGAACCCCCAGGTGGTCTCTAATAAACGATTAATATACTTGTTTTACATACCGGCATGCAGCTCGCCCTCGGTTACGGCATGTTAAATAGCCTTACTTGCTTATCGCATTACTAGTACAAAGTACGCTTCGACGTACTGATTACATCGTAACGGTGAATAAATGGTGGCGTCAGCTCATTACTTAAAACTTTTCCGTTTCCTCACCTAAGTATCTATTACTCATTGCACACGTACATCATGGTACGTACTAGTACGCCAGGGGCTTCATTATGCCCCGCATCACGACAATAAAAGTCCGAACACTTTTTCAGTATAGTTCGGCACCCCGAACTTATAGCATTATATGTATCAGCTCCGAATCATGTCTTTGGTCAATAGTTGGGTTGCCCGGCTCCTGTGCTTACTACCTTATGTTCCGCTATATCGGCTAGGGTAGTAAAGGGAGAACTACTGCGATTGTGTCCCGGTTCTTCCGGACGAGCACCTCAGTAGAGAAAGCCGAAAGCTGACTGTCATGATGCGGCGAGAGCCGGCCAGCTGTTCATGAGGTTCCAAATCATTGGAGATTTTTTCCGCTTCTTGTGAAGAATCGGTTCTTTCGATTGGGCGTGTATAGCGCCCCTAATTCGGCCTTCCGAACACCAGCGGCTTCGCCAACTTTATTAGTCGTCAAACTCCTATGGCTAAGTGGGGGCGGTAAAGGCCGCATAGTCCGATTGCCTTGTTCGCTGCGCTAAACACCTCCTTTAAGGACCAGAATGTGGAGTAAAGAGTGTTTAGATTTATCCCGAACAACCCCGTACTATCTACGTGGGGGCAGAAGCCGACGACTGTTCATCCCCCAGATTAATAAACGGCCGCACATGAGGTAAAATTTAAAAATCATAAACATTATACTACATAACATCTTCATTCCATATTACAGGGCAAGATAATACACATGTTCTTATGGGAATATAATATCCTTCGAACATTGCTCCGCCGCAAGGCGGGACCCCTCCAGGACACCATCAAAATAGTGCTCGGGTCGATGATGCTCCTTACCCTCCGGCGGTCCTTCGGTCATTAGCTTCTTGGTGTCCAGCTTCGCCCAATGCGTCTTGATGCGGGCAAAAGCCATACGCGCGCCTTCAATGCAGACCGACCGCTTCACGGCTTTGAGCCGCGGACAGGCACTCACAAGCCGCTGCACAAGTCCGAAATAGCTGCCAGGTGTAGGACCCGCAGGCCACAGCCGGACTATCAGGTCCTTCATGGCCAGCTCTGCCAACCTGTGCAGCTCGACCAACTGCTTCAGCTGGTCGCTGATGGGCGCCGGATGTTCGGATACCAGATATTGGGACCAGAACAGCTTCTCCGTAGACATCCCTTCTTCGGCTCTTTAATGCTCAGCCGCATCCGACACACTGTGCGGCAGACCTGCAAATGCCCCTGAAAAACCAAAATTTAGGACAAGTACAAGGGACGTTTTCTCTACATACTTGCTCGGCATGGTGACAGACTCACCCGCCGCAATTTTCTAGGCCAGTTGAATCTCCTGGAGGGCGCTTTGGGCTTCGGCTCGTGCATCCTGCATGGTCTGGCGAGCCTTCGCCAATTCGGACTCCTGCGCCTTAAAATCGTGATCCAGGGACTCACATTTCTCTATCACGCCCTAGAGCTGTTGGTGCGCCTCGCCAACCTGGGCCTCGTGCTTCTCGCGCAAAGCGCGTTCCTTGGCCGCTTCATCCTCGGCCTCGGCTAGCGCCTTCTTAAGGGTTGCCACCTCGGTTGTGGCCCCTAATAAAGTTTATGACACTCTCAGTCCGGTCGGACTATTCATTTTTTTGAAATGTACCCATGGGTTACTGCATACCTTGGCTATCCTCCAACTGCTTTTTCACGCGGCCAAGCTCCTCCTCGGCCCGCTCCAATTTCTGCTTTAGTCCGGAAACCTCCGCAGCATGAGCAGTGGCAGCCTGTAGCGATACCTGCTTATTCACATAAACAACTCAAGTTAGACTCCTGCGATTTTTTGATCCTCTGTTAGGCTTTTTTTCCGAACACCAAATAGAGTATCAGGGGCGTCACCCCGATGATCTCCGAAACCTTCCCCCGGCCTGGGAAGGCCTTTTTGGACAACACCTCGTCATCACCCCTGGGTGAGACGGAATGTGCAGGTGGCGGAGATATGCTAGCCATCTCCTCTGTGTCCAACGAATCCTCTGTCGAGGATCGCGGGGAGTCACCGCGCGCCAGACTGGAATGACAAAAGTTTACTATATGTCAACATTACAAACCAGGAAGGTCAGACTTTTGCGAATTCTGGTACTTACGAAGCAGCCCGAGGCTTGGTCCGGCGAGGTCGTTCCGGACTGCTGTCGACGTCCCACGCGGAGTTACCCGCGAGGGAGCCCTTAGCCCTTTTAGGCTCTTCTGCCTCCGGGCTTGTGGGGGCCGCTCTCTTCTTCCTCCCCGCTTCAGGTGGGGAGTCATTTTCTTCTTTCTCTTCATCGCTGTCATCGACGGACGAAGAAGAAGTCTCGCTTTCGGATGTCTCGTCTGAAGTGCTTCTCCGGCAAAGGCCCTTTTTGGCCCCTTGGGCCGCCTTTTTAGCCGTCTTCTCCGGCACCTCGTAGGGTGCAGGGAACAACATCTTCTCCAATAGTGGAAATTCTTGGTCCTCGGGCAGCGGAGCCGGACAGCTGATCTCCTCGGCCAACTTAATCCAGGCCTGAAAATAGGGGAGGAAGCTTAAATTTCCTCTCAAAATATGCTAGTAGGAGATGCTCCTTGAAAACATTAAAGGAACTGACCGGGTTGGGCTGGCGCTTTAAACTAAGCCCGCGGTCTTCGGTCGTAGGCGGTGGCGTCTCGCCGACCTTGAAGAGCACCTTCCAGATTTCTTCGTGCGTCGTGCCGAGGAACTCCAGTAGCGTCTGGTGCTTGGCCGGCTCGAATTCTCACAAATTATAAGATCGGCGTTGGCACGGAAGGACCCGACGAACAAGCATGACCTGGACCACATTGACGAGCTTGATTTTCCTTTCTATCACGTTCTGGATGCACGTCTGGAGCCCAGTCAGCTCGTCCGAGGGACCCTAGGTTAGGCCCCTCTCTTGCCAAGAGGTGAGCCGCATCGGGATTCCGGATCGGAATTCGGGGGCCGCCAACCAGTCAGCATCACGCGGCTCGGTGATGTAGAACCACCCCGATTGCCACCCTTCACCGTCTCCGCAAACGAATCTTCGGGCCAGGTGACATTGGGCATCTTGCCCACCATAGCGCCTCCGCATTCTGCTTGCTGGCCGCGCACAACTTTTGGCCTCACGTTGAAGGTCTTCAGCCACAGGCCGAAGTGAGGCGGGATGCGGAGAAATGCCTCACAGACGACGATAAATGCTGAAATGTTGAGGATGAAGTTCGGGGCTAGGTCATGAAAATCCAGCGCATAGTAAAACATCAACCCGCGGACGAATGGGTGAAGAGGGAACCCAAGCCCGGGGATGAAATGTGTAAGGAACACAACCCTCTCATGGGGCTCGGGAGTGGGGACGATCTGTCCCTTGGCCGAGAGTCGATGAGCGATCTCTTTGGCCAGATATCCGGCTTCCCGGAGCTCCTTGATGTCCTTCTTCTTGACGGAAGAAGCCATCCACTTACCTCCAGCTCCGGATTCGGACATCTTTGGAGTGTTTTCTCGAACAAGAGAGAAGCTAAGGCTTGGGCGCTAGAGCTCAGGAACGGAAGGGCTGAGGAAGAGAAAGGGCATGGGTGGAAGAAGGGAGTCCTCACCCCCTTATAGAGGCCGTGAATGTCAAACGCCTCCCTGCTCGCCTTAAACTCGCCTATTCCCAAAGGCCGTGTAAACGGCACGGTTGGGTTACCCATGCCCGCATTGATGAGAATCCCGCAATAAGAGGACACGATCTCTGCTTCGACAAGACGTGCCAGTAGCAACCACGTTTTGAAACGTGGGATGGCAGAAGAAAAACGGTTCGAATTTGTGACCGGACGGGCGTGATGTCACGTTATAGGAAGCTGTCAGCGGATGGAATTCGTGTAAAATATATATGTTCTCTGTACGGTTGTGCATGGTGTTTAACAGGTCCGGATACAATCATCGCGTCCGAAGACTATCTTGGAGTTCGGAAGAAGGGGAACCCACCTTGCAATGCCAAAGACAATATGCGCGCCGGACTCCTCGTCGTTGAAGCCAGGTTCAGGGGCTACTGTGGGAGTCCTGGACTAAGGGGTCCTCAGGCGTCCGGCCTATTATCCATGGGCCGGACTGATGGGCTGTGAAGATATGAAGGCCGAAGACAATACCCGTGTCCAGACTGGACTCTACTTGGCATGGAAGGCAAGCTAGGCGACGGACTATGAAGATTCCCTCCTATGTAACCCTAGATCTCTCCGGTGTCTATATAAACCAGAGAGCATAGTCCGGATAGGACAGATACATTACCATATACTCATAGGCTAGACTTCTAGGGTTTAGCCATTATGATCTCGTGGTAGATCAACTCTTGTAACACTCATATTCATCAAGATCAATCAAGCAGGAAGTAGGGTATTACCTCCATAGAGAGGGCCCGAACCTGGGTAAACATTGTGTCCCCCGTCTCCTGTTACCATCGATCCTAGATGCACAGTTCGGGACCCCCTACCCGAGATCCGTCGGTTTTGACACCGACAACGAGCCTTTTGCACTGGCTGAACCTCCTTCCTCGGCTCGAACTTGCACTTGTGATCGTTATTTGTAGGCTTGTTGTCATGTATAAGCTTGTGCTCTCTTTCAGCAATGAGGGCCTTGTTTACCAGAGTTTGGAAATCGGGGAAATCAAACATACTGAGGGCGCATCAGAGATGCTGGTTTAATCCCCTAAGAAACCTGTCAATCTTTCTTTCTCCAGAGGCCACATCATAAAGGGAGTAACGGGCCAAATGATTGAACTTATGCAAATATTCACTCACAGACTGAATTCCTTGGAGGAGCGCGAGGAATTCACGCTGCTTGACCTTCATAATTCCAGCAGGAATATGGTATTTACGGAACTGATCCTTGAATTTTGTCCAGGTGATTTCTTCATCAGCAGGCCACATGGCTTTTGCATTTTCCCACCATATGGCGGCAGCGCCTTCAAGATAATGAGTTGCAAACGGGACTTTATCATCCTCTTCAGTACGAGCAATCTCAAGCTTATTCTGAATAGTTCGTAACCAGTCGTCTGCGTCCAAGGGTTCAATAACCTGACTGAAACTGGGAGGCTTGGTTCTTTGAAAATCTGACAGTTTGGAGTGATGACCGTTCTGATTTCCATTCTACCCAACCATAGCTTGCACACTCCTTAATATTTCAATCAGATCATTATTCCTCCTTTCCTCAAACATGCGTAGAATTTGCTCGGTGGAGGGCGGATTTGGCGGTGGAGGCGGTGGTGGAACGTACAGCTCGGGGGAGTGTCCTGCCTATCGTGCGGAACGACGAACAGGGACATCCTCACAAGCGTCGCTACTGCTACCTCCCCGCGTCATCCTATTGTTTGTTTTTTCCAAGACAACGCAACCGAGATGAGCAACATCCAAATATAGTGGGGAAAAGCAAGCGACAAAACCCGAAAGAAAGTGAAAAAAAGAAGGAAACACGTCGAATAAAAGAAAGTTCCAACATAATTATACATAGACTTGTACATAAAAGATAAATGACATAATAAGTTCGACTACTCTCATACATAGAACAGAACATCATGACTCGTACGACTACATCCGTACATCAACATGACAACTGCGGATACTCGAGCGCTCTAATGCTCTGCTGGTGCTGCGGGGTCCTCTCCTGAAGCGGACTCGGATCCTGAACTGATGACGTTAACCGAGACCTCTGGGTTAAAGGTACCACGACGACGCTGCCTCGAGGGCTCTCCCTTTGGAGCAGGTGTAGGATGGGGCTGAAGCATCGGGGCTATGGGGGTAGTGGGAAGGGAAACCCACTCAGCAGGAGCACTGAGAGGATTCACGGTCGAGGTGCCCGAGCTACTCGGAGGAGTAACCGGTGAAATAGGTGAGCTAGAACTGGATGGAATATAAGGAGTAAATCCCGTGGATGATGGAGTAGTGAAGGCTCTAGTATGGCTAAAGCAGTGCAAGCACGAGTCAGCTCTCGGGCGAGCTCGTGAATCATAAGGTAGCTAGCAGTGATATAACGAGAAAGGTGGGTAGCAGTACTATCAGACTCCGGATCAATGATAGGAAAATGGACAAGACCATTGTCGTGCAAGGATATGTAGTAGTGGAAACCTGGATGGTTCTGCATTCGGACCTTTTTATAGCACAGCTCGACGAGGACCTCAAATGCAGCAAACGGGACAGCTTGAGAAGCGGTAGAAGCGAAACCGCTCCTGGAGGTACGAATGTAAGTGCTGGAAGATGAACTAGTGCGCAGAGTAACCACTACGTGATACTCATACACTGAGTCTGCTAGACGCTCCCGGTACACACGATAGACTGGGTCGTCACCGAGAGGGTATAGCCGACACCGCACGTTACGAAGGAGATGTGGCGACGTGTACGGCATCAGCTGCAACTGGCACGGATACGGCACCGGAGCCATCTACTCTCACATCCATTAGTAGGTTAGAATAAAAATAAACGAGTGTATGCAATGCAACAACCAGCTACAAACACTATCGGCACTCAACTTTTACTCAAACTAACGTCCAGTTACACAACGGTAGTCTAGCGTGTCCTACAGTCAGCGCGGCTCTTATACCAAGCGTTGTGGCACCCCGGCTCAGAACAACCGGTTTACCTTGTATTGCCAGCCCAGAGATCATGTCTTCTGGCAACACACAACATCTTGGTACAGAATACAACCGCTTTATTGATGCTAGTGGAATATGGTTCATATTACAACGAGTTGCAAGGCCAAGCGGCACACACGGTGCGGCTGAACAATATGTACATTATTTAGTGAACATAAAGGGGCCTCGAGCACGACAACTACGCGGCAGCGGAACGACGACGAAGCGGGACTCCATAGCACAGGGACACCGATGTGGACACGATCTAGAATCGGACAACACTCAGTTCCAACGAGACTTTCCTGAAAGCTGGCATGACACGCCAGGTCAGTACATTGAATGTACTTGCAAGCTCACAACAAGCACAAACATAATGAAAAAAATATCATGATAATTAACCAATTTAATCATTAATGCAAAATCATACTAGAAATGCAGTGATCAAGATCTCATGACTCAAGTCCCTCGGACTTGCTTACCAAACGGTGATCTCCCTCGGATCACAAACGGACCAACATCTTGGTCTTTAATCGGGTTACCTCGTAACCAAACGGTGATCTTTCTCGGATCACAAACTGACAAATAACTTGGTCTCCAGCATCAAACTGGTTCCTCAACCATCCTCTTTCCAATAGTGCAAAGTTATTATCTTAGTGTGCAAAATTATTTATACGTTGACCCATGGTCTGACCTATTTTCGAGCGTGTCCGTAACCGTGGACTCGGCTATCGATAGATTAAATACACTCTGCAGAGGTAGCGCACTGTACCCACACCACGGAACCCATGGCCTCGCACTCCCATTCGGGTGGGCCAACGACATTATGACAGAACCCCTCCATTGCCATGACACTCTCCCGGCCACTCCGACTCACACCCCACTGGGCTAAGTCCTGGGTGGCCCTGTGTCTACCAGAGACACCAACGGCCACCGTCGTGGCAAAACATAAATGGTCCCAAACAGGGACAAGGTACCATAACAACAACGAGCACACAAGGTTATGTCTGATTACCGAGCCAGGGTAACGCACGCCCATAACCTTCCCTCGCTGGAGGCACCGAGCAGAGGCATGACAACGGACTGAATAAAGGCCTTTCCACAAAGGCAAATGTGGTTGCACTGGGGAAAAACTCGATTCAGTGGCACCATGACCCGATCAACGATATGTTCAAGTTGAGTTATAATCAGGTTCAACTTAAAGTAAAAATAATCGGTGTCATGACTTTCCATGCAAATGCAATCATATAACATGCATCACTTATGATTTGAACAATAACGGATCAACTATATCAAGCACTAACCATACATATCAGAAACTCATAACACTTTTTTGGTTATGTTTATTCAGCAAACTAACCATGACAATAACTTAGCATAATTCTTTTCTCACTCAGGAAAATATTAACCAAACTAACTTTTTTTCAAAAACAAATTATTTCTTCATAATCAAATATACTTCTAAAGACTTAAACTAACTTAGTTAGCTTTAACCTTCTGTAAACAAACATATCAACACAAACAAGCATTCAACAGAATAAGTGTATATTTATTTTGGTGATTTAAATGCATGAACTAAATTATTTATTCAAATTGAAAAATCACAAATATTGCAATGGCACCATGAAAATGTTGTTGTGGCTTGCCTTAGTGCAGGTGAGGTTCACACTCCTCCTGGTGATCCTCAAGACAAGCTTCACCTTTTGAAAACAATTTAAAACATCAAAAGAAAACATCAGGAAAAACTTTGAAATTCACTAGAAAATCTAGACAGCAGAGAAAAATCTCATTTTTGGTGTGCTGCTAGATATTTTCATAAAGAACACAATGCAAAAAGAATCAATTCATTCGGACTTATGGTTAAGAAGTTGTGGCTGTTTGAAGCTCTCTGTTTAAATTTGAATTTGATTTAAATAAAAACAGATCGGGGGTGGGGGTGTGGGTGACGTCGAAGACGTAAACCCGCGGGGCGCCTCCACTGATACCGCTTTGGGTGCGGCCGGAGTGGCTGACAGCGGGCCCCGTTAATCAGGTGAGAGGGAGGGGAGAAGGAAACAGAGCACGGCGAGGCTCCGCTGGAGCACACGCCGGTGAGGAAGGCAGCTTGGCCGGAGCTAGAGGGATAGATCAAGAGAGAAGACTGAGGCGCACCTGCCCGTACCCGTAGATTAGCTAGGGGTTGTCGGACGGCGTCGGAACGGACCTCTCCAGCGGCGGCAGAGAGCGGAGGTCACCGGAGTTGGGGATGATGGTGACCAGAGGCTACACCAGTTTCTCCAACCGGGTCGGACGGCACCACTGAAGCATGGCGGAGGATCTGGAAGAGTGGCCCGAGCCTGGGAGGGGTTGGAGCGGTGGAGACAAATCGAGGGGATCGCCGATGAGCTCGAGCTCGGGGACGGCGGCGCGAGGCCTGCCCGGTCGGGCTACAGCTTCCTCTGCTCTTGTGGAGTGTGTGAGGTGGGTTTGTGATGCTCGAGAGGGCTGGGGAGGGCTGCATTTATAGGCGAGCGAGAGGAGGGGATCGGGCTCCACCAGACGACACCTGGACATGGCGCCCGACGACGAACGGCGTTAGTGAGCGCGAGGGAAGGCGACGCATCTCACGCGGGCACTGTGGGTGGGTGGCGACGAGCACATGATCGAGGGGGTGGCGACGAACAGAGTGCGCGGCGCACTGTTCTGTTGGCCGGACCGCGCCCGTGCTTGCTGCGGCGAGCTCCGTCATCGGCGAGCGGCAGGAGGGAGTTAAGGGAGTAGAGACGATGATGGTGGCGAGTTTTGGCGGGATGCGGCAGCCTGGGAAGCGAGCATGCGACGCACAGAGCGCTTGGCGGCACCCAGAGTGCATCGGCTAGCAGGCTGGCACCATGCACACGCGTGGTCACCGCGTGCACTTCGGCGTAGAGCCATGGCTGGTCCCAATTTCATGTCTGGCGTGAAGTCCTTAGTGTTTAGGGTTGTGCCAATGCTTTGAGTCGAGCTCAGGTGATGTAAGTGGGAGTGTTACTTCCTGGTAAGTTTCTGGACAGTAACTTTGAGAGTTAACTGTGGTCAAACTACTAAAAGTTGGGATCTGAGCTTTTGAGGTTAGCAATCATCTAGGAAGGTAGTGATGCACAAGAAAATTCAGCAGCATTGGAGCAAGTAAAATGGCAGTTGCTGTAGAAACTACCATTTTTGTCCTGAACAAAAAATATTTTTTGTATCAAAAATATTCCAAAAAGTGATGCAATATTTTTGCTCAGAAAGGTGCCCTAGGGTTCAAAGAATATTGGGGAATTTTCTCAGATTTTTGTGGCCAAGAAAAATTGGGGTTGCTTTGGAGCACAAGTGGCTGGTTAGGGTTTTAGAGGAGAAAATGAATATTTTTCATTTAAGAAAAATATTCATAATATTATTTTAAGAAAAATATCCACCTAAAGTAATGAAGGTTCTTACGTAAACTTCCTAGATTCCCTCTTCGTAGGTGCAACATTACTCCTAACATTTGTAATATCAGTTTGAAACTTGTAATATTGCCGTGTCCTATTTCCATGTTTTCAAAATCCTGTGAATCAAAGAGGTCCTGAGTTGCTGATGATGTTGTGCCTACAATCTTTCACCAATAGCCGTCGGATCTAGATCTGATGCATACAAACCAAACTTCTCCAGTTTTGCAAAAAGATGCCTGCACTTTTTCCCTATTTACAAACAACTCCTTGTCTCTCACAATCAGCCTTATCTCCTCCCCACTACATCTACAAGGCCATGGAAAAATCTGGCACGATGGCCGCTGCCGGCGCCGTCCACCCCCAATCTTGGTGTTCCGTGCAATGCACGGGCATCTACGCACGAGAAATTATGTCGAACACGGCTAGTTGTAAGCAGGCTAGCTCTACAGCCATGATGATAGTGACTGCAGACGGTGAGGCTGACTATGGTATGCCGAACACGGCGCCTATTGTCAGGTGTCATGTCCGGTGCAGGGTCTTGTCACTTCACTGTGAGGAGCATCACGTAATAATTTGACCAACGGGTAGTACAAAGCTACTACATTGGTAGTACTACTACTAGTACTAGCACCACCGTCTGGATTTAGTAGTACTACCACGTCCATCTGGATTTAGTATTTGACTAGAAATATCTAGTAATGCATGTAAAAAATGTACTTCTCCCTCTGTAAATAAATACATGGTGTATTGTTTTATTCCTTCCGGTAGATGGCTCAAATCTGAAGTCTCATCAATCAGACTACTATTGTACTCACCAAGCGCTTAGCTTTGTAAGCTACCCACAAAAAATTGCAATCAAAGACTACTATTGTACTCCCTCCGTACTAGTGCATTAGTCACGTTACGAAAACCAAATAGTAATCCCAAAAAATTTAGGCACAGTGCATTAACTACCCACCTCGTTCCCTGTTTTTTCCACGAAAAAAGAAATCACCCAATACGAGACGTGGGGTGCGTATGCATCCAATGACTTGAGACTACTCCCTCCGTGTAGGTGTTTAAGTCATCTTAGAGCAAGTGAAAAAGAGGAGTGGGCCCTCATGCAAGAGCCTAGCTATATGCGGATTCCTAGGCCGATATACAATAAATATGAAGAAAGAGAGAGAGAAGATGAAAAAAAGTAGTACTCTTATCTCCAGCCTTATAGCTAACCTTATTGTATGAGTGGCGGCTACAAGTGATGGCTCTATATGACATGGCAACATCATATAGCCAGCAGCTGGCTATACTATTAACCATGGTCTTAGGTTGTGCACCGTGACCAAGATGAAGTGGAAAGCGAGAGAACTTAATGTCTTTTTGCTAATTAATAGGATCACACGCAATTAACTAACCACTGCATGTCATGTTTGGTAGTCTCAAGTCATTGAAAGCATGCACGGCCCACATCTCTCATTGGTTGATATGTCACGAAATAAGAAACGAGGAGGGAGTTACTGTATCGTGCCTAAGTGTTTTGGGACAGAGGGGGATGCAGCTTCATTGACTTACTGCACCTGCGTTTGGGTGAATGACATGTGGGCCCAACAGGTGGCTGGCCCACCTGTCATACAGCCAAAGGCAGGTGTAGTAGAGGGCCGAGGAGTAGATGGCCAACACACATGTGAATGCAACACAGTCTGCAATTCTCATATAAAGGCTCCCTGCCAGTCCAATCTACAAAATCCTACGCACCTACGCACCCTAACCAAGGGAAAGAGTGATCACTCCAATCGCAAGATCAGTTGACTAGAAGCTAGACCGATGGAGGCGATGAGCGCGAGCATCAGCCGGCTGTGCCACATGGTCCATGATGCCGGCCTGCGGCCCGGCACCGAGGAACGTCTCCAGGTCGTGCTTGAGGCCGCCAGGGTGAGAGACCGCTTGGACGATAGCTTCGTCTCCTTGTTCAACAAGGTCCTCATCGGCTTCCTCGACAAGTTCACCGTCGTGAAGAAGCTCGCGGATGACCTTGATGTACGCCTCCAGCCCACACGCCCAGGCTCTGAGATGCCCACCACCCTCAACGGCCTATATGGTGACAACCTCTTCGACGCACTGGTGGCCCTGCGACTGCCCGCCGTCGCGCCGGAGAATGTCCACCTCGAGGTTGCGCTCACCGCGCAGCGGCTGGCGCAACAAGACACCGTCGACATAATCACCCACATCTACACGCAAATTTGTCCACAAGGACTACTATGTGCCAGAGGAGGACGATAGGTCGGTGGCCTTCTTGACCCGCAGGGCAACCTTGGACGGCATTGTTCAGAAGCACGTTGAGCTCGACGCCAACGCCGCTGCTCCTCACACGTCGGTTGGTGACCCGGCGCACTAGGGCGTGAGGATGTCGTTGATGGATCCGTATGTATCTTTATATTTCCGTCAAATCCATGTAGTAGTATATGGTACTACTAGTAATTATCTTACCGTTCACATCAACTTCATAATTTTCGTACGTACTCCATGCATGAACCGCGCCGGAACCAAACTTCTCATTACTCTAGGGAAAATCGTTATTTTTATCTATCGGTCGCGCCATGGAGCAGAACCGAATTTTACAAGTTACAAGTTCAAAAGGAAAAGCTTGTCGTGTTCGTGTCGCACCCCCACGCGGTTGGTCCGGCACGCTGCTCAAGGGGGAATGCGTGCTGTGTTACATTTTCACTTTCATGTGGGACTACAGTTGAGCGAAGTGACTATCGGCAAACCCCCACCCCGCCCACCGCGCAATGGCTGAGAAAACAGGAGGGAGAAGAGATGGCTGTAGCACGGACTCCAAGAAAATTGGTGTCGGATGGGACTCGGGTGGGTGGCGTGTGCCATACTGCTAGACATGAATGCTAGTTATGGCCCATGCCACCCGAGCCTATATCGAGGTGCTGGTTACATAGAACAAATTTCCTAGAGTCTGTGCTCAAACCTCCTCTATCTCTCTTCTCAGCCAGCCAGCAGACGCGCGGAGCCCATCCTCTGTTTGCTCACATGCGGTCCCACATGTCAGTGAAAATGCAAGAGGACCCACTAAACCTGCACATATTTCACCTCGACGTGCTGGTGATGAAAAACAAATCCAATAAAGATCTTCGGTGGCTTATTTTGGAGTTACTCAAGAGTAGTAAGATTCTTTTTACAGTTTAACCCAAGATGCACATCACGTGGCTTCAACTACCACTCCATTTTCTTGCATGACACGACCTGATGCTTGATGTCCCACGTGTCGGCAAAAGGAGGAAGAACTCGACCAAATCTTCTCCACATTTAGACCGGAGGAGTAGGAAACACGGCAAGCCCTGTGCCTACGTCATACTACGTACAAGCCCACCTCACGCAGTCACGCTATCACCATATTTCTCGGCCTCCGTGCGACACCTGGCTCTAGTTGATCTAACTAGAACTAACTATTGGTTGGCTCTATGTGATGTGGCAACTTCATACTACTACGGATGCTGGCTATACTACTACGGCACTAACACTCTAGGAAGTGAGTTGAAAACCATTTATAAATGGAGTTTATGACATCCATATGCAAATGTACCATTCATTACATACAACAAGTCATCAACACACAACGACAACGAGGATACATGTTGGATTATAGATTAGTCCCAACAAAACATTCTAGTAAATACTAAAGTTTTCACCACACAACAAATAACAAGCAATGAAATGAACTTCAGCTCAACCACTCCTGGGCGTTGGAAACGCTTGCTTTGAAGCAGAAGAGTTTGTCTCGGAAGGGCCAGCCACTGTCAATCTCGAGACAAACGCAGGATTGATCAACTAGGCTGAAGCGGCCTATTTCATGACCCATATTGTGATAGCCATGGTAGGGAAGCATAGCAATGTCCGAGGTATAGATACAGTTGCTTCTCATATATGGTAGTAACATTGTGTCAACAGCAGCTGGATCGCCTTTCACCATGATTGGATAGTTTTCTCCAAGGAAGAGCGAGTTTCCTCCAAGAGTATCAATACTAAACCAGGGAGAAGGTGTTGGCTCTAGCACAATAGTATCCATCCCGAATACCCTGCAACGGATGTTGGAATAGATCCGGAGAGTGCGACCATGGGAGACAACACCTGCTTCCTTAGTAACATCAGCGGTGCCCTGTATACAGACAAGAAGTGGTGATCCATCAGAATATGTTGCCAGGCGCCACTGAGTATATGGGTCCTCATGCTCGTGATCATCATCATCGTCATCTCCCCCTTGGTTATAAAATTTTTCAAGTATAGGTGGTGGAATGTTCACAGGACCTTGGAAACACAAGAAGGTTAATTGGTAAAGGGAAACTAGCTAGCCCGCATGCATGTGGATGAAACAATTAAATTACGGTGGAAGACAAACATACCGAAAGCATAAGGATTCCATGCAAAAACAGTGCCACGAGTGGTGGCAGCAAACACAAGACCCTCGTATTGAATTGCGTCACAGTACATATCCGTGTATAGAAATTGATTTATGAGCAATATCCATCCAGTCGAACTATGAAGGAAGGCAACAAGCTTGTTGAGGATAGCAACAACTCCATAGTCCATTAAATCGCAAGAGCGGTCGAGAACTTGACATATTGCTATCTTCCGTAGATGACAGTCACCATGATCGTAGTTGAACATATGTAGAAAATTGGTGTGCTCAACCTCTGGGCAGTCTGAGATTTTTGGAAGTGGAACCCGGTGAGGAGTGTACACATTCAGAAGTTCCCACTCGCAGTTGTACCCAATATAAACAACCCAATCTCCATTTGCGCTTACCCAAGACTTACCCTCAAGTGATGGCATCTTAACATCACACGTATCATTATCAAGCGGCACCAACTTGCACAAGGCGAGCCCTTCATCGTCCGCGCGCTAGTCAGCAGGGTCACGGTGAAGAAGATAGGCGAGATCAAACTGCTCCTGGACCCTTGGGTTCTTTGTAATGATGTTATTAGTTGAGTCGAGAATGGTCTTGAACGAACCTGCCATGCTAGCCGAGGTGATGACGTCACACAGATCAGTGAGTTCCTCCAGCACGTCATCAATCAGATCGGGGCAAGAATAGCAGGGTTGTTTCCGGACTGTTCCCTCCATGGAGAAGACGATCGAACAATGGCAAAAGGAAGGGTGAAGGAAAATGGAGGAGGGAGGAAGAGCGTGTATAGCAGTTCCAAATCGAGAGGGAAAGGCGAAAAGTCGGTGGACAGTTGCCACAGTACACGAAGAGGCGCCCCGGCCTACATAGAGGTCCGTTCAGAAATTGTACAAAAGGACTCGCCGTCAGCTCACTAACATGTCAACAAAGAGGCTAGTGGGTAGCGGACGGTTGCCATAGAGGTCACACACTGACGACGAGGCCGTCCTGTCAGACCTAGCGCCCGCGTGGGTTGGCTTTCGTCCCCCACACGAGCGAAGCCAGTTCACACCCCCACACTTGTTGGTCCGCCATGCCGCTAGGCCAACTCCAGCACGCGCAGCTCGGATGGGCGCTCGCTCGGCCCCCTTTCCCTAGACGCCCCGGTGCTACCCAACCAAGGCTACGTGTTTTGTGCACCTGACAGCTGGATTTGGAGCGGATCCGGTCGGGCTTGAGCTTGCCAGGCTCTGGGAGGCCGCACCGTGCCATGGACTGGCCAGGCACCGGGCTGGAAGGCCCTGGTAAGGCCGCAAGGCCGCATGCAGGTACTGACTCCTCCTATAGCCGCTCGGATCTACACCATCGGCGGTCCACCGGCAGATACATGAATGGCGGTCGACCAGGCTCGGTGCTGGCCCAAAAGCTCGTCGGCGCACCGTTGCCACTCATTACGTGTGACGACTGCCCAAAGAAGGTCTTGCGCTGCGTGTCTACAACGCTAGAACATCCCGGACGGGTGTTCATCAAGTGCTCAACCGATGGGGTATGTGCTACTTTAGCTTCGGTTGTGCTCTCGGATTAGACTAGTTGTGCTAACTTAAAATTTTATTGTGTAGAATGGATGCACGTTTTGGTATTGGGAAGAAGAGTACATCGATATATTGATAGAGCGCAATTTAGTAGATGTTCTAGCACTTTTAGCTAGCATAGAGGCTAGAGATGAGACTAGTGCACTTGTTGATAGAATAGAGGCTAGACATGAGACTAGATGCGAGGAAGCAACGTCTACTTCTTTACACTCGAAGAAGAAAGAAGCACACAAGATCGAGCCTCCACGGATCAACAATGAATGCATCAAGAAGGCAATAATCCAACCTACGGGAGCAGTAATGGAAGTTGGATATCTTCTAAAATGTATTCTTGTGGTTCTTGTTTTCTTTGGTCTTGCTTTTCTAGTGAAATTTTGGTGATGTATTTCCATGTACCAAAAATCAATGATGAAAAAAAGATATGTGTTTGCAAAGAAAAATGTACACGGTCGGGATGCGTCGGCGCGTTGGGCGCACAGCCACCGCATCCGAGAAATGGCTCGGACACGACCCCATTGCCCTACCCAAACGGACAGAATCCGGGCAAAACGGAGGTCCATTTGGGGTCGTGCGTTGGAGTTGGCCTTACAAGTGGACCGCAGTTGAGGAAACCGACTATCGGCAAACCCCAACCTCGCCCGCCGCACGATGGCTGAGTTAGAGAAATGATGAGGTTGAAGAGATAGCTGTCGCACGGACTCCAAGAAATATGGTGTTAGATGGAAGTCGTGCTGGTGGCGTGTGCTGTACTCCTGGACGTGAATGCTTGATCTGGCCCATGCCACCCTACTATATATCGAGGATTCGAGGTGCTGGTTACGTACAATGAACACATTAACATATGGCCCACCTCACACTATGGCCAAATTTCCTGGAGTCTGTGCTAGGTTAAAAAGTGTTCTTTGCAAGGGTGGGTGGCTCGCCTCAAGTTTAAAACTTGTTGTATTACGTATACGTACACATAGAGATAGTGTAGCAGTTTTGAATGTTTGAACCCAAACATCAGAATGCAATTTCTGCCGGACTCATCTGAGGACCTAGGATGGTGGGATTCGCAGCTACAGTAAAAACACCCGCCCAACGCGCGAAGCATGTGAATCTAGTACAAATAGTAGTAGTACTATTGTTGATTGGACTCATCTGATAACCTATTGCAATGCACGTGCAATTATGTATTCGGGAAATTTTTTTGCCTCGTCGCACCACCCACTCAGAGAAGCGGCCCGAAAGCCATTCATATATTTAGTAAGTTTATCACAGGCATATCATTTTATTACATACAACAGGTCATCAACCCACAACGACAACGAGGATACATTATAAATACTAAAGTTTTCATCACACAACAAATAACAAGCAATGAAATGAACTTCAGCTCAACCACTCGTCGGTGTTGGAAATGCTTGCTTTGAACCAGAAGTGATTCTCTGGGAAGGGCCAGCTACTGTCAATCTCGAGACCAACGCAGAACTGATCATCTAGGCTGAAGCGGCCTATGTCAGGACCCATATTGGGATGGTAGGGAAGCATAGCAATGTCCGAGGTATAGATACAATTGCTTCTTATAAATGGTAGTAACGTTGTGTCAACAGCAGCTGGATTGCCTTTCCCCATCATTGGATAGTTTTGTCCAAGGAAGAGCGAGTTTCCTCCAAGAGTATCAATACTAAACCAGGGAGAAGGTGTTGGCGCTAGCACAGTAGTATCCATCTCGAATACCCCGCAATGGATGTTGGAATAGGTCCGGAGAGTGCGACCATGCGAGACAACACCTGCCTCCTTAGTAACATCAGCAGTGCCCTGTATATAGACAAGAAGAGGCGATCCATCGAAATAAGTTGCCAGGCGCCACTGAGTATATGGGTCCTGCTCGTCCTCATGCTTGTGATCATCAGCATCGTCATCTCCCCCTTGGTTATGAATTTTTTCAAGTATAGGTGGTGGAATGTTCACAGGACCTTGGAAACACAAGAAGGTTAGTTAGTAAAGGGAAACTAGCTAACCCGCATGCATGTGGATGAAACAATTATAATTACGGTGGAATACAAACATACCGAAAGCATCAGGATTCCATGCAAAAACAGTGCCACGAGTGGTGGCAGCAAACACAAGACCCTCGTATTGAATTGCATCACAGTACTCATCCGTGTACATAAATTGATTTTTGAGCAATATCCATCAAGGCGTGGAAGTAAGGACGGCAACAAGCTTGTCAAAGATAGCAACAACTTCATAGTCCATGTAATCCCAAGAGCGGTTGGGAACTCGACAAATTGCTATCTTCCGTAGACGACAGTCACCATGATCATATTTGAACTCACGTAGAATACCGGTGTACTCAACCTCTGGGCAGTCTGAGATTTTTGGAAGTGGAACCCAGTGATGAGTGTATACATTCAGAAGTTCCCACTCGCAGTTGTACCCAATATAACCAACCCAATCTCCATTTGCGCTTGCCCAAGACTTACCCTCAAGCGATGGCATCTTAACATCACACGTATCATTATCAAGTGGCATCAACTTGCACAAGACGAGGCCTCCGTCGTCCGCTCGCCAGTCAGCAGGGTCACGACGAAGAAGATAGGGGAGATCAAACCGCTCCTGGACCCTTGGGTTCCTTGTAATGATGTTATTAGTTGAGTTGAGAATGGTCCTGAACGAACCTGCCATGCTAGCCGAGGTCATGACGTTGCACCGATCAATGAGTTCCTCCACCGCGTCATCATTCGGATCGGGGCAAGAATGTGGCACCTCGGCTCAGAGCAACCGGTTTACCTTGTATTGCCAGCCCAGAGATCATGTCTTCTGGCAACACACAACATCTTGGTGCAGAATACAACCACTTTATTGATGCTAGCGGAATATGGTTCATATTACAACGAGTTGCGAGGCCAAGCGGCGCACACGGTGCGGCTGAACAATATGTACATTATTTAGTGAACATAAAGGGGCCTCGATCATGACAACTACGCGGTAGCGGAACGATGACGAAGTGGGACTCCATAGCATATGGACACCGATGTGGACATGATCTAGACTCGGACAACACTCCGTTCCAATGAGACTTTCCTGAAAGCTGTCATGACACGCCAGGTCAGTACATTGAATGTACTTGCAAGCTCACAACAAGCATAAACATAATGACAAACAATATCATGATAATTAACCAATTTAATCATTAATGCAAAATCATACTAGAAAAGCAGTGATCAAGATCTCGTGACTCAAGTCCCTCAGACTTGCTTACCGAACGGTGATCTCTCTCGGATCACAAACGGACCAACATCTTGGTCTTTAATTGGGTTACCCCGTAACCAAACGGTGATCTTTCTTGGATCCCAAACTGACCAACAAGTTCGTCTCCAGCATCAAACTGGTTCCTCAACCATCCTCTTTCCAACAGTGCAAAGTTATTATCTTAGTGTGCAAAATTATTTAAACATTGACCCATGGTATGACCTACTTTCGAGCATGTCGTAACCGTGGACTCGGCTATCGATAGATTTAATACACTCTGTAGTGGTAGCGCACTGTACCCACACCACGGAACCCATGGCCTCGCACTCCCATTTGGGTGGACCAAACGGCATTCCGATAGAACCCCTCCATTGCCATGACACTCTCCCGGCCACTCCGACTCACTCCCCACTGCGCTAAATCCTGGGTGGACCCGTGTCTACCAAAGACACCAACGGCCACCGTCGTGGCAAAACATAAACGGTCCCAAATGGGGACAAGGTACCATAACAATAACGGGCACACAAGGTTATGCCTGCTTACCAGGCTATGGTAATGCATGCCCATAACCTTCCCTCGTTGGAGGCACCGACCAGAGGCATGAAAACAGACCGCATAAAGGCCTTTCCACAAAGGCAAATGTGGTTGCACTAGGGAAAAACTCGATTCAGTAGCACCATGACTCGATCAACGATATGTTCAAGTTGAGTTATTATCAGGTTTAACTTAGAGTAAAAATAATCGGTGTCATGATATGCCATGCAAATGCAATCATATAACATGCGTCACTTATCATTTGAACAATAATGGATCAACTATATCAAGCACTAACCATACATATCAGAAACTCATAACACTTTTCTGCTTATGTTTATTCAGCAAACTAACCATGACAATAACTTAGCATAATTCTTTTCTCACTCCAGAAAATATTAACCAAACCAATTTTTTTCATAAACAAATTATTTCTTCATAATCAAATATACTTCTAATGACCTAAACTAACTTAGTTAGCTCTAACCTTTTGTAAACAAACATATCAACACAAACAAGCATTCAACAGAGTAAATGTATTTTTATTTTGGCGATTTAAATGCATGAACTAAATTATTTATTCAAGTTGAAAAATCACAAATATTGCAAATGGCACCATGAAAATGTTGCTGTGGCTTGCGTTAGTGCAGGTGAGGTTCACACTCCTCCTGGTGATCCTCAAGACAAGCTTCACCTTCTGAAAACAATTAAAAACATAAAAAGAAAACATCAAGAAACACTCGGAAATTCACTAAAAAATCTAGACTGCAGAGAAAATCTCATTTTTGGTGTGCTGCTAGATATTTTCATAAAGAACACAATGCAAAAAGAATCAATTCATTTGGACTTATGGTTAAAAATTTGTGGCGCTGCCGGAGTGGCTGACAGCGGGCCCCGCTAGTCAGGTGAGAGGGAGGGGGAGAAGGAAACAGAGCACGGGGAGGCTCCGCCGGAGCACACACCGGCGAGGAAGGCATCTCGGCCGGAGCTAGAGGGATAGATCGAGAGAGAAGACTGAGGCGCACCTGGTCGTACCCGTAGATTAGCTTGGGGTGGTCGGACGGCGTTGGAACGGACCTCTCCAGCAGCGGCAGAGAGCGGAGGTCGCTGGAGTTGGGGATGACGACAACTAGAGGATGCACCAGTGTCTCCAACCGGGTCGGACGACACCATTGAAGCATGGCGGAGGCTCTGGAAGAGTGGCCCGAGCCTGGGAGGGGTTGGAGTGGTGGAGACGAACCGAGGGGATCGCCGGCGAGCTCGAGATCGGGGACGGCGGCCCGAGGCCTGCCCGGCCGGGCTACGGCTTCCTACGGTCTTGTGGAGTGTGTGAGGTGGGTTTGTGATGCTCGAGAGGGCTGGGGAGGGCTGCATTTATAGGCGAGCAAGAGGAGGGGATCGGGCTCCGCCGGAGGACACCTGGACACGGCGCCCGGCGACGAACAGCGTTACTGAGTGAGAGGGAAGGCGACGCCGCTCACGCAGGCACTGTGGGTGGGCGGTGACAGGCACAGGATCGAGGGGTGGCGACGAACACAGTGCGCGGCGCACAGTTCTGTTGGCTGGACCGCGAGCTCCTGCATCGGTGAGCGCCAGGAGGGAGTTAAGGGAGTGGATACGGTGGTGGTGGCGAGGTTTGGCAAGGTGCGACAGCCTGGGAAGCGAGCACGCGACGCACAGAGCGCTCGGTGGCACCCAGCGTCGGCTAGCAGGCTGGCACCCTGCACACACGTGGTCACCGCGTGCACTTCGGCATAGAGCCACGGCTGGTCCCAATTTTATTTCTGGCATGTAGTCCTTAGTGTTTAGGGTTGTGCCAATGCTTTGAGTCGAGCTCAGGTGCTGTAAGTTGGAGTGTTACTTCCTGGTAAGTTTCTGGACAGTAACATCGAGAGTTAACTTTTGTCAAACTACTAAGAGTTGGGAGCTGAGCTTTGGAGGTTTGCAATTATCTAGGAAGGTAGTGATGCACAAGAAAATTCAGAAGCATTGGAGCAAGTAAAATGGTAGTTGCTGTAGAAACTACCATTTCTGTCCAGAACAGAAAATATTTTCTGTAGCCAAAATATTCCAAAAAGTGACACAATATTTTTGCTCAGAAAGGTGCCCTAGGGTCCAAAGAATATTTGGGAATTTTCTCAGATTTTTGCGGGCAAGAAAAAATGGGGTTGCTTTGGAGCACAAGTGGCTGGTTAGGGTTTTAGAGGAGAAAATGAATATTTTTCTTTTAAGAAAAATATTCATAATATTATTTTGAGGTTGACCAGAGAAGAAATGATGGCTAGAGAGAGAAATGAGTCACTTGGGTGTAAATGAAGGTGGTGCCCAAGTGTTTAAGTCCAACTGAAGTGATCCAAAACTCCAAGTTCAAACCAAAACCAAATAAAAATCAAAAAAGAAGAGAGGGCAAAAACCAGGCTGTCACAAAGAATAATGGGGTCGTTTCTGGCCTGTTCCCTCCATGGAGAAGACGATCGAACAATGGCAGAAGGAAGGGTGAAGGCAAATGGAGGAGGGAGGAAGAGCGTGCGACAGCAGTTCCAAATCAAGAGGGAAAGGCGAAGAGTCGGTGGACGGTTGCCACGGTACACGAAGAGGCGCCTCGGCCTACATAGACGTCCATTCGGAAATTGTACAAAAGGACTCGCCGTCGTCTCACTAAGATGTGGGAACGGGACCACATGTCAACAAAACATGGTGTGTAATTTCTCATGCAAAATGTGATCTGGCCGCGTTGGCCCGAGGTGCCGCAGTAGTTATCGACCTTTTATTTTTTTAATGGCGTGTCGTTCAGTTTTGAAGCACAAGTAACTGGTACTGTATGCATAGAAAATATAAACTACTCTACCACTACTCCACCTCTAGTACTAGTAGTATAAAAAGATATATAGGCTGGAGCATCAGCGCTTTCTTGCTAAGGGCTGCCCACTTGCTTCTCACACTATCACCCTCTCTCCAGATCTAAAAAGACGACCTCTCTCTCCCTCCTCACCGGTGGTCACAGATCCGCCGGGGAAGAAAAGGACGTGCAGCGCTGATGCACTCGTCGTCAGCGAGCGAGATCACGCACTGATGACATGGCCGTCCTCTCAGACGTAGCGCCGTGCGGGATGGACTCCTTCCCCAAGCTCGCTGCCATAGTGTGTGCGGAGGACAACGACCACGAGCGAAGCCACTTCCCGCCGACCCTTAGGTATGCAACCTCTTTTCGAACCATACCCTTGTTCTATTGCCCCATCTGCCATGTCGCTGCATGTGGATCTTTTTCCACTCCACCATCTTCCCAATTTGCTATCCTCTGCTCTGCTGGTCACGCAGACGAAAACCATAACTTGCACTATTAAAGGAAACCCTACTTCATGCAGACTAATCCATGTCTGGGTTGAATAAGGAAAGGAAGGGAGACTGTACTGTCCAAGAGACTAGGCATCGAACCCGCATCTAGGTTGAGAAGGGGAAAATCAGTAGCTAAAGAGAACAAAAATGGGACGCAATCCACATATGCCTTCTGGATATTTGTTGCTCTGGGCAACCATACCTCCATCACCACTCTATGCGTCTGTGGAGGTAGATCGTATTGGTGCGCCCACTGTCCGAATGGGCCTCCCATGCTCTTATTGCCACTTTTTTGCTATTAGCATAACGCCAGCGGTCAAGTCAAGCAATGCTACTGCTAAAGTGATGCCACATTTAACTAATGCCGCACTCAGTCTAATGCCACCGATAAATTCAAGCAATGTCATTTAATGTCACTGGATTATTTCAGGGTTAGCTGCTGATTGTGGATGTATTAAATATTTTTCAGCTAAGGCATTTTAATGCTATTGCACAGCCAGTATACCAACGATGAATCTTGCTACTACCTTCAGATTTTTGCACTGTTAATGCTTATAGATTACATACCACACTTTCATGAGATAAGTCAATTTTTTTGTACAGTGTCAAGAGGAAAGGTTAAGAGTGGGCACCTCCTCCTCCGGCTGTTCTTGATTCGTTCGATCAAGTTTTTATGTTTGATCAATTATCAAGAGTGGGATAGCAATTTTTAGGTCCCCTCGGGTTCGAAATGATATTTACCTTGAAGGTACATGGTTTGCAATCTTTTTATACTTTCCTTAGTTAATAATGTGAGTTACCTTCAGACTTTTGTATTTGGTTTAATGCTCTTGCACAGTGTCGTGGATTAGTCACGGCAGATGTCCTAGTGTGAGGAATTAGTCGTGGAGCCATCACGATGGGTTAGCTTAAAGGGGTTAAAGCGGGACAAAGGACACAAGGAGTTTATACTGGTTCGGCCCCTTGCGGTGAAGGTAAAGGCCTAATCCAGTTGATGTGGAATTGCTAGGGTTTCGATGACCAGGGAGCGAATCCGCTTGACCTGGCTCTCGAGGTGTTGTTTCTTGTCCTTGAACCGCCGCCGGGTCGTCCCTTTATATACACAGGTTGATGCCCGGCGGTTTACAGAATCCCGGCCAGCTCATAAACGTGTCCGGCTCGGTTTCTACCCTTTCCTATCTTACAACACAAGTTACATCATATGGCGGCTTATGTTTACGGGCCCTAATCCGCTTTTGGGCCCTGGGCCTTCGTGTTAGATCTCCTCCGTAAAGCGCCATACTCGTTGTCTTCATGGGCTTCAATATGAATAACTCATTATGGGTATAACCCGGCCCCTCCTGGGCGGTTTATACTCAATAGTTATATCCCCAACATTAGGCCCCAGATTGATTTGAACCTGTTCATGTCAATCTTCAATACTTAGGAAAATTCCTCCTTCAGCACCTTCGCGTAAACCTTGTAATCCGCCATGATGTCATCTTCCAAGATTATAGTAAACCGCCATGACGTCACATGTTTTTTAAAAAACCATATATACCTCACCTTTATTAATGAGCCTCCGAAAATCGAGGCGACAGCTCTGTCATATATCCATTTTTTGGGCTCCTCGATTCTCGTGCCTGTCGCTTATCCCTTCGCCTTATAAATAGGGCCGAGGGTCCCTTTCATTTTACCCTCCGTGCCTCTTCACTTCGTCTCCTTCCTTGCGTCGACCTAGCGCTCGAGCTCAGCCGCCGCTGCCAAGTTTTGTCTTCGACCTCAACTCCGGCCGCTGCATCACCCTGAGCTTACCAGAGAATCACGGCGCCTCTCCGCTGCCCCCGTGACACCAGTAAGTCCTCTTTCCTTCCACCCTAGATCTGTCATTAGGGTTTCTGTACCCATCGGTGTTCATCAGTGTTCGTCGGTGTTCGTCATTGTTCGTCTCTGCGCAATAGTTCTTGATTTAAACTTTGATGTTTATCCTGTATAGAGATAGCCATGATCCTTCCTTTCCATTAATGCATCTCATTTAAGTACAAAATCCCATTTGGATCCTTCAACTATTCAAGTGCCAGAACATTTAAGCCTGAATATTTTCCATTTTCTGACACACGGTAGATCTAGATTTGTAATGCCAATTTGTGAAACCTGTTTTTCCATCACTTAGTTATCTCAGATCTGTACCTTCCATACTAATGTAGGCAGTTTAACTTTTAGAAAATGATAATCCGCCAGGTACCATTAGCCCTCTCTTAAACCGTCAATTCGTCATTTTGTAATCCTGCCAATGTCAGAATCCGGTTTAACATGTATATATGCCTCAACGTCTTCTCCCTCTGGCCTTGCGACGCATTATACTTGTCAGTCATGAATCTTAAACCAGCATTGATCTTTTTTTCAGCTTTTCATTGAAATGGCCAAACAATTCTAGGCTTGCAACTGGGTCCCCTCCCGGGTTCTGAAGAGCAACTAAACGTATGTGTCGCAACCGGCGCTTTAGCAAAAAAGGAAGTTATCCACTGGAGAGCCCCTGGTCCAGAAAATCCTCCTGAGCCCAAGGATGGAGAATTAATCATGTTCGTTGATCATCTGGGTCGAGGTTTTAGCCCTCCCAGATTTTTCCGTGATGTGCTTGCCAGCTTTCAACTCCACCCTCAAGATATTGGGCCTAACTCCGTGTCCAATATTTGTAATTTTCAAGTGTTTTGCAAGGCTTATCTGCAGGAAGAACCCACTGTTGAGATGTTCAGAGACTTTTTCTATTTGAACCGCCGTACTGAGTTTACAGATGGGCCCAGTACTAAACTTGGCGGGGTTTCAATCCAGAAGAGGAAAGATGTCAGTTTCCCTCACGCTAAGCATCATTGTCACCCCAAGGACTAGAATCAGACTTGGTTTTACTGCTGAGATACGTCTCCAACTGATGAGAATCATCTGTCGGGTTATCATCCTCACCGGCTTACCAATACACATCCATTTCCCCAACGACTTAGCGCCAAGGAACGAGCCAAGTATGCACCACAGCTTTCAAAGCTTCGGGCCTTCGTTGCGAACGGTTTAACAGGCATTGATTTTGTTCGTTGCTGGATCTCCTGGAGTATTCTGCCTTTAAGCCGACGCCCCAGTTTAATGTGCGAGTACACAGAGGACTTGAAAGATCCTCAACGGCATATTGACATTCAGCTAACAGAAGCTGAAATTACTAAAGCTGTCAAGAAGATACTGGATGAACCGGTGGCTGTCTGCAGCAAAATAGGGCTGAGTCCCTTCTGCGCTTCCAACAAACCACCAGCTGTAAGAATCATATAACTCTTGCTTTAATCCGATCCTTTTAAATATTCCCTCAAAAAAATTCAATCTTTGACAGGGTGATGATCCGTTCTGGAAGAAGAAACCACAGGACAAACCGGCCAAGACGCCTCGCCCCAAGACTAAGGTTACCAAAAAACCTGCCAAGAAGAAAACCGCTGAGTCCTCCGAGTTAAACGTTGATGATGATCTAGATAACCCAGAATCAGAGGTAGAACTTGATTCTCTTGGCTCCTTTTTCATACACCTCATTGACAATGACTATTATCAGGATGACGCTGATGATGTAGAGGTAATTACTCTTTCCTCCGGTTCAGATCCTCTGCCAACACAGAAAACCCGTCAAGCAAACTGGAAAGTAAGATTTTCTCACCCCCTAGCTCACTTGGACCCAAACTTTCTTTTGAAGAAGCAGCAACATGAAGCTCGCCGCACAACCCGACACAGCGGCCATGTAGTTACTTCAGCCGGTTTACCAAACACTCCAGTCCGGAATCGTCGATCAGAGGTCTCATATATTTCTGATACTTCTTATCCCAAGGCGGGTTATTTCTGACAACCTCTTAATCCGTCTGATTCAAACTATCAGGGAACACCTCATTCATCATCTGGCGAGTCAACGGCTACATAACTCCCTCCCCTCAAGACTATTCTTGGGTGAGCATATTAAACTTAAGCCTTTATGCCTTATACTTGTTTATTGTACTAACCTTTATGTTTGTTCCTTTCAGTGCCAAGGGCAGACCCAGCAAAAAGGCAAAACTGAATAAACCGACTGATGATAACCCGGCCACTGAACCGGAGAAGACCCCAGAACCACTGGACTCAAATGCTGATGCTATCTTGGATGATCCGGTACCTCAAGATCAGGAAACTTTTATTGAGCAGGTGGAGACAGATCCGACGAGTCAGGGTGCTGATCCGCCAAGCCCAGCTAAAACGGCTGATAAACCGCCAAGTCCATCCAAAGCTGCCGATGATAAAACGGATGATGTTATGGTTACTGGCTTTGGCTATACACCTCCAAGCAACCCCATTGCTTTATCCAAACACAGTGCCAAGGAGGAAATCTCTGTCGCTGACAAGGGCAAATGGAAAGCAGACCTGGAAACCTATGCCCACCTCAGCGCCCAGGATATCCATTCTGATTTTTTAAACCGTCTGTACACAAGCCGTGACTATGAAGCCGGTTTATTGAACACGATGAAGGAGCGATATGAGGTAAATACCGTTAACTCTGCATAATTTAATCGTCCTTCATATCTAGTTTATAAGATAAACACCAGTAGCCCCCAAGGGCCGGTTTATAATATCAATATGAATCGGGACTTGTAGCATAACAACACTTCAATTTTGCCTGTGTAGCCCCCAAGGGCCGGTTTATCCCTTTAGGATGAACCGGTATCTTCTTGTCATGAAACTCAAAAATTCTTGTTGAACTCCTTTATAATTGGATTCATGAAAGAAGAAATCCATAACCTTGACTTGAACCAATATGCATTAGCCCCCAAGTGCCAAGTGTATAACTTGTTATGCGCTTGGGACTTCAAATGTATGCTGTCAACTCATTAAGTGTCTCCTGCAGGCTGATCTGAGCAAAAAGGAATCACGAATCGCCGACCTTCAAGAGAATATCAAGTCCTAGCAAGCAGAAACTTCCAAGGCTAAGGAAGAGCTGACCAGCGCTTTAACAGCCATGGAACAATTGAAGGAGAGCTTTAAAAGCGAACGGGCAGGATGGGATGCTGAGAAAGCAACTCTGCTGAAGTGGGCGGAGGACGCTGAAATAGCCCTTACTCCGGTAGCAGAAGAACTGACTGGCTTGAAGCGGCAAATCAATGCTACGACCACTGCTGTCTTCGGTAAATATCCTCTTCATAAGCTTTAAATAAGCAATATCCATGAAACTGCCGGTTTACCAATATTTTGAACATTGCAGGTAGACGCGTTACTCATCTTGGCTCAGACATGCGCACAAAACTGAAAGCTGCTTATACTGTGACACCCAAGTTTTTATTTGGATTTTTCAAATGATTTTATTTGACTTGAGGGGAGTGATTTAAATTTTTCTTCAAGAGAACTCTCACTCTCAAATATTTTTCTCTTTATGGCACAAGTTTATTTGGACCCACCCAAGATCTATCTTTGGTCTTGGAGGTTCTTGCTTTTCATTTGGACTCAAGACAAAATGTTTTTCATTTGGGGAAAATAACTTTTGAAAATCTTTTTGGAAATGCACTATGTCTTTTGGAAAACTCCTTTGCCACTTTCAACTTTTCTCTCTTACCTTGGCCTTAGTGCAAATGCTCTCTCCTAACTCCTCCCTCACCTTTGGATCATGAATTGCATCAAATCCAGCAAGTTGAACCTCCCCATGTGATTTTTCCATTTAAATTGTATTAAAATAAATCTCTGCCTTCTTTTCTAGCACTTGGAGATTTACAAAGGAACTCCACTTTCTGTCTTGATTTTTGCCACCAAACCTTTTTCCCCTCCTAGTCCTTTGAGCCCTCAACCTAGAACCATGAAGATCCACTGGTCTTCAGTTCAAAATTTTCAAACTACATCAGCTGCAAGTTTGGACCAGATTTGTCAAATTTGGTGAAATTCATTCAAAACCTTCTCCAAAAATTCCAAGTAAAATCAGGCAGCCTCTGGGTGCATTGAGTGGTCACCTCACCAAGTTACAGCTCCAGAAAAACTTATCTCATTGCAAAATCTTTCTGTCAAACACCTGCAATGCACTGTCTATGTCAAGTTCAGAAAGTTCAGAGAACACTGCAGTGGCCTACTGTCATTTTCTTCAGAGGAGGACGTCGATCTCGCCAGTGCCACCGCGTCGCTTTGCTCCTCGTCCCCGCCCCCTTGTTCCTGCACCGCACGAACACCTGGCGCCTTGCGGGCGTCGGCGACGAGCAGCAGAAGGTGCGCCGCCCCATGACCGACGCCGGCGGCGGCTTTGCGGACGCCAGCAGGAGACACGGCGCCGACGACGCCACCCAGCGCCGCCCAAACCACCGGAGCCCGCCGCGTGGCCTTCCACTCCCCCGAATGCGCTGCCACTCTCGTCGTGAACCGCAGGGCGCGGAGCGCGCTCTCTGCCGCCGTTGAGCACGTGCGGTCACCTCACCGTGGACCGACGCCATTACGCCAAGACCGACCCCGTTTAGCTGTGAAACAACTCCAGTAACCTCCACTGTTGCTGCCTGGCCGCTCAAACCACCTGCCAATCCACTGCTCCGCCGTAATCGCTCGCCGGAGATTCTCCGTTCACGGCCACGCCGTCGATCTGCCTATAAATAGAGGCCCCGAGCTTCAACTCGAGCACCCACCATCCCTACACTCCCCCTAGAGCACGCCTAGCCACTCGAGGAACCCCGAGGAGGTCTCCTTCCTCGACTCCGGCCGCCGCGACCCGCCACGGGATCCAGCGCGATTCGCCCCCGTGTGTGCTCCTCCGCCTCCATTCTCTTGCCAGTAGCTTCACCTTGCATCCCTCGTTCTGACCCGCGCCTCAATTTGTAGCTTGCAGCCCTCCACCGGAGTTCCCCATCCTCACCCGAGCCGCCGTCCGCCGGAGATAGTGTCGCCGTCGACGTGGTGCTCCCCGTTGGACGAGTCCACCACCCACCGACGTGGAAGAAGACGCTGAAGCTCTTGGTACCCTCCGTTTCTCCTAACTCGCCGTGGTTCGACGCCGGGGTCCACCGCAGTCTTCGGGCGCCGGCGAGCTTTTTAAACCTAACAGGTGGACCCCGCCTGTCAGCCTCTATTCTATTCTCCTTCGAACCGTTTTCTGTTGGCGCCTTCGGGCAAATACGTTTTATCCTTTGCGCTTGCGCATTCCCAACCGAAGCGTTTTCTGTTTTCTCAGTTAAAACCCTGGAACTTTTCTGTTTCATTACAGATAAGTCCCTGGACAGAAACCTTTATAACTTTTTAATAAAAAGGTATTTTTGAGTGATTCGTTTTCTGACAATCTTCAAATTTTGTCTAGTGTTTTATGGGATTTATTTGAAAAATATTTGGAAAAGTTTCTGTGCATGTGTTGGTTTTCACGTTAGTACCCGTTTCGTGATTGCCGTAGGTTCCGGGAGAGGTGACGGAGCCGCAAACTTCGCCGAGCTAGACTCCGACTTCTCCGAACCAGGCAAGCATGTTTTGAACATTTGATATGACAGGTGTTTTGCATGTTTGCGTGAAAGTTTGTGCGTGGCATATGAGTGTCGGTAAATACCTAGTTGCTGGTAAGGCAACTACCCGGTTGTTCCAAAGTCGTGATGATCTCTGATGAGAGATGGCCTAATCATGTGGTGACATGAAGGGCAGCAAGGTGGTACTGTTGTAGCATACCAGCCTTGCGTCATCCGACTTTCTCCGACGTTAACGAGGTTGGAGCCACGTTATCGTTCTTTTTCCGCATGTTCCAAAGTTGCGATGATCTCTGATGAGAGATGGCCTAATCATGTGGTGACATGAAGGGCAGCAAGGTGGTACTGTTGTAGCATACCAGCCTTGCGTCATCCGACTTTTCCAACGTTAACATGGTTGGAGCCGTGTTACCGTTCTTTCCCCCTTCCGTGCTACCACATGTCTCATTGCCAGGATGTGGTTTAGTAAGTTGGTAACCTCTTTCCGTGTACACACCAAACAGAGAGGCCGGGATGATGGTACCTTGGCCCAGGATTAAAGCCAGTCATCCGGTCAGGGGGCATGGGTGTTTCCGGTTGGGACCGAGAGTGGGGGCACCCCCTTAAAGCGCGCGTATAGAAATTTGATCCCATGCTACGCGAGGTTGTAGCCTCCCCATCTCAAGGTTTTTCTTGAATGTTGCCGAGGGTGATCCCTGGCTTCGGATGGTTGAATTGGGTGTGTACTGGTTAGACGTGTTTCTTCCAAAACACCGTAGACGGAACTAGTCCCCGTGACTACTGAAATCCGTTGGCTGTGGTTAAGTACAAACTCTGCAGAGTCAATTCTTTCCAAATCATCGTATCCATGATCAAGTAGTGTAAACCTTATATCCATATCTATCCGTGTGAAAAACTTGCCCCCGGTGAACAAGCTCAAGTGGTAAATCCAGTTTTATTGTTATTCCTGTGGATGGACTAACTCTATATTTGTCGCATGCTTGTGATAATTTATGTTCCCGAACGATTGTATTATTGAACTGTGATATAAGCCCTTTATGTGACGTCGCGCAGACGTCCGACTGTGGCGTGTACTTGTTTCTTACTTTAAGTATAAGCCCTTTATGTGATGTCGCACAGACGTCCGACTGTGGCATGCACTGTCTTTATTTTCTGTTGCAAGCCCTTTATGTGGTGTCGCCTCGACGCCCGACTGTGGCATTATTATTCCGCATTTTCCGCTCGAGGAGTCTTTCAGACACTCATTTGGCACCCGCATTATTATTCCGCATTTTCTGCTCGAGGAGTCTTTCAGACACTCGTTTGGCACCTGTATTATTATTCCGCATTTTCCGCTCGAGGAGTCTTTCAGACACTCGTTTGGCACCAGTATTACAATTCTACAGTTTCCGCTCGAGGCATCATTCAGACCCTCGCTTGGCACCCAGTATTTATTATCTCTATGTCTGATCGCACTGGTTAACTTGTTCATGTACTTCATGTCTACATTTGTTATACCTTATGTCCGAACTGTCTTGCGAGTACTTTCATAGTACTCACCTGGCTTGTTGATTTGGCCAGATGTTGACGAAGGCGATCTCTTGGATGAAGAGTTTGATAGCGCGTCCGACGCCTAGAGGAGTCCCAGTCAGTCCCGCGCGATCCCGGATTTTGGTCACTTGTTTTGTATACGCTTCCGCCACCCGCAATAAGTCTTCTCAAGCCTCACTCCGACGCTCGATGAGTTGTAGTCTTCTGGAATCATATCACTCGCTTCGCGGTGATATTTCCACCACCGTTATTATCGTGAGTTAGTAGTTTGCCACCCTATCCGCCATCTTGTTTTAGCGGCGTGCATGTAATAAATTGTGGGCAGACTCTGCTCAACCTTGTATTATATTTAGTACTCCTGGTATTTTTCTTCTGTGACCAAGATATTGTCTACCAGTGAGAAGGAATTCTTCCTCGCTGGTCCGTAAAAGGGATTGGTCTCTCAATAATTATTTTATTGAAAAACCGGTCGTGACAAGCTTGGTATCAGAGCCAGGCTGACTGTAGGAAGCCACTAGGTGCGATCGCTAATCGGTTATTAGCGTCTTTTGTGCTTTTTCAGCATTTTGCAATTGTAGCTATTTTCTGTTGGTCATCATAAATTTATGACATGACTACTCAGAATTTTTGCCTACTTTTGTAGATGGCTAGCAGCAGCTGTGAGAATCAAGTGTTCACCAACGTGCCCGAGGGGTTTTTCAAGCTCCTCGTCTCCATCACCAAGCTCGCGATCGGGCCAGCAGCTCGCCCGGAGTTCACACTCTATCAGCACAAGCTCAGTGACGACGTGTCTATGCACCAAGCCGTGGTGCAGTTCAAGGGAGGACGATCTGCTGCTCGCCACTTCCGTTTTGTGGGAAGGGCCATGCCTACGGAGAGGCATGCCATGCAGATGGCTGCCCGCGAGGCGATAGCTCGCCTTCGGGACATCCTTCCTACGATGAAGACTCGTCGCTACCGCTACCTCCCATGCCACGTGCCCTACACCAGCCACTATGCGTTCGCCTGCCATCGGGGAGAAAGAGATGAAGCCATCGAGATGGTTGTGGAGTATCTCAGGGCTCTAGAGGAGTCTTTCGACAACCTCGTAGATGATCTTGTGGCTGCCCGCATGGACTTAGTCCGGGGCGGTCCTGCCAGCAGGAAGGAGCTTCTCCACACGGCGCCGCCTCTGACATTCGTCTCGTCTTCAGCCTCGTATGCACCGGCCGTTTTGGCCACTGCTCGCCGTCTGCCTACCACTGAGGAGTTCGACTGAGTCATCGCTCCTACTCCAGTCAGAGCCGCACCGCCTGCCGCACGCGCTCTACCACCAGTCGCCCCCGCACCATCACCGCAGCGCAGCGTCACGCGCCAGGAGCCAGCTAGAGAGGAGGTGGAGGTTGACTCTCCTGGACCGCTGAGCCTTGCCATCGGCAAGGGGAAGGAGATCTTCACCATCTCCGACTGAGAGCACTGAGTAGCCGCGTGTTATGTCTGCCTGTATGATGTGCTGTTTTATCTGTACGCTAGTTTGTATTGGTGTGTTTGCTGCCTTCCGGAGTAGTACGCTAGTTTTAATAACATGTCAGGATGTGTACGCGCATCCTGAGCGCTGTATCACGTGTTTGCTTTTCGCATGTAAGTTTTATGTTGAGCACTTCTTCTCCATGAAAAATCATTTGTGTTTCTTTGAAAACCTTGAAGCCTTTTGAATTATTGCCTTTGCGAGATTTTCTTGTGCTACACAATTTTTTCTCATGGGTTTTGCAAGTAATACCCCAGACTGGAAAAATGTCTCGCCCGTGGACTCGCTCCATGCCCAATCAGCCAGAAGAGGTTTACGGGACACAAACCAGCAACAATTTCACTCAGGGTCAGTCCAGCCAACAGGACAGCGAAGCAGCACTGTCTCAAGTATGCCGTCTCTTCGAGCAAAGCCAGCAACAGCACCAAGAGATGATGAACCATGTCATCAATATGGGAAACCACCGTGAACCCTATCAACCACATTCCAAGTTATCCGAGTTATAGAAGACTCGCCCCTCAACTTTTGCTCACACCGATAGGCCGCTGGAAGCCGATGATTGGCTTCGTGAGATTGAAAGGAAACTGATTATTGCTTAGTGCTCAGATCATGAGAAGGTGCTTTATGCACCACACTATCTTACTGGAGCAGCCGCAGCATGGTGGGAAAACTTCCTACACATGCATCCCAGGGAACACAACATCACCTGGGAAGAGTTCAAGGAAGGCTTCCGTGGGGCACACATCCCCAGGAGCATCCTAAAGATCAAGAAGAGAGAGTTTGATGACCTGAAGCAAAGAGGCATGTCAGTGACAGAGTACAATGGTCAGTTCACCCAGTTGTCTTGTTATGCCTACGACGAGCACATGACAGAAAACAAGAAGATGGAAAAATTCCTGGACGGCCTGGCACCAGCACTGAGATGCCAACTGATTGTGCACACCTTTCCGGATTTTAAGACGCTGGTGGACAAGGCCATCACCTTGGAGAATGAGCGCTGTAGTCTCGAAGATATCCGCAAGCGGAAGAGGGACAAGACGACCCTTGCCCGCAGCAACCGAGGCAAGACTGAGGTCCCAAGGACAGACGCAAGGAGATCCACAACTACCGAGCCAAGGCCCGTCGGGCAGTTTCATGCCAGGGACAAGGAGTTCACATACCGTCCAGGGGTCACCTGCTATGCTTGTGGTCAGCAAGGGCATTATGCTAAACTGTGCCCGAAGCCAAGAGACTCGGCACCCAAGCCGAACAATGGTGGAAACAATCCCGCCCCCAAGCACAACAACTTCAACCCCAGCAACAACCACAGGAAGGGTCACCTGAACCATGTGACCAGGGAAGAAGCGCAGAATGCCCCAGACATCGTGCTCGGTACGTTCCCTGTCAACACAGTACCTGCCATGGTTTTGTTTGATTCTGGAGCTTCCCATTCGTTCGTTTCGAAGAGTTTTGTTTCGCAACATGGTTTTCCGATACTTCCCTTGGAAAAATCTATGATCATCAAGTCCCCCGCAAATAAGCAAATCGCTCAGGGTTACTGCCAAGGAGTGGTCATTGAGTTCGAAAGGCTACAATTCCACGCGAATCTCATCGTGTTGGAAAGTAAAGGACTGGATGTCATTTTAGGGATGGACTGGTTGACCACCAACAAAGGATTCATTGACTGCTTCAATCGGACAGTGATTCTCACTCACCATCACGGCAAGACTATAAGAGTTTCCGCTCAAGAAAGGCCACGATCACAGAAACCAAAACTGAACAAAATGGACATTGCAGAACTGAGAAAAGTTCCAGTGGTATGCGAGTTTCCTGATGTGTTCCCTGAAGAACTACCAGGCAAGCCACCAGACCGAGAGATCGAATTCAGCATTGAACTAGCACCTGGCACCGCTCCCATCTATAAGAAGCCGTATAGAATGGCACCCTCAGAATTGGTGGAGTTGAAGAAGCAGATAAAGGAATTATTGGACAAAGGGTTTATACGAGTCAGCCCCTCACCTTGGGGTTCTCCTGTGTTGTTCGCCAAGAAGAAAGATGGGACACTGAGGCTGTGTATAGACTATCGAGCCCTCAATATGGTCACCATCAAAAACAAATATCCGATGCCATGGATAAATGATTTTTTTGACCAACTCGCACAAGCTAAGGTATTTTCAAAGATTGATTTGAGATCGGGATACCATCAACTGAAGGTACGGACAGAGGATATCCCCAAGACAGCATTCACTTCCAGATATGGGTTATACGAGTTCACAGTGATGCCTTTTGGACTAACGAACGCCCCCGCATATTTCGTCCACCTCATGAACAAAGTGTTCATGAAATTCATGGACAAATTTGTGGTGGTATTCATTGACGACATTCTGGTTTACTCGAGGACACCAGAAGAGCATGCTGAGCACCTCAGAATTGTTTTGGGAGAATTGAGGAAGCATCAGTTGTACGCCAAGTTTAGCAAATGCGAATTTTGGCTAAGTCAAGTTGGTTTCTTAGGCCATATACTGAACCAAGAAGGCGTGGCCGTAGACCCAGAAAAGGTCAAGGCCATACTGGACTGGAAGCCGCCCGCCAACGTCACAGATGTGCGGAGTTTCCTAGGAATGGCCGGATATTACAGAAGATTTATTGAAGGTTTCTCCACTGTGGCAAAACCTATAACACAGTTACTCAAGAAGGACAAGAAATTCGTATGGACGGAAGCATGTGAGCAAAGCTTCCAAGAACTCAAGAAGAAGCTGACAACCGCACCAGTCTTAACTGTGCCAGACATACACAAGAGCTTTGAAGTGTATTGTGACGCGTCCCGAAAAGGTCTCGGATGCGTGCTAATGCAGGATGGCAAAGTTGTCGCATATGCCTCCAGGCAGCTGCGAAAACAAGAGGAAAATTACCCAACACATGACTTGGAGCTAGCAGCAGTCATACATGCACTCAAGGAGTGGAGGCACTTTCTGTTGGGAAATCGCTGTGAAATATATACGGACCATAAGAGCCTCAAATATATTTTCACACAGCCAGAGCTGAATTTACGCCAACGACGCTAGTTGGAACTGGTCAAGGACTATGACGTCGGTATTCACTACCATCCAGGGAAAGCAAATGTAGTGGCCGATGCCCTTAGTCGAAACCCCAGCCCGGACAGTGACGGTCGGCAAAATTTGCGGCCTGAGTTTCAGCGAGAGTTCGCTAGGCTCAACATGATGTTAGTCTCCGAGGGCACCGTATCGAACCTGGAGATACAACCCACCCTGGTGGAACAAATCAAGATGGCTCAACGGGGACATCCCAGCATTAAAGGCATAAAGAAGAAAATGAATCTTGGTAAGACTTCAGAGTTCGTCACAGACGGTGAAGGAACATTGTGGTACCGAAACAGACTTTGCGTACCTAACATTGAGGAACTCAAGCAACAGATCTTGACGGAAAGCCACACCGCTCCATACTCGATCCATCCTGGAGGAACCAAAACGTACAAGGACATCTAGGAAAGATTTTGGTGGCACGGTATGAAAAGAGATATAGCCACATTTATTGCTTGTTGCGATTCATGTCAGCGCATCAAGGCCGAGCATCAAAAGCCAGCAGGGCTACTCCAACCAAACAGAATACCGGAGTGGAAGTGGGATGAAATAGGAATGGATTTCATCGTTGGACTACCCCGATCACAACGTGGGAATGACGCCATTTGGGTCATCACAGACCGACTAACCAAGGTTGCTCATTTCATTCCCGTGAAGACTACCTACTCCACACAAAGACTGGAAAAACTTTATCTATCTCGTATAGTTTGCTTGCATGGAGTCCCAAAGACTATAATATCAGACCGAGGCACCCAATTTGTCTCCAAATTTTGGGATCACCTACAACAAGCTCTGGGCACGCAGCTAGCTTTCAGTACAGCATACCACCCTCAGACTGATGGACAAACGGAACGTGTGAACCAAATCCTAGAGGATATGCTAAGAGCCTGTGTGCTCACCTATGGATCCAGTTGGGAAGAGAGTTTGCCGTATGCCGAATTTGCTTACAACAACAGTTACCAAGCCAGCTTGCAAATGGCACCCTTTGAAGCATTGTACGGACGGAGGTGTCGTACCCCACTGAATTGGTCAGAAACAGGTGACAGCTGTATCTTCGGCCCAGACATGCTTAAAGAGGCCGAGGAGAAAGTTAAGCAGATCAGGGACAGACTCAAGACAGCACAGAGCCGACAAAAGAGCTACTATGATCAGAAGCATCGTGAGGTCAGCTTTGAACCCGGTGATTCCGTATACCTCCGAGTATCTCCTATGAGGGGCTGCAACGGTTCAAAATAAAGGGGAAGCTAGCCCCAAGATTCATTGGACCATTTGGTGTGAAGGCACGAAGAGGCACGGTAGCCTACCAACTAGACCTACCCAAGGAGCTGTCAGACGTCCATGACGTATTCCACGTCTCGCAGTTGAGGAAATGCGTGAGTAACCCGGAGAAACATGTACATCATGAGAACATTGATATGCAACCAGATCTCACCTACAGAGAAAGGCCAGTAAAGATTTTAGAAGAGTCTGAACGGAGGACCCGTCAGAAAACGACAAAGTTTTTCAGGGTTCAGTGGAGCAACCACACTGAGGATGAAGCTACATGGGAAAAGGAAGATTTCCTTCGAGCAGAGTATCCATATCTATTTGAGGATCAGCAGAAATCTCGAGGACGAGATTTTTCCTAAGGGGGTAGGTGTTGTGACACCCAAGTTTTTATTTGGATTTTTCAAATGATTTTATTTGACTTGAGGGGAGTGATTTAAATTTTTCTTCAAGAGAACTCTCACTCTCAAATATTTTTCTCTTTATGGCACAAGTTTATTTGGACCCACCCAAGATCTATCTTTGGTCTTGGAGGTTCTTGCTTTTCATTTGGACTCAAGACAAAATGTTTTTCATTTGGGGAAAATAACTTTTGAAAATCTTTTTGGAAATGCACTATGGCTTTTGGAAAACTCCTTTGCCACTTTCAACTTTTCTCTCTTACCTTGGCCTTAGTGCAAATGCTCTCTCCTAACTCCTCCCTCACCTTTGGATCATGAATTGCATCAAATCCAGCAAGTTGAACCTCCCCATGTGATTTTTCCATTTAAATTTTATTCAAATAAATTTCTGCCTTCTTTTCTAGCACTTGGAGATTTACAAAGGAACTCCACTTTCTGTCTTGATTTTTTCCCCCAAACCTTTTTCCCCTCCTAGTCCTTTGAGCCCTCAACCTAGAACCATGAAGATCCACTGGTCTTCAGTTCAAAATTTTCAAACTACATCTGCTGCAAGTTTGGACCAGATTTGTCAAATTTGGTGAAATTCATTCAAAACCTTCTCCAAAAATTCCAAGTAAAATCAGGCAGCCTCTGGGTGCATTGAGTGGTCACCTCACCAAGTTACAGCTCCAGAAAAACTTATCTCATTGCAAAATCTTTCTGTCGAACACCTGCAATGCACTGTTTATGTCAAGTTCAGAAAGTTCAGAGAACACTGCAGTGGCCTACTGTCGTTTTCTTCAGAGGAGGACGTCGATCTCGCCAGTGCCACCGCGTCGCCTTGCTCCTCGTCCCCGCCCCCTTGTTCCTGCACCGCATGAACGCCTGGCGCCTTGCGGGCGTCGGCGACGAGCAGCAGAAGGTGCGCCGCCCCGTGACCGACGCCGGCGGCGGCTTTGCGGACGCCAGCGGGAGACACGGCGCCGACGACGCCACCCAGCGCCGCCCAAACCACCGGAGCCCGCCGCGTGGCCTTCCACTCCCCCGAATGCGCTGCCGCTCTCGTCGTGAACCGCAGGGCGCGGAGCGCGCTCTCTGCCGCCGTTGAGCCCGTGCGGTCACCTCACCGTGGACCGACGCCATTACGCCAAGACCGACCCCGTTTAGCTGTGAAACAACTCCAGTAACCTCCACTGTTGCTGCCTGGCCGCTCAAACCACCTGCCAATCCACTGCTCCGCCGTAATCGCTCGCCGGAGATTCTCCGTTCATGGCCACCCCGTCGATCTGCCTATAAATAGAGGCCCCGAGCTTCAACTCGAGCACCCACCATCCCTACACTCCCCCTAGAGCACGCCTAGCCACTGGAGGAACCCCGAGGAGGTCTCCTTCCTCGACTCCGGCCGCCGCGACCCGCCACGGGATCCAGCCTGATTCGCCCCCGTGTGTGCTCCTCCGCCTCCATTCTCTTGCCAGTAGCTTCACCTTGCATCCCTCGTTCTGACCCGCGCCTCAATTTGTAGCTTCCAGCCCTCCACCGGAGTTCCCCATCCTCACCCGAGCCGCCGTCCGCCGGAGATAGTGTCGCCGTCGACGTGGTGCTCCCCGTTGGACTAGTCCACCACCCACCGACGCGGAAGAAGACGCTGAAGCTCTTGGTACCCTCCGTTTCTCCTAACTCGCCGTGGTTCGACGCCGGGGTCCACCGCAGTCTTCGGGCGCCGGCGAGCTTTTTAAACCTGACAGGTGGACCCCGCCTGTCAGCCTCTACTCTATTCTCCTTCGAACCATTTTCTGTTGGCGCCTTCGGGCAAATACGTTTTCTCCTTTGCGCTTGCGCATTCCCAACCGAAGCGTTTTCTGTTTTCTCAGTTAAAACCCTGGAACTTTTCTGTTTCATTACAGATAAGTCCCTGGACAGAAACCTTTATAACTTTTTAATAAAAAGGTATTTTTGAGTGATTCTTTTTCTGACAATCTTCAAATTTTGTCTAGTTTTTTATGGGATTTATTTGAAAAATATTTGGAAAATTTTATGTGCATGTGTTGGTTTTCACGTTAGTACCCGTTTCGTGATTGCCGTAGGTTCCGGGAGAGGTGACGGAGCCGCGAACTTCGCCGAGCTAGACTCCGACTTCTCCGAACCAGGCAAGCATGTTTTGAACATTTGATATGACAGGTGTTTTGCATGTTTGCGTGAAAGTTTGTGCGTGGCATATGAGTGTCGGTAAATACCTAGTTGCTGGTAAGGCAACTACCCGGTTGTTCCAAAGTCGTGATGATCTCTGATGAGAGATGGCCTAATCATGTGGTGACATGAAGGGCAGCAAGGTGGTACTGTTGTAGCATACCAGCCTTGCGTCATCCGACTTTCTCCGACGTTAACGAGGTTGGAGCCACGTTATCGTTCTTTTTCCGCATGTTCCAAAGTTGCGATGATCTCTGATGAGAGATGGCCTAATCATGTGGTGACATGAAGGGCAGCAAGGTGGTACTGTTGTAGCATACCAGCCTTGCGTCATCCAACTTTTCCGACGTTAACATGGTTGGAGCCGTGTTACCGTTCTTTCCCCCTTCCGTGCTACCACATGTCTCATTGCCAGGATGCGGTTTAGTAAGTTGGTAACCTCTTTCCGTGTACACATCAAACAGAGAGGCCGGGATGATGGTACCTTGTCCCAGGATTAAAGCCAGTCATCCGGTCAGGGGGCATGGGTGTTTCCAGTTGGGACCGAGAGGGGGGGCACCCCCTTAAAGCGCGCGTATAGAAATTTGATCCCATGCTACGCGAGGTTGTAGCCTCCCCGTCTCAAGGTTTTTCTTGAATGTTGCCGAGGGTGATCCCTGGCTTCGGATGGTTGAATTGGGTGTGTACTGGTTAGACATGTTTCTTCCAAAAGACCGTAGACGGAACTAGTCCCCGTGACTACTGAAATCCGTTGGCTGTGGTTAAGTACAAACTCTGCAGAGTCAATTCTTTCCAAATCATCGTATCCATGATCAAGTAGTGTAAACCTTATATCCATATCTATCCGTGTGAAAAACCTGCCCCCGGTGAACAAGCTCAAGTGGTAAATCCAGTTTTATTGTTATTCCTGTGGATGGACTAACTCTATATTTGTCGCATGCTTGTGATAATTTATGTTCCCGAACGATTGTATTATTGAACTGTGATATAAGCCCTTTATGTGACGTCGCGCAGACGTCCGACTGTGGCGTGTACTTGTTTCTTACTTTAAGTATAAGCCCTTTATGTGATGTCGCACAGACGTTCGGCTGTGGCATGCACTGTCTTTATTTTCTGTTGCAAGCCCTTTATGTGGAGTCGCCTCGACGCCCGACTGTGGCATTATTATTCCGCATTTTCCGCTCGAGGAGTCTTTCAGACACTCGTTTGGCACCCGCATTATTATTCCGCATTTTCCGCTCGAGGAGTCTTTCAGACACTCGTTTGGCACCTGTATTATTATTCCGCATTTTCCGCTCGAGGAGTCTTTCAGACACTCGTTTGGCACCAGTATTACTATTCTGCAGTTTCCGCTAGAGGCGTCATTCAGACCCTCGCTTGGCACCCAGTATTTATTATCTCTATGTCTGATCGCACTGGTTAACTTGTTCATGTACTTCATGTCTACATTTCTTATACCTTATGTCCGAACTGTCTTGCGAGTACTTTCATAGTACTCACTTGGCTTGTTGATTTGGCCAGATGTTGACGAAGGCGATCTCTTGGATGAAGAGTTCGATAGCGCGTCCGAAGCCTAGAGGAGTCCCAGTCAGTCCTGCGCGATCCCGGATTTTGGTCACTTGTTTTATATACGCTTCCGCCACCCGCAATAAGTCTTCTCGAGCCTCACTCCGACGCTCAATGAGCTGTAGTCTTCTGGAATCATATCACTCGCTTCGCGGTGATATTTCCACCACCGTTATTATCGTGAGTTAGTAGTTTGCCACCCTATCCGCCATCTTGTTTTAGTGGCGTGCATGTAATAAATTGTTGGGCAGACTCTGCTCAACCTTGTATTATATTTAGTACTCCTGGTATTTTTCTTTTATGACCAAGATATTGTCTACCAGTGAGAAGGAATTCTTCCTCGCTGGTCCGTAAAAGGGATTGGTCTCTCAATAATTATTTTATTGAAAAACCGGTCGTGACATATACTCTGATAGAACAATTATATACTGGCGTTCAACGGGTCATCTGCACTGCTTCACATAATAAACAGCCCCAACTTTGATCAAGGAGACGTTGGAGAGGTTATCTATGATGCCTGCCCGGTTTGAAGAGTTGAAGAAATCAGCTACAAGGGTCGGTGCTCTCACTGCGTTAACTCGGGCCAAGGCATGGATATCTGACCTTGATCCGACCGATATTGGAAACGGCTATCCAAGCCAAAAAGAGGACGGGTTTGATTTTGATAATGACGACCTCAGAGCCATAACAAGGGAAATGCGTCCACTGGCAAGCAAATTGGCTGAAGAAACTGATTTTTCACATTACCAGTCGATTTATGACGCCAACAACAAATGGGTTAACGCGCCAACTTATGATGTGCAAAATCTTATTCCGCCAATCCGTAAGCAAACCTATGCCCCTGATGTTGAACCCTCCACACTTATAAGTGATGAAGATGTATTCAGAGCTTTAACTGGGATCGATTGGTCAACCATTGACTTCCGGCAACAGGATAGTGAAGAGGGGGCCGAAGCGATGATCCGGAAGCTTCAAGCCAACCCGGCCAAGATTCATAAACCGGTCGCCGGTTTACCTTCTGCCTTGTGCAAAACTTTGTTGGAAACAATTATTATTTTGGGCATCTGCTGCCTTGTAATAGGCTAGTTTAAACACTTGGTCTGCTATGCCATCGTGCATATTCACTTTGCATGATACAGTTAACCCGCCATGCTTAAGATATGCCATGTCTGCTTATAATCCTTAGCAGTTTATTCAAGCTGTTCCTGCATACAACAAGTTGAAAGTGTCCTGGTGGTTTAGCCCAGACGGGTCATAATGCCCAAACATATAGCCAGGGTTTATAACCAAGGCTGTACTTTAAATATGAAATATATCATACCTGTGATATTCAATCACATTGTTGGTTTACCAACTTATTGTAGTGAGGGTGATAACCCAAACCTTGAATATTGATAAGTCCTCCTATGCTTTGCCGGTTTATAGCAAAGCCGGATTGGCTTTAATAAACTCCGAATTATCCTTGTATCTACTGACGACTTGTAGTCGAAGCCAGACCGGGTCAATAAACGCCAGATTATAGTTGATCATGCACTGACAACTTATAGTCGAAAGCCAAGCCGGGTCAATGGACACCGGTTATCTTGTAATTTTGCACCGACAAGTTATAGCCAAAAATCATACCGGGTCAGTAAATGCCGGATTAATATAAACCTCATCAAAATAAAACGCCAAAAGAAAGACTTCAAAATAAAAACATATAAGAAACGAGGCTTTTCATGGGCTGCCAGGCCACTGAGTTAAACCATTTTACAAAGCCTTCTAAGATGGACCTCACATTAACCAATCGTCATTTTAACTATGACAAGTTCAGGGTCTGTATAAGATTGCCTTGTCAAACGTTCGACGGGTCTTACCAGGATTACCTGGGGGGAGTGACTTACTTAAAAAGGCAGGATAACCCGGGGTTTTAGGTGAATACACCTGGCTTCCAAGCCTGGCTTTTATAGCCTATTACAAGGTTATAGACTCTTTGAACTTGTAGAACCAAAAGCCCCCAAGCAATATTTTGAGCTGTGCTCAATGGGTGCCTATGTTTGAGTTGTGCTTTTGCAACACTCTCTTTGGCCCCTTTTGACTTTGGGTAACAAGCCCCCAAGTTTTTTTTATGTGGCCTATAAGCCGGATCAATGGGTAATCAAAACTCCACTTTATAAACAGAAGCCCCCATGTAACCAAATTTTTTTAAGGGAGAACGGCAAAGGCCCCGCTTTAGCAGGGATGCCGGTTTATTATATTGATCATAATATATACATTGTCAAAAATATGTACATAAGAGAAGCCTATGGCTCAGGTGTAGTAAGGCCGAAGATGAGCGATATTCCACGGCCAGTGGGTCTCCTCCTCCGATTTACGTGAGTCTTTGTGCTCTCGAATATCGATAAGGTAGTATGACCCGTTGTTCAGATTCTTGCTGACCACAAAGGGTCTTTCCCAAGGTGGGGATAACTTGTGCATATCAGTCTGACCCTGGATGAGCCGGAGCACCAGATCGCCTTCTTGAGAAGTTCTGGTTTTAACCCGGCCGCTGTGATAACGACGCACATCTTGCTGGTAAATCGCCGAACGAGCCGCTGCAATATCACACTCCTCATCTAACAGGTCAAGTGCTTCCTGACGTGCCTTCTCATTGTCAGCTTCAACATAAGCCGCCACACGAGGCGAGTCATGGCGGATGTCACTAGGGAGAACCGCCTCTGCTCCGTAAACCATGAAGAAAGGTGTGTAACCCATAGACCTGTTAGGTGTAGTATTGATACTCCATAACACAGAAGGTAACTCCTCTACCCAACAACCCGGCGTCCTCTATAAAGGAACCATATGCTGGGGCTTGATACCTCTCAGGATCTCTTGATTGGCTCGCTCCGCTTGACCGTTAGATTGGGGGTGAGCCACTGATGATACGTCAAGCCGGATGTGCTCACGTTGACAAAATTCTTTCATAGTACCCTTGGACAGATTAGTGCCATTATCAGTTATGATGCAATGTGGAAAACTAAACCGGAAAATCACCTTCTTGATGAACTGAACCGCCGTAGCTGCATCACACTTACTGACTGGCTCTGCCTCCACCCACTTAGTGAACTTATCAACCGCCACCAAAAGGTGGGTCTTCTTATCCTTGGATCTATTGAAGGCCCCAACCATATCCAGCCCCCAAACTACAAACGGCCAAGTAATTGGAATCATCCTCAATTCTTGAGCCGGTACATGAGCACGTCGTGAAATATTTTGACAGCCATCACACTTGATGACCAAGTCTTCAGCATCAGCATGAGCCGTCAGCCAATAGAAGCCGTGACGAAAGGCTTTGGCTACTAGGGACTTTGAACCGGCGTGGTGAACACAATCCCTTCGTGGATCTCACACAAAATCTCACAACCTTCTTCAGGGGATACGCAACGCTGAAACGCCCCTGTTACACTGCAATGATGTAATTCTCCATTGACAATGGTCATTGACTTGGATCGCCGGACTATCTGCCTGGCCAAAGTTTCATCCTCAGCTAACTCGCCCCGATTCATATATGCCAAGTACGGGACTGTCCCATCTGGGATAACATGAAGGGCTGCCAACAACTGAGCCTCCGGGTCAGGAATGGCCAAATCCCCTCTGTAGGTAGCTTGACCGACGGGTTATGCAAAACATCCAGGAAAACATTGGGTGGCACCGGTTTATGCTGGGAGCCCAAACGGCTTAAAGCGTCCGCCGCCTCATTCTTTTGGCGGTCCACATGGTCAACCTGATAACCTTTGAAGTGACCAACAACAATATCCACCTCTCGACGATATGCTGCCATGAGCGGGTCCTTGGAATCCCAAGTACCAGACACTTGTTGAGCCACCAGGTCCGAGTCACCAAAGCACTTAACCTGGCTTAAATTCATCTCCTTAGCTATTCGAAGACCATGGAGTAAATCCTCATATTCAGCTGCATTGTTAGTGCAAGGGAACATTAAACGGAGAACATATCAAAACTTATCACCTCGTGGGGAAGTTAACATGACTCCAGCCCCCGAGCCCTCCAGTTGCCTGGACCCATCAAAATGAATAGTCCAATAAGGGTGATCCGACTTTTCTATTGGCGCATTCAACTCTGTCCAGTCATTGATGAAATCCACAAGCGCTTGGGACTTGATTGCCGTACGAGGCATATATTTTAACCCATGAGGTCCAAGCTCAATGGCCCACTTGGAAACCCGGCCAGTTGCTTCCCTGTTTTGGATTATATCTCCCAAAGGGGCAGAACTGACCACAGTGATGGGATGACCCTGAAAATACTGTTTAAGCTTCCGGCTCGCCATGAAAACTCCATACACCAATTTCTGCCAATGTGGGTACCTTTGTTGGACTCAATAAGCACCTCACTGATATAATAAACCGGCCGTTGAACCGGATACTCCTTTCCAGCCTCCTTGCGCTCCAACACAATGGCCACACTGACAGCCCGGGCATTAGCAGCCACATATAACAACAGTGGCTCTTTATCGACCGGAGCAGCAAGGACAGGTGGCTCAGCTAGCTGCTTCTTCAAGTCCTCAAACGCCGCATTAGTAGCATCACTCCAGACAAAATTATCTATCTTCTTCATCATCTGATACAGAGGGATAGCTTTCTCTCCTAACTGGCTGATAAACCGGCTCAGCGCTGCAATACGACCCGCCAGACGTTGAACATCATTGATACACGCCGGTTTAGCCAGAGACGTAATAGCTTTGATCTTTTCTGGATTAGCTTCAACGCCCCTGTTAGACACCAGAAAACCCAAGAGCTTGCCTGCCGGTACACCAAAGACACACTTCGCTGGATTAAGCATCATCTTATAAACCCGGAGATTATCAAATGTTTCCTTCAAATCATCTATCAACGTCTCTTGTTTCCTGGATTTCACCACAATATCATCCACATAAGCATGAACATTGCACCCAATCTGATTATGAAGACACTTCTGCACACAGCGCTGATAAGTTGCCTGGGCACTCTTGAGCCCAAAAGGCATAGACACATAACAGAAGGCTCCAAAGGGAGTTATAAAAGTTGTCTTCTTCTGTTCCTTAACTGCCGTCTTGATCTGATGATAACCAGAATAAGCATCCAGAAAAGTCAGACGCTCACAACCCGCCGCAACATCAATAATCTGATCAATACGAGGAAGAGCAAAAGGATCGACTGGACAAGCCTTGTTTAAATCCGTGTAGTCCACACACATGCGCTAGGTGCCATTCTTCTTAAGTACCAGCACCGGGTTAGCCAACCACTCAGGATGAAATACTTCAATGATAAACCCAACCGCCAAGAGCCGGGCTACCTCCTCACCAATAGCTTTACGCCTTTCTTCATTGAAGCGGTGGAGAAACTGCTTGACCGGTTTAAACTTAGGATCAATGTTAAGAGTGTGCTCAGCGAGTTCCCTCGGTACACCTGGCATGTCAGAAGGCTTCCATGCAAAGATGTCCCGGTTCTCACGGATGAACTCGATGAGCCCGCTTTCCTATTTCGGATCCAGATTAGCACTGATGCTAAACTGTTTGGATGAATAGCCAAGAACAAAGTCAACTAGCTTAGTCTCATCAGCGGATTTAAACTTCAAGGCCGGATCATTCTCTGTAGTTGGCTTTTTCAAAGAAGCCATATCCGCCGGATCAACATTTTCCTTACAAAACTTCAACTCCTCTGTCACACAAACCGACTCAGCATAAGCTGCATCACCTTCCTCACATTCCAAAGCAATCCGACGGCTCCCATGTACCGTGATAGTCCCCTTATGACCCGGCATCTTGAGCTGCAGATAAACATAACAGGGCCTTGCCATGAACTTAGCATAAGCCGGCCGTCCAAACAGGGCATGATAAGGGCTCTTGATCTTCACCACTTCAAAAGTCAATGTATCTGATCTAGAGTCGTGATCATCTCCAAAAGCAACCTCCAGGGCTATCTTACCAACTGGATACGCCGACTTACCAGGCACCACACCATGAAAAACAGTGTTCGACGGTTTCAGGCTCTTATCTGTCAACCCCATGCGACGAAAGGTTTCTGTAGCGACCCGACCCGAAATCGGTCAAGTCTCTGTGTAGCTGTACCATCCCAAGATCATGCTGGCACACACAGTACATTGATGCAAAGATTCAAAGTTCAATCACACCTGAATTTATTACACGATTCTCATATCGAGTCTTTATTACATCATAATAAATTCGGCCGAAGGCCAACTCATGAGAAATAAACTAAATGAAGCTGCGGAAGCGTAGACGAATAGCGAGTCCATCCGACTCCATAGGGCAATCGCCAAGCGTGGATCGTAGCCTCACTCCTGATCGGAAAACTCCTTGCAACATAAGACATTGCAGCCGTGTAGGTCAGCATTTTGAATATGCCGGCAAGTCATGAAGAGAGAACAACAATAAAATTACTAATACTATATGCAATTTGGCTATGGGGCTCTAAGTTTCATTGTTTTGCGAAAAAGCCGGTTTTTCCCTACAACAAGGACTTGTTTGCAATTACTACAAAATGTTGGTAGTTATTGAGATGGTTCCGCCAACCAATGTCTCATTCCCAATTATTAAATAACCCCCTCAATTAATTTATTAAGTTCAATGTTGAGATATCTGAAATACTCCTATTCCAGAGGCTCATTTGTCCGTAACCGGGGACACGGCTAATCGATTAGGTTGTTACTCTGCAGAGGTTTGTGCACTTTACCCGCAAGAATCGTTCCCTCCTTTAAGTCTTCGCACTGCCTGGTGTTTGAAGACGGGACGAATGAAACAGGGTCTTCCGAAGAGTTCCTCTGGGCCACTGCCGGTGCCCATCCAATCCTACCGTTCTTCTACATCTCGTAGCACCGTCCGGCCATAGTCACGCCTAGGGACGACCAAGCCAGAGCCCATAATGGCTTGCGGCTGCACAGGTAAGCTTCCGGTCAATGGGGTATCCATCCGTCTCTTCGTGGGGTTTTCATCATCTTAACTCTCGCAACTCCCTTATGAATCACTCAACCAACCCCGTCTACGAGCATAGCAAAATAAACTACATCGTCCCGGGCATCAATAACAAGGGAGAAGGGTTCATCCTACCTCATGATACTACTCAAGAACATAACTTAACAAAATTCTCCTACTGCGTGCATGGTGGGGAGGTATAACTCTAATGCAATAAAATCATAGGTATTGTAAAAACATGATCAAATGACTTGCCTGGCTGACGCTCTTCGAAAGCTAGCGACTCATAATAGCAGGCTTCGCACTCCGGGAATTCTACCGAGTCAAACAATAGCACAAATAAGTATAGCACAATATAACATAACAGCAAGTTGAAGTAAAACACCTAAGCACTCAAACCAAAACCAAAGAAAAACTCGGAGAAAGCAAATCAAGGTTTTCATCATATCAAGCAACAACTAAGAAATAGTTTTACACAACTAAAACTTTTCTTAACAGAACCTAAGCATTGGTTTTGCTAACTAACAGAAGGGAAAACATCATACAAACTAGTAGCAAAAAGAATCACATCAAAAGCTAATATAGAACTCCTATTATGCCTAAAACAATCCTAGCAAGGAAAATAAAATAAAAATTTTATTCTACTGTAAATAAAGTTCATCCTCTGTAGCTACAGAAACTAATCTAAAATAAACTATAACATAATAAAAATAAAATAATTTACTAACTAGAATAGTAGGAAAACAGTAGCTAGCTAAATAAACAAGAAAAACTTGATTTCGACTAAAACTACTTGTTTATTAAATCTAAAAAACCCAAACAAGTTCCTACTGCTAGGCATGGTCAAAACTAAGGCGTAGCAAAAAGAATCACTAAAAATAATAATCCTAACTCAATTTATGGCAGAAAAACTAATCTGTCTAAATCTAATATAAAACTATTTCTAATAATTTAAACATGGCTAAACATATTTTCTACAGAAACTACAACAAATTTGCAAACTACCAAAAAAAGAATCAATGAAAAATATTAAAAAAACCTAAGAGAAACAGATTTTACAAGATTGGAACTTTTCTGTTTTTAAAACAGAACGTAAATAACAGAAAAAACTAATGGTGGCTATTCGGCTCGGGGTGGTGCGATCTAAAACTAAACCGCGCCCGGTCGGAAATTAACAAAAACCTGCGCGGCTAATAACTAAACCGACCGATTCGATATAATCAAATAAAACGTAAACTAAACCGGAGAAAAACCGAACTACTAAAAATAAACCTAACCCTTCGCTACGATGTAATCTACGGCGTACATGCGAGATCTAACGGTGGAGGGGAGTCCGGTGGCTTACACCGGCGGTCGACGGCGAGGTGGGCTCGGGCGTTGGTAGCGGGGGTGCTCCGGTGGTCCGGGGCGGCGGCGAAGTCGTCGGGCAGGTGTGGCAGCTCGAGGGGAGGTCGGGGATGGAGTCAGTGGAGCTCGGGGGCGACTGTGGCGATCGGGGCAACGGCGGTGGCTCCCTGGTGAGCTGCAGCTCCAGCGGGCGATGGTCAAGCTTGGGGGCGACGGCTCCGGTGGCTCCTGGCCGATGAGAGGATGTCAGGGAGGTGCGAGATGAAGTGGCGGTGCGGGTGGAGGAGCTTGGAGGTCGAGGGGTGGCTCACCAGCGGCGTAAGTGGCGGCGAACTGAGGTGGCGGCGGCGAGATGCGAACGGAGAGGGCGCGAGCTGCGGTGGGTTTTGGGCTAGGGTTTTAGGGGGTTCGGGAGAGGAAGGGCGTAGGTATTTATAGGACATAAGCTTGCTCGAGGGGAAGGCTTCGGAGCGTGATCCCGGGAAGATCGCGGCGACGGGCGTGCTCCGGTTGTGCTCCGGCTTGGCAAGGCGTGGAGAAGGGGAAAGAAAGGGGTGGGGTCGGCGCGTCAGCGAGAGAGAGAGAGGGGTGGAGGCGAGCGGGCGACCGAGGGGGAGAGGGTTCGGGCGCGACGCGGGTCGAGCAGGCTGGCTAGCGCGCTGGGCTGCGGCGTCGGCGACTGGGCCTGCTGGCCTGGCGCCTGGCGTGCGGGGTTTTTCCTTTTTTTTGAATTACCACAGAGAGTGAAAACTAATTATAGATAAACCTATAATATTTTTATATAGGACATATATATCAAAATTCTCAGGGGAAATTATCCTACAACGTGGACATTTTTCCACGGGCAAAACTCAAACTAAGAAAAACATTTTTTGGAAATCCCAAATAAAATTCAAATTTGAATTCAAACTTTTTGGCAATACTTTTCTTCTGAAATTTCTGGAGTGTCATGTTAGCTCCTCTCATACTTTTGATCAAGTATTTGTCAGGGATATTTGAAATAAATTTCAATGCCAAATCATGTTCAAATTCACAACAAAAACTCAACTGCCTCTGAAATTTTGAAATGCCACTCAATTTCAATCAAAATGCATAGATGCTTAGCTAATAATTGTAAAACATTCCAAATTGAAAATTTGGGATGTTACAAACCTACCCACCTTAAGATGAATCTCGCCCTCGAGATTCGGGTTGGATAGCAAATAGGTGCAGGTGGTCTCGGCGGAGGACTTCTTCTCGCTCCCAGGTGGCTTCCTCCTCGGAATGATGACTGCACAGAACCTTGCAAAACTTGATGATCTTGCTGCGGGTGACTCTGTTCGCAGTCTCGAGCATTCGGACGTGTTTCTCCTCATAAGTCAGATCACTGTCGAGCTGTATGGCCTCTAGGGGCACTTTGTCTCTCAATGGAATATCGGCCATCTCGGCATGGCATTTCTTCAGCTGAGAAACATGGAAGACATCATGAACTCCTGACAATCCTTCTGGCAATTCCAGCTTGTATGCAACTTCTCCTCTGCGTTCGAGGATTTTATAGGGGCCTATAAACCGGGGTGCTAACTTTCCTTTAACACCAAACCTCTTGATTCCACGAAGTGGGGACACACGGAGATATGCTCGGTCTCCAACTTCATACGTTATCTCCTTGGGTTTACTGTCGGCATAACTCTTCTGTCTCGACTGGGCTATCTTGAGTCTATCTCGAATCAGCTTGACCTTCTCTTCGGAGTCTCTGATAAGATCGGGACCAAAAAGTTTTCGGTCTCCAACACCATCCCATAGCAATGGTGTTCTACACCTCCTTCCGTATAGAGCTTCGAAAGGGGCCATCTTCAGATTGGTCTGATAGCTGTTGTTGTACGAGAACTCTGCGTATGGCAGATTGTCATCCCAGCTAGATCCATAGTCTAGCGCGCAAGCTCTCAACATGTCCTCCAGAATCTGATTGACTCTCTCTGTCTGTCCGTCTGTCTGCGGATGAAAAGCTGTACTGAATTCCAGCCTCGTACCCAAAGTTTCATGCAATTGATTCCAAAACTTTGAGGTAAATTGTGTTCCTCTATCTGACACGATCCTCCTCGGAACTCCATGCAGACATACGATCCTGGTCATGTATATCTTGGCTAACTTAGCGCTGGTATATGTGGTCTTCACGGGAATGAAATGAGCTACCTTGGTCAAGCGATCAACCACTACCCAGATAGAATCATAACCTGAACGGGTCCTCGGTAATCCTGTGATAAAATCCATTCCAAGTTTTTCCCATTTCCACTCGGGTATCGGCAAAGGTTGAAGTAACCCTGCCGGCTTCTGATGTTCCGCCTTTACTTGCTGACAAACATCGCATACTGCTACGTACTCGGCAATATCCTTCTTCATACCTGTCCACCAGAAACTTTCCTTCAAATCCAGATACATCTTGGTGTTGCCTAGGTGAATCGAGTACAGTGAATCATGGGCCTCCTGAAGAATTAACTTCCTGACCTCTGGGTCATTAGGCACATAGATGCGATCCTCAAACCATAAAGTTCCGTGCTCATCTTCACGAAAACCTTTTGCCTTTCTGTTACTTATCTTTTCCTTTATCTCTGCAATTCCCTTGTCTGTCTTCTGGGCTTCACGGATTCTTTCGGTCAGAGTGGACTGTATATCCAAGGTGGCGACAAATCCTCTCGGTACTATCTCCAGTCGGAGCTCTCTGAGATCGTCGGCTAATTCCTGAGGTAATCCTCCAGCTATGAGGGTGTTCACATAACTTTTACGGCTCAAGGCATCTGCTACAACATGTGCCTTCCCTGGGTGATAATGCAATCTCATGTCATAGTCTTTGATCAATTCAAGTCATCTCCTCTGCCTGAGGTTCAATTCCTTCTACGTGAAAATATACTTCAGGCTCTTATGATCCGTGTAAACATCACAACTGTTTCCGACAAGGAAATGTCTACAGGTCTCGAGTGCGTGCACTACGGCTGCTAACTCCAAATCGTGTGTGGCATAATTCATCTCGTGAGGTCGTAGCTATCTGGAGGTATAAGCTACAACTTTTCCTTCCTGGATGAGCACTCCTCCGAATCCTTGACGAGAAGCATCACAATATACCTGGTAATCCTTGTGTATGTCCGGCAAAATTAGCACCGGGGCGGTAACCAAACCTTTCTTCAGCTCCTGAAAACTGGCTTCACAATCCTCGGTCCAAATGTACTTGGCTTCCTTCTTCAACAGCTCAGTCATGGGCTTGGCAATCTTGGAGAAATTCTCAATAAACCTCCGATAATATCCTCCGAGTCCGAGAAAACTACGGATCTCCTTGACTGAGGTGGGGGACTGCCAGTTGGTGACCGATTCGACCTTGGTGGGGTCGATTGCTATTCCTTCTCCTGACATAACATGTCCGAGGAATCTGACTTCCTTCAGCCAAAATTCACATTTGCTGAACTTGGCATATAACTGATGTTCTCGGAGTTTCTCCAGAACTAGACGCAGATGTACCTTATGCTCTTCCTCGCTCTTGGAGAAAACCAATATGTCATCGATGAACACCACAACAAACTTGTTAAGATATTCCATAAATACCTTGTTCATCATGCTCATGAAATACGCAGGGGCATTAGTTAATCCGAATGACATGACGGTATACTCATATAAACCATACCTGGTGGTGAAAGCTGTTTTGGGTATATCCTGTTCACGAATCTTCAGCTGATGATACCCTGATCGAAGATCAATCTTTGAGAATACCTTGGCTCCAACTAGTTGATCAAATAAATCGTTAATCATCGGCAGAGGGTACTTGTTCTTGATGGTCACATCATTCAATGAACGATAATCCACAACCATTCTCAGGGTTCCATCCTTCTTCTCTACCAAAAGAACTGGGGCTCCCCAAGGTGACGAGCTTGGGGGAATATATCCTTTCTTCAATAGCTCCTTAATTTGCTTCTTGATCTCTTCCAAATCATTCGGGGGCATCCGATAAGGTCTCTTGGATATTGGGGCTGTGCCGGGCAATAACTCAATCAAAAACTCAATGTCTCTGTCCGGTGGCATTCCTGGTAATTCCTTTGGAAACACATCGGGAAAATCTTGCACTACGGGCACTTCCTCCTGAACAACACCCGTGAGGGAATTCACCCGATTCTTCATCGGTGTGCGTCTGGATACATACTTGATCCTCTTCTGCTCCGGGGTGGTGAGCAAAATCGTCTTGCGGGCACAGTCGATGTTGCCTTCAAACTTGGTCAACCAATCCATGCCTAGAATTGCACCCAAACTCTGGGGTTCCAATACTATGAGGTCTGCGGGAAAATCATGGTTTCCGATGATGAGGGTCGAATGACAGCCTAAGCCTGCCGTCATCTCTCCTCCTGGGGAAGTGACCTGAAGAGGGGTTCTAAGGGTTCTAGTGGGCAACCCGTACTTTTCCACAACTACCCTTGATATGAATGAATGCGTTGCACCGGAATCAAAGAGTACCAATACTGGATGTGAATTTAATAAAAACTTACCAACCACAGTGTCTGGCTGATCATAGACGTCCTCCACGTCAAGGTGATTCACCTGAGCACGAGGAAAAGGGTTGGGCTTCTTTGCTGAGCTTCCATTGCCGTTGTCGTTTCCATTCCTCTGCTTGGCCTCCGGACAATCGGTGGCATAGTGTCTTGTCTTCTGGCACTTGAAACAGGTGATATGACTCAGATCCTTCTGAGCCGGAGCAGGACGTTGCTGGTTGCCATTGCCTCCATTGCCTGACTTGGAGTTGTTGTCGTGGTTGCGATTGTTCCCATTCCCTCCATGGTTATGTCCTCCATGATTATGTCCTCCATGGGTGTGATGGGTATGTCCTCCCGAGTATGGGGTATAGCGGGGCTTCTGCTGAGCTCCGGAGTTGTACTTTCCCTGGCCATATTTCCGCTTGCGGCTATCAATGTGTTGCTGCTTGCCTTCAAGTATGGCGGCCTTGTCTACCAGCTCCTGGTAGTTGTTGAAGGTAGCAACCATTAGCTGCATTCCTAGCTCATCATTGAGTCCCTCAAGAAACTTCTCTTGCTTTGCGGCATCTGTGGCCACATCATCTGGGGCATAGCGAGATAATTTGCTGAACTCATCCACGTACTGCCCCACAGTACGGTTCCCCTGGCGTAAGTTGCGGAACTCACGCTTCTTCAGACTCATGGCTCCAGCTGAGACATGAGCGGTGCGGAAGGCCTGCTGGAACTCAGCCCATGTCACGATGGCCGCTGGATTAGTGGCGGTGTAGTTCTCCCACCAAGAAGCTGCAGGTCCATCAAGCTGATGTGCGGCAAAACGCACCTTCTCTGCATCTGTGCATCCAGCAGTGGCTAACTCCCTTCCGACCTTGCGGAGCCAATCATCGGCCACAATCGGCTCAGTGCTGCTAGAGAACACTGGCGGATTCAGCCTTAGGAAGCGGGTCAAGTTGTCAACAGGGGGTGGCGGTGGTGGATTGTTGTTGTTGTTCTGGTTCTGGATGAGCATCTGCATGAGGGCATTCTGATGCTGGATCAGCTGGGTGAGCTCCAGCGGAAAGTTGAAACCGGGGTCACGCCTCGAAGGCATCTGGTGTTTTGGAGTCGGATGAGAAATTAGAATAGAACAAGGGTCTAATGAGAAAATAGCACTACCCATATGAATGCACAATCATAATCACACCAATCATTTATTCATTCATCTCAAACAAGGTTCCATCTCGGATTACAAAAATCTCACGACTAATCGAAAATAACGGCCTAACTGATCGACGAAAAAATAAAATAACATGGCGGTCGACTAAATGTCTTCATCAATTATTCTTGTGTCCTCCGGTGCGGCGTCCTCTGGTGCGTCGTCCTCTGGTGCGGCGTCTCCTCTTGCGGCTTCCTTCGGTGGAGCTCTCTTCATAATCCTGGTCATTGCTCACGAGGGGTCCATCATCTCCACTCAGAAAAAGGTCTTCTCCCAGGTCCATCTTCTCCTCCAGTGTGGCAATATATTTATCCCGGACCTCGATTCTATCCATAAAATCCTTGACTTCTTCTTCATGTTCAAGGAAGTCCGCGCGTGCTTTCTCCTCCAGTTCCAGTTCACGGAACAACAGCCTCCTGTGTACCTTCGAGTTTCGGCGCGTCTGGATTTCCCGGTTCCTGATGAGACTCTCCAAGTCTTGGACATATGAAAGAATGGAGTCGTCCTCTACGGTTCGGATGATATCTCCATTCCTAGCTCTGCGAGAAATCATGGCGAGGTCTAATGGGTCAAGCTCGGCCCTGTACTCTTCTCGGAGATGTCTAAGTGCATGATAAATCGCCATGTCTCTTCCGAGGATCCAAGTGAAATCAGTAAACTCAAAGTCAATGGGCTCTGAATGTCCTCCGAAGGTCCTCCCTGGAATGTGCACCTTAATCCTATAGAGGGTATCCGTCGGAAGTGCATTGGTAGGCTTCCCGGTGATTGAGGGCAGAGCAATCTTCAGCTTCTTCATGATCTGAACCAGCTTCTTGCCGAGAAGCGTCGTCTCATCTGGCTGGCAAAACTCCGGTAGCAGAACTGGGGTGAACTCGGCAGCCATCTAGAATGTTGAAAATTGGAGAGAAGTCAGAAATGAACAGGGGAGAATTACGGAATGATAAGGACATAAAATAAAATAGTCTCTTCCTATGGCTTTCCGATACTAGGGGTTACGTCCTACGGTCAGCGTGTGCTCTGATACCATCTCTGTAGCGACCCGACCCGAAATCGGTCAAGTCTCTGTAGCTGTACCATCCCAAGATCATGCTAGCACGCACAGTACATTGATGCAAAGATTCAAAGTTCAATCGCACCCGAATTTATTACACGATTCTCATATCGAGTCTTTATTACATCATAATAAATTCGGCCGAAGGCCAACTCATGAGAAATAAACTAAATAAAGCTGCGGAAGCGTAGAAGAATAGCGAGTCCATCCGACTCCATAGGGCAATTGCCAAGCGTGGATCGTAGCCTCACTCCTGATCGGAAAACTCCTCTACAACATAAGATGTTGCAGCCGTGTAGGTCAGCATTTTGAATATGCCGCAAGTCATGAAGAGAGAACACCAATAAAATTACTAATACTATATGCAATTTGGCTGTGGGGCTCTAAGTTTCATTGTTTTGCGAAAAAGCCGGTTTTTCCCTACAACAAGGACTTGTTTGCAATTACTAAAAAATGTTGGTAGTTATTGAGATGGTTCCGCCAACCAATGTCTCATTCCCAATTATTACATAACCCCCTCAATTAATTTATTAAGTTCAGTGTTGAGATATCTGAAATACTCCAATTCCAGAGGCTCATTTGTCTGTAACCAGGGACACGGCTAATCGATTAGGTTGTTACTCTGCAGAGGTTTGTGCACTTTACCCGCAAGAATCGTTCCCTCCTTTAAGTCTTCGCACTGCCTGGTGTTTGAAGACGGGACGAACGAAACAGGTTCTTCCGAAGAGTTCCTCTGGGCCACTGCCAGTGCCCATCCAATCCTACCGTTCTTCTACATCTCGTAGCACCGTCTGGCCAGAGTCACGCCTAGGGTCGACCAAGCCAGAGCCTATAATGGCTTGCGGCTGCACAGGTAAGCTTCCGGTCAATGGGGTATCCATCCGTCTCTTCGTGGCTGGGTGAAGCTTTCCACAAGATGTCATGGCGCTTCTCCATGCATCCCGGCCATCCGCTGGTTTCTCCAGGGTGCCCGTCAACCGTCCTCCACCCAGTAGTGAATTTTGAAGTCCATCTTGAGCTTGATGTCATGGGGTTTTCATCATCTTGACTCTCGAAACTCCCTTATGAATCACTCAACCAACCCCGTCTACGAGCATAGCAAAATAAACTACATCGTCCCGGGCATCGATAACAAGGGAGAAGGGTTCATCCTACCTCATGATACTACTCAAGAACATAACTTAACAAAATTCTCCTACTGCATGCATGGTGGGGAGGTATAACTCTAATGCAATAAAATCATAGGTATTGTAAAAACATGATCAAATGACTTGCCTGGCTGACGGTCTTCGAAAGCTAGCGACTCATAATAGCAGGCTTCGCACTCCGGGAATTCTACCGAGTCAAACAATAGCACAAATAAGTGTAGCACAATATAACATAACAAAAAGTTGAAGTAAAACACCTAAGCACTCAAACCAAAACCAAAGAAAAACTCGGAGAAAGCAAATCAAGGTTTTCATCATATCAAGCAACAACTAAGAAATAGTTTTACACAATTAAAACTTTTCTTAACAGAACCTAAGCATTGGTTTTGCTAACTAACAGAAGGGAAAACATCATACAAACTAGTAGTAAAAAGAATCACATCAAAAGCTATTATAGAACTCCTATTATGCCTAAAACAATCCTAGCAAGGAAAATAAAATAAAAATTTTATTCTACTGTAAATAAAGTTCATCCTCTGTAGCTACAGAAACTAATCTAAAATAAACAATAACATAATAAAAATAAAATAATTTACTAACTAGAACAGTAGGAAAACAGTAGCTAGCTAAATAAACAAGAAAAACTTGATTTCGACTAAAACTACTTGTTTATTAAATCTAAAATATCCAAACAAGTTCCTACTGCTAGGCATGGTCAAAACTAAGCAGTAGCAAAAAGAACCACTAAAAATAATAATCCTAACTCAATTTATGGTAGAAAAACTAATCTGTCTAAATCTAATATAAAACTATTTCTAATAATTTAAACATGGCTAAACATATTTTCTACAGAAACTACAACAAATTTGCAAACTACCAAAAAAAGAATCAACTAAAAATATTAAAAAACCTAACAGAAACAGATTTTACAAGATTGGAACTTTTCTGTTTTTAAAACAGAACATAAATAACAGAAAAAAAACTAATGGGCGCTATTGGGCTCGGGGTGGTGCGATCTGAAACTAAACCGCGCCCGGTTGGAAATTAACAAAAATCTGCGCGGCTAATAACTAAACCGACCGATTCGATCTAATCAAATAAACCGTAAACTAAACCGGAGAAAATCCGAACTACTAAAAATAAACCTAACCCTTCGCTACGATCTAATCTACGGCGTCCATGCGAGATCTAACGTTGGAGGGGAGTCCGGTGGCTTACAGCGGCGGTCGACAGTGAGGTAGGCTCGGGCATTGGTGGCGGGGGTGTTCCGGTGGTCTGGGGCGGCGGCGAAGTCGTCGGGCGGGTGCGGCAGCTCGAGGGGAGGTCGGGGATGGAGTCAGTGGAGCTCGGGGGCAACTGTGGCGATCGGAGCAACGGCGGGGGCTCCCTGGTGAGCTGCAGCTCCGGCGGGCGGCGGTCAAGCTTGGGGGCGACGGCTCCGGCGGTTCCTGGGCGACGAGAGGATGTCAGGGAGGTGCGAGATGAACTGGCGGTGCGGGTGGAGGAGCTTGGAGGTCGAGGGGTGGCTCACCGGCGGCGTAAGTGGCGGCGAACCGAGGTGGCGGCGGCGAGATGTGAACGGAGAGGGCGCGAGCTGCGGTGGGTTTTGGGCTAGGGTTTTAGGGGGTTCCGGAGAGCAAGGGCGTAGGTATTTATAGGACATAAGCTTGCGCGAGGGGAAGGCTTCGGAGCGTGATCCCGGGAAGATTGCGGCGACGGGCGTGCTCCGGTTGTGCTCCGGCTTGGCAAGGCGTGTAGGAGGGGAAAGAAAGGGGTGGGGCCGGCGCGTCAGCGAGAGAGAGGGGTGGAGGCGAGCGGGCGACCAAGGGGGAGAGGGTTCGGGCGCGACGCGGGTGGCGCAGGCTGGCTGGCGTGCTGGGCTGCGGCCTCGATGACTGGGCCTGCTGGCCTAGCGCCTGGCGCGCGGGGTTTTTCCTTTTTTTTGAATTACCACAGAGAGAGAAAACTAATTATAGATAAACCTATAATATTTTTATATAGGACATATATATATATATCAAAATTCTCAGGGGAAATTATCCTACAGCGTGGGCATTTTTCCAGGGGCAAAACTCAAACTAAGAAAAACATTTTCTGGAAATCCCAAATAAAATTCAAATTTGAATTCAAACTTTTTGGCAATACTTTTCTTCTGACATTTTTGGAGTGTCATGTTAGCTCCTCTCATACTTTTGATTAAGTATTTGTCAGGGATATTTGAAATAAATTTCAATGCCAAATCAAGTTCAAATTCACAACAAAAACTCGACTGCCTCTGAAATTTTCAAATGCCACTCAATTTCAATCAAAATGCATAGATGCTTAGCTAATAATTGTAAAACATTCCAAATTGAAAATTTGGGATGTTACAGTTTCATAGTAGAGAATATTGATGTTGCTCCCTCCGTCCATGAGTACCTTGGTAAATTTATACCCTCCAACCTGAGGCACCACCACCAGTGCCAGATGACCTGGATTATCAACCCGGGGCGGGTGATCTTCTCGACTCCATACAATGGGTTGCTCAGACCATCGCAAATAACGGGGAACATCCGGTTCAACAGAGTTCACGGCTCTCTTATGAAGCTTCTGGTCGCGTTTGCATAGACTAGTGGTGAAGACATGATCTGCCCACTATTCAACTGCTTCGGGTTGCTCTGATAACCCGACTGTTGCTGCTGTTGACTCCCCTGATGGTTATAACCACCTTGGTTGCCCTGACTGCCTTGATTGCCATGACCACCTTGATTGCCTTGAAATCCTGAGCCAGAACTGCCTCCGCCATAACCCGGCCCATGAGAATTGCCTCCTGAACCGCCGCCCGGTCCATGACCATGTTGGAAAAGATTTGAGTTTTTGAACTCCCTCATAATAAAGCAATCCTTCCAGAGGTGCGTAGCTAGACTTTCTCGCATCCCATGTCTTGGGCAGGGCTGGTTCAACAGGTGCTCAAGATTGATACCTGATCCTCCACTCCGCGGGGGCGGTTTACCCTTACGACGCTGACCATTATTCTGTGTGTTGGTGTTAGCCACAAAATCCAAACTGTTATCTGCCTTGCGCTTATCGTTGTTTCCATGGCCCGCCGGGTTATGCTGTTACCCTTTGGTGCTACGGCTCTTCTTTCCCTTTCCCGGATTTTCATCGTCAGACTCAGGGTCCTTGGTACTATCAGAGTCGGCATACTTAACCAGAGCTGCCATAAGCATCCCCATGTCACTGTAGTGACACTTGAGCCGTCCCAACTTCAGCTTCAGAGGCGTGAACCAGCAATTGCCTTGCAATGTTAAGACTGCTGTATCAGCATTGATGTGGTCCGACGAATGCAAGATTGCTGAAACCCGGCGCACCCAATGAGTTGTCGATTCACCTTCTTCTTGGACACAGGCAGCCAAATCCACAATTGACATGGGCTGCTTGCACGTGTCCTTGAAATTCTGGATATACCGGGCCTTTAACTCGACCCATGACCCAATGGAGTTAGCTGGCAAACTTTTCAGCCAAGTACAAGCTGTTCCTTCCAACATCATGGTGAAGTATTTAGCGCGTGCCGCATCGTCCACATCCAGCATCTCCATCGCCATGTCATAGCTCTCAACCCATGATTCAGGTGGTAAGTCGGCAGTGTAATTGGGCACTTTACGAGGACCTTTGAAATCCTTGGCAGCCGCACATTACGTAGAGCCGGGGTGAGACACGACACCCCTAAAGAACTGAAAGCGACACCTGGTTCCACTGAAGTTGTTGGACGAACCGGAGTAAGCTGTGTGACGCCCAGATAATTAAGCTACAGTAATCCCCCTGCTGATGATGCCAGGTCATCACTCCTACTTTTGCTGATCCTCTCTTGATCCAAATCATGATTCAAATTCAAATTCAATTAAATTCAAAAATTCAAATTGGCCAAACATGAAAACTAAAATATTCAAAGTGTGGCAAATAATCTCTGGTTATTTGCCAAGTTGAAACCAACCTCTTTTGGATTTCCAAGTGCCCCTGGGATTGTATTTAGTGGTCCAGCAGCATATTAATTGACCTTTTCAATTTAAAAAAAATGCTTGAACAATTCCTTTGGCCCTGAAACTTTTTAGGCAATACCACAATATCGTGCCTGAATTATTTGCTAAGTTTCACATTCAACAAAAAATCATTTGATGCCTTGGTTTCATCCAAAACAGTAGCTATCCTTTTAAATAGAAAAAAAACAAAAGAAACCCCCTCCCCCCAGGCCTTTTGGCCCAGCTGGCCTCACTGGCCGATCCAGGCCGGCCCACCTCGCCCTGGCTCCCTCGCTTCCCTGTTCACGGGAGGGCGTGGCCGCACCAATGCCCGCCACGGCACCGACCATCGTCGTGGCGGCCATCTGTCGTCTCCCCCAGGCCTATAAGGCGACCCCGATGCCTCTCCCTCGTGCCCCCGAACCCTAGCTACACCAAATCACTTCCCCCCTTTTTTCTCAATCTGGATCGGAGAATCCCCCTCGCGCCTGACGCCGTGGCCCGTCGCCGTTCGTCCTCGCCATGATCGCCGTCGATTCGTCGTCGTTCGACCTCTTCCAGCCTCCTCGACATCGCCCTCGCTCTCCTTCGCCGTGGAACGGAGCCGGGAAGCTCCTCCAACGACGCCCGCACCGAAAGCTCGCCATCCTCGTCTTCTTCTACCTTCGGCCGCTGCAACGCCGTCGTTGATCCGCTCGCCTCCGGTCCTCTCCGGCTACCACGAGCACGCCAAGCACCCCGTTGTGAGCTCCTCCTCCATTTCCCCTGCTTGCACCTTCGATTTGTTGCCGTAGCCTTCGTCCCGAGCTCTTCCGAGCTCACGCGTTAACGTATGTACGTGTGTGCCTACTGCTGTTGCTCCTAGCCATGCCCGCCTAGCCTTGCCCGCGCTCCCCGCGGCCATGCCGCGTCCGCCCTGGCCGTGCCCCTCCTCCTGCTAGCTGCTACTCTGCTGTCGGTCGCTGCTGCACCGTGCTCCCACCGCCGCCTACAGCCATGCCCCCCTCCTGGCCAAGCGCCCTGCCGCGCGTACCGCCTGCAGCCCTCACTATCGTGCGGCCGCGGCCGCTTCCCCGACCGCTCCGACCGGCAGCTTCCCTGTCGCCGGCGACCTCGCTCCGCGCCCGACACCGCTCTGGCCAACGTCGTCGCCCCCTTGTGCGCCTGACCGCGCCCAGGCTCCGGCGCCCGCGCCCGCTCGCCGCCGGCCCTGCCTGCTGCTACCCCGCCGCTCGGTCGCCTCGCCGGTGCCGCTCGCAGCCCGGTAGGCCTCGCCTGGCCGCGCCCGGGTCTGCCCCGTCCGGCACCCGGCGCGCCACCGCCCGGGTACCACCCCTACGGGCAACCCCGCCCGCAGCCCCGCTACACTGCCGCCCGTTTTGTCCCCCTGGGCCACTAACGTTGGGGCCCCACGCCCCTGTTTATTAAAAAAATAAAAAAATATTGATAAAAATATATATTAATTAGTTAAAAGCTTAATTAACTTAATTAATTAATCTTAATTAACCTAATGAACTAGATTCGTTAGTTAAATATGTAATTAGTTGGGTCAGTCAATGACAGGGGGCCCCACCCCCTGTTGACCAGTCAAACGTTGACTGGTCAACTGGGCCCCCTGGCCCACATGTCAGCATCTGGTACACTTCTGTGTACACAGCGCTGGGTACACGTAGGTATTTGTTATTTATTTTCGAATTAGTAATAATTTCAGAATATTGTTAAATCTTTGAAAAATCATAGAAAATAATCCGTATCTCGAATGAAAAAGTTTTATACATGAAAGTTGCTCAGAACGACGAGACGAATCCGAATGCGCGGTCAGTTCGTCCACCACACATCCCTAGCATAGCGAACATGCAACTTTCCCCCTCTTTTTCATCTGTCCGAAAAATGACAATCTTCGGGAAAACTTTCCCGGATGTTTCCCCCCTTCGTCGGTATTGTATAGCACCGCGTTAGAACATGTATAGCTCTGTCTGTTGTCATGTTATGCTCTTGCTTGCTATGTATTTACTGTTTCTTCCCCCTCTTCTCTCTGGTAGACCCCGAGACCGTTGCTGATGCCATTGTGATCGACTACGTCGACGACGACCCCTTCTTCTCTGTCAGCGTGGCTTCCAGGAAAGCCCCCCCTTTGATCATCCCGATATCACCCATTCCATTCTCTCATGCTTGCATTAGATTTTGCTACTATTATTGATTGCTCCTATTCTGATGCATAGCCTGCTTTTGTAACCTGCTCATTGTACCTTACCTGCTTATCCTAAACTGCTTAGTATAGGTTGGTTAGTGATCCATCAGTGACCCCCACCTTGTCCTTGTTGCCCCTGCTTCATCTTCGACGATTCGATCAACGTGATCGATGACCAGAGCCTGACACCTGACATCACATCACGCCCCTTTTTGTTGCTCGACTCTGCAGAGCTACTATCAAGTGCCGAGGGTGATCCCTCATAACGCACTCCTGATGATAATTCTGTAGTGTAGCTATTCGGTCGTGGTCATCGAGGGTGATTTCCTCTTTCACCATTCCCGATACGGCTCTGTCGTGCAACACCTCAAGTGTGAACCTCGAGGGTGGTCCCTCTTACGTTCACCTTGATGATTACATCGACTGGATTCCTCCGTGGGTGATTCCTCGGGTTTTCCCCTTGATGTTTGGACACACGGTTACCTTGACATTACTTGAGACCTTTGTTGAAGTTGGGTCGGCCCTGAGGGGTACCCGTGAGTTGATGTGAAACTCGGGCGGGCCCGTTGAGCACCCGCGAGTTTTCTACATGGCACGGCCGAGCAGTCTGGGCCCTTGCCGTAAGTCCATGAGACGGGGCGATGGGGTCACATTATCGTGAGTCTCTGCTTGTCTCCGCGAGCCCCCAATGCACTAACAGGTTTGGGTATTTGTTCTGTGTTGGCCTCTCGCCTTTACGCACTAACCACCACGCGAGAATAGATATGGGCCTCGACATCGCAGTATCAACCGAAGCTTTGTTAGACGTCCAGTTCAGCATGGCGGCACGGTCGGATCATGCTGGCCATCTGAGGCGGTGCTGGTATTCACCCTACGCGCAACGACCCGGAGTGCAACAGACGATGGGCCCAAGACCCCGGGGCACTTAGGATGTAGACCGGCGGGGACCTCTCTGCTGAGCCTAGGTAGGGCTGCGACATGTTGATCTTCCGAGGCCGGGCATTGATGCCAGAAAGGTGTGTCCGGCAAGAGTGATCGAGCGTGTTGGGTAACGTGGTGCACCCCTGCACGGAAGACATATATTCGAATACCGTCTCCACGGTAATGGACGTTCAGACTTGTATCCGGATCTTATATAACTAGAAATGGATACTTGAGATATGTGATGGATATGTGGCTCCGGGATTGCTTTCTCGTAGGGAGTCGAGGAAGGATCTCTGGGCGTTAATGTTACAACATGCTTGTTAATTATAAACTGCTATTCTTTACTCTTCCACATGCTGCAAGATGCTTGGAGCTGCTTGAAGATGCTAGTCTTGGATAGGCTAGGCCTTCCCCTCTATGCTGGCATTCTGCAGTTCAGTCCACAGATACAGCCCTTCCATTTGATACCAATGCATACTTAGTATAGATCTGATGCTTGCGACTACTTTGGATGAGTACTCACGGTTGCTTTGCTACCCCTTTTCCCCCTTCCTTCTTTTTTCCGGTTGATGCAACCAGATGGTGGATCCTTGTTGCCAGATGCCACCACCGACGGATGCTACTACGTGGAGACCGCCGACGACTAGTAGTAGTTGGGAGGTCCCAGGCAGGAGGCCTTGCCTCTTCGATCGTTCTTGCTTTTGTGTTTGCCTTCTTAAGGCAGCCTTGTTTAACTTGATGTCTGTACTCAGATATTGTTGCTTCCGCTGACGCTTGTGTTTTGAGCTTCTGTATTCGAGCCCTCGAGGCCCCTGGCTTGTAATATGAAGCTTGTATTGTTTTATTTGTGTCTAGAGTTGTGTTGTGATATCTTCCTGTGAGTCCCTGATCTTGATCGTACACATTTGCGTGTATGATTAGTGTACGGTCGAATCGGGGGCGTCACAAGTTGGTATCAGAGCCGACTGCCTGTAGGAACCCCCTTTCCAACTCCTTGGCCGAAGTTGAGTCTAGTCTTTGAAAAACTGATTTACTAACATGGCTGTGTGGCTTACGGGCCCACGTCGCCAATTGGGTGGTATTAGGATCATTTATTCCTCGTCTATACTCTGGGACTCTAATATCTCTCCTCTATTCGGATTAAATGATTTTGCTAACTCTATCCTAGGTTCTCGTGATCACATCCATCTGGAGTTTTGTAATATGCCTTTCTTGAATAGAGGGCCAAGATCTGCTTCACAATGTTCACTGACCACAGGATCCTTTTATCAAGGGCACCCTGCGTCGCCACTAGCAAATTCCTCGCTCCAGAGGTTTTCCCTGACATTGATATAGCCTTTGCTATGTCCCCTTGTTGTATTCCTCCATTGCGTGCATATGCGCCACCTAGTATGTCTGCGATGTTTCCCTCGTCCGAACACTGTGACACCCAAAAATTTTATTTGGCTTTATCAAAATCTTTATTTGATTTGAAGGAGGTTATTTAAATTTTTCTTCTAAAGGACTCTACTTCTCAAAAAATTTCTTTTTATGACAAGTATTTTATTTGGTTTCATCCAAAACTTGATCTTTCGTCTTGGAGGTTTTCCATATTGTGTTGACTCAACACAAATGTTTTCATTGGGAAAGTTTTTGAAAATCTTTTCTTTTTAAAATAGCCCTATGGCATATGGAGTGATTCTTTCCCTTTCAAAATTTCCTCTTGCCATGACCTAAGTGGAAATCCCCCTCCCAAAAGCCATGCCCCCTCTTTGTATCAAGATAAACTTCAAATCCAGCAAGTTCCACTCCCCCATGATTTTATCTCCATTTATGTCTAATCAAAAACCTTTTCTGCCCACTATTTTGACCCTTGGAGATTTACAAAGGAACCACTAGCTCTCCTTTGAGTTTTGCCCCCAAACAAATTTCCCTGGCTAGTCCTTAGAACCCTCAACCAAGATCCATGAAGATCCACTGGTCTCCAGTTCAAAATTTTCAAAATGTGCTTGCTGCAAGTTTGGGCCATATTTGTCAAATTTGATGAAATTCATTTGTTTTCTCCTCCTAAAAATCTGAGAAAATTCAGGCAGCCTCTGGATGCATCAAAAGGTCACCTCACCAAGCCCCAGCTCCAGAAATATCTTCCTCATGCCCAAATCATATCGTCGAACACCTGGAGGGCACTGTTACTGTCGAGGTTCAGAGATTCAGAGAACAGTTTCAGTAGCAGGTGTCGTTTTCTTCAGAAACTTACCTCGATCTCGCCAGTAGCCGCAGTGGCACCTTGCGCCCTGTTCCTCCTTCTTATCCCTGCGCTGCACGATCGCCTGGACACTTGCGGACGTCGGCGGCGAGCTGGCCGGGGCGCAGCGCCCCATGCGCGGCGGCAGCAGCGCCCGCTGCGGCTGCCAGAGAGGCGCAGCGTGGGACGGCGCCGTCCAGCACCGCCCAAGCCACCAGAGGCCACCGCGTGGCCGTCCTCTCCTCTGTGCACGCTGCAGAGCCGTCGTCGTGAACTGGAAGGTGCGGAGCGCGCTCCCTGCCGCCGTCGTGCCCGTACGGCCGTTCCGTCGAGGACCAGAGCATTACCCCAATCCGGCCGAGATATTAGCGGAGAAACGGTGCCAGTGGACCACCACGAAGATGCCAAGTCGCCTAAACCTCCTGCCCGGCCTCTGCCTCGCCGTAATTGCTCGCCGGCGTTATCCCGTTCATGGCAACCTCCTCGGATCGCCCATAAAAGGAGGTCCCATGCTCGAACTCGAACACGCACCATCCCTACACCTCACAAGTACCACGCCAAGCCACTGGAAGGACCTCAAGGAAGTCTTCTTCCCCAACTCTGGCCGCCTCGACCCGCTTCGGGATCCAGCACGATTCACTCTAGTGCATGCACCCATGCCTCTCAACCCATGCCAGTAGCATCCTAGTGCATCCACCCCTCTAACCCGCGCACCAATTTGGAGTTTGCAGCACCCACCGGAGAGTTCCACCCTCTCCCGAACCACCGTCCGCCGGAGATAAGGTCGCCATCGACGTGGTGCTCACCGATGGTCAAGTCCACCACCCACCGACGCGGAAGGACACCCTGAACCCGTAGGTACCCTCCGATCACCCTACCTCGCCGTGGATCAACGCCGGCGACGACCGCAGCCTTCGGGCGCTGGCGAGCTCTGTTCAGAGTTTAAACCTGACGGGTGGGACCCCCCCGTCAGCCTCTCTTTCTTCTCCTTCGAATCGTTTTCTGAAGGCGCCTTCGGGCAAAGTGTGTTTTCTCTCTGGGTTGGCGTATTTCATACCGAAGCGTTTTCTGCTTTTTCAAACGAGCCCCTGGATCTTTTCTGTTTCATCACAGATTAGTCCTTGGACTAAAACCCTTATATCTTTTAAACAAAAGATGCTTTTTGATTGATTCTTTTTCTGTCAGTCTTATATTTTTTTCTAGTTTTTTGTAGTATTGGAATAATTTTTATACATGCAACGGTATTCACGTTAGTGTACGGTTTCTTTATACCGTAGATTCTGGAGGAGGTAACGGAGCCGCGAACTTCGCCGAGCTAGACTCCGACTTCTCTGAACCAGGCAAGCATGTTTGAACCTTTGATATGATGGGTGTTTTGCATGTTTGCTTGAATAGTTTGTGCATGGCATATGGGCATCGGTGAGTGTTACGTTGCATGCAAGGCAACTAACCGAGTGCTTCGAAGTTTACTGCGATCTTTTGTTGAGAGATGACCTGATCATGTGGTGACATGAGAGGTAGTAAGATGGTATTGTTGTAGCATGCCAGTCTTATGTGATCTGATAAACTCCGATGTTAACGTGGACCGAGCCACGTTACCGTTCGTCCCCTTCCGTGCTGCCACATGTTTTCTGCAAAGAATACGGTTTAGTAAGTTGCAAACCTCTTTCCTTGTACACACCAAATAGAGGGGCCGGGATGAGGGTTCCATGGCCCTGGATTAAAGCCAGTCATCCGGTCAGGGGGCATGGGTGTTTCCGGTTGGGACCGAGAGGGGGGCACCCCTTAGAGCGCGCGATATAAATTTGATCCCATGCTACGCGAGGTTGTAGCCTCCCCGTCTCAAAGTTTTTCTTGAACGTTGCTTGGGGTGATTCCTGGCAACGGAATGTGGAATGGGTGTGTACTGGATTGATGTGTTTCTCCTAAAATACCATAAACGGAACTAGTTCCTTGTGACTACTGGAATCCGTTGGCGGTGGTTAAGAGTACAAACTCTACAGAGTCAAAACCTTCCGAGTCATCGTGTCCATGGTTGAGGACCTGGGTCAATGTATCCAAACAGTATCCATAGCAGTCTCAGTGTCAGTCCCTGTGTCAGTCTCCGTGGAAATCCCCGGTGAACAAGTTTGAGTGGTAAACCCGGTCGAATGTTATTCCTGTGGATGGACTAACCATTTTATTATTTCGTACCTGAGTATTTCCTTGAAATGATTTAACTTCATGAGCTACTGGAATATTAAGTTATGAATTATAAGCCCTTGATGTGATGTCGCTCAGACGTCCGACTGTGGCACTCTCGTTATTTACTTTTGATATAAGCCCTTTATGTGATGTCGCTCAGACGTCCGACTGTGGCACTCTCGTTATTTACTTTTGATATAAGCCCTTTATGTGATGTCGCTCAGACGTCCGACTGTGGCACTCTCGTTATTTACTTTCGTTACAAGCCCTTTATGTGATGTTGCTCAGACGTCCGACTGTGGCACTCTTGTTATTTACTTTCGTTATAAGCCCTTTATGTGACGTCGCTCAGACGTCCGAATGTGGCACGCTCGTTATTTACTTTTGATATAAGCCCTTTATGTGATGTCGCTCAGACGTCCGACTGTGGCATGCACTGTCATTTATTTTCCATTATAAGCCCTTTATGTGGTGTCGCCCCGACGCCCGACTGCGGCATTGTTAATTTATTTGTACCCTTTCGAGGAGTCATTTTAGACACCCGATTGGCCCTCAGTATTACATTGGGATTTCGGGAGGACTACCGCCCGACTTCCTTTTTATTTTCCCACGCATTGCTATTTTATTATCTGAGTGCGCAATTATTAATCTGTTCATATGCATCATGTTTGCATTTGTTATATCTTATGTCCAAACTGTCTTGCGAGTACTTTCATAGTACTCACCTGGCTTGTTGATTTGGCCAGATGTTGACGAAGGCGATCTCATGGATGATGAGTTTGATAGCGAGTCCGACGCCTAGAGGAGTCCCAGTCAGTCCCGTGCGATCCTGGATTTGGTCACTTGTATTTTATACGCTTCCACCACCCAAATAAGAGTCCTCGAGCCTCACTCCGACGCTCGAAGATTTAGGAGTCATGTCACCCGCTTCACTGTGACATATCCACCACCACTTTTAGTGCGAGTCAGTAGTTATGCCACCACACCCCTTGTGTCATATCCGCCTTTATGTATAATATCGGCGTGCTTGTAATAAATTGTTGAGCAGCCTCCGCTCAACCTTGTATTATATTTAGTACTCCTGGATTATTTCTGTAATCAAGAATTTGTCTACCAGTAAGAAGGATTCTTCTCTACTGGCCCGTTAAAGGGATCGGTTTCTCAATAAGTGTTTTATTGGAAAACCGGTCGTGACAAACTTGGTATCAGAGCCAGGCTGACTGTAGGAAGCCACTAGGTGCGATCGCTAATCGGTTATTAGCGTTTTTAGTGCTTTTTCAGCATTTTGCAAATGTAGCTATTTTCTGTTGGTCATCATAAATTTATGATTTGACTACTCAGAATATTTGCCTACTTTTGCAGATGGCTGGCAACGACTGCGAGACACGGGTGTTCACTAATGTGCCCGAGGGGTTTGTCAAACTTCTCGTCTCTACCACCAAGCTCACGATCGGGCCAGCGACTCGTCCAGAGTTCACGCTTTACCAGCACAAGCTCAGCGAAGACTTGTCTATGCACCAGGCCGTGGTGCAATTCAAAGGAGGACGTTCTGCGTCTCGCCACTTCCGTTTTGTGGGAAGGGCCATGCCTACGGAGAGGCATGCCATGTAGATGGCCGCCCGTGAGGCGATAGCTCACCTTCAGGATGTTCTTCCTACGATGAAGACTCGTCGCTACCGCTACCTCCCATGCCATGTGCCATATACTTGTCACTATGCATTCGCCTGCCATAGGGGAGAGAGAGATGAAGCTATCGAGATGCTGGTTGAGTATCTCAAAGCTCTGGAGGCAGCTTTCGACAACCTCGTGGACGACCTTGTGGCTGCCTGTATGGACTCAGTTCAGGGCTGTTCCGCCAACAGGAGGGAGCTTCTCCACATGGCAGCGCTGCTGACTTTCGTCTCGTCCTCGGCATCCTATTCACCTGCCATTTTAGCCACCGCTCGCCGTCTGCCTACCACTGAGGAGTTCGACCAGGTCATTGCTCCTACTCCAGTCAGAGCTGCACCACCGACCGCACCCGCTCCTACTCCTCAGCGCAGTGCTACGAGCCTGGAGCCTATTAGGGAGGAGGAGGAGGTGGAGTCTCCTGCACCTCTAGGTCTTACACTCGGCAGGCAGAAGGAAGTTTTCACCATCTCCGACTGAGTGCGCCTAGCAGCCGTGTGTTGTACCTGCTTGTAGGATATGTTTATATGTACATAGGTTTGGTGAGAAGTAGTTTGTGTGCGCATCATGTAGGAACTCGGAGAAGTGCACTAGCCTAAATAACATGTCAGGAATGTGTACGCACATCCTGAGTGCTGTATTGTATAATTACGACTCGCGTGTAAGATATGTACTGAGCAGTCCTTCTTCGTGCGCAATCAAGTATTTTTCTTGAAAAATCTTGAGGTCTTTTAAATTTTTGCCTTTGCAAAATTTTCCTTGTGCCACACAGTTCTTCTCATGAGTTTTGCAAAATAATACCCCAGAGTGGAAAATGTCTCGTCCCTGGACTCGTTCCATGCCAAATCCACCGGAAGAAGTTTATGGAACCCAGACAAGCAACAACTTCACACAGGGGCAGTCTAGTCAGCAGGACAGCGAGGCAGCATTGTCTCATGTATGCCGCCTTTTCAAAGAAAGCCAGCAGAAGAACCAAGAAATGATGAATCACGTCATCAATATGGGAAATCACCGTGAGCCATACCAACCGCATTCCAAGTTGTCTGAACTACAGAAGACACGTCCTCCAACGTTCGCTCACACTAATAGGCCGCTTGAGGCCGATGATTGGCTTCGAGACATCGAAAGAAAGTTGATTATTGCACAATGTTTAGATCGTGAGAAGGTGCTTTATGCACCTCACTACCTCACTGGAGCAGCTGCACCATGGTGGGAAAATTTTCTACACATGCACCCAAATGAACATAACATCACCTGGGAGGAGTTCAAGGAAGGTTTTCATGGGGCGCACATCCCCAGGAGCATTATAAAGATCAAGAAAAGGGAGTTTGACGACCTCAAGCAGAGAGGCATGACAGTGACTGAGTACAACAGTCAATTTACTCAATTATCTCGTTATGCCTATGATGAGCATATGACCGAGAATAAAAAGATGGAAAAGTTTTTGGACGGCCTGGCGCCAGCACTAAAATGCCAACTGGTCGTACACACCTTCCCATATTTCAAAACACTGGTTGATAAGGCTATTACGTTGGAGAATGAGCGCCGCAGTCTGGAGGATATTCGCAAGCGAAAAAGGGACAAGACGGCTCATGCTCGCAACAACCGGAGCAAGACTGATATTCAGAGGGATGAAGCAAGAAAATCCACGACCACTGCTCTAAGGCCAACCAAACATTTCCATTCAAGGGACAAGGACTTTACGTACCGCCCGGGTGTCACTTGCTATGCTTGTGGAGAGGAAGGGCACTATGCCAAACAGTGCCCGAAGCCAAGGAACTCGGCCCCCAAGCCGAACAATGGTGGAAATAATCCAGCCCCCAGGCGTAACAATTTCAATCCCAACAACAATCACAAGAAGGGTCACCTGAACCATGTGACCAAGGAGGAAGCACAGAATGCCCCAGATATCGTGCTCGGTACGTTCCCTGTCAACACAATACCTGCCACGGTTTTGTTTGATTCTGGAGCTTCTCACTCGTTCATTTCGAAGAGTTTTGTTTTGCAACACGGTTTTCCGATACTTCCTTTGAAAAAGTCCATGATCATCAAGTCCCCCGGGAATAAGTAGATCACTCAGAGTTACTGCCAAGGTGTGACTATCGAGTTTGAAAGACTAAAGTTTCAGGCAAATCTCATCGTTTTGGAAAATAAAGGACTGGATGTTATCCTAGGAATGGACTGGTTAACCACCAACAAGGGATTTATCGACTGCTTCAATCGGACTGTAATCCTCACTCACCATCACGGCAAGAAAATAAAAGTTGCAGCTCAAGAGAGACCACGGTCACGGCAACCAAAGTTGAACAAGGTGGTCATTTCAGAATTGAGAAAAGTCCCAGTGGTGTGTGAGTTTCCTGACGTATTTCCCGAAGAACTACCAGGCATGCCACCAGACCGAGAGATAGAGTTCAGAATTGAACTAGCACCTGGCACCACCCCCATTTAAAAGAAACCTTATAGAATGGCACCCTCCGAGTTGGTAGAATTAAAGAAGCAAATAAAAGAATTACTGGACAAAGGATTTATACGAGCCAGCTCCTCACCTTGGGGTTCACCAGTATTATTTGCCAAGAAAAAGGATGGGACACTGAGGTTGTGTATAGACTATCGAGCACTCAACATGGTCACCATCAAAAACAAATATCTGATGCCACGGATAAATGATTTGTTTGACCAGCTCGCACAAGCCAAGGTGTTCTCAAAAATTGATTTAAGATCGGGATATCATCAATTAAAAGTACGGACAGAAGATATCCCTAAGACAACATTCACCTCCAGATACGGATTATACGAGTTCACAGTAATGCCATTTGGACTGACGAACGCCCCCGCATATTTCGTCCACCTCATGAACAAAGTGTTTATGAAATTTATGGACAAATTTGTTGTGGTGTTCATTGACGATATTTTGGTATACTCAAGGACACCAGAAAAGCATGCTGAACATCTCAGAATTGTATTTGGAGAATTAAGGAAACATCAATTGTACGCCAAATTCAGCAAATGTGAATTTTGGCTAAGACAGGTTGGTTTTCTAGGCCATGTACTGACCCAAGAGGGCGTGGTCGTAGACCCATAAAAAGTCAAGGCTGTTCTTGACTGGAAACCTCCATCCAACGTAACAGATGTACGAAGTTTCCTAGGAATGGCTGGATATTACCGAAGGTTTATTGAAGGATTCTCCAACGTGGCAAAACCAATGACACAGTTACTCAAGAAAGACAAGAAATTTGTATGGACTGAAGCGTGCGAGAAAAGCTTCCAAGAACTCAAAAAGAAATTAACAACAGCACCGGTTTTGGTTGTGCCGGACATACACAAAAGTTTTGAAGTGTATTGTGATGCATCCCAGAAGGGCCTCGGGTGCGTATTGATGCAGGACGGCAAAGTTGTCGCATATGCTTCCAGGCAACTACAGAAGCATGAAGAAAATTGTCCTACTCATGACTTGGAGCTAGCAGCAGTCATCCATGCACTCAAAGAGTGGAGGCACTTTTTGCTGGGAAATCGTTTTGAAATATATACGGATCATAAAGGCCTTAAATATATTTTCACGCAGCCAGAGCTCAATTTACGACAACGATGCTGGTTGGAATTAGTCAAGGACTATGATGTCGGCATTCACTACCATCCAGGGAAAGCAAATGTAGTGGCAGACGCTCTTAGTCGGAACCCCAGCTCGGACAACGACATCCTACAGAACTTGAGGCCTGAAATTCAGCAGGAGTTCGCCAAACTCAACATGGTGATAGTCGCGGAGGGCAACGTATCAAATCTGGAGATACAGCCCACCCTAATGGAACAAATTAAGAAGGCTCAGCATGGGCATCCCAGCATCGAAGGTATAAAGAGAAAAATATGCCTTGGCAAGGCTTCAGAGTTCGTCACAGACAATGAGGGAATATTATGGTACGGGGACAGACTTTGCGTACCAAACATTGAGGACCTCAAACAGCAAATCCTAACCGAAAGCCACACCGCCCCATATTCAATCCACCCTGGAGGAACCAAAATGTACAAAGACATTCACAAAAGGTTTTGGTGGCACGGTATGAAGAGGGATATAGCCACATTCATTGCATGCTATGATTCGTGTCAGCGCATTAAAGCCGAACAACAAAAACCAGCAGGGCTGCTACAGCCAAATAGGATACCTGAGTGGAAATGGGACGAAATTGGAATGGATTTTATCGTCGGACTAGCTCGATCACAACGCGGAAATGATGCCATATGGGTCATCACAGATAGGCTAACCAAGGTAGCACATTTCATTCCCGTGAAGACGACCTACTCCACTCAGAAGCTTGCTAAGCTTTATCTCTCCCATATCGTTTGTCTGCATGGAGTCCCAAAGACTATAATATTCGACCGGGGCACTCAATTTGTCTCTAGATTTTGGGATCACTTACAACAAGCTCTGGGCACTCAACTAGCATTCAGTACAGCGTACCACCCCCAGACTGATGGACAAACTGAACGCGTGAACCAAATCCTAGAGGACATGCTGAGAGCCTGTGTTCTCACCTATGGAACCAGTTGGGAGGAAAGCTTGCCATATACCGAGTTCGCATACAACAACAGTTACCAAGCCAGCTTACAAATGGCACCTTTTGAAGCATTGTACGGACGGAGATGTCGTACCCCATTAAACTGGTCAGAGACAGGTGATAGTCGTATCTTCGGACCTGGCATGCTCAAGGAAGCCGAGGAGAAAGTTAAACAAATCAGGGACCGACTCAAGACAGCTCAAAGCCGACAAAAGAGCAATTACGATCGAAAACATCGTGAGGTCAGCTTTGAACCCGGTGAATATGTGTACCTACGAGTGTCTCCTATGAGGGGCCTGCAACGGTTCAAAATTAAAGGGAAGCTAGCCCAAGATTTATTGGACCCTTCTGTGTAGTTGCACGAAGAGGCACAGTAGCCTACCAGCTAGACCTACCCAAAGAGCTGTCAGACGTCCACGACGTGTTCCACGTCTCATAGTTGAGGAAATGTGTGAGCAACCTGGAAAAGCATGTATCTCATGAGAGCATTGATGTGCAACCAGACCTCACCTACAGAGAGCGACCAATAAGAATATTGGAAGAGTCTGAAAGGAGGACCCATCAGAAAACAATTAAATTTTTCAAGGTTCAGTGGAGCAATCACACCGAGGATGAAGCAACATGGGAAAGAGAGGATTTTCTTCAAGCAGAGTACCCACATCTATTTGAGGATCAGCTGAAATCTCGGGGACGAGATTTTTCCTAAGGGGGTAGGTGTTGTGACACCCAAAAATTTTATTTGGCTTTATCAAAATGTTTATTTGATTTGAAGGAGGTTATTAAAATTTTTCTTCTAAAGGACTCTACTTCTCAAAAATTTCTTTTTATGACAAGTATTTTATTTGGTTTCATCCAAAACTTGATCTTTGGTCTTGGAGGTTTTCTATATTGCGTTGACTCAACACAAATGTTCTTCATTGGGAAAGTTTTTGAAAATCTTTTCTTTTTAAAATAGCCCTATGGCATATGGAGTGATTCTTTCCCTTTCAAAATTTCCTCTTGCCATGACCTAAGTGGAAATCCCCCTCCCAAAAGCCATTCCCCCTCTTTGTATCAAGATAAACTTCAAATCCAGCAAGTTGAACTCCCCCATGATTTTATCTCCATTTATGTCTAATCAAAAACCTTTTCTGCCCTCTATTTTGACCCTTGGAGATTTACAAAGGAACCACTAGCTCTCCTTTGAGTTTTGCCCCCAAACAAATTTCCTTGGCTAGTCCTTGGAACCCTCAACCAAGATCCATGAAGATCCACTGGTCTCCAGTTCAAAATTTTCAAAATGTGCTTGCTGCAAGTTTGGGCCATATTTCTCAAATTTGATGAAATTCATTTGTTTTTCCTCCTAAAAATCTGAGAAAATTCAGGCAGCCTCTGGATGCATCAAGAGGTCACCTCACCAAGCCCCAGCTCCAGAAATATCTTCCTCATGCCCAAATCATATCGTCGAACACCTGGAGGGCATTGTTACTGTCGAGGTTCAGAGATTCAGAGAACAGTTTCAGTAGCAGGTGTCGTTTTCTTCAGAAACTTACCTCGATCTCGCCAGTAGCCGAAGTGGCACCTTGCGCCCTGTTCCTCCTTCTTATCCCTGCGCCGCACGATCGCCTGGACACTTGCGGACGTCGGCGGCGAGCTGGCCGAGGCGCACGCCCCATGCGTGGCGGCAGCAGCGCCCGCTGCGGCTGCCAGAGAGGCGCAGCGTGGGACGGCGCCGTCCAGCACCGCCCAAGCCACCAGAGGCCACCGCGTGGCCGTCCTCTCCTCTGTGCACGCTGCAGAGCCGTCGTCGTGAACTCGAAGGCGCGGAGAGCGCTCCCTGCCGCCGTCGTGCCCGTACGGCCGTTCCGTCGAGGACCAGAGCATTACCCCAATCCGGCCGAGATATTAGCGGAGAAACGGTGCCAGTGGACCACCACGAAGATGCCAAGTCGCCTAAACCTCCTGCCCGGCCTCTGCCTTGCCGTAATTGCTCGCCGGTGTTATCCCGTTCACGGCCACCTCCTCGGATCGCCTATAAAAGGAGGTCCCGAGCTCGAACTCGAACACGCACCATCCCTACACCTCACAAGTACCACGCCAAGCCACTGGAAGGACCTCAAGGAAGTCTTCTTCCCCAACTCAGGCCGCCTCGACCCGCTTCGGGATCCAGCACGATTCACTCTAGTGCGTGCACCCCTGCCTCTCAACCCATGCCAGTAGCATCCTAGTGCATCCACCCCTCTAACCCGCGCACCAATTTGGAGTTTCCAGCACCCACCGGAGAGTTCCACCCTCGCCCGAACCACCGTCCGCCGGAGATAAGGTCGCCGTCGACGTGGTGCTCACCGACAGTCAAGTCCACCACCCACCGACGCGGAAGGACACGCTGAACCCGTAGGTACCCTCCAATCACCCTACCTCGTCGTGGATCAACGCCGGCGACGACCGCAGCCTTCGGGCGCCGGCGAGCTCTGTTCAGAGTTTAAACCTGACGGGTGGGACCCCCCGTCAGCCTCTCTTTCTTCTCCTTTGAATCGTTTTCTGAAGGCGCCTTCGGGCAAAGTGTGTTTTCTCGCTGGGCTGGCGTATTTCATACCGAAGCGTTTTCTGCTTTTTCAAACGAGCCCCTGGATCTTTTCTGTTTCATCACAGATTAGTCCTTGGACTAAAACCCTTATATCTTTTAAACAAAAGATGCTTTTTGATTGATTCTTTTTCTGTCAGTCTTATATTTTTGTCTAGTTTTTTATAGTATTTATTTGGAAAAAAATTGGAATAATTTTTATACACGCAACGGTATTCACGTTAGTGTACGGTTTCTTTATACCGTAGATTCCGGAGGAGGTAACGGAGCCGCGAACTTCGCCGAGCTAGACTCCGACTTCTCCGAACCAGGCAAGCATGTTTGAACCTTTGATATGATGGGTGTTTTGCATGTTTGCTTGAATAGTTTGTGCATGGCATATGGGCATCGGTGAGTGTTACGTTGCATGCAAGGCAACTAACCGAGTGCTTCGAAGTTTACTGCGATCTTTTGTTGAGAGATGACCTGATCATGTGGTGACATGAGAGGTAGTAAGATGGTATTGTTGTAGCATGCCAGTCTTATGTCATCTGATAAACTCCGACGTTAACGTGGACCGAGCCACGTTACCGTTCGTCCCCTTCCGTGCTGCCACATGTTTTCTGCAAAGAATACGGTTTAGTAAGTTGCAAACCTCTTTCCTTGTACACACCAAATAGAGGGGCCGGGATGAGGGTTCCATGGCCCTGGATTAAAGCCAGTCATCTGGTCAGGGAGCATGGGTGTTTCCGGTTGGGACCGAGAGGGGGGCACCCCTTAGAGCGCGCGATATAAATTTGATCCCATGCTACGCGAGGTTGTAGCCTCCCCGTCTCAAAGTTTTTCTTGAACGTTGCTTGGGGTGATTCCTGGCAACGGAATGTGGAATGGGTGTGTACTGGATTGATGTGTTTCTCCTAAAATACCATAAACGGAACTAGTTCCTTGTGACTACTGGAATCTGTTGGCGGTGGTTAAGAGTACAAACTCTACAGAGTCAAAACCTTCCATGGTTGAGGACCTGGGTCAATGTATCCAAACAGTATCCATATCAGTCTCAGTGTCAGTCCCTGTGTCAGTCTCCATGGAAATCCCCGGTGAACAAGTTTGAGTGGTAAACCCGGTCGAATGTTATTCCTGTGGATGGACTAACCATTTTATTATTTCGTACCTGAGTATTTCCTTGAAATGATTTAACTTCATGAGCTACTGGAATATTAAGTTATGAATTATAAGCCCTTGATGTGATGTCGCTCAGACGTCCGACTGTGGCACTCTCGTTATTTACTTTTGATATAAGCCCTTTATGTGATGTCGCTCAGACGTCCGACTGTGGCACTCTCGTTATTTACTTTTGATATAAGCCCTTTATGTGATGTCGCTCAGACGTCCGACTGTGGCACTCTCGTTATTTACTTTCGTTATAAGCCCTTTATGTGATGTCGCTCAGACGTCCGAATGTGGCACTCTTGTTATTTACTTTCGTTATAAGCCCTTTATGTGACGTCGCTCAGACGTCCGACTGTGGCACGCTCGTTATTTACTTTTGATATAAGCCCTTTATGTGGTGTCGCCCCGACGCCCGACTGCGGCATTGTTAATTTATTTGTACCCTTTCGAGGAGTCATTTCAGACACTCAATTGGCCCACAGTATTACATTGGGATTTCGGGAGGACTACCGCCCGACTTCCTTTTTATTTTCCCACGCATTGCTATTTTATTATCTGAGTGCGCAATTATTAATCTGTTCATATGCATCATGTTTGCATTTGTTATATCTTATGTCCAAACTGTCTTGCGAGTACTTTCATAGTACTCACCTGGCTTGTTGATTTGGCCAGATGTTGACGAAGGCGATCTCATGGATGATGAGTTTGATAGCGAGTCCGACGCCTAGAGGAGTCCCAGTCAGTCCCGTCCGATCCTGGATTTGGTCACTTGTATTTTATACGCTTCCGCCACCCAAATAAGAGTCCTCGAGCCTCACTCTGACGCTCGAAGATTTAGGAGTCATGTCACCCGCTTCACTGTGACATATCCACCACCACTTTTAGTGCGAGTCAATAGTTATGCCACCACACCCCTTGTGTCATATCCGCCTTTATGTATAATATCGGCGTGCTTGTAATAAATTGTTGAGCAGCCTCCGCTCAACCTTGTATTATATTTAGTACTCCTGGATTATTTCTGTAATCAAGAATTTGTCTACTAGTAAGAAGGATTCTTCTCTACTGGTCCGTTAAAGGGATCGGTTTCTCAATAAGTGTTTTATTGGAAAACCGGTCGTGACAAACACTTATTAACAACATGTAATTGGCCTCGCATATGTATCGGTATGTCTTTAATGACTACTGCCTTGTACATACTGCGCCTTGGTCCATTGCTCTAGTAACATCATGAATGACTCCATACCCCTGCTCCACCCTTTGCTGAACTACCCCCTGTTGCATTTAAGCAGTATGGTTAGACCCGCTAGTCATGGCCGCCTGAATACATGGCCGGAATAACACATCAATTGAGCTGAATCACCAGTTTATGGAAAATGTAAAGGCTCAGTTCACACGCCCCAATATGAATCCGCAACCAGCCCCAGAGACTCTGCAAGACTTTGCACGTCTCAACCCTGTCATCTACCGCAACTTAACTCGCCCCCTTGATGCTGATGACTGGCTCCGTGACATCACATTCGAGTTGAACTCTGCTGATGTAGCCCCTGCCAACTATGTCACCTTCGTGGCTTATTGCCTGAAAGGTCCCGCTGCTCAATGGTGGGACAGCCACATGCTTTCCTTACCTGTTGGAACCGCCATCACTTGGCCGGAATTCCAAGCTGCATTCCACGAGCCAATGTCGAACCACCATGGTTAGTCACCATGTCCCCGTTAAATTTGAAGGATTGAAATTCCATGTTTTCCCCATTGCTTTGAAGTCACCCAATATCAACCTCATTCTGGGAATGGAATGATCGAAAACACGTACCGCTTCTATCATTTGCACCACTAAGACCGTCCATCTATTACATCCTTCAATGGGATAGTAAGCTACCATGCTCATCCTGTTCGGAATGCCGAAGCACGGATTTATTCCTTGAATGCGTTAAACGCTTCTCCTCTTGTGAGAATTGAAAATGCTCCAGTCTTTTCTGAATTCCAAGATGTCCATCCAAAAGATCTACCCAGTCCATAATCTTGAACTTGCTATAGTTAAATTTGCACTGAGGTTGTGGCAACATTTCCTTCTTGATACGCGTTGCGAGATCTTCACCGATCATAAAAGTCTGAAGTATCGGTTACTCAGCTAGATCCGGATCTCCGTCAGCAGTGATGTATGAAAACAATTACAGACTATGACTACGGTATTTCTTATACCCCGGGCAAGGCTAGTGACATGGCCGATGCCCTGAGTCGCAAGTCTTATTGCAACAACCACATGGCCTATAAAGCTTAACCCCCTTGCAAGATGATCTCACTTATAGAGAGCATCCGATCTGCGCTCTCGTTCAAGCTGAACATCCAATCCGTCCGAGGGCTATCAAATTTTTGAAAGTTCACTGCTCAAATCTTTCTGAAGATGTAGTCATTTGGGAACACGAGGATCGTCTTCGTGATGAATACCCCACTTTGTTTCCGTCTACCTCCTAAATCTCGGGACGAGATTTCTTGTAGTTGAGGAGAATTGTGACGCCCGGATAATTAAGCTACAGTAATCCCCTGCTAATGATGCCAGGTCATCACTCCTACTGTTGCTGGTCCTCACTTGATCCAAATCATGATTCAAATTCAAATTCAATTAAAGTCAAAAATTCAAATAGGCCAAACATGAAAACTAAAATATTCAAAGTGTGGCAAATAATCCCTGGTTATTTGCCAAGTTGAAACCAACCTCTTTTGGATTTCCAAGTGCCCCTGGGATTGTATTTAGTGGTCCAGCAGCATATTAATTAACCTTTTCAATTTCAAAAAAATGCTTGAACAATTCCTTTGGCCCTGAAACTTTTTAGGCAACACCACAATATTGTGCCTGAATTATTTGCTAAGTTTCACATTCAACAAAAAATCATTTGATGCCTTGGTTTCATCCAAAACATTAGCTATCCTTTTAAATAGAAAACAAACAACAGAAACCCCCCCTCCCCCTGGGCCTTTTGGCCCAACTGGCCTCACTGGCCGAGCCAGGCCGGCCCACCTTGCCCTGGCTCCCTCGCTTCCCTGTTCACGGGAGGGCGTGGCCGCACCGATGCCCGCCACGGCACCGACCATCGCCGTGGCGGCCATCTGCCGTCTCCCCCGGGCCTATAAGGCGACCCTGACGCCTCTCCCTCGCGCTCCCGAACCCTAGCTACCCCAAATCACTTTCCCCCTTTTTTCTCGATCTGGATCGGGGAACCCCCCTCGCGCCCGATGCCGTGGCCCATCGCCGTTCGTCCTCACCATGATCGCCGTCGATTCGTCGTCGTTCGACCTCTTCCAGCCTCCTCGACCTCGCCCTCGCTCTCCTTCGCCTTGGAATGGAGCCGGGAAGCTCGTCCAACGATGCCCGCACCGAAAGCTCGCCATCCTCGTCTTCTTCTACCTTCGGCCGCTACAACGCCGTCGTCGATCCGCTCGACTCTGGTCCTCTCCGGCTACCACGAGCACACCAAGAACCCCGCTGTGAGCTCCTCCTCCATTCCCCCTGCTTGCAGCCTTGATTCGTTGCCGTAGCCTCTGTCCCGAGCTCTTCCGAGCTCGCGCGTACACGTACCTAAGTCTGTACCTAGCCACGCCCGCCTAGCCTTGCCCGCTGTCCCCGCGGCCACGCCGCGTCCGCCTGGGCCGCGCCCCTCCTCCAGCTAGCTGCTACTCTACTGTCAGTCGCTGCTGCGCCGTGCTCCTGCCGCCGCCTGCAGCCATGCCCCCCCCGTGCGTACCGCCCCCGCCCGCAGCCCTCACTGTCATGCGGCCGCGGCCGCTTCCCCGACCGCTCCGACCGGCGGCTTCCCCGTCGCCGGCGACCTCGCCCCGTGCCCAGTGCCGCTCTGGCCAACGCCGCCGCCCCCTTGTGCGCCTGACCGCGCCCAGGCTCCGCCGCCCGCGCCCGCTCGCCGCCGGCCCTGCCCGCTGCTACCCCGCCGCTCGGTCGCCTCACCGGCGCCGCTCGCTGCCCGGCCGGCCTCGCCTGGCCGCGCCCGGGTCTGCCCCGTTCAGCACCCGGCGCGCCATCGCCCGGGTTCCACCCCGACGGGCAACCACGCCCGCAACCCCGCTACACTGCCGCCCGTTTTGGCCCCCTGGGCCACTGACGTTGGGGCCCCACGCCCCTGTTTATTAAAGAAATAAAAATATTAATAAAAATATTAATTAATTAGTTAAAAGCCTAATTAACTTAATTAATTAATCTTAATTAACCTAATGAACTAGAATAGTTAGTTAAATCTGTAATTAGTTGGGTGAGTCAATGAGAGGGGGGCCCCACCCCCATTTGACTAGTCAAATGTTGACTGGTCAACTGGGCCACCTGGCCCACATGTCAGCATCTGGTACACTTCTGTGTACACAGAGCTGGGTACCCGTAGCGATTTGTTATTAATTTTCGAGTTAGTAATAATTTCAACATATTGTTAAATCTTTGAAAAATCATCGAAAATAATCCGTAACTCGGATGAAAAAGTTTTATACATGAAAGTTGCTCAGAACGACGAGACGAATCCGAATACGCGGTCCGTTCGTCCACCACACATCCCTAGCATAGCGAACATGCAACTTTCCCCCTCCTTTTCATTTGTCCGAAAAATGCCAAACTTTGGGAAAATTTTCCCGGATGTTTCCCCCCTTCGCCGGTATTGTGTAGCACCGCGTTAGAACATGTCTAGCTCTGCCTGTTGTCCTGTTATGCTCTTGCTTGCTATGTATTTACTGTTTCTTCCCCCTCTTCTCTCCGGTAGACCCTGAGACCGTTGTTGATGCCAACGTCGACGATGACCCCTTCTTCTCTTTCAGCGGAGCTTCCAGGCAAGCCCCCCCTTTGATCATCCCGATATCGCCCATTCCATTCTCTCATGCTTGCACTAGATTTTGCTACTGTTATTGATTGTTTCTATTCTGATGCATAGCTTGCTTTTGTAACCTGCTCATTGTACCATACCTGCTTATCCTAAACTGGTTATTATAGGTTGGTTAGTGATCCATCAGTGACCCCCACCTTGTCCTTGTTGCCCCTGCTTCATCTTTAATGACTCGATCAACGTGATCGATGACCAGAGGCTGACACGTCACATCACATCACGCCCCTTTTTGTTGCTCGACTCTGCAGAGCTACTATCGAGTGCCGAGGGTGATCCCTCATAACGCACTCCTGATAATAATTCTGTAGTGTAGCTATTCGGTCGTGGTCATCGAGGGTGATTTCCTCTTTCACCATTCCCGATACGGCTCTGTCGTGCAACACCTCAAGTGTGAACCTCGAGGGTGGTCCCGCTTACGTTCACCTTGATGATTACATCGAGTGGAATCCTCAGTGGGTGATTCCTCGGGTTTTCCCTTGATGTTTGGACACACGGTTACCTTGACTTTACTTGAGACCTTTGTTGAAGTCGGGTCGGCCCTGAGGGGTACCCGCGAGTTGATGTGAAAGTCGGGCGGGCCCGTTGAGCACCCGCGAGTTTTCTACATGGCATGACCGGGCAGTCTGGGCCCTTGCCATAAGTCCATGAGACGGGGCGACGGGGTCACATTATCGTGAGTCTCTACTCGTCTCCGCGAGCCCCCAATGCACTAACAGGTTTGGGTATTTGTTCTGAGTTGGCCTCTGGCCTTTACGCACTAACCACCACGCGAGAATAGATATGGGCCTCGACGTTGCAGTATCAGCTGAAGCTTTGTCAGACATCCAGTTCAGCATGGTGGCACGGTCGGATCGTGCTGGCCATCCGAGGTGGTGCTGGTATTCACCCTGCGCGCAACGACCTGGAGTGCAACGGGCGATGGGCCCAAGACCCCGGGGCACTTAGGATGTAGACCGGCGGGGACCTCTTTGCTGAGCCTAGGTAGGGCTGAGATGTGTTGATCTTCCGAGACCGGGCATTGACCCCAGAAAGGTGTGTCCGGCCAGAGTGATCGAGCGTGTTGGGTAACGTGGTGCACCCCTGCAGGGAAGACATATATTCGAATACCGTCTCCATGGTAATGGACGTTAAGACTTGTATCCGGATCTTATATAACTAGAAATGGATACTTGAGATATGTGATGGATATGTGGCTCCGGGATTGCTTTCTCCTAGGGAGTCGAGGAAGGATCTCTGGGCATTAATGTTACAACATGCTTGTTAATTATAAACTGCTATTCTTTACTCTTCCACATGCTGCAAGATGCTTGGAGCTGCTTGAAGATGCTAGTCTTCGATAGGCTAGGCCTTCCCCTCTATTCTGGCATTCTGCAGTTCAGTCCACAGATACAGCCCTTCCATTTGATACCAATGCATACTTAGTATAGATCTGATGCTTGCGAGTACTTTGGATGAGTACTCACGGTTGCTTTGCTACCCCTTTTCCCCCTTCCTTCGTTTTTTCGGTTGATGCAACCAGATGGTGGATCCTTGGAGCCAGATGCCACCGCCGACGGATGCTACTACGTGGAGACCGCCGACGACTAGGAGTAGTTGGGAGGCCCAGGCAGGAGGCCTTGCCTCTTCGATCATTCTTGCTTTTGTGTTTGCCTTCTTAAGGCAGCCTTGTTTAACTTGATGTCTGTACTCAGATATTGTTGCTTCCGCTGATGCTTGTGTTTTGAGCTTCTGTATTCTAGCCCTCGAGGCCCCTGGCTTGTAATATGAAGCTTGTATTGTTTTATTTGTGTCTAGAGTTGTGTTGTGATATCTTCCCGTGAGTCCCTGATCTTGATCGTACACATTTGCGTGTATGATTAGTGTACGGTCGAATCGGGGGCATCACAAGTTGACGGGCCGCATACTGCGCCGCTAACTCAGCCTCTCGGCGTGCTCTACCTTGAACCACCACGTTCTGAGCATCAACACCACTGCCCACCGAGTTATGCCCTCGATGTGGGTTACGGTTCCGCGCACTGCTTGACATCGCCGGTTCATCAATACGCCTGCTGTAATTTCGGCTTGGGCGGGGAGTGGAATGAATCCTCTCGCGGCTGTATGAATAAGCCTGCTGCTGAGTCAAGGCTGTCTGAAGGAGCTCTCTAGCCCGTCGCGTCTCAACCGCTACTGGAGACTCTCTTAGATCGGGAGAGCCGCCAATCGTGAAGTGGCGGCAACTATGTTATCCAATGTGTTATAGTAATGACCCGGAGGCGTTGATATGTGATGTGACAGGACATTGTTCTGACGAGGCGGGTCCATCATGCGCGGCTGAACCGGTGCCCCCGTTCCAGGTGCCTCCACCCGGTTTACCACTGGCTGATTACTGGTTCCTGCTCCTGGCGTGTTAAAGAGATTCCTTGCCTCATTAACCGGAGGCAGGTGAGACCGGTACCTTCTCCTCATGACATCATTTGACGCGCTCTGATCCAACATAAGCCCGTAAGCCTGTGCATCCAATTCGGCCCGCTCTGCAGCCATCCTGGTGTCCTCAGCTACCAGGTCTGCCTTGGCCTGAGCTATCTGATCCTTCACTTTCGCACCTTCCGTGTTATGCTCATCCTGATTCGCCAGGTTAACTTCTGCCGCTAGCAGTGTTGCCAAAGCGTCAAATAAGTCAGACAAAACCCGAGCCGGCGCTCGCATAGGGCCTCCTGCCCCGGCTGCTGTCGCCGCCGCTGATCCGGAGATCATCGCTGCTGCAGTCAAAGAGTGCTGCACTAGCTGCGTACCGACCATGAAGATCGCAACCCGGCTCGGCGGATCGAAGGGGTCCGGGATACTGTCGCCATCGGAACAGCCCCAAGCCGACCGTCTTGTCGTTGATACAATGACTCGGTCTCTCCGGTAGATGACTCGTCATCAGAGTAAATGACGGTTTCACCACCAAATGCCGATCTAACCTCATATTCCGCTCTATGGATGACTGTCACGACCGGTTTTCCAATAAAAATATTTATTGAGAAATCGATCCCTTTTACGGACCAGTAGAGAAGAATCCTTCTTACTGGTAGACAAAATCTTGATCACAGAAGAAAATACCAGGAGTACTGAATATAATACAAGGTTGAGCGGAGACTGCTCAACAATTTATTACAAACACGCCAATACTACATAAAGGCGGATAGGGTGGCATAACTACTAACTCACAATAAAAGCGGTGGTGGAAATATCACAGCGAAGTGGGTGACATGACTCCTGAATCTAACAGCTCTTCGAGCGTCGGAGTGAGGCTTGAGGATACTTATTGTGGGTGGCGGAAGCGAATATAATACAAGTGACCAATATCCAGGATCGCACGGGAATGACTGGGATTCCTCTAGGCGTCGGACTCACTATCAAACTCTTCATCCATGAGATCACCTTCGTCAACATCTGGCCAAATCAACAAGCCAGGTGAGTACTATGAAAGTACTCGCAAGACAGTTCGGACATAAGATATAACAAATGTAAACATGATGCATATGAACAGATTAACAAGCGCACTCAGACAATGAGATAGCAATGTATGGACAATAAAAGGGAAGTCGGGCGGTAGTCCTCCCGAAATCCCAAAGTAATACTGAGGGCCAATCGAGTGTCTGAATGACTCCTCGAAAGGATACAAATGAAATAACAATGCCGCAGTCGGGCGTCAAGGCGACACCACATAAAGGGCTTATAATTGAATATGAAAGACAGTGCATGCCACAGTCAGACGTCTGAGCGACATCACATAAAGGGCTTATATCAAAAGTAAATAACGGACATGCCACAGTCGGACGTCTGAGCGACATCACATAAAGGGCTTATATCAAAAGTAAATAACGGACATGCCACAGTCGGACGTCTGAGCGACATCACATAAAGGGCTTATATTGAAAGTAAATGACAAGAGTGCCACAGTCGGACGTCTGAGCGACATCACATAAAGGGCTTATATCAAAAGTAAATAACGGACATGCCACAGTCGGACGTCTGAGCGACATCACATAAAGGGCTTATATCAAAAGTAAATAACGGACATGCCACAGTCGGACGTCTGAGCAAAATCACATAAAGGTCTTATATCATAACTTAATAATTCAATAGCTCAAGAATATAGATCATTTCAAGTACGAGATAAATAAAAGGTTAGTCCATCCACAGGAATAACAATTCAAACGGGTATACCACTTAAGCTTGTTCACCGGGGATTTACCACGAGGACTGACATAGATATGGATATACTGGCCATGGTCCTTGATCACGGACACGATGACTCGGAAGGATTTGACTCTGCAGAGTTTGTACTTTAACCACAGCCAACGGATTTCAGTAGTCACGAGGACTAGTTCCGTTTACGGTGTTTTAGGAGAAACACATCTAACCAGTATACACCCATTCAACATTCCGATGCCAGGAATCACCCTCGGCAACGTTCAAGAAAAACCTTGAGACGGGGAGGCTACAACCTCGCGTAGCATGGGATCAAATGTATATACGCGCGCTCTAAGGGGTGCCCCCCTCTCGGTCCCAACCGGAAACACCCATGCCCCCTGACCGGATGACTGGCTTTAATCTAGGGCCATGGAACCCTCATCCCGGCCCCTCTATTTGGTGTGTACAAGGAAAGAGGTTAACAACTTGCTAAACCGTATTCTTTGCAGAAAACATGTGGCAGCACGAAAGGGAAGGAACGGTAACGTGACTCAGTCCACGTTAACGTCGGAATTTAACGGATGACGTAAGGCTGGCATGCTACAACAATACCACCTCACTACCTTTCATGTCACCACATGATCAGGTCATCTCTCATCAAGGGTCACGGTAACTTCGAAACACACGGTCAGTTGCCTTACATGCAACGTAATACTCACCGATGCTCATATGCCATGCACAACCATTCAAGCAAACATGCAAAACACCTATCATATCAAAGGTTCAAACATGCTTTCCTGGTTCAGAGAAGTCGGAGTCTAGCTCGGCGAAGTTCGTGGCTCCGTCACCTCCTCCGGAACCTACGGTATAACAAAACGGTACACTAACATGAAAATCATCGCGTGCATAAAATTTGTTCCAAAATTTTTCCAAATAAATACTATAAAAAACTAGACAAAAATACAAGACTGGCAGAAAAAGAATCAATCAAAAATCATCTTTTATTAAAAAGTTATAAGGGTTTTAGTCCAGGGACTAATCTGTGATGAAACAGAAAAGAACCGGGGACTTAACTGAGAAAACAGAAAATGGTTCGGAGAAAAGGGCGCCAGCTCAAAGAGAAGACGCATTCTGCCCGAAGGCGCTATCAGAAAACGGTTCGAGGGGGAGAGAGAAGAGAGGCTGACGGGGGGTCCCACATGTCAGGTTTAAAACTTCGCCGGCGCCCGAAGGCTGCGGTGGTCGCCGGCATCGAACCACGGCGAGGCAGGGAGATCGGAGGGTACCAAGAGGTTCAGTGTGTTCTTCCACGTCGGTGGGTGGTGGACTTGGCCGTCGGAGAGCACCACATCGACGGCGACACTTTCTCCGGCGGACGGTGGTTCGGGCGATGGTGGAGAACTCTGGTGGGTGCTGCAAACTCCAAATTGAAGCGCGGGTCAGGAGAGTGGATGCATAAGGAAGCTACTGGCAAGAGTTGAGGGGTAGAGGTGCACGCACAAGAGCGAATCGAGCTGGGTCCCGTGGCGGGTCGAGGCGGCCGGAGTTGGGGAAGAAGGCTCCCTCGGGGCTCTTCCAGTGGCTTGGCGTGGTATTGGTGGTGCGTAGGGGTGGTGTGAGTTCGAGTTCGAGCTCGGGGCCTCTATTTATAGGCGATCAGAGGGGGTGGCCGTGAACGGGATTTCTCCAGCGAGCGATTACGGCGAGGCAGAGGTTGGGTAGGGGGTTTAGGGGGCTAGGCACCATCAGGGAAGTTCACTGGTGCCGTTCCACCGCTAAACCTCGGTCGGGCTTGGCGTAATGCGCCGCTCATCGACGGGGCGGCCGTACGGGCACGGCGGCGGCAGAGAGCGCGCTCCGCGCCTAGCAGTTCACGGCGAAGGATGGCAGCGCGCACGGGGGAGTGGATGGCCACGCGGCGGTCTCCGGTAGCTTGGGCGGCGCTGGACGGCGCCGTCCACGCTGTGCCTCCCTCTGGCAGCCGCAAAGCCGCTGCTGCCGTCGCTCACGGGTGGCGCACCTCCTCCTGCTCGTCGCCGACGCCCGCAAGACTCCAGGAGCTCGTGCGGCGCAGGGATAAGAAGGAGGGGACGGGGAGCAAGGCGCCACCGCGGTACTGGCGAGATTGAGAATGGTTTCTGAAGAAAACGATAGTGTTCCTGAAACTGTTAAACTGAACTTTCTGAACATGATAGCAACAGTGCCAGTCAGGTGTTCGACGAAATGATTTGGCATGAAGAAAAAAATTTCTGGAACTGGGACTTGGTGAGGTGACCTCTCAATGCACCCAGAGGCTGCCTGAATTTTCTCAGATTTTTTGGAGGAGAATTCAAATGAATTTCATCAAATTTGGCAAATAAGGTCCAAACTTGCAGCAAGTACAATTTGAAATATTTGAACTGAAGACCAGTGGATCTTCATGGATCCTGGTTGAGGGCTCAAAGGACTAGCTAGGGAAACTTGTTTGGAGGAAAGAATCAAAGTAGAAAGGGTAGCTCCTTTGTAAAACTCCAAGAGCCAAAGTAGAGGGCAGAAATTGTTTTTGATGAGAAATAAATGGAAACAAATATATGGAGAGGTTCAACTTGCTGGATTTGAAGTATATCATGATCCAAAGATGGGGAAAGGCTTTTGGGAGAGGATTTCCACTTGGGTCATGGCAAGAAGGATTTTTGAAAGGGGGAGAAAATCACTCCAAATGCCATAGGGCTATTTTTAAAAGATTTTTTTTTTTAAAAAAGAAATTTCCCAATTGAAAAACAATTGGGTTTGAGTCCACATAACATGGAAAAACCTCCAAGGTCAAAATCAAGTCTTGGGTGAATCCAAAACAAAACACTTGTCATAAAAGAAAAATATTTTGAGAGGGAAAGTTCTTTTAGAAGAAAAATTTAAATACCCTCCTCAAATCAAATAAAAGATTTTGATAAAACCAAAAATAAAAACTTTGGGTGTCACAGCACCTACCCCCTTAGGAAAAATCTCGTCCTCGAGATTTCTGCTGATCCTCAAATAGATATGGATACTCTGCCTGGAGAAAATCTGCCCTTTCCCATGTAGCTTCATCCTCGGTGTGGTTGCTCCACTGAACCTTGAAAAATTTAGTTGTTTTCTGTCGGGTCCTCCGTTCAGACTCTTCCAATATCTTGACTGGCCGTTCTCTGTAGGTGAGATCTGGTTGCACATCAATGCTCTCATGAGATACATGCTTTTTCGGGTTACTCACATATTTCCTCAACTGTGAGACGTGGAACACGTCGTGGACGTCTGACAGCTCTTTGGGTAGGTCTAGCTGGTAGGCTACTGTGCCTCTTCGTGCAATCACATAGAATGGTCCAATAAATCTTGGGGCTAGCTTCCCCTTGATTTTGAACCGTTGCAGGCCCCTCATAGGGGATACTCGTAGGTATATGTAATCACCGGGTTCAAAGCTGACCTCACGATGTTTCCGATCGTAATAGCTCTTCTGTCGGCTTTGGGCTGTCTTGAGTCTGTCCCTGATCTGTTTAACTCTCTCCTCGGCCTCCTTGAGCATGTCTGGGCCGAAGATACGACTGTCACCTGTTTCTGACCAATTCAATGGGGTACGACACCTCCGTCCGTACAATGCTTCAAAGGGTGCCATTTTTAAGCTGGCTTGGTAACTGTTGTTGTAAGCAAACTCGGTATATGGCAAACTTTCTTCCCAACTGGATCCATAGGTGAGCACACAAGCTCTCAGCATGTCCTCTAGGATTTGGTTCACGCGTTCCGTTTGTCCATCCGTCTGAGGGTGGTACGCTGTACTGAATGCTAGTCGCGTGCCCAAAGCTTGTTGTAAGTGATCCCAGAATTTAGAGACAAATTGAGTGCCTCGGTCGGATATTATAGTTTTTGGGACTCCATGCAAACAAACTATACGGGAGAGATAAAGCTTGGCTAGCCTTTGAGTGGAGTAGGTCGTCTTCACGGGAATGAAATGTGCTACCTTGGTTAGCCTATCTGTGATGACCCATATGGCATCATTTCCGCGTTGAGATCGAGGTAGTCCGACAATGAAGTCCATTCCAATTTCATCCCATTTCCACTCAGGTATCCTGTTTGGCTGTAGCAGTCCTGCTGGCTTTTGATGCTCGGCTTTTATGCGCTGACATGAATCGCAACAAGCAATGAATGTGGCTATATCCCTCTTCATACCGTGCCACCCAAAATCTCTCCTGAATGTCTTTGTACATTTTGGTTCCTCCAGGGTGGATCAAGTATGGAGCGGTGTGGCTTTCAGTTAGGATTTGTTGCTTGAGTTCCTCAAGGTTTGGTACGCAAAGTCTGTCCCCGTACCATAATATTCCTTCATTGTCTGTAACGAACTCTGAAGCCTTGCCTAGGCTCATTTTTCCCTTTATACCTTCGATGCTGGGATGCCCCAGCTGAGCCTTCTTAATTTGTTCCATTAGGGTGGGACGTATCTCCAGGTTTGATACGGTGCCCTCAGAGACTAACACCATGTTGAGTCTAGCGAACTCCTGCTGAAACTCCGGTCTCAAGTTCTGTGGATTGTCGTTGCCCGGGCTGGGGTTCCGACTAAGAGCATATGCCACTACATTTGCTTTCCCTGGATGGTAGTGAATACCGACATCATAGTCCTTGACCAATTCCAACCAGCGTCGCTGCTGTAGATTTAGCTCTGGTTGTGTGAAAATATATTTAAGGCTCTTATGGTCCGTATATATTTCACAACGATTTCCCAACAGAAAGTGCCTCCATTCCTTGAGTGCATGGATGACGGCTGCTAGCTCCAAGTCATGAGTAGGATAATTTTCCTCATGCTTCCGTAGTTGCCTGGAAGCATACGCGACAACTTTGCCATCTTGCATCAGTACGCATCCGAGGCCCTTCCGGGATGCGTCACAAAACACTTCAAAACTCTTGTGTATGTCTGGCACGGTCAAAACTGGTGCTGTTGTTAGTTTCTTCTTGAGTTCTTGGAAGCTTTTCTCGCGTGCTTCCGTCCATACAAATTTCTTGTCTTTCTTTAGCAATTGTGTCATCGGTTTTGCCACAGTGGAGAATCCTTCAATAAATCTCCGGTAATATCCAGCCATTCCAAGGAAACTCCGCACATCTGTCATGTTGGCAGGTGGTTTCCAGGCAAGTATGGCTTTGAATTTTTCTGGGTCTACGGCCACGCCTTCTTGGGTCAATATATGGCCTAGAAAACCAACTTGTCTTAGCCAAAATTCACACTTGCTAAATTTGGCGTACAATTGATGTTTCCTTAATTCTCCCAAAACAATTCTGAGATGTTCAGCATGCTCTTCTGGTGTCCTTGAATATACCAGAATATCGTCAATGAACACCACAACAAATTTGTCCATGAATTTCATAAACACTTTGTTCATGAGGTGGACGAAGTATGCGGGGGCGTTCTTCAGTCCAAACGGCATTACTGTGAACTCATATAATCCGTATCTGGAGGTGAATTCCGTCTTAGGGATATCTTCTGTCCGTACTTTCAATTGATGATATCCCGATCTTAAATCAATTTTTGAGAACACCTTGGCTTGTGCGAGCTGGTCAAACAAATCATTTATCCGTGGCATCGGATACTTGTTTTTGATGGTGACCATATTGAGAGCTCGATAGTCTATACACAGTCTCAGTGTCCCATCCTTTTTCTTGGCGAATAATACTGGTGAACCCCATGGTGAAGAGCTGGCTCGAATAAATCCTTTGTCTAGTATTTCCTTTATCTGCTTCTTCAATTCTACCAACTCTGAGGGTGCCATCCTATAAGGTTTCTTATAGATGGGAGTGGTGCCAGGTGCTAGTTCAATGCTGAACTCTATTTCTCGGTCTGGTGGCATGCCTGGTAGTTCTTCAGGGAATACGTCGGGAAATTCGCACACCACTGGAACTTTTCTCAATTCTGAAATGTCCACTTTGTTCAGCTTTGGTTGTCGTGATCGTGGTCTCTCTTGAGCTGTAACCTTTATTGTCTTGCCGTGATGATGAGTGAGAATCACAGTTCGATTGAAACAATCAATAAATCCCTTGTTGGTGGTCAACTAGTCCATTCCTAGGATGACATCCAGTCCTTTATTTTCCAACACGATGAGATTAGCCTGAAACTTTAGTCCTTCGAACTCAATGATCACTCCTTGGCAGTAACTCTGAGCGATCTGCTTATTTCCGGGGGACTTGATGATCATAGATTTTTCCAAGGGAAGTATCGGAAAACCATGTTGTAAAACAAAACTCTTCGAAACGAACGAGTGAGAAGCTCCAGAATCAGACAAAACCATGGCAGGTACTGTGTTGACAGGGAACGTACCGAGTACGATGTCTGGGGCATTCTGGGCTTCTTCCCTGGTCACATGGTTCAGGTGACCCTTCCTGTGATTGTTGCTGGGATTGAAATTGTTGCGCTTGGGGCTGGATTGTTCCCTCCATTGTTCGGCTTGGGGGCCGAGTTCCTTGGTTTTGGGCACTGTTTGGCATTGTGCCCTACTTCACCACAAGCATAGCAAGTGACCCCTGGACGGTACTGTTGGGGAATGTAGCAAAAATTCAAAATTTTCTACCCATCACCAAGATCAATCTATGGAGTTTACTAGCAACGAGAGGGAAGGAGTGCATCTACATACCCTTGTAGATCGCGAGCGGAAGCGTTCAAGAGAACGGGGTTGATGGAGTCGTACTCGTCGTGATCCAAATCACCGATGATCCTAGCGCCGAACGGACGGCACTTCCGCGGTCAACACACGTACGGAGCAGCGACGTCTCCTCCTTCTTGATCCAGCAAGGGGGGAGGAGAGGTTGATGGAGATCCAGCAGCACGACGGCGTGGTGGTGGAAGTAGCGGGATCCCGGCAGGGCTTCGCCAAGCGCAAGCGGGGAGGAAGAGGTGTCACGGGAGGGAGAGGGAGGCGCCAGGGCTTAGGTATTGCTGCCCTCCCTCCCCCCACTATATATAGGGCCAAGGGAGAGGGGGGCGCAGCCTTGGCCCTTCCTCCAAGGAAGGGTGCGGCCAGGGAGGAGTCCATCCTCCCCAAGGCACCTCGGAGGTGCCTTCCCCCTTTAGGACTCTCCCTTTCCCTTATCTCTTGGCGCATGGGCCTCTTGGGGCTGGTGCCCTTGGCCCATATAGGCCAAGGCGCACACCCCTACAGCCCATGTGGCCACCCGGGGCTGGTGGACCCCCGGACCCCTTTCGGCACTCCCGGTACAATACCGATAATGCGCGAAACTTTTCCGGCGACCAAAATAAGACTTCCCATATATAAATCTTTACCTCCGGACCATTCCGGAACTCCTCATGACGTCCGGGATCTCATCCGGGACTCCGAACAACTTTCGGGTTACCGCATACTAATATCTCTACAACCCTAGCGTCACTGAACCTTAAGTGTGTAGACCCTACGGGTTCGGGAGACATGCAGACATGACCGAGACGACTCTCCGGTCAATAACCAACAGCGGGATCTGGATACCCATGTTGGCTCCCACATGTTCCTCGATGATCTCATCGGATGAACCAAGATGTCGAGGATTCAATCAATCCCGTATACAATTCCCTTTGTCTACCGGTATAGTACTTGCCCGAGATTCGATCGTCGGTATCCCGATACCTTGTTCAATCTCGTTACCGGCAAGTCTCTTTACTCGTTCCGTAACACATCATCCCGTGATCAACTCCTTGGTCACATTGTGCACATTATGATGATGTCCTACCGAGTGGGCCCAGAGATACTTCTCCGTTTACACGGAGTGACAAATCCCAGTCTCGATTCGTGCCAACCCAACAGACACTTTCGGAGATACCTGTAGTGCACCTTTATAGCCACCCAGTTACGTTGTGACGTTTGGTACACCCAAAGCATTCCTACGTTATCCGGGAGTTGCACAATCTCATGGTCTAAGGAAATGATACTTGACATTAGAAAAGCTCTTAGCAAACGAACTACACGATCTTGTGCTAGGCTTAGGATTGGGTCTTGTCCATCACATCATTCTCCTAATGATGTGATCCCGTTATCAACGACATCCAATGTCCATGGTCAGGAAACCGTAACCATCTACTGATCAACGAGCTAGTCAACTAGAGGCTTACTAGGGACATGGTGTTTTCTATGTATCCACACATGTATCTGAGTTTCCTATCAATACAATTTTAGCATGGATAATAAACGATTATCATGAACAAGGAAATATAATAATAACCAATTTATTATTGCCTCTAGGGCATATTTCCAACAGTCTCCCACTTGCACTAGAGTCGATAATCTAGTTCACATCACCATGTGATTAACACTCACAGGTCACATCACCATGTGACCAACATCCAAAGAGTTTACTAGAGTCAACAATCTAGTTCACATCACTATGTGATTAACACTCAATCAGTTCTGGTTTGATCATGTTATGCTTGTGAGAGAGGTTATTAGTCAACGGGACTGAACTTTCAGATCCGTGTGTGCTTTACGAATATCTATGTCATCTTGTGGATGCTACCACATGCTACTTGGAGCCATTTCAAATAACTGCTCTACTATACGAATCCGGTTTACTACTCAGAGTCATCCGGATTAGTGTCAAAGTTCGCATCGACGTAACCCTTTACGACGAACTCCTTTTCACCTCCATAATCGAGAAAATTCCTTAGTCCACTAGATACTAAGGATAAGTTCGACCGCTGTCATGTGATCCATTCAAGGATCACTATTGTACCCCTTGACTAACTCATGGCAAGGCACAGTTCATGTGCGGTACACAGCATAGCATACTGTACAGCCTACGTCTAAAGCATAGGGGACGACCTTCGTCCTTTCTCTCTCTTCTGCTGTGGTCAGGTCTTGAGTCTTACTCAATACTCACATCTTGTAACACAGCTAAGAACTCCTTCTTTGCTGATCTATTTTGAACTCTTTCAAAATCATGTCAAGGTGTGCGTTCTTTGAAAGTATCATCAGGCGTCTTGATCTATCTCTATAGATCTTGATGCCCAATATGTAAGCAGCTTTATCCAGGTCTTCCTTTGAAAAACTCCTTTCAAACAACCCTTTATGCTTTCCAGAAATTTTACATCATTTCGGATCAACAATATGTCATTCACATATACTTATCAGAAAGTTGTAGCGCTCCCCCTCACTTTATTGTAAATACAAGTTTCTAACAAACTTTGTATAAACCCAAAAACTTTGATCACTCCATCAAAGCGTATATTCTGACTGCGAGATGCTTGCTCTAATCCATGGAAGGATCGCTGGAGCTAGCATACCTTTCAGCATCCTTAGGATTGATAAAACCTTTCTGATTGTATCACATACAACCTTTCCTTACGAAAACTGGTAAGGAAACTTGTTTTGACATCCATCTGCCAGATTTCATAAATGCAGCTAATGCTAACATGATTCCGACGGACTTAAGCATCGCTATGGATGAGAAAATCTCATCGTAGTCAACTCCTTGAACTTGTGAAAATACTCTTTGCCACAAGTCGAGCTTCATAGACGGTAACCTTACCGTCCACGTCCGTCTTCTTCTTAAAGATCCATTTATCTCAATGGCTTGCCGATCATCGGGCAAGTTCACCAAAGTCCATGCTTTGTTCTGATACATGGATCCTATCTCTAATTTCATGGCTTCTAACCATTTGTCGGAATATGGGCCCACCATCGCTTCTCCATAGCTCGTAGGTTCAGTATTGTCTAACAACATGATATCTAAGACAGGATTACCGTACCACTCAGGAGTAGTACATATCCTTGTCGACCTACGAGGTTTGGTAGTGACTTGATCCGAAGTTTCATGATCACTATCATAAGCTTCCAGTTCAATTGGTGTAGGTGCCACAGGAACAACTTCCTGTGCCCTGCTACACACTAGTTCAAGTTATGTTTCAATAACCTCATCAAGTCTCCACCATCCTCCCACTCAATTCTTTTGAGAGAACTTTTCCTCGAGAAAGGAGTCGTTTCTAGAAGCAATTACTTTTGCTTCCAGATCTGAAATAGGAGGTATACCCAACTGTTTTGGGTATTGAAGATGCATTTATCCGCTTCGGGTTCGAGCTTATCAGCATGAAACTTTTTCACATAAGAATCGCAGCCCCAAACTTTTAAGAAACGGCAACTTAGGTTTCTCTAAACGGTGTTGTCTCAACGGAATTGCGTGGTGCCCCTTTTAAAGTGAATGCGGTTGTCTCTAATGCCTAATCCATAAACGATAGTGGTAATTCGATAAGAGACATGATGGTATGCACCATATCCAATAGGGTGCAGTTTTGATGTTCGGACACACCATCACACTATGGTGTTCCAGGCGGTATTAATTGTGAAACACTTTCCACAATGTCTTAATTGTGTGCCAAACTCGTAACTTAGATATCTCTATGATCACATCATAGACATTTTATCCTCTTGTCACGACGATCTTCAACTTCACTCTGAAATTACTTGAACCTTTCAATAATTCAGACTTGTGTTTCATCAAGTAAATATTCTCAGCATCTACTCAAATCATCTGTGAAGTAAGAACATATCGATATCCACAGCGTGCCTCAGCACTCATTGGACTGCACACATCAAATGTATTACTTCCAACAAGTTGCTCTCTTGTTCCATCTTACTGAAAACGAGGCCTTTCAGTCATCTTGCCCATGTGGTATGATTTGCATGTCTCAAGTGATTCAAAATCAAGTGAGTCCAAACGATCCATCTGCATGGACTTTCTTCATGCATATATACCAATAGACATGGTTAGCATGTCTCAATCTTTTCAAAAACGAGTGAGTCCAAAGATCCATCTACATGGAGCTTCTTCATGCGTTCTATACCAATATGACTCAAATGGCAGTGCCAGAAGTATGTGGTACTATCATCACTATTTTATATCTTTTGGCACGAACATGTGTATCACTGCGATCGAGATTCATTTTAGGTGCAAGACCATTGAAGGTATTATTCAAATAAACAGAGTAACCATTATTCTCCTTAAATGAATAACCGTATTGCGATAAACATAATCCAATCATGTTTATGCTCAACGCAAACACCAATCTCGATGGTAGAGGGAGCATGCGATGCTTGATCACATCAACCTTGGAAACACTTCCAACACACATCGTCATCTCACCTTTAGCTAGTCTCCATTTATTCCGCAGCTTTTATTTCGAGTTACTAACACTTAGCAACTGAACCGGTATCTAATACCCTGATGCTGCTAGGAGTACTAGTAAAGTACACATTCACATAATGTATATCCAATACACTTTTGTCGACCTTGCCTGCCTTCTCATCTACCAAGTATCTAGGGTAGTTCTGCATCAGTGACCGTTCCCCTCATTACAGAAGCACTTAGTCTCGGGTTTGGGTTCAACCTTGGGATTCTTCACTAGAGCAGCAAATGATTTGCTGTTTCATGAAGTATCCCTTTTGCCCTTGCCCTTCTAGAAACTAGTGGTTTTACTAACCATCAACAATTGATGCTCCTTCTTGATTTCTACTTTCGCGGTATCAAACATCGTGAGTTGCTCAAGGATCATCATGTCTATCCCTGATATGTTATAGTTCATCACGAAGCTCTAATAGCTTGGTGGCAGTGACTATGGAGAACCATCACTGTCTCATCTGGAAGATTAACTCCCACTCGATTCAAGCGATTGTGGTACTCAGACAATCTGAGCACATGCTCAACGATTGAGCTTTTCTCCCTTAGTTTGCAGGCTTAAGAAACTTGTCAGAGGTCTCATACCTCTTGACGTTGGCACTAGTCTGAAATCCTGATTTCAGTCTTCTGAACATCTCATATGTTCTGCGACGTTTCAAAACCGTCTTTGGTGCCACAATTCTAAACAGTTAGCATTACGCATTGAACTATCATGTAGTTATCAAAACGTGTATGTCAGATGTTCCGCAACATCTACAGACGACGCTGAGGTTCAACACACCAAGCGGTGCATTAAGGACATAAGCCTTCTGTGCAGCAATGAGGACAATCCTCAGTTTTACGGACCCAGTCCGCATAATTGCTACTATCAACTTTCAACTAAATTTTCTCTAGGAACATATCTTAAACAGTAGAACTAAAGCGTAAGCTATGACATAATTTGCAAAGACCTTTTGACTATGTTCATGATAATTAAGTTCATCTGATTAATGAACTCCCACTCAGATAGACATCGCTCTAGTCATCTAAGTGATACATGATCCGAGTCAAACTAGGCCGTGTCCGATCATCACGTGAGACAGACTAGTCATCATCGGTGAACATCTCCATGTTGATCGTATCTACTATACGACTCATGTTCGACCTTTCGGTCTCTTGTGTTCCGAGACCATGTCTGTACATGCTAGGCTCGTCAAGTCAACCTAAGTGTTTTGCATGTGTTCCGAGGCCATGTCTGTACAAGCTAGGCTCGTCAACACCCGTTGTATTCGAACGTTAGAATCTATCACACCCGATCCTCACGTGGTGCTTCGAAACAACGATCCTTCGCAACGGTGCACAGTTAGGGGGAACACGTCTCTTGAAATTTTAGTGAGGGATCATCTTATTTATGCTACCGTCGTTCTAATCAAATAAGATGTAAACATGATAAACATCACATGCAAATCATAAAGTGACGTGATATGGCCAATATCATCTTGCGCCTTAGATCTCCATCTTCGAGGCGCGGCATGATCACCTTCGTCACCGGCATGACACCATGATCTCCATCATCGTGTCTTCATGAAGTTGTCTCGCCAACTATTACTTCTACTACTATGGCTAACGGTTAGCAATAAAGTAAAGTAATTACATGGCATTTTCATTGACACGCAGGTCATACAATAAATTAAGACAACTCCCATGGCTCCTGCCGGTTGTCATACTCATCGACATGCAAGTCGTGATTCCTATTACAAGAACATGATCAATCTCATACATCACATATATCATTCATCACATCCTTTTGGCCATATCACATCACATAGCATACCCTGCAAAAACAAGTTAGACGTCCTCTAATTGTTGTTGCATGTTTTACGTGGCTGCTATGGGATTCTAGCAAGAACGTTTCTTACCTACGCAAAAGCCACAACATGATATGCCAATTTCTATTTACCCTTCATAAGGACCCTTTTCATCGAATCCGATCGACTAAAGTGGGAGAGACAGACACCCGCTAGCCACCTTATGCAACTAGTGCATGTCAGTCGGTGGAACCTGTCTCACGTAAGTGTACGTGTAAGGTCGGTCCGGGCCGCTTCATCCCACGATGCCGCCGAATCAAGATAAGACTAGTAACGGCAAGTAAATTGACAAGATCGACGCCCACAACTACTTTGTGTTCTACTCGTGCATAGAAACTACGCATAGACCTAGCTCATGATGCCACTGTTGGGGAATGTAGCAGAAATTCAAAATTTTCTATGCATCACCAAGATAAATCTATGGAGTTTACTAGCAACGAGAGGGAAGGAGTGCATCTACATACCCTTGTAGATCGCGAGCGGAAGCGTTCAAGAGAACGGGGTTGATGGAGTCATACTCGTCGTGATCCAAATCACCGATGATCCTAGCGCCGAACGGACGGCACCTCCGCGTTCAACAGACGTACGGAGCAGCGACGTCTCCTCCTTCTTGATCCAGCAAGGGGGAGGAGAGGTTGATGGAGATCCAGCAGCACGACGGCGTGGTGGTGGAAGTAGCGGGATCCCGGCAGGGCTTCGCCAAGCGCAAGCGGGGAGGAAGAGGTGTCACGGGAGGGAGAGGGAGGCGCCAGGGCTCAGGTATTGCTGCCCTCCCTCCCCCCCACTATATATAGGGCCAAGGGAGAGGAGGGGCGCAGCCTTGGCCCTTCCTCCAAGGAAGGGTGCGGCCAGGGAGGAGTCCATCCTCCCCAAGGCACCTCGGAGGTGCCTTCCCCCTTTAGGACTCTCCCTTTCCCTTATCTCTTGGCGCATGGGCCTCTTGGGGCGGGTGCCCTTGGCCCATATAGGCCAAGGCGCACACCCCTACAGCCCATGTGGCCACCCGGGGCTGGTGGACCCCTGGACCCCTTTCGGCACTCCCGGTACAATACCGATAATGCGCGAAACTTTTCCGGCGACCAAAATAAGACTTCCCATATATAAATCTTTACCTCCGGACCATTCCGGAACTCCTCGTGACGTCCGGGATCTCATCCGGGACTCCAAACAACTTTCGGGTTACCGCATACTAATATCTCTACAACCCTAGCATCACCGAACCTTAAGTGTGTAGACCCTACGGGTTCGGGAGACATGCAGACATGACCGAGACGACTCTCCGGTCAATAACCAACAGCGGGATCTGGATACCCATGTTGGCTCCCACATGTTCCTCGATGATCTCATCGGATGAACCACGATGTCGAGGATTCAATCAATCCTGTATACAATTCCCTTTGTCTACCGGTATAGTACTTGCCCAAAGCATTCCTACGGTATCCGGGAGTTGCACAATCTCATGGTCTAAGGAAATGATACTTGACATTAGAAAAGCTCTTAGCAAATGAACTACACGATCTTGTGCTAGGCTTAGGATTGGGTCTTGTCCATCACATCATTCTCCTAATGATGTGATCCCGTTATCAACGACATCCAATGTCCATGGTCAGGAAACCGTAACCATCTATTGATCAACGAGCTAGTCAACTAGAGGCTTACTAGGGACATGGTGTTGTCTATGTATCCACACATGTATCTGAGTTTCCTTTCAATACAATTTTAGCATGGATAATAAACGATTATCATGAACAAGGAAATATAATAATAACCAATTTATTATTGCCTCTAGGGCATATTTCCAACAGGTACGTGAAGTCCTTGTCCCTGGAATGAAACTGTCTGGTTGGCCTTAGATCAGTAGTCGTGGATTTTCTTGCTTCATTCCTCGGAACCTCAGTCTTGCTTCGATTGTTGCGAGCAAGGGTCGTCTTGTCCCTCTTTCGCTTACGAATATCTTCCAGACTGCGGCGCTCATTCTCCAAGGTAATGGCCTTGTCAACCAAAGTTTTGAAATCTGGGAAAGTGTGTACGACCAGTTGGCATTTTAATGCCGGCGCCAGGCCATCCAAAACTTTTCCATCCTTTTGTTCTCAGTCATATGTTCATCGTAGGCATAACGAGATAGCTGGGTAAACTGACCGTTGTATTCTGTCACTAACATGCCTCTTTGCTTGAGGTCATCAAATTCTCTTTTCTTGATTTTTATGATGCTCCTGGGGATGTGTGCCCCATGAAAGCCTTCCTTAAACTCTTCCCAGGTGATGTTGTGTTCACTGGGATGCATGTGTAGGAAGTTTTCCCACCATGCTGCAGCTGCTCCAGTAAGGTAGTGAGGTGCATAGAGCACATTCTCCTGATCAGAACATTGAGCAATAATCAACTTTCTTTCGATGTCACGAAGCCAATCATCGGCTTCAAGCGGCCTATCAGTGTGAGCAAACGTTGAAGGGCGCGTCTTCTACAGTTCAGACAACTTGGAGTGCGGTTGATATGGCTCACGGTGGTTTCCCATATTGATGACGTGATTCATCATCTCTTGGTGTTCTTGCTGGCTTTGTTCGAAGAGGTGGCATACTTGAGATAAGGCTGCCTCACTGTCCTGTTGACTAGACTGTCCCTAAGTGAAGTTGTTGCCCCGAGATTTCTGCTGATCCTCAAATAGATATGGGTACTCTGCCTAGAGAAAATCTGCCCTTTCCCATGTAGCTTCATCCTCGGTGTGGTTGCTCCACTGAACCTTGAAAAATTTAGTTGTTTTCTGTCGGGTCCTCCGTTCAGACTCTTCCAATATCTTGACTGGCCGTTCTCTATAGGTGAGATCTGGTTGCACATCAATTCTCTCATGAGATACATGATTTTCCGGGTTACTCACATATTTCCTCAACTGTGAGACGTGGAACACGTCGTGGACGTCTGACAGCTCTTTGGGTAGGTCTAGCTGGTAGGCTACTGTGCCTCTTCGTGCAATCACACAGAATGGTCCAATAAATCTTGGGGCTAGCTTCCCCATGATTTTGAACCGTTGCAGGCCCCTCATAGGGGATACTCGTAGGTATACGTAATCACCGGGTCCAAAGCTGACCTCACGATGTTTCCGATCGTAATAGCTCTTCTGTCAGCTTTGGGCTGTCTTGAGTCTGTCCCTGATCTGTTTAACTCTCTCCTCGGCCTCCTTGAGCATGTCTGGGCCGAAGATACGACTGTCACCTGTTTCTGACCAATTCAGTGGGGTACGACACCTCCGTCCGTACAATGCTTCAAAGGGTGCCATTTGTAAGCTGGCTTGGTAACTGTTGTTGTAAGCAAACTCGGCATATGGCAAACTTTCTTCCCAACTGGATCCATAGGTGAGCACACAGGCTCTCAGCATGTCCTCTAGGATTTGGTTCACGCGTTCCGTTTGTCCATCCGTCTGAGGGTGGTACGCTGTACTGAATGCTAGTCGCGTGCCCAGAGCTTGTTGTAAGTGATCCCAGAATTTAGAGACAAATTGAGTGCCTCGGTCGGATATTATAGTTTTTGGGACTCCATGCAAACAAACTATACGGGAGAGATAAAGCTTGGCTAGCCTTTGAGTGGAGTAGGTCGTCTTCACGGGAATGAAATGTGCTACCTTGGTTAGCCTATCTGTGATGACCCATATGGCATCATTTCCGCGTTGAGATCGAGGTAGTCCGACGATGAAGTCCATTCCAATTTCATCCCATTTCCACTCAGGTATCCTGTTTGGCTGTAGCAGTCCTGCTGGCTTTTGATGCTCGGCTTTTATGCGCTGACATGAACCGCAACAAGCAATGAATGTGGCTATATCCCTCTTCATACCGTGCCTTCCCAAAATCTCTCCTGAATGTCTTTGTACATTTTGGTTCCTCCAGGGTGGATCGAGTATGGAGCGGTGTGGCTTTCGGTTAGGATTTGTTGCTTGAGTTCCTCAAGGTTTGGTACGCAAAGTCTGTCCCCGTACCATAATATTCCTTCATTGTCTGTGACGAACTCTGAAGCCTTGCCTAGGCTCATTTTTCTCTTTATACCTTCGATGCTGGGATGCCCCTGCTGAGCCTTCTTAATTTGTTCCATTAGGGTGGGACGTATCTCCAGGTTTGATACGGTGCCCTCAGAGACTAACACCATGTTGAGTCTAGCGAACTCCTGCTGAAACTCCGGTCTCAAGTTCTGTGGATTGTCGTTCCCGGGCTGGGGTTCCGACTAAGAGCATCTGCCACTACATTTGCTTTCCCTGGATGGTAGTGAATACCGACATCATAGTCCTTGACCAATTCCAACCAGCGTCGCTGCCGTAGATTTAGCTCTGGTTGTGTGAAAATATATTTAAGGCTCTTATGGTCCGTATATATTTCACAACGATTTCCCAACAGAAAGTGCCTCCATTCCTTGAGTGCATGGATGACGGCTGCTAGCTCCAAGTCATGAGTAGGATAATTTTCCTCATGCTTCCGTAGTTGCCTGGAAGCATACGCGACAACTTTGCCATCTTGCATCAGTACACATCCGAGGCCCTTCCGGGATGCGTCACAAAACACTTCAAAACTCTTGTGTATGTCTGGCACGGTCAAAACTGGTGCTGTTGTTAGTTTCTTCTTGAGTTCTTGGAAGCTTTTCTCGCATGCTTCCGTCCATACAAATTTCTTATCTTTCTTGAGCAACTGTGTCATCGGTTTTGCCACAGTGGAGAATCCTTCAATAAATCTCCGGTAATATCCAGCCATTCCAAGGAAACTCCGCACATCTGTCATGTTGGCAGGTGGTTTCCAGGCAAGTATGGCTTTGACTTTTTCTGGGTCTACGGCCACGCCTTCTTGGGTCACTATATGGCCTAGAAAACCAACTTGTCTTAGCCAAAATTCACACTTGCTAAATTTGGCGTACAATTGATGTTTCCTTAATTCTCCCAAAACAATTCTGAGATGTTCAGCATGCTCTTCTGGTGTCCTTGAATATACCAGAATATCATCAATGAACACCACAACAAATTTGTCCATGAATTTCATAAACACTTTGTTCATGAGGTGGACGAAGTATGCGAGGGCGTTCGTCAGTCCAAACGGCATTACTGTGAACTCATATAATCCGTATCTGGAGGTGAATTCCGTCTTAGGGATATCTTCTGTCCGTACTTTCAATTGATGATATCCCGATCTTAAATCAAATTTTGAGAACACCTTGGCTTGTGCGAGCTGGTCAAACAAATCATTTATCCGTGGCATCGGATATTTGTTTTTGATGGTGACCATATTGAGAGCTCGATAGTCTATACACAGTCTCAGTGTCCCATCCTTTTTCTTGGCGAATAATACTGGTGAAACCCATGGTTTAGGGAGTGGTGCCAGGTGCTAGTTCAATGCTGAACTCTATTTCTCGGTCTGGTGGCATGCCTGGTAGTTCTTCAGGGAATACATCGGGAAATTCGCACACCACTGGAACTTTTCTCAATTCTGAAATGTCCACTTTGTTCAGCTTTGGTTGTCGTGATCGTGGTCTCTCTTGAGCTGTAACCTTTATTGTCTTGCCGTGATGATGAGTGAGAATCACAGTCCGATTGAAACAATCAATAAATCCCTTGTTGGTGGTCAACCAGTCCATTCCTAGGATGACATCCAGTCCTTTATTTTCCAACACGATGAGATTAGCCTGAAACTTTCGTCCTTCGAACTCAATGATCACTCCTTGGCAGTAACTCTGAGCGATCTGCTTATTTCTGGGGGACTTGATGATCATAGATTTTTCCAAGGGAAGTATCGGAAAACCATGTTGTAGAACAAAACTCTTCGAAACGAACGAGTGAGAAGCTCCAGAATCAAACAAAACCGTGGCAGGTACTGTGTTGACAGGGAACGTACCGAGTACGATGTCTGGGGCATTCTGGGCTTCTTCCCTGGTCACATGGTTCAGGTGACACTTCCTGTGATTGCTGCTGGGATTGAAATTGTTGCGCTTGGGGCTGGATTGTTCCCTCCATTGTTCGTCTTGGGGGCCGAGTTCCTTGGTTTTGGGCACTGTTTGGCATAGTGCCCTCCTTCACCACAAGCATAGCAAGTGACCCCTGGACGGTACTGTTGGGGAATGTAGCAGAAATTCAAAATTTTCTACGCATCACCAAGATCAATATATGGAGTTTACTAGCAACGAGAGGGAAGGAGTGCATCTACATACCCTTGTAGATCGCGAGCGGAAGCATTCAAGAGAACGGGGTTGATGGAGTCGTACTCGTCGTGATCCAAATCACCGATGATACTAGCGCCGAACGGACGGCACCTCCACGTTCAACACACGTATGGAGCAGCGACGTCTCCTCCTTCTTGATCCAGCAAGGGGGGAGGAGAGGTTGATGGAGATCCAGCAGCACGACGGCGTGGTGGTGGAAGTAGCGGGATCCCGGCAGGGCTTCGCCAAGCGCAAGCGGGGAGGAAGAGGTGTCGAGGGAGGGAGAGGGAGGCGCCAGGGCTTAGGTATTGCTGCCCTCCCTCCCCCCCACTATATATAGGGCCAAGGGAGAGGGGGGCGCAGCCTTGGCCCTTCCTCCAAGGATGGGTGCGGCCAGGGAGGAGTCCACCCTCCCCAAGGCACCTCGGAGGTGCCTTCCCCCTTTAGGACTCTCCCTTTCCCTTATCTCTTGGCGCATGGGCCTCTTGGGGCTGGTGCCCTTGGCCCATATAGGCCAAGGCGCACACCCCTACAGCCCGTGTGGCCACACGGGGCTGGTGGACCCCCTTGGTGGACCCCCGGACCCCTTTCGGCACTCCCGGTACAGTACCGATAATGCGCGAAACTTTTCCGGCGACCAAAATAAGACTTCCCATATATAAATCTTTACCTCCGGACCATTCCGGAACTCCTCGTGATGTCCGGGATCTCATCCGGGACTCCGAACAACTTTCGGGTTACCGTATACTAATATCTCTACAACCCTAGCGTCACCGAACCTTAAGTGTGTAGACCCTACGGGTTCGGGAGACATGCAGACATGACCGAGACGACTCTCCGGTCAATAACCAACAGCGGGATCTGGATACCCATGTTGGCTCCCACATGTTCCTCGATGATCTCATCGGACGAACCACGATGTCGTGGATTCAATCAATCCTGTATACAATTCCCTTTGTCTATCGGTATAGTAATTGCCCAAAGCATTCCTACGGTATCCGGGAGTTGCACAATCTCATGGTCTAAGGAAATGATACTTGACATTAGAAAAGCTCTTAGCAAACGAACTACACGATCTTGTGCTAGGCTTAGGATTGGGTCTTGTCCATCACATCATTCTCCTAATGATGTGATCCCGTTATCAACGACATCCAATGTCCATGGTCAGGAAACCGTAACCATCTATTGATCAACGAGCTAGTCAACTAGAGGCTTACTAGGGACATGGTGTTGTCTATGTATCCACACATGTATCTGAGTTTCCTATCAATTCAATTTTAGCATGGATAATAAACGATTATCATGAACAAGGAAATATAATAATAACCAATTTATTATTGCCTCTAGGGCATATTTCCAACAGGTACGTGAAGTCCTTGTCCCTGGAATGAAACTGTCTGGTTGGCCTTAGATCAGTAGTCGTGGATTTTCTCGCTTCATTCCACCCAGGTTTTAAGCGTAGATGTTATATGCACGATTAGAACATAAGTGAGTTGTGGGCGATACAAGTCATACTGCTTACCAGCATGTCACACTTTGGTTCGGCGGTATTGTTGGATGAAGCGGCCCGGACCGACATTACGCGTACGCTTACGCGAGACTGGTTTTACCGCCGTGCTTTGCACACAGGTGACTAGCGGGTGTCAGTTTCTCCAACTTTAGTTGAACCGAGTGTGGCTACGCCCGGTCCTTGAGAAGGTTAAAACATCACTAACTTGACGAACTATCATTGTGGTTTTGATGCGTAGGTAAGAACGGTTCTTGCTCAGCCCGTATCAGCCACGTAAAACTTGCAACAACAAAGTAGAGGATGTCTAACTTGTTTTTGCAAGGCATGTTGTGATGTGATATGGTCAAGGAATGATGCTATATTTTATTGTATGAGATGATCATGTTTTGTAACTGAGTTATCGGCAACTGGCAGGAGCCATATGGTTGTCGCTTTATTGCAAGCAATGCAATCGCCCTGTAATGCTTTACTTTATCACTAAGCGGTAGCGATAGTCATAGATGCAATAGTTGGCGAGACGACAATGATACTACGATGGAGATCAAGGTGTCGCGCCGGTGACGATGGTGATCATGACGGTGCTTCGGAGATGGAGATCACAAGCACAAGATGATGATGGCCATATCATATCACTTATATTGATTGCATGTGATGTTTATCTTTTATGCATCTTATTTTGCTTTGATTGACGGTAGCATTATAAGACGATCTCTCACTAAAGATAAAAGTGTTCTCCCTGAGTATGCACGGTTGCCAAAGTTCGTCGTGCCCAGACACCACGTGATGATCGGGTGTGATAAGCTCTACGTCCATCTACAACGGGTGCAAGCCAGTTTTGCACACGCAAAATACTCATGTTAAACTTGACGAGCCTAGCATATGCAGATATGGCCTCGGAACACTGAGACCGAAAGGTCGAGCGTGAATCATATAGTAGATATGATCAACATAGTGATGTTCACCATTGAAAACAACTCCATTTCACGTGATGATCGGTTATGGTTTAGTTGATTTGGATCACGTGAGCACTTAGATGATTAGAGGGATGTCTATCTAAGTGGGATTTCTTAAGTAATATGATTAATTAAACTTAAATTTATCATGAACTTAGTACCTGATAGTATTTTGCATGTCTATGTTTGTTGTAGATAGATGGCTCATGATGTTGTTCCGTTGAATTTTAATGCGTTCCTTGAGAAAGCAAAGTTGAAAGATGATGGTAGCAATTACACGGACTGGGTCCGTAACTCGAGGATTATCCTCATTGCTGCACAGAAGAATTACGTCCTGGAAGCACCGCTAGGTGCCAAACCTGCTGCAGGAGCAACACCAGATGTTATGAACGTCTGGCAGAGCAAAGCTGATGACTACTCAATAGTTCAGTGTGCCATGCTTTACGGCTTACGGCTTAGAACCGGGACTGCAATGACGTTTTGAACATCATGGAGCATATGAGATGTTCCAGGAGTTGAAGTTAATATTTCAAGCAAATGCCCGGATTGAGAGATATGAAGTCTCCAATAAGTTCTACAGCCGCAAGATGGAGGAGAATAGTTCTATCAGTGAGCATATACTCAGAATGTCTGGGTATAACAATCACTTGATTCAACTGGTAGTTAATCTTCTGGATGATAGCGTCATTGACAGAATTCTTCAATCACTGCCACCAAGCTACAAGAGCTTCGTGATGAACTATAACATGCAAGGGATGATTAAGACGATTCCCGAGCTCTTCGCAATGCTAAAGGCTGCGGAGGTAGAAATCAAAAAGGAGCATCAAGTGTTGATGGTTAATAAGACCACCAGTTTCAAGAAAAAGGGCAAAGGGAAAAGAAGGGGAACTTCAAGAAGAACAACAAACAAGTTGCTGCTCAAGAGAAGAAACCCAAGTCTGGACCTAAGCCTGAGACTGAGTGCTTCTACTGCAAGCAGACTGGTCACTGGAAGCGGAACTGCCCCAAGTATTTGGAGGATAAAAAGGGTGGCAAGGTGAACAAAGGTATATGTGATATACATGTTATTGACACCTTACCAGAGCTCGCAGTAGCACCTGGGTATTTGATACTGGTTCGGTTGCTAATATGTGCAACTCAAAACAGGGACTACGGATTAAGCGAACACTGGCTAAGGACGAGGTGACGATGTGCGTGGGAAATGGTTCCAAAGTCGATGTGATCGCCGTCGGCACGCTACCTCTACATCTACCTTCGGGATTAGTTTTAGACCTAAATAATTGTTATTTGGTGCCAGCGTTGAGCATGAACATTATATCTAGATCTTGTTTGATGCGAGACGGTTATTCATTTAAATCTGAGAATAATGGTTGTTCTATTTATATGAGTAATATCTTTTATGGTCATGCACCCTTGAAGAGTGGTCTATTTTTGATGTATCTCGATAGTAGTGATACACATATTCATAATGTTGAAGCCAAAAGATGCAGAGTTGATAATGATAGTGCAACTTATTTGTGGCACTGCCGTTTGGGTCATATTGGTGTAAAGCGCATGAAGAAACTACATACTGATGGACTTTTGGAATCACTTGATTATGAATCACTTGGTACTTGCGAACCATGCCTCATGGGCAAGACGACTAAAACGCCGTTCTCCGGAAGTATGGAGCGAGCAACTGATTTGTTGGAGATCATACGTACTGATGTATGTGGTCCAATGAATGTTGAGGCTCGCGGCGGGTATCATTATTTTCTCACCTTCACAGATGATTTAAGCAGATATGGGTATATCTACTTAATGAAACATAAGTCTGAAACATTTGAAAAGTTCAAAGAATTTCAGAGTGAAGTTGAAAATCATCGTAACAAGAAAATAAAGTTTCTGCGATCTGATCGTGGAGGAGAATATTTGAGTTATGAGTTTGGTCTACATTTGAAACAATGCGGAATAGTTTCGCAACTCACGCCACCCGGAACACCACAACGTAATGGTGTGTCCGAACGTCGTAATTGTAATTTACCGCTATCGTTTTGGGGTTATGCTTTAGAGACGGTCGCATTCACGTTAAATAGGGAACCATCAAAATCCATTGAGATGACGCCTTATGAAATGTGGTTTGGCAAGAAACTAAAGTTGTCGTTTCTTAAAGTTTGGGGCTGCGATGCTTATGTGAAAAAGCTTCAACCTGATAAGCTCGAACCCAAATCGGAGAAATGTGTCTTCATAGGATACCCAAAGGAAACTGTTGGGTACACCCTCTATCACAGATCCGAAGGCAAGACATTCGTTGCCAAGAATGGATCCTTTCTAGAGAAGGAGTTTCTCTCGAAAGAAGTGAGTGGGAGGAAAGTAGAACTTGATGAGGTAACAGTACCTGCTCCCTTATTGGAAAATAGTTCATCACGAAAACCGGTTCCTGTGACGTCTACACCAATTAGTGAGGAAGTTAATGATGATGATCATGAAACTTCAGATCAAGTTGTTACTGAACCTCGTAGGTCAACCAGAGTAAGATCCGCACCACAGTGGTACGGTAATCCTATTCTGGAGGTTATGTTACTAGACCATGACGAACCTACGAACTATGAAGAAGCGATGGTGAGCCCAGATTCTGCAAAATGGCTTGAGGCCATGAAATCCGAGATGGGATCCATGTATGAGAACAAAGTATGGACTTTGGTTGACTTTTCCGATGATCGGCAAGCCATCGAGAATAAATGGATCTTCAAGAAGAAGACTGACGCTGACGGTAATGTTACTGTCTATAAAGCTTGACTTGTTGCAAAAGGTTTTTGACAAGTTCAAGGGATTGACTACGATGAGACCTTCTCACCCGTAGCGATGCTTAAGTCTGTCCGAATCTTGTTAGCAATTGCCGCATTTTATGATTATGAAATTTGGCAAATGGATGTCAAAACAGCATTCCTGAATGGATTTCTGGAAGAAGAGTTGTATATGATGCAACCGGAAGGTTTTGACGATCCAAAGGGAGCTAACAAAGTGTGCAAGCTCCAGCGATCCATTTATGGACTGGTGCAAGCCTCTCGGAGTTGGAATAAACGTTTTGATAGTGTGATCAAAGCATATGGTTCTATACAGACTTTTGGAGAAGCCTGTATTTACAAGAAAGTGAGTGGGAGCTCTGTAGCATTTCGGATATTATATGTGGATGACATATTTTTTATTGGAGATGATATAGAATTTCTAGATAGCATAAAGGGGTATTTGAATAAGAGTTTTTCACTGAAGGACCTCGGTGAAGCTGCTTATATATTGGGCATCAAGATCTATAGAGATAGATCGAGACACTTAATTGGACTTTCACAAAGCACATACCTTGACAAAGTTTTGAAGAAGTTCAAAATGGATCAAGCAAAGAAAGGTGTGAAGTTGAGTAAGACTCAATGCCCGACCACTGCAGAAGATAGAGAGAAAATGAAAGATGTTCCCTATGCTTCAGCCATAGGCTCTATCATGTATGCACTGCTGTGTACCAGACCTGATGTGTGCCTTGCTATTAGTTTAGCAGGGAGGTACCAAAGTAATCCAGGAGTGGATCACTGGACAGCGGTCAAAAACATCCTGAAATACCTAAAAAGGACTAAGGATATGTTTCTCGTTTATGGAGGTGACAAAGAGCTCGTCGTAAATGGTTACGTCGATGCAAGCTTTGACACTGATCCAGACGGTTCTAAATTGCAAACCGGATACGTGTTTTTATTGAACGGTGGAGCTGTCAGTTGGTGCAGTTCTAAACAAAGCGTCGTAGCGGGATCTACATGTGAAGCGGAGTACATAGCTGCTTCGGAAGCAGCAAATGAGGGAGTCTGGATCAAGGAGTTCATATCCGATCTAGGTGTCATACCTAGTGCATCGGGTCCAATGAAAATCTGCTGTGACAATACTGGTGCAATTGCCTTGGCAAAGGAATCCAGATTTCACAAGAGGACCAATCACATTAAGAGACGCTTCAATTCCATCCGGGACCAAGTCCAGGTGGGAGACATAGAGATTTGCAAGATACATACGGATCTGAATGTTGCAGACCCGTTGACTAAGCCTCTTCCACGAGCAAAACATGATCAGCACCAAGGCTCCATGGGTGTTAGAATCATTACTGTGTAATCTAGATTATGGACTCTAGTGCAAGTGGGAGACTGAAGGAAATATGCCCTAGAGGCAATAATAAAGTTATTATTTATTTCCTTATATCATGATAAATGTTTATTATTCGTGCTAGAATTGTATTAACCGGAAACATGATACATGTGTACATAGACAAACAGAGTGTCACTAGTATGCCTCTACTTGACTAGTTCGTTGATCAAAGATGGTTATGTTTCCTAGCCATAGACAAAGAGTTGTCATTTGATTAACGGGATCACATCATTAAGAGAATGATGTGATTGACATGACGCATTCCGTTAGCTTAGCACTTGATCGTTTAGTATGTTGCTATTGCTTTCTTCATGACTTATACATGTTCCTATGACTATGAGATTATGCAACTCCCGTTTACCGGAGGAACACTTTGTGTGCTACCAAACGTCACAATGTAACTGGGTGATTATAAAGGTGCTCTACAGGTGTCTCCGAAGGTAATTTTTGGGTTGGCGTATTTCGAGATTAGGATTTGTCACTCCGATTGTCGGAGAGGTATCTCTGGGCCCACTCGGCAATGCACGTCACTATAAGCCTTGCAAGCATTGCAACTAATGAGTTGGTTGCGGGAGGATCTATTACAGAATGAGTAAAGAGACTTGCTGGCAACGAGATTGAACTAGGTATTGAGATACCGACGATCAAATCCCGGGCAAGTAACATACCGATGACAAAGGCAACAACGTATGTTGTTATGCGGTTTGACCGATAAAGATCTTCATAGGATATGTAGGAGCCAAGATGAGCATCCAGGTTCCGCTATTGGCTATTGACCGGAGACATGTCTCGGTCATGTCTACATAGTTCTCTAACCCGTAGGGTCCGCACGCTTAAAGTTCAATGACGGTTATATTATGAGTTTATGTGTTTTGATGTACCGAAGGTAGTTCGGAGTCCCAGATGTGATCACGGACATGACGAGGAGTCTCGAAATGGTCGAGACATAAAGATTGATATATTGGACGACTAAGTTCGGACACTGGAATGATTTCGGGGAGTATCGGGCATATACCGGAGTACCGGGGGGTTACCGGGACCCCCCGGGGAGACTAATGGTCCTATTGGGCCCTAGTGGAGAAGAGGAGGGGCAGCCAAGGGGCAGCCGCACGCCCCCTCCCCCGCAGTCCAAATTGGACAAGGAGGGGGGCGGCGCCTGTGGCACCCCGGCTCAGAGCGACCAGTTTTGCATGCATTGCCAGCCTAGAGACTATGTCTTCTGGCAACACACAACATCTTGGTACAGAAAACAACCGCTTTATTGATGCTAGCGGATCAGAGTTTATATTAGAACAGATGTCGAGGCCAAGCGGCACACACGGTGCGGCCGAACAATATGTACATTATTTAGTGAACATAAAGGGGCCTCGATCATAACAACTACGCGGCAGCCGAACATCGTCGTAGCGGAAACTCCATAGCACAGGGACACCGATGTGGACACGATCTAGACTCGAGCAGCACTCCTTTCCAACGAGACTTTCCGGAAATCTGGCATGACACGCCAGGTCAGTACATTGAATGTACTTGCAAGCTCACAACAGGATAATCATAATGACAAACAATATCATGATAATTAACCAATTAATAATGCAATAATTTTCCAACATGCTGTGATCATGCTCTTGTGATAAACGTCCCTCGGGATAGACTTACCAACCGTGATCGCTCTCGGATCACAAACAAACCACCATCGTGGTCTTGACCAGAGTAACTCGTGATCCTTACGGCAATCACAACCACGACCAATATTTGGTCTCGAACATCTCGATGGCCTTTCCGCCATCATCAACAGTGCAAAGTTCATAACTTAGTGTGCAAATTTATTAAACGTTGACTCATGGTGGGACCTACTATGAGGCATCCGTGACCGTGGACTTGGCTATCGATAGATTATCACTCTGCAGAGGTAGCACACTGTACCCACACCACGGAATCCATGGCCTCGCATTCCCATTCCGGCGGACCAACGGCATTCCGACAAAACCCTTCCATTGCCATGAAACTCTCTCGGCCACTCCGACCCAATCCCCAACGGGCTAGTCCTGGGTGGCCCCGTGTCTACAAAAGACACAACGGCTACCGTCGGGGCCAAAACGATCCCACTCGGGGACCCGGTACCATAATCTCAACAACGGGCACACAAGGTTATGCCTGCTTACCGGGCCAGGGTAAGCATGCCCATAACCTTCCCTAGTTGGAGGCACCGACCAGAGGCATGTCAATGGACCGAATCAAGGCCTCCCCACAAAGGCAAATGTGGTTGCACTGGGGAAAAACTCGATTCAGCGGCACCATGACCCAGTCAATGATATATTAAAGTTGAATTATATTCAGGTTCAACTTAAAATGAAAATGACCGGTGTCATAGCATGCCATGAAATGCAATACTACACATGCATCACATATTAACGAAAATGACTGATGTCAACCATATTCACACTAAGCATAAACATCAACAACTTATATTACTTTCCTGGTCAGGGTAACTCTCACTTTAACAAGATATTTTGTAACAAGTTTTATTATTTAACTCATGTAAGAAAATAACTTCGATTAATTTCTCATATGCATAGCAAAGATTATACTACCATCACCACAAGCAAATCCTAATTTCTTTACCAACCAAGTTAGGTTTCAACATTCTGTAAATCAAGCAAAATGCTAAACAAGCACTTAACATAATATTTTCTAGCAAATTTTACTATTTTATTTGTGCAAGAAAATAACTATAAGTAATTACTCATATGCATAACAAATCATTTTATCATTACCACAAGTAGATCTTAACTTTGCTTTATCAACTAAGCTAGTTTCATGATTCTGTAAATCAATCATAATAACTAACAAACACTTAACAGAATATAAATAACATAATAGTTATTTGAATGCATGGATTAATCATTTCATTCAAGTAAGAAAATCATAAACATTGAAATGACACCATGAAAATGTTGATGTGGCTTGCCTTAGTGCAGATGAGGTTCACAAGCCTTCTGGTGATCCTCAAGACAAGCCTCACCCTGTGAAAATAATTTTAAGCACAAGAAGAAAATATCAAGAACAATTCTGAAAATCACCAGAAATTCTAGACAGCTCAGAAAAATCTCATCTTTGGTGAGCTGCTAGATTTCTTTGCAAAGAACAAAATGCAAAAAGAATCAATTCATTTGGACTTATTGTTGAAAAGTTATAGCTGTTTGAAGCTCTCTGGAAATTAATTGAATTTGAATTTAAATAAAACAGACTAGGGGGGTGACGTCGAAGGCGTAAAGCCTCAGGGTACCACCACTCGTACCGCTTCGCGCGCATACAAGGTGGCTGACTAGCGGGGCTCGCTAGTCAGGTGAGGTGGAGGGGAAGAAGGAAAAAGAGGGGGTCGCGGCTTCGCCGGAGCTCTCGCCGGCGATGAGGGCTCCTTGGCCAAAACGAGAGGGAGGGATTGAGAGAGGGGATGGAGGTGCACCTGCCCGTACCCGTAGCGTAGCTAGGGGTGGTCGGACAGCGTCGGAATCGACCTCGCAAGCGGAGGCAAAGAGCGGTGGTCGCCGGAGATGAGGAAGATGGCGAGTAGAGGCAACTTCAGGGGCTCCAAGGGGATGGGATGGCTTCAACGGAGAGAGGTAGAGGCCCTAGAAGGGTCGCCCTGGCCTGGGAGGGGCTGGAGCTACCGCGACGACCCGAGGGGATCGCCGGCGAGCTCGAGCTCGGGGACGGCGGCCCGCGGCCTGCCCGGCCGGGCTACGGCCAACTACACGCTTGTGGAGTGTGTGGGAGTGGAGGATGGTGCTCGAGGAGGCTGGGGGTGGATCCTTTTATAGGCGAGCGTCGGGGGTGGATCGGGGCTCCGCCGGCGACACCTGGACACTGCGCCCGGCGACGAGCAGCGTCAGTGAGAGGGGGAGAAGACGATGCAGCTCACGCGGGGACTGTGGGCGAGCGGGGACGAACACAGGATCAAGAGGAAGGCGACGAGCACAGTGTAGAGCGCACTGTGGCGTTGGCCGGACCGCGCCTGTGCTAGCTGCGGTGAGCTCCGGCGTCGGCGAGCGCCAGGGGGGAGTTAATTGCGTTGAGACGAGGATGGTGGCGAAGTTTGGCACGCTCGGGCAGACGGGGGAAGCAAGCACGCGCGAACAGTGCGCTCGGCGGGACTCAGAGCGCGTTGACACGCATGCTGGCATCATGGACACGCGTGGTCACCGCGTCAACTCTCCCCTCAGGCCGACCAACGTCCAAAGATCATGTCTGGCTTGTTGTTCGTGGTAGTTTTGAAGATTACCACGCTTTTGTTTTGCTCCAGATGTAGTAGAGAAAATTTTACAAGCCAGGTAAGTTTCTGATCTGTAACCTTGAGAGGTTACTGAGGTCAAATGGCTGGGAGTAGGGGCCTGTGCTTTGGATGCTAGCCATTATCTACTAAGGTGATGATGCACAAGAAAACTCAGGCACAATGGAGCAAGTAAAATGGTAGTTGCTATAGAAACCACCATTTCTGTCCAGAACAGAAAATATTTTCTGTAGCAAAAATATTCCAAAAAGTGATGAAATATTTTTGCTCAGGAAGGTGCCCTAGGGTTCAAAGAATATTTGTGAGTTTTCTCAGATTTTTGTGGGCAAGAAAAATTAGGGTTGCTTTGGAGCTCATTGAACTAGCTAGGGTTTTAGAGAGGAAAAATGAATATTTTTCATTTAAGAAAAATATTCCCAAGATTATTTTGAGGTGGATCAAAAGGGGAATGATGATTAGAGAGGGGAATGATGCACTTGGGTGAAAACCAAGTGTACCCAAGTGTTTAAGTCCATAAGAAAAGATTCAAAAACTCCAAATTTCAAAATAAAGCCAAATGAAAATCAGGCAAATAAGAGAGGGCAAACATCAGGCTGTCACAAACCTCCCCCACTTAGAATGAATCTCGTCCTCGAGATTCGGTTGCTTGGGAAAACCACTCTGGATAATGTGACTGTAAAAATTCTTCCCGCTCCCAAGTTGATTCTGACTCTGTGTGATGCTCCCACTGAACTTTGTAGAATTTTCTTACTTTACTGCGAGTGACCCTTTCCATCTGATCCAAAATTCTAAACGATGTTTCTTCATAGGTCAAATCATTTGCCAATGCTACCTCAGCCATAGCAGTCCTTTTCTCAGGCGGGGATATGCAACTTCTTAATTGTGAAACATGAAACATGTTATGTACGGCTACCAATTCAGCGGGTAGTTCCAACTGATATGCAACAGTACCCACTCAGGACATAACCGGGAATGGACCAATAAATCTAGGTGCCAATTTTCCACGGGTCTGAAATCTCTTGACTCCTTTCATAGGAGTGACTCGGAGGTATACGTGTTCTCCGGGTTCAAAATTGATCTGTCGATGCTTTGCATCATAATAACTTTTCTGTCAAGATTTGGCCAATTGCAATCTGTCTCTGATTTCCTTAACTTGTTTCTCTGCTTCCATCATGAGATCTTTTCCGAAGATACGGCTATCTCCAGTTTGAGACCAATTTAAAGGAGTGCGGCACTTACGGCCATACAAAGCTTCATACGGCGACATCTTTAGACCGGTCTGGAAGCTGTTGTTATAAGAAAACTCGGCATATGGTAAGCAATCTTCCCATTTAGGACCTTGGGCTAAAGCACAGGCTCGCAACATATCTTCGAGTATTTGGTTTACCCGCTCTGTCTGTCCATCCGTCTGAGGATGATAAGCAGTACTATATTTCAGTGCTGTCCCCAAGGCTTGATGGAGACGTGACCAAAAAGCGGAGGTAAACAGGGATCCTTGGTCGGAAGTGATAGTTCAGGGTACTCCATGCAGACTGACTATTCTGGATACATACAGCTGTGCAAGTTGATTTGCTCGATATCTGGTGCTGATCGGAATGAAGTGAGCAACCTTGGTTAGGGTGTCCACTATGACCCAGATTGCATCATTGCATCGCTGAGTCTTAGGCAATCCTGTAATAAATCCATACAAACGTCATCCCATTTCCATTGCGAAACTGGCAGCGGTTGGAGGAGTCCGGCTGGTTTCTGATGCTCTGCCTTCACCCTGTTACATATGTCACAACATGCCACAAAATAGGCAATGTCTTTCTTCATTCCATCCCACCAGAATATTTGTCTAAGGTCCTCAAACATTTTCGTACCTCCCGGGTGAATGCAATATGAGGATTCGTGTGCTTCCAAAAGGATTTTCTTGTTTAAGTCCGGCTGATTGGGTACACAAATCCGTCCACGGAATCAGAGGGTACCGAATTTGTCCTTGGATAAATCTGGGGTCTGCTGTGCCATCTAGCTCTTGGCACGTTTTTGCAGTTTGGTGTCAGCTGGCTGGGCCTTGCGGATTTCTTCCTCAAGTGTGGGGGTAACTTCCAAAATATTAGCGAGGCCAGCATCCACTATGACCAGGTTGAGCTGAGCGATCTCCTCTTGGAGTTCGGGAGGCAAGGATTTCAATATGACATTTAAGCTGACAGGCTTTCGACTGAGTGCATCGGCAACCACATGGGCCTTACCCGGGTGGTAATTTATTCCAAGATCATAATCCTTGACCAACTCTAGCCATCTTCGTTGACGGAGATTTAAATCCGGCTGAGTAAATATGTATTTAAGACTTTTGTGATCGGTAAAAATTTGGCACCTTTTTCCAATGAGGTAGTGTCTCCAAATTTTTAGCGCATGAATCACCGCAGCCAATTCCAAATCATGAGTAGGATAATTTCCCTCGTGGGGTCGTAGCTGTCGCGATGCATATGCTACTACCTTGCTGTCTTGCATCTGTACGCAACCAAGGCCTTGCCTGGAGGCGTCACAATACACATCAAAACTGTGATAAATGTCGGGAAGAGTCAATACAGGTGCAGTTGTCAGCCGTATCTTTAGCTCATTGAAACTTTTCTCACAGTCTTCCGTCCATTCAAACTTCTTATCCTTTTTGAGCAGCTCCGTCATGGGTTTAGCAATCTTGGAAAACCCTTCAAAGAAACGACGGTAATATCCAGCTAATCCGAGAAAACTCCGGATCTGTGTCACGGTCGTGGGTGCAAACCAATCGAGCACATCCTTTACTTTGCTCGGGTCCACGGCTATACCTTCGGCGGATAGTACATGCCCGAGAAACCCAACTTGCTTGAGCCAAAATTCGCATTTACTGAATTTGGTGTATAGCTGATGGTCGCGGAGTCGTTGTAGCACTGCTCGGAGGTGATCCTTGTGCTCTTCTTCACCCTTGGAGTAAATGAGGATGTAATCGATGAAGACTACCACGAATTTGTCAAGGAAGTCCATGAATACTTTTTTCATCATGTGCATGAAGAAAGCAGGGGCATTGGTGAGACCAAAGGACATCACTGTATATTCATAAAGACCGTACCGAGTAGTGAATGCGGTCTTAGGAATATCTTCCTTTTTAATCTTGAGCTGATGATATCCGGTTCGTAAATCGATCATAGAGAATACTTTAGCCCCACTGAGCTGATCAAACAGATCATCAATCCTTGGCAGCGGATATTTATTTTTGATGGTGACCTCATTCAGCTGGCGGTAATCTACGCACATGCGGAGGCTGCCATCCTTTTTGTCCACGAAAATAGCAGGTGATCCCCATGGTGAAGAGCTGGGACGAATATATCCTTTCTGGAGCAGTTCATCAAGCTGTTTCTTTAGCTCCACTAATTCTGATGAGGGCATCCGGTAATACTTCTTGTATAGCGGTGCAGTTCCGGGCACAAGATCTATTGCAAATTCCAGCTCTCGATCTGGTGGCATGCCTGGCAGTTCTTCTGGAAATACGTCAAGGTACTCGCTGACCACAGGAATTAATTCCAACTCAGCCACAGCGGTGAAAACCAATTCTTGCTTGGGTATATTCTTGCGAGCATAGAATTTGGTAGTCTGCCCATTCAGACTGGGCAAAGTGACTTCTCGTGTTGCGAAGTTTATGAAAACTTGATATTGGGTCAACCAATTCATACCCAATATAATATCCAACTTTTTAGACTCAATAATTATCAGAGAGGTTGGAAAGTAGACTCCGTTGATATTGATTTCCAGATCACGGCAGACCAGATTGCTCTTGAGTAAAGATCCCGGGGTTTGTACCAGCATATTTTTGCCCAAAAGCGTACAAGGAAATTTGTTTTGGGCATCAAAACTCCGAGAAATAAAAGAATGGGAAGCCCCAGAGTCAAATAAAATTACGGCAAGTATGTCATTAACAGAAAACATACCAATGACGACTTCGGGGTTCTCTTGGGCTTCGTCGCCTGAGAGATGATGCACGTGCCCAGTAAAGTTTTGTTGGGTCGGGCAAGACTCTATAAAGTTGACTTGTGGTCTGAATGGAGCATTCGCCTTGTTGTTCTTGGGGCACTGTCTGGCATAATGTCCGCTCTGCCCACAACTGAAACAAGAGTTATTGCGCTGACGCTCCTCATGCACTGGGTTGGTCACGACATTCTTGACTTGAGTGGTGGTCTTGTTAACATTCTGTTGCCAATTGGGCTTGTATTCCACCTGAGTCTGCTGCCAGGTACGAGCCTTTTGCACTGGTTGCCCATCCTTCTTTGGCTCAAACTTACGCTTGTTTTTGTTGTTGATAGGCCTATTATCTGATGTAAGCTTGTGCTCCCGTTCAGCAATGAAAGCCTTGTTCACCAGAGTTTGGAAATCTGGGAAATCAAACATACTGAGAGTACACCGGAGTTGCGGATTTAAGCCTCCAAGAAATCTGTCAATCTTCCTTTCTTCGGTGGCCATGTCATAAAGGGAGTAACTGGCCAGATGATTAAATTTTTGCAAATATTCACCCATCGACTGACTTCCTTGGATGAGTGCAAGAAATTCACGCTGCTTAGTCTTCATAACTCCAGTAGGGATATGATATTTCCAGAACTGGTCCTTCAATTTTTCCCAGGTGATTTGTTCATCAACAGGCCACATGGCTTTTGCATTTTCCCACCATATGGCAGCAGTGCCTTCAAGGTAATGAGTTGCAAATGGAACTTTATCATTTTCTTCAGTACGAGCAATCTCAAGCTTTTTCTCAATGGTACGTAACCAATCGTCTACATCCAATGGGTCAACAATCTGACTGAAACTGGGTGGCTTGGTCCTTTGAAAATCTGATAGCTTTGAGTAATGGGTGTTCTGATTTCCATTCTGTCCAACCATAGCTTGCACACTTCTTAATATTTCAATCAGATCATTGTTCCTTCTTTCCTCAAACATTCGCAGAATTTGCTCGGTGGAGGGCGGATTTGGTGGTGGAGGCGGTGGCGGAACATACGGCTCGGGAGAATGTCCTGCCTGTCGTGCAGAACAACGAACAAGAGTTCCCTCACGAACGTTGCTACTGCTGCCTCCCCGCGTCATCCTATTGTGGATTTTTCCCAAGACAACGCAATCGAAATGAGAAACATCCAAATATAAATTTGGCAAAAAGCCAGCAACAAATCCCGGAAGAAAAAAAAAGAGCGAAGAAAATATGGCGAATAAAGTCCCAACATAATTGTACACAGACTCATACATGAACGATAAACAACATGCCAGGTTCAACTACTCTCATACATGCAACGAACATCATGACTCGTACGACTACATCCGTACATCATCCGGACGACTGTGAATACTCAGAGGTACTACTGCTCTGCTGGTGCTGCGGTGTCCTCCCCTGAAGCGGACTCGGATCCTGAACTGACGAGGTTAACGGAAACCTCTGGGTTAAAGGTAACACAACGACGCTGCCTCAAGGGCTTTCCCTCAGGGGCAGGGGTAGGGTGAAACATCGGAGCTACAGGAGTAGTGAGAAGTGAAACCCACTCGGCAGGAGTACTGAGAGGATTCACGGCCGAGACGCCCGTGCTACTCGGAGGAGTAACCGGCGAAATAGGGGAACTAGAACTGGCTGGAATATAAGGAGTAAATCCCAGAGAGAATGGAGTAGTGGCAGATCTAGTCGGGACTAAGGCAGCGGCTAATGTAGTACGGGCACAAGTCAGCTCTCGAGCCAGCTCATGGATCATAAGATAGCTAGCAGTGACATAACGAGCAAGGTGGCTAGCAACACTATCAGACTCCAGATCAATGATAGGGAAACGGACACAACCATTGTCGTGTAGAGAAGCCTAGTAATAGAAACCTGGGTGGTTCTGCATTCGGACCTCGTTGTAGCGAAGCTCAACAAGGACCTCGAATGCAGCAAACTGGACAGCCTGAGAAGCGGTAGAGGCGTAACCGCTCCGAGATGTACGAGTGTAAGAGCTATAATCGGAACTAGTGCGCAGAGCAACCACTGCGTGATACTCATACACTGAATCAGCTAGACGCTCCCGGTACACATGATAGACTGGATCGTCTCCGAGGGGGTACAGCCGATGCCACACGTTGCGAAGGAGGTGCGGTGATGTGTACGGCATCAGCTGCAACTGGCACGGATACGACACTGGATCCATCTACACTCACAACCATTAGCAGGTTAGCATAAAAATATAAATCAAATGCATGCAATGCAACAACCAGCTCCTATTGCTACCGGCACTCAACTTAAACTCGTGCCTAGCGTGCAGTTAACACGTCGTAGTCTAGCATGGCCTATAGCCAGCACAACTCTGATACCAAGCGTTGTGGCACCCCGGCTCAGGGCGACCGGTTTACCATGCATTCCCAGCCCAGAGACCATGTCTTCTGGAAACACACAACATCTTGGTACAGAAAACAACCGCTTTATTGATGCTAGCGGATCAGAGTTTATGTACAACAGATGTCGAGGCCAAGCGGCACACACGGTGCGGCCGAACAATATGTACATTATTTAGTGAACATAAAGGGGCCTCAATCATAACAACTACGCGGCAGCGGAACAGTGTCGTAGCGGAAATTCCATAGCACAGGGACACCGATGTGGACACGATCTAGACTCGAGCAACACTCCTTTCCAACGAGACTTTCCTGAAATCTGGCATGACACGCCAGGTCAGTACATTAAATGTACTTGCAAGCTCACAACAGGCATAATCATAATGACAAACAATATCATGACAATTAACCAATTAATAATGCAATAATTTTCCAACATGCTGTGATCATGCTCTTGTGATAAACGTCCCTCGGGACCAACTTACCAACCGTGATCGTTCTTGGATCACAAATAAACCACCATCGTGGTCTTGACCAGAGTAACTCGTGATCCTTACGGCGATCACAACCACGACCAATATTTGGTCTCGAACATCTCGATGGCCTTTCCGCCATCATCAACAGTGCAAAGTTCATAACTTAGTGTGCAAATTTATTAAACGTTGACTCATGGTGGGACCTACTACGAGGCGTCCGTGACTGTGGACTCGGCTATCAATAGATTATACACTCTGCAGAGGTAGCACACTATACCCACACCACGGAATCCATGGCCTCGCATTCCCATTCGGGTGGACCAACGACATTCCGACGAAACCCTTCCATTTCCATGACACTCTCCCGGCCACTCCGACCCAATCCCCAACGGGCTAGTCCTGGGTGGCCCCGTGTCTACCAAGGACACAACGACCACCGTCGTGGCCAAAACGATCCCACTCGGGGACCCGGTACCATAATCTCAACAACGGGCACACAAGGTTATGCCTGCTTACCGGGCCAGGGTAAGCATGCCCATAAACTTCTCTAGTTGGAGGCACCGACCAGAGGCATGTCAATGGACTGAATCAAGGCCTCCCCACAAAGGCAAGTGTGGTTGCACTGGGGAAAAACTCGATTCAGCGGCACCATGACCCAGTCAACGATATAGTAAAGTTGAATTATATTCAGGTTCAACTTAAAATGAAAATGACCGGTGTCATAGCATGCCATGAAATGCAATACTACACATGCATCACATATTAACGAAAATGACTGATGTCAACCATATTCACACTAAGCATAAACATCAACAACTTATATTACTTTGCTGGACAGGGCAACTCTCAATTTAACAAGATATTTTGTAACAAGTTTTATTATTTAACTCATGCAAGAAAATAACTTCGATTAATTTCTCATATGCATAGCAAAGATTATACTACCATCACCACAAGCAAATCCTAATTTCTTTACCAACCCAGTTAGGTTCAAACATTTTGTAAATCAAGCAAAATGGCTAAACAAGCACTTAACAAAATATTTTCTAGCAAATTTTACTATTTTATTTGTGCAAGAAAATAACTTTAAGTAATTACTCATATGCATAACAAATCATTTTATCATTACCACAAGTAGATCTTAACTTTGCTTTATCAACTAAGCTAGTTTCATCATTCTGTAAATCAAGCATAATAACTAACAAACACTTAACAGAATATAAATCACATAATAGTTATTTAAATGCGTGGATTAATCATTTCATTCAAGTAAGAAAATCATAAACATTGAAATGACACCAAGAAAATGTTGTTGTGGCTTGTCTTAGTGCAGATGAGGTTCACAAGCCTTCTGGTGATCCTCAAGACAAGCCTAAGCCTCTGAAAATAATTTTAAGCACAAGAAGAAAATATCAAGAACACTTCTGAAAATCACCAGAAATTCTAGACAGCTCAGAAAAATCTCATCTTTGGTGAGCTGCTAGATTTCTTTGCAAAGAACAAAATGCAAAAAGAATCAATTAATTTGGACTTATGGTTGAAAAGTTATAGCTGTTTAAAGCTCTCTGGAAATTAATTGAATTTGAATTTAAATAAAACAGACTAGGGGGGTGACGTCGAAGGCGTAAAGCCTCAGGCGCCACCACTCGTACCACTTCGCGCGCGTACAGAGTGGCTGACTAGCAGGGCTCGCTAGTGAGGTGAGGTGGAGGGGAAGAAGGAAACAGAGGGGGTCGCGGCTTCGCCGGAGCTCTCGCCGGCGACGAGGGCTCCTTGGCCAAAACGAGAGGGAGGGACTGAGAGAGGGGATGGAGGCACACCTGCCCGTACCCGTAGCATAGCTAGGGGTGGTCGGACGGTGTAGGAATCGACCTCGCAAGCGGAGGCAGAGAGCGGTGGTCGCCGGAGATGAGGAAGACGGCGAGTAGAGGCAACTTCAGGGGCTCCAAGGGGACGAGATGGCTTCACCGGAGACAGGCGGAGGCACTAGAAGGGTTGCCCTGGCCTGGGTGGGGCTGGAGCTACCGCGACGACCCGAGGGGATCGCCGGCGAGCTCGAGCTCGGGGACAGCGGCCCGCGGCCTGCCCGGCCGGGCTACGGCTATCTACACGCTTGTGGAGTGTGTGGGAGTGGAGGATGGTGCCTGAGGAGGCTGGGGGTGGCTCCTTTTATCGGCGAGCGTCGGGGGTGGATCGGGGCTCCGCCGGTGACACCTGGACAGTGCGCCCCGCCGACGAGCGGCGTCAGTGAGAGGGGGAGAAGGCGACACAGCTCACGCGGGGACTGTGGGCGAGCGGGGATGAACACAGGATCAAGAGGAAGGCGACGAGCACAGTGCAGAGCGCACTGTGGCGTTGGACAGACCGCGCCCGTGCTCGTTGCGGCGAGCTCCGGCGTCGGCGAGCGCCAGGGGGAGTTAATGGCGTTGAGACGAGGATGGTGGCGAAGTTTGGCATGCTCGGGCAGACGGGGGAAGCGAGCACGCGCAAACAGAGCGCTCGGCGGGACTCAGAGCGCGTCGACACGCATGCTGGCATCATGGACACGCGTGGTCACCGCGTGAACTCTCCCCTCAGGCCGACCAACGTGCAAAGATCATGTCTGGCTTGTTGTTCATGGTAGTTTTGAAGATTACCATGCTTTGGTTTGGCTCCGGATGTAGTAGAGAAAATTTTACAAGCCAGGTAAGTTTCTGATCAGTAAGTTTGAGAGGTTACTGAGGTCAGATGGCTGGGAGTTGCGGGCTGTGCTCTGGAGGCTAGCCATCATCTACTAAGGTGATGATGCACAAGAAAACTCAGGCACAATGGAGCAAGTAAAATGGTAGTTGCTGTAGAAACCACCATTTCTGTCCAGAACAGAAAATATTTTCTGTAGCAAAAATATTCCAAAAAGTGATGAAATATTTTTGCTCAGGAAGGTGCCCTTGGGTTCAAAGAATATTTGTGAATTTTCTCAGATTTTTGTGGGCAAGAAAAATTAGGATTGCTTTGGAGCTCATTGAACTAGCTAGGGTTTTAGAGAGGAAAAATAAATATTTTTCATTTAAGAAAAATATTCCCAAGATTATTTTCAGGTGGATCAGAAGGGGAATGATGATTAGAGAGGGGAATGATGCACTTGGGTGAAAGCCAAGGGTACCCAAGTGTTTAAGTCCATAAGAAAAGATTCAAAAACTCCAAATTTGAAAATAAAGCCAAATGAAAATCAGGCAAATAAAAGAGGGCAAAAATCAGGCTGTCACAGCGCCCCCCCTTTCCTTTCCCACCTCTCTCCTTCCCTCTCCTCTCCTACTCCCACATGGAAGGGGGGAGTCCTACTCCCTGTGGGAGTAGGACTCCTCATGGAGCTCGCCAAGGGTGGCCGGCCCCTCCCCCTCCTCCACTCCTTTATATACGGGGAGGGAGGCACCCCTTGGACACACAACAATCGATCCCTTGGATCTCTTAGCCGTGTGCGGTGCCCCCTCCACCATAATCCACCTCGATAATATCGTAGCGGTGCTTAGGTGAAGCCCTGCGTCGGTAGAACATCATCATCATAATAAATTAAAGTTCAATTAATCATATTACTTAAGAACTCCCACTTAGATAGACATCCCTCTAATCATCTAAGTGATCACGTGATCCATATCAACTAAACCATGTCCGATCATCACATGAGATGGAGTAGTTTTCAATAGTGAACATCACTATGGTGATCATATCTACTATACGATTCACGCTCGACCTTTCGGTCTAAGTGTTCCGAGGCCATATCTGCATATGCTAGACTCGTCAAGTTTGGGCCGAGTATTCTACGTGTGCAAAACCGGCTTGCACCCATTGTAAGTGAACGTAGAGCTTATCACACCCGATCATCACGTGGTGTCTCAGCTCGACGAACTGTAGCAACGGTGCATACTCAGGGAGAACACTTATACCTTGAAATTTAGTGAGAGATCATCTTATAATGCTACCGCCGCACTAAGCAAAATAAGATGCATAAAAGATAAACATCACATGCAATCGAAATAAGTGATATGATATGGCCATCATTATCTTGTGCCTTTGATCTCCATCTCCAAAGCACCATCACGGTCACCATCGTCACCGGCTTGACACCTTGATATCCATCGAAGCATCGTTGTCGTCTTGCCAACTATTGCTTCTACGACTATCACTAGCGCTTAGTGATAAAGTAAAGCAATTACATGGCGATTGCATTTCATACAATAAAGCGACAACCATATGGCTCCTGCCAGTTGCCGATAACTGTTACAAAACATGATCATCTCATACAATAATTTATATATCATCACGTCTTGACCATATCACATCACAGCAAGTCATGCAAAAATAAGTTAGACGTCCTCTACTTTGTTGTTGCAAGTTTTACGTGGCTGCTACGGGCTTCTAACAAGAACCGTTCTTACCTACGCATCAAAACCACAACGATTTTTCGTCAAGTGTGTTGTTTTAACCTTCAACAAGGACCGGGCTTAGTCAAACTCGATTCAACTAAAGTTGGAGAAACAGACACCTGCTAGCCACCTGTGTGCGAAGCACGTCGGTAGAACCAGTTTCATGAACGCGGTCATGTAATGTCGGTCCGGGCCGCTTCATCCAACAATACCGCCGAATCAAAGTAAGACATGCTGGTAAGCACTATGACTATTATCGCCCACAACTCATTGTGTTCTACTCGTGCATATAACATCTACGTATAGACCTGGCTCGGATGCCACTGTTGTGGAACGTAGTATTCCAAAAAAATTGCCTACGATCACACAAGTTCTATCTAGGAGAAGCATAGCAACGAGCGGGGAGAGTGTGTCCACGTACCCTCGTAGACCGAAAGCGGAAGCGTTTAGTAACGCGGTTGATGTAGTCGAACGTCTTCGTGATCCAACCGATCCAAGTACCGAACGTACGACACCTCCGTGATCAGCACACGTTCAGCTCGGTGACGTCCCTCGAACTCTTGATCCAGTTGAGGCCGAGGGAGAGTTCCGTTAGCACGACGGCATGGTGATGGTGATGATGAAGTTACCAGCACAGGGCTTCGCCTAAGCACTACGACGATATGACCAAGGTGTGTAACTATGGAGGGGGGCACCACACATGGCTAAAAGATCAACTTGTGTGTTCTAGGGTGCCCCCCTGCCCACGTATATAAAGGAGGGGAGGGAAGAGGTGGCCGGCCCAAGGGGGGCGCGCCAGGTGTGGGGAATCCTACTATGACTCCCAGTCCAAGTAGGATTCCCCTTCTCTTTCCTATTCCTAGTAGGAGAAGGAGGGAAGGAGGAGGAGGAGAGAAGGAAAGGGGGGCCGCCCCCCCAACCCTAGTCCAATCACTACAAGGAAAAGGCCTATAGATAATATGGACATTAATGGCGCACCACACATGTGGTGCGCCACTACTATATAGCAGTGGCGCACCATGTGTTGGTGCGCCATTAGTGTCCAAATACTAATGGCGCACCACATCCACGGTGCGCCACTACTAACAATTTTTTTTTTCAAAACTAGTAATGGCGCACTAGGGGATAGTGCGCCATTACTAGTTTTAACTAGTAATGGCGCACCACACCCTCGGTGCGCCACTACGAACAATTTTTTTTATTTTTTTTCAAAACTAGTAATGGCGCACCAGGGGATAGTGCGCCATTACTAGTTTTAACTAGTAATGGCGCACCACACCCTCGGTGCGCCACTACTAAATTTTTTTTTTCAAAACTAGTAATGGCGCACCGTGGGTGTGGTGCACCATTACTAGTTAAACTAGTAATGGCGCACCACACCCACGGTGCGCCATTACTAGTTTTGCCCAAAAATTCCACCGAATGCACCCCCCCCCGGGGGACCGCCTTTTCAGGTTTAAAAAAATAAAAGAAAATGATGGAAATTTCAAAAAAAAAATAAGTTTCCCATGTGATATGTGGTCTAGTTGTTGGGAAAATTTACAAATATGAATTTCGACTTTATTTGCAAAATCTCTCTGGAATTTGTAAAATGGGCATAACTTTTGCATACGAACTCGGATTAAAAAGTTTTTATATGAAAAATCATCTACTCGAAAAGATACATCCGAATTCAACCAGGGGAACCCCGTTGAACATTTTTAGAATCCTCAAAAACCTAACAGAAAAAAGATACAGGGCTTTTAAGATCTATAGGGGGAAAATGGAAAAAAAATTCAAACTTACTAGTGGCGCACCATTTGCTAGGTGCGCCACTAGTAACAGAAAAAAATAGTTTCAAATTTTTTTTGGAAAAAATGTTCAAAATATGATACGTAATATGAACGAAAGTTTGAAATATTTTTTCAAAATTTCATCACACTCATGAACATGAACAAAGTCCTAGACATCAATAAGGTTTAATAGGATTGATATGCTAGAGATATCAATAAGTGCATGTTAAGTGAGCTGGTGCTGGGGTTGGATAGAACTCTGAAGTTAAGCGTGCTTGGGTTGGAGTAGTGTGAGGATGGGTGACCTTTCGGGAAGTTTGACCACGGAGTGCGATTTGACTTGAGATTAAGCCATAGTGACCCGAGATTAAGAAAAAAACGAAAAAAAATTTGAAAAAAAATGAAAAAAAATTGTTAGTAATGGCGCACTTCTATGTGGTGCGCCATTAGTATTAATTACTAGTGGCGCACCTGTAGTGCACCACTAGTAGGCCTTTTCCTAGTAGTGAATTCGGTTTGGGTAGGGGGGCACCACTCCCTGGCTGGCCTCCTCTCTTTCACCACTAGGCCCATGAGGCCCAATAACTTCCCAGGGGGATTCTGGTAACCCCCGGTACTCCGAAACTCATCCGAAACGACCCGAACCATTCCGGTGTCCGAATGTAACCTTACAATATATGAACCTTTATGTCTCGACCATTTTGAGACTCCTCGTCATGTCTGTGATCTCATCCGGGACTCCTAACAAACTTCGGTCATCAAATCACATAACTCATAATACAAATCGTCATCGAATGTTAAGCGTGCGAACACTACGGGTTCGAGAACTATGTAGACATGACCGAGACAGATCACCGGTCAATAACCAATAGCGGAACCTAGATGCTCATATTGGCTCCTACATATTCTACGAAGATCTTTATTGGTCAAACCACATAACAACATATGTTGTTCCCTTTGTCATCGGTATGTTACTTGCCCGAGATTCGATCGTCGGTATCATCATACCTAGTTCAATCTCGTTACCGGCAAGTCTCTTTACTCGTTCCGTAATGCATCATCCATAAGTAACTCATTAGTCACATTGGTTGCAAGGCTTATAGTGATGATCATTACCGAGAGGGCCCAAAGATACCTCTCCGATACACGGAGTGCAAATCCTAATCTCGATCTATGCCAACTCAACAAACACCATCGAAGACACCTGTAGAGCATCTTTATAATCACCTAGTTACGTTGTGACGTTTGATAGCACACAAGGTGTTCCTCTGGTATTCGGGAGTTGCATATCTCATAGTCAGACGAACATGTATAAGTCATGACGGAAGCAATAGTAATAAACTAAACGATCATAGTGCTAAGCTAACGGATGGGTCTTGTCCATCAAATTATTCTCTAATGATGTGATCCCGTTCATCAAATGACAACACATGTCTATGGTCAGGAAACTTAACCATCTTTGATCAACGAGCTAGTCTAGTAAAGGCATACTAGGGACACTCTGTTTGTCTATGTATTCACACATGTACTAAGGTTCTGGTTAATACAATTCTAGCATGAATAATAAACATTTATCATGATATAAGGAAATATAAATAACAACTTTATTATTGCCTCTAGGGCATATTTCCTTCAAACATGGTAAAGAAAGAGAACCATGGGTTCAGAAACCCATGACCTTTCCACCTAAATCATCTAAGAAAAAGGATGATGAAGAATTTGAACGCTTTGATGAAATGCTTAGGCCAATCTTCTTGTGTACCCGGTTGACTGATATTTTAAAGATGGCCCCTTATGCTAAATATATGAAAGACTTTGTCACTAATAAAAGAAAAATACCTGAAGCTGAAGTCTCCACCATGCTTGCTAACTTTTCAAGGATGGAGTACCTAAAAAACTTGGAGATCCCGGGATACCAACTATACCATGCTCCATCAAAAGAAACTATGTCAAAACTGCTTTATGTGATTTAGGAGCTGATGTTAGTGTTATGTCTTTCTCTTTATATAAAAGACTTGATTTAAATAAACTCACACCTACTGAAATAAAATTGCAAATGGCTGACAAATCAATTGCCATACATATCGGTATTTGTGAGGATGTGCCCGTTGTTGTCGCAAATGTTACTATCTTAACAGACTTTGTGATACTTGAGATGCTCGAGGATGACAACATGTCGATTATACTTGGTAGACCCTCTTTGAATACTGCAGGGGCTGTTATTGATTGCAATAAAAGCAAAGTCACCTTTCATATCAATGGTAAAGCATACGGTGCATTTTCTGAAGAAACAATTTCAAGTGAATGGTATTAATGTTATTGAAAATCTCCGACAATTACTATTGGAAGTTTTCAGCTCCCTTTACCTAGTGCCAAAAAGAAATATGAAATTCTTATTGTTGCGGATAAGCATTCCCATTGAGGTAACTTAGTGTCTCACGAAAATTCTTTGAGTTCATGCTAATCGAAAGTGGTTATTAATAAGACTTGACCAACCTTATTAATGGATTATTTTTGAAAGCCATGCGGTTGATGAATTTAGCAAGCACAACCTTCTGTCCCTACTTTTTGTTTTCTGTTATTATTAGTTAAAAACAATAAAATGCCATGAATATCCTGTTTTCTGGTTTTTCCGTGCAATAAAAAAATGCCCAAAAATAAAAGTGCTCAGAATGACCTGAAATTTTGATACAAATTTTTCTGAATATAAGAATTTTTTATGCAAAAAACATCACAGGAGCGTGCCCCTGGTGTCCACTAGGCACCAGGGCGCGCCCTGGTGGGTAGTGGGCCCCACGTGGCCCTCCTCACTTATCCCTTCAGGCCATATCATCACCTACCTCTAGAAAAATCTCTGTAATTCTCCCTCGTGCACGCGTTCTTGCTCTCAAACCCGTTGTCGGCGTCTTGGGAATGGGGGTACCCAGACTTGCCTGCCTGTGGCCCAGGGCGTGGCTCCACCAACGGCCTGGTACGGCCCATCTTCAGCAGCAACCACTCAAGACCCTCGTGAGGGACCAAGCCTCGCGTGGCGGACGACACCAAGACCTCCTCAGGGGCGGTCCGACTAGGCTGGCTCCCGAGGAGCGGAGATATCTATGGAAGGGGCACCTCGCGAGGTTCACGTGACGTGAGCCATGACAACCGAAGCCAGGCGAGCGCCAGCTGGCGCAGAGTACCAGTTTCCTCTTTGGTGCTAAAGGGGCAAGGGCAGGTGAGGAGTCCCGAGGCATCAGGCAAAGGTTTCCATATAGGTGCAACAAGACCAAGACCAGCAGGACGGCAGGACGGAGGTCACCAGGGAGCCCACAGCAACGTCACCACCAGAACCTTTGGCAAGCGAAGACCACAATTTGTCAGGATAGCTTGTACTAGTTGTGTCCCATCAAAATTGGCCGTTGTGGGATCCCTTCCGGCCTAACATTTGGGAAGAGGACCGAGGCCTCTATAAATAGGACTAGCCACCACCGTAGTCAGGGATCGGCACATCTTGGATCGGATCCACTCCACCAAGGCCATCGCACTAGCTCCTCGAGCACAAGAACACCTCCACTCAAGAGGTTGTTCATCCACTGTAATAGTGCATCCTCAGCCCACGAGGCAATCTACCACACCACACTGGAGTAGGGTATTACACCACAACGATGGCCCGAACCAGTACAAACTCTTGTGTCTCTTGTTCTTTGGGTTCGTAGAGCTAGGCCTTGAGATTGTTGCGAGAGCGGGCTAGGGAGAGAGAGAGAGATCTTCGTGCGCACCCCAGTGTTCAAACCTCAAGGGTTTGCTGGAACCCGTAGTCCGACACCCACGGATTTTGATCTCTTTGCTCGAAGCTCCATTTCCAAAACTGTTTTGGGGGATTGCTACTTGGTATGTGACTCCTCCATTGCTCCAATTAGTTTTTCTTCTAGTGGTTTATATTTTGAGTAATTAGCTACTTTTAATGCTACTATAAATGAGCTTGCATGTTGAATTCTTTGAGTTCCAAGTAGTTTGAATGCTTGATATATCCTCTAGACATCCATATGAGCAGTTGCTATCAATCTTGTGAAGCTTTGTTGACAAAATTTTGTGGCCCAAAAATTTCAGAAATTTGTTCTTAGAAAATGGACTTCTTTCAAGGGAATTTGTCCAAGAAGAATGCCAAGGGAGTCACCGGTGAATCATCATATGGTGACATCAACACTCCATGATGGACGGAGGTCCAGCCGTGTGAATGGCCGCACATTCCTTTCATGGACAAAGACAGATGCCACTAGGAGTTCACGCAATTCATTGCAAATGCTGGGATCACCAATTTCCTAGTAGATGAGTGTGACCAACACCACGTCCTTACGAATTCCTTTGTGCAAAATGTTCATTTCTTAAGTAGGAGCGATCCTCCTATGGTGCGGTTTAAACTACACTCTGAAACTCGCCACATACCGCTCACTAATTTTGTGAGACATGTCTAATTCCCTCTGATGGGAATTAAGAGAGGCTAGACCGGTAGAGTTTGAGGACTTCCTCCGCACCCTAACTTTGAGTGAGGAAAGGGGCGTGTCGAAAGCCACAACCACTAGTCTGCGGTTTCCTTCTGTGCATTACTTTGCTTTATTTATCACGAAGTGTTTGACTGCTAGAGAGAAGGGCAACATACTTAGTGCCCCTCACCTTGCTATTTTACGCCATGCACTTCACGATGATCACACCTTTAACCTAGGGGCTATTGTGGCACGTCATCTGATCTTAACAGAACTAAGGGTAAGATCCATGGTGGTATTTATGCCACTCACTTAGCGAGTCACTTTAATGTTCATATAGCCAACATGATTATTTGTTGCCTAGAGTTTATTTAGACTGCCAGCTGATGTTGGACCACCATTTTCTTGATAACACTGAACTACTAGAACCTCTTTGTTATAACTTGGTATTCAGTGAGAAAACCCGTGATATTATCCCGTTTCCTGCACCTACTTTGTTTGATTCTATCGCCAGGAACGGATACACGGTCATGCCAGCGGACATTGTTGCCTACCGGAATGCCCAGGCAACACTAGAGGAGGAGCCCCAGGAGTGGGACGCTCAGGTGTTGCCACCACAACACTTTTACATGGGACCGGGCGGCTACTACGGATGGTGATTACCAATCTAGGCCAAAAGCCTAAGTTTGGGGGAGTACATATTTCCACCGACATTATATTCATGTTCACACACTTCATTCTAGTTATTGGTGTCCACACTTTTTCATTGTATCATCCATGTTAGTTTTATTTTCTCGCTTTCTTCTTGTGTGTTTGAAAAACTTTGAGAAAATCAAAAAATATTTCCCGGTTCTTTTCGCTTTTTCTTTCGAGTTTTAGTTTAGTTGTAGTATTAAAAGAAAACCCGAAAAGATTTCTCATTTCTTCTTTTGCTTGTTGGGAACTTTCGCGTGTAAATAGTTTTTCTTGTCCTTGTTTTTCTTTCTTTATTTGTTTTCCTTTCAAGAAAAACTAAAAACTCCAAAAATATTTCAGTGTGTTTCTCTGAAATTCTTTTCTTTTTGATTGAGTCATACCAAGGGGAAGACCACGATAAAATGTTGAGTGGCTCTCATATGCATTATCGTTGATCTAACAAAGAGCCCATGTTATTCTGTCTTCTCCCCTGAATAAAATGTTTGTAGATTCCAGCTTAGTCCACGACACTCTTGCAATGTTATTATTTTCATATCATTCGGTCATGCAAGTGAAAGGCAATAACGACGATATATGATGAAGTGACTATGGCAGGGAAAAGCAGGTATGAACTCAACTTATTTTTGTTTTTGTAAATATGTTTAACTCAGTATCCATGATTCAACATATTATGATTAAACATGTTTGCAATGACAATTAGAGATTATTGTTTCTCATGCCATGCTTAAGTAGCTAGGAGTGGATAATGATTTATATTGAGTGTCAACATGCATAAAAATGATTGTGATGTAGTATGATGATATGGTATCCTCCTTTGAATGTTTCAAGTGGCTTGACTTGGCACATGTTCATGCATGTAGTTGAATCAAAAGCAACATTGAATCAAAAGCAACATAGCCTCCACAATATTTATGTTCATGGTGTCTATATATATCCTATTCATGCTAGTATTCAATGTTAATTGTTCATAATGCATGCTCATGACCATTTTCGCTCTCTAGCTGGTCGCTTCTCAACCTATTTGCTAGCCTTCGCCTGTACTAAGCGGGAATACTGCTTGTGCATCAAAATCCTTAAACCAAAGTTATTCCAGATGAGTTCACTATATCTACCTATATGCGGTATTACCCTGCCGTTCCAAGTTAATTTGCATGTGCCACCTCTAAAAATTCAAATGAACATCTGTTTTGTGTGCCTGGACCGCTCATGGAGTGACAGGGGGTGGTCAGTATCTTCCATGCTAAGTGGGTTATTCTCATGATGAGTGTTTATTCACTCGTCCTTGCACGAGAGGGGCTGGTAATAGGGATGCCCAGTCCCGAAATCAAAATTGCAAATAATTAAGAAAAACTCCCCTAGGACTGTTGTTGGTATGGAAGGCACCCGAGGATTCGGCTAGCCATGGCTTGTGTTTGTTGGTGGATGGGGAGTAGACTTTACTTTTATCACTTGGGAACCATCGCTAATGTGTTTAGCATGGAAGATATTGAAAACTCTTGGTCGTAACATTGACAGGAAGGGTATGCATCCCAAAATTATATTTATCTCTGATTTAAGCTTTGAGCTCTGGCACCCTTGCAAATCCCTGCTTCCCTATGCGAAGGGCCTATCTATTTACTTTCATGTTATTTTACTTTTATGTTGAGTCATCACCTTCTGAAACAAGCACCAGTCTTGAGAGTACTATTGTCATCCTCATGCATTGTGTATAGTTAATGTTGAATGCATCATGACTGGATCTCTTCTAATTACAATGTTTATTCACTGCTTGAAGTTTGGAGGTGCTCTACATTTATGTTTTGTGGTCTCAGAAAGGGCTAGCAAGATACCATTATTGTCATATTATATCACAATTGTTTTGACAAAGTGTAGGCATTTGAAATGTTTTATTATTGCTCGCTAGTTGATTATGCCATTGATATGAGTGAATGTAATTTCTAAGAGTTATTGTCTGCATGGTTAGTTATGATCTTTGCTGAAAATCTGGGTGCTATTTAAACATATATATGTAAACAAGAACAAAAGAGTTCATAAAAGTTTTTCTTTATCACTTTCAGTTTGTCAACTGAATTGCTTCAGGACAAGCGATGGGTTAAGCTTGGGGGAGTTGATACGTCTCCATCGTATCTACTTTTCCTAACACTTTTGCTCTTGCTTTTGAATCTGATTTGCATGGTTTGAATGAAACTAACCCGGACTGACGTTGTTTTCAGCAAAACTACCATGGTGTTGTTTTTGTGCAGAAATAAAGGTTCTCATAATTGGACGAAACTTTTTGGAGAATTGTTTTGGAATATATAATAATATTTGGAACCAAAGCCCACTAGAGGTGGTCCCCAGCTGCCCACGAGGCACCAGGGCACGCAACCCCCCTCTGGTGCGCCCTGGTGGGTAGTGGGGCCCACGAGGCTCCGCTGACCCTAATTCCAACTCTATAAAATCCTATTTTTGGAGAAAAAATAGGAGAGGAAGTTTCATCGCGTTTTACGATATGGAGCCGCCGCCACCTCCTGTTCTTCACCGGGAGGCCAGATCTGGAGCCCGTTCGGGGCTCCGAAGAGGGGGTCTTCGGTCTTCATCATCACCAACCATCCTCCATCACCAATTTCATGATGCTCACCGCCGGGAGTGAGTAATTTCTTTGTAGGCTTGCTGGACGGTGGTGGGCTAGATGAGATTCATCATGTAATCGAGTTAGTTTTGTCAGGGCTTGATCCATAGTATCCACTATGTTCTGAGATTGATGTTGCTATGACTTTGCTATGCTTCATGCTTGTCACTAGGGCCCGAGTGCCATGATTTTAGATCTGAACCGTTTATGTTATCACCATTATATCTATGTTTTTGATCTGATCTTGCATGTCATATGCCCCTATTATGTGTTATGATCCGTAAACCCCAAGGTGACAATAATTGGGATACTTTCCGGTGGTGACTGTAGTTTGAGGAGTTCATGTATTCACTATGTGTTAATGCTTTGTTTCGGTTCTCTATTTAAAGAAGGCCTTAATATCCCTTAGTTTCCTTATGAACCCTGCTGCCACGGGAGGGAGGACAAAATATGTCATGCAAGTTCTTTTCCATAAGCACGTATGACTATTTACGGAACACATGCCTACATTATATTTGTGAACTGGAGATAGTTTTGTATCACCCTAGGTTATGACTGTTATATGATGAATATCATACAATGAAATCACCGATCCAATGCCAACGAGTTTTTCACATATTGCTCTTTTATGTTACTACTGCTGTTGTTACTGTCACAACTGCTACAAAATTATTGCTATCACTGTTACTGTCACTCCTACTGTTACCACTGCTATCAAAACTATCATATTACTGTGCTACTAATCACTTTGCTGCAGATATTTAATCTCCAGGTGTGGTTGAATTGATAAGTCAACTACTAATACTTACAAATATTCTTTGGCTCCCCTTGTGTCGAATAAATAAATTTGGGTTGAATACTCTATCCTCAAAAACTGTTGCGATCCCCTATATGTGTGGGCTATCAAAGGTTGTTGATGACGGCGGCGATGATTTGTCCTCTCTGGAGTCCTAAATGGACTCCATATTAGGCCTCGCGATGAAGAAGATGAGGTGGCGACATCTCCATATCGTAAAACATGATGAAACTTTCTCTTTGATTTTTTCATGACAAGATGATACTTATGGACTTGGAGGTAGGGCAAACGAAGCACCAAGGGGCCCACAAGCTCAGGTGGCGTACCACCTGAGCTTGTGGCTCTGTGGTGGCCCCCTCGAGTATATCTTTTTGCCAGTATTTTTTATATATTCTGAAATAATTCTATGTAAATTTTTGTTAAGTTCCGAGAACTTTTATTTCTGCACAAAAACAACACCAAGGTAGTTCTGTTGAAAACAATGTCGGTCCGGGTTAGTTTCATTCATATCATGCAAAATAGAATCCAAAATAAGAGCAAAAGTGTTCGGAAAAGTAGATACTTGTGAGACATATGAGCTCCCCAAGCTTAACTCATTGGTTGTCCTCAAGCAATTCAATTGATAAACTGAAAGTGCATGATCACTTAATTGGCATAATCCCTTCACGTGACAACAAAAGTTTCAGCAAACAATGATTGAAACCAAGTGCTTGAGAGCTTTGCGATGATACAATCATGGGTGTGTTTAAAGGGTTACTCTAGAATCATGTTGTCTTTACATACCTTTCACTCCCTAATTTATGTTTTCATTGTCGCATGAAAGAAAAACTCTTTCGTGCTTTCCCGACAAGCAAGTGTTAACTAGAGGAAATAGAATTAAGTGCTATGATACGTCTCCAATGTATCTATAATTTTTTATTATTCCATGCTATTATAGTATAAATCTTGGATATTTTATATGCAATTATATATCATATTTTGGGACTAACCTATTAACCCAGTGCCAAGTAGCAGTTGCTATTTTTTGCCTGTTTTTGATTTTCCAGGAAATCAGTACCAAACGAAGTCCAAACACTATGAAACTTTTTGACAATTTTTTTGGACAAGAGGGACCCTAGAAGCATCGGGAGGAGACCAGAAGGCAAACGAGGAGACGGCAAGGCAACAGGGCGCGCCCGGGGGGTAGGTGTGCCCTGATGCCTTGTGGGCCCCTCGTGGGTCCGTATGACCTAATTCCACCTCTATAAATTCTCTAAAATCGGGAAACGAATAGAGAGCCACCCAAAATACTTTTTGGCCGCCGCAAGTTAATGTTCTTCCACGATCCCAACTCGACACCTTTTCCGGCACCCTGCCGGAGGGGGAATCGATCACGGAGGGCTTCTACATCAACCTTGTTGCTCTTTCGAGGATGTGTGAGTAGTTTACCACAGGCCTACGGGTCCATAGCTAGTAGCTAGATGGCTTCTTCTCTATCTTTGATCTTCAATACAATGCTCTCCTTGATGTTCTTGGATATCTATTCGATATAATCTTGTTTCGCGGTGTGTTTGTTGGGATCCAATGAATTGTGGGGCTATGGTCAGATTATTCATGAATATTAACCGAGTCTTCTCTTAATTATATTATGCATGATTATTATAGCTTTGTTTTTCTCTCCAATCTATCCGATCGGTTTGGCCAACTAGATTGATTTAGCTTGCAATCGGAGAGGTGCTTTGTAATGGGTTCAATCTTGCGGTGCTCTATATCCCAGTGATAGAAGGGGACAATTCATGTATTTGTATTGTTGCTATTAAGGGGAAAATGATGGGGTTTATTCATATTGGTTGGATTTACTTTATCTACATCATGTCATCTTGCTTAAGGCGTTATTCTGTTTTTTATGAACTTAATACTCTACATGCATGTTGGATAGCGATCAATGGGTGGAGTAATAGTAGTTGATGCAGGCATGAGTCGGTCTACTTGTATCGGACGTGATGCCTATATACATGATCATTGCCTTGAATATTGTCATAACTATGCGCTTTTCTATCGATTGCCCAACAGTAATTTGTTTACCCATCATATACTTTTTGTTCGAGAGGGAAGCCTCTAGTTAAAACTATGGCCTCCGGGTCTACTTTTATCATATATAAAATACAACAATACCTTGCTGCAATTTATTTACCATTATTTTATTGTGTGTTTTAATTATGTATCTATCACTATCACTTTTGATCCTTGCAAATAACCACCGAGAGGATTGACAACCCCCTTGATCGCGTTGGGTGCAAGTATTTGCTCTTTTGTGTGTAGGTGTTGCTAACGAGGTTTCACGTTGTTTTCCTACTGGATTGATAACCTTGGTTCTTAACTGAGGGAAATACTTATATCTACTGTACTGCATCATTCACTCCTCTTTGAGGAAATCCCAACACAGCTCACAAGTAGCAGAAAGAATTTCTGGCGCCGTTGCCAGGGAGACATTACCAAAACGTATCAAGTACCTTCGCATAAACTATCATCTACTTGTTCTTACTTTCATTTGCCATTTTCATCTCATTTTTATCTCCCCCACTTCCAAAACAATTTTACAAAAACACAAAAATATTTTTCTTTTGCTTGTTTCCTTGCTTGAAGTTGCTATCATGTCCGAGTTTGTTATCGAAAAAAGTGAGGATGGTAAAATTCCTAAAGTTGAAATTCCCCCAAATATGGATTCTAAATTTTTTGTCACGGGAAGTGGGAACATCATAGGAAAAAGTGTTATTCAGGAATTCTTTAATTGTATGAGGGCATTGGTTTGCAATGATATTCCTATTCTGAAAAGAACTAAGAGTTACGCCGAAGCTATTTCTGTACTTGTCCTTGAACTTGAGAGAAGATTTATGCGTACTCACCCCACTTTGCAAAGGTTGTTCTATGAATTACCTATTATAAATAACCCTAAGGCTAAAAAGATAGCTACTCTTGTCCTTATGAATGAATTCGATTATAGTACGTGAGGCTCGAGAGATATTTGATTGCTACAGTATGAGCCATGAACGTCGTGTTATAGATGAATTTTTTTATGATGGAGATTATCTGTTGAGGTATTTGTTTTGTGATAATCATACTTTTGATGAAAATACTAAAAAGGAAGTACCTCCCTTACATATCATCCAACAAGTTTTCAATGGTATTAATCAACAATATTCTTGGATCGTAAAAGGGAACCAACAAGGATTTGAGGAAAGTTGCCTTAGCAACGCTAAAATTTTGGTTAATGATGTGTTCCCCATTGTCAGTGTCAAAACCGGTGGATCTCGGGTAGGGGCTCCCGAACTGTGCGTCTAAGGTCAATGGTAATAGGAGACAGGGGACACAATGTTTACCCAGGTTCGGGCCCTCTCTATTGAGGTAATACCCTACTTCCTACTTGATTGATCTTGATGAATATGAGTATTACAAGAGTTGATCTACCACGAGATCGTAATGGCTAAACCCTAAAAGCCTAGCCTGTATGACTATGGTTGTCTATCACCCCTCCGGACTAAGTCCTCCGGTTTATATAGACACCGGGAGGATCTAGGGTTACACAAGGTCGGTTACAAAGAAAGGAATCTACATATTTGGTTGCCAAGCTTGCCTTCCACGACAGGGAGAGTCCCATCCGGACACGGGTGCAGTCTTTGGTCTTTGTATCTTCACAGCCCATCAGTCCGGCCAATGGCTAACAGGCCGGACGCCCGAGGACCCCCTAGTCTAGGACTCCCTCAGTAGCCCCTGAACCTGGCTTCAATGACAAGGTATCCGGTGCGTAGGTCTGTCTTCGGCATTGCATGGCAGGTTCCTTCTTCGGAACTCCAAGATAGTCTTCGGACGTAATGGACGTGTCCGGACCTGTAACACACACACCACACATAACCGCAGATGGAATATAATATTCCACGAGTCCCATCCGCTGACAACTTTTTGCAACATGACATCACGTCTGCCCGGTCATAATTTTGAACCGTTTTTCATCTGCCGCTCCGTGTTTCGAGACACGATTGCCATTGGCACGTCTTGTCGAACCAGAGATCATGTCCCCTGATTGCGGGATTCTTATCAATACGGGCATGGGTAGCCCAACTGTGCCGTTTACACAGCCCTTGGGAACAGGCAAGTTTTAAGGCGAGTGGGGGGCGCTCAATATTCACTGCCTTTATAAGGAGATAAGAATCCCCTTTCTTCACCCACACCTCCTCTTCCTCTCCGTCCTTCCATTCTCAAGATCCAGCGCCCAAGTTCCCATCTTCCCTTTATCAAGGAAACACTCAATCATGTCCGAATCCGGAGGCCAAGGCAAGTGGATGGTCTCCTCCGTCAAGGAGAAGGACATCACCCAGCTTCGGGAGGCCGGGTACCTGGCGAAAGGAACCACCCATCGTGTACCCTCCAAGGGGCAAGTCATCCCCACCCCGAAGCCTACTGAGAGGGTAGTTTTCCTCCCTCACTTCGTCCGCAGATTGGGGTTTCCACTTCACCCCTTCGTCCGCGGACTGATGTTTTATTACGGGCTAGATTTCCATGATCTAGCCCCGAACTCCTTCCTCAACATCCCGGCATTTATTGTCGTGTGCGAGGCCTTCCTCGGCATCCATCCCCACTTTGGCCTATGGCTCAAGGTCTTCAATGTAAAGCCGAAGGTGGTGGATGGTCAGCACGCGGAGTGCGGAGGTGCCATGGTGACCAAGATGCCCAATGTCACTTGGCCCACAGGCACTTTTGTGGAGACTGTCAAGGAGTGGCAGAAGCAGTGGTTCTACATCACAGAGTCGCGCGGCGCCACTTGGGCGGAGGCTCCCGAGTTCAAGGCCGGAGCACCCATGCAGCTCACCTCCTGGAAGGAGAAAGGCCCCAACTGGTCGGCGTCAGACGAGCTGATAGCACTGCAAACGCGTATTCAGAGTATGGTGGATAAAAACGTCAAGCTCGTCGACGTGATCCAGGTAATGCTGGTTCGCCGGATTCTCCCCTGCCAAAGCCGAAGCTTCCCTTTGTGGGAATTCGATCCGGAGAAGCACCAGAACCTGGGAGGGCTCTTCGGAACTACTCACGAAGATGCCTAGTAGTTGCTCTTCAAGGGCAACGAGAAGCCGCCGGTCCTAGAATCAGACCGCGGACACGATCACACCCATCCCGCCAATGAGGTAAGTTCCCCCTTTTTTAAAGCGTGCCTTCTACTTGTTTATTCAAGGAGCATGCCTAACCTTTGCTTTATTTTTTCAGGTGTGGATGGAGAGAGCAGAGCGGATCCATAGTCCGGCTCCGCTGCCCGAAGAGCCAGTCATCCCGCTGCTGGCGAAGATGCTGGTTTCGGTGCCGTACAGGCCGCCGGAAAAGAAGGCCAAGGAGAAGGCCAAGGGGGCCAAAGGTGGCCCCAGTCGCAAGGGTGCTTCGGATGTGACGTTCGAAGATGAGGTGACCCTTTCCTCCGCCGCCAAGGACGACGATGACGACGAGGAGGAGTGTGACACCCCAAAATTTTGACCTTGTTTTATTGATTAAAATTTTGCCAGGAAATTAAACTTTTCCATTTGTCTAGATTTTTTTTCCTTTTATTTTAAGGGTTTTTACCTCAAGTGAAAACTTTCCAAAAATATTGTTGGACTTGCATGCTCTCTCTATAAAAAAATTCTTATTCAGTGGATTTAATTGCAAGATTTGCCTTTCCCTGAGCTTTATTCTTTTAAAATGATTTTTCATGAAATTGGAGCCTGTTTTGCACTACAACCATTTGACAGATGCATTTAAAATTTCCACCAAAATTTGGGGATGTCATGTGATGTTTCCACATCACTTTTATGCAAAAATATCTTTTGGTTATTGAAGACTTTGAGCTCTACACCAACTTTTCAAATCTGGTCCAGTAGGCACTTTTGCACTACAACCTATTTAAATATTCCTTTAAAAATTCTTCCAAGTGTTTGGAGATGTCAGTAGATGCATATAATTCAACTTCATGCAAAAACCCAGTGATGATCTTTGAAAAATTTGAGTGGATCAACCTCTTTTTCATTCTGGTCCTGTTTGGTGATTTGTACTGCAACCCTATTTTATTTTGCTCTAGTGACCCTGAGCTTTTTCCTGCTTGTAGCCCTCCCTACCAAACCCTTAAGTCCAGGAGAATGGACTCATTGGAAGATTTTAAGTGCATGCAATGAGACCTTTTTCTCTCTGTCCAAAACTGTAGTTTTGCAAAACTTGCACTAGCACTTGGCATTCGGTCGAACACTTGGTCTGAAGAGACCTTGGTCTGAAGATTTTGGCCACTCCAAGAGTTGCCTAAATGTACTTGGCATTCGGTCGAACACTTGGTGTGCACAGTCAGTTTTGACATGAGTTTTTGTTTGCACTGTGATCTTGATCCACCGACCCAGCAACCATGTCCACTAAGCTCCTAGCCATCCCTAGCCTAGTCCTGTTAATTGCCAGCCTCACTCTCGCACTCTAAGCTGCCCTGGCATTTCGTCGAGCATGTCCCGTGCGTGCTCTGGGCGCGCCCAGAGCGCACATTTTGCACGCGCGCGCACTGAGCCGCCGCGTCGCACTGCCGCCCTCGTCGCGTCCCGTCCCTGGCCCCTGCTCGCCTGCTGAACCGCGCACTACACTCGCCCACTCTCCACGCCACCCCTGGCGCACTACAGCGCCGCTGGCAGAGCTCTTGGCGGCACGCCGGCGTCGGCAGCGAGCTCCTGCCATGGTCGGCGCCGCCCAAGCCACCCGCGCACGCCAGCTGCCCCTGTGAACAGCTCAAGCTTATCCTGAAGCTCGTCGGCACGCGCTCGTCGCCGCCACGTCGCCCTGCAGGCTACAGCACCGAGGTCGCCGGCGTTCTTATCCATGGCCGCCGCCGCAGGACCAGCCTCGAGCGGCTATAAAATGAGACCCCGAGCCCCTCCGAGCGCTCAGGCGACCTCAAGCCTTCCCCCTAGAGCTCCCCAAGCAGTGGATTGACCGGACAAGGCCATCTTCCCCACCTCCGGCCGGTTCGGCCGCCGCTGCCTTCCGGTGCCATTCATCGCAACCAGCCACTCCCCCGCCCATCCAGCGCCACCACTCGCTTCCTCTTGCCCTTGCGGAGCTGCCCAGCGCCCCAGCCTCGATCGGAAACCACCGGAGCCCAAAACTCACTTCCCTCCCGTAGCCCTCTCCGCCGCGGAGCTCGCCGCCGGCGACTCCTCCCACTACCATCGACCCGACGACCACCTAGAGGACCGCCCCGGTCTGGGGGGTCCATCCCTGCCCTCAGGTGCCCTCGAGGAGCCGCCGTTCGTCACCGGCGATTGCCGGAGTCCCGCTCCCGTTCGGACAGAGAAGAGGAGGGAGAGGGAAGAATGGTCAAACTTGACCAGTGGGCCCTCTGGACCCACTGTCAGTGACCCACGCGCCGTCCGCTCTGGTTAAGTGAAGGCGCAAAAGTCCCGAGTACGTCTCCTCTGCTTCGAAAGCGTATTCTCCCCGAAACGTTTTCTTTTTCTGTTTCATTTTAAAACAGAACTTTGACCAGACTTTGACTGGTTATATCTTTTAAAATAAAACTCCAAAGGAGTTGATTCTTTTTCCTAGCTCTCTCAAATTTCATCTAGTTTATTTTCAGATTTATTTCAAAAATATTTGGGACAACTTTTTGCACTGTGTTTGAAATATTTGTTATCTGAATATTTTTCAAAATAGGAAAATGGAGGGAAGAGAAAGCTTTCAAAAAGTGCACCCTTTGCATACTATTGAAGGCAAGCATTCTGAACACTGGCATAATATTTTCATGAGGTGTTTTGATGCGGTTACAACACCACTTTGACTTGGAGCTTATGTTATTTTTATGTAACGGTAAAGTCACACGCATGAGTGCTTTTTTTTGGAGATGCTTTACTGTTAGAAATGGTTATGCTGGTGATAGTGATCATTCTCGCGAGCCTTTCATGCATACCGGCAGGAAGCCGGGAGAGTCGTGGTCTTGGGTAGACACGAGCTTGTCCCTAGTTCCTCGTCGGGACGAGTGTGTCCGGTATGGCATGATGAGGCTTGGTGAGCGGTGATTCTGTCTGTGATTGGAAACATTTTGGTTATGCTAATCATTTGGTGAATACTTGGACCACCTGAGTCGGTCGTAGGTCGAGTCTTGATCAGTAACTTCCCTATTTGTTTTGTACTACCACTTGTCCCTGTTGCAGACGGGGTACGGTTCAGTAAGTCGTCAACCCCTTACCAAAGCACACACCGTATAGAGAGGCCATGGTGGAAGATACCGGAGGCCTCTGGTAGGCATGCCACCTGGTCCGGGGGCATGGGTGTTTCTGGTTGGGACCGAGAGGGGGGCACCCCTTAGAGCGTGCGTATATAAATTTGATCCCATGCTACGTCGAGGTTGTAGCCTCCCCACTTAGAGTTTTGCTTGACAGGTGTTGTGGGTGATTCCAGACACCGGTAAGTTAAGCTAGTGTGTGCAGGTCAGGCGTGTTTTCAATTAAAAGACCGTAGGTGGAATTAGTCCCGATGGACTAAATAAATCCGCTACTCGTGGGTAGAGAGTACACCCTCTGCAGAGGTCATATCTTTTTGGATAGCCATTTACATGGGTAAGGACTACAGACTGAGATGGGTCTAGTGACGGTTTTCGGATGGAGATACGGTTAACTAGATCACAGTAATGGTATTCGGATGGAGAACGGCTAGCTTAGAGCAGTGACGGTCTTCGGATGGAGAAACGGCTGGACTAGATATTGTTATGACTGTGGCACATATGGTTTATGATCATTATTATTGTGGACTAACCATTTACTTTATTTGAATTATTGAGTATCCCTGGGATGGTTCTACCTCCTGGATATTCACTGTGATTATTCTTTATAAGCCCTTTATGTGGCGTCGCTCAGACGCCCGACTGCGGCATGTTTGTTATTTATTTATCCTTTATAAGCCCTTTATGTGGCCTCGCTCAGACGCCCGACTGCGGCTTGTTTGTTATTTATTTATCCTTTATAAGCCCTTTATGTGGCGTCGCTCAGACGCCCGACTGCGGCTTGTTTGTTATTTATTTATCCTTTATAAGCCCTTTATGTGGTGTCACTCAGACGCCCGACTGCGGCATGCTTGTTATTTAATTATTCTTTATAAGCCCTTTATGTGGTGTCGCTCAGACGCCTGACTGCGGCACGCTTGTTATTTAATTATTCTTTATAAGCCCTTTATGTGGTGTCGCTCAGACGCCCGACTGCGGCATTGTTAATTTATTTGCACCTTTTCGAGGAGTCATTTCAGACACTCGATCAGTGCATTCTATACCTACTCCCGTATTGCATGTTCATATTTTTTCCACATGCGTGCATCACAGCTTTTCGCTTAATTCGGGACTGACGTCATGATCATAAATATTTCGGAGCATGATTACCCTTTGTTATATTATACCCGTGTTCTTAATGTTTGCGAGTACATTCAAACGTACTCACTGGCTTGTCCCTGGCTATTGTCTTGGCCAGATTCCTTGCTTGGAGATAAGCATTGCGATGGCAGCCCCGGAACCTACGCTATGACGATAGCAGCCTCGCGAAGATAAGAGTTATCCTGGTCAGCTGTTCTTGTGGGAAATGGAGTCCCATAGACGCGGATGAACCACAAACCGCTTCCGCCATCAACCACTAAAAACCAAGTGTTGTACTCCTAGGCCACAATGGTCTTGTACTACATATTTTGTACTTTGCTTGGAATTCTTGTATCAAGTTGGTGCCTCATCAGCTAACAGTAGTCCTGGGGCTGGTGAGCACAATGGCCATTTTCTGGGAAATTAATATCCCGAAAATCCGGTCGTGACAGACTTGGTATCAGAGCCAAGCTGGCCATTGGCTAATCCTATCTTAGCCAGGTCAATAAACCTAGGTTAACCAAACCACCAGACCATTACCTAATCCCAGCCAAGCTTCTCGCGTAAGATAGCCCCACAGTGACCAGACGCCTTTCGGCAGACGGTGCCCAACCTATCAGCCTAGCCCGTCGATCGCGCGCCAGTGACCGACACCTAACGCATCTCAGTCGCAAGCATGCGAAGGAAGACTCCGTCCCCTTTTCCTATAAAAAGGGCACGCTAGCCTCAACCCAGCACAGCACAGCCCCTTTTCCCAAACCAAGCCACGATGCCTGGCCCCATTGTTCACAATGAGACCACAGCAACCAACCTTGGAGGTTTTGTGACCGTGCTCGCAAACCTCACCCGCCATGCCTATGCATTAAAAGAGCCTCATGAATATGTTGTGTACCAAGGACCCATGTACGGTGAGAGCCGTCAGTACTGGGCCACTGTGCACATCTATGGTAGGGGTCTATCGCCAGAACGCCCCTACAGGTTCACTGGAAGGACAACTTCCTTTGAACCACAAGCCATCCAACTGGCGGCCCGAGAAGCTATAGTTCAACTCTGGCACGTGTCGCCTAGAGTTGACTGTCGCTCGTTCTACTACTACCCCAGTCATGACTGGTATGGTAGGCCGCCCCAGGTTGCCAACGGAGATCACGAGACAGATCCTGCACTATTGCATCTGGTGCGCTATGTAAGCGCACTAGAGCAACTGTTCGATCAAGTCACCCTTGACCTGATCGCAGCTCGTGGAGAACTGGTTCGCCGAGCCCCAGCGAGAGGAGAAATGGAGCCCGACGCCGACAACCCAGTCGTGCTGTTCGGACACCCGATCGATCCCTTGAGGTCTGCCCCAGCCATCAACCAGAGTGCCTTGGTGTCCCCAGAAGCGCTTCGACGCCTTTTGGGAACCCGTTCCAACGGGATTGTGGCCAGCAACCCCCGCGATGGTCATCACCACTTCCCCAACCCTGCAACCCCTCAACCTCAACCTGCAAATCCCGACGGTGAGACCCGTGGAGAAACCCCGGCGTCCACCAGGCCAGCCCACTTAGACATTAACGAAGTAGACTAAATCGCTCGAGTAGTATCGAGCCTTAGTTTTCCTACACTTTGTAATGGTGTCATCTTGTATCGCTTTTATTAAATGCTGTCTGCTTTAGCGCCCCTATTTTTGGAGTAGTAGCTATGCATATGTACGTTGGCGCGCAGTTGCATATTTCGGGCGCAGCTACCAAGACCAACCCCGACGGCACCCACAGTAATGCGTCACATTTATGTGATATGTATATCTGTGGCTTTGACCCGAGAACAGGATCGACAACCGGTTACCCTTCACCCCGGTAGATAGCCCAGCCCCAATGCTATATAAAAGGCCACCTCGTGACCTTGCCAAGTACCCCTCACCTTGTGCGCAACACTCGCAGCCTTTTCTTCGCCATGCCGACCCCCAGTATTTACCTGAGAACCCCAGACACAACTCCGGGTAGTTTTGTTAAATTATTGTGGGACTTTACCTGCAGTACCATGAGTGCCACCCATCCACCCCAGTACGAGTTGCTCAAATCGAGGATCACTCCATCCACCTCGAAGTATTGGGCAGTGGTGCACATCCCTCCCGCATACCCAAACCAAGACCCAACGGAAGTTTCCTTCGTGGGAAAATCCATGCCGACTCCGCATATGGCCATAGAAGCTGCTGCGTACGAGGCGCTCGCTCGTCTTCGATTCGCGGTACCCTATGCTAGCGAACGAGGATATTATTATTTTCCGAGTCGTGTAGCACCCGGAGAAGTTGCATCTTTTCCCGGTGGACGAATTGAGAGAGATCCAGTACTGGCCAACCTTGCCCTGTACGTTATCGCGCAGGAGCGTTTGACTCAGCGGGTAATGGGTTATCTCCAGAGCCTCGCTGACTTAAATCCTCGGATCGCTATTGGCAGACCACTAAGGCCTGACCAGGAGAGGCGCATTCATCGACTGGTCAACCCGCTTCCCCCGATAGAAGAGGAGTGTGCCCCAGTGCCAGAGGCGTTTTCTCAGGACCCTGTCCTTTTGCCATTTTCTTTGTAAACGTCACCGCTGTGTTTGTTACCCCAGTATTTATTTATGTGTTGAAATTTGTGCGATGGATCCAATTTTTGGTTTCATTTATGTGAGCAGTTTTACTACTGTTAATTTTGATTTAATTTATTTATTTTTCTCGCAATAAATTTTTGTAATGAGTTTTCTTTCCCCGAGTTGCTGCAGCGTATATATCTTCACGACATAGATTTTTTTTTATTATTCGCATAGCACCGTAACAGCAGACTCACAACCACAACCGCTCGACCTCGTGCGCTGATTACAAATCCTCGTACACCTTGTTGCACCTAACTAATCACCCCCGAGGACACCACAGTCTCAAAAAGAGAGACTTGTGAGTAATCGTTCGGGCACGAGTTGCCCCAGCACACCGACAACAGTTAGCCCTCGATGCCGCACCTAATCCTCGTGATCGCCGCCGCCGCGAAGAGCTAACACTCGAGCGGCAGCATCACGACGATCATCCAAGATCATCGCGCATAGGAGCACGGATAACCCCAGCAGCACCGCCAAACCTCCGCACACCAGGACCACATACCAGTCCGGCATCGCCTCCACCATTAGAGCCTCGTCTCGAGCTCCTGCGAACAGCAATGGAGGAGAAGGAAGGAGGAGTAGGAGCAAAGCCAGGTGTGAGGAAGAAGAGAGGAGCACCGCGATCGTTTTATAGCTCGAGATCGGTGTACGGTGGGCGAGGTCCACCAGCGCCACTCGTCGCCCGATCGCCGGTGTTCGGAGGCGAGTCCGCGAGCAGTGCCGACAGTGCACTGGCCCGCGAGGTGAGTGCACGCTGCACCGGCAGCTAGCACGCCGCGCACTACCGCAGTACGGCCTAGATGCCCTACGCGCTAGGCGTCGCCGGTGGAGGGAGCGCGGGAGAGCTCGCGAGAGAGAAGAGAGAGCCAGAGGTAGAAGAAGAGGCCGACAGTGGGCCCCGGGTCCACCTGTCAGCCAGAGAGAGCACTATGCTCTCGGGTGCGACCAGCGTGTTTTAGTAATTTAGAATTTATTCTGAATTACTGTATCCACGTAGAAATATCTCGTTTTCCCCGACCTTGGATTTTTTTCCATGCTACGCCAGTGTACCACACTGTGGTTTTGCACCACTTATTGCTCTCTCACTGTAGCCTTTTTTATTTTGCACAGTTGAATGATTTCTTTTGGTAAGAGCAATGTTTGTTCAAAACAGCTTTTAACAAATCTCGAGGACGAGATTTTTCTTAAGGGGGGTAGTGTTGTGACACCCCAAAATTTTGACCTTGTTTTATTGATTAAAATTTTGCCAGGAAATTAAACTTTTCCATTTGTCTAGATTTTTTTCCTTTTATTTTAAGGGTTTTTACCTCACGTGAAAACTTTCCAAAAATATTGTTGGACTTGCATGCTCTCTCTATAAAACAATTCTTATTCAGTGGATTTAAATGCAAGATTTGCCTTTCCCTGAGCTTTATTCTTTTAAAATGATTTTTCATGAAATTGGAGCCTGTTTTGCACTAAAACCATTTGACAGGTGCGTTTAAAATTTCCACCAAAATTTGGGGATGTCATGTGATGTTTCCACATCACTTTTATGCAAAAATATCTTTTGGTTATTGAAGACTTTGAGCTCTACACCAACTTTTCAAATCTGGTCCAGTAGGCACTTTTGCACTACAACCTATTTAAATATTACTTTAAAAATTGTTCCAAGTGTTTGGAGATGTCAGTAGATGCATATAATTCAACTTCATGCAAAAACCCAGTGATGATCTTTGAAAAATTTGAGTGGATCAACCTCTTTTTCATTCTGGTCCTGTTTGGTGATTTGTACTGCAACCCTATTTTATTTTGCTCTAGTGACCCTGAGCTTTTTCCTGCTTGTAGCCCTCCCTACCAAACCCTTAAGTCCAGGAGAATGGACTTATTGGAAGATTTTAAGTGCATGCAATGAGACCTTTTTCTCTTTGTCCAAAACTGTAGTTTTGCAAAACTTGCGCTAGCAAGTTTCTGGTTTTTCCCAAATGATCTTGCCATCATCATCTACATCTAAAGAGACCTTGGTCTGAAGATTTTGGCCACTCCAAGAGTTGCCTAAATGCACTTGGCATTCGGTCGAACACTTGGTGTGCACAGTCAGTTTTGACATGAGTTTTTGTTTGCACTGTGATCTTGATCCACTGACCCAGCAACCATGTCCACTAAGCTCCTAGCCATCCCTAGCCTAGTCCTGTTAATTGCCAGCCTCACTCTCGCACTCTAAGCTGCCCTGGCATTTCGTGGAGCATGTCCCGTGCGTGCTCTGGGCGCGCCCAGAGCGCACGTTTTGCATGCGCGCGCACTGAGCCGCCGCGTCGCACTGCCGCCATCGTCGCGTCCTGTCCTTGGCCCTTGCTCGCCTGCTGAACCGTGCACTACACTCGCCCACTCTCCACGCCACCCCTGGCGCACTACAGCGCAGCTGGCAGAGCTCTTGGCGGCACGCCGGCGTTGGTAGCGAGCTCCTGCCATGGTCGGCGTCGCCCAAGCCACCCGCGCGCGCCAGCTGCCATGGTCGCGGTGTGTTTGTTGGGATCCGATGAATTGTGGGTCTATGGTCAGATTATTCATGAATATTAACCGAGTCTTCTCTTAATTATATTATGCATGATTATTATAGCTTTGTTTTTCTCTCCAATCTATCCGATCGGTTTGGCCAACTAGATTGATTTAGCTTGCAATCGGAGAGGTGCTTTGTAATGGGTTCAATCTTGCGGTGCTCTATATCCCAGTGATAGAAGGGGACAATACATGTATTTGTATTGTTTCTATTAAGGGGAAAATGATGGGGTTTATTCATATTGGTTGGATTTACTTTATCTACATCATGTCACCTTGCTTAAGGCGTTATTCTGTTTTTTATGAACTTAATACTCTACATGCATGTTGGATAGCGATCGATGGGTGGAGTAATAGTAGTTGATGCAGGCATGAGTCGGTCTACTTGTATCGGACGTGATGCCTATATACATGATCATTGCCTTGAATATTGTCATAACTATGCGCTTTTCTATCGATTGCCCAACAGTAATTTGTTTACCCATCATATGCTTTTTGTTCGAGAGAGAAGCCTCTAGTGAAAACTATGGCCTCCGGGTCTACTTTTATCATATATAAAATACAAAAATACCTTGCTGCAATTTATTTACCGTTATTTTATTGTGTGTTTTAATTATGTATCTATCACTATCACTTTTGATCCTTGCAAATAACCACCGAGAGGATTGACAACCCCCTTGATCGCGTTGGGTGCAAGTATTTGCTCTTTTGTGTGTAGGTGTTGCTAACGAGGTTTCACGTTGTTTTTCTACTGGATTGATAACCTTGGTTCTTAACTGAGGGAAATACTTATCTCTACTGTACTGCATCATTCACTCCTCTTTGAGGAAATCCCAACACAGCTCACAAGTAGCAGAAAGAATTTCTGGCGCCGTTGCCAGGGAGACATTACCAAAACGTATCAAGTACCTTCGCATAAACTATCATCTACTTGTTCTTACTTTCATTTGCCATTTTCATCTCATTTTTATCTCCCCCACTTCCAAAACAATTTTACAAAAACACAAAAATATTTTTCTTTTGCTTGTTTCCTTGCTTGAAGTTGCTATCATGTCCGAGTTTGTTATCGAAAAAAGTGAGGATGGTAAAATTCCTAAAGTTGAAATTCCCCCAAATTTGGATTCTAAATTTTTTGTCACGGGAAGTGGGAACATCGTAGGAAAAAGTGTTATTCAGGAATTCTTTAATTGTATGAGGGCATTGGTTTGCAACGATATTCCTATTCTGAAAAGAACTAAGAGTTACGCCGAAGCTATTTCTGCACTTGTCCTTGAACTTGAGAGAAGATTTATGCGTACTCACCCCACTTTGCAAAGGTTGTTCTATGAATTACCTATTATAAATAACCCTAAGGCTAAAAAGATAGCTACTCTTGTCCTTATGAATGAATTCGATTATAGTACGTGAGGCTCGAGAGATATTTGATTGCTACAGTATGAGCCATGAACGTCGTGTTATAGATGAATTTTTTTATGATGGAGATTATCTGTTGAGGTATTTGTTTTGTGATAATCATACTTCTGATGAAAATACTAAAAAGGAAGTACCTCCCTTACATATCATCCAACAAGTTTTCAATGGTATTAATCAACAATATTCTTGGATCCTAAAAGGGAACCAACAAGGATTTGAGGAAAGTTGCCTTAGCAATGCTAAAATTTTGGTTAATGATGTGTTCCCCATTGTCAGTGTCAAAACCGGCGGATCTCGGGTAGGGGGTCCCGAACTGTGCGTCTAAGGTCAATGCTAACAGGAGACAGGGGACACAATGTTTACCCAGGTTTGGGCCCTCTCTATTGAGGTAATACCCTACTTCCTACTTGATTGATCTTGATGAATATGAGTATTACAAGAGTTGATCTACCACGAGATCGTAATGGCTAAACCCTAAAAGCCTAGCCTGTATGACTATGGTTGTCTATCACCCTCCGGACTAAGTCCTCCGGTTTATATAGACACCGGGAGGATCTAGGGTTACACAAGGTCGGTTACAAAGAAAGGAATCTACATATTTGGTCGCCAAGCTTGCCTTCCACGCCAGGGAGTGTCCCATCCGGACACGGGTGCAGTCTTTGGTCTTTGTATCTTCACAGCCCATCAGTCCGGCCGATGGCTAACAGGCCGGACGCCCGAGGACCCCTTAGTCTAGGACTCCCTCAGTAGCCCCTGAACCTGGCTTCAATGACAAGGTATCCGGTGCGTAGGTCTGTCTTCGGCATTGCAAGGCAGGTTCCTTCTTCGGAACTCCAAGATAGTCTTTGGACGTAATGGACGTGTTCGGACCTGTAACACACACACCACACATAACCGCAGATGGAATATAATATTCCACGAGTCCCATCCGCTGACAACTTTTTGCAACATGACATCACGTCTGGCCGGTCATAATTTTGAACCGTTTTCATCTGCCGCTCCGTGTTTCGAGACACAATTGCCATTGGCACGTCTTGTCGAACCAGAGATCATGTCCCCTGATTGCGGGATTCTCATCAATACGGGCATGGGTAGCCCAACTGTGCCGTTTACACAGCCCTTGGGAACAGGCGAGTTTTAAGGCGGGTGGGGGGCGCTCAATATTCACTGCCTTTATAAGGAGATAAGAATCCCCTTTCTTCACCCACACCTCCTCTTCCTCTCCGTCCTTCCATTCTCGAGATCCAGCGCCCAAGTTCCCATCTTCCCTTTCTCAAGGAAACACTCGATCATGTCCGAATCCGGAGGCCAAGGCAAGTGGATGGTCTCCTCCGTCAAGGAGAAGGACATCACCCAGCTTCGGGAGGCCGGGTACCTGGCGAAAGGAACCACCCATCGTCTACCCTCCAAGGGGCAAGTCATCCCCACCCCGAAGCCTACTGAGAGGGTAGTTTTCCTCCCTCACTTCGTCCGCAGATTGGGGTTTCCACTTCACCCCTTCGTCCGCGGACTGATGTTTTATTACGGGCTAGATTTCCATGATCTAGCCCCGAACTCCTTCCTCAACATCCCGGCATTTATTGTCGTGTGCGAGGCCTTCGTCCGCATCCATCCCCACTTTGGCCTATGGCTCAAGGTCTTCAATGTAAAGCCGAAGGTGGTGGATGGTCAGCACGCGGAGTGCGGAGGTGCCATGGTGACCAAGATGCCCAACGTCACTTGGCCCACAGGCACTTTTGTGGAGACTGTCAAGGAGTGGCAGAAGCAGTGGTTCTACATCACAGAGTCGCGCGGCGCCACTTGGGCGGAGGCTCCCGAGTTCAAGGCCGGAGCACCCATGCAGCTCACCTCCTGGAAGGAGAAAGGCCCCAACTGGTCGGCGTCAGACGAGCTGATAGCGCTGCAAATGCGTATTCAGAGTATGGTGGATAAAAACGTCAAGCTCGTCGACGTGATCCAGGTAATGCTGGTTCGCCGGATTCTCCCCTGCCAAAGCCGAAGCTTCCCTTTGTGGGAATTCGATCCGGAGAAGCACCAGAACCTGGGAGGGCTCTTCGGAACTACTCACGAAGATGCCTGGTAGTTGCTCTTCAAAGGCAACGAGAAGCCGCCGGTCCTAGATTCAGACCGCGGGCACGATCACACCCATCCCGCCAATGAGGTAAGTTTCCCCTTTTTTAATGCGTGCCTTCTACATGTTTATTCAAGGAGCATGCCTAACCTTTGCTGTATTTTTTCAGGTGTGGACGGAGAGAGCAGAGCGGATCCATAGTCCGGCTCCGCTGCCCGAAGAGCCAGTCATCCCGCTGCTGGCGAAGATGCTGGTTTCGGTGCCGTACAGGCCGCCGGAAAAGAAGGCCAAGGAGAAGGCCAAGGGGGCCAAAGGTGGCCCCAGTCGCAAGGGTGCTTCGGATGTGACGTCCGAAGACGAAGTGACCCTTTCCTCCGCCGCCAAGGACGATGATGACGAGGAGGAGGAGTGTGACACCCCAAAATTTTGACCTTGTTTTATTGATTAAAATTTTGCCAGGAAATTAAACTTTTCCATTTGTCTAGATTTTTTTCCTTTTATTTTAAGGGTTTTACCTCAAGTGAAAAATTTACAAAAATATTGTTGGACTTGCATGCTCTCTCTATAAAACAATTCTTATTCAGTGGATTTAATTGCAAGATTTGCCTTTCCCTGAGCTTTATTCTTTTAAAATGATTTTTCATGAAATTGGAGCCTGTTTTGCACTACAACCATTTGACAGATGCATTTAAAATTTCCACCAAAATTTGGGGATGTCATGTGATGTTTCCACATCACTTTTATGCAAAAATATCTTTTGGTTATTGAAGACTTTGAGCTCTACACCAACTTTCCAAATCTGGTCCAATAGGCACTTTTGCACTACAACCTATTTAAATATTCCTTTAAAAATTCTTCCAAGTGTTTGGAGATGTCAGTAGATGCATATAATTCAACTTCATGCAAAAACCCAGTGATGATCTTTGAAAAATTTGAGTAGATCAACCTCTTTTTCATTCTGGTCCAGTTTGGTGATTTGTACTGCAACCCTATTTTATTTTACTCTAGTGACCCTAAGCTTTTTCCTGCTTGTAGCCCTCCCTACGAAACCCTTAAGTCCAGGAGAATGGACTCATTGGAAGATTTTAAGTGCATGCAATGAGACCTTTTTCTCTCTGTCCAAAACTGTAGTTTTGCAAAACTTGCACTAGCAAGTTTCTGGTTTTTCCCAAATGATCTTGCCATCATCATCTACATCTAAAGAGACCTTGGTCTGAAGATTTTAGCCACTCTTCCGCCGTAGGGGTGGCCCAGCTGCTTCAACCTTCTGGTTGTTGATGCACCTGTAGGAGGATTCCATTTCTTCGTGGGCAGACCTATGCAACAAGTTCATTGGTGCCTTTACGGGAGGCCACTACTGCAGGATGCTGCTAATGCGACACTATGATCAAAGTCCCTTTGACGAAACTATGTGCGATGCATTAATCGCAAATGGGGATGTAAAAAACCGTAAAAAAGATGCAAAACATTTGCGATGGCAGAGACATCAAACACGGTTTGGATTTTAATTACGTGTGCGATGCGGGGCATACGGTTGATCCAGAAGAACTGTTTGCGATGAGGCAGAACAACTGAAACATGCAGCCATATCAATGTGTGTGTGTGTTATACGGCATAAACTTCGTTTCGATGAACTGTGTGCTATTAGGCAATGCAACAGAAACGGTCAACCGGATCAAGGTGTGTGTGATATACGGCATATGGTTCACTCAGATGAACTTTTTTCGATTAGGTAAGAGAACAGAAACGGTTCAACTTAACAAGACGTGTGTGATATGTGGCATTTGCGATGAGCCAAAAGAACAGAAATGATTCGTGTAAACAAGATGTGTGTGATACGCAGCAAACATCCCACTCGGATGAACTGTTTGCCATGAGAAATTATAACACAGACGGATACTATAGTTAGTTCGTGTGTGATTATGTTCATACAGAAAACTTTGGAAAATGCAAACTATTTGCTTGTAGTGGCTAGGAGTATCGCACATGATGCGTCTGCGAGTACTCATGTGCGATGATTAGTAACTTACACATATGTTTCCTTATGTTAACACGTCTGTGATAAATAACACGTGGCACCGCATACGGTATTCGGGTTGTGTGTGTTCTCCACTTAGTATTCCCGCGCTCCACATGGGTGAATTGTAAAATCCACGCCTCTTCCCTCATCCGTTTCTTGCCACCAGCTAATGGCTTGCTGCATATAACCCAGGCGGCAACGCACCGTCGCGACACTCTGCGCAAATCTAGTCCTCACCCATCTACCATTAGTTATTCCAAGCATGCCAGGCAACGACTAAAGCTTCAACATCGACCCCTACATGCATTACATCTTCGGCGAGCAGAACAAGCCGGAGCAGGTCGGGGAGCAAGAGCTTCATCGGCCGGTGCAGGCACCATGGCCCATCGGCAGCGATATCAGCGTGACAGTCCCTGGGCGCACAATCGACATATTGCAGAGGAGGTGTGATGAGCAGTTTGCCATCCACCATGCAAAAGATCCAGAGCTGCTCGGCGGCATGATCGACGACCCACCCGAAGAGCCACTGTCACCAATGCTCATCGAGAGCCTGATGCCCCGCAAGGAATGGGCAGAGGATCTCTACGATTCAGTCAAGACACGGGCAGCCTGCGGCTTCATCATTGCCTGCGGCGGCCATGTCAACCTTGATCCCAATGATATGGTGGCCAGGATCGAGCGCATCCTTGGCGGAGTTGACGTCCCCGACAAAGTAGAACATCACCAATATGATATCTTGAGGATGCAGGTGATGGACCGAATTTGCTACCAGGCTAGAGACATGGAAATGGGGTGGTTCCGTGGAGATATCATGCGCACGATTACACGCTGTCAAGCTCTTCTGGAAGAGGCCCCGCAGCCCCAAGATCCTCCCAGCGCCAGCAGCTCCGTAGGCATAGGCGGGTCGGGACACTTGGAATGAACGGCCGCAAGGGTGCTATGCTGATCATGGAGTCCGAGAAGACCGTCGTCGGAAAGCTGCTGGCTCAGCCTTTTAGCCTATATTTTATTATAATTTTATGCATATGTAGGTCATGAGTGTTTTGGGCCTTGCCCCATGTGGCATTTTAAATTATCCTGAATATGTAAGACAATTATTAACCGGTGCCATTGTAAATTTGCCTCAACGGTGAGCAGAGCGCACGCAGGGACGCCAGAGCGAAGCGTGCCGCAGCCGCCTCAATGGCGAGCATAACGCGTGGACGGACGCGAGCAGAGCGCGCTGCGGCCGCCTCAACGACGAACAACCATGTGGTCAACCTTCTGGCACCCCCGTGGGAGACGCGATGGCGCATCCATAGGACACGATGGTGATATCTTGACCGTGTGTGATGGTGGACAGACACGTACACGTACATCCAAGAACGCGGGCCCATGTTTCGGACTTTCGATGCATGGCATATGGTTGATCCAAAAGAACTATTTGCGGTGAGCCAGAACAACATAAACGGGCTTTGTAGGCCCAGAACCATCAATAAATTTTGACTTTGTTTCTCGTTACATTGCAGATTACAATGCAATAAGTAATTGCAAATTTGTTCACACCTATCAAACTAATATGTGTTCACACTTAGCACCGGGCTATAAAAACTACCCACTCGAAAATTACTTCACAGTTCCTCTCCTCATCACCCACAAAACTAGTCTTTCCTGTCAAGTCATTCTACCATGACCGGTAGGACGAGTTTCGGGTGGACATATAACCAAGCAGCAAAGACCAAGGCCGCGGAAGCACTAGAGAGGTTCCACCGCAAAGCGGCAGCCGCAACACAGATGTCCTGGCGCACCGCGGAGCCCTCGAACGAGCTCTGATGGGCACACGAGGGCTGTCACAAGCGCACTCGCCGCATCGGCCATCTCGACGAGCTGGCGTTGCTGAAGTCCTTGGCCGGCGACGAGGACATTCTCGCTGGCCTCATTAAGCAGCAAGAGCTAGTCGACAACTTGATGAAGCTGCTGGAGATCAGCGATGCCTGAGTTGACAAGGCGACTGACCTCATTGAGCAACTCATGAGTGACAATGCAAAGCTCTTCAAGGCGCTCGCCGAGAAGGAGGAGGAGGCCGTCGGCTGGAAGATGTTGCATGAGCAGAGCAGTGCCTCGCGGATGACGCTGTCAGCAGTTGTCGAGGAACTGATGGGTGACTTGAGGAAGCTCCGGATCAACCACGAGCAGGAGGTGGAGGAATCCGTGGCTGCTTTCAAGCAAAGTCGTGTGGAATTGAAGAAGGATCTGGAGGATGTCATCGCCCGGCGATCCATCGACGAGTAGAGACAATAGCAACCCAGATCGTTGTCTATGATTTCCTTCTTCGAGTAGAGACAAATTCGGATGTAAATTTTCGAGTAGATGATTTTTCATATAAAAAACTTTTTCATCCGAGTTCGTATGCAAAAGTTATGCCCATTTTAAGAAATTCCAGAGAGATTTTGCAAATAAAGTCGAAATTCATATTTGTTAATTTTCCCAACAACTAGACCACATATCACATGGGAAACTTGTTTTATTTTATTTTTTTGACATTTCCATCATTTTCTTTTATTTTTTTAAAACTGAAAAGGCGGTCCACGGGGGGGGGGGGGGGGGGGTGCATTCGGTGGAATGGGCCAAGTTACTAATGGCGCAACGTGGGGGTGGTGCGCCATTAGTAGTTCAACTAGTAATGGCGCACCACCCCAACCGTCATTAGTACTTTTTCAAAAAAAATGAAATAAAATTTGTAACAAAATTACCAATGGCGCACCTGTGAGTGGTGCGCCATTAGTAGTTCAACTAGTAATGGCGCACCGTGGGAGTGGTGCGCCATTAGTAGTTTAAAAAATAAAAATAAAAAAATTGAAAAAAAAAATTTGAAACATAATTACTAATGGCGCATCGTGGGATGGTGCGCCATTACTAGTTGAACTACTAATGGCGCACCATCCCACGGTGCGCCATTAGTAGTTTTGAAAAAATTAAATTTTTTTTTACTAATGGCGCACCGTGGATGTGGTGCGCCATTAGTATTTTCACACTAATGGCGCACCGTATATAGTAATGGTGCACCACATGTCTGGTGCGCCATTAGTGGCCATATCATCTATAGCCCTTTTCCTAGTAGTGTAAGACCCATATGACAGAGCCCGGCAGGCTCCATGCTGGCAAGCCTTCGCCAGGACGCCACCTCTCCACCTCATCACACGCTAGTCACTAATCAGTGAAGTGTCGAGCTCTCAAGTGGCTGGGTGGATCCTGTTGGGTACGTGGCAGCCTGCCGAAAAAGATATTAACTTTATTGACACCTGTCTTGATGGCGTGTCAGGCTAATAACAGGTAGTTGGGTAAGTGGCGCGGTAGTCTTGCCGGGCTTCAACCTCCACATGACACCTAGTAGTGCATTTAATGCACTTTGTGCTAACTGCCAGAGTTAGGTATGATAAACCATTAGCTGTCTAATCATGTTGTAATAAATGTTTTGCCACTGTGGATACCCCTTAACCTATAAAAGGAGGCCCAAGGCAACCTAGCAAGGGGTTTATATCTTTCATCCCTCAACACTTATACACAAGTAGCTGCTCTCCCCGAGGCACCCTTGCCGGGCTTGAGCGCTTCGTGTCTTCGTGTTCCTCTAGATCAATCCACCAAAGCAGGACTAGGCTTTTACGCTACAAAGCGGCCCAAACCTGGGTAAAGAGAGTTGCCCCTTGTCGCACTGCCCTGTTGTTTCTGCTCTTTGTGCAATGTGATCATCCCCTCACCGAACCACAAAGGGGCAACCCTGCCCCATAGGTGATCGTGCTCCCCCACGACATCTTTGGCGCGCCAGGTAGGGGGATTCACTTGTGCGAATCTGAGGCAACAGCCCGCACATCGATCTTCATCGCCTTCTACATCATCAATGGCTCCCAGAAGAAGAGCGGTACAACAGCGCACACATCCACTTCGGAGGCCCCTTCACCCACGGCAGTGGGTGCCACAGACACCGCCGCCGCGGTGGGTGGAATGGGCACCGCGAGCGGCACTACCACTGCGGGCGGCGCGACCGTCGTGCCCATCGCAGCTGAAAAAGGGATGTGGGCCATAGGGGTGGCCCAGCTGCTTCAACCTTCTGGTGAGACTGCTCATGCCAGTGTGGGTCCGGGGGACGCCAAGCTTCCGGCTCCCCACCGCACCAGTGAGCGCAATCATCGCAGTGGCGATGCCCGCTCCAGCGCAAGCCAAGATCCCTTGGCCGCACCGACCAGGGGGGGCGACGTCAAGACATGTGCTTGTCCCATGCAAGGCAAGCGTGACAAGACCCCGAGCGGCACCGTCGATCCGCAGTGGCCCCGCCCGCACAGAAAAGGCCCAACTGATCAAGAGCCTGGCCACCAAGCACAGCCCCAGCCGCGCCAGACTGCCCTTGTGATTGGTCCAAGGCAACGGGAGCACAATGACGCTCCTTCTGGCTCATCCATGAGTCGAGTGGCATCGTGCTTTGCTTCCCACACCATGCCAAGGACGGTGGCGGAAGCAATGGCAAGAGCTCAGCTATTGCTGAACTTTCCTCCAGTGGCAGATAAGATGGATGAGTGGAGAGCCACCATCCAAAGCCTCATTGGATTTGCTTAAGCCAACAAGTCGCAGCCTGCGGAACCCTCACGATGCCCGCAGGCGATGCCAGCAACCCACACTGATGGCCGTGTGGAGAGGAATCCACCCACGGTGCAGTCCCCTCCGCGGCAATCCTCTCTGGGGCAGGCAAGCTAGGCTCCGCAAACCCAGCGCATTGAAGAACCTGACGATATATCAATGGCCTCGTCAGATCCGCAGACCCAGCAAGATCAACATCGGGTGTTGAAGGACAGGAAGAAGGAAGACACCCGCATCACCATCGAGCAGTGCCTTGAAGCACGCCATCAATCAGATAGGCGTAAAGGCCCAGACATCGACGAACCCGCGTCCAGTGCTGGTGGGTACTTGTCGTACGAGGTAGGGTGCCCCGCCTTCACTCGCGGGCTGCGACAAGTCCCTTGGCCATCGTCCCACACCTTCAAGCCTGACTTGCCGGAGAAGTATGACGGAAAGTTGAACCCGACAGAGTTTTTGGGCATTTACACGATTGTCGTTCAGGCTGCTGGAGGAAGAGATGAGAAAGTGCTTGCCAACTACATATTGTTGGCTCTCAAGCCCAATGTGAGGTCTTGGTTGTTGATGCACCTGTCGGAGGATTCCATTTCTTCGTGGGCAGACCTATGCAACAAGTTCATTGGCGCCTTTACGGGAGGCCACTACTGCAGGATGCTGCTAATGCGACACTATGATCAAAGTCCCTTTGACGAAACTATGTGCGATGCATTAATCGCAAATGGGGATGTAAAAAAACCGTAAAAAAAGATGCAAAACATTTGCGAAGGCAGAGACATCAAACACGGTTTGGATTTTAATTACGTGTGCGATGCGGGGCATACGGTTGATCCAGAAGAACTGTTTGCGATGAGGCAGAACAACTGAAACATGCAGCCATATCAATGTGTGTGTGTGTTATACGGCATAAACTTTGTTTCGATGAACTGTGTGCTATTAGGCAATGCAACAGAAACAGTCAGCCGGATCAAGGTGTGTGTGATATACGGCATATGGTTCACTCAGATGAACTTTTTTCTATTAGGTAAGAGAACAGAAACGGTTCAACTTAACAAGAGGTGTGTGATATGTGGCATTTGCGATGAGCCAAAAGAACAGAAATGATTCGTGTAAACAAGATGTGTGTGATACGCAGCAAACATCCCACTCGGATGAACTATTTGCCATGAGAAATTATAACACAGACGGATACTATAGTTAGTTCGTGTGTGATTATGTTCATATAGAAAACTTTGGAAAATGCAAACTATTTGCTTGTAGTGGCTTGGTGTATCGCACATGATGCGTCTGCGAGTACTCATGTGCGATGATTAGTAACTTACACATATGTTTCCTTCTGTTAACACGTCTGTGATAAATAACACGTGGCACCGCATACGGTATTCGGGTTGTGTGTGTTCTCCACTTAGTATTCCCGCGCTCCACATGGGTGAATTGTAAAATCCACGCCTCTTCCCTCATCCGTTTCTTGCCACCAGCTAATGGCTTGCTGCATATAACCCAGGCGGCAACGCACCGTCGCGACACTCTGCGCAAATCTAGTCCTCACTCATCTACCATTAGTTATTCCAAGCATGCCAGGCAACGACTAAAGCTTCAACGTCGACCCCTGCATGCGTTACATCTTCGGCGAGCAGAACAAGCCGGAGCAGGTCGGGGAGCAAGAGCTTCATCGGCCGGTGCAGGCACCATGGCCCATCGGCAGCGATATCAGCGTGACAGTCCCTGGGCGCACAATCGACATATTGCAGAGGAGGTGTGATGAGCAGTTTGCCATCCACCATGCAAAAGATCCAGAGCTGCTCGGCGGCATGATCGACGACCCACCCGAAGAGCCGCTGTCACCAATGCTGATCGAGAGCCTGATGCCCCGCAAGGAATGGGCAGAGGATCTCTACGATTCAGTCAAGACACGGGCAGCCTGCGGCTTCATCATTGCCTGCGGCGGCCATGTCAACCTTGATCCCAATGATATGGTGGCCAGGATCGAGCGCATCCTTGGCGGAGTTGACGTCCCCGACAAAGTAGAACATCACCAACGTGATATCTTGAGGATGCAGGTGATGGACCGAATTTGCTACCAGGCTAGAGACATGGAAATGGGGTGGTTCCGTGGAGATACCATGCGCACGATTGCACGCTGGCAAGCTCTTCTGGAAGAGGCCCCGCAGCCCCAAGATCCTCCCAGCGCCAGCAGCTCCGTAGGCATAGGCGGGTCGGGACACTTGGAATGAACGGCCGCAAGGGTGCTATGCTGATCATGGAGTCCGAGAAGACCGTCGTCGGAAAGCTGCTGGCTCAGCCTTTTAGCCTATATTTTATTATAATTTTATGCATATGTAGGTCGTGAGTGTTTTGGGCCTTGCCGCGTGTGGCATTTTAAATTATCCTGAATTTGTAAGACAATTATTAACCGGTGCCATTGTAAATTTGCCTCAACGGCGAGCAGAGCGCATGTAGGGACGCCAGAGCGGAGTGTGCCGCAGCCGCCTCAATGGCGAGCATAACGCGTGGACGGACGCGAGCAGAGCGCGCTGCGGCCGCCTCAACGATGAACAACCATGTGGTCAACCTTCTGGCACCCCCGTGGGAGACGCGATGGCGCATCCATAGGACACGATGGTGATATCTTGACCGTGTGTGATGGTGGACAGACACGTACACGTACATCCAAGAACGCGGGCCCATGTTTCGGACTTCCGATGCATGGCATATGGTTGATCCAAAAGAACTATTTGCGGTGAGCCAGAACAACATAAACTTGCTTTGTAGGCCCAGAACCATCAATAAATTTTGACTTTGTTTCTCGTCACATTGCAGATTACAATGCAATAAGTAATTGCAAATTTGTTCACACCTATCAAACTAATATGTGTTCACACTTAGCACCGGGCTATAAAAACTACCCACTCGAAAATTACTTCACAGTTCCTCTCCTCATCACCCACAAAACTGGTCTTTCCTGTCAAGTCATTCTACCATGACCGGTAGGACGAGTTTCGGGTGGACATATAACCAAGCAGCAAAGACCAAGGCCGCGGAAGCACTAGAGAGGTCCCACCGCAAAGCGGTAGCCGCAACACAGATGTCCTGGCGCACCGCGGAGCCCTCGAACGAGCTCTGACGGGCACACGAGGGCTCTCACAAGCGCACTCGCCGCATCGGCCATCACCACGAGCTGGCATTGCTGAAGTCCTTGGCCGGCGACGAGGACATTCTCGCTGGCCTCATTAAGCAGCAAGAGCTAGTCGACAACTTGATGAAGCTGCTCGAGATCAGCCATGCCTGAGTTGACTAGGCGACTGACCTCATTGAGCAACTCATGAGTGACAATGCAAAGCTCTTCAAGGCGCTCGCCGAGAAGGAGGAGGAGGCCGCCGGCTGGAAGATGTTGCATTAGCAGAGCAGTGCCTCGGGGATGACGCTGTCAGCGGTCGTCGAGGAACTGATGGGTGACTTGAGGAAGCTCCGGATCAACCACGAGCAGGAGGTGGAGGAATCCGTGGCTGCTTTCAAGCAAAGTCGTGTGGAATTGAAGAAGGATCTGGAGGATGTCATCGCCCGGCGATCCATCGACGAGTAGAGACAATAGCAACCCAGATCGTTGTCTATGATTTCCTTCTTCGAGTAGAGACAAATTCGGATGTAACTTTTCGAGTAGATGATTTTTCATATAAAAAACTTTTTCATCCGAGTTCGTATGCAAAAGTTATGCCCATTTTAAGAAATTCCAGAGAGATTTTGCAAATAAAGTCGAAATTCATATTTGTTAATTTTCCCAACAACTAGACCACATATCACATGGGAAACTTGTTTTATTTTATTTTTTTGACATTTCCATCATTTTCTTTTATTTTTTTAAAACTGAAAAGGCGGTCCATGGGGGGGGTGCATTCGGTGGAATGGGCCAAGTTACTAATGGCGCACCGTGGGGGTGGTGCGCCATTAGTAGTTCAACAAGTAATGGCGCACCACCCCAACCGTGCGCCATTTGTACTTTTTCAAAAATAAATAAAAAAATTTGAAATAAAATTTGTAACAAAATTACTAATGGCGCACCTGTGAGTGGTGCGCCATTAGTAGTTCAACTAGTCATGGCGCACCGTGGGAGTGGTGCGCCATTAGTAGTTGAACTAGTAATGGTGCACCGTCCCACGGTGCGCCATTAGTAGTTTAAAAAATAAAAAGAAAAAAATTTTGAATTTTTTTTTGAAACATAATTACTAATGACGCATCGTGGGATGGTGCGCCATTACTAGTTGAACTACTAATGGCGCACCATCCCACGGTGCGCCATTAGTAGTTTTGAAAAAATTAAAAAAAAATTTTACTAATGGCGCACCGTGGATGTGGTGCGCCATTAGTATTTTCACACTAATGGCGCACCAACACATGGTGCGCCATTAGTATATAGTAATGGCGCACCACATGTCTGGTGCGCCATTAGTGGCCATATCATCTATAGCCCTTTTCCTAGTAGTGTAAGACCCATAAGACAGAGCCCGGCAGGCTCAATGCTGGCAAGCCTTCGCCAGGACGCCACCTCTCCACCTCGTCACACGCCAGTCACTAATCAGTGAAGTGTCGAGCTCTCAAGTGGCTGGGTGGATCCTGTCGGGTACGTGGCAGCCTGCCGAAAAAGATATTAACTTTATTGACACCTGTCTTGATGGCGTGTCAGGCTAATAACAGGTAGTTGGGTAAGTGGCACGGTAGTCTTGCCGGGCTTCACCCTCCACATGACACCTAGTAGTGCATTTAATGCACTTTGTGCTAACTGCCAGAGTTAGGTATGATAAACCATTAGCTGTCTAATCATGTTGTAATAACTGTTTTGCCTTTGTGGATACCCCTTAACCTATAAAAGGAGGCCCAAGGCAACCTAGCAAGGGGTTTAGATCTTTCATCCCTCAACACTTATACACATGTAGCTGCTCTCCCCGAGGCACCCTTGCCGGGCTTGAGCGCATTGTGTCTTCGTGTTCCTCTAGATCAATCCACCAAAGCAGGACTAGGGTTTTACGCTACAAAGCGGCCCAAACCTGGGTAAAGAGAGTTGCCCCTTGTCGCACTGCCCTGTTGTTTCTGCTCTTTGTGCAATGTGATCATCCCCTCACCGAACCACAAAGGGGCAACCCTGCCCCATAGGTGATCGTGCTCCCCCACGACATCTTTGGCGCGCCAGGTAGGGGGATTCACTTGTGCGAATCTGAGGCAACAGCCCGCACATCGATCTTCATCGCCTTCTACATCATCAATGGCTCCCAGAAGAAGAGCGGTACAACGGCGCACACATCCACTTCGGAGGCCCCTTCACCCACGGCAGTGGGTGCCACAGACACCGCCGCTGCGGTGGGTGGAATGGGCACCGTGAGCGGCACTACCACCGCGAGCGGCGCGGCCATCGTGCCCATCGCAGCTGAAAAAGGGATGTGGGCCGTAGGGGTGGCCCAGCTGCTTCAACCTTCTGGCGAGACTTCTCATGATAGTGCGGGTCCGGGGGACGCCAAGCTTCCGCCTCCCCACCGCACCAGTGAGCGCAATCATCGCAGTGGCGATGCCCGCTCTAGCGCAAGCCAAGATCCCTTGGCCGCACCGACCAGGGGGGGTGACGTCAAGACATGTGCTTGTCCCATGCAAGGCGAGCGTGACAAGACCCCGAGCGGCACCGTCGATCCGCAGTGACCCCGCCCGCACAGAAAAGGCCCAACTGATCAAGAGCCTGGCCACCAAGCACCGCCCCAGCCGCGCCAGACTGCCCTTGTGATTGGTCCAAGGCAACGGGAGCACAATGACGCTCCTTCTGGCTCATCCATGAGTCGAGTGGCATCGTGCTTTTCTTCCCACACCATGCCAAGGACGGTGGCGGAAGCAATGGCAAGAGCTCAGCTATTGCTGAACTTTCCTCCAGTGGCGGATAAGATGGATGAGTGGAGAGCCACCATCCAAAGCCTCATTGGATTTGCTTAAGCCAACAAGTCGCAGCCTGCGGAACCCTCACGATGCCCGCAGGCGACGCCAGCAACCCACACTGATGGCCGTGTGGAGAAGACTCCACCCACGGTGCAGTCCCCTCTGCGGCAATCCTCTCTGGGGCAGGCAAGCCAGGCTCCGCAAACCCAGCGCATTGAAGAACCTGACGATATATCAATGGCCTCGTCAGATCCGCAGACCCAGCAAGATCAACATCGGGTGTTGAAGGACAGGAAGAAGGAAGACACCCGCATCACCATCGAGCAGTGCCTTGAAGCACGCCATCAATCAGATAGGCATAAAGGCCCAGACATCGACGAACCCGCGTCCAGTGCTGGTGGGTACTTGTCTTACGAGGTAGGGTCCCCGCCTTCACTCGCGAGCTGCGACAAGTCCATTGGCCATCGTCCCACACCTTCAAGCCTGACTTGCCGGAGAAGTATGACGGAAAGTTGAACCCGACAGAGTTTTTGGGCATTTACACGATTGTCGTTCAGGCTGCTGGAGGAAGAGATGAGAAAGTGCTTGCCAACTACATTTTGTTGGCTCTCAAGCCCAATGTGAGGTCTTGGTTGTTGATGCACCTGTCGGAGGATTCCATTTCTTCGTGGGCGGACCTATGCAACAAGTTCATTGGCGCCTTTACGGGAGGCCACTACTGCAGGATGCTGCTAATGCGACACTATGATCAAAGTCCCTTTGACGAAACTATGTGCAATGCATTAATCGCAAATGGGGATGTAAAAAAACCGTAAAAAAAGATGCAAAACATTTGCGATGGCAGAGACATCAAACACGGTTTGGATTTTAATTACGTGTGCGATGCGGGGCATACGGTTGATCCAGAAGAACTGTTTGCGATGAGGCAGAACAACTGAAACATGCAGCCATATCAATGTGTGTGTGTGTGTTATACGGCATAAACTTCGTTTCGATGAACTGTGTGCTATTAGGCAATGCAACAGAAACGGTCAGCCGGATCAAGGTGTGTGTGATATACGGCATATGGTTCACTCAGATGAACTTTTTTCGATTAGGTAAGAGAACAGAAACGGTTCAACTTAACAAGAGGTGTGTGATATGTGGCATTTGCGATGAGCCAAAAGAACAGAAATGATTCGTGTAAACAAGATGTGTGTGATACGCAGCAAACATCCCACTCGGATGAACTGTTTGCCATGAGAAATTATAACACAGACGGATACTATAGTTAGTTCGTGTGTGATTATGTTCATACAGAAAACTTTGGAAAATGCAAACTATTTGCTTGTAGTGGCTAGGAGTATCGCACATGATGCGTCTGCGAGTACTCATGTGCGATGATTAGTAACTTACACATATGTTTCCTTCTGTTAACACGTCTGTGATAAATAACACGTGGCACCGCATACGGTATTCGGGTTGTGTGTGTTCTCCACTTAGTATTCCCGCGCTCCACATGGTGAATTGTAAAATCCACGCCTCTTCCCTCATCCGTTTCTTGCCACCAGCTAATGGCTTGCTGCATATAACCCAGGCGGCAACGCACCGTCGCGACACTCTGCGCAAATCTAGTCCTCACTCATCTACCATTAGTTATTCCAAGCATGCCAGGCAACGACTAAAGCTTCAACGTCGACCCCTGCATGCGTTACATCTTCGGCGAGCAGAACAAGCCGGAGCAGGTCGGGGAGCAAGAGCTTCATCGGCCGGTGCAGGCACCATGGCCCATCGGCAGCGATATCAGCGTGACAGTCCCTGGGCGCACAATCGACATATTGCAGAGGAGGTGTGATGAGCAGTTTGCCATCCACCATGCAAAAGATCCAGAGCTGCTCGGCGGCATGATCGACGACCCACCCGAAGAGCCGCTGTCACCAATGCTCATCGAGAGCCTGATGCCCCGCAAGGAATGGGCAGAGGATCTCTACGATTCAGTCAAGACACGGGCAGCCTGCGGCTTCATCATTGCCTGCGGCGGCCATGTCAACCTTGATCCCAATGATATGGTGGCCAGGATCGAGCGCATCCTTGGCGGAGTTGACGTCCCCAACAAAGTAGAACATCACCAACGTGATATCTTGAGGATGCAGGTGATGGACCGAATTTGCTACCAGGCTAGAGACATGGAAATGGGGTGGTTCCGTGGAGATATCATGCGCACGATTGCACGCTGTCAAGCTCTTCTGGAAGAGGCCCCGCAGCCCCAAGATCCTCCCAGCGCCAGCAGCTCCGTAGGCATAGGCGGGTCGGGACACTTGGAATGAACGGCCGCAAGGGTGCTATGCTGATCATGGAGTCCGAGAAGACCGTCGTCGGAAAGCTGCTGGCTCAGCCTTTTAGCCTATATTTTATTATAATTTTATGCATATGTAGGTCGTGAGTGTTTTGGGCCTTGCCGCGTGTGGCATTTTAAATTATCCTGAATATGTAAGACAATTATTAACCGGTGCCATTGTAAATTTGCCTCAACGGCGAGCAGAGCGCACGCAGGGACGCAAGAGCGGAGCGTGCCGCAGCCGCCTCAATGGCGAGCATAACGCGTGGACGGACGCGAGCAGAGCGCGCTGCGGCCGCCTCAACGATGAACAACCATGTGGTCAACCTTATGGCACCCCCGTGGGAGACGCGATGGCGCATCCATAGGACACGATGGTGATATCTTGACCGTGTGTGATGGTGGACAGACACGTACACGTACATCCAAGAACGCGGGCCCATGTTTCGGACTTCCGATGCATGGCATATGGTTGATCCAAAAGAACTATTTGCGGTGAGCCAGAACAACATAAACGGGCTTTGTAGGCCCAGAACCATCAATAAATTTTGACTTTGTTTCTCGTCACATTGCAGATTACAATGCAATAAGTAATTGCAAATTTGTTCACACCTATCAAACTAATATGTGTTCACACTTAGCACCGGGCTATAAAAACTACCCACTCGAAAATTACTTCACAGTTCCTCTCCTCATCACCCACAAAACTGGTCTTTCCTGTCAAGTCATTCTACCATGACCGGTAGGATGAGTTTCGGGTGGACATATAACCAAGCAGCAAAGACCAAGGCCGCGGAAGCACTAGAGAGGTCCCACCGCAAAGCGGCAGCCGCAACACAGATATCCTGGTGCACCGCTGAGCCCTCGAACGAGCTCTGACGGGCACACGAGGGCTCTCACAAGCGCACTCGCCGCATCGGCCATCACGACGAGCTGGAGTTGCTGAAGTCCTTGGCCGGCGACGAGGACATTCTCGCTGGCCTCATTAAGCAGCAAGAGCTAGTCGACAACTTGATGAAGCTACTCGAGATCAGCGATGCCTGAGTTGACAAGGCGACTGACCTCACTGAGCAACTCATGAGTGACAATGCAAAGCTCTTCAAGGCGCTCGCCGAGAAGGAGGAGGAGGCCACCGGCTGGAAGATGTTGCATGAGCAGAGCAGTGCCTCGGGGATGACGCTGTCAGCGGTCGTCGAGGAACTGATGGGTGACTTGAGGAAGCTCCGGATCAACCACGAGCAGGAGGTGGAGGAATCCGTGGCTGCTTTCAAGCAAAGTCGTGTGGAATTGAAGAAGGATCTGGAGGATGTCATCGCCCGGCGATCCATCGACGAGTAGAGACAATAGCAACCCAGATCGTTGTCTATGATTTCCTTCTTCTCTTGCCCCCGTGTCTTCCGGGCTTTGCCGCATGTGGCATTTTAAATTATCCAGAATATATAAGACAATTATTATCTGCACCATTGTAAATTTGTAGTTGTATTATCCGTTGCCATTTTATTTGTCGTCGTATTATCCGTTGCCATTTTATTTGTCATCGTATTATCCGTTGCCCTATGTGGCAATTTAAATTAGGCCGGAATACGAGTTCAAAACACGAACAAAGCAAATGCTTCCATGGGATCACAAGCAAACACCCGCCGTCCAGGTGCTTTAATTTACCCATTGATGGAGAAGTTGTGAGCGAGGCGGGCGGCGGCTGGTGGATGGAAGTCAAAGAGCCCGCTTCCCGGTGAGCATGGGCGGCCTTGCTGCTCGCACGTGTCCTATCAAGCCTGCGAGGTGGACAGGATGCACGCGTCTCACCAAGCTTGTGTGGCGGACTGCTCGCACGCGTCCCGTCGAGCCTACATGGCGGACTTCTCGCGCTCGTCCCGTCTAATCAAATAGCTGCACGCACGCCACCGAGTATGGTCAAATTTTGACACGGTTCATACACGTGTCAGCTATTTGTTTCAAAAGGACTTCGTTGGCTATTAATGTGTGCGCCTTGTCTCAAACTGGACGATTTTTTTCCACGACATATATGTGCCACATCATGAAACCATACCAAGTTTCATGTTTTTTGGTGAGTTTTCAATTTACTGGGATTTAAAAACCGAGATTCTCAAGTTTCAGGACGACGAGAAGTTTGTAATTCATTCCCATTCCTTAAATGGGACCTAAACATGCACCCAATGACACATGTACGATTTCCCACCCATTTTTCTTCACTGGAGCATGTGCTTGTAGTTCAAATTTGAATTATGGACTACATTAAATGCCTAGAAAACTTAATTAATATATACAATGGCCAAACGAACCCTCAACGGTTTCAAGTTTCAGCACGACACTCCTCTTATTCTATGTTTCCTGTAGAAAACAAAGTTCAAGGCGAGAAGAGGCAGCGATTATCGTTTGCCCACAAGAGGGGCATGTTTTCCTACTAGAACCACAAAGGTTGCGAGAAGCTTCGGTTTGTAAGAGGCTTGTAATATCCCAAATTGGACAATTATATGTGGCATGTAGTGACACCATGCCAAGTTTCATGATTTCCTGGTGAGTTTTGGATTTACAGAGATTTAAAAACCGAGATTCGCAATGTTTGTGGCCAAGCCAGGACGGTGAGACGGTTGAATTCATTCCCATTCATTCCATGGGACCTATACATCCACCCCAAGGACACATGTATGTTTTTTCTAGCCATTTTGGTGCATTGGCGTATGTATTTGTAGTTCAGATTTCAATTATGGACATTAAATGCCTAGAAAACTCAATTAATGAATAAAAAAGGTCAAACGAACCCTGAATAATATCAAAATTCAGAGCGAATCTCCCATTGTTCCGTGTTGCGTGTAGAAGAAAATACAAGGCTAGAAGAGGGAGCAACTATCGTTTCGCCCACAAGGGGACACATTTCCCTATCGAAACCACGAGGGTTCTTCCGACAGGCTCCGGTTTGTAAGAGGTTTGTAATAAAGCTTGGCCCAAATTGGGAATGTTTTTACCACGACATATATGTCCCATGACGTGACACCATGCCACCTTTGATGAATTTCCGGTGAGTTTTGAATTTATGGGGATTTAAAAACCGAGATTCCAAATGTTTGAGGACGAGCCAGGATGCCGGTACGGTTGTAATTCATTCCCATTCCTGGCATGGGACCTAAACATGCACCCAAGGACACATGTATAATTTTTCTAGCTATTTTGGTGAACTAGAGCATGTATTTGTAGTTCAGATTTGAATTATGGACATTAATTGCCTAGGAAACTCAATTAGTGTATAAGAAGGCCAAACGAACTCTGAATAAGTTTAAATTTTAGCTCGGATATCCTGTCGTTCCATGTTGCCGGTACAAGAAAATACAAGGCAAAAAGAGGCAGTGATTACGTTCTGCCCACAAGGGGAACACATTTCCCTATCGGAACCACAAGGCTTCTTTGAGAGAAGCTCTGGTTTGTAAGAGGTTTGTAATAAAGCTCGGCCCAAATTGGACAATGTTTTTACCACGACATATATGTGCCACAAAGTGACACCATGCCAACTTTCAGACTTTCTAGGGAGTTTAGGATTTACGGGGATTTAAAAACCGAGATTCCAAATGTTTGAGGATGAGCCAGGATGCCGGTACGGTTGTAATTCATTCCCATTCCTCGCATGGGACCTAACCATGCACCAAAGCACACATGTATAATTTTTCTTGCCATTTTGGTGAACTGGAGCATGTATTTGATGTTCAGATTTGAATTATGGATATTAAATGCCTAGGAAACTCAATTAGTGTATAAAAAGGTTAAACGAACCCTGAATAAGTTAAAATTTCAGCACAGATATCCTGTCGTTCCATGTTGCCCGTAGAAGAAAATACAAGGCGAAAAGAGGCAGTGATTATGTTTTGCCCACAAGGGGAACACGTTTCCCTATCAAAACCACGAGGCTTCTTTGAGAGAAGCTCTGATTTGTAAGAGGTTTGTAATATAGCTTGGCCCAAATTGGACAATGTTTTTACCACGACATATATGTGCCATGACATGACACCATGCCAACTTCCATGACTTTCAGTGAGTTTAGGATTTACGGGGATTTAAAAACCAAGATTCCAAATGTTTGAGGATGAGCCAGGACGCCATTACGGTTGTAATTCATTCCCATTCCTGGCATGGGACCTAAACATGCACCCAAGGACCCATGTATAGTTTTTCTAGCCATTTTGGTGAACTGGAGCATGTATTTGATGTTCAGATTTGTATTATGGACATTAAATGCCTAGGAAACTCAATTAGTGTATAAAAAGGCCAAATGAACCCTGAATAAGTTTAAATTTCAGCACGGATATCCTGTCGTTCCATGTTGCCCTAGAAGAAAACACAAGGTGAAAAGAGGCAGTTATTATCGTTTCGCCCACAAGGGGAACACGTTTCCCTATCGGAAACACGAGGCTTTTTTGAGAGAAGCTCCGGTTTGTAAGAGGCTTGTAATAAAACTTGCACCAAAATGGATGAAAAATTCCTCGACATATATGTGCCATGTCGTGACACCATGCCAAGTTTCATGATTTTCGGGTGAGTTTTGCATTTACGGGGATTTAAAAACCGAGATTCTTCTCACAAAATGTTTTCAAATAGCACACGGTTCACTCACGAAAGCCATGTGCCTACCAAACCGTGGTCAATGCCCCCATCCCCCTGGCGTGCGCGCGATCTGAGTCATGCGTTCTAATTGGCCAGAACCCAAACCCCACTGATGTACGTTTGCACCGTTGGATGCTCCCAGATAGAACGACAATCCTTAGCCCTTTTGATAGCACATGCAGTACATGGGTAAGCACTGTGCACATGCATCATGATAGCTCATGCTTCCTTCTCTACTAAGTTTTATATATTAATGTTGTTATATATCCATACAGGCTACCGTTTCCCGCCACTCCTCTCATCGGTTTCCTGCCTCTTCTCCCATCGTTTTCCTGCTACCAGTGCTAGTGCTCATTCAAGGCTAGGCGACGACACACTAGCCATGTAAATATCACACATATTTTCTAAAAGCACAAATGTGTGTGATAAGTGGGAGTAGGTCCCATAGGGTGAACAACGTGAAATGCCCTAAAGGAAGGAGGCAATTCCTATCAGCAAGGTGCGGCTTCCCACCCGCTAGTCTAGTCGAATAGAACGTAGAAGTTAAGCGTGCTCAGGCTGGAGTAGCCCAAGGATGGGTGACCTCAAGCTTCATTTAAATGTTATGACACGGGCATTATAGAGATAAAGGATCTTTGTTTTGCTAATTTGTAGAATATGCTTTTATTGATATTTTTTGCTCTAAAAAATTAAGGAATGACTGACTCTACAGTGACCTGTCATGGCGATTATATAAACCCTTTTCAGGTCGCATGCAGGGTATAGGGGGCAGGGTGTTCTGATCGAGCATGTCTCCCTTGTGCAGTTTATAGATGCTGCACATATCTGTGGGCTCCCCGAGGTATATATATTGGGATAATCGGGTTTATATCCTTAGTTGGGTAGCACTCGTAAGGATTGCCCCTACTTTTGGAAAACATGCGGTCTTGCCCAACTCAGTTTGCTTGTCTTGTGCTTTTGCCCTTCCGGCACGGCTCCGTCCAGTCAGCGCCGTTTGACCATAAGCGGCGCTACATTTTGGACATTTTTGCCCCTGTCGGTGCTACACTTAGTACCCTTTCGTCCTTAGTGAGCTCGCGCTGAAGAAAACAGAGGAGCGGTGCCGGCGACGCAAGGCCTGACGAGGAAGAAGATGGAGCGGCACAGCACGGCGAGCTCGGGCTCGTCCAACTACTCGTAGGCGGCCGGTGAGGTAAGTGACATGAGCTTGTGCGGCTCCTCCACCCCCAATTCATTCTAGGGTTTCTAGGGTTTGTGAGATTTGGGGGAAATTTTGACCTTGCTTCCCTTCCATTTGGTTTAGGTTGATGGGATCGGGATTGTGCAGCTCGTCTCTGAGTTCTATATTCCCGTTGACACCTATTGTGGATTGGAGTATCATTCAAAGCATCGTTGCCCTGGTCGCAGGCTTGTTCCAGCCCGCCGTGTTTCCTAGGGAGGGGCAAGCACTAGCCGCCGGTTTTTAGGGTGTCCTTTAGATGTGAGAGATTGTGAATTCGAGCATGTTTTAGTTCTTGTTTATGAAAAATCTAATTTTTGGTTAATGTGATGTGCAATCAGTTACCACAGGAGTGTGAGTGGGTGGTGTGAGTTGATCCTCCTCCTCCATTGCGTGTTGCCCTGGCTTTTGAAGACCTCCATGCAGAGGTAGAACATAGCTGGATCAAAAGTCACAAGTTGAAGAAGGAAAACATGGAGCTGTCAAGAAAGAATCATGTTTTGAAGAAGAAGCTGAGAGGAAGAGATGAGATGATGCTTCTTTTAGCATTGTTATTTGTAGGAATTTGTGTTGTAATGTTGTGCGTGTTGTAGTTGTATCAGTTTGTGCTTATTGACCGAATGGTACAACCTAGTATGGTGTATCTGATGACGATGATGCACTGTTGTGGTCAAGATGAACATGCTATTTTGTCTATGCAAACTAGATGATGGTGTGGATGGATGCAAAGTAGATGTTGGTTCTGATGTCCTAAGTAGACAGAAGTGTGCCAAAGTAGATGTAGAACTATACCAAGGTAGATGTAGGTTTTGTCGTCGACGACGTCGATGACAAAACTATGCAAAGGTAGATGTAGGTTTTGTTGTCGACGACGTCGATGAAAAAACTATGCCAACGTAGATCAACAACAATCCCAACTTATTAAACACCACAGTGAGCACAAAGCATGAAGAATAAGAAGTTGATCATCACAGATGTACCAAACACTGGGCATAACTAGTGCATAAAGCATTAAGAAGTTGATCATCACAGTGCACAGACAACAACATCAAGTGCATAAAGTACTAAGAACTTAAAAGTACTGGTATCACAGTGCACACAGTAACAACATCAAGTGCATAAGAGTTTCAAACATAAAACTGAAGTAACAAGACTAAAACTAAAGTTTCTTGCTCCTGGTGTTCTTGGCTGGGTTTGGAGCCCGCTTTGCCTTGCTTCTAGTGTTCTTTGCTGGATTGGGGGCAGTGGGTGGAGCTTCAACTGTTGTTGCTGCTTTTTGGCTGGACAGACGTCCTTGCTGTCAACACTGCTTCCAGTAACTGAGCAAAATGTAGTTGTTGGTCCATTTTTCTTCTGCTTGCAACACCTTGGAGAAGCTCCCCTCTCTGCTCCTCTTTTATAATTCTTCCTAGGACTAAAACAAGTTCAAACATAACACAAGTTTTAAGATATGAACTAATGAAAACTGAAACAAGGGCAATATAAAACTGAAACAAGTTGCTGGCACACACCTCACTACACTAGCTTGTGTAGATGCCTCATGTGAGGTTTCCTTTGGTGGTGGCATCTGCTGCTGAAGAACATCAACTTCTGGCTCTTCCTCCTCCTCCTCATCTTCTACTTCTGCTTCTGCTGGCTCATTAGCTGTTGGATGATCATCTGCATTATTTGCTCCCCAATATTCTTCTTCTCCAAAGGCTGGATCAACAGATTCTTTGCAGCCTTTGGTTTTGTGTCCACATCTTCCACATCTCTTGCACTTATACTTCCTAGGACCAAGGCCCTTTTCTTCACTGGTAGATCTTATCCTATGCTTTCTTGGTCTTCCTGGTGGTATGTTCTACTTCTACTGCTAGCCCTAGTTCTAGCCCTTGTCCCTCCATCAGTGGGATTAAAACAAGATGGCCTAGATGCAGAGGGCCTAGAAGTTGATGGGTTTTCAAACAAGATGGCCTCCACGCGGAAGTGAGGATGTGGTGTCCCTACGGCGGCGGCCGCGTCCGCCGACGCTTTCTCTCGTCTCCCCCATCGCCTACCAATGGATCTGGCGGTGAGGGTTTCGCCGCCGCCGAGCGAGCTATGGTTGGTGAGAGAGAAAGAGAAACAGTGGGGAATGAGAGAGTGTGAGCTGGTTAGGTCAACCGGGGGGACAAGACTTGTCCAAAATCTAGCGCCACTTACGGTCAAACGGCGCTGACTGGACGAAGCCGTGCCGGAAGGGCAAAAACACAAAGCAAGCTAACTGAGTTGGGCAAGACCGCGTGTTTTACAAAACTAGGTGTATTCCTGTCGAGGGTGACACAACTAAGGGCTCAAATACAATTATCCCATATATAGTATCCTTTACCGACAATGAGGGGGGCCCCACACAATTTATCCCTTTGACCCAACAATGAGAAGGGTTTGACCATGATGGTTTCCTATTACTATGTGTGCCATGTTAGACCAAATAAAGTTTGAGCGCATGCGTTGGATGACACCCCCCCCCCCGCCGCCTCAAAGTTGGGAAACCAACATCATAGGTATTGAACCAGGCTTGGGGTCGGGTATGGTGTTCGGTTTGTAATGTAGTTGGTGGCCCATCGAAGTTGTGCATTTGGGATTTAAACACATCACACACCACCACACCCATACATATTTTCGGGCTACATGTAGTGTATACGGGGTCTTCTGATCAACAACGTCTCCCTTGTGCGGTTTTTTGTGATGACACGCATATCTGTGGGCTCCCCGAGTGTATATATATCATCCCTTTGACCGATAACGAGGGGTATGTGTTGGCCATGAATGGATTCCTCCTAGTTCGTGTTAGGGCCGGTCACTGTCACATGTCGTTCAACCAAAGCTCGAGCTCATGCGTTGTCAGGATTCCCTCCCACATGCTCGGATTGCTGGGTTCGACCTACATCTTATCCTGCGTATCTCGTCCTTAACTACCTGGACTTCATGGTTGTTGTCTGTATTGAGAGGTAGGCACCACATCTAAATTGTACATTATTCTATATTGAAAACACACATCACCCCTTCCAACTTACATCATTTTGGGCCTTATGCAAGAGGTGCCGGTTTTGTGGTCCCTCTCATGCGATTTTTATGATGGTTCAATCTATTGGCCCAAGTGGTTTATCGACAACAACAGTTGTCATTTGACCAAACGATAGATTCACTGGTCCGTCTTATGGTAGGTCATGGCCACATGCATGTATGACCAAAGTATCATTACGTGCATCCGCCCCGCTGACACGATGTGGGAGGTGGTGGGTCAAGCACCCTAGCTAGCTACGACATTATGTCATTATAGATATATCCAAGGGTGCTTTCGGGTTTGCGAGGCAGGTGCCACCAAAGTTGTGCATTGTGTATTTAAAGTTTTAAACATCACAGCCAATATTCCTACATATATTTGGCCACTTCCAGGTGGTTCTTGACTCCTGGCCCCTCTCATCGATCTTCAACGACGCGCCCAACCGTGGGCCCGCACGGTTAAAGTTGTGCATTGGAATTTTGAACATCACAGACCACCCTTTTCACTCATATATTTTTGGGCCACATGCTGGTGTGGCTATCTTCTGACCCTCTCTAACGTTTTAATTGCTGCAAAGACTCTGACGATGCTCAACGGACACGGGTATAATGTTTTAATCATGTGCGATGCAAGTGCGCTGTGATTCACCATGACTGCGCAAGCGCGAGCAAAGGTGGGGGTACTAGCTCAATTATGCATGTGCAATGCAAGTGCGCTATAAAATCACCATGACTGCGCAAGTGCGAGCAAAGGGTGGAGGTACTGGCTTAACTGTGTGTGATGCAAGTGCGCTGTAAAATCACCACCTGCGCAAGCTAAAGGCGGGTAGTATATTTAGAAATTAGGACAAACCGTGTGCGATAGACCAGCTAGCTAGAAATATAAAAACAAACTACTCGCCTTGAGGATTGCAAAAATTGGCGGTTCCGCCACTTCTCCTTATTATCATACGCGCATATTCTTATTGGACCGTGCGCGATCTTGGGCACTCCCGCCCCGCATCAATTCTTGTACCCAAATTTTAGTAGACGCCGTACTTCAACCGTTGCCCACACTCCTCCAGCACCGACCTTATAGTAAACTTGCAGTAGCCGAGGCATTTGAACCGTTGCCCTCCCTCATCCACCTCCATCTCCACCCACCATTACTAAATTTTTCATAGCCGCGGCGTATCCTCAAACACCACCCCCTCCATAGTCCCCCACCCGCCCCCTCCCCCCCTCAAACCCTAGCTCGCGGCCGCCACCGGCGCCGCCGCGAACCCCTGCCGGTCTGCCCGTTCCTCCTAGCTTAGATAATAAAGTTCAGGTTACCCGATGATTCCCATACCATTGCCCCACTCCCCTGAGTTTTTAGATGAGGCCTGAGGTGTCCCTCCCCGCTAGATCCACATCCCCTGCTCCAGAATGTCGCAGCCCAAGCTCGACCACGTATCCCGGGGAGCCCGACAAGCGTTCGGCCAAGAAGAGGTTTATCATGGCCTCTCCGGCGGACGTTGGCGAGGTGGCCGCCGTTCGCCCCGACCTGTCGATCCTGGAGCAACATGTCGCCGCGGAAGCCGGCGAAAACATTGACTACGTTGCCATGCCGAAGGCTTCATGTCAGCGGGCCAGCGTATTACTATATCTCAGGAAACCTGGCTACGACATCAAGCTCGTCGACAGCGACGGCTTCACGCGGGCCATGTCACATGTTAAGTGGTCCATCTCCAACCCCTCTAGTTCCACCGGCATCGATCTCTTCGATGGCCCTACCGCTGATCTCCTCCGCCAAGCGGTCAAGTATTTGCGATCCTTGTACGCCATTGAGCCCATTTTGTCATTTCTGAAGGACACATTCTATGGCGGCGGCTTGGGATCTTCAATTCCCAAGTCATATCTCATCGACCACGACCACGAGGATGGCACCCACAAAGGTTCTTCCAAGGTGAAACAGCCCATCTGTGACATCAGAGAGCACACCATGGGTCTATGCGCTTCCAACTGGAAGGATCCCGTCCATGACATGTGAGGCAACATCCTATCAGCAAATCTTACCTTTTCTAGCTTGCCAACCTGCACCCTTTGTTGTAGTAGCATTTGCTATGCGGTGCTTTAACTGTGTCGTGTTAATTATTTTCGTTATGCAAAAATGTATTGTTCAATAGGGCTATGTGATGTTTAAGTATGAATTGTCCACTTCAGTTTCACGAATGGCTATATTTGGTTGTTTATAGTGAGTAGATGCCTTGTTTATCTGTATTTGGTTGTTAGGTTGGTTGCAATGAGCATTTTTCAGTTATCAAGCAGATGCCTTGTTTATATGTATTTGGTTCTTAGGTTGGTTGAAGTGAGCTTGTCCAGTTATCAAGCAGATGCCTTGTTTATCTGTATTTGGTTGTTAGGTTGGTTGCAGTGAGAATTTGTCCAGTTTTCAAGCAGATGCCTTGTTTATCTGTATTTGCTTGTTAGGTTGGTTGCAATGAGCATTTATCCAGTTTTCAAGCATATGCCCCTGTTTATCTGTATTTGCTTGTTAGGTTGGTTGCAGTAAGACTCTGTCCAGTTTTCAATGGCTATATTTGGTTGTTATACTGATCATTTATGCCTTGTTTATTTCAGTCATTCACAATGTGATGTTCATTATGTGCAAGTCGGAACTGTGCCGCTCGACTGCATCAATACTAGTTTGAACGGCTATATTTGGTTCCAGTTATGCCTGGTGTAGTTAACACATGCCCTTTATTTCAGTTTTACACATTTATCCAGTGTGATGTTTAAGCATTTCCTACGCTCTATTCATTTACAACAATACTAGTTTGAATTGAAATATTTTATGGCTGTAAAGCCTGTTGTCGGTAACATTGCCTTCCACTTTATATCTGCTTTAACAGCATGCAGAAACCAACACACTCAAGCTATCATCTGGAGATTATGTTGTTTACCTTTCTTATTTGTTTGATGTTAAGGTTGCTGTACTTATCATGCCTTTCCACTACTTATGCAGGACAACAACGGGAGTGGCCACCATTTTCCGCCGAGGTTAGTTTCATCCCTCAGCTTGTACTCCCCCCGTCGTTCCATAATGTAGTGCATATAGATCCAGGCCTGGACACTTGTTAGCTTCTAATATTGACTTGTTGCTTGTAGGTACATATGCCCTTGGCAAGGATCCACACATCGACTCTTTTTGCGTACGGGGCAATGAGATATTCATGAACAAGCATCAAGTGAGGAAACTGATAAGGATTATTAGCAAAAAAATACAAATGGTGGCAAGAAAATTATTTGTTTATGCTCTATCCAACACAACAGTGAGCTGTAGGATGGTAACTACAAACTCTGCATCCTTCTCTTTTTACTGCCCATAATGAGTTGTTAGACAACAATGTCTGAATCTTTTTCGTTCGCAGTGGTTCCCGAAGCAGTTCACTCAAGATTACCTCGCAAAGTACATGACTAGTGGACACGCATGAAGGTTAAAGTATTTTATCTAGACTATAATGAGCATCGAGAAGTCGTAATGAAGACAGTGAAGGATGGACGGGTGATACGTCTCCAACGTATCTACAATTTTTTATTGTTCCATGCTATTATATTCTCCATCTTGGATGTTTTATATGCATTATATGTTATTTTATATTATTTTGGGACCAATTTATTAACCTAGAGCCCAGTGCCAGTTTTTGTTTTTTCCTTGCTTTTGAGTTTTATAGAAAAGGAATACCAAACGAAGTCCAAACGAGCTGAAACTTTACGGTGATTTTTTATGGGCCAGAAGAAGCCCCCGAAGCAAAAGAGTTGGGCCAGAGGAGCCACGGGGCATCCACAAGGGTGGAGGGCGCGCCCCTGCCTTGTCGTCGCCTCGTGGACCCCCTAACTTGTTCCCGACGCCAAAAATTCCTATAAATATAGAAACCGCCAGAAATAAACCTAGATCAGGAGTTCCGCTGTCGCAAGCCTCTATAGCCACGAAAAACCAACCGGGATCCCGTTCCGGCACCCTGCCAGAGGGGGAATCCATCACCGGTGGCCATCTTCATCATCCCGGTGCTCTCCATGACGAGTAGGGAGTAGTTCACCTTCAGGACTGAGGGTATGTACTAGTAGCTATGTGTTTGATCTCTCTCTCGTGTTCTTGATTTGGCACGATCTTGATGTACCACGAGCTTTGTTATTATAGTTGGATCTTATGGTGTTCTTCCCCCTCTATCTTCTTTTGATGAATTGAGTCTTTCTTTTTGAGGTTTTGTTATGTTGGATTGAGTATTGGATTTGAGAACACTTGATGTATGTCTTGCGATGGGATATCCGTGGTGACAATGGGATGTTCTATTGATTCACTTGATGTATGTTTTGGCTCTCAACTCGCGGATTCCCAAGGTGGCATTGGGGTAATCTATGCATAGGGGTTGATGCACATTTTCTTCCTACGTTCTCTGATAGAAACTTTGGAGTGATTCTTTGTTGCACGTCGAGGGATTGTTATATGATTCAATTATGTTATCATTGTTGAGAGAACTTGCACTACACTGGTGCGCGTCGGTCCTAAACAAACGGTTTTCAACCCCTTTCCGCGACGGCATATGGAACCGTCACCAAGTGAGTGTGTGCGATAGGGTGTCCTTCCCACACGACCCAGAAATCGTCGGTGATAGGCCCTCCTGGGACCCAGGCTTGGGCCGTGTGCGATCGGGCGAGGCATCGAAACCCAATCATTTCCGTAGGTATGTACCTCCCACACGGTAATCCGAGAAAATCATTTCCGTACGTATGTACATCCCACATGGTGAATCCCAGAAAAACATTTCCGTTCGTATGTATATCACACACAGTTAATCCAAGGAATACGTTTCCGTTCTTATGTACATCCCACACAGTCAATTCAGGGAAAACGTTTTCGTTCAGATGTACATCCCACACGGTTTTATGTATACGCTCGTGTGTGAAAGGTGTAACTATCACACAAGCTCTGCCTTTGTTAACTATTTGCTTTCATTAACTACATCACACACGATTTGATGTAGAAAAGTGTGTGGCATTGGGCTATCCATCACAAGCGCTTTTACTACCATAACCATTTGCAAAGTTCCATGACCGTTTGTTCTTTTTTTTGCCTGTAATTTATTATTCTAATTGGAAATTTTGAAATACGAAACGTGCAATTCAAATTCTCAGCACAATGGTTCAACAACGAATCCATAAATAAAATTGCCAGTACAATATGTTCAGTAATTACAGGATTAGGCAGCAATTAACTATGATGAACCATAGTATTTAAAGGCGGTAAAGGTGAAGAGACAAGTTAAATCATTTTTAGTACCGACGGTGTTGAAGAAGCGGAATGCCCATAATGTGCCTTCCTGCATGCCATAGACACGAACCACTTTTGTCCAACCCCTTGTGACGATCGCCTGCCCATCCTTCACTGCCTTCAGGAAGACTTCTAGAGCATTATCAGGGTAGCATGAATTATATACTTTAACCTTAGTTGCCTCCACTCCGGTCATGTAGTTTGCAAGGTAATCATCAGTAAATAGCTTCGGAAACCACTGAAAAGAGAAAAATATCAGATACTAAGGTCTAATAGAGTAACTTGTTGTGGGCAGGGAAAAGGCAACACATTACTTACCATCCTAAAGTTCACTGTTGTCTTCGACAAAGTGTAAATAAAGAGCTTAATTCCAATCACCTGTTTCTTTCGCCTAACAATCTTTCTTAGTTTCCTCACTTGATGCTTGTTCATGAATATGTCATTGCCCCATACGCAAAAGGGATCGAAGCGTGGATCAGTACCCCTCATATATACAAGCAACCAGTAAATGTTAGAAGCTAAACTGAGATTGCACAAATGATGTAAAATACAACTACCTATGTTCCTAAGTACAAGATTTTTTTTGAGATTTCAATATGAACTACATACGGATGTATATAGAATTATAGATATAGTTTAGATTAGAATCTAGATTCACTCATTTTGCTCCTCATGTAGTCTATATTGGAATCTCTAAAAATACTTATATTTAGGAATAGATGGTGTATAAGATATGGGATGTAGCTAACCTCGACGGCAAACAACAACATCACCCATTGTAGCCCTGTGTAAGTACATGGAAAGCCAATGTTAACTACAACAGGGTTAACATCCACCAAAAATAGCAAATGGTAATAAAACGACAACATCTGTAGTGATATCTTCATTTCAAAAGAGTAGCACGGTAGCAAAGGGAGGGATTGAAAAATGGATAAAACTGTTAATTGCAACAGGCTTAACAACATCCTAATTCATGTTTTGTAAGTTTGTAGCCGTTGAAATACAACTCTTTAACATGGATACAACTGTTAATTGCAACAGGCTTAATGGCCATTGAAACCGGTACTGATAAAAATGCAATTGGCAGAGTTAAACATCACAGGGAAGGTGCTGCCAGAGCAGATAATGGCCCAGTTGTCTATAAAAAGGTAGGGAAAATAGCTCAAACGTGTTAGGCATGTTTACTACAACATGCTTAATACATCGACAGTACAAAACATAGCCATTAATTGCAACTGGTATTGGTAAGATTGAACTGGTGGGTACATACTTTGTAAGTCCTGAGAGGTAGTTGCTGGGGCACTTCATCTTGCCAGAGCCCGCCCAAAGTCAGCGGCGGTGGAGGCGAGCTGTTCCTCCGGGCCGAAACATGGACCAGTGCCACTGACATGTCTACCTATAGGCAACCAGTAAATGGTAGAAGTTAAACTGCAATTGCACAAATGATGTGAAATACTGTAAGACATGGGATGCAGCTAACCTTGACAGCAAACAACAGCATCGGCCGTTATGACCCTGCGTAAGTACATGGACAAGCATGTTAAGTACAACAGGGTTAGCATCCACCAAAAATAGCAAATGGGGCAGCATCTGTACTATATCTTCATTGCGAAGAGTAGCATGGTAGCAAATGGACAGATTAAAAAATGGATACAACTGTTAATTGCAACAGGCTTAACAACATCCTAAGTCATGTTTTGTAAGTTTGTAGCCATTGAAATACAACTGTTTAAAAATGGATTCAACTGTTAATTGTAACAGGCTTAATAGACATTGAAACTGGTATACTGATAAAAATGCAATTGGCATAGTTAAACATCACAAGGCAGGTGCTGCCAGAGCAGAGAATGGCCCAGATGTCCATAAAAAGGTAGGGAAAGTAGCAAATACGTGTTAGGCATGTTTACTAGAACATGCTTAATACATCGACCGTACAGAACATAGCCATTAATTGCAACTAGTATTGGTAAGATTGAACTGGTGAGTACATACTTGGTAAGTCCTGAGAGGTAGTTGCTGGGGCACTTCATCTTGGCCAGAGCTCGCCCAAAGTCAGCGACAGCAAAGGCGAGCTGTTCCTCCGGGTCGAAGCGTGGATCAGTGCCACTGACATGTGTACCTACAGGCAACCAGTAAATGGTAGAAGTTAAACTGCAATTGCACAAATTATGTGAAATACTGTAAGACATGAGATGCAGCTCACCTCGACGGCAAACAAAAGCATCGGCCGTTATGACCCTGCGTAAGTACATGGACAGGCATGTTAAGTGCAACAGGGTTAGCATCCACTAAAAATAGCAAATGGGCAGCATCTCTAGTGATATCCTGAGTCATGTATCGTAAATTTGTTGCTGGTATTGGTGAAATTGAGCTAGACACGGTAATATTTGAACATCACACAGTGTGTAGTACTGAAATAAACAAGGCTCGAACATGCTTAATACATCAACCGTACAAATCATAGACGTTGCAAGTGGTATTGGTAAGATTTAGCTGGTCAGATCTTACCTGTTAAGTCCTCGGGGGTAGTCGCTGGGGGGCTTCATCTGGGCCCGAGCCTGCACCATGTCGGCGGCGGTGGCGGAGCGAGGTGTTCCTCCGGGTCAACATGCACAGCGGCCATCGCGCCGTGGACCGCCATCAGCTCCTGGCGGGGGGGGGGGGGGGGGGTTGGAGGCATGAGGATGTTTCGCAGGCGCCATTTAAGCAATCAGGTCGGGGACGTGATAGAGATCGGTGGGATGCCTGACTGGATCCGAGCAGAACGTGGATGTGGTTGAAGCTGTGGTTGCGGCGGCGGCGGTTTGAGATGCCGGTAGGGGGGGCGCGAGGGAGGGGGATGCTGAGGGGGAAGGGGATGTGGTTGGAGGAATAAATTCTAAAATCACCCGCCTAATGAAATTTTTTGTGCGAAACTTTAAACTTGGGCGGGGAAACACACAACGTAGACGAAGAGCGTAAAATACTCGTGTGCGAGAAAAAAGAAAGTTGGCAGATCCCGTCTCCAAAAAATGCACACGTGTACTTGATTTTTTCGGTCAATGGTACGCCTGGTTTATTAGGAAATATCGCACAGGTAACTGACTTATGGGTCATTAACGCAAAAAACGCAGACGGGTACGGCATAGAAACCGTGTGTTTTGTGATCTTCTAATGATTAACGCAAAAAACACACATGGGCACACATCCTAATCAACGCTCAAAGCCCTCAATGGATGCTCTTACCGACATTGTACATTAGTACTACAAACTTAAAGTACTACTAGTAATTTGCTCTAATACTACAAACTTAAACTACTTCTCACATGCTGCCATTAGGGCATGCTGGCTAGACGCCGGTGTTCTCCTTCCTGGCCTTGTAGGCGGTAGCCCACCGTGCTTCGATCTCTGCCAAGCTCTCCTCACCACGGTGTGCGGACTCTCTTTTCTTGACTGCTTTCTGCCTTTTCCGCTCCTTCTATGTGGCTTTGGCCACCTCTAGATCCACCACCCATTCGGCCATGGAAGCCTCAAAGTCCGCCCATTTTACTGTCTGGCCGCCGGCGGTGATGAACTCAGCGCGGCGAGATGCCATCACTTCCTTACCATGTGTGCGGTCGCGGGCGGCGAGGAACGCAGCGCGGCGGGATGGCATCGCTTCCTTACCAGTTACTGTGCGCCGCGGTGCCATGGACGATGCCTAGAGAGAGCTCTGGGACGTAGGGGCCGGGCAGCCGTACAGTGCGGTGGTATTCAAGAGCTCAACCACAAACAACAATAGAAATTTGGCTTCCCTTACAATTTTGCTCATTCATTATCGCACACGGTTCATCTCCGTCGGTTCCGAAAACAGTGTGCGCTGAGCCTATTGTGTGTTGTGTTATGATTGGCCGGAACCCCAGCCATGCAGATCGCGCGTGTGCACCATTGGATGCGCCGTGATCGATCGGCAATCCACATCCTTCACATCACACCCGTGCACCTGTAGCTGGATTGGATTTATATGCGCTAAATGCCTAGAAAATGCACATGATCCCCTAAATATGGTAAATGAGCCTGGAAAAATGCCAAATTTGAACACGGTGATTTGCAGGGTGTATGTTTGTCATAGAAAAAAACTCCAGGGCAAAGAACAAAGAAAATTTGGATTCCCCTTCAATCTTGAGGATTTCCCTTTCGAAAGCATGGAGCTTCCTCGGTGATGGTTCGATTTATGAAGGGCGTGCATGACGACATAAGCCAAACCTTCTCAAATTTTTACCAGGGCATGGTGAGGTCATACCATGGGACCATGCCAGGCGTCATGTTTTTAAGCATTTATTTCATTTTTTTTCTATAGTTGAAAACCCAACAAACAAACATTCATGGTTGACTATTGCCACACATTTCATCGAAATATCTGTCCATTCCTTGTAAAAGGCATGATAATTTACTAAATGGCATGAGCATGGTTTTCTAGGCTGTTCTTGTGGAACCTTTCATGCATCGATTGCTTGAACTTGAATTATGTGCATTAATGCCTAAGAAATGCACATAATCCCCTAAATATGGCAAATGAACCCGGAAAAGTGCCAAATTTGAACACGGTGATTTGCAGGTTGTATGTTCATCGTAGAAAACAAACTCGTGGACAAAGGACAAAGGAAATTTGGACCCCCTTCAATCTTGGTGATTTCCCCCTTGAAACCATGAAACTTCCTCGGTGATGGTTCGATTTATGAAAGGCGCGCATCACGACATAAGGAAAACATTCTCCAATTTTTACCAGGGCATGGTGAGGCCATACCATGGCACCACGCGAGGCGTCATGCTTCCAACCATGTGTTTCATTTTTTGTATAGTTGTTAACCGAGTAAACGACGCGTTTATGGTTGACTATTGCCACACATTTCCTTGAAATATCTGCCCATTCCTTGTAAAAGGAATGAGAATGCGCTAAATAACACGAGCATGGTTTTCCACACCGTTCTTGTGCACCTTTTCATGCACCTATTGTTCGAATTTGAATTATGTCCATTAATGCCTAGAAAATGCACATAATCCCCTAAATATGGTAAATGAGCCCGGAAAAATGTCAAATTTGAACACGTTGCATTTGAGGTGGTATGTTGATCATTTGAAAAAAACTGAATGACAAACTTGGACGAAAATTTGGATTCCCCTTCAATCTTGGGGATTTTGCCTCTCGGAAGCATGGAATTTCCTCGGTGATGGTTCGGTTTATGAAGGGCGTGCATGACGACATAAGCCAAACCTTCTCAAATTTTTACCAGGGCATGGTGAGGTCATACCATGGTACCACGCCAGGCGTCATGTTTTTTAAGCATTTATTTCATTTTCTCTATAGTTGAAAACCCAACAAACAAACATTTGTGGTTGACTATTGCCACATATTCCAACGAAATATCTATCCAATATTCCTTGTAAAAGGAATGAGAATTTACTAAATGGCACGAGCATGGTTTTCCAGGCCGTTCTTGTGGACCCTTTCATGCACCGATTGTTTGAACTTGAATTATGTGCATTAATGCCTAGGAAATGCACATAATCCCCTAAATATGGCAAATGAACCCGGAAAAGTGCCAAATTTGAACACGGTGATTTGCAGGTTGTATGCTCATCATAGAAAAAACTCGTGGACAAAGTACAAAGGAAATTTGGATCCCCCTTCAATCTTGGTGATTTCCCCCTCAAAACCATGAAACTTCCTCGGATGATGTTTCGTTTTATGAAAGGCGCGCATCACGACATAAGGAAAACATTCTCGAATTTTTACCAGGGCATGGTGAGGCCATACCATGGCACCACGCCAGGCGTCATGTTTCCAACCATGTGTTTCATTTTTTGTATAGTTGTTAACCGAGTAAACGACGCGTTTATGGTTGACTATTGCCACACATTTCCTTGAAATATCTTCCCATTCCTTGTAAAAGGCATGAGAATGTGCTAAATAACACGAGCATGGTTTTCCAGACCGTTCTTGTGCACCTTTTCATGCACCGATTGTTCGAATTTGAATTATGTCCATTAATGCCTAGAAAATGCACATAATCCCCTAAATATGGTAAATGAGCCCGGAAAAATGTCAAATTTGAACACATTGCATTTAAGGCGGTATGTTGATCTTTGGAAAAAAACTGAATGACAAACAAGGAAGGAAATTTGGATTCCCCTTCAATCTTGGGGATTTTCCCTCTCGAAAGCATCGAACTTCCTCAGTGATGGTTCGACTTATGAAGGGCATGCATGACGACATAAGCCAAACCTTCTCAAATTTTTACCAGGGCATGGTGAGGTCATACCATGGCACCATGCCAGGCGTCATGTTTTTTAAGCATATATTTCATTTTTTCTATAGTGCAAAACCCAACAAACAAACATTTGTGGTTGACTATTGCCACACATTTCAACGAAATATCTATCCGTTATTCCTTGGAAAAGGCATGAGAATGTACTAAATAGCACGAGCATGGTTTTCCAAACCGTTCTTGTGCACCTTTTCATGCATCGATTTTTTGAATTTGAATTATGTGCATAATTAATGCCTACAAAATGCACATAATCCCCTAAATATGGTAAATGAGTTCGGAAAAATGTCAAATTTGAACACATTTCATTTGAGGCGGTATGTTGATTGTTGGAAAAAAAATGACAAAGTAGGACGGAAATTTGGATTCCCCTTCAATCTTGGTGATTTCCCTCTCGTAAGTATTGAACTTCCTCGGTGATGGTTCGATTTATGAAGGGCGTGCATGACGACATAAATCAAACCTTGTCAGCTTTTAACCAGGGCACGGTGAGGCCATACCATGGCACCATGCCAGCCGTCATGTTTTTCAAGCACATATTTCATTGTTCTATAGTTGATAACCCAGTAAATGACGCGTTTGTGGTTGACTATTGCCACGCATTCCTTTGAAATCTCTGCCCATTCCTTGTAAAACGCTTGAGAAATTACTAAATACCACAAGTATGGTTTTTCCAGATCGTTCTTGTGCACCCTTTCATGCACCAATTGTTTGAATTTGAATTACGTGCATTAATGCCTACAAAATGCACATAATCCCCTAAATATTGTAAATGAACCCGGAAAAGTGTCAAATTTGAACACGGTGATTAGCAGGGTTTATGTTCATCGTAGAAAAAAACTCATGGATGAAGGACAAAGGAAATTTGGATTCCCATTCAATCTCGGTGATTTACTATCGCACATGATTCATCTCCATCGCCTCTGCAAACCATGTGTGTTCACTCACACATGCAAAAGGAAAAGAAAACCCTCGCCCACTTCGTCCCCACTCACTTGCTGCGGACTCCTCCGCAACTCTGCACCCTAAGCTTGACGGCTGTTGGCGGCAGGCGTAGATCACGCTCCAAACGGCACCGGATTTCGCCTCCACTGCTTTCCGCTACCTATCTGCACCGACATTCTAGACTCTGGTCCACTGCGGTTTTCTACGGGATTAGGCTGGGGATTTTCTCATGGAGAAGGTAATCAACTTAATTAGCGAAATATTCACTCATCTCTTATCGCAGTCCGTCCGTCGCTGTTAATCAACCGGCAGAAATTGTCATTGAATCATTTTTGTTCTAGCTGATTCGTTGGTGTTCATTCATGTGTCCACAGTGCGAGCACAAATCGGGCAACTGTGGTCGTGGCCAGTCGGAAACGAAGTTCTATCTCACCATTCCGGATGACTTTAGGGAGCGCTCGGTATGTTCAATCTCAACCTACCACGGCCGGCATGGCCTAAATTTGTGAACATATACCGTGTGTTGCTACATTATCTATATATTTGCATCAAATCTTTGTTACATTATCTATTTTTAATTCTATATTTGTGTACTTTGCTTTCATCTATATATATATATGGATATGTTCTATCAGTTACTCCCATATTTGCATCTTGCTCTGTTATTTCAATATATCTAATTTACGATCTTAATTTTTGTTTCAAGCGGTACATCCCTTGCTTTGCAAGAACAGGAGTAGAAGGAAATCTTGGGCTTTACTTTGTTGATGACTCCCAGGATGTCATATTGACAACGCAGCATGGATTTACAATGACGGTTAGCGTAAAACTTGATAAAGATGGTCACTCTTATTTTAATGCGGACCTTTGGAGAAAAATGTCTAAGTGTTATGAACTGAAAGCTGACAAAATTCTAGTGTGTGCACCACAGCCTGGTCTAATTAACATGGATGTTTACTTCCCCAACGTCATCAGCCGATCAAAGTCTGATCGAGGTTAGTGTCCTTTCAACTTTCTCCTTGCAGTCATATTATTATTTAAGCAACCAATTGATCACTATTTAAGCAACCAATTGTGATATCATATTCTGACTCCGTTCCAAGGCAGTAACAAATTATATTTACCAATTTATGCGCACTATCTATTCTTCTTCCATGTTCTGAATAAATAATACCTTTCCACCTTTTAAGCAGGATATGTTGGGTGCATAGTGAACGATCTGTATGTTACTAAGCGTACCAAATTTCACTGGAAGGACTTGAAGCATGTCATAAACTTTGTTTATAATCTGACAGAGATAGCACAGCGTATGAACGCTGGATTTTGGATGGGATTAATTAGACCTATGGTGCACACACTAAACAAGACCAATTGTGTGCACAAAGCACTGGTAAAAAGTCTTATTTTAATGTTGATGCTCATAAACTATATATATCTTCAACGATATGTTAAAATTCTTTTTTATTCTACATGTCAACAGAAATTGCCCCCTGTAGCAGTTCCTGGATCGATTTCCCGGCGTGGTCGAATTACACTTGTGCCTGCTAATAACGCCAAAGTGATTGCAAGGTACTGCATTTCTCGCAAAAATGGAACCATTCAAATTAACAAGTTCTCGCTTCTCGTGGCAATGCATCCATATTGGAAAATTGGAGACATTGTTCTACTCCTGCTCTACCAAGGCACAGGAGGGCTCTTCCTTTTCATTGACGAGATGTCGAGTCGCCGTGATCAAGCTGCTTCCAGTGGATAGTTGTGGTTGTTGGCCCTCAGCCTCTTAAAATGTGATATCTGTTACTATATATGTTAAGTATGTAGATATGGACCATATGGTTGTTGGCCCTTAGCCTCTTAAAATGTGATAGTTGTTACTATGTTAAGTATGTAGATATGGACCATATGGTTGTCAAAACCGTGTTACGAAGATCCTCGTTTTGTCAAATAGTGTAACCACTATATATATGTTACTCAAATGATATTACCCAAGTTCATAAATTTTCATGGAAAGTATTAGTATCATACACAGTTCATTGAGTTTAAGTGTGTGCCCGATGTCCAGAAGGCATTTGCATATTAACTGCCCATATTGCAAATTCACACACATTTTAACATAAGGAAACGTATGTGTAACATACTAATCATCGCACACGAGTACTCGCAGACACATCGTGTGCGATACTCCTAGCCACCGGAAGCAACTAGCTTGCATATTTCAAAGTTTTTTGTACACACAGAATCACACACGAAGTAACTATATTGACTGTCTGTGTTGTAATTTCTCATCGCAAACAGTTCATCCGAGTCAGCTGTTTGCCACGTATCACACATATGTTGTTTACACGACTCGTTTGTGTTCTTTGGCTCATTGCAAACAGTTCATCCATGTGGCTGTATGGTGCATATCACACACATCTTGTTAAGTTGAACCGTTGTTTTTTGTGTTCCCTAATCAAAAACAGTTCGTCCGAGTTAACCGTATGTCGTATATCGCACACACATTGATATCGCTACCCGTTTCTGTTGTTCTACCTCATCGCAACCAGTTCGAATGGATTAACCGAGTGTCCTACATCTCACACACATTGTTATGGCTGCCCATTTCTGTTGTTCTGCCTCATCGCAAACAGTTTGAATGGATTAACTATGTGTCCTTCATCGCACACGCAACTAAAATCTTAACCGTTTTTTATGGCTCCGCCATCGCAAACGTTTTGCACCTTTTTTGACGGTTTTTTACACCATCGTTTGTGATTATTGCATCGCACACAGTTTCGGCAAAGGGCCTCTGATCGTAGTGCCACGTTAGCAGTATCCTGCAATAGTGCTTGTGAAAGTATGAACCATAGGCCTTGTTTCCAAGCATTGCAATACTGTTCTTGCTCACTTTTATTATTAGTTACTTTGCTGTTGTTATATTTTCAGATTACAAAACCTATATCTACTATCCATATTACACTTGTATCATGTAGCGACCAGACCTCAAATGGCCAGTGCTGCTGTGCACCAGTGTCATCCCTGGATCAGTAATGCTGACACGCACAGTACAAATGTAGGATTTATAACAGAGTAGCAATCACACACTTATTACATCGAATAACTCCGAAGAGTTTGAGTATGATAAACATGGCCTAAGGCCATCTAACACGATAACAGCGGAAGACTTGGAAGATAAGTGAGTCCATCACTCCAGCGGCATCACTGAGTATAAGACCACGACCTAAGGCACCTTACTCGTCGTCTTAAAAGTCTGCAACATGAAACGTTGCAGCCCGAAAACGGGTCAGCACATAGGATATGCTGGCAAAGTAACACATAGAGAGTAATGAACAACAATAATGCTATACTACATGCATATATGGCTGGTGGAAAGCTCTATGGTTACAGTTTTGCGAAAAGCCAATTTTATCCTACTTCAAAGGAATAAATTTTATTTAACTATCATGGTGGTTGAAACATTGAGAAGGTACCTCCAACTCAATCCCAATTAGGTATCATCTTTAACCCAACAAAATTAATTATAAGTATCACGGTGATGAGATTCAAATGATAATCCAGATACTAGATACTCAAGTTGTCCATAACCGGGGACACGGCTAACCATGATTAGTTTGTACACTCTGCAGAGGTTTGCGCACTTTTCCCCACAAGACTCGATCGCCTCCGCTTGATTCTCGCACTACATGACGTTTGAGAAACGGATGACCGAGACACAGTCTTTCAGGAACAATCACTCTTTACTCTGGATGGACCGGTACACCTACTTTCCCCTACATCTGCTAGCCCACCTCTTCAAGAGATCCTGTAACCTACTCAACTATGCTAGAGCCCATAATAGCTTGTGGCTGCACACGGAAGTTTCTAGCATGAATAATCTTATGATCCCTTTGAGCCTAGGTGCCGGACCTTATACATACAGACAACACTGGGTTCTCCAGGTGCCTCAATCCACCCAGATGTGAGTTTTAGTTGCCACCTTAAGTTGAACCATTATTAAACATCTCACATCTGTCATGAATGTCACTCAAACCCAATCCACGTCTACGAGCATAGCATGGCAATAATAAAAGCAACGTAGAAGTAACTCCCAAGGGTTTGATAAGAAAACAGGTAATAGGTACTACCTCAACTACTTCCCAATACCCACAGTTTAATTAGATCCTAATCATGCAAGTGTTTGAGGAAAACAGATCTAATGCAATAAAACTGGGTATGAACGGGGTATGATCAAAGTGTTACTTGCCTTGCTGATGATCCGCAAAACCTAGCGAGTCGAAGTAACAAGCGGCACACTCCGGGTACTCTATCGCAAACAAACAAGCATACAATCAGTACTCATCTAATGCACAGGTAAAAATCGAATGAAAGATCCAACCAGAAAGTTCAACTTGAGAACTCCGGTTTGCAAAAAGAATCAACTCGAAAGAAGCAACGAAAGTCAAACGGCGAAAGAAAGAAACTTCGTTTGCTAATCTGGATCTAGGTCAAATTTTACTTGTTTGAGTAGGTTAAACGGAAAAAGAATTTCGAGCCGAAACTCTAGGCGCTTGAATCGCCTGATTCCGATAAATGAGCAAAAGTTAAACAGAATCGAAGATTTGATCAGAAATCGAATCTGAGAAAATAATGAGAAAAATCCGACGAAAAAGAAAAACGGTCGAACCGTTAAATAACGGACGTTCGTTATCAGAGAAAAACCGACGAACGCGTTCATTAAAACGGACGGTTCGGTGAACGCTCGCAAAATAATAAAACCGAAAAAAACCGATCTAGGGTTTTTTTTTAAAACGAAAACTGGCAAAGGTCAACGGGCATCGGGCAGTACCTCGTCGGGCTACTCCGGCGAGGGGCTCCGGCGGGGCTCCGGGCTCAGGCGCGGGCTCGAGGGTCAGGGGGGCGCGAGGGGCGGCGGCTCCGGCGACGAACGGGCGGCGGCGGGCGCGACTCCGGCGGCGGCGGTGAGGGCGGCGGCGGCGGCTTGCGGGTTGAGGGAGAGAGAGAGGGGGGGCTATTTAAGGATGGGGGGTCCGAAGCTTGGGGAAGGGGGCGGCCGGGGCGGCGTGGCCGGGGCGGACTCCGGCGGCGGCTCGGCGTCGTGCGGGAAGAGGATAGGCGCGAGGCGGGCCGGCGCACGGCTGGGCTTCGGCCCGGTCGGGCGTCGCGCTTTTTTTTTAAATAAGTTCCGCAGAAATGAATACGTAGAAAAATAAATAAAAATCGGAAAAATATGAAATAAATTTTCCCCGTCTAGTTAGAAAATCTAGAATAGGGTGAACATTGTTTTAAATCAAAAATAAATATTTCGAAAACATGCAATATTTTTAATGCAATAAAAATTGCAAATAAAATCCAAATAATGATTTTAACATTTTTCCTCCAGTATTTCAATTGTTTTGGAGAAGTCGTGTTTTCTCCTCTCATTTTATTTTAAAGTGAAATATTTCTCCGGAGAGAAAACTATTTAAAACCAAAATCCTCGTCTTATTATTTGATGAAAATCAAATATGAAAATTCGAGAAAATCCCCAACTCTCTCCGAGGGTCCTTGAGTTGCTTAGGATTTATCGAGGATTTGTCAAAATGCAATAAAACATGATATGCAATGATGATCTATGTATAACATACCAAATTGAAAATTTGGGATGTTACAAACCTACCCCCCTTAAGATGAATCTCGCCCTCGAGATTCGGGTTGGCTAGAAATCAGGTGGGAGTGGTCTTTCCGTAGATCTTCCTCTCGCTCCCAGGTGGCTTCATCTTCTGTGTGGTGACTCCACTGAACTTTGCAAAACTTGATAACCTTGCTGCGGGTAACTCGGCTGGCATACTCGAGAATCTTAACTGGTTTCTCCTCATAAGTCAAATCACTTTCCAACTGAATCGCTTCCAGTGGCACAGTATCTCTGAGTGGTATCTCAGCCATCTCTGCGTGGCACTTCTTCAACTGCGAAACGTGAAATACATCATGTACTCCAGACAATCCTTCGGGTAATTCCAACTTGTAAGCAACTTCTCCCATACGTTCCAACACTCTGTATGGTCCAATAAAACGGGGCGCTAACTTTCCTTTAACTCCAAAGCGCTTCACTCCATGAAGTGGTGATACTCGAAGATACTCTCTGTCTCCGATTTCGTGAACTGTCTCCTTTCGTTTAGAATCGACATAGCTCTTCTGTCTGGACTGGGCTACCTTGAGCCTATCGCGAATCATCCTCACTTTCTGTTCAGACTCCTTAATCAAATCTGGTCCAAACAACTGACGGTCTCCAACTTCGTCCCATAACAACGGTGTTCTACACCTCCTTCCGTACAAGGCTTCGAAAGGGGCCATCTTCAAACTGGTTTGATAACTGTTGTTATATGAAAACTCCGCATTTGGCAAATTGTCGTCCCAACTAGATCCATAATCTAGTGCACATGCTCTCAACATGTCCTCCAAAATCTGGTTGACTCTCTCGGTCTGTCCATCTGTCTGCGGGTGAAAAGCTGTACTGAATTCCAGCCTGGTTCCCAATGTTTCATGTAACTGCTTCCAAAATTTCGAGGTAAATTGGGTTCCTCTGTCTGATACAATGGTCCTTGGAACTCCATGCAAACATACGATCCTGGTCATGTAGATCTTGGCCAACTTAGCAGTGGTGTAAGTGGTCTTCACTGGAATGAAATGAGCCACTTTCGTCAATCGATCAACTACAACCCATATCGAGTCATAGCCTGAACGAGTCCTGGGTAATCCGGTGATAAAATCCATGCCTATTTTATCCCACTTCCATTCAGGTATCGGCAATGGCTGTAGCAATCCTGCTGGCTTCTGATGCTCTGCCTTCACTCTCTGACATACATCACAAACTGCTACATACTCCGCAATATCCTTCTTCATTCCGGTCCACCAGAAAGTATTCTTCAAATCCAAATACATCTTGGTATTCCCTGGGTGAATCGAGTACGGTGAATCATGGGCTTCTTGCAAAATCAACTTCCTGATCTCTGGATCATTTGGCACATATACGCGGTCCTCGAACCATAAGGTATCGTGCTCATCCTCACGAAATCCCTTGGCTTTTCCTTTGCTCATCTTCTCCTTTATCTCTTCAATCTCCTTGTCTGTCTTCTGAGCTTCTCTGATTCTTTCCATCAAGGTAGACTGAATCTCCAATGTCGTTAAATAGCCTCTTGGGACTATCTCCAAACATAACTCACGAAGGTCCTCGGCTATCTCCTGAGGTAATTCTCCTGTCATGAGGGTGTTGACATGACTCTTGCGGCTCAACGCGTCTGCTACTACGTTAGCCTTTCCTGGGTGATAATGCAATCTCATATCATAATCCTTAATGAGCTCCAACCATCTCCTCTGTCTGAGATTTAACTCCTTCTGTGTGAAAATATACTTCAAACTCTTGTGATCCGTATACACCTCACAATGGTTTCCGATGAGAAAATGTCTCCATGTTTTCAATGCATGCACCACGGCTGCTAATTCCAAATCATGCGTAGCATAATTCTTCTCATGGGGTTTAAGTTGTCGTGAAGCATATGACACAACTCTTCCTTCCTGCATGAGCACTGCTCCAAGTCCTCGACGAGAAGCGTCGCAATAAACTTCATAGTCCTTGCGTTGATCGGGCAGAATCAACACTGGTGATGTAACCAATCATTTCTTCAACTCTTGGAAACTAGCTTCACATTCCTCAGTCCAATTGAATTTGGTGTCCTTCTTCAATAGCTCAGTCATGGGCTTAGCAATCTTCGAGAAATTCTCGATGAATCTCCGGTAGTATCCTGCAAGTCCAAGAAAACTCCGGATTTCTCCAACTGTCGTGGGTGATTCCCAACTTGTCACTGTGTCAACCTTGGCAGGGTCTACTGCTATTCCTTCTCCATAAATAACATGTCCAAGGAATCCAACTTCCTTCAGCCAAAACTCACATTTGCTGAATTTGGCATATAACTGATGTTCTCTGAGCTTCTCAAGTACCAATCGTAAATGCTCCTCATGCTCTTCTTCATCCTTTGAAAAGATTAAAATATCATCAATGAACACCATGACGAACTTATCCAAAAACTCCATAAACACTTTGTTCATCAGGTTCATGAAATAGGCAGGTGCGTTAGTCAGTCCAAATGACATAACGGTATACTCATACAATCCATATCTGGTGGTAAATGCCATCTTGGGTATATCCTGCTCTCGAATCTTTAACTGATGGTATCCTGATCGTAGATCGATCTTGGAAAATACTTTAGCTCCTTGCAAGCGGTCAAACAAATCATTGATCTTCGGCAGTGGGTACTTGTTTTTGATGGTCACTTCATTCAATCCTCGGTAATCAACAACCATCCTTAGCGATCCATCTTTCTTCTCCACTAGAAGTACTGGTGATCCCCAAGGTGACGAACTTGGGCGAATATATCCTTTATCCAGTAACTCCTTGATCTGCTTCTTAATTTCCTCCAAATCCTTTGCGGGCATCCTGTACAGTCTCTTAGATATTGGCCCTGTGCCTGGCAAAAGTTCAATCAAAAACTCAATGTCTCTATCTGGTGGCATGCCTGGCAACTCTTCTGGAAATACATCCGGATAATCCTTCACCACTGGTACTTCCTCCTGTACAACTCCTGATAAGGAATTCACTTGAGTCCTCTTCGGCATATGCCGGGATACATACTTGATCCTTTTTCCTTCCGGGGTGGTAAGCAAAATCTTCTTGCTGGCACAATCGATGTTTCCTCCATACAACGATAGCCAATCCATTCCCAAAATCACATCCAAACCTTGTGATTCCAAAACAATGAGGTCTGAGGGGAAAACACTACCCATATTCTCATGAGACAAATTCAATCAATATCACTCAATCAATCCAAACAAGGCAAAACAATCGATCTAACTAGCGTTACAAAGTGCTTGAACTATACTATTAAATGGGGGAAAACTACTACTGATATGGTGGTCTACTAGAAATTCTGATCCGTTGAAGACTCCATGATGTCTGCTCCAGCTTCATCAATCCAGTCGTCTTCACTTGGTTCCGAGTCGGTGTCGTCGATGATGATGTAGTTATCCGGACAAGTGCATTCATCGACTTCTGCTTTTGGCACTGGATTTCCAACGAATGCTCCAATCTTATTCTCCAGGTCGTCAATCTTTCCTACTAGTGCGTTGATTTCCTCCAAGTAATCTTCGCGTGTAGCCTTGAGTTCTTCTTGGAGTTCCTTGATCTTTGTTAATGCCTTCTTCAGTTCTTCCTTGTCTGTGCACATCTGGTTCTCCTGGCGTCGAATATGTTGGTTCTGCTCCTGGATGAAAGCTGCAATTGATCCATCCTTCTTGGTCTTGATCATCTCCCATTGCGCGTCTCGACGTCCACAAATCTGATATATTGTATCCTTAAGCTCCTGGTGGTAGACTTCTCCAATGCGTCCCATGGCGATGTGTGCGGCCATGCTCTTCCCTAAACTCCAAGTTGGTGCTTCGAAAACCAATCTCATGGGTTCCGTAATTGGCATAAACGTCCTTCCTGGAATGATAACTTGAATCTTCCAGCTCTCCTCTTCAGGTAAAGTGGCGTTGTAGGTTCCGGTGATGCTTGGTATTCCTATGTTCAAGTACTTGGTGACTTCCTTCAAGTGTCGACCAAACGGCGTGTCTTTATCTGGTTGCATGAACTTGCTCCTTGCATTCGCCATTCCTAAAAGAGTAGAAAGTGGAGAGGGGTCAGAAATGAGAAGAGAGAAGCTTTCTAGGGCTTAAGCTTAGTGGTCGTGTCCTATAGTCAACGTGTGCTCTGATACCAACTTTGTAGCGACCAGACCTCAAATGGCCAGTGCTGCTGTGCACCAGTGTCATCCCTGGATCAGTAATGCTGACACGCACAGTACAAATGTAGGATTTATAACAGAGTAGCAATCACACACTTATTACATCGAATAACTCCGAAGAGTTTGAGTATGATAAACATGGCCTAAGGCCATCTAACACGATAACAGCGGAAGACTTGGAAGATAAGTGAGTCCATCACTCCAGCGGCATCACTGAGTATAAGACCACGACCTAAGGCACCTTACTCGTCGTCTGAAAAGTCTGCAACATGAAACGTTGCAGCCCGAAAATGGGTCAGCACATAGGATATGCTGGCAAAGTAACACATAGAGAGTAATGAACAACAATAATGCTATACTACATGCATATATGGCTGGTGGAAAGCTCTATGGTTACAGTTTTGCGAAAAGCCAATTTTATCCTACTTCAAAGGAATAAATTTTATTTAACTATCATGGTGGTTGAAACATTGAGAAGGTACCTCCAACTCAATCCCAATTAGGTATCATCTTTAACCCAACAAAATTAATTATAAGTATCACGGTGATGAGATTCAAATGATAATCCAGATACTAGATACTCAAGTTGTCCATAACCGGGGACACGGCTAACCATGATTAGTTTGTACACTCTGCAGAGGTTTGCGCACTTTTCCCCACAAGACTCGATCGCCTCCGCTTGATTCTCGCACTACATGACGTTTGAGAAACGGATGACCGAGACACAGTCTTTCAGGAACAATCACTCTTTACTCTGGATGGACCGGTACACCTACTTTCCCCTACATCTGCTAGCCCACCTCTTCAAGAGATCCTGTAACCTACTCAACTATGCTAGAGCCCATAATAGCTTGTGGCTGCACACGGAAGTTTCTAGCATGAATAATCTTATGATCCCTTTGAGCCTAGGTGCCGGACCTTATACATACAGACAACACTGGGTTCTCCAGGTGCCTCAATCCACCCAGATGTGAGTTTTAGTTGCCACCTTAAGTTGAACCATTATTAAACATCTCACATCTGTCATGAATGTCACTCAAACCCAATCCACGTCTACGAGCATAGCATGGCAATAATAAAAGCAACGTAGAAGTAACTCCCAAGGGTTTGATAAGAAAACAGGTAATAGGTACTACCTCAACTACTTCCCAATACCCACAGTTTAATTAGATCCTAATCATGCAAGTGTTTGAGGAAAACAGATCTAATGCAATAAAACTGGGTATGAACGGGGTATGATCAAAGTGTTACTTGCCTTGCTGATGATCCGCAAAACCTAGCGAGTCGAAGTAACAAGCGGCACACTCCGGGTACTCTATCGCAAACAAACAAGCATACAATCAGTACTCATCTAATGCACAGGTAAAACTCGAATGAAAGATCCAACCAGAAAGTTCAACTTAAGAACTCCGGTTTGCAAAAAGAATCAACTCGAAAGAAGCAACGAAAGTCAAACGGCGAAAGAAAGAAACTTCGTTTGCTAATCTGGATCTAGGTCAAATTTTACTGTAGCAAAAACTTGTTTGAGTAGGTTAAACGGAAAAAGAATTTCGAGACGAAACTCTAGGCGCTTGAATCGCCTGATTCCGATAAACGAGCGAAAAGTTAAACAGAATCGAAGATTTGATCAGAAATCAAATCTGAGAAAATAACGAGAAAAATCCGACGAAAAAGAAAAACGGTCGAACGGTTAAATAACGGACGTTCGTTATCAGAGAAAAACCGACGAACGCGTTCATTAAAACGGACGGTTCGGTGAACGCTCGGAAAATAATAAAACCAAAAAAAACCGATCTAGGGTTTTTTTTTAAACGAAAACCGGCAAAGGTCAACGGGCATCGGGCAGTACCTCGTCGGGCTACTCCGGCGAGGGGCTCCGGCGGGGCTCCGGGCTCGGGCACGGGCTCGGGGGTCGGGGGGGCGCGAGGGGCGGCAGCTCCGGCGACGAACGGGCGGCGGCAGTGAGATGCGGGCGGCGGCGGGCTCGGCGGTGAGCGCGGCGGCGGCGGCTTGCGGGTTGAGGGAGAGAGAGAGGGGGGGTTATTTAAGGAGGGGGGGTCCGAAGCTTGGGGAAGGGGGCGGCCGGGGCGGCGTGGCCGGGGCGGACTCCGGCGGAGGCTCGGCGTCGTGCGGGAAGAGGAGAGGCGCGAGGCGGGCCGGCGCGCGGCTGGGCTTCGGCCCGGTCGGGCGTCGCGCTTTTTTTTTAAATAAGTTCCGCGGAAAATAATACGTAGAAAAATAAATAAAAATCGGAAAAATATGAAATAAATTTTTCCCGTCTAGTTAGAAAATCTAGAATAGGGTGAACATTTTTTAAATCAAAAATAAATATTTTGAAAACATGCAATATTTTTAATGCAATAAAAATCCAAACAAATTCCAAATAATGATTTTAACATTTTTCCTCCAGTATTTCAATTGTTTTGGAGAAGTCATGTTTTCTCCTCTCGTTTTATTTTAAAGTGAAATATTTTTCCGGAGAGAAAACTATTTAAAACCAAAATCCTCGTCTTATTATTTGATGAAAATCAAATATGAAAATTCGAGAAAATCCCCAACTCTCTCCGAGGGTCCTTGAGTTGCTTAGGATTTATCGAGGATTTGTCAAAATGCAATAAAACATGATATGCAATGATGATCTATGTATAACATACCAAATTGAAAATTTGGGATGTTACATATCACCATCTCTTCGCCGAACTAGCGCACCTATACAATTTACCAATGTTTTGGGTGTGTTGGGGACACAAGAGACTCTTTGTTATTTGGTTGCAGGGTTGTTTGAGAGAGACTATCTTCATCCTACGCCTCCCACAGATTGATAAACCTTAGGTCATCCACTTGAGGGAAATTTGCTACTGTCCTACAAAACTCTGCACTTGGAGGCCCAACAACATTTACCAGAATAAATTTGCATAGTAGACATCAAGCTCTTTTCTCGCGCCGTTGCCAGGGAGGCTAGGTAAGCGGCACTTACATCCCGTCAATGAAGCTCTTTTCTAGCACCGTTGCTTGAAGATATATCTTTAGATCTTGCAATTGAATATTTTAGTTTCTTGTTTTATCACTAGTTTAGTTTATAAAAATAAAACTACAAAAAATGGAATTGAGGTTTCCTCATATGCTTCATCTTTATAATGTCTTTCGTGAGAGTGATGGAAAGGAAAATTGTGCTAAAGTGTTAGAGGAAGAAGTCAATAAAATGTTTGGCACTAAAAATCTTTGAATGATGAGCATGATTGCAATGTTGTTAGTATGAATTCTTTGAATATCCATGATGCTAATGATATGCAAAGCTACAAGCTTGGGGCTGCTATGTTTGATGAAGATTATATTTTTTGTCCCCCAAGTTTTGATGAGAATATTTATTATGATGAAAGCATGCCTCCTATTTATGATGATTATATTGATGAAAGTGGGTTTGGAAGAGTGTCAACTTTAGGACGTAATGATCCCACTATTTTGGAGGGTATTGAATCTTATTGTGATAATTATGAAAGTGGATTTGGAGAGGTCATCACTTTATTTAGTGATAAATCCACTATTTCAGAAGAGGTTCCAATTGATTATGAGAACAAAGTTGCTATCTATGATGATTATTGTGATGCATGTATGCTATAAACAATAATGATAACCATGAAACTTGTCATCTTGATTTTAATTTTCAATCCTAAGATAGTTATTTTGTTGAGTTTACTCCCATTATTATGAATGAGAAAGAATTTGCTTATGTGGAGAGTAGTAAATTTTCTATGCTTGTAGATCACGGAAAGAGTGCTTTATGTGGTGGTTATATTGTTGAATTCATTCATGATGCTACTGAAAATTATTATGAGGTAGGAATATATGCTTGTAGGAATTGCAATAATATCAAGTTTCCTCTCTATGTGTTGAAAATCTTGAAGTTATGCTTGTTTTGCCTTCCTATGCTAGTTGATTCTTGATCCCATAAATTGTTTGCTCACAAAATCCCTATGAATAGGAAGTGGGTTAGACTTAAATGTGCTATTCATATGCTTCATGATGCTCTCCTTGTGTTCCAATTCTTATCTTTCATGTGAGCATCATTGAAATGATCATGCCTAGCTAAAAAGGCATTAAAGAAAAGCGCTTGTTGGGAGACAACCCAACACTAGTACCTACTGTTTTCATGTGTTCACATGATTAAGTTACTGTAGTAATCATGTTTTATAGGTTTTGTTTCAATAAAGTGCCAAGTAAAGCCTTTGGGATAGTGTGGATGATAGTTGACTTGATTCTGTGCAAAAATAGAAACAATTGCTTCCAATCACAGAATTGTTTAAATTCACTGGAGAGCGATAAAATTCTGAATTTTTTACACATTATTTTTATACAAATTTCCTGCGTTGTCCTAATTTTGCAGAATTTTTGGAGTAACAGAAGTATGGTAGTTGTCCAGATCATTACAGACTGTTCTGTTTTTGACAGATTCTGTTTTCAATGCATAGTTTGCTTGTTTTAGTATTTCCATAGCTTATATTAAGTAATATAAATTGTGGAAATGATAAGGTACAGTACGTATTGTGTGAGAACAATTATGAGTCTTGTCTTGGCAGTACCAAAGTGAATGATTTGTCTTTATCATACTAACCCATCTCACGAAGTTCCGTTAAGTTTTGTGTGATTGAAGTTTTGAAGTTTTGGGTGAGACATCGATATGAGGAGAATATGGAGTGGCAAGACCCTAAGCTTGGGGATGCCCAAGGCACCCCAAGGTAATATTCAAGGAATATCCAAGCATCTAAGCTTGGGGATGGCCCGGATGGCATCCCCTCTTTTTGGTCTTCAACACTATCGGTAACCACACTTGGAGCTATATTTTTATTCATCACATAATATGAGTTTTGCTTGGAGCGTCATATTATTTTAGTTTGATTTTCTTGCTGCTATTTATAATAATAATTTGCATCTTTTAGTTCAATAAAAAGGTCAAGTATAGCCTTTACCATGCTTATTTTGCAATTCTATATGTTGTTGTTTTGAAAACAGAAAGTTTTCTATCATTGTCTGAATTGTTAAAAAATGTCAGAACATCATAAATTCTTGAAATTTTTACACAATAAGATAAAAAAAATCTACAGTGTGGTAATTTTTCAAAAAAATTGGAGTTAGAGAAGTATGAATTTCCTTGCATTCTTTACAAACGGTTCCGTTTAGACAGATTGCTGTTATGTTTGCATTGTTTGCATATGTTTGCTTGTTAAATGATTCTATTTGAGGATAGAAGTGTTGAATATCCAGAGGAATTTAGTATGCAATATTAAATAATAATTTTATTTATTTGCTACAGTAGAGAATGATAAGATTATTGCATTGATTTATACTAACTTATCTCACGAGTTCTTGTTGAGTTTTGTGTGGATGAAGTTTTTAAGAATTAGGCAAACTGTGATATGAGAGGAAGTAAGGAGACACAAAAGCTCAAGCTTGGGTATGCCCAAGGCATCCCTAGTTAATATTTCAAGAAGTCTCAAGCATCTAAGATTGGGGATGCCCCAGTTGGCATCCCACCTTTCTTCATCAACAATGATCGGTCAGTTTTGGTTGAGCCTAAGTTTTTGCTTCTTCACATGATATGTGCTATCCTTATAATGTCATTTTATTTTGTTTTGCTTGATGTTTGAATAAAGTACTTAAGATCTAAATGTTCTTTATGAGAGAGAGTCCTCACATAGCTAAATGATTATTTGACTACTCATTGATTTTCACTTATATCTTTTTGGAGTAGTTTTTCATTTACTCTCGTGCTTCACTTATATCTTATGACTAAGTGGTTGAATGGACTGAATATCATAAATCTGAATTTATATATGTTTCATATGCTTATGCCATGGAGAGTAATGACTTCACATATAATAAGTAGAGGTGGTAAAATTATTGAAAGTTAGCAAGCATAGTATTGGTCACTTGAACAATTCATGAAAGAATATTGAAGGAAGAGAAATTTCACATATAAATATACTATCTTGGACATCTTCTATGATTGTGAGCGCCATTAATTATTCTCAAACTTGAGCAAATTAGTTGAAGTTGGACAAGGAAGACAACATAATGAGTTATGCTTGGGTATTTTTGTATAGAAGTTATACTGTTATGGATCCTCCAACATGTGATGCTTCCTATTTAGAATCTTTTGCTAGCCAATTTCTTTACTAAGCGGGAATATGATACGTCTCCAACGTATCTATAATTTTTTATTGTTCCATGCTATTATATTATCTGTTTTGGATGTTTAATGGGCTTTATTATGCACTTTTATATTATTTTTGGGACTAACCTATTAACCGAAGGCCCAGTGCAAATTGCTGTTTTTTTGCCTATTTCAGTGTTTCGCAGAAAAGGAATATCAAATGGAATCCAAATGGAATGAAACCTTCGCGAGGATCATTTTTGGAACAAACGCAATCGAGGAGACTTGGAGTGGACGTCAAGGAAGCAACGAGGCGGCCACGAGGCAGGGAGGCGCGCCCCCCACCCTCGTGGGCCCCTCATAGCTCCATCGACCTACTTCTTTCACCTATATATACTCTTATACCCTGAAACCCTCGGGCGGAGCTACGAAACACCTTTTCCACCGCCGCAACCTTCTGTACCCGTGAGATCCCATCTTGGGGCCTTTTCCGGCGCTCCGCCGGAGGGGGATTCGATCATGGAGGGCTTCTACATCAACACCATAGCTTCTCCGATGATGTGTGAGTAGTTTACCATAGACCTTCGGGTCCATAGTTATTAGCTAGATGGCTTCTTCTCTCTCTTTGGATCTCAATACAAAGTTCTCCTCGATCTTCTTGGAGATCTGTTCAATGTAATTCTTTTTGCGGTGTGTTTGTCGAGATCCGATGAATTGTGGGTTTATCTATGAACAATATTTGATTCTTCTCTGAATTCTTATATGCATGATTTAAATATCTTTGCAAGTCTCTTCGAATTATCAGTTTGGTTTGGCCTACTAGATTGATCTTTCTTGTAATGGGAGAAGTGCTTAGCTTTGGGTTCAATCTTGCGGTGTCCTTTGCCAGTGACAGCAGGGGCAGCAAGGCACGTATTGTATTGTTGCCATCGAGGATAAAAAGATGGGGTTTATATCAAATTGCTTGAGTTTATCCCTCTACATCATGTCATCTTGCCTAATGCGTTACTCTGTTCTTATGAACTTAATACTCTAGATGCATGCTGGATAGCGGTCGATGTGTGGAGTAATAGTAGTAGATGCAGAATCGTTTCGGTCTACTTGTCACGGACGTGATACCTATATACATGATCATGCTTAGATATTCTCATAACTATGCGCTTTTCTATCAATTGTTCGACAGTAATTTGTTCACCCACCATAATATACGCTATCTTGAGAGAAGCCACTGGTGAAACCTACGGCCCCTGGGTCTATTTTACATCATATTATTTTCCTATCAATTTGCTATTCCTGCCGCCATTTATTTTGCAATCTTTACTTTCCAATCTATATAACAAAAATACCAAAAATACTTATCATATTATCTTTATCAGATCTCACTTTTGCAAGTGGCCGTGAAGGGATTGACAACCCCTTTATGGCGTTGGTTGCAAGGTTCTTGATTGTTTGTGCAGGTACTAGGGACTTGCATGTAGTCTCCTACTGGATTGATACCTTGGTTCTCAAAAACTGAGGAAAATACTTACGCTACTTTACTGCATCACCCTTTCCTCTTCGAGGGAAAACCAACGCATGCTCAAGAGGTAGCAAGAAGGATTTCTGGCGCCGTTGCCGGGGAGATCTACGCACAAGTCAAGACATACCAAGTACCCATCACAAACTCTTCTCCCTCGCATTACATTATTTGCCATTTGCCTCTCGTTTTCCTCTCCCCCACTTCACCCTTGCCGTTTTATTCGCCCTCTCTTTCCGTCCGTCTCTTTCCGCTTGCTTCTTGTTTGCTTGTGTGTTGGATTGATTGTTTGTCACGATGGCTCAAGACAATACTAAATTGTGTGACTTTTCCAATACCAACAACAATGATTTTATTAGCACTCCGATTGCTCCTATTACCGATGCTGGATCTTGTGAAATTAATGCTGGTTTGTCGAATCTTGTCATGAAAGATCAATTTTCTGGCCTTCCTAGTGAAGATGCCGCTACCCATCTAAACAACTTTGTTGATTTGTGCGATATGCAAAAGAAGAAAGATGTGGACAATGATATTGTTAAATTGAAGCTATTTGTATTTTCGCTTAGAGATCGTGCTAAAACTTGGTTATCTTCTTTGCCTAAAAATAGTATTGATTCATGGAATAAGTGCAAAGATGCTTTTATCTCTAAGTATTTTCCTACCGCTAAGATCATCTCTCTTGGAAACGATATAATGAATTTTAAACAACTTGATCATGAGCATGTTGCACAATCTTGGGAGAGGATGAAATTAATGATATGTAATTGCGCTGCACATGGTTTGAATTTATGGATGATTATACATTTTTTTATGCCGGGTTGAATTTTGCTTCCCGAAATCTTTTAGATTCGGCCGTGGGAGGCACTTTTATGGAAATCACTTTAGAAGAAGCTACTAAACTCCTAGATAATATTATGGTTAATTATTCTCAATGGCACACCGAAAGATCTACTAGTAAAAAGGTTCATGCGATAGAAGATATTAATGTTTTTAGTGGAAACATGGATGAACTTATGAAATTGTTTGCTAATAAGAGTGTTTCTTCTGATCCTAATGATATGCATTTGTCTACTTTTATTGAGAATAATAATGAATCTATGGATGTGAATTTTGTTGGTAGGAACAATTTTGGTAACAACGCGTATAGAGGAAACTTTAATTCTAGGCCGTTCCCTAGTAATTCCTCTAATAACTATGGTAATTCCTAAAACAACTCTTATGGAAATTTTAATAAGATGCCCTCTAATTTTGAGACTAGTGTTAAGGAATTTATGACTTTGCAAAAGAATTTCAATGCTTTGCTTGAAGAAAAATTGCCTAAGATTGATGAGTTGGCTAGGAACGTGGATATAATTTCTCTTGATGTTGATTCTTTGAAACTTAGATCTATCCCACCTAAGCTTGATATCAATGAGTCTCTCAAAGCCATGAGAATTTCCATTGATGAGTGCAAAGAAAGAACCGCTAGGATGCGTGCAAAAAACGATTGCTTTGTAAAAGTGTGTTCTTCTACTTTCCATGATAATAATGATGAAGATCTAAAAGTGATTGATGTGTCTCCTACTAAATATTTGTTTTCCAATATGAGCCTTGATAAAGACGGGACTAGAGATGAGTCAACTTTAGTTAAAAGGCGTCCCAATGATTCGGAGTTTTTAGATCTTGATACAAAAATTGGTAAAAGTGGGATTGAAGAGGTCAAAACTTTACATAGCAATGAACCCACTGTTTTGGATTTCAAGGAATTAATTATGATAATTGTTCTTTGATAGATTGTATTTCCTTGTTGCAATCCATGTTAAATTCTCCTCATGCTTATGATCAAAATAAAGCTTTTACTGAACATATCGTTGATGCTTTAATGCAATCCTATGAAGAAAAGCTTGAATTAGAAGTTTCTATCCCTAGGAAACTTTATGATGAGTGGGAACCTACTATTAAAATTAAAATTAAAGATCATGAATGCTATGCTTTGTGTGATTTGGGTGCTAGTGTTTCCACGATTCCAAAGACTTTGTGTGATGTGTTAGGTTTCCGTGAATTTGATGATTGTTCTTTAAATTTGCATCTTGTGGATTCCACCATTATGAAACCTATGGGAAGGATTAATGATTTTCTTATTGTTGCAAATAGGAATTATGTGCCCATAGATTTCATTTTTCTTGATATAGACTGCAATCCTACATCTCCTATTATTCTTGGTAGACCTTTCCTTAGAACGATTGGTGCAATTATTGATATGAAATAAGGAAATATTAGATTCCAATTTCCATTAAGGAAAGGCATGGAATAATTTCCTAGGAAGAAAATTAAATTACCTTATGAATCTATTATTAGAGCCACTTATGGATTGCATACCAAGGATAGCAATACCTATATCTATTCTTGTTTTTATGCCTAGCTAGGGGCGTTAAACGATAGCGCTTGTTGGGAGGCAACCCAACTTTATTTTTTTGTTTCTTGCTTTTTGTTCCTGTTTAGTAATAAATAATTCATCTAGCCTCTGTTTGGATGTGTTTTTATGTTTTAATTAGTGTTTGTGCCAAGTAGAACCAATAGGATCTTCTTGGGTGATAGTTGTTTGATCTTGCTGAAAAAGACAGAAACTTCGCGCTCACGAAAATAATTATTAAAATTCACCAGAATGTGATAAATTGCTAATTCTTTTGCAGTAGATCAATATACAAACTATCCAGGTTTTCCTAGTTGTTCAGAATTTTTGGAGTTCCATAAGTATTCGAACAAATCAGATTGCTACAGACTGTTCTGTTTTTGACAGATTCTGTTTTTCGTGTGTTGTTTGCTTATTTTGATGAATCTATGGCTAGTATCGGGGGGTATGAACCATAAAGAAGTTGGAATACAGTTAGTTTAACACCAATATAAATAAAGAATGAGTTCATTACAGTACCTTAAGGGTGTGGTTTGTTTTCTTATACTAACAGAGCTCATGAGATTTTCTGTTGAGTTTTGTGTTGTGAAGTTTTCAAGTTTTTGGGTGAAGATTTGATGGATTTTGGAATAAGGAGTGGCAAGAGCCTAAGCTTGGGATGCCCAAGGCAACCCAAGGTAAAATTCAAGGACGCCCCGGAAGGTACTCCCTCTTTCTTCTTCGTCTATCGGTAACTTTACTTGAGGCTATATTTTTATTCACCACATGATATGTGTCTTGCTAGGAGCGTCTTGTATGATTTGAGTCTTTGCTTGTTAGTTTACCACAATCATCCTTGCTGTACACACCTTTTGGAGAGACACACATGAATCAGAATTTATTAGAATACTCTATGTGCTTCACTTATATCTTTTGAGCTAGATAATTTTTGCTCTAGTGCTTCACTTATATCTTTTAGAGCACAGTGGTGGTTTTATTTTATAGAATTTATTGATCTCTCATGCTTCACTTATATTATTTTGAGAGTCCTTTAGAACAGCATGGTAATTTGCTTTGGCTATAAAATTAGTCCTAATATTATAGGCATCCAAGATGGGTATAATAAAAACTTTCATATAGAGTGCATGGAATACTATGAGAAGTTTGATACTTGATGATTGTTTTGCGATATGAAGATGGTAATATTAGAGTCGTGCTAGTTGAATAACTGTGAATTGGAGAAATACTTGTGTTGAAGTTTGCAAGTCCCGTAGCAAGCACGTATGGTAACCGTTGTGTAACAAATTTGAAACCTGAGGTGTTCTTTGATTGTCATCCTTATGAGTGGCGGTCGGGGACGAGCGATGGTCTTTTCCTACCAATCTATCCCCCTAGGAGCATGCGCGTAGTGCTTGGTTTTTGATGACTTGTAGATTTTTGCAATAAGTATGTGAGTTCTTTATGACTAATGTTGAGTCCATGGATTATACGCACTCTCACGTTTCCATCATTGCTAGCCTCTTCGATGCCGTGCATTCCCTTTCTCACCTTGAGAGTTGGCGCAAACTTAGCCGGTGCATCCAACCCCTGTGATATTATACGCTCTATCACACATAAACCACCTTATATCTTCCTCAAAACAGCCACCATACCTACCTATTATGGCATTTCCATAGCCATTCCGAGATATATTGCCATGCAACTTTCCACCGTTCCGTTTATTATGACACGCTTCATCATTGTCATATTGCCTTGCATGATCATGTAGTTGACATCGTATTTGTGGCAAAGCCACCATGCATAATTTTATACATGTCACTCTTGATTCACTGCCCATCCCGGTACACCGCCGGAGGCATTCATATAGAGTCATACTTTGTTCTAGTATCGAGTTGTAATCTTTGAGTTGTAGATAAATAGAAGTGTCATGATCATCATTAATAGAGCATTGTCCCAAGAAAAAAAGAGAAAGTCCAAATAAAAAAGGCCAAATAAAAAAGAGAAAGGCCCAAAAAAATATAAATAAATAAAAGAAGGGACAATGCTACTATCCTTCTTTTCCACACTTGTGCTTCAAAGTAGCACCATGATCTTTATGATAGAGAGTCTCTTATTTTGTCACTTTCATATACTAGTGGGAATTTTTCATTATAAAACTTGGCTTGTATATTCCAACAATGGGCTTCCTCAAATGCCCTAGGTCTTCGTGAGCAAGCAAGTTGGATGCACACCCACTTAGTTTCTTTTGATGAGCTTTCATACATTTATAGCTGTAGTGCATCCGTTGCATGGCAATCCCTACCCCTCGCGTTGGCATCAATTGATGGGCATCTCCATAGCCCGTTGATTAGCCGCGTCAACGTGAGACTTTCTCCTTTTTTGTCTTCTCCACACAACCCCCATCATTATATTCTATTCCACCCAAAGTGCTATGTCCATGGCTCACGCTCATGTATTGCGTGAAAGTTGAAAAGGTTTGAGATTACTAAAGTATGAAACAATTGCTTGGCTTGTCATCGGGGTTGTGCATGATGAGAGCATTTTTGTGTGACAAAAATGAAGCATAGCCAAACTATATGATTTTTTTAGGGATAAGCTTTCTTTGGCCATGTTATTTTGAGAAGACATAATTGCTTAGTTAGTATGCTTGAAGTATTATTATTTTTATGTCAATATTAAACTTTTGTCTTGAATCTTTCAGATCTGAACATTCATGCCACAATAAAGAAAATTACATTGAAAATTATGTTAGGTAGCATTCCACATCAAAACTTCTGTTTTTATCATTTACCTAGTCGAGGACGAGCAGGAATTAAGCTTGGGGATGCTTTATACGTCTCCAACGTATCTATAATTTTTGATTGTTCCATCCCATTATATTATCTGTTTTGGATGTTTAATGGGCTTTATTATCCACTTTTATATTATTTTTAGGACTAACCTTTTAACCGAGGGCCCAGTGCAAATTGCTCTTTTTTTGCCTCTTTCAGTGTTTCGCAGAAAAGGAATATCAAATGGAATGAAACCTTCACGAGGATCGTTTTTGGAACAAACGCAATCCAGGAGACTTGGAGTGGACGTCAAGGAAGCAACGAGGTGGCCACGAGGCAGGGAGGCGCGCCCAGGGGGGTAGGCGCGACCCCACCCTCGTGGGCCCCTCGTAGCTCCACCGACCTACTTCTTTCGCCTATATATACTCTTATACCCTGAAACCCTAGTCAACATGTGCTCTGATACCATCTTGTAGCAACCCGACCTCAGACGGTCAAGTCTTTATGCTTAAGTGTCATCCCTGGATCGGTATGCTGACACACACAGTACTCGAGGATTTATAACAGAGGTAAATCACATGTATAAAATAACGTAAATACTATTACCTCAATCCAAATAGCAGAAGTAACAAGGTTGTGGATTCCCATCAACACCAACGGCAAAGTTGAGTATTGATATCGTAACCCTAACGTATCACTTACTCGTCGTAAGATAATCCTGCAGCATGAGACGTTGCAGCCACAAAGGGTCAGTACATTGAATGTACTGGCAAATTCACACCATAGAGAAGTGATGAACAATGGCTATCACTACATGCATATATGGCTGGTGGAAAAGCTCTCTGGTTATAAGGTTTTTGCGAAAAGCCAATTTTTCCCTACTGCAAAGGAATATATTTTATTTAACTACAAAGTTTGTTGAAAAATATTGAGAAGGTAAACCCCCTCTCAATCCCAATTAAAAGTAATCATTAACAACCCAACAAATTATTTAAGTAACATGATGAGATCAACAGGTTAATCGAAGAACCAGATACTCAAGATTGTCCATAACCGGGGACACGGCTAACCATGATTAGTTTGTACACTCTGCAGATGTTTGCGCACTTTTCCCCACAAGACTCGATCCCCTCCGTTTGATTTCTCGCACTACATGATGTTTGAGAAACGGATGACCGAGACATAGTCTTTAAGAAGCGTTAGCACCTTACGATGGGTAGACCGTACCACCTACATCCCCTACATCTGCTAGTCTATCACAGTAAGAGTTCACACGACTTAATCAACTATGCTAGAGCCCATAATAGCTTGTGGCTGCACACGGAAGTTTCTAGTATGAATAATCTCTTGATCCCTTTGAGCCTGGGTGGCGGTCCATAGGAGAATCACACAGTACCCCGGGATTTCCAAAAAAATACAGGCAATCACTGGGTACCCCAGGTGCCTCAATCTACCCAGATGTGTATTAAAGTTGCCACCTTAAGTTGAACCATTAATTAGCAATCTCACATCTATCAAGGATATACTCAAACCCAAACCACATCTACGACCATAGCATAGCAATGTAAGCAACGTAAAAGTAACTCCCAAGGTTTGAATGCAGGGCAATAGGTTCCTACCTCATCAACTACTTCCCAATACCCACATGTTATCAATCCTACTCATGCAATGTTTGAGGGTGAAACTAATGCATAAAACTGGGTATGTAAGGGATATGATCAAAGTGTGAACTTTCCTGCAATGTTGATGAAGATGATTCGCACTCAACACTCTTGATAGATCTACTCGTCACACTCCGGTCAATCTATCGTAAGCAAGCAATTGTAACCACACGTAAGCAATCACTCAAAAGATCAGAAAGAACAAAGAAGACGATTCGGAAAACATCAAACCAAGCAAATAACTCTTGCAACATAAAACAAATTTCTAACAGTACCAAAATTATATGAATTTGGCCTTATCAGAAAGTTTAGGTCAAGAGCTTCGATTTGCAAAAAGAATCAACTCAAACGGAGCTACTAAACTCAAGTTACGATCAAACGAAGTTTGAATTCAAATCTGGTCTAATTCAAATTTTAAACTTTCAAAAACATGTTTGAGTTGGATTTACTGGATAGAGGGGATCATAACGAAGACGTGGGCGTTGGTTTCGTTGGATTTGGACAAACGAGCAAAAAGTTGTGACCGTTTGAAGAACAGGGACTAAACTGTAAATAAAATTATCACAGATAGGTCCCTGGCGTAAAATAAACAGAAAAAGGAAAAACTAAATAATGAACGTTCACTGCCGAACCCTAATCTATGAACAGGTTCGCTCCAAAGGCTTACACACAAACGAGCTCGGGGACGAGCGGGGCGCGGCGTGCTGGGCCGGCTAGCTGGTTGGGCCGCGGCCCAGTCGGTCGGAGAAGAGATTTTTTTTTTAAAACATTGTCTCTGACAAACAAAAATAATAAAAACAAAAAAAATAAAAATATTATATAGGCATATAATATATCAAAATTTTCTGAAAAAGATTTTCTACAACGTGAACATTTTTGTAAGATCAAATAAAATACACACAAATATAAATAAAACAAAGAGTGCCATTGGTGCAATAAAATCTAATAAAAATCATTTTAAAAATACCAAAATGAATTCAAATTTATTTATCTCCATTTTTTTATGTAGGGAATCATTTTACCCTAATTTCTGTATATTTTATTTTTGGAGAAGAATAATTTGAATAAACCCAAACAACTCCGAATTGAAAATAATTTCAAAAAGTACTTTGAATTTAATTCTTTTAAACTTCCAACTCATATTTCATATATTTTGAAAAAGTCATATTATCTTCTCTCGTGAAAACCATTGAGTTGCTTAAAGTTTCTGAATTTGAAATATTTCCAAATAAAATTGAAATCTTTTCAAAACCCTTTTCATTTATTTAAAATGGAAGAAGTCATGTTATCTTCTCTCCAGGGTTTTGTGACGAAAAGAATTTGAATTCAAGAAGATCATAAATGCAAAATGAAAGTTTGGGAAAGTCCTTTTATTCCCTCTCATTTAACTTTCAAAAGTTTCGAATTCACTCACTTTCAGTCAATCAATCAAACAATCAATCAATCAAATCTATCTATTTATTATAACATTCCAAAATTTAGAATTTTGGGATGTTACAAACCTACCACCCTTAAAATGAATCTCGTCCTCGAGATTCGGAGAGGCTAGAAAGAAATAGGTTAGGGTTGGGGTCTTCTCAAAATCCATCAATCATCACAGGGGTCTGGGGTGCTACCACCCTTAGAAGCATTGATACAGTTCCATCAAAACTCATATGCTCCATCCTTATCGTTGACAGTGTCGGTCTCCTCAAATTCCCGAAAACAAATTCCTTCTGTGGGCTCTTCCGGTAGTGGCATAACCTTTTCCTCAATTCTTCTGTCCTTTTTCTTGGTAAGGTTGTTCTGTGACTGGGTCTTCTTAGCTGACGGGTCTGGCGCCAATACTAAACAACTATCGATATCTCTTGGGGGTCATCAATTTATGGTTTCTCCTGCAGGAAATGGGTCTGGGTTGATCCTCACCGTATAACCTACGGTTGGAGACAACTGCCTTGTATAAGGGAAAAATTCTTAGACCATTCTAAGGTTTAATCAAGGTTTAATACCGTCGTCGCTCTACTATGGGTAAGTCACTCAGATTTACCAACCCATATAGCAAGGCGAATAATAAGAGTAAGTCGGTATGGTGATCCATCCATCCCGCACCCAAATCATTACTGTGTATATGGTTTAGCGAATCTCGGATTCTAACACTCGGTCATCCTCACAAGCATTGCAGAATTTTCTCTTGTCGACGAACCAAGTTCGGATGAATCATTGATTCTGCAAGCCAAACAAACATCTATCGTTCCTTCACAACTCTCAGGTTTAGCGTAACTCCTATAAGATCGTCTATTGATAAAGTCGTAGCTTCTTCCAGGGTTTTTCCGTCGGCAAGAGTGTGCTTGCTTCTTGGCAGGTCCTGGTGCCTGTGGGTTATGGCCCATCTCATCACTTGCAAACCTTGAACTCATCATCGGGGAAAAACTGATCTTTATTCCAACATCCAGCTTCCTAGCATTCTTAAATCCATCCAATTTTATTGTCCTTCTTCCTTCTGTTGGCACCAAACTAAGACGTGATTACTCGGACTCATCATGGATTTACAATTATCCATATTTCCAACATCATACCTCCTTTATATCCAATAATAATTCATCCCTTCATACACTTGGGATATCCTACATAACGAGATAAAAACTTATACTTATGAAGTCCATACTCCACTTCGTGGAACATCATTATCCTTTCCAGGGTCAAGCGTCCTTACAGGGGAATATTGGCCATCTCTGCATGGCACTTCTTCAACTGGGAAACGTGAAACACATCATGAACTCCTGACAGTCCTTCGGGTGACTCCGACTTGTTGGCCACTTCTCCCATACGCTCCAAAACTCGGTATGGTCCTACAAATCTTGGGGCTAACTTTCCCTTAACTCCAAATCGTTTAACTCCTCGCAGAGGGGACACACGAAGACATGCTCTTTCTCCAATTTCATAGACTACCTCCTTGCGTTTTTGAGTCTCCATAACTCTTCTGCCTGGACTGAGCTGCCTTCAGTCTATCTCGAATCAACTTAACATTCTCTTCTGACTCCTTGATCACATTTGGTCCAAACAACTGACGGTCTCCAACTTCATCCCACATGAACGGTGCCTGGCTCCTTCTCCCATACAAAGCTTCAAAAGGGGCCATCTTCAAACTGGCTTGGTAACTGTGTGTTGTATGAGAACTCCGCGTAAGGTAGATTATCATCCTACTAGATCCATAATCTAGCGCACACGCTCTCAACATGTCCTCCAGAATCTGATTGACTCTCTCGGTCTATCCATCCGTCTGCGGATGAAAGGCTGTACTGAACTTTAGCCTAGTACCCAAAGTCTGGTGCAGCTGATTCCAAAACTTTGAGGTAAATGGTGTTCCTCTATCTGATACGATGGTCCTCGGAACTCCATGCAGACATACGATCCTAGTCATATATATCTTGGCCAACTTCGCACTTGTATAGGTGGTTTTCACTGGGATAAAGTGAGCCACTTTGGTCAAACGAATCAACTAATACCCAGATAGAATCATATCCCGATCGGGTTCAGGGAAATCCGGTAATGAAATCCATGCCAAGCTTATCCCACTTCCATTCGGGTATCGGCACAGGCTGTAGTAATCCGGTTGGCTTCTGATGCTCTGCCTTTACTCTCTGGCATACATCACCTACGACTACATACTCCGCAATATCCTTCTTCATACCAGTCCACCAGAAACGCTCCTTCAAATCCAAATACATCTTGGTGTTTCCAGGACGAATCGAGTATGGTGAGTCATGAGCCTCCTGAAGTATTAACTCCCTGATCTTTGCATTATTGGGCACATATACACGGTCCTCGAACCATAAGGTGTCGTGCTCATCCTTACGAAAACCTTTGGCCTTTCCTTTGCTCATCCTCTCTTTTACCTCAGCAATCTCTTTGTCATCCTTCTAAGCTTCACGGATCTTTCCCAACAATGTAGACTGAACTTCCATTGCTGCAACAAAACCTTTGGGAACAATCTCCAACCGAAGTTCCCTGAGATCCTCGGCTAACTCCTTTGGTAATCCTCCGCTTATGAGGGTATTCTTCCTTGTTTTCTTTATGGTTGTGTCCTATTTCTCCACAAAGCTTGTATGCACAAGGTTTCTTCATATCCTTTCCATAAGGCTTCAATTTCGGGGACACAAGACGAGACCTTTGGAGAGTCAACTTAAATTCTTCCCAAGTGGTTACTCTTTGCCATCCATTGATGGTTTGGTACATCCTCCACCAAGTAGCAGCACCTCTTTGAAAGCACTGAAGAGCATGCTGGCCATATCTTTTCCGGCTATAGGGTTATTCTCCATGTGATCCTCCATGTTCTGAATCCATCGGTCTGACTCCAATTGACTCCTCAGTCCAGAAAATACAAGCTCATCTCCATTCATCCTCTATTGGGTCCATGGGTTTGGGGTGAGATGAGAGAGATAGAGAGGGATGCACACAATACAAACAATAGTTTTTGAAAAGACAGATTTTATTCTGTGGCTATCGGAAAAACATCAAACAAATGACAGCTCACAATCGTCGCATCTAACGTAGGTATATAACCGGGTATGGTCTTCTAAAGGTCAATAAATCTTCAACATCGTCAAACTCTTCAAGTCTTGTTCATGTCTCCGATGGCTTCTTCCGATCATGCTTGTCATTCTCAAGTTCTTTTTCCAGATCATCTCTGTTGACGCGATGTCTCTCGTGACATCCTTTGATATTTTGGAGCCGCGTTCCAAACTTCTGGGTTTTCAACAACCTCGACATGAACCATGATCCTACTGTCCTTTAGTTCCTGACGAATCTTTGATGTCTCATGGTTTCGCTCCTCTAGCATGGCTACTTCCAGCTTCTGGGTCCTGAGTTCTTCACGAAACGCATCTTTATCACATACTGCTTCCTGCAGGTCCATCTTAACTTCTTGATGTAACACTCCAGATCCTGGCAATACACCAGCTAAGGTTAAAACTTCGTCTTGCTGATAGGTGCTCCATCAGCCTTCTTGTCATCCAATCCTTCCAAAGAAATGCATGCTTAACTTAGCACGGTGGCAATAACATAAGCGGGCGTTAAAATCATGGATAGCCGTATTTCTGCTCTTGCCATTTCCATGAGCTATCATTCCATAGTTGATATCTCCTGCCTTAGGGTTTCTTGACAAAAACTTTGAGTTCTAATGCTCCATGCTCCGGTCTTTCTCCAATAGACCTTGATCTCGGGTAGTGACAGCTTCCATAGTCTGCCAAGTTCCATAAGGGGTAGCCTTCCTTGGTCATACAAATTTGGGAATTCTTCAGAGCCTTCAAATTCTCCTAGTCTTCAGAGTCTTCAACCGTTGAGGTTTCCATTATTCTAATGCACGGTAAAATCCTCTTCATTCCAAAGTGGTCTTAGCTGTCCAATATCTTGTACTTCTTGGAGTGGTCTCATCCGTCAAATCCTCGTGTGGTCAAATGGGGAAAAGGGTATAGTCTCACTTAAAAGGAAATTTTTGAATAAGCTCAGAAGAGAAGAGAGGTAAAAGATCATTTAAAAAACTGAAGTTGTAGAGAAAAGTCTTTCCTATGGGCTTTCTAGTCTCTAGGGGTCACGTCCTACAGTCAACATGTGCTCTGATACCATCTTGTAGCGACCCGACCTCAGACGGTCAAGTCTCTGTGCTTAAGTGTCATCCCTGGATCGGTATGCTGACACACACAGTACTCAAGGATTTATAACAGAGGTAAATCACATGTATAAAATAACGTAAATACTATTACCTCAATCCAAATAGCGGAAGTAACAAGGTTGTGGATTCCCATCAACACCAACGGCAAAGTTGACTGTAGAATCATAACCCTAACGTATCACTTACTCGTCGTAAGATAATCCTGCAACATGAGACGTTGCAGCCACAAAGGGTCAGTACATTGAATGTACTGGCAAATTCACACCATAGAGAAATGATGAACAATGGCTATCACTACATGCATATATGGCTGGTGGAAAAGCTCTATGGTTATAAGGTTTTTGCGAAAAGCCAATTTTTCCCTACTGCAAAGGAATATATTTTATTTAACTACAAAGTTTGTTGAAAAATATTGAGAAGGTAAACCCCCTCTCAATCCCAATTAAAAGTAATCATTAACAACCCAACAAATTATTTAAGTAACGTGATGAGATCAACAGGATAATCCAAGAACCAGATACTCAAGATTGTCCATAACCGGGGACACGGCTAACCATGATTAGTTTGTACACTCTGCAGAGGTTTGCGCACTTTTCCCCACAAGACTCGATCTCCTCTGTTTGATTTCTCGCACTACATGATGTTTGAGAAACGGATGACCGAGACGTAGTCTTTCAGAAGCGTTAGCACCTTACGATGGGTAGACCGTACCACCTACATCCCCTACATCTGCTAGTCTAGCACTGTAAGAGTTCACACGACTTAATCAACTATGCTAGAGCCCATAATAGCTTATGGCTGCACACTGAAGTTTCTAGTATGAATAATCTCATGATCCCTTTGAGCCTGGGTGGCGGTCCATAGCAGAATCACACGGTACCCCGGGATTTCCAAAAAAATACAGGCAATCACTGGGTACCCCAGGTGCCTCTATCCACCCAGATGTGTATTAAAGTTGCAGCCTTAAGTTGAACCATTAATTAGCAATCTCACATCTATCAAGGATATACTCAAACCCAAACCACATCTACGACCATAGCATAGCAATGTAAGCAACGTAAAAGTAACTCCCAAGGTTTGAATGCAGGGCAATAGGTTCCTACCTCATCAACTACTTCCCAATACCCACATGTTATCAATCCTACTCATGCAATGTTTGAGGGTGAAACTAATGCATAAAACTGGGTATGTAAGGGATATGATCAAAGTGTGAACTTTCCTGCAATGTTGATGAAGATGATTCGCACTCAACACTCTTGATAGATCTACTCGTCACACTCCGGTCAATCTATCGTAAGCAAGCAATTGTAACCACACGTAAGCAATCACTCAAAAGATCAGAAAGAACAAAGAAGACGATTCGGAAAACATCAAACCAAGCAAATAACTCTTGCAACATAAAAAAAATTTCTAACAGTACCAAAATTATATGAATTTGGCCTTATCAGAAAGTTTAGGTCAAGAGCTTCGATTTGCAAAAAGAATCAACTCAAACGGAGCTACTAAACTCAAGTTACGATCAAACGAAGTTTGAATTAAAATCTGGTCTAATTCAAATTTTAAACTTTCAAAAACATGTTTGAGTTGGATTTACTGGATAGAGGGGATCATAACGAAGACGTGGGCATTGGTTTCGTTGGATTTGGACAAACGAGCAAAAAGTTGTGACCGTTTGAAGAACAGGGACTAAACTGTAAATAAAATCATCACACATGGGTCCCTGGCGAAAAATAAACAGAAAAAGGAAAAACTAAATTATGAACGTTCATTGCCGAACCCTAATCTATGCACACGTTCTCTCCAGAGTCTTACATAACGAACGCTCTCTAAATAATCTAAACCAAAAGAACAGATCTAGGTTTTCTAAAGAAAACCGATCTAGGTTTTTTTTTAACCGAAAGAAAAGCGGTGGCTTTTACCGGCTTGGCGAAATAAACCGGCGGCGGTGGCGGTTTTCCGGTGACTCTCCGGCGAGGCGGGGCAGCGGCGATGGCGAACTCCGGTGTGGCGCGGCTTCGCGACGAGGGGCGAGGGCGGCGAGGTGGCGGCCGTGGCGTGCGAGGTGGAGCACGGGCGGAGCGCAGCGCCGGCGGTGACACAGAGCGGCGGCGGTTAACAACGGCGGCGGCGGCTGCGGGCTCAGGCGTCTCGGCGAGATGCGGCGAGGGGAGAGGAGAGAGGGGTCCAGGGTAGCAGATTTATAGGAGGGAAAGCGTGGCGGAGGGGCAAGGCGGCGGGTGGCCGATTCGTCCATGGCGTCCATGGCGGCGGCGATGCGTGGCGGCTCAGGACTCCGCCCCGAGCTCGGGGACGAGTGGGGCGCGGCGTGTTGGGCCGGCTGGCTGGTTGGGCCGCGGTCCAGTCGGTCGGAGAAGAGATTTTTTTATAAAAAAACATTTTCTCTGACAAACAAAAATAATATAAACAAAATAAATAAAAATATTATATAGGCATATAATATATCAAAATTTTCTGAAAAAGATTTTCTACAACGTGAACAGTTTTGTAAGATCAAATAAAATACACACAAATTTAAATAAAACAAAGAGTGCCACTGGTGTAATAAAATCCAATAAAAATCATTTTAAAAATACCAAAATGAATTCAAATTTATTTATCTCCAATTTTCTGATGGAGGGAATCATTTTACCCTAATTTCTGTATATTTTATTTTTGGAGAAAAATAATTTGAATAAAACCCAAATAACTCCAAATTGAAAATAATTTCAAAAAGGACTTTGAATTTAATTCTTTTAAACTTCCAACTCATATTTCATATATTTTGAAGAAGTCATATTATCTTCTCCCGTGAAAATCATTGAGTTGCTTAAAGTTTCCGAATTTGAAATATTTCCAAATAAAATTCAAATCTTTTCAAAACCCTTTTCATTTATTTAAAATGGAAGAAGTCATGTTATCTTCTCTCCAGGGTTTTGTGACGAAAAGAATTTGAATTCAAGAAGATCATAAATGCAAAATGAAAGTTTGGGAAAGTCCTTTTATTCCCTCTCATTTAACTTTCAAAAGTTTCGAATTCACTCACTTTCAGTTAATCAATCAAACAATCAATCAATCAAATCTATCTATTTATTATAACATTCCAAAATTTAGAATTTTGGGATGTTACATGTATTGTTGCCATCGAGGATAAAAAGATGGGGTTTATATCATGTTGCTTGAGTTTATCCCTGTACATCATGTCATCTTGCCTAATGTGTTACTCTGTTATTATGAACTTAATACTCTAGATGCATGCTGGATAGCGGTCGATGTGTGGAGTAATAGTAGTAGATGCAGAATCGTTTCGGTCTACTTGTCACGGACATGATGCCTATATACATGATCATGCTTAGATATTCTCATAACTATGCGCTTTTGTATGAATTGCTCGACAGTAATTTGTTCACCCACCGTAATATATGCTATCTTGAGAGAAGTCACTAGTGAAACCTATGGCCCCCGGGTCTATTTTACATCATATTATTTTCCAATCAATTTGCTATTTCTGCCGCCGTTTATTTTGCAATCTTTACTTTCCAATCTATATAACAAAATTACCAAAAATATTTATCTTATTATCTTTATCAGATCTCACTTTTGCAAGTGGTTGTGAAGGGATTGACAACCCCTTTATTGCGTTGGTTGCAAGGTTCTTGATTGTTTGTGCAGGTACTAGGGACTTGCGTGTAGTCTCCTACTAGATTGATACCTTGGTTCTCAAAAACTGAGGGAAATACTTACGCTACTTTGCTGCATCACCCTTTCCTCTTCAAGGGAAAACCAACGCATGCTCAAGAGGTAGCAAGAAGAATTTCTGGCACTGTTGCCGGGGAGATCTACGCACAAGTCAAGACATACCAAGTACCCATCACAAACTCTTCTCCCTCGCATTACATTATTTGTCATTTGCCTCTCGTTTTCCTCTCCCACACTTCACCCTTGCCGTTTTATTCGCCCTCTCTTTCCGTCTGTCTCTTTCCGCTTGCTTCTTGTTTGCTTGTGTGTTGGATTGATTATTTGTCATGATGGCTCAAGACAATACTAAATTGTGTGACCTCTCCAATACGAACAACAATGATTTATTAGCACTCCGATTGCTCCTATTACCGATGTTGGATCTTGTGAAATTAATGCTGATTTGTTGAATCTGGTCATGAAAGATCAATTTTCTGGCCTTCCTAGTGAAGATGCCGCTACCCATCTAAACAACTTTGTTGATTTGTGCGATATGCAAAAGAAGAAAGATGTGGACAATGATATTGTTAAATTGAAGCTATTTTTGTTTTCGCTTAGAGATCGTGCTAAAACTTGGTTCTCTTCTTTCCCTAAAAATAGTATTGATTCATGGAATAAGTGCAAAGATGCTTTTATCTCTAAGTATTTTCCTACCGCTAAGATTATCTCTCTTAGAAACGATATTATGAATTTTAAACAACTTGATCATGAGCATGTTGCACAATCTTGGGAGGGGATGAAATTAATGATACCTAATTGCCCTGCACATGGTTTGAATTTATGGATGATTATACAAATTTTTTATGCCGGATTGAATTTTGCTTCCAGAAATCTTTTAGATTCGGCCGTGGGAGGCACTTTTATGGAAATCACTTTAGAAGAAGCTACTAAACTCCTAGATAATATTATGGTTAATTATTCTCAATGGCACACCGAAAGATCTACTAGTAAAAAGGTTCATGCGATAGAAGAGATTAATGTTTTCAGTGGAAAGATGGATGAACTTATGAAATTTCTTGCTAATAAGAGTGTTTCTTCTGATCCTAATGATATGAATTTGTCTACTTTTATTGAGAATAATAATGAATCTATGGATGTGAATTTTGTTGGTAGGAACAATTTTGGTAACAATGCACATAGAGGAAACTTTAATTCTAGGCCGTTCCCTAGTAATTCCTCTAATAATTATGGTAATTCCTACAACAACTCTTATGGAAATTTTAATAATATGCCCTCTAATTTTGAGACTAGTGTTAAGGAATTTATGATTTCGCAAAAGAATTTCAATGGTTTGCTTGAAGAAAAATTGCCTAAGATTGATGAGTTGGCTAGGAACGTGGATAGAATTTCCCTTGATGTTGATTCTTTGAAACTTATATCTATCCCACCTAAGCTTGATATCAATGAGTCTCTCAAAGCCATGATAATTTCCATTGATGAGTGCAAAGAAAGAACCGCTAGATGCGTGCAAAAAAAGATTGCTTTGTAAAAGTGTGTTCTTCTAGTTTCCATGATAATAATGATGAAGATCTAAAAGTGATTGATGTCTCTCCTATTAAATCTTTGTTTTCCAATATGAGTCTTGATAAAGACGGGACTGGAGATGAGTCAACTTTAGTTAAAAGGCGTCCCAATGATTCGGAGTTTTTAGATCTTGATACAAAAATTGGTAAAAGTGGGATTGAAGAGGTCAAAACTTTCCATAGCAATGAATCAACTGTTTTGGATTTCAAGGAATTTAATTATGATAATTGTTCTTTGATAGATTGTATTTCCTTGTTGCAATCCGTGTTAAATTCTCCTCATGCTTATGATCAAAATAAAGCTTTTACTAAACATATCGTTGATGCTTTAATGCAATCCTATGAAGAAAAGCTCGAATTAGAAGTTTCTATCCCTAGGAAACTTTATGATGAGTGGGAACCTACTATTAAAATTAAAATTAAAGATCATGAATTCTATGCTTTGTGTGATTTGGGTGCTAGTGTTTCCACGATTCCAAAGACTTTGTGTGATGTGTTAGGTTTCGGTGAATTTGATGATTGTTCTTTAAATTTGCATCTTGCGGATTCCACCATTAAGAAACCTATGGGAAGGATTAATGATGTTCTTAGTGTTGCAAATAGGGATTATGTGCCAATAGATTTCATTGTTCTTGATATAGACTGCAATCCTACATGTCCTATTATTCTTGGTAGACCTTTCCTTAGAACGATTGGAGCAATTATTGATATGAAAGAAGGAAATATTAGATTCTAATTTCCATTAAGGAAAGGCATGGAACACTTTCCTAGGAAGAAAATTAAATTACCTTACGAATCTATTATGAGAGCCACTTATGGATTGCATACCAAGGATGGCAGTACCTAGATATATTCTTGTTTTTATGCCTAGCTAGGGGCGTTAAACGATAGCGCTTGTTGGGAGGCAACCCAACTTTATTTTTTGTTTCTTGCTTTTTGTTCCTTTTTAGTAATAAATAATTCATCTAGCCTCTGTTTGGATGTCTTTTTATGTTTTAATTAGTGTTTGTGCCAAGTAGAACCAATAGGATCTTCTTGGGTGATAGTTGTTTGATCTTGCTGAAAAAGACTGAAACTTTGCGCTCACGAAAATAATTGTTAGAATTCACCAGAACATGATAAATTGCTAATTCTTTTGCAGTAGATCTATATACAAATTATCCAGGTTGTAATAGCTTTTCAGAATTTTTGGAGTTCCAGAAGTATTCGAACAAATCAGATTGCTACAGACTGTTCTGTTTTTGACAGATTCTGTTTTTCGTGTGTTGTTTGCTTATTTTGATGAATCTATGGCTAGTATCAGGGGGTATGAACCATACAGAAGTTGGAATACAGTAGGTTTAACACCAATATAAATAAAGAATGAGTTCATTACAGTAGGGTGTGGTTTGTTTTCTTATACTAACGGAGCTTATGAGATTTTCTGTTGAGTTTTGTGTTGTGAAGTTTTCAAGTTTTTGGGTAAAGATTTGATGGATTTTGGAATAAGGAGTGGCAAGAGCCTAAGCTTGGGGATTCCCAAGGCACCCCAAGGTAAAATTCAAGGACAACCAAAATCCTAAGCTTGGGGATGCCCCGGAAGGCATCCGCTCTTTCGTCTTCGTCTATCGGTAACTTTACCTGAGGCTATATTTTTATTCACCACATGATATGTGTTTTGCTTGGAGCGTCTTGTATGATTTGAGTCTTTGCTTGTCAGTTTACCACAATCATCCTTGATGTACACACCTTTTGGAGAGACACACATGAATCGGAATTTATTAAAATACTCTATGTGCTTCACTTGTATCTTTTGAGCTAGATAATTTTTGCTCTAGTGCTTCACTTATATCTTTTAGAGCACGGTGGTGGTTTTATTTTATAGAAATTATTGATCTCTCATGCTTCACTTATATTATTTTGAGAGTCCTTTAGAACAGCATGGTTATTTTCTTTGGCTATAAAATTAGTCCTAATATGATAGGCATCCAAGATGGGTATAAAAAAAACTTTCATATAGAGTGCATGGAATACTATGAGAAGTTTGATACTTGATGATTGTTTTGAGATATGAAGATGGTAATATTAGAGTCGGGCTAGTTGAGTAATTTTGAATTGGAGAAATACTTGTGTTGAAGTTTGGAAGTCCCGTAGCATGCACGTATGGTAACCGTTGTGTAACAAATTTGAAACATGAGGTGTTCTTTGATTGTCATCCTTATGAGTGGCGGTCGGGGCGAGCGATGGTCTTTTCCTACCAATCTATCCCCCTAGGAGCATGCGCGTAGTGCTTGGTTTTTGATGACTTGTAGATTTTTGCAATAAGTATGTGAGTTCTTTATGACTAATGTTGAGTCCATGGATTATACGCACTCTCACGTTTCCATCACTGCTAGCCTCTTCGGTACCGTGCATTGCCCTTTCTCACCTTGAGAGTTGGTGCAAACTTCGCCGGTGCATCCAACCCCCGTGATATGATACGCTCTATCACACATAAACCTCCTTATATCTTCCTCAAAACAGCCACCATACCTACCTATTATGGCATTTCCATAGTCATTCCGAGATATATTGCCATGCAACTTTCCACCGTTCCATTTATTATGACACGCTTCATCATTGTCATATTGCCTTGCATGATCATGTAGTTGACATCATATTTGTGGCAAAGCCACCATGCATAATTTTATACATGTCACTCTTGATTCATTGCCCATCCCGGTACACCACCGGAGGCATTCATATAGAGTCATACTTTGTTCTAGTATCGAGTTGTAATCTTTGAGTTGTAAATAAATAGAAGTGTCATGACCATCATTAATAGAGCATTGTCCCAAGAAAAAAAGAGAAAGTCCAAATAAAAAAGGACAAATAAAAAAAGAGAAAGGCCCAAAAAAATATAAATAAATAAAAGAAGGGACAATGCTACTATCCTTTTTTTCCACACTTGTGCATCAAAGTAGCACCATGATCTTTATGATAGAGAGTCTCTTATTTTGTCACTTTCATATACTACTGGGAATTTTTCATTATAGAACTTGGCTTGTATATTCCAAAAATGGGCTTCCTCAAATGCCCTAGGTCTTCGTGAGCAAGCAAGTTGGATGCACACCCACTTAGTTTCTTTTGTTGAGCTTTCATACATTTATAGCTCTAGTGCATCCGTTGCATGGCAATCCCTACCCCTCGCGTTGACATCAATTGATGGGCATCTCCATAGCCCGTTGATTAGCCGCGTCAATGTGAGACTTTCTCCTTTTTTGTCTTCTCCACACAACCCCCATCATTATATTCTATTCCACCCAAAGTGCTATGTCCATGGCTCACGCTCATGTATTGCGTGAAAGTTGAAAAGGTTTGAGATTACTAAAGTATGAAACAATTGCTTGGCTTGTCATCGGGGTTGTGCATGATGAGAGCATTTTTGTGTGACAAAAATGAAGCATAGCCAAACCATATGATTTTGTAGGGATAAGCTTTCTTTGGCCATGTTATTTTGAGAAGACATAATTGCTTAGTTAGTATGCTTGAAGTATTATTATATTTATGTCAATATTAAACTTTTGTCTTGAATCTTTCGGATCTGAACATTCATGCCACAATAAAGAAAATTACATTGAAAATTATGTTAGGTAGCATTCCACATCAAAAATTCTGTTTTTATCATTTACCTACTCGAGGACGAGCAAGAATTAAGCTTGGGGATGCTTGTTGCGTCTCCAACATATCTATAATTTTTTATTGTTCCATGCTATTATATTATTTGTTTTGGATGTTTAATGGGCTTTATTGTGCACTTTTATATTATTTTTGGGACTAACCTATTAACCGAGGGCCCAGTGCAAATTGCTCTTTTTTTTGCCTATTTCAGTGTTTCGCAGAAAAGGAATATCAAACGGAATGAAACCTTCACGAGGATCGTTTTTGGAACAAACGCAATCCAGGAGACTCGGAGTGGACGTCAAGGAAGCAACGAGGCGGCCACGAGGCAGGGAGGCGCGCCCAGGGGGTAGGCGCGCCCCCCACCCTCGTGGGCCCCTCGTAGCTCCACCGACCTACTTCTTTCGCCTATATATACTCTTATACCCTGAAACCCTCAGGGGGAGCCACGAAACACCTTTTCCACCGCCGCAACCTTCTGTACCCGTGAGATCCCATCTTGGGGCCTTTTCCGACGCTCCGCTGGAGGGGGATTCGATCACGGAGGGCTTCTAGATCAACACCATAGCCTCTCCGATGATGTGTGAGTAGTTTACCATAGACCTTCGGGTCCATAGTTATTAGCTAGATGGCTTCTTCTCTCTTTTTGAATCTCAATACAAAGTTCTCCTCGATCTTCTTGGAGATCTATTCGATGTAATTCTTTTTGCGGTGTGTTTGTCGAGATCCGATAAATTGTGGGTTTATGATCCAGATTATCTATGAACAATATTTGATTCTTCTCTGAATTCTTATATGCATGATTTAAATATCTTTGCAAGTCTCTTCGAATTATCAGTTTGGTTTGGCCTACTAGATTGATCTTTCTTGCAATGGGAGAAGTGCTTAGCTTTGGGTTCAATCTTGCGGTGTCCTTTCCCTGCGACAGCAGGGGCAGCAAGGCACGTATTGTATTGTTGCCATCGAGGATAAAAATATGGGGTTTATATCATATTGCTTGACTTTATCCCTCTACATCTTGTCTAATGCGTTACTCTGTTCTTATGAACTTAATACTCTAGATGCATGCTGGATAGCGGTCGATGTGTGGAGCAATAGTAGTAGATGCAGAATTGTTTCGGTCTACTTGTCACGGACATGATGCCTATATACATGATCATGCTTAGATATTCTCATAACTATGCGCTTTTCTATCAATTGCTCGACAGTAATTTGTTCACCCACCGTAATATATGCTATCTTGAGAGAAGCCACTAGTGAAACCTATGGCCCCGGGTCTATTTTACATCATATTATTTTCCTATCAATTTGCTATTTCTGACGCCGTTTATTTTGCAATCTTTACTTTCCAATCTATATAACAAAAATACCACAAATATTTATCTTATAATCTTTATCAGATCTCACTTTTGCAAGTGGCCATGAAGGGATTGACAATCCCTTTATCGTGTTGGTTGCAAGGTTCTACATTGTTTGTGCAGGTACTAGGGACTTGCGTGTAGTCTCCTACTGGATTGATACCTTGGTTCTCAAAAGCTGAGGGAAATACTTACGCTACTTTGCTGCATCACCCTTTCCTCTTCAAGGGAAAACCAACGCAAGCTCAAGAGGTAGCAGAGTAGTGGTTGTGCATCCAAAATCCTTGAACCAAGTTTCTTCAATGAGTGTTTATCATATCTACCTATGTGCGGTATTTACCTGCCGTTCCAAGTAAATTTGCATGTGCCAAACTCTAAACCTTCAAATAAGAATCTGTTTTGTATGCCCGGATCGCTCTTGTAGCGACTAGGGGCTGTCAGTATCTTCCATGATAGGTGGGTTATTCTCACGATGAGTGTTTATTCACTTGTCATTCACGAGAGAGTGGCTGGTATTTGGGATGCCCAGTCCTATGATCAAAAGATCAAAAACAAAATCACAAATAATTTAAAAAACTCCCCCAGAACTGTTATTTGTATGGATGGTACCCGTTGTTTCAGACCAGCAGTGGAGTGTGATTGTTGGTGGAGGGGGGGGGGTAAAAATGTTACCTTTCTGTTTGGGAACTGCCTATAATGTGTCTAGTATGAAAGATATTGGAAACTCTCAATCGTTATGTTGACAATGAAAGCGTACCTCTCAAAATTATTTTCACCTCTATTTCAAAAGCTTCGAGCTCTGGCACCTCTGCAAATCCCTGCTTCCCTTTGCGAAGGGCCTATCTTTTAATTTTATGCAAGAGTCAGTAGTATTCCTTCTCATTCCAACCTACTCTTTAGTTGGCAAGCATCATGTGATGGGGAAAGATCTAAGCATATATGGCCATTCAAATATATTTGATCATGAATTATTATTGCTGACAATTATCTATATGATAAATAAGTTGGTAGGCAAAACTTTAAGTCCCTATCTTTCTCTGTGTTCGATGGATGCTATTTGTTATAAAAATATGCTTTGAGTGGTAGCAATCATGGAAGACTATATGATAGTTGAGTATGTGGAATTTGCTAAATCAAGCTCTTACATAGACCCTTCCTGAAAATAAGATGAATTGCAATTGTTTGATGACTGAGAACATAGTTTGTTAGTTTTCAAGAAAGTTTACGGTCTATGCTTTAACATGTTAATAGCTTGTTACTTGATCATGAGAAGTTTTATGAGATGAGCTACTGTTATGATATATAATGAATCTAGAAAAAGTGATTGAAATTATCATTGATCAAACTTGTGCACTTGCTAGCATTCCACATCAAAAATTCTGTTTTTATCATTTACCTACTCGAGGACGAGCAGGAATTAAGCTTGGGGATGCTTGATACGTCTCCAACGTATCTATAATTTTTTATTGTTCCATGCTATTATATTATCCATCTTGGAAGGTTTATATGCATTTATATGCTATTTTATATTGTTTTTGGGACTAACTTATTAACCTAGAGCCCAGTGCCAGTTTCTGTTTTTCCTTGTTTTTGAGTTTTATAGAAAAGGAATACCAAACAGAGTCCAAACGAGCTGAAACTTAACGGTGATTTTTTATGGGCCAGAAGAAGCCTCCAAAGCAAAAGAGTTGGGCTAGAGGAGCCACAGGGCATCCACAAGGGTGGAGGGCGTGCCCCCTACCTTGTCGTCGCCTCGTGGACCCCCTGACTTGTTCCCGACGCCAAAAATTCCTATAAATATAGAAACCCCCAGAAATAAATGTAGATCGGGAGTTCCGCTGCCGCAAGCCTCTGTAGCCACGAAAAACCAATCGGGAGCCCGTTCCGGCACCCTGCCGGAGGGGGAATCCATCACCGGTGGCCATCTTCATCATCCCGGCTCTCTCCATGACGAGGAGGGAGTAGTTCACCTTCGGGGTTGAGGGTATGTACTAGTAGCTATGTGTTTGATCTCTCTCTCTCTCGTGTTCTTGATTTGGCACGATCTTGATGTCCGGCAAGCTTTGTTATTATAGTTGGATCTTATGGTGTTCTCCCCCTCTATCTTCTTGTGATGAATTGAGTCTTGCTCTTTGAGGTTTTGTTATGTTGGATTGAGTATTGGATTTGAGAACACTTGATGTATGTCTTGCGATGTGATATTTGTGGTGACAATGGGATGTTCTATTGATTCACTTGATGTATGTTTTGGCACTCAACTCGCGGTCCTGAGGTGACATTGGGGTAATCTATGCATAGGGGTTGATGCACGTTTTCGTCCTACATTCTCCGATAGAAACTTTGGAGTGATTCTTTGTTTCACATCGAGGGATTGTTATATGACTCAATTATGTTATCATTGTTGAGAGAACTTGCACTAGTGAAAGTATGAACCCTAGGCCTTATTTCCAAGCATTGCAATACCGTTCTTGCTCACTTTTATTATTAGTTACTTTCTGTTTTTATATTTTCAGATTACAAAAACCTATATCTACTATCCATATTACACTTGTATCACCATCTCTTCGCTGAACTAGTGCACCTGTACAATTTACCATTGTATTGGGTGTGTTGGGGACACAAGAGACTCTTTGTTATTTGGTTACAGGGTTGTTTGAGAGAGACCATCTTCATCCTATGCCTCCCATGGATTGATAAACCTTAGGTCATCCACTTGAGGGAAATTTGCCACTGTCCTACAAAACTCTGCACTTGGAGGCCCAACAACGTCTACCAGGATAAAGTTGCACAGTAGACATCAACGGGCAGCCATCACAAGGGGTTGTCCTAGAGCCGTGCGCGCATTACACATGGAGGAGGGCACAATTTGGGCATTCCGCTTCACCTTCTCCAGCAACCAGAATGTCTTTCGCCTCTCTCTTTACAGTCTTTAGTACAACTGTGGTTCATCATTCTTTACTTGGTGCTTCTGTAGTTCTTCATTATATGTACATGTGCATCAAATTATGCATTCGTGGTTGAACCTATATTTGTAATAACCATCGTTGGATATGAAATATGTGATTCCCTACTTTCAAATTCAAAACATGTGATTTTTAAATTAGGGATTACACTGCACACACAATTTGTGAAAGCGAAACGTCTACGATAGACGTGGAGACCAGACACGTTTCTAGAATCCACAACATGTGAAAGCAAAACGTCTGCAATAGACGTGGAGACCAGACATGTTTCTATAATCCACTATGTGTGCGATCAATCTCCACTGCACACACGATTAGTCAAGAAAAAACATGTGTGATTAACAACAGCATCGCACACAGTTCTTTCTTATTAAATGTTTGCGATAGTCACCTTATCACACATGCTTTGAAATTATGGACTGTTTGTGATGTTGTGCACATCGCAAACGTTTGGTCATAGAAGAATGCGTGCGATATGTACTTCTTGGATTAACTGTGTGGGATGTACATACTAACGGAAACGTATTCCTTGGATTGACTGTGTGGAATGTAGATACGAACGGAAACATTTAGTGGAGACTGACTGAGTGGGATGTACTTATGACCGGAAACGATTTCGGCTGTATAATTCTATTTTTTAGCACTGCTGTACGTATAACCGTATTTGAGCGCTCGCCGGTCGCACACGACCTCATTTTGCCGGGCGTGTGTGCCAGGAGGGCATATCCCCGATGGTTTCTGGGTCATGTGGGAAGGACCCCCCCTATCGCAGTCACTCACTTGGCGACGGTTCCGAACGCTGTCGCAGAAAGGGGTTAAAAACCATTTGTATAGCACCTCGCTGTACTAGTGGGCCATCAAGAACCCGGACAGCCCAGTGACCTGCAGGCCCTCCTACAAAAAGAAGGGGAGAGCATGCGTAAGTATCTTCAAAGATTCAGTCGAGTACACCGCACCATTCCCAAGATACATCCGACAACTGTGATTGTCGCATTCCACACGAATGTGCGTAATCAGAGGATGCGTGCCAAGATGAATGTTCGGCTACCGAAGACCGTCAATGAACTTTATACATTGGCTGACAAGTGTGCTCGTGCTGAGGAGGGGAGAAGACTTCCAGCGGAGGAGGTTGGTGTCCAAGTCGATTCAGAGGATGACGATGACGCCACCGCCCCAAGAGGAACATAAGGCGTAACAAGAAGCGCAAAGGGAAGGCAGTGATTGCCGTTGAGAGCTCTGGTGATCTTAGCGCCGGCAAGAAGGCGAAGATCGAGGTACCCGGCAAGGAAGCTGCTACATGCGCTGATTGCCGGGCAGCTGCGGCAGCTGATAAAATTGGCAAATCCTACGGGCCATACTGCAAGATTAATTGCACCAAAGGCCATGATATCCAAGAATGCAGACGAGTCGAGTAGCTTGTTGAGAAACAGAAGGCTGAATATGAAAAGCGATAAGGAGAGAGGCCGAGATGGTGCTGGCAGGAAAGGCCATGGCAGTCGTGGAGGGCCTCGCGGCAAGACCAATCAGCAGAAAGAGAAGCCAGCCAGGGGCCATGAGAAAAAGGAAGGTGAAGATGACAGTGAAGAAGAAGATGATGATGAGTCTGGTGAACAGGAATTTTAGAAGGCTACCGAGGCGATGTGCATTGATGGGGGCGCATATTTTCACTCCTCTCACCGCCAACTTAAACAGTGGGTGTGTGAGGCAATGTGCAAACGCCCGGTGTCGGTGTCAAAACCGGCAGATCTCGGGTAGGGGGTCCCGAACTGTGCGTCCAAGGTCGATGGTAACAGGAGACGGGGGAACAATGTTTACCCAGGTTCGGGCCCTCTCTATGGAGGTAATACCCTACTTCCTACTTGATTGATCTTGATGAATATGAGTATTACAAGGGTTGATTTACCACGAGATCGTAATGGCTAAAACCCTAGAAGTATAGCCTGTATGACTGTGTCTATTTCCGGACTAAGCCCTCCGGTTTATATAGACACCGGAGGGGACTAGGGTTGTACAAAGTCGGTTACAGAGAAAGGAATCTTCATATTTGGTCGCCAAGCTTGCCTTCCACGCTAAGGAGAGCCCTATCCGAACACGAGAGAGAGTCTTCGGTCTTGTATCTTCACAGCCCATTAGTCCGGCCCATGTCCAACAGGCCGGACGCCTGAGGACCCCTTAGTCCAGGACTCCCTCAGTAGCCCCTGAACCAGGCTTCAATGACGAGGTGTCCGGCGCGCAGATTGTCTTCGGCATTGCAAGGCGGGTTCCCCTTTCCGAATACTCCAATATAGTCTTGGGACGAACGTGTCCGGATCTGCAACACAAGTACCACAACCGTAGAGAGTATAATATTTCACGAGTCCCACCCACTGACAACATTTTGCAAGATGACATCACGTCTGCTCGGTCATTATTTCGAACCGTTTTTGTCTGCCGTTCCGCGTTTCGAGATGCAGTTTCCATTGGCACGTCTTGTCAAAGCAGAGATCGTGTCCCCTTATTGCGGGATTCTCATCAATACAGGCGTGGGTAATCCAACCATGCCATTTGCACAACCCTTGGGAATAGGCGAGTTTTAAGGCGAGTGGGGAGGCGTTCGATATTCACTGCCTTTATAAGGGGATAAGGATCCCCCTTCTTCACCCACGCCTTCTTTCTTCCTCTACCCTTCCATTCTCGAGCTCTAGCGCCCAAGTTCTCGTCTCTTCCACCCCGAGCAAGCTCTCAACCATGTCCGGCTCTAGAGGGCAAGACAAGTGGATGGCCTCCTCTGTCAAGGAGAAGGACATCGCCGAGCTTCGGGAGGCCGGGTATCTGGCGAAGGAGATCGCTCACCAGCTTCCGGCCAAGGGACAAGTCGTCCCTACACCGAAACCCAACGATAGGGTGGTGTTCCTCCCTCATTTCGTCTGCGGGCTAGGGTTTCCATTCCACCCTTTCATCTGCGGACTTATATTCTGTTATCGGCTGGATTTCCATGACCTAGCCCCGAACTCTTTCCTCAATATCTCGGCATTCATTGTCGTGTGTGAGGCTTTCCTCCGCATCCGGCCCCACTTCGGACTGTGGCTCAAGATCTTAAACGTGAAGCCGAAGGTGGTGGACGACCAACACGCCCGAGTGCGAAGGAGCCATGGTGAGCAAGATGCCCAACATCACATGGCCAAAAGGCACGTTTGTGGACTGTCAAGGAGTGGCAGAAGTTGTTGTTCTATATCACAGAACCCCGCGACGCCACCTGGGCCGCGGCTTCCGAATTCAAGTCCGGAGCTCCAATGCGGCTGACCTCCTGGATGGAGAAGGGCCCAAATTGGTCTTCGTCGGATGAGCTGATGGCGCTGCAAACGCGCATCCAAAGCATGGTGGACAGAAACATCAAGCTCGTCGACGTGATCCAGGTTATGCTAGTTCGCCAGATCCTCCCCTGCCAAAGCCGAACCTCCCCTTTATGGGAATTCGACCCGGAGAAGCACCAGACCTTGGTGAGGCTCTTCGGAACCACTCACGAAGATGCCTGGAAGCTGCTCTTCAAGGGCGACGAGAAGCCGCCGGCCATAGACTCGGACCGTGGCCACGATCTTGCCCACCCTGCCAATGCAGTAAGTCCTTCACCTCTCAAGGCGTACCCTTTGCTTGCTTGTCCAAGGAGGGTAACTAAACTTTGCTAATTTATCCTTTCAGGAATGGACGGAGAAAGCGAAGCGGATTCAATGTTCGGCTCCGCTGCCCGAAGAACCAGTCATCCCGCTCCTGGCGAAGATGCTGGTCCCGACGCCCTATCAGCCGCCGGAGAAGAAGGCCAAGGGGGGCCGGGGTGGCCCCCACCGCAAGGGCGCTTCGGACGTGATGTCTGAAGACAAGACTCACTCCTCTGCCGCCGAAGATGACAATGAGGAGGAGGAGGAAAGCAACCCTCCCCCTGATGGGGGAGGAAGAAGAGGGCGGCCTCCACAAATCTAGAGGCGAAGGCGCCCAAGAAGGGGAAAGGCTCCCTTGCGGATAACACCGCGTGGGACGTCGATAGCAGTCCGGAGCGACGCCCCCGGAACAAGCCCCTGGCCGCATCGTAAGTACTGACAAACTCGTATTCGTCCGTGTATCCGGCCTCTCCTCTTCATTGTATTAACATGGTTAATTGTGCTATTGCAGTCCGGCCCACGACAGCTCCCAGCGATCCTCATCAAGAGGTTCATTGGATTCCAAGGCGATGGCCAGTGAGTCACCGCCGGCCGCTTACTCTCCCACGGCCAAGGGCGACGCCGAAGTGCTGTCGCGAAGGACTTTCCAAGGCCAGGGAGAGTCTCAGGAGGTCGTCAGGGTTGTGCCAGAGGGCGAAACCTCGGCCGCCGGACACATGGGGGAGCAGTCCCTCATGGAGACTGGCGATGGGTGTAACACCCACGATGCAGCTATATCTCCCACGTGTCGAGGCACGACTTAGAGGCATAGCCGCATGGTGGTTTTGTCGCAAGAAGGGTCATCTTCACACAATCCCATGTAATGAACAAGAATGGGATAAAGAGTTGGCTTACAATCGCCACTTCACACAATACTTAAATAAATTATACATCATTCAAAGTACACACATAGACCGACTACGGTCAAAAACCAAATGAAAAAGGAAGAAAACCCCAATTGCTAGATCCCCGATCGTCCCAACTGGGCTCCACTACTGATCATTAGGAAACAAAACATAGTAACGACCAAGGTCCTCATCGAACTCCCACTTGAGTTTGGTAGCATCACCTGGACTGGTATCATCGGCACCTGCAACTGTTTTGGTAGTATCTGTGAGTCACGAGGACTCAGCAATCTCAAAACCCGCAAGATCAAGACTATTTAAGCTTATGGGTAGGATGGGGTAATGAGGTGGAGTTGCAGCAAGCACTAAGCAAATATGGTGTCTAACATACGCAAATAAGAGCGAGAAGAGAAGCAATGCAATGGTCGTGAAGCTAGAAGTGATCAAGAAGTGATCCTGAAACTACTTACGTTCATACATAACCCAAACCGTGTTCACTTCCCGGACTCCACCGAAAAGAGACCATCATGGCTACGCACGCGGTTGATGCATTTTAATTAAGTCATGTGTCAAGTTCTCTACAACTGGACATTAACAAATTCCATTCTGGCACATAACCGCGAGCACGGCTTTCGAAAGTTTATACCCTGCAGGGGTGTCCCAGCTTAGCCCATCACAAGCTCTCGATCAACGAAGGATATTACTTCTCCCGAAAAGACCCGATCAGTCTCGGAATCCCGGTTACAAGACATTTCGACAATGGTAAAACAAGACCAGCAAGACTGCCCGATGTGCCGACAAATCCCGATAGGAGTCACACGTATCTCGTTCTCAGGGCACACCAGATGGGCAAGACGTCGGGTTGGCATAGACCCTGATTGCCCAGGGGGCACCGGACATTGCCCAGGTTGGACCAACACTCAATGGAGCACTGGCCCGGGGGGGTAATAAAGATGACCCTCGGGCTCCGGAAACCCAAGGGAAAAAGGCTTAGGTGAGGCAAATGTAAAACCAAGGTTGGGTCTTGCTGGAGGAGTTTTATTCAAAGCGAATTGTCAAGGGGGTCCCATAACCCCAACCGCGTAAGGAACGCAAAATGAAGGAACATAACACCGGTATGAAGGAAACTAGGGCGGCAAGAGTGGAACAAAACACCAGGCATAAGACCGAGCCTTCCACCCTTTACCAAGTATATAGATGCATTAATTAAAACAAGATATATTATGATATCCCAACATATCCATGTTCCAACATGGAACCAACTTCAACTTCACCTGCAACTAGCAACGCTATAAGAGGGGCTGAGCAAAAGCGGTAATTTAGCCAAACAACGGTTTGCTAGGAAGGATGGTTAGAGGCTTGACATGGCAATATGGGAGGCATGATAAACAAGTGGTAGGTGGCGCAACATAGCGATAGAGCGAACAACTAGCAAAGCAAAGATAGAAGTGATATTGAGGGTAGTGGTCATCTTGCCTGAAATCCTGCTAGGAAGAAGATCGAATCCAAGGAGAAGACAATCAGACGTAGTCGAAAGAATCCTCACAACTCCGGAATGAAACCGAAGCTAACGAGAGAAGTAAACCAGAAAGAAACAAACAACATGGTAAACAACCATCACATAAACATGGCATGATGCGCAACCAAGTATGATGCATGTCCAGTTTAATGAGTCATGGCATGGCAAAGTGCAACAAACAATACTACAAATTAAGTGGAGCTCAATATGCAACGAGTTGCATATTGACGAAACACCACATTTATTTATTTAGTTCGCTCCCGTTTATATACCCAACAATATTAAATGTTGTTAACATGGCAAGAGGTGAAGCATAAGTAAACTAACTATTTAAGCAAGTTTAAATGAGGCCGGAAATAACAAACAACAATTCCGGAAAATCCCCGTATGCATATTAAGAATTTGGTACTGTTCTGCCCTAAACCATATTTTAATGTTGTTAAACGATAAAATAAAGTGCACCATGTTAAACTAGACATTTTTCCACCCACATATAAAGTTTATTTAAAATGGAGCTACGGTTATTTAGTTATGAAATAAATCATTTTAACATGGCATTTGAGCAAATTTAATCAAACAGCATTTTAAACATTTTTTACATGTTTGAAAGCAGGATATTATGAGACTAGATTTAATTCTAATCATTTTACATATATAAATTATTAATGCATGAACATGAGGGTTTTTCTGCAAAACTGGTAAATCCTGGATAAATGCTAAATTCGTAGAAGGGGGAAAACGTGCACTGGGCTGAAATTGGCTGGCCCAACATGCACAGGAGAGGGGTTGGGCGCTGCTCACCATGGGCCAAGCCCAGGTCGGTGGAGATGCGGGCAGGGAAGCAGCTTGGGGCAGGCAGATCCAGCTGGGCCGAGGCGAGGGCCGGTCCAGGCGTGTGCGGTCGTGGAACATGGCGCGGTCAACGCACTCGTTGACTCCTCCAGGAGATCGAGCGAGGAAGGGAAAGCAGGGCGCGTTCCTCTGCCCGACAGAAAGCGGAGCAGCGGCGGCGTAGAACTTGCGGGTCAGCGAGGCAGGGTCAATCAACGCGAGCGAGGCGCTCGATCTGGAGCAGGGGAAGCAGAGGCCGGTGACACCGTGGACTTGCGGCGGTGCGGAGCTCCAGCGAGGTCGTGGGGGGTGCGGGACTTGGACGCGGGACTCCGGTGATGCGAGAAAGGCGAGGGAGGCCGGAGCTTGCCAAATACGACAGCGGGGGCGATGAACGGGCGGCGACCAAGACGGTTCCCTGCGAGAGAGAGATGTGTGAGATCGAGAGGAACAGGGGAGCACTGGAAAGGGGAAGAAGAAGGGGGCAGCGGCGCTCATCTCAGATGAAGCTCGCCAGTGGCTCGTCGGACAGACGAGGGTGGCGGGGTTTGGCGCTGGTGTCGGAGACGAGCGGGACGAGGGCCTCGGGCCAGGAGGAGCATGACACAGGGGCTCGGGTGCTCGGCGGCGAGGAAGCGGGACGACGAAGGCGCAGCAGCGACGGAACTTGCGGAGGCGGCAAAGACGAGCGGATCCGGGCGCGTGGCGGCATTCTCCGGCAAGCTGAAGGAGGCGACGCACATCTTCTGTTCAAAAGACAGAGAGCTTCAGATTGAGAGAGAGAAACAACGGGAGGAGGAGAACGAAGGGAGAGAGAGGGTCGAGGCCGGTCCTGGTTGACGGGGAAGACAGGGCGCGGTCCAGGTGGCTGGGTGCGCCAGCGGCGACGGCACCATGGAGTGGGAGCAAATGGGAGGAGCTCGGGCAGGTAGTTGAATGGGGAATCGGCAGTGGATCGATGGATTGGATCGACCAGGTGGAGAGGTGGTTGGCTCGGGATGGATCCCGAGGAAGATGATGGCGGCGGTGGAGTGGGAAGGATGGGACACACTGCCTAGATCCTAGGGTTGGACCTATATATAGCATGTGGGTTTTGGTTAGGGGCCAAACTGGACCGTCCGATCGTAATCGGGCGGTCGAGAATAAATAGGTTACAAAGTCCAAATGAGAAAACGAAGATGTTTTAGGGATGTTTGGGGATGATCTGGACCCATCGGTCACGATTGCCCAGGTCGGGTCTGGGAAAATTTCGGACACGGCGAGGGGTCAATGCACTGTGCAGAGAGGTATTATGCGGCTAGACAAGAGAGACTCGAAAAACCCAGTTGGTCTTGGAACGGTCAACGAAGGCAAGGGGGGACGCGGCACTACGAGCGGATGCAAGCTTTATGAAAACATGATGATGCAATGCACATGATGCCATGATGAATGCAACAACCAAATAAAACACACAACGATCATGAAGAACATGGAAGGCGTCTGAAGCGTCGGTCTCGGGGCGTTACAACACTCCTCCACTTACAAGAGATATCATCCCGAGATCTAAGGATGGCACCGGAGAGAAACGAAAGAGGAAGAGGTAAACGAAGTTGCTTCTTTGAAAAACGAGTGAAACCACGAACCTTGAGAGGTTAAACAATTTCAAGGAAAGGATACAACGAAGATGGACGAAGTTGAAAACACTACGTTAGAAAAGAGGAACAAGGAACATTACAAGAACCTTGTAGGTTGAAAGACATGAAACAAGAGCTTAGGAGACAAGATAGATTTTTAAGCCACTCTGGTTAAAATAAGATAGGGAAGGAATAAGAATGATATAATTTGGGCAGCACTCCGACTGTAAATGGAAGGAATTGAACATGATCTTGACAAGATGAGAGGATACTTGATGAAAGATGAGAGGATACTTGATGAAATCAACAACACACTGCCTCTGGAACTATTGAAAGAATGGCACAAGGGGTAAGAAAAATTTCAGACAGCACTCCGATTGAGCACGGAATGAATAGAACAATAACTTGATAAGATGAGAGAACTTGAATGAAAACACGACACTCCGGCTAAACGGATAAGCAAGGAAAATTACATGATCTTGACAAAACAATATGATGGGTCGAAGAGAGCAACATCCCAATGCCTCCGGAAGAAATGAAAGAATGGAATGGAATGAACGGAGGGAAAACAAGATCTTGAAAGAGCACGCTTACAGAAAAGCTAGAATGGAGTTGTTGGATTATCAACAACGAAAGGATAAGCTTGTTGTGGCCTTAAGGAGACATCGCAAAATTATGAGGTGACAACCGGCCACTAACAAAATCAATTGCTTGCTTGAGAGCAACGAAGAGATGAAAACTTCTTCCACCAAGATGATAAAGAGATAACTTGGATCATTGATAAGCACCACAAATATCAACATTCCATAGGGAAGGCTTTAGGTGAAACATGACACAAGATAACTCCAATGAAGAGATTGGTGGATTTAAAATATCTCATTCTTGACAACATGTGAATCATGAAACACGAACTCAAATTGTCAAGAATGACATAACATCACCTCAAATGATAAGGTAGAACGAATTGTACTTCAGAATGCAAGATGAAGAATGCTTGGACTCCACAAAACAAAACATGTATTGAACACGATGTTTATTTTAGAGTATAGCTTGGCGGATCTTAACTCCGAGAGAAATCTTGAAGAACAATTGAAGAGTGAAAGGAAACCTTGATGAACCACCATGTTGAGCCTTCGTGAGAACTCCGTAATAAAAGGATGATAAAAAGAAAGACAAGTTGAGAACACAAGGTGAAGCCTTGCAATGATTTAGATGGAGCTTCGCGGTGATATAACCGAGAAAACTTGGAACTCCGTAAAAAGGAAAAGATGAAGGATCTCGAACCGAGAATGTAAAATGATGAACAACTCTGGAAAGAAGAAATTAATCACTTGGATGAAACAAGAATAAGAATTATGTTATGCGCATCCTTTACCAATTTAAATTGATGACAAGCAACGGATTTGGCATACTACTTATTCTCGTAGAAAGGATTAAGATAGATATAGCACAAGCTTGAGAAGGTCTTCAACGAACCACCGGTAGGATTGAAACAACGATTAAATTGATATGATATCAAAAGAGAATCTTAAACGAACCACCGTAAGAACTGAAAATGAAAGTAGCAAAGGCACAATTTACCGGGAAGAATTGGAAAACGAATTGAGATACTTGAGAGATTTTAGATACAAGTGAACGAATAGATCACGAGCTGATTAGAGAATACTTGAATGATGCACCGGTAAGATTTCGAGAGCGAGAGCTGAAAACTGAGAATGAATAAACCCGAAATGATGGCCTTCGTAGGAATAAAATGGAAAGAACTTACGAAATGCTTTGGGTGGTAAGAAAAGAATTGTCACAATCAAAAACAATTATGAGGATGGCATGAAGCTAGAACCCTGAATCTTCAAAAGAACGAACAAGATTTAGAGGAAAAACTCTTCTTCAGACTTCAAAAGCTGAGAATGACGATGAGAAACACCACCATGAATTGTTGAGGCACTCCGGAATGAAGAATAGAAAGGTTGCACCAATGATGAAAAGAATTTGAAAGCGATCTCGAAGAAGGCATCTGACTGATGAAAATTCATTCTTACGTCAAACTTTGAAAAGAATTTGGGAATAGCTCCGAGAAAATTAGCAGAGTCAGGTAAGATCCTAGAAAAAGACCTCTGGGTTAGGGCCCACTCAAAAGATACACCGTTGAACGATTTAAAAGAGAGATTGTGCCGGTTGAACTAAATGGCTCAAAAGAGATAACAACCTCGAGATAGCTTGAATGGATTAGGAATGAAAACACGAATCTCCTAAGATATCTTCAGTACTCCAGAACAAATGAATGGCGAAAAGTGGATGATTAAGAGGTGCACCAACATGAGAAAACATTCGAAACAAGGAAGGGATATGATCAACACCGAAAGCTTGCATTGAAACCACCGGGGAAGATAAGAGAACAAAGAATGATAACCTTGAAGCTTCCTTTAGCATCTTCATGAGAATCACCGGATAAGAACATTGCAGCAAAATAATGAAGAGACTTCACAGCAATAAAATGGATGCTTGATTAAGATATATGAGTCCTTGAATAAAAGGGTGGGAGCGCGGGAAAAACAAAGGCAACTTGGGGCAGACGGAATAACCACCGTTGAGAAAACTTAGGATTGATCTTGCGGATGGGGAGAATGATGGGATCATCTCGAAGAGAAACACACCGGTTGGAAATAGAATAAGATGGCAATCTCGATGATCAAGAAGGATTAGTATCCACCTAGGAATATGAGAACACCACTTAGAAAAGGTATGGAATCAACACTTGACATTGAAGCAACTCGAATACCACACTACAAAACAAAACAAAGGATTGGCTTGCAAAATAAGCCGGAACAAACATATGATAGACCCCATATAAACTCCCGAAATTTCTGGTTATGCAATCTGGTGTTGGGGATACAGGGGAAGCACAATATCTCACCCAAATTAACAATCCCTACATCCAGTTGTATCCATCCGTCAACACATAACCAAGAAACCTTCAGAAATCATGTACCTCAACCTTCGAAAAGCATCCATTATACGAGCTATGGCAATACTCCCGAACTCCCGCCCCAGAACTGGGTGGCGTCGAGGTTATCTCACCACTGGCTGCATAAAAGAGATTTTCGATGTCGCCGAAACTCAAGTATTCCAGAACTGCAACGATAAAATTGTGACAACAACACCTCGGAGCTCAACTCCCCGGGACACTGCCACAACCCCTAAATGTCAGGAGGCACCAAGAACAATGTTCTCGTCACAAGAATATCGGAATGATCCCAAGATACCCACGTGATCCTAAATTTTTTTAGTGAAATTTGAGGAGAGGAAAGTCAAAACATCTACGTCAGGAGGCCTCACCAGAGCGACGAAGGGACTGAGGAGTAAAGAGAATCCTACTCTCCGATATATATAATCCTAATAAGACTCAAAACATTTTGTTCTAGACTCAACAACGTCAGCGATTCGATCAAGCAGGGGGCTCCTAAGTCGGGGATGGCTCTGATTACCAACTTGTAGCACCACAATACGGCTATATCTCCCACGTGTCGAGGCACGACTTAGAGGCATAACCGCATGGTGGTTTTGTCGCAAGAAGGGTCATCTTTTCACAATCCCATGTATTGAACAAGAATGGGATAAAGAGTTGGCTTGCAATCGCCACTTCACACAATACTTAAATAAATTATACATCATTCAGAGTACACACATAGACCGACTACAGTCAAAAACCAAATGAAAAGGGAAGAAAACCCCAATTGCTAGATCCCCGATCGTCCCAACTGGACTCCACTACTGATCATCAGGAAACAAAACATAGTAACGACCAAGGTCCTCATCGAACTCCCACTTGAGTTTGGTAGCATCATCTGCACTGGTCCAATTGTTTGGTCCTTGAAGGAGGTGTTTAGCACTCTCACTTAGCCATAGGAGTTTGACAATAAAAATGTGGGCGCAGCTGTCGGAGTAATGGGCCACGGGTAGCCTAACCCGAGTCCTTGAGCGTTTCAAGACATTGGGCTGGCTGCGCCCCTCCAGCATCAAGGATGAAGCGCCGCCTTCTGGGGGCCGGCTGCCAGAAGACGGGCCGACTCCTAGCAGGCGGCCCACAACGCCTTCAAAGCCTGCGCCCCCATTAAGAAGACAAGACAAGATGTGGCTACAGTGCAACCCATCACCCCCATATCCAGGGCAAGGCGCGGCCACAGTGCCTCGTACAGGCAGAGATCTCCGCACGGCGCGGCACTGTTGCCACTCCACCCTCGACGTCATCCCTGTCAGGTGGAACCCTGTTCCCACGATGGCCTGTCGGTACGGCCTGCAGGCGGCGGGCCCTACCAGGCAGCGAGAGCCCGGAGGGCGGGAGAGCCTGGCCCACCGGACTCGAGGGAGGCCGGCCTCTAGCAGACGGCCTACTCTTCCCTCGGAGTCCGCGCGCCATTAACCAGATGAGATACGGTGTGGCTACAGTGATCTCCCACCAGACGGCGGGACTGTAGCCACGCCTCCCCCGACCAAGCATGCGTCATTAGCGTTGCGGCTACACGGTGACAAGCAGCTAGCCGGACCCGCAAGCGGCGGAGGCGACCTGTCGGCTCCGTGCCGGACCAGTCGGCGGGGCCCACCAGGCGGCAGGTCCCAGCAACCGGCGGAGAAGCCGGTGACCAGAGACACTGACAGCCGGGTCCTACACCCGGCCAGATTACCATTGTACCCCTGGAGGGTAGGCCTATATAAACCCCCTCAGGGCACCCATGCAAAGGGTTCCCAACCGGTTAGACCTAGACTCGCATATAGAGAGAGGAGAGAGCAAGCCCTGCCTTCTTCTACCTCTAGCATACAGCTCGAGGAGCACCATTATACTCACTAGTGCCATAGTGATCATGCGGAGACCCTGCAGAGTAGGACTAGGGGTGTTATCTCTGAGGAGAGCCCTGAACCTGGGTAAAGTGCGCTGGCGTTCGTGTCTACGCCTCATCCCGCTTCCAGGCACCGACAACGTTCTACTCGCTCCCACCATGATAAGCCATCCTTTGGAATATGTCGCACCCAACCCCCGACATTTGGCGCCCACCGTGGGGCGAGGTGCACCGTCGTCCGGAGACCTGTTCTGGACGGGAACCTCGTTCCTTCCTGGCGAGCGCAGCCAGCCCGGCATGCCAGACGGCGTCTGCGCCGGTGCGCTGCACGACGCGGAGGCCGTCTGCGCGGCAAGCTGCCTCGCCGATCTTGTTGGCGAGATTCGCCTCTCCGACGAGCGCGTACCAGATGCGGGCACAGATGGCCCCGAGAGCCGCCTCGTCAGCCTCCTTGACCAGCTCCACGTCGTCAGCGAGCCTGCTGTGGACTTGGAGTCGGTTGGTTCCACCGACCCGATGCTTGTCGACTCCGACACGGCGTCGCTTGACGCATTCCCCACCAACGTGGTGGTCTACGATGAACCGCTTCCTCGCGCGGACAGCGACGGCAGCACCGTCACGGAGGTGCTCATCATCAGCCACAGCGAGCACTCTAGCAAAGGTGGCCAGGATCCGTTGCAGGCGGCGTTGCAAAACCTAGCTGCGCCCATACCCGAAGACGCCGACGCTGAGACGCTGGAGGCACGCCGCATCCAGCTCGTCGAAAGCGCCAATAGGCTGGCTAGCATGAGACGCCTTTCGGAGGCCTACCAGTGTGAGATGGACCACGCCGTTGGCGGCACGCCGGCTCCTGGTGGGCCTAGCCGCATTGGCATGATCCGGCAGCGCGGCGCCGCCATTGCCAGCATGTTCGGGGCAGATCACCCCGTCTACGCCACGCCCGCGGAGAACATACGAGCAGCCCAGGTGGCAGCAGACGAGCAAGACAAGCTCGAGGGCGACGAGCGTCGCCACATGACAAACGCGTCCAGCAGCTCCTTGACGCGGCTTCTGAGTAGCAAGAAGTCGGCTGCCGCGCTGAGGCACCCAACCGGCGAAACGATGACCCGCCTCCTCGCCGAGATCAAGGCGCGACATCCCAGACGCCGACTGGTGGCGTCCGCGATAGAAGAGACAAGGAGCCGGCTGCCAGCCGCAGCCGGACTCGCATCACCATCGAGCGCGACCAAGACGGCCGCCCAAGAGCAGTGGAACAACGGGACGACTGTCCGACTCCCCCTCCTTCCCGCAGGGAGAGGCACTCCTCCCCTCCTCCTGTTGACCACCAAACACTTGGCGATCGCCTTGGCCGCCGGGAAGGAGTCGGAGAGAATGATGCCCGCCACCGGATCAATCGCCTCAACCGATCCTTGGCGCTAGAAGAAGAATACGCGTTGGGCCCGCCTTGCTTTGGCCCCCGCATCCGCGACGAGCCCTTTCCCAAAGGGTTCATGCTCCCAAGGGATACGCCCAAATACACCGGCTCCGTGAAGAAGAAGGACTGGCTGGTCGACTACTCCACGGCCGTCAGCATAGCAAACGGCAACAAGCGTGTTGCTGTGAAGTACGTTCCGCTCATGCTCTAGGGCACAGCCCGGACATGGCTGAACAGCGTGAAGCCCCGTAGCATCAACAGCTGGGTTGATTTCATCGAAGCCTCCATCCGCAACTTCACCAGCACGTACAAGCGGTCGCCCAAGCCTCGTCAGCTCTCCTTGTGCGTCCAAGGCCCCAACGAGTCGACTCGCGACTACCTCACGCGCTGGGCCGAGCTGCGCAATTCCTCCGAGGGCATGCACGAGGTGCAGGCAATCGAGTACTTCACTGCCGGGTGCCGAGAAGGCACCCTCCTCAAGCACCGGCTTCTCTGCAACGAGTCGGCGACCCTCGATGAGCTACTGATCATAGCAGACAAGTACGCCACGGCCGACTCCTCCATGAAGGCGGAGATTCAAGTTGATGCATCTGGCAAGGTGGCTCCCCAAGCTCCTCGGACCCCGGCTGGTGACACCAGTCGGTGCCAGCAGCAAAGCGACAACAAGCACAAAGCCACACAGCCAGCTTCCACCAGCTGGCAGGTGGCGACAATTGAAGATCAGCAGCCGGAAGGGCACCCTACTCCCAAGCGTCAGAAAGGCGGCAAGCCCAACTGGCTGCGCGCCTTCTCATACGAGCAGACCCTCGATGCACCCTACAAGTTCCACAGCGGCGCAAAGCCGTCCAACCACACCACTGGAAAGTGCCACTGGCTCCCCAGGATTGCCAAGGGCGACGGACTCCTGCCTCCTCCGCCTGCCAGCCCGCCGCCTCCTCCTCCTCAGCAGCCGGCAGTTCGGCCAGTCGGCGCAATACAAGATGAATATCCTGAAGAGCATGGAGCTTATGTCGTGTTCACCAGCATGGCCGATGATAAGCACAGCAGACGGCAGCGGTAACAAGAAGTACATGCAGTAGCATCAGAGACCCCCGAGTTCATGCATTGGTCTGAGAAGCCCATCAGCTGGAGCAGAGCTGACCACCCGGAGGTGACGCCCTCTCCTGGTTCTTATGCCCTGGTCTTGGATGCCACTGATAACCCACAAGTATAGGGGATCGCAACAGTTTTCGAGGGTAGAGTATTCAACCCAAATTTATTGATTCGACACAAGGGGAGCCAAAGAATATTCTCAAGTATTAGCAGTTGAGTTTTCAATTCAACCACACCTACATAACTTAATATCAGCAGTAAAGTATTTAGTAGCAAGGTAATATGGAAGTAATGGTAACTGTAGCAAAAGTAATATTTTTGGGTTTTGTAGTGATTGTAACAGTGGCAACGGAAAAGTAAATAAGCGAAGAACAATATGTGAAAAGCTCGTAGGCATTGGATCGGTGATGGAGAATTATGCCGGATGCGGTTCATCATGTAACAATCATAACATAGGTTGACACAGAACTAGCTCCAATTCATCAATGTAATGTAGGCATGTATTCCAAATATAGTCATACGTGCTTATGGAAAAGAACTTGCATGACATCTTTTGTCCTACCCTCCCGTGGCAGCGGGGTCCTATTGGAAGCTAAGGGATATTAAGCCTCCTTTTAATAGAGTACCGGACCAAAGCATTAACACATAGTGAATACATGAACTCCTCAAACTATGGTCATCACCGGGAGTGGTCCCGATTATTGTCACATCGGGGTTGCCGGATCATAACACATAGTAGGTGACTATAGACTTGCAAGATAGGATCAAGAACTCACATATATTCATGAAAACATAATAGGTTCAGATCTGAAATCATGGCACTCGGGCCCTACTGACAAGGATTAAGCATAGCAAAGTCATAGCAACATCAATCTCAGAACATAGTGGATACTAGGGATCAAACCCTAACAAAACTAACTCGATTACATGATAAATCTCATCCAACCCATCACCGTCCAGCAAGCCTACGATGGAATTACACACGCACGGCGGTGAGCATCATGAAATTGGTGATGGAGGATGGTTGATGATGATGATGGCGACGGATTCCCCTCTCCGGAGCCCCGAACGGACTCCAGATCAGCCCTCCCGATAGAGTTTAGGGCTTGGCGGCGGCTCCGTATCGTAAAACGCGATGAATCTTTCTCTCTGATTTTTTTCTCCCCGAACACGAATATATGGAGTTGGAGTTGAGGTCGGTGGAGCTCCAGGGGGCCCACGAGGCAGGGGGAGCGCCCAGGCGGGGCAGGTGCGCCCCCCACCCTCGTGAAAAGGGTGTGGGCCCCCTGGCCTTGATTCTTTCGCCAGTATTTTTTATATTTTCCAAAAATAATCTCCGTGAAGTTTCATGTCATTCCGAAAACTTTTGTTTCTGCACAAAAATAACACCATGGCAATTCTGCTGAAAACAGCGTCAGTCCGGGTTAGTTCCATTCAAATCATGCAAGTTAGAGTCCGAAACAAGGGCAAAAGTGTTTGGAAAAGTAGATACGACGGAGACGTATCAACTCCCCCAAGCTTAAACCTTTGCTTGTCCTCAAGCAATTCAGTTGATAAACTAAAAGTGATAAAGAAAAACTTTTACAAACTCTGTTTGCTCTTGTTGTTGTAAATATGTAAAGCCAGCATTCAAGTTTTCAGCAAAGACTATGAACTAACCATATTCATAATAACATTTAGGTCTCATGTTTACTCATGTCAATGGCATAATCAACTAGCGAGCAATAATAATAAATCTCGGATGACAACACTTTCTCAAAACAATCATAATATGATATAACAAGATGGTATCTCGCTAGCCCTTCCTGAGACTGCAAAACATAAATGCAGAGCACCTTTAAAGATCAAGGACTGACTAGACATTGTAATTCATGGTAAAAGAGATCCAGTCATAGTCATACCCAAGATAAATTAATAGTAATGGATGCAAATGACAGCGGTGCTCTCCAGCTTGTGCTTTTTAATAAGAGGGTGATGACTCAACATAGAAGTAAATAGATAGGCCCTTCGCAGAGGGAAGCAGGGATTTGTAGAGGTGCCAGAGCTCGGTTTTAAAGCAGAGATAAATAATATTTTGAGCGGCATACTTTCATTGTCAACATAACAACCGAGAGATGGCGATATCTTCCATGCTACACACATTATAGGCGGTTCCCAAACAGAATGGTAAAGTTTATACTCCCCCTCCACCAACAAGCATCAATCCATGGCTTGCTCGAAACAACGAGTGCCTCCAACTAACAACAGTCCCGGGGGAGTTTTGTTTGCAATTATTTTGATTTGATTTGCATAAAGCATGGGACCGGGCATCCCGGTGACCAGCCATTTTCTCGTGAGTGAGGAGCGGAGTCCACTCCTCTTGAGAATAACCCGCCTAACATGGAAGATACAGACAGCCCTAGTTGATACATGAGCTATTCGAGCATACAAAACAGAATTTCATTTGAAGGTTTAGAGTTTGGCACATACAAATTTACTTGGAACGTCAGGTAGATACCGCATATAGGAAGGTATGGTGGACTCATATGGAATAACTTTGGGGTTTAAGGGATTGGATGCACAAGCATTATTCCCGCTTAGTACAAGTGAAGGCTAGCACAAGACTGGGAAGCGACCAACTAGAGAGCGACAATAGTCATGAACATGCATTAAAATTAATAAACATTGAGTGCAAGCATGAGTAGGATATAATCCACCATGAACATAAATATCGTGAAGGCTATGTTGATTTTGTTTCAACTACATGTGTGAACATGTGCCAAGTCAAGTCACTTAAATCATTCAAAGGAGGATACCACCCTATCATACCACATCACAACCATTTTAATAGCATGTTGGCACGCAAGGTAAACCATTATAAACTCCTAGCTAATTAAGCATGACATAAGCAACTATAATCTCTAATTGTCATTGCAAACATGTTTATTCATAATAGGCTGAATCAGGAACGATGAACCAATCATATTTACAAAAACAAGAGAGGTCGAGTTCATACCAGCTTCTCTCATCTCAATCAGTCCATCATATATCGTCATAATTGCCTTTCACTTGCACGACCGAACGATGTGAATAATAATAATAGTGCACGTGCATTGGACTAAGCTGGAATCTGCAAGCATTCAATAAACACGAGAAGACAAGGCAATATGGGCTCTTGGTTAAATCAACAATAATACATATAAGAGCCACTTTAACAATTTAATCATGGTCTTCTCCTATCGACCCCCAAAGAAAAGAAATAAAACTATTTACACGGGAAAGCTCCCAACAAGCAAAAGAAGAACAGGAAATCTTTTTGGGTTTTCTTTTTAATTACTACTACTACAGCAAGAAAATAAGCTAGCTAAAGCTACAACTATTTTTTTATTTTCTTAAGGTTTTTCAAACACACAAGAAGAAAGCAAGAAAAAGCAAATTAACTAGCATGGATAGTACAATGAAAGAGTATGAGCGCAGACATTTAGCAATGAGTGTGTGGACATAAATGTAATGTCGGTGAGAAATACGTACTCCCCCAATATTAGGCTTTTGGCCTAAGTTGGTCTATTGCCACGGCTAGGCTGGCGGATATCCAAAGTTATAGTTGGGGTCGTACTGAGATGCAGCAGTTATTGCATTGTGGGCTGCAGCTTGGAGGCGAGCTATCTCAGCCCTCCTCTCGTACTCCTTCGCCTCCTCCCTGGTTATGAAATATCTCCCCTTTGCCTGAAAGTCAAAGAAGGTAGAAGCAGGGAGAGCGACGTGATAGGTACGTCGTCTGTCAAAGATTAGTCGGTACTGGAGGAACTGACCGTTCCTCTCAACAAAATGATGATGAACCATAGCCTCATAATCTAAATAAGTAGGAGGCAGCTCAATATCATCCTCACGTATGGTTACACCAAGAAAATTAGCTAAACGGGTTGCATAAATTCCACCAAAGAAATCTCCATTAAATCAATTATTATGCAACCTATGTGCAACAATGGCTCCCAAATTATAATGTTTATCTCCTAACACAGCACTCCTGAGAACACTGAGGTCAGGGACACACATGTGACATGCTTCATCCTTACCATTTATGCACCTACCTATGAAGAGAGCAAAATAATGTATAGCAGGAAAATGAATGCTCCCTATGGTAGCTTGTGCTATGTCTCTAGATTCACCTATAGTTATACTAGCAAGAAAATCTCTAAACTCGTATTTGCAAGGCTCACTAGTACTACCCCATTGCGGAAGTTTGCAAGCAGTGGTAAAATCCTCTAAGTCCATAGTATAAGAATTTTCATAAAGATCAAACAGGACATTTTGAGAATTGCGTGAAGATGAAAATTCAAACCTCCTCACAAAGGAACTAGTGAGATAGTGCTACTGACGGCACTTATCTGCCTCGAAGCTCACAAGATCAGCGTTACGCACATATGCGTGAAATTCTTCCTGATTCCTGCTTGATCCATGAAGTCCTCTGAAGGCCATTAACAAGCCCGCCCTGGAGCGTCCCTTGGTGGTTCATCATCAGCATCACGCATTGGAAGCCTGGGTCCTTGCTTCCTTGAATAACCACCTTGGTACATTTTCCTAAACATATTTCTTCCTCTAAAAAATTTCTGAAATTTTTAGTAATCTTCAAATAAAAGTGAACCAAGCTCAACAAAATTGATAACAACTACTCCTACAAGTACCTAGAGCCTATATCATGCATTAGAACTACTTGGAACCATATAAATTTGACATGCAAGCTCAAGAACATGGTCACCTAGGCAACAAAAATTCGCAATGAATAAAGCACTAGAACAAAAACTAATTGGACCAATGGAGGAGTCACATACCAAGGAACAATCCCCCAAAGCAGTTTTGTGAGAGGTGCTTTGAGCAAGGAGATCGAAAATCGCAGCAAAATGAGCTAGAACTCGTGCTTGAGCTGGTTGGTGAATTTTTTGGGAGGAAGAAGAAGTGTGTGGGTGCAGGAATAAGTGGAGGGGAGCCACCATGGGCCCACGAGGCAGGGGGCGCCCAGGGGGTGGGCGCGCCCTGGACCCTCGTGCCCAGGTGCTTGCTCCCCATGCTCTATGCTCAGTGCCAGATATTCTCAAATATTTCAGAAAAAAACATATTTCAATTTCAGGGCATTTGGAGAACTTCTATTTTCGGGGTATTTTTATATTGCACGGATAATTCAGAAAACAGACAGAAAAATACTATTTTTATTTTATTTCAACTAAATAACAGAAAGTAAAAGGAGGGTACAGAAGGTTGTGCCTTCTAACTTTATCCATCTCATTCTCATCAAAATGAATCCACTAACAAGGTTGATCAAGTCTTGTTAACAAACTCATTTCGAATAACATGAAACCGGAGAAATTTCGAATAACACTATGTTACCTCAATGGGGATATGCACATCCCCAATAATAAGAATATCATATTTATTCTTGGCGGTAGGAAGAGGAAATTCAAAACCTCCAATAGTAATCGATGGAATTTTTCCAATAGAGTTTATACTACGAACTTGAGGTTGTTTCCTCGGAAAGTGTACCGTATGCTCGTTGCCATTAACATGAAAAGTGACATTGCCTTTGTTGCAATCAATAACAGCCCCTGCAGTATTCAAAAAGGGTCTTCCAAGAATAATAGACATACTATCGTCCTCGGGAATATCAAGAATAACAAAGTCCGTTAAAATAGTAACGTTTGCAACCACAACAGGCACATCCTCACAAATATCGACAGGTATAGCAGTTGATTTATCGGCCATTTGCAAAGATATTTCAGTAGGTTTCAACTTATTCAAATCAAGTCTATGATATAAAGAGAGAGGCATAACACTAACACCGGCTCCAAGATCACATAAAGCAGTTCTAACATAGTTTCTTTTAATGGAGCATGGTATAGTAGATACTCCTGGATCTCCAAGTTTCTTTGGTATTCCACCTTTAAAAGTATAATTAGCAAGCAGGGTGGAAATTTCAGCTTCCGGTATCTTTCTTTTATTAGTAACAATTTCTTTCATGTACTTAGCGTAAGGATTCATTTTGAGCATATCAGTTAATCGCATACGCAAGAAGATAGGTCTAATCATTTCCGCAAAGCGCTCTAAATCCTCATCATCCTTTTCTTGGATGGTTTGGGAGGAAAATGCATGGGTTTCTGAACCCATGGCTCTCTTTCTTTACCGTGTTTCCTAGCAACAAAGTCTCTCTTATCATAACGTTGATTCTTTGATTGTGGGTTATCAAGATCAATAGCAGGTTCAATTTCTACACAATTATCATTACTAGGTTGAGCATCGACATGAACATCATCATTAACATTATCACTAGGTTGATGTTAATTACCAGATTGTGTTTCAGCATCAGACATAGAAATATCATTTGGATTCTCGGGTGGTTCAGCAGTAGGTTCACTAGAAGCATGCAAAGTCCTATCAATTTTCTTTTTCTTCTTTTTAGAAGAACTAGGTGCATCTGTATTATTTCTCTGAGAATCTTGCTCAATTCTCTTAGGATGGCCTTCAGGATACAAAGGTTCCAGAGTCATTTTACCAGTTCTAGTAGCCACTCTAACAGCATAATCATTATTCTAATGAGTTTAAGTTCACCTTTAACTCTAGACATATAATCACCCAAGTGTTCAATCATATAAGCATTTTGTTTTAATTGTCTACCAACATAAGCATTGAAGTTTTCTTGTTTGACAATAAAATTATCAAACTCATCTAAGCATTGGCTAGCAGACTTATAACGAGGAATATCACCTTCATCAAATCTATAGAGAGAATTTACCTTTACTACCTGTGTCGGGTTATCAAGACCATGAGTTTCTTTAATAGGTAATGGATTAAAACCATGTATTTCTTCAGCAGGTGGTAAATTAAGACCATGTATTTCTTCAATAGGTGGTAAATTCTTAACATCTTCAGCTTTAATACCCTTTTCTTTCATAGATTTCTTTGCCTCTTGCGTATCTTCAGTACTGAGAAATAGAACGCCCCTCTTCTTCGGAGTTGGCTTAGGAGTTGGTTCAGGAAGTGTCCAATTATTTTCATTTGTCAACATATTATTCAATAGAGTTTCAGCTTCATCCGGTGTTCTTTCCCTGAAAACAGAACCAACACAACTATCCAGGTGGTCTCTGGAAGCATCGGTTAGTCCATTATAAAAGATATCAAGTATTTCATTTTTCTTGAGAGGATGATCAGGCAAAGCATTAAGTAATTGGAGAAGCCTCCACCAAGCTTGTGGGAGACTCTCTTCTTCAATTTGCACAAAATTATATATATCCCTTAAAGCAACTTGTTTCGTATGAGCAGGGAAATATTTAGCAAAGACGTAATAAATCATATCCTGGGACTACGCACACAACCAGGATCAAGAGAATTAAACCATATCTTAGCATCACCCTTTAATGAGAACGGAAATATGTTAAGGATATAAAAGTAGCGAGTTCTCTCATCATTAGTGAATAGGGTGGCTATATCATTTAATTTAGTAAGATGTGCCACAACAGTTTTAGATTCATAGCCATAAAAAGGATCAGACTCAACCAAATTAATTATATCAGGATGAGTAGAGAATTCATAATCCTTATCAGTAACAAAGATAGGTGAAGTAGCATAAGCAGGATCATATTTCATTCTAGCATTCAGAGTTTTTTGTTTAAGCTTAGCTAATAATTTCTTAAGATCACTCCTATCATTGCAAGCAAGAATGTCTCTAGCAGTTTCTTCATCCATAACATAGCCCTCAGGCACAACAGGCAATTCATATTTAGGGGGAGAGTATTCATCATCACTTTCGTCAATATTATCCATTTCAATAATTTCATTCTCTCTAGCCCTAGCAAGTTGTTCATCAAGAAATTCACAAAGTGGCATAGTAGTATCAAGCATAGAAGTAGTTTCATCATAAGTATCATGCATAGCAGAAGTGGCATCATCAATAACATGCAACATATCAGAATTAATAGCAGAAGCAAGTTTAGGTGTCGCAAGCTTACTCAAAATAGAAGGTGAATCAAGTGCAGAGCTAGATGGCAGTTCCTTACCACCCCTCGTAGTTGAGGGATAAATTTTTGCTTTCTCGTCTTTCAAGTTCTTCATAGTGACCAGCAGATATAAATCCCAAGTGACTTAAAGAATAGAGCTATGCTCCCTGGCAACGGCGCCAGAAAATAGTCTTAATAACCCACGAGTATAGGGGACCGCATCAGTTTTCGAGGGTAGAGTATTCAACCCAAATTTATTGATTCGACACAAGGGGAGCCAAAGAATATTCTCAAGTATTAGCAGTTGAGTTGTCAATTCAACCACACCTGCATAACTTAATATCTGCAACAAAGTATTTAGTAGCAAGGTAATATGGAAGTAATGGTAACGGTAGCAAAAGTAATATTTTGGGGTTTTGTAGTGATTGTAACAGTGGCAACAGAAAAGTAAATAAGCGAAGAACAATATGTGAAAAGCTCGTAGGCATTGGATCGGTGATGGAGACTTATGCCCAATGCGGTTCATCATGTAACAATCATAACATAGGGTGACACAGAACTAGCTCCAATTCATCAATGTAATGTAGGCATGTATTCCAAATATAGTCATACGTGCTTATGGAAAAGAACTTGCATGACATCTTTTGTCCTACCCTCCCGTGGCAGCGGGGTCCTATTGGAAACTAAGGGATATTAAGGCATCCTTTTAATAGAGTACCGGACCAAAGCATTAACACATAGTGAATACATGAGCTTCTCAAACTATGGTCATCACCAGGAGTGGTCCCAATTATTGTCACTTCGGGGTTGCCGGATCATAACACATAGTAGGTAACTATAGACTTGCAAGATAGGATCAAGAACTCACATATATTCGTGAAAACATAATAGGTTCAGATCTGAAATCATGGCACTCGGGCCCTAGTGACAAGCATTAAGCATAGCAAAGTCATAGAAACATCAATCTCAGAACATAGTGGATACTAGGGATCAAACCCTAACAAAACTAACTCGATTACATGATAAATCTCATCCAACCCATCGCCGTCCAGCAAGCCTACAATGGAATTACTCACGCACGGTGGTGAGCATCTTGAAATTGGTGATGGAGGATGGTTGATGATGACGATGGCGACGGATTCCCCTCTCCGGAGCCCCAAACAGACTCCAGATCAGCCCTCCCGAGAGAGTTTAGGGCTTGGCAGCGGCTCCATATCGTAAAACGCGATGAATCTTTCCCTCTGATTTTTTTCTCCCCGAACACGAATATATGGAGTTGCAGTTGAGGTCGGTGGAGCTCCAGGGGGCCCACGAGGCAGGGGGCGCGCCCAGGGGGCAGGCGCGGCCCCCACCCTCGTGAAAAGGGTGTGGGCCCCCTAGTCTTGATTCTTTCGCCAATATTTTTTTATATTTTCCAAAAATAATCTCCGTGATGTTTCAGGTCATTCCGAGAACTTTTGTTTCTGCACAAAAATAACACCATGGCAATTCTGCTTAAAGCAGCGTCAGTCCGGGTTAGTTCCATTCAAATCATGCAAGTTAGAGTCCAAAACAAGGGCAAAAGTGTTTGGAAAAGTAGATACGACGGAGACGTATTAGCCACCTTCGCAACAGAGAGGCGGACTGCTCGCTTCTCCTGAGTTTTGATAGATGGCGGCAGCAGCATCAACATCCTATACCGAGACACTATGGAGAAGTTGGGAATCAAGCAAAGGCAGCTTCAGCCCAGTCGGACTGTATTCCATGGCATAGTTCCTGGCCTTTCCTGCTCACCAATCAGCAAGACATAGATTGACGTCCTCTTTGGAGACAAAGATCACTTCCGCCGAGAGCCAATCTGGTTTGAGGTGGTGGACCTTGAGAGCCCTTATCATGCACTGCTTGGCCGGCCTGCTCTGGCCAAGTTCATGGTGGTCCCCCACTATGCTTACCTGAAGATGAAGATGCCCAGCACCAAGGGAATCCTAACCATAACTTGGGACTACAAGAAGTCGTCCGCCTGTGCGGCAGACAGCAGCCGGCTAGCCGAGTCCCTCGTAATCGCAGCAGAGAAGCGGCTCCTTGACCGGGTTGTGGCAATGGCAGGCAAGCAGTCGGAAATGTCGCCAAACCCCAAGGAGTCGGAAGCTGAGGGCTCGTTCAAGCATGCCAAGGAAGCGAAGAAGATACCCTTGGACCCGGAGCGCCCGGAGAGGCACGCTGTCATTGGTGCAAACCTTGACAGCAAATAGGAAAGCGAGCTCGTCGATTTCCTTCGTGAGAATCGGGACATCTTTGTATGGTCTCCTAAGGCCATGCCGGGTCTTCCGACGGATTTCGCCGAGCACAAATTACATGTCCGACCTGATGCCAAGCCAGTCAGGCAGCCTTTGCGCCACCTGTCGGAAGAGAAGAGAAGAGTTGTTGGAGAAGAGATAGCCCAGCTTCTAGCAGCCGACTTCATTATGGAAGTGTTCTTCCCAGAATGGTTAGCCAACCCAGTCCTTGTACTGAAGAGGAATAAGCAGTGGCGCATGTGTATTGATTACACCAGCCTCAACAAAGCTTGCCCCAAAGATCCATTTGCTTTGCCAAGAATTGACCAAGTGATAGACTCCACAGCCGGATGCGAGCTGTTGAGCTTTTTGGATGCATACTCAGGGTATCATCAGATCAAGCTGAACCCGGCCGACAGGTTGAAGACCGCCTTCATCACACCATTCGGAGCCTTCTGCTACCTGACCATGACGTTCGGCTTGAGGAATGCTGGCACCATGTTTCAGTGTTGCATGCAGAAATGCCTCCTCAAGCAACTCGGCAAGAACGCCCACGTCTATGTTGGCGACATTGTAGTGAAGACGGAGAAGCATGACAATATGCTAGAGGACCTCAAGGAAACCTTTGAAAATTTGCACCGCTTTCAAATCAAGCTCAACCCGGAGAAATGCGTCTTTGGAGTACCAGCCGGCCAGCTTCTTGGCTTCCTGGTCTCAGAGCGCGGCATAGAGTGCAACCCTGTAAAGATCAAGGCCATCGAGAGGATGGAGGTACCCACCCGATTGCTGGATGTGCAAAAATTCACCGGCTGCTTGGCATCCATCATCCGTTTCATTAGTCGGCTGGGCGAGAAGGCTCTTCCCCTATACGAGCTCATGAAGAAGACCACTTTTTTCGAGTGGAACGACAAGGCGGATGAAGCTTTTCTCTAGCTCAAGAAGATGTTGACCACTTCGCCTGTCCTGGCGGCTCCGGCTGCTAAGGAGCCCATGCTTCTCTACATCACCACCACCAGCCGGGTGGTCAGCACAGTCATAGTTGTGGAGCGCAAGGAAGACGGCAAGGCATTACCAGTCCAGAGGCCGGTACATTACCTGAGTGAAGTGTTTTCCGCCTCCAAGCAGAACTACCCCCACTATCAGAAGATGTGCTACGGCGTGCTCTTCGCTGCCAAGAAGCTGAAGCCGTACTATCAAGAGCACCCAATCACTATTCTCTGCACTGCTCCACTTGCCGAGATCATTGGAAGTCGAGATGCTTCGGGCCGAGTGGCTAAATGGGCCATAGATTTGGCCCCCTACACCATCTACTACCAACCTCACACCGCCATAAAGTCCCAAGCACTGGCCGACTTCCTCGTCGACTAGGCCGAGACATAGTACCTGCCGCCAGCACCGGACTCCACCCATTGGCGGATGCACTTTGATGGTTCCAAGATGCGCACCGGTCTGGGAGCCGGCATCGTTCTCACATCTCCCAAAGGCGACAAGCTCAGATATGTGTTGCAAATCCACTTTGCCGCCTCCAACAACGTAGCTGAATACGAAGCACTCATACACGGGCTCCGGCTTGCCAAGGAACTCGGCATTTGCCGGATCCTGTGTTATGGAGACTCCGACTTGGTGGTCCAGCAGTCGTCGAGCGACTGGGACACCAAGGATGCAAATATGGCAAGCTACCGCTTACTCGTACAGCAACTCAGTGGATACTTTGAAGGGTGCGAGTTCCTCCATGTGCCAAGAAATGACAATGAGCAAGCAGATGCCTTGGCACGGATCGGCTCCACCCGGCAAGCAATACCAGCCGGCGTCGCCCTACAGCGCCTCCTCAAGCTGTCTGTTAAGCCGTCACCTGAATCAGATTCCATCTTTGTGTCGGCTGCTCCCGAAGTAGTCGGATCCGACTTGGGGACTACAGTAGTCGGCTCGGGGACTTCGGCAGGTGGCTCGGGGGCCGCAGCAGTCGCACCCGGTCCAGGGACTGCGGCAGTCGGCCCGGGGACTTCATCAACGCAGCAGGCGGCCGCCGACTCCAACCCTCTGCCTCCCAGCCCAACCGCCCTCGTGCAAGTTGCAGTACTGGCAGTCAAAGAAATAACAACACCTTCATGGGCGCGGCCCATCATCAACTTTCTGGTGAACAAAGAGCTGCCGACTGATGAGATCTCGGCCCGGCAAGTGCAACGCCGGGCAGCAGCGTACACCATTGTAAACAGAGAACTTGTGAGGCGCAGTGTCACTAGCGTGTACTAGCGCTGCGTGGAGCCAGAGAAAAGCCAAGCAATCCTCAAAGATATCCACCAAGGCGAGTGTGGTCACCATGCGGCTTCAAGAGCACTTGTTGCCAAAGCTTTCCGCCATGGTTTTTTCTGGCCGACTGCCCTAGAAGATGCCAAAGACTTGGTCCAGAAATGCAAAGGGTGCCAGAAGTTCCGCTCCAAGCCACATCTGCCGGCTTTTGTACTCAAGACCATCCCCATTGCCTGGCTCTTTGCCATCTAGGGACTGGACATGGTGGGACCATTCAAGACAGCACGCGGCGGCATGACTCATCTGCTTGTCGCCGTGGACAAATTCACCAAGTGGATAGAAGCAAAACCAATTAAGAAGTTGAATGGTCCGACTGCTGTGACTTTCATCGCTGACATCACCATTCGGTATGGCATACCACACAGCATCATCACCGACAACGGCACGAACTTTGCCAAAGGCGCCTTGGCTCGTTTCTGCGCGATGCAGGGCATCCGACTGGACTTAGCGTCCGTTGCCCATCCGCAGTAAAACGGCCAAGTGGAGCGAGCAAACGGCCTCATTTTGTCTGGCATCAAGCCCCGACTGGTCGAGCCTCTGGAGCGTTCGGCTACTGGCTCGACGAGCTGCCGGCCGTCCTCTGGAGCTTGCGCACAACTCCGAACAAGTCAACCGGCTTCACGCCTTTCTTCCTCGTCTACGGTGCCGAAGTCGTCATCCCGACGGACATAGAATTTGACTCCCCTCGAGTGACCATGTACACCGAAGAGGAGGCCAAAGAAGCAAGAGAAGACGACGTCGATCTGCTGGAAGATGGCCGGCTGTTGGCACTCAGCCGGTCCACCATCTACCAGCAGAATCTACGCCGATACTACAATCGGAAGGTCAAGCCAAGATCTTTCCAAGAAGGAGACCTTGTGCTCCGGCTGATCCAGCGAACAGCCGGCCAGCACAAGCTCTCAGCACCTTGGGAAGGCCCTTTCATCATCAGCAAAGTTTTGGGCAACGACTCCTACTACCTGGTCGATGCTCAGAAGCCTAGAGCACGCAAGAGAGACGACTCCGGCAAGGAGACGGAGCTGCCGTGGAATGCCAACCTCCTTCAAAGATTTTACAGTTGATGCAGTATGTACCACGCTACCTTTTGTATTAAGTACGAAGACTCCGGGTCCCCCGAGAAGAGCTCGGGGGCTACCCTCTTTTATCTATATGATAAGTATTATGCCTATGAGTATGTTATTTCATTATTCCGCCTGGCACCGGGTTCGACCAGTCGGCCCGGGGGCTCGCCGCCTTGTACTATGTGGTGCTTCCTACAGTCCGATAAGTAGTGTGTTGGCACCTAAACCTTCTCCTGCCAGAAGCCGTAGCTTGCAAAGTGACTGTCCGGCGGGCAGGAGTCGCAGAAAGGGTGTCCACATGAAGATGGCTAAGGACCCAAAGCACGCGCATAGTCCAGGCCGGCATCCCGCCTCATCGACCGACTGCTGAGCAGCCGGCCGGCCGGCTTCTACTTAAGTTGCTAACACTCTAGTCGGCTAAGTACTTGCCCTCCTGAAAGTAGTTTAGTATGTCGGCGTTCTAGGAACGGGGGTCCCCAGACTTGCCTGCCTGCGGCCCACGGCATGGCTTTTCTAGCAGGCCCGTACGGCCCATCTTCATCAACAAGGCATTCAAGACCGTCATGAGGGGCCAAGCCTCGCGAGGTGGAGGACGCAAGACCTTCTCAGGAGTGGCCTTGCCAGGCAGGCTCGCGAGGGCTGGAGAGATCAAGGCAAGGCAAACCTCGCGAGGTTCTCGTGTGAGCCATGACGATCGAGACCAGGCGGGCGCCAGGCGGGCGCCAGCGCGCACAGCGTCCTTGTTTCCTCTTTGCTGCTAAGGAGGCAAGCGCAGGCGCGGAGTACCGAGGAATCAAGCAAAGGTTTCCATATCAGTGCAACGAGACCAGGACCAGCAGGACGACAAGATGGAGGTCACCATGGAGCCCAAGGTGGCGTCGCCACCAGAGCCTTTTGCAAGCGAAGACCGCTTTTGTCACGATAAGCTGTACTAGCTTTCCCCTTTCAAATTGGCCGTTGTTGGCTCCCTTCTCGCTCAATATTTGGGGAGAGGACCAGGGCCTCTATAAATAGGACTAGCGACCACAGTAGAAGGCAACTAAGCCTGGGCTGATAGAATCCTCACACACACAAGTTCGCCAAGCACAAAAACACCTCAACCTCAGGAGGCTGTACTTCCCCTTGTACTGTTCATCCTCAGCCCAAGAGGCAATCCACCACCACCACATTGGAGTAGGGTATTACACCACAACGATGGCCCGAACCAGTATAAATCTTGTGTCCCTTGTGTTATGAGTTCGTCGAGTTAGTCCATGAGATCTTAGCAAAACTAGGACATGGATCGGTAGGGGGGAATCTTCGTGCGCACCCCAGTGTTCGAACCTTGAGGGTTTTGCCGGAACCCGTGATCCGACATTTGGCGCGCCAGGTAGGGGTGCACCGAAGCTTCCTTTCCGTCGCTCCGCGTCCCGTTGCTCCATCGTCTCCATGGCGGACGCTCGCCGTGCTCGTGCTGAGCGCCGGGCTGCCCTCGCCGCTCGTGTCACTCAGACAGCTCCCCTCGGCGGGCCACCTCGTCGTTACCCGTCGCGCGCGGCCAACACCGCCACCGGCCCGGCGGGGAACAAACAAGAAGCATCCTCACTGCACCCCTTGGTGTGGCGGGACGGCCGCACCGCCACTCCATCGCTGACCCCGGCCGGTTCGTCGTCCCACGGTCGTCGCGCTCCCGTGGATGCGCATGCTGCTTTGTGCATGGCGTGCGAGCTCCTGCGCTACCGCCCCATCGACGACCTCTACGAGGACTGGCTCGCCGCATCGCCGAGCTCGTCAGCGTCGCAGGGGGCTCCCCTGCACCATCCCTCTCGCTGCCTCACCCCCCGTCAGCCACGGGCGGTGTGGCCCATGGAGCGCCTCCACCACCTCTGCCCCAAGACGGAGTCTTGGCGCCAAGACGAGCAGCCCCACGGCGCGACCTACCGCGTCCGCCATCCGTGCAAGAAGAAAGAAGCTGCCAAGAAGTCCCTCGACCACGAGAAAACACCCCCGCGCTCCCTGCGCCACCATGGCAAGACCGCGCGCTGCCTGCAGTAGCGGTGTGCAGACCCCATCAAGAGCAAGCTCTCCACCAGCGTCGAGTCCCTGTGACCACGGCAGGCTATCGCGCCTTCACCCATGAGTTGCGTAGCGTCGCCTGTCCTGGCAAGTTCAAGCCAGACCTGCCTCCTCGCTACGACGGCACCCCCGACCCCGCGGAGTTCCTGCAGCTCTACGAGCTGAGCATCGTGGCGGCCAACGGCGACGAGAAAGTCATGGCGAACTGGTTCCCCATGGCTCTCAAGGATGGCGCCCGCTCCTAGCTCCTGAACCTGCGCCCAGGCTCGATCTCCTCCTGGGACGAGATGCGCAACCGTTTCGTTGCAAACTTCCAGGGCACTCGCGACCGCTCGCCGGCCGCGGGTGACCTGCGCCGCGTCAAGCAACAACCAGAAGAGACCCTCCAGAAGTACATCCAGTGCTTTAACAACGTCCGCCTCAAGATCCCCAAGGTGGCGGACGAGGCCATCATCTTTGCGTTCTCTGATGGCGTCCGTGACATCAAGATGAAGGAGGAGCTCGCCATCCACGAAGAGTTGTGCACGTCACTGGAGCTGTTCAACCTGGCAACCAAGTGCGCCAGAGCTGAGGAGGGGCGCCTCTCCCTCCTCGAGCTCCCGGCTGCGGACCCGGAGGAGAAGAAAGCCAAGGCCAAGGACGTGAAGCGTATGGGAGCAGCCGTGCTTGCGGCGGAGCCGGACACGAAGCGCAGCAGGGACCAGCCCGAGTCATCCAAGAGCAGCTGACCGTTCTGCGCCTTCCATAACCTGCACAGCCACAACACCAGCGATTGTCAAGAGCTCAGTGCCATCTGCGAAGGACGCTTCGGTCGACGCCCCGAGCGCAACGACCGGGGCTACGGCCGAGGAGGAGGACGTGGTGGCGAACGCTGGGACGACCGTGGCCCGCGCCAGGAGTGGCGCGACCGGCCTCGTGAGGACCGCTGGCAGGATCAGCCTCGCGAGGGCGCCTGGAGGGATCTGCCTCGCGAGGATCGTCCTCAGGGCAAGGCCGGACTCCCTCCGCTGCCGCCACCTCTAAGAAGGAATGACGACCACCATCAAGACAAGGGGGCTGGGGGCTTTCAGTTGCCGCGGGCTATCGCCTGCATCCTAGGCGGAGCTCAAGCCCCAGCCTCACAGCGTATCTTCAAACAGTTTGCTCGCGAAGTGAATGCAGTCCTCCCCAAGCTTGAGGCCACCCGCCCACTAAGATGGTCCAAGTACAACATCACGTTCAGTTCGGCAGATCAGCTCAAGTGCACAGCTACCGCTGGCGCCCTCCCAATGCTTTGTTCACCAGTCATCAGCAATGTGCAAGTTACCAAGACCCTCATCAACGGCGGCGCAGGGCTCAACGTCCTGTCCGTCGACACGTTTGGCAACCTCCAAGTGCCATATGACCAGCTTCAGCCTACCAAGCCTTTCTCAGGAGTGACCGACGGTTCCACCACACCGATAGGGCAGGTCCGCCTCCCTGTCAGCTTCGGAGAGCGCAACAACTACCGCACCGAGCTCATTGACTTCGACGTTGCCTACATCTGCCTGCCATATAATGTGATCCTCGGGTACCCAGCCCTGGCCAAGTTCATGGCGGTGACCCATCACGGCTACAATATCCTCAAGAAGCCGAGAAGCGGCAGAATCATCGCAGTCCCGTGCGAAGAGAGAGATGCGGTGTGCTCCCTCGAGCGTGCCTTCCAAGCTACAGCAATCGACGACCCCGACAGCAAGGGCGAGCGCCCTCCTGAGGCCACCCCCAAGAAGAAGAAGCAGCACCACCACGCGGGACCTCAGGCAACCGTCGCCTCGTCAGGATCGGCGCCCTCACCTGGGGCGCCTCCCTCCATCGCATAGGAAAGCGCGCCCGGCGCCCTTCTCGGGCAGGGCTCGGGGGCTCTCTTCTGGAGGGCCTCAGACCTTGCCAACATCACGAGGGAGGCGCTTGGGCACCAGTTGGAGGCGTGCTTCACGACACGTTTCCCTCAGGAGGACATAGGGCAAGGAGCGCCCACCGCTCAGGAGTTTATCACGAAGACCACTCAGGAACTGCAAGACGCAAGGGACATGCGCGTCGGCCGCCGCTCACCAGGCGCAACTCCCCATCCAGGTGAGGATATCGGGCTGCGCGTCTCCATCGACGTCCCAGGGCTCAACAGGGCCGCCTCTCAGGAGCTTTTCTGGCCTTCGCGCGTGGGACGCTGCGAGGGCCCACCTCACATCTACCTTCACATGCTTTTTGGCCTGCCGAGCGTGGCGACCGCCTATCAGCGCAACCTGCGGAGCATCCTGGCGGCTCAGGAGGCCAGGCACCATGCTGTGCTGACGGAGATGGAGACGGTCCTCAAGGAACCGCCTGGGCCCCCAGAGCCTCCCGAGGCTCAGGTCCCCTGTGGCTCATGAGGAGCAACCCCTTCGCCTTGTACCTTCAGCTACCCCAACTCTCCTTCATCAACAGAACCAGGTGACATTTTCCAAGTTTATTTAACCGGGAGCGCCCACAGGGCTGCATCATTCCCAGGCCGCGTGGGTTCGTCCCTATGGCATGTACCCCTTTTATGTCTTTAGCTTACCTCGCTGGGGGCGCCCCTCGGGCTGCATCATCCCCAAGCCGCTCGGGCCTGACCCAGTGGCATGTACCTTTCCTGCATTTACTTGAGCTAGTTTGCTTTCCATGCTTAACCTATCTATGACTATTACCTGCTCGATCGTCACCCATCACGGGAGCCGCGCGTCGGCCGTCTTTCTTCAGGATCCTTCGCATGAGTAGGTTAGGCACGGCGTCTGTGCTCGGGCCTGTCCCTGCAGCGTCGATAAATCCAACGGGTTGAGCTCTGTCTGGCGGGCCGGCCCCATTCACGTCACCTCCTGGGGCCGTTGGTGCTTGGCTTTCTCACGCGACAACCTTAGGAGATTCGTTCGGTGCAGGTTGTCTGACCACCTCGCAGGACTAACACAGCGAACAAGAACCAAGACCAGGCGCAACCCGCCTTGAGGTAGGGCCTCGTGAGTCTCGCGCTGGCTCATGAGTACCCAGATACACCTCGTCTAGCCCTGCCGTGCAAGCCACGTGTCAGGGCAGGGCTGTACACGCCCCGGAGGCTCTCCGTAGTAGGGAGTCCCCCTCCCACGCCCCAGTGGAAGCACCATGCTCCGCGCTGGCCGTCGACACTGCCGGGGAGCGGCTATGCCCATGCACAAGCGGAAGCACTACGCTCCGCGCTGGTGATAAACAACTGAGGGCGGCCTCACGGCCGTACCAACCTCAGGGAGCCTAGAGCTCAGTGTCCGGCCTCACCGCAACGCCTCCCCTCGGGAGGGTCCCGCGAGGGGGCTGCGCTCGGGTCACGCCCAAGCGTACGCCACCCAAGCCAGGTCCCTCGGACCTGGTCGTCGCGCGCCCCTCCAGAGTCGAGCCTCGGCGAGGGCAAAGGTAAGGAGCTGTTTGCACGTCAAGGGGGACTCCTGAGCATCGCGACTCAGGAGCATAACTGGTCACGTAGCCCCTCACTCCTTGGTCCGTCCTGGTCTCCGGTCGGCCCAACAGCGGTTGAGGTATGCGCGGGGCTGGGCTCTGCCGATGCAGAACATAAAGAAAATAGGAAGAAAATCACAAAATCTCAAAGAAAATATTACAAGCCATATCGTTCTCCCAAAGACCAAGCACGAGTTTAAACGCCTCCACGAGGCACGATGCATGTTGCAGGAATAAAATAGGGAAGCAGCCGCCAGCAAGTCACCCCTGGACACTGCCATCACCCGCAGAAGGTGCTCCTCCCGTGGTGGCGTCGCCTTCGCCTGCATCGTCAGCCGGGGCCACAGGATCGGTGGCATCGCCGGTCGAGGGCGTGAGGATGAAGCCACGGAACATCTTCAGCAGGGCCTCCACTTGACCTTTCACGGCTGCGGCGGCAGCCGTGCAGTGTTCGTCAGCTACAGGCTCCAGCAGCTCGTCAAGACGAGCACTGGGGTCACGAAGGTGTAGATGGCTGAAGACACGCGTCAGTGCCGCTGAAGAAAGGACAGGAGGCTCTGCCTCAGCCATGGGACCAATGTCCTCCACGACTTCCTCAAGCGCCTTCACCAAGTGGGGAAGCAGCTGAGCAGGGCCATCCTCGTCGGTGGTCAGCAGCCTCTCCAAGCCCTTCTCGTACAGTGACTTCAGCGCCACGCGGGACCTCTCCTCGAGAAACGAGAAGACCACGCGGTCTTCAGCCAGGACCTTCGCCTTGGCGTCAAGATCGGCCTCCTTTGCCTTCGCCTTCCGCTCCAACTCCTCCAGCCGGCTGTGCTCCACAGCCTGCGCCTTCGCCAGCTCTCCCAGCTCGGCGTCGTGGCCCTTGATGGCATCCTCCCGAGCCCTCACCTCCTCCTTCTTCGCCTGGCGGCCACGTGCTTCTTCTGCGTGATGGTCGCGCAAGCTCTTCAGCTCGTCCTCCAGCTCTCGGTAGCGGTCGTGGGCGGCCTCGGCGTCCTTCAGCGCCACCTCGCGATCGGCCGCAGCTTTGGCGGCGGCCTGCTTCTCCTTCTTGGAGGCCGCCGTGGCCTGGCTCAGCGACGCTCGAACCGCCGAGTCGGAGTGAAGCCAACCAGAGGCCAGCTCCAGACGCCCGGCCACCAGGCGCGGATCCGCGCCCAGAAGATCTTCCCGCAGCTGGGTCATCCCCGAAAGGGCGCGCTCCAAGACGGCAAAGGAAGCAGAAGAACCTGGGGCCAGGGGCGCAGCAGGAGGAGGGGGCGACGTTGTCACCAGAGCCAGGGAGACCAAGGGCTCCTGAGCCTTTGGGACCTCATCAGCCGAGCCAGGCACCGGCTCTTCCGGAGCCAGCAGGGCCACGGGGGCTGACTCCTCCCGATGATGCTCCTCTTGGCCTCGCGAGGGCGACCGGGCTAAGGAGGTGCGAGTGCTGTCGCCTCCTTTCTCTGCAGAGGGGGCGCGGCCGCTGTATCCTCCTTCTTTTTCTTCGCTGAAGGCATCGGCCTGATCAACCAATGGTGCACGTCAGGAAATAGCAAGTACAAGCAGGAACAATACGAAGCTCGAAGCACTTACTGATCCACCGCGGCGTAGTCCACCCTCCGCTTGGGGAGCTTGAAGCCCGAAAGCTTCGAAGCCTGAGGAGTGGGCACGCGGGCTCCGGGAGCATAAGACGGCGCAGCAGAAGGGCAAAGGCAGCTTCAGGCGGCGTCAAGGCGGAGGCAACACCTCAAGAAACCAGCGACGACCTGCCCCTCATCGGGATAACGGGCAGCTCCCCCCCCCCTGGCGGGCATCGACCTCGGCATCGTCAGGAAGGGCGTGGAGGATGTCAGCTTTGCTCAAGGGGGAGGTTTCCCCATCTCCTCGAGGGTCACCTCCGAGTCTTCCTCTTCCCCCTCTTCCTCCCCATGGGACTCATCAGAAGACAGCTCCACCGGCTTCGGTGCTGCAGGGGCCCCAGTAGGCGCCGGCGGCACCAGCCCGCGCGCGTCAAAAGTCGGCCGGGCGGCCACGACCTGCTCCTAGTCCGTGCGGCGGAAAAGAGGAACGAAGGCGCTCGGTGGGTACTCTTGGATGTCCCCGACCAAGAGGCACAAAACTGCGGACAGCTCGTTGTCGGGCAGGGCCTCCGGGCTCAGGCAAATCTTATCTTCTTCATCTCCAAGCTTCCACAAGGGGCGAGCCCGCGCCTGAAGAGGAGCAACACGCAACGCCAAGAATTCCCTCAGGAGCATAGCCCCTGTCACCTTGGCTGCCCTCGCATTTCCAGGCTTCAGGTCGGCTTGCATCTGCGCCAACACTGACGACACCCGCTCATCAGTAAGCTTCGCACAAGACCACCCCTTGTCGGACTGGGGCATCTCCATCGGCAGCGCCAAGCGCGGGTGGACGCACATGGCGCCCATCATGACCCACTTGGCCTGGAGGTTGTCGGCCTTCTTCCCAGTGTTCGAGATCGAGTTGGCCTTGCCGGCCGCGATGAAATTGGCGCAGCCGGAGATATGACCCTCGCTAGTGCGGAGGAAGAAGAAGTGGCGCAGCAGAGCCACTGATGACATCACGCCCAGATACGCCTCGCAATAATAGGCGAAGATGGACAAGAGAAGGATGGAGTTGGGATGAAGGTACAGCGCATGCAACCCGTAGTGGCCAAGGACCTCATAGAAGATGTCCGAAAAGGGGGGAACCAGCCCCGCGGCGATGCTACTCGTGAAGAAGGGGAAGAAGGTACTCCCCTCAGGTTCCGGCATGTTGGAGGCAACCCGGAGGTCTGTCTTCCCACTCTCATTGCTCTCCCCTGCTGTCAGCAAGCGAGTGGCGACGAGGCTCTTCTCCGAGACATTGGGCGCGTCCAGAGCTAGTTCGTACCAAGCCGGCGACGAGGAGGGCTTGACCTTACGCGGCACCATCGGTCGCTGATACGGTGGAGGATGGAAGCAGATCTAAGGATTACGGAGGCAGGGCGCAAGAAAGGGGATCTGAGCAAGGCGAAGAGAAGAAATGAAGGCAAGCACTATCCACGCCAGCCTTTTTGTCAAGTCGGGCAGTTGCCGAGGCAAGCGGGGGGAAGCGGAGACACCCACGTCCAATCAACCGCCACGCGTCGACCAAGGCCGCAGGCTATTGGGGCCCGCAGCGCTCTGCACTTGACCTTTGGCTTCGCCTCGAAGCCAAGCCCGAGCGCGCCTTGAGCCCGAGGGCTACTGTCGGCGTTCTGGGAACGGGGGTCCCCAGACTTCCGTGCGTGCGGCCCACGGCGTGGCTTTGCTAGCAGGCCCGTACGACCCATCTTCATCAACAATGCATTCAAGACCCTCGCGAGGGGCCAAGCCTCGCGAGGCGGACGACGCAAGACCTCCTCAGGAGCGGCCTCGCCAGGCAGGCTCGCGAGGGCCGGAGACATCAAGGCAAGGCAAACCTCGCGAGGTTCTCGTGACGTGAGCCATGACGATCGAGAATAGGCGGGCGCCAGCGCGCGCAGCGCCCTTGTTTCCTCTTCGGTGCTAAGGAGGCAAGCGCAGGCGCGGAGTACCGAGGCATCAAGCAAAGGTTTCCATATCAGTGCAATGAGACCAAGACCAGTAGGACGGCAAGACGGAGGTCACCATGGAGCCCAAGGCGGCATCACCACCAGAGCCTTTTGCAGGCGAAGACCGCTTTTGTCGGGATAAGCTAGACTAGCTGTCCCCTTTCAAATTGGCCGTTGTTGGCTCCCTTCCCGCTCAATATTTCGGGAGAGGACCAGGGCCTCTATAAATAGGACTAGCCACCACAGTAGAAGGCAACTAAGCCTTGCTGATAGAATCCTCACACACACATGTTCGCCAAGCACAAGAACACCTCAACCTCAGGAGGTTGTTCTTCCCCTTGTATTGTTCATCCTCAGCCCAAGAGGCAATCCACCACCACCACACTGGAGTAGGGTATTACACCAGAACGGTGGCCCAAACCAGTATAAATCTTGTGTCCCTTGTGTTATGAGTTCATCGAGTTAGTCCGTGAGATCTTAGCAAAACTAGGACATGGATCGGTAGGGGGGAATCTTCGTGCGCACCCCAGTGTTCGAACCTTGAGGGTTTTGCCGGAACCCGTGATCCGACAAAGTACTTGACCCAGCCACGGTCCGCAGAGTGGCTGTTTGGCTGGCAAGACGGCAGCCAAAGGATGGCGGCAAAGGAAAAAAAGCCAAGGAGCAGAAAGCAAGAAAAGACAGAACTCGGCAAAAATATATACATATCAAAAGGCCCTTGGCCAACATTCAACAGAGTTTGAAATACACCCTGCGGGTGGAATTGTGCAAATTTAACAAAGTTTTTCGAGACTGGTAAAGCAGGAAAAATAAAGATAAGACGGCGGCCTAGGGAGCAGTAGAAGGGTCCGGCTGGTTGGCGGATTCGATGGTGCCGGTTGGTGGAGTGGACGGCTGGCATGTCTCCGCTTGGTCGCCTCCAGCAGCAGTCGGCGCACTCGAGCGCAGCTTGTTGTTCGAAGCGCGGTCAAGCTGAGGTTGGCCATCCGCTCCAACCTATGGCGCATCTTCTCCGCCTTCCTCGTCATCCTCGTCTTCTCCCTCGTCGCTAGAGTTGGTCATCTCGGCTGAGTCCTCGTCGTCCTCCGGGTTCAGCCCGAACCACTCTGGTGGCGCCTCAGCACCGTTCTCGGCCAGCTCAGGAACGAAGATGCTGGTGTTGGTGTACTCGGCGATTGCCGCTTCCCGACTGATAAGATCACGCTCCACCGCCACCAGCTCCTCTAGGGCCTCCTGTCGAAACGTGGTCAACCGGGCTAGATTTAGCCCAGGGTACCACGCCTTGACGAACTCCAATGCCTGGCGCGCTCTAGCTCGGGCCGAGGAACCCTTCCAAGCCTCAAGGCGGCCGGCCGCCACCTCCAGCCAGTCGGCAGTCCGACTGGGAGTTCTTGGAGCCGGCATGTCTGGCCAAAGGGCGGAGATCGCCTGGGCCCGGACACGCTGAAGACGACGCAACATCCGATGAGCCGGCCGAAGGCGGGCCTGGATGCTGAGAAGCTGCTCGCTAAGGGTCCGGGGGGCGTCGGCAGCGATCTGCGCACCTTCTGCCCTCCATTCCTCACGATAAGCCTCAATAGCCTGGTTGGCGGCCCCATAGTGGCCAGGGAAGAAGTCTGCTTAGACAGAAAGCAAGTAAGGCAGAAGTCAGAAGCTAGAAGCCGGCCTGGTCAGCAGCCGGTGGCTCAAAGAAAGGAAAAAGAAGAAGCTAACCATCAACCATGTCTTCGATGCTACCGAAGCCGGCAGTCAGCAGCGTCTCCTTGTCGGCCCAGGCGGAGCATTCGGTCTCAAACTCGGCAAGGAGATTGGACTCTTTCTCCTCCGCCTCCTTCTGGGCCATCTGTTAAAGCTTCACCTGCTCCGCCAGTTGCGTGACCAGTCGGTCACATTCCTGGGCCAGCTCGTTGCACTCTGCCTCCTTGGCACGCAGCACGGTGTTGGCTTCACCCAGCTGCTGCTGCAAAGTAGCGTTGGCCTCTGCAAGAACAGAGAAAGAAAAAGACGTCAACAATCAGCAAAGAAGAAGTACAGTTGCCGGGGTGATCTAGCCCGACTGCTCCGCAGTCGGCCCGAATCTCGGGGACTACAGCCCGCGGGTGCGCTAGCGCGCCCCTGCAGAGAAAGAAGACGAAGACTTACTCCAGCTTTCTAACAAGTCGGGGGTCCGCTGGTCCAGCTCTCGGACGTTGGAGTTGAAGGTGGCCGCGCGAAGGTTATGATAATCCTACAGTGAAGATATCAGACAACGTTAGTACTTGGAGCTTGCCCATTAAAGTTCCGAGCCGCCTGCTCAGCAGCCGGCCTGAAACTCGGGGGCTACAACCAGTGGGTGCGCTGGCACGCCCCACAGAGAAGTACAAGAATCAAAGATGAAGAAGTAAGAAACATACCCGAATGGCCGCTCGTGAATCCTAGAATGCCTTGTTGCAATGCTTGAGAGCGTCGGCCTCAGCTCAGAGTTTGGCCTGGATGTCAAGAATCGCTTGGTTTAAGGCTCCCGTCCCGCCTCCATGCACCCAGTCAGTGGGTGCGTTTCTAGTCGCTTCGGCATCTTGGATTGACGAACTCGCGGCGTAGGCTTCCAGCGGTCATGGCGCCGAATTCGCCTTCGCAAGACGACGACGCGTTGGTGTGCGGGCCTCAGGAGTCGGGTCCGTCACCACCTCGTTTCTGGTTGGTGGCGCCAGCGGGGCAGCTGGCTGCTTGTCTCGCGCCCCTCAAGATGGCGGGGGCACGGCCACGTCCGACATGGCGACATCGCCGCGTTCCCTCTCCATGATCGGGTGCTCGTCGCCGGCTCCCCCAGTCGGCAGTGTGAACTCTGGTGGAGGCGGCGCGGAGTTCAAGGGAACGACAAATAGCGGCTCCTGGCGGCGCGCGGCTTCTTCAAGCCGCTTCTTCGCTGCGGCATCAGCCTCAGCCTCCGCCAGCTTCTTCAGCGCGGCGGCCTCTGCCTTGTCTGCCTCCACCTTCTCCAGGCGGGCGGCTTCCTGCTCCTCGCGCGCTTCACGCGCGTTTCGTTCTTGTGCCTCCCGGAGGTCGGCCGCAGGGTCGATTCGCCGGTTAGTGGTGGAGGAATCTGCCGACCCAATGACGGAGGCAGCGGCCGACTTCTCAAGTGAGAGCGGAGCCTTAAGTCAAGAAAAACTAAGAGAAGAAGCTCAGAAAGAATCGACAAGAAAGGAAAGCATAAGGAAAAGATACTTACGCCGACACCATAGGAGGCGTGTTCGGAAGCTTCTGAAACTTGGCCGACTTCGCGGCGGCCTCCTTCCGCCTGGTCGCGGCGGTCGGGTTCTTGGTCTTCTTCGGGGCGCTGCCGAACAAGACGGCGCCTTGTTTACGCTTGCGCGTGCTGCCTCGAACCGTCGGCTCGACGGAGGGGCCCACGTCCGCCCTGCCGGTGTCTCGCGCGTGGCGCGGCTCGTCCTCTTCTTCGTCATCATCGGTCCAGGTTTCGAGGCCGCCTCCGTCTTCGAAGCCGCCTGCTCCATCGCCACCGCCCATGGCGTCGTCCTCCAGGGCGGCCGCCCCCAATTCGGGGTCGTCCACATCGCTCACCTCCCGGTCCGGCTGGTAGTTTCCACCCGGCCCTACGACGGCAGCCGTCGCCGGAGACTTATAGATCTATGTTCAAATAACCAATTGTTCAAGACCAAGACCAGGATCAAGGCAAGTACTAAAAAGAAAAGAGCTGAAGAACTTACAACAGGTGGAGGATTGGCGCGGCAGTATGGCCGCTTGCCGAACCGCCAGGACCCCTCCGACAGCTTGAGGTCGGAGATCTCATTCACCATACGGGCCACCTCGACAGTCGGCATGTCCTTCATGCACATCCGGCTCGGGTCGCGGTGCCCGCTCATCCGACAGATCAGATGAGGCCGGCCCTGGAGTGGGAGCACCCGACGCTCAACGAAGGCGACCAGCAGGTCGGACGCCTTGAGGCCTTCCTCATCGGTCAGCACCCGGAGCCAGTTGATGGCGGCGATGGCATCGGCCGACATGGGCTTCAGCTTGTAGCCCCAGTTGGCCCGAGGTTCGGCCGGAGGGCCTGCTTCGTAGGGCGGGAGATTAATGAAGTCGACGGCCGGGTCGACGTTCTCCGCGTAGAAATATGAGACCCTCGTCGGGAAACCGCCGTGTGGCGCGGAGGAAGGCGAGATGGTCATCGATCACGAGCGAGCCATCCTAGACCCCTCCCTTCTCGCGCACCATGGAGACCGAGCTCGACGGAGAAATGGCGCCGCGACAGAGCCCAAGGCTGCAACAGAGCAAGGAGCTTGATGGCGCAGGAGCCCAACGACGGCAAGCTGCGGCGGCGCCTCGGCGGCGCCTCGGCGGAGCGCGGAGGTACGATGGCAGCAAGGAGAGGAGAAGGACAAAAACGGCAAAGGGAGAGGAGGGCGCGCGTGCTCTGCCGCTCCCCTTCCTCCCCCTACTTATAACCCTAGGGCTACGAAGCCGAGGGGGCGGGACGTGGGATCATGTGATTAACTGCACCCACGACCCCGCGGTTAGCGCGTGAGTTACTGCACGCAGAAACTCCACATGGAATTGCAACCGCCCGCCTCCGCCGCAGCGGATCCGCTCGCGCACCGTGGCCTGGTAATGGCGGGTCCAGCCTGCTGTCGCGTCCCATCGTGCGCGTGAGCTAGCAGGCTGGCCCGGCTAAGAGGCGTCGCGTGGCGTGCTCACAGCGGACGGCGGACCAGGAGGCTTAGCAAGCATGCCACCTGGTTCCCACCTTGGTATTTCAAAACTGTCCAACGAGTCCGCCTGGCCATGGCCGAATCCCCAACAGGCGGCACACCAGGAGATGGACGAAGCACTCAGCAAGAGCACATCGGAGAAGGAAACTGCTGAGGCCTCTCAACTTATCAGCCACGACGCCTCACCAGCTTCGGGGACTACTATCGGAGTAATGGGCCACGGGTAGCCTAACCCGAGTCCCTAAGTGATTCAAGACATTGGGCCGGCTCCAGCCCTCCAGCATCAAGGATGAAGCGCCTCCTTCTGGGGCCGACTGGCTCAAGCAGCCGGCTGCCAGAAGACGGGCCGACTCCTCGCAGGCGGCCTCCAGAGAGGCCGGCTCCTAGCAGGTGGCCCACAACGCCTTCAAAGCCTGCACCCCCATTAAGAAGACAAGACAGGATGTGGCTACAGTGCAGCCCATCACCCCCATATCCAGGGCAAGGCGCGGCCACAGTGCCCCGTACAGGAGGAGATCTCCGCATGGCGCGGCACTGTTGCCACTCCACCCTCGACGTCATCCCTGTCAGGTGGAACCCTGTTGCCACGACGGCCTGTCGGTATGGCTTGCAAGCGGTGGGCCCTACCAGGAAGCAAGAGCCCGGAGGGCGGTAGAGCCTGGCCAGCCGGACTCAAGGGAGGCCGGCCTCTAGCAGACGGCCAACTCTTCCCTTGGAGTCCGCGCGCCATTAACCAGATGAGACACGGTGTGGCTACAGTGATCTCCCACCAGACGGCGGGACTGTAGCCACGCCTCCCCCGACCAAGCATGCGTCATTAGCGTTTCGGCTACAGTAACAAGCAGCTAGCCGGACCCGCAAGTGGCGGAGGCGGCCTGTCGGCTCCGTGCCGGACCAGTCGGCGGGGCCCACCAGGCGGCGGGCCCCAGCAGCCGGCGGAGAAGCCGGCGACCAGAGACACTGACAGCCGGGTCCTACACCCGGCCAGATTACCATTGTACCCCTGGGGGTAGGCCTATATAAACCCCCCAGGGCGCCCATGCATAGGGTTCCCAACCTGTTAGACCTAGACTCGCATATAGAGGGAGGAGAGAGCAAGCCGTGCCTTCTTCTACCTCTAGCATACAGCTCGAGGAGCACCATTGTACTCACTAGTGCCTTAGTGATCATGCGGAGACCCCGCAGAGCAGGACTAGGGGTGTTATCTCCGAGGAGAGCCCCAAACCTGGGTAAAGTGCACCGACGTTCGTGTCTACGCCTCATCCCGCTTCCAGGCACCGGCGACGTTCTACTCGCTCCCACCATGATAAGCCATCCTTTGGCATATGTCGCACCAAAACCCCCGACAGCAGCCCCTAGTATCCGAACTAGAATGCTATAAGCACCTGATCGGGTAAGTACTGATCCTTCGCGTAATGCGGAAAATATCTCTAACAATTTGAAACCTCCGAATAGCAGACCGGCTCTCGCCACATCATGACAGCCAGTTTTCGGCTTTCTCTACTGAGGTGCTCCTTCGGGTAAACCAGGGCACAATCGCAGTAGTGCTCCCTTTACTACCTTAGCCGATATAGCGGAACATAAGGTAGCAAGCACAGGAGCCGGGCAACCCAACTATTGACCAAGGACATGATTCGGAGCCAATGCATATAGTGCTAAATCCGGGGTGCTGAACTATACTGTAAAAAGTGTTTGGACTTTGTTGCCATAGTGTGAGGCGCTATGAAGCCCCTGGCAGATTGAAACGTACCACAGTGTACGGGTGCTATCTGATAAGCTTATTAATAAAAAAAGGAAAAAAGAAAAGGAGCAAATGCAATGAGCTGGGCCCCTAAAATTTGGGCCGCAAATTGTTTCCATTATAATTTGATTAATATGTCCAAGCGCATTGATACAAATAGTGTGATAAGCAACAGGCTATTTCACATGCCACGACCAAGGGAGAGCTGCGTGTGGGCCCTGGAAACAGATAGAGTGGTCATTAAAGAAACCACCTAGAAATTCCCCTCTACGTCCAAGCTAACTGCCGGCTTGGTGTATTTGTCCTTTGAAAGGACCTGCGATCAAGCCATCAGGGAAGGCCTGTGGAAAAGAAACCTGAAAAGTATAAAAGAAACAGTGAAAGTATATGTGTCCGGGAGAGGTCAAGCCGTATTGTGGATCACAAGCTAGTTATGCCTCCATCTGTGCCCATGGTATTTTCAGTGCGTAGTTATGTACGCGCGGTGCGAATGCCGCCACTTCATCGGGACTGGGACGGAGGCCAAATTGCTAGTCGAGCTCTTGACGAGCCGAGCTGTCCTGCTGCAGAATAGTCCGGACCCTCTTGATAGTGTCCGGGGGCTCGGCCGCCGAATTAAGGTTCTACTTGAGAAGGCCGCTCTGTACTTCTACTGCTAAGGCAGCGGTGTGCTCCTCGGTATGGAGGGAGCGTTTCGTGTTTCCATTAACTATTATGACGCCGCGTGGTCCAGGCATCTTGAGCTTGAGGTAAGCATAGTGAGGCACCGCATTGAATCGAGCGAATGCGGTTCGTCCGAGCAGTGCATGATAGCCACTGTGAAAAGGGACGATATCGAAGATTAACCCCTTGCTTCGGAAGTTGTCCAGAGATCCGAAGACAATCTCTAGTGTAATTGAGCCCATACAGCGGGCCTCTACACCTGGTATGAATCCTTTAAATGTAGTCTTTGTGGGCTTGATCCGTGATGGGTTAATGCCCATTTTGCGCACTGTATCCTGATAGAGCACATTGAGGCTGCTGCCACCGTCCATGAGGATTCGCGTCAGGTGGAATCCATCAATGATTGGGTCGAGGACCAGTGCGGCTGAACCACCATGACGGATACTAGTCGGGTGATCCCGGCGATCAAAGGTGATCGGGCATGACGACCACAGATTGAATTTTGGGGCGACTGGCTCTATCGCACAGACGTCCCTGAGCGCGCGCTTGCGCTCCCTCGTAGGGATGTGTGTGGCATATATCATGTTCACCGTTTTGACCTGAGGGGGAAACTTCTTTTGTCCCCCTATGTTCGGTTGCCGGGGCTCCTCGTCATCGTCCTTGCTTTGCGATCCCTTTTCCTTGTTCTCGGCATTTAGCTTGCCGACCTGTTTAAAAACCCAACAATCTCTGTTGGTATGATTGGCTGGTTTGTCTGGGGTGCCATGGATCTGGCAGGGACGATCGAGTATGCGGTCCAGGCTGGATGGACACTGATTGTTTCTTTTATATGGCTTCTTCCGCTAAGCGGACTGGAAGCCGCTGAATCCGGCATTGACTGTCGTGTCATCGGTGTTGTCACCATTGCTTCGGCGTTTGTGTCCGCTGCGTCGGAGCTTGCCGTTGCTATTTTTAACCTCGGAGGTGCCCATTTCACTAGCTGTGTTTTTGCTACGGGCCAGCCAGCTATCCTCACCCGCACAAAAGCGGGTCATGAGTGCTGTGAGGGCTGCCATGGACTTCGGCTTATCCTGGCCGAGGTGACGGGCGAGCCATTCGTCACGGATGCTATGTTTAAAGGCCGCTAGGGCTTCGGCATCCAAACAGTCAATGATCTGGTTCTTTATAGTTAGGAACCTAGTCCAGAATTTCCTGGCTGACACTCAAGGTTGTTGAACTATGTGACTTAAGTCATCGGCATCTGGTGGCCGGACATATGTACCTTGGAAGTTGTCAAGGAAGGCTTCTTCCAAGTCCTCCCAGCTGCCAATAGAATTTTCAGGCAGACTGTTTAACCAGTGCCGATGTAACGCCCACGATGCGGCTATATCTCCCACGTGTCGAGGCACGACATAGAGGCATAACCGCATAGTGGTTTTGTCGCAAGAAGGGTCATCTTCACACAATCCCATGTAATGAACAAGAATGGGATAAAGAGTTGGCTTACAATCGCCACTTCACACAATACATAAATATCATCATACATCATCCAAAATACAATCATATAGACCGACTACGGCCAACATCCAGATGAAAATAAGATAACCCCAAATGCTAGATCCCCGATCGTCCCAACTGGGCTCCACTACTGATCATCAGGAAAAGACACATAGTAACGACCACGTTCCTCGTCGAACTCCCACTTGAGATCGACGCCATCGTCTGCACTGACATCGTCGGCACCTGCAACTGTTTTGGTAGAATCTGTGAGTCACGGGGACTCAGCAATCTCACACTCGCGAGATCAAGACTATTTAAGCTTGAAGGAAAGGATGGTGCAAAGAGGTGGAGCTGCAGCGGTAATAAGCATATATGGTGGCTAACTTGCGCAAAAGAGAGCGAGAAGAGAAGTAACGGAACGGACGTCATCTAGCAATGACCAAGAAGTGATCCTGAACACCTACTTACGTCATACATAACTCAGACCGTGTTCACTTCCCGGACTCCGCCGAGAAGAGACCATCACGGCTACACACGCAGTTGATGTATTTTAATTGGGTCAAGTGACAAGTTATCTACAACCGGACATTAACAAATTCCCATCTGCCTCATAACCGCGGGCACGGCTTTCGAAAGATAATACCCTGCAGGGGTGTCCCAACTTAGCCCATCATAAGCTCTCACGGTCAACGAAGGATAAACCTTCTCCCGGAAGGACCCGATCAGTCTCGGAATTCCGGTTTACAAGACATCTCGACAATGGTAAAACAAGACCAGCAAAGCCGCCCGAATGTGCCGACAAATCCCGATAGGAGCTGCACATATCTCGTTCTCAGGGCACACCGGATAAGTCAAGCTACGAGTAAAACCAGACCTCGAGTTTCCCCGAGGTGGCCCCGCAGGCTGCTCGGTTCGGACCAACACTCGAAGGAGCACTGGCCCGGGGGGGTTAAAATAAGATGACCCTCGGGCTCGCGAAAACCCGGGGGAAAAAGGCTTAGATAGCAAATGGTAAAACCAAGGTTGGGCCTTGCTGGAGGAGTTTTATTCAAGGCGAACTGTCAAGGGGGTCCCATAAATCACCCGACCGTGTAAGGAACGCAAACTCAAGGAATATAATCCCGGTATAACAGTAACTAGGGCGGCAAGAGTGGAACAAAACACCAGGCATAAGGCCGAGCCTTCCACCCTTTACCAAAATATATAGATGCATTAATTAAATAAGAGATATTGTGATATCCCAACATATCCATGTTCCGACATGGAACAAACTTCAACTTCACCTGCAACTAGCAACGCTATAAGAGGGGCTGAGCAAAAGCGGTAACATAGCCAAACAACGGTTTGCTAGGAAAGGATGGTTAGGGCTGACATGGCTAAAATGGGAGACATGATATAGCAAGTGACAGGTAGCGGAGCATGGCAATAGAGCGAACAACTAGCATAGCAAAGATAGAAGTGATTTCGAGGGGTGGTCATCTTGCCTGCAAGGTTCTCAGAGTTGTCGAAAGCTTGATCCTCGTAAGCGTACTCGACAGGTTCCTCGTTCGCGAACTCGTCTCCCGGCTCTACCCATGACAAGAACACAAACAAACGGAACCACAATCAACAACGAGAAATGCACAAGCAACATGATGCAAAACATGTATGATATGCAAGATATGATATGCGATGCATATGCGTGCTCCGGAAGGAAAATGATGAACATGGCAGTAACTTGGCAAACCAAGCATTCCACTGGAAAGATAAGGTGATTTCGGTCGAAATCGATATAAAGATCACCGGAATCGGATGCACGGTTTGCAAATGGCAAGCAAAACAAGAATGACACGAATCTGCGATAAACAGCAAGATAGCACTTAAAATGCAACAAGCAACAATGCTACAGCACCCCCAACATAGCAACAAAGCATATGGCAGTAATCTACAGGATATGCTCGACAAAAGATGAACACTGAGCTACGGCTAGTTCACAATATATCAAGCTCAAACAAGCATGGCAAAAGTGCAAAAGATTACAGGTTCACAGACTTGGTGAAAAACTGGACATGGCAGAAAATAGCATCAGGTAGCAAAGTTCAGAGCACGAAATCAACATGCTACAGGAACTTAACATAGCAAAACAAGGCATGATAGTGTTCTACTAGATACACATGACAAAAGTCCCTTACTGATCATAAGCAAAAAAGGACCAGAAGATACGATGGCAAGCATGTAAACATAGCAAGTTTCGTTATCAGGTTCCAGACTTAGCAGAAAACAGAGCATGGTAGAAATATTAATAAGTAGGCCTCTTTGTGAGCTTGATGCACTCACTACAGAGCAATGCATGACAAACTAAGCATACCTACAGCAAGATGGCATGTTTATGAAGCTATCCATGGCAAGAACAATAGCATAGCATGTATGGATCAACTACAATAAGCTTGGCAAAATTGCATATCATGTTAAGAATCTGCCAGAAATATCTTATAGCAAACGTAGAGAAAGATTGAGTCATGCTATGGCACTCCATAATTGCAAACAATTGCAGGAATGGATCAATTACAACTATAGCTACAAAACATCCTTACTGAACATCTCCAAAATATGCATGGATCTCTCTGTAGCGTCAAGTTTACATGGCAACAAAATTACAGCAGACAAGGACTTGGAGAAATCACCAAGTCCCTGAAATCAGAAATATTACGGGGCCTACTTTGCATGCTTGTGTTAGTCACCACAGAGATTAAAAAATACATGTACTACACCACTGGAAAGATGGCATGACATACTTCAAAACACATGTAGAGCTCATGCTCAAAAGATGCACAGAATAAATGATACAAAAATGACAAATCTCCAAGTTCTGCTAAGAACCAGAGAATAACAGCAACTAGCCCTCTTCCAACAGAGATTTGGGCATCAAGATGACCTCTAATGAACATGGTGCAATTGAGCAAAATGAAGATCATCACGAGGCGAACAATTTGACATATTACACGCGCGAATCGGAGCTACATGCACGGAGTTATCGCATCGCGAACAGAGCAAGATGCTGAAGATTTCTGAGGACTTGAAGGAATTAGGGGGGCGAGAAAAGTCAACGTACAGAGAGTCGGATCTGGATTGAGCGTTGCTCGCTCGAGCATGGGCTCAGGCCGATGGCGTTCGCCGGCGGGAGGAAGAGGAAGCCGGAGGGGCGACGGCCGGCGAGGGGGACCGGAGGTGGGGGTCGCCGGCGGAGGCGCGGCGGCGGGCGGCGCGGGGCCGGTGGCGGCGGAAGGCGCGCGGGCGCGCGGGCGAGCGCCTCGGGCGGCGGCGGCGGCGGCCCGGGCGGGGCCCGCCTGGGCCCGGCGGCGTGGGGAGAGAGAGGAGGCGACGTGTCGCCACGGGATTGGACGGGGCGCGGCGGCGGACGACGCGGGCCTGGAGGGCCGGCGACGGGCCTGCGGGCCGGCGACGGGCCTGCGGGCCGGCGGCGGGGCGAGGCGGAGGCGGGCCACGTGGCGCTCGCCGGTTGGCCGGGCGGCGCGGCGGACGTTGTCCGGCCGGAGTGGACGCGTCCGGCGCGGCGCGGAGGGAGAGGGTTAGGGTTTGTCTGCAGTTTCGTTTTTCGGGGGAGATGGAGTTTTATAGGTAGAGGGAGCTAGGAGACTCCAAATGAGGTGCGGTTTTGAGCTGGTTTTGGAGGGGGTTTTTGCTGGACAATCAAATGGACTTTGCGGATGCCCGGTTAACCGTTGGAGTACCAAACGACCTCCGAATGGAACGAAACTTGACCGGTAGTCTCCGGGTGGTATATTAAGGCCACTTGACAAGCCTCGGTCCATTCCGAGAAAGTTTGACACACGCACACGAAAGAAAACAAGAGGGGTGCACCGGAGGAGATAGGAGCGCCGGATTGGAAAACGGACAACGGGAAAAATGCTCGGATGCATGAGACGAACACGTATGCGAATGCAATGCACATGATGACAAGATATGAAAATGCATGACATGACAAAATACAAAACGAAAGACAAAACCCGACAACGGAGGGAAAATCATAACACATAGCCGGAAATGGCAAGAGTCGGAGTTACAAATATGGCAAGTTACATGCGGGGTGTTACAGCCAAGCTGGCCCCTTGAGTTTTAGTGGGAGGTATTTGATGGCGTGAAGATCATCTCCGCGGTCCATATGGATGTGGAGAATAAAATCCTCGATCCATACCGCGGGATTGGTTGTTCCATCGTATGATTCAATATTTACGGGTTTAAACCCTTCTGGGAATTCATGATCCATTACTTCGTCAGTGAAGCAAAGAGGGTGCGCGGCGCCTCTATATCGGGCCGCATCGCGACGTAGCTCCGATGGAGTTCGTCTGCGGTTTTTGGCCCGGGCGTGACTAGGTTTGTCACGTCCGAATAGGTAGTCGTCGTCGCGTGTCGAGGCACGTCCTCGCGATCCATATATCGATCTTGTATGTCCTGCTCTACTATCCAGGTCCTGCCGAAGGTCATATGTGTAACCCCGAGCTGTTTATCCCTGCCTTTACGGCGAGGTGGGGCGGTCTACTGTTCGGCTTGAGTTGCCACTTTATCCCGACCGCGCCGTAGTCGTTCAGCCACATTGCGCGATCATGGTACGGGCTCCGGTGCCTCGTCATTGAACTGAGGTAGCAATTTGCACTTCGGGTAACTTTAGGCTGGGCGCTTAAGGCCATATTCTTTGGCTGCCAGGACATCAGTCCATCTATCATTGAGCAGATCTTGATCAGCTTGAAGCTGATGCTGCTTCTATTTCAGGCTCCTTCCAGTGGCTATTAGCTGGCACTTAAAGCGCTCTTGCTCGAGAGGTTCCTCAGGCATGATAAAATCCTCGTTGCCAAGGCTCGCCTCATCCTCGGAGGTTGGAAGATAAGTGCTGCCCTCTGAGTCGTCATTTATGGCCTGTTCACCAGGGCTAACTTGCCCATCTTCCCGATCGTCCTGTTCGGTCGTTTGTTCGTCGGGATCTTCTTTGTCTTCGGCACCGTCCGGAGTGTGATCGTCTCCTGTGCCGGTGTTGCTGTCCTTGCTGCGGCGGGATTTAGAGCGGCGCCGCTGACGCCAGCGCTTTGGTTGTGTCTTAGGAGGCTCATCCTCAACTGGATTTTCCTTGTCCTCGTTGTAATTCTCTTTGGGTGTATCCACCATGTATACGTCATACGAAGAAGTGGCCGTCCAGCGTCCAGTAAATGGCGGGTTTTGGCCATGCTCCTCATCTGCATCGTCGTCCATACCGTCGATGTCTTCGGAGCCATAATCGAGCATGTCGGTTAAGTCCTCGACATTGGCCATGTAGTGGGTGCCGGGTGGGAAGCAAAATTCCCCGTCATCAGCCTCCAGTTCGAACCGATATAGTTCGGCTGTGAGTCCCCCCGCTGACACTACAAAAAAGACACATCCGTGACATTTTGGGCCGAACGAAAATCTTTTCTGTCATACTTGGCGCTTCTATGACGATTATTGATACAAAACCCGGTATCATCATAGATGTGGTGGGGTCCTACTTCTATGACAAAAAATCATGACAGAAAATGGGCATTTCGTCCTGGGTGGGCCGGAGACGCAGCTGCATGACATTCTTTGGGCCGTCCATGACGAAAAAACCGTGGTAGAAGCGAGGGCGCGGAAAATATCGGGGAGTCCCCGGTTACGGTGGGTGGTCGGGGCCGAGCGATGCGCGTTTCTCTCGTACGTACGCGCGTGTGTGCGGAGCGTTGGGCTCTAACTGAACCCGAGCGAGGCGTTGGGCTCTAACTAAACCCGAGCGATTGCACTGCAGGCTACGCGTTACTGAACCCGAGCGATCGATCGATGGCTATTAACTGAACCCGATCGAGCGATTCCTTCGCTACTACTGCAAACTGAAGCCGGTCGATGCTGCCTCAGGATGAACAGTGAGCGTTGCGGGGGGGGGGGGTGGATGAACAGTTCCCAATGGGGGTGGATGAACAGGACCCCGTGGTGTTGCCTTTGGATGAACAGTACCCCAATCGATCGAGTCGGTTGCGGCTGGATGAACAGGACCCCGTGGAGGGCTGGAGGAACAGGACCACCCCGTGGAGGGCAGGATGAACAGTAGACGGTGGAGGGCAGGATGAACAGTATCCCGTGGAGGGGTGGTTGAACAGGAGCCCATGGAGAGGGCTGGTTGAACAGTAGTCGGTGGAGTAGCGCGCGGTGGAGGCTGGATGAACAGGAGCCCGTGGATGAACAGTCGCAGGTGGAGGCTGGAGGAGGTCGATGGTGGATGAACAGTAGCCCATGGAGGCTGGAGGGGGTTGATGGTGGAGATGAACAGTATCCCATGGAGTCCCGTTTTGGGGTACGCCACACCCCTCCCGATGAACAGGACCCCTGTTTCGACCGTAGTGCTCCAACACAAGTCCATTTCCTCCGTTTTGCGGTACGCCACACCCCTCCCGATCAACAGGACCCCCATTTCGACCGTAGGAGGTCCGTTTCCTCCGTTTTGCGGTACGCCAGACCCCTCCCGATGAACAGGATCCCGTTTCGAACGTGGCCGGTCGAACACAAGGCCGTTTCCTCCGTTCTGCGGTACGCCAGGCCTCGTTTCCATAGTCTGTTCCGTCCAAGCCCTCCCGATGAACACGACGACGCATTCCGTTCCGACCCAGCCGGTTGGCTCCCTATGAACACGACGACGACATTGTTTCTCCGTTCCGACCCAGCATGTACACGAGCCCTGGCCATACGTATGCGCGAGTAGGCGTTCGAGACCCTGCCCGTATGTACTTACGTGGCCGTATTTTCTTTCTTGCACACTGGCCGCTGTACGTACGTGTACATGCTACGTGCGCGCCTCTACTACGACACATGCGCGCCTCTACATCGACCAGTATGTACGTACATGTTCGCGACCAGAATGACACCGCTATGTACGCTTCGACCAGGTGGGTCCCGACTGTCAGGCACTTCCTTGCCTGCGAAGATGTAGCTGGTGGGTCCCAGCAGTCAGGGGGGCGAATCGTTTTTTTCGGACGCACTTCCTTGCGTGCGAAGATGTAGCTGGTGGGTCCCAGCAGTCAGGGGGAAACGTTTTTTCGCGAAATACGGTGGCCCGTCCGGTGGGTCCCCGCTGTCAGGTGGAGGAATAATTATTTTGCGCGTAATAAGGAGGCACTTCCTTGCTGCGGCCGTGGACCCAGCTGTCAGCCTCTCCACGTACAGTCCACGTCTGATGGAAGCCGTTCCTTGACCACGTTGACCATGCCACGCCGAGAGCACCAGGGCGGTGGACGACGGCGAGGCCTAGGAAGGGGATGACACAGAGCCGGGGAAGACGCGGCAGTGGATGCCGGCGCGTAGAGGAGTACGAGGGTTCACTGATTCGCTGCGGTGTGAGGCTGCCGTCGCCGCAGAATAATAGGGGGTGTGGGTGAGTAGAGGGATCGTCTGGCCAGCGGTGGGAATAGTAGGGGGCGGTGAGGCCTCCACGGCAGCACAGTCGGCCACGGGAGGCAGGAGCATGCGGCACGACCGGCGCTGCTTTTGGCGACTGGAGCAACAAGACCTGAGGTTGAAGAAGCACTACGGCCGTTGGATGGACATCGTACGGTCACTAGAGCTAGAATCGTTCATATTGACTAAGTTGACAAAGCACTCCGTCCCCGTCAGTAGGCCCACAAGTCAGCCTCCCACCAAGGTGGGTCCCAACTAGCAGGGGGACTATTCTTTTTTTGTGCGTAATAAGGAGGCACTTCCTTGCGTGCGAAGATATAGCTAGTGGGTCCGACCTGTCAGCGGTGGGAACGTTTTTTCGCGAAATACAGAGGCCCTTCCGGTGGGTCCCAGCTGTCAGGTAGAGGAATCATTATTTTGCGCGTAATAAGGAGGCATTTCCTTGTGTGCGGCCGTGGACCCAGCTGTCAGCCTCTCCATGCACAGTCTACTTCTGATGGTGTCGTTCGTTGACCATGTTGACCACTCTGCGCCGAGCGCATCCAAGGTGGTGGACGACGGCGAGGCCCCGGACAGCAACGAGCCGGAGATGGGAAGACGCGGGAGTAGAGTCGCAGACGGAGAGGTGTACAAGGGTTAACTGGTTCTGGTGCGGTGTGGTTCGGCAGTCGGTGCAGAAGAACAGGAGGTGTGGAGGGGTGGAGGGATGGCCTGGCCAACGGTGGAGTAGCTTTTCACAGTGAAGCGTGCTAAGCAGAGCTGCTAGCAGCAGGAGGCGGGAGCAGGTTGTCCTGGCGGCGCTGGAGGAAGAAGACGAGAGATTGAAGATGGATGCCGGTCGTTGGATGTAAATCCAACGGCTAACGATGTCAAAATCATTGGTTGACTAAGTTGACAACGACTTGCATTGGCTTCGGCCTATTGGCCCACATTTCAGCCTCCAAAAATGTGGCACGTATTCAACCCATTTTTTCAGAATTTACAATCTTTTTTTTGCGGGGTAGAATTTACAGTCCATTTGATCTCTTTTTCTTTTGAATTACAGTCCATTAGCTGGGCTGGGTGAACAAATAATGTAGCGTCCATGCGGCCCATTTATGTTTTTCCTAAAAAATTACAGGCCATTTGCACTTTCTCGAAATACACGATTTTGCTGGGCTGATTCTAATTATACTGTTGGGGTGGGCCCAACAATGTTATCAAAAAATAAACAGGGGCTGAGCATTTTGTTATATATATATTTAAATAATAAGTGATTTATTTTACATTGGTCCTTAAATCTTACCAAGCTTTTGTACACAATCACCAGGATTTTCGTTCCAAAAAAATCCAGGATTTTATTGTTAAGAAATTATTTTTATAAGTTAACAAGATGTGGGATATTGTTTTCTTACATATGTAAGTATCTGTTAAATATATGATGACAATAACAATAATATATAATAACATATAAAATAATTTAAATATATATAATATAGTTAGAAGGGAAAAATAAGTTGGACCAGGCGTTCCTATTCTTATATAGAAAAATAGAACAGACCTCTGCGTTTTCTTCAAAAAAATACATAAATTGGGCTGACGATGTTTCAGGAAAAATAAAACCTCGGATGGGAGGTCCATAGGCCGGTCGATACATGACAGCCCTCAAGAAAATACAAATAGCCTTATGGACCTCCCATCCGAGGTCGTGGGCTGAGGATGTTAAAAAAGAAAGCCTAGACGGGGCAGCCCAAAACCCAGCTGATACTTGCTGCCCCAGTGATAATAAATGATACCTGCCAGCTCCCCGGCTTCGTTGTGAATTTATCTCCTATAGTAACTACGTTGAAGCACCTAAAAAATGTAAATATGTTGACAAACCCGTGGGCCCCAACGTCAGTATAGCATTAGGAGGAAGTATTTTTTTTCGATGAGGCACTTGCTTGCGTACAGCCATAGACCTGGTGGGTCCCAACTGTCCGCCTCTCCACATACAGTCCTTTCCAGATTCCTCTCGTTTCTTCAGCATGTTCACAATGGCAGACAGCGGCATCGCGGCGAGCGCACAAAGGCGCAGGAGGAGATCCGACAACCTGAGGAAGTGCCTTATTAGTAACGAAACAACTGAACTAGCCAAGTGGCCGAGTGACACTACCCGACAGCTGTTCCGCCCAGGTTCGATTCCACCTGTGCAGAGAAAATATCTCCAAATTTTTTGCCTTTGCCTTTATTGACATGTGGGTCCCAATTGTCATCTACGCACACCACGTCCTACACTAGCCAAAACTTCGTCCCTCGTTTTCTCTGTTTTTCGCACACTCGACATTGTGTGGGCATTTTGAAAATAGCATATCTTTTTGACTGTGCATCATATGAAGATGTGTTATGCATGAATGTTGATCGGCATGATGTTAACTGGCTGGTAGTTCCAGTTTCGACCATGAGTAAAACTTCCAGCATGATGTTAACACTGTTTGAAAAGGCCGTGTTAATATAAATGCTCTGCCTCTGAAAGTTGCAGTTTCTTATCTGAAACTAAACTTGGAGTTTCTTCTCTGAGAATCACATTGTCTGCACTTTTTATACTCATATGAAACTACATTTTTCTAAGTGCTAAAAATAGATCTCTAGAATTCAGAAAATACTTCATATGCTCAATACTGCAGATCTGAAATTCAAAAGACATTCATATCTGAAAGTACTCTCAAAATACACAACACAAAACACAATTCACAACCTGCAAATACTAACAACCCTAAGCTCCTCTTGACAATTCACAACCTGCCCGACTATTTGTCTGGGGGGCAAATCCCTCCTATTCCTCGACGGCAGACAGCCGCCCCGTGAGACGATGTGAACGGTCAGGGAGAGGATGGTGGGGAAGCGTCGTCGGGCCAACTGTTTTTCTCCTCTTGCTGTTGGGTTCGGTCGACGAAGACCCCACCGGCTCGCTCTGGCACGTCACCCTCACAAACGGCACCTTGTAGATGCTCGATCCTTCAATCTCTGGTGGATGCTCCATCTGGGATCGACACTCCCACCACCGCTCCCTCACGATCGGATTCGGTGAATTTGTTTGCTCCATGGCCCAGAGGAGCAGCTCTATGTACTCCCGCGCGACTCCCTCCGGGAGTATCGCCACCTTTTCACTCTGTTGCAGATATTTGGCCATGGATGTCACCATCGCCGCTAGTTGGTCCTTGTTGTCAAACTAAGAATGTATCTCCAACATCCTAGCTAGCTTCACAGGGTCGCTGTGTGCGATCCTCATGTATCGGTTGTACTCCTCCATCGATCTACTTCTCCACAGCACCTTCACTCGCCGGTGGTGGTTTTTGAATGGAAGAGGAGAGGAGCAGCGCTGATTTTGGTTTAGAACGGGAGAGGAGCGACGCTGGTTTTGGATTGGAACGGGAGAGGAGGGGCAATGGTTTTGAAATGGAAGAGGAGAGGAGCGGCGTTGGATTTAGATTGGAACAGGAGAGGAGCGGCGGTGGTTTAAGAGGAGAAGAGCGGAAGAGCGGCGCTGGTCCTGGAAGTATTTTTTTGTTTTGCGTATTTTGGGTCAAAGTTTGACCACGTACTGTATTTGACAAGAAAAATGTGAATGCATGTCACAAAAAATTATATCGTTTGGTTCGTATCTGAATGTACTTTCAAATTATATTATTTTTGCAATGTATAACATATATTTTATTTGCGAAAATCATGGTCAATTTTGACCCAGAATAAAAGGGAAACTAGTTAATGTGGGGTCGCTTTCTTAATTGAAGGGTAAATTGATTTTGATTTTGATCCAGTCACAGCGCGCCGGCCCTCTCGTCCAATCCTAAATCGCTGCCGCACGCTCCTCTCCCTCTTATCCATTGAAAACCACCTCCTCTCCTCTCCATCATCTCCATTCCAAAACCACCGTCTCGCCTCTCCCTCTTCTCCATTGCAAAACCACCTCCTCTCTCCTTGGACGAGGATCCCCTGACGTAGCCCATGCTGCCATTGAGACACTGACACATGGGTCCCACCAAGCGCGGGGCCCACCTGTCAGCGACCGAAAGGCAGGGGAACCTCTCCTCTCCATCATCTTCATTCCAAAACCACTGTCTCGCCTCTCCATCTTGTCTATTGCAAGACCACCGTCTCTCCTCCCATCTTCCAAAGCTAGCACCGGACCACTTAGAAGGACATCTATGGAGGGGATGCAGCAGCGAATCTGGCAGATCGCCGGCAGTGACCAGGCAAAGTTAGTCAGGTTAAAGTAGATCCTTACTTGGTTTGACAATGAGTGGGAGATTTCGAGGACGGTGAGGGCCATGTGGCAATGTATGCGAAAGAGCGAGACGACGGCGATGAGGGCGGCGATGTACTCCTCGGTGGCAGTCACGCCGCAGTCCTTCGAGTTCATCGAGTATCTCCTCTGGGCCATGGAGCAGACAGATTCGCCCGAGGCAAAAGTCTGGCGGAGGTGGTGGGCGTACAGGTCGAAGGTCGAACACCCAGAGGATAACGAATCGATCGAGTACGGTGTGCCGTTCGTGAGGGTGCAGAGCCAGCCGGAGCCACAGGAGTATTTGTTCTCCCACCGCAAGAGGAGGTCGGATGGCGCGATGTCGCTTCCCCGCCGTTCTCCACTGTTCCCTCGACGCTCGCCTCATTTCAACGGCGTCGGTAGGGTTTATGGTAAGCTTCGCACTAACCTAATCTTCCATCTTCTCATGCTTACAATCAGTGTGACAACTAATAAAAATCATGCTTACAATCAGTCTCTGAGTACTACGCCAATCACCCTAAAAAAACTCTGGACCTTTGGGTCAAAGTTGTGACACTGTGTACAAATAAAGAAAATAGATTGGTGCTTCTTTCAGAAAAGAGTACACCCCTAGAAAACTGCCAATATAAGCTACTAGTATTTTTTAAGTCTAAGCTACTAGTATTTGGTTAGAGGATTTGCTGCCGAGAAAGATCCGTCCACAGTGAGTGCCACACATCCCACTGATGGTGGTGGACGCCAATGCTTAGATGGAGCAGGGTTGGTGTCGGTAACTTTTACTTGGCACCTCGCACTCTGCATATATGCCGATTCCATCCGTACATTTGTGCAGTTCCACATAAATGCAGCTGAATAACCCTGTTTGCACAGATAATGAAAAGGCGTGATTACATTATAGTGGCACTAGTTGATGAAACATACACTAATAAATAGAAGAAAATATTACATCATACTAGAAATCGACCCAAGTCTCCCCGATACACCTTCTGCCAGTGATGAACATTAGTGTACAGCGGTAGTACAAGGAGGGGCCTTGAGACATTCAAATCTCTATTTTTGTGCAGATCAACTAAAATTAAGCACCCTAGTTTGCAGAAACACTTAAACATTAACAATGGGACTAGTTGATGAAACATACATTAACAAAGAGAAGCACTTTCTTTATCTACATTGGAAATGAAATGATAGAGAGGACACTCGCTCTATTTTAACAGTATTATTAATTCATTTTATCAGTGACACTAGGGTCGAGCAGGTGGCAAATGAGGTCTACCGTGCGTCACAAGGATGAAGGCCGGGGGTGCTTAGACTGGGATGCTGAAGCTGGCTCTTTCAGTCCCTATCTTCCCCCTGATGTTTCTGTGGTAGCATTTGGGTTGTAATCCAAACTTGGTCGAGCTGGTGCTGCATCCCCCTACCTGCCTAGCTTATGTGGCGAACTTGTCTCCTGCTAGTACTCAGTCAGTTCTAGTAGTAGTTGCATAACTGCCCGTTTACACTGAGATGTTCTCGGATAATGGTTCTCTATGGTTGGGTTTCTTTAATGAAATCGGAGGGAACCCCCTCTTTCGATATATAAAAAAACAGTGGCACTAGCGGTGCCAAAATATTGTCTCAAATTAATAGTGCCACTAGATTAAGGTGCAAAATAATAACATTACTGCTTTATCATGGTAGTGCCAAAACAGTAGCACAAGAGCAGGATCAACATGCAGGATCTTTGGCAAATGGTCAAACCAAAAAGGAACATACCTTGTGATGGGAACCATATCTGCAGTCAATGCCATCGTAGAAGCGATGACACCAGTCACCAACATGGATGATTCAATTCATGGGACCTTTTGGTGCAGTTCACCTAAAATGAAGCAATGTCCCATGAGCTAGCAGCTTCTTCTTTTTTTTAAGGAAAGGGCTCCAGCCCCGGTTCCATTTCCATCAGAAAATGAAACCCACAGAGCTTCTTCATTAGTTGCAATAAAATTGAGCAACATCAAGGTTGGTCGTGAAGCTCCTGGAGAGTAGGCGGACCAGGACAGTTGCATCTCTAACGAAAAGAAGCAACTTATCTTAATGGGAAATTTAGCAGGACATGAAAAAAAGTGCCATTGATTCATATTACTAGAGGCATTACATTGAAAACAACATTAGTTTAACGTGTTCTTACTTTTAACAGTGCGACTGCTACATTTTATTAGTGGCATTACATAAGAGCGGCTCGGGGCAACAAACATCAGAAGAGGATATCTGGGTTGGTCCCATTTTTGTTCGGTATATACCCACCTTATACTGTGTGAGGCTAGCAAATCTAGTGCTGGACTTACTCTGTTGAGTTGTCCCCCAGTCCCCACTTTCTTTCCTTTTTCAACCAATACATCGGGTTTATATTGAGTTTGTACTGTGTTCCCTTTATTTCCCTATTAGACCTAGAGACCAGTTGGATAGCCAGTCTCTGCTACTTTTCACCCCCATTATTTCCTCTTTCGACCAAGTCCTAGATTCAGGTAACAAATCTTCCCCCACCCCTCACCCCCTTTCTTCCTTGTTTGAACCAAGTACTACTAGATTCGAGTGCATGAACTAGTTTTACCTCTTAACAGTAAAAAAATAGGTGGTTTTCGAACAGCCGATCGATCCTATCTACACGAGGGGGCCTGAGAAATAGTGAAAGATACAAATGCAGCGACGTCAGGAGCTCGGGAAGTAGAGGAAGGCCGGTTTCGGAGGAAGTTATACCTGAGGGTTGCCGGGATGTCGCTAGGTGGGCGGCGGGAGGCCGGATCTGCCCACACTACAGCAGCAAGGAAGACGGGGTGGGAGGCCCTCCCTCGCCAGCGATGCTTGGGAGAGAACGGCAAGGCACGCTGATCGGGACGCGCCGGCAGTGGGTAAGAGCCGTCGCCGAGGACGACCGCGTGAACGTTGCACCTTCTCACCTTCCCCGGCGGAGAGGATCCGACTGGATCTGTGACCAGCGGTGAGTAGACAGAGAGTGTGGCCACCGCTGTCGTGTTTAGATCTGGAGAGGATGAGACAGTGTGAAGAGAGCAACACTAGCAAGCAAGCGCGGAGGCTCCTGCCTATATAGTGGAGTACTAGTTTTCTTTTGTCTGCCGGCCGAAAGCCGGCTTGACCTCGGCAATGACTGTCGAGAAGTCTTCATGCACGTGCCCCGGAGGCGTAGTTGTCGTCATTTTGATCTGAAGCACCGGATTATAACATATAACACGAAAAAATGCCACATGACAAGAAATCATAATCTCACTGCCCAAAGGAGACAAGATGAATCCCGACGGACAAACTAGACGAGGATCAAAGCTCGAATTAAAGATAAACTCATAGAAAAGGGGTCTGTCGATAGATGTCCTAATTAACATAGCCGGCTTGACCTAGATGGCAGCCGAGTAGTCTTCATGCATTTGCCCCCAATGACTAGCCCAACTCAGTTGTCGCTGTTTAACCCTCGCGGTGATCCGCAGCACATGACACCTAATTTTGCGAGATGACAAGAAACCTTTTTTTAGATTTCTCACCAGAACTAGAGCCATGTACAAAACAGCCTGCACGATATGTAGACGATAGCCAATCCAGGCCTGTCTGCTGGAGTCTGGTAACATGCATGGAGGAACTGATCTTCCGTGTCTTATAGGGATCATCCAGGTACCAAGGTGGAGTATGTACTTCTATTAACTCAGCCGACTTGCGGGGTCGGGGAGTGTGCCTATGGTCGGTTCTCAATTGCGGTCCCACATGTGTGTGCAAACGCAATATGACGCGCGTTCCATTCGGAGAGCAGCGTGCCAGACCGACCGACCGTCTAGGGTGCGACGCGAACGCGATGGGCGTGCTGTATACTCCGTACATGTGTACCGTCGTTTTCTTGAGGCTTTGCTCCATGGCGCAATCCATGGATACAAAATTAGTATACTTTACTATTTAAAAGTCGAGGGCGGGGCTTTTCCCGCGCGGTAGGCAGGGCAGTTCCGCCTAGTCGGTTCGACAGAGACGCGAGAAGATGAGGGAGTAGGCTGCTGCAAATGTAGGGTTGTGTGATTTGACAGTGAGTTACTGCTGGACAGGTGGGGCCCGGTTATTTGACTTGCCATTATCATTTTAACTGTGGCGCTACGACCGGCTTGAGTCTCCCGATTCCTGACCAGCTCCATACAGGTGCCTCTCCCGATGCTCCACCATGTAGAGGCTGGCTCTTGCTTGAGAGCCCACTCCTCCACTTTTTCCTTGCCACTTTCCCCCACATATGCAAAAATGCCATGTAAAGCGGGCTTATAGCCCACTATTGTACTTGATCCTATAGGTGCTAAGCCTGCCACATAGGCATAAAGTCAAATGTGGCAAGTTAATTAAGAAGAGAGAGACTAGTTTGGTGACCCCAGGAAGAAACGATGCTAAGCGCGTGTACCTAGATGAAGCAAACTTAGCAATAAAAAAACTAAGCACCTATGCATTAGGGACTTGAGTTGCTAAGCCATTTAATGCCCATAGCACCTCATCTAAGCACCATTTCATTGGAAGAGGACACTCCTTGGCAAATGCAATAAATACTACAAAGAAAGAGATAGAGAGAAGTAAACAAAAAATACTCTTATAGCCAACCTTATAGCTAACCTTGTTGTATGAGTGACTAAGTGATGACTATGTATGACATGCCAACATCAGATAGCCTAACCACCATGTCAAATCTCCAAGGGCGCGACCGCGCGAGCGAGGCAACGGTCGTGGTAGGCGCGACCATGATACGGGCTGCTGGCACCCCTTGGATCTGAGATCGAACGGTCGCATGCTAAGTTGCTGAAAATTTGCAGAATAACCCTCCAGGATAGGATATTCCCCATAGGTCTAGAATCACGCCATGCAACCATTCAATCTCAGATCCAAGGGCTCTCAGAAGCCCGTATCATGGGAGAATGGAAAGCTTCGTATCACCTGTAATTTTCCCGACGCTTGACATGACATCGAAAGCCATTTAATTGGGCGTTGAGTAGACATGACATCTAATTGGGCCCCCATAGTACTGTGCATGAATCCATTTATCAACCAGGCAAGCCACTACCACGCCATTCGCACGCGCCCCCCACTCGACATTTTTACAATCGATAAACCGCTCCTAGTCGTCCCGTCCTTTCACATTACGGCGGTTCCACTAATTCTAACCCTCCTCCCAAATCCATGGCGTCCCAAATCTCCATGATCGGCGATGAGTGCAAGGTTAGAACCATCACCGGTGATGAGTTCGACGTATCTACACCCGTTCTTCCGCAACGGTGAAAGAATGCCTTGCTTGCTTAAAACGCATGTTCGAAAACTCAAATGATGAGTGGGTCGCTGGGCTAGATGTTGAGTACACCACAGTCCTGGGAAGCGAGAAGAAACTAAAGGAGGCAGAGAAGAAGAAGCCCGCCGTGATCCAGGTTTGCGTGCATGACTTATGCTTGGTCTACCACATATGCCATGCCGACGTTGAGTGCGAGGAATTTAAGAATTTCCTCAAGGGCGGCCGAGTCAAATTCGTTACTGTAGACTTTAGGAACGATAAGGAAATCCTGGGTGGATAGGCCTCGTTGTAGGCGACCCATTCGACCTCCAGAAGGAAGGGCTGGTGCCCTCCCTTGATCAGCCTTCAATGCTGACCCTGGCAGGAGCCATGGTTCATCCTTCGTATGGTAAACTAGGACAACCTCCGTACATGTTTCATCGTCATGCATGGCAGTGGAATGTACTAGATATGGACCACATCCACTATGCTGCAATGGATGGATACCTTTGTTTCAATATCTACAAGGGTTGGATGAAGAGCAAGAGCCAAGTGTGCGCTTCAAGCAAAGAAGTATCGCCCAAGAGGAAGAGGGGCAAGGACGAAGTCGAGGACGTGGACGAGGACTCCGAGTAAGGTGGCAGTGTCGTTGCTCATGGTGGTTCTAATGCAGTGTCTATTGGATTAGTTGCTTAGTTTAATTTCTGGTGTGCTTAGTTTTATTTGAGGGGTGTGTTGTGCTGAGCCCCCAGCAGAACTATGTTATGTTTCTTCTCGTTATATTTCGTACATTTCATCTTTTAGTTGGTATAGTACTACCACTCGTTTCTTGACATTATATACGTACAATATATATGGCCAACATCATATAGCCAGCAGTTTAGTTGTCAAAGAATTTCAGGGTGCTTAGTTTTGTCAAAGAATTCCAGGGTGCTTAGTTTTATTTGAGGGGTGTGTTGTGCTGGACACCATTAACTTATCATTGTGAGAATCAGCTTATTTTTGTCATGTAACATGGTCAACGGGGTTTGACGTGAAAATAACAATGTCTAATGGCATTTCTGAGCAAACATCTAACTTAACAATGGCATTTTTTAGATATCTAATTGCATTTTTGAGCAGGCATCTCACAGATCGATAGCATTTTTTGAGTAGTTGTAACTTCTAATGGCAAAACTGAGTAGTGATACACAACTAGTGGCATAAATAATAAGAACCCAATAATTAAATAGGGCTAATTTCTTTATTTCTTTATTTCTTTATACCTTTGTGTGCGAAACAATATACGATGCCTACCGCCAGATTTTCTTTACAGAGGCAACATAGAACTATATGAGTGCCCTGTTAAATTTTGGAATTATTCCGGGTTCGTTTGGCCTTTTTTATACATTAATTGAGTTCCTGGTCATTTAATGTGCATAATTCAAATTTGAATTACAAGCACATGCTCCCGTGCAACAAAGTTGACTGAAAAATCACATGTGTGTCCTCGGGTGAATTTCTAGGTCCCATGCAAGAAACGGGAAAGAAATTCAAACATCTGGGCATCGTGGTTCGGCCGAGAACATTGAGAAGCTTGGTTTTAAAATTCTTGTAAATCCAAAACACGCCTGAAAATCATGAAACTTGGCATGGTGTCATGTCATGGTACTACCATGCTGTGGTAAAAAATGCAGAATAGGAACAAGTTTTGGTATAAGTTTCTTGCAAACCGGAGCTTCTCTCAAGAAGGCTCGTGGTTCCGAGAGGGAACGTGTCACCTTTGTGTGCATAATTCAAATTTTAAATACAAGCACATGCTCCAGTGCACCAAAGCTGGTTGAAAAAACACATGTGTGTCCTCGGGTAAATTTCTAGGTCCCATGCCAGAAATGGGAATGAAATTCAAACATCTGGGCGTCATGGCTCGGCTGGAAACATTGAGAAACATGGTTTTTTAATTCCTGTAAATCCGAAACACGCATGAAAATCATGAAACTTGGCTTGGTGCCATGACATGGCACCAACATGTTGTGGTAATTTTGTTGTCCGATTTGTGAAGGCGCACACATTAACAATCAACAAAGTCATTTTGGAACAAGTGTTGTCACGTTACAATCGGAAACACAAGTATTATTGAAACCGTGGGCGTTCTATTTACCATTTACGTGCCGCCACGCGTCCCCTTTTTTTATTAGCTAGGAGGCGCCGTGCAGGGTAGCTATTTGAGTACGGGAGGCGTGCGATCAGACCCCTGCGCGTGCTTATCGGGAGGAGAGCCCTTTGACCTCCATCTGCCGTCCACCTCTGTCCCAAGGTACCATTAATGGCGCCCAAGCCTCTGTTTAATGGCGTGGCAATGTCTCACTCAACTGAGATTTAAGAGAGAAAAAAGAAAATCTGAAAAGAAAATTTTGCACGGATCTTGATGTAAGATCCGACGGACCTATATAGCATCTACTGCGACTTATAGCAAGGCTGATGAATATATGTAAGGACGGCGAGAGTGGATAATAATTGTCTTACATAATTAGGAAGATAATTTAAAAAGCCACATGCGGCTACGCCCGAAATACACAAGGGCAAAAGAATAAGGAAGACGCATACAACGATCTGGCTCGCTCATCTCTACTTTCTTTATGCGCTGCAGGTCGCGGAGACTAGTTCTCGCGGCGGGCGATGATCTCTTTCATCAGTTTCATGTCTTTAATACGCTGCTTGGCAGCCTCCATGGATTCCTCCACCAGCCTATTGCGCTCGATGCAGAGCATGGCATTCTCGTCCATAAGTTTCTTGATGATGATGCCCGTCCTCTTCAACACGGCAGCAGTCTCCTCCTCCTGCTTCGCCCTTCCGGCGATCTTTGCCCTCAGCAGGTCGCGCTCGCCCTGGATCTTCGCACTGCCCTCCTCGAGTTGCCCGATGACGTCGGTAGCCTCGTCCTGCATCCTCGCCCAGCCGGAGATCTGATCCATCTGGCTATGGACTATCGCATGCATGCACCTGTAAGAGTCCTCGCCTGCCCGCGAGAAATTTTCCCAGGCCGTCGCGGCACGGCGAGACCTCCCTGCTGCTTCGGCGGTGCGGCGGGACATCTCTGCTGCTTCTGTGGCATGGCCGGACGAGTCTGCTACATCGACGGCGCGACGGGACCTCCGTGCTGCTTCGGCGGCGCGGCGGGACCTCTATGCTGCTACTGCTGTGCGGCTGGACATGTCTGCTGCTTTCGCGGCGAGGCGGGACATCTCTCGTGCTTCCTCTTCCATGCTCACCTCTCCCTGGTGGAAACCTCTCGACCCAGAACTCACTCTGGCTATGGCTTGATTGTTTCTTGTGGATGAGGAGTTAAGGAGGAATGTGCAGTCATCTTAGCATAGTAGTATTTATAACCGAGTACTACTAATACGCTCCAAAGTGGGAAACCGTTTAGGTTGTGATCGGTGTGAACAGGTTTGCAATTAAATATAGCGTGGTGGTAGTAGTAATTTGGAATGTCATGAGACGCGCTCAAGATTTATTGACGGTTCTAGTTTTGAAGTGCGGCACTATTCCCGGATGGCGTAACGTCGGCACGTTTTCTCGGCCGTGGTGTAGCATATGCCATGGTACTACTAGTTCTTTTTCTACTGCTGTGTACGTGCAAAAACTGGCACCATCGGATACATATCTTACGCTTGGCGCTCGACAGGAATAGCTTCGTGGCGAGCTATAGACTAGTCTTTTTTCAGATGCATTACACCTATCTCTCGGGACTTCTCGCACGCACCATCACTGCTCCCTAGGCCGATGCCACCCACATACAGTTGTACTCTGAGAAGAGGTGCACACACGCACTCGTCCTCTCTCACACACGCATCTGTAGCTACGAATTGTAGTGTTCTCAACCATCCTATTGGCTCTATCATAGGTTTCACGGTGCTCCTTGGCCTTGAGATTGATATGTTTTAAACGCAGAGGATAAGATGGAGGCGCGAGGTTTTGGTTAATGTGCGGGCCACACACGGCACCAACACGACACGAGCTTCGTCTGCCTGGTGCACATGCAGTCAGGTGAGTTGTCCAAGTATAGACACAACCAGGCCCTCGTTGGTATCCGCGCCTCGACTTTGGCTGGTCATAGTGGAGAGTAACATAGACCAGTTACTAGTCTATGTTACTAGTACCTTCATAGTGGGTAGTGTCATATAGTATATGCATAGTTTTGCTCCATGGCGCAATCCATCGATACTACTACTGTACAAATGTATAGATTTTTTAAAAGGCTAGAGGGCGGGGCAGTCTAGCTTGGTCCTTTTCACGAGAGGCGAGGGCCTTTGTGATTTGACGGCTCATTACTGCTGGAAGGCGGGGCCTTGTGATTTGACTGCTCGTATAAATGTGCCGACGACCTGAGGAGGAGCAAAGAACCGTGTGGTATACTCAAGTTTTCCACTGGAGTACGACGGAGGAGCAGGAAACACAGCAGCCCAGTGCCATATCCTCTACTCTCTACTCTTATTATATATTACTAGCAAGAGGCATTGTTCTATTGGCGATAAAGAATGATCTAATTTGCTAGTCATCTCATTTTTAGCATTGTTCTATTCATGCCTCGCAGAGAAGGTGACACGTGCGGCGAAACACCTGAAGCAAAATAAGAAACACAGGAGCAAAAGAAGAAGGAGGATTATCACCCCAAAAAAAGAAGGAAGACGCACACACAAGTCTGGGGCGCTGCTCTCACTACATGAAGGGTTGCTGGCCGCGGAGTCCTAACTGCTTCTTCATCGCCTCCACGACCTCCATCTCCTTGCGCGTCTCCTCCGCCATCTTCATCATTGTGTCCATGACGCGGGATTTCTCGATGCGAGCCTTCATCATCTGTTCCACGGCCGCATTACGTACCTTGACAGCAGCCGGGTGCTCGATGCGGAGCTTCGCCAACTCCTCCTTCTATTCCATGATGAGGGCCTGCAACATCTTCATCGAGGAACTACTATTCTCATGCAGCTTCTTCCAGCCGGCGTTCTCCTCCTTCAGCAAGTCGAGCTCGTGGCAGAGCTTCACGTTGTCCTCCTGAAGTTGCAGGATTTCGCCGGTCGCCTTCTTCTCCGAGGCAATGCTCTTCTTCAGCAGCATCACCAAGTCGGCGGTCAACTCCCCCTGCTCATTGAGCTCAGCGGGCATGTCGTCGAGGCTCTCCTTCAGCAGCTCCACCAAGCCGTGGATGAACTCCTTCTGCTTATTGAGGTGCTTATTGAGCTGATCGGGCATGCCGTCGAGGGATAACGACTCCAGCGCCGCCAGCTCGGCATGTTTGCCTCCGCGTCTAGGGCACTCCTGGGAGCCATCGCCTGCCCGTGAGAGATCTTTCGAGGTCTCTGCGTGGCGGCGAGCCCTCTCTTTTTTTCTGCAGCCTTGGTTGTCGCTCCATTGTTACGAGTAGTTCTCAACCTAGAGCTCTGCACACCGGCCATGGCAAGGATGGACGAAGAAGCAGGACTTATGAGGAGGAAGGTAGAGTAATTTTCGGTTAGGTAGTTCCCTTTTTATAGCCTAAGTACTAGCACTAGTACTAAAACCTGCATAGTGGGAACACGTTCAGGTTTGGTACGTACGGGTAGGTGTGAGCAGGCTTGCACTTAATTGTAGCACTAGTACTTTCGAATGTGATGGGAACAAGGTAAAGATTAATTGATGGTTTTTGGTTTCGAGGCCCGAAGCGGCTCCCGATGAGTTTAGTGGAACATAAATTTCAAGTAGAGTGCACTGCTCAGATGCATAAATTTTATGTTACTGTCAAAATTGGCACAAAATACGAAGGAGACCAATGGAAGTACTACTAGCAACCCATGATTTAACTACTCGCATGCGCACAATGGAGTAGTAATGTCTTTCTTCCGCCCTCACGTCCACTCAATTTGCGAGTGCTATATTAATTGACCATCAATGAAGTGAAGGACTTTACACGCATCAAATTATCACATGGGGTGGATCTTGGTACAAAATTGCGTCCGCCCGTGCACCCACGTCTGTGTGCGAGGGAATGAGTGCGTGCGTGGCGTGCATGCACATCTTCGCTTTGTGCATGTACCGCCAGTGCGGCTCAGGGAGGACGAGTACATTCTTCTGGAACCAGCAGCACGTCACTGTGATCAATCCACACAAGGATGTCGCGACAACGCCTCCACATGTGCCACGTGCCCACGTGGCTTCATGAACTGTAAGAGAGACACTATGTAGCGTGCCATTGTGTTTTGCACATACTTGAAGTACTAGTAAGGTACACGTGCATTGCACGCGTCAGATTTTGCAACCAAATTACGAATAAATACCACACTGTAGCATGAAAGCTCTGAGTCATATATGCCTGATGTAGACCTTCGTTTAATTCTTACAGTTCATCTCATTCAAAATCAATTAGTTTTTATAAAAAACCTAGGGCCTCTTTGATTCGTAGGATTTCCAAAACGCGGGAATAGGAAGAACATGGGATTAGAGTGGAATGTCGTCTTGAATCCTACAGGATGGTACGAGTGTTTGATTGTGCATAGAAAAAATGCAGAATTCTTTCAAAGAGGTTTGAGTGGATGGGATGTTTCCTATGAAATCTAGTGCAAATGAATCATATGGAAAAATTCCTATGGTTTACAATCCTACGAATCAAACAACCAAGATAGGAAAATTTCCTAAGGATTAGAATCCTCCAAAATTCCTTCGAAAATCCTTTGAATCAAAGAAGCCCTTAATCTATTTTATGATTCATGGAATTGTGCATTGTAAAGCATAAAGTACAAACAAAGAATGGCAATTCAACTAGAAAAAAAGTTTGGGCAGTTACGATACGGAAGATTCTAGAACAAAGGAGAACCACTGTTGTTTTGAGATTTGTGCATTATGCTTAAGTTCAACCATGGGGTCTGCTAGATTGTACATGTGGCAAAATCCGGTGGGGGGCTAGAAGATGGTGCGAGGGGCCGAGTGGAGGGAGACTATGAAGGAGTGCACAACTGCGAGATCGATATTTAGAGAGAGGGGCGAGAACGTGCGCTGTTGCGCAGTGGCGGAGCCATGAAAAATGTCCCATGAGCTAGGGGGCCAAGCATTGCTAATCCTTTACGAGGAGGGCCAATTCATCAACTTAAACCATTTTTACCAGCAATTGTCTAATGATCACATTCATATTAGCCTCGATATATAGTGATGTTAGGGGGGCAGGGCCCTTGCTGCCCCCTGTCTTGGCCAGTGTGCGCGCATCTGAGAGATGAAGCGGAAGGCATGGATGATGAGAGGGGGGCGTTGGATATATAATTAATGTGGGTGTATTAGCTATATATGTAATCCTATATAGAGAGGTATAGATTGATCGATGTGGACATGGGAAAGAGGGTGAGACCTCACTAGATATATAGATTGATCGGTTTATGTGGAAAACTATGAAAGACCTAGCTATATATACACACACACACATAGAGGAACATCGATCGTTACGCATGCACGTCGGAGATAAAGAATGCCCGATATGATGGAGAGGGGGATGTGTGTCTGTGTGTCTTCATGGGAGACCGACCTGAAGAAAAAGATTGCATGTGTGCGATGGATAATGCCGACTGGTAGTGTGTGTGCATGCATGCACGAGAGAAAGTTAGTGGTACAATTATAAAGAGAAGACAAATGTGTGGGTGTAAAAGACTAGGTGAGGTCATAATCAATGTAAAGTTGAATTCAAATATTTGAATAAGAGATCATGATGTTTGAAACCAATGCATGCATGAATATAACGGAGATCTGCGCGGTGTGGTTTGGAAATGAGCATGTTGCAATGTATACACATCGAACAAGGTCTGATTGGTTTGAATTTGAGATACCGATGTGAAACACCCCGGATGTAACTTTCCATATTTGTAACTCCGAATCTTGCCTTTTCCGGCTATGTGTTATGATATTCCCTCCGTGGTCGGGTTTTGTTTTTCGTTTTGCATTTTGTTCATGTCATGCATCTCATTTCATGTCATCATGTGCATTGCATTTGCATACGTGTTCGTCTCATGCATCCGAGCATTTTCCCCGTTGTCCGTTTTGCAATCCGGCACTCCCACCTCCTCCGGCGCACCCCTCTTGTTTTCTTTCGTGAGCGGGTGTCAAACGTTCTCGGAATGGACCGAGGCTTGTCAAGTGGCCTTGGTATACCACCGGTAGACCACCGGTCAAGTTTCGTTCCATTTGGAGGTCGTTTGGTACTCCAACGGTTAACCGGGCAACTGCAAAGTCCGTTTGTGTGTTCCAGCAAAATCCCCTCTCTAAACAGCCCAAAACCCAGCAAACTCACTTCCATGCTCTAGGTCGTTCGATCACGATCGTGTGGAAGAAAACCGCACCTCATTTGGAGCCTCCTAGCTCCCTCTACCTATATATTTGCACCTCCCCCCGAAAATCTCGGATCCCGAAACCCTAGCCATCTCCCTCTCCGCGGCCGGACGCGTCCGCCGCCGCCGGACTAACCAGCGCCGCCGCGCCCGGCCAATCAGGGGCTGCCACGTGGACCACGGCCACCGCGCGCGCCGCGGCCCGCCGAAGCCCGTGGCCGGCCCTCCCGAGCCCGCGCCCCGCGCCTCTCCTCCGCCCGACGGGCCCCGCGCCGCCGCCGCCCTTGTGCGCCTCGCCGCCCCCGCAGCTCCCCCGCCGCCTGCCGGACTCTGCCGGCGCCGCCGCCCGCTCCCGCGGGACCCGTGCCGCACCGCCCGGGGTCGCCGCCCCTCTCCTCCGCCTCCTCCCGAGCTTCCCCGAGCGGTCGCCGGCCGCCGCCGTCCGCTGCTCCGGCGAGCCGCCCCGTCGAGCTCGCGTCCCGGCCAGATCCAATCGAGCACCAGGTTGACTTTCTCTTCTCCCCCGAAATATTTCCAAGTCCTAATATTTTACAGTACTTGCCTATGTTCAGTGCATAATAACTCTCTGCATATAGCACCGTTTCGCGCGTGTAATATATCGAAATGTTCGTCTCGTGATGCTCTTCATTTTTGTTCCATTGCATCATATTCATTTGAGTCCATCTTGATGCCCAAATCTCTGGTGCAAGAGTGCTAGTTGCTGTTATCTGCTGTTACTTATAAAGACTTGAGGTTTTGTTATTTTTGTTGCATTTAATCTGTACATCTTATGGGCATGAGCTCTACATGTGTTTTGTTGTATGCCATGCCATCTTTACAGAGGTGTATGCCATGTATTTTTGTGATCTCTGTGGTGACTAGCAAAAGCATTCAAACTAGGCTCCGTAATGTTTCTTATTTCAGAGAGTAAATTTAGCAAGTCTTTGTCTGCCGTTATTTTGTTGCTATGTATCCATGTGGCTACAGAGAGATCCATGCTTATTTTGGAGATGTTCAATAAGGATGTTTTGTAGATATTGTTGTAATTGATCCATTCCTTCCCTTGTTTGCAATTATGGAGTGCAATAGCATGACTTAATCTTGCTCTACTTTTGCTATAAAATATTTCTGGCAGATTGTTAACATGATATTCAATATTTGCCAAGCTTGTTGTAGTTGATCCATACATGCTATGTATTTGTTCTTGCCATGGATAGCTTCATAAACATGCCATCTTGCTGTAGGTATGCTTTTTTTGTCATGCGTTGCTCTGTAGTGAGTGCGTCAAGCTCACCAAGAGGCCTTCATATTGTTGTTTCTGAAACCTATTAACGAAACTAGCTATGTTTACATGGTTGCCATCATATCTTCTAGTCCTTTTTGGCTTATGGTTAGTAAGGGACTTTTGTCATATGCATTAAGTAGAATACTGCCATGCCTTGATTTGCTATTTTAAGTTCCTATAGCATGTTGTTTTCGTGCTCTGAACATTGCTACCTGATGCTGTTTCAGGCATGTCCAGTAATTTCACAAAGTCTGTGTACCTGTTATCTTTTGCACTTTTCCCATGCCTGTTTGAACCTGCTGTGGTGTGATCTAGCCATAGCTCAGTGTTCATCTTTTTTCAAGCATCTCCTGTAAATTACTGTGTGTGTAGCCGTGATGGTCTCTTCTCGGCGGAGTCCGGGAAGTGAACACGGTTTGAGTTATGAATGACGTAAGTAGGAGTTCAGGATCACTTCTTGGTCATTACTAGATGACGACCGTTCCGTTGCTTCTCTTCTCGCTCTTTTTTGCGTATGTTAGTCACCATATATGCTTAGTGCCTGCTGCAGCTCCACCTCATTAAACCATCCTTTCCTATTAGCTTAAATAGTCTTGATCTCGCGGGTGTGAGATTGCTGAGCCCTCGTGACTCACAGATTCTACCAAAACAGTTGCAGGTGCCGACGATGCCAGTGCAGATGATGGGATCGACCTCAAGTGGGAGTTCGACGAGGAACGTGGTCGTTACTATGTGTCTTTTGCGGATGATCAGTAGTGGAGCCCAGTTGGGTCGATCGAGGATCTAGCATTTGGGGTTATCTTATTTTCATATGGATTTTGACCGTAGTCGGTCTATGTGTGTATTTTGGTTGATGTATGAATTATATTAATTTATTGTGTGAAGTGGCGATTGTAAGCCAACTCTCGTTATCCCATTCTTATTCATTACATGGGATTGTGTGAAGGTGACCCTTGTGACAAAACCACAATGTGGTTATGCCTCTGAAAGCTGTTAACGAAACTTGCTATGTTTACATGGTTGCCATCATATCTTCTGGTCTTTTTTGGCTTATGGCCAGTAAGGGACTTTTGTCATATGCATTAAGTAGAATACTGCCATGCCTTGATTTGCTATGTTAAGTTCCTGTAGCATGTTGTTTTCGTGCTCTGAACATTGCTACCTGATGCTGTTTCAGGCATGTCCAGTAATTTCACAAAGTCTGTGTACCTGTTATCTTTTGCACTTTTGCCATGCTTGTGTGAACCTGCTGTGGTGTGATCTTGCCGTAGCTCAGTGTTCATCTTTTGTCAAGCATCTCCTGTAGATTACTGCCATATGCTTTGTTGCTATGTTAGGGTGCTGTAGCATTGTTACTTGTTGCATTTTAAGTGCTATCATGTTGTTAATCACAGATTCGTGTCATTCTTGTTTTGCTTGCCATTTGCAAACCGTGCATCCGTTTTCGGTGATCTTTATATCGATTTCGACCGAAATCATCTCATCTTTACAGTGGCATGCTTGGTTTGCCAAGTTACTGCCTTGTTCATCATTTTCCTTCCGGAGCACGCATATGCATCGCATATCATATCTTGCATATCATTCATGTATTGCATCATGTTGCTTGTGCATTTCCCGTGATTAATTGTGGTTCCATTGCTTGTGTTCTTGTCTTGGTTAGAGCTGGGAGATGAGTTCGTGAACGAGGAACCTGTTGAGTACGCTTACGAGGATTAAGCTTTCGACAACTCTGAGAACCTTGCAGGCAAGATGACCATACCCTCGAAATCACTTATATCTTTGCTTTGCTAGTTGTTCGTTCTATTGCCATGCTGCGCTACCTACCACTTGCTATATCATGCCTCCCATATTGCCATGTCAGCCCCTAACCATCTTTTCCTAGCAAACCGTTGTTTGGCTAAGTTACCGCTTTTGCTCAGCCCTTCTTATAGCGTTGCTAGTTGCAGGTGAAGTTGAAGTTTGTTCCATGTTGGAACATGGAGATGTTGGGATATTACAAGATCTCTTATTATATTAATGCATCTATATATTTGGTAAAGGGTGGAAGGCTCGGCCTTATGCCTGGTGTTTTGTTCCACTCTTGCCGCCCTAGTTTCCGTCATACCGGTATTATGTTCCTTGAGTTTGTGTTCCTTACGCGGTTGGGTGATTTATGGGACCCCCTTGACAGTTCGCCTTGAATAAAACTCCTCCAGCAAGGCCCAACCTTGGTTTTACCATTTGCCACCTAAGCCTTTTCCCCCGGGTTTTCGCGAGCCCGAGGGTCATGTTATTTTAACCCCCGGGCCAGTGTTCCTCTAAGTGCTGGTCCAAACTAGAGCACCGTGCGGGACCGTCCCTTGGCAACTTGGGTTATGTTGGTACCTGTACACTTCGCTTATCCGGTGTGCCCTGAGAACGAGATATGTGCAGCTCCTATCGGGATTTGTCGGCACATTCGGGCGGCTTTGCTGGTCTTGTTTTACCATTGTCGAAATGTCTTGTAAACCGGGATTCCGAGACTGATCGGGTCTTTCCGGGAGGAGGTTTATCCTTCGTTAACCGTGAGAGCTTATGATGGGCTAAGTTGGGACACCCCTGCAGGGTATTATCTTTCGAAAGCCGTGCCCACGGTTATGAGGCAGATGGGAATTTGTTAATGTCCGGTTGTAGAGAAATTGTCACTTGACTTATTTAAAATACATCAACCGTGTGTGTAGCCGTGATGGTCTCTTCTCGGCGGAGTCCGGGAAGTGAACACGGTTTGAGTTATGACTGACGTAAGTAGGAGTTCAGGATCACTTCTTGGTCATTACTAGATGACGACCGTTCCGTTGCTTCTCTTCTTGCTCTCTTTTGCGTATGTTAGTCACCATATATGCTTAGTGCCTGCTGCAGCTCCACCTCATTAAACCATCCTTTCCTATTAGCTTAAATAGTCTTGATCTCGCGGGTGTGAGATTGCTGAGTCCTCGTGACTCACAGATTCTACCAAAACAGTTGCAGGTGCCGACGATGCCAGTGCAGATGATGGGATCGACCTCAAGTGGGAGTTCGACGAGGAACGTGGTCGTTACTATGTGTCTTTTGCAGATGATCAGTAGTGGAGCCCAGTTGGGTCGATCGAGGATCTAGCATTTGGGGTTATCTTATTTTCATATGGATTTTGACCGTAGTCGGTCTATGTGTGTATTTTGGTTGATGTATGAATTATATTAATTTATTGTGTGAAGTGGCGATTGTAAGCCAACTCTCGTTATCCCATTCTTATTCATTACATGGGATTGTGTGAAGATGACCCTTCTTGCGACAAAACCACAATGCGGTTATGCCTCTGAAACCTGTTAACGAAACTTGCTATGTTTACATGGTTGCCATCATATCTTCTGGTCCTTTTTGGCTTATGGCCAGTAAGGGACTTTTGTCATATGCATTAAGTAGAATACTGCCATGCCTTGATTTGCTATGTTAAGTTCCTGTAGCATGTTGTTTTCGTGCTCTGAACATTGCTACTTGATGCTGTTTCAGGCATGTCCAGTAATTTCACCAAGTCTGTGTACCTGTTATCTTTTGCACTATTGCCATGCTTGTTTGAACCTGCTGTGGTGTGATCTAGCCGTATCTCAGTGTTCATCTTTTGTCAAGCATCTCCTGTAGATTACTGCCATATGCTTTGTTGCTATGTTGTGGTGCTGTAGCATTGTTACTTGTTGCATTTTAAGTGCTATCATGTTGTTAATCACAGATGCGTGCCATTCTTATTTTGTTTGCCATTTGCAAACCGTGCATCCGTTTTCGGTGATCTTTATATCGATTTCGACCGAAATCATCTCATCTTTCCAGTGGCATGCTTGGTTTTCCAAGTTACTGCCTTGTTCATCATTTTCCTTCCGGAGCACGCATATGCATCGCATATCATATCTTGCATATCATTCATGTATTGCATCATGTTGCTTGTGCATTTCCCGTGATTGATTGTGGTTCCATTGCTTGTGTTCTTGTCTTGGTTAGAGCCGGGAGACGAGTTCGTGAACGAGGAACCTGTTGAGTACGCTTACGAGGATCAAGCTTTCGACAACTCTGAGAACCTTGCAGGCAAGATGACCATACCCTCGAAATCACTTATATCTTTGCTTTGCTAGTTGTCCGTTCTATTGCCATGCTGCGCTACCTACCACTTGCTATATCATGCCTCCCATATTGCCATGTCAGCCCCTAACCATCTTTTCCTAGCAAACCGTTGTTTGGCTAAGTTACCGCTTTTGCTCAGCCCTTCTTATAGCGTTGCTAGTTGCAGGTGAAGTTGAAGTTTGTTCCATGTTGGAACATGGAGATGTTGGGATATCGCAATATCTCTTATTATATTGATGCATCTATATATTTGGTAAAGGGTGGAAGGCTCGGCCTTATGCCTGGTGTTTTGTTCCACTCTTGCCGCCCTAGTTTCCGTCATACCGGTATTATGTTCCTTGAGTTTGCGTTCCTTACGCGGTTGGGTGATTTATGGGACCCCCTTGACAGTTCGCCTTGAATAAAACTCCTCCAGCAAGGCCCAACCTTGGTTTTACCATTTGCCACCCAAGCCTTTCCCCCCAGGTTTTCGCGAGCCCGAGGGTCATCTTATTTTAACCCCCGGGCCAGTGTTCCTCTGAGTGCTGGTCCAAACTAGAGCACCGTGCGGGACCGTCCCTTGGCAACTTGGGTTATGTTGGTACCTGTACACTTCGCTTATCCGGTGTGCCCTGAGAACGAGATATGTGCCGCTCCTATCGGGATTTGTCGGCACATTCGGGCGGCTTTGCTGGTCTTGTTTTACCATTGTCGAAATGTCTTGTAAACCGGGATTCCGAGACTGATCGGGTCTTTCCGGGAGGAGGCTTATCCTTCATTAACCATGAGAGCTTATGACGGGCTAAGTTGGGACACCCCTGCGGGGTATTATCTTTCGAAAGCCGTGCCCACAGTTATGAGGCAGATGGGAATTTGTTAATGTCCGGTTGTAGAGAACTTGTCACTTGACTTATTTAAAATACATCAACCGTGTGTGTAGCCGTGATGGTCTCTTCTCGGCGGAGTCCGGGAAGTGAACACGGTTTGAGTTATGAATGACGTAAGTAGGAGTTCAGGATCACTTCTTGGTCATTACTAGATGACGACCGTTCCGTTGCTTCTCTTCTCGCTCTCTTTTGCGTATGTTAGTCACCATATATGCTTAGTGCCTGCTGCAGCTCCACCTCATTACACCATCCTTTCCTATTAGCTTAAATAGTCTTGATCTCGCGGGTGTGAGATTGCTGAGCCCTCGTGACTCACAGATTCTACCAAAACAGTTGCAGGTGCCGACGATGCCAGTGCAGATGATGGGATCAACCTCAAGTGGGAGTTCGACGAGGAACGTGGTCGTTACTATGTGTCTTTTGCGGATGATCAGTAGTGGAGCCCAGTTGGGTCGATCGAGGATCTAGCATTTGGGGTTATCTTATTTTCATATGGATTTTGACCGTAGTCGGTCTATGTGTGTATTTTGGTTGATGTATGAATTATATTAATTTATTGTGTGAAGTGGCGATTGTAAGCCAACTCTCGTTATCCCATTCTTATTCATTACATGGGATTGTGTGAAGATGACCCTTCTTGCGACAAAACCACAATGCGGTTATGCCTCTGAAACCTGTTAACGAAACTTGCTATGTTTACATGGTTGCCATCATATCTTCTGGTCCTTTTTGGCTTATGGTCAGTAAGGGACTTTTGTCATATGCATTAAGTAGAATACTGCCATGCCTTTATTTGCTATGTTAAGTTCCCGTAGCATGTTGTTTTCGTGCTCTGAACATTGCTACCTGATGCTGTTTCAGGCATGTCCAGTAATTTCACAAAGTCTGTGTACCTGTTATCTTTTGAACTTTTGCCATGCTTGTTTGAACCTGCTGTGGTGTGATCTAGCCGTAGCTCAGTGTTCATATTTTGTCAAGCATCTCCTGTAGATTACTGCCATATGCTTTGTTGCTTTGTTGGGGTGTTGTAGCATTGTTACTTGTTGCATTTTAAGTGCTATCATGCTGTTAATCACAGATTCGTGTCATTCTTGTTTTGCTTGCCATTTGCAAACCGTGCATCCGTTTCCGGTGATCTTTATATCGATTTCGACCGAAATCATCTCAGCTTTCTAGTGGCATGCTTGGTTTGCCAAGTTACTGCCTTGTTCATCATTTTCCTTCCGGGGCACGCATATGCATCGCATATCATATCTTGCATATCATTCATGTATTGCATCATGTTGCTTGTGTATTTCCCGTGATTGATTGTGGTTCCATTGCTTGTGTTCTTGTCTTGGGTAGATCCGGGAGACGAGTTCATGAACGAGGAACCTGTTGAGTACGCTTACGAGGATCAAGCTTTCGACAACTCTGAGAACCTTGTAGGCAAGATGACCATACCCTCGAAATCACTTATATCTTTGCTTTGCTAGTTGTTCGTTCTATTGCCATGCTGCGCTACCTACCACTTGCTATATCATGCCTCCCATATTGCCATGTTAGCCCCTAACCATCTTTTCCTAGCAAACCGTTGTTTGGCTAAGTTACCGCTTTTGCTCAGCCCTTCTTATAGCGTTGCTAGTTGCAGGTGAAGTTGAAGTTTGTTCCATGTTGGAACATGGAGATGTTGGGATATCACAATATCTCTTATTATATTAATGCATCTATATATTTGGTAAAGGGTGGAAGGCTCGGCCTTATGCCTGGTGTTTTGTTCCACTCTTGCCGCCCTAGTTTCCGTCATACCGGTATTATGTTCCTTGAGTTTGCGTTCCTTACGCGGTTGGGTGATTTATGGGACCCCCTTGACAGTTCGCCTTGAATAAAACTCCTCCAGCAAGGCCCAACCTTGGTTTTACCATTTTCCACCTAAGCCTTTTCCCCCGGGTTTTCGCGAGCCCGAGGGTCATCTTATTTTAACCCCCGGGCCAGTGTTCCTCTGAGTGCTGGTCCAAACTAGAGCATCGTGCGGGACCGTCCCTTGGCAACTTGGGTTATGTTGGTACCTGTACGCTTCGCTTATCCGGTGTGCCCTGTGAACGAGATATGTGCAGCTCGTATCGGGATTTGTCGGCACATTCAGGCGGCTTTGCTGGTCTTGTTTTACCATTGTCGAAATGTCTTGTAAACCGGGATTCTGAGACTGATCGGGTCTTTCCGGGAGAAGGTTTATCCTTCGTTAACCATGAGAGCTTATGATGGGCTAAGTTGGGACACCCCTGCAGGGTATTATCTTTCGAAAGCCGTGCCCGCGGTTATGAGGCAGATGGGAATTTGTTTTTTTTTGACTGGGAACTGTAGGGGAAACCCCCACAGCATATCAATACTTTATTGAGAAAAAGTGATACAGTACAAGTACAAAGGGGGATTACAAGAGGTAATCAAAGTAAGCTAGGGGAAGAAGGAGAAAAAACAAGTTAAAAGATACAGACTATTGGCCTCAAGGTGGCAGAAATGAAATCCAGCGAAGAAGATCATCTTTGTAGGCAGCTTTCACTCTATATTGCATTAAGCTGATGTCATGGATGAATGCAGATCTCCATTTATTAAATCTAGCTCTCTCATGCCTGAAGACCTTAGCGTTCCTGATGATCCAGATATTCCAGCAAGCAATGAACACCACTTCGGTGAAGAAGGGCTTCCTAAAACTCCTACTAGCATTAAGAACCAAATGAGCCATGGAGTCACCAGAAGACCAATCAATTTGCAGATAGTTCCAAACTCTGACACTAAAGTTGCAATTAAAGAACAGATGATCCCTTGTTTCCCTAGTCTGCAAAGGACAAAGGACACAGTTTACTCCATCCTCGAAATGCCAATGCCTCCTATCCACCATGTCCTTGGTGTTCAACCTGTCCATAATAAGCATCCAAGCAAAAACTTTGATTTTCATTGTACAAGAGGACTTCCAGATCCAAGTTGTCAAAGGGTTGAAAGATGCTGATGCAAAAGTATGTGAGTAAAACAACTTTGGTGAGTATCCCTTGGCAGTGCCCTTCCAAAACCAAATATCCTTGGACCCAGGTGTTCTATTAAGGCCACCCAACATGGACTGGAGAATAGTCAGATCATCAAAAGCCTGGCTGGACAAAGGAAGGTGGAAGTGCTGGAAAATATCCCGTGAGTCCAAGAACTCAAGAATAGTGACCCAGGGGTCCATAACATAGGAATAGAGCCTGGGAAATCTGAGTTGAAGGCTAGACACCTGACCATCAAACTGCAAGTTATCTGACCACATGAGGGCAGTGTCCCCTGCATTAATCTGAACCCAAGCACACTCCCTAAAATGATGCATGACCTTGCAAATATCCTTCCACTAGAATGAGCCACAATCAGAAGTTCCCTGGGGGACCCTATTATGATAGTAGGTATCCCAAATTAAAGAAACCCAAGGGAGATCCTTTTTATTAAGGAAGTTATTTGCATGTTTGATCAGAAGTGCAACGTTCTGAGAACCAAGGTTGAGAATACCAAGACCTCCCCTGTTTTTTGGCCTGCAAATAAGGTCCCACGCAGCTAGGGAGGGGGCAGGCTGACCCCTATTCCTCCTCTAGAGGCATTGTCTCTGGATTCTCTCCAATTGTTTAAGAATTCCAGCTGGGACAGCCAAACTGCAAAGGAAGAAAATGGGCATAGATGACAGAGCAGAGTTAAGAAACTGCAGCCTTTCCCCTTGATTCAAATAAGATGAACTAGTTGTCATTCTCCTCTCCATGCAATCAACCAATGGCATAAAATCCACCATTTTAGGCCTTGTAGTTCCCACTGGCAACCCAAGGTAGGTAAATGGCATTTTCCCAATCTGGCAGCCAAATGCAGAAGCTAATTCAGTCATGACAGCAGTGTCCACATTGATGGGAATAATAAAGGATTTGTGATAGTTCACATCCAGACCAGTGGACACAAAGAAGACCCTAAGCATATCCTTGAGAGCTATAAGATGGTCCTTGTCCGCAGGCAAGATAATAAGGGTGTGATCAACGTACTGAATCACGGGGTAATCCTGATCATGACAAGGTATAGGTAACTGAAGAATGCCCCTTCTGAACATGTCATTGATTACAGTCTGCAGGAGATCAGCAGCTAGGACAAAAAGGAGGGGAGAGACTGGATCACCCTGTCTGACACCCTTTTTGCACCAGAACTTCCTACCAGGGACTCCATTAAGCAGAACAGATGAGGTACCTGTGGATAGAAGTTGCTTCATCCAAAGGATCCACTTCTCATTAAAGCCCTTATATCTCAAAATTTGCACAATGGCTTCATGCTCAAGGGAGTCAAAAGCCTTTTCAAAATCCAACTTTAGAATCACAATAGGTCTCTTGGACTGGTGGCACTGGTGTAAATACTCAAAGGTCCACCCAATACAATCTTGAATTGTTCTGCTTTTTATGAAACCATATTGGTTCTTGTGGACACACTGCATAATCACCTCTTGAAACCTATTGGCTGCCATCTTAGACAAGAACTTAAGACCCATTCCTGTTAAAGAGATAGGTCTGAAGTCACCCACCTCCTCAGGGGAGCGCTTCTTAGGCACCAGAGTTATGTAAGAGTCATTGATATTTTCCAGATGAGCAGTACCCTCAAAGAAAGCCTGGGCCAGTTCATAAAAATCCTGAGAAATTATGTGCCAGCACCTTTTGAAGAAAAGACCATTAAAACCATCTGGACCTGGACCTTTATCAACTGGCATATGCTTGATAATCATGTCCATTTCCTCCTTCTCAAAAGGCTTAGTGAGAACATCCAATCCCACAACTGGTTCAATGAGGGAAGAAAGATCAAAACCCATGTTAATTCCCCTGGAAGAACCCATTCTGTTTTTAAAACAATTCCAGATAATACCCTCCATTTGTGAATGATCAGTCATCACAGTACCATCAGGCAATTTTAAGCTAGCAATAGAATTCCTTCGATACCTCTCCGTGGCCATAACATGAAAGAACTTGGTGTTCTCACCACCCACTTTTATGTATCTGATATTACATCTTTTCCTCCAATAGAGACATTGAAGGTGGAGCAATTTCTCTACATGGGTTTTAACCACTATCCTGAAATTGGATTCATGTCTGTAGAGTGTTCTATATTCCTCAAGATCATCCAAGAGCAGGATAACACTATTGCATTTACAAATTAGAGTTTTCAGTTTGGAAATGTTCTTCTGCCATCTCTTGAGAGACATTCTCAGGGACTTAAATTTGTCAGCTATCCTGGCAGTAATATGGCCCTTTCTGGATTGTTTCTGCCATGAGGAATCAACACAGTCCATAAAACCCTCCAACTCCAACCAATAATTCTCAAACCTAAAGATATTAGACTTGGGAATAGAAGTTTTGATTGTAACCATACAAGGCACATGGTCAAAAGCAGTTCTGGCAAGAGGTAGCACCTCAGTCATGGGATAATCAGATATCCAATCAACAGAAGTGAAGAACCAGTCTAGCTGCTCAAGGAGTAGAGTATCCTGCATAATGGACCAAGTGTAGGACCTTCCTTTGATGGGCAATTCCAAAAGGCCGAGGTGTCCAATAATCTCATTAAAGATGAACATGTCATTCAAATCACCACCAGGTAGATTTCTGTTATCCACAGAACGTAAGAAATTAAAATCCCCCAGTAACAGCCAATTCTCATCCATGGGAATGTTCAGGTGATACAACCAGGTTACAAAATTATCCCTAGCTTCCCCCTGACAAGGACCATAAACCACCACAAGAGTCCACCGCTCATTGTTTTGCCTATAAACAAACTCGATCACCACTGCAAATTGTTGGACTTGCAATAAAGTCCCACCAAATATAGACGAGTTCCAAACAACTAGAATTCCACCAGAGGCCCCCAAGGAAGGAGAGAAAGCAAAGCTATCAAATCTCTTGGGGCAAAAGCTTTTAATCATTCTGGAATCGAATGAAGCACATTTAGTTTCTTGCAGACAAGCAATAGCACAGTGACTTTCGTCAATCTTTTGTCTAACAGCTCTTTGCCTAGCCTCAGAGTTTAAACCCCTGACATTCCAGCACAGGACATTCCAGTTTCTACAGTGATTATTCATAAAGAAATATCATAAACAAGTCTCCCATGCACATGACACACAATGTCAGATGCCCAAAAGCACATAATAGTTCCGAACCAACATTATTACATATCCAAGGATCGGAAAATGAAAACCAAACGCATAAAGCAGATTTATGGGCTTGCCAAACCCAGCAGAAGAAGAGCACACTATTCATTGGAGGCTTGATTTGCAGCAGCAGCAGGGTCCACCATAAGTGCATCCTCCGTGAGCAGAGTTGCATCAATCTCCAGCTCCTTGCCAATAGCTTGCAGATGACTGATGGGAGTAGGTGGAGGAGCATCTCCAAATGCAGGGTCATCAGACATCTCTACAGAAAGGGGCTTGGCCTTGGGCTTCTTCTTCTTGGGCTGCAGAACCAGCTCATGGAAAGTGGGCTTAAACCCATCACGCTGGGCCGAACTTCTGGTACACCTTCAAACAGATGTTTCAACAAGAGGCGTTGGCGCCAGAGTTTTGTGTGGCCTCCTCGTAGGTACACGCGCAAGAGGAGAAGGGACAACAGGCGCAGCCCTCTCAGCATCATCCACAAATAACGCTCTAGCCATAGGTCGGGCAGGTACCGGCTCCTTCCATGTCAGCAAAGGAAGATCATCTTGCTGGAAAGCAAAGTCCCAGTTTCTCTTGGTCAAAATGACAGGCGACAGGGGTTTAGGCAGCAGAGGTTTTGGCACCTCAAACACCATTGGAGCATTCAGTAGGTTTTCAAACAAGCGCCTCCAAATCATTTCAGGCGGCAGAGGGGGACCAAAGGGGATCTTAACCGCAGGCTGATCCAAAGCTTGGACATCAAAAAGAGGAGGTTGATAGACCACAATTGCCCAGTTACTAGCATCCTCCAGGTCCGGTGCAATCTCCATCAGATCATTCAGGTTGTCAGGTGGAGCCCCATCAATGAGAACGATAGGTGCAGGGGGCCCCTGAGGTTGAGCTTCAGAACTTTGGTGAGCCGAACTGGGTTGAGCCGAGGCATTCAACACCATGGATTCTTGATCCTCTACAGCAGGCTCCGCAGCAGGTTCCTCCCAGTTTCCCCAATTGTCCTCATGCACCTCATTATGTGCAGGTTCAGGCGGAGGTGGCGGCACATCGTTCCACCCCAGAGCCGGGAATGGAGGCAGAATAAAAGGTGGCATCTCCGGGAAGGGTACACCAGGCAGGGGATGAGGATTGCCATTGATGGGCATCCAGTCTTCATCTTGGGGCATCTGTTCAGCAAATTGGCCCCAAGGATATACAGAGGCGCCGTCCAAGACACCCTGGCACCACCCCAGGCAGCATAATCCATGAGCACCACATCTCTTGGCACCAAAATATCTTATGGAAAAGACGCAAAGACCAAAGTGCGCACAAGGTATGGATCCTCACTAATCCAATGATGAAACTTCCCAAATGTGTTGACCTCTACCTGAATACTATCCTCATTGCGAAGATCAAGCGGAATCCCCAAGAACATGAGCAGTCCCTGACGGAAACCCTGAGCACCTCTAAAAGATTCACCCTCATCGTGTTTCATAAAACGCACAAAACGATCGTTGCCAAGAGGTTGGAGCGGCATCTGAAGAAGAGAAAACCTGACTGCAGCATCCCGAAGCTCAAAAAGACCCACCGATCTAATCCAAGGCTGAGCAGACCTCACCAACACCCCATGAGCTTGCAACCATTGAACCACTTCCTCTCTAGCAGCACCAATCTGATCGGGAGGGGGGATGGGCATTACCTCAGCTAGCATGAACTCCTCATGGCGGCGCACAAGTGGGGTATGTGGCGTCACATAGGTCCGAGGGAAACGAGCATCACCGCCATCCACAATGTGATGGCCAGCCGGCACATACAGCAAGGGGTCGAGAGGGAAGTTGGCCATCGGAGGGGTACAACCAGGGCTGGAAGCAGACGGCGAGAACTCCGGCGGAGGAGGGGTCTCAGGCGGCGCGGTCAAAGGTGTTTTGGGACCAGGACTGATGGAACAGGGCGAAGCAGTAAATGTGGAAGTGCAAGAGGAGTCCAAGTTTGGTAAAAGCTGTGTCAGAGAGATATTCTCGGTGGGAGCTGAGCGATCCTCGGAAGTTGCAACGTTACCGGGTTTCGGTTTCCAAACCAGACCCAAAATCCTTGCAAACTTGTTGCAATCCTTTTTACCATGCCCCACCCGCAGATAAGAGGTACAATGTAGTTTAGACGTGCACGCCGCAGCAAAATGGCCCTTAGACAAGCAAATCTGACACGTTAAAATTTCGTCCACCATACCCGATACCAAGTTATCAAAATCTTCTTCTGCTTGCTGAGAGGAAGGAATGGAAGGCCCAGAAGATAACACCGGCTCCACTTGGACCGTGGAACGTGAAGATGACGGCCCAACATGGGATGGCACGTCCACATTCGGAGAGCCAAAGTTTCCGCCCGAGATAGACGGCGACCCATCCGCAGCTGTTTGAAGATCCCTAACTGTTCCAAAAGAAATGGAGGGGGTAGTCGACGTCCACCGGAGTTCAGCCGGCGGTGGGGGATGGATGACCACCCTTTCATGCGCAGAAAGCATGTACCCCGCATCCTCAACAGTTTGAATGCAATTTTGCATGGCCGGATAACGATAACCACGACAAGCAGGATAATTCTGGAACTTTGAAAATGAAAGCTTCTTGGCAGGGGCATGAGATGATCTTATCGAAGATTTACGGGGCTTGGTGTGCATAGCCAACATGCCAAGGGTAGCTCGACGTTTGGAAGGACTAACAATGATCCACTCGGCATCACATTCCAATTTCCAAAGTTTAAACTCACGGCCCCAATTTGGGCCACCATTACCCCAAAGATGAAAGAAACATTTAAAATGATCACAAGAGAAAGAACGGAGCTTGAGAATGATCAAAGCCACAGCCTTGCAAGAAACTTGAAAACCAAAAACCCTATCCTTGATCATAAAAACCATGAACTCAATAGCAGAACCTCTGATGGCCGCCTCAAGTGCCGCTGCCACCGAATCCTCAGTCAAACGAAAATCATGCCGGCCAAAAGAAATTACCATGGTGAAGAAGCCCGTGTCATCCATGGGGTGCACCGGAAAACCCGTAGATTGAAAAACCTTTTCCGCAAAAACCAGACCCTTGGAGAAGTCCAAGCCAAGGGTGGATCCATCAGCAGAACCCATGGAGATGGGAATTAGGACGTAGATCTCAGTGCCCCGAAGAGATCTAATGGAGAGGAAATGAAATTTGGTGGCTAGGGGAGGAGATCACCGGAGGTGGTGGCGATCGCCGGGGTGGGGGTGGTAGCGCCTATCATCGAGCTTGTCGCCTCAGATGGGAATTTGTTAATGTCCGGTTGTAGAGAACCTGTCACTTGACTTATTTAAAATACATCAACCATGTGTGTAGCCGTGATGGTCTCTTCTCGGCGGAGTCCGGGAAGTGAACACGGTTTGAGTTATGAATGACGTAAGTAGGAGTTCAGGATCACTTCTTGGTCATTACTAGATGACGACCGTTCTGTTGCTTCTCTTCTCGCTCTCTTTTGCGTATGTTAGTCACCATATATGCTTAGTGCCTGCTGCAGCTCCACCTCATTACACCATCCTTTCCTATTAGCTTAAATAGTCTTGATCTCGCGGGTGTGAGATTGCTGAGCCCTCGTGACTCACATATTCTACCAAAACAGTTGCAGGTGCCGACGATGCGAGTGCAGATGATGGGATCGACCTCAAGTGGGAGTTCGACGAGGAACATGGTCGTTACTATGTGTCTTTTCCGGATGATCAGTAGTGGAGCCCAGTTGGGTCGATCGGGGATCTAGCATTTGGGGTTATCTTATTTTCATATGGATTTTGACCGTAGTCGGTCTATGTGTGTATTTTGGTTGATGTATGAATTATATTAATGTATTGTGTGAAGTGGCGATTATAAGCCAACTCTCGTTATCACATTCTTGTTCATTACATGGGATTGTGTGAAGATGACCCTTCTTGCGACAAAACTACAATGCGGTTATGCCTCTGAAACCTGTTAACGAAACTTGCTATGTTTACATGGTTGCCATCATATCTTCTGGTCCTTTTTGGCTTATGGTTAGTAAGGGACTTTTGTCATATGCATTAAGTAAAATACTGCCATGCCTTGATTTGCTATTTTAAGTTCCTGTAGCATGTTGTTTTCGTGCTCTGAACATTGCTACCTGATGCTGTTTCAGGCATGTCCAGTAATTTCACAAAGTCTGTGTACCTGTTATCTTTTGCACTTTTGCTAAGCTTGTTTGAACCTGCTGTGCTGTGATCTAGCCGTAGCTCAGTGTTCATCTTTTGTCAAGCATCTCCTGTAGATTACTGCCATATGCTTTGTTGCTATGTTGGGGTGCTGTAGCATTGTTACTTGTTGCATTTTAAGTGCTATCATGCTGTCAATCACAGATTCATGTCATTCTTGTTTTGCTTGCCATTTGCAAACCGTGCATCCGTTTCCGGTGATCTTTATATCGATTTCGACCGAAATCATCTCATCTTTCCAGTGGCATGCTTGGTTTGCCAAGTTACTGCCTTGTACATCATTTTCCTTCCGGAGCACGCATATGCATCGCAAATCATATCTTGCATATCATTCATGTATTGCATCATGTTGCTTGTGCATTTCCCGTGATTGATTGTGGTTCCATTGCTTGTGTTCTTGTCTTGGGTAGAGCCGGGAGATGAGTTCGTGAACGAGGAACCTGTTGAGTACGCTTACGAGGATCAAGCTTTCGACAACTCTGAGAACCTTGCAGGCAAGATGACCATACCCTCGAAATCACTTATATCTTTGTTTTGCTAGTTGTTCGTTCTATTGCCATGCTGCGCTACCTACCACTTGCTATATCATGCCTCCCATATTGCCATGTCAGCCCCTAACCATCTTTTCCTAGCAAACCGTTGTTTGGCTAAGTTACCGCTTTTGCTCAGCCCTTCTTATAGCATTGCTAGTTGCAGGTGAAGTTGAAGTTTGTTCCATGTTGGAACATGGAGATGTTGGGATATCACAATATCTCTTATTATATTAATGCATCTCTATATATGGTAAAGGGTGGAAGGCTGGGCCTTATGCCTGGTGTTTTCTTCCACTCTTGCCGCCCTAGTTTCCGTCATACCGGTATTATGTTCCTTGAGTTTGCGTTTCTTACGCGGTTGGGTGATTTATGGGACCCCCTTGACAGTTCGCCTTGAATAAAACTCCTCCAGCAAGGCCCAACCTTGGTTTTACCATTTGCCACCTAAGCCTTTTCCCCCGGGTTTTCGCGAGCCCGAGGGTCATCTTATTTTAACCCCCGGGCCAGTGTTCCTCTGAGTGCTGGTCCAAACTAGAGCACCGTGCGGGACCGTCCCTTGGCAACTTGGGTTATGTTGGTACCTGTACGCTTCGCTTATCCGGTGTGCCCTGAGAACGAGATATGTGCAGCTCCTATCGGGATTTGTCGGCACATTCGGGCGGCTTTGCTGGTCTTGTTTTACCATTGTCGAAATGTCTTGTAAACCGGGATTCCGAGACTGATCGGGTCTTTCCGGGAGAAGGTTTATCCTTCGTTAACCGTGAGAGCATATGATGGGCTAAGTTGGGACACCCCTGCAGGGTATTATCTTTCGGAAGTCGTGCCCGCGGTTATGAGGCAGATGGGAATTTGTTAATGTCCGGTTGTAGAGAACTTGTCACTTGACTTATTTAAAATACATCAACCGTGTGTGTAGCCCTGATGGTCTCTTCTCGGCGGAGTCCGGGAAGTGAACACGGTTTGAGTTATGAATGACGTAAGTAGGAGTTCAGGATCACTTCTTGGTCATTACTAGATGACGACCGTTCCGTTGCTTCTCTTCTCGCTCTCTTTTGCGTATGTTAGTCACCATATATGCTTAGTGCCTGCTGCAGCTCCACCTCATTACACCATCCTTTCCTATTAGCTTAAATAGTCTTGATCTCGCGGGTGTGAGATTGCTGAGTCCTCGTGACTCATAGATTCTACCAAAACAGTTGCAGGTGCCGACGATGCCAGTGCAGATGATGGGATCGACCTCAAGTGGGAGTTCGACGAGGAACGTGGTCGTTACTATGTGTCTTTTCCGGATGATTAGTAGTGGAGCCCAGTTGGGTCGATCGGGGATCTAGCATTTGGGGTTATCTTATTTTCATATGGATTTTGACCGTAGTCAGTCTATGTGTGTATTTTGGTTGATGTATGAATTATATTAATGTATTGTGTGAAGTGGCGATTGTAAGCCAACTCTCGTTATCCCATTCTTGTTCATTACATGGGATTGTGTGAAGATGACCCTTCTTGCGACAAAACCACAATGCGGTTATGCCTCTAAGTCGTGCCTCGACACGTGGTAGATATAGCCGCATCGTGGGCGTTACACGATGGCAGACATCGTTTGGCCACATTGCATCCGTGCATGGACAAACTATTCTAATTGGAGATGATGGGTGGCTTTCGCATCACATATCTATATCTTTACCCCTATATATATATATTATATTTTATATTTTTTATATAGTGTGCGGATAACTTTAACTTTGAAAGATGGTCGTTTGATGAGGCCAATCCGATGGTGCAGAGCTGGCAAATTTGAGCACTACTGGCCACTGGATATCATCTAGATTCCACCAGATTTTGCCACATGTACAATCTAGAAGACTCTATGGTTGAACTTAAGCATAATGCACAAACTCAAAACACAAGCACTTCTTCTTTGTTCTAGAATCTTCCGTATAAGAATTGCCGAAATGTTTTTCTACATGATTTGTTTTTACTTTATGCCTTACAACGCACAATTCCATGAATCTTAAAATAGATTAGCTTTCTTATAAAAACTAGATGATTTTGAATGAAATGAACTATAAGAATTAAACGAACATCTACATCATGCATATATGACTCAAAGCTTACATGCTATAATGTGGTATTTATTCATAATTTGGTGCCAAATCTCATGCGTGCAATGCACGTGTACCTTACTAGTCTAAATGGTGTCTGTGTGTGTGTTGTGTGTGTTAAACACATTGTACTTAGTATATCATACTAGTCTAAATTGTCTTTTTTTCTTTTGGGTACACGTTAAGCTTGTTCTCCCAAAATTTCAAGCCGCGCCTTGTTATGCCGAAATTTCAAGCTAGCGCCTCTGTCTATCGTGCTGCGAAACTCCCGCCTCTTCAACCCGCGCCTTCTTAGCCCGAAATATTTAAGATATATCTTTGTCTCATTGTGCTCCGACAACTCCCTCCATCTCAACCCGCGCCTTGCTATTCCAAAATTACAACGCGCGCGAAAACTCCCACCTCCTGTGAAATCCCAACATGCGAAATGCCCGTGATACCCCTGAACCGAAAGAACCGCCTCAAATCGGTGGGGGTACTTTCGTAACTTACCCCACATTTCGGACAAGCGCGTCCCTAAGCCATGGTTCCCCACTCCCATCCCATCCACCCACCCATTCGTACACCGAGGTCGGGAAAACCCGCGAAGCCCCACACCCTCCTCCGTCCACCACCCAGCCGGAGCCTCTTCCCCGACGATGTCGTCCACAGCAACACCTCGACGTCCCTCATCCACCATACTAGAAGAGGATCCGTCGTTGATCTGGTCGTCCCACCGGTTCAGCCACCCCGTCCTCCACCTCCAAGGAGCTGCCCCGACGTTCCCCTCGTCTTTCGCGCCACCTCCATTCCCACACCGCCGTCTTCACCTGCACCACCGGAAGAGCATCAGCATCACCGTTTCCTCGGATGAAGCTGCGGCCTAATCGGCGCCACCAAAGAGGTTGTACACTAATCGCCGCATTTTCTTCTTTTATTCGATCTCACGGTGCTGCCGGCGCTCGGTCCCGAGCCTACACGGCGCAGCTCCATCCACCGCGGCGTCGCCGGCCACTTCCTCCACGGTGTCGCTCCCTCAGCGGTGACGTCCACATCAGTAGGAGCTGCTGCTGCTTTAGCTCTCGCTCACGCTGCTGCTCTGCTTTTACTCTCGGTCCCCTACCTGGTCTGCTCTTGCTCTTGCTCTTGCTCGCGCTGCTGCTCTCGCTCTTGCTCTTGCTTGCGATGCTGCTCTGATTTAGCTACACTTCAGTCGACTGAATCGACTTTTGGGTCAGTCGATTTTCAGGGGGTGGGGGGCTCGCCGTAGTTAAGGAAGAACCAGCCGCAGCGGGGAGGGGGGCTCGCCGGAGAAGTACCCCACTATCTATCTTAGGGTTCAGGGTGGGGCGGTGGTCGCCGGCGGTGGGGCGGTGGCGTGGGGATCGCCGGAGAAAAAGCTCGGCACGGGGGGGCCTAGAGGGATGGCCGGGGCAGCGGCGGACCGACGGTGGGGAGTGTATTCGGGGCGGGCGGGGCGGCGCACCGCCGGCCGCGGGCGGCGGGGGGCGCCTGTTTGGCCGATGGTGGCTGGCGGCTCAGGGGGGTGGAGGTTGAAGATGAACTGCAGGCCCTTGATTTCGCATCCAACGGCTGCAAAATCGACTGACCAGAGATGAAGAAGTAAGTCGATTGACGTGTAGCCTCACCTCTAGTGTGTTCAGTTTCGACAGTAAAATTCAGTTTCGACAGCAAAATTCAGTTTCGACAGCAAAATTCAGTTTCGACAGTTAAGTTCAGTTTCGACAGTTAAATTCAGTTTCGACAGTTAAGTTCAGAGATGAGCGGCTGATGTATACATCTAACACTTTGTGGTTATGTATTTTACGTCATCTATTGGAGATGCTATTAGAATTCCACTCAGGTTAACATTGTCTCTCTTGTCCTGCTTCAGCCTCGGCGTCGTACAACTCACCGGAGCTCCTCCAACGACGAAACCCTCCATCACACCAGAGCAGTACCTCGGGCTCCATCTCTAGACGCCTAAGATCTTCTTCCCCTCCTCTGACAGCCAAGTTAGCCGGAGCATCCTCACCGGCCAACCCAATCACGCTGAGATCGACATTGCTTCACCAAAGAGGTTGTACACTTGTTGCATATCTTTTTTACTCTACATCTTATATATATTGTCCACTGAGCACACGGAGTAACGAGAAATACGATTATTTTATCCTACTATATGACAAGCAGTGAGGTACCAGGCAACATAGCTATCTATGATGGACTCTCTTGAATGCCATCATTATTTATCTCTGCGAGTTTGAGATGTGCATTTGTCGATGGCCCTGGGAGTTGAGCTAGTAGGGCAGTGGCCTGGGTCCAAAGTAATAGAAGTAGCACAAAAACATTTTTTTAGTGTAGGCTTTTCCTTGCTCAAGCCTGCCTACTGGAATCGCCAGTGCTTGAAAGGAAAAGTGAATGAAAAACATAGGAATTGGAAAGTTTCGTATGGTACTACTTTTCATGAATTTGGTGCAAAGGAATGGAGCAAAGGAAAACTGTAGGATTTGTTCCTTTAGTGTCTCCTTGAAAGAAAAACCGTAGGAATTTTAGTTTCCACTTATCCTCCTTTTCAAATTCCTATTCATGATGCACAAGACTAAGAGATAGTAGCATAATAGCATTATAACCGTACATTTTCTTGTGGTTTGACTTAATCTCACCATGCTTCTTTGCAGCCTGTGATCTTCCAATTCTTGTGAACCAAACACCCAGATTGGCAGAAATCTTGTGTTTTTAAATTCCCTGTTTTGCACGTGCATTCCTATCCTATTCATGTCTATTTCCTATCCCTACATTGTTAGAATCCTCAAATTCAAACAAGCCCTTACACAATTACTTCTATTACAGATATGTGTCAAAGAAAACCTTGTGTGGTTTGTCCTGCTCCTGCGGTGCTGTGTTCCACCCCAGCTCAGCTGCTCCAACGACGGAAGGGTTCAGCACAGCAGGGATCCGCTCTCCAGACTGTCTTTCGCCGCCTCAGATCTTCTTTCCCGCAGCCAGTAGCCACGACAACTGCATTACCATCATCAACTGAGCAGATGACCTTGAGGACTACACGCAAGAGAGGTCGCACTCTTCCTTGTCTGCTTAGATTATGCATCGCTTAATATGATGACATGCTACTTTATCATCGTGTTCACCTATTAGACTCCGAGTTAGGTCCAAACTTATGCTGAAACTTGAGTTTTTAAATGGTTGTGGGTTACATATTGGGGCAGCAATCAGTACTATCTGTCTACTATCTGGTTAATCTCGGGTGTCTACTATGAGTTTCACGTTGGGTGCAAACAAACATTAAAGGAGCCATTATCTGTATTTTTTAACTAAAGTTATTATCTGCCTGCTATCATTGGTTTTGGGTCTATCCATAGTTTGCTACCATCACTCTGGATTTGTGCATGCACTCCTTACATAATCTCACTATGTTTTATTCCTATGCATGTCAGTTATTGTACACAATGGAACTAAACATGTAGAGCAAAAGAGACGAGCCTTGTGTGGCAAAAAAATTTCATGCAGACGTCGCTCCATGGTGGGCGCAAAGGCAGCCCCCTCTACCCATTTCGGATCGTAATCAAGAGGAAGATAACTGTTATGAGAGGGATTCAGAAGCAGAAGACCACTCCTATTTACCCCATGAGGTCTCACTACAGGAATCAGCTATTTTGCCGTCTGCCACTGCGGATGGCAAAGGCATGAACGGCGGACGGCAAAGGCCTTTGCCGTCAGCGGCGGACGGCAAAAGGCTCCGGCAAAGTAGGCTACGGTAAACAACTACTTTGCCGTCTGCTTCCTGGCGGCTGACGGCAAAGGCCCTTTGCCGTCTGCCGTGGACGGCAAAGAGAGCGGACGGCAATAATTGCGCTGTCAGTCCGTTAAGTGGCTAACGGCAGGCCTTTGCCGTCCGCCCCTGACGGCAAACTTTCTAATGCCTTTGCCATCCGCCGCTGATGGCAAACTTTCTAGTGTCTTTGCCGTCCGCCTTATGATGTCATCTACACGTCACTACATGGCAGGCCTATGCCGTCCGCCGCTGACGGCAAAATTGTTTACTCTTTGCCGTCTGCCACTGTAGGCAAACTGAACAAATGGGTCAGCTCCCAGAAAGCACAGTTGGCTGCCATGTGGCTTCTTTGCCGTCTGCGGCTGACGGCAAAGAGCCCGTTGCCGTCGGTGGCAGACGGCAAAGAGCCTGCATATTGGCTCTTTTTCTGTTTTTTATTAAATCCAACAATTTTCACAGCAAATATATATGACATATATAGATATATTTCACAGGCATTCATATCACAAAATTCCATCCATAAACAAAGTTCCTTCATACATAAACAAAGTTCCATCCATAAACAAAGTTCCTTCATACATAAACAAAGTTCCTTCATACATAAACAAAGTTCCATTCATATCACAAAGAGCCTTCATACATAAACAAAGTTCCATCCATACATAAACAAGAAGACTAGAACAAGAAGAGTAGCTTCCATGAAGTGAATGAAATCTGCAAAATGGCAAAATAAGAAAGTTAGAAATAGGTGACTAGAACAAGAAGAGTAGAACAAGAAGAAGACTAGAACAAGAAGAGTAGAACAAGAAGAAGACTAGAACAAGAAGAGTATGTCATTTATGAGCTAACTTACGTGAAATGGATCATATATGAGCTAACTAAGTTGAAATGGGTCGTTTATGAGCTAGCTAAGGTGAAATGGATCATTTATGAGCTAACTTAGTTGAAATGGGTCGTTTATGAGCTAACTAAGGTCAAATGGATCGTTTTTGAGGTAACTAAGGTGAAATGGATCGTTTTTTAGCTCACTTAGGTGAAATGGATCATTTATGAGCTAACTTAGTTGAAATGGATCGTTTTTGAGCTAACTTAGGTGAAATGGATCATTTAAGAGCTAATTTAGGTGAAATGGATCGTTTTTTAGCTAACTTGGTGAAATGGATCGTTTATGAGCTAAATTAGTTGAAATGGATCGTTTATGAGATAACCTAGGTAAGATGGGTCATTTTGGAGTTAACCTAGGTGAAATGGGTCATTTTAAAGCTAACGTAGGTAAAATGGATCATTTAGGAGCTAATCTAGGTAAAATGGGTCATTCTTTAGCTAACTTGGATGAACTGGATCATTTATAAGCTAACCTAGGTAAAATGGGTCATTTTAGAGCTAACTTAGGTAAAATGGATCGTCTATGAGCTAACTAAGCTAATTATGCAATTTTTGACATAAGTAAGCTAAGTACAGATCGTTTTAGAGCTAACTTAGGTAAAATGGATGGTTTTGGAGGTCAGTAAGCTTATTAAGTCATTTTGGAGGAGAAGAAGCATAGTCTAGGTCATTATGGTAAGCATTGGAGGAAATAAAGCTAAGTCTAGGTCTTTATGCATGTGTTAAGCAAAACACTAGATAAACTTACCAAGATCCAGGAGGTGTAGGAGCGGGCTGGCTCGTGTCGGTAGCTGGAGAAGGATCGTGCGATGCTTGTCTGGAGTTACGCTGCACCGATGATCATTTCCAATGTCTTGTTAGCATGATGACACTCAAATGTTAAGACTAGCAAGTAATGTCCATTCAAATAAAACTCACCGTGGTCCTAGGAGCAATCACTGGCATCGGCGGAGCGGTCTGACCTGTCTTCTCGCACACAGACTGCACATTTGGTTTTGACGACTCAGTCATACTAGTTAGTAATGAGACAAACACTACATGAATGTTCTGGCTAATCTGCAGAAGAAACTTACCACATGGAGCTCGTACATGGCCCTTGCCTGCATGTCATTTCGTGCCCTCTCCTCCTCCATCATCTTTGTCGTCCTCTCCTCCAACTCCCGCTGCCTCTCCGCCGCCTCCGCCAGAAGTTTCTCCGTTCTATCTCTCTCACTCTGTGCAGTAGCCTGCAACACCACTCACATGACCATTTGTAATCATTGATGGAAGTGCACACAATGTAATGGAGAAAGATAACTGAGTACGTATCACTAACCTTGATGGCGAGTTGCACTGGCCGTTCACGAGGCCTTATCTCAGGAGCGGAGCTCGACTGGCGCGCCTTGATCTCCGGGAGAGTGCTAGGACAACGGATAAGTCCATCTCCAATGGCTATGGAGCCATGGGACCTCCCGCCACCAGATATCATCACCAGCTCTGGATCAATGGGACCCTGGCTCGGGTTAAAGTCCTCCCCTTTCCTCGCCTTCCCCTCATCTCTATATCTCACGAGCTTGTTGTGGGAGGAGATGTTGGTGAAGTTGTTTGCATCATCGAGGTCAGACTGAGAGAGAGCCTTGACTTTCTTGAAAGAGGCAGTGTGGGCCATGGCATACAGGTCGTACACCTCTGGCACCTTATCCACCTTATTGTGGCGTGCCTGAAAGAGAGAAACAATGTAAATTAGTAATTAAAGGGCTCAAGCTAGCATGATGAATGAATTGCATGAATCATGAAGCAAACCACATACCCAGTTGCGCCCGAACTGATATAAGTTGGAGCTGCCTTGATGGTGTGGCACACCTTCCATTTGGTCACGTTTGTCCTTGGCCTCGTTTGGAGGGCTAGCCATTCTTTTGAGCACCACTCATCGACCAACACCTCCCAACAATCCATCCGATCCGCACACCATCTCGGAGGCGCCTAAGTTAGCAAATAGAAACTTGAGCGCTAAGGCTAAGAATTACTAAATGAAGGAACTTAAGTAGAAGGCCTTAAGAATTACCTTCATGTACTGCTCCTTACTCAGGAACTTATCGCGGCACGCCGGCTTGGCCTTCTTGATACCACGCAAGGCGTAGTAGTCTCGAACAGCCTGCACCCGAGCCTCGTGCCGTAAGTTCTGGAGTAGGCGCTTGCAGACGTTCTCGATAACATGTGCCGCGTCCTCCTCGTATCCCTCCTCACACCTGTAGAATGTCCGCAATCAAATGAGACAATATTGATTAGTACAATTAATAACTAGCTAGTTGAAGATTTTTAAATGTGTAAAGGAGAAATTACCCAGAACTTTCTGATCACCATGTCTGCCCTTGTGTCGCACACGACACCGTCGATAATCTCATCCGGCGGGGCCGTGGCAGCCACGTAATGCTCCCAGCTCAATCCAAGCTCTGGAAGCCGACCCTCACCAGGCAACGTGACAAACCCCGGGAAGTTTTGCCGGCAAAGAACTCCAAGGACGGAGTTGGGCCGGCGGACACTATGATGGTGATCCCAACCCCTGCAGCATGACAAGGCCAACGCATTAGTTATTTGAAGAAACGTGAATGCAGAAGGTACAAAAATATTAAATGCACTTACGTACCTCTCCCCATCAGGGAAAATCAACCACCTCTGCTCGCGGGTCGCCGGCACGGACGGGAGCCGTGTAGCACCACGCTGGTAGACGGTGCCCCCTCCTCCTCAAGATCAGTCGGCTCCCCGCCATCATCAGCATGGCCACTCGGCTCCTCGGGCTGATCCGGCCAAGTACCCCATCCGGACGTGTGCTCCTCCGGGGTCTCGTGGGCCGAACTCTCATGGGCCGAAGGCCAGTCGACCCGAGGCATGTGGGCCCAAGACCCGTGGATCGGAGGCTCGTGGACCGGAGTCCGTGCAGCCTCCTCCTCGGACGAGTCCACCCTAGCAGTCACGTGCTCGGGTGAAACAGCTGGGGGTGGCGGCGAGGAAGGCGCCGTAGCAGTGACCCTACCTCCTCTCCCGCGACCACGTGCCCCACCTCCTCTCTTCCTACCTCGTCCCCTGCTGGGCACCGCGGTCGACGAAGAAGGGCCCGGCGGTGTGGCCATACTGTCCAGCAACGCTCGGCGGAGAGGTGCGTCTGGAATGGAAGACCTCAGACAACGCGCCGACGAAGAAGGGGCCTTGGCGCGCTCCCGACCAGCGCCCACCATCTTTCAACACCTGCCATGACAAACAGTAAACGAAATTAGTACAACATAAAAAAAAGACCGACATGAATAATAATATGTGTATCACTTAAGTGTATCATCATCAAGTACAACATAAAAAAATTTAATACCTGACACTACTAATAATCTCGATCAGTATCATCAATAAATGCATAATCATCATCATCACTATAATCAATGACGGGCTCATAGGGTTCAGTGGCATCAACATGTGGAAGGCCACCTTGACGTAATCGGTCAAGCAATGACAGGTCATCCGCAGCAGTAACCTCTTCTTGTTCCGGCTCTTCTTGTTCCTCCTCTGGGGTGATGTCGGATTCACTGTCGCTGTCTACTTCAATGTTTTGGGGTGAAGTATAGCGGTTCTTGAAATGCTTTTTGGAAAGACGTGTCTCTTGGAAGAATTCTCCTTCATATGTGTCTGGGTTAATGTGAGGTTCATAATCCTCTTCCTTTGGGGGAGATAGTCTAGCACGTGGCGGCACTTCATAAACGACATCCCAACCTTTCAGATTTGGATTAGTTTGGCAGGCCCACGGTAGATAGAATACTTGGGTGGCCTGTTGAGCCGTAATATAGACATCAGGAACATCTAAATGGGTGCTTTGGTTGATTTCAACTAGCCCTATATGTTCATGAGTCCTTCTAGTCTCCTTCGGCTGAAACCAATAACATTTGAAGACTACGACATTCGGTGGGTTTTCACCATAGAATAGAAGTTCATAAATTGCTTCAACTCTCCCATAATACTCGGTACCTCCTTCACCGATAGCAGATACACAACAATTTGTAGACTTTCGGTCGGCCATAGATAGCTCTTTGCCATAGGTACAAAAGCGATACCCGTTGATGTCGTATTTGTCAAATGAACGGACCTTAGAGTCAAAACCATTAGCGACTTGTCTCAATTCGGCGTCCATAGACTCTGAATTAGCCTACAAGTTTAATATGAAAGGATTGTTGCATTACGCACAAATTAGCGAATGAAACCGGGATAGCCGCCTACAAATTAGCCTACAAGTCTAATAGAAATTACCGTTTGTTTGAACCAAGAGATGAAACCGGGATAGCCGCCTCCTTGCTTTGCGAGAAGCTCATACTCTTCGACAGAATCCTTTTGGATCACCGCTCCATACGAGAATAAGGCGACGTATCGACTGTATGAAATATCCAGGAATAAGAGCAGTTCAAAGGAAATAGAAGTTGCGAAACTATGTACCGAGAACTTACTCGATGTACGGCCGCACTTCTATCAGGTTGTTGAAGATATACAACGAAATGGTCCGCCATTGTTCGTTATCCAAAGATACTGGATTTGAAACACTGGCTGGTGCGAGATTCCCTTTGAATAGGCTGAGGTTGGACCCACCGTTTTTAGGGTCGTCAGCATTGTACCGAGGCTTCGGATTATGCAAATGACGATTTTTGGCTTCGTAGTGTGTTGTCACGAAGTTTGCCGCCTCCTCAGTGATGAATGCCTCAGCCATCGATGCTTCAATTCTACGTTTATTTTTACATTTTTGTCGAAGCGTCTTCTGCATCCTCTCAGTTGGGTAGCACCAACGATTTTGCACGAGCCCCCCAATCTTGCCTCGGTCGGGAGATGCAAAATCAAATGTTGCATTGGATTAAAGAAGCCCGGTGTAAAGATCTTCTCTAACTTGCAGATCAACTCCGGCGCCAACTCTTCCATTTCTTCTAGCACGCCAGGCGATAGTTCTTTCGCACAAAGAACACGGAAGAAATAGCTGAGTTCTGCCAGTACTAGCCATTCATCCTCAGGGATGAAGCCACGCAACATCACCGGCATTACCCGCTCAATCCATATGTGCCAATCATGACTCTTGAGACCAAATATCTTCAATTTATCAAGACTGGCTCCCCTCTGTAGATTCGTTGCATACCCATTGGGGAACATCAACTGCATTTTCACCGACAAGATAATTTCCCTCATAGCTGGCCTTCCAAGATTGAACCATACCTTTGGCTTCGTCCGGTTCTGCTTTCCTTTCGGTTCTTTCATGTTTTGTAACGGCCTATCACATAGCGCCTCCAGATCGACTCTAGCCTTAGTATTATCCTTTGACTTCCCATCTATGCCGAACAATGTACCAAAAAGTGCCTCGGCGATATTCTTCTCAGTGTGCATCACGTCGATGTTGTGTGGGCAAAGGAGGTCTTTGAAGTAAGGCAGATCCCATAAGCATGTTTTGTGAGTCCAGGCGTGCTTAGAATTATACCCCTTGAAGTACCCTGGACGCTCTAGATCTGGCTCGAGAGCGTTTAACTGATCCAGGGTCTGTTGGCCTGCCAATGCAGGTGGTGCAGAGTTTTTGACAACTCTACCTCTGATGAAGTTCTTGTTGTCTTTCCTGAACTTATGGCGAGGATTCAGGAACTGTCTATGCATGTCGAAGCAAGAAAACTTGCGACCGGCCTGAAGCCAATGAAACTCAAGAGCTCCCTTGCATGTGGGGCACGGGAACCTTCCATGCACACACCAGCCAACGAATAGTGCATACGCCGGCAAGTCATGCGTCGAGTACATGTACCAGACACGCATTATGAAGTTCCGTTTGATATTGGCGTCGTATGTCTTGAACCCATTATCCGAGGCTTCTTGCAATTCGTCCTTAAGCAGCTGCATGTACACATTCATATTTTTCCCCAGATAGTTGGGCCCTGGAATTATTAACGTCAGGAAAATGTTCTTTCTTTGCGTAATCTGTCCGGGGGGAGATTGAGTGGAAAGAAAAATACGGGCCAACAACTGTATTGGGCTGCCGTCATACCAAACACACTGAACCCATCCGTGCTGATGCCGACTCGAGGATGCCTCGGATCTGCCGCTTTGTCACCATGTAATTCATCAAACTTTTTCCACGCAACACCATCCGATGTGTGTACAATCATCAGATTCCCATCTGCATCTAGTTCGGTTCTTTTGCCCGTTTTGTGCCATGTCATCTGTCTGGCCGTCTCTTCGACCATGAAAAGACGTTGAAGTCTTGGTACGATTGGCATATACCGAAGAACACTAATGGGGATTTTGGTCTGTGTCTTCTCACCCGTACCGTTGTCTACCACAACATACCTAGAAGACTTGCAAATGGGACAATAGTTCAAGTCCGCATAGTCAAGCCTAAACAAGACACATCCTTTCTCATAGGCTGTCAGAGTAAATGGCCACGGGTAGCCTAACCGACTGCCCCTGGTTCTTCTGAAAAAATTATCAGGCCATCGGGCCTCCAAGCACTCCAAGCATTGGGCCGCCTTCCCTGGCCGGCTACCTCTGAAGCCGACTCCCGGAAGGCGACCCAGCCTCAGTGACCCCTCCCCAGGACGACTACGAGGTGGCCGACTCCAAGAAGCCGGCCAAGAAGGACGCCGACTCCAAGAAGCCGGCCGAGGCCACAACCACCAAAGCTACTCCCACATAATGGCGACAAGATGGGGTGTGGCCACAGTGCGGCCCACTACCCCCGAAGCCCGAGGCGGGCGTGGCTACAGCAGGCCGTACGGGACGGCCGTCTCCCGTGCGGCTCGGCACTGTAGCCATGCCAGCCTCGACATCATCCACGACCGACTCCTGTACGGCCCGCAGGCGCCGGGCCCCTTCCGCCAGAGAGAGGCGCGGAGGCGGCCCGGCCTCCCCCAGCCGGCCAAGGGCGTAGCCGGTCCCCAGAAGCCGGCTACCCCCCTTTCCCGAAGTAGGAGCCCCATTAAGGAGACAAGACGAGGTATGGCTACAGTGAGAGTCCCCGAGGCGGCCCACTGTAGCCACGCTTACCTCGACAAAGCCCTCGTCATCAGAGGCGAGGCTACAGTAAGCAGCCGCCGACAAGACCCTAGGCGGTGGGGCCGGCCTGTCGACCAAGAAGCCGGCAGCCGGCGGGACCCACCAGCCGGCGGGACCCAACAGCCCGCGGAGAAGCCGGAGAGCGTAGACACTGACGGCTGGGCCCAGAGCCCAGCCGGATTACCATTGTACCCCGGGGGGTAGGCCTATATAAACCCCCCAGAGCACCCATGCAAAGGGTTGGCTTCTAAGCATAGCACACACACCATAGATAGAGAGAAGCAAGAGCTAGCCTTGTTCTTCTTCTCCCTTGATCCCAATAGCTCTACGAGCGATTGTAGCTACCTTTCTTTGATCTAGTGATCATGCGGAGACCCCGCAGAGCAGGACTAGGGGTGTTATCTCCTCGGAGAGCCCCGAACCTGGGTAAGATCCGCCGACATGCATGCCTTCGCCTCATCCCGTTTCCAGGCACCGGCGACGTCTTATTGGCTCCCACAATGATAAGCCATCCATTGGCATATGTCGCACCAACCACCCGACATTTGGCACCCACCATGGGGCCAGGTGCACCGTCGTCCGGAGACCTGTTCTGGACGGGAACCCTCTTCCTCCCCCGCGAGCGCAGCCAACATACTGCGCCCGATGGTGTTTGCCTCGACGCGCTGCAAGGCGTCGACGACGCCTGCGCAGCGAGCCGCCTCGCCGATCTGCTCGGCGAGACTCGCATCTCCGACGAGCCTGCGTCCGACGCAGGCACCGACTACCCCGAGAACCGCCTCGTCAGCCTCCTCGACCAGCTTCACGTCTCCGGCGAGCCTGCTGCAGACATGGAGTCGGTCGGCTCCACCGACCTGATACTCATCGACTCGGACACAGCATCGCTTGACGCCTACCCCTCCGACGTGGTGGTCTTCGACGACCCCCTCCCTCGAGCTGACAGCGGCAGCAGCGCTATCACCGAAGTGCTGGTCATCAGCCACGTCGCCAACTCGGGCGTAGACGCCCACGACGCCCTGCAAGCGGCAATGCACGACCTCTCCGTCCCCATCCCGGCCGACGCCGACGCCGAGATCCTGGAGGCACGCCGCCTTGCCCTCATCGCGGAGGGCCAGAAGATCGCCTCCATGAGACGCCTCACCGAGGCCCACCAGCGCGAAGTCGACCGCGCTGCCTTCGGCACGCCGCCGCCTAGCGGCCCGAGCCGAGCCAGCTTCGTCCAGAAGCGCGGCGCGGCCGTCACCAGCATGCTGGGCGCAGATCGCCCCGTCTACGCCACCCCGCTCGAGAATCTGCGAGCCGCTCAAGCGGCCGCAGAAGAGCTCAATGAGCTGGGAGCCGATGAGCTCCCCTACATGACGAGACGGATCCAGCAGCTGCTCGACGCAGCTGCAGAACGGCACGAAGCCGGCGCCCGTGCTGATAGTCATCCCCCGCGCCGGGAGCACGCCGCGACGTCCCGCTCGCCGACTGCGCGCGGCGCGCGCCAGAAGAAAGACAAGGAGCCGGCTGCCAGCCGCAGCCGGACTCGCATTACCATCGAGCGCGACGCAGAGGGCTGCCCTCGAGCGGTTGAACACCAAAGAAATCTGCCTCCTCCCCCGCCTCGAAGAGAAAGACGCCTCACTCCGCCGCCTATCACACACCCGACCCTTGGCGACCGACTCGGCCGCCGAGAAGCAGTCGGCGAGAACGACGCCCGCCACAGGATCGACCGCCTTGCTCGGTCCTTGGCATTAGAAGAAGAAGACGATGTCGGCCCGCCATGCTTTGGCCCCCGCATCCGCGACGAGCCCTTCGCCAAAGGGTTCTCGCTCCCCAGAGACACGCCCAAGTACAACGGCTCGGTGAAGCCGGAAGATTGGCTCATCGACTACTCCACGGCCGTCAGCATAGCCAACGGCAATCGGCGCGTCGCCGTGAAGTACGTCCCCCTCATGCTGCAAGGCACTGCGCGCACATGGCTCAACAGCCTCAAGCCCTACAGCATCAACAGTTGGCTGGACTTCACCGAAGTCTTCGTCCGCAACTTCACCAGCACCTACAAGCGGCCTCCCAAGCCTCGCCAGCTCTCCCTCTGCGTCCAAGGGCCCAACGAGTCGACCCGCGACTACCTCACGCGATGGGCCGAGCTCCGCAACTCCTGCGAGGGGGTGCACGAGGTCCAGGCCATCGAGTACTTCACCGCCGGGTGCCGAGAGGGCACCCTCCTCAAGCACCGACTCCTCTGCGACGAGCCGGCTACCCTCAATGAGTTACTGGTCATCGCTGACATGTACGCCACGGCCGACTCCTCAATGAAGACCGAGCTGCGAGTAGACGCCTCGGGGAAGGTGACTGCTCCGGCTCCCAAGACGCCGGCTGGCGACCCTAATTGGCGCCCCTACCAGAACGACCACAAGCGCAAGGGCCCCATGCCGACTTCCTCCAGTCGGCAGGTGGCCACAGTTGAAGACGAGCAGCCTGAAGAACGGCCTGCTCCCAAGAAGAAGGGTGGAAGGCCGGCTTGGCAGCCGTCTTTCTCCTACGAACAAGCTCTTGACGCCCCCTGCAAGTTCCACAGCGGCGCGAAGCCGTCCAACCACACAACCCGGAAATGCCACTGGCTCACCCGCATCACCAAGGGCGAGGGAATGCTGCCGCCTCCGCCTCCCGGCCCGCCGTCTCCAGCCCCCAGCTGCCGGCGGCTCGGCCGGCAGTCGGCGCCATCCAAGACAAATTCCTCGAAGAGCATGCCGCCTACGTCGTCTTCACTAGTCAAGCCGACGACAAGCGCAGCCGATGCCGACAGCACCAAGAAGTGAATGCAATCGCCACCAGCGCCCCCGAGTTCATGCACTAGTCAGAAAAGCCAATCAGCTGGAGCCAGGCCGACCACCCAGACATGATGCCTTCGCCTGGCTTCTATGCAATGGTCTTGGACGTCACCCTCGCGACGGAGAGGCGAGCTGCCAGATTTTCCCACGTCCTGATAGATGGCGGAAGCAGTATCAACATACTGTACCGCGATACCATGGAGAAGCTGAACATCAAAGCAAAGCAGCTCATGCCGAGCCGCACCGTCTTCCATGGTATCGTCCCCGGCCTGTCTTGCTCCCCGATCGGCAAGATCAAAATGGATGTTCTCTTCGGAGACAAAGATCATTTACGCCGAGAAGCAATATGGTTTGAGGTAGTGGATTTGGAGAGCCCCTATCATGCACTGCTTGGCCGACCTGCTCTGGCCAAGTTCATGGCTGTGCCCCACTACGCCTACCTGAAGATGAAGATGCCGAGCGCCGAGCTCGAAGGGGATCATCGCGGTAGCCGGCGACTACAAGAAGTCCATCGATGTGCCATGGCCAGTAGCCGGCTGGCCGAGTCCCTCGTGGTGGCAGAGGAGAAGAAGATGTTGGAACGGGTTGTGGCCATGGCCGGCAAGCAGCCGGCCTTATCCCCCAACCCCAAGGATTGTGATGCGCAGGGCTCCTTCCAGCCTGCCAAAGAGACGAAGAAGATATCTCTGGACCCGGAGAACCCGGAGAGGTTCGCTGTCATTGGGGCGAACTTGGACAGTAAATAGGAAGGCGAGCTCGTCGACTTCCTCCGTGAGAATCGAGACATCTTTGCATGGTCCCCAAAGGACATGCCGGGTGTCCCGAAGGAATTCGCTGAGCACAAAATACATGTCCGAGCTGATGCGAAGCTGGTCAAGCAACCCCTCCGCCGACTGTCAGAAGAGAAGCGAAAAATCATGGGAGAAGAGATAGCCCGGCTCCTTGCCGCTGGCTTTATCATGGAAGTGTTCTTTCCAGAATGGCTTGCCAACCCCGTTTTGGTTCTGAAGAAGAATAACAAGTGGCGTATGTGTATAGACTACACTAGTCTGAACAAGGCCTACCCAAAGGATCTGTTTGCTCTGCCACGGATTGACCAAGTGATAGACTCCACAGCCGGATGTGAGCTGTTAAGTTTTTTGGATGCGTACTCAGGGTACCATCAGATCAAGTTGGACCCGGCTGACCGCCTGAAGACTGCCTTCATCACACCCTTTGGAGCTTTCTACTACCTGACAATGACATTCGGCTTGAGGAATGCCGGTGCCACTTTTCAGCGTTGCATGCAGAAATGTCTCTTGAAACAACTCGGCAGAAATGCCCACGTCTACATAGACGACATTCTGGTGAAGACAGAGAAGCGCGGTACCTTGCTGGAAGACCTGAAAGAAACATTCGCCAACTTGCGCCGATTCCAGATCAAGCTCAACCCCGAGAAGTGCGTGTTCGGAGTGCCAGCCGGCCAACTGCTAGGCTTCCTGGTCTCCGAACGCGGCATTGAGTGCAACCCCGTCAAGATCAAGGCCATCGAGAGGATGGAGATTCCCACCAAGTTGCGAGATGTGCAGAAGTTCACTGGCTGCTTAGCCTCCCTAAATCGTTTTATCAGCCGACTAGGAGAAAAGGCTCTCCCCTTATACCGACTCATGAAGAAGTCCACTCACTTCGAGTGGAATGATCAAGCCGACCAAGCCTTCCATGAGTTGAAGATAATGCTGACCACTCCGCCTGTCCTGGCTGCGCCGACTGAGAAGGAGCCCATGCTCCTCTACATCGCCGCGACTAGCCGAGTCGTCAGCACTGTTGTTGTGGTCCAGCGCCCGGAGGAAGGCCGAGCCCAGCTAGTCCAGAGGCCGGTGTACTATCTCAGCGAAGTGCTATCCAGCTCAAAGCAAAACTACCTGCACTACCAGAAGATGTGCTATGGGTTGTACTTCGCTGCCAAGAAACTGAAGCCCTACTTCCAAGAGCACCCCATCACGGTCGTATGCACTGCCCCGCTCGCCGAGATCATAGGCAGCCGAGATGCATCCAGCCGGGTGGCAAAATGGGCCATTGCATTGGCGCCCTACACAATCTTCTATCAACCCCGCACCGCCATCATGTCGCAAGCATTGGCCGACTTCCTCGTCGACTGGGCCGAGACCCAGCACCTACCGCCGGCTCCCGACTCTACCCATTGGCGGATGCACTTTGACGGGTCCAAGATGCGCACCGGCTTGGGAGCCGGCATCGTCCTCACCTCTCCCAAAGGCGACAAGCTCAAGTACACGCTGCAGATCCACTTCGCCGCCTCCAACAACATGGTCGAGTACGAGGCGCTCGTACATGGGCTCCGGCTAGCCAAAGAACTTGGCATACGCCGGATCCTATGCTACGGTGACTCAGACTTGGTGGTCCAGCAATCGTCTGGCGACTGGGATGCCAAGGACGCGAACATGGCGAGCTATCGATTCCTCGTCCAGCAGATAAGCGGATACTTCGAAGGGTGCGAGTTCCTTCACGTGCCAAGGGCCGACAACGACCAAGCAGATGCCCTAGCACGGATCGGCTCCACCCGACAAGCCATACCGACTGGCGTCTCCCTCCAGCGCCTCCTCAAGCCGTCCATCAAGCCGTCTCCAGAGTCGGATTCCATCTTCGTACCGCCTGCGCCAGATATAGCCGGATCCGACTGGAGAAACCCCGCAGGCGGCACGGGGACTTCGACAACCGGCCTGGGGACTGCCGTAGTCGCACCCGGCCCGGGGACTGCAGCAGTCGGCCCGGGGACTGCAACGACACAAGAAGTGGTGGCCGACTCACCCAACCCACCCACCCGAGTCATGGTGGCTACATTAACAGAAGAAGAAGTCACAGCTCCCTCATGGGCCCAGCCCATCCTCAAGTTCCTAGTCAGCAGAGAGCTGCCGGCTGACGAGATCTCAGCAAGACTAGTGCAACGACGAGCCGCAGCATATACAATAATCAACAGAGAGCTTGTGAAGCGCAACGTCACTGGAGTCTTCCAGCGTTGCGTCGAGCCAGAAAAAGGAGTGGCAATCCTCAAAGACATCCACCAAGGCGAATGCGGCCATCACGCAGCCTCAAGATCCCTCGTGGCCAAGGCTTTTCGCCACGGTTTCTTCTGGCCGACTGCCTTGGAGGATGCTAAAGAAATAGTCAAGAGCTGCAGAGGATGTCAAGTTTTTAGTTCCATGCAACACCTGCCGGCTTCTGCCCTCAAGACCATTCCCCTCACCTGGCCTTTTGCCGTCTGGGGACTAGACATGGTGGGTCCCTTCAAGACAGCCCGCGGCGGCCTGACACATCTACTTGTTGCTGTGGACAAGTTCACAAAGTGGATTGAAGCAAAGCCAATCAAGAAGCTCAATGGGCCGACTGCCGTAACATTCATCACCGACATCACTACTCGGTACGGCGTGCCGCACAGCATCATCACCGACAACGGCACGAACTTCGCCAAAGGAGCACTGGCACGTTTCTGCGCGACGCAGGGCATCCGACTGGACCTAGCGTCCGTTGCCCACCCGCAGTCAAACGGCCAGGTCGAGCGAGCAAATGAACTCATCCTCTCCGGCATCAAGCCCCGACGGGTTGTACCGCTGGAGCGGTCAGCCGGCTGCTGGCTCGAAGAGTTGCCGGCTGTCCTCTGGAGTCTGCGCACTACACCCAACAAGTCAAACGGCTTCACTCCATTTTTCCTCGTGTACGGTGCCGAGGCTGTCATCCCAACAGACATCGAGTTCGAGTCGCCTCGGATCACCATGTACACGGAGGAGGAGGCCAAAGAAGCAAGAGAAGACGGCGTGGACCTACTGGAAGAAGGCCGGCTGTTAGCACTCAGCCGGTCCGCCATCTACCAGCAAGGGCTGCGCCGCTACTACAACCGCAAGGTCAAGCCAAGATCCTTCCAAGAGGGCGACTTTGTGCTCCGGCTGATCCAGCGAACAGCCGGCCAGCACAAGCTCTCGGCCCATTGGGAAGGCCCCTTCGTCGTCAGCAAGGCACTCGGCAACGACTCCTACTACTTGATCGACGTGCAAAAACCAAGAGCACGCAAGAGAGACGACTCCGGCAAGGAGTCGGAGCGACCATGGAACGCAAACCTCCTGAGATGATTTTACAGTTGAAAGCAGTATGTATCATGCTACCCCTTTTGTATTAAGTACAAACCAACAGGCCCCCCGAACAGTACTCGGGGACTGCCTTTGTTTATCTATGAATGACAAGTGTCATATCCATGAATGTATTATTACATTTGAATTCTTGTCCGGCACCGGGTCCGACCAGTCGGCCCGGGGACTGGCCGCCTTGAGCTATATTAAAAGTTCTTCCCGAAGTCAGAAAAGTAGTGCGCCAGCTCCCAAGTCCTCTCTTGTTGAAAGTCGCAGCTCAAAGAACTGACTGTCCGACTAGCAAGAGGGAAGACAGAAAGGATGCCCACACGAAAAATGGCTAAGGAACAACGAACCTATATAGCAAAAAGACGGCCTCCAAACATGCCTGCCGGCTGCTAGAACAGCCGGCTGGCCGGCTTCCTAAAAACTTAGCTTTAGTCCAGCAGAGCTAGAGTACTTCCCCCCCCCCCCAATCGGCCAGGCACTCCTCCGGCTACAGATTGCAGAGCAACTGTTTGACTGAGGATGCGGCAACCAAGGGAGGACGGCAAAGGAAAAAGCGGAAGGATAAAAAGCAAAGTACAAGGAAAGGCCAAATGCATGCATAAGTTATATATACATAAAGCCCCCAACAGGCTGGCAACAGGCATAAGTTCGCATACACCCAGTGGGTGGAATTGGGCAGATTTAACCAAACATTGTTCTAAAGAGTAACAAGACAGGAAAAGCAAAAGATGGCGGACTAAGGCGCGACATGGAGGCAGAGCTGGTCGGTGAAGGCGGCCTCGCCGGCTGAAGGAGTGGCCGCCTAGCGGGTCTCGGCTTGACCACCACCCACGGCAGGCGACGCACTCGCGCGCGACGTGGTGCTGGAGGTGCGGTCAGGCTGAGGCTGGCCGGCTGCTCCACCAGCCGGCTCGGCGTCTTCACCTTCCTCCTCCTCTTCTTCACCCTCGTCGCTGGAGTCGATCTCCTCCGCCGAGTCTTCGCCATACTCCGGGTTCAGACCGAACCACTCCTCCGGCTGGGCGACACCATTGTCGTCCACCTCGGGGGCGAAGACGCTGGTGTCGGTGTGGTCGGCGATCACCGAAGCCCGCCGGATGATGGCTGGCCGCGCCGGCTCCAGCTCTGTGTCGGCTTGCTGCCGCCAGGTAGCCAACTGATCCAGGCTTAGGCCGGGATACCAGGCCTTGACGAACTCCAGCGCCCGCCTGGCGCCGGAGCGAGCCGCCGAGGCCTTCCAAGCCTCGAAGCGGCCGACTGCCACCTCCAGCCAGTCGGCAGTCCGACTGGGGGTGCGAGGGACCACTTGGACGGGCCAGAGGGCGGCCAAGACCTGCGCCCCGGCACGCTGAAGCCGGCGGAGCAGCCGGTGAGCCGGCTGGATGCGAGCCTGGATCGCCAGGAGTTGTTCCTCCAGCGAGCGGCCGGCGGTTGGCGAGATTTCAAAGCCAGCCTGCCTTCGCGCTTGACGACGGGCCTCAATGGTCTGGTTGGCGGCAGTAGAATAGCCAGTGAAATACTCTGCGCAAGAAAGAAGAAGAAAGGAAGAAAAGAACACCAAAATCAGAAAACAAGCCAAAGTGGCAGACGGCAAGAAAGGACGGAGAGCTAGGCGGCTTACCGTCAACCAGATCTTCGATCTGGCCGTAGCCAGAGATCAGAGTCTGCCTGGCCTCAGCCCAGCCTGCCGCCTCCGTCTCGAACTCGGCCTGGAGAGTGGCTTCGCGGTCCTGCACAGCCTTCAGGGCCGCCTTGTGGCCTTCCTCCTGGTCGGCCAGCTTCTTGGCCAGGCGGTCGCGTTCCTGCACCAAGGCGGCGAGCTCGGCATCCTTGGAATGAAGGGTGGTCTGAGACTCCCCCAGCTGTGCCCTCAGACTGGCGTTGGCCGCTGCAGAGACGGCAGGAAAAGAAGAACAGTAAGAAGTCGTCAAGGAAGTTCCGACCCGACTGCTCAGCAGTCGGCCCGAATCTCGGGGACTACACCCAGTGGGTGCGCTGACGCGCCCCCACATGAGATAAAGAACAAGGCACGTACCTCGGCTTTTAGTAAGGTCGGCGGTCTTCTGAGCTAGCTCCTGAGCCTGGGAGTTGAAGGCGGCCGCTAGAAGGTTGTGGTAGTCCTGCAAGATGGACAGAAGACCGAAGTAAGAACAAAAATAGCAAAGACAAATCCACCAAGAAGTTCCAAGCCGCCTGCTCAGCAGCCGACTCGGAACTCGGGGACTACACCCAGTGGGTGCGCTGACGCGCCCCCACGGAAGAAATCAAGATCAAAGAGAAATCAAGATCAAAGAGAGATCAAGATCAAGAAGAAGCAAGATGGGAATACTAACCCAGATGGCCGCCCGCGTCGCGTGGAACTCGTCGGTGAACTGCCTCAGCGCCGCGGCTTGGCTTTGGAGCCGGGTCCGGACGTCTTGTGCAGCCACGTTCACCACGGCCGTCCCTCCGCCTGGCGTCCACCCCGAGGTAGCGCTGGCCGCCTCCGCATCTTGGGCCGACGAGCTGGAACCCACGGCCGGCTGTGGCTCCGACGCGGCCTTCTGCGGCTCCGACGCGGCCTTCCCCGCACGCCGGCTCGACGGAATCCGGACCGCCGTCTCAACCCTCACGGTCGGCTCGCCCTCCGCCGACTGTGCAGGCGGCGGATCAGGCCGGTCGCCTTGGGCCACCCCAGTTGGCGGGGTCGGCTCCGGCGCCCTCTCCAAGATAATGACGTCGTCGCCGCTTCCCCCCAGCCCTGGCTGGTCGCCGCTGGCTCCCCCTGGCGAGGGCTCCATGGGCCCCGGCGGCGCAACGCGCAGAGGGGTGACCATCAAGACCTCCCCCGCTACTTCTGCTGCTGGAGCCTCTGCTTGGGCCCTGGCTGCAGCATCGGCGAGTGCCTTCGCAGCCTCCTTCTCCCGTGCCGCCTGGGCGGCGGCCGCCTTCCGCGCCTCCGCCTCCCGCGCCTCTCGCTCCGCCCGCGCCTCCCGCGCGTTCCTTTCTGTCGCCTCCCGAAGGTCGGCGCGGGGGTCCACGCGGCGGGTGGTGCTCCCAGAGCCTCTCGGAGACTCGACGACGGAGCCGGCAGCCGCCCGCTCAAGCGACAACGGAGCTTTGATTATTTGGAGAAAAAAGACAAGGTTTCAGGAACCACCAAGGAAAAGAAAGAAAAAAGAGTATACGAAAAATTCGGACTTATGCCGACACAGTCTGCGGTTGCTTCACCGCCTTCCGGAAGCGAGCCACCTTCACGGCCGCCTCCTCCCGCCTGGTGGCTGCCGCCCCGCCTCTGGGCTTCTTCGTTCGGCTGCCGAACAGACCCTGGGCGGCGCGACGCTTTTGACCTCCGCCCCAAGCAGGCGGCACAGCGGAGGAACCCGCGCCGCGTCCAGATGCCGGCTGGCGGCGCGGGACGACTTCGGCCTCGTCGTCGTCCGGCCAGTCGTCAAAGGTGACTCCGAGCCCGGAGCCGCCTGCTTCGCCGCCGGCTTGGCCACCACCCGGCTCGACGTCGTCGTCCATACCGGCCGCCGCCAGGTCGGGGTCCTCCAGATCGTGTTCGGCCCGGTCGGGGACGAATCGGCGCTCCGCGTCTGACCCGCCGGCCGGCCAAAGCAGAGGGCTCTGTCGAAAAGAAAACCGACTAAGTTAGAGCGGCTAAGAGGAACTCGGCAACGAAGTTGAGAGTAAAAGAAGACATAGGGAGAGCATACCGTGGGCGGTGGATTGGCTCGGCTGTATGGCTCCTTGCCGAATTGCCACTCTTCGGAGAGCTTGCAATTTGCAAGGTAGTTCACCATGTAGGCGACGACCTTGCGCGGCATCTTTTTTTGTGCACATTCGGCTCGGATCGAGCGGGCCGCTCATCTGACAGATCAGATGAGGCCGGCTCTGGAGCGGAAGAACCCGGCGCGTGACGAACGCGGCCAGAAGGTCGGACCCCGTCAGGCCCTCCGACTAAACCATCACCCGCAGTCGGCCGATGGCGGCGTTTCCAGCCCGCGTCAGCGTCACAGCCCGGAAGGACCACTGGGGCAGCCTGCCCGCCGGTGGGCCGGCTACGTAAGCCGGCAGGTTGATGTAGTCGCCCCGTGGGGCGATGTTCCGCACGTAGAAGTACGACTTCTGCCACTTCTTCACCGATTGGATTAGCGGGATGACGGGGAAGGGGTTGTCGGCGGCCGATCTCCGCGACGCGATGAAGGCGCCAGTCTGAGCCGGCACGCCCCGCATGCGCGTGCCCAACTTCGACTGGAAGAACTCCCCCCAGAGCTCAAGGGTGGGGAGGACGCCGAGGTAGCCCTCGCACAGGGTGACGAAGGCGGACAGCAGCACCACCGCGTTGGGGGTGAGATGGTGCGGCTGGAGCTGATAAAATTCGAGCCAGGAGCGGAAGAAGGCGCTCACTGGAAGGCCGATGCCGCGCAAGAAGTGCGAGCGGAAGACCACCCGCTCGCCCTCCTGCGGCTCCGGCCTGATTTCCTTCGCCGGCGTGAGGCGGACCTCCACCTTGTCCGCGCCGGGCAGCCGCCGCGTGTTGCGGAGGAACTCGACATGGTCTTCGTGCACATTGGAGCCGTCCCAATCCCCGCCATGCTGCTCTACGGCGGGAGGCATGGCCAAAACTAGCGCGGCGGCGGAGGAATGCGCAGTGGAGAGCACGGCGGCGAGGCGCTGTCGCAAGAACGGGAGAACGAGGAAGATGGTGGAAGTAGGAGGAGCGTGCGAGGGCCTGCCGCCCTCCACCTCCCCCTACTTATAGCCTCGCGAAGCGAGGCCGAAGAGGCCGGACGTGGGGAGGAGACGTGGGATTAACTGCACCCATTCCCCCCACGTCTCGCGATTATTGCGCATAAATGCGAGCCGAAACTGCCGCACGGGACGTGCGGGCGGTTTCGAGATGTAGACGATCCGCGCCTGGGCCGAGGCGCGGACGTGGCGGGCCCCCTCTCTGCGGCGACGTCCCGTCACACGCGTGGGCTGGCAGGCTTTCCGGCCAAGAGGGGCCATGTGGTTCGCAGACGGCCTGTGGCCGGCCCGCGATCCGGTGCACGCGCCAGCGGGCTCCCGCCCTCTGACTCCGGAAGATTTCGACTCAGGCGGCGCGCCTGACCAAGGCCAGCTCCCAGCTGCCGGCTTGCTAAGATGGGAAGTTGATCGACCTTCGTAACCCCTACTCCACCTCGAAGCCCAATCAGCTTCGGGGACTACTGTCGGAGTAAATGGCCACGGGTAGCCTAACCGACTGCCCCTGGTTCTTCTGAAAAAATTATCAGGCCTTCGGGTCCCCAAGCACTCCAAGCATTGGGCTGCCTTCCCTGGCCGGCTACCTCTGAAGCCGACTCCCGGAAGGCGACCCAGCCTCAGTAGCCCCTCCCCAGGATGACTACGGGGTGGCCGACTCCAAGAAGCCGGCCAAGAAGGACGCCGACTCCAAGAAGCCGGCCGAGGCCACAACCACCAAAGCTACTCCCACATAATGGCGACAAGACGGGGTGTGGCCACAGTGCGGCCCACTACCCCCGAAGCCCGAGGCGGGCGTGGCTACAGGAGGCCGTACGGGACGGCCGTCTCCCGTGCGGCTCGGCACTGTAGCCATGCCAGCCTCGACGTCATCCACGACCGACTCCTGTACGGCCCGCAGGCGCCGGGCCCCTTCCGCCAGAGAGAGGCGCGGAGGCGGCCCGGCCTCCCCTAGTCGGCCAAGGGCGTAGCCGGCCCCCAGAAGCCGGCTACCCCCCTTTCCCGAAGCAGGAGCCCCATTAAGGAGACAAGACGAGGTATGGCTACAGTGAGAGTCCCCGAGGCGGCCCACTGTAGCCACGCTTACCTCGACAAAGCCCTCGTCATCAGAGGCGAGGCTACAGTAAGCAGCCGCCGACAAGACCCTAGGCGGTGGGGCCGGCCTGTCGACCAAGAAGCCGGCAGCCGGCGGGACCCACCAGCCGGCGGAGAAGCCGGCGAGCGTAGACACTGACGGCTGGGCCCAGAGCCCAGCCGGATTACCATTGTACCCCCAGGGGGTAGGCCTATATAAACCCCCCGGAGCACCCATGCAAAGGGTTGGCTTCTAAGCATAGCACACACACCATAGATAGAGAGAAGCAAGAGCTAGCCTTGTTCTTCTTCTCCCTTGATCCCAACAGCTCTAGGAGCGATTGTAGCTACCTTTCTTTGATCTAGTGATCATGCGGAGACCCTGCAGAGCAGGACTAGGGGTGTTATCTCCTCGGAGAGCCCCGAACCTGGGTAAGATCCGCCGGCGTGCATGCCTTCGCCTCATCCCGTTTCCAGGCACCGGCGACGTCTTATTGGCTCCCACAATGATAAGCCATCCATTGGCATATGTTGCACCAACCACCCGACACAGGCATGTATCTTATCATAGGGCATCTTCAGTGCACGGAGGATTTTGTCCGACTGGTACAGGTTTGCAGGCATTACATGGCCTTTGGGTAGAAAGCGTCCAAATACTGTCATCATTGCATCGTAGCATTCTCTGCCCAAGTTGAACTGAGCCTTCAGAGCCATTACTTGTGAGATGGCATCCAACTGACAAAGCTCAGTGTGCTCATGGAGCGGACGTTTTGAAGACTCCAACGTTTCATTGAAGGCCTTTGCAGATTCCTCCATCTCCTCGTCCAAATCCCGAGCATCATCGAAGTCTTGCACCATGTTTTCCATCCCGGTACCATGCTCGTCGGTGCGACGACGATCCACCTCAGCTCGATCACATTGGGCAGACTCACCATGAAATGTCCACACCGTATAATCGGGCGTAAAACCACTCTTTTGCAGGTGTTTGCCCATTTCAGCCTCTGTCCTCTTTTCCCAATTGACGCACCATAAACAGGGGCACCAGGTTTTCCTCTGGCCATTTGCAAATGCGGCTCGCACAAACCCCTTGGTTTTTGTGAACCATTCAGTGCTCCATTTGTTCTGACCAGTGTGACCGGTGTACATCCATGCACGATCACTCATCTTGACTTTCAAAGCTACTAGACACACAACAAATATATATATATATAATTCACCATGTATATATTCATCAGTTGATCTACTTTGTCAATTTTATTACGTCCATGCAACCTACACTCTAATAGGTAATGATAGGTCCTAATCCCACCCGAGTATGTTTAGATTGGGTTCATTTTCCCATGCTATGCTCCGGATCCTACGCAAAATTTCGGCAGCACCTCCCCGCTGTTCTCCTGATACACGTCTCTGCAATAAACAGAGAGGATGTGTACCCGGAGAACAACAGGGGAGGCACTGACGAAATTTATGCGTCGGATCCGGAGCAAAGCATATGGGAAAACGAACCCAATCTAAACATACTCGGGCTGTCCATGGATAGCGTTGGACAATTCGAAAGAATCAAGGTTATAAATATGCAAATACATGCATATTTATAACTCTGACGCTTTCGAATGGGAGACACATATTGGTTACGCATACTGATGATTCAAGACACATATATAGCTAGCTATCAAGTTTCATCGGAATAGATCAAATAATTAATGGGGAAGGAGGACATGTCATTTGTGCTCACCCACGAACGAAGGGGCAGAGCTCGTCAAACGCACGGCGAGGTCGTCGAACACCAAACCTCGCAGCGATGAAACAACTGCACATTTAAAACTACCCGATCAACACAATTATATATGATGTTTTTCATAACAAAATCGAAAAATATATGACCTAACTAATAATTCACAAATATATGACCCCGTCGGCTTCTGGAAGGCCAAAGAACACCTTTTCGAGAGGTGTCGGGGGTCGGGGTGTCGTGTCGGGGTGCCGTGTCGGGGTCGGGGTCGGGGTCGGGGTCTCGGGTCACGGTGTCGGGTCGGGGTGCCGGGTCGGGGTCGGGGTGCCGTGTCGGTGTCGGGGTCGGGGTGTCGGGTCAGGCTCGGGGTCGGGGTGTCGGGGTCGGGGTCGGGGTCTCGGGGTCGGGGTGTCGGGTCGGGGTCGGGGTGCCGTGTCGGTGTCGGGGTCGGGGTGTCGGGTCAGGCTCGGGGTCGGGGTCTCGGGGTCGGGGTCTCGGGTCGGGGTGCCGGGTCGGGGTGCCGTGTCGGTGTCGGGGTAAGGGTGGGTGTGGTGTCAGGTTGTCGGTGTCGGGGTGTCGCGTCGATGTCGGGGTCGGGGTCGGGGTGTCGGGTCGGGGTGCCGGGTCGGGGTCGGGGTGCCGTGTCGGTGTCGAGGTCGGGGTGTCGGGTCAGGCTCGGGGTCGGGGTGTCGGGGTCGGGGCCGGGGTCGGGGTGTCGGGGTCGGGGTGTCGTGTCGGTGTCGGGGTGCCGTGTCGGGGTCGGGGTCAGGGTCTCGGGGTCGGGGTGTCGGGTCGGGGTGCCGGGTCGGGGTCGGGGTGCCGTGTCGGTGTCGGGGTCGGGGTGTCGGGTCAGGCTCGGGGTCGGGGTGTCGGGGTCGGGGTCGGGGTCGGGGTCGGGGTGTCGGGGTCGGGGTCTAGGGGTCGGGGTGTCGTGTCGGGGTGCCGGGTCGGGGTCGGGGTGCCGTGTCGGGTCGGGGTTTTTTCCTCTTTTTTCCTTTTCTTCTTCTTCCTCTTCTTCCTTTTCTTCCTTTTCTTCCTTTTTTTCCTTCTTCTTCTTCTTCTTCTTCTTCCTCCTTTCCTTTTTCCTCTTCTTCTTCTCCTCCTCTCCTCTTTTTTCTTCTTCTTCTTCTTCCTCTTCTTCTTTTTTCTTCTCCTCCTCCTCTTCTTCTTCTTCCTTTCCTTTTTCCTCTTCTTCTTCTCCTCCTCTCCTCTTTTTCTCTTCTTCTTCTTCTTTCCTCAAACTAAACTAAACCTAAAACTAAACCTAAATCTAAACCTAAAACTAAATCTAAACTAAACATAAACCTAAAACTAATAAAACAGAAAAAAAAGGAAAAAACTAAATCTAAACCTAAAACTAAACTAAAACTAAACCTAAAACTAAAACTAAATCTAAACTAAACATAAACCTAAAACTAAAAAACAGAAAAAAGGAAAAAAAAAAGAGGAGGTAGAGCTCACCTGGGGCAGGGCCGGTGGAGGAGGTGGCCGGTGGAGGAGGGGAGTGGGGCGGTGGAGGAGGTGGTCGGTGGAGGAGGGGTGCGGGGCGGCCTGGGGCGGCGGCGCCGGGCCCGGGGCGGTGGGGCGCGGGGGGGCCGGGGCGCCGGGGCGGCGGGGGCGACGGGTGGTGGGGCGACGGCGCCGGGCGGCAGTGGCGACGGGGCGGGGGGGCGGTGGGGCGGCGGGGTGGTGGGCGACCGGGCGGCGGCGAGTGGTGGGGGCGGCGGCGGCGGCGGCGGTGGGGTGGGATGTGGTGGCGGGGCGCGTCGGGGAGGAGAGAGAGGGAGAGAACAGAGAGTAACGGGCGGGGGATACGGGCCGTTAGGTAGTCTCCTCTTTGCCGTCCGCCAATCTTTGTCGTCCGCCTTTTTGTCTCTTTGCCGTCTGCTAGCAAACGGCAAAGAGGTGGGGCGTTCAGTTTTTTCCAAACGGGCGGGGGGTGGGGGCCACCTCTCTCTTTGCCGTCTGCCAGCGGACGGCAAAGACTCTTTGCCGTCCACTGGCAGACGGCGAAGAGCTCGCAGATGGCAAAGACCTGTTTTGTCGTCTGCCATTTCTTTGCCGTCTGCTTTTGGGTAGCTGATGGCAAAGAGCTTCTTTGCCGTCAGCTAGCAGACGGCAAAGAGCTGGCAGATGGCAAATTAGCTGATTTCAGTAGTTTCTTCGCTCTAACTTGGCATGCTGATGTTGGTTATATCATGCATATGGTGCCTTGGATTGCTTACTTTATACATCAAATATGTCAACTGCTTAGTTTAGACATGCTTTGTGTGAATGCCATCTGTTTAGTTTATTCATCGTTTATGCGAATTATGCAATGCCATCTTGTTTAGCCAGGCATCATATATGTGAATTTTGCAATGCCATCCTGCTTAGCCAGTCATCTTATATGTGAATTATATCAGGCCATCCTTTTTTCGTTACGTATTACATTTGTCAACAATGTTAGTACATTCAACTACTCTTTGTGTGCATCAGCCATTTGACACGATGATAGAAAATTCTGGAGTGAAAACAAGGTCTTCAGAGCAGACTATGCTATCTGACGAAGCGCATATCTCGCTGGTTACGGATAGCTCCTCAGAGGAGGATTTAGAGACAGATGACCAGTCCTATCCCCCCCGAGGTGTATGCTCTAATTAACTTGGCAGGGTTATGTTGCTCATATCGTGCGTATGGTGTCTTGCATTGCGATGTCATTTGATTAGTTTAGACATGCTTTGTGTGAATGCCACCTGTTTAGTATCTAATTACCATATATGTGAATTATGCATTGCCATCTTGTTGCAAGACATTATATATGTGAATTACTTGTTGCAAAGGCATTATATATGTGAATTATGCAATGCCATGCTGTTGAGCCAATCATCATGTATGTGAATTATATCATGCTATCATTTTTTTTGTATTACGTGTTCCATTTGTCGACAACGTTTGTATATTCAACTACTCTTCCTGTGCATCAGCCATTTGAAGCGGTGATGGAAGTATCTGAAGTGAAAACAAGGTAATCAGAGCAAACAATGCTACCTGCTGAAGCAGACATCTTGCTGGATACAGAGATCTCCTCAGAGGAGGATTTAGAGACTGATGACCAGTCCTATTTCCCCCCTGAGGTCTATGCTCAAACTTGGCAGGGTTATATTACCCATGTCATGCATGTTGTCTTGCATTGCTTAGATTTTACATCATATATGGATTGTCATCTGCTTACTTGCTTACTATACAAATCATATATTTGTATTATATCATGCCATCATGTTTACATACACAACATCTATCTGAATTAAGGCATGGCAACCCATTTAATAAAGACATCATATAGTTATATCATCTCATCCTGTTTAGTGTTTACAGTCATCATATTTTGAATTATGTCATTCTATCCGGGAATTATATCATGCTATCATGTTTCCATAGGCGGCATGTATGTGAATTATGGCATGCCAACCTATTTAATAAACACATTATATAGTTATATCATGTCATCCTGTTTACATAGTCATCATATTTTGAACTATGTCTTTCCATCTTCTTTAGTTAGCCATCATAATGTGAAATTGTATCATGCTATCCTGTTTAGTTAGCCATCATATATGTGAAACTGTGTCATGCTATCATGTTTGCTTAGACAACATAAATGTGAATTATTTCATGCCCTCTTTTATTCCCCACTATCCATTGCACCTGTCTATCATACAATGTCTGTACATTCAATTACTTTTCTTGTTTATCAGCCATTTGAATTGGAGAGGGTGATGGCTGTATCTAAGGGAGTAACAACACGGTCTTCAGCAAAGATAGTGCTACCAGTTGATGCAGATATAACCACGGTTGTACTTGCCCAAGAACCAGCCCCACCACACATAACCCAGACTCTCGCAGATTGTACCCCTACCCAGTTGGACAGAGAACCAGCTACACCCCTTCTAACCCCAACCCTAGCAGATAGTAACCCAGTTCCAGTTGACATAGCACCGTCTCCACCACAGAGCACCCAAACACGAGCAGTTAGTAAGGGAACTGCAGTGCCCAAAGCACGAGGACCACCACTCCGAATCCCAACTCAACGCTTAAAGGAGAAGAAGAATTGTTCTCAGGTCAGGTTCTGTAGCTATGGTTCATACTCCTTCGCTCTTGCATCACTGTATTTACTCAGACCAACTATTTTCAAATTTGAAGGATGGAATTGAAACTCCAATGGTGCAACAGGTATGTTTTAAACTTGTTTCTTTAACTGTTTTGCTGTTGTAACTTGCTCTATATTGATTTCAGTTTCAATTGAATAAACAGTTATGTTCTCATGTCATGCACATTACAAGTGTCTCTATAGTTTCCCACACTTATATTCTATCTATTCTGCTTTGTCTTGAACAAATATTATTTGAACTGTGTATCTATCTTGATTTGGCAACAAAAACTAGAATGATATAGACCATAAAGTGACCATGGTACATAGATATATGTTTGTTTCATGTTGTTATCCTATGCACTTTACTACTGAACTGATTTACCAAAATGAGTTTCATATACAACATGGTAAACCTGTGATGTGTCTGCTTGTTTCTCTTTTAGAATGCGGACAAAATATTGGAGAACAGTACCCCGTTATGCAATGGTGAAGGAAGTAATGAAGATAAGGTTCAAGATAGTGAGACATCCCTATTGGTCTCCAAGAAAGCTGATAAAAACTACCTTGACGATAGTGAGAGAACCCCGAAGTCCTGTCTTGATGTAGTGTTCGAGTTACTGGCCAGTACCGCTGGCACAAGCTTTTCGAACTCGCTGCCTGAATCAGTTCGTCTTCTTGAGTCTCAGCTTCAATTTGAAAGACATCGATCAGATGTGTTGCGACAGGAAGCTGAAGGACTGAGGAAGTCCCTGCAGAATTAAGATGCATACTTTCTGGTGCAACAGCAAGCGCTGGAGGATTTAAGCGCCAAACAAGAGAAAGTTAATAAGCTTGCTAAGCATCTTGCCAGCATTATGGGTACCCAGGATATTGTTTCTTGAGATCTTCTGAAGTGGTTTCAGTTCTGGACATGTTTTGCTGCGGCGTTTATTTGCACCGGTCGCCAACTTTGACAACTAGTGTATATGATATGTTGCTTTGTTCCCTATATTTGCACTGGTGGCGAACTTTGATGCCCAGTGGATGTAATATGTGTAATAGCCGTGATAGCCTAGCGTAAGTTGCTTGGTTATTTATTTCCTTGTTGTCTTGTTTATTTGTTTGCTTGTAGTCAGTGTTGTTCTTTTCCTGCGGTTTGCTAGTAGCCGCAATAACCTTTTTTTAAAACTAGGCCACAATAACCATGGGCTACATATTTACTGTAGTGACACTGGGCCTTCTACAGGCCGTAGAAACAATGGGCCTTCTACGGGGCATAGAAACAATGGGCCTTCTACGGGCCGTACCATCAATGGGCCTTCTAAGGGCCATATTATCAATGGGCCTTCTACGGGTCGTATGATCGATTGCCCAAACATGGGCCAATAACATACCGCTTTATGCCCGTAAACGGGCTAGAGTTGGAATCGTCCGTTCATGGGCCGACCATAATGGGTCGTCATTAATCAGCCATATTTGATGACGCTATGAAAACGGCCCAACGTATTAACAGGCCACAAACGGGCCAACTGTAAGCACATGCTAAATTTGGCCCACAAGCAGAAAATGACAGTAACGGGCCGTAAGTAACCGAATGCTGGAAATGAGCCCAAGAATAAATGGGCCCTGAGAAGGCCGAAAGATAACACGGGCTGGAAACGGCCCAACGGAATAATGGGCCGTTAATGGGTATAAAGTGATACACTGTTCATTACGGGCCAGTTTTACCACGGTCCGTTAACGGGCCGAGGGTTACTAAGGGCCTCAGATGGGCCAAAAGACGTCATGGGCCATACATGGGCCGGAAGTTAAAACGGGCTGGAATTATATTGGACGGCCCAGATGACACTACTAGGCCTAATTCGGATAGGCCGTAAACGGGCCCTGGGTTAGCGGGCTGTAAATGGGCTATATGCGAATAGACCGTTAACACGCTTGCCATGGGCCGGCCCGCCACCTTTTGACCAAGTCAAACGGACCGGCCTTTTCACAGGAATGGGCCTCTGTTGGGCCGTGCCACGTGTCGATGTATCATAGGCGCTTTGGATCCAATGAGTGGATGACATCTGTCCCAACGGTGAACCGACACGTGTTTCCTCCAGCCAATGATGATTTTACACGTGGAAAATCCCCATTGGTCGGGGCTGTTAACGGGTTATCGGATCCAAAACCGGACCCGATAGCTTAACGACGTTCCGTTACGGTGGATGCCACGTGTCGGTCACCCTTGACGAAAGCACTTCTGTGACGCGCGATTTATCGTCATGGAAGTGGACACTTCCGTGATGATAATTTTGGTAATGTCATGGAACACTTCTACGACAGCACAGGTATGACTATCTTGATTCTGTCATAAATTTGTCATGCATGTACATGCATGACAAAAAACGCGACCTACTGTGACAAACACGTATCATCGCGGAAGTGTATTTTTTTGTAGTGTAAGGACAGATTTTTTAATGAGTTTAACACGTCACCTCAAGGCGAGTGCCGGAAGATGTCCGCGACGCAGAATTCGACGGTCGATGACTGATCCAGCTCGACATGCGCGGTCACACATGGTTTGGAACTTATGGCCGGAAATGAGTCTGAGGTTCCGGAGACAGAGATATCACCCGGGGTTAGGTCTGTGTGCGGCCCCAACGCCGCGGAGTCTGCTGCTTCCATGGCGGGGTTGAGCTTCTCGTCCTTGAATGTCACGATCTGCTTCGAATCTAAGGCTGGCGTAGTTATAGGTGCAATTTCCTGAGTACGGACCAATGACATATTTAAGTCATGTTCATCATAGGGACAGGGAGCGGCTGTCGTGGTCTCAAAGCCATGGAAGATCAAGTCTCCACGGATATCCGTGACGTAGTTCAAGCTCCGAAATCTGACCTGATGGCCAGGGGCGTAGCTGTCGATCTTCTCCACATGGCCAAGCGAGTTGGCCCGCAGTGCGAAGCCGCTGAACACGAAGATTTGTCCGGAGAAAAGGGTTTCCCCTTGGACGGCATCGTTGTTGACGATCGGAGGAGCCATCAAACCCTTTTGGGGACGGCATAGTGGAACTCTCAATGAAAGCACCAATGTCGGTGTCAAAACCGGCGGATCTCGGGTAGGGGGTCCCGAACTGTGCGTCTAAGGTCGATGGTGACGGGAGACGGGGGACACAATGTTACCCAGGTTCGGGCCCTCTCTATGGAGGTAATACCCTACTTCCTGCTTGATTGATCTTGATGAATATGAGTATTACATGAGTTGATCTACCACGATATCGTAATGACTAAAACCCTAGAAGTCTAGCATGTATGACTGTGTCCGTTTCCGGACTAAGCCCTCCGGTTTATATAGACACCGGAGGGGACTAGGGTTGTACAAAGTCGGTTACAGAGAAAGGAATCTTCATATTTGGTCGCCAAGCTTGCCTTCCACGCCAAGGAGAGCCCTATCTGGACACGGGAGAGAGTCTTCGGTCTTGTATCTTCACAGCCCATTAGTCCGTCCCATGTCCAATAGGCCGGACGCCCGAGGACCCCTTAGTCTAGGACTCCCTCACCCGGGAACCACTCAAATGGTCCCGCATGCCCATCATCTTTGATGTTGAGGATCAGCCATATCGAACCACTGCGGTTGGATGCTTGTCATTGTTGGTCTCACTAACAATCCGCAACCTCAAGGTCACAAAGATGCTGGTTGACAGCGGGGAAGGTTTGAATTTGATTTCCCCTGACGTGATTAAGAAACTCCAAATTCCAGATGAGGACCTCAAAAGGACTGGCACATTCCAAGGAATTAACAAAGGAAGAAGCTAGCCCAATGGGAAAATCACATCGCCAGTAACGTTTGGCGGGGAACTGAACTATAGGACTGAGAAAGTTCTGTTTGATGTTGTCGAGCTTCCCCTGCCATTCAATGGGATCCTTGGTTGTCCGGCTTTGGCCAAGTTCATGGCAGCATCCCATTACGTGTATAACACCTTGAAGATGTTGGGACGATGGGAGTCATCTCCATCGCCTCAGACATGAGGGATGCAATTATATGTGTCGACAAGATGTACAGAGATGCGGTAGCAACAGAGGCCATCAAGGCCCCAGCTCCCGCCAAGAAGAGTAAGAAATCTAGCAAGGACACCGACAAGGACCCCGAGAAGCGCGCCTCTTCGGAGTGCGTTGCGCCCGACAGCGACCTACCGAAAAGTTCAGCTAACAAGAAACCCAAAGTTGCTCCCCCTGCGACGAAGAAGGTTCTAGCGAGGCAGGATGGAACTAACGGTACCTTCACCAAAAGTGCCACCCTTGATAACAAATAGGAAAGCGCGCTCATTGCCTTCCTGTAGGCGAATGTCGATGTGTTTGCATGGCAACCATCTGACATCCCCGGTGTTCCCAGGGAGGTAATCGAGCACCACCTTGCTGTTTGTCCTCATGCCCTCCCGTCAAGAAGAAGATCAGAAAGCATGCCTTAGAGCGGCTGCAGTTTATCGCTGAAGAAATCAAGAAACTAGAAGTAGCAGGTTTGGTCAGGGGAGTGTTGCACCCAACTTGGTTAGCAAATCCAGTAGTGGTGCGCAAGGAAAATGCCAAGGGGAGGCTTTGTATTGACTTCACTAACTTGAACAAAGCATGTCCAAAGGATCCCTTCCCCTTGCCGTGCATCAATCAGATCGTCGATTCCACTTCAGGATGTGATTTGCTCTACTTCCTTGATGCATACTATGGTTACCACCAATTCTTCATGGCCAAATAAGATGAAGAGAAGACCGCGTTTTATAACCCCACATGGCACGTCCTGCTTTGTACATATGCCTTTCAGGCTAAAAAGTGTCGGTTCTACGTTTGCGAGGGCTGTACAGATTGGCTTTGAACCTCGGCTGCACCGAAACATAGAAGCATACATGGATGATATCGTGGTCAAAACCAAAGACAAATCCATGCTTATCAAGGACCTGGAAGAAATTTAGATGCGAGATTTAAAAACCTTCCTTTCTTCTGCACCAACCTTGGTCACGCCTAGACCACAACAGCTATTGTTGCTATACTTAGCAGTAACGAATCAAGTGGTTAGTGTTGCATTGTTGGCGCAGAGGGAAGTAGGTAGCGAAGAAGCCGAAGTGGCAGAGTCGCCCGGTAATGAGCCAAACCTATCACTGGCAAGTCCTGGCATTAACAAGGAAGGAGGGATACAAGTAGATGCTGATAACCAGAAGGCGGTAGCAAAGAAGAAAATGGTGCAGCGGCCAGTTTACTTTGTCAGCTCCCTTCTGCAAGGGGCTAGATCAAGGTATTCTGGGGTGCAAAAGTTAATCTTCGGCCTTCTCATGGCTTCGATGAAAGTGCGCCATTACTTCCAAGCTCACGAGATCATAGTTGTCACTCACCTTTTGTTGCAGCATATTTTGAGGAATCACGAGGCTACCAACAGGATAGTAGAATGGGCACTGGAACTGTCAAGTTTCACTTTGAAGTTTGAAAGCACGGAAACTATCCAAAGCAAAGCATTAGCAGAATTCATTGCAGAATGGACACCAATGCCTGATGAAGAGGTGTCAGAAACAACTCTCCCCGGCAGACATATCCCCAAAGAGTGGATCATGTACTTTGATGGTGCTTTCTAGCTACAAGGCGATGGGGATGGAGTGCTGGTTGTCGCACCCACCGGAGAGCACCTCAACTATGTCATCCAGATGCACTTACCTAGGAACGATGCTACTAACAACACGGCAGAGTACAAGGGGCTCCTTGCCGGGCTCAAGATTGCAATAGAGTTGGGAATAAAGAAGCTTATCATTCATGGTGATTCTCAGCTCGTTGTGAAACAAGTGAATAAGAATTTTCACAGCCCACTAATGGAGGCATATGTGCAAGAAGTGAGGAAGTTGGAAGAGCACTTTGACGGGCTGCAAATAGAGCACGTGCCTTGTGCGGAGAACAGCATTACTGACCACCTGTCAAAGTGTGTTGCTCAAAAGCTTCCTGTGGAACCAGGAACGTTTGTGCTCCACCTGACTCAACCATCGGTCTCTCCAGCAACGTTGGCCAGAAAAAGGAGAAAACTGAACACCGGCAAACATTTCCCGGTAGAGCTCCCTGAAGCCGATGGTGAGAAGGCTGGCGGGAGAATCCCTATGTTAGTTGGTGAGCAGCATCCTCCAGCAGAACCCCAAGTTCTCGTTGTTGAGGCTAGTGCTCCCACAGTAGAGGAGATGCCTTTAGTCCTTGTCGTCAAGCCACAAGCTCTGGCATGGGCACAACATATAGTCCAATTCCTACAAACAGGAGAACTTCCCGATTACCCAAAGGAATCTGAAATGGCCCGTTAATCAAGAATGTATTAGTTTGTGGATGACACTCTGTACAGAAAGAGGCCGAACGGTGTGAAGTTGAAATGTATTAGCCGGGAAGATGGACTATCGTTGTTGGCGGAGATACACGGAGGGGTGTGTGGCTCACACCTAGGATCAACAGCACTTGCCGGGAAAGCTTTTCGGCAAGGATTCTATTGGCCTACCACCCTCCGAGATGCAATTGAGCTCGTCACTAAATGTGAAGCATGCCAGTTCCACTCCAAGAACATTCATCAACCTGCCCAGGCCCTTCAAACAATCCCTTTATCCTGGCCTTTCGCGGTCTGGGGGCTCGACATCTTGGGCCCCTTTCCCCGTGCTGCCGGGGGCTTTGAATTCTTGTACGTGGAAATCGACAAGTTTACAAAATGGCCCGAAGTAGAGTCAGTGAGGAAGGTGACTGCACAATCAGCTGTCAAGTTCTTTAAGGATTGGTGTGCCGTTTTGGAGTACCCAACAGGGTGATCACCGACAATGCATGGCACCCAATTCACGAGTCGTGCCTTCATGCAGTACATCCCGAGCCTTGGAAGCAAGGTCTCTTTCGCCTCTATAGCTCATCCAAGGAGCAATGGACAGGCTGAAAGGATGAATGCTGAAGTGTTTGATGACCCACAAGTATAGGGGGTCAATTGTAGCTCTTTTCGATAAGTAGGAGTGTCGAACCCAATGAGGAGCAAATGGAAATGACAAGTAGTTTTCAGTAAGGTATTGTCTGCAAGTGCTGAAATTGTAAGTAGCGAGTAGTTTGATAGCAAGATAATTTGTAACGAGCAAGTAACGATAGTAACAATAAGTATGCGGCAAGTGGGTGATATTTAAACCACTCTTGTTGGGGATATAACTACTAGTGTAACCCGCCCAGGAGGGGCCGAGTTACGCTATGGCGATTCATCATATGAAGCCCAATATCAAGCTTGAAGATGGCGGTTCAGTTAAGGGCCCAAGGCCCAAAGGCGACTTAAGGCATGTAATGATAAACCACCATAAGGGCATGACTTGTATTGTAAGGCAAGATTAACTGGTCACCGAGCCGGACACTGTTTATGAGCCGGCCGGGACTCTATGAGCCGCTGGGCATCGACCTCTGTATATAAAGGGACGACCCGGCGGCGGTTTAGGGCAAGAAACATCAAATCGAGAGCCAGGCATAGCGGATTCGTTCCCTAGTCATCGAAACCCTAGCAATTCCACCTCAACTGGATTAGGCTTTTACCTTCACCGCAAGGGGCCGAACCAGTATAAACATGCGTGTCCTTTGTCCCGTTTTAACCCCTTTAAGCTTCCTAGTTGCGATGGCTCCACGAATAAGTCCTTTCACGAGGACATCTGTCGTGACAATTCCACGACAGTTGGTGCCCACCATGGGGCCAGCGCACGATGGATTTGAGTTCTTGAAGGGCAGCTTCAAAGGGCTCAAGGGATACACTGTGGGGCGGATGACCAAGAGTCGTCGCGGCAAGCTCTACATCGACGACGCCGGCTGGGGCCCCAACGCCGGCTCAATTGAGTACGGGTACAGGGTCCCCTTCGGCAGAATCCACGTCTTCATCGGCCGGATTGGCGAGCCGGGTCCTAAGCCGGACATCTGCACCGACATCATCGAGACGGCTCAGCGTGCGAGACCCGCCCGGACTCAGCCCGCCATGAAGCTTTCCTTCGTGGGTTGTATCCATGGAGGGGAACTTTCTGAAGGATCCGTGGATGGCGGTAAGACGGCCGTCTACTCTGATGGTGAGTCGTCCACTGGTGAGACGGATTCGTTGTATCAATTACAAGACGGCGGGCTTGGGGGCTGTTCCGATGGCAGCAGTATTCCGGACCCCTTTGAGCCACCGAGCAGAGTAGGGATCTTCATGGCTGGCACTCAACCCGGTCAAAACTCTACGGCTGCGGCAGCAATAAGTTCCGGGTCAGGAGCAGCCGGGGCAGGAGGCCCTGTGCGCCCGCCAGCTCAGGTGCTGATTGATCTCATGGACAGATTGACGGCCCTGTTAACCGCCACAGTTACTCCGGTGGATCAGGCTGAGCATGATGCAGAGGTGGCACGGGTACGCGAGGAGGTAGCCCGAGCCAAAGAAGCCCTAGTAGCTGAGGACACCAGATTGGCCGCAGAGCGGGCGGCTTTGGATGCTCGAGCTCAGCAGATTCAATCAGAAGCTTTTCAACTTATGATGAATCTGAATGCATCTAATGAGATCATGAGGAGGAGGCACCAGAAGGCCCAATCGCGTCTGCCTCCGGTTTATGATCCTCGTAATATTTTCAACACACCTGGGGCTGGCCCTAGTAACCCGCCGGAGGTGAGCCGAATTATGACACCCGGAGCTGGAGCGCCACCCCGGGTGATGGAACCACCTCACATGCACACAGCTCCGCCTCGCTACATACCGACACCACCGGGTCATTTTTCTAACCCGTTGGAGAACTTGATTGCCACGTCGGCATGCCTGGCGGCTCTCCCAGCGGATGGCGATTCTCCAACAGCAGTCGAGACACGAAGGGTCAGGGAACTTCTTCAGACGGCCTTGGCTCAGCAGCAGGCTTATTCTTATAGTCGGGACATGATCCATTCGACTCCTCGTTCGAACCGGAGCCCGAGTTACAGCGGACATATGGATTCGGCAGCCGTGTCAAGCAACGCTCAGCGCCATAACCAGCCAGGTGGGCATAACCCGGTACAGGACAGGATGCGTCAAGAGGCTGAGCGGGCAGCTCAGCAGGGGGCTGAGCAGGCGGCTCATCAAAACTTCCCGGATTATCCGACGACTTCTATTGAGGCATGCGTGGCCACAAGAACTGGTGGTGTTCCTTGTTTGGTGCCGGCTTTGCGTAATGAGCGTTTGCCCAAGGATTTCAAGGGACCCCGAAAAGTGCCGAATACACAGCTGATTTACAGCCCGGGGCGTGGATTGAAAGCTATGAGATGGCCATGGAGCTGTTGGAGGTCAGTGACGCGGCGATGGCCAAGTACTTCACCATGATGTTGGATGGAACGGCCCGCACTTGGCTGAAGGGGCTGCCGCCTAATTCCATTGGTTCGTGGGCAGAGTTAAAAGCCCGGTTTATTCAGAATTTCAAGGACACATGCAAGCAGCCCATGTCAATTGTAGATTTAACTAATTGCAAGCAATAAGAAGGTGAGTCCATGACCCATTGGGTGCGCCGGGTCAAGGAGATAATACATTCATCTGATAAGATGGATGTCGGCTCTGCGGTCTTAATGTTGGAGAAAAATTGCCGATTTGAACCTCTGAAACAGAAGCTCGGGCGGCTCAACCGTGATTGTAATGACATGGGCCAGCTGATGGCGGCTCTAGTCAAATACGCCGATTCTGATAGTACCAAGGATCCCATGTTTGATGAAGAGAGGACAGGGAAGGGAAAGAAGAACGACAATGGAAAGGGTCATCATCATAACCCCGCGAGTCAGGGAGGCAATAAACGTAAGGCCGACGGTAACCCGGAGTTTGTGGCTAACACCAATTCACAGGGTAACAATCAACGACGCAAGGGGAGGCCGCCCCCTCGGTCTGGCGGGTCAGGTCCTACTCTTGAGCAACTGCTCAATGAACCCTGTCCAAGACACGGCACTCGGGAAAGGCCAGCCACTCACCTATGGAAAGATTGCGCGATCATGAAGGCTTTCAAAAATTCTAACATGTTCGACGGCAACCATGGGCCTGGTGGCGGCTCAGGTGGAGGCGGTTTTCATGGCTCGGGTGGCGGCTCAAGTTCCGGCTTTCAAGGAAATCAAGGTGGTTATAATCAATAGTCTGGTCAGGGAGGTCAGCAGCTGCAGCAATCGGGTTGTCAGAGCAATCCAAAGCAGCTGAATAGTGGACAATATCATGTGTTCACCACTAGCTTGTGCAAACGAGACCACAAGCTTCATAAAAGGGCTATGAACGTTGTTGAGCCAGCGGTCCCCCGTTATTTAAGGTGGTCAAAGCAGCCTATTGTGTGGAGCAGGGAAGATCACCTTCCCCGGGTTGACAATCCGGGCCAGTTAGCCTTGGTGGTAGCACCTCAAGTTGGTGGATATAAATTCACTAAAGTACTCATGGATGGAGGCAGCAGCATCAACATCCTCTATCATGAGACCTTTCGTCATATGGGGTTGACTGACAAAAATCTTAAGACATCCAACACTGTTTTCCATGGAGTGGTGCCTGGTAAGTCGGCATACCCGGTTGGTAAGATTGAGCTGGAGGTAGCCTTCGGAGATGAGCATGATTCTAGGGCTGAGAAATTAACCTTTGAAGTGGTCAAGATCAAGAGCCCATATCACGCTATGTTTGGACGGCTGGCTTATGCCAAGTTCATGGCGCGGCCGTGTTATGTTTACTTACAGCTCAAGATGCCGGGTCACAAGGGCACTATCACAGTACATGGGAGTCGGAAGATAGCCCTAGAATATGAGGAAGGTGACGCTGCTTATGTCGAATATGTTTGTGCAGCAGAGGAGTTGAAGTTTTATAAGCACAACGTTGACCCGGCGGACATGACGTCTCTGAAGAAACCAACCACAGAGCATGACCCAATGATGAAATTTAAGTCGGCAGATGACACCAAGCTTGTTGAGGATATAGACCTTAGAGTCACCCGCCAGGAGAGGCCGGGTTACTCATATGGTCATTGCCAGAAGCCCGGCGCCAAGCTTGAAGACGGTGGGCCAAAGATGGGCTTAAGACCCGGATATGGCTTAAGGCCCGTAGTTACAATCATTATTATGGTAGAACTTGTAGTGTAAGGCAAGAATAGTTGTGAGTCCGAGCCGGACACTCTTATGAGCCGGCCGGGACTCTGAGAGCTGCTGGGCGTCAGCCTCCCTATATAAAGGGACGACCCGGCAGCGGTTTAGGGACAAGTAAGATCTCATCGAGAGCCAGGCACAGCAGTTTAGCTCCCTGGTCATCGAAACCCTAATCAATACCACCTCAACTGGACGTAGGCTTTTACCTTCACCGTAAGGGGCCGAACCAGTATAAACCCACGTGTTCCTTGTCCCGCTTAACCCCTTCAAGCTTCCTAGCTACGATGGCTCCGCGACTAAGTCCTAGCTCGAGGACATCTGTCGTGACAATTCCACGACAGTTGGCGCCCACCGTGGGGCTGGCGCACGGTGGATTTGAGTTCTTGAAGGGCAGCTTCGAAGGGCTCAAGGGATACGCTGTGGGCCGGATGACCAAGAGTCATCGCGGCAAGCTCTACATCGACGATGCAAACTGGGGCCCCGACGCCGACTCAATTGAGTACGGATACCGGGTCCCCTTCGGCGGAATTCATGTTTTCATTGGCAAGATTGGTGAGCCGGGCCCTGAGCCGGATCTCTGCGCCGATCTCATCGAGACGGCTCAGCGTGCACGACTCGCCCGGGCCCGACCTGCCTTAAAGCATGCCTTTGTGGGATGTATCCATGGAGGGCCCTCTGATCCATCCGGATCTGGTGATGAGACGGCCGCCGGCTCTGACGGTGAGTCGTCCACCGATGAGTCAAACTCGTTGTATCAACTTCAAGATGGCAGGCTCATGGGTTGTTCCGATGGTGACAGTATTCCGGACCCGTTTGAGCCGCCAAGTCAGGTTGGAGTCTTTATGGCCAGTGCACAGCCTGTTCAGAACCCTGTTGCTGGAGCAGGAAACCCGGTGCCCTCGCCGGCTCAGGTGCTAATGGATCTCACGGACAAGATGACGGCCCTGTTAACCGCCACGGTTGACCCAGCGGATCAAGCTCAGCATGATGCGGAGGTGGCACAGTTAAAGTTGGATCTAGTGAAAGCTAAGGAGGATCTGGCAGCGGAAGGGATCAGGATGGCTGCGGAGAGGGCGGCTCTCGATGCCCAAACTCAGTTGATCCAGGCGCAGTCCTTCCGGCTCACAATGGATCAGAACGCGTCCAATGAGGTCATGAGAAGGAGGCATCAAAAGGACCAATCTCGACTCCCTCCGGTTTACGATCCACGCAACCTCTTCAACACGCCAAGTGCAGGGTCTAGTAACCCGCCAGGGGTCATAGTGCCCGGGTCTGGAACCCCTATTCAGCCACAAGTGATGGGGCCTCCCCAGGATCCCCCTGCCCCGCCTCAGTACGTGCCAATACCCCCGGGTCATTATAATAACCCGCTGGACAACATGGTCACCGCGGCGGCACGGCTGGCGGCTCTCCCAGTCGACGGCGACTCTCCGACGGCTATTGAAACCCGCCGGGTCAGGGAACTCCTTCAGACAGCACTGGCGCAGCAAGAGGCGTACTCCTATAGCCAGGACAGGATCCACTCGACCCCTCGTCCAGGCCAGAGCCCGAGTTATAGCAGGCACATGGTCTCAGCGACCGGCTCAAGTAACGTCCGACGCCATGACCCGCCCCCTGGCCATGGCCCGGCTCATAACGGAGCCTTTCACGCAGCAGACCAAGACAGAGCACGGCAAGAGGCGGAGCAGGTGCCCCAGCTGACGGCTTACCAGACTCCCCCAGCTTATCCGACGGCTTCCGTCGACGTGGGTATTCCTACCAGGACTGGGGGTGTCCCTTGTTTAGTGCCAACTATCCGCAATGAACGTCTACCCAAGGACTTCAAAGGCCCTAGGAAGGTGCCTAATTACACGGCAGACTTACAACCCGCAGCCTGGATCGAGAGTTATGAGATGGCCATGGAGCTGCTGGAGGTCAGTGAAGCGGCCATGGCTAAGTACTTCACCATGATGTTAGATGGGACTGCCCGAACTTGGTTGAAAGGGCTACCACCAAATTCCATTGGATCTTGGGCTGAGCTGAAGGCCCGGTTCATCCAAAACTTCAAGGATGCCTGTAGGCAGTCTATGTCAATTGTGGATTTGACTAACTGCAAGCAGCAGGAGGGTGAGTCTACGACACATTGGGTTCGCCGGGTTAAGGAAATAATACATTCCTCGGATAAGATGGACGCCGGCTCTGCAGTCTTAATGTTGGAGCAGAATTGTCGTTTTGTGCCCCTGAAGATGAAACTCGGGCGGCTTAAGCGCGACTGCAATGATATGGGTACACTGATGGCGACTCTTGTCAAGTACGCCGATTATGATGGTACCAAGGACCCCGCTTCAGATGATGAAAGGACATGGAAGGGAAAGAAGAACGGCAATGGCAAGGGTCCTCAGCATAACCCGGGTAACCAAGCAGGAGGCAAGCGCAAGGCCGATGGCAGCCTAGAGTTTGTAGCCAACGCCAGCTCACAAGGTAGTAACCAGCGACGCAAGGGGAGGCCCCCTCCCCGAGGCGGCAGGTCAGGCCCGACGCTGGAACAACTGTTGAATGAGCCTTGTCCAAGGCATGGCTCTAGAGAGAAGCCAGCAACTCATCTATGGAAGGATTGTGCAATCATGAAGGCCTTTAAGAATTACAATGGCCCGGGCGGCGGCTCAGGCGCCGGCGGCTTTCATGGCCCGAATGGCGGCTCAAATTCTAACCCTCAGAACGGTCAAGGGGGCTTTAATCAGCAGTCTGGCCAGGGCCATCAACAGCAGCAGGGAGGTTATCAGACCAATCCAAAGCAGCTCAGCGGTGGGCAGTATCATGTGTTTACCACCAGTCTGTGTAAGCCAGATCAGAAGCTTCATAAGAGGGCTGTGAATGCTGTTGAGCCGGCGGTTCCACGCTACTTGCGGTGGTCTGAGTAGCCTATAGTGTGGAGTAGAGAGGATCACCCTCCCCGGGTGGATAATCCGGGTCACTTGGCCCTGGTGGTGGCTCCTCAGGTGGGAGGATATAAGTTCACTAAGGTGCTCATGGATGGAGGCAGCATCATCAACATCCTCTATTATGAGACGTTCCGTCATATGGGGTTGATTGATAAGAACCTCAGCCAGTCAAACACTATCTTCCATGGTGTGGTACCTGGTAAGTCAGCTTATCCAGTCGGCAAGATTGAGTTGGAAGTGGCCTTTGGAGATGAGAACAACTACAGGGTGGAGAAATTGACCTTTGAGGTGGTCAAGATAAGAAGTCCATACCATGCTATATTTGGACGGCCGGCTTACGCCAAGTTCATGGCACGGCCGTGTTATGTGTACCTACAACTCAAGATGCCGGGTCATAATGGGACCATTACGGTTCACGGCAGCCGGAAGGTGGCCTTGGAATGTGAGGAATGCGATGCAGCTTATGCAGAATCTGTTTGTGCAACAGAGGAGTTGAAGTTTTACAAAGACAACGTTGACCCAACAGATATGACCTCTCTGAAAAAGCCGACTACGGAGCATGAGCCGGCAATGAAATTTAAGTCGGCTGATGAGACTAAACTTGTTGATTTCGTTCCAGGAGATTCATCTCAGCAGTTTAGCATCAGTGCCAATCTGGATCCAAAATAGGAAAGCGCGCTCATCGAGTTCATCCGTGAGAATAGGGACATCTTCGCATGGAAACCTTCTGACATGCCAGGTGTACCTAGAGAACTCGCTGAGCACACTCTCAATGTTGATCCGAAATTTAAGCCGGTCAGGCAGTTCCTTCGGCGGTTCAATGAGGAGAGGCGAAAAGCTATTGGTGAAGAGGTGGCCCGGCTCTTGGCGGCCGGGTTTATTGTTGATGTCTTTCACCCAGAGTGGTTAGCTAACCCGGTGCTCGTGCTCAAGAAGAACGGCACTTGGTGGATGTGTGTGGACTACACAGACTTAAACAAGGCGTGTCCGGCTGATCCTTTTGCCCTTCCCCGTATTGATCAAATCATTGATGCTACGGCGGGTTGTGCACGCTTAAGTTTCTTGGATGCTTATTCCGGATATCATCAGATTAAAATGGCAGTTAAGGACCAGGAAAAGACGGCATTCATCACTCCCTTTGGAGCCTTCTGCTATGTATCTATGCCCTTTGGGCTCAAGTGTGCACAGGCGACTTATCAGCGTTGCGTGCAGAACTGTCTTCATAACCAGATTGGGCGCAATGTTCATGCTTATGTGGATGATATTGTGGTTAAATCTATAAAGGAGGAAACCCTGATCGATGATTTGAGGGAAACCTTTGATAATCTCCGGGTTTACAAGATGATGCTTAACCCGGCTAAGTGTGTGTTTGGTGTTCCTGCAGGCAAACTCTTGGGTTTCTTGGTTTCTGACAGAGGCATTGAAGCTAACCCGGAGAAGATCAAGGCCATGACCTCCCTGGCTAAGCCGGCGTGTATAAATGATGTTCAGCGCTTGGCGGGTCGCATCGCTGCTTTAAGCTGGTTTATAAGCCGTTTGGGTGAGAAGGCCATTCCATTAGTTGATGAAGAAAACTGATAACTTTGTCTGGAATGAGGCAGCTAACACTGCCTTTGAGGATTTGAAGAAGCAGCTGGCAGAGCCCCCAGTTCTTGCTGCTCCGGTTGATAAGGAGCCCTTATTGCTGTATGTGGCTGCTAACACACGAGCCGTCAGTGTGGCCGTGGTGGTGGAGCGCAAGGAAGAGGGTAAGGAGCATCCGGTTCAGCGGCCGGTTTACTATGTCAGCGAAGTGCTCATCGAGTCCAAACAGCGGTATCCACATTGGCAGAAGCTCGTTTATGGTGTGTTCATGGCAAGCCGAAAACTTAAGCATTATTTCCAGGGTCATCCTATCACTGTGGTCAGCTCTGCCCCTCTTGGTGATATTATTCAAAACAGAGAGGACACGGGGAGAGTGGCTAAGTGGGCTATAGAGCTCGGACCCCATGGTCTGAAATACGTGCCACGCACTGCTGTTAAGTCTCAGGCCTTGGTGGATTTCATCAATGATTGGACAGAGTCACAAGTGCCCGAGCAAAAGCCGGATAACACATATTTGACTATTCATTTTGATGGGTCCAGGCAGTTGGAGGGCTCGGGGGCTGGAGTCGTATTGGCTTCCCCTAAGGGTGATATGTTCCATTATGTGCTACAATTGATGTTTCCTTGTACCAACAACGCAGCTGAGTATGAGGCCTTGCTCCACGGTCTTCGGATGGCTAAGGAGATGAGCTTGAGCCGGGTAAGGTGTTTCGGTGATTCAGACTTGGTGGCCCAACAAGTATTAGGCAAGTGGGACTCTAAGGACCCTCTCATGGCGGCTTACCGCCGCGAAGTTGACACCCTTGCTGGGTACTTTCAGGGCTACCAAGTAGAGCACATTGATCGCAGGAAGAACGAGGCGGCTGACGCCCTAAGCTGGCTGGGCTCTCAGCGGAAGCCGGTGCCGCCTAACACTTTCCTGGATGTCCTATATAACCCTTCTGTTAAGTTGCCTACAGAGGAAGACTTGGCTGTCCCTGACCCGGAGGCACGACTGGTGGCGGCTCTCCATATCATACCGGACTGGACAATGCCCTATCTGGCTTACATGACCCGGGGAGAATTACCTGAGGATGAAACTTTGGCCAGACAAATAACCCGGCGGGCTAAGTCAATGATTGTTATCAATGGCGAGTTGCATCACCGCAGTGTTACGGGAGCGTTTCAGCGTTGTGTTTCCCCTGAGGAAGGTCAAGAGATCTTGCGTGAGATTCATGAAGGGGATTGTGGCCATCACGCCGGCTCAAAGTCTCTTGTGGCCAAGGCTTTTCGTCATGGTTTTTATTGGCTGACGGCTCATGCTGATGCGGAGGACTTGGTCAGTAAATGTGATGGTTGCCAACGGTTCTCACGACGGGCTCATGTGCCGGCTCAAGAGCTGAGGATGATCCCAATTACTTGGCCCTTTGCGGTCTGGGGGCTTGATATGGTTGGGCCTTTTAAAAGGTCCAAGGATAAGAAGACCCACCTTTTGGTGGCAGTTGACAAATTTACCAAGTGGGTTGAAGCAGAGCCAGTTAGCAAGTGTGATGCAGCCACGGCGGTTCAATTTATGAAAAAGGTGATCTTTCGCTTTGGTTTTCCACACAGCATTATAACTGACAATGGCACCAATCTATCCAAAGGCGCTATGGAAGAGTTTTGTCAACGAGAGCATATCCGGCTTGATGTTTCCTCAGTGGCTCATCCTCAATCCAATGGTCAAGCTAAGAGAGCTAATCAGGAGATTCTGAAGGGCATCAAGCCCCGGCTTTTGGTCCCTTTGCAACGGACGCCGGGTTGTTGGGTGGAAGAGTTGCCCTCCGTGTTATGGAGCATCAACACTACTCCTAACAGGTCTACAGGTTTCACGCCTTTCTTCATGGTTTATGGGGCAGAAGCAGTCCTCCCCAGTGACATCCGTCATGACTCGCCTCGAGTGGCGGCTTATGTTGAGGCGGACAATGAGCAAGCACGCCAAGATGCTCTTGACTTGTTGGACGAACAGCGTGATGTGGCAGCAGCCCGCTCAGCGATTTACCAACAAGACCTGCGTCGTTATCATAGTCGCCGGGTTAAATCCCGGGTCTTCCAAGAAGGCGATCTCGTGCTCCGTCTCATCCAAGATCAAACAGATGCACACAAGTTGTCCCCGCCTTGGGAAGGGCCCTTTGTGGTCAGCAATAATTTACACAACGGGTCATATTACCTCATTGACATTCGGGAGCACAAAGATTCACGTAAGTCGGAGGAAGAGACCCGTCGGCCGTGGAACATAGCTCAACTTCGGCCTTACTATACTTGAGCCACCGGCTCTCATGATGTACATATTTCTCTAAGCCATGTATATATTACGATAAGCAATAAAGCAGGACCTCTGTCCTTTTTTCTCCTCCAAATGTGCACGTGTTGTTTTCATTGCAATATTACATGGTAGCTTGACGGAGGATCCGGCTTATGATTGTCTTCGAAACTAGCCGTACGCAATAAGGTCACTTGGGGGCTTCCTGTTCAAACATAGTGTCGGGTGGTTGGTGTGACATATGCCAAGGGATGGCTTATCATTGTGGGAGCCAATAAAACATCGCCGGTGCCTGGAAACGGGATGAGGCGAAGACATGCACGCCGGCGGATCTTACCCAGGTTCGGGGCTCTCCGAGGAGATAACACCCCTAGTCCTGCTCTGCGGGGTCTCCGCATGATCACTAGATCGATGAAGGGTAGCTACAATCGCTCCTAGAGCGGTTGAGATCAAGGGAGAAGAAGAACAAGGCTAGTTCTTGCTTCTCTCTATCTATGGCGTGTGTGCTATGCTAAGAAGGCAACTCTATGCTCAGAGGCCAACTATGCTTAGGTGCGAACCCTTTGCATGGGTGCTCCGGGGGGTTTATATAGGCCTACCCCCCCCCCCCGGGGGGGGGGGGTACAATGGTAATCCGACTGGGAGCTGGTCCTAGCCGTCAGTGTCTACACTCGCCGGCTTCTCCGCCGGCTGTTGGGTCCCGCCTGCTGCCGGCTGCTTGGTCGACAGGCCGGCCCCACCGCCCAGGGTCTTGTCGGCGGCTGCTTACTGTAGCCTCGCCTGTGATGACAAGGGCTTTGTCGAGGTAAGCGTGGCTACAGTGGGCCGCCTCGGGGGCTATCACTGTAGCCTTACCTCGTCTTGTCTCCTTAATGGGGCTCCTGCTCCGAGGAAGGGAGTAGCCAGCTTCTGGAGGCCGGCTATGCTCTTGGCCGACTGGGAAAGGCCGGGCCGCCTTCACGCCTCTCTCTGGCTGAAGGGGCCCGCCGCCCGCTGGCCGTACGGGAGTCGGTCGTGGGTGACGTCGAGGCCAGCATGGCTACAGTGCCGAGCCGCACGGGAGATGGCCATCCCGTACGGCCTCCTGTGGCCATGCCCGCCTCGGGCTTCGGGGGTAGTGGGCTGCACTGTGGCCACACCCCATCGTGTCGCCGTTATGTGGGAGTGGCTTGAAGTGGTTGTGGTCTTGGCCGGCTTCTTGGAGTCGGCCACCCCGTAGTCGTCCTGGGGAGGAGTTGGTGAGGCTGGGTCGCCTTCCGGGAGTCGGCTTCAGAGGTAGCCGGCCAAGGAAGGCGACCCAATGCCTGGAGTGCTTGAAGGCCCAAAGGCCTGATAATTTTTCTGAAGAACCAGGGGTAGTCGGTTTGGCTACCCATGGCCATTTACTCCGACAGTAGTCCCCGAAGCTGATTGGGCTTCGAGGTGGAGTAGGGTTTGAGAAGCTCGATCAGCTTCCTATCTTGACAAGCCGGCGGCTGGGAGCCGGCCTTGGTCAGGTGCGCCCCCTGAGTCGAAATCTTCTGGAGTCGGAGGGCGGGAACCCGCTGGCACGTGTACCGGGCCGCGGGCCGGCCACGAGCCGTCGGCGAACCACGTGGCCGGAAAGCTTGCCAGCCCACGCGCGTGACGGGACGTCGCCGCAGGGAGGGGGCCCGCCACGTCCGCGCCCTGGCCCAGGCGCGGATCCTTTGTATCCCGAAACCGCCCGCACGTTCCGTGCGGCAGTTTCGGCTCGCACTTATGCGCAATAAACGCGAGACGTGGGGGGAGTGGGCGCAGTTAATCCCACGTCTCCCCCCCACGTCCGGCCTCTTCGGCCACGTGAGGCTATATGTAGGGGGAGGTGGAGGGCGGCAGGCCCTCGCACGCTCCCCCTACTTCCACCGTCTTCTTCGCTCGCCCGTTCTTGCGACGGCGCCTCGCCGCCGTGCTCTTCCACCGCACGCTCCTCCGCCGCCGTGCTAGCTTTCGCCATGCCTCCCACCGTAGAGCAGCTTGGCGGGGATTGGGACGGCTCCAACATCCATGACGACCACATCGACTTCCTCCGCGACATACGGCGGCTGCCCACCGCGGACAAAGTGGAGGTCCGCCTCGCGCCGGCGAAGGAAATCAGGCCGCAGCCGCAGGAAGGTGAGCGGGTGGTCTTCCGCTCGCACTTCTTGCGCGGCTTCGGCCTGCCAGTGAGCGCCTTCTTCCGCTCCTGGCTCGAATTCTATCAACTTCAGCCGCACCACCTCACCCCCAACGCGGTGGTGCTGCTATCCGCCTTCGTCACCCTATGCGAGGGCTATCTCGGCGTCCTCCCCACCCTTGAGCTCTGGAGGGAGCTCTTCCAGTCGAAGCTGGGCACGCGCAGCAAGGGCGTGCCGGCTCATACTGGCACCTTCATCGCGTCGCGGAGATCGGGCGCCGACAACCCCTTCCCCGTCATCACGCTGATCCAATCGGTGAAGAAGTGGCAGAAGTCATACTTCTACGTGCGGAACATCACTCCACGGGGCGACTACATCAACCTGCCGGCTTACGTAGCCGGCCCACCGGCGAGCAGGCTGCCCAAGTGGTCCTTCCGGGCGGTGACGCTGTCGCAGGCTGGAAACGCTGCCATCGCCCAACTGCGGGTGATGGTCCAGTCGGAGGGCCTAACGGGGCCCGATCTTCTGGCCGCGTTCGTCACGCGCCGGGTCCTTCCGCTCCAGAGCCGGCCTCATCTGATCTGTCAGATGAGGGGCCAGCTCGATCCGAGCCGGATGTGCACCAAGGAGATGCCGCGCCATGAGGTCGCCTATATGGTGAACTACCTTGCGAACTGCCAACTCACCGAAGAGTGGCAGTTCGGCAAGGAGCCATATAGCCGAGCTAATCCTCCGCCTACAGTATGCTCCCCTTGTCTCTTTTTCTCTCTCTCTCTCTCAGCCTTGTTGCCGAGCATCTCTTGGCCGACTCTGACTTAGTCGGCTTGTTCTTCGACAGAGCCCTCTGCTTCGGCCGGCCGGCGGGTTAGACGTGGAGCGCCGCTTCGTCCCCGACCGGACCGAACACGACCTAGAGGACCCCGACCTGGGGGCGGTCCATATGGACGACGCCATCGAGCCGGGCGGTGGCCAAGCCGGCGGCAAAGCAGGCGGCTCCGGGTTCACTGCTACCTTCGATGACTGGCCGGACGAAGATGAAGCCGAAGCCGTCCCGCGCCGCCAGCCGGCATCTGGACGCGGCGCGGGCTCCTCCGCCGCGCAGCCTGCTTGGGGCGGAGGGCAGAAGCGTCGCGCCGCCCAGGGTCTGTTCGGCAGCCGAACGAAGAAGCCCAGGGGCGGGGCGGCAGCCACCAGGCGGGAAGAGGCGGCCGCGAAGGCGGCTCGTTTCCGCAAAGTGGTGAAGCAACCGCAGACCGTGTCGGCGTAAGTTCTCTTTCTCTGTGTACTCTCTTTCTTTCTTTCTTTGGTGGTTCTTGAACCTTTATCTTCTTTTCCAATGATCAGGCCTCCACTGTCGCCTGAGCGGGCGGCTGCTGGCTCCGTCGTCGAGTCACCAAGGGGCTCTGAGAGCACCACCCGCCGCGTGGACCCCCGCGCCGACCTCCAGGAGGCGACGGAAAGGAACGCGCGGGAGGCGCGGGAAGAGCGGGAGGCACGGGTGGCGGAGGCACGGAAGGCAGCCGCCGCCCAGGCGGCTCGGGAGGAGGAGGCGGCGAAGGTACTCGCCGAGGCCGCAGCCAGGGCCCAGGCAGAGGCTGAGGCCGCGGCGGCGGCAGGGGAGGTTCTGATGGTCACTCCCCTTCGCGCCATGGCGCCTAGGGACTCGGAGCCCTCGCCAGGGGGAGCCAGCGGCGACCAGCCAGGGCTGGGGGGAAGCGGCGACGATGTCATCATCCTGGAGAAGGCGCCGGAGCCGACCCCACCAACTGGGGCGGCCCAAGGCGGCCGGCCTGATCCGCTGCCTGCACAGTCGGCGGAGGGCGAGCCGGCCGCGAGGGCTGAGGTGGCGGTCCGGGTGCCGCCGAGCCGGCACGCGGGGAAGGCGGCGTCGGAGCCACAGAAGGCCGCGTCGGAGCCACAGCCGGCCGTGGGCTCCAGCTCGTCGGCCCGAGACGCGGAGGCGGCCAGCGCTACTTCGGGGTGGACGCCAGGCGGAGGGACAGCCGTAGTGAACGTGGCTGCGCAAGACGTCCGGACCCGGCTCCAATGCCAAGCCGCGGTGCTGAGGCAGTTCACCGACGAGTTCCTCGCGACGCGCGCGGCCATCCGGGTTAGTATTCCCATCTTGTTTTTTCTTGAACTTGATTTCTCCTCTTGATCTTGATTTCTTCCATGGGGGCGCGTCAGCGCACCCACTGGGTGTAGTCCCCGAGTTCCGAGTCGGCTGCTGAGCAGGCGGCTTGGAACTTCTTGGAGGTTTTGTCTTTGCTGTTTTTGTTCTCACTTCGGTCTTCTGTCCATCTTGCAGGACTACCACAACCTTCGAGCGGCCGCCTTCAACTCCCAGGCTCGGGAGCTGACTCAGAAGATCGCCGACCTTACTGAGAGCCGAGGTACGTGACTTGATCTTTATCTCATGTGGGGGCGCGTCAGCGCACCCACTGGGTGTAGTCCCCGAGATTCGGGCCGACTGCTGAGCAGTCGGGTCGGATCTTCCTTGACGATTTCTTATTGTTCTTCTTCTTCTGCCGTCTCTGCAGCGGCCAACGCCAGTCTGAGGGCACAGCTGGGGGAGTCCCAGACTGCTCTTCGTGCCAAGGATGCCGAGCTCGCCGCCTTGGTGCAGGAGCGCGACCGCCTGGTCAAGAAGCTGGCCGACCAGGAGGAAAGCCCCAAGGCGGCACTGAAGACGGCGCAGGACCGCGAAGCCACTGTCCAGGCCGAGTTCGAGACGGAGGCGGCCGTCTAGGCTGAGGCCAGGCAGACTCTGGTCTCCGGCTATGGCCCGATCGAAGATCTGGTTGACGGTAAGATGTCTACCTCTTCGTCCTTTCTTGCCGTCTGCCACTTTGGCTTGTTTTCTGATTTTTGTGTTCTTCTCTTCCTTTCTTCTTCTTCTTCGCGCAGAGTATTTCCCTGGTTATTCGACTGCCGCCAACCAGGCCATCGAGGCCCGTCGCCAGGCGAGGCAAGCCGGCTTTGAGATCTCGCCAACCGCCGGCCGCTCGCTGGAGGAACAGCTCCTGGCGATCCAGGCTCACATCCAGCTGGCTCACCGGCTGCTCTGCCGGCTTCAGCGTGCCGGGGCGCAGGTCTTGGCTGCCCTCTGGCCCGGCCAAGCGGTCCCTCGCACCCCTAGTCGGACCGCCGACTGGCTGGAGGTGGCAGTCGGCCGCTTCGAGGCTTGGAAGGCGTCGGCAGCTCGCTCTGGTGCCAGGCGGGAGCTGGAGTTCGTCAAGGCCTGGTATCCCAGCCTGAACCTGGAGCAGCTGGCTACCTGGCGGCAGCAAGCCGACACGGAGCTGGAGCCGGCGCGGCCGGCCATCATTCGGCGGGCTTCGGCGATCGCCGACTACACCGACACCAGTGTCTTCGCCCCCGAGGTGGACGATAATGGAGTCGCGCAGCCGGAAGAGTGGTTCGGGCTGGACCCGGCGTACGGCGAAGACTCGGCGGAGGAGATCGACTCCAGCGACGAGGGTGAAGAGGAGGAGGAGGAGGAAGGTGAGGACGCCGAGCCGGCTGGTGGAGCAGCCGGCCAGCCTCAGCCTGACCGCACCTCCAGCACTACGTCGCGTGGGAGTGCGTCGCCTGCCGTAGGTGGTGGCCAGGCCGAGACCCACTAGGCGGCCACTCCTTCAGCCGGCGAGGCCGCCTTCACCGACCAACTCGGCCTCCGTGTCGCGCCCTTAGTCCACCATTTTTTTGCTTTTCCTGTCTTGTTACTCTTTAGAACAATGTTTGGTTAAATTCTGCACAATTCCACCCACTGGGTGTATTCGAACTTATGTCTGTTGCCGCCTGTTGGGGGCTTTATGTATATATATTTTATGCATTTGGTCTTTCCTTGTACTTTTGCTTTTTGTCCTTCTGCTTTTTCCTTTGCCGCCCTCCCTTGGTTGCCGCCTCCCCAGTCAAACAGTTGCTCTGCAATCTGTAGCCGGGGGAGTGCCTGGCCGATTGGGGAGGGGGAAGTACTTTAGCTCTGCTGGACTAAAGCTAAGTTTTTTTTAGGAAGCCGGCCAGCCGGCTGCTCTGGTAGCCGGCAGGCGTGTTTGGAGGCCGTCTCTTTGCTATATAGATTCGTTGTTCCTTAGCCGTTTTTCGTGTGGGCGTCCTTTCTGTCTTTCCTCTTGCTAGTCGGACAGTCAGTTCTTTGAGCTGCGACTTTCAACAAGGGAGGACTTGGGAGCCGGCGCACTACTTTTCTGACTTTAGGAAAAACTTTCAATATAGCTCAAGGCGGCCAGTCCCCGAGCCGACTAGTCGAACCCGGTGCCGGACAGAATTTCAAAATGTAATAATACATTCATGGATATGACACTCGTCATTCATAGATAAATAAAAGGCAGTCCCCGAGTACTGTTCGGGGGGCCTGTTGGTTTGTACTTAATACAAAAGGGGAGCGTGATACATACTGCTTTTCAGCTGTAAAATCGTCTTAAGAGGTTTGCGTTCCATGGTCGCTCCGACTCCTTGCCGGAGTCGTCTCTCTTGCGTGCTCTTGGTTTTTGCGCGTCGATCAACTAGTAGGAGTCGTTGCCGAGTGCCTTGCTGACGACGAAGGGGCCTTCCCAAGGGGCCGAGAGCTTGTGCTGGCCGGCTGTTCGCTGGATCAGCCGGAGCACACGGTCACCCTCTTGGAAAGATCTTGGCTTGACCTTGCGGTTGTAGTAGCGGCGCAGCCCTTGCTGGTAGATGGCGGGCTGGCTGAGGGCTAACAGCCGGCCTTCTTCCAGTAGGTCGACGCCGTCTTCTCTTGCTTCTTTGGCTTCCTCCTCTGTGTACATGGTGATCCGAGGCGAGTCAAACTCGATGTCTGTTGGGATGACAGCCTCGGCACCGTACACGAGGAAGAATGGAGTGAAGCCGGTTGACTTGTTGGGTGTAGTGCACAGACTCCAGAGGACAGCCCGCAGCTCTTCGAGCCAGCAGCCGGCCGATCGCTTCGGTGGTACAACCAGTCGGGGCTTGATGCCGGAGAGGATGAGTCCATTTGCTCGCTCGACCTGGCCGTTTGACTGCGGGTGGGCAACAGACGCTAAGTCCAGTCGGATGCCCTGCGTCGCGCAGAAATGTGTCAGTGCTCCTTTGGCGAAGTTCGTGCTGTTGTCGGTGATGATGCTGTGCGGCACGCCATATCGAGTAGTGATGTCGGTGATGAATGTTACGGCAGTCGGCCCATTGAGCTTCTTGATTGGCTTTGCTTCAATCCACTTTGTGAACTTGTCCACAGCAACAAGTAGATGTGTCAGGCCACCGCGGGCTGTCTTGAAAGGGCCCACCATGTCCAGTCCCCAGACGGCAAAAGGCCAAGTGAGGGGAATGGTCTTGAGGGCAGAAGCCGGCAGGTGTTGCTTGGAACTAAAAACTTGGCATCCTCTGCAACTCTTGACTATTTCTTTAGCATCCTCCAAGGCAGTCGGCCAGAAGAAACCGTGGCGGAAAGCCTTGGCCACGAGGGATCTTGAGGCTGCGTGATGGCCGCATTCGCCTTGGTGGATGTCTTTGAGGATTGCCACTCCTTTTTCTGGCTCAACGCAACGCTGGAAGACTCTAGTGACGTTGCGCTTCACAAGCTCTCTGTTGATTATTGTGTATGCTGCGGCTCGTCGTTGCACTAGTCTTGCTGAGATCTCGTCAGCCGGCAGCTCTCTGCTGACTAGGAACTTGAGGATGGGCTGGGCCCATGAGGGAGCTGTGACTTCTTCTTCTGTTAATGTGGCCACCATGACTCGGGTGGGTGGGTTGGGTGTTGCATTGGAGTCGGCCACCGCTTCTTGTGTCGTTGCAGTCCCCGGGCCGACTGCTGCAGTCCCCGAGCCGGGTTCTGAAGTCCCCGGGCCGGGTGCGACTATGGCAGTCCCCGGGCCAGTTGTCGAAGTCCCCGTGCCGCCTGCGGGATTTCTCCAGTCGGATCCGGCTGTTTCTGGCGCAGGCGGTACGAAGATGGAATCCGACTCTGGAGACGGCTTGATGGACGGCTTGAGGAGGTGCTGGAGGGAAACGCCAGTCGATATGGCTTGTCGGGTGGAGGCGATCCGTGCTAGGGCATCTGCTTGGTCATTGTCGGCCCTTGGCACGTGAAGGAACACGCACCCTTCGAAGTATCCGCTGATCTGCTGGACGAGGAAACGGTAGCTCGCCATGTTCGCGTCCTTGGCGTCCCAGTCGCCAGATGATTGCTGGACCACCAAGTCTGAGTCGCCGTAGCACAAGATCCGGCGTATGACGAGCTCTTTGGCTAGCCGGAGCCCATGTACGAGCGCCTCGTACTCGGCCACGTTGTTGGAGGCGGCGAAGTGGATCTGCAGTGTGTACTTGAGCTTGTCGCCTTTGGGAGAGGTGAGGACGATGCCGGCTCCCAAGCCGGTGCGCATCTTGGACCCGTCAAAGTGCATCCGCCAATGGGTAGAGTCGGGAGCCGGCGGTAAGTACTGGGTCTCGGCCCAGTCGACGAGGAAGTCGGCCAACGCTTGCGACTTGATGGCGGTGCGGGGTTGATAGAATATCATGTAGGGCGCCAATGCAATGGCCCATTTGGCCACCCGGCCGGATGCATCCCGGCTGCCTATGATCTCGGCAAGCGGGGCAGTGCACACGACCGTGATGGGGTGCTCTTGGAAGTAGGGCTTCAATTTCTTGGCAGCGAAGTACACCCCATAGCACATCTTCTGGTAGTGCGGGTAGTTTTGCTTTGAGCTGGATAGTACTTCGCTGAGATAGTAGACCGGCCTCTGGACCAGCTGGGCTCGGCCTTCCTCCGGGCGCTGGACCACAACAACAGTGCTGACGACTCGGCTAGTCGCGGCGATGTAGAGGAGCATGGGCTCCTTCTCAGTCGGCGCTGCCAGGACAGGCGAAGTGGTCAACATTTTCTTCAACTCATGGAAGGCTTGGTCGGCTTGATCATTCCACTCAAAGTGAGTGGACTTCTTCATGAGTCGGTACAGGGGGAGGGCCTTCTCTCCTAGTCGGCTGATAAAACGATTCAAGGAGGCTCAGCAGCCAGTGAACTTCTGCACATCTCGCAGCTTGGTGGGAATCTCCATCCTCTCGATGGCCTTGATCTTGACGGGGTTGCACTCAATGCCGCCTTTCGGAGACCAGGAAGCCTAGCAGCTGGCCGGCTGGCACTCCGAACACGCACTTCTCGGGGTTGAGCTTGATTTGGAATCGGCGCAAGTTGGCAAATGTTTCTTTCAGGTCTTCCAACAGGGTACCGCGCTTCTCTGTCTTCACCACAATGTCGTCTACGTAGATGTGGGAATTTCTGCCGAGTTGTTTCAAGAGACATTTCTGCATGCAACGCTGAAAAGTGGCACCGGCATTTCTCAAGCCGAATGTCATTGTCAGGTAGCAGAAAGCTCCAAAGGGTGTGATGAAGGCAGTCTTCAGGCGGTCAGCTGGGTCCAACTTGATCTGATGGTACCCTGAGTACGCATCCAAAAAACTTAACAGCTCGCATCCGGCTGTGGAGTCTATCACTCGGTCAATCCGTGGCAGAGCAAACGGATCCTTTGGGCAGGCCTTGTTCAAGCTCGTGTAGTCTATACACATACGCCACTTGTTATTCTTCTTCAGAACCAGAACTGGGTTGGCAAGCCATTCTGGAAAGAACACTTCCATGATAAAGCCGGCTGCAAGGAGCCGGGCTATCTCTTCTCCCACAATTCTTCGCTTCTCTTCTGACAGTCGGCGGAGGGGTTGCTTGACCGGCTTCGCGTCAGCTCGGACATGTAACTTGTGCTCGGCGAAATCCTTCGGGACACCCGGCATGTCCTTTGGGGACCATGCGAAGATGTCTCAATTCTCACGGAGGAAGTTGACGAGCTCGCCTTCCTATTTACTGTCCAAGTTCGCCCCAATCACAGCGAACCTCTCCGGGTTCTCCGGGTCCAGAGGTATCTTCTTCGTCTCTTTGGCAGGCTGGAAGGAGCCCTGCGCATCACAATCCTTGGGGTTGGGGGACAAGGCCGGCTACTTGCCGGCCATGGCCACAACCCGTTCCAACATCTTCTTCTCTTCTGCCACCACGAGGGACTCGGCCAGTCGGCTGCTGGCCATGGCACACTCGATGGACTTCTTGTAGTCGCCGGCTACCGTGATGATCGCCTTCGAGCTCGGCATCTTCATCTTCAGGTAGGCGTAGTGGGGCACAGCCATGAACTTGGCCAAAGCAGGTCGGCCAAGTAGTGCATGATAGGGGCTCTCCAAATCCACTACCTCGAACCATATTGCTTCCCGGCGAAAATGATCTTGTCTCCGAAGAGAACATCCATTTTGATCTTGCCGATTGGAGAGCAAGACAGGCCGGGTACGATACCATAGAAGACGGTGCGGCTCGGCATGAGCTGCTTTGCTTTGATGTTCAGCTTCTCCATGGTATCGCGGTACAGTATGTTGATACTGCTTCCGCCGTCTATCAGGACGCGGGAAAATCTGGCGGCTCGCCTCTCCGTCACGAGGGTGACGTCCAAGACCATTGCATAGGAGCCAGGCGAAGGCATCACCTCTGGGTGGTCGGCCTGGCTCCAGCTGATTGGCTTTTCGGACCAGTGCATGAACCCGGCGGTGCTAGAGGCGACTGCATTCACTTCTTGGTGCTGTCGGTGTCGGCTGCGCTTGTCGTCGGCTTGACTAGTGAAGACGACGTAGGCGTCGTGCGCTTCGGGGAATTCGTCTTGGATGGCGCCGACTGCCGGCCGAGCCGCCGGCTGCTGGGGGGCTAGAGGCGGCGGGCCGGGAGGCGGAGGCGGCAGCATTCCCTCGCCCTTGGTGATGCGGGTGAGCCAGTGGCATTTCCGGGTTGTGTGGTTGGACGGCTTCGCGCCGCTGTGGAACTTGCAGGGGGCGTCGAGTGCTTGTTCGTAGGAGAAAGACGGCTGCCAGGGCGGCCGGCCACCCTTCTTCTTGGGAGCGGGCTGCTCTTCGGGCTGCTCGTCCTCAACTGTGGCCACCTGCCGACTGGAGGAAGTCGGCATGGGGCCCTTGCGCTTGTGGTCGTTCTGGTAGGGGCGCCAATTAGGGTCGCCAGCCGGCGTCTTGGGAGCCGGAGCGATTACTTTCCCTGAGGCGTCCACTCGGAGCTCGGTCTTCATTGAGGAGTCGGCTGTGGCGTACTTGTCGGCGGTGACTAGTAACTCGTCGAGGGTAGCCGGCTCGTCGCAGAGGAGTCGGTGCTTGAGGAGGGTGCCCTCTCGGCACCCGGCGGTGAAGTACTCGATGGCCTGGACCTCGTGGACTCCCTCGCAGGAGTTGCGGAGCTCGGCCCATCGCGTGAGGTAGTCGCGGGCCGACTCGTTGGGCCCTTGGACGCAGAGGGAGAGCTGGCGAGGCTTGGGAGGCCGCTTGTAGGTGCTGGTGAAGTTGCGGACGAAAACTTCGGTGAAGTCCAGCCAACTGTTGATGCTGTAGGGCTTGAGGCTGTTGAGCCATGTGCGCGCAGTGCCTTGCAGCATCAGGGGGACGTACTTCACGGCGACGCGCCGGTTGCCGTTGGCTATGCTGACGGCCGTGGAGTAATCGATGAGCCAATCTTCCGGCTTCACCGAGCTGTTGTACTTAGGCGTGTCTCTGGGGAGCGAGAACCCTTTGGGGAAGGGCTCGTCGCGGATGCGGGGGCCAAAGCATGGCGGGCCGACATTGTCTTCTTCTTCTAACGCCAAGGATCGAGCAAGGCGGTCGATCCTGTGGCGGGCGTCGTTCTCGCCGACTCCTTCTCGGCGGCCGAGTCGGTCGCCAAGAGTCGGATGTGTGATAGGCGGCGGAGTGAGGCGTCTCTCTCTTCGAGGCGGGGGAGGAGGCAGATTTCCTTAGTGCTCTACTGCTCGAGGACGGCCATCCGCGTCGCGCTCGATGGTGATGCGAGTCCGGCTGCGGCTGGCAGCCGGCTCCTTGTCTTTCTTCTGGCACGCGCCGCTCGCAGTCGGCGAGCGGGACGTCGCGGCGTGCTCCCGGCGCGGGGGATGACTATCAGCACGGGCGCCGACTTCGTGCCGTTCTGCAGCCGCGTCGATCAGCTGCTGGATCCGTCTTGTCATGTAGGGGAGCTCATCGGCCCCCAGCCCATTGAGCTCCTCTGCAGCCGCCTGAGCGGCTCGCAGATTCTCGAGCGGGGTGGCGTAGACGGGGCGATCTGCGCCCAGCATGCTGGCAACGGCCGCGCCGCGCTTCTGGACGAAGCCGGCTCGGCTCGGGCCGCTAGGCGGCGGCGTGCCGAAGGCGGCGCGGTCGACTTCGTGCTGGTGGGCCTCGTTGAGGCGTCTCATCGAGGCTCTTCTGGCCCTCCGCGATGAGGGCAAGGTGGCGTGCCTCCAGGGTCTCGGCGTCGGCGTCGGCCGGGATGGGGACGGAGAGGTCGTGCATCGCCGCTTGCTGAGCGTCGCGGGCATTCTCGCCCGAGTTGGAGACGTGGCTGATGACCAGCACTTCGGTGACAGCGCTGCTGCCGCTGTCAGCTCGAGGGAGGGGGTCGTCGAAGACCACCACGTCGGAGGGGTAGGCGTCAAGCGACGCGGTGTCGGAGTCGATGAGCATCAGGTTGGTGGAGCCGACAGACTCCATGTCCGCAGCAGGCTCGCTGGAGACGTGAAGTTGGTTGAGGAGGCTGACGAGGCGGCTCTCGGGGTAATCGGTGCCTGTGCCGGACGCAGGCTCGTCGGAGATGCGAGTCTCGCCGAGCAGATCGGCAAGGCGGCTCGCTGCGCAGGCGTTGTCGACGCCTTGCAGCGCGTCGAGGCAAACGCCATCGGGCGCAGCAGGCTGGCTGCGCTCGCGGGGGAGGAAGAGGGTTCCCGTCCAGAACAGGTCTCCGGACGACGGTGCACCTGGCCCCACGGTGGGAGCCAAATGTCGGGTGGTTGGTGCGACATATGCCAAGGGATGGCTTATCATTGTGGGAGCCAATAAAACATCGCCGGTGCCTAGAAACGGGATGAGGCGAAGACATGCACGCCGGCGGATCTTACCCAGGTTCGGGGCTCTCCGAGGAGATAACACCCCTAGTCCTGCTCTGCGGGGTCTCCGCATGATCACTAGATCGATGAAGGGTAGCTACAATCGCTCCTAGAGCTGTTGAGATCAAGGGAGAAGAAGAACAAGGCTAGTTCTTGCTTCTCTCTATCTATGGTGTGTGTGCTATGCTAAGAAGGCAACTCTATGCTCAGAGGCCAACTATGCTTAGGTGCGAACCCTTTGCATGGGTGCTCCGAGGGGTTTATATAGGCCTACCCCCCCCCCCCCCCGGGGGGGGGGGGGGGGGGGTACAATGGTAATCCGACTGGGAGCTGGTCCCAGCCGTCAGTGTCTACGCTCGCCGGCTTCTCCGCCGGCTGCTGGGTCCCGCCGGCTGGTGGGTCCCGCCGGCTGCCGGCTGCTTGGTCGACAGGCCGGCCCCACCGCCCAGGGTCTTGTCGGCGGCTGCTTACTGTAGCCTCGCCTGTGATGACGAGGGCTTTGTCGAGGTAAGCGTGGCTACAGTGGGCCGCCTCGGGGGCTATCACTGTAGCCTTACCTCGTCTTGTCTCCTTAATGGGGCTCCTGCTCCGAGGAAGGGAGTAGCCGGCTTCTGGAGGCCGGCTACGCTCTTGGCCGACTGGGAAAGGCCGGGCCGCCTTCACGCCTCTCTCTGGCTGAAGGGGCCCGCCGCCCGCGGGCCGTACGGGAGTCGGTCGTGGGTGACGTCAAGGCCAGCATGGCTACAGTGCCGAGCCGCACGGGAGATGGCCGTCCCGTACGGCCTCCTGTGGCCATGCCCGCCTCGGGCTTCGGGGGTAGTGGGCCGCACTGTGGCCACACCCCGTCGTGTCGCCGTTATGTGGGAGTGGCTTGAAGTGGTTGTGGTCTTGGCCGGCTTCTTGGAGTCGGCCATCCCGTAGTCATCCTGGGAGGAGTTGGTGAGGCTGGGTCGCCTTCCGGGAGTCGGCTTCAGAGGTAGCCGGCCAAGGAAGGCGGCCCAATGCCTGGAGTGCTTGAAGGCCCAAAGGCCTGATAATTTTTCTGAAGAACCAGGGGTAGTCGGTTTGGCTACCCGTGGCCATTTACTCCGACACATAGGTCGTATTCGAACCAAAGAGAACATAGCTGTCGATACCCATTTGATTGGCAAAGTGCCGAGCTCATTGGGGAATTTTCTTTGATCATATTTGAATCTTAGTTTAACCCCTTTGAGAACCGACGTGGATCGTATTTGAATCAGCGTCGTTAAACAATTCTTAAGGTCATTTGGGGGCTTCCTGTTCAAACATAGGTCGTATTCGAACCAAAGAGAACATACCTGTCGATACCCTCTTGATTGGCATCGCCACACCCACTGGGGGCTATATGATCGCACTCGAATCTTAGCATAACCCCTTTGGGCCGGGTCTCTGGTCGTATTCGAACCGGAAGCCCCTAAGTTCTTCTGCTTCATAGTAAGTTTTCTTCTGATCATTTCAAAGTGTGTACGGCCGGGTCTCACTTTGCCGGTTTAACTTTGATTTACAGTATTAGTTGAACACAATGGGTGTCATTAAGACAAGTAAATCGGAATTAAGGTACCAACCTTCTTACCCAGGTTATTTAAACCGGAAGTATGCTTGCAAGCCGCTAAGTGTGTTATTACGGCTGTATTAAGGATATAATTGAGGACCAGTCTTTTTTGATTCATATTCCGGGTTATATATCTAAAACATATGATTCTCAGGGCGGTAAGCCGCCTGGAGACTTGTGATTCGTCTTTCTATGCAGGATAGTTAAAGACAATTGTTTGAGACTAAGGAGAATGAATGACCCGGAGAAATATAAAGGAGATAACTTCAATATAACTTCAAGCATTCAAGGCGTGCACGATGGCACGGCAAAGATAAAGTGTTGGTCCTACTCTATTACAAGACTCGTTGGGTCCAAAAGAGTGAGGCATTGTTTGGTAAACCGCCAGCAGAACTACGACGCTTGCTGGGTTGAAGTTTCCGGCTCGTCTCTTTCTTCTCCTCCGGCTGTTCCCAAGGTCTGGAAAGTCGACGACTTCCAGTCGATGCTGCTCAGAGCTTCGAATTGGGCTTCCTCGTCAATTAACCCGGCCGGGTCAATCTCCGAGGCGAAGGTGTGCTGACGAGCCGGCGGAATTAAACTCAGGGCTTCATAGCGAGGGGTCGGGATCCTTTGATTCTCCGCATTGTAACCCGGCTGGTACTTGGTTAGATCTGTGTCGTTCCCGATAAGGGTGGCCACCGGGCGCACAACCTTCACGCACGCGGCAAAGTCTCTTTGGTCGAAGGCAGTGCCGTCTTCCTTCAGACTTGGATAGCCGAGGGCGATGTCCGCCGGGTCTAACTTGGGGAGGAAAGCCTTGGCCCGGCTCAGCGCGGCGATCGCTCCGGCTCTTGCAGAGGCCCGTCGCAGCTCTTGGATACGTTGAGGCAGAATAGCGAGCCGGCGAAGCACTTCCGCCAGGTGAGTCAGCACCTCGTTGGATAGGGCCACCACAGCTAAGGCACGCTGTGACCCGGTGTAGAGTTGCTCCACCAGGGTATACACAGCCTTTAGCTTGGTTACCACACTCTGGTTGAGGTTGGCGCTTCTGGGACCTGTTTAACAGAATCAGATAAGCCACCGACAAGGATGAGCTATGAGATATAAAGATTCTACAACTTGATGAAAGCCGGTGAGATGACTTACCGAAGATTGCGGCCACCATCTGGGACACTTGGCGCTTTAAGCCGGAGAGTTTGGCCATCTTCTCTGACAGGGCCTTCTCCGCCTGTTTGGCCCGGTTCACCAGCGCGGCCTTCTCTTCGGCCCAGGCTTTCCGTTCAGCATCAAATTCAGTCTTCAGCTTTTCTTGAGCGGCGATGCTGGACACAAATTTGGCATTTGCCTTCCAGGTCTCCATTTCTTGCATCTTCAGCCGGTTCTTGAGATCCGCGATGTCAGCCTCAAACTTCTTGTCGGCAGCCTGCATAAATTTCTGGGTTATGGCATGAACGGTTACTATGTAAATTTAAAGTCCCAAGCGTTTTCCAAGCAAAGACACTTGGCACATGGGGGCTAATGCATATTGAAAGTTTCTATCTACAAACTGCCGGTTCAATTGAGTAAGCCGGAACATAAGTCTACAAAATACTCAATCATAAGTCGTCGACTTGGGGGCTAGCATGGCAAAGGTAACTATGCAGTAAGTAAGAGGACAGAAGAATGATACCTCAGATTTCTGCTGGATCTGGTTCACCATGGCAACCTCTGCGTCCCGGCTCTTGTGCACTTGGCTGACGTAGCCGGAGACGAGCTCTCCGATGCTCAGGTTGGCGTAGTCGGAGAGGTCCAGGTTAACCCGGCGGGGCTGTAGCAACTCCCCCTTGGCGGAGCACTTGGCCAGTGCGGTAGGTCTCCCCGGCTCAACAAATTCCGTCCGGGTGATTACCACGTCCGGATCGTCTACTGGTTGAGCCGAGCCGGAGGCCTCCGGGTTAGCAGAAGCTTCTGCAGCTGCCTTGTGGGTTGGAGCGGCGGCTTTGGGAGCGGAAGTAGCTGGCGGTTCTTGATCTGCTGCCTCCGGCTCAGGCAACTCCGGCTCTTCGACTGGCTTGGTCTTCTTTGCCCTCTTGGTGAGCTTGGCCTGGGCACTGAAAGGACAGAGACGTTAAGCACAAAAGGGTAAGTAAAGATAAGTATAACATGAGATGGTTATCATTACCCGGGCGCGGTCTTGAAAGCCGGAAGACTCGACTGCATAGAGTCACCCGAAGAGGGGGAAGTCTCCTGGTAATTTGAGTCAGCAGAATTGAGTGGCTGACGTATAACACCCGCCAAAGGATGAAAAGGGTACAAGTGGGAAATAACCTCAGTTCGGTGCTTCCTCGATGCGTCAGGTAACCCGGAGGAGAGGTCGGCGTCCTTGTTGGTCCGGGTGTGACGCCGGCTCTCATGAACCTGTCGCTTCAAAATAAATTGAGGATCTTGATAAGCTAAAGGATGTGAAAAGCTTACTTTCCGGGTTACCCTTCGGACTTTCAGCCTTGGCAAGGGCTCCAAGTCGGAGGAAAGTGACATTACCTCTTCAACCACCGGGTTACTGGCTCCGGTGTCATCCTGTTGATGAACAAGTGTTGGTAAGGCGGACAGAAATAAACAATAAACATAACAAAGAGCTTACAGGTTCAGGGGTTACCTCTGACTCGGAGCTGTCGCTTAGTTGCATCAGCTCCGAAGCAGTTGGCCTACTTCCCTTCTTACGGGGAGCGGCTTTCTTGGCGGCTTTCTTCGCCTTTCTGGCCTTCTTGGCCGCTTCATGGTCATATTTGACCCGCCAGAACTTGTCATCAGCCTGAAAAATACAATGATGATTTCTTGAAGCGATTCTGATGAAAGTTATATACAGAAGATGGTAAGATGTTTAGATCAGCGGCTTACCCCTGGGGCTGGGTTGGTCTTGCAGAAGGGGGCTAACCCGGTCCTCCCGCAGTCTGCCAGGCTCTCGTTTAAAAGAGCCTTGGTCATCTCCTCTGCAACATCTTCAGGAAGATCGTTGCGGCTGTGTCTCTGGGGGTCATCCTTTCGGCCCGTGTACTCGCACATTAAGACGGGGCGGCGGCTCAATGGGATCACCCGCCAGGAGATCCAGACCCGGACCAGATCGATTCCGTTGAGACCATTGCCCAGGAGAGCCTTGATCTTGTTTATGGTGGGAAGCAGAGGCTGGCGCTCCGCCTGAGTCAGCTTGTCTGACAGTGGGTGTGTTGACTCCAGACGCGATGGGCGAAAGCCGGGCAACGGACTTTCATCAGCCGGTGACGTGTCTTGGCAGTAGAACCATGTCAAATTCCAGTCTTTGGGGTGGCTCGGCGGCTCTGCGTAAGGGAAAAGGCAGTCCCTCCGCCGCTGAATGGAGATGCCACCTAGCTCTAGACTTGGCCCATTGGCGCATTCATTCTGACGGTTCAGGTAGAAGAGCTCTCTGAAGAGCAGCAGACTGGGTTCCTCTCCAAGGTAAACCTCGCAGAACACTTGGAAGTTGCAGATATTGGACACTGAGTTGGGTCCTATGTCCTGAGGCCGCAGATCGAAGAAATTCAGAACGTCTCTGAAAAACTTTGAGCCGGGCGGTGCGAAGCCCCGGCTCATATGATCCGCAAAAATGACCACCTCCCCGTCCTTTGGCTGTGGTCTCTCCTCTGACGGGTCAGGGGCACGGTAGGACATGACATCCTTCTTGGGCAGGTGGCCTGACTTGACAAAATCCGCTAAGGTTTCATTGGTGATATTGGACCTCATCCAATTGCAAGTGATAGAGGCTTTAGGAGCTTTGGGAGGCATGGTGAAAGTCGGCAGCCTATGGTAAAAGGAAACGTCCGGTTTAAGTATAAGCCGGAGGAAAGTTATAATTCAGTGTTAAGCAGCGGCTTACGGAGGGGACTAATGACATATATCTAAGTGCATCAGGTTATTTAAGCCGCCTAAGGTATTGAGAGTAACTCAATTATCTACGGCCTTATCACAGATGAGCCGGAAAAATTCTATGGCGCATGGTCTCCTTTGAGTCGGAAGATTCTACAATGCGTGGTTTCTTTAAACCAAAAATGTAACCCGCCATGACTCCATGAGTGCAGTTTTTTTACTAAGTGTGGTGAAAACAGATTTCACACATTGCGGTAAATATTTTGGATCAAAATGGTCGGGCAAAAGAAAGGTTTCTAGACCTAAAAACAGACGCAGGGGAGTTCTTGAGCTCGAACGAGGCCTTTATGCAGTGAAAAGAGACCTACTTACATTTGGAATGAGTACTAAACAGCCGCCGCACTAGTTCTATACTGTACTAAGATCAAAAAGAGGCAGTAAAAATCAAATCTACTGAAGGCCGCGATGAACTACAAAGAACAAGGGAAGAACTACGGAGCCCTAGTACGGATCTGCCCTATGGAGTAGCAAGGACTTACCGGTGCTGGAGAGTCGCGGAGGTCGTCGCGTTTCTCTGGTCAAATCAGGGTGATGCAGCGGCCTGAGCTGGTGACGACAAGAAGACCCGCGGCGGCGACGGCGGCGGAGCTCGAGAAGCACGGGAATAGTGAGAGGAAGGAGACGACAGAGGAAGGAGAGTGAGAAAGGCCCGTCGGGCCGGCCTATTTATAAGGTCGAGCTCATAAGTGGGCGCGAGAATCGAGGAGACCACGGCATGGTTATCTCCCCATGAAAACGCCTCGATCTTCGGGATGGCAGTAAAGATAATATCCGTTGCGGATCTGGTGGAGTAAAAAAGGGCTTAATGGAAGATGACGTCACGGCGGATTACCCGGAGTCCAGGGAATGACGTCACGCCGGGTTATGGCCTTCACACAAATGGTAAGCCGGAGATTTCTTCTGACGAAAGAATTGAAGATTGACATGAGCCGGCTCAAATCAATCTGGGGCCTAATGTTGAGGATATAGACCTTAGAGTCACCCGCCAGGAGAGGCCGGGTTACTCATATGGTCATTGCCAGAAGCCCGGCGCCAAGCTTGAAGACGGTGGGCCAAAGATGGGCTTAAGACCCAGATATGGCTTAAGGCCCGTAGTTACAATCATTATTATGGTAGAACTTGTAGTGTAAGGCAAGAATAGTTGAGAGTCCGAGCCGGACACTCTTATGAGCCCGCCGGGACTCTGAGAGCTGCTGGGCGTCAGCCTCCCTATATAAAGGGACGACCCGGCAGCGGTTTAGGGACAAGTAAGATCTCATCGAGAGCCAGGAACAGCAGTTTAGCTCCCTGGTCATCGAAACCCTAATCAATACCACCTCAACTGGACGTAGGCTTTTACCTTCACCGTAAGGGGCCGAACCAGTATAGACCCTCGTGTTCCTTGTCCCGCTTAACCCCTTCAAGCTTCCTAGCTGCGATGGCTCCGCGACTAAGTCCTAGCTCGAGGACATCTGCCGTGACAATTCCACGACAGAAACCTTCTGACATGCCGGGTGTACCAAGAGAACTAGCTGAGCACACTCTTAATATTGATCTAAAGTTTAAGCCGGTCAGGCAGTTTCTTCGATGGTTTAACGAGGAGAGACGTAAAGCTATCGGTGAAGAGGTGGCCTGGCTCTTGGCGGCCGGGTTTATTGTTGAAGTTTTTCACCCAGAGTGGTTGGCTAACCCGGTGCTTGTACTTAAAAAGAACGGCACCTGGCGGATGTGTGTGGATTACACGGACTTAAATAAGGCTTGTCCGGCTGATCCTTTTGCTCTTCCCCGTATTGATCAAATTATTGATGCTACGGCGGGTTGTGAGGGTTTGAGCTTCTTGGATGCTTACTCTGGTTATCATCAGATCAAAATGGCAGTGAAGGACCAGGAGAAGACGGCCTTCGTCACTCTGTTTGGAGCCTTCTATTATGTATCTATGCCATTTGGGCTCAAGAGTGCCCAGGCGACTTATCAGCGATGTGTGCAGAACTGTCTCCACGATCAGATTGGGCGCAATGTTCATGCGTATGTGGATGATATTGTGGTGAAATCCAGAGAGAAGGAGACCTTGATAGATGATCTGAGGGAAACCTTTGATAATCTCCGGGTCTACAAAATGATGCTTAACCCGGCCAAATGTGTGTTTGGCGTGCCAGCAGGCAAGCTGTTGGGTTTTCTGGTCTCTAACAGAGGCATTGAGGCTAACCCGGAGAAGATCAAGGCAATCACCTCTTTGGCTAAGCCGGCGTGCGTCAATGATGTTCAGCGACTGGCGGGTTGTATCGCTGCTTTAAGCCGGTTCATAAGCCGGTTAGGTGAGAAGGCCATACCGCTGTATCAGATGATGAAGAAAACAAACAACTTTGTCTGGAGTGATGCCGCTAACGCTGCCTTTGAAGATTTAAAGAGACAGTTATCTGAGCCACCGGTCCTTGCGGCTCCCATTGATAAGGAGCCCTTATTGTTGTATGTGGCTGCTAACTCACGTGTTGTCAGTGTTGCAATTGTGGTGGAGCGCAAGGAGGCCGGCAAGGAGCACCCGGTTCAATGTCCGGTTTACTACATCAGTGAGGTGCTTATTGAGTCTAAGCAAAGATATCCGCATTGTCAGAAGCTCATTTATGGGGTGTTCATGGCGAGCTGGAAGCTTAAGCAATACTTCCAGGGTCACCCCATCATTGTGGTAAGTTCTGCTCCTTTGGGAGACATCATTCAGAATAGAGAGGCCACAGGACGAGTCGCCAAGTGGGCCATTGAGCTTGGGCCTCATGGCTTAAAGTATATGCCACGTACTGCTATTAAGTCTCGGGCATTGGTGGATTTCATCAACGATTGGACAGAACTGCAGACGCTTGAAGAAAAGCCGGACAACACATACTGGACTATTCACTTTGATGGGTCTAGGCAATTGGAGGGCTCGGGGGCTGGAGTTGTTTTAGCTTCCCCTCGAGGTGACAAATTTTGTTATGTGCTCCGGTTGATGTTTCCCTATACTAACAATGCAGCAGAATATGAGGCCTTGTTCCATGGTCTTCGGATGGCTAAGGAGATGAACTTAAGCCAGGTAAGGTGCTTTGGCGACTCAGATTTACTGGCTCAACAGGTATCAGGCAAGTGGGATTCTAAGGATCCTCTTATGGCGGCTTATCGCCGTGAAGTTGATGCTATCGCTGGACACTTCAAAGGTTATCAAGTGGAGCACATTGATTGAAGAAAGAATGAGGCGGCTGATGCTTTAAGCCGGCTGGGATCTCAGCGTAAGCCGGTGCCACCTAACACCTTCTTGGATATTCTGCATAACCCTTCTGTTAAGTTACCCACAGAGGAAGAGTTAGCTGTTCCAGACCCTGAAGCGCAATTGGTGGCGGCTCTTCATGTCATCCCAGATTGGACAGTGCCATATTTGGCTTACATGACCCGGGGCGAGTTGCCTGAGGACGAGACCTTGGCTAGACAAATCGTCCGGCGGTCTAAGTCAGTGACAATTGTTCATGGTGAGTTGCATCATCGCAGTGTTACTAGGGCATTTCAACGTTGTGTGTCACCTGCCGAAGGTCAAGAAATCCTTCGTGAGATCCATGAAGGTGATTGTGGTCATCATGCCGGCTCAAAATCTCTTGTGGCCAAAGCTTTCCGTCATGGTTTTTATTGGCTGACGGCTCATGCTGATGCGGAGGATCTGGTCAGTAAATGTGATGGTTGCCAAAATTCTCACGACGAGCTCATGTGCCGGCTCAAGAATTGAGGATGATTCCAATCACTTGGCCGTTTGCAGTCTGGGGGCTTGACATGGTTGGGCCTTTCAAACGGTCCAAGGATAAAAAGACACACCTCCTGGTGGCGGTTGATAAATTCACAAAGTGGGTTGCGGCAGAGCCGGTCAGTAACTGTGATGTAGCCACGGCGGTTCAATTCATGAAAAAGGTGATCTTTCGTTTTGGTTTTTCACACAGCATCATAACTGACAATGGTACTAATCTGTCCAAAGGTGCCACGGAAGTGTTCTGTCAACGTGAGCATATTCGGCTCTATGTTTCATCAGTAGCTCATCCTCAATCCAATGGTCAAGCTGAAAGAGCTAATTAGGAGATCTTGAAGCGTATTAAGCCCCGGCTTATGATCCCTTTACAGCGGATGCCGGGTTTTTGGGTGGAGGAGTTGCCTTCTGTGATATGGAGCATCAATACTACACCTAAAAGATCTACGGGTTATACGCCTTTCTTCATGGTTTATGGAGCAGAGGCGGTTCTGCCAAGTGGCATCCGTCATGACTCGCCCCGTGTGGCGGCTTATGTTGAAGCTAATAACGAACAAGCCCATGAGGATGCACCTGACCTGTTGGATGAGCAGTGTGACTTAGCAGCAGCCCGCTCAGCGATTTACCAACAGGACTTGCGTCGTTATCACAGCCGCCGGGTTAGGTCCAGAACCTTTCAAGAAGGTGACTTAGTGCTCCGGCTCATCCAGGATCAGTCTGATGCGCACAAGTTATCACCGCCTTGGGAAGGGCCTTTCGTGGTCAGTAAGAACTTACACAACGGGTCATATTATCTCATTGATGTTCGAGAGCACAAAGACTCACGTAAGTCGGAAGAAGAGACCCGCCGGCCATGGAATATCGCTCATCTTCGGCCTTACTATACTTGAGCCGCCGGCTCTCATGATGTACATATTTTGACGATGTATCTATTATGATAAGAAATAAAGCAGGACCTCTGTCCTTTTCATCCTCAAAAGTTTATATGTCTTCACTATTATATTTTTAAAACGACCAACAGGGAGTTGATCATATTTGAATCTGGCTCTCCTTTTGGTCCAGCTCATGATCGTAATCGAATCTAGCCGTTAAATATCATGATCACTAGGGGGCTTCCTGTTCAAACATAGGTCGTATTCGAACCAAAGAGAACATAGCTGTCGATACCCTTTTGATTGGCACACTGCCAAACCTACTAGGGGGCTTCTTGATCGTATCCGAATCATAGCTCAACCCCTTTTGGGTCTGACGTGGATCGTATTCGAATCAGCGTCATTAAACAACTCTCAAGGTCATTTGGGGGCTTCCTGTTCAAACATAGGTCGTATTCGAACCAAAGAGAACATAGCTGTCGATACCCTCTTGATCGGCAACGCCAAAGCGACTGGGGGCTATATGATCGTATTCGAATCTTAGCTTAACCCCTTTGGAACGGTTTTCTGATCGTATTCGAATCAGAAGCCTCTGAATTTTGTTTGTTTTATTATAAAGTTCTTTGCAATCACAATTTTCCAACTTTGTCTTGAGACTCTTTGATTATATTTGGAAGCACCTAATGAGTGGATTCTATTCAACCTGATTTGGGCCTTGATCAATAAGTCGCCGGCATGTGACAATCATCATACATTTGGAAGTTTTTGGCTTTTAAAGATCGGGTTGTCACCCTTACTGTTCGGGTCACATAAACCGGCAGCGTAAATCAAAGGATCACAGGTATGATGTTATGGTTATATTTCACAGATATAATTGATAGCCGGCTTATCTATGATTTTTGTTCATATTCCAGGTTATATTTAAGATATATGACCCGCCATGTGGTAAGCCGCCAAGGGACTTGTGATTTGTTTCTCTATGCAGGACAGTTAAAAAGCCCTTTTAAACATAAGGAAAACAGATGATCAGCACAATATGGAGGAATATAAGATGGCGGCTTAAACAGTGTTGAGCGCCAGACACGTGCGCGATGGCACGACAAAACCAAGTGTTTTTTCTACCCTATTACATGACTCCCCGAGTCCAAATGATGAAACATTGTTTTTTTAGCAAAGCGTAAATATGAGCCGCCTGATGGATCAATTGCGTTGTTGGCCTGAAGCTTCCGGATCATCGCTTTCCGCTCCTCCATCTTGTTCCCTGTCCTGGAAGGTTGATGATGACCAGTCAATGCCACTCAAAGCTTCAAATTCAGCTTCATCATCAATTAATCCGGCCGGGTCAACTTCAGGGGCGAAGGTATGCTTACGAATTGGAGGGATCGGGTTGATCACTTCATCATGTGGCGTTGGAATCCTCTGGTTTTCAGCGTCATAACCCGGATGATACTTGGTAAGATCTGTGTCATTAGCAATCAGGGTGGCCACAGGGCGTATTTCCTTAACACAAGTGGTGAAGTCCTCCTGTCCAAATGGGGTGCCATCCTCTTTTAGGTTGGGATACCCGATGGCGATGTCGGCCGGGTCTAGCTCCAGTAGCCACGCGTTGGGCCGGCTTAATGCAGTTATGGCTCCGGCTCTCGCAGAAGATCGCCTTAGTTCTTTGAACCGCTAAGGTAGCACGGCAAGCCGTTTCAGTACATCCGCCAAGAGGGTGGGGATTTCATTTGACAAAGCCACTGCAGCTAAGGCACGCTGAGACCCGGTGTAAAGTTGTTCTACCAGCGTATAAACTGCCTTCAGCTTTACCAGCATGCTTTGGTTAAGATTTGAACTCCTGGGGCCTGCATTACCATGTCAAGTGAGTTGATCAGCAATTGATATGATTATTAGACAAGATTCAACAACTGCAGGATAACTTACCAAAGATTGCTGAGACCATCTGAGATACATGGCGTTTTAAACTGGATAATTTGGCGGTTGTTTCTGCAAGAGCCGCCTCTGCCTTCTCAGCCCGATTGGTCAAGGCGATCTTTTCATCCGCCCAGGCTTTCTTCTCGGATTCAAAGCCTTTTTTTCAGTTTCTCTTGTTCAGATACACTGAATTCAAACTTGGAGTTGGCTTTTTGGGTTTCAATCTCCTGTGCTTCCAGACGATTCTTCAAGTCAGATATTTCCGATTCAAATTGACTAATGGTGGCCTGCACAAATGCCGGGTCGAAGTCAGGATTATCATAATGACACATTAAAGTCCCAAGCCTCATTGCAAGAAATGACACTTGGCACTTGGGGGCTAATGTGTGTTGAAGAAATCTGCTTACAGTAGCGGTTCATAAAAATAAGTCCCAAGCACTTTGCAAGCAAAGATACTTGGCACTTGGGGGCTAATGCATATTGCTGTTACAAGCACTTTTTGATTTAAACATGATAAGGACTGGTTTAAACATACTGTTTAAGCCGACCCTTGGGGGCTACAGGATAAGCCGGATTTCTTACATATATTGCTAAGCTGGTCTTAAGTCTACAGCATATTTCATCATAAGCAATAGACTTGGGGGCTGGTATAGTAAAGATAGATAAAAGTACAGGAACAAGAGTTATACCTCAGATTTTTGGTGCATCTGCTTCACCATGTTAATTTCCATGTCACGGTTGTTGTGTACTTGGCCCATACAGCCAGAGAAGATTTCTCCAATACTCATGTGAGTATAATCAGTGACATCCAGCTGGGTTCTGTGGCGTTCAAAAAGCTCTTCCTTGGCAGAACATTTGGCCAGCACAGTAGGTCTCCCCGGCTCAACAAAGCCGGTCTTGATGATTTCGACATCCGGGTCATCTGTCTTGGCCGGGCTAGGGATCTCTGGGTTCTCAGAACCATCAATGGCTTGCTCGACAGGCGGGTCAGCAGTAGGCGTTGGAATGTCGTGTGCTGGTTCAGGTGGCGGCTCATGAGCAGAGGTGTCAAGAGCAGCCGTTCTGAGCTCCGGTTCATTTGAGATCGGCTCTTCGGCCGGCTTGTTCTTCTTCGCCCTTTTGCTGGGCTTTACTTGTACGCTGTGTAAAAATCAAAAGGTTAGTGCAAAAACAAGAGTTAAGATAAACACAAGATAAGCAGATTATCATTACCCTAGAGTGGTTTTAAAAGTCGGCAAGTTGGACTGCATTGACTCGCCGGAGGAAGGTGAAGTTTCCTGGTAGTTTGAGTTAGAAGAATTGAGTGGTTCACGAATGAGACCCGCCAAAGGATAAATAGGGTGTAAATCGGAAGTAACCTTGTTCCGGCGCTTCTTTGGTGCATTTGGTAAGCCGGAGGAAAGTTCAGCATCCTTGCTAGTCCGGGTTTGCCTCCGGTTCTCATGCATCTGTTGCTTCAAAAGAAATTGAGGATCTTGATAAGCTAAAGGATGTGAAAATCTTACTTTCCGGGTTATTCTTCGGATTTTTCGTCTTGGCAAAGGCTCGGAGTCGGAGGAAATAATAGTTACCTCTTCATCCACTGCATGACTTGCTCCTGTGTCCTCCTGATGATAATCAGTGTCAATAAGGTGGTTAAAAAAGTAACCTAAAGAGTCAAGAGCTACCTCTGACTCAGAGGTATCTTCCAAATGAAGCATATCTGAGACGCTAGGCTTATTCCCCTTCTTCCGGGCAACGGCTTTCCTGGCGGCTTTCTTGGTTTTTCTGGCTTTCTTTGCAGCTTCATGGTCATACTTGACCTTCCAAAATTCATCATCAGCCTATGAATTACAACAAAGGTTTTTGAGTAAAGACGAAATTGTCAAAGTTGAAGGTAAAAATGCTCAAGTCAATGGCTTACCGCTGGAGCCGGGTTAGCTTTGCAAAAAGGACTTAAACCCACTTTGCCACAATCTGACAGGCTCTCATTCAGAAGAGACTTGGTCATATCATCAATGACGTCCTCAGGTAAGTCATCAGGGTTGTGCCGCAGAGGATCATTCTTTCGGCCTCTGTAATCGCACATCAAGTCGGGGCAGCGGCTCAAAGGAATAACCCGCCAGGCAAGCCAAACCTGGACCAGACCAATGCCGTTGAAGCCATTCCCCAGAAGAGCCTTGACCTTACTCATGGTGGGGGAAAGTGTTTGATGTTCAGCAGGAGACAGTTTATCTGGCAAGGGGTGAGTGGACTCGAGGCGCAGGGCACGAAAGCCGGGCAGAGGGTTCTCATTAGCCGGAGAAGTATCTTGACAATAGAACCACGTCTGGTTCCAATCTTTAGGGTGACTCGGCAGTTCGGCATACGAAAAGAGACAGTCCCTCCGTCGCTGGATTGAGATTCCACCAAGTTCCAAGCTAGGCCCATTGGCACGTTCATTCTGGCGATTCAAATAAAATAACTCTCTAAAGAGTAGCAAGTTGGGTTCTTCTCTGAGGTACACCTCACAGAACACTTGAAAATTGCAAATATTTGACACGGAATTGGGCCCGATGTCTTGAGGTCGGAGGTCAAAAAAGTGCAAGACGTCTCTGAAAAACTTTGAGCCGGGTGGAGAAAAGCCCCGGTTCATGTGATCAGTAAAGACGATAACTTCCCCTTCCTTGGGTTAAGGTTTTTCTTCTGTCGGATCAGGAGCACGATAGGACATGACTTCCTTCTTTGGCAGATAACCAGTCTTCACAAAATCATTAAAGGTGTTATCTGTGACGATGGATTTAACCTAGTTGCATGTAACGGGTGCTTTGGGAGCCTTGGGCGGCATTATGGAGATGGAAGCCTACGACAAAATAAAAATTTCCGGTTCAAATTTAAGCCGGAGAGAAATACTTCAATTCATATTCAAGATGGCGGCTTACGAAGGGGCCTAATGGTGTATGGTTAATTATGTCAAATTGTTTAAGCCGCCATGAGCAGTTGAGGTTATCTAAGCTGTCGGGCGTGGTTGAAGTTATCTATTGAGCATCTCAAATTAGAGCCGGTGGTGTGAGCCGCCATGGCTAGGTGGATCTATCAAGATACAGGCATCGGCTAAGTGTACAAAAAACAGGTTTCACAGGATGCGGCAATTAATTTGGATCAAATGGCTATTCAGAAAAGAAAATATTCTAGACCTAAAAATCTAGTGCAAATGAGCTCGTGAGTTCTAATGAGGCCTCTGAACTGGAAAAATGGATCTACTAGCGTCTGAATGGATGCAAAACAACTACCGCATGAGTTTAGTATTCCTTTTAGATCGAAAGAAGATGCAATGAAGAAACCACGGAGAAATCTGTGATGAACAGCGAAAAACACAGAGGAACTCGCAAACCCTAAATGCGGATCTGGGGTGCGGGACGGCAAGGACTTACAGCTGCAGATCTACTGTGGAGGATCGCCGCCGTTCTCTGATCGATTCAGGTTGATGCAGCGGCCAAGGTCGAGGAAGACGAGGTGCTCTGCGGCGGCGGCGGCGGAGCTCGAGCAGCAGCGGAGTCGCGAGAGGAAGAAGGCGACAGAAAGGGGGAGAGTGAAGAAAGACCTATAGTCATGCCTATTTATAAGGAGAAGACTGACAGAGTAGGCGCGGGAAACGAGGAGGCCAAAACATGGTTGTCCAGCTACTCAGATGCCTCGATTCTTGGGATGGTCATTAAGATAAGGATCTGTTGGGATATGTTTGAATAAAATATGAATTTAATGGCAGATGACGTCATGGCGGGTTATCATGAATCCAGAAGATGACGTCATGGCGGGTTATAACTTTTGCACAGATAGAAGGCAAAAGACTTTTTCTTAAGGTATTGAAGATTGACATGAACCGGTTCAAATCAATCTGGGGCCTAATGTTGAGAATATAACTACTAGTGTAACCCGCCCAGGAGGGGCCGGGTTACGCTATGGCGATTCATCATATGAAGCCCAGTATCAAGCTTGAAGATGGCGGTTCAGTTAAGGGCCCAAGGCCCAAAGGCGACTTAAGGCCTGTAATGATAAACCGCCATAAGGGTATGACTTGTATTGTAAGGCAAGATTAACTGGTCACCGAGCCGGACACTGTTATGAGCCGGCCAGGACTCTATGAGCCGCTGGGCGTCGACCTCTGTATATAAAGGGACGACCCGGCGGCGTTTTATGGCAAGAAACATCAAATCAAGAGCCAGGCATAGCGGATTCGCTCCCTGGTCATCGAAACCCTAGTAACTCCACCTCAACTGGATTAGGCTTTTACCTTCACCGCAAGGGGCCGAACCAGTATAAACCTGCGTGTCCTTTGTCCCGTTTTAACCCCTTTAAGCTTCCTAGTTGCGATGGCTCCACGACTAAGTCCTTTCACGAGGACATCTGCCGTGACAATTCCACGACAACTCTCTTTAGGGAGTTCAACATGAGTAGCAAATGATTCACAAAAGGAGGCTACTATCTCAGAGTCAAGTCCATATTTAGTGCTAAACTTTTGAAAAGCATCGGTATCCATAAAAGATTTAACACAATCATACTTAAGATAATACCTGACTCTTTACCTTCGTCGAGTTCCCAATCTTCAGAGTTGCGTTTAATTCTTTCCAAAAGATCCCACCGGAATTCAATAGTCTTCTTCATAAAAGAACCAGCACAAGAAGTATCAAGCATGGTTTGATCATTACGAGAAAGTCGAGCATGAAAATTCTGGATAATAATTTCTCTTGAGAGCTCATGATTGGGGCATGAATATAACATTGACTTAAGCATCCCCCAAGCTAGAGCGATACTTTCTCCTTCACGAGGCCAAAAATTATATATATAATTCCGATCACGATGAACTAGATGCATAGGATAAATTTTTGGTGGAACTCCAATTCCATGATACAATATCATCGCATAGACTATACCATGCCAATGCTTTTCCATTCAAATATAAAGGGAAAACCTTTTTCATAACTTCATCCCTGGGTAAACTTGCAAGCTTAAACAATCCACAAATTTGTTCCACATATATCAAGTGCAAATCAGGATGTTCAGTTCCATCTTCTGCATAAGGATTAGCTAGCATTTGTTCTATCATACCCGAAGGAATTTCATATTCAATATTTTCAGTAGGTGCAGTAGGTTGAGGGGTAGCTAATTGTGGTTCCGTACGAGGTGAAGATACCCCGAACAAACCCCTCAAAGGATTGTTTTCCATAGTAACAAGTGACAATAAATTTCAGCACACTATATAAATGTTTCCTTACCAAATTCCACTTACCAAAGGCGCTTCACTCCCGGCCGGCAGCGGCGCCAGAAAATAGTGTTGATGACCCACAAGTATAGGGGGTCAATTGTAGCTCTTTTCGATAAGTAAGAGTGTCGAACCCAACGAGGAGCAGAAGGAAATGACAAGTAGATTTCAGTAAGGTATTGTCTGCAAGTGCTGAAATTGTAAGTAGCGAGTAGTTTCATAGCAAGATAATTTGTAACGAGCAAGTAATGATAGTAACAATAAGTATGCAGCAAGGTAGCCCAATCCTTTTAAGGCAAAGGACAGGCCAAAATGGTCTCTTATGATAAGCAAAGCGTTCTTGAGGGTACACGGGAATTTCATCTAGTCACTTTCATCATGTTGGTTCGATTTGTGTTCGCTACTTTGATAATTTGATATGTGGGTGGACCGGTGCTTAGGTGTTGTTCTTACTTGAAAAAACCTCCTACTTATGATTAACCCCCCCCCCCCCCCCGCAAGCATCCTCAACTACGAGAAAAATATTAAGAATAAATTCTAACCATAGCATTAAACTTTTGGGTCCAATTGGTCCCTTACGGAATAGTTCATAAACTGGGGTTTAAGCTTCTGTTACTCTCGCAACCCACAATCTATTTACTACTCCATAATGAATTCCCTTAGCCCCAAATATGGTGAAGTGTCATGTAGTCGACGTTCACATGACACCACTAAGGGAATCACAACATACATACTATCAAAATATCGAACACATATCAAGTTCACATGATTACTTGCAACATGATTTCTCCCGTGACCTCAAGAACAAAAGTAACTACTCACAAATAATAAACATGCTCAAGATCAGAGGGATATTCAATAGCATAATGGATCTGAACATATAATCTTCCACCAAATAAACCATATAGTAATCAACTACAAGATGTAATCAACACTACTAGTCACCCCCTAGCACCAATCTATAGTTCCGGTAACAAGATTGAATACAAGAGATGAACTAGGGTTTGAGATGAGATGGTGCTAGTGAAGATGTTGATGGAGATTGCCCTCCCCAAGATGGGAGAGTTGTTGGTGATGATTGTCGGAGTAATTGGCCACGGGTAGCCTCATCGCCCCCCCCCCCCCCATGGCGCTTCAAGACATCGGGGCCGGTTGCGCCCCTCAAAAACCAAAGACCAAGATTACAGTCCAAGCGGCCGGCTGCCAGAAGACGGCAAGGCTCAGCAGGCGGCCACGAGGTGGGCCGGCTCCTAGCAGGCGGCCTACAGAGAGGTCGGCTCCTGGCAGGCGCCCCAAGCGTCCTCAGAGTCTGCGCCCACATAAATACGATGAGACAGGGCATGGCTACGGCATGCCCTGCCACCCCCAAATCCAGGGCCAAGCGTGGCCACAGTGCCCCATACCGCACGAAGATCTCCCTTCCGGCACGACACTGTTTCCACTCCACCCATGACGTCACCTATGGCAGAGAAGGCCATGCCTCGAGTACGGGTTGTCGGTACGGCCCACAGGCGGTGAGACTTACGTGTCAGTGAGAAGCCAGAAGGCAGCGAGCGTGGACCAGTCGGCATGAGGGGAGGCCCACTCCTACCAGGCGGCCCTCCCCCATCCTCAAAGTCCGTGCGCCATTAATCAGAAGAGATGGGGGATGGCTACAGCGATCACCCGCCAGGCGGCGGTACTGTAGCCACGCCTCCCCCGACAAAGCATGCATCATTAGTAGCACAGCTACGGTGCCGAGCAGCCGGCAAGACCCACGAGCGGTGGGCGCGGCTTGTCGGCCAAGTACGAGACAGTCGGTGGGACCCACCAGGCGGCGGGCCCCACCAACCAGCGGAGAAGCCGGCGACCAGAGACACTGACAGCCAGGTCCTACACCCGGCCAGATTACCTTTGTACCCCTGGGGGTAGGCCTATATAAAACCCCCAGGGCACCCATGCAAAAGGGTTCAGACCTTTAGATAACACACCCACGTAGAGAGAGGAGAGAGCTAGCCTTGCACTTCTTCCTCCTCTAGTAAACAGCTCAAGGAGCAATCTTGTGGCCACTCTTGTTGCTTTACTAATCATGCGGAGACCCAGCAGAGCAGGACTAGGGGTGTTATCTCCTAGGAGAGCCCCGAACCTGGGTAAGATTCGCCGGCGTGCATGCCTTCGCCTCATGCCGTTTCCTGGCAACGGCGACGTCTTATTATCCCCCTCCATGATAAGCCATCCTTTGGCATATGCCACACGACACCCCCAACATTTGGCGCCCACTGTGGGGCTAGGTGCACCGTTGTCTGGAGATCTGTTCTGGACGGGAACCCTCTTCCTCCCCAGCGAGCGTAGCCAGCCTGACATGCCCGACGGCGTTTGCGCCGACGCGCTGCAAGGCGCTGAGCTCGCCTGCGCGGCGAGTTGCCTCGCTGACCTCGTCGGTGAGGTCCGCCTCTCCGATGGCCCTGCGCCCGACACGGGAGCTCAGAGAGCTACCTCCTCAACCTCCTTGGCAAGCTCGACATCGCCAACGAGCCCGCTTCCGACCTGGAGTCGTCGGCTCCACCGACCCGATGCTTGTCGACTCCGACACGGCATCGCTTGATGCCTTCCCCACCAATGTGGTGGTCATCAACGACCCTCTCCCTCGCGCCGACAGCAGCAGCATCACCGTCACGGAGGTGCTCGTCATCAGCCACGACGGAGCCTCTGGTGGCGCTGAAGACCCGCTGTAGGCGGCCCTGCGAGACCTGTCCGCGCCCATCCCAGAGGACGCCGACGCCAAGACGCTGGAGGCACACCGCATCTCGCTCGACGAAAGCGCCAAGAAGTTGGCCACCATGAGACGCCTCTCGGAGGCCTACCAGTGCGAGATTGACCGCGCCGTTGGCGGCACGCCGGCTGCCGGTGGACCCAGCCGCATTGGCACGGTCCAGAAGCGCGGCGCTGCCATCGCCAGCATGTTTGGGGCAGACCGCGCTGTCTATGCCACGCCCAAGGAAAACATACGAGCTGGACCACCTCGAGGGCGACGAGCGTCGCTACATGACCGAGCGCGTCCAGCAGCTCATTGATGCGGCTGCCGCGCAGCAAGAAGCCGGCTGTCGCACCGAAGAACCCGAACAGCGGGTTGAGAACCCGCCCCCTCGCCGAGAGCAAGGTGTGACCTCTCAGACGCCGACTGGTGGCATCCGCGACGAGCGTAACAAGGAGCCGGCTGCAAGCCGCAGCCGGACACGCGTCACCATCGAGCACGACCAAGACGGTCGCCCTCGTGCAATTAAACGACGGGATGACTGTCCCCCTCCTCCCCCATCTCGGAGGGAGAGGCATGCTTCCCCGCCGCCTATTGACCACCCGACTCTCGGCGACCGGCTGGGCCGCCGAGAAGGAATTGGAGAAAATGATGCCCATCACTGGATCAACCGTCTCAATCGATCCCTGGTGCTAGAAGAAGAAGACGCACTGGGCCCGCCTTGTTTCGGCCCCCGCATCCGCGACGAGCCCTTTCCCAGAGGGTTCACGCTTCCACGAGATACGCCCAAGTACAACGGCTCTGTGAAGCCGGAGGACTGGTTGGTCGACTACTCCACAGCCGTCAGCATAGCGAACGGCAACAAGCGCGTTGCCATGAAGTACGTTCCGCTCATGCTCCAGGGCACAGCCCGGACATGGCTGAACAGCCTGAAGCCCCGCAGCATCAACAGCTGGGTAGATTTCACTTAGGTCTTCATTCGCAACTTCACCAGCACCTACAAGCGGCCTCCCAAGCCACGCCAGCTCTCGTTGTGCGTTCAAGGCCCCAACGAGTCCACCCGTGACTACCTGACGCGATGGGCCGAACTGCGCAACTCTTGCGAAGGGGTGCATGAGGTCCAAGCTATCGAGTACTTCACTGTCGGGTGCCGAGAGGGTACCTTACTCAAGCACCGACTCCTCTACGGCATGCCAGCCACACTCGATGAATTGCTGATCATAGCAGACAAGTACGCCACTGCTGACTCCTCCATGAAGTCGGAGCTCCGGGTGGACGCTTCTGGGAAGGTGCTCCCCCCGGCCCCTCGAACGCTGGCTGGAGACAACAGTCGGCGCCAGCAGCCGAACGACAATAAGCGCAAAGCTCCCCAGCCGGCTTCCACCAGCCGGCAGGTGGCGATAGTTGAAGATCAACAACCTGAAGGGCAGCCACCCCCAAGCGTCAGAAAGGCGGCAAGCCGGCCTGGCTGCCTGCTTTCTCCTTTGAGCAGACCCTCGATGCCCCCTGCAAGTTCCACAGCGGCGCGAAGCCGTCCAACCACACGACCCGGAAGTGTCACTGGCTTGTCCGTATCGCCAAGGGAGAAGGACTGCCTCCTCCGCCTGCTAGCCCGCCGGCTCCGCCTCCTCAGCAGCCGGCCGCCCGTCCAGCAGTCGGCCAAGTCCAAGATGATTACCCCGAAGAGCATGGTGCTTACGTCGTCTTCACCAGTATGGCCAGTGATAGACACAGCCGGCGTCAGCAGCACCGTGAAGTGAATGCAGTTGCCTCAACTGCTCCAGAGTTCATGCATTGGTCTGATAATCCCATCAGCTGGAGCCGTGCTGACCACCCGGAAGTGATGCCTTCTCCAGGATCCTATGCCCTGGTGTTGGATGCTACCCTTGCAACTGAGAGGCGAACTGCTCGTTTCTCCCGGATCCCGATAGATGGCGGTAGCAGCATCAAAATCCTTTACCGAGACACCATGGTGAAGTTGAAGATCAAAGAGAAACAACTGCTGCCCAGTCGGACTGTGCTTCATGGCATTGTGCCCGGCCTGTCCTGCTCACCAATCGGCAAGATCAAGATAGACGTCCTATTCAGGGACAAGGATCACTTCCGCCGTGAAGCCATTTGGTTTGAGGTGGTTGACCTAGAGAGCCCGTACCATGTGCTCTTAGGCCGGCCCGCCCTAGCCAAGTTCATGGCAGTGCCTCATTATGCCTACCTCAAGATGAAGATGCCAGGAACCAAGGGCATTATCACGATTAGTGGAGACTATGAGAAGTCGCCTGCCTGTGCTGCAGCCAGCAGCCGGCTGGACGAGTCCCTTGTGATTGCTGCTGAGAAGAAGCTCCTGGAACGGGTGGTGGCCATGGCCGGCAAGTAGCCGAACATGTCCCCAGAACCCAAAGAGTCAGAGACCCAAGGCTCCTTCAAGCCGGCCAAAGAAACAAAAAAGATTCCCTTGGACCCTGAGCACCCGGAGAGGCACGCTGTTGTAGGTACCAACCCTGACAGCAAATAGGAAAGCGAGCTCGTTGATTTCCTCCGTGAGAATCGGGACATCTTTGCATGGTCTCCCAAAGACATGCCGGGTGTTCCGACGGATTTCGCCGAGCACAAGCTACATGTTAGAGCAGACGCCAAACCAGTCAGACAGCCCCTCCGCCGACTGTCGGAGGAGAAGAGAAGAATTTTTGGAGAAGAGATCGCCCGCCTGTTGGCAGCCGGCTTCATCATGGAAGTTTTCTTCCCAGAATGGCTTGCCAACCCAGTCCTTGTACTGAAGAAGAACAACAAGTGGCGCATGTGCATTGATTACACTAGTCTCAACAAAGCCTGCCCCAAGGATCCGTTTGTCTTGCCACAGATTGATCAAGTGATAGACTCCACAGCCGGATGCGAGCTAGTGAGTTTCTTGGATGCCTACTTAGGTTACCACTAGATCAAGTTGAACCCGGCAGACCGCCTGAAGACCACCTTCATCACACCATTCGGAGCCTTCTGCTACCTAACCATGATGTTCGGCCTGAGAAATGCCGGTGCCACGTTTCAGCGTTGCATGCAGAAGTGCCTCCTTAAGCAGCTCGGCAGAAATGCCCACGTCTATGTAGACGATATTGTGGTGAAGACGGAGAAGTGCGGTACCCTCTTGGAAGACCTCAAGGAAACTTTAGAAAATCTGCGCCGGTTTTAGATCAAGCTCAACCCAGAGAAATGCGTCTTTGGAGTACCAGCCGGCCAGCTCCTTGGCTTCCTGGTCTCAGAGCGCGGCATAGAGTGCAACCCTGTGAAGATCAAGGCCATCGAGAGGATGGAGAAACCCACCCGACTGAGAGACGTCCAGAAGTTCACCGGCTGTTTGGCATCCATTAGCCGCTTCATCAGTCGGCTGGGAGAGAAGGCTCTTCCCCTGTACCAGCTCATGAACAAGACCACTCATTTCGAGTGGAATGACAAGGCGGATGAAGCTTTTCTCCAGCTAAAGAAGATGTTGACCATGCCGCCTGTCATGGCGGCTCCGACTGCTAAAGAGCCTATGTACCTCTACATCGCCGCCACCAGTCGGGTGGTCAGCAAAGTTATGGTGGTAGAACGCCGAGAAGATGGCAGAGCACAACCGGTCCAGAGGCCTGTGTACTATTTGAGCGAGGTGTTGTCAACCTCGAAGCAGAACTACCCCCACTACCAGAAGATGTGCTACGGTGTGCACTTTGCCGCCAAGAAGCTGAAGCCATACTTTCATGAGCACCCAATCACAGTTGTCTGCACTGCCCCACTTGCACAAGAGCAGCTGCGACATGATGATGCCACGCTCCTCGAGGAGGATCGTCTCCGGGCAGCTGTGCATGTTGCATGCTACCAGCAAGCCCTGCGCCGCTACCACAACCGCAGGGTTCACGCCCGGAGCCATGAGGAAAGCGACCTTGTCCTTAGGTGCGTTCAGTCTGCCAAGGGTGCAAACAAGTTGACGCCAAAGTGGGAAGGCCCTTACCGGGTAGTACGTGTCACCAGACCTGGCGCAGTCCATCTGGAGACCGAGGATGGCACCCCGATGCAAAACTCATGGAATATTGAGCATCTTTGCAAGTTCTACCCGTAAGGCGCAGTTGACGGGCCTTGCCTCAGCAACCAGTTTTGTACAAGCATAGTCCCCCAGACTTGTAACCCTTGTACAAAGCCAGGCGCAAGCCTTGTGCATAACTGAATAAAATAAAGTGTTTTCGCAAAACTTGCATGCATGATTTCTTGTTTGCTTAAGTATGATCTTATTGTGATTACACTAGATGACTGACATGCTATAAAGGGTCGTGTACTATCGCCTTTCTCTTTTTCTTCTGACGAAAACATGATGATTTCCTCACAAGCAATATCCCCGGGAGATGGATAGAAGCAAGCCCGTGCATTTGGTTCCCGGCAACCCTTTCTTATCTAAGACGATAAGAAGAACAGCAGAAAGAGATAAGTTCACTTTGTTATATCCCATCATTCCATGTTATACCTATGTATGAGGAGCTTGCACGTAAGGAAACCTCGTCGCATCTACCGTTCGCGCTCCTATCCTTGACTTGAGTCCACTCGACAAGGTTGGTTGTAGTTGCATTTGGAGAGATTGGTGAGGGACCGGCTTTTACTCGTGCTCGTAACCCTTTTTTTGAGCTCACTAAATGAGGTTTCATAGCAGCTACATTAAAAGCCGTCAAGAGGCCTTGTCGAAGACTTTGCTTACAAAAAGGGTGTTGATGGCTCGTCCTTCGGTATGTCTGACTACATGTACAAGTATCCGGCAAGCTCTTTTTTCAAAATCACGTGGACAAACAAGTACAGATCATACGAGTATTAACATGGATAATGTGTTACATAATTTTGATTCAAATTTGGCTAGTGCCTACGTTTTTTGGATCTAAAAAGGTAAGTGCTCTGTAATGTCTTTCTTGTCCCTCTCCTCCTAGGAGTTACATTGAGAAGGAAAGAGGGCAAAAGGAGCACCTGGGCACAAGCCCGGCGGGACACAGCCTAACAAGATCAGGAGGGCGCCTCCCCAGCAAGGAAGAAGAGGCCAGAGACGGAGAGAGCGGCTAGGCTATGCCCTAGTCACTGATACGTCTCCAACATATCTATAATTTTTTATTATTCCATGTTGTTATATTATCATTCTTGGATGCTTTATAATCATTTTATAGTCATTTTATATCATTTTTGGTACTAACCTATTGACATAGTGCCAAGTGCCGGTTCTTGTTTTTTGCATGTTTTTTACATCGCAGGAAATCAATATCAAACGGAGTCCAAACACCGCGAAACTTTTTGTGGATTTTTTATGGACCAGAAGACCACCAATGGGCTAGAGCAGCACCTGGGGGGTGCCCCGAGGGGGGCACAACCCACCAGGGTTCCCCTGGGGGCCCAGGCGCGCCCAGGTGGGTTGTGCCCACCTCGGTGGCCTCCCGCACCCCCTCTTTACCCTATAAATTCCCAAATATTCTAAAAACCCTCGGCGTTAACCTAGATCAGAAGTTCCACCACCGCAGGCCTCTGTAGCCATGAAAAACCAATCTAGACCCCCTTCCGGCACCCTACCGAAGGGGGAATCATCACCGGTGGCCATCTTCATCATCCCGGCGGCCACCACGATGAGGAGGGAGTAGTCCACCCTCGGGGCTGAGGGTTTGTACCAGTAGCTATGTGTTTAATCTCTCTCTCGTGTTCTTAAGATGTCACGATCTTAATGTATCGCGGGCTTTGTTAATATAGTCGGATCATATGGTGTTTTCCCCTCTCTATCTTGTTGTGATGAATTGATTTTTCCCTTTGAGATTTTGTTGTTATCGGATTGAATACTTTTATGGATTTGAGAGCACTTGATATATGTCTTGCATATGAATACTCGTGGTGACAATGGGGTATCGTATTGATTCACTTGATATATGTTTTGGCACTCAACTCGCAGATTCCCGAGGTGACATTGGGGTAATCTACGCATAGGGGTTGATGCACGTTCTTGTCTTTGTTTCTCCGGTAGAAATCTTGGGGCACTATTTGAAGTTCTTTGTGTTGGATTGAATATTACGAGTCTGAATTTGCTTTGGTGTTATTTTAGTATGAACTCTTGGTTAGATCGATCGGAAATATTAGCTTGGTATTATTTTAGTACGAACTCTAGGACAGATTGATCAGAGAGAATAGCTTTGAGGTGGTTTCGTACCTACAAACAATTCCTTCTTATGTTCTCTGCTAGATAGGAACTTTGGAGTGATTTCTTGAGGGACGGTTATATGATCCAATTATATTAGCACTGTGAGAGATTGCACTAGCGAAAGTACGGACCCTAGGCCTCATTTTCAAGCATTGCAATACCGTTTGTGCTCCTTTTTATCAATTGCTACCTTGCTGTTTTTTATTGTTCCTATTACAAAAATCAATATCTACAATCATTACTACGCTTTTATCACCATCTCTTCACCGAACTAGTGCACCTATACAAATTACCATTGTATTTGATGTGTTGGGGACACAAGAGACTTTTTATTATTTGGTTGCAGGGTCGTTTGAGAGAGACCACCTTCATGATACGCCTCCCACGGATTGATAAACCTTAGGTCATCCACTTGAGGGAAAATTGCTACTGTCCTACAAAACTCTGCGCTTGGAGGCCCGACACGTGTCTATAAGAATAAAGTTGCGTAGTAGACATCAAGTTGTTTTCTGGCGTCGTTGCTAGGGAGGTTAGGTAAGCCGCACTCACATCCCGTCAACGAAGCTCATTTCTGGCGCCGTTGCCAGGGACGTGAGTGCTTGAAGGTATATCTTTAGATCTTGCAATTGAATCTTTTAGTTTTTTTGTTTTATCACTAGTTTGGTTTATAAACAAAACTACATAAAAAATGGAATTGAGGTTGCATCATATTATTGGTCATCTTTATAATATCTTTCTTGAAAATGATGGATCGGAAAATTGTGCTCAATTGTTAGAAGAGGAAGTCAATAAAATGTTTGGCACAAAATATTTGAATGATGAGCATGATTGCAATGTTGTTAGTATGAATTCTTTGAATATCCAAAATGCTAATGATGATTGCACAAGTCATGAAAAAAATGTTTCTTATAAGCATGTCAATTTTTGTGGAGTGCATAAACTTCTCTGAAGATGTGCCTTATAGGGAAGATAGATTTTGTAAGAAGCATAAACATGATAGAACCAACACAATGAACGCTAAGAAATATCTATATGTTTAGCATGGTAAATTGCAATGAGAATGCTTATATTGCAAACTATAGAAAGATGGGGAAACCAATAAAATATAATACTAATGAAAGGGTAAAGATTTCCACTTTCCCTCCTATTGTCTCCCATGATGAAATAGGTGACAAGGAGGAGCTCCCTATTCAACCAACTTCATCAATAAGAAGCTTGAAAAAATTAATTAAACCCACACATGATGTGGTGAAGAAGAAGAAAAGAAGAAGAAAGAATAGAGGTAAAAAGGTATCTCTCCTAAATAATGTTGCTCCTATTATTGTTATGCCTCATGAAAATGAATCAAAAATAATTGTGGAAGATGATGCACTTGATGATGATATTGCTTCTATGTCTGATGGCACAATGTCTGAAAGCACTATTGATGATGATTTTGTTATGCCCATTGCTTGTTGTGATGACTATGATTGGGAAGATAATAATACTTCTTATAATCTTGGAAATCTTTTTGGCACCAACATGGGAAATTATGATGATAATAATTGTTATACCGTTGGTGCTATTCATACTATTAATGATGAGAATGATTATGCTTATGATATGCCAAGACACAAGCTTGGGGATGCTATGTTTGATGATAATGACATGTTTGAGAATTTATTTTCTGCAATTAATGTTTGTCCCAAGCTTGGGGATGCTATGCTTAATGGAGATGATCTTTTTACTCCCCTTATTTTGAATGATCAAATTTGCTATGATGATTGCATTCCTCCCACTTATGATGATTATTGTGATGATACTTTTGTTATAAAAAGTAGTGATAATTATTGTCATAATATTGAATATCCTTCTACTGAACATTACTCTTTTAATGTGGGAACAATTTATAGTATTCGAGTTTCATATGATACTCCCACCATTGTGAATGAGAAGAAATTTTCTTATGTGGAGAGTAATAAAATTTCTACACTTGTGGCTCATGAAAAGAATGTTTTATGTGATGGATATATTGATGAATCTATTCGTGATGCTACTGAAAATTATTGTGAGAGAGGAACTTATGATTCATGATGCTCTTGTTATGTTTCAATCCGTATCTTTTATGCGAGCATCATTGAACTCATCATGCCTAGCTAAAAGGCACTAAAGAAAAGTGCTTGTTGGGAGACAACCCAGCACTTTTACCTACTGTTTTTACATGTTCACATGATTAGGCTACTGTAGTAATCATGTTTTACAGGTTTTGTTTTAATAAAGTGCCAAGTAAAGCCTTTGGGATAGTGTGGATGATAGTTGACTTAATTCTGTGAAAAACAGAAACTTTTGCTTCCAGAGACAGAATTGTTTAAATTCACTGGAGCGTCGAAAAATTCTGATTTTTTTACAAATGATTTATATACAAATTTTGTACGCATTCCTGTTTTTTCAGAATTTTTGGAGTTTATATAAGTATGACTAATATTCATATCTTTACGTACTTTTCTGTTTTTGACAGATTCTGTTTTCAATGCATAGTTTGCTTGTTTTCTAGTTTCTATGGCTTATATTGCTCAATATAAATTGTGGAAATGATATGATACAGTAGGAATTGTGTGTAAAAAATTATGAATCTTGTATTTTACAGTACCAAAGTGAAATGGTTTGCTCTTTATCATACTAACCTATCTCACGAAGTTCTGTTAAGTTTTGTGTGATTGAAGTTTTCAAGTTTTGGGTGAGATGTTGATATAAGGAGAATAAGGAGTGAAAAGAACCTAAGCTTGGGGATGCCCAAGGCACCCCAAGGTAATATTCAAGGAAGATCCAAGCAACTAAGCTTGGGGATGCCCCGGAAAGCATCCCCTCTTTCGTCTTCAACATTATCAGTAACCTCACTTGGAGCCATGTTTTCAATCGTCACATGATATGTGTTTTGCTTGGAGTGTCAATTTATTTTTTTAGGATTTTCTTGCTGTTATTTAGAATAATGTTTTTCATCTTTCTTTTCAATAAAAATGTCAAGGATAGCCTCTACCATGCTTATTTTACAAGTCTACATGTTGCTGTTTGAGAACAGAAAGTTTACCGCTGTTGCAAAAATTCCCTAGAAAAGTCAGAATGTCATAAAATGCTGAAACTTTTTGAAAAATAAGATCTGATAAATTTTCTAAAGTGTGGTAATTTTTTAAGAATTTTTGGAGTTAGGGAAGTATGATCAATATTGCATTCTTTACAGACTGTACTGTTTTGGCAGATTGTTGTTATGTTTGCATTGTTTGCATATGTTTGCTTGTTTAATGATCCTATTTGAGGATAAAAGTATTAAATATGCAGAGGCATTTAGTATGCAATGTTGAATAATAATTTTTGTTATTTGCTACAGTAGAGAATGATAAGGTTTTAAAATTGGTTTATACTAACTTATCTCACGAGTTCTTGTTGAGTTTTGTGTGGATGAAGCTTTTGAGATTTAGGAAAACCGGGATATGAGAGGAATTAAGGAGACACAAAAGCTCAAGCTTGGAGATGCCCAAGGCACCCCAAGATAATATTTCAAGAATTCCCAAGCATCTAAACTTGGGGATGCCCCGGTAGGCATCCCACCTTTCTTCTTCAACAATTATCGGTTAGTATCGTTTGAGCCCAAGTTTTTTGCTTCTTCACATGATGTGTGCTATTCTTAGAATGTAATTTTATCTTGTTTTTGCTTGCCGTTTTAATAAAATGCTTAGATCTGAATTTTTTTAAATAAAATAGAGTCCTCAAATAGTTGCCAGGGAGGCTAGGTAAGCGGCACTCACATCCCGTCAACGAAGCTCTTTTCTATGGAATTGCTCTAGTGCTTCACTTATATCTTTTTGAGCATGGTGTGCTTTAGTATTTTTGAAGAAATTCTCTCTTGCTTCACTTAAATTAATTTGAGAGAAAGAAATATTATGCTCATGATCTTCACTTACATTTGTTTGAGCTTATCAAAAGCAACACATGAAAATTATTTCCAAAGTGATAGATATCCAGGAAGGATATAATAAAAACTTTCATGAAGATCATTGGACAAAATAAACTTGATTCCTTGTAACAGTTTTGAGATATGATGATGTGATATGTGGGTCATGTTGATGAGTAATTATGCTTTAGTAAGAATATTGGTGTTAAGGTTTGTGATTCCCTATGCAAGCACGAAAGTCAATAGTTATGCAATGAAATTACATCCTACTTGTTGTGCATTACTCGGTGTTAATTATGCTCAATGCTCGCTTATGAGATTATTCGTTTCTTGGTTGGTCGCTTCTCAATCTTTTGCTAGCCTTCATTTTGCACTAAGTATGATCACTACTTGTGCATCCAAAATCCTTTAAACCAGTTTTGCCACATGAGTCCACTATACCTACCTATATGCGGTATTCTTTTGCCGTTCTAAGCAAATTTGTATGTGCCATCTCTAATTTTCAAAATAAATTTATCTTTTGTGTGCTCGTACCGCTCGCAAGGCGGTGAGGGGTGGCCAATATTTTCCATGCTAGATGTGTTATTCTCACGATGAGTGTTTATTCACTTGTCATTGCACGAGAGTAAGGCAAAGGTATTAGGGATGCCCAGTCCCGAAATGAAAAATGAATTTACTTTATGTCGTCAAATAATAAATTCCTTGGAAAGTGTTGGTATGGAGGGCACCCGTGGATACAGTTAGCCATGGAAAGTAAAAGTATGGTGGAAAAAGGAATAAACTTTATTTTCTGTTTGGGAACTGCCTATGATATATCTAGCATGGAAAGTGTTGGGAGCTCTAAGTTGTTTTCGTTGGTGGGAAAAGTATGCCTCTCAAAATGTTTTTATCTCTCAATTTTTGCTTTGAGCTGTGGTGATACATCCATTTTGCATCATGCTTTTATATCGATATTTATTACATTATGGGTTGTTATTACACATTATGTCACAATACTTATGCCTTTTCTCTCTTATTTTACAAGGTTTACATGAAGAGGGAGAATACCGGTAGCTAGAATTCTGGGCTGGAAAAGGAGCAAATATTAGAGACCTATTCTGCACAACTCCAAAAGTCCTGAAACTTCACGGGAGCATGTTTTGGAATATATAAACAATACTGGAGAAAGAATCAACCAGAGGGGGCCCACACCCTGGCCACGAGGGTGGGGGCGCGCCCTACCCCCTGGGCGCCCCCTGTCTCGTGGGCCCCCTGGCAGGCCTTCGGTGCCCATCTTCTGCTATATGAAGTCTTTTGTCCGACAAAAAATAGGAAGGAAGTTTTCAGGACGAAGCGCCGCCGTCTCGAGGCGGAACCTTGGTGGAACCAATCTAGGGCTCCGGCGGAGCTCTTCTGCCGGAGAAATATCCCTCCGGGAGGGGGAAATCATCACCATCGTCATCACCATCGATCCTCTCATCGGGAGGGGGTCAATCTCCATCAACATCTTCACCAGCACCATCTCCTCTCAAACCCTAGTTCATCTCTTGTATCCAATCTTTGTCCCAAAACCTCAGATTGGTACCTGTGGGTTGCTAGTAGTGTTGATTACTCCTTGTAGTTGATGCTAGTTGGCTTATTTGGTGGAAGATCATATGTTCAGATCCTTTATGCATATTAATACCCCTCTGATTATGAACATGAATATGATTTGTGAGTAGTTACGTTTGTTCCTGAGGACATGGGAGAAATCTTGCTATAAGTAGTCATGTGAATTTGGTATTCGTTCGATATTTTGATGAGATGTATGTTGTCTTTCCTCTAGTGGTGTTATGTGAACGTCGACTACATGACAATTCACCATTATTTGGGCCTAGGGGAAAGCATTGGGAAGTAATAAGTAGATGATGGGCTACTAGAGTGACAGAAGCTTAAACCCTAGTTTATGCGTTGCTTCGTAAGGGGCTGATTTGGATCCACATGTTTCATGCTATGGTAAGGTTTACCTTAATACTTCTTTTGTAGTTGCGGATGCTTGCAATAGGAGTTAATCATAAGTGGGATGCTTGTCCAAGGAAGGGCAGTACCCAAGCACCGGTCCACCCACATATCAAATTATCAAAGTAACGAACGCGAATCATACGAGCGTGATGAAAACTAGCTTGACGATAATTCCCATGTGTCCTCAGGAGCGTTTTCCTTTATATAAGAGTTTGTCCAGGCTTTTCCTTTGCTAAAAAAAGGATTGGGCCACCTTGCTGCACCTTGTTTACTCTTGTCACTTGTTACCCGTTACAAATTACCTTATCACAAAACTATCTGTTACCGATAATTTCAATGCTTGCAGAGAATACCTTACTGAAAACCGCTTGTCATTTCTTTCTGCTCCTCCTTGGGTTCGACACTCTTACTTATCGAAAGGACTACGATAGATCCCCTATACTTGTGGGTCATCAAGACCCTTTTCTGGCGCCGTTGCCGGCGAGTGAAGCGCCTTTGGTAAGGAAAAATTTATATAGTGTGCTGAAATTTACTGTCACTTGTTACTATGGAAAGTAATCCTTTGAGGGGCTTGTTCGGGGTATCTTCACCCCGACCAATAGAGCAAAGAGTTTCTCCTCAACCTACTGAACCTACTGAAAATGTTTACTTTGAAATTCCTTCGTGTATGATAGAGAAACTTGTAGCTAATCCTTTTACAGGAGATGGAACATTGCATCCCGATTTGCACCTAATCTATGTGGATGAAGTTTGTGGATTATTTAAGCTTGCAGGTATGCCCAAGGATGTTATCAAGAAGAAGTTCTTCCCTTTATCTTTGAAGGGAAAGGCATTGACATGGTTTAGGCTATGTGATGATATAGGATCATGGAACTACAATCGATTGAAATTGGAATTTCATCAGAAGTTTTATCCTATGCATCTTGTTCATCGTGATCGTAATTATATATATAATTTTTGGACTCGCGAAGGAGAAAGCATCGCTCAAGCTTGGGGGAGGCCTAAGTCAATGTTATATTCATGCCCCAATCATGAGCTCTCAAGAGAAATTATTATCCAAAAAAATTATGCTCAGCTTTCTCTCAATAATCGCTCCATGCTCGATACTTCTTGTACTGGTTCTTTTATGATGATGACTATTAAATTAAAATGGGATTTATTGGAAATAATTAAACGAAACTCTAAAGATTGGGATCTCGACGAAGGTAAGGAGTCAGGTATAACACCTAAGTTTGATTGTGTTAAATCTTTTATGGATACCGATGTTTTCCGTGAATTTAGCACTAAATATGGACTTGAGTCTGAGATAGTAGCTTCTTTCTGTGAATCCTTTGCTACTCATGTTGATCTCCCTAAGGAGAAGTGGTTTAAATATAATCCTCCCATTGAAGTAAAAGTATTTGCACCTATTAAAGTTGAAGAAAATACTATCACTTATAATGTTGATCATGTTGTTCCTACTGCTTATATTGAGAAACCACCTTTCCCTGTTAGAATAAAGGATCATGCTAAAGCTTCAACTGTGGTTCGTAAGAGTAATACTAGAACACCTACACCCCCTGAGCAAATTAAAGTTGAACCTAGTATTGCTATGGTTAAAGATCTCTTGGCCGATAATATTGATGGGCATGTTATTTACTTCTGTGATGAAAGTGCTAGAATTGCTAGACCTAATACTAAAAATAAACATAGACCTGTTGTAGGCATGCCTGTTATTTCTGTTAAAATAGGAGATCATTGCTATCATGGCTTATGTGATATGGGTGCTAGTGCAAGTGCAATACCTCATTCCTTATACAAAGAAATTATGCATGATATTGCACCTGCTGAGATAGAGGAAATTGATGTTACAATTAAGCTTGCCAATAGAGACACTATTTCACCAGTTGGGATTGTTAGAGATGTTGAAGTCTTGTGCGGCAAAGTTAAATATCCTGCTGATTTTCTTGTTCTTGGTTCCCCACAAGATGACTTTTGTCCCATTATATTTGGTAGACCCTTCTTGAATACTGTTAATGCTAAGATAGATTGCAAAAAGGATGTTGTTACTATTGGTTTAGGGGATATGTCTCATGAGTTTAATTTTGCTAAATTTCATAGACAACCCCATGATAAAGAATTGCCTAGTAAAGATGAAATTATTGGTCTTGCTTCTATTGCTGTGCCTCCTAATGAGCCTTCACAACAATATTTGCTCGACCATGAAAATGATATGTTTATGAATGAAAGAAGGGAAATAGATGAAGTATTCTTTAAACAGGGACCTATTTTGAAACACAACTTTCCTGTTGAAATCCTAGGGGATCCTCCTCCACCCAAGGGTGATCCCGTGTTTGAGCTTAAACCATTACCTGATACTCTTAAATATGATTATCTTGATGAGAAAAAGATATATCCTGTTATTATTAGTGCTAACCTTTCAGAGCATGAAGAAAAGAAATTATTGAAAACTCTGAAGAAGCACTGTGCTGCTATTGGATATACTCTTGATGATCTTAAGGGCATTAGTCCCACTCTATGCCAGCACAAAACAAAATTGGAGAAAGACGCTAAACCGGTTGTTGATCACCAATGAAGGTTAAATCCTAAGATGAAAGAAGTGGGAAGAAAAGAAATATTAAAGCTTCTGGAGGCAGGTATAATTTATCCCGTTGCTGATAGTCAATGGGTAAGTCTTGTCCATTGTGTCCCTAAGAAGGGAGGTATTACTGTTGTTCCTAATGATAAAGATGAATTGATCCCACAAAGAATTGTTACAGGTTATAGAATGGTAATTGATTTTCATAAACTAAATAAAGCTGCTAAAAAGGATCATTACTGTCGGTGTGGAACGACACCTATGGGATCACAAGAATCCCTACTACGGTTGCCAGGGCGCAGGGTTGCGAGGAGAGCAGGGCTAGTAGACAGCACATGGATCGTTTACCCAGGTTCGGGCCGTGAGGATGCGTAAAACCCTAGTCCTGCTTTGGTGGGTGTATTTCTAAGAGTTCTTGAGCTCTCGAACTAGCTGTGGTCAGTGTGTGGTTCGAAAGAGCCAAATCCTCCTCCAGTATGCCATGGGACTCCTTTTATAGTTGAAAGGGGCTGCCACAGTGACACACAGGAGGTGGAAAAGCGTACAGTGCCCTGAGCTTATCGCTCGTATTACAGGACAAGACGCATTTAATGCATAGCTTATGTGTCCCCTTGCTTTATTGGGGACGGGGGCGAGGCCCGTCACATCCGTCGCTGCTCCTCCTCGCCTTGACACGCGCCCTGGCCAGTGAGGTGCATGGTGCCATGTAGGCAGTCAGGCAGCTGAGGTGGCGCGGTGGCGGAGCCTTCACGAAGATCTGCATGCTGCCACGCAGGCGCTCGATGAGTTGGCCTGGGAGCTGCATGTGGCCACGCGGGTGCGTGCCCAGCTGGTTGGGCTGGCAGCTACATGTGAACGGTGGTGGAAGCTTCTTTGGCGTGGGTTTGGCGGTGGCCCTGCTGGCGTCATTGGTGAGGGCCTTGCCGGGTGGCCCGGCAAGGGTCTTGCCGTGGCGTGCTGTCGTCCCCGGCAAGGACCTTGCCGGGGGTCTGGTGGCCTTCCTCGGCAGGGAACTTGCCGAGAATCGTTGTCTTCTGATCCTCATCTGATCATGTATATGTCTTCACAAAGATCTGCATGCCACCACAGAGGTGCCTTCCCGAGCCCTGGCCCCATGTTGATGACGGCGTTGGGGGCCATGGGCTCAAGGGTGGCTCGCTCTGTTGGTGTGGGGCGAGCTGTCCCGGCAAGGGTCTTGTCGGGGCCGCTGAGGCCGCCCGGCAAGGGTCTTGCCCGGGGAACCTGCTTCGCCCCTCTGCTCTTTGTGGTCTTGGCCTTTGGCGTTGCTTTGATTATCTTGGGCTTCGGTCTTACCTTGGCTCACCTCCCCTGTTCTACTTGGTGTGGTCGTGGGCGCGGCTCTGACTGCATGTGCACAGGTAAAGGGGTACAAAAGCGTGCCCCTCTTTTTGTACACTGACAGGAGCCCCCGGGCCTGGGCCACACATAAGCGCGACACGTTGTTGGGCCAGGCCCAAAACGGTGCGCGGGCAGGTGGGGCGGTTTTTACCGTGGTAAGACCCTTCGCGCGCTCCGCTTCCCACGACCCGCGCGCGCGGCGCGGCATGGAGGGGCGTGCGTGACGTGGGCGGCATGCGTGGGGTGGTTTCCACGCGCATGTGTCATATCGCAGTAAAGAGGCGGCTCACGCCCTCCCCGTAAAAAGAGGGAGGCGCGGCTCATTTACTGAGCTGGGGCGGGGTGCGGTCTTCAAGGCATCCACTCCCCACGATCACGGGGTGGGGAGAGGTCGCTTCACCCGTCCCCTCAGTTCTGCACGTCGGCCACGCGTCTTCCATGCGCCCGGGGTGGCAAACGATGGAGGCGGGAAACCGGGCCGTCGCTGGTTGGGGCAGCGGGTCGGTCCTGATTCCCTGCGCCTCTGGTGTCTGGATTGGCCGAGCGGGGCGGCCGAGCCCCAACCCTGTTCCTTTATAAAGAGGGGGAAGGGGGGATGGCATCCCGCATTCTTCCATCTTCTATCTCCTCCTGCTTCTGCTTCTTCCTCTCAGCCGCCATGGAGAAGGGGAATCCTGGTCCCTCGACGGTGGCGGCGAGGGTCGCCGCTCAACAGCGCGTCCCTCCACCTCCTGAGCCCGCGGTGGTGGAACCAGCCGCGAGGGGAAGGGGGAGGGGGCGAGGCCGTGGGCGAGGCCGGGGCAAAGGCCGTAGCGCTCGGGGAAGAGGAGGACGCGGTGGCACGCCGGCCTTGCCCCTGCCAATGATGCTCTTCCCGATGGAGGGCCACGTTGAAGACCAGCCTTGCGAGTTCTTCATCAGGCTGCGCCGGCCTTCGTGTCGTCGTCTTCGTCTCCCCGCCCCGTTTGCTCGGGTGATGGAGCGTGACCCGCCCCAGACCCTCAGGTTGCACATGAGGGGCTATGGGAACGGGGGCACGCGGGTTGACGTCGACTTCCCGGCTCCTCGGTGTTGGAAATATGCCCTAGAGGCAATAATAAAATGGTTATTATTGTATTTCCTTGTTCATGATAATTGTCTATTGTTCATGCTATAATTGTATTAACTGGAAACCGTAATACATGTGTGAATACATAGACCACAATATGTCCCTAGTAAGCCTCTAGTTGACTAGCTCGTTAATCAATAGATGGTTATGGTTTCCTGACCATGGACATTGGATGTCATTGATAACGGGATCACATCATTAGGAGAATGATGTGATGGACAAGACCCAAACCTAAGCATAGCACAAGATCGTGTAGTTCGTTTGCTAAGAGCTTTTCTAATGTCAAGTATCATTTCCTTAGACAATGAGATTGTGCAACTCCCGGATACCGTAGGAATGCTTTGGGTGTACCAAACGTCACAACGTAACTGGGTGACTATGAAGGTTCACTACAGGTATCTCCGAAAGTGTTTGTTGGGTTGGCACGAATCGAGAGTGGGATTTGTCACTCCGTATGACGGAGAGGTATCTCTGGGCCCACTCGGTAATGCATCATCATAATGAGCTCAATGTGACTAATGGGTTAGCCACGGGATCATGCGTTATGGAACGAGTAAAGAGACTTGCCGGTAACGAGATTGAACGAGGTATTGGGATACCGACGATCGAATCTCGGGCAAGTAACATACCGATTGACAAAGGGAATTGTATACGGGGTTGATTGAATCCCCGACATCGTGTTTCATCCGATGAGATCATCGTGGAACATGTGGGAGCCAACATGGGTATCCAGTTCCCGCTGTTGGTTATTGGCCGGAGAACGTCTCGGTCATGTCTGCATGGTTCCCGAACCCGTAGGGTCTACACACTTAAGGTTCGATGACGCTAGGGTTATAGGGAATAGATATACGTGGTTACCGAATGTTGTTCGGAGTCCCGGATGAGATCCCGGACGTCACGAGGAGTTTCGGAATGGTCCGGAGGTAAAGAATAATATATATGAAGTGAGGTTTTGGCCACCGGAAGAGTTTCGGGCGTCACTGGTAATGTACCGGGAATGCCGGAGGGTTCCGGGGGTCCACCGGGAGGGGCCACCAACCCCGGAGGCCTGCGTGGGCCAAGTGTGGGAAGGGACCAGCCCCTAGGTGGGCTGGTGCGCCTCCCACAAGAGGCCCAATGTAACACCCCGCATGTAACTTTCCATATTTGTAACTCCGACTCTTGCCATTTTCGGCTATGTGCTATGATATTCCCTTCGTGGTCGGGTTTTTTTTTCGTTTTATATTTTGTTCATGTCATGCATTTCATATCATGTCATCATGTGCATTGCATTTGCATACGTGTTCGTCTCATGCATCTGAGCATTTTCCCCGTTGTCCGTTTTGCAATCCGGCGCTCCTATCTCCTCCGGTGCACCCCTCTTGTTTTCTTTCGTGTGCGGGTGTCAAACATTCTCGGAATGGACCGAGGCTTGTCAGGTGGCCTTAATATACCACCCGGAGATCACCGGTCAAGTTTCGTTCCATTTGGAGGTCGTTTGGTACTCCAATGGTTAACCGGGCATCCGCAAAGTCCATTTGAGTGTCCAGCAAAAACCCCCTCAAAAACCAGCCCAAAACCCACCAAACTCTCTTCCATGCTCTAGGTCGTTCGTTCACGATCGTGTGGGCGAAAACCGCACCTCATTTGGAGCCTCCTAGCTCCCTCTAGCTATAAAAGAGCATCCCCTCCCGTATACAAAATGCAGACGAACCCTAAAATTTCTCCACCGCGCGCCGCCGGACAAAATTGCCACCGACGGACACGTCCGACTTCACCGCCGCCGCCACGTGTCGCGCCACCGCTCACCGTCGCCGCCGGCCCGCCCGCGGCCCGGGGAGCCCGCAGCCGGCCCCCGCGGGCCCGCGCTCTCCTCCGCGCCGGCGCCTCGCCCCGCCGCCGCCGGCCGTCCTCGCCACCCCGGCCGGCCCCGCCGTCCTCGCCGCCGGTGAACCTCCGCAGCTCCGCCGCCGCACTCCGACCGCCGCCCGCGGGCCCGCCGGTGCTGCCGCCTCCTTCCTCCCTCCGGCCTCCTCTCCTTTCCCCCGTCGCCGGCTGCCATCGCTGGCCACGGGAGCTCGAGCTCTCGAGCAGGCCTCGATCCAGATCTGTGGTGAGCGTTGACTTCTCGAACCCCTAAAAATTCCTAAGTCCTCAAGATTTTAGAGCATTTGCCCATGTTCATAGTTGCATAACTCCTTGCATGTAGCTCCGATTCGCGCGTGTAATATGTCAAATTGTTCGTATCGTGATGCTCTACATTTTGTTCAATTGCACCATGTTCATTAGAGGTCATCTCGATGCCCAAATCATCGTTGCAAGAGGGCTAGTTGCTGTTATCTGCTGGTTCTTATCAGAACTTGGAGATTTGTCATTTTTTGTATCATTTAATCTGTGCATCTTATGGGCATGAGCTTTACATGTGTTTTGTTGTATGCCATGCCATTTTTTCAAGGGTGTATGCCATGTATTTTTGTGATCCCTGTGGTGACTAGCACAAGCATGCAAAGTAGGCCCCGTAATGTTTCTGATTTCAGGGACTTAGTAATTTCTCTAAGTCCTTGTCTGCTGTTATTTTGTTGCCATGTAAACTTGACGCTACAGAGAGATCCATGCATATTTTGGTGATGTTCAGTAAGGATGTTTTGTATCTATTGTTGTAATTGATCCATTCCTGCAATTTTTTTGCAATTATGGAGTACCATAGCATGACTCAATCTTGCTCTACTTTTGCTATAAAAATTTTCTGGCAGATTCTTAACATGATATGCAATTTTGCCAAGCTTATTGTGGTTGATCCATACATGCTATGCTTATACTCTTGCCATGGTTAGTTTCATAAACATGCCATATTTCTGTAGGTATACTAGTTTTGTCATGCATTGCTCTGTAGTGAGTGCATAGAGCTCACAAAGAGGCCTACATATTATTGTTTCTGCCATGCTCTGTTTTCTAGTCTGAAACCTGATAACGAAACTTGCTATGTTCACATGCTTGCCATCATACCTTATGGTCCTTTTTGGCTTATGATCAGTAAGGGACTTTTGTCATGTGCTTTTAGTATAATGCTGTCATGCCAAGTTTTGCTATGTTAAGTTCCTGTAGCATGTTGATTTCGTGCTCTGAACATTGCTACCTGATGCTGTTTTCTGCCATGTCCAGTTTTTCACCAAGTCTGTGATCCTGTTATCTTTTGCACTTTTGCCTTGCTTGTTTGAGCTTGTTATCTTGTGAACTAGCCGTAGCTCACTGTTCATCTTTTGTCAAGCATCTCCTGTAGATTACTGCCACATGCTTTGTTGCTATGTTAGAGTGCTGTAGCATTGTTGCTTGTTGAATTTTAAGTGCTATCATGCTGTTAATCGCAGATTCGTGTCATTCTTGTTTTGCTTGCCATTTGCAAACCGTGCATCCGTTTCTGGTGAACTTTATATCGATTTCGACCGAAATAATCTCATATTTCCAGTGGCATGCTTGGTTTGCTAAGTTACTGCCTTGTTCATCATTTTCCTTCCGGAGCACGCATATGCATCGCATATCATATCTCGCATATCATACTTGTTTTGCATCATGTTGCTTGTGCATTTCTCGTGATTGATTGTGGTTCCGTTGCTTGTGTTCTTGTCTTGGGTAGAGCCGGGAGACGAGTTCGTGAATGAGGAACCTGTTGAGTACGCTTACGAGGATCAAGCTTTCGACAACTCTGAGAACCTTGCAGGCAAGATGACAACCCCTCGAAATCACTTCTATCTTTGTTTTGCTAGTTGTTCGCTCTATTGCCATGCTGCGCTACCTATCACTTGCTATATCATGTCTCCCATATTGCCATGTCAGCCCCTAACCATCCTTTCCTAGCAAACCGTTGTTTGGCTATGTTACCGCTTTTGCTCAGCCCTTCTTATAGCGTTGCTAGTTGCAGGTGAAGTTGAAGTTTGTTCCATGTCGGAACATGGAAATGTTGGGATATCACAATATCTCTTATTTAATTAATGCATCTATATATTTTGGTAAAGGGTGGAAGGCTCGGCCTTATGCCTGGTGTTTTCTTCCACTCTTGCCGCCCTAGTTACTGTTATACCGGGATTATGTTCCTTGAGTTTGCGTTCCTTACGCGGTCGGGTGATTTATGGGACCCCCTTGATAGTTCGCCTTGAATAAAACTCCTCCAGCAAGGCCCAACTTTGGTTTTACCATTTGCCACCTAAGCCTTTTCCCCCGGGTTTTCGCGAGCCCGAGGGTCATCTTTATTTTAACCCCCCCCCCCCCCCGGGCCAGTGCTCCTTCGAGTGTTGGTCCGAACCGAGCAGCCTGCGGGGCCACCTCGGGGAAACTCGAGGTCTGGTTTTACTCGTAGCTTGACTTATCCGGTGTGCCCTGGGAACGAGATATCTGCAGCACCTATCGGGATTTGTCGGCACATTCGGGCGGCTTTGCTGGTCTTGTTTTACCATTATCGAAATGTCTTCTAAACCGGGATTCCGAGACTGATCGGGTTTTCCGGGAGAAGGTTTATCCTTCGTTGACCGTGAGAGCTTATGATGGGCTAAGTTGGGACACCCCTGCAGGGTATTATCTTTCGAAAGCCGTGCCCGCGGTTATGAGGCAGATGGGAATTTGTTAATGTCCGGTTGTAGAGAACTTGTCACTTGACCCAGTTAAAATACATCAACTGCGTGTGTAGCCGTGATGGTCTCTTCTCGGCGGAGTCCGGGAAGTGAACACGGTCTGAGTTATGTATGACGTAAGTAGGAGTTCAGGATCACTTCTTGATCATTTCTAGATGACGACCGTTCCGTTGCTTCTCTTCTCGCTCTCTTTTGCGTATGTTAGCCACCATATATGCTTATTGCCGCTGCAGCTCCACCTCATTACACCATCCTTTCCTATTAGCTTAAATAGTCTTGATCTCGCGGGTGTGAGATTGCTGAGCCCTCGTGACTCACAGATTCTACCAAAACAGTTGCAGGTGCCGACGATGCCAGTGCAGATGATGGCGTCGATCTCAAGTGGGAGTTCGACGAGGAACGTGGTCGTTACTATGTGTCTTTTCCTGATGATCAGTAGTGGAGCCCAGTTGGGACGATCGGGGATCTAGCATTTGGGGTTATCTTATTTTCATCTGGATTTTGACCGTAGTCGGTCTATATGTTTGTATTTTGGATGATGTATGATTATATTTATGTATTGTGTGAAGTGGCGATTGTAAGCCAACTCTTTATCCCATTCTTGTTCATTACATGGGATTGTGTGAAGATGACCCTTCTTGCGACAAAACCACTATGCGGTTATGCCTCTAAGTCGTGCCTCGACACGTGGGAGATATAGCCGCATCGTGGGCGTTACACCCAAGGCACATGGAAAGGGGGAAGGGGGAAAACCCTAGGCTGAGATGGGCCTAAGGCCCACCTAGGGTGCGCCCCCCCCTCTCTCCCCCTCTTGGCCGCCCCCCTCCATCCAATCTAGGGCTGCCGCCCCCCTAGGGGTGGGAATCCTAGAGGGGGCGCACCCTCCTCCCCTCCTCCTATAAATAGTGGGGGTTTTGGGGCTGCAGAACACACGAGTCTCCCTCTCTCTTGGCGCAGCCCTACCCCTCTCCCTCCTCGTCTCTCGCAGTGCTTGGCGAAGCCCTGCTGCAGTGCCACGCTCCTCCATCACCACCATGCCGTTGTGCTGCTGCTGAACGGAGTCTTCCCCAACCTCTCCCTCTCTCCTTGCTGGATCAAGGCACGGGAGACGTCACCGGGCTGCATGTGTGTTGAACGCGGAGGCACCGTTGTTCGGTGCTTAGATCGGATTCGGCCGCGATCTGAATCGCTTCGTGTACGACTCCACCGACCGTGTTCTTGCAACGCTTCCACATCGTGATCTTCAAGGGTATGAAGATGCACTCCCTTCTCTCTCGTTGCTAGTTATTCCATAGATTGATCTTGGTGATGCGTAGAAAATTTTGAATTTCTGCTACGTTCCCCAACAGTGGCATCATGAGCTAGGTCTATGCGTAGATTCTATGCACGAGTAGAACACAAAGTAGTTGTGGGCGATGATTTGTTCAATTTGCTTGCCGTTACTAGTCTTATCTTGATTCGGCGGCATTGTGGGATGAAGCGGCCCGGACAGACCTTACACGTACACTTACGTGAGACAGGTTCCACCGACTGACATGCACTTGATGCATAAGGTGGCTAGTGGGTGTCTGTCTCTCCCACTTTAGTTGGATCAGATTCGATGAAAAGGGTCCTTATGAAGGGTAAATAGCAATTGGCATATCACCGTTGTGGCTTTTGCGTAGGTAAGAAACGTTCTTGCTAGAAACCCATAGCAGCCACGTAAAACATGCAACATCAATTAGAGGACGTCTAACTTGTTTTTGCAGGGTATGCTATGTGATGTGATATGGCCAAAAGGATGTGATGAATTATATATATGTGATGTATGAGATTGATCATGTTCTTGTAATAGGAATCACGACTTGCATGTCGATGAGTATGACAACCGGCAGGAGCCATAGGAGTTGTCTTAATTTATTGGATGACCTGCGTGTCAATGAAAAACGCCATGTAATTACTTTACTTTATTGCTAACTGTTAGCCATAGTAGTAGAAGTAATAGTTGGCAAGACAACTTCATGAAGACACGATGATGGAGATCATGATGATGGAGATCATGGTGTCATGCCGGTGACGAAGGTGATCATGCCACGCCTCAAAGATGGAGATCAAAAGGCGCAAGATGATATTGGCCATATCATGTCACTTTATGATTTGCATGTGATGTTTGTCATGTTTACATCTTATTTGCTTAGAACGACGGTAGCATAAATAAGATGATACCTCGCAATAATTTCAAGAAAGTGTTCCCCCTAACTGTGCACCGTTGCGAAGGATCGTTGTTTCGAAGCACCATGTGATAATCGGGTGTGATAGATTCTAACATTCGCATACAACGGGTTTAAGCCAGATTTACACATGCGAAACACTTAGGTTGACTTGACGAGCCTAGCATGTACAGACATGGCCTCGGAACACAAGAGACCGAAAGGTCGAACATGAGTCGTATAGTAGATACGATCAACATGGAGATGTTCACCGATGATGACTAGTCCGTCTCACGTGATGATCGGACACGGCCTAGTTGACTCGGATCATGTATCACTTAGATGACTAGAGGGATGTCTATCTGAGTGGGAGTTCATTAAATAATTTGATTAGATGAACTTAATTATCATGAACATAGTCAAAAGGTCTTTGCAAATTATGTCGTAGCTTACGCTTTATTTCTACTAAGATATGTTCCTAGAGAAAATTTAGTTGAAAGTTGATAGTAGCAATTATGCGGACTGGGTCCATAAACTGAGGATTGTCCTCATTGCTGCACAGAAGGCTTATGTCCTTAATGCACCGCTCGGTGTGCTGAACCTCGAGCGTCGTTTGTGGATGTTGCGAACATCTGACATACACGTTTTGATGACTACGTGATAGTTCAGTGCGTAATGTTAAACGGTTTAGAATTGAGGCACCGAAGACATTTTGAAACGTCGCGGAACATATGAGATGTTCCAAGAGCTGAAATTGGGATTTTAAGCTCGTGCCCACGTCAAGAGGTGTGAGACCCCCGACAAGTTTCTTAAGCCTGCAAACTAAGGGAGAAAAGCTCAATCGTTGAGCATGTGCTCGGATTGTCTGAGTACTACAATCGCCTGAATCGAGTGGGAGTTGTCTTCCAGATGAGATAGTGATGGTTCTCCAAAGTCACTGCCACCAAGCTACTAGAGCTTCGTGATGAACTATAACATATCAGGGATAGATATGATGATCCTTGAGCTATTCGTGATGTTTGACACCGCGAAAGTAGAAATCAAGTAGGAGCATCAATTGTTGATGGTTAGTAAAACCACTAGTTTCAAGAAGGGCAAGGGCAAGAAGGGATACTTCATGAAACGGCAAATCAGTTGCTGCTCTAGTGAAGAAACCCAAGGTAGAACCCAAACCCGAGACTAAGTGCTTCTGAAATGAGGGGAACGGTCACTGAAGCAGAACTGCCCTAGATACTTCGTAGATGAGAAGGCTGGCAAAGTCGACAGAAGTTAATTGGATATACATTATATTAATGTGTACTTTACTAGTACTCTTAGTAGCACCAGGGTATTAGATACCGGTTCGATTGCTAAGTGTTAGTAACTCGAAATAAAAGCTGCGGAATAAACGGAGACTAGCTAAAGATGAGATGACGATATGTGTTGGAAGTGTTTCCAAGGTTGATGTGATCAAGCATCGCATGCTCCCTCTACCATCGAGATTGGTGTTAAACCTAAATAATTGTTATTTGGTTTTTGCATTGAGCATAGACATGATTGGATTATGTTCTTCGCAATACGGTTATTCATTTAAGGAGAATAATGGTTACTCTTTTTATCTGAAGAATACCTTCAATGGTCTTGCACCTAAAATGAATGGTTTATTGAATCTTGATCGTAGTGATACACATGTTCATGCCAAAAGATATAAGATAGTAATGATAGTACCACATACTTGTGGCACTGCTATTTGAGTCATATTGGGATAAAACGCATGAAGAAGCTCCATGTTGATGGATCTTTGGACTCACTCGTTTTTGAAAAGATTGAGACATGCGAACCATGTCTATTGGTATACATGCATGAAGAAACTCCATACAGATGGATCATTTGGACTCACCTGATTTTGAATCACTTGAGACATGCAAATCATACCACATGGGCAAGATGACTGGAAGGCCTCGTTTTCAGTAAGATGGAACAAGAGAGCAACTTGTTGGAAGTAATACATTTTGATGTGTGCAGTCCAATGAGTGCTGAGGCACGCAGTGGATATCGTTATGTTCTTACTTCACAGATGATTTGAGTATATTTACTTGATGAAACACAAGTCCGAATTATTGAAAGGTTCAAGTAATTTCAGAGTGAAGTTGAAGATCGTCGTGACAAGAGGATAAAATGTCTATGATATGATCATAGAGATGAATATGTGAGTTACGAGTTTGGCACACAATTAAGACATTGTGGAAATTGTTTCACGACTAATACCGCCTGGAACACCATAGTGTGATGGTGTGTCCGAACATCATAACTGCACCCTATTGGATATAGTGTATACCATGATGTCTCTTATCGAATTACCACTATCGTCTATGGGTTAGGCATTAGAGACAACCGCATTCACTTTAAATAGGGCACCACGCAATTCCGTTGAGACGACACCGTATGAACTATGGTTTAGAGAAACCTAAGCTATCGTTTCTTAAGAGTTTGGGGCTGCGATGCTTATGTGAAAAAGTTTCAGGCTGATAAGCTCGAACCCAAAGCGGATAAACGCATCTTCATAGGACACCCAAAAACAGTTGGGTATACCTCATGTCTCAGATCCGGAAGCAGAAGGGATTGTTCCTAGAATCGAGTCCTTTCTCGAGGAAAAGTTTCTCATGAAAGAATTGAGTGGGAGGATGATGCAGACTTGATGAGGTTATTGAACTGTCACTTCAACTAGTGTGCAGCAGGGCACAAGAAGTTGTTCCTGTGGAGCCTACACCAATTGAAGTGGAAGCTTATGATAGTGATCATGAAACTTCAGATCAAGTCACTACCAAACCTCGTAGGTCGACAAGGATGCGTACTACTTCAGAGTGGTACATAATCCTATCTTGGAAGTCATGTTGCTAGACAACAATGAACCTACGAGCTATGGAGAAGCGATGGTGGGCCCGGATTCCGGCAAATGGCTCGAGGCCATAAAATCCAAGAGAGGATCCATGTATAAAAACAAAGTATAGACTTTGGAAGAACTACTTGATGGTCGTAAGGCTGTTGGGTGCAGATGGATTTTAAAAGGAAGACGGACAATGATGGTAAGTGTCACCATTAAGAAAGCTCGACTTGTCGTTAAGATGTTTCCCGACAAGTTCAAGGAGTTGACTGCGATGAGACTTTCTCACTCATAGCGATGCTAAGAGTCTGTTGGAATTATATTAGCAGTTACTGCATTATTTATGAAATCTTGCAGATAGGATGTCAAAACATTGTTTCCTCGACGATTTTCTTGTGGAAAGGTTGTATGTGATACAACCAGAAGGTTTTGTCAATCCTGAAAGATGCTAACAAGTATGCAAAGCTCCAGCGATCCTTCTAAGGACTGGAGTAAGCATCTCAGAGTTGGAATATGCGCTTTGATGAGATGATCAAAGATTTTGGGTTTATACAAAGTTTATGAGAAACTTGTATTTCCAAAGAAGTGAGTGGGAGCAATATAGAATTTCTGATGAGTATATGTTGTTGACATATTGTTGATCGGAAATGATGTAGAATTTCTAGAAAGCATATAGGGTTGTTTGAAAAGTGTTTTTTAATGGAAAACCTGGATTAAGCTACTTGAACATTGAGCATCAAGATCTATAAGGATAGATCAAAAACGCTTAATAGTACTTTCAAATGAATACATACCGTGATAGGATTTTGAAGGAGTTCAAAATAGATCAGCAAAGAAGGAATTCTTGGTTGTGTTACAAGGTGTGAGTATTGAGTAAGACTCAAGACCTGACCACGGCAGAAGAGAGAGAAAGGACGAAGGTCGTCCCCTATGCTTTAGACGTAGGCTCTACAGTATGCTATGCTATGTACCGCACCTGAAGTGTGCCTTGCCATGAGTTAGTCAAGGGGTACAATAGTGATCCGGGAATGGATCACATGACAACGGTCGAACTTATCCTTAGTATCTAGTGGACTAAGGAATTTTCTCGATTATGGAAGTGGAAAAGGAGTTCGTCGTAAAGGGTTACGTCGATGCAAACTTTGACACTAATCCGGATGACTCTGAGTAGTAAACCGGATTCGTATAGTAGAGCAGTTATTTGGAATAGCTCCAAGTAGCGCGTGGTAGCTGCATCTACAAGATGACATAGAGATTTGTAAAGAACACACAGATCTGAAAGGTTCAGACCCGTTGACTAATAACCTCTCTCACAAGCGAGATATGAACAAACCCCATGGGTGTTGGATTCATTACAATCACATAGTGATGTGAACTAGATTATTGACTCTAGTGCAAGTGGGAGACTGTTGGAAATATGCCCTAGAGGCAATAATAAAATGGTTATTATTGTATTTCCTTGTTCATGATAATTGTCTATTGTTCATGCTATAATTGTATTAACTGGAAACCGTAATACATGTGTGAATACATAGACCACAACATGTCCCTAGTAAGCCTCTAGTTGACTAGCTCGTTAATCAATAGATGGTTATGGTTTCCTGACCATGGACATTGGATGTCATTGATAACGGGATCACATCATTAGGAGAATGATGTGATGGACAAGACCCAAACCTAAGCATAGCACAAGATCGTGTAGTTCGTTTGCTAAGAGCTTTTCTAATGTCAAGTATCATTTCCTTAGACCATGAGATTGTGCAACTCCTGGATACCGTAGGAATGCTTTGGGTGTACCAAACGTCACAACATAACTGGGTGACTATGAAGGTGCACTACAGGTATCTCCGAAAGTGTCTGTTGGGTTGGCACGAATCGAGACTGGGATTTGTCACTCCGTATGACGGAGAGGTATCTCTGGGCCCACTCGGTAATGCATCATCTTAATGAGCTCAATGTGATAATGAGTTAGCCACGGGATCATGCATTACGGAACGAGTAAAGAGACTTGCCGGTAACGAGATTGAACGAGGTATTGGGATACCGACGATCGAATCTCGGGCAAGTAACATACCGATTGACAAAGGGAATTGTATACGGGGTTGATTGAATCCCCGACATCGTGTTTCATCCGATGAGATCATCGTGGAACATGTGGGAGCCAACATGGGTATCCAGTTCCCGCTGTTGGTTATTGGCCGGAGAACGTCTCGGTCATGTCTGCATGGTTCCCGAACCCGTAGGGTCCACACACTTAAGGTTCGATGATGCTAGGGTTATAGGGAATAGATATACGTGGTTACTGAATGTTGTTCGGAGTCCCAGATATGATCCCGGACGTCACGAGGAGTTCCGGAATGGTCCGGAGGTAAAGAATAATATATAGGAAGTGAGGTTTGGCCACCGGAAGAGTTTCGCGCGTCACCGGTAATGTACCGGGACCACCGGTGGGTTCCGGGGGTCCACCGGGAGGGGCCACCAACCCCGGAGGCCTGCGTGGGCCAAGTGTGGGAAGGGACCAGCCCCTAGGTGGGCTGGTGCGCCTCCCACAGGAGGCCCAAGGCGCATGGAAAGGGGGAAGGGGGAAAACCCTAGGCTCAAATGGGCCTAAGGCCCACCTAGGGTGCGCCCCCCCTCTCTCCCCCTCTTGGCCGCCCCCTCCATCCAATCTAGGGCTGCCGCCCCCTAGGGGTGGGAACAAAAGAGGGGGCGCACCCTCCTCCCCTCCTCCTATAAATAGTGGGGGTTTTGGGGCTGCAGAAGACACGAGTCTCCCTCTCTCTTGGCGCAGCCCTACCCCTCTCCCTCCTCGTCTCTCGCAGTGCTTGGCGAAGCCCTGCTGGAGTGCCCCGCTCCTCCATCACCACCATGCCATTGTGCTGCTGCTGGACGGAGTCTTCCCCAACCTCTCCCTCTCTCCTTGCTAGATCATGGCACGGGAGACGTCACCGGGCTGCATGTGTGTTGAACGCGGAGGCACCGTTGTTCGGTGCTTAGATCGGATTCGGCCGCGATCTGAATCGCTTCGTGTATGACTCCACCGACCGCATTCTTGCAACGCTTCCGCATAGCGATCTTCAAGGGTATGAAGATGCACTCCCTTCTCTCTCGTTGCTAGTTATTCCATAGATTGATCTTGGTGATGCGTAGAAAATTTTGAATTTCTGCTATGTTCCCCAACACTCGGGTTATGTACCTCCGCCGTGGATGGAAGACGTTCGCCCGCATTCACAGCTTGACGGCGGGGCTCGTCCTCTATTTCAAATTAATGGAGGACGGCCTGCTCTCCGTCAAGGTCTTCAGAGAGTTTGGAACTCGGCTAAAATGCTGCGTGGAGAGCTCCTCCGATGGAGATTCCGACGATGGAGGCTCTTCCTCGAGCGAAAGTGACGAGGAGGACAGCGGGGACGAGTCCGACGAGGCGTCGGACGCCCCACGCCTGGGCGGCTGCGGCAGCAGCAGCATCTGCACCTAGTCGCTCCTCCGGCAGGGTTTTGCCGGGGCGGGGCCAGCTCCTTGAACTTCTCGGGGCCGTCTCCTTGGGTGGCTGGCGTCGGGAGGTTGCGGAAGAGGAAGAGGGCGGGCGGCAAGGCCGTCAACTCGGAGTACGCGGGCACCGATGCCTTCATCGCGTATTGCCGGTCCTGCCGCCTCATCTTCCAGCTCCTTCCCGGCACCGTCATCACCGGCCCGCCCGTGGGCGGCCACCGAGGTGTTCTCTTGGTGCTTTCTGCTGCTCGTAGCTCGCCTAGGCGCCCCTTTTGCCCTCTCGCCTCCTTGACCTGCCTCCTGAGGAGAGGGACAAGAAAGGGATCACGGGCACCTTATCTCTTTTTTTTTAATCTGTAAGCCTGTGGGCCTTGTTAAATTTAAAGCTTGTAATCCCCTTTGTCCATGTTTTTCATTTCGTAATAACAGTGCCTGTATGGGATGTTTTTAATGAAAAAGGGATGCTTGTCGGGCTTTTCGTTCGTGGGTAAATCCCGCGACAAGGAGAGAATCCTCGTTATTGTTTAGGATAAACGTTTTTCGCCCGGCAACAGGCCTTGCCATTCCCCCCACTCCATTCGACCGTTCTCGCGCTCTTGGCGGTGGCAGGGATGAAGTGGGCTTCAGGCACCTCGTCCCACCTCCTTGCCGCCGCAGCTACAACCAAATCCGGACCCAGGAAATAATCCTTAGGTATGGGGAAAAGGGGAGCACGGCAGCCTAGAGATAGAAACGAGGCTTCACATGCCCCAGTCCTGTTTCGAAATGTATGACAGAGGATAAAAAGACTTATCTGGATCTGCAGCCCCCGGCAGTCTTATCTTGCCGCGGTTGGATCCTCGTGCTTGTAGCCCCTGGCAACTCTGGTTTGCCGGGGTCGGGACGCCGATCCGTTTCCTTTCTTCCAAGTAGCTCGGCAGAAGTGCTCATGTGCCCTGTGAACCAAAAGAGGACAGAAGAGGAACAGATAGACGCGCACTCGACCTCTAAGCTAGGGGTTAGTCGCTGCTGAGCACTATCAACCCTAACCGAGGAAGAGACTCGACCTAGCATGCATGCTATGACTTAGGGCGCCAGCGCTTCATTTACTTATGCTCAGGGTCTGCGCCTGGCTTTGTACAAAGGGTCACATGCCTTGCCGGCAAAGTTTGTACAAAAGGTGGCTTGCCGGGAGGCCCGGCAAGCTGTGCCTTACGGGTAAAACTTGCGAAGATGCTCGATGTTCCAGGAGTTGCTCACTGGGACGGCATCCTCGGTCTCCAGGCGGACTGCGCCAGGCCTGGTGACTCGCATTACGCGATAAGGGCCTTCCCACTTTGGCGTCAACTTGTTGGAATTCTTGGTCGACTGAACACACCGAAGAACAAGGTCGCCTTCCTCAAAGCTTCGGGCATGAACCATGCGGCTATGGTAGCGGCGCAAGGCTTGCTGGTAGCGTGCCGCTCTCAAGGAGCGTCGCGTCATCTTGGCGCAACGGCTCTTGATCAAGCTCATCATAAGCGAGCACTCGAGGTGACCCGTATATGAGTTCCGTGGGGAGAACTACTTCTGCCCCGTATACTAGGGCAAAAGGTGTCTGGCCGGTGGCTCGATTTGGCGTCGTCCTGATCGACCAAAGAACCGCCGGCAACTCATCAATCCAGCGCCTTCCACTCTTGTGCAGCTTGTCAAAGGTCTTCGTTCTCAAGCCTCGCAATACTTCAGCATTTGCCCTCTCCGCTTGGCCGTTGCTCCGTGGATGTGCCATGGAAGCAAAACAGACCTTGCTGCCGAGGTCTTGGATGTACTGCATGAAGGTGTGGCTTGTGAACTGCGTGCCGTTGTCGGTGATGACTCTGTTTGGCACACCAAAACGGTAGACCAGTCCTTTGAAGAACTTGATGGCTGACTGAGCAGTCACCTTCCTCACTGCTTCCACCTCCGGCCACTTTGTGAACTTGTCGATTGCAACGTACAAGTACTCAAAGCCCCCGACAGCGCGGGGGAAAGGGCCCAGTATATCAAGCACCCAGACCAAGAATGGCCAGGAGAGAGGGATTGTTTGAAGGGCTTGGGCTGGTTGATGAAGCTTCTTTGAATGGAACTGGCACGCTTCACACTTGGTTACTAGTGCCATCGCATCCTGGAGGGCGGTGGGCCAGAAGAAACCTTGCCGGAACGCCTTCCCGGCAAGGGCCCTCGACCCTATGTGGGAGCCACATATGCCTCCATGTATCTCCGCCAACAGCTCCAGTCCTTCCTCCCGGGGGATGCACTTGAGTTTCACACCGTTCGGCCTTCTCCGGTACAGGATGTCATCGACGAACTGGTACAGGGCGGACCGACGGGCTACTTTCTCCGCTTCTTCCTGCTCCTTAGGAAGCTCCCCTGTTTGGAGGAATTGGACGGTATGCTGGGCCCATGCTGGAGCCTGGGGCTCGACGACAAGGACCAAAGGCATCTCTTCCGCCATGGGAGCGGCTGTCTCTACGGCCAGGGCTTGACGCCCTGCCGGAGCCAGTTGCTCTAGGGCAGGCTCAGCGTCCGCGGCAGCACCCTTGCCGGCAGCCCCAGGGGGCTCGGTAGGAAAGTACTTGCCGGGACCTGATTTCCTCCGTTTGTTCTGCCCCGCTGATGGTTTGACGGATAGTTGAGTTAACCGGAGCAAAAAGGTACCTGGTTCCACAGGTAGCTTGAATGCGGCACGCTTTGACAGGTAATCGGCGATGTCGTTCTCCGCTCGGGGGACGTGCTCCGCCTGGATACCGTCAAAGCGTTCCTCCAGCTTCCTCACCTCATCTACGTAAGCTTCCATCAATGGGCTCTGATAATCCTTGTTGACCTGCCTGACAACGAGCTGCGAGTCACCCCTGACGATGAGCTTCTTAACCCCGAGGTCTGCCGCGATCCTGAGACCGGCAAGCAATCCCTCATACTCAGCAGTGTTGTTGGTGGACATCTCCCTGGGGAAGTGCATCTGGATCACGTACTTGAGGTGTTCTCCGGTGGGTGCGACGAGCAGCACACCGGCACCGGCGCCTTGCAGCGAGAAAGCCCCATCAAAGTACATGATCCAGTCGCGGTCTGCTTCCTCGCCGGGGAGAGTGGTCTCCTGGATTTCTTCGTCAGGCGTCGAGGTCCATTCTGCGATGAACTCCGCCAAGACTCTGCTCTGAATTGTTGAGGTACTTTCAAACTTTAAACCGAAGCTTGATAGCTCCAAGGCCCATTCCACAATCCTTCCGGTTGTGTCTGGGTTGTGCAGTATCCGTTGCAACGGGAGGCGGGTGACGATAGTGATCTCGTGGGCTTGGAAGTAATGACGCAGCTTCCTCGAGGCCATAAGGAGGCCGAAGAGCAATTTTTGCATGCCGGAATACCTCGACCTAGCCCCCTGCAAGAGGGAGCTGACAAAGTAAACCGGGTGCTGCATCATCTTCTTCTTCGGCACCACCTCACTCGACTATGCGGGCACTGCCTTGGTGGCACCAGACTCTGCCGGGGGCCGCGCCTTGTCGGCACCAGGCCCTGCCGGGGGAATCTTTGGCTTGCCATCCGCTGGTTCTGCCGCCATTGCTGCCTCCTCGTCGACCTCCCTCTATGCCACCAGTGCGGCGCTGACCACTTGATTCGTCGCCGCCAGATACAGCAGCAACGAACCTTGTGGTTTAGGCGCAACCAGTATTGGCGTGGAGGAAAGGTATTTCTTCAGATCCTGCAGTGCTGCCTCGGCTTCTGGGGTCCACTCTATTGGGCCTGCCTTCTTCAAGATTTTGAAGAAGGGAAGGGCGCGCTCGGCGGACTTGGAGATGAATCGGCTCATGGCGGCAACGCAGCCGGTGAGCCGACGCACATCCTTGATCCGCTTGGGCGCCTCGATCTACTCAATAGCCTTGATCTTGTCTGGGTTTGCCTCGATCCCGCACTGTGACACAAAGAACCCGAGAAGCTTGCCGGACAGAACGCCGAAGACACACTTCTCAGGGTTCAGCTTGAGGTTGATCTTGCGCAGGTTAGCAAATGTCTCTTCTGGATCTTGCACAAGAGTTGGCCTGTCCTTGGTTTTGACCACTATGTCATCCATGTAGGCCTCCATATTTCTATGGAGCTGAGGTTCAAAACCAATTTGGACTGCTCTTGCGAACGTTGAGCCAGCACTCTTCAACCCAAAAGGCATCCGTAAAAAGCAATACGTACCACATGGGGTGATGAATGTTGTCTTCTCTTCATCCTCTTTCGTCATGAAGATCTGGTGGTAGCCTGAGTAGGCGTCGAGGAATGATAGCAGATCGCACCCGGGCGTGGAGTCAACAATCTGGTCGATGCGTGGCAACGGGAAGGGGTCCTTAGGGCAAGCCTTGTTGATATCTGTGTAATCAATACACAGTCTCCACTTCCCATTCGCCTTGCGCACCACTACCGGATTGGCCAACCACGTCGGGTGGAGCACTCCTTTCACCAAACCCGCCGCTTCCAACTTCCTGATCTCCTCTGTGATGAACTCATGCCTCTCTAGAGCCTGCTTTTTGACCTTCTGCTTGACCGGCCGCGCGTGGGGACAGACAACTAGGTGGTGCTCAATCACCTCCCTGGGAACACCGGGGATGTCGGATGCTTGCCATGCAAACACGTCGACATTCGCCCGCAGGAAGGTGATGAGCGCGCCTTCCTATTTGCTGTCGAGGGTGGAGCCTATGGTGAAGGCCCCTCCCGTGCCATCCTCCTTGACGGGCACCTTCTTGGTCTGCGGCGGCTCGGCCCTAGGTCTCTTGCTCTTGTCGGTAGAGCTCTCTGGCACGTCCTCGACGGTAGTACAACACTTCGAGGAGGTGCGCTTGCCGGAGTGGGTGCGAGAGGTCTTGCCGGGCTTCTTCTTCCCTCCCGGGGCTTCAGCGGCAGGAGCGGGTGCCTTGGCGGCAGCCGCTGCAACTGCTTCCCGGTAGAGCTGGTCGGCGCAGATCAGCGAGTCCTTCTTGTTGGAGGGGACGGAGATGATGGTCAACGGCCCGGGCATCTTTAGCATGTTGTAGGCGTAGTGTGACGCCGCCATGAACTTGCCTAGTGCCGGGCGGCCGAGGATCCCGTTGTAGGGCAAGGGGATCTCGGCTACGTCGAAGATGATCCTCTCCGTCCTGTAGTTCAACTCTCCTCCAAACGTCACGGGCAGTGTGACCTTTCCCTTCGGCTGGCTCCTCCCAGGATTGACCCCTTGAAACGTGCCCGTTTCCTCGAGGTCTCCATCAGGGATTTGCAACTTTTTGATCATGACAGGCGAGATCAGGTTCAGGCCGGCCCCGCTGTCAACCAACATCTTGTTCACTCTGAGGTTGCGTATCATTGGTGAGACCAACAATGGCAAACACCCGACCGCGGTAGTGCGGTCAGGGTGGTCCTCGGCGTCAAAGATGAGGGGCGTGCTGGACCACTTCAGCGGCTTCTGACCGTCGAACGACGGCTCTACTGCCGTAATCTCACGCGCCCACTGCTTGAGCTAGCAATGAGAGGTATGCAGGGAGGCGCCGCCATCGACGCACATGGCCTCCGTAGCCTTCTGGAACCCTTGCTCACCAGACTCGTCGTCCTCATCGTGATCATCGTCTTCTTATTTCTTGTCGCGACCCCGGGTGGGCTTCTCTTGCTGGTTGGCCTTGCCGGGGCGGCCTCCTTGGCCGCCACGCTTCTTGCCGGACCCCTCCGCACCGTCCTGGTCCTTCTCCTTGTCCCGTCTCTCGTACTCAGCATTTTGCTTCTCAGCAAGCAGCTCGACTTGCTGGCAGTTCTGGAGGTCGTGGCCCTTGGTGTGGTGGATCTTGCAGTATTGCTTGCCGGAGCTTCCTGGCTTGTCGGTAGCCGCCAAGGCTCGGCAGGCGGTGCAACCGGCAATCTCCTTGTCGGGGGCATCTGCTTTGACCTTCTTGCCGGCACCAGTGTTGTCAGATCCCTCAACGGAAAGCACGGTCTTGCCTTTGCGTTTCCTGTTGCGACGCTGGCGCTTCCTCGTCGGGGTAGCGGCGTCTTCATCGGTAGAGTCGGTTTCCGCGCCGGCGTCTTCGCCGGGGTACTTCCTTCCCTCTTCAGCCCGGGCGCACCTATCGGCCAGGACATACAGCTCGGCCACGTCCTTAACTTTGGTCATCGCCAGCTCTTCGTGCATCTTGCGATTGCGCACGTTCTGGTGGAACGCGCTAATCACAGTGGCGGGATGAACGTCGGGGATGTTGTACTGCACCCGGCTGAATCTCTGGATGTACTTGTGCAGGGTCTCCCCTTCCTTCTGGGGAATGATGTGCAGATCACTGGTGTGACGCCCCCGATTCAATCATACACTAATCATGCACGCAAACGTGTACGATCAAGATCAGGGACTCACGGGAAGATATCACAACACAACTCTACAACATAAATAAGTCATACAAGCATCATAATACAAGCCAGCGGCCTCGAGGGCTCGAATACAAGTACTCGATCATAAACGAGTCAGCAGAAGCAACAATATCTGAGTACAGACATAAGTTAAACAAGTTTGCCTTAAGAAGGCTAGCACAAACTGGGATACAGATCGAAAGAGGCGCAGGCCTCCTGCCTGGGATCCTCCTAACTACTCCTGGTCGTCGTCAGCGGCCTGCACGTAGTAGTAGGCACCTCCAATGTAGTAAGAGTCGTCGTCGACGGTGGCGTCTGGCTCCTGGGCTCCAGCATCTGGTTGCAACAATCAGGTAGAAGGGAAAGGGGGAAAAGAGGGAGAAAAGCAACCGTGAGTACTCATCCAAAGTACTCGCAAGCAAGGAGCTACACTACATATGCATGGGTATATGTGTAAAGGGCCATATCGGTGGACTGAACTGCAGAATGCCAAAATAAGAGGGGGATAGCTAATCCTGTCGAAGACTACGCTTCTGGCCACCTCCATCTTGCAACATGTAGAAGAGATTAGATGGTAAGTTCACCAAGTAGCATCGCATAGCACAATCCTACCCGGCGATCCCCTCCTCGTCGCCCTGTTAGAGAGCAGTCACCGGGTTATATCTAGCACTTGGAAGGGTGTGTTTTATTAGGTATCCGGTTCTAGTTGTCATAAGGTCAAGGTACAACTCTGGGTCGTCCTTTTACCGAGGGACACGGCTATTCGAATAGATAAACTTCTCTGCAGGGGTGCACCACATAACCCAACACTCTCGATCCCATTTGGCCGACACACTTTCCTGGGTCATGCCCGGCCTCAGGAGATCAACACGTCGCAGCCCTACCTAGGCACAACAGAGAGGTCAGCACGCCGGTCTAAATCATATGGCGCAGGGGTCTGGGCCCATCGCCCATTGCACACCTGCACGTTGCGAGGCTGGCCGGAAGCAGACCTAGCCTAGCAGGCGTTGCAGTCCAATCCGGCGCGCGCCGCTCCGTCGCTGACGTCACGAAGGCTTCGGCTGATACCACGACGTCGAGTGCCCATAACTATTCCCACGTAGTTGGTTAGTGCGTATAGACCAAATGCCCAGACTCAGATCAAATACCGAGATCTTGTTAAGCGTGTTAAGTATCCGCGAACGCCGACCAGGGCCAGGCCCACCTCTCTCCTAGGTGGTCTCAACCTGCCCTCTCACTCCGCCACAAAGTAACAGTCGGGGGCCGTCAGGAATCCAGGCCCACCTCTAGCGGGATGGAGACACCTGTCCTTTCAGCCCCCTCATCAGAATCACATGCGGGTACTCAACGAGCTGACCCGACTTTAGTCACCACATGTGTCATATATCATGTATATAAGTATATACCCGTGATCACCTCCCGAGTGATCACAGCCCGATAGTATAGCATGGCAGACGGACAAGAATATAGGGCCACCGATGGAATACTAGCATCCTATACTAAGCATGTAGGATTGCAGCAAAAGGTAACAACAATAGTAGCGAGGACAGGCTATGCATCAGGATAGGATTAACGGAAAGCAGTAGCATGCTACACTACTCTAATGCAAGCAGTATAGAGAAGAATAGGCGATATCTGGTGATCAAGGGGGGGCTTGCCTGGTTGCTCTGGCAAGAAGGAGGGGTCGTCAACAGCGTAGTCGGTCGGGGCACCAGCAGCGGCGTCGGTCTCGTAGTCTACCGGAGAGAAGAGGGGGAAGAAACAATGAATACAATGCAAACAGATGCATAACGATGCATGACATCACAAAGCGTGATGCTAGGTGTGCCCAAACGCGGTAGTAGGTGATACCGGCGAAGCGGGAAACATCCGGGAAAGTATCCCCGGTGTTTCGCGTTTTCGAACAAATGAATCAGAGGGGGAAAGTTGCGTGTTCGATATGCTAGGGTTGTGTGGCGGACGAACGGGCTACGTATCCGGATTCGTCCCGTCGTTCTGAGAAACTTTCATGTACAAAGTTTTTTCATCTGAGCTACGGTTTATTTTATATGATTTTCTAAGGTTTTAAATCATTTTTAGAATTTATTTAATTATTTATAATTCGACATTATCCAGAATAGGTCGTCATGACGTCAACATGATGTCAGCAGTCAACAGAGGTGTTGACTGGTCAACCTGACGTGTGGGTCCAATGGGACCCACCTGTCATACTCTGTTTAGGTTAATTAGGGTTTAGCTAAACTAATTACTGTTTAATTAAACTAACAAGTTAATCAGATTAATAAAATAGGATTATTTAAGTTAATTAAATAATTAACTAATATTTTATTTACTATTTATCTCTTTTTAATCTTTATATATTTATTTATTTTCTTAAATCATTCTGGGGCTGGGCCCCACATGTCTGTGGCCCAGAGGGGCCATAGCGGTTCAGGCGGTAGCGGGTACGGGCGCACCCGAGCGAGCGCTCGCCCACAGGGCGGGACGAGGCCAGCTAGGCCGGGCGGTCACCGGAGGGGGACGCCGGCGGGAGAGCAGCAGGGCGGCGCCGGAGTGGGGCCGGGGGCTAGAGGGGGAGTGGCCGTGGCCGAGCCAGACGGCCAGGACGAGGCACGGGCGCCAGGGCGCGGGGGAAGTCGACGCGGCCGCGGGTCGAGCTCGCGTCCATGGTGGATGGCGGGCGAGATGGCGCAGAAAGGAGGAGGTCATGGGTGCGGTGAGCGCGGTCGCGGGCGCGACCAGGGGCGGTGGTCAGAGGCATGGGCCGGTGCGGTGAGCACGTTCGGGGCCCGGTCGGCGAGTGTGCACGGCGACGGGGGGGAAGAGGAGGAGGGGGGAAGGCCCGGGGCCTCACCGGGGTTCGCAGGGTCAAGGGCAGCAGTGCTCGAGGTGGGGGGACGGGGACGACATGGGCGGCGTGGAGGCAGACCGGTGGGGAGGAGGAAGCAGGTCGTCGAGGGAGCTCCGGCGTCGTGGCCTCCGGCAAGGTCCTCGGCGGCGGCGACGGCGCAGTCGGTCCGGGCGGCGGGGTCGTTCCCTGCCCCGATCCAGATTGGATCGGGGGGAGGAGACGAGGGAGCGAGAGGGGGAGAGATCGGGGGGAGAGTGGGGAACGTGGGGAGGGTTAGGGTTTGCCTGCGGGTGGGATTATCCGGCCGGGGTGGGCCAGCTGGGCCGCGTGGGTGGCCAGCTGGGCCAGTTGGCCTAGTTGGCCGGGGGTGTCCTTTTCTTTCTATTTTTAGTTTGTTTTGTCTTTCTCTTTTAATTTAATTTAATTTTCTATTTTATTAAATTTTAGCTTTTATAGAATACAAAAGTTGTACCTAAAAGAGCATTAATAATTGTGCCACTACCACAGTTAGCTCCGCAACTAAAACAAAATAGTTTAATATTTTATCAATTTGAAAAGGGTAGTTAGTTAAATGTTTTGCTGTTGTTTTAAATATTTTATCACTTAAACCTTTTATAAAATTGTGGTTTCTCCACAATAATTACCTATGCATTATTTGGCAACACCCCAACATTTTAGTTTTAATATTTGAAAATATTTTATTGTTTGCTTGATTTTGAATTTGAATTCGAACCGGTTTCGAACTAACGCGAGATTAGCAACAGTAATCGAGGTGACGTGGCATCAGTAACGTGGGATTACTGTAGCCTAATTATCCGGGCGTCACAATTCTCCTCCACTACAAGAAATCTCGTCCCGAGATTTAAGAGGTAGTGAAAGGGGGGAAGGTTTAGTTACGAAATTCTAACGGATCTTCTCGGCCTTGGTTACTCTTCTCGAAGAGGTCGATCCATTAAGTTGATGCCTTCATTCCTCTTCTCCAGGTCATTATGATGAAGTTGCCGTCCTCCTTCAGGATCTCCACCGTACTTACGAAAGGTTAAGAGGGGAAAACTCTATAAGGACGGATTCTAACAGGATTGAGCATCAGACGGTTAACTCGGGGGAAGAAGCATAAGTATCTCTCAAATTGAAACTTAAGAAGATATCGAGAGCAAAGTAAAAAGGTACCATGAGAAGTTTCAAATTGATAGGTAATGGTTCGATGTCTGAAACCAAGTGCGAAAGGGGTCCAGAGCAACGAGATTAAGTATTGCGTCTGTTACGAAAATAGATCACTTGGAAGGTGGCCCGTGAATTACATACGAGGCCACGCGCGAGGAACAACCTTGGGAACAGGGGGTGTACAGGAGAGTCAGGTTTCGATCCTGTGGAACTGTGGGTTATGGGCCCACAATGTGGGTTAAAATTAGAAAGGGGGCTGACATGTTGCACGGTCATGATAGCAAGGCATGTCAGAGGGTAGCCTGCCAGCTATGTTGGCAACAACGTTGGTACCAAGGGCGAGGGACGAAGAGAACCATTTTCCTGCTCGTTGAACGAGGCGGACCAATAGGCAAGGTTCTCGTCCATCGGTGGCTACCGGAATGTCATCAACAATAGTAACAGGGTCTTATTGACAGAGTAGTACACCGAGGTGTTTACATAAGCAGTGAATTATTACTGCTTAGATCAGATAGATCACAAGAAAGATTAAATAAAATAATGGAAAGGAAAAGGGTGATCATCAGATTAAACGGAACAATGGAAAGGAAAATGTGTTTAAACACATATTTCAAGGGTATATCCTTCCCAAGGACAAGCAGAGTATCATATCCATGACAGGATAGAAAGTAGAATACCATTTAGGTAAGGGGAGAGAAATTTCATGACATTACCCATACAACGGTGTTTGGATAATTGAGCAAGAATCATTTAGCATTGGGCTTCAAATGTTCTTGTAAAAAAAATCGGAGTACCACAGACATGCTTCGAGGTAGCATTGGCATGGTCTTCAAGCAAAGGTCAGACTTTGGATACAAAGGATCCATCAGGAACAACTTGTAGAATAAGTTTTACAATTTCCTCATGGAAGAATGGATAACCTTGTTGAAAGGAAGAACTATAACAATAGGTCCTCCGGTCAAGTGTGCTAGGCATGACATCACCTTACCGGGTCATATAAAGACCAATGTTATAACTCTTGAAAATATGCTCCAACCATCATAGCTGACCGAGATTCAGATCTGATCGGTGTTAGGAAACCTCAGACTCAGGATGCCTGAGAAGAAAAGGTGCCAGACAAATTGACGGGATGACACTGTAAGATTCTCAGGAAATGAACTATGAAGTGATTTCCGTTAACAAGAGTTCATCATTAACCCAAGGAGAGGACAAGGAGGTGGATGATGGGCTAAGGACAATTCATCGAGATTTCCAAAAGATGGATTTCCACAATTATGTGAACAAGGAGATAACACTTGTCAATTCAAATGATATAATGTTGTATGCTCTAGGAAAACATACACCATCAATCATTAGTCAAAAGGTGTGCCCGGAATACGACCTTAGGCAGCAAGATCAATGTTAGAGTGATGATTCAATAACCAACAGTCTAAGAACGAACTGTCGATCGTTAACTTCAAAGCAATAGGGTTGCTAGAAGTACAGAACTCAAACAACATCGTTAGCATATTGGTATCCTAGTTAAAAACAACACGGGGACCAAGGAAGAATGGTGATGGTGAGAAGTATCATCATACCGAGAATTTCTAAGAGGTGGAGAAATGCTCACGACATTCTTGACATCAAAGATGGTAATACTCCACGGTAGAACATAACATAAGTTGGATAGCAAGGAACTCAAGGTACAACACAAAACAAGAACAAGTTTTTGTGTTGGGGGGGAATGCAATAATGTTGTCGATGATAACCCAAACCATCGAGGGCAAAGGATGGTATTTCTCATCAAAATTCGATAGATCTCTTGGAAGAGCTCAGAATGTTGATGATATTCACGACACATTTGTCGCGAGATTACCTAAAGATGTAATCGATCGGCGATGACATCAAGTCAAAGGAATGGTGATGCGAAAGGTTATTGGAACCAAGGGTACGACATAAACTCGAAAGTAAGCTCGCTGTTCAAGGCGAAATGATATGACGAGGAGGATCGACGTAAGGTTAGTTCATCATCGAAAATTGTGCTCCGGGAAGAAGAACCAGGTAGCACAGTTAAAATTTAGCATGGTAATGATATAGCCGATCAGGCTAGGGATGTCGTGATCGAGTACAAACACGTAAGCAAAGAAGATTACTAAGAGTTGTTTAATCGCGATGCAGACTCGATTCAGTTATCGATGTCCTTGAGTGTTTAATAACTCGAAGCCCGTGAAAATTTGGAATCAATGAGAATGTAGCACTTGAAGGAGAACTCATAAGAAGTTTTGCAGTTCTGTGATAATCTCGAGATACCAGGGGGGTAATACTCGACGACAAACCAAAGTAGAGGTTGGACTGGGGTATTGCTCTGCGGAAGACAAGTGCTTAAACTTGTACGAGAAATGGTATTTAAAGGAGAACATGGTCCGAACCATGATTGCAAAAGGCCAGATCCCAGGTATAAGATGAACTTATACCAAGGGAATAATTAATTTAAGAGAAGCTTTTAATGATAAGATCTACATCGTGTCCATGGGCATGAACACAAAGTTCAAGGTCGACTCCCACTTCTCTAATGCATAACCTTTCATTCACTTCTCATTTTCGAAGAAGTTGTAATGTTGAATTTTATCTAGCAAAATACCAGAAGAGTATGACTCGTGAAAACTTTCGAGGTCACACATATTAAGGAAGGCCTAGGTTCAACCCATCGGGGCATCGTGGAAACATATATCACAAACTTCAGGGGTAAATAACTCAAGCTCGATAGTCGAGCATGGGTGACAAAACGAGAGGATACAATTTACTGAAGGCATTGTGTATCAAGGAAAGAACTTCTCGAGGTTTTTGTATACGAAAGACACTGTCGGATGATATTCCAACAAAGGATCCGACGGTCCATAGCGGAGCTGATGTGAGTATCGGCACACAACCAGAGGAAGAAACAAGGTGGAGGCATTGGATTATAGAAGCAACTGACTAATTCAAAACTCACATGTAAAGGAATTATAGTTTCCAAATCAAAGGATCAGAAGCAAATGCTCTGATTAAGGATGGATAACTTGAGTAAGCTTAGGGGTACAAACGACGACAATTTGATTGGTCAAGATCCAGCTCATGTTAAAAATGACGTCTGAGCCGGAAGGATGAATTCTAGGATATGATTGAGGATTGCGAGCATTCGCAACATATTGAATCAATGGACTCAAAATGATATTTGACAAAGGATGCCAATAAGATTACCAGACTTATGGGATTAACCATAATGCAAGCAAGCAAGAATTTCAAGAGCAAGAGGATGCTCAGGAATTTTGGAAGATCGAATGGTATTTCGAAAACTTTTGTGAAACACATGAACAACTGGGAAAGAGCGGATACTCGATAAGCGCAAGGAATTATCCGTAAGGGTATTCATGAGGCAAGAACTGTATAGCAGTAAGCTCAAAGGATTCTTGGAACAACGGAGAGCGGTTCGGGGCATCTTGTATGAACAAGATCAACTTGGAATAAAATTAAGAACGACGGGTGTCAGTATTTATCCATAGGGATAGATCAGTGGTAGGGAACTGCAAAAGCAACGAGCACAAAGTCTCGAGAACATCGGAGAGTATCTTCGAAATCCTTCGGTGCACCAAGCAATCATCTGGAGTGAGGGGCTCTCCAGGAGGAAGTAGTTACGAGAACCTAGAGTCAGAGTTAGTAAAATCATTCCACCCGAATAGAAGAGAGGTCAAAGTCCCAGAGTATAGGTCGAGGAATAAAAGATCCTAATACCACCCAATGGCGACGTGGGCCCGTAAGCCACACAGCCATGTTAGTAAAAGTTTTTTTAATGACTAGACTCGACTTCGGCCAAGGAGTTGGAAAGGGGATTCCTACAGGCAGTCAGCTCTGATACCAACTTGTGACGCCCCCGATTCAATCGTACACTAATCATGCACGCAAACATGTACGATCAAGATCAGGGACTCACGGGAAGATATCACAACACAACTCTAAAACATAAATAAGTCATACAAGCATCATAATACAAGCCAGAGGCCTCGAGGGCTCGAATACAAGTGCTCAATCATAGACGAGTCAGCGGAAGCAACAATATCTGAGTACAGACATAAGTTAAACAAGTTTGCCTTAAGAAGGCTAGCACAAACTGGGATACAGATCGAAAGAGGTCCAGGCCTCCTGCCTGGGATCCTCCTAACTACTCCTGGTCGTCGTCAGCGGCCTGCACGTAGTAGTAGGCACCTCCAGTGTAGTAAGAGTCATCATCGACGGTGGCGTCTGGCTCCTGGGCTCCAGCATCTGGTTGCGACAACCAGGTAGAAGGGAAAGGGGGAAAAGAGGGAGAAAAGCAACCGTGAGTACTCATCCAAAGTACTCGCAAGCAAGGAGCTACACTACATATGCATGGGTATATGTGTAAAGGGCCATATCGGTGGACTGAACTGCAGAATGCCAGAATAAGAGGAGGATAGCTAATCCTGTCGAAGACTATGCTTCTGGCCACCTCCATCTTGCAGCATGTAGAAGAGAGTAGATGGTAAGTTCACCAAGTAGCATCGCATAGCATAATCCTACCCGGTGATCCCCTCCTCGTCGCCCTGTTAGAGAGCGATCACCGGGTTATATCTGGCACTTCGAAGGGTGTGTTTTATTAGGTATCCGGTTCTAGTTGTCATAAGGTCAAGGTACAACTCCGGGTCGTCCTTTTACCGAGGGACACGGCTATTCGAATAGATATACTTCCCTGCAGGGGTGCACCACATAACCCAACACGCTCGATCCCATTTGGCCGGACACACTTTCCTGGGTCATGCCCGGCCTCAGGAGATCAACACGTCGCAGCCCTACCTAGGCACAATAGAGAGGTCAGCACGCCGGTCTAAATCATATGGCGCAGGGGTCTGGGCCCATCGCCCATTGCACACCTGCACGTTGCGAGGGCGGCCGGAAGTAGACCTAGCCTAGCAGGCGTTCCAGTCCAATCCGGCACGCGCCGCTCCGTCGCTGACATCACGAAGGCTTCGGCTGATACCAGGACGTCAAGTGCCCATAACTGTTCCCGCGTAGTTGGTTAGTGCGTATAGACCAAATGGCCAGACTCGGATCAAATACCAAGATCTCGTTAAGCGTGTTAAGTATCCGCGAACGCCGACCAGGGCCAGGCCCACCTCTCTCCTAGGTGGTCTCAACCTGCCCTGTCGCTCCGCCACAAAGTAACAGTCGGGGGCCGTCAGGAACCCAGGCCCACCTCTACCGGGATGGAGCCACCTGTCCTTTCAGCCCCCTCATCAGAATCACTTGTGGATACTCAACGAGCTGACCCGACTTTAGTCACCACATGTGTCATATATCATGTATATAAGTATATACCCGTGATCACCTCCCGAGTGATCACGACCCGATAGTATAGCATGGCAGACGGACAAGAATGTAGGGCCACCGATGGAATACTAGCATCCTATACTAAGCATGTAGGATTGCAGGAAAAGGTAACAACAGTAGTAGCGAGGACAGGCTATGCATCAGGATAGGATTAACGGAAAGCAGTAACATGCCACACTACTCTAATGCAAGCAGTATAGAGAAGAATAGGCGATATCTGGTGATCAAGGGGGGGGGGCTTGCCTGGTTGCTCTGGCAAGAAGGAGGGGTCGTCAACAGTGTAGTCGGTCGGGGCACCAGCAGCGGCGTCGGTCTCGTAGTCTACCGGAGAGAAGAGGGGGAAGAAACAATGAATACAATGCAAACAGATGCATAACGAAGCATGACATGACAAAGCGTGATGCTAGGTGTGCCCAAACGCGGTAGTAGGTGATACCGGCGAAGGGGGAAACATCTGGGAAAGTATCCCCGGTGTTTCGCGTTTTCGGACAGATGAATCGAGGGGGGAAAGTTGCGTGTTCGATATGCTAGGGTTGTGTGGCGGACGAACGGGCTGCGTATCCGAATTCGTCTCATCGTTCAGAGCAACTTTCATGGACAAAGTTTTTTCATCTGAGCTACGGTTTATTTTATATGATTTTCTAAAGTTTTAAATCATTTTTAGAATTTATTTAATTATTTTTAATTCGACATTATCCAGAATATGTCGTCATGACATCAGCATGACGTCAGCAGTCAACAGAGGTGTTGACTGGTCAACCTGACGTGTGGGTCCAATGGGACCCACCTGTCATACTCTGTTTAGGTTAATTAGGGTTTAGCTAAACTAATTACTGTTTAATTAAACTAACAAGTTAATCAGATTAATTAAATAGGATTATTTAAGTTAATTAAATAATTAATTAATATTTTATTTACTATTTATCTTTTTAAATCTTTTATATATTTATTTATTTATTTATTTATTTTCTTAAATCGTTCTGGGGCTGGGCCCCACATGTCTGTGGCCCAGAGGGGCCATAGCGGTTCGGGCGGTAGCGGGTGCGGGCGCACCCGAGCGAGCGCTCGCCCGCAGGGCGGGACGAGGCCAACGAGGCCGGGCGGTCACCAGAGGGGGACGCCGGCGGGAGAGCAGCAGGGCGACGCCGGAGTGGGGCCGCGGGCCAGAGGGGGAGTGGTCGTGGCCGAGCCAGACGGCCGGGACGAGGCACGGGCGCCAGGGCGTGGGGGAGGTCGACGCGGCCGCGGGTCGAGCTCGCGTCCATGGTGGATGGCGGGTGAGATGGCGCAGAGAGGAGGAGGTCATGGGTACGGTGAGCGCGGTGAGCGCGGTCGCGGGCGCGACCAGGGGCGGTGGTCAGAGGCATGCGCCGGTGCGGTGAGCACGTTCGGGGCCCGGTTGGCGAGTGTGCACGGCGACGGAGGGGAAGAGGAGGAGGGGGAAGGCCCGGGGCCTCACCGGGGTTCGCAGGGTCAAGGGCAGCGGTGCTCGAGGTGGGGGGACGGGGACGACGTGGGCGGCGTGGAGGCAGACCGGTGGGGTGGAGGAAGCAGGTCGTCGAGGGAGCTCCGACGTCGTGGCCTCCGGCGAGGTCCTCGGCGGCGGCGACGGCGCAGTCGGTCTAGGCGGCGGGGTCGTTCCCTGCCCCGATCCAGATTGGATCGGGGGGAGGAGACGAGGGAGCGAGAGGGGGAGAGATCGGGGGGAGAGTGGGGAACGTGGGGAGGGTTAGGGTTTGCCTGCGGGTGGGATTATCCAGCCGGGGTGGGCCAGCTGGGCCGCGTGGGTGGCCAGCTGGGCCTGTTGGCCCAGTTGGCCGGGGGTGTCCTTTTCTTTCTATTTTTATTTTTTTTGTCTTTCTCTTTTTATTTAATTTATTTTTCTATTTTATTAAATTTTAGGTTTTATAGAATACAAAAGTTCTACCTAAAAGAGCATTAATAATTATGCCACTACCACAATTAGCTCCGCAACTAAAACAAAATAGTTTAATATTTTATCAATTTGAAAAGGGTAGTTAGTTAAATGTTTTGCTGTTGTTTTAAATATTTTAGTGCACTTAAACCTTTTATAAAATTGTGGTTTCTCCACAATAATTACCTATGCATTATTTGGCAACACCCCAGCATTTTAGTTTTAATATTTGAAAATATTTCATTGTTTGCTTGATTTTGAATTCGAACCGGTTTCGAACTAACGTGAGATTAGCAACAGTAATCAAGGTGACGTGGCATCATTAACGTGGGATTACTGTAGCCTAATTATCCGGGCGTCACAACTGGCCTGGCCATGAGCTTGGTGGCCTCCTGTGAAGGCGCCAACGAACTCATGGCACAGATCCGACCAAGAAGAAATGGAATCCACCGGCAAGTGCATCAACCAAGACATCACATTGGGCTTGAGCGCCAGCGGGAAATAGTTGGCAAGCACCTTGTCGTCGCGAGCCCCAGTAGCCTGCATCGCGATGGTGTAGATGCTGAGGAACTCGGACGGATGGGTTTTGACAGTGTACTTCTCGCCGACGTCAGGGCTTGAACGTGCGGTGGGACGGCCACAAGAACTACCGCAGCTCACGGGTAAAGGTCGGGCAGCCCACCTCGTAAGGTAGGCCACCGGAGCCCCCCGGTGCCGGGTGGTCCATAGTGGGTCCTGCCCGCTTGTCCGACTTGCGGCGCGTTTCACGTTGACGCTTGACGATGGTTCGAGCGTCTTCGTGAGCTCGTTCCCGAAGGACCGGGCGCTGGTCGCGGAGGGTCCGCGGGTCGGACGACGCTATGGAGATGTTATCACAAGCGTCGTCACGACGGGCCGACACCCGCGGCGGCTGGAGAGGAGGAGGAGAGTGCACCGTGGCTGCAGCTTCCTCGGTCCTCCCAGCGCCAGCATGTGGTGGCTCGGTGGGGCGCCGACCCGAGGGCCCCGCTGGTCGCGGATCGTCTTTGTTGGCGACGGCGACGAGGCTCCGGATGGTGGCCCTCCACTCGTCGAGCTTCTCAGCAGCAGAAGGGAAATCGAGGAGCAGTTGCGTGCGCGCCAAAGCTTCCGCTGGTGTGGGCGGCGGCGACAGCTGCGTGGATCGCGGCGAGCTTCGACTTCTAACTATGTTAGAAGGAGCTCCGTCACGACCCAGCGGCTGCGTGCCATTTTCACTAGCGCTTCGGCGAGCGTGCTGAACCCCTTCATCTTGCCGATGACGCATAGAGCTCTTCCCACGGCAGTGCCCAGGGTCACCAACGTGGTGACGCTGCTCGGCACGCACACCATAGGAAGAACGTGCGGTGGTCACCGGTGTAGGCATCCTGGAGGTCGCCGCGCCGCCCGGAGTCGGCACAACGACGCCCCTGGAGGGCCCCGCGCCACCTGCGGGGGCCCCAGCTCCGTCTTTGGATCCGACGACGTGTAGCCGGTCGTCTGGCGCGCGAACAATGCCGCTCGCGAGGCTCCGACTGCTTGGGCGATGCTGGTGCTCGCGGGGCGCGGCCCGGGTCCTGTCCGCACCGGCACGGGCCGTTCGGCTCCCAACGAGCCGACCGCCGTGGCCGTCTTCTTCTTAGGGGCCATGGTGACGAAGAACTGCTAGGCTAACTACCAGACCAGATTCTCACAATTGCGCCCCCTACCTGGCGCGCCAAAGATGTCGGTGTGGAACAACACCTATGGGATCACAAGAATACCTACTATGGTTGCCGGGGCGCAGGGTTGCAAGGAGCGCAGGGCTAGTAGACAGCACAGGGATCGTTTACCCAGGTTCGGGCCGCGAGGATGCGTAAAACCCTAGTCTTGCTTTGGTGGGTGTATTTCTGAGAGTTCTTGAGCTCTCGAACTAGCTGTGGTCAGTGCGTGGTTCGAAAGAGCCGAATACTCCAGTATGCCATGGGCCTCCTTTTATAGTTGAAAGGGGCTGCCACAGTGACACACAGGAGGTGGAAAGGCGTACAGTGCCCTGAGCTTATCGCTCGTATTACAGGACAAGACACATTTAATGCATAGCTTAGGTGTCCCCTTGCTTTATTGGGGACGGGGGCGAGGCCCGTCCCGTCCATCGCTGCTCCTCCTCGCCTTGACACGCGCCCTGGCCAGTGAGGTGCGTGGTGCCATGTAGGCAGTCAGGCAGCTGAGGTGGCGCGGTGGCGGAGCCTTCACGAAGATCTGCATGCCGCCACGCAGGCGCTCGATGAGTTGGCCTGGGAGCTGCATGTGGCCACGGAGGTGCCTGCCCAGCTGGTTGGGCTGGCAGCTGCATGTGAACGGTGGTGGAAGCTTGTTTGGCACGGGTTTGGCGGTGGCCCCGCTGGCGTCCTTGGCGAGGGCCTTGCCGGGTGGCCCGGCAAGGGTCTTGCCGTGGCGTGCTGTCGTCCCCGGCAAGGACCTTGCCGGGGGTCTGGTAGCCTTCCTCGGCAGGGATCTTGCCGAGAATCATCGTCTTCTGATCCTCATCTGATCCTGAATATGTCTTCACAAAGATCTGCATGCCACCACAGAGGTGCCTTCCCGAGCCCTGGCCCCATGTTGATGACGGCGTTGGGGGCCGTGGGCTCAAGGGTGGCTCGCTCTGTTGGTGTGGGGCGAGCTGTCCTGGCAAGGGTCTTGTCGGGGCCGCTGAGGCCGCCCGGCAAGGGTCTTGCCGGGGGAACCTGCTTCGCCCCTCTGCTCTTTGTGGTCTTGGCCTTGGCGTTGCTTTGATTGTCTTGGGCTTCGGTCTTACCTTGGCTCACCTCCCCTGTTCTGCTTGGTGTGGTCGTGGGCGCGGCTCTGACTGCCCGTGCACAGGTAAAGGGGTACAAAAGTGTGCCCCTCTTTTTGTACACCGACAATTACCCTTTACCTTTTATTGATCAAATGCTAGAAAGATTATCGAAACACACACATTTTTGCTTTCTAGATGGTTAGTCTGGTTTCTCTCAAATACCTGTCTCAAAGGAGGATCAAGAAAAGACCACTTTTACTTGTCCTTATGGTACCTTTGCTTATAGACGTATGCCTTTTGGTTTATGCAATGCACATGCTACCTTTCAAAGATGCATGATGGTTATATTCTCTGATTTTTGTGAAAAGATTGTTGAGGTTTTCATGGATGATTTCTCCGTATATGGAACTTCTTTTGATGATTGCTTGAGCAACCTTGATCGAGTTTTGCAGAGATGTGAAGAAACTAATCTTGTCTTGAATTGGGAGAAGTGTCACTTTATAGTTAGTGAAGGTATTGTCTTGGGGCATAAAATTTCTGAAAGAGGTATTGAAGTTGATAAAGCTAAAGTTGATGCTATTGAAAATATGTCGTGTCCCAAGGACATTAAAGGTATAAGAAGTTTCCTTGGTCATGCCGGTTTTTATAGGAGGTTCATGAAGGACTTCTCAAAAATTTCTAGGTCTCTGACTAACCTCTTACAAAAAGATGTTCCTTTTATCTTTGATGATGATTGTGTAGAAGCATTTGAAATACTTAAGAAAGCCTTGATTTTTGCACCTGTTGTTCAGCCACCTGATTGGAATTTACCCTTTGAAATTATGTGTGATTCTAGTGATTATGTTGTAGGTGTTGTTCTAGGACAACGAGTTGGTAAGAAATTAAATGTCATCCAATATGCTAGTAAAACTCTAGACAGTGCCCAGAGAAATTATGCTACTACTAAAAAAGAATTTTTAGCGGTTGTATTTGCTTGTGATAAGTTCAGACCTTATATTGTTGATTCCAAAGTAACCGTTCACACTGATCATGCTGCTATTAAATATCTTATGGAAAAGAAAAATGCTAAACCTAGACTTATTAGATGGGTTCTCTTGCTACAAGAATTTGATTTGCATCTTATTGATAGAAAGGGAGCTGAGAACCCCGTTGCAGACAACTTGTCTAGGTTAGAGAATGTTCTTGATGACCCACTACCTATTGATGATAGCTTTCCTGATGAACAATTAGCTGTCATAAATGCTTCTCGTACTGCTCCATGGTATGCTGATTATGCTAATTACATTGTTGCTAAATTTATACCACCTAGCTTCACATACCAGCAAAAGAAAAAGTTTTTCTATGATTTGAGACATTACTTTTGGGATGACCCACACCTTTATAAAGAAGGAGTAGATGGTGTTATTAGACGTTGTGTACCTGAGCATGAACAGGAACAGATCCTACGCAAGTGTCACTCCGAGGCTTATGGAGGACACCGCGCTGGAGATAGAACTGCACATAAGGTATTGCAATCCGGTTTTTATTGGCCTACTCTCTTCAAGGATGCCCGTAAGTTTGTCTTGTCTTGTGATGAATGTCAAAGAATTGGTAATATTAGCAGACGTCAAGAAATGCCTATGAACTATTCACTTGTTATTGAACCATTTGATGTTTGGGGCTTTGATAATATGGGACCGTTTCCTTCCTCTAATGGCTATACACATATTTTAGTTGCTGTTGATTATGTTACTAAGTGGGTAGAAGCTATTCTAACTAGCAGTGCTGATCATAACACCTCTATTAAGATGCTTAAAGAAGTTATTTTTCCGAGGTTTGGAGTCCCTAGATATTTAATGACCGATGGCGGTTCACATTTTATTCATGCTGCTTTTCGTAAGATGCTTGCTAAATATGATGTTAATCATAGAATTGCATCTCCATACCACCCGCAGTCTAGTGGTCAAGTAGAATTGAGTAATAGAGAGATCAAATTAATTTTGCAAAAGACTATTAACAGATCTAGAAATAATTGGTCCAAGAAACTTGATGATGCATTATGGGCCTATAGAACTGCATATAGAAATCCTATGGGTATATCTCCGTATAAAATGGTTTATGGAAAAGCATGTCACTTACCTCTCGAACTAGAACATAAGGCTTGTTGGGCCATCAAAGAGCTCAACTATGATTTCAAACTTGGCGGTGAGAAGAGGCTATTTGACATTAGCTCACTTGATGAATGGAGAACTCAAGCCTATGAAAATGCCAAACTGTTTAAAGAAAAAGTTAAAAGATGGCATGACAAAAGGATACAAAAGCATGAGTTTAATGTAGGTGATTATGTGTTGCTATTCAACTCTCGTTTAAGATTTTTTGCAGGAAAACTTCTCTCTAAATGGGAAGGGCCTTACGTTATCGAGGAGGTCTATCGTTCCGGTGCCATAAAAATCAACAGCTTTGAAGGCACAAATCTGAAGGTGGTGAACGGTCAAAGAATCAAACATTATATCTCAGGTAATCCTATAAATGTTGAAACTAATGTTATTGACACCGTGACCCCAGAAGAGTACATAAGGGACACTTTCCAGAACGTTTCAGACTCCCCTGGGCGCGCCCCCTGCCTCGTGGGCACCTTGTGTGCTCTCCGGACTCCGTTTTCTTGCACATTACTTCTTTTGGTCGGTAAAAATTCATTATATAATCTCCCGAAGGTTTTGACCCTCGTATCACGCAAATATCTCATGTTTTTGTTTCGAGCTGTTTTTCTGACAGATCTAGATCACCATGACGTCCCCAAGGGCCCCCAAGGACAAGTTCTTCGAGAAGGTCATCAACCCCTACCTCGCGGAAGTGCTGCAACATCCTCAAACCATTGAGATGCGTGAGGGGTTGCTGCACATCCGCGATGTTGAGGGACCAGGGAGGACTGGAAGCGTGGAGACAAGGCTCGGGGCAATGGAGCAACAAGTTTTCAAGTGCCAGGAGATGGTGGAACATGGACTCGACGCCAATCATATAATGATCACGGAGTTCACCAACAACCACAAGCTGGATGCCAAGAACGTTGGGGAGGCCATCTTCAAGCTTCACGAGAAAATTGAGCGCCTCCAAGCCCAGATCTATGACCTGCAAAACCAAAACTGTGAGTATGAATACAGATTCAAGAGGATGAGTTTGGCTGCAGATTTGAGGATCCCGGAGACTCAATCATCCTTTTACGATGGTGAGCCTATGCCTTGGAGGATGGACGACAAGCCTACATCATCAACAACTCCACCATCACCAACCCCGAGGAAAGAGACATAATCGCATGGGTATGGGCACTCCCCTTGGCAACTGCCAAGCTTGGGGGAGGTGCCCCGGTATCGTATCACCATTACACTCCTATCTTTACCGTTTTTCTTAGTTTGATCCTTTTGGTAATATCTTGATGTAGTAGAATAAAGTTTTAGTATGATCTAGTTTTGAGTTTTGCTTTATGATCCTTCTATGTAATCGAGTCCATGAGCTATATATAATAAAGATTAGTTTTGAGTCAAGGGCTTGATTATCTTGCTATGATCTTGAGGGAATAAAAATAAAGAAAAAGAAAGAATAAAAAGAAATAAAGAGATCATATTGACCTTATGTAGAGTAATGACTTCACATATAAAGAGTATGATGAATAAAAGTTGTTGAGAGTTGACAAACATAGTTTTGGTCATTGTTGCAATTAATAGAAAGTAATAAAGAAAGAGAGGCTCTCACATATAAATATACTATCTTGGACATATTTTATGATTGTGAGCACTCATTAAAATATGACATGCTAAAGAGTTGATGTTGGAAAAGGAAGATAACGTAATGGGTTATGTTTTCTTATATCCGAAATAAAGTATATTGTCATGGATCATCCAACATGTTGAGCTTGCCTTTCCCCCTCATGCTAGGCAAATTCTTTGCACCAAGTAGAGATACTACTTGTGCTTCTGAATATCCTTAAACCCAGTTTTGCCATGAGAGTCCACCATATCTACCTATGGATTGAGTAAGATCCTTCAAGTAAGTTGTCATTGTTGCATGCAATAAAAATTGCTCTCTAAATATGTATGATTTATTAGTGTGGAGAAAATAAGCTTTATTCGATCTTGTGATGTGGAAGAAATAAAAGCGACGGACTGCATAATAAAGGTCCATATCACAAGTGGCAATATAAAGTGACGTTCTTTCGCATTAAGATTTTGTGCATCCAACCATAAAAGCACATGACAACCTCTGCTTCCCTCTGCGAAGGGCCTATCTTTTTCTTGTCTTATACCCTATACAAGAGTCATGGTAAACTTCACCTTTCCTTTTTACATTTTATCCTTTGGCAAGCACATTGTGTTGGAAAGATCCTGATATATATATATATATCAGATTGAATGTGAGTTATCATGAACTATTATTGTTGATATTACCCTTGAGGTAAAAGGTTGGGAGGCAACACTATAAGCCCCTATCTTTCTCTGTGTCCGATTAAAACTGCATACCCATAAGTATTGCGTGAGTGTTAGCAATTGTGAAAGACTAAATGATAGTTGAGTATGTGGACTTGCTGAAAAGCTCTTATAATGACTCTTTCCGATGTTATGATAAATTGCAATTGCTTCAATGACCGAGATTATAGTTTGTTGGTTCTCAATAAAGTTTCTGATTCATACTTAACATTGTGAATAGATTGTTACTTTAGCACAAGAAATCATATGACAATATTTATATATGTTGCTGTTATAAGAATGATCATGATGCCCTCATGTCCATATTTTATTTTATCGACACCTCTATCTCTAAACATGTGGACATATTTTTCGTTATCAGCTTCCGCTTGAGGACAAGCGAGGTCTAAGCTTGGGGGAGTTGATACGTCCATTTTGCATCATGCTTTTATATCGATATTTATTACATTATGGGTTGTTATTACACATTATGTCACAATACTTATGCCTTTTCTCTCTTATTTTACAAGGTTTACATGAAGAGGGAGAATGCCGGCAGCTGGAATTCTGGGCTGGAAAAGGAGCAAATATTAGAGACCTATTCTGCACAACACCAAAAGTCCTGAAACTTCACGGGAGCATGTTTTGGAATATATAAAAAATACTGGAGAAAGAATCAACCAGAGGGGGCCCACACCTTGGCCACGAGGGTGGGGGCGCGCCCTACCCCCTGGGTGTGCCCCCTGTCTCGTGGGCCCCCTGGCAGGCCTCCGGTGCCCATCTTCTGCTATATGAAGTCTTTCATTCGAGAAAAAATAGGAAGGAAGTTTTCGGGACGAAGCGCCGCCGTCTCGAGGCGGAACCAATCTAGGGCTCCGGCGGAGCTGTTCTGCCGGGGAAATATCCCTCCCGGAGGGGGAAATCATCACCATCGTCATCACCATTGATCCTCTCATCGGGAGAGGGTCAATCTCCATCAACATCTTCACCAGCACCATCTCCTCTCAAACCCTAGTTCATCTCTTGTATCCAATCTTTGTCCCAAAACCTCAGATTGGTACCTGTGGGTTGCTAGTAGTGTTGATTACTCCTTGTAGTTGATGCTAGTTGGTTTATTTGGTGGAAGATCATATGTTCAGATCCTTTATGCATATTAATACCCCTCTGATTATGAACATGAATATGATTTTTGAGTAGTTACGTTTGTTCCTGAGGACATGGGAGAAGTCTTGCTATAAGTAGTCATGTGAATTAGGTATTCGTTCGATATTTTGATGAGATGTATGTTGTCTTTCCTCTAGTGGTGTTATGTGAATGTCGACTACATGACACTTCACCATTATTTGGGCCTAGGGGAAGGCATTGGGAAGTAATAAGTAGATGATGGGTTGCTAGAGTGACAGAAGCTTAAACCCTAGTTTATGCGTTGCTTCGTAAGGGGCTGATTTGGGTCCACATGTTTCATGCTATGGTTAGGTTTACCTTAATACTTCTTTTGTAGTTGCGGATGCTTGCAATAGGGATTAATCATAAGTGGGATGCTTGTCCAAGGAAGGGCAGTACCCAAGCACCGGTCCGCCCACATATCAAATTATCAAAGTAACGAACGCGAACCATATGAACGTGATGAAAACTAGCTTGACAATAATTCCCATGTGTCCTCGGGAGCGTTTTCCTTTATATAAGAGTTTGTCCAGGCTTGTCCTTTGCTACAAAAAGGATTGGGCCACCTTGCTGCACCTTGTTTACTCTTGTTACTTGTTACCCGTTACAAATTACCTTATCACAAAACTATCTGTTACCGATAATTTCAGTGCTTGCAGAGAATACCTTACTGAAAACCGCTTGTCATTTCCTTCTGCTCCTCCTTGGGTTCAACACTCTTACTTATCAAAAGGACTACGATAGATCCCCTATACTTGTGGGTCATCATGTGGCACCTCTACAAATCCCTACTTCCCTCCGCGAAGGGCCTTCTTTCACTTTATGCAATTTTTATTTTTAATTTGAGTCTCTATCTTCTCTTATAAAGCACCAACTAGGAGGCACTATGATCGTACTTGAGCATTGGGTGTAGCTAATATGCGAGTGTGTTTCATGAATGGATCAATGATTGAGCATGATGTGCTAGGGATAACTTATTTTAGCGTTGATATTTTGAAAGACATGGTTGCTTGTTGGTATGCTTGAGTATTTAAGTCCTCATGTCAAAACTAGACTATTGCTTTGAATCATATAAAAGTCCAAATGTCCATGCTATAAAGAAAAGAATATGAGATGACATGATAGGCAGCATTCCACATCAAAAAATTTGTTTTTATCATTTACCTACTCGAGGACGAGCAGGAATTAATCTTGGGGATGTTGATACGTCTCCAACGTATCTATAATTTTTTATTGTTCCACGATGTTATATTATCATTCTTGGATGTTTTATAATCATTTTATAGTCATTTTATATCATTGTTTGGGACTAACCTATTGACATAGTGCCAAGTGCCAGTTCCTGTTTTTTTGCATGTTTTTACATTGCAGGAAATCAATATCAAACGGAGTCCAAACACCGCGAAACTTTTTGTGGATTTTTTATGGACCAGAAGATCACCAACGGGCCAGAGCAGCACCTGGGGGTGCCCCGAGGGGGGCACAACCCACCAGGGTGCCCCTGGGGGCCCAGGCGCGCCCAGGTGGGTTGTGCCCACCTCGGTGGCCTCCCGCACCCCCTCTTTACCCTATAAATTCCCAAATATTCCAAAAACCCTCAGCCTTAACCTAGATCAGAAGTTCCGTCGCCGTAGGCCTCTGTAGCCACAAAAAACCAATCTAGACTCCGTTCCGGCACCCTACCGGAGGGGGGAATCATCACCGGTGGCCATCTTCATCATCCTGGCAGCCACCATGATGAGGAGGGAGTAGTCCACCCTCGGCGCAGAGGGTTTGTACCAGTAGCTATGTGTTTAATCTCTCTCTCTTTCGTGTTCTTGAGATGTCACGATCTTGATGTATCGCGGGCTTTGTTAATATAGTCGGATCATATGGTGTTTTCCCCTCTCTATCTTGTTGTGATGAATTGAGTTTTTCCCTTTGAGATTTCGTTGTTATCGGATTGAATACTTTTATGGGTTTGAGAGCACTTGATATATGTCCTGCATATGAATACTCGTAGTGACAATGGGGTATCGTATTGATTCACTTGATATATGTTTTGGCACTCAACTCGCGGATTCCCGAGGTGACATTGGGGTAATCTACGCAGAGGGGTTGATGCACGTTCTTGTCTTTGTTTCTCCTGTAGAAATCTTGGGGCACTCTTTGAAGTTCTTTGTGTTGGATTAAATATTACGAATCTGAATTTGCTTTGGTGTTATTTTAGTATGGACTCTTGGTTAGATTGATCGGAAAGAATAGCTTGGTGTTATTTTAGTATGAACTCTAGGATAGATTGATCGGAAAGAATAGCTTTGAGGTGGTTTCGTACCCTACAAACACTTCCTTCTTATGTTCTCCGCTAGATAGGAACTTTGGAGTGATTTCTTCGTCGCACTTTGAGGGACGGTTATATGATCCAATTATATTAGCACTGTGAAAGATTGCACTAGCGAAAGTACTGACCCTAGGCCTCATTTTCAAGCATTGCAATACTGTTTGTGCTCCATTTTATCAATTGCTACCTTGCTGTTTTTTATTGTTCCTATTACAAAAATCAATATCTACAAGCATTACTACGCTTTTATCACCATCTCTTCGCTGAATTAGTGCACCTATACAAATTACCATTGTATTTGGTGTGTTGGGGACACAAGAGACTTTTTATTATTTGGTTGCAGGGTCGTTTGAGAGAGACCACCTTCATCCTACGCCTCCCACGGATTGATAAACCTTGGGTCATCCACTTGAGGGAAAATTGCTACTGTCCTACAAACTCTGCGCTTGGACGCCCAATACGTGTCTACAAGAATAAAGTTGCATAGTAGACATTAGTCACCCCCGCTAGGACCAGAGGGACGCGGTTCGGCAGGGACACCGGCAGGGAAGACGAAGCCGGAGTCCACGAGCCTGCCGCAGTCCAGCTGGAGGAAGCGGTGGCGTCCAGGCCAAGCACCCCTGGCAAATCGCTCTGTCGGGGTCCAGCTGCGGATGATGGTGCTGCCGGCGCCCAGCTGACGGTGACGGTGCATCTGGTGCTCAGCCGGAATTCAAGTCATTGTCTTCGCGCTTGACGACCGGGGGCTCGTCGTTGCCATCTTCGCTGTCAGTGTCCTCCTCGTCGCTGTCGCTCAAGAAGCAGCTTTCGTCGTCGCTCGAGCTTTCCATGCAGCACCCTAAACGAGCTCCTGAGCGCCCGAAGACCTTGATGGAGAGCATATCAGACTCCACCAAGTTGAAGCGGAGGACGTGCCACTCCGCAAGGTAGTGGGCACGAGCGAACGTCTTCCAACCACGACGGAGGAGCATGACGCGAGGCGCGGGGAACTCAACATCCACCCACACGGCGCCATTACAGCAGCCGCTCATGAGTGTAGCCGCAGCCCGAGCAATTGGTCGACCTCCATCACCCTGGCAAAGGGACGAGGGAGCCTCAGGTGGTTGCACGGAGGATCGCGCAGCTCGACGATGAACTCCAGCGCTGTGTCCCCCACATGGCCTTCCATCGGTGTTGGAACAGTTGGAGGAGGAACGTCGAGCGCACCGCTCCGTCCACCTCGGCCACGGGTGCTACGTCGACTTCGACCGCGGCCCGCAACTCCACCTTGTGCGCTGGATCCAACCTCTGCAACCGCAGTGGAGGCGAGAACAGGGTATCGAGAAGAAGCTCTCGTCGTTACTGTTGGAGCACGAGCTCGGCCCCTTCCCCTCGCCATGGTGGAAGCAGAAGAAAAGAAGGAGAAGGAAGAGATAGTGGATGAGCATCACCACCCTCTCACCCCTCTTTTTATAGAGGGATAGAGAAGGGGGCTGGCTCTCCACTACTCCTAAGCAACCGCCCCGCTCCCCCAATCCAGCCCTCTGCGTCCCTGATGGCGTCCTAATTCATCGGCCGCCCCACTACGCCAATCCGAGGCATTGTGTATTCTGCCAAAGGCATACATTCCCACGCCCTGCGCGTCCACCACCAACCCCACGGAATGCATGCAGCGCGTGTGGCGGAAACGGCAGGCGTAGTGGGTGAGCTAAAGGTAAAATGGCAGTTACCCCAATTCACGCACGGGCGTCCTAATGGGTCCTCGTGGGCGTGAATGCCCTTGGTTCGCGGCATGAACGGCGCACACCGTCTGGGTGCTGAAGATATCGTGAGAAGCCTGGGGCATAGCCCAGACATAGGTTAATGAAGAGGCAAAGAAGATCTCAAAAACACAGCACCAGCCCCGGCAAGGTCAATATGTACGCCTGTGCATTAGTTGGGCCTACTCCAAAGATGACCGGCGGCTTGTGTGGACCAGGCCTAGGGGCTCCTGTCAGTGCAAGAAACATATCTGTTTGCCGACCTGACTTATGCACTGGCGTACGGCCGATCATACATCAAGTACCAATGCATGATACAAGATAAGCCGGAGAAATCGCTCTTCGTGAGATCAAGGAGCGCGTTAAGAAGAACAAATCAACCAGTGAATCCCCGAGGAAGGTCTCCCTTGTCGGGCAGACGAGCCTCCTCGTCCACCTAAACTACCTTTATAAAGGGCTGACGCCAAATGGATAACAGTACATAGTGGGGGAAGCGCAGAACAACCAATCATCATCTTCTTCATCTCCATCAACCCTAGCCGCCACCATTTCAATCTCCATAGCCACCACCTTCATTTCCACCATAGTTTTTAGCGATCTAGTCATACTTGTAATCGTGTATCACACATGGCATCCATTGTAGGATGAGTTATCAATCAATCTATCCTCATGATGTGTTCTTCATGTGATCTAATCTCCATGTGAGTAGTCTGGTAAGGTATGGGTTGATGCAAGGGCCTTGCAACCCGATGTATTTGTTGGAGGTATCAATGGAAGGACTTTGAGTTAACGTCTCGTATGTGTAAAATAAAATTGTTTTAGAAGTTGTCTCTTATCTCGTTTGCGTTCTTCATCCCTGCAGGTACCCAGGATCATGGGGAACGAACCACGGAGTGGCTAAGGGCATGGAGACCATAAAGTGTTATTCTGAACACCAGTGACAGAAAGGTTTAGTACGGTAACACGGATACTATCCCTAGGAATTCAAGAAGTGCAGTCATTAAACGCCCAATGATTTTATCGAATTATTGCAATCTTAATTATTGAAGCAACCCCGTGCGACGGATAGGGCTTTTGGTTGAAGAACTGACTCTTGACGCATGACTTGCGCCGGTCAAGACATAATTTTGGACACATCCCCCAGTTCGATACGTAACAAGCACATCTTGATGGCTGACTTCCAGAGCACAAATTAATATCATATTTTGTCCCATCACAAATATATGGTTGTAAGCATAAGACCTCATATTTTGTCCCATCATAAAGCGAGAATTAATCCTTTAGCAAAATCTTGTTTGAGACGCTAGCTTAAAGGGCACTGTCCTCCCATAACTCAGGGCCACCTTTGGGAAAAGGCGAGAATCCTTTCTGCTCCATTTACGGATCACCAAAAGAAGTAATCGGGTAGATTGATCAAGCAGGCGGGATTGCTTGACGACATGGAGATGTTCTCAGATGGGCTAAGAGAAATTGGAAGGAGAGATGATCGGGAGGGTGAGTGAGAACCATGTCACACGCATCTTCTTTATATAGCGGAGGAAATAATGTTGTCTCCCGTGAGAGTCGTCTTTGGTAGCCGAATGGCAACCACACCGTCTGTTTAGGGCTTCTCATTGGGAACCCACACATGTGATGGAAATCGAGGACACGTGATGCATCTCTATTTCACGTTTTTGGTAATCAATGCGAGAAAACGGTTGAATGGCTATGATCTGACCGGAGATGTTATAGTAAAAACTATGGAGGAAAACCTTGAACTATTTGTTGCTTTTCTTCTTGGCTGCCATTGGTCTTTGCACCAATGTTGCAGTTGGTATCTTCAAAAAGTTGACTATACTTCCATTTTATGTTTCAAATGATCCACTTAACTTTCGAATTGTAGTTGGTCAGTTGGTCTCTTGAAAGAGTTCACTTCACTTCTACGGTATGTTTCACATCGTTCGCTTTACTTCCGAGCTCCAGTTGGTCTCTGCGCCACAGGAAATGTGCGTGAGCCGGGCAGGGTGCACGACGGTGAGTACCGGGCAGGCAAAGCCCAGACGGGTAATGGCGCTCCGCCACAGCCGAGTGTGCAATGCGCAAGACAGACGTACGCGAGGTTGTGTCTACATGACGCCCATGAAAACAGCCGACATATTAGACCGATCAACCAACCGTCCATTCTTAGGCAGCTCGAGTCGGCCGGATGAAACAACCCGGCACAAAGCTAGCGATTTTGTGTGCCCAGCCAAAGCGAACTAACCCGTCAAGCCCTAGTGCATGTATGCCCGATTTTTTCCATCGCACCGTTGACCGGATGGAACAACTCTAGATTGCTGGCTCACTCGGACCGGCTGACGCATGCGAAGTGCGTTGCGCCAATTGGCGCAGAGACCAAACTATAGCCCGAAAGTTAAGCAAACTATGTGACCCATCTAATAGTCCACCATAAAGAGTTCCAAAACAGTTTTTTGAAGCTTCTGAAATCTTCTAGCCAGTTTTTTTCTCTTTTTTCTACCTTTTTCTTTTTCCTATCTTTTTTCAATTTTTCATGATTTCTATTCCAGTTCATGAACTTTTTAAAAAATCATGAACAATTTTTAAAGTCATATTTTTTCAATTTCATGAACATTTTTCAAATCCACATTTTTTTTTCTAAATACGCTATTTTGTATCGAATTCGTGAAACTTTTTTTCAAATCCGAGAATTTTATCGATTTTGTGAACTTTTTAACATTCATGAACTTTTATGAAATTTTGAAATTTTTTAGATTCATGAATAGTTTTAGAATTTAAGGTATTTTAAATTTTGTGAACTTTCTTCAAAATCTACTCCCTCCGTCCCAAAATAAGTGACTCGACTTTGTACTGGCTTTAGTACAAGGTCGAGTAACTTATTTTGGAACGGAGGAAGTACCAAGAAAACTAAGAGCTGTTTTTTTTTAGCAACAGGCAGACGCTAGCGGGAAAGAAAAACGAAGCCAGGGTAGCGAAACGGCTAGCTGCCGATGTGGGCCGCGGCCCACGAAGCTAGCAACCGCGAACAAGCGCTAAACGGGGAGGACTCGATCCCTCTCGCCGAACCCGTAGCCCATATACCGAAATTTTAAGCGGGAACAGAACGGACCGGCGACGGCAGGGAAAGCGGGGGTTGCCGCGGGATCGGCAGCGGCGATCGCCGGAAAATTAACAGAAGCTATCCAATTTCTCCGCGTCTCTCATCCCACCCCACCCCCGCGCGTAAGTTTTCTGGGCAGAAACATTTCGAACCATCGTCCTGCTCGACACGGCTCGTACCTCGGCCGGGTGAGCGCCCCTCCACAGTTAGGAAGCTTACGACTGAGATCGGTGGTGTGGTATACGGCGGAGTTAGAATCTTTCTTCGTGGGCGGCATGGGATACGTCGGAGATAGAATCTTTCTTCGTGTGCGGCGCGGGTGGGGGTGGGGGTGGGGGCGGCAGAGACGAGCTTGGCAGGCGGTTAGTTTTTTCCCAATCACATGCGTTGAGCTTGGTTGTTGATGAAGTTTTGGATAATCTCAAAGTTAATTGGGTGTAATGGGTCGTTTGGATGAACTGTTGCTCTCTTTTTTTTTTTGCTGAGCAAACTAGTCAAAATGATTCAGATCGCCACAGATATTAGTATTATGTGCAGTTTTTCATGCTATTCTCTGGATAGCTCTTAGATTCGACAGTAGAATGCAAAATTCGGGGACCAAGGCAGGTTTTAAATTTTATTAAACCCAATGACAAGATCTGTTATTGTTTTTTTATGGAAATTACATGATAGGGTTCTTTTTGCTAAGGTAACAGTGTCCAAACCAGGTTACTTAGATTTACTATTGACTTAAAATCTTCTCACCGAACTGTTAGTGCATCTTGTCATTGTTGAGTGATAAGTAACAAATTTGAGATGAATAACAATGATTACAATCATTTTCTTACCAGCACCTGTGAACAATCATCTTACTGTTCTTTGGATATTTGATTATTTCAGGCTTTAATCTGAAAAGATGGCGTCAAACTCAATCATTAGAAGATTAAGGCATCTCTCTTATTTTAGTCCTGTCATGCCTGTTCCGTCATTTTGTCGCTTCAGGCATGGTACATTTGGTTCAGATGTTAGCGGGAGCAATAACCAGCGACCTTTTCATCCAAAGAAAAGGTACTTAGACTTTGTAATGGAAGAACCAATTAGCTTTCTCCATTTTTTGAGAAAACCCTGCAATGGCTTCCTACTTGTAACTAAGAAAAGGTAGGAGAAAACCCTGCAATGGCATTTGACGTCTACTAAGCTTCCATGTCCATCATAAGTACTGTTACTTTCTCTTAATGAGAAGCCAACAGCAATGCTTACTTGCAATGGAGATACGCCTGCAATGGATTCTTCGGTGTTGTACTTTTGGTACATGGAAGCTTAGCTTAGTAGATGTCAGAAGTTATGTTGATCTATTCACTTAATGACAAGCACCCAAGTATATTTACTTGACAAAAGTAACTTTTTAGCTTATTAGATTTACTCGTGAGTCTGCCCTGAATTTATCCACTTTATTTTGAAATTATTTAATAAAATTGTGGTGCAAAGTAACCCCTCCTTCTCATGGTAATTCTACTTTTCTATGCAACAGTAGGACTGTTCGTCAGATGAGTCAAGCTGAAAATGAACCTCGTTTTGAAAAAGAGCTCCAGCAAGCCTGCCCTGAACGCGCCCACTTAGACATGCTGGCGAAACATGATATGGAAGACAAGATTATGGTACGACGCACATAATTTAATTGCTCATTGTCTTTGATGATTCTTCCGGTTAATTATTCCTTGGTTGTTACTCCCTGTGTTCATATTATAAGTCACTCTACACCCATTCCATAAAAATGTATGCTAACAAACTGTTTGCATTATGCATTCAATATGCTTCGTGAATTTTAGAAACATATAACTTATGATTTCTGATGTCAATACATTTGTAATACACTGAACTACTTTTTAATCAGAAATACACATAACTCTTGTCATCTAAATGTGTGCCTTAATTCTTGCGTGAAAAGCTGCATTGACTTGTGGTATAGAGACGTGAGAGAGGGCTTGTCATTTACTACATTCTAACATATATTAGATCTGTAAATAATAAATTTCTATTGTAGTATTATTTTTTGTCCTTAAAGTAGTATGTGTTTGTTTCTTAGTTCTTGCTACTGTAAGTACCGCTTTTTATATTCAGTGCCATTTCTAATTCTCCAACTTTCCCTCAAAACCCAGCAGATACAAGACTCCAAGGACACATATATCTCTCACTTCCCTCGAATCATCAGGAATCCAACCGGATACTTCATCAACTCCAAAATGCGTAGAGGTACCTTCAAATTCACACCCATGAACAAATCTGTTTGGAGTTGGGATTATTGTGATTGGTGACTTAATTGATAATTGAGATGTGAATCTATCCAGATAATATCACTGTGTCACCAAACAAACGAGTGCCAAATGGTTCAGTTAGAAGTACGACAGAAAGCTTCAAGGCTACTGAATATTTAGTTAGCATGGATAAAAGCAGTCAAGGACGTTATGGCAATGGCAATTGAAATGGGTCTCCAGTCTTGCTCAATTGTTTTGGGAATTGGTTACTAGATTTGTAACTGAGATGAAAGGTTCTATCAAAATCATACCAGTAAGCATCAAGGTCTTTGCTGATAAAAAATGGACCAGTAATTCCTGTCCAATTTATTTAGAAAAACATTTCATTGGTTAGGTGACATGGAATTATGAGGAAGCTCTACGTAATGGTGAAGATGATTTCATAACTGTTGTGGGGGTTTAGGGAAAGACTGAAGAATAGATCCTTGTGCGCTTCGATTAGCAAGGTCCGACTACAAAACAAAGGTTCAAAGCTACTACATATTTAAGTAGCACAAGGAACAGAGTCTAGGTCTTTATTGCAAGGGGAATTTGAAATAGGTCTGCAATCTTGATCAATCTTTTATTCCAATTGGTTAAGGTTTGAAACTGAGATGAACTGTCCTATTAAAATTGCACAAATAAAGCAGCAAGGGTGTCAAGATTAAGATGGCATAAACAAAGGATCAATTAGTTATGTGAGTTTGTGACAAGATAGGAAGTTACTGTGAAGTCTCTCCAGAAATTTTTCACTGCAATTGGTTATGGGACTTGGAATTTTTATAACGTACTACCTACTGGAAGGATGATTTGGTAGCTGGTGATTTATGGAAAGATGATTGGATAGCTGGTGATTTATGGAAAGATGATTGGATAGCTGGTGATTTATGGAAAGATGAAAGAATAAAGTCATGTGCTCTTTGCGGAAAAGGCCAGTTAAACAGTCCTGACTATCAAATTTTGGTCATAATTGTTCATGAGATGTAATTGAGAAGTGCCTCTTCTTAATTAACAATGCTATTGCTTGAAAAAAATGTCAAAAAGGCTGAGAAGTCCTATTTATGACATACAGCAAGATATGTGTGTTGGGACTGCCCAAAACTTAAGCTGCAGTTCAGTAAGATCTCTTCAGGTGAAGAAGTTGAGCATTATAATAGAAAATTTATGTATGAAGATTTTGTCCCACCACCTTCAGTTGACTGGAGAAAGCTTGGGGCCGTAACTCCTGTTCAACAGCAGATAATTGATGGTATACATATATATACTTCTATCTATTCTTACAGCAGAACATCTTATTCATATGTTGTATATGGTTCTTACGGTATGAACATACTTCTAAATATGTAGGGCCATGCTGGGCTTCTCATCCATTGGTTCTGTAGAGGGCATTAATGCAATAATGACTGGGCAGCTGATTAAATTATCAGAACAACAATTAATTGACTGCATTAATATAACCCATGGAGCGTTTGAAGAAGGTGGCTTGCCTGCAAACGCCTTTTGGTATATAAAGCAAAATAGGGGAGTTGTGCCTGCCGAGTCTTACCCATATGTTGCAAGGAAGTGCCCTTGCAAAATCTTTGAGGTACACTAGACTACTAGAGTATATCATCTCTGCACCAGATACACATAGTTAGAATTGTGGTTGATGATGTATTCTTTCCTTGCATTTGTTTGTGTGCAGGATTATATGGTCACTATTGATGGTTATCAATTTGTTCCTCAAGACGAAAATTCGCTGGAGAAAGCGGTTGCGAATCAACCCGTCGTAGTTGATGTCGCGAGTGGTGGCGCTCACGGATGGATGAGGAACTATAAAGGAGTAAGCTATTACTTGAAACATCGATATGTAGTATTCCAAAAATGGCGTTATATTTTTTGAATTTGAATGAAAATTTCTATTTCAGGGCATTGCAGATTGTCATCATGAGACTCCCTACAGCGAGTTGGATCACTCGATGCTTGCAGTAGCATATGGTACTGAAAAAAGTGGTAGGAAATACTGGGTCTGCAAAAATAGCCTTGGCCGAACGTGGGGTAAGAAGGGCTATTGCCACATTGCACAGGCCGTGGGCTACAAGGGAGGAGCTTTCGGCATCGCAAAGGCTGCTTGTTTCCCCGTTAAAACCTCTCCCAACCGACGTGGTTCTATAAAGGATGAAGCAATGCTTATTGACCAAGATTCGGACAAGTAGTGATGTCTATTTCAAGGTGAGGATTAAAACTCAATGAATGATCCATCACTTTCCCAAAAATCTCAATGTGCAAAATCAGTTCTCTTATAACAAAATTATGTGACCAGAGACAATCTGAAGAAAAGAAATATGAACAAACCAGTTGATTGTGTCTTTTGTGCCGAACCTGAAAGTGTCCAGCACATCTTCTTTGACTGCCTAGTTGCTAAACTTGTATGGCAAGAAGTTAGTTCTTTTCCTTCCAGACAAGTAGGTACTTAGCCTATCTGTTTTAGCTTTCTTTTGCCCCTTTAGGGCTTCTGAACATGCGAATAGTGTATGCTTGAATATTGTCACTGTTTCCTCTGGTTTTGCTTTCAATGAAAATGGAACCGGGGAGGCCTTTGGTGCCTTCCTGTTACTCTAAAAAAAACAAGTAGGTTCTTCTGTTGAATCGGTTACTTCTATTTGGATCGCTGGAAAGAAACTGGATTCTCTGAATACAATAGTTGCTTCTTTTCTCTGGGCTTTGTGGAAGCACCGAGTGGTATTATATTTAATAGTGTCATTTGGATGTCTTTGAATCAGATTCGTTCACTGGTTTGAAGGACCATCAGGAAATGGTGCTTAATCTTCAAGGAGCATATGCTGATTCAGATATACTAATTCTGCCTGCACCTTCAACACCTGCTGGGAAGACCAGCACAACTGGAGTGGGGGTGACAGAGTGTGCTGCTGCTGGAGAAGCCCATCCACACTTGTACAGGCATGGTGACAGGGGCATCTTGAGCCCAACTTCTCTCTGACGCCGCAGCCGCTGGCTTGAAAGCTTGTATACTGTTGTTTTCCTCCAGTTGTCTGTTCAAGCAGCTCCTGTTTCCCTAGCTGTCACAAATTTTCTTAAAAAGGTTGCCACACCTTGTGGCATGTAATAAGCTTAGGTTATGAACTACTCCTAGTTTGATCTAGCTAGTGGGCTCTTCCCAGGAGTTTATCTTTAGTTGTTTTTGGATACTCTTGTGAACTAGAGTAGTCCCGTTGGTTTTCACGGGCTTCATTTTATATGGAGCTGGGAGTGCTCTCTCCCTGTTGATCTAAAAAAGAGTCTGAAGAATGTTTCAGTTGTACAGAACTGTTCACATGGCACATTTCCTCTTTTATCGGAATGACTCCCGTATAAATCACTTCCTTTTCTTCTTTTTTTTCTTCTTCTTGTGATTGCTCTTGGGCAGAACGAAGCATACTATTATGCTGATAATGTATTAAAGATTCAGGTGAAATGAACAAGAGTAGTAGGCAATGATTAAAGTTCACTGGTGGTTGTTCTGCTATTTGGCTAAGGAGACCATGAAGAATAGGTGCCTGCTCGTGGAGGCATCCCTCCGAACGGGGCGACTCGGACTCCTGGAGATGACCATATGGCAACTGCCATCGGTTGCTAATTTTTGGACACAGAATACTTGACAGTTTGTCACAAGTATGCTAAAACAAGTTGCTAGACACAGCTCGGTGCTTGGTGCAACTAAAGCATACATGCCTACGGTCGTATGCGGCACACCGATTCTCGATGAGTAAGCTATCATGACGGCTACAATCAATCTTCTCTTGTCGGGCAGATGAGCAAACATCGACCCTGTCGTCCATGGAAATTGTCAGGCTTCTTATCAACACGCCACAATCTGTTTGTACCACACACCACCCACCCTTCCGAACCCGCCAAAAAAATCAACCCAGCTTCTTGTATCCTAACAGTACAGTAAAACTGGGTGAGGATGAATCATGTTGGAAATTGGAAGAGTTTTCCCTCCAGAAATGGACAGGGCAATAAAACGGCGTCAGCAAACTCTCCATGTGCAGCACTGCGCTGCGTCAGTCTCGGCCGGGTGTTCTTCTTACTTCTATCTTGTCAAGGTAACATGGTTAATTCGCTGCCCTAAGCAGGAGGACCCAGCATGCTTTCTGCTGTCCAAATCAAATCCTAGACATGCCAACTGGCGACAAGCAAGACAAGTTATCTATCCACCAATTAAAATGGATGGCAATACAGTCATTAGAGCCACAAATCGCTCATGTTTAGGTACAGAGTTTAACAGCTGACATCAGTGCCCAGCTAGCTCCTCAAACAGAGACATGTTCGATACTATTAGAAAAGATTGGCCTGTGTTATGTGTGTGTGTCTTCTCCTTCTTGTCAGACAGCCATTAGCCAAGCAGCGATCTGCCCAATGGCGGCGACGATTGCTACTACACTTGTCCTGTGACCAAGTCTTGTTTGTAACGGCCGACCGAGCAAAACAAGAAGCAGCTATGACCGGGTCTTGGGGCTGTGCCTCGTCGGCCTGGTGTGGAACCTTGGCTCCCTGGGAACTGTCTGGGGCTTCACTGACCTGCATTTCCATCCAACAACAAACGTTTATTTAGCTGACGACAATAGGTTGAAATGATAAACCAAACAACCACAGCACATTCCTAATCATCCCAATGGAGTATGATCAGAGGGCAAAATGTTTTTTGTTACCTTTTGGGCATGAATGGCTTGGAGAAATCCGGCATCGGGTGCGCCCTCGGCACCTGCTCCTTCCTCAGCAGTTTGATCTCAATCTCTTCATCCAGCTGCAAAACACAAAAGAAATGCATGCCACATGTCAGTTAATCCTTGCATCTGGATCTATGCCATGGGACAAGAACACTCGGTTCAATTGTAACTACCTTCTGCTGCCTCTCCTTCTCCAGCTCCAGCCTCTCCAGGAAGATGTTGCGCTCCGCGATCTGCAGGAGCGAAGAACAGCCATTACGTTTGCAATAGACTCTTTCGTCAACTCGTCGACTGTGTGAGCCAAAACTCTGTTACCATGCAATGTAGTGTGCTACTGCTTACCTGATGATCAAACTTGGAGCGGCCGACAGCACGAACTGCGCTATGAAGCACGACATCGAACGGTTCGGTGGGCTCTTTCGTCGGCGGTTTCGCCAGATTCTACACCCAAAAAGAAGTAGTTGAAGTAAGGCTGCACTGGAACAGGTTTTTCTGATTTATCTGACAAGAAAAACATGGTTTTATACTGAACTATTCTGAAGAACTAATTTTTTCAGTTAACCTTCACGTGAGATTCTACACCCAAAAATAAGAAGTGATTCAAGTAAGGTGGCACTTTGAACAGGTTTTGCTGATTCCAGTGACAAGGAAGAACATGGTCTTATACTGAACCATTCTGAAGAACTAATTTCTTCAGTTAACCCTCACGTGAAAGAACCTCAGTGTGATAGTGGTTCGTTGGCGTACCTCCGGTTCTTCGGTGGTCCATGGGAGAGCTTGCGCGAGCGGGTTGCGCAGCCTCTCCTCCTCCAGAAGCATCTCCCTCATCATCTGAACAAAGTTGCCTTCCTTCACCCTTCCCCTTCGCTGAACACAACAACAGAAATGCAGTTTCTTCAGTCACCAATCTGAACTAGACCTTGGGATACTACAAATATGGATGAACTATTTATCTATTTTTGTTGCACTGTCAATACCTCGGTCCTAAGATTGAACGGATGAGGCATTGTCGCCTTCCTACACGAGCTCCTCTCCGACGAGCCGGCGCTCTGCGATCCGGGGACGAAGAAAGTAAACACAAAATTCATCGAAGATTCGTATTAAAAATCAGCCAAATTGGACAATTCTGAATACGAAACTCACGTTGCATCTCCTGACCTGACGCTCGTCTCGTGCACCGCTGCTGCTCCTGCTGGATTTATCACGAGAAGATTTACATCAGTACGCTACGTAAGGCAGAGAGAATCAGGAACGGCAATGGATGGATCAGAGCATTGATCGATCGATGAACCTGTTGCGGCGGGGGAGGCCGACGATGGAGTAGGAGAGGTCGGACGACGACGCGACGGAGGGGTACGACGCCATGTCGATCTCCTCGGCCTTCCGCGGCGACGACGGCACCGAGGCCGACTCCTTCTTCCTCCTCCTCGTCCCCGCGCCGCCTCCGCTCTGCGCCTCGCGGTCGCCGCGGGACAGGGACAGGAGCCTCTCGAACGTGTCCACCAGGTACCTGACGCGGCCCTCGCCGTGCTCCGGGATGCCGGCCATGGCCTCCTCGAGGGTCGCGCTCCACGCCGCGCCCTCCCACGAGGCCGCCTCCCCGCGCCGCCGGCCATGCCCCTGCTCCTCCTCCGCCGCGATGTCGCAGGGGGACGAGAGCCTCGCCCTGACCTTCTTCTGGCAGAGCTCGTCGGAGAAGTCCCACAGCGGCGCGCGCGGCGCCTCGTACGGCGCCGCCGCCGCGGGAGTCGAGCTCTTGCTAGACGACGACGGTTCCAGCTTCTTCCTTCTCGGCGTCCTCGATGACGACGGGCTCTTGGAAGCAGGCGTCGAGCAGGACCGCCTGTTCTTGATCACCGCCTTTGTGCCGACGGCGAAGGCGGGCTTCACCGCCGCCGCCGCCGCCGCCGCCGCCGCCTCGCCCGAGAACTTGTTGAACCGGCGGAGGCACTCCCTGAACGACATCCCGTCGAGGGGCTCGACGTTCTCGGAGCCCTCCGTCCGCGGCAGCACCCGCCTCCTGGCCGCCGACAGCGACGCCACCGCCGCGAACGGCCGCCGCGCCCTGGGCCTCCTCCCCGCCGCCGGCGTGGCCATCGCACTTCCCCGACCCTAAGCAGCAACAACCACGGCGATCGACGCGGACGGCGGTTGATGGCGAGCAGCAATGAATTAGATTCGCGATTGCGGAGCACGGAACGGAACGAGGCGGAGATTTATAGAGGAGGAGATTTCAAGAGGAACAGGTGTCGTCGTAACGTTGGTGGCGTGCGCCAGCCTAGGGCAACGGCTAGTGGCGGTTTTCGATCGCCCGCGGATTCGCTGGGCCGTTGGATGGGAGGGGAGATGGCATCGCAGCCGTCGATGAGCTAGTAATTAGTAATTATTTTTGCCGTAATTAATTTCTGCTTGTATATACTAGTAGTACATTCATTCAAATTTTATTTGTGTTCTGTTGGGGCCTGCTTTATGAGATTTTTGGCTTTGGGTGAGAAGAACGGTAAAAAAGAAATCGGTTTGTTTGAGTGAATGGATCCTTGGTATTTATCGCCCGGTGTGTTTTTTATGGGGTGTGGTATCGCTGGTGATTTTGATTTGCTCGTGATTTTTGGTTCCTTGCGATTTGCCGGCTATTACAGCGGGATTTGCACGGTGAATTTGTTTGAGTGCGTGCGTGCATGCTTCGCTTCGTACGTATCGCCGCATGCTTGTTTTCACGGTTGTGCCTACTCTCTATGCTTGTCTTATGTAGAATCAATCGGTAATTAACATCGATCATTTCCGCCAATCAATCTGTAGTTGGATGGTTAGAAGGACTGTGGTATCGAGACGTTCATATGCACATATGTATGACCATTTGCGTCTGTACTGTGTTCAAAAACATCTATCGTTTCCATCCATCCATTTATTTTATTTTTATATTAATAAAGGGTCATATATTTCAAACTGAGTATACTATTTGGGATCCCTTTCCATCATCATATTTATCACGGCAAGGTCTTTCAAACAAGGCAAATGTTGACTATGATTTTGAAATTTGAGGAATGCATTATGAAACTCCAATGAAAACATTGATGAAACTTTCATGAGCCAAATATTTTTATCGATGCATGTTTCATGTGGCCTTACGTGACTTTCGGTATGATTTCATGGTTTCATATGGTAGGATCATTTGAATCTATAGGGGTCCATAGACTACAACGAAATTAAATATAGTCGGTTTTCGTCAATGTCAATTTTAGGATTAAGCTAGATGTTCTTTGAAACATCCTACACATGCAAGTCTAGAAATTTAAAGAGCGGAAGCAAACTTGCATGAAAGTAGAGGGGGTAAGAAAAAAGATCACAAATACAACTTTTTTTCTTCTGAAATTTGAATTGTTGGTGCAATCATACTCCTTGTTTGCGAAGGTTCAGACAAAAATTCTTAAGGTGCACAAAGACCTCAACAGCTCGCAAAGCGCATACCCACCTATTTCACCATGACTTGATACCACGGAGGACAAAGCCTCACTCGGGTGGATCTTCACACAATGTAGGAGATCTTTGTCTTCACAAACTTCTTGGTTCCCTCACAACCTAAAGGATCCCAAGCACACTTAGCCGATCTAGGAGGGTCCGAACGAGACTTCGGAAACCGGATATAACATTATTCTAGCTCGGAGATCACACAACATTCGATAGGTCCAAGCTATGCTAGAACACATGGATTTTGTTACTTGGTGTATCTCAAAGTGTCTGAGCTGAACTCACTCGGAGTGATCGAACAACACTTTGAATTAAAGCTTAACCACTTCGAGGTACCACACAAAAGTCACTCAAAGGTACCAAAAACAAGTCGGAAGTTTTTTTAGCATCCCTGAGTGATCATAACTTTCCATACTTGGAGGGTCTAAACTACAAAACATGTGGTGTGGCTAACTCTTCGAAAGACTCAGGGGTTCTGGAGAAAAAACTATTGGAGGGTCCAAACAAGTGAAAAACTAAGATGGTTAGGCAAAGAAATATTGAGGCATCTGAGGGTGTTGGGAGTTTGATCGTTAAGCATTTTCCAAGAGATACTTCACCTCATAGGTCCAACACCCACTTTTATAGTATGGGAAAACCTATAGAACAAAGTGATCTTTGATCTGTAAAAGCTCGAAGTTGTCCTTAGTATCTTTTTGGTCTTAGCTGGTCATCACTTAGAGCACACTGAAAGTGCAACTAATCCCCAGGTGGTTTTGGTAACTCATAACAACATATAGCTCATTGAACTAATGATCTTTCAAGTTAATTATTTCAGAGAGTTCAATGATTAGCATGGCATGGACTAGAGATGTGGACCCCTCAAAATGCGAAGGAGAAAGATTGGCAAAAGCTCAAGACTCTTCATTTTATATTTTAGTCCTTGTTGGCGCAATCATACTCCTTGTTGGTGAAGGTGCAAAAAAGTCTTAAGGTGCACAAAGACATCAACAACCCACAAAAGCATACCCATCTATCTCACCATGACTTGATACCACACAGGACAAAGCCTCACTCAGGTGGATCTTCACACAGTATAGGAGATCTTCGTCTTCATAAACTTCTTGGTTCCCTTACAACCTAAAGGATCCCAAGCACACCTAGCCGATCTAGGAGGGTCCGAACGAGACTTAGGAAGTTGGATAGAACATTGTTCCAGCTCAGGGATCACACAACATTCGATAGGTCCAAGCTATACTAGAACACATGGATTTTGTTTACTTGGTGTATCTCAAAGTGTCTGAGCTGAACTAACTCAGAGTGGCCGAACAACACTTTGAATTCAAGCTTAACAACTTTAAGGTACCAGACAAAAGTCACTCAGAGGTACCAAACTAGAGTCATAAGTTTTTGTGGCGTCCCCGGGTGATCATAACTTTTCATACTTAGAGGGTCTGAACTGCAGAATGTGTGGTGTGGCCAACTCTCTGAAATACTTGGGGGCTCCAAAGAAAAAACTATTGGAGGGTCCGAACGGGTGAAAAACTAAGATGGTTACGCAAGAAAATATTGAGGCATCTGAGTCTGTTTGGAGTTTGATCGTTAAGCATTTTGCAAGAGATACTTCACCTCACATGTCCAATATCCCCTTTTATAGTATGGGCATACCTGTAGACACAAAGTGATCTTTGATCAATAAAAGCTATGAAGTTGTCCTTAGTCTTGCCAACACTTGATACTTCAAAATTGAACGGTCATGAACCATCTTCCAAACACGGTATCTTTTTGGCCTTAGCTGGTCATCACTTAGAGAAAACATTAGTTTATTTAATCATTGACATGAATCATCAAAATGCACTGAAGGGCTTAGATGCACTTACACATAGATTTTGTTTGTATTTCAATGGATTTCATAGTAGTTCAGATTTCAGTTGATCTATTAATGTGTGTTCATATACAACTTGAGCTATCAACATCGTGGGATCCATGACGATTTCTCTGTCGAGGATGATCAACAGCAGAGAGGACTCATCAGTGTTATTGAGGCAAAGCCGCAATTCGCTTCTATTCTCTTGGAGTTTGACGGTGTTGTGCAGCGCGTTTTACAGCTGAGGATGAGGTTTGCCATGCAGGCCTGGAGTAGCCTGGAGTTGATCTACGTGTGTTGCTGCCGCTTGTAGGTTTCGAGCTAGTTCTGTATGACCTAGGGTTCTTCGACGTTGTTGTTATTCTTGTCAATCTCTAGCCCACAGACAATGAGGGTGGTCGTCATTGTGCGGGGGTGTCATCACGTTCGGCGGTGATGCTCGTTTGTCATTGCTTCCAACCAACGGGCTTGTCGTGTTGCGGCCTATCTATTTCCTTTTGCAGTTGAAGGTGGACGCACAATGTGGCTTGGCGCATAGCTTACATGGTTATGGTTGTTGGGTCTTCCCCCATGAGGGGTGTGCTAACGTCCCATAGCGCAACTTTCATAGTTACTACTGGAGCCATTATTGGTGTGAGAGACCCGAGGGGACGACACCAGGGGTCATGAAGCGCAGGGCCCAGTCCCTAGGGCGGTGAAACCGAGGGTGCTCCATGATAGAAGCGATAAGGTTCGGTGATGAGCGGAATGGAGGCCGAAGGGAAGGTAGTCGGGGGACGACTGATACGCCTCAAACGTATCTATAATTTATGATTGTTTCATGCTATTATCATATCACTTTTACATACTTTTGACAATGAATTATATTATTTTTATTTGGACTAACCTATTAATGCAGTGCAAAAGTTCCATTCATGCTTTCTATTGTTTTGGGGTTTTTAGATGAAAAATCCATGAAGCAAAATGACCTGTTTTTTGTGAATTTTTTATGGAATAAAAGAATCCCATGGCAAGAAGACAAAGGTTGGGGTAACCACGGCCTCACCCGCCTGGGAAACCCCTAAGTCGGCTGGGGCTCTCCTTTGGCAGCAAGAAAGCTAATTTTATGGGGGTGAGGGCGCTCTTAAAATTTCAGCCTGATCGGAGTTACGAATCTCTGGAAAATTAAGAAACCATGCTCGGCCCGAGAAACAGTAATGAAACAGAGAAGAAATAGAGAAACAGAGAGAAGAGAGATCCAATCTCGGAAGGGCTCTCACCCTCTGGAAGCCATGGAGGCCAAGGACCAGAGGGGGAAACCTCTCCCCATCTATGGGATATGCCATGGAAGAATTAGAAGGAGGGGGGCTCTCTCCCGGTTGCGCCAAAGTGCCGCCGGAGGAACCATCATCGCGACGATCGTCTCCAACGACTTCAATGTCTCCATCAACATCTCCATCACCTTCCTCCCTCTCCATTCAGCGGTCCACTCTCCTGCAACCCACTGTAATCCCCTACCTGAACATGGTGTTGGATGCTATTAATTATTATATGATGATTTCTTGCATCTTCTATATGTCTGAGTAAATCATGTTTGTCCTATGGGTTAATTGGTGAATTGCTATGATTGGTTTGATTTGCTTGTGGTTATGTTACTGTCCTTTGGTGCCCATCATATGACTGCGCGCGTGGATGAAACCTTAGGTTTAGTACTATGTTGATAGGACTATGCATAGACCAGCTGGAGTGACAGATATTATTGAGGCTGAGTGTAGAAATTAATGCATATGAGATTGAAGGGGGAGCAATATATCTTAATCTATTGTTGGGTTTACCTTAGTGAACATGTTAGTATTTTCGATTACTTGCTAATAGTTTCAATCATAAGTGCATATAATTCCAAGTACTGATAGTATATTAGTAGAGGCCTCTCCCGCATATAAATGCAATGATGATAATCGGTCTAATAACTTAGCTAATTGCCTAGGGACAATTCCGCACATCCTACCACCGCTTTTCCAATTTGCTATTTCTATTATATTGTATTTTACTTAAACAACACGTAACCTTTATTTATACAATCTTTATTATCTAGCAAACCTATCCTTTTATACCCGCAACATAGATTTATTTCTTATTTGTAGACAAAGCAAATGTTCGGCATACGTAGGGTTGTACTAGTGGCAGATAGGATATGCGAGAATACCAATCCTAGCTTTAGCTCGTTGTGGGTTCCTCCATACTTACCACCCCACCAATGGAAAGTGCTAACATAATTCCTTGCACTTGGGGATTATCAACGAAGTCCATGGTGGTGGTCCCCGCCAGGGTTGGTGACGATTTGCGTGGCGCTGGGGTGCGGAGGCGCAGTTCATGTTGTTATTGACCCCGAGGCCCACATGAGCCGTCATGAGGACCTGCTCCAAGGCGATGGCTTGGGGAGGATTGTCGTTGTGAGTGGATGCTGAAGGAAATATGCCCTAGAGGCAATAATAAAGTTGTTATTTATATTTCCTTGTATCATGATAAATGTTTATTATTCATGCTAGAATTGTATTAACCGGAAACTTGATACATGTGTGGATACATAGACAAAACACAGTGTCCCTACTATGCCTCTACTAGACTAGCTCGTTAATCAAAGACGGTTAAGTTCCCTAACCATAGACATGTGTTGTCATTTGATGAACGGGATCACATCATTAGGAGAATGATGTGATGAACAAGACCCATCCGTTAGCTTAGCATAATGATTGTTAAGTTTTATTGCTATTGTTTTCTTCATGACTTATACATATTCCTTTGACTATGAGATTATGCAACTCCCGAATACCGGAGGAATACCTTGTGTGCTATCCAACGTCACAACGTAACTAGGTGATCATAAAGATGCTCTACAGGTATCTCCGAAGGTGTTTGTTGGGTTGGCATAGATCGAGATTAGGATTTGTCACTCCGAGTATCGGAGAGGTATCTCTGGGCCCTCTCGGTAATACACATCATGATAAGCCTTGCAATCAATGTGACTAATGAGTTAGTTACGGGATGATGTATTACGGAACGAGTAAAGAGACTTGCCGGTAACGAGATTGAACTAGGTATGAAGATACCGACGATCGAATCTCGGGCAAGTAACATACCAATGACAAAGGGAATGACGTATGTTGTCATTGCGGTTTGACCGATAAAGATCTTCGTAGAATATGTGGGAGCCAATATGAGCATCCAGGTTCCACTGTTTGTTATTGACCGGAGATATGTCTCGGTCATGTCTACATAGTTCTCGAACCCGTAGGGTCCGCACGCTTAACGTTCGATGACGATTTGTATTATGAGTTATGTGTTTTGGTGACCGAAGATTGTTCGGAGTCCCAGATGAGATTACGGACATGACGAGGAGTCTCGAAATGGTCGAGAGGTAAAGATTGATATATTGGACGATAGTATTCGGATACCGGAAGTGTTTCAGAATGTATCGGGTACATATCGGAGTACCGGGGGGGTTACCGGAACCCCCTGGGGGAAGATATGGGCCATATGGGCCATAGGAGGGAGGCAGGCCAGCCCACAAGGGGTGGCACGCGCCCCCCAAGGGAGGAGTCCGAATTGGACTAGGGAGGGGGCGCGGCCCCCCTTTCCTTCTCCTCCTCCCTCTCCTTCCCCCTTTCCCCTTTCGGTAAAAGGAAAGGGGGGCGAATTGGACTAGGAGCCCAAGTGGGACTCCTCCCACTTGGAGCGCCCCTAGGCCGGCCTCCTCCCCTCTCCCTCCTTTATATACGGGGGCGGGGGGGCACCTCTAAGGCACATCAATTGTTCTTAGCCGTGTGCGGTGCCCCCCTCCACCATTTACTCCTCCGCTCATATTGTCGTAGTGCTTAGGCGAAGCCCTGCGCAGATCACTTCACCGTCACCACGCCGTCGTGCTGACTAAACTCTCCCTCGACACTTTGCTGGACCAAGAGTTCGACGAACGTCATCGAGCTGAACGTGTGCAGAACTCGGAGGTGCCGTACGTTCGGTACTTGATTGGTTGAAACGAGAAGACGTTCGACTACATCAACCGCGTTAAACTAACGCTTCCGCTTTTGGTCTACGAGGATACGTGGACACACTCTCACCCTCTCGTTGTTATGTATCTCCTAGATAGATCTTGCGTGATCGTAGGAATTTTTTTGAAATTGCATGCTACGTTCCCCAACAGTGGCATCCGACCAGGTCTATGCGTAGATGATATGCACGAGTAGAACACAAAGAGTTGTGGGCGATGATAGTCATATTGCTTACTGATACGTCTCCAACGTATCTATAATTTTTATTGTTCCATGCTATAATATATTCTGTTTTGGATGTTTAATGGGCTTTATTATACACTTTTATATTATTTTGGGACTAACCTATTAACCGGAGGCCCAACCCAAATTGTTGTTTTTTTTGTCTATTTCAGTGTTTCCTAGAAAAAGAATATCAAACGGAGTCCAAACGGAATGAAACCTTCGGGAACGTGATTTTTGGAACAAACGTGATCCAGAGGACTTGGAGTGGACGTCAAGCAACAGACGAGGAGGCCATGAGGTAGGGGGCGCGCCCACCCCCACCAGGCGCGCCCTCCACCCTCGTGGGCCCCTCGTGGCTCCACCGACCTACTTCTTCCTCCTATATATACCAACGTACCCCCAAACCATCAGAGGCATCCACGAAAACCTAATTCCACCGCCGCAACCTTCTGTACCCGTGAGATCCCATCTTGGGGCCTTTTCCGGCATCCTGCCGGAGGGGGCATTGATCACGGAGGGCTTCTACATCAACACCATAGCCTCTCCGATGATGTGTGAGTAGTTTACCTCAGACCTTCGGGTCCATAGTTATTAGCTAGATGGCTTCTTCTCTCTCTTTGGATCTCAATACAAAGTTCTCCTCGATCTTCTTGGAGATCTATTCGATGTAATCTTCTTTTGCGGTGTGTTTGTCGAGATCCGATGAATTGTGGGTTTATGATCAAGTTTATCTATGAACAATATTTGAATCTTCTCTGAATTCTTTTATGTATGATTGGTTATCTTTGCAAGTCTCTTCGAATTATCAGTTTGGTTTGGCCTACTAGATTGATCTTTCTTGCAATGGGAGAAGTGCTTAGCTTTGGGTTCAATCTTGCGGTGTCCTTTCCTAGTGACAGCAGGGGCAGCAAGGCACGTATTGTATTGTTGCCATCGAGGATAAAAAGATGGGTTTTATATCATATTGCATGAGTTTATCCCTCTACATCATGTCATCTTGCTTAAAGCATTACTCTGTTCCTATGAACTTAATCTTCTAGATGCATGCTGGATAGCGGTCGATGTGTGGTGTAATAGTAGTAGATGCAGAATCGTTTCGGTCTACTTGTCACGGACGTGATGCCTATATACATGATCATACCTAGATATTCTCATAACTATGCTCAATTCTATCAATTGCTCGACAGTAATTCGTTTACCCACCGTAATACTTATGCTATCTTGAGAGAAGCCACTAGTGAAACCTATGGCCCCCGGGTCTATTTTCCATCATATTAATCTTCCAACACTTAGTTATTTCTATTGCTGTTTATTTTACTTTGCATCTTTATTTTCTTTATCATAAAAATACCAAAAATATTATCTTATCATATCTATCAGATCTCACTCTCGTAAGTGACCGTGAAGGGATTGACAACCCCTTTATCGCGTTGGTTGCGAGGTTCTTATTTGTTTGTGTAGGTGCGTGGGACTCGAGCATGGTCTCCTACTGGATTGATACCTTGGTTCTCAAAAACTGAGGGAAATACTTACGCTACTTTACTGCATCACCCTTTCCTCTTCAAGGGAAAACCAACACAGTGCTCAAGAGGTAGCAAGAAGGATCTCTGGCGCCGTTGCCGGGGAGGCTCACACTAAGTCAAGTCAAGATTTGATCTCCCAACAACGAGCCATTTCTGGCGCCGTTGCCGGGGAGTCTACGCACAAGTCAAGACATACCAAGTACCCATCACAAACTCTTATCCCTCGCATTACATTATTTGCCATTTGCCTCTCGTTTTCCTCTCCCCCACTTCACCCTTGCCGTTTTATTTGCCCTCTCTTTTAGTTCGCCTCTTTCCCGTTGCTTTTCTTGTGCCATGGACGAATCAAAAAGGGCTAAGGGCTCTCTTCAGGGTTTTAATACTTTGGATAGCCCCTCTGTCCTCTCTAAGCTCATAAATAATGATGCTATGGAAAGACCTACCGGGGTTATCAATGAGGGTTTAATAATTTCGATGAAAACGATCCCGGAATTTTTCGTTATTTACTTGATGAGTCTTTGAAAGATGCGTGGGATAGGCTTTTAAGGATCCGAGCTAGCTATGTGCCCCAATATCAAATTGAGGTATACCTAAAAAGCTTTTATGTTGGGTCGCCCGCTTCTTTCAAGCAAGTTTTAGATTCTATTTTTGAAGAGGGTTTTCTTAAGGGGGATCCCATAGATACCTATGAAAAGATGAAAACTATATTTGGGCACCCTATGAGTGAGAAAGTTGAATCCACCTCTCTTTTGTGCTTTTATCAAAACGAAATTATCAAAGAAATGAAAACTAGCTTAAATGCGAATTTCCGTAGCGTGGTTAATCTTTCTTCCACCATTAATGGCCACGTGCTTCATCAAAATAGAAATATAAATGCTATAGATAATGAATTTTCTCTTTTCTTTCCCAAGACCAAAGATGGCAATACCTAGATCTATCCTCGCTTTTATGCCTAGCTAGGGGCGTTAAACGATAACGCTTGTTGGGAGGCAACCCAATTTTATTTTAGTTTTTTTGCTTTTTGCTTCTGTTTATGAATAAATATTTGATCTAGCCTCTGGTTAGATTTGTTTTTATGTTTTAATTAGTGTTTGTGCCAAGTGAAACCTATAGGATCTTCTTGGATGATAGTTATTTGATCTTGCTGAAAATTCCAGAAACTTTCTGTTCACGAAAACAATTGTTAAAAATCACCAGAACGTGATAAATACTGATTCCAATTGCAGCAGATCAATAAACAAATTATTTAGGTCGTCCTATTTTGGTATATTTTTCTGAGTTCCATAAGTTTGCGTTAGTTACAGATTACTACAGACTGTTCTGTTTTTGACAGATTCTGTTTTTCGTGTGTTGTTTGCTTATTTTGATTACTCTATGGCTAGTAAATTTATTTATAAACCATAGAGAAGTTGGAATACAGTAGGTTTAACACCAATATAAATAAATAATGAGTTCATTACAGTACCTTGAAGTGGTGTTTTATTTTCTTTCGCTAACGGAGCTCATGAGATTTTCTGTTGAGTTTTGTGTTGTGAAGTTTTCAAGTTTTGGGTAAAAGATTTGATGGATTATGGAACAAGGAGTGGCAAGAGCCTAAACTTGGGGATGCCCATGGCACCCCAAGGTAAATCCAAGTACACCAAAAAGCCAAAGCTTGGGGATGCCCCGGAAGGCATCCCCTCTTTTGTCCTCGTCCATCGGTAACTTTACTTGGAGCTATATTTTTATTCACCACATGATATGTGTTTTGCTTGGAGCGTCTTGTATGATTTGAGTCTTTGCTTTTTAGTTTACTACAATAATCCTTGCTGTACACACCTTTTGAGAGAGACACACATGATTCAGAATTTATTAGAATACTCTATGTGCTTCACTTATATCTTTTGAGGTATATAGTTTTTGCTCTAGTGCTTCACTTATATCTTTTAGAGCACGACGGTGGTTTTGTTTTATAGAAACTATTTTTATCTCATGCTTCACTTATATTATTTTGAGAGTCCTACAAAACAGCATGGTAATTTGCTTAAGTTGAGAAAGTAGTCCTAATATGTTAGGCATCCAAGATTAGTAAAAACTTTCTTATAAGTGCGTTGAATACTATGAGAAGTTTGATGCTTGATAATTGTTTTGAGATATGAATATGGTGATATTAGAGTCATGCTAGTTGAGTAGTTGTGAATTTGAGAAATACTTGTGTTAAAGTTTGTGATTCCCGTAGCATGCACGTATGGTGAACCGTTATGTGATGAAGTTGGAGCATGATTTATTTATTGGTTGTCTTCCTTATGAGTGGCGGTCGGGGACGAGCGATGGTCTTTTCCTACCAATCTATCCCCCTAGGAGCATGCACGTAATACTTTGTTTAGATAACTAATATATTTTTGCAATAAGTATGTGAGTTCTTTATGACTAATGTTGAGTCCATGGATTATACACACTCTCACCCTTCCACCATTGCTAGCCTCTCTAATACCGCGCACTTTTCGCCGGTATCATACACCCACCATATACCTTCCTCAAAACAGCCACCATACCTACCTATTATGGCATTTCCATAGCCATTCCGAGATATATTGCCATGCAACTTACCACCATTCCGTTTGCTATGACACGCTTCATCATTGCCATATTGCTTTGCATGGTCATGTAGTTGACATCGTATTTGTGGCAAAGCCACCGTTCATAATTTTTTTATACATGTCACTCTTGATTCATTGCATATCCCGGTACTCCACTGGAGGCATTCACATAGAGTCATATTTTTGTTCTAAGTATCGAGTTGTAATTCTTGAGTTGTAAGTAAATAAAAGTGTGATGATCATCATTATTAGAGCATTGTCCCAAGTGAGGAAAGGATGATGGAGACTATAATTCCCCAACAAGTCGGGATGAGACTCTGGACGAAAAAAAGAGGCCATAAAAAGGCCCAAATAAAAAAAGAGAGAAAAAGAGAGAAGGGACAATGTTACTATCCTTTTACCACACTTGTGCTTCAAAAGTAGCACCATGATCTTCATGATAGAGAGTCTCCTATGTTGTCATTTTCATATACTAGTGGGAATTTTACATTATAGAACTTGTCTTGTATATTCCAATGATGGGCTTCCTCAAAATGCCCTAGGTCTTCGTGAGCAAGCGAGTTGGATGCACACCCACTTAGTTTCTTTTGTTGAGCTTTCATACACTTATAGCTCTAGTGCATCCGTTGCATGGCAATCCCTACTCACTCACATTGATATCTATTAATGGGCATCTTCATAGCCCATTGATACGCCTAGTTGATGTGAGACTATCTTCTCCTTTTTTGTCTTCTCCACAACCACCATTCTATTCCACATATAGTGCTATGTCCATGGCTCACGCTCATGTATTGCGTGAAGATTGAAAAAGTTTGAGAACATCAAAAGTATGAAACAATTGCTTGGCTTGTCATCGGGGTTGTGCATGATTAAATACTTTGTGTGATGAAGATAGAGCATAGCCAGACTATATGATTTTGTAGGGATAACTTTCTTTGGCCATGTTATTTTCAGAAGACATAATTGCTTACTTAGTATGCTTTAAGTATTATTATTTTTATGTCAATATTAAACTTTTATCTTGAATCTTTTGGATCTGAATATTCATACCACAAATAAGAGAATTACATTAAGGAATATGCTAGGTAGCATTCCACATCAAAAAATTTGTTTTTATCATTTACCTACTCGAGGACGAGCAGGAATTAAGCTTGGGGATGCTTGATACGTCTCCAACGTATCTATAATTTTTGATTGTTCCATGCTATAATTTATTCTGTTTTGGATGTTTAATGGGCTTTATTATACACTTTCATATTATTTTTGGGACTAACCTATTAACCGGAGGCCCAGCCCAAATTGTTGTTTCTTTTGCCTATTTCAGTGTTTCGCAGAAAAAGAATATCAAACGGAGTCCAAACGGAATGAAACCTTCGGGAACGTGATTTTTGGAACAAACGTGATCCAGAGGACTTGGAGTGGACGTCAAGCAACAGACGAGGAGGCCACGAGGTAGGTGTCGTGGTTCTAAGTCTGACAGTAGAATGGGGGTAGGGATGTAAAGGCAAGGTCCTAGCTATGGAGAAGCTGTACGCACGAGTTTTACGAGTTCAGGCCCTTCTCGGAGGAAGTAACAACCCTACGTCTCAGAGCCCGGAGGCGGTCGACTGGATTATATGCGTGTGTGTTACAGGGGGTGCGAACCCCTGTGCCAGTGGAGGGGGTGGCTTATATAGAGTGCGCCAGGACCCCAGCCAGCCCACGTTATAAGGAGTTCAATGTTCATAAAGAAGGAGCGTTACAGGTAACGTCTGTAGTAAAGTAATATAAATGACTATTAAGTCTAAGAGTAAATGCCCGACCGTTGCTGCGCGGAGTGGCTTTAGGTCTTCTGCACGTCGAGTGGTTTAGTGGTCGAGTGACATAAACATGGGGGGTCGTCGAGTGAATGGTAGGTCGAGTGGATTGCATTCGACACCTTCGTTGGGTCCCCTCTATTTACTCCTGAACCTCTTTGCTTCTAGGACAAGGACCTTAGGTAGGAGGTATAGGTCAGGCCTATTACCCTATCCCAGGTCTATGTCCTCATCATTAGCCCCCGAATGGATTGAGGTCCGAGTGAAAAGAATGTTGAAGTTGACCTTGCTCTGGCTCTTGCTTTCATCTCCAAATGGATGCCACTTGTTGGAACTTCGGCTTCGTTTCAGTCGCCTTGATCGATTCAGAAATGACCGACTGGTTTTATAACGTCATCCGTCGAGTGTTATCTTTGACATGGAATCTTTGGCATGATCGGTTGTAGAGGATCCCGGATTCCGCGGGATTCGAAATTTTGGTGGAAGCGGGCCAGGCGGAGCGCGCCGTGGTAAGCGGAGTAGATAAGTAGGGAGTTTCGATTTCCGCGCCACCTTTTTCGCCACGTATCACGTGTGCAACTGTTAAGGGATTTGACAGGATCGCCCGGACCCACGCGTCAGCCACTCGGAAGTAGGCCCTTAAAAGCGGCGAGGCCGAGGCGTCCGCACTGTGTGTGCCCATTATCCTTCTTCTTCCTCTTGCTCCTTTACCTCGTCCGGCTTCTCCACTCTCGACGCCGCCGCTCCACCGCCATGGGGAAGGAGAGAACAACGGCGCTGGAACGCGCAAAGAAGGCGACGGGGGCGGCGAAAAGCAAGAAGGCGAATCGGGGATCTTCATCGCGCTCGGGGCTGCCGTCGGGTTGGATCCAGGGAGATTGGATCCGATCCTCTCTTCAGCAGGAAGACTTGGACGATATGGCCGAGCTAGGGCTGATCGTCCATGAGTCTGCGCGGCTGCCGGAGGGGGAAACGGAGCCACAGGCGCGACTGGGTGAGTGTGTTCTGCTCGCCACTCATGTCGACCGCGGCTTCTCGCTTCCTCCACACCCATTCTTTCGAGGTTTCTTGAATTTCTTCGGGGCTCAACTCCATCATTTCACTCCCAACACCATCACATATCTTGCCGCATTTGTGTCCATGTGCGAGAATTTCCTGGGGTGTCGACCGCACTGGGGTCTTTTTAAGCACATTTTCACTATCCGCTCCCAAACAGTGAAGAAAGCGAACTCGAACGACAAGAAAACCCATGTTATCCAGATGTGTGGGGGTCTAGGTATTCAGAAGAGGAAGAGGATTTCCTTCCCTTCGATGACTCTTCCTGAGTCGGTCGGGGGCTGGCAGTCGACCTGGTTCTATTGCCAGGATATCGCGACCCCATGCCACTCGACTGGACTTCCCCCTTTCTCTTTTGATCGTGTTCAGACTCCATCTTCGTTGAAAGTGACCGCCGCGGAGAAGGCGGAGACGGGCATGTTGGTCGAGAGGGTAGTTCAACTGATCAACCAAGGTGTCACCGGCATGGATCTGCTGGAGGTGTTCCTCAGTCGGCGCATTCAACCACTCCAAGCTCGTGACCACTCCATGTGGATGTACTCTGGGGCTGGTGATACCGCTCGGGTTCATCCGGAGGAGGTGACGGCCAAAATAGTGGCCGAGTGGCTGAGGGGCATCACCGGGAACAAGGACAACCCCAGGGGCGCCAGGAGAGTCAAACCTTTCAGCGACAGCAACCATCCAGACAAGATTTGGCCATTACAACTGATTGAATTTGGATGTGTTTTCTGACTGTTTGTTGATCCGACTGATTTCCACTCGGCTCCCAATGCCCAATGGCGAACAAGCTCTGGAGCAGTACCATGAAGGCGAGGACAGCGCGGAGGAGAGCGGCGAGTCGGAGTCACCAGCCAACGATGATGAAGATGAGAGTGATGAGTCGGACGACGAGGAGGTAGCCGACTCACCACCTCGTTCTGAACGTCGATCCAAGCAGCACCATGATCCCGCGGGCAGGCGCGGCAAGGCTGTGGCCTCGAGCGCTCCATCTCAAAAGCGCGCTCGGTCTTCGACTCCAGAATTGGCTGAGAAGGTCACCAAGAAGCCCAAGATCAATCCTTCGAAGGCTCGAAAGACCTTGCCTAGAATCAAGATGGACGTTCTTGTTGCTTCTGGGTAAATGTTCTCCCTGTATTTTCTTGTTCTGACCGATCCTCTTGTACTGACCGAGTGGATGATGAACCTTTACAGCCCGGCCTCGGCTTCGACTAATATGGATATCGACAAGACCCCAGACAACAAGGAAATCGACGACGCAGCTACCTCCAAAGCCAGTAAGTCTGCCCGACTCGAGTTTATTTGGACGACTGGATTGTTTGTCAGCTATCTCCTTGACTTTCTCTATTTGTTGCAGTGCCACGGGACGTTGTTGTGCTCCCGGACGATGAAGAAGAAGTACCGCTGAGGGGAAGGAGGAGGAGGGACAAGGAACTGAGCAGGAAAGCGCCTGAGGCCCAGGTTCCTCAGTCGACTGAGACACCTGGGACGACAGTCGAACGATCGTCAGATCCGGCACGTACCAACGTCACTTTTGTTATCCCGCTGTCGACTGATTGCCCATCAGGATCGGCTGCTCAGACTTCTGTTGTACTAATACAACCCCACGCATCAGACCCAGCGGTTGCTCCGACTGCTCTGCCATCATCGCTTTTCACTGCGTATCAAACCCCGGACGACCCACCGTCTGCTGCCAAGGAAGCTCTTCTTCAGTTGAACCTTGTGATGGGGCAAATGAAAGTGGTGCATGAGGCCAGTCAGGTGGCCTTCAAGGCCGGAGCTGCTCTACAGACCAATGTCCAGGTTAGTTGATTTCCGATTGATCATATTTCTCGTCTGATCATCCACTGGGTGTGACTGTTTTGAAGTTGCACGAGTCAATTTGAGTCGTCTTGGATTGAATCTTTGAACTAGTGGGGGCACTCTTAGTGCTCCCACTGGGTGTAGTCCCCGAGACCATAGTTGACTGCGGGCAGTCGACTGTGGTCTGAGAAGCCGAATTTTGTCACTCGGTCTGGACTGGCCAGGTCGAATGACACCAGAGCCAGTGGGGGCACGCTAAGTGCACCCACTGGGTGTAGTCCCCGAGACCGTGGTTGACTGCGGGCAGTCGACTATGGTCTGAGAACTATTTTTTTTACTCTCGCACTGCGCAGACCATGTCGAGTGTTTATTCAAACTGTGGGGGCACGCCAAGTGCACTCACTGGGTGTAGTCCCCGAGACTGTCGTTGAATGTTTGATCCGGCGGTAGTCTTAGAGTAGCTATCACTGTGATGTCTTTTTATCTCGGCCAACTGATATGGCTTAAACTGCAGAAATCTTGTGATCTTGGGGCTCAGCTTTCCGAATGAACAAGCAGCAAATCAGCCTCAACCTTGATCTGGAATTGGCCCAGAAGAATCTCAAGACTGCTCGTGATGAAGTAGCTGCCAAGGGAGGTAACCAATCGTCAACTGTCTTTCTCACTGCCGGCCCTTTTCCTTTCCATTTTTGAACCGAGTGACTCCACTCGAGCAAATGTATGTAGTGAAAACCGTCAACTCCAAGCCCGTCTGAAGAATGTTATTTCTTTAGAGAAAATGAAGCAGGCTTTGGAGAAGAAGGATCTGGATCTTGCTGCTCCACAGAAGGAAGCGCGAGAGAAAACGGCACTTGCTGACAAGAAGCTTGCTTCAGTCGGCAAGTTAGAAGAGGAGAACTCCAAACTGAAGACTGCTGTCTCTGACGCCAATCGGGAGGTCGAGCGACTGAAGAAAGACAAGGACAGACTGACTGACGAGCTTGGGAGCCTCAAGGCCAAGAAGGGCGAGTTGGAGTCTTATCTGGGCCAGCTTGCTGCAAAGCTGGTCCTAAAACTTGAAGGTACTGATGATTGACTGACTTATTACGGTCGACTGTCCAGCTTGATTATATCGTTGACTCATCATTTACTCGACTGTGTAGATCTTTGCCAAGACTTTGAAGCAGAAACTGGGCGGGTCGAGACGGGTCTCGATCCCATAAATTGTCCAGTCAAGGATGATGTTGCGATGAATGTGCTGCGGTTGGAATCTCGCATGGACAGCGCGGTTGCTTATCTTGCTCGCCTGAAGGCAGCGATGACTCGGGTTGATGCTGAACTTTGGCCTCAGGCGGAACTGTCTCAAGACCTCGAGTCTCTGATGGCTCGACTGAATCAAATACCTGACCGAGTGCAAGAGTGGAAGAAGCCATCTGCTCGCTGTGGCGCTGATGTCGCGTTGTCCTTGGTCCGAGTGCACTGCAAAGACGTCAAAGAAGACAAGCTGGCAGAGCTCAAGGTTGCTAACACAAAGAGGCACACCTTCCAATCCTTCATGGACACTTTCCTTGACGCTGCCACTCGTATTGTAGACAGCGTAGACCTTGACAGTTTCTGCGACCCAGCCAGTCCTTCTCCTGACGCCTGACCGAAAAACATTATGCTCCACCTTTATTTGCCTCAGAATGCCGAGTGATTGTGTAATCATTAAACTTCTTCGGTCTTGATGCTCGAATACTTTTGATCCGTCATCCGGAACTTTAGGATTTATCTGAACTTGGTTTATCTCTGAATATGCTTGTGTTTGCCTTCGAGTGGATTTTGCTTCTTCAATTTGAATAATCTTTGTAATTGAGATGCAGCTATTGTACTTAAGGCGCAGCTCCGAAGGAGAAGGTCGCAGTCGACCTGCACCTCGTCGTCCTTGCGGATAGGGAGGGAGCACATGTTGTACTTGTGGTGCAGCTCCGAAGGAGAAGGTTACAGTCGACCTGTACCTCGTCGTCCTTGCGGATAGGGATGGAGCGCACATTGTACTTGTTGTGCAGCTCCGAAGGAGAAGGTTACAGTCGACCTGTACCTCGTCGTCCTTGCGGATAGGGATGGAGTGCACATTGTACTTGTGGCGCAGCTCCGAAGGAGAAGGTTGCAGTCGACCTGCACCTCGTCGTCCTTGCGGATAGGGATGGAGCGCACATGCAGCTCCGAAGGAGAAGGTTGCAGTCGACCTGCACCTCGTCGTCCTTGCGGATGGGGATGGACTTCGAACTTAGGCGAGTACTAGACTGCAGCTAAGCCCCGAGTGGGAGGGTTGCTCATCACTCGGTAGGATTTTACAAACTTAGGCGAGTACTGGACTGTAGCTAAGCCCCCGAGTGGGAGGGTTGCTCACCACTCGGTAGGATTTTACAAACTTAGGCGAGTACTGGACTGCAGCTAAGCCCCCGAGTGGGAGGGTTGCTCACCACTCGGTAGGATTTTACAAACTTAGGCGAGTACTGGACTGCAGCTAAGCCCCCGAGTGGGAGGGTTGCTCATCACTCGGTAGGATTTTACAAACTTAGGCGAGTACTGGACTGCAGCTAAGCCCCCGAGTGGGAGGGTTGCTCACCACTCGGTAGGATTTTACAAACTTAGGCGAGTACTTGACTGCAGCTAAGCCCCCGAGTGGGAGGGTTGCTCATCACTCGGTAGGATTTTACAAACTTAGGCGAGTACTGGACTGCAGCTAAGCCCCCGAGTGGGAGGGTTGCTCATCACTCGGTAGGATTTTACAAACTTAGGCGAGTACTGGACTGCAGCTAAGCCCCCGAGTGGGAGGGTTGCTCACCACTCGGTAGGATTTTACAAACTTAGGCGAGTACTGGACTGCAGCTAAGCCCCCGAGTGGGAGGGTTGCTCATCACTCGGTAGGATTTTACAAACTTAGGCGAGTACTGGACTGCAGCTAAGCCCCCGAGTGGGAGGGTTGCTCACCACTCGGTAGGATTTTACAAACTTAGGCGAGTACTGGACTGCAGCTAAGCCCCCGAGTGGGAGGGTTGCTCACCACTCGGTAGGATTTTACAAACTTAGGCGAGTACTGGATTGTAGCTAAGCCCCCGAGTGGGAGGGTTGCTCACCACTCGGTAGGATTTTACAAACTTAGGCGAGTACTGGACTGCAGCTAAGCCCTCGAGTGGGAGGGTTGCTCACCACTCGGTAGGATTTTACAAACTTAGGCGAGTACTGGACTGCAGCTAAGCCCCCGAGTGAGAGGCTTGCTCACCACTCGGTAGGATTTTTCAAACTTACGGGAGTACTGGACTACAGCTAAGCCCCCGAGTGAGAGGCTTGCTCACCACTCGGTAGGATTTTTCAAACTTAGGCGAGTACTGGACTGCAGCTAAGCCCCCGAGTGAGAGGCTTGCTCATCACTCGGTAGGATTTTACACACTTAGGCGAAACGGATTCGTGGCTAAGCCCCCGAGTGAGAGGTTTGCTCACCACTCGGTAGGGTTTTTCAAACTTAGGCGAAACGGATTCGCGGCAAAGTCACCCACTGGGGGATTTCAGACGCAAACAAAAGTAACAACAACCATTTAGGAAGACTGTAAAGCTCTTGTCTTTGATAAACAAACTACAAAGGTATTTCTAATTACATCTCATCCGAATGAGTACTTAAGTATAAAAGGGGCGGAGCAGCTCCGCGTTCCAAGCCCGTGGCTCGTCTTTCTGATGCTCGACATTGTAAAGATGGTATGCTCCATTGTGGAGAACTCTGGTGACAATGAAGGGACCTTCCCAAGCAGGGGCGAGCTTGTGTGGTTTCTGCTGATCCACTCGAAGAACCAAGTCTCCCTCTTGAAAGGCCCGGCCCCTCACGTTTCTGGCGTGGAATCGACGCAAGTCTTGCTGATAAATGGTCGACCGGATTAAGGCCATCTCTCTTTCCTCCTCTAGGAGATCGACCGCGTCTTGTCAGGCCTGTTCTGCTTCATCTTCAGAGAAGACCTTGACTCGGGGTGCATTGTGAAGCAAGTCACTCGGTAGGACAGCTTCAGCTCCATAAACCAAAAAGAATGGAGTTCGGCCAGTCGACCGATTGGGAGTTGTCCTCAATCCCCAAAGAACTGATGGAAGTTCATCAACCCAGGCGCCTGCTGCATGCTTGAGATCACGCATCAGTCGGGGTTTCAGTCCTTTAAGAATCAAGCCATTTGCTCTTTCTGCTTGTCCATTAGACTGGGGGTGGGCGACTGAAGCATAGTCGACTCGTGTGCCTTGGGAAACACAGAAGGCTCTGAACTCATCAAAATCGAAGTTTGACCCGTTGTCAGTGATGATGTTGTGCGGAACTCCATATCTGAATGTCAATTCTCTGATGAAGCTGACGACAGTACTGGCTTCAAGATTCTTGATAGGCTTGGCTTCAATCCATTTGGTAAACTTGTCGACTGCTACAAGCACATGAGTGAAGCCGCTCCTACCAGTCCTCAGGGGTCCAACCATATCCAATCCCCAAACAGCAAAGGGCCAGACGAGTGGAATAGTCTTCAGGGCTGACGCAGGCTTGTGTGAAATATTGGAGTAAAACTGGCAGCCTTCACATTTGTCGACTATATCTTTCGCCATTTCATTTGCTCGTGGCCAATAAAATTCGGCTCGGTATTCTTTGGGCACAATGGTCTGAGAGGACGCATGGTGACCACAGGTCCCCGAGTGGATGTCGTTGAGGATCACTCGACCTTCTTCTGGTGTGATGCATTTCTGGCTGACTCCGGTTACACTTTCCCTACACAGTTGTCCTTTTATCACAGTAAAGGCTTTGGATCGACGGACGATCTGTCGAGCCTCTTCTTCATCCTCTGGGAGTTCTTTCCTAAGGATATACGCAATGTATGGCACTGTCCAGTCGGGAGTGATGACCAAAACCTCCATGATCAGGTCGACCACGGCTGGGACTTCGAGTTCAGTCGGATCTGTGGCGCTCTTAGGCTGCGGGGGCTCTTTAGTGAAAGGATCTTCTTGAACTGAAGGTGTATGAATGTGTTCCAAAAACACGTTGCTGGGAATGGCTTCCCTCTTGGAACCTATCTTTGCTAGATCATCGGCTGCTTGATTGTTCAGTCGGGGTATATGATGGAGCTCTAACCCCTCAAATTTCTTTTCCAACTTCCTCACCGCATTGCAGTAACCAATCATAGCTGGGCTTCTGACGTCCCACTCCTCCATCACTTCATTGACTACCAAATCTGAGTCCCCGTAGACCATGAGGCGACGGACGCCGAGTAAGATGGCCATACGTAACCCATATAAGAGTGCTTCATATTCTGCTTCGTTATTTGAGGAATCAAAGTGAATCTCGAGAACATATCTGAGCTTGTCTCCTCGGGGAGATACCAGTACCACCCCGGCACCGGAACCATTCAGCATCTTGGAACAATCAAAGAACATGGTCAAGTGCTCCGAGTGAACTTGAGTCGGCAGTTGCTGTTTGATCCACTCAGCGAGGAAATCTGCTATTGCTTGGGACTCGATAGCTTTCTTTGCCTCAAACTTGATATCCAAGGGAAGAAGTTCAATCGCCCACTTTGCCACTCGACTAGTTGCATCTCTGTTGTTCAGAATCTCTGATAATGGAGCGTCGCTGACGACTGTAATGGAGTGGTCAGAGAAATAATGTGCAACCTTCTTTGTGGTCATATAAATCCCATAAACAAGCTTCTGATAATGTGGATATCTTTGCTTTGATGGAGTCAAAACTTCAGAAACATAATATACTAGCCGCTGAACTTTATAGGCTTTTCCTTCTTCTTCCCGCTCGACCGTAAGTACTATACTGACGACTTGTCCAGTGGCTGCAATGTAAAGCAGTAAAGGCTCTTTGCTGATTGGGGCAGCAAGCACCGGCTGGGTGGAAAGCAGGGCTTTGAGCTCTGCAAATGCTGCATCAACTTCAGGAGTCCACTCGAACTTATCAGACTTCTTCATCAGTCGGTAAAGAGGCAATGCCTTTTCACCGAGGCGAGAAATGAATAGACTTAAGGCGGCCAAACAACCTGTAAGCTTTTGAACATCGTGCACGCGCACAGGGCGTTTCATTCGGAGAATGGCACCAACTTTCTCTGGGTTAGCGTCGATCCCTCGTTCGGAAACGAGAAAACCGAGTAATTTTCCGCCCGGAACTCCGAATGTGCACTTTGATGGATTAAGCTTGATATCATACCTTCTGAGGTTGGCAAAAGTTTCAGCAAGGTCAGCCAGCAGGTCGGAACCTTTACGTGACTTGACCACAATGTCATCCATGTATGCTTCCACATTCCGACTGATTTGAGTGAGTAAACACTTCTGAATCATCCTCATAAATGTGGCTCCAGCATTCTTCAGGCCGAATGGCCTGGTGACATAACAGAAGCACCCAAATGGAGTGATGAAAGCTGTTTTTCTCTCATCGGGTCCATACAGTCGGATCTGATGATGCCCGGAATAAGCGTCCAAAAATGGAGCCTGCCCAGAATAGCATGATAAGCACTCTGGAAATCGACGACTTCAAACGTCAACTTTTCTTTGCGGTAATTCTTGGAATCACCGAAAACCACATCAAGGGCGATCTGGTTGAGTGACTCAGCCTTCTTGCCAGGAATAACCCCATGGAAACTCATATTGCTTTCACTGAGTCTGGACATCGGAATGACCATTCCTTTCAAGGTCTCCGCATACAGTATATTTAGGCCACTGCCACCATCCATCAGAACCTTAGTCAACCGAGTGCCTTCGACGACTGGGTCGACCACCAACGCTTGCCTCCCAGGGGTGGCTATGTGTGTTGGGTGATCAGACTAGTCGAATGTAATGGCAGTCTGGGACCACTTCAAATAACTGGGCATCGCTGGGGCGACCATGTTCACTTCTCTGTTGATGACTTTCAGTCGACTTTTGCTCTCAACATCAGCAAAAATCATCAGAGTTGAATTGACGTGAGGGTAACCATCATCGTCCTCTTCCTTATCTTCAACCTTGTCTAATTCTTTCTCTTTCTCTTTGGGTTGTTTCTCTCGGAATTGCTGGATCAGGAGCCGACATTGTCGAGTGGTATGCTTTGGGTAAATGAGATTACCCTCCTCGTCTTTTTTGGTGTGAATGTGGCACGGTAAATCCAACACATCATTTCCATCTTGATCTTTTACCTTCTTGGGGTTCCATGGCCCTTTGGGCTTCCCCTTGAACTTTCCTTGAGGCACGGCTAAGGCTTCTCCGGGAGCAGCTGGCTCGGCTTTGCGCTTCTGCTTCCGACTGGAGTGCCCTCCCCCGGTTTCATGGGCAACTGTTTTGTGCTTGCCACTCCGGAGCCGATCCTCCTCTTCACCATTAGCATACTTGGTGGCAATTTCCATCATTCGACTCAGAGACATATCTCTGGTCCGACCGAACTTCAGATTCAATTCCCGATACTTGACGCCTTCCTTGAAGGCACAAACTGCTTGGTGATCAGACACATTCTCCACCGTGTGGTGCAACGTGATCCATCTCTGGATATAATCTCTCAAAGTTTCATTCGACTTCTGTACACAAGACTGTAACTCTGTCAGCCCTGCTAGTCGTTTGCATGTACCTTCAAATGTTTTGACAAACACCCGAGCGAGCTCTTCCCAGCTATAAATACTGCCAGGTGCTAGCTGATTCAACCACGCTCTAGCCGAGCCCTCTAACATCAGAGGAAGGTGTTTCATGGCCACTTCATCATTACCACCACCAATCTGCATAGCCACTCGGTAGTCCTCAAGCCAAGTGTCAGGCTTGGACTCACTAGTGAACTTGCTGACTCCAGTCGCCAACCTGAAGTTGGGAGGAAACACTGCTGCTCTGATGGCTCTGCTGAAACACTCGGGACCCAAAACATGCACCCTGCTGCCGGTTGGGTAATCTCTATCGTGGCCATCTCTGTGTGCTCTGTTCCTGTCAACCAGACCTTGAACGAGAATGGATCTCGCGTCAAAGCCCGGCTCCCGGGGGTCGACTGGAATCCTTCGCCCACCACTGTGAGGGCGTCTGTCATCGTGTTGCTGAGGCGTGTATGACCCACTCCTTGGGGGAGGCATGGGTACTCGACGACGATCATACTGCTGACGGTTCCTATACTGATCCTGTCGATCTCCATGTCCCTCACACCTTGGAGGCGATCTTGGGCTGTGAGCCGACTGAACTGTGTCTGCCATCACAGATCTACTATGAATCCTATTCCGAGACTGTGACACTGCTGTGTTCTGCTCCCCCGCCGCCCGGAGCAAAGCCCGGATCTGCATCAAACCCCTACCAGCCTCCGACTAGGAAGGCTGAATCGATTCTACTATTCAGGCAGCAGCCGTGACATTCTGGATCGGAGTTCGATATACCTGGGTTGGAGGCGGAAAGAGTTGACGTCGACTGGATTCAGGAACTCGCTGCCGAGCACGCTCGTCGAGTGCGTGCTGGAGATTCTCCACTCGAGTGCGCTCAGCCAATTTGGCCAGGCGCACCTCCTCCAAGGCCCGGGCCTCGGGGGTTTCTCCAACGATAGGATTGTGAAGTGCATCCATGTTACGGCGGCGAAGCTCTTCCCTCTGCTGCGAAGAGAGGGGCTCGGGACGGTACTCCTCGTGGGCACGCGACGGATCGCCTCCGCCATCACCACCGTCGACGCGGGGGAAGCTAGGAGGACTGCGCTGTAACGCCCATGATGCGGCTATATCTCCCAGGTGTCGAGGCATGACTTAGAGGCATAACCGCATAGTGGTTTTACAAGTTGGTAATCAGAGCCATCCCCGACTTAGGAGCCCCCTGCTTGATCGAATCGCTGGCGTTGTTGAGTCTAGAACAAAAATGTTTTGAGTCTTAGGATTATATATTTCGGAGAGTAGGATTCTTTTTACTCCTCGGTCCCTTCGTCGCTCTGGTGAGGTCTCCTGACGTAGAAGTTTTGACTATTCTCTCCTCAAATTTCACTAAAAAAAATTTAGGATCACGCGGGTATCTTGGAATCGTTCCGATGGTTTTGTGACGAGAACATTGTTCTTGGTGCCTCCTGTCATTTAGGGGTTGTGGCAGTGTCCTGGGGAGTTGAGCTCCGAGGTGTTGTCGTCACAATTTTATCGTTGCAGTTCTGGAATACCTGAGTTTCGCCGACATCGAAATCTCTTTTATGCAGTTGTTGGTGAGATCACCTCGACGCCACCCAGTACTGGGGCGGGAGTTCGGGAGTATTGCCATAACTTGTATAACGGATGTTTTTCGAAGGTTGAGGTAAACGATTTCCGAAGGTTTCTTGGTTATGTGTTGACGGATGGATACAACTGGATCTAGGGATTGTTAGTTTGGGTGATATATTTTGTGTCCCCTGTATCCCCTACACCAGATTGCATAACCAGAAAGTTTCGGGAGTTTATAAGTGGGAATTCTAGTAGCCTTAGGATATCTTTCCGACAGACGCATGATATGAGATTGGGGTTCGACGTCTAGTGGTCCGCCTGTATACGGTTGATTTTACAGTGGTCTCGTTGTGTCTTAAAGAGTCCATGGCTTTGCCGACTCGGGGACGCTTCGTATCTCATGTGCACAGCCTTGTACATGATGGTGCTATACGATTGAGCCCGTGTGGGCCCCACCATGAAAACTTCGGACGAAATCTCTATCATATGTTTGTTCCGGCTTATTCTGCAAGCCAATACTTTGTTTTATTTTGTATTGTGGTATTCGAGTTACTTCGAATTCATATGTTGATTCCATACCTTTTTCAAGTGGCTTCTCAACTTATGGAAGTGTGATGATTTACTACGGAATTCATTCGTTCATCTTCGTTCGAATGTTTATTGTGAAGACTATATGTTGCAATTTCTATCCGTTGATTCTACTTATCTATTTGTCTATCAAGATGCTAACGGATGTCACCCTCTTCAGGATGGCTCCGCCAACGCGTCAGAATCCGAATCGCAATGAAGGGAGTCAAGCGAACCCTCCGCCACCACCTCCGCCTCCGGAGGCATGGCAAGCAATCATGGCAGCCACCAACGCCAATGCTCAGATGATTCTGCAACTCTTGCAAGAACGTACTCAAGGGCAAGGCAATCAAGGCAATCAAGGTCAAGGCAACAATCAGTTTCACTTCGCCACTCTCAACCAGTTTCTCGCAAATCAGCCCAAGTCTTTCAGCTACTGTGCCGAGGCCACGGATGCCGATGATTGGCTCGTGGACATCAACAAGCATTTTGAATGTAGCAATGTCAGGCCTGAGGACTATGTCAAGTTCGCTTCTTTCCAGCTCAAGGACCAAGCTGCTGATTGGTTTCAGCAACACAAAGATTCCAGAGGAGGTCATGTGATCACTTGGACTGACTTCTGTCGGGACTTCAAAGCGCACCACATTCCACAAAGTATTGTTGAGAGCAAGCGTGAGGAGTTCCGCAATCTCAAGCAAGGCAACATGTCTGTGTATCAATACAACATTCATTTTCAGAAACTTGCTCGCTTCGCTAAACAAGACGTTCCTGATGAAAAGAGCATGATCTATCACTTCAGAGGTGGCCTTAAAGAGGATCTGCAGTTAGCTCTCGTTCTTGTTGAGCCTACTCACTTTGATCAATTCTACAATATGGCACTGAAGCAAGAGGCTGCTCAGCTCAAGTGTGAGGCTTCGAAGAAGAGAGTCAGAGACGCAGTCAGTCTTCTTCTTCCTCACTTGTGACAGCTAAGCAACAGAAGTTCTGGTTGCCTCCTCCTCCTTCGTTTCGTCAGCCTTATCAGCAGAAGAACAAAGGTGGCCATGGTTCTTCCAACTCTTCCAACTCTGGCTATCAGAACAAGTCTCAGAATCAAGCTCCAAAGTCCAATGCTCCTTATCACCGTCCACTCTCAGAGGTGACTTGCAACAAATGTCAGCAGAAAGGTCACTATGCTAACAAGTGCTTCAACCAAAGGCGTCTTCCTCCTCCTCCTCCTGTCAGATCTTCCAGCAATGCAGTGGTCAAGCATAATCCAAAGTCTGCAAAGGTGAACATGATGAATGCAGCTCAAGCGAAGGAATCTACTGATGTGATAATGGGTAATCTTCCTGTTAACGATATTCCTGCAAAAGTTCTTTTTGATACGGGTGCATCTCTTTCTTTCATTTCAAGACCTTTTGTTGCCAAGCATGAATTTGTGACGGAAAAGATCCCTATCCCGTTGAAGATTGTGTCTCCGGGCAAGCAAATGACTTCTAATAATTGTGTCCCGGATGTTTCCATCAAGATGGGCGACTATGATTTTCAGTCTTCTCCAATTGTTCTTGGTGACTCGGATATTGATCTTATTCTCGGGATGGACTGGCTTTCTAAGCACAAGGCTCAACTTGATTGTGCTGCCAGGGAAATTCAATTGACACACTCGTCTGAGGATGTGATTATCTATGCCGCTCGTGATGAAACCATTCGGTTTTTCTCTCTCAATGAGAAGGGCGAATTGAATGCCATCTCTCAAATTCCAGTCGTTTGTGAGTATCAAGATGTCTTTCCAGAAGAGCTTCCGGGTATGCCTCCTCATCGGCCAGTTGAGTTCGTTATCGAACTAGAGCCTGGCACTGAACCCGTTTGCAAGCGTCCATACAAGCTTGGACCCAACGAGCTGAAGGAATTGAAGAAACAGCTCGATGAACAAGAGCGTCTGGGTTTGATTAGACCGAGTTCTTCTCCATGGGGTTGTGGTGTTCTTTTTGTCAAGAAGAAGGATGGCACGGACCGACTTTGTGTCGAGTACCGTCCATTGAACAAGAAGACAATCAAGAACAAGTACCCACTTCCCAACATCAATGAGCTATTTGAGCAACTCAAAGGGGCTAAAGTATTCTCGAAGCTTGACCTTCGTATGGGTTATCATCAGATTCGCATTCGTGAAGAAGATATTCCCAAGACAGCATTCAGAACAAGCTTTGGTTCTTATGAATATACTGTCGTGTCTTTCGGCCTTGTCAATGCTCCTCCAGTGTTCTCTCGGATGATGAATTTCATCTTCAACCCCTATACCAATGAATTCGTTCTGGTGTATCTCGATGATATCTTGGTCTTCTCCAAGAATAAGCAGGATCATGCCAAACATTTGCGATTGGTGCTCGACAAGCTCAGAGAGTATCAATTCTATGCGAAGTTCTCCAAATGTGAGTTTTGGCTCGATGAAGTTCTTTTCCTTGGTCACATCATCTCTGCCAAAGGCATCGCTGTTAACCCCGAGAAGGTGTCCGCAGTTGTGAATTGGGAACCTCCTCAAAATGTCAAGCAGCTCCGCAGTTTTCTTGGTCTTGCAAGCTATTGCTGAAGATTCGTTGAGAATTTCTCCAAGGTTGCAAAGCCTCTTTCAAACCTCCTACAAAAGCATGTGAAATATGTCTGGTCTCCTGAGTGTGACGTTGCCTTCAACACTCTCAAAGAGAAACTAGTCACAGCTCCTGTCTTGACTCCTCCTGATGAATCCAAGCCGTATGAAGTTTTCTGTGATGCTTCTCTCCAAGGTCTCGGTGCTGTGTTAATGCAAGAGAAGAAAGTTGTGGCCTATACCTCTCGTCAGTTGAAGCCCAACGAGAAGAACTACCCCACTCACGATCTTGAGTTGGCGGCAGTTGTCCATGCATTAATAACGTGGAGACATCTCTTGTTGGGAAGACAAGTGGACATTTTCACTGATCACAAGAGTCTCAAGTATATCTTCACTCAGCCCAACCTCAACCTCAGGCAGACTCGATGGGTCGAAATGATTCAAGAGTACAATCCGAGTATCGAATATACTCCAGGCAAAGCAAATGTCATTGCAGATGCCTTAAGCAGGAAGGCTTATTGCAACAGCTTAATTCTCAAGCCATTCCAACCGGATCTTTGTGAAGCTTTCCGCAAGCTGAATCTCCAAGTTGTTCCTCAAGGCTTTCTTGCCAACCTCATAGTATCTCCTACTTTGGAAGATCAAATTCGTGAGGCACAACTCCTTGATGCCATGGTGAAGAAGGTGAAACGTGGTATCGACAAGGGTCTTTCCAAATACAAGTGCTATCGCATTGATGACAGAGACACTTTATTCTTCGAGGACCGGATTGTGGTTCCTAAAGGTGATCTAAGGAAAGTCATAATGAATGAGGCGCACAATTCTCTCCTTTCAATTCATCCTGGAAGTACGAAGATGTATCATGACCTCAAGCAGTCGTATTGGTGGACTCGAATGAAGCGAGAGATCGCTCAATTCGTGAATGAATGTGATGTCTGTCGAAGAGTGAAAGCAGAACACCAACAACCAGCTGGTCTCCTCCAACCTCTTGCTATCCCGGAATGGAAGTTTGATCATATCGAAATGGACTTCGTGACTGGATTTCCAAAGTCCAAGCGTGGAAATGATGCTATCTTCGTTGTCATCGACAAGCTCTCTAAAGTGGCTCATTTCCTTCCTACCGAAGAATCCATCACAGCAGCTCAGCTGGCAGAGCTCTACACCTCCAGAATTGTCTCTTTGCACGGCATTCCACAATTGATTTCTTCAGACCGTGGAAGCATCTTCACCTCTAAGTTCTGGGACTCCTTCCAGAAGGCCATGGGCACTAACATTCGCTTCAGCACAGCTTTCCATCCTCAAACTAGTGGCCAAGTCGAGCGAGTCAATCAAATTCTTGAAGATATGCTCAGGGCTTGTGTCATTTCCTTTGGCATGAAATGGGAAGATTGTCTTCCATATGCTGAATTCTCCTACAACAACAGCTTCCAAGCGAGTTCGGGCAAGGCCCCATTCGAGATTCTCTATGGCAGAAAATGTCGTACTCCTCTCAATTGGTCAGAGACTGGTGAACGCCAACTTCTTGGCAATGACTTAATCACTGAAGCTGAAGAAATGTGTAAAGTCATCCGTGATAATCTCAAAGCCGCGCAATCGCGCCAGAAGAGCTACTATGATAGTAAGCATCGTGATTTGGCTTTCGAGATCGGAGACCATGTCTACCTCCGCGTCTCTCCAATGAAAGGCACTCGTCGCTTCGGTATCAAAGGGAAGCTTGCCCCTAGATACGTGGGTCCTTTCAAGATCATTGGCAAAAGAGGCGACCTCGCCTATCAACTTGAGCTTCCTTCCAACTTCGCGAACGTGCACGATGTGTTCCATGTGTCACAGCTCCGCAAGTGCTTCAAGACGCCTGAGCACACTATCAACTTCGAAGAGATTGACCTCCAAGAAGATTTGTCTTATCATGAGCACCCAGTTGCTATTCTTGAAGAAACTGAGCGCAAGACTCGCAACAAGTCTATCAAATTCCTGAAAGTGAAGTGGTCGCACCATTCCGACCGGGAAGCCACCTGGGAACGCGAGGACCATCTCCGTTCCGAATATCCGGAGTTCTTTCAGTCCTAGATCTCGGGACGAGATCCTCTCGTAGTGGTGGAGTGTTGTAACACCCCGCATGTAACTTGCCATATTTGTAACTCCGACTCTTGCCATTTCCGGCTATGTGTTATGATTTTCCCTCCGTTGTCGGGTTTTGTCTTTCGTTTTGTATTTTGTCATGTCATGCATTTTCATATCATGTCATCATGTGCATTGCATTTGCATACGTGTTCGTCTCATGCATCCGAGCATTTTCCCCGTTGTCTGTTTTGCAATCCGGCGCTCCTATCTCCTCCGGTGCCCCCCCTCTTGTTTTCTTTCGTGTGCGTGTGTCAAACTTTCTCGGAATGGACCGAGGCTTGTCAAGTGGCCTTAATATACCACCCGGAGACCACCGGTCAAGTTTCGTTCCATTTGGAGGTCGTTTGGTACTCCAACGGTTAACCGGGCATCCGCAATGTCCATTTGAGTATCCAGCAAAAACCCCTCAAAAACCAGCCCAAAACCCACCAAACTCTCTTCCATGCTCTAGGTCATTCGATCACGATCGTGTGGGCGAAAACCGCACCTCATTTGGAGCCTCCTAGCTCCCTCTACCTATAAATATGTGGGCATCCCGAAATACATTCTCAGTCCAACCCTAGAAAAATCCCTCCGCGCCGCCGGACGCGTCCGTACCCTGCCGGACACGTCCGCCGCCGCGCCCCGACGAATCGCAGCGCGCCACGTCGCCTCCTCCCTCTCCCCATGCCGCCGGCCCGCCGGGCCCAGGCGGGGCCCGCCCGGCCCGATCCGCCGCCGCCTCTCGGGTCCGCCGCCGACCCGCGCACCCGCGCCTCGCCGCCGGCCGGCGCCGTCCCGCCGCCGCCGCGCCTTGGGTCTCCGGCCGCCGCCCGCGGGCCCGCCGGCGCCGGTGCTGCCGCGCCGCCCCCTCCGGCCTCCTCTTCCTCCCGCCGGCGAACGCCATCGACCGAGCCTCGAGCTCGAGGAGCCCCGATCTGGATCCGTTTTCGGTAGCCCCCGTTGACTTTCCTCGCCCCTCTATTTTTTTCTAAGTCTTGGAATTTCATCAGCAAGTGCCTCTGTTCGTATAGCTATAACTTCTTGCATGTAGCTCTGATTCGCGCGTGTAATATGCCAAATTGTTCGTCTCTTGGTGCTCTTAATTTTGTTCAATTGCACCATATTTATTAGAGGTCATCTTGATGCCCAAATCTCTGTTGGAAGAGGGCTAGTTGCTGTTATTCTCTGGTTCTTATCAGAACTTGGAGATTTGTCATTTTTATATCATTTAATCTGTGCATCTTATGGGCATGAGCTCTACATGTGTTTTGTTGTATGCCATGCCATCTTTCCAAGGGTATATGACATGTAGTTTTGTGATCTCTGTGGTGACTAGCACAAGCATGCAAACCAGGCCCCGTAATGTTTCTGATTTCAGGGACTTGGTGATTTCTCTAAGTCCTTGTCTGTTGTTATTTTGTTGCCATGTAAACTTGATGCTACAGAGAGATCCATGCATATTTTGGTGATGTTCATTAAGGATGTTTTGTAGCTATAGTTGTAGTTGATCCATTCATGCCCCTTGTTTACAATTATGCAGAGCCATATCATGACACAATCTTGCTCTACTTTTGCTATAAAATATTTCTGGCAGATTCTTAACATGATATGCAATCTTGCCAAGCTTATTGTAGTTGATCCATACATGCTATGCAATTGTTCTTGCCATGGTTAGCTTCATAAACATGCCATATTGCTTTAGGTATGCTTGGTTTGTCATGCATTGCTCTGTAGTGAGTGCATCAAACTCACAAAGAGGCCTACATATTATTGTTTCTGCCATGCCCTGTTTTCTGCTAAGTCTGAAACCTGATAACGAGACTTGCTATGTTTACATGCTTGCCATCATTTCTTCTGGTCCTTTTTGTCTTATGGTCAGTAAGGGACTTTTGTCGTGTGCATTTAGTAGAACACTGCCATGCTTTGTTTTGATATGTTAAGTTCCTGTAGCATGTTGATTTCGTGCTCTGAATATTGCTACTTGATGCTGTTTTCTGCCATGTCCAGTTTTTCACCAAGTCTGTGAACCTGTAATCTTTTGCACTTTTTCCATGCTTGTTTGAGCTTGATATGTTGTGAACTAGCCGTATCTCAGTGTTCATCTTTTGTCAAGCATCTCCTGTAGATTACTGCCATGTGCTTTTTTGCTATGTTGGGGTGCTGTAGCATTGTTACTTGTTGCATTTTAAGTGCTATCTTGCTGTTTATCGCAGATTAGTGTCATTCTTGTTTTGCTTGCCATTTGCAAACCGTGCATCCGATTCCGGTGATCTTTATATCGATTTCGACCGAAATCATCTCATCTTTCCAGTGGCATGCTTGGTTTGCCAAGTTACTGCCATGTTCATCATTTTCCTTCCGGAGCACGCATATGCATCGCATACCATATCTTGCATATCATACATGTTTTGCATCATGTTGCTTGTGCATTTCTCGTTGTTGATTGTGGTTCCGTTTGTTTGTGTTCTTGTCTTGGGTAGAGCCGGGAGACGAGTTCATGAACGAGGAACCTGTTGAGTACGCTTACGAGGATCAAGCTTTCGACAACTCTGAGAACCTTGCAGGCAAGATGACCACCCCTCGAAATCACTTCTATCTTTGCATTGCTAGTTGTTCGCTCTATTGCCATGCTCCGCTACCTATCACTTGCTATATCATGTCTCCCATTTTTCGCCATGTCAGCCTCTAACCATCCTCTCCTAGCAAACCGTTGTTTGGCTAAGTTACCGCTTTTGCTCAGCCCCTCTTATAGCGTTGCTAGTTGCAGGTGAAGTTGAAGTTTGTTCCATGTCGGAACATGGATATGTTGGGATATCACAATATCTCTTATTTAATTAATGCATCTATATATTTTGGTAAAGGGTGGAAGGCTCGGCCTTATGCCTGGTGTTTTGTTCCACTCTTGCCGCCCTAGTTACTGTTATACCGGGATTATGTTCCTTGAGTTTGCGTTCCTTACACGGTCGGGTGATTTATGGGACCCCCTTGACAGTTCGCCTTGAATAAAACTCCTCCAGCAAGGCCCAACTTTGGTTTTACCATTTGCCACCTAAAGCCTTTTCCCCCGGGTTTTCGCGAGCCCGAGGGTCATCTTATTTTAACCCCGGGGCCAGTGTTCCTCTGAGTGCTGGTCCAAACTAGAGCCACTTGCAGCGCCACCTTGGGGAAACTCGAGGATTGGTTTTAGCTGTACATAGTGTTCATCCAGTGTGCCCTGAGAACGAGATATGTGCAGCTCCTACCGGGATTTGTCGGCACATTCGGGCGGCTTTGCTGGTCTTGTTTTACCATTGTCGAGATGTCTTGTAAACCGGGATTCCGAGACTGATCGGGTTTTTCCGGGAGAAGGTTTATCCTTCGTTGACCATGAGAGCTTATGATGGGCTAAGTTGGGACACCCCTGCAGGGTATTATCTTTCGAAAGCCGTGCCCGCGGTTATGAGGCAGATGGGAATTTGTTAATGTCCGGTTATAGATAACTTGTCATTTGACCCAATTAAAATACATCAACTGCGTGTGTAGCCGTGATGGTCTCTTCTCGGCGGAGTCCGGGAAGTGAACACGGTCTGTGTTATGTTTGACGTAAGTAAGTGTTCAGGATCACTTCTTGGTCATTGCTAGATGACGTCCGCTCCGTTGCTTCTCTTCTCGCTCTCATTTGCGCAAGTTAGCCACCATATATGCTTTTGCCGCTGCAGCTCCACCTCTTTGCACCATCTTTTCCTACAAGCTTAAATAGTCTTGATCTCGCGGGTGTGAGATTGCTGAGTCCTCGTGACTCACAGATTCTACCAAAACAGTTGTAGGTGCCGACGATGCCAGTGCAGATGATGGCGTCGATCTCAAGTGGGAGTTCGACGAGGAACGTGGTCGTTACTATGTGTCTTTTCCTGATGATCAGTAGTGGAGCCCAGTTGGGACGATCGGGGATCTAGCATTTGGGGTTATCTTATTTTCATCTGGATTTTGACCGTAGTCGGTCTATATGCTTGTATTTGGATGATGTATGAATAATATTTATGTATTGTGTGAAGTGGCGATTGTAAGCCAACTCTTTATCCCATTCTTGTTCATTACATGGGATTGTGTGAAGATGACCCTTCTTGCGACAAAACCACTATGCGGTTATGCCTCTAAGTCGTGCCTCGACACGTCGGAGATATAGCCGCATCGTGGGCGTTACATGCGCGGTCCGTTGACCATCAGGACTTCCACCGCAGGGTCACTGTTGTCGCACTCGGATGCGGTCTCAACGGAGCCAGTCGAACAGGCCGTAGAGAGTTTCGTCGGGCTCGATTGCCGCGACTTGAGGGGTGTCCGACTAGCGAGCCACCGCGTGCCTCACCCACCGCTGGAGCCTCGACCGACCGGAACACTTGTGCCGGCGGGCTGCAGGGAGTGAAGACGCCACAGGAGCCGACTGATACTGGGTCGACGGCTGCAGCAGGCGGACGCACGCGTGAAAGTGTGTTGCCCCGCGGACGGGGAGCGCCTCGACGTCGAGTGGAGCCTCTTGGAGCCAAGCGGAGAAATCGGCGACGAACACGAGCGCGCCGAGACGGATCTCGCGGCCGTCGGTCGATCCTCCGCCTGAAACCATGCTGATGGGGATCGGAAAAATTGCAACTTCTCCAACAAGTCGATAAAACACCTGCCCCATGGTGGGTGCCAACTGTCGTGCTTCTAAGTCTGACAGTAGAATGGGGGTAGGGATGTAAAGGCAAGGTCCTAGCTATGGAGAAGCTATACGCACGAGTTTTACGAGTTCAGGCCCTTCTCAGAGGAAGTAACAGCCCTACGTCTCGGAGCCCGGAGGCGGTCGACTGGATTATATGCGTGTGTGTTACAGGGGGTGCGAACCCTTGTGCCAGTGGAGGGGTGGCTTATATAGAGTGCGCCAGGACCCCAGCCAGCCCACGTTACAAGGAGTTCAATGTTCATAAAGAAGGAGCGTTACAGGTAACGTCTGTAGTAAAGTAATATAAATGACTATTAAGTCTAAGAGTAAATGCCCGACCGTTGCTGCGCGGAGTGGCTTTAGGTCTGTTGCACGTCGAGTGGTTTAGTGGTCGAGTGACATAAACATGGGGGGTCGTCGAGTGAATGGTAGGTCGAGTGGATTGCATTCGACACCTTCGTTGGGTCCCCTCTATTTACTCCTGAACCTCTTTGCTTCTAGGACAAGGACCTTAGGTAGGAGGTATAGGTCAGGCCTATTACCCTATCCCAGGTCTATGTCCTCATCAGTAGGGGGTGCGCCCACCCCCACCAGGCGCGCCCTCCACCTTCGTGGGCCCCTCGTGGCTCCACCGACCTACTTCTTCCTCCTATATATACCTACGTACCCCCAAACCATCAGAGGCATCCACGAAAACCTAATTCCACCGCCGCAACCTTCTGTACCCGTGAGATCCCATCTTGGGGCCTTTTCCGGCGTCCTGTGATGACCCACAAGTATAGGGGATCTATCGTAGTCCTTTCAATAAGTAAGAGTGTCGAACCCAACGAGGAGCAGAAGGAAATGATAAGCGGTTTTCAGCAAGGTATTCTCTGCAAGCACTGAAATTATAGGTAACAGATAGTTTTGTGATAAGATAATTTGTAACGAGCAGCAAGTAACAAAAGTAAATAAAGTGCAGCAAGGTGGCCCAATCCTTTTTGTAGCAAAGGACAAGCCTGGACAAACTCTTATATAGAGGAAAGCGCTCCCGAGGACACATGGGAATTATCGTCAAGCTAGTTTTCATCACGTTCATATGATTCGCGTTCGGTACTTTGATAATTTGATATGTGGGTGGACCGGTGCTTGGGTGTTGTTCTTACTTGAACAAGCATCCCACTTATGATTAACCCCTATTGCAAGCATCCGCAACTACAAAAGAAGTATTAAGGTAAACCTAACCATAGCATGAAACATGTGGATCCAAATCAGCCCCTTACGAAGCAATGCATAAACTAGGGTTTAAGCTTCTGTCACTCTAGAAACCCATCATCTACTTATTACTTCCCAATGCCTTCCTCTAGGCCCAAATAATGGTGAAGTGTCATGTAGTCGACGTTCACATAACACCGCTAGGGGAGACACAACATACATCTCATCAAAATATCGAACGAATACCAAATTCACATGACTACTAATAGCAAGACTTCTCCCATGTCCTCAGGAACAAATGTAACTACCCACAAAGCATATTCATGTTCATAATCAGAGGGGTATTAATATGCATAAAGGATCTGAACATATGATCTTCCACCAAATAAACCAACTAGCATCAACTACAAGGAGTAATCAACACTACTAGCAACCTACAGGTACCAATCCCTGACTTAGAGACAAGAATTGGATACAAGAGATGAACTAGGGTTTGAGAGGAGATGGTGCTGGTGAAGATGTTGATGGAGATTGGCCTCTCCCGATGAGAGGAGCGTTGGTGATGACGATGGCGATGATTTCCCCCTCCCGGAGGGAAGTGTCCCCGGCAGAACAGCTCTGCCGGAGCCCTAGATTGGTTCCGCCAAGGTTCCGCCTCGTGGCGGCGGAGTCTCGTCCCGAAAGCTTGCTTATGATTTTTCTTTGGACGAAAGACTTCATATAGCAGAAGATGGGCACCGGAGGGCCAACAGGGGGCCCACGAGGCAGGGGGCGCGCCCAGGGGGGTAGGGCGCGCCCCCCACCCTCGTGGACAGGTGGAGGCCCCCTGACGTGGATTCTTTTTCCAGTATTTTTTATTATTTCCAAATTTAACTTTCGCGGAGTTTCATGACTTTTGGAGTTGTGCAGAATAGGTCTAATATCTGCTCCTTTTCCAGCCCAGAATTCCAGCTGTCGGCATTCTCCCTCCTTATGTAAACCTTGTAAAACAAGAGAGAATAGGCATAAGTATTGTGACATAATGTGTAATAACAGCCCATAATGCAATAAATATCGATATAAAAGCATGATGCAAAATGGACATATCAACTCCCCCAAGCTTAGACCTCGCTTGTCCTCAAGCGGAAGCCGATAACGATAAATATGTCCACATGTTTGGAGGTAGAGGTGTTGATAAAATAAAATACAGACATGAGGGCATCATGATTATTCTCATAACAGCAACATATACGGATAATGTCATATGATTTCTTATGCTCAAGTAATAATCTATTCACAATGTAAAGTATGAATCAGAAACTTTATTGAGAACTAACAAACTATAATCTCAGTCATTGAGGCAATTGCAATTTATCATAACATCAGAAAGATTCTATGTCAGAGCTTTTTAGCAAGTCCACATACTCAACTATCATTTAGTCTTTCACAATTGCTAACACTCACGCAATACTTGTGGTTACGGAGTTTTAATCGGACACAGAGAAAGATAGGGGCTTATAGTTTCGCCTCCCAACCTTTTACTTCAAGGGTAATGTCAACAATAATAATTCATGCTGACCCACATCCAATTAGATATATATATCAGGATCTTTCCAACATCCTGTGCTTGCCAAAGGATAAAATGTAAAAAGGAAAGGTGAATATCACCATGACTCTTGCATAAGGTAGAAGATAATAAAAGATAGGCCCTTCGCAGAGGGAAGCAGAGGTTGCCATGCGCTTTCAGGGTTGGATGCACAAAATCTTAATGCGAAAGAACGTCACTTTATATTGCCACTTGTGATATGAACATTTATTATGCAATCCGTCTCTTTTATTTCTTCCACATCACAAGATCGTATAAAGCTTATTTCGTCCACACTAATCAATCATACATATTTAGAGAGCAATTTTTATTGCTTGCACCGATGGCAACTTACTTGAAGGATCTTACTCAATCCATAGGTAGATATGGTGGACTCTCATGGCAAAACTGGGTTTAAGGGTATTTGAAAGCACAAGTAGTATCTCTACTTGGTGCAAAGAATTTGGCTAGCATGAGGGGGAAAGGCAAGCTCAACATGTTGGATGATCCATGACAATATACTTTATTTCAGATATAAGAAAACATAATCCATTACGTTGTCTTCCTTGTCCAACGTCAACTCTTTAGCATGTCATATTTTAATGAGTGCTCCCAATCATAAAAGATGTCCAAGATAGTATATTTATATGTGAAACCTCTCTTTCTTTATTACTTCCTATTAATTGCAACGATGACCAAAGCTATGTTTGCCAACTCCCAACAATTTTTAATCATCATACTCTTTCTATGTGAAGTCATTACTCTCAATAAGATCAATATGATCTCCTTGTTTCTTTTTATTCTTTTTCTTTTATTCCCTCAAGATCATGGCAAAATAATCAAGCCCTTGACTCAACACTAATCTTTATTATATAACTCACGGACTCAATTATATAAAGGGATCATAAAGCAAAACTCAAAACTAGATCATGCCATAAACTTTATTCTACTAGATCAAGATACTACTAAAAGGATCGAACTAAGAAAAACGGTAAAGATAGAGATGTGATGGTGATACGATACCGGGGCACCTCCCCCAAGCTTGGCAGTTGCCAAGGGGAGTGCCCATACCCATGTGATTATGTCTCCTTTGTTCGTGAAGAAGGTGGCGGAGTTGTTGATGATGTGGGCCTGTCATCCATCTTCCAAGGCATAGTCTCACCATCATAGAAGGATGATCGAGTCTCCGGGATCCTCAAATCTGCAGCCAAACTCATCCTTTTGAATCTATATTCATACTCACAGTTTTGGTTTTGCAGGTCATAGATTTGAGCTTGAAGGTGCTCGATCTTCTCGTGAAGCTTGAAGATGGTCTCCCCAATGTTCTTGGCATCCAGCTTGTGGTTGTTGGTGAACTCCGCGATCATCATGTGGTTGGAGTTGAGTCCACGTTCCACCATCCCCTGGCACTTGAAAACTTGTTGCTCCATTGCTTCGAGCCTCGTCTCCACGCTTCCGGTCCCCTTCGGTCCCTCAACATCACGGATGTGCAGGAAACCATCACGCATCTCAATGGTTTGAGGGTGTCGTAGCACCTCCGCGAGGTAAGGTTTGATGACCTTCTCGAAGAACTTGTCTTTTTGGGGGCGCTTGGAGACGTCATGATGATCTAGATCTGTCAGAAAAACAGCTCAAAACGAAAACAGAGGACAATTGCGTGATACAGGAGTCAAAACCTTCGGGAGATTATATAATGAATTTGTACCGACCAAAATACGTATCATGCAAGAAAACGGAGTCCGGAGAGCACACGAGGTGCCCACGAGGCAGGGGGCGCGCCCTTCACCCTCGTGGAGCCCTCATGTCCTTCCCGGACTGCTTCTTATTTTTCTATTTTTCTAAATATTCCAAAACGGAGAAAAACTGCCATTAGAACTGTTTTGGAGTCGGTTTACTTACCGTACCACATACCTATTCCTTTTTGGAGTCTGAAACGTTCTGGAAAGTGTCCCTTATGTACTCTTCCGGGGTCACGGTGTCAATAACATTAGTTTCAACATTTATAGGATTACCTGAGATATAATGTTTGATTCTTTGACCGTTCACCACCTTCGGATTTGTGCCTTCGAAGTTGTTGATTTTTATGGCACCGGAACGATAGACCTCCTCGATAATGTAAGGCCCTTCCCATTTAGAGAGAAGTTTTCCTGCAAAAAATCTTAAACGAGAGTTGAATAGCAACACATAATCACCTACATTAAACTCACGCTTTTGTATCCTTTTGTCATGCCATCTTTTAACTTTTTCTTTAAACAGTTTGGCATTCTCATAGGCTTGAGTTCTCCATTCATCAAGTGAGCTAATGTCAAATAGCCTCTTCTCACCGCCAAGTTTGAAATCATAGTTGAGCTCTTTGATGGCCCAAAAGCCTTATGTTCTAGTTCGAGAGGTAAGTGACATGCTTTTCCATAAACCATTTTATACGGAGACATACCCATAGGATTTTTATATGCAGTTCTATAGGCCCATAATGCATCATCAAGTTTCTTGGACCAATTCTTTCTAGATCTATTAACAGTCTTTTGCAAAATTAATTTGAGTTCTCTATTACTCAATTCTACTTGACCACTAGACTGTGGGTGATAAGGAGATGCAATTCTATGATTAACATCATACTTAGCAAGCATTTTACGAAAAGCACCATGAATAAAATGTGAACCACCATCAGTCATTAAATATCTAGGGACTCCAAACCTCGGAAAAATAACTTCTTTAAGCATCTTAATAGAGGTGTTATGATCAGCACTACTAGTTGGAATAGCTTCTACCCACTTAGTAACGTAATCAACAGCAACTAAAATATGTGTATATCCATTAGAGGCAGGAAAAGGTCCCATATAATCAAAGCCCCAAACATCAAATGGTTCAATAACAAGTGAATAGTTCATAGGCATTTCTTGACGTCTACTAATATTACCAATTCTTTGAAATTCATCACAAGAAAGGACAAACTTACGGGCATCCTTGAAGAGAGTAGGCCAATAAAAACCGGATTGCAATACCTTATGTGCAGTTCTATCTCCAGCGTGGTGTCCTCCATATGCTTCGGAGTGACACTTGCGTAGGATCTGTTCCTGTTCATGCTCAGGTACACAACGTCTAATAACACCATCTACTCCTTCATTATAAAGATGTGGGTCATCCCAAAAGTAATGTCTCAAATCATAGAAAAACTTTTTCTTTTGCTGGTATGTGAAACTAGGTGGTATAAATTTAGCAACAATGTAATTAGCATAATCAGCATACCATGGAGTAGTACGTGAAGTATTTATGACATTTAATTGCTCAACAGGAAATCTATCATCAATAGGTAGTGGGTCATCAAGAACATTCTCTAGCCTAGACAAGTTGTCTGCAACGGGGTTCTCGGCTCCCTTTCTATCAATAATATGCAAATCAAATTCTTGTAGTAAGAGAACCCATCTAATAAGTCTAGGTTTAGCATCTTTCTTTTCCATAAGATATTTAATAGCAGCATGATCCGTGTGAATAGTTACTTTAGAATCAACAATATAAGGCCTGAACTTATCACAAGAAAATACAACTGCTAGGAATTCTTTTTAGTAGTAGCATAATTTCTCTGAGCATTGTCTAGAGTTTTACTAGCATATTGAATAACATTTGATTTCTTATCAACTCTTTGCCCTAGAACAGCACATACAGCATAATCACTAGCATCACACATAATTTCAAAGGGTAAATTCCAATCAGGTGGCTGAACAATAGGTGCAGAGATCAATGCTTTCTTAAGTATTTCAAATGCTTCTACACAATCATCATCAAAGACAAATGGTATATCTTTTTGTAATAAATTAGTCAGAGGCCGAGAAATTTTTGAGAAGTCCTTAATGAACCTCCTATAAAAACCGGCGTGACCAAGGAAACTTCTTATACCTTTGATGTCCTTGGGACATGGCATCTTTTCAATAGCATCAACCTTGGCTTTATCAACTTCAATACCTTTTTCAGAAACTTTATGCCCCAAGACAATACCTTCATTAACCATAAAGTGGCACTTTTCCCAATTCAAGACAAGATTAGTTTATTCACATCTCTGCAAAACTCGATCAAGGTTGCTCAAGCAATCATCAAAAGAGGATCCATAGACGGAGAAATCATCCATGAAAACCTCACATATCTTTTCACAAAAGTCAGAGAATATAGCCATCATGCATCTTTGGAAGGTAGCAGGTGCATTACATAAACTAAAAGGCATACGTCTATAAGCAAAAGTACCGAAAGGGCAAGTAAAAGTGGTCTTTGATTGATCATCGGCTAACACAAGTATTTGAGAGAAACCAGAATAACCATCTAGAAAGCAAAAATGTGTATGTTTGGATAATCTTTCTAGCATTTGATCGATAAAAGGTAAGGGGTAGTGATCCTTTTTAGTAGCTTTATTTAATTTGCGGAAATCAATTACCATCCTATAACCTGTTATAATTCTTTGCGGAATCAATTCATCTTTATCATTAGGAACGATAGTAATACCTCCCTTCTTACACAATGCCCAGGACTTACCCACTGACTATCAGCAACGGGATAAATAATACCTACCTCAAGAAGCTTTAGTATTTCCTTTCTTACTACTTCTTTCATCCTAGGATTCAGCCGTCGTTGGTGATCACGAACTGGTTTGGCATCTTTCTCCAAATTTATTTTGTGTTGGCATAGAGTGGGACTAATGCCCTTAAGATCATCAAGAGTATACCCAATAGCAGCGCGGTGCTTCTTCAGAGTTTTCAATAATCTCTCTTCTTCATGCTCTTGAAGGTTAGCACTAATAATAACAGGATATATCTTTTTCTCATCAAGGTAAGCATATTTAAGAGTATCAGGCAATGGTTTAAGCTCAAACACGGGATCACCCTTGGGTGGAGGAGGATCCCCTAGGATTTCAATAGGCAAATTGTGTTTCAGGATGGGTTCTTGTTTAAAGAATACTTCATCTATTTCCCTTCTTTCATTCATAAACATATCATTTTCATGGTCTAGCAAATATTGTTCTAAAGGATCACTAGGAGGCACGGCAATAGAAGCAAGACCAATAATTTCATCTTTACTAGGCAATTCCTCTTCACGGTGTTGTCTATGAAATTTAGAGAAATTAAACTCATGAGACATATCACCCAAACCAATATTAACGACATCCTTTTTGCAGTCTATCTTAGCATTAACAATGTTTAAGAAGGTCTACCAAAAATAATGGGGCAAAATCTATCTTGTGGGGAACCAAGAACAAGAAAATCAGCAGGATATTTAGTTTTCCCACACAAGACTTCAACATCTCTAACAATTCCCATTGGTGAAATAGTATCTCTATTGGCAAGTTTAATTGTGACATCAATATCTTCTAACTCGGCCGGTGCAACATCATGCATAATTTCTTTGTATAAGTCAATAGGTATTGCACTAGCACTAGCACCCATATCACACAAGCCATGATAACAATGATCTCCTATTTTAACAGAAATACCAGGCATGTCTACCACAGGTCTATGTTTATCTTTAGCACAAGGTTTAGCAATTCTAGCGGCTTCATCACAGAAATAAATAACATGCCCATCAATATTATCAGCCAAGAGATCTTTAACAATAGCAATATAAAGTTCAACTTTAACTTGCTCAGGAGGTGTATAGGTTCTAATATTGCTTTTACGAACCACAGTTGAAGCTTTAGCATGATCTTTTATCCTAACAGGGAAAGGTGGTTTCTCAACATAAGCAGTAGGAACAATAGGATCATTATAAGTGATAGTCTTTTCTTCAACTTTAATAGGTGCAACTACTTTTACTTCTATGGGAGGATGATATTTAAACCACTTCTCCTTAGGGAGAACAACATGAGTAGCAAAAGATTCACAGAAAGAAGCTACTATCTCAGAGTCAAGTCCATATTTAGTGCTAAATTTACGGAAAACATCGGTATCCATAAAAGATTTAACACAATCAAACTTAGGTGTCATACATGACTCCTTACCTTCGTCGAGATCCCAATCTTCAGAGTTGTGTTTAATTCTTTCCAATAAATCCCATTTGAATTCAATAGTCTTCATCATAAAAGAGCCAGCACAAGAAGTATCGAGCATGGTGCGATTGTTATCAGAAAGCCGAGCATAAAAATTTTGAATAATTATTTCTCTTGGGAGCTCATGATTGGGGCATGAATATAACATTGATTTAAGCCTCCCCCAAGCTTGAGTGATGCTTTCTCCTTCGCGAGGCCAAAAATTATATTTATAATTGCGATCACGATGAACAAGATGCATAGGATAAAACTTCTGATGAAATTCTAATTTCAATCGTTTGTAGTTCCATGATCCCATATCATCACATAGCCTATGCCATGTCAATGCATCTCCCTTAAAAGATAAAGGGAAGACCTTCTTCTTAATAACATCATCGGGCACACCTGCAAGCTTAAATAATCCACAAACTTCATCCACATATATTAGGTGCTCATCAGGATGCTTTGTTCCGTCTCCTGCAAAAGGATTAGCTAGCAGTTTTTCTATCATACCCGAAGGAATCTCAAAGTAGAGATTTTCATTTTCAGTAGGTTGAGGAGCAACTCTTTGCTCTACTGGTCGGGGTGAAGATACCCCGAACAAGCCCCTCAGAGGATTACTTTCCATAGTAACAAGTGACAGTAAATTTCAGCACGCTATATAAATTTCTTCTTACCAAATTCCACCTACCAAAGGCGCTTAACTCCCCGGCAACGGCGCCAGAAAAGAGTCTTGATGACCCACAAGTATAGGGGATCTATCGTAGTCCTTTCAATAAGTAAGAGTGTCGAACCCAACGAGGAGCAGAAGGAAACGATAAGCGGTTTTCAGCAAGGTATTCTCTGCAAGCACTAAAATTATAGGTAACAGATAGTTTTGTGATAAGATAATTTGTAACGAGCAACAAGTAACAAAAGTAAATAAAGTGCAGCAAGGTGGCCCAATCCTTTTTGTAGCAAAGGACAAGCCTGTACAAACTCTTATATAGAGGAAAGCGCATCCCGAGGACACATGGGAATTATCGTCAAGCTAGTTTTCATCACGTTCATATGATTCACGTTCGGTACTTTGATAATTTGATATGTGGGTGGACCGGTGCTTGGGTGTTGTTCTTACTTGAACAAGCATCCCACTTATGATTAACCCCTATTGCAAGCATCCGCAACTACAAAAGAAGTATTAAGGTAAACCTAACCATAGCATGAAACATGTGGATCCAAATCAGCCCCTTACGAAGCAACGCATAAACTAGGGTTTAAGCTTCTGTCACTCTAGCAACCCATCATCTACTTATTACTTCCCAATGCCTTCCTCTAGGCCCAAATAATGGTGAAGTGTCATGTAGTCGACGTTCACATAACACCACTAGAGGAGACACAACATACATCTCATCAAAATATCGAACGAATACCAAATTCACATGACTACTAATAGCAAGACTTCTCCCATGTCCTCAGGAACAAACGTAACTACTCACAAAGCATATTCATGTTCATAATCAGAGGGGTATTAATATGCATAAAGGATCTGAACATATGATCTTCCACCAAATAAACCAACTAGCATCAACTACAAGGAGTAATCAACACTACTAGCAACCTACAGGTACCAATCCCTGACTTAGAGACAAGAATTGGATACAAGAGATGAACTAGGGTTTGAGAGGAGATGGTGATGGTGAAGATGTTGATGGAGATTGGCCTCTCCCGATGAGAGCAGCGTTGGTGATGACGATGGTGATAATTTCCCCCTCCCGGAGGGAAGTGTCCCCGGCAGAACAGCTCTGCCGGAGCCCTAGATTGGTTCCGCCAAGGTTTCGCCTCGTGGTGGCGGAGTCTCGCCCCGAAAGCTTACTTATGATTTTTCTTCGGACGAAAGACTTCATATAGCAGAAGATGGGCACCGGAGGGCCAACAGGGGGCCCACGAGGCAGGGGGCGCGCCCAGGGGGTAGGGCGCGCCCCCCACCCTCGTGGACAGGTGGAGGCCTCCCTGACGTGGATTCTTCTTCCAGTATTTTTTATTATTTCCAAAAATAACTTTCGTGGAGTTTCAGGACTTTTGGAGTTGTGCAGAATATGTCTCTAATATTTGCTCCTTTTCCAGCCCAGAATTCCAGCTGCCGGCATTCTCCCTCCTTATGTAAACCTTGTAAAATAAGAGAGAATAGGCATAAGTATTGTGACATAATGTGTAATAATAGCCCATAATGCAATAAATATCGATATAAAAGCATGATGCAAAATGGACGTATCATCCTGCCGGAGGGGGCATTGATCATGGAGGGCTTCTACATCAACACCATAGCCTCTCCGATGATGTGTGAGTAGTTTACCTCAGACCTTCGCGTCCATAGTTATTAGCTAGATGGCTTCTTCTCTCTCTTTGGATCTCAATACAAAGTTCTCCTCGATCTTCTTGGAGATCTATTCGATGTAATCTTCTTTTGCGGTGTGTTTGTCGAGATCCGATGAATTGTGGGTTTATGATCAAGTTTATCTATGAACAATATTTGAATCTTCTCTGAATTCTTTTATGTATGATTGGTTATCTTTGCAAGTCTCTTCGAATTATCAGTTTGGTTTGGCCTACTAGATTGATCTTTCTTGCAATGGGAGAAGTGCTTAGCTTTGGGTTCAATCTTGCGGTGTCCTTTCCTAGTGACAGCAGGGGCAGCAAGGCACGTATTGTATTGTTGCCATCGAGGATAAAAAGATGGGGTTTATATCATATTGCATGAGTTTATCCCTCTACATCATGTCATCTTGCTTAAAGCATTACTCTGTTCTTATGAACTTAATACTCTAGATGCATGCTGGATAGCGGTCAATGTGTGGAGTAATAGTAGTAGATGCAGAATCGTTTCAGTCTACTTGTCATGGACGTGATGCCTATATACATGAGCATACCTAGATATTCTCATAACTATGCTCAATTCTATCAATTGCTCGACAGTAATTCGTTTACCCACCGTAATACTTATGCTATCTTGAGAGAAGCCACTAGTGAAACCTATGGCCCCCGGGTCTATTTTCCATCATATTAATCTTCCAACACTTAGCTATTTCTATTGCCGTTTATTTTACTTTGCATCTTTATTTCTCTTTATCATAAAAATGTTGGAGAACGTAGTAATTTCAAAAAAATTCCTACGCACACGCAAGATCATGGTGATGCATAGCAACGAGAGGGGAGAGTGTGTCCACGTACCCTCGTAGACCGAAAGCGGAAGCGTTAGCACAACGCGGTTGATGTAGTCGTACGTCTTCACGATCCAACAGGTCAAGTACCGAACGCACGGCACCTCCGAGTTCAGCACACGTTCAACTCGATGACGTCCCTCGAACTCCGATCCAGCCGAGCTTTGAGGGAGAGTTCCGTCAGCACGACGGCGTGGTGACGATGATGATGTTCTACCGACGCAGGGCTTCACCTAAGCACCGCTATGATATGACCGAGGTGGATTATGGTGGAGGGGGGCACCGCACACGGCTAAGAGATCCAAGGGATCAATTGTTGTGTCTCTAGGGGGTGCCTCCCTCCCCGTATATAAAGGAGTGGAGGAGGGGGAGGGGGCCGGCCACCCTTGGCGCGCCCCATGAGGAGTCCTACTCCCACCGGGAGTAGGACTCCCCCCTTCCATGTTGGAGTAGGAGAGGAGAGGGAAGGAGAGAGAGGGGGAAAGGAAAGGGGGGGCGCCGCCCCCCTCCTTTTCCAATTCGGACTTGGGGGGGGGGGGGGTAGGGGCGCGCGGCTGCCCCTTGGCCGCCTCTCCTCTTCCACCACTTGGGCCCATGAGGCCCAATAACCTCCGGGGGGTTCCGGTAACCCCTGGTACTCCGGTATATATCCGATAACCCCTGGAACCATTCCGGTGTCCGAATATAGTCATCTAATATATCAATCTTCATGTCTCGACCATTTTGGGACTCCTCGTCATGTCCGTGATCACATCCGGGACTCCGAACTACCTTCGGTACATCAAAACACATAAACTCATAATATAACCGTCATCGAACTTTAAGCGTGCGCACCCTACGGGTTCGAGAACTATGTAGACATGACCGAGACACGTCTCCGGTCAATAACCAATAGCGGAACCTGGATGCTCATATTGGCTCCCACATATTCTACGAAGATCTTTATCGGTCAAACCGCATAACAACATACGTTGTTCCCTTTGTCATCGGTATGTTACTTGCCCGAGATTCGATCGTCGGTATCTCAATACCTAGTTCAATCTCGTTACCGGCAAGTCTCTTTACTCGTTCCGTAATACATCATCCCGCAACTAACTCATTAGTTGCGATGCTTGCAAGGCTTAAGTGATGTGCATTACCGAGTGGGCCCAGATATACCTCTCCGACAATCAGAGTGAAAAATCCTAATCTCAAAATACGCCAACCCAACAAGTACCTTCGGAGACACCTGTAGAGCACCTTTATAATCACCCAGTTATGTTGTGACGTTTGGTAGCACACAAAGTGTTCCTCCGGTAAATGGGAGTTGCATAATCTCATAGTCATAGGAACATGTATAAGTCATGAAGAAAGCAATAGCAACATACTAAACGATCAAGTGCTAAGCTAACGGAATGGGTCAAGTCAATCACATCATTCTCCTAATGATGTGATCCCGTTAATCAAATGACAACTCTTTGTCTATGGCTAGGAAACATACCCATCTTTGATCAACGAGCTAGTCAAGTAAAGGCATACTAGTGACACTCTGTTTGTCTATGTATTCACACATGTATCATGTTTCCGGTTAATACAATTCTAGCATGAATAATAAACATTTATCATGATATAAGGAAATAAATAATAACTTTATTATTGCCTCTAGGGCATATTTCCTTCAGTCTCCCACTTGCACTAGAGTCAATAATCTAGATTACACAGTAATGATTCTAACACCCATGGAGCCTTGGTACTGATCATGTTTTGCTCGTGGAAGAGGCTTAGTCAACGGATCTGCAACATTCAGATCCGTATGTATCTTGCAAATCTCTATGTCTCCCACCTGGACTTGATCCCGGATGGAGTTGAAGCGTCTCTTTATGTGCTTGGTTCTCTTGTGAAATCTGGATTCCTTTGCCAAAGCAATTGCACCAGTATTGTCACAAAAGATTTTCATTGGACCCGATGCACTAGGTATGACACCTAGATCGGATATGAACTCCTTCATTTGCTGCTTCCGAAGCAGCTATGTACTCCGCTTCACATGTAGATCCCGCTACGACGCTTTGTTTAGAACTGGACCAACTGACAGCTCCACCGTTTAATATAAACATGTATCCGGTTTGCGATTTAGAATCGTCCGGATCAGTGTCAAAGCTAGCATCGACGTAACCATTTACGACGAGCTCTTTGTCACCTCCATAAATGAGAAACATATCCTTAGTCCTTCTCAAGTATTTCAGGATGTTCTTGACCGCTGTCCAGTGATCCACTCCTGGATTACTTTGGTACCTCCCTGCTAAACTAATAGCAAGGCACACATCAGGTCTGGTACACAACATTGCATACATGGTAGAGCCTATGGCTGAAGCATAGGGAACATCTTTCATTTTCTCTCTATCTTCTGCAGTGGTCGGGCATTGAGTCTTACTCAACTTCACACCTTGTAACACAGGCAAGAACCCTTTCTTTGCTTGATCCATTTTGAACTTCTTCAAAACTTTGTCAAGGTATGTGCTTTGTGAAAGTCCAATTAAGCGTCTTGATCTATCTCTATAGATCTTGATGCCCAATATATAAGCAGCTTCACCGAGGTCCTTCATTGAAAAACTCTTATTCAAATATCCTTTTATGCTATCCAGAAATTCTATATCATTTCCAATCAACAATATGTCATCCACATATAATATCAGAAATGCTATGGAGCTCCCACTCACTTTCTTGTAAATACAGGCTTCTCCAAAAGTCTGTATAAAACCATATGCTTTGATCACACTATCAAAATGTTTATTCCAACTCCGAGAGGCTTGCACCAGTCCATAAATGGATCACTGGAGCTTGCACACTTTGTTAGCTCCCTTTGGATCGACAAAACCTTCTGGTTGCATCATATACAACTCTTCTTCCAGAAATCCATTCAGGAATGCAGTTTTGACATCCATTTGCCAAATTTCATAATCATAAAATGCGGCAATTGCTAAGATGATTCGGACAGACTTAAGCATCGCTACGGGTGAGAAGGTCTCATCATAGTCAATCCCTTGAACTTGTCGAAAACCTTTTGCAACAAGTCGAGCTTTATAGACAGTAACATTACCGTCAGCGTTAGTCTTCTTCTTGAAGATCCATTTATTTTCGATGGCCTGCCGATCATCGGGCAAGTCAACCAAAGTCCACACTTTGTTCTCATACATGGATCCCATCTCAAATTTCATGGCCTCAAGCCATTTTGCGGAATCTGGGCTCACCATCGCTTCTTCATAGTTCGTAGGTTCGTCATGGTCTAGTAACATAACCTCCAGAACAGGATTACCGTACCACTCTAGTGCGGATCTTACTCTGGTTGACCTACGAGGTTCAGTAACAACTTGATCTGAAGTTTCATGATCATCATCATTTACTTCCTCACTAATTGGTATAGGCGTCACAGGAACTGGTTTATGTGATGAACTACTTTCCAATAAGGGAGCAGGTACAGTTACCTCATCAAGTTCTACTTTCCTCCCACTCACTTCTTTCGAGAGAAACTCCTTCTCTAGAAAGGATCCATTCTTGGCAATGAATGTCTTGCCTTCGGATCTGTGATAGAAGGTGTACCCAACAGTTTCCTTTGGGTATCCTATGAAGACACATTTCTCCGACTTGGGTTCGAGCTTATCAGGTTGAGGCTTTTTCACATAAGCATCGCAGCGCCAAACTTTAAGAAACGACAACTTTGGTTTCTTGCCAAACCACGGTTCATAAGGCGTCATCTCAACGGATTTTGATAGTGCCCTATTTAACGTGAATGCGGCCGTCTCTAAAGCATAACCCCAAAACGATAGTGGTAAATCAGTAAGAGACATCATAGATCGCACCATATCTAGTAAAGTACGATTACGACATTCAGACACACCATTACGTTGTGGTGTTCCGGGTGGCGTGAGTTGCGAAACTATTCCGCATTGTTTCAAATGTAGACCAAACTCGTAACTCAAATATTCTCCTCCACGATCAGATCGTAGAAATTTTATTTTCTTGTTATGATGATTTTCAACTTCACTCTGAAATTCTTTGAACATTTCAAATGTTTCAGACTTATGTTTCATTAAGTAGATATACCCATATCTGCTTAAATCATTTGTGAAGGTGAGAAAATAACGATACCCGCCGCGAGCCTCAACATTCATTGGATCACATACATCAGTATGTATGATCTCCAATAAATCAGTTGCTCATTCCATAGTTCCGGAGAACGGTGTTTTAGTCATCTTGCCCATGAGGCATGGTTCGCAAGTACCAAGTGATTCATAATCAAGTGATTCCAAAAGTCCATTAGTATGGAGTTTCTTCATGCGCTTTTACACCAATATGACCCAAACGGCAGTGCCACAAATAAGTTGCACTATCATTATCAACTCTGCATCTTTTGGTTTCAACATTATGAATATGTGTATCACTACTATCGAGATTCATCAAGAATAGACCACTATTCAAGGGTGCATGACCATAAAAGATATTACTCATATAAATAGAACAACCATTATTCTCTGATTTAAATGAATAACCGTCTCGCATCAAACAAGATCCAGATATATTGTCATGCTCAACCCTGGCACCAAATAACAATTATTTAGGTCTAATACTAATCCCGAAGGTAGATGTAGAGGTAGCGTGCCGACGGCGATCACATCGACTTTGGAACCGTTTCCCACGCGCATCGTCACCTCGTCCTTAGCCAGTGTCCGCTTAATCCGTAGTCCCTGTTTCGAGTTGCAAATATTAGCAACAGAACCAGTATCAAATACCCAGGTGCTACTGCGAGCTCTGGTAAGGTACACATCAATAACATGTATATCACATATACCTTTGTTCACCTTGTCATCCTTCTTATCCGCCAAATACTTGGGGCAGTTCTGCTTCCAGTGACCAGTCTGCTTGCAGTAGAAGCACTCAGTCTCAGGCTTAGGTCCAGACTTGGGTTTCTTCTCCTGAGCAGCAACTTGTTTGTTGTTCTTCTTGAAGTTCCCCTTCTTCTTTCCTTTTCCCTTTTTCTTGAAACTGGTGGTCTTATTGAACATCAACACTTGATGCTCCTTCTTGATTTCTACCTCCGCAGCCTTTAGCATTGCGAAGAGCTCGGGAATCGTCTTATCCATCCCTTGCATGTTATAGTTCATCACGAAGCTCTTGTAGCTTGGTGGCAGTGATTCAAGAATTCTGTCAATGACGCTATCATCCAGAAGATTAACTCCCAGTTGAATCAAGTGATTGTTATACCCAGACATTCTGAGTATATGCTCACTGACAGAACTATTCTCCTCCATCTTGCAGCTGTAGAACTTATTGGAGACTTCATATCTCTCAGTCTGGGCATTTGCTTGAAATATTAACTTCTACTCCTGGAACATCTCATATGCTCCATGACGTTCAAAACGTCGTTGAAGTCCCGGTTCTAAGCCGTAAAGCATGGCACACTAAACTATCGAGTAGTCATCAGCTTTGCTCTGCCAGACGTTCATAACATCTGGTGTTGCTCCTGCAGCAGGTTTGGCACCTAGCGGTGCTTCCAAGACGTAATTCTTCTGTGCAGCAATGAGGATAATCCTCAAGTTACGGACCCAGTCCGTGTAATTGCTACCATCATCTTTCAACTTTGCTATCTCAAGGAACGCATTAAAATTCAACGGAACAACAACACGAGCCATCTATCTACAACAAACATAGACATGCAAAATACTATCAGGTACTAAAATCATGATAAATTTAAGTTCAATTAATCATATTACTTAAGAACTCCCACTTAGATAGACATCCCTCTATCATCTAAGTGATCACGTGATCCAAATCAACTAAACCATAACCGATCATCACGTGAAATGGAGTAGTTTTCAATGGTGAACATCACTATGTTGATCATATCTACTATATGATTCACGCTCGACCTTTCGGTCTCAGTGTTCCGAGGCCATATCTGCATATGCTAGGCTCGTCAAGTTTAACATGAGTATTCTGCGTGTGCAAAACTGGCTTGCACCCGTTGTAGATGGACGTAGAGCTTATCACACCCGATCATCATGTGGTGTCTGGGCACGACGAACTTTGGCAACGGTGCATACTCAGGGAGAACACTTTTAACTTGAAATTTAGTGAGAGATCATCTTATAATGCTACCATCAATCAAATCAAGATAAGATGCATAAAAGATAAACATCACATGCAATCAATATAAGTGATATGATATGGCCATCATCATCTTGTGCTTGTGATCTCCATCTCCGAAGCACCTTCATGATCACCATCGTCACCGGCGCGACACCTTGATCTCCATCGCAGCATCGTTGTTGTCTCGCCAACTATTGCTTCTACGACTATCGCTACTGCTTAGTGATAAAGTAAAGCAATTACAGGGCGATTGCATTGCATACAATAAAGCGACAACCATATGGATCCTGCCAGTTGCCGATAACTCGGTTACAAAACATGATCATCTCATACAATAAAATATAGCATCATGTCTTGACCATATCACATCACAACATGCCATGCAAAAACTGTTGGAAATATGCCCTAGAGGCAATAATAAATTGGTTATTATTATATTTCCTTGTTCATGATAATCGTTTATTATCCATGCTAAAATTGTATTGATAGGAAACTCAGATACATGTGTGGATACATAGACAACACCATGTCCCTAGTAAGCCTGTAGGAGACTAGCTCGTTGATCAATAGATGGTTACGGTTTCCTGACCATGGACATTGGATGTCGTTGATAACGGGATCACATCATTAGGAGAATGATGTGATGGACAAGACCCAATCCTAAGCCTAGCACAAGATCGTGTAGTTCGTTTGCTCAGAGCTTTTCTAATGTCAAGTATCATTTCCTTAGACCATGAGATTGTGCAACTCTCGGATACCGTAGGAATGCTTTGGGTGTACCAAACGTCACAACGTAACTGGGTGGCTAAAAAGGTGCACTACAGGTATCTCCGAAAGTGTCTGTTGGGTTGGCATGAATCGAGACTGGGATTTGTCACTCCGTGTAAACAGAGAGGTATCTCTGGGCCCACTCGGTAGGACATCATCATAATGTGCACAATGTGACCAATTAGTTGATCACGGGATGATGTGTTACGGAACGAGTAAAGAGACTTGCCGGTAACGAGATTGAACAAGGTATCGGGATACCGACGATCGAATCTTGGGCAAGTAACATACCGATTGACAAAGGGAACTGTATACGGGATTGATTGAATCCTCGACATCGTGGTTCATCCGATGAGATCATCGAGGAGAATGTGGGAGCCAACATGGGTATCCAGATCCCGCTGTTGGTTATTGACCGGAGAACGTCTCGGTCATGTCTGCATGGTTCCCGAACCCGTAGGGTCTACACACTTAAGGTTCGGTGACGCTAGGGTTATAGAGATATTAGTATGCGGTAACCTGAAAGTTGTTCGGAGTCCCAGATGAGATCCCGGACGTCACGAGGAGTTCCGGAATGGTCCGGAGGTAAAGATTTATATATGGGAAGTCTTATTTTGGTCGCCGGAAAAGTTTCGCACTTTATCGGTATTGTACCGGGAGTGCCGAAAGGGGTCCGGGGGTCCACCAAGGGGGTCCACCAGCCCCGGGGGGGCACATGGGCTGTAGGGGTGTGCGCCTTGGCCTATATGGGCCAAGGGCACCAGCCCCAAGAGGCCCATGCGCCAAGAGATAAGGGAAAGGGAGAGTCCTAAAGGGGGACGGCACCTCCGAGGTGCCTTGGGGAGGATGGACTCCTCCCTGGCCGCACCCTTCCTTGGAGGAAGGGCCAAGGCTGCGCCCCCCCCTCCCTTGGCCCTATATATAGTGGGGGGAAGGGAGGGCAGCAATACCTAAGCCCTGGCGCCTCCCTCTCCCTCCCGTGACACCTCTTCCTCCCCGCTTGCGCTTGGCGAAGCCCTGCCGGGATCCCGCTACTTCCACCACCACGCCGTCGTGCTGTTGGATCTCCATCAACCTCTCCTCCCCCCTTGCTGGATCAAGAAGGAGGAGACGTCGCTGCTCCGTACGTGTGTTGAACGCGGAGGTGCCGTCCGTTCGGCGCTAGGATCATCGATGATTTGGATCACGACGAGTACGACTCCATCAACCCCGTTCTCTTGAATGCTTCCACTCGCGATCTACAAGGGTATGTAGATGCACTCCTTTCCCCTCGTTGCTAGTATACTCCATAGATGGATCTTGGTGATGCGTAGAAAATTTTTAAATTCTGCTACGATCCCCAACAGTGGCATCATGAGCTAGGTCTATGCGTAGTTTCTATGCACGAGTAGAACACAAAGTAGTTGTGGGCGTCGATTTTGTCAATTTACTTGCCGTTACTAGTCTTATCTTGATTCGGCGGCATCGTGGGATGAAGCGGCCCGGACCGATCTTACACGTACTCTTACGTGAGACAGGTTCCACCGACTGACATGCACTAGTTGCATAAGGTGGCTAGCGGGTGTCTGTCTCTCCCACTTTAGTCGGATCGGATTCGATGAAAAGGGTCCTTATGAAGGGTAAATAGAAATTGGCATATCACGTTGTGGCTTTTGCGTAGGTAAGAAACGTTCTTGCTAGAATCCCATAGCAGCCACGTAAAACATGCAACAACAATTAGAGGACGTCTAACTTGTTTTTGCAGGGTATGCTATGTGATGTGATATGGCCAAAAGGATGTGATGAATGATATATGTGATGTATGAGATTGATCATGTTCTTGTAATAGGAATCACGACTTGCATGTCGATGAGTATGACAACCGGCAGGAGCCATAGGAGTTGTCTTAATTTATTGTATGACCTGCGTGTCAATGAATAACGCCATGTAAATTACTTTACTTTATTGCTAAGCGCGTTAGCCATAGAAGTAGAAGTAATCGTTGGCGTGACAACTTCATAAAGACACAATGATGGAGATCATGATGATGGAGATCATGGTGTCATGCCGGTGACGAAGATGATCATGGTGCCCCGAAGATGGAGATCAAAGGAGCAAAATGATATTGGCCATATCATGTCACTATTTGATTGCATGTGATGTTTATCATGTTTACATCTTATTTGCTTAGAACGACGGTAGCATAAATAAGATGATCCCTCACTAAAATTTCAAGAGACGTGTTCCCCCTAACTGTGCACCGTTGCGAAGGTTCGTTGTTTTGAAGCACCACGTGATGATCGGGTGTGATAGATTCCAACGTTCGAATACAACGGGTGTTGACGAGCCTAGCATTTATAGACATGGCCTCGGAACACATGCGAAACACTTAGGTTGACTTGACGAGCCTAGCATGTACAGACATGGCCTCGGAACACAAGAGATCGAAAGGTCGAACATGAGTCGTATAGTAGATACGATCAACATGGAGATGTTCACCGATGATGACTAGTCCGTCTCACGTGATGATCGGACACGGCCTAGTTTGACTCGGATCATGTATCACTTAGATGACTAGAGGGATGTCTATCTGAGTGGGAGTTCATTAAATAATTTGATTAGATGAACTTAATTATCATGAACATAGTCAAAAGGTCTTTGCAAATTATGTCATACGCTTTAGTTCTACTGTTTAAGATATGTTCCTAGAGAAAATTTAGTTGAAAGTTGGTAGTAGCAATTATGCGGACTGGGCCCGTAAACTGAGGATTGTCCTCATTGCTGCACAGAAGGCTTATGTCCTTAATGCACCGCTCGGTGTGCTGAACCTCAGCGTCGTCTGTAGATGTTGCGAAACATCTGACATACACGTTTTGATGACTACGTGATAGTTCAGTGCGTAATGCTAACGGTTTAGAATTGTGGCACCAAAGACGTTTTTGAAACGTCGCAGAACATATGAGATGTTCCGAAGACTGAAATTGGGATTTCGGACTAGTGCCCACGTCAAGAGGTATGAGACCTCTGACAAGTTTCTTAAGCCTGCAAACTAAGGGAGAAAAGCTCAATCGTTGAGCATGTGCTCAGATTGTCTGAGTACCACAATCGCTTGAATCAAGTGGGAGTTAATCTCCCAGATGAGATAGTGATGGTTCTCCATAGTCACTGCCACCAAGCTATTAGAGCTTCGTGATGAACTATAACATATCAGGGATAGAAATGATGATCCTTGAGCAACTCGCGATGTTTGACACCGCGAAAATAGAAATCAAGAAGGAGCATCAATTGTTGATGGTTAGTAAAACCACTAGTTTCTAGAAGGGCAAGGGCAAAAGGGATACTTCATGAAACAGCAAATCATTTGCTGCCCTAGTGATGAATCCCAAGGTTGAACCCAAACTGGAGACTAAGTGCTTCTGTAATGAGGGGAACGGTCACTGAAGCAGAACTACCCTAGATACTTGGTAGATGAGAAGGCAGGCAAGGTCGACAGAAGTATATTGGATATACATTATATGAATGTGTACTTTACTAGTACTCCTAGCAGCACCAGGGTATTAGATACCGGTTCGGTTGCTAAGTGTTAGTAACTCGAAATAAAAGCTGCGGAATAAACGGAGACTAGCTAAAGGTGAGATGACAATATGTGTTGGAAGTGTTTCCAAGGTTGATGTGATCAAGCATCGCATGCTCCCTCTACCATCGAGATTGGTGTTAAACCTAAATAATTGTTATTTGGTGTTTGCGTTGAGCATAAACATGATTAGATTATGTTTATCGCAATACAGTTATTCATTTAAGGAGAATAATGGTTACTCTGTTTATTTGAATAATACCTTCAATGGTCTTGCACCTAAAATGAATCTCGACCGCAGTGATACACATGTTCGTGCCAAAAGATATAAAATAGTAATGATAGTACCACATACTTGTGGCACTGCCATTTGAGTCATATTGGTATAGAACGCATGAAGAAGCTCCATGTAGATGGATCTTTGGACTCACTCATTTTTGAAAAGATTGAGACATGCGAACCATGTCTATTGGTATATATGCATGAAGAAACTCCATGCAGATGGATCGTTTGGACTCACTTGATTTTGAATCACTTGAGACATGCAAATCATACCACATGGGCAAGATGACTGAAAGGCCTCGTTTTCAGTAAGATGGAACAAGAGAGCAACTTGTTGGAAGTAATACATTTGATGTGTGCAGTCCAATGAGTGCTGAGGCATGCAGTGGATATCGTTATGTTCTTACTTCACAGATGATTTGAGTAGATGCTGAGAATATTTACTTGATGAAACACAAGTCTGAATTATTGAAAGGTTCGAGTAATTTCAGAGTGAAGTTGAAGATCGTCGTGACAAGAGGATAAAATGTCTATGATATGATCATAGAGATATCTGAGTTACGAGTCTGGCACACAATTAAGACATTCTGGAAAGTGTTTGACAATTAATACCGCCTGGAACACCACAGTGTGATGGTGTGTCCGAACATCATAACTGCACCCTATTGGATATGGTGCATACCATGTTGTCTCTTATCGAATTACCACTATCGTTTATGGGTTAGGCATTAGAGACAACCGCATTCACTTTAAAAGGGGCACCACGCAATTCCGTTGAGACGACACCGTTTAGAGAAACCTAAGTTGTTGTTTCTTAAAAGTTTGGGGCTGCGATGCTTATGTGAAAAAGTTTCAGGCTGATAAGCTCGAACCCAAAGCGGATAAATGCATCTTCATAGAATACCCAAAACAGTTGGGTATACCTCCTATTTCAGATCTGGAAGCAAAAGTAATTGCTTCTAGAAACGGGTCCTTTCTCGAGGAAAAGTTTCTCTCGAAAGAATTGAGTGGGAGGATGGTGGAGACTTGATGAGGTTATTGAACCATAACTTCAACTAGTGTGTAGCAAGGCACAGGAAGTTGCTCCTGTGGCACCTACACCAATTGAAGTGGAAGCATATGATAGTGATCATGAAACTTCGGATCAAGTCACTACCAAACCTCGTAGGACGACGAGGATGCGTACTACTTCAGAGTAATGCGTGATCATGTCTTGGAAGTCATGTTGCTAGACAACAATGAACCTACGAGCTATGGAGAAGTGATGGTGGGCCCATATTTCGACAAATGGTTAGAAGCCATGAAATCCGAGATAGGATCCATGTATCAGAACAAAGCATGGACTTTGGTGAACTTGCCCGATGATCGGCAAGCCATTGAGATAAATGGATCTTTAAGAAGAAGACGGACGTGGACGGTAAGGTTACCGTCTATGAAGCTCGACTTGTGGCAAAGAGTATTTTCACAAGTTCAAGGAGTTGACTACGATGAGATTTTCTCATCCGTAGCGATGCTTAAGTCCGTCGGAATCATGTTAGCATTAGCTGCATTTATGAAATCTGGCAGATGGATGTCAAAACAAGTTTCCTTACCAGTTTTCGTAAGGAAAGGTTGTATGTGATACAATCAGAAAGGTTTTGTCGATCCTAAGGATGCTAAAAGGTATGCTAGCTCCAGCGATCCTTCCATGGACTGGAGCAAGCATCTCGGAGTCAGAATATACGCTTTGATGGAGTGATCAAAGTTTTTGGGTTTATACAAAGTTTGTTAGAAACTTGTATTTACAATAAAGTGAGTGGGAGCGCTACAACATTTCTGATAAGTATATGTGAATGACATATTGTTGATCCGAAATGATGTAAAATTTCTGGAAAGCATAAAGGGTTGTTTGAAAGGAGTTTTTCAAAGGAAGACCTGGATAAAGCTGCTTACATATTGGGCATCAAGATCTATAGAGATAGATCAAGACGCCTGATGATACTTTCAAAGAACGCACACCTTGACATGATTTTGAAAGAGTTCAAAATAGATCAGCAAAGAAGGAGTTCTTGGTTGTGTTACAAGGTGTGAGTATTGAGTAAGACTCAAGACCTGACCACAGCAGAAGAGAGAGAAAGGACGAAGGTCGTCCCCTATGCTTTAGACGTAGGCTCTACAGTATGCTATGCTGTGTACCGCACATGAAGTGTGCCTTGCCATGAGTTGGTCAAGTGGTAAAATAGTGATCCAGTGATGGATCACATGACAGCGGTCGAACTTATCCTTAGTATCCAGTGGACTAAGGAATTTTCTCGATTATGGAGGTGAAAAGGAGTTCGTCGTAAAGGGTTACGTCGATGCGAACTTTGACACTAATCCGGATAACTCTGAGTAGTAAACCGGATTCGTATAGTAGAGCAATTATTTGAAATGGCTCCAAATAGCATGTGGTAGCATCCACAAGATGACATAGATATTCGTAAAGCACACACGGATCTGAAAGGTTCAGACCCGTTGACTAATAACCTCTCTCACAAGCATAACATGATCAAACCAGAACTCATTGAGTGGTAATCACATAGTGATGTGATCTAAATTGTTGACTCTAGTAAACTCTTTGGATATTGGTCACATGGTGATGTGACCTATGAGTGTTAATCACATGGTGATGTGGACTAGATTATTGACTCTAGTGCAAGTGGGAGACTGTTGGAAATATGCCCTAGAGGCAATAATCAATTGGTTATTATTATATTTCCTTGTTCATGATAATCGTTTATTATCCATGCTAAAATTGTATTGATAGGAAACTCAGATACATGTGTGGATACATAGACAACACCATGTCCCTAGTAAGCCTGTAGGAGACTAGCTCGTTGATCAATAGATGGTTACGGTTTCCTGACCATGGACATTGGATGTCGTTGATAACGGGATCACATCATTAGGAGAATGATGTGATGGACAAGACCCAATCCTAAGCCTAGCACAAGATCGTGTAGTTCGTTTGCTCAGAGCTTTTCTAATGTCAAGTATCATTTCCTTAGACCATGAGATTGTGCAACTCCCGGATACCGTAGGAATGCTTTGGGTGTACCAAACGTCACAACGTAACTGGGTGGCTAAAAAGGTGCACTACAGGTATCTCCGAAAGTGTCTGTTGGGTTGGCATGAATCGAGACTGGGATTTGTCACTCCGTGTAAACAGAGAGGTATCTCTGGGCCCACTCGGTAGGACATCATCATAATGTGCACAATGTGACCAATTAGTTGATCACGGGATGATGTGTTACGGAACGAGTAAAGAGACTTGCCGGTAACGAGATTGAACAAGGTATCGGGATACCGACGATCGAATCTTGGGCAAGTAACATACCGATTGACAAAGGGAACTGTATACGGGATTGATTGAATCCTCGACATCGTGGTTCATCCGATGAGATCATCGAGGAGAATGTGGGAGCCAACATGGGTATCCAGATCCCGCTGTTGGTTATTGACCGAAGAACGTCTCGGTCATGTCTGCATGGTTCCCGAACCCGTAGGGTCTACACACTTAAGGTTCGGTGACGCTAGGGTTATAGAGATATTAGTATGCGGTAACCCGAAAGTTGTTCGGAGTCCCGGATGAGATCCCGGACGTCACGAGGAGTTCCGGAATGGTCCGGAGGTAAAGATTTATATATGGGAAGTCTTATTTTGGTCGCCGGAAAAGTTTCGCACTTTATCGGTATTGTACCGGGAGTGCCGAAAGGGGTCCGGGGGTCCACCAAGGGGGTCCACCAGCCCCGGGGGGGCACATGGGCTGTAGGGGTGTGCGCCTTGGCCTATATGGGCCAAGGGCACCAGCCCCAAGAGGCCCATGCGCCAAGAGATAAGGGAAAGGGAGAGTCCTAAAGGGGGAAGGCACCTCCGAGGTGCCTTCGGGAGGATGGACTCCTCCCTGGCCGCACGCTTCCTTGGAGGAAGGGCCAAGGCTGCGCCCCCCCCCCTCCCTTGGCCCTATATATAGTGGGGGGAAGGGAGGGCAGCAATACCTAAGCCCTGGCGCCTCCCTCTCCCTCCCGTGACACCTCTTCCTCCTCGCTTGCGCTTGGCGAAGCCCTGCCAGGATCCCGCTACTTCCACCACCACGCCGTCGTGCTGCTGGATCTCCATCAACCTCTCCTCCCCCTTGCTGGATCAAGAAGGAGGAGACGTCGCTGCTCCGTACGTGTGTTGAACGCGGAGGTGCCGTCCGTTCGGCGCTAGGATAATCGGTGATTTGGATCACGACGAGTACGACTCCATCAACCCCGTTCTCTTGAACGCTTCCGCTCGCGATCTACAAGGTTATGTAGATGCACTCCTTTCCCCTCGTTGCTAGTATACTCCATAGATGGATCTTGGTGATGCGTAGAAAAATTTTAAATTCTGCTACGATCCCCAACAAAAACAAGTTAGACGTCCTCTACTTTGTTGTTGCAAATTTTACGTGGCTGCTACGGGCTGAGCAAAAACCGTTCTTACCTACGCATCAAAACCACAACGATAGTTTGTCAAGTTAGTGATGTTTTAACCTTCTCAAGGACCGGGCGTAGCCACACTCGGTTCAACTAAAGTTGGAGAAACTGACACCCGCCAGCCACCTGTGTGCAAAGCACGTCGGTAGAACCAGTCTCGCGTAAGCGTACGCGTAATGTCGGTCCGGGCCGCTTCATCCAACAATACCGCCAAAGCAAAGTATGACATGCTGGTAAGCAGTATGACTTGTATCGCCCACAAATCACTTGTGTTCTACTCGTGCATATAACATCAACGCATAAAACCTGGCTCAGATGCCACTGTTGGGGAACGTAGTAATTTCAAAAAAAATCCTACACACACGCAAGATCATGGTGATGCATAGCAACGAGAGGGGAGAGTGTGTCCATGTACCCTCGTAGACCGAAAGCGGAAGCGTTAGCACAGTGCGGTTGATGTAGTCATACGTCTTCACGATCCGACCGATCAAGTACCGAACGCACGGCACCTCCGAGTTCAGCACATGTTCAACTCGATGACGTCCCTCGAACTCCGATCCAGCCGAGCTTTGAGGGAGAGTTCCGTCAGTACGACGGCATGGTGACGATGATGATGTTCTACCGACGCAGGGCTTCGCCTAAGCACCACTACGATATGACCGAGGTGGATTATGGTGGAGGGGGGCACCGCACACGGCTAAGAGATCCAAGGGATCAATTGTTGTGTCTCTAGGGGGTGCCTCCCTCCCCGTATATAAAGGAGTGGAGGAGGGGGAGGGGGCCGGCCACCCTTGGCGCGCCCCATGAGGAGTCCTACTCCCACCGGGAGTAGGACTCCCCCCTTCCATGTTGGAGTAGGAGAGGAGAGGGAAGGAGAGAGATGGGGAAAGGAAAGGGGGGCGCCGCCCCCTCCTTGTCCAATTCGGACTTGGGGGGGAGGGGCGCGCGGCTGCCCCTTGGCCGCCTCTCCTCTTCCACCACTTGGGCCCATGAAGCCCAATAACCTCCGGGGGGGTTCCGGTAACCCCCGGTACTCCGGTATATATCCGATAACCCCCGGAACCATTCCGGTGTCCGAATATAGTCGTCCAATATATCAATCTTCATGTCTCGACCATTTCGAGACTCCTAGTCATGTCCGTGATCACATCCGGGACTCCGAACTACCTTCGATACATCAAAACACATAAACTCATAATATAACCGTCATCGAACTTTAAGCGTGCGGACCCTACGGGTTCGAGAACTATGTAGACATGACCGAGACACGTCTTCGGTCAATAACCAATAGCGGAATCTGGATGCTCATATTGGCTCCCACATATTCTACGAAGATCTTTATCGGTCAAACCGCATAACAACATACGTTGTTCCCTTTGTCATCGGTATGTTACTTGCCCGAGATTCGATCGTCGGTATCTCAATACCTAGTTCAATCTCGTTACCGGCAAGTCTCTTTACTCGTTCCGTAATACATCATCCCGCAACTAACTCATTAGTTGCGATGCTTGCAAGGCTTAAGTGATGTGCATTACCGAGTGGGCCCAGAGATACCTCTCCGACAATCGGAGTGACAAATCCTAATCTCGAAATACGCCAACCCAACAAGTACCTTCGGAGACACCTGTAGAGCACCTTTATAATCACCCAGTTACGTTGTGACGTTTGGTAGCACACAAAGTGTTCCTCCGGTAAACGGGAGTTGCATAATCTCATAGTCATAGGAACATGTATAAGTCATGAAGAAAGCAATAGCAACATACTAAACGATCAAGTGCTAAGCTAACGGAATGGGTCAAGTCAATCACATCATTCTCCTAATGATGTGATCCCATTAATCAAATGACAACTCTTTGTCTATGGCTAGGAAACATAACGATCTTTGATCAACGAGCTAGTCAAGTAGAGGCATACTAGTGACACTCTGTTTGTCTATGTGTTCACACATGTATCATGTTTCTGGTTAATACAATTCTAGCATGAATAATAAACATTTATCATGATATAAGGAAATAAATAATAACTTTATTATTGCCTCTAGGGCATATTTCCTTCAAAAATATTATCTTATCATACCTATCATATCTCACTCTCGTAAGTGACCGTGAAGGGATTGACAACCCCTTTATCGCGTTGGTTGCGAGGTTCTTATTTGTTTGTGTAGGTGCGTGGGACTCGAGCGTGGTCTCCTACTGGATTGATACCTTGGTTCTCAAAAACTGAGGGAAATACTTACGCTACTTTACTGCATCACCCTTTCCTCTTCAAGGGAAAACCAACGCAGTGCTCAAGAGGTAGCACTTACCACCAACGTCTTATTTTGATTCGGCGGTATTGTTGGATGAAGCGGCCCGGACCAACCTTACATGACCACGTTCATGAGACCGGTTCCACCGACGGACATGCAACTTGTTTTGCATAATGGTGGCTGGCGAGTGTCTGTTTCTCCAACTTTAGTTGAATCGAATTTGACTACGGCCGGTCCTTGTTGAAGGTTAAAACAACAAACTTGACGAAACATCGTTGTGGTTTTGATGCGTAGGTAAGAACGATTCTTACTATAAGCCCGTAGCAGCCACGTAAAATTTGCAACAACAAAGTAGATGACGTCTAACTTGTTTTTGCAAGGCATGTTATGATGTGATATGGTCAAGACATGATGTGATATACGTTGTTGTATGAGATGATCATGTTTTGTAAAAGTTATCGGCAACTGGCAAGAGCCTTATGGTTGTCGCTTTATTGTATGAAATGCAATCGCCATGTAATTGCTTTACTTTATCACTATGCGTTAGTGATAGTTGTAGAAGCAATAGTTGGCGAGACGACAACGACGCTACGATGAAGATCAAGGTGTCAAGCCGGTGACGATGGAGATCATGACGATGCTTTGGAGATGGAGATCAAATTTGGTTTTGTGTATGTGTTTGATTCCATTCATACCTTCCAACGTGGACGCCCTTAATAGTACGGTTTTTTATGACTCAAGAGGAAATAAATCATCGGAACACCGTCATCTCTCTTCTCCTTTCGGAGCGAAACCTAATCGTCTTGTGCCTTTCTTGGATATACATGTGTAGCTCAAGCACACGGTTGGACAGCAATTTACGTTGTTATCTACATCAAAACCACTTAGGGAGGGAAATGCCCTTTCACAAGGCCATTACCGTCGCGCGGGGACTTTGTAGCGAATGGGGCATTGGGCATTTTACAATGGTAGCCTTGATAGAGTAACTCAAGTACTTTGTACACAAATAAGAGATGTTTTTTTGCGGAATACAAATAAAAGAATTTTTTGTGGGTATACAAATAAGAGATGTTTTTTTTTGCGGAATACAAATAAAAGATTTTTTTTGTGGGTACAAATAAGAGATGTTTTTTGCAGAATACAAATAAAAGATATATTTTTGCAGGTATACAAATAAGAGATGTTACTACATGTCACAACGAAAGGACAACACACCATATAAGTTGAACACCACACTATATAGAAGTTAAGCTCTTGCTATGTCTGATTTAAACCCGCATTTTGAGCAAATAACCTGATTTTACTTTCCTCAAAAACCCGGTTTTACGGGTTAATTAGGTAAACATTAAAATATATACAAATGACAAAGGCGGGTAGTTGTAAATTGAAAGTTTCATCAAAGTTGTTTAATGTCGCCGCCTTTAGCTTTTGAATTTGAGATTTATATAGTACATCTCACGACTTTAGGCGCTATTCCTTCTTTTGTGAAAGAAAGCCTATAATTTTTTTCTGAAGTCAGATGATGTAAGGTATGATAAAGTTTTTTAAAAAAACTATCAGAAACTACGATACCAAATTAATGCTATTATATATCGTGTAATAAAATATTTTTTGCATTATGTCTATTTAGTATCGTAGTTTTTTTCAAAAGGATTATGTTGATGATTTCCTTTTTACAAACATTTTTTTTCGAGGGTACGCCAAAAGCGTACCTTAGCTTTATAGAAGAGAGAAAATATGTACAAGAGGTTACAATAGCGTTGGTTAAGAGTCACATCCGACCCTAACCAAGCCTCCACTCCACTCCTCACGCTACTCTACTACTCGGATACACGTTGTCCTCCAAACGCTCCTGCCGTGGCCCAAGTCCTCAAGTCATCGAAGATCATGTCCACCGTATCTCACTCGTTCTTGATCTGGCCCGATTCGAACACCCTAGCGTTCCTCTGTTTTTAAACTGTTTTTCTCTGGACTAGAAAGTACAAACTGTGGGCCCGCTGGTCAGTGACCCCAACACTGCCACTACCGACAAGCTGCCCGGGTGCGCGTAGCACGCACCAAAGCAGCGAAAGCCTTCGCTTACTCACGAAGCTTCTCGGCCAGGGCGCACCGTCCCAATGCAGGTGGGGCCCAACAGACCGCCCATACCACACCGCTAAAACTAATCAGCCAATGAATCACACTCCCGAGGGAAAGCTCGCCCCGGGATCACCCGATCTCCCCCGTCCGTCGCCCCGCCAACGGCGCAGATCGCGCGGGCGGACGTGGCCCAAGGCACCCGAACGCCAGAAAGTGTCGTGATCAACTCACTAATACGCATTAAATATCCCTGTTAACCTTTTCCGACCCGTATTATGACAGGCTCCGCGGCTTTTGGCCCCTTTCCGCAGCATCAAACCGGAGGGGAAAGGAAGGAGGAGGAGCGGGAGGAGCAGCAGGCGGAGGAGATGTCGGAATCGGAATCGCGGGGGCGCGCCGACGCAATGTGAGCGAGGAGGAGGGGCTGGGGAAGAAGAAGAGGAAGAAGCCGCGATCCCGGTCTCACGCTCCGCCCCGACGAGCCGCGCGTCCGCGGCCCCGCGAGGTATCTTTCCCTCCCTGTACGGTTTCCCCCCAATTAGCACGAGCAGGAACATTTCCGGGGGTTCATGGCGACGGGACGGTCGGGGGCTTAGGGTTCCGGTGAGGCCTGCCAACCTGAGGTGGCGTCACTTGTTTCTAGGTCCGTCAGGGTTTGGTTGGTTGTTTTGTGCCTTGTTTCTAGGGCCGTCAGGGAGGGAGGATGAACTTCTAGGGTGTGGTATGGGGCGCTGTTTCGTGCGTGGTGGATTGGGCGAGTTATTAGCAGTGCGCAGGATCCTGGACCTACCTGTGTGCTGTGTGTCGTTTTGATCAAGGGTTCCTGGAACAGATTCTTCCAGCTTCTCAGAAAGCACAACAATCAGCGGAAATAGAACGCATTGTCAAGTACCAAACCACCATGGGTTTTATTTCAAAACATAGGCAATAGTTTGTGGCATTTCCACTGGGCTAGGAACACGAGGCGGTACCAAATATCGTGGTCCATACTCTCATTGTATCTCTTGCAGTATAGAGGAATGACACTCGCAGTAACAATAACAAGTGTAGTCATGGCCCACACATGATAATTGTGTGGTATATTTATTTGCTACTCCCTCTGTCCCATAATATAAGACGTTTTTTGACTACACACCGTGTCAAGTCTTATATTTATGAGACAGAGGGAGTAGATACCAACTTTTGCATAGGTATGCACTAGTTATCTTTTTTTTCATGGATGGACTAGTTTATCTTTGCTCATCGCTAGAGGTCAGCCGAAAAACTTGTCGATAGCACCATACAGCCATCAGTTTCCATCGAAAATGTATTTACCCAATTAACTGCCATGCTACCACATTGCAGAATGTACAGGATGGCGCTTCCTAGCTGGAGTGACATTTCGGCCTACCTGTCAGAGTATTGGTCTGTCATAGCTGCTACTGTCATCTTTGCATTGGTAGGTGGCGTGACAATTTATTATACCATCAATCAGTTGAACAAAAACATCAGCTTGAGCTTGATGAAAGCTATCAGAGCTAGGGCAAAGAAGTACAAGAAACTGAAAGACAAGGTCCCTGCCGCTTCCCACATTTGGAGGAAAGAACTTGGCTCTCGCAGTAAAGGTCTGAAATGCTGTGTATGCTTGAAGTCTGTTTCACCGCCACAGTATTTGGGGGGGACTATCCATGAGTGTGATATTTGTGGTGCCACTGCACATCCGAGTTGCTCAGGAAATGCACACAAAGATTGCAAATGCGTTTCTATGGTTGGTCTTGACCATGTCATTCACCAGTGGGCTGTCCAGTGGATTGACACAGCAGATCGCTCTGAAGAAGACTCATTCTGTTGCTACTGTGATGAATCTTGCAGTGGAGCTTTTCTTGCAGGGTCTCCAATTTGGTACTGTATGTGGTGTCAACGGATAGTGCATGTTGATTGCCACAACAACTTGGCCAAGGAAACTGGTGATGTCTGTGACTTAGGCCCATTGAAACGGTTGATACTATCACCTCTGTGTGTCAAGGAGCTTCATAGGACAGGTGCAACAGGACTTTTCAGTTCTATCACAAGTGGGGCTAATGAATTGGCTTCCACTGTGCGGGAGACGATTAGAATTCGTAGCAAAAGGTACAAAAAGGACATTGGTTCTTCTCAGCCAGAGAGCCCTGGGACTGCCGAGCCACAATCTGATACTGACGGAGACTCAGAAGGATCAAACACCACTGCTAAGAGAGATGATCATGTCAATGGTAAACTTCATGAAGTGCATCAAAGCACTGAATCGGAAAAAGATAAACAGTTCATAGCGGATAACGCTGCTAGCAGGCCAAATGGCCAACATGAGATGTCCCATGCCCAGAATAATCAAAAATATGAAATTGTGGACGTGCCTTCTGATTCTAGGCCATTGCTAGTTTTCATTAACAAGAGAAGTGGTGCCCAGAGTGGCGATTCACTGAGACAGCGCCTGCAGATCCTTCTTAATCCTTTACAGGTTGGTGTAGCAATTAGTTGTTGCCTTTAAACTTTTACCAGCTTTAAATAATGTTCTCTTCTTTCTTCATTTGCTCAGATCAATGCTGCTTATTTGATTTATTTCTAGCATACTGTATATAAACTTTCATTCACATAACTCGTGTATAGTATCTCTGAAGGGCGTAAGCTCTGTGCCATAGCATGAATAATCCTGTCCCAGCTTATTTTGTTCAAAACTTAATGCTATGTGTCACTTGTTATACTGTTATGATTTCTAGTGCATGATTGCAAATTCCTTGTGTAGAATTCAATTAATGCTCCATCTGGCAATTCTTAATCATTTGAATCTTTGGATTTGGCCCATTTATTTATACCCCCTCCGATCCATATTAAATGTCGCTGATTTAGTACAAGCGACAATTAATATGGATTGCGGGAGTAATAAAACTAGAGTTCACATTTGGGTTGCTAAGTGCTAACTCTTCCGTAGGTATTTGAGTTGGGCAAGCATCAAGGACCAGAAGTTGGTTTATCTTTGTTTCGGAAGGTACCTCACTTCAAAATTCTTGTTTGTGGTGGTGATGGCACGGCTGGTTGGGTTTTGGATGCCATTGAGAAACAAAAGTTTGAAGCGCCACCTCCCGTAGCCATCCTTCCAGCTGGTACTGGCAACGATCTTGCGAGGGTTTTGTCTTGGGGTGGTGGTCTTGGTGTTGTTGAAAAGCGGGGAGGTTTATTCTCAGTTTTGAAAGATGTCGAGCATGCGGCAGTTACTGTTCTGGACAGATGGAAGATCACTATAAAGGACAATCAAGGGAAGCTCATGTGTTCACCAAAATTTATGAACAATTACTTTGGTATGTTTATCCATCTTCTTCTCAAAATGCATCCCTGTATAGTTCTTGCATTATAGATACCTTAGTACTTAATAGTGATACTTTTTCAGGGGTTGGTTGTGATGCAAAGGTTGCTCTAGATATCCACAACCTGAGGGAGGAAAACCCTGAACGGTTTTATAGCCAGGTAACCCTTGCTTGCTCCCCGCCCGCTTATGTGCACAACGGAAGGCATTTTTCCTTTAGTTGCAAGTAAACTTGTTGGTGTTCTTGCTTGGTTGCACAGTTGCGCAGAATCAGACATGTGGAAACATTACACCATGATATATTTTCATTTTCCCCTTCCAAAAGTAATCGAATGGCTAGTTGTGTGCAATGGAAGGAACAACATGTAATTTTTTCAGTTTCCCGTTGTAAGGGTACTTATGGTATAGAAAACTACATCGATCATCCATGGCGAACGTACATGTTTTAGAGTGTTGAATTTCTTTGATCCTAATGGTTTTTATGCTTCTCTTTAAATCACAAGACGAGATATTTGTCTATTTTTCTCTTGTCTATGTATCAAAACGTTTTCGATTTGTAAAAATTTAGTGTGTCCAGCTGCTAATGATAGCATACAAACTGTTAGTGTAATGTTCTAGCCTGAAAATAAATAATTAGTTTTGAAATGGCACTGATGATTTTGTTGAGCCAATGTGGCTTTGCTACTCGTTTGGGGATCTTTAGGCGATGTATTGGCATTGGGCATGCGGAATCTGGTCAAGTGTTAGGACAAGTGTTCAACCTAGCAGATTTGTTGAATGAAAATAGTTGATGGATGAGTCATGTAATTTAGAATTTTCCTTTTTTAATTTCTTGGGTACTTTGTGGAAATTTGCACATTCTGGATAGTTTGTTCTCCTTTTCTTTTGCTCAATTGCTCACTCTTAAGGTTTCTTGCTATGATTGATCCATAAATAGTAATTATATTTGCAGATTCCATGCTTGCAACTTGCTATCTCCCTATTCTGCATCGTTCTGTATATACAGCTGCATATCTGTTTTTGTCACAGCAATATGATTTAGTTTCTCTGCAGTTCATGAATAAAGTGCTTTATGCAAAAGAAGGCGCAAAGAATATCATGGATAACATGTTCTATTATTTTCCTTGGGAAGTCAAGCTTGAGATAGATGGATCCAACATTGAAATTCCTCAGGTAAAAGTGGATCACATTTTCTTACCTTTTCTCTTGTACTCCCTCCGTTCCGAAATATAAGTCTTTTTAGACATTTCAAATGGACTACAACATACGGATGTACGTAGACATATTTTAGAGTGTAGATTCACTCATTTTGATCGGTATGTTGTCACTTGTTGGAATCTCTAGAAAGACTTATATTTAGGAACGGAGGGAGTATGTGTCTTAGTGAGCACATAACCTTGCATTGGCATATCTGCAAGACATAATAAACGAAGAGACCAAGTTTATGCAACAGTGATGAATGTGATCTGTTAAGATGGTTGCTGCTATTTGATTGTTCATGTTCTAAAAATTACTCCCTCCGTGTGAAAATATAAGACGCTTTTTGACACTGATAGTGTCAAGAGAACATCTTATATTTCGATACAGAGGGAGTAATTTGGCATATCTGGTATCCCTTTTGGATGGAGTAATGTAGAAGCATATCCCGTTTAGACAATGCCCACTACGTGGCAAGTGTGGTTAGCTGTCCCAAAATTGGAAGAAAAAGATTTAGCCTACATCCTGTTCCTTGTCACATTTCTCCTGTTGCAGGATGCCGAAGGTATCCTTGTGGCCAACATCCGGAGCTACATGGGAGGGGTTGACCTGTGGAAGAATGAGGATAGTGTCTCTGACACTTTCCAACCTCAATCCATGCATGACAAGACGCTGGAAGTAGTTAGCTTCACAGGAATGCTGCATCTTGGAAGGCTGCAGGTTCTTATAGACTCCAGTTTTATTTTTTGTAATATATATATGCAGTGTGGACGGTGTATTGATATGATAATCTTGCTCTAGGTAGGGCTTTCTCGCGCGCAAAGGTTGGCTCAAGGGCATCATATAAAGATTGAGATCACTACTCCGATGCCCATCCAAGTCGATGGAGAGCCATGGTCTCAGGAGCCATGCACCATAGAAGTTTCTCATCATGCCCAGGTTTGGTCTCTTCCTCGTTTGCATAAGTTTAACCATGCTTTCTTCCTACCTGGCTTACACATATGTTTCTCTTATGAAGGCCTTCATGCTGAAGAGAGTCTCCGAAGAGCCTATAAGCCACGCCGCGTCCATAATGGCCGACATCCTGGAGAACGCCGAGAACAGCGGTACCATCTCAGCCTCGCAGAAGAGTGCTCTGCTTCAGGAGATAGCGTCTAGGCTTTTGTAGCAAACTCTGCGCAACACGGTCTTGTAGCTCTGCAGTCCCCTATAGCATTTGACCATGTCTGGCCCCTTTTGTACATACAGCCATGGCTTCCTTCCTTCTTGGATCGAGCTTGTGTATAATTTCTGTAAAATTTTGTAGGGCTTTGAGTTTGAGATGAGCACTGCCAGAGACTATTGCGGTTACTGGTTAGCCTAATTCTTGGTGACTCTGGGGAATGTCTTCTCACTCGTTTGTTTGGCTTGTTAGGTAAAGATGATGATTCGGGGTGATGTGGTTTGTTTTGAGCTCAGTTCTTGCACAGTATTTTGGATTTTTCTTATTTTTCCTAGCGTTGGTCGGACACGAGCACGATGTGATCGCAAAAAGGAAAAATGAAAATAAAAAGACAAGCATCGTGAATGAAAGAACGAAAAAAGAAACTGTAAGTTGACATGGACATGGAGAAGGGTGTTGTATGATTCGAGATGGTGGGTCGATGCCTCGGAGTCGGAGGTGTTCGCAGCGGAGTCACCAAAACATGGTAGATACAAAAGAAGTTGAACTTACTCAAAAAACAAAAGCGCCCGTCTAGCTCAGTTGGTAGAGCGCAAGGCTCTTAACCTTGTGGTCGTGGGTTCGAGCCCCACGGTGGGCGACTAGCTATCTTTTTTTTTTAGCCTGCACTCTTTTTTTGCCACTTAGCTAGTTGTTAGTTTTTCCTTGCGGTGGAGGAATCAATCAGGAGCAGCCAATTTGCAGCGACGCGGATTAACTCTCAACCCAAAGGAACTGAGCATCGGCAATGTTCAGAGCCAACCTTGCCATCAGCTCAACAATCTTCGCGTTATCAGTGGCCAAGCACATAGAAAATTCATTGGCGATGCGCGACATAATAGCCGAGGGGTTACAAGTCATCTGGCAAACAAGCTGAACTGCGGAGGACCAAGCCTCTAGCCTCGTTCGATAAGGCTATAACTAATCTTGCCGAGGACCCAAATGCTCCCTTTATTTGCTACTTCCTCCGTCCGTATCTAGACTAATTTAAGACAAGAATTTTGGGACGGAGGGAGTATCATCAAGAGATTTTGCTTATGTTTTGTTTTGAGCAATCAACGGGAGGGGGCATTCTACCTGAATATATTCTCATGGCTGCACGAGTCCCGCAGTGAAAAATATTCACAAAATTTAAGTGGTTTACATAGGGGTTACATCATCAAAGATAGATTTTGCTTATCTGCATAAAGTACTATTGATTGTGATAAGTGTGGAGGGCAGCATTATTCGTGCCCAGTTGCATCTGCTCCTACTTATGAATATTTCAAAAATTTGCAAAAAATAATTAAAAAATCTGAATTTTTTAGGCATCAAAGATGCTCGAGTCTTGTAGGTGCTTGCAAATTTTGTGACGGGGTGACTTCATAGGAACTTGGTAGAAAAATAATTTGGGTTTTTTATTACACAACTTGTCTTGCCCCCACTACCTTGGCAAAGTTGGCGCCTGGATGCACTCTCCTTCCGTGTGGCTGAGCAGCCACCGTCGCTGCTAGGCCGAGTGTCAAGGTGAGTGTCGTACCCATCGATGGAACCGCCGTGGTGGTGGATATAGGTCGTGGGCCTGTTGGACTGGCCCGCTGGCATGGTTGTGCTAGCTACAAAAGAATAGTGTCAGCATACCAGGAGTAAATAAATAAAAACATCACAATTTGGGACCCTAATTTAAAAAACCGCCATCATTGTGCTGACAGTTTTCGAAAAACGCTAATTGGTCACCCACTAAACGCACATTGATACCGTTTCTAATGGATGGGGCCCGCTGTAAGTGCTGACATGGCATAAACTTGACACCGTTTGACTGGCCCGTTACACTGGGCGTAGGGCCCACCTGCCAGCGTGCGCAGACACACCTCTCTCTCTCTCTGATATTCTGTCGAGCAGCTTGTGTGCACTAGGCAGGACGCTGCGGTTGCCCGGCACCGCAGACATCCACTCGTGCTCTGCTTCTGCGCCCCGTGCCCAGCCGTGAGCTCCATCCGGCGCCGTCGTGCCGCCTGGCCCTCCCGCGACGCGACGCCCTGTTGGCCGCCCATCCTCGCCCTGGGACAGCCAGCGCGCCACGGTCAGGAACCCGACCAGGACACAGGGGCTCAGCCAGCGCGCCACAGTCACCCTTGGCCACGAACCTTTGGATCGTCTTCTTCTCTTGGTGTGGTTGCTCTCCACAAGCAACTGTGCATCCTCTGCTCACGTCCGGCGACGGGCTGCGACATCGGCACGTACAGGCTCCACACCAGCGGCGGGTCTGGCTCTGGTGTCGGGTGAGGGTCGACCTCCTTTCATCGCCCACCACCTGTTCGACCAAATGTCCGAGGGCAGCCACCAGCCTGAGTGAAGACGACCTCTCCTTCATATCTCCATTGCAAAACCAATTTCCAGAGTTCAAGAATGAGTGACTATAATAGGTCTGCAAGCGAAACGCGAAGCTTCAATTGATCAACCAGAGGGAAGATGAGATTTCTCATCGATCTGCATTATTTCCAGGCGACCCCTTCCAGGCAAGTGTGTACTGTAATTTCTCAACTTCTGTACATAATGAGTTAACTACAATTCGATTGCAATAATTTGAAAAACACAATTTTCATATTCCCAAGAGTAAAACAAATCACCTTTGTAACAGCCCAAGTAGATTGCTGCCCCATACAAGGTGGCATTTATGAACCCAAATGCGTCTGTCTTCCACGCTCTGCTCAAGGTATGTGCTGGGATGAAACAAGCTGTCACACCTGGCCACTTGTCCGCCACTTGTCCAGTGTGACGTGGCAAGGATCGGGCCCCATCTGTAAATGTGCGTGAGCGAGAGCGAGGGAGTGTTAAATAGGCAGCCAGCCGCCTGTGGCGAGGCATGCGAGGTAACGGACTGTCATCTCACCCCCAATCCTTCCTCTGAAAGTAATCTCATCTTCCTCCCCAAGTCTCTCTTCCCTCACTCTCCTCACCTACCCCGATCCCCTCTTCTCTGGTTCGTTACAGTTGGTAATCAGAGCCAAATTCGCCTCAAAAATTTTCTCCCCGTCGAGCTGGTTGCAAATCGGTAACATCCACCGCGCCGGTGTGTGCTGCTCCGGCAAGCACACCCAAAATCCGTCGCGGGGTTCGATCTCTTCCAAGCACGACAACGGCGCCCTCCAAAGCTTCTGCGGCGACGCGTCACGTGCTGGCCGCCATGGACGAGAGCAACAGCAACATCACCAAGATGCTCGAGTCCCTCCTCGCCAAGATGGATGAGCAGAAAGCGGCCCACGACAAGCAGATCGAGGTCCAGGCTGCCTTCAACGCACAGATCTCGCAGGATGTGCCCGGCCTCGCCCGGCAGATCGATCTGACCCAGGTCGACGTCGACGCAACTCGCAAGATGGTGGAGGGCTCTGCATCGCCATCGGGCTCGATCACAACTGTGCTTCACCAGCCCGCCGCCCCACAACAATCCCCACCACCGCCCCCGCCGCCTCCGCACTCACCGTGCTTGGCCACCGATCCAGGCCGCCCTGCGTCCGCCCACGCGTGCCTCGCCGACCATTGCCCACCGTTGATTCCGGTGGCTCCTCATGGCGGATTCGTCGCTCCAGGGGCCATTCCCTCTCCGACAACGGGCTACAACAGCAACGACTACCACAAGCCACCGAAGCACGATTTCCCTCGGTTCGACGGCTCCGCACCGTACCTGTGGTTGGATCGCTGCCTGGCGTACTTCGAGCTCTACAAGGTCGCGCCACACAACTGGGTGGCCACCCCAGCTCTGTATATCGAAGGCCAGGCCGCGCATTGGCTACAGGCATTTCGTCAAACACATCGCGGCATCACCTGGGAGTCGTTCACCGCCGCCGTGCTCACGGAGTTCGGCGCCGACGAGTTCGAGGTGGTCATGCACAAGCTGCTGCAACTTCGTCAAACCACCTCTGTCGCCGAGTACCGCGCGGCGTTCGACGAGCAAATGTATCACCTGCTCGCGCTCGACCCGTCCATCAACACAAAGTTCTTCGTCACCCAGTTCATTCTGGGCTTGAAGGACGAACTACGCGCGCCGGTTCGGCTCCAAGCGCCCTCGAGCATCACCAGGGCGTCCGTGCTGGTGCGCATTTAGGAGGAAGAGCTGGGCACTACGCGTGCACGCCCACGCATCACGCCCGCGGGCCGGCCTCCACCAGCGCCGACTCCACCACAGCCGCGCGTGGCCGCGCCCAGCCGCGCTCCAACGGACGACTACGCGCGCGAACGGCAGCTGCGCGACTACCGCCGCGCCAACAACTTATGCTTCAAGTGCGGCGACCGCTTCTCACGGGAGCACCGGTGCGCGCAACCGGCCCAGCTGCTCGCCATCAACGTCGGCGATCATGGGGAGGTGCTCTCCGACGACACCATCCATGCGCTGCAATTGCTCGACGACCCAGGGCCTGCAGCACAGCCGGCCGCTCCTCCTGGTGACGCGCCCGAATGCTGCCTCCTCTCGTCGCACGCACTGGACGACACGGACTCGGCGACCACGATCCGCCTGCGCGCACTGGTGGGCAACCAAGTCATGTTGCTGCTACTCGATTCGGGTAGCTCGCACAGCTTCGTCAACAAGTCCTTCGTCGACCGCCTCGGATTGCAAACTGAAGAGATGCCGCGGGTGGACGTACGAGTTGCCAACGGTGACCGTCTCACCTGCAACCGTATCGTGCCCGAGCTCAAATGGTGGATGCAGGGGCACACGTTCGCCACACCGATGCGCGATCTGGACATTGGCGCGTACGATGGCATCCTGGGCATGGACTGGCTTGCCCAGCACATCCCCATGACATGCCACTGGCAAGACAAGTGGGTCAAGTTCACCCACGACGGCGAAGAGGTGACGCTCCGGGGCGCGCCCACCAAAGCGTCCACCACCCTCAAGGCGATCAAACTCGACGAGCTGCGCAAGATGATCGCGGGCAACGACGTCTGGGCCATGGCCATGGTGGACACGTGCGGGCGCGCACCGCCCCCACGGTGCAAGTGCGCTAGCCAGACGCCCCTCGTCGATCTCTTGGAGGAATTCGCCGACGTCTTCGCCGCTCCCCAGGGCCTGCCGCCACATCGCCAGTACGACCACGCCGTCACCCTGGTGGAGGGCGCAGTCCCCGCGAACACTTGTCCGTACCGCTACTGGCTGCTTCAGAAGGACGAAATCGAGCGGCAGGTCAAGGAAATGCTCGACGCCGGCATCATCACGCACAGCGTCAGTCCGTACGCCGCGCCGGTCCTCCTGGTCAAGAAGAAGGACGGGACGTGGAGGTTCTGCGTCGACTACCGTCGCCTGAATGATGCCACGATCAAAAACAAGTTCTCGCTCCCGATCGTCGATGAGCTCCTCGATGAACTCGCGGGCGCAGCAGTCTTCTCAAAGCTGGATCTCCGCGCGGGGTACCATCAGATTCGTATGCGCGAAGAGGACGAGGCCAAGACCGCGTTCAAGACGCACCACGGGCATTTCCAATTCAGGGTCATGCCGTTCGGCCTGACGAACGCTCTGGCGACCTTCCAATGCCTCATGAACGCCATATTCAGTAAGTATGTGCGCAAATTCGTGATCATTTTCCTTGACGACATCCTTGTCTTCAGTGAAACGATGGAAGAACACATCGAGCACCTCCGGCTCGTCTTCGAGCTCCTGCGGGCGCACCAACTATTCGTCAAGGAGAGCAAGTGCAGTTTTGCCTGCGACCACATCGACTACCTTGGGCATGTCATCTCCAAGGAGGGCGTGGCCACCGACAAGGACAAGACGCAGGCCATGGAACAGTGGCCAACGCCGACGAACGCCACCGAGCTGCGCGGGTTCTTGGGGCTCACCGGCTACTACCGGAAGTTCGTGCCGCACTACGACATCATTGCGAAGCCTCTCACGCAGCTCCTCACGAAGAAGGGCTTCGCCTGGAGCGAGCAGGCGCAAGCAGCGTTCGAACGGCTCAAGATCGCGATGACGACGACTCTAGTGCTCGCTCTGCCCAACTTCGACAAGCCGTTCTCCATCGAGATCGATGCGTGCGACACGGGCGTCGGGGGCGTGCTCGTGCATGAAGGCCACCCGGTCGCGTTCTTCAGCAAGGCGCTCGGCGTGCACAACCAGAAGCTCTCGACATACGAGAAGGAGTTCTTGGCGGTGATGATGGCGATCGACAAGTGGCGCCCCTACTTGCAGCGCGGCCCCTTCGACATCCTCACTGACCACTAGTCGCTCTGCAACCCGGGGGAGCAACACCTGGAGACCGAGCTGCAGCGCAAGGCCATGGCGAAGCTCGTCGGACTGCAGTTCCGCTTTTAGTACAAGCGCGGCCTCGACAACGGCATGGCCGACGCCCTGTCTCGCATGGGCAAGCAACTTGACCTGGCCGCGCTCTCGGCGTGCCAACCGGCTTGGATTCAGGAGGTGCTCAACTCCTATTCCACCGACCCGGACGCCCAAGATCGACTACAAAAGCTCGCCATCACCAGCCCCGACGACGACTGCTACGAACTTCACCACGGCGTCATCCGTCGCGGTGGCCGCCTGTGGATTGGCGCCAACACCGCGCTCCGCACCAAGCTCATCGCCGCGCTCCACAACAGCACGGTCGGCGGCCACTCCGGCGTCACAGCAACGTACCAGCGCGTGCGCAAGCACTTTGAGTGGCGTGGGCTCAAGCGCGACACCGAAGAGTTCGTGCAGCAGTGTGTGACTTGCCAACAGGCCAAGCACGAACACACCAAGCCTGCCGGGCTCTTGGCGCCGCTGCCCATTCCATCCACGCCCTGGGAAGACCTCACCATGGATTTCGTGGAGGGGCTGCCGCCGTCTGAAGGCTTCGACACGATCATGGTCATGGTGGACCGCTTCACCAAGTTCGCCTATTTCATCCCGCTTCGTCACCCCTTCCACGCGGCGCAGGTGGCGCGCGCGTTCTGGGACGTGGTCAAGCTGCACGGGGTGCCCACCTCGATCGTCTCCGACCGCGACAAGGTTTTCACCAGCAATCTCTGGCGGGAGCTGCTCGTCGGCGCCGGCACGAAGCTGCTGTACTCCACCGCCTACCACCCGCAGACAGATGGGCAGAGCGAGCGCGTGAACCAGTGCATGGAGATGTATCTCCCGTGCGCGGTGCACGACACCCCGAGCAAGTGGCGTCGCTGGCTGCCCATGGCGGAGTTCTGGTACAATTCGACCTTCCACTCGTCGCTCAACTGCACCCCGTTCAAGGCGTTGTATGGGAAGGAGGCCAACCTGGGAGCAATGGCGGCCTGGCCGAACGACGCTCCCACCGGCGACGACCTGGACTGGGCGGCGCACACAACGCACATACGCGCCCAGCTGGCGCGTGCCCAGAAGCGCTGCAAGAAACAAGCTGATCGCCACCGCACCGAGCGCCAGTTCCAGGTGGGCGAGCAGGTACTCCTGAAACTGCAGCCCTACGTCCAGCAATCTGTCCTCAGCCGGCCCTGCGCCAAACTCGCCTACAAGTTCTTCGGGCCATACAATGTCATCGAGAGAATCGGGCTCATGGCGTACAAGCTCGACCTGCCGGAATCCAGCCGTGTGCACCCGGTCTTCCACGTCTCGCAGCTGAAGCCGTTCACGCCGGATTACACGCCGGTGTACGCAGAACTTCCACGGGTGCCTGATCTGTCCGTGGCGACCACGGCACCCACGCGCATCCTGGAGCGACGCATGATGAAGAAGGGGAATGCTCCAGTCGTCCAGATCAGGGTGCAATGGGGGAACAGTGCTACTCCAGCCGCTACGTGGGAAGACTACGACACCTTACGGCAACGCTTTCCAGCCGCTCTCATCTGGGAAGACGAAGACGCCAGCCCTGAAGACGGAGCTCGCTCTCAAGGAGGGGAGAATGTCACACCTGGCCACTTGTCCGCCACTTGTCCAGTGTGACGTGGCAAGGATCGGGCCCCATCTGTAAGTGTGCGTGAGCGAGAGTGAGGGAGTGTTAAATAGGCAGCTAGCCGCCTGTGGCGAGGCATGCGATGTAACAGACTATCATCTCACCCCCAATCCTTCCTCTGAAAGTAATCTCATCTTCCTCCCCAAGTCTCTCCTCCCTCGCTCTCCTCACCTACCCCGATCCCCTCTTCTCTGGTTCGTTACACAAGCTTTGAGATGACTTTTCAAAATGCGCGATGTGTTTTTGCAAGAATATGCATTTTATCATTATCCTCGATCTATTTCAAGCTAGAAAGTTAACAATCACTTGCTGTATATGATAGATTCTTCAGTAATCTAAGGTGACTGGACCAGTAGTAATTGTACTGGATGGCGAGCGGATACATACGGCATTGTTTAAAGAAGCGGTTCCTTTTGTTGAGTGTAGGTTTCTTTCCCAACCGGAACATTAACATTTGACAGAAATACCATGATCGGTAGCTTGCTTATTCTTCTTGGAGATGTGCTGAAGATGAACTACCTGTAGTTCAAAATTTTCAAACTTCGACACATAACTGAGAAAATGCTCATATAGTCATATGGCACTACCACAAGCATCACCAAAATGATTTTTCTTCACTCAAGTCGTGTAGTGTTATTTCTATGAACATTTAGTTGATCTATAGGAAATATATACTTATGGCAACTACGTTTAGGAATTCCATAAAAAAACGTCCTTTATGTTTGGCACATCAAACTCACATTATTACAAGGATTAATACTTAAGTGGGCCACTCAGCTAGTTTTATTCTTACGTTAAGAATGGTGATTTCACGTGTTGTAGTTTGTCCATGCTGTGGCCATTGGTGAAAGCTTTGCTAAGCTAAACCTTCTTTGGAGACATCCACTGGGTAACGATGGATGCAGCTAGCCCATGGCCCATTGGCATTGGGGGATGGTTGGATGCACACCCACACGGCGGTGTTGCACTTGTACCCGGCTCCGAACCCGATCATCCACACCCTGTCACCCTTCCGCATTCGGCCATTAGCTTCGATGTAGGCCAACTGGTACCACGCGGATGCACTTGATTGGTTCCCAAACCGATGCAGCGTCATACGCGATGGCTCAACATGCTCGTCTGATAGACTGAGGCCGAGCTGTACGGAGTCGATCACCGCCGGTCCACCAACATGGATGCAGAAGTGCTCAAACGCCATTCGGAAGTCAGGGATGTATGGCCTGATCTTCCACCGGTGGACCAGCTTTCTTGCCGTGGAAAATAGAAAATGTTTGATCAACTCTGAGGTTGGTAGGACGAGCGCTCCGATTGCGGTCATGTTGGCCTTGAGCGTGTCTCCGGCGATGGCCATGAGGTCTTTTGATAGAGTGAGCCCTGTTGTTGTCGAGCCTGGCTGCTCTCTTTCTCTCAGCTCACTCACGGACAAAGGTAGGAGAAAGGAGACACACTGGACACGAGGATTTTCCGGCCGGCGTACGAACGCTGTCACGAGGCGCACGAACGCCTAAATCTTTTCCCTCTTTCCAATTGCTACATCACGGCAACTCCACCCTTTGGCTACATCAGGTCTGGGGTTTTTATACCTGCGCGTACACATATCCCAGCACACACGCACGCACACATCACCGGCCTGAACTCACGGCCACTAACCCATTCACACGCAAGTACTAACTATACCACTAAGCTAGCTACATGCACGGCGTCCATATCCAGTTCCTCAACGGCCGGCCACACGACGTGGTAGCTAGCATGCATGCATCTAACTAACTCCACGTATGACCCGGCCGGCCGCTCCACTCTCATGTCAAAGATTATGCCTAACAATTCTCCCTCTAATCTTGACATGGCTAGTCGTCGACCGTCGCCTTGACCGTCTCCGTCCGACAATGTGACGTGCCGCCTGCTCGCCGTCATCGGAGTTGTTGCAGCTCCTGTCATTGTCATCGTCACGGCCGTGACCCAGCCCGCGGACCCGACCGGACGCATCGACGCCGGTCGCACCGCCACGGACCCGACCTGGCGCACTGACGCCGGTCGCACTGTGCTCCGTCACGACCCCGGCGACATACGCCGAGCTCCTTCTCCGCCGGCGACACACGCCTAGCGTCCCTCTGTGCCCTGCATGTCCCGCGCGCACCCGACGCGCCCGACGAGCCCGACCGCACCAGTGCATCCCGCACGTCCTGGACGCGCCCGACGAGCCCGACCGCACCAGTGCATCCCGCACGTCCCGCGCGCACCTGACGCGCCCGACGAGCCCCCCGCACCAGTGCATCCCGCACGTCCCGCGCGCACCCGACGCGCCCGACGAGCCCGACCGCACTAGACGCTCACCGCGCGCCGCCTCCGCGTCCGCCATGGCAGCCGCCAGCGACAAATGCCGGAAGGATGTAGCCGAACTCGAGCACAACGGCGACATACGCCTCCTCCCAACGTCAACCGCACGCTCATACGCGCGCCCGCGGTCCCGGCGCGCCCGACGCGTCCAGTGCGCACCCATAACACGCACCGGTCGCGCCCGGTTCGCCGCCACGGCTTATTGCCCTGCACCGTTGCGGCCTCAACCGCAGCGCAGCACCTCCATGCCGCCATGCCGCTGTGTGTCGTTGAAGTCGCCACCACGCAGGTCCTCCGCGGCCTCCTCACCGTGCCACCGCGGCCTCCTCGCCGCGCCGCGCACCTCCGACACACGGCCCGGAGCATCGCGCAGCCGCCGGCGAACACCGCCATTGCCGACACGCCTCCGGCACGGCGAACCACGCCCAAGACAACCAAGCTCATGATACCAATTGTTGTTGCCGAGTCTGGCTGCTCTCTTTCTCTCAGCTCACTCACGGACAGAGGTAGGAGAAAGGAGACACACTGGACACGAGGATTTTTCCGGCCGGCGCACGAACGCCCAAATCTTTTCCCCCTTTCCAATGGCTACATCACGGCAACTCCACCCTTTGGCTACATCAGGTCTGGGGTTTTTATACCTGCGCGTACACATATCCCAGCACACACGCACGCACACATCACCGGCCTGAACTCACGGCCACTAACCCATTCACACGCAAGTACTAACTATACCACTAAGCTAGCTACATGCATGGCGTCCATATCCATGCGCGCATTAGTTCCTCAACGGCCGGCCACACGACCTGGTAGCTAGCATGCATGCATCTAACTAACTCCACGTATGACCCGGCCGGCGACTCCACTCTCATGTCAAAGATTATGCCTAACAAGCCCTATGTTTCCCTCAGGATCATCCTCTTGGTAAACACACCGGTAAGCAGCGTCATTTGCACCGACGAGCGTCCGCTCGACGTGTGCAAGCTTGAACCGGGCCTTGAGCTTACAAGTCGATAACAGCATGGCGCTGCCGCCCACGCGGAACAAAATGTTTCCCAAGTGCATGGAACGCACGTTCCCCTTGTAGTAGTTCGGACCAAGGGTCTCCGTGGACACCACCAGCACATGTGATTCCGAAGGAATGATCTGCAGGATGTTCCTTGCGAGCCCCACCGCGGTCACCCCTGCACTGCACCCCATTCCGGAGAGGTTGATCACGCGGATGTCACCTCGCAGCGCGTACCTGTTGACGATCCGGTCGGCGATGGATGGCACTGGGTAAAACAGGCTGCAGTTGGTGATTAGGACGTCGATCGCATCAAGGCCGATGCACGTCTTGGCCAATAGGTCGTCGATCGTCGAGAAGATGACCATCTCCGCCTCACTGCGACCTTCATCTAGAGAACAGTCTGGCTCGACATAGTAAATTGCAGGTGGCACCAATGTCTCTTCACCCATGCCAGAGCGCTCAATCACACGTGCTATGAATTTAGTGGTAGATTCGCCAAAGAATGGTGAGATGTGTGCATGCTCGAGGAAGGTGGCCTTTGGGGCTCGATACTTGTAGCTTGTTCTGAAGCAAGCGTAATCGACAAGGTACACATTTCTAGGATGACGTATGAGGTAGGAGTACGTAGATGCTAAGCATGGCGGTCGGAAGAATGGCAGCCAAGAGTAGGTTAATGGGTCGGAGATCACGCAGTTGGGAAAGAAGCTCGTCTATAGGGGCAATCCATTGTGCGGCTTGTAGGAGGAGGACGGCGGCTGCTAGTGTCATGGTGGTGGCCATGAGCAGGAACTTGTTGGTAGCCAGATAGTATAGCCGTTTGAGGTGCTTGAGATCGGATAATGAGGTCATAATGTTGGATTATGCAGATGCGAGCGATGAGGATAGGATAATGGGAGTAGTGAGGGCCGGGAAGGGGGTTTTATACAAAACACCGAGCAGGACAGTTTCATTGGGAACTTAATTTTTCAGCGTTTCCTTGCATTCAGAAGCTTATATTGCAACGTCATGGAAGAAATACGTCGTTATGGCATATCTAGATCAAACATGCTTTTCAGTAGTAGAGGGGACCATGGATGCCCACTTCTGAACTGGTATTTCGTACAGTGTTTTTCATGCAGCACAATAATAAAGTTAGCCATGTTTTTCAGATGACACAGCAACACTTTATTCAGATAGTTAAGAAGACGTCTAGCAAAAAATATTGAAGAGATATTTTTGCTGTTACCCTACGAAATACTGTGGACCATCTGTTTTTCTAGGACTCTGTCGAGCGGGTCCCAAATTTCAGTTTGGGCATCAAACATGCTAAGCGCATCTCCAGTGTTATTTGTTCAATGATACGTTCGGGTTTTTTTCTCAAAAGGAAAACCGATGGTTTTCAGCAATTTCGACCGCAATTGTGATGGTTTTATGCTAGTTTCTCCCTTTTGCTTTTTTTGGAATCGTTCTGCATTTTACTTGAGTAATTTTTTGACTGGTTTCATACATTCATATTAGTTACGGCAAGGATCTCAGCTTGTGCTTGTTTAACCTGTTTTGAATTGTACAGCTATGAACGTAAGTGCATGTCTCACGTCCGTTCTATCACCAAGGCAAAGTATTTTCAAGCTTTTTTTAGCAACATATGATAATTATTGTTGCTGGTAAAGCTAGAGTTAAAATTACATATTTAAATTTTAGCACGTTAAATATTCAAGAGTAAATAGCATAAAACAACATGGATTAGGGCAAACGTAACTATGGATGACAACATAGCGGGTTTGCGCAGGTAGGGCTCTACCGAACCCGTGCCTAAGATGGCGGTGGCCACCCACCCGCCATCTCAAATAAGGTGACATCTGCAAATCCAAAGGCATCTGTCCACCAACATTTGGCGCAAGGTAACTAGGTAAGTATTTGAATTAAGCGCTTGCCTATAAATCCGCCACTGAGATGACTGTCTTAAATTTTGTGATGTGTATTTTTGACAGGAATCTGCGTTTGTATTATTCTTATCAATCCAATATCAAAGCTAGAAAGACAACATGCACTAGCTATACAAGATACTTTCCCAACTGGATCATTAACATTCAACAGAAATAGCATAAGAGACGGTACATCAGAACATGCTTATTCTTCATAGGCTGCGCTTGGAACTGTCATTTTCAAGCGATTTACACCAGTAAAACACATCCCCGCCACTTACAACATTGAGATAGCTGAGAATATATTCATAGTGTTGTATCACATGCATCGGGAAAATAACTTTTCCTCGCTCAGGTGCAGTAATTCTTTCTCTGAATAATTGAAATGATAACTTACTAAAACCGTACATATGCATTTCTGGCGCCTATGTTTAGCGATTCCATAAAAAAAACGTATATTTCCTATGCTCAGAGCACATCTAGATCAAACAAGATTTGCAATGGTAGATGGAACCATGCGCGGTTGACTTCTGAACAAATATTTTGACACTTGCTTTTTCTTGTAGAACAGGTGTGTATTATAAGCCATGTGTTTTCACCTGATACATGAGATGGTGGTGGACTGATAGAGGAGGCAGTTTGGACAGGGTGATGTGGTGAGGTTGCACGTCAGCAATGCTGGCCGAAAGACAGCAGTTTCGCCGGTGGTGGCCGCAAGTCAACTAGAAAGATGACATCGAATACTCCTCGTTCCATTTGTTACTCAACAGAAATAACATGTCCATTACAAGAAAAAGTTAAGAGCGGAAAAGGTGCGGAGCCGGGCATTGCCAAGAAACCAATTTTGGGCGCCCGCAATCAGACGCATACTATCGAATGAAAGTATGACAACACTAGGAAAGCACGGAAGTAGTATGAAACTTCAAGATACGCGCAACACAAAACAATAGGAAACCATGCAAAAAAACAAAGCGAGCATTGCAGAATAACACGACCCAAAAGAACGGCTACCATTTAGGCATTCGACGTCGTTGGGACACGTTGCATCACAAGCGTGCCCCATTGACCATGGAGGTTGATTGACTTTGGTTAATTTAGCTTGACCTTGATGATTTCCCAAGCATGCATGTAGAAGTGCATGCTCTAGCCGATGCAACCAAAAGACCGATCTGATGGAAGAGACTATGCAGCACATTATACGTCAACAATGCATTCACCGGGTTAAGTAGAATGTCAATTAGGATTAATTATTCTGATAACAAAATGAATTAGCTCCTGCAACGTCTTCAACTTTTTGAATACTTCTCTAAAAAAACTTTTTGAATACCTTTCCAGGACAACAGATATGCACAAGCAGCCAATTTGCAAGGCAATTTTGGTACTCTATCCTTTGTCAAGTTGGGTTAGAGCGCCTTGCTCCCCAACCAGCTGAAACGTCGTTTGATGATTGGTGGGACAAAGCCTGGCAAACAACTCCTGATCACCTAAAGAAGGGATGCAATACCCTGGTGGCGTTAGGTGCTTGGGATTCTTTGGACTCTCCGCAATGCATTTTTTCCCTTTGATTTTCAGGCGAGAATGTAAATTAACAACTTTAGTGAGGCGTGTTTCAGTGAGCCAAAGTGAATTTCCGCATTTCTTCTTCATATAATGATAGGCAGATCTCCTGCGTGTTCAAGAAAAACAAGCAGCAAATTTGACATCAGAAAGAGCTTTTATCAGCACTTTTCTCAAAGCCATTGATACGTAGAATTAGTTTAAAACTTTCTTTTACCTAATACTCCCTCCGTAAATTAATATAAAAGCATTTAAAATACTAAAATAGTGATCTAAACGCTCTTATATTAGTTTACAAAGGGAGTACTATAAAGCATCTGCACCTCATCAGGCCTCAGGACAAAGATGAACTCCTCTTGGGCGCTTTGCCTGTACGTATGAACTCATTTCCTTCTGTGTATATATATATATTGCACTCCTATAGCTATTGCAAGTCAGAACTCCTGCCTAGAAAATAATCCTACCAATCTTGGAGGAGGTTTCTCACTGACATAAATCATCACTAACGAACTGATCACCGGTACATGAACCAATGGAGTATGTACACCAAATACTGCAGTAGTCAACACAAAAGAAACAAAAAAAAAGGAAGAACTGCATCGAACAAACGACGGATGCCCTACAAAATTGCTGGCTGCGCAAGCGCAGCCGTACGAGGCATCTAACACCCGTCGGCACAATAACTCAATAAGCCCTACGGCAATCGTCTACTGATCAGACTCCAGCAGTCTCCTAAGGTTGCAAAGGGCCTCAGCAGACAGGCTCTTGCAAGATCTTATCCTCCTCGATGATGCCTCCTCCGAAGACCGCAGGCACCCGCCGAGCTCGGAGGCAAAGCAAATGACGATCACCGTGAGGTTGTCAAAGGTCTGGAGCCTCTTCGCCTCCATGGCGAGCTCCCTCGCGCACCTCTCGGGGTCATCGTGCCGCCGGAGCCCCTTTCGGACCAGGGTCACCGCCTGCTGGCTGGTCATGACGTCCCATATCCCGTCGCAGCCTATGATGAGGAACTCATCGTCCTCCGTGAGGATGGTCTGCTGGAACTCTGGCTCGGCGATGAGAGGTGACTGCGAGCCTTGAGGCATTTTCATGTCCCAATCCCCTAGAGCCCGAGTAACGGACAGTACTCCATTGAGGTAGCCATCCTCAATGTATCCCCCACACTCAGTGACCCTTTGACGCTCTGCTTCATATGTTGGCCTGTGATCGCGGGACATCTCCATAGCCATGCCTTTCCTACATAGAACTGCTCGGCAATCCCCAGCATTTGCAACCAACAACTGCCTGCCAGAAAGGAAGAAGAGCAAAAGTTAGCATGCATATGCCAATACAATCATCTATACCAATATAAAAAGACCCAAATGGGCAGATCCAGACCATCTCGACCGTCAAATCATGTTATCTAGCGGTTCAAATCACTCCAATGTTGAGCACCAAACACGTTTAACGCTCTAATTACCCACCACTGCCATTCGTTATAAACACGTTTTGACTCAAGGCTATCCCTTGAAATCTGCCATGTAATTAGTATCCTACCATTCCCGCGAAAATGTAATTGATATCTTACCAAAGACCGACGTGCAACAGATATATCTTACCTAATATAACGTGCAACTAATATCCTACCTAATATAATCGTGCGTTGCACGTACATTATTACTAGTATCTATTGTATCACAGAGTGTATATGCAGAGGCTTTGACTGCATGCTCCTCTTACCTTCCAAAGATCAAAGCTGTAAGAGCTGTGGTTCCCGACGACCGGCTGATGACTGAATCGTCTGCAAGAGCAAGGTCTGCACTCAAGAACGCTTTGCGGATTGAGTTCGCGACAGATTCAGAAAAAAAATCATCTTCTTGTAATCCTTCTGGGAACTCTGAATCCTCGAAGAACAACCTCATGGCATGCCTTTTCATGTAGGCTGCTGCATCTGAACCTCCATGGCCATCAAAAACCTATTGACAAATAAAACAATTAGTTCAGATGGCGAGGGAGAATCATAGTATAGGTTAAATAGAAATGATGGAAGGCCGTGCATACCCCATAGAATGCATTAGGGGACGGGCACAGCAACAGTGAGCCAAGATGACCAGAAAGATTATCAATTCTGATATGTTCATCTTCCATGTAGCGCCTAGGTCCAATATCAGCGAAGCTGCCAGATCGAATCTTGGGGACAAACTGTAGCGTCTCCAAAGGCGTCTTAACCTGCATTGAGCAGACAACAATTAATATGCTGTAATGAACAGACATCATCCACTAAAAATATATGTGCGGAAAGGGTCACTTATACTGTTTGATCAAGACAAATTGGGTTGCTAACCATCGCATGGCAAATCATTCAAGTGTTCAGCGTCTAAATCAACTCTATTATATGGTTATGGAGATAACTAAACAAACATTTCAATGCTGAATTAATAAAAACAACTACTTATGCGTGTGGTATGGAGATAACTAAACAAACATTTCAGTGCTTAATTGATAAAACAACTACTTAGGCATCCAAACTTGTCCTTCCAAGTAAAAGCCGTAGCAAATCCCAAAAGCAGACGATTCAAGGTACTCCAAATAAGTTGGGGTAGCATAATTCTAATATGCCCAGCAGTGAAACAAGACACAGCAAATCATACCATCTTGCGTAGGCAAACAATCAATATGATCGCAAAACCATACCAGTACATAATTTGCGATAAGATTACCGCGCGCTAAACAGATCAACCCATTAATGATTCCACCATCCATTTGTAACCCCAATTTCCAAACTACCATCAACAGTTGATACATCGATGTTAGAAAACAGCAACAAGGAAGGCTTGCCCTTTAAATTCTTATATACACAAGTTAGTACCCTAGGCTAGAACCAATTCTACAGGAAAGGTCACTTAAACACCTGTTGGCATCGTAATTTCGCTACGCAATCAGACAAGAGAGGCGTTCCTGATTGATAATCTAAAGAATCGTATAACACCACAAAGAACACACGAGCGATCCCCGCCGAGAAGAACCTAGATTTACCACACCCAACTCGCCGGGTCAAAAGAACTCCTACCTAAAGATCAAAACGAACTGGAGAGGGGAGGGGGGGAAGCCGGCCGGGACCATCGCCGGCCAGGGTCAAGAACTCACCAGATCGGGCACCTCGAGGTCGACCTGCGATTGCGAATCGACCGGCAGCGGCGGCGACGACACCCCGACCCCGACGACGACCTCCTCGACCCCTCTGACGGGGCACCGGCGGAACGACGCCTCCAGCATCGGAACGACCTGATGCATGACCTCCGGCCCGGCAACCATACCTCCGCCTCACTAGTCAGATCAGATCCCTCCTCCCCAAACAACCTCCCGGATCCCTCGCGCGCCCTCCACTCGCCACAGAACTCCCCCGATCCGCACTCGCACCACAGAACAAGAATCCAACGACGATCGCCCGATTTTTCCTCGTGGGGCCTCACGATCCGAGAGACGCGATCTTGAACCTTTCCTGGACACGCTCGCTCACGCGCGGACTTTCCTGATCCGAAATGAGGGAGAGGGGGTGAAGGGACGAAACGGCGGAAATTAGGCGGACACGTTGCTATTTACGCGCGCGTGGTGGGATTGGAAGAGAATAAATCAACGGACGGCGGCGGCGGCGGCAACTTGTGGGGGACGGACGGGCGCGCGTCCGCTGCGAGCCGGTGCCCTAGGCGCAAGTGCGATGGTGGGCGTACCGGCACGCGTGCGTGGCGCACCCGCACCAGGCCGGCCTCGTTCTCGTCTCGGTTCACACTACTTTCGCCCGTCAACGAAACAATGATGCGTCTGCAGTGATCTCACACGGTCACACCTTGACAATTTGTTTTTGTTGACAAAACACACCTTGCCAACTTGTGAGGTTGGGAAATCTAACTCGCCAAAAAAAAAAACATTCCCTTGCCAACTTGTCAATGGGCATTTATATTTTTTTCGCAAGGGAATGGACATTTATCAGCAAGAGACAAAGAGGGGGTGGGGGAGGCAGGAGTGCGGCAAGCGCAGGTGACCATGTTATCGCGGTGAGTCGAGGCAAGCAGGGTGACGGTGGTCAGCTCCGTCGGAGGAGGACCTCCATACGATGGCAATGGAGGGGGTCGTCAGGGATGTCGCTTCTCGTCGAATTTCTCGAAAATGCCAAGGGACTCGGAGAGAAGGGAAGGAAGGAGAGTCGTGGGGTCGAGTAATTCGAGGGCTGCTCAACAGAGAGCTCAGCAAACATCCACTCGACCGCGACACACACACCTCGCTAGAGTCGAGAAAAGAGAGCGGCTCAAGAGCAATTGGCATGCAGAGGAGAATAAGGTTGCAAGAGGCAACGACCGAGTGGTGCCGATCATAGTCGGCCGATATTTGGGGAAGACAAGGTCGCAAGTGGCTGAGGTTCACGAGTGGTTTAGACAGTCAAATGGTGCCGATGGTGGGGCAGAGCAGGTCGCGGAAAGTCGATAACCACAAATTTAGGAACAAATGAGGCAGCGGGAAAAAAGGGGATAGAACCCTTTATACGAGCATCTGTGTGGGTACTCTGTTAATTAGAAAACAAAATAAATAAATAAACTTTATAGAAAAATGGCTTGAGATGCTCTAAGGGCATCTCCAAGGCATACCCGCAAACCACACGCATACACCCGGACCGCGGAAGCTATCTAATGCGGTCCTGTATCGGTACGCGGCGCGGTCCGGACATATTTTCTCCCGCAAACTGGAGATAAAAGTGGGGAGCTTTGCGGGAGTCCAGACACTAGACACGTAGGACTCCGACACCACGGGCTCACCCAAAACCCTCTCTGGACCCTGCACCCTCATCCTCCCCATTTTCTCTCCTTCCTTCTTTCTCTCTTTGCCTTCGCCACTGCTCCACCACCCCGGCCGCCACGCCACACCCCTGCCGGAACTCTACGCCTCCGTCACCTCCAGCATTCCAGCCGGGCTCCACCCCGCTTCTCCTCCGTCGTCGTTCAACCCGTGTCCTCCGATCGCCCCGCCAGGTACCATCCGCTACAGCTATACTCACCATGACCGGCAACTGTTTGATGAATTGCCGAAGCTAAAAACAGCTTTCCCTTCTTCTTTCTAGCAATGGATTCCGATTTGGAGTACATATTGTTGGAAATATGCCCTAGAGGCAATAATAAATGGTTATTATTATATTTCTTTGTTCATGGTAATTGTCTATTATTCATGCTATAATTGTATTGTCCGGAAATCGTGATACATGTGTGAATACATAGACCACAACCTGTCCCTAGTAAGCCTCTAGTTGACTAGCTCATTGATCAACAGATAGTCACGGTTTCCTGACTATGGACATTGGATGTCATTGATAACGGGATCACATCATTAGGAGAATGATGTGATGGACAAGACCCAATCCTAAGCATAGCATAAAAGATCATGTAGTTTCGTTTGCTAGAGCTTTTCCAATGTCAAGTATCTTTTCCTTAGACCATGAGATCGTGCAACTCCCGGATACCGTAGGAGTGCTTTGGGTGTGCCAAACGTCACAACGTAACTGGGTGACTATAAAGGTGCACTACGGGTATCTCCGAAAGTGTCTGTTGGGTTGGCACGGATCGAGACTGGGATTTGTCACTCCGTATGACGGAGAGGTATCTCTGGGCCCACTCGGTAATGCATCATCATAATGAGCTCAATGTGACTAAGGCGTTAGTCACGGGATCATGCATTGCGGTACGAGTAAAGAGACTTGCCGGTAACGAGATTGAACAAGGTATTGGGATACCGACGATCGAATCTCGGGCAAGTAACATACCGATTGACAAAGGGAATTGTATACGGGATTGATTGAATCCTCGACACCGTGGTTCATCCGATGAGATCATCGTGGAACATGTGGGAGCCAACATGGGTATCCAGATCCCGCTGTTGGTTATTGACCGGAGAGGCGTCTCGGTCATGTCTGCATGTCTCCCGAACCCGTAGGGTCTACACACTTAAGGTCCGGTGACGCTAGGGTTGTAGAGATATATGTATGCGGAAACCCGAAAGTTGTTCGGAGTCCCGGATGAGATCCCGGACGTCACGAGAGGTTCCGGAATGGTCCGGAGGTGAAGAATTATATATAGGAAGTCCAGTTTCGGCCACCAGGAAAGTTTCGGGGGTTATCGGTATTGTACCGGGACCACCGGAAGGGTCCCGGGGGTCCACCGGGTGGGGCCACCTGTCCTGGAGGGCCCCGTGGGCTGAAAGTGGAAGGGAACCAGCCCCTAGTGGGCTGGGGCGCCCCCCTTGGGCCTCCCCCCATGCGCCTAGGGTTGGGAACCCTAGGGGGGAGTTCCCCCTTGCCTTGGGGGGCAAGGCACCCCTTTCCCCCACTTGGCCGCCGCCCCCCCCCTTGGATCTGATCTCCAGGGCCGGCGCCCCCCCAGGGGGCCTATATAAAGGGGGGGAGGGAGGTCAGCAACACAACAGCCTTGGGCGCCTCCCTCCTCCCCTGCAACACCTCTCTCTCTCTCTCTCGTAGAAGCTCGGCGAAGCCCTGCACGAGACCCGCTACATCCACCACCACGCCGTCGTGCTGCTGGATCTCCATCAACCTCTCCTTCCCCCTTGCTGGATCAAGAAGGAGGAGACGTCGCTGCACCGTACGTGTGTTGAACGCGGAGGTGCCGTCCGTTCGGCACTCGGTCATCGGTGATTTGGATCACGGCGAGTACGACTCCGTCATCCACGTTCATTGGAACGCTTCCGCTCGCGATCTACAAGGGTATGTAGATGCACTCCCTTCCCCTCGTTGCTAGTACACTCCATAGATGCATCTTGGTGAACGTAGGAAAATTTTAAAATTATGCTACGATTCCCAACAGTGGCATCATGAGCCAGGCCTATGCGTAGTTACTATGCACGAGTAGAACACAAAGCAGTTGTGGGCGTTGAGTTTACCAATTCTTCTTGCCGCTACTAGTCGTTTCTTGTTTCGGCGGCATTGTAGGATGAAGCGGCCCGGACCGACCTTACACGTACGCTTACGTGAGACTGGTTCCACCGACTGACATGCACAAGTTGCATAAGGTGGCTAGCGGGTGTCTGTCTCTCCTACTTTAGTCGGAACGGATTCGATGAAAAGGGTCCTTATGAAGGGTAAATAGAAATTGGCAAATCACGTTGTGGTCATACGTAGGTAAGAAACGTTCTTGCTAGAAACCTACAAACCACGTAAAAACTTGCAACAACAATTAGAGGACGTCTAACTTGTTTTTGCAGCAAGTGCTATGTGATGTGATATGGCCAGAAGATGTGATGAATGATATATGTGATGTATGAGATTGATCATATTCTTGTAATAGGAATCACGACTTGCATGTCGATGAGTATGACAACCGGCAGGAGCCATAGGAGTTGTCTTTATTATTTTGTATGACCTGCGTGTCATTAAATAAACGCCATGTAAATTACTTTACTTTATTGCTAAACGCGTTAGCCATAGAAGTAGAAGTAATCGTTGGCGTGACGACTTCATGAAGACACAATGATGGAGATCATGATGATGGAGATCATGGTGTCATGCCGGTGACAAAGATGATCATGGTGCCCCGAAGATGGAGATCAAAGGAGCATGATGATATTGGCCATATCATGTCACTATTTGATTGCATGTGATGTTTATCATGTTTTTGCATCTTATTTGCTTAGAGCGACGGTAGCAAGTAGGATGATCCCTTAAATAATTTTAAGAAAGTGTTCACCCTAACTGTGCACCGTTGCGAAGGTTCGTTGTTTCGAAGCACCACGTGATGATCGGGTGTGATAGATTCTAACGTTCGAATACAACGGGTGTTGACGAGCCTAGCATGTACAGACATGGCCTCAGAACACACGCAATACACTTAGGTTCACTTGACGAGCCTAGCATGTACAGACATGGCCTCGGAGCACGGAGGACCGAAAGGTCGAGCATGAGTCGTATAGAAGATACGATCAACATGGAGATGTTCACCGATCTTGACTAGTCCGTCTCACGTGATGATCGGACACGGCCTAGTCGAATTCGGATCATGTTTCACTTAGATGACTAGAGGGATGTCTATCTGAGTGGGAGTTCATTAAATAATTTGATTATATGAACTTAATTATCATGAACTTAGTCTAAATCTTTACACTATGTATTGTAGATCAAATGGCCCACGTTGTCCTCAATTTCAACGCGTTCCTAGAGAAAACCAAGCTGAAAGATGATGGCAGCAACTATACGGACTGGGTCCGGAACCTGAGGATCATCCTCATAGCAGCCAAGAAAGATTATGTCTTAGAAGCACCGCTAGGTGAAGCACCAATCCCTGAGAACCAAGACGTTATGAACGCTTGGCAGCAGCGTGCTGATGATTACTCCCTCGTTCAGTGCGGCATGCTTTACAGCTTAGAACCGTGTCTCCAAAAGCGTTTTGAGAAACATGGAGCATATGAGATGTTCGAGGAGCTGAAACTGGTTTTTCAAGCTCATGCCCGGGTCGAGAGATATGATGTCTCCGACAAGTTCTTCAGCTATAAAATGGAGGAGAACAGTTCTGTTAGTGAGCACATACTCAGAATGTCTGGGTTGCACAACCGCTTGTCTCAGCTGGGAGTTAATCTCCCGGATGACGCGGTCATTGACAGAATCCTCCAGTCGCTTCCACCAAGCTACAAGAGCTTTGTGATGAACTACAATATGCAGGGGATGGAAAAGACCATTCCCGAGGTATATTCAATGCTGAAATCAGCTGAGGTAGAGATCAGAAAAGAACATCAAGTGTTGATGGTGAATAAAACCACTAAGTTCAAGAAGGGCAAGGGTAAGAAGAACTTCAAGAAGGACGGCAAGGGAGTTGCCGCGCCCGGTAAGCCAGTTACCGGGAAGAAGTCAAAGAATGGACCCAAGCCCGAGACTGAGTGCTTTTATTGCAAGGGAAGTGGTCACTGGAAGCGGAACTGCCCCAAATACTTAGCGGACAAGAAGAAGGCCGGCAACACCCAAGGTATATGTGATATACTAGTAATTGATGTGTACCTTACCAGTACTCGTAGTAGCTCCTGGGTATTTGATACCGGTGCGGTTGCTCATATTTGTAACTCAAAACAGGAACTACGGAATAAACGGAGACTGGCGAAGGACGAGGTGACGATGCGCGTCGGGAATGGTTCCAAGGTCGATGTGATCGCCGTCGGCACGCTACCTCTGCATCTCCCTACGGGATTAGTTTTAAACCTCAATAATTGTTATTTAGTGCCAGCTTTGAGCATGAACATTGTATCTGGATCTCGTTTAATTCGAGATGGCTACTCATTTAAATCCGAGAATAATGGTTGTTCTATTTATTTGAGAGATATGTTTTATGGTCATGCCCCGCTGGTCAATGGTTTATTTTTGATGAATCTCGAACGTGATGTTACACATGTTCATAGTGTGAATACCAAAAGATGTAAAGTTGATGACGATAGTCCCACATACTTGTGGCACTGCCGCCTTGGTCACATTGGTGTCAAGCGCATGAAGAAGCTCCATGCAGATGGACTTTTGGAGTCTCTTGATTACGAATCATTTGACACGTGCGAACCATGCCTCATGGGTAAGATGACCAAGACTCCGTTCTCCGGAACAATGGAGCGAGCAACCAACTTATTGGAAATCATACATACCGATGTGTGTGGTCCAATGAGTGTTGAGGCTCGCGGAGGATATCATTATGTTCTCACTCTCACTGATGATTTAAGTAGATATGGGTATGTCTACCTAATGAAACACAAGTCTGAAACCTTTGAAAAGTTCAAGGAATTTCAGAATGAAGTCGAGAATCAACGTGACAGGAAAATAAAATTCTTACGATCAGATCGTGGTGGAGAATATTTAAGTCACGAATTTGGTACACACTTAAGGAAATGTGGAATAGTTTCACAACTTACGGCGCCTGGAACACCTCAGAGAAATGGTGTGTCCGAACGTCGTAATCGCACTCTATTGGATATGGTGCGATCTATGATGTCTCTTACCGATTTACCGCTCTCATTTTGGGGCTATGCTTTAGAGACTGCCGCATTCACTTTAAATAGGGCACCGTCTAAATCCGTTGAGACGACACCGTATGAATTATGGTTTGGGAAAAAACCTAAGCTGTCGTTTCTAAAAGTTTGGGGATGCGATGCTTATGTCAAGAAACTTCAACCTGAAAAGCTCGAACCCAAATCGGAAAAATGCGTCTTCATAGGATACCCTAAGGAAACTATTGGGTATACCTTCTACCTCAGATCCGAAGGCAAGATCTTCGTTTCCAAGAACGGGTCCTTTCTGGAGAAGGAGTTTCTCTCAAAAGAATTGAGTGGGAGGAAAGTGGAACTTGATGAGGTGATAGTCACCCCTTCCGAACCGGAAAGTAGCGCAGCGCGGGAAAATGTTCCTGTGGTGCCTACACCGACTGGGGAGGAAGTTAATGATGATGATCATGAAGCTTCAGATCAAGTTGCTGAACTTCGTAGGTTCACAAGGACACGTTCCGCACCAGAGTGGTACGGCAACCCTGTCCTGGAAATCATGTTGTTAGACAACGGTGAACCTTCGAACTATGAAGAAGCGATGGCGGGCCCGGATTCCGACAAATGGCTAGAAGCCATGAAATCCGAGATAGAATCCATGTATGAAAACAAAGTATGGACTTTGACTGACTTGCCCGATGAGCGGCGAGCCATAGAAAACAAATGGATCTTTAAGAAGAAGACGGACGCAGATGGTAATGTGACCATCTACAAAGCTCGACTTGTCGCTAAGGGTTATCGACAAGTTCAAGGGGTTGACTACGATGAGACTTTCTCACCCGTAGCGAAGCTGAAGTCCGTCCGAATCATGTTAGCAATTGCCGCATACTATGATTATGAGATATGGCAGATGGACGTCAAAACGGCATTCCTTAATGGCTTCCTTAAGGAAGAGTTGTATATGATGCAGCCGGAAGGTTTTGTCGATCCTAAGAATGCTAACAAAGTGTGCAAGCTCTAGCGCTCAATCTATGGGCTGGTGCAAGCATCTCGGAGTTGGAACATTCGCTTTGATGAGATGATCAAAGCGTTTGGGTTTACACAGACTTATGGAGAAGCCCGTGTTTACAAGAAAGTGAGTGGGAGCTCTGTAGCATTTCTCATATTATATGTGGATGACATATTATTGATGGGAAATTATATAGAATTCTTGGAAAGTATAAAGGCCTATTTGAATAAGTGTTTTTCAATGAAGGACCTTGGAGAAGCTGCTTATATATTAGGCATCAAGATCTATAGAGATAGATCAAGACGCCTCATTGGTCTTTCACAGAGTACATACCTTGACAAGATATTGAAGAAGTTCAATATGGATCAGTCCAAGAAGGGGTTCTTGCCTGTATTGCAAGGTGTGCAATTGAGCACGGCTCAATGCCCGACCACGGCAGAAGATATAGAACAGATGAGTGTCATCCCCTATGCCTCGGCCATAGGGTCTATTATGTATGCCATGCTGTGTACCAGACCTGATATAAACCTTGCCGTAAGTTTGGTCGGAAGGTACCAAAGTAATCCCGGCAAGGAACACTGGACAGCGGTCAAGAATATCCTGAAGTACCTGAAGAGGACTAAGGATATGTTTCTCGTTTATGGAGGTGACGAAGAGCTCGTCGTAAAGGGTTACGTCGACGCTAGCTTCGACACAGATCTGGATGACTCGAAGTCACAGACCGGATACGTGTATATTTTGAATAGAGGAGCTGTAAGCTGGTGCAGTTGCAAGCAAAGCGTCTTGGCGGGATCTACATGTGAAGCGCAGTACATGGCAGCCTCAGAGGCAGCACAGGAAGCAGTCTGGATGAAGGAGTTCATTACCGACCTAGGGGTGATTCCCAATGCGTCGGGCCCAATGACTCTCTTCTGTGACAACACTGGAGCTATTGCCCTTGCGAAGGAGCCCAGGTTTCACAGGAAGACCAGGCATATCAAGCGTCGCTTCAACTCCATTCGTGAAAGTGTTCAAAATGGAGACATAGATATTTGTAAAGTACACACGGACCTGAATGTAGCAGATCCGTTGACTAAACCTCTCCCTAGGGCAAAACATGATCAACACCAGGACACAATGGGTGTTCGATTCATCACAATGTAACTAGATTATTGACTCTAGTGCAAGTGGGAGACTGTTGGAAATATGCCCTAGAGGCAATAATAAATGGTTATTATTATATTTCTTTGTTCATGGTAATTGTCTATTATTCATGCTATAATTGTATTGTCCGGAAATCGTGATACATGTGTGAATACATAGACCACAACCTGTCCCTAGTAAGCCTCTAGTTGACTAGCTCATTGATCAACAGATAGTCACGGTTTCCTGACTATGGACATTGGATGTCATTGATAACGGGATCACATCATTAGGAGAATGATGTGATGGACAAGACCCAATCCTAAGCATAGCATAAAAGATCGTGTAGTTTCGTTTGCTAGAGCTTTTCCAATGTCAAGTATCCTTTCCTTAGACCATGAGATCGTGCAACTCCCGGATACCGTAGGAGTGCTTTGGGTGTGCCAAACGTCACAACGTAACTGGGTGACTATAAAGGTGCACTACGGGTATCTCCGAAAGTGTCTGTTGGGTTGGCACGGATCGAGACTGGGATTTGTCACTCCGTATGACGGAGAGGTATCTCTGGGCCCACTCGGTAATGCATCATCATAATGAGCTCAATGTGACTAAGGCGTTAGTCACGGGATCATGCATTGCGGTACGAGTAAAGAGACTTGCCGGTAACGAGATTGAACAAGGTATTGGGATACCGACGATCGAATCTCGGGCAAGTAACATACCGATTGACAAAGGGAATTGTATACGGGATTGATTGAATCCTCGACACCGTGGTTCATCCGATGAGATCATCGTGGAACATGTGGGAGCCAACATGGGTATCCAGATCCCACTGTTGGTTATTGACCGGAGAGGCGTCTCGGTCATGTCTGCATGTCTCCCGAACCCGTAGGGTCTACACACTTAAGGTCCGGTGACGCTAGGGTTGTAGAGATATATATATGCGGAAACCCGAAAGTTGTTCGGAGTCCCGGATGAGATCCCGGACGTCACGAGAGGTTCCGGAATGGTCCGGAGGTGAAGAATTATATATAGGAAGTCCAGTTTCGGCCACCAGGAAAGTTTCGGGGGTTATCGGTATTGTACCGGGACCACCGGAAGGATCCCGGGGGTCCACCGGGTGGGGCCACCTGTCCCGGAGGGCCCCGTGGGCTGAAAGTGGAAGGGAACCAGCCCCTAGTGGGCTGGGGCGCCCCCCTTGGGCCTCCCCCCATGCGCCTAGGGTTGGGAACCCTAGGGGGGAGTTCCCCCTTGCCTTGGGGGGCAAGGCACCCCTTTCCCCCCACTTGGCCGCCGCCCCCCCCCTTGGATCTGATCTCCAGGGCCGGCGCCCCCCCAGGGGGCCTATATAAAGGGGGGGAGGGAGGTCAGCAACACAACAGCCTTGGGCGCCTCCCTCCTCCCCTGCAACACCTCTCTCTCTCTCTCTCGTAGAAGCTCGGCGAAGCCCTGCACGAGACCCGCTACATCCACCACCACGCCGTCGTGCTGCTGGATCTCCATCAACCTCTCCTTCCCCCTTGCTGGATCAAGAAGGAGGAGACGTCGCTGCACCGTACGTGTGTTGAACGCGGAGGTGCCGTCCGTTCGGCACTCGGTCATCGGTGATTTGGATCACGGCGAGTACGACTCCGTCATCCACGTTCATTGGAACGCTTCCGCTCGCGATCTACAAGGGTATGTAGATGCACTCCCTTCCCCTCGTTGCTAGTACACTCCATAGATGCATCTTGGTGAACGTAGGAAAATTTTAAAATTATGCTACGATTCCCAACACATATATGAGCACTATGTTGAGTCGTCTGACGGCTCGCCCGACGAGGAGTACTCAGATGAGACGGCGATGATGCAGTCGGTCCTTGAAGACGCAAAGCGTGCGGAGGAGCATGTTCTCAATTTCAAGGGCTCAATCAAGGGTCACCGAGTGCTCAATCGCAACAGGCGCGCGGTCATTTGACACTGACGGTCGACTACTTTGCCCCGGATGCACTCTTCGCTGATCATTTTTGCCGGTGTTTTCAGATGCGCAAGATTGTCTTCGAGTGTTTGTACCATGACGTCCGGTCCTATGGTGATTACTTCGTCTTGAAGAATGATGCCGTCAGAAAGATTCGCTTCTCCGGTTACTAGAAGTGCACGACCGCACTACCGATGCTTGCATATAGGACGGCCGCTGATTCGTGGGACGAGTACCTATGGATGTATTAGAGCACATGCGGAGATGCCATGGTCAGGTTTGCAACTACCGTGGTCGAGGTGTTCGGACCTCAGTACCTAAGAGAACCAACGGTGGCAGACACAGAGAGACTCTTGCCAGTCTCAGAAGCAAGAGGGTGGCCAGGTTTGTTCGGATCTCTTGACTGCATGCATTGGATAATGGAAGAACTCCGAAGGCTTTACAGGGGCAATATCAAGGTCATGTTAAGAAGCCCATTATCATTCTTGAAGCAGTTGTGTCACATAATCTTTGGATTTGGCAAGCTTTCTTTGGCATGCCCGGGTCTCACAATGACAACAATGTGCTACAACGATCACCGTTGTTTGCGAGGCTGACTGAAGGGAAAGCTCCTCCTTGCCACTATACTGTTAATAGACATGAGTACAACATGGGCTACTATCTGGTTAACGGTATCTATCCTTCGTGGGCTACCTTTGTCAGCACCATCTCTAACCCAGTTGGCTAGAAAAATGCTCACTTTACCCAAAGACAAGAAACAACTACAAAGGATGTTGAGAGGGCATTGGAGTTCCGCAGGCTCGTTTCGCAGTTGCTTGTGGACCTGCTAAACAATGGGATCCGCAGACCTTGTGGGAGGTGATGACATGTGTGCACAACATGACCGTTGAGGATGAGGGTAAGGGTGTTGTCGTAGCTCTATAATTTGAGAACATGGGTGATCATATCCAACTTCCAGACCATAATCCGGCCACATTTGAAGAGTTTAGAGCATCTACAGCCGGACTCCTCAAATTGACCGGGCGGGCGCGGGGACCACTGACCGGACAGGAGAGAGAAGAAAAAAGTAGCAAAAAGTTGACCCAACCGGACCTCTCAAAGCTTTCTTAAATGTCCGGGCTGTTCGGCAACCCTCATATTCATCTCATATATGAGATGAGTATAAAGAGTGTCCGGGCGTGCCCAATCAGTGGTCTTGCGTCCGTCACATAGGAGAGCCCCCATAGAGCATCTTTTTTCTTTCTAATTATATCTTTTTTTCTTTTCCTTCTTTCTCCTGCATGAACAAAAAAAACAGGGAGTCAAAGTGCACACACCCGGACGCTTACCGGGCGCGTCCGCGGGTGTTTGAGGTGCCAAATTTGTTCAGTCCGACGGTAGATGCTCTTATTCAAATGCATCAACAAATTCAGCATCGACCAATTCACAAGCAGCTGAAGGAAGATCTGATTGAGCATCAGTGGGCGATTGATGAGGACAACAATGTCAGGATGTAATATTTAAACTTTTAAAAATCTAGACTAGTTTTGCATGCGGCTATTTAAACGTCTACAATCTATGTATGGGACCATTTGATCTTGCGGACTTAAAAGAAAGTAAGGCTGGATGTATGCCGTTAAAGTTGGATGGCGGCCTTTCGTATCTGTGTCCACGGATTGATCCCTTCTGCCTATGGACGGATGCAGGAAAAAATTTATGGATCGCCGTTGGAGATGAGCGTAAGCCTCCAAACAAACACTCATGTTCAATGAAGCAGTGCTAATGAGCGATTCTCGTTGTTACACTGCGTTCAAAATGGCCCTAGCCAAAGCCAACCCGGCCTACAGATTTGGAGGGACGCGAGGTTCCCGCGGGAGCTTCCATGGTTTCCCGCGTTATTTTACTTTGTCCCGGGCGAGGCGAGGTCGTCGACGGCTGCGGTTGGATTCGGTCTTCCTGGCCTTGGCCTGGCCGTGTTGGCATTCGCCTCTACGATCGGCGAAAAGCAGTGGCTGAGCGAGCTTGGGCGGCTATGCCGTCTTCTTTCACTATTTTTTTTTTCCATTTTTGTCGTACGGTTTTGACTCTTGTCGAGCCAAAGTCCATGGGTGGGTGAGGAACCAATTGACGCGCAAGAGAGATCAATTCTTCCATTCCAATACCTGGTTGGTGCATCACCATCTCGTCACTTTGGACGCAAAAAGAATAGCAGAACCAAATCATTCTCGGTTTTGTATTGTGCGAAAATATCACAGATATTTACTTCCTGCCCTATCCTTGCCCGCCGCCATCAAAGAAAAAAAACAGAAACATGACTTCAAACCCAAAAAAGAACAATTTAATAAAGAATAAAGTCGCGAACTGAGCATAATTCAAGTTCTAGATTTGATGTTAGTGATTGCACCATTCTGAATTTGTTTCAGCCTTTCTGGTGATATTCATGTAGTGGGTAGAGACAATGTTCATTTAGTGAGAGGAGACGTCCGCGTTGACTACGAGGTTTTTGTGATGACTTCATCGATCTCAAGATATTGTGCTGGTTTAGTATTTCAAAGGTACTTATAGGGATATGTTGTGCATGTGTGTGTTCATAGGATGAGTGTATGTGCATGTATGTGAACACCTGCGATTATATCTCGTATTAAAGAAAAATTATGCGTGCAAGAATCGAACAAGTACTACATACACTTGTTGAAGGATAAAGGATGAATTAGAATGAAACAACTTTTGCGGTCTCTTTCGAAATATATGTATCCTTGGAGTCATGCCATCATTTAGCACTAACTAGGTTGATAAAAAGCACAACTATATAAGTTCAACACCGACCAACCAAGTCATTACCTAATGTAGTGATTAGCTCTGTTTGATCAGGATCGAAACTCTGTTCCTTTAGTGAAAAGGCAGGGGCCTACCTCCCAAAGTTTCTCAAAACAGGGGGGATCCAACTCGCGCAGGAGTGGCTTAGGCTGGTCGTAATGAAAGTATTATAGCTAGTATCATGCATGTCAACTAGGTAATTTTAATGAGGTGTCATAAAATTAAATGAAGAAAAAAAGAGTTGGGTATCATATCATGATACCGTATCATAATAAATGTTATGCTACTATGAGTCATGCATGTCAATAAATAAAGTATTACATGATATTAGTATATGATACTATGCATTAGGAAGGTAGTATCATACACTAGTATTATATGCATGATACTAGTATATGATACTCCCCATTACAACCAGTCTTATATAATCGCTTGGACGGTCACTAGTTAATTCCAGCATAAATTGTACATCCGACAATAATTAAACGGGTAACAGTAGAAGAGTAAATATATGGACGGATATGAATTCAAATATTAGGTCATTGCGCGGTAAACATCTTGTACATGAACAACGCTGATTCATGTTTTTACCCTGAAACCGTGGAACAATAGTTTTATGATAATTTTAATTTAAACAAAAGTGTATGTACAAAAAAAGTAAAAAGAAACTAAAAATATATGGGATGCCAGCTCAAGGAATGATGGAGCAAAGTTTTTTTTAGATGCTAAAGAGTAACTTCAGTCCAGTGCTTGATCTTGACTGCTTGTGCTGGTTTTGCTCCAATCTAAGCAATTTTAAGTCCCTTCTTGACACAGTGAATCCATCTTTGAAAGTGAGGAGCCGTGTCGCGATTAAAAAAAAAATACTCAGTGCAAACACCGACTTTCAAAATAACTTATCTTGTAATCAGTTACTTTGCGCACTTATTTTGTAAGTTTCCTGTTACTAACTTTTTAACTCATCCATTACGCGGTTGATTTTATCAACTGTGCATACTGCTTGGTTAGGTTTCATCTGTTACACTAGAAAAGTAATACTCCCTCTGTTTCTAAATATAAGTCTTTTTAGAGATTTCAATACAGACTACATACGGATGTATATAAACGTATTTTAGAGTGTTGATTCACTCATTTTGCTTCGTATGTAGTCCGAATTGGAATCTCTAAAAAGTCTTATATTTAGAAATGAAGGGAGTAATTGGTATCCTATAAATACATTATTTTGCACCCACTCATTATAAAAACAATCATTTAACATGGATGCTCAAATATTAGGTCATGGCGCGGTAAACAACTTGTATATGAACAAATGAACAACTAGTCAGCTCATGCCTTTGCAGCCACTGCAATGACAAATAAAGGTGAGCTGCGCTACCCAGGTAAACGTCCCAAAACTGGATGATGTGGAACTCAACGGCAGCAAAAAGCAAAGATCAATGATTTGACCAGACTAGTTCCTCGAAACAGGCTTTCATCCCGCTTTATAAATAAAGTATATGTCCATACAACCACATCTCAAACAAAGTTATTAAAAGAAAAAAGCTGGGGCCACAACACAAAGATGCCCGACAGAAAGAAACATAAACAACAAAGGCCACCAGGGGCAAGCTACAAAGCAGGCGGTCGGTCGGAGAGCCGACGCGCGGTAGACACCAGGGCGTCCAGCAAGAGGTGAAGACGGTCACGATCCCTCGGCCTAGTGAGCGGATGCCAGTACTGCAAGAAGGCAAGAAATTTGAAGAACGAGTCAGAAGCACGACATGGGAACACCCGCTCAATCATCATCTTGCTGCGAGTAGTCCAAAGAGTCCACATCATAGCCGCGAAGATGAGTTAGAACAGTCGGCGCTTACGGCCAACCTGGGTGGCCTTACCTGCAGAAACTCTGCAAGGTCATGGGCCTCCCACTCTGGTCCTAGAGCCTCACGAACAAAGCACCAAAGTGCCTATGCTGCTACGCAAGAAAACAAAATGTGCGTTCCCGTTTCCGGGACATGGCACAAAGGGCAAAGGCCATTGCCCGGACCATGGCGTTTCAGCACCTCGGTCCCCGAAGGGAGACGATCTCGTAGAAGCTGTCATATGAAGATCTTAATCTTCAAGGGCGTCGGTGCCTTCCACAGTGGGGATAGCCACTGTAGAACCGGCACACGACATAATGCCTGGTAGGCCGAACTAACGGAGAATTCACCCGAAGGAGAAAGGCTCCAAGAAACAGTGTCAGGGTCCTGGGACAGAGGAAGAGGGACTACTTCCCTCAGGTCTGTCCATTCCCGTACCTCATCTGGCCCGAATGAGCGGCGGAATGCAATGTTCCATCCCTCATCCAAAGCAGCCGCAGGAACAAGGATGGCCGGGGTCGTCACAAATCGCAAAGAGCCTCGGGAACCGCAAGCGGAGAGGCTCGCCCTCCAGCTAGGGGTCCAACCAAAACTGGGTCCCAGACCCATTGCCAACCGAGAAACGCAAACTCAGCCTAATCTCTTCCTTGATGGTCTGAATAGATTTCCAGAACTGGGACCCAGCCGAGTGAGAGCAAGCCAGGAGGGCTTGTCCCTACAAGTACTTGGACTCAATCAGCTCCAGCCACAAACCCCCATCTCCCTGCAAGATCCGCCAAACCCAACGCAGCATAAGCGCAACGTTCATCCGACGAGACGCAAGGATGCCCAACCCACCTCGGTCCTTTGGCAGGCATATGTCAGCCCACTTCACCATATGGTACTTGGGCCGACCATCCCCTGCCCGCCAAAAGAACCTAGCCAGCTCCTTGTCAAAGGAGCTATGTACACCTTCGGGCAAGATGTACATCCCCATCATATACATGGGGAGACTGGCAAGGTTAGAGCTAATGAGGACAGTTTTGCTGCCTTTAGAAGTGAACCTACCGCACCAGGGCTCCGCACGGGACACTACTCGTCCCACAAGCGGATCATACCCACTCACCAAAATCCTGGACTCAGCCAGGGGCATCCCCAAGTAAGATATGGGGAATGACGCCAACCTACAATTGAGGTTATCCACGATCTGAAGCTACTCAGCCTCTGAGTAGCCAAGGACCACCACCTTGCTCTTATCAAAGTTAATCTTAAGTCCAGACGTTTCCTCAAAGCATAGCAGAAGGAACTTAAGATTGCCAATGTCCGAGTCCGAGCCTTCCACCATAATCATGGTGTCATCCGCATACTGCAAGTGAGTAAACCCCCCCATCCGGGATGAGGTGACTAACTACACCCTTAAGGTGGCCGGCTAACTTGGCCTTATCTAGGATGCCCGCAAGGGCATCAACTGCGAGGTTAAAAAGCAGGGGGAGACAGGGTCCCCTTGCTTTACCCCTCTGGAAGCCTGGAAAAAGGGTCCCACTTCGCCATTGATGTTGATCGGCGTGTTACCAGATCTGACCAATTGCATGATCCAGGAACAACACCTCTCGTCAAAACCTCGTCGCTACATCACCAACCTCAAAAAGGACCAGTCCAGGCAATCATACGCCTTCTGGAAGTCCAATTTGAGGAAGACCCCCTTAAGCCCCTTCGACGCCACCTCCTGGACGATCTTGTGAAGGGCAAGAATCCCGTCATGGATCCGCCTGGCCTTCAAGAACGCGGACTGAAGGGGGTGGGCAATCCTTTCCGCCACGGAGGATAAACGGGTCGCGGAAACCTTCGCAAAGATTCGCTCCAGCACGTTGATCACCGTGATGGGGCGGAACTGCCGAATATCCGTAACCCCAACTACTTTGGTGATCAGAGATATGACACCATAGTTAATCCTAGCCATGTCCAGGGTTCCAATATATAACTCATGGAACATGGGCATAATGACCAGACGTAGGATCTCCCAGAATTTCTGGAAGAAAACTACCGGGAGGCCATCCGGCCCCGGGGCCTGAAGGAAATATGCCCTAGAGGCAATAATAAAGTTGTTATTTATATTTCCTTATATCATGATAAATGTTTATTATTCATGCTAGAATTGTATTAACCGGAAACTTAGTACATGTGTGAATACATAGACAAACAGAGTGTCACCAGTATGCCTCTACTTGACTAGCTCGTTGAATCAAAGATGGTTAAGTTTCCTAGCCATTGACATGAGTTGTCATTTGATTAACGGGATCACATCATTAGAGAATGATGTGATTGACTTGACCCATTCCGTTAGCTTAGCATTTGATCGTTTAGTATATTGCTATTGATTTCTTCATGACTTATACATGTTACTATAACTATGAGATTATGCAACTCCCGAATACCGGAGGAAGTTTTTGTGTGCTACCAAACGTCACAACGTAACTGGGTGATTATAAAGGTGCTCTACAGGTGTCTCCGATGGTACTTGTTGAGTTGGCATAGATCAAGATTAGGATTTGTCACTCCGATTGTCGGAGAGGTATCTCTGGGCCCTCTCGGTAATGCACATCAATATAAGCCTTGCAAGCAATGTGACTAATGAGTTAGTTGCGGGATGATGCATTACGGAACGAGTAAAAAGACTTACCGGTAACAAGATTGAACTAGGTATTGAGATACCGACGATCGAATCTCGGGCAAGTAACATACCGATGACAAAGGGAACAACGTATGTTCTTATGCGGTTTGACAGATAAAGATCTTCGTAGAATATGTAGGAGCCAATATGAGCATCCAAGTTCCGCTATCGGTTATTGACCGGAGACGTGTCTCGGTCATGTCTACATAGTTCTCGAACCCGTAGGGTCCGCACGCTTAACGTTCAGTGACGATTGCATTATGAGTTTATGTGTTTTGATGAACCGAAGGTAGTTTGGAGTCCCGGATATGATCACGGACATGACGAGGAGTCTCGAAATGGTCAAGACATAAAGATCGATATATTGGATGACTATATTTGGACATCGGAATGGTTCCGGGTGAGATCGGGCATTTACCAATGTAACGGGAGGTTACCGGAACCCCCCGGGAGGTATATGGGCCTTATTGGGCCATAGTGGGAGAGAGGAGAAGGGAGAAAAGGAGGGCCCCCCCAAGCCCAATCCGAATTGGGAGGGGGGCCGCCCCCCTTTCCTTCCTCCTTCCTTCCCCTTCCTTCTCTCCTAATCCAACTAGGGAAGGGGGGGATCCTACTCCCGGTGGGAGTAGGACTCCCATTGGGGCGCGCCTAGGAGGCCGGCCCCTCCCCCTCCTCCACTCCTTTATATACGGGGAGGGGGCAGCCCATGAACACACAAGTTGATCATTGATCCCTTAGCCGTGTGCGGTGCCCCCCTCCACCATAATCCACCTCGGTCATATCGTCGTAGTGCTTAGGCGAAGCCCTGCGCTGGTAGCTTCATCATCACCGTCATCACGCCGTCGTGCTGACGAAGCTCTCCCTCGATACTCTGCTGGATCATGAGTTCATGGGACGTCACCGAGCCGAACGTGTGCAGATCACGGAGGTGCCGTACTTTCGGTACTAGGATCGGTCGACCGTGAAGATGTACGACTACATCAACCGCGTTGTCATAACGGTTCTGCTTACGGTCTACGAGGGTACGTGGACTACACTCGCCCCTCTCGTTGCTATGCATCACCATGATCTTGCGTGTGCGTAGGAAATTTTTGAAATTACTACGTTACCCAACAGGGCCGAGCAAGCGTTCATAGAAGCAATCGCCTGACCCACCTCCTCAGGAGAGAATGGGAGAGTAAGTTCCGCATTCTCCGCATCGGAGACCTGGTATGCAAGCGGCCAGAAATCAGCGCAGAGGGAGACACCTCCACGCGGCTCAGCTGAGAACAGCTCCTTATAAAAGGAGTATATATGGGTGGAGATGTCAACTGGGTTCTCCAGAAGGGCATCCCCATCCCAGAGGAAAGGGATGGCACATTTCCTCCTGCGGCCATTAGCAACCGCCTGAAAGTAGGCAGTGTTTGCATCCCCCTTAAGGAGCCAGTTCTGGCCCCCTCGACGCTGCCAGAACAGCTCCTCGCTCTTGTAGATGTCCATGAGCGAGGCCTCAAGGGAGTATCTCCTAAGCCAATCGTCAGGAGACAGGCCCTGCCCGTCTGCAAGGCCATCCAACACCTTAATTTGATCTAGCAGGGCCCCTTTACGAGCCCGGATGTCAGCGTCAAGGTTCGCCCCCAGCCCTTCATGGCCCAACGAGCCAATTTAGCACAGTGGTGCGAGACATCCACATCACAAAACACACGAGGCGGGGATGCGGCCGCCTCTAGCCAGCAGTCACGAACCAACTGAAAGAAACCCGGTTGCTCCAGCCAGAACGTCTCAAAGCGGAAGCGACGGGTCCTAGGGGGGCCTTATCCCCCGACGAGTAAAGAGGGGGGTATGGTCGGAGCCAATCCGAGTGACCGCTTTGAGTGAGCACAATGGGAACACCACTTCCCACTGGGCTGACACAAAGACCCGATCTAAGACACTCCGGATGGGGTCCGACGAGTAAAGAGGGGGGTATGGTCGGAGCCAATCCAAGTGAACCTAGCCCCTACGCGGGCTATCTCACAAAGTGCAAGGTCCGCAATGTAGTCATTGAATAGACGCATGCGGACCTGATCAACATTAGGCGAGCTTTTATCAGAAGCCCACCTAATGAGGCTGAAGTCCCCAGTGATACGTCTCCAACGTATCTGTAATTTTTGATTGCTCCATGCTATTATATATTCTGTTTTGGATGTTTAATGGGCTTTATTATACACTTTTATATTATTTTTGGAACTAATCTACTAACCCAAGGCCCAATGCAAATTGCTGTTTTTTTGCCTATTTCAGTGTTTCGCAGAAAAGGAATACCAAACGGAGTCCAAACGGAATGAAATCTTCGGGAGCGTGATTTTTGGAACAAACGTGATCTAGAGGACTTGGGGTGGACGTCAAGAAATCAACGAGGAGGCCAGAGGCAGGGAGGCGCGCCTGCCCCCTGGGCGCGCCCCACCCTCATGGGCCCATCGCAGCTCCACCGACCTACTTCTTCCTCCTATATATACCCATGTACCCCGAAAACATCCAGGAGCACCACGAAACCCTATTTCGACCGCCGCAACCTTCTGTACCCGTGAGATCCCATCTTGGGGCCTTTTCCGGCGCTCCGCCGGAGGGGGAATCGATCACGGAGGGATTCTACATCAACACCATAGCCTCTCCGATGATGTGTGAGTAGTTTACCACAGACCTTCGGGTCCATAGTTATTAGCTAGATGGCTTCTTCTCTCTCTTTGGATCTCAATACAAAGTTCTCCTCAATCTTCTTGGAGATCTATTCGATGTAACTCTTTTTGCGGTGTGTTTGTCGAGATCCGATGAATTCTGGGTTTATGATCAAGATTATCTATGAACAATATTTGAATCTTCTCTGAATTCTTTTATGTATGATTGGTTATCTTTGCAAGTCTCTTCGAATTATCAGTTTGGTTTGACCTACTAGATTGATCTTTCTTGCAATGGGAGAAGTGCTTAGCTTTCGGTTCAATCTTGTGGTGCTCGATCCCAGTGACAGCAGGGGAAATGACACATATTGTATTGTTGCCATCGAGGATAAAAAGATGGGGTTTATATCATATTGCTTGAGTTTATCCCTCTACATCATGTCATCTTGCCTAATGCGTCACTCTGTTCTTATGAACTTAATACCCTAGATGCATGTTGGATAGCGGTCGATGTGTGGAGTAATAGTAGTAGATGCAGGCAGGAGTCGGTCTACTTGTTGCGGACGTGATGCCTATATACATGATCATGCCTAGATATTCTCATAATTATGCACTTTTCTATCAATTGCTCAACAGTAATTTGTTCACCCACCATAATACTTATGCTATCTTCAGAGAAGCCACTAGTGAAACCTATGGCCCCAATCTATTTTCCATCATATTAATCTTCCGTCAACTAGCTATTTCTTTCGTCGTTTATTTTGCAATCTTTACTTTCAATCTTTATCATAAAAATACCAAAAATATTATCTTATCATATCTATCAGATCTCACTTTTGCAAGTGGCCGTGAAGGGATTGACAACCCCTTTATCGCGTTGGTTGCAAGGTTCTTATTTGTTTGTGTAGGTAAGAGGGACTTGCGTGTGGCCTCCTACTGGATTGTGTCGGCGTTCTGGGAACGGGGGTCCCCAGACTTGCATGCCTGCGGCCCGCGGGGTGGCTCCACTCGCGGCCCAGTACGACCCGTCTTCACAAGCAAACACGCAAGACCCTCGCGAGGGGCCAAGCCTCGCGAGGCGGACGACACAAGACCTCCTCGGGAGTGGCCTCACCAGGCTGGCTCGCGAGGGGCGGAGAGATCAAGGCAAGGCGAACCTCGCGAGGTTCCTACGACGTCAGCCATGACGACCAAGGCCAGGCGAGCGCCAGCGCGCACAGTGTCCTCGTTTCCTCTTCGGTGCTAAAGAGGCAAGCACAGGCGAGGAGTACCCAGGCATCAGGAAAATGTTTCCATATCGGTGCAATGAGACCAAGACCAGCCGGACGGCAGGACGAAGGTCACCGTGGAGCCCAAGACGGCGTCACCACCAGAGCCTTTGGCAGGCGAAGACCACCTTTAGTCAGGATAGCTTGTACTAGCTGTCCCCCTTCGAATTTGGCCGTTGTTGGATCCCTTCCCGCTCAATATTTGGGGAGAGGACTAGGGCATCTATAAATAGGACTAGCCACCACAGTAGGAGGCAACTCATCTCGAACTCATTTAGTTCATCCTCACACCCACCAAGCACAAGAACACCTCTCCTCAGGAGGCTGTTCTTCCCTTGTAATGTTCATCCTCAGCCCAAAAGGCAATCCACCACACCACACTGGAGTAGGGTATTACACCACAATGGTGGCCCGAACCAGTATAAATCTTGTGTCCCTTGTGTTCCGAGTTCGTCGAGCTGGGCTTTGAGATGGCGCCGAGGTTGAGGGCGTGATTAGGTAGGGGGAGATCTTCGCACGCACCCCAGTGTTCGAACCTTAAGGGTTTTGCCGGAACCCAAAATCCGACATTTGGCGCGCCAGGTAGGGGTGCGCCGAAGCTTTCCTTCCGTCGATCCGCGTCCCGCCGCTTTGTCGTCTCCATGGCAGATGCTCGCCGAGCTCGCGCTGAGCGCCGGGCCGCCCTCGCCGCCCGCGTTGCTCAAACAGCTCCCGTCGGCGGGCCACCCTGTTGTTCTCTGTCGCCTGCCGCCAACGCCGCCACCGGCCCGGCGGGGAACTAGCAGCATGCGTCCTCGCTGCACCCCTCGGTGCGGCGGGACGGCCGCACCGCCACTCCGTCGCTGACCCCGGTCGGGTCGTCGTCTCACGCCCGTCGCGCTCCCACGGACGCGCAGGCCGCGCTGTGCATGGCACGCGAACTCCTGCGCTACCACCCCATCGACGACCTCTACGAGGACTGGCTGGACCACATCGCCGAGCTCGTTAGCGCCGCAGGGGGCTCCCTCGCGCCGTCCCTCTCACTACCTCGCCCTCCGCCAACTGCGGGTGACGTGGCCCATGGAGCACCACCGCCACCACCTCCGCACCAAGACGACGTCCTGGCACCAAGGCATGCGGCCCCCCGGCGCGACCCACCACGTCGGGCGCCCGTACGCGAAGAAGGAAGCTGCCAAGAAGTTCCTCGTCCGCAAGAAAATGCTCCCGCGCTCTCGGCACCTCTGCGACAAGACCGTGCGCCGCCTGCGGTGGCAGTGCGCGGGCATCAAGGGCAGGCCCCACATCAGCAAAGGGTCCCGGTGGCCACCGCGGGCTGCCACGCCTTCACTCCTGAGCTGCATAGTTTCGCATGGCCGGGTAAGTTCAAGCCAGACCTGCCTCCACGCTACGACGACACCCCCGACCCCGTGGAGTTCCTGCAACTCTGCAAGTTGAGCATCGAGGCAGCCAACGACGACGAAAAAGTCATGGCGAACTGGTTCCCCATGGCTCTCATGGATGGCGCCCGCTCATGGCTCCTGAACCTGCCTCCAGGCTCCATCTCCTCCTAGAACGAGATGCACGACTGCTTCGTCGCCAACTTCCAGGGCACTCGCGACCGCCCTCCGGCCGCGGGTGACCTGCGTCGAGTCAAGCAGCGGCCAGGAGAGACCCTCCAGAAGTACATACATTGCTTCAACAATGTTCGCCTCAAGATCCCCAAGGTGACGGACGAGGCCATCATCTCTGCGTTTTTTGATGGCGTCCACGACGTCAAGATGAAGGAGGAGCTCGCCATCCATGAGGAGCTGTGCACGTACTTGGAGTTGTTCAACCTGGCGATCAAGTGCGCAAGGGCTGAGGAAGGGCGCCTTTCCCTCCTCGAGCTTCCAGCTGCCGACCTGGAGGAGAAGAAGGCCAAGGTCAAGGAAGTGAAGCGTAAGGGAGCGACCGTACTCGCGGCGGAGCCGGACACGAAGCGCGGCCGCGACCAGCCTGAGTCATCCAAGAGCAGCCGGCCGTTCTGCGCCTTCCACAACATTCACAGTCACAACACCAACGACTGTCAAGAGCTCAGGGCCATTCGAGATGGACGCCTTGGTCGACGCCCCAAGCGCAACGACCGGGGCTATGGCCGAGGAGGAGGACGTAGCGGAGGACGCTGGGACGATCGTGGCCCTCGCCAGGAGTGGCGTGGCCGGCCTCGTGAGGACCACTGGCAGGACCAGCCTCGCGAGGGTGCCTGGAGGGATCAGCCTCGCGAGGGCCGTCCTCAAGGCAATGCTGGGCTTCCTCTGCTACCGCCACCACCAAGAAGGAACGACGACCACCATTAGGACGAGGGGGCTGAGGGCTTCCAGGAGCCGCGGGCTATCGCCTGCATCCTGGGAGGAGCTCAAGCCCCAGCCTCTCAGCGAATCTTCAAGCAGTTTGCTCGCGAGGTGAACGCAGTCCTCCCCAGGCTCGAGGCCACACGCCCGCTTAAGTGGTCCAAGTGCGCCATAACTTTCAGTTCGGCAGATCAGCTCAAGTGCGCGGCCACCGCTGGCGCTCTCCCGATGCTTTGCTCACCCGTCATCAGCAACGTGCAAGTTACCAAGACACTCATCGACGGCGGCGCAGGGCTCAACGTCCTGTCCGTCGAGACATTCGACAGCCTTCAAGTGCCCTATGATTAGCTTCAGCCTACCAAGCCCTTCTTAGGAGTGACCGACGGTTCCACGACGCCGATAGGGCAGGTCTGCCTCCCTGTTACCTTCGGACATCGCAACAACTACCGCACCGAGCTCATCAACTTCGACGTCGCCCACATCCGTCTGCCATACAATGCCATCCTCGGGTACCCGGCCCTGGCTAAGTTCATGGCAGTGACACACCACGGCTACAACGTCCTCAAGATGCTAGGAAGCGACGGGATCATCATGGTCCCCTGTGAAGAGAGAGATGCGGTGTGCTCCCTCGAGCGCGCCTTCCAAGCAGCGTCAATCGAAGACCCCGACAGCAATGCAGCACAGTACCCTCCTGAGGTCGTCCCCAAGAAGAAGAAGCAGCTACTCCGCACTGGGCCTCAGGAGGGCGGCGCCACAAGTGGAGCCACGTCAGGATCAGCGCCCGCGCCTGGGGCGCCTCCCTCCCTCGCATAGGAAGGCGCGCTCGGTGCCCTCCTTGGGCAGGGCTCGGGGGCTCTCTTCTGGAGGGCCTCAGACCTTGCCAACATCACGAGGGAGGTGCTCGGGCACCACGTGGAGGCGTGCTTCTCAGCACGTTTCCCTCAGGAGGACACCGGACAAGGAGCGCTCGGCGCTCAGGAGTTCATTGCCAAGACCATCCAGGGACTGCAGGATGCAAGGGCCATGCACGGCGACCGCCGCTCACCTAGCGCAGCTCCCCATCCAGGCGAGGATGGTGGGCTGTGCGTCTGTGTCGACATCCCAAGGCTCAACAGGGCCGCATCTCAGGAGCTTTTCTGGCCTTCGCGCGTGGGCCGCTGCGAGGGCCCGCCTCACAGCTACGTTCGCATGCCCTTCGGCCTGCCGAGCGTGGCGTCTGCCTTCCAACGCAGCCTCGGAGCATCCTGACAGCTCAGGAGGCCAGGCACCACGCCGTCCTGGCGGAGATGGAGACGATCCTCAAGGAACCGCCTGGGCCCGCAAAGCCTCCCGAGGCTCAGGGTCCCGGTGGCTCGTGAGGAGCAACCCCTTCGCCACGCATCTTCAGCTGCCCCAACATTCCTTCGACAACAGAACCAGGTGACATTTTCCAAGTTTATTTAGCTGGGAGCGCCCCTTGGGCTGCATCATTCCCATGCCGCGTGGGTTCGTCCCTGTGGCATGTATCCCTTTACATCTTTAGCTTACTTTGCTGGGGGCGCCCCTCGGGCTGCATCATCCCCAAGCCGCTCGGGTCGAGCCCAGTGGCATGTATTGTTCCTGCATTTACCTAAGCTAGCCTACTTTTCATGCTTAGCCTATCTGTGATTATCACCTGCTTGATTGTCACCTACCACGGGAGTTGTTCACACTGGCACGATGCTTGTGCTTGGGTCCATCCCTGCAACGTCGATAAATCTGAGCGGTTGAGCTCTGGCCCGCGGCACGCCCCGCGCGCGTCACCTTACCAGGCCCTCAGTGCCTTCATTCTCTTACGGAGCGACCATCGACCGACCGGCAATCATAATGGCAATCTGTGCCCCTCCTCGCGCTGACTTGCAGGAGCCTCCCGAGGACAACAGCGGGCGGTACCGCAGGCTCCTTCTTCTCCCATACGATTCGCTTGCGCGTTAAAAGGGGGGCTTCTGAGCATCACGACTCAGGAGCTCCTACTGGCTCTCCAGACCTCACCCCCTGGCCTTGACCACGACATCGCGACCTGGCATACCAACGGCGGCTGAGCTCGCTCGAGGGCCGGGAGTGAGGACGTAGAGCACAAAGGAGAGCGTGGAGAGGAAGGGAAGCATGCACAGGCCTAACCTAGCTGCGCCACGGCCGCTAGCGCACAAGTCTGGTGTAACGCAAGGAAACGACTCTCGACTGCCAAGATAAGTTTCGCGCTCTGACCAACTGATCGCTAAGACACGGGATCCTCACTTGCTGCAGCCCTGCCGCGGCAACGTCGCCTCCCTTTCTTACCTCTCGATGGTCACTTGCGCGCTAAAGGGGACCTCCTGAGCATCGCGTCTCGGGAGCTCTTATTGGACCTCGGGCCGCTCACCTCCTGGCCTTGACTACGGCATCACGACCTGGCATACCAGCGACAGCTGCAGCCTGCCTGGGGACCGGGACCTGTCAGCGTAGAGCACCAAGCCGTCGCGAGGGTAGAAAGGGTGGACTGAGCTGAAGCAGGACACACGCTCGCACAATTTCATAATAAGGATAATGCCAACAAAAGACGTTACAGGTTCTTTACACGCCCCCACGGGGTTCGTTTCGATTCCTCGCAGGTAACAAAAGAAAGGAAATTCAAGGAGCCCTATCTACACGCGTCAGCATAGCCGACGCCATCATCAACAGTGGGCCACGGGAGGCCGGCGCCAACCCCATCCAGATCAGCGACGGTGACGGCCGGAGGCTGCGGCCTTGCTCCGAGCCCGGCGGGAGCTCGGGGGCACGTAGCTGTCGTCGCTCGTCTCCGGACTCTCGTAAGGCTCGGGAGAACCGCTGGATTCCCAAGCGGCGCCACTGCTGTTGGATGAGTCGCTGGCGAGGTGGGCGGTGGGCCCAGCCCCTGCCGCGGCACCGTTCAGGCGGCCCTCTCCAGGGCAACACTCCAGGCGACGGGCTTCCGCGTCGAAGACCTTGAAGAACATGGTGGAGGCGCCGTCGTACCTGAAGTGGATCGCCAGGGCGCCTTCTGTGCGGCAAACCCGGGCGACCTCGCCCCAGCCGCGAGTCATGAAGATCTTGCCCGGGGAGACGGCTTCCACTTCCGCTCCGGTCGCCGGGGCGTCACAATCGGCGTGCTGCAGCCATAGCTTGAGGGGCCCCCTCGGCGGCATCTCAGCGGAGAAGAATTGGGGGAAGCGGATCCAGGAGCGCGGATGCATCGCCGCCCACAGCACAAGTTTGCACGAGGAGTCCACGGCGTGGGTCCCTGGGGCAACGGTGTGCGCCACCATTGTGCGGCAACCGCGGCCGCGGCGTGGGCGACGCCGCTCGCCGCCTCGTCCTCCCGAGCCCTCAACTTGGGCATATAGAGATAGCGGATACCCAGGAGGTGGCCGCTCGTACCAAGGCCTCGTCACCTCCTGCCGCACGACTACTTCACGGCGGTGGACCCGCCTCTTCTTCGGCGGAAGCGGCCCGGGCTCATCGTGGGGAGTTTTTCCTTTCTCCGCAGCCGAGAATCTTTGGATTGGCGCCATGGAGTCGCTACTAGCAATGGAACAAGGGAGGAGAAGTGAGCGGAGCAAGAAGAGATAGGTGATGGGGGCTCCGCCTCCCTCCTCACTTATAGCCCGGAGAAGGCCAACCGCCAGCCTCCATGATCACAGGTAATGATAACTCTTTTTGCATGCAGCAGGGACTCGTCAAGTCAGGCAGTTGCCGAGGCGGCGTGGGGAAGCGGAGACGTCCACGTCCAATCAATCGCCATGCGTCAACCAAGGCCGTAGGCTGTTGGGGCTCGCGGCGCTCCGCACTTGCCCTTTGGCTTCGCCTCGAAGCCAAGTCCGAGCGCGCCTTGGGCCCGGGGGCTACTGTCGGCGTTCTGGGAACGGAGGTCCCCAGACTTGCCTGCCTGCGGCCCGTGGCGTGGCTCCACTCGCGGCCCAGTACGGCCCGTCTTCACCAGCAAACACTCAAGACCCTCGCGAGGCGGACGACACAAGACCTCCTCGGGAGTGGCCTCACCAGGCTGGCTCGCGAGGGGCGGAGAGATCAAGGCAAGGCGAACCTCGCGAGGTTCCTACGACGTCAGCCATGACGACCAAGGCCATGCGGGTGCCAGCGCGCACAGTGTCCTCGTTTCCTCTTCGGTGCTAAAGAGGCAAGCACAGGCGAGGAGTATCGAGGCATCAGGCAAAGGTTTCCATATCGGTGCAACGAGACCAAGACCAGCCGGAAGGCAGGACGAAGGTCACCGTGGAGCCCAAGACAGCGTCACCACCAGAGCCTTTGGCAGGTGAAGACAACCTTTAGTCAGGATAGCTTGTACTAGCTGTCCCCCTTCAAATTTGGCCGTTGTTGGATCCCTTCCCGCTCAATATTTGGGGAGAGGACCAGGGCCTCTATAAATAGGACTAGCCACCACAGTAGGAGGCAACTCATCTCGAACTCATTCAGTTCATCCTCACACCCACCAAGCACAAGAACACCTCTCCTCAGGAGGCTGTTCTTCCCTTGTACTATTCATCCTCAGCCCAAAAGGCAATCCACCACACCACACTGGAGTAGGGTATTACACCACAACGGTGGCCCGGACCAGTATAAATCTTGTGTCCCTTGTGTTCTGAGTTTGTCGAGCTGGGCTTTGAGATGACGGCGAGGTTGAGGGCATGATTAGGTAGGGGGAGATCTTCGTGCGCACCCCAATGTTGGAACCTTAAGGGTTTTGCCGGAACCCGAAATCCGACAGATTGATACCTTGGTTCTCAAAAACTGAGGGAAATACTTACGCTACTTTGTTGCATCACCCTTTCCTCTTTAAGGGGAAACCAACGCATGCTCAAGAGGTAGCACCCGGCCACCACTACCGGAGTGGTGCACCTCTCCACCTTATCTTTCGGCTCGGCAAGGAAGGCGGCTGAGCGCCCATGATCCGCAGGACCATAGGCAAAAATCACCTCCCAACTGAAGTGGGCTCGTCGGTCGGTGACGGACATGCTTAGGAAGAATTCCTCTCGGTCCATATCCTCAACCGAGAAAGCATCCTCCCTGACGCCGAGCAAAATGCCCCCAGATTGAACCGTAGCAGGCAACCACTACCAGGCAAACTGGTGGCGAGAGAGTCCCTGGAGCTCATGCATACTAAAGTCCTAGTGAATCATCTCCTGAAGACCCACAATGTCTATCTCCTCTTGTTGCAAATATTTGATGAGCTGGCGCCGTGCTACCTCTTGAGCACTGCGTTGGTTTTCTCTTGAAGAGGAAAGAGTGATGCAGTAAAGTAGCGTAAGTATTTCCCTCCGTTTTTGAGAACCAAGGTATCAATCCAGTAGGAGGTCACGCTCAAGTCCCTTGCACCTACACAAACAAATAAGAACCTCACAACCAACGCGATAAAGGGGTTGTCAATCCCTTCACGACCACTTACGAGAGTGAGATCTGATAGAGATGATAAGATAATATTTTTGGTATTTTTATGATAAAGAGTAAAAGTAAAGAAAGCAAAGTAAACAGTAATGGAAATAACTGGAGATTAATATGATGGAAAATAGACCCGGGGGCCATAGGTTTCACTAGTGGATTCTCTCAAGAGCATAAGTATTACAGTGGGTGAACGAATTACTGTCGAGCAATTGATAGAATTGAGCATAGTTATGAGAATATCTAGGTATGATCATGTATATCGGCATCACGTCCGTGGCAAGTAGACCAACTCCTGCCTGCATCTACTACTATTACTCCACACATCGACCGCTATCCAGCATGCATCTAGAGTATTAAGTTCATAAGAACGGAGTAACGCTTTAAGCAAGATGACATGATGTAGAGGGATAAACTCATGCAATATGATATAAACCCCATCTTTTTATCCTCGATGGCAACAATACAATACGTGTCGTTTCCCCTACTGTCACTGGGATCGAGCACCGCAAGATTGAACCCAAAGCTAAGCACTTCTCCCATTGCAAGAAAGATCAATCTAGTAGGCCAAACCAAACTGATAATTCGAAGAGACTTGCAAAGATAACCAATCATACATAAAAGAATTCAGAGGACATTCAAATATTGTTCATAGATAATCTTGATCATAAACCCACAATTCATCGGATCTCGACAAACACACCACAAAAGAAGATTACATCGAATAGATCTCCAAGAGAATCGAGGAGAACTTTGTATTGAGATCCAAAGAGAGAGAAGAAGCCGTCTAGCTAATAACTATGGACCCGAAGGTTTGAGGTAAACTACTCACACATCATCGGAGAGGCTATGGTGTTGATGTAGAAGCCCTCCGTGATCGATGCCCCCTCCGGCAGGACGCCGGAAAAGGCCCCAACATGGGATCTCACGGGTATAGAAGGTTGCGGCGGTGGAATTAGGTTTTCGTGGTCGCTTCTGATGGTTTGGGGGTACGTAGGTATATATAGGAGGAAGAAGTAGGTCGGTGGAGCCACGAGGGGCCCACGAGGGTGGAGGGTGCGCCTGGGGGGGGGGGGGGGTAGGCGTGCCCCCTGCCTCGTGGCCGCCTCGTTGGTTGCTTGACGTCCACTCCAAGTCCTCTGGATCACGTTTGTTCCAAAAATCACGCTCCCAAAGGTTTCATTTCGTTTGGACTCCGTTTGATATCCTTTTTCTGCGAAACACTGAAATAGGCAAAAAAATAGCAATTTGGGCTGGGCCTCCGGTTAATAGGTTAGTCCCAAAAATAATATAAAAGTGTATAAATAAGCCCATTAAACATCCAAAACAGAATATATAATAGCATGGAACAATAAAAAATTATAGATACGTTGGAGACGTATCAAGCATCCCCAAGCTTAATTCCTGCTCGTCCTCGAGTAGGTAAATGATAAAAACATAATTTTTGATGTGGAATGCTTCTTAGCATAATTCTCAATGTAAATCTTTTTATTGTGGCATGAATATTTAGATCCGAAAGATTAAAAATAAAAGTTTAATGTTGACATAAAAACAATAATACTTCAACATGCTAACCAAGCAATTATGTCTTATCAAAATAACATAGCCAAAGAAAGCTTATCCCTACAAAATCATATAGTTAGGCCATGTTTCAATATTGTCACACAAACGTTCTCATCATGCATAACCTCGATGACAAGCCGAGCAATTGGTTCATACTTTTAACGCGCTTCAGCCTTTTCAACTCTTATTGAATACATGAGCGCAAGCCATGGATATAACACTATGGGTGGAGTAAAGTATAATGATGGGGGTTATGAGAGAAGACAAAAAGGTAGAAAGTCTCACATTGACGCGGCTAATCAATAGGCTATGGAGATGCCCATCGATTGATGTCAATGAGAGGAGTAGGGATTGCCATGCAACGGATGCACTAGAGCTATAAATATATGAAAGCTCAACAAAAGAAACTAAGTGGGTGTGCATCCAACTTGCTTGCTCACGAAGACCTAGGGCATTTTGAGGAAGCCCATCATTGGAATATACAATCCAAGTTCTATAATGAAAAATTCCCACTAGTATATGAAAGTGACAACATAGGAGACTCTCTATCATGAAGATCACGGTGCTACTTTGAAGCACAAGTGTGGAAAAAGGATAGTAACATTGTCCCTTCTCTCTTTTTCTCTCATTTTTTTCTTTGGGCCTTTTTTTTCTTTGGCCTCTTTTTTTTCTCTTTTTTTATTGTTCAGTCCGGAATCTCATCCCGACTTGTGGGGGAATCATAGTCTCCATCATCCTTTCCTCACATGGGACAATGCTCTAATAATGATGATCATCACACTTTTATTATTTACAACTCAACAATTACAACTCAACACTTAGAACAAAATATGACTCTATGTGAATGCCTCCGGCGGTGTACCGGAATATGCGATGAATCAAGAGTGACATGTATGAAAAAATTATGAATGGTGTCTTTGCCACAAAATACGATGTCAACTACATGATCATGCAAAGCAATATGACAATGATGGAGCGTGTCATAATAAACGGAACGGTGGAAAGTTGCATGGCAATATATCTCGGAATGGCTATGGAAATGCCATGATAGGTAGGTATGGTGGCTGTTTTGAGGAAGAAAGAAGGAGGCTTATGTGTGATAGAGCGTATCATATCACGGGGTTTGGATGCACCGGCGAAGTTTGCACCAACTCTCAAGGTGAGAAAGGGCAATGCACGGTACCGTAGAGGCTAGAAAATTGTGGAAGGTTGAGAGTGTGTATAATCCATGGACTCACATTAGTCATAAAGAACTCATATACTTATTGCAAAAGTTTATTAGCCCTCAACGCAAAGTACTACTACGCATGCTCCTAGAGGGATAGATTGGTAGGAAAAGACCATCGCTCGTCTCCGACCGCCACTCATAAGGAAAGCAATAAAAGAACACCTATGTGTCAAAATTGTTACACAACTTTTACCATACGTGCATGCTACGGGACTTGCCAACTTTAACACAAGTATTTCTCAATTTCACAATTACTCAAGTAGCACACTCTAATATTACCACCTTTATATCTCAAAACACTTATCAAGTATCTAACTTCTCATGATATTCAATGAACTCAATATGGAAGATTAATTTCACAACTAAAGAAAATTACCATGCTGTTTAAGACTCTCAAAATAATATAAGTGAAGCATGAGAGATCAATAATTTCTATAAAATATAACCACCACCGTGCTCTAAAAGATATAAGTCAAGCACTAGAGAAAAAACTATATAGCTGAAAAGATATAAGTGAAGCACATAGAGTATTCTAACAAATTCCGAATCATGTGTGTCTCTCTCAAAAGGTGTGTACAGCAAGGATGATTGTGGCAAACGAACAAACAAATACTCAAATCATACAAGACGCTCCAAGCAAAACACATATCATGTGGTGAATAAAAATATCTCCAAGTAAATTTACCGATGGATGAGGACGAAAGAGGGGATGCCTTCTGGGGCATCCCGAAGCTTTGGATTTTTGGTGTCCTTGGATTTACCTTGGGGTGCCTTGGGTATCCCCAAGCTTAGGCTCTTGCCACTCCTTGTTCCATAATCCATCAAATCTTTACCCAAAACTTGAAAACTTCACAACACAAAACTTAATAGAAAATCTCGTGAGCTCCGTTATTGAAGAAAACAAAACACCACTTCAAAGTACTGTATTGAACTCATTCTTTATTTATATTGGTGTTAAACCTACTGTATTCCAACTTCTCTATGGTTTATAAGCTCTTTTACTAGCCATAGATTCATCAAAATAAGCAAACAACACACTAAAAACAGAATCTGTCAAAAACAGAACAGTATGTAGTAATCTGTAACTAATGCAAACTTCTGGAACTCTAAAAATTCTAACAAAATAGGACGACCTGGAAAATTTGTTATTGATCTTCTGCAGTTGGAATCCGTATTATATCACGTTTTGGTAATGTTTAACAATTGTTTTCGTGAACAGAAAGTTTCTGGAATTTTCAGCAAGATCAAATAACTATCGTCCAAGAAGATCCTATAGGTTTAACTTGGCACAAACACTAATTAAAACTCAAAACCACATCTAAACAGAAGCTAGATGGATTATTTATTCCTAAACAGAACCAAAAAGCAAAAAAAACTAAAAATAAAATTGGGTTGCCTCCCAACAAGCGCTATCGTTTAACGCCCCTAGCTAGGCATAAAAACAAGGATAGATCTAGGTATTGCCATCTTTGGTAGGCAATCCATAAGTGGCTCTCATAATAGATTCATATGGTAATTTAATTTTCTTTCTAGGGAAGTGTTCCATGCCTTTCCTTAACGGAAATTGGAATCTAATATTTCCTTCCTTCATATGAATGATTGCATCAATCGTTCTAAGGAAAGGTCTAGCAAGAATAATAGGACATGAAGGATTGCAATCTATATCAAGAACAATGAAATCTACGGGCACATAATTCCTATTTGCAACAATAAGAACATCATTAATTATTCCCATAGGTTTCTTGATAGTGGAATCCGCAAGATGCAAGTTTAAAGAGCAATCATCAAATTCACGGAAACCTAACAAATCACACAAAGTTTTTGGAATCGTGAAAACACTAGCACCCAAATCACACAAAGCATAGCATTCATGATTGTTAATTTTAATTGTAATTGTAGGTTCCCATTCATCATAAAGTTTTCTAGGGATAGAAACTTCCAAATCAAGTTTTTCTTCATAAGATTGCATCAAAGCATCAACAATATGTTTAGTAAAAGTTTTATGGCTATAAGCATGTGGAGAATTTAGCACGGATTGCAACAAGGAAATACAATCTATCAAAGAGCAATTATCATAATTAAATTACTTGAAATCCAAAATAGTGGGTCCATTGCTATCTAAAGTTTTAACCTCTTCAATCCCACTTTTACCAATTTTTGCATCAAGATCTAAAAACTCTGAATTTTTGGGACGCCTTTTAACTAAAGTTGACTCATCTCCAGTCCCATCATTATCAAGATTCATATTGAAAAACAAAGATTTAATAGGGGACACATCAATAACCTTTAGATCTTCATCTTTATTCTCATAAAAAAATTCCGGTTTAGCGGCCATCTTATTAACTAAGGTGGCCTGCTTATCCGAGATTTCAGCTATTAATTTTTCGAGATGAGCAATATGAGATTTCAAACCATAATATTCTTTAGACATGTCATCGAGCTCTTTATTCATGTACCCCATAAAGCCTTTTTGTTCCTTAAGCTCGTTTCTAAAGAAATTATTATGCTCAAATTGAAAATCATAAAACTTTTGACGTTGCTTTCAATCTCTTCTAACCTTTTAAGGTGAAGATCACCAAATCTAGGTAGATCCATCGTGACAAGCAAGCAATCCAACACACGAGCAAACAAGAAGCAAGCAAAAAAGAGGGCGAACGGAAAAGAGAGGGCGAATAAAACGACAAGGGTGAAGTGGGGGAGAGGAAAATGAGAGGCAAATGGCAAATAATGTAATGCGAGGGATAAGAGTTTGTGATGGGTTGGTATGTCTTGACTTGTGTAGACTCGGCAACGGAGCCAATGGCTTGTTGTTGGGAGTCAAATCTTGACTTGACTTGGCGCACACCTCCCCGGCAACGGCGCCAGAAATCCTTCTTGCTACCTCTTGAGCACTGCGTTGCTTTTCCCTTGAAGAGGAAAGGGTGATGCAGTAAAGTAGCGTAAGTATTTCCCTCCGTTTTTGAGAACCAAGGTATCAATCCAGTAGGAGGTCACGCTCAAGTCCCTTGCACCTACACAAACAAATAAGAACCTCGCAACCAACGCGATAAAGGGGTTGTCAATCTCTTCACGGCCACTTACGACAGTGAGATCTGATAGAGATGATAAGATAATATTTTTGGTATTTTTATGATAAAGAGTAAAAGTAAAGAAAGCAAAGTAAATAGTAATGGAAATAACTGGAGATTAATATGATGGAAAATAGACCCGGGGGCCATAGGTTTCACTAGTGGCTTCTCTCAAGAGCATAAGTATTACGGTGGGTGAACGAATTACTGTCGAGCAATTGATAGAATTGAGCATAGTTATGAGAATATCTAGGTATGATCATGTATAAAGGCATCACGTCCGTGACAAGTAGACCGACTCCTTCCTGCATCTACTACTATTACTCCACACATCGACCGCTATCCAGCATGCATCTAGAGTATTAAGTTCATAAGAACGGAGTAACGCTTTAAGCAAGATGACATGATGTAGAGGGATAAACTCATGCAATATTATATAAACCCCATCTTTTTATCCTCGATGGCAACAATACAATACATGTCGTTTCCCCTACTGTCACTGGGATCGAGCACCGCAAGATTGAACCCAAAGCTAAGCACTTCTCCCATTGCAAGAAAGATCAATCTAGTAGGCCAAACCAAACTGATAATTCAAAGAGACTTGCAAAGATAACCAATCATACATAAAAGAATTCAGAGGAGATTCAAATATTGTTCATAGATAATCTTGATCATAAACCCACAATTCATCGGATCTCGACAAACACACCGCAAAAGAAGATTACATCGAATAGATCTCCAAGAGAATCAAGGAGAACTTTGTATTGAGATCCAAAGAGAGAGAAGAAGCCATCTAGCTAATAACTATGGACCCGAAGGTCTGAGGTAAACTACTCACACATCATCGGAGAGGCTATGGTGTTGATGTATTAGCCCTCCGTGATCGATGCCCCCTCCGGCAGGATGCCGGAAAAGGCCCCAAGATGGGATCTCACGGGTATAGAAGGTTGCGGCGGTGGAATTAGGTTTTCGTGGTTGCTTCTGATGGTTTGGGGGTACGTAGGTATATATAGGAGGAAGAAGTAGGTCGGTCGAGCCACGAGGGGGCCATGAGGGTGGAGGGCGCACTTGGGGGGAGGGGGTAGGCGTGCCCCCCTGCCTCGTGGCCGCCTCGTTGGTTGCTTGACGTCCACTCCAAGTCCTCTGGATCACGTTTGTTCCAAAAATCACGCTCCCGAAGGTTTCATTCCGTTTGGACTCCGTTTGATATCCTTTTTCTGCGAAACACTAAAATAGGCAAAAACAGCAATTTGGGCTGGGCCCCCGGTTAATAGGTTAGTCCCAAAAATAATATAAAAGTGTATAAATAAGCCCATTAAACATCCAAAACAGAATATATAATAGCATGGAACAATCAAAAATTATAGATACGTTGGAGACGTATCACGCCGCCGGCCAGAGAGGCCGAAGCCCTTAATGTTCCAACATAGGAGCTTCATTTAATAACCTCAGTGGAATCCCTAGGCCCCGCAAGCGGGGCCGAGCTAGCCCACCCGTCAATCGCGGGTCGGGGGGATGCCTTCACCGGGCGGCCACGACGCCCCCGCATAGGAGGGGCAGCGGATGCCTCCGGTCCGAGGGAAGCGGACCTGGAACTAGACCCACACACCTCTATTTGGTGTTCAGTGGGGTTGAGACGTGTGGGGGGATGCCCACGCTGCACCCTCACCGAGGGGGGGGGGGCTACCAGGGGCGTCTCCAACAGAGACTCCACAGGGGGCGCCGCACCCTCCCTAGTCTCTCTATGACCAGGGTCGGTGTGCGCCGGGGTGCTGGGATCACCAGGTGTAGCACAAGCACGGGCTTCAGCCAATTCCCTATCGAGCCGCTCCTTGGCGCAAATAGCAGAAATTTGCTCAAGGATGGGCCCCTTCTCGCCACGGAACACAATGCCACTATCGGTAGCCACCTCTGCCAGATGGGATAACAGAGCGGAACCAAGCACAGAAAACCAAGAACTAGAACATGAAGGATCAGAAGGGATGGTGGGTGTACCTAAAGACAAATCGCGAGCAGCCGCGTGATGAAGCTATGTACCTAGGGTAGGGTCATAGGCCTGACCTAGATACCCTCCCCTAGGACATCACCCTAAAGCCAGAAGCATTCGAAGGATATCATCATCCATTCGACCATAAGCATTCCACTCGGAAGACTCGAAGTCACTCGACCGCAACAACTATCACTCGACAGACAGAAGATCTAAAGTCACTCTGCACAGCAACGGTCGGACGTTAACTCCATAGACTTAATGATCATTTATGTCACTTTATTATTGGCGTTACCAAAAACGCCCCATCTTTATGTATCTTTAACTCTGTGTAACTGAGGGCGGGAGGGGTCTGGCGAACTCTATATAAGCCACCCCCTCCTCAGGGACAAGGGTTCGCACCCCATGTAACACACACACGCATAATCCAGTCGACCGCCTTTGGGCACCGAGACGTAGGGCTATTACTTCCTCCGCGAAGGGCCTGAACTCGTCAAACTTGTGTGTACAACTTCTCCATAGCTAGGATCTTGCCTCTTCATACCTACCCCCCATTCTACTGTCAGTCTTAGATCCACGACAGTTGGCGCCCACCGTGGGGCAGGTGTCTTAGCGACTTTTTGGTGAAGTTGCGATTTTTCCGACTCCCTTCATCATGGTTTCTGGCGGTGGATTGGCTGAGGGCCGCGAGATCCGTCTCGGCGCACTCATCTTCGTGGCCGACAACTCCGCCTGGCTTCAGGAAGCTTCCCTCGACGTTGATGCTCTCCCCATCCGCGGGGCGATGCACTTTCGCGCGTGTGTCTGTGGCGTCCTTCCCCGGCAGCCGTCGACCCAGTATCGGTCGGCTCCTGTGGTGTCCTCGCTCCCCGCTGTTCACCGGCGCAAGCGATCCGGTCGGTCGCGACTTCAGCGGTGGGCGACACGCGGTGGCCCGTCAGTCGGCCACCCCACAAGTCGCGGCAATCGAGCCCGATGAAACTCTCCACGGCCTGTTCGACTGGCTCCGTCAAGACCGCATCCGAGTGCGATAGCAGCGATCCCGCGGCTGAAGTCTTGATGGTCAATGGACCACGTAGTCCTCATGGCTTCCCCCGCGATGATGGCGGTGATGGTGGCGGTGATCCGTCACGCGTTCACGAGGAGTACCACCCCGAGCCCCTTTCTTCGCAGCAGAGGGAAGAGCTTCGCCACCGCAATATGGATGCACTTCACACTCCCATCGTTGGAGAAACCCCCGAGGCCCGAGCCTTGGAGGAGGCGCGCCTGGCCAACTTGGCTGAGCGCACTCGACTGGAGAACCTGCAGCATGCACTCGACGAGCGTGCTCGGCAGCGGATCCCTGAGTCTAGTCGACGACAACTTTTTCCGCCTCAACCTTAGGTATACCGCACTCCGATCCAAAATCTCACAGCTGCGGCCCGAATAGCAGAGTCAATTCAGCCTTCCCAGTCAGAAGTTGGCAGAGGCCTGATGCAGATCCGGGCCTTACTCCGGGCAGTCGAAGAGCAGAACACAATGGTGTCTCAGTCACGGAATAGGATTCATAGCAGGTTTGTGATGGCGGATACAGTTCAGTCGGCCCATAGCCCAAGATCGCCCCCGCGGCGTGAGGGTCGCGGGCATCGGCAGGATCGGTACAGAAACGACGAGCAGTATGATCACCGACTTGGCCGTGATGACCGTCATCGAGTGCCCACACCCCCTCCGAGGAGTGGATCCTATGCGCCTCAGCAACATGATGACAGACGCCCTCACAGTGGCGAGCGAAGAATACTAGTCGACCCAAAAGTGAAACCAGTCAAGGAACATCTTCGACGGTCCGCCGTACAGAAGAGAAAAGCAATTGGCGAGGAAGTGGCTCAACTCCTGGCAGCCGAGTTCATCCGAGAAATTTACCACTCCGAGTGGCTCGCCAGTGTTGTCATGGTCCCCAAAAAGGACGAGTCACTTCGTATGTGCATCGACTTCAAGCATATCAATTGGGCCTGCCCGAAAGATCATTTCCCTCTCCCCCGTATTGACCAAATTGTCGACTCGACAGCAGGGTGTGAGCGTTTGTCTTTTTTGGACGCCTACTCCGGGTATCATCAGATCCGACTGTATGGACCCGATGAGATAAAAACAGCTTTCATCACTCCATTTGGATGCTTTTGTTATGTCACCATGCCATTCGGTCTCAAGAACGCTGGTGCCACATTTATGAGGATGATTCAGAAGTGTCTGCTCACTCAAATCAGTCGGAATGTGGAAGCATACATGGATGACATTGTGGTCAAGTCACGTAATGGTTCCGACCTGCTGGCTGACCTTGCTGAAACCTTTGCCAACCTGAGAAGGTATGATATCAAGCTTAATCAATCAAAGTGCACATTCGGAGTTCCTGGCGGAAAGTTACTCGGCTTCCTCGTTTCCGAACGAGGGATCGATGCTAACCCAAAGAAAGTTGGTGCCATACTCCGGATGAAACGCCCTGTGCGTGTGCATGATGTCCAGAAGCTTACTGGTTGTTTGGCCGCCTTGAGTCGATTCATCTCTCGTATCGGTGAAAAGGCATTGCCTCTTTACCGACTGATGAAGAAATCTGATAAGTTCGAGTGGACTCCTGAAGCTGACACAGCGTTTGCAGAACTCAAAGCCCTGCTTTCCACCCAGCCGGTGCTCGCTGCCCCAATCAGTAAAGAGCCTTTACTGCTTTATATTGCAGCCACTGGACAAGTTGTCAGTACAGTACTCACGGTCGAGCGGGAAGAAGAAGGAAAACCCTATATAGTTCAGCGCCCAGTATACTATGTTTCTGAAGTTCTGACTCCATCCAAGCAAAGATATCCACATTATCAGAAGCTTGTGAAAGATCGTGGATGTCGCCTAGAGGGGGGGGGGGTGAATAGGCGCTTTAAAATAATTACGGTTTAGGCTTGAACAAATGCGGAATAAACCTAGCGGTTAATTTGACAAGCACAAAACCTACAACAACTAGGCTCACCTATGTGCACCAACAACTTATGCTAAGCAAGATAAACAACTAAGTGATAGCAGGATATATGACAAGAAACAATAAGGCTATCACAAAGTAAAGTGCATAAGTAAAGGGTTCGGGTAAGAGATAACCGAGGCACGCGGAGACAACGATGTATCCTGAAGTTCACACCCTTGCGGATGCTAATCTCCGTTTGGAGCGCTGTGGAGGCACAATGCTCCCCAAGAAGCCACTAGGGCCACCGTAATCTCCTCACGCCCTCGCACAATGCAAGATGCCGTGATTCCACTAAGGGACCCTTGAGGGTGGTCACCGAACCCGTACAAATGGCAACCCTTGGGGGCGGTCACCGAACCCGTACACTTTGGCAACCCTTGGGGGCGGTCACCGGTACCCGTCAAATTGCTCGGGGCGATCTCCACAACCTAATTGGAGACCCCGACGCTTGCCCGGAGCTTTACACCACAATGATTGAGCTCCGAACACCACCAACCGTCTAGGGCGCCCAAGCACCCAAGAGGAACAAGCTCAAGGGCACCAAGCACCCAAGAGTAATAAGCTTCTCAACTTGTAACTTCCACGTATCACCGTGGAGAACTCAAACCGATGCACCAAATGCAATGGCAAGGGCACACGGAGTGCCCAAGTCCTTCTCTCTCAAATCCCACCGAAGCAACTAATGCTAGGGAGGAAAATGAGAAGAAGAACAAGAAGGAGAACACCAAGAACTCCAAGATCTAGATCCAAGGGGTTCCCCTCACATAGAGGAGAAAGTGATTGGTGGAAATGTGGATCTAGATCTCCTCTCTCTTTCCCCTAAAAAACTAGCAAGAATCCATGGAGGGATTGAGAGTTAGCAAGCTCGAAGAAGGTCAACAATGGGGGAAGAACACGAGCTCAACGGATAAGGTTCATTGGGGAAGAAGACCCCCTTTTATAGAAGGGGAAAAATCCAACCGTTATGTGCTCAGCCCGCACACGAACGGTACTACCGCTCCACGAGCGGTACTACCGCTCTGGCGAAAGAAGCAGGGAAAAGGAGCAACCAAACATGAACCTTGGGGCGGTAGTACCGCTTATAAGCGGTACTACCGCACACCCCAGCGGTACTACCGCTGGAGGAGCAGAACACGGGACCAAAAATGCAGTAGCGGTACTACCGCCCGACCGGAGCGGTACTACCGCTTACAGGCGGTACTACCGCCCATCGGAACTGCCGTGCCTTACTGCCGTGCAACTACTGCAAAACTCGACACGAAAAATGCAAGACCCAAAATCGAGGTGGTACCAGCGCAGAACCGTAGCCGTACTACCGCTTATGGCCATAGGCGGTACTACCGCTTTGGACAGCGGTACTACCGCTTGGGGCGATAAGCGGTACTGCCGCTCTGGCCGCGGTACTACCGCAGGGAGAAAAACCAGAACTGCCATAACTTCTTCATATGAGCTCCGAATTGAGCAAACTCAAGCTTGTTGGATACAAGACGATGAGTAGCATCAAAACAGCGACTGGTTATAGTAAGAAGAGGCAGGGGAGGTATGCCAACAAATAGAGGAGTGAAACCTCCAACCGAGAAGAACCGGCATAACCTCCAACATCGAAAACATCATAGAAGATGCGAGTGAACTCCGTTTTCGATGAACTCGAGCTTGTCATCAAGATGACCATAAGCTCCAAAACTCACAAAGAGAAGAATCAAACAAGAACCAACAAAGATGATGCAAGGATGCAATGGTTTGAGCTCTCTATGAACGATACGATCAAGCTACTCGTCGAGAGCCCCCCTTGATAGTACGGCAATCGATCCTATAACCCGGTCTCCCAACTACCATCATGAGACCGGTAAAATAGAAAACCTATCAAGAGCAAACATTTGCCTTGCACATGGTCCACTTGAGCTAGATGATGACGATCTTGACTCCCTTTCTTGGTTGTGTTGGCTCGATGAAGACTAGTTGATTGCTCCCCCATACTCCACTATGGGTGAGCCACTCTTCCGCACATCTTCACAAGTCCATTGTCACCACAATGGACGGCAAGCTTCAAGCATTTGATCTCTTCATGATGCTTCACTTGAACTTGCACACCGCAACATCTTCACAAGTCCATTGTCGCCACAATGGACGGCAAGCTTCAAGCATTTGATCTCTTCATGATGCTTCACTTGAACTTGCACACCGCAACATCTTCACAAGTCCATTGTCGCCACAATGGACGGCAAGCTTCAAGCATTTGATCTCTTCATGATGCTTCACTTGAACTTGCACACCGCAACCTAACCCCACAAAGAACTCTCACGAAGATCATGGGTTAGTACACAAAGCGTAATTGACAATGCTTACCACACCATGGGATCGCTTGATCCCTCTCGGTACATCTTGTGCGCTTTGTGTGTTGATCACTTGATTCACTCTTGACTTAGTCTTGATCAACCTTGACTCTTTCCAACTCTCTTCATTTGGATGATGTCTTGAAGGTAAACATGAATGATCACACAATCTTCTTCTTCAAGACATGCTTGCAATAAGCTCTACTCTCACATGACCAATCTTTGGATAATTCCTTAATAACACCTTGGTCACCACATAAACTCCTTGAAACCAACACATGGACTTCAAGAAATGCCTATGGACAAATCCTTCAAATATAACTCAAGGCAACCATTAGTCCATAGAGATTGTCATCAATTACCAAAACCAAACATGGGGGCACCGCATGTTCTTTCAGCTTGTTTATGGAATTTACATGACCACAAAGAAGGTTGCTCACTGTTTCTCTTATCACTCCATTACAGTCGTCAGCGACGCACCATTGTCAGAGATCCTGAACAACAGAGATGCAACTGGTTGAGTGGCAAAGTGGGCGATTGAACTCCTTCCTTTGGATATCAAGTTTGAGGCAAAGAAAGCTATCAAGTCCCAAGCAATAGCAAATTTCCTCGCCGAGTGGGTCGAACAGCAACTGCCGACTCAGATTCACTCGGAGCATTGGACCATGTTCTTTGATGGATCCAAGATGCTGAATGGTTCTGGTGCTGGGGTAGTCCTGGTATCCCCGTGAGGTGACAAGCTCAGCCATGTTCTCCAGATTCATTTTGACTCCTCCAACAATGAAGCTGAATATGAGGCACTTCTGTACGGGTTTCGTATGGCCATTTCACTCGGCGTCCGTCGCCTCATGGTCTACGGCGACTCGGATTTGGTGGTTAATCAAGTAATGAAGGAGTGGGACGTCAGAAGCCCGGCTATGACTGGCTATTGTAATGCAGTGAGAAAGTTAGAGAAGAAGTTTGAGGGGTTAGAGCTCCATCACATACCCCGACTGAAAAATCAAGCAGCTGATGATTTGGCAAAGATAGGTTCCAAGAGGGAGGCTATTCCCAGCAATGTGTTTTTGGAACATATTCATACACCTTCAGTTCAGGAAGATCCTTTCACTGAAGAGCCCCCACAACCAAAGAGTGCCACTGATCCGACTGAAGTCGAAGTCCCAGCCGTGGTCGACTTGATCATGGAGGTTTTGGTCATCACTCCCAACTGGACAGTGTCGTACATCGCGTACATTCTTAGGAAGGAACTCCCAGAGGATAAAGAAGAGGCTCGACAGAGCGTCCGTCGATCCAAGGCCTTTACTGTGATAAGAGGACAGCTGTTTAGAGAAAGTGTAACTGGAGTCAGCCGAAATGCATAACACCAGAAGAAGGTCGAGTGATCCTCAATGACATCCACTCGAGGACCTGCGGTCACCATTCGTCCTCTCGGACCATTGTGGCCAAAGCATACCGAGCGGGATTTTATTGGCCACGAGCAAATGAAATGGCGAAAGAAATAGTCGGCAAATGTGAAGGTTGCTAGTTTTACTCCAACATGTCTCACAAGCCTGCATCAGCCCTGAAGACCATTCCACTCGTCTGGCCCTTTGCTGTTTGGGGATGGGATATGGTTGGGCCTCTGAGGACTGGTAGGAGCGGCTTCACTCATGTGCTCGTGGCAGTCGACAAGTTTACTAAATGGATCGAAGCCAAGCCTATCAAAAATCTTGAAGCCAGTACTGCTGCCAGCTTCATCATAGAGTTAACATTCAGATATGGTGTTCCGCACAGCATCATCACTGACAATGGTTCGAACTTTGATTCTAATGAGTTCAGAGCCTTCTGCGCTTCCTAAGGCACTCGAGTCGACTATGCTTCAGTCGCCCATCCCCAGTCGAATGGACAAGCTGAAAGAGCAAACGGGTTGATTCTCAAAGGACTGAAACCCCGATTGATGCGTGATCTCAAGCATGCAGCAGGCGCCTGGGTCGATGAACTTCCATCAGTACTTTGGGGATTGAGGACAACTCCTAATTGGTCGACTGGTCGAACTCCATTCTTCTTGGTCTATGGAGCTGAAGCTGTACTTCCAAGTGACTTGCTTCACAATGCACCCCGAGTTGAGCTTTTCTCAGAAGATGAAGCAGAACAGGCTCGGCAAGATGCAGTTGATCTCCTAGAAGAGGAAAGAGAGATGGCCCTGATCCGGTCGACCATTTATTAGCAAGACCCGCGTCGATTCCACGCCAGAAATGTGAGGGGTCGAGCATTTCAAGAGGGAGACTTGGTTCTTCGAGTGGATCAGTAGAAACCACACAAGCTTGCTCCTGCTTGGGAAGGCCCCTTCATCGTCACCAGAGTGCTCCACAACGGAGCATACCACCTTTACAATGTCGAGCACAAGAAAGACGAGCCACGTGCTTGGAATGCGGAGCTGCTCCGCCCCTTTTACACTTAAGCATTTAGACTGTTGAGATGTAATAAGAAATACCTTCTAGTTTGATTATAAAAGACACAGTTTTACAGTCTCCTAAATGATTGTTATTCCTTTTTTATATGTTCTAAATCCCCCAGTGGGTGTCTTAGATGCGAATCCGCTTCGCCTAAGTTTCAAAAAAGAAAAATCCTGCCGAGTGAGGAGCAAGCCTCTCACTCGGAGGCTTAGTTGCGAATCCGTTTCGCCTAAGTCGAGCAAGGTAGCCGACAACTCCAGTGACACGGGACTCCAATCGGAGCACATTCATGGCAGCTTCGTCTTTAACAGGGGACAGGATGGGGTCCAAGTTTTTCTCAATTCACCCGGTCTCTTCCTCAAAGTTCCGGCAATATTCTGCTCAACACAATACATCAGTGGTTATATATCGAGTCGATAGTAACAAGTCAGTCGGACAAAGGAAAATACCTTCAAGCATGACGAATGGCTTCTTGGCAAGCCCTCCCAGATAGCTCTCCAGATCATCCCTCTTGCGAGCAATGCCTTCCATCTTTTCAGTTAGATCCTTCTTGCCCTTCTTCAGACGAGTCACCTCCTTGTTGGCTTCATCAAGGGTAGTTTTCAGTTTGGCGTTCTCTTCCTCCAGTTTGCCGACTGAAGCAAGCTTCTGTTCAACGAGTGCACTTTTCTCATCAGCTGTTTTTTGTGTGGCTGCAAGGTCCTGATCCTTCTTCGCCAGAGCCTGGTTCAGGGTCTCTGAAAGAAATAATGCTCGGTTCAGAACAAGCAAATAACATCCGGTTCAAAAACAAATCCGTCGATAAGGTTTTTCATACCAGTGGCTTCATCCTTGGCCTTCTGCAAGTTTGTCTTGGCCAGCTCCAGGTCGAGGTTGAGCTGAATCTGCTTCTTCTCCAGGTCGGCAAAATGAGCTCCAAGTTCACAAGATTTCCGTAATCAAAAGACAGTCAATCGACGGATGGAAAGATTGGTTACTTCAGAGCAATAGTCTGATAAATTCAACAAGTTCTAAGACTACCGCCGAATCAAACATCCAACAGTAGTCTCGGGGACTACACCTAGTGGGTGCACTTAGCGTGCCCCCACTGGTCCAGTTTCCACTCGACATGGTCTCCAGGCCGAGTGTAAAAGAAGTTGTTCTCAGACCATAGTCGACTGCCCGCAGTCGACCACGGTCTCGGGGACTACACCCAGTGGGTGCACTTAGCGTGCCCCCACTGGTTCAGGTTCCACTCGACATGGTCCGACCAGGCCGAGTGAGAAAATTCATATCCTCAAACCACAGTCGACTGCCCGCAGTCAACTATGGTCTCGGGGACTACACCCAGTGGGTGCACTCAGCGTGCCCCCACTAGTTCAAAGACTCAATCGACACAACCTAGTCGACTCAAGATACAAATTTGCTCAGTGGCAAGTCAAAACACCCAATGGGTGTACAAATGCGAAACGCAGACGGATGAAAAGATTCTTCAAGGAAAGTTTTCAGGTAGCATATCCTAACAGAACAAGCGACAAGCTAAAGAGTCAGTCGGTGATCAACCAACCTGGACGTTGCTCTGAAGAGCTGAGCTGGCGTCGTAAGCAGCTTGGCTGGCTTCCCGGACCATCTTCATCTGCTCCATCATGATGCCCGCCTGGCGTATAGCTTCCTTAGCAGCGCCCACTTGGTCCTCTGGGACGTGATGTGCAGTAAAGAGTGAAGATGGATCGGCTGGAGTCTGCGCAGTTGACGCTGAAGGCTGAGCACTCGTCAAATGGTACGGCGAAAGTCACAGAAGTCCGATTGGCATTGCCACCCTCCTGGATTGCCGTTTCCGTCGCTGACATAGACTGTGGCGTTTTACCAGCTGACGCCTTCCTGTTTCTTCTCCCCTGAGGCCTCAGCGGCAGATCCTCGTCGTCATCTGGAAGATCAATGACATTGGGAGGAGCTGCAAAAAGAATCAATCGCCAGAAATTCAATCGACCAAAAAGAATCAATGAAGACAGGATTACGAGAGTCGTACCCGGTTTGGAGGTGACTGCATCTTACATTTCCTCATCTTCATTCCTGTAAGCGGAAGTCTCGGAGGTAGCAGCACTGCAAATTTCAAGATTCAATCGGTCATGTCTACCACAGCGAGTCGACCAAAACTCGATTGGTACTAAACCAAGAAATCAAGTCCAACTATTACCCGGAAGCAATGGGGATGGCCACTTTGATCTTGGGCAGGGCCTTCTGCGGTTTTGACGGCGCAACTTTCGGTTGCTTCGGTGCCTTCTCAGTCGGCACAGGAGAAGACGTCCGAGGGCGCTTTGATGACTGCCCGGTCTGCGCAGTCGCTTTGCCACGGATGCTTGCCGGATCGTGAGTGTGCTTGGATCGCCTTTCCCTACGGGGAGGTGAGTCGACCTCTTCTTCATCACTCGGGTCGTCGCTCTCCTCGTCCTCTTCTCCATCAAAGTGCCACTCGCCGCTCTCACCTCCACTCGCCTCCCCCTCTGGATCTTGCTCCTGCTCCCCGTTGGGCATCGAGTACATCTCAGTAAGGGCCTGAAAGACAACAAGCGAAACAAAAATCAATCGGTTGACAACAAGCAGTTACATGATAAATCAAGAAAACACTCGGCAATTTAGAGTTGGATCTTGTCTGGTTCATACGAGTTGTCGAGTGGAGGGATCCTCCTGGACCCCCTGGGGTTATCCTTGTTGCCAGTGATACCCCTCATCCACTGCTCCACCGTATCCTCGTCGACTTCCTCTGGGTGGATCCGAGTGGTATCATCAATGCCCGAATACATCCACATCGGATGGTCACGAGCTTGAAGTGGCTGAATGCGTCGTCTGAGGAAGACCTCCAACAGATCCATGCCGGTCACGCCATCACGGACGAGCTGGACCACTCGCTCGACCAGCACCTTCACCCCCGCTTTCTCCTCCAGGGTCACTTTCAAGGCAGAGGGCTTCTCGACTCAAGCCATGGAAAAGGGGGGAAGTCCAGTTGACTAACCTGGAGTCGGCTGGTCTTTGCAGTAGAACCAGGTCGACTGCCACCCTCTGACTGACTCGGGAAGGATCATGGCTGGGAAAGTGCTTTTACCTCTCATTTGAATCCCAAGACCCCCACACATCTGGATCACATGCGTCCTCTCGTCACTCGGATTGGCCTTCTTGATCGACTGAGAACGACACGTGAAAATGTGCTTGAAGAGGCCCTAGTGTGGTCGAGAACCCAGGAAATTCTCGCACATGGACACGAAGGCAGCAAGGTACACGATGGTGTTGGGGGAAAAGTGATGAAGTTATGCTCCAAAGAAGTTCAAGAAACCTCGGAAGAAAGGATGGGGAGGCAAAGAAAACCCGCGGTCGACGTGAGTAGAGAGGAGAACGCACTCACCCTCCCGCGGCCGTGGCTCGGGAGCCGTGCTGATTCGTGGGAGATCAGTCCCCCCTCGACCAGATTGTCGATGTCGTCCTGACGGATCGTCGACCGAATCCAGCCGCGCGACAGGCCGGACCTCGACGAAGATCCGCCCCGGCTGGACTTCTTCCCCTTCGCCTTTGCTGTCGCCTTCTTCGCGCGCTCCAAGGCCGCCGTCTTCTCCTTCCCCATTGCAGCAGGCGGAGCTCGAACAGAGCGGCGGCGCCGAGAGCAGAGGTGGATGTGGTGGAGAAAACGGAGGAGAAAGAGGAGGAATGGGAACGCATTGTGCAAAAAACCCCAGTCCGGCGCCTTATATGAGGTCATTTCCGAGTGGCTGGCCCGTGGGCCCAGGCAATCCTATCAAATCCTGCAACAGTCGCGCGCGTGATACGTGGTGAAAAAGGTGGCGCATAGATCGAGGTGGCCCTGCCTAATCCATCCCGATTACTGCGGCCTCCTCCGCCCCGCGCGCTTCCCAAAATTCGAATCCCGCGAGATCCGCAAGCAGCAGAGCAGCCTGTCAGACTGAAGATTTTTTCCATATCAGCACCCGAATCTTAGCAATAAAAGTTCACTCGACAAAACCAAGAATGGATCAAGGCGACTGAAAAGGAAGTTGAAGTCATCATGATTGTTCATTTGATCCCAGTAAGACGCCTCCGAAGCGCAAAAATTGAATCGGAGGTATTCCCAACTCCTTATCCACTCGAACCCTGAACCATTCGGGGGCTAATGATAAACCTATGTACCTAGGGTAGGGTCATAGGCCTGACCTAGATACCCTCCCCTAGGACATCGCCCTAAAGCCATAAGCATTCGAAGGATATCATCATCCATTCGACCATAAGCATTCCACTCGGAAGACTCGAAGTCACTTGACCGCAGCAACTATCACTCGACAGACAGAAGATCTAAAGTCACTCTGCACAGCAACGGTCGGACGTTCACTCCATAGACTTAATGATCATTTATGTCACTTTATTATTGGCGTTACCAGAAACGCCCTATCTTTATGTATCTTTAACTCTGTGTAACTGAGGGCGGGAGGGGTCTGGCGAACTCTATATAAGCCACCCCCCTCCTCAGGGACAAGAGCTCGCACCCCCTGTAACACACACACGCATAATCCAGTCGACCGCCTTTGGGCACCGAGACGTAGGGCTATTACTTCCTCCGCGAAGGGCCTGAACTCGTAAAACTTGTGTGTACAACTTCTCCATAGCTAGGATCTTGCCTCTTCATACCTACCCCCCATTCTACTGCCAGTCTTAGATCCACGACACCGCCCGCATGGCGTCCTTCTCCTGGATTGTCGGGACTCGGCCATCCAGGAGGACCCAGGACTGGATGAGCCTCGCACTCTGCCGCGCGGCCACCAGCGGGGACGCCCCACCTCAAAGCCTGGAGCCCGCTTCGGTAGGGGTCACCATGGCCCAGTCCAAGGGCGGAGGCGGCTCCAAGTCCGGGGACCCCAAGGCTGGGGAAGGGGGGACCCCAGCGAGTAGCAAACCACCCCAGGCGAGCGCGGTGATGACGAAGGGCACACCTCCATCCCCACACTCACCACGTCCTCCTCCACGACCTCCAGGTCAGCTATCGGGGTTGCGACAGGGGGAGGGGTGGCCACGACCACAGACCCACCCCCCGACGCCACCTGAGAAGCCGTCCCAGCAGGACATGAAGACCCACCACCAGCAGAAACCGGGCTACGTCGCCCATCAGACGGAGCCGGAGGAACCTCATCATTGATGTCTACAACACAACCTTCTTCTTGTAGACGTTGTTGGGCCTCCAAGTGCAGAGGTTTGTAGGACAGTAGCAAATTTCCCTCAAGTGGATGACCTAAGGTTTATCAATCCGTGGGAGGCGTAGGATGAAGATGGTCTCTCTCAAGCAATCCTGCAACCAAATAACAAAGAGTCTCTTGTGTCCCCAACACACCCAATACAATGGTAAATTGTATAGGTGCACTAGTTCGGCAAAGAGATGGTGATACAAGTGCAATATGGATGGTAGATATAGGTTTTTATAATCTGAAAATATAAAAACAGCAAGGTAACAAGCGATAAAATTGAGCGAAAACGGCATTGCAATGCGTTGAAACATGGCCTAGGATTCATACTTTCACTAGTGCAAGTTTTCTCAACAAGGATAACATAATTAGATCATATCACAATCCCTCAAAATGCAACAAAGAGTCACTCCAAAGTCACTAATAGCGGAGAACAAACAAAGAGATTATTGTAGGGTACGAAACCACCTCAAAGTTATTCTTTCCGATCAATCCATTGGGCTATTCCTATAAGTGTCACAAATATCCCTAGAGTTCATAGTAAAATAACACCTTAAGACACAAATCAACCAAAACCCTAATGTCACCTAGATACTCCAATGTCACCTCAAGTATCCGTGGGTATGATTATACGATATGCATCACACAATCTCAGATTCATCTATCCAACCAACACAAAGAACTTCAAAGAGTGCCCCAAAGTTTCTACCGGAGAGTCAAGACGAAAACGTGTGCCAACCCCTATGCATAAGTTCACAAGGTCACTGAACCCGCAAGTTGATCACCAAAACATACATCAAGTAGATCACGTGAATATCCCATTGTCACCACAGATAAGCACATGCAAGACATACAACAAGTGTTCTCAAATCCTTAAAGACTCAATCTGATAAGATAACTTCAAAGGGAAAACTCAATCTATTACAAGAGATAGAGGGGGAGAAACATCATAAGATCCAACTATAGTAGCAAAGCTCACGGTACATCAAGATCGTGCCAAATCAAGAACACGAGAGAGAGGGAGAGATCAAACACATAGCTACTAGTACATACCCTCAGCCCCGAGGGTGAACTACTCCCTCCTCATCATGGAGAGCGCTGGGATGATGAAGATGGCCACCGGTGAGGGATCCCCCCTCCGGAAGGGTGCCGGAACAGTGTCCCGATTGGTTTTTGGTGGCTACAGAGGCTTGCGGCGGCGGAACTCCCGATCTAGGTTTCTTTCTGGGGGTTTCTGTATTATTAGGAATTTTTGGCGTCGGTCTCACGTCAGGGGGTCTCTGAGTCATCCATGAGGTAGGGGGGCGCGCCCAGGGGGGTAGGGCTCGCCCTCCACCCTCGTGGACGGCTCGGGACTCTTCTGGCCCAACTATTTTACTCCGGGGGCTTATTTTGGTCCATAAAAAATCATCAAAAATTGGCACATCAATTGGACTCCATTTGGTATTCCTTTTCTGTAAAACTCAAAAACAAGGAAAAAACAGAAACTGGCACTGGGCTCTAGGTTAATAGGTTAGTCCCAAAAATCATATAAAATAGCATCTAAATGCATATAAAACATCCTAGATGGATAATATAATAGCATGGAACAATAAAAAAATTATAGATACGTTGGAGACATATCAAGCATGCCCAAGCTTAATTCCTGCTCGTCCTCGAGTAGGTGAATGGTAAAAACAGAATTTTTGATGTGGAATGCTACCTAACATATTTATCAATGTAATTTTATTTATTGTGGCATGAATGTTCAGATCTGAAAGATTCAAGACAAAAGTTTAATATTGACATAAAAATAATAATACTTCAAGCATACTAACAAAGTAATCATGTCTTCTCAAAATAACATGGCCAAAGAAAGTTCATCCCTACAAAATCATATAGTTTGGCTATGCTCCATCTTCGTCACACAAAATGTTCAAATCATGCACAACCCCGATGACAAGCCAAGCAATTGTTTCATACTTTAGTATTCTCAAACTTTTTCAACTTTCACGCAATACATAAGCGTGAGCCATGGACATAACACTATAGGTGGAATAGAATGGTGGTTGTGGAGAAGACAAATAGGAAGAAGATGGTCTCACATCAACTAGGCGTATTAATGGGCTATGGAGATGCCCATCAATAGATATCAATGTGAGTGAGTAGGCATTGCCATGCAACGGATGCACTAGAGCTATAAATGTATGAAAGCTCAACAAAAGAAACTAAGTGGGTGTGCATCCAACTTGCTTGCTCACGAATACCTAGGGCATTTTGAGGAAGCCCATTGTTGGAATATACAAGCCAAGTTCTATAACAAAAATTCCCACTAGTATATGAAAGTGGCAAAATAAAAGACTCTCTATCATGAAGATCATGGTGCTACTTTTAAGCACAAGTGTGGAAAAAGGATAGTAGCATTGTCCCTTCTCTCTTTTTCTCACTTTTTTTGTTTGGCTTCTTTGGCCCCTCTTTTTTTCATTGGCTTCTTTGGCCTCTTTTTTTCCTCACACGGGACAATGCTCTAATAATGATGATCATCACACTTCTATTTATTTAAAACTCAAGGATTACAACTCGATACTTAGAACAAAATATGACTCTATATGAGTGCCTCCGGCGGTGTACCGGGATGTGCAATGAATCATGAGTGACATGTATGAAAAATTATGAATGGTGGCTTTGCCACAAATACGATGTCAACTATATGATCATGCAAGGAAATATGACAATGATGAAGCGTGTCATAATAAATGGAACGGTGGAAAGTTGCATGGCAATATATCTCGGAATGGATATGGAAATGCCATAATAGGTAGGTATGGTGGCTGTTTTGAGGAAGGTAAATGGTGGGTTTATGGTACCGGCGAAAGTTGCGGGGTACTAGAGAGGCTAGCAATGGTGGAAGGGTGAGAGTGCGTATAATCCATGGACTCAACATTAGTCATAAAGAACTCACATACTTATTGCAAAAATCTACTAGTCATCAAAACCAAGCACTACACGCATGCTCCTAGGGGGATATATTGGTAGGAAAAGACCATCGCTCGTCCCCGACCGCCACTCATAAGGAAGACAATCAAAGAAACACCTCATGCTTCAAATTTGTTACACAACGGTTACCATACGTGCATGCTACAGGACTTGCAAACCTCAACACAAGTATTTCTCAAATTCACAATTATCTACTAGCATGACTCTAATATCACCATCCTCATGTCTCAAAACAATCATAAGGAATCAAACCTCACATAGTATTCAATGCACTTTATATGAAAGTTTTTATTATATCCCTCTTGGATGCCCATCATATTAGGACTAAATTCATAACCAAAGCAAATTACCATGCTGTTCTAAAGACTCTCGAAATAATATAAGTGAAGCATGAGAGTTCATCAATTTCTTCAAAATAAAACCACTGATACGTCTCCAACGTATCTATAATTTTTGATTGTTCCATGCTATTATATTATCTGCTTTGGATGTTTAGTGGGATTTATTATACACCTTTATATTATTTTTGGGACTAACCTACTAACCAAAGGCCCGGTGCAAATTGCTGTTTTTTTGCCTATTTCAGTGTTTCGCAGAAAAGGAATATCAAACGGAATCCAAACGGAATGAAACATTCGGTAGAGTGATTTTTGGAACAAACGCAATCCAGGAGACTTGGAGTGGACGTCAAGAAAGAAACGATGATGCCATGAGGCAGGAGGGCGCGCCCAGGGGGTAGGCGCTCCCCCACCCTCGTGGGCCCCTCATGGCTCCCCTGACCGACTTCTTTCGCCTATACTCATATACCCCGAAAACATCCGAGAGCACCACGAAACCCTATTTCCACCGCCGCAACCTTCTGTACCCGTGAGATCCCATCTTGGGGCCATTTCCGGTGCTCCGCCAGAAGGGGAATCGATCACGGAGGGCTTCTACATCAACACCATAGCCTCTCCGATGATGTGTGAGTAGTTTACCACAGACCTTCGGGTCCATAGTTATTAGCTAGATGGCTTCTTCTCTCTCTCTTCGGATCTCAATACAAAGTTCTCCTCGATCTTCTTGGAGATCTATTTGATGTAATTCTTTTTGCGGTGTGTTTGTCGAGATCCGATGAATTGTGGGTTTATGATCAAGATTATCTATGGAAAATATTTGAATCTCCTCTGAATTCTTTTATGCATGATTTAATTATCTTTGCAAGTCTCTTTGAATTATCAGTTTGGTTTGGCCTACTAGATTGATCTTTATTGCAATAGGAGAAGTGCTTAGCTTTGGGTTCAATCTTGCGGTGTTCTTTCCCAGTGACAACAGGGGCAGCAAGGCACGTATTGTATTGTTGCCATCGAGGATAAAAAGATGGGGTTTATATCATATTGCTTGAGTTTATCCCTCTACATCATGTCATCTTGCCTAATGCGTTACTCTGTTCTTATGAACTTAATACTCTAGATGCATGCTGGATAGCGATCGATGTGTGGACTAATAGCAGTAGATGCAGAATCGTTTCGGTCTACTTGTCACGGATGTGACGTATATACATGATTGCTACCTCTTGAGCACTGCGTTGGTTTTCCCTTGAAGAGGAAAGGGTGATGCAGTAAAGCAGCGTAAGTATTTCCCTCAGTTTTTGAGAACCAAGGTATCAATCCAGTAGGAGGCCACGCTCAAGTCCCTCCCACCTACACAAACAAATAAAAACCTCGCAACCAACGCAATAAAGGGGTTGTCAATCCCTTCACGGCCACTTACGAAAGTGAGATCTGATAGATATGAGAAGATAATATTTTTGGTATTTTTATAATAAAGATGCAAAGTAAAATAAAAGGCAATAAAAATAGCTAAGTGTTGGAAGATTAATATGATGGAAAATAGACCCGGGGGACAAGGTTTCACTAGTGGCTTCTCTCGAGAGCATAAGTATTACGGTGGGTGAACAAATTACTGTTGAGCAATTGATAGAATTGAGCATAGTTATGAGAATATCTAGGTATGATCATGTATATAGGCATCACGTCTGAGACAAGTAGACCAACTCCTGCCTGCATCTACTACTATTACTGTGACGCCCGGATAATCAAGCTACAGTAACCCTCTAATAATGATGCCACGTCACCTCGATTACTGTTGCTAACCTCGCGTTAGTTCGAAACCGATTCGAATTCAAATTCAAAATCAAGCAAACAATAAAAGTTTTCAGATATTAAAACTAAAAAATGTTCGGAGTGAGCCAAATAATGGATAGGTAATTATGGTGGAGAAACCAAACCTTTATAAAATATTTAAATACTATTAGATGGATAAAACATCGGTGAAAACTATTATTTAAATACTTTTAAATATTAAATAATTATGAAACTATTTTAGTTTGGGTAGCCAGTTAATGTGGCCGTGGCATATTTGATAACAACAAATTAGGTGCCATTTTGGTATTTTGCTAAAACAAAATAATAGGAAACTAAAAGAAAACAGAAAATAAAATGAATAAAAAGTAAAAAAGAAAGAAAGAAAAGAGACAACCCTCCCGTGCTGGGCCCCTGGCCCATTTAGGCCAACCAGGCCAGCGGCCGGCCCACCCCCCTTATCCCGCGTAACCCTAGCCCACCACCCGCAACACCTCCCACTCCCCCCATGATCCCCACGCTCCTCTCCTCCTACCCCCCGATCCAGATTGGGATCGGGGCACTCGCATCCAACGCCGTCACGCGCCCCCGACACCGATCGCCGGCGCCGCCTCCCCGCCGGACAGTCCGTCCTCGACCTCCTCCTCGCTGACCCCCCTCTCCCTCGCACCCCTCTGCCCGATCTGGATCGGGAGGGGGCCGCCCCGATGTCGCCGGCGCCCTCGACATCGCCGCCGCTCGCCGTCCCTAGAGCCATCTCGACGCCGTGCCTCGTCGCCCGATGCCGTTCGAAGATACTCCACCTCGCCAACATCGCCGGACCGCCGTCGTCCCCTTCCTCCTCGAGCTCGCTGCCACTCCCCTACACTGTCCGTGAGCACCTCCCTCTCTCCCCGTCCCCGTCGCCCGTTCCGGCCGCTGACGCTGCCGCACATGCGCTGGCCGACCCCTGCCCGTCGCCCGCTTGCAGCCGCTGTCGCCCATGGCGCCCCCTGCGCTCCCTCCTGCCGCTGGCCATCCCGCAGCCACCGTGCGGCGCGCCTCCTCGCCACGCACCTATAGGCCCAGCCGCATCGCAAACCGTCGCCGGAACCAAGTGCGCGGTCGTCGCCAGCAAGCTCGGCCTCACCGCCATTAACGTGCTGGCGTGGCGCGTGACTAACCCCTATTTCAGCACTAACCCGAACACCTAAACAGGCACTGACATGTGAACCCTCCCTAATTAACCTAAACGTAAATAATCTATTTAACTAATCTAACAACCCAGTGTCAATGACACGCGGCCCCCACCACTAAATAAAATGGCTAGATTAAACTGTTAAGTTAATAACCACTGACACGTCAGGCCCACTAGCTAATTAGTTTAAGTTAAAAAAACATGTTGTTAAACTCTCTCACTGACCAGTGGGGCCGCTGTTCTGCTGACTGGGCTGCTGACTCAACCCTGGCCCACCAGTCAGCCTCTGCTGACTAGGAAGTTGACCAAGTCAACTGGCCCCCTGTCAGCCTCTATTGCATATGGCTGGGTACACTTCCTGTGTACCCATAGCATTTAAATATTAATTTAATTTCGAATTAAATTAAATCCAGAAATTAGAAAATCATTTAAAACTTTGAAAATTAATATAAAATAATCTATAACTCGGATGAAAATACTTTGTACATGAAAGTTGCTCAGAACGACGAGGCGAATCCGGATACGCAACCCGTTCGTCCGCCACACATCCCTAGCATAGCAAACATGCAACTTTCCCCCTCCGCTTCATCTGCCCGAAAACGCGGAACACCTGGAATACTTTCCCGGATGTTTTCCCCCTTCGCCGGTATCACCTACTACCGCGTTAGGGCACTCCTAGCACCGTTACTTGACATGTCATGCATCGTTATGCATCTGTTTGCTTTGTATTCATTGTTTCTTCCCCCTCTTCTCTCCGGTAGACTACGAGACTGACGCCGCTGCTGGTGCCCGATCGACTACGTCGTTGACGACCCCTACTTGCCAGAGCAACCAGGCAAGCCCCCCCTGATCACCAGATATCGCCTATTCCTTCTCTCTACTACTTGCATTAGAGTAGTGTAGCATGTTACTGCTTTCGGTTAAATCCTATTCTGCTGCATAGCCTGTCATTGTTGCTATAGTTGATACCCTTACCTGCAATCCTAAATGCTTAGTATAGGATGCTAGTATTCCATCAGTGGCCCTACACTCTTGTCTGTCTACCATGCTATACTACTGGGACGTGATCACTTCGGGAGGTGATCACGGGCATATGCTATATACTTTATACTGTTACATTACTTATGATACTGTTCGTAGATGGGGGCTGAAGGGGCAGGTGGCTCCATCCCGGTATAGGTGGGCCTGGGTTCCCGACGGCCCCCGACTGTACTTTGTGGCGGAGCGACAGGGCAGGTTGAGACCACCTAGGAGAGAGGTGGGCCTGGCCCTGGTCGGCATTCGCGGATACTTAACATGCTTAACGAGATCTTGGTATTTGATCTGAGTCTGGCCACTGGCCTATACGCACTAACCAACTACACGGGAACGGTTATGGGCACTCGGCGTCGTGGTATCAGCCGAAGCCTTCGTGACGTCAGCGACTGAGCGGCGCGCGCCGGATTGGACTGGAACGCCTGCTAGGCTAGGTCTGCTTCCGGCCGCCCATGCAACGTGCAGGTGTGCAATGGGCGATGGGCCCAGACCCCTGTGCCATAGGATTTAGACCGGCGTGCTGACCTCTCTGTTGTGCCTAGGTGGGGCTGCGACGTGTTGATCTTCCGAGGCCGGGCATAACCCAAGAAAGTGTGTCCGGCCAAATGGGATCAAGCGTGTTGGGTTATGTGGTGCACCCCTGCAGGGAAGTTTATCTATTCGAATAGCCGTGATCTTCGGTAATAGGACGACTTGGAGTTGTACCTTGACCTTATGACAACTAGAACCAGATACTTAATAAAACACACCCTTCCAAGTGCCAGATATAACCCGGTGATCACTCTCACACAGGGCAACGAGGGGAGGATCGCCGGGTAGGATTATGCTATGCGATGATACTTGGTGAACTTCCATCTACTCTCTTCTACATGCTGCAAGATGGAGGTGGCCAGAAGCGTAGTCTTCGACAGGACTAGCTATCCCCCTCTTATTCTGGCATTCTGCAGTTCAGTCCACCGATATTGCCCCTTTACTCATATACCCATGCATATGTAGTGTAGATCCTTGCTTGCGAGTACTTTGGATGGGTACTCACCGTTGCTTTCTCCCTCTTTTCCCCCTTTCCTTTTTACCTGGTTGTCGCAACCAGATGCTGGAGCCCAGGAGCCAGACGCCACTATTGACGACGACTCCTTCTACGCTGGAGGTGCCTACTACTACGTGGAGGCCGCTGTCGACGACCAGGAGTAGTTTAGGAGGATCCCAGGTAGGAGGCTTGCGCCTCTTTCGATCTGTATCCCAGTTTGTGCTAGCCATCTTATGGCAACTTGTTTAACTTATGTCTATACTCAGATATTGTTGCTTCCACTGACTCGTCTATGATCGAGCTCTTGTATTCGAGCCCTCGAGGCCCCTGGCTTGTAATATGATGCTTGTATGACTTATTTTATTTTTAGAGTTGTGTTGTGATATCTTCCCGTGAGTCCCTGATCTTGATCATACACGTTTGCGTGCATGATTAGTGTACGGTCAAATCGGGGGCGTCACAATTACTCCACACATCGACCGCTATCCAGAATGCATCTAGAGTATTAAGTTCAAAAGAACAGAGTAATGCTTTAAGTAAGATGACATGATGTAGAGGGATAAACTCATGCAATATGAAATAAACCCCATCTTGTTATCCTCGATGGCAACAATACAATATGTGCCTTGTTGCCCCTGCTGTCACTGGGAAAGGACACCGCAAGATTGAACCCAAAGCTAAGCACTTCTCCCATTGCAAGAAAGATCAATCTAGTAGGCCAAACCAAACTGATAATTCGAAGAGACTTGCAAACATAACCAATCATACATAAAAGAATTCAGAGAAGATTCAAATATTATTCATAGATAAACTTGATCATAAACCCACAATTCATCGGTCTCAACAAACACACTGCAAAAGAAGATTACGTCGAATAGATCTCCACGAGAGTCATGGAGAACTTTGTATTGAGATCCAAAGAGAGAGAAGAAGCCATCTAGCTAATAACGATGGACCCGAAGGTCTGAGGTAAACTACTCACACATGGCTATGGTGTTGATGTAGAAGCCCTCCGTGATCAATACCCCCTCCGGCAGGATGCCGGAAAAGGCCCCAAGATGGGATCTCACGGGTACAGAAGGTTGCGGCGGTGGAATTAGGTTTTCGTGGATGCTTCTGTTGGTTTGGGGGTACGTAGGTATATATAGGAGGAAGAAGTACATCGGTGGAGCAACGTGGGCCCCACGAGGGTGGAGGGCGGGCCCGGGGGGTAGGCGCGCCCCCTGCCTCGTGCTCTCCTGGTTGATTTCTTGACGTAGACTCCAAGTCCTCTGGACCACGTTTGTTTCGAAAATCACGTTCCCGAAGGTTTCATTCCGTTTGGACTCTGTTCGGTATTCTTTTTCTGCGAAACTCTGAAATAGGCAAAAAAACAGCAATTTGGGCTGGGCCTCCGGTTAATAGGTTAGTCCCAAAAATAATATAAAAGTGTATAACAAAGCCCATTAATCATCCAAAACAGAATATAATATAGCATGAAGAATCAAAAATTATAGATACGTTGGAGACGTATCAAGCATCCCCAAGCTTAATTCCTGCTCGTCCTCGAGTAGGTAAATGATAAAAACAGAATTTTTTATGCGAAATGCTACTTGGCATAATTTTTTAATGTAACCCTCTTAATTGTGGTATGAATATTCAGATCCGAAAGATTCAAGATAAAAGTCTAATATTGACATAAAAGTAATAATACTTCAAGCATACTAACTAAGCAATTATGTCTTCTCAAAATAACATGGCCAAAGGAAGTTCATCCCTACAAAATCATATAGTTGAGTCATGCTCCATTTTCGTCACACAAGAATGCTCTCATCATGCACAACCCCGATGACAAGCCAAGCAATTGTTTCATACTTTAGTAATCTCAAACTTTTTCAACCTTCACGCAATACATGAGCGTGAGCCATGGATATAGCACTATGGGTGGAATAGAATATAATGATGGGGGTCATGTGGAGAAGACAAAAAGGGAGAAAGTCTCATATCAACGCGGCTAATCAATGGGCTATGGAGATGCCCATCGATTGATGTTAATGCAAGGAGTAGGGATTGCCATGCAACGGATGCACTAGAGCTATAAATGCATGAAAGCTCAACAAAGGAAACTAAGTGGGTGTCCCTCCAACTTGCTTGCTCACGAAGACCTAGGGCATTTGAGGAAGCCCATTGTTGGAATATACAAGCCAAGTTCTATAATGAAAAATTCCCACTAGTATATGAAAGTGACAAAACAAGAGACTCTCTATCATGAAGATCATGGTGCTACTTTGAAGAACAAGTGTGGAAAAAAGGATAGTAGCATTGTCCCTTTTTATTTTCTCTTTTTTTGGGCCTTCCTTTTTTTATTTGGCCTTTCTCTTTTTTTTGATTGGGACAATGCTCTATGAATGATGATCATCACACTTCTATTTATTTACAACTCAATGATTACAACTCGATACTAGAACAAAGTATGACTCTATATGAATGCCTCCGGCGGTATACCGGGATAGGCAATGAATCAAGAGTGACATGTATGAAAAATTATGAACGGTGGCTTTGCCACAAATAAGATGTCAACTACATGATCATGCAAAGCAATATGACAATGATGAACGTGTCATGATAAACGGAACAGTGGAAAGTTGCATGGCAATATATCTCAGAATGGCTATGGAAATGCCATAATAGGTAGGTATGGTGGCTGTTTTGAGGAAGATAGAAGGAGGTTTATGTGTGACAGAGCGTATCATATCACGGGGTTTGGATGCACCGGCGAAGTTTGCACCAACTCTCAATGTGAGAAAGGGCAATGCACGGTACCGAAGAGGCTAGCAATGATGGAAGGGTAAGAGTGCGTATAGTCCATGGACTCAACATTAGTCATAAAGAACACACATACTTATTGCAAAAATCTACAAGTCATCCAAAACCAAGCACTATGCGCATGCTCCTAGGGGGATAGATTGGTAGGAAAAGACCATCGCTCGTCCCCGACCGCCACTCATAAGGAAGACAATCAAAGAACACCTCATGTTTCAAATTTGTTACATAACGTTTACCATACGTGCATGCTACGGGACTTGCAAACTTCAACACAAGTATTTCTCAATTTCACAACTACTCAACTAGCACAACTTTAATATCACCACCTCCATATCTCAAAACAATCATCAAGCATCAAACTTCTCTTAGTATTCAACACACTCATAAGATTTTTTTTTACTAGTCTTGAATACCTAACATATTAGGATTAATTTTCCAATTTAAGCAAATTACCATGCTGTTTATGACTCTCAAAATAATATAAGTGAAGCATGAGAGAATAATAGTTTCTATAAAACAAAACCACCGCTGTGCTCTAAAAGATATAAGTGAAGCACTAGAGCAAAAACTATATAGCTCAAAAGGTATAAGCGAAGCGCATAGAGTAGTCTAATAAATTCCGAATCATGTGTGTCTCTCTCAAAAGGTGTGTACAGCAAAGATGATTGTGGTAAACTAAAAATCAAAGACACAAATTATACAAGACGCTCCAAGCAAAACATATAACATGTGGTGAATAAAAATATAGCTCCAAGTAAAGTTACCGATGGAAGTAGACGAAAGAGGGGATGCCTTCCGGGGCATCCCCAAGCTTTGGCTTTTTGGTGTCCTTATATTATCTTGGGGTGCCATGGGAATCCCCAAGATTAGGCTCTTGCCACTCCTTGTTCCATAATCCATCAAATCTTTTACCCAAAAACTTGAAAACTTCACAACACAAAACTTAACAGAAAATCTCGTGAGCTCCGTTAGCAAAAGAAAACAAAATACCACTTCAAGGTACTGTAATGAACTCATTATTTATTTATATTGGTGTTAAACCTACTGTATTCAAACTTCTCTATGGTTTATAAACTATTTTACTAGCCCTAGATTCATCAAAATAAGCAAACAACACACGAAAAACAGAATCTGTCAAAAACAGAACAGTCTGTAGTAATCTGTAACTAACGCAAACTTCTGGAACTCTAAAAATTCAGCCAAAATAGGACGACCTAAATAATTTGTTTATTGATTTTCTGGAATTGGAATTAATATTATATCACGTTCTGGTAAATTTTAACAATTGTTTACGTGAACAGAAAGTTTCTGGAATTTTCAGCAAGATCAAATAACTATCATCCAAGAAGATCCTATAGGTTTAACTTGGCACAAACACTAAACATAAAAACTAATCTAACCAGAGGCTAGATCAAAGATTTATTCCTAAACAGAAGCAAAAAGCAAAAAACTAAAAATAAAATTGGGTTGCCTCCCAACAAGCGCTATCGTTTAACGCCCCTAGCTAGGCATAAAAGCAAGGATAGATCTAGGTATTGCCATCTTTGGTAGGCAATCCATAGGCGGCTCTCATAATAGATTCATAAGGTAATTTTATTTTATTTCTAGGGAAGTGTTCCATGCCTTTCCTTAATGGAAATTGGAATCTAATATTCCCTTTCTTCATATCAATAATTGCACCAATCGTTCTAAGGAAAGGTCTACCAAGAATAATAGGACATGAAGGATTGCAATCTATATCAAGAACAATAAAATATACGGCCACATAGTTACTATTTGCAACAATAAGAACTTCTTCCCATAGGTTTCTTAACAGTGGAATCCGCAAGGTGCAAGTTTAAAGAGCAATCATCAAATTCACGGAATCCTAGCAAATCACACAAAGTTTTTGGAATCGTGGAAACACTAGCACCCAAATCACACAAAGCATAGCATTCATGATCTTTAATTTTAATTTTAATAGTAGGTTCCCACTCATCATAAAGTTTTCTAGGGATAGAAACTTCCAACTTAAGTTTTTCTTCATAAGATTGCATCAAAGCATCAACGATATGTTTAGCAAAAGCTTTATGTTGACTATTTCTAAATTCATATTGGTGTAATATCTACTGTATTACAACTTATCAATGGTTCATACCCTCCAATACTACTCATAGATTCATCAAAATAAGCAAACAACACATAGAAAACAGAATCTGTCAAAAACAGAACAGTTTGTAGTAATCTGTAACTCCCGAATACTTCTGTAACTCCAAAAATTATGAAATAAATTGGTGGACATGATTAATTTGTCTATTAATCTTCTGCAAAAAGATTCAACTTAAAAGCACTCTTCTGTAAGAAATGACAGCTAATCTCGTGAGCGCAAAGTTTCTGTTTTTTTACAGCAAGATCGCATTAACTTTCACCCAAGTCTTCCCAAAGGTTCTACTTGGCACAAACACTAATTAAAATATAAAAACACATCTAACCAGAGGCTAGATAGATTATTTATTACTAAACAGGAGCAAAAGACGAAGAACAAAAATAAAATTGGGTTGCCTCCCAACAAGCGCTAACGTTTAACGCCCCTAGCTAGGCATGATGATTTCAATGATGCTCACATAAAAGATAAGAATTGAAACATAAAGAGAGCATCATGAAGAATATGACTAGCACATTTAAGTCTAACCCACTTCCTATGCATAGGGATTTTGTGAGCAAACAATTTATGGGAACAAGAATCAACTAGCATAGGAAAGCAAAACAAGCATAACTTCAAGATTTTAAGCACATAGAGAGGAAACTTGATATTATTGCAATTCCTACAAGCATATATTTCTCCCTCATAATAATTCTCAGTAGCATCATGAATGAATTCAACAATATAACCATCACATAAAGCATTATTCTCATGATTCACAAGCATAGAAATTTTATTACTCTCCACATAAGCAAATTTATTCTCATGAATAGTGGTGGGAGCAAACTCAACAAAATAACTATCATGTGATTGAAAATTAAAATCAAGATGACAAGTTTCATGGTTATCATTATTCTTTATAGCATACATGTCATCACAATAATCATCATAGATGGGAGGCATGCTTTCATCATAGTAAATTTGCTCATCAAAACTTGGGGGACAAAAAATATCATGTTCATCAAACATAGCATCCCCAACACTACAAAAAAAAGACACACCCGTGACATTTTGGGCCGAACGAATTTTTTTCTGTCATACTTAAGACACTTCTATGACGATAATTGTGACAAAACCTGGTATTGTCATAGATGTGGTGGGCTCCTACTTCTATGACAAAAAATCATGACAGAAAATGGGCTCTTCGTCCTGGGCGGGCCGAAGACGCAGCTGCATGACATTCTTTGGGCCGTCCATGACGGAAAAACCCGTGGTAGAAGCGAGGGCGAGGAAAATTTCGGGGAGTTCCCGGTTACGGTGGGTGGTCGGGGGCCGAGCGATGCACGTTTCTCTCTTACACGTACGCGCGTGTGTGCGAGGTGTTGGGCTCTAACTGAACCCGAGCGAGGCGTTGGGCTCTAACTGAACCCGAGCGATTGCACTGCAGGCTACGCGTTACTGAATCCGAGCGATCGATCAATGGCTGCTAACTGAACCCGATCGAGCGATTCCTTCGCTGCTGCTGCTAACTGAAGCCGATCGATGCTGCCTCTGGATGAACAGTGAGCGTTGCTGGGGGGGGGGGTTGGATGAACAGTTCCCGGTGGGGGTGGATGAACAGGACCCCGTGGTGTTGCCTCTGGATGAACAGGACCCCGATCGATCGAGCCGGTTGGGGCTGGATGAACAGGACCCCGTGGAGGGCTGGATGAACAGGACCACCCCGTGGAGGGCTGGATGAACAGTAGACGGTGGAGGGCTGGATGAACAGTAGCCCGTGGAGGGGTGGTTGAATAGGAGCCCGTGGAGAGGGCTGGTTGAACAGTAGCCGGTGAAGTAGCACGCGGTGGAGGCTGGATGAACAGGAACCCGTGGATGAACAGTCGCAGGTGGAGGCTGGAGGAGGTCGACGATGGATGAACAGTAGCCCGTGGAGGCTCGAGGGGGTCGACGGTGGAGATGAACAGTATCCCGTGGAGTCCCGTTTTGCAGTACGCCACACCCCTCCCGATGAACAGGACCCCCGTTTCGACCGTAGCACTCCAACACAAGTCCGTTTCCTCCGTTTTGCGGTACGCCACACCCCTCCCGATGAACAGGACCCCCGTTTCGTCCGTAGGAGGTCTATTTCCTCCGTTTTGCGGTACGTCAGACCCCTCCCGATGAACAGGATCCCAATTCGACCGTGGCCGGTCGAACACAAGGCCGTTTCCTCCGTTCTGCGGTACACCATGCCTCATTTCCATTGGCTGTTCCGTCCAAGCCCTCCCGATGAACATGACGACGCATTTTGTTCTGACCCAGCCGGTTGGCTCCCCATGAACACGACGACGACGCAGTTTCTCCGTTCTGACCCAGCCATGTACACGAGCCCTGGCCGTACATACGCGCGAGTAGGCATTCGAGACCCTGCCCGTATGTACGTACGTGGCCGTATTTACTTTCTTGCACCCTAGCCGCTGTACATACGTGTACATGCTACGTGCGCGCCTCTACATCGACCAGTATGTACGTACACGTTCGCGACAAGAATGAGAACGCTACGTACGCTTCGACCAGGTGGGTCCCGACTGTCACGCACTTCCTTGCGTGCGAAGATGTAGCTGGTGGGTCCCAGTAGTCAGGGGGCGAATCTTTTTTTTGCCCAGACGCACTTCCTTGCATGCGAAGATGTCGCTGGTAGGTCCCGACAGTCAGGGGGGAAACGTTTTTTTTCACGAAATACGGTTGCACGTCCGGTGGGTCCCTGCTGTCAGGTGGAGGAATTATTATTTTCCGCGTAATAAGGAGGCACTTCCTTGCTGCGGCCGCGGACCCAGCTGTCAGCCTCTACACGTACAGTCCACGTCCGATGGAAGCCGTTCCTTGACCACGTTGACCACGCCGCACCGAGAGGCACCAGGGAGGTGGACGACGGCGAGGCCTAGGAAGGGGACGACGCGGAGCCGGGGAAGACGCGGCAGTGGATGCCCACGCGTAGAGGAGTATGAGGGTTCACTGGTTCGCTGCGGTGTGAGGCTGCCATCGCCGCAGAATAACAGGGGGTGTGGGTGAGTAGAGGGATGGCCTAGCCAGCGGTGGGAGTAGTAGGGGGCGGTGAGGCCTCCGCGGCATCGCAGCCGGCCACGGGAGGCAGGAGCACGAGGCACGACCGGCGCTGGTTTGGGCGGCTGGAGCAAGAAGACCAGAGGTTGAAGAAGCACTACGGCCATTGGATGGACATCGTACGGTCACTGGAGCTAGAATCATTCATATTGACTAAGTTGTCAAAGCCCTCCGTCCCCATCAACTTAGTTGGCCCACAAGTCAGCCTCCCACTATTGTGGGTCCAGCTAGCAGGGGGTATTCTTTTTTTGTGCGTAATAAGGAGGCACTTCCATGCGTGCGAAGATATAGCTGGTGGGTCCGACCTATCAGCGGTGGGAACATTTTTTCGCGAAATACAGAGGCCCTTCCGGTGGGTCCCAGCTGTCAGGTGGAGGAATTATTATTTTGCGCATAATAAGGAGGCATTTCCTTGCGTGCGGCCGTGGACCCAGCTGTTAGCCTCTCCACGCACAGTCTATTCCGATGGTGTCGTTCGTTGACCACGTTGACCACTCCGCGCCGAGCGCATCCAAGGTGGTGGACAACGGCGAGGCCCTGGACAGCAACGAGCCAGAGATGGGAAGACACGGGAGTAGAGTCGCAGACGGAGAGGTGTACGAGGGTTAACTGGTTCTGGTGCGGTGTGGTTCGGCAGTCGGTGGAGAAGAACAGGAGGTGTGGAGGGGTGGAGGGATGGCCTGGCCAACGGTGGAGAAGCGCTTCATAGCGAAGCGTGCTAAGCAGAGCTGCTAGCAGCAGGAGGCGGGAGCAGGTGGTCCCGGCGGCGCTGGAGGAAGAAGACGAGAGATTGAAGATGGATGCCGGTCGTTGGATGTAAATCCAACGGCTAACGATGTCAGAATCATTTGTTGACTAAGTTGACAAAGACTTGCATTGGCTTCGACCTAATTGCCCACATTCCAGCCTCCAAAAATGTGGCACGTATTCAACCCATTTTTTCAGAATTTACAGTCTTTTTTTTGCGGGGGAGAATTTACACTCAATTTGATCTCTTTTTTTGAATTACAGTCCATTAGCTGGGCTGAGTGAATAAATAATGTAGCGTCCATGCGGCCTATTTATGTTTTTCCTAAAAAATTACAGGCCATTTGCACTTTCTCGAAATACACGATTTTGCTGGGTTGATTCTAATTATAATGTTGGGGTGGGCGCAACAATGTTATCAAAAAATAAACAGGGGTTGAGCATTTTGTTTTATATATATATTTAAATAATAAGTGATTTATTATTACATTGGTCCTTAAACCTTACCAAGCTTTTGTACACAATCACCAAGATTTTCGTTGCCAAAAAAGTCCAGGATTTTATTGTTAAGAAATTATTTTTATAAGTTAATAAGATGTGGGATATTGTTTTCTTACATATGTAAGTATCTATTAAATATATGATGACAATAACAATAATATATAATAACATATAAAATAATTTAAATATATATAATATAGTTAGAAGGGAAACAAAAGTTGGACCAGGCGTTCCTATTCTTATATAGAAAAATAGAACAGACCTTTGCGTTTTCTTCAAAAAAAAAAACATAAATTGGGCTGCCGATGTTTCAGGAAAAATAAAACCTCGGATGGGAGGTCTATAGGCCGGTCGATACATGACGAACCTCAAGAAAATACAAACAGGCCTATGGACCTCCCATCCGAGGTCGTGGGCTGCGCATGTTAAAAAAGAAAGCCTAGACGGGGCAGCCCAAAACCCAGCTGATACTTGCTGCCCTAGTGATAATAAATGATACCTGCCAGCTCCCCAGCTTCGTTGTGAATTTATCTCCTATAGTAACTACGTTGAAGCACCTAAAATATGTAACTATGTTGAGAAGCCCGTGGGCCCCAACGTCAGTATAGCATTAGGAGGAAGTATTTTTTCGATGAGGCACTTGCTTGCGTACGGCCATAGACCTGGTGGGTCCCGACTGTCCGCCTCTCCACGTATAGTCCTCTCCAGATTCCTCTCGTTTGTTCAGCATGTTCACAACGGCAGACAGCGGCGTCGCGGCGAGCTCACAAAGGCACAGGAGGAGATCCGACCACCTGAGGAAGTGCCTTATTAGTAACGAAACAACTGAACTAGCCTAGTGGCCGAGTGACACTACCCGACAGTTGTTCCGCCCGGGTTCGATTCCACCTGTGTAGAGAAAATATCTCCAAATTTTTTGCCTCTGCCTTTATTGACATGTGGGACCCAATTGTCATCTACGCACACCACGTCCAACACTTGCCAAAACTTCGTCCCTCGTTTTCTCTGTTTTTCGCACACTCGACATTGTGTGGGCATTTTGAAAATAGCATATCTTTTTGACTGTGCATCATATGAAGATGTGCTATGCATTAATGTTGATCAGCATGATGTTAACTGGCTGGTAGTTCCAGTTTCAACCATGAATAAAACTTCCAACATGATGTTAACACTGTTTGAAAAGGCCGTGTTAATATAAATGCTCTACCTCTAAAAGTTGCAGTTTCTTATCTAAAACTGAACTTGGAGTTTCTTATCTGAAACTGAAACTTGCAGTTTCTTCTCTGAGAATCACATTGTCTGCACTTTTATACTCCTATGAAACTACATTTTTTTAAGTGCTAAAAATAGATCTCTAGAATTCATAAAATACTTCATAAGCTCAATACTACAAATCTGAAATTCAAAAGACATTCATATCTGAAATACTCTCAAAATACACAACACAAAACACAATTCACAACCTGCAAATACTAACAACCCTAAGCTCCTCCTGACAATTCACAACCTGCCCGACTATTGGGCTGGGGGGGGGGCAGTCCCTCCTATTCCTCGGCGGCAGACAGCCGCCCCGTGAGACGATGTGAACGGCGAGGGAGAGGATGGCGGGGAAGCGTCGTCGGGCCAACTGTTTTTCTCCTCTTGCAGTTGGGTTCGGTCGATGAAGACTCCACCGGCTCGCTCTGGCACGACACCCTCACAAACGGCACCCTGTAGATGCTCGATCCTTCAATCTCTGGTGGATGCTCCATCTGGGATCGATACTCCCACCACCGCTCCCTCATGATTGGATTTGGTGAATCTGTTTGCTCCATGGCCCAGAGGAGCAACTCTATGTACTCCGGCGCGACTCCCTCTGGGAGTATCGCCGCCTTTTCACTCTGTTGCAGATATTTGGCCATGGATGTCACCGTCGCCGCTAGTTGGTCCTTGTTGTCAAACCAAGACTGTATCTCCAACATCCTAGCTAGCTTCACAGGGTCGCCGTCTGCGATCCTCACGTATCGGTTGTACTCCTCCATCGATCTACTTCTCCACAACACCTTCACACGCCGGCGGTGGTTTTTGAATGGAAGAGGAGAGGAGCAGCGCTGGTTTTGGATTAGAACGGGAGAGGAGCGACGCTGGTTTTGGATTGGAACAGGAGAGGAGGGGCGGTGATTTTGAAATGGAAGAGGAGAGGAGCAGCGCTGGATTTAGATTGGAACAGGAGAGGAGCGGCGGTGGTTTAAGAGGAGAAGAGCGGAAGAGCGGCGCTGGTCTTGGAAGTATTTTTTTTGTTTTGCGTTGGGTCAAAGTTTGACCATGTACTGTATTTGACAAGCAAAATGTGAATGCATGTCACCAAAAATTGTATCGCTTGGTTCGTATCTGAATGTACTTTCAAATTATATTATTTTTTGCAATGTATAACATATATTTTATTTGCGAAAATCATGGTCAATTATGACCCAGAATAAAAGGGAGACTAGTTAATGTGGGGTCGCTTTCTTAACTGAAGGGTAAATTGATTTTGATTTTGATCCAGTCACAGCGCGCCGGCCCTCTCGTCCAATCCTAAATCGCTGCCGCACGCTCCTCTCCCTCTTCTCCATTGCAAAACCACCTCCTCTCCTCTCCATCATATCCATTCAAAAACCACCGTCTCGCCTCTCCCTCTTCTCCATTGCAAAACCACCTCCTCTCCTCACCATCATCTCCATTCCAAAACCACCGTCTCGCCTCTCCCTCTTCTCCATTGCAAAACCACCTCCTCTCCTCTCCATTTCCATTCCAAAACCACCTTCTCGCCTCTCCCTCTTCTATATTGCAAGACCACCGTCTCTCCTCCCATCTTCCAAAGCTAGCACCGGACCACTCAGAAGGACATTTATGGAGAGGATGCAGCAGCGAATCAGGCAGATCGCCGGCGGCGACCAGGCAAAGTTAGCCAGGTTGAAGGAGATCCTTACTTGGTTTGACAATGAGTGGGAGATTTCGAGGACGGTGAGGGCCATGTGGCAATGTATGCGAAAGAGCGAGACGGCGGCGATGAGGGCGGCGATGTACATGTACTCCTCGGCGGCAGTCACGCCGCAGTCCTTCGAGTTCATCGAGTATCTCCTCTGGGCGATGGAGCAGACAGATTCGCCCGAGGCAAAAGTCAGGAGGATGTAGTGGGCGTACAGGTCGAAGGTCGAGCACCCAGAGGATAACGAATCGATCGAGTATGGTGTGCCGTTTGTGAGGGTGCAGAGCCAGCCGGAGCCACAGGAGTATTCGTTCTCCCACCGCAAGAGGAGGCCGGATGGCGCGACGTCGCTTCCCCGCCATTCTCACGGTTCCCTCGACGCTCGCCTCATTTCAACGGCGGCGGTAGGGTTTAAGGCAAGCTTCGCACTAACCTAATCTTCCACCTGCTCATGCTTACAATCAGTGTGACAGCTAATGAAAATCATGCTTACAATCAGTCTCCGAGTACTACGCCAATCACCCTTAAATAGCTCTGGACCTTTGGGTCAAAGTTGTGACACTGTGTACAAATAAAGAAAAATAGATTGGTGCTTCTTTCAGAAAAGAGTACTCCCTAGAAAACTGCCAATATAAGCTACTAGTATTTGGTTAGAGGATTTGCTGCCGAGAAAGATCCGTCCACAGAGAGCGCCACACATCCCACTGGTGGTGGTGGATGCCAATGCGTGCATGGAGCATGGTTGGTGTCGGTAATTTTTACTTGGCACACCTCGCACTCTGCATATATGTCGGTTCCATCCATACATTTGTGCAGTTCCACCAAAATGCAGCTGAATAGCCCTGTTTGCACAGATAATGAAAAAAGCGTGACGACATTATAGTGGCACTAGTTGATGAAACACGCAAAATAAATAGATCAAAATATTGTGATAGTATCATAGTATGCCATGCTGCGAGGGCGAGATGGGCCCTGCGACGCCTCATACGGTATGCCACGCCTCATACTGGAAATTGTCCCAAGTCTCCCCGATACACCTTCTGCCAGTGATGAACATCAGTGTATAGCAGTAGTACAAGGAGGGGGCTTGAGACATTCAAATCTCTATTTTTGTGCAGATCAACTAAAATTAAACACCCTAGTTTGCAGAAACGCTTAAACATTAACAATGGGACTAGTTGATGAAACATACATTAACAAAGAGAAGCACTTTCTTTATCTACATTGGAAATGAAATGATAGAGAGGACACTCGCTCTATTTTAACTGTATTATTACTTCATTTTATCAGTGACACTAGGGTCGAGCAGGTGGCAAACGAGGTGTACCGTGCGTCGCAAGGATGAAGGCCGGGGGTGCTTAGACTGGGATGCTGAAGCTGGCTCTTTCAGTCCCTATCTTCCCCCTGATGTTTCTGTGGTAGCATTTGGGTTGTAATCCAAACTTGGTCAAGCTAGTGCTGCATCCCCCTACCTGCCTAGCTTATGTGGCGAACTTGTCTCCTGCTAGTACTTAGTCCGTTCTAGTAGTAGTTGCATAACTGCCCATTTACACTGAGATGTTGTCGGATAAGGGTTCTCTATGGTTGGATTTCTTTAATGAAATCGGAGGGAACCCCCACTTTCGATATATAAAGAAAAACAGTGGCACTAGCGGTGCCAAAACATTGCCTCAAATTAATAGTGCCACTAGATTAAGGTGAAAAATAATAACATTACTGCTTTATCATGGCAGTGCCAAAATAGTAGCACAAGAGCAGGATCAACATGCAGGATCTTTGGCAAACGGTCAGACCAAAAAGGAACATACCTCGTGATGGGAACCATATCTGCAGTCAACGCCATCGTAGAAGGGATGAAACCAGTCACCAACATGGATGATTCAATTCATGGGACCTTTTGGTGCAGTTCACCTAAAATGAAGCAATGTCCCATGAGCTAGCAGCTTCTTCTTCTTCTTTTAAGAAAAGGGCTCCAGCCCCGGTTCCATTTCCATCAGAAAACGAAACCCACAGAGCTTCTTCTTCATTAGTTGCAATAAAATTGAGCAACATCAAGGTTGGTCGTGAAGCTCCTGGAATGTTCAACTATAATTTTGATATCATTTGTGCAGTTCAACTAAGATCAAGCGTGAAATGTATATCTCTGTTTGCACAAAAAAGGAGGAAAGGAGGGTGACTAACAAGTGATGAAACATGCATCAAATGAAAAAAGCATGTTCCTTATCTGAATGGCAATCGTACAAGGACAGTAGAAATTTCTAGCAGCATTGCTAGATATTAGTGTGGGCATTAGGATTAACTATGACAACCGTTAAATACGACATTACTTTAATGGTGTCATTGCTTCATTTTACCAGCAACATTACATTAACAACTGATACAGAGTCGGTATTTGGGCACGGGAGAGTAGGCGGACCAGGACAGTTGCATCTCTAACGAAAAGAAGCAACTTATCTTAATGGGAAATTTAGCAGGACATGAAAAAAAGTGCCATTAATTCATATTACTGGAGGCATTACATTGAAAACAACATTGGTTTAACGTGTCCTTACTTTTAACAGTGCGACTGCTACATTTTACCAGTGGCATTACATAAGAGCGGCTCGGGGCAACAAAGATCAGAAGAGGATATCTGGGTTGGTCCCATTTTTGATCGGTATATAGCCACCTTATACTGTGTGAGGCTAGCAAATCTAGTGCTGGACTTACTCTGTTGACATGTCCCCCAGTCCCCACTTTCTTTCCTTTTTCAACCAATAGATCGGGTTTATATTGAGTTTGTACTACGTTCCCTTTATTTCCCTATTAGACCTAGAGACCAGTTGGATAGCCAGTCTCTGCTACTTTTCGCCCCCATTATTTCCTCTTTCGACCAAGTCCTAGATTCAGGTAACAAATCTTCCCCCACCCCCACCCCCTTTCTTCCTTGTTTGAACCAAGTACTACTAGATTTGAGTGCATGAACTAGTTTTACCTCTTAAAAGTAAAAAATTATGTGGTTTTCGAACAGCCGACCGATCCTATCTACGAGGGGGCCTGAGAAATAGTAAAAGATACAAATGCAGCGACGTCAGGAGCTCGGGAAGTAGAGGAAGGCCGATTTCGAAGGAAGTTATACCTGAGGGTCACCGGGATGTCGCTAGGTGGGCGGCGGGAGGCCGGATCTGCCCACACTACGACAGCGAGGAAGAAGTGGTGGGAGGCCCTCCCTCGCCAGCGATGCTTGGGAGAGAACGACAAGGCACGCTGATCGGGACACACCGGCAGTGGGTAAGAGCCATCGCTGAGGACGACCGCGTGAATGTTGCACCTTCTCACCTTCCCCGGCGGAGAGGATCCGGCTGGATCTGTGACCAGCGGTGAGTAGAGAGAGAGAGTGTGGCCACCGCTGTCGTGTTTAGATCTGGAGAGGACGAGACAGTGTGAAGAGAGCAACACTAGCAAGCAAGCGCGGAGGCTCCTGCCTACATAGTGGAGTACTAGTTTTCTTTTGTCTACCGGCCAGAGTCGGCTTGACCTCGGCAATGACTGTCGAGAAGTCTTCATGCACGTGCCCCAGAGGCGCAGTTGTCGTCATTTTGATTTGAAGCACCGGATTATAACATATAACATGAAAAAATGCCACATGACAAGAAATCATAACCTCACTACCCAAAGGAGACAAGATGAATCCCGACGGACAAACTAGACGAGGATCAAAGCTCAAATTAAATATAAACTCGTAGAAAAGGGGTCCGTCGATAGATGTCCTAATTAACATAGCCGGCTTGACCTAGATGGCAGCTGAGTAGTCTTCGTGCATGTGCCCCCAATGACTAGCCCAACTCAGTTGTCGCCGTTTAACCATCGCAGTGATCTGAAGCACATGACACCTAATTTTGCGAGATGACAAGAAACCTTTTTTTGGATTTCTCACCAGAACTACAGCCCTGTACAACACAGCCTGCACGATATGTAGACGATAGCCAATCCAGGAATGTGTGCTGGAGTCTGGTCACATGCATGGACGAACTGATCTTCCGTGTCTTGCAGGGATCGTCCAGGTGCCAACGTATGTACTCCTACAACACTTCTCTAGTAGTACTATCGCTCGTCTCTCTCTTCTATTAACTCACCCGACTTGCGGGGCCGGGGAGTGTGCCTATGGTCTTTTCTCAATTGCAGTCCCACATGTGTGTGCAAACGCAATATGATGCGTGTTCCATTCGGAGAGCGGGGTGCCAGACAGACCGACCGTCTGGGGTGCGACGCGAACGCGACGGGCGTGCTGTATACTCCGTACATGTGTACCGCCGTTTTCTTGAGGCTTTGCTCCATGGCGCAATCCATGGATACAAAATTAGTATACTGTACTATTTAAAAGTCGAGGGCGGGGCTTTTCCCGCGCGGTAGGCGGGGCAGTTCCGCCTAGTCGGTTCGACAGAGACGCGAGAAGATGAGGGAGTAGGCTGCTGCAAACGTAGGGTTGTGTGATTTGACAGTGAGTTACTGCTGGACAGGTGGGTCCCGGTGATTTGACTTGCCATTATCATTTTAACTGCGGCGCTACGACCGGCGTGAGTCTCCCGATTCCTGACCACCTTCATACAGGTGCCTCTCCCGATGCTCCACCATGTAGAGGCTGGCTCTTGCTTGAGAGCCCACTCCTCCACTTTTTCCTTGCCTCTTTCCCCCACATATGCAAAAATGCCATGTAAAGCGGGCTTATAGCCCACTATTGTACTTGATCCTACAGGTGCTAAGCCTGCCACATAGGCATAAAGTCTGATGTGGCAAGTTAATTAAGAAGAGAGAGACTAGTTTGGTGACCCCAGGAAGAAATGGTGATAAGGCGTGTACCTAGATGAAGCAAACTTAGCAAAAAAACTAAGCACCGATGCATTGGGGACTTGAGTTGCTAAGCCATTTAATGCCCATAGCACCTCATCTAAGCACCATTTCATTGGAAGAGGTCACTCCTTGGCAAATGCAATAAATACTACGAAGAAAGAGATATAGAGAAGTAAACAAAAATACTCTTATAGCCAACCTTATAGCTAACCTTGTTGTATGAGTGACTAAGTGATGACTATGTATGACATGCCAACATCAGATAGCCTAACGCACCGTGTTAAATCTCCAAGGGTGCGACCGCGCGAGCGAGGCGACGGTCGTGGTAGGCGCGACCATGATACGGGCTGCTGGCAGCCGTTGGATCTGAGATCGAACGGTCGCATGCTAAGTTGCTGAAAATTTGCAGAATAACCCTCCAGGATAGGATATTCACCCATAGGTCTAGAATCACGCCATGCAACCGTTCGATCTCATATCCAAGGGCTCTCGGAAGCCCGTATCATGGGAGAATGGAAAGCTTCGTATAACCTGTAATTTTCCCGATGCTTGACATGACATCGAAAGCCATTTAATTGGGCGTCGAGTAGACATGACATCTAATTGGGCCCCCATAGTACTGTGCATGAATCCATTTATCCACCAGGGAAGCCACTACCCTGCCATTCGCACGCGCCCCCCCACTCGACATTTTTACAATCGATAAACCGCTCCTAGTCGTCCCCTCCTTTCACATTACGGCAGTTCCACTAATCCTAACCCTCCTCCCAAATCCATGGCATCCCAAATCTCCATGATCGGCGGTGAGTACAAGGTTAGAACCATCACCGGCGATGAGTTCGACGTCATCTACACCCGTTCTTCCACAACGGTGAAAGAATGCCTTGCTCGCTTCAAATGCATGTTTGAAAACTCAAATGATGAGTGGGTCGCTGGGCTAGATGTTGAGTACACCACAGTCCTGGGAAGCGAGAAGAATCTAAAGGAGGCAGAGAAGAAGAAGCCCGCCGTGATCCAGGTTTGCTCGCATGACTTATGCTTGGTCTACCACATATGCCATGCCGACGTTGAGTGTGAGGAATTTAAGAAGTTCCTCAAGGGCGGCCGAGTCAAATTCGTTACTGTAGACTTTAGGAACGACAAGGAAATCCTGGGTCGATAGGCCTCGTTGTAGGCGACCCCTTCGACCTCCAGAAGGAAGGGCTGGTGCCCTCCCTTGATCAGCCTTCAATGCTGACCCTGGCAGGAGCCATGGTTCATCCTTCGTACAGTGAACTGAAGAAACCTCCACACACGTTTCATCGTGCATGGCAGTGGACTGTACTAGATATAGACCACATCCACTACGCTGAAATGGATGGCTACCTTTGTTTCAATATCTACAAGGGTTGGATGAAGAGCAAGAGCCAAGTGTGGGGTTCAAGCAAAGAAGTATCGCCCAAGAGGAAGAGGGACAAGGACGAAGTCGAGGACATGGACGAGGACTCCGAGTAAGGTGGCAGTGTCGTTGCTCATGGTGGTTCTAATGCAGTGTCTATCGGATTAGTTGCTTAGTTTAATTTCTGGTGTGCTTAGTTTTATTTGAGGGGTGTGTTGTGCTGAGCCCCCAGCAGAACTATGTTATGTTTCTTCTCGTTATATTTCGTACATTTCATCTTTTAGTTGGTATAGTACTACCACTCGTTTCTTCACATTATATACGTACAATATATATGGCCAACATCATATAGCCAACAGCTTAGTTGTCAAAGAATTCCAGGGTGCTTAGTTTTGTCAAAGAATTCCAGGGTGCTTAGTTTTATTTAAGGGGTGTGTTGTGCTGGACACCATTAACTTATCATTGTGAGAATTGGCTTATTTTTGTCATGTAACATGGTCAACGGGTTTGACGTGAAAATAACAATGTCTAATGGCATTTCTGAGCAAACATCTAACTTAACGATGTCATTTTTTAGATATCTAATTGCATTTTTGAGCAGGCATCTCACGGATCGATGGCATTTTTTGAGTAGTTGTAACTTCTAATGGCAAAACTAAGTAGTGATACACAACTAGTGGCATAAATAATAAGAACCCAAGAATTAAATAGGTATGCTAATTTCTTTATTTCTTTATACCTTTGTGTGCGAAACAATATACGCTGCCTCCCCCCAGATTTTCTTTACAGAGGCAACATAGAACTATATGAGTGCCCTGTTAAATGTTGGAATTATTCCAGGTTCGTTTGGCCTTTTTTATACATTAATTGAGTTTCTGGTCATTTAATATGCATAATTCAAATTTGAACTACAAGCACATGCTCCCGTGTACCAAAGTTGATTGAAAAATCACATGTGTGTCCTGGGGTGAATTTCTAGGTCCCATGCAAGAAATGGGAATGAAATTCAAACATCTGGCATCGTGGTTCGGCCGAGAACATTGAGAAGCTTGGTTTTAAAATTCTTGTAAATCCAAAACACGCCTGAAAATCATGAAACTTGGCATGGTGTCATGTCATGGTACTACCATGCTGTGGTAAAAAAATTTGCAGAATAGGAACAAGTTTTGGTGTAAGTTTCTTGCAAACCGGAGCTTCTCTCAAGAAGGCTCGTGGTTCTGAGAGGGAACGTGTCACCTTTGTGTGCATAATTCAAATTTTAAGTACAAGCACATGCTCCAGTGCATCAGAGCTGGTTGAAAAATCACATGTGTGTCCTCGGGTAAATTTCTAGGTCCCATGCCAGAAATGGGAATGAAATTCAAACATATGGGCGTCATGGCTCGGCTGGAAACATTGGGAAACTTGGTTTTTTAGTTCCTGTAAACCCAAACACGCATGAAAATCATGAAACTTGGCTTGGTGTCATGACATGGCACCAACATGTTGTGGTAATTTTGCTGTCCGATTTGCGAAGGCGCACACATTAACAATCAACAAAGTCATTTTGGAACAAGTGCTGTCACGTTACAATTGGAAACACAAGTATTATTGAAACCGTGGGCGTTCTATTTATCATTTACGTGCCTCCACGCGTCCCTTTTTTTATTAGCTAGGAGGCGCCATGCAGGGTAGCTATTTGAGTACGGGAGGCGTGCGATCAGACCCCTGCGCGTGCTTATCGAGAGAAGAGCCCTTTGACCTCCATCTGCCGTCCACCTCTCTCCCAAGGTCTCCATTAATGGCGCCTGAGCCTCTGTTTAATGGCGTGGCAATGTCTCACTCGACTGTGATTTAAGAGAAAAAAAAGAAAATCTGAAAAGAAAATTTTGCACGGATCTTGATGTAAGATCCGATGGACCTATATAGCATCTACTGCGACATATAGCAAGACTGATGAATATATATAAGGACGACGAGAGTGGATAATAATTGTCTTACATAATTAGGAAGATAATTAAAAAAGCCACATGCGGCTACGCCCAAAATACACAAGGGCAAAAGAAGAAGGAAGACGCATACAACGATCTGGCTCGCTGATCTCTACTTTCTTTATGCGCTGCAGGTCGCGGAGACTAGTTCTTGCGGCGGGCGATGATCTCTTTCATCAGTTTCATGTCCTTAATACGCTGCTTGGCAGCATCCATGGGTTCCTCCACCAGCCTGTTGTGCTCGATGCGGAGCATGGCATTCTCGTCCATAAGTTTCTTGATGATGACGCCCGTCCTATACAACAAGGTAGCGGTCTCCTCCTCCTGCTTCGCCCTTCCAGCGATCTTTGCCCTCAGCAGGTCGCGCTCGCCCCGGAGCTTCGCATTGCCCTCCCCTAGTTGCCGGATGACGCCGGTAGCCTCGTCCTGCAACCTCGTCCAGCCGTAGATCTGATCCATCTGGCTATGGACCATCACATGCATGCGCCTGTAAGAGTCCTCGCCTGCCCGCGAGAAATTTTCCCAGGCCGCCGCGGCGCGGCGGGACCTCTGTGCTGCTTCGGCGGCACGGCGGGACACCTCTGCTGCTTCCGCGGCATGGCCGGACCAGTCTGCTACATCGACAGCGCGGCAGGACCTCCGTGCTGCTTCGGCGGTGCGGCGGGACCTCTGTGCTGCTACTGCTGCGCGGCTAGACATGTCGGCTGCTTTCGAGGCAAGGCGGGACATCTCTCGTGCTTCCTCTTCCATGCTCACCTCTCCCTGGTGGAAATCTCTCGACCCAGAACTCACGCTGGCTATGGCTTGATTGACTTGATTGTTTTTTGTGGATGAGGAGTTGAGGAGGAATGTGCAGTCATCTTAGCATAGTAGTATTTGTAACCGAGTACTACTAATACGCTCCTATGTGGGAAACCGTTTAGGTTGTGATCGGTGTGAACAGGTTTGCAATTAAATATAGCGTGATAGTAGTAGTAATTTGGAATGTGACGAGACGCGTTCAAAATTTATTGACGGTTCTAGTTTCTAAGTGCGGCACTATTCCCGGATGGCGTAACGTCGGCACGTTTTCTCGGCCGTGGTGTAGCATATGCCATGGTACTAGTTCTTTTTCTACTGCTGTGTACGTGCAAAAACTGGCACCGTCGGATACATATCTTACGCTTGGCGTTCGACAGGAATAGCCTCGTGGCGAGCTATAGACTAGTCTTTTTTTAGACGCATTACACCTATCTCTCGGGACTTCTCGCACGCACCATCACTGCTCCCTAGGTCGATGCCACCCACATACACTTGTACTCTGAGAAGAGGTGCACGCACGCACTCGTCCTCTCTCACACACGCATCTGTAGCTACAAATTGTAGTGTTCTCAACCATCCGATTATCTCTATCATAGGTTTCACGTTGCTCCTTGGCCTTGAGATTGAGAAGTTTAAAACACAGAGGCTAAGATGGAGGCGCGAGGTTTTGGTTAATGTGCGGGCCGCACACGGCACCAACACGGCACGAGCATCGTCTGCCTGGTGTGCATGCAGTCGGGTGAGTTGTCCAAGTATAGACACAACCAGGCCCTCGTTGGTATCCGCGCCTCGACTTTGGCTGGTCATAGTGGAGGGTAACATAGACTAGTTACTAGTCTATGTTACTAGTACCTTCATAGTGGGTAGTGTCATATAATATATGCATAATTTGGCGACGAGCGCTCTCTATATGTACCACCTTTTTTTTCTTTAATTTCATCTTGTTAGTTTTGCTGCATGGCGCAATCCATCGATACTACTACTGTACAAATGTATACATTTTTTAAAAGGCTAGAGGGCGGGGCAGTCTAGCTTGGTCCTTTTCACGAGAGGCGAAGGCCTTTGTGATTTGATGGCTCATTACTGCTCGAAGGCGGGGCCTTGTGATTTGGCTGCTCGTATAAATGTGCCGACGACCTGAGGAGGAGCAAAGAACCGTGCGGTATACTCAAGTTTTCCACTGGAGTAGTACTACGACGGAGGAGCATGAAACACGGCAGCCCAGTGCCATATGGCGATAAAAATGATCTAATTTGCTAGTCATCTCATTGTTAGCATTGTTCTATTCATTCCCTCAAAAAAAAACATTGTTCTATTCATGCCTCGCAGAGAACGTGACACGTGCGGCGAAACACCCGAAGCAAAAGAAGAAACACAGGAGCAAAAGAAGAAGATTATCACCCCAAATGATCTAATTCGCCGCGGAGTCGTAACTGCTTCTTCATCGCCTCCACGACCTCCATCTCCTTGCGCGTCTCCTCCACCATCTTCTTCATTCTGTCCATGACGCGGGATTTCTCGACGCGAGCCTTCATCATCTGTTCCAGGGCCGCATTACGTACCTTGACAGCAGTCGGGTGCTTGATGCGGAGCTCTGCCAACTCCTCCTTCTATTCCATGACGAGGGCCTGCAGCATCTTCATCGAGGAACTACTACTCTCATGCAGCTTCTTCCAGCCGGCGTTCTTCTCCTTCAGCAGATCGAGCTCGTGGCAGAGCTTCGCCTTGTCCTCCTGAAGTTGCAGGATTTCGCCGGTCGCCTTCTTCTCCGAGTCAATGCTCTTCTTCAGCAGCATCACCAAGCCGGCGGTCAACTCCCCCTGCTTATTGAGCTCAGCGGGCATGTCGTCGAGGCTCTCCTTCAGCAGCTCCATCAAGCTGTGGATGAACTCCTTCTGCTTATTGAGGTGCTTATTGAGCTGATCGGGCATGCCGTCGAGGGATAACGACTCCAGCGCTGCCAGCTCGGCATGTTCGCCTCTGCGGCTAGGGCGCTCCTGGGAGCCATCGCCAGCCCATGAGAGATCTTTCGAGGTCTCTGCGTGGCGGCGAGCCCTCTCTTTTTTGCCGCGGCCTTGGTTGCCGCTCCCTTGTTACGAGTAGTTCTCGACCTAGAGCTCTGCGCACCGGACATGGCAAGGACGGACGAAGAAGAAGCACTTATGAGGAGGAAAGGTAGAGTAATTTTCGGTTAGGTAGTTCCCCTTTTTATAACCTAAGTACTAGCACTAGTACTAATACATGCATAGTGGGAACACGTTCAGGTTTGGTACGTACTAGTAGGTGTGAGCAGGCTTGCACTTAATTGTAGCACTAGTACTTTCGAATATGATGGGAACAAGGTAAAGATAAATTGATGGGTTTTGGTTTTTAGGCCCGAAACGGCTCCCAATGAGTTTAGTGGAACACAAATTTCAAGTAGACTACACTGCTCAGATGCGTAAATATTATGTTACTGTCAAAAATTGGCACAAAATACGAAGGAGACCCATGGAAGTACTACTAGCAACCCATGATTTAACTACTCGCATGCGCGTAGTGGAGAAGTAATGTCTTTCTTCCGCCCTCACGTCCACTCAATTTGCATGCGCTGTATTAATTGACCATCAATGAAGTGAAGGACTTTACACGCGTCAAATTATCACATGGGGTGGATCTTGGTACAAAATTGCGTCTGCCGTGTACCCGCGTGTGCGTGCGAGGGAATGAGTGCGTGTGTGGCGTGCGTGCACATCTTCGCTTCGTGCATGTACCGCCAGTGTGGCTCAGGGAGGACGAGTATATTCTTCTGGAACCAGCAGCACATCACTGTGATCAATCCACACAAGGATGTCGCGACAACGCCTCCACATGTGCCACGTGGCTTCATGAACTGTAAGAGAGACACTGTGTAGCGTGCCATTGTGTTTTGCACATACTCGAAGTACTAGTAAGGTACACGTGCATTGCACGCGTCAGATTTTGCAACCAAATTATGAATAAATACCACACTATAGCATGTAAGCTCCGAGTCATATATGCCTGATGTAGACCTTCGTTTAGTTCTTATAGTTCATCTCATTCAAAATCAGTTAGGTTTTATAAAAAACCTAGGGCCTCTTTGATTCGTAGGATTTCCAAAACGCGGGAATAGGAAGAACATGGGATTAGAGTGGAATGTCGTCTTGAATCCTACAGGATTGTACGAGTGTTTGATTGTGCATAGAAAAAACGAAGAATTCTTTCAAAGAGGTTTGAGTGGATGGGATGTTTCCTATGAAATCTAGTGCAAATGAATCATATGGAAAAATTCCTATGGTTTACAATCCTACGAATCAAACAACCAAGATAGGGAAAATTCCTAAGGATTAGAATCCTCCAAAATTCCTTTGAGAATCCTTTGAATCAAAGAAGCCCTTAATCTATTTTATGATTCATGGAATTGTGCATTGTAAAGCATAAAGTAAAAACAAATAATGGCAATTCAACTAGAAAAAAAGTTTAGGCAGTTATGATACGGAAGATTCTAGAACAAAGGAGAACCACTGTTGTTTTGAGATTTGTGCATTATGCTTAAGTTCAACCATGGAGTCTGCTAGATTGTACATGTGGCAAAATCCAGTGGTGGGCTAGAAGATGGTGCGAGGGGCCAAGTGGAGGGAGACTATGAAGGAGTGCACAACTGCGAGATCGATATTTAGAGAGAGGGGGCGAGAACGTGCGCTGTTGCGTAGTGGCGGAGCCATGAAAAATGTCCCATGAGCTAGTGGGACAAGCATTGCTAATCCTTTACAAGGAGGGCCAATTCATCAACTTAAACCATTTTTACCAGCAATTGTCTAATGATCACATTCATATTAGCCTCGATATATAGTGATGTTAGGGGGGGCAGGGCCCTTGCTGCCCCCTGTCTTCGCCATTGTGCGCGCGTCTGAGAGATGAAGCGGAAGGCATAGATGATGAGAGGGGGCGTTGGATATATAATTAATGTGGGTGTATTAGCTATATATGTAATCCTATATAGAGAGGTATAGATTGATCGATGTGGACGTGGGAAAGAGGGTGAGACCTCACTAGATATATAGATTGATCGGTTCATGTGGAAAACTATGAAAGACCTAGCTATACACACACACACATAGAGGAACATCGATCGTTGAGCATGCACGTGAGAGATAAAGAATGCCCGATATGATGGTGAGGGGGATGTGTGTGTGTGTGCCTTCATGGGAGACCGACCTGAAGAAAAAGATTACATGTGTGCGATGGATAATGCCGACTGGTAGTGTGTGTGCATGCATGCACGAGAGAAAGTTAGTGGTACAATTGTAAAGAGAAGACCAATGTGTGGGTGTAAAAGACTAGGTGAGGTCATAATCAATGTAAAGTTGAATTCAAATATTTGAATAAGAGATCATGATGTTTGAAACCCAAGCATGCATGAATATAACGGAGATCTGCGCGGTGTGGTTTGGAAACGAGCATGTTGTAATGTATACACATTGAACAAGGTCAGACTGGTTTGAATTTGAGATACCGATGGCAGACATCGTTTGGACACATTGCATCTGTGCATTGACACACTATTCTAATTGGAGATGATGGGTGGCTTTCGCATCACATATCTATATCTATACCCCTATATATATATTATATTTTTTATTTTTTATATAGTGTGCGGATAACTTTAACTTTGAAAGATGGTCGTTGGATGAGGCCAATCCGATGGTGCAGAGCTGACAAATTTGAGCACTACTGGCCATTGGATATCATCTAGATTCCACCAGATTTTGCCACATGTACAATCCAGAAGACTCTATGGTTGAACTTAAGCATAATGCACAAACCTCAAAACACAAGCACTTCTTCTTTGTTCTAGAATCTTCCGTATCAGAATTGCCCAAATGTTTTTCTACATGATTTGTTTTTTACTTTATGCCTTACAACACACAATTCCATGAATCTTAAAATAGATTAGCTTTCTTATTATAAAAAATAGATGATTTTGAATGAAATGAACTATAAGAATTAAACGAACATCTACATCATGCATATATGACTCAAAGCTTACATGCTATAATGTGGTATTTATTCATAATTTGGTTGCCAAATCTCATGCGTGCAATGCACGTGTACCTTACTAGTCTAAATGGTGTCTGTGTGTGTGTTAAACACATTGTATGTAGTATATCATACTAGTCTAAATTGTCTTTTTTGGGGTACACGTTAAGCTTGTTCTCCCGAAATTTCAAGCCGCGCCTTGTTATGCCGAAATTTCAAGCTAGCGTCTCTGTCTGTCGTGCTGCGAAACTCCCGCCTCTTCAACCGGCGCCTTGTTACTTCGAAATATTTAAGATAAATCTTTGTCTCGTTGTGCTCCGACAACTCCCTCCATCTCAACCTGCGCCTTGCTATTCCAAAATTACAACGTGCGCGAAAACTCCCACCTCCTGTGAAATCCCGACACGCGAAATGCCCGTGATGCCCCTGAACCGAAAGAACCGCCTCAAATCGGTGGGGGTACTTTCGTAACTTACCCCACATTTCGGACAAGCGCGTCCCTAAGCCATGGTTCCCCACTCCCATCCCATCCGCCCACCCATTCGTACAATGAGGCCGTGAAAACCCGCGAAGCCCCACACCCTCCTCCGTCCGCCACCCAGCCGGAGCCTCTTCCCCGAGGACGTCGTCCACAGCAACACCTCGACGTCCCTCATCCACCGTACCGGATGAGGATCCGTCGTCGATCTGGTCGTCCCGCCGGTTCAGCCACCCCTTCCTCCACCTCCAAGGAGCTTCCCGACGTTCCCCTCGTCTTTCGCGCCACCTCCATTCCCACACCGCCGTCTTCACCTGCACTACCGGAAGAGCATCATCTTCACCGTTTCCTCGGATGAAGCTGCGGCTTAATCGGCGCCACCAAAGAGGTTGTACACTTATCACCGCATTTTCTTCTTGATTCGATCTCACGGTGCTGCCGGCGCTTGGTCCCGAGCCGACACGGCGTGACTCCATCCACTGCGGCGTCGCCGGCCACTTCCTCCACGGCGTCGATCCCTCGGTGGCGACGTCCACATCAGTAGGAGCTGCTGCTGCTTTAGCTCTCGCTCGCGTTGCTGCTCTGCTCTTGCTCTCGGTCCCCTGCCTTGTCCGCTCTTGCTCTTGCTCTTGCTCGCGTTGCCGCTCTCGCTCTTGCTCTTGCTTGCGATGCTGCTCTGATTTAGCTACACTTCAGTCGACTGAATGGACTTTTGGTTCCGTCGATTTTCAAGGGGTGGGGGAGGGGGGCTCGCCGGAGTTAAGGAAGAACCAGCCGCAGCGGGAAGGGGGGCTCGCCGGAGAGGTACCCCACTATCTATCTTAGGGTTCAGGGTGGGGGCGGTGGTCGCCGGCGGTGGTGGGGCGGTGGCGTGGGGATCGCCGGAGAAAAAGCTCGGCACGGGGGGGCCTAGAGGGATGGCTGGGGCGGCGGAGGACCGGCGGTGGGGAGTGTTTTCGAGGCGGGCGGGGCGGCGCACTGCCGGCCGCGGGCGGCTGTTTGGCTGGTGGTGGCTGGCAGCTCAGGGGGGGTGGAGGTTGAAGATGAACTGCAGGCCCTTGATTTCGTATCCAACGGCTGCAAAATCGACTGACCAGAGATGAAAAAGTCAGTCGACTGTTGTGTAGCCTCACCTCTAGTGCGTTCAGTTTCGATAGTAAAATTCAGTTTCGACAGCAAAATTCAGTTTCGACAGTCAAGTTCAGTTTCGACAGTTAAATTCAGTTTCGACAGTTAAGTTCAAAGATGAGCGGCTGATGTATTTTACATCTAGCACTTTGTGGTTATGTATTTTATGTCATCTATTGGAGATGCTATTAGAATTTCACTCAGGTTAACGTTGTCTCTCTTGTCCTGCTTCAGCCTCGGCGTCATACAACTCACCGGAGCTGCTCCAACGATGAAACCCTCCATCACAGTGGAGCAGTACCTCAGGCTCCATCTCCAGACGCCTAAGATCTTCTTCCCCTCCTCCGACAGCCAAGTCAGCCGGAGCATCCTCACCGGCCAACCCAATCACGCTGAGATCGACATGGCTTCGCCAAAGAGGTTGTACACTTGTTGCATATCTTTTTTACTCTACATGTTATACATATTGTCCACTGAGCACACGGAGTAACGGGAAATACGATTATTTTATCCTACTATATGACAAGCAGTGAGGTACTAGGCAACTTAGCTATCCGTGATGGACTCTCTTGAATGCCATCATTATTTATCTCTGTGCGTTTGAGCTGTGCATTTGTCGATGGCCCTGGGAGTTGAGCTAGTAGGGCAGTGGCCTGGGTCCAAAGTAATAGAAGTAGCACAAAAACCTTTTTTTAGTGTAGGCTTTTCCTTGCTCAAGCCTACCTACTAGAATCGCCAGTGCTTGAAAGGAAAAGTGAATGAAAAACATAGGAATTAGAAAGTTTCCTATGGTACTACTTTTCATGAATTTGGTCCAAAGGAATGGAGCAAAGGAAAACTGTAGGATTTGTTCCTTTAGTGTCTCCTTGAAAGAAAGACCGTAGGAATTTTAATTTCCACTTGTCCTCCTTTTCAAATTCCTATTCATGAAGCACAAGACTAAGAGATAGTAGCATAATAGCATTATAACCATACATTTTCTTGTGGTTTGACTTAATCTCACCATGCTTCTTTGCATCCTGTGATCTTCCAATTCTTGTGAACCAAACATCCAGATTGGCAGAAATCCTGTGTTTTTTAAATCTCTGTTTTGCACATGAATTCCTATCCTATTCCTGTCTATTTCCCATCCCTGCATTGTTAGAATCCTCAAATTCAAACAAGCCCTTACACAACTACTTCTGTTACAGATATGTGTCAAAGAAAACCTTGTGTGGTTTGTCCTGCTCCTCCGGTGCTGTGTTCCACCCCAGCTCAGCTGCTCCAACGACGGAAGGATTCACCACAGCAGGGATCCGCTCTCCAGACTGTCTTTCGCCGCCTCATATCTTCTTCCCCGCCGCCGGCAGCCACGACAACTGCATTACCATCATCAACTGAGCAGATAACCTTGAGGACTACACGGGTCCGCAAGAGAGGTCACACTCTTCCATGTCTGCTTACGTTATGCATCGCTTAATATGATGACATGCTACTTTATCGTCGTGTTCACCTATTAGACTCCGAGTCAGGTCCAAACTTATGCTGACACTTGAGTTTTTAAATGGTTGTGGGTACATATTGGGGCAGCAATCAGTACTATCTGTCTACTATCTGGTTAATCTCGGGTGTCTACTATGAGTTTCATGTTGGGTGCAAACAAACATTAAAGGAGCCATTATCTGTATTTTTTAACTAAAGCTATTATCTGCCTGCTATCATTGGTTTTGGGTCTATCCATAGTTTGCTACCATCACTCTGGATTCGTGCATGCACTCCTTACATAATCTCACTATGTTTTATTCCTATGCATGTCAGTTATTGTACACAATGGAACTGAACATGTAGAGCAAAAGAGACGAGCCTTGCATGGCAATAAAATTTCATGCAAACGTCGCTCCATGGTGGGCGCAAAGGCAGCCCCCCTCCACCCATTTCAGATCGTAATCAAGAGGAAGATAACTGTTCTGAGGGGGATTCAGAAGCAGAAGACCACTCCTATTTACCCCATGAGGTCTTCGCTCTAACTTGGCATGCTGATGTTGGTAATATCATGCATATGGTGCCTTGCATTGCTTACTGTATACATCAAAGATGTCATCTGCTTAGTTTAGACATGCTTTGTGTCAATGCCATCTGTTTAGTTTCTTTGTCGTATATGTGAATCATGCAATGCCATCTTGTTTAGCCAGGCACCATATATGTGAATTTTGCAATGCCACCCTGGTTAGCCAGTCATCTTATATGTGAATTATATCATGACATCATTTTTTACTACGTGTTAAATTTGTCAACAATTTTAGTACATTCAATTACTCTTCCTGTGCATCAGCCATTCGGCATGGTCATGGAAAAAATCTGGAGTGGAAACAAGGTCTTCAGAGCAGACAATGCTATCTGACGAAGCGCATGTCTTGCTAGTTACAGATAGCTCCTTAGAGGAAGATTCAGAGACAGATGACCAGTCCTATTCCCCCCCCCCGAGGTGCATGCTCTAACTTTGCAGGGTTAAGTTGCTCATATCGTACATATGGTATCTTGCATTGCTATGTCATTTGCTTAGTTTAGACATGCTTTGTGTGAATGCCACCTGTTTAGTGTCTAATTACCATATATGTGAATTATGCAATGCCATCTTGTTGCAAGACATTATATATGTGAATTATGCTATGCTATCTTGTTGCAAGGCATTATATATGTGAATTATGCAATGCCATGCTGTTTAGCCAAGCGTCATATATGTGAATTATATCATGCCGTCCTTTTTTTTGTATTTCTCATTGCTTTTGTCGACAATGTTTGTATATTCAACTGCTCTTCCTGTGCATCAGCCATTTGAATTGGTGATGGAGAAATCTGGAGTGAAAACAAGGTCTTCAGAGCGGACAATGCTACCTGCTGAAGCAGATATCTTGCTGGTTACAGATAGCTCTTCAGAGGAGGATTCAGAGGCAGATGACCAGTCCTATTATCCCCCTGAGGTGTATGCTCAAACTTGGCAGGGTTATATTACTCATATCATGCATATGTTGTATTGCAATGCTTAGTTTTTACATCATATACACGATATTGAATGCCATCACCATAGTTGACACATCATATATGCGATTGCCCTCTGCTCACTTCCTTAGTATATAAATCATATATTTGAATTATATCATGCCATGATGTTTACATAGACGGCATGTATCTGAATTATGGCATGCCAACCCATTTTCTAAAGACATAATATAGTTATATCATCTCATCTTGTTCACATAGTCATCATATTTTGAATTATGTCATTCTATCCGTGAATTATATCATGCCATCATGTTTCCATCGACGGCATGTTTGTGATTTATGGCATGCCAACCACTTTAATAGACACATCATATAGTTATATCATGTCATCCTATTTACATAGTCATCATATTTTGAAGTATGTCATTCTATCTTGTTTAGTTAGCCATCATACATGTGAAATTGTGTCATGCTATCTTGTTTAATTAGCCATCATATATGTGAAATTATGTCCTGTTATTCTGTTTGGTTAGACAACATAAATGTGAATTATTTCATGCCCTGTTTTCTTCCCTACTATCCATTGCACTTGTCTATCTTACAATGTCTGTACATTCAATTACTTTTCTTGTTTATCAGCCATTTCAATTGGAGGGGGTGATGGCAGTATCTGTGGGAGTAAAAACACGGTCTTCAGAAAAGATCGTGCTACCTGTCGATGGAGATAGAACCACGGTTGTACTTGCCCAAGAACCAGCCCCACCACACATAACCCAGACTCACACAGATTGTACCCCTACCCAGTTGGACAGAGAACCAGCTACACCCCTTCTAACCCCAACCCCAGCAGATAGTAACCCAGTTCCCGTTGACACAGCACCGTCTCCACCACAGAGCACCCAAACACGAGCAGTTAGTAAGGCAACTGCAGTGCCCAAAGCACGAGGACCACCACTCCGAACCCCAAGTCAACGCTTAAAGCAGAAGAAGAATTGTTCTCAGGTCAGGTTCCGTAGCTATGGTTCATACTACTTTGCTCTTGCATCACTGTATTTACTCATACCAACTAATTTCAAATTTGAAGGATGCAATTGAAACTCCATGGCGCAACAGGTATGTTTTAAACCTGTTTCTTTAACGTGTTTGCTGTTGTAACTTGCTCTATGTTGATTTCAGTTTCAATTGAATAAACAGTTATGTTCTCATGCCATGCACATTACAAGTGTTGTTATTGTTGTGTAGTTTCCCACGCTTATATTCTGTCTATGCTGCTTTGTCTTAAATAGATATGATTCGAACTGTATCTATGTTGATTTGGCAACATAAACTAGAATGATATAGACCATACAGTGACCATACTACATAGATATATGTTTGTTTCATGCTGTTATCCTGTCCACCTTACTACTTAACTGGTTTACCAAAATGAGTTTCATATACTACATTGTAAACCTGTGATGTGTCTGTTTGTTTCTCTTTTAGAACGCGGATAAAATATTGGAGAAGAGTACCCTGTTATGCAATGGTAAAGGAAGTAATGCAGATAAGGTTCAAGATAGTGAGACATCCCTGTTGGTCTCCAAAAAATCTGATAAAAACTATATTGAAGACACTGAGAAAACCCCAAAGTCCTGTCTTGATGTAGTGTTCGAGTTACTGGCTACTACTGCTGGTACCAGCTCTTCGAACTCGCTGCCTGAATCAGTTCGGCTTCTTGAGTCTCAACTTCAAGTTGAAAGACATCGATCAGATGTTATGCGACAGGAAGCTGAAGGACTGAGGAAGTCCCTGCAGAATTCATATGAATACTTTCTGGTGCAACAACAAGTGCTGGAGGATTTAAGCGCCAAACAAGAGAAAGTTAATAAGCTTGCTAAGCATCTTGCCAGCATTATGGGTACCCAGGATATTGTTTCTTGAGCTCTTCTGAAGTGGTTTCTGTCGTGGAATTGTCACGGCAGATGTCCTCGAGCTAGGACTTAGTCGTGGAGCCATCGCAACTAGGAAGCTTGAAGGGGTTAATGCGGGACAAGGAACACGAGGATTTATACTGGTTCGGCCCCTTACGGTGAAGGTAAAAGCCTACGTCCAGTTTGAGGTGGTATTGATTAGGGTTACGATCACCGGGGAGCTAAACTGCTATGCCCGGCTCTCGATGAGATTGTTCTTGTCCCTGAACCGCTGCCGGGTCGTCCCTTTATATAGGGAGGCTGACGCCCAGCAGCTCTCAGAGTCCCGGCCGGCTCATAAGAGTGTCCGGCTCGGACTCTCAACTATTCTTGCCTTACACTACAAGTTCTACCATAATAATGATTGTAACTACGGGCCTTAAGCCATATCCGGGTCTTAAGCCCATCTTTGGCCCACCGTCTTTAAGCTTGGCGCCGGGCTTCTGGCAATGACCTTACGAGTAACCCGGCCCCTCCTGGCGGGTGACTCTAAGGTCTATATCCTCAACATTAGGCCCCAGATTGATTTGAGCCGGCTCATGTCAATCTTCCATTCCTTCGACAGAAAAAACTCCGGCTTACAATCGGATGAAGGCCATAACCCGGCGTGACATCATCTTCTGGACTCCGGATAATCCGCCGTGACGTCATCTTCCATTAAGCCCGTTTTTTACTCCGCCAGATTCGCAACGGATCTTTACATTTACTGTCATCCCGAAAATCGAGGCGTTACGTGGGGAGATAACCACGCCACGGTCTCCTTGATTATCGCGCCCGCTTTATGAGTTCGCCTTATAAATAGGCCGGCCCGACGGGCTCTTCTCACTCTCCTTCCTCTGTCGTCTCCTTCCTCTCACTGTCCCGTGCTGCTCGAGCTCCGCCGCCGTCGCCGCCGCGGGTCTTCTCGTCGTCACCAGCTCAGGCTGCTGCATCACCCTGATTTGACCAGAGAAACGCGACGACCTCCGCGACTCTCCAGCTCTTGTAAGTCCTGTTTGCCCTGTAAAACAGATCTGCCGTAGGGTTCGAGCAGTTCGTCCGTGTTCTTCGCCACCACCCGCGAGTTCTTGGTAGTTTTCCTTTTTACTGCCTCTTTCTGATCTCAGGATAGTATAGAACCTAATGCGGCGGCCGTTTAGCACTCATTTCTAATGTAAGTAGATCCCTTTTTACTGCATAGGAGCCTCGTTCGAGCCCAAGAGCTTCTCCAGCGTCTGTTTTTAGGTCTAGAACCTTTCCTTTTAGCCGACTGTTTTGATCCAAAAAATTTACTGCGATGTGTGAAACCTGTTTACCACACTTAGTAAAAAACTGCAATCATTGAATCTCGGCGGTTTACATTTCCGGTTTAAAGAAACCACGCGCCATAGAACCTTCCGGATTAAAGAAAACCATGCGCCATAAAATTTCCCGGGTCATCTGTAATAAGGTCATAGACAATTTGAATTACCCTCAGGCACACCAGCGGCTTAGATAACCTGATGCATTTAGACATATATCATTAGTCCCCTCCATAAGCCGCCATATTAAACCTTAACTTGTAAGTCTCCTCCGGCTCAGTAATAAGCCGGACATTTTTCCCTATATCATAGGTTTCCAACAGTCACCATGCCTCCCAAAGCTCCTAAAGCCTCCATCACTTGCAACTGGATGAGGTCCAACGTCACCAATGAGACCCTAGCAGATTTTGTTAAGTCCGGATATCTGCCCAAGAAGGATGTCATGTCCTACCGTGCCCCCGACCCGTCAGAAGAGAGACCACAGCCAAAGGATGGGGAGGTAGTGATTTTTGCGGACCACATGAGCCGGGGCTTCGCACCGCCCGGCTCAAAGTTTTTTAGGGATGTTCTAAACTTCTTCGACTTGCGGCCTCAAGATATAGGGCCCAACTCAGTGTCCAACATCAGCAATTTCCAAGTCTTCTGCGAGGTTTACCTTGGAGAAGAACCTAGTCTGCTGCTCTTCAGAGAGCTTTTTTATTTGAACCGTCAGAATGAGTGCGCCAATGGGCCAAGTCTGGAGCTAGGTGGCATCTCCATCCAGCGGCGTAGGGACTGCCTTTTCCCTTACGCAGAGCCGCCCAGCCACCCCAAGGACTGGAATCTGACGAGGTTTTACTGCCAAGACACGTCGCCGGCTGACGAGAGTCCGTTGCCCGGCTTTCGCCCCTCTCGTCTGGAGCCGACTCACCCACTGTCGGACAAGCTGACTCAAGCGGAGCGCCAGCCTCTGCTCCCCACTATCAACAAGATCAAGGCCCTCCTGGGCAATGGCTTGAACGGAATCGACCTGGTCCGGGTCTGGATCTCATGGCGGGTGATCCCATTGAGCCGCCGCCCCGGCTTAATGTGTGAGTACACGGGCCGAAAAGATGACTCGCAGAGACACAGCCGCAACGATCTTCCTGAAGATGTTGCAGAAGAAATGACCAAGGCTCTTTTGAACGAGAGCCTGGCAGACTGCGGAAGGACCGGGCTAGCCCCCTTCTACAAGACCAACCCAGCCCCAGCGGTAAGCTGCTGATCTGAACATCTTATCTGTACATGACTTTCATCTGAATTGTTTTAAGAAAACCTCATCGCATTTTTCAGGCTGATGATAAGTTCTGGCGGGTCAAATACGACCATGAGGCGGCCAAGAAGGCCAGGAAGGCAAAGAAAGCCGCCAAGAAAGCCGCCCCTCGCAAGAAAGGAAGCAGGCCTACTGCTTCGGAGCTGATGCAATTAAGCGACAGCTCCGAGTCAGAGGTAACCCCCGAGCTTTTAAGTCCTTGCTGTATTTGTTGTTTATTGCTGTCCGCCTTATCAATATTTGCTCATTGACAGGATGACACCGGCGCAAGTAACCCGGTGGTTGAAGAGGTAATGTCACTTTCCTCCGACTCGGAGCCCTTGCCCAAGCTGAAAGTCCGAAGGGTAGCCCGGAAAGTAAGATTTTCACATCCTTTAGCTTATCAAGACCCTCAATTTATTTTGAAGCGACAAGTTCATGAAAGCCGGCGTCACACCCGGACCAACAAGGACACCGACCTCTCAGTCGGGTTACCGGACGCAACAAGGAAGCGCCGAACTGAGGTTATTTCCCACTTGTATCCTTTTCATCCGTTGGCGGGTGTTATCCGTCAGCCACTTAATTTTTCTGACTCCAATTATCAGGAGACCTCCCCCTCTTCGGGCGACTCTATGCAGTCGAGTCTTCCGACTTTCAAGACCGTGCCCGGGTAATGACAACCCTCTCATATTTGTTCTGGTCCTTTGCTCATACTTTTTATACTAACCTTTGTTGTTCTTTCAGTGCCCAGGCAAAACTTACCAAGAGGGCGAAGAAAACCAAGTCGGCCGGAGTGCCGGATTTGCCTGAGCCGGAGGTGACGGTCCAAGAAGCGCCAGCTGCCTCCGCCCCCGAAGCCACCACTCCAATGGACACGGCACCTGTAGAAGCTTTTGTTGACCCGGAGGCCTCCGGCTCGGCTCAACCAACAAATGACCCGGATGTGGTAATCACCCGGACGGCATTTGTTGAGCTGGGGAGACCAACCGCACTGGCTAAGTGCTCCGCTAAGGGGGAGTTGCTGCAGCCTCACCGGGTGAACCTGGACCTCTCCGACCACACCAACCTGAGCATTGGAGAGCTCGTCTCTGGCTACATCAGCCAAGTGCACAAGAGCCGGGACGCAGAGGTTGCCATGGTGAACCAGATCCAGCAAAAATCTGAGGTATCCTTCTGCTATCCTTCTGTTGTCCTCTTACTTACTGCCTAGTTACCTTTACCATGCTAGCCCCCAAGTCGACGACTTATGATTGAATAGGTTGTAGACTTAGGTTCCGGCTTACTCAATTGAACCGGCAATTTGTAGATAGAAACATTCAATATGCATTAGCCCCCAAGTGCCAAGTGTCTTTGCTTGGAAAGTGCTCGGGACTTAAAATTTATATAGTAACTATTCATGTCATAACCCGGAAATGTATGCAGGCTGTTGGCAAGAAGCTAGAGGCTGACATGGCTGATCTCAAGAGCCGGCTGCAGATGCAAGAGATGGAGACCCGGAAGGCAAACGCCAAGTTCGTGTCCAACATCGCCGCGCAAGAGAAGCTGAAGACGGAGTTCGACGCTGAGCGGAAGGCATGGGCCGAAGAAAAGGCCGCATTGGTGACCCGGGCTGAACAGGCAGAGAAGACTCTCTCCGAGAAGACCGCCGAGCTCTCCGGCCTAAAGCGCCAGGTGTCCCAAATGGTTGCTGCAATCTTCGGTAAGTCATCTCGCCGGCTTTCATCAAGCTTAGAATTTTCATATCTCATAATTCATCCTTGTCGGCGGCTTATCTGACTCTATTAAACAGGTCCCAGAAGTGCCAACCTCAACCAGAGCGTGGTAACCAAGCTGAAGGCCGTGTATACCCTGGTGGAGTAACTCTACACCGGGTCTCAGCATGCCTTGGCTGTGGTGGCCCTCTCCAACGAGGTGCCGACTCACCTGGCGGAAGTCCTCCGCCGGCTCGCCGTTCTGCCTCAACGGATCCAAGAGCTGCGACGGGCCTCTGCGAGAGCCGGAGCAATCGCTACGTTGAGCCGGGCCAAGGCGTTCTTGCCAGAGCTAGACCCGGCGGACATCGCCCTCGGCTACCCAAGCCTGAAGGAAGACGGCACCGCCTTTGATCAGAAGGACTTTGCAGCTTGCGTGAAGGCCGTACGCCCGGTGGCCACTCTTATTGGCAACGATACCGATCTGACCAAGTACCAGCCGGGCTACGACGCAGAAAATCAGAGGATTCCTACTCCGCGCTATGAAGCCCTCAACTTGATCCCGTCGGCTCGTCAGCACACTTTCGCCCCAGAGATTGACCCTTCCGGGTTAATTGACGAGGAAGCCCAGTTCGAAGCTCTCAGCGGCATCGACTGGAAGTCATCAACCTTCCAGGTCTTGGGATCAACCGGAGGAGAAGGAAGAGATGAGCCGGAGACTTCCACCCAGCAAGCGTCTTGACTTCCACAGCCGGTTTACCAAACAATGCTCCACCCTTTTAGACTTGATGAGTTTTGTAATAGAGTAGGTGCAACAGTTTATCTCTGCCGTGCCATCGTGCACGTATTAAATGCTGAAGTCCTTTGAAGTTGTCTCTTTGATGTTCCTCCCGGTCATAATCAATCATTTGTTTTTCTTAAACTCAAAAGAGGTGCCTTTAATTATCCTGCATAGAAAGGCAAATCACAAGTCTCGAGGCGGCTTACCGCCCAGAGAATCATAAGTTTCAGATAATCCGGAATATGAATCAAAAAGGACTTATCTTCAATGAAATACAGCCGTAAGAACATACTTAACGGCCTGCAAGCATACTTCCGGTTTAGATAACCCGGATAAGATGGTTGGTACCGCAACTCTGGTTTACCTGTCTTATAACACCCATTGTGTTCAGCAATACTGTAAACCCAAGTTAAGCCGGCAAAGTGAGACCCGGCCGTACACACTTGGGATAATCAGACAAAACTGACTATAAACTGGAAGAACTTAGGGGCTTTCGGTTCGAATACGACCAGAGACCCGGCCCAAAGGGGTTAAGCTAAGATTCGGATACGATCATATAGCCCCCAGTGAGTGTGGCGATGCCAATCAAGAGGGTATCGACAGCTATGTTCTCTTTGGTTCGAATACGACCCATGTTTGAACAGGAAGCCCCCAAGTGATTCTAAGAATTGTTTAACGACGCTGATTCGAATACGATCCACGTCGGTTCTCAAAGGGGTTAAACTATGATTCAAATATGATCAGAGAAAACCTCCCAATGAGCTCGGCACTTTGCCAATCAAATGGGTATCGACAGCTATGTTCTCTTTGGTTCGAATACGACCCATGTTTGAACAGGAAGCCCCCAAGTGACCTTATTGCTTACGGCCAGACTCGAATACGATCATAAGCCGGATCCTCCTTTAAGTCATCATGTAATCTTGCGATGAAAACAACACGTGCATATTTGGAGGAGAAAAAAGGACAGAGGTCCTGCTTTATTGCTTATCATAATATATACATGGCTGAGAGAAATATGTACATTATGAGAGCCGGTGGCTCAAGTGTAGTAAGGCCGAAGCTGAGCTATGTTCCACGGCCGACGGGTCTCTTCCTCCGACTTACGTGAATCTTTGTGCTCCCGAATGTCAATGAGGTAATATGACCCGTTGTGCAAGTTCTTGCTGACCACAAAGGGCCCTTCCCAAGGCGGGGATAACTTGTGTGCATCTGTTTGATCCTGGATGAGCCGGAGCACGAGATCGCCTTCTTGGAAGACCCGGGATTTAATCCGGCGGCTATGATAACGGCGCAGGTCTTGTTGGTAAATCGCTAAACGGGCTGCTGCCACATCACGCTGTTCGTCCAACAAGTCCAGAGCATCTTGGCGCGCCTGTTCATTATCCGCCTCAACGTAAGCCGCCACGCGAGGTGAGTCATGACGGATGTCACTGGGGAGGACTGCTTCTGCTCCATAAACCATGAAGAAAGGCGTAAAACCTGTAGACCTGTTAGGAGTAGTGTTGATGCTCCATAACACGGAGGGCAACTCCTCCACCCAACAACCCGGCGTCCGTTGAAAAGGGACCAAAAGCCGGGGCTTGATGCCCTTCAGAATATCCTGATTAGCTCTCTCAGCTTGACCATTGGATTGAGGATGGGCCACTGAGGAAACATCAAGTCGGATATGCTCTCGTTGACAAAACTCTTCCATGGCGCCTTTGGAGAGATTGGTGCCATTGTCAGTTATAATGCTGTGCGGAAAACCAAAGCGGAAAATCACCTTTTTCATAAATTGAACCGCCGTGGCTGCATCGCACTTGCTAACTGGCTCAGCTTCCACCCACTTTGTGAATTTGTCAACTGCCACCAAGAGGTGGGTCTTCTTATCTTTGGATCTCTTAAAAGGCCCAACCATATCAAGCCCCCAGACCGCAAAGGGCCAAGTGATTGGGATCATCCTCAGCTCCTGAGCCGGCACGTGAGCCCGTCGTGAGAACCTCTGGCAACCATCACACTTACTGACCAAGTCCTCCGCATCAGCATGAGCTGTCAACCAATAAAAACCATGATGAAAAGCCTTAGCCACAAGAGACTTTGAGCCGGCATGATGGCCACAATCCCCTTCATGGATCTCACGCAAGATTTCTTGACCTTCCTCAGGGGAAACACAACGCTGAAACGCTCCCGTAACACTGCGGTGATGCAACTCTCCATCGATAACAATCATTGACTTAGCCCGCCGGGTTATTTGCCTGGCCAAAGTTTCGTCCTCAGGCAATTCGCCCCGGGTCATGTAAGCCAGATATGGCATTGTCCAGTCTGGTATGATATGAAGAGCCGCCACCAGTCGGGCCTCCGGGTCAGGGACAGCCAAGTCTTCCTCTATAGGCAACTTAACAGAAGGGCTATACAGGACGTCCAAGAAAGTGTTGGGCGGCACCGGTTTTCGCTGAGAGCCTAGCCGGCTTAAAGCATCCGCCGCCTCGTTCTTCCTGCGATCGATGTGTTCACTTGATAACCCTGAAAGTGCCCAGCAATGGCATCAACCTCGCGGCGATAAGCCGCCATGAGAGGGTCCTTGGAATCCCACTTTCCTGATACTTGTTGAGCCACCAAGTCTGAGTCGCCAAAGCATCTTACCCGGCTTAAGCTCATCTCCTTAGCCATCCGAAGACCATGGAGCAAGGCCTCGTACTCAGCCGCGTTGTTAGTGCAAGTAAACAGCAACTGTAGCACATAATGGAACTTGTCACCTTTAGGGGAAGCCAACACGACTCCAGCCCCCGAGCCCTCCAACTGCCTGGACCCATCGAAGTGGATAGTCCAATATGTGTTATCCGGCTTCTACTCGGGCACTTGTGACTCTGTCCATTAATTGATGAAATCCACCAAGGCCTGAGATTTAACAGCAGTGCGTGGCACGTACTTGAGACCATGAGGTCCGAGCTCTATAGCCCACTTAGCTACTCTCCCTGTGGCCTCCCTGTTTTGAATGATATCACCAAGAGGGGCAGAACTGACCACAGTGATGGGATGACCATGAAAATAATGCTTGAGTTTCCGGCTTGCCATGAACACACCATAAACAAGCTTCTGCCAATGCGGATATCGCTGCTTGGACTCAATGAGCACTTCGCTAACATAATAAACCGGCCGCTGAACCGGATGCTCCTTGCCCTCCTCCTTGCGCTCCACCACCATAGCCACACTGACGGCTCGTGTGTTCGCCGCCACGTATAGTAATAAGGGCTCCTTATCAACCGGAGCAGCAAGGACTGGGGGCTCTGCCAGCTGCTTTTTCAAATCCTCAAAGGCAGTATTAGCCGCATCATTCCAGACAAAGTTATCAGTTTTCTTCATCAACTGATATAATGGCATGGCCTTCTCACCCAAACGGCTTATAAACCGGCTCAAAGCAGCGATGCGACCCGCCAAACGCTGAACGTCATTTATACACGCCGGCTTAGCCAGGGAGGTGCTGGCCTTGATCTTCTCCGGGTTAGCCTCAATGCCTCTGTCAGAAACCAAAAAACCCAAGAGCTTGCCTGCAGGGACACCAAAGACACACTTGGCTGGGTTAAGCATCATTTTGTAGACCCGGAGATTATCAAAGGTTTCCCTTAAATCATCTATCAGGGTTTCCTCTTTTATGGACTTAACCACAATATCGTCCACATAAGCGTGAACATTGCGCCCAATCTGTTTATGAAGACAGTTCTGTACACAACGCTGGTAAGTCGCCTGTGCACACTTAAGTCCAAAGGGCATAGACACATAGCAGAAGGCTCCAAAGGGAGTGATGAACGCCGTCTTCTCCTGGTCCTTAACTGCCATCTTAATCTGATGATATCCGGAATAAGCATCCAAGAAACTTAAGTGCGCACAACCTGCCGTAGCATCAATGATTTGATCAATACGGGGGAGGGCAAAAGGATCAGCCGGACATGCCTTGTTTAAGTCTGTATAATCCACACACATCCGCCAAGTGCCGTTCTTCTTGAGTACGAGCACCGGGTTAGCTAACCACTCTGGGTGAAAGACTTCAACAATAAACCCGGCCGCCAAGAGCTGGGCCACTTCTTCACCAATAGCTTTCCGCCTTTCTTCATTAAACCGCCGAAGGAACTGCCTGACCGGCTTAAATTTTGGATCAACATTGAGAATGTGCTTAGCGAGTTCTCTAGGCACACCTGGCATGTCAGAAGGTTTCCATGCGAAGATGTCCCTATTCTCACAGATGAACTCGATGAGCGCGCCTTCCTATTTTGGATCCAGATTGGCACTGATGCTAAATTGCTGAGATGAGTCTCCTGGAACGAAATCAACAAGTTTAGTCTCATCAGCTGACTTAAATTTCATCGCCGGCTCATTCTCCGTAGTCGGCTTCTTCAGAGAGGTCATATCTGTTGGGTCAACGTTGTCTTTGTAAAACTTCAACTCCTCTGTTGCACAAACAGATTCTGCATAAGCTGCATCGCCTTCCTCACACTCCAGAGCCACTTTCCGGCTGCCGTGAACCGTAATGGTCCCATTATGACCCGGCATCTCGAGCTGTAAGTATACATAACACGGCCATGCCATGAACTTGGCGTAAGCCGGCCGTCCGAATATAGCACGGTATGGACTTCTTATCTTGACCACCTCAAAGGTCAATTTCTCCACCCTGTAGTTGTTCTCATCCCCAAAGGCCACTTCCAACTCAATCTTGCCGACTGGAGAAGCCGACTTACCAGGTACCACCCCGTGGAAAATAGTGTTGGACTGGCTGAGGTTCTTATCAATCAACCCCATACGACGGAATGTCTCATAATAGAGGATGTTGATGCTGCTGCCTCCATCCATGAGCACCTTAGTGAACTTATATCCTCCCACCTGAGGAGCCACTACCAGGGCCAAGTGACCCGGATTATCCACCCGTGGAGGGTGATCCTCCCTGCTCCACACTATAGGCTGCTCTGACCACCGCAAGTAGCGTGGAACCGCCGGCTCAACAGCATTCACAGCCCTCTTGTGAAGCTTCTGATCTCGCTTGCACAAACTAGTGGTAAACACATGATACTTTCCACCGCTAAGCTGCTTTGGATTGGTCTGATAACCTCCCTGCTGCTGTTGATGACCCTGGCCAGACTGTTGATTAAAGCCCCCTTGACCGTTCTGAGGACCGGAATTTGAGCCGCCGCCCGGGCCATGAAAGCCGCCGGCGCCTGAGCCGCCGCCCGGGCCATTGTAATTCTTAAAGGCCTTCATGATTGCACAATTCTTCCATAGATGAGTCGCTGGCTTCTCTCTAGAGCCATGCCTTGGACAAGGCTCATTCAACAGCTGCTCCAGCGTCGGACCTGACCCGCCGCCTCGGGGAGGGGGCCTCCCCTTACGTCGCTGGTTATTCCCTTGTGAGCTGGCGTTGGCCACAAACTCTACGCTGCCGTCGGCCTTGCGCTTGCCTCCTCCTTGGTTCCCCAGGTTATGCTGAAGACCCTTGCCGTTGCCATTCTTCTTTCCCTTCCCTGTCCTTTCATCATCTGAAGGGGGATCCTTGGTACCATCAGAATCGGCGTACTTAACAAGAGCCGCCATTAGTGTACCCATATCACTGCAGTCGCACTTAAGCCGCCCGAGTTTCATCTTCAGGGGCACGAACCGACAATTCTGTTCCAGCATTAAGACTGCAGAGCCGGCATCCATCTTATCTGACGAATGTATGATCTCCTTGACCCGGCGAACCCAATGCATCATGGATTCACCCTCCTGCTGCTTACAGTTAGTCAAATCCACAATTGACATCGACTGCCTGCAGGTATCCTTGAAGTTTTGGATGAACCGGGCTTTCAGCTCAGCCCAAGACCCGATGGAGTTCGGTGGTAGCCCTTTCAACCAAGTGCGGGCAGTCCCATCCAACATCATGGTGAAGTACTTGGCCATTGCCGCCTCACTGACCTCCAGTAGTTCCATGGCCATCTCGTAACTCTCGATCCAGGCTGCGGGTTGTAAGTCAGCTGTGTAATTAGGCACCTTCCTAGGGCCCTTGAAGTCCTTAGGTAGACGTTCATTACGGATAGCTGGCACTAAACAAGGGACACCCCCGGTCCTGGTAGGGATGCCCACGTCGACAGAAGTCGTCAGATAAGCCGGGGGGCTCTGGTAAGCCGTCAATTGAGGCACTTGCTCTGCCTCTTGCCGCGCTCTGTCCTGGTCTGCTGCGTAAAAGGCTCCATTATGAGCCGGGCCGTGGCCAGGGGGCGGGTCATGGCGTCGGACGTTACTTGAGCCGGTTGCTGAGACCATGTGCCGGCTATAACTTGGACTCTGGCCTGGACGAGGGGTCGAGTGGATCCTGTCCCGGCTGTAGGAGTACGCCTCTTGCTGCGCCAGAGCTGTCTGAAGGAGTTCCCTGACCCGGCGGGTTTCAATAGCCGTCGGAGAGTCGCCGTCAACTGGGAGAGCCGCCAGCCGTGCTGCCGCAGCGACCATGTTCTCCAGTGGGTTGTTATAATGACCCGGGGGTATTGGCATGTACTGAGGCGGGGCAGGGGGCACCTGGGGAGGCCCCATTACTCGTGGCTGAATGGGGGCTCCAGACCCGGGCACTACGACCCCTGGCGGGTTACTAGACCCTGCACCTGGCGTGCTGAAGAGGTTGCGTGGATCGTAAACCGGAGGGAGTCGAGATTGGGTCTTTTGATGCCTCCTTCTCATGACCTCATTGGACGCGTTCTGATCCATCGTGAGTTGGAATGACTGCGCCTGGATCAGCTGAGTTTGGGCATTGAGAGCCGCCCTCTCTGCAGCCATCCTGATCCCTTCCGCTGCAAGCTCCCCCTTAGCTTTCACTAGATCCAATTTTAACTGTGCCACTTCTGCATCATGCTGAGCTTGATCCGCCGGGTCAACCGTGGCGGTTAACAGGGTCGTCATCTTCTCCGTGAGATCCATTAGTACCTGAGCCGGAGAAGGCATCGGGTTTCCCGCTCCAGCAGCGGGGTTCTGAACAGGATGTGTGCCAGCCATAAAGACTCCAACCTGACTTGGCGGCTCAAACGGGTCCGGAATATTGTCACCATCAGAACAACCCATGAGCCTGCCATCTTGAAGCTGATACAACGAGTTTGACTCATCGGTGTCCGACTCGCCGTTAGAGCCGGCGGCCGCCTCACACCAGCCCCAGATAGATCAGAGGGCCCTCTGTGGATACATCCCACAAACGCGCGCCTTAAGGCAGGCCGGGCCCGGGCGGGTCGTGCACGCTGAGCCGTCTCAATGAGATCGGCGCAGAGATCCGGCTCAGGGCCCGGCTCACCAATCTTGCCAATGAAAACATGAATTCCGCCGAAGGGGACCCGGTACCCGTACTCAATTGGGCCGGCGTCGGGGCCCCAGTTTGCATCGTCGATGTAGAGCTTGCCGCGACGACTCTTGGTCATCCGGCCCACAGAGCGTATCCCTTGAGCCCTTCGAAGCTGCCCTTCAAGAACTCGAATCCACCGTGCGCTGGCCCCACAGTGGGCGCCAACTGTCATGGAATTGTCACGGCAGATGTCCTCGAGCTAGGACTTAGTCGTGGAGCCATCGCAACTAGGAAGCTTGAAGGGGTTAATGCGGGACAAGGAACACGAGGGTTTATACTGGTTCGGCCCCTTACGGTGAAGGTAAAAGCCTACGTCCAGTTTGAGGTGGTATTGATTAGGGTTATGATCACCGGGGAGCTAAACTGCTATGCCCGGCTCTCGATGAGATTGTTCTTGTCCCTGAACCGCTGCCGGGTCGTCCCTTTATATAGGGAGGCTGACGCCCAGCAGCTCTCAGAGTCCCGGCTGGCTCATAAGAGTGTCCGGCTCGGACTCTCAACTATTCTTGCCTTACACTACAAGTTTTACCATAATAATGATTGTAACTACGGGCCTTAAGGCATATCCGGGTCTTAAGCCCATCTTTGGCACACCGTCTTTAAGCTTGGCGCCGGGCTTCTGGCAATGACCTTACGAGTAACCCGGCCCCTCCTGGCGGGTGACTCTAAGGTCTATATCCTCAACAGTTTCAGTTCTGGACTTGTTTTGCTGCGGCGTTTATATGCTGCTTTGTTCCCTATATTTGCGCACTGGTGGCGAACTTTGATGCCCAGTGGATGTAATATGTGTAATAGCCGTGATAGCCTAGTGTAAGTTGCTTGCTTATTTATTTCCTTATTGTCTTGTTTATTTGTTTTCTTGTAGTCAGTGCAGTTCTTTTTCCATGGTTTGCTAGTGGCCGCAATAACCTATTTTTTAAAACTAGGCCACATTAACCATGAGCTACATATTTACTGTAGTTAACATGGGCCTCCTATAAGCTGTAGAAACAATGGGCCTTCTAAGGGCCGTAGAAACAATGGGCCTTCTATGGGGCATAGAAATAATGGGCCTTCTACGGGCCGTAGACACAATGGGCCTTCTACGGGCCGTATCATCAATGGGCCTTCTACGGGCCGTATGATCGGTTGGCCAAACATGGGCCAATAACAGACCACATTATGGCCGTAAATGGGCTAGAGTTGAAATCGTCCGTTCATGGGCCGACCATAACTGGTCGTCATTAATCGGCCGTATTTGATGACGCTATGAAAACGGCTCAACGTATTAACGGGCCACAAACGGGCCGACTGTAACCACGGGCTGAATTTGGCCCACAAGCAGAAAATGACAGTAACGGGCCGAAAGTAAACGAATGCTGGAAATATGCCCAAGAATAAATGGGCCCTGAGAAGGCCGAAAGATAACATGGGCTGAAAACGGCCCAACGGAATAATGGGCCGTTAATGGGTATAAAGTGATACACTGTTCATTATGGGCCAGTTTTACCACGGGCCGTTAATGGGCCGAGGGTTACTAAGGGCCTCATATGGGCCGAAAGACGTCATGGGCCATACATGGGCTGGAATTATATTGGACGGCCCAGATGACGCTACTGGGCCTAATTCGGATAGGCCATAAACGGGCCCTGGGTTAGCGGGCTGTAAATGGGCTATATGCGAACATGCCGTTAACAGGCTTGCCATGGGCCGGCCCGCCACCTTTTGACCAGGTCAAACGGGCCGGTCTTTTCACAGGAATGGGCCTCTGTTGGGCCGTGCCACGTGTCGACGTATCATAGGCGCTTTGGGTCCAATGAGTGGATGACATCTGTCCCAACGGTGAGCCAACACGTGTTTCCTCTAGCCAATGATGATTTTACACGTGGAAAATCCCCATTGGTCGGGGCAGTTAACGGGTTATCGGATTCAAAACCGGACCCGATAGCTTAACGGCATTCCGTTACGGTGGATGCCATGTGTCGGTCACCCTTGACGAAAGCACTTCTGTGACGCGCGATTTATCGTCATGGAAGTAGACACTTCCGTGATGATAATTTTGGTAATGTCATGGAACACTTCTACGACAGCACATGTATGACTATCTTGATTCTGTCATAAAATTGTCATGGATGTACATGCATGACAGAAAACATGACCTACTGTGACAAACACGTATCATCACGGAAGTGTCTTTTTTTTGTAGTGCAAGCTTGTGGCTTTGCATATTATTAGCATCATGGATATTCATAGAATTCATACTAAAAACACTGCAATCATGCTCATCATTCAAATATTTGGTGCCAAACATTTTAATGCATTCTTCTTTTAACACTTGAGCACAATTTTCCTTTCCATCATTTTCACGAAAGATATTAAAAAGATGAAGCAGATGAGGCACCCTTAATTCCATTTTTTGTAGTTTTCTTTTATAAACTAAACTAGTGGTAAAACAAGAAACTAAAAGATTCGATTGCAAGATCTAAAGATATACCTTCAAGCACTAACCTCCCCGGCAATGGCGCCTGTTGTGGAATTGTCACGGCAAATGTCCTCAAGCTAGGACTTAGTCGTGGAGCCATCGCCGCTAGGAAGCTTGAAGGGGTTTAACGGGACAAGGAACACGAGGGTTTATACTGGTTCGGCCCCTTACGGTGAAGGTAAAAGCCTACGTCCAGTTGAGTTGATATTGATTAGGGTTTCGATGACCAGGGAGCTTAACTGCTATGCCTGGCTCTCGATGAGATCTTTCTTGTCCCTAAACCGCTGCCGGGTCGTCCCTTTATATAGGGAGGCTGACGCCCAGCAGCTCTCAGAGTCCCAACCGGCTCATAAGAGTGTCCGGCTCGGACTCTCAATTATTCTTGCCTTACACTACAAGTTCTACCATAATAATGATTGTAACTACGGGCCTTAAGCCATATCCGGGTCTTAAGCCCATCTTTGGCCCACCGTCTTCAAGCTTGGCGCCGGGCTTCTGGTGGTGACCATTATGAATAACCCGGCCCCTTCTGGCGGGTGACTCTAAGGTCTATATCCTCAACATTAGGCCCCAGATTGATTTGAGCCGGCTCATGTCAATCTTCAATCCTTTTGACAGAAAAATCTCCGGCTTACAATTGTGTGAAGGCCATAACCCGGCGTGACGTCATCCTCCGGACTCCGGGTAATCCGCCGTGATGTCATCTTCCATTAAATCCGTTTTTTACTCCACCAGATCCGCAACGGATCTTATCTTTACTGCCATCCCGAAAATCGAGGCGTTTCATGGGGAGATAACCACGCCGTGGTCTCCTCATTTCTCGCGCCTACTTATGAGCTCGCCCTTATAAATAGCCCGGCCCGTCGGTCCTTCAGCCACTCGTCTTCCTCCTCGCGCCACTGTTCCTCCGCTCGAGCTCCGTTGCTGTCGCCGCCGCGGGTCTCCTTCTCCTCACCAACTCCGGCCGCTGCATCAACCTGTTGTGTCCAGAGAAAACGGCGGCGACCTCCGCAACTCACCAGCACCTGTAAGTCTTGGCTACCCCGTAGAACAGATCTGCAGTAGGGTTCGTCCTGTTCGTCCGTGTTCGTCGCCGTCGCCCACAAGCTCCGGTAGTTTTCATTTTTACTGCCCTTTTTTGATCTTAGCCTTGTATAGAACCACTGCGGTAGCTGTTTAGCACCCATTTCACATGCAAGTAGCCCTCTTTTTACTGCATAAGAGCCTTGTTCGAGCCCAAGAACTTCTCCTGCGTCTGTTTTTAGGTCTAGAAACTTTCCTTTTGACCGATCATTTTGTTCCAAATTATTTACTGCCATGTGTGAAACCTGTTTTCACCACACTTAGTAAAAAACTGCACTTGTTGAGTCATGGCGGTTTACAATTCCGGTTTAAAGAAACCACGCGCCGTAGGACCTCCCGGCTCAAAAGAGATCATGCGCCATAGAATTTTCCGGCTCATCTGTGATAAGGCCGTAGACAATCGAATTACTCTCAATACCTCGGGCGGCTTAAATAACCTGATGCACCTAGATATATGTCATTAGTCCCCTCCATAAGCCACCACTTTAACATTGAGCTGTAAATTTCCTCCGGCTTATAATTAAACCGGCCGTTTCCTTTTATCATAGGCTGCCGACTTTCACCATGCCTCCCAAAGCTCCTAAAGCCTCCATCACTTGCAATTGGATGAAGTCCAATGTCACCAACGAGACTTTAGCGGATTTTGTCAAGTCAGGCTACCTGCCTAAGAAAGACGTCATGTCCTACCGTGCCCCTGACCCGTCAGAAGAGAGACCACAGCCAAAGGACGGGGAGGTAGTGATTTTTGCGGATCATATGAGCCGGGGCTTCGCACCGCCCGGCTCAAAGTTCTTCAGGGATGTACTGAATTTCTTTGACTTGCGGCCACAAGATATAGGACCCAACTCGGTGTCCAACATATGCAATTTCCAAGTGTTCTGCGAGGTTTATCTTGGAGAAGAGCCCAGCCTGCTACTCTTCAGAGAGCTCTTCTACCTAAACCCCCAGAACGAGTGCGCCAACGGGCCAAGTTTGGAACTTGGCGGAATCTCCATTCAGCGACGGAGAGACTGCCTTTTCCCTTATGCTGAGCCGCCGAGTCACCCCAAGGACTGGAACCAGACGTGGTTCTATTGCCAAGACACGTCGCCGGCTGACGAGAGCCCGCTACCCGGCTTGCGCCCTTCACGTCTGGAGCCAACTCACCCTCTGTCTGACAAGTTAACTCAGGCAGAGCGCCAACCTCTGCTCCCCACCATCAACAAGATCAAGGCTCTCCTGGGCAATGGTCTCAATGGAATTGACCTAGTCCGAGTCTGGATCTCCTGGCGGGTGATCCCATTGAGCCGCCGCCCCGGCTTAATGTGCGAGTACACGGGCCGAAAGGATGACCCCCAAAGACACAGCCGCAACGATCTTCCTGAAGATGTTGCTGAGGACATGACCAAGGCTCTTTTGAACGAGAGCCTGGCAGACTGTGGGAGGACCGGGTTAGCCCCCTTCTGCAAGACCAACCCAGCCCCAGCGGTAAGCCGCTGATCTGAACATCTTATCTTCTTCTATAGATAACTTTCATCTGAATCTTTTAAGAAATCATCATTGTATTTTTCAGGCTGATGACATATTCTGGAGGGTCAAATATGACCATGAGGCGGCCAAGAAGGCCAGGAAGGCGAAGAAAGCCGCCAAGAAAGCCGCTCCCCGTAAGAAGGGAAGTAGGCCTACTGCTTCAGAGCTGATGCAATTAAGCGACAGCTCCGAGTCAGAGGTAACCCCTGAACCTGTAGACCCTGGTTATATTTGTTATTTATTTATGTCCACCTTATCAATACTATGTATCAACAGGATGACACCGGCGCAAGTAACCCGGTGGTTGAAGAGGTAATGTCACTTTCCTCCGACTCGGAGCCCTTGCCAAGGCTGAAAGTCCGAAGGGTAACCCGGAAAGTAAGCTTTTCACATCCTTTAGCTTATCAAGATCCTCAATTTATTTTGAAGCGACAGGTTCATGAAAGCTGGCGGCACACCCGGACCAACAAAGATACTGACCTCTCCTCCGGGTTACCTGACGCATCGAGGAAACGCCGGACCGAGGTGATCTCAAAGTTGTACCCTTTTCATCCTTTGGCAGGTGTTATACGTCAACCGCTCAACTCTTCTGACTCAAATTATGAGGAAACTTCCCCCTCTTCTGGCGACTCTATGCAGTCGAACCTGCCGGCTTTCAAGACCGTGCCCGGGTAATGATGATCATCTCACGTTGTACTTTGTCTTCACTTACACTTTTGTGCTTAACCTTTCTGTCCTTTCAGTGCCCAAGCAAAACTCAGCAAAAGGGTGAAGAAGAACAAGCCGGTCGATGAGCCGGACTTGCCTGAGCCGGAGGTAGCCGCTCAAGAACCGCCAGCTGCCTCTGCTCCTGAGGCCGCTGCTCCAACCAACAAGCCCATAGCAGAAGCTTCTGCTAACCCGGAGGCCTCCAGCTCGGCTCAACCAGCAGATGACCCAGATGTGGTAATCACCCGGACGGAATTTGTTGAGCCGGGGAGACATACTGCGCTGGCCAAGTGTTCTGCCAAGGGGGAGTTGCTACAGCCCCGCCGGGTTAATCTGGACCTCACCGACTACGCCAACCTGAGCATCGGAGAGCTCGTCTCCGGCTACGTCAGCCAAGTGCACAAGAGCCGGGATGCAGAGATCGGCATGGTGAACCAGATTCAGCAGAAGTCAGAGGTACCACTCTTCTTTCTTCTTGTTTACTGTATAGCTATCTTGTTATTCTTACCATGCTCTAGCCCCCAAGTCTACGACTTATGATAGAATATGCTGTAGACTTAAGTTCCGGCTTACTCAATTGAACCGGCACTTTGTAGATAGAAACGTTCAATATGCATTAGCCCCCAAGTGCCAAGTGTCTTTGCTTGGAAAGCGCTTGGGACTTTTTAAAATTGTATAATAACTGTTCATCCTATAACCCGGAAATTATGTAGGCTGCTGGCAAGAAGTTTGAAGCTGACATCTCTGATCTCAAGACCCGTCTGAAGACGCAAGAAACTGAGACCCGGAGAGCAAATGCCAAATTTGTGTCCAGTATTGCTGCGTAAGAAAAGCTGAAGACGGACTTTGATGCTGAACCGGGCCGAACAGGCGGAGAAGGCTCTCTCAGAGAGGACCACCGAACTCTCCGGCTTAAAGCGCCAAGTGTCCCAGATGGTTGCGGCAATCTTCGTTAAGTCATTTCGCCGGCTTTCATCAAGTTTAGAATCTTTATATCTCATAACTCATCCTTGTCGGCGGCTTATCTTATTCTGTTAAACAGGTCCCAGAAGCGCCAACCTCAACCAAAGCGTGGTAACCAAGCTGAAGGCCGTGTACACCCTGGTGGAGCAACTCTACACCGGGTCACAGCGTGCTCTGGCTGTGGTAGCCCTATCCAACGAGGTGCCGACTCACCTGGCGGAAGTTCTTCGCCGGCTCGCCGTTCTTCCTCAACGCATCCAAGAGCTGCGACGGGCCTCTGCAAGAGCCGGAGCCATAGCGGCTCTAAGCCGGGCTAAGGCGTTCCTTCCAGAGCTAGACCCGGCGGACATTGCTCTGGGCTACCCCAGTTTGAAGGAAGACGGCACCGCCTTCGACCAGAAGGACTTCGCAGCTTGTGTGCAGATCGTATGCCCGGTGGCCACTCTGATTGGCAATGATACAGATCTTACTAAGTATCAACCGGGTTACGATGCAGAGAATCAGAGGATCCCCACTCCGCGCTATGAAGCCCTCAGCTTAATCCCGCCGACTCGCAAGCACACCTTCGCCCCGGAGATTGACCCGGCGGGGTTGATTGACGAGGAAGCTCAATTTGAAGCTCTGGGCGGCATCGACTGGAAGTCGTCAACTTTCCAGGTCTTGGGAACAGCCGGAGGAGAAGAGAGGGATGAGCCGGAGACTTCAACCCAGCAAGCATCGTAACTCTGCTGGCGGCTTATCAAACAATGCCTCCCCCTTTTGGACTCGATGAGTCTTGTAATAGAGTAGGACCAACACTTTATCTTTGCCGTGCCATCGTGCACGCATTGAGTGCTGAAGTCTATTGAAGTTGTCTCCTTTATATTTCTCCGGGTCGTAATCAATCATTTATTTTTCTTAAGCTCAAAATAGTTGCCTTCGACTATCTTGCATAGAAGGACAAATCACAAGTCTCTAGGCGGCTTACCGCACTGAGAATCATAGGTTTTAGATATATAACCCGGAATATGAATCAAAAAGACTGGTCCTCAATTATGTCCTTAATACAGCCGTAATAACACACTTAGTGGCCTGCAAGCATACTTCCGGTATAGATAACCCGGGTAATAAGGTTGATACCTCAATTCCGGTTTACCTGTCTTAATAACGCCCATTGTGTTCAACTAACACTGTAAATCAAAGTTAAACCGGCAAAGTGAGACCCGGCCGTACACACTTTGAAATAATCAGAAGAAACTTGCTATAAAGCAGAAGAACTTAGGGGCTTCCGGTTCAAATACGACCAGAGACCCGGCCCAAAGGGGTTATGCTAGGATTCGAATACGATCATATTGCCCCCAGTGGGTGTGGCGATGCCAATCAAGAGGGTACCGACAGGTATGTTCTCTTTGGTTCGAATACGACCCATGTTTGAACAGGAAGCCCCCAAGTGATTCTAAGAATTGTTTAACGACGCTGATTCGAATACGATCCACGTCGGTTCCCAAAGGGGTTAAACTAAGATTCAATGATCAAAGAAAACTCCCCAATGAGCTCGGCACTTTGCCAATCAAATGGGTATCGACAGCTATGTTCTCTTTGGTTCGAATACGACCTATGTTTGAACAGGAAGCCCCCAAGTGACCTTATTGCTTACGGCTAGATTCGAATACGATCATAAGCCGGATCCTCCTTCAAGTTATCATGTAATCTTGTGATGAAAACAACACGTGCACATTTGGAGGAGAAAAAAGGACAGAGGTCCTGCTTTATTGCTTATCATAATATATACATGGCTTAGAGAAATATGTACATTATGAGAGCCGGTGGCTTAAGTGTAGTAAGGCCGAAGCTGAGCTATGTTCCACGGCCGACGGGTCTCTTCCTCCGACTTACGTGAATCTTAGTGCTCCCGAATGTCAATGAGGTAATATGACCCGTTGTGCAAATTCTTGCTGACCACAAAGGGCCCTTCCCAAGGCGGGGATAGCTTGTGCGCATCTGTTTGATCTTGGATGAGCCGGAGCACCAGACCGCCTTCCTGGAAGACCCGGGATTTAACCCGGCGACTATGATAACGGCGCAGGTCCTGTTGGTAAATTGCTGAGCGAGCTGCTGCCACATCACGCTGTTCGTCCAACAAGTCAAGAGCATCTTGGCGCGCCTGTTCATTATCTGCCTCAACGTAAGCCGCCACTCGAGGCGAGTCATGACGGACGTCACTGGGGAGGACTGCTTCTGCCCCATAAACCATGAAGAAAGGCGTGAAACCTGTAGACCTGTAGGAGTAGTGTTGATGCTCCATAACACAGAGGGCAACTCCTCCACCCAACAACCCGGCGTCCGTTGCAAAGGGACCAGAAGCCGGGGCTTGATACGCTTCAGAATCTCCTGATTAGCTCTCTCAGCTTGACCATTGGATTGAGGATGAGCCACTGAGGAGACATCAAGTCGGATATGCTCTCGTTGACAAAATTCTTCCTTGGCGCCTTTGGAGAGATTGGTGCCATTGTCAGTTATAATGCTATGCGGAAAGCCAAAGCGAAAAATCACCTTTTTCATAAATTGAACCGCCGTGGCTGCATCACATTTGCTAACTGGCTCCGCTTCAACCCACTTGGTAAATTTGTCAACTGCCACCAAGAGCTGGGTCTTCTTATCTTTGGACCTTTTAAAAGGCCCAACCATATCAAGCCCCCAGACCGTAAAGGGCCAAGTAATTGGGATCATCCTCAGCTCCTGAGCCGGCACATGAGCCCGTCGCGAGAACTTTTGGCAACCATCACATTTACTGACCAAATCCTCCGCATCAGCATGAGCCGTCAGCCAATAAAAACCATGACGAAAAGCCTTGGCCACAAGAGACTTTGAGCCGGCATGATGGCCACAATCCCCTTCATGAATCTCGCGCAAGATCTCTTGACCCTCCTTAGGAGAGACACAACGCTGGAACGCTCCCGTAACACTGCGGCGATGCAACTCACCATTGATGACCACCATTGACTTAGACCGCCGGGTTATTTGTCTGGCCAACGTTTCATCCTCAGGCAACTCTCCCCGGGTCATGTAAGCCAAATAGGGCGCTGTCCAGTCCGGTATGATATGGAGAGCCGCCACCAGTCGTGCCTCCGGGTTAGGGACAACCAAATCTTCCTCTGTAGGCAACTTAACAGAAGGGTTATACAGGACGTCCAGGAAAGTATTAGGCGGCACCGGTTTTCGCTGAGAGCCCAGTCGGCTTAAAGCATCAGCCGCCTCGTTCTTCCTGCGATCGATGTGCTCTACTTGGTAACCCTGAAAGTGCCCGGCAATGGCATCAACTTCGCGGCGATAAGCCGCCATGAGAGGGTCCTTGGAATCCCACTTTCCTGATACTTGTTGAGCCACCAAGTCTGAGTCGCCAAAGCATCTTACCCGGCTTAAGCTCATCTCCTTAGCCATCCGAAGACCATGGAGCAAGGCCTCGTACTCAGCCGCGTTGTTAGTGCAAGTAAACAGCAACTGTAGCACATAATGGAACTTGTCACCTTTAGGGGAAGCCAACACGACTCCAGCCCCCGAGCCCTCCAACTGCCTGGACCCATCGAAGTGGATAGTCCAATATGTGTTATCCGGCTTCTACTCGGGCACTTGTGACTCTGTCCAATCGTTGATGAAATCCACCAAGGCCTGAGATTTAACAGCAGTGCGTGGCACGTATTTCAGACCATGAGGTCCAAGCTCTATGGCCCACTTAGCCACTCTCCCTGTGGCCTCTCTGTTTTGAATGATATCACCAAGAGGGGCAGAACTGACCACAGTGATGGGATGACCCTGGAAATAATGCTTAAGCTTCCGGCTCGCCATGAACACACCATAAACAAGCTTCTGCCAATGTGGATACCGCTGTTTGGATTCAATGGGCACTTTGCTGACATAATAAACCAGCCGCTGAACCGGATGCTCCTTACCCTCCTCCTTGCGCTCCACCACCATAGCCACACTGACGGCTCGTGTGTTCGCCGCCACATACAGTAATAAGGGCTCTTTATCAACCGGAGCAGCAAGGACTGGGGGCTCTGCCAGCTGCCTCTTCAAATCCTCAAAAGCAGTATTAGCTGCATCATTCCAGACAAAGTTATCAGTTTTCTTCATCAACTGATATAATGGCATGGCCTTCTCACCCAAACGGCTTATAAACCGGCTCAAAGCAGCGATGCGACCCGCCAAGCACTGAATGTCATTTATACACACCGGCTTAGCCAGGGAGGTGATGGCCTTGATCTTTTCCGGGTTAGCTTCAATGCGTCTGTCAGAAACCAAGAAACCCAAGAGTTTGCCTGCAGGAACACCAAAAACACACTTGGCCGGGTTAAGCATCATCTTGTAAACCCGGAGATTATCAAAGGTCTCCCTTAAATCATCTATCAGGGTTTCCTCCTTTATGGACTTAACCACAATATCGTCCACATAAGCATGAACATTGCGCCCAATCTGGTTATGAAGACAGCTCTGCACACAACGCTGATAAGTCGCCTGTGCACACTTGAGTCCAAAGGGCATAGACACATAGCAGAAGGCTCCAAAGGGAGTGATGAATGCCGTCTTTTCCTGGTCCTTAACTGCCATTTTAATCTGATGATATCCGGAATAAGCATCCAAGAAACTTAAGCGCGCACAACCCGCCGTAGCATCAATGATTTGATCAATACGGGGAAGGGCAAAAGGATCAGCCGGACACGCCTTGTTTAAGTCTGTGTAGTCCACACACATCCACCAAGTGTCGTTCTTCTTGAGTACGAGCACCGGGTTAGCTAACCATTCTGGGTGAAAAACTTCAACAATAAACCCGGCCGCCAAGAGCCGGGCCACCTCTTCGCCAATAGCCTTCCGTCTCTCTTCATTAAACCGCCTAAGGAACTGCCTGACCGGCTTAAATTTCGGATCAACATTGAGAGTGTGCTCAGCGAGTTCTCTAGGTACACCTGGCATGTCAGACGGCTTCCATGCAAAAATGTCCCTATTCTCACGGATGAACTCGATGAGCGCGCCTTCCTATTTTGGATCCAAATTGGCACTGATGCTAAACTGCTGAGATGAATCTCCTGGAACGAAATCAACAAGTTTAGTCTCATCAGCTGACTTAAATTTCATTGCCGGCTCATGCTCCGTAGTCGGCTTTTTCAGAGAGGTCATATCTGTTGGGTCGACGTTGTCTTTGTAAAACTTCAACTCCTCTGTTGCACAAACAGATTCTGCATAAGCTGCATCGCCTTCCTCACACTCCAGAGCCACCTTCCGGCTGCCGTGAACCGTAATGGTCCCATTGTGACCCGGCATCTTGAGCTGTAAGTACACATAACACGGCCGTGCCATGAACTTGGCGTAAGCCGGCCGCCCAAATATGGCATGGTACGGACTTCTTATCTTAACCACCTCAAAGGTCAAATTTTCCACCCTGCAGTTGTGCTCATCTCCAAAGGCCACTTCCAACTCGATCTTGCCGACTGGATAAGCCAACTTACCAGGTACCACACCGTGGAAAATAGTGTTGGACTGGCTGAGGTTCTTATCAATCAACCCCATACGACGGAACGTCTCATAATAGAGGATGTTGATGCTGATGCCTCCATCCATGAGCACCTTAGTGAACTTATATCCTCCCACCTGAGGAGCCACCACTAAGGCCAAGTGGCCCGGTTTATCCACCCGGGGAGGGTGATCCTCCCTACTCCACACTATAGGCTGCTCAGACCACCGCAAGTAGCGTGGAACCGCCGGCTCAACAGCATTCACAGCCCTCTTATGAAGCTTCTGATCTCGCTTACACAGACTGGTGGTAAACACATGATACTGTCCACCGCTAAGCTGCTTTGGATTGGTCTGATAACCCCCCTGCTGCTGTTGATGACCCTGGCCAGACTGCTGATTAAAGCCCCCTTGACCGTTCTGAGGATTAGAATTTGAGCCGCCGCCCGGGCCATGAAAGCCGCCGGCGCCTGAGCCGCCGCCCGGGCCATTGTAATTCTTAAATGCCTTCATGATTGCACAGTCCTTCCATAGATGGGTAGCTGGCTTCTCTCTAGAGCCATGCCTTGGACAAGGCTCATTCAACAGCTGCTCCAGCGTCGGGCCTGACCCGCCGGCTCGGGGAGGGGGCCTCCCCTTGCATCGCTGGTTATTACCTTGTGAGCTGGCGTTGGCTACAAACTCTAGGCTGCCATCGGCCTTGCGCTTGCCTCCTCCTTGGTTTCCCGGGGTATGCTGAGGACCCTTGCCATTGCCATTTTTCTTTCCCTTCCCTGTCCTTTCATCATCTGAAGTGGGGTCCTTGGTACCATCAGAATCGGCGTACTTGACAAGAGCCGCCATCAGTGTACCCATATCATTGTAGTCGCGCTTAAGCCGCCCGAGTTTCATCTTCAGGGGCACAAAACGACAATTCTGCTCCAACATTAAGACTGCAGAGCCGGCATCCATCTTATCCGAGGAATGTATTATCTCCTTAACCCGGCGAACCCAATGTGTCGTAGACTCACCCTCCTGCTGCTTGCAGTTAGTCAAATCCACAATTGACATAGACTGCCTACAGGTATCCTTGAAGTTTTGGATGAATCGGGCCTTCAGCTCAGCCCAAGACCCAATGGAATTCGGTGGTAGCCCTTTCAACCAAGTGCGGGCAGTCCCATCTAACATCATGGTGAAGTACTTAGCCATGGCCGCTTCACTGACCTCCAGCAGTTCCATGGCCATCTCATAACTCTCGATCCAGGCTGCGGGTTGTACGTCTGCCGTGTAATTAGGCACCTTCCTAGGGCCTTTGAAGTCCTTGGGTAGACGTTCATTGCGGATAGCTGGCACTAAACAAGAGACACCCCCAGTCCTGGTAGGGATACCCACGTCGACGGAAGTCGTCGGATAAGCCGGGGGAGTCTGGTAAGCCGTCAATTGAGGCACCTGCTCCGCCTCTTGCCGCGCTCTGTCTTGGTCTGCTGCGTGAAAGGCTCCGTTTTGAGCCGGGCCATGGCCAGGGGGCGGGTCATGGCGTCGGACGTTACTTGAGCCGGTCGCTGAGACCATGTGTCTGCTGTAACTCGGGCTCCGGCCTGGACGAGGGGTCGAGTGGATCCTGTCCCGGCTGTAGGAGTACGCCTCTTGCTGCGCCAGTGCTGTCTGAAGGAGTTCCCTGACCCGGCGGGTTTCAATAGCCGTCGGAGAGTCGCCGTCAATTGGGAGAGCCGCCAGCCGTGCTGCCGCGGCGACCATGTTCTCCAGCGGGTTAGCATAATGACCCGGTGGTATTGGCACGTACTGAGGCGGGGCAGGGTGCATCTGGGGAGGCCCCATTACTTGCGGCTGAATAGGGGTCCCAGACCCGGGCACTATGATCCCTGGCGGGTTACTAGACCCTGCACCTGGCGTGTTCAAGAGGTTTCGTGGGTCGTAAACCGGAGGGAGTCGAGATTGGGACTTTTGATGCCTCCTTCTCAGGACCTCATTGGACGCGTTTTGATCCATCGTGAGCCGGAAGGACTGCGCCTGAATCAACTGGGTTTGGGCGTCGAGAGCCGCCCTCTCCGCCGCCATCCTGATCCCTTCCGCTGCCAGATCCTCCTTAGCTTTCACTAGATCTAACTTTAACTATGCCACCTCCGCATCATGCTGAGCTTGATCCGCCGGGTCAACCGCGACGGTTAACAGGGCCGTCATCTTGTCTGTGAGATCCATTAGCACCTGAGCTGGCGAGGGCACCGGGTTTCCCGCTCCAGCAGCAGGGTTCGCAACAGGCTGCGCACCGGCCATGAAGATTCCAACCCGGCTTGGCGGCTCAAATGGGTCCGGAATACTGTCACCATCGGAACAACCCATGAGCCTGCCATCTTGAATTTGATACAACGAGTTTGACTCATCGGTGGATGACTCGCCGTCAGAGCCGGCGGCCGTCTCATCACCAGATCCAGATCGATCAGAGAGCTCTCCATGAATACATCCCACAAAAGCATGCTTTAAGGCGGGCCAGGCCCGGGCGGGTTGTGCACGCTGAGCTGTCTCGATGAGATCGGCGCAGAGATCCGGCTCAGGGCCCGGCTCACCAATCTTGCCAATGAAAATATGAATTCCGCCGAAGGAGACCCGGTACCCATACTCAATTGAGCCGGCGTCGGGGCCCCAGTTTGTATCGTCGATGTAGAGCCTGCCGCGACGACTCTTGGTCATCCGGCCCACAGCGTATCCCTTGAGCCCTTCGAAGCTGCCCTTCAAGAACTCAAATCCACCGTGCGCTGGCCCCATGGTGGGCGCCAACTGTCGTGGAATTGTCACGGCAGATGTCCTCAAGCTAGGACTTAGTCGTGGAGCCATCGCCGCTAGGAAGCTTGAAGGGGTTTAACGGGACAAGGAACACGAGGGTTTATACTGGTTCGGCCCCTTACGGTGAAGGTAAAAGCCTACGTCCAGTTGAGGTGATATTGATTAGGGTTTTGATGACCAGGGAGCTTAACTGCTATGCCTGGCTCTTGATGAGATCTTTCTTGTCCCTAAACCGCTGCCGGGTCGTCCCTTTATATAGGGAGGCTGACGCCCCGCAGCTCTCAGAGTCCCGACCGGCTCATAAGAGTGTCCGGCTCGGACTCTCAATTATTCTTGCCTTACATTACAAGTTCTACCATAATAATGATTGTAACTACGGGCCTTAAGCCATATCCGGGTCTTAAGCCCATCTTTGGCCCACCGTCTTCAAGCTTGGCGCCGGGCTTCTGGTGGTGACCAATATGAATAACCCGGCCCCTTCTGGCGGGTGACTCTAAGGTCTATATCCTCAACAGCGCCAGAAAAGAGCTTAGTTGACGGGGTGTTAGTGTCGCTTGCCTAGCCTCCCCGGCAATGGCGCCAGAAAAGAGCTTGATGTCTACTACACAACGTTCTTCTTGTAGACGTTGTTGGGCCTCCAAGTGCAGAGGTTTGTAGGACAGTAGCAAATTTCCCTCAAGTGGATGACCTAAGGTTATCAATCTGTGGGAGGCGCGGGATGAAGCTGGTCTCTCTCAAGCAACCCTGCAACCAAATGACAAAGAGTCTCTTGTGTCACCAACACACCCACGACAATGGTAAATTGTATAGGTGCACTAGTTCGGCGAAGAGATGGTGATACAAGTGCAATATGGATGGTAGATATAGGTTTTTGTAATATGAAAATATAAAAACGGCAAGGTAACAAGCGAGAAAAGTGAGCGAAAATGGCAAGGCCTAGGGTTCATACTTACACTAGTGCAAGTTCTCTCAACAAGGATAACATAATTAGATCATATAACAATCCCTCAACATGCAACAAAGAGTCACTCCAAAGTCACTAATAGCGGAGAACAAACGAAGAGATTATTGTAGGGTACGAAACCACCTCAAAGTTATTCTTTAGTATCGATCTATTCAAGAGTTCGTACTAGAATAACACCTTAAGACACAAATCAACCAAAACCCTAATGTCACCTAGATACTCCAATGTCACCTCAAGTATCCGTGGGTATGATTATACGATATGCATCACACAATCTCAGATTCATCTATTCAACCAACACAAAGTACTTCAAAGAGTGCCCCAAAGTTTCTATCGGAGAGTCAAGACGAAAACGTGTGCCAACCCCTATGCATAGGTTCATGGGCAAAACCCGCAAGTTGATCACCAAAACATACATCAAGTGGATCAATAGAATACCCCATTGTCACCATAGATAAGCACATGCAAGACATACATCAAGTGTTCTCAAATCCTTAAAGACTCAATCTGATAAGATAACTTCAAAGGGAAAACTCAATCCATTACAAGAGAGTAGAGGGGGAGAAACATCATAAGATCCAACTATAATAGCAAAGCTCGCGATACATCAAGATCATATCACCTCAAGAACACGAGAGAGAGAGAGATCAAACACATAGCTACTGGTACATACCCTTAGCCCCGAGGGTGAACTACTCCCTCCTTGTCATGGAGAGCGCCGGGATGATGAAGATGGCCACCGATGAGGGTTCCCCCCTCCGGCAGGGTGCCGGAACAGGGTCCCGATTGGTTTTTGGTGGCTACAGAGGCTTGCGGCGGCGGAACTCCCGATCTATTCTGCTCCCCGATGGTTTTAGGGTATATTGGTATATATAGGAGGAAGAAATACGTCAGGGGAGCCACGAGGGGCCCACGAGGGTGGAGGGCGTGCCCAGGGGGTGGGCGCGCCCCCTGCCTCGTGCCTTCCTCGTTGCTTCCCTTACGTGTACTCCAAGTCTTCTGGATTGCTTCCGTTCCAAAAATAACTCTCCCGAAGGTTTCATTCCGTTTGGACTCCGTTTGATATTTCTTTTTCTTCGAAACACTGAAACAAGGGAAAAACATGAACTGGCATTGGGCTCTGGGTTAATAGGTTAGTCCCAAAAATAATATTAAAGTGTTTAATAAAGCCCATAAACATCCAAAACAGATAATATAATAGCATGAATACTTCATAAATTATAGATACGTTGGAGACGTATCAGGCACCACCTTCCGTCTGACTTGCCCCTACACTTCACACCAGAATGGCCACGCCAAGCGCATTCTCCGCACTCTTAATGACTGTGTTCGCACGTTGCTCTTTCACGCTAACGTGCCCGCTCGGTTCTGGCTCAATGCCCTCGCTACCGCCTCTCTCTTAGTCAACATTCGTCCGTGTCGTCCCCGGTGGAACTACGCCCCTCACCAGCTTCTTTTCGGTACACCACCATCCTATGATGGTCTTCGCATATTTGGGTGTCTCTGTTATCCTAGCACCGCGTCCACCACGCCACACAAGCTTGCACCCCGCTCCGTCCCATGCATCTTCCTTGTCTACCCTCCCAACACCAAAGGTTACCGGTGCTATGATCCTGTCACTCATCGCGTGTACACCTCGAGGCACGTGTACTTCGTCGAGACGATGTTCCCTTTTTTTCAGGTTCCTCCGGCCGCGGCTCCTTCGGCTCCGGCCCCGTGCCCCCTACCTAGTGCGATGCGCGGCGGCACCCCCCGGCGGCCCGGCGCCTTCTGTCGCCCCCTCCCCGGTTCTCGACTCCCTCCTCCAAGGTTGAGTCCGACCAGGCCCCCGGGCTATTCCTATAAGTGTCACAAACATCCCTAGAGTTCGTAGTAAAATAACACCTTAAGACACAAATCAACCAAAACCCTAATGTCACCTAGATACTCCAATGTCACCTCAAGTATCCGTGGGTATGATTATACGATATGCATCACACAATCTCAGATTCATCTATTCAACCAACACAAAGAACTTCAAAGAGTGCCCCAAAGTTTCTACCGGACGGTCAAGACGAAAACGTGTGCCAACCCCTATGCATAAGTTCACAAGGTCACTGAACCCGCAAGTTGATCACCAAAACATACATCAAGTAGATCACGTGAATATCCCATTGTCACAACAGATAAGCACATGCAAGACATACATCAAGTGTTCTCAAATCCTTAAAGACTCAATCCGATAAGATAACTTCAAAGGGAAAACTCAATCTATTACAAGAGATAGAGGGGGAGAAACATCATAAGATCCAATTATAGTAGCAAAGCTCGCGGTACATCAAGATCGTGCCAAATCAAGAACACGAGAGAGAGAGAGAGAGAGAGATCAAACACATAGCTACTAGTACATACCCTCAACCCCGAGGGTGAACTACTCCCTCCTCGTCATGGAGAGCGCCGGGATGATGAAGATGGCCATCGGTGAGGGATCCCCCTCCGACAGTGTGCCGGAACAGGGTCCCGATTGGTTTTTGGTGGCTATAGAGGCTTGCGGCGGCGGAACTCCTGATCTAGGTTTCTTTCTGGGGGTTTCTGTATTTATAGGAATTTTTGGCGTCAGTCTCATGTCAGGGGGGTCTCCGAGTCATCCGCGAGGTTGGGGCGCGCGCCCAAGGGGGTAGGGCTCGCCCTCCACCCTCGTGGACAGCTCGGGACTCTTCTTGCCCAACCATTTTACTCCGGGGGCTTCTTTTGGTCCATAAAAAATCATCAAAATTGGCACGCCAATTGGACTCTGTTTGGTATTCCTTTTCTGTAAAACTGAAAAACAAGGAAAAAACAGAAACTGGCACTGGGCTCTAGGTTAATAGGTTAGTCCCAAAAATCATATAAAATAGCATATAAATGCATATAAAACATCCTAGATGGATAATATAATAGCATGGAACAATAAAAAATTAGAGATACGTTGAAGACGTACCAATCATCATCGTCGTCATCCTCACTAGAAGAGCTCCCACCAGACGAGGCCCCATCCCCACCATGCTCATCACCCATGCGAGGCACAGTGACAGCGCGGACTGGCCCAAGCAGATCCTCAGGAACCGGAGACTCAAGCTCGAAGGTGAGACGCTTCCCCTTAGTGCCAAAGTAGAATATCAGGGACAGACCATCAATCTGTAACGCCCACGATGCGGCTATATCTCCCACGTGTCGAGGCACGACTTAGAGGCATAACCGCATAGTGGTTTTGTCGCAAGAAGGGTCATCTTCACACAATCTCATGTAATGAACAAGAATGGGATAAAGAGTTGGCTTACAATCGCCACTTCACACAATACATAAATATAATTCATACATCATCCAGAATACAAACATATAGACCGACTACGGTCAAAATCCAGATGAAAATAAGACAACCCCAAATGCTAGATCCCCGATCGTCCCAACTGGGCTCCACTACTGATCATCAGGAAAAGACACATAGTAACGACCACGTTCCTCGTCGAACTCCCACTTGAGATCGACCCCATCATCTGCACTGGCATCGTCGGCACCTGCAACTGTTTTGGTAGAATCTGTGAGTCACGGGGACTCAGCAATCTCACACCCGCGAGATCAAGACTATTCAAGCTTATAGGAAAGGATGGTGTAATGAGGTGGAGCTGCAGCGGCAATAAGCATATATGGTGGCTAACATGCGCAAAAGAGAGCGAGAAGAGAAGCAACGGAACGGTCGTCTTCTAGTAATGACCAAGAAGTGATCCTGAACTCCTACTTACGTCATTCATAACTCAAACCGTGTTCACTTCCCGGACTCCGCCGAGAAGAGACCATCACGGCTACACACGCAGTTGATGTATTTTAACTGGGTCAAGTGACAAGTTCTCTATAACCGGACATTAACAAATTCCCATCTGCCTCATAACCGCGGGCACGGCTTTCGAAAGATAATACCCTGCAGGGGTGTCCCAACTTAGCCCATCATAAGCTCTCACGGTCAACGAAGGATAAACCTTCTCCCGGAAAGACCCGATCAGTCTCGGAATCCCGGTTTATAAGACATTTCGACAATGGTAAAACAAGACCAGCAAAGCCACCCGAATGTGCCGACAAATCCCGATAGGAGCTGCACATATCTCGTTCTCAGGGCACACCGGATTGTCCAAGCTTCCGATAGGCCAGACCAGAGTTGCCCCTGGTGGCCACCGGCGACTGACAGGTTGGACCAATACTCAGAGGAGCACTGGCCCGGGGGTTTAAAATAAAGATGACCCTCGGGCTCGCGAAAACCCGGGGGAAAAGGCTTAGGTGGCAAATGGTAAAACCAAGGTTGGGCCTTGCTGGAGGAGTTTATTCAAGGCGAACTGTCAAGGGGTCCCATAAATCACCCGACCGCGTAAGGAACGCAAACTCAAGGAACATAATCCCGGTATCTCAGAAACTAGGGCGGCAAGAGTGGAACAAAACACCAGGCATAAGGCCGAGCCTTCCACCCTTTACCAAATATATAGATGCATTAATTAAATAAGAGATATTGTGATATCCCAACATATCCATGTTCCAACATGGAACAAACTTCAACTTCACCTGCAACTAGCAACGCTATAAGAGGGGCTGAGCAAAAGCGGTAACTTAGCCAAACAACGGTTTGCTAGGAAAGGATGGTTAGAGGCTGACATGGCACAATGGGAGACATGATATAGCAAGTGATAGGTAGCGTAGCATGGCAATAGAGCGAACAACTAGCAAAGCAAAGATAGAAGTGATTTCGAGGGGTGGTCATCTTGCCTGCAAGGTTCTCAGAGTTGTCGAAAGCTTGATCCCCGTAAGCGTACTCAACAGGTTCCTCGTTCACGAACTCGTCTCCCGGCTCTACCCAAGACAAGAACACAAACAAACGGAACCACAATCAACCACGAGAAAAGCACAAGCAACATGATGCAAAACATGTAAGATATGCAAGATATGATATGTGATGTATATGCGTGCTCCGGAAGGAAAATGATGAACAAGGCAGTAAATTGGCAAACCAAGCATGCCATTGGAAAGATGAGATGATTTCGGTCGAAATCGATATAAAGATCACCGGAAACGGATGCACGGTTTGCAAATGGCAAGCAAAACAAGAATGACACGAATCTGCGATTAACAGCATGATAGCACTTAAAACGCAACAAGTAACAATGCTACAGCACTCCAACATAGCAAAAAAGCATATGGCAGTAATCTACAGGAGATGCTTCACAAAAGATGAGCACTGAGCTACTGCTATATCACAACATAACAAGCTCAAACAAGCATGTCAAAAGTGCAAAAGATAACAGGTTCACAGACTTGGTGAAATTACTGGACATGGCAGAAAACAGCATCAGGTAGCAATGTTCAGAGCACGAAATGAACATGCTACAGGAACTTAACATAGCAAAACAAGGCATGGCAGTGTTGTACTAAATGCATATGACAACAGTCCCTTACTGACCATAAACCAAAAAGGACCAGAAGATATGATGGCAAGCATGTAAACATAGCAATTTTCGTTAACAGGTTTCAGACTTAGCAGAAAACAGAGCATGGCAGAAACAATAATATGAGGGCATGTTTGTGAGCTTGAGGCACTCACTACAGAGCAATGCATGACAAAACAAGCATACCTACAGCAAGATGGCATGTTTATGAAGCTATTCATGGCAAGAACAAATACATAGCATGTATTGATCAACTATAACAATCTTGGCAAAAATGAATATCATGTTAAGAATCTGCCAGAAATATTTTATAGCAAAAGTAGAGAAAGATTGAGTCATGCTATGACACTCCATAATTGCAAACAAGGGCAGGAATGGATCAATTACAACTATAGCTACAAAACATCCTTACTGAACATCACCAAAATATGCATGGATCTCTCTGTAGCATCAAGTTTACATGGCAACAAAATAACAGCAGACAAGGACTTGGAGAAATCACGAAGTCCCTGAAATCAGAAACATTACGGGGCCTGGTTTGCATGCTTGTGCTAGTCACCACAGAGATCACAAAACTACATGGCATACACCCTTGGAAAGATAGCATGGCATACAACAAAACACATATAGAGCTCATGCCCATAAGATGCACAGATTTAAAGATACAAAAATGACAAATCTCCAAGTTTTGTTAAGAACCAGCAGATAACAGCAACTAGCCCTCTTGCAACAGAGATTTGGGCATCAAGATGACATCTAATGAACATGGTGCAATTGAACAAAATGTAGAGCATCACGAGACAAACAATTTGACATATTACACGCGCAAAACGGAACTACATGCAAGGAGTTATGCACAGAGAAACAGGGGCACTTGCTGTAACAGGAAAAAACTTAGAGGAAAAACGGGCTTCGGGAAAGTCAACCTTGCTACAGTGGATCTCAGATCCGATCGGGGGAAGAGAGCTCGGGCTCGTCGCTCCCGTGGCCGGCGATGGCGCGGCGATGGAGGAAGGAGACGGCGGGCCTCGGCGCGGGGGGGGGGGGGGGGACGACGGCGGAGGGAGGAGGCGGCGGGCCTCGGGCCGGCGACGGCGAAGGCAAGGCTAGGCGGCGGCGGTGGCAGAGGATGCGGGACCGGCCGGCGGCGGCGGGGCGAGGCGCCGGCGCGGAGGAGAGCGCGGGCTCGGGCGGCGGCGATGTGGGCTCGGGCGGGCCCTCCTCGGGCTCGCCGGGCCGGCGGCGGGAGGAGGAGAGAGAGGGACAGGTGGCAGCGCGTGAGTGGTCGGGGCGGCGGCGCGGCTGTGTCCGGCCGGCGGCGGACGCGTCCGGCGCGGCGCGAGGGGAGTTGCTAGGGTTCGTCTGCGTTTCGTTTTTCGGGGGAGATGCATATAAATAGGTAGAGGGAGCTAGGAGACTCCAAATGAGGTGCGGTTTTCGCCCACACGATTGTGATCGAACGACCTAGAGCATGGAAGAGAGTTTGATGGGTTTTGGGCTGATTTTTGAGGGGGGTTTTGCTGCACACACAAATGGACTTTGCGGATGCCCGGTTAACCGATGGAGTACCAAACGACCTCCAAATGGAACGAAACTTGACCGGTGGTCTCCGGGTGGTATATTAAGGCCACTTGACAAGCCTCGGTCCATTCCGAGAATGTTTGAGACCCGCACACGAAAGAAAACAAGAGGGGTGCACCGGAGGAGATAGGAGCGCCGGATTGCAAAACGGACAACGGGGAAAATGCTCGGATGCAAGAGACGAACACGTATGCAAATGCAATGCACATGATGACATGATATGAAACGCATGACATGAACAAAATGCAAAACAAAAGACAAAAACCCGACCACGGAGGGAATATCATAGCACATAGCCGAAAAAGGCAAGAGTCGGAGTTACAAATATGGAAAGTTACCAACTTGCCCACCGGCTCGGAGCGGGGCAGAGGATTCCAATGCGGGCGGGGCCATCATCCTCGAAGGACGCAAGGTCAGCATTCACCAACTTGCCCACCAGCTCGGAGATCGCCTTGAGGATGTGTGCAAGCTTGCCACCCCTCGGCGCCGCCCTGCCACCTCTAGGCAAGCCGTAGAAAAGGACCCACACCTTCTCTAGAGGAGGCACAGGGTCAGGCTCCGCAGCAGCAGCAGCACGGACGGAGATCATGAACTTGTTGATGGGGCAGCGGATGAGGTCGTGGGAACACACATGGAGCAGCTCAGCAGACGGGAAGGGGACCGAGAAGGAGAGGGGGGCCGTCTCGGTCACCTCCCAAGTGAAGTCGGAGTCGCCGAAATCGCCAATGTAGGCAGCGAGCTCAGCCCGGATGAGGTCAGCCGAGATCACCATCCCAGACGGCAAGTCCTGCTCGGGGGCAAGAGTGACCGTCGCCAAGTGCGGCCGAGCTGCCACCTCCTCAATCTCAGCATCCACATAGTAGAAGCCACCCCTCAGTCCCATAGCCCAAATAAGCAAGGGTCGTAGGACAACGGGGAGGGGCCTCGCACTCCGAGCGGAAGTGACCCGCACAGCCACAGTTGATGCACATCGTCTCCTCGCGGGTCCTGGGGCGACCGGGACGGGGCGTGAGATCCGCCGGAGCCGCCTGCAATGGCGCACCCATCGGAATGGAGCTATCGGTCACCCCCAGGGCCTTCTTCTTCTTGTGTTTCTTCTTCTTCTTTGACTGGACCGCCGCACCTGGAGCATCACGAGGTCGGCGAGGGCAGGCAGGCCGTCCAGGACGGGAGCCTCCCGGCGCCACTCGGGGGTGTCATCACGGGCGGCGGGGCAATCCTCCCGAGGCCCATGCTCGTAGGTAGGATCACCACGGCCAGCAACCTCCCGCCGCACCTCCCGCTCAGATGAGCCACCCCGCGGCGCGAAAGTCTCCCCATGCCCCGAGCCACGATGAAGCCAATCTCCCTCCGAGGCACGCTGAGAGGCAGCCCGAGGAGCAGCCGAGCGCGCGGGGGGGGAGCATCCTGCGCCCGAGCCTGAGCATCCCGCGCCCGAGCCGGAGGATCCCGCTCCCGGGAAGCCGGAGGAGGCCGGGACAAGAGCTCCGCACGGAGGGATTCTTCCCGCGCTACATCTTCATCCCGCAGGCGCTCCGACGCATGACGACGGGCGTCCCCCGGGGAGCCAGGGAATGGAAGCCGGGGATCCCTGGCTGGGTCACGGGAAGGGGGCGGACGCCGGAGGAAGGTGCCCTCATAGGTCGACGACGCGCGGCCAGAGCGGCTCGATTCCCCCACCTCGCGGCAAGAGGAGTCAGCCTGCAGGGGGCGCTTGGGCCGGGGCAGGCCGTCGTCGACCACCCTCGTCATCAAGGCGTCGCGGTAGGAGTGAGGAACCGGAGGACTCGCCGGCGGCGAAGAAGCAGCAGCAGCCGGCGTCACGAGCAGAGAGGAGGGAGCGAGAAGAAGCGGTGGCGCACGGGAGGGACGAAGGGACGAGCGAACCGACCGGAGCGCTGCACATCTAACCTAGAAGCGGGCATACCCTCCCCCCCTCGCGGATCCGATCCCCCACGTTGGATCCAGACCCAACGCTTGGGATCCGCCATGCCAAGCAGCTAGTCGTGGTTAATGCGATCCACAACCACTCTGGCCCGTCCCGCGGCCTCCACCACCTCTCGGGCCGACAGCCCAGTAGGCCCAGCCACACGCGACCCACGAGCCCACAAGCTGGCCCATGTGCGACGCAGCCCACCTGAAACACCGGCCCAAGTTGGCCCGCGCAACAGCTCCGCCCTAGCAGGTCCCGACCAGAGGGGATCCGCCAGGGGAGGGCGCGCCGCCGGCGGCGGCAACGACGGCGCGGTAGCCGCCTCAGCCACCGGCTCGGCCACGGCCAGGCACCTTGGCCCAGCCAAGGCCAGGGCCAGCGCGGGAGGGGGGGCACCGAGTCACCAGCCGCCGGGGCAGGGGCGCAACGGGACGAGGCACCGCCGGGGGCAAGGCCGCCGACGCACCAGGCCGGCGAGGGGCCGACGGCCACCCAGGGACACCCCAACGAGCAGCAGACCTTCCACGCCGGCGCCCAGCCCGTGCCGCCACTAGGAAATCCCCCAGCTGCGGCAGTGCGAGCTTGACCGGCCGCTCCACCACGCCACCAGCCGCCTCCTCCTCCTCGTCCGCGAGGTCGGCCTAGCGAACCGACGAGCGGGCGAAGCAGAAGGACGGCGCGCGGTCAGCCTCCATCAGGCACCCGCGAGGTCGACGCCAGCCATGGCCGGCGGCCGGCCGGGCACGGGGATGGAACACCGGCGGCGAATTTCAAATCGCCCCAACGGTCGCCACTCCTTTTCCCGCTGCCCACTTCTGGCCTTCTATTTCTTTCGCCTCGGATCTCTGACCAGACTAGTTGTGGAGAGAGCTCTGTGACATGGATGTAAGTGATGGATGGATCCTCGCCGTCTTCAATGATCGTGAAAAACTTATTCCTTCTGAATATTCCTCGCCAAGTGGCCATCTTGGACGCAAATCATACTGTAGTAGACAAAAAACTGATCAGAGAGGATACTAGCAACCAGAACAAAACATGTAACTTCTGCATCAGATCTTAAATACATAATGGAGCTCCCTATAGTGGAAATTAATCAGTTACTTTGTGCACTTATTGTTTAAGTTACCTTAACTCTATGCAGTTGATTTTATCAACTGTGCTTACTGCTTGGTTAGGTTACCTGCATATCATCAGGCTCATCAGCGGGAGGTGGATCTTCAAATCTACCGGCAACAAAGTGATATCTCATATTTATCACAATTATGATAACACTTTTGCTTGGGTACAACCCCCCTAAATACATAAAGAGAGAAGATTTCTCCATTCTCTTCATAATAAAGGGCAGAATGATCTTTTCTCAAAAATACGTCGTGCCGCACGACGTACTCTTTTTTTTAGGAAAGGGGCACCTGCCAATTGGGCCGGCCCATAGGCTGCACTGCCCGAGCATGCCTTCGTGCGAATAAAAGGTCGGAAAAAAGAGGTGGCTGAGAATCAAACCCTAGACCTCACGCACGTTAAATAATTTCTGAATTGTTTTTGAAATTCAATCAATTTTTCACATTTTTGTAAACACGAACATGTTTTGGGAATCTCATAACATTTTTGGAAAAACTGGCACAAAATTGTAAACGGGGATATTTTTCAAGCAATTTTGGGAAAACGAGAACATTATTTGAAAAACAGGAACAAAATTAAAAAAAGATTTCGAAATTATGTTCTTTTTTTTCAAACTTGAACATTTTGTCAAATTCCTCGATCATTTTTTGAACTTGTGAACAAATTTTGAAAATGGGAACATATTTTGAAATTCCTAAATTTTTTTGAATTTGTGAAAAATTTCTTCATGTTTTTAATTCTTTTTGGCAATTTCAAAATATGTTTGGAATTTCATAATTTGTTTGTGTTTTCAAAAAAGTTTAGAGTATCAAAATTTGCTCGTGTGAACAATTTTTCAAAAAAGTTTCGGAATTTCAATTTTTGTTCTGATTTTTTAAATGCCTTGCATTTTTTCAAAAATTATCTTGTGTTTTCAAGAAAAGTGTTCTCTTCTCAAAATATTGTTCACCGATTAAAAAATCATGTATTTAAAAAATATTTGTGTTTCCAAATATTGTTTTAGAATTTATAAAATGTTTATGTTTCCGAAAATTGTTCATGGAATCTAAAATATGTTCAATATTTTAAAAATATTCACAAGTTTCAGTGAATGTTTCAAATGTTGCAAATGTCGTTTCAAATGTGCCGCTTCTGTGTGTTCAAAAAAGACACGCTATGATCAATCAGAAGTAGCTGGAAGATGGAGTGGCTAGCAGCACTTGATCCTGGCTCCAGGGTGGTCAGTTCGAATCCTGGTAGCAGGTTGTCTGTTTTTTGTGTGATTTTTTACGCGCTGCTTTGTGTCGGTTCCTATTAGTAGGCCGGCCCAGTAGCGGGTCAGCATACATACGAAAGTGGGTACCACTAAAAAAACATACAAAAATGGGTTTGTCAAATGTCCGTATTACTCTTCATACTTTTAGGGAGGGAGATTGTACTGAAGCGGACATGGAGGATGCTCGCAGTAGATCAAGAAGCAGAGGCAAAGAAGCAAAGAAGAAATGTAAAACACAAATTATACTGGACTATTTGAAAAAAAATAGAAAGAAAGAAGAACCAAAAGGGGAGGATTACTTGGAAGAAAGTAGCAAATCACCCATTGTACTGACTTCGGACCACAGTACCGCTGATTGTTGTTGCTAGAGCGGATCTAGAAGAGAAGGCGAGACATATGCAAAGCGATCTCTACTATTAATCGTTCACTACCGCCTCCCACCGATTGTCGAGACACATTGTAGATCAGAAGTGGTACGCACTGCGAAACAACTGGCAAGGAAGGAGAAGCAAAGAGGCCCACATTAATGAATGTGTTTGGGGTACTTGGTGACTGCATGTTGTTTTGTACTAACCGGCAACAACAATGATGTGTCACACACCACCAAGTTCAACGTGCTTGGGGTTAATCATAGGCTGGGGGCCGGTGCCCCCCCCCCCTCCTACTGGAATTACGTATAGCTTTGCCGTGGAGCTCCCTCGAGCAGCTAGATGTCCCCCGTGGGCATTGATCATGACTGAGACAGACCGTGCGCCATGGTAGGGTTATTAACATCAGGATAAATGGACATGTCAAAATGTTGGGCTCTGTATGATGAAATCTGGTTTGTGCTGGAAAAATTTGAAGACTCGGTACTACAGAAGATTCCAAGAGATGGACATGACTGGATGGCACGCGAGCGCCCTTCCAATCTTCCGGTGCACATGCTTAAAAGGTAAAGGACTCATTCAAGCCAAAAGCACGCCAAAAATGGAAAGATGACTACAAACCGCCGCGGTGCAAGTGCATGTCCTTGCCTCGCCGTGTCCCTTGTTTGACACCCAACGCGAAAAGGAACACCGCCCCCCCTCTTCGTCTAGATAGGGTTTTAGAACAAGCAGAAAGAAGAAATAAAAAGAATTAGGGGGAGCGACATCCATGGTGTTCTGAAGCATAAAAGAGAAAAAAGCCATAGGAAAAAAATCATTCGGCAGAAAATACATAAGTACGCAGAAAAGCAAGATATCTCTCTATGTGATACTACCTCCCTTTCGTTTATAGGGCTTATCTCAAAATTTATAATTTTTCTATTTAATAAGTCGCAATTTTATTGTTTCCCATCACATGTTTAAACTTGATGAGGTGCATTAAATGGATTAACAGAAAACTCATAAATGCATGTAAAAGTTCTTCATCATTTATTGGTCACGCATGCATGTATTGCAATTAATGCATTGGTAAACACTTTTTTTAAAACAAGTGCATTAGTTGAATACTTTCGCAAACCACTCCCTCCGTTTCTAAATATAAGTATTTTTAGAGATTCCACTACAAACTGCATACAGATGTATATAAACATATTTTAAAGCGTATATTTACTCATTTTGCTCCGTATGTAGTCCATAGTGAAATATCTAAAAAGACTTATATTTAGGAACGGAGGGAGTACAAAAATTACCACTCACCGTTGATCGGTGAGATTTATCAGTCGTGCCATATAAACCGGAAGGGAGGGAGTAGCATCTGTAGGCAAACCTAGTTGTGTGGTGTTTCTATTTCATAGCAACCCCTGATCTGTAGCAAAGAAAAACTCGTGAAAAGAATCCCTTTGATCTCTCAGCAGAACACACATGACGGGAATCCTGCAACAAAAAAGAACCTCCTGGCACTCCTTTTGATCTGATTCTTCCAAGATATCTTGGCACAAGAATGTCTTGGGAAACTCTGAAGGCAAAAAAATTTGATTCCTTTTTGCTTGTGCATGATCCTTGTGCTGACCTGCATGTATACATATGAGAATTTTTTGTTTTGGACTTTTGATTAATTGAATTGTAGTGATTTACTTTACAGAAAGTTGGTTTGGACGCAAAAAATGTGTTAATGCTTGCCTTTTGAGGAGGAGGAACTTTGTATCCCCCTGATAGTGCTATCCCATATTGTTTCTGTGAGAAGCTTTTAGAAATGCACAAAATCTTGGAGGAGCAACTTCCACTACAGGATCAGGGGTTTGTTTGTTGGGAATCGTAGCATAATTTTAAAATTTTCCTACGTTCACCAAGATGCATCTATGGAGTATACTAGCAACGAGGGGAAGGGAGTGCATCTACATACCCTTGTAGATCGCGAGCGGAAGCGTTCCAATGAACGTGGATGACGGAGTCGTACTCGCCGTGATCCAAATCACCGATGACCGAGTGCCGAACGGACGGCACCTCCGCGTTCAACACACGTACGGTGCAGCGACGTCTCCTCCTTCTTGATCCAGCAATGGGGGAGGAGAGGTTGATGGAGATCCAACAGCACGACGGCGTGGTGGTGGATGTAGCGGTTCTCCGGCAGGGCTTCGCCGAGCTTCTGCGCGAGAGAGAGAGGTGTTGCAGGGGAGGAGGGAGGCGCCCAAGGCTGTGTCTTGCTACCCTCCCTCCCCCCCTTTATATAGGCCCCTGGGGGGGCGCCGGCCCTAGAGATGAGATCTCATGGGGGGGGCGGCCACAAAGGGGGAAAGGGTTGCCTTGCCCCCCAAGGCAAGGGGGAACTCCCCCCCCCTAGGGTTCCAACCCTAGGCGCATGGGGGGAGGCCCAAGGGGGGGCGCCCCAGCCCACTAAGGGCTGGTTCCCTTCCACTTTCAGCCCACGGGGACCTCCGGGATAGGTGGCCCCACCCGGTGGACCACCGGGACCCTTCCGGTGGTCCCGGTACAATACCGGTAACCCGAAACTTTCCCGGTGGCCGAAACTGGACTTCCTATATATAATTCTTCACCTCCGGACCATTCCGGAACCTCTCGTGACGTCCGGGATCTCATCCGGGACTCCGAACAACTTTCGGGTTTCCGCATACATATATCTCTACAACCCTAGCGTCACCGAACCTTAAGTGTGTAGACCCTACGGGTTCGGGAGACATGCAGACATGACCGAGACGCCTCTCCGGTCAATAACCAACAGCGGGATCTGGATACCCATGTTGGCTCCCACATGTTCCACGATGATCTCATCGGATGAACCACGGTGTCGAGGATTCAATCAATCCCGTATGCAATTCCCTTTGTCAATCGGTATGTTACTTGCCCGAGATTCGATCGTCGGTATCCCAATACCTTGTTCAATCTCGTTACTGGCAAGTCTCTTTACTCGTACCGCAATGCATGATCCCGTGACTAACGCCTTAGTCACATTGAGCTCATTATGATGATGCATTACCGAGTGGGCCCAGAGATACCTCTCCGTCACACGGAGTGACAAATCCCAGTCTCAATCCGTGCCAACCCAACAGACACTTTCGGAGATACCCGTAGTGCACCTTTATAGTCACCCAGTTACGTTGTGACGTTTGGCACACCCAAAGCACTCTTACGGTATCCGGGAGTTGCACGATCTCATGGTCTAAGGAAAAGATACTTGACATTGGAAAAGCTCTAGCAAACGAAACTACACAATCTTTTATGCTATGCTTAGGATTGGGTCTTGTCCATCACATCATTCTCCTAATGATGTGATCCCGTTATCAATGACATCCAATGTCCATAGTCAGGAAACCATGACTATCTGTCGATCAACGAGCTAGTCAACTAGAGGCTTACTAGGGACACTTTGTGGTCTATGTATTCACACATGTATTACGATTTCCGGATAATACAATTATAGCATGAATAATAGATAATTACCATGAACAAAGAAATATAATAATAACCATTTATTATTGCCTCTAGGGCATATTTCCAACAGTCTCCCACTTGCACTAGAGTCAATAATCTAGTTACATTGTGATGAATCGAACACCCATTGCGTCCTGGTGTTGATCATGTTTTGCCCTAGGGAGAGGTTTAGTCAACGGATCTGCTACATTCAGGTCCGTGTGTACTTTACAATATCTATGTCTCCATTTTGAACACTTTCACGAATGGAGTTGAAGCGACGCTTGATATGCCTGGTCTTCCTGTGAAATCTGGGCTCCTTCGCAAGGGCAATGGCTCCAGTGTTGTCACAGAAGAGAGTCATTGGGCCCGACGCATTGGGAATCACCCCTAGGTCGGTAATGAACTCCTTCATCCAGACTGCTTCATGTGCTGCCTCCGAGGCTGCCATGTACTCCGCTTCACATGTAGATCCCGCCACGACGCTTTGCTTGCAACTGCACCACCTTACTGCTCCTCCATTCAAAATATACACATATCCGGTTTGTGACTTCGAGTCATCCAGATCTGTGTCGAAGCTAGCGTCGACGTAACCCTTTACGACGAGCTCTTCGTCACCTCCATAAACGAGAAACATATCCTTAGTCCTCTTCAGGTACTTCAGGATATTCTTGACCGCTGTCCAGTGTTCCTTGCCGGGATTACTTTGGTACCTTCCTACCAAACTTACGGCAAGGTTTACATCAGGTCTGGTACACAGCATGGCATACATAATAGACCCTATGGCCGAGGCATAGGGGATGACACTCATCTCTTCTATATCTTCTGCCGTGGTCGGGCATTGAGCCGTGCTCAATTGCACACCTTGCAATACAGGCAAGAACCCCTTCTTGGACTGATCCATATTGAACTTCTTCAATATCTTGTCAAGGTATGTACTTTGTGAAAGACCAATGAGGCGTCTTGATCTATCTCTATAGATCTTGATGCCTAATATATAAGCAGCTTCTCCAAGGTCCTTCATTGAAAAACACTTATTCAAATAGGCCTTTATACTTTCCAAGAATTCTATATCATTTCCCATCAATAATATGTCATCCACATATAATATGAGAAATGCTACAGAGCTCCCACTCACTTTCTTGTAAACACAGGCTTCTCCATAAGTCTGTGTAAACCCAAACGCTTTGATCATCTCATCAAAGCGAATGTTCCAACTCCGAGATGCTTGCACCAGCCCATAAATTGAGCGCTGGAGCTTGCATACTTTGTTAGCATTCTTAGGATCGACAAAACCTTCCAGCTGCATCATATACAACTCTTCCTTAAGGAAGCCGTTAAGGAATGCCGTTTTGACATCCATATGCCATATCTCATAATCATAGTATGCGGCAATTGCTAACATGATTCGGACGGACTTCAGCTTCGCTACGGGTGAGAAAGTCTCATCGTAGTCAACCCCTTGAACTTGTCGATAACCCTTAGCGACAAGTCGAGCTTGTAGATGGTCACATTACCATCTGCGTCCGTCTTCTTCTTAAAGATCCATTTGTTTTCTATGGCTCGCCGCTCATCGGGCAAGTCAGTCAAAGTCCATACTTTGTTTTCATACATGGATCCTATCTCGGATTTCATGGCTTCTAGCCATTTGTCGGAATCCGGGCCCGCCATCGCTTCTTCATAGTTCAAAGGTTCACCGTCGTCTAACAACATGATTTCCAGGACAGGGTTGCCGTACCACTCTGGTGCGGAACGTGTCCTTGTGGACCTACGAAGTTCAGTAACTTGATCCGAAGCTTCATGATCATCATCATTAACTTCCTCCCTAGTCGGTGTAGGCACCACAGGAACATTTTCCCGCGCTGCGCTACTTTCCGGTTCGGAAGGGGTGACTATCACCTCATCAAGTTCCACTTTCCTCCCACTCAATTCTTTCGAGAGAAACTCCTTCTCCAGAAAGGACCCGTTCTTGGCAACGAAGATCTTGCCTTCGGATCTGAGGTAGAAGGTATACCCAATAGTTTCCTTAGGGTATCCTATGAAGACGCATTTTTCCGATTTGGGTTCGAGCTTTTCAGGTTGAAGTTTCTTGACATAAGCATCGCATCCCCAAACTTTTAGAAACGACAGCTTAGGTTTCTTCCCAAACCATAATTCATACGGTGTCGTCTCAACGGATTTCGACGGAGCCCTATTTAAAGTGAATGCGGCAGTCTCTAAAGCATAACCCCAAAATGAGAGCGGTAAATCGGTAAGAGACATCATAGATCGCACCATATCCAATAGAGTGCGATTATGACGTTCGGACACACCATTTCTTTGAGGTGTTCCAGGCGGCGTGAGTTGTGAAACTATTCCACATTTCCTTAAGTGTGCACCAAACTCGTGACTTAAATATTCTCCACCACGATCTGATCATAGGAATTTTATTCTCCTGTCACGTTGATTCTCAACTTCACTCTAAAATTCCTTGAACTTTTCAAAGGTTTCAGACTTGTGTTTCATCAGGTAGACATACCCATATCTACTTAAATCATCAGTGAGAGTGAGAACATAACGATATCCTCCGCGAGCCTCAACACTCATTGGACCACACACATCGGTATGTATGATTTCCAATAAGTTGGTTGCTCGCTCCATTGTTCCGGAGAACGGAGTCTTGGTCATCTTACCCATGAGGCATGGTTTGCACGTGTCAAATGATTCGTAATCAAGAGACTCCAAAAGTCCATCTGCATGGAGCTTCTTCATGCGCTTGACACCAATGTGACCAAGGCGGCAGTTGCCACAAGTATGTGGGACTATCGGTATCAACTTTACATCTTTTGGTATTCACACTATGAACATGTGTAACATCACGTTCGAGATTCATCAAAAATAAACCATTGACCAGCGGGGCATGACCATAAAACATATCTCTCAAATAAATAGAACAACCATTATTCTCAGATTTAAATGAGTAGCCATCTCGAATTAAACGAGATCCAGATACAATGTTCATGCTCAAAGCTGGCACTAAATAACAATTATTGAGGTTTAAAACTAATCCCGTGGGTAGATGCAGAGGTAGCGTGCCAACGGCGATCACATCGACCTTGGAACCATTCCCGACGCGCATCGTCACCTCGTCCTTTGCCAGTCTCTGTTTATTCCGTAGTTCCTGCTTTGAGTTACAAATATGAGCAACCGCACCGGTATCAAATACCCAGGAGCTACTACGAGTACTGGTAAGGTACACATCAATTACTTGTATATCACATATACCTTGGGTGTTGCCGGCCTTCTTCTTGTCCGCTAAATATTTGGGGCAGTTCCGCTTCCAGTGACCACTTCCCTTGCAATAAAAGCACTCAGTCTCGGGCTTGGGTCCATTCTTTGACTTCTTCCCGGTAACTGGCTTACCGGGCGCGGCAACTCCCTTGCCGTCTTTCTTGAAGTTCTTCTTACCCTTGCCCTTCTTGAACTTAGTGGTTTTATTCACTATCAACACTTGATGTTCTTTTCTGATTTCTACCTCAGCTGATTTCAGCATTGAATATACCTCAGGAATGGTCTTTTCCATCCCCTGCATATTGAAGTTCATCACAAAGCTCTTGTAGCTTGGTGGAAGCGACTGGAGGATTCTGTCAACGACCGCGTCATCCGGGAGATTAACTCCCAGCTGAGACAAGCGGTTGTGCAACCCAGACATTCTGAATATGTGCTCACTAACAGAACTGTTGTCCTCCATTTTACAGCTGAAGAACTTGTTGGAGACATCATATCTCTCGACCCGGGCATGAGCTTGAAAAACCAGTTTCAGCTCCTCGAACATCTCATATGCTCCATGTTTCTCAAAACGCTTTTGGAGACCCGGTTCTAAGCTGTAAAGCATGCCGCACTGAACGAGGGAGTAATCATCAGCACGCTGCTGCCAAGCGTTCATAACGTCTTGGTTCTCAGGGATTGGTGCTTCACCTAGCGGTGCTTCTAAGACATAATCTTTCTTGGCTGCTATGAGGATGATCCTCAGGTTCCGGACCCAGTCCGTATAGTTGCTACCATCATCTTTCAGCTTGGTTTGCTCTAGGAACGCGTTGAAATTGAGGACAACGTGGGCCATTTGATCTACAATACATAGTGTAAAGATTTTAGACTAAGTTCATGATAATTAAGTTCATCTAATCAAATTTTTAATGAACTCCCACTCAGATAGACATCCCTCTAGTCATCTAAGTGAAACATGATCCGAATTCAACTAGGCCGTGTCCGATCATCACGTGAGACGGACTAGTCAAGATCGGTGAACATCTCCATGTTGATCGTATCTTCTATACGACTCATGCTCGACCTTTCGGTCCTCCGTGTTCCGAGGCCATGTCTGTACATCCTAGGCTCGTCAAGTCAACCTAAGTGTATTGCATGTGTTCCGAGGCCATGTCTGTACATGCTAGGCTCCTCAACACCCGTTGTATTCGAACGTTAGAATCTATCACACCCGATCATCACGTGGTGCTTCGAAACAACGAACCTTCGCAACGGTGCACAGTTAGGGTGAACACTTTCTTGAAATTATTATAAGGGATCATCCTACTTGCTACCGTCGTTCTAAGCAAATAAGATGCAAAAACATGATAAACATCACATGCAATCAAATAGTGACATGATATGGCCAATATCATCATGCTCCTTTGATCTCCATCTTCGAGGCACCATGATCATCTTTGTCACCGGCATGACACCATGATCTCCATCATTGTGTCTTCATGAAGTCGTCACGCCAACGATTACTTCTACTTCTATGGCTAACCCGTTTAGCAACAAAGTAAAGTAATTTACATGGCGTTATTCAATGACACGCAGGTCATGCAAAATAATAAAGACAACTCCTATGGCTCCTGCCGGTTGTCATACTCATCGACATGCAAGTCGTGATTCCTATTACAAGAATATGATCAATCTCATACATCACATATATCATTCATCACATCTTCTGGCCATATCACATCACATAGCACTTGCTGCAAAAACAAGTTAGACGTCCTCTAATTGTTGTTGCTAGTTTTTACGTGGTTTGTAGGTTTCTAGCAAGAACGATTTCTTACCTACGTATGACCACAACATGATTTGCCAATTTCTATTTACCCTTCATAAGGACCCTTTTCATCGAATCCGTTCCGACTAAAGTAGGAGAGACAGACACCCGCTAGCCACCTTATGCAACTAGTGCATGTCAGTCGGTGGAACCTGTCTCACGTAAGCGTACGTGTAAGGTCGGTCCGGGCCGCTTCATCCTACAATGCCGCCGAAACAAGAAACGACTAGTAGCGGCAAGAAGAATTGGCAAACTCGACGCCCACAACTGCTTTGTGTTCTACTCGTGCATAGTAACTACGCATAGGCCTGGCTCTGATACCACTGTTGGGAATCGTAGCATAATTTTAAAATTTTCCTACGTTCACCAAGATGCATCTATGGAGTATACTAGCAACGAGGGGAAGGGAGTGCATCTACATACCCTTGTAGATCGCGAGCGGAAGCGTTCCAATGAACGTGGATGACGGAGTCGTACTCGCCGTGATCCAAATCACCGATGACCGAGTGCCGAACGGACGGCACCTCCGCGTTCAACACACGTACGGTGCAGCGACGTCTCCTCCTTCTTGATCCAGCAAGGGGGGAGGAGAGGTTGATGGAGATCCAACAGCACGACGGCGTGGTGGTGGATGTAGCGGTTCTCCGGCAGGGCTTCGCCGAGCTTCTGTGCGAGAGAGAGAGGTGTTGCAGGGGAGGAGGGAGGCGCCCAAGGCTGTGTCTTGCTGCCCTCCCTCCCCCCCCCCCCTTTATATAGGTGTCAGGACCCCGATTCCAAGTCACACCGATCTAGCCTGTAACACCTCATATCACATTGCGGCCTCACGCACGGTACTCCCACGGGTGTCGCCTTACCATGGCCCGGGACCGTTTGCGCCTTTTGGCTCACGTATATGACAATGTCGCTAGCATCCATATGACAGAGAACCCGGGCCGACATGGCTAGTCGTGAACCCAAAGTGGCACTAACGTATGGGGACAGGCATACATGAATCAACATTGAACATGTCGGTCAGCAGCGTGTGAATCCGGGCTGTAGCACTGGGCTAACAGGACTCCGGGAACCCGGGCTGTAGCAGGCTAGGCAGGACTTCAGATGTCACCGTGTGACATTTCCCCGAAGGGACAGACACAGGAACGATATGACTCACATGCCAGCCAGTCAAGTGTCCAGAGCAGTAGTGCTGGGCTAGCAGGACTCTGGTGAACCGGGCTGTAGCGGACTACTATGGCTCAAGGAGGCACCAGACTACATTTCCCCATAAGAGAGGCTGCTAAAGATAGACAACTAGATTGTCGGATCCCACACATACCAAGCATTTCAAACATACACACAATATGCTCGATATGCGCGAATACAACATGGCATCACAACAAAACTCTACAACTCAAGTACTTTATTTAAGGGGCTCCGGAGAGCCTTACATAACTTGTTTATACAGATAGGGGTCACATGACCCGACACTCAAGTCATACAATCATACAAGCACATGCGGAAGCAAACTGTCTGGGTACATACTCTAGAAAGAAAGAAGGCTTGACGAAGCCTGTCTATCTATATAGGCCCTTCACAAGCCTAGATCACCACCTGGGTGGCAAGTCACTCGTCGTCGTCGAGTTCTACGTAGAACCCGTCAAAAGGGGCGGTGTTGTCGTCTGAAAACAGTAATTAAAGCAACATGAGTACAAAGGTACTCAGCAAGTCTTACAACAGATCCTACTATACATGTTCATTCTCAAGAAGGTAGTGGGGTTATTGCAGCAAGCCAGCTTTGACTCTTGGCTAAGCTATCCTACGATACACCACTTGTGAAATAGTTTTCGCACACGAGTCCACTAATCACCAACTCAATACCCCACCGTGGATCCTCCCTCGTCATCCAACGAGAGGGCCATCCGCGGTACTCACACTTATCTTGAGGCTTTTAGTAGTATCCATTTACTTGTCTATGAACTGCATAAGCGACCAAGTAGTCCTTTACCGCGGACGCGGCTATTCGAATAGTTTCATACCCTGCAGGGGTGTACTTCGTCACACACGCTCTCACCACTTATCGTCGCTACACGACGTGTACTCGGCAACCTTCAAGCGGAAGCCCAACGTGGGTGTCGGCCACAGCCTACCTAAACACTCGAGTCTCTAGTCCAGGTTTATCGCCTATTCAGGTTCCATCCGCAGGGAGTCCGGCCGGGGTTTCCACTTACGGCCCCGAACGATGTGTGCAGGGTTCCCGGTCACCAAACGGGCGACTCGGTACACCGGGCCACGAGCCTACCGCATCACAGCCCACCCCTTGGTCAGCGCTGTCCACGGCCTCCAGCTTACTACAAGCACCAGAAACTACGTGCAACTCCTGGACAGAGGACAAGGGTGAATAAGAAGCCGAGGGGGTCCATTGGTTTCGGGCCCAATGTGTGGTAGTAGCTGAATCTTAAATCACGCATACAGATCTCAGTTCTTAGGGACGGTCTCAATGAAACAACCCACCATGTACTCCTACATGGCCTCCCATCGATACCTTTACCAAATCGTATTCCACACTTCACTCTCATTACCGACACACGCACTTTCACTCTAGTTCATCACCCTGATGAGCCAGACCTGACACAACTCTAAGCGTAGCAAGCATAGCATTGTAGGAACACAACATGGCTCAATCAACTCCTACACATGCTAGTGGGTTTCATCTAGTTACTGTGGCAATGACAGGTCATGCAGAGGAAAGTGGGTTCAACTACCGCAACACACACAGCAGTTTGAATCGCGTTGTCTTAATGCAGTAAACGAGAGCAGAAGCGAGAAGATGGGTTTGTATCGAAATGATCAATGGGTTGCTTGCCTGACAGAGTGGTGGTGGGATACTGCCCTTCAGTTGGATACCCATGAATATCCTCGGAGGCAGGACCTACCATGATGAGCATACCGAAGCACAATCAACACCAAGCAAGTGCAACAATATGATGCATGCATGAGACATGGCAAAATGGATGTATTGGGCTAATGCAACTAAGGCCAGAAAGGTTTGGACTAATTTGAATCAAAGATTCAAATTCCAAGTTCATAAATGGCCCATAATAATGCCTTATCTTGTTCTGTATAAAACAGTAGGTTAACTTGCTTAATCATGCATGAAACCAGTACAGATGGATAGAATGGATTTTTCTGATCATTTTTCATATATAAATCTTTTCATTCTGAGCTATAGATTATTTTCTATGATTTTTTGAAGTTTGTGATAATTTCTGGAATTTCCAATATAAGAATAATTCCAGTAAATGTTTTATTGCGTCAGCCTGACGTCAGTGTGACGTCAGCAGGTCAACGGGGTCGTCCAGGTCAAACCTGACGTGTGGGTCCCCTGTGTCAGTGACACTGTTAGGTAACTAGTTAATTAGGATTAGTTTTAACTTTAACCCAGATTTAATTAGCAGGCGGGCCCCACTTGTCAGTGACCCTGGGGGGTTAAACCGTGGTCAAACCACGCTGACTCGCCGGCGTTTAGCCGCCGGCGACGTCCAGACGCGGCGGTGGTGTGCGGGTTTGCTCCTCCGGCGACCAAAAGGACGGCGGAGAGCACCTACGTGTAGCTGGGGGCGAACCGCGTCGACTGGTGGTGGTAGTGGAGCTCGGGGTCGCCGGAATCGACGCCGGCGACGAGCCGTGCGGCTGCCGGAGTACGGGCGTGGTTGAAACCGTAGCTAGAGAGCACGGCGAGGGACATGCGATGGCGCTACGGGTTCCTGGAGTTGCGGTGAAGCTAATGGCTACGGTGGTGCGGCCGTTGGATGGCCGGAGCCTCGTCGGCGACGAGCTCGTACGGCGGCGCGTTCGGGTGAGCTTCGTGCAGTGGCTACAGAGCTCGAGAGAGAGAGAGGGGAGGATGGGAAGGTGGCCATGCTCACGGCGGTTGCGACGGAGCAGGCGGCGGGGTCGGAGACGAGCTGTAGCAGTGGCGACGGCGGAGGGGATCTCCGACGGGGAGCGGCGAAGGCGAGGTCGGTGGCGGAGCTTCGGGGCAAACGAGCGCTCGGGGCTCGGCTTGCTCGAAGGAGTGGGCGACGGCAGAGCTGTAGGACACAGTGGAATGGCGCGAGGTCGACGGTGGCCACGGTTACTCCGGTGAGGTGTCTGCGGCGGCGTCGGCCATGGTGGGGAAGGGGCGAGGGAGAGGCGATGGGGGAGAGTGACGATGTCCAGGGGCTCGGGGCGCGTCGAGGAAGGTCGTCCAGCTCGTCCGCGGCGAGGGCGGCAAGCAGCTGGCGCGGTGGCGAGCTCGCGCTCGCCGCGTCACCTGTCTGCCTGCTCTGGCGAGAGCAAGCAGCTCGCTGGCGCGGGCCAGCACAGTGCTGGGCCGCCAGGTGGGCTGCCAGGTAAGTTTCTGCTTTCTGTTTTCTTTCTCCTTTTTTATTATTTCTGTACTGTGTTTTGAAATAGTAAAAATACTATTTCATTTGGAAAAATCCTGAAAATATTCTGAGGCACCTTTGAGATTATTCCCAACAGCCTAAAAATACTTTCAAAATTATTTGGGCATTTAAAAATATTTATAGCATTTAAAATGCCCAAATGCAAATACTTATGGCTTGTGCAAAAATCCAAAATGGCCTCCAAAAATATGAAACCATTTTTGGCAGAGGTTTTAGCCAAGACCAAAGATGGTGAACATTTATGGAGGGCATTTCAGGTTCATTGAAAAGAATTTTAGTAAACCCTAGTTGTTCCAGGGGGGGTGCTGGGGGTTTCTGGCATTCCCCATTTCAGGTTTCTGTGAAATGTAAACATGATGCAACACTCTAATGCATGAACTAGCTAGGATGTGACAACTCACCCCCACTCAAAAGAATCTCGTCCCGAGATTTAGGATCCGTTGGGAAGAAGGTGGGGTACTCAAGTCGAAGACGATCCTCCCTTTCCCAAGTAGCTTCTTTCTCGGAATGGTGTGACCATTGAACCTTGAGAAACTTGATGTTTTGGCGTCGAGTGGTACGCTCGGCTTGATCAAGGATTCGAACGGGATACTCCCGGTATGTGAGATTATCTTGGAGATCAAGCGTTTCGTGGTCCACTCCACGGATAGGATCCGAGAAGCAACGCCTGAGTTGGGAAACGTGGAAGACGTCATGAACCTTGGAAAGATGCGGAGGTAGTTCCAATTGGTAGGCAACTTCTCCTCGCTTGGCGAGAATGCGAAAGGGTCCAATGTAACGAGGAGCCAATTTGCCTTTGATACCGAATCGATGGGTTCCCTTTAAAGGAGTCACCCGAAGGTAAGCCTTCTCGTCAACCTCAAAAGTCATAGCCTTATGTTTGCGATCATAATGGCTCTTTTGGCGAGATTGGGCTGTTTTCAATTTCTCACGAATAATGCGAACCTGCTCTTCTGCTTCCTGAATCATATCCGGGCCAAAGAGTTGTCTTTCCCCGGTTTCTGACCAGTTAAGAGGCGTTTGACATTTTCGTCCATAGAGAACCTCGAAAGGGGCTTTGCCCAAGCTAGCTTGGTAACTATTGTTATAAGCGAACTCGGCGAATGGAAGGCATTTCTCCCAATCCATGCCGAAGGAGATGACAGAAGCTCGGAGCATATCCTCCAGAATTTGATTAACTCATTCTACCTGACCACTTGATTGAGGGTGAAAAGCGGTGCTAAAAGAGAGACGAGTTCCCATTGCATTTTGGAAGCTTTCCCAAAATCGAGAGGTGAAGAGACTTCCGCGGTCTGAGTTAATTTCCAATGGAACACCATGAAGAGACACTATTCGGGAGATGTACAAGTCTGCTAGCTGGCTAGCGGTTATACTCTCACGAACAGGTAGGAAGTGGGCTACTTTGGAAAGACGATCGACAACAACGAAGATAGCATTATTCCCTCTCTTGGTCCTGGGGAACCCGGTAATGAAATCCATACCGATTTTATCCCATTTCCATTCAGGAATAGCCAGAGGCTGAAGGGTGCCAGCAGGCCGTTGATGCTCTGCTTTAACACGACGGCAGACGTCGCAATTAGCAATGTATTGAGCAATTTCTCTCTTCATCCTAGTCCACCAAAACCTCTGGCGTAGGTCCTGATACATTTTAGTACTACCGGGATGAATGGTGAGAGGAGATTCATGAGCTTCCTTAAGGATCAATCGCCTCAGGTTGCGTACCTTGGGAACCACTAGGCGGTCTCCAAAGAACACAACACCTTGGTCATCAATGGAGAAACAATCCGCAACTCCTTTCTTGATGTTCCTCTTAATACGGGAGATTCCCGGATCTACCTTCTGAGCTTTGATGATCTGATCCGTAAGGGTAGGTTTCGCCACCAGGGTGGATAGAAATCCTTGAGGAACAATGTGAAGGTTAAGCTTGCAGAATTCCTCGTGGAGAAGTGGTTGGCTTTGTTGTAACATCAAGTTGTTACAATAGGATTTACGGCTTAACGCATCAGCCATGACATTGGCTTTGCCCGGGGTGTAAGTAATTCCTAAGTCGTAGTCTGAGATCAACTCGACCCAACGTCTTTGCCTGAGATTCAAATCCGGTTGGGTGAAGATGTATTTCAGACTCTGGTGGTCTGTGAAAATCTCACAACGATTACCGAGAAGGTAATGTCGCCATGTTTTGAGTGCATGGACTACGGCTGCAAGCTCTAGATCATGTGTGGGATAATTATCCTCATGTGGACGCAACTGTCGGGAAGCGTAGGCAATCACATGACGGTCTTGCATCAGTATGCAACCTAGTCCCTGTCGCGAGGCGTCGCAATAGATAACAAAGTCCTTAGAAAAATCTGGTGGTATGAGTACGGGGGCAGACGTCAGGCGTCTTTTCAGTTCCTGAAAGCTGAACTCGCACTGTGGGGTCCACTCAAACTTTTTATCTTTCTTGAGGAGTTCGGTTAGAGGTTTAGCAACCTTGGAGAAATTCTCGACGAAGCGGCGGCAGTAGCTCGCTAAGCCAAGGAAACTCCGGACTTGCTTAACCGTTTCAGGGGGAGTCCAGTCAAGGATGGCTTGAACTCGCTCGGGATTGACAGCAATACCTTTACCAGAGATCACGTGGCCTAGGTAGGTCACTTCTGGCAACTAGAATTCACACTTGGAGAATTTAGCATAAAGGCGATGCTCTCGAAGTTTTGTTAGTACTAGCCTTAGATGCTCGGCATGTTCTGCCTCGTTCTTGGAGTAGATGAGTATATCATCGAGGTATACTACGACGAATTTATCCAAATACTCCATGAAGATTGAGTTCATTAACCGAGAGAAAGTGGCTGGAGCATTGGTTAACCCGAAGGACATGACTCTATACTCGTATTGGCCATAACGAGTAACAAAGGCCGTTTTAGGAATGTCCCCGTTCTTGATTTTGATTTGATGGTAGCCCAACCTCAAATCCATCTTAGAGAAGACTGAGGATCCAGTGAGCTGATCATACAGGTCGTTGATCCTGGGAAGCGGATACTTGTTCTTGATTGTGACTAGGTTGACGGGTCGGTAATCTACAACCATCCGATCCGTACCATCCTTCTTCTTGACGAAGAGGACGGGGCAAGCCCACGGAGAAGAACTAGGACGGATGAAACCCTTTTTCAAGGACTCATCGAGTTGTTTCTTAAGCTCGGCTAGCTCTAGGGGTGCCATCTTATAGGGTCTTCTAGAGATTGGGACGGTTCCTGGAACGAGGTCTATCACGAACTCAACATCTCTGTCAGGTGGAATACCTGGCAGTTCTTCAGGGAAGACATCCGGGAAGTCACGGACTACCGGCACATCTTCGAGGTCTGGGAGAGGGTTGGCATTTAGTGAGTAGAGCTGACGCTTAGACACTCGGGTCAAAACATTGACTGTCTTGCCCGACGGATGGGTGAGTTGAACAATTCTAGTAGAACAATCAATCTTAGCATAATGAGCTGACATCCAGTCCATACCCAAGATGATGTTTATGTCCGAGGACTTGAGAGCTATTAGTGATGCAAGGAAGACCAGTCTGTCAACAAGAATTTCATTTCCATGGCTTATCTTAGAGGTTTGCCATCTAGAACCAGGAGTTTGAATTTCCATGGAAGTAGGCATGTCACTAAATGTGGTGTTGTGCAATCGAGCATAGCTCTCAGAGATAAATGAATGAGATGCTCCAGTATCGAAAAGAACAGTCGCCGGATGGCAATTAACAAGGAGCGTACCAAGGACGACGTTGGGATCCTCATGAGTTTCTTCAGCTGAAACATAGTTGACATGGCCACGTGCAGTGGTGGCTGGCTTGGCGTAGTAAGTCTTTCCTGCTGGCTTACCACGGCCAACGGACTGTCCAGGTTGATTGAGGTTGTTTCGGGGGCACTCGCGCAAATAGTGACCTGTTTCTCCACACTTGAAGCATGTCACAATATTGGGGCGTGGAGCAGCATTAGCAGTGGGGCCACCATAGACTTTGGGCGGTGCATGCTGCTGGTTGGGGCGAGGCGCCTCGAAGGATGGCCTCGGAGTGAACCTGGGTGGTAGAGCAGTATTTGGAATCCAGACCCGGCGCTTCTGGGATCCGGAGCCAGATGAGGAACCAAAGTCACGAGAGTGCTTGCGTGTAGCGTCATAGTCAGTTTGTCCTGTCTCGGCACTGATAGCCTTATTGACCAACTTCTGGAAAGAGGTGCACTCATGCAGACGGAGATCACGGCGAAGCTCGGGGCTAAGTCCCTTGCGGAACCTTGCCTGCTTCTTGGCGTCGGTGGATACCTCTTCAGGAGCATAGCGTGCTAGATTTCCAAACTCACGGCTGTATGCATCCACGGTCAGTCTGCCTTGGGTGAAGTTGCAGAATTCTTCGCGCTTGCGATCTATGAGACCCTCCGGGATGTGATGCTCACGGAAAGCCCCACTGAATTCAGCCCAAGTAGTGATTTGGCCAGCTGGGTGCATAGCCTCAAAGTTCTCCCACCAAAGGCTAGCAGGGCCTTCGAGGTGATAGGCAGCGTAGGTAACCTTATCAGCTTCGGCTACGTTGGCAGAACGTAGCTTATGGGTGATGCTGCGAAGCCATTCATCCGCATCAAGGGGCTCGACGGAATGATTGAACTTCGGTGGGTACAACTTGATAAAGTCATTGAGGGACACCAGGTCGTTCCTCTGGTGACGTGCAGTATTCTGCTCAATTCGCTCTAGCAAGCGGTTAGTCTCACGCTTGTTTCTTTCTGCCTCCAGCATAACTTCGGCCAGTGAAGGCGGTTGGGGCAGATCCTCCGCCCTGGCTGCATTGGCTTCATCCTGCGCCTGGACAGCAGGGTTGTTGCGGGTGTTAACCATCCTAGGAGAAACAAGGCAACGATTTAGACGAGGATGGCTGAATCTTGATAGGGAAAAGCGGAATGTAATGGATAACGCGGAATGCAGAGATGACCATCAGTATGACATGGTAACATAGCAACATACATATACCAACGGTCATACACGCCATACATAGTTTAGTACAAGCCCAGGCTAAGGTACAACTACGATGAAAGACGATACATCTCATCAGAGGCATTCCAAGCTCCTATACATTATTTTTCTACACCTCCGGAACGTGATACACACCAAGTTGTATTCCACAAGACACGCAGGACTGTGGAGATTACAACTGTTACAATACTAGTAGATCTACTGCCAACTCAGACGTCTCCGTAGTAATCCTCATAGAAGTCACCACCATGTCCTGGAAGCTGAACATGATCATCCGGAAACAGACGGTCCTGTGGAGCCTGCGGTCCATAGGGACTCGGGTGTGGCCTTGGTCCAACAAACGGTGGCAGACGGGGTCCACGAGGAGGGGTGATGCCTCCTACATCACACCATTCCATACATTCTGGCAGACCAGATCGCACGGGGTATAAGTCCCTCATGTCCATGAACCCAGCTTGCACGGCAGGTGCAAACCGTGTCAGAGTGGCCCAGTGATCAGCACGAGCATTAAAGAGCTCCATTCGCAAGGCACGATTCTCACGGTCCTTGTCCTCAAGCATCTCAGTGGTGGTGCGGAGTAGTGAGTCCTCATGGGTAGAATCACAGTAAGTAGCCTGATAGTACCCCTGTGCCCCAGGGAGTGCTGCTGGCATGTAGCGGTAGTCGGTGTTCTGAAGCAAAGCAGTTTTGGCTCGCATGATAGTCATCATTGAGTAAGCTGCGTCCTGCACAGACATCTCGATAGTAACCCCAAGTCCATAAGAGCAATGGAGGGGTTCAGTGGCTCCGGGATAGGATGGATAAATCCTGACGGTGCAAAGATATTGACTTTGGTTAAAGTCTCGGAACTGCTCCTCGACGGTATACTCGGGATACCAACGATAGCCTGTCTCAACCATCACTCGGACCAACATGGCCGTGTGACCAGGTACGCCGATGCACCGGGTCAGACGAACCACTTGGTTCTGGGAACGGGTGGCCATCTGAAAGCACGAAATGATGCAAGGCATTAGTATTACTAGGAGAATTCGGACAACATAACGGCTGTAAATGCTCGAAAAAGGATTTGAGACATTCGCAACAGTTTTGCAATACCACTCAACAACATCATGTCAAGGTTCTGGTTCAACCGACAACATACTAGGGTAGTAGAAACTCAACCGAAGCATGGAACCAACAATCCTATAAGTTACTACGGATTAGTAACACGTGAACCTGATAGAGAGGAGAGAGCCTAGTCCTTAACCCACGTAGAATGAGAAGAGAATGACTCAGATCAGAGGGCATGAGGTAAAGGAGTAAAAGCACCTTACGTTCCCTCCCACAATCAATTCCCCTACATATAACTAAAGCATTTCTAGACTCGACATCGACCAGTTTGGCTTATCGCACCTACAGGCAGTCCGGCTCTGATGCCAACGCTGTCAGGACCCCGATTCCAAGTCACACCGATCTAGCCTGTAACACCTCATATCACATTGCGGCCTCACGCACGGTACTCCCACGGGTGTCGCCTTACCATGGCCCGGGACCGTTTGCGCCTTTTGGCTCACGTATATGACAATGTCGCTAGCATCCATATGACAGAGAACCCGGGCCGACATGGCTAGTCGTGAACCCAAAGTGGCACTAACGTATGGGGACAGGCATACATGAATCAACATTGAACATGTCGGTCAGCAGCGTGTGAATCCGGGCTGTAGCACTGGGCTAACAGGACTCCGGGAACCCGGGCTGTAGCAGGCTAGGCAGGACTTCAGATGTCACCGTGTGACATTTCCCCGAAGGGACAGACACAGGAACGATATGACTCACATGCCAGCCAGTCAAGTGTCCAGAGCAGTAGTGCTGGGCTAGCAGGACTCTGGTGAACCGGGCTGTAGCGGACTACTATGGCTCAAGGAGGCACCAGACTACATTTCCCCATAAGAGAGGCTGCTAAAGATAGACAACTAGATTGTCGGATCCCACACATACCAAGCATTTCAAACATACACACAATATGCTCGATATGCGCGAATACAACATGGCATCACAACAAAACTCTACAACTCAAGTACTTTATTTAAGGGGCTCCGGAGAGCCTTACATAACTTGTTTATACAGATAGGGGTCACATGACCCGACACTCAAGTCATACAATCATACAAGCACATGCGGAAGCAAACTGTCTGGGTACATACTCTAGAAAGAAAGAAGGCTTGACGAAGCCTGTCTATCTATATAGGCCCTTCACAAGCCTAGATCACCACCTGGGTGGCAAGTCACTCGTCGTCGTCGAGTTCTACGTAGAACCCGTCAGAAGGGGCGGTGTTGTCGTCTGAAAACAGTAATTAAAGCAACATGAGTACAAAGGTACTCAGCAAGTCTTACAACAGATCCTACTATACATGTTCATTCTCAAGAAGGTAGTGGGGTTATTGCAGCAAGCCAGCTTTGACTCTTGGCTAAGCTATCCTACGATACACCACTTGTGAAATAGTTTTCGCACACGAGTCCACTAATCACCAACTCAATACCCCACCGTGGATCCTCCCTCGTCATCCAACGAGAGGGCCATCCGCGGTACTCACACTTATCTTGAGGCTTTTAGTAGTATCCATTTACTTGTCTATGAACTGCATAAGCGACCAAGTAGTCCTTTACCGCGGACGCGGCTATTCGAATAGTTTCATACCCTGCAGGGGTGTACTTCGTCACACACGCTCTCACCACTTATCGTCGCTACACGACGTGTACTCGGCAACCTTCAAGCGGAAGCCCAACGTGGGTGTCGGCCACAGCCTACCTAAACACTCGAGTCTCTAGTCCAGGTTTATCGCCTATTCAGGTTCCATCCGCAGGGAGTCCGGCCGGGGTTTCCACTTACGGCCCCGAACGATGTGTGCAGGGTTCCCGGTCACCAAACGGGCGACTCGGTACACCGGGCCACGAGCCTACCGCATCACAGCCCACCCCTTGGTCAGCGCTGTCCACGGCCTCCAGCTTACTACAAGCACCAGAAACTACGTGCAACTCCTGGACAGAGGACAAGGGTGAATAAGAAGCCGAGGGGGTCCATTGGTTTCGGGCCCAATGTGTGGTAGTAGCTGAATCTTAAATCACGCATACAGATCTCAGTTCTTAGGGACGGTCTCAATGAAACAACCCACCATGTACTCCTACATGGCCTCCCATCGATACCTTTACCAAATCGTATTCCACACTTCACTCTCATTACCGACACACGCACTTTCACTCTAGTTCATCACCCTGATGAGCCAGACCTGACACAACTCTAAGCGTAGCAAGCATAGCATTGTAGGAACACAACATGGCTCAATCAACTCCTACACATGCTAGTGGGTTTCATCTAGTTACTGTGGCAATGACAGGTCATGCAGAGGAAAGTGGGTTCAACTACCGCAACACACACAGCAGTTTGAATCGCGTTGTCTTAATGCAGTAAACGAGAGCAGAAGCGAGAAGATGGGTTTGTATCGAAATGATCAATGGGTTGCTTGCCTGACAGAGTGGTGGTGGGATACTGCCCTTCAGTTGGATACCCATGAATATCCTCGGAGGCAGGACCTACCATGATGAGCATACCGAAGCACAATCAACACCAAGCAAGTGCAACAATATGATGCATGCATGAGACATGGCAAAATGGATGTATTGGGCTAATGCAACTAAGGCCAGAAAGGTTTGGACTAATTTGAATCAAAGATTCAAATTCCAAGTTCATAAATGGCCCATAATAATGCCTTATCTTGTTCTGTATAAAACAGTAGGTTAACTTGCTTAATCATGCATGAAACCAGTACAGATGGATAGAATGGATTTTTCTGATCATTTTTCATATATAAATCTTTTCATTCTGAGCTATAGATTATTTTCTATGATTTTTTGAAGTTTGTGATAATTTCTGGAATTTCCAATATAAGAATAATTCCAGTAAATGTTTTATTGCGTCAGCCTGACGTCAGTGTGACGTCAGCAGGTCAACGGGGTCGTCCAGGTCAAACCTGACGTGTGGGTCCCCTGTGTCAGTGACACTGTTAGGTAACTAGTTAATTAGGATTAGTTTTAACTTTAACCCAGATTTAATTAGCAGGCGGGCCCCACTTGTCAGTGACCCTGGGGGGTTAAACCGTGGTCAAACCACGCTGACTCGCCGGCGTTTAGCCGCCGGCGACGTCCAGACGCGGCGGTGGTGTGCGGGTTTGCTCCTCCGGCGACCAAAAGGACGGCGGAGAGCACCTACGTGTAGCTGGGGGCGAACCGCGTCGACTGGTGGTGGTAGTGGAGCTCGGGGTCGCCGGAATCGACGCCGGCGACGAGCCGTGCGGCTGCCGGAGTACGGGCGTGGTTGAAACCGTAGCTAGAGAGCACGGCGAGGGACATGCGATGGCGCTACGGGTTCCTGGAGTTGCGGTGAAGCTAATGGCTACGGTGGTGCGGCCGTTGGATGGCCGGAGCCTCGTCGGCGACGAGCTCGTACGGCGGCGCGTTCGGGTGAGCTTCGTGCAGTGGCTACAGAGCTCGAGAGAGAGAGAGGGGAGGATGGGAAGGTGGCCATGCTCACGGCGGTTGCGACGGAGCAGGCGGCGGGGTCGGAGACGAGCTGTAGCAGTGGCGACGGCGGAGGGGATCTCCGACGGGGAGCGGCGAAGGCGAGGTCGGTGGCGGAGCTTCGGGGCAAACGAGCGCTCGGGGCTCGGCTTGCTCGAAGGAGTGGGCGACGGCAGAGCTGTAGGACACAGTGGAATGGCGCGAGGTCGACGGTGGCCACGGTTACTCCGGTGAGGTGTCTGCGGCGGCGTCGGCCATGGTGGGGAAGGGGCGAGGGAGAGGCGATGGGGGAGAGTGACGATGTCCAGGGGCTCGGGGCGCGTCGAGGAAGGTCGTCCAGCTCGTCCGCGGCGAGGGCGGCAAGCAGCTGGCGCGGTGGCGAGCTCGCGCTCGCCGCGTCACCTGTCTGCCTGCTCTGGCGAGAGCAAGCAGCTCGCTGGCGCGGGCCAGCACAGTGCTGGGCCGCCAGGTGGGCTGCCAGGTAAGTTTCTGCTTTCTGTTTTCTTTCTCCTTTTTTATTATTTCTGTACTGTGTTTTGAAATAGTAAAAATACTATTTCATTTGGAAAAATCCTGAAAATATTCTGAGGCACCTTTGAGATTATTCCCAACAGCCTAAAAATACTTTCAAAATTATTTGGGCATTTAAAAATATTTATAGCATTTAAAATGCCCAAATGCAAATACTTATGGCTTGTGCAAAAATCCAAAATGGCCTCCAAAAATATGAAACCATTTTTGGCAGAGGTTTTAGCCAAGACCAAAGATGGTGAACATTTATGGAGGGCATTTCAGGTTCATTGAAAAGAATTTTAGTAAACCCTAGTTGTTCCAGGGGGGGTGCTGGGGGTTTCTGGCATTCCCCATTTCAGGTTTCTGTGAAATGTAAACATGATGCAACACTCTAATGCATGAACTAGCTAGGATGTGACAACTCACCCCCACTCAAAAGAATCTCGTCCCGAGATTTAGGATCCGTTGGGAAGAAGGTGGGGTACTCAAGTCGAAGACGATCCTCCCTTTCCCAAGTAGCTTCTTTCTCGGAATGGTGTGACCATTGAACCTTGAGAAACTTGATGTTTTGGCGTCGAGTGGTACGCTCGGCTTGATCAAGGATTCGAACGGGATACTCCCGGTATGTGAGATTATCTTGGAGATCAAGCGTTTCGTGGTCCACTCCACGGATAGGATCCGAGAAGCAACGCCTGAGTTGGGAAACGTGGAAGACGTCATGAACCTTGGAAAGATGCGGAGGTAGTTCCAATTGGTAGGCAACTTCTCCTCGCTTGGCGAGAATGCGAAAGGGTCCAATGTAACGAGGAGCCAATTTGCCTTTGATACCGAATCGATGGGTTCCCTTTAAAGGAGTCACCCGAAGGTAAGCCTTCTCGTCAACCTCAAAAGTCATAGCCTTATGTTTGCGATCATAATGGCTCTTTTGGCGAGATTGGGCTGTTTTCAATTTCTCACGAATAATGCGAACCTGCTCTTCTGCTTCCTGAATCATATCCGGGCCAAAGAGTTGTCTTTCCCCGGTTTCTGACCAGTTAAGAGGCGTTTGACATTTTCGTCCATAGAGAACCTCGAAAGGGGCTTTGCCCAAGCTAGCTTGGTAACTATTGTTATAAGCGAACTCGGCGAATGGAAGGCATTTCTCCCAATCCATGCCGAAGGAGATGACAGAAGCTCGGAGCATATCCTCCAGAATTTGATTAACTCATTCTACCTGACCACTTGATTGAGGGTGAAAAGCGGTGCTAAAAGAGAGACGAGTTCCCATTGCATTTTGGAAGCTTTCCCAAAATCGAGAGGTGAAGAGACTTCCGCGGTCTGAGTTAATTTCCAATGGAACACCATGAAGAGACACTATTCGGGAGATGTACAAGTCTGCTAGCTGGCTAGCGGTTATACTCTCACGAACAGGTAGGAAGTGGGCTACTTTGGAAAGACGATCGACAACAACGAAGATAGCATTATTCCCTCTCTTGGTCCTGGGGAACCCGGTAATGAAATCCATACCGATTTTATCCCATTTCCATTCAGGAATAGCCAGAGGCTGAAGGGTGCCAGCAGGCCGTTGATGCTCTGCTTTAACACGACGGCAGACGTCGCAATTAGCAATGTATTGAGCAATTTCTCTCTTCATCCTAGTCCACCAAAACCTCTGGCGTAGGTCCTGATACATTTTAGTACTACCGGGATGAATGGTGAGAGGAGATTCATGAGCTTCCTTAAGGATCAATCGCCTCAGGTTGCGTACCTTGGGAACCACTAGGCGGTCTCCAAAGAACACAACACCTTGGTCATCAATGGAGAAACAATCCGCAACTCCTTTCTTGATGTTTCTCTTAATACGGGAGATTCCCGGATCTACCTTCTGAGCTTTGATGATCTGATCCGTAAGGGTAGGTTTCGCCACCAGGGTGGATAGAAATCCTTGAGGAACAATGTGAAGGTTAAGCTTGCAGAATTCCTCGTGGAGAAGTGGTTGGCTTTGTTGTAACATCAAGTTGTTACAATAGGATTTACGGCTTAACGCATCAGCCATGACATTGGCTTTGCCCGGGGTGTAAGTAATTCCTAAGTCGTAGTCTGAGATCAACTCGACCCAACGTCTTTGCCTGAGATTCAAATCCGGTTGGGTGAAGATGTATTTCAGACTCTGGTGGTCTGTGAAAATCTCACAACGATTACCGAGAAGGTAATGTCGCCATGTTTTGAGTGCATGGACTACGGCTGCAAGCTCTAGATCATGTGTGGGATAATTATCCTCATGTGGACGCAACTGTCGGGAAGCGTAGGCAATCACATGACGGTCTTGCATCAGTATGCAACCTAGTCCCTGTCGCGAGGCGTCGCAATAGATAACAAAGTCCTTAGAAAAATCTGGTGGTATGAGTACGGGGGCAGACGTCAGGCGTCTTTTCAGTTCCTGAAAGCTGAACTCGCACTGTGGGGTCCACTCAAACTTTTTATCTTTCTTGAGGAGTTCGGTTAGAGGTTTAGCAACCTTGGAGAAATTCTCGACGAAGCGGCGGCAGTAGCTCGCTAAGCCAAGGAAACTCCGGACTTGCTTAACCGTTTCAGGGGGAGTCCAGTCAAGGATGGCTTGAACTCGCTCGGGATTGACAGCAATACCTTTACCAGAGATCACGTGGCCTAGGTAGGTCACTTCTGGCAACTAGAATTCACACTTGGAGAATTTAGCATAAAGGCGATGCTCTCGAAGTTTCGTTAGTACTAGCCTTAGATGCTCGGCATGTTCTGCCTCGTTCTTGGAGTAGATGAGTATATCATCGAGGTATACTACGACGAATTTATCCAAATACTCCATGAAGATTGAGTTCATTAACCGAGAGAAAGTGGCTGGAGCATTGGTTAACCCGAAGGACATGACTCTATACTCGTATTGGCCATAACGAGTAACAAAGGCCGTTTTAGGAATGTCCCCGTTCTTGATTTTGATTTGATGGTAGCCCAACCTCAAATCCATCTTAGAGAAGACTGAGGATCCAGTGAGCTGATCATACAGGTCGTTGATCCTGGGAAGCGGATACTTGTTCTTGATTGTGACTAGGTTGACGGGTCGGTAATCTACAACCATCCGATCCGTACCATCCTTCTTCTTGACGAAGAGGACGGGGCAAGCCCACGGAGAAGAACTAGGACGGATGAAACCCTTTTTCAAGGACTCATCGAGTTGTTTCTTAAGCTCGGCTAGCTCTAGGGGTGCCATCTTATAGGGTCTTCTAGAGATTGGGACGGTTCCTGGAACGAGGTCTATCACGAACTCAACATCTCTGTCAGGTGGAATACCTGGCAGTTCTTCAGGGAAGACATCCGGGAAGTCACGGACTACCGGCACATCTTCGAGGTCTGGGAGAGGGTTGGCATTTAGTGAGTAGAGCTGACGCTTAGACACTCGGGTCAAAACATTGACTGTCTTGCCCGACGGATGGGTGAGTTGAACAATTCTAGTAGAACAATCAATCTTAGCATAATGAGCTGACATCCAGTCCATACCCAAGATGATGTTTATGTCCGAGGACTTGAGAGCTATTAGTGATGCAAGGAAGACCAGTCTGTCAACAAGAATTTCATTTCCATGGCTTATCTTAGAGGTTTGCCATCTAGAACCAGGAGTTTGAATTTCCATGGAAGTAGGCATGTCACTAAATGTGGTGTTGTGCAATCGAGCATAGCTCTCAGAGATAAATGAATGAGATGCTCCAGTATCGAAAAGAACAGTCGCCGGATGGCAATTAACAAGGAGCGTACCAAGGACGACGTTGGGATCCTCATGAGTTTCTTCAGCTGAAACATAGTTGACATGGCCACGTGCAGTGGTGGCTGGCTTGGCGTAGTAAGTCTTTCCTGCTGGCTTACCACGGCCAACGGACTGTCCAGGTTGATTGAGGTTGTTTCGGGGGCACTCGCGCAAATAGTGACCTGTTTCTCCACACTTGAAGCATGTCACAATATTGGGGCGTGGAGCAGCATTAGCAGTGGGGCCACCATAGACTTTGGGCGGTGCATGCTGCTGGTTGGGGCGAGGCGCCTCGAAGGATGGCCTCGGAGTGAACCTGGGTGGTAGAGCAGTATTTGGAATCCAGACCCGGCGCTTCTGGGATCCGGAGCCAGATGAGGAACCAAAGTCACGAGAGTGCTTGCGTGTAGCGTCATAGTCAGTTTGTCCTGTCTCGGCACTGATAGCCTTATTGACCAACTTCTGGAAAGAGGTGCACTCATGCAGACGGAGATCACGGCGAAGCTCGGGGCTAAGTCCCTTGCGGAACCTTGCCTGCTTCTTGGCGTCGGTGGATACCTCTTCAGGAGCATAGCGTGCTAGATTTCCAAACTCACGGCTGTATGCATCCACGGTCAGTCTGCCTTGGGTGAAGTTGCAGAATTCTTCGCGCTTGCGATCTATGAGACCCTCCGGGATGTGATGCTCACGGAAAGCCCCACTGAATTCAGCCCAAGTAGTGATTTGGCCAGCTGGGTGCATAGCCTCAAAGTTCTCCCACCAAAGGCTAGCAGGGCCTTCGAGGTGATAGGCAGCGTAGGTAACCTTATCAGCTTCGGCTACGTTGGCAGAACGTAGCTTATGGGTGATGCTGCGAAGCCATTCATCCGCATCAAGGGGCTCGACGGAATGATTGAACTTCGGTGGGTACAACTTGATAAAGTCATTGAGGGACACCAGGTCGTTCCTCTGGTGACGTGCAGTATTCTGCTCAATTCGCTCTAGCAAGCGGTTAGTCTCACGCTTGTTTCTTTCTGCCTCCAGCATAACTTCGGCCAGTGAAGGCGGTTGGGGCAGATCCTCCGCCCTGGCTGCATTGGCTTCATCCTGCGCCTGGACAGCAGGGTTGTTGCGGGTGTTAACCATCCTAGGAGAAACAAGGCAACGATTTAGACGAGGATGGCTGAATCTTGATAGGGAAAAGCGGAATGTAATGGATAACGCGGAATGCAGAGATGACCATCAGTATGACATGGTAACATAGCAACATACATATACCAACGGTCATACACGCCATACATAGTTTAGTACAAGCCCAGGCTAAGGTACAACTACGATGAAAGACGATACATCTCATCAGAGGCATTCCAAGCTCCTATACATTATTTTTCTACACCTCCGGAACGTGATACACACCAAGTTGTATTCCACAAGACACGCAGGACTGTGGAGATTACAACTGTTACAATACTAGTAGATCTACTGCCAACTCAGACGTCTCCGTAGTAATCCTCATAGAAGTCACCACCATGTCCTGGAAGCTGAACATGATCATCCGGAAACAGACGGTCCTGTGGAGCCTGCGGTCCATAGGGACTCGGGTGTGGCCTTGGTCCAACAAACGGTGGCAGACGGGGTCCACGAGGAGGGGTGATGCCTCCTACATCACACCATTCCATACATTCTGGCAGACCAGATCGCACGGGGTATAAGTCCCTCATGTCCATGAACCCAGCTTGCACGGCAGGTGCAAACCGTGTCAGAGTGGCCCAGTGATCAGCACGAGCATTAAAGAGCTCCATTCGCAAGGCACGATTCTCACGGTCCTTGTCCTCAAGCATCTCAGTGGTGGTGCGGAGTAGTGAGTCCTCATGGGTAGAATCACAGTAAGTAGCCTGATAGTACCCCTGTGCCCCAGGGAGTGCTGCTGGCATGTAGCGGTAGTCGGTGTTCTGAAGCAAAGCAGTTTTGGCTCGCATGATAGTCATCATTGAGTAAGCTGCGTCCTGCACAGACATCTCGATAGTAACCCCAAGTCCATAAGAGCAATGGAGGGGTTCAGTGGCTCCGGGATAGGATGGATAAATCCTGACGGTGCAAAGATATTGACTTTGGTTAAAGTCTCGGAACTGCTCCTCGACGGTATACTCGGGATACCAACGATAGCCTGTCTCAACCATCACTCGGACCAACATGGCCGTGTGACCAGGTACGCCGATGCACCGGGTCAGACGAACCACTTGGTTCTGGGAACGGGTGGCCATCTGAAAGCACGAAATGATGCAAGGCATTAGTATTACTAGGAGAATTCGGACAGCATAACGGCTGTAAATGCTCGAAAAAGGATTTGAGACATTCGCAACAGTTTTGCAATACCACTCAACAACATCATGTCAAGGTTCTGGTTCAACCGACAACATACTAGGGTAGTAGAAACTCAACCGAAGCATGGAACCAACAATCCTATAAGTTACTACGGATTAGTAACACGTGAACCTGATAGAGAGGAGAGAGCCTAGTCCTTAACCCACGTAGAATGAGAAGAGAATGACTCAGATCAGAGGGCATGAGGTAAAGGAGTAAAAGCACCTTACGTTCCCTCCCACAATCAATTCCCCTACATATAACTAAAGCATTTCTAGACTCGACATCGACCAGTTTGGCTTATCGCACCTACAGGCAGTCCGGCTCTGATGCCAACGCTGTCAGGACCCCGATTCCAAGTCACACCGATCTAGCCTGTAACACCTCATATCACATTGCGGCCTCACGCACGGTACTCCCACGGGTGTCGCCTTACCATGGCCCGGGACCGTTTGCGCCTTTTGGCTCACGTATATGACAATGTCGCTAGCATCCATATGACAGAGAACCCGGGCCGACATGGCTAGTCGTGAACCCAAAGCGGCACTAACGTATGGGGACAGGCATACATGAATCAACATCGAACATGTCGGTCAGCAGCGTGTGAATCCGGGCTGTAGCACTGGGCTAACAGGACTCCGGGAACCCGGGCTGTAGCAGGCTAGGCAGGACTTCAGATGTCACCGTGTGACATTTCCCCGAAGGGACAGACACAGGAACGATATGACTCACATGCCAGCCAGTCAAGTGTCCAGAGCAGTAGTGCTGGGCTAGCAGGACTCTGGTGAACCGGGCTGTAGCGGACTACTATGGCTCAAGGAGGCACCAGACTACATTTCCCCATAAGAGAGGCTGCTAAAGATAGACAACTAGATTGTCGGATCCCACACATACCAAGCATTTCAAACATACACACAATATGCTCGATATGCGCGAATACAACATGGCATCACAACAAAACTCTACAACTCAAGTACTTTATTTAAGGGGCTCCGGAGAGCCTTACATAACTTGTTTATACAGATAGGGGTCACATGACCCGACACTCAAGTCATACAATCATACAAGCACATGCGGAAGCAAACTGTCTGGGTACATACTCTAGAAAGAAAGAAGGCTTGACGAAGCCTGTCTATCTATATAGGCCCTTCACAAGCCTAGATCACCACCTGGGTGGCAAGTCACTCGTCGTCGTCGAGTTCTACGTAGAACCCGTCAGAAGGGGCGGTGTTGTCGTCTGAAAACAGTAATTAAAGCAACATGAGTACAAAGGTACTCAGCAAGTCTTACAACAGATCCTACTATACATGTTCATTCTCAAGAAGGTAGTGGGGTTATTGCAGCAAGCCAGCTTTGACTCTTGGCTAAGCTATCCTACGATACACCACTTGTGAAATAGTTTTCGCACACGAGTCCACTAATCACCAACTCAATACCCCACCGTGGATCCTCCCTCGTCATCCAACGAGAGGGCCATCCGCGGTACTCACACTTATCTTGAGGCTTTTAGTAGTATCCATTTACTTGTCTATGAACTGCATAAGCGACCAAGTAGTCCTTTACCGCGGACGCGGCTATTCGAATAGTTTCATACCCTGCAGGGGTGTACTTCGTCACACACGCTCTCACCACTTATCGTCGCTACACGACGTGTACTCGGCAACCTTCAAGCGGAAGCCCAACGTGGGTGTCGGCCACAGCCTACCTAAACACTCGAGTCTCTAGTCCAGGTTTATCGCCTATTCAGGTTCCATCCGCAGGGAGTCCGGCCGGGGTTTCCACTTACGGCCCCGAACGATGTGTGCAGGGTTCCCGGTCACCAAACGGGCGACTCGGTACACCGGGCCACGAGCCTACCGCATCACAGCCCACCCCTTGGTCAGCGCTGTCCACGGCCTCCAGCTTACTACAAGCACCAGAAACTACGTGCAACTCCTGGACAGAGGACAAGGGTGAATAAGAAGCCGAGGGGGTCCATTGGTTTCGGGCCCAATGTGTGGTAGTAGCTGAATCTTAAATCACGCATACAGATCTCAGTTCTTAGGGACGGTCTCAATGAAACAACCCACCATGTACTCCTACATGGCCTCCCATCGATACCTTTACCAAATCGTATTCCACACTTCACTCTCATTACCGACACACGCACTTTCACTCTAGTTCATCACCCTGATGAGCCAGACCTGACACAACTCTAAGCGTAGCAAGCATAGCATTGTAGGAACACAACATGGCTCAATCAACTCCTACACATGCTAGTGGGTTTCATCTAGTTACTGTGGCAATGACAGGTCATGCAGAGGAAAGTGGGTTCAACTACCGCAACACACACAGCAGTTTGAATCGCGTTGTCTTAATGCAGTAAACGAGAGCAGAAGCGAGAAGATGGGTTTGTATCGAAATGATCAATGGGTTGCTTGCCTGACAGAGTGGTGGTGGGATACTGCCCTTCAGTTGGATACCCGTGAATATCCTCGGAGGCAGGACCTACCATGATGAGCATACCGAAGCACAATCAACACCAAGCAAGTGCAACAATATGATGCATGCATGAGACATGGCAAAATGGATGTATTGGGCTAATGCAACTAAGGCCAGAAAGGTTTGGACTAATTTGAATCAAAGATTCAAATTCCAAGTTCATAAATGGCCCATAATAATGCCTTATCTTGTTCTGTATAAAACAGTAAGTTAACTTGCTTAATCATGCATGAAACCAGTACAGATGGATAGAATGGATTTTTCTGATCATTTTTCATATATAAATCTTTTCATTCTGAGCTATAGATTATTTTCTATGATTTTTTGAAGTTTGTGATAATTTCTGGAATTTCCAATATAAGAATAATTCCAGTAAATGTTTTATTGCGTCAGCCTGACGTCAGTGTGACGTCAGCAGGTCAACGGGGTCGTCCAGGTCAAACCTGACGTGTGGGTCCCCTGTGTCAGTGACACTGTTAGGTAACTAGTTAATTAGGATTAGTTTTAACTTTAACCCAGATTTAATTAGCAGGCGGGCCCCACTTGTCAGTGACCCTGGGGGGTTAAACCGTGGTCAAACCACGCTGACTCGCCGGCGTTTAGCCGCCGGCGACGTCCGGACGCGGCGGTGGTGTGCGGGTTTGCTCCTCCGGCGACCAAAAGGACGGCGGAGAGCACCTACGTGTAGCTGGGGGCGAACCGCGTCGACTGGTGGTGGTAGTGGAGCTCGGGGTCGCCGGAATCGACGCCGGCGACGAGCCGTGCGGCTGCCGGAGTACGGGCGTGGTTGAAACCGTAGCTAGAGAGCACGGCGAGGGACATGCGATGGCGCTACGGGTTCCTGGCGTTGCGGTGAAGCTAATGGCTACGGTGGTGCGGCCGTTGGATGGCCGGAGCCTCGTCGGCGACGAGCTCGTACGGCGGCGCGTTCGGGTGAGCTTCGTGCGGTGGCTACAGAGCTCGAGAGAGAGGGGGGGAGGATGGGAAGGTGGCCATGCTCACGGCGGTTGCGACGGAGCAGGCGGCGGGGTCGGAGACGAGCTGTAGCAGTGGCGACGGCGGAGGGGATCTCCGACGGGGAGCGGCGAAGGCGAGGTCGGTGGCGGAGCTTCGGGGCAAACGAGCGCTCGGGGCTCGGCTTGCTCGAAGGAGTGGGCGACGGCAGAGCTGTAGGACACAGTGGAATGGCGCGAGGTCGACGGTGGCCACGGTTACTCCGGTGAGGTGTCTGCGGCGGCGTCGGCCATGGTGGGGAAGGGGCGAGGGAGAGGCGATGGGGGAGAGTGACGATGTCCAGGGGCTCGGGGCGCGTCGAGGAAGGTCGTCCAGCTCGTCCGCGGCGAGGGCGGCAAGCAGCTGGCGCGGTGGCGAGCTCGCGCTCGCCGCGTCACCTGTTTGCCTGCTCTGGCGAGAGCAAGCAGCTCGCTGGCGCGGGCCAGCACAGTGCTGGGCCGCCAGGTGGGCTGCCAGGTAAGTTTCTGCTTTCTGTTTTCTTTCTCCTTTTTGATTATTTCTGTACTGTGTTTTGAAATAGTAAAAATACTATTTCATTTGGAAAAATCCTGAAAATATTCTGAGGCACCTTTGAGATTATTCCCAACAGCCTAAAAATACTTTCAAAATTATTTGGGCATTTAAAAATATTTATAGCATTTAAAATGCCCAAATGCAAATACTTATGGCTTGTGCAAAAATCCAAAATGGCCTCCAAAAATATGAGACCATTTTTGGCAGAGGTTTTAGCCAAGACCAAAGATGGTGAACATTTATGGAGGGCATTTCAGGTTCATTGAAAAGAATTTTAGTAAACCCTAGTTGTTCCAGGGGGGGTGCTGGGGGTTTCTGGCATTCCCCATTTCAGGTTTCTGTGAAATGTAGACATGATGCAACACTCTAATGCATGAACTAGCTAGGATGTGACAATAGGCCCCTGGGGGGCGCCGGCCCTAGAGATGAGATCTCATGGGGGGGGGCGGCCACAAAGGGGGAAAGGGTTGCCTTGCCCCCCAAGGCAAGGGGGAACTCCCCCCCTAGGGTTCCCAACCCTAGGCGCATGGGGGGAGGCCCAAGGGGGGCGCCCCAGCCCACTAAGCGCTGGTTCCCTTCCACTTTCATCCCATGGGGCCCTTCGGGATAGGTGGCCCCACCCGGTGGACCACCGGGACCCTTCCGGTGGTCCCGGTACAATACCGGTAACCCGAAACTTTCCCGGTGGCCGAAACTGGACTTCCTATATATAATTCTTCACCTACGGACCATTCCGGAACCTCTCGTGACATCCGGGATCTCATCCGGGACTCCGAACAACTTTCGGGTTTCCGCATACATATATCTCTACGACCCTAGCGTCACCGAACCTTAAGTGTGTAGACCCTACGGGTTCGGGAGACATGCAGACATGACCGAGACGCCTCTGCGGTAAATAACCAACAGCGGGATCTGGATACCCATGTTGGCTCCCACATGTTCCACGATGATCTCATCGGATGAACCACGGTGTCGAGGATTCAATCAATCCCGTATGCAATTCCCTTTGTCAATCGGTATGTTACTTGCCCGAGATTCGATCGTCGGTATCCCAATACCTTGTTCAATCTCGTTACTGGCAAGTCTCTTTACTCGTACCGCAATGCATGATCCCGTGACTAACGCCTTAGTCACATTGAGCTCATTATGATGATGCATTACCGAGTGGGCCCAGAGATACCTCTCCGTCACACGGAGTGACAAATCCCAGTCTCGATCCGTGCCAACCCAACAGACACTTTCGGAGATACCCGTAGTGCACCTTTATAGTCACCCAGTTACGTTGTGACGTTTGGCACACCCAAAGCACTCTTACGGTATCCGGGAGTTGCACGATCTCATGGTCTAAGGAAAAGATACTTGACATTGGAAAAGCTCTAGCAAACGAAACTACACGATCTTTTATGCTATGCTTAGGATTGGGTCTTGTCCATCACATCATTCTCCTAATGATGTGATCCCGTTATCAATGACATCCAATGTCCATAGTCAGGAAACCATGACTATCTGTCGATCAACGAGCTAGTCAACTAGAGGCTTACTAGGGACACTTTGTGGTCTATGTATTCACACATGTATTACGATTTCCGGATAATACAATTATAGCATGAATAATAGACAATTACCATGAACAAAGAAATATAATAATAACCATTTATTATTGCCTCTAGGGCATATTTCCAACATTGTTGGATGGACATCTTTGCATGGAGCACAAAAACTTAACATACTTGTCACTAACCATTTTTTTAAACCCTACTAACTAGCCTTTTTTTATTAGAATTCTACAAGATATACTCTCTTGTGTTAATTTGGAACAAAAAAAATGAAAACAAATGCCGGGGTTTGCACGGTTCCTCCCCTGTGGATGAGTAAAAAATAAAACGAGCATGAGATTACTTGCCGAATACACGTGCAATACCATGTATTGATAGGGTGATGGTGCACGTATATATAATACAGGGGAAGGCCTCTACCTCAACTATACAAGACTAGGAGGTGGGCCACAACTCTAATACACGTGCAATACAAAGTATATACTCAACGCCGCCCCCCCCCCCCCCCCCCCCGTAGTCGAAGCGTCGTTGGAGACACAGAGACTGGACCAAAACTCCTCGAAGACAGGAGTAGGCAATCCCTAAGTCATCACATCAGCAAACTGTTGCGTCGTCGGCACGTGGAGAACCCGAACACGGCCAAGGGCAACCTGCTCGCGCAGGAAGTGAATATCGAGCTCAATATGCTTCGTCCGTCGATGGTGCACCGGGTTGGCGGAGAGGTAGACCGCGCTGACGTTATCGCAGTAGACAAGAGTGGCCTTGTGAACATCACAAAGCAACTCCTGGAGCAGCTGACGTATCCAAGAACACTCGGCCACGGCATTGGCCACGGCATTGGCCACGGCGCGATACCCTGCCTCGGCGCTGGAGCGGGAGACCGTGGGCTGCCGCTTCGATGACCAAGAGATCAACGAGGGCCCAAGGTAGACGCAGTAGCCTGACGTAGAGCGTCGCGTGTCGGGGCAGCCAGCCCAGTCAGCGTCCGAGTAGGCCACGAGGTCGGTGGAGGCGGAGGCCGTCAGGGTGAGTCCCAAGGTCATGGTGCCGCGTATGTAACGGAGAATACGCTTCACCAGAGTCCACTGAGAGTCACGCCGGGCGTGCATATGGAGGCACCAGTGTACTGCAGGTCGGGGCGAGTCAGCGTCAAGTACTGTAAAGCACCGACGATAGAGCGATAAAACACTCCATCGGACGCGAGAGACCCCTCCAGAGCAGAGACCTTCGCCTTCGTGTCGACGGGGGTGGGCGCCGGCTTGTAGTTAAGCATACCAGCACGCTCAAGGAGCTCGTGGGCATACTTCTGCTGATGCAGAAAGAAACCGTCAGCCCGGCGGATCACCTCAATGCCGAGAAAGTAGTGCAGGGGCCCCAAGCCCTTGAGGGCGAACTCATCACGAAGACGAGTAGTCAGCCGCTGAAGGAGATCGGGGGCGGACGCCATGAGGATGATGTCGTCGACGTAGAGCACCAGATATGCAGTGTCAGCTCCCTGATGATACACAAAGAGTGAGGCATCGGAGCGAGTGGACCGAAAGCCCAAAGACTGCAGGAAGGCTGCGATACACTGGTACCAAGCCCGAGGCGCCTGCTTCTACCCGTGAAGAGAGCGGGAGAGCAAGCACACGAAGTCGGGGTGCTCGGCGTCGACAAAACCAGTAGGCTGCTCATAGAACACCTGCTCGGCAAGATGACCGTGCAAGAAGGCGTTGGAAACGTCCAACTGATGCACAGGCCAGGCGCGCGAGACGGCCAGCTGAAGGACGGCGCGGATCGTGCCCGGTTTCACAACCGGGGCGAAGGTGTCGGTGAAGTCCACGCCCGCCCGTTGCTGAAAACCACGAACCACCCATCGAGCCTTGTAGTGCTCGAGAGAACCGTCCGGGCGAGTCTTGTGGCGAAACACCCACTTGCCAGAGATGATGTTGGCACGGAGGGGTCGCGGAACAAGCTGCACGTGCGGTTGCGCAGGAGGGCGTCGAACTCCTCCTGCATCGCAGCCAGCCAATGGGGATCCCGAAGGGCGGCATGAGCGGAGGTGGGGATGGGTGATGGCGTCGATGTCGAGGCAGCGCACGCATACTCGTCGAAGGAGTAGCGCGTGCTCGGCCGATGCACTCCTGCACGGGCACGGGTGACCGGGCCGGCGAGAGCGGTGGGTGCCGCGGCATCGGTGGCCGCGGCTACAACGGGGGCGCTCGCAGTGGCGGGGGCCGCGGCGTCAGAAGCCGCGACGGCGCCAGCCGAGCCAGCTGCAGAGGAGGCGACGGGCGAGGTCGAGGTCGATCCCGTCGCAGGAGTGGTGGCACCGGCCGGGGTGGCGGGTGGGGTGCCCGCGGACTCGACCTCGTGCGAGGGAGCCGGGGACCCGGGGGCCTGGTCGGACTCAACCTTGGAGGAGGGAGTCGAGAACCCGGGAGGGGGCGGCAGAAGGCGCCGGGCCGCCGGGGGGTGCTGCCGCGCATCGCACTAGGTAGGGGGCACGGGGCCGGAGCCGAAGGAGCCGCGGCCGGAGGAACCTGAAAAAAGGGAACATCGTCTCGACGAAGTACACGTGCCTCAAGGTGTACACGCGATGAGTGACAGGATCATAGCACCGGTAACCTTTGGTGTTGGGAGGGTAGCCAAGGAAGATGCATGGGACGGAGCGGGGTGCAAGCTTGTGTGGCGTGGTGGACGCGGTGCTAGGATAACAGAGACACCCAAATATGCGAAGACCATCATAGGACGGTGGTGTACCGAAAAGAAGCTGGTGAGGGGCGTAGTTCCACCGGGGACGACACGGACGAATGTTGACTAAGAGAGAGGCGGTAGCGAGGGCATCGAGCCAGAACCGAGCGGGCACGTTAGCGTGAAAGAGCAACGTGCGAACGCAGTCATTAAGAGTGCGGAGAATGCGCTCGGCGTGGCCGTTCTGGTGTGAAGTGTAGGGGCAAGTCAGACGGAAGGTGGTGCCTGATACGTCTCCAACGTATCTATAATTTATGAAGTATTCATGCTATTATATTATCTGTTTTGGATGTTTATGGGCTTTATTAAACACTTTAATATTATTTTTGGGACTAACCTATTAACCCAGAACCCAATGCCAGTTCATGTTTTTCCCTGGTTTCAGTGTTTCGAAGAAAAGGAATATCAAACGGAGTCCAAACGGAATGAAACCTTCGGGAGAGTTATTTTTGGAACGGAAGCAATCCAGAAGACTTGGAGTACACGTAAGGGCAGCAACGAGGAAGGCACGAGGCAGGGGGCGCGCCCACCCCCCTGGGCACGCCCTCCACCCTCGTGGGCCCCTCGTGGCTCCCCTGACGTATTTCTTCCTCCTATATATACCAATATACCCTAAAACCATCGGGGAGCAGAATAGATCGGGAGTTCCGCCGCCGCAAGCCTCTGTAGCCACCAAAAACCAATCAGGACCCTGTTCCGGCACCCTGCCGGAGGGGGGAACCCTCACCGGTGGCCATCTTCATCATCCCGGCGCTCTCCATGACAAGGAGGGAGTAGTTCACCCTCGGGGCTGAGGGTATGTACCAGTAGCTATGTGTTTGATCTCTCTCTCTCTCGTGTTCTTGAGGTGATATGATCTTGATGTATCGCGAGCTTTGCTATTATAGTTGGATCTTATGATGTTTCTCCCCCTCTACTCTCTTGTAATGGATTGAGTTTTCCCTTTGAAGTTATCTTATCGGATTGAGTCTTTAAGGATTTGATAACACTTGATGTATGTCTTGCGTGGGATACCCGTGGTGACAATGGGGTATTCTATTGATCCACTTGATGTATGTTTTGGTGATCAACTTGCGGGTTTCGCCCATGAACCTATGCATAGGGGTTGGCACACGTTTTCGTCTTGACTCTCCGATAGAAACTTTGGGGCACTCTTTGAAGTACTTTGTGTTGGTTGAATAGATGAATCTAAGATTGTGTGATGCATATCGTATAATCATACCCACGGATACTTGAGGTGACATTGGAGTATCTAGGTGACATTAGGGTTTTGGTTGATTTGTGTCTTAAGGTGTTATTCTAGTAAGAACTCTTGAATAGATCGATACTAAAGAATAACTTTGAGGTGGTTTCGTACCCTACCATAATCTCTTCGTTTGTTCTCCGCTATTAGTGACTTTGGAGTGACTCTTTGTTGCATGTTGAGGAATAGTTATATGATCCAATTATGTTATTATTGTTGAGAGAACTTGCACTAGTGAAAGTATGAACCCTAGGCCTTGTTTCCTAGCATTGCAATACCGTTTGTGCTCACTTTTATCATTAGCTACCTTGCTGTTTTTATATTTTCAGATTACAAAAACCTATATCTACCATCCATATTGCACTTGTATCACCATCTCTTCGCCGAACTAGTGCACCTATACAATTTACCATTGTATTGGGTGTGTTGGGGACACAAGAGACTCTTCGTTATTTGGTTGCAGGGTTTTTTGAGAGAGACCATCTTCAACCTACGCCTCCCATGGATTGATAAACTTTAGGTCATCCACTTGAGGGAAATTTGCTACTGTCCTACAAACCTTTGCACTTGGAGGCCCAATAACGTCTACAAGAAGAAGGTTGTGTAGTAGACATCAAGCTCTTTTCTGGCGCCGTTGCCGGGGAGGTGAGTGCTTGAAGGTATATCTTTAGATTTTGCAATCGAATCTTTTAAATTCTTGTTTTATCACTAGTTTAGTCTATAAAAGAAAACTACAAAAAAAAGGAATTAAGTTTGCCTCATACGTTTCATCTTTTTAATATCTTTCGTGAGTATGATGGAAAGGAAAATTGTGCCAAAGTGTTAGAAGAAGAATGCATTAAAATGTTTGGCACTAAATCTTTGAATGATGAGCATGCTTGCAATGTTGTTAGTATGAACTCCTTGAATATCCATGGTACTAATGATGATTGCACTAGTCATGATGAAAATGTCTCTTATAAGCATGTCGATTTCTGTGGAGTGCATAGAGTTTGCAAATACATACCAAAAAGGGAAGATAGATTTTGTAAGAGGCATAAGTACTTAGAAACTAAATGGTTGCAAGAAAGGCTAGATGTTTGTGCATAAAATTTAAATTTTCTTAGCCGTACTTGTGAACTTTGCAATGAACATGGTCATTTAACTATCCGATGCAAATTGTTTCATGATCTAATCGTTTCCAAAAATTGTGATGACTTGATTTCCCTTGCACATCATAATGAACTTAGTTTGCTTATGGGTTATGAAGAAATGAAACGTATAACTAACTATCTTCCAGTATTTTCCTGTGATAAACTTCTTAATTTTGATCTAGAGGAAATTTATATGTATTGTGCGGTGAATTGCATTGAAAACCCTTATATTGCCAATTACATAAAGAAAAGAAAGCAAATAGAAGATGAAGAGAACACTAATGAAAGGGAAGAGGCTTCCCAATATCCTCCTATTATTTCTTATGATGAATCAGGTAACGAGGAGGAGCTCTCTATTCAACCAATCTCATCAATAAGGAGCTCAAAAAAGAGGGATAAACCCGCACATGTGATACGTCCATTTTGCATCATGCTTTTATATCGATATTTATTGCATTTTGGGTTGTTACTACACGTTATGTCACAATACTTATGCCTATTCTCTCTTATTTTACAAGGTTTACATAAGGAGGGAGAATGCCGGCAGCTGGAATTCTGGGCTGGAAAAGGAGCAAATATTAGAGACCTATTCTGCACAACTCCAAAAGTCCTGAAACTCCACGAAAGTCATTTTTGGAAATAATAAAAAATACTGAGCGGAAGAAATATGTCAGGGGGGCCACCACCTGTCCACGAGGGTGGGGGCGCGCCCTACCCCCCAGGGCGCGCCCCCTGCCTCGTGGGCCCCCTGTTGGCTCTCCGGTGGCCATCTTCTGCTATATAAAGTCTTTCGTCCAGGAAAAAATCATAAGCAACCTTTCAGGACGAGACTCCACCGCCACGAGGCGGAACCTTGGCGGAACCAATCTAGGGCTCCGGCAGAGCTGTTCTGCCGGGGACACTTCCCTCTGGGAGGGGGAAATCATCGCCATCGTCATCACCAACGCTCCTCTCATCGGGAGAGGGCAATCTCCATCAACATCTTCACCACCACCATCTCCTCTCAAAACCCTAGTTCATCTCTTGTATCCAATTCTTGTGTCCAAGTCCGGGATTGGTACTAGTAGGTTGCTAGTAGTGTGGATTACTCCTTGTAGTTGATGCTAGTTGGTTTATTTGGTGGAAGATCATATGTTCAGATCCTTTATGCATATTAATACCCCTCTGATTATGAACATGAATATGCTTTGTGAGTAGTTACATTTGTTCCTGAGGACATCGGAGAAGTCTTGCTATTAGTAGTCATGTGAATTTGGTATTCGTTTGATATTTTGATGAGATGTATGTTGTCTATCCTTTAGTGGTGTTGTGTGAACGTCGATTACATAACACTTCACCATTATTTGTGCCTAGAGGAAGGCATTGCGAAGTAATAAGTAGATGATGGGTTGCTAGAGTAACAGAAGCTTAAACCCTAGTTTATGCGATGCTTCGTAAGGGGCTGATTCGGATCCACATGTTTCATGCTATGGTTAGGTTTACCTTAATACTTTTGTTGTAGTTGCTGATGCTTGCAATAGAGGTTAATCATAAGTGGGATGCTTGTTCAAGTAAGAACAGCACCCAAGCACCGGTCCACCCACATATCAAATTATCAAAATAACGAACGCGAATCATATGAACGTGATGAAAACTAGCTTGACGACAATTCCCATGTGTCCTCGGGAGCGCTTTTCTCTATATAAGAGTTTTTCCAGGCTTGTCCTTTGCTACAAAAAGGATTGGGCCACCTTGCTGCACTTTATTTACTTTTGTTACTTGTTGCTCGTTACAAATTATCCTATCACAAAACTATCTGTTACCACTTATTTCAGTACTTGCAGAGAATACCTTGCTGAAAACCGCTTATCATTTCCTTCTGCTCCTCGTTGGGTTCGACACTCTTACTTATCGAAAGGACTACGATAGATCCCCTATACTTGTGGGTCATCAACATGATGTGAAGAAGAAAAAGAAAAAACGGAGAAGCAAAGGTAAAAAGGTATCCCTCCCAAATGATGTTGCTCCTACTACTCATTGTGATGATGATAATTGCTATACTACTGGTGCTATCCATACTATCAATGATGAGAGTGATTATGCTTATGATATGAAAAGGCCCAAGCTTGGGGATGCTATGTTTGATGAAGATGATGTTTTTGAGAATATATTTGCTGCAATTAATGTTTTTCCCAAGCTTGGGGATGCTACGTTTAATGAAGATGATATTTTTAGTCTCCCAAGTTTTGATATGCAAATTTATAATGATGGTAGCATGCCTCCTACTTATGATGATTATATTGATGAAAGTGGGTTTGGAAGACTGTCAACTTTAGGAAGTAATTATCCCACTATTTTGGAGGATGTTGAATCTTATTATGATAATTATGAAAGTGGATTTGGAGAGGTCATGACTTTATTTAGTGATGTATCCACTATTTCGGAAGAGGTTTCAATTGATTATGATGAGAACAAAGTTCCTACTTATGATGATTATTGTGATGATACTTATGCTATAAAAAGTAGTGATGATTATATTTATAAAACTTGTCATGAGTTTGATTACCCTTTTTCTGAACATTACTCTTTTAATGTGGAAACAATTTATAGTATTCAAGTCTCTTATGATACTCCCACTATTCCGAATGAGAAGAATTTTGCTTATGTGGAGAGTAGTAAAATTTCTATGCAAGTAGATCATGAAAATAATGCTTTAGGTGCTGGTTATATTGTTGAATTCATTCATGGTGCTACTGAAAATTATTATGAAGGAGGAATATTTGCTTGTAGGAATTGCAATAATATCAAGTTTCCTCTCTATGTGCTTAAAATTTTGAAGTTATGCTTGTTTTGCCTTCCTATGCTAGTTGATTATTGTTCCCATAAGTTGTTCGCTCACAAAATCCCTATGCATAGGAAGTGGGTTAGACTTAAATGTGGTAGTCATATTCTTCATGATGCTCTCTTTATGTTTCAATTCTTATGTTTTATGAGAGCATCATTGAAATCATCATGCCTAGCTAGGGGCGTTTAATTAGCGCTTGTTGGGAGGCAACCCAATTTTATTTTAGTTTCTTGCTTTTTGGTTCTGTTTAGGAATAAATAATCCATCTAGCTTCTGTTTAGATGTGGTTTTATGTTTTAATTAGTGTTTGTGCCAAGTTAAACCTATAGGATCTTCTTGGATGATAGTTATTTGATCTTGCTGAAAATTCCAGAAACTTTCTGTTCACGAAAGCAATTGTTAAAAGTTACCAGAACGTGATATAATATTGATTCCAATTGCAGAAGATCAATAAACAAATTATTTAGGTCGTCCTATTTTGGCAGAATATTTAGAGTTCTAGAAGTTTGCGTTAGTTACAGATTACTACAGACTGTTCTGTTTTTGACAGATTCTGTTTTCTATGTGTTGTTTGCTTATTCTGATGAGTCTATGGCTAGTAAAAGAGTTTATAAACCATAGAGAAGTTGGAATACAGTAAGTTTAACACCAATATAAATAAAGAATGAGTTCATTACAGTACCATGAAGTGGTGTTTTGTTTTTTCTTTTGCTAACGGAGCTTACGAGTTTTCTGTTGAGTTTTGTGTTGTGAAATTTTCAAGTTTTGGGTAAAGATTCGGTGAACTATGGAATAAGGAGTGGCAAGAGCCTAAGCTTGGGGATGCCCCGGATGGCATCCCCTCTTTCGTCCTCATCCATTGGTAACTTTACTTGGAGCTATATTTTTATTCACCACATGATATGTGTTTTGCTTGGAGCGTCATTTTATTTTCTTTAGCTTTGCTTGTTGTTTGAATAAAATACCAAGATCTGAAATTCTTAAATGAGAGAGAGTCTTCACATAGCTACATAATTATTTAACTACTCATTGATCTTCACTTATATCTTTTTAGAGTAGTTTGTCATTTACTCGTGTGCTTCACTTATATCATATGAGTAAATAGTGGAATGAATTGAATATCATATGTTTCATATGCTTATCCCGTGGGGAGTAATGACTTTACATATAAGAAGTAGAGGTGGTAAATTTATTGAAGGTTAGTAAACATTGTATTGGTGACTTGAACAATTCATTAAAGAATATTGAGGGAAAAGATATTTCACATATAAATATACTATCTTGGACATCTTTTGTAATTGTGAGCACTCATTAAAATATGACATGATAAAAGGTTGACGTTGGACAAGGAAGACAACGTAATGGGTTATGTTTTCTTATATCTGAAATAAAGTATATTGTCACGGATCGCCCAACACATTGAGCTTGCCTTTCCCCCTCATGCTAGCCAAATTCCTTGCACCAAGTAGAGATACTACTTGTGCTTCCAAACATCCCTTAAACCAGTATTGCCATGAGAGTCCATCATACCTACCTATGGATTGAGTAAGATCCTTCAAGTAAGTTGTCATCGGTGCATGCAATAAAAATTGCTCTCTAAATATATATGATCTTTTAGTGTGGAGAAAATAAGCTTTATACGATCATTGTGATATGGAAGAAATAAAAGCGACGGACTGCATAATAAAGATCCCTATCACAAGTGGCAATATAAAGTGACGTTCCCTCGCATTAAGATTTTGTGCATCCAACTATAAAAGCGCATGGCAACCTCTGCTTCCCTCTGTGAAGGGCCTATCTTTTACTTTTATGCAAGAGTCATGGTGATCTTCACCTTTCCTTTTTCATTTTATCCTTTGGCAAGCACCTCGTGTTGGAAAGATTCTGGTATATATATCCAATTGGATGTAAGGCGTCATGAGCTATTATTGTTGACATTACCCTTGAGGTAAAAGGTTGGGAGGCGAATCTATAAGCCCCTATCTTTCTCTGTGTCTGATTAAAACTCTGGACCCATAAATATCGCGTGAGTGTTAGCAATTGTGAAAGACTATATGATAGTTGAGTATGTGGGATTTGCTAAATCAAAGCTCTGACATAGACTCTTCCTGAAAATAAGATGAATTGTAATTGTTTGATGACTAATAACACGGTTTGTTAGTTTTCAAGAAATTTTATGATCTATACTTTAACATGTGAATAGCTTGTTACTTGATCATGAGAAGCTTTATGAGTTGAGCTACTGTTATGATATATAATGATGCTAGAAAAGGTGATTGAAATTATCATTAGTCAAACTTGTGCATCTGGTAGCATTTACACTTCATAAATTATTTCTTTTATCATTTACCTACTCTAGGACGAGCAGGAATTAAGCTTGGGGATGCTGATACGTCTCCAACGTATCTATAATTTATGAAGTATTCATGCTATTATATTATCTGTTTTGGATGTTTATGGGCTTTATTAAACACTTTTATATTATTTTTGGGACTAACCTATTAACCCAAAGCCCAGTGCCAGTTCCTGTTTTTTCCCTTGTTTCAGTGTTTCGAAGAAAAGGAATATCAAACGGAGTCCAAACGGAATGAAACCTTCGGGAGAGTTATTTTTGGAACGGGAGCAATCCAGAAGACTTGGAGTACACGTAAGGGAAGCAACGAGGAAGGCACGAGGCAGGGGGCGCGCCCACCCCCTGGGCACGCCCTCCACCCTCATGGGCCCCTCGTGGCTCCCCTGACGTATTTCTTCCTCCTATATATACCAATATACCCTAAAACCATCGGGGACCAGAATAGATCGGGAGTTCCGCTGCCGCAAGCTTCTGTAGCCACCAAAAACCAATCGGGACCCTGTTCCGGCACCCTGCCGGAGGGGGGAACCCTCACCGGTGGCCATCTTCATCATCCCGGCGCTCTCCATGACAAGGAGGGAGTAGTTCACCCTCGGGGCTGAGGGTATGTACCAGTAGCTATGTGTTTGATCTCTCTTTCTCGTGTTCTTGAGGTGATACGATCTTGATGTATCGCGAGCTTTGCTATTATAGTTGGATATTATGATGTTTCTCTCCCTCTACTCTCTTGTAATGGATTGAGTTTTCCCTTTGAAGTTATCTTATCGGATTGAGTTTTTAAGGATTTGAGAACACTTGATGTATGTCTTGCGTGGGATACCCGTGGTGACAATGGGGTATTCTATTGATCCACTTGATGTATGTTTTGGCGATCAACTTGCGGGTTTCGCCCATGAACCTATGCATAGGGGTTGGCACACGTTTTCGTCTTGACTCTCCGGTAGAAACTTTGGGGCACTCTTTGAAGTACTTTGTGTTGGTTGAATAGATGAATCTGAGATTGTGTGATGCATATCGTATAATCATACCCACGGATACTTGAGGTGACATTGGAGTATCTAGGTGACATTAGGGTTTTGGTTGATTTGTGTCTTAAGGTGTTATTCTAGTAAGAACTCTTGAATAGATCGATACTAAAGAATAACTTTGAGGTGGTTTCGTACCCTACCATAATCTCTTCGTTTGTTCTCCGCTATTAGTGACTTTGGAGTGACTCTTTGTTGCATGTTGAGGGATAGTTATATGATCCAATTATGTTATTATTGTTGAGAGAACTTGCACTAGTGAAAGTATGAACCCTAGGCCTTGTTTCCTAGCATTGCAATACCGTTTATGCTCACTTTTATCATTAGCTACCTTGCTGTTTTTATATTTTCAGATTACAAAAACCTATATCTACCATCCATATTGCACTTGTATCACCATCTCTTCGCCGAACTAGTGCACCTATACAATTTACCATTGTATTGGGTGTGTTGGGGACACAAGAGACTCTTCGTTATTTGGTTGCAGGGTTTTTTGAGAGAGACCATCTTCAACCTACGCCTCCCATGGATTGATAAACCTTAGGTCATCTACTTGAGGGAAATTTGCTACTGTCCTACAAACCTCTGCACTTGGAGGCCCAACAACGTCTACAAAAAGAAGGTTGTGTAGTAGACATTAGTGTCGTGAGAGGCGAGAAGTGAGCGAAGAGCGATGTTGTCAAACTCTTTTCCGTTATCAGTTTGAAGTGCAAGTATGGGGCGACCGAACTGAGTGGTGACATAGGAATAAAAGGTGGTGAGTGTGGCTAAAGCATCGGATTTACGACGAAGAGGAAAAGTCCACACATAATGAGAATAATCATCTAAAATCACCAAATAGTATAGATAGCCCGTGTTACTCGCAACGGGAGATGTCCAAATATCACTATGAATCAACTGAAACGGAAAAGTGGAAACTGAAGTAGACGCACTAAAGGGAAGACGCACGTGCTTGCCCAAACGACAAGCCTCACAAGTATGCTCGTCGAGCTTATTACATGAGAAAGAAAAACTCCTAAGAATCTGACGCAAAACGGCGGGGTTGGGGTGGCCCAAGCGAGCATGCCAAAGATCGACGCCGGCGGAGAGGGCGACGGGTGTGGAAGTGGAGGCGCCGGCGTGCACGGGATAAAGCTCGTCAGGGCTATCACATCGGTGAAGCACCATCCGCGTACGGGCGTCCTTCACAGAAAAACCAACACTGTCAAATTCAACAGTAAGAGGATTCTCACGAGTAAGACGACGAATAGAGACTAAGCTAGTGACTAAGTCAGGTGAAACAAGAAAATTAGACAGTGATAGGTGTGGAATTAGAAGGAAAACTAGTGCTACCGACATGAGTGATAGGTAAAGAGGAACCGTTGCCGACGGTGATGCGAGTAGGAGTGTGAAATGGAGTGGAAAATGATAGGTTACCGGGATGAGTTGTCATGTGCCCAGTAGCACCTGAGTCCATGTACCAGTCACCTCCACCACCATAGATGCTCGGCGACGGCGCCGAGTATAGGGCGGCCAGGAGGGCAAGGTCCCACGATGCAGGTGCCGGCAGCGGCAGCGGGCCTCCATAGGTTGGCGCCTGGGCGGGCGCGTCGTAGCCACCGAGGGGTGGCGGCGCGAGCGGGGCACCGTAGGGCTGGTAGAGGGCGGCGACGAACGCCTGGTGGCCCGCTGGACGGGTGCCAAGGAGACCCGGTGCAGGAGCCCGCGGGACGGGCATGTGATAGGCGTGGACGACGCCCTTCCACGGGTTCTGCCCGGCGGCCCACGGTGGAGGCGGCTGCTGGAAGTGGGCCCCCCCGGCGCCCTGCGCCTTGTAACACCCCGAGAATCATGCTACAGTAACTCTCTGTGATTAAGCTAATCATGTTGCTAAACAGGGCTTGATCACATTGGAATCACATTTCTTTTCAAACTCCTAATTCAAACTTCAATTAAAATTAAAGTGGAAAATAAAAGTTTTCAAAAATTTAAACAAAAATGTTCGGTGGGTGCCAAATAATACACTGGTAATTATTGTGGAGAAAACTCCTTTTTAGAAAATGCCTACGTATTTTAAAATGGATTAAAAAGTGAAAGAAAATAAATAAAAGAAAATGCAAAACAAAACAAAAAACAAAAAAATAAAAACAAAAGCCCCCCCCCAACTGGACCTGGCCCAACTGAGCCAACCCCCAGGCCCAGCCGGCCGGCCCATCCCTATCCCCTTATCCACTCCCCAGCCCCCCCCCCCACCGACACTCCTCCCCCCACCCCCGAAATATCTTCTCCTCCTCCTCCTCCCTCCCCCGATCCAGAACGGGATCGAGAGGAGGCCACCGTCGCCGACCGCCCCCGCCGCCGCCCCGGCCCCGTCGCCTTCCCCCGCGCCAGGACGCCGCCGCCTCGCCGGAGCGCTCTCCCCCGCCGGACTGCCTCCCCTACGGCGCCGTCCCCGCCATCCTCCACGAGCCCCGCTGCCCCGCCCCCTACAAACCTTGGTGAGGCCACGGCCTCGTCCTCCTCTCTCCCTCGCCCCCGCGCTCACGGCGCCCGCGCGACCACCGCGGCCGCCCTGGCCACCGGCCTCGCCTCGCCGCAACCTCTGCGAGCGAGCGCCCGCCCCACGCCCCCCCTCCGTCGCCGTGCACACTCGCCGGCCGGGCCCCGGACGTGCTCACCGCGCCGGCGCACGCCTCGGACCACCGCCTCGTACGAGCGCTGACTGCGCTCACCGCATCCTCGCCTCGCCCGGCGCGCCTCCACACGCGCCCACGGCCGCGCGGCCCTGGTGTCGTGCGGTCGCGGCTCCCTCCCCACTCTGCGCTCGCCTCGGCCCCCGTCCCTCTCCCCGCGATGCCTCTTCCCCCCTTCCGGCACTCGCCTCCGGCCGCCGTGCCGCGGTGCTGGTCACCGCTGTCGACCGCACCGTCGCCATCGCCTTGTGCCCGTTCGGGCGAGTCCGCCCCCCTGCTCGCTCGCTTCCCCCATTGCTGCCCACCTCGCTCGCCTCTGCCTCCCGCCGGAGCTCCACGCCGGCTGCCGCTGCTGCCGATCCCCACGCTCGCCCGCGCCTCTGCTCGCGCCCCCCCCCCCGTCGCCGGGGCAGGCTACGGCCTCGGGCACGCGCACCACACCCGGGCGCCCGCTAACGCCGAACCCACTTCCCCCTGGGCCTATGACAAGTGGGCCTAGCCCCTGAACGAAAAGAAAGATAAAAATAAAAATAATAAATAAAATAAAAATAAAATTAAAATAATAAATAAAATAAATTAGTAATAATAATAATAATAAATTAATTAATAAAAATAAATAAATAAAGAAAGAAAATAAAAATAGAAATAATTTTAATTAATTAATTAATTAATTAACTAAATTAATTAAGTTAATTAATCCTGTTTAATTTAATTAAATAATAATTATTTAATTAAACACTAATTAACCTAAACAGTGAATGACAGGTGGGTCCCACTGGACCCACATGTCAGTTGACTTAGTCAACCCCTGTTGACTGCTGATGTCAGCATGACATCATGCTGATGTCATAAATCCTAATTTCGAATTAAATTAAATAATTAATTAAATTCAGAAATTAATAAAATCTTTAGAAAATCATATCTTTTAATCCGTAACTCGGATTAAAATATTTTCAACATGAAAGTTGCTCACAACGACGAGACGAATCCGAATACGCAGTCCGTTCGTCCACCACACCTCCCTAACCTATCGATCTAGCAACTTTCCCCCTCCGGTCCATCTATCCGAAAACGCGAAACATCGGGAATACCTCCCGGATGTTCCCCCCCTTCGCCGGTACCACCTACTGTCGCGTTAGGACACACCTAGCACCGTTCATTGTCATGTCACGCATCGTCATGCTTATGTTTGCATCGTATTTACTGTTTCTTCCCCCTCTTCTCTCCGGTAGACTACGAGACCGACACTGCTGCTGCCCAGTTCGACTACGGAGTTGACGACCCCTCCTACTTGCCAGAGCAACCAGGCAAGCCCCCCCCCCCTTGATCACCAGATATCGCCTACTCTTCTCTATTCTGCTTGCATTAGAGTAGTGTAGCATGTTACTGTTTTCCGATATCCTATCCTGATGCATAGCCTATCCTTGCTACTACTGTTGTTACCTTTACCTGCAATCCTACATGCTTAGTATAGGATGCTAGATTTCCATCAGTGGCCCTACATTCTTGTCCGTCTGTTGTGCTATACTATCGGGCCGTGATCACCTGGGCGGTGATCACGGGTATATACTTATATACTTTATACATGACACATGTGATGACTAAAGTCAGGTTGGCTCGTAGGAGTACCCGCAAGTGGATCTTTGTGGCGAAGCGGCAGGGCAGGTTGAGACCACCCAGGTGAGAGGTGGGCTGGCCCTGGTCGGCGTTCGCGGTTACTTAACACGCTTAACGAGATCTTGGTATTTGATCTGAGTCTGGCCATTTGGTCTATACGCACTAGCCATCTACGCGGGAGTAGTTATGGGTATCCCGGCGTCGTGGTATCAGCCGAAGCCTTCTTGACGTCAGCGACTGAGTGGCGCGCGCCGGATTGGACTGGAACGCCACTAGGCTAGGTCTGCTTCCGGCCGCGTACGCAACGTGCAGGTGTGCATAGGGCGATGGGCCCAGACCCCTGCGCGCTTAGGATTAGACCGGCGTGCTGGCCGCTCTGTTGTGCTTAGGTGGGGCTGCGACGCGTTGATCTTACGAGGCCGGGCATGACCCAGAAAAGTGTGTCCGGCCAAATGGGATCGAGCGTGTTGGGTTATGTGGTGCACCCCTGCAGGGAAGTTTATCTATTTGAATAGCCGTGTCCCTCGGTAAAAGGACGACCCGGAGTTGTACCTTGACCTTATGACAACTAGAACTGGATACTGAATAAAATACACCCCTTACAAGTGCCAGATACAACCCGGTGATCGCTCTCTAACAGGGCGACGAGGAGGGGATCGCCGGGTAGGATTATGCTATGCGATGCTACTTGGAGGACTACAATCTACTCTCTTCTACATGCTGCAAGATGGAGATGACCTGAAGCGTAGTCTTCGACAGGACTAGCTATCCCCCTTTTGTTCTGGCATTCTGCAGTTCAGTCCACTGATATGCCCCTTTACACATATACCCATGCATATGTAGTATAGCTCCTTGCTTGCGAGTACTTTGGATGAGTACTCACGGTTGCTTCTCTCCCTCTTTTCCCCCTTTTCTTTTCTATCTGGTTGTCACAACCAGATGCTGGAGTCCAGGAGCCAGACGCCACCGTCGACGACGACACCTACGACACTGGAGGTGCCTACTACTACGTGCAGGCCGCTGACGACGACCAGGAGTAGTTAGGAGGATCCCAGGCAGGAGGCCTGCGCCTCGTTCGATCTGTAACCCAGTTTGTGCTAGCCTTCTTAAGGCAAACTTGTTTAACTTATGTCTGTACTCAGATATTGTTGCTTCCGCTGACTCGTCTGTGATCGAGCACTTGTATTCGAGCCCTCGAGGCCCCTGGCTTGTATTATGATGCTTGTATGACTTATTTATGTTTTAGAGTTGTGTTGTGATATCTTCCCGTGAGTCCCTGATCTTGGTCGTACACATTTGCGTGCATGATTAGTGTACGGTCAAATCGGGGGCGTCACAAGTTGGTATCAGAGCCGACTGCCTGTAGGAATCCCCCTTTCCACACTCCTTGGCCGAAGTCGAGTCTAGACATTACAAAACTTTTACAAACATGGCTGTGTGTCTTACGGGCCCACGTCGCCATTGGGTGGTACTAGGATCTTTTACTCCTCGACCTTTACTCTGGGACTCTGAACTCTCTTCTACTCGGGTTAAACGAATTTACTAACTCTAACACTAGGATCCCGTGACCACATTCACCCCAAAGTTGGATAAGCCATAGTTGTTTCTTAGAGTAGTATTTTGAACAATTCACACACTGTCATTTGACTCCTTTGAAACATCTTTGCTTTCAGATGGAACCCACGAGGCAGGTCGTTCGCCACACGACGGCCATTGGTGCCTCGGGATCACCTGCGGTGCTAGCTGAGATGATGACCTATCTGGGTTATCGCTGGCACCCTGAGTACACCGTCTACGAGGAGTACCAGGACTTTAACCAGGAGCAGTACCGTGCCATCGTCCACCTCTACTCTCGGGAGTATGACTCCACTACTGTGCTTCACACCGCACATGGAGTTGGTGTGACCATCGATATGGCTGTCCACGATGCTGCCTATGCTGCTCTGACACGTCTTCGTGGAGAGTATCGGGAGTTGGACACCTCCCCTTTCAGGCACATTGCTATCGCATCCGATGATGGTGCGGAGGGATACTATACTGCTGCCTACTCCACTGTCACCCGAGAGCCCTTCTACCATCAGAACCTGGTTCTGCATGCTGATGGGCTGGATCGAGCTAACCGAGCTCTTCGCCACGAGATGTACACCACCCGTCAGCACCTTTACCGTGCTCTGACGCTGCTGCACCCCTTTGTCCGATCTGGATAGGTACCGCGTACTGCGATCTACCCAGCCAGGACCGTGATGCCGTGTCGGTTGGCCAGAGGTGGGAGGCTACTCCCCCGCACTTGGTCCTCTTCTGCCACCTGAGCGTCGGGCTCTACACCTGAGTATCCGCGGCCCCCAGTCTGCTGACGTGGAGGGCTATCCGTTGCCTCACTACCAGCTGTCGGGCTACGATTACCTCCACAGTACCTCTTGGGACTGATGTAGGCTTGCTAGTAGTATTAGTTGCAGTCGCCGCGAGCCTGTGTGCCGCCTATGATGTATTAGTCTATGTACTGAACTCTGTGTACTGAACTCTGTGCATGACCCCTTTTGTAAGCTATGCCGACTACTATGTAGTAGCTATCGTGCTCCTTTCGTTATGCATGTTTCATCATGAATGATTATTGTCTTAGCACATATTCTCAATGCTGATCTACCCCGGTTATATATTAGCAGGATGGTTAGACCAGGTGGTCGTGGTCGTGGTGGCGATGCCCCACCACCACCTGAGTACATGGCTGGTATGATCCAACAGTTTGAACTGAACCGCCAATTCATGGAAAATATGATGGCCCAGTTTCCTCGCCCCAATATGAACCAGCAGCCAGCTCAAGTGACTCTTCAAGATTTCATACGCCTCAACCCAACCATCTACCGCAGCTCAACTCAGCCTCTGGATGCTGATGACTGGCTCCGTGACATCACCTATGAGATGGAGTCTGCTGATGTAGCCCCTGCCAGCTATGTCACCTTTGCTTCCTTCTTCTTGAAGGGACCCGCAGCTCAATGGTGGGACAGCCACAGGCGTACTCTGCCAGCTGGAACAATCATCACATGGCCAGACTTCCAAGCTGCTTTCCGTGCCCGCTTCATTCCTCAAGGAGTCATGGACCGGAAGAAGCGTGAGTTCCGCAACCTCACCCAAGGCAACAAAACTGTCGAAGCTTATCAGCGGGAGTTTCTGGACTTGTCCCGCTATGCTGAAGAAGACATTGCAACTGATGCACGCAGACAGGAGAAGTTCCGTGATGGCCTTCAAGCTGACATCAAGCTCGCACTTCTAGTGCATGACTTTGCTGATTTCTCCACCTTGGTGAACAAGGCCATCAATGTCGAAACTGGTCTGCAGGAATACCAGAGCTCTCACAGGCGCAACCGTGACACGGGCTCATCTTCGGGCTCGCCCGCACAGAAGCGTAAGATATGGATCCCGAACAGCATGTACCGTCCAAATGCATCTGCCCCAAGGCAGACCTATGCTGCACCTCGTCTGCCTCCACCACCATCTAGGCAGTCAAGACTTCCAGCTCCACCATCCCAAGCTCCTGTTCCCACTCCGAATAATGGCTTGTGCTTCAGGTGTGGTCAACCAGGACACCGTGCTAAAGAATGCAACCAGAACCAGAATCAACTGGCCCTTCCAGCAACTGGCCGTGGTAACAATCAGCCCCGCAACAACAATGCTAAGTCTTATGGTCGTGCTCATGCCAACCACGTTGATCTCATCGAAGCTCAAGACCAGCCTGCTACTGTGATGGGTACACTCCTCGTAAATTCAGTACCAGCATCCGTTTTATTTGATACAGGTGCATCGCATTCATTCATGTCAGAAGATTTTGCATACAAGCATGACGTTAAATGTGAGGAGATGAACACCTCTGTATTGGTCAGAAACCCCGTGGGACAGTGTCAAACCTCCTTGGTTGGCATCGATGTCCCCGTGGAAATCGAAGGGCTGGAATTCTATGCCTCTCCCATTATCCTGAAGTCGTCTAACATCGACCTCATTTTGGGTATGGATTGGTTGAAAGCGCATACTGCTTCTATAGTTTGCGCCACTAAGACCGTCCATCTGCTACACCCTTCAGATGAAATAGTTGCTTACCAAGCTCATCTGGTACAAAATGCCGAGGCAAGGCTCTATGCATTGAATGCATTGAACGCTGCACCACTCGAGGGCATTGAGAACATTCCCGTCGTGCGTGAATTCCTCGACGTCTTCCCTGAAGAACTTCCAGGGATTCCCCCTGCTAGAGCTGTCGAATTCATCATCGACTTGAAACCAGGCACCACTCCTATAGCCAAGCGACCCTACAAAATGCCGCCGCATGACCTCCTTGAGCTTAAGGAGGAAATCGACAAATCTCTTCGCAAAGGATTCATTCGCCCAAGTTGCTCTCCTTGGGGAGCACCTTCTCTTTTTGTCAAGAAGAAGGATGGGACAAACCGGTTAGTTCAAGACTACCGTCCTATAAACCAAGCTACCATTCAGAATAAGTACCCTCTTCCTCGGATCAATGATCTGTATGATCAACTGGCGGGTTCGTCAGTGTTCTCTAAGCTCGACTTGAGGTTGGGCTACCACCAGATCCGTGTTCGAGAAGAGGATATCCCAAAGACCGCCTTTGTGACTCGCTATGGTTCATACGAGTACACCGTCATGTCTTTCGGTTTAACCAATGCTCCAGCCACCTTCTCTCGTCTGATGAACTATATATTCATGGATTACCTCGACAAGTTCGTCGTGGTTTATCTGGATGATATCCTGGTATTTTCCAAGAATGAAGAAGAACATGCCGAACATCTTCGACTTGTGCTGGAGAAGCTACGAGAGCATGAACTATATGCCAAGTTCTCCAAATGTGAATTCTGGCTACCGGAAGTAACCTATCTTGGGCATGTCATCTCTAAGGATGGTATTGCCGTCAACCCCGAGCGAGTTCAGGCTATTCTTGATTGGACTCCTCCTAAGAACGTTAAGCAAGTCAGAAGTTTTCTCGGTCTCGCCAGCTATTGCCGTCGATTCGTCGAGAACTTCTCTAAGATCGCCAGGCCTCTGACTAACCTGTTGCATAAGGGTGTCAAGTTCCAATGGACAGACAAATGTCAGGAAAGTTTCCAGGCACTCAAAGATAAGTTGACTTCTGCTCCAGTTCTAGCTCCACCTGATACTAAGAAGGACTTTATCATTTACTGCGATGCTTCCCGTCAAGGATTAGGCTGTGTCCTAATGCAAGACCGCAAAGTGATTGCTTATGCCTCTCGGCAATTGCGCCCTCACGAAGAGAACTACCCAGTTCACGACCTCGAACTTGCTGCTGTCATTCATGCACTGAAGCAGTGGCGACATTACCTTCTCGGTAATCGTTGCGAGATCTTCACTGACCACCAAAGTCTGAAGTATCTGTTTACTCAGCCAGATCTGAACCTCCGTCAGCAGAGATGGATGGAGCTTGTTGCAGACTTTGACTTGGGTATTTCCTATACGCCAGGCAAGGCTAATGTAATGGCTGATGCCTTGAGCCGCAAGTCTTACTGCAACCACCTCCAGGTTCATAAAGTTCAGCCCTCGCTTGTTGAAGAATTCAGGAAGCTGAACCTCCATATTTTTCCTCCGGGTGCACTCGCTCCCCCTCCTAAGGAGTTTGGCAAGGTGAACCTCCACGTTGTTACCCAGGGTTCCCTCAATACCCTAGTTGCTAAACCAGATCTCGAGGACAGCATCAAAAGGCTACAGAAGTATGACTCTGAAGCCCACAAGATTAAGCGCTACCTCGCAGAAGGAAAGCCCTCATTCTTCACTATTGCTGAAGATGGCACCTTATACTTCAAGGGCCGCCTAGTGGTGCCATGTGCAGAGAAAAACCTGGATATGACACAGGAAGTTATGAAAGAAGCTCATGATACACCTCTGTGTATCCATCCTAGTAGTACAAAGATGTACCAAGACATCCGTCAGAGATTCTGGTGGTCTAATATGAAGCAAGCCATTGCTCGTTATGTTGCTGAGTGTGACGTTTGCCGTCGTATCAAAGCAGAACATCAAAGGCCTGCTGGAACTCTGCAACCTATCTCTATTCCTGAATGGAAATGGGACCATGTTGAGATGGACTTCGTCACTGGATTTCCCAAATCATAGAAAGGTAATGATGCTATTCTTGTCGTCATTGACCGACTTTCCAAAGTTGCACATTTTCTGGCAGTCAAAGAAACGATCACTGCTAGCCAGTTGGCAACGCTCTATATGTCCAGGATTGTTTCACTCCACGGTATTCCATTGGTTATCAGCTCAGACCGTGGCAGCTTATTCACTTCAAGATTCTGGGCAAGTTTCCAAGAAGCTATGGGAACTCATCTGTCATTCAGTACTGCGTTTCATCCTCAATCGCAAGGACAAGTTGAACGCGTCAACCAAGTCCTCGAAGATATGCTTCGAGCTTGTGTTATTTCCTTCGGCAAGAAATGGGAGGAATCTCTCCCGTATGCTGAGTTCTCTTATAATAATAGCTATCAAGCTAGTCTGAAGATGGCCCCCCTTCGAAGTGTTATATGGACGAAAGTGCCGAACCCCTCTGAACTAGTCAGAAACTGGGGAACGTCCACTCTTCGGTCCGGATATTATCCAAGATGCCGAAGAACAAGTCCGCATTATTCGTGAGAATCTCAAGACTGCTCAGTCACGTCAGAAGAGTCAGTATGACCGTCATCATAAAGACATGGTCTATCAACCTGGCGAAAAGGCTTATCTTCTAGTCACACCTATGAAGGGTGCTCACCGCTTCGGGATCAAGGGCAAACTAGCTCCTCGCTATATTGGCCCATTCACTATTCTCGAAAGGCGTGGAAAAGTGGCATACCAACTGGAGCTACTGCCGAACCTTTCTCAGGTTCACGATGTGTTCCATGTGTCACAGCTCCGCCGTTGCTTCAAGGATCCAATCCGAGTTGTGGATCATGAAGTGCTCGAATTGCAGCAAGACCTCTCCTATAAGGAGCATCCGGTCCGCATTCTCGACCAAGCTGAACGCCGCACACGTCAGAAGGCGATCAAGTTCCTCAAAGTCCAGTGGTCGCACCATTCTGAAGATGAGGCCACTTGGGAACGAGAGGATCGTCTGCGCGAAGAATACCCCGCACTGTTTCCTTCTACCTCCTAAATCTCAGGACGAGATTTCTTGTAGTGGAGGAGATTTGTAACACCCCGAGAATCATGCTACAGTAACTCTCTGTGATTAAGCTAATCATGTTGCTAAACAGGGCTTGATCACATTGGAATCACATTTCTTTTCAAACTCCTAATTCAAACTTCAATTAAAATTAAAGTGGAAAATAAAAGTTTTCAAAAATTTAAACAAAAATGTTCGGTGGGTGCCAAATAATACACTGGTAATTATTGTGGAGAAAACTCCTTTTTAGAAAATGCCTAAGTATTTTAAAATGGATTAAAAGGTGAAAGAAAATAAATAAAAGAAAATGCAAAACAAAACAGAAAACAAAAAAATAAAAATAAAAGCCCCCCCCAACTGGACCTGGCCCAACTGGGCCAACCCCCAGGCCCAGCCGGCCGGCCCATCCCTATCCCCTTATCCACTCCCCAGCCCCCCCCCCCACCGACACTCCTCCCCCCACCCCCGAAATATCTTCTCCTCCTCCTCCTCCCTCCCCCGATCCAGAACGGGATCGAGAGGAGCCCACCGTCGCCGACCGCCCCCGCCGCCGCCCCGGCCCCGTCGCCTTCCCCCGCGCCAGGACGCCGCCGCCTCGCCGGAGCGCTCTCCCCCGCCGGACTGCCTCCCCTACGCCGCCGTCCCCGCCATCCTCCACGAGCCCCGCTGCCCCGCCCCCTACAAACCTCGGTGAGGCCACGGCCTCGTCCTCCTCTCTCCCTCGCCCCCGCGCTCATGGCGCCCGCGCGACCACCGCGGCCGCCCTGGCCACCGGCCTCGCCTCGCCGCAACCTCTGCGAGCGAGCGCCCGCCCCACGCCCCCCCCCCCTCCGTCGCCGTGCACACTCACCGGCCGGGCCCCGGACGTGCTCACCGCGCCGGCGCACGCCTCGGACCACCGCCTCGTACGAGCGCTGACTGCGCTCACCGCATCCTCGCCTCTCCCGGCGCGCCTCCACACGCGCCCACGGCCGCGCGGCCCTGCTGTCGTGCGGTCGCGGCTCCCTCCCCACTCTGCGCTCGCCTCGGCCCCCGTCCCTCTCCCCGCGATGCCTCTTCCCCCCTTCCGGCGCTCGCCTCCGGCCGCCGTGCCGCGGTGCTGGTCGCCGCTGCCGACCGCACCGTCGCCATCGCCTTGTGCCCGTTCGGGCGAGTCCGCCCCCCTGCTCGCTCGCTTCCCCCATTGCTGCCCACCTCGCTCGCCTCTGCCTCCCGCCGGAGCTCCACGCCGGTCGCCGCTGCTGCCGATCCCCACGCTCGCCCGCGCCTCTGCTCGCCCCCCCCCCCCCCGTCGCCGAGGCAGGCTACGGCCTCGGGCACGCGCACCACACCCGGGCGCCCGCTAACGCCGAACCCACTTCCCCCTGGGCCTATGACAAGTGGGCCTAGCCCCTAAACGAAAAGAAAGATTAAAATAAAAATAATAAATAAAATAAAAATAAAATTAAAATAATAAATAAAATAAATTAGTAATAATAATAATTAATTAATTAATTAATAAAAATAAATAAATAAATAAAGATAGAAAATAAAAATAATTTTAATTTTAATTAATTAATTAACTAAATTAATTAAGTTAATTAATCATGTTTAATTTAATTAAATAATAATTATTTAATTAAACACTAATTAACCTAAACAGTGAATGACAGGTGGGTCCCACTGGACCCACATGTCAGTTGACTTAGTCAACCCCTGTTGACTGCTGATGTCAGCATGACATCATGCTGATGTCATAAATCCTAATTTCGAATTAAATTAAATAATTAATTAAATTCAGAAATTAATAAAATCTTTAGAAAATCATATCTTTTAATCCGTAACTCGGATTAAAATATTTTCAACATGAAAGTTGCTCACAACGACGAGACGAATCCGAATACGCAGTCCGTTCGTCCACCACACCTCCCTAACCTATCGATCTAGCAACTTTCCCCCTCCGGTCCATCTGTCCGAAAACGCGAAACATTGGGAATACCTCCCCGGATGTTCCCCCCCTTCGCCGGTACCACCTACTGTCGCGTTAGGACACACCTAGCACCGTTCATTGTCATGTCACGCATCGTCATGCTTATGTTTGCATCGTATTTACTGTTTCTTCCCCCTCTTCTCTCCGGTAGACTACGAGACCGACACTGCTGCTGCCCAGTTCGACTACGGAGTTGACGACCCCTCCTACTTGCCAGAGCAACCAGGCAAGCCCCCCCCTTGATCACCAGATATCGCCTACTCTTCTCTATTCTGCTTGCATTAGAGTAGTGTAGCATGTTACTGTTTTCCGATATCCTATCCTGATGCATAGCCTATCCTTGCTACTACTGTTGTTACCTTTACCTGCAATCCTACATGCTTAGTATAGGATGCTAGATTTCCATCAGTGGCCCTACATTCTTGTCCGTCTGCTGTGCTATACTATCGGGTCGTGATCACCTAGGCGGTGATCACGGGTATATACTCATATACTTTATACATGACACATGTGATGACTAAAGTCGGGTCGGCTCGTAGGAGTACCCGCAAGTGGATCTTTGTGGCGGAGCGGCAGGGCAGGTTGAGACCACCCAGGTGAGAGGTGGGCCTGGCCCTGGTCGGCGTTCGCGGTTACTTAACACGCTTAACGAGATCTTGGTATTTGATCTGAGTCTGGCCATTTGGTCTATACGCACTAGCCATCTACGCGGGAGTAGTTATGGGTATCCCGGCGTCGTGGTATCAGCCGAAGCCTTCTTGACGTCAGCGACTGAGTGGCGCGCGCCGGATTGGACTGGAATGCCACTAGGCTAGGTCTGCTTCCGGCCGCGTACGCAACGTGCAGGTGTGCATAGGGCGATGGGCCCAGACCCCTGCGCGCTTAGGATTAGACCGGCGTGCTGACCGCTCTGTTGTGCTTAGGTGGGGCTGCGACGCGTTGATCTTACGAGGCCGGGCATGACCCAGAAAAGTGTGTCCGGCCAAATGGGATCGAGCGTGTTGGGTTATGTGGTGCACCCTTGCAGGGAAGTTTATCTATTCGAATAGCCGTGTCCCTCGGTAAAAGGACGACCCGGAGTTGTACCTTGACCTTATGACAACTAGAACTGGATACTGAATAAAATACACCCCTTCCAAGTGTCAGATACAACCCGGTGATCGCTCTCTAACAGGGCGACGAGGAGGGGATCGCCGGGTAGGATTATGCTATGCGATGCTACTTGGAGGACTACAATCTACTCTCTTCTACATGCTGCAAGATGGAGATGACCTGAAGCGTAGTCTTCGACAGGACTAGCTATCCCCCTTTTATTCTGGCATTCTGCAGTTCAGTCCACTGATATGCCCCTTTACACATATACCCATGCATATGTAGTATAGCTCCTTGCTTGCGAGTACTTTGGATGAGTACTCACGGTTGCTTCTCTCCCTCTTTTCCCCCTTTTCTTTTCTATCTGGTTGTCACAACCAGATGCTGGAGTCCAGGAGCCAGACGCCACCGTCGACGACGACACCTACGACACTGGAGGTGCCTACTACTACGTGCAGGCCGCTGACGACGACCAGGAGTAGTTAGGAGGATCCCAGGCAGGAGGCCTGCGCCTCGTTCGATCTGTAACCCAGTTTGTGCTAGCCTTCTTAAGGCGAACTTGTTTAACTTATGTCTGTACTCAGATATTGTTGCTTCCGCTGACTCGTCTGTGATCGAGCACTTGTATTCGAGCCCTCGAGGCCCCTGGCTTGTATTATGATGCTTGTATGACTTATTTATGTTTTAGAGTTGTGTTGTGATATCTTCCCGTGAGTCCCTGATCTTGGTCGTACACATTTGCGTGCATGATTAGTGTACGGTCAAATCGGGGGCGTCACACGCCTGCTGCGGCGGCGACTGCTGCTGACGGCGGCCCCCGCCACCCCGCCTGTTGCGCCGGGCCCCGCCACCATGCGGCTGCTGGGGAGGCGCTGGGGGAGCGGGCGGAGCGGGCGGCAGCGGGTAGTAGCCGGCGGGTGCTGGCGGCGCGGACTGGTGGGGGGCAGCCGAAGGAGCAGGGCCGCCGCGGGTGGTACCGGCGGCGAGAGCGGTGTGCTGGACCCGCTGCTTCAGCTTCATCATCTGGCGCTCCTCAAGTTTGAGGTACGCGACGACGCGCTGGAAAGTGGGTTGCGGCAGCAGGGTGAGGTTGGACGCCGTGTTGCCGAAGTCCTCGTTAAGACCGGCGGTGAGGGTGCTCAGCATGAGGTCGTCAGAGACCTTAGCGCCGATGTCGCGAAGCTCGTCGGCGAGCATCTTGAGCCTCATGCAGTAGTCGTCGATGGTGGAGTTGTCCTGGTGACAGCCGAAGAACTCCTGCTGCAAGAAAACAAGGCGCTGAAGTTTGTTGTCGGTGAAGAGCGCGTTGATCTTGGCCCACACGGTGCAGGCGTCGTCGTCCTCGGCGACAACCGTGTGGAAGATGTCCTTCGTAACCGTCTGGTAGAACCAACGGATGATCGTGGCCTCGATGGCGGACCACTCCGGGTCGCCGCGCATGTACGCGCTGTCCACGGAACCGTCGATGTGCTCGGTGAGATAGTACTCGCAGAAGATGAGGTTGAAGTAGGTCTTCCATGCGTAGTACGACGTGCTGGAGGTGTCGAGACGGATAGGGACCCGGGCCTCAATATTGAGGTCACGGATGGCGGCGGCGGAGGGTTCGGGAACAGCGAACGGGTTGGATGAGTGGGTGGTGGAGGAGCCAGGGGTGGACGGCCACGACATGACGGTGGCGTGTGGGCACGGGGGCTGAAAGAAGTTGCGGCGCTGGTGGAAGGTCGCGACGGCAGAAAAGGCAGCGAGGCGAGCGAGGCTGCGGCGCTGGCTAGCGATCTGCGGCAGAAAAGTCAACGGCAGCGGGCTAGGGAAAAGCAGCGGGGCAGAGGTGGCTGCGCGGGCTAGGGAAAAGCAGCGGCAACGATGCAAGGCACGGGGCGCGGAGCTGCTTGCAGCGGTGCGTCACGCACAGGACGCGCAGTGGCTCGGGACGCGCAGGCGGTTCGGATGCGCAGGCGGAAGCGGGGCACGGGCAACTGCGGCGTGGAGTAGCGGGAGGAGAGGCGCGGCAGCGGCGGGTGCGGGGTGGGTTGCAGCGGCGGCGGCGCGGGGAGGCGCGGCGACGGCGGCGGTGGCTGACCCTAGGGTTAGACCGAAAAGGATGATACCATGTAGAAGATGATTTGCAATACCATGTATTGATAAGGTGCTGATACATGTATATATAATACAGGGGAAGGCCTCTACCTCAACTATACAAGACTAGGAGGTGGGCCACAACTCTAATACACGTGCAATACAAAGTATATACTCAACACAACTGACGCACAAATATGATATATTTGACAGGGGAAGACAAAAACTAGCCTGTGGGCACATGATTTGTGTCTATTGCAGCGTGATGGTCAGGCTGATCCTCACCGCCACATTGTATTGTTTCTTTTTGTAGGGAAATTTGGGAGCTCTTTATTCAACACTAATAGCTCCAGCTGAATCAACTGGTTACAAGAAGACTCGGAATGGAGTCCATCCAACATTCGGTTACATCCAGGGTGCTGGCTTTTTTAGCACAAAGGTGAGCCGAAATGTTAGCTGACCTCCCTACATGCTGAATTACAAAGGACTTAAAATAAATAACATGCTCCCTAATCTCGGACAAGATAGGCGCCATGACCGCACGAGCATTGTGATGCGAGTTCCAGAGATTCACAATCTCCAAATTATCAGACTCGAAAACCACCTCAGGATAGCCTCGAAGATGAGCAAAGAGAACACCATCGCGTAGAGCGAGTGCTTCGGCTATAAGAAGATCTGTGATTCCCGGGTAAGGTTTGCACCATGCAGCTAGAAAGGATGAGTGTGTTCTTGCGACTCCACCTGCCCCTCCCCTTCTAGCTTCCATTGCAACACTACCATCAGTGTTGATCTTGATCCAGCCCAAGTTTGGCGGTCTCCAACCATGCCCCGGCAAAATTCGCGCGTGGTCGCAAGGTAGTTCAAGCACAGTTAGAGCTTCTTGGGTTTTCTTCATGGACTGAATAGGATCAAGTTCCTTCTTGTCATGCGTGGCATTGTTTCTTGAGGTCCAGATCGCCCACATGACAGTAACCAATTTTGCTCTCTTAGACTCAGAGAACATAGGATCGCAAATAACATCCCGAGACCATGTAAGTGGGTGCAAGTCCGGTCGCTTGATGTCAAGCCAGTCCGGAGCCGCGTTCCAAAAACGTCTGGCGTGGGTGCAATCCAGTAACGCATGCTTCATCTCTTCCTCTGCGTGAAGACACAATTTGCAGGTGCCAATGGTTGTGATATGGCGGTGCATGAGAGTAGATTCAGCCGGTAGAATCCCATGCAACACCCGCCACCAGAACACTCTCACCCTTGGCATAACCTTAAGCTTCCATAACCGGGACCATAGTTGTTTGTCTGTCGATGAAGTCTCGGTGATCGTCCCTTCCTCTAGAGCCAGATGCTCATTACGAGTCATTAGAGCACGATACGCTGATTTTACAGTATAGCATCCCGATCGTTCGTGAGCCCAGGCAATAACATCATCGCCCCCACCCCGCATCAGGGGGATGTTAAGAATTGCATCCGCATCGGGGGTAATGAAGTTTTGACGGACCACATCCGTCTTCCACGACCAATTAACCGTATCAATAAGGTCTGAGACTGTTTGCAATTGTGTATTAGTACTTCTTGTTTAGAATTGAGATCGAGAGAGGAACGACAGACAAACACCAAGATGTAAAAGTAAACTCTTGTTTTCATTGATGATGGGATTACACATATATATAGCCCTGAAGGGGTGCGACCGAAGGGATGTGAGGCAACCGCCTCGGTTAGAAAAGCGGGGATTAATAGGATTAATTAAATCCTAACACTCCCCCTAATCCATGCTTGTTAGTGTAAGTATCATCATCTTGAGAAGCTCCTCCAAAAACCCTGTGGGAAAAATATGAGGAGATAGGTGTTCCATATGTTGCTAAAACTCCTTCAAACCCAGTGGGAAAAATAAGGAGAAAATGATGCAACATATAATGGTTATTGTCTCTTTTAACTCAATACGAGAAAACCCATAGAGTTTAGAGGACAATAAATATGTCGTATATACTTTCCTAAAAACCCCGGTGGGGAAAACAGAAAGTATGGCATATGATCTCATGTTGATATTACCTCATTAAAAACCTTCATGAAGGGAAAAAGAGTATAATATGATGCATTGAACAGGAACAATTCAGGAAGATACTCCCCCTGATTCTTGCAAAAATTTGAAGCCGTCACATACCGAAACATAGAAGTTGGTAGAGACCCGCTGAACAAATCAGTCGCATGATTTGACTTGCAAGATATGCAATATAGTGATATTGCTTATTATGTAACCTGTTTGCATCCGGGCAACACAAGAAACATTATCGTTGAGATAATGGTTGGTGAATGTAGCCATGAGGTCTGATTTGAAGACTCTTCATGAGAGGGCTAACACACCTAGTAGGAACACTAAACTTGTCTACGATCTGATAGTGGGGATCTGATCGATGTATCCAATGATATTGGTGTTCAGATTTCTCCGAAACTGAAAAACCAGGACAAGATGTTTCATGCCTTGGAGATATCGAAAGATATTCTTGAGTACCAACCAATTGTGTTTGGTGGATCCAATGGCATTATGGAACGTTGAGTCCCAATATCTCATTTCCATCATCTCTCGGTCTAATAGATCTTTCTCTACGTCTAAAGAATGAACTACCATGAGAGTTATGGATAGATAAGATTTGTCCACAATGAAATTCTCCAATATATTTTGGATATAGACAACATAGTATACCATAATGTATGAATGAAGGTGCTCAAGTTGTAGTAACGAGCGGTATTTTGGTTTACCCAAATCCTTCATTTTGAAGTCCGTCACTTAGATGATTACATGTGTCGTCATTGCAGACACACAACACATGGATAATCATCATTGTAGGAGTAATCCTTGTGTACAAGGATCTCACTACGTCGGTTGTACCATATGTACCGACAACAATAAGCCGTATGGTGGCTTACCGATTTTACACAATGTATGTTGCATTTTGTATTTCGATTCAGAATTGAGATTCCATCGGAAATCAATCATATATGTCTGAATCTAGTGATCCACATGGACATGTGATCACTACGTCTATCAACCGCAGAGATAGATGATTTTGAACTGCCAATGATATAAGTTATCGGAATGAGATTCCACCTCTGGAGAATAGTTGGGTATCTGCGTGAACCCTTGTGCTACAATACTTGCTCTTTGTTTCACCACCTCGTTGTTCTCAATTCTGTTTCCAGAAGAAAACTGGTGTAGGTATTGCTTATGAATACCTTCCCATTATTGAGCAAGATCATTTCTACCTAGATTATACCCTTTGCTTGAGTTCAGTCCGAGTGTTGATCACACTTTGCCATGGCCATGGTCTTTGGATCTGAATCATTTGTAAGGTTTCGCAATCTAGTTGAGAAATGTATGTCGACAATTGTAGACTTCCGGTTATATGATTCTCTAGAATCTATATATCAATATATAGTTGATGAAAATATCGTTACCCGTAGTGACTTCTCGCGATTTCCCAATGCGACTGAGTCGGGTATTCTGATGTCCCGGTCATTGTGTGCACTATGACCTGGGTTGGTGGAGGTTTCCCGTCCACTGGGTGTATACTACCCATTAGGTGTCTGCCAACGTGAAGTTGACTTGCATTTACTGATTCACAGGCCTTGATATCCTTGCTTGTGAGAAGCTGAATCCTGATGTACTTCTGCCATACATCTCCCCCTGTTGCTTTGAACGAGGAGTGGAGTGGATTTTGCTGGTACCTCCACTCTTTCAGGCGTACTTTTGCAGGATTGTAGGATTGTGTGACACCTTTATAGTCAGTAAATGAATCCGGCAGATTATTTGCAATGTGTTGCAAATCTTCTGAACGCATGGTTCAGATCTTTGAGTACGTGGATTTGAGGCAGAAATGTGTTGAACATTCCACTAATTTCCTGGCATTTTTATGGTACTTGAAATCTCCCCCTAATGCCTGGAAATGTTCCTCATTGAATCAGCATACTGGCCTTGAATAACTCCCCATGTGAGGGGCTTGAGGTATTGACGGAAATACAGTTATTCCTCACATAGATCCCAACTATATGTTGAGGGGCCAATGATGTATGCCGGGTGGTGATATCGGTATGCAACCGAATTACTGCAGATAGGAAATACTTGGTAGATATCCACATATCAAAGATAGAGGGGAATAATATTATGCAGTTCTGTCATGAGTGTGTAAAACTGCATGACTCCAACGTAAAGTTGGTAAGTTGCAATTCCAAAGTAAAGATAATGCAATGAGCTTAACTCTTTGGATAGGATTCTACCAAACCATTTTGAGTCTAGACATTAGGACAAATTGCTAAACTTCAATCCAAAGGCCATAGGGAAGGCCCTCAAGGAGAATTCTGCGATGTTATCCATTCGATTTTCTTGAAATCGGTGTCAGGATAATGAGCCAATGGTTTCGTGTGAATAAAGCACATACTTAAGACCATCATGTAGATATGTCTTTTAGAACCATGGCATACCTGAATAGTCTACTCAATGGCTGGGAAGAGCCACTTACCTCGACTTGATGCATTCAAGGAGTCAGAGTGGTTCAGCGTAAACTTTAAGGTGTGTGAGCCTTAAAATTAGCTTCCCTGTGCCACTTGTCGTGCACATAAAATCCAAATGTTATTAGAATTTAGCATCATAATAATCATAAACTATTGGAATTGCTAATAGTTTCGGTTTCAAACCAATGTCTCGATGACCAAGGCGAGTATGCCAAGTTTGTCATGTACAAGACACTCTGGAAAAATATCTCGTACGCAACATGTGCTACAGGTTGTGTCATATGTGTAGTACAATCCAGATGATGCACAGAGAATGTGCTTGCCATATCCGTTACATATGGTAAAGAGAAGTTATTTCTCTTTGTTGTCATCAGAAGTTTCGCTATGGAAACTATTTTGACGGATACCTCCATAGTTTAGTAGGGCACGAGTTAAACCTGGGAAGCAATAAAGCATCCCGATGTTACTCGAGTACCCATAGGGATAGTAAATATGACTCGAGTTGAGCCAACAAATACCTCATCGCGTCTAGCGATTTTAAAATATCTCCTTTCTCTCAATGAGAGTGGAAACATTGGACTTCCCTAAGTATAGAGTTTGTGGTGCATATGTCCACAAGGCACATATCATTTTTCATCGGATTGACTCCCGTGGAAATCTATATATAGACATGAAGATTCTCAATATGAAAATCACTGTCAGATATATAGAATACATACAATTGTATTTGCATCAAAGTGCTGATACATTATATTGTGATATACAATATATGATGACAACAATAATCATGTTCTTATTAGAACATCATAAATGGACATAAATAAATAGATCACTAAGAAGACTAAGGGACTAAATGTATAGTCTCCAAACATGTCGGTTGATACATATTCAACCACCATGCTCTCCATGCTCATAGGGTCTCGTGACAACTTGATGGTGTCCGGTTGAGGGTTTGAAGTGAGTTTCAAACCATTACCCTTGAGGTCCTTTCCGTCCCGGTGGCGTGTCTTGGATTGCACGCGCTATCCCATGGGTTGCAAGACTGATCTTGATGTCCATGGCCCGCTTAAGTAAGTTGTGGCCATTGAGGGCAAGAGCCTCAAATTGTTAGCCATCGATTACTTATAGGGGCAAGCCAGAGATAATTAATTTACAAGAAGTAAATTAAAAACCACCATGGTTTTGTAATAAAAATGCAAAAATTTGACTCAAGTGTATAACTTGACAATTCTCAACCTCAATTGTGGGAACATAACACATTGAAGATCATTCAGATCTCACAGTAATAGAGATAGTCTGCACATGGGTGGTAGATCCAACTCATTACCTTGTGTTTTCCTAATATAATGAGGGAGATGTTGTTGTCAAAAATTTACAAGTTTGTTGTGCGGGAGAAATCAATCTCGCCGCTATGACATGTTCATGAAGAATGGCAATATGGTAAACACAAAGAACATATCATCTCCGGTGAAAAACCAGTAATTTATTTATATTACAGATTGCGTAATATAAATACATATTAATGTTGCAAAATTAATAGATTTCAAGAAAGGTGGCTCGAAATCATTAGTGCGAATCCCAAAATGCTAAGGATGACACCTTGAATTTTGCATATGTATTTGCGAGAAATTGAATATCTCAATTGCAAAGAGACGTATTAATCTCGACATGTGGTTAAGATGGAAATAGATACATCATAGAAATATTCCGGAATACCACGTACTCAAAGGAGAAACAGTACTACAGAGGTACTGAATTTATCTTTGCAAGAGATTAAAATTCTCTATTGCAAATGGACATAATTAATCTCTAACACGTGATAAACGTGGAAGTGTATTAAATCAACTTAAGATCTGGAATACATCTCGGTACTCAACAGAAAAATACTACTAATGTAGTAAATAATAATGATGTTGCAGACTTGATGTTCAAGTGAAAACTTGAATTTTATAGACCTCAAATTAAAATGAGATGATCTAGTATCAAGTTGCAAGATAATTCAGCAGGGTGGATTAATATTTTGCGAGAGAAAATTAATCTCGATCACAATGAAATTGTTTTGCGAGAAAAAAATATTCTCAATCGCAAAATCAATATTGTTATGCGAGAAAATTTAATCTCAATCGCAAAACAATGTTGTTGTGCCGGTAAAGAACATGTTGTGGGAATTGCTAGAGCGCAAATACATTGAACATGTCCTAATCCGTGAATCAGTAAAACCTCGATGGTAGAACTGAAAAACAACAAAGAGATAAGCCTCCATCGGCCTTCTCTATGCGTGGCTACGAATCGAAGGATTCGTTTTACCTTTGTACAGCACTACACCACCGTTGTGTGGGAACGGCGTCGAGTCGCTGGCATGGGAGGGCGAGGCACGCTGCCGCTACGGGAGGGGCTCTCCGCGCCGGGCCGTCCTTCGCCGCATCCAGCACCATAGGCGGCACGCTTTGGATGGCCGCGCCGTTGCCGAGAGCAGACGAGGCTACGCTGTCGTCGGAAGTTGTGCAACCGGAAGGACGGGTCACACGAAGGCGACGCCCGTGGCCGCGATGCGGGCGTTGCCGCCTGTCCAGAGGGGAGGCCTCGTTCTGAGAGTCCACCTCGATCCAGACGGGCTAAGGCGACGCCGCCGGCTACGGGAAGCCGTGGCTGCAACAGCGTGCAGGCCACGTGTCGTGCGTCGAGCCGGAGCATGGGAGGGCGCTGCCCGCCATGGCTGGGGCGAGGGCGCAACACCGTGGTGGTGGGCGCTGCACCGCTGCCGCTGATGCGGCACGTCGCCGGGAGGAGGAGGGATGGGGTTGAGGCCGTAGGAGGCCGCTGTGGCCGTCATACCTTGCTGCCATGGACGATAGCCACGGACGCATTGTTCGTTCTCTTCTTGGTAACTGCTTCCGTGAAATCGATCGGCAGTTGCCGATCTGATCTCCATGGCTTCTGTGCCGACGAGCACCATCGAGAGGCATCTCCTCTGTTCCTTTGTAGGCCGAATCGCTCGATTGAATTTGCGCCACGCGCCGGAGGGTGTAGCCGGCCGCTGGTTTCCGCGTTGTCTCTGTTAGGCCAGCGCCGTGGAGGAATCGTGCCGGCCGCTTGGGAATCGGCTATGGCTGATGCCGCCGTTTGCGGTTTGCCACGCCCGGGGGCGTCGCCGCTACAGCCATCACGGCCGCTCATGGTCCGCCACGCCCGAGAGCGCTGTCGTTGATGATGCAACTGCTGCGTTGATCATGCTCCTGAGATCTCCTTGTTCCAAATTGATGCATAGCGAATCAACAATACAGTGCATTAGTAATGTTTGTTTAATCAAACTAGGAACAAGACAAAAGGGAGCGCAGCATGCACTGATCCATCAAGATCATCGGTTCGTGTAGATGGATCGATTCCGTCCTTGAAAACTTCAACGTTTTTGGCTGATCGCTTGTTGCCGGAGAGCAAGTGACTGATAACGTGTTTAGAATTGAGATCGAGAGAGAAACGACAGACAAACACCAAGATGTAAAAGTAAACTCTTGTTTTCATTGATGATGGGATTACACATATATATAGCCCCTGAAGGGGTGCGACCGAAGGGATGTGAGGCAACCGCCTCGGTTAGAAAAGCAGGGATTAATAGGATTAATTAAATCCTAACACTTCTAACAGTCGGAGTCATAGAAAGAGTACCGGGGATCCACTTATCTTCCCAGATAGAGACCGACCTGCCATCTCCTATGCGTTTGATCAGACCGACTTGCAAAGAATCCCTCCCCGCAATGATAGCACGCCACATCGCCGAGGAAAAACGCGGGACTGTAGCTTGCATAAAATCACAAGTGGGAAAATATCTCCCTTTGAGAACTCGAGCACAAAGCGATGATGGGTTCGTCATCAATCGCCAACCATGTTTGCCGAGAAGAGTTGTGTTGAAAAGATCAAGATCCCGGAATCCCATTCCGCCCTTCTCTTTTGGACTTGCCAAAGCCGTCCAAGCCTTCCAATGCATTGAATTATGATCCAGGGAGCTACTCCACCAATACTTAGCGAAGGAGGAAGTGAGGCTCTTACACACCTTCTTTGTTAACTTGAAACAACTCATGCTGAAAATAGGTATAGCTTGGGCTACAGTCTTTATACGCACTTCCCTTCCAGCACAAGAAATCATTCTTTCCGACCCGCCTTGGAGTTTGCTTCGAATCCTCTCTCCAATATGGTCAAAAGTACCGTTTGTGATCCTACCCACAGCTGTAGGTAGACCAAGGTAACGCTCGTTGAAAGCTTCTACGGAAATGTTCAAAGTTTGCTTCAACAGTAGCTTATCCGGGGCATAGGTGTTCGGACTGAAATAAATAGAGCTTTTCTCTTTATTGACAGCCTGCCCTGAGCCCCTCTCATAAATTCTCAGTATCTCATTGAGCCTTTGAGCACTGTCCACCTTTGCCTGCATAAATATTAGACTGTCATCTGCGAAAAGAAGATGATTGATCCACGGAGATCGGTAGCTGACTCGAATGCCTTTGTCTACTCTCAAACCACCAAAGTGGTTCAAAAGTGAAGTTAATCCTTCCGCACATAGCAGGAATAAGTACGGAGACGCTGGGCACCCTTGTCGTAGCCCCCTAGAGGGAGTGAAAAAAAGGAAGAAGTTCACCATTCATCCGTATTGAGAATCTGACTGAAGTGACGCACTTCATGACTAGGCGAACAAACTCCATACAAAAACCAAGCTTCAACATGATCGCTTGCAGGTAGTGCCATTCTACACGGTCGTATGCTTTCATCATGTCCAGCTTGATAGCACATACAGCATTCCCCCCCTTTCTTCCTTCTTCTCATCGCATGCACACTTTCATGTGCAATTAGCACATTGTCAGTAATCAGGCGACCAGGGACAAACGCACTTTGTTCAACACTGATAATATCATCCAAGAACTCTTGGAGACGGTTAGCAATGGCCTTAGAGGCGATCTTATACAAAACCGGACAGAGAGAGATAGGACGATATTGAGTGATACTTTGTGGGAATCGTACCTTGGGGATCAATGTGATAGAAGTGTCATTTATCCCCGATGGTAGTTCTCCCCCATTAAGAAAGTCAAGCACCGCTGGAACAATGTCATCTTTGCGCCAACTCCAGTGGCGCTGAAAAAACCCAGCCGTGAAACCATCCACCCCCGGGGCCTTCGAAGGAGCCATCTGGAAGAGAGCTCGGCGCACCTCCTCCTGTATAAAAGGCTTGCTAAGTGCATCGTTCATAACATGTCACCCGTGGCGGTACAACATCCAACAATTCATCCATCTGATGAAAACCTTGCTAGGTATACAACTGCTCATAAAACTGCTGCACCTCAGCACGATCTTCCTTCAAACTACTCCCTCTGTTTCAAAATAGATGACCTAACTTTGTACTAAAGCTAATACAAAGTTGGATAATCTATTTTAAAACGAAGGGAGTAGTACACACCGATCCGTCACTGCGGACAAGCTTTTCTATCTTATTCATGCGCTTGCTTTCTCGCTACTGTGTAGTGCGTCCGTACTTCTACCTATCCCATTCTACCTGGCCCTTCTTCCCATCAAAAATGTTTTTTTTTGCGGGGACCCCATCAAGAATGTGACGCTTCCTTTGCATCACGCGTTGCTGCTAGGTTGCGCCTTGTTTAAACATGAGGAAAAATCCAGGTCAACAATATGAAAAAAAAATCATGTATTGTACTTGTACTAGAGTTGTGTCAATTAATTTAGATTGGAGGGAGTAATAAATAAAAAAGGCAACCCAGTGCAGTCTATTTTCCCCTCTTTTGATTTTTTTTTTTGGCAAAAGTAAACCCAAAAACAGATGCAGCGGGTATGCATTTCGCTCTCTCAAAAAAGAATAGCAATTAAACCAAAGCGTTGAATATGCAGTTCTCTGAGAATTTTCCAGAACCTCTACCGTGTTGTTTGCTAGTCGCTCTCTGACAACTCAGATAGAAGCGCTCTCTGAAAACACATTTTTAACGAGCTCATCTTTAGTAACCCTAAACATATAAGCAAACGGTGTCTTGTTTTGAACAACAGTCCTGTATAAACAAAAAGCAACCCAATAGACATACAAAAGCACTCTCTGAAAACACATTTTTAGTTGGGCCTGTCTATATCTCTGAACATACAAGCATTCTGCAGTTTAGTACCCTAGAACATGTAAGCAACGGTGTCTTATTTCAAATACAGTCCTGTAAAAAAAGCAAGACACGTAAACACAACGGTGTATTCGCATTGTAGTTCATTCATTGTTGATTGTTTCAGTTGCCTTTTTGGTACAGTATCCACAGGATCATCGCACCGTACCGCACGGGTTGTTTCGCCCCTCCAGTATTGGTGAAATACATTATAAACAATATTGTTTTTTATTCAGTTTCTCTATGATGAAAAGGCAAGTTATACCGTCTTGGAGGAAAAGGTCCCTTCTCAGCTTGAGCTCATATGAGCCCAGTATGAACAGTAAAATCTAAAAAAATGAAAATAAATTTTAAAAATATGATTATTTTTTGTGGTAAACATTGGCAAATGTTTTGAGTGCTTGTAAAATTTCATCTTGAAATGACATTCGTGAAAGTCGTGGCAAAAAAAACATTATCACTCCAAAATGCTTTTCAAAATAGCATTTTTGAAGCATTGATTTTTTCCCCACGACTTCCACGAATGTCACTCCATGATGAATCTTTGCAAGCAACCAAAACAGTTGTCAATGTTTCCCACAAAAAAAAAAAAACAGATTTTTTGATTTTTTTTTTCGGATTTTTCTGCTCATCCGAGCTCATATGAGCTCAAGCTGAGATACTCCGCGTCCAGTCTTGGATTGCTTTTCAACCAACAGGAGTTGCATGCATAATGTTAAACAAATCATCATGTCCAGATTGCTTAGTTGTACCACGTCCACTAGCATGCCTTGCTTTTCAACCAATATGCTGAGTTGAAGAAAACCAATATGCCTTGCTTTTCAAACCAATAAACAATGGAAAAGCAATTTATACTGTATTGGATTGCTTCAAACCAAAACACTCTCAACATATAAGCACTCTCTGGGCATTTTTAGTTACCTGAACATATAAAACACATACGCAGGTGCCTGCTTTCAGTTGCCTACAACATTGACACGGGCATGGTGGTTAGTATTGACTCAAAAACACAGAAACAATATGGCTTTGATTTTCAGTTCTCTTTTGACAAAAAAGCAACGCAATGTGGACGATTTGCCTATAATAGGGTGTGGAAAAAGCACCCAGTCTTGAACAGCTTGCCTATCAAAAAAAAAACAATGAAGAAAAATAGCGCTTCCATCATGAATGATCTGACTCATCAGGACAGCTGAAAAAACAAGTTGACAAGGATGCTGCTGTACTTCCACCCTTTCATGTCTCGCAATGCTCACTTTTTATTTAGAACCTGAGCACTTTCTACAAGAATATTTCTAGCAGAATATGAATCAAGATGCAAGAAGCTTCAGACCGATAGCAGGCAATGCAATCCTGCAGGATCATCAGGTAAGCGTTCTACTCAAACTTCCATGTGCATGTAAGTAGGACTTAACAAGTTGCCCAAGGTTTGGGCGCCTTCTATGTAGACGGTTCTTCTTGTGACATGTTGATATGCAGTTCCTTGTGAGATGTAATTGTATTCTGATCCAGAATATCAACACTGCAACCACAAATAAAAATAATTGAGGGAAACATGCCTCCTCTACATATCCTTTTCATGCACATCATGATGTGGTTCACGTGTCAGAATAATCATATAAAGAATAATACTCCTACATAACAACAAATACTTGTTTACTCTTCAGTTATACAATACTCCTACATAACAACAAATACTCGTTTACTTTCAGTTATACACACATATTACACTAGAAAAGTAATAATTGGTATCCTATAAATACATTAATTTCCACCCACCCATTAATGATTGCAATCATTTAACATGGATGCTCAAATATCAGGTCATGGCGCAGTAAACAACTTGTATATGAACAAATGAACAACTAGTCAGCTCATGCCTTTGCAGCTAATTACTGCCATGAAAAATAAAGGTGAGCTGCGCTACCCAAGTAAAGGTCCCAAAACTGGATGATGTGGAACTCAACGGCAGCAAAGAGCAAGGATCAATGATCTAACCATACTAGTTGTGGAGAGAGCTCTGTGTCATGGATGTAAGTGATGGATGGATCCTGGCCGTTTTCAGTGATCGTGAAACACTTCTTCCTTCTGAATATTCCTCACCAAGTGGCCATCTTGGACGCAAGTCATACTGCAGCAGACAAGAAACTGATCAGGGAGGATACTAGCAGAACAGCCAGAACAAAACCTGTAAGTTCTGCATCAGATCTTAAATACTCAGTGCGAGACACTTATCAGTACAAGACAAGGGCCTGATTCAGAAGTGCCTACGATTCCAATGAAGGAAACTAGAAAGCCGGGTGCTCATACCCTATATTAAATGACCAAGCTTCAACAATCATGCCAAATTCAATTATCTGTTTTTCTAAGAGCTAGTTTGTCAACGCTATTCAAAGTTCCAAACCAAGTTCAAGAATTTGACATATTTAACTCTTCAACCTTTGATGATGATGGAATCACCATTGATTTTATATTTACATTCTTCATTGACATACCAAATCTTTTTTATCCAAGTAACTATTTAGCTTTAAAAAGGAGCTGATCATACATCTGAATTAACAAAACAACCAAATAATAATATTTAAAAACTCAGGGCTTACAATGAAAAACAAAATAATGCAACTATAAATAAATACATAATGGAGCTCCCTATAGTGGAATTTAATCAGTTACTTTGTGCATTTATTTTTTAAGTTACCTTAACTCATCCACTATGCAGTTGATTCTATCAACTGTGCTTACCGCTTGGTTAGGTTACCTGCATATCATCAGGCTCATCAGCGGGAGGTGGATCTTCAAATCTACCGGGAACAAAGTGCTCGATTCCAGTCCAAGCAATCATGACACCTATGCAAATAAAGGAACATAGCATATTGTACTAGTTAAAAAAAGATATCTGATAGTTTATCAAAGTTATGGGAATAACTGAGCAAAGTTGGCAGAAATGATCAGGATAAGTCATTCACATGCTTCAAAATAAAAAGGGAATACAGCCTAGGGTATAGACTGAAAAACAAAGAACTGTGATGAGTTGCATCAAAGTTGATTTTGAATATTATATGCCTTTACTGACAGTGTGATTGAATATTACTATTTACAGCTCATAACAATAAACTCATTACCATTGTCAGTACAAAGACTTGGGGGAGGGGATACGAGCTGTAGGCCATTCTTCTCAGCAATATGATTCAAGCGGGTCCTAACATACTGGTTAGAAGCAACACCACCTGAAACAACCTTTAATAATTGAATCGATTAACCACTGGATGAATTAAGAAAAGTGACTGAATTTAACAGCAACAAGATATCTGCATTACAAAGTTTTTAATTGAAGGTCTCATCTTCAATGCCCATTCAACTGCTCGCTGACATCTATCCTCCAAATGTAGAACAGCAATCCGCTGCACAAGTTAAAATTATCAGAAACTTATTAGAGTCCTCCTGGACAGCGAGTACAATATCCATGATACTAAACCTGAAAAGAGGCAGCAATGTTCGCCCTTAGTTGTCTGTCTTCTTCTGTTGCAGAAGAAATGGGGATATCATCTGTGCACCTACAATGGTGTAAAAACGGCAACACAGTTAATTAATAATCACAGCATAGCGACTCACCGTCGTCACCGACCCTGATTGCAAATTTTTCCTTCACCGATAATTAGTTAAATACAGTAAGGCATCTTGTACCCTCACTCATTTCAAACAAACTGATATATTTGGTTACTTAGCCTACTTCGTCTGTTGTCCCGTTGGAAATGTTCAGTTTATCAGGGCATAATTTATTCAACAAATTAAGGTGTCAAATTGTCACTGCTTGAAAGATGTAAGATGATTCCCATGAAAAAACATTCTATGATGTTTTAAGCATCAGTTGCATCACTCTTCCCACCAGTACCGTTCTTGTGATTTGGTTCACAAGAATGCTACCACATCTGTATGGCATTATTCATACGAAAGGATTTCCAAATTCCAATAATATGTAAACCTTGCTTAGCAAACATTTCCACCGCAGATCATTGTACATTGTGTAATTTGTATGAATGTTCTCTAAAAATTGAACTTTGTGTCTTTGACATTGATACTAAATGGGTAGGCTCTCCAATACAAGTTTCAAGTTACAACCCCTACTACATGAAACAAACAACAAATGGGAGTAAATAAGAATACATGTATACTATTTTATTTTATTTGCAGGGGAATACATGTATACTATTGAGAGTTTCAAATGAAGTTGCGTTTGAAAACCTGAGGTGTAGCATAAAAAAGAATAAATTTCAACGATAAATAAACAAGGAACAAACAGCATGCCAAATGGCAAAATGCAAGGTTGTATGGAAGACAGCCACAGGTGTGTTCATCTTATCATGAAGATGATGAAACAAACAGTGCAACCAAAGGGAATGACAAAGTCATACAGATTTCTGGATTCAATAGCCAATCGAACTGGAGTCTTCAGACCAGCATAAGAGAAATTGCAATCTTTGTGTTGTCGCATCGGAACCTAGAGGTATAATACAAAAAAGGGCAAGTAACATGTCAAACTGAACTAAGATTAAGGGCAGGCAAACACAATTACTGTGAAATTACACCTGCAAACTTACTGTGAAATTAATAGAATTTGGATCACCTTCTAGGGCAAGCTCTTCAAGAGCAGGACCACCACCTTTCTGTATATCAAGACCCAGCCATCTTGCTGACTTGTCATATGCCTCACCAATTGCATCATCTATTGTAGTTCCCAGTTGAACATACTCACCAAGGTTCTGAGCGAGAACAAGAAGATTGTGTCCTCCTGTACATACTAACTAGTTAGCGCAATGTCATAAAAAAATCAACAAACACAATTGTGCCATTGTCAGTATAAAAATTAGTACGTCTGCTAGATTAAGACATCTCTTGCATGAACTTCGGCTGCTATAGTTTTGCATCAAATTATTTTGAATAAGAGATCTATAAGAATAGTGGATGGAAACTTCAATTTGTATGAGTGAAAACATTAATCACATTTCAATCATTGCAGTAAGGCATAAAATCATTGCTGGCTTTGGACTCCTGACAGGCAGGAAAAAAACGAATGCATATCTTCTATGGTACTATTGCTATCGTAATTTACAACTGTAAGCTTCTCTGGAATAAGAGAATTAAGCTAGATCATAGTATAGAATAGACATGGTACTGTAATTAGCGTATACCTGAAATTAGAAGAGCTAAAAATGGGTAATCAAGGTCCTTATTCACTAGCCTGACAAAGATCAAACCACATTAAATACATAATTCAGTGAATGCAATATCATTAGAAGTATGGGAGGCAAGTGTGCTGCTCTTTCTTTATGTTTATAGAGTGAGGCCTTCGCTGCAAATATGAAATATGTTCACCATATTTGAAATAATTAAACGACGAATTTTCACATCATAAGTTCACAACAAGGCATGCTGGAAACAGATATGACACTGAGAAAGAGCTTGCAGACGTAAATACTTTCTTACTCAAAGACAAATTGCAGCTATAGATTTCAATTTAGTTCAATCTTTGGAGGTCGTGTCACTAAAAAATAGTTCAATTTTCAGCTTGCGCTAGACCTAGTTCAATGTCTCGATAAGTCCAGAGCTATTTTAAGGGGAAAACATACTGTAGGACGTACGAGTAGTTTGTATGGCTCAGATGGCTAGGTTCCTTGTGGTGGAACCTGCCCTCCCGGGTTCAAGTCCTAGACTTGACACGGGTGGTCGCATTTTCCTGGTTCTATTCCAGGCTTTCCGGCGATATTCTTTCAGTGGTATGGCGTGCCCATCAATTACAAAGCGTCTGCGGTGAGTTCGTCAATCTCAAGATCTGGCGGCTCAGTCTCTCGGAGGTGCTCATAGGGGTAGGCCGGTAGGGTGTGCGTGTGTGCTTTCATAGGGGTGACTGTGCGTGCATGTATGTGAGCGTCTGCGTCTGTACAGTGTTCCGCAAAAAAAGTAGTTCGCAAAAGCAAATCCACACAAATAAACACTTTGTGGACCTGGTTTTTGAAGTTACATGAAAATGTTAGGAAAATGGAACTTGTATTGCTAGGAGGCCAAAGCCACAATATATAATATAACTCTAACACCCCCCCCCCCCCCCCCTCAAACTCATGGTGGATCCACAACACTGAGTTTGGAGGGGTGAAATCTATGTTGCGCTCTAGTTTGGGCCTTCGTGAAGAAATCCACTAGCTGTAACTCGGAAGGCACATACTGAAGAGCAACAACACGATCCTGCACAGCAGCGCGCACATAATAAGCATCAACACCAATATGCTTGGTAAGCTCATGCTTCATAGGGTCTCGCGCAATACTGATGGCACCTGTATTGTCGGACAAGAGAGTGGTAGGTGTAGTAATAGAAACACCAAAATCCTCCAGTAACCATCGTAACCAAGTCACCTCTGCCGTCAAAAGAGCCATAGCTCTCAACTCGGTCTCTGCACTCGAATGGGAAACTGCAGTCTGTTTCTTCGTCTTCCAGGCAAATAAGAGAACCACCAAGAAAAACACAGTAAGCAGAAAGTGAACGGCGATCGCAAGGATCACTAGCCCAAGTAGCATCTGAATAGGCCTGGAGCTGTAACGAGCTGGTACGGGGAAAAAAGAGACGATGAGAGATCGTGCCACGAAGATATCGTAGAACACAAAGAAGGTGACTGTAGTGAACTGAAGTGGGAGCAGAAACAAACTGACTCAGAATATGGACAGGATAAGAGATATCCGGACGAGTGACAGCAAGATAGACAAGACTTCCAACAAGATGACGGTAACGCGTCGGATCTGACAAGAGCTCACCATCAGAAGCGCGAGGGTAAACATTGAGCTCCATAGGAGTATCAACAGTGCGCTCATCACTAAGAGCCGCACGAGCAAGAAGATCCTGAATATACTTTTCTTGGGAAATAAAGAAAAACCATCAGAGGTGGAGGATACCTAAATCCCGAGAAAGTAACGAAGAGGACCAAGATCAGACATAAGAAACTGCTCACTAAGACGGGCCTTGACAAAGGCAATGTACTCAGAATCGTCGCCAGTGATGATCATGTCATCAACATATAGAAGAAGAGTGCGACCACGAGCAGAAAGATGGACAAATAGCATTGGATCATGAGCACTGGGCGAAAAACCAGCTGAAGTGACCACAGAGGCAAAACGCTCAAACCAAGCACGGGGGGCTTGCTTAAGGCCATAGAGAGAGCGACGAAGACGACAAACCATGCCATCGGGAACCGAATACCCAGGTGGTGGCTGCATATAAACTTCCTCACGCAACTCACCATTAAGAAAGGCATTCTTAACATCAAGCTGAGACACGGACCAGTGGCGAACAGAGGCCACAGCAAGAAGGGTGCGAACAGTGGTCATATGGGCCACAGGAGCAAACATCTCATCGTAATCACGACCATGCTCCTGCTGAAAGCCACGAGCCACAAGACGAGCTTTATAACGCTCAAGAGAACCATCAGAGCGAGTCTTAACCTTATATACCCACTTACAAGTGATGGGACAAACACGGGGAGGAAGAGAAACTAGATCCCACGTGCCGGTGCGCTCAAGGGCAGCAATCTCCTCTGCAATCGCAAACTGCCATTCAGGATGAACAACAGCATCTCGATAAGAAGTCGGCTCAAGAACGGTCGAAAGACCATAGCGAGAAGGAGAATATCGGCCAGGGGGCGGACAAGGCCGAGAACGAAGACCATAAGTCGGCTGAGAGGAGGAAGATGACATACCAGAAGTAGAGGGCACATCGTAGACTCATCCACAACACGTGGACGACGAGTATAATGGAAAGGAAAGGAGGGAAGAGGTGGAATCACTGGAGGTGGAGACGGGGACTGTATCAGTGATGAAGGTGGAGAAGGGGAAGGTATCGGTGATGAAGGTGGAGAAGGGGAAGGCATCGGTGATGAAGGTGGAGAGTCATGCGACGAGGGAAGAGAAGAATCTATAGGAGAAGATGGCGTCGGATCTGCAACTGTGGGACGAGGAGTAGGAATATTAGGCACATAGGGAGGTGTATCAGGAAACGTAAGAAAAGAGATGTCCTCCATGGAAAAGGCCGAGGAGGATGGACGTGGGTAGAAGGGACAAGACTCATCAAAGGTCACATCCCGGGAAATACGCATCCGACGACCAACCGGATCCCAACAACGATAACCCTTATGCTCATCACTGTATCCGAGAAAGACGCACTCAACAGACTGAGCAGTCAGTTTGGTGCGTTCACGAGGGGCAAGCAAAACATAGCAAACACAACCAAACAAACGAAGCGCCGAATAATTAGGAGAACGACCAGAAAGACGCTCGAGAGGAATACCACCATGTAGAGCAGCAAGTGGCTGAATGTTGATGAGATAGGTGAAAGTGGTAATAGCCTCGGCCCAGAAGTGAGGCGGAAGAGAGGCAACAATCATCATCGCACGCGCCGTCTCAAGAAGGTGACGATGCTTGCGCTCAGCCACACCATTTTGAGCATGAGCACCAGGGCAAGAGAACTGAGCGAGAGTACCCTACTCAGCAAGGAATCCTCGCAGCGCATGGGAGATATACTCACCGGCTGAATCTGCGCGAAAAACACGAATAGGAGTGGAAAACTGGGTATGAACCATGGCAGCAAACTTTTTATATATAGATAAGACCTCACTACGAGAAGACATGAAGTAGATCCAAGTGTAGCGAGAAAAATCATCTATAAAGATAATATAGTAGCGATGACCCCCTTTTGAAGCAAAAGGAGCCGGACCCCAAACATCAGAGTGAACAAGATCAAAAGGGCGCTCGGACACAGACTCACTGTGAGGATAGGGTAGCTGAATCTGCTTACCAAGCCTGCAACCTAAACAATCCAATGAAGCGTTACCGGAGACAGACCCCAAAACACCACGATGAACCAAAGAGGAGAGACGAGAACCACATAAATGGCCAAGACGATGATGCCACTGTTGAAAAGAGCTGGTAGATGCAGCAACAGGGGCTGCGAGACTGGCGACGGTGGCAGCTGAGGGAAGACGAAGCCAGTCAAGCTCCCAGAGACCATCAGAGCGTCGAGGGCCAGCACCAAGCAGAGCGCCCGTTCGACGATCCTGAACAAAACAAGAATCAAAGTCGAGAATGACCCTACAACTAGAGTCAACAATCTGACCACCAGATATGAGTTGCATGATAAGTCGAGGAACGTGAGCGGCGGAGGGAACATGAAATGAAGAAGTACTAAGAGTGCCTCGACTAGCTACAGGGAGGGGAGTGCCATCAGCCGTAAGAACACGAACGGGAGACTCGACAGGTTGAACGGATGTCAAAGTGGATGAATCATAAGTCATATGAAAAGATGCTCCAGTATCAAGAATCCATGGGGATGTACCTGAATATGTGGAAGGTGGTTTCTCAGGGCTAGAAGAGTCAATCACAGAAACTGCAGAACCTGTCGGTGAAGAATCCCAAGCAGCAAGCAGGCACCGCAGCTGTGCAATCTCATGCGCAGACAGGGACACGGTGGAAGATGTCGAGGTAGAGACACCTGCTGACGATGAGCAATCAACGCCACACGTGGAAGTCACGTGTAGAGTCGACTAAGAGTAGCGAGTCGACGTAGAGCGGTCACCACCCCGTGCGAAGCCATGAGAGGAGTCGCCGTAGAGCGGACACCGCCGCGCATAGAAGGCGCGAGAGGAGTCGATGTAGAGCGGTCACCGCCGTGCGTGGAAGCATCGAGGCGAGTCAATGTAGAGCGGTAATCACCGCGCGCGGAAGCCACGAGAGGAGTCGTCGTACAGCGGTCACCGCCGCGCGCGGAAGCCGCGAGAGGAGTCGGTGTAGAGCAGTCATCGCCGCGCGTGGAAGCCGCGAGAGGAGTCGGTGTAGAGCGGTCATCGTCGCGCGCAGAAGCCGCAAGAGGAGTCGACGTAGAGCAGTCACCGCCATGTGCGGAAGCCGCGAGAGGAGTCGACGAATAGCGACCAAGACAGCCTGCTGAAGACACCATAGGGGACAATGCCATAGACGGATGAACACCAAGCACCAAGCGACGGCGCATGTGCGAGACAGGATCAATATAGGGAACACCGTCGAAAGTCTGTGGGCAGTGACGGAGATGCAGACCCGACAGAGACTTCATAGCAGTTTTTTTTTAACAACAGCAGCGGAACTCTGAAGGCAACAGCCGAAAGCCTCCTGGAGTGAACAGCTGAAAGAACACAGGCCTATCAGCCGAGTAGCACGGCGGCCCACCAGCAGCCGAAGCAAGCAGAATAGCACGGCCGTGGATCACGCGAGCCCGACACAGTCAACGCACACGGGCTGCACCAAGTGGAGCACGGGAACCGGCAGAGATCTTGAGCGGATGCGGACGGCAGCCTGGGCAGGATCCGGTGGCCGGTGGCCGAAACTTGGACGAGAGCCAGCGATCTCCAAGCAAGGCGGCCCACGATCTGGACGCCCACGGTAATCAATAGTGGCCGGCGCGAATCGACTTCTGGCGGCTTGAGCAGAAGAGTTGCTGAAGACGAGATCCGATAGGTGGCGGTCTCGATTGAGGCAAGCAGTGTAATCTCCACGGCCGGCAGCACGAACGAGGAGTGGACGGGCAGATCGGCGGGCGCTGCACAGGCGGAATGGAGCTGGAGCGAGCCGGCTGATGGAGCAGCAGTCAAGTCTGGATCGGATCCAGTAGACAGCGGCTGGATCGATCGAGGCAAGCAGTGTGGCTGGAGATGGGACACAGCCGCACAGGCAGAGCGAAGAAAAGCAAAACCACGGCCGGCAGGAAAGAGAGCAACGGCGGCGGCCAGACTAGAGATTGGATCAGATGGAGCACGAGTTGCACATGGAAAAAAACCCTTACAGCTCTAATACCATGTTAGGAAAATGGAACTTGTATTACTAGGAGGCCAAAGCCACAATATATACATGTACAAGAGAATGCCAAAAGGCTAGAATGTAAAAGGCCAAAGGCCATCATCAATATAACTCTAACAGAAAACACCTTGTGTCCTCGAACCAAAAACAAATCCTATATAGCTTATTCGATGTGATGTTGAACTCATCAAAAAAATTGTGCGTCACTTAAAGAGATGTCAGAAGTTAAATGATTACCTGGAAACTAATGCATGTGCCTCCATATGGTGAACTCCAACAATAGGCAAGCCAAATACTTTTGCTATTTTCCGAGCTTTGTGAACACCAACTGCAATTTGACAGGTCATTACACTCACATACAAAAAAACAGAAAAAGGTGAACTAATTTACAAGCTTTAACCAAAGTCTTGCACTCCCATAAACAATAGAACAAATAATAAAATGGTTTGTCTCTAGGTTCAAGAGTGTCCCAAATAAAATAGAAGATACAGTGGTCCACTTAGCATGGTTCAAAAGAAAAAAACATGACCAATTCTGATTGAGTGGGTAAGTAAACTGTATATGTAACACTCCCTCCGTTCGAAAAAGCTTGTCCCTCAAATGGATGTATCTAGCACTAACTTGGTGCTAAATACATCCATTTGAGGGACAAGCTTTTCCGGACGGAGGGAGTATTGAAGAAGTCCATTTTTCGTAGAAATGCTTTTAGAAACTAAAGTTAGGGGTTTTCCAGAATATTTATGAACGTTATGCATTTTTAAATTTTCTAAAATATTTATGATAAGTAAGGGGTTTGCTGGCTGCCCTGTCACATCTGTGAAACCACAGCCCAGTCACTGTCAAAACAACTTGCAGTGTCGCAAGGGATCAAATCTAGATGGTTTTGACATATTTGAGGGACAAACTTGTCAAGTATAGAGTTGACAAACCAGAATTTAAAAAGTTGTCGGACTAAAAATGTACCTTTTTCCTATCTAATATGCCAGTTCAGCACCCGAGCATTCAAACAGTTACTATGGACCGACTTTGCAGATGACTGTCTACATGTAATTAGGAATTACTAAAAAAGCTAAAGGGCCGACAGGCTGGTGATGAAAATGCAGCACACCTAAAACGTTTTTGCTTAAGTACCACACAAAGAAAGAAAATGAAGATCGCATGTGAAAGATTAAGCGTAAGTCGGCCCTTGTACTGACAGCGTAATGCATATATAACATGCAAGCAGCAAAAATTGACTTTCGAATCGTTACTGTCGCACACACTAGCAGTTCTTTAAGTGAATAGCAAGATTCTTTAGTCTGACTAACTTTAACCCAGTTGGACCACTGTCACCATACCTAAAACCTCATTGATAAAAGAATCCGATGTGCAAGCTTACAGATTACAATTATGTTTTGCGTGGATAAAAGTTGGATTTGGTAACTGATGAACAGACATCTCCTTAAACATCAGTAATTCATCAAGATCGGAATAGCAAAAACAGGAACCTCTAAGGCATAGACTAAGTCCTGGTCCAATGGTCACGGCCACAGCAGAAAGATCACTCTCGGACACATTTGCGTCATCGAGTGCTTTCTGAACAACCTGCAAGACAAGGACATAGAAGACAGTTAAAACAAACATATTAGAATTAAAAGTCATCCATCTTCTTAAAGGAATATGAACCTGATCAATTGCAAGAGCATGAGCTTCTTCAGCCATCTTAGGAGCGACACCACCCCATTTCACAAGCAAATCTGACTTCCAAACACACAACAGTACGATTAGCAACATTTAAAGGATACAACATTTGCCCAAAAAATCCTGATCTCAACAGAATTAGACATGAAACATCTGGAGAAATGCGAACTGAAATGCATTTCCTTACTTGGGAAGCAATCGCTTGGCTAAGGATCTCTCCATCGCCTCTAACCTGCAACAAACCAAAGCATCATAGAGCCAGGACCTAAGCATAAAACCTGGAAGGTTTGACCACAAATAGAAGCGACTGGAAAGGAAATGGTGCAGCGAATGACCATGCATACCACGGCTGCGGCAGTGTCGTCGCAACTGGTCTCGATGCCGAGCATGAGGAGATCCCGGCGGGTGGGGATAGCTGCACAGGCCATGGTGACGAGGGCGCGGGGAGTAGGAGAGGTTGATGGGGAAGAAGCTGACGCGAGGAGGCTGCGGAAAAGCGAATGGTGATAGCGGAAGGGTTTTGGTGGGGTTCGGAGGAGGAAGGCGGCGGCACGTGAAACTGGCGGCAATAAGGTCGGGAGAAGGGTGGACGCCATTTTTCCAGGCGGCGTTCCGGCAGGTGACCCAGCAGCCTCAGCTGGGAGCACAATCAAATGCATGAACCATGCTCACTGTCCATAAACATAAAAAATATCTCTCACAATTCATATACATACAAAACATTTCATACTCACTGTCCAACAATCAACAAATAGAACCAAACAACAGCAATGGGGTTCCTGTGTGCCTGTTATACCTCTGATTTTTGAGGGAGAGAAAGGGGGCTGCTAGCTTGTTATCTTGGCCGGCTTGGTGCCACCAGGAGAATCGCTCGGTGCTAGCTGCAGAGAGGAAGAGAGGGCGGGGGTCAGAGCCCGGCGCAGAGAAGTACAGAGGAGAGCCCTACTCCACGCCCAGTGTCTAAAACTGATATTCAATTCCGATCCAATGGCAACCCCCGGCCATAGCATAAGCCAACTGACCCCCGCGCTGGAGTTCGCCGCGGTCTGCCTCATTCACGGCCTGCCCGTCGCCGTCCCGGACCCAACCCTCACCGCACCGGCCTTCCGCCTCGCCATCTGCCAGTTCGCCTCCCGGCTCCCGCGCACCCCCCATCCCTCACCGTCCACTGACTGTCTCACTCCCCTCCCGCCCACCACCATCCCCTCGACGCGCGCCACCGCCGCTCACCTATCGCGACCCACCGGCCGCCGCCGTACCGTAGAGATAGAGAAAAGATTACAGAGGGAGGGAGAGAGGAGAGGGGCTGCACCTCGACGCGCGCCGCCGCTGCCTTCTCTGTCGGGGGGTGAGGATTGGGTAGCTTTCTGTTCCTGTGGGGAGGGTGAGAAAAGAAAAAGAAAAACGTTTCGCACCTCGGGAGGTGACTGGCCCGGGCGAGCTGGCCGTGGGCGGCCCAACCCAACAGCCAGCCGCTCGCTGCCACCGTCCTCCAGGCCGGCGTGTTCGCGTGCTCCGTCCGTCGGCGCCGCGCTCGCAGGCCAGGCCGAACAGAACGGTGTCGGGTCTGGAACATGAGCGGCGCGCGGGAGTACGCGCGAACGATGACCGTGGTGACTGTTCCCCTCCTCCGTCGCCCACCACCTGTTCGACCAAGGTCCATGCTGTGCTATGGATGCTTCTTGGCACATGTTCATGCGCTCCATGGCTGCGAACAACCGCTGTCCAAGACTGTGAGAGTGCCACGTCCACGCCACGGTTCTTGCTCTCAATGTTTGCCTGGTAATTTGATCAAGAAGCATTTATCTCTAATACAATTAATCTTTACCGATTGATCTTTTCTCCACGTCTGTCCAGTTAATCTTTATCAATACTACTCCCTCTATAAAGAAATATAAGAGTGTTTAGATCACTACTGACACGGACATCCCTAGTAAAGGGAGGAGAAAAAATGCTGACACTGACAGAGTCAGTCAACTATTACGGTCTTTCTTGACGCCATTTTTCTATGCCATTATGTTTTCTTGGGAGCATCGAATAGTATCCTATGTCTACACGCCCACCTCAATGATTGGCTATATATTTGTCCATCCCTTCATCCAATCCTGCACACTTGGTCACTCGACGCAGTTGCACTGTGCACGCATATCATTAAGTTGCTGTCTTTCCTTGGTACTCCTTTTCCTTCTCCTGAAATGGTTCGAAATTGCAGGTCTTATGCTTCCTTCTGTACTTCTTGGAGTGCTGTCTTACCTGGGAGTTTCAGGCTTCTGGAGGAGATGAGGCTGTGGTTGGTGGTCATATGGTTGTTCGTTTGTGCGGCGGCTCTTCCGGGCGGCGAGCAGCCGCTGTCGAGGATCGCAATCGAGAATACGACCCTCGCCATCGATGACTCCGTACATATAAAGGCGTCCCCATTGGTTCTTGGGCTCAAGGTTAGTATGCCCCAGTTCTCACCACTCTTGTCTAGCTTGCTCAACAGTTGCACAGTGATGTGATGCCATCCTCTGCAGGGTGAGAACAGCGAGTGGGTAGAGGTAGAGTTCTTCCATCCAAATCCCTCTGATGACGACTGGATTGGCGTGTTTTCTCCTGCAAATTTCAGGTAACAATATCGGTATATCTGCACGGAGGCAGATCTATTGTGACATGAATTCAATCCACCTAGTCATTCTTTGATGCACCAATAAGATCTTACGTATTATTTGATTTGTTGTTTCTTTTTTGAAAAAAAATAGTGGTGCGATCTGCGATCCTGAAAATGAGTGGCAACAACCTCCGGTGCTATGCACAGCACCTATCAAGGTTGGCATTATTTTTCCTGTTCAATTGGGCTAATTGAGCTTCAGATATATAGTTCTATGCCAGGATTCAGACTCCGGGACACTTTCATTTCGGACATTAACCTTTCTCTTTCCTATCTTCATTGCAGTACCAATTTGCAAAGTTCAAGAATGATGGATATAATAGGTCTGGGAAGGGAAACTTGAAGCTTCAATTGATCAACCAGAGGGAAGACTTCTCTTTTGCACTATTCTCCGGTGGTCTGTTGAAGGCAAGGCTATACTTTGTTACCTCAACTTCTCTGCATAATAACAACTCTGCTCTAACAAAAAATATACTTGTCATATTCCTGAGACTGAAAATGTCCACTCCTGTAACAGCCCAAGCTCATTGCTGTCTCAAACATGGTCACCTTTGCAAACCCAAAGGCACCTGTCTACCCACGTTTGGCACAAGGGAAGTCTTGGGATGAAGTAAGCTTACCTATAAATTCACCATTGAGAGGACCGTTTTAAATTGTGTGTCTTTTTCACAAGAATATGCATCGTATTATTCTTCTCAATTCAGCATTGAACTAGCTATACAATAGTACTGTCTTCAGTTGTCTAAGGTAACTGTACTAGTACTATTGTAGATGACAATCACCTGGACAAGTGGATACAATATAAAAGAAGCAGTTCCTTTTGTTGAATGGGGTGCAAAAGGCGGGCCTCGGTTTCTTTCCCCAGCCGGAACATTATCATTCAACAGAAATAGCATGTGCGGTATGTCACTATTTGCCTATTCTTCTTAAGAGATGAGACGATCGTAGTTCAGAATTTACACCGTCAACATAACTGAGAATCTGCTCATAGGTTTTCTTAGATCATTTGTTTTTGTTTTGAATCAAACACCTGACTTCTAATCTGCACATGTAGGAGCACCTGCTCGAACGGTTGGTTGGCGCCATCCAGGTTACATTCATACTAGTTTCTTGAAGGATCTGTGGCCAGACTCCAAGTGTGTTGTCTATCTTGTCTCTTTAACCTGTTTTGAAATTGTGATGCATCCAGCTACTAAGAAATGGTTACTTAATTTTTTTTTCAGGTATACCTACAGGCTTGGCCATAGGTTACCAAATGGTACCCAGGTCTGGAGCAAGATATATAGCTTTAAAGCATCACCTTATCCTGGACAGGATTCCTTGCAACAAATTGTCATATTTGGAGATATGGGAAAGGTATGTTATGTTACCTGTCCATCTTGGTTTTATTTCATATTTTTCTTGTAACAACTAGACATTTTCCAGTTACGGTGATTCTCTTTCTGAATCAGAATTACAGTGATTTTTTGTGCTCGCATTTTTTCCTTCAGGCAGAGGCAGATGGTTCCAATGAGTTCAATGACTTCCAACCTGGCTCACTGAACACTACTAACCAGATCATTAGAGACCTAAAAAACATTGACATGGTGCTTCACATTGGGGACATTTGCTACGCCAATGGCTACTTGTCTCAGTGGGATCAGTTCACCTCACAGATTGAACCAATTGCATCGACTGTACCATACATGATTGGCAGGTTAGTTTAGTATATCATTTCAGAACTTCCTCTGGTATCAAAATGTGTTACTGTTTCATAAATACAAGAAGGGCATTTCTGCAGTGGTAACCATGAAAGAGACTGGCCCGGGACTGGATCTTTCTATGGAAATCTTGACTCAGGTGGAGAATGTGGTGTTCCTGCGCAAACTGTATTCTATACTCCTGCTGAGAACCGTGCAAAATTCTGGTAAATGCTGTGACTCAGTGAGGCCATAACTCGTCCTTTTAAGATATACAGTACAATCCTTGAAATTTACTGACAGACAGCTATCCTTCTTCAGGTATGCGACAGATTATGGCATGTTCAGGTTCTGCATTGCTAACACAGAAGAAGACTGGAGGCCAGGGACCGAGCAGTACAAGTTCATTGAGCAATGCCTGTCGTCCGTCGACAGGCAGAAGCAGCCCTGGCTCATCTTTCTGGCCCACCGTGTTCTTGGGTACTCATCCTGCACTTACTATGAGACAGAGGGCACATTCGAGGAACCGATGGGACGAGAAGCGCTGCAGGAGCTCTGGCAGAAGTACAAGGTTGATCTCGCCTTCTACGGTCATGTCCATAACTATGAAAGGACATGTCCAGTCTATCAGGTATGTACCTGGTTAGCATTTGCACCAGACTGAAGTTTTCTGTAGAATATTGCATTTGCACTTGCTTCAGATGACAAGTCCCAGTAAGTACTATTGCTAGTATTGCTACTGTAAATATTATGGTTTACAGGCATAAAACTTACATATCTTGTTACAATATATTTTTAGGAGATAGTCTGTTACAATCTTATATGTCCTGTTACAATCTTTCATTGGTTGCAGAGCCAATGCGTCGTTGATGCATCGGATCATTACAGTGGCCCGTTCAAGGCAACAACACATGTGGTTGTTGGTGGTGCTGGCGCTAGCATTGCAGATTCAGCATTCACCACATCAAATATCCAGTGGAGTCACTTCAGGGATTTCGACTTCGGGTTCGTCAAGCTCACGGCCTTCAACCAGTCATCCTTGCTGTTTGAGTACAAGAAAAGCCACGACGGCAACGTGTATGATCATTTCACAATCTCACGGGATTACAGAGATGTCCTGGCTTGCTCCATCGACAACTGCCCAAGGACTACGCTGGCTTCCTGAAGCCCCAACACTTTCAAACGGGGAATCAGTTGATCTGCTAATGGTTGCCGGTTTGTGTGTGGCCCAATACAATTGTCTAAGATATTTACGTATCTTAGAAACTTGTATTGGCTACCTGAAACTCCAGTACATTCAGACGGGGGAATCAGTCGATGTGCTACTGGTTACTGGTGTGTATGTGGCCCAATACAAGTCTGTAAGATATTTAAATATTCCAGTTCTCTATACGAAATAAATTAAAATAAACGGTTCTTAAGGGTTTTTTTTTTTGGAACGAAGACGCTAGACGCGTCCGGCTTTAAATTAATAAAGCCCTCAGGCACCAGATACAACCCAGAAAAGCAGAAAACAAGTTCAGTCCAAGACGACGACGAAAACAGAACAAAGGTTCCACGCGAAGGCAACATTACACCAACCAAATCATCCAACGCAGAAGACCTATCTAACATGAAACATCCACCAAAGGCTCCAAAAGCATCATCGAGTCGTCGTGTTTTGTCTAGCCATCACCTGGATATTCTTGATGCGCGCCAAGGCCTCCGACATGCGCTCAGCATCGCGCTCCTTCCCCAGCGGAGTCCACGTCTGTAAGAAAAGGTGACATTTGAAGATCACATCCGCAGGGTGGTTAGGAAAATTTTTCTCAATCGTAATTTTATTGCGCGTCGTCCAAATAGCCCATAGTAGCGCCCCTACGCAACGCCAAGCGATTCTACTACTGGTCCCTCTCGTGGTTTTAAGGATGGCAATCAAGTCGTTCCCCGAGGCTGGGTTCCAGTTCGAGTGGAAGGCTTCCCTAACTGCACTCCACGCGAACCTGGCTAGGTGGCATCTAAAAAAGACGTGGTTAGCATCTTCACCTAGACCGCACACAGTGCAGGTACCGTCAGCCGGACCGTTACGTTTTGCCACATTATCAGACGTGGGCAGCCTATTCCTGAGCATTTGCCACATGAAGATTTTAATTTTCAAGGGCAGACCTGCCTTCCACAACCCCCTAGCTATATCAAGCGTTGTCCCTTCAGTAAGCTTGCACAACCCCCTAGCTATTTTACGGTTCTTAAGTTTCAGTTCTGGATTTCCAACCTTCAAAATTCTAATTCGATATTTTGAGTTTTTAAGTTTCAAAACGCGGATGCTGAACTCAAAAATTTAAATTTGTAGAACTTACATTTTCAAGTTTACATAATATAATACCATAATTTAAAAAAAATAAAGATCGAGTCATCAATTTTTAAAATATATAAAATTTGGCACAAAATAGTAAGGGGACCAGAAAATAAGTATTCTTTGTTCGTCACGTTGTTTTTCAGAAAACCACCTGATGTTTCTGGTAATCAACCGCAGGTCAGTTTTAAGTCAGAATTCCTCTTTTGCCGGGACCCCTGATAATTAGGTTAATCAACCCGCAGTAAATATCAAATGCTTTTAAAAAAATCATATCTTTTAAATGCTAACTCTAAATTTAACATGTCATATATGAAATTTGATAGAAAAATACGTAGAATCTGAATATGATGTTATTTTACCTGTTAACCATTTTAAACATTATATGTAGGGTGCAATCTTAATCAATAACGCATGATCCGTCCTTATTCCGTGCATGTGCCATTCCGGATTGAAAATGGGCACCTTAGCAAAATCAAAATTGGAGACGAAAGAAACCATCTATAACCACGATTGTTCGCCTCGCCAAAACCTCACAGAAAAAAGTTGATTTCTTATCCTATGCCGAGATAGACGTCTTAGGATTGACAACATCCAAACGCGTTGTGATTGTGTGAGCACTGAGGCCATCGTTGGCAAGAGTGGGAAGGAGGATATGTGGTAACACAAATGGGATATCATGTGTTGAAAGGAAAGATGCGATAATTTATTTTTAGAAAGTTATAGGGGCTTCCAGAAGAAAGAAGAGTGCTATAAGTTCTGCGGAGGCACGATTTTTTCAGAAGAATTCTGCGGAGGCACGTAGTCGAAGGTAAAAGAACACCCATCAAAGCCCAGCCCAAATTGAGGGAGAGACCGACTACGTATCATTTTCGGCCATATGGGTGCCCTCACGCGGGAGAGACCCACCCCACGCGGCCACGCCACTCTTTCTCGTAGGCCCACCCCACCCCACCCCCACCCCGACCTCGCGATGGCCGGCGACGGCGATCCCGACACATACCTGAAGCGCACCCAGGCGGAGATCCTCCGTCTCGAGCACAAGCGCGCGTGCATTGACCAAGAGGCCCACAGTCCCGCCGGCTCTCCAGCACTCTCTTCGCCTGAAACTGGGTAAGATCACCCGCACCTCCCTGCCATTGCTTATCGCCGTTGAAGAAATAACCTTTTTTAGGCGCAAAGACACCAATTTCGTCGAGAACTGCAAACGCAACCGCTATGAGTAGTAGTTCAGTTAACAGCGAGATAGCACGCTCAAGCCTGAAGCTTAAGTGTGCCCATGGAAGGTACAGTCCCAGTCCCAGGGACGTGCCTAATCAAAACAAGTATACTTGTTGGTGAGGTGAGCAGTAGTAATATTGGGGATACTAGTATGGATCTGTCTAAGTTTGACGCCCTGACGCTGAATGACACGCCTCATACGCTTGAATCAGCCGACATGTATGCCCATCTTCAGTTTGCCCTTCCTTTATAAATTAACACTGTATTTCGTATGCTGAAATGATGGGCACTTGTTATAACCCATATGGCCGGACTGACCACAATAGTCACTGACACAGTACCATTTTGACTAGGGTTGAGGAGCACGCCGGCAAGGTGAGCAGCAGTGAGCCTGGGTGTACAAGCATGGATCTGGCTAATTTTGAGACCCTGACGCTGAACGACACACCTCACACACTTGAATCAGCTGACAGGTGTTTCCATCTTTATTTTGTCCTTATTTTTATTAGTTTGCTTTGTTCAAATGTTGGGAAATTGTTATGACACCGTGCGTGCGTGCGTGCTCGCGTGTGTTGTTTCCATAAGACTTCCGAGACTCCAATTCAGTAGTAAATAGAAGTTGACTAATGTGTGTGTGTGTTCTAAACATGCTCCATTAAATGTATATCTCATGGTTAAGATTGATTATAGATTTATTTGTTTCCATAAGACTTCCGAGCCTCCACAGCCATAGTAGAAGTTGACTAAAGCATGGATGTAAATTGTTTGACCTAGGGTGGCAATGCATGCTGACGCAGTCGATGGTGCCGTTCTTGATTCCACACTTGCGGAGCCACCAGCGCACGAGAAACAAAAACCAAGGTAAGCACTCCCCAAACATGTTTTAAATGATGTATACAGATTTTCAGAAAGCACTCAATAGCTTTATGTATTGGGGCTATGAATTGTCTTTCATAGGTCATAATGGAAAGTAGCTAGTTGCTATGCCTAGTGAACCCCACGTCATCTATATTTCTAGAACCAGGTTTTAGTATCACACCCATACCGAGGTACTGTAATCAATGGTGCATAGTGAATAAAGCAAGGTTCATTACAGCTTAAAACAAGTTCAATTAAGCTGAGAATCTGTTTATCACAACTTGTCCCTTGTTGTATCATTACATGAACTTCGTCCTACATCTATGTATCGGACCCTGGGATCAAGATTATATAAATCTAGCTGTAGACAATCATATGAAAAGCCTCACTCGATGCAACTGAGTTGGAGTGTCATCGCTTGGCATAGCATGATAAATCCCGAGCTCTTACCGCATGAGTCACTCGATGGAGCTGAGCTTGAGCGTTATTGCTTTGCCTTAAACGGGATCAGAGAAACGTCTAAATAATTACCCGTAGCAAAGAGTGGGTCTTACACTAGTTATTAACCTTTTTTGTTGACTGTACTCTGATGTTTCTATCTAGGCGGGAGATACCACGAAAATATTGGCCACCCAAGTATGAAGGTGATATAAAATTTGCAGAAGAACAAGCTCGAAAACAAGCTGAATCAATTCAAGAACGAGGACATTATATTTCTTCTAAGGAAGAACTTGCTCAAAATGGGAATAGATGGATGACCGAGGAGGCGATGGTGGCTTTCAGAAGATACATCGAGAGTGAAGATGATCTTAAGGTTCCCATGTTTGTTGTAAATCTTTAATTGTTTGGACTGTAGAGACCTATCACTAACACTTCTTTCATCTTAGGGAGTTGAGTATGAATTTGATGAACTTCTCCATCAATGTTTTAATGTGGAGCATTATTTAAAGACATGTCATCACTTCACCTTTACTGTCAAGATAAAGAAGCATGGCTCAGCCGATTGGACATCGGTGATGTACTTCGCTGAGGTCCGCGGAATATTTATGATAAAGGATTATTTCTGTTATCCTTTGGACCCGGATGAAAATGGTATGAGAAATTTCACCTTGTGAATTCCAGTGATCTAACAAGATTCTAATCTTGTGGCTTATTTTGTTAGGTCAATGTTATGTATGTCAGAACCAAGGAATGCATGAGTTAAGGCACCCATCGGTAGGGATATTTGGCTGCGGCAAGGAAGATGCATCATTTCCCTACTATTGTGAGGAAAGTGACTCTGATGAATATCATCCAAAAATGGAATGGAGTGAATCTGATGATGATATGAGTTGATGTCATTGTCCATCATTCTTGTAGGAGTGTAAGTTAACTTTAGCTCTTCTATTCTCATATCCTCTAGATCTGTTGACTCAAGTCAAGTTGCTAGTTGATTTGACAATCGCAGTGTATAATCGACTACAGGCATCTGAAAAATGGTCACTTGCTGCACAGCAATGGCTTATCAGGGTTCACCCCTAGCTCCAGCAGTATCATCCATGGCTGGCTGGGACCTTTTTTATTTTTGGGTTCTATTTAGAGAGACTGGCTGGACATGGGATGTGCTATTATGTATTGTTGGTTATAATGCCACACTGGTGTTTGCTCTGATGCAACTGGTTTGTTTAAGTTCTTGGGTTCGCACCTGGTGAAATGTAAGTTTGCATGTACTTTTTTTTGAGTTGGTGTTTTCATGTACCTGGAACTGATGAAGTACATCATCTGACTCAAACACCTGAATTGTGTTGTCCTTTTGTGATGATTTCTCTTTATCTGAAGTTGGTGATGCACTTGAACTGAAAGATATGTTGCTAGTAACGGTATCGATGTGGTGCCACCTGAAATATTTCCTTATTTTCAAGATCTGGCTAGCTTAATCTGTGCTAGTGCCTGCACAGGACCTTCCAGGGCGTGAAGCAGCGACAATATAAGAGGGGAAACGCTTTAATCCCACCGACTGATTTAAGCGCAGCAACAACTGACTCGTGTTAAGTCTTTCGCCCCGCTTTATTATATATAAAGTGTTAGAAGGGAGAGAGAGATTGGTGGAATATTTGGATGTATTGTTTGAGCATCATGGGCATATATGTAGAAGTACAAAGACCAACTTGGAGTACAAGACAAGGCAGGACCGAATCCTAGTCTATCCTATACTTCCTAATAATCAAATACTCAAAATCCCCCCGTAGTCACAACGGTAGCGACGCAGACGGTGAGACTGAAGAAGAATCCGAAGGCAAGCCGATGGACACCCCCCCCCCCCTAGTCGTAACGGTCGATGCATCGCGAAGTCGTAGCTGGAGTGGAAACCGACGAGGTTGCTCAAGCAAGGCTGTAGCCCTTTGTGCCGTTTGTCGAGGTAGCCGAGAGCGTATGGTGGTGGAGCCGTGGTCGAGGTAGCCGTGCGAAGAATGTCGTGGTCGATGTCGAGTCGGGGTAGCCGGTGTCAAGGATGTCGCCGTGGAGCCGCGGGCGCAAAGGGGCGCCGAGTTAACATGGGCGCAGTGGTGTCGAAGTAGTGGTGCGCCGGGAAGAAGATGTTGTTGACGACGTGTCGCGGCGGGTTTGCCAAGCCCGGGGACACGTCGTAGATGAAGGCACGCGTCGGTGTTGTCAGCACCGGACATGCGTAGACGGACGAAGGCGAAGTTGACGAAGTGCCGCACCAAGCTTGCCAGGCCCGGGGACACGTCGTGGACGAAGGCACGCGACGGTGTTGCCAGCACCGGACATGCGTAGACTGGGACCTGCACGAGCTGTACGCCATGTCGAAGAGGTCGGAGAGGCCGGCAGAGAAGGACTCGACGACGGTTGCGGCGCCAATCGGCGCGGGGCCAATGTCGCCCGCGGTTGTCGGAGTAGATGAAGCGGTCGGGGTAGATGACGGTGTCGTGGTACTAAGACTGACAGTAGAATGGGGGGTAGGTATGAAGAGGCAAGATCCCAGCTATGGTGAGATTGTACACACAAGGTTTACGAGTTCAGGCCCTTCACAGTGGAAGTAATAGCCCTACGTCTCGGTGCTCGGGAGCTCGGTCGATTGGAATATGAGTGTGTTGTTACAGGGGGTGCGAACCCTTGTCCCTGAGGAGGGGGGTGGCTTATATAGAGTTCGCCAGACCCCTCCCGTCCTCGGTTACACAGGGTTTAAGGTACATAAAGATGGGGCGTTACTGATAACGCCAACAATAAAGATACATGAATGACCATTAAGTCTATAGAGTAACGCCTGACCGTTTCCATACAGAGTGGCTCTAGATCTTCTATCCGTCGAGTGATTCTTGTTACCGTCGAGTGAGTACTTTCTGGTCGAATGAACTTGAGTCTTCCGAGTGGAATGTTTCTGGTCGAGTGGATGATGATATCCCTTGAATACTTCTGACTTTAGAGTGATGTCCTTGGGGAGGGTGTCTAGGTCAGGCCTATGACCCTACCCTAGTTACATATTGTCATCAGTAGCCCCCGAATGGTTCAGGGTTCGAGTGGAAGAGGAGTCGAAAGTGATTCCGACTCAGTTCTTGTGCTTCGGAAGCGTTTTGCTGAGATTAATGAACCATGTGACGACTTCAACTTCTTTTTTAGTCGCCTTGATCCATTCTTAGTTTGTCGAGCGAACTTTGCTGATAAGCTTCGAGTGTAGATATGGAAAAAATCTTTTGTCTGACAGACTGCTCTGCTGCTCCCGGATCTTGTGGGATTCGAATTTTCGAGAAGCGCACGGGACAGAGGAGGCCGCAGTAATCGGGATGGATTAGGCAGGGACGCCTCGATCTCCGCGCCACCTTTTTCGCCACGTACCGAGCGAGCGATAGTTGCGGGATTTGATAGGATTACCCAGGCCCAGCCGTCAGTCACTCGGAAATGACTCCATATAAGGCGTTGGGTTGGGGAATTTTGCACAGTGCGCCCCAATTTCTCCTTCTTCCTCCTCTGCTTCTCCACCGCTACCGCTTCCGCTCTTGACGCCGCCACCCGCCCGTGCGCCTCTTGCTGCGATGGCGAAGGACAAGGCGGCGCTGGAGCGCGCAAAGAGGGGGCCGGCGAAGGGGAAGGGGAAGAAGACCGGCAGGAGCGGGTCGTCGTCGAGATCCGGCTTGCCACGCGGCTGGGTCCAGGGCGACTGGATCCAGTCCACAATCGAGCTGGATGACTTGCGAGATCTGGTCGAGAGTGGGCTGATTGAGCATGATTCCTCGAGGCTCCCGGGGGATGAAACTGAGTCGCGGCCTCAGGAGGGTGAGTGCGTCTTACTCGCCACTCACGTCGACCGTGGATTTTCCTTGCCCCCGCATCCTTTTTCCGTGCCTTTCTGAACTTCTTCAGAGCTCAACTCCACCATTTCTCTCCCAACACTATCACGTACCTTGCTGCCTTCGTCTCTTTGTGTGACAACTTCTTGGGCTGCCGACCGCACTGGGGTCTGTTTAAGCACATCTTCACATGTCGCTCGCAGACTGTGAAAAAAGCTAGCCCGAGTGACGAGAAAACCCAGGTGATCCAGATGTGTGGGGGCTTAGGTATCCAGATAAGGGGGAGAGCGCTTTTCCCGCAATGACTCTCCCTGACTCGGTTAGAGGGTGGCAGTCGACTTGGTTTTATTGCAAAGACAAGTCGACCCCTGGTCATTCGACTGGTCTCCCTCCCTTTTCCTTGGAGCGAGTCCAGAAGCCCACTACCTTGAAAGTGACTCCAGCAGAGAAGGTGGAGGTGGCCATGTTGATGGAACGAGTAGTTCAGCGGATCCATGAGGGTGTGACTGGTATGGATCTGCTCGAGGTATTCCTCAGTCGACGTATCCAGCCTCTCCAAGCTCGTGACCACTCCATGTGGATGTACTCGGGAATTGAAGATTCCACTCGGATGCATCCGGAGGACGTTGATGAGAAGACGGTGGCACAATGGGTGCAAGGCATCACAGGAAACAAGGATAACCCCAGGGGGTCCCGAAGAGTCTTACCATTCGACACCAACAACCAACCAGACCAGGTCTTATTCTTTATTTCCGAGTGGTTTTCATCCTGACTTGTAGTTGTTTATTGAGTCGACCATCCTTTGTTCACCTCTTTTGCTTCGCAGATCTATACGCAAACATACTCAATGCCGAACAGGGAGCAAGAGCAGTACCAGGAAGGAGAAGAAAGCGAAGGCGAGAGCATGGATTGGCAGTCTGATGGAGGAGAAGAGGAGGAGGAAAGCGAGAACTCGAGTAGTGGTGAAGAAGTCAAGTCGCCACCCCGCAACGAAAGGCGTTCCAAGAATAAGCACGACCCAACAAGTATCCGTGGCAAAGTGGCTAAGCCGACCGGACAGACTTCCAAGCGCACTCGGACCTCTTCCCCTGTGCCGACTGAGAAGGCTTCAAAACAGCCCAAAGTTGCAGCATCTAAGTCTCGGAAGACCCTGCCCAAGATCAAGATCGACGTCCCCGTCGCTTCTGCGTAAGTGCTTTGTCCTCATTTCTTGTTCAAGATCGACTTCCTGATTTAACCGAGTGAATCTTGAAACCTATAGAGCTGCTACTTCTGGGACTTCTGTTTACAGAGATGATGACGAGGATGTGGAAGACGCGGTCACTTCTAACCCGGGTATGACTTTTGCAATCTTATCTTTGTTTTCTCAGTCGTTTTGCTGGTCGACTGAATTCCGGCGACTGATTCTTTTGCAGCTCCTCCCAATGTCATTGATCTTCCAGACGACGACGAGGATGTGCCGCTGAGGCCCATGGGAAGGAGAAGCAGGAAGGCATCAACTGGCAAGGCGCCTCAGTCGACGCCAGTGACGGAACCGATGCTGCAGGAGACCGGCGATGCCAACCGAGCTTCTGTGACTTTCGCCGTACCATTGTCGAGTGCCCAGCCTTCAATGTCGACTGCACAGATTATAGACGATCCATCTTCACTCTTCACTACGCATCACGTCCCAGAGGACCAAGTGGGTGCTGCCAGGGAGGCTATACGCCAGGCAGGCATCATGATGGAGCAGATGAAGGTGGTTCGGGAGGCCAGTCAAGCTGCTAACGATGCCATCTCAGCTCTCCAGAGCAACGTCCAGGTTGGTTGATTGCCGACTGATCTTTTAGATTGTCGCTTGCTCTGTTAGGATATGCTACCTGAAAACTTTCCTTGTGCATCTTTTCGTCAGTCTGCATTTTGCATTTGTACACCCACTGGGTGTTTAACTTACTGCTGAATAGTTTTGCTTCTTGGGTCGACTAGGTTGTGTTGACTGAGTCTTTAAACCAGTGGGGGCACGCTGAGTGCACCCACTGGGTGTAGTCCCCGAGACCATAGTTGACTGCGGGCAGTCGGCTATGGTCTGAGAATCAGAACTTTCTCACTCGGTCTGAGCGGAGCACGTCGAGTGGAAACTGGACCAGTGGGGGCACACTGAGTGCACCCACTGGGTGTAGTCCCCGAGACCGTAGTCGACTGCGGGCAGTCGACTGTGGTCTGAGAACAACCTCTTTTTTTTACACTCGGCCTGGACGGGCCATGTCGAGTGGGAACTGGACCAGTGGGGGCACGCTAAGTGCACCCACTGGGTGTTTACACTCGGCCTGGACGGGCCATGTCGAGTGGAAACTGGACCAGTGGGGGCACGCTAAGTGCACCCACTGGGTGTAGTCCCCGAGACTACTGTTGGATGTTTGATTCGGCAGTAGTCTTAGAACTTGTTGAATTTATCACTCCATCGTTCTGAAGTAACCAATCTTTTCATCTGTCGACTGACTGTCTTTTGATTACAGAAATCCTGTGAACTTGGAGCTCGCTTTGCTGACCTGGAGTAGAAGCAGATTCAGCTCAATCTCGATCTGGAGCTAGCCAAGACAAACTTGCAGAAGGCCAAGGACGAAGCCGCTGGTACAAAAAACTTGTCGACGGATTTGTTTTTGAACCGGGTGTTATTTGCTTTTTCTGAATCAAGCGTTATTTCTTTCAGAAACAATGAACCAGGCTCTGGCAAAGAAGGATCTGGACCTTGCAGCCGCGCAGAAAGCAGCCAAGAGAAAACTGCACTCGTCGACCAGAAGCTGGCTTCAGTCGGCAAACTGGAGGAAGAGAACGCCAAGCTGAAAACTGCCCTTGAAGAAGCAAACAAGGAAGCGACTCGTCTGAAGAAGGACAAGAGGGCCCTGACCGACAAGGTGGAAGACATCGCCCGCAAGAGAGATGACCTAGAGAATTATCTGGAAGGACTTGCCAAGAAGTTATTCGTTATGCTTGAAGGTGCCTTCCTTTGTCCGACTGACTTGTTGCTGTCGATTCGACATATAGCCATTGCCTCATCGTTGTGTTGTGTGTGCAGAATTTTTCCAGAACTTCGAGGAAGAGACTGGGCGAATTGAGACGGGCTTGGACCCCATCCTCTCTCCTGTTAAGGACGAAGCTGCCATGCACGTGCTCCAACTGGAATCTCGTGTTGCTGGTGTTGTCGACTACCTTGATCGGCTGAAAGTTGCGGTGTCACGAATCGACACAGCGCTCTGGCCAGGGGAGACTCTCCAAAATGACCTTGAGTCTCTGATGACTCGACTCAATGAGGTCCCTGGTCGAGTGCGGGAATGGAAGAAGTCTTCTGCTTGATGCGGTGCTGACGTGGCTCTGTCTCTGGTTCGTGTCCACTGCAAGGAAGCGCGAGAAGAGAAGCTAGCAGCGATCAAGGTTGCCAATACCAAAAAGCACGACTTCCAATCCTTCATGGAAACCTTCATTGCTGCTGCCACTCAGATTGCTGACGGAATTGACCTGGACGAGTTCGTCGAGCCTGCTATCCCTCCTCCTGCGGAGTGAACAAACTTTATGCCTTGCCTTAAATTTGCCTTGGAATGCCGAGTGATTTTGTAACCGTTAACCTCCTTCGGGCCTGATGCCCGAGTACTTTAATCCGTGGTCTGGAACCTTAGGATTTATCTGAACTTGGTTTATCTCTGAATATGCTTGTGTTTGCCTTCGAGTGGAACTTGTTTCTTCACTCGGAATAGTCTTTGTACTTGTGATGCAGCTCTGAGGAGAAAGTAACAGTCGACCTGCACCTCGTCGTCCTCGCGGATCGGGATGGAGCGCACATTGTACTTATGGCGCAGCTTTGAGGAGAAGGTCACAGTCGACCTGCACCTCGTCGTCCTTGCGGATCGGGATGGAGCGCATCTTGTATTTATGGCGCAGCTCTGAGGAGAAGGTCGCAGTCGACCTGCATCTCGTCGTCCTTGCGGATCGGGATGGAGCGCAGATTGTACTTATGGCGTAGCTCTGAAGAGAAGGTCACAGTCGACCTGCACCTCGTCGTCTTTGCGGATCAGGATGGAGCGCACATTGTATTTATGGCGCAGCTATGAGGAGAAGATCGATCCTCACTCGGAACGTGTTTTAGACTTAAGCGAGTACTGAACCGCAGCTAAGCCCCCGAGTGAGAGGCTTGCTCTTCACTCGGTGGGATTTTTTGAACTTAGGTGAGTACTGGACTGCAGCTAAGCCCCCGAGTGAGAGGGTTGCTCTTCACTTGGTGGGATTTTTCAAACTTAGGCGAGTACTGGACTGCAGCTAAGCCCCTGAGTGAGAGGGTTGCTCTTCACTTGGTGGGATTTTTCAAACTTAGGCGAGTACTGGACTGTAGCTAAGCCCCCGAGTGAGAGGGTTGCTCTTCACTTGGTGGGATTTTTCAAACTTAGGCGTGTACTGGACTGCAGCTAAGCCCCCGAGTGAGAGGGTTGCTCTTCACTTGGTGGGATTTTTCAAACTTAGGCGAGTACTGGACTGCAGCTAAGCCCCCGAGTGAGAGGGTTGCTCTTCACTCGGTGGGATTTTTCAAACTTAGGCGAGTACTGGACTGCAACTAAGCCCCCGAGTGAAAGGCTTGCTCACCACTCGGTAGGATTTTTCAAACTTAGGCGAGTACTGGACTGCAGCTAAGCCCCCGAGTGAAAGGCTTGCTCACCACTCGATAGGATTTTTCAAACTTAGGCGAGTACTGGACTGCAGCTAAGCTCCCGAGTGAGAGGCTTGCTCACCACTCGGTAGGATTTTTCAAACTTAGGCGAGTACTGGACTGCAGCTAAACCCCGGAGTGAGAGAGTCGCTCTTCACTTGGTGGGATTTTTCGAACTTAGGCGAGTACTGGACTGCAGCTAAGCCCCCGAGTGAGAGGCTTGCTCACCACTCGGTAGGATTTTTAAAACTTAGGCGAGTACTGGACTGCAGCTAAGCCCCCGAGTGAGAGGCTTGCTCACCACTCGGTAGGATTTTTTGAACTTAGGCGAGTACTGGACTGTAGCTAAGCCCCCGAGTGAGAGGCTTGCTCACCACTCTGTAGGATTTTTAAAACTTAGGCGAGTACTGGACTGCAGCTAAGCCCCCGAGTGAGTGGCTTGCTCACCACTCGGTAGGATTTTTCAAACTTAGTGAGTACTGGACTGCAGCTAAGCCCCCGAGTGAGAGGCTTGCTCACCACTCGGTAGGATTTTTTTAAACTTAGGCGAGTACTAGACTGCAGCTAAGCCCCCGAGTGAGAGGCTTGCTCACCACTCGGTAGGATTTTTCAAACTTAGGCGAGTACTGGACTGCAGCTAAGCCCCCGAGTGAGAGAGTTGCTCTTCACTCGGTAGGATTTTTAAAACTTAGGCGAAACGGATTCGCAGCTAAGCCTCCGAGTGAGAGGCTTGCTCTCCACTCGGCAGGATTTGCTTTTTTGGAACTTAGGCGAAGCGGATTCACAGCTAAGGTACCCACTGGGGGATTTAGAACACATAAAAAAGAAACAACAATCATTTAGGAGACTGAAAAACTGTGTCTTTGATAATCAAACTAGGAGGTATTTCTTATTACATCTCAACAGTCTGAATGCTTAAGTATAAAAGGGGCGGAGCAGCTACGCATTCCAAGCATGTGGCTCGTCTTTATTGTGCTCGACATTGTAGAGGCGATACGCTCCGTTGTGGAGCACTTTGGTGATGATGAAGGGGCCTTCCCAAGCAGGAGCGAGCTTGTGTGGTCGCTGCTGATCCACTCGAAGAACAAAGTCCCCCTCTTGAAATGCTTGACCTCTCACGTTTCTGGCGTGGAACCGACGCAAGTCTTGCTGATAAATGGTCGACCGGATCAGAGCCATCTCTCTTTCCTCTTCCAGGAGATCAACTGCATCTTGTCGAGCCTGTTCTACTTCATCTTCTAAGAAGAGTTTGACTCAGGGTGCATTGTGAAGCAAGTCACTCGGAAGCACAGCTTCAGCCCCATAGACTAAGAAGAATGGAGTTCGACTAGTCGACCGATTAGGAGTTGTCCTCAATCCCCAAAGCACTGATGGAAGTTCATCGACCCAAGCGCCTGCTGCATGCTTGAGGTCACACATCAATCGGGGTTTCAGTCCTTTGAGAATCAATCCGTTTGCTCTTTCAGCTAACCCATTCGACTGGGGATGGGCGACTGAAGCATAGTCGGCCCGAGTGCCTTGGGAAGCGCTGAAGGCTCTGAACTCATCAGAATCGAAGTTCGACCCATTATCAGTGATGATGTTGTGCGGAACATGATACGTCTCCGTCGTATCTACTTTTACAAACACTTTTGCCCTTGTTTTGGACTCTAACTTGCACGATTTGAATGGAACTAACCCGGACTGACGCTGTTTTCAGCAGACTTTCCATGGTGTTATTTATGTGCAGAAACATAAGTTCTCGGAATGACCTGAAACTCCACGGAACGTATTTTTGGAAAATATAAAAAATAGTAGAAGAAGAATCCACGTCAGGGGGGCCTCCACCTGTCCACGAGGGTGGGGGCACGCCTGCCCCCCTGGGCGCGCCCCCTGCCTCGTGGGCCCCCTGACGCTCCACCGACCTCAACTCCAACTCCATATATTCGTGTTCGGGGAGAAAAAAATCAGAGAGAAGGATTCATCGCGTTTTACGATACGGAGCCGCCGCCAAGCCCTAAACTCTCTCGGGAGGGCTGATCTGGAGTCCGTTCGGGGCTCTGGAGAGGGGAATCCGTCGCCATTGTCATCATCAACCATCCTCCATCACCAATTTCATGATGCTCACCGCCGTGCGTGAGTAATTCCATCGTAGGCTTGCTGGACGGTGATGGGTTGGATGAGATTTATCATGTAATCGAGTTAGTTTTGTTAGGGTTTGATCCCTAGTATCCACTATGTTCTGATATTGATGTTGCTATGACTTTGCTATGCTTAATGCTTGTCACTAGGGCCCGAGTGCCATGATTTCAGATCTGAACCTATTATGTTTTCATGAATATATGTGAGTTCTTGATCCTATCTTGCAAGTCTATAGTCACCTACTATGTGTTATGATCCGGCAACCCCGAAGTGACAATAATCGGGACCACTCCCGGTGATGACCGTAGTTTGAGGAGTTCATGTATTCACTATGTGTTAATGCTTTGGTCCGGTACTCTATTAAAAGGAGGCCTTAATATCCCTTAGTTTCCAATAGGACCCCGCTGCCATGGGAGGGTAGGACAAAAGATGTCATGCAAGTTCTTTTCCATAAGCACGTATGACTATATTCGGAGTACATGCCTACATTACATTGATGAATTGGAGCTAGTTCTGTATCACCCTATGTTATGACTGTTACATGATGAACCGCATCCGGCATAACTCTCCATCACCGATCCAATGCCTACGAGCTTTTCACATATTGTTCTTCGCTTATTTACTTTTCCGTTGCTACTGTTACAATCACTACAAAACCCAAAAATATTACTTTTGCTACCGTTACAGTTACTTCCATATTACTTTGCTACTAAATACTTTTCTGCAGATTCTAAGTTATCCAGGTGTGGTTGAATTGACAACTCAACTGCTAATACTTGAGAATATTCTTTGGCTCCCCTTGTGTCGAATCAATAAATTTGGGTTGAATAAGCTACCCTCGAAAACTGTTGTGATCCCCTATACTTGTGGGTTATCAAGACTATTTTCTGGCGCCGTTGCCGGGGAGCATAGCTCTAGTCTTTGAGTCACTTGGGATTTATATCTGCTGGTCACTATGAAGAACTTGAAAGACGAGAAAACAAAATTTTATCCCTCAACTACGAGGGGAGGTAAGGAACTGCCATCTAGCTCTGCACTTGATTCACCTTCTGTTTTGAGTAAGCTTGTGACACCTAAACCTGCTTCTGCTATTAATTCTGATATGTCGCATGTTATTGATGATGCCCTTCTGCTATGCATGATACTTATGATGAAACTACTTCTATGCTTGATACTACTGTGCCACTTGGTGAATTTCTTGATGAACAACTTGCTAGGGCTAGAGAGAATGAAATTATTGAAACTGATAATATTGATGAAAGTGATGATGAAGACTCTCCCCCTAATAAATATGAATTGCATGTTGTTCCTGAGGGTTATGTTATGGATGAAGAAGCTTCTAGAGCTATTTTAGCTTGCAATGATAGATATGATCTAAAGAGGCTATTAGCTAAATGGAAGCAGCAATCTCTTAATGCTAGAATGAAACCTGACCCTGCTTTTGCTACTTCACCTATCTGTGTTACTGATAAGGATTATGAATTCTCTGTTGATCCTGATATAATTACTTTGGTTGAATCTGATCCTTTTTATGGCTATGAATCTGAAACTGTTGTGGCACATCTTACTAAATTAAATGATATAGCCACCCTGTTAACTAATGATGAGAAATCTCGCTACCTTTATATCCTTAAAATATTTCCGTTCTCATTAAAGGGTGATGCTAAGATATGGTTTAATTCTCTTGATCCTAGTTGTGTGCGTAGTCCCCAGGATATGATTTATTACTTCTCTGCTAAATATTTCCCTGCTCATAAGAAACAAGCTACTTTAAGGGATATATATAATTTTGCGCAAATTGAAGAAGAGAGTCTCCCACAAGCATGGGGGAGGCTTCTCCAATTACTTAATGCTTTGCCTGATCATCCTCTTAAGAAAAATGAAATACTTGATATCTTTTATAATGGACTAACCGATGCTTCCAGAGATTACCTGGATAGTTGTGCTGGTTCTGTTTTCAGGGAAAGAACACCGGATGAAGCTGAAATTCTATTGAATAATATGTTGATAAATGAAAATAATTGGACACTTCCTGAGCCAATTCCTGAGCCTATTCCTAAACCAACTCCGAAGAAGAGGGGTGTTCTATTTCTCAGTCCTGAAGATATGCAAGAGGCAAAGAAATCTATGAAGGAAAAGGGTATTAAAGCTGAAGATGTTAAGAATTTACCTCCTATTGAAGAAATACATGGTCTTAATTTACCGCATGTTGAAGAAATATATGATCTTAATCCTTCACCTATTGAAGATACTCACGGTCTTGATAACCCGACACAGGTAGTAAAGGTAAATTCTCTCTATAGATATGATAAAGCTGAAATCCCTCCTACTAAGTTTGCTAGCCAATGTTTGGATGAGTTTGATAATTTTATGGTTAAGCAAGAAGATTACAATGCTTATTTTGGTAGACAATTAAAACAAAATGCTTATATGATTGAACACTTGGGTGATTATATGTCTAGAGTTAAAGGTGAACTTAAACTCATTAGTAAACATGCTTCTATGGTTACCACTCAAGTAGAACAAGTACTTAAAGCTCAAAATGATTTGCTCAATGAATTGAATAGTAAGAATAATGATTATGTTGTTAGAGTGGCTACTAGAACTGGTAAGATGACTCAGGAACCTTTGTATCCTGAAGGCCACCCTAAGAGAATTGAACAAGATTCTCAGAGAAATAATATTGATGCACCTAGTCCTTCTAAAAAGAAGAAAAAGAAAAATGATAGGACTTTGCATACTTCTAGTGAACCTATTGCTGAACCTCCTGAGGATCCAAATGATATTTCTATTTCTGATGCTGAAACACAATTTGGTAATGAACATGAAACTAGTGAAAATGTTAATGGTAATGTTCATGATGATGCTCAACCTAGCAATGATAATGATGTAGAAATTGAACGTGCTGTTGATCTTGATAACCCACAATCAAAGAATCAACGTTATGATAAGAGAGACTTTATTGCTAGGAAACACGGTAAAGAAAGAGAACCATGGGTTCAGAAACCCATGCCCTTTCCTCCTAAACCATCCAAGAAAAAGGATGATGAGGATTTTGAGCGCTTTGCTGAAATGATTAGACCTATCTATTTGCGTATGCGATTAACTGATATGCTCAAAATGAATCCTTATGCTAAGTACATGAAAGAAATTGTTACAAATAAAAGAAAGATACCAGAAGCTGAAATTTCCACCATGCTTGCTAATTACACTTTTAAGGGTGGAATACCAAAGAAACTTGGAGATCCAGGAGTACCTACTAAACCATGCTCCATTAATAGAAACTATGTTAAAACTGCTTTATGTGATCTTGGAGCCGGTGTTAGTGTTATGCCTCTCTCTTTATATCGTAGACTTGATTTGAATAAGTTGACACCTACTGAAATATCTTTGCAAATGGCTGATAAATCAACTGCTATACCTGTCGGTATTTGTGAGGATGTGCCTGTTGTGGTTGCAAACCTTACTATTTTAACAGACTTTGTTATTCTTGATATTCTCGAGGACGATAGTATGTCTATTATTCTTGGAAGACCTTTTTTGAATACTGCAGGGGCTGTTATTGATTGCAACAAAGGTAATGTCACTTTTCATGTTAATGGTAATGAGCATACGGTACACTTTCCGAGGAAACAACCTCAAGTCCACAGTATCAATTCTATTGGAAAAATTCCATCGATTATTTTTGGAGGTTTTGAATTTCCTCTTCCTACTGTCAAGAATAAATATGATATTCTTATTGTTGGGGATGTGCATATCCCCGTTGAGGTAACATAGTGTTATTCGAAATTTCTCCGGTTCCATGTTATTCGGAATGAGTTTGTTAACAAGACTTGATCAACCTTGTTAGTGGATTCCTTTTGATGAGCATGAGATGGATGAAACTAGGAAGCACAACCTTCTGTATCCTCCTTCTACTTTCTGTTATTTAGTTGAAATAAAGTAAAAATAGTATTTTTCTGTCTGTTTTCTGATTTATCCGTGCAATATAAAAATACCCCGAAAATAAAAGTTCTCCAAATGCCCCGAAATTGAAGTATGATTTTTTCTGGAATATTTGAGAATATCTGGCACTGAGAACACAGCAGGGGGAGCAAGCACCTGGCCACGAGGGTCCAGGGCGCGCCCCCTGCCTCGTGGGCCCACGGTGGCTCCCCTCCACTTATTCCTGCACCCACACACTTCTTCTTCCTCCCAAAAAAATCACCATCCAGCTCAAGCACGAGTTCTAGCTCATTTTGCTGCGATTTTTGATCTCCTTGCTCAAAGCACCTCTCACAAAACTGCTTGGGGGGATTGTTCCTTGGTATGTGACTCCTCCATTGGTCCAGTTAGTTTTTATTCTAGTGCTTTATTCATTGCAAATTTGTGCTGCCTAGGTGACCATGTTCTTGAGCTTGCATGTCAAATTTATATGGTTCCAAGTAGTTCTAATGCTTGATATAGTCTCTAGGCACTTGTAGGAGTAGTTGCTATCAATTTTGTTGAGCTTGGTTCACTTTTATTTGAAGTTACTAAAAATTTCAGAATTTTTTCAGAGGAAGAAATATGTTTAGGAAAATGTACCAAGGTGGTCCTTCAAGGAAGCAAGGACCCAGGCTTGCAATGCGTGATGCTGATGATGAACCACCAAGGGACGCCCAGTGCGGCCTTGTGAATGGCCTTCAGAAGACTTTATGGATCGAGCAGAAATCAAAGAAGAATTTAACGCATATTTGCGTAACGCCGATCTTGTGAGCTTCGAGGCAGAAAAGTGCCCCCAGTACCACTATCTCACTAGTTCCTTTGTGAGGAGGTTTGAATATTCATCTTCACGTAATTCTCAAACTGTCCTGTTTGATCTTTATGAGAATTCTTATACTATGGACTTAGAGGATTTTACCACTGCTTGCAAACTTCCACAATGGGGTAGTCCTCGTGAACCTCGCAAATCTGAATTTAGAGATTTTCTTGCCAGTATAACTGTGGGTGAATCTAGAGACATAACACAAGCTACCATAGGGAGTATTCATTTTCCTGCTATACATTATTTTGCTTTCTTCATAGGTAGGTGCATAAATGGTAAGGATAAAGCATGTCACATGTGTGTCCCTGGCCTCAGTATTCTTAGGAGTGCTATGTTAGGAGATAAATCTTATAATTTGGGAGCTATTGTTGCACGTAGGTTGCATAATAATAAAATTAATGCAGATTTCTTTGGAGGAATTTATGCAACCCGTCTAGCTAATTTTCTTGAGGTACCTATACGTGAGTATGATGTTGAGCTGCCTAATGTTTATTTAGATTATAATGCCATGGTTCATCATCATTTTCTTGAGAGGAACGAGCAGTCCCTCCAGTATCGCTTAATCTTTGACAGACGTCGTGCTGTCCATATTACTCTCCCTGCTCCTGCCTTCTTTGATTATCAGGCAAAAGGAAGACATGTTATTACCAGAGAGGAGGCAGATGAGTACGAGAGGAGGGCGGAGGCAGCTCGCCGCCACGCTACAGCTCAGGAGGCAATAGCCGCCGCATCTCAGTACGACCCCGGTTACAACTATGGATATCCGCCAGGCCAGTCGTGGCAATAAACCAACTTAGGCCAAAAGCCTAAGCTTGGGGGAGTACGTATTTCCCACCGACATTACATTTATGTTTACACACTCATTGCTAGTTGTTGGTGCTCATACTTTTTCACTGTAATATCCATGCTAGTTTATTTCTCCTTTTTCCTGTTTTCTTCTTGTGTGTTTGATAAACCTTAAGAAAAACAAAAAAATAGTGTAGCTTTAAGCTAGTTTACTTTTCTTGCTGTAGTAGTAATAACTAAAAGAAAACCCAAAAAGATTTCCCGTTCTTCTTTTGCTTGTTGGGAGCTTTCCCGTGTAAATAGTTGTATTTCTTTTCTTTTCTTTGGGGGTCGATAGGAGAAGACCATAATTAAATTGTTGAAGTGGCTCTTATATGCATTATTGTTGATTTAACCAAGAGCCCATATTGCCTTGTCTTCTCCTGTTTATTGAATGCTCGCAGATTCCAGCTTAGTCCAATGCACGTGCACTCTTATTATTTTTACATCATTCGGTCGTGCAAGTGAAACGCAATAATGACGATATATGATGGACTGACTGAGATGAGAGAAGCTGGTATGAACTCGACCTCTCTTGTTTTTGTAAATATGATTAGTTCATCGTTCTTGATTCAGCCTATTATGAATAAACATGTTTGCAATGACAATTAGAGATCATAGTTGCTCGTGCCAGGCTTGATTAGCTATGAGTTATAATGGTTTACCTTGCGTGCCAACATGCTATTAAAATGGTTGTGATGTGGTATAGTGGGGTGGTATCCTCCTTTGAATGATTTAAGTGACTCGACTTGGCACATGTTCACACATGTAGTTGAAACAAATCAACATAGCCTTCACGATATTTATGTTCATGGTGGATTATATCCTACTCATGCTTGCACTCAATGTTTATTAATTTTAATGCATGTTCATGACTGTTGTCGCTCTCTAGTTGGTCGCTTCCCAGTCTTTTGCTAGCCTTCACTTGTACTAAGCGGGAATACTGCTTGTGCATCCAATTCCTTAAACCCCAAAGTTATGCCATATGAGTCCACTATACCTTCCTATATGCGGTATCTACCTGCCGTTCCAAGTAAATTTGTATGTGCCAAACTCCAAACCTTCAAATGAAATTCTGTTTTGTATGCTCGAATAGCTCATGTATCAACTAGGGCTGTCCTTATCTTCCATGTTAGGCGGGTTATTCTCAAGAGGAGTGGACTCCGCTCCTCACTCACGAGAAAATGGCTGGTCACCGGGATGCCCAGTCCCATGCTTTATGCAAATCAAATCAAAATAATTGCAAACAAAACTCCCCCTGGGACTGTTGTTAGTTGGAGGCACTCGTTGTTTCGAGCAAGCCATGGATTGATGCTAGTGGTGGAGGGGGAGTATAAACTTTACCATTCTGTTTGGGAACCGCCTATAATGTGTGTAGCATAGAAGATATCGCCATCTCTTGGTTGTTATGTTGACAATGAAAGTATGCCGCTCAAAATATTATTTATCTCTGCTTTAAAATCGAGCTCTGGCACCTCTACAAATCCCTGCTTCCCTCTGCGAAGGGCCTATCTATTTATTTTTATGTTGAGTCATCACCCTCTTATTAAAAGCACCAGCTGGAGAGCACCGCTGTCATTTGCATTCATTACTATTAATTTATATTGGTTATGACTATGAATGGATCTCTTTTACCATGAATTACAATGTCTAGTCAGTCCTTGATCTTTAAAGGTGCTCTGCATTTATGTTTTGCGGTCTCAGAAAGGGCTAGCGAGATACCATCTTGTTATATCATATTATGATTGTTTTGAGAAAGTGTTGTCATCCAAGATTTATTATTATTGCTCGCTAGTTGATTATGTCATTGACATGAGTAAACATGAGACCTAAATGTTATTGTGAATATGGTTAGTTATAATCTTTGCCGAAAACTTGAATGCTGGCTTTACATATTTACAACAACAAGAGCAAACAGAGTTTGTAATTTTTTTCTTTATCACTTTCAGTTTATCAACTGAATTGCTTGAGGACAAGCAAAGGTTTAAGCTTGGGGGAGTTGATACGTCTCCGTCGTATCTAATTTTCCAAACACTTTTGCCCTTGTTTTGGACTCTAACTTGCATGATTTGAATGGAACTAACCCGGACTGACGCTGTTTTCAGTAGACTTTCCATGGTGTTATTTATGTGCAGAAACAAAAGTTCTCGGAATGACCTGAAACTCCACGGAACGTATTTTTGGAAAATATTAAAAATACTGGAAGAAGAATCCACGTCAGGGGGGCCTCCACCTGTCCACGAGGGTGGGGGCGCGCCTGCACCCCTGGGCGCGCCCCTGCCTTGTGGGCCCCCTGACGCTCCACCGACCTCAACTCCAACTCCATATATTCGTGTTCGGGGTGGAAAAAACCAGAGAGAAGGATTCATCGCGTTTTACGATACGGAGCCACCGCCAAGCCCTAAACTCTCTCGGGAGGGCTGATCTGGAGTCCGTTCGGGGCTCCGGAGAGGGGAATTCGTCGCCATCGTCATCATCAACCATCCTCCATCACCAATTTCATAATGCTCACCACCGTGCGTGAGTAATTCCATCGTAGGCTGCTACCTCTTGAGCACTGCGTTGGTTTTCCCTTGAAGTGGAAAGGGTGATGCAGCAAAGTAGTGTAAGTATTTCCCTCAATTTTTGAGAACCAAGGTATCAATCCAGTAGGAGGCTACGCGCGAGTCCCTCGCACCTACACAAACAAATAAATCCTCGCAACCAACGCGATAAGGGGTTGTCAATCCCTACACGGTCACTTACGAGAGTGAGATCTAATAGATATGATAAGATAATATTTTTGGTATTTTTATGATAAAGATGCAAAGTAAAATAATAGCAAAATAAAAGGCAACGGAAATAGCTAAGTGTTGGAAGATTAATATGATGGAAGATAGACCCGGGGGCCATAGGTTTCACTAGTGGCCTCTCTAAAGAGCATAAGTATTTACGGTGGGTGAACAAATTACTATTGAGCAATTGACAGAATTGAGCATAGTTATGAGAATATCTAGGTATGATCATGTATATAGGCATCACGTCCGAGACAAGTAGACCGACTCCTGCCTGCATCTACTACTATTACTCCACACATCGACCGCTATCCAGCATGCATCTAGAGTATTAAGTTCATAAGAACAGAGTAATGCTTTAAGCAAGATGACATGATGTAGAGGGATACATTCATGCAATATGATAAAAAAAACCATATTGTTATCCTCGATGGCAACAATACAATACGTGCCTTGCTGCCCCTACTGTCACTGGGAAAGGACACCGCAAGATTGAACCCAAAGCTAAGCACTTCTCCCATTGCGAGAAAGATCAATCTAGTAGGCCAAACCAAACTGATAATTCGAAGAGACTTGCAAAGATAACCAATCATACATAAAAGAATTCAGAAGATTCAAATATTGTTCATAGATAAACTTGATCATAAACTCACAATTCATCGGTCTCAACAAACACACCGCCAAAGAAGATTACATCGAATAGATCTCCACAAGAGAGGGGGAGAACATTGTATTGAGATCCAAAAAGAGAGAAGAAGCCATCTAGCTAATAACTATGGACCCGAAGGTCTGAGGTAAACTACTCACACTTCATCGGAGAGGCTATGGTGTTGATGTAGAAGCCCTCCGTGATCGATGCCCCCTCCGGCGGAGCTCCGGAACAGGCCCCAAGATGGGATCTCGTGGGTACAGAAGGTTGTGGCGGTGGAATTAGGTTTTTGGCTCCGTATCTGGTCGTTTGGGGGTACGTAGGTATATATAGGAGGAAGGAGTACATCGGTGGAGGAACGTGGGGCCCACGAGGATGGAGGGCGCGCCTGGGGGGGGGGGGTAGGCGCGCCCCCCTACCTCGTGGCTTCCTGGAAGCTTCCTTGACGTAGGGTCCAAGTCTCCTGGATCACGTTCGTTCCGAAAATCACGTTCCCGAAGGTTTCATTCCGTTTGGACTCCGTTTGATATTCTTTTTCCGCGAAACTCTGAAATAGGCAAAAAACAACAATTCTGGGTTGGGCCTTCAGTTAATAGGTTAGTCCCAAGAATAATATAAAAGTGAATAATAAAGCCCAATAATGTCCAAAACAGAAGATAATATAGCATGGAGCAATCAAAAATTATAGATACGTTGGAGACGTATCAAGCATCCCCATGCTTAATTCCTGCTCGTCCTCGAGTAGGTAAATGATAAAAACAGAATTTTTGATGTGGAATGCTACTTGGCATAATTTCAATGTAATTCTTCTTAATTGTGGTATGAATATTCAAATCCGAAAGATTCAAGATAAAAGTTCAATATTGACATAAAAATAATAATACTTCAAGCATACTAACTAAGCAATTATGTCCTCTCAAAATAACATGGCCAAAGAAAGTTCGTCCCTACAAAATCATATAGTTTAGTCATGCTCCATTTTCGTCACACAAGAATGCTCTCATCTTGCACAACCCCGATGACAAGCCAAGCAATTGTTTCATACTTTAGTAATCTCAAAAAAAAAATCAACTTTCACGCAATACATGAGCGTGAGCCATGGATATAGCACTATGGGTGGAATAGAATATAATGATGGGGGTTGTGTGGAGAAGACAAAAAGGAGAAAGTCTCACATTGACGCGGCTAATCAATAGGCTAGGGAGATGCCCATCAATTGATGTCAACGCAAGGAGTAGGGATTGCCATGCAACGGATGCACTAGAGCTATAAATATATGAAAGCTCAACAAAAGAAACTAAGTGGGTGTGCATCCAACTTGCTTGCTCACGAAGACCTAGGGCACTTGAGGAGGCCCATTGTTGGAATATACAAGCCAAGTTCTATAATGAAAAATTCCCACTAGTATATGAAAGTGACAAAACAAGAGACTCTCTATCAAGAAGATTATGGTGCTACTTTGAAGCACACGTGTGGTAAAAGGATAGTAACATTGTCCCTTCTCTCTTTTTCTCTTTTTTGGGCCTTCTCTTTTTTTATGGCCTTTCTCTCTCTTTTTTTTATTCCTCACTTGGGACAATGCTCTAGAAAATGATGATCATCACACTTCAATTTATTTACAACGCAATGATTACAACTCGATACTAGAACAAAGTATGACTCTATATGAATGCCTCCGGCGGTGTACCGGGATATGCAATGAACCAAGAGTGACATGCATGAAAGAATTATGAATGGTGGCTTTGCCACAAATACTATGTCAACTACATGATCATGCAAAGCAATATGACAATGATGAATGTGTCATGATAAACGGAACGGTGGAAAGTTGCATGGCAATATATCTCGGAATGGCTATGGAAATGCCATAATAGGTAGGTATGGTGGCTGTTTTGAGGAAGATATAAGGAGGTTTATGTGTGAAAGAGCGTATCATATCACGGGGTTTGGATGCACTGGCGAAGTTTGCACCAACTCTCAATGTGAGAAAGGGCAATGCACGGTACCGAAGAGGCTAGCAATGATGGAAAGGTGAGAGTGCGTATAATCCATGGACTCAACATTAGTCATAAAGAACTCACATACTTATTGCAAAAATCTACAAGTCATCAAAAACCAAGAACTACGCGCATGCTCCTAGGGGGATAGATTGGTAGGAAAAGACCATCGCTCGTCCCCGACCGCCACTCATAAGGAGGACAATCAAACAACACCCCATGTTTCAAATTTGTTACATAACGTTTACCATACGTGCATGCTACGTGACTTGCAAACTTCAACACAAGTATTTCTCAAATTCACAACTACTCAACTAGCACAACTTTGATATCACTACCTCCATGTCTCAAAACAATCATCAAGCATCAAACTTCTCTTAGTATTCAACACACTCATAAGAAAGTTTTTACTAATCTTGAATACCTAACATATTAGGATTATTTAAGCAAACTACCATGCTATTTAAGACTCTCAAAATAATCTAAGTGAAGCATGAGAGATCAATAGTTTCTATAAAACAAATCCACCACCGTGCTCTAAAAGATATAAGTGAAGTACTAGAGCAAAAACTATATAACTCAAAAGATATAAGTGAAGCACATAGAGTATTCTAATAATTTCCGAATCATGTGTGTCTCTCTCAAAAGGTGTGTAAAGCAAGGATGATTATGGTAAACTAAAAAGCAAAGACTCAAATCATGCAAGACGCTCCAAGCAAAGCACATATCATGTGGTGAATAAAAATATAGCTCCAAGTAAAGTTACCGTTGGAAGTAGACGAAAGAGGGGATGCCTTCCGGGGCATCCCCAAGCTTTGGATTTTTGGTGTCCTTAGATTATCTTGGGGGTGCCATGGGCATCCCCAAGCTTAGGCTCTTGCCACTCCTTGTTCCATAATCCATCAAATCTTTCACCCAAAACTTGAAAACTTCACAACACAAAACTCAGCAGAAAATCTCGTGAGCTCCGTTAGCGAAAGAAAACAAAAGGCCACTTCAAGATACTGTAATGAACTCATTCTTTATTTATATCGGTGTTAAACCTACTGTATTCCAACTTCTCTATGGTTTATAAACTATTTTACTAGCCATAGATTCATCAAAATAAGCAAACAACACACGAAAAACAGAATCTGTCAAAAACAGAACAGTCTGTAGTAATCTGTAACTAACGCAAACTTCTAGAACTCCAAAAAATCAGCCAAAATAGGAAGACCTAGACAATTTGTTTATTGATCAGAAGCAATTGGAATCAATATTTTATCACATTCTGGTGATTTTTAACAATTATTTTCGTGAACAGAAAGTTTCTGGAAATTTCTACAAGATCAAATAACTATCATCCAAGAAGATCCTATAGGTTTAACTTGGAACAAAAACTAATTAAAATATAAAAACACATCTAACCAGAGGCTAGATAAAATATTTATTCCTAAACAGAAGCAAAAAAGCAAAAAAACTAAAAATAAAATTGGGTTGCCTCCCAACAAGCGCTATCGTTTAACGCCCCTAGCTAGGCATAAAAGCAAGGATAGATCTAAGTATTGCCATCTTTGATGGGCAATCCATAAGTGGCTCTCATAATAGATTCATATGGTAATTTTATTTTCTTCCTAGGGAAGTGTTCCCTGCGTTCCTTTAATGGAAATTGAAATCTAATATTCCCTTCCTTCATATCAATAATTGCACCAATCGTTCTAAGGAAAGGTCTACCAAGAATAATAGGACATGAAGGATTGCAATCTATGTCAAGAACGATAAAATCTACGGGCACATAGTTCATATGTGCAACAATAAGAACATCATTAATTCTTCCCATAGGTTTCTTAATAGTGGAATCCGCAAGGTGCAAGTTTAAAGAGCAATCTTCAAAATCACGGAAACCTAGCAAATCACACAAAGTTTTTGGAATCGTGGAAACACTAGCACCCAAATCACACAAAGCATATCATTCATGATCTTTAATCTTAATTTTAATAGAAGGTTCCCACTCATCATAAAGTTTTCTAGGTATAGAAACTTCCAACTCAAGTTTTTCTTCATAAGATTGTATCAAAGCATCAACGATGTGTTTGGTAAAGGCTTTATTTTGACTATAAGCATGAGGAGAATTTAGCACAGATTGCAACAAGGAAATACAATCTATCAAAGAGCAATTATCATAATAAAATTCCTTGAAATACAAAATAGTGGGTTCATTAATATCTAATGTTTTGATCTCTTCAATCCCACTTTTATCAATTTTAGCATCAAGATCTAAAAACTCTGAATTTTTGGAACGCCTTCTAGGTAAAGGTGGATCATATTCAGTCCCATCATTATCAAGATTCATATTGCAAAACAAAGATTTAATAGGGGACACATCAATAACTTTTAGATCTTCATCTTTATTTTCATAGAAATTTGAAGAACACGCTTTCATAAAGCAATCTTTCTTAGCACGCATCCTAGCGGTTCTTTCTTTGCACTCATCAATGGAAATTCTCATGGCTTTGAGAGACTCATTGATATCATGCTTAGGAGGAATAGATCTAAGTTTTAAAGAATCAACATCAAGAGAAATTCTATCAACGTTCCTAGCCAATTCATCAACTTTAAGCAATTTCTCTTCAAGCAAAGCATTGAAATTCTTTTGCGAATTCATAAATTCCTTAACACTAGTCTCAAATTAAGAGGGCATATTATTAAAATTTCCATAAGAATTGTTGTAGGAATTACCATAATTATTAGAGGAATTACTAGGATAAGGCCTATGATTAAAGTTTCCTCTATATGCGTTGTTACCAAAATTATTCCTACCAACAAAATTCACATCCATAGATTCATTATTATTCTCAATCAAAGTAGACAAAGGCATATCATTAGGATCATAAGAAACACTCTTAGTAGCAAATAATTTCATAAGTTCATCCATCTTTCCACTCAAAACATTAATTTCTTCTATCGCATGCACTTTTTTACTAGTAGATCTTTCAGTGTGCCATTGAGAATAATTAACCATAATATTATCTAGGAGTTTAGTAGCTTCTCCTAAAGTGATTTCCATAAAAGTGCCTCCCGCGGCCGAATCTAAAAGATTTCTAGAAGCAAAATTCAATCCGGCATAAAAATTTTGTATAATCATCCACAAATTCAAACCATGCGTGGGGCAATTACGTATCATTAATTTCATCCTCTCCCAAGCTTGTGCAACATGCTCATGATCAAGTTGCTTAAAATTCATAATATCGTTTCTAAGAGAGATGATTTTAGCGGGAGGAAAATACTTAGAGATAAAAGCATCTTTGCACTTATTCCAAGAATCAATACTACTTTTAGGCAAAGACGAAAACCAAGCTTTAGCACGATCTCTAAGCGAAAAAGGAAATAGCTTCAATTTAACAATATCATTGTCCACATCTTTCTTCTTTTGCATACCACACAAATCAACGAAGCTATTCAGATTAGTAGCGACATCTTCACTAGGAAGGCCGGCGAATTGATCTTTCATGACAAGATTCAACAAAGCAGCATTGATTTCACAAGATTCAGTATTGGTAAGAGGAGCAATTGGAGTGCTAAGGAAATCATTATTGTTGGTATTGGTAAAGTCACATAATTTGGTATTATCTTGAGCCATCGTGACAAACAAGCAATCCAACACACGAGCAAACGAAAAGCAAGCGAACAAAAGGCGAACGGAAAAGAGAGGGCGAATAAAACGGCAAGGGTGAAGTGGGGGAGAGGAAAACGAGAGGCAAATGGCAAATAATGTAATGCGGGAGATAAGGGTTTGTGATGGGTACTTGGTATGTTGACTTTTGCGTAGACCTCCCCGGCAACAGCGCCAGAAATCCTTCTTGCTACCTCTTGAGCACTGCGTTGGTTTTCCCTTGAAGAGGAAAGGGTGATGCAGCAAAGTAGCGTAAGTATTTCCCTCAGTTTTTGAGAACCAAGGTATCAATCCAGTAGGAGGCAACGCGCGAGTCCCTCGCACCTACACAAACAAATAAATCCTCGCAACCAACGCGATAAGGGGTTGTCAATCCCTACACGGTCACTTACGAGAGTGAGATCTGATAGATATGATAAGATAATATTTTTGGTATTTTTATGATAAAGATGCAAAGTAAAATAAAAGCAAAATAAAAGGCAATGGAAATAGCGAAGTGTTGGAAGATTAATATGATGGAAGATAGACCCGGGGGCCATAGATTTCACTAGTGGCTTCTCTCAAGAGCATAAGTATTTACGGTGGCTGAACAAATTACTGTTGAGCAATTGACAGAATTGAGCATAGTTATGAGAATATCTAGGTATGATCATGCATATAGGCATCACGTCCGAGACAAGTAGACCGACTCCTGCCTGCATCTACTACTATTACTCCACACATCGACCGCTATCCAGCATGCATCTAGAGTATTAAGTTCATAAGAACAGAGTAACGCTTTAAGCAAGATGACATGATGTAGAGGGATAAATTCATGCAATATGATAAAAAAAACCATCTTGTTATCCTCGATGGCAACAATCCAATACGTGCCTTGCTGCCCCTACTGTCACTGGGAAAGGACGCCGCAAGATTGAACCCAAAGCTAAGCACTTCTCCCATTGCAAGAAAGATCAATCTAGTAGGCCAAACCAAACTGATAATTCGAAGAGACTTGCAAAGATAACCAATCATACATAAAAGAATTCAGAAAATTCAAATATTGTTCATAGATAAACTTGATCATAAACCCACAATTCATCAGTCTCAACAAACACACCGCAAAAGAAGATTACATCGAATAGATCTCCACAAGAGAGGGGGAGAACATTGTATTGAGATCCAAAAAGAGACAAGAAGCCATCTAGCTAATAACTATGGACCCGAAGGTCTGAGGTAAACTACTCACACTTCATCGGAGAGGCTATGGTGTTGATGTAGAAGCATTCCGTGATCGATGCCCCCTCCGGCGGAGCTCCGGAATAGGCCCCAAGATGGGATCTTGTGGGTACAGAAGGTTGCGGCGGTGGAATTAGGTTTTTGGCTCCGTATCTGATCGTTTGGGGGTACGTAGGTATATATAGGAGGAAAGAGTACGTCGGTGGAGCAACGTGGGGCCCACGAGGGTGGAGGGCGCGCCTGGGGGGTAGGCGCCCCCCCTCCCTCGTGGCTTCCTGGAAGCTTCCTTGACGTAGGGTCCAAATCTCCTGGATCACGTTCGTTCCGAAAACCACGTTCCTGAAGGTTTCATTCCGTTTGGACTCCGTTTGATATTCTTTCTCTGCGAAACTCTGAAATAGGCAAAAAACAGCAATTCTGGGCTGGGCCCCCGGTTAATAGGTTAGTCCCAAAAATAATATAAAAGTGAATAATAAAGCCCAATAATGTCCAAAACAGAAGATAATATAGCATGGAGCAATCAAAAATTATAGATACGTTGGAGACGTATCATAGGCTTGCTGGACGGTGATGGGTTGGATGAGATTTATCATGTAATCGAGTTAGTTTTGTTAGGTTTTGATCCCTAGTATCCACTATGTTCTGATATTGATGTTGCTATGACTTTGCTATGCTTAATGCTTGTCACTAGGGCCCGAGTGCCATGATTTCAGATCCGAACCTATTATGTTTTCATGAATATATGTGATTTATTGATCCTATCTTGCAATTCTATAGTCACCTACCATGCGTTATGATCCGACAACCCCGAAGTGACAATAATCGGGACCACTCCCGGTGATGACTGTAGTTTGAGGAGTTCATGTATTCACTATGTGTTAATGCTTTGGTCCGGTACTCTATTAAAAGGAGGCCTTAATATCCCTTAGTTTCCAATAGGACCCCGCTGCCATGGGAGGGTAGGACAAAAGATGTCATGCAAGTTCTTTTCCATAAGCACGTATGACTATATTCGGAATACATGCCTACATTACATTGATGAATTGGAGCTAGTTCTGTATCACCCTATGTTATGACTGTTACATGACGAACCGCATCCGGCATAACTCTCCATCACCGATCCAATGCCTACGAGCTTTTCACATATTGTTCTTCGCTTATTTACTTTTCCGTTGCTACTGTTACAATCACTACAAAACCCAAAAATATTACTTTTGCTACCGTTACAGTTACTTCCATATTACTTTGCTACTAAATACTTTTCTGCAGATTCTAAGTTATCCAGGTGTGGTTGAATTGACAACTCAACTGCTAATACTTGAGAATATTCTTTGGCTCCCCTTGTGTCGAATCAATAAATTTGGGTTGAATACTCTACCCTCGAAAACTGTTGTGATCCCCTATACTTGTGGATTATCAGAACACCATATCTGAATGTTAAATCTCTGATGAAGCTGACAGCAGTACTGGCTTCGAGGTTTTTGATAGGCTTGGCTTCAATCCATTTGGTGAACTTGTCGACTGCTACGAGCACATGGGTGAAGCCGCTCCTGCCAGTCCTCAGAGGTCCAACCATATCTAATCCCCGGACAGCAAAGGGCCAGACGAGTGGAATGGTCTTCAGGGCTGATGCAGGCTTGTGAGACATGTTGGAGTAGAACTGGCAACCTTCACATTTTTTGACTATGTCTTTTGCCATTTCATTCTCCCGCGGCCAATAAAATCCCGCTCGATATGCTTTGGACACAATGGTCCGAGAGGACGCATGGTGACCACAGGTCCACGAGTGGATGTCATTGAGGATCACTGGACCTTCTTCCGGTGTTATGCACTTTTGAGCGACTCCGGTAACACTTTCTCTGTAGAGCTGTCCTCCCACTACTGTGAAAGCTTTAGATCGACGGACAATCTGACGGGCCTCTTCTTCATCCTCTGGGAGTTCTTTCCTGAGAATATATGCAATGTACGGCACTGTCCAATCGGGTACGACGACCAAAACTTCCATGATCAAGTCGACCACGGCTGGGATTTCAACTTTAGTCGGATCAGTAGGGCTTTTAGGTTGTGGGGGCTCTTCCGTGAAGGGATCCTCTTGGACAGACGGTGTGTGAAGATGTTCCAAGAACACATTACTGGGAATAGGCTCACGCTTGGAACCTATCTTTGCCAAATCATCAGTTGCTTGATTTTTCAGTCGGGGTATATGGTGAAGCTCTAACCCCTCAAACTTATTTTCTAACTTTCTCACTGCATTACAATAGCCAGTCATAGCCGGGCTCCTGACGTCCCACTCCTTCATTACTTGATTAACCACCAAATCTGAGTCACCGTAGACCATTAGGCGACGAACACCGAGTGAAATGGCCATACGCAACCCGTATAGAAGTGCTTCATATTCAGCTTCATTGTTGGAGGAATCAAAATGAATCTAAAGAACATAGCTGAGCTTGTCACCTCGGGGGGATACCAAAACCACCCCAGCGCCAGAACCATTCAACATCTTGGACCCATCAAAGAACATGGTCCAATGCTCCGAGTGAATCTGAGTCGATTGTTGCTGCTCAACCCACTCGGCGAGGAAATCTGCTATTGCTTCGGACTTGATAGCTTTCTTTGACTCAAACTTGATATCCAAGGGAAGGAGTTCAATCGCCCACTTTGCCACTCGACCAGTTGCATCTCTGTTATTCAGAATTTCTGACAATGGTGCGTCGCTGATGACTGTAATGGAGTGATCAGAGAAATAATGTGCAACCTTCTTCGTGGTCATGTAAATTCCATAAACAAGCTTCTGATAATGCGGATATCTCTGCTTGGACAGAGTCAAGACTTCAGAAATATAGTACACTGGGTGCTGAACTTTATAGGCTTTTCCTTCTTCTTCCCGCTCGACCGTGAGTACTGTACTGACAACTTGTCCAGTGGCAGCAATATAAAGCAGTAAAGGCTCTTTGCTGATTGGGGCAGGGAGCACCGGCTAGGTGGAAAGCAGGGCTTTGAGCTCCGCAAATGCTGCGTCAGCTTCAGGAGTCCACTCGAACTTATCAGATTTCTTCATCAGTCGGTAAAGAGGTAATGCATTTTCACCGAGGCAAGAGATGAATCGACTCAAGGCGGCCAAGCAACCAGTAAGCTTCTGAACGTCATGCACACGCACATGGCGTTTCATCCGGAGTATGGCCCCAACTTTCTCTGGGTTCGCGTCGATCCCTCGTTCAGAAACGAGGAAACCGAGTAACTTTCCTCCTGGAACTCTGAATGTGCACTTCGACGGATTAAGCTTGATATCATACCTTCTTAGGTTGGCAAAGGTTTCAGCGAGGTCAGTCAGCAGGTCGGAACCTTTACGCGACTTGACTACAATGTCATCCATATATGCTTCCACATTCTGACTGATTTGAGTGAGCAGGCACTTTTGAATCATCCTCATAAATGTGGCACCAGCGTTCTTGAGACTGAATGGCATGGTGCCTAAGCAAAAGCACCCGAATGGGGTGATAAAAGTTGTTTTTATCTCATCGGGTCCATATAGTCGGATCTGATGATACCCGGAATATGCGTCCAGAAAAGACAAACTCTCACACCCCGCAGTTGAGTCGACAATTTGGTCGATGCGGGGGAGAGGAAAATGATCTTTCGGGCAGGCCTGATTGATATGCTTGAAGTCAATACACATACGAAGTGAGTCGTCCTTGTTGGGGACCATGACAACATTGGCAAGCCACTCGGAGTGGTAAATCTCTCGGATGAACTCAGCTGCCAGAAGCCGAGCCATTTCCTCACCAATTGCCTTTCTCTTATGTACGGCGGACCGTCGAAGAAGCTCTTTGACTGGTTTCACTTTCGGGTCGACTCGCAAACGGTGCTCAGCTAGTCCCCTGGGTACACCCGGCATGTCAGAAGGTTTCCATGCAAAGATGTCCCAGTTCTCACGGAGGAACTGGATGAGCACTTCTTCCTATTTGCTGTCGAGTGATGTTGAGATATGAGTAGGAGCAGCATTAGGATCGGTCGGATGAATATTAACCGGCTTTGTTTCACCGGATGACTGAAATGCAGAATCTGTGGCAGGCTTCTTGGCTCGCAACAAATCACTCGGATCTGCATTCTTCTGGTATTCTTGCATTTCAACTGCTGCCATTTGTGCATCGGCAATTTTTGAGCCCTTCTGGAGGCACTCTTCCGCCTTTTGCCGATTGCCAGTGACCGTAATCACTCCTCTGGGACCAGGCATTTTCAATTTGAGGTACACGTAACATGGTCGAGCCATAAAACGTGCATATGCAGGCCTACCCAAAATAGCATGATAAGCACTCTGGAAATCCACTACTTCAAATGTTAACTTTTCCTTACGGTAATTCTTGGAATCACCGAAAACCACGTCAAGAGCGATCTGGCCGAGTGATTCGGCTTTCTTTCTAGGGATAACGCCATGGAAACTCATGTTGCTTTCGCTAAGCTTGGACATCGAAATGCCCATCCCCTTCAAGGTTTCAGCGTAAAGAATATTCAGGCCGCTACCACCATCCATCAATACTTTGGTCAGTCGAGTGCCTCCAACAACTGGGTCGACTACCAGCGCTTGCCTCCCTGGAGTGGCAACGCGTGCAGGATGATCAGATTGGTCGAATGTGATAGCTGTTTGTGACCACTTTAGGTATGTTGTCATTGCCGGAGCAACCATATTCACTTCTTGGTTTATCACTTTCAGTCGACTTTTGCTCTCGACATCAGCAAAAATCACCAGAGTGGAATTGACGTTGGGGAAACCATCATCACCTTCCTCCTTGTCTTCATCCTTGTCTAACTCCTTTTCCTTTTCACTGGGTTGCTTCTCTCGGAATTGCTGGATCAGGAGTCGACACTGTCGAGTGGTGTGTTTAGGATAAATCAGATTACCCTCTTCATCTTTCTTGGTGTGAATGTGACATGGCAAATCCAACACATCATTTCTTGCTTGATCTTTTACCTTCTTGGGGGTCCAGGGCCCCTTAGGTTTTCCTTTAAACTTTCCTTGGATCACTGCCGCAGTTTCGCCAGCTCCCGCAGGCTCAGCTTTACGCTTATGTTTCCGATTGGAATTACATCCACCGGTGTCCTGACCGACTGGTTTGCTCTTTCCACTGCGGAGTCGATCCTCTTCTTCTCCATTCGCGTACCGAGTGGCTATTTCCATCATCCGAGTCAGAGACATATCTCCCGTCCGGCCGAATTTCAGGTTAAGCTCTCGATACCGAACGCCTTCCTTGAAGGCACAAACTGCTTGATGCTGGGATACATTTTCCACTGTGTGATGCAAAGTGGTCCACCTCTTAATGTAATCCCTCAGAGTCTCATTCGGTTTTTGCACGCAATCTTGCAATTCCGTCAATCCTGCTGGCCGTTTGCAAGTACCCTCAAAAGTTCTAACAAACACTCGGGCAAGCTCCTCCCAACTGAATATACTGCCCGGGGTTAATTGATTCAGCCATGCTCTGGCTGAACCTTCCAATATCAGAGGAAGATGCTTCATGGCCACTTCATCATTGCCGCCACCAATCTGCACAGGCACTCGGTAATCCTCAAGCCAAGTGTCGGGTTTGGACTCACCAGTGAACTTGCTGACTCCAGTCGCCAACCTGAAGTTGGGAGGAATCTCTGCAGCCCTGATGGCTCTGTTGAAACACTCTGGACCTGAAACATGAACTCTACTGCCAGTCGGGCGATCTCTGTCAAGACCCTCTCTGTGTGCTCTGTTCCTGTCGACCAGACCTTGGACGAGAATAGATCTTGCATCAAAGCCTGGTTCCCTTGGGTCGACTGGTATTCTTCGCTCGCCACTGTGCGGGCGTTTGTCATCATATTGCCGGGGCACATATGATCCACTCCTCGGAGGAGGAGTGGACACTCGACGACGGTCATCGCGGCCGAGTCGGTGATCATACTGCTCATGGTTCCTGTACTGATCCTGCCGGTGCCCATGTCCCTCACGCCGTGGGGGCGATCTTGGGCTGTGGGTCGACTGAACTGTACCTTCCATCATGGATCTGCTATGAATTCTGTTCCGCGACTGAGACACCGCTGTGTTCTGCTCTCCTGCTGCCCGGAGTAAGGCCCAGATCTCCATCAAACCTCTACCGGCCTCCGACTGGGAAGGCTGAATTGATTCCGCTATACGGGCCGCAACTGTGAGATTTTGAATCTTTGTGCGGTATACCTGAGGCTGAGGCGGGAAAAGTTGTCGCTGTCGTCGACTGGACTCAGGGATCCGCTACCGAGCATGCTTGTTGAGTGCATGCTGAAGGTTCTCCAATCGAGTACGCTCAGCCAAGTTGGCTAGTCGCGCCTCCTCCAAGGCCCGAGCCTCAGAGGTTTCCCCAACGATGGGCGTGTGGAGCGCCTCCATGTTGTGGCGATGAAGTTCCTCCCTCTGCTGCGATGAAAGGGTTTCAGGGTGGTACTCCTCGTGAACGCGCGAGGAGTACCGCCACCATCACCGCCACCGTCACGGCGGAAACCAGGCGGACTGCGTGGCCCGTCGACCATCAAGACTTCAGCCGCAGGATCACTGCTATCGCACTCGGATGCGGTCTCGACGGAGCCAGTCGAACAGGCCGTAGAGAGTTTCGTCGGGCTCGATTGCCACGACTTGTGGGGTGGTCGACTGACGAGCCACCGCGTGTTTCACCCATCGCTGAAGCCGCGACTGACCGGATCGCTTGCGTCGGCGAACAGCGGGGAGCGGGGACACCACGGGAGCCGACCGATACTGGGTCGACGGCTGCTGGAGAAGGACGTCATGAACGCACGCACGAAAGTGCATCGCCCCGCGGACGGGGAGCGTCTCGACGTCGAGGGGAGCTTCCTGAAGCCAGGTGGAGTCATCGGCGACGAAGATGAGCGCGCCGAGACGGATCTCGCGGCCCTCAGCCAATCCACCACCGGAAACCATGATGATGGGAATCGGAAAAATCGCAACCTCACCAAAAAGTCGCTAAGACACCTGTCCCACGGTGGGCGCCAACTCTCGTGGTACTAAGACTGACAGTAGAATGGGAGGTAGGTATGAAGAGGCAAGATCCCAGCTATGGTGAGATTGTACAGACAAGGTTTACGAGTTCAGGCCCTTCACAGTGGAAGTAATAGCCCTACATCTCGGTGCTCAGGAGCTCGGTCGACTGGAATATGAGTGTGTTGTTACAGAGGGTGCGAACCCTTGTCCCTGAGGAGGGTGGTGGCTTATATAGAGTTCGCCAGACCCCTCCCGTCCTCAGTTACACAGGGTTTAAGGTACATAAAGATGGGGCGTTACTGATAACGCCAGCAATAAAGATACATGAATGACCATTAAGTCTACAGAGTAACGCCGGACCATTGCCATACAGAGTGGCTCTAGATCTTCTATCCGTCGAGTGATTCCTGTTACCGTCGAATGAGTACTTTCTGGTCGAATGAACTTGAGTCTTCCGAGTGGAATGTTTCTGGTCGAGTGGATGATGATATCCCTTGAATGCTTCTGACTTTAGAGTGATGTCCTTGGGGAGGGTGTCTAGGTTAGGCCTATGACCCTACCCTAGGTACATATCGTCATCAGACGGCGACGCTGGCGACGAGCTGGTACTGGACGAAGATGAAGGGGGTGGACGGGCGGCGGCGGCTATGGAGGTAGCGGTGGCGGCGGCTGCTACCTCTTGAGCACTGCGTTGGTTTTCCCTTGAAGAGGAAAGGGTGATGCAGCAAAGTAGCGTAAGTATTTCCCTCAAATTTTGAGAACCAAGGTATCAATCCAGTAGGAGGCCACGCACGAGTCCCTCGCACCTACACAAACAAATAAATCCTCCCAACCAACGCGATAAGTGTTGGAAATATGCCCTAGAGGCAATAATAAATGGTTATTATTATATTTCTTTGTTCATGGTAATTGTCTATTGTTCATGCTATAATTGTATTGTCCGGAAATCGTAATACATGTGTGAATACATAGACCACAACGTGTCCCTAGTAAGCCTCTAGTTGACTAGCTCGTTGATCAACAGATAGTCATGGTTTCCTGACTATGGACATTGGATGTCATTGACAACGGGATCACATCATTAGGAGAATGATGTGATGGACAAGACCCAATCCTAAGCATAGCATAAAAGATCGTGTAGTTTCGTTTGCTAGAGCTTTTCCAATGTCAAGTATCTTTTCCTTAGACCATGAGATCGTGCAACTCCCGGATACCGTAGGAGTGCTTTGGGTGTGCCAAACGTCACAACGTAACTGGGTGACTATAAAGGTGCACTACGGGTATCTCCGAAAGTGTCTGTTGGGTTGGCACGGATCGAGACTGGGATTTGTCACTCCGTGTGACGGAGAGGTATCTCTGGGCCCACTCGGTAATGCATCATCATAATGAGCTCAATGTGACTAAGGCGTTAGTCACGGGATCATGCATTGTGGTACGAGTAAAGAGACTTGCCAGTAACGAGATTGAACAAGGTATTGGGATACCGACGATCGAATCTCGGGCAAGTAACATACCGATTGACAAAGGGAATTGCATACGGATTGATTGAATCCTCGACACCGTGGTTCATCCGATGAGATCATCGTGGAACATGTGGGAGCCAACATGGGTATCCAGATCCCGCTGTTGGTTATTGACCGGAGAGGCGTCTCGGTCATGTCTGCATGTCTCCCGAACCCGTAGGGTCTACACACTTAGGGTTTGGTGACGCTAGGGTTGTAGAGATATATGTATGCGGAAACCCAAAAGTTGTTCGGAGTCCCGGATGAGATCCCGGACGTCACGAGAGGTTCCGGAATGGTCCGGAGGTGAAGAATTATATATAGGAAGTCCAGTTTCGGCCACCGGGAAAGTTTCGGGGGTTACCGGTATTGTACAGGGACCACCGGAAGGGTCCCGGGGGTCCACCGGGTGGGGCCACCTATCCCGGAGGGCCCCGTGGGCTGAAAGTGGAAGGGAACCAGCCCTTAGTGGGCTGGGGCGCCCCCCTTGGGCCTCCCCCCATGCGCCTAGGGTTGGGAACCCTAAGGGGGGGGAGCTTCCCCCTTGCCTTGGGGGGCAAGGCACCCCTTTCCACCCCTTGGCCGCCGCCCCCCCAACCCTAGATGGGTTTTTGGCCGGCCCCCCCTCCCAAGGGGGCCTATATAAAGGGGGGAGGGCAGAAACACACAGCCTTGGGCGCCTCCCTCCTCCCCTGCAACACCTCTCTCTCTCTCTCTCGCAGAAGCTTGGCGAAGCCCTGCCGGAGACCCGCTACATCCACCACCACGCCGTCGTGCTGCTGGATCTAAATCAACCTCTCCTTCCCCCTTGCTGGATCAAGAAGGAGGAGACGTCGCTGCACCGTACGTGTGTTGAACGCGGAGGTGCCGTCCGTTTGGCACTCGGTCATCGGTGATTTGGATCACGGCGAGCACGACTCCGTCATCCACGTTCATTGGAACGCTTCCGCTCGCGATCTACAAGGGTATGTAGATGCACTCCTTTCCCCTCGTTGCTAGTAGACTCCATCGATGCATCTTGGTGAGCGTAGGAAAATTTTAAATTATGCTACGATTCCCAACAATAAGGGGTTGTCAATCCCTACACGGTCACTTACGAGAGTGAGATCTGATAGATATGATAAGATAATTTTTTTGGTCTTTTTATGATAAAGATGCAAAACAAAATAAAAATGGCGCCAGAAATAGCTTGTTGTCAGGAGATTAATATGATGGAAAATAGACCCGGGGGCATAGGTTTCACTAGTGGCTTCTCTCATAAGCATAAGTATTACGGTGGATGAACAAATTACTGTTGAGCAATTGACAGAATTGAGCATAGTTATGAGAATATCTAGGTATGATCATGTATATAGGCATCATGTCCGAGACAAGTAGACCGACTCCTGCCTGCATCTACTACTATTACTCCACACATCGACCGCTATCCAGCATGCATCTAGAGTATTAAGTTCATAAGAACAGAGTAACGCTTTAAGCAAGATGACATGATGTAGAGGGATAAATTCATGCAATATGATAAAAAAAACCATCTTGTTATCCTCGATGGCAACAATCCAATACGTGCCTTGCTGCCCCTACTGTCACTGGGAAAGGACGCCGCAAGATTGAACCCAAAGCTAAGCACTTCTCCCATTGCAAGAAAGATCAATCTAGTAGGCCAAACCAAACTGATAATTCGAAGAGACTTGCAAAGATAACCAATCATACATAAAAGAATTCAGAAAATTCAAATATTGTTCATAGATAAACTTGATCATAAACCCACAATTCATCAGTCTCAACAAACACACCGCAAAATAAGATTACATCGAATAGATCTCCACAAGAGAGGGGGAGAACATTGTATTGAGATCCAAAAAGAGACAAGAAGCCATCTAGCTAATAACTATGGACCCGAAGGTCTGAGGTAAACTACTCACACTTCATCGGAGAGGCTATGGTGTTGATGTAGAAGCATTCCGTGATCGATGCCCCCTCCGGCGGAGCTCCGGAATAGGCCCCAAGATGGGATCTTGTGGGTACAGAAGGTTGCGGCGGTGGAATTAGGTTTTTGGCTCCGTATCTGATCGTTTGGGGGTACGTAGGTATATATAGCAGGAAAGAGTATGTCGGTGGAGCAACGTGGGGCCACGAGGGTGGAAGGCGCGCCCCCTACCTCGTGCCCTCCTGGTTGATGTCTTGACGTAGGGTCCAAGTCCTCTGGATCACGTTCGTTCCGAAAATCACATTCCCGAAGGTTTCATTCCGTTTGGACTCCGTTTGATATTCTTTTTCTGCGAAACTCTGAAATAGGCAAAAAACAGCAATTCTGGGCTGGGCCTCCGGTTAATAGGCTAGTCCCCAGAAAATATAAAAGTGTATAATTAAGCCCGATAATGTCCAAAACAGAATATAATATAGCATGGAACAATAAAAAATTATAGATACGTTGGAGATGTATCAAGCATCCTCAAGCTTAATTCCTGCTCGTCCTCGAATAGGTAAATGATAAAAACATAATTTTTTATGTGGAATGCTACTTGGCATAATTTCAATGTACTTCTTCTTAATTGTGGTATGAATATTCAGATCCGAAAGATTCAAGACAAAAGTTTAATATTGACATAAAATAATAATACTTCAAGCATACTAACTAAGCAATTATGTCTTCTCAAAATAACATGGCCAAAGAAAGTTATCCCTACAAAATCATATAGTCTGGCTATGCTCTATCTTCACCACACAAAATATTTAAATCATGCACAACCCCTATGACAAGCCAAGCAATTGTTTCATACTTTTAGTGTTCTCAAACTTTTTCAATCTTCACGCAATCCATGAGCGTGAGCCATGGACATAGCACTATATGTGGAATAGAATGGTGATTGTGGAGAAGACAAAAAAAGGAGAAGATAGTCTCACATCAACTAGGCGTATCAACGGGTTATGGAGATGCCCATCAATAGATATCAATGTGAGTGAGTAGGGATTGCCATGCAACGGATGCACTAGAGCTATAAGCATATGAAAGCTCAACAAAAGAAACTAAGTGGGTGTGCATCCAACTTGCTTGCTCACGAAGACCTAGGGCATTTTGAGGAAGCCCATCATTGGAATATACAAGCCAAGTTCTATAATGAAAAATTCCCACTAGTATATGAAAGTGATATCATATGAGACTCTCTATCATGAAGATCATGGTGCTACTTTGAAGCACAAGTGTGGTAAAAGGATAGTAACATTGTCCCTTCTCTCTTTTTCTCTCATTTTTTTATTTGGGCCTTTTCTTCTTCTTTTTTATGGCCTCTTTTTTTCTTTTCTTTTTTATTTATTCCGGAGTCTCATCCCGACTTGTGGGGGAATCATAGTCTCCATCATCCTTTCCTCACTTGGGACAATGCTCTAAAAATGATGATCATCACACTTTTATTTACTTACAACTCAACAATTACAACTCAATACTTAGAACAGAATATGACTCTATGTGAATGCCTCTGGCGGTGTACCGGGATATGCAATGAATCAAGAGTGACATGTATGAAAGAATTATGAACGGTGGCTTTGCCACAAATACGATGCCAACTACATGATCATGCGAAGCAATATGACAATGATGGAGCGTGCCATAGTAAACGAAACGGTGGTAAGCTGCATGGCAATATATCTCGGAATGGCTATGAAAATGCCATGATAGGTAGGTATGGTGGCTGTTTTGAGGAAGGTATATGGTGGGTGTATGATACCGGTGAAAAGTGCGCGGTATTAGAGAGGCTAGCAATGGTGGAAGGAGGAAGAGTGCGTATAATCCAATGGACTCAACATTAGTCATAAAGAACTCATGTACTTATTGCAAAAATCTACAAGTTATCAAAGCAAAGTATTACGCGCATGCTCCTAGTGGGATAGATTGGTAGGAAAAGACCATCGCTCGTCCCCGACCGCCACTCATAAGGAAGATAATCAATAAATAAATCATGCTCCGACTTCATCACATAACGGTTCACCATACGTGCATGTTATGGGAATCACAAGCTTTAACACAAGTATTTCTCAAATTCAAAACTACTCAACTAGCATGACTCTAATATCACCATCTTCATATCTCAAAACAATTATCTAGTATCAAACTTCTCATAATATTCAACACACTCATAAGAAAAAAATTCTTACTAATCTTGAATGCCTATCATTGTTAAAGCAAACTACCATGCTGTTTTGTAGGACTCTCAAATTAATCTAAGTGAAGCATGAGAGAACAATAGTTTCTATAAAACAAATCCACCACCGTGCTCTAAAATATATAAGTGAAGTACTAGAGCAAAAACTATATAACTCAAAAGATATAAGTGAAGCACATAGAGTATTCTAACAATTTCTGAATCATGTGTGTCTCTCTCAAAAGGTGTGTACAGCAAGGATGATTGTGGTAAACTAAAAAGAAAAGACTCAAAACATACAAGACGCTCCAAGCAAAACACATTTCATGTGGTGAATAAAAATATAGCTCCAAGTAAAGTTACCGATGGAAGTAGACGAAAGAGGGGATGCCTTCCGGGGCATCCCCAAGCTTTGGATTTTAGGTGTCCTTAGATTATCTTGGGGTGCCATGGGCATCCCCAAGCTTAGGCTCTTTCCACTCCTTGTTCCATAATCCATCAAATCTTTCACCCAAAACTTGAAAACTTCACAACACAAAACTTAACAGAAAATCTCGTGAGCTCCATTAGCGAAAGAAAACAAAACACCACTTCAAGGTTCTGTAATGAACTCATTATTTATTTATATTGGTGTTAAACCTACTGTATTCCAACTTCTCTATGGTTTATAAACTATTTTACTAGCCATAGATTCATCAAAATAAGCAAACAACACACGAAAAACAGAATCTGTCAAAAACAGAACAGTCTGTAGTAATCTGTAACTAACGCAAACTTATGGAACTCCAAAAATTCAGCCAAAATAGGACGACCTAGACAATTTGTTTATTGATCAGCAGCAATTGGAATCACTATTTTATCATGTTCTGGTGATTTTTAAAAATTATTTTCGTGAACAGAAAGTTTCCAGAATTTACAGCAAGATCAAATAACCATCATCCAAAAAGATCCTATAGGTTTAACTTGGCACAAACACTAATTGAAACATAAAAACACATCTAACCAGAGGCTAGATCAAATATTTATTCCTAAACAGAAGCAAAAAGCAAAAAACTAAAAATAAAATTGGGTTGCCTCCCAACAAGCGCTATCGTTTAACGCCCCTAGCTAGGCATAAAATCAAGGATAGATCTAGGTATTGCCATCTTTGGTAGGAAATCCATAAGTGGCTCTCATGATAGATTCATATGGTAATTTTATTTTTTTTCTAGGAAAGTGTTCCATGCCTTTCCTTAACGGAAATTGGAATCTAATATTTCCTTCCTTCATATCAATAATTGCACCGATCGTTCTAAGGAAAGGTCTACCAAGAATAATAGGACATGAAGGATTGCAATCTATATCAAGAACAATAAAATCTACTGGCACATAGTTCCTATTTGCAACAATAAGAACATCATTAATTCTTCCCATAGGTTTCTTGATGGTGGAATCCGCGAGGTGCAAGTTTAAAGAGCAATCATCAAAATCACGAAAACCTAACAAATCGCACAAAGTCTTTGGAATCGTGGAAACACTAGCACCCAAATCACACAAAGCATAGCATTCATGATCTTTAATTTTAATTTTAATAGTAGGTTCCCACTCATCATAGAGTTTTCTAGGGATAGAAACTTCCAACTCAAGTTTTTCTTCATAAGATTGTATCAAAGCATCAACGATATGTTTAGTAAAAGCTTTGTTTTGACTATAAGCATGAGGAGAATTTAGCACGGATTGCAACAAGGAAATACAATCTATCAAAGAGCAATTATCATAATAAAATTCCTTGAAATACAAAATAGTGGGTTCATTAATATCTAATGTTTTGATCTCTTCAATCCCACTTTTATCAATTTTAGCATCAAGATCTAAAAACTCTTAATTTTTGGAACGCCTTCTAGGTAAAGGTGGATCATATTCAGTCCCATCATTATCAAGATTCATATTGCAAAACAAAGATTTAATAGGGGACACATCAATAACTTTTAGATCTTCATCTTTATTTTCATAGAAATTTGAAGAACACGCTTTCATAAAGCAATCTTTCTTAGCACGCATCCTAGCGGTTCTTTCTTTGCACTCATCAATGGAAATTCTCATGGCTTTGAGAGACTCATTGGTATCATGCTTAGGTGAAATAGATCTAAGTTTCAAAGAATCAACATCGGGAGAAATTCTATCAATGTTCCTAGCCAATTCATCAACTTTAAGCAATATTTCTTCAAGCAAAGCATTGAAATTCTTTTGCGAATTCATAAATTCCTTAACACTAGTCTCAAATTCAGAGGGCATCTTATTAAAATTTCCATAAGAATTGTTGTAGGAATTACCATAATTATTAGAGGAATTACTAGGATAAGGCCTAGGATTAAAGTTTCCTCTATACGTGTTGTTACCAAAATTATTCCTACCAACAAAATTTACATCCATAGATTCATTACTATTCTCAATCAAAGTAGACAAAGGCATATCATTAGGATCAGAAGAAACACTCTTAGTAGCAAATAATTTCATAAGTTCATCCATCTTTCCACTCAAAACATTAATTTCTTCTATCGCATGCACCTTTTTACTAGTAGATCTTTCAGTGTGCCATTGAGAATAATTAACCATAATATTATCTAGGAGTTTAGTAGCTTCTCCTAAAGTGATTTCCATAAAAGTGCCTCCCGCGGCCGAATCTAAAAGATTTCTAGAAGCAAAATTCAATCCGGCATAAAAAATTTGTATAATCATCCACAAATTCAAACCATGAGTAGGGCAATTACGTATCATTAATTTCATCCTCTCCCAAGCTTGTGCAACATGTTCATGATCAAGTTGCTTAAAATTCATAATATCGTTTCTAAGAGAGATGATCTTAGCGGGAGGAAAATATTTAGAGATAAAAGCATCTTTGCACTTATTCCAAGAATCAATACTATTTTTAGGCAAAGACGAAAACCAAGCTTTAGCACGATCTCTAAGCGAAAAAGGAAATAGCTTCAATTTAACAATATCATTGTCCACATCTTTCTTCTTTTGCATATCACACAAATCATTGAAGCTATTTAGATGGGTAGCGGCATCTTCACTAGGAAGGCCGACGAATTGATCTTTCATGACAAGATTCAACAAAGCAGCATTGATTTCACAAGATTCAGTATCGGTAAGAGGAGCAATCGGAGTGCTAAGAAAATCATTATTGTTGGTATTGGTGAAGTCACACAATTTAGTATTATCTTGAGCCATCGTGACAAGTAAGCAATCCAACACACGAGCAAACAAGAGACGGGCAAAAAGAGGCAAACGGAAAAAAGAGGGCAAATAAAACGGCAAGGGTGTAGTGGGGGAGAGGAAAACGAGAGGAAAATGGCAAATAATGTAATGCGGGAGATAAGGGTTTGTGATGAGTACTTGGTATGTTGACTTTTGCGTAGACTCCCCGGCAACGGCGCCAGAAATCCTTCTCGCTACCTCTTGAGCACTGCGTTGGTTTTCCCTTGAAGAGGAAAGGGTGATGCAGCAAAGTAGCGTAAGTATTTCCCTCAGTTTTTGAGAACCAAGGTATCAATCCAGTAGGAGGCCACGCACGAGTCCCTCGCACCTACACAAACAAATAAATCCTCGCAACCAACGCGATAAGGGTTTGTCAATCCCTACACGGTCACTTACGAGAGTGAGATCTGATAGATATGATAAGATAATATTTTTGGTATTTTTATGATAAAGATGCAAAACAAAATAAAAACGGCGCCAGAAATAGCTTGTTGTCGGGAGATTAATATGATGGAAAATAGACCCGGGGGCCATAGGTTTCACTAGTGGCTTCTCTCATAAGCATAAGTATTACGGTGGGTGAACAAATTACTACTGAGCAATTGACAAAATTGAGCATAGTTATGAGAATATCTAGGTATGATCATGTATATAGGCATCACGTCCGAGACAAGTAGACCGACTCCTGCCTGCATCTACTACTATTACTCCACACATCGACCGCTATCCAGCATGCATCTAGAGTATTAAGTTCATAAGAACATAGTAACGCTTTAAGCAAGATGACATGATGTATAAGGATAAACTCATGCAATATGATATAAACCCCATCTTGTTATCCTCGATGGCAACAATAGAATACATGCCTTGCTGCCCCTACTGTCACTGGGAAAGGGCACTGCAAGATTGAACCCAAAGCTAAGCACTTCTCCCATTGCAAGAAAGATCAATCTAGTAGGCCAAACCAAACTGATAATTCAAAGAGACTTGCAAACATAACCAATCATACATAAAAGAATTCAGAGAAGATTCAAATATTGTTCATAGATAAACTTGATCAAAAACCCACAATTCATCGGTCTCAACAAACACACCGCAAAAGAAGATTACATCGAATAGATCTCCACAAGAGAGGGGGAGAACATTGTATTGAGATCCAAAAAGAGAGAAGAAGCCATCTAGCTAATAACTATGGACCCGAAGGTCTGAGGTAAACTACTCACACATCATCGGAGAGGCTATGGTGTTGATGTAGAAGCCCTCCATGATCGATGCCCCCTCCGGCGGAGCTCCGGAAAAGGCCCCAAGATGGGATCTCACGGGTACAGAAGATTGCGGCGGTGGAATTAGGTTTTTGGCTCCGTATCTGGTAGTTTGGGGGTACGTAGGTATATATAGGAGGAAGAAGTACGTCGGTGGAGCAACAGGGGGGCCCACGAGGGCGGAGGGCGCGCCTGGGGGGGTAGGCGCGCCCCCTACCTCATGCCCTCCTGGTTGATGTCTTGACGTAGGGTCCAAGTCCTCCGGATCACGTTCGTTCCGAAAATCACGTTCCCGAAGGTTTCATTCCGTTTGGACTCCGTTTGATATTCTTTTTCTGCGAAACTCTGAAATAGGCAAAAAACAGCAATTATGGGCTGGGCCTCCGGTTAATAGGTTAGTCCCAAAAATAATATAGAAGTGTATAATTAAGCCCGATAATGTCCAAAACAGAATATAATATAGCATGGAACAATAAAAATTTATAGATACGTTGGAGACGTATCAGCGGCCAAAGAAGAGCGGCGGCAGCAGCCTGACGGTGGCGGCGGCTAGGTTAGAAGTGCGGTGGCGGTGCTCGATGTAGGCGAAGAATCCTGACAGCATGACGAAGACCGGCGGACGGTGGCGTTCTCGCGCCAAGGGAGACGGCGCGGTGCATACCACGGGAGGTCGACGCGCGGTGATGGCGGAGTGGACCGCGGGCCACGGTGCTACAGCCCAAAGGGGCGACGCAGCGGCGGCAGGCGGGTCAGGGCGACGGCGGGAAGACCTCGGGGCGGCGGCGGGGATCGCGGGCCGCGACGCTGCGGCCCGAAGGGGCGACGCACCGGCGGTTCGCGAGTCGGTGCAACCGCTGGGACAACCTCGGGGCGGCAGCGGGGACGCGTATCGCGACACTATGGCCCAAAGGGGCGACGCAGCAGTGACACACGAGTCGATGCAGCCACGAGGAGAACCATGGGGCCCCGGCGCTGCGGCCCGACGAGGCGACGCAGCGGTAGCCCGATGCTCGATCGGCAGAGAGGCGCGCGGTACTCGGGATGATCTTCACAGGACCCGCGGAGGCACGCGTAACTGACAGGCCAGGTTGGTCGTGAAGGAAATATGCCCTAGAGGCAATAATAAAGTTATTATTTATTTCCTTATATCATGATAAATGTTTATTATTCATGCTAGAATTGTGTTAACCGGAAACTTGATACATGTGTGAATACATAGACAAACAGAGTGTCACTAGTATGCCTCTACTTGACTAGCTCGTTGATCAAAGATGGTTATGTTTCCTAGCCATAGACATGAGTTGTCATTTGATTAACGGGATCACATCATTAGGAGAATGATGTGATTGACTTGACCCATTCCGTTAGCTTAGCACTCGGTCATTTAGTATGTTGCTATTGCTTTCTTCATGACTTATACATGTTCCTATGACTATGAGATTATGCAACTCCCGTTTACCGGAGGAACACTTTGTGTGCTACCAAACGTCACAACGTAACTGGGTGATTATAAAGGTGCTCTACAGGTGCTTCCAAAGGTACTTGTTGGGTTGGCGTATTTCGAGATTAGGATTTGTCACTCCGATTGTCGGAGAGGTATCTCTGGGCCCACTCAGTAATGCACATCACTATAAGCCTTGCAAGCATTGTAACTAATGAGTTAGTTGCGGGATGATGTATTACGGAACGAGTAAAGAGACTTGCCGGTAACGAGATTGAACTAGGTATTGAGATACCGACGATCGAATCTCGGGCAAGTAACATACCGGTGACAAAGGGAACAACGTATGTTGTTATGCGGTTTGATCGATAAAGATCTTCGTAGAATATGTGGGAGCCAATATGAGCATCCAGGTTCCGCTATTGGTTATTGACCGGAGACGTGTCTCGGTCATGTCTACATAGTTCTCGAACCCGTAGGGTCCGCACGCTTAAAGTTAGATGACGGTTATATTATGAGTTTATGTGTTTTGATGTACCGAAGGAGTTCGCAGTCCCGGATGAGATCAGGGACATGACGAGGAGTCTCGAAATGGCCGAGACGTAAAGATCAATATATTGGACGACTATATTCGGACTTCGGAAAGGTTCCGAGTGATTCGGGTACTTATCGGAGTACCGGAGAGTTACGGGAATTCGCCGGGGAGAAGTATTGGGCCTTATTGGGCCATACGGGAATAGAGGAGAGAGGCCAAAAGGAAGGAGGCACGCACCCCCCCCTCTGGTCCGAATTGGACAAGGGGTGCAGCCCCCTTTTCCTTCTCCCTCTCCCCCTCTTTCCTTCTCTCCTACTCCAACAAGGAATGGAGGAGTCCTACTCCCGGTGGGAGTAGGACTCCCCCCTTGGCGCGCCCTCCTCCTTGGCCGGCTGCCTCCCCCCTTGCTCCTTTATATACGGGGGCAGGGGGGCACTCCATAGACACAACAACTGATCATTGATCTCTTAGCCGTGTGCGGTGCCCCCCTCCACCATATTACACCTCGATAATATTGTAGCGGTGCTTAGGCGAAGCCCTGCGTCGGTAGAACATCATCATCGTCACTACGCCGTCGTGCTGACGAAACTCTCCCTCAACACTCGGCTGGATTGGAGTTCGAGGGACGTCATCGAGCTGAACGTGTGCTGAACTCGGAGGTGCCGTGCGTTCGGTACTTGATCGGTCGGATTGTGAAGACGTACGACTACATCAACCGCGTTGTGTTAACGCTTCCGCTTTCGGTCTACGAGGGTACGTGGACAACACTCTCCCCTCTCGTTGCTATGCATCACCATGATCTTGCGTGTGCGTAGGAATTTTTTTGAAATTGCTACGTTCCCCACCAGTGGCATCCGAGCCTGGTTTTATGCGTAGATGTTATATGCACGAGTAGAACACAAGTGAGTTGTGGGCGATATAAGTCATACTGCTTACCAGCATGTCATACTTTGGTTCGGCGGTATTGTTGGATGAAGCGGCCCGAACCGACATTACGCGTACGCTTACGCGAGACTGGTTCTACCGACGTGCTTTGCACACAGGTGGCTGGCGGGTGTCAGTTTCTCCAACTTTAGTTGAACCGAATGTGATTACGCCCGGTCCTTGCGAAGGTTAAAACAACACCAACTTGACAAACTACGTTGTGGTTTTGATGCGTAGGTAAGAACGGTTCTTGCTCAGCCCGTAGCAGCCACGTAAAACTTGCAACAACAAAGTAGAGGACGTCTAACTTGTTTTTGCAGGGCATGTTGTGATGTGATATGGTCAAGACGTGATGAGATATAAGTTGTTGTATGAGATGATCATGTTTTTGTTGAAGTTATCGGCAACTGGCAGAAGCCTTATGGTTGTCTCTTTATTGCATAAGATGCAAGCGCCAAATAATTGCTTTACTATATCATTATGCGATAGCAATAGTTGCAAGAGCAATAGTTGGCGAGACGACCATGTGACGACACATTGATATAGATCAAGATGATGGAGATCATGGTGTCATGCCGGTGAAGATGGAGATCATGACGATGCTTTGGAGATGGAGATCAAAGGCACAAGATGATGATGGCCATATCATGTCACATATTTTGATTGCATGTGATGTTTATCTTTTATGCATCTTATTTTGCTTAGTTCGACGATAGCTTTATAAGATGATCTCTCACTAAATTTCAAGAGAAAAGTGTTCTCCCTGAGTATGCACCTTTGCCAAAGTTCGTCGTGCCCAGACACCACGTGATGATCGGGTGTGATAAGCTCTACGTCCATCTACAACGGGTGCAAGCCAGTTTTGCACACGCAGAATACTCAGGTTAAACTTGACGAGCCTAGCATATGCAGATATGGCCTCGGAACACTGAGACCGAAAGGTCGAGCGTGAATCATATAGTAGATATGATCAACATAGTGATGTTCACCATTGAAAACTACTCCATTTCACGTGATGATCGGTTATGGTTTAGTTGATTTGGATCACGTGACCACTTAGATGATTAGAGGGATGTCTATCTAAGTGGGAGTTCTTAAGTAATATGATTAATTGAACTTTAATTTACCATGAACTTAGTCCTGGTAGTATTAGCATATCTATGTTGTAGATCAATAGCTCGCGTTGTTGCTTCCCTATGTTTTTATATGTGTTCCTAGAGAAAACTAAGTTGAAAGATGATAGTAGCAATGATGCGGACTGGGTCCATGGTCTGAGGTTTATCCTCATTGCTGCACAGAAGAATTATGTCCTTGATGCACCGCTAGGTGACAGACCTATTGCAGGAGCAAATGCAGACGTTATGAACGTTTGGCTAGCTCAATATGATGAATACTTGATAGTTTAGTGCACCATGCTTAACGGCTTAGAATCGGGACTTCAAAGACGTTTTGAACGTCATGGACCATATGAGATGTTCCAAGAGTTGAAGTTAATATTTCAAGCAATTACCCGAGTTGAGAGATATGAAGTCCCCAACAAGTTCTATAGCTAAAAGATGGAGGAGAATAGCTCAAGCAGTGAGCATGTGCTCAGATTGTCTGGGTACTACAATCGCTTGAATCAAGTGGGAGTTAATCTTCCAGATAATATAGTGATTGACAGAATTCTCTAGTCACCATCACCAAGTTAGTAGAACTTCGTGATGAACTATAATATGCAAGGGATAATAGAAACGATTCCCAAGCTCTTCGTGATGCTGAAATCGACAAAGGTAGAAATCAAGAAAAACATCAAGTGTTGATGGTTGACAAGACCACTAGTTTCAAGAAAAGGGCAAAATGGAAGAAGGGGAACTTCAAGAAGAACGGCAAGCAAGTTGCTGCTCGAGTGAAGAAGCTCAAGTCTGGACCTAAGCCTGAGACTAAGTGCGTCTACTGCAAAGGGACTGGTCACTGGAAGCGGAACTACCCCAAGTATTCGGCGGATAAGAAGGATGGCAAAGTGAACAATCTATATTTGATATACATGTTATTGATGTGTACTCTACTAGTGTTTATAGCAACCCCTCGGTATTTGATACTGGTTCAGTTGCTAAGAGTAGTAACTCGAAACAGGAGTTGCAAAATGAACAGAGACTAGTTAAGGGTGAAGTGACGATGTGTGTTGGAAGTGGTTCCAAGATTGATATGATCATCATCGCACACTCCCTATACTTTCGGGATTAGTGTTGAACCTAAATAAGTGTTATTTGGTGTTTGCGTTGAGCATGAATATGATTTGATCATGTTTATTGCAATACGGTTATTCATTTAAGTTAGAGAATAATTGTTGTTCTGTTTACATGAATAAAACCTTATATGGTTACACACCCAATGAAAATGGTTCGTTGGATCTCGATCGTAGTGATACACATATTCATAATATTGAAGCCAAAAGATGCAAAGTTAATAATGATAGTGCAACTTATTTGTGGCACTGCCGTTTAGGTCATATTGGTGTAAAAGCATGAAGAAACTCCATGCTGATGGGCTTTGGAATCACTTGATGCTTGCGAACCATGCCTTATGGGCAAGATGACTAAGACTCCGTTCTCTGGAACAATGGAGCGAGAAACTGACTTATTGGAAATAATACATACTGATGTATGCGATCCGATGAGTGTTGAGGCTCGCGGCGGGTATCGTTATTTTCTGACCTTCACAGATGATTTGAGCAGATATGGGTATATCAACTTGATGAAACATAAGTCTGAAGCATTTGAAAAGTTCAAAGAATTTCAGAGTGAAGTGGAAAATCATCGTGACAAGAAAATAAGGTTTCTATGATCTGATCGCGGAGACAAATATTTGAGTTACGAGTTTGGTCTTCAATTAAAACAATGTGGAATAGTTTCACAAATTCGTGCCACCTGGAACACCACAGCATAATGGTGTGTCCGAACATCATAGCCGTACTTTATTGGATATAGTGCAATCTATGATGTTTCTTACCGATTTACCACTATAGTTTTGGGGTTATGCATTAGAGACAGCTGCATTCACGTAAAAAGGGCACCATCTAAATCCGTTTGAGACGACACCGTATGAACTGTGGTTTGGCAAGAAACCAAAGTTGTCGTTTCTTAAAGTTTGGGGTTGCGATGCTTATGTGAAAACGCTTCATCCTGATAAGCTCAAACCCAAATCGGAGAAATGTGTCTTCATAGGATACCCAAAGGAGACAGTTGGGTACACCTTCTATCACAGATCCGAAGGCAAGACATTCGTTGGTAAGTATGGATCCTTTCTAGAGAAGGAGTTTCTCTCGAAAGAAGTGAGTAGGAGGAAAGTAGAACTTGATGAGGTAATTGTACCTGCTCCCTTATTGGAAAGTAGTTCATCGCAGAAACCAGTTTCTGTGACGCCTATACCAATTAGTGAGGAAGTTAATGATGATGATCATGGAACTTCAGATCAAGTTATTACCGAACCTCGTAGGTCAACCAGAGTAAAATCCGCACCAGAGTGGTACGGTAATCCTGTTCTGGAGGTCATGTTACTTGACCATGACGAACCTACGAACTATGAGGAAGCGATGATGAGCCCAGATTCCGCGAAATGGCTTGAGGCAATGAAATCTGAGATGAGATCCATGTATGAGAACAAAGTATGGACTTTGATTGACTTGCCCAATGATCGGCGAGCCATTGAGATTAAATGGATCTTCAAGAGGAAGATGGACGCTGATAGTAGTGTTACTATCTACAAAGCTAGAATTGTCGCAAAAGGTTTTCGACAAGTTTAAGGTGTTGACTACGATGAGAGTTTCTCACTCGTATCTATGCTTAAGTCTGTCCGAATCATGTTAGCAATTGCCGCATTTTATGAAATCTAGCAAATGGATAAACAAAACTGCATTCCTTAATGGATTTATTAAAGAAGAGTTGTATATGATGCAACCAGAAGGTTTTGTCAATCCTAAAGGTGCTAACAAAATATGCAAGCTCCAGCGATCCATCTATGGACTGGTGCAAGCATCTCGGAGTTGGAATATACGCTTTGATAAGTTGATCAAAGGATATAGTTTTATACAGACTTGCGGTGAAGCCTGTATTTACAAGAAAGTGAGTGGGAGCACTACAACATTTCTGATAAGTATATGTGAATGACATATTGTTGATCAGAAATAATGTAGAACTATTCTGCAAAGCATAAAGGAGTGTTTGAAAGGATTTTTTCAAAGAAAGACCTCGGTGAAGCTGCTTACATATTGAGCATCAAGATCTATAGAGATAGATCAAGACGTTTGATAAGTTTTTTCAATGAGTACATACCTTAACAAGATTTTGAAGTGGTTCAAAATGGAACAGTCAAAGAAAGAGTTTCTTGCCTGTGTTACAAGGTGTGAAATTGAGTAAGACTCAAAGCCCGACCACGGCAGAAGATAGAAAAAGAATGAAAGTCATTCCCTATGCCTCGGCCATAGCTTCTATAAAGTATGCCATGCTGTGTACCAGATCTATTGTATACCCTACACTGATTTTGGCAAGGGAGTACAATAGTGATCTAGGAGTAGATCACTGGACACCGGTCAAAATTATCCTTACTGGAATAAGGATATGTTTCTCGATTATGGAAGTGACAAAAGGTTCGTCGTAAAGGGTTACGTCGATGCAAGTTTTGACACTAATCTAGATGACTCTAAGTCTTGGTCTAGATACATATTGAAAGTGGGAGCAATTAGCTAGAGTAGCTCCGTGCAAAGCATTGTAGACATATAAATTTGCAAAATTCTTACGGATCTGAATGTGACAGACCCGTTGACTAAAATTATCTCACAAGCAAAAAATGATCACACCTTAGTACTCTTTGGGTGTTAATCACATAGCGATGTGAACTAGATTAGTGACTCTAGTAAACCCTTTGGGTGTTGGTCACATGACGATGTGAACTATGGGTGTTAATCACATGGTGATGTGAACTATTGATGTTAAATCACATGGCGATGTGAACTAGATTATTGACTCTAGTGCAAGTGGGAGACTGAAGGAAATATGCCCTAGAGGCAATAATAAAGTTATTATTTATTTCCTTATATCATGGTAAATGTTTATTATTCATGCTAGAATTGTGTTAACCGGAAACTTGATACATGTGTGAATACATAGACAAACAGAGTGTCACTAGTATGCCTCTACTTGACTAGCTTGTTGATCAAAGATGGTTATGTTTCCTAGCCATAGACATGAGTTGTCATTTGATTAACGGGATCACATCATTAGGAGAATGATGTGATTGACTTGACCCATTCCGTTAGCTTAGCACTCGATCGTTTAGTATGTTGCTATTGCTTTCTTCATGACTTATACATGTTCCTATGACTATGAGATTATGCAACTCCCGTTTACCGGAGGAACACTTTGTGTGCTACCAAACGTCACAACGTAACTGGGTGATTATAAAGGTGCTCTACAGGTGCTTCCAAAGGTACTTGTTGGGTTGGCGTATTTCGAGATTAGGATTTGTCACTCCGATTGTCGGAGAGGTATCTCTGGGCCCACTCAGTAATGCACATCACTATAAGCCTTGCAAGCATTGTAACTAATGAGTTAGTTGCGGGATGATGTATTACGGAACGAGTAAAGAGACTTGCCGGTAACGAGATTGAACTAGGTATTGAGATACCGACGATCGAATCTCGGGCAAGTAACATACCGGTGACAAAGGGAACAACGTATGTTGTTATGCAGTTTGACCGATAAAGATCTTCGTAGAACATGTGGGAGCAAATATGATCATCCAGGTTCTGCTATTGGTTATTGACCGGAGACGTGTCTCGGTCATGTCTACATAGTTCTCGAACCCGTAGGGTCCGCACGCTTAAAGTTAGATGACGGTTATATTATGAGTTTATGTGTTTTGATGTACCGAAGGAGTTCGCAGTCCCGGATGAGATCAGGGACATGACGAGGAGTCTCGAAATGGCCGAGACGTAAAGATCGATATATTGGACGACTATATTCGGACTTCGGAAAGGTTCCGAGTGATTCGGGTATTTATCGGAGTACCGGAGAGTTACGGGAATTCGCCGGGGAGAAGTATTGGGCCTTATTGGGCCATACGGGAATAGAGGAGAGAGGCCGAAAGGAAGGAGGCGCGCACCCCCCCTCTGGTCCGAATTGGACAAGGGGTGCATCCCCCTTTTCCTTCTCCCTCTCCCCCTCTTTCCTTCTCTCCTACTCCAACAAGGAAAGGAGGAGTCCTAGGAGTAGGACTCCCCCCTTGGCGCGCCCTCCTCCTTGGCCGGCCGACTCCCCCCTTGCTCCTTTATATACAGGGGCAGGGGCACCCCATATACACAACAACTGATCATTGATCTCTTAGCCGTGTGCGGTGCCCCCCTCCACCATATTACACCTCGATAATATCGTAGCGGTGCTTAGGCGAAGCCCTGCGTCGGTAGAACATCATCATCGTCACCACGCCGTCGTGCTGACGAAACTCTCCCTCAACACTCGGCACTCGGCTGGATCGGAGTTCGAGGGACGTCATCGAGCTGAACGTGTGCTGAACTCGGAGGTGTCATGCGTTCGGTACTTGATCAGTCGGATCGTGAAGACGTACGACTACATGGACAACACTCTCCCCTCTCGTTGCTATGCATCACCATGATCTTGCGTGTGCGTAGGAATTTTTTTGAAATTACTACGTTCCCCAACAGGTCGCGCGGCGTAGATGAGGCGGATCGCGGCGGAGAGCGGGTGATCAAGTCGATCGCGCGCGAGGTCGGGGACGCCGCTCGGTGGAGGCGGGGTGGCGGCGGAGTCCGCGATGAGGCCGGCGACGACGGACGGCGTGGGACGTCGTGCGGACGAGCTTGTCAGCACCGGCACCCGGGCTGCCAAAGTAGCGCCGGTGCCCGGGCAGCGAGGCCCGAGCGACCAACGGAGCAGCGGCGCCCGAGTTGAGGCAGCCGTCCCGACGAAGCCGAGGACGAGACCGGTGAGGTAGACCGCTGGGCCGCCGTGCAGACACGGCGGAGGCGGGTGATGTGGATCGATGGGCGGGCCGGCGCGTGATACGTCTCCAACGTATCTATAATTTATGAAGTATTCATGCTATTATATTATCTGTTTTGGATGTTTATGGGCTTTACTAAACACTTTTATATTATTTTTGGGACTAACCTATTAACCGGAGGCCCAGCCCAAATTGTTGTTTTCTTGCCTATTTTAGTGTTTCGAAGAAAAGGAATATCAAACGGAGTCCAAACGAAATTAAACCTTCGGGAGAGTTATTTTTGGAACGGGAGCAATCCAGGAGACTTGGAGTAGACATCAGGGAAGCTTCGAGGAAGCCACGAGGCAGGGAGGCGCGCCCTACCCCCTGGGCGCGCCCCCACCCTCATGGGCCCCTCGTGGCTCCCCTGACCGACTTCTTTCGCCTATATATGTCCATATACCCTAAAAACATCGGGGAACACAATAGATCGGGAGTTCCGCCGCCGCAAGCCTCTGTAGCCACCAAAAACCAATCGGGACCCTGTTCCGGCACCCTGCCAGAGGGGGGATCCCTCACCGGTGGTCGTCTTCATCATCCCGGCTATCTCCATGACGAGGAGGGAGTAGTTCACCCTCGGGGCTGAGGGTATGTACCAGTAGCTATGTGTTTGATCTCTCTCTCTCGTGTTCTTGATTTGGCACGATCTTGATGTATCGCGAGCTTTGTTATTATAGTTGGATCTTATGATGTTTCTCCCCCTCTACTCTCTTGTAATGGATTGAGTTTTCCCTTCGAAGTTATCTTATCGGATTGAGTCTTGAAGGATTTGAGAACACTTGATGTATGTCTTGCATGTGCTTATCTGTGGTGACAATGGGATATTCACGTGATCTACTTGATGTATGTTTTGGTGATCAACTTGCGGGTTCCGTAACATTGTGAACTTATGCATAGGGGTTGGCACACGTTTTCGTCTTGACTCTCCGGTAGAAACTTTGGGGCACTCTTTGAAGTTCTATGTGTTGGTTGAATAGATGAATCTGAGATAGTGTGATGCATATCGTATAATCATACCCACGGATACTTGAGGTGACATTGGAGTATCTAGGTGACATTAGGGTTTTGGTTGATTTGTGTCTTAAGGTGTTATTCTAGTACGAACTCTATGATAGATTGAACGGAAAGAATAACTTCGTGTTATTTTACTACGGACTCTTGAATAGATCGATCAGAAAGAATAACTTTGAGGTGGTTTCGTACCCTACAATAATCTCTTCGTTTGTTCTCCGCTATTAGTGACTTTGGAGTGACTCTTTGTTGCATGTTGAGGGATAGTTATATGATCCAGTTATGTTATTATTGTTGAGAGAACTTGCACTAGTGAAAGTATGAATCCTAAGCCTTGTTTCCTAGAATTGCAATACCGTTTACGCTCACTTTTATCATTAGTTACCTTGCTATTTTTATATTTTCAGATTACAAAAACCTATATCTACCATCCATATTGCACTTGTATCACCATCTCTTCGCCGAACTAGTGCACCTATACAATTTACCATTGTATTGGGTGTGTTGGGGACACAAGAGACTCTTTGTTATTTGGTTGCAGGGTTGTTTGAGAGAGACTATCTTCAACCTACGCCTCCCATGGATTGATAAACCTTAGGTCATCCACTTGAGGAAAATTTGCTACTGTCCTACAAACCTCTGCACTTGGAGGCCCCACAATGTCTACAAGAAGAAGGTTGCGTAGTAGACATCAGCGCGCGAGCGACGGCTATGATTGGTTGTCGCATGGCACGAGGCCGCCGGGTCGGGGCGATGCAGGTGTCCCGGTTGAAGCAGGGCGGGGATGGCCGGCGCAGGGCAACGGGCGGACCGACGCGCGGACGGCGACTGGCCCTGATGGGCCGCCTCGGCGCGCGTGGCCGCCGGGTCGGAGGAGAGGCCAGCTGGTCGCGCCGGGGTCAGAGTAGAGGCGCACGGGGGTCGACGACGGCGGCGGGCGACGCAAACCGATCAAGAATAGATCGGAAAACCAAAAAGAAAAACGCCGATCAAAACGACCAACGAGAGAGCGAAAAAACCCGGAGCAAGGGCTTGGGAAAAAGACTCTCTAGGGCAGCCTGCCAACACAGCCGGCGGACGAACCCTATGTACGGGCGGCGCGGCCCCCGACGGCGGTCATGAAGGCCGACCGCCCCGGGGGCGGCGCGCGGGTGCGGAAGCGGCGACGGCTAGGGTATGGATCGTGATTAGGCTGATACCATGTTCGAAGGGGGAGAGAGATTGGTGGAATATTTTGATGTATTGCTTGAGCCCCATGGGCATATATATAGAAGTACAAAGACCAACTTGGAGTACAAGACAAGGCAGGACCGAATCCTAGTCTATCCTATACTTCCTAATAATCAATATACTCAACATAAAGCAACGATCATCAACAACCCGATGCAAACACACGTCACCGCAACACACACACACCCAAGACAGGATACATAGACGCTGAGCGCAGCAACACCACCCCAAGCACTACAAGAGCAATCGGAGTCCTCAGCCGTGAACATACAACCGCGAAGAGATGAAGCCGCATACGACGAACCGTGGGCTCTAAGGCGGCGCCTTCAGAAAGGGAATGACACCGGAGTGCCGCCATTGCCCGACCCGAGGGTCGGAGTTTCCCCTGGAGCAACACGACGGGCAATGAGGGCTGCGACGATGCCCTCAAGAAGGGAACGAGCTTCATCGCCGCCGGTCCGTCCGAAGATAGAACAGATTTTCACCCCAGGCAACACCCACCGCCAGCGAACGCCACACCCCAGCTACCATACCGCCCACACGACCATGGTCATCGGGCAGCACCAAGCCACAGGCTCTACCTATGAGCACCGCGCTACCACCACCAGGGCCGCCACCCCGGCATCCAAGACCTTGACACCACCTCATTCGATACCCGTCGCTACCCCAACCAAAGAGACGAGTGGAAAGGTCCCGCCTTTCGCACCCCTGGGCGGCCCCGGCGTCGAGACCCAAAAGGCCTGCCAAAACTGGCCTCCATCGACCCGTACTGCTGCGGCGCGAGACGAGCTCGACCCTGCTGCCGGGCGCGAGACGAGTTCGATCCCGCAGCATCGGGCGTGAGATGAGTAATGAACCGTAGCTGGGAGAGGGACAACCCTTCGACGAAGGTAGTGCCTGGACGACGAGGAGAGGAATCGAAGGCCGACAGAGGCCACTCACGGACGGGCCGACGCCGGAGAAGTCCAGTAGCCGCTGTGAAACGACCCAGACCAGCACCATGAGCCACCACCATGCCGTGACAGCCCACATCCACGTGGGACCCCGAGGGGCAGCCCCAAGCCGCCCTGGAGCAGCTGCGGCACGCAACCGAAGTCGCAGCCCGCCACCCGGCCATAGACGCACAGTGCTTTGCCACCCCGAAAGGAGTGGTCTGGCTGCCAGTAGCCGCCACTGCCTTAGCCAGGTCGCCGCCACCCAAGCCCGCCGCCGCCACCGCCTTAGCCAGGTCGCCGCCGCCACCCACGCCCGCCGTCGCCACCACCCGGATCTGGGCTGGGGGAACCAGATCCGCCGCCAGCGAGTCCCCCACACACCGGAACCCCACGAGCCGCCACGGGGAGGAGGAGCAGCACCACCGGGCCGCCAGGCTGCCTAGGGGAGGGGGGGGGGGGGGGGGCGACGGCCCACGCCGTCGATGCGGAAGGTTGCGCCCCGCGACGTACACCTCCAACGCGCGGGAGAAAGACGCCCCGCCGCCGCCTACGCCTCGCGGCCTTTGGCCGGCGGCAGCGAGGGGAGGAAGGGCGGGGGTCGAGAAGAGGCGGCGCTAGGGTTGGCTTCCGCGACTCGAGAGCGATTCTGGACCATATAAGTAACTTCACTCGTGTTTGATTATCACGGAGCACCTCCTTCCGCTTCCTATTTTAAATCAAAATCTAGACAGGAAACAAGTGCTTATGGTTGGTTGCTGGTGCCTTTGGTGGATTAGGCATCAGATTACTCATAATGATACTTCCACTCCTGAAGGTCCAGCAGTTACAGTAACAGTCAAACGGCTACTGATGCAAGTGTGCGACCCCTTCCGACTCTGCATTTCCGGTGCCACATTTCCCTCGCGAATCCGGTTTCTTGGGAATATTCTCCCGTATCTACTACCCGTAGGCTCCAGTGTCAGCACACCTCAATGATTTGTTTGTTGGAGATATAAATCCGCGTCCCTTTCTTTCTTGGTTCGCTCCGAGAAGGCCCTGAAGCCGCCGCCTTTTCCCGGAATCATTCTTCCAGTTCTTGTTTCTGTTCTCGGTTCGGATTTTCTTGAACTTCTGAAGGTGGGAAGAGCATGAGGCCGTGGGCGTGGGTGGCGGCCGTCACATGGATGGCTGTCTGCACCGCCGCGGCGGCCCACGGTGAGCAGCCGCTGTCGAGGATCGCCGTCGAGAGGACCACCCTCGCCGTCGACGACGCGGCGCACGTCAAGGCGTCCCCTGCGGTTCTTGGACTGGAGGGTCAGGACAGTGGATGGGTAGAGGTGGAGTTCCTCCATCCCGACCCCTCCGGTGATGACTGGATCGGAGTCTTCTCTCCTGCCAATTTCAGGTAAACAGCACCAGTACTGGCTATTCGGGTAGTACTTATCATCCACATTTACGCCATTGCAACAATTTTATCAAACATATTCAGCATGAACTCAATGCATTCAGACATATTTTGGATAGATTTCTTCTGTCCCTGCTTTTTCTCGAGAGAAAAGTTCAGACAATTTCAGTTCAGATGTACTTGAAATGGCAAAGCATAGGATTTGATGCTGTTCTATGTCTCTTGTTTGCAAATTTCCAGTGCCGCGATTTGTGAGCCTGAGAATAAGAGGCAATATCCTCCAGTGCTATGCACAGCACCTATCAAGGTTGGCCGATTCTTTCCCCGTTCCATTAAACTAAGATTTAGATACCGAGAACTACATATGTCGCGATTCAGTCTGTTGGAAGACATTCGTTCTGAACTTTGAGGCTTCCATGCTCTTTTATCGCAGTACCAATTTGCAAAGTTCAAGAATGATGGATATGGTAAGTCGGGAAAGGGCTATCTGAAGCTTCAACTGATCAACCAGAGAGAAGATTTCTCATTTGCACTTTTTTCTGGGGGTCTCTTGAAGGTAAAAATGTACTGTACTAGTTTCTGAACTTGTCTGCTTGAACAACAACTCCGCTGTTATTCTGAAGAAACATTTCTTTATATTTCTCAACTCTGAATCTTTTCTACCAACTTGGTCACAGCCGAAGCTGATTGCTGTCTCAAACAAGGTGACATTTGTGAACCCAAAGGCGCCTGTCTACCCACGTTTGGCGCAAGGGAAATCTTGGAACGAAGTAAGCTTTGCCTGCCAATCTGCAACTGAGACTGTATTAGGATGTGCTATTTGTCAAACCAAATGTGAAACATCTTTTCGACAAGAACCTACATTGTATAAAAAGAACATGGGTTACACTCATGCCAGATAAATGTATTCACAAATCTAAGAATGTGACTGAATTAGTACCATTTTAGATGACAGTCACTTGGACAAGTGGATACGACATCAAAGAAGCAGTTCCTTTTGTTGAATGGGGTGAAAAAGCGGGACGCCAGTTCCTTTCTCCAGCCGGGACATTGACATTTGACAGAAACAGCATGTGTGGTATGCAGTTTGCCTCTGTTTCCCTATTTTTCTTTGAGATGAACATAAGCTAGTTAAACTTGAGATTTTAACAATGTAAATAGAGATGAGGATCTGCTATATCGTATCACATGCAGCATTTACCAAGCATATACAATTCAAATGCAGGTGCACCAGCACGAACTGTTGGTTGGCGCCATCCTGGTTACATTCATACTAGTTACTTGAAGGATTTGTGGCCAGACTCGATGTATGTGATCTTTCTTTCATGTTTAACCCCTTCTGAAAGTAGGATCCATCCAGATACTCAGCCAACATGGTTGCTGCAACATTGCAGGTACACCTACAGGCTTGGCCATAGATTACCAAATGGTACCCGCGTCTGGAGTAAGTCATATAGCTTTAAGGCATCACCTTATCCTGGACAAGATTCTTTGCAACGGGTCGTCATATTTGGGGACATGGGGAAGGTAGATATATGTTCTTCCATCTCTATCCTAGTTTGATTCATAGAGCAATTTGGGCATTTTGCCAGTGCAATGGTTCTTCTTTTCTGACTAAGTTTCTTCAGGCAGAGGCAGATGGTTCCAATGAGTACAATAACTTCCAGCCAGGCTCGCTAAACACTACTAACCAGATCATTAGAGACCTGGACAACATCGACATGGTGGTCCACATCGGGGACATTTGCTACGCGAATGGTTATTTGTCTCAGTGGGATCAGTTCACTGCACAGATCGAACCGATTGCTTCAACTGTGCCATACATGATTGGCAGGTCTGTTCAGTATGAAGTTTAAGAACTTTCGATATGTTGTTGCCATGCACTGTTTAATGTCTAAAAAAACTGGCATTTTCGCAGCGGTAATCATGAGAGGGACTGGCCTGGAACTGGTTCCTTCTATGGAAATCTCGACTCTGGTGGAGAATGCGGTGTTCCAGCACAAACTGTGTTCTACACTCCTGCTGAGAACCGTGCAAATTTTTGGTAATATCGGTAGTTGGGCATACAAATTCCTTCACATGTAGTTCTGAAGTTTACTTGTCTTAGGAATAACAATTTCTGACACAACATATATCCTTCTGTAGGTACGCGACCGACTATGGCATGTTCAGGTTTTGCATTGCTCACACAGAAGAAGATTGGAGGCCAGGGACCGAGCAGTACAAGTTCATCGAGCACTGCCTGTCGTCTGTTGACAGGCAGAAGCAGCCATGGCTCATCTTCCTTGCACACCGTGTTCTCGGGTACTCATCCAACTCCTACTATGGATTTGAAGGCACGTTTGAGGAACCAATGGGGCGAGAAGCGCTGCAAGAGCTCTGGCAGAAGTACAAGGTCGATCTTGCCTTCTACGGTCACGTCCACAATTATGAAAGGACATGTCCGGTGTACCAGGTGTGTCTCTAACTAGTATTTGCATGAGATCAAATTGTGTAATTTTGTAGATCGAAAAGTAAAGTTCTTTTATATACTACTATGGCAGCATATGATAAAGTACAATTGCCGGTAATGCTACAGTACAAAACTTGCGGTTTTGCAGGCTCAGGCTTACATTCCTATTACAATATTACAAGCCTGATTGTAATCTGTGATTTGTTGCAGAGCCAGTGTGTTGTTAACGCATCGAATCACTACAGCGGCCCGTTCCAGGCAACGACGCATGTAGTTGTCGGTGGCGCCGGTGCCAGCCTTTCAGACTTCATCACTTCAAAGATTCAATGGAGTCACTTCAGAGACTTCGACCACGGTTTCGGCAAGCTCACGGCTTTCAATCATTCATCCCTGTTGTTCGAGTACAAGAAGAGCCGTGACGGCAATGTGTACGATCACTTCACGATCTCGCGTGACTACCGAGATGTCCTTGCCTGCTCCATCGACAACTGCCCCAGGACTTCGCTGGCTTCCTGAAGGTCCAATACTTTCAGAGGGGGGGGGGGGGGGGGGGGATCGACCTATGGGTGGAGACTAAGAGGAACAAGCTAGTTACTGTACATAATTTTGTAGTCGCGTCAATAAATGGTTTTGCTTCAACAAAAATAGCACAAGGGTTATACTAAATTCTGAATGCATTCTTTTGGAAACAGAAGTTCGGAATTCGTTTTGTTCTTGCTTGTTGCTGTTAGGATGATCTCCACCGTGTGGGCCCAACGGCCCACCAGGCCCTTAGATCCGCGCCCTGATCGGGGGCGCTCAACCCACTATGGTTGACGGGCCCCTGTCACCTGCACTATATATAAAGAGGTGGGGTCGGCGGCTCGCAATACGAGGTTCGTCGCAACGCCGTACACCCCACCTAATCCCCTACCGATCTATGGTTAGTGCCGTGCTGATGGGAAGCGCCGCCACCACTTCGCCCACTACTCTCTGCCATCACCGGCCACCGTCACCATGGCCGGCACCGGTGGCTCCTCGAGCCACAAGGAGAAGGTAATGCCTACCACCACTATTGCCGGAATCCTAGCCTACACGATCTAGAGCATCTATCAGTTGCTGGATAGGTGTAGCATGCTGTATAATACGATTGCAAGGCTCCCACTGTTCTGAGAAAATCAAAAGGAGGACACCAATCATGAATTTCTGCCAGGTCAAAAGTACACTGAGATGTTTCTGTATGAAAAGAATCAAATGTAATGTATGCATGCAATTCCTTCATAAACCTGCAATTGTTGTCTATTTTTATAGCTGTGTGGTGCAAACAGTACATCCTGTGTGGACCAGGGAGAACCCAATCTTGTTGTGTGAGGACAAGGAGAAGTCCAGCTAGAAACAAAAAGGCCCAACAATGCCAAAACCTAGCAGAAAAAGGACATTTCAGCTGGCATTTTCAAAGGATTCTCTTCCTAGCAGCAAAATGCCATGGATCCATCGTCAATCAACATCTGATGTACCTCTCTTTCCCATGAGACCTCCGCCATAGTTCGTTCTTGAATTCTCTGCCATATCTGGGTTATCTTCTTCGTTTTCGCAAACGCAGTTTACAAAATTCTTCTCCCTCAAGGTCTGTAAAACTTTATCGTTAAAATCGACAGCATGGCCCTGATACAGATGCTCACTGAATTGTTGAAAAATCTGGCACCATGCTGTCCACACGTCCTGTCAATTTGCTAGCACAGATGTTCACCGGAGTATTGAAAACTTACTGGGTATGTGTGAACAGGTGGTCCTAAGGAGTAATAAAATTTGGTCCCTGCATAATAAAGCTGGGTACTTCCATGCCATGATATAGGATTATGATTATTAATAGCCATCAAGGTGCAGGTGCAGATGCCCAAACCCTAATCGAGCTTCAGCAAATGTGGGCCTGTTTCTGTGATGGGTTCAAGGAGTTTAGATCACAGATCAAGACAGTTTGACGGCTGAGATTCAGGAAGACTTGGAGACTATCTTCTTCTCTAGGAATGGTGTAAAGGCCAAGCATCCTTTCGCATGTACCCCAGATAGCAAGTCCAATTCTTGGACACTGTAGGGACAAGAGTTTTCAAAGGGATGTGTCAGAAGAATAAAAAACTTTGTTTTTCTTATGAAAAGTAAAAACAAACACAAAACCATTATTAAGGGAAAGGGATACACCAAGAAATGGACAGCACCTCTCTGTATTTTCTTTGTGGTGTAGATCAACTCTAGGATGAAATGAAGCTTGATCTTTTCATGTACTCATATGGAAAAATTCAGGTAATAGTTAATAGAATTGAATAATATTCTACCCTAATTGAACAAGTTATCTGAAGGTCACTCAACATCTACAGTAGCATTAGCTAAAAAACATCTAGAATATCATTTCATAGGATTACACTTCTTACCAACATAAAATTTCACAATGTATATAATATTTTCACAAAGTACACTAAAACCTATAGAAGGTACATTTTTGAGACATATGTGTAGTTTCATGAAAGTGTTATTTAGAACTATAGGTTTATGAATAAACACACGAAAAAGAATTGACGCACATGTACCTATGCACACTGCCGCAAACACTCGCTCACAATATCTACTGGAGATCGGAGTGGCAGTTGACAAGGTCACAACTGAAATTTTGTTATCAATTTGTACAAATACTATGTCTTATGAAATAGACACACGGGACAAACCTATGCTTCGACCCTGGGCAATTTGGTAGTACAACCACTCCATTAACTGATCAAGTTATTCAAAACTATAGCCTTTTGATATGCTAAATATAAAAAAGTGTAGTTTCGTAACATTTTACTCTTATTTCTTGAGGCACAAATACTGCAACATGACAGTCACACTAAAAAATAAACAACGTGAAATGGAGCAAGCATAACAACATGGTATATTAATATTCCTACAGGACATTAGTGTAGAACAAATCCCTACGTCCATCACTAGAAAGTTCAATGCTCACGTGTGAGCAAATTATCAAGTAGCTATCAACATTAATTTAGAAGATTCTGACCCTTTGACGTTGACACAATAAATATCGAAGAAGATTTCAACCCTTTAGGTTGAAACTTTTTTAAAGTCATCATAAATAAAAATTGATATATTGTTTACTTCCCTACAACATGCCCGTAAATAGCTTGATTTTGTACCGGGGCCATATTAGTTAAGATATGTATATATATATATAGTAAACATATGCATTTACTAATTAGAATAAAAGCAAATATAAGCCACCAAGAATTCACTACTGGATCTCACACATCAGTTTGACATGGAGCTACAAATTCAAGAACAAGAACCAACGGACGGAGTGGTAAATCCTTTTATTAAGGACGCCAATATACACCCGACGAGGAGTAACCCGAGCGAATGATCGTTCGCTCATGCAAGGAGGAACGAACGTACGTTTCCGTTCACTTGAAAAACCCACTCCGCTTCGGAATTACCATGCAAAAAATAGATAATATTGCGGTGTTGTCGTAAAGGATTTGCCATGTTCTAAAGTGGAAATTGCTATATTAAAAATTGTCATGCTGGCTGAAGGGAATTACCGTGCTACATCAATCGAAAAAGTTAAAAAATGCCATGCTCTAAAAACTAAAAAATAGCCATCCCAAATGTGTTGGCTCAGATTATCATCGTAAGCGAATCATTTGCCGCCAACTTCATAGTTCGCTCAAAAGGGTACATGGGAGCAAATGCTTTAGGTTCCGGGCGTGGGATCTGAGTGGCTGAGGGCGTTCGCTCGGATTTCTTTTATATAGGGCTATTAATATACTATTTTAATATGGCGAAATCATCTCCTTCGGAATTTAATAGAGAAATTATTATATTCATCATGGCAATTCAATCCTTGGCCCTCTGTCATGAGCTGTGAGCTGAGCTGGAAAAGTAAAAAACCAGTGGAATTCGAGGAAATAGACGAATAGATTTCCATTTTTAAAACCAAATCGCCATATAGAATAGAGTAATTTATTCCTCTTGTCTCGTCTCTCGTGTGGTTTGGCTCCTTGGGATGTTCTTCTTGCCTCTTTTGGACCAACCCCAACCCCAACCCAAACCCCAAATTCCCCCATCCCAAATCCCAAATGCCTCCTGTCCAGTGGTGCTCTCTCTCCTCCCTCCCGCTAGCTCGCGCCTGACCGGCCGCCTCCGCATTGCCACTCCGCCGGGGCGCCGGCAGCCGCTGGCGCCTTATCCCTCCCTCCCCCTTTCTTGGTGAGAAAAAGCTCCCACCCTCGCCGTCTCTTCCGGAGATCTTTTGCCCCGCTGTTTCTGGGTTTTCTTTAGAGGAGGGGAGTCCGGGTCTCGTGGCGTGGCGAATCCCAGGTAATCCTGTGGTGTACTCGCGGGACAGGAAAATTTTGAGCCAAGATTTGGTTGGGTCTTGGTCTTGGTCTTGTGCGCGTGTGACCTGGGATTTGATTCGGTGGGTGGGCGTTTGTTTATGGATGGGATTCTGCCTTTGTTTAAAATTGCGGCGGCCGAATTGGGGATTGCATCGCTATACTCGTCGTTTGTTTCGAATGAATATTGCATCAGCCTTGTGCTCATGTTCTTGTGCTAATTTCGTTGCCTATCATTCATGTTTGATTGCGCAGGTTGGAGATCCTATTGAGCTCTGGAGATGAGGAGGCGCCTGTGCTTTTGCCTTCTGCTGAGGAACTAGTGCCAGGTTGCAGGCAGGACTTCCAATGGATAAGCAAAAGAACCACAAGAATGCGGAAATGGGCAACGATGTGTTCCGCAGAATAATCCTTAATCAGGTTGGCAGGGACATCGGTTTGGAGGAGGAGAACGTGCCTTGCAATACTCCGAGGAACTCCGTTCATTCGCGGTTTGGTGGCTCATCTGCCAAATTTGGTGCTTCCACCAGTGGAAGCACCGGTGTTGAGTCGGTCAGCCCAGGCGAGTATGTCAGAGATCCAGGATCCATATTGAGCTTGCAGCCTTGGATTTTTAAGAGAAGCAGCACGAAGAACAATGAGGAAATGGTGGTTCCAAGTGGTGGCAGGGTAGTTGGTAGAGGCAAGAATCTGGTGGATGGCTTTCGAGATGGTTCGACTACTGAGGTTTCCACAAGAAGCCCTGGTCTTGGTTCTGGGCCTGGAAGAGGTCGAGGTGCTCTTAGGAGCAGACGACCCCAGAGGCATTTTATTAATCCACTTGTCGCAACAGAGAACTCATACATTCCACAACTTTACGACGAGAACTTCGAGTTTGAAGAATGCACATTCGCTCCAGTTCCATCCCCAGCTTCTGCTAGGCCATTCATTGTAACAGATGGGAGAAGAATCATTAGTAAATCGCGCTATGAACCAGTGCCTGTACCCTTTGATATTGGGTTCGACAATGAGGAATGTCGAAATGGCTCCAAAGTGCCAGAAAGTGTTGTTGGGATTGCTCCGCTACCTGAGCTGAATAAATCCAAAAGGGGATCCCAAACAGAAAGATATAGTAAACCATCAAAACCAGCAGGTAATTTGGCGTCACACCACAATTCCTGCAATATAATTGAAGCAGTTTCAACATGTTTTTTTCTATCACTTGATGCAATCCGCTGAAACAAAGCAAGTCATGAATAGTGTATTAGTAGACATGCTTCCTGAATTCATCATTTGTAATTTTCAAGTGAAACTTTTTTCAAATGAAGAGTGTGATTACGTTTTGCAGTTAATACTAGTAGAAATTTCCCCGTCATGTGTGGAACCTCTGTTCCTTACCCCGATGACACTAGTTGAACTATCACATATTTTTTCTTAAGTCAGTCTTATTATTGTTAAAAAAACAATTGCCATTCCTGAAATATTGAGGGACTATCCTAATCTCCCAGAATTTGCTCAATCTGCACGACTGCTTTTTGCTTGCTTGGGTCATTAGAGCTGTTAAACGATGAAGAATTTTTGTAAGATCTATCCGTACTATTTCAACAGGGCCAGACTGATTTATCATTTCAGGACAAATTGTGCTTGAACAACATTCATGTTTCCTGGTTACTTCTTTCTCTTATCTCTTGCTAATGGTTGTAAAAAATGTTGTAATACCTATTAAGTAGGCTATTTTGGATGCTGATGTTTTGCTACAAATGTGATGCTTCATACTGAGTTGTTGTTTTGGGGTTTCCCCCCACTTGAAGCATTCAAATCCTAAATACATATATTTGATCTGCAGGTTTACTTGAAAGAATGCTCATGTTCTCCAGTGGGGTTGGCATTGGTATTATATCTTCCTCTCTATCAAGCAAAAAAGATCTTGATTCGTTGAACGGCACACTGAAGCGAATGGAGAACTTGGTTCAGGATTTGCAAGATGAGCTGGAGATGAAAGAGGGGTTAACTGTGAAGGAATTGCCTAATGAAACGTCTGGTGAACTAGATGGTAAATCGACAACTGTCGAACAAAATCATCTTTACATACTTGTACTAAAAAGTTTGTGATCCTTTTTATTTTCCACTCCTGATAACAGATGGCAATATCAAAGCTCACACCCCTGATTCAATATCAATGAGCAAAATTGAAGCAGAACTTGAAGCCGAGCTTGCGAGGCTGGAGTTAAATATCACTTCAAACCACTTGGAAGAAGAACCGTTTGACTTGATTGAGGTAACAATCTCATATCAAAATGTTATGCATGGCATCTTAATTAGGCTACAGCCTACAAGCACACTAAATATAATTCCACATTTCTAGATCGATCAGGAGTTCATTGGAGATATTGTCCAGGGGGAACTGAAGGCCGACATGATTCTTCGTGACATTGCTGATTACAGCAGTGATAGTGACCATGGCAGGGACAGCAGACAAAGCTCCCCAGATTACACACATGAGACAAACTATCCCGTTTCACCTAGAGATCTCAGTCTCCGTCTCCACAAGGTGATCCAGCATAGGCTGGAAGACCGAATCAAGGAGCTTGAGACAGCACTTGCTCAGAGCCAGAAGCAGGCGCAACTGCACATAATGGCGAGGGAGCAAGTCTTCTCTGAACGGATGTGCTCAAACAGTGATTCAGGTTCTTCTTCCAACCAGGACAGTCCGTTGTTTATACAAGAAACTAGCTCCTCTGCCGAACCATTCTGTCTAAATCTAGCTGGAGACGCACTAGAAGCCTACGATGAAGCCTACGAAGAATTCATGAGAATTGCCGACTCCCCTTGCACCACAAGCACAAACGGGAAGCCTCAGGCAAATGAAGATTATGCAGTGGACCGCAGCTTGATCTGGGGCTTAGAAGATGAGAGCGCTACGGAGCTGAAAGAGGACGTCACTTGGGAGCAGGCTGTGAAGAGTGGGGACCCTAACAGAGTTCAAGAGAGAGATGGAGATGATGAAGACGAGTCGGGCGACGAGGATGACCACGATAGTAAGATGCTCATCCAGCAGATTGTAGAGAGAACTAAGCAAGGCTCACCTGTACTCATACATGCTCAAAGAATGTTGTTTTCTGTGGATGATTAGGTTGCAGGACTATATTGTATACCATTGAAATTTTGATATAGCATGTAGTGTTGATTGATTGCTCATGGAAAAAGAAGAAGCAAAGTATTAGTTTGGTGATATTTTTTCTTGTTGACATGGGATCAATTACAAACTATCTTGTTTATGCCCAGTGTGGTGGTCAGGCATTGGGGAACTTGTGGCAACATTGCTATTACACTACAAGAGTGAAACTGAAAAGGTAACAGGGATCACACTGGGTTAGGGACTATTGTGCAGACCCCAAATGTACTTCTCTTTGCCTCTAAAAAAATGTACTCTTTGCGACATCTTTGTTACTTTTTGAAGTTCATTTCGACATATTTGCAGGAGAAAGGTTTCATTTTCATTGATGTGTGACACTAGGATTTTTTTTGGTTTCGTGCCTTTATACTATATAAAAATCCCTCCTTCAGTGGATTCGTACAAAATGAATAGTGAGATCTTCTCAAAAATAGCTTCTAGCATCGATTTAGAAAAGGCAAATTATGAACTCTGGAATACTGGAGAGCAGATGTTTCAAGCCCTTCTGGGCTCTAAAGCAAGAAAAACAATGCAGTTACTTAGTTACTCCTCGAGTTGTTGTGATCATGTTCATTCCCTTGCAATGGCATTGTTACACACAAGTATGTTTGTCAAAAAGATAATACTCTGTCTCTTCCCGGCGAAAAGGAAGCCAACGAGACAGTCACCGGGTTCATCTCATGCGCTGAAGTCTGGTTCAGCCATGTGTCGAATTTTGTTTGTCCTTGATTAGCACGAACAAGAAGAAATGTCACCCTCGCAAAAAAGAAGAAGAAATGTCACGGCTTTGTTTGGTTTCCCTCCAATATCCTAGAGCGCTCAAAAAGATCGAATAGAGGGCTAAACAAAAGGTAAATTTGCATAACATTTTTCACATCCAAGGAGGGCGTAACTAGCATTCCCTAATATATATAGTATTGTTCCTAAGGAAGTTCATCAAAACATGGAGAAATGCGGGAAGCTGTCTGGTGGTCATTCTAGAGTTGTGAGCTTGCCATTTTGTCATGGGAGGACATGAGTTGAGTGTGATTATGTTAGTACGGTTGCTTAAAGATCCGGTGCTCTTCTGTGCTTCTCAGTGGAAAAGTAATTAAGTGCATTTTTTGTTCTAGGTGGTTCATTTTTTGTTCTGTGCTTCTCAGTGGAAAAGAAATTTATACGACACTGTAGTGCCTATTCCATGGAGTTCCATGACAAATTTTTAGTCGATGAGGATATTAGGTAGAAACCTAACCATTTTCATCTCCGAAAAATAAAGCAACAGTGAACATTGAGATACTCTGAATTTCAGGCGGTGCCAATTGACGGTTCAGAAGAGAAAAATGCTGTTTTGAGCATCTCTTTGTGATGCCTTCTTGGCAAGTGTTTGAAGCTCTTATTAGCTCAGTGAATGTTCTCTATAAGCTGGAAAACTATGATGATTGTAGAATATCCACTCCATCAGCAGAAACCATTTGCGCACATCAGCACATACTTCTCTATGCATCTCTGTTGGGTTCAGTGTTTGTTCATAGGATATATTTTGTAACGAATGCTCATGAGATATTATTTGTAACGAATGCCCATAAGATATTTATAGAAATGAATATTTTTACTCACTGATGTGTCACACCAGATCTTCTAACTATGAATTTATAAGATACTCAAAAGTCTTCCGTGTTTCATCGTTATAATATCATGCATCAGTACAGTCAGTTTAGATGTTAGAATAAAATTTATCTCTCATTTACTGGCATCGGTTAACTGATAACAAGATGGCCAAATGGACCGAAACTCTGCTGCAACAAATGTATATTGACAGTTCGCTTCAGCTCCATTGAGTCGACGGAATGACAGACCTCGCATAGCCACATGGCTGCGTGCATCAACCGATACAAAGGCTGGGCGCAAAAAAGAGAATAAGCATAACCTTGGAGAAAAGCTCACCCTCCCGAAATCTCTAATGAAGCGTCTGCTTTTTACTCACTCCGTCCCAAAATATAAGAACATTTTTAATACTAGCATAGTTTCAAAAACGTTCTTATATTCTGGGACAGAGGGAGTACTTTATTATTACTCCTGATCCTGAAATCAGCCGCCCACTTTTTGTCACAAGAAGAAGAGGACCGTCTGTGAAATTCTCATCGGCTCATTATGGATGCCGGTGATGCAGACAGTCTCGACTGGCTCGAACCATGAGCACCATGGAGAAGTAACTTAAATTAGTACTACATCCGATTGTAGCCGGCTGCGTTTTCAGGGTAAGGTTGTTGTCACAAAGAAGCACCATCAGCAAATTTTCTGTAACGGGGAAGCCGCTACCGACCCATCGCTAGCCTCACAATGGATAATCTACGCTAAAGCAAAATTTGAACATGTGGGAATACAAGCAAGAAGTTTGCTCGCCACTGATAGGAAGACGTGCTTGCCCTCTCTCTTGTTTCCCTCCATTAGCTCACAGATTGCTCGGGTAGCTATTTGGGAATGTCAAGAAAACAATTAACTTGCAAGAAAATTTCCCATCCGAGAGTAATACCTTGGCACTCTCTACAGATAGCTCCTGAAGGCATGAGAGAGCTGTATATGTAGGCATGTGGTTGCAATGGTGGGAGGTTTGGTACACTGAGTTTGGTGCGCATTTGTATTGCATGAGTATGATCCTGAGAAGCATGATGTCCATATGCATTTACCCTGATCTCCGGTCGTGCAATCGCGGTCGCTGCTGTGGCCGGCGCAAGCTGCATCCGCCATACTACTATACCACCCCGCAACTCGATCCGCAACAGCAGTCGGCATCCACATTCACCGCCGGCCATCATTGTCGTACAACGTCGACCTCAACACAAAGTACACCTCCACGGAGTCGCAGCCGTCGGCACTTGTCCATTCACGGATGCGGCTCCCTTGGCCTTCGGTGTCCGGTCTCTATATGCTAGAATGTCTCAACCGGGCGCGACCGTGGATGAGGGGGAGGCAATGATGAACATGATCCACGACAGCGACGACCACTAAGACGGGCAAGTGGAGGACTCCTCGGAGGGGCACCCAGCAGATGCACACCCAAATGCTGGACACCCAGCACACACAGACCCAGCAGCCGGATGGCAACCAGCCGGACTGTGACCCGGAGGACATCTGAGCACCCATAAAGTAAGAGGGGAAATTTGCAACTTGAAGGAGGATGAATTGTTGGATGATGCATGGTTGGCCACAAGCATTGATCCGATTCATGGCACGGAGCAAAGGGACGGAACCTTTTTGGACAAGTGTGCATGCTTGGTTCCATGAGCACAAACACTAGTGATTTGTATCGCACGGAAGTGGTTCGTGAGCTTAACTCGAAGTCGCTCACTAATCGATGGTACACCATTCAAGAGACCACGAGCAAGTATTGTGGCTTGTACAAACAATTGCAAATCTGGTGGCCAAGCGCCACAACACTCCAAGAGATCGTAAGTTATTTGTTATTCTTTATTCTATATTTGTTGGTCATTTGGTCGGATGTGCTCTATGTCTCGGTCATTTCGCCGGATATGCAACTTGTGTTGGTCATTTGGCTGTATATGTAAGTACTTTGTCATGTCTTTTCTTTCTAGGCTAGCGCGCGGTCACATTGTTCTTAAAGACGGAGAAGAAGCACTTCCTCTTCATGCATTGTTGGTTGAAATTGAATGCGCACACGAAGTAGCTTATGTCATTGTCAATTCCGTCAAGGCCGCCGCCATGCCCATTGTAGATGAAGATGGTGATCCAACAAAAGTAAGGCTTGCTCCGACCAAAAGGATGACTATGAACGAGAGGGGGAAGTGGGAGGAGGAGAAGGAGAAGCGAGAAGGGATGGCGGCCAAAGATGATGGTGAGGTTCGAGGACATCATGGTGAAGAAGGAGACATGTGTCAAGCGCAATGACGTGAAGGAGAAAAAGGAAAAGAAGGCCAAGAGGTTTGACGTTTATACTGGTGCAAGAGAAGATGATCAAACTCCAAGAGAAGAAGGTTGAGCTCGCAGCTTCTTCCGAGGCTACCAAAATGGTGGCCGTGAAGATGGCAGACTTGGATCCCGATGCGGTGAAGACTGTGCAAGCATACCATGCTAGCATGTTGAAGCGCTTGACGACTGATTTGAAGGAACCAACCGGTGAGGAGGAGCTGCTTGCACAGTGAATCATTTGACTTGGACAGCCAGACTAGGAGGCAAAGAAATGAGGTTTTTCACTTTTAAGACCGGTCGCATGTACAAAACTTATTAATATCCGACGCTTTTTGGTTGTGATTGCATATGTTTGCACTTATATTTACATATGCTAAATTTCTATTGATCTACATATGCATGTCAAATGAAGAAGGTTGGACCTGGGGGCATTTAGTGCACTAGGTTGGATGGCCGGCTCTGCTACCGTTGTCCCCTGATACGTCCGGACATGTCCACTGACGTTTGGGGTGTCCGATTTGTTGGGGAACGCAGTATTTCAAAAAATTTACCTACGATCACGCAAGATCTATCTAGGAGATGCATAGCAACGAGCGGGGAGAGTGTGTCCACGTACCCTCGTCGAAAGCGGAAGCGTTTAGTAACGCGGTTGATGTAGTCGAATATCTTCGCGATCCAACCGATCCAAGCACCGAATGTATGACACCTCCGCGTCCAGCACACGTTCAGCTCGATGACGTCCCTCGAGCTCTTAATCCAGTTGAGGACGAGGGAGAGTTCCGTCAGCACGGAGGCGTGGCGACGGTGATGATGAAGTTACCGGCGCAGGGCTTCGCCTAAGCACTACGACGATATGACCGAGGTGTGTAACTGTGGAGGGGGGCACCGCACACGGCTAAGAGAAGACTTAGTGTGCCTTTGGGGTGCCCCCCTCCCACGTATATAAAGGGGGGAGGAGAGGTGGCCGGCCCAAGGGGGGCGGGCGCCATGAAGAGTCCATCTAGGATTCCCAATCCTAGTTGGAGTCCCCTTCCTTTCCAAGAGAGGGAGAGAGAGGAAAGGAGGAGAGGGGAGAAGGAAAGAGGGGGCGCCGCCCCCCTCCCTAGTCCAATTCGGACTGGCCATGGGGGGTGATGTCTACTACACAACCTTCTTCTTGTAGACGTTGTTGGGCCTTCAAGTGCAGAGGTTTGTAGGAAAGTAGCAAATTTCCCTTAAGTGGATGACCTAAGGTTTATCAATTCGTGGGAAGTGTAGGATGAAGATGGTCTCTCTCAAACAACCCTGCAACCAAATAACAAAGAGTCTCTTGTGTCCCCAACACACCCAATACAATGATAAATTGTATAGGTGCACTAGTTCGGCGAAGAGATGGTGATACAAGTGCAATATGGATGGTAGATAAAGGTTTTTGTAATCTGAAAATATAAAAACAGTAAGGTAACTAATGATAAAAGTGAGCGTAAACGTTATTGCAATGCTAGGAAACAAGGCCTAGGGTTCATACTTTCACTAGTGCAAGTTCTCTCAACAATAATAACATAATTGGGTCATATAACTATCCCTCAACATGCAACAAAGAGTCACTCCAAAGTCACTAATAGCGGAGAACAAACGAAGAGATTATTGTAGGGTACGAAATCACCTCAAAGTTACTCTTTCGGATCGATCTATTCAAGAGTCCGTAGTAAAATAACACGAAGCTATTCTTTCCGTTCAATCTATCATAGAGTTCGTACTAGAATAACACCTTAAGACACAAATCAACCAAAACCTTAATGTCACCTAGATACTCCAATGTCACCTCAAGTATCCGTGGGTATGATTATACGATATGCATCACACAATCTCAGATTCATCTATTCAACCAACACATAAAGTACTTAAAAGAGTGCCCCAAAGTTTCTACCGGAGAGTCAAGACGAAAACGTGTGCCAACCCCTATGCATAAGTTCATGAGCGGAACCCGCAAGTTGATCACCAAAACATACATCAAGTGGATCACGTGAATATCCCATTGTCACCATAGATAAGCACATGCAAGACATACATAAAGTGTTCTCAAATCCTTAAAGACTCAATCCGATAAGATCACTTGAAAGGGAAAACTCAATCCATTACAAGAGAGTAGAGGGGGAGAAACATCATAAGATCCAACTATAATAGCAAAGCTCGCGATACATCAAGATCGTATCACCTCAAGAACACGAGAGAGAGAGAGAGAGATCAAACACATAGCTACTGATACATACCCTCAGCCCCGAGGGTGAACTACTCCCTCCTCGTCATGGAGAGCGCCGGGATGATGGAGATGGCCACCGATGAGAGACCCCCCCTCCGGCAGGGCGCCGGAACGGGTCTAGATTGGTTTTCGGTGGACTCAGAGGCTTGCGGCGGCAGAACTCCCGATCTATTCTGCTCCTCGAAGTTTTTAGGGTATATGGACATATATAGGCGAAAGAAGTCGGTCAGGGGAGCCACGAGGGGCCCACGAGGGTGGGGGGCGCGCCTCCCTGCCTCGTGGCTCCCTTGAAGCTTCCCTGACGTCTACTCCAAGTCTCCTGGATTGCTTCCGTTCGAAAAATAACTCTCCTGAAGGTTTCATTCCGTTTGGACTCCGTTTGATATTCCTTTCTTCGAAACACTGAAATAGGCAAGAAAACAACAATAATAAAAGTGTTTAGTAAAGCCCATAAACATCCAAAACAGATAATATAATAGCATGAATACTTCATAAATTATAGATACATTGGAGACGCATCAGCATCCCCAAGCTTAATTCCTGCTCGTCCTCGAGTAGGTAATTGATAAAAGAAATAATTTATGAAGTGTGAATGCTAGCAGGTGCACAAGTTTGATCAATGATAATTTCAATCACCTTTTCTAGCATCATTACATGTCATAACAGTAGCTCATATCATAAAGCTTCTCATGATCAAGTAACAAGCTATTCACATGTTAAAGTATAGATCATAAACTTTCTTGAAACCTAACAAACCGTGTTATTAGTCATCAAACAATTACAATTCATCTTATTTTCAGGAAGGGTCTATGTCAGAGCTTTGATTCAGCAAACTTCACATACTCAACTATCATTTAGTCTTTCACAATTGCTAACACTCACGCGATATTTATGGGTTCAAAGTTTTAATCAGACACAAAGAAAGATAGGGGCTTATAGATTCGCCTCCCAACCTTTTACCTCAAGGGTAATGTCAACAATAATAGTTCATGATGCCTTACATCCATTGGATATATATATCAGGATCTTTCCAACACAATGTGCTTGCCAAAGGATAAAATGTAAAAAGGAAAGGTGAAGATCACCATGACTCTTGCATAAGGTATAAGACAAGAATAGAAGATAGGCCTTTCGCAGAGGGAAGCAGAGGTTGTCATGCGCTTTTATAGTTGGATGCACAAAATCTTAGTGCGAAAAAACGTCACTTTATATTGCCACTTGTGATAGGGACCTTTATTATGCAGTCCGTCGCTTTTATTGCTTCTACATCACAAGATCGTATAAAGCTTATTTTCTCCACACTAATAGATCATACATATTTAGAGAGCAATTTTTATTGCATGCACCGATGACAACTTACTTGAAGGATCTTACTCAATCCATAGGTAGGTATGGTGGACTCTTATGGCAATACTGGTTTAAGGGATGTTTGGAAGCACAAGTAGTATCTCTACTTGGTGCAAAGAATTTGGATAGCATGAGGGGGGAAAGGCAAGCTTAGCATGTTGAATGATCCATGACAATATACTTTATTTCAGATATAAGAAAACATAACCCATTACGTTGTCTTCCTTGTCCAACATCAACCTTTTAACATGTCATATTTTAATGAGTGCTCACAATTACAAAAGATGTCCAAGATAGTATATTTATATGTGAAATCTCTCTTCCCTCAATATTCTTTCATGAATTGCTCAAGTGACCAATACAATGTTTGCTAACCTTCAATAAATTTACCACCTCTACTTCTTATATGTGAAGTCATTACTCCCCATGGGATAAGCATATGAAACATATATAATTTCAGATTTATGATATTCAAATCATTCAACTATTTACTCATAGGATATAAGTGAAGCACACGAGTAAATGACAAACTACTCCAAAAAGATATAAGTGAAGAACAATGAGTAGTTAAATAATTATTTAGCTGTATGAAGAATCTCCCATTTAATAATTTCAGGACTTGATATTTTATTCAAACAGCAAGCAAAACAAAACAAAATGACATTCTAAGAATAGCAAACATCATGTGAAGAAGCAAAAACTTAGGATCAACCGATACTAACCGATAGTTGTCGAAGAAGAAAGGTGGGATGCCAACCGGGGCATCCCCTAGCTTAGACGCTTGAGACTTCTTGAAATATTATCTTGGGATGCCTTGGGAATCACCAAGCTTGAGCTTTTGTGTCTCCTTAATTCCTCTCATATCACGGTCTCCCTAAATCTTAAAAGCTTCATCCACACAAAACTCAACAAGGACTCGTGAGATAAGTTAGTATAAACCAATGCAAAAACCTTATCATACTCTACTGTAGCAAATCACTAAAATTATTATTCGACATTGCCTATTAAATTCCTCCGCATATTTAATAGTCCTATCCTCAAATAGAATCATTAAACAAGCAAACATATGCAAACATAACAGCAATCTGCCTAAACAGGACAGTCTGTAAAGAATGCAGCAAGATCCATACTTCCCTAGCTCCAAAAATTATGAAAGAAAATTCTCACTGTATTAAATTTATCAGAGCTTATTATGCAAAAGGTTTCAACATTTTATCACATTCTGAATTTTCTAGGGAATTTTTGCAACAGCGGTAAACTTTCTGTTTTCAAACAGCAACATGTAGACTTGTAAAATAGGCATAGTAAAGGCTATCAATGCCACTTTTATTGAAATAAAAGATGCAAAACATTGTTCTAAATAACAGAAAGCAAATCCTAACAAAATAAATTGACGCTCCAAGCAAAACACATATCATGTGGTGAATAAAAATATAGCTCCAAGTAAAGTTACCGATGAACGAAGACGAAAGAGGGGATGCCTTCCGGGGCATCCCCAAGCTTAGGCTCTTGGTTGTCCTTGTATATTGCATTGGGGTTCCTTGGGCATCCCCAAGCTTAGGATCTTGCCACTCCTTATTCCATAGTCCATCGAATCTTTACCCAAAACTTGAAAACTTCACAACACAAAACTTAACAGAAAACTCGTAAGCTCCGTTAGTATAAGAAAATAAATCACTACTTAGGTACTGTTGTGAACTCATTCTAAATTAATATTGGTGTTATATCTACTGTATTCCAACTTCTCTATGGTTCATACCCTCTGATACTACTCATAGATTCATCAAAATAAGCAAACAACACAATGAAAACAGAATCTGTCTAAAACAGAACAGTCTGTAGTAATATGTATCAAACGTATACTTCTGGAACTCCAAAAATTCTGACAAAACAGGAAGTCCTTGGTAATTTTTTTATTGATCTTCTGCAAAAATAATCAGTATTTTATCACGTTCTGGTGATTTTTAACAATTCTGGGACTGAGCGCAAAGTTTCCGTTTTACAGCAAGATCAAATTAACTATCACCGTAAGTTATCCCATAGGTCTTACTTGGCACAAATACTAATTAAAACATAAAACCACATCTAACCAGAGGCTAGATGATTTATTTATTATTAAACAGGAACAAAAAGCAAGGAACAAAAATAAAATTGGGTTACCTCCCAACAAGCACTAACGTTTAACGCCCCTAGCTAGGCATGATGATTTCAATGATGCTCACATAAAAGATAAGAATTGAAACATAAAGAGAGCATCATGAAGAATATGACTAGCACATTTAAGTCTAACCCACTTCCTATGCATAGGGATTTTGTGAGGAAACAACTTATTGGAACAATAATCAACTAGCATAGGAAGGCAAAACAAGCATAACTTCAAAACTTCCAACACATAGAGAGGAAACTTGATATTATTGCAATTCCTACAAGCATATATTCCTCCCTCATAATAATTTTCAGTAGCATCATGAATGAATTCAACAATATAACCAACACATAAGGCATTCTTTTCATGATCTACTTGCATAGAAATTTTATTACTCTCCACATAAGCAAATTTCTTCTCTTTCGGAATAGTGGGAGTATCATAAGAGACTCGAATACTATAAATTGTTTCCACATTAGAAGAGTAGTGTTCAGAAAAAGGGTAATCATAATCATGACAAGTTTTATAAATATAATCATCACTACTCTTTATAGCATAAGTGTCATCACAATAATCATCATAAATAGGAGGCATGCTATCATCATAATAAATTTGCGAAAAAAATCCATTTTACTACCCTGAATAAAGTGGGTGGTTCACTTTACCCCCTGATCTATTTTTCGGCTTCTTTTACCCCCCAAACAAACCCAAACCAGACAAAACACCCCACTGGCTGGTTTTTCTCCACCCTCTGCTGATGTGGCACTAGTCAACGGCGGTTTTGACCTGGGTGGGGCCCTCTTGTCAGGTTTCTCTCACCTCTCTCTCTCTCTCTCCAGGTACACCCGCCGGCGAGCAGAGTAGGGCCAGGCGGGGTCGGCAGGAGGCGGTGGCGCACGGGGCCGAGGTGGTGGTGGCAACCACCGGCGGTGGGTACTTGGGGCGGGCTCGCGCGGCGGCGGGATGGCGTGTCCGGCAGGGTCGACAGGAGGCGGTGGCGCGCCGGCGAGCGGAGCAGGGCCAGGCGGGGTTGGCAGGAGATGGTGTTGCACGGGGTGGAGGCGGTGGTGGGTACTCGGGGCGGGCTTGGGCGGCGGCGGGATGGCATGGCCAGCGGGGTCGGCGAGGCAACGGCGGCGCGGGGGCAGGGCAATCTGCGGCGGCGCGGGACGAGGCTCCTCTGGCAGGACGCCAGCGCGATGGCGGGGAGAGGGCGGCCACTCCTGGGCGACATGGTGAGGGAGGTGGGGCACGGGTGGCTCGGGCTCGGGGCGAGCTCCTTCGGCGGCGGTGGTTCTGACCTAGAGAGAGAGAGAAACCTGACAAGGGGGCCCCACCCAGGTCAAAACCGCCGTTGACTAGTGCCACATCAGCAGAGGGTGGAGAAAAACCAGCCAGGGGGGTGTTTTATCCGGTTTGGGTTTGTTTGGGGGGTAAAAGAAGCCGAAAAATAGATCAGGGGGTAAAGTGAACCATCGACTTTATTCAGGGTAGTAAAATGGACTTCTTTCAATATTTGCTCATCAAAACTTGGGAGGCTAAAAATATCATCTTCATTAAACATAGCATCCCCAAGCTTGGGACAAACATTAATTGCAGCAAATATATTCTCAAACATGTCATTCTCATCAAACATAGCATCCCCAAGTATGGGCCTTTTCATATCATAAGCATAATCACTCTCATCATTAATAGTATGGATAGCACCAATAGTATAGCAATTATCATCATCACAATGAGTAATAGGAGCAACATCATTTGGGAGGGATACCTTTCTACCTTTGCTTCTTCGTCTTTTATTTTTCTTCTTCACATCATGTGTGGGTATAACCCTCTTTTTTAAGCTCCTTATTGATGAGATTGGTTGAATAGAAGGCTCCTCCTCGTTACCTGATTCATCATAAGAAATAATAGGAGGATATTGGGAAGTCTCTTCCCTTTCGTTAGTATTCTCTCCATCTTCTATTTGTTTTCTTGTCTTTATGTAATTGGCAATATAAGGATTTTCAATGCAATTCACCGCACAATACATATAAATTTCTTCTAGATCAAAATCAAGAAATCTATCAAGATTAAATTTTGGAATACCCTCAGTTATACGTTTCATTTCTTCATACCCCAAAAGAAGACTAAGCTCTTTATGATGCTCAAGGGTAATCAAGTTATCACAATTTTTGGACACGATTTGATCATGAAAAAAATAGCATTGGAGTTTTAATGACCATGTTTATTGCAAAGTTCACAAGGATGGCGATAAATATTCAATCTTTCAGCACAAACATCTAGCCTTTCTTGCAACCATTTAGTTTCCAAATACTTATGCCTCTTGCAAAATCTATTTTTCCTAATTGGTGTGTACTTGCAAGCTCTATGTACTCCACAAAAATTGACATACTTATAAGAGACATTTTCATCATGACTAGTGCAATCATCATTAGTACTATGGATATTCAAAGAGTTCATACTAACAACATTGCAATCATGCTCATCATTCAAAGATTTAGTGCCAAACATTCTAATGCATTCTTCCTCTAGCAATTGAGCACAATTATCGGAATCCTTATTCTCATGAAAGATATTAAAAAGATGAAGCATATGAGGCACCCTCAATTCCATTTTTTTGTAGTTTTCTTTTATAAACTAAACTAGTGATAAAACAAGAAACTAAAAGATTCGATTGCAAGATCTAAAGATATACCTTCAAGCACTCACCTCCCCGGCAACGGTGCCAGAAATTGCTTGATGCCTACTACACAACCTTCTTCTTGTAGACGTTGTTGGGCCTCCAAGTGCAGAGGTTTGTAGGACAGTAGCAAATTTCCCTCAAGTGGATGACCTAAGGTTTATCAATCCGTGGGAGGCGTAGGATGAAGATGGTCTCTCTCAAACAACCCTGCAACCAAATAACAAAGAGTCTCCTGTGTCCCCAACACACCCAATACAATGGTAAATTGTATAGGTGCACTAGTTCGGCGAAGAGATGGTGATACAAGTGCAATATGGATGGTAGATAAAGGTTTTTGTAATCTGAAAATATAAAAACAGCAAGGTAACTAATGATAATAGTGAGCGTAAACGGTATTGCAATGCTAGGAAACAAGGCCTAGGGTTCATACTTTCACTAGTGCAAGTTCTCTCAATAATAATAACATAATTGGATCATATAACTATCCCTCAACATGCAACAAAGAGTCACTCCAAAGTCACTAATAGAGGAGAACAAACGAAGAGATTATTGTAGGGTACGAAACCACCTCAAAGTTACTCTTTCGGATCGATCTATTCAAGAGTCCGTAGTAAAATAACACGAAGCTATTCTTTCCGTTCAATCTATCATAGAGTTCGTACTAGAATAACACCTTAAGACACAAATCAACCAAAACCTTAATGTCACCTAGATACTCCAATGTCACCGCAAGTATCCGTGGGTATGATTATACGATATGCATCACACAATCTCAGATTCATCTATTCAACCAACACATAAAGTACTTAAAAGAGTGCCCCAAAGTTTCTACCGGAGAGTCAAGACGAAAACGTGTGCCAACCCCTATGCATAAGTTCACGAGCGGAATAGGCAAGTTGATCACCAAAACATACATCAAGTGGATCACGTGAATATCCCATTGTCACCACAGATAAGCACATGCAAGACATACATAAAGTGTTCTCAAATCCTTAAAGACTCAATCCGATAAGATCACTTCAAAGGGAAAACTCAATCCATTATAAGAGAGTAGAGGGGGAGAAACATCATAAGATCCAACTATAATAGCAAAGCTCGCGATACATCAAGATCGTATCACCTCAAGAACACGAGAGAGAGAGATCAAACACATAGCTACTGGTACATACCCTCAGCCCCGAGGGTGAACTACTCCCTCCTCGTCATGGAGAGCACCGGGATGATGGAGATGGCCACCGGTGAGGGATCCCCCCTCCGGCAGGGTGCCAGAACGGGTCTAGATTGGTTTTCGGTGGACTCATTGGCTTGCGGCGGCGGAACTCCCGATCTATTCTGCTCCTCGAAGTTTTTAGGGTATATGGACATATATAGGCGAAAGAAGTCAGTCAGGGGAGCCACGAGGGGCCCACGAGGGTGGGGGCGCGCCCAGGGGGTAGGGCGCGCCTCCCTGCCTCGTGGCTCCCTCGAAGCTTCCCTGACGTCTACTCCAAGTCTCCTGGATTGCTTCCGTTCCAAAAATAATTCTCCTGAAGGTTTCATTCCGTTTGGACTCCGTTTGATATTCCTTTTCTTCGAAACACTGAAATAGGCAAGAAAACAACAATTTGGGCTGGGCCTCCGGTTAATAGTTAGTCCCAAAAATAATATAAAAGTGTTTAGTAAAGCCCATAAACATCCAAAACAGATAATATAATAGCATGAATACTTCATAAATTATAGATACGTTGGAGACGTATCAGGGGGGGTGACCTCCCTTGTGGCCCTTCTCTCCTTTCCACTAAGGCCCATAAAGGCCCATGAACTTCCCGGGGGGGGGGGGTCCGGTAACCCCCGGTACTCTGAAACGACCCGAACCATTCCGGTGTCCGAATGTAACCTTCTAATATATGAATATTTACCTCTCGACCATTTCGAGACTCCTTGTCATGTCCGTGATCTCATCCGGGACTCAAATCGTCATCGAACGTTAAGCGCGCAGACTCTACGGGTTCGAGAACTATGTAGACATGACCGAGACACATCTCCGGTCAATAACCAATAGCGGAACCTGGATGCTCATGTTGGCTCCTACATATTCTATGAAGATCTTTATCGGTCAAACCGCATAACAACATACGTTGTTCCCTTTGTCATCGGTATGTTACTTGCCCAAGATTTGATCGTCGGTATCATCATACCTAGTTCAATCTCATTACCGGCAAGTCTCTTTACTCGTTCCGTAATGCATCATCCCACAACTAAATCATTAGTCACATTGCTTGCCAGGCTTATAGTGATGTGCATTACCGAGAGGGCCTAGAGATACCTCTCCGATACTCGGAGTGACAAATCCTAATCTCGATCTATGCCAACTCAACCAACACCATTGGAGACACATGTAGAGCATATTTATAATCACCCAGTTACGTTGTGATGTTTGATAGCACACAAGGTGTTCCTCCAGTATTTGGGAGTTGCATAATCTCATAGTCAGAGGAACATGTATAAGTCATTAAGAAAGCAATAGCAATAAAACTAAACGATCATTATGCGGAGCTAATGGATGGGTCTTGTCCATCACATCATTCTCCTAATGATGTGATCTTGTTCATCAAATGACAACACATGTCTATGGTCGGGAAACTTAACCATCTTTGATTAACGAGCTAGTCAAGTAGAGGCATACTAGGGACACTGTGTTTTGTCTATATATTCACACATATACTAAGTTTCCGGTTAATACAATTCTAGCATGAATAATAAACATTTATCATCATATAAGGAAATATAAATAACAACTTTATTATTGCCTCTAGGGCATATTTCCTTTAGTCTCCCACTTGCACTAGAGTCAATAATCTAGTTCACATCATCATGTGATTTAACACCAATAGTTCACATCTTTATGTGATTAGTTCATATCTCCATGTGACTAACACCCAAAGGGTTTACTAGAGTCAATAATCTAGTTCACATCGCTATGTGATTAACACCCAAAGAGTACTAATGTGTGATCATGTTTTGCTTGCGAGAGAAATTTAGTAAACTGGTCTACCACATTCAGAGCCGTATGTATTTTGCAAATTTTCTATGTCTACAATGCTCTGCACGGAGCTACTCTAGCTAATCGCTCCCACTTTCAATATGTATCCAGATTGAGACTTAGAGTCATCCGGATCAATGTCAAAGCTTGCATCGACGTAACCCTTTACGACAAACTTTTTGTCACCTCCATAACCGAGAAACATGTCCTTATTCTACTAAGGATAATTTTGACCGCTGTCCAGTGATCCACTCCTGGATCACTATTGTACCCTCTTGCCAAACTCATGGTGAGGTACACAATAGGTCTGGTACACAACATAGCATACTTTATAGAATCTATGACTGAGGCATAGGGAAGACTTTTCATTCTCTTTCTATTTTCTGTTGTGCTCGGGTTTTGAGTCTTTATTCAATTTCACACCTTGCAACACAGGCAAGAACTCCTTCTTTGACTGTTCCATTTTGAACTACTTCAAAAACTTGTCAAGGTATGTACTCATTGAAAAAACTTATCAAGCGTCTTGATCTATATCTATAGATCTTGATGCTCAATATGTAAGCAGCTTCACCGAGGTCTTTCTTTGAAAAACTCCTTTCAAACACTCCTTTATGCTTTTCAGAAAATTCTACATCATTTCTGATCAACAATATGTCATTCACATATACTTATCAGAAAGGCTGTAGTGCTCCCACTCACTTTCTTGTAAATACAGGCTTCACCAAAAGTCTGTGTAAACCATATGCTTTGATCACCTTATCAAAGCGTATATTCCAACTCCGAGATGCTTGCACCAGTCCATAGATGGATCGCTGGAGCTTGGACACTTTGTTTAGCACCTTTAGGATTGACAAAACCTTCTTGTTGCATCATATACAACTATTCTTTAAAAAATCCATTAAGGAATGTAGTTTTGACATCCATTTGCCAGATTTCATAAAATGTGGCAATTGCTAACATGATTCAGAAAGACTTAAGCGTCGCTACGAGTGAGAAAATCTTATCGTAGTCAACACCTTGAACTTGCCGAAATCCTTTTTGCGACAATTCGGTCTTTGTAGATAGTAACACTACTATCAGCGTCTGTCTTCCCCTTGAAGATCCATTTGTTCTCAATGGCTCGCCGGCCATAGGGCAAGTCAATCGAAGTCCATACTTTGTTCTCATACATGGATCCCATCTCAGATTTCATGGCCTCAAGCCATTTTGCGGAATCTGGGCTCATCATCGCTTCCTCATAGTTCGTAAGTTCGTCATGGTCTAGTAACATGATTTCCATAACAGGATTATCGTACCACTCTGGTGCGGACCGTACTCTGGTTGACCTACGAGGTTCGGTAGTAACTTGATTTGAAGTTTCATGATCATCATCATTAGCTTCCTCTCTAATTGGTGTAGGAATCACTAGAACTGTTTTCTGTGATGAACTACTTTCCAATTCGGGAGAAGGTACAATTACCTCACCAAGTTCTACATTCCTCCCATTCACTTCTTTTGGGAGAAACTCCTTCTCTAGAAAGGATCCATTCTTAGCAACAAACATCTTGCCTTCGGATCTGTGATAGAAGGTGTACCCAACAGTTTCCTTTGGGCATCCTATGAAGACACATTTCTCTGATTTGGGTTCGAGCTTATCAGGTTGAAGCTTTTTTACATAAGCATTGCAGCCCCAAACTTTTAAGAAACGACAGCTTAGGTTTCTTGCTAAACCATAGTTCATACGATGTCGTCTCAACGGATTAGACGGTGCCCTATTTAACGTGAATGCAGCTGTCTCTAATGCATAACCCCAAAACGATAGTGGTAAATCGGTAAGAAACATCATAGACCGCACCATATATAATAAAGTACGGTTACGATGTTCGGACACACCATTACTCCGTGGTGTTCTAGGTGGCATGAGTTGTGAAACTATTCCACATTGTTTTTAAATGAAGGCCAAACTCGTAACTCAAATATTTGCCTCCGCGATCAGATCGTAGAAACTTTATTTTCTTATTACGATGATTCTTAACTTCACTCTGAATTTCTTTGAACTTTTCAAATGTTTCAGACTTGTGTTTCATTAAGTAGATATACCCATATTTGCTCAAATCATCTGTGAAGGTCAGAAAGTAACGATACCCGCCGCGAGCCTCAACACTCATCGGACCGCATACATCGGTATATATTATTTCCAGTAAGTCAGTGGGTCGCTCCATTGTTCCGAAGAACGGAGTTTTAGTCATCTTGCCCATGAGGCACGGTTCGCAAGCATCAAATGATTCATAATCCAGTGATTCCAAAAATCCATCCGCATGGAGTTTCTTCATGCGCTTTACACCAATATGACCTAAACAGCAGTGCCACAAATAAGTTGCCCTATCATTATTAACTTTGTATCTTTTGGCATCAATATTATGAATATGTGTATCACTACGATCGAGATTGAATAAACCATTTATATTAAGTGTATGACCATATAAGGTTTTATTCATGTAAACAGAACAACAATTATTCTTTGACTTAAATGAATAACCGTATTGCAATAAACATGATCCAATCATATTCATGCTCAACGCAAACACCAAATAACATTTATTTCAGGTTCAACATTAATCCCAAAGGTAAAAGGAGTGTGCTATGGTGACCTTATCAACCTTTGAATCATTTCCAATACACATCGTCACCTTGTCCTTAACTAGTCTCTGTTTATCTTGCAACTCCTGTTTTTCGAGTTACTACTCTTAGCAATTGAACCAATATCAAATACCGAGGGGTTGCTATAAACACTAGTAAAGTACACATTAATAACTTGTATATCAAATATACCTTTGTTCACTTTGCCATCCTTCTTATCCGCCAAGTATCTAGGGCAGTTCCACTTCCAGTGACCATTTCCTTTGCAGTAGAAGCACTCAGTTTCAGGCTTGGGTCTAGATTTGGGCTTCTTCATGGGAGTGGCAACTTGCTTGCCATTCTTCTTGAAGTTCCCTTTCTTTCCCTTTCCCTTTTACTTGAAACTAGTGGTCTTGTCAACCATCAACACTTGATGCTTTTTCTTGATTTCTACCTTCGCCGATTTCAGTATCGCGAAGAGCTCGGGAATCGTTTTCGTTATCCCTTGCATATTATAGTTCATCACGAAGTTCTAGTAGCTTGGTGATAGTGACTAGAGAGCACTATCAATCACTATATTATCTGGAAGATTAACTCCCACTTGATTCAAGCGATTGTAGTGCCCAGACATTCTAAGCACATGCTCACTAGCTGAGCTATTCTCCTCCATCTTGTAGGCAAAGTACTTGTTAGAGGTCTCACACCTCTTGACACGGGCATGAGTCTGAAATACTAATTTCAACTCTTGGAACATCTCATATGCTCCATGGCGTTCAAAACATTTTTGAAGTCCCGGTTCTAAGCCGTAAAGCATGGTGCACTAAACCATCAAGTAGTCATCATACCGAGCTTGCAAAATGTTCATAATGTCTGCATCTGCTCATGCAATAGGTTCGTCACCTAGTGGTGCATCAAGGACAAAATTCTTCTGTGCAGCAATGAGGATAATCCTCATATCACGGACCCAGTCCGCATCATTGCTACTATCATCTTTCAACTTAGTTTTTCTCTACGAACATATAAAAAATAAACGGGGAGCTACATCGCAAGCTATTGATCTACAAAATAGATATGCAAATACTATCAGGACTAAGTTCATGATAAATTAAAGTTCAATTAATCATATTACTTAAGAACTCCCACTTAGATATTCATCCCTCTAGTCATCTAAATGATCACGTGATCCATATCAACTAAACCATGTCCGATCATCATGTGAGATGGAGTAGTTTTCAATGGTGAACATCACTATGTTGTTCATATCTACTATATGATTCATGTTCGACCTTTCAGTCTCCCGTGTTCCGAGGCCATGTCTGTACATGCTAGGCTCGTCAAGTTTAACTCGAGTATTCCGCACATGCAAAACTGTCTTGCACCCGTTGTATGTGAACGTAGAGCTTATCACATCCGATCATCACGTGGTGTCTCGGCACGACGAACTGTAGCAATGGTGCATACTCAGGGAGAACACTTATACCTTGAAATTTAGTGAGAGATCATCTTATAATGCTACCGCCGTACTAAGCAAAATAAGATGCATAAAGGATAAACATCACATGCAATCAAAATAAGTGATATGATATGGCCATCATCATCTTGTGCCTTTGATCTCCATCTCCAAAGCACCGTCATGATCACCATCGTCACCGGCTTGACACCTTGATCTCCATCATAGCATCGTTGTCGTCTCGCCAACTATTGCTTCTACGACTATCGCTACCGCTTAGTGATAAAGTAAAGCAATTGCATGGCGATTGCATTTCATACAATAAAGCGATAACCATAAGGCTCCTGCCAGTTGCCGATAACTGTTACAAAACATGATCATCTCATACAACAACTTATATATCATCACGTCTTGACCATATCACATCACAACATACCCTGCAAAAACAAGTTAAACGTCCTCTACTTTGTTGTTGCAAGTTTTACATGGCTGCTACGGGCTTCTCGCAAGAACCGTTCTTACCTACGCATCAAAACCACAACGATTTTTCGTCAAGTGTGTTGTTTTAACCTTCAACAAGGACCGGGTGTAGTCAAACTCGATTCAACTGAAGTTGGAGAAACAGACACCCGCTAGCCACCTGTGTGCGAAGCACGTTGATAGAACCAGTCTCATGAACGTGGTCATCTAATGTCGGTCCGGGCCGCTTCATCCAACAATACCGCCGAATCAAAGTAAGACATTGCTGGTAAGCAGTATGACTATTATCGCCCACAACTCTTTGTGTTCTACTCGTGCATATAACATCTACGCATAGATCTGGCTCGGATGCCACTGTTGGGGAATGCAGTATTTCAAAAAATTTACCTACGATCAGGCAAGATCTATCTAGGAGATGCATAGCAACGAGCGGGGAGAGTGTGTCCACGTACCCTCATAGACCGAAAGCGGAAGCGTTTAGTAATGCGTTTGATGTAGTCGGACGTCTTCGCGACCCAACCGATCCAAGCACCAAACGTACGGCACCTTCGCGTTCAGCACACGTTCAGCTCGATGACGTCCCTCGAGCTCTTGATCTAGTTGAGGACAAGGGAGAGTTCCATCAGCACGACGGCGTGGTGACGGTGATGATGAAGTTACCGGTGCTGGGCTTCGCCTAAGCACTACGACGATATGACTGAGGTGTGTAACTGCGGAGGGGGGCACCGCACACGGCTAAGAGAAGACTTGGTGTGCCTTTGGGGTGCCCCCTCCCACATATATAAAGGGGGAGGAGAGGTGGCCGGCCCAAGGGGGCGCGCACCATGGAGAGTCCAACTAGGATTCCCAATCCTAGTTGGAGTCCCCTTCCTTTCTAAGAGAGGGAGAGAGAGAGGGAAGGAGGAGAGGGGAGAAGGAAAGAGGGGGCGCCGCCCCCCTCCCTAGTCCAATTCGGACTGGCCATGGGGGGGGGGCGTGGCCTCCCTTGTGGCCCTTCTCTCCTTTCCAGTAAGGTCCATGAAGGCCCATGAACTTCCCGAGGGAGGGGGGTTCCGGTAAACCCCGGTACTCCGAAACTTATTCGAAACGACCCGAACCATTCCGGTGTCCGAATGTAACCTTCCAATATATGAATCTTTATCTCTCTAACATTTAGAGACTCCTCGTCATGTCCGTGATCTCATTCGGGACTCCGAACAAACTTCGGTCATTAAATCACATAACTCATAACACAAATCGTCATCGAACGTTAAGCGTGCGGACCCTATGGGTTCGAGAACTATGTAGACATGACCGAGACACATCTTCGATCAATAACCAATAGCGGAACCTGGATGCTCATATTGGCTCCTACATATTCTACGAGGATCTTTGTCGGTCAAACCGCGTAACAACATACGCTGTTCCCTTTGTCATCGGTATGTTACTTGCCCGAGATTTGATCGTTGGTATCATCATACCTAGTTCAATCTCGTTACTGGCAAGTCTCTTTACTCGTTCCGTTATGCATCATCCCGCAACTAACTCATTAGTCACATTGCTTGCAAGGCTTATAGTGATGTGCATTACCGAGAGGGCCCAGAGATACCTCTCCGATACTCGAAGTGACAAAACCTAATCTTGATCTATGCCAACTCAACAAACACCATTGGAGACACCTGTAGAGCATCTTTATAATCACCCAGTTACGTTGTGATGTTTGATAGCACACAAGGTGTTCCTCCGGTATTCGGGAGTTGCAGAATCTCATAGTCAGAGGAACATGTATAAGTCATGAAGAAAGCAATAGCAATAAAACTAAACGATCATTATGCTGAGCTAACAGATGGGTCTTGTCCATCACATCGTTCTCCTAATGATTTTATCCCGTTCATCAAATGACAACACATGTCTATGGTCAGGAAACTTAACCATCTTTGATTAACGAGCTAGTCAAGTAGAGGCATACTAGGGACACTCTGTTTTGTCTATGTATTCACACATGTACTAAGTTTCCGGTTAATACAATTCTAGCATGAATAATAAACATTTAACATGGTATAAGGAAATATAAATAACAACTTTATTATTGCCTCTAGGGCATATTTCTTTCATGATTTCATGCACGACATTGCAAATGCCCTTAATCATCGACATTCTCTCGTGTATCTCTAAACCCTATGCACAGGAATGATAAGTCAGATTCCTTTCTCACTTATCAAGCCCAATATCATTCCTCCGACTTGGGCTTTCATGCTAGAATTAAGAACCCGTCTAAACAATGACGGCTTATCATGCGGGCCCTATGTTATTGGTGGTCTCAAACTCTCACTAGAGTGAGGCACACCTCGAATCTAAAGAGAGAATGTTATTTTTAGGGTATGATTGACCATATCATCCATCGAGTGGTCTTAAGTGCTCAATGCATCCATAATGAAATCGAATCTATGTGCTTCAGAAGAGAAAGTAATGCGAACTACTAGTAATTGTTATGTCGGCTCGGCCTGATGAAGACTTCTATCCCTCAGAGACTGTCTTGCGTCTTATCCGTGTTCGCGGTTGAGGAAATTGGACTTTGTATTCTTCCTGGGTCTGGCTCGTGGGTCGACGTCGCCTTATGTTGTAATTAGGGCATGAGTACTCGAAGTAGAAGCCCTAACATCCCCTTCCTTGAGAAAGCAATTGACCCCAAGCTGGTGTATACGGAAAACGAGTCTTCAGGTCGATGAGGTCCTCTGAAGTATTGTTTAGAGCCCTCTACTCAGACCAGCGTACCAAGCCTTGTTCTAGGACTTGATCTCCCTTTATTACTTATACTAACGCCTCACCAAAAAATGCATAGGGACAAAATGATCGTAAGTCTTATATGGTAATGAGCGGATACCTGAGACGGTGGCGGGGGAATAACAGATCAAAGCTTAGAGACGTGCGGTTAATAAGGTGAAGGTAGCTCCAGGTATTAATATGGAACAACCCCGACACGTGGTAGAATCCTACAAGGCCCAAAGTATCGGAAGGAAGAGTTATAGTTAGCCCGTTTTGTGACGAGCTTTGAGAGCATATGGCCCTATGTCTATCAGAAGAAAACCACATCGCCAACATGGAAGGGGCGATCAGAAAGCTTTTGTCAGCTTGCATTTCTATATGTTTGTTATTTCAGGTTATCAGTCACCTCTGTGGGCGACAGGGGTGACGGCCCTTGTGCTCGTCCCAACTCCCTCCCCCCCTCTCTTCTGTTGGCGCCACCTCGTTGCAGCGCCGCTCTTCTCCTACCTCACACAACTCTCTCTTCCTCTTGTTTCTATCAAGAACACACATCAAGGAAGAAACCGAGAAACACACACGCACGCACGCATGTACCAGGGAAGGAAGCCAACTAGCTTTGCCAAGAGGCTCTCCTCCTTGGTCACACAAGCGCTACATTATTTGCTCTAGCCCTCATGGCCACACTTTTCTCATTAATTTACAACACTTAAATAGAGGCACACACGTACTATACTACTACTGATCTCCTCTCCACTAGCCGGCAGCTTAGGCCACGAGTAACAACCTCTTGGCAATGCCCCACGATTCGGCCGACACCCTCCTTCCTAGCTGAATACTCAGTCCACATCTGAGCCTATCTAACAGCTATGGAGCTTGGTCAAGCAACGGTACACACATACATGCATGCAACATCTGAGAGATGCCCGCACATGCACCCTCTCTATCTTAACCAGGACTATCTCAACTAACTAAACAAATTAATCACCCATACAACAAGGTTAACTCTAACAATCATCCCCTTAACCTTGTTGTCGCTTATTCCTCTCTTGAAGCCCATGGTCGTGAAGGAAATATGCCCTAGAGGCAATAATAAAGTTATTATTTATTTCCTTATATCATGATAAATGTTTATTATTCATGCTAGAATTGTATTAACTGAAAACATAATACATGTGTGAATACATAGACAAACAGTATGTCACTAGTATGCCTCTACTTGACTAGCTCGTTGATCAAAGATGGTTATGTTTCCTAGCCACAGACAAAGAGTTGTCATTTGATTAACGGGATCACATCATTAGGAGAATGATGTGATTGACTTGACCCATTCCGTTAGCTTAGCACTTGATCGTTTAGTATGTTGCTATTGCTTTCTTCATGACTTATACATGTTCCTATGACTATGAGATTACGTAACCCCCGTTTACCGGAGGAACACTTTGTGTGCTACCAAACGTCACAACGTAACTGAGTGATTATAAAGGTGCTCTACAGGTGTCTCTGAAGGTACTTGTTGGGTTGGCGTATTTCGAGATTAGGATTTGTCACTCCGATTGTCGGAGAGGTATCTCTGGGCCCACTCGGTAATGCACATCACTTAAGCATTGCAAGCAATGCAACTAATGAGTTAGTTGTGGGATGATGTATTACGGAACGAGTAAAGAGACTTGCCGGTAACGAGATTGAACTAGGTATTGAGATACCGACGATCGAATCTCGGGCAAGTAACATACCGATGACAAAGGGAACAACGTATGTTGTTATGCGGTTTGACCAATAAAGATCTTCGTAGAATATGTGGGAGCCAATATGAGCATCCGGGTTCCGCTATTGGTTATTGACCGGAGACGTGTCTCGGTCATGTCTACATAGTTCTCGAACCCGTAGGGTCCGCACGCTTAAAGTTCGATGACAGTTATATTATGAGTTTATGTGTTTTGATGTACCGAAGATAGTTCGGAGTCCCGGATGTGATCACGGACATGACGAGGAGTCTCGAAATGGTCGAGACATGAAGATTGATATATTGTACGACTATATTCGGACACCGGAATGGTTCCGGGGGTTATCGGATATATACCGGAGTACCGGGGGTTACCGGAACCCCCCCGGAGGTTATTGGGTCTCATGGGCCCAAGTGGTGGAAGAGGAGAGGCGGCCAAGGGGCAGCCGCGTGCCCCTCCCCCCAAGTCCGAATTGGACAAGGAGGGGGGCGCCCCCCTTTTTCCTTTCCCCTCTCTCTCCTTCCCTCTCCTCTCCTACTCCAACATGGAAGGGGGGGAGTCCTACTCCCGGTGGGAGTAGGATTCCTCATGGGGCGCGCCAAGGGTGGCCGGCCCCCTCCCCCTCCTCCACTCCTTTATATACGGGGAGGGAGGCACCCCCTAGAGACAACAATTGATCCCTTGGATCTCTTAGCCGTGTGCGGTGCCCCCCTCCACCGTAATCCACCTCGGTCATATCGTAGCGTGCTTAGGCGAAGCCCTGCATCGGTAGAACATCATCATCGTCACCACGCCGTCGTGCTGACGGAACTCTCCCTCAAAGCTCGGCTGGATCGGAGTTCGAGGGACGTCATCGAGTTGAACGTGTGCTGAACTCGGAGGTGTCGTGCGTTCGGTACTTGATCGGTTGGATCGTGAAGACATACGACTACATCAACCGCGTTGTGCTAACGCTTCCGCTTTCGGTCTACGAGGGTACGTGGACACACTCTCCCCTCTCGTTGCTATGCATCACCATGATCTTGCGTGTGCGTAGGAATTTTTTTGAAATTACTACGTTCCCCAACAGTGGCATCCGAGCCAGGTTTTATGCGTTGATGTTATATGCACGAGTAGAACACAAGTGAGTTGTGCGCGATACAAGTCATACTGCTTACCAGCATGTCATACTTTGGTTCGACGGTATTGTTGGATGAAGCGGCCCGGACCGACATTACGCGTACGCTTACGCGAGACTGGTTCTACTGACGTGCTTTGCACATAGGTGGCTGGCGGGTGTCAGTTTCTCCAACTTTAGTTGAACCGAGTGTGGCTACGCCCGGTCCTTGAGAAGGTTAAAACAACACTAACTTGACGAACTATCGTTGTGGTTTTGATGCGTAGGTAAGATCGGTTCTTGCTCAGCCCGTAACAGCCACGTAAAACTTGCAACAACAAAGTAGAGGACATCTAACTTGTTTTTGCAGGGCATGTTGTGATGTGATATGGTCAAGGCATGATGCTATATTTTTGTATGAGATGATCATGTTTTGTAACCGAGTTATCGGCAACTGGCAGGAGCCATATGGTTGTCGCTTTATTGTATGCAATGCAATCGCCCTGTAATTGCTTTACTTTATCACTAAGCGGTAGCGATAGTTGTAGAAGCAATAGTTGGCGAGACGACAACGATGCTACGATGGAGATCAAGGTGTCGCGCCGGTGACGATGGTGATCATGATGGTGCTTCGGAGATGGAGATCACAAGCACAAGATGATGATGGCCATATCATATCACTTATATTGATTGCATGTGATGTTTATCTTTTATGCATCTTATCTTGGTTTGATTGACGGTAGCATTATAAGATGATCTCTCACTAAATTTCAACATAAAAGTGTTCTCCCTGAGTATGCACCGTTGCCAAAGTTCGTCGTACCCAGACACCACGTGATGATCGGGTGTGATAAGCTCTACGTCCATCTACAACGGGTGCAAGCCAGTTTTGCACACGCAGAATACTCAGGTTAAACTTGACGAGCCTAGCATATGCAGATATGGCCTCGGAACACTGAGACCGAAAGGTCGAGCGTGAATCATATAGTAGATATGATCAACATAGTGATGTTCACCATTGAAAACTACTCCATTTCACGTGATGATCGGTTATGGTTTAGTTGATTTGGATCACGTGATCACTTAGATGATTAGAGGGATGTCTATCTAAGTGGGAGTTCTTAAGTAATATGATTAATTGAACTTAAATTTATCATGAACTTAGTACCTGATAGTATTTTGCATGTCTATGTTTGTTGTAGATAGATGGCTCGTGTTGTTGTTCCATTGAATTTTAATGCGTTCCTTGAGATAGCAAAGTTGAAAGATGATGGTAGCAATTACACGGACTGGGTCCGTAACTTGAGGATTATCCTCATTGCTGCACAGAAGAATTACGTCTTGGAAGCACCGCTAGGTGCCAAACCTGCTGCAGGAGCAACACCAGATGTTATGAACGTCTGGCAGAGCAAAGCTGATGACTACTCGATAGTTTAGTGTGCCATGCTTTACGGCTTAGAACCGGGACTTCAGCGACGTTTTGAACGTCATGGAGCATATGAGATGTTCCAGGAGTTGAAGTTAATATTTCAAGCAAATGCCCGGATTGAGAGATATGAAGTCTCCAATAAGTTCTACAGCTGCAAGATGGAGGAGAATAGTTCTGTCAGTGAGCATATACTCAGAATGTCTGGGTATAACAAATCACTTGATTCAACTGGGAGTTAATCTTCCGGATGATAGCGTCATTGATAGAATTCTTCAATCACTGCCACCAAGCTACAAGAGCTTCGTGATGAACTATAACATGCAAGGGATGGATAAGATGATTCCCGAGCTCTTCGCAATGCTAAAGGCTGCGGAGGTAGAAATCAAGAAAGAGCATCAAGTGTTGATGGTCAATAAGACCACCAGTTTCGAGAAAAAGGGCAAAGGGAAGAAGAAGGGGAACTTCAAGAAGAACATCAAACAAGTTGCTGCTCAGGAGAAGAAACCCAAGTCTGGACCTAAGCCTGAGACTGAGTGCTTCTACTGCAAGCAGACTGGTCACTGGAAGCGGAACTGCCCCAAGTATTTGGCGGATAAGAAGGATGACAAGGTGAACAAAGGTATATGTGATATACATGTTATTGATGTGTACCTTACCAGAGTGCGCAGTAGCACCTAGGTATTTGATACTGGTTCTGTTGCTAATATTTGCAACTCTAAACAGGGACTACGGATTAAGCGGACACTGGCTAAGGGCGAGGTGACGATGCGCGTGGGAAACGGTTCCAAAGTCGATGTGATCGCCGTCGGCACGCTACCTCTACATCTACCTTCGGGATTAGTATTAGACCTAAATAATTGTTATTTGGTGCCAGCGTTGAGCATGAACATTATATCTGGATCTTGTTTGATGCGAGACGGTTATTCATTTAAATCAGAGAATAATGGTTGTTCTATTTATATGAGTAATATCTTTTATGGTCATGCACCCTTGAAGAGTGGTCTATTTTTGATGAATCTCGATAGTAGTGATACACATATTCATAATGATGAAGCCAAAAGATGCAGAGTTGATAATGATAGTGCAACTTATTTGTGGCACTGCTGTTTGGGTCATATTGGTGTAAAGCGCATGAAGAAACTCCATACTGATGGACTTGTGGAATCACTTGATTATGAATCACTTGGTACTTGCGAACCATGCCTCATGGGCAAGATGACTAAAACGCCATTCTCCGGAACTATGGAGCGAGCAACTGATTTATTGGAGATCATACATACTGATGTGTGTGGTCCAATGAATGTTGAGGCTCGCGGCGGGTATCGCTATTTTCTCACCTTCACAGATGATTTAAGCAGATATGGGTATATCTACTTAATGAAACATAAGTCTGAAACATTTGAAAAGTTCAAAGAATTTCAGAGTGAAGTTGAAAATCATCGTAACAAGAAAATAAAGTTTCTACGACCTGACCATGGAGGAGAATATTTGAGTTACGAATTTGGACTACATTTGAAATAATGCGGAATAGTTTCGCAACTCACGCCACCCGGAACACCACAGCGTAATGGTGTGTCCGAACGTCGTAATCGTACTTTACTAGATATGGTGCGATCTATGATGTCTCTTACTGATTTACCGCTATTGTTTTGGGGTTATGGTTTAGAGACGGCCGCATTCACGTTAAATAGGGCACCATCAAAATCCGTTGAGACGACGCCTTATGAACTGTGGTTTGGCAAGAAACCAAAGTTGTCGTTTCTTAAAGTTTGGGGCTGCGATGCTTATGTGAAAAAGCTTCAACTTGATAAGCTCGAACCCAAGTCGGAGAAATGTGTCTTCATAGGATACCCAAAGGAAACTACTGGGTACACCTTCTATCACAGATCCGAAGGCAAGACATTCGTTGCCAAGAATGGATCCTTTCTTGAGAAGGAGTTTCTCTCGAAATAAGTGAGTGGGAGGAAAGTAGAACTTGATGAGGTAACTGTACCCACTCCCTTATTGGAAAGTAGTTCATCACAGAAACCGGTTCCTGTGACGTCTATACCAATTAATGAGGAAGTTATTGATGATGATCATGAAACTTCAGATCAAGTTGTTACTGAACCTCGTAGGTCAACCAGAGTAAGATCCGCACCAGAGTGGTACGGTAATCCTGTTCTGGAGGTTATGTTACTGGACCATGACGAACCTACGAACTATGAAGAAGCGATGGTGAGCCCAGATTCGGAAAAATGGCTTGAGGACATGAAATCTGAGATGGGATCCATGTATGAGAACAAAGTGTGGACTTTGGTTGACTTGCCCGATGATCGGCAGGCCATCGAGAATAAATGGATCTTCAAGAAGAAGACTGATGCTGACGGTAATGTTACTGTCTATAAAGCTTGACTTGTTGCAAAAGATTTTCGACAAGTTCAAGGGGTTGACTACGATGAGACTTTCTCACCCGTAGCGATGCTTAAGTCTGTCCGAATCATGTTAGCAATTGCCGCATTTTATGATTATGAAATTTGGCAAATGGATGTCAAAACTGCATTCCTGAACGGATTTCTGGAAGAAGAGTTGTATATGATGCAACCGGAAGGTTTTGTCGATCCAAATGGAGCTAACAAAGTGTGCAAGCTCCAGCAATCCATTTATGGACTGGTGTAAGCCTCTCGGAGTTGGAATAAACGTTTTGATAGTGTGATCAAAACATATGGTTTTATACAGACTTTTGGAGAAGCCTGTATTTACAAGAAAGTGAGTGGGAGCTCTGTAGCATTTCTGATATTATATGTGGATGACATATTATTGATCGGAAATGATATAGAATTTTTGGATAGCATAAAGGGATATTTGAATAAGAGTTTTTCAATGAAGGACCTCGGTGAAGCTGCTTATATATTGGGCATCAAGATCTATAGAGATAGATCAAGACGCTTAATAGGACTTTCACAAAGAACATACCTTGACAAAGTTTTGAAGAAGTTCAAAATGGATCAAGCAAAGAAAGGGTTCTTGCCTGTGTTACAAGGTGTGAAGTTGAGTAAGACTCAATGCCCGACCACTGCAGAAGATAGAGAGAAAATGAAAGATGTTCCCTATGCTTCAGCCATAGGCTCTATCATGTATGCAATGCTGTGTACCAGACCTGATGTGTGCCTTGCTATTAGTTTAGCAGGGAGGTACCAAAGTAATCCAGGAGTTGATCACTGGACAACGGTCAAGAACATCCTGAAATACTTGAGAAGGACTAAGGATATGTTTCTCATTTATGGAGGTGACAAAGAGCTCGTCGTAAATGGTTACGTCGATGCAAGCTTTGACACTGATCCGGATGATTCTAAATTGCAAACCGGATACATGTTTATATTAAACGGTGGAGCTGTCAGTTGGTGCAGTTCTAAACAAAGCGTCGTAGCGGGATCTACATGTGAAGCGGAGTACATAGCTGCTTCGGGAGCAGCAAATGAAGGAGTGTGGATGAAGGAGTTCATATCCGATCTAGGTGTCATACCTAGTGCATTGGGTCCAATGAAAATCTTTTGTGACAATACTGGTGCAATTGCTTTGGCAAAGGAATCCAGATTTCACAAGAGAACCAAACACATCAAGAGACGCTTCAACTCCATACGGGATCAAGTCCAGGTGGGAGACATAGAGATTTGCAAGATACATACGGATCTGAATGTTGCAGACCCGTTGACTAAGCCCCCGCACCCACTCCCCACTCCCCACTCGCCCTCCCCCACGTTCACTCCCCTCTCCCCTCGATCTGGATCGGGGAGGGCTCGACCCCGCCGCCGCTGCCTCACCTCGCCCCCAAATCGCCCCCATCGCCGCGACGACCGCGTCGCCCGTCGCCACCACCACCTCGCTGAAGCCCCTCGCCTCCTCACCTCCTCGTCGTCCCGAGCCGAGGCCGCCGTTCCGGCGCCGCGCCCTCGACCCCGTCACCCCGCCGCACTCGACGCCGGCGACCGGAACGCCGCCCCTTCCTCGTCCCCCTCTCCGAGCCCGCTGCCCAGACCCCACGAACGCCGGTGAGGCCCCCGGCCTCTTCTCTCCCCTCGTCCCTGTACGCGCTCGCACGCCCCTGACCATCGCCTGTACGCGCACCGACCGCGCTCACCGCGGCCTCGCCTCGCCCGGCGTGCCGTCGCGTGCGCCCACAGCCGCCCGCCCGCGGTGGCCTCGCACGCCGTCCATTCGCCCTGCACCCTCGCCCCCGCACGCGCCCGTGGCCGCGCGTGGCCGCCGCTGCCCGTCCCCTGCTGCGGCTCTGCTCCGGCCAAGCCGCCGCACGCTGTCGCTCGCCCCCCGCCTCCGCCTGCCGCGGCCGGCCGGCGAGCCTCGCCCCGCCATGCCGGGCTACGCCCTCTGCTGGCGCTGGCGCCCACGCGCCCTGCGCCCGTTACCCACTAGCACCCGCCCCGCGGTGGCCCTCTGGGCCACTGACTAAGGGCCCCACACCCCCCTGAGAACGTTAAAAAAATAAAGGAGTTAATAATAATAATAAATAATAATTAAAGTAATTAATTAATTAATTAATTAACTAAATTAATTAAGTTAATTAACCCTGATTAGGTTAATCTAATTTAGTTATTAGTTTAATTAGGTATTAATTAATTAGTTAACCACTAATTAGCTAAACAGCCTATGACAGGTGGGACCCACTGGTCCTGACGTCACAGTGACATCATGCTGACGTCACCCTGCTGCTGTTTCGGTTAATGTTGTTTTAATTAATTAAATAAAATCCAGAAATTAATATAAACTTTAGAAAATCATATTAAATAATCCGTAACTCCGATGAAAATAATTTATATATGAAACTTGCTTAGAATTTCGATACGAACCCAAGTACGCCCTCCGTATTCCTATTAGATGCCCGTAGCTATATGAACATGGAACTTTTAGACCGTTTTCAGTAAATGAATAGTGCCCAACTTTAATTAGATAAATCCAAATAAATTCCTAAATCAACTAAATCATTTAGTTAGGCAGTAGAGCACCTCGGCATACCATTTAGACATGTCATGCATATTGTTTGCATTATTGCCGTGAATTTATTGTTTCTCTCCCCCTCCTTCTCTCTCGCTAGACACCGAGACCGACGCCGCCGCTACCCAGTACGACTACGGTGTTGACGACCCCTCCTTCTCGGCTGACCTTCCAGGCAAGCCCCCCCTTGATCACCAGATATCGCCTATTCTTCTCTATACTGCTTGCATTAGAGTAGTGTAGCATGTTACTGCTTTCCGATATCCTATCCTGATGCATAGCCTATCCTTGCTACTACTGTTGTTACCTTTACCTGCAATCCTACATGCTTAGTATAGGATGCTAGTTTTTCATCAGTGGCCCTACATTCTTGTCCGTCTGCTGTGCTATACTATCGGGCCGTGATCACCTGGGCGGTGGTCACGGGTATATACTTATATACTATATGCATGACACATGTGATGACTAAAGTCGGGTCGGCTCGTAGGAGTACCCGCAAGTGGATCTTTGTGGCGGAGCGACAGGGCAGGTTGAGACCGCCTAGGTGAGAGGTGGGCCTGGCCCTGGACGGCGTCCGCGGTTACTTCGACATAACACGCTTAACGAGTTCTTGGTATTTGATCTGAGTCTGGCCATTTGGTCTATACGCACTAACCATCTACGCGGGAGTAGTTATGGGTATCCCGGCGTCGTGGTATCAGCCGAAGCCTTCGTGACGTCAGCGACTGAGTGGCGCGCGCCGGATTGGACTGGAACGCCACTAGGCTAGGTCTGCTTCCGGCCGCGTACGCAACGTGCAGGTGTGCATAGGGCGATGGGCCCAGACCCCTGCGCGCATAGGGTTAGACCGGCGTGCTGACCTCTCTGTTGTGCCTAGGTGGGGCTGCGACGCGTTGATCTTACGAGGCCGGGCATGACCCAGAAAAGTGTGTCCGGCCAAATGGGATCGAGCGTGTTGGGTTATGTGGTGCACCCCTGCAGGGAAGTTTATCTATTCGAATAGCCGTGTCCCTCGGTAAAAGGACGACCCGGAGTTGTACCTTGACCTTATGACAACTAGAATCAGATACTGAATAAAATACACCCTTCCAAGTGCCAGATACATCCCGGTGATCGCTCTCTAACAGGGCGACGAGGAGGGGATCGCCAGGTAGGATTATGCTATGCGATGCTACTTGGAGGACTTCAATCTACTCTCTTCTACATGCTGCAAGATGGAGATGGCCAGAAGCGTAGTCTTCGACAGGACTAGCTATCCCCCCTCTTATTCTGGCATTCTGCAGTTCAGTCCACTGATATGCCCCTTTACACATATACCCATGCATATGTAGTGTAGCTCCTTGCTTGCGAGTACTTTGGATGAGTACTCACGGTTGCTTCTCTCCCTCTTTTCCCCCTTTCCTTTCTATCTGTTTGTCGCAACCAGATGCTGGAGTCCAGGAGCCAGACGCTACCGTCGACGACGACTCCTATGACACTGGAGGTGCCTACTACTACGTGCAGTCCGCTGACGACGACCAGGAGTAGTTAGGAGGATCCCAGGCAGGAGGCCTGCGCCTCGTTCGATCTGTATCCCAGTTTGTGCTAGCCTTCTTAAGGCAAACTTGTTTAACTTATGTCTGTACTCAGATATTGTTGCTTCCGCTGACTCGTCTGTGATCGAGCACTTGTATTCGAGCCCTCGAGGCCCCTGGCTTGTATTATGATGCTTGTATGACTTATTTATGTTTTAGAGTTGTGTTGTGATATCTTCCCGTGAGTCCCTGATCATGATCGTACACATTTGCGTGCATGATTAGTGTACGGTCAAATCGGGGGCGTCACACCCCCCAAGTCAGAATTGGACAAGGAGGGGGGGGGGGGCGGCGCCCCCCCTTTTCCTTTCCCCTCTCTCCCCTTCCCTCTCCTCTCCTACTCCAACATGGAAGGGGGGGAGTCCTACTCCCGGTGGGAGTAGGATTCCTCATGGGGCGCGCCAAGGGTGGCTGGCCCCCTCCCCCTCCTCCACTCCTTTATATACGGGGAGGGAGGCACCCCCTAGAGACAACAATTGATCCCTTGGATCTCTTAGCCGTGTGCGGTGCCCCCCTCCACCATAATCCACCTCGGTCATATCATAGCGGTGCTTAGGCGAAGCCCTGCGTCGGTAGAACATCATCATCGTCACCACGCCGTCGTGCTGACGGAACTCTCCCTCAAAGCTCGGCTGGATCGGAGTTCGAGGGACGTCATCGAGTTGAACGTGTGCTGAACTCGGAGGTGCCGTGCGTTCGGTACTTGATCGGTCGGGTCGTGAAGACGTACGACTACATCAACCGCGTTGTGCTAACGCTTCCGCTTTCGGTCTACGAGGGTACGTGGACGCACTCTCCCCTCTCGTTGCTATGCATCACCATGATCTTGCGTGTGCGTAGGAATTGTTTTGAAATTACTTCGTTCCCCAACAGGTCGCCGATGTCGTCGGTGCAACACGGAGACAGCCGCGAATGCCATCTTGTCAAGCCGATTGCCACCGTCGCCGCTGGCTTCGACGAGGTACATACCTTCTACACATTCACAAAGAGTGTGCCACCGCGACACGCTCGCTACCGCATGTTTGCCACTGGTGTCGCATCGGTGACTCGCCTCCATGTTCATCACCGGTGCCGCAACTCGCCGGTGACTCACCTCCATGTTCGCCACCGGTGCCGCAACTCGCCGGTGACTCGCCTCCATGTTGTCGCCGGTGACTCGCCTCCATGTTGCCGACAATGACGCACCTCGTCGCCGACTCGGACATGGAACTCCTCGTGGCAATGGCCTCCGCTCCATGGCCATCACCTCCTTGCCGCCAATGCCGCAACTTACCAGGCAGCACACCCCTCTCCATCGCTCGTGACGCAGCTTGACGATGATGGAGACACGCACCGGCCGCTAGCAGCATCACGCCGCCAACGGCGTTCACCTTGCGCCGCCAACGTCCCCCTCACATGGAGTCCGCCGCGCCGCCACCGTCGCCTCGGATCGACCTGGCTCTGATGCCAATTGTTGGCGTTGCCTCGTTGCAGTGCCGCTCTTCTCCTACCTCACACAACTCTCTCTTCCTCTTGTTTCTATCAAGAACACACATCAAGGAAGAAACCGAGAAACACACACGCACGCACGCATGTACCAGGGAAGGAAGCCAACTAGCTTTGCCAAGAGGCTCTCCTCCTTGGTCACACAAGCGCTACATTGTTTGCTCTAGCCCTCACGACCACACTTTTCTCATTAATTTACAACACTTAAATAGAGGCACACACGTACTATACTACTGCTGATCTCCTCTCCACTAGCCGGCAGCTTAGGCCACGAGTAACAACCTCTTGGCAACGCCCCATGATTCGGCCGGCACCCTCCTTCCTAGCTGAATACTCGGTCCACATCTGAGCCTATCTAACAGCTATGGAGCTTGTTCAAGCAACGGTATACATGCATGCAACATCTGATAGATGCCCGCACATGCACCCTCTCTATCTTAACCAGGACTATCTCAACTAACTAAACAAATTAATCACCCATACAACAAGGTTAACTCTAACATCTTATTCCTCCATGCCACTAGTAGAGGACGCTGATGGCAAAGCGCACGCAGCTGATGGCGAGGGGGGGGGGGGGTTGCGTCCCTCTGTCAATGTGCGTGGAATACGGGTTCTAGCTCGACAACGTCTCTTGGCATGCTACGTCAATGGCGGGATAGCGGTAGCGCCCATGGCTGATGCTGGCTATGACCACGGTTGGCAGCGACGGACGACCGTTGATTCCCTCGATCTGGAACTAAAGCGGCCCGGTCTGGCGTGGATAAGGCGGCTGCTCCCGATGGCCGTCTCCTCGTCAAGCTGGTGGCATGGCGTCCACTCCCGGCTACGTGGACCTGCTCGGGAGCCGCGCCTAGTGCCAGCGCTGTCCCCTTCCAAAGATGGCGGCAGATGGTTGGTCCCGATGAACTACTGTTTCGCTACCTGTGTCACCTAGATCTGACGGCGATCGGGTCCGGCTGGCTGCATCCCAGTCGGACCGGAGTTTCTCTGTCTTTGTTGTGGAGGGCAGTCTGCAAGTCATTGTTGAGCGACAACGTGAACTGACAGCGTTGCAGGGTGCAGCCAGAAGGCTCCTATGTTAGTTTTGGCGGTTCTCACTTCGACCAGTTTACCTTCAACGATGAGATGTAATCTATGAACGACAACTTGACGCTGAGGGTATGGTTGTGCAATGGTGACAGTGTTAAGTCCACCTCATGTAGTTGTTGGAATGGTGAAAAAGTGGTGTCAGACAACACATGATCTTCTTCGACTTGATGGTGCTTCTCAAGCTCCGGGGTGTAAAACCTAGGTCTGACTAGTGTAGTGGCATTGACGATGTTTTTTGTGTCGCTACCTTGTTGAAGGCATTGCTCGGATATGCTCAGACTCATTCTTCGGCATGAAAACCTAGAATCTGGCCTTTGGTAGTTGGATCCGATAACAGCGGCTTGAGCGTCGTTTCCTTCATGAAGGCGTTGCTTTTGAAGAACCTCGTTGTCCTTGTGGTGCCAGAAAATGGTTGGTATGGATATGGTTGTAGTAGTTTGTCAATCGCTTTTAGTTTTTTTTCCTTTTTACCCGCTTAGGTATAGCTTTGGTCTTGTATGACTTTACTATTTCCCGGTGTTTTGTGTGTGTGTTGGAGTTGGTTGTGTGCATTCAGGATATGAAGTAGTCGGACGTGTGCTTTTTGTGTTTTGTATCCACTTGATGCTTCATTCTAAGTTAGTAAAATTCACCCTCTCTCAAAAAAATCAGCCATGGCACGGCGGCTCCTACATCCAACTCTGAACGTCAGAAATATGCAAATCCTCGATGATGCACGTTAGTTAGGAATCAGATGGTTAGTTTTTTTGTGGTGGAACCAATCCACCAAGGTTCAAATTCTAAATTTCAAATTGGTGAACATATTCTCTTAAATTTATTTCAAGCCTTGTGGCGATTTATGTTTCAGTCGATTACAAAGGTGTCTATGACGACTTCATCAACCTCAAGATGTGGTGTCGGTTCAATATCTCGATGGTGCTTATAGGAGTGAGGTGTGCGTGCTACATTCATAGGACTGAGTTATACATGCTTGTATATGAGGATTTGTGTTTGTATTGTTCAAGACAAAACAAAGAAACATGAATTTCTATCAGTTATTTATTTTCCTCCAATGACCCAGAGTGGTAAAGTAGATTTATCAGAGGAGAAATCAAATTTAAATTTAGGTAACTTTTCCCGTCCAACAAGTAACCAGCACTCTTTCCCGAAAAAAAAGAGAGGAAAGGAAGACTTTGGTTTTGCTTGAGCAAACCCAAATCCAACCCGAACTCCTATCCCGTCCCCCACCTCCACGGCACCGCCACCGCGGCATTTCTTCCTCCGACACCTCTCCTCCTCAACCCCATCGCCGCCGCTCCCGTCACGCCACCTTCCTTCCACCCCCACCTCCCACGCAAGCCCTCGCCCGAGCTGCCGCCGCCTCCTCCTATTTATCCGGCGCTTGCCCACCCGAGGCCGCCTCCATCAACCACCTGCCCCTGCCCTTCTTCCCTTGGAAAGTTGGAATCTACCGAAGGGTCCCAAATGGAGACGGCGTCTGCGGCTGCAGCTGCGGTGGAGGAGGGGTCGACGGCGGGGCCGCAGGCGGGGGGCGCCGAGATCGCCTTCTTCGACCTGGAGACGTCGGTGCCGCAGCGGGCCGGGCAGGGCTACGCGCTGCTCGAGTTCGGGGCCATCCTGGTGTGCCCGCGCCGCCTCGTCGAGGTCGTCTGCTACGCCACGCTCGTGCGCCCCGCCGACCTCGGCGTCGTCTCCGCCGCCTCCGTGCGCTGCAACGGCATCACGCGCGACGCCGTCGCCGCCGCGCCGTGCTTCCGCGACGTCGCCGACAAGGTCTACGACCTCCTGCACGGTGAGCGCCCGCGCCTTCTAGTTTTTTGTTTGTTTGCTTCAACACCGGGAGCTGGTTCTTGGCTCCTACACGCCAAAGACTTGCTAATTAATCCCCGCAAAAAAAAGGACTTGCTAATTAATAATAATGATTAGTAAGTCTAACGGGGAAGGAGCCCGGTCGGAATTTAATTAAGGTCAACAACAACAATAACAGCAACAGCAGCAGTAGCTAGGCTGGGCACTATCTGAATTTCTTCACCCAATCTCTGAATGAATGGCAGGTCTTCCTGTTTACTACGCTCATTTCTCCCCATAGGACTTATGGAAAGGGGACACCATCAGCGCGCTTTCATGGCAATAGACCTCTACGGTAGTGTGTGCGTGAATTCGTGGAGTGTTGCAGGAGCCGGTTAGCAATGATGCCTCTTATGCAGTTAGACAGTTCTTTAATTTATGACTAGTGAATGAGGTTGCAGTTCTTGCTGCCTATAGCTTGTAACTGAAGACCTCTGTAACCTTTCTCAGATGCAAGGATGTCGGTAGAAATGCATGCATATTCTAAGGAAATGGAACATAGGTGCAAACATTGTGCGGTTTTTTTTCCGTATAATTGCTGTAGGATCATACATAAATGAAATCCACACAAGCGGAAGTTAGAAGCATCATCTTTGTTTAGGTCTGAACCTGAATGTCTGCTTTTTAAGCTGTTCCCTGTGAAAGTTCTCACGATAACAATCTTGCTAATTTCGTACAGGGAGGGTTTGGGCCGGGCACAACATCGTGAGGTTTGATGTGCCAAGAATAAGAGAAGCGTTCACGGAGATTGGCCGGACACCTCCGGAGCCGAAAGGGATGATCGACACACTACCTCTGCTTACCCAGCGGTTTGGAAGGAGAGCAGGAGACATGAAGGTACACAAGCTTGTGTTGATGTAGAGTCACGTATAGTTTGTAAAAGGAGGTTTTGATTTAGATGAGGATTGATCATATGGACAATTGAGTTTTCACTCGAGCTGAAAAACATATGGCGTTTCCAGCTTTACTGAAAGTTTTCAGGACAGTTCCTTACTGCAACAAGGAATATTCATATGTTCTTATCTTGTCTATTGTATCCACAGATGGCAAGCTTGGCAAATTACTTCGGTCTAGGGAGGCAAAAGCACAGGTAGATGTTACATTAATCCAGAAGTTACAATTTCGTCTGAATTCTGAATGCTTTGTTGCAACTAATTGTCACCTTTGCCCACTTGTGTAGCACACACACACATCTGGAACATGCCTTGCTAGGTTGCTATCCATTGTTCGTTGACCTTGTCATGTTGCTCAGATTAGCATATCTTGCATGCTGCTACTTGGGATGTCGGGATAGTGTGATGCAAGAAATTTTGTTGTACGATGCCTCGTTTGATTTCCTATAACTATCTAATATGTCTTGCAGCATGATGTAACTTAGGATACCCAGATCATATCCACCCCCGATTTTCGTCCCTTCCCATATTAGATGCTTGTCTGAAAATTAGTTTCTCCTAATAAACTATTACATGATCTATGATGATTCTTATTTACAGATGTATCATGCTGAGCAGAGGAGATGTCACAATTATATGTGACCCAGCCCATTATATGTCTTGGCAGCATCATGTCACTTAGTATACCCAGATCCAATCCAACCTGGTTTTTGCCCCATCCCATCTTAGGTGTCTCATCTGAAAATCAGTATCTCCTAAAAGGCAAAGACTATTACATGATTCTTCTTTATAGGTACAACATGTGGAGTTCAAGAGATGTCACAATTATATGTTGCCCAGTCCATCAATTGTTACTCTTAGACTCTTAGTACAAATTGATTGTTGCAAACAGCTATCTTGGTTCGTGTGAATTACATTTGTTGCTCATTGCGCTCATGATTGTGCCCAACGTTTGCTCAGTTTCTTATCAAGTTTGATTTGCATTCCCTTCTGCAAGGAAATATCATGAACTACCAAGTAATAGCTACAAGTTGATATTATTATTTCCTGCAATTTTTTATTTCTTACATGAAACTGTAGTGAATAATCTTGTATTAAATTGCTTTGAAATCTATCTACAGGAGCCTGGATGATGTCAGGATGAACCTTGAAGTTCTCAAATATTGTGCTACAGTGTTGTTCCTGGTATGATTGCTTAACTGCCTATTATTCAGATGACCTTCATGAAACATTTATACAATTTTTTTGTACTAGCTGGATGGTTACCTTCTGCTACTTTTGTTTCCCTGAAATTACTGTGGTGGTTTTTCCTGCCATTTTTTCATCCATTGGTCATCTGGAGTAGCTTCAACGGACTGTTGAGATTTAACTATTGCAATATAGACCTTGTATCAATGGCAGGAGCATCATCAACGTATAACACATCTTTCATTTTCTTAATATGTTCCCTGTTTTGATAATTGCAGTTGTTATTTTTCTGCAAAACAAAGAAAACCATCATTGTACTTCAAGATCTTGAATTACGGTAGAAATAGTACTCCCTCGTTTTCCGTGATTAAACTTTGACCATCATTTTCATCAATAATATATTAATCATATGTTACAAAAACTGTATCATTTGAAACTACGCTTTTGTACGAATTCGATGGTATAATTTTTTTGACATATCACATGTTTTATTGGTCAAAGTTGAACCTCGAAATATGTGTGCGCCATGTTGTGATAGGGACAGAGGGAGTACCAACTAGGAGAATAAAGAACCGATGAAGCATCCTATTTATGACATGTTTCTAGACTCCATTAATCTATTTGATATTTCAAGATAATCAATTGATTAAATCCTGAAATCCTGCTAACAGGAGGCAAGTTTTCCGGAAGTGCTTATTGTTGAGAACCTTGTGGGTGCAATTACAAGAAGCAAAAGTGATGGAGCTACTTCTCCTGAGGTGAAGAATCTTGAAGCAAACACATCACCTGATTCTTCGAAACGACAACGTACTGTTTCTCAAGTCAATGGTTTCACTACAGATCAAGATAATCAAGAATCAGTTGATCCTGCAATGAACGGGGAATCCAGTGACTTGATATCCCACATGGAGGAGATGAAATTAGATGCTTCTATGCAGATGGATGCGAGTTTCAGTGGTCATTCTGGGTTCCTTGAGCCAGATGATGTATCAACTGAGTGCATCAAGATTTTTACTACCCCTTCTTACCAATTTAATCGGAGAACATTGATCACGCACAAAGATAGTCCACTACACCTTTGCTGCGCTGGCTTGAAAGTCCAGTTTGGAGTTGGTACAAAGTTCCTAGACACTGCAGGTCGTCCAAAGTTGAACATGGTGGTTGATATCCCTGAGAATCTAAGCAAAGTTCTAGAATTCTGTGATAATCAGGCCCAGAGATTTTTACAAGAGTCTGGTACCACTTCCGAGTGGAGACCCCTGATAAAGAAGTACGGTTATGTGAATCGTCCAACCGTTCGCCTCAAGTGAGCCCTGGCCCCCTTTCCATCTCTGGTCTTTGATTTGCCACCTCACATATCTGATTTGTAATGTTGAATTGCTTCTGCAGCATCCCTACCACTCCCAGCAGCAGTGCTTCCCCCTACTCGACAGACATATACCAGAAAGAGCCCAGCGGCAACATTCAGAAGCTTGCTTTTAGCAAGGTAGATGCCGCGGAAATGGACATCCTGTTTGTTCGGGGGAACAGGCTGGATGCGTTCTTCTCGCTGGAAATATATGACTACCAGCAAAATGCCGGCATCCGGTTGGTTGCAAAGAGGCTGGTTGTACACTCCAAATAGCACCAGTCATAGTTCATACTATGATGTACTAGTGCTAGAAGCTAACTCTTGCACTAATTTAATTGATTGCTTTATGTCTTCACCCAGCTGTATGTTAATTATTATGCGAGTGTGAATAAGATCTGACCAGTAGCTGGCTAGCAGATGCTGATGTTGAACTAGGGATTCAGAAGTTGTAAAATGTTCTAACAAGATATTTGTCCATTTGTTAACGGAAAGATCATGTATAGATTTATATATTAAGCAGAGGATTAAAGATTTTCTTCTCCGAAACAGTGCGTGTGTATTAGTTAATAGTGTGATTGTCTCGATCAGCAATATGTTGTACGTATTTGACCAGAGTGATGCCTATTCCGAGTGTTTCAGTTCTTAATTTGCCGAATACCTGGTGCTAGCAGCTACAGAATATATGGAACCTTTTTTTTGACAGGTGAATATATATGGAACCTATTAGTTGTGTGTATCTACATTCCGAGTGTTTCAGTTCTTAATTTGCCGATTATCCTTGTTTTTTTTTTGACAATTCGCAAAACTTTATTACGTTGTCATCAGTTGAACCGGGACGAAAGAGAGGTTCCTGGGGTGGCCTAACCACACACGGCGGCCCATCCCTAATTTCAAAGCATGCTTTGCTAAATTGTGAGCCTCCATATTGGAGCTCCTAAACTCATGAACGAAATTACAAGAATTAAAACTAGTAGAGTAGTTTATGATTTCATGCACAATCGCCTCATATTCTGCTCCGTTCTTCTGCTTTATACTGTCTATCACCTCCTTGCAATCAGAGGCTACGTGGATCGACTGAAGTTGGAGATCTTCCGACAGTGCCAACACCTCCCTCACTACCAGCGCTTCTAAGGTTGAAGGGTTGGTGATCGCTGTGAAGCCCAACGTTGACGCCCCCAAGAACGCCCCTGACTCATCTCTGGCTATTGCGGCAATGGTTCCGACCCCTCGCCTCTCTACAACTGCTGCATCCACATTGAGCTTCGACATATTGTGCGGGGGCTTCAGCCATTGCTTCGGTCTCTGTGTCTGGCCACTCGTTCTCGTCGGCAGAGCCTTTGACTGGGTCTGGAACTTGGAAATATATCGCTGAATGAATAGATGTGTAGACAAAGGAGATTGGTGGATATTCTCATAGACTGCTTTCCTCTTTGCACTCCAAACAGCCCATAGTGTGACTGCCATCAACGTAAATTGCTCTAAATACAGAGCTTCATTCAGGGCGAACAGCCACTGCCGTGGGCCATCGTTGCTGTGTTGACACATCTTCTGGACTAAGTCCTCGTCCGATAGTGCCCAAGTACACCGGATGTTAGTGCAATCCAACATCGTATGTCTCACGGGCGCCATAAAGTTTGCAGGCCTCAGAAACACTCATATTTCTGTGTACAAGTACATCTGCTGGCGGGATCGAACTTCTTGCCAGTCTCCCCAGAATTTTTTTGATCTTTGGTGGTAGCTTGACTGCCCATAGCGATGACCACAAACTGCTATCACGCCCAGCCCCCGAGCTTGACGGCCCATTAACTTAATGGGCCAACTAATGTTCGTACACGTCTTTAGGCCAAATTAGACAATTTGAGTCCATTACGACGAGCAGTTATGCACAGGACCAAAACCGATCAAGCAAAGGTACGACATACAGGGAAAAACTTTGCACATCCAGCATATATTACATGAAATTACATCCACTGGGCAATCAAAGATTGATGCCAGTGCAAATAAATGAACAGAACCTAACGATCTACAACGTCACAATCTGCAACCTCAGCACGGATGATGCCCATAAGCATGTGGGCAAGTTTTTGCTGCTTTGCTACACTGTCTCTGAAAACATTGATCAGTTGTTGTGTCGCACGACTCTGCACCTCTGATTCCCCCACCATTTCCATCATTCCTTCAGCCATTAATTGGTTCACAAACATACATTTTCTCCGTTGCATTCGAGACAGAGGATACTGAACAGATTCAGATGGCGATTTTGGCAGGCTTGTATTATTGATAGTGGAGAGTGTCTCGACCACTGCATCATAACATAAATTAGGAGGGGAACCAAACAGATTAATCATGAGTTATTGGCATATTACCTGGCCTAGATTTATTGGAAAGAAACAATGGGGTTGCCTTGCTGTTTTCAGAGTTTGTCTTCTTATCTTCAGCAGTCTGCACCAAATTAAGACACTAGCATTGCTAGATAATAGGAAAGCAATATTGGCACAACGAGCGTTTGGGCAACTAGCCAACACCAAATTAACACAATATGACACAGCTATCGTCAGCCAGGTAAGGTAATACGAAAGCAATATTGACACAATGAATGAATGGGCAACCAGAGCAGCACTACAATTCAGTAATGTGCATGATATGAGATAGTACACTCATGCAGCTCAGTATCCAAAACTACCAGGCAGTTTTCTTTACAAAAATCAACATTGGCGCCTTTAACATTTTGCTACAACTAATTTTAGATCAGACAAAGGTTGGATTCACGCCGATTAACAAAATACATGCTGATGTAAAAATATAGTGATATACAACAGGTAGTTACATCAGCATTGGAGCACAGAGAATCCCCGCAAAATATTTTCCTCGAATACAATCCCAATGAAGGAAATCTTCTACCATTTAACCTTATTTTCTAAAAGAGAGATGGGTAAGAAACATGTAGAAAATATGATCAGAATGCTATAAAATTTCATGTTCGAGGATACACACACGCTTCTTAGAATGGAGTTGACATTCTTTTGCTGGACTGGAGCGGACTAGTTCTTTGGCCATTGGAATCTGCTTATTATCAGTTGGAGTTGGGTTTCTCTGTGCTGGAGCAGTATCTATGAAAAATGGAGTTGGTTTATTATCTCCTGGCGTTTGGATCTTTTGCAAAGACCTGGTTTGTAACCCTTCAGATTATAACATAGCCGTCTTCCCCTTGCATGCCTTATATAGAAGAATGGTGCTTCAATTATAAAACATGCTACAACAGAGATGGAATAGGTACTGAAGAATAGAAAGGCATGACATATTGACATGTATTCCCTCCATCCGGAAATAAATGGATGGGTCTAGGCGTATTTCAGTTCTAGATACATCCAGTTTTATTCATTTCCGCGACATATAATCCGGACGGAGGGAGTATGATGTAAGAGCTAGGGATACGACAGGACAACACAGTAAAAAAAACACTGAAAACCCACTGCAGAACCAAAGTAATCAAACCCACTGATATGAGATAGTACACTCATGCAGCTCAGGATGCAAAACTACCAGGCAGTTTTCCTTACAAAAATCAACATTGTGGCCTTTAATCATACATTTTGCTACAACTAAATTTAGATCAGATAAAGGTTGGATTCACGCCAATTAACAAAATACATGCTGATGTAAAAATATAGTGATATACAACAAGTACTTACATCTACATTGGAGTACAGAGAATTCCTGCAAGAATCTTTCCTCACAGACGATACCAGTGCAGAAATTCTTCTATCTGTTAAGCTTATTTTCTAAAAGAGAGATGGGTAAGAAACATGTAGAAAATATGATCAGCATGCTATAAAATTTCATGATGCAAGGATACGCACACGCTTCTTAGAATGGAGTTGACATATTTTTGTTGGACTGGAGCGGACTAGTTCTTTGGCCACTGGAATCTGCTTATTATCAGTTGGAGTTGGGTTTCTTTGTGCTGGAGCAGTATCTATAAAAACTGGAGTTGGTTTATTATCTCCTGGCGTTTGGATCTTTTGTAAAGATCTGGTTTGTAACCCTTCAGATTCTAACATAGTCGTCTTCCCCTTCCATGCCTTGTATAGAAGAATGGTGCTTCAATTATAAAACATGCTACAACAGAGAGATGGAATAGGTACTGAAGAATAGAAAGGCATGATATATTGACATGTATTCCCTCCATCCGAAAAAATGGATGGGTCTAGGCGTATTTCAGTTCTAGATACATCCTTTTTTATCCATTTCGGCAACATGTAATCCCGACGGAGGGAGTATGGTGTAAGAGCTAGGGATACGACAGGACAACGCAGTAAAAAAAACACTAGTTGAATGTAAAACTGTATGCTAGCGGAATACATACAGAAAAAACTAAGGCAACATACACGTGTATGATTGGGAAACTAAGATGGCATTGCAACAGAGCACTAGAACATCACTTCAATGTAAAAAAACATGGTATGGTAGACAGATGAAGTACATGCTGATGAATAACAATGCATAAGATATTCAGAAGCATGATGTCCAAATTAAGCAGATGGCATTGCGATAGAGTAGAATGACAGTACTTGAATTTGAAACATGTTATCATGAATGGAATAGGTACTGAAAAACAGGAAGGCATGACATATTTACATGCATGATCAGCATGCTAAGCACATGGCATTGCAACAGAGTAGATGCACTCCAGGACATTATATGCATGTTGTACCCATATCACGGGCCAAGTTAGAGCAAGGACCTTGTGGGGTGAAGAGGATTCAACATCTTTCTGCAAGTCTTCTGAAGAACTGCCTTTACATGTTCCATCATATTTGGTATCATTGACATCAAGTTTATTGGCCTTTACATTGCTCCGTGAGGTTCTTGTGGATATATCAGTGTATGCAATTATATCTGACACGCATGGAAGACAACTAGTAGTTAGATTTATGTAATGAGTGCCTGTAGGAGACGACATAAATAGTAGGACTGGGGTTAACTAGCAGCAACAGGTCTCAAAAACTAAAGGGAGAACACAGATGAAAGCTACAGAATATGTATCGTTTGTACTCGAGATTAACTAGATGGCACACAAAAGTATTAAAGAACAACATAGGTAATGCTAGAAGTGGTATAATACTATAATCACCAGCCTGTGGGATAGCATTGGCTGATGGATGATAACTATGGAATAGCATTACCTAAAGATCAAGTATCTTAGCTAAACTATGGAACAACGTTAACTCCTGAACAAGACCCGTAAGAGATCAGCATGAATATACAGTGAAATGTGATAATCTATTTTCCATGCTTAGATGAATAACAAAGCCATAAATGTTGCACACAAGTAAGATGAGGGTACAACCTATTTGGCCGCCATCCATAGGAGTGAGCATCATGTGCTGACTTGTCGATGGCCCTGCAGTTGTTGTGGTTGTCCATGTCGGGCACGCGCATTCGATGCAGGGAACTGTTGAGTGGGGACTATAGCTCCCTTCTGGTGTATGCTTCCCTTGTTGGAGCAGCTGCGGTGAGTCGGAAGACGGTGTGGCTGAAGATGTAGATAACGCATAATGTTAAGAATGACACATCTCTTTGATCTGAAGAAATACACTAAGATATCAACAACAAGGTACGAGAGTGGTCACACGTCTGTTGACTGAGACTAAATTGGGGTCACATGATTTTATTTTATTTTGGTACTGTCCGATCTACGCCGGATGGCTTGATGGCCGTCTTGTGCCTCCCGGCTGACACTGTTAGGAATCTTCTCCGAAGAGCCAGCGACCAACGGCAGAGCACCTTGCCTCCGCCGTCCGTGGCCCCGGCCAAAACCCCGCTCCCCGCCCCACCGCACTGCCGTGGTTGCGCCGCCCCCGGGCTAATCCACAAAGACTCCCCGTCATCCAGATCCGGCGGCGGCAGTACCTTGAACCCACGCAACTCTAAGATAGCCATCTAAGTGCTACTTCCGCGGCGAACTTGCGGCCCCGCACCCTTACGTTAGACACCAGCCAACCGGCAGCCTAGGAGCTCCGCCGCCTCGAGGGGTGCTGCTTCCCATTGGGAATCGATTGGTCCAGAATAAAAATTCAGACAACTGATGCCTAAATAAAGTGATTTGAGATGAGGGTGCGACCTATCAGGCGGCATGGTGAAGTAGGCAGGTCCAGCTGCCGAGTCGGTGAGGCCGGCGTGGTTGCGGTGGCCACTGGCGGCAGGGAAACAACGATGTCGCGACGGTCGACGGCTACGGGGAAGCAGCGCCGGGACTCTGGACGGATCCGAAGTTGGAGCCGCTCCGGCGCCGTGAACAACGGCGGGGGTGAATCGGCTCCGGTACGGTTCACGCGGCCATCGTCGAGGCAGCTCCAGCAGCACGGAGTAAGAGGCACACGGCCTAGTGCACGACGGCAAATGGACAGCGTCTCCGGCATTAGGGAGGAGGGCGGCTGTGAAATTGGTGCGGTGGGGGCGCCATGGAGGAGGGGCTGAGGTTTTGCGGCTCGAGAGAAGGGAGCTTCTGGGGAGAAGGTGATTTGGTGCCCACGAGGTATGAATGGGGGGGGATTGGGAGGGGAGTGGAACCATGTTTTACGGACGCATTTGTCTGAAATGTGAGGGGGAGTTACAGTTCTACCCCTGCCTTTAGGCTTCTCAGCTTGGGTCTGTGTACTGAGGGTCGGGGATAGTAGAGTAACTTTGCTTCTCCCCAAATAGTGGGCGGGAGCAATTTCGGGCGAGGAGGGCGCGTTTTGAAATATAGTGGGCGCGAGCGATTTCGGGCGAGTAGAGCGTGTTTTGAAATAGTGGGCGCGAGCTATTTCGGGCGAGGAGAGCGTGTTTTGCCGACCATGGTTTATGAATTATTCGGCACATGTCATTTCGGACGAGGAGAACGCGTGCTTGGATGAAGTTACGAACCTACCCTCGATGCACAACGGGCCAATTAATGCGTCTCCCACATAGGACGGTAATTTCACGTCTCCCATTTATTTGCTCGGGCGAATTCCACCGAGCAGAGGATGTTTAACGGTTTGTTCAAAATTTGGGAGAACGAGCATCCACGTCTACCTTACCAAGTCGATTCGAATCAAATTTAGAAAGATTAGCTTGCCACTTCTTTTTTAGATGGAGAGATGATGCTCGGGAGTAATGTGTTTTACATGCTCGTTGCTAGCGATTTACTATATGACAAATAGTTGACCCACTAAAAAACGGGAATCAAACCCAAAATGAAATATCTCGATTCAATGAAATAGCTCGTTCACCAGGTCAAAATAGTGAACTAAATCCAAAATTGAACACCTCAATCGAATAACATGTTGTACAGTATTATAGTACTCCATGAACATGTTGAAAGTCAAATTAATGAACTTGTTTGATATACGCATATATCCGTTCATGTGTGGATCGCAGACAACATGTTCTCCAATTTAAATATTTGAATGCAAGTTTATATCGAAACATTATTTATATCAGTCTTTGATGCATAAAACGCGACATCCCCCTCTCTCGTACTCCCGCTCTCTCTCTCTCTCTCTCTCTCTCTCTCTCTCTCTCTCTCTCCGACAATCTTCAATTCTGTCGCACGCATCCAACACACAAACCTTGTTGGTCCTCTCTCTTTCTCTCCATATCTCTCTCTCTTTGTGTGTGTGCGTGGGGGGGTCTTTCTAGTTCGCATGCATATATAATCCATCTATAGGTCTCTCTCGCACACTATGTATGATTCTCTAGTCCAAGCTAGCTATCTTGGGTGCACTCATCGTACGCACACAAATTCCTTGGCTCGTTGCCCGTAACTCTCTCACACACCACTCTGTCGTCTCGGAGCTCTTCCCCCTCCCTCTCAAACTCTCCATCTACCTGGGTCACACATACACATGCATATCTCACTTGCACTCGATAGGCCCATCTAAAACTCTATCTCTCTCCCTCGTTCTCTCTCCATCTCACACGCACACACACAATCTCATGCCTAGCTAGCCAAGTATGATGGTCTCTCACTCAATTGTAGGCACACGCAGTCCCCCTATATGTATATGACTAGCTAATCTTAGTCTCCATCACAAACATGTGCATGGTCTATCTCGATTTCTCTCGGGGCATCTTTCTATCGCGCACGCACCTCCCTCGATCTCCCACCCATATAGTCCCCTCACGATCTTGAGGGGGTCTCTCTATCACAAACACACCCTCTCGCCCTCCCCATGCGTCCATGTTCTCCATGTGTCCCTCTCGACCTTTGTTCCTTGTTGGCCAGACCTCTATTGGACATGTGCTATAGGGGTGTCTCTCTCCGTTGCAAACAATCACACACTAGCTATCTTCGTGTATCTCCTCGCCTCGCTTTTCTATCTCGGAGATGCATGCGTGATATGTTCGCCTAAGAAACGAAAAAACACACTCTCTCTAATTTATTGTTTGTTGTCACTTTCGCTTTCACACACATACTCTTTTTGCACACTTACTCATTCTCCTTCACTCGCACTTGATCCCTCTCGACTTAGGCACTCTCCTCGGTCCATAGCATATTGATTTATTGAAAAGTCAAACATCACAAAGTTTGACCATGTACGTGGAGAAAAACAATTACATCTGGAATGGCAAACATATACCATTAGATTCACCATGAGATGTAGTTTAGTATGATGTATCTTTGGTATTGAAGATATAAATAACATTTGTGTAAACCTGATCAAAGTTTTTCCAAAGTTTAACTTCTAAAAAGATTACATGCACTGCATTATCGAGCGGATGGAATATCTCTTTCCGCATCTCAGCTATCTCACGCACCACTCAGCCTTATCGGGGCTCCTCAATCTCTCTCAAACTTTATATCTCCCTGGTTCACACATACACATGTCTCGCTCGCGCTATACATATAGACCCATACAACACTCTCCGCCCTTGTTCTCTCTCTATGTGACACGCACCCCCCTAATAAGTACCATAATCCCTCACTCCATCATAGGCGCAAGCACTCCCCCCCTAAGTATGATTATCTCTCACTATCCATCAGGAACACATGTATTGTCTCCTTCCATCCATACGTCTATCTCGATATCTCTCGGGGTATCTTCTATCGCGCACACACCTTGTCACTCGATCTCCCACCCATGTAGTCCCACCACGATCTCCAGGGGATCTCTCTATGACAAACATACACTCTCTCCTCCCCATGTCTGCATTTTCTCCGTACGTCTCTCCGGACCTCTCTCCCTTGTTTGTCAGACCCCTCTTGGCCACGTGCTAGGGGTCTTGCTCTCTTGGTTGCAAACAACCACACACTATCTCCTCACCTTGCTTCCGTTGTCGAAGATGCATGTGTGATATGTTTGCATAAGACACACACGTTTTTTCTCGACTTTTATCGAGTGTTGTCCATGTCTCTTTCACACATGCACACACACTTTTTTCACTCACTCTTTCTATTTCTCTCTCTCTCTCTCTAGTTAGGGACTCTCCCATGTCCATAAGCATATGGATGTTTTGAAAAGTCAAACCTCAGAAAAGTTTGACCAGGTATATGTGGAGAAAAACATTTACATCTGGAAAGATCATTAGATTCATCACAACATGTACTTACTTCATATTATCATTTATCTTTGGTATTGTAGATATAAGTAATTTCTTTATAAACTTGGTCAAAGTTTCAAAAGTTTGACTTTAAAAAAAATGTTGGAACTACATTATCGAACGGAGGGAGTAGCTCTTTCTCTCTCTGCTATCTCTCACGGGCCTCCCCTCTCACACGAACACTCTATACCGACGGATTATACACTCACTGTGTCAACATATAGCTCTGTATATTGTTTAGTTGACCGGTCAACCAGTTCACATGCTGCCTTGTCAGCTTGTGTTCTGTATCTTCGTGTGCTAGCCCATGTGGCAGTGGGTGAAAATAAGTAAACTAGAGGCCCATCTGACACGCGGTGAAGTAGACAAAGTTGAAACCACTCGGGGTAGCATCCCGCACGCTAGTAAATTAAGGGCGCATTAAGGACACACTTCTTCCGCATGGAGGACGCACTCGCGCACAATTCACCACTGCGCGGCGGCATGCACAGAAGGACGCACTCGCGCACACCCAGCACACAACACACACCAGCACATGTGTACACAGGCGTCGCCGCCGGTTGATATGGACGGCGAGGCAGCCAACAAGTGGAGGCGGCTCGAGCCAAAACCGCATCCGGCGAGCCTGGACTTCATCAGCAGCCTCCCCGACGACATGCTGCTCGTCATCATCGGCCTCCTCCCCACCAAATCTGCCGTGCGGACCGCCCTGCACTCCCGGCAGTGGCGCCCCCTCTGGCGCCGCGTCCCCCTCAACCTCACCGTCGACAACTGCCTCTGCGATGGGGATTGCAAACGCATGGCCGCAGTCTCCAAGATCCTTTCATCGCACCCTGGGCCAGCCAGACGCCTTGACATCCGCATGTTCAGTACCAACTGCAAGGTCCAACCCAAGTTCGACGAGTGGTTCTTATCCCCCGCCCTAGATCAGCTCGAGGAGCTCAGCTTTGAAGCTGGACGATGTCGCTCTCTGCCGCCGTCCGCGCTCCGCCTCGCGCCAACGCTGCGTCGCGCCAGCTTCAGCTCCTGCTATCTTCCCCAGATTAATGCCGCGTCCGCCCTTCTTCTCCCTCAACTCAAGCAGCTCGACCTCTTCAACGTTGTCATCTTGAAGAAGGCTATGGAGCACCTGCTCCGCAGCTGTACTGCGCTCGAGTACCTTCGTCTTGAGCAGATCCACGGGTTCATTAGCCTCCACATCGCCTCGACGAATCTTCGATGGATTTATGTGTCTTGCTGGCCCCGCAACAAGACATCAATTGGGAAGAGATCACTCCAGCTGTTCCACGTTATGGTCATTGAGAATGTGCCTTTCCTTGAGAGATTGCTTGTATCGGATCTAGAAGGTCCAACAAAAATCAGGGTCATTGACGCGCCGAAATTGACAGCGTTGGTGCACTCGTCTGCCAAATTCTCCGAACTCTTTATTGGATTCGTAATCGTTCAGGTACATCACTCATCTTCTTCTCCGTCTTCTTGAAATTCACATTTTTAAATTTCTTCTTGATGTATTTACGACCGTCTTCCAGAAAATGATTCCCACAAGCTTGACCCAGTCTATGCGCACGGTGAAGATCTTGGCAATAAAATCTATCGGCCCCAATCTGGATCAAGTTGTTGGATTCCTTACATGCTTTCCGTGCACGGAGAAGCTACTCATCGAGGTGAAACTTCTTTCCTATTAGTAAACGGTAATCACAACGTAGCTCAAATTTTTCGTAATTTTCCCAAATTACGATGACAAGTGCAGTGTTCAAAATTGCATCTACGCACTGCACCGAAAGAAATGTTTTTAGTATTTTTCTCACGTGATCACCTGCATCATTTTGTTGTTGTACTACTATAGTAGCCTAGGCTAGTCATAGTGGAAAGTAACTTAGACTACTCCAGTGACACTATGGTTACCCTAAGAGCAAGTACTACCTCCGTCCTGGTTTACTCTTCCTATTTTATAGTATCAAAATTTGACCATAGATTTAACTGACAAAATGTTAATGCATGTCACTAAGAACTACTCCCTCCGTCCGGAAATACTTGTCGTAGAAATGCATAAATATGGATATATCTAGAACTAAAATACATCTAGATACATCCATTTCTCCGACAAGTATTTCCGGACGGAGGGAGTATATCGTTGGATTCGTATTTGAACATAATTTCAAATGGTGTAATTTTTAGTGACATGCATTGGCATTTTCTTACATAAATCTATGGTCAAAATTTTATACTAAATAAGGGGTAGTACAAAAGTGGGCTATAACGGCCCTCCACTATGTAGGCCAAAACACGTGCCAAATTCACTTTGTGATGCATTTGGCATCGATGCCCCTCCATTGCTCACCTGGTGCCCCAATCTGGATCACCTACTTTGCTCCGGTGCCAAATTAACTCACGCAATGAAAAAACACTTGCGTGGGAGAGAGAGAGAGGACTGAGGCAATAAGAAAACACTTGTTTGGGAGAGCGAGAGGCTGGTGTAGTTGGTTTGATTGATTTGTTTATACATGTGGGTATGTGTGCACAACGGTGCCAACTCTCTCACATCGCGAGAGCGGTGCCAAAATCTTTTGATTTGACATCGATGCGTATTATGTGGCATACTTTTGCGAAATATGGCATCGGCCACATAGTGGAAGGCAACAAATGCCCAAGCTCTTCACGTACTCCTAGGTAAATGAGAGGAAAGAGAGAGAGAGAGAATATCACTAGCCAGCCAACCCTATCGTATGAGCGAATGATATTGGTACCTCTTGATGACACGGCAATCTTATACAGCCAGCTGCTCTAATATGTTCTCTTCTTTTGCAGATAAAAAAAGACCCGAAAGTGAAAAATGTGCTGCACTATAACAATCTCATCGAATGCCTTGATCTCCATCTTACAGAAATTGATTTGATCGACTACCGAGGCAGCACATCTGAGATTAAATTGGCCAGGTTCTTTGTTCTGGAGGCAAGTGTGCTCAAGGTAATGAGGTTTGGCGTTCTCTGGCGCAACAATGAATGGCGTGCTGATCACCGCAAGCGTCTAAGCCTAAATGACAAAGTCTCCGCAGAAGCTGAATTTGTTTTTGAAACATCAAGTGGCCAGAGACTCGAAAACTTATTTGCCCATTAGTGACTTGTCAGGGCGGTGGATTTTAGTTTGTACGATAATGCTGCATCCACCTAAAGTAATGAAAGTTCCTACGTAAACTTCCTAGTAATTCCCTCTTCGTAGGTGCAACATTACTCCTAACATTTGTAATATCAGTTTGAAACTTGTAATATTACCGTGTCCTATTCCTGCGTTTTCAAAATCCTGCGAATCAAACAGGTCCTGAGTTGGTGATGATGTTGTGCCTGCCATCTTTCACCAATAGCCGTCGGATCTAGATCTGACGCATACAAACCAAACTTCTCCAGTTTTGCAAAAAGATGCCCGCACTTGTTCCCTATTTACAAACAACTCCTTGTCTCTCACAATCATCCTTATCTCCTCCCCACCACATCTAGAAGGCCATGGAAAAATCTGGCGCGATGGCCGCTGCCGGCGCCGTCCACCCCCCAATCTTGTGTTCCGTGCAATGCACGGGCATCTACGCACGGGAAATTATGTCGAACACGGCTAGTTGTAAGCAGGCTAGGTCTACAGCCATGATGATAGTGACTGCAGATGGTGAGGCTGACTATGGTATGCCGAACACGGCGCCTATACTCTGGTGTCATCTCCGGCGTAGGGTCTTGTCACTTCACTGTGAGGAGCAGCACGTAATAATTTGACCAACGGGTAGTACAGTGCTACTACATTGGTAGTACTACTACTACTAGTACTAGCACCACCGTCTGGATTTAGTAGTACTACCACGTCCATTTGGATTTAGTATTTGACTAGCAATATCTAGTAATGCATTTCACAAAAAATTTACTACTCCCTCTGTAAATAAATACATGGTGTATTGTTTTATTCCTATCGGTGATATAACTTAATGTCTTTTTGCTACTTAATAGGATTACATGCAATGAACTAACCACTGCATGTGATGTTTGGTAGTCTCAAGTCATTGAAAGCATGCACGGGCACGGAGGGGGCACATCTTCATTGACTTACTGCACCTGCCTTTGGGTGTATGACACGTGGGCCCAACGGGTGGCTGGCCAACCTGTAATACAGCCAAAGGCAGGTGCAGTAGAGGGACGAGGAGTAGATGGCCAACACGCACGTGAATTCAACGCAGTCTGCACTTCTCATATAAAGGCTCCCGTCAGTCCAATCTACGAAATCCTACGCACCTACGCACCCAAGGGCAAGAGTGATCACTCCAATCGCAAGATCAGTTGACTAGAAGCTAGACCCATGGAGGCGATGAGCGCGAGCATCAGCCGGCTGTGCCAGATGGTCCACGACGCCGACCTGCGGCCCGGCACCGAGGAACGTCTCCAGGTAGTGCTTGAGGCCGCCAGGGCGAGGGGCTGCTTGGACGACAGCTTCGTCTCCTTGTTTGACAAGGTCCTCATCGGCTTCCTCGACAAGTTCACCGTCATCAAGAATCTCACGGACGACCTTGACGTACGCCTCCATCCCACATGCCTAGGATCTGCGATGCCTGCCACCCTCAACGGCCTCTATGGTGACAACCTCTTTGACACACTAGTGGCCCTGCGACTGCCCGCCGTCGCGCCGGAGAATGTCCACCTCGAGGTTGCGCTCGCCGCGCAGCGCCTGGCGTAGCAAGACACCATCGACATAATCACCCACGTCTACGTTCAAATCGTCCACAAGGACTACTACATGCAAGAGGAGGACGATAGGACGCTGGCCTTCTTGGACCGCAGGGCAACCTTGGACGACATTGTTCAGAAGCACGTTGAGCTTGCCGCCAACGCTGCTGCTCCTCACACGTCGGTTGGTGACCCGGTGCACTAGGGCGTGAGGATGTCGTTGATGGACCCGTATGTATCTTTATCTTTCCGTCAAATCCATGTAGTAGTATATGGTACTACTAGTAATTATCTTACCTTTCGCATCAACTTCATAATTTTCCTACGTACTCCATGCATGAACCGCGCCAGAACCAAACTTCTCATTACTCTAGGGAAAATTGTTATTTCTATCTATCGGTCGCGCCATGGAGTTGAACCAAATTTTACAAGTTACAAGTTCAAAAGGAAAAGCCTGCCGTGTTCGCGTCGCACCCCCACACGGTTGGTCCGGCACGCCGCTCAAGGGGGTATGCGTGCTGTGTTGCATTTTCACATACAAGTGGGACCATAGTTGAGCAAACCGACTATCGGCAAACCCCCACCCCGCCCACCGCGCGATGGCTGAGAAAACCGGAGGGAGAAGAGATGGCTGTAGCACGAACTCCAAGAAAATTGGTGTCGGATGGGACTCGTGTGGGTGGCGTGTGCCGTACTGCTAGACATGAATGCTAGTTATGGCCCATGCCACCCCACTATATCGAGGTGCTGGTTACGTAGAACAAATTTCCTGGAGTCCGTGCTCAGCCCTCCTCTATCTCTCTTCTCAGCCAGCCAGCAGACGCGCGGAGCCCATCGTCTGTTTGCTCATATGCGGTCCCACATGTCAGTGAAAACGCAAGAGGACCCACTGAACCTGCACATCTTTCACCTCGACGTGCTGGTGATGAAAAACAAATCCAATAAAGATCTTCGGTGGCCGCTTTTGGAGTTACTCAAGAGTAGTAAGATTCTATTTACAGTTTAACCCAAGATGCACATCACGTGGCTTCAACTACCACTCTATTTTCTTGCATGACACGACCTGGATGCTGGATGTCCCACATGTCGGCAAAAGAAGGAAGAACTCGACCAAATCTTTGGTTGTGCTCTCGGATTAGACTAGTTGTGCTAACTTAAAATTTTATTCTGTAGAATGTATGTAAGTTATGGTATTGGGAAGAAGAGTACAACGATATATTGATAGAGTGCAATTTAGTAGATGTTCTAGCACTTTTAGCTAGCATAGATGCTAGAGATGAGACTAGTGCACTTGTTGATAGAATAGAGGCTAGACACGTCTACTTCTTTACACTCGAAGAAGAAAGAAGCACGCAAGATCGAGCCTCCGCAGATCAACAATGAATGCATCGAGATGGCACTAATCCAACTTACAGGAGCAGTTATGGAAGTTGGATATCTTCTAAAATGTATTCTTGTGGTTCTTGTTTTCTTTGGTCTTGCTTTTCTAGTCAAAATTTTGGTGATGTATTTCCATGTACCAAGAAATCAATGATGAAAAAAAGATATGTGTTTGCAAAGAAAAATGTACGCGGCCGGGATGCGGTCGCGCGTTCGGCGCACGACCACCGCATCCGAGAAATGGCCCGGACACGGCCCCATTGCCCTACCCAAACGGACAGAATCCGAGAAAAACAGAGGTCCATTTGGGGTCGTGCGTTGGAGTTGGCCTGACAAGTGGGACCGCAGTTGAGGAAACCGACTATCGGCAAACCCCCACCTCGCCCGCCGCGCGATGGCTGAGTTAGAGAAACGACGAGGTTGAAGAGATTGCTGTAGCACGGACTCCAAGAAATATGGTGTCAGATGGAAGTCATGCTGGTGGCATGTGTCGTACTCCTGGACGTGAATGCTTGTTCTGGCCCATGCCACCCTACTACTCCTACTACTTATAGTAGTAGTATCGAGGATTCGAGGTGCTGGTTACGTACAACAAACACATTAACATATGGCCCACCTCACACTATGGCCAAATTTCCTGGAGTCTGTTCTAGGTTAAAAAGTGTTCTTTGTGAGGATGGGTGGCTGGTCTCAAGTTTAAAACTTGTTGTATTATGTACGTAGACGTAGTGATAGTGCAGCATGTGAAGGTAGTACAAATAGTGTACTATTGTTGATTGGCCTCATCCGATAACCTGTTGCAATGCACGTACAATTATATATTCGGAAAATATTTTTTTGCCTCGTCGCAGCACCCACTCAGAGAAGCGACTCGAAAGCCATTCATAAATTTAGTAAGTTTATCACAGGCATATCATTTTATTACATACAACAGGTCATCAACCCACAACGACAACGAGGATACATTATAAATACTAAAGTTTTCATCACACAACAAATAACAAGCAATGAAACGAACTTCAACTCAACCAATCCTCGGCGTTGGAAACGCTTGCTTTGAACCACAAGCGATTATCTGGGAAGAGCCAGCTACTGTCAATCTCGAGACCAACGCAGGACTGATCATCCAGGCTGAAGCGGCCTATTATATCACGACCAGGGTAGGGAACCACCGCAATGTCCGACGTATAGATACAATTGCTTCTCATAAATGGTAGTAACATTGTGTCAACAGCAGCTGGATCACCTTTAACCATCATTGGATAGTTTGGTCCAAGGAAGAGCGATTTTGCTCCAAGACTACCAATACTGTACCAGGGAGAAGGTGTTGGCGCTAGCACACTAGTATCCATCCCGAATACCATGCAACGAGTGTTGGAATAGGTCCGGAGAGTGCGACCATGGGAGACAACACCTGCTCCCTCAGTAGTAACATCAGCAGTGGGCTGTATACAGACAAGAAGGGGTGATCCATCGGAAGTTGCCAGGCGCCACTGAGTACATGTGCCCTCCTCGTCCTCATGCTCGTGATCATCACCATCTTCATCTCCCCCTTGGTTATAAAAATTTTCAAGTATAGGCGCTGGAATGTTCACAGGACCTTGGAAACACAAGAAGAAGGTTAATTAGTAGAGAGGGAAACTTGCTAACTCGCATGCATGTGGATGAAACAATTATAATTACGGTGGAAGACAAATGTACAAAAACTATGAGGATCCCATGCAAAAACAGCGCCACGAGTGGTGGCAGCAAACACAAGACCCTCGTATTCAATTGCATCACAGTACACATCCATGTATAGAAACTGATTTTTGAGCAATATCCATCCAGTCGAACCACGAAGGACGGCAACAAACTTGTCGAAGATAGCAACAACTTGATATTTCTTGTAATTCCAAGAGCGGTTGGGAACTCGAGAAATTGCTATCTTCCGTAGACGACAGTCACCATGATCATATTTGAACGTACGTAGATCATCTGTGTGCTCAACCTCAGGGCACTCGGAGATTTTTGGAAGTGGAATCCGCTGATGAGTGTACACATTCACAAGTTCCCACTCGCAATTGTACCCAATATAAACAACCCAATCTCCATTTGCGCCTGCCCAAGCCTTGCCCTCAAGCGATGGCATCTTAACATCATATGTATCATTATCAAGCCGCATCAACTTGCACAAGGCGAGGCCTCCCTCGTCCCCGCACCAGTCAGCAGGGTCACGACGAAGAAGATAGGGGAGATCAAACCGCTCCTGGACCCTTGGGTTCCTTGTAATGATGTTATTAGTTGAGTCGAGAAAGTTCTTGAACGAACCTGCCAGGCTAGCCGAGGTGATGACGTCACACCGATCAATGAGTTCCCCCACCACGTCATCTTTCAGATCGAGGCAAGAATAACGGGGTCGTTTACGGCTTGTTCCCTCCATGGAGAAGACGATTGAACAATGGCAGAAGGAACGGTGAAGGCAAATGGAGGAGGGAGGAAGAGCGTGCGACAGCAGTTCCAAATTGAGAGGGAAAGGCGAAGAGTCGGTGGACGGTTGCCAGTTTGCCACGGTACACGAAGAGGCGCCCGGCCTACACGTCCTTTTGGAAATTGTACAAAAGGACTCGCCGTCTTCTCACTGACATGTTGGAACGGGACCACATGTCAACGAAACATGGTGTGTAATTTCTCGTGCAAAATGCGATCTTGCCGCGATGGCCCGAGGTGCCGCATTAGTTATCGACCTTTATTTTTTAACATACAATCTGAGTGGATAGCTCCTGTGGTCATCACACGTGAGCGGATATATAGGTGGGCTAGGTGGGCAGGCGGCAACAATCTAAGTGCTAAAAGAGTTGATCTCGAAAAAAGAGTTGATCCAATGCTTGGTTTTGTTTGGATTTTCCAACTATGACCATTGGATAGAGTGAATCAATGGCTTACGTTCAAAGTTATTCTCATACTATAGAATGGTATAGGAACGTGGAGAGATTTGGTTGAATTTATATCGCTGAATAATATAAAATATTATGAGTGCAGACGCTCCACCCTGAGGTTTGTAGCTCCTTCTCGGTCGTGGGGAATCTATGTTCTTCCACTCTTTCGTTTAAGACATGAGCTTTGTTCATCCTGTTGCCGACACGCGGGACATCTATATACCTCCATTTTACAAAATCATACTATATGCCTCCATGACACGCGGGACATCTAGCATCAAGGTGGCGTGTCATGCAAGAAAATGGAGATATGCAGTGCGTAAGTGAGTCGTGCACTTCGATGGCACCTAGTACTATGCAATATTTTTTCTCCTCGATGGCACGTGAATAGTGCATGTACTCAATGACAGAGCACGGGATGGTAGCCATGGACATGGCCGGCCCTTTTTGAAGAGAGTACTAATAAATACGTAACTTTGATGTGTCCCGTCAACTCGCAGAACGACGAGAAGCTTGCTTACTACGCCTTCTCCCTCGCCAACGCGTGCGCGGTGGCTCGCAACACGAGGAGAAACTTTTGCTTACAAGCGGTGGACGTGCAACAGTTCATTTGGTGTCAGATTGCCAGAAGTAGTACAATACCATCATTATTGTTCGACTTCCAGAAGAGGAGAAGAGCCAAGCGCAAGGTCACCTACTAACCTAGTACAGTACTACTACAGCCAAAGCTGGTCCACCTTTTTAGAGCATGGTTAATTAATATAGGAGGCTCTTGCAGCGGCACATCATTTAGAGCAAGTACTCTCTTCGTAGGATCAAGTGAAGTGAAACAAAAGTTGGAGTGGATGCTAGATTGCCAACTAAAACATGATTACATAGGGAAAAAATCCTATAGCATTCTATCCTATGAATCAAACGACCAATGTAGGAAAATTATAGGGGGGTCTCTCCAACAGTGTTCCTCGGCTCGCACCTAGCATCACGGTGGTTGAACTTGGAGTCATTCATCTGGTACATGTGGCATCTCAGATCTGGTACTCCAATTTTAGGTTGGCTCTATATGATGTGGCAACTTCATATACTAACCAGATGCTGGCTATACTACTACGGTACTCACACTCCAAGAAGTGACTCGAAAACCATTCATAAATTGAGTCTATGACACGCATTTGCAAATGTACCATTCATTACATACAACAAGTCATCAACACACAACGACAACGATGATACATGTTGGATTATAGATTATTTCCAACAAAACATTCTAGTAAATACTGAAGTTTTCATCACACAACAAATAACAAGCAATGAAATGAACTTCAACTCAACCAATCCTTGGCGTTGGAAACACTTACTTTGAACCATAGGTGCTCTGGGAAGGGCCAGCTATTGTCAATATCAAGAGCAACGCAGGACTGATCATCCAGGCTGAAGCGGCATATATCAGGAGCAGGGTAGGGAACCACCGCAATGTCCGAGGTATAGATACAGTTGCTTCTCATAAATGGTAGTAACTTTCTGTCAACAGTAGCTGGATCGCCTTTAACCATCATTGGATAGTTTGGTCCAAGGAAGAGCGAGTTTGTTCCAAGACTACCAATACTATACCAGGGAGAAGGTGTTGGTGCTAGCACACCAGTATCCATCCCGAATACCCTGCAACGGGTGTTGGAATAGGTCCGGAGAGGGCGACCATGGGAGACAACACGTGCTCCCTCAGTAGTAACAATCTCAGTGCACTGTATAGAGACAAGAAGAGGTGATCCATCAGAATTAGTTGCCAGCCGCCACTGAGTATATAAGTCCTGCTCATCCTCATGATCGTGATCATCACCATCGTCACCTCCCCCTTGGTTATAAAATTTTTTCAAGTATAGGTGGTGGAATGTTCACAGGACCTTGGAAACACAAGAAGAAGGTTAATTAGTAAAGGGAAACTTGCTAACCCGCATGCATGTGGATGAAACAATTATAATTACGGTGGAAGACAAACGTACCGAAACAACAAGGATCCCATGCAAAAACAATGCCACGAGTGGTGGAAGCAAACACAAGATCCTCGTATTTAATTGCATCATAGTACTCATCATCCGTGTATAGAAACTGATTTTTGAGCAATGTCCATGGACAAACCGTGGCATCAGTAAGGACGGCAACAAGCTTGTCGAATATAGCAACAACTTCATAGTTCTCGTAAGTCCAAGAGCGGTTGGGAACTCGATAAATTGCTATCTTCCGTAGACGACATCCACCATAATTGTATTTGAATGTACGTAGATCATCTATGTGCTCAACCTCAGGGCACTCTGAGGTTTTTGGAAGTGGAATCTGCTGACGAGTGTACACATTCACAAATTCCCACTCGCAATTGTACCCAATATAAACAACCCAATCTCCATTTGCGCCAGCCCAGGCCTTACCCTTAAGCGATGGCATCTTGACATCACACATATCATTATCAAGTGACATCAACTTGCACAAGGCGGGGCCTCCGTCATCCGCGCCCATGCGAACAGGCTTATAGCGAAGAAGATAAGGGAGATCAAACCGCTCCTGGACCCTTGGGTTGCTTGTAATGATGTTATTAGTTGAGTCGAGAATGTTCTTGAACGAACCTGCCATGCTAGCCGAGGTGATGACGTCGCACCGATCAATGAGTTCCCCCACCACGTCATCTTTCAGATCGGGGCAAGAATAACGGGGTCGTTTCCGGCTTGTTCCCTCCATGGAGAAGACGATCGAACAATGGCAGAAGGAAGGGTGGGGGCAAATGGAGGAGGGAGGAAGAGCGTGCGACAGCAGTTCCAAATCGAGAGGGAAAGGCGAAGAGTCGATGGACGGTTGCCTGTTTGCCACGGTACACGAAGAGGCACCCCGGCCTACACGTCCTTCTGGAAATTGTACAAAAGGACTCGTCGTCGTCTCACTGACATGTTGGAACGGGACCACATGTCAACAAAACATGGTGTGTAATTTCTCGTGCAAAATGCAATCTGGACGCGTTGGCCCGAAGTGCCGTATTTTTTCTCGACTTTATTTTTTAATGGCGTGCCGTTCAGTTTTGAAGCACGACTAATTGGTACTGTTTGCAGAGAAAATATAAACTACTCTACCACTACTCCACCTCTAGTACTAGTAGTATAAAAAAGAAATATAGGCTGGAGCTTCAGAGCTTTCTTGCTAAGGGCTGCCCACTTGCTTCTCACACTATCACCCTCTCTCTCCAGATCTAAAAAAGACGGCCTCTCTCTCCCTCCTCACCGGTGGTCACAGATCCGCCGGGGAAGAAAAGGACGTGCAGCGTTGACGCACTCGTCGTCGGCGAGCGAGGTCACGCACTGACGACAAGGCCGTCCTCTCAGACCTAACGCCCGCGCGGGATGGCATCCGTCCCCAAGCTCGCTGCCGTAGTGCGTGCGGAGGACGACGACCATGAGCGAAGCCACTTCCTACCGACCCTCGGGTATGCTACCTCTTTTCGAACCATACCCTTGTTCTATTGCCCCATCTGCCATGTCGCTGCATGTGGATCTTTTTCCACTCCACCATCTTCCCAATTTGCTATCCTCTGCTCTGCTGGTCACGCAGACAAAAACCTTAATTTGCACTATTAAAGGAAACCCTACTTCATGCAGACTAATCCATGTCTGGGTTGAATAAGGAAAGGAAGGGAGACTGTACTGTCCAAGAGAGTAGGCATCGAACCCGCATCTAGGTTGAAAAGGGGAAAATCAGTAGCTAAGGAACGAGTCTCGTGTCTCTTGGTTGAAGAAGGGTAGAAAGGCATGACAGCGCAATAGAGAATGACCAGGTCGATCGGTTTGTTGTCCTCACATAGGAAAAAGTTGGCTAAACATAACAAAAATGGGACGTAATCCACATATGCTGCCTGGATATTTCTTGCTCTGGGCAACCATACCTCCCTCACCACTCTATGCGTCCGTGGAGGTACATCGTACTGGTGCGCCCACTGTCCGAATGGGCCTCCCATGCTCTTATTGTCACTTTTTTGCTGTTAGTATAACGCCAGCAGTCAAGTCAAGCAATGCTACTGCTAAAGTGATGCCACATTTAACTAATGCCGCACTCAGTCTAATGCCACCGATAAATTTAAGCAATGCCATTTAGTGTCACTGGATTATTTCAGGGTTAGCTATTGATTGTGGATGTATTAAAGATTTTTCAGCTAAGGCATTCTAATGCTGTTGCACAGCCAGTATACCAACGATGAAACTTGTTACTACCTTCAGATTTTTGCACTGTTAATGCTTATAGATTACATACCTCACTTTCATGAGATAAGTTAATTTTTTGTATAGTGTCACCAAAATGCCAAGGCACTGATGTCATTTTATTTTGGTTAAACTGCACAAAAAATTATGAAGACAAGAGGAAAGGTCAAGAGTGGGCACCTCCTCCTCCGGCTGTTCTCTTGATTCGTTCGATCAAGTTTTTATGTTTGATTGATTATCAAGATTGGGATAGCAATTTTTAAGGGCCCCCCCCCCCCGAGTTTGAAATGATATTTACCTTGGAGGTACATGGTTTGCAATTTTTTTATACTGTCATTAGTTAATAATGCTAGTTACCTTCAGACTTTTGTATTTGATTTAATGCTCATGCACAGCTAGTATACCAATGCTGAAACGTGTTACCTTTACATTTTGTATTGTTAATTCTTATAGAAATCTTCCAGTGCCAGAGTTTATTGAAATCTGTTCAATAAAACCATTGTACTGTACCCTGTAATAAAATAACTACTCTACTGTTGCACTAGCCACTGGATTAGTGTATATTTGTAGTATTCAAAATTTCGAATGGTGTTGCATTAGTGTATGGACATAAATAAAGTGTGGAAAGCTTTCCCAAATATGTGCTCAAGAAAACTACTACTTGTTTTTCTAAATACTAGACGTTTGGGTACTTTAAACTGAACCGCGAAAACGTCTTATATTAAGGAACAGAGGGTGTAGAGTTCACTCAAATTATCCCGGTAAAGCTAGTCACACCTTTGTTAAAATTAATGTTCATTATGTTATCGGAGGAGGTCTGTAAGTTTGTCTCTAATGCCTGTCGACTACATACCTGACATCATGATGTAATGTTAAGTCATTTCCTTTTGTACAGTGTCACTGAATTGTCAAGGCGGTGATGGCATTTTATTTTAGTTGAACTGCACAAAATATGCTTAAAAGAAGAGGAAAGGTCAAGAATCGATCATTCTTTCAGAAAGAACTATATATGCCTTTCTGACATCAGCCGCTGTTGCCTTATTTATTCCTTCAAATAGGTGGTTAGAAACAGTCTTGCTACCTTTTCCCATTAAGAAATTGGAATGCTTATATTTGTGAGTCTATGCTTCAACTAGTGCCATTTTTATAGTAGTCACACTTTCAATATCTATGCAAACAGGGATACTCGATTTTAGTGGAACTGCACAAAAAGTCCAACTGGTTCAACATTAGGAGCATGTTTTCTTCCAAACCTTTATATCCAATTGGTGGCACTATGAGCTGTTCATTAAGAAGGTACATGGTTTGCTACTATCTTGCTACTCTTTTTGTACTGTCATTGGATAGTAATACGAGTGGTTTGCATGTGAATTTGTTGGCAGGGTGGACCTACATTGGAGGTGCAGGACAGGATTCAATGATTGGATGCTCAATTTTGGTTGTATCGATTTCACCTCTTCTATCACTGCAAACATGGATATCCTTTGTCTGATGAAGAATATGCACTATATTTCTGCTCTGAACAAGCAAATCAATTCAGTATGAAATTGTCCAGGGCAAAACATGACTGTATCAAATTGTCCAGTGCAAAACATGACAGATGCTAAGCGGAAGAGACATGTTTAAACTAAAAATACAAGGTGGGGCATATGTTTACTAGCTGCTTGATATTTGTGCAGACAGAGATGTCTACCCGTTGCTATTTGGCAAACACACAAAGTGACCGCAATTTTGGTTGAACTGCACAAGAGAATAGTATAGTCACTGCATGCAGTGCCATTTGAAAATAGACACAGAAAGATTGGATAGTCACTTCATGGACTGCAGAAAAGTAGTACTGTATTATTTATTGGCCAACACTAGGTGCTTCATTGCTTTGGTCTGATTATACAATGGGCATCATTTTGCCTAAGTTAAAGTTTGTATTCCGAAAATAGTCTCGCCGTGTGATCAAGAGAAGACCAAATCATATTGCAGTGGATGTTCCTCCATCATGTGTGGTTCATTCTCATGGTTCCAGCTGTTGGTGAAACCACTTACGTTTGCAAGAGGAATTGTAGACTTCACAAACAAATTTGTCTTTCAGGCTGTACTGAATGTTTGGCCAAGAGAAGCATCCATGTTAGTAGGAAGAACATATGTTTTTTCTAGATCTTTGCTTTTGGAGCTACATATTTGTATATGATCTGTGAATCATTGAGATGCATTAACATGTTGATCTTATGTATGGGAATTGTACTAGTTGGTTTTATTTGTGGCCGATCTTTGCTTTTGGAGCTACATATTTGTATATGATCTGTGAATCATTGAGATGCATTAACAGTTCCTTATATCTGTTCGCTCAGTGTTTACAAGTTACTGATCGATCACTAGCTAGCCTACTAATGCGCTCCTGGAAGTTTTAGTTGCGACGCAAGATCCGAAGTGGCATTTTTTTGAATAAAAATGCCTACCTCTGAAGAAATTGACAAGCTGCTCTGAAGAAAATGCCATGCGAATCTGAAGAAACTGCCAGCAAAAACGTTCGCAAATGCCTTATCTCCCAGCTTAAGTTCATCAACTAATGCCCTCGGCTGCGACTCGTTGCATGCTGCTCCGCGTACTGGCTGCGAGCGATTTTGAGTGCCTGCATGCAGCCGGCCGTAATTAAGGCAGCTAACTGATGCGAAAAAAGATGCGCTTTAATTGTTGTGGGCCTTTTAAATCCGTGGAATCATTATTGACAAGGAGGGAGATGATTCGAGAGCACTCGTTTGACCGTCATGCCGGCGTGCGACCCAGTACGGATGGGACGGGATGGCACAGTCAGAATTTCAGTTTCTCTAGTTTTCCACGGCAAGCTGGCGAGCTAAGCCATGCCTGCTTAATTATGCATTGAATTCCGATGACCGTCGCGCTACCTTCCGCCTATAAGTACTATTTCCCTTCTATGGTGGCACCGTGACCCAACTCGCCCATCCTCATAAGCCCCCACCGGCCCGACGTCGCTCGCCACTTATCCTCGCTCTCACCACGTCCGCCATGCCCCCACCCGTCCGCGATAGGCGAGGCCGGAGGCGGTCACCGCCGGAACTAGTGTTCGGTTTTTCATCGGAAGTCAGACGGAGGGAGGAGGCATTCTATCGGTCTTGAGATGGCAATGCGGAGATCGAGGACTTGTTGGAGCACGACCGCGTGGCGGAGGAGCAGGAGTTGTTGGAGTGCGACCACTTGGCGGAGGAGCAGCGTATCACCAATTTGCGCCACCAGCGGGACATGGAGCAGCAGCGCACCGACGCTCTGAGTCGCGAGCTGAGCGCCCGCAACTGGGCCGACTACGTGGAGGCCGGCGCCCGGCAAATAGCCCTGGAGGCTGTCGGGCACGCACGCGTTCGCGACGCTGATTTTTACTACCAGCTCGTCAAGTGGGTTTCCCGCTTAGAAGCCGAAGCTTCGGTGGACCACGCCAGCATGGAAAGGGCCAACGCGCGCGAGCAACGCGCCCTATCGCACCTCTGGCAAGTCCGAGGCGAGGCGGAGGACGCCGGTGCCGGCGTTTAGCGTGTACCACAGATGGCGGCCGGCATCGTCTAGTTAGCTAAGAGTAAGTTAGTACTTGTACGCTACTAGAGTATTAGTGGGAGTAGATAGTTAACTTGGCTATGATGGTTGTCAACGTGGAAGTTCAGTACTCTATATGTGGATCAGACCTGTTACTTTGCTCTGAATGTTGAACTTTCCGTTTGAACGTATGGAATGGGCTGTTATTTTTTTAAATAGGTTGTATTTGTCCTCCACGGGTTTAGAGGCTGACTTGTGGGCCTACCAAGTTGACGCGTACACAATCAGGAGATGATTATATGTGGAGAGGATGACAGCAGGGACCCGCCAAGGTCATGGCAGTACGCAAGCAAGTGCCTCCTTATTTCAAGCCAATAAAAAAATGGCTCCTCCTAATGGATTTCTGGCATATGGGTCCCATGCCATTGTCAACGTAGTCAATAAACGAGAGAATTGCACAACGAGCGGCTGAGACCAGGGACCCAGCAGCTCGCCCAGTTATTTTTGTTTTGGGTTAATTTGATAAATGCCACTCCAAATCTGGTGTTTCTGAGAAATGCCACTGCAATTTCCAAACTTTGAAAAATGCCATTTCCAGTGGCATTTTTCGAAGTCTGGAGTGGCGTTTTTCAAAGTTTGGAAATTGCAGTGGCGTTTTCCAAAGTTTGCAAAAATTGCAGTGGCATTTTTATGAATCGCCATAATTGGAGTGGCATTTATCTAATTTGTTTTTGAGACGGAAGCAGGATGTCAACTGGGCTGTGCGGCACTCTAGCCTCTCTAGACATCCTTCTCTTTTATGTTTACCACAGACCAGCCCAGTAGTTTTTTCTTTCTTTCTGAAAATGGCTAGCCCAGTTTTTTTGTGATTTGCCAAGTAAGTCGCTTTGTTAGGCCTCTTGGGCTGCAAATCTTTTAAGACGAGGAGAGCTTCATTCGGCTGGACGAGAAAATGGCCTATCAGTAATGAGAAATGGGCTGTACATTTTTAAAACACATCAAACCGGCAATTAGTTTCAATTTTTTTCATTTTGAGATTTTAAATTGCATTAATTTTTATGCGTGGATAATTTGTTGGATTTTATATTGATATAAATTTATTTTTAAAATCAGTTTGAATGTGACTCGAAATTTCGGGATTAAAAACAGTTCGGACCGCACCGAAATATGCAAAATTTTGTATAATTTTTTAACCGTGGCCACAATATGGGTTGTAATGCTAACAAAAAGAATATGAGCTTCAAAAAAAACCTTAAGAATTAACAAATGGGCTGTAAATTATTAGAAATAATGGTAGAGGGGCTGTATGCTGTTTTCCACAAATTTGAGGCTTTCCTAAAAAAAGGTTGACACACAAGCAGTGACTGTTGGATGTCCATCCAACGGCCGTCGTGCTTCTTCAATCTCTGCTCTTCCTGCTCCAGCCGCTCAAACAAGTGCCGGCGGGACTGCCTGCTCCCTCCTCCCCGCGGCCGGCTGTGCTGCCGCGCAGGCCTCACCACCCCACCGTACTTCCATCGCTGGCCTAGCCATCCCTCTACTCATCCACACCTGCTGTTATTCTCCGGCGACGACAGAAGAATCAGTAAACCCTCGTATAGTCGTACTCCCCTCCGCGTGGGAAACAACTGCCGAGTCTTCCCTGCCTCCGTGTCGTTCCCTTCCTAGGTCTCGCCGTCGTCCACCGCCCTGGTGCTCTCGGCGCGGCCTGGTCAATGTGGTCAACGACCGACATGCATCTGAAGTGGACTGTACGTGGAGAGGCTGACAGCTGGGTCCACGGCCGCACGCAAGGAAATGCCTCCTTATTACGCGCAAGATAATGATTCCTCCACCTGACATGTGGGACCCGCCGAAAGGGCCTCTGTATTTCATGAAAAAAACGTTACCGCCACTGACAGCTCGGACCCACCAGCTATATCTTCGCACGCAAGAAAGTGCGTCCTTATTACGCACAAAAAAATGAATACTCCCCCTGCTAGCTGGGACCCAGTATAGTGGCAAGCTGACTTGTGGGCCTACTAAATTGACGGGGACGGAGGGCTTTGTCAACTTAGTCAATATGCATGATTCTAGCTCCAGTGACCGTACGATGTCCATCCAACGGCCGTAGTGCTTCTTCAACCTCTGGTCTTCTTGCTCCAGCTGCCCAAACCAGCGCCGATCGTGCCTCGTGCTCCTGCCTCCCGTGGCTGGCTGCAATGCGGCAGAGGCCTCACCCCCCTACTACTCCCACCGCTGGCCAGGCCATCCCTCTACTCACCCACACCCCCTGTTATTCTGCGGCGACGACAGCCTCACACCGCAGCGAACCAGTGAACCCTCATACTCCTCTACGCGTGGGCATCGACTGCCGCGTCTTCCCCGGCTCCGCGTCGTCCCCTTCCTAGGCCTCGCCGTCATCCATCGCCCTGGTGCTCTCGGCGCGGTGTGGTCAACATGGTCAAGAAACGACTTCCATCAGAAGAGTACTGTACGTGGAGAGGCTGACAGCTGGGTCCACGGCAGCCGCAAGGAAGTGCCTCCTTATTACGCGGAAATAATTATTCCTCCACCTGACAGCAGGGACCCACCGGACGGGCCACCGTATTTGGCGGAAAAAACGTTCCCCCCCTAACTGTTGGGACCCACCGGAAGGGCCACCGTATTTCGCAAAAAAAATGTTCCTCCCGCTGTCAGCTCGGACCCACCGGAAGTGTCGCCTTATTACGCACAAAAAATGAATACTCCCCTGCTAGTTGGGACCCACCTTGGTGGGTGGCTGACTTGTGGGCCTACTAAGTTGACGGGGACGGAGTGCTTTGTCAACTTAGTCAATATGAACGATTCTAGCTCCAGTGACCGTACGATGTCCATCAAACGGCCGTAGTGCTTCTTCAACCTCTGGTCTTCTTGCTCCAGCCGCCCAAAGCAGCGCTGGTCGTGCCGCATGCTCCTGCCTCCCGTGGCCGGCTGTGCTGCCGCTGAGGCCTCACCGCCCCCTACTATTCCCACCGCTGACCAGGCCCTGCGGCGACGGCAGCCTCACACCGCAGCCGAACCAGTGAACCCTCGACCTCTCCGCGCGGGCTTCCACTGTCGCGTCTTCCCCGGCTCCGCATCGTCCACTTCCTAGGCCTCGCCGTCGTCCACCGCCCTGGTGCTCTCGGCGCGGCGTGGTCAACGTGGTCAAGGAACGACTTCCATCGGAAGAGTATTGTATGTGGAGAGGCTGACAGCTGGGTCCACGGCCGCAGCAAGGAAGTGCCTCCTTATTACGCGCAAAATAATTATTCCTCCACCTGACAGCGGGGACCCACCGGACGGGCCACCGTATTTCACGAAAAAAATGTTTCCCCCTGACTGCTGGGACTCACCAGCTACATCTTCGCATGCAAGGAAGTGCATCCGGGCAAAAAAAATGATTCGCCCCCTGACTGATGGGACCCACCAGCTACATCTTCGCACGCAAGGAAGTGCCTGATAGTCGGGACCCACCTGGTCGAAGCGTACGTAGCGTTGTCATTCTGGTCGCGAACGTGTACGTACATACTAGTCGATGTAGAGGCGCGCACGTGTCGTAGTAGAGGCGCGCACGTAGCATGTACACATACGTACAACGGCCAAGGTGCAAGAAAGTAAATACGGCCACGTACGTACATACGGGCGGGGTCTCGAACGCCTACTCGCGCGTACGTACGGCCATGGCTCGTGTACATGGTTGGGTCGGAAGGAGAAACTGCGTCGTCATCGTGTTCATGGGGAGCCAACCGGCTGGGTCGGAACGGAATGCGTCGTCGTGTTCATCGGGAGGGCTTGGACGGAACAGTCGATGGAAACGAGGCTTGGAGTACCGCAGAACGGACGAAACGGCCTTGTGTTCGACCGGCCACGTTCGAAACGGGATCCTGTTCATCGGGAGGGGTCTGGCGTACCGCAAAACGGAGGAAACGGCCCTCCTACGATCAAAATGGGGGTCCTATTGATCGGGAGGGGTGTGGCGTACCACAAAACGAAGGAAACGGACTTGTGTTGAAGCGCTACGGTCGGAACGGGGATCCTGTTCATCGTGAGGGGTGTGGCGTACCGCAAAACGGGACTCCACGGGATATTGTTCATCTCCACCATCGACCCCCTCCACCCTCAACGGGCTACTGTTCATCCACCGTCGACCTCCTCCAGCCTCCTCCTGCGACTGTTCATCCACGGGCTCCTGTTCATCCAGCCTCCACCACGCGCTACTCCACCGGCTACTGTTCAACCAGCCCTCTCCACGGGCTCCTGTTCAACCACCCCTCCACGATCTACTGTTCATCCAGCCCTCCACCGTCTACTGTTCATCCTGCCCTCCACGGGGTGGTCCTATTCATCCTGCCCTCCACGGGGTCCTGTTCATCCAGCCCCAACCAGCTCGATTGATCGGGGTCCTGTTCATCCAGAGGCAACACCACGGGGTCCTGTTCATCCACCCCACCGGGAACTGTTCATCCAAACCCGCCCAGCAACACTCACTGTTCATCCAGAGGCAGCATCGATCGGCTTCAGTTAGCAGCAGTAGCGAAGGAATCGCTCGATCGGGTTTAGTTAACAGCCATCGATCGATCGCTCGGGTTCAGTAACGCGTAGCCTGCAGTGCAATCGCTCGGGTTCAGTTAGAGCCCAATGCCTCGCTCGGGTTCAGTTAGAGCCCAACGCCTCGCACCCATGCGCGTGCGTGTACAAGAGAAATGTGCATCGCTCAGCCCCGACCACCCACCGTAACCGGGAACACCCCGATATTTTCCTCACCCTCGCTTCTACCATGGTTTTTTCCATCATGGACGGCCCAAAGAATGTCATGCAGCTGCGTCTCCGGCCCGCCCAGGACGAAAAACCCATTTTCTGTCATGATTTTTTGTCATAGAAGTAGGACCCCACCATATCTATGATGATACCGGGTTTTGTCACAATTATCGTCATAGAAGTGTCATAAGTATGACAAATTTTTTTTCGTTCGGCCCAAAATGTCACGGATGTGTCTTTTTTTGTAGTGGGTGGAATGTGAGAGTGCGTATAATCCATGGACTCAACATTAGTCATAAAGAACTCACATACTTATTGCAAAAGTCTATTAGTTATCAAAACGAAGTACTACGCGCATGCTCCTAGGGGGATAGATTGGTAGGAAAAGACCATCGCTCGTCCCCGGCCGCCACTCATAAGGAAGACAATCAATAAATAAATCATGCTCCGACTTCATCACATAACGGTTCACCATACGTGCATGCTACGGGAATCAAAAACTTTAACACAAGTATCTCTCAAATTCACAACTACTCACTAGCATGACTCTAATATCACCATCTTCATATCTCAAAACAATCATAAGGAATCAAACTTCTCATAGTATTCAATGCACTTTATATGAGAGTTTTTATTATATCCCTCTTGGATGCCTATCATATTGGGACTAAATTTATAACCCAAGAAAATTACCATGCTGTTCTAAAGACTCTCAAAATAATATAAGTGAAGCATGAGAGTTCATCTATTTCTTAATAAAACCACCGCCGTGCTCTAAAAAGATATAAGTGAAGCACTAGAGCAAATGACAAACTACTCCGAAAGATATAAGTGAAGATCAATGAGTAGTTGAATAATTATACAACTATGTGAGGACTCTCTAACATTTAAGAATTTCAGAACTTGGTATTTTATTCAAACAGCAAGCAAAACAAACGAAAATAAAGTGACTCTCCAAGCAAAACACATATCATGTGATGAATAAAAATATAGCTCCAAGTAAAGTTACCGATGAACGAAGACGAAAGAGGGGATGCCTTCCGGGGCATCCCCAAGATTAGGCTGTTGGTTATCCTTGAATATTACCTTGGGGTGCCCTGGGCATCCCCAAGATTAGGCTCTTTCCACTCCTTATACCATAGTCCATCGAATCTTTACCCAAAACTTGAAAACTTCACAACACAAAACTCAACAGAAAACTCGTAAGCTCTGTTAGTATAAGAAAATAAAACCACCACTTATGTACTGTTGTGAACTCATTATTTATTTATATTGATGTAATATCTACTGTATTCCAACTTCTCTATGGTTCATACCCTCCGATACTACTCATAGATTCATCAAAATAAGCAAACAACACATAGAAAACAGAATCTGTCAAAAACAGAACAGTCTGTAGTAATCTGTATCAAACGTATACTTATTGAACTCCAAAAATTCTGAAATAAATTGGTGGACCTGAGTAATTTGTCTATTAATCATCTTCAAAAAGAATCAACTTAAAATCACTCTCCAGTAAAAAATGGCAGCTAATCTCGTGAGCGCTAAAGTTTCTGTTTTTTTACAGCATGATCATAAAGACTTCACCCAAGTCTTCCCAAAGGTTCTACTTGGCACAAACACTAATTAAAACATAAAACCACATCTAACCAGAGGCTAGATAGATTATTTATTACTAATCAGGAGCAAAAGTCAAAGAACTAAAATAAAATTGGGTTGCCTCCCAACAAGCGCTAACGTTTGACGCCCCTAGCTAGGCATGATGATTTCAATGATGCTCACATAAAAGATAAGAATTGAAACATAAAGAGAGCATCATGAAGAATATGACTAGCACATTTAAGTCTAACCCACTTTCTATGCATAGGGATTTTGTGAGCAAACAACTCATGGGAACAATAATCAACTAGCATAGGAAAGCAAAACAAGCATAACTTCAAAACTTTAAGCACATAGAGAGGAAACTTGGTATTGCAATTCCTACAAGCATAAATTCCTCCCTCATAATAATTTTCAGTAGCATCATGAATGAATTCAACAATATAACCATCACATAAAGCATTATTTTCATGATCCACAAGCATAGAAATTTTATTACTCTCCACATAAGCAAAATTCTTCTCATTCGGAATAGTGGGAGTATCATAAGAGACTCGAATACTATAAATTGTTTCCACATTGAAAGAATAAAGTTCTGAGAAAGGGTAATCATAATCACGACAAGTTTTATAAATATAATCATCACTACTTTTTATAGCATATGTATCATCACAATAATTATCATAAGTAGCAACTTTGTTCTCATCATAATCAATTGAAACCTCTTCCAAGATAGTGGAATCATTACTAAATAAAGTCATGACCTCTCTAAATCCACTTTCATAATTATCACAATAAGATTCAACACCCTCCAAAATAGTGGGGTCATTACTTCCTAAAGTTGACACTCTTCCAAACCCACTTTCATCAATATAATCATCATAAGTAGGAGGCATGCTATCATCATAATAAATTTGCATATCAAAACTTGGGAGACTAAAAATATCATCTTCATTAAACATAGCATCCCCAAGCTTGGGACAAACATTAATTTCAGCAAATATATTCTCAAACATGTCATTCTCATCAAACATAGCATCCCCAAGCTTGGGCCTTTTCATATCATAAGCATAATCACTCTCATCATTAATAGTATGGATAGCACCAATAGTATAGCAATTATCATCATCATAATAAGTAATAGGAGCAACATCATTAGGAAGGGATACCTTTTCACCTTTGCTTCTCCGTCTTTTCTTTTTCTTCTTCACATCATGTGTGGGTTTAACCCTCTTTTTTGAGCTCCTTATTGATGAGATTAGTTGAATAGAAGGCTCCTCCTCGTTACCTGATTCATCATAAGAAATAATAGGAGGATATTGGGAAGTCTCTTCCCTTTCATTAATATTATCTTCATCTTCTATTTGTTTTCTTGTCTCTATGTAATTGGCAATATAAGGATTTTCAATGCAATTCACCGCACAATACATAAAAATTTCTTCTAGATCAAAATCAAGAACTTTATCAAGGACAAATTCTGGAAGATCCTTAGTTATACGTTTCATTCTTCATAACCCAAAAGCAAACTAAGTTCATTATGATGTGTAAGGGAAATCAAGTCATCACAATTTTTGGACACGATACGATCATGAAACAATTTGCATTGGGTATTGAAATGATCACGTTCATTGCAAAGTTCACAAGGACGGCAAAGAAAGTTTAAATTTTCAGCACAAACATCTAGCCTTTCTTGCAACCATTTAGTTTCCAAATACTTATGCCTCTTGCAAAATCTATTTTCCCTAATTGGTGTGTACTTGCAAGCTCTATGCACTCCACAAAAATTGACATGCTTATAAGAGACATTTTCATCATGACTAGTACAATCATCATTAGTACTATGGATATTCAAAGAGTTCATACTAACAACATTGCAATCATGCTCATCATTCAGAGATTTAGTGCCAAACATTCTAATGCATTCTTCCTCTAGCAATTGAGCACAATTATCGGAATCCTTATTCTCATGAAAGATATTAAAAAGATGAAGCATATGAGGCACCCTCAATTCCATTTTTTAGTTTTCTTTTATAAACTTAAGTAGTGATAAACCAAGAAACTAAGTGTCAAAAAAAACTAAAAGATTCGATTGCAGGATCTAAAGATATACCTTCAAGCACTCACCTCCCCGGCAACGGCGCCAGAAACTGCTTGATGTCTACTGCACAACCTTCTTCTTTTAGACGTTGTTGGGCCTCCAAGTGCAGAGGTTTGTAGGACAGTAGCAAATTTCCCTCAAGTGGATGACCTAAGGTTTATCAATCCGTGGGAGGCATAGGATGAAGATGGTCCCTCTCAAGCAACCCTACAACCAAATAACAAAGAGTCTCTTGTGTCCCCAACACACCCAATACAATGGTAAATTGTATAGGTGCACTAGTTCGGCGAAGAGATGGTGAACAAGTGCAATATGGATGGTAGATATAGGTTTTTGTAATCTGAAAATATAAAAACAGCAAGGTAGCAAGCGATAAAAGTGAGCGTAAACGGTATTGCAATGCTAGGAAACAAGGCCTAGGGTTCATACTTTCACTAGTGCAAGTTCTCTCAACAATAATAACATAACTGGATCATATAACTATCCCTCAACATGCAACAAAGAGTCACTCCAAAGTCACTAATAGCAGAGAACAAACGAAGAGATTATTGTAGGGTACGAAACCACCTCAAAGTTATCCTTTCTGATCGATCTATTCAAGAGTCCGTAGTAAAATAACACGAAGCTCTTCTTTCTGTTCGATCTATCATAGAGTTCGTACTAGAATAACACCTTAAGATACAAATCAACCAAGACCCTAATGTCAGCTAGATACTCCAATGTCACCTCAAGTATCCGTGGGTATGATTATATGATATGCATCACACAATCTCAGATTCATCTATTCAAACCAACACAAAGTACTTCAAAGAGTGCCCCACTGATTCTACCGGAGAGTCAAGACGAAAACGTGTGCCAACCCCTATGCATAAGTTCACGAGGTCACCTAACCCGCAAGTTGATCACCAAAACATACATCAAGTGAATCACGTGATATCCCATTATCACCACAGATAAGCACATGCAAGACATACATCAAGTGTTCTCAAATCCTTAAAGACTCAATCCGATAAGATAACTTCAAAGGGAAAACTCAATCCATTACAAGAGAGTAGAGGGGGAGAAACATCATAAGATCCAACTATAATAGTAAAGCTTACGATACATCAAGATCGTACCACCTCAAGAACACGAGAGAGAGAGAGAGATCAAACACATAGCTACTGGTACATACCCTCAGCCCGGAGGGTGAACTACTCCCTCCTCGTCATGGAGAGCGCCGGGATGATGAAGATGGCGACCGGCGAGGGATTCCCCCTCCGGCAGGGTGCCGGAACAGGGTCCCGATTGGTTATTGGTGGCTACAGAGGCTTGCGGCGGCGGAACTCCCGATCTATTCTGTTCTCCGATGTTTTTAGGGTATATGGACATATATAGGCGAAAGAAGTCGGTCAGGGGAGCCACAAGGGGCCCACGAGGGTGGGGGGCGCGCCCAGGGGGTAGGGAGCGCCTCCCTGCCTCGTGGCTTCCTCGAAGCTTCCCTGACGTCTACTCCAAGTCTCCCGGATTGCTTCCGTTCCAAAAATAACTCTCCCAAAGGTTTCGTTCCGTTTGGACTCCGTTTGATATTCCTTTTCTTCAAAACACTGAAATAGGCAAGAAAACAACAATTTGGGTTGGGCCTCCGGTTAATAGGTTAGTCCCAAAAATAATATAAAAGTGTTTAGTAAAGCCCATAAACATCCAAAACGGGTAATATAATAGCATGGAGCAATCAAAAATTATAGATATGTTGGAGACGTATCAGATCCCGCCGAGGGTCGCCGTCTTCTGGTCCTCATCTGATCTCACATGTTTATGATCTTCACGAAGATCTGCATGCCACAACAGAGGCACCTCCTGAGCCTTGGTCCTAACGTGGATAGTTGGTGGTGTTGGAACATGTGGGCTCGAGGGTGGCTTGCTCTGCTGGCGTCGGGCAAGTTGCCCCGGCAAGGCTCTTGCCGGGGCTGCGGAGGCTGCGGAAGCAAGGATCTTGCCGAGGGAGTCCACCTCGCCCTCTTGCTCTCCTGCATTTCTGGTCTTGGTGTTGCCTTGGTTGTCTTGTGCTTCGACTTTTCTCCGGCTTCCCTCCTCTGCCCTGCTAAGTGTGGCCGCGGCGCGCGGCTCTAACTGCCCGTGCACAAGTAAAGGGGTCAAAAGGAGAGCCCCTCTTTTGTACACCGACAACGGCGGCACGGATCGTTGATCCACCACCACATCATCCAGATCCTCCTCAGAGAGGCCCAACTCCTTCATCATAGCCGCCAGATTGTCCGGATCACCTGATCCCGAAGCTTTTGTCGCCATCTGCTTGTTCCCTTGCCCGAAAGTGGAGATCTACCGGGCTTTGTGACCTAACCCTAACCAAAAACCCACCGCCGCTAGTTCGTCGCCCGAAGTGGGGGAGCGAGACTAGAGCGTCACACCCGTCGGAAGACAGAGAGGACTCGGCGAGCAGGGGTAGGGGAAGAGTTCTCTACGCACGGCGAAGATCGCCGTCGAGAGGATAGGAAACCCTAACGAGAGGGAACTTCTCGCCACTCACCAATTTCTCTACATACGCGGTTTGACAGGTGATATATATGGAACATATTAGTTGTGTCTTGTGTGTATCTACACGAATAAAACTGTTCATGCTAAGAACCAACCGGTGTGTGGATAGGGTAGTCGTACCCCAAGCACAGCTCACCAGGGATCAAGTCCTTGGCTTGGCGCTTTGGTGTTTCGTTTGCGGATTATTTTTTCATTAAAAGGCAATGTTACCTTTAATAGTGAGGCGTACATGATGACTGCTTTAGTTTTAAAGCTCCGCAACTCCGTCCCAGCCATTGGTAGGTGGTGTGAGTGTGTACATATGTGTTGTAATCTGTTTTTCTAAAATATGAAAATAAAAATGTTCAAAAAACCATTGTGAGACAAAGGGCGCGACACAATGGCACTGAGGGTTAAGTCTATATTCACATACATTTCTTCTGCATGGTTTGGAAAAGAAAAATGTTCGGGCTCCATCAATGATGAGTCTTCTTCACTAATTCATCACGTTGCCTCCCATAAAATTGCAAGTGGACAAATTGTCTAATTTCAACCAAAGTAAGACATGTTCAATGGCTTCTTTGTTTTCCTCCGGGCACTTCTTTTTCTTTTTAAATAAGTTTAAAAATATATCTTTTTTCCATATCTCAGTCACATATATTGCTCAAATAGATATAATTAAGGAACAATAATCTTGCACAAAAGCTCTGCATCCAAGAAATACATATACCGCCATTGTATTTCCTTCTACTCGATGAAGAGGCAGAGCTTTGCATATATTTCATCCATGAAGAATGAAGGGGCTATACATATATGGTGCAGATGCTGGACCTCTGAGTCTGTTGCGTGTGCAATTTATTGTGTGATGCTCATGCACGTTTTCCATGACTTGATCATTAAGTTTCCCGATGCAAAAATATACTCCTCTGTCCCATAATATAAGAACGTTTTTAACACTACACTAATGTCAAAAACGTTTTTATATTATGAGACGGAGGGAGTAAATGTTATAAATGTCGTTTGTGCCGCACGGTCTTTGCATGTAAATGTTGTTTTTGCAAAAATGGGCAAGCAGCAGCCAGCGTAAATCTGCTCACTGAGGCCGAAAGGAGCACCGCTGGCAAGTATGCATGGTGTACCAGATACCAAGATGACAGGAATTTCAGCAGGTCTATTGATTTTCTGCCTATTGACTAGTGAGCGCATACGGGCGTTGAAAGTCCACCAGAGGTGTGGTTTGTTCACTGGCATAGCTTTTTTTTAGGCAAAGCATAGCTTTATTACTTAACGATGCCGGGGTAAATCACCCGAGGCACATACAGCCACATGGGCTGGAACATCAGACTCAAACTCCACATAGTGGTTCGCTGGGTACATACGGCCAACAATGGCCAGTTCATGTGCAACTGAGTTTGCACTCCGGCGACACACCGCAACGACAAATCTAGAGAACCACATCTTCAGTTGAAACTTGGTGTCCTCAATGATGGCTGCATACGGCGATGAGTCAACCCTCCGGAGATCCAGTGCCTCGGCCAACAGCTGTGAGTCTGTTTCAAATTCAGGTTGAACTACTCCCAGGTCCGCGGCGAGTGCAACAGCATTTGACATAGCAATCACTTCAGCTACAAAAGGATCCCCAGCATTCTCCTGTCTGCCCGCTCGAGCAGCGACTAGAACACCTTCAGAGGTGCGAGCGACAACACCCCAACTCACATAGTTTTCACCGGGGATGAACGACCCATCCAGGTTGAATTTAAGTACTCCTTCGGCTGGTGGTTTCCACTTCTCAGCAGAAACAGTTTTAGTCTTCGGAAGGTAGGCTTGCATATATTCCAGGACGGAGCTACGTGCTCGGCGAGCCACAACAGCAGGTGCTAGCGGATTCTCTCCCTTCCTAAGCTTATTTCTGTTGCTCCACCACATCCACCAGAAGGTGAACACATGCATACGTTTTCCTTCCTCCAGACCCCAAAGATACTCTAGCATAGCATGCTCGTTCGTGATGCGTTCTAGGTCCATTCTCTGTTGCTCCAGAGCTAACTCTCTCAAACCTCCTTTACCTTTATACATTTGACAAACAGATGAGCACCATCTTCATCAGATTTGCCACATAAGAAGCATTTTGTACTTCCCACCTTGAGTCCCCTCCATTGCATATTAGTCAATAGCGCAAGTGAGTTGTGCTTAATTCTCCAGACAAACATCTGAACATTCCTGGGACACGGCAACTTCCAAATCCTCTTCCATGAATTGTCATCACCGCTGTTTAGATTGCCTACCGCATGAGAACTTGTGCCCACACCGCCAGTCGTGCTTACTTTCTGCAGCTCAACATGCAGTTTATACGCACTTTTCACCGTGTGTTCTCCTTTGGGCTCGAACTGCCAAGCGATAAAATCCTGAATTCCATCCCTTAGAGGCATCTGCAGGATATGACGCACATCATCTGGCCAAAAGGTATCCCTCACTAGCCTTTCATCCCACTGTCCGGTTGCCGGATCAATAAGCTCATGCACGTATTGGAGAATATTATTCCCGCGAGGGGTTATCACTGTCCGCGACCAAGGCCTTGGAATCCAAGGGTCCGTCCAGATTTTGACAGAAGCTCCATCTCCAATGCGCCAAATATAGCCCTCCCTAACAAGATCCAGCCCCTTCAACATGCTCCGCCAGGCATAGGAAACACCATCCTTAGCTTCTGCTTCCAGCAAGTGGCAGTGAGGAAAGTATCGAGCCTTGAGAACTCGACCACACAGGGTGTTTGGGTTTTGTATTAGCCTCCAAGCTTGCCGCGACGACATGGCCATATTGAAGTTGTACATGTCTCGGAAGCCAAGTCCCCCTTTGGCTTTTGGTTTGATTAATTTCTCCCAGCTAAGCCAGTGAACTGTATTCTCCTTATCTTGTTGACTCCACCAGTAGGTTCCGATAAGTGAACTTAGTTCCTGACAGAAAGTTTTGGTAAGATCAAAACAAGACATGGCAAAGGTGGGTATCGCTTGGGCTACTGTCGTCACTAATGTTTCCTTGCCAACTTTAGCAATGAGTTTCTCTTTCCATCCATACACACGCCCAACCATAGCTCCTTTGAGATATCCAAAGGCTTTCTTTCTGGATTTACCCACGTGCACCGGAAGGCCCAGGTACTTATCATTCCATGATTCGCTATGGATCTGGAGAGCAGCTTTCACTCCATTTCTTGCATCCACCGAAGTGTTTGGACTAAACATGACCGCAGATTTTTCCAAGTTGATGCACTGACCCGAGCAATTCTCATATAGGTCCAAGATCTCTCTTAACGCTGTGGCCTCCTCTTGGTTTGCTTTCAGCAGCATAACCGAGTCGTCTGCAAACAGCAGATGTGAGATAGCCGGTGCATTCTGACAGATCTTCACCCCACTGATAATTCCATTCCTCTCCGCATCATGCAACAATGCTGACAAACCTTCCGCGCAGATAACAAAGAGATACGGGGACAGAGGGTCACCCTGCCGCAAGCCTCGTGAAGGGGTAAATTGGTCGGTTAGTTCCCCGTTAACCCTGACTTGATATCTAACTGAAGTAACACACTTCATGATGAGTGCGATCCATGCTGTACCAAACCCAAGCCTCTCAAGCATGGCCTGCAAGAAACTCCATTCGACGCGGTCATAGGCTTTACTCATGTCGGCCTTGACGGCCGCAACTCCCTCTTTTCCTTTCCTCTTATTCAACAAGAAGTGTGACAACTCATAAGCGATCAGAACATTATCAGTGATTAGCCTTCCAGGTACAAATGCACTTTGGTTTTCGGAAATAAGCTCCGGAATGATGAGTTTGAGACGGTTCGCTACTACCTTTGATACGAGCTTGTACAAAACATTGCACAGAGAGATTGGACGAAGATCCTTTATTCTGGTTGGGCTCTTAACTTTGGGTATCAACACAACCTGAGTGTCATTCCACCCTGCAGGTATATCACCCCCATTCAACACAGCCAAAACCTCCTCCACGATATGATCACCCATAAAATGCCAATTCTTCTTGTAGACGATGGACGACATCCCGTCCGGCCCTGGTGCCTTCAAATCTCCTATGTGGTCGAGAGCGGCTTTGATCTCTTCTCTTGTGAATTCTGCATTCAGAACCGCTAGCATGGGACTAGTGACCCGCGGCTCCACTTTGTTTAACAGCTCGGGCACGCGATCGCCTGCACTTGTGGTAAAGAGTTCCTGGAAAAAAGAACGCACATAGTTAGTTAGCTCCGGCCCCTCCTTCACCTTCGATCCGTCCTCCTTCTTCAGCATTTTCACCCTATTACGTTTCTTCTTGGCCGCCACCATAGCCATAAAGTAACGAGTACTCCTATTGCCTTCTTCAACCACGTAATGTGGGATCTCTGCTTTGCCTTTGTATTCTTCTTCTCCTCTAGGTCACGCACTACCCCTCTGAGCTTCGTCTCTTCTCTCACCTTCTGCTCTGAAATTGGTGCTCGCATACACCTTTCGAGCTCTGTGCGTGCTTTCCTCAACCTCCCTTCTAACTCCCCAACAACATCCTTATGCAATTTACGAATCCTTCCTGCCACCCTCTTCATAGCTTCTGCTACTCCTCCCTCCCATTCCAACCAGCTTTCCTCCCACGCACCTTGTATCTCCTCACTGCAACCCTCTTCTTGCAACCACCACGCTTCAAACCGAAACCCCCTGTCGCCCCTTCCGATCGCCGTACTGTCACCTGAAGTATTAACAATTATTGGTCTGTGATCTGAGTGTCGAGGGTTTCCCTTGACCACCTCAAAGTCCGGGAATGTTTCGCACCACTTGGCATTGGCAGTTGCACGATCAAGTCTCTCACAAATATATGTATCCATCTCCTGACTGTGATTCCTCCAGGTGAACTTATCCCCCGTAAAGCCGATATCACACAGCCCACAACTTTCCAAACTCGCTCTAAAGCTGTCCAAGCAAGCTTGGGGCCGAGGAACACCTCCCAACTTCTCATCGTTAGATAGAATTTCGTTGAAATCACCTAAGCATATCCATGGCCTCCCATGCTGATGCTGCTGCCCTAGCAGTTTTATTGTACGCCATGTCTCCTTCTTCCGATCTGCAGCCGACTCTCCATACACCCCTGTCATCCTCCAGATCATCCCATTCTCCTCCTTCACATCATCGTCTATATGCCTCCTACCATACGAGCGTAGGGACAGGTCCAAACCTCTTCTCCAGAATAATGCAATCCCCCTACTCCTCCCAACTGAGTCCCAAGCAAGCATCTGGGTCAGACCCAGCGACCACCTGAATCTGTCTAACTCTTGATGTGTCATTCTCGTTTCAGAAATAAAAAGTACATCGGGCTCCTCCACTCTCCCGATGTCGAGGAGGCTTTGAACTGCCGGGCCATTCCCAAGCCCCTGGCAGTTCCAGCTGACTAGTTTCATTGCTCCCGGCGGGGCTGCTCCTGCAGCCCGGCCGATGTAGTTGCATTGTTGGTCTGCACACCCTTCAACACCTCCTGAACTTCTCCTACGTCCTCAATTACCCCTGTCCTACCCTTCTTAGCTTCCTTCTCTTCATCAGTGGTTAGCTCGCTTCTCTTCTGACCCAGGATCTTCTCACGCTGTATAACTGGGTGTGGATCCCCATGTGTCCTCTCCACCCTCTTATACTTCTTGCCATTAGGGTTTTTGCCATTGATCCTACTCACTGATCCACCCTCCTTGGTATGTTTATCCTTATGCACCTGGGCAACCAAAACTTCCCCCGCCACTGCAGTACCTAGCTTCTCTCCTCTTTCCCCGTCCATTCTCCCTTCTGAACCACTAGCGTCTATACCCTTTTCTTCACCCCCCTTCTCAGGCTCTAAACCAGTGCCGAGCAACAGCCTCCTAGGATTACCTGAGCGATCCTGCGGTTGTTTGTTTTTAGCTGGGCTTGTAACTTCTTCTCCCTTTTCCGTACCTCCTGAACTTGCACCACTTAAACGAGCCCCCTCCTTCCTCCATGACAATCCGTCGCTACCACTTCCCGTCCTCCCGCTTGATCGACTATACCCGTAGTTCCTCCTACCCTCATAGTCCCTGCTTCCTCTCCTCCACACACCATCATCTCCCGCCCCTCTTCGACTTCCCATATCCGCCTTAAGCCATCTCCCAAACTGTTGGGCCTCGCCTTTCTTAAGCTTGATCTCACAGTCCTTCGCAGTGTGTCCGAGTCTTCCACACGTATAACAAAAGTCCGGAAGGAATTCATACTCGAACCTGCACCACCCATTCTCCTCTTCTTCCTCTGTCATCCTCATCTCCTTTCTTTGTTTCTGCTCGTCCTCGTACTCAAGTGTAAAACCCCTCATGATAGGTTTATCGATCCTCATCCTTATTTTAATCCTCATGAACTTCCCGATCGCATTGCCATCCACCCCCGTATCAGCTTCTACAAACTGGCCAATGATGTTGCCAATGTCCTCCGCTGAATCCACGTTCATCATACCTAACGGAAGGTTATACACCCTGACCCAAACTGGTATGTTGTTGAATTCATAGTCATCCAGCCTCTTGCAAGGGTCAAACTCCTCCACCACCACAAGGTCATTATCAAACATCCATGGCCCGTTCTCAATAGCCTTCCGCTTCCCTGATTCTTGTAAGAACGTGAAGACAAAACGGTTTTCCCCCACCTCCTTACAATCTATTCCCTTGATCGGACACCAAACTTTCCCAAGAGACAGCGAGATGGCATCTGGGTGCGCCAATCTCTCCGAGAAGATCTTGCCAACCGCCTGTGCACCTACACCCTTCCCCTTCTCCTTTGCCGCGCCCCTGATCTTGACTCCTTTCTTCTCCTCCCCCGACAGCTTCAACCCCCTCATCATCCCAGCCACTCCCTCCATGACTCCTTCCCCCCACACACACCCCCTGCCCTCCTCTTAGATTCAGGTGTTTTACGACCACGCACCCTAGGGAAGCGCGCAGAAGGACTATGGTGGAAGGGACTCGGATGTGGATGAAGGAACGCGACCACGATGGAGACAGAAAGAACTAGGCGGCGGCTGATCACGGCGAACCCTAGGCGGAGAGGACCCGATCGCGATCGCCTTGGCAATCGCCTCCGGAAATCTCGGACAGGACCCCAACCGTCACCCTACGGGACGGACCTTCACTGGCATAGCTTTACTAAACATGTCCGTGGAAAATCGACTTGTGTTTATAGAATTATAGTGCACAAAGGTGCCGAAGAGTGGAACTTTCCCACAACTAAACATCGATCCACATTTAAAATATATGAACAGGTAAAATAGCTTTGTACCATATTGTGCTACCAAACAGAGGTTTCTATCCCTTGCACCTATCCTAGTCCAAGAAAGTTGGGCGCAACTAGTTATTCACGATCCATGACAACGCAATCTAGTGGAGTTATAGAGAAAACTAGCTTAAAATGCTCATTGATGACTACATTAATCCTTATTAGCCCCTTGGCCTCCCTGCAAGGAATCACAAGGCCTTCAAATCTGAAACCCTGTAGAGGTCTTAGCGTGAACATCGACAGTAGGCAATGGGCTCAAGGGGACTGTGTGAACTAGACATGTCTGTATGGGAGGCAGCAGGCTCTAGAGGACTGTGTGAACTACACATATTTGTATGGGAGACAACGTGGTCAAGAGGAGCAGTGTGACCGCCGGTGAGAACCGGTGCAGCAAAATGGCGATGCAGTGCCATTGGAGAAGAGTGAAGAGCTCATCTTCATCCTTTCCCGATGGACGCCAACACCCATCACCGCAAGGTTCCTCCACCCTGAGATCACCTGATTAGATCCTCCCATGATGGAATGTCTAGCTGAGTTAACAGGTGTAACTCTGTTTTTGTAGCTTCTCCCAATGCATAAAATACATGGATGCTCTACCTAGATCTTTGTTTCCCTCTAATATTCCAGCTACTAAATATGAGTCTGCATCTAACACATCTCTCAAAATGAAACGACAATATGAAGCTACTTGCATACATGGAACAGTGGTAATAGGACTCTACAAACATATAGCACTGTTTTCACCTTCCTGTTAGCTTCATGCATGTGATGTATCCATGCAAAAACTATGTGGTGGCCATTCAGGAGTTGTGAGTGACATGCTTTTGCTATGCCCGTAGTATTTGCTCAACAATCAAGCATGATGTAGCCATGATGCATGTACATTATGTAATGTAATCCTCGTTGCACTGCTGTCATGCTATTTTTTTCGAAAAGGGGGACTCCCCGGCCTCAGCATCAGAACGATGCATACGGCCAACTTATTAAATAAATAAATAGGTTCAACAAGGTCTTAAAGTCTCAAAACGAAAATAAAGAAGAGCTCACAAAGAGCCGAAAAGGCGAAAAACAAACTAGCCACAAAAAGCCACAACCGGCTGGCATAAGAGAGATAGGTAAACTAATTGCCTATCCTATTACATGAGCGCCATCCAAACCGGTTGAAGATATCCCGTGCTACCATCTCCCAGCGGATAGATCCAGTAACCAAACGCTCTCTGGCCTCTGTCGGAGTGAGTAGCGACCACATACGGATCAACGCAGTGGCTCGGAAAATAACCTACAAAAAATGAATATTTGTTGTTTTGTTAAAAACCAAATCATTTCTGTAGTTCCAGACTGCCCACAATAAAGCACAAACTCCTACGCGAATATGTGTCGCTGTTTCGGGCTCTATCCCGTTAAGCCACGTTCTAAATAACGTGTTGACAGAACTCGATGGAGTAATATTAAATGCAATATGGATTGTCCGTCATAGAACTTTGGCTAACGGGCAGTCAAGAAAAAGGTGTTTGATAGTTTCGTCCCGATCACAGAAGCTAACACCTAGTAGGTCCTGTCCAAGTACGCTTTACCAAATTGTCCTTAGTTAAAATTACTTGTTTATGGACAAACCACATAAACACTTTGATTTTCAAAGGAATTTTGACAGCCCAAACATGTTTGGAACTAGGAATTGAGCTTGAATTGATAACATCAACATACATTGATTTAACTGTAAACTCTTCAGACCTAGTAAGTTTCCAGCGTAATTTATCGGGCTGTTGAGATAGCTGAACCTCCATCAGTCTACCTACTAGATGGAGCCATTCTTCCCAACGATTGCCAACTAGCGTCCTTCTGAATTGAATATTAAGGGGAGTGGATTGAAGTACCGTTGCAACGAACGCCTCACGTCGTTGAACAATACGATACAGAGACGAGTATTGAATGGCAAGGGGGGTCTCTCCGACCCAAGTATCCTCCCAGAATCGCGTGCTAGCGCCGTTGCCAATAATAAACTTTGTCCTATTAAACAAGGTTAATTTGACTTTCATAAGACCTTTCCAAAAGGGTGAGTCAGTCGGCCTTGCTGCCACCTGGGACAAAGTTTTGGAGTGAAGATACTTGCTACGAAGGATCTGCGCCCAAGTGGCATCAGTCTCTACCGATAACTTCCACAGCCACTTGCTGAGAAGACATCTGTTCTTGACCTCAAGATTCTCAACACCAAGGCCCCCTTGGTCTTTCGGTCGACAGATGATATCCCATTTGGCGAGTCGGTATTTTCTTTTTAGATCATCGCTCTGCCAGAAGAAACGTGATCGATAGAAGTCCAGTCTTTTCCTAACTCCAACTGGGACTTCGAAGAACGATAAAAGAAACATAGGCATACTCGTGAGAACCGAGTTTATCAGAATCAATCGGCCTCCGTATGACATGAGCTTGCCCTTCCAGCAACTCAGTTTCTTTTCAAAACGGTCCTCGATGCACTTCCATTCTCTGTTTGTCAGCTTACGATGGTGAATTGGTATACCTAAGTACGTGAAAGGTAAAGTCCCCAATTCGCACCCAAACAATTGCCTATATGCCTCTTGTTCGTTATTGGCTCTACCAAAGCAGAACAATTCGCTTTTGTGAAAGTTAATCTTTAACCCGGTCAATTGTTCAAATAAGCATAACACCAGCTTCATATTTCTCGCTTTGGCCAAGTCATGCTCCATAAAGATGATCGTATCATCGGCGTACTGTAGGATAGACACACCTCCATCAACTAGATGAGGTACCAAGCCACCCACCTGACCAGCCTCCTTAGTCATTCCTATCAGAATTGCCAACATATCAACTACAATGTTGAACAAGATAGGAGACATCGGATCCCCTTGTCTCAGGCCCTTATGTGTCTGGAAATAATGACCTACGTCGTCATTCACTTTAATTCCAACACTCCCTTTTTGCGTGAACGATTCTACCTGGCGTCGCCAGGCTTCATCAAAACCTTTCATACGCAAGGCTTGTTGAAGGAATGACCATTTGACTTTATCGTACGCTTTCTCGAAATCCACCTTAAAAACAACTCCATCTAATTTTTTCGTGTGGATTTCGTAGAGCGTTTCATGAAGGACCACCACCCCTTCTAGGATGTTTCTGTCCGGCATGAAAGCAGTTTGGGAATGCTGCACCACAGAATGCGCAATCTGTGTGAGCCTATTAGTCCCAACCTTGGTGAAAATTTTGAAACTACTACTGTCATGCTATGCAGGACCAGAATCCACAAAGAGAACAAACCCCATGATTGTATAACATCAAGAATCAGCTATAATATTTGTTATTAACTGAATTTAGACTAGGCATAAATTCTTTTTTGAAATAAAAGGGAATCTCCTAAAATAGAAGATTTTTACTTCTTGACTCTCATAAATTGCAAGTACTACTGCAAGTACGCATGCACAAGCAACTGACCTCTCATACAGTTTCCATGTTACAAATATATTGTATTGCCACAAAGTCATTACAAGCCAAAGTATAAAAAAGAACAATGTAATGGACACCAGTAGCATTGTATTGCCACGGGCCGCACTGGTTTAATTCTTACTGCTTACCTAGTTTGAACAGTGCCACCAGCCATAATCTTCACACGAGTCTCCTAGGCAATAGGTGTGCCGACCTCAAAGAAGAATGTTGACAATCTGAGAGGCTCTTCTGAATCAAATTCAAACCATATTGCTGCAGCATCAATTCTGTGCTAATAATCATTTTCATTTACCATCCCCAGGAGCACCCTTCATCTTGAGAGGGTCAGATGCTATTCTCCACAAACTAATTAACAGTGTATCATTGTGGATAACTGCAATCCCCAGCAGTAAACAGAAAATACATTCAGGGAGACCAAGAGGAGACAAGAAACTGGCCAAGCAGATTAGTCACCTGAAAAGGCAAACAAAATGCAGTGTTGTTGCATAGCTTCCCTCTGATAAGAAAACTTTGGATAAATGTAAATCGGAAATAGCATTTTTTTTTCATCTCATATTTTCAGTCAGAAAAGAAAAAACTGACAGCAGCAAGTTTCAACGAGCAACACTATGTTCATCTCAAGAAGTTTAAAATATGGTCCAGCCTGTTCTGAATCATTTCAATTAGGAATTACATAGCATTTAGTAATTGACATAAAGCCATAAAAGTACTCCAGGACTCATTCTGATCAACCAAGCAAAAACAATAACCGCTAGTACCAACTACCAACTTTGCTCTCATAATTAACTGCTTTAAGAATATGATTCTCATGAAAATTTTATAATATTTAACATTAGGCATACCTTCCGTCTGGAATCAGGCAAAGACTGATCAGTCATGCTATCGTCAACCATGACATCCTCATTGATGTTTATAGCATCCCTTTGTGATACCCTCGCTGGATTTCTTTCATAAACAATAATCTCTTCATATGCCTTCTGTAAGATATCTTTTGCTGCTTTGTACACTCTCTCTGATCCAGATCCTTTCTCAGCACATCCGATGACATCAGCACATAGAACATCGTAACGGCTTGTAATGGACTGACAAGCATCATCTTGATGGTTATCACAGTTGTATTCTAATAAACCACCGTCTCTGGCCTTCCTTGTCCAACGCTTCAAAAGGTAATCAGGTGGAAGTAAATGTGGATCAACTATTATGAATACTCCTAGAATATGACGGCATAAAATACCTGAGAACTCAAAGTATTTGCAACTACATTTTGCCATCTTATTGGAAGCATTGTAGGTCACACAGAATGTATCTGATGAATTTTCATCTTTCATGATGTTATACTCACTTATGCAGCCATCTTTAGTTTTCTGAATAATATATGCCAAAGACTCTGTAAATTCTTCCTGAAATCTACTAAAGACTGCTTTGGTGTAGGTACGTGCTGCCTGTTTTTCCATGGGTGATGCAGTCTTTGTTGTCACCAAATTTAAAGAAGTGTCCATATCTGCTTTTGCTTCTTCCTCATAATGGTTTTCTATGCTCAAATCAAATTGGGTTAGAAAAACTTCCAGTGTCACCTTCGTACTGAAATACTTCTTGTAGAAATCATTCATGGTTTCTAACTTCTGCGCTTTAGATATTTCGGCACAGAATGTATCCATCAGGTACAAAGGAACCCATTTTTGGCGGATATTGTACATTGCTTGAAGCCATGTATTATTTCTTAAATCATAAGTATCAATGATTGACATCCACGCTGTTTCAAATGTGTTGATTGTTTCAGACTCAATAACACAGCTTTCTAACTCATCTATTAAAGTAGGATGTTCTGAGTATGTATGAGCTAACTTCTGTTTGGTTCTACTCAAAATGTGCCACTTGCAGAAGCGGTGACAGGTATGCGGAAAAACCCTTCCAATTGCAGCTTTCATGGCCCGATTTTGGTCGGTAACTAGTGAACATGGTGCCTTCCCACTCATTGCTGCCAGCCATGTTTCAAATAGCCAAACAAATGAGCATTCAGTATCTTCCATAAGCAATGCACATCCAAATATAACACGCTGAAGATGATGATTGACTCCTGAAAAGGTAACAAAGGGCATCATATACTTGTTCTTCTTGTATGTTGTGTCAAATGTAACAGCATCCCCAAAATGCTGATAAGCAAGTTTAGCTCTAGCATCGGCCCAGAAAACATTCATTAGACAGCTATTCTTGTCGACCTGTATGGCATGGAAGAAAGCAGGGTCATTGGCTTGCATGTTCTTCAAATAATCAAGAAGACCTTGAGCGTCTCCGCCTTCCCCAAGAATATTCTGCCTCAGAAAGGGCACTTCGTCTGAGCCCATCATAGTGATCTTATTGGAGACATCAAGCAAACCTCTGTCACGAAGATACCCAACTCTGCTACAGGTGCCAAGGTTATGATTATGAGCTGTTTCAAGCTTGGAAACAACCCAATGGTTTGATTCTCTGACCACCTCCATCATAGCATTGCAACCTTCCCGCATAGACATCCTCTCACGCTTCTTTGTAGCCTCATCTGATGATGGATTCTTCTTTCTGTACATGCCTTCCCTTGAGCAAACAAACCTCCTCATGACGACAACCTCCTCTGTACCTTTCGAACGGCGAGACCTACCAACACGGAAGGGAAATCCAAGGTGCCTGGCATACTCATTGTAGAAAGTCTTTGCTGCTTCATCAGATTCAAATGTCATGCCTAGCAATGGCTCTTTAGGATCCTCTGGAGGTACAAAATCTTTCATGGCATCCTGCTCAGCAATACCACCAACCGAAGCAGCTACTCCTGCTTCTATGACTGGATCTCCGAGAATCAGATTGTCATTCTGGACAGACCGAGCATTGGTGTCCAAGGACATGAGGCAATCAACATAATCCGCAATCAGCTCATCCCCTTCACCCCTTGCAGCTTCCATCAGTGCATATCAAGTTCTGCACACATCAATCACAGAATGATATGTATCATCACCTGCGCATAGGGGCAGAGCTAGGATTTTAAGCCAAGGTATGCCGATTAACAAAAAAGAATCCCCTGCAGTTTAAAATATAGTAGTTCAAAATAACAGCAACTGAAGTACAGATTGTTCTTTATAACGATAGTATCTTGAATAGTTTAGTTCAATTACAAAAAATAAGAGCAAAATTACATTTCACTCTATGATAATGTCGGACATTTTCCACACCAAAAATTTGCACATTAGCCACAAATCAATTCATTACTAGACGGAACAGAGCGCTCTGCTGGGCCCAGCTATAGTCGCGTCCTCCACATGCGATTTTAGGGAGGCTGGCGTGTGCGTATTTCTGTATCCTATCTTTCTTTGTTGGGGGATGGTCAATGTGAATCGCACACCGGTATGAAATAGAGGCCTATTCATATATCAGCAAGCATCCTCCCACAAACCCACTGTTCAGCCCGAAGACCCACCCAGCAGCCACAGCGAGGCTCTAAGCTTACAAAATCTCAGTGGCATTGGCTCACTATAAAGGGAAGAAAAGGTGTCGAAAAATTAACTCTCTTGCCCACATAATGTACCAACAGTAATGACATCAATGATAGTGGATTGCACAATTTGAGTGCAGTACCACCAACACAATGCTCTAACAAATATATTCAAGTACATTCACAATAGTGAGGCAAATGAAGTTGATCTTGTAAGCACAAAATGGTGTCTGCTGGGAGGAGGCAAACTTGCATTAACAAATCTGAAATTCAAACAGGCTATAACTGATTTGCTCAAATCTTACCATAACAAATCTGAACACCATACAGGTTATAACTGATTTGCTCAATCTTAACCTATTCAGACAACATGTTTGCTCTGTGTAGCAGTCAGACTGCCAATCACATCCATGGTGGCCCTCAACACCCCCTTGTACCTATTGTCATGCCCATGGCCTGCAGTCAAGAAAGCTCTTAAACTCATAGTAGTTGCTCGAAGCAAAGTCGCGATCCTTATCTCTTAGGTAGTTCACTGCCAAAACAAAGTAGTATATACAGGAAAGCAAAAGGCTAAGAGGGGCATGCAAAAGCTTGTAACAGCAGAAGAAACCATACTGAAATATTGTAGTGCACAACCATTTTATAAGAAACAATCGAGCCTAGTAACCAAACCACCATCATAAATTGTTTTAAGTGAATAAAAAGCATAAGTTTTATGTGGATAAAGATTAACTCTTTTGTTGGAACAACCACCAGTCGAAAGATTCACAGGGGAACCGAAAAACTAATAACAGAAGCTGGGAAACAAAATGTATACCTGAGCAGAATTGGATGTGTATCATTCTTCACTAATGCCTCATACCTCATTAAGCTTCTCACAATTACCAAGACTACCTGCACAGGTGGACAGAAACAAACAGTAAAAGCTAGCACCACACTAAAAATCAGTCATAGCAAAGCATTCTGAAGCACAACAATTGGCAGCTCATATGCATCTGCTAAATAGCTTACTAACATGAATTCTTCACTGTATGCGCCACTTACATCTATACAACCTATCATTCATTATTCAGCCTATGCACCACTTCATTGCATAGAGGCAAAGGAATGCCTGTGCAGGTGATAATGTGTACGGTAAAGCATGCCACATCGAGTACTGAAGGTAAAAGGTATTTTTGGTTGCCATAACTGAAAATGTGAGAGTAAAGTGTATTATGGAAAAGCCTACACAAATTAACCAGGCGAACTCTAAAACTGGAAGCAAATTAAAATCGTGAAATTAGGCATCAACTATTTATCAAATGTACAACATTGTAGGAAATCAAGAAAGGAAAATCAGGAATTATTATCTCTGTTGGCCATGACAAGAGAAGAGTTGCAGTATGGGGAATTACATTAGTCAAAGGGATGAACAAACCTAGGAAAAGAGGCCGTCAAGGTCACGGGGGCTGAGCCAGGGCAGCAGAAAGGGCTGTCGAGGTCGCGTTCGCGGCGCCTTCGTCGTCCTTGTAGCAGAGGGAGGGGGACGTGCAGCGGTGCAGGCAGGCGGTGCGGGGGCGAGCAGAGCAGAGGAGGGCGAGCGGGGATTACTGTGCTGGGGAGCAGGCGGAGGTCGACAGCAAGCGGCGGCGGCGGGGAGTGGCGGAGCGGCGCACCTACGGAACAGGCAGCAGGCAAAATAACCGTTTTTTAGGGGTTTTAGAACAAAAATCAGTGCTCCAATAACTACGCTATATAAATTCGGAAAAACTAACGCCCACACGTATGGGCGTTTGCACATCGCCCACACGCCTCCATCACCACTCATTTTGCCATGTATGAACAGATGACATCAACAGAAATCTTTTTGGTTTTTGGCTTAAAAATGTTTTATCTCTTAATTAAAAAATTGAATTAAAAATCCATTTTCACCATTAAATCCGTCTCGACGCGATCTTCAAAACTAGACCCCATGTTGATATGTTTCGACGATTTTTTTTAAAGTTGCCATGATGTTTATACTATAGTTGTCATAGTGCTTAAACTAAAGTTGCCATGTGGCAGTTTTAGTTTGTAGAGCATGGCAATTTTAGTTTTTTTATGATGGCAATTCCAGTACTTTGACCATAAAAATATTTTTTTTTTGAACCATAGCAATTTTAAGTGCATGTATCATGGCAATTTTACTTTATGGTGCATAGCACGTCTAGTTTCTTAATTCTCCGTTTTATAATATGTCAAAATTACTTTTAAATGTAGAAGAAAATAGTTGAAACATATCATGGCAACTTCAGTGTAAATATCATGGCAATTCATGTGCAATAGACATGACAACTTTACGAAATATATTGATATGAGATCTAGTTTCGAAGATCTCGTCGCGAGGGATTTAATAGTGAAAACGGATTTTCAATCGGATTTTTCATTTAAAAGATAAAACATTTTGTAAACTGAAAACCCAAAAAGATTCCCACATGCATGCATGGGTGACATGTCGTAGTCTGTGTGTTATAGAGCGTGTGGGCAGGTTTGGCTCCCACCACACGTGTGGGCGTTAGCGTTGTCCTATAACAGAGGGAGTACGTACATAAAAGGGAATGTATCTAGTGCGTGTGGGCAGGTTTAGCTCCCACCACCATACTTGTTATCAAAATGGATAAAAAGGAATGTATCTAGATTATTTTCAGATAGAGGGAGTACGTACATAACGTGATTGCCCAATGCTAAATGTTCCCGCATGTGACCACCGCCAACCAGTGAACCGTCATGGACGACACGTCCTACACGATCACCAACCCCGCTGTCGTCACGCTGCAGAACCTCCTCCGATGGTTCCCACTGTCGTCGTCGTGGCCGCCTCCAAGCCCCTTCTCTTCCAAATTATCATGGGAAATATACGGGAAGAGAAGGGTATATTTTCCATGATAATTTGAAAGAAATGAGATCTTACTGCACGTAAGAGCATCTTCAGCGAACCCTCTTCCCCAGTTTCTCAAGTGAACAGTCTGAATAAAAAATGCCATACAGCTGGACCCATTTTCAGCTCATATGTCCGGGTTGTCCAACACCATCATTTCCAGCACATACGTGTGACGTATTTGGGTCCATGTAGATGCACTCGACATGTTGTGCCGGCCCGGGACTAGCCCACCCTGACCACACAAAACCCCACCATGGACCAAATCCTAGCCACTTCACTCTATCCGCTCCACCCCACTCATCTTCTCCCCTTTTTCGATCATCTCTGCCATGGTGAGCACCAGATCGGAGTCCGTTCGTCTCGCATTCCACCGCTCTCGGGTCGAGACCCAAGCTCGATTGTCGGACCCGTTGATTACCTTGATCTGGTTTCGGATAGAGATAGTACCTACTTTTTCCTTCAAAGGCTCCCTTTGGTATCGAACCCACGGGGGGAATTGCTAATTGAGCGATGGTTCTGGAAAGCTTTTGCCTTCGCTAAAAGTTCTAGTTTCCCGAACCGAAATCACACAGTTTTAGAGAAAAACAATAAATGGAAATAGGTCACGGCTCAAAGCCTTAACTTGCAGCCATATACTTGCACGTGGGATTTCAACTAAATATTCAACATGGTCAACACCGCTATTGTGTGTTGTCAACATGTATATGTAGGGGATGCGTCCTAATAACGTCATGATCCATCAGCAACCTGCATCGTGATTCTATTGTCCAACCAATGTCCTTATCGTCATGCAAGGTTACCTCGATTACGAAGGATTTCTTCGGACCAACGCATTGGGGCATTTAATGACTGCACTTCACGTTTCCCCGGGGAATTTCTTTCAGCCATCGTACTTATCCTTATTATCACCGGCTTTCAGCATAGCCTTACATTCATCCTTGCACTTTACCTCCTCCTTGATTGATCCTTGGGATCCTGGGTACCCGCGGGGCCTTAGAAAGATAAAGAGACAAGAGACAAATATGTTGTGATACACACAAATATGTTTGGTCTTAAAGCCAATACCAACAATCCTGCACAAATACATGGGGTTGCAAGGCTACTGTAGGGGATATCTAGCGACATATGTCAGGGGGTGGCTTATCATGGATGGGGACAAAAGTACGTCGCCGGGCTCTAGAAGCAGGAGTGAGCGAGACCGCATACGCCTGCGAATCTTACCCAGGTTCGGGGCTCTCCATGGAGATAACACCTCTAGTCCTGCTCTGCGGGGTCTCCGCATGATGACTATGGTCAATAGAGTAGCTACAAGATTGCTCCTTGAGCTGTTCGGCTAGAGGAGGAAGAAGGCAAGGCTAGCTCTGCTCCTCTCTCCATATGTGTGTGTATGATCTCTAGGGTTCTGAACCCCTTGAATGGGGAAGCCTGGGGGGTTTATATAGGCCTACCCCCCAGGGGTACAATGGTAATCCGGCCGGGTGTAGGACCCGACCGTCAGTGTCTCTAGGCTACGGCTTCTCCGCCGGCTGCTGGGGCCCGCCGCTTGGTGGGTCCCGCCGGCTGCCGTGATCTCGGCTGACAGGTAGGGCCCGCCGCTTGCGGGTCCTGTTGACTGCTTTATATTGTTGTCTCGCCTCTGATGACGGAGGCTTTGTCGGGGGAAGCGTGGCTACTGTCCCGCCGCCTGGTGGGCGCTCACTGTAGCCACACCCCATCTCATCTGATTAATGGCGCGCAGACTCCGAGGGGGAGAAGGGTCGCCTGCTAGGAGTCGGCCTGCCCTTGTTGCCGTCTGCTTGGGGTTCGCCGCCTTCTGGTGGCTCACGGACAGGTAGGGCCCGCCGCCTGCGGGCCATACCGACCGCCCGTCATGGGAACGTGGCTCCCTCTGACGTAAGTGATGTCACGGGCTGCGTGGCAACAGTGCCGCGCCGGGTGAGGGGTGTCCGCTTGGTACACCGCACTGTGGCCACGATCCGCCCTGGATTCGGGGGTGGCAGGTCGCACTGTAGCCACGCCCCGTCCTGTCGTGGTTATGTGGGTGCAAACTTTGAGGGGACGAGGGGCCGCCTGCTAGGAGTCGGTCCCCTCGTGGCCGCCTTCTATGGTCTCGCCGTCTTCCAGCAGCCGGCCTCTTAGACCAGCCGGCCCAAGAAGCCAGTCGTTCTTCCGGGAGGTGTGAGGGGCGCAGGTAGCCCCGATGTCTTGAAATACCATGGGGGGCTGATGAGGCTACCCGTGGTCGTTTACACTGACAGTAGTCCCCGAAGCTGGTGGGGCGCCGTGGCTGAAAATCGAGGTGCCTTGGCAGCTTCCTACTCTGAGTGATCTGGTAATCTTGCTTCATCCGTCTTCTGAAGATGCCGACTGTTAGGAGCCGGCCATGGCCAGGCCGGCCGCCTAGTGAATTCGAATCGTCGTGGTGGAGGCCGGGTGGCGCGCCAGTCGGGTGACGGGCTTGTCGCCCGTTGCTCGTTCGCCACGCGGCGCCAGCAGACCAGGCCGGCCTGGCAGCCCATGCGCGCGACGGGATGTCGCCGCAGGCCTGAGCCCACCACTAAAGGGCCTCGGCACGCGCGCGGATCCGCTGCGGCTGAGGCGGGCGGTTGCGCTTCCCAAGCACGTTAACTTCACGCCGTTATGGCGCGGAAGGTGCGGGGTCGTGGGGGAAGTGGGCGCAGTTAATCCCGCCCCCCCATGTCTCGCCCCCTCGGCTCCGCCGCCGGGGGTCTATAAGTAGGGGAGGAAGGGGCGGCAGAACGCACGCGCACCCTCCTCGCCCTTCCTCTTCTTCTTCCTTTGCTCCTCGCTGCTCCACGCGACCCCGCCGCTCGCTACCAAACGTCAAGGCAGCCCGTCGCCGCTCATCCTCGCCGTCCCGCCGCGCCCTCGACCTCACCGCGCCGCCGCGCCATAGAGCCATCACGACCATGGTGAGGGACGGTCGTTCCGGCGATTGGGACGCCTCCAATGTCCAAGACGAGGACGTCGCCTTTCTCTGTGTGACGCGGAGGCTGCCCGGCGAGGAGTGCATGGGGGTGCGGATTCCGCTGGAGCGGGAGATCTCACCGGCGCCGGAGCCAGACGAGTACGTGGTCTCCCATAGCCACTTTCTTCGCGGCTTCGGCTTGCCGGCGAGTGGCTTCTTCCGCGCCTTCCTCAACAACTACGACTTGCAGCCGCATCGCCTGACGCCCAACACTGTGGTACTTCTCTCCGCCTTCCTTACTTTCTGCGAAGGCTATCTCGGAATTTTGCCCTTGCTCGAGCTGTGGGGGCGCTTCTTCTACCTCAAGCTTAGCACCGCGGCCAAGGGCGAGGCAGCTCAGTGTGGCGCTTGCGTCGTCGTGCGGCACACTGGCGGCGGACCCTGGTTTCCGGCCATGGTGGTGCTGGAGTCTGCCAAGTTGTGGCAGAAAATGTATTTCTACGTCCGCAACTTGGATCCGACTCGCAACTTCGTCAACCTACCGGGTTTCGTGACCGGCCCGCCTGCTGAGCCACGGAGCAACTGGGGCCAGCAGCCGGCAAGGCCGCTGCCGGCTGGTGTCACATGCGTCCTCAGCCGTCTGGAGGTGATGACGGAGGTGGAGGGCCTTCGACCGGCAGACCTGGTGGCCGTCTTCATCCAGCGCCGGGTGCTGCCGCTCCAATTTCGGCCCCACCTGATATGCGACATGGGCGGCCGCCGGGATCTTAGCCAGACATCGACCAAGGAGATGTCGGCGGACGAGGTCGCCCACCGTGTCAACTTCATCTCCGGCAGCCAGCTCGAAGTGCAAAGCTGGAGCTTCGGCAAGGAGCCCTACAGCCGGGCCAACCCACCGCCTGGGGTTAGCACTCGGCCTTCTTCTTGTTCTTTTTGTTTTTGCGACGACCTTCATCAAGTCTAATCGTCCGGGTGTTGCGTAGCGCGCCATCAGGCCCGATCACCGGTGGGTGCCGGACCGGGAGGTCAGCGACATAGGCGACCCCGAGTTAGGGGCGGCCGCGTTAGAGGAGGACGACGCTACTGGAGGAGGCGGCGGCCGTGCAGGCGGAGCTGCAGGAGGCAGCATGGCAGGGGATGTCCGGGGGTGGCCGGACGACGACGAAAGCGGCGGCGAGCCACACCGTGCCGTGGGTGCCGCGGCGCCGACATCTGGAGCAGCCGGCTCCTCAAAGCGTCGAGCTGACGCAGGGGCGTCCGGCACCTGGCTGAGCAAGAAGGCCAAGCAGTCGGCTGCCGCGACCAAGCGGCAAGAGGCCCTGAAGGCAGCCGCCTTCAAGAAGATCCCGAAGCCGCTCCCGACAGTGTCTGCGTAAGCAACTCGGTTTTCCCTGCGTTTTGATCTGGTGTCTGCTTCTTCTTTTCTTGCAAATTTCTTCTTACTTCCTTTTTCTTCGGCGCGTAGAGCTTCGCTTTCCTTGTCGCAAGCCCAGTCCGGCTCGGTGATTGGGGCGGAAAACGGCTCCGCAGACCCCCACCACGTGGACCCGCTCGCCGCCCTTCAGGAGGCAACGGAGAGGAACATGCGGCAGGCGCGAGAGGAGCGGGAGGCCGCGGCCCGGGAGAAGGCGTAGGCGGCCGAGGCGGCACGAGCGGAGGCCGACGCAGCGGCCAAGCCGCAAGCCGATGCGGCGGCCAAGGAGCAGGCGGACGCGGTGAAAGTGCAACTATCCCTGGGTGATTTTGGTAATGATTAACAACATATAGCTCATTGAGCTAATACTATTTCAAGATAAATATTTCAGGAAAGCTCAATGATTGGCATGGATTAGAAAGTGGACCCCTCAAAATGCTAAGGACAAAAGATTGGCTCAAGTTCAAAGTCCAAGACTCTACATTTTATTTTTAGTGACCCAAAATCACATTGGGTCCATAGGAAAGCCAATACTATCAAAAGGGGGTGAGGTGTTGCTTAATGAGTTACTTGCTCAAAATGCTTAGTGATATGCTCCAAAAACCCTCAACTACTTTCTCATATCCACATATGTCCCAAAACCAAAAGTCAAACTTGGCCCCACCGAAACTTTCTATCCGGCGCCACCGAGTTCTCTTGACATAGCCACTGCCACAAACCCTAGTCACTTCGGTCTCACCGATAGGGATCTCGGTCTCACCGAGATGGGATTGCAAACTCTCGGTTTCCCTTCGTAACGTTTCGGTCTAACCGAGATGAGAGATCGGTCCCACCGAGTCTGCAATGCAAACTCTCTGTTTCCCTTTCGTAACGCTTCGGTCCCACCGAGTTTGCCTGACCAACTCTCTGTTTGCTTATTACCAAAATCAGTCCCACCGAGTTTGAGTAATCGGTCCAACCGAGATTACGTTATGCCCTAACCCTAATGAAATCGGTCCCACCGAGTTGACATGTCAGTCCCACCAAAATACCTAACGGTCACATTATGAACCAAATCGGTCCGACCGAGTTTTCTAATTCGGTCCCACCGAGTTTGGTGACTTGTGTGTAATGGTTAGATTTTGTGTGGAGGCTATATATACCCCTCCACCCACTCTTCATTCGTGGAGAGAGCCATCAGAACATGCCTACACTTCCAACATACATTTTCTGAGAGAGAACCACCTACACTTGTGTTGAGGTCAAGATATTCCATTCCAACCACATAAATCTTGATCTCTAGCCTTCCCAAGTTGCTTTCCACTCAAATCTTCTTTCTACCAAATCCAATCCTATGAGAGAGAGCTGAGTGTTGGGGAGACTATCATTTGAAGCACAAGAGCAAGGAGTTCATCATCAACACACCATCTATTACCTTTTGGAGAGTGGTATCTCCTAGATTGGCTTGGTGTCACTTGGGAGCCTCCGTCAAGATTGTGGAGTTGAACCAAGGAGTTTGTACGGGCAAGGAGATCGCCTACTTCGTGAAGATCTACCCTAGCGAGGCAAGTCCTTCGTGGGCGATGGCCATGGTGGGATAGACAAGGTTGCTTCTTCGTGGACCCTTCGTGGGTGGAGCCCTCCGTGGACTCGCGCAACCGTTACCCTTCGTGGGTTGAAGTCTCCATCAACGTGGATGTACGATAGCACCACCTATCAGAACCACGGATAAAAAATCTCCGTGTCTACATTGCGTTTGCTCCCTCCAAACTCCTCCCTTTACCTTCATATACAATTGTTTTACATTCCGCTGCTATACTCTTAGAATTGCATGTGTAGGTTGATTACTTGATTTGTGCTAAGTTACTAAAATCTGCGAAGACTTAAAAATTGGGAAAAGGCTAGATTTTTATTTGGTAAAGTAGTCTAATCACCCCCCCTCTAGACATACTTTCGATCCTACAATTGGTATTAGAGCTTTGGTCTCCATTTGCTTTGATTTCCATAGCTTTTGGTGATCATAGCCTTGGTTTCACAACCTAGGAGAGTATGGCGTCTAGCGAGGGAAATTACCACCGTAGAGGTCCTTACTTTGATGGTACTAATCTTGCTAGTTGGAAGCATAAGATGAAAATGCATATTCTTGGACATAACCCCGCCGTTTGGGCTATTATGTGTATTGTCTTGCAAGGTGAATTCTTTGATGGGAGAGAACCGAACCGTGAAGCTACCGCAGAAGAGTTGAAGATGCTACAATACAACGCTCAAGCTTGTGATATTCTCTTCAACGGATTGTGCCCCAAAGAATTCAAAAAAACCAGCCGTCTTGAGAATGCAAAGGAAATTTGGGATACTTTGATTGATATGCACGAAGATACCGACTCCGTTAAGGAATACAAATTGGATGTGCTTCAAAGTCAACTTGACAAGTTCAAAATGAAGGATGGTGAAGGTGTCGCTGAAATGTACTCTAGGCTTGCTCTCATCACAAATGAGATTCCCGGCTTAGGAAGTGAAGAGATGGCCGATAGATTCATCATCAAGAAGATCCTAAGAGCCTTGGATGGAAAATATGATACCGTGTGCACATTGATCCAAATGATGCCCAACTACAAAGATCTCAAGCCAACGGAAGTCATTGGAAGAATTGTTGCTCATGAGATGTCACGTAAGGATAAGGAAGAGCTTCACAATAAGTCAAGTGGTGCTTACAAAGCCTCATGTGATGCTCCCACATCATCAAGTGAGAAACAAACCTTCAATGAAGAATTGAGCCTAATGGTGAAGAACTTCAACAAGTTCTACAAGAGTAGAAGCAAGGAAAGAAGTTCCAAGTCAAGGTCCTACAATGACAAAAGATCTTCTAGTCGTGAACGAAATTGCTATAACTGTGGAAGACCCGGACACTACTCCAATGAGTGTACTGCTCCCTACAAAAGAAGAGAAGATTCTCCCAAGAGAAGAAGTAGAAGAGAAGAATAACCACCAAGAGAGAGAAGGAGTAGAGATGATCGATATGAACGAAGACCCTCTCGGAGAAGCAAGGATTCGGAGAGGAAGGATAAATCATCAAGGAGCTACACAAAAAGAAGACATCAAGCTCATGTTGGTTAATGGGTATCCGGCTCCGACTTCGACCATCACTCCGAAAGAAGTTATCGCTCCGACTCCAAATATACTCAAGATGAAGGTGTTGCCGGTCTAGCACTTGTGTCAACCAACTCCTATGACATATTTGACTCACCAAAAGAAGGAATTGGAAGATGCTTCATGGCTAAGGGTCCAAAGGTAACACACCCCGAGTATGTCAATTTTAATAGTGATGAAGATGATTTGCTAGGAGATGATGATTTACTTGTTGACAAGTCTAGTTATGAGAACTATGATGAACTTGCTATTAATCATGATGATCAAGATAAAACGAATGAAGATGATAAGAAGAAGATTGAGCATCTAACTAAAGAACTAAACACTCTTAAGTTAGCTCATGAAACTACCTTGGAAGATCACCGAGAACTTTTAAAGACTCATGAGAAGCTACGCTTTGAAAAGCTCAACCTTGAGCAAGAGCATGAGTTCTTAAAGGCAATCAATGATGATCTTCGCAAGAAAAGTTCTTCTTACATTGCCAAGCGTTTACTCTTGTCTATTTACATGCCACAAGTTAAATCTAGCAATAAGAACAAGAAAGATTCTTCTTCTAGTAGTAACAACAATCATACTAAATTCAATGTTGTTGCTTCTAGTAGTTCTCTTGATTCCACTAACGACTCTCTTAGCCAAGTTACACTTGAGCAAGAAAATAGCTTATTGAAGGAAATTATAGAGAAAGGTGTTTACAAGAGCCTTGCCGGGAGTAAGCAATTTGAGGAAATTGTACGCAAGCAAGGAAGACATCGGAAGAATCAAGGTGTTGGTTTTGAACGAAAGTTCAATGCCAATGGAGTTGAGTGGGAAGAAGATCAATATCCCAAGACGAAGTTCGTTCCTCAACAAGAGAAGTATGATCCTACTTCTTTCCAAGGAACACAAGCTCAAGATGATCTTCCACCACAAGACCACAAGCTAAAAGGCAAGGACAAGCTTCAAGAGGAAATTGATGCATTTGAAGAACTCCTAAAGCCTTGGTCAAGTGGGTTCCCAAGACTACATCAAGTTCCACTTCATCAAGTACGACTACAACTCCAAGGATTCCCATCAAGATGGTGTGGATCCCTAAGAAGAAGAACTAGAGAGTTCTTGAGGGTGACTCCGCCGACATACTTCACTCTTATCATTTTGGCAAGGACAAGTGCAAACAAATTTCACATCTTGCACTAGTTCAAGGAGTCACAAACCCTCTTGTTGGAAAGACAAGGGACAAGGTAACCTAATACATTCATGGACATCATCTCATGTGAATATCACTCTATGTCTATGGATATCCTTGTTTGTTCCTTGTGGGACTAACCCGTTTAGGTACTGAAAGTGCAACTCACTCCAAAGGATTGCTCCGAATGATCTACAGCAACATTGAGCATCTACATCTGCAACACCTACATGAAGTCATCATCGACAAAACCCATGGTTAGTTCATCCCTCTTAGGGGGATATCACATCTAGGGGGAGCTTTACTCTAATCAATTGAGCTAAAGCAACTCTAATGATGTGAACACAACAATGCTTTATGTAAAAGTGGCAACCCCACTTGTGCTTAAACGATGAGTATGACCTATGGTCAAATGTTCTCATTTGACTCCTAAGTCAATATACTCATATATAGATGACCTAGTCATCGCCAAATTGCTTGATAGATGCTAGAGTGATTGTGCATGCTTTGTCACATATTTCATTTTTCATTTTATTGTGTGAGCATGTTGGATGCATATTTTACTCATTCGAGGACATCCATTTGTTGTTTTGTTTGTTTGGTTTTTCTTTTGCCAAATGGATGGACAAGAATGCCTAAGAACTCCCTCTAGCTATCTATGCTTTTCTCGTCTCAAACTCTATTCATGCTACATCACAAAGTTTGATCAAGTCAGATTCGAACCACTCTGTGTGAGGAGCACTCGGAGTCCCCGATTCGTCATAGACTTAAACTTCCAAAACCTCTTTGTGCATTTTGGTCTGACCGAGAAATCCATTTCAGTCAAACCGAGTTCACTAAGTTGATCTAGGTTTTCATCTCGGTGCAACCGATTTGAACACTTTGGTCACACCGAGTTGCAGCAACCGCTTGCGATTCTGCAATCTTGGTGCCACCGAGTTGTTCCGCTCGGTCACACCGACAGGGTCGGGATATAAATACCCACGGGTGAGACTTTGGAAATTTCTTCAAATTCTCTCAGCCTGCGCGTATCCTGCTCTGCCTCCTCGGGTCTCCGGATCGTCTCCTCGCCGCCAACGACCTCCCGCCGTTGGATTCTGCCGCCGTCGACGGAATCTGCTCCGCCGTCGCCGCCGTAGCGAACACTCGCCGTTCTAGGGTAAGTGTTCGACCCCTTGTGCTGTCTTTTTCACTCCGATTCCTAGCACAAGGACAATGCCATGTTTCTTGCCACGAATGAGATTAATCTATCCAGCTAAAACTTCCTTAGGTCTAGATTGATTCGAAAATTTTAGGGTTAGCTCTCTACAGAACTCATCTCGGACCGACCGAAATGTAGAAATCGGTCTCACCGATTCGGCTTAGGCCATTGCACATGCGCTTTTCGGTCTGACTGAAACGTGCAAATCGGTGTGACTGAGTTTAGGATTCTGTGAAACCCTAGCAATCTCGGTGCCACCAAACTGTGACTCGGCCCAACCGAGTTCACTAGTTTAGGTTCCAAGTGTTGCTTCGGTATCACCAAGTTTGTCAATTCGGTAGCTCCGAGATCACTTCTGTAGAGAACTAAAACTAAGATTTTTGACTCAATTTGTTTTGCAAAACCTCTGTACTTTGTGATGCTCATCTACTCTACCTCTGTTTCCAGAGTAGGATCCGCGGCTCAAATTAAAGCCATGAAACAAGTAGCTGGCAAATCAAAATTGGAACTAGCGCAATTCACAGAGTTACAAGCCTTTGCACAATTCGCCTCTGCTCTCGATAAAACAAGTCAGAATAAATTGGCAAGGGGTCGACGATTAAAGGAATTGCTTAAACAATCCCAGGCAAATCCTCTCCCAGTGGAAGAGCAGATAGATCTACAACCTATTCACAGGGTCTACTGACAGTTTGCCTGCAAGATGTCTGATCAAAGTGACAGTCAGAACAGGTCAGAGGAACATGTGCAGATGAGTGAAGGCTCAGATCCCTCCAGCACTTCTGATGATGGCAGCAGGAGCGCTCCAAGCAACTTGCCAAAGGCAGCCACCAGATCTAGGAAGAAGAGAACCTCAGAATCAGAGGATGAGGACTATGTGGGCACTGAGGAGGAAGTAAGCTCCAAGAAGAAGGTGCTAAAGAAGGAGTATGGCACAGTTGCTGCAACAAAGCCAGGTCTAAACAAGAAGGCACCTGCCAGGAGACAATGGAGTTCACTCTTGAACCTAAAGAAGGAGGTGAAGGCAAGAAGAGGAAAGAAAGGGTCAAGAAGACCATTGCCAGAGTTATTGGGAAGTCCTCAATGGTAAGATCAGATGATGAAGAGGAAGAGGATGCTGCACCAGCACCCAAAGCTCAGAAGCTTATGGGAGATGCTATAAAGGCAGGGGCTGCTCCATCAAAGCCCAAGTCTGCTCCCAAAGCTCAAGCTCAGAAGCCCCCAAAACCCAAGAGGAACACCAGAAGTATTCCAGCTGAGGAAAAGAACAAGGCCCTGATAACCCACAAGTATAGGGGATCAATTGTAGCCTCTTTCGATAAGTAAGAGTGTCGAACCCAACGAGGAGCTAAAGGTAGAACAAATATTCCCTCAAGTTCTATCGACCACCGATACAACTCTACACACGCTTAACGTTCGCTTTACCTAGAACAAGTATGAAACTAGAAGTACTTTGTAGGTGTTTTTGGATAGGTTGCAAAAATATAAAGAGAGCGTAAATAAAAGCTAGGGGCTGTTTAGATGAAGACACAACTAAGTTAATTTTAGGAGAGAGCTTTTTGTCACGAGAAAGTTATTTGTCCCTAGGCAATCGATAACTAGACCGATAATCATTATTGCAAATTTATTTGAGGGAGAGGCATAAGCTAACATACTTTCTCTACTTGGATCATATGCACTTATGATTGGAACTCTAGCAAGCATCGCAACTACTAAAGATCATTAAGGTAAAACCCAACCATAGCATTAAAGCATCAAGTCCCCTTTATCCCATACGCAAACAACCTACTTACTCGGGTCTGTGCTTCTGTCACTCACGCCACCCACCATAAGCAAATCATGAACATATTGCAAACCCTACAGCGGGAATCCCTCACGCTTGCGCGGCATGCAGAGCACCATAGGACAGCACTAGTAATAAAACATGCAACTCAAACCAATCTTGACTATCAAATAGCCCATAGGACAAAATGGATCTACTCAAACATCATAGGATAGCCATACATCATTGGGAAATAATATATAGCATTGAGCACCATGTTTAAGTAGAGATTACAACGGGTAAGAGAGAGGTTACACCGCTGCATAGAGGGGGGAAGAGTTGGTGATGATGGCGGTGAAGTTGTTGGTGAAGATTGCGGTGATGATGATGGCCACGACAGCGTTCCGGCGCCACCGGAAGAGAAGGGGAGAGGGGGCCCCTTCGTCTTCTTCTTCCTTGACCTCCTCCCTAGATGGGAGAAGGGTTTCCCCTCTGGTCCTTGGCCTCCATGGCGTGGGAGGGGCGAAAGCCCCTCCGATATTGGATCTGTCTCTCTGTTTCTCTCTATTACTGCGTTCTGGTATTCTGCCCTTTCACCGTTTCGTATATATATGGAGATCCGTAACTCCGATTCGACGGAAATCTTCGCCGTGATTTTTTCCTAAAAATTAGCTTTCTTGCGGCCGAAGAAGGGCATCAACCGCCTTACGGGGGGGCCACGAGGGGGGCATGCGTGACCCCCTGCCTCGTGCCCCCCGGGCACCATCTCGCGTGGATTTTTCTTCCCATATTCTCCGAATGTTCCAAAAATAATCTCCGTCCATTTTTATCCCGTTTGGACTCTGTTTGATATGGATATTCCGCGAAACAAAAACATGCAACAAACAGGAACTGGCACTGGGCACTAGATCAATATGTTAGTCCCAAAAATAGTATAAAAAGTTGCCAAAAAGTATATGAATGTTGCATAATATTGGCATGGGACAATCAAAAATTATAGATACGACGGAGACGTATCAGCATCCCCAAGCTTAGTTCCTGCTCGTCCTCGAGTAGGTAAATGATAAAAAAGATAATTTTTGATGTGGAATGTTACCTAGCATAATCTTCATCATGTATCTAATCATGGCATGAATATTAAGATACGAGTGATTCAAAGCAATAGTCTATCATTTGACATAAAATTAATACTTCAAGCCTACTAATAAAGCAATCATGTCTTTTCAAAATAACATGGCCAAAGAAAGTTATCCCTACAAAATCATATAGTCTGGCTATGCTCCATCTTCACCACACAAAATATTTGAAATCATGCACAACCCCGATGACAAGCCAAGCAATTGTTTCATACTTTTGACGTTCTCAAACCTTTTCAACTTTCACGCAATACATGAGCGTGTGCCATGGACATAGCACTATAGGTGGAATAGAATGGTGGTTGTGGAGAAGACAAAAAGGAGACAATAGTCTCACATCAACTAGGCGTATCAACGGGCTACAGAGATGCCCATCAATAGATATCAATGTGAGTGAGTAGGGATTGCCATGCAACGGATACACTAAGAGCTATAAGTGTATGAAAGCTCAGACTGAAAACTAAGTGGGTGTGCATCCAACTTGCTTACTCATGAAGACCTCGGGCGTTTGAGGAAGCCCATCATCGGAATATACAAGCCAAGTTCTATAATGAAAATTCCCACTAGTATATGAAAGTGATAACTCAAGAGACTCTCTATATGAAGAACATGGTGCTACTCTGAAGCACAAGTGTGGTAAAAGGATAGTAACATTGCCCCTTCTCTCTTTTTCTCTCTTTTTTCATTTTTTCATTTTTTTGGGCCTTCTCTTTTTTTTTGCCTTTCTCTTTTTTTTTGTCCGGAGTCTCATCCCGACTTATGGGGGAATCATAGTCTCCATCATCCTTTCCTCACTGGGCAATGCTCTAATAATGATGATCATCACACTTTTATTTACTTACAACTCAATATTACAACTCGATGTCTAGAACAAAGATATGACTCTATATGAATGCCTCTGGCAGTGTACCAAGATGTGCAATGATCTAGCATAGCAAAGATATAAAAAAACGTACAAGCCATGAAAATATCATGCTAGCTGTCTTACGATCATGCTAAGCAATATGACAATGAATGCTCGAGTCATGTATATGATGATGATGGAAGTTGTATGGCAATATATCTCGGAATGGCTATGGAAATGCCATGATAGGTAGGTATGGTGGCTGTTTTGAGGAAGATATAAGGAGGCTTATGTGTGATAGAGTGTATCGTATCACGGGGTTTGGATGCACCGGCGAAGTTTGCACCAACTCTCGAGGTGAGAAAGGGCAATGCACGGTACCGAAGAGGCTAGCAATGATGGAAGGGTGAGAGTGCGTATAATCCATGGACTCAACATTAGTCATAAGGAACTCACATACTTATTGCAAAAATCTATTAGTCATCAAAACAAAGTACTACGCGCATGCTCCTAGGGGGATAGATTGGTAGGAAAATACCATCGCTCGTCCCCGACCGCCACTCATAAGGAAGACAATAAATAAATAAATCATGCTCCGACTTCATCACATAACGGTTCACCATACGTGCATGCTACGGAAATCACAAACTTCAACACAAGTATTTCTACAATCCACAACTACCCACTAGCATGACTCTAATATCACCATCTTTATATCGCAAAACTATTGCAAGGAATCAAACATATCATATTCAGTGATCTAGAAGTTTTATGTAGGATTTTATGACTAACCATGTGAATGACCAATTCCTGTCAACTCTCTAAATAGATATAAGTGAAGCAAAAAAGTTTAATTCTTTCTACAAAAGATATGCCCAGGCTCTAACAAATATAAGTGAAGCAAAAGAGCATTCTACAAATGGCGGTTTTCTATGTAAAGAGAAACAGGAGATCCAAACTTCAAATGATATAAGTGAAGCACATGAAGCATTCTATAAAGCCATACTCAAAAGATATAAGTGAAGTGCAAAGAGCATTCTATAAATAAACCAAGGACTATCTCATACCAGCATGGTGCATAAAAGAAAAATGAAAACTAAATGCAAAAGATGCTCCAAGATTGCACATATCGCATGAACGAAACGAATCCGAAAACATACCGATACTTGTTGAAGAAAGATGGGATGCCTTCCGAGGCATCCCCAAGCTTAGACGCTTGAGTCTCCTTGAATATTTACTTGGGGTGCCTTGGGCATCCCCAAGCTTGAGCTCTTGCCTCTCCTTCTTCTCCTCACATCGAGACCTTCTCGATCATCGAAAACTTCATCCACACAAAACTTCAACAGAAAACTCGGTAAGATCCGTTAGTATATTAAAGGAAATCACTACTCTAAGTAATGTTGCAAACCAATTCATATTTTGTTTTTGCATTACATCTACTTTAATATAACTTTTCCATGGCTTAATCCACTGATATAAATCGATAGTTTCATCAAAACAGGCAAACTATGCATCAAAAACAGAATCTGTCTAAAACAGAACAGTCTGTAATAATCTGAACATTCACCATACTTCTGATACTTGAAAAATTCTGCAAAAATAAAAAATTTGTATAGAAATACAGTGCAAAAAGAATCAGAACCATTTGACGTTCTAGTAAAAAATGTAAAATCGCGCACTACAGCCAAAGTTTCTGTCCTGCACCGTACAAACCAACAAGCATTGTAAACATCCTAAAGGCAAACCTTGGCACATTATTTTTATAATACAATGGAATTGTACAAGGGGATAATTATTTTTGTTGAAAAGTTTCTGTAATCAAGATTCACAAAGTTTCCGTGAGCATGAACAAAGTTCAAGGCTAGCTCCCACTTCAACAATGCTTGTCTTTCTCACTTTCGCTTTTCTTTTTGAAAAAGTTTTGGGTTCCCCTCTTTATTTTTGTTGTTTTTAAACTATATAAAAGCACTTAACAGAAATAAATGACTCTATAAAACTTCCGGGTTGTCTCCCTGGCAGCGCTTTCTTTAAAGCCATTAAGCTAGGCATATAGTGCTCAAGTAGTGAATCCACCCGGATCCCAAGGTATATCAAAGCCAATTTTAATTAGCAATGATTTGGCATTTAGTAGTGAGCACAAGGCAACATATATCATGCAACAACGAAGTCTAACTCTCTTCCTATGCATCGACATGTCATAAAAGAACAATTCATGCACATAAAGTAAAGGCCAATGCATAGTATAAGTAGTTTCTTGCAATTTTTTCGTGCTGGAAACATGGAGAGGCGGAGATGTAGTTCCTCTCTCATAATAATTGCAAGTAGGAGCAGCAAGCACATGTATATTATATTCACCAAAATCATCATGTGTAATAGTAAAACGCAACCCATCAATATAATCCTTAATAAGTGCAAACTTCTCCGATATAGTGTAGTCGGGAGAATTCAAAAAGATAATAGGACTATCATGCGTGGGTGCAATAGCAACAATTTCATGTTTAACATAAGGAACTATAGCAAGTTCATCTCCATAAGCATAATTCATATTGGCATCTTGGCCACAAGCATAGCAAGCATCATCAAAAAGGGATATTTCAAGAGAATCAATGGGATCATAACAATCATCATAGCAATCATCCTTCGGCAAGCACGAAGGGAAATTAAACGATGTATGAGTTGAAGAGTTACTCTCATTAGAAGGTGGGCACGGGTAGCTAATCCGCTCTTCCTCCTTTTGTTCTTCGCTCTCCTCCTCATCTTTTTCATCCAATGAGCTCACAGTTTCATCAATTTCTTCTTCCATAGACTCCTGCAAAATATTAGTCTCTTCTTGGATAGCGGAGTAGTCCTCAATATATGGTTCAACATAGGCATTATAAGCATAATTATCATAGCAATATTTAAGTATGGCAAAATTTTCAGATTTGTAAAGAGTAGCATCATACTTTTCAATCAAAGAAGCAATTTCATAAGCACCCTTAAAAGCAACAAATGCTTCAATTTGTTGAACATCATAGTATTATAAACACCCTTAGCATGCGAAGATACGATTCCATTATCACTAAACAAACATTGGTAGGGAAGGTGTTTCTTAGGGTCTTCAGAACAACAAGTAATATCATATATTTCTCATAAATTCCAAGCATAGCATTGCAAACGATGAATTTGATCCAGTAAACGTTTCCCCTTTTCAGATATACGGTGTCGCACATAACAAGCATGCTCATCTAAGGATTTGCCCTCAACTAAGCTAGTTGGGGTTTCAGCACGAGCACATAGGGATCGAAGATGATCCAAGTAATAAGCTTCAGGAGTGTGATAGATTTTGAGTGGTTCTTCAACCATTGGTTTAGTAGGTACAACTAATTTTTTTTGGTATTTTGTGTTTCCTACCCATAACTAAAGATAGAAAAAGACTAAGAACAGCAAATAAAAATTACTTAGTGATAAAGTAAACAAGAACACACGAGAATATTCACCCCACGCTATGACTCCCCAGCAACGGCGCCAGAAAAAGGTCTTGATAACCCACAAGCATAGGGGATCAATTGTAGCCTCTTTTGATAAGTAAGAGTGTCGAACCCAATGAGGAGCTAAAGGTAGAACAAATATTCCCTCAAGTTCTATCGACCACCGATACAACTCTACGCACGCTTAACGTTCGCTTTACCTAGAACAAGTATGAAACTAGAAGTACTTTGTAGGTGTTTTTGGATAGGTTGCAAGAATATAAAGAGAGCGTAAATAAAAGCTAGGGGCTGTTTAGATGAAGACACAACTAAGTTAATTTTAGTAGAGAGCTTTTTGTCACGAGAAAGTTATTTGTCCCTAGGCAATCGATAACTAGACCGGTAATCATTATTGCAGTTTTATTTGAGGGAGAGGCATAAGCTAACATACTTTGTCTACTTGGATCATATGCACTTATGATTGGAACTCTAGCAAGCATCCGCAACTACTAAAGATCATTAAGGTAAAACCCAACCATAGCATTAAAGCATCAAGTCCCCTTTATCCCATACACAAACAACCTACTTACTCGGGTCTGTGCTTCTGTCACTCACGCCACCCACCATAAGAAAATCATGAACATATTGCAAACCCTACAGCGGGAATCCCTCACGCTTGCGCGACACGGAGAGCACCATAGGACAGCACCAATAATAAAACATGCAACTCAAACCAATCTTGACAATCAAATATCCCATAGGACAAAACAGATCTACTCAAACATCATAGGATAGCCATACATCATTGGGAAATAATATATAGCGTTGAGCACCATGTTTAAGTAGAGATTACAGCGCGTAAGAGAGAGGTTACACCGCTGCATAGAGGGGGGAAGAGTTGGTGATGATGGCGGTGAAGTTGTTGGTGAATATTGCGGTGATGATGATGGCCACGGCAGCGTTCCGGCGCCACCGGAAGAGAAGGGGAGAGGGGGCCCCTTCGTCTTCTTCTTCCTTGACATCCTCCCTAGATGGGAGAAGGGTTTCCCCTCTGGTCCTTGGCCTCCATGGCGTGGGAGGGGCGAAAGCCCCTTCGAGATTGGATCCGTCTCTCTGTTTCTCTCTGTTTCTGCGTTCTGGTATTCTGCCCTTTCACCGTTTTGTATATATATGGAGATCCATAACTCCGATTGGACTGAAATCTTCGCCGTGATTTTTTTCCTAAAAATTAGCTTTCTTGCGGCCAAAGAAGGGCATCAACCGCCTTACAGGGAGCCCACGAGGGGGGCGGGCGCGCCCCCTGCCTCGTGCCCCCCTTGGGCACCATCTCGCGTGGATTTTTCTTCCCATATTCTCCGAATATTCCAAAAATAATCTCTGTCCGTTTTTATCCCGTTTGGACTCCGTTTGATATGGATATTCTGCGAAACAAAAACAGGCAACAAACAGGAACTGGCACTGGGCATTGGATCAATATGTTAGTCCCAAAAATAGTATAAAAAGTTGCCAAAAAGTATATGAAAGTTGCATAATATTGGCATGGAACAATCAAAAATTATAGATACGACGGAGACGTATCAGGCCCCAGTGCCTGATGCTGAAGAAGAAGAAGAAGATGACTCACTTGTTTTGAGGAAGTTGAAACCAAATATCCCTGACCATAATGATGCACATCTTGTTGCAGAAGATATGAGGATCAGGAAGGATGCAGGATTGAGATTGTGGAGACAATCAGATCCTTATGCTGTGAGGAGGAAAACAACAGTTGATTATAGGTTCCACACAAAGGAACAACAAGATTTCTATGAGACTATCCTGCTTGACAAGAAGCCCATAGTGTGTGACATGAGATGGGTAGATTGGGAGTACATGAAGGAAAATGAAGATCCCTATCCAAGAGTTTATGACAGCTTCAAGGCTTGTGGAGTAGATAAGTTTGTTGGACAGAAGCTCACCAAATGGAATGATGAGCTGATCATGCATTTTTACTCCACTGCCCATTTCTATCTAGATGGGAGGATAGTATGGATGTCTGAGGGTACAAGGTACCAGTCCACAGTTGAGGAATGGGCTAATCTGATAAATGCCCCAGAAGAAAATGAGGATGACTTGGATTTATATGCTAACAAGAAGAAAGACCACAACACAATGGCAAACATGTACAAGGAGATCCCAGATAAGGCTTTGGAAACTCATAAGCTTGGATCAGTACATTACCTGTTGTCTGGTCTGCCTACCATCAACTGGATCCTTAGGCACACATTGCTACCCAAGTCAGGTGATCACAAGATGATAAGAGGACATGCTATCAATTTGCTACATTTGTTTGATGTGCCTCAGAAGTTCAAGGTCATGAGTTTGATTGTAGAGACAATCAAAAGGACAGCTGCTGACCAGAAGAGAAGCTGTGGGTATGCTCCACACATTCAGGAGCTCATCAACTCCAAGATGGGCATAGGTACATACTTGTTGGACAAGGAGCACCTTCCTCTGCATCCTGACTTTGAAGACAATACTGTTGTGATGAATGAGGAAGACCCCACATCTGTGCAAGCACATGAGAAGAGAGAGAAGGCAAGGGCAGAGAAAGCTGCAAAGATGCCAACTGTTGAAGAGGCATCTCAAGTGTTCTTGAAGAGCAAGCAAGATCAGCTTGGATATCTGATCCAATCCACCTGGAGGTTTGAGAAGGGCTTGGCCACCCTGACTCAAAACCAGGAGAGCTTAGAGTGGATCATTGAGCCGAAATTCTATGATCTTGATGTCAAGGTAACTGAGATTCAGTCAGTGGTTGAGCAATTTCAGGAGGAAGTGGAGGAGAAGAAGGGCAAGTCTACTATAGAAGCTTCTACTAGAGTGCCCATAAGCCAGAGGTCTGCTGCAGTGCCTATCCCAGACACTAGAGCTACTACATCTGCACCAGCAGCCACAGCCTCAGTGCCACCAGCTCCAGCAGCCACTCCACCAGCTCCAGCTACATCGACAGAAGCTTTCGTCCTTCGAGTCATCTCTACACCACCTCATGAAGGCCAAGCTTGAGAGACGCATAACACTATGCATATTTTTGACTTTTTGGTACTTGTTGCCAAAGGGGGAGAAATATGTATAGATCATAGTCTTCGAGAGAGAGAGAGAGAGAGAGTGTGTGTTGTTTTGTCTCTCTTTGCATTTTACTTATTTGAACTTTATTGTGTGCTTGCTTGCTACATTATGTCTTTTGTGAGATACTTGGATGATCATGTGATTGATCATTTTCTACCTTAATGCTTGTTTGGATGATACTATCTTTTATATCTTATATATGATCATTCACTTTGCTTGGTGATGAGTGCATGTTTTCAATCATTATCATTTTGAGCGCTCCACCAAGATGTATGTGACATGGAAGAGTGACCCATGATCCTAACACATTGTGCATTTGCAGTCCAAAGAAAATTTTAAATAATGCACAAATTTAGGGGGAGCTCTTGCTTATCACATACTTCTCAAAGCGACAATGTATTTCAATCTTATTATCATTTGTCGAAGCTTTGATCTAGATGTTGTCATCAATTACCAAAAAGGGGGAGATTGAAAGTGCAACTATCCCTGGTTGGTTTTGGTAATGATTAACAACATATAGCTCATTGAGCTAATACTATTTCAAGATAAATATTTCAGGAAAGCTCAATGATTGGCATGGAATGGATTATAAAGTGGACCCCTCAAAATGCTAAGGACAAAAGATTGGCTCAAGTTCAAAGTCCAAGACTCTACATTTTATTTTTAGTGATCCAAGATCACATTGAGTCCATAGGAAAAGCCAATACTATCAAAAGGGGGTGAGGTGTTTCTTAATGAGTTACTTGCTAAAAATGCTTAGTGATATGCTCCAAAAACCCTCAACTACTTTCTCATATCCACATATGTCCCAAAACCAAAAGTCAAACACGGCCCCACCAAAACTTTCTATCTGACGCCACCGAGTTCTCTTGACATAGCCACTGCCACAAACCCTAGTCACTTCGGTCTCACCGATAGGGATCTCGGTCTCACCGAGATGGGATTGCAAACTCTCTGTTTCCCTTCGTAACGTTTTGGTCTAACCGAGATGAGCGATCGGTCCCACCGAGTCTGCAATGCAAACTCTCTGTTTCCCTTTCGTAACGCTTCGGCCCCACCGAGACGAGCGAATTGGTCCCACCGAGTTTGCCTGACCAACTCTCTGTTTGCTTATTACCAAAATCGGTCCCACCGAGTTTGAGTAATCGGTCCAACCGAGATTACGTTATGCCCTAACCCTAGTGATATCGGTCCCACCGAGTTGACATGTCGGTCCCACCGAAATACCTAACGGTCACATTATGAACCAAATTGGTCCGACCGAGTTTTCTAATTCGGTCCCACCAAGTTTGGTTACTTGTGTGTAATGGTTAGATTTTGTGTGGAGGCTATATATACCCCTCCACCCACTCTTCATTCATGGAGAGAGCCATCAGAACATGCCTCCACTTCCAACATACATTTTATGAGAGAGAACCACCTACACTTGTGTTGAGGTCAAGATATTCCATTCCAGCCACATAAATCTTGATCTCTAGCCTTCCCAAGTTGCTTTCCACTCAAATCTTCTTTCTACCAAATCCAATCCTGTGAGAGAGAGCTGAGTGTTGGGGAGACTATCATTTGAAGCACAAGATCAAGGAGTTCATCATCAACACACCATCTATTACCTTTTGGAGAGTGGTGTCTCCTAGATTGGCTAGGTGTCACTTGGGAGCCTCCGTCAAGATTGTGGAGTTGAACCAAGGAGTTTGTACGGACAAGGAGATCGCCTACTTCGTGAAGATCTACCCTAGTGAGGCAAGTCCTTTGTGGGCGATGGCCATGGTGGGATAGACAAGGTTGCTTCTTCGTGGACCCTTCATGGGTGGAGCCCTCCGTGGACTCGCGCAACCGTTACCCTTCGTGGGTTGAAGTCTCCTTCAACGTGGATATACAATAGCACCACCTATCGGAACCACGGATAAAAAATCTCCATGTCTACATTGCGTTTGCTCCCTCCAAACTCCTCCCTTTACCTTCATATGCAATTGTTTTACATTCCGATGCTATACTCTTAGAATTGCATGTGTAGGTTGATTACTTGATTTGTGCTAAGTTGCTAAAGTCTGCCAAGACTTAAAATTGGGAAAAGGCTAGATTTTTATTTGGTAAAGTTGTCTAATCACCCCCCTCTAGACATACTTTCGATCCTACACGCGGCCGCCAAGGCGCAAGAGGAGGAGGCGTCCCGCAGCCAGGCTCCAGAGTCCACCGGCCCGCAGCACGCGGAGCCGCTGGTGCCGGAGGGCCAGGCGCCGACTGGAGGGGCCGGTGTTGACCAACCGGCCCTGGAGAGGGGAGGGGGAGGCCCCGCTGTCGTAGTGGCAGAGGTGCCTCCGCCCGCGCCGACTGCCGACGCGCAGGGCAGCCGGCCTGAAGCACCGCCGGTGCCGCCATCTGGCGGCGAGTTGGTGGTGGGTCCGACTCCCACGGTCCGCATTCCCGCGTGCCAGCGGCCGGCGAGGGCGATCTCGGCGCCAAGGTCAATGGAGATTGGGGCCGCTAGCTCGTCGGTGCCCGACACCGAGGCCACCAGCGCCGCCCCACCAGATTGGAAGTCTGGGGGCGGCACAGGTGTCTTGAACGTGGCCGTGCAGGATGTCTTGGCCCGGTTCAACACCCAAGGCTCCACCCTCCAGCAATCCATGCAGGAGTTCTTGGCAACGCGGGCGGCCATTCGGGTACGTTACTTGTTTCTTGTTTTTTAATTCTTGAAATCTTCCGTGGGGGCGCGCCAGCGCACCCACTGGGTGTAGCCCCCGAGTTCCGGGCCGGCTGCTGAGCAGGCGGCTCAGAACTTCAAGGTAAGTTCCGAGTGCTGACTTGTTTTTTCTTCTGTTGTCTTCGTTGCAGGACTACCACAACCTCCGCGTGGTCGCCTACAACTCCCAGAACCAGGAGCTGGCCAAGCGGACCACCGACTTGAATCAGAGCTGGAGTGAGCATTCCGTCTTCTTTCTCGCGGGGGCACATCAGCGCACCTGCTGGGTGTAGCCCCCGAGATCCAGGCCGACTGCTGAGCAGTCGGGCCGGATCTCCCGGCAACTACTTGTCTTTGGTTGGTGTTGATGTTTTCTTTCTTGTCTTTGTAGAGGCCGCTACAGATCTGCAGAAGCGCCTGGGCGAGGTCCAAACCCAGCTTCACGCCAAGGAACAGGAGCGCAGCCAGGCCGCCCAGGAATGCGACCGCCTGACAAAGGAGCTGGTGGACCAGGCGGAGTAGCACAAGGCGGAGCTCCAGAAGATGAAGGAGAGCGAAGGCCTCCTCAAGGCCGAGTTCGGGACTCAATGCTCGAACTGGGCCAAGAAGGAGAAATTCCTGTCCGACGGCTACGGCGAGATCAAGGATATGATCGATGGTAAGTTACTTCTTCTTTTTGAACAACCACCGACTACTGGAGGAGCCGGCTTCCGGCTTCTAATTTTCAATCTTCTTCTTGCGCAGAATTCCCGGTCATTCCGTCGCCATCAGCCAGGCCATTGAGGCGCGACGCGAGGTGCGAAGGAGGGCAGGCGTGGACATTGCGCTGAACGCGCCCCGAAATCTCGGCGAGCAGCTTCTAGCCGTCAAGACGTGCCTGCAGCCGGCTCATCGGATGCTCCACCGCCTGCAGCACACCGGGTCTCAAGTGCTGGCCGCCCTCTGGCCAGACGCCCAGATCCCGCGCACCCCCAGTCAGACTGCCGACTGGCTGGAGATAGCAGTCGGGCGCTTCGACGCCTGGAAGGGCGCCGCGGCACGGTCGGGTGCTCAGACGGCCTTGGAGTTCGCCAAGGCTTGGTATCTGGGGCTGGATCTGGCCCAGCTGGCCACCTTCCGGCAGGGGGCCGGACCGGAGCTGGCGGCGGTGAGCCGCGTGCTCACCCAACGCGCAACGGCAGTCATCGAGTACGCCAACACCACCGTCTTCATCCCCCACCTGGACGAGGAAGGCTCTGAGGTGCCGCCCAACTGGTTCGGGCTGAACCTGGAGGATGGGGAGGACTCGGCGGAGGAGATCGCTTCCAGCGACGAGGGTGAGGACGAAGAGGACGAGGACGGCGAAGACACCGCATCGGACAACGGATCGAACAACCGGCCTCAGCCTGACCAAGCCTCGACCAGCGAGCCTGATACGTCTCCAACGTATCTATAATTATTTATTGTTCCATGCTATTTTATTATCAATCTTGGATGTTTTATAATCATTTTATATCATTTTTTGGTACTAACCTATTGACATAGTGCCAAGTGCCAGTTGCTGTTTTTCCATGTTTTTTACATCGCAGGAAATCGATATCAGACGGAGTCCAAATGCCACGAAACTCCACGATGATTTTTTATGGGCTAGAAGGAACACAACGGGCCCTGGTTGCACCTGGGGGGAGTCCCGAGGAGGGGGCAACCCACCAGGGCGCGCTTGGGCCTCCTGGCGCGCCCTGGTGGGTTGTGCCCACCTCGGGTGCCCCCCACACCGCCTCTTTGCTCTATAAATAACCCAAAAATCCAGAAAACCTAGGGGAGTCAACGAAATATTCATCCAGCTGCCACAGAGTCCAGAACCACCAGATCCAATCTAGACACCATCTCGGATGGGGTTCACCACCTCCATTGGTGCCTCTTCGATGATGCATGAGTAGTTCTTTGTAGACCTTCGGGTCCGTAGTTAGTAGCTAGATGGCTTTCTCTCTCTCTCGCTGAATTCTCAATACAATGGTCTCTTGGAGATCCATATGATGTAACTCTTTTTGCGGTGTGTTTGTTGGGATCTGATGAACTTCAAGTTTATGATCAGTTATATCTTTTTATACCCATGAACGTTATTTGAGTTTCTTTGATCTCTTATAGCCTCGTATTTCTTCTCTGATATTTGGGTTTTTTTGGCCAACTTGATCTATTTCTGTTGCAATGGTAAGAGGTGCCCGGTAGTGGGTTCGATCTTATGGTGCTTGATCCCAGTGACAGAATGGGAAACGACACGTATGTATCGTTGCTACTAAGGATAAAAAGACGGGATCTATATCTACGCAATAGATAAACGGATCTTGTCTACATCTTGTCATCGTTCTTATTGCATTACTCTGTTTTTCCATGAACTTAATACACTAGATGCATGCTGGATAGCGGTTGATGTGTGGAGTAATAGTAGTAGATGCAGGCAGGAGACGGTCTACTAATCTTGGACGTGATGCCTATGTAATGATCATTGCCTGGATATCGTCATAATTATTTGAAGTTCTATCAATTGCCCAACAGTAATTTATTTACCCACCATTTGCTATTTTTCTCGAGAAAAGCCACTAGTGAAACCTACGGCTCCCGGGTCTTCTTTCTCATATATTTGCTTGCGATCTACTTTTCCTTTGCATTTTTATTCAGATCTATTAAACCAAAAATACAAAAATACTTTGCTGCACTTTATTTTATTTGTGATCTATTATTTCAATCTATTACAAATCTCTGGCATCGTTACCCGAAAGGGATTGACAACCCCTTTAACACGCCGGGTTGCGAGGTGTTGTTATTTGTGTGCAGGTGTTGTTTACGTTGTATTGCTTGGTTCTCCTACTGGTTCGATAACCTTGGTTTCATCACTAAGGGAAATACCTACCGTCGTTGTGCTGCATCATCCCTTCCTCTTTGGGGAAATACCGACATAGTCCTAGCAGACAGGAGCTTTTCTGGCACTATAGTCACAGAGCAATCAAAAGGAATTTCTATCGCCGTTGCTGGGGAGGATCTTCAACATAACCAGGTTCCTAATCACAAATCTCATATCCTCGCAATTTTACATTATTTTCCATTTGCCAAACGTTTTCCTCTCCCCTACTTCACAAAAATATGCCGTTTTATTCGCCCCTCTTTTCCGTTCGCCTTTTTCTCGTCAGATCTCATGTTTGCTTGTGTTGCCATGTGCCCTCTATTTGCTTGCATCTTCGTTTGCTAAAAAGTTATTGTTATGGATCCTCATCCACTTGCTAATCTTTTTAAGAGATCCAATTATCATGAACCAATTGCTAGTGATTTGAGTGCACTAGATTATCTCTATGAAGTTTTTCTTGGGATTCGTGAATCTGAAAATTGTGATGAAGAAATTTGTAAAGTGATTCATGATAGCTCCTTGAATGAAAAGCATGATTGCAATGATTTTACTATAAATTCTATTAATGTCAATTGTGCTAATAATATGCAAAACCCCAAGATTGGGGGTGCTAGTTTTGCTATGTCCTTTGTTGCAATGATCATGATTGGGGTGATTCTTCTTATGATCTTGAAAATTTATTTAAGCCTCATGATGACTATGTTATTTGCAATAATTTTGAAAGTGGGTTTGGAAGAGTGTCAACTTTAGGTAAAAATAATCCCATATATTTGGAGAGTGTTCAATCTTATGAACTTTTTGATGAAAGTGGGTTTGGAGAGGTCATGACTTTAGTTGATGTTAATCCCACTATCTTGGAAGATCATAAAACTTTTATGCATGTGGATCGTGAAGAGAAAATGTTATATGATAGCTATATTATTGAATTTGATTACGATCCTACATATAATTATTATGAGAGAGGAAAATATGGTTGTAGAAATTTTCATGTTATTAAATTCCCTCTCGTTATGTTGAGATTGTCAATGTTTTATTCCTCTCCTTTGCGTATGCTAGATATTTCTTGTCTTGACAATTTGTTTTTCTATAAAATTCCTATGCATAGGAAGTATGTTATACTTAAATGTGTTTGTCACATGTTTCATGATGCTCTCTTTGTGTTTCAGTTATTATCTTTCGTGTGAGCATCGTTAAAATCTTATGCCTAGCTAGGGGCATAAAACTATAGCGCTTGTTGGGAGGCAACCCAATGAATAAATTTTATTTTTGCTTTTTAACTTTTTGTTTTTGTGTGTTTGCACAATTATGCTACTGGTATGATTGTGTTTGTTGTGTTTTAATTAGTTTTTGTGCCAAGTAAAACCTTTAGGATCTTCTTGGGTGATAGTTGTTTGATCTTGCTGAAAAAGACAGAAACCTTGTGCTCACAAAAATAATTTTCATAAATCACAGAAAAGAGATTTTGCCCTGATTATTTTTTCAGAAGATTAATAAACAAATTAAATGGTCTTCCTAATTTGGTAGAATTTTTGGAGTTCCAAAGTATTCGCAAAAGTCAGATTACTATAGACTATTCTGTTTTGACAGATTCTGTTTTCTTTGTGTTGTGTGCTTATTTTGATGGCTCTATGGTTTTCTTTGATGAGTTTTTGCCATAGAAAAGTTGGAATACAGTAGATATAATACAAAAAAATGAATTGGTTTGATACAGCACTTATAGTAGTGGTTTGCTTTCTTTTACTAACGGATCTCACAAAGGTTTTGTTGAGTTTTGTGTGATTGAAGTTTTCAAGTTTTGGGTTATCTTACGATGGATGAAAGAAGGATAGAAGAGCCTAAGCTTGGGGATGCCCCGGCATCCCAAGCTATTATCCAAGAATGAGCAACCAACTAAGCTTGGGGATGCCCCCGAGTGGCATCCCCTCTTTCTGCTAACGACCATTGGTTTTTACTCGAGACTATATTTTTATTCATCACATGATATGTGTTTTGCTTGGAGCGTCTTGTATGATATGAGTCTTTGCTTATTTTATTTTGTGTTTTAAGTCATCAATCCTTGCTAGTCACACCTATTTGAGAGAGCCAAAATTATCTCATGACTTGCTAGAATTGCTCTCTGTGCTTCACTTAAATCTTTTATGAGCTAGGACTTGCTCTAGTGCTTCACTTATATCTTTTTGAGCACGGCGTGCTTAGTATTTTTGAAGAAATGCTCCCTTGCTTCACTTAGATTTGTTTAGTTAGTTAAATTTTGAAGAAATTCTCTCTTGCTTCACTTAAATTATTTTGAGAGAAAGAAAAAAGATTATGCTCATGATCTTCACTTATATTTGTTTGAGCTTATGAAAAGCAACACATGAAAATTAGTCCCAAAGTGATAGATATCCAAGAAGGATAAAGAAAAAAATGTCATGAAGATCATTGGACAAAATAAACTTGATTCTTAGTAATAGTTTTGAGATATGATGATGTGATATGTGAGTTATGTTGATGAGTAATTATGCTCTAGTAAGAATATTGGTGTTAAGGTTTGTGATTCCCTATGCATGCACGAAAGTCAATAATCATGCAATGAAAATTATATCCTACTTGTGGTGCATTATTCGGTTTTAATTATTCTTAATGCTTGCTTATGAGATTATTTGTTTCTTGGTTGGTCGCTTCTCAATCTTTTTGCTAGCCTTCATTTTGCAGTGAGTATGATCTCTACTTGTGCATTCAAATCCTTTAAACCAGTTTTGCCACATGAGTCCACTATATCTACCTATATGCGGTATTCTTCTGCCGTTCTAAGCAAAATTTGCATGTGCCATCTCTAATTTTCAAAATAAACTTCTCTTTTGTGTGTTTGTTTCGCTCGCAGAACGGTAACGGGTGGCTAATATTTTCCATGCTGGATGTGTTATTCTCACGATGAGTGTTTACTCACTTGTCATTGCACGAGAGTAAGGCAAAGGTTTTAGGAATTCCTAGTCCCGAAATGCAAAAATGAATTTACTTTATGTTGTAAAATAATAAATTCCTTGGGAAGTGTTGGTATGGAAGGCACCCGTGGATACGGTTAGCCATGGAAAGTGAAAGTGTGGTGGAAAAAGGAATAAACTTTATTTTCTGTTTGGGAGCCGCCTATGGCATATCTAGCATGGAAAGTGTTCATAGCTCTACGTCATTTTCGTTGGTGGGATGGATACACCTCCCAAAATGTTTTCATCTCTATTTTTTCGCTTTGAGCTCTGGCACCTCTACAAATCCCTACTTCCCTCTACGAAGGGTCCTTCTTTTACTTTGTGCAATTTTTATTTTTAATTTGAGTCTCCATCCTCTCTTATAAAAGCACCAACCTGTTGGAAATATGCCCTAGAGGCAATAATAAAATGGTTATTATTATATTTCCTTGTTCATGATAATTGTCTATTGTTCATGCTATAATTGTGTTATCCGGAAATCATAATACATGTGTGAATACATAGACCACAACATGTCCCTAGTGAGCCTCTAGTTGACTAGCTCATTGATCAATAGATGGTTACGGTTTCCTAACCATGGACATAGGATGTCATTGATAACGGGATCACATCATTAGGATAATGATGTGATGAACAAGACCCAATCCTAAGCATAGCACAAGATTGTGTAGTTCGTCTGCTAAAGCTTTTCTAATGTCAAGTATCTTTTCCTTAGACCATGAGATTGTGCAACTCCCGGATACCGTAAGGGTACTTTGGGTGTGCCAAACGTCACAACGTAACTGGGTGGCTATAAAGGTACACTATGGGTATCCCCGAAAGTATCTGTTGGGTTGGCACGAATCGAGACTGGGATTTGTCACTCCGTATGACGGAGAGGTATCTCTGGGCCCACTCGGTAAGACATCATCGTAATGAGCTCAATGTGACTAAGGGGTTGGTCACGGGATGATGCGTTACGGAACGAGTAAAGAGACTTGCCGTAACGAGATTGAACAAGGTATCGGTATACCGACGATCGAATCTCGGGCAAGTGCTATACCGGTAGACAAAGGGAATCGTATACGGGATTGATTGAATCCTTGACATCGTGGTTCATCCGATGAGATCATCGTGGAACATGTGGGAGCCAACATGGGTATCCAGATCCCGCTATTGGTTATTGGCCGGAGAGATGTCTCGGTCATGTCTGCATAGTTCCCGAACCCGTAGGGTCTACACACTTAAGGTTCGGTGACGCTAGAGTTGTAATGGGAATTGTATGTGGTTACCGAAAGTTGTTCGGAGTCCCGGATGAGATCCCAGACGTCACGATGAGTTTCAGAATGGTCCGGAGGTGAAGATTTATATATGGGAAGTCCAGTTTTAGTCACCGGAAAGGTTTCGGGGTTGATCAGTATTGTACCGGGACCACCGAAGGGGTTCTGGGGGTCCACCGGGAGGGTCCACCTGCCCCGAAGGACCTAATGGGCTGTAGTTGGGCGGGAACCAGCCCCTTAGTGGGCTGGTGCGCCCCCCAAGGGCCCAAGGCGCCTAGGGTTGGAAACCCTAGGGGGGCTGCCCCCCCGGGGGCGGGCGCACCCCCTAGTTGGAAACCCTAAGGGGGCCGCTGCCCCCTCGAGGGGCCGCCGCCCCCTCGAGGGGCCGCCGCCCCCCTCTAGATGGATCTAGGGGGCCGGCCCCCTCTCCCCTTCCCCCTATAAATAGTGGGGGGTGGGAGGGGAGCCGCACCCCTTCTCCTGGCGCAGCCCTCCCCCCTTCCTACACCTCCTCCTCCGTAGCACTTAGCGAAGCTCTGCCGGAGAACCACGAGGTCCACCGCCACCACGCCGTCGTGCTGCCATAGCTCTACCTCAACTTCTCCTCCCCCCTTGCTGGATCAAGAAGGAGGAGACGTCCCCGGGCTGTACGTGTGTTGAACGCGGAGGCGCCGTCGTTCGGCGCTTAGATCGGATTCAACCGCGATCTGAATCGCTACGAGTACGACTCCTTCATCCGCGTTCTTGCAACGCTTCCGCATCGCGATCTTCAAGGGTATGAAGATGCACTCCCCTCTCTCTCTCTCTCGTTGCTAGTCTCTCCATAGATTGATCTTGGTGATGCGTAGAAATTTTTTAATTTCAGCAACGATCCCCAACACAACTAAGAGGCAATATGATCGTACTTAAGTATTGGGTGTAGCTAATATTCGAGTGTGTTTCATGAATGGATCAATGTTTGAGCATGATGGGCTAAGGATAACTTATTTTAGCGTTGATATTTGGAAAGACATGGTTGCTTGTTGATATGCTTGAGTATCTAAATTATTATGTCAAAACTAGACTATTCCTTTGAATCACATAAAAGTCCAAATGCCCATGCTATAAAGAAAAGAATATGATATGACTTCATAAAAAACACTCCACATCAAAAATTCTGTTTTTATCACTTATATACTTGAGGACGAGCATGAGTTAAGCTTGGGGATGCTGATACGTCTCCAACGTATCTATAATTTGTGATTGTTCCATGCTGTTTTATTATCAATCTTGGATGTTTTATAATCATTTTATAGTCATTTTATATCATTTTTTGGTACTAACCTATTGACATAGTGCCAAGTGCCAGTTCTGTTTTTCCATGTTTTTTACATCGCAAGAAATCAATATCAGACGTAGTCCAAATGCCACAAAACTCCACGGTGTTTTTTATGGGCCAGAAGGAACACAACGGGCCCTAGTTGCACCTGGGGGGAGTCTCGAGCAGGGGACAACCCACCAGGGCGCGCCAGGAGGCCTAGGCGCGCCCTGGTGGGTTGTGCCCACCTCGGGTGCCCCCCGGACCGCCTCTTTGCTCTATAAATACCCCAAAAATGCAGAAACCCTAGGGGAGTCGATGAAATATTCATACAGCCGCCGCAGAGTCCAGAACCACCAGATCCAATCTAGACACCGTCTCGGATGGGGTTCACCACCTCCATTGGTGCCTCTCCGATGATGCGTGAGTAGTTCTTTGTAGACCTTCGGGTCCGTAGTTAGTAGCTAGATGGCTTTATCTTTCTCACTGAATTCTCAATACAATGGTCTCTTGGAGATCCATATGATGTAACTCTTTTTGCGGTGTGTTTGTTGGGATCTGATGAACTTCGAGTTTATGTTTAGTTATATATTTTTATATCAATGAAAGTTATTTGAGTTTCTTTGATCTCTTATATGCATGATCTCTTATAGCCTCGTATTTCTTCTCCGATATGTGGGTTTTGTTTGGCCAAATTGATATATTTATCTTGCAATGGGAAGAGGTGCCCTGTAGTGATTTCAATCTTACGGTGCTTGATCCCAGTGACAGAAAGGGAAACGACACATATGTATCGTTGCTACTAAGGATAAAAAGATGGGATCTATATCTACGAAATAGATAAACGGATCTTGTCTACATCATGTCATCGTTCTTATTGCATTACTCCGTTTTTCCATGAACTTAATACACTAGATGCATGCTGGATAGCGGTTGATGTGTGGAGTAATAGTAGTAGATACAGGCAGGAGTCGGTCTACTAATCTTGGACGTGATGCCTATGTAATGATCATTGCCTGGATATCGTCATAATTATTTGAAGTTCTATCAATTTCCCAATAGTAATTTGTTTACCCACCGATTGCTATTTTTCTGGAGAGAAGCCACTAGTGAAACCTATGGCCCCCGGGTCTTCTTTCTCATATATTTGCTTGCGATCTACTTTTCCTTTGCATTTTTATTCAGATCTATTAAACCAAAAATACAAAAATACTTTGTTGCACTTTATTTTATTTGCGATCTATTATCTTAATCTATTACAAATCTCTGGCATCGTTACCCGAAAGGGATTGACAACCCCTTTAACACATCGGGTTGCGAGGTGTTGTTATTTGTGTGCAGGTGCTGTTTATGTTGTGTTGCTTGGTTCTCCTACTGGTTTGATAACCTTGGTTTCATCACTGAGGGAAATACCTACCGTCGCTGTTCTGCATCATCCCTTCCTCTTTGGGGAAATACCGACGTAGTCCTAGCAGACAGGAGCTTTTCTGGCGCTATAGTCAGAGAGCAATCAGAGCCACAGGACGCCGCGCCGACTGCTGCCGACGCCGACCAAGCCAAGACCCACCAGTCGGGTGCTCCACCATCCGTCGCCGCTGCCTCCGCCAACCCGTCGGATCCGCCTGCTGCTCCTCTGGCCTAGGCAGCCACTTTATCTTTCCTATTTTTTCGTCTTGTAATCTTTTGAACAAGCAAGTTAAATTCGCACAGTTCCACCCACTGGGGGTGTACGTTCAAACTCTGTTGAATGCTGGCCAAGAGCCTTTTGTTATGTAAATTAATTTATTCTCGCACAAGTTTGTGCTCTGCCGGGTTCTAACTTGGTTGTGCCTTTCTGTTCTTCTTGGGTTTTTCCTTTGCCGCCTTCCTTTGGTTGCCGCCCTGCCAGCCGGACAGCCGCTCTGCGGTCTGTGGCTGGGTCAGGGAGTTGGCCGTTTAGGATAAACAAGTACTTTGGCCGCCTAGAACACAGCTAGTCAAGCGAGAAGCTGGCCGACCAGCTTCTCAGCAGCCGGACGGTGAGGCGAGGAGCCGGCTTGGCCTATGCTGATGTTTTTTCCTTAGTCATTTTTCGTGTGGACACTGTTTCCTGCCTTTAGCTCTTGCCAGCCGGACAGTCATTCTGCGAGCTGCGGCTTAAGGCAAGAGAGGGCTTAGACGTCGGCACACTACTTGTCCGACTATAGGTGGCATCAACATAGGACAAGGCGGCGAGCCCCCGGGCCGACTGGTCGGACCCGGTGCTGGGCGAAGGAATGGAATAATACATTCACAGGCATAGTCTTATCATATAGATAAAAAGGGTAGCCCCCGAGTGCTCCTCGAGGGACCCGATGTCTTTGCTCTTAATAACAAAGGTAGCGTGGTACATACTGCATTAACTGTAAAATCTTCGGAGGAGATTTGCGTTCCATGGGCGCTCTGTTTCCTTGCCGGAATCGTCCCTCTTGCATCCCCCGGGCTTCTGCGCGTCGATGAAATAGTAGGAGTCATTGCCCAAGGCTTTGCTGATGATGAACGGCCCTTCCCAAGGGGACGAGAGCTTGTGCTGGCCGGCTGTTCGGTGGATCAGCCAGAACACAAGGTCCCCCTCTTGGAAGGATCGTGGCCTGACCTCCCGGCTGTGGTAGCGGCGTAGGCCCTGCTGGTAGATGGCGGACCGGCTGAGTGCTAACAGCCGACCCTCTTCCAGCAGGTCGACGTTGTCTTCTCACGCCTCCTTCGCCTCCGACTCCGTGTACATGGTGACACGAGGCGAGTCGAACTCAATGTCAGTTGGGATGACGACCTCGGCCCCGTACACGAGGAAGAAGGGAGTGAAGCCGGTTGCTTTGTTTGGCGTGGTCCGGAGACTCTAGAGGACGGCCGGCAGCTCTTCGATCCAGCAGCCGGCCGAGCGCTCCAGCGGCTCGACCAGTCGGGGCTTGATGCCGGACAAGATGAGGCCGTTTGCTCGCTCGACTTGGTCGTTTGACTGCGGATGGGCAACGGACGCTAAGTCTAGTCGGATGCCCTACGTCGCACAGAAATGGACCAAGGCGCCTTTGGCAAAGTTTGTGCCGTTGTCGGTGATGATGCTGTGCGGTACACCGTACCAGACGGTGATATCTGCGATGAAGGTCACAACAGTCGGACCATTCAGCTTTTTGATTGGCTTTGCTTCAATCCACTTGGTGAATTTGTCCACGTCGACCAGCAGATGGGTCATGCCGCCGCGTGCTGTCTTGAATGGGCCCACCATGTCCAGCCCCCAGACGGCAAAAGGCCAAGTGAGGGGGATGGTCTTGAGTGCAGAAACCGACAAATGTTGCTTGGAGCTGCATCGTTGGCACCCTTTGCACTTCTTGACCAAATCCTTGGCGTCGTCCAAAGCAGTCGGCCAGAAGAATCCATGGCGGAAAGTGAGGTCTACTATGCAACTTTATTCTTGTAGACTCGTGTTGGGCCTCCAAGCGCAGAGTTCTGTAGGACAGTAGCAATTTTCCCTCAAGTGGATGACCTAAGGTTTATCAATCCGTGGGAGGTGTAGGATGAAGATGGTATTTCTCGAACAACCCTGCAACCAATTACAAGAAATCTCTCGTGTCCCAACACACCCAATACAATGGCAAATTGTATAGGTGCACTAGTTCAGCGAAGAGATGGTGATAAAAGTGTAATATTGATGGTAGAAATATATTTTTATAATCTGAATAAATAAAAACAGCAAGGTAGCAAATAGTAAACGGGCACAAAACGGTATTGCAATGCTTGAAAATGAGGCATAGGGTCCGTACTTTCACTAGTGCAACCTCTCAACAATGCTAACATAGTTGGATCATATGATTATCCCTCAAAGTGCAATAGAGAATCACTCCCGAGTTCCTATTAGCGGAGAACAAAAGATAGAAATTGTTTGTAGGGTACGAAACCACCTCAAAGCTATTCTTTCCATTCGATCTATCCTAGAGTTCGTACTAAAATAACGCGAGCTATTCTTTCCGATCGATCTAATCAAGAGTTCGTACTAGAATATCACCAAAGAAAATTCATATTCATAATACTCAATCCACACAAAGAACTACAAAGAGACCCCAAAGTTTCTATCGGAGAAAAGATAATAAAAACGTGCATCAACCCCTATGCATAGATTACCCCAATATCGTCGCGGGAATCCGCGAGTTGAATGCCAAGACACATATCAAGTGAATCAATATGATACCCCAATTGTCACCTCAAGTATTCATACCGCAAGACATACATCATGTGCTCCCATCTCTGAATATTCAATCCGACAAGACAAAACTTCAAAGGGTAAAGACTCAATTCATCACAGCAAGAGTATAGAGGGGAGAAACATCATATGATCCGACTATATTAACAAAGCCCATGATACAGATCACGAGAGATAGAGAGAGATATTAAACACATAGCTACTGGTACAAACCCTCAGCCCCGAGGGTGGACTACTCCCTCCTCATCGTGGCGGCCGCCGGGATGATGAAGATGGCCACCGGAGATGATTCCCCCTTCGGCAAGGTGCCGGAACAGGGTCTAGATTGGTTTTCGGTGGCTACAGAGGCCTGCGGCGGCAGAACTTCTGATCTAGGTTAACCCCGAAGGGTTTCGGAATATTTGGGAATTTATAGTGCAAAGAGGGGGTGCGGGAGGCCACCGAGGTGGGCACAACCCACCTGGGTGCGCCAGGGGGGCCTGGCGCGCCCTGGTGGGTTGTGCCCCCTCGAGGCACCCCCCAGGCGCTGCTCTGGCCCAAAGGATGTCTTCTGGCCCAAACAAAATCACCGTGGAGTTTCGTTGCGTTTGGACTCCGTTTGGTATTGATTTCCTGCGATGTAAAAAACAAGCAAAAAACAACAACTGGCACTGGGCACTGGGTGAATAGATTAGTCCCAAAAAATGATATAAAGTTGCTATAAAATGATTGTAAAACATCCAAGAATGATAATAAAACAGCATGAATACTTCATAAATTATAGATATTTTGGAGACGTATCAGCATCCCCAAGCTTAATTCCTACTCGTCCTCGAGTAGGTAAATGATAAAAGAAATAATTTATGAAGTGTGAATGCTAGCAAAGTGCACAAGTTTGATCAATGACAATTTCACTCACTTTTCCTAGCATCATAATAGCAATTCTTTCTTATAAAACTTCTCATGTTATAGTAGCAACCAATTCACATGTTAAGGTTCAAACAATGAGCTCTCTTGAAACTCAACAACCTATGTTCTTAGTCACCAAGCAATTGCAATTCAACTTATTCAACAGAGTTTAAGTAAGAGCTGCACATACTCAACCATCATATAGTCTTGTATGATTGCTAGATAGCGGCTTATTGTTTTGCCTCCCAACATATTCACCTCAAGGGTGATGTCAACAATAATAACTCATGCTACCCATATTCAACTGGACATATGTTCCTAGATCTTTCCTCACCACCTGATGCTTGCCAATAGAGAAAAATAAAAAGGAGCGGAGAGAATAACTTTGACTCTTTGCATAAAAATAAATACTGAAAAGTAAAAGATAGGCCCTTCGCAGAGGGAAGCAGAGGTTGCCATGTGCTTATTTGTTTGTATGCTCAACCCCTTAGTGCAAAAGAACGTCACGTTATATTGCCCCTTATGATAGCAACCTTTATTATGCAGTCCATCACTTTTATTGCTTTGCCATCATAAGTTCGTACAACGCTCAGTTTTCTCTTACACTAAATGATCTAACACTTTTAGAAGCAATTTTTATTGCCTTATTGCACCGATGAAAACTTACTTGAAGGATCTTGCTCAATCCCTAGGTAGGTATGGTGGACTCTTGAAGATAAGATTTGGGTTTAAGGGTTTTTGGATGCACAAGTAGTTTCTCTACTTGGTGTGGAATTTTTGGCTAGCAAAGATGGGGGGGAAGCACCACATGTTGAAGGATCTAAGACAATATGACTTCTATGTGAATGTGAACAAACATAAACCATTACCTTGTCTTCCTTGTCCAACGTCAACAATTTTGGCATATAATATTTTGATGGGGGCTCACAATCACAAAATATTTCCATGATAGTGTATTTGCATGTGAAAGTTCTCTTCCTTATACTAATTATTCGTGAATTGCTTGTATGACCAATATTGTGATTGTCAAGCCTCAAAAGATTTCACGTTGTAAACCCAATGTGAAGCTACCACTAGGCATGATATGATTTCAACTTCATAACATTCAATTTATTCAACAATTTACTCATAGGATATAAGTGAAGCACTAGAGCAATTTCAAAGAAAAGAGCTTCGTTGACAGGATGTGAATGCCGCTTACTTAGCCTCCTTGGCAACTATTTGAGGACTCTATTTTATTTAAAAACTTTCATATCTAAGTATTTTATTAAAACAGCAAGTAAAACAAAAATACAATGATATTCTAAGAATAGTTAAACTCATGTGAAGAAGCAAAAACTTAGGCTCAACCGATACTAACCGATAATTGTTGAAGAAGAAAGGTGGGATGCCTACCGGGGCATCCCCAAGCTTAGATGCTTGAGACTTCTTGAAATATTATCTTGGGGTGCCTTGGGCATCCCCAAGCTTGAGCTTTTGTGTCTCCTTAAGTCCTTTTATTTCACGGTTTTCCTAAATCTCAAAAGCTTCATCCACACAAGACTCAACAAGAACTCGTGAGATAAGGTAGTATAAACCAATGCAAAAGCCTTATCATTCTCTACTGTAGAAAATCACTAAAATTATTATTCAACAATGCATACTAAATTCCTCTGCATATTTAATACTCCTATCCTCAAATAGATTCATTAAACAAGCAAGCATATGCAAACAATGCAAACATAACAGCAATCTGCCAAAACAGTACAATCTGTAAAGAATGCAAGAGTATAAATACTTCCCTAACTCCAAACATTACGAGGTTCTACCCCACTGTAGAAAATTTATCAGAGCTTATTTTGCAAAAAGTTTCAACATTTTATCACATTCTGACTTTTCTAGGGAATTTTTGCAAAAGCGGTAAACTTTCTGTTTTCAAACAGCAACATGTAAACTTCTAAAATAAGCATAGTAAAGACTATCAATGTCACTTTTATTGAAATAAAAGATGCAAAAAATTGTAAATAACAGCAAGAAAATCCTAAAAAAATAAAATGATGCTCCAAGCAAAACACATAGCATGTGACGAATGAAAACATAGCTCCAAGTGAGGTTACCGATAATGTTGGAGACGAAAGAGGGGATGCCTTCCGGGGCATCCCCAAGCTTAGTTGCTTGGATATTCCTTGAATATTATCTTGGTGTGCCTTGGGCATCCCCAAGCTTAGGGTCTTGTCACTCCTTATTCTCCTCATATCGATATCTCACCCAAAACTTGAAAACTTCAATCACCCAAAACTTAACGGATCTTCGTGAGATAGGTTAGTATGATAAAGAGCAAACCATTTCACTTTTGGTACTGTCAAAGACAAGATTCATAAATGTTTCCACACAATGCCTACTGGAGAATATCATTTCCATAATTTATATTGAGCAATGTAAGCCATAGAAACTAGAAAGCAAGCAAACTATGCATTGAAAATGGAATCTGTCAAAAACAGAACAGTCTGTAGTAATCTGTACTCAAACCATACTTCTGCTACTCAAAAAATTATGAACACGTGAGCAATTTGTATATTAAACTTCTGCAAAAATAATCAACTCAAAAGCACTCTTCTTTGAAAAAATAGACTTATTTTCGTGAGCGCAAAAGTTTCTATTTTTCAGAAGGGTCAAATCAACTATCACCCAACATGATCCCAAAGGCTTTACTTGGTACTTTATTGAAACAAAAGCAATAAAACATAATCTATATAGTAGCATAATCATGTGAACAGACAAAAACAGTAGGTAAAAGTGTTGGGTTGTCTCCCAACAAGCATTTTTCTTTAATGTCTTTTAGCTAGGCATGATGATTTCAATGATGCTCGCATAAAAGATAAGAATTGAAACATAAAGAGAGCATCATGAATCATAAGTTACTCTCTCATAATAATTTTCAGTAGCATCATGAATAGATTCATCAATATAACCATCACATAAAGGATTCTTTTCATGATCCACAAGCATAGAAAATTTATTACTCTCTACATAAGCAATTTTATTCTCATTCATAATAGTGGGAGTATCATAGGAAACTCGAATACTATAAATTGTTCCCACATTAAAAGAGCAATGTTCAGTAAAAGGATATTCAAAATTATGACAATAATTATCACTACTTTTTATAACATAAGTATCATCACAATAATCATCATAAGTAGCAACTTTGTTCCCATCATAGATAAGAGGCATGCAACCATCATAGAAAGTTTGATCATCCAAAGTAGGGGGACTAAAAAGATCATCTTCATTAAACATAGCCTCCCCAAGCTTGGGACAAACATTAATTGCAGCAAATAAATTCTCAAACATGTCATTCTCATAAAACATAGCATCCCCAAGCTTGTGGCTTGGCATATCATAAGCATAACCACTCTCATCATTAATAGTATGAATAACACCAGTGGTATAACAATTGCTATCATCATAATTTCCCAAGTTGGTGCCAAAAAGATTTCCAAGATTATAAGAAGTATCATTATCCTCCCAATCATAATCATCACAACAAGCAATAGGCATAACAAAATCATCATCAAGTGCATCATCTTCCACAATTATTGTTGATTCATTTTCATGAGGCACAACAATATTAGGAGCAACATTATTTGGGAGAGATACCTTTTTATCTCTATTCTTTATTTTTTTCTTCTTCTTCACCACATCATGTGTGGGTTTAATTAATCTTCTCAAGCTTCTTATTGATGAGATTGGTTGGATAGGAAGCTTCTCCTCGTTACCCGATTCATCATAATAAACACTAGGAGGGTATTGGGAAATATTTTCCCTTTCATTAGTACTCTCTTCATATTCTATTTGTTATCTTGACTTTAGATAGTTGGCAATATAAGGATTCTCAATGCAATTTACCACACAAAACATATAAATTTCCTCTAGATCAAAATCAAGAAACCTCTTGGGATTTGGAAAACCCTTAGTTATACGTTTCATTTCTTCATACCCCAAAAGAAGACTAAGCTCTTTATGATGCTCAAGGGTAATCAAGTTATCACAATTTTTGGACACAATTTGATCATGAAAGAATTTGCATTGGTGATTTAAATGACCATGTTCATTGCAAAGTTCACAAGGATGGCGAAAAAATCACATCTTTCAGCACAATCATCTAGCCTCTCTTGCAAATTTTTCGTTTCTAAATATTTATGCTTCTTACAAAATCTATCTTCCCTTTTTGGTGTGCAATTGCACTCCGAATTCACTCTGCAAAAAGTAACATGCTGATAAGAAACATTTTTGTCAAGACTTGTGCAATAATCATTAGCATTTTGGATATTCAAAGAATTCACACTAACAACATTGCAATCATGCTCATCATTCAAATATTTTGTGCCAAGCATTTTATTGACTTCTTCTTCTAACAATTGGGCACAATTTTCCGAACCATCATTTTCATGAAAGATATTATAAAGATGATCAATAATATGATGCAACCTTAATTCCATTTTTTGTAGTTTTCTTTTATAAACCAAACTAGTGATAAAACAAGAAACTAAAAGATTCAATTGCAAGATCTAAAGATATACCTTCAAGCACTCACCTCCCCGGCAACGGCGCCAGAAAAGAGCTTGATGTCGACTACGCAACTTTATTCTTGTAGACTCGTGTTGGGCCTCCAAGCGAAGTGTTTTGTAGGACAGTAGCAATTTTCCCTCAAGTGGATGACCTAAGGTTTATCAATCCGCGGGAGGTGTAGGATGAAGATGGTCTCTCTCGAACAACCCTGCAACCAATTACAAGAAATCTCTTGTGTCCCCAACGCACCCAATACAATGGCAAATTGTATAGGTGCACTAGTTCGGCAAAGAGATGGTGATAAAAGTGTAATATTGATGGTGGAAATATATTTTTATAACTGAATAGACAAAAACAACAAGGTAGCAAATAGTAAACGGGCACAAAAATGGTATTGCAATGCTTGAAAATGAGGCCTAGGGTCCGTACTTTCACTAGTGCAACCTATCAACAATGCTAACATAGTTGGATCATATGATTATCCCTCAAAGTGCAATAAAGAATCACTCCCGAGTTCCAATTAGCGGAGAACAAAAGATAGAAATTGTTTGTAGGGTACGAAACCACCTCAAAGCTAGTCTTTCCGTTCGATCTATCCTAGAGTTCGTACTAAAGTAACGCGAGCTATTCTTTTCGATCGATCTAATCAAGAGTTCGTACTAGAATATCACCAAAGAAATTTCATATTCATAATACTCAATCCACACAAAGAACTACAAAGAGACCCCAAAGTTTCTATCGGAGAAAAGATAATAAAAACGTGCATCAACCCCTATGCATAGATTACCCCAATATCACCGCGAGAATCCGCGAGTTGAATGCCAAGACACATATCAAGTGAATATGATACCCCAATTTTCACCTCAAGTATTCATACCGCAAGACATACATCATGTGTTCTCATCTCTGAATATTCAATCCGACAAGACAAAACTTCAAAGGGTAAAGACTCAATTCATCACAGCAAGAGTATAGAGGGGAGAAACATCATATGATCCGACTATATTAACAAAGCCCATGATACAAATCATGAGAGACAGAGATTAAACACATAGCTACTGGTACAAACCCTCAGCCCCGAGGGTGGACTACTCCCTCCTCATTGTGGCGGCCGCCGGGATGATGAAGATGGCCACCGAAGATGATTCCCCCCTCCGGAAGGGTGCCGGAACGGGGTCTAGATTGGTTTTTGGTGGCTACAGAGGCCTGCGGCGGCGGAACTTCTGATCTAGGTTAACCCCGAAGGGTTTCGGAATATTTGGGAATTTATAGTGCAAAGAGGGGGTGCGGGAGGCCACCAAGGTGGGCACAACCCACCTGGGCGCGCCAGGGGGGCTTGGCGCGGCCTGGTGGGTTGTGCCCCCCCCCCTCAGGGCACACCCAGATGCTGCTCTGGCCCAAAGGATGTCTCCTGGCCCATAAAAAATCATCGTGGAGTTTCGTTGAGTTTGGACTCCGTTTGGTATTGATTTCCTGCGATGTAAAAAACAAGCAAAAATAGCAACTGGCACTAGGTACTGGGTCAATAGGTTAGTCCCAAAAAATTATATAAAGTTGCTATAAAATGATTGTAAAACATCCAAGAATGATAATAAAATAGCATGAATACTTCATAAATTATAGATACGTTGGAGACGTATCAGAAAGCTTTGGCGACAAGGGATCTGGAGGCGGCATGGTGGCCGCACTCGCCTTGGTGGATGTCTGTGAGGATTGCCTTGCCTTTCTCTAGCTCTACGCAGCGCTGGAAGACGCCAGTCACGCTGCGCCTGACAAGCTCTCTATTCACTATTGTGTATGCTGCTGCCCGACGTTGCACCTGCTAGGCCAAGATCTCGTCGGCTGGTAGCTCTCCGCTCACCAGGAAGTTGAGGATGGGCTGCGCCCATGATGGTGCTTCAACCACTTTCATCAAGGCCACTGGTACCAGGGCGGTTGGGTTGGGAGGCGGCGGGTTGGAGTTGGCCGCCGCTTGCTGCGTTGTTGAAGCCCCCGGGCCGGGTGCGACTGCTGCAGTCCCCGAGCCACCTGCCGAAGTCCCCGGGACGGTTGCTTTAGCCCCCGGGCCGGGTGCGACTGCTGCAGTCCCCGAGCCACCTGCCGAAGTCCCTGTGCCGACTTCTGCGGTCCCCAAGCAGGATCCGACTGTTCCGGGGACAGCCGGCACGAAGATGGACTCTGATTCCGGCGAAGGCTTGATGGACGGCTTGCAAAGGCACTTGAGGGAGACGCCGGCTGGTATGGCTTGCCGGGTAGAGCCAATCCGTGCCAGGGCATCAGCTTGCTCGTTGTCGGCCCGTGGCACGTGAAGGAACTCGCACCCGTTAAAGTATCCGCTGATCTGTTGGACGAGAAAGCGGTAGCTCGCCATGTTTGCATCCTTGGCGTCCCAGTCGCCAGATGACTGCTGGACCGCCAAGTCTGAGTCGCCGTAACACATCACTCGGCGGATGCCAATCTCTTTAGCTAGTCGGAGCCCGTGGACGAGTGCCTCGTACTCGGTCACATTGCTGGAGGCGGCAAAGTGAATTTGCAGTGTGTATCTGAGCTTGTCACCTTTGGGAGAGGTGAGGACGATGCCAGCTCCCAGACCGGTGCGCATCTTCAACCCATCAAAGTGCATCCGCCATTGGGTGGAATCCGGTGTTGGCGGCACGTACTCGGTCTCGGCCTAGTCGACGAGGAAGTCGGCCAGCACTTGGGACTTGATGGCGGTGTGGGGCTGGTAAAGGATGGTGTGGGGAGCCAGCTTGATGGCCCACTTTACCACCCGGCCTGATGCATCTCTGTTGGCTATGATCTCGGCAAGTGGGGCGGTGCAGACGACCGTGATGGAGTGCTCTTGGAAGTACTGCTTGAGCTTCTTGGCGGCAAAGTACACGCCATAACACATCTTCTGGTAGTGGGGGTAATTCTGCTTGGAGGTGACAACACCTAGCTCAAGTAGTAGACGGGCCTCTGGACCGGCTGCGCCCTGCCATCTTCTGGGCGCTCGACCATGATGACGGTGCTGACCACCCGGCTGGTGGCGGTGATGTAGAGGAGCATGGGCTCTTTAGCAGCCGGAGCCGCCAGGACAGGCGGCGTGGTCAGCATCTTCTTGAGCTGGAGGAAGGCTTCGTCCGCCTTGTTGTTCCACTCGAAGTGAGTGGTTTTCTTCATTAGCTAGTACAGGGGAAGAGCCTTCTCGCCCAGTCGACTGATGAAACGGCTGAGGGACGCCAAGCACCCGGTGAACTTCTGGACGTCTCGCAGCCGGGTGGGTCTCTCCATCCGCTCAATGGCCTTGATCTTCACAGGGTTGCACTCAATGCCGCGTTCAGAAACAAGGAAACCAAGGAGCTGGCCGGCTGGGACTCCGAATACACACTTCTCTGGGTTGAGCTTGATTTGAAAACGGCACAGATTATCAAAGGTCTCCTTGAGATCCTCCAGGAGGGTGCTGCACTTCTCCATCTTCACCACAATATCGTCTACATAGACGTGGGCATTTCTACCGAGTTGCTTGAGGAGGCACTTCTGCATGCAACGCTGAAACGTGGCACCGGCATTTCTCAAGCCGAATGTCATGGTCAGGTAGCAGAAAGCTCCGAATGGTGTGATGAAGGCGATCTTCAGCCGATCGGCCAGGTTTAGCTTGATCTGGTGGTAGACAGAATAGGAATCAAGGAAGGACAGTAGCTCGCATCCGGCTGTGGAGTCAATCACTTGATCTATCCGAGGCAGAGCAAACGGATCTTTAGGGAAAGCTTTGTTGAGGCTGGTGTAGTCGATACACATGCGCCACTTGTTCTTCTTCAGTACAAGGACTGGGTTGGCAAGCCACTCTGGGTAAAACTCTTCCATGATGAAGCCGGCTGCCAGAAGCCGGGCTATCTCTTCACCAACAATTCTCCTCTACTCTTCTGACAGGCGGCAGAGGGGTTGCTTGACTGGTTTTGCATCTGATCTGACATGTAGCTTGTGCTCGGCGAAATCCATCGAAACACCCGGCATGTCTTTGGGAGACCATGCAAAGATGTCCCGATTCTCATGGAGGAAATCGACGAGCTCGCTTTCCTATTTGCTATCGAGGTTGGTCCCCATGATAGCGTGCCTCTCCGAGTGCTCCGGGTCCAAGGGTATCTTCTTGGTCTCTTTGGCCGGCTTGAAGGAGCACTGGGTCTCCGACTCCTTGGGGTCTGGCGACAGGTCCGGCTGCTTGCTGGCCATGGCCACAACTCGGTCAAGGAGTCGCTTCTCAACAGCGATGACGAGGGACTCGGCCAGCCAACTGCTGGCAGCAGCACATGCGGTCGACTTCTTGTAGTCTCCGGCTATGATGATGATGCCCTTGGTACCCGGCATCTTCATCTTGAGGTAGGCGTAGTGCGGCACCGCCATAAACTTGGCCAGAGGAGGCCGGCCCAGGAACGCGTGGTAGGGGCTCTCCAGGTCGACCACCTCGAACCAGATGGGCTCGTGGCGGAAGTGATCTTTGTCTCCGAAGAGGACGTCTATCTTGATCTTTTCGATTGGAGAGCAGGAAAGGCCTGGTACAATGCCGTGGAAGACGGTCCGACTGGGCTAGAGTTGCTTCTCCTTGATGCACAGCTTCTCTAAGGTGTCGCGGTAGAGGATGTTGATGTTGCTACCGCCGTCTATCAGGACTCGGGAGAAGCGACAAGCTCGCCTCTCTGTTGAAAAGGTGGTATCCAACACCATGGCGTAGGAACCCGGAGAAGGCATCACCTCCGGGTGGTCAGCGCGGCTCCAGCTGATGGGCCTCTCGGACCAGTGCATGAACTCTAGGACTTCAGAGGCGACAACATTCACCTCATGGTGCTGCTGACGCCGGCTGTGCCTGTCATCGGCCACGCTGGTGAAGATGACGTAGGCTCCATGCTCTTTGGGGAATTCATTGTTGGGGAACGTAGTATTTCAAAAAAAAAATCCAGCAATCACGCAAGATCTATCTAGGAGATGCATAGGTGGTGTTTGGTTCCCTAGTCCTAGGACTTTTTCTAGTCCCTAGGACTTTTTGAAAAAGACTCTCAAGGAGGTGCTTCTAAGGACTTTCAGCAAAAAGTCCCAAAAAAGTCTCACCATGTTTGGTTTGCTAGGGACTTTTTCTAGTCCCAACACAAAAAAGTCCCTGGAACCAAACACCCCCATAGCAACGAGAGGGGAGAGTGTGTCCACGTACCCTTGTAGACCGAAAGCGGAAGCGTTTAGTAACACGGTTGATGTAGTCGAACTTCTTCGTGATTCAACCGATCCAAGCACCAAACGTACGGCACCTCCGTGTTCAGCACACGTTCAGCACGATGACGTCCCTTGAGCTCTTGATCCAGTTGAGGATGAGCGTGTAACACCCCAGATGTAAAACTTCCATATTTGGCAATATATCCATGTTGTTCTCCATCCAATTCCATTTGGGGTTCCATCTTTTGGTCTCATTTTGTTTTGTTATGTTGTTCTACTCATTTCATTGCCATGCTTACCTTTTAGCCATCATATGTTTGCATCATGTGCATATCAATGTTGTGTTGTGCTTATGTCAACTTGCATTTTCCATGATATGCACGCATGATATGTTGTTGCATGTTCTATGTGTGATCCATGCATCACCACCTTCATGCATCACCACCTCTCCTTCTCTTTGTTTCTTTTTGCAAGTGCCATTTTACCTTCCTCCATTAATGTTCAACTTTCCCTCAATATTCTATCACCATGTCAGTTACCTCTCTGCCAAGTTTCACCCATTTTGGAGTTGGTTTGGTTGGGGTCAAAAATGCTTCAAGTTTGAACCTAATGCAAACTTGGAATATTTTTCTTCCTCTAAAAATGTCCAAACCAATTTTATCAAATAGAGTATAATTCTAGGAGCATGTGGATATTCTTATTCCTGCCAAATTCTTCCCCTACCTCCCTGTACCTTTTCTTTTCTACAACTGTGAATTTAGATTTGCCGATTTAAGAAGAAAAGGGAAAGCCCTCCCAGTGCAGCCCACCTGGGCCTCTTCCCTCCCGAACCGGCCCAGCCAGCTTCCTGCAGCCCAGCTAGCCCGCAAGCGACAGGAGCTTCCTCCTCTGTACGGCAGAGCATCCAGCGACTCCACGTCGGCAACCTCGGTGATTTGACGGCCGGAGAGACCACTTAGCACCTACTCCCTCCGTCCGGAAATACTTGTCATCAAAATGAATAAAAGAGGATGTATGTAGATGTATTTTAGTTCTAGATACACTCCTTTTTGTCCATCTTGATGACAAGTATTTTCGGACGGAGGGAGTATATATCTTGTCCAAACCCTACCCCGGTGTCCCCTAGACCGATTCCCCCCTCCTATACCCTAGCCGCCGCCCAGGTAGGTCTCTACGCCCCCGCCGTCGCCGCGCCCACCATGACCCGAGCGAGCAGGAGCTCCATCTCGGGCTAGTCTCCAGTACGACTCCGCCCCCGCTCGGCCGCTCTAGAGAGGACCCCCGAGGTCTCCTTCGTCTTCTTCCACGACGTACGCGACGCCATGACCTCGGGATCGACCTCTTCGACCCGTCTTCTTCCTCTTCTTCACGAACAGCAAGTCCACCGGAGTTCTTCCTCTCCCCGCCGTCGATCTACTGCATCCCTGGCCGTATCTTCTTGCCATAGGTATACTAGGTATACCCAACTCACTCCCTGCTCTTTATTGTCGCCAAACTGTCCCCGTAGTAGTTGCTAGGGTCGTGCCTTCGTCGTGTTTCCGGTGTTCTGGCGAAGCCTGCATTTTTTTGTTGTAGTTGTTGTTGCTGCCGCAGCATGCCCGTGTGTCCCCGCTCTGGATCCCCTCTGTCGCGCCCGCAGCTGGCATGCCCCGCTTCGCCTGCTGCAGCTCTCCCGCGTCCGCGTCGCTCGCTGCCTCGCCGGCGCCATCGTCGCCGTGGCCGCAAGCTCGGCGAGATCCTTCTCACACGCACACCCACACATGCGCGCACAGCTCCGCATGCATGCACCGCACACGCACGCCATTCCCGCATGCCACAACCACCATGGCAGCACGGCAAGCTTGTGCATTGCCTCTTCCCACTCTCGTCCACGTACCCACGCAGCTTGCGTTCCGCGAGCTCGTGGTCGAGCGTTTGCTCGCGCACCCCCACACCCGCACTCCCTTGCACATCCCGCAAGCTCGCCGCTATACTGTAGCTGTAGTCGTTGCTGCCCTGCTCGCCTTCGTCGCTCGCCTCCAGCATCGGGCAACCATGGCCAAAGGCTCGGCCTTCTTGCTTTGGTTCAAAAGGAGCCAGGCGCCCATCTCAATTCACACACACACTCTCTAGCGCAGTGGTTGACCACGCATGCCCGCACCGGGGAGACCTGGGTTCGATCCCCGTGGGCGCGGTTTAAATGACCATTGTTTTTGCAAGCAAGTCTGAGTATGACAGGGTGGCCCCACCTGCCATACATACAGCCCCTTGTCCCTTTTCTTTTATTCTTCCAGCGAAATTTCATTTCTGGAAAGTCCTCTCTTTCCATTTCCGGCAAGTCCATTTCTGGACATTTCCTATGCGGGAAACATGCCATTTCTGTCATATTCTAGTTAGGGCAGGTTTTAACTTATTGCACTTGTGATGATTTCTCTACAGCAACCCCAACATATTATATATGTTTTTGGGGTAGAAAAATCCCACCAATCCAGTGGTGGCATTAGTTTCTGCATTTGAGCAAGTTCATGAACATGTCATTCTACATCATGTTGCTGTTTTGTCTTTTATGTGTTTATTCATACAAATATGCTATGTGGTTGTTTTGCACATGGATAGCTTCATTTTCATGTCTACTTCATGCTACAAGTTGTTCCATGCCATGACATGCCTTGTAGTGAGTTAATAAAGCTTGTAAAGATGCCATGTTGAATCTGTTTCTGCTATGTCTAGCATGTTCACAAAGTCTGTAAAACTGTTATCTTTTGCATTATTGCCATGCTGTTTTCGTCATGCTCTAGTGGTTTATAGCTTTAGCTCAGTGTTCATGTTTTGTAGAGAATCTCCTGTACATCACTGCCATGTATTTTGTTCACATGTTTGGGTGTTGTAGCATATTTATACTTTGCATCCAAGTGGTCATGTTGCTGTTTTAAGCAGTTTTGCATCATATCTTGTTTTGCTTGTCATTTGCAAACCGTGCATCCGTTTCCGGCGATCCTTATATCGATTTCGACCGAAATCAACTCATATATCCAGCGACATACTTGGTTTGCCAAGTTGATGCCTTGTCCAACCTTTTTCCCTCCGGAGTACCCATATGCATTGCACATCATATCTTGCATTCCATGCCATGTCTTGCATCATGTTGCTTGTGCATTGCACCGTGATTGATTGTTGTTCCGTTGCTTGTGTTCTTGCTTTGGGTAGAGCCGGGAGACGAGTCCGTGAACGAGGAACCTGTTGAGAACGTTTACGAGGATCAAGCTTTCGACAACTCTGAGAACTTTGCAGGCAAGATGACCATACCCTCGAAATCACTTCTATCTTTGCTTGCTAGTTCTTCGCTCTATTGCTATGCCGCGCTACCTACCACTTGCTATATCATGCCTCCCATATTGCCATTTCAAGCCTCTAACCGTCCTTTCCTAGCAAACCGTTGCTTGGCTAAGTTACCGCTTTTGCTCAGCCCCTCTTATACACTAGTAGGAAAAGGGGCTTTTACCCCGGTTCATAAGGGCCTTTAGTCCCGGTTCTGGAACCGGGACTAAAGGGTCGTTACTAATGCCCTAGCCCTTTAGTCCCGGTTCTTACACGAACCGGGACTAAAGGCCGTCCACGTGGCCGGTGCGGGGAGGCCAGGCTGGAGGGCCTTTGGTCCCGGTTGGTGCCACCAATCGGGACCAATAGGCATCCACGTGTCAGCACCTGGCAGGAGCTGAGGTTTTTGTTTTTTTTGAAAGGGGGTGGTTTAGGGGTTTTGGGGGGTTAATTTAGGTGTTTCATATATTGTGTTAGCTAGCTAATTAATAGAGAGAAGTGTCCTCTCTTATCTCCGTGCTTTGTCGACGCTACGTACTATATACGTATGGAGAGGAGTAGACACGCTAGCTAGTAATCAAATGAAGGAAACAGAAGATCGTCATGAACATATATATATGCATACAGAGAGAGAAGTGATATCGACCACCTCTCCTTCTCCGAGATATTGGTCGAACAACAAGTTCTCGTATATCTATCCGACACTACCGGCTACATATATACAATAATTATCTCTTACAATACAATCTCCTAATTATATTGTAGGAACACAGGGTCCACATAGTATTCTCCGTTTTCAGCGATCACGTGGTCAAGGAAGAATGCCGCCAATTCCTCTTGAATTCCTCGCATACGAGCTGGTGCTAGGAGTTCATCCCGCTTCCGAAAAATCTAATTTGAAGAAGGGGGTCAATACATATATATATGAATAAATGAAACTCAACACAAATGATGGTAATAAAATAAAATTGTGAATATTATTGCTTACGCACTTCATATTGTTCTTCAGTGTAGCCCCGCTCACAGGTATGGTAGCGGATGGACTCGCAAATGTAGTATCCACGATAATTATTCCCGGGTTGCTGCCACAACCACTTACAAGAAATAGAGGTCAATCAAACTGATAAGCAAGCATGCTAAATGGTATTGATCAAACTAGCACTTGAATCACTAGGAGATGCGCGGAACATGCTACTATAGTACTTACTTTTGGGTGTCTAAATTGCAGCTGGTTCGGCAGTCCCGGGGCTTTTGAGGTGAATTTTCTCCAAACCCTGCCAGACAAAGAAAACAATTACTTGATATCAGGAAATGAACAAAGTTGCTGATATGGTGGATAATGATCGATTTAACTTACTTCTGGAGCATTTAATTCATGTTCGCATAGTCCTGGGGATCTTTTCGTCTCGAGTCTAAGACGGTTACTACTCCCCGCTCAAGCTTAATCTCTAGGAGAATATAGTGGAAGCTGCGCATGCATGCATAAGTCATCAATTACATTACCATAACCTGGACTAATAAAGGGAAACCGAATATGCAGAAGAGAGTAACACTCACTTGAAGTTGTAAGGAAAGAGTATTATATCTTTGTTTTGATTTATTACCAACGATTGTAGCAAGTTGGCCTCGGCTTCTTTGGCATGAAATTTAACCTGATAATCATCTATGAGATTTGTGTTAATGAACCCAATATCACCGATTTGTCTTTTCTTCAATTCGGCGATCTTCAATCTGCATAATATAGTGAGGATAAGTATAAATACATGCAATGAAAGAGCTGACCTATATAGAGAGACTTAATGACAGAAGTAGTACTACTTACAGACAGTAGCAAGTGATCGTTGTTTTATCGAGGGACATTAGATTGTAAAACTGGAAGAAATCCTCAAATGGAACATTCAGCAGTTCAATTCCAACGAGGTCATGCTCCGGTTTAACTCTCAGCGTTAAAGTACTCATCCCATCAGACTCTCTGCAGGTTTTCATGTACCAATCATGTAGTCTTCGCATCATCGTGCTTAGAGATTTGACATCTTTGACGAGAGGCTTCCCGTAATGGTATTTGTGTTCGTCCACCTCCATGATTTCATCATGTACATCGTCGGGCAGGTAATCTCCAAGATCGGTATAACCGGGCACCATACCCGGATCATTAGCGACGATGTCTTTTGACACCTTGAGCGGGGGGCACGATTGGTTCTCTTGTTCGCCGAGCTGGGCAATTTTTTTCCCAGCTCGTCGTTCTTTCATCCTTTTATCACTGACAGTACTTCCCGACCGCTCCGCTTCGGCATATGCCTTTGCAAGAACGCGCTCATAGTTGCCTTTTGGCGGAGACTTTGGTGGTTTTGTCAGGGCAGCCAGAGTGCGCTTTGCTTTCACCGGATCTACCTTCTCCTCCGGAGGTGGATGTTTCTTTGCTTTGTACCCTTCAAAGAAGTTCTTCACTTCGGCTCGCACGATCTTCGCGTTCTCCTCCTCGGTCCTCTCATATGGTAACTTCTGTGGAGTCTTCAGAGAAGGACTGAATCTGTATTGCCTCCCGCCTCTGGCAGCTGTACTGCTAGACGCCGGCAGAGTAGACGGAGCAGCTGCGGCTGTCTTCTTTCCTTGCTTACGAGGCGGAGGAGAAGGACTACGACGCGCCGGAGCAGCCGCAGCAGCGGCGGGTCTCTTCCGCCCTTGCTGACGAGGCGGAGAAGGAGGAGGCTGGCTGCTCTGGCGCGCCGGCGCTGGCGGAGAAGGAGGCGGAGTGCCGCCATGCGCCGGAGAAGGAGGCTGAGTGCCCTGATCACTCGCCAGAGGAGGAGGTGGAGGAGGAGGCGGAGGAGGAGGCGGAGTGCCCTTACTCGCCGGAGCCGTCCAGTTCGGAAGCTTGATGAGCTCCTTCCGCCATAGGCATGGAGTCTTCAGAGCTAAACCCAGCCGAGTCTCCCCTTCACCGGTAGGGTGGTCAAGCTGGAGGTCCTCAAATCCCTCTGTTATTTCATCCACCATCACCCTAGCATATCCTTCAGGAATCGGCCGGCAGTGGTAGGTTGCGCCGGGTTCAGTAGGTAAAACAGAGCCAACAGCCGCCTTGACTTTCAAGTTCTGCCATTCCGCCATAAGGTGGCAATGTTGAGACTCCGTGATAGCATCCACGGGGTAGCTAGGAGTAGCCGCATGCTCCAGCTGAGGCAGCTCGGTGGAAGCCACGCTGCTTCTACGCTGAGATGGCGGTGTAGCTTCGGGGGCAGTTTCGGCATCTCTATTGCTGTCTCGTTCCTCTAGCACTTGAACCCTTTCGTGCAGACGCTGAATTTGGATCTGCTCCACTTTTTTCCTCCTCTCCTCGGTTTTGTAACCGCCCGCGTCCGGAAAACCAGCCTTCCATGGAATGGAGCCTGGCGTGCCTCGTGTCCGTCCAGGGTGCTCAGGATTCCCGAGGGCCATTGTGAGCTCGTCGTTCTCTCTGTCTGGAACGAACGTCCCTTGCTGCGCTGCATCGATATAGTGCTGAATCTTCTTGACGGGTATTGCAAGTTGCTCGTCCATCCAACGACACCTCCCTGATACAGGGTCCAAGGTTCCGCCAGCCCCGAAGAACCAAGTCCGGCAACGGTCTGGCCAGTTCATTGTCTGTGGTTCGATCCCTTTATCAAGCAGATCCCTCTCAGACTTGGCCCACTTAGGCCGGGCTTTGAGGTAGCCACCTGACCCCGTGCGATGGTGAAGCTTCTTCTTCGCAGCATTCATCTTGTTTGTCACTGACATCTTCTTACTCTTTTCCGATGTCTTGTGGGCCACAAATGCGGGCCAGTGATCTCTGATCTTCTCATACCGGCCGATGAATTCAGGTGTCTCTTCTTTGTCGACAAACGTTTTCAGCTCATTCTTCCACCTCCTGAATAGGTCTGCCATCTTCTTAAGAGCATGAGACTTGATTAATTGCTCTTTAACTGGCTTCTCCGGATCCTCCTCTGGCGGTAGGGTGAAATTTGCCTTCAGCTCAGTCCAAAGATCATCTTTCTGCATATCATTGACATAAGACACCTCAGGGTCTTCCTTCTTAGGCTTATACCATTGGTGGATGCTGATCGGGATCTTGTCCCTAACTAGAACCCCGCACTGAGCAGCAAATGCATCCTTTGTCCGGATGGGTTCAATCGGTTGGCCGTCGCGCGTGATTGCTGTGATCTCAAACCTTTCATCCGAGCGCAACTTTCTCTTCGGGCCTCGTCTCTTTACCGCAGTTGTGCTCGATTCGGAGGGCTAGAAAAAACAAGAAAGACGAGTGTTAATTAATATGTGTACATACCAAAACAATGAATGCATCAATTAGCTAGTCAGCACAGGCTTAACTAATATATTTACCTGGCCGGACTCTGTTCGGTCACCGGAGCCGTCACCACGGGCTCCTTCTTGCACCAGCATTGGGTCACCGGAGCCATCATAATCATGTCTTTCCTCCTCCACTCTTCGATCACCGCAGCCTGCTTCTTCACCCTGTTCTTCCAGACCATCATTGTCGTTAAGATATGACAAGATATCACCTCCGGCTAAGATTATGTCCCCCAACACCTCTTCTGCTTGCTCATCTCGTCCGTGCTCCATTGTTTCTGCAAATATTAAAACATGGCAATTATTACACAAACATGACATCAGGTGGATATATTAGTGCAAACGTAGACCTAGCTTATTCCGGGTTTGGGGTGGCCTAGGCAACGCTTCAAGGGTAGGGGCGCGGCGGGAGGGGGTAGGAGACCGACATCGTTTTTTTCTAGGGTTTGGGTGTCCTCGAGAGTTTTGGTCGAGCGAGAGGGCCGGGGGGTGCTCCCGTGGTATAAGTTATCACGGTCGAGAGGGGGTATACATATCGACCGTCAATCATGTCGAAGTTATCTGGGAGGGAGTTATATATATCGACAACGACGACATACATACACGGGAAAATAATGTTATCGCGGAGGGGGTATATATCGACCCCCCCACGTGTTGAAGTTATCGGGAGGGGGTTTTATATCGACAACGACGACATACATACACGGGAAAATAATGTTATCGAGGAGGGGGTATATCGACCCCCCCCTCCCGTGTTGAAGTTATCCCCCCTCGTGTTGAAGTTATCGGGAGGGGGTAATATCGACAACGACAACATACATACACGGGAAAATAATGTTATCGGGGAGGGGGTATATCGACCCCCCCCCCCACGTGTTGAAGTTATCAGGAGGGGGTTATATCGACAACGACGACATATATACACGGGAAAATAATGTTATCGGGGAGGGGGTATATCGACCCCCCCTCGTGTTGAAGTTATCCCCCCTCGTGTTGAAGTTATCGGGAGGGGTATATATCGACGATGACAGACCCAATAAAACATAAGAAAACGAAGAAGAAATAAAAAGAGGAGAGAAGAAGAAAGGAATAGAGGAGAGGATTGAAGAAAAAAAGAAGAAGAAAAAAGAAGAAAAAAAAAGGAGAAGAAGAAAAAATAGAATATTTTCTATTTTTTCTTCTTCTCCTCTATTCCTTTCTTCTTCTCCTCTTCTTTTTCTTCTTTTTTCCTCTTCTTATTTATATCTCCTCTTCTTCCTCTCCTCTTCTTCTTTCTTTCCTCTTCTTATTTTCTTCTTTCCTATCCTTCTTTTTCTTCTTCTTCTTCCCTTCCTAGCTAGATATATAAAACTTTTCTAAAATTGTAACTTTTGCATATATAAAACTTTTCCATGTGGATCATCATTTCTCATATATATCGAATATATATCCATTGTCATATATAAAAACTTTCTATATATGAACAAAAAACTTTCTATGAACAAAAAAACATTTTTGACATATATATTCATACATTTTGAACATCTACATACATACAATTTTTTTTGTTCACATACACATATACATCACATATGAACAAAAAAATTAAACTAATAAAAATAAAAAAACAGAGCCGGGGCGGCGGCTCTCACAGCGGGGGCGGCTAGGACGATGGCGACGGCGGGGGCGGGGGCGGCGAGGGCGCCGGCGCACGGGGCCGGGACGGGGCGGGGGCGGCGAGGGCGCCGGCGAGCACGCGCGGGCCGGGCAGGGGGGCTCGGGGCGCCGAGGCGGCGCGCGCGAGCAGGGGAGCACGAGGCGGGGCGGCGCGTGGGGGCAGGGTGACGGCGACGAGCACCGGGCGGCGACCCGTCGAGGCAAGGGCGCGGGGCGACGGCGATGAGGAGCGGGCGGCGACGGCGAGCACGGGCAGCCTGGCGGCGTCTGGGGCAACTGGCGAGGTATGTCGAAAATTTCCCAAGTGTGGACTTATATAGCAAATCCTTTAGTCCCGGTTCGTGGCACCAACCGGGACTAAAGGTGGGCATTAGTCCCGGTTAGTGCCACCAACCGGGACCAAAGGCCTCTTTTCAGCAGCCCAAAGGGCGGGAAGCGGCGGCCTTTGGTCCCGGTTGGTGGCACCAACCGGGACTAAAGGGGGGGCATTGGTCCCGGTTGGTGGCACCAACCGGGACCAAAGGCCTTGCGCTGCCCGCGGCCAAAAGTTTAGTCCCACCTCGCTAGTTGAGAGGGGCTCGGAGTGGTTTATAAGCTCCACTGCGGCTGCCCTCTCGAGCTCCTCTCAAATGCAGGCTGACGGGCCTAATGTCACACTGTGCTGTCTGTTGGCCTATTGGGCCTTCTGCGGGCCTGAATCCTGGCCCAGGTTGGGTTTCTAGTCGTATTCAGGCCGTGGTGGCCCAATAGGTGGCAGTTTTTTAATTTTTTTGCATTATTTATTTTCTTTTGTTTTTTGCTTTATTTTTTAATTCTTTTTGCTTTTAGGTCAGCAAAATTATAAACTGTCTGTTAGTGCCATTAGTTTTAGAAAACATATAAACTTTCTATTAGTGCCATTAGTTCTTTATGAAAATTCTTTTTGCTGTATTTAGTTTTTTTATTTTCTTTTTTGCTATATTTATTTTGTTTTATTTCTACTTACAACAAAAAACTTATTTATTTTATTTTATTTTGTTTCTAATTACTTATTTATTTTACTTTATGATAATTCTTTCTGCTATTAAAGTTTCTATCAAAAAAAGTTCTTTATGAAAATTCTTTTTGCTTTTAATGATTAAAAATAAAAAAGAGGCGCAATGCGCGTTGATTTGCTTCAAGCCTTTTGGAATAGTGTAGACTGCACTGCACATAGCTCGATGCAGTCTACCTTATTCCTCAAGGCTTGAAGCTAAGCAACGTGAGCATTGCGCCTCTTCTTCATCGTCTCTGCACTCAGGGCTTATAAACCGCTCCTAGTGCCTCTCAGCTAGCGAGGTGGGACTAAAAAACTGGTTCGTGGCACCAACAGGGACCAAAGGGTAGAATTGGTCCCGGTTCGTGCCACCAACCGGGACCAATGGCCTTGAACAGCGGCGTGGTGGTGAGTTTAGTCCCACCTCGCTAGCTAAGAGAGAGCCGCACCTGTTTATAAGGTGCGGTGCGCCTGAGCTGTCGAGCTCCTCTCTAAAGCAGGCTTACAGGCCTAACCTCTCTGCACTCGGGGCTTATATAAGCATTTCAAATGAACTCTGAAAAGGTTGAAAGTTGGCATGGTATCATCATTTCATCCACATAGCATGTGCAAGAAAGTTGAGAGGGTTACGGCAAAAACTAGATGCACTTCTTGTACAAAACGGACAATGGTATCATACTCGTCTATTACAAAGTTGGCATGCTATCATCATAATAGTTGCGGGAGAAAGTCTTCACTTTTTCTTCGCTTGTGTCATTTGCTTATTGCGCCGTAACCATGGATAATCTTCATCGTTTATCAGGATGCTTGGGTCAGCCTTGACTTTGAAGGGAGGAATTTCATGAAACTTTTCATAATCTTCAGACATGTCTGTCTTGCCCTCCACTCCCACAATGTCCCTTTTTCCTGAAAGAACTATGTGCCGCTTTGGCTCATCGTATGATGTATTCGCTTCCTTATCTTTTCTTTTCCTCGGTCTGGTAGACATGTCCTTCACATAGATAACCTGTGCCACATCATTGGCTAGGACGAACGGTTCGTCAGTGTACCCAAGATTGTTTAGATCCACTGTTGTCATTCCGTACTGTGGGTCTACCTGTACCCCGCCTCCTGACAGATTGACCCATTTGCACTTAAACAAAGGGACCTTAAAATCATGTCCGTAGTCAAGTTCCCATATGTCCATTATGTAACCATAATATGTGTCCTTTCCCCTCTCGGTTGCTGCATCAAAGCGGACACCGCTGTTTTGGTTGGTGCTCTTTTGATCTTGGGCGATCGTGTAAAATGTATTCCCATTTATCTCGTATCCTTTGTAAGTCAATACAGTCGAAGATGGTCCCCTGGACAACGAGTACAACTCATCACAAACAGTGGTGTCACCTCTGAGACGTGTTTCCAACCAACTGCTGAAAGTCCTGATGTGTTCACATGTAATCCAGTCGTCACACTGCTCCGGGTGTTTGGAGCGCAGACTGTTCTTGTGTTCATCGACATACGGGGTCACCAAGGTAGAGTTCTGTAGAACTGTGTAGTGTGCTTCAGACCAAGAATATCCGTCCCTGCATATTATTGAGTTCCCCCCTCCAAGCGTGCCTTTTCCAGTCAGTCTCCCCTCATACCGCGATTTAGGGAGACCTATCTTCTCAAGGCCAGGAATGAAGTCAACACAAAACCCAATGACATCCTCTGTTTGATGGCCCATGGAGATGCTTCCTTCTGGCCTAGCGCGGTTACGGACATATTTCTTTAGGACTCCCATGAACCTCTCAAAGGGGAACATATTGTGTAGAAATACGAGCCCCAGAATGACAATCTCGTCGACTAGATGAACTAGGACGTGCGTCATGATATTGAAGAAGGATGGTGGGAACACCAGCTCGAAACTGACAAGACATTGCGCCACATCACTCCTTAGCCTTGGTATGATTTCTGGATCGATCACCTTCTGAGAGATTGCATTGAGGAATGCACATAGCTTCACAATGGCTAATCGGACGTTTTCCGGTAGAAGCCCCCTCAATGCAACCGGAAGCAGTTGCGTCATAATCACGTGGCAGTCATGAGACTTTAGGTTCTGGAACTTTTTCTCTGGCATATTTATTATTCCCTTTATATTCGACGAGAAGCCAGTCGGGACCTTCATACTGAGCAGGCATTCAAAGAAGATTTCTTTCTCTTCCTTCGTAAGAGCGTAGCTGGCAGGACCTTCATACTGCTTCAGAGGCATGCCGTCTTTTTCATGCAAACGTTGCAGGTCCTCCCGTGCCTCAGGTGTATCTTTTGTCTTCCCATACACGCCCAAGAAGCCTAGCAGGTTCACGCAAAGGTTCTTCGTCACGTGCATCACGTCGATTGAAGAGCGGACCTCTAGCTCTTTCCAGTAGGGTAGGTCCCAAAATATAGATTTCTTCTTCCACATGGGTGCGTGTCCCTCAACGTCATTCAGAACAGCTAGTCCGCCGGGACCCTTTCCAAAGATTACGTGTAAATCATTGACCATAGCAAGTACGTGATCACCGGTACGCATGGCGGGCTTCTTCTGGTGATCTGCCTCGCCTTTGAAATGCTTGCCTTTCTTTCGACATTGATGGTTGGTCAGAAGAAATCGACGATGGCCCAGGTACACATTCTTCCTGCTTTTGTCCAGGTATATACTTTCAGTGTCATCTAAACAGTGCGTGCATGCGTGGTATCCCTTGTTTGTCTATCCTGAAAGGTTACTGAGAGCGGGCCAATCGTTGATGGTTACAAACAGCAACGCGTGCAGGTTAAATTCCTCCTGTTTGTGCTCATCCCACGTACATACACCGTTTCCAGTCCACAGCTGTAAAAGTTCTTCAACTAATGGCCTTAGGTACACATCAATGTCGTTGCCGGGTTGCTTAGGGCTTGTATGAGAACTGGCATCATAATGAACTTCCGCTTCATGCACATCCAAGGAGGAAGGTTATACATACATAGAGTCACGGGCCAGGTGCTGTGATTGCTGCTCTGCTCCCCGAAAGGATTAATGCCATCCGCGCTTAAACCAAACCATACGTTCCTTGGGTCAGCTGCAAACTCAGCTCAGTACTTTCTCTCGATTTTTCTCCACTGCGACCCGTCAGCGGGTGCTCTCAACTTCCCGTCTTTCTTACGGTCCTCACTGTGCCATCGCATCAACTTGGCATGCTCTTCGTTTCTGAACAGACGTTTCAACCGTGGTATTATAGGAGCATACCACATCACCTTCGCAGGAACCCTCTTCCTGGGGGGCTCGCCGTCAACATCACCAGGGTCATCTCGTCTGATCTTATACCGCAATGCACCGCATACCGGGCATGCGTTCAGATCCTTGTACGCACCGCGGTAGAGGATGCATTCATTAGGGCATGCATGTATCTTCTGCACCTCCAATCCTAGAGGGCATACGACCTTCTTTGTTGCGTATGTACTGTCGGGCAATTCGTTATCCTTTGGAAGCTTCTTCTTCAATATTTTCAATAGCTTCTCAAATCCTTTGTCAGGCACAGCATTCTCTGCCTTCCACTGCAGCAATTCCAGTACGGTACCAAGCTTTGTGTTGCCATCTTCGCAATTGGGGTACAACCCTTTTTTGTGATCCTCTAACATGCGATCGAACTTCAGCTTCTCCTTTTGACTTTCGCATTGCGTCCTTGCATCGACAATGACCCGGCGGAGATCATCATCATCGGGCACTGGTTCCTCTTCATCTTCAGCAGCTTCCCCCCTTGCAGCATCATTGGGCACATCGTCTGGTTCCTCTTGATCTTCAGCAGCTTCCCCTGTTGCAGCATCACCGTATTCAGGGGGCACATAGTTGTCATCGTCCTCTTCTTCTTCGCCGTCTTCCATCATAACCCCCATTTCTCCGTGCCTCGTCCAAACATTATAGTGTGGCATGAAACCCTTGTAAAGCAGGTGGGCATGAAGGATTTTCCGGTCAGAGTAAGACTTCGTATTCCCACATGTAGGGCATGGACAACACATAAAACCATTCTGCTTGTTTGCCTCAGCCACTTCGAGAAAATCATGCACGCCCTTAATGTACTCGGAGGTGTGTCTGTCACCGTACATCCATTGTCGGTTCATCTGCGTGCATTATATATAATTAAGTGTGTCAAAAACCATTACAGAACATCATGAATAGATAATTAAGTGACCAAATTAATAGAAGTTCATCATCACATTAGAACCAAAGTACATACATAGTTCTCATCTAACAACATATATATAGCTCTCCAGAGCATCTAATTAATTAAACCATACATTGAAACTATGTAAAACATTTCAATGCGAAAACAAATGCGATCATAATCGCAACCAAGGTAACAATTTCCAACGGCATAATGATACCAAGCCTCGGTATGAATGGCATATTTTCTAATTTTTCTAATCTTCAAGCGCATTGCATCCATCTTGATCTTGTGATCATCGACGACATCCGCAACATGCAACTCCAATATCACCTTCTCCTCCTCAATTTTTTTATTTTTTCCTTCAAGTAATTGTTTTCTTCTTCAACTAAATTTAACCTCTCGACAATAGGGTCAGTTAGAATTTCCGGTTCAACCACCTCCTAGATAAATAAAATCTATGTCACGTTGGTCGGTATATTTGTCATAAACAATAAATGAATCAAATAGTTATAAAAAGATAATATATACCACATCCGAATCATAGACAGGACGAGGGCCGACGGGGGCGGATACCAAAACCATCGCACTATGTAATAAGAAGGAATAAAATAGTAAGAAAATTAGACAAGTATCTATCTAAAGTAAGAAATTTTTTCTTTCAAAAAGAAGATAAGAACAAGAGGCTCACCACGGTGTTGCCGGCGACGAGATCGGCGCGGGCGGTCGACGGCGGTGAAGACGGGAATGGGACGTGACGGGCCGCTAAACCTAGACAAATCTCGAGGAAAATGGAGCTCGGAGGTCGAGTTTCGAGAGGAGAAAGATTAACTAGTGTGGCTCGGGCATTTCATCGAACACCTCATGTGCATAGGAGGTGAGCTAGAGCACCACAAAGCCCTCCCCTCGCCGGCCAGAGAAAAACAGAGCACTGTGGAGTGCTCTGCCGTGGCGATGGGGTATATATAGGCACCTCATTGGTCCCGGTTCGTGGCATGAACCGGTACTAAATCCGGGCCTTCTGTCCCGGTTCATGCCAAGAACCGGGACAAATGGTTGTGGGCCAGGAGCGAGGACCATTAGTCCCAGTTCGTGGCTCGAACCGGGACAAATGGTTCCATACGAACCGGGACCAATGCCCACAAGGCCCCGGCCGGCCCCCTGGGCTCACAAACCGGGACGAATGCCCCCATGGGTCCCGGTTCGTGACTGAACCGGGGCTAATGTGAAAACTGCCCTGTGACCTTTGCCCCGTTTTCTACTAGTGTATAGCGTTGCTAGTTGCAGGTGAAGATGAAGTTGGTTCCATGTTTGAACATGGATATTTTGGGATATCACAATATCTCTTACTTAATTAATGCATCTATATACTTGGTAAAGGGTGGAAGACTCGGCCTTATGCCTGGTGTTTTGTTTTTTTTGAAAATTTAGACAGTAGGAGAGTTTCCTACTGCATATATATATATATATATATATATATATATATATATATATAAATGGGTGGTGTTACATGGTATTTACAATAGAGGGGGAAGGGGGGTTTACATGAGGTGGTAGTAAAGGGTTGGGGGGGTGGCTAGAGGAGAGCAGCAAGCACTGTGGCCACTAAATGGTTCTTATGCTGTGGCAATCTATGGCTAATATCAGAGAAGTCCTTTTTGAAGCGTGCCCTCCAGGAGTCGACTGTAGGGGTCACATGTCGAAAGTAGTTGTGTTTCGTTCCTTCCATAGGCTCCAGGCGGCCACCAGGAAGATATCCATGATCATCTTGCGCCTATGTCTCTTTTTAGGTGTGAAATCATATCCAGCTTATTGCCCTGTGGTGGCCAATGGATTCCCAAGAGGTGCCAGCATGTTCGACTGAAGGTGCAACGAAAGAACAGATGTTCCACCGTCTCCTCAACATGTTGGTTGCAAAGAAGACAGTCTAAGTTGGTGCCAATATTGTAGTGTCGTCTGTTCAGCATGTTGCGGGTATTGAGTCTGTCTGAAAGCAGAAACCAGCCAAACACTTTGAGTTTTGGAATGGATTTGGCCTTCCAAAGCCATTTGAACCCCTCATGGGTCTGAACATTCCGAAAGACAAAGGTGTAATAGTCAGAGGTTTTGAATGTTTGGGCTCCCCAAATGCAAATCCATTGATCTTTTGAGCCGTCTAGATTGAAATGAGAGACCTCCCGCTGAATTTGCTTGAGCTCTTCGTGGGCTTGCATGGAAAGCGGGAGGCGAAAGATTGCGGCCAGATCCGTGGTTGCCAGAAACTGTTGGATTGAAATGTCTTCATTGGCAGCAAAGGAGAATGCTTGAGGGAAGGTCGTGGTGTAGATGGAGCTATTCCACATGTGTTTCCAGAAAAGGGCCGTATCACCAGAGTTGACTTGTACCGTTGTAACCCCACGATATGTAGGCATGAGCTTAATGAGGTCTTTCCACCAGAATGATCCAGAGGGTTCAGTTGCATGTGGGACAAGGCCGTTGTAGTAAGTGTGCCATATGAGGTTTACCCACGGGATGTCATGATGGTTGTAGAATTTGTGCAGCATTTTCAGCAAAAGAGCCTCATTTTGTATACGTAAATTTAGTACGCCAAGGCCACCACAATTCTTGGGACGGCAGATCATGTCCCATGCAGCCAGGGGTGTACATTTCTCCCCATCTTCGGTCTTCTTCTTCCACAAGCAATACCTTCTGATTTTATCGAGCTGTTCAATTATCTTAGGGGGGAGTTTGAGGGTTCCCATGGGATAGATAGCAAGTGCCGTGATGAGGGAGTTCACAAGTGCCAGTTTGCCGGCATATGACATTAATGACATAGCAGCAGTGATTCTTCGTTCAGCTTTGCAAACCATGGGGGCCATATCAAGGACCGTCGATTTGGTCGTGCCAAGTGGCAGGCCTAGATAGGTGAAGGGCATGCTGGCAATGGAACAACCAAAAAGGTCAGCGAGGGTTTTGCATTCGTTGTGGGGACTGTTGATCGGAATCATGGATGACTTATGAAAGTTGAGTTTGAGTCCGATAGAGGCAACATAATCTGTGATAATTTGCTTCATGCGGATGATCTGTTTCCGGCAGGCTGGCATGACAATAATGGTGTCGTCCGCGTATTGAATTACCGGATAGTTGTCTTCAGATGATGATGCAATCGGGTGTTGCAAGAGATTGTTAGCCAGAGCATCATTAATGGCCATTTGAAGGAGGTCAGCAGCCAACACAAAAATCAAGGGTGACAAGGGATCACCTTGTCGGACTCCACATCTGCAAAGAAATTGGCGGCTCGGGGACCCGTTGAGAAGGACTGAAGATTTCCCAGAAGCGAAGATGCATTCAATCCATTGGAGCCATTTCGTATTAAATCCCATTTCCTTCATAATTTGTAGCATAGCCGAGTGTTCTATGGTGTCAAATGCCTTGGCAAAATCCAACTTCAATAAGATAATATCCCATTTGGAGGCCTGACATTGGTGGATGTATTCGAAAGCCCAGGCCAGGCAATCATGTATCGATCTACCACGTAGGAAGCCGTATTGGTTATGATGGACAATTTGAAGGATGATTTTCTGGAGCCTATTTGCAAGAATTTTGGTTACCATCTTGAGGCAGCAGTTAGGGAGCGTGATGGGCCGATAATCATTAACTGTCTCTGGGGCATTTGTCTTAGGTATGAGAGTGATAAATCCATAGTTGAGGCCTTCCAAATTTAGTTTACCCGAGTGGAATTCTTCACAAAGCTGGTAAAAATCTGATCGGATGATCGGCCAGCAAGCTTTTAAAAAGGCTCCATTGAAACCGTCAGGCCCAGGGGCGCAATCCGCCGGCATATCTTTGAGAACATCATCTATTTCTGCATGTGTGAAAGGAGTGGTGAGGCTGTCAAAGTCCACCTGTGATCGGAATAGTTTGGAAAGGTTGAAGCGCATGGGTTGAGGGTTAGTTTTCCCAAGTCGAGCTTTGAAGGCCTCAAAAAGAATTGACTCCTTGCCCGCATGATCATCAACTGTCGTGCCATCTGGTGTTTTTAGGGTGGAAATACAATTTCTCCTATAGTTTTCCGATGCCACCGCCTGAAAAAACTTTGAGTTTTCATCACCAAATTGAATCCATCTGATGGTGCATCGTTTTTTCCAGTATTCCTTCTGGTATTGCAATAGTCGAAGAAGATGTTTCTTGAGAATGGCCAAGAAATTGGTTTCAGGCCGTGTGAGACGGCGGCGGTCCGCAAGAGAGTCCATTTCAAGGATTGCTTTGTTGGTGTTGTCAATGGCGACTTTGAGGCGGGAAATCTGTTTACTCCACTGAGAGAGCGCATGGCAAACAGACTTAAGCTTTTGGCATAGTCTGGATGCAGCATTCGAGGTTTTACCATGGCGAATAGGTTTGTTCCAAGCCTGCTCAACAATGTCCATGATCCCAGGGTGCGCGATCCAGTAGGTTTCGAACCTAAAGATTTTGCTTTTAGGAATCGTGGTCTGAATGACCACCGAGCAAGGGATATGATCTGAAACCGGTCTACCCAGCGGGTGAACCATCGTATTGGGGAAGGAGGCAGTCCAACTTAGAGAAGTGAAAACCCAGTCAAGTTGTTCAAGTAGTGGGTTTTGTTGCATGTTTGACCATGTATAACTTCGTCCTTTGATAGGAATTTCCGTAAGCATCTGTTGTCGGATGAAATCGTTAAAAACAAACATATCATGCATGTTACCACCAGGTTTGTTGCGATTGTCAGGTGATCTGATGTAATTGACATCCCCAAGGATGAGCCAGTCCTCAGAAGGTGGGATATCAATGTCAAAGAGCCACTGAGTAAACTTGTCACGATGTTCCCCTTGGCACAGACCGTAAACATTAATCAATTTCCATCGATGCGAAGATTGAGTGGAAGTAAAATCTATGCCCAACGCAAACGGTTCTGAAAGAAAGACATCGCCAGTAAACATGCTACTATTCCAAATCGTTACTATGCCGCCCGAGGCCCCTTGCGATGGTATAAAAGCAAACTTATCAAAATGTCGAGGGCATAAAGCTTTGAGCGTAGCGACATCAAAAGAAGGCATTTTAGACTCCTGGAGACAGATAACGGCGCATCCACTAGCATTGATCGCGTTTGAAAGAGCTAAATGTTTGTCGGAGGAATTAAGACCGCGAATATTCCAACAGAGTACATTCCAACTCTGCAAAAGTACCATCGACGAAATAAGCAAAAGAGAAAGTACTTAGATAGCTCAGGCGGAGGAGGTGGAATCCTCTGGCCCCTTGGTGAGAGCTGGATCAGACAGCTCCTCCACTGGGATGGCGCACAGATGGGTACCCACTGCTTGCATAGTAGCAATTGGAGTAGGAGGTGGGACTACCAGCTCTTGAGCGACCGATGTCTGATCTGCAAAGGTGGGATGTGATGCTGCAGGAACAGCCGAGGGGATCAGGCAAGGTTTAACCTTGGACTTCTGCTGACGAGAATCGGAAGGCTGTGGAACCCGGAAGCCATCATACTTGGTGGATCTGTTAATGCGGCGTAGAGTGGCTGTATCAATGGGCACCGACATCTTTCCTTTGCGGTGTTTCTGAATGTTGGTGTGCCTGGAAGAGCTCTCAGAAATTAAACTAGTTTCAGACATCGCGCTGCTCAGTGCATCTATTTCAGAGGAGAAGGATTCAGACACCACTTCAGTACTGGCGTGGGAGATGTAATCATCAGACTGAGCTGCTACAGGATCGGCCATAGCAGATATCGGAATATCTTCAGATTGCACATTAGTAGGTTCAACAGATTCAGATGGTTGAAAACTGACCGCCTGCATCTCTCGAGGTGCAGGCAACTGCAAAAGCTCAGGCTGGGCAGTGGGCTCATTCAGCTCGGTGAGGACCACAGAAGAGCTAGTGGTAGTGTTGGGGACGTGCGTGATCTGCAGCCCATTTGAGTTGACAGAGACCTGAACTTCCACCTGCAAATTGGACCTCAGACCGTATCCACTGCTCCAGGGACCCCAGGTAGCCAGAACTGGTCGAATTGCAGAGAAAAGGGGCATTGTTGAGCAATTGGCGAGGAGTAGGGTCAGCAAGTAAAAGATTCATGAGCATTTCGCCGTGGGTGGAAAGACCAAAGCGCAGACCTTCATTGTGCAGTTCGACAGTGACAGTAAGCGATTCTTCAGACACCACTGGCATCGTCTCCTGATGGGCTGGATTGTCCACAAGCACCAAGGCAAAGGCAGACCCCGAGAGATCCGAACTACCCTCATCAGAGACCGTGATCGAGTCATTCCAGGCCTGAGTAGCATTGTCTTCCAAGTTGTTCTCAGGAACCAGACCATGTTGCACTGTCAGACCCTGCGCGGCCAACCAAGCTTGAAAGTTCATCAGATATGGTGGCATTTGGGCAACAGGGGTGGGGGCTCCGGCCATGCACCCCAACCATTGTTGCCTTGTTGACCACCATTGGCCGGGGCGGCATTCTGAACAAGCCAGTTGTGTACCTGCTGTTGATAAAGCTGCTCCGTAGTGAGTTCAGGGCCAAACTGGGATGTGGATTGCCATCCGGAGGCGGTGGTTCTTCACCTGCAGGAGGAACTTCAGGTAGGAGGGCGTTCCAGTCATTGCTACGCAAAATAGTGATTTGGACTGTCCAGCAGTCCCGTGCACCACCCAGTTGCCACACTACAAAGCTTTTAGGCACCAATCTCAGACTGATAACTCTAGCTTTGATTAGCATAAACCTTCTGTCCTGACGGGGGTTATACCAATTCACTAAGGAACCAAATCCCCCCAAAGCCTTACTAACGTAGTAGTCTGTCTGGTAGTCATAGGGAAAACCAAAAAACATCAACCAAATCTCAGGACCAAAGGTAGTGATGCGTCTATTGAGAGCTTCATTATGCGGCACAAAAGTAATGAGCAGATCTTCCTCCTCTAATTCCAGAGGGGTGGCAACAGCAGTATCTCTGATGAAAGAATCCGCAAATCCAAAAATCCCAATACCCAAAGGATGATCACTGGATTCAGTGGTGAAAAGTTGGGCTTCATGAAGCAAACCTTGGATGGCATTGCGGATGGCGGCCCGGCGATGCAGAGGAACATACTGACTGGTTTCAGCAATGGCAAGGTAGTCGTGATTCAACGGAGCGATCGGTCCGACCACCATCCCGCCTCGGACGACACGATCATCAGGCCCTGGCTCGACGGCGAAGCCCGGTGGCAGGAAGGGCACCGGGTTCAGGGGATAGTTCGCCATGGTGGAAAGGGGGAGGGGGAGCAAGGGTGGGAGCGATGGTGGTGGTTGCGGTCGAATGTCAGAGCAGAGCAGGGGCGTATCAGTATTCGAGGCAGAAGGTGGAACGTGAGGGGTAGAAATGGAAAGAGTAGATTTTTGGGGTACCCATTTCCATTGCCTCGCTCTGCGGCGTTTAAGGCAAAATCGAGCCATGTTGCCATAGAAGCCACAGCTACTGCATCGGACGGTGGTCGAGGGTTTGGTAGTTGGGGAAGGGCCAGAAGTAATCGGGATAGGAAACCCTGGTTGATTGATATGATTCCCAAAACTTGTGGATTCCCCACACAAAAAGGACGGCGTATTAGCTCGTAATGGGCAGAGAGTTACCTTATGATCAGGTGCAGAGCAATTAATGCAAATAATCCTGGCGTGGCAATTAATCTTTTTGTGACCCCATTGTAGGCAGCGTCCGCACAGGTTTGCCCAATTAGTCGATAAATCCACAATCTCCGCTTCTGTGTATGAGGCTTGGGCCAAATCTGCCTTGTGCTGGGCCGAGAGAATCGGGGGCCAGTGGTCATGGGCCGGTGCATACTTGAAAGCCGAAGAAAGGAAACTTTGCGGGAGAGCGGGATATGCCACATTAACTCTGCATTTGAAAGCGCCCAAATGGAAAAATACCGGAATTTGTGATTCCTCTAATCTCGCTGATTGGAGGAATTTGTCCAATAAGGAAATAGGTTGATCAGTTGCCTCAAATGCTGATGTGGTATGAAAGGATCCGAAAATGGTTTGTTCTTCCTGAGCAAGAACAGTAGCATGAACAGATGAATCCGGTCGTTGAACAATCCCAAAATTAGAGGTAGAAGCTTCAGCCGAATCCTTATTGGAAAACCTCATAAAATTGATCGGAGCGAAATTGAATTTGGCAAGCTGCTGCATGGAGGTGGAGACAGCCGTGTGATTCGTAGGAACCAACTTGGATTGAATAGCAATAGGTCTCCTATCAATTAACTATGGTAATTCCTCATCAGCATGCCAACAGGATGCAGCCACCGGAGCCCGGTTAAAACGGCCATTGAATAAGTGAAAATGGCAAACAAAATCAGGCCAAACCCGATCCCTAAGACTGTATATGAAATGGCCAACTTTGTTATTAGCAACCGAAAACCGAAATGCTCGAGGAGAGATTTGGACCACGTTAAGACCAACACGGTATCCCCCAGTGCAGCATTGAAGAGCAATACCAACGGATTCCACCGTGAGCGGGAAAGAGGCAGAAGAAAACGAGGCCACCAAAAAGAATTCCTTGACGTCTCGGGAAGGGGGAAAATGCACTGTAGATCCAAACCTGCGTCTCACCTGATCGGACAGGGCAAGACCCGGGGCAAAATCCCAATGGAGTAAACCCTCCATAATCCAGAGCTAGAGGGATCTCCATGAGGCTGGGCGGGAGGAGGAGGAGGGGAGGTGGGAGAGCCATCCAATGCCTCCAATGGATAAAATCCTCCCTGGTGTTTTGTTCCACTCTTGCCGCCCTAGTTTCCGTCATACCGGTGTTATGTTCCTTAATTTTGCGTTCCTTACGCGGTTGGGGATTTATGGGACCCCCCCTTGATAGTTCGCTTTGAATAAGACTCTTCCAGCAAGGCCCAACCTTGGTTTTACATTTGCCTACCTAAGCCTTTTTCCCTTGGGTTCTCGCGAGCCCGAGGGTCATCTTTATTTACCCCCCCCCCCCCGGGCCAGTGCTCCTCTGAGTGTTGGTCCGAACTAGAGTCCTTTGCAGCGCCTCCTCGGGGAAACTTGAGGTCTGGTTTTAGTTGTACGGAGTGCTCATCCGGTGTGCCCTGAGAACGAGATACGTGCGACTCCTATCGGGATTTGTCGGCACATCGGGCGGCTTTGCTGGTCTTGTTTTACCATTGTCGAAACGTCTTGTAACCGGGATTCCGAGCCTGATCGGGTCTTCCCGGGAGAAGGAATATCCTTCGTTGACCATGAGAGCTTGTGATGGGCTAAGTTGGGACACCCCTGCAGGGTATAAACTTTCGAGAGCCGTGCCCGCGGTTATGTGGCAGATGGGAATTTGTTAATGTACGGTTGTAGAGAACTTGACACTTGACTTAATTAAAATGCATCAACCGCGTGTGTAGCCGTGATGGTCTCTTTTCGGCGAAGTTCGGCAAGTGAACACGGTTTGGGTTATGTATGAACGTAAGTAGCTTCAGGATCACTTCGTGATCACTTCTAGCTTCTCGACCGTTGCGTTGCTTCTCTTCTCGCTCTTATTTGCGTTTGTTAGCCACCATATTTGCTTAGTGCTTGCTGCAGCTCCACCTCATTACCCCTTTCCTACCCATAAGCTTAAATAGTCTTGATCTCGCGGGTGTGAGATTGGTGAGTCCTCGTGACTCACAGATTCTACCAAAACAGTTGCAGGTGCCGACGATACCAGTGCAGGTGACGCAACCGAGCTCAAGTGGGAGTTCGACGAGGACCTTGGTCGTTACTATGTTTCGTTTCCTGATGATCAGTAGTGGTGCCCAGTTGGGACGATCGGGGATCTAGCATTTGGGGTTATCTTATTTTCATTTGGATTTGACCGTAGTCGGTCTATGTGTGTATCTTGAATGATGTATGAATTTATTTATGAATTGTGTGAAGTGGCGATTGTAAGCCAACTCTCTTTATCCCATTCTTGTTCATTACATGGGATTGTGTGAAGATGACCCTTCTTGCGACAAAACCTACAATGCGGTTACGCCTCTAATTCATGCCTCGACACGTGAGAGATATAGCCGCATCGTGGGCGTTACAGAGGGAGAGTTCTGTCAGCACGACGGCGTGGCAAAGCTGATGATGAAATTACCGGCACAGGGCTTCGCCTAAGCACTACGACGATATGACCGAGGTGTGTAACTATGGAGGGGGGCACCACACACGGCTAAGAGAAGACTTGGTGTGTCTTTGGGGTGCCCCCCTCCCCCGTATATAAAGGAGGGGAGGAGGAGGCCGGCGGCCTAGGAGGGGCGCGCCATAGGGGTGTCCAACTAGGATTCCCAATCCTAGTTGGAGTCCCCTTCCTTTCCAAGAGAGGGAGAGAGGGAAAGAGGAGGAAGGGGAGAAGGAAAGAGGGGGTGCTGCCCCCTCCCTAGTCCAATTTGGACTTGCCATGGGGGGCGCGGCCTCCCTTGTGGCCCTTCTCTCCTTTCCACTAAGGCCTATGAAGGCACATTACTTCCTCGGGGGGGTTCCGGTAACCACTGGGTACTCCAAAAATACCCGAATCATTCCGGAACATTCCGGTGTCCGAATATAACCTTCCAATATATCATTCTTTATGTCTCGACCATTTCGAGACTCCTCGTCATATCCGTGATCTCATCTGGGACTCTGAACAGACTTCGGTCATCAAATCACATAACTCATAATACAAATCATCATCGAACGTTAAGCATGCGGACCCTACGGGTTCGAGAACTATGTAGACATGACCGAGACACATCTCCGGTCAATAACTAATAGCGGAACCTAGATGCTCATATTGGCTCCTACATATTCTACGAAGATCTTTATCGGTCAAACTGCATAACAACATACGTCATTCCCTTTGTCATTGGTATGTTACTTGCCCGAGATTCGATCGTCGGTATCGTCATACCTAGTTCAATCTCGTTACCAACAAGTCTCTTTACTCGTTCCGTAATGCATCATCCCGTAACTAACTCATCAGTCACATTGCTTGCAAGGCTTATAGTGATGTGCATTACCGAGATGGCCCAGAGATACCTCTCCGATACACAGAGTGACAAATCCTAATCTCGATCTATGCCAACTCAACAAACACCATCGGAGACACCGGTAGAGCATCTTTATAATCACCCAATTACGTTGTGACGTTTGATAGCACACAAAGTGTTCCTCCGGTATTCGGGAGTTGCATAATCTCATAGTCAGAGGAATATGTATAAGTCATGAAGAAAGCAATAGCAATAAAACTAAACGATCATTATGCTAAGCTAACGGATGGGTCTTGTCCATCACATCATTCTCTAATGATGTGATCCTGTTTATCAAATGACAACACATGTCTATGGTCAGGAAACTTAACCATCTTTGATTAACGAGCTAGTCAAGTAGAGGCATACTAGGGACACTCTGTTTTTGTCTATATATTCACACATGTACTTAGTTTCCGGTTAATACAATTCTAGCCTGAATAATAAAAATTTATCATGATATAAGGAAATATGAATAACAACTTTATTGTTGCCTCTAGGGAATATTTCCTTTAGTCTCTCACTTGCACTAGAGTCAATAATCTAGATTACATAGTAATGATTCTAACACCCATGGAGTCTTGGTGCTGATCATGTTTTGCTCGTGAGAGAGGCTTAGTCAACGGGTCTGCAACATTCAGATCCGTATGTATCTTGCAAATCTCTATGTCTCCCTCTCTGACTTGATCGCGGATAGAATTGAAGCGTCTCTTGATGTGTTTGGTTCTCTTGTGTAATCTGGATTCCTTCGCAAAGGCAATTGCTCCAGTATTGTCACAAAAGATTTTCATTGGACCCGATGCACTAGGTGTTACACCTAGATCGGATATGAACTCCTTCATCCAGACTCCTTCATTTGCTGCTTCCGAAGCAGCTATGTACTGCGCTTCACACGTAGATCCCACCACGATGCTCTGCTTAGAACTGCACCAACTGACAGCTCCACCATTCAATATAAATATGTATCCGGTTTGTGACTTAGAGTCATCCGGATCAGTGTCAAAGCTTGCATCGACATAACCATTTACGACGAGCCCTTTGTCACCTCCATAAACGAGAAACATATCCTTAGTTCTTTTCAGGTATTTCAGGATGTTCTTGACCGCTGTCCACTGATCCACTCCTGGATTACTTTGGTACCTCCCTGCTAAACTAATAGCAAGGCACACATCAGGTCTGGTACACAACATTGCATACATGATAGAACCTATGGCTGAGGCATAGGGAATGACTTTCATTTTCTCTCTATCTTCTGCAGTGGTCGGGCATTGAGTCTGGCCCACTTCACACCTTGTAACATAGGCAAGAACCCTTTCTTTGACTGATCCATTTTGAACTTCTTCAAAGCTTTATTAAGGTATGTGCTTTGTGAAAGTCCAATTAAGCGTCTTGATCTATCTCTATAGATTTTGATGCCCAATATATAAGCAGCTTCACCGAGGTCTTTCATTGAAAAATTCTTATTCAAGTATCCTTTAATACTATCCAAAAATTATGTATTATTTCCAATCAACAATATGCCATCCACATATAATATTAGAAATGCTACATAGCTCCCACTCACTTTCTTGTAAATACAGGCTTCTCCAAAAGTCTGTATAAAACCATATGCTTTGATCACACTATCAAAGCGTATATTCCAACTCCGAGAGGCTTGCACCAGTCCATAAATGGATCGCTGGAGCTTGCACACTTTGTTAGCACCTTTAGGATCGACAAAACCTTCTGGTTGCATCATATACAACTCTTCTTTAGGATATCCATTAAGGAATGCAGTTTTGACATCCATTTGCCAAATTTCATAATCATAAAATGCAGCAATCGCTAACATGATTCGGACAGACTTAAGCATCGCTACGGGTGAGAAGGTCTCATCGTAGTCAACTCCTTGAACTTGTCAAAAACCTTCCGCAACAAGTCGGGCTTTGTAGACAGCAACATTACCGTCAGCGTCAGCCTTCTTCTTGAAGATCCATTTATTCTCAATGGCTTCCTGATCATCGGGCAAGTCAACCAAAGCCCATACTTTGTTCTCATACATGGATCCCATCTCAGATTTCATGGCCTCAAGCCATTTTGCGGAATCTGGGCTCATCATCGCTTCCTCATAGTTTGTAGGTTCGTCATGGTCAAGTAACATGACCTCCGGAACAGGATTACCATACCACTCTGGTGCGGATCGTACACTGGTTGACCTACGCGGTTCGGTAGTAACTTGATCTGAAGTTTCATGATCATCATCATTAGCTTCCTCACTGATTGGTGTAGGAATCACTGGAACTGATTTCTGTGATGAACTACTTTCCAATACGGGAGAAGGTACAGTTACCTCGTCAAGTCCTACTTTCCTACCACTCACTTCTTTCGAGAGAAACTCCTTCTCTAGAAAGGATCCATTCTTAACAACGAATATCTTGCCTTCGGATTTGTGATAGAAGGTGTACCCAGCAGCCTCCTTTGGGTATCCTATGAAGACACATTTCTCTGATTTGGGTTCGAGCTTATCAGGTTGAAGCTTTTTCACATAAGCATCGCAGCCCCAAACTTTAAGAAACGACAACTTGGGTTTATTGCCAAACCACAGTTCATATGGTGTTGTCTCAACGGATTTAGATGGTGCCCTATTTAACGAGAATGCAGCCATCTCTAAAGTATAACCCCAAAATGATAGCGGTAAATCAGTAAGAGACATCATAGATCGCACCATATCTAATAAAGAGCGGTTACGACGTTCGGACACACCATTACGCTGTGGTGTTCCAGGTGGCGTGAGTTGCGAAGCTATTCCACATTGTTTCAAATGAAGAATAAACTCATAACTCAAATATTCACCTCCACGATCAGATCGTAGAAACTTTATTTTCTTTTTACGATGATTTTCCACTTCACTCTGAAATTCTTTGAACTTTTCAAATGTTTCAGACTTATGTTTCATCAAGTAGATATACCCATATCTGCTCAAATCATCTGTGAAGGTCAGAAAATAACGATACCCGCTGTCGAGGATATACCCGCGGTATGACCTGGCCTGAAGGATAACCCGGCCGGACTTGGCATTTCATTGGTAACCCACTGGGGGATTGGCGACTCACGAGCCTGGTGACTCACTGGTCTGACGACTCACTAGCCTGGCGAGTTACTGATGGACCCGATGGAGGGTCAGATAGAGGACTAGGCCCAAGGCCCAGAAGGCCGGCTCATGTTATGGTGGGCCGACTTAAGAGGAAAGCGTAAGGAATATTCCCTTACAAAGGAAGCAAGACTAGGATTGCACTTGTAATAGAGTAATCCTAATCCTACTAGGACTAGTCATGTAACCCGCCCCTTCAACTTATATAAGGAGGGGCAGGGCACCCCAAGAGGGAGGAAGTAATCTCGAAGGCTAGATACAATAAAGGGGAGCCGGCTTATGCGGCGACTCCCTGATGAGCATAATGAGACCTAGCCACAAACAACATGTAGTTTTATTACCGGATGATGTTTCCCGGGGCCCGAAGCTATCTAAATCCTTGTTTTGTGTGTTAATCCGCCTCGCGTCTCTCATCCCGATCAGCCCCTCTCAAGCTACCACATAGATGCGTTGGCCTCGCGACTAACTCCTGACACTAAGGACATCTGCCATGACAAATCCACGACAGCTGGCGCCCACTGTGGGGCCAGCGCATGGTGGTGATGAGTTCCTGGAGGGATCTCCCCAAGGATCGAAGAGTTTGCAAATTTCCGTATGAAGATTTTACAATCCGTGAGATTGAAGTTGAAGAAAAAGTTAGGGTTGCATATTTTGCGGCCGCCGCAAGAACCCTGGTGATCCGCCGAATCCGTGATGAGAGTTTTTCCTTTGGTGGTAGCAGCCTCAGGTAATCTATCAGGTGCTCCGAGACGGACAAAAAAAATTCTGCCGCATCAATCATTGTTCTATATATGCAACAAACTCAAGGACAACAGGGGAGTATCACTAGTGCGCGTGGGTCCTAAACAAACGGTTTTTAACCCCTTTCCGTGACGGCATTTGGAACCATCTCCAAGTGAGTGTGGGCGATTGGGGGGTCCTTCCCACACAACCCAGAAACCGTCGGGGATATGCCCTCCTGGCACACACGTTCGTCAAAATGAGGTCGTGTGCGACCGGCGAGCGCTCAAATACGGAAATACATACAGTAGAGCTAAAAATACAATTATATAATGAAATTGTTCTCGGCCGCAAGTACATCCCACACAGTCAGTCCCCGCTAAACGTTTCCATTCGTATGCACATCCCACACAGTCGCTCCAAGGAAAACGTTTCCGTTCACAGGTACATCACACACAATTTTTCCTCTTAAATCGTTTGCGTTATTGAATGTATCACACACGGTCCTAGAAGAAACTGTGTGGCAAAGGCTGTCCATCACACACAGTTTTTACGTGGTAAACGTTTGCGCAAGGTGGCCTAATGCAAACAGTTTTCAAGAGAAAGTCATGTGTGATTGTTCATTGATCCAACACGGTTTATTCCTGGAAACTGTGTGCGTTGTCTGAGGTCATCGCCCACGGTATTATTCCAACAACCGTTTGCAATAGTAAAACCCAATTAGCAGGCAAATTCGCCATTAGCAGGCTAATTATCCGATTATTCATAATCCATTTATTAATCTAATTGACATTTCATATTAAGCACACAATATATTTCATTTCCATATTAAGGAAGCAGAATTTCATAATTGAAATACATCAGAGTACAATATGATATAGCTTCAGCACTCGCTACCCCATTACACAACTGCACCAGCAGCAAGTTCCACATGCAACATGTAGAACCTTTCGAAATTAGCATCATAGATGGTATATAGACAAATGCATCTCATCTGGAAAACTGCTGAAGCGGAAGGCGACTATTGAGCCTTCATTCATGTTGAAGGTCTTTGCAACTTTAGGCTAGTGCCTGTGGATGATTGACCGTCCGTCCTTCGTCCTCTTCAGGAACACTTCAATATTGAACCATGGGTGTTGTATGAAAACCTTCCTCGCCTCCTGACCATAGAGGTGGTTTGAGAGGTAATCATCAGTGAACTGCTTTGGAAAGGCCTGAAAACAAGGATGTGCATAAATATCTTCTCTATATTGGAAATGGGTCAAAGGAATAAAAAAGGCAAGGTATAATAGTTAGTACCATCTTGTAGTGAACTGATGTCTTCTTCATTGTGCAGACAAAGATCTTGTTGTTTTTTGTTGTTAATTTCTTTATCCTAACAATCTTTCTGAGTTTCTTGATTTGATTGATATTCATGGACTACTCATTTCCCCATATGCAAAAAGGGTCGAACAGTGGGTCAAGACCTCTGACACCAGGACCTACATGTGCAAGACCAAATTGTTAAAAACCAAAATATTAGAATGGTTCCTGCAATTGCACAATAATGTGCTATTAGAGAATGGACCATGCACGTGCTAACCTCGATTGTAAACCTCAGTGCTTCCCAATGTTTCCCTGCAACACATATAAGGTAGTTAGTCATCAGGTTAAGTAAGGGTTCGCATGCTATCGGTAAAATATGTTGATGAAAAATAAGCACATTGCAGATTCAGCAGATTAATTCAAGCCACACGGAAAACCCATTTACCCAAACCAAGAATGATTAAGAACTAGGAAATATAGCACTTGTATATGTTTCTCATGTATTAAGTGCAGCCAAATTTGATTTATTCCTCACATGCAGAACAATACAAAATTCTACCCATGACAATTGGACATTGCATTGCAGAATTGAACCAAGCAGTTAACTAAACACCACAACAAATGAACCAGACATTAACTGAGCACCACATTGCACAATATAACATACTCCTAATAGAAGATCAGACAGTTAACTACAGCCAATTGTAGCAATTGTATTTGTTTCTCATGTATTCACTACAACCAAATTCAATTTATTCCTCACATGGTATACAATAACAGAATGCACCCACAATTTTGTAAACATAAATTCGATTTATTTCTCACACGGAAGACAATACAAAATTGCAGCCTGAATAATTGAACATCACATTTGTAGAATTGAACCAAACAGTTAACTGAAGACAACAACTAATTAACAAAATAGTTAATAAGTGAGCACCACACTGCACGACATATAGAACATACACACTAGAGCAACAGATTGCATGGTAAAATTAGATAGCACAATTCACTAGAATTTGTGAAGGAAAGGCAGGAGCAGCACACGCAACGGGTAAACCGAGCATGCTTAACCGGCGTAGCTAGCAAATGGCAAGGTGCTCCTTCAAGATCTGGGGGTCGGCACGAATGGCAGCCATCGCGACCTCATCCGCGCGTGTGGCCGCGATTTGCTTCTCCGCTGCCAAATGCTCCTTGAGGTCCTGGCTATACTGCGTGCACCATGGCTTAGGCCGGTGCTTATTTGGTGGAGGGGTCGGTGATTTGGGTGGAAGGTGTCGCGCTCGCGCCGGCGGTCGGGGCATGTGGGATGTGGAAGGAGGAGGAGGATGGGGGTCGGGTGTGGATTATCTGCCTGGATAGAGGAGGCCGAGCAGTGTGAAGGAGGGTCGCCGACGAGGAGGCGGCGCTGCAAGCAAGGAGTGAAGGTTTCAACTTCGAAAGGAAGGTGGAAAGAGGGGAAATGTGGCTTTTAGGGGGGAGGGGCGGGGAGTTAGATATTTCCGCGGAAGCCGAAAATTTGGAATCGCTTCAGCGAAAAAACTAGCGCGCAAAGTGTCATCAGACACGGTCCCTTATTCAGAACTGTGTATGATATGTGGACATCACAAATGATTCAGATAGCTTAACCTGTATGTGAAGAGTTTGAACGCCAAAAGTTTTGGTTCGAATTTCCATGGTTGTAGTGGTCATCCAGGTCATTGCATAATTTGGGTACACAAAGGAGACTACAGCACACCCACACTTCTTAATCGAGCAAGTTCAGCAATTAAAAAGAGCTAGCTGACCTAAACATTACTCTAACAAATTAAAGGCCGACGCTCTTAATTAAACAAAACAAATAGTACTACTATGGCTGGTGCTCGTCGTTCTCCGCCGCCGCCTCCATGTCCAGCTCACACCCGACGGTCTCCTGGGAAAGGGGCTCCATGGCATCCATCGCACCATACTCGGCAAGCATCTCGCCATCCGCGTCCGCCATCTCTTTGGAAAAGGCTGCCATGAGCTGGGCGTGGGCGGATGCGATCTGGGCTTGGACGGGCTTCGTCGTCGCAAGGTATGCAGTGGAGGAACGGACGACTGCTCGAACGCTCTCGGCGATTGCCAGCTCTTCGACCGTGGGTTGCCGACCGTTGTCGGAGAAGCTTCATTCGATTTGTGCGGTGACCACCAGGAGCTGGGCGTGGGCGGCCTCGACATGGTCGTGGGCGGCCTCCATCAGGGCTAAGGCCGCCACTACGGAACGGACAGATGCTGTGCCGCTCTCGCCAGTTGCTATCCCTGAGGCAGATGTTGCTGCCGCCACCTGAGAAGCAACAATGGCCGTTTGGGTTGCCTTTGCCGCCCGGTCGCACGGCCGCACTCATGCACCTTGTTAGCATGCGCATGGCGGCTGCAGGCGCGCTCTCGCCGGAGTGGGCCATCGAAGTTGCCCTCACGACGCGGGTCCACGTGCCCATCTTTCACCGGTGATGATTGAACAGTGAAATGATATTTGAGGGGGCGAGCTTGAGACGCTGGTTGTGGACTGTAGCCGACGCACCTTCTCGCGTAAGCCATAGGCGTACTATACACCGACGGTGCTCCAGGATATTTTGTGCTGCATCTCACACGGTTGTTGATAATAAACTGTGTGCGATCTACTTGATTTTTCATCTTGATTTGAATTACATAATGGGGTGACAGCGGCAATGGACGGTGTTTGAATTTCTAGACCATTTATCTGGAGTGAACATGCAACTATATGTGTGTCGTAAAAGAATTGGAAATATTCAGGGTTCGTTTGAACATTTAATACATTAAATTGGATTTCTAGCCATTTCAGGTGAACAATTCAAATTTGAACTACATGCACATGCTCCAGTGCATATAAATTGGTCAAAAAATCAAATCTGTGTCCTTGGGTGCATGCTTAGGTCCCATGCAAGAAATGGGAATGAATTTCAAACACGAGGGCACCGTTGATTGCCGGCAAAACATTGAGATGCTTGGTTTTTAAATTCTAGTAAATCCAAAACTCGTCTGAAATTCATGAAACTTGGCATGCTATCATGGAGCGGCATCAACATGCCATGGTACAAATTTTGTCCCATTTGGGGCAGGTTTGGGTATATGCTTCTCACAAACCGGAGCTACTCACAACAAGCATGATGGTTTTCGGTAGGGAACGTCCCACCTTTGGGGACGAAACGATATCCATTGCCTCTTATTGCTTTCAATTTTTTTCTCGTGTCAACATAGAACAACGGGAGTGTTGTGTGAATTTTTGTGATTTTTCAGGGTTCGTTTGGACATTTTTATGCATTAACCGAGTTTTCAATGCATTTATGTGCATAATTCAAATTTGAACTACATGCACATGCTCCAGTGCATATAAATTGGTCGAAAAATCAAATCTGTGTCCTTGGGTGCATGCTTAGGTCCCATGCAAGAAATGGGAATGAATTTCAAACACCAGGGCACCGTTGATCGCCGGGAAAACATTGAGATGCCTGGTTTTTAAATTCTATTAAATCCAAAACTGGTCTGAAATTCATGAAACTTGGCATGCTATCATGGAGCGGCATCAACATGCCGTGGTACAAATTTTGTCCCATTTGGGGCAGGTTTGGCTATATGCTTCTCACAAACCAGAGCTTCTCGCAACAAGCATGATGGTTTTCGGTAGGGAACGTCCCACCTTTGGGGACGAAACAATATCCATTGCCTCTTATTGCTTTCAATTTTTTTCTGGTGTCAACATAGAGCAACAGGAGTGTTGTGTGAATTTTTGTGATTTTTTGGGGTTCGTTTGGACATTTTTATGCATTAACTGAGTTTTCAATGCATTTATGTGCATAATTCAAATTTGAACTACATGCACATGCTCCAGTGCATATAAATTGGTTGAAAAATCAAATTTGTGTCCTCGGGTGCATGCTTAGGTCCCATGCAAGAAATGGGAATGAATTTCAAATACCAGGGCACCGTTGATTGCCGGCAAAACATTGAGATGCCTGGTTTTTAAATTCTAGTAAATCCAAAATTCTGTTAACCATTCACGTGACGCCACGTGTCTTGGTTTTAATGGCTGTAAGAGGTGCCGTGCGGACAGCTGCTTGACCTTGACTGAACGGGAGGCGTGCGAGAGCCGAGCAGGATTTCTGCAGCTCTTGATCGCAAACATTTTAGATAGAACATCCGTATGCAAAGTGAGAGCAGCACAGGATTTGTGCATCCCTTCAACGCAAGTGGTTGTTTTGGATGACCCGTGTGCAACCACGTACAAACAATTTGGTAAGATTTGTCAATCCTTGTAACATAGATTTCATTCATAGATTAAGCATAGATTCCATTCATAGATTAAGCAGTCGTTCTTAATTTATACAAACAGTTCATCTCGACAGCTGAACCGACCAAACTTTTCCCCAATTGTTGCCAACCACATACTGAAATAGCTAGTTCAACTATATATACTAGCTAATTTTAAGTACGTTGTACAGTTCCACCACATCTATAGTCAGATGAACTGAACAAAATAGCCCCTAAATACTACTACTACTATTGCTGAGGGGCTTTGTACTACTTCCGGCTGCTTCTCCTCTGCCGAGCATGCTCAGTAAGAGGCAGAGGAGGAGGAGCCTACCGACGAGCTGGGCAACCGCAATGCGGTGCCTGCCGCTAATGTAGCTTCAGCGACGCTCACCTCGAACGCCCTCTGCTGCTCCAGACGACCCCTCTCGAAGCGGTGGTTCTCCTTGTAGATCTCCTGATTCCTCGCCTCTGAGGCGGTGTGTGTCGCGGCCATGGCGGCGGTAAGGCTCTTTGCATGCTCGACGAGGCGCTCCTCCTCCTCCCGCAGGAACTCGATGTGGCGTGCAAGGTCGTTGACGCACGTGCGGGCATCCATCTCCGCCTCCCGCCTTCGGGCGACGGTGGCGGAGCGGGTGATGACCCAGGCGGTTGACGGTCGGATGGCGGCCACGGTGGCCGACGACAGGGTGGCGGCCACGACCACCACCTCCCACCTTCGGGCCGCGGTGGCGGAGCGGGTGATGGCCACAGTGGCCAGCAGTGGGGTGGCGGCCACGACGGCCACCTCCCGCCTTCGGGCCGCGGCGGTGGAGCAGGCGATGGCCCTGGCTTTCGACGGTGGTGTGGCGGCAACGGCGGCCGGCAACAGGTGCCTACGGGCACCGGCGGCGGAGTGTGTGGTGGGTGTTCCGTGCACACCCAACAGGGATGCCACGCGCACTACACTACGCTGGGGACTGCGCCGCCGCCGCCGCGGTGTAGCCTCCCAGCTAGAGCTGTCCCCTGATGACGGCGGAGTGGCTGAGCGACGATGACGGACCGGTGCCATTGGTGATTGTGGGAGAAGCAGACGAGATAAGCTATAGGGATGGAGGGGAAAATGCGACGCAGGACTCGCCGGCCGTGAGGGTTTTTATAGCAGGCCGGTAAGCATTGGGATTTTGGGGGATTTCACCGAGTCGGGCGGGAAGCTTGCGCGGGAACCTGCGGGGTTGCGCAGGAATGGGCTCACCGACGATTCATTGGCGCCACCGTTTGTCAAAAAGAATGCCCCCGCGCGCTGCGCAAGCTTGCGCTGTAAGCCGTCTGCGGCAGCGGGGTGACAAGACGTGCGAGAGGAGGACGAAAGGCCACGTACACATACGGTTAATAAAAAAACATTTGCAATTTAATTACCTACTATACCACTGTCCTGGTTTATAAGTATGATTTAACTAATAAAATACGAATGCATGTCGCCAAAGATTATACAGTTGGATTTGTATTTGAACATAGTTTCCAATTATATAATTTTTAAAACATGCATTAACATTTTGTTGGTTAAATTTGAGGGCAAAGTATGGCACGGAATATAAAGGAGACTATAGACTAGACGGAGGTGGTACCACACGGCCGATCTCTACGCTGCGACGCAACTGTCGGCCGGCTTGTAGGCGACCATTTCCTATGTGTTCAACTGCTCTATGCGTGTGGTTGCTTGCAGTTCAGGCGGCCGCGGCGCGCTCTGCTCTCGCGTCCCTCTGGGTGCTCTGCCCTCATCCCTCCACGCGCGCTGCCAGTGTTTGGGTCCGGCGCATGATTACACACATTCGTGTGCAAGCGGTTGCACCGGGCGCGACGCGACGATACAGTTACCCGCTGCAAAAACTGCCATGCGGACGCGCCGACAATCCACGCCGCCCGGCCCCCTTTTATTCCTGCGGCCATTTACCTTCATCTCTCGTCTCACACGACACAGTAAGCACACGCACGAGGACACATACAGAGAGGACATCCAGCGGTTCCAATGGCACTCCCCGTGGCTCCAATGGCGCTCCCAGCGGCCGACAACGACAACGGCGGGCAGTTCACCACGCATCACATAGTGCACACCCACATGAGGGGGGTGGACCTCTCGGTGGTGTACAAGAACGATCCGGTCTCGGTGGAGAGCTCCATCCCAACTATGGAGCAGTTCCTTGCCAAGGACAAGTACCGAGTGGTCGGCTTCGACCTCGAGTACACCATCGGTCGTGCCGGGCACGATCAGAAGGTTGCCGTCGCCCAGTTGTGCATGCTACATGACGTCCTCGTCTACCACTTCCACCTTGCCACAAGGCCTTGCGAGCATTTCTCCAGGTTTATCAAGAGCTCCGACTACAGTTTCGCTACGGTGGACACCACCAACGATCTAAAAGCGCTCAAGGTTTCAGACTTGAAATGCCCGAATCTTGTCAACGTCCAGCACCACTACAAGGTCTGGGGCAGCAACAAAAACAAACTGAACTCCCTGGTTAACCTCGCCTCAGCCATCATCGACCCCTACTACGCAAAGATGAAGGAAGAGAGCAATAAGGACAAGAATGCCTGGCACAGTGTGTGGCATAAGAGACTGCATGAACAACATGTCAAGTACACGGCCATGGACGCGTACACAAGCTATGAGATGTACAGGTGGATCGTTGACATGAGGAACTGTCTTCTTCCTGACAAAGATGAGGGATCGAGCCACATAGCAGTGGCGGGAGCGTCACAAGAAGTAGATGACTAGACGATCGTTTCTCCTACTTTAGAATGCATGCAATTGTTTATTGAGGTGTGTGTGAATGATCTGTATAGTCACTTATGTAATTGGATGTTTATTTTAGTTACATATATATACATGTTATTCTACTGTAGACAAAGCAATTCACACGGCTTGTTAGCAGCAATCGTCCGTGTTATTATTGGTCTTCGCACACATTTCAGATTACGGACTTGTTTGTCGCGTATCACATACATCTTGTTCAGTTGAACCATTTCCATTGTGTTGCCTAATCGCACACAGTTCATCTCAGTAAACCGTATGCTGTATATCGCACACGCCTTCATCTGGCTGCCCGTTTCTTTTGTGCCTCCTCATCCTAAACAGTTAATTGAGCTGAACCATATGCCCTGCATCGCACACGCAACTAAATTCTGAACCGTGTTTGATGCATCTGTCATCGCAAACGTTTTGCACCTTTTTTGATGGTTTTTTTACACCATCGTTTGCGATTATGGCATCGCACACAGTTTCGTCAAAGGGTCTCTGATCGTAGTGTCGCGTTTGGACCATCCTGCAGTAGTGTATATTCAGACAAAGGCTCCAAGGGCACAAGTTCCAAATATTTGACAGTACGACTAGCCACAATGGGTAGTAACATAGACTAGTAACATGCAGATGTTACTAGTCTATGTTACTACCTCTATAGTGGGGAGTAACATATGTGTGGTAACATGCAACACTTCATTTATTAGGCTATAGACTTTTTTTGCCTTGATATGTGTGATGTTACTCATACTACTAGTAACTAGCTATGTTACCACTTTCCTCCATTTCTTCATTTATTGCTTGCCACATCATCTATTTTATCTAGATATGTGTGATGTTACTACCTATGTTACTCCTACTGTGGGTAGTCTACGAGCGAGTTGGCGAATGCTGGCCTCGGGAGGAAATCGAATCGGACAATAAAAAAAGGGGGGTCAAACCAACCACGACCCGGAGGGGGAGGGGGTCGAGGGCACGGACTCGCACTGTCTCTGAGCCGCCCTGAAGTAGGGCTCGAGTCACTGGAGGCCTCTTGAGCAGCCGTCAATGCACTGCCACCTCTCCGCCTTGTACGTCGACCCGCCGCTGCATTAGGTCGGCCTTGCCGTTTTGGTCGTCGCCCCGTCCGCCTCGCCTCGGGCCTTTGTCGTCGTGCCTCGTTGAGCCGCCCGCAACCGCAGTTGGGTCTCCGCCTTGGCATGTTCCCAAATTGCCGGTGCCGGCTATGTTAGAGCCGACCTCGCCTCTGAGCTGCCAGTGTGTTTGTGTGTGGTTACAAGATTCCCATGCCTACCAGGTTGTTTTCAGATTTGATTTAGAGTATCAGCTTTTTGTCGGCAATGTCAAAACTAAGGGATGCCATTCTTTCCTTTGACTACAACGAATGAAAGTTTTACGGGGTGTTTGAGGCCGCCTTTGATGGTGGACAGAATATTGCTGATAGAGCTTTTTTTAAATTTTCTGGCCATTTATATCCTGCACAGGTTCGATTAAAAGTGCAGACCACTTGCAGAAGATGAGTTCTCGCATGCCATAAAGGAGAATTACTATGCAATGTGGAACAAGCTATTATGCAAGGATGTGTGGAGCCGCATCACACAATTTGGAGGCACGAACAAATCTATCAGTACCAAGGTCAAGTTGTTGCATCACATCCAATATCTGCTCTGAGTCATCCACCGGGCGAACTCATCTCTCAGCCGCTCCGGCCTTGCCGCACGTTGAAGAACCGGCTGCTGAGCCGCCTCCACTGCCTCAGATCGATTGAGCTGCGGCCACCGTGTTGAGTTGCCTCTGCCACTGCTGGTTCGCTGAACCTCAAGCCGCCACCGAGGCCTCGCGAGTCGCACCTACCATGGAGCTGCTCCCTTGAGCTACCACTCCACCTCCGCTGTGAGCCGCCCCCTGCCCCGCTGACTCGCCGTGACTCGCCACGGTTAAATCGCCGTAGCCTGAGCTGCACTTGCCATGCGATGAGCTGCTGGGGGCGTGTTGAGCCGCCCTTCCCTCTGCGCACACTTATGCCTACACAAGGGCACACTACAAACACTACTATGGCTAGTGTGTTGCATAGTGCTATCAGTACTAATTCTGACGTGATGTTCTCATCAACCTTGCGGCTGAGTATCATCCGATGAAAGTACTAGGTGTTATTCTTCTTATATATTTTATTAGTACATATTAAAGTCATCCGAGAGAAAATACTATGGTTTGGGATACTTTTTGATGCAGGACAATTGGTCATTACAAAATGAGGCGTTATGCTACGGGTACGGAGCACACGCCGGCAATGTTTCTGCACCGGCATTTCTTCCGTGCCATACTACCCGGTGAACGAACATGCATAACTCGCCATCCCTGTGGCCTGGTTTACATCAAATTGCCGGGACCATGTATGCGATTGATTTGCCCGTCCGCGCTGGCTTACAATGCCGCGGTCGGCTCTTCTGTCTGCTCCTGCGGCCGACTCGGCCGTGATTGGTTTCAGATTCACCGTGGTAATCATCAACTCCGCGGCGGATAATTTCTGGCCTGACATATCAGGTGAAATCCATCCAGTATTTTTTTATATTACATATTGCTTTCTTTAAAGGAGCAATTACTTTGGTTTGCCAATTCTCTAGTGCAGGGCAGGTTGTCTACTGCAAAAGGGACTATTATATTATTGAGTTGTTGAATGACTCATACCGGTTTATCTCACGGTCAATATGGAGAATCTCAAGACAACTCCTCGAGTCACATTAAGACTCGGGGGCTACAATGGCATGATTCAGCCAATTCATGACCCCGGGTCACTGGAGGGAAAATAACCCGGTCCCGGAGGCTACTGCTACATTGGTGAAAATTCAAAAGGCTATCAAGACAATCTCCGGCTTAAACAGTGCCGAGTAATCTGAAAATTTCGGCTCAAAGAAAGAGTTCTGGTTTATAAGGAAAGATTCCGGTTCAAGGGAAATCTATCTCCCACAAAGCTTTGAAGCTCCCAATATCTGGTTTAAAATTCCGGTTTAGAAAAGAATTCATCTCTCGCAAGTTTGAGTTCTCAGAAAAATTAAAGGTTGCCAAAGAGCACTTGCTGCCATGATGCGCGGTTCAAACATGGGTATCCTGCCTTAGGGGTTTATCTTATTATGGTCACTTGGGGGCTTCCTGCTCATTGAGCATAGCTATGACTACCCTCTTGATCCGGCTTGCATGCCATGATTACTAAATACTTGAGGGCTTCCTGCTCATTGAGCATAGCTGTGATTACCCTATTCATCCGGCTTGTAAGCCTAGAATGGAATATTACCTAGGGGCTCTTTGTTCAACGACAAGAGTTTTTATGACCTTGTAATAGGCTTGGAAGCCAGGTGTATTCACCTAAAAACCTGGGTTATCCTGCCTTTTTAAGTCTGCCACTCCGCCCAGATTGACTGGAATGACCCGCCGTACTTTTGACAGTCAATCCTATACATACCCTGAACTTGTCAAAGTTAAAACGACGATTGGTCATGTGAGGCCCGGCTTATAAGGTTTGCATGAAGGTTTAACATAGTGGATGTGCGGCCCTTTCAAAGCACTTGATTTTTAGGCCTGGCCGTCTATGAAAGCCTTGATTTTTTGTTATTTGATTTGAACTTTTTTGAGGTTTATCTATTGTGACATGTTAATACATGGTTAAAAACCGATGAGGGCTATGACGCTTTACGGTTCATATATGAAATTATCCGGTGTTTATTAACCCGGCCTGGCTTTGGACTATAAGTCGCCAATGTATGATTAATATGTGCTTGGAGTTCTGGCTCTGAGTCTTGGGATATTACCCCTTGCTGCATCTGGCGTTGTAAGCCGGTGGTATAAATCAGATGAACAGTGCATTGTGCTCTCAATGTTTGGGTTGTAACCCTTACTGCACAGGTATGATAAGCCGTCAGTGTGAGTAAATATCACAGGTATGATATTTCGTTATGATTATATAAGGTTATGGTTAAACCGGCCCTGGCTTTGGACGTTAAGTCGCCAGTATATTTTGGATTGCACCATTGGAATCATGCGCTTATAAATCATTGGATTATTTCCCTCATTGGATATGGCGATGTAAGCCGGCAGTATGAGCCAATTCTATAGGTATGTTTTCCTGGTTATATAAATATGCGAGGTTTAATAATCCGCCCTGGTTTTTAACTTTAAGTGGCCAGTATGTTTAGGCTTGAATGGCCTTAATGCTAGTCTTTTCCATAGTTTCATAAGGCTATATTATGTTTGGGTTGTTACCCGCCCTGGCTTTTGACATTAAGTTGCCAGGGCATATGTTGTTTAAAACTCTGCAGGATTTGTAGAGCTATGACTTACATAAATGATTAAGTTCAAGCTTATCATCAAAAATTGATGTTTCAAAAGGGTTATCCATTTTGGATTTTCTCAAAGGCTATACGCCGCCGGGTTATGAAAATTCCGGCTTACAATGAATGCATTAAGTCGCCATCAGCCAAGAGCCGCTGAGTATTCAAATTCTGGCTTACAATGAATGGGCATTAAACCGATAAGGTATTCAAAACTTGAATAGCCAAACTTGGCTGAATTTTCATGATGATATCGAATAATTGAGGTTTTCATACCGGATTATATTATTCAAATCTTGAATAGCCAACATGGCTGCATTTTTATTATGGTTATCAATAACCAATATTATGATTGAGGATTTCAAAGTCGCTTCAGCGCAGTGGCTATTATTTTATCAATGGATATGATTCAGTCTACAATGGAAGGAATAGTCCCGAGTCGCTGCAGGCTTACGACCCGTCACTTGGGGGCTACATTATTCAAATCATGATTATACCAAATATGGAAGTCCCATGTCACTACAAGCATGCACCATGACACTTGGGGGCTAATGCAAGGTCATTTTTAACTCGCCTGATTGAAGACCCGACCCATCACATAGTGATGAGCTGGCCCTTGGGGGCTACCAATTGCTCCTCTCAAAAATTCAAAGTACACAAGCCTTAATCCATTATATTGAAGAGTTCATTGCTCAGTTGGTAGATCACAAGGCTCTTAACCCTGTGGTCGTTGGTTCAAGCCCTATGATGGAGGCTACATCATATGATGTTATTTTCAAAGAAGTATATATATAAAGTCCCAGCTCAGTATTATCTTACTGAGCCGGCCCTTAGGGGCTAAACATTGCTTCTCAAATCTGCATGATCATATTTACAAAGTCCCTGCTCATTATTGCATAATGACCCGGCCCTTGGGGGCTACACTGGTTGAAGTTTTTATGAGCATAAGGCAATTACAAGTCCCAGGTTGCTGCAAGCATGACAACCCGGCACTTGGGGGCTACATATGTGGAATATTCAGTTTTGACTAGTGATTGAGATGAACAATCTGGATTTCTTCAAGGTTGCAACATTTATATTGAAACAAGTCTTAAGTTGTTACTACGCTCCCTTCTTAAGACTCGGGGGCTACAAGTGATATGCATATAAAGGAGGAACGTCTTCAAATTCTCAGTTTTGAGCAAACCAGCAAACACCAAGTCGCCATAAGATGGACCCGGTGTTTGCAACAATCATGACCCGGTGTCAGCAACAATTATGACCCGGCATCATCTATTTTATAACCCGGGGTTTTTGGGAATCATAACTCGCCAAGCTCTACATCTTCAAGTTGGCTGAAAATCAGATGAGTATTTCAAGACCGATATTTTTGTTAAGCATTGGGAGCTGAATCAAATGAATTATTCTTTACAATATTTTTCTGTGAGAAACCAATATCAGCAAATTGATTATGAAGCTGGCCTAGTGACCCGGATTTTCTAGAAGAAGGAAATGACAAGGATTTAAGGATGATCATGATTAGTTTAACATGGATAAATCCAAATTAAACTGGGAGCTAATGTCGGGGATGTACCCCGCGGTATGACCCGGCCTGAAGGATAACCCGGCCGGACTTGGGTTTCATTGGTAACCCGCCGGGGGATTGGCGACTCACTGGTCTGACGACTCACGAGCCTGGCGACTTACTGATGGCCCCGATGGCGGGTCAGATAGAGGACTAGGCCCAAGGCCCGGAAGGTCGGCTCATGTTATGGTGGGCCGGCTTAAGAGGAAAGCGTAAGGAATATTCCCTTACAAAGGAAGCAAGACTAGGATTCCACTTGTAATAGAGTAATCCTAATCCTACTACGACTAGTCATGTAACCCGACCCTTCAACTTATATAAGGAGGGGCAGGGCACCCCAAGAGGGAGGAAGTAATCTCAAAGGCTAGATACAATAAAGGGGAGCCGGCTTATGCGGCGACTCCCTGATGAGCATAATGAGACCTAGCCACAAACAGCATGTAGGGTTATTACCGGTTGATGTTTCCCGGGGCCCGAAGATGTCTAAATCCTTGTTTTGTGTGTTAATCCGCCTCGCGTCTCTCATCCCGATCAACCCCTCTCAAGCTACCACATAGATGTGTTGGCCTCGGGACTAAGTCCTGACACTAAGGACATCTGCCGTAACAAATCCACGACACCCGCCGCGAGCCTCAACACTCATTGGACCGCATACATCAGTATGTATTATTTCCAATAAGTCAGTTGCTCGCTGAGGGAGTCCTGTATTAAGGGGTCCTCGGGCGTCCGGCCTATATGACATGGGCTAGACTGATGGGCTATGAAGATACAAGACAGAAGACTTCTTCCCGTGTCCGGATGGGACTCTCCTTTGCATGGATGGCAAGCTTGGCATTCGGATATGTAGATTCCTTCCTCTGTAAACCGACTTTGTACAATCCTAGTCCCCTCCAGTGTCTATATAAACTGGAGGGTTTAGTCCGTAGAGGCAATCACAATCATACAGGCTAGACATCTAGGGTTTAGCCATTACGATCTCATGGTAGATCAACTCTTGTAACCCTCATATTCATCAAGATCAATCAAGCAGGAAGTAGGGTATTACCTCCATCAAGAGGGCCCGAACCAGGCACCACTCCTATAGCCAAGCGACCCTACAAAATGCCGCCGCATGAACTCCTTGAGCTTAAGGAGGAAATCGACAAATCTCTTCGCAAAGGATTCATTCGCCCAAGTTGCTCTCCTTGGGGAGCACCTTCTCTCTTTGTCAAGAAGAAGGATGGGACAAACCGATTAGTTCAAGACTACCGTCCTATAAACCAAGCTACCATTCAGAATAAATACCCTCTTCCTTGGATCAATGATCTATATGATCAACTGGCGGGTTCATCAGTGTTCTCTAAGCTCGACTTGAGGTTGGGTTACCACCAGATCCGTGTTCGCGAAGAGGATATCCCAAAGACCGCCTTCGTGACTCGATATGGTTCATACGAGTACACCGTCATGTCTTTCGGTTTAACCAATGCTCCAGCCACCTTCTCTTGTCTGATGAACTATATATTCATGGATTACCTCGACAAGTTCATCGTGGTTTATCTGGATGATATCCTGGTATTTTCCAAGAACGAAGAAGAACATGCTGAACATCTTCGACTTGTGCTGGAAAAGCTACAAGAGCATCAACTATATGCCAAGTTCTCCAAATGTGAATTTTGGCTACCAGAAGTAACCTATCTTGGGCATGTCATCTCTAAGGATGGTATTGCCATCAACCCTGAACGAGTCCAGGCTATCCTTGATTGGACTCCTCCCAAGAACGTTAAGCAAGTCAGAAGTTTTCTCGGTCTCGCCAGCTATTGCCGTCGATTCGTCGAGAACTTCTCCAAGATCGCCAGGCCTCTGACTAACCTGTTGCATAAGGGCGTCAAGTTCCAGTGGACAGATAAATGTCAGGAAAGTTTCCAGGCACTCAAAGACAAGTTGACTTCTGCCCCAGTTCTAGCTCCACCTGATACTAAGAAGGACTTCGTCATTTACTGTGACGCTTCCCGTCAAGGATTAGGCTGTGTCCTAATGCAAGACCGCAAAGTGATTGCTTATGCCTCTCGGCAATTTCGCCCTCACGAAGAGAACTACCCAGTTCACGACCTCGAACTTGCTGTTGTCATTCATGTGCTGAAGCAGTGGCGACATTACCTTCTCAGTAATCGTTGCGAGATCTTCATTGACCACCAAAGTCTGAAGTATCTGTTTACTCAGCCAGACCTGAACCTCCGACAGCAGAGATGGATGGAGCTTGTTGCAGACTTTGACTTGGGTATTTCCTATATGCCAGGCAAGGCTAATGTAATGGCTGATGCCTTGAGCCGCAAGTCTTACTGCAACCACCTCCAGGTTCACAAAGTTCAGCCCTCGCTTGTTGAAGAATTCAGGAAGCTGAACCTCCATATTGTTCCTCCGGGTGCACTTGCTCCCCCTCCTAAGGAGTTTCGCAAGATGAACCTCCGTGTTGTTTCCCAGGGTTCCCTCTATACCCTGGCCATCGAACCAGATCTCTTGGACTCCATCAAGAGAATACAGGGATATGACTCAGAAGCCCACAAGATTAAGCGCTACCTCGCAGAAGGAAAGCCCTCATTCTTCACTATTGCTGAAGATGGCACTTTGTACTTCAAGGGCCGCCTAGTGGTGCCATGTGCAGAGAAAAACCTGGATATGACTCAGGAAGTTATGAAAGAAGCTCATGATACGCCTCTATGTATCCATCCTGGTAGTACAAAGATGTACTAGGACATCCGTCAGAGATTCTGGTGGTCTAATATGAAGCAAGACATTGCTCGTTATGTTGCTGAGTGTGACGTTTGTCGTCGTATCAAAGCAGAACATCAAAGGCCTGCTGGAACTCTGCAACCTATCTCTATTCCTGAATGGAAATGGGACCATGTTGAGATGGACTTCATCACTGGATTTCCCAAATCACAGAAAGGTAATGATGCTATTCTTGTCGTCATTAACCGGCTTTCCAAAGTTGCACATTTCCTGGCGGTCAAAGAAACGATCACTGCTAGTCAGCTGGCAACGCTCTATATGTCCAGGATTGTTTCACTCCACGGTATTCCATTGGTTATCAGCTCAGACCGTGGCAACTTATTCACTTCAAGATTCTGGGCAAGTTTCCAAGAAGCTATGGGAACTCATCTGTCATTCAGTACTGTGTTTCATCCTCAGTCGCAAGGGCAAGTTGAACGCGTCAACCAAGTTCTCGAAGACATGCTTCGAGCTTGTGTTATTTCCTTCGGCAAGAAATGGGAGGAATCTCTCCCGTATGCTGAGTTCTCTTATAATAATAGCTATCAAGCTAGTCTGAAGATGGCCCCCTTCGAAGTGTTATATGGACGAAAGTGTCGAACCCCTCTGAACTGGTCAGAAACTGGGGGACGTCCACTCTTCGGTCCGGATATTATCCAACATGCCGAAGAACAAGTCCGCATTATTCGTGAGAATCTCAAGACTGCTCAGTCACGTCAGAAGAGTCAGTATGACCGTCATCATAAAGACATGGTATATCAACCTGGCGAAAAGGCTTATCTTCGAGTCACACCAATGAAGGGTTCTCACCGTTTCGGAATCAAGGGCAAACTAGCTCCTCGATATATTGGCCCATTCACTGTTCTCGAAAGGCGTGGAAAACTGGCATACCAACTGGAGCTTCCGTCGAACCTTTCTCAGGTTCACGATGTGTCCCATGTGTCACAGCTCCGCCGTTGCTTCAAGGACCCAATCCGAGCAGTGGATCATGAAGTGCTCGAATTGCAGCAGGACCTCTCCTATAAAGAGCATCCGGTCCGCATTCTCGACCAAGCTGAACGCCGCACACGTCAGAAGGCGATCAAGTTCCTCAAAGTCCAGTGGTCGCACCATTCTGAAGATGAAGCCACTTGGGAACGCGAGGATCGCCTGCGTGATGAATACCCCGCACTGTTTCCTTCTACCTCCTAAATCTCGGGACGAGATTTCTTGTAGTGGAGGAGTTTTGTAACGCCCGGATAATCAAGCTACAGTAACCCCACGCTAATGGTGCCACGTCACCACAGTTACTGTTGCTAATCTATCGTTAGGTCAAACCGTTTCAAAATTCAAATTCAAATTAATGTCAACAATAAAAGTTTTTCAAAATTTACAACAAAAATGTTCGGGAGGTGCCATATTTTGCATAAGTAAATATGGTGTGATAAACACATTTTTATAAAATGCCTAGATAATCTAAAATGATTTAAAATAGAAAAGAAAATAAATAAAAAGAAAAAAATACAAAAAAGAAAACAAACAAAAAAAGAAAGAAGAAAAACCCCTGGACCGTGGCCCAACTGGGCCAACCCACCAGGCCCCTCCGGCCAGCCCACCCACTCCCTTAACCCCCTGGACCCCGAAACCCACTCACCCACCGACACTCCCCCCCCCCCCCGAAAATATCTCCCCCCCTCTCCCCCGACTGGATCGGGATCGAGAGGAGGAGACCACCGACGCCGCCTCGCCCTCACCGGCCTGCCTCCTCCTCCTCCCCACCGGTCTGCCTCCCCCGTCGCGGGTCGTCTCCGTCCTCCTCCTCGCCCCCCGTTGCCCTGGACCCTACTCCCCGCCGTGAGTCGCCGCCTTTTCTCTCCTCCTCTCCCCCTGTCCCCGTACGCACGCACACGTGCACGCTCCGCCGTGGCCGCGCCCTCTCCCCCGCTGCTCCCTCGTCCCGCAGCTCCACGCCAGCACGCGCGCCCGCGCCCGTCCCGCACTCGCGCCCCTGCCACCGCGCCCCTGCCCCGCAGCGCCCTCGCGCGTGCACGCCGCCCGCCTCACCTTGCTCGCCTCCTCCGTGCCCGCTCTCCGTCGGCCCCGTGCTCGTCGTCCTCACCGGCCCAGCGAGCGCACCCCACTGCTCGCCGCCTGCCTCGCCCCACCTCGCCGGCGCAGAAGGCCACCCCACGCCACGGCCTCCTCCCCGCTGCTCCCCGCGGCCCCGGCGAGCACGCCCGCGCCCGAGGGCTGCCGCCTCCGCCCCGCAGCTTCTTCACCGCCTTGACCACCGCGGCCCCCCTCGCCCGCCACCGCAGTCGTCCCTCCGCCGCCCCCCTTGGCCTGGCCGCCGGCGCCGGCGTGCGCCGCGCGCGCCCAGCCCCCTCGGGCATGCGCCCCTCGGGTTGCGCCCGCACCCCCTTGCACACGGCGCCCGTCGCCTGCTGCGCCCGCTCGGGCGCACACCCGCACCCGAGCGCCCGAACCCGATAGGCCCCTATGGGCCTATGACATATGGGCCCCGCCCACAGAACGTAAAAAAAAAGAATTAAAAAATATATAATTAATTAACTAAATTAATTAAGTTAATTAATCCTGTTTAAATTAATCTAATTAATTAGTTAATTTAATTAAATAGTAATTAATTAGCTAAACCCTAATTAAACTAAGCAGTGAATGACATGCGGGACCCACACGTAGTTGACCCAGTCAACTGCACAGTTGACTGCTGACGTCAGCATGATGTCATGCTGACGTCATCTTTTACTATTCTGGATAATGTTGTATTAAATTAATTAAATAAATGCTAAAATTAATTTAAATCTTGTAAAAATCATATAAAATAATTCGTATCTCAGATGAAAATACTTTCTACATGAAAGTTGCTCAGAACGACGAGACGAATCCGGATACGCAGCCCGTTCGTCCGCCACACATCCCTAACATATCGAACTCGCAACTTTCCCCCTCCGTTTCATCTGCCCGAAAATGCGAAACATCGGGAATACTTTCCCGGATGTTCCCCCCCCCCTTCGCCGGTACCACCTACTGCCGCGTTAGGGCACACCTAGCACCGCTCATTGTCATGTCACGCATCGTCATGCTTATGTTTGCATTGTATTTACTGTTTCTTCCCCCCTCTTCTCTCCAGTAGACTACGAGACCGACGCTGCTGCTGCCCAGTTCGACTACGGAGTTGATGACCCCTCCTACTTGCCAGAGCAACCAGGCAAGCCCCCCCTTGATCACCAGATATCGCCTATTCTTCTCTATACTGCTTGCATTAGAGTAGTGTAGCATGTTACTGCTTTCCGTTAATCCTATCCTGATGCATAGCCTGTCCTTGCTATTACTGTTGTTACCTTTACCTACAATCCTACATGCTTAGTATAGGATGCTAGTTTTCCATCAGTGGCCCTACATTCTTGTCCGTCTGCTGTGCTCTACTATCGGGCCGTGATCACTTGGGCGGTGATCACGGGTATATACTTATATACTCTATACATGACACCTGTGGTGACTAAAGTCGGGTCGGCTCGTAGGAGTACCCGCAAGTGGATCTTTGTGGCGGAGCGACAGGGCAAGTTGAGACCACCTAGGCGAGAGGTGGACCTGGCCCTGGACGGCGTCCGCGGTTACTTCAAAATAACACGCTTAACGAGTTCTTGGTATTTGATCTGAGTCTGGCCATTTGGTCTATACGCACTAACCAACTACGCGGGAACAGTTATGGGCACTCGATGTCGTGGTATCAGCCGAAGCCTTCGTGACGTCAGCGACCGAGTGGCGCGCGCCAGATTGGACTGGAACGCCACTAGGCTAGGTCTGCTTCCGGCCGCGTACGTAACATGCAGGTGTGCAATGGGCGATGGGCCCAGACCCCTGCGCGCATAGGATTTAGACCGGCGTGCTAACCTCTCTGTTGTGCCTAGGTGGGGCTGCGACGTGTTGATCTTACGAGGCCGGGCATGACCCAGAAAAGTGTGTCTGGCCAAATGGGATCGAGCGTGTTGGGTTATGTGGTGCACCCCTGCAGGGAAGTTTATCTATTCGAATAGCCGTGTCCCTCGGTAAAAGGACGACCCGGAGTTGTACCTTGACCTTATGACAACTAGAACCGGATACTTAATAAAACACACCCTTCCAAGTGCCAGATACAACCCGGTGATCGCTCTCTAACAGGGCGACGAGGAGGGGATCGCAGGGTAGGACTATGCTATGCGATGCTACTTGGAGGACTTCAATCTACTCTCTTCTACATGCTGCAAGATGGAGGCTGCCAGAAGCGTAGTCTTCGACAGGATTAGCTATCCCCCTCTTATTCTGGCATTCTGCAGTTCAGTCCATTCGACAGGATTGTTGGCACTGTCGAGGAGCGCGACGTGGCACGTTTCCAGCATCGCGCCAACGGCACCAGGCGCTATGGGCGCGGACAGGCCCCGCATTGCCGCTTGTAGCGGGTCCTGGATGGCCCCGTCAGAGTCTTCGTCGTGGCTAATGACCGGCACCTCTGTGACGGTGCTGGCGCTGCTGTCCGCAGGGGGGAGCGGGTCATCGATGATCACCATGTGGTCGGGAAAGGCATCAGACGGCGTGGCGTTGGCATCGATGATCATGTCGACGGGCGGCTCGGTGGAGCCGACAGACTCCAAATCAAAGGCAGGCTCGTTGGCGATGTGGAGCTTGCCACAGGCAGCTCTTTGAGCTGGCTGCGCCAGCGTCGGGTGCAGGCTCGTTGGAGAGGCGGATCCCGCCAATGAGATCAGCGAGGTTGCTCGCGGCGCAAGCGGCTTCCGCGCCGCGCAGCACATCGACGCAAACGCCGTCGGGCGTGCCGGGCTAGCTGCGCTCGCCAGGAAGGAAGAGAGTTCCTGTCCAGAACGTGTTTCCGGACGACGGTGCACCTTGCCCCACGGTGGGCGCCAAATGTCGGGGATATCTAGCGACATATGCCAGGGGGTGGCTTATCATGGATGGGGACAAAAGTACATCGCCGGGCTCTAGAAGCGGGAGTGAGCGAGACCGCATACGCCTGCAAATCTTACCCAGGTTCGGGGCTCTCCGTGGAGATGACACCTCTAGTCCTGCTCTGCGGGGTCTCCTCATGATGACTATGGTCAATAGAGTAGCTACAAGATTGCTCCTTGAGCTGTTCGGCTAGAGGAGGAAGAAGGCAAGGCTAGCTCTGCTCCTCTCTCCATATGTGTGTGTATGATCTCTAGGGTTCTGAACCCCTTGAATGGGGAAGCCTGGGGGGTTTATATAGGCCTACCCCCAGGGGTACAATGGTAATCCGGCCAGGTGTAGGACTTGGCCGTCAGTGTTTAGGCTCCGGCTTCTCCGCCGGCTGCTGGGGCCCGCCGCTTGGTGGGTCCCGCCGGCTGCCGTGATCTTGACCGACAAGTAGGGCCCGCTGCTTGCGGGTCCTATTGACTGCTTTATACTGTTGCCTCATCTCTGATGACGGAGGCTTTGTCGGTGGGAGCGTGGCTACAGTCCCGCCGCCTGGTGGGCGCTCACTATAGCCACACCCCGTCTCATCTGATTAATGGCGCGCGGACTCCGAGGGGGAGAAGGGCCGCCTGCTAGGAGTCGGTCTGCCCTTGTTGTTGTCTGATTGGGGTTCGCCGCCTTCTGGTGGCTCGCGGATAGGTAGGGCCCGCCGCCTGAGGGCCGTACCGACCGCCTGTCGTGGGAGCGTGGCTCCCTCTAACGCAAGTGATGTCACGGGCTGCGTGGAAACAGTGCCGCGCCGGGCGAAGGGTGTCCGCTTGGTACACCGCATTGTGGCCACGATCCGCCCTGGATTCGGGGGTGGCAGGTCGCACTGTAGCCATGCCTCATCCCGTCGTGGTTATGTGGGTGCAAACTTTGAGGGGACAAGGGGCCGCCTGCTAGGAGTCGGTCCCCTCATGGCCGCCTTCTGTGGTCTCGCCGTCTTCCAGCAGCCGGCCTCTTAGACCAGCCGGCCCAAGAAGCCAGTCGTTCTTCCGGGAGGTTTGAGGGGCGCAGCTAGCCCCGATGTCTTGAAATACCATGGGGGGCTGATGAGGCTACCCATGGCCATTTACTCCGACAGCTACGCTTCAGGCCATAGCCCGAGTGGACTACTCACACATCGTAGACGAATCACAGAAGAAAGACACTGTAGATCCAACTTGAAGATGGATTATTGATAATAATCTTACAATGTCAGTGTATGCAATGTTTCTCAATTACAAGTGATGACCAATGGCTAGGGCATAATTACTATGGAGATGGATATGGGAATGGCAGAGGCTCTGAGATGGATGGTGGTGCGGCCGTTTAGGGTTTCAGTGTTCTGCTGCGAATGGGCAGCTCTCTATTTCTAATGGGGTTTCGCCCCTTTTATAAAGTTTGTGCTAACGTCACGGAACTGGCGTTGTGTGGTACTAGCGTTGGTATATGCGGGTGCTCTCCTACCAGGCACCTCCTTCTCTCATGGTTGCGTCTCCGCACCTCCGGTTGCTTAGCGTTGTTCGCATAACTTCATATTTTCCATATGCTTCGATTTCCTCCCTTAATTGGCCCATTCCTATAGGAAACAAAATAAATAGAGTGATTTGCATTCTTTTGCTTTTATTAATCATTAGTAATAGTATCATAGTGATTCTCTCGAAATATATGAGATTATCCAGTTTAAACAATGGTGGAAATGAGTGTAAAAATACACTCATCAACCTCCCCTGTCTTAAACTTGATCATCCTCGAGCAAGAAACAAGACCGTAAGAACTTGGTTGTTTAAACCAAAATAACAAGAAGGATTTTACCGATCGACATGCCTAGATAGTCAACCACTTTTTTACCTGAAAACTTAACATAGTTGTAGCGGCGACAATTGTTATTATGCAAGTGGGTTAGGCCAAGATAATTAGAACAAAACCTTCATTAATTCAGATAGGGTAATCGACTAGTAATTATCTACTTCGTCTAGCTAATGCTTGCTTGTCGGGAACACGTTGAAATAAATTTACAAAGAGCATCATTTGCAGAAGTGAAATGTATGTAAAAGTTAGCACAGTGCTAGAGTAACACACTAAAACCCGTCAAGTCCGGCTTTGGGCCATGGCTACAAGTGCGACGGCCTAGGGCCCAACGCAAATAGGGGGCCATACTCTATGCATGGAGTATATATGTATATGTGTATTACTAGCAAAATAATTACCAGTTCGGAAAAGAAATAGGCCCAACCTATTAAGAGGGCCAACTTGAAGGAAATATGCCCTAGAGGCAATAATAAAGTTATTATTTATTTCCTTATTTCATGATAAATGTTCATTATTCAAGCTAGAATTGTATTAACCGGAAACTTAGTACATGTGTGGATACATAGACAAACAGAGTGTCCCTAGTATGCCTCTACTTGGCTAGCTCGTTGAATCAAAGATGGTTAAGTTTCCTAGCCATAGACATGAGTTGTCATTTGATTAACGGGATCACATCGTTAGAGAATGATGTGATTGACTTGACCCATTCCGTTAGCTTAGCATTTGATCGTTTAGTATATTTCTATTGCTTTCTTCATGACTTATACATGTTCCTATGACTATGAGATTATGCAACTCCCGGATACCGGAGGAACACTTTGTGTGCTACCAAACATCACAACGTAACTGGGTGATTATACAGGTGCTCTACAGGTGTCTCCGATGGTACTTGTTGAGTTGGCATTGATCGAGATTAGGATTTGTCACTCCGATTGTCGGAGAGGTATCTCTGGGCCCTCTCGGTAATGCACATCACTATAAGCCTTGCAAGCAATGTGACTAATGAGTTAGTTGCGGGATGATGCATTACGGAACGAGTAAAGAGACTTGCCGGTAACGAGATTGAACTAGGTATTGAGATACCGACGATCGAATCTCGGGCGAGTAACATACCGATGACAAAGGGAACAACGTATGTTGTTATGCGGTTTGACCGATAAAGATCGTAGTAGAATATGTAGGAACCAATATGAGCATCCAGGTTCCGCTAATGTTTATTGACCGGAGATGAGTCTCGGTCATGTCTACATAGTTCTCGAACCCGTAGGGTCCGCATGCTTAACATTCGGTGACGATCAGTATTATGAGTTTATGTGTTTTGATGTACCGAAGGTAGTTCTGAGTTTCGGATATGATCACGGACATGACGAGGAGTCTCGAAATGGTCGAGACATAAAGATCGATATATTGGACGACTATATTTGGACGTCGGAATGGTTCCGGGTGAGTTCGGGCATATACCGGAGCACCGGGAGGTTACCGGAAACCCTCGGGAGGTTTATGGGCCTTATTGGTCCACAGTGGGAGAGAGGAGAAAGGAGCAAAGGAGGGGGCGTCCCCCCCCCCAAGCCCAATCCGAATTGGGTGGGGGGCCGGCCCCCCTTTCCTTCCTCCTTCCTCCCCCTTCCTTCCACTCCTAGTCCAACTAGGGAAGGGGGGATCGGACTCCCCATGGGGCGCGCCATAGGACGGCCAGCCCTCCCCCTCCTCCACTCCTTTATATACGGGGGAGGGGGCACCCCATAGACACACAAGTTGATCATTGATCTCTTAGCCGTGTGCGGTGCCCCCCTCCACCATAATCCACCTCGGTCATATCATCGTAGTGCTTAGGCGAAGCCCTGCGTCGATAGCTTCATCATCACCGTCATCATGTCGTCGTGCTGACGAAGCTCTCCCTTGACACTCTGCTGGATCGTGAGTTCGTGAGACGTCACCGAGCTGAATCTGTGCAGATCGCGGAGGTGCCGTACGTTCGGTACTAGGATCGGTCGATCGTGAAGACGTACGACTACATCAACCGTGTTGTCATAACGCTTCTGCTTTCGGTCTACGAGGGTACGTGGACAACACTCTTCCCTCTCGTTGCTATGCATCACCATGATCTTGCGTGTACGTAGGAATTTTTTTGAAATTACTACGTTCCCTAACAGTGGTATCAGAGCCAGGTTTATGCGTAGATGTTATATGCACGAGTAGAACACAAGTGAGTTGTGGGCGATAATAGTCATACTTCTTACCAGCATGTCATACTTTGATTCGACGGTATTGTTGGATGAAGCGGCCCGGACCGACATTACGCGTACGCTTACGCGAGACTGGTTCTACCGACGTGCTTCGCACACAGGTGGCTGGCGGGTGTCAGTTTCTCCAACTTTAGTTGAATCGAGTGTGGTTACGCCCGGCCCTTGTTGAAGGTTAAAACAGCACATACTTGACGAAAAATTGTTGTGGTTTTGATACGTAGGTAAGAACAGTTCTTGCTAAGCCCGTAGCAGCCACGTAAAACTTGCAAACTACAAAGTAGAGGATGTCTAACTTGTTTTTGAGGGCTTGTTGTGATGTGATATGGTCAAGACGTGATGAGATATAAGTTGTTGTATGAGATGATCATGTTTTGTTGAAGTTATCGGCAACTGGCAGAAGCCTTATGGTTATCGCTTTATTGCATAAGATGCAAGCGCCAAATAATTGCTTTACTTTATCGCTATGCGATAGCAATAGTTGGCGAGAAGACCATGTGACGACACGTTGATAGAGATCAAGATGATGGAGATCATGGTGTCATGCCGGTGACGATAGAGATCATGAAGGTACTTTGAAGATGGAGATCAAAGCCGCAAGATGATCATGGCCATATCATGTCACATATTTTGATTGCATGTGATGTTTATCTTTTATACATCTTATTTTGCTTAGTTCGGCGGTAGCTTTATAAGATGATCCCTTACTAAAATTTCAAGGTATAAGTGTTCTCCCTGAGTATGCACCGTTGCGATAGTTCTTCGTGCTGAGACACCACGTGATGATCGGGTGTGATAAGCTCTACGTTCACATACAACGGGTGCAAGCCAGGTTTGCACACGCAGAATACTCGGGTTAAACTTGACGAGCCTAGCATATGCAGATATGGCCTCGGAACATTGAGACTGAAAGGTCGAGCATGAATCATATAGTAGATATGATCAACATAGTTGAAAGAACATGCGGTGCCCCCATGTTTGGTTTTGGTAATTGATGACAATCTCTATGGACTAATGGTTGCCTTGAGTTATATTTGAAGGATTTGTCCATAGGCATTTCTTGAAGTCCACGTGTTGGTTTCAAGGAGTTTATGTGGTGACCAAGGTGTTATTAAGGAATTATCCAAAGATTGGTCATGTGAGAGTAGAGCTTATTGCAAGAATGTCTTGAAGAAGAAGATTGTGTGATCGTTCATGTTTACCTTCAAGACATCATCCAAATGAAGAGAGTTGGAAAGAGTCAAGGTTGATCAAGACTAAGTCAAGAGTGAATCAAGTTGATCAACACACAAAGCGCACAAGATGGTTCTTGAAGTTCATGTGTTGGTTTCAAGGAGTTTATGTGGTGACCAAGGTGTTATTAAGGAATTATCCAAAGATTGGTCATGTGAGAGTTGAGCTTATTGCAAGCATGTCTTGGAGAAGAAGATTGTGTGATCATTCATGTATATCTTCAAGACATCATCCAAATGAAGAGATTTGAAAATATTCATGGTTGATCAAGACTAAGTCAAGAGTGAATCAACTTGATCAACTCACAAAGCGTAGAAGATGTACCGAGAGGGATCAAGCGATCCCATGGTGTGGTGAGCATTGTCAATTACGCTTTGTGTACTAACCCATGATCTTCGTGAGAGTTCTTTGTGGGGTTAGGTTGCGGTGTGCAAGTTCAAGTGAAGCATCATGAAGAGATCAAATGCTTAAAGCTTGCCGTCCATTGTGGTGACAATGGACTTGTGAAGATGTTGCGGTGTGCAAGTTCAAGTGAAGCATCATGAAGAGATCAAATGCTTGAAGCTTGCCATCCATTGTGGTGACAATGGACTTGTGAAGATGTGCGGAAGAGTGGCTCACCCATAGTGGAGCATGGGGGAGCAATCAACTAGTCTTCATCGAGCCAACGCAACCAAGAAAGGTGGTCCAACTTGAGGGAGTCAAGATCATCATCATCTAGCTCAAGTGGACCATGTGCAAGGCAAAGGTTTGCTCTTGATAGGTTTTCTATTTTACCGGTCTCATGATGGTAGGTGGGAGACCGGGTTATAGGATCGATTGTCGTACTATCAAGGGGGGATCTCGATAAGTAGCTTGATCGTATCGTTCATAGAGAGCTCAAACCATTGCATCCTTGCATCATCTTTGTTGGTTCTTGTTTGGTTCTTCTCTTTGTGAGTTTTGGAGCTTCGCTGTTTTGATGCTACTCGTCTTTCTCAATCCAACAAGCTTGAGTTTGCTCAATTCGGAGCTCATATGCAGAAGTTATGGAAGTTCTGGTTTTCTCCCTGCGGTAGTACCGCGGCTAGAGCGGCAGTACCGCTTATCGCCCCAAGCGGTAGTACCGCTGTCCACAGCGGTAGTACCGCCTATGGCCATAAGCGGTAGTACGGCTACGGTTCCGCGCTGGTACCGCCTCGATTTTGGGTCTTGCATTTTTCGTGTCGGTTTTAGCAGTAGTTGCACAGCAGTAAGGCACGGCAGTTCCGCCTATAAGCGGTAGTATCGCCCCGATGGGCGGTAGTACCGCCTGTAAGCGGTAGTACCGCTCCGGTCGGGCGGTAGTACCGCTACTGCATTACTGGTCCCGTGTTCTTCTCCTCCAGCGGTAGTACCGCGTATAAGCGGTACTACCGCCCCAAGGTTCATGTTTGGTTGCTTCATTTCCCTGCTTCTTCCGCCAGAGCGGTAGTACCGCTCGTGGAGCGGTAGTACCGCTCGTGTGCGGGCTGAGCACATAACGGTTGGATTTTTCCCCTCCTATAAAAGGGGGTCTTCTTCCCAAATGAACCTTATCCTTTTGAGCTCGTGTTCTTCCCCCATTGTTGACCTTCTTCGAGCTTGCTAACTCTCAATCCCTCCATGGATTCTTGCTAGTTTTTGAGGGAAAAGAGAGAGGAGATCTAGATCCACATTTCCACCAATCACTTTCTCCTCTTTGTGAGGGGAACCCCTTGGATCTAGATCTTGGAGTTCTTGGTGTTCTCCTTCTTGTTCTTCCTCTCATTTTCCTCCCTAGCATTAGTTGCTTCGGTGGGATTCGAGAGAGAAGGACTTGGGCACTCCGTGTGCCCTTGCCATTGCATTTGGTGCATCGGTTTGAGTTCTCCACGGTGATACGTGGAAGTTACAAGTTGAGAAGCTTATTACTCTTGGGTGCTTGGTGCCCTTGAGCTTGTTCCTCTTGGGTGCTTGGGCGCCCTAGACGGTTGGTGGTGTTCGGAGCTCAATCATTGTGGTGTAAAGCTCCGGGCAAGCGTCGGGGTCTCCAATTAGGTTGTGGAGATCGCCCCGAGCAATTTGACGGGTACCGGTGACCGCCCCCAAGGGTTGCCAAAGTGTACGGGTTCGGTGACCGCCCCCAAGGGTTGCCATTTGTACGGGTTCGGTGACCGCCCTCAAGGGTCCCTTAGTGGAATCACGGCATCTTGCATTGTGCGAGGGCGTGAGGAGATTACGGTGGCCCTAGTGTCTTCTTGGGGAGCATTGTGCCTCCACACCGCTCCAAACGGAGATTAGCATCCGCAAGGGTGTGAACTTCGGGATACATCGTCGTCTCCGCGTGCCTCGGTTATCTCTTAACCGAACCCTTTACTTATGCACTTTACTTTGTGATAGCCATATTGTTTCTTGTCATTTATCTTGCTATCACTTAGTTGTTTATCTTGCTTAGCATAAGTTGTTGGTGCACATAGGTGGGCCTAGTTGTTGTAGGTTTTGTGCTTGTCAAATTAACCGCTAGGTTTATTCCGCATTTGTTCAAGCCTAAACCATAATTATTTTAAAGCGCCTATTCACCCCCCCCCCTCTAGGCGACATCCACGATCTTTCAATAGTGATGTTCACCATTGAAAACTACTCCATCTCACATGATGATCGGACATGGTTTAGTTGATATGGATCACGTGATCACTTAGATGATTAGAGGGATGTCTATCTAAGTGGGAGTTCTTAAGTAATATGATTAATTGAACTTTAAAATTATCATGAACTTAGTCCTGGTAGTATTAGCATATCTATGTTGTAGATCAATGGCTCGCGTTTAGCTCCCCTGTTTTATTTTTTATATGTTCCTAGAGAAAACTAAGTTGAAAGATGTTAGTATCAATGATGCAGATTGGATCCGTGATCTGAGGATTATCCTCATTGCTGCACAGAAGAATTATGTCATTGATGCACCGCTAGGTGACAGACCGACTGCAGGAGCAGATGTAGACGTTGTGAACGTTTGGCAAGCTCGATATGATGACTACTTGATAGTTTAGTGCACCATGCTTTACGGCTTAGAATCGGGGCTTCAAAGACGTTTTGAACGCCACGGAGCATATGAGATGTTCCAAGAGTTGAAATTAGTATTTAAGACTCATGCCCATGTTGAAAGGTATGAGACCTTTGACAAGCACTTTGCCTACAAGATGGAGGAGAATTGCTCAGCTAGTGAGCATGTGCTCAGAATGTCTAAGTACTACAATCACTTGAATCAAGTGAGAGTTAATCTTCCAGATAAGATAGTGATTGACAGAGTTCTCTAGTCACTATCACCAAGTTACTAGAACTTTGTGATGAACTATAATATGCAAGGGATAACGGAAACGATTCCCAAGCTCTTCGTGATGCTGAAATCAACGAAGGTAGAAATCAAGAAAAACATCAAGTGTTGATGGTTGACAAGACCACTAGTTTCAAGAAAAGGGCAAAGGGAAGAAGGGGAACATCAAGAAGAACGGCAAGCAAGTTGCTGCTCAAGTGAAGAAGCCCAAGTCTGGACCTAAGCCTAAGACTAAGTGCTTCTACTGCAAAGGGACTGGTCACTGGAAGCAGAACTGCCCCAAGTATTTGGCGGATAAGAAGGATGGCAAAGTGAACAAAGGTATATTTGATATACATGTTATTGATGTGTACTTACTAGTGTTTATAGCAACCACTCAGTATTTGATACTAGTTCAGTTGCTAAGATTAGTAACTCGAAACGGGAGTTGCAGAATGAACAGAGACTAGTTAAGGGTGAAGTGACGATGTGTGTTGGAAGTGGTTCCAAGATTGATATGATCATCATCGCACACTCCCTATACTTTCGGGATTAGTGTTGAACCTAAATAAATGTTATTTGGTGTTTGCGTTAAGCATGAATATGATTTGATCATGTTTATTGCAATACGGTTATTCATTTAAAGTCAAAGAATAATTGTTGTTCTGTTTACATGAATAAAACCTTCAATGGTCATACACCCAAGGTGAATGGTTTATTGAATCTCGATCATAGTGATACACATATTCATAATATTGAAGCCAAAATATGCAAAGTTAATAATGATAGTGCAACTTATTTGTGGCACTGCCATTTAGGTCATATTGGTGTAAAGCACATGAAGAAAATCCATGTTGATGGGCTTTTGGAATCACTTGATTATGAATCAGTTGATGCTTGCGAACCATGCCTCATGGGCAAGATGACTAAGACTCCGTTCTCTGGAACAATGGAGCGAGCAACAGACTTGTTGAAAATAATACATACTGTTGTATGCAATCCGATGAGTGTTGAGGCTCACGGCAGGTACCGTTATTTTCTGACCTTCACAGATGATTTGAGCAGATATGGGTATATCTACTTGATGAAACATAAATCTGAAACATTTGAAAAGTTCAAATAATTTCAAAGTGAAGTGGAAAATCATCGTAACAAGAAAATAAAGTTTCTATGATCTGATCGTGGAGGAGAATATTTGAGTTACAAGTTTGGTCTTCATTTGAAACAATGAGGAATAGTTTCGCAACTCACATCACCTGGAACACCACAGCGTAATGGTGTGTCCGAACATCGTAACCGTACTTTATTAGATATGGTGCAATCTATGATGTCTCTTACTGATTTACCACTATCGTTTTGGGGTTATGAATTAGAGACAGCTGGATTCATGTTAAATAGGGCACCATCTAAATCCGTTGAGACGACACCATATGAACTGTGGTTTGGCAATAAACCAAAGTTGTCGTTTCTTAAAGTTTGGGGTTGCGATGCTTATGAGAAAAAGTTTCATCTTGATAAGCTCAAACCCAAATCGGAGAAATGTGTCTTCATAGGATACCCAAAGGAGACAGTTGGGTACACCTTCTATCACAGATCCGAAGGCAAGACATTCGTTGCTAAGAATGGATCCTTTCTAGAGAAGGAATTTCTCTCGAAAGAAGTGAGTGGGAGGAAAGTAGAACTTGATGAGGTAAATGTACCTGCTCCCTTATTGGAAAGTAGTTCATCATAGAAATCTGTTTCTGTGACTCCTACACCAATTAGTGAGGAAACTAATGATGATGATCATGTAACTTCGGATCAAGTTACTACCGAACCTCGTAGGTCAACCAGAGTAAGATCCGCACCAGAGTGGTACGGTAATCCTGTTCTGGAGGTCATGTTACTTGACCATGACGAACCTACGAACTATGAGGAAGCGATGATGAGCCCAGATTCCGCGAAATGGCTTGAGGCCATGAAATCTGAGATGGGATCCATGTATGAGAACAAAGTGTGGACTTTGGTTGACTTGCCTGATGATCAGCAAGCCATAGAAAATAGATGGATCTTCAAGAGGAAGATGGACGCTGATAGTAGTGTTACTATCAACAAAGCTAGCCTTGTCGAAAAAGGTTTTTGAAAAAGTTCAAGGTGTTGACTACGATGAGATTTTCTCACTCGTAGCGATGCTTAAGTCTGTCCGAATCATGTTAGCAAATTGCCACATTTTATGAAATCTGGCAAATGGATGTCAAAACTACATTCCTTAACGGATTTCTTAAAGAAGAGTTGTATATGATGCAACCAGAAGGTTTTGTCGATCCTAAAGGTGCTAACAAAATGTGCAAGCTCTAGCGATCCATCTATGGACTGGTGCAAGCATCTCGGAGCTGGAATATACGCTTTGATGAGTTGATCAAAGCATATAGTTTTATACAGACTTGCGGTGAAGCCTGTATTTACAAGAAAGTGAGTGGGAGCACTACAACATTTCTGATAAGTATATGTGAATGACATATTGTTGATCGGAAATAATGCAGAATTTTTTGGAAAGCATAAAGGAGTATTTGAAAGGAGTTTTTCAAAGAAAGACCTCGGTGAAGCTGCTTACATATTGAGCATCAAGATCTATAGAGATACAAGACGCTTGATAAGTTTTTTCAATGAGTACATACCTTGACAAGATTTTCAAATAGTTCAAAATGGAACAGTCAAAGAAAGAGTTCTTGCCTGTGTTACAAGGTGTGAAATTGAGTAAGACTCAAAGCCCGACCACAGTAGAAGATAGAAAGAGAATGAAAGTCATTCCCTATGCCTCAGCCATAGGTTTTATAAAGTATGCCATGCTGTGTACCAGATCTATTGTATACCCTACACTGAGTTTGGCAAGGGAGTACAATAGTGATCTAGGAGTAGATCACTGGACAACGGTCAAAATTATCCTTAGTGGAATAAGGATATGTTTCTCGATTATGGAGGTGACAAAAGGTTCGTCGTAAAGGGTTACGTTGATGCAAGTTTTGACACTGATCCAGATGACTCTAAGTATCAATCTGGATACATATTGAAAGTGGGAGCAATTAGCTGGAGTAGCTCCGTGCAGAGCATTGTTGACATAGAAATTTGCAAAATACATACGGATCTGAATATGGCAGACCCGTTGACTAAACTTCTCTCACAAGCAAAACATGATCACACCTTAGTACTCTTTGGGTGTTAATCACATGGCGATGTGAACTAAGATTACTGACTCTAGTAAACCCTTTGAGTGTTGGTCACATGGCGATGTGAACTATGGGTCTTAATCACATGGTGATGTGAACTATTGGTGTTAAATCACATGGCGATGTGAACTAGATTATTGACTCTAGTGCAAGTGGGAGACTAAAGGAAATATGCCCTAGAGGCAATAATAAAGTTATTATTTATTTCCTTATTCCATGATAAATGTTTATTATTCATGCTAGAATTGTATTAACCGGAAACTTATTACATGTGTGGATACATAGACAAACAGAGTGTCACTAGTATGCCTCTACTTGACTAGCTCGTTGAATCAAAGATGGTTAAGTTTCCTAGCCATAGACATGAGTTGTCATTTGATTAACGGGATCACATCATTAGAGAATGATGTGATTGACTTGACCCATTCCGTTAGCTTAGCACTTGATCGTTTAGTATATTGCTATTGCTTTCTTCATGACTTATACATGTTCCTATGACTATGAGATTATGCAACTCCCAGATACCGGAGGAACACTTGTGTGCTACCAAACGTCACAACGTAACTGGGTGATTATAAAGGTGCTCTACAGGTGTCTCCGATGGTACTTATTGAGTTGGCATAGATCGAGATTAGGATTTGTCACTCCGATTGTCCGAGAGGTATCTCTGGGCCCTCTCGGTAATGCACATCACTATAAGCCTTGCAAGCAATGTGACTAATGAGTTAGTTGCGGGATGATGCATTACGGAACGAGTAAAGAGACTTGTCGGTAACGAGATTGAACTAGGTATTGAGATACCGACGATCGAATCTCGGGCAAGTAACATACCGATGACAAAGGGAACAATGTATGTTGTTATGCGGTTTGACCGATAAAGATCTTCGTAGAATATGTAGGAACCAATATGAGCATCTAGGTTCTGCTATTGGTTATTGATCGGACATGAGTCTTGGTCATGTCTACATAGTTCTCGAACCCGTAGGGTCCGCATGCTTAACGTTCGGTGACGATCGGTATTATGAGTTTATGTGTTTTGATGTAACGAAGGTAGTTCGGAGTTCCGGATGTGATCACGGAAATGACGAGGAGTCTCGAAATGGTCGAGACATAAAGATCGATATATTGGACGACTATATTTGGACGTCGGAATGGTTCCGGGTGAGTTCGGGCATATACCGAAGCACCGGGAGGTTACCGAAAACCCCCGGGAGGTTTATGGGCCTTATTGGGCCATAGTGGGAGAGAGGAGAAGGGAGCAAAGGAGGGGGTGCCCCCCCAAGCCCAATCCGAATTAGGTGGGGGGTGCCCCCCCCTTTCCTTCCTCCTTCCTCCCCCTTCCTTCCACTTCCAGTCCAACTAGGGAAGGGGGGAATCCTACTCCCGGTGGAAGTAGGACTCCCCATGGGGCGCGCCATAGGAGGGCCAGCCCTCCCCCTCCTCCACTCCTTTATATACGGGGGAGGGGGGCTCCCCATAGACACACAAGTTGTTCATTAATCTCTTAGCCATGTGCGGTGCCCCCCTCCACCATAATCCACCTCGGTCATATCGTCGTAGTGCTTAGGCGAAGCCCTGCGCCGGTAGCTTCATCATCACGCCGTTGTGACGCCCCTGATTTGACCGTACACGAATCATGCACGCAAACGTGTACGATCAAGATCAGGGACTCACGGGAAGATATCACAACACAACTCTAAAACATAAATAAGTCATACAAGCATCATAATACAAGCCAGGGGCCTCGAGGGCTCGAATACTAGTGCTCGATCATAGACGAGTCAGCGGAAGCAACAATATCTTAGTACAGACATAAGTTAAACAAGTTTGCCTTAATAAGGCTAGCACAAACTGGGATACAGATCGAAAGAGGTGCAGGCCTCCTGCCTGGGATCCTCATAACTACTCCTGGTCGTCGTCAGCGGGCTGCACGTAGTAGTAGGCACCTCCGGTGTAGTAGGAGTCGTCGTCGACGGTGGCGTTTGGCTCCTGGGCTCCATCATCTGGTTGCGACAACCAGGTAGAAAGGAAAGGGGGAAAAGAGGGAGAGAAGCAACCGTGAGTACTCATCCAAAGTACTCGCAATCAAGGAGCTACACTACATATGCATGGGTATATGTGTAAAGGGTCATATCGGTGGACTGAACTGCAGAATGCCAGAATAAGAGGGGGATAGCTAATCCTGTCGAAGACTACGCTTCTGGCCACCTCCATCTTGCAGCATGTAGGAGAGAGTAGATGGTAAGTTCACCAAGTAGCATCGTATAGCATAATCCTACCCGGTGATCCCCTCCTCGTCGCCCTGTTAGAGAGCGATCACCGGGTTATATCTGGCACTTGGAAGGGTGTGTTTTATTAAGTATCTAGTTCTATTTGTCATAAGGTCAAGGTACAACTCCGGGTCGTCCTTTTACCGAGGGACACGGCTATTCGAATAGATAAACTTCCCTGCAGGGGTGCACCACATAACCCAACACGCTCGATCCCATTTGGCCGGACACACTTTTCTGGGTCATGCCCGGCCGCGGAAGATCAACACGTCGCAGCCCCACCTAGGCACAACAGAGAGGTCAGCATGCCGGTCTAAATCCTATGCACACAGGGGTCTGGGCCCATCGCCCATTGCACACCTGCACGTTGCGTACACGCCCGGAGAGCAGACCTAGCAACCTCCATTTCAAAGGAAGTTGCGTTACGCGGTCCAACTCGGTGCGCGCCGCTCAGTCGCTGACGTCAAGAAGGCTTCGGCTGATACCACGACGTCGAGTGCCCATAACTTTCCCACGTAGTTGGTTAGTGCGTATAGACCAAATGGCCAGACTCGGATCAAATACCAAGAACTCGTTAAGCGTGTTATTTTGAAGTAACCGCGGACGCCGACCAGGGCCAGGCCCACCTCTCACCTAGGTAGTCTCAACCTGCCCTGTCGCTCCGCCACAAGTATCCACACAGAGGGCCATTGGGACAAAGGTCCTTTCAGCCCCCAATCCGTGAATCACTCGCGGGTGCTCCACGAGCCGACCTGACTTTAGTAACCACATGTATCATGTATAAAGTATATAGTATAAACCCGTGATCACCTCCCGAGTGATCACGGCCCGATAGTATAGCACAGCAGACGGACAGGAATGTAGGGCCACTGATGGAAAACTAGCATCCTATACTAAGCATGTAGGATTGCAGGTAAAAGGTAACAACAGTAGTGGCAAAGACAGGCTATGCAGCAGAATAGGATTAACGGAAAGCAGTAACATGCTACACTACTCTAATGCAAGAGTATAGAGAAGAATAGGCGATATCTGGTGATCAAGGGGGGGGGCTTGCCTGTTTGCTCTGGCAAGAAGGAGGGGTCGTCAACAGCGTAGTCGGTCGGGGCACCAGCAGCGGCGTCGGTCTCGTAGTCTACCAGAGAGAAGAGGGGAAGAAACAATGAATACAAGGCAAACAGATGCATAACAATGCATGACAAAGCAAACAGCGGTGTTAAGTGTGCCCTAACGCGGTAAGAGGTGATACCGGCGAAGGGGGGAAACATCTGGGAAAGTATCCCCGGTGTTTTGCGTTTTCGGACAGATGAACCAGAGGGGGAAAGTTGCGAGTTCGATATGTTAGGGATGTGTGGCGGACGAACGGGCTGCGTATCCGGATTCGTCTCGTCGTTCTGAGCAACTTTCATGTACAAAGTATTTTCATCTGAGCTACGGTTTATTTTATATTTATTTTAAAAGATTCAAATCACATTTTAGCATTTATTTAATTATTTTAATCCAACATTATCCAGAACAGTGCACGCTGACATCAGCATGACGTCAGTAGTCAACAGGGGTGTTGACTGGTCAAACTGACGTGTGGGTCCCGTTCGTCATTGACTAGACTAACTAATCATGATTAATTAGTTTAATTAGTCGTTTAGTTTAATTAATCAAAATTAATTAAGTTAATTAATTAAATAATTAAATTATTATTCATTTATTTTATTATTATTATTTCCAATTTCCATTTTTTAAACGTTCTGTGGGTTGGGCCCCACATGTGTGTGACCCAGAGGGGCCTTAACGGGCGTTGGGTATGGGCAAACGGGTGCGGCCGGCAGGGGCGCACCCGACTAGGCGCTGCGGGCGCCCGACCCGTATGAGGGCCGAGCGGGCGACGGCGCGTCGCCGGAGGTGGCCACAGCCACAGCGGAGCGAGCGGCACGGTGAGCGGGGGGGGGCCGGGGCGGAGCCAGGCGCGCGCCGGGGCGCCGTTCAGGCGCAGCACGGGGAGGAGGAGGAGAGGACGGGGCCGGTTAGCGCGTGGAGGCGCGCGGGGCTGCAGCAGCAGCAGCAAGCACCGGGGGGGCGAGACGAGCACGGGCTACGTCGACGAGCGGCACGGCCACAGGAGCAGAGAGGAATGGAGGGGAAAGAGGAGGCCGAGGGCCTCACCGGGGGCGTAAGGCACGGGGCAACGGGGGTCGAGGAGGGGGACGGGGACGACGTCGATGTGGTGACGAGGAGGCCGTCCGGCGGGGAGGAGGAGGCAGTCCGGCGAGGTGGCCGTCGACGAGGCAGGCCGCGGCGGTGGCATTCCGGGCGGCAGCGGCGGTTCGATCCCCCGATCCAATCGGGAGGGCGCAAAGGAGGGAAGAGGGGAGGCGACGGCAGCAGTGCGGCGCCGGCGACGGGCGCCGTCGTCGAGGTCGCGGGGCGGCGCGGGATCGGGGCGATCCCGATCCAGATCGTGGGGGGAGGGGGTGAGTGGGGCGAGGGGAGTGGGGCGACTGGGGAGGGACCGCTAGGGTTCGGTCGCCCTAGGGGTGATGTAGGCGCCGGCTAGGCCGGCCTGTTTGGCACCGAGGCCATCTGGGCCATGGCCCAGCGGGGGGGTCTCCTTTTTTTCTGGTTAGTTTTAGTTTTAGTTCTTTTATTTATTTTCATTATTTCTTTTCTGTGTATATTTTAGGATCTAATTATTTTAGTTTAAAAAAAACATCCTTAGCACCTAGATTAGCATATCAAGTTAGACCAGTGCCTTAGAAAATATTATATTAACTATAAAAGGTATTTACTTAATTGTTTTACCTACCGTTTTAATTATTTTAGAGCCTTTAAACATTTTATAAAAGTGAGGTTTCTACACCATAATTACCTACGCATTATTTGGCACAACTCGAACATTTTAGTTTTAAAGTTTGAAAACTTTTGTTGTTTTCCTTTTGTTCAATTTTGAATTTGAATTGGTTTTTGAACTAACGCGGGATTAACTATAGTGACAGAGGTGACGTGGCATCAATAGCAGGGAATTACTGTAGTCTAATTATCCGGGCGTCACAATTCTCCTCCACTACAAGAAATCTCGTCCCGAGATTTAAGTGGGGAGTAAGGGGGAAAGTTCTGGTTACGATATTCTAAAGGATCTTCTCAAAGAAGTTAATCCCTTTCGTTGATGTCTTCAATTCTTTATTCCAATGCATCATGATAAAGTTGTCGTCCTTTCTTCGGGAACTCCATCGTACTTACGAAAGGATAAGGGGCAGCTCAGCTACGACAGAATGCTTTTGAGGGAAACAATCTGGTGTTAACCCATGAATGAGCATAAGATTATCTCTCGAGTTGAACATATAAAATACATCGAGGGTAAGGTCCGAAGGTACAATAAGAGGTTCCAAGCGGATAGATAGTTGCTCGAAGTCTGAACCAGAGTGAGAAAGGGGTTCGGAGTAGCGAGAGTAAGTATTGCGTCTGATACCAGAATAGAGCACTAGGAAGGTGGCCCATGGATTAAATACAAAGCCAAGCGTGGGGAATAACCATTAGAAACAGGGTTGTACAGGAGAGTCAGGTTTCGATCCTGTGGAACTGTGGGTTATGGGCCCACCATGTGGGTTAAAAGTAGGAAGGGCGGAGACGTCTTGCGTGATCATGCAAGCAAGGCATGTCAGAGGGTAGCCTGTCGATTATGTCGGCAACAACGTCGATAACAAGGGCGAGGGACGAAGAGAACCATTTTCCTGCTCATTGAACGAGGCGGACCAATAGGCAAAGTTCCCGTCCATCGGTGGCTACCGGAATGTCATCAATACTAGAAACAGGGTCTTACGACACGGTTGTACACCAAGGTGTTTTAAATAAGCAGAAGATTACTACTGCTTATATAATATAGATCACAAGAAGGGTTAAGCAAACCAATGGAAAGGAAAGGTGATTACCAAGTTAAACAGACAATGGAAAGGAAAATGTGTTTAAACACATATTTCAGGGATATATCCTTCCCAAGGACAAGCAGAGCATGCTATCCGTGGCAGGGTATAATGTAGAAAACTCTTTCGGTAGCAGAGAGAATTTTCATGACATTACCCATATAACAGTGTTTGGATAATTGAGCAGGAAACATTTAGCATCGGGCTTCAAATGTTCCTGTTGAAAATCGGAGTACCATAGACATGCTTTGAGATAGCACTGACATGGTCAACAGGTGAAGATCAGACTTTGGAAACAAAAGGATCCATCAGGAACAACTTATAGAATAAGTCTTACAATTTCCTCACGGAAGAATGACTAACCTTGCCAAAAAGGAAACTATAACAATAGGTCCTCCGGCTAGGTGTGCTAGGCATGACATCACCTTACTGGGCCATATAAAGACCAATGTTATAACTCTTGGAATTATGTTCCAACCATCATATCTGACTGAGATTCAGATCTGATTGGTGACAGGATACCTCAGACCCAGGATGCCTGAGAAGAAAAGGTGCAACACAATTGACGAGGTGACATCGTAAAATTCTTAGGAAATGAACTATGGAAGCAAGTTCCGAATCATGAGTTCATTATTTAACCAAGGAGAGGATGAGGAGATGGCTGATGGACTCAGCGACAATTCATCGAGAATTCCCAAAAGATGGATTTCCACAATTATGTGAACAAGGAGATAACATTTGTCAAATCAAATGATATAATAAGGTATGCTCGAGGAAAACATACACAATTAAACATTGGTTGAAAGGTGTACCCAAAATATGGGCTGGGTTGCACGACCAACGTCGGAATGGCGATTGAGCAACCAACGCACTAAATTGGAATTATTGTCCATTAACTCTGAAGCAATAGGGTAGCTAGAGATAATAAATTCGCACAACAGAGTTCACTCAACACAGGGACTAAGAAAAGAATGGTGATGGCGAGAAGCATCACTGTACCAAGAATATTTAAGAGGTGGTGAAATTCTCACCACATTCTTGACATAAAAGATGGTAATATTCCAAGGTAATTAAGAACAAATGCTGGATAGCAAGGAACTCAAGGTATAACACAGAACACGAACAAGTTTGTGTTGGAGGGGAGGCATTAAAGTGGTCGATGACAACACAAATCATCGAGGGTAAGGATAGTATTTCTCATCATGAATTCAATTGATATCCAGGAAGGAGTCAAGATGTTGATGATGATCACGACAAATTTTGTCGAGAGGCTCCACGAAGATGTGATAGATCGGCGATGACATCAAGTCAGAGGAATGATGAAGCGAAAGGTTAATGGAACCAAGGGTATGACACAAACTCCAAAGCAAGCTTGCTGTCCAAAGCGAAATGATATGATGAGGAAAGATCGACGTAAGCTTAGCTCATCATCAAAAAATTGTGCTCTGGGAAGAAGGACCAGGTAGCACAGTTAAAATCGGCACGACAAGGATATAGCCAAACAGGCTAGGAATGACGTGATTGAGTTCAAACTCGTAAGTAATGAAGGTTACCAAGAGTTGCTTAATCGCGATGCGGACTCGAGTCAGTTATCGGTGTACTCGAGTGACTAACCACTCAGAACCCAGGAAAAATTGGAATCGGTGAGAATGTAGTACTTGATGAAAAATTCATAAGAAGTTATGATGTTCCGTAATAATCTCGAGATACCAGGGGGTAATACTCGACGACTGATCAAAGTAGAGGTTGGACTGGGGTATTGCTCTGTAGAAGATAAGTACTTAAACTTGCCCGAGAAATGGGATCTAAAAAGAACATATGGTCGGAACCACGATTGCAAAGGATCAATTCACCGATACCAAAGGATATTATATCAAGGAAATAGTTACAAGAAGCTTCCATGATAGGATCTACATCGTGTCCATGGGCATGAACACAAATTTCAAGGTCGACTCCCACTTCTTTAATGCATAACCTTTCATTCACTTCTCGTCTTTGATGAAGTTGCAGTGTTGAAAATTTTATCTGGCGAAGCACCAGAAGAGTATGACTCATGAAAACTTTCGGGTTCACACGGTTTTAGAGAAGGTATAGGTTCAACCCATCGGGGCATCTTAGAACATATACCATGAACTTTAGGATCAATTAGCACATGCTTGAAGCAGAGCATGGTTGACAAAAGCATAGGGTATAACTTGCCAAAGGCAGAAGACACAATTTACCTAAGGCATTATGTATTAGGGGAGAAACTCTCAAGGTTATTGGATATGAAGGACAATGTTAGATAATAACCAAGCAATTGGTCTCGCGGAACACTAGGAATCTGATGTGAGTATCGGTACTCAATCAGAAGGAAAAAGAATGCAAAGGCATCAGATTATAGAATCAACTGACTAATTCAAAGCTCAAATGCAAATGAATTATGATTTCCAAATCAAGGGATCAGAAGCAAACGATCTGATTAAGAATGGATAAGTGTAATAGACTTAGGGGTACATTCGACGACAACTTGATTGGTCGAGGACCAGCTCATGTTCAAAATGACGTCTGAGCCGGAAGGAAGAATTCTAGGATCTGATTGAGGATTGCGAGCATTCGCAACATATCAAATCAAGTGAATCGAAATGATAGTGACAGAGGATGTCAACGGAGATTACTAGAAGTATGGAATTAACCATAATGCAGGAAGGCAAGGAAATCAAGAGCAATGGGCTGCTGAGGATTTTCAGAAGATCGAATGGTATTTCGAGGACTTATGTGAAACACATGAATGACTAGGGATGAGCGGATACTCGGTAAGAGCGAGGAATTATCCGTAGGGGTATTCAGGTGACAAAGAACTGCAAGGCAGTAGGCACAAAGTATTCTCGGAACAATAGAAAGAATTTCGGTGTATCTTGTAATAACAAGATCAACTGGGGATGAATGTATGAACGAAAAATGTAGGTAGTTATTCATAAGGATACATCGGTGGTAGGGAATTGTAAAAGCGATGGCACATAGTCTCAAGAGAACATCGCGGGGTGTCTTCGGAATCTTCTGGTGAAACAAGCGATCGTTCGGACCGAGGGGCTCTCCGGGAGAAAGTATTTACGAGAACCTAGAGTTGGAGTTAGTAAAATCGTTTAACCTGAATAGAAGACATGTCAGAGTCCCAAAGTATAGGTCGAGGAATAAAAGATCCTACACTACAAAAAAATACACTTCCGTGATGATACGTGTTTGTCACAGTAGGTCGCGTTTTTTGTCATGCATGTACATCCATGACAAATTTATGACAGAATCAAGATAGTCATACCTGTGCTGTCGTAGAAGTGTTCCATGACATTACCAAAATTATCATCACGGAAGTGTCCACTTCCATGACCATAAATCGCGCGTCACAGAAGTGCTTTCGTCAAGGGTGACCGACACGTGGCATCCACCGTAACGGAATGCCGTTAAGCTATCGGGTCGGGTTTTGGATCCGATAACCCGTTAACAGCCCCGACCAATGGGGATTTTCCATGTGTAAAATCATCATTGGCTGGAGGAAACACGTGTCGGCTCATCGCTGGGACAGATGTCATCCACTCATTGGACAGAAGGCGCCTATGATACGTCGACACGTGGCACGGCCCAACAGAGGCCCATTCCTGTGAAAAGGCCGGCCCGTTTGACTTGGTCAAAAGGTGGCGGGCCGGCCCATGGAAAGCCTGTTAACGACCTGTTCGCATATAGCCCAATTACAGCCCCCGCTAACCCAAGGCCCGTTACGCCCTATTCGAATTAGGCCCAGTAGCATCATCTAGGCCATCCAATATGATTCCAGCCCGTTTTCACTTCTGGCCCATGTATGGCCCATGACGTCTTTCGGCCCATATGAGGCCCTATGTAACTCTTGGTCTATTAACGGCCCGTGGTGAAACTGGCCTGTAATGAACAGTGTATCACTTTACACCCATTAACGGCCCGTGGTGAAACTGGCCCGTAAAGAACAATGTATCACTTTATACCCATTAATGACCCGTTATTCCGTTGGGCCGTTTCCAGCCCATGTTATCTTTCAGCCTTCTCAGAGCCCATTTATTCTTGGGCTATTTTCCAGCATTCATTTACTTACGGCCTGTTACTGTCATTTTCTGCTTGTGGGCCAAATTCAGCCCGTGGTTACAGTCAGCCCGTTTGTGGTTCGTTAATACGTTGGGCCATTTTCATAGCGTCATCAAATACGGCCTATTAACGATGGCCCATTATGGTCGGCCCATGAACGGACGATTCCAACTCTAGCCCGTTTACGGCCAGAATGCGGTCTGTTTGGCCCATGTTTGGCCAATCGATCATACGGCCCGTATAAGGCCCATTGATGATACGGCCCGTAGAAGGCCCATTGTTTCTACGGCCCGTAGAAGGCCCACTGTTTCTATGGCCCGTAGAAGGCCCACTGTTTCTACGGCCCGTAGAAGGCCCACTGTTTTTACGGCCCGTAGAAGGCCCACTGTTTCTACGGCCCGTAGGAGGCCCAGTGTCACTACAGTAAATATTAGCCCATGGTTATTGTGGCCTGGTTTTAAAAAATAGGTTATTGCAGCCACTAGCAAACCGCAGAAAAAGAACTGCACTGACTACAAGCAAACAAATAAACAAGACAACAAGGAAATAAATAAGCAAGCAACTTACACTAGGCTATCACGGCTATTACACATATTACATCAACTGGGCATCAAAGTTCGCCACTAGTGCAAATATAGGGAACACAGCAGCATATAAACGCCATAACAAAACAAGTCCAGAACTGAAACCACTTCAGAAGAGCTCAAGAAACAATATCCTGGGTACCCATAATGTTGGCAAGATGCTTAGCAAGCTTATTAACTTTCTCTTGTTTGGCGCTTAAGTCCTCCAGCGCTTGTTGTTGCACCAGAAAGTATGCATCTGAATTCTGCAGGGACTTCCTCAGTCCTTCGGCTTCCTGTCGCATAACATCTGATTGATGTCTTTCAACTTGAAGTTGAGACTCAAGAAGCCGAACTGATTCAGGCAACGAGTTCGAAGAGCTGGTGCCAGCAGTGGTAGCCAGTAACTCGAACACTACATCAAGACAGGACTTTGGGGTTGTCTCAGTGTCTTCAATATAGTTTTTATCAGCTTTCTTGGAGACCAACAGGGATGTCTCACTATCTTGAACCTTATCTGCATTACTTCCTTTACCATTGCATAACAGGGTACTCTTCTCCAATATTTTATCCGCGTTCTAAAAGAGAAACAAACAAACACATCTCAGGTTTACAATGTAGTATATGAAACTCATTTTGGTAAACCAGTTCAGTAGTAAGGTGGACAGGATAACAACATGAAACAAACATATATCTATGTAGTATGGTCACTGTATGGTCTATATCATTCTAGTTTATGTTGCCAAATCAAGATAGATACAGTTCGAATCATATCTATTTAAGAAAAAGCAGCATAGACAGAATATAAGTGTGGGAAACTACACAGCAATAACAACACTTGTAATGTGCATGGCATGAGAACATAACTGTTTATTCAATTGAAACTGAAATCAACATAGAGCAAGTTACAACAGCAAACAGCCAAACACGTTGAAGAAACAGGTTTAAAACATACCTGTTGCGCCATTGGAGTTTCAATTGCATCCTTCAAATTTGAAATTAGTTGGTATCAGTAAATACAGTGATGCAAGAGCAAAGTAGTATGAACCATAGCTACAGAACCTGACCTGAGAACAATTCTTCTTCTACTTTAAGCGTTGACTTCGGGTTCGGAGTGGTGGTCCTCGTGATTTGGGCACTGCAGTTGCCTTACTAACTGCTCGTGTTTGGGTGCTCTGTGGTGGAGACGGTGCTGTGTCAACGGGAACTGGGTGTCTATCTGCTGGGGTTGGGGTTAGAAGGGGTGTAGCTGGTTCTTTGTCCAACTGGGTAGGGGTACAATCTGCATGAGTGTGGGTTATGTGTGGTGGGGCTGGTTCTTGGGCAAGTACAACCGTGGTTCTATCTGCATCGACAGGTAGCACGATCTTTTCTGAAGACCGTGTTTTTACTCCCACAGATACTGCCATCACTCCCTCCAATTGAAATGGCTGATAAACAAGAAAAGTAATTGAATGTACAGACATTGTAAGATAGACAGGTGCAATGGATAGTAGGGAAGAAAACAGGGCATGAAATAATTCACATTTATGTTGTCTAAGCAAACAGAATAGCAGGACATAATTTCACATATATGATGGCTAATTAAACAGGATAGCATGACACAGTTTCACATGTATGATGGCTAACTAAACAGGATAGAATGACATACTTCAAAATATGATGACTATGTAAACAGGATGACATGATATAACTATACGATGTGTCTATTAAAGTGGTTGGCATGCCATAAATCACAAACATGCCGTCGATGGAAACATGATGGCATGATATAATTCACGGATAGAATGACATAATTTAAAATATGATGACTATGTAAACAGGATGAGATGATATAACTATAGTATGTCTTTAGAAAATGAGTTGGCATGCCATAATTCAGATACATGCTGTCTATGTAAACATCATGGCATGACATAATTCAAATATATGATTTATATACTAAGGAAGTGAGCAGAGGGCAATCGCATATATGATGTGTCAACTAAGGAGATGGCATTCAATATTGTGTATATGATGTAAAAACTAAGCATTGCAATACAACATATGCATTATATGAGTAATATAACCCTGCCAAGTTTGAGCATACACCTCAGGGGGATAATAGGACTGGTCATCTGCCTCTAAATCCTCCTCTGAAGAGCTATGTGTAACCAGCAAGATATCTGCTTCAGCAGGTAGCATTGTCTGCTCTGAAGACCTTGTTTTCACTCCAGATTTCTCCATCACCAATTCAAATGGCTGATGCACAGGAAGAGCAGTTGAATATACAAACATTGTCGACAAAAGCAATGAGAAATACAAAAAAAGGACGGCATGATATAATTCACATATATGACGCTTGCCTAAACAGCATGGCATTGCATAATTCACATACATAATGCCTTGCAACAAGATAACATTGCATAATTCACATATATAATGTCTTGCAACAAGATGGCATTGCATAATTCACATATATGGTAATTAGACACTAAACAGGTGGCATTCACACAAAGCATGTCTAAACTAAGCAAATGACATAGCAATGCAAGATACCATACGCACGATATGAGCAACATAACCCTGCCAAGTTAGGGCATGCACCTCCGGGGGGGGAATAGGACTGGTCATCTGTCTCTGAATCCTCCTCTGAGGAGCTATCGGTAACCAGCAAGACATGCGCTTCGTCAGATAGCATTGTCTGCTCTGAAGACCTTGTTTCCACTCCAGATTTTTCCATGACCGTGCCGAATGGCTGATGCACAGGAAGAGTAATTGAATGTACTAAAATTGTTGACAAATTTAACACGTAATAAAAAATGATGGCATGATATAATTCACATATAAGATGACTGGCTAACCAGGGTGGCATTGCAAAATTCACATATATGATGCCTGGCTAGACAAGATGGCATTGCATGATTCACATATACGATAAAGAAACTAAACAGATGGCATTGACACAAAGCATGTCTAAACTAAGCAGATGACATCTTTAATGTATACAGTAAGCAATGCAAGGCACCATATGCATGATATTACCAACATCAGCATGCCAAGTTAGAGCGAAGACCTCATGGGGTAAATAGGAGTGGTCTTCTCCTTCTGAATCCCCCTCAGAACAGTTATCTTCCTCTTGATTACGATCCGAAATGGGTGGAGGGGGGGGCTGCCCTTGCGCCCACCATGGAACGACGTCTGCATGAAACATTATTGCCACGCAAGGCTCGTCTCTTTTGCTCTACATGATCAGTTCCATTGTGTACAATAACTGGCATGCATAGGAATAAAACATAGTGAGATTATGTAAGGAGTGCATGCACAAATCCAGAGTGATGGTAGCAAACTGTGGATAGACCCAAAACCAATGATAGCAGGCAGATAATAGCTTTAGTTAAAAAATACAGATAATGGCTCCTTTAATGTTTGTTTGCACCCAACATGAAACTCATAGTAGACACCGGAGATTAACCAGATAGTACTGATTGCTGCCCCAATATGTACCCCACAACCATTTAAAAACTCAAGTTTCAGCATTAGTTTGGACCTGACTCGGAGTCTAATAGGTGAACACGACGATAATGTAGCATGTCATCATATTAAGCGACGCATAACGTAAGCAGACACGAAAGAGTGCAACCTCTCCTGCGGACCCGTGTAGTCCTCAAGGTCATCTGCTCAGTTGATGATGGTAATGCAGTTGTCGTGGCTGCCGGCGGCGGGGAAGAAGATCTGAGGCGGCGAAAGACAGTCTGGATAGCGGATCCCTATTGTGGTGAACCCTTCCGTCGTTGGAGCAGCTGAGCTGGGGTGGAACACAGCGCCGCAGGAGCAGGACAAACCACACAAGGTTTTCTTTGAAACATATCTGTAACAGAAGTAATTGAGTAAGGGCTTGTTTGAATTTGAGGATTCTAACAATGCAGGGATAGGAAATAGACAGGAATAGGATAGGAATGCACGTGCAAAATAGAGAATTTAAAAACACAGGATTTCTACCAATCTGGGTGTTTGATTCACAAAAATTGGAAGATCACATGATGCAAAAAAGCATGGTGAGATTAAGTCAAACCATAAGAAAATGTACGGTTATAATGCTATTATGCTACTATCTCTTAGTCTCGTGCTTGATGAATAGGAATATGGAAAGGAGGAGAAGTGGAAATTAGAATTCCTACGGTTTTTCTTTCAAGGAGACACTAAAGGAACAAATCCTACAGTTTTCCTTTGCTCCATTCCTTTGCACCAAATTCATGAAAAGTAGTACCATAGGAAACTTTCCAATTCCGATGTTTTTCATTCACTTTTCCTTTCAAGCACTGGCGATTCTAGTAGGCAGGCTTGAGCAAGGAAAATCCTACACTAATTTTTTTTTGTGCTACTTCTATTACTTTGGACCCAGGCCACTGCCATACTAGCTCAACTCCCAGGCCCATCGACAAATGCACAGCTCAAACGCGCAGAGATAAATAATGATGGCGTTCAAGAGAGTCCATCACGGATAGCTAAGTTGCCTGGTACCTCACTGCTTGTCATATAGTAGGATAAAATAATCGTATTTCCCGTTACTACGAGTGCTCAGTGGACAATATATATAACATGTAGAGTAAAAAAGAGATGCAACAAGTGTACAACCTCTTTGGCGAAGCCATGTCGATCTCAGCGTGATTGGGTTGGCCGGTGAGGATGCTCCGGCTGACTTGGCTGTCGGAGGAGGGGAAGAAGATCTTAGGCGTCTGGAGATGGAGCCCGAGGTACTGCTCCGCTGTGATGGAGGGTTTCGTCGTTGGAGCAGCTCCGGTGAGTTGTACGACGCCGAGGCTGAAGCAGGACAAGAGAGACAACGAACAACGTTAACCTGAGTGGAATTCTAATAGCATCTCCAATACATGACGTAAAATACATAACCACAAAGTGCTAGATGTAAAATACATCAGCCGCTCATCTCTGAACTTAACTGTCGAAACTGAATTTAACTGTCGAAACTGAACTTAACTGTCGAAACTGAACTTAACTGTCGAAACTGAATTCTGCTGTCGAAACTGAATTTTGCTGTCAAAACTGAACGCACTAGCAAGGTGAGGCTACACATCGGTCGACTGACTTTTTCATCTCTGGTCAGTCGATTTTGCAGCCGTTGGATACGAAATCAAGGGCCTGCGGTTCATCTTCAACCTCCACCCCCTGAGCCGCCAGCCACCAGCGGCCAAACAACAGCCCCCCGCCGCCCGCGGCCGGCGGTGCGCCGCCCCGCCCGCCCCGAAAACACTCCCCACCGCCGGTCCGCCGCCGCCCCGGCCATCCCTCTAGGCCCCCCCCCCCGTGCCGAGCTTTTTCTCCGGCGATCCCCACGCCACCGCCCCGCCAACGCCCCGCCACTGCCGGCGACCACCGCCCCCATCCTGAACCCTAAGATAGATAGTGGGGTACCTCTCTGGCAAGCCCCACTCCCCGCTGCGGCTAGTTCTTCCTTCACCCCGGCGAGCCCCCCCCCCCCACCCCCTGAAAATCGACTGACCCAAAAGTCGATTCAGTCGACTGAAGTGTAGCTAAATCGGAGCAGCATCGCAAGCAAGAGCAAGAGCGAGGGCAGCAGCGCGAGCAAGAGCAATAGCAAGAGCAGACCAGGCAGGGGACCGAGAGCAAGAGCAGAGCAGCAGCGCGAGCGAGAGCTAAAGCAGCAGCAGCTCCTACTGATGTGGACGTCGCCGCCGAGGGAGCGACGCCGTGGAGGAAGTGGCCGGCGATGCCGCCGTGGATGGAGCCACGCCGTGTCGGCTCGGGACCGAGCGCCGGCAGCACCGTGAGATCGAATCAAGAAGAAAATGCGGCGATTAGTGTACAACCTCTTTGGTGGCGCCGATTAGGCCGTAGCTTCATCCGAGGAAACGGTGATGATGATGCTCTTCCGGTGGTGCAGGTGAAGACGGCGGTGTGGGAATGGAGGTGGCGCGAAAGACGAGGGGAACGTCGGGGCAGCTCCTTGGAGGTGGAGGACGGGGTGGTTGAACCGGCGGGACGATGAGATCGACGACGGATCCTCATCCGGTACGGTGGATGAGGGACGTCGAGGTGTTGCTGTGGACGACGTCGTCGGGGAAGAAGCTCCGGCTGGGTGGCGGACGGAGCAGGGTGTGGGGTTTCATCACGGGTTTTCGCGGCCTCGGTGTACGATTGGGTGGGCGGATGGGATGGCATTGGGGAACCATGGCTTAGAGACGCGCTTGCCCGAAATGTGGGGTAAGTTATGAAAGTACCCCCACCGATTTGAGGCGGTTCTTTCGGTTCAGGGGTACCACGGGCATTTCGCGTGTCGGGATTTCACAGGAGGTGGGAGTTTTCGCGCGCGTTGTAATTTCGGAATAGCAAGGCGTGGGTTGAGATGGAGGGAGTTGTCGGAGCACAACGAGACAAAGATATATCTTAAATATTTCGGGCTAACAAGGCGCGGGTTGAAGAGGCGGGAGTTTCGCAGCACGATAGATAGAGACGCTAGCTTGAATTTTCGGCATAACAAGGCGCCGCTTGAAATTTCGGAAGAACAGGCTTAACGTGTACCCAAAAAAAAGACAATTTGCACCTCAACACGCAGAACACACACACACAAACACCATTTAGACTAGAGTAAGGTACACGTGCATTGCACGCATTAGATTTGGCAACCAAATTATGAATAAATACCACATTATAGCATGCAAGCTTTGAGTCATATATGCATGATGTAGATGTTCATTTAATTCTTATAGTTCATTTCATTCAAAATCATCTAGTTTTTATAAGAAAGCTAATCTATTTTAAGATTCATGGAATTGTGCGTCGTAAGACATAAAGTAAAAAACAAATAATGGCAAATCATGTAGAAAAACATTTGGGCAATTCTGATACGGAAGATTCTAGAACAAATAAGAAGTGCTTGTGTTTTGATGTTTGTGCATTATGCTTAAGTTCAACCATGGAGTCTTCTAGATTATACATGTGGCGAAATCTGGTGAAATCTAGATGATATCCAACGGCTAGTAGTGCTCAAATTTGCCATCTTTGGACCATCGGATTCTCCTCATCCAACGACCATCTTTCAAAGTTAAAGTTACCCGCACACAATATAAAAAAATATAAAATATAATATATATATATATAGGGGTATAGATATAGATATGTGATGCGAAAGCCGCCCATCATCTCCAATTAGAATAGTGTGTCCATGCACGGATGCGACGTGGCCAAATGATGTCTGCCATCGGTATCTCAAATTCAAATCAGTCTGACCTTGTTCAATGTGTATACATTACAACATGCTCGTTTCCAAACCACACCGCGCAGATCTCCGTTATATTCATGCATGCATGGGTTCCAAACATCAGGATCTCTTATTCAAATATTTGAATTCAACTTTACATTGATTATGACCTCACCTATTCTTTTACACCCACACATTAGTCTTCTCTTTATAATTGTACCACTAACTTTCTCTCGTGCATGCATGCACACACACTACCAGTCGGCATTATCCATCGCACGCATACAATCTTTTTCTTCAGGTCGGTCTCCCATGAAGGCACACACCCACACACATCCCCTCTCCATCATATCCGGCATTCTTTATCTCTCACGTGTGCATGCGCAACGATCGATGTTCCTCTATGTATGTGTGTATATAGCTAGGTCTTTCATAGTTTTCCACACAAACCAATCAATCGATATATCCAGTGAGGTCTCACCCTCTTTCCCACGTCCACATCGATCAATCTATACCTCTCTATATAGGATTAACATATATAGCTAATACACCCACATTAATTATATATCCAACGTCCCCTCTCATCATCCATGCCTTCCGCTTCATCTCTCAGACGCGTGCACAATGGCGAAGACAGGGGGCAGTAAGGGCCCTGCCCCCCTCCCCCCCTAACATCACTATATATCGAGGCTAATATGAATGTGATCATTAGACAATTGCTGCTAAAAATGGTTTAAGTTCATGAATTGACCCTCCTCGTAAAGGATTAGCAATGCTTGGCCCCCTAGCTCATTTATTTTTCATGGCTCCGCCACTGCGCGCAACAACGCACGTGTTTGCCCCCTCTCTCTAAATATCGATCTTGCACTTGTGCATTCCTTCATAGTCTCCCTCCACTCGGCCCCTCGCACCATCTTCTATCCCCCCACCGGATTTTGCCACATGTACAATCTAGCAGACTCCATGGTTGAACTTAAGCATAATGCACAAACCTCAAAACAACAGTGGTTCTCTTTTGTTCTAGAATCTTCCGTATCATAACTGCCCAAACTTTTTTTCTAGTTGAATTGCCATTATTTGTTTTTACTTTATGCTTTACAACGCACAATTCCATGAATCATAAAATAGATTAAGGGCTTCTTTGATTCAAAGGATTCTCAAAGGAATTTTGGAGGATTCTAATCATTGGGAATTTTTCCTATCTTGGTTGTTTGATTCGTAGGATTGTAAACCATAGGAATTTTTCCATATGATTCATTTGCACTAGATTTCATAGGAAACATCCCATCCACTCAAACCTCTTTGAAAGAATTCTGTGTTTTTTCTATGCACAATCAAACACTCGTACAATCCTGTAGGATTCCAGACGACATTCCACTATAATCCCATGTTTTTCCTATTCCCGCGTTCTTAGCTTTTTTATAAAAACTAATTGATTTTGAATGAGATGAACTATAAGAATTAAACGAAGGGCTACATCAGGCATATATGACTCCGAGCTTACATGCTATAGTGTGGTATTTATTCATAATTTGGTTGCAAAATCTGATGCGTGCAATGCACGTGTACCTTACTAGTACTTCGAGTATGTGCAAAACACGTAAATTAGAATACCAATGGCACGCTACACAGTGTCTCTCTTATAGTTCATGAAGCCACGTGGCACATGTGGAGGCGTTGACGCGACCTCCTTGCGTGGATTGATCACAGTGACGTGCTGCTGGTTCCAGAAGAATGTACTCGTCCTCCCTGAGCCATACTGGCGGTACATGCACGAAGCGAAGATGTGCACGCACGCCACGCACGTACTCATTCCCTCGCACGCACACACGGGTACACGGGAGGACGCAATTTTGTACCAAGATCCACCCCATGTGATAATTTGATGCGTGTAAAGTCGTTCACTTCATTGATGGTCAATTAATACAGCGCATGCAAATTGAGTGGACGTGAGGGCGGAAGAAAGACATTATTACTCCACTGCGCGCATGCGAGTAGTTAAATCGTGGGTTGCTAGTAGTACTTCCATTGGTCTCCTTCGTATTTTGTGCCAATTTTTGACAGTAACATAATATTTACACATTTGAGCAGTGTAGTACTTGAAATTTATGTTCCGCTAAACTCATCGGGAGCCGTTTCGGGCCTCGAAACCAAAACCATCAATTAATCTTTACCTTGTTCCCATCACATTCGAAAGCCTGCTCACACCTACTAGTACGTACCAAACCTGAACGTGTTCCCACTATGCAGGTATTAGTACTAGTGCTAGTACTTAGGTTATAAAAAGGGGAACTACCTAACCGAAAATTACTCTACCTTTCCTCCTCATAAGTGCTTCTTCTTCGTCCGTCATTGCCATGGCCGGTGAGCAGAGCTCTAGGTCGAGAACTACTCGTAACAAGGGAGCGGCAACCAAGGCTGCAGGAAAAAAAAAGAGGGCTCGCCGCCACACAGAGACCTCGAAAGATCTCTCACGGGCAGGCGATGGCTCCCAGGAGCACCCTAGCCACGGAGGCGAACATGCCGAGCCGGCGGAGCTGGAGTCGTTATCCCTCGACGGCATGCCCGATCAGCTCAATAAGCAGAAGGAGTTCATCCAAGGCTTGATAGAGTTGCTGAAGGAGAACCTCGACGACATGCCCGCTGAGCTCAATCAGCAGGGGGAGTTGACCGCCGGCTTGGTGATGCTGCTGAAGAAGAGCATTGCCTCGGAGAAGAAGGCGACCGGTGAAATCCTGCGACTTCAGGAGGACAAGGCGAAGCTCTGCCACGAGATCGACCTGTTGAAGGAGAAGAACGCCGGCTAGAAGAAGCTGCATGAGAATAGTAGTTTCTCGATGAAGATGCTGCAGGCCCTCGTCATGGAACAGAAGGAGGAGTTGGCGAAGCTCCACATCGAGCACCCGGCTGCTGTCAAGGTACGTAATGCGGCCGTGGAACAGATGATGAAGGCTCGCGTCGAGAAATCCCGCATCATGGACAGAATGAAGAAGATGGCGGAGGAGACGCGCAAGGAGATGGAGGTCGTGGAGGCGATGAAGAAGCAGTTACGACTCCGCGGCGAATTAGATCATTTGGGGTGATAATCTTCCTTCTTCTTTTGCTCCTGTGTTTCATCTTTTGCTTCGGGTGTTTCGCCGGACGTGTCACGTTCTCTGCGAGGCATGAATAGAACAATGTTTTTTTTGAGGGAATGAATAGAACAATGCTAACAATGAGATGACTAGCAAATTAGATCATTTTTTATCGCCATATGGCACTGGGCTGCCGTGTTTCGTGCTCCTCCGTCGCAGTACTACTCCAGTGGAAAACTTGAGTATACCGCACGGTTCTTTGCTCCTCCTCGATCAGGTCGTCGGCGCATTTATACGAGCAGTCAAATCACAAGGCCCCGCCTTCCAACAGTAATGAGCCGTCAAATCACAAAGGCCCTCGCCTCTCGTGAAATCGACCAAGCTAGACTGCCCCGCCCTCTAGCCTTTTAAAAAATGTATACTTTTGTACAGCAGTAGTATCGATGGATTGCGCCATGGAGCAAAACTTGAAATTAAAAAAAAGGTGGTACATATAGAGAGCGCTCGTCGCCAAATTATGCATATATTACTATTAAAAAGGCTAGTCACAATAATGGTGTCCGGCACAACCCACCCCTCAAATAAAACTAAGAGGGTGCTTGGATACATTTTAGTCCCATGACTAAAAGTAGTGGGACTAAAACATGCTAGCCTCACCCATGCTTGGATCCAAATACTAAAAAGGCTAAAATCAAGTTAATGAGCATTTATTATCCTCAAAACCCTCCAATCCAGAACTCGCCTATGCTAAAGGAGAGGAGTTAAATGAGTAGAGAGAGGACTAATCCACATTTTAGTAGGGGTACCCCTGACTAAAAAATTTTAGTCTCAAGACTAGTTTTAGCCCCTCTTTAGTCAGGGGTGCTTGGAACTTTAGCCTCTTAAAGAGACTATTTTTAGTCAGACTAAAATAAGTCCCTTGGATCCAAGCACCCTCTAAGCATCCTGGAATTCTTTGACAAAACTAAGCACCCTGAAATTCTTTGACAACTAAACTGCTGGCTATATGATGTTGGCCATATATATTGTACGTATATAATGTGAAGAAACGAGTGGTAGTACTATACCAACTAAAAGATGAAATGTAAGAAATACTAGTATGTACGTACTGAAGAGTTAAAGTAACGAGAAGAAACATAACATAGTTCTACTGGGGGCTCAGCACAACACACCCCTCAAATTAAATTAAGCACACCTGAAATTAAACTTTGCAACTATTCTGGTAGACACTGCATTAGAACCACCATGAGCAACGACACTGCCACCTTACTCGGAGTCCTCGTCCACGTCCTTGACTTCGTCCTTGTCCCTCTTCCTCTTGGCCGATACTTCTTTGCTTGAACCGCACACTTGGCTGTTGCTCTTCATCCAACCCTTGTTGATATTGAAGCAAAGGTAGCCATCCATTGCAGCGTAGTGGATGTGGTCTATATCTAGTACATTCTACTGCCATGCATGACGATGAAACGTGTATGGAGGTTTCTCCAGTTTACCGTACGAAGGATGAACCATGGCTCCTGCCAGGGTCAGCATTGAAGGCTGACGAGAGGACACCAGCCGATTCTTCTGGAGGTCGAAGGTGTTGCCTACAACGAGGCCTATCCGACGCAGGACTTCTTTGTCATTACCAAAGTCTACCATAACGAATTTGACTAGGTTGCTCTCGAGGAAGTCCTTAAAATCCTGGCACTCAACGTCGGCATGGCATATGTGGTAGACCAAGCATAAGTCATGCACGCAAACCTGGATCACGGCGGGCTTCTTCCTCTCTTCGTCCTTTAGATCCTTCTCTCGTCCCAGGACTGTGGTGTACTCAACATCTAGCCCAGCGACCCCGAACAGGCATGGATACAGCATCTATAGGATAACTTCCATCTTGATAGTTCTTTCTGAGTTCTGTGAGGAGAGTAGCGGGGACTATGGTATCGAATTTGCCGACCAAAAATTCTATATGTCGCACTCATCATCTGAGTCTTCGAACATGCGTCTGAAGCGAGAAAGGCATCCTTTCACCGTCGCGGAAGAACGGGTGTAGATGACGTCGAACTCATCGCCGGTGATGGTTCTAACCTTGTACTCACCGCCGATCGTGGAGATTTGGGACGCCATTGATTTGGGAGGAGGGTTAGGATTAGTGGAACTACCGTAATGTGAATGGACGGGACGACTAGGAGCGAACCGCCGTAGTATTGAAGGACGTGCGGGGACGAGTAGGAGCGAACTGCCAGCGTGCGAACGGCAGGGTAGTGGCTTTCCATTCTACCATGATACGGGCTTCCGAGAGCCCTTGGATCTGAGATCGAACGGTTGCATGGCGTGATTCTAGACCTATGGGTGAATATCCTATCCTGGAGGGTTATTCTGCAAATTTTCAGCAACTTAGCATGCGACCGTTTGATCTCAGATCCAAGGGCTGCCAGCAGCCCGTATCATGGTCGCGCCTACCACGACCGTCGCGTCGCTCGCGCGGTCGCGCCCTTGGAGATTTAACACAGTGCGTTAGGCTATCTGATGTTGGCATGTCATACATAGTCATCACTTAGTCACTCATACTACAACAAGGTTGGCTATAAGGTTGGCTATAAGTGTAAATTTTTTACTCCTCTCTATCTCTTTCTTCGTACTCCCTCCGTCCCATAATATAAGAACGTTTTTGACAGTAGTGTAGTGCCAAAAACGTTCTTATATTATGGGACACAGGGAGTACTAGTATTTATTGCATTTGCCAAGGAGTGACCTCTTCCAATGAAATGGTGTTGCTAAGTTTGCTTCATTTAATTAGCTATAGACTCAAAATTATCTTTTCACCTAGGTACACGCGCTTAGCACCGTTTCTTCCTTGGGTCACCAAACTAGTCTCTCTCTTCTTGATTAACTTGCCACATCAGACTTTATGCCTATGTGGCAAGCTTAAGAACCTCTAGGAGCAAGTAAAAGTAAGTACAATAGTGCGCTTTACATGGCATTTTTGCATATGTGGAGGAAAGAGAGGCAAGGAAAAAGTGGAGAAGTGGGCTCTCATGCAAGAGCCAGCCTCTACTACATGGTGGAGCATTGGGAGAGGCACCTGTATGGAGGTGGTCAGGAATCGGGAGACTCAGGCCGGTCGTAGCGCCACAGTTAAAATGATAATGGCAAGTCAAATCACGGGGCCCCACCTATCTAGCAGTAACTCGCTGTCAAATCACACAGCCCTACGTTTGCAGTAGCCTACTCCCTCGTCTTCTCGCGTCTCTGTCGAACCGACTAGGCGGAACTGCCCCGCCTACCGCGCAGGAAAAGCCCCGCCCTCGACTTTTAAATAGTATACAGTATACTAATTTTGTATCCATGGATTGCGCCCGCGCCGTGGAGCAAAGCGTCTAGAAAACGGCGGTACACATGTACGGAGTATACAGCACGCCCGTCGCGTTCGCGTCGCACCCCAGACGGTCGGTCGGTCTGGCACGCTGCTCTTCGAATGGAACGCGCGTCATATTGCGTTTGCACACACATGTGGGACGACAATTGAGAACCGACATAGGCACACTCCCCGGCCCCGCAAGTCGGGTGACTTAATAGAAGAGGGAGACGAGCGATAGTACTAGAGAAGTGTTGTACTACGTTGGTGCCTAGACGATCCCTGCAAGACACGGAAGATCAGTTCGTCCATGCATGTGACCAGACTCCAGCAGACACGCCTGGATTGGCTATCGTCTACATATCGTGCAGGCTGTGTTGTACATGGCTGTAGTTGTGGTGAGAAATCTAAAAAAAGGTTTCTTTTCATCCCGCAAAATTAGGTGTCATGTGCTTCGGATCACTGCGAGGGTTAAATAGCGACAACTGAGTGCCTTTTGTGAGGGTGTCCTGCCAGAGCGAGCCGGTGGAGTCTTCGTCGACCGAACCCAACTGCAAGAGGAGAAAATCAGTTGGCCCGACGACGCTTCCCCGCCATCGTCTCCCTCGCCGTTCACATCGTCTCACGGGGCGGCTATCTGCCACCGAGGAATAGGAGGGGGCTGCCCCCCCCCCAGACCAATAGTCGGGCAAGTTGTGAATTGTCAGGAGGAGCTTAGGGTTGTTAGTATTTGCAGGTTGTGAATTGTGTTTTGTGTTGTGTATTTTGAGAGTACTTTCAGATATGAATGTCTTTTGAATTTCAGATTTGCAGTATTGAGCATATGAAGTATTTTATGGATACTAGAGATCTATTTTTAGCACTTAAAAATGTAGTTTCATAGGAGTATAAAAGTGCAGACAATGTGTTTCTCAGAGAAGAAACTGCAAGTTTCAGTTTCAGATAAGAAACTGCAAGTTCAGTTTCAGATAAGAAACTGCAACTTTCAGAGGCAGAGCATTTATATTAACATGGCCTTTTCAAACAGGGTTAACATCATGTTGGAAGTTTTATTCGTGGTCGAAAATGGAACTACCAGCCAGTTAACATCATGCTGATCAACATTCATGCATAGCACATCTTCATATGATGCACAGTCAAAATGCCCACACAATGTCGAGTGTGCGAAACACAGAGAAAACGAGGGACGAAGTTTTGGCAAGTGTTGGACGTGGTTTTGGGATGCAACGTCTAGGCCTGCTCCCTCCTCCCCGCGGCCGGCTCTGCTGCCGCGCAGGCCTCACCGCCCCACCGTACTCCCATCGCTGGCCTAGCCATCCCTCTACTCACCCACACCTGCTGTTACTCTCCGGCGACGGCAGACGAACCAGTAAACCCTCGTACATTCGTACTCCCCTCCGCGTGGGAAACAACTACCGAGTCTTCCCTGCCTCCGTGTCGTTCCCTTCCTAGGCCTCGACATCGTCCACCGCCCTGGTGCTCTCGGCGCGGCCTGGTCAACGTGGTCAACGACCGACATGCATCTAAAGTGGACTGTACGTGGAGAGGCCGACAAGTAGGTCCACAGCCGCACGCAAGGAAATGCCTCCTTATTACGCGCAAAATAATGATTCCTCCACCTGACATCAGGGACCCACCGAAAGGGCCTCTGTATTTCGCGAAAAAAATGTTGCCGCCGCTGACAGCTCGGACCCACCAGCTATATCTTCGCACGCAAGGAAGTGCCTCCTTATTACGCACAAAAAAAAGAATACTCCCCCTGCTAGCTGGGACCCACCATGGTGGGAGGCTGACTTGTGGGCCTACTAAGTTGACTAGGACGGGGGCCTTTGTCAACTTTAGTCAATATGAACGATTCTAGCTCCAGTGACCGTACGATGTCCATCCAACGGCCGTAGTGCTTCTTCAACCTCTGGTCTTCTTGCTCCAGCCGCCCAAAGCAGCGCCGGTCGTGCCGCATGCTCCTGCCTCCCGTGGCCGGCTGTGCTGCCACGGAGGCCTCACCGCCCCCTACTATTCCCACCGCTGGCCAGGCCCTGCGGCGATGGCAGCCTCACACCGCAGCCGAACCAGTGAACCCTCGTACTCCTCTCCGCGCGGGCTTCCACTGCCGCGTCTTCCCCGGCTCCGCGTCGTCCCCTTCCTAGGCCTCGCCGTCGTCCACCGCCGTGGTGTTCTCCGTGCGGCATGGTCAACGTGGTCAAGGAACGACTTCCATCGGAAGAGTACTGTACGTGGGGAGGCTGACAGCTGGGTCCACGGCCACAGCCCAGTTTTTTGTGATTTGCCAAGTAAGTCGCTTTGTCAGGCCTGTTGGGCTGCAAATCTTTCCAGACGAGGAGAGCTTTCATTCGGCTGGCCGAGAAAATGGCCCATCAGTAATGAGAAATGGGCTGTACATTTTTAAAACACATCAAACCGGCAATTAGTTTCAAATACCTTTTTTTTATTTCGAGATTTTAAATTACATTAATTTTATGCGTGGAGAATTTGTTGGATTTTATATTGATATACATTTATTTTTAAAATCAGTTTGAATGTGAGTCAAAATTTCGGGATTAAAAACAGTTCGGACCGCACCGAAATATGCAAAATTTTGTATAATTTTTAAACGTGGCCACAATATGGGCTGTAATGCTAACAAAAAGAATATGGGCTCCAAAAAACCTTAATAATTAGCAAATAGGTTGTAAATTATTAGAAATAATGGCAGATGAGTTGTATGCTGTTTTCCACAGATTTGAGGCTTTCCTAAAAAAAGGTTGACGCACAAGCAGTGACTGTTGGATGGCCATCCAACGGCCGTCGTGCTTCTTCAATCTCTGCTCTTCCTGCTCCAGCCGCTCAAACAAGCACCGGCGGGACTGCCTGCTCCCTCCTCCCCGCGGCCGGCTCTGCTGCCGCGCAGGCCTCACCGCCCCACCGTACTCCCATCGCTGGCCTAGCCATCCCTCTACTCACCCACACCTGCTGTTATTCTCCGGCGACGGCAGACGAACCAGTAAACCCTCGTACAGTCGTACTCCCCTCCGCGTGGGAAACAACTGCCGAGTCTTCCCTGCCTCTGTGTCGTTCCCTTCCTAGGCCTCGCCGTCGTCCACCGCCCTGGTGCTCTCAGCGCGGCCTGGTCAACGTGGTCAACGACCGACATGCATCTGAAGTGGACTGTACGTGGAGAGGCCGACAGCTGGGTCCACGGCCGCACGCAAGGAAATGCCTCCTTATTACGCGCAAAATAATGATTCCTCCACCTGACATCAGGGACCCACCAAAAGGGCCTCTGTATTTCGCGAAAAAAACGTTACCGCCGCTGACAGCTCGGACCCACCAGCTATATCTTCGCACGCAACGAAGTGCCTCCTTATTACGCACAAAAAAAAGAATACTCCCCCTGCTAGCTGGGACCCACCATGGTGGGAGGCTGACTTGTGGGCCTAATAAGTTGACTGGGATGGGGGCCTTTGTCAACTTTAGTCAATATGAACGATTCTAGCTCCAGTGACCGTACGATGTCCATCCAACGGCCGTAGTGCTTCTTCAACCTCTGGTCTTCTTGCTCCAGCCGCCCAAAGCAGCGCCGGTCGTGCCGCATGCTCCTGCCTCCCGTGGTCGGCTGTGCTGCCGTGGAGGCCTCACCGCCCCCTACTATTCCCACCGCTGGCCAGGCCCTGCGGCGACGGCAGCCTCACACCGCAACCGAACCAGTGAACCCTCGTGCTCCTCTCCGCGCGGGCTTCCACTGCCGCGTCTTCCCCGGCTCCGCGTCGTCCCCTTCCTAGGCCTTGCCGTCGTCCACCGCCGTGGTGCTCTCCGCGCGGCGTGGTCAACGTGGTCAAGGAACGACTTCCATCGGAAGAGTACTGTACGTGGAGAGGCTGACAGCTGGGTCCATGGTCACAACCCATTTTTTTGTGATTTTCCAAGTAAGTCGCTTTGTCAGGCCTGTTGGGCTGCAAATCTTTCAAGACGAGGAGAACTTTCATTCGGCTGGCCGAGAAAATGGCCCATCAGTAATGAGAAATGGTCTGTACATTTTTAAAACACATCAAACCAGCAATTAGTTTCAAATATCTTTTTTTCATTTCGAGATTTTAAATTACATTAATTTTATGCGTGGAGAATTTGTTGGATTTTATATTGATATACATTTATTTTTAAAATCAGTTTGAATGTGAGTCGAAATTTCGGGATTAAAAACAGTTCGGACCGCACCGAAATATGCAAAATTTCGTATAATTTTTTAACCGTGGCCACAATATGGGCTGTAATGCTAACAAAAAGAATATGGGCTCAAAAAAACCTTAATAATTAGCAAATGGGCTGTAAATTATTAGAAATAATGGCAGATGAGTTGTATGCTGTTTTCCACAGATTTGAGGCTTTCCTAAAAGAAGGTTGACGCACAAGCAATGACTGTTGGATGGCCATCCAACGGCCGTCGTGCTTCTTCAATCTCTGCTCTTCCTGCTCCAGCCGCTCAAACAAGCGCCGGCGGGACTGCCTACTCCCTCCTCCCCGCGGCCAGCTCTGCTGCCGCGCAGGCCTCACCGCCCCACCGTACTCCCATCGCTGGCCTAGCCATCCCTCTACTCACCCACACCTCATGTTATTCTCCGGCGACGGTAGAAGAACCAGTAAACCCTCGTACAGTCGTACTCCCCTCCGCGTGAGAAACAACTGCCGAGTCTTCCCTGCCTCCGTGTCGTTCCCTTCCTAGGCCTCGCTGTCGTCCACCGCCCTGGTGCTCTCGGCGCGGCCTGGTCAACGTGGTCAACGACCGACATGCATCTGAAGTGGACTGCACGTTGAGAGGCCGACAAGTAGGTCCACGGCCGCGCGCAAGGAAATGCCTCCTTATTACGCGCAAAATAATGATTCCTCCACCTGACATCAGGGACCCACCGAAAGGGCCTCTGTAGTTCGCGAAAAAAACGTTACCGCCGCTGACAGCTCGGACCCACCAGCTATATCTTCGCACGCAAGGAAGTGCCTCCTTATTACGCACAAAAAAATGAATACTCCCCCTGCTAGCTGGGACCCACCATGGTGGGAGGCTGACTTGTGGGCCTACTAAGTTGACTAGGACGGGGGCCTTTGTCAACTTTAGTCAATATGAACGATTCTAGCTCCAGTGACCGTACGATGTCCATCCAACGGCCGTAGTGCTTCTTCAATCTCTGGTCTTCTTGCTCCAGCCGCCCAAAGCAGTGCCGGTCGTGCCGCATGCTCCTGCCTCCCGTGGCCGGCTGTGCTGCCGCGGAGGCCTCACCGCCCCCTACTATTCCCACCGCTGGCCAGGCCCTGCGGCGACGGCAGCCTCACACCGCAGCCGAACCAGTGAACCCTCGTACTCCTCTCCGCGTGGGCTTCCACTGGCGCGTCTTCCCCGGCTCCCCGTCGTCCCCTTCCTAGGCCTCGTCGTCGTCCACCGCCCTGGTGCTCTCAGCGCGGCGTGGTCAAGGAACGACTTCCATCGGACATGGATTGTACGTGGAGAGGCTGACAGCTGGGTCCACGACCGCAGCAAGGAAGTGCCTCCTTATTACGCGGAAAATAATGATTCCTCCACCTGACAGCTGGGACCCACCGGACAGGCCACTGTATTTCGTGAAAAAAATGTTTCCCCCTGACTGCTGGGACCCACCAGCTACATCTTCGCACGCAAGCAAGTGCGTCTAGGCAAAAAAAAACGATTCGCCCCCTGACTGCTGGGACCCACCAGCTACATCTTCGCAGGCAAGGAAGTGCCTGACAGTCGGGACCCACCTGGTCGAAGCGTACGTAGCGTTGTCATTCTGGTCGCGAACGTGTACGTACATATATACTGATGGATGTAGAGGCGCGCACGTGTCGTAGTAGAGGCGCGTACGTGTCGTAGTAGAGGCGCGCACGTAGCATTTACACGTACGTACAGCGGCCAGGGTGCAAGAAAGAAAATACGGCCACGTATGTGTACATACGGGCGGGGTCTCGAACGCCTACTCACGCATACGTACGGCCAGGGCTCGTGTACATGGCTGGGTCGGAACGGAGAAACAGCGTCGCCGTCGTGTTCATGGGGAGGCAACGGAATGCGTCGTGTTCATGGGGAGGCAACGGGATGCGTCATGTTCATCGGGAGGCAACGGAACGCGTGGGAGCCAACCGGCTGGGTCGGAACGGAATGCGTGGTCGTGTTCATCGGGAGGGCTTGGACGGAACAGGCGATGGAAACAAGGCCTGGCGTACCGCAAAACGGAGGAAACGGACCTCCTACGTTCGGAACGGGGTCCTGTTGATCGGGAGGGGTGTGGCGTACCGCAAAACGGAGGAAATGGACCTCCTACGGTCGAAACGGGGGTCCTGTTGATCGGGAGGGGTGTGGCGTACCACAAAACGGACGACACGGACCTCCTACGGTTGAAACGGGGGTCCTGTTGATCGGGAGGGGTGTGGCGTACTGCAAAACGGACGAAACGGACCTCCTACGGTCGAAATGGGGGTCCTGTTCATCGGGAGGGGTGTGGCGTACCGCAAAACGGGACTCCACGGGATACTGTTCATCTCCACCGTCGACCTCCTCCAGCCTCCACGGGCTACCTTCGACCTCCTCCAGCCTCCACGGGCTCCTGTTCGTCCAGCCTCCACCGCACGCTACTCCACCGGCTACTGTTCAACCACCCCTCCACGGGCACCCCTCCACCGTCTACTGTTCATCCAGCCCTCCACAACACGGGGTCCTGTTCAACCACCCCTCCACGGGCACCCCTCCACCGTCTACTGTTCATCCAGCCCTCCACAACACGGGGTCCTGTTCAACCACCCCTTCACGGGCACCCCTCCACCGTCTACTGTTCATCCAGCCCTCCACCATACCACGGGGTCCTGTTCATCCAGAGGCAACGCCACCGCTCACTGTTCATCCAAACCCCCCGCAACGCTCACTGTTCATCCCAGAGGCAGCATCGATCGGCTTCAGTTAGCAGCAGTAGCGAAGGAATCGCTCGATCGGGTTCAGTTAACAGCCATCGATCGATCGCTCGGGTTCAGTAACGAGTAGCCTGCAGTGCAATCGCTCGGGTTCAGTTAGAGCCCAACGCCTCGCTCGGGTTCAGTTAGAGCCAATGCCTCGCACACACGCGCGTACGTGTACGAGAGAAACGCGCATCGCTCGGCCCCCGACCTCCCACCGTAACCGGGAACTCCCCGAAATTTTCCTCGCCCTCGCTTCTACCACGGTTTTTCCGTCATGGACGGCCCAAAGAATGTCATGCAGCTGCGTCTCCGGCCCGCCCAGGACGAAAAGCCCATTTTCTGTCATGATTTTTTGTCATAGAAGTAGGAGCCCACCACATCTATGATGATACCGGGTTTTGTCACAATTATCATCATAGAAGTGTCATATGTATGACAGAAAAAAATTTCGTTCGGCCCAAAATGTCACGGATGTCTTTTTTTAGTAGTGCTACTACCACCTAATGGCGACGTGGGCCCGTAAGCCACACAGCCATGTTAGTAAAAGTTTTGCAATGTCTAGACTCGACTTCGGCCAAGGAGTGTGGAAGGAGGATTCCTACAGGCAGTCGGCTCTGATACCAACTTGTGACGCCCCCGATTTGACCATACACTAATCATGCACGCAAACGTGTACGATCAAGATCAGGGACTCACGGGAAGATATCACAACACAACTCTAAAACATAAATAAGTCATACAAGCATCATAATACAAGCCAGGGGCCTCGAGGGCTCGAATACTAGTGCTCGATCATAGATGAGTCAGCGGAAGCAACAATATCTGAGTACAGACATAAGTTAAACAAGTTTGCCTTAAGAAGGCTAGCACAAACTGGGATACAGATCGAAAGAGGCGCAGGCCTCCTGCCTGGGATCCTCCTAACTACTCCTGGTCGTCGTCAGCGGGCTGCACATAGTAGTAGGCACCTTCGGTGTAGTAGGAGTCGTCGTCGACGGTGGCGTCTGGCTCCTGGGCTCCAGCATCTGGTTGCGACAATCAGGTAGAAAGGAAAGGGGGAAAAGAGGAAGAAAAGCAACCGTGAGTATTCATTCAAAGTACTCGCAAGCAAGGAGCTACACTACATATGCATGGGTATATGTGTAAAGGGTCATATCGGTGGACTGAACTGCAGAATGCCAGAATAAGAGGGGGATAGCTAATCCTGTCGAAGACTACACTTCTGGCCACCTCCATCTTGCAGCATGTAGGAGAGAGTAGATGGTAAGTTCACCAAGTAGCATCGTATAGCATAATCCTACCCGGCGATCCCCTCCTCGTCGCCCTGTTAGAGAGCGATCACCGGGTTATATCTGGCACTTGGAAGGGTGTGTTTTATTAAGTATCCGGTTCTAGTTGTCATAAGGTCAAGGTACAACTCCGGGTCGTCCTTTTACCGAGGGACACGGCTATTCGAATAGATAAACTTCCCTGCAGGGGTGCACCACATAACCCAACACGCTCGATCCCATTTGGCCGGACACACTTTTCTGGGTCATGCCCGGCCGCGGAAGTTCAACACGCCGCAGCCCCACCTAGGCACAATAGAGAGGTCAGCACGCCGGTCTAAATCCTATGCGCGCAGGGGTCTGGGCCCATCGCCCATTGCACACCTGCACGTTGCGTACGCGGCCGGAGAGCAGACCTAGCAACCTCCATTTCAAAGGAAGTTGCGTTACGCGGTCCAACCCGGCGCGCGCCGCTCAGTCGCTGACGTCAAGAAGGCTTCGGCTGATACCACGACGTCGAGTGCCCATAACTTTCCCACGTAGTTGGTTAGTGCGTATAGACCAAATGGCCAGACTCAGATCAAATACCAAGAACTCGTTAAGCGTGTTATTTTGAAGTAACCGCGGACGCCAACCAGGGCCAGGCCCACCTCTCACCTAGGTAGTCTCAACCTGCCCTGTCGCTCCGCCACAAAGATCCACACAGAGGGCCGTTGGGACAAAGGTCCTTTCGGCCCCCAATCCGTGAATCACTCGCGGGTGCTCCACGAGCCGACCCGACTTTAGTCACCACATGTATCATGTATAAAGTATATAGTATAAACCCGTGATCACCTCCCGAGTGATCACGACCCGATAGTATAGCACGGCAGACGGACAAGAATGTAGGGCCACTGATGGAAAACTAGCATCCTATACTAAGCATGTAGGATTGCAGGTAAAAGGTAACAACAGTAGTGGGAAAGACAGGCTATGTAGCAGAATAGGATTAACGGAAAGCAGTAACATGCTACACTACTCTAATGCAAGAGTATAGAGAAGAATAGGGGATATCTGGTGATCAAGGGGGGGGCTTGCCTGGTTGCTCTGGCAAGAAGGAGGGGTCGTCAACAGCGTAGTCGGTCGGGGCACCAGCAGCGGCGTCGGTCTCGTAGTCTACCGGAGAGAAGAGGGGGAAGAAACAATGAATACAAGGCAAACAGATGCATAACGATGCATGACAAAGCAAACAGCGATGTTAGGTGTGCCCTAACGCGGTAAGAGGTGATACCGGCGAAGGGGGGAAACATCCGGGAAAGTATCCCCGGTGTTTTGCGTTTTCGGACAGATGAACCGGAGGGGGAAAGTTGCGAGTTCGATATGTTAGGGATGTGTGGCGGACGAACGGGCTGCGTATCCGGATTCGTCTTGTCGTTCTGAGCAACTTTCATGTACAAAGTATTTTTCATCTGAGCTACGGTTTATTTTATATTTATTTTAAAAGATTTAAATCACCTTTTAGCATTTATTTAATTATTTTAATCCAACATTATCTAGAACAGTGCACGCTGACGTCAGCATGCCGTCAGCAGTCAACAGGGGTGTTGACTGGTCAAACTGACGTGTGGGTCCCGTTCGTCATTGACTAGACTAACTAATCATGATTAATTAGTTTAATTAGTCGTTTAGTTTAATTAATCAAAATTAATTAAGTTAATTAATTCTTTAATTAATTAAATTATTATTCATTTATTTTATTATTATTATCATTTTCAATTTCCATTTTTTTAAACGTTCTCTGGACTGGGCCCCACATGTCTGTGACCCAGAGGGGCCTTAACGGGCGTTGGGTATGGGCAAACGGGTGCGGCCAGCAGGGGCGCACCCGACTAGGCGCTGCGAGCGCCCGACCCGTATGAGGGCCGAGCGGGCGACGGCGCGTCGCCGGAGGTGGCCGCAGCCACAGCGGAGCGAGCGACACGGTGAGCGGGGGGCCGGGGCGGAGCCAGGCGCGCGCCGGGGCGCCGTTCAGGCGTAGCGCGGGGAGGAGGAGGAGAGGACGGGGCCGGTCAGCGCGTGGAGGCGCGCGGGGCTGCAGCAGCAGCAGCAAGCACCCGGGGGGGCGAGACGAGCACGGGCTACGGCGACGAGCGGCACGGCCACAGGAGCAGAGAGGAATGGAGGGGAAAGAGGAGGCCGAGGGCCTCACCGGGGGCGTAGGGCACGGGGCAACGGGGGTCGAGGAGGGGGACGGGGACGACGTCGATGTGGTGACGAGGAGGCAGTCCGGCGAGGAGGAGGAGGCAGTCCGGCGAGGTGGCCGGCGACGAGGCACGCCGCGGCGGTGGCGTTCCGGGCGGCGGCGGTTCGATCCCCCGATCCAATCGGGGGGACGCAAAGGAGGGAAGAGGGGAGGCGACGGCAGCAGTGCGGCGCCGGCGACGGGCGCCGTCGTCGAGGTCGTGGGGCGGCGCGGGATCGGGGTGATCCCGATCCAGATCGTGGGGGGGGGAGGGGGGAGTGGGGGCGAGGGGAGTTGGGAGTGGGGCGACTGGGGAGGGACCGCTAGGGTTCGGTCGCCCCAGGGGTGATGTAGGCGCCGGCTGGGCCGGCCTGTTTGGCACCGAGGCCATCTGGGCCATGGCCCAGCGGGGGGGGGGGGGGGGGGTTCTCCTTTTTTTTCTGGTTAGTTTTAGTTTTAGTTCTTTTATTTATTTTCGTTATTTCCTTTTCTGTTTATATTTTAGGATCTAATTATTTTAGTTTAAAAAAACATCCTTAGCACCTAGATTAGCATATCAAGTTAGACCAGTGCCTTAGAAAATATTATATTAACTATAAAAAGGTATTTACTTAATTGTTTTACCTACCGTTTTAATTATTTTAGAGCCTTTAAACATTTTATAAAAGTGGGGTTTCTACACCATAATTACCTACGCATTATTTGGCACAACCCGAACGTTTTAGTTTTAAAGTTTGAAAACTTTTGTTGTTTGCCTTTTATTCAATTTTGAATTTGAATTGATTTTTGAACTAACGCGGGATTAACTACAGTGACAGAGGTGACGTGGCATCAATAGCAGGGAATTACTGTAGTCTAATTATCCGGGCGTCACAGCCGTCGTGCTAACGAAGCTCTCCCTCGACACTCTGCTGGATCGTGAGTTCGTGGGACGTCACCGAGCTGAACGTGTGCAGATCGCGGAGGTGCCGTACGTTCGGTACTAGGATCGGTCGATCGTGAAGACGTACGACTACATCAACCGCGTTGTCATAACGCTTCCGCTTTCGGTCTACGAGGGTACGTGAACAACACTCTTCCCTCTCGTTGCTATGCATCACAATGATCTTGCGTGTGCGTAGGATTTTTTTTTGAAATTACTACGTTCCCCAACACAACTCACGCACAAACACAACCCTTTTTCTCTCTTCCCTTTAGAAACACGTTGCTAGGGGGAGGAAACGTCGGTCTCTAGAAGGGAAGATAGACGGCGGAGGAGAAGTACGAGATTGTGAAAACCCGAGATCTAAGTGGGATTTTGGATGGGACATGAGTGTCGGATTCTAACGTGACAGATTCCCCAGAGTTCCCAAATTTGGGTCCAGTCTAGGAGTTTTGGATGTCTATACCAAATTTATTAAACAACGTTAGAGTGCTGAAAGTGTCTGAACCGTTCGGTATGAAATATTTGGGTATGATTTGATGGATCCCCTAGGAGATGCCCTAAGGGATCATATATGACGGGGTAGAAGGCACTGTCATGCCTCCAATGCAAACCAAGTCCCAACTCATGATGAGGAGCATGCAACCTTATTCACAAAACTAAATTATGTGCAGTCAATGTGTGCAAAAATGCGGATTTCTTACGGATCCATCAAAAAGAGTTAATATTTTATTCCGACAAAAATAGGTCCATAGAAATTAGGGCGTGCAATCAAAACATTGTGCCATTTTTAGCAGAAAAAATAAAACATTGCGTCTGATATTTTTTTTTCTTTTCATTTTTATCTCTGTGTGGGCTGTGTATTCATGGACGACACCGCGGGCCATTTTCTCCGAGAAAAGAAAAGACCACACACACAGTTTGGTACAAGCGGGCCGTTGCGCGAGGCCCGCGTCCCTGTGAAATACCCGCCGCAGCAACGCCTCGCCGGCGCCCGCCTAAACCCTACTAGCAAGAGCCCTCCCCGCCCCCGCCGCACGACCAACCCCACCACCCCCCGCGCGGCGAGCGAACAGTCAACTGTCCCCGGCGCCGGCGGCCAGCGAGGATGGGTCGCGAGAAGTCCCGGAGGCTCTCGGGCAGCCGAGACTTCCGGCAGCGGCTGGTGTTGGCGACGCTGACCTCCACCCCCATCATCATCAAGGACATCCGCGCCGGCGAGGGGGGCCTCCGCCAGCACGAGATGTCCCTCCTCCACCTCCTCGACAAGGTCTCGGACCAGCACGTCATCGACGTCAACGACACAGGCAAGGGCGCGCCGACTTGTGGCCGCGACAGGGGCTTCTTCGATTTGGGCTGGTGGCTGATTGTAGTGGGTTCGTTCGTGGGCAGGCACGAAGGTCGGGTACAAGCCCGGGGTGGTCCTCGGCGGGAAGGACCTGGAGCACGACTGCGGGGTGCACCGCGGGATCGGCTACTTCATTGAGCCGCTCATCCTGCTCGGGCTCTTCGGCAGGTCGCCCTTGTCCATTCGGCTCAAAGGTGAACAGCTTTTGCTCATCTTGTTTCTGCTTGAGGTGTGCAGAATCAGCGAAATTTCGGGTGACTGTTGTTGCACCGTCAGGTCAATTGATTGCCATGTTTTGCACTGGAACTCCGGAATTACCATATTAGTTCAGGCAGAGGTTGTGTGGTCAGGGTTTTCTGGAATTATTGGTTATTGAATCTGCTTCATTGTTCATTTCAATGGTTCTTTTAACTTTAGGCTGTTCTAGAAGTATTAGTTATCCAGTCTGATTCATTGTTCGGTCGGATGGTTTGTTTAATTGGTGTATGTGGATCATGCGAGTCGGTCCTGTTTCTGGCATGGATTGTTTTGACAAAGGTGGTTTTATTGCCGGTTAGTTAATTTGGCTGAATTCACTGTCACCGAGTAAGCAAACCTTATTAGCTCTTTCTCATGAACCCATGACCCTTGTGGCCATTCATTTTCCGTAATGAAGATGCTCTTGTTAACATGAGGTGCTCGGTAGTACTACGTGTCTCAATCTTCACAAGCTTCCATAAGCCAAGATCTGCAAAAGACTAGAAAGAAAATAATTCTTTAGTTCTGCGCAAAATTGATGGTCATTGTTGTTAATGATCGTACAAAGTCTTTCACTTCTACGGAGTCTAAATATTGCCATGCTTGTAGGAATCACAAGTTCTGCAGAAGGTTGATGGCCATCACTGTTATTGATCATACAGTGTCTTTTGCTTCTAAATTTAGCATGGAGTCTAAATGTGATGCCATTATTTTTAGGAATCACGAATGATACAAAGGATCCTTCTGTGGATACTTTCCGGATGGTTACGTTGCATATGCTCAAGCATTTTGGTGTTCCTCTTGAGGGACTGGAGCTCAAAATTGAAAACAGGGGAGCTCCTCCTCGTGGTGGTGGTGAAGTGCTTCTTCGAGTTCCCAATATAAACAGTACATTAAAGGTGTGTTGGAGTTTACTTCTGCTCACGTTTCGTGATTTCTGTTGACATTCCCCTTCTAATATCAAGTGTTTTTGCAGGCAGTTAATTGGATTGATGAAGGAATGGTAAAGAGGATAAGAGGTGTAACATTCTCAACTAATGTATCTCCACAGATTGAAAACCGTATCCTCTATGCTGCACGTGGACTCTTCAATAAGTTTATTCCGGATGTTCATATCTTCACCGATCATAGAGCTGGTTTATCTGGTGGATTGTATGTTTCCAGCTTGAAGTAGAACCTGTTGAATATTATTAGTGACACAATGTGCTGTTATCTCCTGGTGTCCTGCTATTCAAAAATTTAAATGTATTCATCTTTTGGCAGGTCAGCAGGCTATGGCGTATCAGTGGTTGCTGAGACCACAACAGGCTGTCTGATTTCTGCAGATGCTACTGTGAGTTATCCCAATGTTGATGAAATGAGTGAACAATCTAAGAAGCCTGAGCTAATGTCTCCAGAGGATCTTGGTGAGCAAGTTGCATCGATGCTGCTAGAAGAGGTGGCTCAAGGAGGAGTTGTTGACTCAACACATCAGGTCTGGTATTTCATTCCAGTTTATTCGTTTCTTATATTATTTAGCAGGCTGGTGGCAGATATTTTTATATTGTGGCTGATAATTTGTGTTTTATTTACATGCCTCTCCTACGATTCATGATCACTACTGTGTTTTTTTGGGTCTACTCTGAAGCACTTAGACCGCTCTGCAACAATAATGGTCATTTATTTTGGCTGATGATGTTGTAGGAAGATAAATTAGCTATTCTAGCACCCCCCCCCCCCCCCCCCTCTCTAGAACACAGCAGGGGAGAATCCTTTCTTCCATTGTATTAACTCAAAGCCAGCCATGGAAGCTGGATAAGAATTAAAAATTCAAACTGAACATAGTATGCATGGATGTAGTCCGTTAGAATGATCGTTTTATGCAAGTTCTTCTGCCAACCTAGTCCTTGGTTCATTTTGGCAAGATAATGTCTGAGACCGTGTCTGCCTTTCCTTCTATGGCTCTTTCTGAATCTTGCTTCAAAATGTTTCTTTTGTTAGTCACATGATGTTTCTCTTGTAAACAATTTGCAGAGCCTTCTGTTCATGCTGTGCGCTCTATGCCCGCCTGATGTGTCAAAGGTTCGCGTGGGACAGCTGACACCGCACGCTATAGAATCACTTCGAAACATCAAGGAGTTCCTTGATGTCAAGTTCATCATCAAGCCCGACCCAAACTCAAACACGGTCACTCTAAAATGTGTTGGTGCGGGAGTGAAGAATCTTGCTCGGAAGATTTCATAAACAGAACTATCATGAACCTCATCTAGGATGGAAAACAGTGTTTTGGAACCGCAAAACAAGTATTTTCAAGTTTTGTTGCAAGTGTGTCGTAGATCTTCTTCCCTGTAGTAGTTTTGATGTAAGCTAGTTGATCCAGAATGGATTTGCCTGATCGTATTATCATGTACCCTCCTGAGAAAACATGGGTGTGAGCTTTCCATTTGAGATCACACATTTGATGTGCTTTTACTTCTTACTAGCCTGGAACATCTAGCAACTTGTGACTACGAATCGAGCATGCCATTATACTCTTGTCAAAAGGTCTATTATGAAAGGTAATGAAAAAGAAGATGAAGCTAGCAAGAAGATCAAATTTGTCTTGATACGGATGTATCCAAGACAAGTAACCCCAGACAAGTAATTCCAGACAGAGGGAGTATTTATAAGCAACATTCTACTCAGCTCAGTCAAATATACTACACACACAGGCACTAAGACAAGTAACTCCAGACAAGTAATTCCGGACAGAGGGAGTATTTCATAGCTATAAGCAACATTCTGCTCAGCTCAGTCAAATATACTACACACACAGGCACAAAAATATCTAGTCTTCTCTCCCCTCTGAATTCATTTATCCATCTCTGTACACATGTGAATATCATATCAACAAGAGAAGAACACATCAGCAGCAGCAGCACATTGATGCTACATTACTATTACTTGCAATGTACTCCCTCCGTTCGAAAATTCTTGTCTTAAATTTGTCTAAATACGGATGTATCAAGTCACGTTTTAGTATTAGATACATCCGTATTAGACGAATCTAAGACAAGAATTTTGGGACGGAGGGAGTACCTACTTTTCGCTGCCTATACTCGAAATTTGCATGTGTAGAGTGTCATGTGACTTGCTAACCAAGAACTACAATTGGGAAAAGAGTCCTTTAAATTTGGCAACTAGCCTATTCACCCCGCCTCTAGACATACTTTTAACCACCCCCCCCCCCCCCCCCCCCCCCCGGCATCGCGCGGACGACGCACCATCTTCAGGTATGGTACTGCACTTGCCTCAACCACCGCAGCAGCTCGTTGTGTCTCGGGATGTAACGTAGGCCCCTGGGCGGGGCGGGGACTGTAGCAGTTGGCAGTTGGTACAGTATACAAAGGCGGCCCGAGGCGGGCCGCGGGGCTGGATCCGCCCCTGCTGACAAGCACCATCGCCCGCCTTGTAGCACATGGCTTCCATCGTAGCACATCGCGTCTCGGTTGCACCACAGACACACTAGTCTCCGCTAGCGACGATCGTACCACCAGCCGTCGCCAAGCTCGCCGCTCGTCACACCATCGTCGGTTGACACACAACAGCGCGCGATGTGAGTCGTAGCACCGCGAGTCACCGAACGGAGACATGCCTGAGTCATAGCACCGCCCATTGCAGAGCTTGACTTCGCAGCAATAGCCACTGGCCTTTGCAGCGACGAGCACCTCTGCTCACAACAACACCGTCAGCCGCTCGCAGCACCGTCCGCTCCGACTCTGTGGTTTGAAACACTGCGCTTCCGTCACCCTAGCTCACACCCTTTTCAGGCCATGTGGTTGGGTTTAGCGCAGGTCGATGGTCAGCGACATGCTAAGGGACAAGTTGAGTGGCGCGAGCGGACATAAGGAAGCGGGGAAACGCATTCCTCGAGGAAGAGGAAAGATGTGGACAAGAGACAAGGATTGGAGCGTCAGGTCAGGCCCACAGGGACGTATAGGCGAGAGGAGGTGACCGACCGAGCGATGAGATCGGTTGCCCGATTTAAACGTTCCCCTACAATTTTAGGGGGCCCTATCAGCCACACACACAAAACAAATTGGTGCTGTAGCATAGTCGCGTCTAGTAGCAAGCCTGGTTATAATCTCTCACAGCCTACACTCAGTTCAATTCTTGAGTGATCTCACAAATCACGCTCATTTTGACCAAATAAACGAACTTAAGGTGTGCCCTAGCTTACACTATCCTGTATCACGTGACACATGTGGTAAACAATTCAAACTATTCAAAAATAGCTTACACCATCCTGTTGTCAGCACAGAGCAAATACATGAAACTTTGGTGATCAGATGCATAAGATCAGCTTGCAGATTTCTCCTGTGGTGATCAGATGCCTATACTTTGAGAATTTTTGCATCTGCTTGTGAAACACCCCTGCAGTTAGCTGTGTTCCAGATGAGAGAATGGCATTCAGAGCTTTACTCTAACAGCAACAATCACCAGAAATCAGGAAGATGTAAATATTCACAGAAATATAGTATCAATTCACTGCATGAACTGGAGGACAGAGTTCAAGAAGACCTAACAAAAAGGGATTCCCAACAAGTTTGCAACGACTTGCCTGATAATGCACAAAGCATGAGAACACCTGATAGAGTAATACATATACTACTTTGGCTGCCATTATTACCAACCAATGTCTAAGAACAACAGTTTCACGCCTTAATCCACACTAAGAACATGTGTGATGACCATGTTGATGAGAAAACAAAAAAGGCAATGCAACACCGCACCATTGAATGTCCATTGTTGCCCTATCTAGTCCTGTTTAGATAACCATATTATGGCCAAAGTTGTGCATCAGGAAGACAGATCCAGCAAATATACCAGCAGCCTTTAGCACCTTCTGTAAATGAACAATAAAAAAACAGTAGTAAGAGGTTTTTGTACCAACAGGAGATATTGTCCAAAACAACAAGGGTGCAATATCACTATAAACTGCAAGTAGTTAATCTAGTATTCCTTAGCTCAATCACAGCCCAGCACAATTACAGTACTCAAGCAGTACCAAGAGATAACATGTAGGAACAACTTCAAAGCATTTTGCGCCTCACCACAAATGGGGGTTCCACTTTATGGCCAAAAAGAACACATAGGAGAAAAAAAATATGAATGTACACAACAAATTCAGAGATAGGATCCACCATTGCAAAGTTTCAATGTCAAGCATAACTTAAAAGTTAGGAATCCAACAATAAAAAATATTGGTTTTCAGGCAGAGATTTCAAACATCTCAGGCAGAAAACTAAAAGATCCACAGGATCATTGCCAGGCATAATTTAACAAAATTGTGAGGAGTAACTAAAGTAAGTGATTCATAAGTACCTAAAGTAAACGATTCATCAGCGAAGGAACCAGGGTTTGACTGACTAATCCTACCAATCCTAGAAAGTCCCATGATTTGTTGTCCTAGATCCTACATATATCCTTTGAATTGCGATCATAGTGTGGAACAACCTTGAGAGGATCGCATAGCAGAACACGAGGGGAACACAAATTCAAATCCTTTTGAACCTCAATAAAAATGAAGGTTCCTCTTTTAGGCAAAAAATAACACATGGGACAATAAAATATAAAGGATCAACTACCAGACATAACTCAAAATACATCAGAACATGATCAATCATTGCAAAAATTCAATGTCAAGCATAACTTAAAAGTTTGGGATTCACCAACGAAAAAACGTCGGTTCTCAGGCAGAAATTTAGAAGATCCACAAGATCACGGCAGGCATAATTTAACCGCTAACCAACTTTTTTTCTGAGGGTGAGTAACTAAAGCAAGCAATTCACCAGCAAAGGAACTAAGGTTGTCAACCTAGATTGACTGACTAATCCTACCAATTCTAGAACTGTCCTTTGATTCGTGATCCTAGATCCCACATTGAACCTATGGATTGTGATCATAGTGTTGAACAACCTTGAGAGGACCGCACCCGTAGTTGTGCAGAACAAAGAGGGGAAGACAGCCGAAGATAGAGGTGGATCTACACACAAGGAAAATAAGAAATAACAACACAGCCATAGTTGTGCAGAACCTAGCAAGTTAGAAGCTATATGAATTTACTAGTACGCAACAAACGCCACAAGACAGTACCGACAACCAACACCACATTATAGTCCCATCTTGCAGATAGGCAAGTACAGAAGTCTAAATCGATAGCATTAGCAAGCGAAGCGTCTTAGCGGTGCAGAGTCAGAATGCCTAAATCAACTTCATTGCCTTTTTTCCATGCCCTAATTGTGCCCCAAGCCTTGAGCAGCAGCATCACAATTCACAAGCAAGCTTGTTGAAGCACAACATAACAGAACCACAGATGGCTTCACAATGTGCTAGCAAGTTCCCGGACCATATACAAATCAAAAGGTCAGCGAACAACCTAACCATCCAAATTCCAAATCGAATCTCTCGTCCGTATCAGTTAGCAAGACAGACTACCATAATATAGCAATCCTATATCCGAAAGTGCCTATGTGAGCCCGAGCGCACATGGCCTCTTTATCTTTCTCGTCCGTTTGCATCGAGATCCCCAGCCCAGCACGCTTAAGTCTCAGGTGCAGTTATTTATTTCAATTAACTGGAGTCCATAGGCCCACATTTAACCAACGGTAAAACTGACGTCGTCGGGCATGAGTTTGCCGGCTCAGATGTTCGACCACGAGGTATGGGTCGTCCAAAACGTATCCTGGACAAACGGCGTGGGCCGACCCTTATTAACTGCTCATTCCTCACCAGTACGTAACCTCTCGGACCCACATGGTATTAACCGATGCATGCAGTGCCACACAACTACCTCCTGCATGCGTTTTCGAAAAAAAAAAACTACCCCTGCATGGGATTTCGTTTATGACCCTCGCATGCATGTGGACCCAGACCAGAATGACAACAAAACAATTGTACTACATGATTTTGGCCCCACTGCTAATCTTTTTTCTTTTGAAACTCAAACTTAATTCTTAATTAAAAGAGTACAGGGATCTCATCCATACAACTCCCAGAATGGATTCTGGAGGAGCTTGGTTCCATAGCATACACAATTCATTAGTGATCCCTTGTCTTGCTTAAACATGAGCAGCCCTATTAGCACTTCTCCTAAGCCAAGAAACTTGGAATTCCTGCCGTCTGCAGCATTGCCTTCACCTCTTCGATCACCTGTCCAGCAGCTGACAAGTTTCTGGCGGAGTCCTAAAGCATCCTTGCAGCCGCTTGACAGTACGTCTCTGCTAATCACAAGCAGGTTCTTTTAACGCATCACTTTTTTTTGGTTGTGTAGACGCATATAACTTTATTATGCTCCTTCCGTTACATAATGTAGTGCATATAGATTTTTTTGAAAAGTCAAACCTTATAAATTGTGGCTGGTCTCTCAACCCCTTGCCATCACCTTCCCCCACCTTTTCTCACACTTCACCTTACAGCTGGTTAAAGTGGCTAACATTTTGCGTTTCGGTATTGAAGCTAACCTCCGTAATCGCCTCTCCCTCACGGCAGAATAAGAGCTTGTGTCGCTTGTGGCTATTTTGCAGGATTTCGTGCCATCGGCGGGGGAAGATCAACGGTTCCTACGGCATGGCATTTGCTTCTCCACCAAGCATGCATACGGTGTCCTCATGGCTCGGCCAGAGAACGATCTCATGGCTCCTCTCATATGGAGTGCCAAGGTTCCTCATAAACTCAAAATATTCGCATGGCTACTCTTCAAAGACCGTCTCAACACTAGAGTCAACCTTGCACGCAAGCATATAATCGATTCAGACATATGCCCTCAATGTGCCATGACAACCGAAGACTCCAACCACCTCTTCATCACATGTCCTCTTGGTCAAAGTTAGTATAATTTGACTTTTCAAAAAAAAATATACACACTAAATTGTGGAACGGAGGGAGTAGTAGATATTCATTGGCACGCCAAGTCAATCAAACTAAACAAATCACGCCATCAATGCCCGATTACTCTTTTCTAATCCTCGGTGAATTTCGCATGACCAATCTTTCACTAAAGGTTTGACATGCAAAGCCGGTCCAATCTTTTGTAAGGTCCATCTTTCAAAAGCTTCCATCCTAATCATGTTGCGGGAATCCACTCACTACGGAACACACACGTACATATCTACACGCAATCCCTTAAGTTAAGGCGGACACGCTTCGTGTCAGAGCTGCTGATCTCTTCATCGGACTCGTCCAGTGACCACACAAACACACCAGCAGCAAAAGCTTCACCATCTTCATCAGCCACACCTGTTGGCTGGTTGCGCTCGGCATCAGCGGGATCGTAGTTGCCGTAGCCTTCGTCCGCCTCTTTCATCTCCGGCAATTCTTCCATCAAGCCACCGTGAACCTACGGTCCGAATCAATCTGAAACAACTGGTGTTCTCTACACCGGCTTTCAATCAATCTGAAACAACTGGTGTTCTCTACACCGGCTTCCCCCCCTCCATCACACACCGAAACATCATGATGTGGTCAATTTTTTTTTGAGAATGATGTGGTCAATTCTTCAGTCCTTTACATGAATAAATTCGAACCAACCGATGCATTTCATAGTCAAAACGAAAATGTTAACTTACCGCACATCCACATACCATCTCTTGGCTTGTACTCCCTCCGTTCCTAAATATTTGTCTTTCTAGACATTTTAAATGACTACCACATACGGATGTATGTAGACATATTTTAGAGTGTAGATTCACTCATTTTGCTCCGTATGTAGTCACTTGTTGAAATGTCTAGAAAGACAAATATTTAGGAACGAAGGGAGTAGAAATCATATGCTTCCCCAAAAGAGTCGAAGCTTGTCCCCGAAGCTGGCACGACAGACATTCTCCCCAGCAAAGCACCTAATTGTTTTCTCCAACGCCTATGTGCGATTTGGGCAAGGAGTCCTCCCTGGTGCAGCGGCTCTAACCCTTACTCTGCATGGTAAGTACCATAGACACATGAATGACGGTGCTACAGAATGACTCGAAATCTACACCTCAACTCACCAAGCACGGTTAAATAATTTTCCAAATAAATTCGACACAACCAGCCAACCAGTTTCATAATGCTAATGCCCACAGAATAACACTTGATGTTTGACAGCAAAATATTATACAGACCCTGACTGCTTTCCTACTAGTAGATATCATTAATCAACCTTCCAGATAAATTCCACACAGCCAAACCAGTTTTACAATGCTCTGGCTGATGTGTAACACTTTTCAGTGGATAGCAAACGGTTCTACAGACTGTGTTTATCGATTCTGCCGGATGTCATGACATAACAAATTTCACAGAACTAACCAAAGCAATCCTACAATGCTCTGCCTGACGGAATTACACTTTCCTTTACAATGTTTTAGTGCTTGCGTACCTTCTAGTCCAGCCTTTGAGGTTGCGGGTTCATCTTCCCGGTAAACAACTTTGAGGCCTAGAGTGAACCTCCTTCTTCTACCGGCACCACATCTTCTCGAGCACAGATCCGGGCATCCGCTGTCCGCTCCTCCACCTGCATCTCGTCGTGAACCTCCTCTAGCACCGTCAACCTGATCACGCAAAGACGAAGCTGTTTCGTGGCTCTCAGAAACGAAAATCGCTAACAAAATCAAGGACAGAATAAAATGTTTCAGGGCTCACCTTTTTATGAGTTGCATCAGGAAATTCATCTCTGAGATCTCGGCTGCTCCATGGGGAAAACAGATCAAAGGTGCAGCGATCTACGAATGGGGAAAAACAGATTGGCTGCATCGGCTCAGCGGCCCAACCACTACGCCTAGCAATTACTATCGCTGCCCTGTGGACAAACGGAAAAGCAAAATTTCTGATCCATGGATCAGGACGGCGATGGACTTCCCGAGCCACGGCTCTTCTCCGGTGGGCTGACGGTAACCTACTTTCCGCCGTCACCTGGCCCTCCCGTCAGAACGTCCGTTATGACAAACCCGCGATTAACTCCATATTTGGCCCGGTGGATGGCCCCACACCATCAATGCATCGTATCGCGAGGCAATAACGAACAGCGGAGATAACGAGCGCATGTGCGCTCGAGTGCAAAAACATCACGTCCTCCTATATCAGCAATGACGCAAGAACAGGGTACTTAATGAGTAAGCGGCACATAAATAACTGGATCGAAGCGAGAGGAGGGAGAGAGGCTGACATAGTTGACCGCCCAGTTCTCCTCGTTGTTGCACTGTGAGTCCCAGAACGCCCTCATCTTCTCCAACGCCGCCTTCGCCGCCGCCATGTCCGCCCTTTGGACCTCCGAGTCCTCCCGCTCCTTCCGACGAGTTCTATTTGGTTAGGTTTTTTTTTTTTACTTCGCGTGGCGGGTTACGTGTTATGTTAAGGAGCCCACTACTCGATTTTTGGGTTGCGACTCCGCTGCAAAAAAGAAAAGAGAGAGAGAAAAGAGAAAAGAGAAGGAAAAAAAACAGGAGAATAGAGGAAAAGCAAAAAAAAACCCGACTCCGCTGGGGATAGAACCCAGAATCTCTGGTTTCGTAGACCAGCGCCTTATCCATTGGGCCACGGAGTCAATTGATTAGATTTTTGGGCTTTGTAACTAATATTAGGTCGGGCCGTACATATAATAAAGAGCAAAAACGGCGACTCCGCTGGGGATCGAACCCAGAATCTCTGGTTTCGTAGACCAGCGCCTTATCCATTGGGCCACGGAGTCATTTGATGACACCATTTCACCTAAAACTTTCCTAACCATTATTTCCATGATTTTATAGTCATTCGTCGCCAACGTTGGACTTCGTGGCGCTGGAGAGATGCCACGTCTCCTGCTTGGATGGATCAGGCGAGACCGCACACACCAGCTACACCACTCCACCGAAGCGAAAGGGACGAAGGTTTGCACGTCGCCAAGTCCTGAACCATTTCCTAGCAGAGCAGGGGATCCATCGACGACACGAGGAGAGAGGTGGCAATGGCGTCGCTTCTGTCGCCCAACACATTCGCTGCGACCACGGCGAGGCCGACCGGCAGGAGGGGCCGCCTTACTCCCAGTGTCACCGCCATGGCAACCAAGGGCCCGAAGCCCAGCTCCGGCGGCACGAAAAGATCGTCGGTAAGCTAGCGCCTGCCGTTAATCCCTTGCGTGCGACTCCATGTCAATCTATTTCCATGTCGACTCCATGCGTGCGTGCGTGCGTGCGTGCGTGTCCAAGAACTTGAAATTTACCGACGCGCGCGTGTGGCGCATGCAGGGCACTACCACGGTGTTCCCGGTGGGGAAGCCCGCGGGCCCGCCGCGGCCGGCGACGACGAAGGGGTCGGCGCCCGTGAAGCTGCTGACGAACGTGGAGAAGCTGCGGCTGCTGACCAAGGCGGAGAAGGCGGGACTGCTGTCCGCGGCGGAGCGCGCCGGGCTGTCGCTGTCGGCGGTCGAGCGGCTCGGGCTGCTGTCCAAGGCGGAGGAGCTCGGGGTGCTGTCGGCCGCCACCGACCCCGGCACCCCCGGCTCGCTGCAGGGCCTCGCGCTCCTGCTGCTGGCCGCCGGCCCCGCCGTCGTCTTCCTCGTCCCCGAGCAGTACCCCTGGGAGGTGGCGCTCCAGGCCGTCGCCGCCCTCGTCTGCGTCGCCGGGGGCTCCGCCGCGTTCGCCGCGTCCAGCTTCGTGTCCAGGCTCCAGGGCTCCTCTGGCTGATCTCGACGAACTCTGCTTGCTTCAGCATCGACCGAGTGTCAATTGCTGCGTTTGATTCTAGCACCAATGATCTTGCGTAGAGTTAATCTACTTCTGTAAAGATGGGCTGATATTTATATGATGCGCCATTCGGTTGCAATACTGAAGGTTTTGTATTAAAGGGGTGTTGTCGAACTTCTGATGGAAGCACTTCTACTTAGTTTTTCTGCATCTTTAAAAGGATTCAGAATCAGAATTGCTTTAAAAAAACGTCCATGTGCAGGCTGAAGAAGCTAGACGACTGTCTTTCGGTTTTTCAGAGAAATGCAGGGATTTTTTCCTTTAATCTTTTACAACAGCAGCAGAATTTTGTTGATATCAAAACCGTTCATACAGTTTCCTGAATCGATCTCTGAGTTGGTAGGGGGATTTAAATAGTCAGCATAGTCTATCGACTCCTTCTCACCCTACTTTTCATATCTTGTCCGGTTCTGGGGTATGCTTGGACGGGACAGAGATCAGGTGACATGCACCTTTTCATGTCATCGTGTGTCTTGCGGCCCGAATTCAAATTTAAACATTACAAAAAATCTGAAAAAAATCATGCATGTTCACAGCACATATTATAAAAATTCAGGTCAAAATTCGAAACATACATCGAGAAGCAAAAAAGAGAAATCTATCATGAATAGTTGCGAATGGTTCTCTGTATACTATTCACATCTGAGTTTCTCTTTTTTTGCTTCTCGATGTATGTTTCGAATTTTGATCTGAATTTTTAGGGGTTATCGTAATATGTGTTGTGAACATGCATGATTTTTTTCAGATTTTTTCGCAATGTTTAAATTTGAATTCGGGCCGCATGGCACACGGTGACATGCAAAGGTGCATGTCACCTGATCTCTGTCCGTTTGGACGACAGCCAAAAACTACACAACTAATTTTTTGGTCATGACAAATATTAGTTTTTTGTTTTTGTAATAGTTGCCAATAACATGTCTTGGCTTTTGTCCTCGTTTTCTTTTTGTCAATATTAGCTAAGTGATGACTATTTTTTCGAGAGAGAAAGCCGGTGTGGTGTGGAGAGGCCTCATAGCGATAGTATGTCTAACTAATTTTTCAACCTCATTTTTTGGTCATACAAGACGCTAGAAGGAGACACATTATATTAGTACCGGTCTTCAATAATAAGGGGTGTTTAAAGTTGTTTATACAATGGGGATATACAGAAAGGGACTATACACATCTAACACCCCCCTCAAACTCATGGTGGGTCAATAACACTAAGTTTGAAGAGAAAAAGGCCATGTTGCGCTCGAGTTTGTGCATTCGTGAAGAAGTCCGCCAACTGTAACTCAGAAGACACATAGTGAAGAGCAAGAGTCTTATCATGCACAGCAGCACGCATAAAGTGGGCATCCACACCGATGTGCTTGGTGAGCTCATGCTTCACCGGGTCACGAGCAATACTGATAGCACCGGTACCGTCGGACAGTAAGGGAGTAGAGGTAGTAGCAGACACACCAAAATCCTCAAATAACCATCATAACCAAATCACCTCAGCTGTCAACATAGCCTTTGCTCGCAACTCAGCCTCTGTACTCGAGCGAGAAACCGCGTCCGTTTCTTTGTCTTCCAGGCAATAAGAGAGCCACCAAGAAAGACACGGTAAACAGACAGCGAGCGTCGATCAGAGGGATCACTAGCCCAGGTAGCATCAGAGTAGGCCTGGAGCTCGAGAGAGCTGGAGTGTGGAAAGAAAAGGCGATGAGAGATCGTGCCACGAAGATATCGTAGAACATGGAGGAGATGACTATAGTGGACTGAGGTGGGGGCTGAAACAAACTGACTTAGGATGTGGACGGGATAGGAGATGTCAGGACGCGTAACAACAAGATAGACAAGGCTGCCAACGAGGTGACGATAGCGAGTGGGATTTGGAAGAGGGTCACCGTCAGAGGCACGAAGCTGAACGTTGAGCTCCATAGGAGTCACAACAGTGCGCTCATCACCGAGAGCAGCGTGAGCAAGAAGATCCTGAATATATTTTTCCTCGGAGATGTAGAAGCCATCAGAGGTCGAGGAGATCTCAATCCCAAGAAAATAGGAAGTGGACCAAGATCAGACATGAGGAACTGGTCACGAAGGCGAGCCTTAACAAAGGGAATGTAGTCAGAGTCGTCACCAATGATGATCATGTCATCAACATAGAGAAGGAGAAGAGTCCGACCACGAGGAGACGTGTGAACAAACAACGCGGGATCATGATCACTGGGCAAGAAGCCAGCGGCAGTCACCACAGAGGTGAAACGCTCGAACCAGGCGCGAGGGGCCTGTTTAAGACCATAGAGGGAGCGGCGAAGTCTACAGACCATACCATCAGGAGATAGTACCCCGATGGTGGCTGCATATAAACCTCCTCACGCAACTCACCATTGAGAAAAGCGTTCTGGACATCAAGTTGAGAGATAGACCAATGACGAACACTTAGGTTGACTTGACGAGCCTAGCATGTACAGACATGGCCTCGGAACACAAGAGACCGAAAGGTCGAGCATGAGTCGTATAGAAGATACGATCAACATGGAGATGTTCACCGATGATGACTAGTCCGTCTCACGTGATGATCGGACACGGCCTAGTTTGACTCGGATCATGTGTCACTTAGATGACTAGAGGGATGTCTATCTGAGTGGGAGTTCATTAAATAATCAGATGAACTTCATTATCATGAACATAGTCAAAAGGTCTTTGCAAATTATGTCATACGCTTTAGTTCTACTGTTTAAGATATGTTCCTAGAGAAAATTTAGTTGAAAGTTGGTAGTAGCAATTATGCGGACTGGGTCCGTAAACTGAGGATTGTCCTCATTGCTGCACAGAAGGCTTATGTCCTTAATGCACCGCTCGGTGTGCTGGCCTCAGCGTCGTCTGTAGATGTTACGAAACATCTGACATACACGTTTTGATGACTACATGATAGTTCAGTGCGTAATGCTAACGGTTTAGAATTGTGGCACCAAAGACGTTTTTGAAACGTCGCAGAACATATGAGATGTTCCGAAGACTGAAATTGGGATTTCAGACTAGTGCCCACGTCAAGAGGTATGAGACCTCTGACAAGTTTCTTAAGCCTGCAAACTAAGGGAGAAAAGCTCAATCGTTGAGCATGTGCTCAGATTGTCTGAGTACCACAATCGCTTGAATCGAGTGGGAGTTAATCTCCCAGATGAGATAGTGATGGTTCTCCATAGTCACTGCCACCAAGCTAGTAGAGCTTCGTGATGAACTATAACATATCAGGGATAGATATGATGATCCTTGAGCTATTCGCGATGTTTGACACCGCGAGAGTAGAAATCAAGAAGGAGCATCAATTGTTGATGGTTAGTAAAACCACTAGTTTAAGAAGGGCAAGGGCAAAAGGGATACTTTATGAAACAGCAAGTCATTTGCTGCTCTAGTGAAGAATCCCAAGGTTGAACCCAAACCCGAGACTAAGTGCTTCTGTAATGAGAGGAACGGTCACTGAAGCAGTACTACCCTAGATACTTGGTAGATGAGAAGGCAGGCAAGGTCGACAGAAGTATATTGGATATACATTATATGAATGTGTACTTTACTAGTACTCCTAGCAGCACCAGGGTATTAGATACCGGTTCGGTTGCTAAGTGTTGGTAACTCGAAATAAAAGCTGTGGAATAAACGGAGACTAGCTAAAGGTGAGATGACGATATGTGTTGGAAGTATTTCCAAGGTTGATGTGATCAAGCATCGCATGCTCCCTCTACCATCGAGATTGGTGTTTGCATTGAGCACAAACATGATTGGATTATGTTTATCGCAATATGGTTATTCATTTAAGGAGAATAATGGTTACTCTGTTTATTTGAATAATACCTTCAATGGTCTTGCACCTAAAATGAATCTCGATCGTAGTGATACACATGTTCATGCCAAGATAGTAATGATAGTACCACATACTTGTGGCACTGCCACTTGAGTCATATTGGTATAAAACGCATGAAGAAGCTCCATTTAGATGGATCTTTGGACTCACTCGTTTTTTGAAAAGATTGAGACATGCGAACCATGTCTATTGGTATATATGCATGAAGAAACTCCATGCAGATGGATCGTTTGGACTCACTTGATTTTGAATCACTTGAGACATGCAAATCATACCACATGGGCAAGATGACTGGAAAGCCTCGTTTTCAGTAAGATGGAACAAGAGAGCAACTTGTTGGAAGTAATACATTTGATGTATGCAGTCCAATGAGTACTGAGGCATGCAGTGGATATCGTTATGTTCTTACTTCACAGATGATTTGAGTAGATGCTGAGTGTATTTACTTGATAAAAACACAAGTCTGAATTATTGAAAGGTTCAAGTAATTTCAGAGTGAAGTTGAAGATCGTCGTGACAAGAGGATAAAATGTCTGTGATATGATCATAGAGATGAGTATCTGAGTTACGAGTTTGGCACACAATTAAGACATTGTGGAAAGTGTTTCACAAGTAATACCGCCTGGAACACCATAGTGTGATGGTGTGTCCGAACATCATAACTGCACCCTATTGGATATGGTGCATACCATGATGTCTCTTATCGAATTTACCACTATTGTTTATGGGTTAGGCATTAGAGATAACCGCATTCACTTTAAAAGGGGCACCACGCAATTCCGTTGAGACGACACCGTTTAGAGAAACCTGAGTTGTCGTTTCTTAAAAGTTTGGGGCTGCGATGCTTATGTGAAAAAGTTTCAGGCTGATAAGCTCGAACCCAAAGCGGATAAATGCATCTTCATAGAAAACCCAAAACAGTTGGGTATACCTCCTATTTCAGATCTGGAAGCAAAAGTAATTGCTTCTAGAAACGGGTCCTTTCTCGAGGAAAAGTTTCTCTCGAAAGAATTGAGTGGGAGGATGGTGGAGACTTGATAAGGTTATTGAACCGTCACTTCAACTAGTGTGTAGCAGGGCACATGAAGTTGTTCCTGTGGCACCTACACCAATTGAAGTGGAAGCTTATGATAGTGATCATGAAACTTCGGATCAAGTCACTACCAAACCTCGTAGGACGACGAGGATGCGTGCTACTTCACAGTGGTACGTGATCCTGTCTTGAAAGTCATGTTGTTAGACAACAATGAACCTACGAGCTATGGAGAAGCGATGGTGGGCCCATATTCCGACAAGTGGTTAGAAGCCATGAAATCCGAGATAAATGTATCTTTAAGAAGAAGACGAGCATGGACGGTAAGGTTACCGTCTATGAAGCTCGACTTGTGGCAAAGAGTATTTTCACAAGTTCAAGGAGTTGACTACGATGAGATTTTCTCATCCGTAGCGATGCTTAAGTCCGTCGGAATCATGTTAGCATTAGCTGCATTTATGAAATCTGGCAGATGGATGTCAAAACAAGTTTCCTTACCAGTTTTCGTCAGGAAAGGTTGTATGTGATACAATCAGAAAGGTTTTGTCGATCCTAAGGATGCTAAAAGGTATGCTAGCTCCAGCGATCCTTCCATGGATTAGAGCAAGCATCTCGGAGTAAGAATATACGCTTTGATGGAGTGATCAAAGTTTTTGGGTTTATACAAAGTTTGTTAGAAACTTGTATTTACAATAAAGTGAGTGGGAGCGCTACAACATTTCTGATAAGTATATGTGAATGACATATTGTTGATCCGAGATGATGTAAAATTTCTGGAAAGCATAAAGGGTTGTTTGAAAGGAGTTTTTCAAAGGAAGACCTGGATAAAAGCTGCTTACATATTGGGCATCAAGATCTGTAGAGATAGATCAAGACGCCCGATGATACTTTCAAAGAACGCACACCTTGACATGATTTTGAAAGAGTTCAAAATAGATCAGCAAAGAAGGAGTTCTTGGCTGTGTTACAAGGTGTGAGTATTGAGTAAGACTCGAGACCTGACCACAACAGAAGAGAGAGAAAGGATGAAGGTCGTCCCCTATGCTTTAGACGTAGGCTCTACAGTATGCTATGCTGTGTACCGCACATGAAGTGTGCCTTGCCATGAGTTGGTCAAGGGGTACAATAGTGATCCGGGAATGGATCACATGACAGCGGTCGAACTTATCCTTAGTATCTAGTGGACTAAGGAATTTTCTTGATTATGGAGGTGAAAAGGAGTTCGTCGTAAAGGGTTACGTCGATGCAAACTTTGACACTAATCCGGATGACTCTGAGTAGTAAACCGGATTCGTATAGTAGAGCAGTTATTTGAAATGGCTCCAAGTAGCGCGTGGTAGCATCCACAAGATGACATAGATATTCGTAAAGCACACACGGATCTGAAAGGTTCAGACCCGTTGACTAATAACCTCTCTCACAAGCATAACATGATCAAACCAGAACTCATTGAGTGTTAATCACATAGTGATGTGAACTAGATTGTTGACTCTAGTAAACTCTTTGGATGTTGGTCACATGGTGATGTGACCTGTGAGTGTTAATCACATGGTGATGTGAACTAGATTATTGACTCTAGTGCAAGTGGGAGACTGTTGGAAATATGCCCTAGAGGCAATAATAAATTGGTTATTATTATATTTCCTTGTTCATGATAATCGTTTATTATCCATGCTAGAATTGTATTGATAGGAAACTCAGATACATGTGTGGATACATAGACAACACCATGTCCCTAGTAAGCCTCTGGTTGACTAGCTCGTTGATCAATAGATGGTTACGGTTTCCTGACCATGGACATTGGATGTCGTTGATAACGGGATCACATCATTAGGAGAATGATGTGATGGACAAGACCCAATCCTAAGCCTAGCACAAGATCGTGTAGTTCGTTTGCTCAGAGCTTTTATAATGTCAAGTATCATTTCCTTAGACCATGAGATTGTGCAACTCCCGGATACCGTAGGAATGCTTTGGGTGTACCAAACGTCACAATGTAACTGGGTGGCTATAAAGGTGCACTACAGGTATCTCTGAAAGTGTCTGTTGGGTTGGCACGAATCGAGACTGGGATTTGTCACTCCGTGTAAACGGAGAGGTATCTCTAGGCCCACTCGGTAGGACATCATCATAATGTGCACAATGTGACCAAGGAGTTGATCACGGGATGATGTGAGTTACGGAACGAGTAAAGAGACTTGCCGGTAACAAGATTGAACAAGGTATAGGGATACCGACGATCGAATCTCGGGCAAGTAACATACCGATAGACAAAGGGAATTGTATACGGGATTGATTGAATCCTTGACATCGTGGTTCATCTGATGAGATCATCGAGGAGCATGTGGGAGCCAACATGGGTATCCAGATCCCGCTGTTGGTTATTGACCGGAGAGTCGTCTCGGTCATGTCTGCCTGTCTCCCGAACCCGTAGGGTCTACACACTTAAGGTTCGGTGACGCTAGGGTTATAGAGATAATAGTATGTGGTAACCCGAAAGTTGTTCGGAGTCCCGGATGAGATCCCGGACGTCACGAGGAGTTCCGGAATGGTCCGGAGGTAAAGATTTATATATGGGAAGTCTTATTTTGGTCGCCGGAAAAGTTTCGCACTTTATCGGTATGTACCGGGAGTGCCGAAAGGGGTCCGGGGGTCCACCAAGGGGGTCCACCAGCCCTGGGGGGGCACATGGGCTGTAGGGGGTGCGCCTTGGCTTATATGGGCCAAGGGCACCAGCCCCAAGAGGCCCATGCGCCAAGAGATAAGAAAAAGGGAGAGTCCTAAAGGGGGAAGGCACCTCCGAGGTGCCTTGGGGGGGAAGGACTCCTCCCTGGACGCACCCTTCCTTGGAGGAAGGGCCAAGGCTGCGCCCCCCCTCTCCCTTGGCCCTATATATAGTGGGGGGGAAGGGAGGGCAGCAATACCTAAGCCCTGGCGCCTCCCTCTCCCTCCCTTGACACATCTCCCTCCTCCCGCAGCGCTTGGCGAAGCCCTGTTGGAATCCCGCTACTTCCACCACCACGCCGTCGTGCTGCTGGATCTCCATCAACCTCTCCTTCCCCCTTGCTGGATCAAGAAGGAGGAGACGTCCCCGCTCCGTACGTGTGTTGAACGCGGAGGTGCCGTCCGTTCGGCGCTAGGATCATCGGTGATTTGGATCACGACGAGTACGACTCCATCAACCCCGTTCACTTGAACGCTTCCGCTCGCGATCTACAAGGGTATGTAGATGCACTCCTTCCCTCTCGTTGCTGGTAAACTCCATAGATTGATCTTGGTGATGCGTAGAAAATTTTGAATTTCTGCTACGTTCCCCAACACATTGGTGCTTTCATTGAGAGTTCCATTGTGTTGTCGATAAAAGGATCGATGGCTCGCCCTGTCATCAACAACAATATCACTTCCGGGAGGAGCCTAACTTTGGGACAGGTCCTCCAGCTCGGCGGTTCACCGTGGGCACCCACACGGCCATCAAGCTGATGACGGCCCCCACAATCGCTAGGCATCACCTCCGCATTGGTCTCGAACACTCCAAAAAGATGGATCCGGCAGACATCTCGTCCTTGAACGAGCTGCTAGATTGCATCGCCGCCCTGGGGATTTTAACGGACTATGATTTGATCGGTCTTAAACCTGACCAGAGGGAAATCAATATCCCACCGATCACCCACCCGGTGGCGGTCGTCGAGGAACGAGACAAGAACACTTCCTCCCCTAAGCTGAAAACCAGCTATGTTCGGATCTCCGAACCCATTGAACCGGATACTCTTCCTTCTGAGGAGATCCCGCGTCCCCCAAACTCGGGGTCGGACTTAGGGTCCGGGGAGCACTTGGATCTTCCCAGACCCGAACCGGTGACCTCGGAGATTTTACAAGCTCCGAACACAATTTTGGGCCGGGATTCAAGTTTTAGCCCACCCGCCCACCACAATCAATACTCTCAAGCAATCCAGGCCCTCCAGACATATACGACCTGATGTATGTATGACAACAACCTCAGAAAAACGGTCCATCACTTTTGGGCCAGGTTTCTCCTTGTTAAAAACAAGATTAAAGATTGCTGCGACGACAATGCGGTCTCGGTTTTTCAGCACAATTGCACCGATGAGGGAATTCGGAATGCCCTCGACCGCCATCGCATACAGAATTTCACGAAGCTATCGCATGTAGTACGGAAGTACTGTGCGATGGAAAGTACATGGAAGGCCCAAAAACCTCAATTGGAGCCACCCGCTGCCTTTAAGCAGTGCACTGCCCAGGCAAAACGGGTACACAATGGGTTCGGAGATCCGAACATAGCTGGTTTTCAGCTTAGGGGAGGAAGTGTTCTTGTCTCGTTCCTCGACGACCACCACTGGGTGGGTGATCGGTGGGAGATTGATTTCCCTCTGGTCAGGTTTAAGCCCGATCCGATCATAGTCCCGTCGGCAAGAGAAACAAACCCCTTGCGGGACACAGGTCCGTTCTTGATGAACTCCAAGACAAACCTTGTCAGATACATGCGACGCCGAGCACCGAACCAACTCATAGCCTTCGGGCATGTTTGGTACTCAGGTAGGTGGCGAAAAGCGACGAGGCTATCCTCACCACCACTACTCCAGAGAAGCATTCTCTGGAGGATGACGATCTTAATGTATTTACGGTCTTCGAGACCTTCTCTTCAAATAATTGGCGCAAAAGGGCACTCCGCGACCTCGCCGAAATTAACCAAGTAGCCACAATGAGTCCATGGAACGACGCGGCAATAACCTTCACCACCGACGACGAACCAAGGACACGATCAGTCCTACCACCCGCCGCCTTGGTCTTAAACCCAATTGTGGATGGCTTCCGACTTACCAAAGTGCCCATGGACGGCGGTAGTGGGCTCAACCTCATCTACAAGGACACGCTCGACAAAATGCATATTGACAGAGCATGCATCGAGCAAAGCAGTACCACCTTTCGAGGCATCATCCCCAATCGAGAAGCACGATGTTCGGGGAAAATCAAACTTGATGTAGTATTCGGCACGCCTAAGAATTACAGGTCTGAAGAGTTGCTCTTCCACGTGGCTCCCTTCAACTGCGGATATCACACCCTTTTGGGGCAGGACACCTTCTCACGCTTCGAAGCCATACCCCATTACGGGTACATGAAGCTTAAAATGTTGGGGCCCAATGGAATAATCACAGTTACAAGTCATCAGGATAAAGCACTCCGCGCCGAAAACAAAACCGCATCCTTGGCCCTCGAGGCACTATCTGAAGCCCTTGCGGCCAAAGAACTAACCACCCTGCGATCCACGGTGTACAAAGATGATGTGATCCTTGATAAGAGGCCCAAATCTACCTCTTTCAAACCAGCGGATGAAATAGTTAAATTTCAAGTGCACCCGGCGGATCCTAAGAAAATAGCGTCCATTGGAGCACAGCTGTATCCGACGGTCGATGTCGCCTACGAGCGTTCCTGCGCGAAAATTGGGATATCTTTGCATGGCACCCTTCGGACATGCCCGGGATCCCACGCAGACTGGCTGAACATAGCCTCAACATAATCAAGGGGTTTAAACCAGTCAAGCAAACGCTACGGCAATTTTCCGAACCCAAACGACAAGCTATGGGGGAGGAGCTATCTAAACTACTCGAGGCCGGGTTCATCAGAGAAATCAAACACCTGGATTGGCTAGCCAACTTGGTCATGGTGCCGAAGAAGGATAAATCCTAGGCCTTTGTGTCGATTTCAAAGACCTTAATAAGGCTTGCCCCAAAGACCCTTTCCCGTTGCCTCGCATTGACCAGATTATCGACGCAACCGCGGGACACGACTCATTGTGTTTCCTCGATGCTTACTCCGGATACCATCAGATTAAGATGAAGGAGTCTGACCAGGCCGCAACGACGCTCATTACCCCGTACGGGCCTTTCTGTTTCCATACTATGCCTTTTGGGCTTAAAAACGCTGGTGCCACTTACCAACACATGATTCAAACATGTTTGGAAAAACAAATTGGCAAGACAGTGGAAGAATATGTGGACGACGTGGTTATTAAGACTAAACACGTTGAATCATTGGTGGATGATCTCCGCCTCACATTTGATAACCTCCGAACATACGACATATGGCTCAATCCGGAGAAATGCATTTTTGGCGTCCCAGTCGGAAAGCTACTAGGGTTCATTGTCTCCAATAGGGGAATCGAAGCAAACCCAGCCAAAATCCGAGCCTTGTCGCAACTGGCCATACCAACAGACTTAAAGGAGGTCCAAAAACTGGCAGGGTGCGTGGCAGCTTTGAGCTGCTTCATCTTCATATTAGGAGAAAAGGAATTACCACTTTATCGACTGCTTAGACGCACCGACCACTTCGAATGGACGGATGCGGCTACAGCCAGATTGGAAGAAATAAAAACCTTATTAGCAGGCAACCCAATCCTAGCCGCCCCAAGTGTTGGCGAGCCCATGTTGCTTTATATATCCGCGACTCACCAGGTAGTGAGCGACGTACTCATCATCGAGCGAGAGGAAGAGGGACATAAATTCCCCATCCAGAAACCAGTATACTATGTATCGGCGGTCCTTACACCATGCAAATCCCGATACCCTCACTATCAAAAGATAGCTTACGCGGTCTTTATGGCATCGCGCAAGCTCCGACACTACTTTCAAGAGTGTTCGATCACGGTGGCATCCGAAGTACCACTCAATGACATTATAAATAATAGGGATGCTACCGGTCGCATAGCTAAATGGGCCATTGAGCTCTTACCATTTGAAATAACATACAAGTCGCGCCGAGCTATTAAATCTCAGGTGCTAGCCGACTTCATCGCCGAGTGGACGGAAGCCGAGCTCCCTAAAGAGTACAGTTCATACTCCAACTGGATCATTTAGCTATGCGGCCGGTGATTCAACGCCTAGAGGTGCGCGGTGATTCAGACCTTGCAATATCCCAGATAAATGGAGAGTTCAATGCAAAGGATCCAAAAATGGAGGCGTATCGAAACACCGTATTAAAAATATCGGCTCGATTCGAGGGGCTCGAGTTTCATCACATTGCTCGAGACAGTAACTAGGCAGCAGACATCCTTGCTCGAATGGGTGCCAAGCGCGACCCCATCCCGCACAATACCTTTGTGGAAAGGCTCTTTAAGCCATCCGTGGTGTGGCGGGACGAGAGCGGAAACACTAGTCCAGACCTGATCATGCCCCCAGCAGCCGAAGACAACACAAATATCATCGAGGGTTCGGATACCGAAGTAACACCCTGTGCCAATGAAATCATGGCCGTTATTGCTCCATGGACCGAGCCTTTCCTGGCCTACCTTAATAGGCAGGAACTTCCTGATGATCAAAATGAGGCCCGTCGCATAGTTCGACGTTCTAAATCATATAAAGTTCATGAAGGTGAACTGTACAAGAAAAGCACTACTGGAGCCCTCCATAGGTGCATCTCTGAAGAGGAGGGACGACAACTCCTGGCCGAAATACATGCTGGTCTAGGTGGCCATCATGCCGCAGCTCGGGCCCTCGTAAGCAAGGCCTTCCATACAAGTTTCTTCTGGCCAACGCCCCGAGCAGACGCACAACCCTTGTGCAATGCTACGTGGCATGTCAGCTTTTCGCCAATCAAAGTCATATGCCTCCCACTGCCTTAAGAACAATCCCCATCACTTGGCCTTTTGCGGTTTGGGGGCTAGATATGGTCGGACCCCTTAAAGGGGGAAGCCACAAGAAGAAATATTTACTGGTTATGGTGGATAAATTCACTAAGTGGATATAGGCCAAACCAGTTAAAACGGCTGAAGCAGGGCCAGTGATCAACTTTATATCCGACATGGTACACCATTATGGGGTCCCGCATAGCATCATCAGTGATAATGGCTCCAATTTTACAGCCGATGAGGTGAAAAACTTGTGTGCTAACTTGGGCATTAAACTCGACTATGCATCCGTCTACCACCCTCAAACAAACGGTCAGGTTGAACGGGCCAATGGCCTGATAATGAGTGGCATTAAACCCAGGCTAGTGTGCTCCCTGCGGGAGTCAGATAAGCACTGGGTGGAGGAACTCGATTCCGTACTCTGGGGGCTGCGGACTACGCCTAATCAAACGACCGAATACACACCTTTTTTCATGGTGTACGGCGCAGAAGCTGTCTTACCCTGCGACATTATTCATGAATCACCTCGAGTGCGCATGTACGAAGAGAGAGAGAGGCCAAGCTCGATCGGCAGGATGACCTAGACGGCCTTGAAGAGGCGCGTGATATTGCACGAGCCCGTTCCACATTTTATCAGCAACAGGCTAGGCGATACCAAAGCAGAGAAGTGCGGGCCAAGACTTATAACGTCGGCGAACTCGTTTTGCGCCTCCCAGAGAAGAAGAAGGATAAGCTCAAACCAAAATGGGAGGGGCCCTTCATTATAGATGAAGTTCTCATAGGAGGAGCCTATCGCCTTCGTAATGCATTGGATAATCGCCCGGAGCCGAATCCATGGAATGCTTCTCGGCTCCGACGATTCTATGGATAGTTCGGCCACATCCTTTTTTTGTTTTTTCTAGTTTCCTTTTTTCTCTCTCCTTTTCCTTTTTAGCTTTTCCTTTTTATATACATCCTAGGGTATGTTCGGATCTGCTGAACTGTTAGGGGTACACATCTTTAAATGTATACACCCCACTATGACTGGGGGCTTCTTTGACGAAGCTTATTACTAAAAGCTTGTGGCTTACATCGTCTATGTCGTTTGTTATATACAATTTTCTGCCATTATATGCACCTCTATGACTTAAGTTTTTGCCAATTTGGGTTGCCTCGCTCCTGTGTTTATACCCTACGTTCCCGATTGTTCGGCTAGGGTGTAAAGGGAGCACCTCTGCGATTGTTACAAGCGGGTAATCCGGACCTGTACCTCAGACAGTTGAAGCCGAAAGCTAGCGTTCTTAAGGGAATAATTGGTCGGCAAGCAATGACAGATTGTTTACGTTTCTGTAACTCTTCTAAAAAAATATACGGGATAGGCTCCCCGTAATTCGGATCAAAGCCTAGGCATGCATAATTAAGCATGCCAACCCAAGGCAAGGAACCCTTAACGGAACTATTTTCCTCGGAAGATGTTTCTTACATTAAATAAGTAATATAATATAACTCCCCGAACAAAATTTTGTCTGTTTGAGCAATATGGCTGGGTTGCCTGGTTTCCGGACATAATAAATGTGCCTTACATTCCGACATGGTATCCGTAAACACTCCACCTTTCTGGTTTGGAGGTTGAAGCCAAAAGCCCGTGATGACAAATTTTAACATGTTCGGTTGGAGATAAGTTCGATGATAAAAATACATTGATACATAGAATCGAACGCCTACTCTTTATCTATGCCATCTATAAGACTGTCTAAACTACAGTCTTCTTGTGAGTATTTCGCAGCTATCATCACTTGGTCATATACCAAGTTCATGGGAATCTCTTTTTCGTCTGGTCCCCGAGGTCCAACTCGAGCCATATGGTTTGGATCTAGTCTGGTGTAGCGCGTCTTCACCATCGCCCACGCCTCTCATGCACCTTCTCGGCATGCAGACACCTTCCATAGCTCGAAATGACGTCGGGCACCTTTGAACAGGTTCACCAACTCCTCCATACTTTCTAGAGGGGCATTGGATGGCCATAGAGCCATAGCCATGTTTCTCATAGCTTTCCGGGGCCATTCATGCACCGCAGACAGCTCTTTAAGCACGTCACCTCGAAATCCAGACATTTCCTCTTCAGGCCGACCGGTTAACAGACCTGCAATAATAGAGTTGTGACAATCCGAATTATGGGATACTATGAGTCCCTTGGATGGTTCAAAAGGTCATACCGAATATGCCGCCTTTCAACTTCTTATTCTCTTTTTGCGCGATTGATAACTGAGCCTTTAAGCTCTTTATCTCTTCGACTTGTTTATCCTTTTCCTCCTCAAGTTTGTTCTTATGATCAGTGGTCATTGTTGCCTTTTTCATCTCCGCAAGCTCTGTGGTGGCAACATTCAGCTTTGTCTGGTTTCTTTTCAGCTCCTGGGACAACGCGTTGTTCTTCTCCCTGAGAACCTGTAGGTCATAACGATCCTTAAATCGGTTGGCCTAAACCGCTTCAAGTCTCGGGGGCTATTGGCATATATCTATTAAATTTGCACAAACCATTACCTACATATCCTTTGAAAACAGTTGAGTAACTCCAGCAAGTCCGTCCCGGGCGGCTCGGATATATGCATCCACGGAGCTGAGTGCGGTAAATTCCCGTTCAGTGAACACTGGAGCGCTCATGGCCTCTTTCAGTCAACGATGATTCATCACACTCTCCACCTCGGAATTCGTGATGGATACGTTATCCGAATCCTCATGAGGGGGCGGATCTGGCACTGTATCAGCTCCCGTCCTGGTTGACGAGTCTGGTGCCGGATTAACTGATATTCGGCTAGCAGGGCGTTTTCCCACGGTTTGCCGCGTGCTCCTCCTGAAATAAAGGTAGAGGAGAAATTTAACAATCTGATCTCATGCTTAGGCACACATCAAAGGACATACCTCTTTGAATAAGGAGGGGGCTCGACGGTGCTCCCGGTTTCCTTTCGTTTTGAGTGATCACCCTGCGTAGAGGCCGCTCTCGAGGGAGTGCGGCTTGCCGAGCGCCGATCCTATGAACTACAGTTTAGTGTAATGGATAAGGTGCAAGTAGGGGCTTCCTTTTAAGGAAGCTTTTGGTATACTTACAATGGAGAAAGGGTAAAGGCGGGGGTAGTCGGCCGTAATAGCCACTTCCGAGCCGTCAAGGCTCGGCTGATAGAATACCCCATCATCAAACTATCTATATATATCCGGATCCTCATAGAAGCCGGGGTCTTCGTTGCGAGCGTGATCCTCTGGCTGCGGGGAGAGACAATGAATGTTCTTGACCACCTTCCTCCATGACTGTTTTAAGACAACAAGAGTAATTTGATTAGCATGCCTCGATAACAAGGTAAAACAGTGTTGATAATCAAAAGCTTACCCATTCAGTGGGGTTGTACATGGAAAAACCTTCTCGGCAGTTTAAGCGAAGGAAGTCTTCTTTCTCCCCTTATATAGATCGGCCAGGATCATGGCCAATTCGGCTGGGGTATCTGGGCCCTTGCGTCTGTGACGAGATGCGTCGTCTTCTCCGCTGTAACACCATAAAGGAGTTACTCTGGACTGAAGGGGTTGAATACATCGTTTTATTGCGATGGCCATGACTTTGATTATCGAGAGCTCGGAATGAGCAAGTAATCTGACCTTGCTGACCAGCCTCTTTACTTATGCACTGTCTTCCTCCTTAGGACTCCAGGGGGCGCCAATTGAGGTGTTTCTTCAAAGGAGCACTGGATAATTCAGAGAGGCCGCGCCGAACCGGGTCCGAAAGGGGACGTCCTCAATGTAAAACCATTCCGAAGGCCATTCTTGGGATACCTCTTTGGGAGTTCCAATGGGGTAGCCCGATCCGGCTATATGCCATACTTCGGCGCCGCCCACTTCAAATATGGAACCTCCTCGATGACGAGGAACAAGGCAAAAGAACTTTCTCCATAGTTCAAAATGAGCCTCACAGCCCAGAAACAGTTCACAAAGAGCAACAAAACCCGAGATGTGCAGAATAGAACCTGGAGTGAGATTGTGCAGCTGGATCCCGTAGAACTCTAACATGCCCCTGAGAAAGGGGTGGATCGGGAATCCTAAGCCCACAGAAGAAACGAAAAAAGCACACTCTCTCCTCCTTGTTGGGGTTGGGGAAATTTTCTGCTAGCACATCATTGTCGATCGAGGCCAATCCCGCTCGCACAGAGACTAGATCTGTGAGAGGGAGATATCCATGCGTCTGAACTCGACTCAATTGAAGATGAGACATGGAGCAGCTCCGCCAATCACCCTCTTGAGGGCCATGAGGACGCGAAGAAGAGCTAGGAGCGCTGGGCATGTTTTGAAGTTTTTATGGCTGGTCCTGATGTTTTCTGAACGATGTGGATGGCATTTGGGGATCTAACCTCTTTATATAGGCCTCGTACCTGTGTGGTCAGGGGTGTGTTTGTAAAAAGTTATTACGGACTGTTCGCATTCGCCCGACGCATGGAAATCAAGGCGACGACAAGGAAGGAGTCATTAAGGCAGAACGTGCAGGTCAGGGCCGGACTGTCATCCGTCCGAAGTATGATGGAGAACCTGCCTTGCAAAGCCGAAGACACAAGCCGGATACTACATCGTCATTGAAGGCAAGTTCGGGGGCTACTGAGGGAGTCCTGGATTAGGGGGTCCTCGGGTGCCCAACCTATTTAATATGGGCCGGACTGATGGGCCGTGAAGATACAAACAGAAGACTTTCCCCCATGTCCGGATAGAATTCCTGTATGCGTGGATGGCAAGATTGGTGTCCGCATATGTTATTTCCTTCCCCCACAAACCGACTCTGTACAACCGTAGACCCCTCCGGTGTGTATATAAACCGGAGGGTTTAGTCCATAGAGGCTATCAGAATTCTCATAGGCTAGACAGCTAGGGTTTAGCCATTACGATCTCGAGGTAGATCAACTCTTGTAACCCCTATACTCATTGAATACAATCAAGTAGGACGTAGGGTTTTACCTCCTTTAAGAGGGCCCGAATCTGGGTAAACATTGTGTCCCCATCGTCCCTTGTTACCATTGATCCTCAGACGCACAAATCGGGACCCCCTACCCGAGATCTGCCGGTTTCGACACCGACACTCATTACGAGATTTCATGAAGTAGAGCCAAGTGTAGAAAGAGAATGTTGGGGAACATAGCATGCAATTTCAAAAAAAATCCTACGAACATGCAAGATCTATCTAGGAGATGCAAAGCAACGAGACGGGGAGAGTGTGTTCACGTACCCTCGTAGACCGAAAGAGGAAGCGTTATGTAAACACGGTTGATGTAGTCGAACGTCTTCACGATCCAACCGATCTAAGTACCAAACGTACGGCACCTCCGTGTTCAGCACACGTTCAGCTCGATGACGTCCCTCGAGCTCTTGATCCAGTAGAGGGTCGAGGGAGAGTTCTGTCAGCACGACGGCGTGGTGATGGTGTTGGTGATGTGATCCGCGCAGGGCTTCGCCTAAGCACTACGACGCTATGACCGGAGGAGTAAACTGTGGAGGGGGGCACCGCACACGGCTAAGAAACAACTGTTGTGTCTCCAAGGGGTGCCCTGCACATGTATATAAAGGAGGGAGAGGGAGGAGGCCGGCCCTAGGGGGCGCGCCATAAGGGGGGAGTCCTACTAGGGAACGCATTGTGATTCCCTTAGTGGTGTCATGTGAACATCGACTACATGACACTTCACCATATTTGGGCCTAAGGGAACGCATTGTGGAGTAGCAATTAGATGGTGGGTTGCGAGAGTGACAGAAGCTTAATCCCCAGTTTATGCACTATTTCGTAAGGGACCGATTGGATCCAAAAGTTTAATGCTATGGTTATAATTTATTCTTAATACTTTTCTCGTAGTTGCCGATGATTGCGGGAGGGTTAATCATAAGTAGGAGGTTTCTTCAAGTAAGAACAACACCTAAACACCAGTCCACCCACATATCAAATTATCAAAGTAGCGAACACAAATCAAACCAACATGATGAAAGTGACTAGATGAAATTCCCGTGTACCCTCAAGAACGCTTTGCTTATCATAAGAGACCGTTTTGGCTTGTCCTTTTCCTCAAAAGGATTGGGCTACCTTGCTGCACTTTTGTTACAACTATCGTTACTTGCTCGTTACAAATTATCTTGCTATCAAACTACTCCGCTACTTACAATTTTAGCACTTGCAGACATTACCTTACTAAAAACTACTTGTCATTTCCTTCTGCTCCTCGTTGGGTTCAACACTCTTACTTACCAAAAAGAGCTACAATTGATCCGCTATACTTGTGGGTCATCAAGGCTATTTTCTGGTGCCGTTGCCGGGGAGTGAAGCGCCTTTGGTAAGGAAACATTTATATAGTGTGCTGAAATTGATTGTCACTTGTTACTATGGAAAACAATCCTTTGAGGGGTTTGTTCGGGGTATCTTCACCTCGTCCGGAACCATAATTAGCTACCCCTCAACCTACTGCACCTATTGAAAATGTTGAATATGAAATTCCTTCGGGTATGATAGAACAACTGCTAGCTAATCCTTATGCAGGAGATGGAACCGAACATCCTGATATGCACTTGATATATGTGGAACAAATTTGCGGATTGTTTAAGCTTGGAGGTTTACCCAGGGATGAAGTGATGAAAAAGGTTTTCCCTTTATCTTTGAAGGGAAAAGCATTGGCATGGTATAGGCTATGTGATGATATCGGATCATGGAATTGGAATCGTTTGAAATTGGAGTTCCACCAAATAAATTATCCTATGCATCTAGTTCATCGTGATCGGAATTATATATATAATTTTTGGCCTCGTGAAGGAGAAAGTATCGCTCTAGCTTGGGGGAGGCTTAAGTCAATGTTATATTCATGCCCCAATCATGAGCTCTCAAGAGAAATTATTCTCCAGAACTTTTATGCTCGACTTTCTCGTAATGACCAAACCATGCTTGATACTTCTTGTGCTGGTTCTTTTATGAAGAAGACTATTGAATTCCGGTGAGATCTTTTGGAAAGAATTTACGCAACTCTGAAGATTGGGAACTCGCAAAGGTAAAGAGTCAGGTATTAAACTTAAGTATGATTGTGTTAAATCTTTTATGGATACCGATGCTTTTCAAAAGTTTAGCACTAAATATGGACTTGACTCTGAGATAGTAGCCTCCTTTTGTGAATCATTTGCTACTCATGTTGAACTCCCTAAGGAGAAGTGGTTTAAATATCACCCACCTATTAAAGAAGAAATTAAGAAACAAGTACCAGTTAAAGAAGAAACTATAATTTATAATGTTAATCCAGTTGTCCCTTCTGCTTATATTGAGAAACCACCTTTTCCTGTTAGGATAAAGGAACATGCTAAAGTTTCAATTGTGGTTAACAAAAGCTATATTAGAACACCTAAACCTGATGAACAAATCAAAGTAGAACCTAGCATTGCTATGGTTAAAGATCTCTTAGAAGAAGATATAGATGGGCATGTTATTTACTTCTGTGAAGAAGCTGCTAGAATTGCTAAACCTGATAGAAAAGATAAACATAGACCTGTTGTTGGCAAGCCTGTTATTTCAGTTAAAATAGGAGATTACTGTTATCATGGTTTATGTGACATGGGCGATAGTGTGAGTGCTATTCCTTACACTTTATATGAAGAAATTATGAAAGACATAGCACCTGCTGAGATAGAAGAAATAGATGTTACTATTAAACTTGCTAATAGAGACACAATATCACCAATTGGGATTGTTAGAGATGTTGAAGTCTTGTGTGTGAAAATAAAATACCCTACTGATTTTCTTGTTCTTGGTTCCCCACAAGATGACTTTTATCCCATTATCTTTGGTAGACCTTTCTTGAACAAGTTAATGCTAAGATAGATTGTAAGAAACAAACTATGGGTGTTAGCTTTGGTGATGAGTCTCATGAGTTTAATTTTTCCAAGATTAGTTGAAATCATCATGAAAAAGAATTGCCTAGTAAGGATGAATTAATTGGTCTTGCTTCTATTGCTGTACCACCTACTGATCCTTTAGAACAATATTTGCTAGACCATGAAAATGATTTACATATGCATGAAAGAAATGAAATAGATAAAATTTTCTTTGAACAACGTCCTCTACTTAAACACAATTTGCCTATTCAAACTCTTGGAGGTCCTCTCCTCCACCTAAAGGTGATCCTGTGTTTGAATTAAAACAATTGCCAGACACTTTGAAATATGCTTATCTTGATGAAAAGAAAATATATCCTGTTATTATCAGTGCTAACCTTTCAGAACATGAAGAAGAAAGATTATTGAAAGTTCTAAGGAAGCACCGGGCTGCTATTGGATACACTCTTGACGATTTAAAGGGCATTAGTCCCACTCTATGTCAGCATAAAATTAATATGGAACCTGATGCTAAACCCATTGTTGATCACCAACGTCGGTTAAATCCGCAGATGAAAGAAATGGTAAGAACGGAAATATTAAAACTTCTGGAAGCAGGTATAACCTATCCCATAGCTGATAGTAGATGGGTAAGTCCTGTTCATTGTGTCCCTAAGAAAGGAGGTATTATTGTTGTTCCTAATGATAAGAATGAACTTATTCCACGGAGAATTGTTATAGGCTATAGAATGGTAATTGATTACAGAAAATTAAATAAAGCAACTAGAAAAGATCATTACCCTTTGCCTTTTGTTGATCAAATGATTGAAACATTATCTAAGCACACACACTTTTGCTTCCTTGATGGATATTCTGGTTTTTCACAAATACCTGTTTCTCAACCTGATCAAGAAAAGACCACTTTTACTTGTCCCTTTGGAACTTATGCTTATAGATGTATGCCTTTTGGTTTATGTAATGCACCTGCTACCTTTCAAAGATGTATGCCTGCTATATTCTCTGACTTTTGTGAAAAGATTGTTGAGGTTTTCATGGATGACTTTTATGTTTATGGGAAGTCTTTTGATGATTGTTTAAGCAATCTTGAGCGAGTTTTGCAAAGATGTGAACAAACAAATCTAGTCTTGAATTGGGAGAAGTGCCACTTTATGGTTAATGAAGGCATTGTCTTGGGTCATAAAATTTCTAAAAGAGGTATTGAAGTGGACCAAGCTAAGGTTGATGCCATTGAGAAGATGCCATGTCCTAAGGACATCAAAGGTATTCGTAGTTTCCTAGGTCATGCTGGTTCCTATAGGAGATTTATCAAAGACTTCTCTAAAATTTCTAGGCCTCTCACTAGTCTCTTGCAAAAGGATATTCCTTTTGTTTTTGATGATGATTTTCTTGAAGCCTTTGAAACTCTCAAGAAAGCCTTAATTTCTGCACCTTGTCCAACCACCTAGTTGGAACTTGCCTTTTGAAATTATGTGTGATGCTAGTGATTATGATGTTGGTGCTGTTCTAGGATAAAGAGTTGATAAGAAATTGAATGTTATTCATTATGCTAGCAAAACTCTAGACAGTGCTCTACTACTGAAAAAGAATTTTTAGCAGTGGTGTTTGCTTGTGATAAATTTAGACCTTATATTGTTGATTCCAAGGTAACTGTTCACGCAGACCATGATGCTATTAAATATCTTATGGAAAAGAAAGATGCTAAACCTAGACTTATTCTTTGGGTTCTCTTGTTACAAGAATTTGATTTACATATCATTGATAGAAAAGGAGCCGAGAACCCCGTAGCTGATAACTTGTCTAGGCTTGAAAATGTGCTTAATGACCCACTACCTATTGATGATAGTTTTCCTGATGAGCAGTTAGCTGCAATAAATGTTGCTAATAGTACTCCTTGGTATGCTGACTATGCTAATTACATTGTTGCTAAATATTTACCACCTAGCTTTACATACCAACAAAAGAGAAAATTCTTCTTTGATTTAAGACATTACTTTTGGGATGACCCACATCTTTATAAATAAGGAGAGATGGTATTATTAGACGTTGTGTACCTGAGCATGAACAGGGACAAATCCTACGGAAATGTCACTCCGAGGCTTATGGAGGGCATCATGCTGGAGATAGAACTGCTCACAAGGTATTGCAATCTAGATTTTATTGGCCTACTCTCTTCATGGATGCCCGTAAGTTTGTCTCATCTTGTGATGAATGTCAAAGAATAGGTAATATCGGTAAGCGTCAAGAAATTCCTATGAATTATTCACTTGGTGTTGAACCATTTGATGTTTGGGGATTTGATTACATGGGACCTTTTGCTTCCTCTAATGGGTATACACATATTTTGGTTGCTATTGATTATGTTACTAAATGGGTAGAAGCTATTCCAACCAGTAGTGCTGGTCACAACACCTCTATTAAAATGCTTAAGGAAGTTATTTTCCCAAGGTTTGGAGTCCCTAGATATTTAATGACTGATGGTGGTTCACACTTTATTCATGGTGCTTTCCGTAAAATGCTTGCTAAGTATGATGTTAACCACAGAATTGCATCACCCTATCATCCTCAGTCTAGTGGTCAAGTTGAACTTAGCAATAGAGAAATAAAATTAATTTTGCAAAAGACTGTTAATAGGTCCAGGAAGAATTCGTCTAAGAAATTAGATGACGCACTTTGGGCTTATAGAACAGCATATAAAAATCCTATGGGTATGTCTCCTTATAAAATGGTTTATGGAAAAGCTTGTCATTTTCCTCTTGAGTTAGAACATAAAGCATATTGGGTAGTCAAAGAGCTCAATTATGACTTCAAACTTGCTGGTGAAAAAAGGTTATTTGATATTAGCTCATTAGATGAATGGAGAACCCAAGCTTATGAAAATGCAAAATTATTTGAAGAAAAAGTCAAAAGATGGCATGACAAAAGAATCCAAAAACGCGAGTTTAAAGTCAGAGAATATGTTCTTTTGTACAACTCTCGTTTTAGATTTTTTGCAGGAAAGCTCCTCTCAAAATGGGAAGGCCCATATGTCATCGAGGAGGTTTACCTGTCTGGAGCCATCAAAATAAATAATTCCGAAGGTACTAACCTGAAGGTTGTCAATGGGCAACGAATAAAGCATTATATCTCAGGTACGCATATTAATTTTGAAAGTAATATTATTCAAAGTTTGACACCGGAAGAACACATAAAAGAGTCCTTCCGGAACACTCCAGAATCGTGAAAATAAAGAGGTCGTGATACGGTAAGTAAACGGACTCTGAAAAATCCGCAAAAATATTTTTTATCAGTTTTGGAATATTTTAGAATTTTGGAAATAAAGAAACTCCCAGGAAGCGTCCCTACTCCATTTTTCTTCCGTATGATTGTCCTCCAAGATAAAACATCTATATATACTTCCCGAACCTGTTAACCACCGTATCGCGGAGAAATCCTCTGTTCTCTTTTCTTGTTGTTTCCGGTCAGATTTGTCAAGCCAGGCATCATGTCTTCTTGCTCCTCCAACAACATGGAAGAAGATGCTTGGCTGATGAAGATCGAGATGAAGAGGGAGGAGCCCACAGACGCCGTTAAGGGAGACAAGGGCAAGGAAGCTACCGTACATCCATCCCTGGTGGCAGCACAAGCACTGCTGGCCGAGGAAGAGGAGGAAGATATCCTTAAACCCTACCTTACTCATCTTACTCCTGCTGAGATTGAAGCTTTTCGCGTCATTGAAATAGTTCGCATACAGAATAAGTATCTTACTCGCGAAATATTCTGCATCAAGAGCACATCATCCATCTCCGGAGCGTCATCCGTCGGTTGGAAAACCTCTTGATCCTTAAGGATAGGATCGCTTCATCACCACCATCATCTTCTTCACCACCAAAGGAGAACTGAGTATCGGGTATGGGCACTCCCCTTAGCTTCGCCAAGCTTGGGGGAGGTGCCCCGGTATCGTATCACCCCAATATCTTTTTGCTTTTACTTATCTTGGCTCGATCTTTTGCTTTAGATGAAATGAAGTTTAGTTCGATCCTTTCTTGTTTGAGATTTTTCTTAGTGATCTATCATTGTAATCGTGTGCAAGTTATATAATAAAGTTAGTTTGAGTTTTTTGCTTTCTTTACTTTCATGTTGCCAATAAAGAAAAGAATAAGAAAGAAAAACAAAAAGAAAAAGGAAGTAAATAAAAGAAAGGAAATAAATCAATAAGATTATATACTAATCCTATGGTAGGTGATAGCACCACGTAAGGAAAAGTATAAGTAGAAAATTTTATTAGAGATTGACAAACATAGCATTAGTCAATGATGCAACTCATGAAAGAATTAATAAGGGAAGAGAATATTCACATATAAATATACTATCCTAGAAATCTTTTGTGATTGTGAACCCTCATCAAAATATTATATACCAAAGTTGTTGACGTTGGACAAGGAAGACAACTTAATGATTTATGTTTGTTTATATTCACATAGAAGTCATATTGTCGTAGATCCTTTAACATGCGATGCTTGCCCCTATCTTTGCTAGCAAAAAAATCCACACTAAGTAGAGATACTACTTGTGCATCCAAAAACCCTTAAACCCAAATCTTATTTTCAAGTGTCCACCATACCTACCTAGGGATTGAGCAAGATCCCTCAAGTAAGTTTCCATCGGTGCAAAAAGGCAATAAAAATTGCTTCTAAATGTGTGAGATCATTTAGTGTAAGAGAAAATTGAGCGTTGTACGAACTTGGATGACAAAGAATAAAAGTGACAGACTGCATAAAGGTTGTCATCTTAAGGGGCAATACAACATGGCGTTCTCTTGCACTAAGGGATTGAGCATACAAACAAATAAGCGCATGGAAACCTTTGATTCCCTCTGCGAAGGGCCTATCTTTTACTTTTATGCAAAGAGTCAAAGTTTTCCTTGTATTCCTTTTATTTTTCTCCTTTGGCAAGCATCATGTGGTGAGGAAAGATCTAGGCACATATGTCCAGTTGAATATAGATAGCATGAGTTATTATTGTTGACATCACCTTTGAGGTGAGTATGTTGGGAGGCGAAACTATAAGCCCCTATCTTTCTATGTGTAAGGTTGAAACGTTTTGCTCATGGGTACAAGGTGAGTGTTAGCAATCATAGAAGACTATATGATGGTTGAGTATGTGGACTTGCCTAAAGGCTCCGATACGTGACCCTTCCTGAAAAGATGATTTATTGTAGTTGCAAAGTTGACTGAGAACATAGTTTGTTGGTTTCTAATAGAGTTTTTGCTTTATACTTCGATTGTGTGATGAACTATTACTTATTCATGAGAAGTATATGATAAAAGTTCTACGATAAAAGTTCTATGTTTAATTTTGTTGCTGTTATAATAATCAACATGATGCTTCTATGTCCGTATTTTGTTTTTATCGACACCTCTCTCTCAAAGCATGTGGACATGTTTTTCGAGTTCGGTTTTCGCTTGAGGACAAGCGAGGTCTAAGCTTGGGGGAGTTGATACGTCCATTTTGCACCATGTTTTCTTACTGTTATTTATAATGTTTTTATCCATAATAATGCTTTTTGGAGTAATTCTAATGCCTTTTCTCTCATAATTTGCAAGTAACACACCAAGAGGGAGAATTCCGGCAGCTGGAAATCTAGACCTGGAAAAGCTACGTCAGGCCACCTATTCTGCACAACTCCAAACAAGCTAAAACTTCACGGAGATTTTTGATGGAATATTTAAGTAATACTGGAGCCAATAACCACCAGAGGGGGGCCACCAGGTGGGCACAACCCACCTGGGCGCGCCAGGCCCCTGTCCTTTGCCTCAAAAGGATTGGGCTACCTTGCTGCACTTTTGTTACAACTATCATTACTTGCTCGTTAGAAATTATCTTGCTATCAAACTACTCCGCTACTTTCAATTTCAGCACTTGCATACATTACGCTACTGAAAACTACTTGTCATTTCCTTTTGCTCCTCGTTGGGTTCGACACTCTTACTTATCGAAAAGAGCTACAATTGATCCCCTATACTTGTGGGTCATCAACCGGCAAGTCCCTTTACTCGTTCCGTAATGCATCATCCCGTAACTAACTCATTAGTCACATTGCTTGCAAGGCTTATAGTGATGTGCATTACCGAGAGGGCCCAGAGATACCTCTCCGATACTCAGAGTGACAAATCTAATCTCGATCTATGCCAACCCAACAAAAACCTTCGGAGACACGTGTAGAGCATCTTTATAATCACCTAGTTATGTTCTGACATTTGATAGCACACAAGGTGTTCCTCCGGTATTCGGGAGTTGCATAATCTCATAGTGAGAGGAATATGTATAAGTCATGAAGAAAGCAATAGCAATAAAACTTAACAATCATTATGCTAAGCTAACGGATGGGTCTTGTCCATCACATCATTCTCTAATGATGTGATCCTGTTCATCAAATGACAACACATGTCTATGGTTGATGTCTACTATGCAACCTTCTTCTTGTAGACGTTGTTGGGCCTCCAAGTGCAGAGGTTTGTAGGACAGTAGCAAATTTCCCTCAAGTGGATGACCTAAGGTTTATCAATCCGTGGGAGGCGTAGGATGAAGATGGTCTCTCTCAAACAACCCTGCAACCATATAACAAAGAGTCTCTTGTGTCCCCAACACACCCAATACAATGGTAAATTGTATAGGTGCACTAGTTCGGTGAAGAGATGGTGATACAAGTGCAATATGGATGGTAGATATAGGTTTTTGTAATCTGAAAATATAAAAACAGCAAGATAACTAATGATAAAAGTGAGCGTAAACGGTATTGCAATGCTTGGAAACAAGGCCTAGGGTTCATACTTTCACTAGTGCAAGTTCTCTCAACAATAATAAGATAATTGGATCATATAAATATCCCTCAACATGCAACAAAGAGTCACTCCAAAGTCACTAATAGCGGAGAACAAACAAAGAGATTATGGTAGGGTACGAAACCACCTCAAAGTTATCCTTTCTGATCAATCTATTCAAGAGTCCGTAGTAAAATAACATGAAGCTATTCTTTCCATTCGATCTATCATAGAGTTCGTACTAGAATAACACCCTAAGACACAAATCAACCAAAACCCTAATGTCACCTAGATACTCCAATCTCACCTCAAGTATCCATGGGTATGATTATACGATATGCATCACACAATCTCGGATTCATCTATTCAACCAACACTAAGAACTTCAAAGAGTGCCCCAAAGTTTCTACCGAAGAGTCAAGACGAAAACGTGTGCCAACCCCTATGCATAAGTCACAAGGTCACTGGACCCGCAAGTTGATCACCAAAACATACATCAAGTAGATCACATGAATATCCCATTGTCACCACAGATAAGCACATGCAAAACATACATAAAGTGTTCTCAAATCCTTAAAGACTCAATCCGATAAGATAACTTCAAAGGGAAAACTCAATCCATTTCAAGAGAGTGGAGGGGGAGAAACATCATAAGATCCAACTATAATAGCAAAGCTCGCGATACATCAAGATCGTGCCAAATCAAGAACACGGGAGAGAGAGAGATCAAACACATACCCTCAGCCCCGAGGGTGAACTACTCCCTCCTCGTCATGGAGAGCGCCGGGATGATGAAGATGGCCACCGGTGAGGGATCCCCCCTCCGGCAGGGTGCCGGAACAGGGTCCCGATTGGTTTTTGGTGGCTACAGAGGCTTGCGGCGGTGGAACTCCCGATCTATTCTACTCCCTGATGGTTATAGGGTATATTGGTATATATAGGAGGAAGAAATATGTCAGGGGAGCCACGAGGGGACCACGAGGGTGGAGGGCGCGCCCAGGGGGGGTGGGCGCCCCCCTGCCTTATGCCTTCCTCGTTGATCCCCTGACGTGCACTCCAAGTCTCCCGGATTGCTTTCTTTCCAAAAATAACTTTTCCGAAGGTTTCATTCCGTTTGGACTCCATTTGATATTCCTTTTATGCGAAACACTGAAACAAGGGAAAAACAAAAACTGGCACTGGGCTCTGGGTCAATAGGTTAGTCCCAAAAGTAATATAAAAGTGCATACTAAATCCCATAAAACATCCAAGATGGATAATATAATAGCATGAATACTTCATAAATTATAGATACGTTGGAGACGTATCATAAACTTTCTTGAAAACTTACAAACCGTGTTATTAGTCATCAAACAATTACAATTCATCTTATTTTCAGGAAGAGTCTATGTCAGAGCTTTGATTTAGCAAATCCCACATACTCAACTATCATATAGTCTTCCATGATTGCTACCACTCAAAGCATATTTTTAGAACAAATAGTATTCATCGAACATAGAGAAAGATAGGGGCTTAATGTTTCGCCTCCCAACCTTTTACCTCAGAGGTAATGTCAACAGTAACAATTCATGCTCAAATATACTTGAATGGCCATATATGCCTAGATCTTTCCATCATATGATGCTTGCCAACTAAAGAGTAGGTTGGAATGAGAAGGAATACTACTAACTCTTGCATAAAAGTAAAAGATAGGCCCTTCGCAGAGGGAAGCAGGGATTTGCAGAGGTGCCAGAGCTCGAAGCAAAAACAGAGATGAAAATAATTTTGAGAGGTATGCTTTCATTGTCAACATAACGACCAAGAGTTCCCAATATCTTCCATACTACATACATTATAGGTGGTTCCCAAACAGAAAGGTAAAGATTTTTACTCCCCCTCCACCAACAATCATCAATCCACGGCTTGCCCGAAACAACGGGTGCCTCCAACTAACATCAATCCTGGGGGAGTTTTGTTTGCAATTATTTTTGATTTGATTTCGATCTTTTGATCATGGGACTGGGCATCCCAGTTACCAGCCATTTTCTCGTGAATGATGAACGGAGTCCACTCATCGTGAGAATAACCCACCTAGCATGGAAGATACTGCTAGCCCCTAGTCGCTACATGAGCGATTCGGGCATACAAAGCAGATTATTATTTGAAGGTTTAGAGTTTGGCACATGCAAATTTACTTGGAACGGCTGGTAAATACCGCATATAGGTAGGTATGGTGGACACTCATGGAATAAACTTGGTTCAAGGAATTTGGATGCACAAGCAGTATTCCCGCTTAGTACAGATATTTTGGCTAGCAAAGGATTCTAAATAGCAAGCACCACATGTTAGAGGATCCATAACAATATAACTTCTATACAAATATACCCAAGCATAACTCATTATGTTGTCTTCCTTGTCCAACTTCAACTAATTTGCTCAGATTTGAAAATAATTAATGGGGCTCACAATCATAGAAGATGTCCAAGATAGTATATTTATATGTGAAATCTCTCTTCCTTCAATATTCTTTCATGAATTGTTCAAGTGACCAATACAATGTTTGCTAACCTTCAATAAATTTACCACCTCTACTTCTTTATGTGAAGGCATTACTCCCCATGGGAAAGGCATATGAAACATATTTAATTTCAGATTTATGACATTCAAATCATTCAACCATTTACTCATAGGATATAAGTGAAGCACACGAGTAAATGACACACTACTCCAAAAAGATATAAGTGAAGATCAATGAGTAGTTAAATAATTATGTAGATATATGAAGACTCTCTCTCATTTAATAATTTCAGATCTTGATAATTTATTCAAACAGCAAGCAAAGCTAAAGAAAATAAAATGACGCTCCAAGCAAAACACATATCATGTGGTGAATAAAAATATAGCTCCAAGTAAAGTTACCGATGAACGAAGACGAAAGAGGGGATGCCTTCCGGGGCATCCCCAAGCTTAGGATCTTGGTTGTCCTTGAATATTACCTTGGGGTGCCTTGGGAATCCCCAAGCTTAGGCTCTTGCCACTCCTTATTCCGTAGTCCATCGAATCTTTACCCAAAACTTGAAAACTTCACAACACAAAACTTAACAGAAAATCTCGTGAGCTCCGTTAGCGAAAGAAAACAAAACACCACTTCAATGTACTGTAATGAACTCATTCTTTATTTATATTGGTGTTAAACCTACTGTATTCCAACTTATCTATGGTTTATAAACTATTTTACTAGCCATAGATTCATCAAAATAAGCAAGCAACACAATGAAAACAGAATCTGTCAAAAACAGAACAGTCTGCAGTAATCTGTATCAAACGTATACTTCTGTAACTCCAAAAATTATAAAATAAATTGGTGGACCTGAGGAATTTGTCTAGTAATCATATGCAAAAACAATCAACTAAATAGCACTCTCCAGTAAAAAGTTGAAGCTAATCTCATGAGCGCTAAAGTTTCTGTTTTTTACAGCATGATCATAAAGACTTCACCCAAGTCTTCCCAAAGGTCCTACTTGGCACAAACACTAATTAAAACATAAAACCACATCTAACCAGAGGCTAGATGATTTATTTATTCCTAAACAGAACCAAAAATCAATAAACTAAAATAAAATTGGGTTGCCTCCCAACAAGCGCTATCGTTTAACGCCCCTAGCTAGGCATGATGATTTCAATGATGCTCACACAAAACATAAGAATTGAAACATAAAGAGAGCATCATGAAGAATATGACTAGCACATTTAAGTCTAACCCACTTCCTATGCATTGGGATTTTGTGAGCAAACAACTTATGGGAACAATAATCAACTAGCATAGGAAGGCAAAACAAGCATAACTTCAAAACTTTAAGCACATAGAGAGGAAACTTGATATTATTGCAATTTCTACAAGCATATGTTCCTCCCTCATAATAATTTTCAGTAGCATCATGAATAAATTCAACAATATAACCAGCACCTAAAGCATTCTTTTCATGATCTACAAGCATAGAAAATTTACTACTCTCCACATAAGCAAAATTCTTCTCATTCGGAATAGTGGGAGTATCATAAGAGACTTGAATACTATAAATTGTTTCCACATTAAAAGAGTAATGTTCAGAAAAAGGGGAATCATAATCATGACAAGTTTTATAAATATAATCATCACTACTTTTTATAGCATAAGTTTCATCACAACAATCATCATAAGTAGCAACTTTGTTCTCATCATAATCAATTGAAAGCTCTTCCAAGATAGTGGAATCATTACTAAATAAAGTCATGACCTCTCCAAATCCACTTTCATAATTATCATAATAAGATTCAATATCCTCCAAAATAGTGGGATCATTACTTCCTAAATTTGACACTCTTCCAAACCCACTTTCATCAATATAATCATCATAAGTAAGAGGCATTCTATCATCATAACAAATTTGCATATCAAAACTTGGGAGGCTAAAAATATCATCTTCATTAAACGTAGCATCCCCAAGCTTGGGACAAACATTAATTGCAGCAAATATATTCTCAAAAACATCATCTTCTTCAAACATAGCATCCCCAAGCTTGGGCCTTTTCATATCATAAGCATAATCACTCTCATTATTAATAGTATGGATAGCACCAATAGTATAGCAATTATCATATTCATTTTTATGAGGCACAACAATAATAGGAGCAACATTATTTGGGAGAGATATATTTTTACCTCTCTTCCTTTTTATTTTCTTCTTCTTCACCACATCATGTGTGGGTTCAATCCTCTTTTTGGAGCTCCTTATTAATGAGATTGGTTGAATAGAAGGCTCCCCCTCATTACCTGATTCATCATAAGAAATAATAGGAGAATATTGGGAAGTCTCTTCCCTTTCGTTAGTATTCTCTTAATCTTCTATTTGTTTTCTTTTCTTTATGTAATTGGCAATATAAGGATTTTCAATGCAATTCACCGCACAATACATATAAATTTCTATCAAAATGAAGAACTCTATCAAGGGCAAATTCTGGAATAACCTTAGTTATACGTTTCGTTTCTTCATAACCCAAGAGCAAACTAAGTTCATTATGATGTGCAAGGGAAATCAAGTCATCACAATTTTTGGACACGATATGATCATGAAGCAATTTGCATTGGGTACTGAAATGATCATGTTCATTGCTAAGTTCACAAGTACGGCTAAGAAAATTTAAATTTTCAGCACAAACACCTAGCCTTTCTTGCAACCATTTAGTTTCTAAATGCTTATGCCTCTTGCAATATCTATCTTCCCTATTTGGTGTGTACTTGCAAACCCAATGCACTCCACAAAAATTGACATGTTTATAGGAGACATTTTCATCATAACTAGTGCAATCATCATTAGTACTATGGATATTCAAGGAGTTCATACTAACAACATTGCAATAATGCTCATCATTCAAAGATTTAGTGCAAAACATTTTAATGCATTCTTCTTCTAACACTTTGGCACAATTTTCCTTCCCATCATACTCACGAAAGATATTAAAAAGATGAAGCGTATGAGGTAAACTCAATTCCATTTTTTTGTAGTTTTCTTTTATAAACTAAACTAGTGCTAAAACAAGAAGCAAAAAGATTCGATTGCAAGATATAAAGATATACCTTCAAGCACTCACTCCCCGGCAACGGCGCTAGAAAAGAGCTTAGTTGACGGGGTGTGAGTGCCGCTTACCTAGCCTCCCCGGCAACGGCGCCAGAAAAGAGCTTGATGTCTACTACGCGACCTTCTTCTTGTAGACGTTGTTGGGCCTCCAAGTGCAGAGGTTTGTAGGACAGTAGCAAATTTCCCTCAAGTGGACGACCTAAGGTTTATCAATCCATGGGAGGCGTAGGATGAAGATGGTCTTTCTCAAACAACCCTGCAACCATATAACAAAGAGTCTCTTGTGTCCCCAACACACCCAATACAATGGTAAATTGTATAGGTGCACTAGTTCGGCGAAGAGATGGTGATACAAGTGCAATATGGATGGTAGATATAGGTTTTTGTAATCTGAAAATATAAAAACAGCAAGATAACTAATGATAAAAGTGAGCGTAAACGGTATTGCAATGCTAGGAAACAAGGCCTAGGGTTCATACTTTCACTAGTGCAAGTTCTCTCAACAATAATAAGATAATTGGATCATATAACTATCCCTCAACATGCAACAAAGATTCACTCCAAAGTCACTAATAGCGGAGAACAAACAAAGAGATTATGGTAGGGTACGAAACCACCTCAAAGTTATCCTTTCTGATCAATCTATTCAAGAGTCCGTAGTAAAATAACATGAAGCTATTCCTTCCGTTCGATCTATCATAGAGTTTGTACTAGAATAACACCCTAAGACACAAATCAACCAAAACCCTAATGTCACCTAGATACTCCAATCTCACCTCAAGTATCCATGGGTATGATTATACGATATGCATCACACAATCTCGGATTCATCTATTCAACCAACACTAAGAACTTCAAAGAGTGCCCCAAAGTTTCTACCGAAGAGTCAAGACGAAAACGTGTGCCAACCCCTATGCATAAGTTCACAAGGTCACTAAACCCGCAAGTTGATCACCAAAACATACATCAAGTAGATCACGTGAATATCCCATTGTCACCATAGATAAGCACATGCAAAACATACATAAAGTGTTCTCAAATCCTTAAAGACTCAATCCGATAAGATAACTTCAAAGGGAAAACTCAATCCATTTCAAGAGAGTGGAGGGGGAGAAACATCATAAGATCCAACTATAATAGCAAAGCTCGCGATACATCAAGATCGTGCCAAATCAAGAACATGGGAGAGAGAGAGATCAAACACATAGCTACTTGTACATACCCTCAGCCCCGAGGGTGAACTACTCCCTCCTTGTCATGGAGAGCGCCGGGATGATGAAGATGGCCACCGGTGAGGGATCCCCCCTCCGGCAGGGTGCCGGAACAGGGTCCCGATTGGTTTTTGGTGGCTACAGAGGCTTGCGGCGGCGGAACTCCCGATCTATTCTGCTCCCCGATGGTTTTAGGGTATATTGGTATATATAGGAGGAAGAAATACATCAGGGGAGCCACGAGGGTGGAGAGCGCGCCCAGGGGGGTGGGCGCGCCCCCCTGCCTCGTGGCTTCCTCGTTGATCCCCTGACGTGCACTCCAAGTCTCCCGGATTGCTTTCTTTCCAAAAATAACTTTTCCGAAGGTTTCATTCCGTTTGGACTCCGTTTGATATTCCTTTTCTGCGAAACACTGAAACAAGGGAAAAACAGAAACTGGCACTGGGCTCTGGGTCAATAGGTTAGTCCCAAAAGTAATATAAAAGTGCATAGTAAAGCCCATATATCATCCAAGATGGATAATATAATAGCATGAATACTTCATAAATTATAGATACATTGGAGACGTATCAATGGTTAGGAAACTTAACCATCTTTGATTAACGAGCTAGTCAAGTAGAGGCATACTAGGGACACTCTGTTTTGTCTATGTATTCACACATGTACTAAGTTTCCGGTTAATACAATTCTAGCATGAATAATAAACATTTATCATGATATAAGGAAATATAAAATAACAACTTTATTATTGCCTCTAGGGCATATTTCCTTCAGTCTCCCATTTGCACTAGAGTCAATAATCTAGTTCACATCGCCATGTGATTTAACACCAAAAGGGTTTACTAGAGTCAGCAATCTAGTTCACATCATCATGTGATTAACACCCAAAGATTACTAAGGTGTGATCATGTTTTGCTTGTGAGAGAAGTTCAGACAACGGGTCTGCCACATTCAGGGCCATATGTATTTTGCAAATTTTTCTATGTCTACAATGCTTTGCATGGAGCTACTCTAGCTAATTCCTCCCACTTTCAATATGTATCCAGATTGAGACTTAGAGTCATCTGGATTGATGTAAAAGCTTGCATCGATGTAACTCTTTACGACGAACTCTTTATCACCTCCATAATCGAGAAATATTTCCTTAGTCCTCTTCGGTAACTAAGGATAACTTCGACCACTGTCCAGTGATCCGCTCCTGGATTACTATCGTACCCCCTTTGCCAAACTCATGGCAAGGTACACAATAGGTCTGGTAACAGCATAGCATACTTCATAGAACCTATGACTGAGGCATAGGGAATGACTTTCATTCTCTTTCTATTTTCTGCCGTGGTCGAGTTTTGAGTCTTACTCAACTTCACACCTTGCAACACAGGCAAGAACTCCTTCTTTGACTGTTCCATTTTGAACTACTTCAAAATCTTGTCAAGGTATATACTCATTGAAAAAAATCTTATCAAGAGTCTTGATCTATCTCTATAGATCTTGATGCTCAATATGTAAGCAGCTTCACCGAGGTCTTTCTTTGAAAAACTCCTTTATGCTTTCCAGAAAATTCTACATCATTTCCGATCAACAATATGTCATACACATATACTTATCAGAAAGGCTGTAGTGCTCCCACTCACTTTCTTGTAAATACAGGCTTCACCGCAAGTCTGTATAAAACTATATGCTTTGATCAACTCATCAAAGCGTATATTCCAACTCCGAGATGCTTGCACCAGTCCATAAATGGATCGCTGGAGCTTGCACTTTGTAGCACCTTTAGGATTGAGAAAACCTTCTGGTTGCATCATATACAACTCTTCTTTAATAAATCCATTAAGGAATGCAGTTTTGACATCCATTTGCCAGATTTCATAAAATGCGGCAATTGCTAACATGATTCGGACAGACTTTCAGCATCGATACGAGTGAGAAAATTTCATCGTAGTCAACACCTTCAACTTGTCGGAAACCTTTTGCGACAATTCGAGCTTTGTAGATAGTAACACTACTATCAACGTCCGTCTTCCTCTTGAAGGTCCATTTATTCTGTATGGCTTGCCGATCATCAGGCAAGTCAACCAAAGTCCACACTTTGTTCTCATACATGGATCCCATCTCAGATTTCATGGCCTCAAGCCATTTCGCGGAATTTGGGCTCATCACCGCTTCCTCATAGTTCGTAGGTTCGTCATGGTCTAGTAACATGACTTCCAGAAAAGGATTACCGTACCACTCAGGTGCGGAACGTGCTCTTGTTGACCTACGAGGTTTGGTAGTAACCTGATCTGAAGTTCCATGATCATTATCATTAGCTTCCTCTCTAGTTGGTGTAGGCATCACGAGAACGGTTTTCTGTGATGAGCTACTATCCAATTCGAGAGAAGGTATAATTAGCTCATCAAGTTCTACTTTCCTCCCACTCACTTCTTTCGAGAGAAACTCCTTCTCTAGAAAGGATCCTTTCTTAGCAACAAATATCTTGCCTTCGGATCTGTGATAGAAGGTGTACCCAATGATAACCCACAAGTTTAGGGGATCGCAACAGTTTTTGAGGGTAGAGTATTCAACCCAAATTTATAGATTCGACACAAGGGGAGCCAAAGAATATATGAAGGTATTAGCAGCTGAGTTATCAATTCAACCACACCTGGAGATTAATTATCTGCAACAAAGTGATCAGTAGCACAGTAATATGATAGTTTTGATAGTAGTGACAGCAGCAATAGTAATACTAACAATGATAGCAATAATTTTGTAGCAAGTGTAACAGTGATGATAGCTGTAGTAACTTAGCAGAAACAATATAAGATAAATTCGTAGGCATTGGATTGATGACTTGTTGGATGATATTCATCATGTGACAGTTATAACCTAGGGCGATACGGCACTAGCTCCAGTTCATCGATATAATGTAGGCATGTATTCCGTAAAGAGTCATATGTGCTTTATTAACAGAACTTGCATGCCATCTTTTGTCCTACCCTCCCGTGGCAGCGGGGTCCATACTGGAAACTAAGGGATATTAAGGCCTCCTTTTAATAGAGAACCGGAACAAAGCATTAACACATAGTGAATACATGAACTCCTCAAACTACGGTCATCACCGGGAGTGGGCCTGGTTGTTCACTCCGGGGTTGCCGGATCATAACACGTAGTAGGTGACTATAACTTGCAAGATCGGATCTAAACCATGAATATAATGGTGATAACATAAACAGTTCAGATCCGAGTTCATGGCACCTGGGCCCAAAGTGACAAGCATTAAGCATGGCAAAGTCATAGCAACATCAATCTAGGAACATAGTGGATACTAGGGATCAGGACCTAACAAAACTAACTCTATTACATGATGAATCTCATCCAACTCCTCACCGACCAGCGAGCCTACGAAGGAATTACTCACTCCCGGTGGGGAGCATCATGGAATTGGCGATGGAGAAGGGTTGGTGATGACGAAGAATGAAGATCCCCCTCTCCGGAGCCCCAAACGGACTCTAGATCCGCCCTCCCGAGGAAGAACAGGGCTTGGCGGCGGCTCTGTCTTGTGGATCGTGATAATTCTTTCTCCCTGATTTTTTTCTCCAAAAATAGGATTTTATAGCATTGGAATCAGGGTCTACGGGGTCACCAGGTGGGGACAACCCACCTGGGCGCGCCAGGAGATGGGGGCGTGCCCTGGTGGGTTGTGCCCACCCAGGTGCCCCTCCCCGGCAGGTCTTGGCTCTAGAAATTATTATTATTGATATAAAAAATCCTCGCAAAGTTTCATTCCATTACGAGAACATTTATTTCTGAACAAAAACAACACCATGGTAGTTCTGCTGAAAACAGCGTCAGTCCGGGGTTAGTTTCATTCAAATCATGCAAATTAGAGTCCAAAACAAGAGGAAAAGCATTAGGGAAAGTAGATATGTTGGAGACGTATCAACTCCCCCAAGCTTAAACCTTTGCTTGTCCTCAAGCAATTCAGTTGATAAACTGAAAGTGAAAAAGAAAAACTTTTACGAACTCTTTTGCTCATGTTTGCATAAGTAGGCTTAAACAGCACCCAGGTTTTCAGCCAACATTATAACTAACCATGCCGACAATAACTCTTAAAGATTATAATGAGTCATATCAATGACATAATCAGCTAGCGAGCAATAATAAGATATCTCAAACGGCAAAACGTTGTCAAAACAACCATGATATAATATGACAATAGTGGTATCTCGCTAGCCCTTTCTGAGACCGCAAAACATAAATGCAGAGCACCTCCAAAGTTCAAGCAGCGACTAAACATTGTAATTCATGGTAGAAAAGATCCAGTCATGATGCACCCAACATTAGTTACACACAATGCAGAAATCATGACAACTGTGCTCTGAGGTTCTAGCGCTTGTTTTAGAAGGGGATGACACAACATAAAAGTAAATAGATCGTCCCTTCGCAGTGGGAAGCAGTGATTTGCAGAGGTGCCAGAGCTCAAGTTTTAAAACAGAGGTAAATGATATTTTGGGACATGCACTCTTCTCATTTACTTCATGACCATCAATTATCAATATCTTCCATGCTAAACACACTAGTGGCGGTTCCCAAGCGATAAAAGTAAAGGTTTTGACTCCATTGGGAGTTTTTTTTATTTGAGCGATTAACTCTTTTTGTATGCAGTTTGGGACTGGGCATCCCTATTACCGCCCTTTTCTCGTGCGATGGCGAGTGAATAAACACTTGACCTGAGAATAACCCGCTTAGCATGGAAGATACCGACCACCTCCCGTCGTTCCATGAACGATCCAGGCACACAAAACGGATATTTATTTAGAATTTTTTAGAGGTGGCACATGCAAATTTACTTAGGACAGCACGGTAATACCGCATATAGGTAGGTATGATGGACTCATCTGGAATAACTTTTGGGTTCAAGGTTTTTGATGTACAAGCAGAATTCCCACTTAGTACAGGTGAAGGCTAGCAATTAGATTGAGAAGCCGCCAGCTAGAGAGCAACAACGGTCATAACCATGCATTATGCATAAGTAACATTGGACAATAGCATGAGTAGGATATGAACACCATGAACATAAATATCATAGAGGCTATGTTGGTTTTGATTCAACTACATGCATGAACATGTGCCAAGTCAAGCCACTCGAACATTCAGAGGACACCATATCATCATACTACATCATAATCATTTTAACGCAATGTTGATATCCAAGATAAATCATTATCAACTCCCAGCAACTTATACATGGCATGAGAAACTATAATCTCTAATTGTCATTGCAAACATGTTTAATCATAATGGGCTGAATCATGGATACTAGGTTAAACATATTTACACAAACAGAACAAGTCAAGTTCATACCAGTTTCTCTCTACCACGGCCAGTTCATTGAATACCGTCATTATTGCCTTTCACTTGCACGACCGAACGATATGAAAATAATAATAGTGCAAGAGTGTCGTGGACTAAGCTGGAATCTGCAAACATTTTATTCAACAGGAGAAGACAAGGTAAAATATGCTCTTTATTAGTTCAACAATTATTCATATGAGAGTCACTCAACATTTTCATCGTGGTCTTCTCCTTGGTACAACTCGAATAAAAAGAAAGAAGTTCATAGAAACACACTGAAATATTTTTGGAGTTTTTGGTGTTCTTGAACAAGCAAATAAAAGGGAAAAGCAAAAAGGGAAAAACTATTTACATGGGAAAGCTCCCAACAAGCAAAAGAAGAACAAGGAAATCTTTTTGGGTTTTCTTTTTAATACTACTACTAAGCATGCATATAAAGTAAATTAGCTACAACTAATTTTTTTAGTTTTTCTAAAGTTTTTCAGACACACAGTAAGAAAGCAAGAAAATAAATCTAAGCATGGATGATACAATGAAAAAGTGTGGACACTGACTAATGAAATAAGTGGACGTGAATGTAAAGTCGGTGGAAACACGTACTCCCCCAAGCTTAGGCTTTTGGCCTAACTTGGTAGTCAATCAGTAGCCTGGAGGGTAGTAATCACCGTGGTAGCTCACGGAGGCTCTTGGTGGAGACGCCTCGGCCTGTCGTGCTGCCTCTACTGCTGCGTTGTGAGCTCGAGCCTCGCTCCCAAGAACAAAATATCTTCCCTTGCTGTGATAGTCAAAAAGAGCAGGCACAGGCAAATATGTGTGCACAAAAGAAGTTTGGTTAAACAAAAGACTATAAGTGAAGTTATCAACCTTTCCCTTGAGAATCTTATGATCTTTTAGGGTGCTAAAGTCTAAATATTGTGTGGGTAGGATAGGATCAAAGGGCAAAGGTGAAACACCAAGCCCCCGTGCTAAACGTGTGGCATAAATTCCACCATAGAACTAGCCAATGTTAGCATTGTGCTGAAGTCTGCGTGCAACAATTGCTCCAAGGTTATAATTCCTTTCACCGGTGAGAGCAGTGCGTATGAGGCTCAAGTCTGGAGCACAAAGCATGCTACAGTCTTGCTTGCCTACTATGCATTTCCCGTTAAATAATGCAAAGTACTGAATTGCGGGAAACTGAATGCTCTTTATTCTACCTTGTGTCACTCCCCTCCTTTCACCATAACAAAGACTAGTCAAGAATGTTTTGAACTCAGCCTTTGGTGGTTCGTCAAGCGAACCCAATAATGGAAGCTTGCAGTGGTAAGCAAAATTCTCTAGTGAGATGGTAAATGGACTATCATAAAGCATAAACGACACCCTAGACTCACGGGGAAAGAATTTAAACTCTTTGACAAATGATTCACTGAGAAGTTGGCGTTATTCACACTTATCTGAAAGGTAGGGACCGAGACCGGCATTATGAACATATTGCTCAAATTCCTCCTTAATGCCCACAGGCACCATATACTCATCGCAAGGCCATAGGCATGTTTTGGTGGCGGCATCTCGCGTGGAACTTTCACTTGGTTCAACATAAGACCGGCGAGCAGAACTGTCACTAGAAGATGCCCCCGAGGATCGTCTCCTCGAAGAACTCCTTCCAAATAGGTTCATCATGTCCGCATACAATTTTCTTAAAATAAAAATTTGTTACTTTATTAAATTGATAGCGACTACTGATAGGGATGCATAGAGGCCATAACAAGCATTCAAACTACTTAGAACTCTAAGAATTTAACATGCAAGCACATCTACAGCAACACCAAGAGTAGCTAATTATTCAAAATATAAACCAATAAAACAAAAACTAATTGGACAAACGGTGGAGTCACATACCAAGCAACAAGCCCCCGAAATAGTTTCGGAAACGGAGCTTCGAGCAAAGGGATCAAAATCCGCGGGTTTGAGAGCAAGAACACGGGAGAGAGAGCAATGGAGATTTCTTTTCTGGAGGTAAGTGATGATGTGGGATGAAGAGGTAATTGAGGGGGCCCACGTGGGGCCCACAACCCACCAGGGCACGCCTGGGGGTCCTGGCGCGCCCAGGTGGGTTGTTCCCACCTGGTGCACCTCCCTTTGGTATTATTTGCACTAGAAATTCAGAAATATTTAGAAAAAACGTATAAAATTTTCAGAGCATTATGAGAACTTTTATTTTTGGGTCATTTTTTATTGCACGGGAAATTCAGAAAACACACAAAGCATGGCATTTTATTTTATTTAACTAAAAAAAACTAAAAGTAGGGACGGAAGATAGTGCTTACTAAATTCATCAACTTCATACCGTTCAAAAATGATCCATTAATAAGGTTGATCAGGTCTTATTAACAACCACTTTCGATTAGCATGAAACCGAAGAACTTTGGTAAATCACTATGTTACCTCAATGGGGATATGCATTTCCCCAACAATAAGCATTTCATATTTATTTTTGACAGTAGGTAGAGGTATTTGAAAACTTCCAATAGTGATTGTCGGAGATTTTTCAATAACATTAATACCATTCACTTGGAATTTTTTCTTCGAAAAGTGCACTGTACGCTCATTACCATTGATATGAAAAGTGACCTTGCTTTTATTGCAATCAATAACAGCCCCTGCAGTATTCAAGAAGGGTCTACCGAGGATAATCGATATGTTATTGTCCTCGTGCATCTCAAGTATAACAAAGTCAGTCAAAATACTAACATTAGCTACAACAACGGGCACATCCTCACAGATACCGATAGGTATGGCCGTTGATTTGTCAGCCATTTGCAAAGATATTTCAGTAGGTGTGAGTTTGTTCAAGTCAAGTCTTTTATATAAAGAGAAAGGCATAACACTAACACCAGCTCCTAAATCACACAAAGTAGTTTTCACATAATTCTTTTTGATAGAGCAAGGTATAGTTGGTATTTCCGGATCTCCAAGTTTTTTAGGTACTCCATCTTTGAAAGTGTAATTAGTAAGCATAGTAGAGATTTCAGCTTCCGGTATTTTTCTCTTATTTGTGATGATGTCTTTCATATACTTTGCATAAGGAGGCATTTTCAAGATATCAGTCAAGCGAGTACGCAAAAAGACTGGCCTCAGCATTTCAGCAAAGTGTTCAAATCCTTCATCATCTTTCTTTTTAGTTGACTTGGGTGGAAAAGGCATAGGTTTTTGAACCCACTGTTCTCTTTCTTTACCGTGTTTCTAGCAATGAAGTCTCTTTTGTCATATCTTTTATTCTTAGGTTGTGGGTTGTCAAGATCAACAGGTGGTTATATCTCAACATCATTATCTGGTTCTTTATCATTTGTTTGAGTGTCTTCATGAACCTCATCATTATCTTTTTCATTATCACTAGGTGAGTGTTCATTACTAGATTGAGTTTCAGCATCTGAGATAGAAGTTTCATTATCATCATCAGGAGGTTTCTCTATTTCAGGTTCACTAGAAGTATGCGAAGTCCTATCATTTTTCTTTTTCTTTTTCTTTTTAGAAGGACTAGGTGTACTAGTGTTATTTCTTTGTGAATCTTGTTCAATTCTTTTTGGGTGTCCCTCAGGATAAAGTGGTTCCTGAGTCATTTTACCTCCTCTAGTTGCAACTCTAACAGTAAAGTCATGCATATTATGATTCATTTCATCAAGCAATTCTCTTTGAGATTTAGCAACTTGTTCTAACTGAGTTTGAACCATAGAAGCATGTTTTCCAACACATCTAACATCATTTGAGATTCTAAATAACAAGTCACTCAAGCGAGCAATCATATCAGAATTATATTTCAATTGTTTCATAACATTGGCATTGAAGTGATCTTGTTTTCTTATGTAGTTTTCAAACTCATAAAGGCATTGACTAGGATGCATATTGTGAGGATTATCATTATCACTGAACTTCATAAGAGAATTTACCTCTACCACCTTAGGTAGTGGTGGTGTATTAAGCCCATGTATTTCTTCAATAGGAGGAATTTTTAACATCCTCAGCTTTAATACCTTTTTCCTTCATAGATTTCTTTGCCTCTTGCATATCTTCAGGACTATGATATAATATACCTCTCTTATTCAGAGTGGGTTTAGCCGGTGGTTCAGGAATAGTCCAATCATCATAATTTTTCAATATATTATTCAATAATTCTTCAGCTTGTCCAACAGTTCGTTCCCTGAAAACACAACTAGCACAACTATCTAGGAAGTCCCTAGAAGCATCGGTTAGTCCATTATAGAAGATATCAAGTATTTCATTTTTCTTAAGAGGATGATCAGGCAAAGCATTAAGTAATTGGCAAAGCCTCCCCCAAGCTTGTGGGAGACTCTCTTCTTTAGTTTGCACAAAGTTAAATATTTCCCGTAAGGCAGCTTGTTTCTTATGAGCAGGAAAATATTTTTCAGAGAAGTAATAAATCATATCCTGGGGACTACGCACACAACCAGGAGCAAGAGTGTTGGGGATATAACTATTAGGTATGAACCGCCCAGGAGGGGCCGGGTTATACCAACGGCGGTTCATTGTCATGAAGCCCATGAAGGAATTGAAGATGGTGGTTCATGAGGATGACTTATGAAGAGCCCAAGGCCCAAAGGCGGCTTAAAGCCCATAGGTGTAAACCGTCATATATGCATGACTTGTATTGTAAGGCAAGTGTAATTATTCACCGGGCCGGACACGTTTATGAGCCGTCCAGGACTCTGTAAGCTGCAGGGCATCAACCTGTGTATATAAAGGGACGACCCGGCGATGGTTTAGGGGGAGAACAGATTGAAAGCTAGGTCAAGCGTATTCGCTCCCTAGTAATCGAGGCATAAGCAATACCACCTCAAACTGGATTAGGCCTTTACCTTCACCGCAAGGGGCCGAACCAGTATAAATCATGTGTCTTTTGTCCCGTTTAACCCCTTTAAGCTAACCTAGTGCGATGGCTCCACGACTAAGTCCTCACACTAGGACATCTGCCGTGACAATTCCACGACAGTTGGCGCCCACCATGGGGCCAGCGCATGGTGGTTTCGAGTTCTTACAGGGAAACTTTGAAGGGATCAAAGGATACGCTGTGGGCCAGATGACCAAGAGTCGTCGCGGCAAGCTCTACATCGACGACGCAGGCTGGGGCCCCGAGGCCGGCTCAATCGAGTACAAGTACCGGGTCCCCTTCTGCGGAATTCACGTCTTCATCGGCAAGATCGGCGAACCGGGCCCTGAGCTGGACACCTGCACCGACATCATCGAGACGGCTCAGCATGCACGACCCGCCCGGGTTCAACCCGCCATGAAGCGCGCCTTCGTTGGATTCATCCATGGGGGAGAATTTGAGGACGGATACATATCTGGCGGAGAGATGGCCATCTATTCTGATGGTGAGTCGTCCACTGGCGAGACTACGCCATTGTATCAACTGCAGGACGGCAGGCTTGGGGGCTGTTCCAATGGCGACAGTATTCCGGACCCCTATGAGTCGCCGAACCGGGTCGTGATTTTCATGGCCGGTACGCAATCAGTGTAGAATTCTTCAACTGCAGCGGCAATGGTTTCCGGGTCAGCAACGGCGACGGCGGCCGGGGCAGGAGGTCTTGCGCGCCCGCCGGCTCAGGTCTTGTCTGACTTATTGGACACTTTGACAACATTGTTGACAGCAGAGGTTAACCCGGCAAATCAAACTCAGCATAACGCGGAAGTTGCAAAGCTGCAGGATGAGATAGCTCAGGCCAAGGAAGATTTGGCAGCTGATGATGCAAGGATGACTGCAGAGCGAGCTGCTCTGGATGCTCATGCACAATGGATCTAGGCTGATTCCTTCCGGCTCTCGTTGGATCAGAACGCTTCAAACGAAGTCTTGAGGAGAAGGCACCGAAGTCGTCTGCCTCCGGTTTACGAGGCAAGGAACCTCTTCAACACACCTGGTGCAGGGACTAGTGACCCGCCAGGGGTAAACTGGGCAGTAGCAGCGCCTGGGACTGGAGCGCCGGCTCAACCACGCACGACAGACCCGCCTCGTCAGAATAATATCCCACCACAACATGTGCCAACACCACCGGGTCATTATTCTAACCCTTTGGATAACATGATCGTTGCGGCGTCGCAATTGGCGGCTCTCCCAGTTGAAGGCGAGTCTCCAGCTGCGGTTGAAATGCGGAGGGCTAGAGAGCTTCTTCAGACAACATTCGTGCAGCTGGAGGCTTATTCTTACAGTCGTGAGAGGATCCATTCAACCCCTCGCCCAAGCCGGAGTTATAGCAGACATATGGACTCCCCGGTGGTGTCAAGCAGTGAGCAGCGTCGTAACCCGCCCCGTGGACATGACCCGCCCCGTAATACTCAGGCCCTGATGGATCAGGATAGAGCACGTCGGGAGGCTGAGCTGGCGGCTCAGTACGCGGCTCATCAACCATCTCCGGTTTATTCGACAACTTCAGTGGAAGCAGGCATGAACTCTAGAAGCACGGGTGTACCATGTTTAGTGCCAGCTCTGCGTAATGAGCGTCTGCCCAAGGATTTCAAAGGACCTCGTAAGGTGCCCAGCTACACAGCCGACTTACCCCCTGAGGCGTGGATTGAGAGTTATGAGATGACCATGGAGCTGCTGGAGGTTAGCGATGCTGCATATGCCAAATACTTCACCATGATGCTGGATGGGACGGCTCGTACTTGGTTAAAAGGGCTGCTTGCCAACTCCATCGGGTCGTGGGCCGAGTTAAAAGCCCGGTTTATCCAGAATTTTAAGGATACGTGCAAGCTGCCCATGCCGATTGTGGATTTGGATGTATGCGCCCAAGAAGAGGGTGAGTCAACGACCCATTGGGTGCACCGGGTCAAAGCCATCTTGCACTCATCGGATAACATCAATGCCGGCTCAGCAGTCCTCATGTTAGAGAAGAATTGCCATTTTTTGCCTCTTAAACAGAAGCTAGGGCGGCTCAAGCGCCACTGCAATGATATGGGGGAGCTGATGGCGGCTCTAATTAAATATGCCGACTCTGATAGTACCAAGGACCCCGAGTCTGATGATGAAAAGCCGGGAAAGGGAAAGAAGAGTGGCAGCACCAAGGGTCAGCATCATAACCAGGCAAGCCAGGGGGCAATGGCAAATGCAAGGCCGATAACAATTCAGATTTTGTGGCCAATACTAATATGCAGAATAATGGTCAGTGTCGTAAGGGGAAGCCACCTCCTCGGACAGGAGGGTCAGGTTTAAATCTTGAGCAGATGCTGAATCAGCCCTGTCCAAAGCATGGTTCGCGGGAAAGACCATCCAGTCACCTTTGGAAGGACTGCTACATTATGAAGGAGTTCAAAATTTCTGATTTATTCCAGAACAATCATGGGCCGGACGGTGGCTCAGGTTCCGGTGGTGGCGGTTCTCATGGCCCTGGTTATGGTGGTGGCGGTTCTAATTTCAATTTCCGGGATCACCCAGGCAATTAAGGCAATCAGTGTAGTTATCATCAACAATCCGGTCAGGGAAATCAGCAACAGCAATCTGGGTATCAGAGTAACCCGAAGCTGTTGAATAGTGGGCAGTACCACGTCTTCACCACAAGTTTATGCAAGCGGGATCAGAAGCTCCATAAAGGGCAGTGAACGTCGTTGAGCCGACAGTTCCCCGTTACTTGCGATGGTCTGAGCAGCCCATTGTGTGGAGTCGTGAGGATCACCCGCCCCGGGTTGATAATCCGGGTCACTTGGCTTTGGTGGTGGCGCCTCAGGTTGGAGGATATAAATTCACTAAGGTACTCATGGATGGAGGTAGCAGTATCAATATCCTTTATTATGAAACTTCCCGTCGCATGGGATTGACTGATAAAAATCTTAAGCCGTCGAACACTGTCTTTCATGGTGTGGTGCCTGGTAAGTCGGCATACCCGGTTGGTAAAATAGCCTTGGAGGTTGCTTTTGGAGATGATTATGATTCCAGATCTGAGACGTTGACCTTTGAAGTAGTCAAGATTCAGAGTCCGTATCACGCTCTGTTTGGACGGCCGGCTTATGCCAAGTTCATGGCACGACCTTGTTATGTTTATCTGCAGCTCAAAATGCCGGGTCACAAGGGGACTATCACAGTGCATGGAAGCCGGAAAATAGCTCTGGAGTGTGAAGAAGGTGATGCGGCTTATGCTGAGTCTATCTGCGCAACAGAGGAATTGAAGTTTTACAAAGATAATGTTGACCCGGCAGATATGACATCTTTGAAGAAGCCAACTACGGAGCATGATCCAGTCTTGAAGTTTAAGTCGGCGGATGACACCAAGCTAGTTGATTTCATTCCTGGCGATTCATCCAAGCAGTTCAGCATCAGTGCTAATCTAGATCCGAAATAGGAAGGCGCTCTCATCAAGTTCATCCGTGAGAATCGGGACATCTTTGCATGGAAACCTTCTGACATGCCGGGTGTACCGAGGGAACTCGCTGAGCACACTCTTAATATTGATCTGAAATTTAAGCCGGTCAAGCAGTTTCTTCGTCGTTTTAATGAAGAGAGGCGTAAGTCCATTGGTGAAGAAGTGGCCCAGCTCTTGGCGGCTAGGTTCATCGTTGAAGTTTTTCATCCTGAGTGGTTGGCTCACCCAGTGTTAGTGCTTAAGAAGAATGACACTTGGCGTATGTGTGTGGATTACATGGACTTAAATAAAGCTTGTCCGGCTGATCCTTTTGCTCTCCCTCGTATTGATCAAATTATTGATGCTACGGAGGGTTGTGAGCGTTTGAGCTTTTTGGATGCTTATTCTGATTATCATCAGATCAAAATGGCAGTTAAGGACCAGGAGAAGACAACTTTTATTACTCCGTTTGGAGCCTTCTGCTATGTGTCCATGCCTTTTGGGCTCAAGAGTGCCCAGGCAACTTACCAACGGTGTGTGCAAAATTGCCTTCATAATCAAATCGGGCATAATGTTCATGCTTATGTGGATGACATTGTGGTGAAATCCAGAAAGAAGGAAACCCTGATTGATGATTTGAAGGAGACCTTTGATAATCTCTGGGTTTATAAGATGATGCTCAACCCGGCCAAGTGTGTTTTTGGTGTACCAGCTGGTAAGCTTTTGGGTTTTCTGGTTTCCAACAGAGGCATTGAAGCTAACCCGGAGAAGATCAGGGCCATTACTTCCTTGGCTAAGCCGGCATGTGTCAATGATGTTCAATGACTGGCAGGTCGCATTGCCGCCTTAAGCCGGTTCATAAGCCAGTTGGGTGAAAAGGCTATACCGCTGTACCAGATGATGAAGAAAACAGATCACTTTGTCTGGAGTGATGCTGCTAATCAAGCATTTGAGGACTTGAAGAAACAGTTGGCTAAGCCGCCCGTTCTGGCTGCTCCCATTGATAAAGAGCCTTTGCTGTTATATGTGGCTGCCAATAGCCGAGCTGTTAGTGTTGCCATTGTGGTGGAAAGGAAGGAAACAGGCAAAGAATATCCGATTCAACGGCCGGTTTACTATATCAGTGAGGTCCTTATTGAGTCCAAACAGAGGTATCCACATTGGCAGAAGCTTGTGTATGGGGTTTTTATGGCTAGCCAGAAGCTTAAGCAGTATTTTCTGGGTCATCCTATCATTGTGGTTAGTTCTTCCCCCTTATGGGATATCATTCAAAATAGAGAAGCCACAGGTCGGGTAGCCAAGTGGGCCATCGAGCTTGGACCTCATGGTTTAAAGTATGTGCCCCGTACAACCATCAAGTCTCAAGCACTTATGGATTTTATCAATGATTGGACAGAATTGCAGATGCCCGAGGAGAAGCCGGATAACACATATTGGACTATTAACTTTGATGGGTCCGTGCAGTTGGAAGGCTCGGGGGCTGGAGTTATATTAACTTCCCCACGAGGTGACAAATTTTCTTATGTTCTCCGGTTGATGTTCCCTTGTACTAACAATGCAGCTGAGTATGAGGCCTTGCTCCATGGTCTTCGGATGGCTAAGGAGATGAGCTTAAGCCGGGTGAGGTGTTTCGGCGACTCAGATCTGGTGGCTCAGCAAGTTTCTGGCACTTGGGATTCTAAGGATCCACTCATGGCGGCTTATCATCGAGAGGTTGATGCTATTGCGGGTCACTTTAAAGGTTATCAAGTTGAACATGTTGATCGTGTTGGGGAACGTAGCAGAAATTCAAAATTTTCCTACGTGTCACCAAGATCAATCTAGGAGATGCTAGCAACAAGAGGGGAGGAGTGCATCTACATACCCTTGTAGATCGCGAGCGGAAGCGTTCAAGAGAACGGGGTTGATGGAGTCGTACTCGTCGTGATCCAAATCACCGATGATCCTAGCGCCGAACGGACGGCACCTCCGCGTTCAACACACATACGGAGCAGCGATGTCTCCTCCTTCTTGATCCAGCAAGGGGGTAGGAGAGGTTGATGGAGATCCAGCAGCACGACGGCATGGTGGTGGAAGTAGCGGGATTCCAACAGGGCTTCGCCAAGCGCCGCGGGAGGAGGGAGATGTGTCACGGGAGGGAGAGGGAGGCGCCAGGGCTTGGGGTGCTGCTCCCATGCGCCTCCCCACTATATATAGGGGTGGAGGGGGCTGGTTTCTTACCCTGTCCATTGGGGCGTTGGCAAAGGTGGGGGAAAGAAATCCCATCATTTCCCTTCCCCACCGATTGTTATCCCTCTTTTTTAGGGATCTTGATCTTATCCCTTCGGGATATGATCTTATTCCTTCTAAGGTGGGATCTTGGTGCGCCTTGACCAGGGGTGTGGGGCCTTGCCCCCACTACCCACGTTCATGTGGGTCCCCCCATGTAGGTGGGCCCCACTTCGGAACCTTCTAGAACCTTCCTGGTACAATACCGAAAAATCCCGAACATTTTCCGGTGGCCAAAATAGGACTTCCCATATATAAATCTTTACCTCCGGACCATTCCGGAACTCCTCGTGACGTCCGGTATCTCATCCGGGACTCCGAACAACTTTCGGTTATCCGCATACTAATATCTCTACAACTCTAGCGTCACCGAACCTTAAGTGTGTAGACCCTACGGGTTCGGGAGACATGCAGACATGACCGAGACGACTCTCCGGTCAATAACCAACAGCGGGATCTGGATACCCATGTTGGCTCCCACATGTTCCACGATGATCTCATCGGATGAACCACGATGTCGAGGATTCAATCAATCCTGACAATTCCCTTTGTCAATCGGTACGTTACTTGCCCGAGATTCGATCGTCGGTATCCCAATACCTTGTTCAATCTCGTTACCGGTAAGTCACTTTACTCGTACCATAATGCATGATCCCATGGCTAACTCCTTAGTCACATTGAGCTCATTATGATGATGCATTACTGAGTGGGCCCAGAGATACCTCTCCGTCATACGGAGTGACAAATCCCAGTCTCGATTCGTGCCAACCCAACAGACACTTTCGGAGATACCTGTAGTGCACCTTTATAGCCACCCAGTTACGTTGTGACGTTTGGTACACCCAAAGCATTCCTACGGTATCCGGGAGTTGCACAATCTCATGGTCTAAGGAAATGATACTTGACATTAGAAAAGCTCTAGCAAACGAACTACACGATCTTGTGCTATGCTTAGGATTGGGTCTTGTCCATCACATCATTCTCCTAATGATGTGATCCCGTTATCAATGACATCCAATGTCCATGGTCAGGAAACCATAACCATCTATTGATCAACGAGCTAGTCAACTAGAGGCTTACTAGGGACATGTTGTGGTCTATGTATTCACACATGTATTACGGTTTCCAGTTAATACAATTATAGCATGAACAATAGACAATTATCATGAACAAGGAAATATAATAATAACCATTTTATTATTGACTCTAGGGCATATTTCCAACAGATCGCAGGAAAAATGAGGCGGCTGATGCTTTAAGCCAGTTAGGGTCTCAGCATAAACCGGTGCCACCTAACACTTTCCTGGATATTCTGCATAACCCTTCTGTCAAATTGCCTACAGAGGAAGATCTGGCTATTCCTGACCCGGAAGCACAATTGGTGGCGGCTCTTCATGCGATTCCTAATTGGACAGTTCCATGTTTGGCTTATATGACCCGGGGTGAGTTACCTGAGGATGAAACTTTGGCCAGGCAGATAACCCGGCGGTCCAAGTCAATGACTATCGTTCATGGAGAGTTGCATCGTCGCAGTGTCACAGGGGTGTTTCAATGTTGTGTTTCTCCATAGGAGGGCCGTGAGATTCTGTGTGAGATTCATGAAGGTGATTATGGCCATCATGTCGGTTCTAAGTCTCTTGTGGCTAAGGCTTTTCGTCATGGGTTTTATTGGCTGACGGCTCACGCTGATGCTGAGGATCTGGTCAATAAATGTGATGGTTGTCAGAAATTCTCACGACGAGCTCATGTGCCGGCTCAAGAATTGAGGATGATTCCAATTACTTGGCCATTTGCAGTCTTGGGACTTGATATGGTTGGGCCTTTCAAAAGGTCCAAGGATAAAAAGACACACCTCCTGGTGGCAGTTGACAAATTTACAAAGTGGGTTGAGGCAGAGCCGGTCAGTAAATGTGACACGGCAATGGCGGTTCAATTCATCAAAAAGGTGATTTTCTGTTTTGGCTTTCCCCACAGTATCATAACTGATAATGGCACCAATCTATCCAAGGGTGCTATGACAGAATTTTTTCAACGTGAGCATATTCGGCTTGATGTATCATCAGTGGCTCACCCCCAGTCTAATGGTCAAGCCGAGAGAGCCAATCAAGAGATCATGAGGGGCATCAAGCCCCGGCTTATGGTTCCCTTACAGAGGACACCAGGTTGTTGGGTGGAGGAGTTACCTTCCGTGTTATGGAGCATTAATACCACCCGCAATAGATCTACGGGTTATACACCTTTCTTCATGGTCTACGAAGCAGAGGCGGTTCTTCCCAGTGACATCCGTCATGATTCGCCTCGTGTGGCGGCTTATGTTGAAGCTGATATTGAAAAAGGACGTCAGGATGCACTTGACTTATTGGATGAGGAGCGTGACCTTGCGGCGACTCGTTCGGCGATTTACCAGCAAGATCTGTGCCGTTATCACAGCCACCGGGTTAAAACCAGAACTTTTCAAGAAGGCGACCTGGTACTCCGGCTTATCTAGGATCAAATTGATATGCACAAGTTATCTCCACCTTGGGAAGGACCCTTTGTGGTCAGCAAAAATATGAACAATGGATCATACTACCTTGTCGATGTTCGAGACCACAAGGACTCACGCACGTCGGAGGAGGAGACCCGTCGGCCGTGGAATGTTGCTCATCTTCGGCCTTACTACACTTGAGCCACCGGCTCTTACAATGTACAAATCTTGACAATGTATATATTATGATGATTATAATAAAGTCGGCATCCCTAATAATGCAGGGCCTCTGTCGTTTCGTTTCCAAGAGTAACGAGTCTTTTTCATTCTAATGGTCACTTGGGGGCTTCCTGCTCATTGAGCATAGCTGTGAATATCCCTCTTGATCGGCTCAATGCCACACCTCTAATGGTCACTTGGGGGCTTCCTGCTCATTGAGCATAGCTGTGAATATCCCTCTTGATCGGCTCAATGCCACACCTCTAATGGTCACTTGGGGGCTTCCTGCTCATCGAGCACAGCTGTGAATATCCCTCTTGATCAGTGGAACACCACAAAGCACTTGGGGCTTCCTGTTCAAACATGGGTGTATTCACCAAAGAGAACATAGCGTTACTACCCTTGTGAGCTGGGTTGGAACACCAGGTGTATTCACCAAAACATTCTGGGTTCTCCTGCTTTGTAGAGTCTGCCACTCCGCGCAGGTAATCCCGGAATGACAAGCCAAATTCTTGACAAGTCAATCTTACATAGACCCTGAACTTGTCAATTCTTGACAAGTCAATCTTACATAGACCCTGAACTTGTCAAGGTTAAAACGGCGGTCATGTGAGGCCGGATTCACAAAGTGTAAAAGGTTAACTCAGTGGCTTGGCGGCCCATGAAAGCGTTGGAGCTTTAGGCTTGGCGGCCTATGAAAGTGTCGTTTTCTTGCTTTGATTCGTTTTTTGAACATTTTTGGGTTCATCTTGGTATCTGATTTAACATGATTCAGGCCATGTATCCTCAATTCTTACAACTCATATTTGAGTATATCCGTGGTTTCTGATAACCTGGCCTGGCTTTCGACGATAAGTCGCCAGTATATGATGATATTAAATACTTGGAAGTATCGTCTTCTAAGTTTTGGGTTATCACCCTTACTGCATTGGTATGGTAAGCCGACAGTTTTATTCACATATCACAGGTATGATATTTTCGAATATATTTAATCATGATTAAACCAGCCCTGGGTATGAACTGTTTTAGTCACCAGTGGTGTTATATGGGGTATTATGACCCGCCTGCGGTAAACCACCAGGGCACTTGTGATCTACTTGTGTGCAGGGTAATGCTAGATCTCATCTGCATAATTCAACGTCATTATGAGCATAAGATGGTAGCTTTTCAAATGGCGGATCAAGGAGTGTTGCACAAAACAAAAGCGTGCACGATGGCACGACGATCAAAGTTTCACTAGCCTATTACATGACTCAGTGAGCCAAAAGATCAAGTGTTTTCAAAGGATCAAATATATAAACCACCCGGCGGATCACTCTTCTTGGCCTTGATGACTTGAGGCTTCTGGATCATCCCTCTCTGGTTCTTCGTCCTCCTCCGCCGTCTGGAAGTTTGGTGATGACCAATCAATGCCACATAAGGCATGGAATTCAGCTTCATCATCTATATGGTCGGACAGGTCAACTTCAGAGGCGAAACTATGCTTACGGATTGGGGGCATCAGATTCATCACTTTATAAGCCGGCGTGGGCATCTTCTGATTCTCTGCATCATAAGCCGGTTGATATTTTGACAGATTTGTCTCATCAGCAATCAGAGTCGCCAGAGGACGTATTTCTTTCACATAGGCAGCGAAGTCCTTTTGATCAAATGAAGTACCATCTTCTTTCAAGCTTGGATATCCAGTAGCTACCTTAGCCGGGTCTAGCTCTGGTAACCATGCCTTGGCCCGACTTAAAGCTATCATAGCACCGGCTCTTGCAGATGACCGCTTCATCTCGTCAATCCTAGCAGGCAGAACAAAGAGTTTTTTCAAGACATCACTCAAGAGAGTAGGTGCTTGGTTGGTCGGAGAAATCGTGGCCAGTGCGCGCTGAGTTCCAGTATATAGCTGTTCAACAAGTGTATAAACAGCCTTGAGCTTCACAAGCATTTCCTGGCTAAGATTGCTGCTCCTGGGACCTGAGTAATAATTATGGATTGGTTAGAGGCGATTTATACCATCAAGGAAGAGATTCAATTTTGATGTTAACAAGGCGACTCACCAAAGATAGCAAAAACCATCTGGGATACACGGTGCTTTAAACCGGTAAGCTCAGTGGTCACCTCTTGAAGAGCCGCCTCTGCCTTTTCAGCCCGCTGCGTTAAAGCAGTCTTTTCTTCAGCCCAAGCGTTTCTTTCAGCCTCAAAACTGGTCTTCAGCTTTTCCATTTCAGCCACGCTAAATTGGAATTTTGAATCAGCTTTCCAGGTCTCAGACTCTTGATTCTCCAGCCGGGTCTTTGCATCAGCCAATTATGATTGAAGTTCAGGAGTGGCGTCCTGTACAAGCACAGAGTTGCAAGCACATTCATATCCGGGTTACAGGAATATAAGTGCCAAGCATTTTGCAAGCAAAAGTACTTGGCACTTGGGGGCTAATGCCTGCCAATTTTTTTTCATACAGCGGCTTATGTGAATAAGTCCCAAGCACTTTGCAAGCAAAAGTACTTGGCACTTGGGGGCTAATGCATATTGCTTGCGTCTCCTTAATACTTTATGATGACCCGGTAGTGCCGTAAACAATCACAGCCGGTTCATGGGGGCTACACAAGTACGCTTTCCTTTATAAACAATGGTGAACAGGACCGGTTCATTCATGCTGATTAAACCGGCCCTTGGGGACTACGGATGCCTTGGAAGGATTCTACAAAAGATGCTCATGGTTATTCTAAGTCTACAGTGTATTCTCTTATCATACCCAGTAGACTTGGGGGCTGGCAGGATGTACATAACTTATTTAAGCAGGAATTCATACCTCATATTTTTGATGCATCTGCTTCACCATATCGATTTCAAGATCGCGACTGGTGTGTACTTGGTTGAGGTAGCCAGAGAGTACTTCACTACTGCTCAATTCAGAATAGTGGGCGACATCAAATCTCACTTTCCACTTTTCAGTGAACTCCTGTTTAGCGGAGTGTTTGGCCAAGACAGTTGGATTTCTCGGTTCTTTAAAGCCGGTGCCAGTGATCATAACATCGTCGACATGTGTCTCTGACAGTTTAAGGGGGCTTGATGATTCAGTACTCAAAGGATTGAGTTTTGTCTGGTCGCTAGAGAGGTCAGGAATCTCTGGTGGGACATCATGGACAGGTTCTTCTGGTTGTTCTTCAAAAGCGTCTGATGCTGGGACTTGCTGCTCCGGTTCATGGACTTTAGGATCTTCAGCCGGCTTGGTCACCTTTGCCTTCTTACTAGGCTTTGCTTGTCCACTGCATGGGTTATGACAAGTCAGTATAGGTATAAGAGCATAAGGAGGTAGAGAATAAAAAGTATTTGTTGTTACCCAGGGGCAGTTATGAAAGCCGGCAGCTGGGTCTGTGATGAGTCACCGGAGGAAGAGCGAGAAGCTTCCTGGTAATTTGAATTGGAAGAATTAAGTGGCTGGTGAAGGAGACACACCAGTGGGTAAAAAGAACTTCCACGACAGTTGGCGCCCATCGTGGGGCCAGCGCACAGTGGTTTCGAGTTCTTAAAGGGCAATTTCGAAGGGATCAAGGGATACGCTGTGGGCCGGATGACCAAGAGTCATCGCGACAAGCTCTACATCGACGATGCAGGCTGGGGCCCCGAGGCCGGCTCAACAGAGGCATTGAAGCTAACCCGAAGAAAATCAAAGCCATTACCTCATTGGCTAAGCCGGCGTGTGTTAATGATGTTCAGCGCCTGGCGTGTCGCATTGCGGCTCTGAGCCGGTTCATAAGCCGGCTGGGTGAGAAGGCTATCCCCCTTTATCAGATGATGAAAAAGACGGATCATTTTGTTTAGAGCGATGCTGCTAACCAAGCATTTGAGGATTTGAAGAAGCAATTGGCTGAGCCGCCCGTGCTTGCTGCCCCTGTTGATAAAGAGCCTCTGATGTTATATGTGGCAGCTAATAGCCAGGCCGTCAGTGTAGCCATCATGGTGGAAAGGAAGGAGGCAGGCAAGGAATATCCGGTTCAACGACCGGTTTATTATATCAGTGAAGTGCTTATTGAGTCCAAACAGAGATACCCACATTGGCAGAAGCTTGTGTATGGGGTTTTCATGGCAAGCCGGAAGCTTAAGCAATATTTTCAGGGTCATCCCATTACTGTGGTTAGCTCTGCCCCTTTGGGAGATATCATCCAAAACAGGGAAGCAACTGGCCGGGTTGCTAAGTGGGCCATTGAGCTTGGACCTCACGGTTTAAAATATGTGCCTCGTGCGGCTATCAAGTCCCAAGCACTTGTGGATTTCATCAATGATTGGACAGAGTTGCAGGCACCAGAGGAAAAACCGGATAACACATATTGGACTATTCACTTTGATGGATCTAGACAGCTGGAGGGCTCGAGGGCTGGAGTTGTCTTGACTTCCCCACGAGGTGATAAATTTTCTTATGTTCTCTGGTTAATGTTCCCTTTTACTAACAATGCAGCTGAGTATGAGGCCTTGCTCCATGGTCTTCGGATGGCTAAGGAGATGAATTTAAGCCGGGTGAGATGCTTTGGCGATTCAGATTTGGTGGCCCAACAGGTTTCTGGTACTTGGGATTCCAAGGATCCGCTTATGGCGGCTTATCGTCGAGAGGTCGATGCCATTGCAGGTCATTTCAAGGGTTACCAAGTTGAACATATTGATCGAAGGAAAAATGAGGCGGCTGATAACTTAAGCCGGCTAGGCTCTCAGCGTAAGCCGGTGCCACCGAATACGTTCCTGGATGTTCTGCTCAACCCTTCGGCCAAGTTGCCTACGGAGGAGGACCTTGCTATTCCTGACCCGGAAGCACAATTGGTGGTGGCTCTTCATGCTATTCCTGATTCGACAGTTCCTTATTTGGCTTACATGACCCGGGGTGAGTTACCTGAGGATGAGACCTTGGCCAGGCAGATAACCCGACGGTCTAAGTCAATGACAATTGTCAATGGGGAGCTGCACCATTGCAGTGTTACAAGGGCGTTTCAGCGTTGCATTTCTCTTGAAGAAGGCTGTGAGATTCTGCGTGAGATCCACGAAGGAGATTGTGGTCATCATGCCAGCTCTAAATCTTTTCGTCACAGTTTCTATTGGCTGACAGCTCATGCTGATGCTGAGGACTTGGTTAGAAAATGTGACGGTTGTCAGAAGTTTTCCCGTCGAGCTCATGTTCTGGCTCAGGAGCTGAGGATGATTCCAATCACTTGTCCGTTTGCGACTTGGGGGCTTGATATGGTTGGACCTTTTAAGCGGTCCAAGGATAAGAAGACCCACCTTTTGGTGGCGGTTGATAAGTTTACTAAGTGGGTCAAGGCAGAGCCGGTCAGTAAGTGTGATGCGGCAACGGCGGTTCAATTCATGAAGAAGGTGATCTTCCATTTTGGCTTTCCACACAACATTATAACAGATAACGACACTAATATTTCCAAGGGTGCTATGAAAGAGTTTTGTCAACGTGAGCATATCTGGCTTGATGTATCATAAGTGGCCCACCCCCAATCCAATGGTCAAGCTGAGAGAGCCAATCAAGAGATCTTAAGAGGCATCAAACCCCGGCTTATGGTTCCCTTGCAGAGGACGCCGGGTTGTTGGGTGGAGGAGTTACCTTCTGTATTATGGAGCATCGATACCACCCCCAACAGATCTATGGGTTACACGCCTTTCTTCATGGTTTACGGAGAAAAGGTGGTTCTCCCTAGTGACATCCGTCACGATTCACCTCATGTGGCGGCTTATGTTGAAGCTGACAATGAAAAGGCACGTCAGGAAGCACTTGATCTGTTAGATGAGGAGCGTGACATCGCGGCGGCTCATTCGGCGATTTACCAGCAAGATCTATGCCGTTACCACGGCCGCCGGGTTAAAACCAGAACTTTTCAAGAAGGCAATCTGGTGCTCCGGCTTATCCAGGATCAAACTGATATGCACAAGTTATCCCCACCTTGGGAATGACCTTTTGTGGTCAGTAAGAATCTCAACAATGGGTCCTACTACCTTATCGATGTTCGAGAGCATAAATACTCACGTAAGTCGGAGGAGGAGACCCACCGGCCCTGGAGTATTGCTCATCTTCGGCCTTACTACACCTGAGCCACTGGCTCTTCTGATGTACATATTTTGACAATGTATATATTATGATTAATATAATAAAGTCGGCATCCCTATTAAAGCAGGGCCTCTGTCGTTTTCTCTTTTAAAAAAATGAGTTTTAGTTACATGGGGGCTTCTGCTTTATAAAGCAAAGTTATGATTACCTTTTCATCCGGCTTATAGGCCATATATATTAAAAAAGGGACCAAAGAGAGTCTGTTGCAAAAGTACAACTCAAACATAGGTGCCCATTGAGCACAGGTCAAAAATATTGCTTGGGGGCTCTTTGTTCTAAAGAACAAAGAGTTTTTGTTACCCTTGTAATAGGCTTAAAAGCCAGGCTTGGAAGCCAGGTGTATTCACCTAAAACCCCGGGTTATCCTGCCTTTTTAAGTAAGCCACTCCGCCCAGGTAATCCTGGAATGACCCGTCGAACATTTGACAAGTCAATCTTCTGCAGACCCTGAACTTGTCAAAGTTAAAATGACGAATGGTTTTGTGAGGTCCATCTTATAAGGTTTGTATATAGGTTTAACTCAGTGGTTGTGCGGCCCATGAAAGCACTTGATTTTCGGCCTGGCAGCCCATGAAAAGCCTTGTTTTTCGTTTGTTTTTATTCGACAGATCTTTTGAGGTTTATTTGATGAGGCTTATAATGCTTTATGATTATAATTCACCAGTGTTTATTAACCCGGCTTGGCTTTCGACTATAAGTCGTCAGTACATGATAAGTTAATATCCAGTGTTTATTGACCCGGCCTGGCTTTTGACTATAAGTCGCTAGTATGAGATAAAATAATATCCCGTGTTTATTAACCCGGCCTGGTTTATTCATAAGCCGGCAATATATGATAATTACCAGTACTCAAGTTTTGGGTTACCACCCTTATTCTACTGGTTTGGTAAACCAACAGTGTGATCAAATATCACAAGTATGACATATTTTGTTATAATTAAGCCAGTCCTGGTTATAAGCTATTCTAGTTTCCAGTGATTATGTATTGGGCATTATGACCCGTCCTGCGGTAAACCATGGGACACTTGTGATCTGTTTTTGCATACAGGAACAAGCTCAAAAAGTTGATATTATAAACATCAGTGGCAGATATTCAATTGGCAGATCAACCGTCTCATGCAAAGCAGAAGGCGCACGATGGCACGTCAGATTCAAAGTTTTACTACCCTATTACATGCCTCCATGGGCCAAATGAGATCAAAGTGTTTTTCAAAAGATCAAGTGTTTAGAACCGCCCGGTGGTTCAATCTTCTTGGCCTTGCTACTCGGAGTCTTCTGCATCATCCTTTGCCGGCTCTTTGTCTTCTTCCGCCGTCTAAAAAGTTGGTGATGACCAATCGATGCCAGATAAAGCTTCAAATTCAGCCTCATCATCTATAAGCTTAGACTGATCGACTTCAGGAGCAAAGGTGTGCTTACGGATGGGCGGGATTAAGTCCATCACTTTGTAAGTCGGGGTCGGCATCTTTTGATTCTCCTGGTTATAAGCCGGATGGTACTTGGAAAGGTCCGAGTCATTGGCAATCAGAGTGGCCATTGGACGAATCTCCTTTACGCAAGCTGAGAAGTCTTTCTGATCAAAAGGAGTACCATCTTCTTTCAAACTTGGGTAACCAGTGGCTACCTCAGACGGGTTATGCTCTGGTACCCATGCCTTGGCCTGGCTCAAAGCCGTCACAGCGCCGACTCTTCCAGATGATTGCTTTATCTCATCAAATCTTACAGGCAACACAGAGAGTTTCTTCAAAACACCTATCAGCATAGTTGGTGCTTGACCTGTTGGCGAAATGGCGGCTAATGCACGTTGAGTCCCGGTGTACAGCTGCTCGACAAGTGTATATACAGCTTTAAGCTTCACAAGCATGTCTTGATTGAGATTGCTGCTCCTGGGACCTGGATATATCGCAGAATGATTAAATGGCGGGTTATATGATCAAAATAATGATTCATATTTGATGATTGGCAAGGCGGCTCACCAAAGATAGCTGAAACCATCTGAGTTACACGATGTTTTAAGCCGGTGAGCTCAGTGGTCACCTCTTGAAGCGCTGCCTCTGCCTTCTCAGCACATTGCATTAAAATCGTCTTTTCATCCGCCCAAGTCTTTTTCTCTGCCTCAAAGCTGGTCTTCAGTTTTTCCGACTCAGCCACGCTAAACTGGAATTTTGACTCAGCCTTCCGGGTCTCAGTTTCCTGAGTCGCCAGCCGGGTCTTGGCATCATTCAATTGGGACTCCAGTTCAGCAGTGGCAGCCTGTATAAAGTATAGAGTTATCAACATTTGTATCAAGATTACACGAATACAAGTCCCAAGTCTTTTGCCAGCAACAACACTTGACACTTGGGGGCTAATGTCTATCAAAGAAATTTTTCAAGACAATGGCTCTTATGAATAAAGTCCCAAATACTTTGCAAGCAAGACTACTTGGCACTTGGGGGCTAATGCATATCGTTTGTATCTTCTTCATCATGAGCCGGAAGTGCTGTAAACAGTCCCAACTGACTCATGGGGGCTATGCAGTCAAGCTCTCTTTTCTTATACAAAGACAAATAGGACCGCCTCATTCCTGCGGATTAAACCGGCCCTTGGGGGCTACGGATGCAAAACTCAATTTGTGCAAACATCGCTTATATTTAAACCGGACAAGGAGGGATTCTAGGACAGAAGTTTATGGATTTTTCTAAAAGTCTACAACCTATTCAATATTGTCATAGCCAGTAGACTTGGGGGCTGGCAGGATATGTATATAAATTACTTAAAGTTGGAAGCCATACCTCATATTTTTGGTGCATCTATTTCACCATATCAATTTCAAGGTCGCGGCTGGAGTGGACCTCGCTGAGGTAGCCGAAGAGGATCTCATTGCTGTTCAGTTGCGCATAGTGGGAGATGTCAAACTTCAGTTTCCGCCTCTCAATAACCTCTTGCTTGGCAGTATGTTTGGCCAAAGCTATTGGATTTCCCGGTTCAACAAAACCGGTGCCTGTAATCAGCACGTCATCATTATGAGTCTTTGACAGCTTAGGTGAACTCGAGGGGGAAGGAGTTGAAGGATTGACAATAGTGTCATCAACATGGAGATCCGGAATCTCAGGTGGAGTTGCAGTAACAGGCTCTTCCGGCTGTTTGTCAGAAGCTTTAGGAATGGAGACTTGTGGCTCCGGCTCAGCAGTTTTCGGCGCTTCAGTTGGTTTGTTCACCTTCACCTTCTTGTTAGGCTTGGCTTGTCCACTACGCAGATTATGACAAGTTAATGTAAGTATAAGGGTATGAAGAATTACAGAGTACAATCAATTGCTATTACCCAGGGGCAGTTTTGAAAGCTGGCAACTCAGTTTGCGATGAGTCACCAGAGGAAGAACGGGCAAGTTCCTGATTAAAGGTTATCAACAGAGTTAGAAGGTATGCATATAAGATCCGATAAACAGACAAAAAGAGTAATTAAAAAGAAACCTCATTTCGACGTTTTCGAGGGGCAGGAGTGTTCAGTAAGCCGGAGGATAACTCGTCACCTCCACTGGTCCGGGTCTGGCGGCGGTTCTCGTGTTGCTGTTGCTTCAAAAGAAAGTGAGGATCTAAATAAGCCAAGGGGTGTGAAAACCTTACTTTCCGGGTTACTTGTCGAAGTTTCTGTCTTGGCAAAGGGTCTGAGCCAGAGGAAATAATAGTTACCTCTTCTTCAGCTGCTTGGATGGCTCCCGTGTTAGCCTGATAATAATCAGTGTCAATAAGATGATTGAAAAGTAAGCCAAGGGAGTCAAGGGCTACCTCCGACTCAGAGGTGTCATCAACCTTGAGCAGGTCAGAGGTGCTTGGTTTCTTCTTCTTCTTGGTGGTCTTCTTGGTGGCTTTCCTAGCGGCCTTTTTGGCAGCCCTGGCCTTCTTAGCAGCCTCGTGATCATACTCCACTTTTCAAAATTCAGACTTAGCCTGCAAAGGTTATTAAAGGTCGAGTTAATAAGATATTTCAAATGAGGAGGTGAAGATAAGTAAGTTCAAAGGCTTACATCTGGTGGCGGGTTAAGCTTGTAGAAAGGGGCCAGACCCACTTTGACACAATCTTCCGGGTCTTCATTCAGAAGAGACTTAACCATTTCATTGATTGCTTCATCAGTTAATGGTGCGGAGCTGTGACGCAGTGAATCTTTTTCACCACCAGTGTAAGTATACATTAAGCCGGTACGGTGGCTTAACGGAATGATCTACCAAGAAACCCAACACCTAACTAAATCAACGCTAGTTAGCCCATTTCCTAGCAGATCTTTGACCTTCACAATAGTAGGTGCAATTTTCTTCCGTTCAGCAGCAGTAAGCTTTTCAGGAAGATTATGTTTTGGGTTCAGGCGTGTCGGTGTACAAAAGAAGGGGCGTACCTTTGTACCCCTTTACCTGTGCATGGACAGTTGGAGCCGCGCCCACGGCCGCATCAAGCAGGACAGGGTAGGTGAACCGAGGTAAAACCGAAGCCCAAGACAGCCAAAGCAATGCCAAGGCCGAGACCACAAAAGAGCGGAGAGACGAAGCAGGTTCCCCCGGCAAGACCCTTGCCGGGGCAGCCTCCGTGGCCCCGGCAAGGCCCTTGTCGGGGCGGCTCGTCCAACACCAGCGGAGCGCACCACCCTTGAGCCCACGGTCTCCAACACCATCAACCACGTTGAGCCAGGGCTCAGGAGGCACCTCCATGGTGGCATGCAGATCTTTGTGAAGACAAGGACTATTCAAGATCAGATGAGGATTAAAAGACAACGATCCTCGGCAAGATCCTTGCCGAGGAGAGCCACAAGACCCCCGGCAAGATCCTTGCCGGGGACGACAGCACGCCATGACAAGACCCTTGCCGGGCCACCCGGCAAGGCCCTCACTAAGGGCGTCAGCGGGGCCACTGCCAGGCCCACACCAACCAAGCCTCCACGACCGTTCGCATGCAGCTGCCAGCCCAACCAGCTGGGCGGGCACCTGCGTGGCAACATGCAGCTTCCAAGCCGACTCAGCACACGCCTGCGTGGTGGCATGCAGATCTTCGTGAAGACCCTACCACCACGCCACCTCAGCTGCCTGCCTGCCTACATGGCGTGCGTCGCTGGCCAGGGCGCGTGTCGAAGCAAGGAGGAGCGGCGAGGGATGGGACGGGCCTCGTTCTCGTCCCCAATAAAGCAAGGGGACACCTAAGCTACGCATTAAATGCGTCTTGTCCTGTAATACGAGCGATAAGCTCATAGCACTGTAGGCCTTTCCACCTCCTGTGTGCCACTATGGCAGCCCCATTCGACTATAAAAGGAGGCCCATGGCATACTGGAGAGGGATTCAGCTCTTTTGAACCACGCAGCCACCGCAGCTAGTTCAAGAGCTCAAGAACTCTCTGAAATACAGCCACCAAAGCAGGACTAGGGTATTACGCATCCTCGCAGCCCGGACCTGGGTAAACGATCCTTGTGCTGACTGTTGATCCTACTCTTCTCACAACCCTGCGCCCTGGCAACCGTAGTAGGGATTCTTGTGATCCCATAGGTGTCGTTTCCCACCAACATCTTTGGCGCGCCAGGTAGGGGGCGCAATTGTGAGAATCTGGTCTGGTAGTTGGCCTAGCATTTCTTCATCGCCATGGCTCCCAAGAAGGAGACGGCTAGGAGAAAAGGGCGCCGCCTGCGAACGCGAAGGACACCAGCGCGGCAACAGAAAAGATAAGTCATTCAGAGCCTTGAGTTATTTCCTTTTATACATAAGGTTATCGTCCTCGGAGATCTTGCCTATGTATGAAAAACCTGCATGCAAAGGGGCCCTCCCGCAATTGGCAACACCCTTGTTCTATTTCGAGTCCGCTCAACAGCTCAAGCGGCCGCGTCGAGAGTGGCAGGTTAGCCTTCTGCACTTGGCAACGCTCTCGATTCTGACTCGAGTCAAGCTCGACAGTTCGGGCGGCCGCGCTAAGGGCGGTAAGGTGGTTCACCCGGCAGCAAGCACACCCGACAGGCCAATGGGGATCCGTCCCCAAGACGCCGCCCTGGGTTTACGCGCCGGCAGGCCTACCCCAGTTATGTAGGGTGGACATACAAGGGAAAATCGAACAAGAAAATAACATGCACAATGTCAAAAGTACTGCAGAGTTATATTACATCAATTGCCGCCGCGGTTCAAACTATAGATAGAAATTGTCTTGGCCATGAACCTGCATCGATGATAAGAAACGGGGTGCCTAATCCCGGCGCTGGCCCTCCACCCTCAGAATTCCGTCGACACCGCTGATGACGGGCTTGATGCGCTCCCTGAGCGGCGCGAGGTCGGTATCCTCCAGCAAGCTCTCCAGCGCGGCGTCGAAGTCGAGGTCGGGGTACCAGTATGCCACCTTGGTGAGAACCTTGGTCGTTGCGCCCTAGCAAAGCCTTCGGGCCTCGTCGGCCAGCGAGGCCGCCCGGTTGGCGTGAAGCTGCTCCAGAGCCCTGAGAACACACTCGAAGAACAGGGTCAGCTTGACGTTGGTGGTCCCGCTGCGCTCTGGGGCGTACCTCACATTTGGCATCCCCATAGCGGCTAGCTGCACGGTGATCCTGCCGGCGACGTCCTCGAGACGGCTGATCCAGCGGTGCACGCCCTCCACGGAATCCTTGTGCTCGGCGGCCTCGTTCTTCTGCAGCTGCTTCTCGGTCTCCAGCTCCTTGGCCAGGGTCCCTTCCCGGGCCTTGGCCTCCGTGAGCATCCCCTCAAGGCCCTCTAGCTTCAGCTTGAGGTCCTTGATGGAGTTGTTGGCCTCGGAAAGCTCCCCGGCCCTGCTGACGACCGCGCCCTGCGCCTCCGTCAGGGCGCCGTTGAGCATGTCCTTCTCCTGGGACAGCTTCAGGGCCTGCTCCTTCAGCCCGTCCCGCTCCACCTCCAGCTCCTTCACCTTGCCGGCATGAACCAAAGCCTGGGCATCGAGCGCCTCCCGGTGCCCCTGCTCCAGCTCTCGGGTCCGCTGCACGACAAGCTTCTCCACCTCCTCATCCTTGGCGCGGAGTTTGGCGTCAAGATCTGCCTCGCGTTTGGCGAGATCCTCCTCCTGGGAGTTCAGCGCGGCCTGGTGCTGGGTCCGGGCGGCTTCGGCTGCGGTGGCCAAGCCCTCCGCCGTCTCCCGGGCCTTCTCGATGTCAGCCAGCTTCATGGTGAACTCCACGTCGCGCTTGGCCAACTCACCCTGGGCAGCCTTCAGCTCTTCGCTAGCTTGGCGGAACCAAGTCTGCGCTTTGGCGACGCGCACCTTGAGGTCCTCCTCGGCCTTGTCCACTGCTGCCATCCTGGACTTGGCCTTGTCCTGGCGGGCGCGGTGGAGCACCTGGAGCTTCCGGAAGCTGGCACCCATGGCCTGAAGGAGCCGCTCCTCCTGGGAGCCGTCGCCACCAATGTTCGGCTCATCGACGACCTCGAGCCCGGTGGCAGCGAGCACCTCGTCGTCGAACACCTCTCCCTCGACGGGCGCCCTGGTCCTCGACGTGCCTGGAAGATGGATGAACAAATCATCGCCCATCCTCAGATGCTTGCCAGAGCCGGAGGCGGCGGAGGAGGAAGGCTGGTCATCGACCACCTCCTCCTCGGCGGCGGCCTTGCCGGATTCTCTGGCAGGCCCCTCGCCGGCCTCCTCAGCAGTAGCCTTACCGGACTCCCCGGCAGGCCCCTTGGCGGTGTCCTCCGCAGCACCCTTGGCAGACTCCTCGGCAGCGACCTTCTCGGCTTCTGCCGCGGCGTCCTTGGCGACGTCCTTGATGATGGCGTCTATGTCCTCCTGGTCCGCCGTGGAACGATCTGGGCACCAAGAAGGGAGTGAGACAAAGCCAAGACCAAGGATCAGCAAGAAAAGAAAAAGAACAGGGACGAAAGGTGAGAGGCTTACCCGTGCCAGGCTAAAGAACAGAGGTCCCCTCCCCGCTGGCATCTAGCACCGAGGCGAAGCCACCAGCACCCAAGTTCTCCTCCTCCTCCTCCATGTGCGTGGGCTCGGGGCTTGGCGCCCTTGCTGAGGACGCCCCTCGGGGCGGCGTGGTTGATAGGGGCGGCATGTTGGGAGTAGCCCTCTGTGGCTCCTCCTGCTGCTGCTCTCCTCCTGCATACACGGCAAGGTCAGCAGCAAAGCATCATACCCCTGACACATGTTGACGAGGGGTGAGTGAGGAACTTACGCTGGGGGCTGCGCCAGGGGCTGCTGTCCGGGCTGCTCAACACCACCAGTGGCGCCCTTGAAGTACTAGCCGGGGCTGGCCGCCCGCCGAGGCCTTGGCCCTCTTCACCCTCTGGGCCAGTGTCTCCGCGTCCCTGCAAAGATGAAAGCAAGTCAAGACAAACGGTGCAGATTGAGGAGATAGAGATGACGAGAAAGAGCAGGATACTTACTCGTTGTCCACCTCCTCCTCTGTTGTCTTTCTCTTCCTCCTCGGGCTGAGGGACCCGAAGTCAAAAGTGACCCCCACGTCAGCGTCTGCCGGAAGAGGGGAGGAGGGCGGAGTCTGCGCGCGCTTGGACGAAGAGGAAGCAAATGCCTTCTTCTTCGACACCGCGGCCTTCACCACCTTCTTCGCTGCCGCGGCCCTCGTCTGACGCGCGGACTCCTCCGGGGACTTTGGCCGCCACGCGACCTTGACGGGCCGCACCGGCTCGCCAGAAATGGCCCGCCGCAAGACTCGCCCTCTCCCCGTGGCCGGAGGGTCAACAGCCCCGGCCTCCTCCTTCGATGACTCGTCGGCCGCATCCTCAACCAGAGGAGCCTCGGTGCCGGCGCTGTTGGCTTCCCCGGCGGCCGCCGCCCACCGGGCGAGCTCCTCCTCCTCCGCGGCCATCGCGGCCTTGTCCTCCACACCACCAGCGCTACCGGCCTCCTCAGCAAGCTGCGCCTCCATCGCCCTGGCGGTAATGTAGTCTAGTTCCGCCTGGGAGGTGTCTTGGACGAGCTGCCGCTCGGCGTCGGCGTTGACGTACCCCTCGTGCAGAGTGTCAAAGAACTTCTGCACCTGGATGTCCTCCGGCTCGACCCAGCTCGGGTCAGGGCCATGCGCATTGCAGTCTGGCATCATGGCGATGATGTCGGTCCGGGGCGAATTATTGCACAGCGGGACCACTCCTGCCGGCAACTTGAACAAAGGCCCCTTGACGACCTTGCCGGCCTTCACGGTGGCCCTCGCGACCTTGCCGGTCCACTCGACCTCGCCGTGGCGGCCCACATCGAGCTGGAAGAGTCGCTAGCAGAAATGGGCATGCCCCATCACTGTGAAATTGTGGTGAGGACGGGGCGAAGCCGCATGGTGTCGGCGGGGTTCGTGAAGAGCCAGGCCGGCCTCCCCTTGTTGTGCAGTGGAGCGATCCGGCGGCGGATGAAGTCCGCCCCGATCATCTCAAGGGTGAGCCCGGCCTCGGTGAGCCGAAGGATCCTGGTGGTGGCGATCGTGAGCTTCTCGTCGTCGGCATCGACGTCGCTCCAATCGCTTCTGCGGACCGACGGCGCCCGGCGAACTTCGCAGAACGCCGGTGGGTCCTTTTCTTCAATCCAGCACCACCGGCCCCGCCACTCTTCCCACCTCTCCTTCATGGCACCATCCGGGTACGCTCCCTTGGATCTTGGGATCCAGGTGACGCAACCGGAGATGGCGCCCCCCGTTTGAATCCGAGGGAAGAAGTAGTGGCGGAAAAGCGCCGTGTTGGGGTGCACCCCGACGAAACCTTCGTAGAGGTGCGCGAAAAGGGCCATGCACGCCAATGCATTTGGGGTAAAATCCAAGAGGCAGAAGCCAAAGGTATGCATGATGTCGCTGAAGAAATCGGAGAAGGGAGGACAAAGCCCGCAGGAGAAATAGTCAAAAAGAAAGGGTACCGATTCGGGGCAGCCTCGGCGCAGTTGGCGGGGATGACACGCGTGGCTAGGTGCCCCGTCTTCTCTCCCCCCGTCTTCACCCCCCATAGGGGCCTGAAGGCTTCCCGGAGCTCGAACACATCAACTGTCGAGGGGAAGTAGGCGGACTGGGTCCGCTGCACTGCCAGCGCACTCTCCGGCGGCTCCGTCGCTCCGGCATCCTTGGCCACTCCCTTGCCCTTGGTGGATTTGGGCACCATGGCGGCCGGGGGAGGGGGGCAAGAAATAGAGGGCGGCGGGAACGCAATGGCGGCGAGCAAGAGCGAAGCTTAGGGAAGAAGAGGAAGGCGAACGGAGGCTTCCAAGATTGGGATTGCGCAGAGGGTAAAGGAACAGTGCGCTCGCGGTTATCCCTTTTTATGGGGAAGGTGCGGGTCACGCTACCCATTTACTGTGATATGACGCATGCGTGCGGGAACCGCCCCACGCATGACCCCCATGTCACGCACGACCCTCCACGTCGTGCCAGGGTCGTGGGAAGCGCACCGCGCAAAAAGTTTTACCGCGGTAAAAACCGCCCCTCCTGCCCGCACACCGTTTTGGGCCTGGCCCAACAACGTGTCGCGCTTACGTGTGGCCCAGGCCCGGGGGCTCCTGTCGGTGTACAAAAGAAGGGGCGTACCTTTGTACCCCTTTACCTGTGCACGGGCAGTCGGAGCCGCGCCCACGGCCGCACCAAGCAGGACAGGGGTGGTGAACCGAGGTAAAACCAAAGCCCAAGACAGCCAGAGCAACGCCAAGGCCGAGACCACAAAAGAGCAGAGAGACGAAGCAGGTTCCCCCGGCAAGGCCCTTGTCGGGGCGGCTCGTCCAACACCAGCAGAGCGCACCACCCTGAGCCCACGGTCTCCAACACCATCAACCACGTTGGGCCAGGGCTCGGGAGGCACCTCCATGGTGGCATGGAGATCTTTGTGAAGACAAGGAATATTCAAGATCATATGAGGATTAGAAGACAACGATCCTCGGCAAGATCCTTGGCGAGGAGAGCCACAAGACCCCCGGCAAGATCCTTGCCGGGGACGACAACACGCCACGACAAGACCCTTGTCGGGCCACCCGGCAAGGCCCTCACCAAGGGCGTCAGCGGGGCCACTGCCAGGCCCGCACCAACCAAGCCTCCACCGCCGTTCGCATGCAGCTGCCAGCCCAACCAGCTGAGCGGGCACCTGCGTGGCAACATGCAGCTTCCAAGCCAACTCAGCACATGCCTGCGTGGCGGCATGCAGATCTTCGTGAAGACCCTACCACCGCGCCACCTCAGCTGCTTGCCTGCCTACATGGCACCGCATGCGTCGCTGGCCAGGGCGCGTGTCGAAGTGAGGAGGAACGGCGACGGACGGGACGGGCCTCGTTCCCGTCCCCGATAAAGCAAGGGGACACCTAAGCTACGCATTAAATGCGTCTTGTCCTGTAATACGAGCGATAAGCTCATAGCACTGTAGGCCTTTCCACCTCCTGTGTGCCACTGTGGCAGCCCCTTTCGACTATAAAAGGAGGCCCATGGCATACTGGAGAGGGATTCGGCTCTTTTGAACCACGCAGCCACCGCAGCTAGTTCAAGAGCTCAAGAACTCTCTGAAATACAGCCACCAAAGCAGGACTAGGGTATTACGCATCCTCGCGGCCCGAACCTAGGTAAACGATCCTTGTGCTAACTGTTGATCCTGCTCTTCTCACAACCCTGCGCCCCGGCAACCGTAGTAGGGATTCTTGTGATCCCATAGGTGTCGTTTCCCACCGACAAGGCGTTCAACACGATAACCAGACAGTGGATTCTCGTTAGCCGGAGAAGTGTCTTTGCAATAAAACCACGTCTGGTTCTAGTCTTTGGGGTGACTCGGCAAGCTAAGGAAAGATGGCGTCTCTTCTGCGTTGAATTGAAATTCCACCGAGCTCCAAGCTAGGACCATTTGTGAACTCAGTCTGGCGGTTTAAGTAAAAATACTCTCTAAAGAGCTCAACACGGGGCTCCTCTTGAAGGTATACTTCATAGAAGACTTGAAAGTTGCAGATATTTGACACGGCATGGGGTCCGATGTCTTGAGGGTGGAGCTAGAAAAAGTGCAGAACGTCTCGGAAGAACTTAGAGCCGGGCGATGAGAAGCCCCGGTTCATGTGGTCAGTAAAAACGATGACTTCACCATCTTTCGGCTAAGGTTTTTCTTCGCCCGGGTCAGGAGCACAGTAATGCATCACACTCTTGGCAGGAAGATACCCGACTTTGAAAAAGTCCTTAAAAGTACCCTCAGTGACGATGGAAGGAACCCAGTTGCATGTGTAGACTATTTTGGGCAGCATTGTGAAAGAAAGAAGGCCTAAAGGAAAGGAAAAAATTGCCAGTTCAAGTCAATTGGTGAAATCACAGGTTATGCGCTGATAGTATGCATTCAAAATGGCGGCTTAAGTGAGGGCTAATGGTATATGAATAATTGTAAGCCGGACGTGTAAGCCGCCATGAAAGGTACATGTATTCAAAATCTGATAAAGAGTAAAATTCTACAAAGTGTTGGACAAACAGGTTTTACAGATTAAAGTTATAGATTTGGATCTGCAACTGTTCAGAAAAGGGGATAAAATTGAAACCTACAGAGGTGACAGTGGAAAAGCAGTGGTGCCCTGGAGGAGATCTATCGTAATGAGGATGTATTCTAGTATAAAAAATTGGTGCTAAAACTACTACCGCGCAAGATTTATGTGGTTTTTGGATCTAATGCATGGATCTAAACAAGGATAAAGAAGGGCGGCGATGAACACCGATGAACACTAAAACCCTAATGACAGATCTATGGCAAAAGAAAGGAGGGCTTACTGACGCTGATGGGACAGCGGAGAGGCGCCGCAATTTTCTGGTCCGTTCAAGGTGATGCAGCGGCCGGAGTTGAGGTCAGAGACGAAGGTCGACGGCGGCGGAGTTCGTGCGGGTTGGTGCGTCGCAAAGAGGAACAAGAAAGTGAGAAGGAAAGGGGGAGAATGAGAGGAGAGTCCGAGGCCTTATTTATAAGATTGGAAGGACAAACAATAGGCGCGAGAATCGAGGAGGCAGAAAATGGATAAGCGACGGCGCGGGTGCCTTAATTTTCAGAGGGTCAGTAAAGAAAGAGATTCATTAAGATTTGGATTCTGTGTAACATTAATCACAGGTGACGTCATGGCGGGTTATCACAATTTTTGGAGATGACATCATGGCGGGTTACAATATTTCATAGTAAGAGGAGGAAGGATTTTTCTAAGTATTGAAGATTGACATGTACAAGTTCAAATCAACCTGGGGCCTAATGTTGGGGATATGACTATCCGGTATGACCCGCCCAGGAGGGGCCAGGTCACCCCTGTGGCGGTTCATCTCAATGAAGCCCAAGAGTATAATAACAATGGCGGTTCATAGATAGGCTTAGTAGAGGTCCCAAACCCGAAGGCGACTAAGTCCCACGAATATAAACTGCCATGTATATGTAGACTTGTATTGTAAGGCGTGTAAGATAAGTCACCGAGTCGGACACGTTGTATGAGCCGGCCGGGACTCTGTAGGCCGGCAGGGCGTCAACCCGGGTATATAAGGGGACGACCCAGTGGCGGCTTAGGACAAGAAACAACAGATCGAGAGCCAGGCTAAGCGTATTCGCCCCCTGGTCATCGAAACCCTAGCAATACCACCTCAAACTGGATTAGGCCTTTACCTTCACCGTAAGGGGCCGAACCAGTATAAACTCCTCATGTCCTTTGTCCTGTTTAACCCCTTTAAGCTAACCTCGTCACAATGGCTCCATGTTTAAGTCCTTCCATGAGGACATCTGCCATGACACTTCCACGATAGGATCCAAATGAGCTAAGGGGTGTGAAAACCTTACTTTTCGGGTTACTCGTCGAATTTTCTGTCTTGGGAAAGGTGTTGAGCCAGAGGAAATAATAGTTACCTCTTCTTCAACTGCTTGGCTGGCCCCCGTGTCATCCTGATAATAATCAGTGTCAATAAGGTAATTGAAAAAGGAGCCAAGGGAGTCAAGGGCTACCTCCGACACAGAGCTGTCATTCAGTTCAAACATCTCGGAGGCACTTGATTTCTTCTTATTTTTCTTGACGGTTTTCTTGGCGGCTTTCTCGGCAGCCCTGGCCTTTTTGGCAGCTTCATGGTCATATGTCTTCTTCCAAAAATCCGATTCAGCTTGTGAAAGTCATCAAAGTTGAGTTAATAGAACATTTGAATGATGAGGTAAAAGCAAGGGATTTAAAGACTCACATCCGGTGGCGGGTTAAGCTTGCAGAAAGGGTTCAGACCCACTTTGTTGCAGTCTTCTGGATCTTCATTCAGAAGGGTCTTTGTCATTTCATTGATGGCCTCATCAGTTAAACGCATGGAACTGTGGGGCAGTGGATCCTTTATACCACCCGTGTAAGTACACATTAAGCCGGGCCGGCGGCTCAAGGGTATGATTCACCAAGAAACCCAACACCGAACCAAGTTAATGCCAGTTAACCCATTTCCCAGCAGAGCCTTGACCTTTGCAATGGTGGGGGCAAGCTTTGCACGTTCAGCAGAGGTAAGCTTTTCGGGAAGACGATGCCTTGGGTCAAGACGCTGGACACGATAACCCGGCAGTGGATTTTCATCAGCCGGAGAGGTATCTTTGCAGTAAAACCATGTCTGGTTCCAATCTTTCGGGTGACTCGGCAAGCAAGCATAGGGGAAGATGGCATCTCTTCTTCGTTGAATTGAGATTCCACCAAGTTCCAAGCTGGGTCCGTTCATGAACTCGTTTTGCCGATTCAAATAAAAATATTCCCTAAAGAGTTCAACACCGGGTTCCTCTTGAAGGTATACTTCGCAGAAAACTTGAAAATTGCAAATGTTTGACATGGAATTGGGTCCGATGTCTTGAGGATGGAGTTGAAAGAAGTGCAGAGCATCTCGGAATTTTTTTGATCCGGGTGGTGAGAAGCCCCGGTCCATGTGATCAGTAAAAACAATGACTTCACCATCCTTTGGGTGAGGTCTTTCTTCACTTGGTTTGGGGGTGCGCCAATGCATGATATCTTTTGCTGGTAAAAAGCCAATTTTGACAAAGTCTATGAGTGTGTTCTCAGTGATAATGGAGGGAACCCAATTGCATGAGGTGACTGTCTTCGGCGGCATTGTGAAGGAAGAAGCCTAAAAGAAAGAAAATGTTGCCGGTTTAAGTTGATTCATTAAGTCAGAAGTAAAATGTTACAGTATGTATTCAGGCTGGCGGCTTAAGTGGGTCCTAATGATATATGGATAGTTATAAACCAGAGGTGTAAGCCGCTATGACAACAATGGTATTCAAAATCTGTCAAGAGCGAATTCTACTAAGTGTTGAAAGAAACAGGTTTCACAGATTGATGCTAGGATTTCGGATCTGCGCACTTCGGATAATGGAAAATATTTTTGACCTAAATTACAGTGCTCGAGTAGTTCATATGTTCAGATTGGTTTTTTCTTACGCGAAGGAGATGATCTAATAAGTATCACAGCTGCCGCCGCGCAGGAGAAGTGCTAAGTTTGGATCAAAGTTACAAGCTACAGTGAAGAACAAGGATGAACTCTGAAGAACTTCGAGAAACCCTAATGGAGATCTACAGTGGAGAAAGGAGAGGCACTTACTGGATCCACTAAGCAATGGAAGGGCGCCACGGTTTCTCTAGTCTCGTTCAGGTCGATGCAGCGGCCGGAGTTGAGGAAGCTGACGAGTTCGGCGGCGGCGGTGCTCAGGCGTGCAGATGCGTTGCGAAGAGAGAGGTTGAAGATGAGAAGAAGAAGAAGGGGGGAAATGGAAAGGCTGTCAGGCCCTATTTATAAGGAAAGGGTTAATAAGCGAGCGCGAGAAACGAGGAGGCCAAAGAATGATTATCTAGCTGTTCCAACGCCTCGGTTTTTGGGATGGCTATTAAAGATAAGGATCTATTAGATATGCTGGGTATTGTGCGAAATTAATGTTGGATGACGTCATGGCGGTTTTCTGTAATTCTAGGAGATGATGTCATGGCGGGTTACAATATCTTGTGAGAACAAGTGAAGAAGGATTTTTCTTAAGCGTTGAAGATTGACATGAACAAGTTCAAATCAACCTAGGGCCAAATGTTGGGGATATAACTATTAGGTATGACCCGCCCAGGAGGGGCCGAGTTATACCAACGGCGGTTCATTGTCATGAAGCCCATGAAGGAATCTGTAACGCCCACGATGCGGCTATATCTCCCACGTGTCGAGGCACGACTTAGAGGCATAACCGCATAGTGGTTTTGTCGCAAGAAGGGTCATCTTCACACAATCCCATGTAATGAACAAGAATGGGATAAAGAGTTGGCTTACAATCGCCACTTATAAACTCCCGAAACTTTTTGGTTATGCAATCTGGTGTAGGGGATACAGGGGACACAAATATATCACCCAAACTAACAATCCCTAGATCCAGCTGTAACCATCCGTCAACACATAACCAAGAAACCTTCGGAAATCGTTTACCTCAACCTTCGAAAAACATCCGTTATACAAGTTATGGCAATACTCCCGAACTCCCGCCCCAGTACTGGGTGGCGTCGAGGTGATCTCACCAACAACTGCATAAAAGAGATTTCGATGTCGGCGAAACTCAGGTATTCCAGAACTGCAACGATAAAATTGTGACGACAACACCTCGGAGCTCAACTCCCCGGGACACTGCCACAACCCCTAAATGACAGGAGGCACCAAGAACAATGTTCTCATCACAAATCGATCGGAACGATTCCAAGATACCCGCGTGATCCTAAAAAATTTTTTTTAGTGAAATTTGAGGAGAGAATAGTCAAAACTCTACGTCAGGAGACCTCACCAGAGCGACGAAGGGACTGAGGAGTAAAAAGAATCCTACTCTCCGATATATATAATCCTAAGACTCAAAACATTTTATTCTAGACTCAACAACGCCAGCGATTCGATCAAGCAGGGGGCTCCTAAGTAGGGGATGGCTCTGATTACCAACTTGTAACGCCCCGGACACACCCGCCGGTGGTCGTTACTCCTGGCGGGATCTAGACTGGCCTCACAGATCAATACTAGTCTTTTCTGCGCACTTTGTCCTCACTCGTGCACACGCGGGAGCAACTTCCCGGTCGGTTTCGGGAGTTTATAAGTGGGAATTCAAGTAGCCTTAGGATATCTTTCCGACAGACGCATGGTATGAGATTGGGGTTCGACGTCTAGTGGTCCGCCTTTCCACGGTTGATTTTACAGTGGTCTCGTTGTGTCTTAAAGAGTCCATGGCTTTGCCGACTCGGGGACGCTTCGTATGTCATGTGCACAGCCTTGTACATGATGGTGCTGTACGATTGAGCCCGTGTGGGCCCCACCACGAAAACTTCGGACGAAATATCTATCATATGTTTGTTCCGGCTTATTCTGCAAGCCAATACTTTGTTTTATTTTGTATTGTGGTATTCGAGTTACTTCGAATTCATATGTTCATTCCATATCTTTTTCAAGTGGCTTCTCAACTTATGGAAGTGTGATGATTTACTACGGAAGTCATTCGTTCATCTTCGTTCGAATGTTTATTGTGAAGACTATATGTTGCAATTTCTATCCGTTGATTCTACTTATCTTTTGTCTATCGAGATGCTAACGGATGTCACCCTCTTCAGGATGGCTCCGCCAACGCGTCAGAATCCGGATCGCAATGAAGGGAGTCAAGCGAACCCTCCGCCACCACCTCCACCTCCGGAGGCATGGCAAGCAATCATGGCAGCCACCAACGCCAATGCTCAGATGATTCTGCAACTCTTGCAAGAACGTACTCAAGGGCAAGGCAATCAAGGCAATCAAGGTCAAGGCAACAATCAGTTTCACTTTGCCACTCTCAACCAGTTTCTCGCAAATCAGCCCAAGTCTTTCAGCTACTGTGCCGAGGCCACGGATGCCGATGATTGGCTCGTGGACATCAACAAGCATTTTGAATGTAGCAATGTCAGGCCTGAGGACTTTGTCAAGTTCGCTTCTTTCCAGCTCAAGGACCAAGCTGCTGATTGGTTTCAGCAATACAAAGATTCCAGAGGAGGTCGTGTGATCACTTGGACTGACTTCTCTCGGGACTTCAAAGCGCACCACATTCCACAAAGTGTTGTTGAGAGCAAGCGTGAGGAGTTCCGCAATCTCAAGCAAGGAAACATGTCTGTGTATCAATACAACATTCAGTTTCAAAAACTTCCTCGCTTCACTAAACAAGACGTTCCTGATGAGAAGAGCATGATCTATCACTTCAGAGGTGGCCTTAAAGAGGATCTGCAGTTAGCTCTCGTTCTTGTTGAGCCTACTCACTTTGATCAATTCTACAATATGGCACTGAAGCAAGAGGTGCTCAGCTCAAGTGTGAGGCTTCTAAGAAAAGAGTCAGGGACGCAGTTCAGTCTTCTTCTTCCTCACTTGTGACAGCTAAGCAACAGAAGTTCTGGTTGCCTCCTCCTCCTCCTCCGTTTCGTCAGCCTTACCAGCAGAAGAACAAAGGTGGCCATGGTTCTTCAAATTCTTCCAACTCTGGTTATCAGAACAAGTCTCAGAATCAAGCTCCAAAGTCCAATGCTCCTTATCACCGTCCACTCTCAGAGGTGACTTGCAACAAATGTCAGCAGAAAGGCCACTATGCTAACAAGTGCTTCAACCAGAGGCGTCTTCCTCCTCCTCCTCCTGTCAGATCTTCCAGCAATGCAGTGGTCAAGCATAATCCAAAGTCTGCCAAGGTGAACATGATGAATGCAGCTCAAGCGGAGGAATCTACTGACGTGATTATGGGTAATCTCTCAGTTAATGATATTCCTGCAAAAGTTCTTTTTGATACTGGTGCATCGCTTTGTTTCATGTCAAGACCGTTTTTTGCCAAGCATGAATTCACTTGTTCTCATCTGAGTAAACCCATGGATGTCGTTTCTCCGGGTAAACGTTTGAGTTCTAGTATGATGGTTCCGGATGTCTCCATCAAGATGGGCGACTATAGACTTCAGTCTTCTCCAATTGTTCTTGGTGACTCGGATATTGATCTTATTCTCGGGATGGACTGGCTTTCTAAGCACAAGGCTCAACTTGATTGTGCTGCCAGGGAGATTCAATTGACACACTCGTCTGAGGATGTGATTGTTTTTGCCGCTCGTGATGAAACCATTCGGTTTTTCTCTCTCAATGAGAAGGGCGAATTGGATGCCATCTCTCAAATTCCAGTCGTTTGCGAGTATCAAGATGTCTTTCCAGAAGAGCTTCCGGGTATGCCTCCGCACCGGCCAGTTGAGTTCATTATCGAACTAGAGCCTGGTACTGTACCCGTTTGCAAGCGTCCATACAAGCTTGGACCAAACGAGCTGAAGGTTTGATCAGACCGAGTTCTTCTCCATGGGGTTGTGGTGTTCTTTTTGTCAAAAAGAAGGATGGCACGGACCGACTTTGTGTCGACTACCGTCCATTGAACAAGAAGACAATCAAGAACAAGTATCCACTTCCCAACATCAATGAGCTATTTGAGCAACTCAAAGGGGCTAAAGTATTCTCGAAGCTTGACCTTCGTATGGGTTATCATCAGATTCGCATTCGTGAAGAAGATATTCCCAAGACAGCATTCAGAACGAGCTTTGGTTCTTATGAATATACTGTCGTGTCTTTCGGCCTTATCAATGCTCCTCCGGTGTTCTCTCGGATGATGAATTTCATCTTCAACCCCTATACCAATGAATTCGTTCTGGTGTATCTCGATGATATCTTGGTCTTCTCCAAGAATAAGCAGGATCATGCCAAACATTTGCGATTGGTGCTCGACAAGCTCAGAGAGTATCAATTCTATGCGAAGTTCTCCAAATGTGAATTTTGGCTCGATGAAGTTCTTTTCCTTGGCCACATCATCTCTGCCAAAGGCATCACTGTTAACCCCGAGAAGGTGTCCGCAGTTCTGGATTGGGAACCTCCTCAAAATGTCAAGCAGCTCCGCAGTTTCCTGGGTCTTGCAAGCTATTGCCGAAGATTTGTTGAGAATTTCTCCAAGATTGCAAAGCCTCTTTCCAACCTCCTACAGAAGCATGTGAAGTATGTCTGGTCTCCTGAGTGTGACGTTGCTTTCAACACTCTCAAACAGAAACTAGTCACAGCTCCTGTCTTGACTCCTCCTGATGAATCCAAGCCGTATGAAGTTTTCTGTGATGCTTCTCTCCAAGGTCTCGGTGATGTGTTAATGCAAGAGAAAAAAGTTGTGGCGTATACCTCTCGGCAGTTGAAGCCCAACGAGAAGAACTACCCCACTCACGATCTTGAGTTGGCGGCAGTTGTCCATGCTTTGGTTACGTGGAGACATCTCTTGTTGGGAAGACAAGTGAACATTTTCACTGATCACAAGAGTCTCAAGTATATTTTCACTCAGCCCAACCTCAACCTCAGGCAGACTCGATGGGTCGAAATGATTCAAGAGTACAATCCGAGTATCGAATATACTCCAGGAAAAGCAAATGTCATTGCAGATGCTTTAAGCAGGAAAGCTTATTGTAACAGCTTAATTCTCAAGCCTTTCCAACCGGATCTTTGTGAAGCTTTCCGCAAGCTGAATCTCCAAGTTGTTCCTCAAGGCGTTCTTGCCAACCTCATAGTATCTCCTACTTTGGAAGATCAAATTCGTGAGGCACAACTCCTTGATGCCATGGTGAAGAAGGCGAAACGTGGTATCGACAAGGGTCTTTCCAAATACAAGTGCTATCGCATTGATGACAGAGACACTTTGTTCTTCGAGGACCGAATTGTGGTTCCGAAAGGTGATCTAAGGAAAGTCATAATGAACGAGGCGCACAATTCTCTCCTTTCCATTCATCCTGGAAGTACGAAGATGTATCATGACCTCAAGCAGTCGTATTGGTGGACTCGAATGAAGCGAGAGATTGCTCAATTCGTGAATGAATGCGATGTCTGCCGAAGAGTGAAAGCAGAACACCAACGACCAGCTGGTCTCCTCCAACCTCTTGCTATTCCGGAGTGGAAGTTTGATCATATCGAAATGGACTTCGTGACTGGATTTCCAAAGTCCAAGCGCGGAAATGATGCTATATTCGTTGTCATTGACAAGCTTTCTAAAGTGGCTCATTTCCTTCCTATCAAAGAATCCATCTCAGCAGCTCAGCTGGCAGAGCTCTACACTTCCAGAATTGTCTCTTTGCACGGCATTCCACAATTGATTTCTTCTGATCGTGGAAGCATCTTCACCTCTAAGTTCTGGGACTCCTTCCAGAAGGCCATGGGCACTAATATTCGCTTCAGCACAGCTTTCCACCCTCAAACTAGTGGCCAAGTCGAGCGAGCCAATCAAATTCTTGAAGATATGCTCAGGGCTTGTGTCATTTCCTTTGGCATGAAATGGGAAGATTGTCTTCCATATGCTGAATTCTCCTACAACAACAGCTTCCAAGCGAGTTCGGGCAAGGCCCCATTCGAGATTCTCTATGCAAGAAAGTGTCGTACTCCTCTCAATTGGTCAGAGACTGGTGAACGCCAACTTCTTGGCAATGACTTAATCACTGAAGCTGAAGAAATGTGTAAAGTCATCCGTGATAATCTCAAAGCCTCGCAATCGCGCCAGAAGAGTTACTATGATAGTAAGCATCGTGACTTGGCTTTCGAGATCGGAGACCATGTCTAACTCCGCGTCTCTCCAATGAAAGGCACTCGTCGCTTCGGTATCAAAGGGAAGCTTGCCCCTAGATACGTGGGTCCTTTCAAGATCCTTGGCAAAAGAGGCGACCTCGCCTATCAACTTGAGCTTCCTTCCAACTTCGCGAACGTGCACGATGTGTTCCACGTGTCACAGCTCCGCAAGTGCTTCAAGACGCCTGAGCGCACTATCGACTTCGAAGAGATTAACCTCCAAGAAGATTTGTCTTATCATGAGCACCCAGTTGCTATTCTTGAAGAAACTGAGCGCAAGACTCGCAACAAGTCTATCAAATTCCTGAAAGTGAAGTGGTCGCACCATTCCGACCGAGAAGCCACCTGGGAACGCGAGGACCATCTCCGTTCCGAATATCCGGAGTTCTTTCAGTCCTAGATCTCGGGACGAGATCCTCTCGTAGTGGTGGAGTGTTGTAACACCCCGCATGTAACTTGCCATATTTGTAACTCCGACTCTTGCCATTTTCGGCTATGTGATATGTTTTTCCCTCCGTTGTCGGGTTTTGTCTTTCGTTTTGTATTTTGTCATGTCTTGCATTTTCAGATCATGTCATCATGCGCATTACATTTGCATATGTGTTCGTCTCATGCATCCGAGCATTTTCCCCGTTGTCCGTTTTCCAATCCGGCGCTTCTATCTCCTCCGGTGCACCCCTCTTGTTTTCTTTCGTGTGCGTGTGTCAAACTTTCTCGGAATGGACCGAGGCTTGTCAAGTGGTCTTAATATACCACCCGGAGACTACCGGTCAAGTTTCTTTCCATTCGGAGGTCGTTTGGTACTCCAACGGTTAACCGGGCATCCGCAAAGTCCATTTGAGTGTCCAGCAAAAACCCCCTCTAAAACCAGCCCAAAACCCACCAAACTCTCTTCCATGCTCTAGGTCGTTCGATCACGATCGTGTGGGCGAAAACCGCACCTCATTTGGAGCCTCCTAGCTCCCTCTACCTATTTATAAGTGGGCATCCCGAAAAAACGGAATCGCAGTCTAACCCTAGCAAAAATCCCTCGCGCCGCCGGACAGCGTCTGCCCGCGCCGGACACGTCCGCCCGCGCCGGCGGACGAATCGCCCGTCGCCACGTCAGCGCCCGCCGCCGCCGTTCCCCGCCGGCCCGCGGGCCCGACTCCGGCCCCCTCGGCCCGCTCCTCCGCGCGCGCGCCCGCCGCCGCCACCGGCCGCCGCCGCCACCGGCGCCTGCCGCCTCCTCCGGCCGCCGGCACGGAGCTCCGCCGCCGCCATCCGCCCCGCAGCTCCGCCGGCGCCGCCTCCTCCTCGCCGCGGCTCCCCGCGGGCCGGCGCCGCCCCGCCGCGGCCGGGCCCCGCCGTCCCCTGCCTCGCCGCCCTTCTTCCCTCTCGCCGGCGGCAGCCCGAGCCTCGAGCTCGAGGAGCCCCGATCCGATCGATCTGGTACTGCCCGTTGACCTCCTCCCTCGCGTCCGTTTTTTTCTAAGTCTTTAATTCTTATCAATATATGCTCATGTTCCCGATGCGATAACTTTGTGCATGTAGCTCCGATTCGCGCGTATAATATGTCAAATTGTTCGTCTCGTGATGCTCTTTATTTTGTGAAATTGCACCATTTTCATTAGAGGTCATCTTGATGCCCAAATCTTCGTTGGAAGAGGGCTAGTTGCTGTTAATCTCTGGTTCTTATCAGAACTTGGAGATTTGTCATTTTTGTATCATTTATTCTGTGCATCTTTTGAGCATGAGCTCTACATGTGTTTTGACGTATGCCATGCCATCTTTCCATTGGTATAGTCCATGTATTTTTGTGATCTCTGTGGTGACTAGCACAAGCATGCAAAGTAGGTCCCGTAATAATTCTGATTTCAGGGACTTAGTGATTTCTCTAAGTCTTTGTCTGCTGTAATTTTGTTGCCATGTAAACTTGATGCTACAGAGAGATCCATGCATATTTTGGAGATGTTCAGTAAGGATATTGTGTAGCTATAGTTGTAATTGATCCATTCCTGCAATTGTTTGCAATTTTAGAGTGCCATAGCATGACTCAATCTTGCTCTACTTTTGCTATAAAATATTTCTGGCGGATTCTTAACATGATTTGCAATCTTGCCAAGCTTATTGTAGTTGGTCCATACATATTATGCAATTGTTCTTGCCATGGATAGCTTCATAAACATGCCATATTTCTGTAGGTATACTTAGTTTGTCATGCATTGCTCTGTAGTGAGTGCATCAAGCTCACAAAGAGGCCTACATATTAATATTTCTGCCATGCTCTGTTTTCTGCTAAGTCTGAAACCTGTTAACGAAACTTGCTATGTTTACATGCTTGCCATCATATCTTCTGGTCCTTTTTGGCTTATGGTCAGTAAGGGACTTTTGTCATGTGCTTTTAGTAGAACACTAAAATGCCTTGTTTTACTATGTTAATTTTATGTAGCATATTGATTTCGTGCTCTGAACATTGCTACCTGATGCTGATTTCTGCCATTTCCAGTTTTTCACTAAGTCTGTGAACCTGTAATCTTTTGCACTTTTGCCATGCTTATTTGAGCTTGATATGTTGTGAACTAGCCGTATCTCAGTGTTCATCTTTTGTCAAGCATCTTCTGTAGATTACTGCCATGTGCTTTTTTGCTATGTTGGGGTGCTGTAGCTTTGTTCTTTGTTGCATTTTAAGTGCTATCTTGCTGTTTATCGCAGATTAGTGTCATTCTTGTTTTGCTTGCCATTTGCAAACCGTGAATCCGATTCCGGTGATCTTTATATCGATTTCGACCGAAATCATCTCATCTTTCCAGTGGCATGCTTGGTTTGTCAAGTTACTGCCATGTTCATCATTTTCCTTCCGGAGCACGCATATGCATCGCATATCATAACTTGCATATCATACATGTCTTGCATCATGTTGCTTGCGCATTTCTCGTTGCTGATTGTGGTTCCGTTTGTTTGTGTTCTTGTCTTGGGTAGAGCCGGGAGACGAGTTCGTGAACGAGGAACCTGTCGAGTACGCTTACGAGGATCAAGCTTTCGACAACTCTGAGAATCTTGCAGGCAAGATGACCACCCCTCGAAATCACTTCTATCTTTGCTATGCTAGTTGTTCGCTCTATTGCCATGCTCGCTACCTATCACTTGCTATATCATGCCTCCTATTTTAGCCATGTCAGCCCTAACCATCCTTTCCTAGCAAACCGTTGATTGGCTATGTTACCGCTTTTGCTCAGCCCCTCTTATAGCGTTGCTAGTTGCAGGTGAAGTTGAAGTTGTTCCATGTCGGAACATGGTTATGTTGGGATATCACAATATCTCTTATTTAATTAATGCATCTATATATATTTGGTAAAGGGTGGAAGGCTCGGTCTTATGCCTGGTGTTTTGTTCCACTCTTGCCGCCCTAGTTACTGTTATACCGGGATTATTTTCCTTGAGTTTGCGTTCCTTACGCGGTCGGGTGATTTATGGGACCCCCTTGACAGTTCGCCTTGAATAAAACTCCTCCAGCAAGGCCCAACTTTGGTTTTACTATTTTCCGCCTAAGCCTTTTCCCCCGGGTTTTCGCGAGCCCGAGGGTCATCTTATTTTACCCCCCCCCGGGCCAGTGCTTCTTCGAGTGTTGGTCCGAACCGAGCAGCCTGCGGGGCCACCTCGGGGAAACTCGAGGTCTGGTTTTACTCGTAGCTTGACTTATCCGGTGTGCCCTGAGAACGAGATATGTGCAGCTCCTATCGGGATTTGTCGGCACATTCGGGCGGCTTTGCTGGTCTTGTTTTACCATTGTCGAGATGTCTTGTAAACCGGGATTCCGAGACTGATCGGGTCTTTCCGGGAGAAGGTTTATCCTTCGTTGACCGTGAGAGCTTATGATGGGCTAAGTTGGGACACCCCTGCAGGGTATTTTCTTTCAAAAGCCGTGCCCGCGGTTATGAGGCAGATGGGAATTTGTTAATGTCCGGTTGTAGATAACTTGTCACTTGACCCAATTAAAATACACCAAGTGCGTGTGTAGCCGTGATGGTCTCTTCTCGGCGGAGTCCGGGGAGTGAACACGGTCTGTGTTATGTATGACGTAAGTAGGTGTTCAGGACCTCTTCTTGGTCATTGCTAGATGACGTCCGCTCCTTTGCTTCTCTTCTCGCTCTCATTTGCGCAAGTTAGCCACCATATATGCTTTTGCCGCTGCAGCTCCACCTCGTTGCACCTCTTGCCCTTTAAGCTTAAATAGTCTTGATCTCGCGGGTGTGAGATTGCTGAGTCCCCGTGACTCACAGATACTTCCACAATAGTTGCAGGTGTCAACGATGCCAGCGCAGATGATGGCGTCGATCTCAAGTGGGAGTTCGACGAGGAACGTGGTCGTTACTATGTGTCTTTTCCTGATGATCAGTAGTGGAGCCCAGTTGGGACGATCGGGGATCTAGCATTTGGGGTTGTCTTATTTTCATCTGGATTTTGACCGTAGTCGGTCCATATGTTTGTATTTTGGATGATGTATGAATGATATTTATGTATTGAGTGAAGTGGCGATTGTAAGCCAACTCTTTATCCCATTCTTGTTCATTACATGGGATTGTGTGAAGATGACCCTTCTTGCGACAAAACCACTATGCGGTTATGCCTCTAAGTCGTGCCTCGACACGTGGGAGATATAGCCGCATCGTGGGCGTTACAGCTTGGAGTAGTTTCAGGATGGGTGACCGACCGGGAAGTTGCTCCCGGGTGTGCACGAGTGAGGACAAAGTGCGCAGAAAAGACTAGTATTGATCTGTGAGGCCAGTCTAGATCCCGCCAGGAGTAACGACCACCGGCGGGTGTGTCCGGGGCGTTACAGAATCGAAGATGGCGGTTCGAGGATGACTTATGAAGAGCCCAAGGCCCAAAGGCGGCTTAAGGCCCATAGGTGTAAACCGTCATATATGCATGACTTGTATTGTAAGGCAAGTGTAACTAGTCACCAGGCCGGACACGTTTATGAGCCGGCCGGGACTCTGTAAGCCGTAGGGCGTCAACCTGTGTATATAAAGGGACGACCCGGCGGCGGTTTAGGGGGAGAACAGATCGAAAGCTAGGTCAAGCGTATTCGCTCCCTGGTAATCGAGGCATAAGAAATACCACCTCAAACTGGATTAGGCCTTTACCTTCACCGCAAGGGGCCGAACCAGTATAAACCATGTGTCCTTTGTCCCGTTTAACCCCTTTAAGCTAACCTAGTGCGATGGCTCCACGACTAAGTCCTCACACTAGGACATCTGTCGTCACAATTCCACGACAAAGAGTATTGTACCAAGCTTTTTTTGAAAGGAAAGCGGTAGGGGAAGCCCCCCACAGCGAGTTTTTTTTAAATAATAAGAACCCAAATTCACGCCCATGAGGACTTGAACCTGGGTGGCTGGGTTGTACATCCACTCCACTAGCCAAGTGAGCTAGGCTCACTTCCTTTATTGTACCAAGCTTTAGCATCACCCTTTAATGAGAAAGGAAATAATTTTAGAATAAAGTAATAGCAAGTTTTCTCATCATGAGTAAAAAAGGTGGCTATATCATTCAACTTAGTAAGATGTGCCACAACAGTTTCAGTTTCATAACTATGGAAAGGATCGGATTCAACCAAAGTAATTTACTCTGGGTAGACAGAGAATTCATAATCCTTATCATCAATAAAGATAGATGAAGTAGCAAACTTAGGATCACATTTCATTCTAGCATTCAAAGATTTTTCTTTATACTTGTGTAATAATTTCTCTAGATCTCGATCCTTACAAGCAAGAATATCTCTAGTTGTCTCTTCATTCATAACATAACCTTCTGGTACCTTAGGCAATTCATATCTAGGAAGGCTAGTTCTACCAGGTGTTTCAGGAGATTCAGTTTCAAGCTCATCATCAAATTCAACAACATCATGTTGTATTACTCTAGCAATTTGTTTATCAAGAAATTCACCAAGTGGCACATCATCATTATGAAGCAAGGTACTAGCATCATCATAAGCATTATCCATAGCAGAAGTAGCATCATCAATAACTTGCGACATATCAGAATTAATAGCATGTGGTGGTGTTGCAAGTTTACTCATAACAGAAGGTGAATCTAAAGCAGAACTGGATGGCAGTTCCTGACCTCCCCTCGTCCTTGAGGGAAATATCTTAGTCTTAGGATCCTCCAGATTCTTCATAGTGATAATATGATAATAATACCAAGTGACTCAACAAATATAGCTATGCTCCCTGGCAACGGCGCCAGAAAAAGGTCTTGATAACCCTAAAGTATAGGGGATCGCAACAGTTTTCGAGGGTAGAGTATTCAACCCAAATTTATAGATTTGACACAAGGGGAGCCAAAGAATATTTGAAGGTATTAGCAGCTGAGTTGTCAATTCAACCACACCTGGAGATTAATTATCTGCAGCAAAGTGATCAGTAGCACGGTAATATGATAGTTTTGATAGTAGTTACAACAACAATAGTAACAGTAACAGTGATAACAGTAATTTTGTAGCAAGTGTAAAAGTGATGATAGGAGTAGTAACTTAGTAGAAACAATATAAGATAAATTCGTAGGCATTGGATCGGTGATTTGTTGGATGATATTCATCATGTGACAGTTATAACCTAGGGCGATACGGCACTAGCTCCAATTCATCAATATAATGTAGGCATGTATTCCGTAAATAGTCATACGTGCTTTATTAAAAGAACTTGCATGACATCTTTTGTCCTACCCTCCCATGGCAGTGGGGTCCATACTGGAAACTAAGGGATATTAAGGCCTCCTTTTAATAGAGAACCGAAACAAAGCATTAACACATAGTGAATACATGAACTCCTCAAACTACGGTCATCACCGAGAGTGGGCCCGGTTGTTGTCACTCTGGGGTTACCAGATCATAACACGTAGCAGGTGACTATAACTTGCAAGATCGGATCTAAACCATGGATATAATAGTGATAACATAAACGGTTCAGGTCTGAGTTCATGGCAGCCGGGCCCAAAGTGACAAGCATTAAGCATGGCAAAGTCATAGCAACATCAATCTAGGAACATAGTGGATACTAGGGATCAAGCCCTAACAAAACTAACTCGATTACATGATGAATCTCATCCAACTCCTCACCGACCAGCGAGCCTCCGAAGTAATTACTCACTCCCGGTGGGGAGCATCATGGAATTGGCGATGGAGAAGGGTTGGTGATGACGACGAACGAAGACCCCCCTCTCCGGAGCCCCAAACGGACTCCAGATCTGCCCTCCCGAGGTAGAACAGGGCTTGGCGGCGGCTCCATCTCGTGGATCACGATAATTCTTTCTCCCTGATATTTTCTTTGAAAATAGGATTTTATAGCGTTGGAATCAGGGTCTGCGGGGCCACCAGGTGGGGACAACCCACCTGGCGCGCTAGGAGAGGGGGGGGGCGCGCCCTGGTGGGTTGTGCCCACCCAGGTGCCCCTCTCCCGCAGGTCTTGGCTCCAGAAATTCTTATTATTGATATAAAAAATCCTCGCAAAGTTTCGTTCCATTCCGAGAACTTTTATTTCTGCACAAAAACAACACCATGGTAGTTTTGCTGAAAACAGCGTCAGTCCGGGGTTAGTTTCATTCAAATCATGGAAATTAGAGTCCCAAACAAGAGGAAAAGTAGATACATTGGAGACGCATCACCCAACAGTTTCTTTTGGGTATCCTATGAAGACGCACTTCTTCGATTTGGGTTCGAGCTTATCAGTTTGAAACTCTTTACATAAGCATCGCAACCCCAAACTTTAAGAAACTATAGCTTTGGTTTCTTGCCAAACCATAGTTCATACGGTGTCATCTCAATGGATTTAGACGGTGCCCTATTTAACGTGAATGCAGTTGTCTCTAATGCATAACCCCCAAAATGATAGCGGTAAATCGGTAAGAGACATCATAGATCGTACCATATCTAATAAAGTACGGTTAAGACGTTCGGACACACCATTACGTTGTGGTGTTCTAGGTGGCGTGAATTGTGAAACTATTCCACATTGTTTTAAATGAAGGCCAAAACTCGTAACTCAAATATTCGCCTCTGCGATCAGATCGCAGAAACTTTATTTTCTGATTACGATGATTCTCCACTTCACTCCGAAATTCTTTGAACTTTTCAAAATGATTCAGACTTGTGTTTCATTAACTGGATATACCCATATCTGCTCAAATCAACTGTGAAGGTTGGAAAATAACGATACCCGCCACGAGCCTCAACACTCATCGGACCGCATACATCAGTATGTATTATTTCCAATAAGTCAGTGGCTCGCTCCATTGTTCCAGAGAACAGAGTCTTAGTCATCTTGCCCATGAGGCATGGTTCGCAAGCATCAAGTGATTGATAAACAAGTGATTCCAAAAGCCCACCAGCATGGAGTTTCTACACGCGCTTTACACCAATATGACCTAAACGGCAGTGCCACAAATAAGTTGTACTATCATTATTAACTTTGCATCTTTTGGCTTCAATATTATGAATATGTGTATCACTATGATCGAGATTCAACAAAAATAGACCACTCATCAAGGGTGCATGACCATAAAAGATATTACTCATATAAATAGAACAACCATTATTCTCTGATTTAAATGAATAACCTTCTCGCATCAAACAAGATCCAGATATAATGTCCATGCTCAACACTGGCACCAAATAACAATTATTCAGGTCTAAAACTAATCCCGAAGGTAGATGTAGAGGTATCATGCCGACGGCGATCACATCGACCTTGGAACCATTTCCAACATGCATCGTCACCTCGTCCTTAGCCAATGTTTGTTTAATCCGTAGCCCCTGTTTCGAGTTGCAAATATGAGCAACAGAACCAGTATCAAATACCCAGGTGCAACTACGAGCATTAGTAAGGTACACATCAATAACATGTATATCAAATATACCTTTCACTTTGCCATCCTTCTTATCCGCCAAATATTTGGGGTAGTTCCGCTTCCAGTGACCATTCCCTTTGAAGTAGAAGCACTCAGTTTCTGGCTTAGTCTAGCTTTGGGCTTTCTCACGGGAGTGGCAACTTGCTTGCCATTCTTCTTGAAGTTCCCTTTCTTTCCCTCGCCCTTTTACTTGAAACTAGTGGTCTTGTCAACCATCAACACTTGATGCTTTTTCTTGATTTCTACCTTCTCCGATTTCAGCATCGCGAAGAGCTTGGGAATCGTTTCCATTATCCCTTGCATATTATAGTTCATCACGAAGTTCTAGTAACTTGTTGATAGTGACTAGAGAACTCTGTCAATCACTATCTTATATGGAAGATTAACTCCCACTTGATTCAAGCAATTGTAGTACCCAGACATTCTGAGCATATGCTCACTAGCTGAGCTATTCTCCTCCAACTTGTAGCCAAAGTACTTGTCAGAGGTCTCATACCTCTTAACACGGGCATGAGTCTGAAATACCAATTTCAGCTCTTGGATCATCCTATATACTCCGTGGCGTTCAAAACATTTTTGAAGTCCCGGTTCTAAGCCGTAAAGCATGGCGCACTAAACTATCAAGTAGTCATCATACCAAGATTGCTAAACGTTCATAACGTTTGCATCTGCTCCTGCAATAGGTCCGTCACCTAGCGGTGCATCAAGGACATAGTTCTTCTGTGCAGCAATGAGGATAATCCTCAGATCACGGACCCAGTCTGCATCATTGCTACTATCATCTTTCAACTTATTTTTCTCTAGGAACATATCAAAAATAAAATAGGGGAGCTATACATGAGCTATTGATCTACAACATAGATATGCAAAAACTATCAGGACTAAGTTCATGATAAATTAAATTTAATTAATCATATTACTTAAGAACTCCCACTTAGATAGACATCCCTCAATTCATCTAAATGATCACGTGATCCACACCAACTAAACCATGTCCGATCATCACGTGAGATGGAGTAGTTTTCAATGGTGAACATCACTATGTTGATCATATCTACTATATGATTCACGTTCGCCCTTTCGGTCTCAGTGTTCCGAGGCCATATCTGCATATGCTAGTCTCTTCAAGTTTAACCTGAGTATTTTGCACGTGCAAAACTGGCTTGCACCCGTTGTATGTGAACGTAGAGTTTATCACACCCGATCATCACGTGGTGTCTCGGCACGACGAACTGTAGCAACGGTGCATACTCAGGCAGAACACTTATACCTTAAAATTTAGTGAGGGATCATCTTATAATGCTACCACCGTACTAAGCAAAATAAGATGCATAAAGGATAAACATCACATGTAATCAAAATATGTGACATGATATGGCCATCATCATCTTGTGCCTTTGATGTCCATCTCCAAAGCACCGTCATGATCTCCATCGTCACTGGCTTGACATCTTGATCTTCATCGTAGCATTTTGTGTCTCGCCAACTATTGCTTCTACGACTATCGCTACCGCTTAGTGATAAAGTAAAGAAATTACATGACGATTGCATTTCATACAATAAAGCGACAACCATAAGGCTCCTGCCAGTTGCCGATAACTTCTACAAAACATGATCATCTCATACAATAACTTATATCACATCATGTCTTGACCATATCACATCACAACATGCCCTGCAAAAACAAGTTAGACGTCCTCTACTTTGTTGTTGCAAGTTTTACGTGGCTGCTACGGGCTTCTAGGAAGAACCGTTCTTACCTACGCATCAAAACCACAACGATTTTTCGTCAAGTGTGTTGTTTTAACCTTCAACAAGGACCGGCCGTAGTGAAATGTGATTCAACTAAAGTTCAAGAAACAGACACCCGCCAGCCACCTTTATGCAAAATAAGTTGCATGTCTATCGGTGGAACCAGTCTCATGAACATGGTCATGTAAGGTTGGTTCGGGCCGCATCATCCAACAATAGCGCCGAATCAAAATAAGACGTGGGTGGTAAGCAGTATGACTATTATCGCCCACAACTCATTGTGTTCTACTTGTGTATATCATCTACGCACAGACCTGGCTCGGATGCCACTGTTGGGGAACGTAGCATGCAATTTCAAAAAAATTCCTACAATCACGCAAGATCTATCTAGGAGATGCAAAGCAACAAGACGGGGAGAGTGTGTCCATGTACCCTCGTAGATCGAAAGTGGAAGCGTTATGTTAACGCGGTTGATGTAGTCGAACGTCTTCACGATCCAACCGATCCAAGTACCGAACGTACGGCACCTCCATGTACAGCACACGTTCAGCTCGATGACGTCCCTCGAGCTCTTGATCCAGTAGAGGGTCGAGGGAGAGTTCCGTCAGCACGACGGCATGGTGACAGTGTTGGTGATGTGATCCGCGCAGGGCTTCGCCTAAGCACTACGACGCTATGACCGGAGGAGTAAACTGTGGATGGGGCACCGCACACGGCTAAGAAACAACTGTTGTGTCTCCAAGGGGTGCCCTGCCCACGTATATAAAGGAGGGAGAGGGAGGAGGCCGACCCTAGGGGGTGTGCCATAAGGGGGAAGTCCTACTAGGACTCCCAGTCCTAGTAGGATTCGGCCCCCCTTCTTTTCCTTCTCATGGAGGGGGAAAGGGGGAAAGGAGAGGGAGTAGGAGAAGAAAAGGGGGTGGCGCCCCCTTCCCTAGTCCAGCTCGGCCTCCTCCCTTGTGGGGGGCGCACCAGCCCCTTGTGGGCTGGTTAGCCTCCCTCCTATGGCCCATATGTTTCCCCGGGGGGTTCCGGTAACCCCTCCGGTACTCCGGTATGTACCCGATACACTTCGGAACCCTTCCGGTGTCCAAATACAACCTTCCAATATATCAATCTTTACCTCTCGACCATTTCGAGACTCCTCGTCATGTCCGTGATCTCATCAGGGACTCCGGACAAAGTTCGGTCACCAAAACACATAACTCATAATACAAATCGTTATCGAACGTTAAGCGTGCGGACCCTACGGGTTCAAGAACTATGTAGACATGACCGAGACACATCTCCGGTCAATAACCAATAGCGGAACCTGGATGCTCATATTGGTTCCTACATATTCTATGAAGATCTTTATCGGTCAAACCGCAATGGCAACATACGTCATTCCCTTTGTCATCGGTATGTTACTTGCCCGAGATTCGATCGTTGGTATCCTTATACCTAGTACAATCTCTTACCGGCAAGTCCCTTTACTTGTTCCGTAATGCATCATCCCATAACTAACTCATTAGTCACATTTCTTGCAAGGCTTATAGTGATGTGCATTACCGAGAGGGCCCAGAGATACCTCCCTGATACTCGGAGTGACAAATCCTAATCTCGATCTATGCCAACCCAACAAACACCTTCAGAGAGACCTATAGAGCATCTTCATAATCACCCAGTTATGTTGTGAAGTTTGATAGCACACAAGGTGTTCCTCCGGTATTCGGGAGTTGCATAATCTCATAGTCAGAGGAATATGTATAAGTCATGAAGAAAGCAATAGCAATCAAACTTAACGATCATTATGCTAAGCTAACGGATGGGTCTTGTCCATCACATCATTCTCTAATGATGTGATCCCGTTCATCAAATGACAACACATGTCTATGGTTAGGAAACTTAACCATCTTTGATTAACGAGCTAGTCAAGTAGAGGCATACTAGGGACACTCTGTTTTGTCTATGTATTCACACATGTATGAAGTTTCCGGTTAATACAATTCTAGCATGAATAATAAACATTTATCATGATATAAGGAAATATAAAATAACAACTTTATTATTGCCTCTTGGGCATATTTCCTTCAGAGAAATCATCAATAAACAAAACATAGTAGCGATGACCACCTTTCGAATCAAAGGGAGCAGGACCCCAGACATCAGAATGAACTAAGTCAAAAGGACGCTGAGATACCGATTCACTAGTAGGATAAGGTAACTAGGTCTATTTGTCAAGTCTACAACCATTACAATGTAAAGAAACATCTCCAGAGATAGACACTAAGAGGCCCTGACGCACCAATGATGACAAGCGAGAGCCACAGATGTGACCAAGGCGATGATGCCACTGCTGGAAGGACGCAGATGAGGAGGCAGCAAGAGCATGAGAACTGGCAGAAGTGGTGGAAGTGGAAGGAACACAAAGCCAGTCAACCTCCCAAAGGCCCTCTGACTCACGGCGCTGGGGGCCAGCACCAACGAAAGCCTTGGTGCGACGATCCTGATTGGAGCAAGAGTCGGTATCAAGAATGACACGACAACCAGAATCAGTAAGTTGGGAAGCGGAAAAAAGATTCATGGTGAGGCGGGGAACATGTGAAACACTAGGAATAGAAAATGATGGAGTAGAAAGAATACCATGACTAGCAACATGAAGAGATGTGTCATCGGCAGTAAGAACATTAATAGGAGAATCAAGAGGTCGAAGAGAAGACAACGCGGAAGAATCAGAAGACATATGAAAGGAAGCTCCAGAGTCCAGAACCCATGAAGATGTACCTGACGGTGTAGATGCCGGCGATGATGAAGAGGTGAAAGCAGTCACAACAGCAGCAGAACTCGTCAATGAAGAACCGGAGGAAGCCAGAAGGCGCTTGAGCCAAACAATGTCCTGGTCAGTGAGTGACGAAGTCGATGACGACACAGGAGTCCCACTAGAAGGGGAGCGCCTCTGGTCTCGCTGCTTCTGGCAACAATCAGACTCTGGGTGACCTGGCCTAGAGCAGTAGCCACAGAAGGTGTCATGGCACAACCGACCCTTCTCAACATAAGGAGGGCAACCCAGCCCCACTGAAGGTGTGGGCAGGAGCAGTGGGGCTGTGAGACGAGCAGACGGCACAGGAGCACGGGCAACCAACACTTAAGGAACAACAAGCAACCCAGCAGAATGAAGGCAGGTCTCCTTAGCACGAAGCTTAGCAAGGACCTCCGAGATAGGAACATGACCACAAGTAAGCAAGTGAGCACGTCAAGGCTCAAACTCGGAGCGGAGGCGAGATAAGAACTCATGGATACGCCAAAACTCCAGGTCGGACCGCATAGTCTGGCAGCAGCGACATGATCCACAAACAACTGTCCGAAGAGAGTCAAGCTGGCGCCAGATGGCAGAACTCTGCGTGTAGAACTCATCAATAGAAGAGTCACCCTGCTAAAGAGCAGGCTCCTAATGTACCACAGATAAGTAGAGAGCATCACCAGAGGGCTGATATCACTGACAAAGATAGGACCACATCGTTGCAATGGTGCCTAGGCCCTTGAACTCGGAAGCAAACTGAGGGAGGACACTCGCAGTGAGAACAGCAGCAGCACGAGCATCATCATTGCACCACTGAGTGTAAGCAGACAAATCATCTCGATAGACAGAAAGAGCATCTGAATAACCTGACATCTGCTGATCAGAACAATCAACTGCAGCATCATCGAGAGCCTTGGCTTCATCTCGATCAGCCTGAGAAGCATCAGCGGCAAGAACCGGCGGCACTGGCGGTGTAGGAACCACAGGAGCAACAGGGCATGGCGGATAGGGGACCTTTCTAGAGAGAACACCCCACAGAAGAAGACCGCGCATATGGATACGCATGAAGCCCACAAACTCAGCATAGTTGGTGCCATCAAAGATCACCAAGCATTGAGGAGCAGCCACATAGCCCGAAGAGGACATACTGAGACATCTCCCTTTTTATCTTCCTTTTTTGGAAGTCAACAGGCAGAAGGGACCCGATCTAGATCGGGCCAAGGCGCACCCGAGCCCAAAACGCGAGCGGACGAGGCGAGTGGAAGATCGAGCGATGCGAGCCAAATCGAGAGGGGGCGAGGCAAGAGGCAGGGGCGGCAACCAGCCGCTCGCGTCCAGAATAGGAGGCCGAGCCGGGCGGGGGCGGAGCCAGTTGAGGAGGCCGAGCCGGCGGCGGCCAGGCAGGAGAAGGCCGTGCGGCAGCCGGGCAGGAGAGGGCCAGCCGGCGGTGGCCGGGCAAGGGAGAGCCGGCTGGCGGCAGATCCAGGCGAGGACGAGGGGGAGACGGCCTGCCAGCGACGAAGCAGGGCGAGGACAAGCGGGATACGGCCAGCAACAAGCGGGTCGGGGCAGGAGGCGGCCGAAGCTAGGAACGGGGACTAGCAGCAGCGGCGATGAGGGTGGAGCACGCACGGAGTTGCATCATGCGGGAGAGAGGTAAACCTAGCATCTGATTGAAGGAAATATGCCCTAGAGGAAATAATAAAGTTGTTATTTATATTTCCTTATATCATGATAAATGTTTATTATTCATGCTAGAATGGTATTAACCGAAAACTTTATACATGTGTGAATACATAGACAAAACAGAGTGTCCCTAGTATGCCTCTACTTGACTAGCTCGTTAATCAAAGATGGTTAAGTTTCCTAACCATAGACATGTGTTGTCATTTGATGAATGGGATCACACAATTAGAGAATGATGTGATGGACAAGACCCATCCGTTAGCTTAGCATAATGATCGTTAAGTTTTATTGCTATTGCTTTCTACATGACTTATACATTTTCCTCTAACTATGAGATTATGCAACTCCCGAATACCGGAGGAACACCTTATGTGCTATCAAACGTCACAACATAACTGGGTGATTATAGAGATGCTCTACAGGTGTCTCCGAAGGTGTTTTTTGGGTTGGCATAGATCGATATTAGGATTTGTCACTCCGAGTATCAGAGAGGTATCTCTGGGCCCTCTCGGTAATGCACATCACTATAAGCCTTCCAAGCAATGTGACTAATGAGTTAGTTGTGGGATGATGCATTATAGGACGAGTAAAGAGACTTGCCGGTAACGAGATTGAACTAGGTATGATGATACCGACGATCGAATCTCGGGCAAGTACCATACCAATGACAAAGGGAATAACGTATGTTGTTATTGCGGTTTGACTGATAAAGATCTTCGTAGGATACGTAGGAACCAATATGAGTATCCAGGTTACGCTATTGGTTATTGACCGGAGATGTGTCTCGGTCATGTCTACATAGTTCTCGAACCCGTAGGGTCCGCACGCTTAACGTTCGATGACGATTTGTATTATGAGTTATGTGTTTTGTTGAACGAAGTTTGTTCAGAGTCCCGAATGAGATCACGGACATGACGAGGAGTCTCTAAATGGTTGAGAGGTAAAGATTGATATATTGGAAGGTAGTATTCGGACACCGGAAGGGTTCCAGAGTGTATCGGGTACATACCGGAGTACCGGAGGGGTTACCGGAACCCCCAGGGAAAGATATGGGCCATAGGAGGGAGGCTAACTAGCCCATAAGGGCTGGTGCGCCCCCCACAAGAGAGGAGGCCGAATTGGATTAGGGAAGGGGGCCCCACCCCCCTTTCCTTCTCCTACTCCCTCTCCTTCCCCCCTTCCCCCTCCATGAGAAGGAAAAGAAGGGGGGGAATCCTACTAGGACTAGGAGTCCTAGTAGGACTCCCCCCTTATGGCGCGCCCCCTAGGGCCGGCCTCCTCCCTCTCTCTCCTTTATATACGTGGGCAGGGCACCCCTTGGAGATACAATAATTGTTCCAGGCAGTGTGCGGCGTCTCTCTCCACAGTTTGCTCCTCCGGTCATAGCTTCGTCGTGCTTAGGCTAAGCCCTGCGCGGATCACATCACCAACACCGTCACCACGCCATCGTGCTGACGGAACACTCCCTCGACCCTCTACTGGATCAAGAGCTCGCGGGACGTCATCGAGTTGAACGTGTGCTGAACACGGAGGTGTCGTACGTTCGGTACTTGGATCGGTTGGATCGTGAAGACGTTCGACTACAGCAACCGGGTTAACATAACGCTTCCACTTTTGGTCTACGAGGGTACATGGACACACTCTCCCCGCTCGTTGCTATGCATCTCCTAGATAGATCTTGCGTGATCTTAGGTAATTTTTTTGAAATACCGTGTTCCCCAACAGTGGTATCAGAGCCAGGTCTATGCATAGATGATATGCACGAGTAGAACACAAAGAGTTGTGGGCGATAAGTCATACTTCTTACCACCAACGTCTTACTTTGATTCGGCGGTATTGTTGGATGAAGCGGCCCGGACCAACATTACATGACCACGTTCATGAGACCGGTTCTACCGACGTGCTTCGCACACTGGTGGCTGGCGGGTGTCTGTTTCTCCAACTTTAGTTGAATCGAGTTTGACTACGTCCGGTCCTTGTTGAAGGTTAAAACAGCACACTTGACGAAAATTCGTTGTGGTTTTGATGCGTTGGTAAGAACGGTTCTTGCTAGAAGCCCGTAGCAGCCACGTAAAACTTGCAACTACAAAATAGAGGATGTCTAACTTGTTTTTGCAGGGCATGTTGTGATGTGATATGGTCAAGACATGATGTGATATAAGTTATTGTATGAGATGATCATGATTTGTAAACGTTATTGGCAACTGGCAGGAGCCTTATGGTTGTCGCTTTATTGTATGAAATGCAATCGCCATGTAATTGCTTTACTTTATCACTATGCGGTAGCCATAGTTGTAGAAGCAATAGTTGGCGAGACGACAACGACGCAACGATGGAGATCAAGGTGTCAAGCCGGTGACGATGGAGATCATGACGGTTCTTTGGAGATGGAGACCAAAGGCACAAGATGATGATGGACATATCATGTCACATATTTTGATTGCATGTGATGTTTATCTTTTATGCATCTTATTTTGCTTAGTACGGTGGTAGCATTATAAGATGATTCCTCACTAAATTTCAAGGTATAAGTTTTCTCCCTGAGTATGCACCGTTGCGATAGTTCGTCGTGTCAAGACACCATGTCATGATCGGGTGTGATAAGCTCTACGTTCACATACAACTGGTGCAAGCCAGTTTTGCATGTGCAGAATACTCGGGTTAAACTTGACGAGCCTAGCATATGCAGATATGGCCTCGGAACACTGAGACCAAAAGGTCGAACGTGAATTATATAGTAGATATGATCAACATAGAGATGTTCACCATTGAAAACTACTCCATCTCATGTGATGATCGGACATGGTTTTGTTGATATGGATCACGTGATCATTTAGATGACTAGAGGGATGTCTATCCAAGTGGGAGTTCTTAAGTAATATGATTAATTGAACTTTAATTTATCATGAACTTAGTCCTGAAAGTATTTGCATATCTATGTTGTAGATCAATAGCTTGCGATGTAGCTCCCAGTTTATTTTTGATATGTTCCTAGAGAAAAACAAGTTGAAAGATGATAGTACGTGGCACCCTGGCTCAGAGCGACCGGTTTACCATGCATTGCCAGCCCAGAGACCATGTCCTCTAGCAACACACAACATCTTGGTACAGAAAACAACCGCTTTATTGATGCTAGCGGATCAGAGTTTATATTACAACAGGGGTCGAGGCCAAGCGGCACACACAGTGCGGCTGAACAATATGTACATTATTTAGTGAACATAAAGGGGCCTCGATCATAACAACTATGCGGCAGCGGAACAACGTCGTAGCGGAAACTCCACAGCACAGGGACACCGATGTGGACACGATCTATGTCAGGACCCCGATTCTAAGTCACACCGATCTAGCCTGTAACACCTCATATCACTTTGCGGCCTCACGCACGGTACTCCCACGGGTGTCGCCTTACCATGGCCCGGGACCGTTTGCGCCTTTTGGCTCACGTATATGACAATGTCGCTAGCATCCATATGACAGAGAACCCGGGCCGACATGGCTAGTCGTGAACCCAAAGCGGCACTAACGTATGGGGACAGGCATACATGAATCAACATCGAACGTGTCGGTCAGCAGCGTGTGAATCCGGGCTGTAGCACTGGGCTAACAGGACTCCGGGAACCCGGGCTGTAGCAGGCTAGGCAGGACTCCGGATGCCACCGTGTGACATTTCCCCGAAGGGACAGACACAGGAACGATGTGAAACACATGCCGGCCAGTCAAGTGTCCATAGAACCCATCGGTAGGGGCGGTGTTGTCGTCTGAAAACAGTAATTGAAGCAACATGAGTACAAAGGTACTCAGCAAGTCTTACAACAAATCCCACTATACATGTTCATTCTCAAGAAGGTAGTGGGGTTATTGCAGCAAGCCAGCTTTGACTCTTGGCTAAGCTATCCTACGAGACACCACTTGTAAAATAGTTTTCGCACACGAGTCCACTAATCACCATCTCAATACTCCACCGTGGATCCTCCCTCGTCATCCCACGAGAGATCCATCCGCGGTACTCACACTTATCTTGAGGCTTTTAGTAGTATCCATTTACTTGTCTATGAACTGCATAAGCGACCAAGTAGTCCTTTACCGCGGACGCGGCTATTCGAATAGTTTTATACCCTGCAGGGGTGTACTTCATCACACACGCTCTCACCACTTACCGTCGTTACACGACGTGTACTCGGCAACCTTCAAGCGGAAGCCCAACGTGGGTGTCGGCCACATCCTACCAAACACTCAAGTCTCTAGTCCAGGTTTATCGCCTATTCAGGTTCCATCCGCAGGGAGTCCGGCCGAGGTTTCCACATACGGCCCCGAACGATGTGTGCAGGGTTCCCGAGACACCAAACGGGCGACTCGGTACACCGGGCCACGAGCCTACCGCATCACAGCCCACCCCTCGGGTCAGCGCTGTCCACGGCCTCTAGCTTGCTACAAACACCAGAAACTACGTGCAACTCCTGGACAGAGGACAAGGGTGATCAAGAAGCCGAGGGGGTCCATTGGTTTCGGGCCCAATGCGTGGTAGTAGCTAAATCTTAAATCACGCATACAGATCTTAGTTCTTAGTGACGGTCTCAATGAAACAACCCACCATGTACTCCTACATGGCCTCTCATCGATACCTTTGCCAAAACGTATTCAACACCTCACTCTCATTACCGACACACGCTTTCACTCTAGTTCATCACCCTGATGAGCCAGACCTGACACGACTCTAAGCGTAGCAAGCATAGCATTGTAGGAACACCACATGGCTCAATCAACTCCTACACATGCTAGTGGGTTTCATCTAGTTACTGTGGCAATGACAGATCATGCAAAGGAAGGTGGGTTCAACTACCGCAACACACAGCAGTTTGAATCGCGTTGTATTAATGCAGTAAATGAGAGCAGAAGCGAGAAGATGGGTTTGTATCGAAATGATCAATGGGTTGCTTGCCTGACGGAGTGGTGGTGGAATACTGCCCTTCAGTTGGATACTCGTGAATATCCTCGGAGGCAGAACCTACCACGAAGAACACATCGAAGCACAATCAACACCAAGCAAAGTGCAACAATATGATGCATGCATGAGGCATGGCAAAATGAATATATTGGGCTAATGCAACTAAGACCAGATGGGTTTGGACCATTTTGAATCAAAGATTCAAATTCCAAGTTCATAAATGGCCCTTATTAGTGCTTTATCTTGTTCTGCATTAAACAGCAGGTTAATTTTCTTAAACATGCATGAAACCAGTACAGATGGATAGAATGGATTTTTCTGATCATTTTTCATATATAAATCTTTTCATTCTGAGCTACAGATTATTTTCTATGATTTTTTGAAGTTTGTGATATTTTCTGGAATTTCCTGTATAGAAATAATTCCAGTAATTAAATTACTTATTGCGTCAGCAGTGTGTCATGATGACGTCAGCGGTCAACGGGGCGGTCCAGGTCAAACCTGACGTGTGGGTCCCCTGTGTCAGTGTCACTGTTAGTTAGCTAAACTAATTAGAATTAATTTAACTCTAACTCAGGTTAATTAGCAGGCGGGCCCCACTGTCAGTGACTTTGGGGAGTCAAACCCATGGTCAAACCGCGCTGACTCGCCGGCGTTTAGCCGCCGGTGACGTCCAGACGCGGCGGAGGCTGCGGGATTCCTCCTCCGGCGACCAAAGGGGCGGCGGATGGCACCTACGCGTAGCTGAGAGCAACCTGCGTTGATTGGTGGTGGAGGTGAAGCTCGGGGTCGCCGGAAATGCGCCGGCGACGAGCTGTGCGGCTCCCGGGGTATGGGTGAGGTCGGACCGTCGTTGTGGTGCTCTTGGAGGCTCAAGGCCAGGTCCTACGTGGCCTACGTGACGAGGTGAACTCGTTGGGCATGGTGGCGTGCCCGTAGGGTGGCCGGAGCATCGTCGGCGACGAGCTCGGCGGCGGCGCGTGCGGTGCTGCTTGTTGCGGTCGAGGCAGAGGGCGGCAGCAAGAATGAGAGGAAGGGGAAGGGGCAGAAGCTCACGGCAAAGGCGATGAGCTAGGCGGTGCTGTCGGGGACGAACTGTTGCGGTGGTGACGGCGAAGGGGATCTCCGGCGGTGGGCGGTGAAGGCGAGGTCGAAGCAGTGGCTTCGGGGCAAGCGAGCGCTCGGGGCCCGACCTTCTCGTAGGAGAAGGCGACGGCAGAGCTGCTGGACAGGGTCAGGTGACGCGGAGACGGCGGTGGCTACGGCTACGTCGGCGAGGTGGCAGCGGCTGCGTCGAGCATGGTGGAGAGAGGCGAGGGAGAGGTGCAGGGGGCGAATGGAGGTGTCCAGGGGCTCGGGGGCGCGACGTGGAGGTCGTCCAGCTCGTCCACGGGCGAAGCGGCAAGCAGGTGGCGCCGTGGCAAGCTCGGGCATGCCGGCTTCACCTCTCTGCCTGCTCTGGCGGGAGGAAGCAGCTGACTGGCGCGGGCCAGCACAGTGCTGGGCCGGCCAGTTGGCTGCCAGGTAAGATTCCCTCTCTGCTTTCTGTTTTTCTTTTTATTTGTTTCTGTTCTGTGTTTTGAAATAGTAGAAATACTATTCCATTTAGGAAAAACCTGAAAATATTCAGAGGCACATTTGAAAATATTCTCAACAGCCTAAAAATACCTTCAAGATTATTTGGGCATTTTAAAATATTTATAGGATTTAAATTGCCCAAATGCAAATACTTATGGCTTGGTGCAAAAATCCAGAATAGTCTCCAAAAATATGAAACCATTTTTGGCAGAGGGTTTAGCCAGGACCAAAGATGGTGAACATTTATGAAGGGCATTTCAGGTTCATTGAAAAGGATTTTAGTAAACCCTAGTTGTGTTCAGGGGGGGTGCTGGGGGTTTCTGTCATCCCCATTTCAACTTTCTGTGAAAAGTAGACATGATGCAACACTCTAATGCATGAACTAGCTAGGATGTGACAACTCACCCCCACTCAAAAGAATCTCGTCCCGAGATTTAGGATCCGTTGGGAAGAAGGTGGGGTACTCAAGTCGAAGACGATCCTCCCTTTCCCAAGTAGCTTCTTTCTCGGAATGGTGTGACCATTGAACCTTGAGAAACTTGATGTTTTGGCGTCGAGTGGTATGCTCGGCTTGATCAAGGATTCGAACGGGATATTCCTGATATGTGAGATTACCTTGGAGATCAAGCATTTCGTGGTCCACTCCACGGATAGGATCCGAGAAGCAACGCCTGAGTTGAGAAACGTGGAAGACGTCATGAACCTTGGAGAGGTGCGGAGGTAGTTCCAATTGGTAGGCAACTTCTCCTCGCTTGGCAAGAATGCGAAAGGGTCCAATGTAACGAGGAGCCAATTTGCCTTTGATACCGAATCGATGGGTTCCCTTTAAAGGAGTAACCCGAAGGTAAGCCTTCTCGTCAACCTCAAAAGTCATAGCCTTATGTTTGCGGTCATATTGGCTCTTTTGACGAGATTGGGCTGATTTCAATTTCTCACGAATAACGCGAACCTGCTCTTCTGCTTCCTGAATCATATCCAGGCCAAAGAGTTGTCTTTCCCCGGTTTCTGACCAGTTAAGAGGCGTTCGACATTTTCGTCCATAGAGAACCTCGAAAGGAGCTTTGCCCAAGCTAGCTTGATAACTATTGTTGTAAGCGAACTCGGCGAATGGAAGGCATTTCTCCCAATCCATGCCGAAAGAGATGACAGAAGCTCGGAGCATATCCTCTAGAATTTGATTAACTCGTTCTACCTGGCCACTTGATTGAGGGTGGAAGGCGGTGCTAAAGGAGAGACGAGTTCCCATAGCATTTTGGAAACTTTCCCAAAATCGAGAGGTGAAGAGACTTCCACGGTCTGAGTTAATTTCCAATGGAACACCATGAAGAGACACTATTCGGGAGATGTACAAGTCAGCTAGCTGGCTCGCGGTTATACTCTCACGAACAGGTAGGAAGTGGGCTACTTTGGAAAGACGATCGACAACAACGAAGATAGCATTATTCCCTCTCTTGGTCCTGGGAAACCCGGTAATGAAATCCATACCGACTTTATCCCATTTCCATTCAGGAATAGCCAAAGGTTGAAGGGTGCCAGCAGGCCGTTGATGCTCTGCTTTAACACGACGACAGACGTCGCAATTACTGGCGTAGGTCTTGATACATTTTAGTACTACCGGGATGAATGGTGAGAGGAGATTCGTGAGCTTCCTTAAGGATCAAACGCCTCAGGTTGCGTACCTTGGGAATCACTAGACGGTCTCCAAAGAACACAACACCTTGGTCATCAACGGAGAAACAATCCGCAACTCCTTTCTTGATGTTTCTCTTAATATGGGAGATTCCCGGATCTACCTTCTGAGCTTTGATGATCTGATCCGTAAGGGTAGGTTTCGCCACCAGGGTGGATAGGAACCCTCGAGGAATAATGTGAAGGTTAAGCTTACGAAATTCCTCGTGGAGAAGTGGTTGACTTTGTTGTAACATCAAGTTGTTACAATAAGATTTACGACTTAGCGCATCAGCCATGACGTTGGCTTTGCCCGGGGTGTAAGTTATTCCTAAGTCGTAATCTGTGATCAACTCGACCCAACGTCTTTGCCTGAGATTCAAATCCGGTTGGGTGAAGATGTATTTCAGACTTTGGTGATCAGTGAAAATCTCGCAACGGTTACCGAGAAGGTAATGTCGCCATGTTTTGAGTGCATGGACTACGGCTGCAAGCTCTAGATCATGTGTGGGATAATTATCCTCATGTGGACGCAACTGTCGGGAAGCGTAGGCAATCACATGACGATCTTGCATGAGTATGCAACCTAGTCCTTGTCGCGAGGCGTCGCAATAGATAACAAAGTCCTTAGAAAAATCTGGTGGTATGAGTACGGGAGCAGATGTCAGGCGTATTTTCAGTTCCTGAAAGCTGAACTCGCACTGTGGGGTCCACTCGAACTTTTTATCTTTCTTGAGTTGTTCAGTTAGAGGTTTAGCAACCTTGGAGAAATTCTCGACGAAGCGGCAATAGTAGCTCGCTAAGCCAAGGAAACTCCGAACTTGCTTGACCGATTCAGGTGGAGTCCAGTCAAGGACGGCTTGAACTCGCTCGGGATTGACAGCAATACCCTTACCAGAGATTACATGGCCTAGATAGGTCACTTCTGGCAACCAGAATTCACACTTAGAGAATTTAGCATAAAGGCAATGCTCTCGAAGTTTCGTCAATACTAGTCTTAGATGCTCGGCATGTTCTTCCTCATTCTTGGAGTAGATGAGTATATCATCGAGGTATACCACGACGAATTTATCCAAATACTCCATGAAGATCGAGTTCATTAACCGAGAGAAGGTGGCTGGAGCATTGGTTAAACCGAAAGACATGACGGTGTACTCGTATTGGCCATAACGAGTGACAAAGGCCGTTTTAGGAATGTCCCCGTTCTTGATTTTGATTTGATGGTAGCCCAACCTCAAATCCATTTTAGAGAAGACTGAGGATCCAGCGAGCTGATCATACAGGTCGTTGATCCTGGGGAGCGGATACTTGTTCTTGATAGTGACTAGGTTGACAGGTCGATAATCTACAACCATCCGATCCATACCATCCTTCTTCTTGACGAAGAGGGCGGGGCAAGCCCACGGAGAAGAACTAGGACGGATGAAACCCTTTTTCAAGGACTCATCGAGTTGTTTCTTAAGCTCGGCTAGCTCTAGGGGTGCCATCTTATAGGGTCTTCTAGAGATTGGGACGGTTCCTGGAACAAGGTCTATCACGAACTCGACATCCCTGTCAGGTGGAATACCTGGCAGTTCTTCTGGAAAGACATCCGGGAAGTCACGGACTACCGGAACATCTTCAAGGTCTGGAAGAGGGTTGGCATTTAATGAGTAAAGCTGACGCTTAGACACTCGGGTCAAAACATTGACTGTCTTGCCCGACGGATGGGTGAGTTGAACAGTTCTAGTAGAGCAATCAATCTTAGCATAATGGGCTGACATCCAGTCCATACCCAAGATGATGTTTATGTCCGAGGACTTGAGAGCTATTAGTGATGCAAGGAAAATCTGTCGACAAGAATTTCATTTCCATGGCTTATCCTAGAGGTTTTCCATCTAGACCAGGAGTTTGAATGTCCATGGAGGTGGGCATGTCACTAAATGTGGTGTTGTGCAATCGAGCATAGCTCTCAGAGATAAATGAATGAGATGCTCCAGTATCGAAAAGAACAGTTGCCGGATGGCAGTTAACAAGGAGCGTACCAAGGACGACGTTGGGATCCTCATGAGTTTCTTCAGCTGAAACGTAGTTGACATGGCCACGTGCAGTGGTGGCTGGCTTGGCATAGTAAGTCTTTCCTGCTGGCTTACCACGGCCAACGGACTGTCCAGGTTGATTGGGGTTGTTTCGGGGGCACTCGCGCAAATAGTGACCCATTTCTCCACACTTGAAGCATGTCACAACATTGGGGCGTGGAGCAGCATTAGCAACGGGGCCACCATAGACCTTGGGCGGTGCATACTGCTGGTTGGGGCGAGGCGCCTCAAAGGATGGCCTCGGAGTGAACCTAGGTGGCAGAGCAGTGTTTGGAATCCAGACCCGGCGCTTCTGAGATCCGGAGCCGGATGAGGAACCAAAATCGCGAGAGTGCTTGCGTGAAGCGTCATAGTCAGTCTGACCTGTCTCAGCACTGATGGCCTTATTGACCAATTTCTGGAAAGAGGTGCACTCGTGCAGACGAAGATCACGACGAAGCTCGGGGCTAAGTCCCTTGCGGAACCTTGCCTGCTTCTTGGCGTCGGTGGATACCTCTTCAGGATCATAGCGTGCTAAATTTCCAAACTCACGGCTGTATGCATCCACAGTCAGTCTGCCTTGGGTGAAGTTGCAGAATTCTTCCCACTTATGATCTATGAGACCCTCCGGAATGTGATGCTCACGGAAAGCCTCACTGAATTCAGCCCAAGTAGTGATTTGGCCGGCTGGGCGCATAGCCTCAAAGTTTTCCCACCAAAGGCTAGCAGGGCCTTCGAGGTGATAGGCAGCGTAGGTAACCTTATCAGCTTCGGCTACGTTGGTAGAACGTAGCTTATGGGTGATGCTGCGAAGCCAATCATCCGCATCGAGGGGCTCGACGGAATGGTTAAACTTCGGTGGGTACAACTTGATAAAGTCATTGATGGACACCAAGTCGTTCCTCTGATGGCGTGCAGTATTCTGCTCAATTCGCTCTAGCAAGCGGTTAGTCTCACGCTTGTTTCTTTCTGCCTCCAGCATGACTTCGGCCAGAGAAGGCGGTTGAGGAAGATTCTCCCCCCTAACTGCATTGGCTTCACCCTGCGCCTGGACAGCAGGGTTGTTGCGGGTGTTGACCATCCTATACCAACGGTCATACACACCATACATAGTTTAGTACAAGTCCAGGCTGGAGTACAGCTACGATGAAAGACGATACATCTCATCAGAGGCATTCCAAGCTCCTATACATTATTTTTCTACACCTCCGGAATGTGATACACACCAAGTTGTATCCCACAAGACACGCAGGACTGTGGGGAATACAACTGTTACAATACTAGTGACACTACTACCAACTCAGACGTCTCCGTAGTAATCTTCATAGAAATCACCACCATGTCCTGCGAGCTGAACATGATCATCTGGAAACAGTCGGTCCTGTGGAGCTTGCGGTCCATAAGGACTCGGGTGTGGCCTTGGTCCAACAAACGGTGGCAGACGGGGTCCACGAGGAGGGGTGATGCCTCCTACATCACGCCATTCCATAGAATCTGGCAGACCAGACCGCACCGGGTACAAGTCCCTCATGTCCATATACCCAGCCTTCACGGCAGGTGCAAACCGTGTCAGAGTGGCCCAGTGATCAGAACGAGCATTAAAGAGCTCCATTCGCAAGGCACGATTCTCACGGTCCTTGTCCTCAAGCATCTTGGTGGTGGTGTGGAGTAGTGAATCCTCATGGGTAGGATCACAGTAAGTAGCCTGATAATACCCTTGTGCCCCAGGGAGTGATGCTGGCATATAGCGGAAGTCAGTGTTCTGAAGCAAGGCAGTTCTGGCTCGTATGATAGTCATCATCGAGTAAGCTGCGTCCTGCACGGACATCTCAATGGTAACCCCAAGTCCATAAGAGCAATGGAGGGGTTCAGTGGATCCAGGATAGGAAGGGTAAATCCTGACTGTGCAAAGATATTGACTTTGATTAAAGTCTCGAAACTGCTCCTCGACGGTATACTCGGGATACCATCGATAGCCTGTCTCAACCATCACTCGGACCAGCATGGCCGTGTGACCAGGTACATCGAGGCACCGGGTCAGACGAACCACTTGATTCTGGGAACGGGTAGCCATCTGAAAGCACGAAATAATGCAAAGGCATTAGAACTTCTAGGAGAATTCGGACAGCATAATGGCTGTAAATGCTCGGAAAAAGATTTGAGACATTCACAACAGTTTGCAAAACCACTCAACAACATCATATCAAGGTTCTGGTTCAACCGACAACATACTAAAGGTAGTAGAAACTGAACTGAAGCATGGAACCAACAATCCTATAAGTTACTACGGATTAGTAACACGTGAACCTGATAGAGAGAAGAGAGCCTAGTCCTCAACCCACGTAGAATGAGGAGAGAATGACTCAGATCAGAGGGCATAAGGTAAAGGAGTAAAAGCGCCTTACGTTCCCTCCCACAATCAATCCCCCTACATATAACTAAAGCATTTCTAGACTCGACATCGACCAGTTTGGCTTAACGCACCTACAGGCAGTCCGGCTCTGATGCCAACGCTGTCAGGACCCTGATTCTAAGTCACACCGATCTAGCCTGTAACACCTCATATCACTTTGCGGCCTCACGCACGGTACTCCCACGGGTGTCGCCTTACCATGGCCCGGGACCGTTTGCGCCTTTTGGCTCACGTATATGACAATGTCGCTAGCATCCATATGACAGAGAACCCGGGCCGACATGGCTAGTCATGAACCCAAAGCGGCACTAACGTATGGGGACAGGCATACATGAATCAACATCGAACGTGTCGGTCAGCAGCGTGTGAATCCGGGCTGTAGCACTGGGCTAACAGGACTCCGGGAACCCGGGCTGTAGCAGGCTAGGCAGGACTCCGGATGCCACCGCGTGACATTTCCCTGAAGGGACAGACACAGGAACGATGTGAAACACATGCCGGCCAGTCAAGTGTCCAGAGCAGTAGTGCTGGGCTAGCAGGACTCCGGTGAACCGGGCTGTAGCGGACTACTATGGCTCAAGGAGGCACTAGACTACATTTCCCCATAAGAGAGGCTACCAAGGATAAACAACTAGATTATCGGATCCCACACATACCAAGCATTTCAATCATACACACAATATGCTCGATATGTGTAAATACAACATGGCATCACAACAAAACTCTACAACTCAAAGTACTTTATTTAAAGGGCTCCGTAGAGCCTTACATAACAGGTTCATACAGATAGGGGTCACATGACCCGACACTCAAGTCATACAATCATACAAGCACATGCGGAAGCAAATTTGTCTGGGTACAGACACTAGAAAGAAAGAAGGCTTGACGAAGCCTGTCTATCTACGTACGCCCTTCACAAGCTTAGATCACCACCTGGGTGGCAAGTCACTCGTCGTCATCGAGATCTACATAGAACCCATCGGTAGGGGCGGTGTTATCGTCTGAAAACAGTAATTGAAGCAACATGAGTACAAAGGTACTCAGCAAGTCTTACAACAAATCCCACTATACATGTTCATTCTCAAGAAGGTAGTGGGGTTATTGCAGCAAGCCAGCTTTGACTCTTGGCTAAGCTATCCTACGAGACACCACTTGTAAAATAGTTTTCGCACACGAGTCCACTAATCACCATCTCAATACTCCACCGTGGATCCTCCCTCGTCATCCCACGAGAGAGCCATCCGCGGTACTCACACTTATCTTGAGGCTTTTAGTAGTATCCATTTACTTGTCTATGAACTGCATAAGCGACCAAGTAGTCCTTTACCGCGGACGCGGCTATTCGAATAGTTTTATACCCTGCAGGGGTGTACTTCGTCACACACGCTCTCACCACTTACCGTCGTTACACGACGTGTACTCGGCAACCTTCAAGCGGAAGCCCAACGTGGGTGTCGGCCATAGCCTACCTAAACACTCGAGTCTCTAGTCCAGGTTTATCGCCTATTCAGGTTCCATCCGCAGGGAGTCCGGCCGAGGTTTCCACATACGGCCCCGAACGATGTGTGCAGGGTTCCCGAGACACCAAACGGGTGACTCGGTACACCGGGCCACGAGCCTACCGCATCACAGCCCACCCCTCGGGTCAGCACTGTCCACGGCCTCCAGCTTACTACAAACACCAGAAACTACGTGCAACTCCTGGACAGAGGACAAGGGTGATCAAGAAGCCGAGGGGGTCCATTGGTTTCGGGCCCAATGCGTGGTAGTAGCTGAATCTTAAATCACGCATACAGATCTTAGTTCTTAGTGACGGTCTCAATGAAACAACCCACCATGTACTCCTACATGGCCTCTCATCGATACCTTTGCCAAAACGTATTCAACACCTCACTCTCATTACCGACACACGCTTTCACTCTAGTTCATCACCCTGATGAGCCAGACCTGACACGACTCTAAGCGTAGCAAGCATAGCATTGTAGGAACACCACATGGCTCAATCAACTCCTACACATGCTAGTGGGTTTCATCTAGTTACTGTGGCAATGACAGGTCATGCAAAGGAAGGTGGGTTCAACTACCGCAACACACAGCAGTTTGAATCGCGTTGTATTAATGCAGTAAATGAGAGCAGAAGCGAGAAGATGGGTTTGTATCGAAATGATCATTGGGTTGCTTGCCTGACGGAGTGGTGGTGGAATACTGCCCTTCAGTTGGATACTCGTGAATATCCTCGGAGGCAGAACCTACCACGAAGAACACATCGAAGCACAATCAACACCAAGCAAAGTGCAACAATATGATGCATGCATGAGGCATGGCAAAATGAATATATTGCGCTAATGCAACTAAGACCAGATGGGTTTGGACCATTTTGAATCAAAGATTCAAATTCCAAGTTCATAAATGGCCCTTATTAGTGCTTTAACTTGTTCTGCATTAAACAGCAGGTTAATTTTCTTAAACATGCATGAAACCAGTACAGATGGATAGAATGGATTTTTCTGATCATTTTTCATATATAAATCTTTTCATTCTGAGCTACAGATTATTTTCTATGATTTTTTGAAGTTTGTGATATTTTCTGGAATTTCCTGTATAGAAATAATTCCAGTAATTAAATTACTTATTGCGTCAGCAGTGTGTCATGATGACGTCAGCGGTCAACGGGGCGGTCCAGGTCAAACCTGACGTGTGGGTCCCCTGTGTCGGTGTCACTGTTAGTTAGCTAAACTAATTAGAATTAATTTAACTCTAACTTAGGTTAATTAGCAGGCGGGCCCCACTGTCAGTGACTCTGGGGAGTCAAACCCGTGGTCAAACCGCGCTGACTCGCCGGCGTTTAGCCGCCGGTGACGTCCAGACGCGGCGGAGGCTGCGGGATTCCTCCTCCGGCAACCAAAGGGGCGGCGGAGGGCACCTACGCGTAGCTGAGAGCAACCCGCGTTGATTGGTGGTGGAGGTGAAGCTCGGGGTCGCCGGAAATGACGCCGGCGACGAGCTGTGTGGCTGTCGGGGTACGGGTGAGGTCGGACCCGTCGTTGTGGTGCTCTTGGAGGCTCAAGGCCAGGTCCTACGTGGCCTACGTGACGAGGTGAACTCGTTGGGCATGGTGGCGTGCCCGTAGGGTGGCCGGAGCATCGTCGGCGACGAGCTCGGCGGCGGCGCGTGCGGTGCTGCTTGTTGCGGTCGAGGCAGAGGGCGGCAGCAAGAATGAGAGGAAGGGGAAGGGGCAGAAGCTCACGGCAAAGGCGATGAGCTAGGCGGTGCTGTCGGGGACGAACTGCTGCGGTGGTGACGGCGAAGGGGATCTCTGGCGGTGGGCGGTGAAGGCGAGGTCGAAGCAGTGGCTTTGGAGCAAGTGAGCGCTCGGGGCCCGACCTGCTCGAAGGAGAAAGCGACGGCGGAGCTGCTGGACAGGGTCAGGTGATGCGGAGAAGGCGGTGGCTACGGCTACGTCGGTGAGGTGGCAGCGGCTGCGTCGGCCATGGTGGAGAGAGGCGAGGGAGAGGTGCAGGGGGTGAATGGAGGTGTCCAGGGGCTCGGGGGCGCGACGTGGAGGTCGTCCAGCTCGTCCACGGGCGAAGCAGCAAGCAGGTGGCGCCGTGGCGAGCTCGCGCACGCCGGCGTCACCTCTCTGCCTGCTCTGGCGGGAGGAAGCAGCTGACTGGCGCGGGCCAGCACAGTGCTGGGCCGGCCAGTGGGCTGCCAGGTAAGATTCCCTCTCTGCTTTCTGTTTTTCTTTTTATTTGTTTCTGTTTTGTGTTTTGAAATAGTAGAAATACTATTCCATTTAGGAAAAACCTGATAATATTCAGAGGCACATTTGAAAATATTCTCAACAGCCTAAAAATACCTTCAAGATTATTTGGGCATTTTAAAATATTTATAGGATTTAAATTGCCCAAATGCAAATACTTATGGCTTGGTGCAAAAATCCATAATAGCCTCCAAAAATATGAAACCATTTTTGGCAGAGGGTATAGCCAGGACCAAAGATGGTGAACATTTATGAAGGGCATTTCAGGTTCATTGAAAAGGATTTTAGTAAACCCTAGTTGTGTTCAGGGGGGTGCTGGGGGTTTCTGTCATCCCCATTTCAACTTTCTGTGAAAAGTAGACATGGTGCAACACTCTAATGCATGAACTAGCTAGGATGTGACAATCTAGACTCGAGCAGCACTCCTTTCCAACGAGACTTTCCTGAAATCTGGCATGACACGCCTGGTCAGTACATTGAATGTACTTGCAAGCTCACAATAGGCATAATCATAATGACAAGCAATATCATGATAATTAACCAATTAATAATGCAATACTGTTCCAACATGCTGTGATCATGCTCTTGTGATAAACGTCCCTCGGGACCGACTTACCAACCATGATCGTTCTCGGATCACAAACAAACCACCATCATGGTCTTGACCAGAGTAACTCGTGATCCTTACGGCGATCACAACCACGACCAATATTTGGTCTCGAACATCTCGATGGCCTTTCCGCCATCATCAATAGTGCAAAGTTCATAACTTAGTGTGCAAGTTTATTAAACGTTGACTCATGGTGGGACCTACAACGAGGCGTCCGTGACCGTGGACTCGGCTATCGATAGATTATACACTGTGCAGAGGTAGCACACTGTACCCACACCACGGAACCCATGGCCTCGCACTCCCATTCGGGTGGACCAACGGCATTCTGACAAAACCCTTCCATTGCCATGACACTCTCCCGGCCACTCCGACCCAATCCCAATGGGCTAGTCCTGGGTGGCCCCGTGTCTACCAAAGACACAACGACCACCGTCGTGGCCAAAACGATCCTACTCGGGGACCCGGTACCATAATCTCAACAACGGGCACACAAGATTATGCCTGCTTATCGGGCCAGGGTAAGCATGCCATAACCTTCCCTAGTTGGAGGCACCGACCAGAGACATGTCAATGGACCGAATCAAGGTCTTCCCACAAAGGCAAATGTGGTTGCACTGGGAAAAACTCGATTCAGCGGCACCATGACCCAGTCAACGATATATTAAAGTTGAGTTATATTCAGGTTCAACTTAAACTGAAAATGACCGGTGTCATAGCATGCCATGAAATGCAATACTACACATGCATTGCATATTAACGAAAATGACTAATGTCAACCATGTTCACAATAAGCATAAACATCAACAATTTATATTACTTTCCTGGTCAGGGTAACTCTTACTTTAACAAGATATTTTGTAACAAGTTTTATTATTTTCTCATGCAAGAAAATAACTTCGATTAATTTCTCATATGCATAGCAAAAATTATACTATCATCACCACAAGCAAATCCTAATTTCTTTACCAACCAAGTTAGGTTCAAACATTCTGTAAGTCAAGTAAAATGGCTAAACAAGCACTTAACAGAATATTTTCTATCAAATTTTACTATTTTATTTGTGCAAGAAAATAACTTTAAGTAATTACTCATATGCATAACAAATCATTTTATCATTTCCACAAGTAGATCTTAACTTTGCTTTACCAACTAAACTAGTTTCAACATTATGTAAATCAAGCATAATAACTAACAAACACTTAACAGAATATAAATAACATAATAGTTATTTAAATGCATGGATTAATCATTTCATTCAAGTAACAAAATCATAAATATTGAAATGACACCATGAAAATGTTGTTGTGGCTTGCCTTAGTGCAGATGAGGTTCACAAGCCTTCTAGTGATCCTCAAGACAAGCCTCACCCTCTGAAAATAATTTTAAGCACAAGAAGAAAATATCAAGAACACTTATGAAAATTACCAGAAATTCTAGACAGCTCAGAAAAATCTCATCTTTGGTGAGCTGCTAGATTTCTTTGCAAAGAACACAATGCAAAAAGAATCAATTCATTTGGACTTATGGTTGAAGAGTTATAGCTATTTGAAGCTCTCTGGAAATTAATTGAATTTGAATTTAAATAAAACAGACTAGGGGGTGACGTCGAAGGCGTAAAGCCTCAGGGCGCCACCACTCATACCGCTTCGCGCGCGTACAGAGTGGCTGACTAGCGGGGCCCGCTAGTCAGGTGAGGTTGAGGGGAAGAAGGAAACAGAGGGGGTCGCGGCTTCGCCGGAGCTCTCGCCGGCGACGAGGGCTCCTTGGCCAAAACGAGAGGGAGGGGTTGAGAGAGGGGACGGAGGCGCACCTGCCCGTACCCGTAGCGTAGCTAGGGTGGTCGGACAGCGTCGGAATCGACCTCGCAAGCGGAGGTAGAGGGCGGTGGTTGCCGGAGATGAGGAAGACGGCGAGCAGAGGCAACTTCAGGGGCTCCAAGGGGACGAGATGGCTTCACCGGAGAGAGGCGGAGGCCCTGGAAGGGTCGCCCTGGCCTGGGAGGGGCTGGAGCTACCGCGACGACCCGAGGGGATCGCCGGCAAGCTCGAGCTCGGGGACGGCGGCCCGCGGCCTGCCCGGCCGGGCTACGGCTATCTACACGCTTGTGGAGTGTGTGGGAGTGGAGGATGGTGCTCGAGGAGGCTGGGGGTGGCTCCTTTTATAGGCGAGCATCGGGGGTGGATTGGGGCTCCGCCGGCGACACCTGGACACTGCGCCCGGCGACGAGCAGCGTCAGTGAGAGGGGGAGAAGGCGACGCAGCTCACGCGGGGACTGTGGGCGAACGGGGACGAACACAGGATCAAGAGGAAGGCGACGAGCACAGTGCAGAGCACACTGTGGTGTTGGCCGGACCGCGCCCGTGCTCGCTGCGGCGAGCTCCGGCGTCGGTGAGCGCCAGGGGGAGTTAATGGTGTTGAGACGAGGATGGTGGCGAAGTTTGGCACGCCCGGGCTGGCGGGGGAAGCGAGCACACGCGAACAGAACGCTCGGCAGGACTCAGAGCGCGTCGACACACATGCTGGCATCATGGACACGCGTGGTCACCGCGTGAACTCTCTCCTCAGGCCGACCAACGTCCAAAGATCATGTCTGGCTTGTTGTTCGTGGTAGTTTTGATGATTACCACACATTGGTTTGGCTCCAGATGCAGTAGAGAAGATTTTACAAGCCAGGTAAGTTTCTGATCAGTAACTTTGAGAGGTTACTGAGGTCAAATGGCTGGGAGTTGGGGGCTGTGCTTTGGAGGCTAGCCATCATCTACTAAGGTGATGATGCACAAGAAAATTCAGGCACAGTGGAGCAAGTAAAATGGTAGTTGTTGTAGAAACCACCATTTCTGTCCAGAACAGAAAATATTTTCTGTAGCAAAAATATTCCAAAAAGTGATGAAATATTTTTGCTCAGGAAGGTGCCCTAGGGTTCAAATAATATTTGTGAATTTTCTCAGATTTTTGTGGGCAAGAAAAATTAGGGTTGCTTTCGAGCTCATTGAACTAGCTAGGGTTTTAGAGAGGAAAAATGAATATTTTTCATTAAGAAAAATATTCCCAAGATTATTTTGAGGTGGATCAGAAGGGGAATGACGATTAGAGAGGGGAATGATGCACTTGGGTGAAAGCCAAGGGTACCCAAGTGTTTAAGTCCATGTGAAAAGATTCAAAAACTCCAAATTTCAAAATAAAGCCAAATGAAAATCAGGCAAATAAGAGAGGGCAAATATCAGGTTGTCACATAGTAGCAATGATGCGGACTGGATCCATGATCTAAGGATTATCCTCATTGCTGCACAAAAGAATTACGTCCTGGAAGCACCACTAGGTGCAAGACCCGCTGCAGGAGCAAGTCCAGACGTTATGAACGTCTGGCAGAGCAAAGCTGATGACTACTCGATAGTTCAGTGTGCCATGCTTTACGGCTTAGAATCAGGACTTCAACAATGTTTTGAATGTCATGGAGCATATGAGATGTTCCAGGAGTTGAAGTTAATATTTTAAGCAAATGCCCGGATTGAGAGATATGGAGTCTCCAATAAGTTCTACAGCTGCAAAATGGAGGAGAATAGTTCTGTCAGTGAACATATACTCAGAATGACTGGGTACCACAACCACTTGACTCAACTGGGAGTTAATCTTCCTGATGATAGTGTCATTGACAGAGTTCTTCAATCACTGCCACCAAGCTACAAAAGCTTCGTGATGAATTATAATATGCAAGGGATGGATAAGACAATTCCCGAGCTCTTCGCAATGCTAAAGGCTGCAGAGGTAGAAATCAAGAAGGAGCATCAAGTGTTGATGGTTAAAAAGACCACTAGTTACAAGAAAAAGGGCAAAGGGAAGAAGGGGAACTTCAAGAAGAACGGTAAGCAAGTTGTTGCTCAAGTGAAGAAGCCCAAGTCTGGATCTAAGCCTGAGACTGAGTGCTTCTACTGCAAAGGAAATGGTCACTAGAAGCGGAACTACCCTAAATACTTGGCGGATAAGTAGGATGGAAAAGTGAACAAAAGAATATATGATATACATGTTATTGATGTGTACTTTACTAGTGTTCATAGTAGCCCCTGGGTATTTGATACTAGTTTAGTTGCTATGATTAGTAACTCTAAACAGGAGTTACAAAATGAACAGAGACTAGTTGAGGGCGAGGTGATGATGTGTGTTGGAAGTGATTCCAAGGTTGATAAGATCACCTCGCACACTCCCTTTACCTTCGGGATTAGTGTTGAACCTAAAATAAATGTTATTTGGTGTTTGCGTTGAGCATAATATGATTGGATCATGTTTATTGCAATACAGTTATTCATTTAAGTCAAAGAATAATTGTTATTCTGGTTGCATGCATAAAACCTTCTGTCGTCATACACCCAAGGTGAATGGTTTATTGAATCTCGATCATAGTGATACACATATTCATAATATTGATGCCAAAAGATGCAAAGTTGATAATGATAGTGCAACATAATAGTGGCACTACCGTTTAGGTCATATTGGTGTAAAGTGCATGAAGAAACTCCATGCGTTTGGACTTTTGGAATCACTTGATTATGAATCATTTGATGCTTGCGAACACTGCCTCATGGGCAAGATCACTAAGACTCCGTTCTCCGGAACAATGGAGCGAGCCACTGACATATTGGAAATAATACATACCGATGTATGCGGTCCGATGAGTGTTGAGGCTCGCGGCGGGTATCGTTATTTTCTGACCTTCACAGATGATTTGAGCAGATATGGGTATATCTACTTAATGAAACACAAGTCTGAAACATTTGAAAAGTTCAAAGAATTTCATAGTGAAGTTGAGAATCATCGTAACAAGAAAATAAAGTGTCTACGATCTGATCGCGGAGGCAAATATTTGGGATACGAGTTTGGCCTTCATTTAATACAATGTGGAATAGTTTCACAACTCATGCCACCACGAACACCACAGCGTAATGGTGTGTCCGAACATCATAACCGTACTTTATTAGATATGGTGTGATATATGATGTCTCTTACCGATTTACCACTATCGTTTTGGGGTTATGCATTAGAGATAGTTGCATTCACGTTAAATAGGGCACCATCTAAATCCGTTGAGATGACACCGTATGAACTGTGGTTTGGCAAGAAAGCTAAGTTGTCATTCTTAAAAGTTTGGGGCTGCAATGCTTATGTGAAAAAGCTTCAACCTGATAAGCTCGAACCCGAATCGGAGAAATGCGTCTTCATAGGATACCCAAAACAAATTGTTGTGTACACCTTCTATCACAGACCCGAAGGCAAGATATTCGTTGCTAAGAATGGATCCTTTCTAGAGAAGGAGTTTCTCTCGAAAGAAGTGAGTGGGAGGAAAGTAGAACTTGATGAGGTAATTGTACCTTCTCCCGAATTGGAAAGTAGTTCATCACAGAAATCAGTTCCAGTGATTCCTACACCAATTAGTGAGGAAGCTAATGATGATGATCATGAAACTTCAGATCAAGTTACTACCAAACCTCGTAGGTCAACCAGAGTATGGTCCACACCAGAGTGGTACGGTTATCCTTTCTGGAAGTCATGTTACTAGACCATGACGAACCTACGAACTATGAGGAAACAATGATGAGCCCAAATTCCGCGAAATGGCTTGAGGCCATGAAATCTGATATGGGATCCATGTATAAGAACAAAGTATGGACTTTGATTGACTTGGTCGATGATCGTTGAGCCATTGAGACTAAATGGATCTTCCAGAGGAAGACGGACACTGATAGTAGTGTTACTATCTACAAAGCTCGAATTGTCGCAAAAAGTTTTCGACAAGTTCAAGGTGTTGACTACGATGAGAGTTTCTCACTCGTATCTATGCTTAAAGTCTGTCCGAATCATGTTAGCAATTACCGCATTTTATGATTATGAAATTTGGCAAATGGATGTCAAAACTGCATTCCTTAAGGGATTTCTTAAAGAAGAGTTGTATATGATGCAACCAGAAGGTTTTGTCAATCCTAAAGGTGCTAACAAAGTGTGTAAGCTCCAGTGATCATTTATGGACTCGTACAAGCATCTCGGAGTTGGAATGTACGCTTTGATAGTGTGATCAAAGCATATGGTTTTATACAGACTTTTGGAGAAGCCTGTATTTACAAGAAAGTGAGTGGGAGCTCTGTAGCATTTCTGATATTATATGTGGATGACATATTGTTGATTGGAAATAATACAGAATTTTTGGATAGCAAAAAAGGATACTTGAAAAAGAATTTTTCAATGAAAGACCTCCGTGAAGCTACTTACATATTGGGCATCAAGATCTATAAAGATAGATCAAGACGCTTGATAAGACTTTCGATGAGTACATACCTTGATAAGATTTTGAAGGAGTTCAAAATGGATTAGTCAAAGAAGGAGTTCTTGCCTGAGTTGTAAGGTATATATGAAGTTGAGTAAGACTCAAAACCCGACCATGGCAGAAAATAGAAAAAGAATTAAAGTCATTCCCTATGCCTCAGCCATAGGTTCTATAAAGTATGCTATGTTGTGTACCAGACCTATTGTGTACCTTGCCATGAGTTTGGCAAAGGGGTACAATAGTGATCCAGGAGTGGATCACTGGACAGCGGTCAAAGTTATCCTTAGTTACCTAAGAGGACTAAGGAAATATTTCTCGGTTATGGAGGTAATAAAGAGTTCGTCATGAAGAGTTACGTCGATACAAGCTTTTACACTGATCCGGATGACTCTGGGTCTCAATCTGGATACATATTGAAAGTGGGAACAATTAGCTAGAGTAGCTCCATGCAGAGCATTGTAAACATAGAAAATTTGCAAAATACATACGGCTCTGAATATGACAGACCCATTGACTAAACTTCTCTCACAAGCAAAACATGATCACACCTTAGTACTTTTTGGGTGTTAATCACATAGCAATGTGAACTAGGTTATTGACTCTAGTAAACCCTTTGGGTATTAGTCACATGGCGATGTGAACTACTCACATAAAGATGTGAACTATTGGTGTTAAATCACATCACGATGTGGACTAGATTACTGACTCTAGTGCAAGTGGGACACTGAAGGAAATATGCCCTAGATGCAATAATAAAGTTGTTATTTATATTTCCCTGTATCATGATAAATGTTTATTATTCATGCTAGAATTGTATTAACCAAAAACTTATACATGTGTGAATACATAGACAAAACAGAGTGTCCCTAGTATGCCTCTACTTGACTAGCTCGTTAGTCAAAGATGGTTAAGTTTCCTAACCATAGACATGTGTTGTCATTTGATGAACGGGATCACATCATTAGAGAATGATGTGATGGACAAGACCCATCCGTTAACTTAGCATAATGATCGTTAAGTTTTATTGCTATTGCTTTCTTCATGACTTATACATATTCCTCTGACTATGAGATTATGCAACTCCCGAATACCAGAGGAACACCTTGTGTGCTATCAAACGTCACAACGTAACTGGGTGATTATAAAGATGCTCTACAGGTGTCTCCGAAGGTGTTTTTTGGGTTGGCATAGATCAAGATTAGGATTTGTCACTTCGAGTATCAGAGAGGTATCTCTGGCCCTCTCGGTAATGCACATCACTATAAGCCTTGCAAGCAATGTGACTAATGAGTTAGTTGCGGGATGACGCATTACAGAACGAGTAAAGAGACTTGCCGGTAACGAGATTGAACTAGGTATGATGATACCGACGATCGAATCTCGGGCAAGTGACATTCTGATGACAAAGGGAATAACGTATGTTATTGTCGGTGGAAACGACACCTATGGGATCACTGGGATCCCTTCTACGGTTGGCGAGTGTGAGGTTGTGCAAAGAGCGGGTCTGGCTGTCAGCACAAAGATCGTTTACCCAGGTTCAGGCCGCGAGGATGCGTAATACCCTAGTCCTGCTTCGGTGTATATTTGAGTGTTCTTGATCTCTTGAACTAGCTATGGTGCGTGCGTAGTCCAAAAGATCCGAATCCTTCTCCTGTATGCCTCGGGCCTCCTTTTATAGACAAAAGGGGTTGCCACAGTGGCACACAGGAGGTGGAAAGGTATATAGTGGTTAAGTTTATCCTTTGGCACCGTCAGACAAACGCATTTAATGCGCTGCCGACGTGCCCCTCTTGCTTTATCAGGGACGGCGAGGAAGCTCGTCCCAGCTGTCGCCGCCTCGCCTGGCTCCGACGTGCGTCCGAGCTGATGAGGTGTCGTAGTGCCACGTTGGCTGGCTGCTGAGCTGGCGCGATGGCAGAGTCTTCACGAAGATCTGCATGCCACCACGCAGGTGCTTGCTGGGTTGGCCTGGAGGCCATGCGTCGCCATGCAGGTGCCTGCCCAGCTGGTTGGGCTGGCAGCTATATGGGAACAGCGGTGGAGTCTTGGCATATTCGAGCCTGGCCGTGGCCCCGCAGGCATCCTCGGCAAGGGTCTTGCTGGGGCCCTGGCAAGGGTCTTGCCGTGGCATCGCGGTCGTCCCCGGCAAGGATCTTTCTGGGGGTCTCGTGGATTCCCTCGGCAAGGATCTTGCCGAGGATCATCGTCTTCTGGTCCTCATCTGATCTTGTGTGCTTATGATCTTCACAAAGATCTGCATGCCACCATGGAGGTGCCTCCTGAGCCTTGGTTCCAATGTGGTTGATGGCGTTGGGAACCTTGGGCTCAAGGGTGGTGCGCTCCGCTGGTGTGGGGCAAGTTGCCCCGGCAAGGCTCTTGCCGGGACTGCGGAGGCCGCCCCGGCAAGGCTCTTCCCGGGGGAGTCCACCTCGCCCTCTTGTTCTTTGTGTCCCTGGTCTTGGCGTTGCTTTGTCCATCTTGTGCCTTCGGCTTCTTTCCTCTGCCCTTCTTAGTGTGGCCATGGGCGCGGCTCTGACTGCCCGTGCACAAGTAAAGGGGTAAAAAGGAGTGAGGGAGTCCCAGATTAGGGGGTCCTCGGATAGCCGAACTATATCCTTTGGCTAGACTGTTGGACTATGAAGATACAAGATTGAAGACTTCGTCTCGTGTCCGGATGGGACTCTCCTTAGCGTGGAAGGCAAGCTTGGCAATACGGATCTGTAGATCTCCTCCCTTGTAACCGACTCTGTGTAACACTAGCCCCCTCCGGTGTCTATATAAACCGGAGGGTTTAGTCCGTAGGACAACAACAATCATAATCGTAGGCTAGCTTCTAGGGTTTAGCCTCTACGATCTCGTGGTAGATCAACTCTTGTAATACTCATATCATCAAGATCAATCAAGCAGGAAGTAGGGTATTACCTCCATCGAGAGGGCCCGAACCTGTGTACACATTGTGTCCCCCGCCTCCTATTACCATCCGCCTTAGACGCACAGTTCAGGACCCCCTACCCGAGATCCGCCGGTTTTGACACCGACATTGGTGCTTTCAATGAGAGTTCCACTGTGCCGTCATCATAATGCTTGATGGCTCGTCTCGTTGTCAAGGACAACATCACCTCTGGGGGAGCCCTGGCTATAGGCCAAACTCTCCGACTAGGCGGCTTTGTCATGACCGCACGTTCGGCCGTTGCGCGGACGATGACTTCTCGGGTCATCAAAAACAGCCTCCACGTTGGCTCGGAATTGGCCGAGCAGATGGATCCAATAGAGCTCTCTTCCTTGAACGAGCTCTTGGATCGCATCGCCACCTTGGGAGTCGCTACGGACTATGATCGGATCGGGCTTAAACCCGACCAAAGGGAGATTAACTCTCCGCCGGTCACCCATCAGATAGCGGTGGTGGAGGAGCAACATAGCGATTCTTCCTCTATCTTGAGGACAAACTATGTCCGGATTCCCGAGCTCTCCGAGCCGGATACCCATCTACGGGAGGACATGGCCCAAGCTTTGAACCTAGAATCAGAGAGCGGGCCAGACCTATTGGACAACATCCCGAAGCCCGAACTTCTAAGATCGGAAACTCCTCCGCCCCTGGGTCTCAGATCGGGTCAGGGTTCGGACTTAAATCTACCCACCCACCCAGATATAAGTGATCTTTCCCACATTAGACAAGAGCCCCAAGAGACAGTGCATCACTATTGGGCCAGATTCCTCCTTGTAATGAGCAAGGTCAAGGACTGTCGCGAGGAAGACGCAATTTCATTCTTTTGCAAAAATTGCACGGACAAGGGAATCCTCAACGCCATAAGTCGCTGTGACATAGCACACTTCGCTGACTTGGCGGCCATAGTACAGAAGTACTGTGCGATGGAAAGCGCCTGGAAAACCCAAACAAAATTCTAGGATCCTCCGGCCCTCACTAAACCCCCCGTCCGAACTAAAAGGGTGTACTCTCGTAAGTCACCCGATCCAATTACAAAGAAACAAAAGCCCACTACAGGGCGTGGAACCATATTGGAGGGATGGCTCAATGGGCCATGCAAAATTCACAGTACAGCGGATACCATGCCAACACATAGCCTTAGAGCATGTTGGGTACTCCGGCAGGTGGCCAAGAGCGGCGAGGATATCCTCATCAACAATGCAACAGAGCACCATCCCGTGGAAAATAACAATACAGTATTGACAGTCTTTGAGACCTTCGCCTCAAATAATAGGCGTAAGCGAGCACTCCGCAGCCTTGCCGAAGTCTACCACGTGGCAGCAATAAATCCATGGAGCAATATGGCTATAACCTTCAATGCCAGTGACGAACCTAAATTCCGAACAGCCCGAGCACCAGCCGCCTTGGTCCTTAGTCCAATTGTGGACGGCTTCTGGCTTACTAAAGTGCTCATGGACGGTGGCAGCGGATTAAACCTCATCTATGAGGAGACTCTTCGAAAAATGGAAATAGACAGGAGCCACATTGAGCAAAGCAGCACGACCTTCAGAGGGATCATCCCTAGTCGGGAGGTACGATGTGCAAGAAAAATCACACTAGATGTGGTATTCGGCACGCCGGAGAATTATAGGTCCGAAGAAATCACATTCCAAGTGGCCCCGTTCAATAGCGGATACCACGCCCTTGTAGGGCGGGAGGCATTCACGATCTTCCAAGCTATACCCCATTACGGGTACATGAAGCTCAAAATGCCCGGGCCCAATGGAATCATCACTCTAGCTAGTGATCCGGACATAGCACTCCGCGCCGAAAATAAAACCGCCGCACTAGCCCTCGAGGCGTTATCCGAAGCCCTTGCGGCCGAAGAACTAACCGCGCTGCACTCCACAGTGGACAGGGACGATGTGATACTCGACAAAAGACCCAAGTCCACCTCTTTTAAACCAGCAGCTGAAATAGTCAAATTCCAAGTCCACCCAACGGACCCTACAAAAACAGCATCCATCGGGGCACAGTTAAACCCCATAGTAGACGCCGCACTACGGGAGTTCTTGCGTGAGAATTGGGACATCTTCGCCTGGCATCCTTCAGACATGCCAGGAATCCCACGCAGGCTGGCCGAGCATAGCCTTAACATTCTAAAGGGGTTCAAGCCGGTCAAGCAGACTCTTCGGCGTTTCTCTAAGCCTAAGCAACAAGCCATGGGAGAGGAGCTAGCCAAGTTACTTGAGGCCAGATTCATTAGAGAAATAAAACATCCGGACTGGCTAGCTAACCTGGTGATGGTACCAAAGAAGGACAAATCCTGGCACCTATGTGTCGATTTCAAGGACCTTAACAAGGCTTGCCCCAAGGATCCCTCCCCCCCCCCGCATCGATCAAATTATCGACGCTACCGCAGGACACGACTCATTGTGTTTCCTCGACGCATACTCCGGATACCATCAAATTAAGATGGCGGAGTCCGATCAAGCCGCAACGGCATTTATCACTCCATACGGCCCCTTCTATTTTAACACCATGCCTTTCGGGCTCAAAAACGCCGGTGCAACCTATCAACGCATGATTCAGACATGCCTGGAAACACAAATTGGCAAAACTGTGGAGGCATATGTAGACGACGTGGTTATTAAAACCGGACACGTCGAATCCTTAATAGACGACTTGAGGCTCATGTTCGACAATCTCCGAACATATGACATCAAGCTTAATCCGGAAAAATGCGTTTTCGGCGTGCCCGCCGGAAAGCTCTTGGGCTTCATCGTCTCCAGTAGAGGAATTGAAGCAAATCCGGCTAAAATCCGAGCTCTGTCACAGTTGGCTATCCCAACAGACCTCAAGCAAATCCAGAAATTAACTGGATGTGTGGCTGCCTTAAGCTGCTTTATCTCCCGATTAGGAGAAAAGGCACTACCCCTTTATCGCCTTCTTCGATGCACCGAACACTTCGAGTGGACGGATGCGGCCACGGCCGGGTTGGAAGAAATAAAAGCCGTTTTGGCCACCAACCCAATCTTGGTCGCGCCAAATGTCGGCGAACCAATGCTGTTATATATAGCGGCAACACACCAAGTTGTAAGCGCGGTGCTCGTCGTCGAACGAGAGACGGACGGACATAAGTTCCCGCTTCAAAAGCCGGTATACTATGTATCCACTGTCCTCACTCCATGCAAATCACGGTACCCACATTATCAAAAGATAGCATACGCGGTCTTCATGGCATTCTGAAAATTACGACACTACTTTCAAGAGTGTTCAATTACGGTGGCCTCGGAAGTACCACTCAATGACATAATAAATAACCGCGATGCCACGGGCCGGATTGCTAAATGGGCTATCGAGCTCCTCCTGTTCGACATAACAATAAACCACGGTGAGCCATTAAGTCGCAAGTACTGGCCGATTTTGTCGCCGAATGGACGGAAGCCGAACTCCCTAAAGAGTACGGCGTGTACTCCAATTGGATCATGCACTTTGATGGTTCAAAGATGCTGGCTGGTTTGGGGGCAGGCATCGTTCTGACATCCCCCACCAGAGATACAGTCCAATATGTACTCCAAATATTATACACAGACTCCAACAAATGCAGCAGAATATGAGGCCCTGTTGCATGGTCTCCGGATAGCAGTCTCCATGGGCATTCAACGCCTAGAGGTGCGTGGGGATTCGAACCTCGCAATATCTCAAATAAATGGAGACTTTGACGCCAAGGACCCAAAAATGGCGGCTTACCGCAACACCGTCCTCAAAATGTCAGCTCGGTTCGAGGGGCTCGAATTCCACCATGTGGTCCGAGAAAACAATCAAGCGGCGGATATCCTCGCCCGCATCGGCGCTAAGCGCGACCCTGTCCCACCCAATATCTTCTTGGAAAAGCTGTTTAAGCCATCCGTGGTATGGGAAGGAGAGACCGGCAACAACAGTCCGGACTTGGCCACAACACCAGATACCGAACACTCTGACATAATCGGAGGCTCTGCCACCAAAATAACACCTTCTGCCCACGTGATTATGGTTGTCATCGCCCCGTGGACAGAACCCTTCTTGGCCTACCTAACTAGGCAGGAACTACCTGAGGACCCAAACGAGGCACGTTGCATTGTGCGGCGGTCTAAAGCCTACAAGGTCCACGAGGGAGAGCTTTATAAGAAAAGCGCTACCGGAGTCCTTCAAAGGTGCATCTCCGAAGAGGAAGGACGGCAACTTTTGGCAAAAATTCATGCTGGACTTGGCGGCCACCACGCCGCAGCCCGGCCCTTGTAAGCAAGGCCTTCAGTACAGGTTTTTACTGGCCGACGGCCCGAGCAGACGCACAGGATCTCGTTCAACGATGCGTCGGTTGCCAGCTTTTTGCCAATCAAAGCCATATGCCGCCTACCGCTCTCCAAACAATCCCCATCACTTGGCCCTTTGCGGTCTGGGGGCTTGATATGGTCGGACCCCTCAAAGGGGGAAGCCATAAGAAAATATACTTATTGGTCATGGTGGATAAATTCACCAAATGGATAGAAGCCAAACCAGTTAAAACGGCCGAGTCCGGACCAGTGATAGACTTCATATCCGGGGTTGTACACCGTTACGGCGTCCCCCACAGCATCATCACCGATAACGGCTCAAACTTTACAGCTGACGAGGTAAAACTTTGGTGCGGCAACATGGGCATTAAGCTCGATTATGCTTCTGTCTATCACCCGCAAACTAACGGTCAAGTCGAGCGAGCAAATGGTCTTATCATGAGCAGCATTAAACCCAGATTAGTGCAATCCTTGAAGGAATCCGATACGCACTGGGTAGAGGAGCTCGACTCCGTACTATGGGGGCTGCGGACCACGCCGAATTGCACTACCGGATACACACCATTCTTTATGGTGTACGGCGCAGAGGCGGTACTGCCCTGCGACATAATTCATGACTCACCTCGAGTGCGCATGTACGAAGAGAAAGAAGCCGAGCTTGATTGGCAGGATAGTTTGGACGCCCTGGAGGAGGAGCGTGACGTGGCGAAAGCCCGTTCCGCATTCTATCAGCAACAGGCTCGAAGGTATCAAAGCAGAGAAGTACGAGCCAAAACTTATAACGTCGGCAAACTCGTTCTATGCCTACTGGAGAAGAAAAAGAACAAGCTCAAGCCCAAATGGGAAGGTCCCTTCGTTATTGACCAAGTTCTGACCCGTGGAACATACCGTCTGCGGGATACATCGGACAATCGACTCGAGCCAAACCCATGGAACGCAGCCAAACTCCGAAGGTTCTACGCCTAGTGCCGGACTCTATGTTCGTCTCCTTACCTCCGTCAATTTTTTTTATATATCCGTTATCTGTCTTTTTCTTTCTTTCTTTCTTCCCTTTTTCTTCAAGACCTTAAAAGGCTAAAATGTGTCTTGATTACATACCCTTGACGCACTAGCCGTGCTCATTATACCTGGGGGCTTCTTATACAGAAGCTTAATATAACTATTTTCCGGGCTCTATGCCCCACACATGTGTTACTTTTCCACATGTACCTTTTTTCACCATTATATGCATCAATATGACTTAAGTTTTGGCCAAGCTGGGTTGCCTTGCTCTTGTGTTTATGCCCTACGTTCCCGTTATTCCGGCTAGGGCATAAGGGGAGCACCTCTGCGATTGTTACTGCCGGGTCAGCCGAATGTGTACCTCAGACTGGGTGAAGCCGAAAGCTAGCGTTCTTAAGGGAATATTCGGTCGGTGAAGAAAAGATGAGTTTTATTTATTGCAATACATGCCCCCAGATGTTTATATCCTGCGTCTCTTTTCGCAGTTCGGACATGCACATTACTGGATGCGTACCATGGGAAAGGAACCCTTAACGGAACTATTCTCCTTGGAAGATGTTTCTTACTATCCATGTAATATAACATAGCTAGTTGGGTACTTGTCTGTTCAAGCAATTATGACCCCGGTTTTTACATAACTGAGCGGGTATTCGGATACACTCCGGACTGTCGGGTCCAGAGGTCGAAGCGAAAAGGTCCGCCATGACAAATGATTTACAATCTGGCTAGGGACAATATATGTCACTTGAAGTACACAGTCACTTAGACTGACTAAATTCTTCTTCTATACCATCCAACAGGCTGTCTAGCCTACATTCCTGTTGGGAATACTTTGCGGCTAATTTTACTTGGTCATACACCAAACTGACGGGGATATCTTTCCCATCAGGCCCCACAGGTCTGACCTCGGCCATGTGGTACGGGTCAGCCTTGGTATATCGCATCTTCACCATGGCCCAGGCTTCCCTTGCACCTTGTCGGCAGGCTGATATCTTCCACAACCGGAAACGCCGCCGCGCTCCCCTGAGCATCTCTACGAGCTCCCCCATGCCTCCTGGCAGGGAGGCGGATGGCCACAAGGCTTGGGCAATGCCCTGCATCACCTGTCGTACTTGTTCATGCAGTTGTGAGAGCTCTGGCAGAAGATCACCTGTAGACCCGGGCATTTCCTCCGTGGGACGACCCATCAGCATACCTACAGATATAACTCTGTTAGCCGGTTTCTTCGCCGAACTCTATAAAAGTTTGTTCAAGCACTTACTAAAAATGCCGCGTCGAAGCCTCTTATTCTCCTTTACGGAGTCAGCAAGCTGGGCTCGAACATCTTTCAGTTCAACGCCCAGCCGGGTATTGGCATCTTGGAGATCGTTCCTCTCCCGCCTAACCTGCGTAAGCACGCGCTCGCCAGCCTTTAGCTGTCGTTGAGCATGTTGCTCATTCCCTCGCACGACCTCCGGATTCATTCCGGGATCATCTGCAGAATCTATTGTTAGATTTGCATGCATGCCGCATACTAACTGGTACATGTCATTCATTTTTATAGAGACAAGCGTTACCAAAGGGGGCCTTCTCGGACTCCTTCATTGCGGCAACTGCGGCCTGAAGCTGGGCTTTGCACTCCTCCAGCTCTTGAGACAACTGGGTATTCTTCTTCGTAAGAACCTATGCAAAAAATGATCCTTAAATCAATTGTGCCAACTGTTTCAAGTCTCAGGGGCTACTGACTTACATAATTATTAGATTTTCTTACCCGTATATCCTTTACATACTGGTCCATGGCTCTGGCAAGACCATTTTGAGCAGCTCGGATGTACGCGTCTTCTGAGTTGAAGGCATTGAACGCCTCTTGGGAGAAACAAGCGTCGCGGAGTACGGCCCGGCGACGCCTGTGATTCATGGCACTCTCCACTTCGGAATTCGTAGCGGACAGCCTATCTGCATCCTCTGTAGGAGGAACATCCGGTGTTGGCCCCATGTTAGCGTCCGCCTCTAAGTCCGGCTCTGGAGCCCGGCTGGTGGAGGCGTGGCCGGCAACCTCTCCGGGTATAGTCCGGCGAGCGTTTTTCCTACTAGGAAACATGGACATTATTATATTTTAAAAGACGACAACCACGCAGCGTGGTTCTTTTTTATACCTCTGCGACGGCGTCTCAGTCCTGACCGCCTTCCTTTTAAGCCTACCCGGCTTCGGTGCCCCTTGTTGGTGAGTCACTGCGGGTTCGGCATGGCGTCCCGAGGGCCTTCCCTGTAAGACACCATATGTGTGCAGTAGGTGAAGTGCAGAAAAAGGGGTCCTTCTTGGAAGTTGGGACTCCGGTTTTACTTACATGCGATGCAGGGAGTAGTCCAGGATAATCGGCTATGATGGCCACCATGGTACCATCGCAGCTTAATTGATAGAACGTCCTATCAATAAGCTCCACAAATGTGTCCGGATCTTCTTCGAGTCCGGGGTCGAGGGCCCGGTCAGGGTTCTCTGGTTGTGGAGGCGGGCTGTGGACCTCCCTCATAGCTTTTCGCAGTTCCTGCTATGAAATGGCAAGGTAAATACTTATGACGAAGAATGCGGGAAGGTTTGGAGTAAAAAGTAGCAGCTCACCCAGTTTGGGGGTTGTACATGGAGAATCCATCCCGTGGCTTAATGCGGTTGAACTCCTCTTCCTCTCATTTATATAAATCGGACAGTATCTTCGCTAGAGCAGCGACGGAGTCCGGTCCCTTACGACCGCAGCGGGTAGCATCGTCTTCTCCATTGAAGTGCCACATGGGTTGCCCCCGATATTGAAGTGGCTGCACCCCCCGCATTATACATATTGACATAACCTCGATTATTGTCAATCCTGATTGGGCCAGCGTCTTTATCCGGCCCATCAGGTAAAGGACTTCTCCGTTATCTTCCTCTTGGGGGCTCCGAGGGCGCTAGCTGTGGTGTTTCTTCAAGGGAGCATTGTCAAACTCAGGAAGGCCCATCCGAATAGGTTCCGGAAGGGGGACGTCCTCCATATAAAACCACTCCGAAGGCCAGTCTTTGGATGTCTTGTTCGGAGTGCGGGACAGGTATCCGGTCCTGGCGATGCGCCATATCTCGGCTCCGCCCACTTGATATATTGACCCCTCCTGTGTACGGGGTACGAGGCAGAATAGCCTCTTCCATAGCTCGAAATGAGCTTCGCAGCCCAAAAACAGCTCGCAAAGGGCGACATAGCCAGCGATGTGTAATATGGAGGCGGGAGTAAAGTTATGCAGCTGGAGGCCGTAGAACTCCAGGAGCCCGCGGAGGAACGGATGAATTGGAAATCCAAGCCCCCTTAATAAGTAAGGGACGAGGCATACCCGCTCCCCCATGGATGGGTTGGGAAAGTTCTCTGCTTGCTCCCCGCCATTATAGGTGGCGAGTCCGGCTCGAACGGGGACCATATACGCTGGAGGGAGAAATCCCTGGGTCTGTAACTCTACTAATTGGCTGTGAGGGACGGAACACTTCTTGCAATTGCCTAGCTTAGGGCTACGGGAGCGAGAGGAGGAGCTGCGATGGCCGGCCATGATGGGATGGACTTTTCCGGGCGCGCTCCGATGGATACTCGCTATGGGAAGATGGTGTGATCTGGATCTGAGGATCCCCGTCTCTTTAAATAGACGATTTACTTACATGGTTAGGGTGGCAAGTGTAAAAATGCCCCGGCTTCTCGCATTCGCTCGACACGTGGAGGATAGCCATTATTAGGCGCAGAAGCCAAGCAGTGCAACATTCATGGGAAGCCGGACACTACTCAACAGGTACTCGGAATTTGGAGAAGAACCCGCCTTGCAATGCCGAAGACAATCTGCGCGCCGGACTCATTGTCATTGAAGCCTGGTTCGGGGGCTATCGAGGGAATCCCAAATTAGGGGGTCCTCGGACAGCCGGACTATATCCTTTGGCCGGACTGTTGGACTATGAAGATACAAGATTGAAGACTTCATCTCGTGTCCGGATGGGACTCTCCTTGGCGTGGAAGGCAAGCTTGGCAATACGGATCTGTAGATCTCCTCCCTTGTAACCAACTCTGTGTAACCCTAGCCCCCTCTGGTGTCTATATAAATCGGAGGGTTTAGTCCGTAGGACAACAACAATCATAATCATAGGCTAGCTTCTAGGGTTTAGCCTCTATGATCTTGTGGTAGATCAACTCTTGTAATACTCACATCATCAAGATCAATCAAGCAGGAAGTAGGGTATTACCTCCATCGAGAGGGCCCGAACCTGGGTAAACATTGTGTCCCCCGCCTCCTGTTACCATCCGCCTTAGACGCACAGTTTGGGACCCCCTACCCGAGATCCGCCGTTTTGACACCGACAAGGAGAGCCCCTACTTTTGTACACCGACAGTTGTTACTACGGTTTGACTGATAAAGATATCCATAGAATATGTAGGAATCAATATGAGCATCTAGGTTCCGCTATTGTTTATTGACCGGAGATGTGTCTCGGTCATGTCTACATAGTTCTCGAACCCGTAGGGTCCGCACGCTTAACGTTCGATGACGATTTGTATTATGAGTTATGTGTTTTGGTGAACGAAGTTTGTTCGGAGTCCCGGATGAGATCACGGACATGACAAGGAGTATCGAAATGGTTGAGAGATAAAGATTGATATATTGGAAGGTAGTATTCGGACACCGGAAGGGTTCCAGTGTGTATCGGGTACATACCGGAGTACCGGAGGGGTTACCGGAACCCCCCGGGGAAAGATATGGGCCATATGGGCCATAGGAGGGAGGCTAACCAGACCACAAGGGCTGGTGTGCCCCCCACAAGAGAGGAGGCCAAATTGGATTAGGGAAGGGGGCGCCATCCCCCTTTCCTTCTCCTACTCCCTCTCCTTTCCCCCTTTCCCTCTCCATGAGAAGGAAAAGAAGGGGGGCGAATCCTACTAGGACTAGGAGTCCTAGTAGGACTCCCCCCTTATGGCGCGCCCCCTAGGGCCGGCCTCCTCCCTCTCCCTCCTTTATATACGTGGGCAGGGCACCCCTTGGAGATACAACAATTGTTCCAAGCCGTGTGTGGCGTCTCTCTCCACAGTTTGCTCCTCCGGTCATAGCGTCGTAGTGCTTAGACGAAGCCCTGCGCGGATCACATCACCAACATCGTCACCACGCCGTCGTGCTGACAGAACTCTCCGTCGACCCTCTACTGGATCAAGAGCTTGAGGGATGTCATCGAGCTGAACGTGTGCTTAACACGGAGGTGCCGTACGTTTGGTACTTAGATCGGGTTGGATCGTGAAGACGTCCGACTACATCAACCGCGTTAACATAACGCTTCCGCTTTCGGTCTACGAGGGTACGTGGACACACTCTCCCCGCTCGTTGCTATGCATCTCCTGGATAGATCTTGCATGATCGTAGGTACAAATTTTGAAATACTGTGTTCCGCAACACTGATACCATGTTAGGAAATGAGCAACTAGTATTCACTGAGGGCCAAAGGCCAAGACATATATATGTGTGGTAAAGTGCAGAAGAGCTCCTTATACAATGGGGATATACAGAAAGGGGACTATACACATCTAACACTAATTACCATGAAATTAGGCTCATGAACCATACAATGGAACCTATGAGAGAGAGGCATTGAGCACACTTAAGAAGAATGAAAATCGTGATAGAAAAATATTAGGTTTCCTTTAGTAGGTGAAACATGAAAAATTGGTTGAGGAACCGTAGGCACATAGGTAAATCTTCAAATCCTCTTTTCCTTTACTAGGTGAAGCATCAAAATTTGGTTGAGGAAGCTTAGGCACATAGGTAAATCTCGTATTTTTATTCCTATAAGTTTTTCCTTTAGTTTTTATAGAAGCAAAAGTTGATCCCAAAACATCCATAACCTCTTCTAACTTATCTATTCTAGCTGAACTTTGTTCTACTCTATCGGTAAAGGGTTCTTTCTCCAAATATTTTATTAAGTTTAACGCACTCCCTACTGAAGAGGCTAACTTAGTGAAGTGATTATGCATTTTGTTATCAATTTCCTCTAACTTCTCCATACTTGGCATTTTATTTCCTATTTATATTAAGTCTATGCATAAGATGGCCGCAAGGTTTTCAGTATTGTTCACTCTATTTGGCGGGGTTCCAACTAAATTTTCCATAGCATTGAAAGCATCTAAGGTGTAACAACCCAAGAAATTCCCTCCTATTATGGTATCTGGAATGAACCTATACAAAGTAGTAATGCTAGACCAACATAAAAATTCCTAAGAAGGATTGTAATAGATTGCTTATGCTAGACCTACTTTGACCATCTATTATCTTATACCAAGTGCTACTTCTTGAGCTTGCGTTGGTTTTTCCGTTGAAGGGGAAAGGGTGATGCAGCAAAGTAGAGTAAGTATTTCCCTCAGCTTTGAGAACCAAGGTATTAATCCAGTAGGAGACAACGCACAAGTCACCGAATACCTGCACAAACAACACCAACTTGCACCCAACGCGATAAGGGGTTGTCAATCCCTTCACGGTTATTTGCAAAGTGAGATCTGATAGAGATGGATAAACGGTAAAGTAATATTTTTGGTATATTTGGTTTATGGAATGGAAAGTAAAAGATTGCAAAAGAAGTAAATCGGAAACTAAAATTGTCGATCGGAAACTTATATGATGGGAAATAGACCCGAGGCCATAGGTTTTGATACGTCTCCGTCATATCTACTTTTCCAAACACTTTTGCCCTTGTTTTGGACTCTAACTTGCATGATTTGAATGGAACTAACCCGGACTGACGTTGTTTTCAGCAGAATTGCCATGGTGTTATTTTTGTGCAGAAATAAAAGTTCTCGGAATGACCTGAAACTTCATGGAGATTATTTTTGGAAATAATAAAAAATACTGGTGAAAGAATCAAGGCCAGGGGGCCCACACCCTGTCCATGAGGGTGGGAGGCGCGCCTGCCCCCTGGGCACGCCTGCTCCTTGGGCGCGCCCCCTGCCTCGTGGGCCCACTGGTGCTCCACCGACCTCAACTCCAACTCTATATATTCATGTTCGGGGAGAAAAAATCAGGGAGAAGGATTCATCGCGTTTTACGATACGGAGCCGCCGCCAAGCCCTAATCTCTCTCGGGAGGGCTGATCTGGAGTCCGTTCGGGGCTCCAGAGAGGGGGATCCGTCGCCATCGTCATCATCAACCATCCTCCATCACCAATTTCATGATGCTCACCGCCGTGCGTGAGTAATTCCATCGTAGGCTTGCTGGACGGTGATGGGTTGGATGAGATTTATCATGTAATCGAGTTAGTTTTGTTAGGGTTTGATCCCTAGTATCCACTATGTTCTGAGATTGATGTTGCTATGACTTTGCTATGCTTAATGCTTGTCACTAGGGCCCGAGTGCCATGGTTTCAGATCTGAACCTATTATGTTTTCATGAATATATGTGAGTTCTAGATCCTATCTTGCAAGTCTATAGTCACCTACTATGTGTTATGATCCAGCAACCCTAAAGTGACAATAATCGGGACCACTCCCGGTGAGGACCATAGTTTGAGGAGTTCATGTATTCACTATGTGTTAATGCTTTGGTCTGGTACTCTATTAAAAGGAGGCCTTAATATCCCTTAGTTTCCAGTAGGACCCCGCTGCCACGGGAGGGTAGGACAAAAGATGTCATGCAAGTTCTTTCCCATAAGCACGTATGACTATATTCGGAATACATGCCTACATTACATTGATGAATTGGAGCTAGTTCTATGTCACCCTATGTTATAACTGTTGCATGAATAATTGCATCCGGCATAATTCTCCATCACCGATCCAATGCCTACGAGCTTTTCACATATTGTTCTTCGCTTATTTACTTTTCCGTTGCTACTGTTACAATCACTACAAAACTATCACTGTTACTTTTGCCACCGTTACCGCTACTATCATACTACTTTGCTACTAAATACTTTGCTGCAGATATTAAGTTATCCAGGTGTGGTTGAATTGACAACTCAACTGCTAATACTTGAGAATATTCTTTGGCTCCCCTTGTGTCGAATCAATAAATTTGGGTTGAATACTCTACCCTCGAAAACTGTTGCGATCCCCTATACTTGTGGGTTATCAAGACTATTTTCTGGCGCCGTTGCCGGGGAGCATAGCTCTATTCTTTGAGTCACTTGGGATTTATATCTGCTGGTCACTATGAGGAACTTGAAACACGAGAAAACCAAAATTTATCCCTCAACTACGAGGGGTGGTAAGGAACTGCCATCTAGCTCTGCACTTGATTCTCCTTCTGTTTTGAGTAAGCTTGCGACACCTAAACCTGCTTCTACTATTAATTATGATATGTCGCATGTTATTGATGATGCCACTTCTGCTATGCATGATACTTATGATGAAACTACTTCTATGCTTGATACTACTGTGCCACTAGGTGAATTTCTTGATGAACAACTTGCTAGGGCTAGAGTGAATGAAATTATTGAAACTGATAATATTGACGAAAGTGATGATGAAGATTCTCCCCCTAGATATGAATTGCCTGTTGTGCCTGAGGGTTATGTTATGGATGAAGAAACTGCTAGAGACTTTCTTGCTTGCAATGATAGGAGTGATCTTAAGAAATTATTAGTTAAGCTTAAAGAAAAATCTCTGAATGCTAGAATGAAATATGACCCTGCTTATGCTACTTCACCTATCTTTGTTACTGATAAGGATTATGATTTCTCTGTTGACCCTGAGATAATTACTTTGGTTGAATCTGAACCTTTCTATGGCTATGAATCTGAAATTATTGTGGCACATCTTACTAAATTAAATGATATAGCCACCCTATTCACTAATGATGAGAAAACTCGTTACTATTATATCCTTAAATCATTTCCGTTCTCATTAAAGGGTGATGCTAAAACATGGTTTAATTCTCTTGATCCTGGTTGTGTGCGTAGTCCCCAGGATATGATTTATTACTTCTCTGCTAAATATTTCCCTGCTCATAAGAAACAAACTGCTTTAAGGGATATATATATAATTTTGTGAAAATCGAAGAAGAGAGTCTCCCACAAGCTTGGGGGAGGCTTCTCCAATTACTTAATGCTTTGCCTGATCATCCTCTCAAGAAAAATGAAATACTTGATATCTTTTATAATAGACTAACCGATGCTTCCAGAGACCACCTGGATAGTTGTGCTGGTTGTGTTTTCAGGGAAAGAACTGTTGATGAAGCTGAAATTCTATTGAATAATATGTTGACCAATGAAAATAATTGGACACTCCCGGAACCAACTCCTAAGCCAATTCCGAAGAAAAGGGGTATTCTATTTCTCAGTCCTGAAGATATGCAAGAGGCAAAGAAATCTATGAAAGAAAAAGGTATTAAAGCTGAAGATGTTAAGAATTTACCTCCTGTTGAAGAAATACATGGCCTTAATTTACCACCTATCAAAGAAATACATGGCCTTAATAACCCGACACAGGTAGTAAAGGTAAATTCTCTCTATAGATATGATAAAGCTGAAATCCCGCCTACTAAGTTTGCTAGCCAATGCTTAAATGAGTTTGATAATTTTATGGTTAAGCAAGAAGATTTTAATGCTTATTTTGGTAGACAACTGAAACACAATGCTTATATGATTGAACACTTGAGTGATTATATGTCTCGAGTTAAAGGTGAACTTAAACTCATTAGTAAACATGCTTCTATGGTTACCACTCAAGTAGAACAAGTGCTCAAAGCTCAGAATGATTTGCTCAATGAATTAAATAATAAGAAGAATGATAATGCTGTTAGAGTTATGACTAGAGGGGGTAAAATGACTCAGGAACCTTTGTATCCTGAGGGCCACCCTAAGAGAATTGAGCAGGATTCTCAGCGAACTAATGTTGATGCACCTAGTCCTTCTAAAAGGAAGAAAAAGAAAAATGATAGGACTTTGCATGCTTCTAGTGAACCCGTTGCTGACACACCTGAGAATCCCAATGATATCTCTATTTCTGATGCTGAAACACAATCTAGTAATGAACATGAACCTAATGATAATGCTAATGATGATGTTCATGTTGATGCTCAACCTAGCAATAACAATGATGTAGAGATGGAACCAGCTGTTGATCTTGATAACCCACAATCAAAGAATCAACGTTATGATAAGAGAGACTTTGTTGCTAGGAAGCATGGTAAAGAAAGAGAACCATGGGTTCAGAAACCCATGCCTTTTCCTCCCAAACCATCCAAGAAAAAGGATGATGAGGATTTTGAGCACTTTGTTGAAATGATTAGACCTATCTTTTTGCGTATGCGTTTTACTGATATGATTAAAATGAATCCTTATGCCAAGTATATGAAGGATATTGTAACAAATAAAAGAAAGATACCGGAAGCTGAAATTTCCACCATGCTTGCTAATTATACTTTTAAGGGTGGAATACCAAAGAAACTTGGAGATCCAAGAGTACCAACTATACCATGCTCCATTAAAAGAAACTATGTTAGAACTGCTTTATGTGATCTTGGAGCCGGTGTTAGTGTTATGCCTCTCTTTATATCGTAGGCTTGATATGAATAAGTTGACACCTACTGAAATATCTTTGCAAATGGCCGATAAATCAACTGTTATACCCGTCGGTATTTGTGAGGATGTGCCTGTTGTGGTTGCAAACGTTACTATTTTAACGGACTTTGTTATTCTTGATATTCCCGAGGACGACAGTATGTCGATTATTCTTGGTAGACCCTTTTTGAATACTGCAGGGGCTGTTATTGATTGCAACAAAGGTAATGTCACTTTTCATGTTAATGGTAATGAGCATACGGTATACTTTCCAAGGAAACAACCTCAAGTTCACAGTATCAACTCTATTGGAAAAATTCCATCGATTATTATTGGAGGTTTTGAATTTCCTCTTCCTACTGTCAAAAAGAGATATGATATTCTTATTGTTGGGGATGTGCATATCCCCGTTGAGGTAACATAGTGTTATTCGAAATTTCTCCGGTTCCATGTTATTCGGAATGAGTTTGTTAACAAGACTTGATCAACCTTGTTAGTGGATTCCTTTTGATGAGCATGAGGTGGATGAAGTTAGAAGGAACAACCTTCTGTACCCTCCTTTTACTTTCTATTATTTAGATTAAGTAAAGCAAAAATAGTATATTCTATCAGTTTTCTGATTTATCCATGCAATAAAAAAATACCCCGAAAATAGAAGTTCTCCAAATGCCCCGAAAGTGGAATATGATTTTTTCTGGAATATTTGAGAATATCTGGCACTGAGAACACAGCAGGGGGAGCAAGCACCTGGCCACGAGGGTATAGGGCGCGCCCCCTGCCTCGTGGGCCCATGGTGGCCCCCCTCCACTTATTCCAGCCACCACACACTCTTTCTTCCTCCCAAAAAAATCACCAACCAGCTCAAGCACGAGTTCTAGCTCATTTTGCTGTGATTTTCGATCTCCTAGCTCAAAGCTCCACTCACAAAACTGCTTTGGGGGATTGTTCTTCGGTATGTGACTCCTCCAATGGTCCAATTAGTTTTTGTTCTAGTGTTTTATTCATTGCAAATTTTTGCTGCCTAGGTGACCCTGTTCTTGAGCTTGCATGACAAATTTATATGGTCCCGAGTAATTCTAATGCATGATATAGTCTCTAGGCACTTGTGGGAGTAGTTGCTATTAATTTTGTTGAGTTTGGTTCACTTTATTTGAAGTTACTAAAAATTTCAGAAATTTTTCAAAGGAAGAAATATGTTTAGGAAAATGTACCAAGGTGGTTCTTCAAGGAAGCAAGGACCCAGGCCCGCAATACGCGATGCGGACGATGAACCACCGAGGGAAGCTCAAGTGCGGCCTTGTGAATGGCCGTCAGACGATTTCATGGTCCAGGCAGGAATTAAGGAGGAATTTGATGCATATGTGTGTAATGCTGAACTCGAGGGCTTCATGCTAGATAAGTGCCCTCAATACTATCACCTAACTGATTCCTTTGTGAGAAGGTTCAAATTTTCATCTTCACATAATTCTCACACTGTCCTATTTGATATCTATGGCCAATCTTACACTATGGACTTAGAGGATTTTAATACTGCTTGCAAACTTCCACAATGGAGTAGTGCTAGTGAACCTCGCAAATCTGAGCTTAGAGATTTTCTTACTAGTATTACAGTGGGGGAGTCTAGAGATATAACACAAGCTACCATAGGGAGCATTCATTTTCCTGCTATACATTATTTTGCTCTCTTCATAGGTAGCTGCATAAATGGTAAGGATGAAGCATGTCACATGTGTGTCCCTGACCTTAGTGTTCTCAGGAGTGCTGTTTTAGGAGATAAACACTATAACTTGGGGGGCCATTGTTGCACGGAGGTTGCATAATAATGGTTTAAGTGGAGACTTTTTTGGGGGAATTTATGCAACCCGTGTGGCTAATTTTCTTGGGATACCCATACATGAGAGTGATATGGAATTGCGTCCCACTTATCTAGGATATGAGGCTATGGTTCGCCATCAGTTTATTGAGAGGAATGAACAACCTCTCCAGTACCGACTAATGTTTGACAGGCGCATCATTTTCCATGTTGCTCTCCCTGCTCCTACTTTCTTTGACTTTCAGACAAAAGGGAGATTTATTATAACCAGGGAGGAGGCGAACGAGTATAAGAGGAGGACGGAGATGGCTCGTCTCCAAGCGGCAGCTCATGAGGCAATAGCTGCTGCATCACAGTACGACCCCAACTATAACTTTGGATATCCGCCAGGCCAGCCGTGGCAATAGACCAACTTAGGCCAAAGGCCTAAGCTTGGGGGAGTACGTATTTCTCACCGACATTACATTCATTTTCACACACTCATGCTAGTTGTCGGTGTTCATACTTTTTCATTGTAATATCCATGCTAGTTTATTTTCCTTTTTATGCTTTCTTCGTGTGTGGTTGAAAAACCTTAAGAAAAAAAACCAAAAAAAATTAGTTGTAGTTTTCAGCTAGTTTACTTTTCATGCTTGTAGTAGTAATAATTAAAAGAAAAGCCAAAAAGATTTCTTGTTCTTCTTTTGCTTGTTGGGAGCTTTCCCGTGTAAATAGTTTTATTTCCTTTCTTTTCTTTGGGGGTCGATAGGAGAAGACCATTATTAAAATGTTGAAGTGGCTCTTATATGCATTATTGTTGATTTAACAAAGAGACCATATTACATTCTCTTCTCCTTTGTCTTAAATGCTTGCAGATTCCAACTTAGTCCAAAGCACGTGCACTATTATTATTATCATTGTTCAGTAGTGCAAGTGAAAGGCAATTATGACAATATATGATGGACTGATTGAGATGAGAGAAGCTGGTATGAACTCGACCTCTCTTGTTTTTGTAAATATGATTAGTTCATCGTTCCTGATTCAGCCTATTATGAATAAACATATTTGCAATGACAATTAGAGATTATAGTTGCTTATGCCATGCTTAATTTGCTAGGAGTTTATAATGGTTTATCTTGCGTGCCAACATGCTATTAAAATGGTTGTGATGCAGTATAGTAGGGTGGTATCCTCCTTTGAATGATTCAAGTGGCTTGACTTGGCACATGTTCGCGCATGTAGTTGAAACAAAATCAACATAGCCTCCACGATATTTATGTTCATGGTGGATTATATCCTACTCATGCTTGCACTCAATGTTTATTAAATTTAATGCATTTTCATGACTGTTGTAGCTCTCTAGTTGGTCGCTTCCCAGTCTCTTTCTAGCCTTCACTTGTACAAAATGGGAATACTGTTTGTGCATCCAATCCCTTAAACCCCAAAGTTATTCCATATGAGTCCACCATACCTTCCTATATGCAGTATCTACCTGCCGTTCCAAGTAAATTTGTATGTGCCAAACTCTAAACCTTCAAATGAAATTCTGTTTTGCATGCTCGAATAGCTCATGTATCAATTAGGGTTGTCTGTATCTTCCATGCTAGGCGGGTTATTCTCAAGAGGAGTGGGCTCCGCTCCTCACTCACGAGAAAATGGCTGGTCACCGGGATGCCCAGTCCCATGCTTTAAGCAAATCAAATCAAAATAATTGCAAACAAAACTCCCCCAGGATTGTTGTTAGTTGGAGGCACCCGTTGTTTCGGGCAAGCCATGGATTGATGCTTGTTGGTGGAGGGGGAGTATAAACTTTACCATTCTATTTGGGAACCGCCTATAATGTGAGTAGCGTGGAAGATATCGAGATCTGTCGGTTGTTATGTTGACAATGAAAGTATGCCGCTCAAAATATTATTCATCTCTATTTCAAAAATCGAGCTCTGGCACCTCTACAAATCCATGCTTCCCTCTGCGAAGGGCCTATCTATTTACTTTTATGTTGAGTCATCCCCCTCTTATTAAAAAGCACCAGCTGGAGAGCACCACTGTCATTTGCATCCATTACTATTAATTTATATTGAGTATGACTATGACTGGATCTCTTTTACCATGAATTACAATGTTTAGTCAGTCCTTGATCTTCAAAGGTGCTCTGCACTTATGTTTTGCGGTCTCAGAAAGGGCTAGCAAGATACCATCTTGTTATATCATATTATGATTGTTTTGAGAAAGTGTTGTCATCTGAGATTTATTATTATTGCTCGCTAGTTTATTATGCCATTGATATGAGTAAACATGAGACCTAAATGTTATTGTGAATATGGTTAGTCATAATCTTTGCTGAAAACTTGAATGCTAGCTTTACATATTTACAACAACAAGAGTAAACAGAGTTTGTAAAAGTTTTTCTTTATCACTTTCAGTTTATCAACTGAATTGCTTGAGGACAAGCAAAGGTTTAAGCTTGGGGGAGTTGATACGTCTCCGTCGTATCTAATTTTCCAAACACTTTTGCCCTTGTTTTGGACTCTAACTTTCATGATTTGAATGGAACTAAACCGGACTGACGTTGTTTTCAGCAGAATAGCCATGGTGTTATTTTTGTGTAGAAATAAAAGTTCTCGGAATGACCTGAAACTTCACGGAGATTATTTTTGGAAATAATACAAAATACTGGCGAAAGAATCAAGGCCAGGGGGCCCACACCCTGTCCACGAGGGTGGGAGGGGCGCCTGCCCCCTGGGCGCGGCCCCTGCCTCGTGGGCCCCCTGGTGCTCCACCGACCTCAACTCCAACTCTATATATTCACGTTCGGGGAGAAAAAAATCAGGGAGAAGGATTCATCGCATTTTACGATACGGGGCCGCCGCCAAGCCCTAATCTCTCTCGGGAGGGCTGATCTGGAGTCCGTTCGGGGCTCCGGAGAGGGGGATCCGTCGCCATCGTCATCATCAACCATCCTCCATCACCAATTTCATGATGCTCACCGCTGTGCGTGAGTAATTCCATCGTAGGCTTGCTGGACGGTGATGGGTTGGATGAGATTTATCATGTAATCAAGTTAGTTTTGTTAGGGTTTGATCCCTAGTATCCACTATGTTCTGAGATTGATGTTGCTATGAATTTGCTATGCTTAATGCTTGTCACTAGGGCCCGAGTGCCATGGTTTCAGATCTAAACCTATTATGTTTTCATGAATATATGTGAGTTATAGATCCTATCTTGCAAGTCTTTAGTCACCTACTATGTGTTATGATCCGGCAACCCGAAGTGACAATAATCGGGACCACTCCCGGTGACGACCGTAGTTTGAGGAGTTCATGTATTCACTATGTGTTAATGCTTTGGTCCGGTACTCTATTAGAAGGAGGCCTTAATATCCCTTAGTTTCCAGTAGGACCCCGCTGCCACGGGAGGGTAGGACAAAAGATGTCATGCAAGTTCTTTCCCATAAGCACGTATGACTATATTCGGAATACATGCCTACATTACATGATGAATTGGAGCTAGTTCTATGTCACCCTATGTTATAACTGTTGCATGAATAATCGCATCCGGCATAATTTTCCATCACCGATCCAATGCCTACGAGCTTTTCACATATTGTTCTTCGCTTATTTACTTTTCCGTTGCTACTGTTACAATCACTACAAAACTATCACTGTTACTTTTGCCACCGTTACCGCTACTATCATACTACTTTGCTACTAAATACTTTGCTGCAGATATTAAGTTATCCAGGTGTGGTTGAATTGACAACTCAACTGCTAATACTTGAGAATATTCTTTGGCTCCCCTTGTGTCGAATCAATAAATTTGGGTTGAATACTCTACCCTTGAAAACTATTGCGATCCCCTATACTTGTGGGTTATCAGGTTTCACTATAGGCTTCTCTCAAGATAGAAAATATTACGGTGGGTGAACAAATTACTGCCGAGCATTTGAAAGAAAAGCGCATAATTATGACGTTATCTAAGGCAATGATCATGAATATAGGCATCACGTCCGTATCAAGTAGACCGACTCCTGCCTGCATCTACTACTATTACTCCACACATCGACCGACTCCTGCCTGCATCTAGAGTATTAAGTTCATAGAACAGAGTAACACATTAAGTAAGATGACATGATGTAGTGGGATAAACTCAAGCAATATGATGAAAACCCCATCTTGTTATCCTCGATGGCAACAATACAATACGTGTCGGTTCCCCTTCTGTCACTAGGATCGAGCACAGCAAGATTGAACCCAAAGCTAAGCACTTCTCCCATTGCAAGAAAAACCAATCTAGTTGGCCAAACCAAATCGATAGTTCGAAGAGACTTGCAAAGATATCAAATCATGCATATAAGAATTCAGAGAAGATTCAAATAATATTCATAGATAAGCTGATCATAAATCCACAATTCATCAGATCACGGCAAACGCACCGCTGTCGGTGTCCTGGGAACGGGGGTCTCCAGACATGCCTGCCTGCGGCCCACGGCGTGGCTCCACCAGCGGCCCCGTACGGCCCATCGTCACAAACAAACACTCAAGACCCTCGCGAGGCGGACGACACAAGACCTCCTGGGAGCGGCCTCACCAGGCTGGCTCACGAGGGGCAGAGAGCTCAAGGCAAGGGACACCTCGCGAGGTTCAAGTGACGCAAGCCATGATGACTGGAGCCAGGCGGGCGTCAGGCAGGCGCCAGCGCGTGCAGTTTTCTCGTTTCCTCTTTGGTGCTAAAGGGGCAAGCGCAGGCAAGGAGTCCCGAGGCATCAGGCAAAGGTTTCCATATCGGTGCAACGAGATCAAGACCAGCAGGACGGCAGGACGAAGGTCACCGTGGAGCCCAAGACGGTGTCACCAGCAGAGCCTTTGGCAGGTGAAGACTACTTTTGCCAGGGTAGCTTGTACTAGTTGTCCCCCTTCAAACTGGCCGTTGTGGCATCCCTTCCCGCTCAATATTTGGGGAGAGGACCAAGGCCTCTATAAATAGGACTAGCCACCACCATAGGAGGCAAGTCATCTTGGACTAGACCATCCTCACCCACACAAGTTCACCAGCACAAGAACACCTCCCCTCGGGAGGCTGTTCTTCCCTTGTACTGTTCATCCTCAGCCCAAGAGGCAATCCACCACCACACTGGAGTAGGGTATTACACCACAACGGTGGCCCGAACCAGTATAAATCTCGTGTCTCTTGTGTTGCGGGTTCGTCGAGCTAGGCTTTGAGATTGCGGTGAGGCTGAGGGCGTGGATAGGTAGAGGGAGATCTTCATGCGCACCCCAGTGTTTGAAACTCAAGGGTTTTGCCGGAACCCGAAATCCGACATTTGGCGCGCCAGGTAGGGGTGCGCCAAAGCTTTCTTTCGGCCGATCCGCGTCCCGTCGCTTCGTCGTCTCCATGGCGGATGCTCATCGAGCTCGCGCTGAGCGCCGGGCTGCCCTCGCAGCCCGCGTTGCTCAAACGGCCCTCGTCGGTGGGCCTCCCCGTCGTTCTCCGTCACCTGCCGCCAACACCGCCACTGGCCCGACGACAAACGAGCAGCAAGCATCCTTGTTGCACCCATCGGTGCGGCGGGACGGCCACCCCGTCGCTGACTCCGGCCAGCTCGTCATCTCACGCTCGTCGCGCTCCCACGGACGCGCAGGCCGCGCTACTCATGGCACGCGAGCTCATGCGCTACCGCCCCATCAACGACCTCTACGAGGACTGGCTGGACCGCATCACCGAGCTCATCAGCGCCACAGGTGGCTCCTCTGCGCCATCTCTCTCGCTGCCTCGCCCTCCGCCAACTGTGGGCGACGTGGCCCACGGAGCACCTCCACCACCTCTGCCCCAAGACGGCGTCCTGGCGCCAAGGCGCGCGGCCCCCCGGCGCGACCAACCGCGTCGGGTGCCAGCTGCCAAGAAGTTCCTCGTCCACAAGAAAACGCTCCCGCGCTCCCAGCACCACTACGACAAGACCGTGCGCCGCCTGTGGTGGCGGTGCACGGACATCAAGGGCAGGCTCCACACCAGCAAAGGGTCCCGGTGGCCACCGCGGGCTGCCGCGCCTTCACCCCTGAGCTGCGTAGCGTCGCGTGGCCGGGCAAGTTCAAGCCAAACCTGCCTCCTTGCTATGACGGCACCCCCGATCCCGCGGAGTTCCTTCAGCTCTACGAGCTGAGCATCGAGGCGGCCAACGGCGACGAAAAAGTCATGGCGAACTGGTTCCCCATGGCTCTCAACGATGGCACTCGTTCGTGGCTCCTGAACCTGCCCCCGGGCTCGATCTCCTCCTGGGACGAGATGCACGACCGCTTCGTCGCCAACTTCCAGGGCACTCGCGACCGCCCTCCGGCCGCGGGTGACCTGCGCCGCATCAAGCAGCAGCCAGGAGAGACCCTCCAAAAATACATCCAGCGCTTCAACAACGTTCGCCTCAAGATCCCCAAGGTGACGGATGAGGCCATCATCTCTGTGTTTTCTGATGGCGTCCGCGACATCAAGATGAAGGATGAGCTCGCCATCCACGAGGAGCTGTGCACGACCTTGGAGCTGTTCAACCTGGCGACCAAGTGCTCAAGAGCTGAGGAAGGGCGCCTTTCCCTCCTCGAGCTCCCAGCTGCTGACCCCGAGGATAAGAAGGCCAAGGCCAAGGACGTGAAGCGCAAGGGAGTAGCCGTGCTTGCAGCAGAGCTGGAGACGAAGCGCGGCCGAGACATTCCCGAGTCGTCCAAGAACAGCCGTCCGTTCTGCGCCTTCCACAACGTCCACAGCCACAACACTAATGACTGTCAAGAGCTCAGGGCCATTCGAGATGGACGCCTCGGTCGACGCCCCGAGCGCAACGACCGGGGCTACGGCCGAGGAGGAGGACGTGGCAGAGGAGGCTGGGACGATCGTGGCCCACGCCAGGAGTGGCGCAACCGGCCTCGCGAGGACCGCTGGAAGGACCAACCTCGCGAGGGCGCCTGGCGCGATTAGCCTCGCGAGGACCGCCCTTAGGGCAATGCTGGACTTCCACCGCTGCCGCCACCGCCAAGAAGGAACGACGACCACCCTCAGGACGAGGGGGCTGGGGGCTTCCAGGAGCCGCGTGATATCGCCTGCATCTTGGGCGGAGCTCAGGCCCCAGCCTCTCAGCGTATCTTCAAACAGTTTGCTCGCGAGGTGAACGCAGTCCTCCCCAGGCTCGAGGCCACACGCCCGCTTAGGTGGTCCAAGTGCGCCATCACTTTTAGCTCAGCAGATCAGGTCAAGTACGCGGCCACCGCTGGCGCCCTCCCGATGCTTTGCTCGCCCGTCATCAGCAACGCGCAAGTCACCAAGACCCTCATCAACGGCGGCGCAGGGCTTAATGTCCTGTCCGTCGAGACGTTCGACAACCTCCAAGTGCCGTACGATCAGCTTCAGCCTACCAAGCCTTTCTAAGGAGTAACCGACGGCTCCACCACCCCGATAGGGCAGGTCCGCCTCCCTGTTACCTTCGGGCAGCGCGACAACTACCGCACCGAGCTCATCGACTTTGACGTCGCCCACATCCGTCTGCTGTACAATGCCATCCTCGGGTATCCGGCCCTGGCCAAGTTCATGGCAGTGACACACCACGGCTACAATGTCCTCAAGATGCTAGGGAGCGGCGGGATCATCACAGGCCCCTGCAAAGAAAGAGACGCGGTGTGCTCCCTCGAGCGCGCCTTCCAAGCAATGTCAATTGAAGACCCCGACAGCGATGCAACACAGTACCCTCCTGAGGTCGTCCCCAAGAAGAAGAAGCAGCTACTCCACACCGGGCCTTAGTGGTGCCTCGTCAGGATTGGCGCCCGCGCCTGGGGCGCCTCCCTCCCTCGCATAGGAAGGCGCGCTCGGCGCCCTCCTCGGGCAGGGCTCGGGCTCTCTCTTCTGGAGGGCCTCCGACCTTGCCAATATCACGAGGGAGGCGCTCGGGCACCACGTGGAGGCGTGCTTTGCAGCATGGTTCCCTCAGGAGGACACTGGGCGAGGAGCGCCCAGCGCTCAGGAGTTCATTGCCAAGACCACTCAGGAACTGCAGGATGCGAGTGCCATGCGGGGCGACCGCCGCTCACCTGGCGCGGCTCCCCATCCAGGCGAGGATGGCGGGTTGCGCGTCTACATCGACGTCCCAGGGCTCAGTAGAGCCGCATCTCAGGAGCTCTTTTGGCCTTCGCGCATGGGACGCTGCGAGGGCCCACCTCACATCTATGTTCGCATGCCTTTTGGCCTGCCGAACGTGGCGTCTGCCTTCCAGCGCAACCTGCGGAGCATCCTGGCGGCTCAGGAGGCCAGGCATCACGCAGTCCTGGCGGAGATGGAGACGGTCCTCAAGGAACCGCCTGGACCCCCAGAGCCTCCCGAGGATCAGGATCCCGGTGGCTCATAAGGAGCAAGCCCTTCACCACGCGTCTTCAGCTGCCCCAACATTCCTTCAACGACAGAACCAGGTGACATTTTCCAAGTTTATTTAGCTGGGAGCGCCCCTCAGGCTGCATCATTCCTAGGACGCATGGGTCCGTCCCTCTGGCATGTATCCTTTTATGCCTTTAGCTTACTCTGTTGGGGCGCCCCTCGGGCTACATCATCCCCAAGCCGCTCGGGTCTAGCCCAGTGGCATATATCGTTCTTGCATTTATCTGAGCTAGTTCGCTTTCCATGCACAATCTATCTATGACTATCACCTGCTTGATTGTCACCTACCACGGGAGCTGCTCACGCTGGCACGGCGATTGTGCCTGGGTCCGTCCCTGCAACATCGACAAATCTGAGCGGTCGAGCTCTGACCCGCGGCACGCCCCGTGCACGTCACCTCACCAGGCCCTCAGTGCCTTCATTCTCTTACAGAGCGACCAGTGGTCGGCCGGCAATTACTATGGCAATCTGTGCTCCTCCTCGCGCTGACTTGCAGGAACCTCCCGAGGACAACGGCGGGCGGTACTGCGGACTCCCTCTTCTCCCATGCGATTCGCTTGTGCGTTAAAAGGGGGGCTCCTGAGCATCGCAACTCAGGAGCTCCTACTGGCTCTCCAGCCCTCACCCCCTGGCCTTGACCACGGCATCGCGACCTGGCATACCAGCGGCGGCTGAACTCGCTCGAGGGCCGGGACCTGAGGACGTAGAGCATAAAGGAGAGCGTGGAGAAGAGGGGGAAGCATGCATAGGCCTAACCTAGCTACGCCACGGCCGCCAACGCACGAGTCTGGCGCAACGCAAGGAAACGACTCCGGACTACCAAGATAAGTTTCACGCTCGGACTCCACCAATCCCTACGACACGGGATTCTCACTTGTTGTGGCTTGTCACGGCAACGTCGCCCCCCTTTCTTACCACTCAGTGGCTGCTTGCGCGCTAAAGGGGACCTCCTGAGCATCGCGTCTCAGGAGCTCTTACTGGACCTTGGGCCGCTCACCTCCTGGCCTTGACCACGGCATCATGACCTGGCATACCAGCGACGGCTGCAGCCTGCCTGGGGACCGGGACCTGTCAACGTAGAGCACCAAGCCGTCACAAGGATAGAAAGGGAGACTGAGCCGAAACAGGACACGCGCCCGCACAATTTCATAATAAGGATAATATCAAAAAAAGACATTACAGGCCCTTTACACACCCCCGCGGGGCTCTTCTCGATTCCTCGCAGGGAACAAAAGAAAGGAAATTCAAGGAGCCCTATCTACACACGCCAGCGCAGCCGACGCCATCATCAACAGTGGGCCATGGGAGGCCGGCGCCAACCCCATCCAGATCAGCGACGGCGGCAGCCGGACGCTGCGGCCTTGCTCCGGGCGCGGCGAGAGCTCGGGGGCACGTAGCTGTCGTCGCTCGTCTCCGGAGTCTCGTAGGACTCAGGAGAGTCGCTGGACTCCCAAGCATCGCTGCTGCTGCTGAAGGAACCGCTGGCGAGGCAGCCCTGATGACCCCCTCCGGGGCAGCACTCCAAGTGGCGGCCTTCCGTGTCGAAGACCTTGAAGAGCATGGTGGAGGCTCTGTCGTACCCAAAGTGGATCGCAAGGGTGCCTTCTGCACGGCAAACCCGGGCGACCTCACCCCAGCCTCGGGTCATGAAGATCTTGCCCGAGGAGATGACTTCAACTTCTGCTCCGATCGCCGGGGCGTCGCAGTCGGTGTGTTGCAGCCAAAGCTCCAGGGGGCCCCTCGGCAGCATCTCGGCGGAGAAGAACTATGGGAACCGGATCCAATTGCGCGGAGGCATCGCCGCCCACGGCACGAGTTCGCGCGAGGAGTTCGTAGCATGGGCTCCTGGGGCGACGGCATGCGCCACCGTGGTGCGGCGACCACGGCCACGGCGTGGGCGGCGCCGCTCACCGCCTCTTCCTCCTGAGCCCTCGGCTTGGGCATATAAAAACAGCGGATACCCGGGAGGTGGCCGCTCGCACCAGGGACTTGTCACCTCAGGACTCGTCGCGGGGAGTTTTTTCCTTCTCCGCGGCCGAGAACCTTCGGATAGGCGCCATTGGTGTCGCCGCTAGCAACGAAGCAAGAAGGAAGAAGAAGCAAGAAGAGCAGGGAGAGATGAGCAACGGGGGCTCCGCCCCCTCCTCATTTATAGCAGGAGAAGGCCAACCGGCGATCCCCATGATCACAGGTAATGATGATGTTTATCTACATGCAGCGGGGACTCGTCAAGTCGGGCAGTTGCCGAGGCAGCATGGGGAAGTGGAGACGCCCACGTCCAATCAATGGCCACGCGTCGACCAAGACCGCAGGCTGTTGGGGCCCGCGGCGCTCCGCACTTGCCCTTTGGCTTCTCCTTGAAGCCAAGTCTGAGCGCGCCTTGGGCCCGGGGGCCACTGTCGGCGTCCTGGGAATGGGGGTCCCCAGACTTGCCTGCCTGCGGCCCACGGCGTGGCTCCACCAGCGGCCCCGTACGGCCCATCGTCACCAACAAACACTCAAGACCCTCACGAGGGGCCAAGCCTCGCGAGGCAGACGACACAAGACCTCCTCGAGAGCGGCCTCACCAGGCTGGCTCGCGAGGGGCGGAGAGATCAAGGCAAGGAACACCTCGCGAGGTTCAAGTGACGCAAGCCATGATGACTGGAGCTAGGCGGGCGCCAGCGCGCGCAGTGTCCTTGTTTCCTCTTTGGTGCTAAAGGGGCAAGCGCAGGCAAGGAGTCCCGAGGCATCAGGCAAAGGTTTCCATATTGGCGCAACGAGACCAAGACCAGCAGGACGGCAAGACAAAGGTCACCGTGGAGCCCAAGACCGCGTCACCACCAGAGCCTTTGGCAGGCGAAGACTACTTTTGTCAGGGTAGCTTGTACTAGTTGTCCCCCTTCAAACTGGCCGTTGTGGCATCCCTTCCCGCTCAATATTTGGGGAGAGGACCAAGGCCTCTATAAATAGGACTAGCCACCACCATAGGAGGCAAGTCATCTTGGACTAGACCATCCTCACCCACACAAGTTCACCAGCACAAGAACACCTCCCCTCGGGAGGCTGTTCTTCCCTTGTACTGTTCATCCTCAGCCCAAGAGGCAATCCACCACCACACTGGAGTAGGGTATTACACCACAACGGTGGCCCGAACCAGTATAAATCTCGTGTCTCTTGTGTTGCGGGTTCGTCGAGCTAGGCTTTGAGATCGCGGTGAGGCTGAGGGCGTGGATAGGTAGAGGGAGATCTTCGCGTGCACCTCAGTGTTCGAACCTCAAGGGTTTTGCCGGAACCGAAAATCCGACAACCGCAAAAGAGTATTACGTCGGATAGATCTCCAAGAACATCGAGGAGAACATGGTATTGAGAATCAAAGAGAGAGAAGAATCCATCTAGTTACTAGCTATTGACCTACAGGTCTTAGGTAAACTACTCACGCTTCATCGGAGAGGCAATGGTGTTGATGTAGAAGCCCTCTATGATCGAATTCCCCTCCGGCAGGACGCCGGAAAAGGCCCCTAGATGGGATCTCATAGGTACAGAAGGTTGCGGCGGTGGAAAAGTGTTTTCGTGGCTCTCCTGGTAGGTTTTGGAATATTTGACAATATATAGGCGGAAGAAATAGGCCGGTGGAGTCACGAGGGGCCCACAAGGGTGGGGGCGCGCCCTCCGTCCTTGTGGGTGCCTCGTGGCTTCCCTGACATGTACTCCAAGTCCTCTGGATATCTTCTGGTCCAAGAAAAATCATCGCGAAAGTTTCATTCCGCTTGGACTCCATTTGGTATTCCTTTTCTGCGAAACTCTAAAACAAGGAAAAAAGCAGAAACTAGCACTGGGCTCTAGGTTAACAGGTTAGTACCAAAAATAATATAAAATAGTATATTAATGCATATAAGACATTCCAAACAGATAATATAATAACATGGAACAATAAAAAATTATAGATACGTTGGAGACGTATCAAGCATCCCCAAGCTTAATTCCTGCTTGTCCTCGAGTAGGTAAATGATAAAAACAGAATTTTTAATGTGGAATGCTATCTAACATATTTATCCATGTAATTTCTTTATTGTGGCATGAATGTTCAGATATGTATGATTCAAAACAAAAGTTTAATATTGACATAAAAATAGTAATACTTCAAGCATACTAACAAGGTAATTATGTCTTCTCAAAATAACATGGCCTAAGAAAGCTTATCCCTACAAAATCATATAGTTTGGCTATGCTCCATCTTCATCACACAAAATATTTAAATCATGCGCAACCCCGATGACAAGCCAAGCAATTGTTTCATACTTTTGATGTTCTCAAACTTTTTCAACTTTCACGCAATACATGAGCGTGAGCCATGAACATAACACTATAGGTGGAATAGACGGTGGTTGTGGAGAAGACAAAAAGAAGGAGATAGTCTCACATCAACTAGGCGTATCAACGGGCTATGGAAATGCCCATTAATAGATATCAATGTGAGTGAGTAGGGATTGCCATGCAACGGATGCACTAGAGCTATAAGTTTATGAAAGCTCAAAAAGAAACTAAGTGGGTGTGCATCCAACTTGCTTGCTCACGAAGACCTAGGGCAATTTAAGGAAGCCCATCATTGGAATATACAAGCCAAGTTCTATAATGAAAAATTCCCACTAGTATATGAAAGTGACAATATAGGAGACTCTCTATCATGAAGATCATGGTGCTACTTTGAAGCACAAGTGTGGTAAAAGGATAGTAGCATTGCCCCTTCTCTCTTTTCTCTCATTTTTTTATTTGGGCCTTCTCTCATTTTTTTGGCCTCTTTTTTTTGTCCAGAGTCTCATCCCGACTTGTGGGGGAATCATAGTCTCCATCATCCTTTCCTCACATGGGACAATGCTCTAATAATGAAGATCATCACACTTTTATTTACTTGCAACTCAAGAATTACAACTCGATACTTAGAACAAAATATGACTCTATGTGGATGCCTCCGGCGGTGTATCGGGATGTGCAATGAATCAAGAGTGACATGTATGAAAGAATTATGAACGGTGGCTTTGCCACAAATACGATGTCAACTACATGATCATGCATAGCAATATGACAATGATGGAGCGTGTCATAATAAACGGGACGGTGGAAAGTTGGATGGCAGTATATCTCGGAATGGCTATGGAAATGCCATAATAGGTAGGTAGGGTGGTTGTTTTGAGGAAGGTATATGGTGGGTGTATGGTACCGGCGAAAGTTGCGTGGCACAAGAGAGGCTAGCAATGGTGGAAGGGTGAGAGTGCATATAATCCATGGACTCAACATTAGTCATAAAGAACTCATATACTTATTGCAAAAATCTATTAGTTAACAAAACGAAGTACTACGCGCATGCTCCTAGGGAGATAGATTGGTAGGAAAAGACCATCGCTCGTCCCCGACCGCCACTGATAAGGAAGACAATCAATAAATAAATCATGCTCCGACTTCATCACATAATGGTTCACCATGAGTGCATGCTACGGGAATCACAAACTTTAACACAAGTATTTCTCAAATTCACAACTACTCACTAGCATGATGATACGTCTCCAATGTATCTATATTTTTTTATTGTTCCATGCTGTTATATTATCAATCTTGGATGTTTTATAATCATTTTATATAATTTTTTGGTACTAACCTATTGACATAGTGCCAAGTGCCAGTTGTTATTTTCTGCATGTTTTTTACATCGCAGGAAATCAATACCAAACGGAGTCCAAATGCAACGAAACTTTATGGAGATTTTTTATGGACCAGAAGACACCTAATGGGCCAAGGCTACGCCTGGGGGGTGCTCCAAGGAGAGCACAACCCACCAGGGCGCGCCAGGAGGCCCAGGCGCGCCCTGGTGGGTTGTGCCCACCTCGGGTGCCCCCCGGACCACCTCTTTGCTCTATAAATACCCCAATATTCGAAAAACCCTAGGGGAGTCGACGAAAATCAATTCCAGCCGCCGCAGAGTCCAGAACCACCAGATCCAATCTAGACACCATCACGGATGGGGTTCACCACCTCCATTGGTGGCTCTCCGATGATGCGTGAGTAGTTCTTTGTAGACCTTCGGGTCCGTAGTTAGTAGCTAGATGGCTTCCTCTCTCTCGCTGAATTCTCAATACAATGGTCTCTTGGAGATCCATATGATGTAACTCTTTTTGCGGTGTGTTTGTTGGGATCGGATGAACTTTGAGTTTATGATCAGATCTATCTTTTTATATACATGAAAGTATTTGAGTTTCTTTGATCTCTTTTATGCATGATTGCTTATAGCCTCGTATTTCTTCTCCGATATTTGGGTTTTGTTTGGCCAACTTGATCTATTTATCTTGCAATGGGATGAGGTGCTTGTAGTGGGTTCGATCTTACGGTGCTTGATCCCAGTGACAGAAGGGGAACCGACACGTATGTATCGTTGCTACTAAGGATAAAACGATGGGGTCTATCTCTACATAGATGGATCTTGTCTACATCATGTCATCGTTCCTATTGCATTACTCTATTTCTCCATGAACTTAATACACTAGATGCATGCTAGATAGCGGTCGATGTGTGGAGTAATAGTAGTAGATGCAGGCAGGAGTCGGTATACTAATCTTGGACGTGATGCCTATATAATGATCATTGCCTGGATATCGTCATCCTCCCCATTATAGTCCCACATGGGAAGCCCTCTGTATTGGAGCGGCTGAACCCCTCGCGCTATTGAGATCGCCATAACCTCGATTACTGTGAGCCCGGACTGAGCGAGCTCTTTTATCTTGCTCATTAGTTGACGAACCTCCGTGCCGTCTCCTTCTTCAAGACTCCGGGGACGCCAACTGTGGCGTTTCTTCAGCGGGACGACCGCAAATTCGGGAAGGCCCTTTCGAACTGGATCGGGAAGCAAAACATCCTTGATATAGAACCATTCGGAGGACCAGCCATCGGGTGCCTTTCTTGGTGTGCCGGATGGATATCCGGTATCGGCGACGCGCCATACTTCGGCTCCGCCCACTTCAAAAATAGACCCTTCGTGATTGCACGGGACGAGGCAGAACAACTTCCTCCACAACTCAAAATGAGCCTTGACGCCCAGGAATAATTCACACAAAGCGACATAACCCGCAATGTGCAGAATGGAGGTCGGAGTGAAATTGTGCAGTTGGAGGCCGTAGTACTCTAGAAGCCCTCGGAGGAACGGATGGATTGGAAATCCAACGCCTCTTAGCAGGTAGGGGACGAAACACACTCGCTCTCCCCCGGACGGATTGGGGAAGTCCTCTGCCCGAGCCCCCTCATTGAAGGAAGCTAGCCCCGTCCGAACAGGGACTAGCTCTGCAGGGGGAAGGAATCCCTGCGTTTGCAACTTCGTCAACTGGCTATGGGGCACAGAACACCTCTCCCACTCGCCTTTCTCTGGGCCGGGACGAGCGGAGGATCTAGGAACGCTGGCCATGCTAGAATGGTCTCTCCTAAGCAGTCTCTGGAGATTTGTTCTGCGTGGCACTGGATGGATCTTGATCTAATCCCTTTAAATAGGCGCCCTTCCTTACGTAGAGGGGGTGTTATTCGCAAAAATGCCCTAACTTTCCACATTCGCTTGACACGTGGAGGAGGAAGATTATTTAAAATGCGCGGAAGCCAAGGAGGCGACATTGGATCAATGGCCGAATACATCGCTTGGAGATCATCGAAGGAGGAACCCGCCTTGCAATGCCGAAGACCATGAGCGTGCCGAGCATCCCGCTATTGAAGACTGGTTCGGGGGCTACTGAGGGAGTCCTGGACTAAGGGGTCCTCGGGCGTCCGGCCTGTTATCCATGGGCCGGACGGATGGGCTGTGAAGATACGAAGGTCAAAGACAATACCCGTGCCCAGATTGGACTCTACTTGGCGTGGAAGGCAAGCTAGGCGACCTATTATGAAGATTCCCTCCTATGTAACCGACCTCATGTAACCCTAGATCTCTCCGTGTCTATATAAACCGGAGAGCATAGTCCAGATAGGACAGATTCATTACCATATACTCATAGGCTAGACTTCTAGGGTTTAGTCATTACGATCTCGTGGTAGATCAACTCTTGTAGCACTCATATTCATCAAGATCAATCAAGCAGGAAGTAGGGTATTACCTCCATAGAGAGGGCCCGAACCTGGGTAAACATTGTGTCCCCCGTCTCCTGTTACCATCGATAACAGGAAGTCAGGGCATTTTTGCGAATAATACCCCCTCTACGTAAGGAAGGGCGCCTATTTAAAGGGATTAGATCAAGATCCATCCAGCGCCACGCAGAAGAAATCTCCAGAGACTGCTTAGGAGAGACCATTCCAGCATGGCCAGCGTTCCTAGATCCTCCGCTCGTCCCGGCCCAGAGAAAGGCGAGTGGGAGAGGTGTTCTGTGCCCCATAGCCAGTTGACGAAGTTGCAAACGCAGGGATTCCTTCCCCCTGCAGAGCTAGTCCCTGTTCGGACGGGGCTAGCTTCCTTCAATGAGGGGGCTCGGGCAGAGGACTTCCCCAATCCGTCCGGGGGAGAGCGAGTGTGTTTCGTCCCCTACCTGCTAAGAGGCGTTGGATTTCCAATCCATCCGTTCCTCCGAGGGCTTCTAGAGTACTACGGCCTCCAACTGCACAATTTCACTCCGGCCTCCATTCTGCACATTGCAGGTTACGTTGCTTTGTGTGAATTATTCCTGGGTGTCGAGGCTCATTTTGAGTTGTGGAGGAAGTTGTTCTGCCTCGTCCCGTGCAATCACGAAGGGTCTATTTTTGAAGTGGGCGGAGCCGAAGTATGGCGCGTCGCCGATACCGGATATCCATCCGGCACACCAAGAAAGGCACCCGATGGCTGGTCCTCCGAATGGTTCTATATCGAGGATGTTCCGCTTCCCGATCCGGTTCGAAAGGGCCTTCCCGAATTTGCGGTCGTCCCGCTGAAGAAACGCCACAGTTGGCGTCCCCGGAGTCTTGAAGAAGGAGACGGCACGGAGGTTCGTCAGCTAATGAGCAAGATAAAAGAGCTCGCTCAGTCCGGGCTCACAGTAATCGAGGTTATGGCGATCTCCATAGCGCGAGGCATTCAGCCGCTCCAATACAGAGGGCTTCCCATGTGGGACTCAAAGAGGCGTTGGAGATCGCTCAAGCGAATGAGCAAGAAGCCAAAAGGCTACAAGCTACAAGCGATCGTGTGCTGAAGCAGGCCATTATTGAGAAAAACCAACTCCAGGATTGCAAGACCCAGCTAGGCGAAAAGCTGAAAGATGTGCGGGCCCAGCTAGCCGATTCCGTGAAGGAAAACAAGAAGCTGTGAGGCAGTATATTCAGTATGTATCTGAGCTATTTTGAAAGTAGTTTGGAGATAGGAGAAACTGATGTAGCTATGACTACAGGTATATTAACGGGCCGTCCTGAAGAGGAGGCGTTCGGATCATTGAGTGATCTGCTGCAGAAGCTGTCGCAGGTGCACGAACAGGCGCGGCTGGCATTGCGGAGTGTTGCCAAGGCTCTATGGCCATCCGCCTCCCCTCCAGGAAGTATGGAGGAGCTTGTAGAGCTCTTTAAAGGAGCGCGGCGATGTATCCGGCTATGGAAGATATCTGCCTGCCGAGAGGGTGCGCGAGAGGCTTGGGCCATGGTGAAAACTCGGTATACCAAGCTTGATCCTAATCACATGGCGCGGGTCGGACCGGTAGGGTCGAATGGGGAAGAAATTCCCGTTAGTTTAGTATATGACCAGGTAGAGGTGGCCACCAGATATTCCCAGCAGGATTGTAAATTAGATTGCATGTTAGATGGTATAGAGGTAGAAGTGTGTGAGTCCAAGTGACTATGTACTTTCCTTGCTATGTGGAATTTCTAGCCTAATTGTATATCATTTTTCATGGCAGGCCTTTTCGCTTCAACCTCCGGACCCGAAGGTGCAGAGTGTTTCCGAATACCGTCACGGTCGAATAGGCCGGGGTATGCGTGGAAAACTAAGCGTAGGGGTCATAGTTGCTTGAACAGACAAGTTGTATCCGGCTAGTTATGTTATATTACATTGAGATTGTAAGAAACATCTTCCAGGGAAAATAGTTCCGTTAAGGGTTCCTTTCCCTAGGTGTGCATGCATTAGTAGACATGTCTGGATTGTGATGTGAAAATCACAGTGTGTATAGCTTCTGGGGGTTCACAATGGAGTGATTTGAAAAAATATTTTTCATCCACCGACCGAATATTCCCTTAAGAACGCTAGCTTTCGGCTTCACCCAGTCTGAGGTACACATCCGGATGACCCGGCAGTAACAATCGCAAAGGTGCTCCCTTTACCACCTAGCCGAACAATCGGGAACATAGGGGTAAGCATAGGAGCCAGGCAACCCAGCTTGGCCAAAACTTAAGTCATATCGATGCATATAATGGTGAAGAAAAAGACATACGGGAAAAACGCGTATGTATGATAAGCTTGATGCTTCAGAAAGTGATATTAACAAACTTCTGTGAAAGAAGCCCCCAGGTATAATGGACATACGTATGTAAAAAAGTCTACGTTAGCACTGTTCGGTCGAGCCGAATGAGAGCTTTAAAGCGAAAAAAATTGTGAAAAAAGGGGAAAGGGTTATGGGAACTACAAGGGAGAAGGAGACTAACAAAGGGTTTGGCGCTAGGCATAGAACCTTCGGAGTCTGGCCGCGTTCCAGGGGTTCGGCTCTAGGCGATTGTCTGATGCGTCGCGAAGACAGTACGCTCCTCCGGTAAGAACTTTGTCAATTATGAAGGGACCCTCCCATTTGGGCTTGAGTTTGTCCTTTTTCTTCTTCGGCAAGCGTAGAACGAGTTCGCCGACGTTGTAAGTCTTGGCCCGTACTTCTCTGCTTTGATATCTTCGAGCCTGCTGTTGATAAAATGTTGAACGAGCTTTGGCGACGTCGCGCTCCTCCTCCAGGGCGTCTAGGTTGTCCTGCCGATCCAACTCGGCCTCTTTCTCTTCGTACATGCGCACTCGAGGTGAGTCATGTATAATATCGCAGGGCAATACAGCCTCTGCGCCGTACACCATGAAGAAAGGTGTGTATCCGGTAGTGCGGTTGGGCGTGGTCCGCAACCCCCAGAGTACGGAGTCGAGCTCCTCAACCCAGTGTTTGTCTGATTCTTTCAAAGACCGCACTAGTATGGGTTTGATGCCGCTCATAACAAGACCATTAGCTCGCTCGACTTGACCGTTTGTTTGCGGGTGGTAGACAGAGGCGTAATCGAGCTTAATGCCCAGATTAGCACACCAGTTTTTCACCTCATCAGCTGTGAAATTCGAACCGTTATCGGTGATGATGCTGTGCGGTACACCATAACGGTGTACCATGTCGGATATAAATGCGATCACCGGTCCGGACTCAGCCGTTTTAACTGGTCTAGCCTCTATCCACTTGGTGAATTTGTCCACCATGACCAGCAGATATTTTTTCTTATGGCTTCCCCCTTTAAGGGGTCCGACCATGTCCAAGCCCCAGACCGCAAAGGTCCATGTAATGGGGATTGTTTGTAGAGCGGTTGGGGGCATATGGCTTTGGTTGGTGAAGAGTTGGCATCCGACACAGCGCTGGATGAGGTCCTGTGCGTCTGCTCGGGCCGTAGGCCAGTAAAATCCTGTACGGAAGGCCTTGCTGACAAGTGCCCGGGCTGCGGCGTGGTGCCCACCGATACCGGCGTGAATTTCTGCCAAGAGTTGCGGCCCCTCCTCCTCGGAGATACACCTTTGAAGGACTCCGGTGGTGCTTTTCTTGTAGAGCTCCCCTTCGTGCACTTTATAGGCCTTCGAACGCCGGACTATGCGGCGAGCCTCGTTCTGATCTTCTGGGAGCTCCTTCCTATGAAAGTAGGCCAAGAATGGTTCGGTCCATGGGGCAATTACTGCCATAATGAGGTGGGATGATGGTGTTACTTCGGTGGTTGAGCCTCCGATGATGTCGGCGTGTTCGTTATCTGTGTTTGTGTTCGGAGCGGGACTGTCGTTGCTATCTCCCCCTTGCCATACCACGGATGGCTTAAAGAGTCTTTCGAGGAAGATGTTAGGTGGGACGGGGTCACGCTTAGCACCGATACAAGCAAGGACGTCTGCTGCCTGGTTACTTTCGCGGGCGATGTGATGAAATTCGAGTCCCTCGAACCAAGCCGACATCTTCAGAACGGCATTGCGGTAAGCTGCCATCTTTGGATCTTTGGCATCAAAGTCTCCATTAATTTGGGATATTGCGAGGTTTGAGTCTTCGCGCACCTCCAGGCGTTGTATACCCATTGATACGGCCATCCAGAGGCCATGTAGCAGGGCCTCGTATTCGGCTGCGTTGTTGGAGTCTGTGTATAATATTTGGAGTACATATTGGACGATATCTCCTGTGGGGGACGTTAATACGACGCCTGCCCCTAGCCCTGCCAACATCTTGGAGCCGTCAAAATGCATCACCCAGTTGGAATACGCGCCGTACTCTTTAGGGAGTTCGGCTTCTGTCCATTCGGTGACGAAGTCGGCCAGTACCTGGGATTTGATGGCTCTACGTGGTTTGTACGTGATGTAGAATGGCAGGAGCTCAATGGCCCATTTGGCAATCCGGGCCGTTGCATCCTTGTTGTTAATTATATCATTGAGGGGCACTTCGGAGGCCACCGTGATAGAGCACTCCTGAAAGTAGTGTCGCAATTTTCGGGATGCCATGAAGACTGCATATGCTATTTTTTGATAATGAGGGTGCCGGGATTTGCATGGTGTGAGGACGGTAGATACGTAGTATACCGGCTTCTGGAGCGGGAATTTGTGTCCGTCCTATTCTCGTTCGACGACGAGTACGGCGCTCACCACCTATTGTGTTGCTGATGTGTATAAGAGCATTGGTTCGTCGGCGTTTGGCATGGCCAGGATTGGGTTGCTTGCCAGAAGGGCTTTTATTTCTTCCAGTCCGGCCGTCGCCGCGTCTGTCCACTCGAAGTTATCGGTGCACCGTAGAAGGCGATAGAGTGGCAGCGCCTTTTCTCCCAACCTAGAGATAAAGCGGCTTAAAGCTGCCATGCACCCAGCGAGTTTTTGAACCTGCTTGAGTTCGGTTGGCGTAGCCAGTTGTGATAGAGCTCGGATTTTGGCTGGATTTGCTTCAATTCCTCTATTGGAAACGATGAAGCCCAACAGCTTACCGATGGGGACGCCGAAGACGCACTTTTCCAGGTTAAGCTTGATGTCGTATGTGCGGAGGTTGTTGAATGTGAGACGCAAGTCGTCTATTAGTGTTTTGACGTGTCTAGTTTGGATGACGACGTCGTTGATACGTCTCCAACGTATCTATAATTTTTGATTGCTCCATGCTATATTATCTTCTGTTTTCGACATTATTGGGCTTTATTATTCACTTTTATATTATTTTTGGGACTAACCTATTAACCGGAGGCCCAGCCCAGAATTGTTGTTTTTTGCCTATTTCAGAGTTTCGCAGAAAAAGAATATCAAACGGAGTCCAAACGGAATGAAACCTTTGGGAACGTGATTTTTGGAACGAACATGATCCAGGAGACTTGGACCCTACGTCAAGCAACCAACAGGGACGCCACGAGGTAGGGGTGGCGCGCCTACCCCCCCCCCCCCCAGGCGCGCCCTCCACCCTCGTGGGCCCCCTGTTGCTCCACCGACGTACTTCTTCCTCCTATATATACCTACGTACCCCCAAACGATCAAATACGGAGCCAAAAACCTAATTCCACCACTGAACCTTCTGTACCCACGAGATACCATCTTGGGGCCTATTCCGGAGCTCCACCGGAGGGGGCATCGATCACGGAGGGCTTCTACATCAACACCATAGCCCCTCCGATGATGTGTGAGTAGTTTACCTCAGACCTTCGGGTCCATAGTTATTAGCTAGATGGCTTCTTCTCTCTTTTTGGATCTCAATACAATGTTCTCCCCTCTCTCGTGGAGATCTATTCGATGTAATCTTCTTTTGCGGTGTGTTTGTTGAGACCGATGAATTGTGGGTTTATGATCAAGTTTATCTATGAACAATATTTGAATCTTCTGAATTCTTTTATGTATGATTGGTTATCTTTGCAAGTCTCTTCGAATTATCAGTTTGGTTTGGCCTACTAGATTGATCTTTCTTGCAATGGGAGAAGTGCTTAGCTTTGGGTTCAATCTTGCGGTGTCCTTTCCCAGTGACAGTAGGGGCAGCAAGGCACGTATTGTATTGTTGCCATCGAGGATAACAAGATGGGGTTTTTATCATATTGCATGAATTTATCCCTCTACATCATGTCATCTTGCTTAAGGCGTTACTCTGTTCTTATGAACTTAATACTCTAGATGCATGCTGGATAGCGGTCGATGTGTGGAGTAATAGTAGTAGATGCAGGCAGGAGTCGGTCTACTTGTCTCGGACGTGATGTCTATATACATGATCATACCTAGATATTCTCATAACTATGCTCAATTCTGTCAATTGCTCAACAGTAATTTGTTCACCCACCGTAAAATACTTATGCTCTTGAGAGAAGCCACTAGTGAAACCTATGGCCCCCGGGTCTATTTCCATCATATTAATCTTCCAACACTTAGTTATTTCCGTTGCTTTTTACTTTGCTTTTATTTTACTTTGCATCTTTATCATAAAAATACCAAAAATATTATCATATCATATCTATCAGATCTCACTCTCGTAAGTGACCGTGCAGGGATTGACAACCCCTTATCGCGTTGGTTGCGAAGATTTATTTGTTTTGTGTAGGTGCGAGGGACTCGCGTGTAGCCTCCTACTGGATTGATACCTTGGTTCTCAAAAACTGAGGGAAATACTTACGCTACTTTGCTGCATCACCCTTTCCTCTTCAAGGGAAAACCAACGCAGTGCTCAAGAGGTAGCAAGAAGGATTTCTGGCGCCGTTGCCGGGGAGGTCTACGCAAAAGTCAACATACCAAGTACCCATCACAAACCCTTATCTCCCGCATTACATTATTTGTCATTTGCTTCTCGTTTTCCTCTCCCCCACTTCACCCTTGCCGTTTTATTCGCCCTCTCTTTTTCGTTTGCCTTTTGTTCGCTTGCTTTTTGTTTGCTCATGTGTTGGATTGCTTGTTTGTCACGATGACTCTACCTAGATTTGGTGATCTTCACCTTAAAAGGTTAGAAGAGATCGAAAGCAACGTCAGGAGTTTTATGGTTTTGCAATTTGAGCATAATAATTTCTTCAGAAACGAGCTTAAGGAACAAAAAATCTTTATGAGTTATATTAATAAAGAGCTCGATGATATGTCTAAAGAATTTGATGGTTTGAGATCCCAAATTGCTCGTCTTGACAAGTTGATAGTTGAAATATCGGATAAGCAGGCTACCTTAGTTAATAAGATGGCCGCTAAACCGGATTTCTATGAAAATAAAGATGAAGATCTGAAAGTTATTGATGTGTCCCCTATTAAATCCTTGTTTTGCTATATGAATCTTGATAATGATGGGACTGAATATGATCCACCTTTACCTAGAAGGCGTTCAAAAAATTCAGAGTTTTTAGATCTTGATGCTAAAATTGATAAAAGTGGGATTGAAGAAATCAAAACATTAGATGTTAATAAACCCACTATTTTGGATTTCAAGGAATTTAATTATGATAATTGCTATTTGATAGATTGTATTTCCTTGTTGCAATCCGTGCTAAATTCTCCTCATGCTTATAGTTAAAATAAAGCTTTTACCAAACATATCGTTGATGCCTTGATGCAATCTTATGAAGAAAAACTTGAGTTGGAATTTACTATCCCTAGAAAACTTTATGATGAGTGGGAACCTACTATTAAAATTAAGATTAAAGATCATGAATGCTATGCTTTGTGTGATTTGGGTGCTAGTGTTTCCACGATTCCAAAAACTTTGTGCGATTTGCTAGGTTTCCATGATTTTGATGATTGCTCTTTAAACTTGCACCTTGCGGATTCCACTATTAAGAAACCTATGGGAAGAATTAATGATGTTCTTATTATTGCAAATAGGAACTATGTGCCCGTAGATTTTATCGTTCTTGATATAGATTGCAATCCTTCATGTCCTATTATTCTTGGTAGACCTTTCCTTAGAACGATTGGTGCAATTATTGATATGAAGGAAGGGAATATTAGATTCCAATTTCCTTTAAAGAAAGGCATGGAACACTTCCCTAGGAAGAAAATAAAACTACCATATGAATCTATTATGAGAGCCACTTATGGATTGCCTACCAAAGATGGCAATACCTAGATCTATCCTTGCTTTTATGCCTAGCTAGGGGCGTTAAACGATAGCGCTTGTTGGGAGGCAACCCAATTTTATTTTTAGTTTTTTTTTTTGCTTTTTGCTTCTGTTTAGGAATAAATATTTGTTCTAGCCTCTGGTTAGATGTGTTTTTATGTTTTAATTAGTGTTTGTGCCAAGTTAAACCTATAGGATCTTCTTGGATGATAGTTATTTGATCTTGCTGTAATTTCCAGAAACTTTCTGTTCACAGAAATAATTGTTAAAAATCACCAGAACATGATAAAATATTGATTCCAATTTCTTCTGATCAATAACAAATTTCCTAGGTCGTCCTATTTTGGCTGATGTTTTGGAGTTCCAGAAGTTTGCGTTAGTTACAGATTACTACAGACTGTTCTGTTTTTGACAGATTCTGTTTTTCGTGTGTTGTTTGCTTATTTTGATGAATCTATGGCTAGTAAAAGAGTTTATAAACCATAGAGAAGTTGTAATACAGTAGGTTTAACACCAACATAAATAAAGAATGAGTTCATTACAGTACCTTGAAGTGGTCTTTTGTTTTCTTTTGCTAACGGAGCTCACGAGATTTTCTGCTAAGTTTTGTGTTGTGAAGTTTTCAAGTTTTGGGTAAAAGATTTGATGGATTATGGAACAAGGAGTGGCAAGAGCCTAAGCTTGGGGATGCCCATGGCACCCCCAAGATAATCTAAGGACACCAAAAAGCCAAAGCTTGGGGATGCCCTGGAAGGCATCCCCTCTTTCGTCTACTTCCATCGGTAACTTTACTTGGAGCTATATTTTTATTCACCACATGATATGTGTTTTGCTTGGAGCATCTTGTATTATTTGAGTCTTTATTTGTTATTTTACCACAATTATCTTTTCTGTACACACCTTTTGAGAGAGACACACATGATTCGGAAATTATTAGAATACTCTATGTGCTTCACTTATATCTTTTGAGCTATATAGCTTTGCTCTAGTGCTTCACTTATATCTTTTAGAGCACGGTGGTGGATTTGTTTTATAGAAACAATTGATCTCTCATGCTTCACTTACATTATTTTGAGAGTCTTAAAATAGCATGGCAATTTTCTTCAATTAATATCATGAGAAATTTGATGCTTGATAATTGTTTTGAGATATAAAGGTGGTAATATCATAGTTGTGCTAGTTGAGTAATTATGGAATTGAAAAATACATGTGTTGGAGTTTGTGATTCCCGTAGCATGCACGTATGGTGAACCGTTATGTAACGAAGTCGGAGCATGAAGTATTTGTTGATTGTCTTCCTTTGTGTGGCAGTCGGGATCGTGCGATGGTTAACTCCTACCAACCCTTCCCCTAGGAGCATGCGTAGTAGTACTTTGCTTCGAGGGCTAATAAATTTTTGCAATAAGTATATGAGTTATTTATGACTAATGTGAGTCCATGGATTATACGCACACTTACCTTTCCGCAATTTTCTAGCATCTTCGGTACCGCGCATTGCCCTTTCTCACCTTGAGAGTTGGTGCAAACTTCGCCGGTGCATCCAAATCCCGTGATATGATACGCTCTATCACACATAAACCTCCTTATATCTTCCTCAAAACAGCCACCATACCTACCTATCATGACATTTCCGTAGCCATTCCGAGATATATTGCCATGCAACTTTCCACCATTTCATTTATCATGACATACTCCATCATTGTCATATTGCTTTGCATGATCATGTAGTTGACATTGTATTTGTGGCAAAGCCACCGTTCATAATTCTTTCATACATGTTGCTCTTGATTCATTGCATATCCCGGTACATCGCCGGAGGCATTCATATAGAGTCATATTTTGTTCTAAGTATTGATTTGTAATTCATGAGTTGTAAGTAAAATAAAAGTGTGATGATCATCATTATTAGAGCATTGTCCCAAGTGAGGAAAGGATGATGGAGACTATGATTCCCCCACAAGTCGGGATGAGACTCCGGACTAAATAAAAAAAAGAGGCCATAAAAAAAGAGAAAAGGCCCAAATAAAAAAAAGAGAGAGAAAAAGAGAGAAGGGACAATGTTACTATCCTTTTACCACACTTGTGCTTCAAAGTAGCACAGTGATCTTCATAATAGAGAGTCTCTCATTTTGTCACTTTCATATACTAGTGGGAAATTTCGTTATAGAACTTGGCTTGTATATTCCTATGATGGGCTTCCTCAAAATGCCCGAGGTCTTCGTGAGCAAGCAAGTTGGATGCACACCCACTTAGTTTCTTTTTGAGCTTTCATACACTTATAGCTCTAGTGCATCCGTTGCATGGCAATCCCTACTCCTCGCATTGACATCAATTGATGGGCATCTCCATAGCCCGTTGATTAGCCTCGTTGATGTGAGACTTTCTCCTTTTTGTCTTCCCACATAACCCCTACCATTATACCTTATTCCACCATAGTGCTATATCCATGGCTTGTGCTCATGTATTGCATAAGAGTTGAAAAGGCTGAAGCGCGTTAAAAGTATGAACCAATTGCTTGGCTAAAACCGGGGTCGTACATGATATGAATACTTTGTGTGGGGAAGATGGAGCATAGCCAGACTATATGATTTTGTAGGGATAACTTGCTTTGGCTATGTTATTTTGATAAGACATAATTGCTAAGTTAGTATGCTTGAAGTATTATTGTTTTTATGTCAATGTTAAACTTTTATCTTGAATCATATCAAATCTGAACATTCATGCCACAATAAGAAGAATTATATTGAAATTATGCCAAGTAGCATTCACATCAAAAATTCTGTTTTTATCATTTACCTACTCGAGGACGAGCAGGAATTAAGCTTGGGGATGCTTGATACGTCTCCAACGTATCTATAATTTTTGATTGCTCCATGCTATATTATCTTCTGTTTTGGACATTATTGGGCTTTATTATTCACTTTTATATTATTTTTGGGACTAACCTATTAACCGGAGGCCCAGCCCAGAATTGTTGTTTTTTGCCTATTTCAGAGTTTCGCAGAAAAAGAATATCAAACGGAGTCCAAACGGAATGAAACCTTTGGGAACGTGATTTTTGGAACGAACATGATCCAGGAGACTTGGACCCTACATCAAGCAACCAACAGGGAAGCCACGAGGTAGGGGGGCACGCCTACCCCCTCTCCCCCAGGCGCGCCCTCCACCCTCGTGGGCCCCCTGTTGCTCCACCGACGTACTTCTTCCTCCTATATATACCTACGTACCCCCAAACGATCAGATACGGAGCCAAAAACCTAATTCCACCACCGCAACCTTCTGTGCCCACGAGATCCAATCTTGAGGCCTGTTCCGGAGCTCCGCCGGAGGGGGCATCGATCACGGAGGGCTTCTACATCAACACCATAGCCCCTCCGATGATGTGTGAGTAGTTTACCTTAGACCTTCAGGTCCATAGTTATTAGCTAGATGGCTTCTTCTCTCTTTTTGGATCTCAATACAATGTTCTCCCCCTCTCTCGTGGAGATCTATTCGATGTAATCTTCTTTTGCGGTGTGTTTGTTGAGACCGATGAATTGTGGGTTTATGATCAAGTTTATCTATGAACAATATTTGAATCTTCTGAATTCTTTTATGTATGATTGGTTATCTTTGCAAGTCTCTTCGAATTATCAGTTTGGTTTGGCCTACTAGATTGATCTTTCTTGCAATGGGAGAAGTGCTTAGCTTTGGGTTCAATCTTGCGATGTCCTTTCCCAGTGACAGTAGGGGCAGCAAGGCATGTATTGTATTGTTGCCATCGAGGATAACAAGATGGGGTTTTATCATATTGCATGAATTTATCCCTCTACATCATGTCATCTTGCTTAAGGCGTTACTCTGTTCTTATGAACTTAATACTCTAGATGCATGCTGGATAGCGGTCGATGTGTGGAGTAATAGTAGTAGATGCAGGCAGGAGTCGGTCTACTTGTCTCGGACGTGATGCCTATATACATTATCATACCTAGATATTCTCATAACTATGCTCAGTTCTGTCAATTGCCCAACAGTAATTTGTTCACCCACCGTAAAATACTTATGCTCTTGAGAGAAGCCACTAGTGAAACCTATGGCCCCGGGGTCTATTTCCATCATATTAATCTTCCAACACTTAGTTATTTCCGTTGCTTTTTACTTTGCTTTTATTTTACTTTGCATCTTTATCATAAAAATACCAAAAATATTATCCTATCATATCTATCAGATCTCACTCTCGTAAGTGACCGTGTAGGGATTGACAACCCCTTATCGCGTTGGTTGCGAGGATTTATTTGTTTTGTGTAGGTGCGAGGGACTCGCGCGTAGCCTCCTACTGGATTGATACCTTGGTTCTCAAAAACTGAGGGAAATACTTACGCTACTTTGCTGCATCACCCTTTCCTCTTCAAGGGAAAACCAACGCAGTGCTCAAGAGGTAGCAGTCGTCCACGTAGGCCTCCACTGTTTTGCCAATCTGTTTCTCGAGGCATGTTTGGATCATGCGCTGGTAGGTGGCGCCGGCGTTCTTGAGCCCGAAAGGCATGGTGTTGAAGCAGAACGGCCCGTATGGCGTGATAAATGCTGTTGCGGCTTGATCGGACTCCTTCATTTTGATTTGATGGTATCCGGAATATGCATCAAGGAAGCACAGCGAGTCGTGACCTGCGGTAGCGTCAATGATTTGATCGATGCGGGGAAGAGGGAAGGGATCCTTAGGGCAAGACTTGTTAAGGTCTTTGAAATCGACGCATAGGCGCCATGATTTATCCTTATTTGGTACCATTACCAAGTTTGCCAGCCAGTCCGGATGTTTGATGTCTTTGATGAATCCGGCCTCGATGAGTTTGGCTAGCTCCTCCCCATAGCTTGTCGTTTGGGTTCAGAAAAGCGTCGCAGAGTTTGCTTGACCGGCTTATATCCCTTTAGTATGTTGAGGCTATGTTCGGCCAACTTGCACGGGATTCCTGGCATATCGGAAGGATGCCAGGCGAATATATCCCAGTTTTCGCGCAGGAAGTCTCGTAGTGCGGCGTCGACTGCGAGGCTGAGTTGCGCTCCGATGGACGCTGTGTTCTTCGGGTCTGTTGGATGGACCTGAAATTTGACTATTTCTTCTGCTGACTTGAAGGAAGTGGATTTGGGCCGTTTGTCCAGGATCACATCGTCCTTATTCATGGTGGAGCGTAGTGCGGTTAGTTCTTCGGCCGCAAGGGCCTCAGACAATGCCTCGAGGGCCAAGGATGTGGTTTTATTCTTGGCGCGGAGGGCTATGTCCGGATCGCTAACGAGGGTGATTATTCCATTAGGCCCGGGCATTTTTAGCTTTATATATCCATAATGAGGTATGGCTTGAAAGCGCATGAAGGCATCTCGCCCTAACAGGGCATGGTACCCACTGTTGAAAGGGGCCACCTGGAAAGTTATTTCTTCGGACCGATAATTCTTCGGCGTGCCGAATACCACATCAAGTGTAATTTTTCCTGCACACCGAGCTTCCCGACTGGGAATGATACCTCGAAAGGTTGTGCTGCTTTTCTCGATGCGGCTCTTGTCTATTTCCATCTTGTGGAGCGTGTCCTCGTAAATGAGGTTTAATCCGCTGCCGCCGTCCATGAGGACTTTTGTAAGTCGAAAGCCGTTCACGATGGGACTGAGGACGAGGGCAGTTGGCACTCGGACTGTTCTGTATTTAGGTTTGTCATTAGCGTTGAAGGTTATGCCGTGTCGTTCCAGGGGTCAATTGCAGCGACCTGGCAAACTTCGGTGAGATCGCACAAGGCCCTTTTACGCTTGTTGTTTGAAGCGAATGTCTTGAAGACTGCCAATACTCTATTGTCATCGTTTACTGGAGGGTGTTGTGCTGGGGTGTCCTTGATAAGGATGCCCTCGCCGCTCTTGGCTACCTGCCGGAGTATCCAACATGCTCTAAGGTTGTGGGTTGCCACGGTACCCGGCGTCGTGTGTATTTTGCATGGGCCACTAAGCCATCCCTCCAGAACGGTGCCGTGCAACGTAATAGGTTTATGTTTTTTGACTGCTTTCCAGGAGCTTTCCATCGCGTTGTACTTTTGTACGATAGTCACTAGGTCAGCGAACTTTGGTATGCGGCGGCGATTGATGGCGTTAAGGATACCTTCGTCCGCGCAGTTGTTGGATAATGTTGCCATCGCGTCTTCGTCGTGGCAGTCTTTTACCTTGTTTTTAACAAGGAGGAATCTGGCCCAGAAGTGGTGGACCCTTTCATGAGACTGTTGTTTGATGCTCCTGAGAGTATCTATGTCCAGGTGGGTGGGTGGAATTGAATCCGAGCCCTGACCCGATTTTGGATCCGGAGTTTGGATGTCTATCGGGCCAGACAGTTCGGGCCCCAGGATATCGACTGATTTTTTAGGCTCGTCATCCGACTCTATGTTCGGAAGAAGAGCCATACTTTCCTGCCGGACATTATCCGGCTCTTCGAGACCGGTGATCCGAACATAGTTCGTTTTCAATATAGTGGAAGAGTTGCTCCGCTCCTCGACTACCGCTATCTGATAGGTGATCGGGGGAGTTTTAATTTCTCTCCGCACTACAGGAATCCAGTATTTTGCCGTCTGCCACGGCGGACGGCAAAGGCACGGACGGCGGACGGCAAAGAGCTTTGCCGTCAGCGGCGGACGGCAAAGACAGGGACGGCAAATAGGTCCTTTGCCGTCTGCTTTTTATGGCGGACGGCAAAGAGTCCTTTGCCTACAGCGGCGGACGGCAAAGAGGAGGGACGGCAAAATACTAGACGTCCGCCAGCGTTAGTCCGTTAGGCGGCTAACGGCGGCCTTTGCCGTCCGCCCGCGGACGGCAAATTTGAGCGCCTCTTTGCCGTCCGCCAGTTGACGTCAGCAATGCATCAACGCCCGCTGTTTTTTGCCGTCTGCCATGGCGGACGGCAAAGGCAAAGTCTTTGCCATCAGCTTAGCTTTGTCGTCCGCCACGGTAGGCAAATTTGCCAAATGGCCCATCTCTCAGGAAGCACAGGTGGGCGCCATGTGCCCCCTTTGCCGTCTGCCACCGATGGCAAAGGTGTCTTTGCCGTCTGCCGCGGACGGCAAAGAGCCTGCACTGCCTCTTTTTTATTCTGTTTTTCTTATATCCAACAATTATCACAGCAAATATATCACAGGACTCTTTCACAATAAATATCCAGCACATATATATCCAACATAATAAATATCCAGCACATATATATCCATCCATACATACATAGTAGGTTGCACATAGTTCCAACGATCCATACATATTACAATATGCAAAGTTTCATCATAGCAATCTAGTTTCATCATAGCAAGTTAATTCCATCATAGCAAGCGAGCAGAATACAAGAAATGCATCAAAGGAAAAAACAAGCAATCCATCATAGGAAGCTGGCTTCCGTGAAGTGAATGAAACCTGCAAAATGACAAATAAGAAAGTTAGAAAAAGAAGACTAGAAGAAGAATTAGACTAGAAGAAAAAGAATAGAAGAAGAAGAAGTACATGCCATTTATAAGCTAACTTAGGTGAACTGGATCATTTATGAGCTAAATTAGTTGAAATGGATCGTTTATGAGCTAACTTAGGTGAAATGGATCGTTTATTAGCTAACCTAGGTGAAATGGATCGTTTATGAGCTATCTTAGGTGAAATGGATCGTTTATGAGCTAAGTTAGGTGAAATGGATCGTTTATGAGCTAACCTAGGTGAAATGGATCGTTTATGAGCTAACCTAGGTGAAATGGATCGTTTATGAGCTAACCTAGGTGAAATGGGTCGTTTATGAGCTAACCTAGGTGAAATAGGTCGTTTATGAGCTAACCTAGGTGAAATGGGTCGTTTATGAGCTAACCTAGGTGAAATGGGTCGTTTATGAGCTAACCTAGGTGAAATGGGTTGTTTATGAGCTAACCTAGGTGAAATGGGTCGTTTATGAGCTAACCTAGGTGAAATGGGTCGTTTATGAGCTAACCTAGGTAAAATGGATGGTTTATGAGGTCAGTAAGCTTATTAAGTCATTTTGGAGGAAAAGAAGCTAACTCTAGGTCGTTATGGTAAGCATATTGGAGGAAATAAAGCTAAGTCTAGGTCTTTATGCATTTGTTAAGCAAAACACTAGAGAAACTTACCGTGATCAGGGAGGTGTAGGAGCGGGCTGGCTAGTGCCGGTAGGTGGAGAAGGATCGTGCGATGCGTTTCTGGAGTTAAGCTGCACCAAAGATCATTTCCAATGTCTCATTAGCATTATGACACTCAAATGTTAAGACTAGCAAGTAATGTCCATTCAAATTAAACTCACCGTTGTCCCAGGAGCAATCACTGGCATCGGCGGAGCGGTCTGACCGGTCTTCTCGCACACAGACTGCACATTTGGTTTTGACGACTCAGTCATACTAGTTAGTAATGAGACAAACACTACATGAATGTTTTGGCTAATCTGCAGAAGAAACTTAGCACAAGGAGCTCATACATGGCCCTTGCCTGCATGTCATTCCGTGCCCTCTCCTCCTCCATCATCTTTGTCGTCCTCTCCTCCAACTCCCGCTGCCTCTCCGCCGCCTCCGCCAGAAGTTTCTCCGTTCTATCTCTCTCACTCTGTATAGCAGCCTGCAACACCACTCACATCACCATTTGTAATCATTGATGGAAGCGCACACAATGTAATGGAGAAAGATAGCTGAGTACATATCACTAACCTTGATGGCGAGTTGCACTGGCCGTTCACGAGGCCTTATCTCAGGAGCGGAGCTCGACTGGCGTGCCTTGATCTCCAGGAGAGTGCTAGGACAACGGATAAGTCCATCTCCAATGGCTATGGAGCCATGGGACCTCCTGCCACCAGATATCATCACCAGCTCTGGATCAATGGGACCCTGGCTCGGGTTAAAGTCCTCCCCTTTCCTCGCCTTCCCCTCATCTCTATATCTCACGAGCTTGTTGTGGGAGGAGATGTTGGTGAAGTTGTTTGCATCATCGAGGTCAGACTGAGAGAAAGCCTTGACTTTCTTGAAAGAGGCAGTGTGGGCCATGGCATACAGGTCGTACACCTCTGGCACCTTATCCACCTTATTGTGGCGTGCCTGAAAGAGAGAAACAATGTAAATTAGTAATTAAAGGGCTCAAGCTAGCATGATGAATGAATTGCATGAATCATGAAGCAAACCACATACCCAGTTCCGCCCGAACTGATATAAGTTGGAGCTGCCTTGATGGTGTGGCACACCTTCCATTTGGGCACGTTTGTCCTTGGCCTCGTTGTGGAGGGCTAGCCATTCTTTTGAGCACCACTCATTGACCAACACCTCCCAACAATCCATCCGATCCGCACACCATCTCGGAGCCGCCTAAGTTAGCAAATAGAAACTTGAGCACTACGGCTAAGAATTACTAAATGAAGGAACTTAAGTAGAAGGCCTTAAGAATTACCTTCATGTACTGCTCCTTACTCAGGAACTTATCGCGGCACGCCGGCTTGGTCTTCTTGATACCACGCAAGGCGTAGTAGTCTCGAACAGCCTGCACCCGAGCCTCGTGCCGTAAGTTCTGTAGTAGGCGCTTGCAGACGTTCTCGATAACATGTGCCGTGTCCTCCTCGTATCCCTCCTCACACCTATAGAATGTCTGCAATCAAATGAGACAATATTGATTAGTGCAATTAATAACTAGCTAGTTGAAGATTTTTAAATGTGTAAAGGAGAAATTACCCAGAACTTTCTGATCACCATGTCTGCCCTCGTGTCGCACAAGACACCGTCGATAATCTTATCCGGCGGGGCCGGGGCAGCCAAGTAGTGCTCCCAGCTCAATCCAAGCTCTGGAAGCCGACCCTCACCAGGCAACGTGACAAACCTCGGGAAGTTTTGCCGGCAAAGAACTCCAAGGACGGAGTTGGGCCGGCGGACACTATGATGGTGGTCCCAACCCCTGCAGCATGACAAGGCCAACGCATTAGTTATTTGAAGAAATGTGAATGCAGAAGGTACACAAATATTAAATGCACTTACGTACCTCTCCCCATCAGGGAAAATCAACCACCTCTGCTCGCGGGTCGCCGGCACGGACGGGAGCCGTGTAGCACCACGCTAGTAGACGGTGCCCCCTCCTCCTCAATATCAGTCGGCTCCCCGCCATCATCAGCATGGCCACTCGGCTCCTCGGGCTGATCTGGCCAGGTACCCCATCCGGACGTGTGCTCCTCCGGGGTCTCGTGGGCCGAACTCTCGTGGGTCGAAGGCCAGTCGACCCGAGGCTCGTGGGCCCAAGACCCGTGGACCGGAGTCCGTGTAGCCTACTCCTCGGACGAGTACACCCTAGCAGTCACGTGCTCGGGTGAAACAGCTGGGGGTGGCGGCGAGGAAGGCGCCGTAGCAGTCACCCTACCTCCTCTCCCGCGACCACGTGCCCCACCTCCTCTCTTCCTACCTCATCCCCTGCTGGGCACCGCGGTCAACGAAGAAGGGCCCGGCGGTGTCGCCATACTGTCCAGCAACGCTCGGCGGAGAGGTGCGTCTGGAATGGAAGACCTCAGACCACGCGCCGACGAAGAAGGGGCCTTGGCGCGCTCCCGACCAGCGCCCACCATCTTTCAACACCTGCCATGACAAACAGTAAACGAAATTAGTACAACATAAAAAAAAGACCGACATGAATAATAATATGTGTATCACTTAAGTGTATCATCATCAAGTACAACATAAAAAAATTTAATACCTGACACTACTAATAATCTCGATCAGTATCATCAATAAATGCATAATCATCATCATCACTATAATCAATGACGGGCTCATAGGGTTCAGTGGCATCAACATGTGGAAGGCCACCTTGACGTAATCGGTCAAGCAATGACAGGTCATCCACAGCAGTAACCTCTTCTTGTTCCGGCTCTTCTTGTTCCTCCTCTGGGGTGATGTCGGATTCACTGTCGCTGTCTACTTCAATGTTTTGGGGTGAAGTATAGCGGTTCTTGAAACGCTTTTTGGAAAGACGTGTCTCTTGGAAGAATTCTCCTTCATATGTGTCTGGGTTAATGTGAGGTTCATAATCCTCTTCCTTTGGGGGAGATAGTCTAGCACGTGGCGGCACTTCATAAACGACATCCCAACCTTTCAGATTTGGATTAGTTTGGCAGGCCCACGGTAGATAGAATACTTGGGTCGCCTGTTGAGCCGTAATATAGACATCAGGAACATCTAAATGGGTGCTTTGGTTGATTTCAACTAGCCCTATATGTTCATGAATCCTTCTAGTCTCCTTCGGCTGAAACCAATAACATTTGAAGACTACGACATTCGGTGGGTTTTCACCATATAATAGAAGTTCATAAATTGCTTCAACTCTCCCATAATACTCGGTACCTCCTTCGCCGATAGCAGATACACAACAATTTGTAGACTTTCGGTCGGCCATAGATAGCTCTTTGCCATAGGTACGAAAGCGATACCCGTTGATGTCGTATTTGTCAAATGAACGGACCTTATAGTCAAAACCATTAGCGACTTGTCTCAATTCGGCGTCCATAGACTCTGAATTAGCCTACAAGTTTAATATGAAAGGATTGTTGCATTACGCACAAATTAGCGAATGAAATGAAATTGTCTAATAGAAATTACCGTTTGTTTGAACCAAGAGATGAAACCGGATAGCCGCCTCCTTACTTTGCGAGAAGCTCATACTCTTCGACAGAATCCTTTTGGATCACCGCTCCATACGAGAATAAGGCGACGTATCGACTGTATGAAATATCCAGGAATAAGAGCAGTTCAAAGGAAATAGAAGTTGCGAAACTATGTACCGAGAACTTACTCGATGTACGGCCGCACTTCTATCAGGTTGTTGAAGATATACAATGAAATGGTCCGCCATTGTTCGTTATCCAAAGATACTGGATTTGAAACACTGGCTGGTGCGAGATTCCCTTTGAATAGGCTGAGGTTGGATCCACCCTTTTTAGGGTCGTCAGCATTGTACCGAGGCTTCGGATTATGCAAATGACGATTTTTGGCTTCGTAGTGTGCTGTCACGAAGTTTGCCGCCTCCTCAGTGATGAATGCCTCAGCCATCGATGCTTCAATTCTATGTTTATTTTTACATTTTTGTCGAAGCGTCTTCTGCATCCTCTCAGTTGGGTAGCACCAACGATTTTGCACGGGCCCCCCCAATCTTGCCTCGGTCGGGAGATGCAAAATCAAATGTTGCATTGGATTAAAGAAGCCCGGTGGAAAGATCTTCTCTAACTTGCAGATCAACTCCAGCGCCAACTCTTCCATTTCTTCTAGCACGCCAGGCGATAGTTCTTTCGCACAAAGAACACGGAAGAAATAGCTGAGTTCTGCTAGTACTAGCCATTCATCCTCGGGGATGAAGCCACGCAACATCACCGGCATTACCCGCTCAATCCATATGTGCCAATCATGACTCTTGAGACCAAATATCTTCAATTTATCAAGACTGGCTCCCCTCTTTAGATTTGCTGCATACCCATCGGGCAACATCAACTGCATTTTCACCCACAAGATAATTTCCCTCATAGCTGGCCTTCCAAGATTGAACCATGCCTTTGGCTTCGTCCAGTTCTGCTTTCCTTTCGGTTCTTTCATGTTTTGTAATGTCCTATCACATAGCGCCTCCAGATCGACTCTAGCCTTAGTATTATCCTTTGACTTCCCATCTATGCCGAACAATGTACCAAAAAGTGCCTCGGCGATATTCTTCTCAGTGTGCATCACGTCGATGTTGTGTGGGCAAAGGAGGTCTCTGAAGTAAGGCAGATCCCATAAGCATGTTTTGTGAGTCCAGGCGTGCTTAGAATTATACCCCTTGAAGTACCCTGAACGCTCTGGATCTGGCTCGAGAGCGTTTAACTGATCCAGGGTCTGTTGGCCTGTCAATGCAGGTGGTGCAGAGTTTTTGACAACTCTTCCTCTGATGAAGTTCTTCTTGTCTTTCCTGAACTTATGGCGAGGATTCAGGAACTGTCTATGCATGTCGAAGCAAGAAAACTTGCGACCGGCCTGAAGCCAACGAAACTCAAGAGCTCCCTTGCATGTGGGGCACGGGAACCTTCCATGCACACACCAGCCAACGAATAGCGCATACGCCGGCAAGTCATGCGTCGAGTACATGTACCAGACACGCATTATGAAGTTCCGTTTGCTATAGGCGTCGTATGTCTTGAACCCATTATCCCAGGCTTCTTGCAATTCGTCCTTAAGCGGCTGCATGTACACATTCATATTTTTCCCCGGATAGTTGGGCCCTGGAATTATCAACGTCAGGAAAATGTTCTTTCTTTGCATAATCTGTCCGGGGGGGAGATTGAGTGGAAAGACAAATACGGGCCAACAACTGTATTGGGCTGCCGTCATACCAAACACACTGAACCCATCCATGCTGATGTCGACTCGAGGATGCCTCGGATCTGCCGCTTTGTCACCATGTAATTCATCAAACTTTTTCCACGCAACACCATCCGATGTGTGTACAATCATTAGATTCCCATCTGCATCTAGTTCGGTTCTTTTGCTCGTTTTGTGCCATGTCATCTGTCTGGCCGTCTCTTCGACCATGAAAAGACATTGAAGTCTTGGTACGATTGGCATATACCGAAGAACACTAACGGGGATTTTGGTCTGTGTCTTCTCACCCATACCGTTGTCTACCACAACATACCTGGAAGACTTGCATATGGGACAATAGTTCAAGTCCGCATAGTCAAGCCTAAACAAGACACATCCTTTCTCACAGGCATGTATCTTATCATAGGGCATCTTCAGTGCACGGAGGATTTTGTCCGACTGGTACAGGTTTGCAGGCATTACATGGCCTTTGGGTAGAAAGCGTCCAAATACTGTCATCATTGCATCGTAGCATTCTCTGCCCAAGTTGAACTGAGCCTTCAGAGCCATTACTTGTGAGATGGCATCCAACTGACAAAGCTCAGTGTGCTCATGGAGCGGACGTTTTGAAGACTCCAACATTTCATTGAAGGCCTTTGCAGATTCCTCCATCTCCTCGTCCGAATCCCGAGCATCATCGAAGTCTTGCACCATGTTTTCCATCCTGGTACCATGCTCGTCGGTGCGACGACGATCCACCTCAGCTCGGTCACGTTGGGCAGACTCACCATGAAATGTCCACATCGTATAATCGGGCGTAAAACCACTCTTCTGCAGGTGTTTGCCCATTTCAGCCTCTGTCCTCTTTTCCCAATTGCCGCACCGTAAACAGGGGCACCAGGTTTTCCTCTGGCCATTTGCAAATGCGGCTCGCACAAACCCCTTGGTTTTTGTGAACCATTCAGTGCTCCATTTGTTCTGACCAGTGTGACCGGTGTACATCCACGCACGATCACTCATCTCGACTTTCAGAGCTACTAGACACACAACAAATATATATATATATAATTCACCATGTATATATTCATCAGTTGATCTACTTTGTCAATTTTATTACGTCCATGCAACCTACACTCTAATAGGTAATGATAGGTCCTAATCCCACCCGAGTATGTTTAGATTGGGTTCATTTTCCCATGCTATGCTCCGGATCCTACGCAAAATTTTGGCAGCACCTCCCCGCTGTTCTCCTGATGCACGTCTCTACAATAAACAGAGAGGATGTGTACCCGGAGAACAACAGGGGAGGCACTGACAAAATTTATGCGTCGGATCCGGAGCAAAGCATATGGGAAAACGAACCCAATCTAAACATACGCGGGCTGTCCATGGATAGCGTTGGACAATTCGAAAGAATCAAGGTTATAAATATGCAAATGCATGCATATTTATAACTATGACGCTTTCGAACAGGAGACACATATTGGTTACGCATACTGATGATTCAAGACACATATATAGCTAGCTATCAAGTTTCATCGGAATAGATCAAATAATTAATGGGGGAGGAGGACATGTCATTTGTGCTCACCCACGAACAAAGGGGCAGAGCTCGTCAAACGCACGGCGAGGTCGTCGAACACCAAACCTCGCAGCGATGAAACAACTGCACATTTAAAACTACCCGATCAACACAATTATATATGATGTTTTCATAACAAAATCGAAAAATATATGACCTAACTAATAATTCACAAATATATGACCCCGTCGGCCTCTGGAAGGCCAAATAACACCTTTTCGGGAGGTGTCGGGGGTCGGGGTGTCGTGTCGGTGTCGGGGTGCCGTGTCGGGGTCGGGGTCGGGGTCTTGGGGTCGGGGTGTCGGGTCGGGGTGCCGGGTCGGGGTCGGGGTGCCGTGTTGGTGTCGGGGTCAGGGTGTCGGGTCAGGCTCGGGGTCGGGGTGTCGGGGTCGGGGTCGAGGTCTAGGGGTCGGGGTGTCGTGTGGGGGTGTCGGGTCGGGGTCGGGGTGCCGTGTCGGGTCGGGTTTTTTTCCTCTTTTTTCCTTTTCTTCTTCTTCCTCTTCTTCCTTTTCTTCCTTTTCTTCCTTTTTTCCTTCTTCTTCTTCTTCTTCTTCCTCCTTTCCTTTTTCCTCTTCTTCTTCTCCTCCTCTCCTCTTTTTTCTTCTTCTTCTTCCTCTTCTTCTTTTTTCTTCTCCTCCTCTTCTTCTTCTTCCTTTCCTTTTTCCTCTTCTTCTTCTCCTCCTCTCCTCTTTTTTTCTTCTTCTTCTTCTTTCCTCAAACTAAACCTAAAACTAAACCTAAATCTAAAACTAAAACTAAAACTAAATCTAAACTAAACATAAACCTAAAACTAAAAAAACAGAAAAAAGGAAAAAACTAAATCTAAACCTAAAACTAAACTAAAACTAAAACTAAACCTAAAACTAAAACTAAATCTAAATCTAAATCTAAACTAAACATAAACCTAAAACTAAAAAAACAGAAAAAAGGAAAAAAAGAGGAGGTAGAGCTCACCTGGGGCAGGGCCGGTGGAGGAGGGGGCGGGGCGGCCTGGGGCGGCGGCGCCGGGCCTGGGGTGGTGGGGCGCGGCGGCGCCGAGACGGTAGGGCGGCGGTGGCGGGGGGCCGGTGGAAGAGGGGGGCGGGGCGGCCTGGGGCGGCGGCGCCGGGCCCAGGGCGGTGGGGCGCGGGGGGGCCGGGGCGCGGCGGCGCCGAGACGGTAGGGCGGCGGGGGCGACGGGGCGGGGGGCCGGTGGGGCGCCGGGTGGTGGGGCGACGGCGCCGGGCGGCAGTGGCGACGGGGCGGGGGGCGGTGGGGCGGCGGGGTGGTGGGGCGACCGGGCGGCGGCGAGTGGTGGGGGCGGCGGCGCGCGTGTGAAGAGCAGGGAGAGAAACAGGGCGGGGTGGGGCGCGGCCGTTAACGTTAGATATGTTAAGTCTTTGCCGTCCGCCCCCTTTGCCGTCCGCTTTTTTGCTCTTTGCCGTCTGCTAGCAGACGGCAAAGAGGGGGGCCGTTAAGTTTTTTTTAAGTAGCTCGTCAGTGGGGCCCCCCTCCCTCTTTGCCGTCTGCTAGCAGACGGCAAAGAATCTTTGCCGTCAGCTAGCGGGCGGCAAAGAACTGGCTGATGGCAAAGACTTTCTTTGCCATCAGCCAGTTCTTTGCCTTCAACTTTTGGGTAGCTGATGGCAAAGAGCTTCCTTGCCGTCTGCTAGCAGACGGCAAAGAGCTGGCAGATGGCAAAGTAGCTGATTCTAGTAGTGCTGGTCGGGTTTAAGCCCGACCCGATCGCAGTCTGTAGCGACCCCCAAGGCGGTCATGCGTTCTAGGAGTTCGTTCAACAATGATAACTCCATTGGATCCATGCGGGCAGAGTATTCGGGATCAACGCAGAGGCGTCGACTTAAGAGCCGACCCGGCGGTCATAACGAAGCCGCTGAGCCGGAGGGTCTGGCCTAGGGTCAGGGCTCCTCCGGAGATGATATTATCCTTGACAACAAGGCGAGCCATCAACCCTCTTGGCGACGGCACAGTGGAACTCTCAATGAAAGCACCAATGTCGGTGTCAAAACCGGCGGATCTCGGGTAGGGGGTCCTGAACTATGCGTCTAGGATCGATGGTAACTGTCACGACCGGTTTTCCAATAAAAATATTTATTGAGAAACCAATCCCTTTTATGGACCAATAGAGAAGAATCCTTCTCACTGGTAGACAATATCTTGATCACAGAAGAGAAACCAGGAGTACTAAATATAATACAAGGTTGAGCGGAGACTGCTCAACAATTTATTACAAGCACGCCAATAATACTTAAAGGCGGATAGGGTGGCATGACTACTAACTCATGATAAAAGCAGTGGTGAATCTATCACAGTGAAGTGGGTGACATAACTCCTGAAACTAACAGCTCTTCGAGCGTCGGAGTGAGGCTCGAGGATACTTATTGTGGGTGGCGGAAGCGTATATAATACAAGTGACCAATATCCAGGATCGCACGGGACTAACTGGGATTCCTCTAGGCGTCGGACTCACTATCAAACTCTTCATCCATGAGATCGCCTTCGTCAACATCTGGCCAAATCAACAAGCCAGGTGAGTACTATGAAAGTACTCGCAAGACAGTTCGGACATAAGATATAACAAATGTAAACATGATGCATATGAACAGATTAGTAGAGCGCACCCAAACAACGAGATGGCAATGCATGGGAAATAAAAGGGAAGTCGGGCGGTAGTCCTCCCGAAATCCCAAAGTAACACTAAAGGCCAATCGAGTGCCTGAATGACTCCTCGAAAGGATACAAATGAAATAACAATGCCGCAGTCGGGCGTCAAGGCGACACCACATAAAGGGCTTAAAATGGAAAAATAAATAACAGTGCGTGCCACAGTCGGACGTCTGAAGCGACATCACATAAAGGGCTTATATCAAAAGTAAATAACGGGCGTGCCACAGTCGGACGTCTGAGCGACATCACATAAAGGGCTTATATCAAAAGTAAATAACGGGCGTGCCACAGTCGGACGTCTGAGCGACATCACATAAAGGGCTTATATTGAAAGTAAATGACAAGAGTGCCACAGTCGGACGTCTGAGCGACATCACATAAAGGGCTTATATTGAAAGTAAATGACAAGAGTGCCACAGTCGGACGTCTGAGCGACATCACATAAAGGGCTTATATTTCATAACATAATATTTCCGTAGCTCATGAATTTAAATCTTTTCAAGGGAATATTCAGGTACGAGATAAATAAAAGGTTAGTCCATCCATAGGAATAACAATTCAAACGGGTTTACAACTCAAGCTTGTTTACCGGGGATACACCACGAGGACTGACATAGATATGGATATACTGGCCATGGTCCTTGACCATGGACACGATGACTCAGAAGGATTTGACTCTGCAGAGTTTGTACTTTAACCACAGCCAACGGATTTCAGTAGTCACAGGGACTAGTTCCGTTTACGGTGTTTTGGGAGAAACACATCTAACCAGTACACACCCATTCAACATTCCGATGCCAGGAATCACCCTCGGCAACGTTCAAGAAAAACTTTGAGACGGGGAGGCTACAACCTCGCGTAGCATGGGATCAAATTTATATACGCGCGCTCTAAGGGGTGCCCCCCTCTCGGTCCCAACCAGAAACACCCATGCCCCCTGACCGGATGACTGGCTTTAATCCAGGGCCATGGAACCCTCATCCCGGCCCCTCTATTTGTTGTGTACAAGGAAAGAGGTTAACAACTTACTAAACCGTATTCTTTGCAGAAAACATGTGGCAGCACGAAAGGGGAAGAACGGTAACGTGGCTCAGTCCACGTTAACGTCGGAGTTTATCAGATGACGTAAGACTGGCATGCTACAACAATACCATCTTACTACCTTTCATGTCACCACATGATCAGGTCATCTCTCAACAAATATCATGATAACTTCGAAACACACGGTCAGTTGCCTTGCATGCAACGTAATACTCACCGATGCTCCTATGCCATGCACAACCATTCAAGCAAACATGCAAAACACCTATCATATCAGAGGTTCAAACATGCTTGCCTGGTTCGGAGAAGTCGGAGTCTAGCTCGGCGAAGTTCGCGGCTCCGTCACCTCCTCCGGAACCTACGGTATAACGAAACCGTATACTAACGTGAAAATCGATGCGTGAATAAAAATTTTTCCAAATAAATACTATAAAAAACTAGACAAAAATACAAGACTGTCAGAAAAAGAATCAATCAAAAATCATCTTTTATTAACAAGTTATAAGGGTTTTAGTCCAGGGACTGATCTGTGATGAAACAGAAAAGAACCAGGGACTTGTGTGAAAAACCAGAAAACGGTTCGGAAAGAAATGCGCCGGCCCAAAGGGAAAGCGCATTTGCCCGAAGGCATCATCAGAAAACGGTTTGAGGAGGGGAAAGAAGAGAGGCTGACGGGGGGGTCCCACCCGTCAGGTTTAAAAACTCCAAAGGAGCTCGCCGGCGCCCGAAGGCTGCGGTGGCCGCCGGCGTTGAACCACGGCGAGGCAGAGAGATCGGAGGGTACCAAGAGGTTCAGGGTGTTCTTCCGCGTCGGTGGGTGGTGGACTTGGTCGTCGGAGAGCACCACGTCGACGGTGACACTTCCTCCGGCGGACGGTGGTTCGGGCGATGGTGGAGTACTCCGGTGGGCGCTGCAAACTCCAAATTGAAGCGCGGGTCAGAAGAGTGGATGTACTAGGAAGCTACTGGCAAGAGCTGAGGGGTAGAGGTGCACGCACGGGAGTGAATCGAGCTGGGTCCCGTGGCGGGTCGAGGCGGCCGGAGTTGGGGAAGAAGGCTCTCTCGGGGCTCTTCCAGTGGCTTGGCGTGGTATTAGTGGAGTGCAGAGGTGGTGTGGGTTCGAGTTCGAGCTCGGGGCCTCCTTTTATAGGCGATCCAAGGGGGTGGCCGTGAACGGGATAGCTCCGGCGAGCGATTACGGCGAGGCAGGGGTTGGGAAGGGGGTTTAGGCGGCTAGGCACCATCAGGGAGGATCACTGGTGCCGTTCCCCCGCTAAACCTTGGTCGGGCTTGGCGTAATGCGCCGATCCTCGACGGGGCGGCCGTACGGGCACAGCGGCGGCAGAGAGCGCGCTCCGCGCCTAGCAGTTCACGACGACGGATGGCAGCATGCACGGGTGAGTGGATGGCCACGCGGCGGCCTCCGGTGGCTTGGGTGGCGCTGGACGGCGCCGTCCAACGCTGCGCCTCTCTCTGGCAGCCGCAAAGCCGTTGCTGCCGTCGCTCATGGGTGGAGCACCTCCTCCTGCTCGTCGCCGACGCCCGCAAACCTCCAGGCGATCGTGCGGCGCAGGGATAAGAAGGAGGGAACAGGGAGCAAGGCGCCACCGTGGTACTGGCGAGATCGAGAACGAGCTCTGAAGAAAACGACAGTGGTTTACTGAAACTGTTTACTGAACTCTGAACATTGACAGCAACAGTGCCCATCAGGTGTTCGACGAAATGATTTGGCATGAAGAAAAAAAATTCTGGAGCTGGGACTTGGTGAGGTGACCTCTCAATGCATCCAAAGGCTGCCTGAATTTTCTCAGATTTTTAGGAGGAGAAAACAAATGAATTTCATCAAATTTGGCAAACATTGGTCCAAACTTGCAGCAAGCACAATTTGAAATATTTGAACTGGAGACCAGTGGATCTTCATGGATCTTGGTTTAGGGCTCTAAGGACTAGCCAGGGAAATTGGTTTGGAGGCAAAACTCAAAGTAGAAAGGGTAGCTCCTTTGTAAATCTCCAAGAGCCAAAGTAGAGGGCAGAAATTCTTTTTGGTGAGGAATAAATGAAAGAAAATTTTATGGGGAGGTTCAAACTGCTGGATTTGAAGTATATCATGATCCAAAGATGGGGAAAGGCTTTTGGGAGGGGATTTCCACTTAGGTCATGGCAAGAGGGATTTTTGAAAGGGGAAAAGATCACTCCAAATGCCATAGGGCTAGATTTTCAAATATATTTTTCCAAATGAAAAACATTTGAGCCAACATGAGAAGAAAAACCTCCAAGACCAACAATCAAGTCTAGGATGAAACCAAACAAAACATTTTTCATAAAAAAGGAAATTTTTGAGAGGGAGAGTTCTTTAGAAGAAAATTTAAATACCCTCCTCAAATCAAATAAAAGATTTTGATAAAACCAAAAATAAAAATTTTGGGTGTCACAGTAACAGGAGACGGGGGACACAATGTTTACCCAGGTTCGGGCCCTCTCTATGGAGGTAATACCCTACTTCCTGCTTGATTGATCTTGATGAATATGAGTGTTACAAGAGTTGATCTACCACGAGATTGTAATGGCTAAACCCTAGAAGTCTAGCCTATGAGTATATGGTAATGAATCTGTCCTATCCGGACTATGCTCTCCGGTTTATATAGACACCGGAGAGATCTAGGGTTACATGAGGTCGGTTACATAGGAGGGAATCTTCATAATAGGTCGCCTAGCTTGCCTTCCACGCCAAGTAGAGTCCAATCCGGACACGGGTATTGTCTCCGGCCTTCGTATCTTCACAGCCCATCAGTCCGGCCCATGGATAACAGGTCGGACGCCCGAGGACCCCTTAGTCCAGGACTCCCTCACCCCTCCTTTTCGTTCGTCGTTCTCTTGCTTTCTAGTCTTGATGGCTAGCGTTCCTACTCCTCCTTTGTCACCAGATTTTGAAGTTCTTTACTTCAAACAAAAACAAGGAGAAAATTTCAAAGATGCTTGGTATATGCTTATGGAATCTTATCGTACTTGCAATTTAAAGGGGGACGCTAAGATCTTGCTTCGTAATTTTTACATAGGATTGGCTTTGCATCATAGACAACTCCTAGACTTTGCCGCTAAAGGGAATTTTATTGAGCTTGATGCCAATGCTGCCTATGAAATTTTAGAAGGAATTTTGGGTGTTCCACCTCAAAAGAAGGGGTTTTCTTTCACCCCTGATGGAGTTCAAATGTTGGACAAACTTGGTGATTTGCATAAACATATCGTTGAAATACAGAAATATAATGAACCCCTCAAACACCTCAATGGTAGTATCAATCGCATGAATACCCTGATTACTCTTTGCAGCAAGCGATTGGATATTTTGGATCTAAAAATGGTTTCTTTTCCGGAGAATTTAGGGAAGCGTAAAGAGCCTCCCGGGTTCGAGAAAACCCTTACAAAAGTTGCCAAAACTTTGGAAGACAAAACTTAGATCCATGCTTTATGCCTAGCTAAGGGCGTAAAACTATAGCGCTTGTTGGGAGGCAACCCAATGAATAAAATTTATTTTTGCTTTTTGTTGTCTGTTCTTGAGTGTTTGCACAATTATGCTACTGTTATGATTGTTTTTTGTGTTTTAATTAGTGTTTGTGCCAAGTAAAGCCTTTAGGATCTTCTTGGGTGATAGTTGTTTGGTCTTGTTGAAAACAGAAACTTTTGCGCTCACGAAAACAATTCTTATTTTTAACCAAAGCGTGATAAAATACCAATTTTTTTGCAGATTAATATACAAATTACCCATGCCGTCCTAATTTTTCAGAATTTTTGGAGTTCCAGAAGTATTCGAACAAATCAGATTACTACAGACTGTTCTGTTTTGACAGATTATGTTTTCTTTGCGTTGTGTGCTTGTTTTGATGGCTCTATGGTTTTATTTGATGAGTTTTTTCCATAGAAAAGTTGGAATACAATAGGTATAATGCAAAAATAAAATATGAATTGGTTTGATACAATACTTATAGTAGTGATTTATTTTCTTATACTAACGGATCTCATGAAGGTTTTGTTGAGTTTTGTGTGATTGAAGTTTTCAAGTTTTAGGTTATCTTACGATGGATGAAGGAATAAGGAGTAAGAAGAGCCTAAGCTTGGGGATGCCCCGGCATCCCAGGCTATTATCCAAAAGTGAGCAAGCAACTAAGCTTGGGGATGCCCCGAGTGGCATCCCCTCTTTCTTCTAACGACCATCGGTATTTTACTCGAAGCTATATTTTTATTCATCACATACTATGTGTTTTGCTTGGAGCGTCTTGTATGATATGAGGCATTGCTTGTTTTATTTTGTGTTTTAAGTCTTGATTCCTTTCTGGACACACCTATTTGAGAGATCCAAAATTATGTCATGACTTGTTAGAATTGCTCTCTACGCTTCACTTAAATTTTTTATGAGCTATGGACTTGCTCTAGTGCTTCACTTACATCTTTTTGAGCACGGTGTGCTTTAGTATTTTTGAAAAAAATACTCTCTTGCTTCACTTAGATTTATTTGAGATTTAGTAAAATTTTCAAGAAATTCTCTCTTGCTTCACTTAAATTAATTTGAGAGAAAGAAAAAATTATGCTCATGATCTTCACTTATATTTGTTTGAGCTTATCAAAAGAAACACATGAAAATTAGTTCCAAAGTGATAGATATCCAAGAAGGATATAATAAAAACTTTCATGAAGATCATTGGACACAATAAACTTGATTCTTAGTAATAGTTTTGAGATATGATGATGTGATATGTGAGTTATGTTGATGAGTAATTATGCTTTAGTAAGAATATTAGTGTTAAGGTTTGTGATTCCCCATGCAAGCACGAAAGTCAATAATTATGCAATGAAATTATATCCTACTTGTGATGCATTATTCGGTGTTAATTATGCTTAATGCTCGCTTATGAGATTATCCGTTTCTTGGTTGGTCGCTTCTCAATCTTTTGCTAGCCTTCATTTTGCACTAAGTATGATCTCTACTTGTGCATCCAAAAACCTTTAAACCAATTTTGCCACATGAGTCTACTATATCTACCTATATGTGGTATTCTTTTGCCGTTCTAAGCAAATTTGTATGTGCCATCTCTAATTTTCAAAATAAACTTCTCTTTTGTGTGTTCGTTCCGCTCGCGGAGCGGTGAGGGGTGGCTAATATTTTCCATGCTAGATGTGTTATTCTCACGATGAGTGTTTATTCACTTGTCATTGCACGAGAGTAAGGCAAAGGTATTAGGGATGCCAAGTCCTGAAATAAAAAATGAATTTACTTTATGTTGTCAAATAATATATTCCTTGGTAAGTGTTGGTATGGAGGGCAACCGTGGATACGACTAGCCATGGAAAGTGAAAGTATGGTTGAAAAAGGAATAAACTTTATTTTTTGTTTGGGAACCACCTATGATATATCTAGCGTGGAAAGTGTTGGGAACTCTAAGTCGTTTTCGTTGGTGGGAAGGATACACCTCCCAAAATGTTTTTATCTGTCAATTTTTCGCTTTGAGCTCTGGCACCTCTACAAATCCCTACTTCCCTCCGCCAAGGGTTTTCTTTTACTTTATGCAATTTTTATTTTGAATTTGAATCTCCATCTTCTCTTATAAAAGCACCAACTAGGAGGCAATATGATCGTACTTGAGTATTGGGTGTAGTTAATATGTGAGTGTGTTTCATGAATGGATCAATGATTGAGCATGATGGGCTAGGGATAGCTTATTTTAGCATTGATATTTTGAAAGACATGGTTGCTTGTTGATATGCTTGAGTATTTAAATTATCATGTCAAAACTAGACTATTGCTTTGAACAATATAAAAGTCCAAATGTCCATGCTATAAAGAAAAGAATATGATATGACATGTTAGGCAGCATTCCACATCAAAAATTCTGTTTTTATCACTTACCTACTCGAGGACAAGTAGGAGTTAAGCTTGGGGATGCCGATACGTCTCCAACGTATCTACAATTTTTGATTGTTCCATGATGTTCTATTATCAATCTTGGATGTTTTATAATCATTTTAAAGTCATTTTATATCATTTTCTGGTACTAACCTATTGATATAGAGCCAAGTGTCAGTTGTTGTTTTCTGCATGTTTTTTACATCGCAGGAAATCAATACCAAACGGAGTCCAAATGCAACGAAACTTTACGGAGATTTTTTATGGACCAGAAGACACCTAATGGGCCAAGGCTGCGCCTGAGGGGTGCTCCGAGGAGAGCACAACCCACCAGGGCGCTCCAGGAGGCCCAGTGTGACGCCCCCGATTGGACCGTACACTAATCATGCACGCAAATGTGTACGATCAAGATCAGGGACTCACGGGAAGATATCACAACACAACTCTAAAACATAAATAAGTCATACAAGCATCATAATACAAGCCATGGGCCTCGAGGGCTCGAATACAAGTGCTCGATCACAGACGAGTCAGCGGAAGCAACAATATCTGAGTACAGACAGAAGTTAAACAAGTTTGCCTTAAGAAGGCTAGCACAAACTGGGGTACAGATCGAACGAGGCGCAGGCCTCCTGCCTGGGATCCTCCTAACTACTCCTCGAAGCCGAACTCCATGTAGAATCATCCTCGGGATCTCTAGCTCCTGAACTCCAGCATCTGGTTGCGATAATCAGGTATAGAAAGGGGAAAAAAGGGAGAAAAGCAACCGTGAGTACTCATCCAAAGTACTCGCAAGCAAGGAGCTACACTACATATGCATGGGTATATGTGTAAAAGGGCATATCAGTGGTGAACTGCAGAATGCCAGAATAAGAGGGGGATAGCTAATCCTGTCGAAGACTACGCTTCTGGCCATCTCCATCTTGCAGCATGTAGAAGAGAGTAGATTGAAGTCCTCCAAGTAGCATCGCATAGCATAATCCTACCCGGCGATCCCCTCCTCGTCGCCCTGTTAGAGAGCGATCACCGGGTTGTATCTGGCACTTGGAAGGGTGTATTTTATTCAGTATCCGGTTCTAGTTGTCATAAGGTCAAGGTACAACTCCGGGTCATCCTTTTACCGAGGGACACGACTATTCGAATAGATAAACTTCCCTGCAGGGGTGCACCACATAACCCAACAAGCTCGATCCCATTTGGCCGGACACACTTTTCTGGGTCATGCCCGGCCTCGGAAGATCAACACGTCGCAGCCCCACCTAGGCTCAACAGAGAGGTCAGCACGCCGGTCTAACCCTATGCGCGCAGGGGTCTGGGCCCATCGCCCTATGCACACCTGCATGTTGCGTACGCGGCCGGAAGCAGACCTAGCCCCCTTAATACAAGCGCGAGCTTACGGTCCAATGCGGAGCGCGCCACTCAGTTGCTGAGTCAAGAAGTGCTTCGGCTGATACCACGACGTCGGGATACCCATAACTACTCCCGCGTAGATGGTTAGTGCGTATAGACCAAATGGCCAGACTCAGATCAAATACCAAGATCTCGTTAAGCGTGTTAAGTATCCGCGAACGCCGACCAGGGCCAGGCCCACCTCTCTCCTAGGTGGTCTCAACCTGCCCTGTCGCTCCGCCACAAAGTAACAGTCGGGGGCCGTCAGGAACCCAGGCCCACCTCTACCGGGGTCACCTGTCCTTTCAGCCCCCTCACCAGATCACTTGCGGGTACTCAACGAGCCGACCCGACTTTAGTCACCACATGTGTCATGTATATAATGTATATAGTGTATACCCAACCCATGATCACCTCCCGAAGTGATCACGGCCCAGTAGTATAGCATGGCGGACGGACAAGAGTGTAGGGCCACTGATGGAACACTAGCATCCTATACTAAGCAGTAGGATAGCAGGTAAGGGTAACAACTGTAGCAACAATGACAGGCTATGCATCAGGATAGGATTAACGAAAGCAGTAACATGCTACACTACTCTAATGCAAGCAGTATAGAGAAGAATAGGCGATATCTGGTGATCAAGGGGGGGCTTGCCTGGTTGCTCTGGCAAGTAGGGGTCGTCAAATCCGTAGTCGAACTGGGGGTCGCCGGTAGTCTCGGGGTCTACCGGAAAGAAGTAACGGAGGGGAAACACAATAAATAACAGAGCAATCAAAACAACACAAAGCGTAACATGACAATACGCGGTGCTAGGTGTGCCCTGACGCGATAGTAGGTGATATCGGCAAAGGGGGGAAACATCCGGGAAAGTTTTCCCGAAGTTTGCATTTTTCGGACAGATGAAACGGAGGGGGAAAGTTGCAAGTTTGCTATGCTAGGGACGTCTGCCGGATGAACGGACTGCGTATTCGAATTTGTCTCGTCGTTCTGAGCAACTTTCATGTAGAAAGTATTTCTATCTGAGCTACGGTTTAAAAGATATGATTTTCTAAAGATTTACTAATTTCTGGAATTTAATTAATCATTTAACTTAATTCAAAATTGGATTTATGACATCAGCATGATGTCATGCTGACATCAGCAGTCAACAGGGGTTGACTAAGTCAAACTGACATGTGGGTCCAATGGGACCCACCTGTCATTCTCTGTTTAGGTTAATTAGGGTTTATCTAATTAATTATTGTTTAATTAAATTAATTAACTAATTAGAATAATTTAAACAGGATTAATTAATTTAGTTAATTAATTAATTAATTAATTAAATTTATTTTTATTATTTGTTTTATTTATTTATTAATTTTTATTAATTAATTTATTATTTTAATTTTATTTTATTTTATTTTATTTTTAAAATCCTTTTTTTTCTTTTCTTTTTTTTAAACGTTCTTAGGGGCGGGGCCCCACTCGTCATAGGCCCACAGGGGCCTAGCGGATCGGGCGTGCGGGCGACGGGCGCCAACCGGAATGGGCGCCCGCCCAGGCCAACAGGGGGAAACGGCGACGGCGTCAGCCGGGCGCCGAAGCGGCACGGCGAGTGGGCGGCGGCCCGGCAAGCTGGTGGGGGGTGCTCCGAGCACGGCCGTGGCCGGAGCGGTGCGAGGCCGGCCGGTGGGCTGCAGAGACCGGGCGCCTGGACGCGGCCGGAGCGCGGCCACGGCGGACAACGGGAGGGGACGGCGAGCAGGACCGCGCGCAGGGAGCAGCAGTCGGGGACCGGGGGCCAGGGCGCGCGCGTGCGTGCGCGGCTGTGGGCTTGCGCGCACGAGAACAGGGGAAGGAGGAGGAGGAGCGGAGCTCACGGGGCCGGTAGGGGGAAAGGCAGCGGGGGTCGGGGAGGAGTCGGGGTCGACGGTGACGAAGAGGAGGCAGGCCGTCGAGGTGGGTCGACGAGGTGGCCGCGGCGGTGGCGGGTGGCAATGCGGACGGAACGGCGTCTGCGGGAAGGAGGTCGAGGAGGCGAGCGCCAGCATGGTGGCGAAGGGGGCGACGCCGACGATGCTGGCGAGTGGCGCCGGGGCGCTCCGGTGGGGAGGTGGCGCCGGCGAGGTGGTGGTGGGACGAGGCGGCGATGGGGGGGCACCGACGGCGTCGGGGGCGGGGCGAACGGCGGCGAGCTGCGCTGCCCCGATCTGGATCGGGATGAGGGGTAGAGACGAGGGAGGGAGTGGGGGCGAGTGGGAAAGGGGGATCGGGCTAGGGTTCGGTGCCCCCAGGGGGTTATAGGCCAGGGGAGGGAGTGGGCCGGCTTGGCAGGCCACTGGCTGGGCCGAGGCCCAACTAGCCTGGGGGTTTTCTTTTTATTTCTGTTTTATTTTTAGTTTTCTTTTATTTTAGTTTTATAAAAATTATCACTAGCACTTAAATTAATACTTTTAAATATACTATTGCCACATTAATTTTCAACCCAAATTAAAATAGTTTAATATTTTATAAAATTCAAAAGGCATTTATTTTAATATTTAAACCTCTATTTTAATTATTTTGAACACTTAAACATTTTATTAAAGTTAGGTTTCTGCACCATTATTATCTATGTAATATTTGGTTCACTCCAAACATTTTAGTTTTAATATTTGAAAACTTTTATTGTTTGCTATATTTTGAATTTGAATTTTGATCCGGTTTTGAACTAACGTGAGATTATCAACACTAACAGAGGTGACGTGGCATCATTAGCGTAGGTTTACTGTAGCATAATTATCCGGGCGTCACAATTCTCCTCCACTACAAGAAATCTCGTCCCGAGATTTAAGAGGGAAGTAAAGGGGGAAGGTTCGGGTTACGAAATTCTAGGGAGTTTTCTTGGTCTTGGTTGTTCTTCTCGAAGAGGTTGATCCATTACATTGATGTCTTCATTCTGCTGTTTCAGGTCATCATGATAAAGTTGTCGTCCTTTCTTTGGGAACTCCATCATACTTATGAAAGAATAAAGGGTGGGTATATTCCAGGAGAACGGACCTCTGCAAGGTTGACTATCTGGTAGCTAACATCGGGGAAGGTGGCGGAAGTAACTCTCGAATTGAAACTTACGGAAATATCGAGAGCAAGGTAAGGAGGTATCCTGGGAAGTTTTCGAGCGGGTAGGCAATCGTTTGATGCCTGTTACAGGGCGTGAAAGGGGTTCAAGGCAACGGGAATAAGTATTGTGTCTGATATCAGACTTGAAGGTGGCTCATGAATTACATACGAGGCCACACGCGATGAATTAATTTGGGAACAGGGGGTGCACAGGAGAGTCAGGTTTTGATCCTGTGGAACTGTGGGTTATGGGCCCACCAGGTGGTTAAAGTAGGAAGGGCGGTGATATCTTGCACGATCATGATAGCAAGGCATGTCAGAGGGTAGCCTGTCAGTTATATGTCAGCAACATCGTCGGTACCAAGGGCGAGGGACGAAGAGAACCATTTTCCTGCTCGTTGAACGAGGCGGACCATTAGGCAAAGTTCTCGTCCATCGGTGGTTACCGAAATGTCACCAACAATAGTAACAGGGTCTTACTGACAGAGTTGTACACCGAGGTGTTTACATAAGCAGGAGATTATTACTGCTTAGATCATATAGATCACAAGAATGGTTAATCCAAACAAGGGAAAGGAAAAATATGTTTATCAGATTAAACAGAAGAATGGAAAGGAAAATGTGTTTAAACACATATTTCAAGGGTATATCCTTCCCAAGGACAAGCAGAACATGATATCCATGACAGGATATCCATGTAGAAAACTCTTTAGGTAGGGGAGAGAAATTTCATGGCATTACCCAGACAACGGTGTTTGGATAATTGCGCAGGAAACATTTAGCATTGTGCTTCAAATGTTCCCGTTGAAAATCGGAGTACCATAGACATGCTTCGAGATAGCATTGACATGGTCAACAGGTGAAGATCAAACTTTGGAAACAAAAAGGATCCATCAGGAACAACTTATAGAATAAGTCTTACAATTCCCTCATGGAAGAATGGATAACCTTGCTGAAAAGGAATCTATAACAATAGGACCTCCGGCCAGGTGTGCTAGGCATGACATCACCTTACCGGGTTATATAAAGACCAATGTTATGACTCTTGGAAAATGTTCCAACCATCATATCTGTCCGAGATTCAGATCTGTTTGGTGTCAGGATACCTTAGACTCAGGATGCCTGAGAAGAAAAGGTGCAAAACAAATTGACGAGACGACAATGTAAGATTCTCGGGAAAATACTACGAAAGCGGGTTCCGAAACAAAAGCTCATCATTGTTATCGGTGGTTTTGAGTGTTTAAAAAAACTCGAAGCCCGTGAAAAATTGGAATCAATGAGAATGTAGCACTTGATGGAGAACTCATAATAAGTTATGCAGTTCCGTGATAATCTTGAGATACCAGGGGGTAATACTCGACGACAAACCAAAGTAGAGGTTGGACTGGGGTATTGCTCTGCAGAAGACAAGTGCCTAACTTGTACGAGAAATGGTGTTTAAAGGAGAACATGGTCGGAACCACGATTGCAAAAGGCCAGATCCCAGATATAATATGAACTTATACCAAGGTAATAATTAATTTAAGAGAAGCTTTTAATGATAAGATCTACATCGTGTCCATGGGCATGAACACAGGGTTCAAGGTCGACTCCCACTTGTTCAACGCATAACCTTTCATTTACTTCTCATTTTTCAAAGAAGTTGTAGTGTTGAAATTTTATCTGGCAAAATACCAGAAGAGTATGACTCATGAAAACTTTCGAGTTCAACCATATTATGGAAGGCATAGGTTCAACCCATCGGGGCATCGTGGAAACATATACCACAAACTTCGGAGTAAATAATACAAGCTCGAAAGTAGAGCATGGTTCACAAAACAGATGATACAATTTACCAAAGGCATTATATACCCATGGAAAGGCTCACAAGGTTATTCAGTAGGAAGGGCACTGTCGGATAAAATCCAACAAAGGAACCGATGGTCCACAAGGGATCTGATGTGAGCATCGGTACTCAACCAGAGGAAGAAGAATGCAAGGAGATCTGATTATAGAAACAACTGACTAACTCAAAGTTCAAATGCAAAAGAATTATGATTTCCAATTCAGGGGGTCAGAAGCAACACTCTGCTCAAGGATGGATAAGTTGAGTAGGCTTAGGGGTACAATCGATGGCAATTTGATAGGTCGAGATCCAGCTCATGTTAAAATGATGTCTGAGCCGGAAGGATGAATTCTAGGATCTGATTGAGGATTGCGAGCATTCGCAACAAATTGAATCAACGGACTCAAAATGATAATGACAAGAGATGCCAATAAGATTACGAGACTTATGGGATTAACCATAATGCAAGAAAACAAGAATTTCAAGAGCAATAGGCTCCTGAGGATTTTCGGAAGATCGAATAGTATTTTGAAGACTATTGTGGAATACTTGAATCAACTGGGGATGACCGGATACTCGGTAAGTGCGAGAATTATCCGTAGGGGTATTCAGGTGACAAAGAACAGCAAGGCAGTAAGCTCAAAGGATTCGCGGAACAACAGAGAGAATTTCGGGGTATCTTGTAATAACAAGATCAACTGGGAAACATTGTATGAATGGCGAGTATACGTGGTTATCCATAGGAGTTTATCGATGAAAGGGAATTGCAAAAGTGATGAACACAAGTTCTCGGGTTATCAGCGGAGAGTATCTTGAGGGTCTTCACGTGCAGCAGACGATCATCAGTAATAAGGGGCTCTCCGGGTGAAAGTGATAACGAGATCCTAATGTTAGATTTAGTAAAATTCACTTAACCCGAATAGAAGAGAGATCAGAGTCCCAGAGTATAGAAAAGGAGTAAAAGATCCTAATACCACCCAATGGCGACGTGGGCCCGTAAGCCACACAGCCATGTTAGTAAAAGTTTTTTGACGACTAGACTCGACTTCGGCCAAGGAGTTGGAAAGGGGGATTCCTACAGGCAGTCGGCTCTGATACCAACTTGTGACGACCCCGATTTGACCATACACTAATCATGCACGCAAATGTGTACGATCAAGATCAGGGACTCACGGGAAGATATCACAACACAACTCTAAAACATAAATAAGTCATACAAGCATCATAATACAAGCCATGGGCCTCGAGGGCTCGAATACAAGTGCTCGATCACAGACGAGTCAGCGGAAGCAACAATATCTGAGTACAGACATAAGTTAAACAAGTTTGCCTTAAGAAGGCTAGCACAAACTGGGGTACAGATCGAACGAGGCGCAGGCCTCCTGCCTGGGATCCTCCTAACTACTCCTCGAAGCCGAACTCCATGTAGAATCATCCTCGGGATCTCTAGCTCCTGGACTCCAGCATCTGGTTGCGACAATCAGGTATACAAAGGGGGAAAAAGGGAGAAAAGCAACCATGAGTACTCATCCAAAGTACTCGCAAGCAAGGAGCTACACTACATATGCATGGGTATATGTGTAAAAGGGCATATCAGTGGACTGAACTGCAGAATGCCAGAATAAGAGGGGGATAGCTAATCCTGTCGAAGACTACGCTTCTGGCCACCTCCATCTTGCAGCATGTAGAAGAGAGTAGATTGAAGTCCTCCAAGTAGCATCGCATAGCATAATCCTACCCGGCGATCCCCTCCTCGTCGCCCTGTTAGAGAGCGATCACCGGGTTGTATCTGGCACTTGGAAGGGTGTATTTTATTCAGTATCCGGTTCTAGTTGTCATAAGGTCAAGGTACAACTCCGGGTCGTCCTTTTACCGAGGGACACGGCTATTCGAATAGATAAACTTCCCTGCAGGGGTGCACCACATAACCCAACACGCTCGATCCCATTTGGCCGGACACACTTTTCTGGGTCATGCCCGGCCTTGGAAGATCAACACGTCGCAGCCCCACCTAGGCTCAACAAAGAGGTCAGCACGCCGGTCTAACCCTATGCGCGCAGGGGTCTGGGCCCATCGCCCTATGCACACCTGCACGTTGCGTACGCGGCCGGAAGCAGACCTAGCCCCCTTAATACAAGCGCGAGCTTACGGTCCAATGCGGCGCGCGCCACTCAGTTGCTGACGTCAAGAAGTGCTTCGGCTGATACCACGACGTCGGGATACCCATAACTACTCCCGCGTAGATGGTTAGTGCGTATAGACCAAATGGCCAGACTCAGATCAAATACCAAGATCTCGTTAAGCGTGTTAAGTATCCGCGAACGCCGACCAGGGCCAGGCCCACCTCTCTCCTAGGTGGTCTCAACCTGCCCTGTCGCTCCGCCACAAAGTAACAGTCGGGGGCCGTCAGGAACCCAGGCCCACCTCTACCGGGGTGGAGCCACCTGTCCTTTTAGCCCCCTCACCAGAATCACTTGCGGGTACTCAACGAGCCGACCCGACTTTAGTCACCACATGTGTCATGTATATAATGTATATAGTATATACCCATGATCACCTCCCGAAGTGATCACGGCCCAGTAGTATAGCATGGCGGACGGACAAGAGTGTAGGGCCACTGATGGAACACTAGCATCCTATACTAAGCAGTAGGATAGCAGGTAAGGGTAACAACTGTAGCAACAATGACAGGCTATGCATCAGGATAGGATTAACGAAAGCAGTAACATGCTACACTACTCTAATGCAAGCAGTATAGAGAAGAATAGGCGATATCTGGTGATCAAGGGGGGGCTTGCCTGGTTGCTCTGGCAAGTAGGGGTCGTCAAATCCGTAGTCGAACTGGGGGTCGCCGGTAGTCTCGGGGTCTACCGGAAAGAAGTAACGGAGGGGGAACACAATAAATAACAGAGCAATCAAAACAACACAAAGCGTAACATGACAATACGCGGTGCTAGGTGTGCCCTAACGTGGTAGTAGGTGATATCGGCAAAGGGGGGAAACATCCAGGAAAGTTTTCCCGAAGTTTGCATTTTTCGGACAGATGAAACGGAGTGGGAAAGTTGCAAGTTTGCTATGCTAGGGACGTCTGCCGGACGAATGGACTGCGTATTCGGATTCGTCTCGTCGTTCTGAGCAACTTTCATGTAGAAAGTATTTCCATCTGAGCTACGGTTTAAACGATATGATTTTCTAAAGATTTACTAATTTCTGAAATTTAATTAATCATTTAACTTAATTCAAAATTGGATTTATGACATCAGCATGATGTCATGCTGACATCAGCAGTCAACAGGGGTTGACTAAGTCAAACTGACATGTGGGTCCGATGGGACCCACCTGTCATTCTCTGTTTAGGTTAATTAGGGTTTATCTAATTAATTATTGTTTAATTAAATTAATTAACTAATTAGATTAATTTAAACAGGATTAATTAATTTAGTTAATTAATTAATTAAATTTATTTTTATTATTTGTTTTATTTATTTATTAATTTTTATTAATTAATTTATTATTTTAATTTTATTTTATTTTTAAAATCCTTTTTTTTCTTTTCTTTTTTTTAAACGTTCTTAGGGGCGGGGCCCCACTCGTCATAGGCCCACAGGGGCCTAGCGGATCGGGCGTGCGGGCGACGGGCGCCAGCCGGAATGGGCGCCCGCCCAGGCCAACAGGGGGAAACAGCGACGGCGTTAGCCGGGAGCCGAAGCGGCACGGCGAGTGGGCGGCGGCCCGGCGAGCTGGTGGGGGGTCCTCCGAGCACGGCCGTGGCCGGAGCGGCGCGAGGCCGGCCGGTGGGCTGCAGAGACCGGGCGCCTGGACGCGGCCGGAGCGCGGCCACGGCGGACAACGGGAGGGGACGGCGAGCAGGACCGCGCGCAGGGAGCAGCAGTCGGGGACCGGGGGGCCAGGGCGCGCGTGTGCGTTCGCGGCCGTGGGCTTGCGCGCACGAGAACAGGGGAAGGAGGAGGAGGAGCGGAGCTCACGGGGCCGGTAGGGGGAAAGGCAGCGGGGGTCGGGGAGGAGCCGGGGTCGACGGTGACGAAGAGGAGGCAGGCCGTCGAGGTGGGTCGACGAGGTGGCCGCGGCGGTGGCGGGTGGCGATGCGGACGGAACAGTGTCTGCGGGAAGGAGGTCGAGGAGGCGAGCGCCAGCATGGTGGCGAAGGGGGCGACGCCGACGATGCTGGCGAGTGGCGCCGGGGCGCTCCGGTGGGGAGGTGGCGCCGGCGAGGTGGTGGTGGGACGAGGCGGCGATGGGGGGGCACCGACAACGTCGGGGGCGGGGCGAACGGCGACGAGCTGCGCTGCCCCGATCTGGATCGGGATGAGGGGAGAAACGAGCGAGGGAGTGGGGGCGAGTGGGAAAGGGGGATCGGGCTAGGGTTTGGTGCCCCGAGGGGGTTATAGGCCAGGGGAGGGAGTGGGCCGGCCTGGCAGGCCACTGGCTGGGCCGAGGCCCAACTAGCCTGGGGGGTTTTCTTTTTATTTCTGTTTTATTTTTAGTTTTCTTTTATTTTAGTTTTATAAAAATTATCACTAGCACTTAAATTAATACTTTTAAATATACTATTGCCACATTAATTTTCAACCCAAATTAAAATAGTTTAATATTTTATAAAATTCAAAAGGCATTTATTTTAATATTTAAACCTCTATTTTAATTATTTTGAACACTTAAACATTTTATTAAAGTTAGGTTTCTCCACCATTATTATCTATGCAATATTTGGTTCACTCCGAACATTTTAGTTTTAATATTTGAAAACTTTTATTGTTTGCTATATTTTGAATTTGAATTTTGATCCGGTTTTGAACTAACGCGAGATTATCAACACTAACAGAGGTGACGTGGCATCATTAGCGTAGGTTTACTGTAGCATAATTATCCGGGCGTCACACCCAGGTGCGCCCTGGTGGGTTGTGCCCACCTCGGGTGCCCCCGGACCGCCTCTTTGCTCTATAAATACCCCAATATTCCAGAAACCCTTGGGGAGTCGATGAAAATCAATTCCAGCCGCCGCAGAATCCAGAACCACCAGATCCAATCTATACACCATCACGGATGGGGTTCACCACCTCCATTGGTGCCTCTCCGATGATGCGTGAGTAGTTCTTTGTAGACCTTCGGATCCGTAGTTAGTAGCAAGATGGCTTCCTCTCTCTCGCTGAATTCTCAATACAATGGTCTCTTGGAGATCCATATGATGTAACTCTTTTTGCGGTGTGTTTGTTGGGATCGGATGAACATTGAGTTTATGATCAGATCTATCTTTTTATATCCATGAAAGTATTTGAGTTTCTTTGATCTCTTTTATGCATGATTGCTTATAGCCTTGTATTTCTTCTCCGATATTTGGGTTTTGTTTGGCCAACTTGATCTATTTATCTTGCAATGGGAAGAGGTGCTTTGTAGTGGGTTCGATCTTTTGGTGCTTGACCCCGGTGACAGAAGGGGAACCGACACGTATGTATCGTTGCTACTAAGGATAAAACGATGGGGTCTATCTCTACATAGATAGATCTTGTCTACATCATGTCATCGTTCTTATTGCGTTACTCCGTTTCTCCATGAACTTAATACACTAGATGCATGCTAGATAGCGGTCGATGTGTGGAGTAATAGTAGTAGATGCTGGCAGGAGTCGGTCTACTAATCTTGGACGTGATGCCTATATAACGATCATTGCTTGGATATCGTCATGATTATTTGAAGTTCTATTGCCCAACGGTAATTTGTTCACCCATCATTTGCTGTTTTTCTCGAGAGAAGCCACTAGTGAAACCTACGGCCCCCGAGTCTCTTTCTCATATTATTTTCCTTCATGATCTATTTTATTTGCCTTTTATTTCCAGATCTATTAAACTAAAAATACAAAAATACCTTGTTGCGTTTTATTCTCATTTATTTTATTTGGCGTTCTTATCTCATGTCCGTTTGCCTATCTTGAGGCACCGTTAATCGAAAGGGATTGACAACCCCTTTAACACGTTGGGTTGCGAGGATTTATTATCTGTGTCAGGGGCTATTTACGCTATGTTGCTTGGTTCTACTACCGGTTCGATAACCTTGGTTTCATATCTGAGGGAAATACCTACCACTTTTGTGTTGCATCATCCCTTCCTCTTTGGGGAAATACCGATGTAGCTTCGAGCCGCATCACATGACTCTAATATCACCATCTTTATATCTCAAAACAATCATAAGAAATCAAACTTCTCATAGTATTCAATGCACTATATATGAAAGTTTTTATTATATCCCTCTTGGATGCCTATCATATTAGGACTAAATTTATAACCAAAGCAAATTACCATGCTGTTTAGAGACTCTCAAAAAAATTTAAGTGAAGCACGAGAGTTCATCAATTTCTATAAAATAAAACCACCACCGTGCTCTAAAAGATATAAGTGAAGCACTAGAGCAATATTGCCTAGCTCAAAAGATATAAGTGAAGCACAAAGAGTATTCTAATAAATCACGATTCAAGCGTGTCTCTCAAAACGTGTGTACAACAAGGATGATTGTGGCAAACTAAAAAGCGAAGACTCAAATTATACAAGAAGCTCCAAGCAAAACACATATCATGTGGTGAATAAAAATATAGCCTCAAATAAAGTTACCGATAGACGAAGACGAAAGAGGGGATGCCTTCCGGGGCATCCCCAATTAAGCTTAGGCTCTTAGTATCCTTGAATATTACCTTGGGTGCCTTGGGCATCCCCAAGCTTAGGATCTTGCCACTCCTTATTCCATACTCCATAAAATCCTTACCCAAAACTTGAAAACTTCACAACACAAAACTCAACAGAAAATCTCGTAAGCTCCGTTAGTATAAGAAAATAAATCACCACTTTTGGTACTGTTGTGAACTCATTCCTTACTTATATTGGTGTAATATCTACTGCATTCCAACTTTTCCATGGTTCATACCCCCCCCCCCCGATACTAGCCATAGATTCATCAAAATAAGCAAACAACACATAGAAAACATAATCTGTCAAAAACAGAACAGTCTGTAGCAATCTGGATATTCCAAATACTTCTGTAACGTCAAAAATTCTGAAAAATTAGGACAACCTAAGAAATTTGTTTATTAATCTTCCGCAAATAAAATCAATATTATATCACGCTCCTGTGATTTTTAACAATTTTAGGACTGAGCGCAAAAGTTTCTGTTTTTCAGCAAGATCAAATCAACTATCACCGTAAGCTATCCCAACGGTCTTACTAGGCACAAACACTAATTAAAACACAAAACCACATCTAACCAGAGGCTATATGAATTATTTAATGCAAAACAGAACCTACAAAGCAAAAAAAATGGGTTGCCTCCCAACAAGCGCTATTGTTTAATGCCCTTAGCTAGGCATAAAACACGAATAGATCTAGATATTTTCATCTTCGGTATGCAATTCCTTTCTCATCAAGTCTTGCAAAACTCATCTTAGCAATTATATTGATTGGTAATTTTAACATTCATAAACCCATAATCGGGATCATCATCGTATATATCATCATATAAAATACGCAGCTCGTTTCTAACGGGTTCCTTCATCATTTTATTCAACCAGTCCCTATTAAATCCTACATAAATTCCTCTAGTTATCCAATCAAACTCCTCAAAAGCCTCAAGATACAAAGATTGAGATATCTTAGAATGGGGAACTCTTCTCCTAAGATTTTCACCATAAGATTGATAGTCCCTAGATTCCAAACTACGCATAGTTTCTTTATCATGAAGGATATCTATAATTGGAGGGTGTTCAACATCCTTTTTATAGAAAGCAAAAATATCCCTAGCTTCTTGTACTATAAAATAAATTCACGCATGAGGATAATAGTACAATGTTTTTAGCTATTGGATGATTGATATTAGTAAGTTCACAAAACACTTTTTGTAAAGCAGGATGAAGATGCACGAATTTTCTTTCTAATTTCTCAACAAGCATAACAATAGCATCCGCATAACAATTTGTCTCAAGAAGAATAGATCTTTTATTAATAGGCATGGATCCCGTACAATCAAAGAATTCTTGGATGATACTCTTTCCAATAATATTACCATCTCCTACTGTAGGATCGAAAGTATGTCTAGAGGGGGGGTGATTAGACTACTTGACCAATTAAAAATCTAGCCTTTTCCCAATTTTAAGTCTTGGCAGATTTTAACAACTTAGCACTAGTCAAGCAAACAACCTACACATGCAAGTCTAAGAGTATAGCAGTGGAATGTAAAACATTGCACATGAAGGTAAAGGGAGGAGTTTGGAGGGAGCAAACGCAATCTAGACATGGAGATTTTTGGCGTGGTTCCGATAGGTGGTGCTATCGTACATCCACGTTGATGGAGACTTCAACCCACGAAGGGTAACTGTTGCGCGAGTCCACGAAGGGTCCACGAAGAAGCAACCTTGTCTATCCCACCATGGCCATCGCCCACGAAGGACTTGCCTCACTAGGGTAGATCTTCACGAAGTAGGCGATCTCCTTGCCCGTACAAACTCCTTGGTTCAACTCCACAATCTTGACGGAGGCTCCCAAGTGACACCTAACCAATCTAGGAGACACCACTCTCCAAAAGGTAATAGATGGTGTGTTGATGATGAACTCCTTGCTCTTGTGCTTCAAATGATAGTCTCCCCAACACTCAACTCTCTCTGACACATATTTTGATTTGGTGGAAAGATGATTTGAGTGGAAAGCAACTTGGAGAAGGCTAGAGATCAAGATTCATATGGTTGGAATGGAATATCTTGACCTCAACACACGAGTAGGTGGTTCTCTCTTAGAAAATGTATGATGGAAGTGTAGGCATGTTCTGATGGCTCTCCCCACGAATGAAGAGTGGGTGGAGGGGTATTTATAGCCTCCACACAAAATCTAACCGTTACACAAATCACCAAACTCGGTGGGACCGAATAATGAAACTCGGTTAGACCGATTTAGTTCAAAATGTGAACGTTAGGCTTTTCGGTGGGGCCGACATGTCAACTCGGTGGGACCGATTTCATTAGGGTTAGGGCATAACGTAATCTCGCTTAGACCAGTTACACAAACTCGGTGGGATCGATTTTGGTAATAAGCTAACCAGAGAGTTGGTCAGGCAAACTCGGTGGGACTGATCCGCTCATCTTGGTGAGACCGAAATGTTATGAAAGGGAAACAGAGAGTTTGCATAGCGAACTCGGTGGGACCGATTGCTCATCTCGGTTGGACTGAAACATTACGAAGGGAAACAGAGAGTTTGCAATCCCATCTTGGTGAGACCGAGATCCCTATCGGTAAGACCGAAATGACTAGGGTTTTGTGGCGGTGGCTATGTCAACTAAACTCGGTGGCGCCGGATAGAAAGTTTCGGTGAGGCCCAGTTTGACTTTGGGTTTGGGACATATGTGGATATGAGAAAATGGTTGAGGGTTTTGGAGCATATCACTAAGCACTTTGAGCAAGTAAGCCATTAAGCAACACCTCATCCCCTTTTAATAGTATTGGCTTTTCCTATGGACTCAATGTGATCTTGGATCACTAAAAGTAAAATGTAGAGTCTTGAGCTTTAGAGCTTGAGCCAATCTTTTGTCCTTAGCATTTTGAGGGGTCCACATTTCTAATCCATGCCATGCCAATCATTGAGCTTTCCTGAAATATTTATCTTGAAATAGCATTATCTCAATGAGCTATATGTTGTTAATAATTACCAAAACCACTCAGGGATAGTTGCACTTTCAGTCTCCCCCCTTTGGTAATTGATGACAACATATAGATCAAAGCTTCGACAAATGATCATAACATTGAAATACATCGTCGCTTTGAGAAGTATGTGATAAGTAAGAGCTCCCCCTAAATTTGTGCATTATTTAAAATTTGCTTTTGAATGCAAATGCACAATCGATTAGGATCATGGGTCACTCTTCCATGTCACATACATCTTGGAGGAGCGCTCAAAATGATGAAAATTAAAAGCATGCACTCATCACCAAACAAAGTGAATGATCATATAAGAGATATAAGAGATAATATCATCCAAGCAAGCATCAAAGTAGCATATGATCAAACACATGATCAAACAAGTATCTCACACAGACATAGAGTATCAACCAAGCACACAATAAGTTCAACCAAAAGCAAGAGAGACAAGGAAGCAAAGCACTCTCTCTCAAAGCCTATGATCTATACATTTCTCCCCCTTTGGCAACAAGTTACCAAAAAGTTCAAAAATGCATAGTGTTATGCGTCTCTCAGGCTTGGTCTTCGGGAGGTGGTGTAGAGAGAACTCCAAGGACGAAGCCATCTGTTGATGTAGTTGGGGCTGGTGGAGTGGCTGCTGGAGGTGGCACTGAAGCTGTGGCTGCTGGTGCTGACGACGTAGCTCTAGTATCTGATACAGGCACTGCAGCAGACCTCTGACCTCTAGGCACTCGCTGAAAAGCATCAGTAGTTGCCTTCCCTTTCCTCTCTTCTGCTTCCTCCTGAAGCTACTCAACTGTTGTTTGTATCTCAGTAACCTTCAGATCAAGATCATAAAATTTTGTCTCTATGATCCTCTCCAAGCTCTCCTGATTTTGAGTCAGGGCGGCCAAGCCCTTCTCAATCCTCAAAGTAGATTGGATCAGATTTGCAAGCTGATCTTGCTTGCTCTTCAGGAAAACTTGAGATGCTTCCTCAACACTGGGCATCTTGGCAGCTTTCTCTGCCTTAGCTTTAGCTCTCTTCTCTTGTGCTTGAGCTGATGATGGTTCATCCTCATTCATCACAACCTTATTGTCTTCAAATTCAGGATATAGAGGTAGATGCTCCTTGTCCAACAAGTATGTTCCTGTGCCCATCTTAGCATTGAGCTCCTAAATATGTGGAGCATACCCACAACTTCTCTTTTGGTCAGCAGCTGTCCTCTTGATTCTCTCTACAATCAGACTCATGACTTTAAACTTTTGAGGGACATCAAATAGTTGCAGCAAGTTGATGGAATGTCCTCTGGTCATCTTGTGATCTCCTGACTTGGGTAACAAAGTGTGCCTTAGGATGGTGTTGATGGTAGGCAAACCAGACAACAAGTAATGTACAGACCCAAGCTTGTGTGTCTCCAAAGCTTTATCAGGGATCTCTTTGTACATGTTTGCCATTGAGTTGTGGTCTTTCCTCTTCTTTGCATACACATCCAGGTCATCCTCATGTTCTTCTAGAGCATTGATCAATTCAGCCCATTCTTCAACAGTAGATTGGTACCTTGTACCTTCAGACATCCATACTATCTTTCCATCTGGATAGAAGTGGGCAGTGGAGTAAAACTACATGATCAGCTCATCATTCCATTTTGTGAGCTTCTGCCCAACAAACTTATCTACTCCACATGCTTTGAAGCTGTCATATACTCCTGGGAAGTGATCTTCTTTCTCCTTGATGTAATCCCAATCAACCCATCTCATGTCATAGATAATTGGCTTCTTGTCAAGCAAAATAGTCTCATAGAAGTCTTGTTGTTCTTTTGTATGAAACCTGTAGTCAACTGCAGTCCTCCTCCTCACAGCATAGGGATCATACTGTCTCCACAATCTCGGTCCATCATCTTTTCTGATGTGCATGTCCTCAGCCATTGGATGAGCATCATTGTGGTCTGGAATCTTGGGTTTCAGTTTTCTCAAAACAAGAGACTCATCATCCTCTTCTTCAGCTTGAGGCACTGGGGCCTTGTTCTTCTCTTCTGTAGGCATGTTCCTGGTGTTTCTCTTGGGCTTTGTGGGCTTCTGAGCTTGAGCTTTGGGAGAAGACTTGGGCTTTGATGTTGCAACCCCTGACTTGATAGCATCTCCCATAAGCTTCTGAGCTTTGGTGCTGGTGCAACATCCTCTTCTTCTTCCTCTGAATCTCTTACCATAGTTGATTTTCCAAGAACTTTTGCAGTAGTGGTTCTTGCCCTCTTCTTTTTATTGTCATCTCCTGCTGCTTCACCATGATCTGATTCTATGGTGAATTTCATGGTTTCTCCTGTTGGAACTTTCCTTGGCTTTGACATTGGGATTCTCCTGGCAGGTGCCTTCTTGTTCAAGCCTGGCTTTGTTGCAGCAACTGTGCCATACTCCTTCTTCAAGACTTTCTTCTTTGAGGTGGCCTCATCCTCAACAGCCACATAATCCTCATCCTCAGAGTCTGAGGTTCTCTTCTTCCTTGCTCTAGTGGCTACCTTGGGCAAGTTACTAGGTGTGCTTCTGCTGCCTTCATCATAGCTGCTTGAGGGATCAGAACCCTCACTCAATTTCACTTGTTCCTCAGATCTGTTCTGACTGTCACTCTGGTTAGACATCTTGGCAAACACACTGACAGCAAACCCTGTGAATAGATGTAGATGAGGTAGAGTGGATGAGCATCACAAAGTGCAGAGTTTTTGCAACACAGATGACTTAAAAACTTAGTTTTAGTTCTCCACAGAAAGCATTTCGGAGCTACCGATTTGTTAAACTCGGTGATACCGAAGCAATTTTGGAACCTAAACTAGTGAACTCGATCAAACCGAGTCACAGTTCGGTGGCATCGAGATTGCTAGGTTTTCACAGAGAGTCAAACTTGGTCGCACCGATTTGCAATTTTCGGTCAGACCAAAAAATGCATGTGCAATGGCCTAAGCCAAATCGATGAGACCGATTTCTACAACTCGGTCGGTCCGAGACCTAACCCTAAATTTTCAAATAAAATCTAACCTAAGGGATGTTTTCTGTGGATAGATTATTTGCATACGTGGTAAAGATCATGGCAAAGCAATGTGCTATGAATCAGAGTTAAGGAATTAGCACATAGAGTCGAACCCATACCCTAGTTCAGCGGGAGTTCGCTACGGTGGCAACGGCTGAGCAGATTTCTGTTGACGGCGATGGAAACCAGCGGCGGGAGGTCGCTGGCGGCGAGGAGACGATCCGGAGACCCGAGGAGGCAGAGCAGGACACACGCGCGGGCTGAGGAGTTTGAAGAACTTTCCAAAATCTCACCCGTGGGTTTATATATCCCGGTCCTGTCGATGTGACCGAGTGGAACAACTCGGTGGCACCGAGATGCAGAATCGCAAGCGGTTACTGCAACTCGTTGTGACCGAAAAGTTCAAATCGGTTGCACCGAGATAGAAAACCTAGATCAACTTAGTGAACTCGGTGTGACCGAAGTGGATGACTCGGTCATACCGAAATGCACAAAGAGGTTTTGGAAGTTTAAGTCTATGACGAATCGGGGACTCCGAGTGCTCCTCACACAGAGTGGTTTGAATCTGACTTGATCAAACTTTGTGATGTAGCATGAATAGAGTTTGAGACGAGAAAAGCATAGATAGCTAGAGGGAGTTCTTAGGCATTCTTGTCCATCCATTTGGTAGAAGAGAAAAAGCCAAACAATCAAAACAACAAATGGATGTCCTCGAATGAGTAAAATATGCAATCAACATGCTCACACAATAAAATGGCAAAAGAGACATGTGACAAAGCATGCACAAACTCTCTAGCATCTATCAAGCAATTGGCGATGACTAGGTCATCTATATATGAGTATATTGACTTAGGAGTCAAATGAGAACATTTGATCATAGGTCATACTCATCGTTTAAGCACAAGTGGGGTTACCACTTTTACATAAAGCATTGTTGTGTTCACATCATTAGAGTTGCTTTAGCTCAATTGATTAGAGTAAAGCTCCCCCTAGATGTGATATCCCCCCTAAGAGGGATGAACTAACCTTGGGTTTTGTCGATGATGACTTCACGTAGGTGTTGAAGATGTGGATGCTCGATGTTGATGTAGATCGTTTGGAGCAATCCATTGGAGTGAGTTGCACTTTCAATACCTACACGGGTTAGTCCCACAAGGAACAAACAAGGATATCCATAGACATAGAGTGATGTTCACATAAGATGATGTCCATGAAAGCATTTGGTTACCTTATCCCTTGTCTTACCAACAAGAGGGTTTGTGACTCCTTGAACTAGTGCAAGATGTGGAAGTTGTTTGCACATGTCCTTGCCAAAAGATATGAGTGAAGTACGTTGGCGGAGTCACCCTCAAGAACTCTCTAGTTCTTCTTCTTTGGGATCCACACCATCTTGATGGGAATCCATGGAGTTGTAGTCGTACTTGATGTAGTAGAACTTGATGTAGTCTTGGGAACCCACTTGACCAAGGCCTTGGGAGCTTCTTCAAATGCATCAATCTCCTCTTGAAGCTTGTCCTTGCCTTTTTGCTTGTGGTATTGTGGTGGAAGATCATCTTGAGCTTGTGTTCCTTGGAAAGAAGTAGGATCATACTTCTCTTGTTGAGGAACAAACTTTGTCTTGGGGTATTAATCTTCTTCCCACTCAACTCCATTGGCATTGAACTTTCGTTCAAAACCAACACCTTGATTCTTCCGGTGTCTTCCTTGCTTGCATACAATTTCCTCAAATTGCTTACTTCCTGCAAGGCTCTTGTAAACACCTTTCTCTATAATTCCCTTCAATAAGCTATTTTCTTTCTCAATTGTAACTTGGCTAAGAGAATCATTAGTGGAATCAAGAGAACTACTAGAAGCAACAACATTGGATTTAGCATGATTATTGTTACTACAAGATGAAGAATCTTTCTTACTCTTGTTGCTAGATTTTACTTATGGCATGTAAGTAGACAAGAGTAAACGCTTGGCAATGTAAGAAGAACTTTTCTTGCGAAGATCATCATTGATTGCTTTTAAGAACTCATGGTCTTGCTCAAGGTTGAGCTTTTCAAAACGTAGCTTCTCATGAGTTTTTAAAAGTTCTCGATGATCTTCCAAGGTAGTTTCATGAGCTAACTTAAGAGTGTTTAGTTCTTTAGTTAGACGCTCAATCTCCTTCTTTTCATCGTCATTCGTTTCATCTTGATTAGCATGATTAATAGCAAGTTCATCATAGTTTTCATGACTAGAGTTATCAACAAGTAAATCATCATCTCCTAGCAAATCATCTTCATCACTATTGAAATCAACATACTCGGGGTGTGATACCTTTGGGCCTTTTGCCATGAAGCATCTTCCAATTCCTTCATTTGGTGAGTCAAATATGTCGTAGGAGTTGGTTGACACAAGTGCTAGACTGGCAACACCTTCATCTTGAGTATATTTGGAGTCGGAATGATAACTTCTTTCGGAGTGATGGTCAGAGTCGGAGCCGGATACCCATTCACCAACATGAGCTTGATGTCTTTGCTTTGTGTAACTCTTTGATGATTTGTCCTTCCTTTCCGAATCCTTGCTTCTTCGAGAGGTTCTACATTCATAACGATCATCTCTACTCCTTCTCTCTCTTGGTGGTGATTCTTCTCTTCTACTTCTTCTTTTAGGAGAATCTTCTCTTCTTTTGTAGGGAGTAGTACACTCATTTGAGTAGTGTCCGGGTCTTCCACAATTGATACGGACATGCAGCTGTCCAATATTACTGTCAGTCCTACTGTTCTTGTCGATGTGTTAGTCACGCAGAGAGAGGCAAGAGAGGGCAAGCTAGAGCATGAGATAGTGCAACGTGAAAATAGAAGAGAACGGGAAGATGTCCAGATCGCATGCAACATTATCTATTTGGCTGATTGGTTTCCATGAATTAAAAAGATCAACTTGTTTGTTAGTTGAGTACAAGGATCAAGTCAGGTACGTGCCAGCCCATAGCTCGGCTACGGCAAGGGAAGATCAATCTGATTATTTCTTTGCAAGGAATCGGCCACCTGAACGACCAACAGTTACATGCGCAAGGAAGTTTATCGGGTGGAAGATCATGAGTTTAAAGGAGTCTGGGTGGGGGCCACCACATTCGAAAAAACAGACCAAGGATCAAACTAAAGATGCGTACCAGAAAATAGTAGTCCAAGTTAGGAATATTTGTATCAGTTTTATACCGGTTGGTTGTTTGCTAAAATATAAAGCATGGAATCTAGGAGAGGGTTAGACGTGAGAAAGAGTCCATAAGTTTTAGGAAAGCTAGCTTGCGTGCGTGTGTTTTTTAGATGGTTGGCTAATATATACAGCCTGGCGCGTCATGGAAAAAGGTTAGGTTATGTTAAGATGAATTAGACACCGTTATGTGTTTCGGCCGTCGGCCATTATCGAGTTTAGAGAAATCTTGTCAAAATCTCTGTTGGCATGTGAGTTCCTGCGACACAACACGTAGGATATTACAAGCTGAGCCTATACGGTTCGTCCACGTTATTCCTTCGGATTGAGGGGTTGGCATGTTGTTTTTGCGGAGTTTGTGAATTTCTTCGTAAACCCGCAACGAGTTCTTGCTGTGATGGATTTTTGTGCCGTGAAAGATCGGGCCAACAATGGATCAACCCTCGTCTCGAGGTTCGCTCCACATCAACAATTGTAGCAATTTCGCTCACGACTTGAAGATCTTTTGTCATTGTAGGACCTTGACTTGGAACTTCTCTCCTTATCCTTAAGTGACATCTCATGAGCAACAATTCTTCCAATGACTTCTGTTGGCTTGAGATCTTTGTAATTGGGCATCATTTGGATCAATGTGCACACGGTATCATATTTTCCATCCAAGGCTCTTAGGATCTTCTTGATGATGAATCTATCGGTCATCTCTTCACTTCCTAAGCTGGCAATCTCATTTGTGATGAGAGCAAGTCTAGAGTACATTTCAATGACACCTTCACCATCCTTCATTTTGAACTTGTCAAGTTGACTTTGTAGCACATCCAATTTGGATTCCTTGATGGAGTCGGTACCTTCGTGCATATCAATCAAAGTATCCCAAATTTCCTTTGCATTCTCAAGACGGCTGATTTTGTTGAATTCTTTGGGGCACAATCCATTGAAGAGAATATCACAAGCTTGAGCATTGTATTGTAGCATCTTCAACTCTTCCACGGTAGCTTCATGGTTCGGTTCTCTCCCATCAAAGAATTCACCTTGCAAGCCAATACACACAATAGCCCAAACGGCGGGGTTATGTCCAAGAATATGTATTTTCATCTTGTGCTTCCAACTAGCAAAATTAGTACCATCAAAGTAAGGACCTCTATGGTGGTAATTTCCCTTGCTAGACGCCATACTCTCCTAGGTTGTGAAACCAAGGCTATGATCACCAAAAGCTATGGAAATCAAGGCAAATGGAGACCGTAGCTCTGATACCACTTGTAGGATGGAAAGTATGTCTAGAGGGGGGGTGATTAGACTACTTGACCAATTAAAAATCTAGCCTTTTCCCAATTTTAAGTCTTGGCAGATTTTAGCAAAATTTGCACTAGTCAAGCAAACAACCTACACATGCAACTCTAAGAGTATAGCAGCGGAATGTAAAACATTGCACATGAAGGTAAAGGGAGGAATTTGGAGGGAGCAAACGCAATGTAGATACGGAGATTTTTGGCGTGGTTCCGATAGGTGGTGCTATCGTACATCCACGTTGATGGAGACTTCAACCCACGAAGGGTAACGGTTGTGTGAGTCCACGGAGGGCTCCACCCATGAAGGGTCCACGAAGAAGCAACCTTGTCTATCCCACCATGGCCATCGCCCATGAAGGACTTGCCTCACTAGGGTAGATCTTCACGAAGTAGGCGATCTCCTTGCCTGTACAAACTCCTTGGTTCAACTCCACAATCTTGACGGAGGCTCCCAAGTGACACCTAACCAATCTAGGAGACACCACTCTCCAAAAGGTAATAGATGGTGTGTTGATGATGAACTCCTTGCTCTTGTGCTTCAAATGATAGTCTCCCGAACACTCAACTCTCTCTCACAGATTTGGATTTGGTGGAAAGATGATTTGAGTGGAAAGCAACTTGGAGAAGGCTAGAGATCAAGATTCATATGGTTGGAATGGAATATCTTGACCTCAACACATGAGTAGGTGGTTCTCTCTCAGAAAATGTATGATGGAAGTGTAGGCATGTTCTGATGGCTCTCCCCACGAATGAAGAGTGGGTGGAGGGGTATTTATAGCTGAGGGAGTCCTGGATTAAGGGGTCCTCGGGCGTCCGGCCTGTTGGACATGGGCCGGACTGATGGGCCGTGATGATACAAGACAGAAGACTCTCTCCCGTGTCCGAATGGGACTCTCCTTGGCGTGGATGGCAAGCCTGGCGTTCGGATATGAAGATTCCTTTCTCTGTAACCGACTTTGTACAACCCTAGTCCCCTCCAGTGTCTATATAAACCGGAGGGTTTAGTCCGTAGAGGCAATCACAATCATACAGGTTAGACTTCTAGGGTTTAGCCATTACGATCTCGTGGTAGATCAACTCTTGTAATACTCATACTCATCAAGATCAATCAAGCAGGAAGTAGGGTATTACCTCCATAGGGAGGGCCCGAACCTGGGTAAACATCGTGTCCCCTGTCTCCTGTTATTAGACGCACAGTTCGGGACCCCCTACCCGAGATCCGCCGGTTTTGACACCGACATTGGTGCTTTCATTGAGAGTTCCGCTGCGTCGTCACCAGAAGGTTCCATGGCTCCATCAATCATCTACAACAATGCTGCCCTGGGGGAGGTTTTCCTCCCGGGCCAGATCTTTGTGTTCGGCGGCTTCGCATTGCGGGCCAACTCGCTTGGCCATCTAGAGCAGATCGACAGCTACACCCCAGGTCACCAGATTAGTTTTGGAAATCTGGACTATGTCGCTGATATCCGAGGAGACTTGATCTTCCAAGGATTCGCGCCCCCAACCTCCGCTCTGGCCTTAGATCCGGAGCGTATCGCCAGGTCCAAAGACGGGCTCCCTGAGCTCGCTGGACTATCTACGGCCACTAAACCCGGTACGGGAGAGCCGGAGGAAATAGTGTCACGGGCATCCATCGCGAAGCCAGACTCTTCCCCGGATACTGGCTCCGAATCCTCAGAACCAACATCATGAGTTCGGCCAGGGAGTCTCCATCCCGCCGTACTCCATGGACTCTCTTTTCTCTGGCCAAACCTCGCCTTTAAGCGAGGCTCCGGACATAATGTGATCCTTGTCATTACAGAGGAGCAGGGAATTTTACGTCCCACCCACCACCCACTTTATAGCCACTGTCGAGGACTTAACCGACATGCTTGATTATGGCTCCGAAGACATTGACGATATGGACGACGATGTAGGATAAGAGCAGGCCCAAAACCCACCGTTCACCGGACGCTGGACGGCCACCTCTTCGTATGACGTGTACATGGTGGCACCCAAAGAAAACAGCGGCGATGACAAGGAAGATCCAGTTGAGGATAAACCTCCTGAGATACAGCCAAAGCACCGATGTCAGCGGCGCCGCTCCAAATCACGCCGTGGAAAAGACAGCAATACCGGCACAGGAGAAAACAATACTCTAGACGATGCCGAAGACAATGAAGACCCCGTTGAGCCAACCTCCGAACAGGACGAACGGGAAGATGGGCGAGTCAGCCCTGATGAACAGGCCGTAAACAAAGACTCGAAGGACAGTAATTATCTTCCGCTCTCAGAGGATGAGGTGAGCCTCGGCAACGAGGATTTTATCGTGCCTGAGGAACCTCTCGAGCAGGAGCGCTTTAAGCGCCGGCTAATAGCCACTGCAAGGAGCCTGAAAAAGAAGCAGCAGTAGCTTCAAGCTGACCAAGATCTGCTCAATGATAGATGGACTAATGTCCTGGCAGCCGAGGAATACGGCCTCGAGCGCCCAACCAAAAGTTACCCGAAGCGCAAATTGCTACCTCAATTCGATGACGAGGCACTTGAGCCCGTACCATCAGCGCGTAACGCGGCTGATCGACCACCACGTGGCCGGGACAAAGCGGCAACTTAAGCCGAACACCAACCCGTACTACCTCACCGTAAAGGCAGAGATAAAATAGCTCAGGGATATACATATGGCCTGCGGCAGGACCTGGACAGTAGAGCGGGACAAACCAGATCGATCTACGGATCGCGGGGGCGTGCCCCGACACGCGACGACGGCTATCTAGCCAGACGTGACAAGCATAATCACGCCCGGGCCGAAAACCGCAAACGGACTCCATCCGAGCTACGTCGCGACGTGGCCCGATATAGAGGCGCAGCACAACCCCTTTGCTTCACTAATGAAGTAATGGAACACGAATTCCCAGAAGGGTTTAAACCCATGAACATCGAACCATATGATGGGACAACAGACCCCGCGGTATGGATTGAGGATTTTCTTCTCCATATTCATATGGCCCGCGGTGATGATCTTCATGCCATTAACCTCCCGCTAAAACTCAAGGGACCAGCTCGGCACTGGTTGAACAGCCTGCCCGAAAACTCCATTGGCAGCTGGGAGGACCTGGAAGACGCCTTCCGCGATAACTTCCAAGGTACATATGTCCGACCTCCGGATGCCGATGACCTAAGTCACATAGTCCAACAGCCCGGAGAGTCAACCAGGAAATTCTGTACTAGGTTCTTAACTAAAAAGAACCAGATTGTCGACTGTCCGGATGCCGAAGCCCTAGCGGCCTTTAAACACAGCATCCGCGACGAATGGCTCGCCCGACACCTCGGCTAGGAAAGCCGAAGTCCATGGCAGCCCTTACGACACTCATGACCCGCTTTTGTGCGGGCGAAGATAGCTGGCTAGCCCGTAGCAATAACAATGTAAGCGAACCTGGCACCTCTGAAGCCAGAAATAGCAACGGCAAGCCCCGATGCAACAGACACAAGTGTCGAAACAACGATAACAATACCGATGACACGGCGGTCAACGCCGGATTCAGTGGCTCCAAGTCCGGCCAGCGGAAGAAGCCATTTAAAAGGAACAATCCGGGCTCATCCAGCTTGCACCGCATACTCGATCGTCCGTGTCAGATACACGGCACCCCCGATAAACCAGCCAATCACACCAATAGAAGTTGTTGGGTTTTTAAATAGGCCGGCAAGTTAAATGCCGAGAACAAGGAGAAGGGGTCGCAAAGCGAGGACGACGACGAGGAGCCCCGTCCACCGAACACAGGGGGACAGAAGAAGTTTCCCCCTCAGGTCAAAACGGTGAACATGATATACGCTACCCATATCCCCAAGAGGGAGCGCAAGCGCGCGCTCAGGGACGTCTATGCGATAGAGCCAGTCGCCCCAAAATTCAACCCATGGTCGTCCTGCCCGATCACTTTCGATCGCAGGGACCATCCGACCAGTATCCGTCATGGCGGTTCAGCCGCACTGGTCCTCGACCCAATAATTAATGGATTCCACCTCATGCGAGTCCTCATGGACGGTGGCAGCAGCCTCAACCTGCTCTATCAGGACACAGTGTGCAAAATGGGCATCGATCCATCAAGGATCAAGCCCACAAAAACTACCTTTAAAGGAGTTATACCAGGTGTAGAGGCCCGCTGCACGGGCTCAATCACATTGGAGGTCGTCTTCGGATCCCCGGAGAACTTCCGAAGTGAAGAGTTGATCTTCGACATCGTCCCCTTCCGCAGTGGCTATCACGCACTGCTCGGAAGGAATTGGGGGATAGATCATGAAAATCGATCCCGTAATAATACATGATGCCGCGAACGAATGGGTGGAGGGGAAACCCTAGCCCGCGGACAAAATGAGGGAGGAATACAACCCTCTCCTGGGGTTCCGGAGTAGGGACGATCTGTCCCGCCGTCGGGAGACGGTGGCTGATTTTCTTGGCCAGATACCCGGCCTCCCGAAGCTTTTTGATATCCTTCTCCCGGACGGTAGAGGCCATCCACTTGCCTCCTGCTCCTGATCCGGACATTTTCGGAAGACCTTTGTGGGTGGAGAAGACGAACGCTCGGGCGCTGGAGCTCGAGCGAAGGGGAATGGATGAGGAAGAAGAAAGCATGGGTGCAAAAGGGAGTCCTTATCCCCTTATAAAGGCGGCAGGGATTCTGCGCCTCCCCACTTGCCTGGTAAACTCGCTTATTCCCCAAGCGTCGTGATTGATGGCGCGGTTGGGTTACCCACACCCGTATTGATGAGAATCCCGTGATAAGGGGACACGATCTCTGCTTCGACAAGATGTGCCAAGAAAACCGCCTCGCAATATGTGCAGTAGCTGGTTGAGAAAAATGGTTCGAATAATGACCGGGCCGTGGCGTGATGTCACGCTATGAAATTTGTCAGCAGATTAGATTTGTGGGATATTGTACTCTCTACGGTGGTATGTGGAATTTGTTTTGCAGAGCCGGACACGATCCTTGTGTTCAAAATCTTCTATGGAGTATTCGGAGGAGGAACCCGCCTTGCAATGCCGAAGACAATCTGCGCGCCGGACTCATCGTCATTGAAGCCTGGTTCAGGGGCTACTGAGGGAGTCCTGGATTAGGGGGTCCTCGGACAGCCGGACTATATACTTTGGCCGGACTGTTGGACTATGAAGATACAAGATTGAAGACTTCGTCCCGTGTCCGGGTAGGACTCTCCTTTGCGTGGAAGGCAAGCTTGGCAATTCGGATATGTAGATCTCCTCCCTTGTAACCGACTCTGTGTAACCCTAGCCCCCTCCGGTGTCTATAAAAACCGGAGGGTTTAGTCCGTAGGACAACAACAATCATAATCATAGGCTAGCTTCTAGGGTTTAGCCTCTACGATCTTGTGGTAGATCAACTCTTGTAATACTCATATCATCAAGATCAATCAAGCAGGAAGTAGGGTATTACCTCCATCGAGAGGGCCCGAACCTGGGTAAACATTGTGTCCCCCGCCTCATGTTACCATCCGCCTTAGACGCACAGTTCGGGACCCCCTACCCGAGATCCGCCGGTTTTGACACCGACAGTGATAAAGCCAAATAGTCTGATTGCCTGGTTCGTTGTGTTAAAAACCTCCTTCAAGGACCAAACCTTTGGATCAAGAGTGTTTAGATTCCATCCCGAACACCCTCGTACTACCTACGTGGGGGTTGAAGCCGACGACTGGCTAACTCTCAGATTTAACTAAACGGCTGCACAGGAGGTAAAATTTTAAAAAATAACAAGCATTATATTACATATCAGCTTTGTTTCACCATACAGGATAGGATAACATGAATGTATTCATTCAAAAATAATGTCCTTAGCACATTGCTCCGCTACAGTGCGGGATCCCTCCAGGACATCATCAAAATACCGCTCGAGCGTGCGGTGCTCCTTGCCAGCGGGCGGTCCCTCGGTCGCGAGCTTGACGACGTTCATCTTCGCCCACTGCACTTTGACACGGGCAAAGGCCATCCGCGCACCCTCGATGCAGACTGACCGCTTGATGACGTCAAGCCGGGGGCAGGCATTGACCAGCCGCTTCACGAGCCCGAAGTAGCTGCTGGGTATGGCTTCGGAAGGCCATAGCCGGATTATCAAATCCTTCATGGCTAGTTCAGCCACCCTATGCAGTTTGACCAGCTGTTTAGCTGATCGCTAAAGGGCACTCGATGTTCTGGCGCAAGGTATTGCGACCAGAACAGCTTCTCCGTCGAGTTCCCCTGTTCGGCTCGGAAGAACTCCGCAGCGTCGGCAACACTGCGTGGTAAATCCGCAAACGCTCCTGGAGAACTCCAAATCCGGGTTAGAGATACCTCTTCTTCACATATTTGCTCTGCATAATGAAGGCCTTACCCGCCGCGATTTTTCTGGCCTCTTGGATTTCCTGTAGGGCGCCCTGGGCTTCAACCCGGGCATCTTGTGCGCTTTGGCGAGCCTTGGCGAGTTCGATCTCTTAATCTGCAATATCGCCCTCCAAGGACTCGCATTTCTTCACGGCGTCCTGGAGTTCCTGCTGGACCTCATCGACCCTGGCCTCGTGCTTTTCGCGGGCGGCTTGTTCCTCTGCCACTTTCTTCTGGGCTTCGGCCAGCGCTTCCTTGAGGGTTTCCACCTCGGACACCGCTCCTACAAATTATCCTATGATCAGCATAGACAATTCATATCTCTCTATATCTGAATAGGTCATTACATACCTTGCTTGTCCTCCAGCTGCTTCTTCACTCGGCCGAGCTCTTCCTCGGCCCGCTCCAGACTCTGCTTCAGTCGGAGACTTCGGCAGCATGAGAGGTCGCAACTAGCAACGACGCCTGCTTGTTCACATAAGACATATTTGGTTAGTCTCCTGTGAAAATTACTTGACCCTCTGTCCGGCTTTTCTTTCCGAACACCAGACGGAGTCTCAGGGGCTACTTTCTATACTATGGCATTCTTTTTACATAAATTGCGTCGCATACCTCAAAGCCTGTCAGAAGGCTGGTGCAGGCTTCGGTTAGCCCGCTTTTAACGGACTGAACCCTCTCAACCACCGTACCCATAAGGATACGGTGTTCCTCAACAATGCAAGCGCCTTGCAGCACTTTCACCAGATTATCCGGTGCCTCTGGATGGACAGAGGACACCGGCGGAATAGGTGCACCTCCTTCTTTCAAAGGAACCTGCTTGCCTGATTCCGGAGCCGTATAAGTCTCCGGAATTGTATTCGGCCGGGGGCCGAATTGGATATGGCCCCCATCGCCAGTTTCCATGAGGATTTGCTCCCCCATGTGTCCGACGTCCGAAGTTTCACCCTCTGGCGCTGCCCTGACGGCCTCCTGCGCCTCTCCCTAGCCTGGGGTCCTTCAGGACAACACCTCGGTGTCATCCATGGCCTTGGGAGAAGAGGTCGCCGGAAGGGACCCACTGTCCATCACCTTCGGGTCCAGCGAATTCCTCGAAGAGGAGGATCGCCGGAGGTCGGAACGAGCCGGACTGCAGCGCATGATTCAACATGTTAAAACCATGAAGTAAAGGAGCTGGATATGTGTGCGTCTTTGAGTACTTATGATTCGTCCAGGGGCTTATCTCTGGGGCGCCACTTGGAGCTGTTGTCAATGTCCCACGCGGAGTTGTCCGTGAGGGAAACCTTCCCCTTCTTGGACGCCTCTGCCTCTAGATGCGTGGAGGCCACCCTTTTCTTCCTTCCCCTCTCAGGGGGAGAGTTGCTTTCTTCCTCCTCCTCGTCATCCTCGGTGGCAGAGGAGTGGGTCTCGGCGTCTTCGGACGTCATGTCCGAAGTGCCCTTACGGCGGAGGCCACCTCTGGTCTCCTTGGCCTTCTTCTTGGCCTTCTTCTCTGGCGCCTGGTAGGGCGCTGGAACGAGCATCTTTGTCAGACGCGGGATAGCTGGTTCCTCGGTCAGCGGAGCCGGACACTGAATCCGCTCCGCCTTCTTTGTCCAGCCCTGAAATAACAAATAGGGAAGGTTAGACGTCTTCCTTGAGTATGCAAGTGAAAGATATACCTTGAAATACGAAAGACTTACCGGACTGGCGGGATGGGCCAGGTCGTGCCCTCGGTCCTCGGTCATCTTCGGCCACGTCTCGTTGGCCTTAAAGAGTACCTTCCAGATGTCTTCGTGCGTAGTTCCGAAGAACTGTTGCAAAGTCTGGTGCTCGGCCGGATCGGACTCCCACAAATGGCAAGTCCGGCTTTGGCATGGAAGGATCCGGCGAAACAGCATCACCTGGATCACATTGACGAGCTTGATGTTCTTGTCGACCATGCTCCTAATGCGCGCCTGAAGCGTTGTCAGCTTGTCCGATGAAGACCAGTCCAGGCCCTTCTCTAGCTAGGAGGCGAACCGCATTGGGGCTCCAGACTGGAATTCGGGGGCCGTGGCCCAGGTGGCGTCGCGAGGCTCTGTGACATAGAACCACTGTTGTTTCCACCCTTTGATGGTCTCCACGAAGGTATCTTTGGGCCATGTGACGTTGGGCATCTTGCTCACCATGGCGCCTCCGCACTCTGCGTGTTGGCCACCCACCACCTTCGGCTTCACATTGAAGATCTTTAGCCACAATCCGAAGTGGGGTGGGATGCGGAGGAAGGCCTCGCACACGACAATGAATGCCCAAATGTTGAGGAAGGAGTTGGGGGCCAGATCGTGGAAATCCACCCCGTAGTAGAACATAAGTCCGTGGACGAATGGGTGGAGAGGGAATCCCAATCCGTGGACGAAGTGGGGGGATGAATACCACCCTCTCTTCGGGCTCCGGGGTGGGGATGATCTGCCCTTTTGCCGGAAGCCGGTGGGCGATTTCCTGGGCTAAGTACCCAGCCTCCCAGAGCTTGGTGATGTCCTTCTCCTTGACGGAGGAAACCATCCACTTGCCCTGCGCTCCGGATCCGGACATGGCTGGAGTGCTTTTTTGAGGTGGAGAGGATGGAATCTTGGGCGCTGGAGCTCGAGAATGGATGGGCAGAGAGAGAAGGCGTGGGTGAAAGGGGTGAATCCTTATCCCCTTATAAGGCAGCGAATACCAAGCGCCTCCTCACTCGCCTTAAAACTCGCCTATTCCCCAAGGGCCGTGCAGACGGCACGGTTGGGTTACCCACGCCCGTATTGATGAGAACCCCGCGATAAGGGGACACGATCTCTGCGTCGACAAGACGTGCCAATAAAACCGCATCTCGAAACATGGAAGCGGGAGGCTAAAAACGGTTCGAAATAATGACCGGGCGGGGACGTGATGTCACTTGTCAGCAGATTGGACTCGTGAAATATTATACTCTCTGCGGTTGTGTGTGGTACTTGTTTTGCAGAGCCGGACACATTTTCTGTGCTCAAAGGATGCTTTGAAGTATTCGGAGAAGGAACCTGCCTTGCAATGCCGAAGACAATCTGCGTGCCGGACACCTCGTCATTGAAGCCTGGTTCAGGGGCTACTGAGGGAGTCCTGGATTAAGGGGTGCTCAGGCGTCCGGCCTGTTGGACATGGGCCGGACTGATGGGCCGTGAAGATACAAGATAGAAGACTCTCTCCCGTGTCCAGATGGGACTCTCCTTGGCATGGATGGCAAGCCTGGCGTTCGGATATGAAGATTCCTTTCTCTGTAACCGACTTTGTACAACCCTAGTCCCCTCCGATGTCTATATAAACCGGAGGGTTTAGTCTGTAGAGGCAATCACAATCATACAAGTTAGACTTCTAGGGTTTAGCCATTACGATCTCGTCGTAGATCAACTCTTGTAATACTCATATTCATCAAGATCAATCAAGCAGGAAGTAGGGTATTACCTCCATAGAGAGGGCCCGAACCTGGGTAAACATCGTGTCCCCTGTCTCCTGTTACCATCGACCTTAGACGCACAGTTCGGGACCCCCTACCCAAGATCCGCCGGTTTTGACACCGACAATAGCCTCCACACAAAATCTAACCGTTACACACAAATCACCAAACTCGGTGGGACCGAATAATGAAACTCAGTCAGACCAATTTAGTTCAAAATGTGAACGTTAGGCTTTTCGGTGGGACCGACATGTCAACTCGGTGGGACCGATTTCATTAGGGTTAGGGCATAATGTAATCTCGGTGAGACCGATTACACAAACTCGGTGGGACCGATTTTGGTAATAAGCTAACCAGAGAGTTGGTCAGGCAAACTCGGTGGGACCGATTCGCTCATCTCGGTGAGACCGAAACGTTACGAAAGGGAAACAGAGAGTTTGCATGGCAAACTCGGTGGGACCGATCGCTCATCTCGGTTGGACCGAAACATTACGAAGGGAAACAGAGAGTTTGCAATCCCATCTCGGTGAGACCGAGATCCCTATCGGTAAGACCAAAATGACTAGGGTTTTGTGGCAGTGGCTATGTCAACTGAACTCGGTGGCGCCAGATAGAAAGTTTCGGTGAGGCCGAGTTTGACTTTGGGTTTGGGACATATGTGGATATGAGAAAGTGCTTGAGGGTTTTGGAGCATATCACTAAGCACTTTGAGCAAATAAGCCATTAAGCAACACCTCATCCCCTTTTAATAGTATTGGCTTTTCCTATGGACTCAATTTGATCTTGAATCACTAAAAGTAAAATGTAGTCTTGAGCTTTAGAGCTTGAGTCAATATTTTGTCCTTAGCATTTTGAGGGGTCCGCATTTCTAATCCATGCCATGCCAATCATTGAGCTTTCCTGAAATATTTATCTTGAAATAGCATTAGCTCAATGAGCTATATGTTGTTCATAATTACCAAAACCACCCAGGGATAGTTGCACTTTCACCTACACGAAAGATTTTTGTTTTGTAATTAGGAGGATTTTCAGTTTCATGATCCAAAGAACAAGATTCGAGTTTTTCCTCAAGATTTTCAATGATAACCTCCCCAGTTTTAGACATGGTGGCAGCATACAAATCTAGCAAACAAGCAACCAAAAGGCAAACGAAGAAGACGAGCAGAAGAGGCACGAAGAAGAGGCAAATCTTTTCAAAATCCGTTTTAGAAGTGGGGGAGAGGAAAACGAGAGGCGAATGGCAAATAATGTAATGCGAGAGATGAGAGTTTATGATGGGTACTTGGTATGTCTTGGCTTAGCGTAGATCTCCCCAGCAACAGCGCCAGGAATTCTTCCTGCTACTTCTTAAGCTTGCGTTGGTTTTTCCCTTGAAGAGGAAAGGGTGATGAAGCACAGTAGAGTAAGTATTTCCCTCAGTTTTGAGAACCAAGGTATCAATCCAGTAGGAGACAACGGACAAGTCACCGAATACCTGCACAAACAAACACCAACTTGCACCCAACGCGATAAGGGGTTGTCAATCCCTTCACTGTTATTTGCAAAGTGAGATCTGATAGAGATGGATAAACGGTAAAGTAATATTTTTGGTATTTTTGCTTTATGGAACGGAAAGTAAAAGATTTCAAAATAAGTAAATCGGAAACTAAAATTGTAGATCGGAAACTTATATGATGGAAAAATAGACCCGGTGGCCATAGGTTTCACTAGAGACTTCTCTCAAGATAGAAAATATTACGGTGGGTGAACAAATTACTGCCGAGCAATTGATAGAAAAGCGCATAATTATGACGATATATAAGGCAATGATCATGAATATAGGCATCACGTCCGTATCAAGTAGACCGACTCCTGCCTGCATCTACTACTATTACTCCACACATCGACCGACTCCTGCCTACATCTGGAGTATTAAGTTCATAGAACAGAGTAACGCATTAAGTAAGATGACATGATGTAGCGGGATAAACTCAAGCAATATGATGAAAACTCCATCTTGTTATCTTCGATGTCAACAATACAATGTGTGTCGGTTCCCCTTCTATCACTGGGATCGAGCACCGCAAGATTGAACCCAAAGCTAAGCACTTCTCCCATTGCAAGAAAAACCAATCTAGTTGGCCAAACCAAGTCGATAGTTCGAAGAGACTTGCAAAGATATCAAATAATGCATATAAGAATTCAGAGAAGATTCAAATAATATTCATAGATAAGCTGATCATAAATCCACAATTCATTGGATCTCGACAAACACACCACAAAAGAGTATTACATCCGATAGATCTCCAAGAACATCGAGGAGAACATGGTATTGAGAATCAAAGAGAGAGAAGAAGCCATCTAGCTACTAGCCATGGACCCGTAGGTCTGAGGTAAACTACTCACGCTTCAATGGAGAGGCAATGGTGTTGATGTAAAAGCCCTCCGTGATCGAATCCCCCTCCGGCAGGACGCCGGAAAAGGCTCCTATATGAGATCTCACGGGCACAGAAGGTTTGCGGCGGTGGCAAAGTGTTTTCGTGGCTCTCCTGGTAGGTTTTGGAATATTTGAGAATATATAGGCGGAATAAATAGGTCGGTGGAGTCACGAGGGGCCCACAAGGATGGGGGTGCGCCCTACCCCCCTGGGCGCGCCCTCCGTCCTTGTGGGTGCCTCGTGGCTTCCCTAACATGTACTCCAAGTCCTCTGGAATTCTTCTGGTCCAAGAAAAATCATCGCGGAAGTTTCATGCCGTTTGGACTCCCTTTGGTATTCCTTTTCCGCGAAACTCTAAAACAAGGAAAAAGACAGAAACTGGCACTGGGCTCTAGGTTAATAGGTTAGTCCCAAAAATAATATAAAATAGCATATTAATGCATATAAAACATCCAAAACAGATAATATAATAGCACGGAACAATAAAAAATTATAGATACATTGGAGACGTATCACCAAGCATCTTTTAAACTTTCTTCACCTTTTGTTTAAAATTTAGCACTTCTAGCTTGAGTGTGGTGACAAAAAGTGGAGAACTAGCCATGATAGCAAGGTAAATAGGAAGTGCGGTGTTATTTTTAAATTCCTTTTGGTATTTTTTTGGTAATAAAACAAAAGTAACTAGGCAAGAAAGATAACAAGGAAGTGATGCGGTAGTGTATAACACCAGTTTATTTGAGAAGAAACTCCCCGACAACGGTGCCAGAAATCTTGTTTGCTCTCTCATAAGAGTGGTTGGGTATACTCCAAGTGTAAGGGTGAAGTAACCTTGCAATAAGTATTTTCCTCAATAAAGAATCAAGGTTTATCGAAACGGAAGGAGTTCTTACAACAAACAATTTCACTTGTACATGCACACAAAACACAAAAACAATCTTGTCCCTGGCACTCAAGAAGGCGACACCGCATCCTCCAGATGAAGAAAGAAGCCACCTTCACGGAGATAAATGAGGTAGCGGCGGAGTTTTACGACGACACGGACAACGTTTCCAGCTCCGCGTCAGCCACGTCTCGATGCCACAACGGTGAAGCCAGCACGCCCCCGAACATCACCAACAATGAGGAATAGTAGAGCATGAGAGGGCACGGGTGCTTGGGCCCCACGAAGGCGCCACCACTCCTTCCCTCCTCGTTGAAGCTAAGCTTGACACGCTCATCATCGTCGATCGATTAGTCGCTTGGGCGCTTCGTGGAGGCGGAGTATCAGTTTTGGGGCTCATGGCCGGCCAACGATCAATTAGACTAGGTTAGACTAGGGGCCAAGTCAAGTATGTCAAAAATCATCTAGTTTTATGTAAAATTTATCCAAGTTTGAAAGAAATTCATCCAATTTGTTTAAATTTGCATAGATTTGTTTTTTAAATCGTTCGAAATGTAACGGAATGGCCAACTCTCGCATCATTGTCACAGACTGGTCCCTACTCATCCACCGACGGATGCGGTGTGTGATTTAAGAGTCAACCTTGAAGATGTCCTTATGCTTGGAGATGTCCTTATGCTTGGTGAGTAAAAAAACAACCGAACACACACTTTGTTGGGCCCAAGCCCCCAACCAAACCCAAGGCCTCGTGCTACGAAACCGGTTATGCACGTCGCCGTCTTCTCTCAATCAAAAAGAAAAAAGAGGTACCTGGAATCTTGCGAAACAGGTGGTATGGAGGAGGATCGAAGCAAATCTGTTCACAGCGCAGTTTGGATGTTTAGGAGATTGGAAGAAGACTATGATCGATGGACCATGGCTATTCAGGGAGCAGGCTGTAATCATGGAGGAGTATGATGGCTTCAGAAACCCTGATACTTTCAAGTTGGACAAGCTAGCGGTTTGGGCCCAGATCCACCGTCTCCCGGACAAGTTCTTGATTGAACCAGCAGTAAGAGGCCTAGCATCGTGCATCGGGGAGGTAGAAGAAGTCCAGCTCAAGCTCCCAACAGGCTTTTTTGGTGAGTTTGTGAGGGTAAAGGTGAAGATCGACATCAATGCTAAGATCAAGCGTTTTGTCACTGGTAGAAAGGGGGAGAAGAGGATCAAATATCAGGTGAAATATGAAAAGTTGCCTACCTTCTGTTACAATTGTGGGAATTTGGCCATTGGCATGAGGAGTGTGGAGAAGGGAGCATGATGAGTCCAGTTTTGAATGGGGGGGGGTTTATCTTAGCTGACAATGTACGCTTCAGGCAGCCCAACCGTGGTAACTTTGCACCACAGCGAGGTAGAGGAGGAAATTGGACAGGAGGACGTGGGAGGGGCCGTGAACCTTTTGACCCAAGCCAGAGTTGGCGTTTAAATGCCCAGTAGAATAGGGCGGCCCCGAAGGATGGATCGAAGGAAGATTTAGCAGCAGATACGACCGCTGTGGGACTGGATACGACGAAGGTTCTTCCGTCAAACAAACGCACTTCTGTTGAAAATATGGTGGTTTCATCGGAGACTAGTCTGTCCAAAGGAGGGTCAGAGACCTCGCAATCACTGGTGGTCAGAGAAAACCAGACTCTAGTTCCACCGCTCCCGCCTGTCTATGTGTCACCAAGAAAGGAGTACAAGAGGCCTAAGAAGGGGAACAACGAAGCTGAAGCAGGAAGGACGCTGGAGTTGGTTGGGGATAGGGAAGAGAATGCCACAGAAAATCATATGAATGCCTCATCGGCGGGCTCCTTCGAGGAGCGCCGCCGGCGCAATGAGTATCTTGAGCTGGAACTGTCGCGGTGCAGGCAAAGCCGTGACAGTTCGAGAGCTTCACGATCTCGCGAGGAATTTTGCCCCTACCCTGCTTTGCGTCGTTGAAATACAAATAGAAGGGACTATGGTAGAAAATTTAGCAGGAACAATTAGTTATGATAATAGCTATGCTGTAAGTAGTCAAGGCAGAAGTGGTGGGTTAGGATTTTTTTGGAATAATCCAATAAAGATTGATATTCTCGGTTTTTCTGTGTATCATATTGATTGCTCAGTGGAGGAACCGGGTGATGACCCATGGAGAATGACACTATTTTATGGAGAGGCACAAACACACTTACGCTACCAAGCGTGGGATGTGTTGAAGGGAATAAGCACTTTGAGCGAGCTTCCATGGGTATGTGTTGGCGATTTCAATGAAGTCCTACGTCCGGATGAACAAGTAGGAGTAGGAGAACGTAGTAATGCTCAGATTCAAGGTTTCTGAGATGTTGTCGATGTTTGCATGTTGATGGATATTGGCTGTCAAGGACCGTTCCGGACATACGAGAAAAAGGTGACGGGTGGGAGCTACACCCGTGTGCGCCTAGACCGGGCTTTAGCCACTGCTGAACTGAATGAAAGATACCCAGATGCATATGTGAAACACCTGACAGCAGCCACGTCAGATCACAGTCCTATCTTGTTAACTTTACAAGGGACCGCGCCGCAAAATCATAAGAGAGATTTCAAATACGAGGTGATGTGGGAGACCCACGAAACATGGCAGGATACAATTATGGCGAGCTGGACAACAATGGACCCAGCTGTATGTATGGAGGAGCTAAGGAACAAACTGCAGAACATCTCGACGGAGCTGATCACATGGAATAGAAACACTTTTGGGTCTGTCTGTAAGGAAATCAAACAGTTGAAGTTGGAGCTGGAGCGCCTGCGAGCAGATCCTAGTCGGACAGCACCGACTCATATAGAGCTGAAAATCAACGAAAAACTAGTTGAGTTGTACCACAGAGAAGAACTCATGTGGAGGCAACGTGCTAGATTGGAATGGCTCTCGGCGGGGGACAGAAACACACGCTTTTTCCATTTGCGAGCAAGCCAACGACGGAAGAAGAACATGATAAAAGCACTAGCGAACGCTGTGGGCACACATATAGAAGATCAAGAGGAGCTGAAGAGGATGGTAACTGATTTCTATAAGAATCTGTACACTTCAGTAGGCGTTGCTGATATGGATCGGGTACTTTCGACGGTCCCACTCAAGTTTACTCCACAAATGAACGCTATGCTCCTAGCGCCATACACAAATGAGGAAGTAAAAACTGCTCTTTTCCAAATGTTCCCAACGAAGGCCCCTGGACCGGACGGTTTCCCAGCTCATTTCTATCAAAGGCATTGGGATATTTGTGGTGAGGAAGTGACCAAAGCAGTTTTGAGGATCGTCAGAGGAGAGGAAGGAGTTGATTGTGTGAACGACACTGTCCTGGTTCTTATACCTAAAGTTCTGAATCCGACCCAACTCTCTCAGTTCCGTCCCATCAGTTTGTGTAATGTCATTTATAAAATTGCGTCGAAGGTGGTGGCCAACAGGCTCAAAGTAATTCTTCCAGATATCATCTCTGAGGAACAATTGGCCTTCGTACCAGGTCGGTTGATTACTGATAATATTATTTGCCCATATGAGTGTTTGCACTTTATGAAGAGAAATAGAGCTAAGTCCAACAATTATTGTGCGTTGAAACTGGACATGATGAAAGCCTATGACAAATTGGAGTGGTCATATCTCCGAGCCATGATGGAGAAGTTGGGTTTTGCACATGCTTGGGCCGAAACAGTGATGTCTATGGTGCAATCTGTGTCCTTCTCGGTGTTGTTCAATGGTGAGAAATTAGAGAAGTTTACACCTACATGTGGAATCCGGCAGGGAGATCCTATTTCCCCTTATCTTTTCTTGATTGCAGCAGAGGGCCTTTCGTGCCTCTTGAAATCTAGTTCTCAGTCGTCTGGTTTTGAAGGGATCAAGGTGGCACCGACAGCTCCGTCTGTTAACCATCTCCTCTTTGCAGATGATAGCCTGTTGCTTTTTAAGTCAAGTGTTGAAGGGCCCACAAAGGTATCAAACCTACTGGATGTATATTGCAGGGCTTCGAGGCAGAGGATTAATCATGGAGAAATCATCCATATTCTTTAGCAAGGGTTGCAGCCAGAGTTTGAGAGATAATATCAAGCAAGTTCTAAATGTTCAAAATGAATCTCTAAGTGACAGGTATTTGGGAATGCCAACAGACATCGGACAGTCAAAGATGGGTACCTTCAAATATCTGAGAGATAGAGTTTGGGAGAAGGTACGGGGATGGATGGAGAAACTATTGTCAGCTGCAGGGAAAGAAGTCTTGATTAAGTCGGTTGCCCAGGCCATACCGGTTTATTCCATGGCGTGCTTTCGATTACCCAGAGGCTTGTGTGACAACATCACATCTATCATCAGACAGTTTTGATGGGGAAGTAAGCAGGGGAAGAGGAAGCCATGTTGGGTCTCGTGGGATGTTATGACAAAACCAAAATATCTCGGTGGCATGGGTTTCAGGGATATAGAGATCTTCAACTTATCATTGCTCGCACGGCAGGCGTGGAGAATGCTTGAGGAACCCAATTCTCTTAGCGCCAGAATTCTAAAAGCTGTCTATTTCCCACTCCATTCCTTCCTAGAAGCAGAACTTGGCGGCAAACCATCTCAGATATGGCGCGCCATAATCGATGGCAGGGATATATTGAAGCAGGGTATTATTAGATGCATTGGGAATGGAGCCACAACAAGCATATGGGAGACCAATTGGTTGCCTCGGGTTGGACCAATGCGGCCGATCACCTCACTAGTTACAAATCCTCCTATGATGGTTTCTGAGCTGATCGATAACACAACAGCATCCTGGAAGGAAGATTTGATACGGGCCACATTCTTACCTTTCGACGCAGACACCATCCTGATACCCTTGTGTACGAGGGCGGTAGATGATTTTTGGGCATGGTCCAGCGAGAGAAATGGCCGTTTCTCAGTGAAGTCGGCTTTTCATATGATCATGAACACAAAGGAGAGCAGAGAGAACTGGATGGATGTTAATGCAGGAAATTCAGCATCGAGCGCGACGCGAAAGGCATGGACGGATCTTTGGCACATAAGGGTCCCATCCAAGCTAAAGGTTTTCTTGTGGCGCCTGACGCGACACTCGATGCCAACAGCGGACATTTTACATCATCGCCACATGTCGGATACACACTTGTGTAATTTGTGCGAATGCGAGGATTCATGAAGACATGCCCTGCTGGAATGTACTATGTCGAGATGCATTTGGGCCCTTGCTGACGAGGCTTTGACAGATAAGGTAAGCCAAAACCAGGAGATCGACGAAAAAACTGGTTATTCTCGATGCACGACGAGCTACCAGAGAAGGATTTTGTCTTGCTGGTTGTCACGCTCTGGGCTGTTTGGCGAGCAAGAAGGAAGGCGATTTATGAGGACATCTTCCAGAGTCCTATGGCAACAAATTGTTTCATCCAGTCTTATTTATCAGATATTTATGCCCTGGAAAAGCCATGCAACAACACAGCGGGTCAACCTAGGGTCCGCCTACGTATTGGATTTCGCCTCCTGATGGTTTCTTAAAGATCAATGTTGATGCTGCGATAGCACGGGGCCGAGGAGTTGCAGCAGCTATTTGCCGCAACAAAGAGGGAGTTTTTTAGGGGGCATCCGCCATTGTCCTCAAGAATATATCTGATCCTCCTACGGTTGAAGCGTTAGCTATTCGGGAGGCACTAGCACTTGCTGAGGATCTCAATGTCCAGAGCATACATATTGCATCGGATTGCAAAGTGGTGGTGGACGACATCAAGCAGAAGCATTTGGCAAGCTATAGAGCAATTTTACATGAAATAATTGATCATAGTCATTCTTTCCAGAGTTGTAATTTTGTTCACGAGTTTAGGAGCTTGAATTTCGAGGCTCACAATTTAGCGAAGCATGTTCTACGGTTGGGGGTGGGCCGCCATGTTTGGTTAGGACACCCCGGAGACCTTTCTTTCGTATATGTAAACTTGAGCTCGGGTTAAATAAAGCTTCGCGAGATTGTCTAAAAAAAAAAGAAAAAAGAGGTACCATAAAAAGAAGAAAAAAAAGTTATGCACGGCGCCGGAGCGTGCGATTGCGCCCCACTGGCAAGCGGGTCCCGAAGTCAGCGATGTGCGGCATAGCCCTCGTCCTATCCGGCGACTGCCTAGTCGTCTCCCCCTCCACCGCCGCCGCCGCCGCCGAAGCCGCTGCATCCGGAACACCGTTCTCCGACGAGGTACTGTCACTAGCATCCGTACAACCAACCAAAGCAGAGTTAAACCCCTCCCCATTGTTGTTTCCCAGACCCTAAACCCTAATCGAGCCAAGCTGTACATGTAGGGGAAGGGCGTGTCCGTGGGTGAGCTCAAGGAGGCCCTGCGGCGGCGAGGCCCGGACAGCCTTGGATGCCATAGGCTCCACCTTTGCGCGGCGGACAGCAGCATCGTAGGTGCTACAGGTGGCGGTTCCCTCACTAATGCTTTGTAATGCTTTGGAGTTTTGGTCGCTTTGGCCATCCCTTATGACGACTGTTGTGTGTTGCAGATGGCGTAGATTGTGACGGTGGAGACGGGGTTGGTGGTGGTGTTGGTGCCACGGAGTTGTGCTTCATTGGCGCGACACTGCAGCTCAGGGGAGCTGAGCCGGTTTCGCAGCCACTGGTGGCGCAATCAGGAAGTGTTCTAGTGTATAATGGTAATGCTGTTAAACTAAAAAGACGGTATTGTTTTTCTTTTTTCTTTTCTTTACAAATCGATGTCTTCTGATATGTTTCATATATGCTGTTATATACTGGGACATCCACATTTTTGGTAGTGCTTAGTTGATTATTTTTCTTAAATGATTTGTTGATCAGACTTACATTCAACAGCAACTGTAATCCCTTTTGCATGGTGCACATATACCTGATTTCAGTACACAGGAAATGCTTCTGATTTTTAGTTTAAACCACACATCGATGTATTGATGGCATATTATTGTTGCTTTCCTTTAATCCAAGTATCTAAGGACTGGAGTGATTATGTTACATGAAATTCACACTGCTCTTGTTATTTTCATTATAAGGTGAGATATATGGAGGAATTAACATTGCCAATGATCAGAATGACACACAATCACTCTTGTCTTCACTGGAATCTTGCTGTTGCTGTGACCTCCATGTTGCTGATAGAGATGAAGCATACCCTTGCCGTGAGAGCGTAGGGAAATCAGTTCCACAGATCCTCTCCACTATTAAAGGACCATGGGCTTTGATATACTGGCAGGCAGGTAATTGTGATGTTTGGCTTGTTTTCATTTCATTGTAGACTCTGTTTCCTAACATAGATGTCACATTGAACTTCCAGACAGACTCAAAAACATTGTGGTTTGGCCGGGATGCATTTGGGAGAAGAAGCCTGTTGGTACATTGGCCCACTCCTGATGATTCACGCTTTATATTATCATCAGTATCACCCCCTTCGTTTTCAAGGAATAACTCTGGTAAGATAAGCGTGAATTCATGTATCTATCTTAGTATCTTATCAATGGTTTGTTCATCATCTTTTTCAAAAGGTGAAAACATTCCTGAACTGAAAATAAACTGTGATGTTTCTGAATTTGTACATGCTTTCAATGTTGTAACTCGTATCTAATTGTGCATGTCCATTCTCATATATACTCCTCTTCACTCCTGCAGCAACAGAAGTAAATGGTTTGGAGGCAGGAGCAGACCCTGATTTTTCTGACCATACCAAAGTTAGCTACTGGGAAGAGCTTCCTTGTGGGATATACAGCATTCACCTGAAAGACCTTGATAATAATGCCGCATGTACGAGGGAAGGATGTGTCGTCGAAGTTAGAAAACATGATTGGACGGATTCTTCGTTGCATACGTTAATACGATGGGAGAGACAATCAACAGTTCCTACTGTGGATGGCTTGGTTTCGGCCATGGGTTCTGTTGACAAAGGGAACCATCACTTGTCTTCGTGTTTCAGAGAAGCTGAAGACAGTACAAGTAATGGGTTTGAGAAAAGAGATCTCCCATCAGATATTTGCCTATCTCCAGGTATACAGTCAGGTGCATCAGATGTTTGCTAAAAATTACCCGAGATAATTTAACTTTAGGAAGTTACTAATGCTGATACTTTTCTATCATGTTTCAGCACATAGAGTATTAATTGCACTAAGGGAATCTGTAATGCTGCGAACCAATGTGAACATACTGTATCAGGTGAGTAACCAACATATTTGTAATATTGCCTTCTTTTTTTACAACTCCACCAGTGTAATAATGATTTGAGACCTTCATTGAAATGGTTCTATCTTCTTTCTTGGAAGGAAAATGCTTCTACCTTTTTCATGTTGCATTTTCTGTTACTAGTCTATCAGGCCAACTTTACAGAGTCCTTGCTGTGGACAGGGTGATCTGAATAAACTCAAGGAAGCGGAGTTGGCCCCGATAGCAATCCTTTTCTCTGGTGGCTTGGACTCCATGATACTTGCAGCATTACTAGACCAGTGCCTTGATTCCAAATGTATGTTCAAGTGTGTTGCTACTACATTTTATTCATCACTATCATCTTTTTAACATAATAGCAAGGAAGTTAGTTGCTTCATAGTACACCACAAACTTTAGTTTTTGAGGACAAACTAACTAAGATTTTGCGCAGGGACAATTGATTTGCTGAATGTCAGTTTTGATGGGCAGCTAGCTCCAGATAGAGTTTCTTCACTGGCAGGACTGAAGGAGCTTCAGAGAATCTCCCCTCTGCGGAGGTGATTTGACCTGAACTTTCGATATTCTTTGCCTTGATGGCTTGTATCTGGTGCTGAACATAGATGATTTTGTATTGATGCTGGTTTGCACATATCAAAAGACAGACAGTACTTCCATCATGTTTCTGTGCAAAATGAATTCTAGACTCAAATTCTGGCACTTGTGTTATAGCCTAATGAATTCCTCATACATGATGAACCTTATGATGTTTACTTTGCAAGCCTTCTATCCATCAGATGATCAATATGCTCTAATGTGCATAATCTGTCTTCTGCGTCTTGCATTATTTTACGGTTGTGCTTTCTTAGTTCCTCGATCATGCCCGTCATTCACTGTAAATGTTCTGTTGCTTTAATTGAAGTGATTGATACTGTATCCTTGTGTTGCATCGTTCACTTATCGATTAACTTTTTTTGTCCTGCATTTTTATTTTACCACGCTAGCCAATATTATGCTGATGCATTGGTCTGGCCATGTAAAAGAAATTTTATCAGTGTGTCAGACTAATACTAAATGAAGTGTTCACTATGATATCCATTTCACTGTCTTATTTGCAGATGGCGTCTTGTTGAGATTGACAGTAATTTGGCCAACTTGAAAGAGGAAAGTGAACACGTGATGTCACTGATATACCCTTCAAATACCTATATGGTGTGTACCTTCTTATATCCTACTAATGCTTCATTAGGTTAGTTTCCTTGGTTTACAATGCTGACGGCCAAACAACGTATGAACGATCGAGTCATCCATGCAGTGTCACTCGATTTAATTCATCTTGGATTTGGATTTTGGAATGGTGTTGTAAACTTCGAATCATGCATTTTTTTTATTTTTATTTTTTTGCATATGACAATACAAAAAAAGTCTGTCAAGACTCAAGACCATCTTTTCTTTTGGGATCATATTTGGCATATAATAAAAGATAAGAGTTTTATACTGGTCTCATGGACTAGACCTGTTTGTTAATAATTGAGAGATGGAGTTTAGAGGAGGAAGTTTAAGGTAGGATTTGACATGGGTGTTTGCTTTTAGTCCTGGTCCCCTGTTTTGCAAGAGACGAGAAACTCTTGAGGAATTTGATTTGTAGTTTTAAGACATCCCAATTTATGATGAAACACTAAGACTTATTAAACATTCTTTGAGCAACGATGCACATTTGGACCGTTAAACTTCCAGTTCTCATCTCACTTACATCCGCATGCCCATCAACTCCCGGCCCCCCGAATTCCCCATCCCTTCTAACCAAGTTTATATTTACTTATAAAAATACCTGGTTATTATGCGCGTTCGTTATGGTGGTTGCGTCTTCCTAGTGGTTCTGTGGGAGATTATGTGTAAGAGGCTGCAGTAAGATTAGTGGTGGACTGGTGGGAGTAGAAATCTGAACACCCTTTGGCATCCTTGAGATCACAGCTCACCATAGTTCCGTCATATGACACAATCGTCTTCATGTGTGTGCACCATGTACTGGACAATAGAAGATAATATTTAGCACTGCTGCTCTATTCATTCACACATATCTGTTTAATTTGAAAATATGATGGACTGTTGGTAAATTTTTACTATGCTCTTTTGCTCCTGTTAGATTTATTTGAGTTACAGTGCTGGATCTTTTGCACAGGATTTGAACATTGGTATAGCCCTATGGTTAGCTGCTAGCGGGGATGGTTGGGTGAATGGGCAAGATGGTGATCGCTACAAGCACAAGTCAACATCTAGAGTCCTTTTAGTCGGTTCTGGAGCTGATGAGCAGTGTGCTGGTTATGGTAGACATCGTACTAAATATAGAGTTGGAGGGTATGTATGCATTGATTTAGTGTACTGCATGCTAAATAATGTGACTGTCGTTTGAGATTTTTTGCAGATATTGCAAAAACAAATTAAATTCATGTTTTGTACCCCTATTTAGATGGGTTTCACTGGACGAGGAAATGAGACTAGATGTGCAAAGAATTTGGAAAAGAAACATGGGAAGAGACGATAGGTGCATTTCTGACCATGGCAAGGAGGTAATCTTCGTCATGCTTTTTTAGTTCAGCTTTGGCTATAGGCTTTTAGTGGCTGATGTGTACCCATGTGCCCACGACAGGCTCGTTTTCCATTTCTTGATGAGAGTGTGATCAGAACATTGTTGGAAATTCCACTATGGGATATCGCTAAACTTGATGAACCTGTGGGGAAGGGTGATAAGAAGATTCTGAGAGAGGTTTGCATTTTGTTTTTCTGAACTCTATCTATATTTAAGTTGTTACACACTATGTTCTGTTCTCCACCCCCTTTTGCTGATTCAGTAATGTGAGAATGCTGCAGGTTGCAAAGCTGCTGGGTCTACAAGAAGCTGCTTTTCTGCCAAAGCGAGCAATCCAGGTACATAATTTATAACCATTTGTTTCCTTCAGTAGAATAGTTGTAGTGTTGTGTGTTAAAACGTTACAGTAGGCAACAACAAGAGAGCAAGTTAATTGTGTGAATCGAGGGCCCGATGTCACTGTTTAAACCTTTTATGAATCTGTCTCTGCTTAAAAACGACGATTATATAACTGTTGCATTATAATCTTGCTCAGCTGTATTTCGATTGTCGGCACATACAATATGCCTGAGCACTCTTGTGCTGGAAACTCATGTGTCTTCACTTCCATTCCATCTGATGCTTTGTGCAGTTTGGTTCGAGAATAGCAAGGGAATCAAACCGCAAGAACTTTGGCAGCAACCGAGCCGCGAACCTGGCGTCAGCAGGCAGCGTGGAGGTCCACAAGCGTAACCACTGACGGGGCAAACAGACCTAAATCGACGTGCCAGATGCTGCATTGCCACATGTTCCCAGCGGCATGGATGCCGGTGATCGGTCCGGTTCCTCTGTTCAGTTCATCCTGTTATGGGTTGTAGTCATGTTGGCATGAAGCATGCCAATGCTGTATCACTGGCTGTTCAGCCATGAAAATTTTGTTCTTTCTCATACCGTCTTGTTCATTGCAACCATGGATAACAGAACAGAATCTAGTTTTCATTTTACCAGTTTATGTCTGTACTATTTTTATTTTTTTTTGAGGCAAATGTATGTACTATTTTAGTTTTTTTTGAGGCAAATGTCTGTACTATTTTAGTGTTGTCCTTCCGCATATTTCACTTGTAACTGGGCCAGTTGGGCCGCCTTCCTCTGCGGAGGCCCGAGGAACAGAACCCCGCGTGGAGAACACGGCGTCCACGCTGGAAAGAGTCCACGAGGCGAAACCAACCGTCCGGCGCCACGTGTCCCCGCCGAGCTCCGCTCACCCGGCTCGCGCACACGGGATTTCCACACGCCCTCCTCTATAAAGTCAAGCGGACGCGTTCTTCCCTTCTCCCCAAGGCCTTCGTCTCCACCTCCCCCTCGCTCGCCCGCGTGCTCGGATCAGAGCCCACCCGAACCCGCGCGTGCTCCCCAAACCCTAAATCCCCAACGGTCTCCTGCTTCCAAACCCCCATCAAACCCATCCCGCCCTCGATTTCCCGCCCAATCCCCGCTCCCCGCCACCGCGCGATCCCGCCGCGCCGTCTCGCGCCGACCGAATTCGAATCCCGCCGGGGGCGCGAGCTCGAGGCGGGCGGGAGGGCGGTCGGGCGCGCAATTCCGGCGCGCGGCTGCGTCTAGCTCCCCCCGGCTCGCCCTGGATGGTGGCGCGGACGGCGTGGCTGAAGGAGAGATCTAACCCTAGCTCCGGATCTGGGACCGCCACGCCCGCCAGGTGCTCGACGGTATGACCGGTCGGGAGCGGCGGGAGGACAAGAGGGAGCAGTATGAGTGACCGCGCGGGCAGCAGCGGCAGCGGCAGCGGGGACGAGTTCGGGAGGGCCGTGGCGCGGGCGGCGGTCGCGCAGGCGCTCGAGGCCGCGGGCTTCGACTGCACGCACCGCTCGGCCGTGGACGCGCTCGTGGACGTCCTTCTCCGCTACCTCACGCACCTCGGGAGGGCCGCGGCCTTCCACGCCAACCTCGCCGGCCGCGCGCTCGCCAACGAGTACGACATCATCCAGTCCCTCGAGGAAATCGGCACCGACTTTGATGGCTTCGCCGGGGCCGGCACCTCAGGCCGCTGCCTCGTCGGCTCAGGCGTCGTCAAGGACCTCATGGCGTTCGTCGACTCCAAGGACGAGGTGCCATTCACGCGTCCGTTGCCCAAGTTCCCTATACCCCGCGCTCCGCAGCCCACACCCAGCTTTGCTGTGGCTGAGAGGGAGACTGGGATGAGGCATGTTCCCGAGTGGCTACCGGCCTTTCCGGACCCACACACCTACGTCAGGACAGAGGTGTGGAGTGAGCAGGCGGCCAAGGACAGGGTGGACATGGTCGAACAGGTGCGGCAGCGGAGGAAGGCCGAGAAGTCGCTGCTCAGTTTGCAGCAACGATTGGCCCTTGCGGGCGCTGATGGGTTTCGGCCAGTGGTTTCTGAGGATAGTGTAGCCAAAGGGAAGGAGACACAACCAGCTGGGAGCAAGAGAAATCCTTTTCTTGAGCCTGCTTTGCCGCATGGAGACAAGGAGGTGTCAGAGGTTGATATCCCTTCTGAGCGGAAGAAACTTTCTGTCCTTGATGCATTTGCACCAGCAATTCAGGGTGCAAGTGCTATGGAGCTTGATTCTGGGACAGGTTGGGACCAGAATCAGAACCAAAAGAGCATTGTTCCAAAGGTGAGGGCACCAGTGCACCTGAAGATTGGAGTAAACAAGAAGCCCCTGGCAGTGGCCCTCAATTCAAATTCCATGGATCTGAGGGAGGACCCGTCGTTTTTGAAGGAGGAACAAAAGGATGACCGGAAGCGGAGGGCTGGGATGATATTGAGGGCATCAATGGATAACCCACAGGAACTGCCCCAGATTTAATATGGTTGGTAGAAGTGCAGTGCCCAGCATGGAGTTGCATTATGGCGAGCTGTAGTGTGGGAGAAGGGATCTATGATCATTTCAGTTTGACGGTGGATCTCCAATTTGTGGAATCTTGAGGTATGTTGAAATGTTTCACTTGTGATAATTGCTGCTGGCTATCAGTTCCTTACTTGCATTGGAGTTTCATTTAAACTGAACATAATCAAATGAGATTGAGCCCACACAAGTTTGTGCTAGGCAATGCAGCGCACGTCTGTTTTGGTTACCTGAAAGTCGGAAAAGGATACCCAACTGTAGTAAGTAATCTTATGTAGACTTTGCACTACATGTCGTACGGTAGAAACTTTAGATTGGGAGTTTTATGTGTTGATATGCGTCACCGCCTGCTTTTAAACTAAGGGCGCCTGGATTATTGTGCCCTAATGTTTGTCAGCGATGAGAAGAAATTTTGAGCAATAGCCAGGGCCTAGGGTTTCCGATGGTAGTAAGCATAGTCATGATTACTCTCTGTTGTTGGATTTCTGATGATAGTAAGCATAGTCCTGATTACTCTCTGTTGTGGGTTAAGACCAAAACAGGTACAGTAGTATTTTGACCAACTACTTAGAAATTAGAAATGTGCTACTACTTGATTATTAAGAGAGAGAACATTCTATGTTGGCTGCATCAGCGACTCTGCATGAAAGTTGTGTGAGTTTAAGTGGGAAAAGGCACTAGGCATGCTTCTTGAGCGCAATTATGCGCACATTAAAGGCCTGTCTAGGCGTGCTTTTTTCTTTTATCAATGGCACAGTAAACACACGAAGAGAGTTGGCCTATACCGAAGATTAGTGACTAAGTTCCTACTAGACAGTATCCTGGAGAGATTGAGGGAGGGAGGTACTATTCACAGCAGAATTTCTCCTTTATGTTGCTTGTTACATGTATTTTGTTTGAGTTTGATTTTTGCGCAGCGGTGAAGCTGTTCCTTGTTACCATGAGGTCACAGGTTGAGTCCTGGAAACAGTCTCTTGCAGAAATGTAGGGAAAGGCTGCATACAAAAGACCAAAAGTGGTCGGACCCTTCCCCGTACCCTGTGCAAGCGGGAGCTACGTGCACCAGGCTGCCCTTTTAATTTTTAATTTTTGTAGCATGTTAGATTATGTTACAAATTAATACTCCCTCTGTAAAGAAATATAAGAGCATTTAGGTCACTACTTTAGTTATCTAAACACTCTTACATTTCTTTACAGAAGGAGTACAATCTAAAATAAAATAGAACTTTGAATAACTTTTTGGTAGCATCAGAAGATTTGGTGGCACTAGAATCCAATAGGTCAGTTCTATCACCCCTGCAGGCCTGTACGTACTGCATGTAGCAGAGTAAGCTGTTTGTGCTCGAGTGTTGATGCTGCTTTTACTAATAACTCGTGAGGCTAGCATGTCCTTTTGATCCCACGAGTGTTAGTTCAGCAGTATAATTTGTGGGATGTCCTTGCATATATAATCATATATTGCAATACATTTCTGCATTGGTTTGGCTCTATGAAAAAGTTACGACTTCCCATTGAAAATTATGGAGTGGACAGAAATTAACTGGGAACTGGCTTTGGCATCCTTTCAGAATTCAGATGACAAGTGCACAGTTAAAGCAGTTATAGTAGCTGGCACAGTATTTAACACTTGTGTGTGCAAGTGACTGAAAAATAACAAGCAGAATAGTTGAGAACCATTCTGAAATATGATGTCATCTTTGTATGCTGCTTCACAACTTAGTTATAGGAAACTAGTTTGTCATTTCTGACTAGATGTTTGGTGATTTGTGCAGGCCAGGTATCCTACGATGCAACCTTCGGCGTACTGGCAAGCTCGAACCTTTGTAACCTGCACCCAGTCTCTCCTGTCAGCATCAGCATTGGGATCCCCGGAGATTATTAGGTTTGTAGTTCCTGCTTGTTCCGACATATCACTGGAATGAAGCAAGCCTTTTTCGTAGGGAGCTGATTTTGGAGACCATCCAAAGGCATGATGCTCCTCCTTTGTAGCTAGGAAGACAGAGAGGAGATGATTGTACAAAAACTGACTTGATTTTTCTGACCAACGCTCCTCTCAACACAGAGGAAGGGATTTACGTGTTGATTTGGTTGGCTAATCCAGCTGCATCCGTGTAATGGTGATCACCCATTCGTTGTATTGCTTTCTGTGATTGGAGCGTGTTGATTAGTGCGCCCCTGCTGAGGCTGTAACGGCATTGTACTATACAACATTCTTTTGGCCTGTTTCATTCAACTGTGTATCTGATCCGAGCTGGGCACCCTTTGATTCTTCATATATGTTGATTCCATCTCTGTCACTCCCATCTGCTCTCTTTTAGACGGTTTATGTATGTACGATAATCTGGACTAGATATTTCTGTGATATTTTCTGCTGATTTACAGTTCCTTATGGGTTTTCTTCCGAAGGAAATTTAATCAAGTTCCCAAGCGATGTCTACACAGGATTTGCTGCTTGTATGGGCAGCTCCTTGCCCATTCGGTATCTGTCAGCTGGTATGTGAATCTATTTTGTCGAAAGGCTCCGAGCTTAGTTCAGTTCTCCACATGACATGATCCCGTGCAACACTATTCCCAAGCTCAAATGCTCCTACCATGAATAGTAAAATCCACAAAGATGGCAAACTATTCATTTTTATTTTTATGGTAATAAACATTCCTTTGTTTTCCACCCATGTGCAAATTTTTGTGATGTAATGGCATTCGTAGCAGTCTAGCAAAAAAGAACAAAATTGGTGCACTAAAATGTTTTCAGAAACAATTTTTTGGAGCATCCATTATGTTATTGTTGCACATAGCGTTATAAATGATTATTTCTTCATGAAACTTTTCACGCAGATGAAACATGCTAATCACACAAAAGTTCAGAATTATTTAATTATTTTTGCTATTTTCCCCCTTAATTTATTGTTCATCTCGGTGCATGCGAGAAAGAAGCATAATCGAGAGTTGAAAGTGAGCAAACGTACAATGGGCCGCAAATCTGTTTAGCAGCGCGGGTCATAGCAGACGTACAATGGGCCACAAGTCCATTTAGCAGGGGATGACCTGCTAATATTTATAGTTGTTCTTTTCAGAAACGGATGGGGGTACCAAGTTTTTTTTAGACAAGGAGACGTACAATGGGCCACAAAGCGATGATAAATCATTGTGTGCGTGAGGTAGACGAGTGTGCTCATACTATTGCTCGTTTTAGTTTTTTGGGTCAGTAGTCAAGAGTGTGGCATGATAAACCCCCTGATCTCCTTATCCCGCTTATTATAAAGGATATGATTATTAATTTAATAAAGTGGCCGAAGTTCAAAAAAAGTTACCCGATCTTTTAAAACCTAGTAACTTTTAGTCTAGCTATTGGATTTGCATATGACAAATGCTATTTTGTTCTTTTCATCTTAGTATTAAATCAAGCCTTTACAATTGTTTTTTACCAGCTCCAACACTCAAGGACTAACTACGCCAATAAGCACACACAAAAAAGACACATTCTTACAAAATATGGCTACATTGGGGGCAATGGAATTAGCATCTTTTCTAACTTTATCAATCAAAATTTCCTTGTTTTTTTGCAAACCAACCAATGGTTTGATGGTTTTTTTGCGAGGGTAAGAGTTTTATTCCATAAGAACAGGGTTACAATCGAGAGGCAAAAGTTCCTCTATGCACGATGGTCCACGATGTAGCCATGCTGTAGTCACACTCTCAATACAACTATACAAAGCCAATCGATCTGCTACTCTATTTTGCTCACGCTTAATTTTCTGTGGAATAAACTCACGAAGTACCATAAGATGCTTGATCTCGGCTACCAAATGTCCATATGCCGACCGGGACAAGTTATCACCGGTCAGGGACGTCAATGCCTCCGAGGAGTCCGATTGGACTATATAGAAACATCACTGTATTGAGCCACCAGTGCCATGCCTTGCATCAGTGGATGCAACTCAGCCTCTAGTGTGTCGTTGCAATTAAACAGGCAGCGATACGCAGAAAAAATCACACTTCCATCATGTCTCCTCAAGATCATGCCGTCTGCCGCCGAGCAATCCACAGAAGAAAAGGCCCCATCAACAAATAGTGCAACCCGATTTGTCGGCGGTGGTGACCATGGCAGTGTGCTGGAAACCACTACAACATGAGTAGCCGAGCCGTCCTCCATTAGCGACATCTTCCCCTTCAAAATTTCCTCCGTGCTGTATCTCCTGGACAGATCAAGTGAGCACATATAACTCTGGAGATAATCAGCAGAAACAGAAGGAGACGACACGTTCTTGCCATGTGCCAAGTCAGACCGTAGCGTCCAAATCCTCCAAACTAACATAATCATACGATCACGCTCATCTTGACGACAGTTTGCAAGAACATTTAGTAACCAATCCTTCCCTGTATCAATTAAAGAATTTTGATTAGGGAGTGGCCACACCATACGCATGTGATCCCAAAGCATGCGTGCATGATCGCATGTGATCAATGCATGCAATGTAGTTTCTTTTTCCTTTCCACACAGGGGACACACATCATGTCTTGATAAGTGCCTATACTTCTTGCACTCATTAGTAGCTAGAGCACCATATGCGACCTTCCAGGCCAATATTCACATTTTCAAAGGCACCTTGGAACCCCAAATAGATTGCCAAATGGGTCGTACACCACTAGGAATAGTACTTGATGCCCCACCCGCCACCAACTGTTATGTTCAGCTGTAGCTAGCCGATATGCACTTTGGACCAAGAAACATCTGGACTTCTCCGCGAACCATGCAAGAAAATCTTGCCTATTCCTTGGCGAAGTCCTAATTTCCAGAATTTCATTAACATCCATGTCCCAGAAGTGTTCTCTTAATCTCTGCACATCCCATGCTCCATGTTCATCCAGAAAGTCTGTTACCCAATTGTACCGACAATTCCTTTTTGGTGTGACTGGTCTTAGATCATAACCCCGCGGAATCCAAGCTGGTCCCGCCAGGTTCTAATGAGTGTACCGTTACCAACCCGCCAGATAATGGCCTTCTTCAACAATTCAAGTCCATGAACAACACCTTTCCATACCGCCGAAGGGCTGCTAGGAAATACTGTATCCAACAAATTCCCATTAGGGAAATATTTTCAGAAATAAGCCGCCCTGGGATAAAGGCACTCTGGTTCTCAGAAATAAGCTCCATTAACAACGGCCTTAGCCGGTTAACCAAAGACTTCGAAACGATCTTGTAAATAACATTGCATAAGCTTATTGGCCTAAAATCCTTTAGTTCCTTTGGGAAGGGAACTTTCGGGATCAAAACAATAGCGGTATCATTAACTACCTCAGGCATAACACCTGACTTAAAAAATTCCAAGAGAGCTGCAATAATTTCAGATTTGAGTACTGCCCAATTGCGTTGATAGAACCTAGCAGGAAAACCATATGTGCCAGGCGCCTTTAAAGGACCAATGTGAAACGGAGCATCGGATACTTCCTGTATGGAGAACGGTGCACATAAGACATCATTCATACCTCTAGTAACTTTGGACGTAATACACCCGATAACCACTTCCGGGGTTAGGGTCGGTCCTTCGTGTAAACCTCCTTGAAATATGAGGTGGCCATACGCTCCATATCATATGGTACATTGCACCACGTCCCATCTGTACATCGAAGCCTCTGAATATAGTTCCTTCTTGCCCGCCATACTGCACGGCGGTGGAGATAGGAGGTGTTTCTCTCCCCCTCCTTAAGCCACATAATCGGCGAGCGCTGCAACCACAACATCTCCTCAGGGTACAATAATTCATCTAGCTGAAACATTTTCTGTTTGATAGTAGCACGATCACCATCCATTAACTGTAAATCAGCCAGTTCCGACCTCAACTTTTCTATTTCACGTGTTACATGGCCGAAATTTTCATGGCTCCACGATCTTAGTTTTAACATCATTTCCTTCAAAGCATCACGAACAGACCCAAGATCACCAGTAGGTTTCCACTTCACCCATGTGTCCTCAACCACAACTGCCAACGCCGGATGGCGTTCCCACATAATCTCATACCTTGCTGTCCTATTTCGCCGTGGCTCCACTTGAGTTAGACGAATCAGAACCAGACAATGATCCGAACAGGAGGACGCGAGATGCGCCACATGCACTGCCAGAAACAAATCCCTCCATGCTTCATCCGCACAAGCTCTGTCCAGCCGGACTCGTACATTCCTATTCCCTTGCTGCCCGTTGTCATACGTGAACGGGACACCCTAGAAACCAAGGTCCATGAGCTCGCATGAAATCAGACAGTCACGGAACAACACCATTTGGTTTTTAGCTCGTTACACTCTTGAAAAGTGCTCATCTTGCCACATCGCCTCATTGAAATCACCACAAACTATCCACGGTTCAGTAGAGAATGACCGTAGATTAATTAGATGTTCCCACATACTGTGTCGATTCTCCACACGCGTCTCTCTGTATACGAACGTTGATGTCCATGAAGTATCCTTTGCATTATCCACCACTCGCACATCAATATACCGTGCGCATGAATCCAAAACCTTCACTTGCAGATTTTCATCCCAAAAGAGTGCCATACCTCCACAATGACCATCACTGGAAACAACCGCAAAACCCTTCAATCCTAGTCTCCATTTAAGTTTCTCCATCTTACTTGAGGCTTGTCTAGTTTCACATAAAAAAAGAGCCCCGGGGAATTGGCTTTAGAGAGGGCCCAAACCTCACGAACTGTCCAGCGGTTCCCCACCCCCCGACAGTTCCAAATTAAGTAATTCATTGCGTCCGGCGGTCCTCCTCTAGGGAGGTGATACGTCTCCAACGTATCTATAATTTTTTATTGTTCCATGCTGCTATATTATCATTCTTGGATGTTTTATAATCATTTTATATCATCTTTTGGTACTAACCTATTGACATAGTGCCAACTGCCAGTTGCTGTTTTTTGCATGTTTTTACATCGCAGGAAATCAATATCAAACGGAGTCCAAACACCGCGAAACTTTTTGAGGATTTTTTATGGACCAGAACACTTCCAATGGGCCAGAGCTGCACCTGGGGGGGTTCCCCGAGGGGGGCACAACCCACCAGGGCGCGCCTGGGGGCCCAGGCGCGCCCAGGTGGGTTGTGCCCACCTCGGTGGCCTCCCACACCCTCTCTTTACCCTATAAATTCCCAAAATTTCCGAAAACCCTCGGGGTAACTCTAGATCAGAAGTTCCGCCGCCGCAAGGCTCTGTAGCCACGAGAAACCAATCTAGACCCTTTCCGGCACCCTGCCGGAAGGGGAGATCATCACCGGTGGCCATCTTCATCATCCCGGCGGCCACCACGATGAGGAGGGAGTAGTCCACCCTCGGGGCTGAGGGTTTGTATCAGTAGCTATGTGTTTAATCTCTCTCTCTCTCTCTCTCTCTCTCGTGTTCTTGAGATGTCACGATCTTGATGTATCGCGGGCTTTGTTAATATAGTCAGATCATACGGTGTTTTCCCCTCTCTATGTTGTTGTGATGAATTGAGTTTTTCCCTTTGAGATTTCGTTGTTATCGGATTGAATACTTTTATGGATTTGAGAGCACTTGATATATGTCTTGCATATGAATACTCGTGGTGACAATGGGGTATCGTATTGATTCACTTGATATATGTTTTGGCACTCAACTCGCGGATTCCCGAGGTGACATTGGGGTAATCTATGCATAGGGGTTGATGCACGTTCTTGTCTTTGTTTCTCCGGTAGAATTCTTGGGGCACTCCTTGAGGTTTTTTATGTTGGATTGAGTATTATGAATCTGAACTTGCTTTGGTGTTATTTTAGTACGAACTCTAGGATAGATCGAACGGAAAGAATAGCTTTGTGTTATTTTAGTACGAACTCTTGAATAGATCGAACGGAAAGAATAACTTTGAGGTGGTTTCGTACCCTACAAACAATTTCTTCTTATGATCTCCGCTAGATAAGAACTTCGGAGTGATTCTTCGTTGCACGTTGAGGGGTGGTTTTATGATCCAATTATATTAGCACTGTTGAGAGATTACACTAGCGAAAGTACGGACCCTAGGCCTCTTTTTCAAGCATTGCAATACCGTTTTCGTGCCCGTTTACTATTTGCTACCTTGCTGTTTTTATTTATTCAGATTATAAAAATATATTTCTACCATCAATATTACACTTTTATCACCATCTCTTCGCCGAACTAGTGCACCTATACAATTTACCATTGTATTGGGTGTGTTGGGGACACAAGAGATTTCTTGTATTTGGTTGCAGGGTTGTTTGAGAGAGACCATCTTCATCCTACACCTCCCACGGATTGATAAACCTTAGGTCATCCACTTGAGGGAAAATTGCTACTGTCCAACAAAACTCTGCGCTTGGAGGCCCAACACGAGTCTACAAGAATAAAGTTGCGTAGTAGACATCAAGCTCTTTTCTGGCGCCGTTGACGGGGAGGTGAGTGCTTGAAGGTATATCTTTAGATCTTGCAATTGAATCTTTTAGTTTCTTTTTTTATCACTAGTTTGGTTTATAGAAGCTGTTGGGGAACATAGTAATTTCAAAAAAAAATCCTACGCACACACAGGATCATGGTGATGCATAGCAACGAGAGGGGAGAGTGTGTCCACGTACCCTCGTAGACCGAAAGCGGAAGCGTTAGCACAACGCGGTTGATGTAGTCGTACGTCTTCATGATCCGACCGATCCAAGTATCGAACGTACGGCACCTCCGAGTTCAGCACACGTTCAGCTCGATGACGTCCCGCGAACTCCGATCCAGCAGAGCTTCACGGGAGAGTTCCGTCAGCACGACGGCGTGGTGATGGTGATGATGTTGCTACCGACGCAGGGCTTCGCCTAAGCACCGCTACGATATGACCGAGGTGGAATATGGTGGAGGGGGGCACCACACACGGCTAAGAGATCAAGAGATCAATTGTTGTGTCTAGAGGTGCCCCCTGCCCCCGTATATAAAGGAGTAAGGGGGGAGAGGCGGTCGGCCAGGGAGGGCGCGCCAAGGGGGGAGTCCTACTCCCACCGGGAGTAGGACTCCCTCTTTTCCTAGTTGGAGTAGGAGGGGGAAAGGAAGGGAAGGAGAGAGAGAGGAAGGAAAGGGGGGCGCCGCCCCCCCTCCTTCTCCAATTCGGACTAGAGGGGGAGGGGGCGCGCGGCCTGCCCTAGCCGCCCCTCCTCTTCTCCACTAAGGCCCATCTTGGCCCATTAAACTCCCCGGTGGGTTCCGGTAACCCCCCGGTACTCCGGTATATGTCCGAAACTCCCCGAAACCATTCCGGTGTCCGAACATACTCATCCAATATATCAATCTTTACGTCTCAACCATTTCGAGACTCCTCGTCATGTCCGTCATCACATCCGGGACTCCGAACTACCTTCGGTACATCAAAACACAAAAACTCATAATACAATCGTCACCGAGACTTTAAGCGTGCGGACCCTACGGGTTCGAGAACTATGTAGACATGACCGAGACACGTCTCCGGCCAATAACCAATAGCGGAACCTGGATGCTCATATTGGCTCCTACATATTCTACGAAGATCTTTATCGGTCAAACCGCATAACAACACACGTTGTTCCCTTTGTCATCGGTATGTTACTTGCCCGAGATTCGATCGTCGGTATCTCAATACCTAGTTCAATCTCGTTACCGGCAAGTCTCCTTACTCGTTCCGTAATACATCATCCCACAACTAACTCATTAGTTACAATGCTTGCAAGGCTTATAGTGATGTGCATTACCGAGTGGGCTCAGAGATACCTCTCCGACAATCGGAGTGACAAATCCTAATCTCAAAATACGCCAACCCAACAAGTACCTTCGGAGACACTTGTAGAGCACCTTTATAATCACCTAGTCACGTTGTGATGTTTGGTAGCACACAAAATGTTCCTTCGGTAAACGGGAGTTGCATAATCTCATAGTCATAGGAACATGTATAAGTCATGAAGAAAGCAATAGCAACATACTAAACGATCAAGTGCTAAGCTAACGGAATGGGTCAAGTCAATCACATTATTCTCCTAATGATGTGATCCCGTTAATCAAATGACAACTCATGTCTATGGCCAGGAAACATAACCATCTTTGATTAACGAGCTAGTCAAGTAGAGGCATACTAGTGACACTCTGTTTGTCTATGTATTCACACATGTATCATGTTTCCGGTTAATACAATTCTAGCATGAATAATAAACATTTATCATGATATAAGGAAATAAATAATAACTTTATTATTGCCTCTAGGGCATATTTCCTTCAGTCTCCCACTTGCACCAGATTCAATAATCTAGATTACACAGTAATGATTCTAACACCCATGGAGCCTTGGTGCTGATCCTGTTTTGCTCGTGGAAGAGGCTTAGTCAATGGGTGTGCAACATTCAGATCCATATGTATCTTGCAAATCTCCATGTCTCCCACCTGGACTTGGTCCCGGATGGAATTGAAGCGTCTTTTGATGTGCTTGGTCCTCTTGTGAAATCTGGATTCCTTTGCCAAGGCAATTGCACCAGTATTGTCACAGAAGATTTTCATTGGACCCGACGCACTAGGTATGACACCTAGATTGGATATGAACTCCTTCATCCAGACTCCTTCATTTGCTGCTTCCGAAGCAGCTATGTACTCCGCTTCACACGTAGATCCTGCCAGGACGCTTTGTTTAGAACTGCACCAACTAACAGCTCCACCGTTCAATATAAACACGTATCTGGTTTGCGATTTAGAATCGTCCGGATCTGTGTCAAAGCTTGCATCAACGTAACCATTTATGGTGAGCTCTTTGTCACCTCCATAAACGAGAAACATATCCTTAGTACTTTTTAGGTATTTCAGGATGTTCTTGACCGCTGTCCAGTGATCCACTCCTGGATTACTTTGGTACCTCCCTGCTAAACTAATAGCAAGGCACACATCAGGTCTGGTACACAACATTGCATACATGATAGAGCCTATGGTTGAAGCATAGGGAACATCTTTCACTTTCTCTCTATCTTCTGCAGTGGTCGGGCATTGATTCTTACTCAACTTCACACCTTGTAACACAGGCAAGAACCCTTTCTTCGCTTGATCCATTTTGAACTTCTTCAAATCTTTGTCAAGGTATGTGCTTTGTGAAAGTCCAATTAAGCGTCTTGATCTATCTCTATAGATCTTGATGCCCAATATGTAAGCAGCTTCACTGAGGTCCTTCATTGAAAAACTCTTATTAAAGTATCCTTTTATGCTATCCAGAAATTCTATATCATTTCTAATCAACAATATGTCATCCACATATAAGATTAGAAATGCTACAGAGCTCCCACTCACTTTCTTGTAAATACAGGCTTCTCCAAAAGTCTGTATAAAACCATATGCTTTGATCACACTATCAAAGCGTTTATTCCAACTCCGAGAGGCTTGCACCAGTCCATAAATGGATCGCTGGAGCTTGCACACTTTGTTAGCTCCCTTTGGATTGATAAAACCCTCAGGTTGCATCATATACAACTCTTCTTCCAGAAATCCATTCAGGAATGCAGTATTTACATCCATTTCCAAATTTCATAATCATAAAATGCGGCAATTGCTAACATGATTCGGACGGACTTAAGCATCGCTACGGGTGAGAAGGTCTCATCGTAGTCAATCCCTTGAACTTGTCGAAAACCTTTCGCAATAAGTCGAGCTTTATAGACAATAACATTACCGTCAGCGTCTGTCTTCTTCTTGAAGATCCATTTATTCTCAATTGCTTGCCGATCATCGGGCAAGTCCTCCAAAGTCCACACTTTGTTCTCATACATGGATCCCATCTCAGATTTCATGGCCTCAAGCCATTGTGCAGAATCTGGGCTCACCATCGCTTCTTCATAGTTCATAGGTTCGTCACGGTCTAGTAACATGACCTCCAGAACAGGATTACCGTACCACTCTGGTGCGGATCTCACTCTGGTTGACCTATGAGGTTCGGTAGTAACTTGATCTGAAGCTTCATGATCATCATCATTAGCTTCCTCACTAATTGGTGTAGGAGTCACAAGAACCGGTTTCTGTGATGAACTACTTTCCAATAAGGGAGCAGGTACAGTTACCTCATCAAGTTCTACTTTCCTCCCACTCACTTCTTTCGAGAGAAACTCCTTCTCTAGAAAGGATCCATTCTTGGCAACGAATGTTTTGCCTTCGGATCTGTGATAGAAGGTGTACCCAACAGTTTCCTTTGGGTATCCTATGAAGACACATTTCTCCGATTTGGGTTCGAGCTTATCAGGTTGAAGTGTTTTCACATAAGCATCGCAGCCCCAAACTTTAAGAAACGACAACTTTGGTTTCTTGCCAAACCACAGTTCATAAGGTGCCGTCTCAACGGATTTCGATGGTGCTCTATTTAACGTGAATGCAGCTGTCTCTAGAGCATAACCCCAAAACGATAGCGGTAAATCAGTAAGAGACATCATAGATCGCACCATATCTAGTAAAGTACGATTACGACGTTCAGACACACCATTACGCTGTGGTGTTCCGGGTGGCGTGAGTTGCGAAACTATTCCGCATTGTTTCAAATGTAGACCAGACTCGTAACTCAAATATTCTCCTCCACGATCAGATCGTAGAAACTTTATTTTCTTGTTACGATGATTTTCCACTTCACTCTGAAATTCTTTGAACTTTTCAAATGTTTCAGACTTATGTTTCATTAAGTAGATATACCCGTATCTGCTTAAATCATCTGTGAAGGTGAGAAAATAATGATACCTGCCGTGAGCCTCAACATTCATTGGACCACATACATCAGTATGTATGATCTCCAACAAATCAGTTGCTCGCTCCATAGTTCCGGAGAACGGCGTTTTAGTCATCTTGCCCATGAGGCACGGTTCGCAAGTACCAAGTGATTCATAATCAAGTGATTCCAAAAGTCCATCAGTATGGAGTTTCTTCATGCGCTTTACACCAATATGACCCAAACGGCAATGCCACAAATAAGTTGCACTATCATTATCAACTCTGCATCTTTTGGCTTCAACATTATGAATATGTGTATCACTAGTTTCGAGATTCAACAAAAATAGACCACTCTTCAAGGGTGCATGACCATAAAAGATATTACTCATATAAATAGAACAACCATTATTCTCAGATTGAAATGAATAACCGTCTCGCATCAAACAAGATCCAGATATAATGTTCATGCTCAATGCTGGCACCAAATAACAATTATTCAGGTCTAAAACTAATCCCGAAGGTAGATGTAGAGGTAGCGTGCCGACGGCGATCACATCGACTTTGGAACAATTTCCCACGTGCATCGTCACCTCGTCCTTAGCCAGTCTTCGCTTAATCCGTAGTCCCTGTTTCGAGTTGCAAATATTAGCAGCAGAACCAGTATCAAATACCCAGGTGCTACTGCGAGCTCTGGTAAGGTACACATCAATAACATGTATATCACATATACCTTTGTTCACCTTGCCATCCTTCTTATCCGCCAAATACTTGGGGCAGTTCCGCTTCCATTGACCAGTCTGCTTGCAGTAGAAGCACTCAGTCTCAGGTTTAGGTCCAGACTTGGGTTTCTTCTCTTGAGCAGCAACTTGTTTGTTGTTCTTCTTGAAGTTCCCCTTCTTCTTCCCTTTACCCTTTTTCTTGAAACTGGTGGTCTTATTGAACATCAACACTTGATGCTCCTTCTTGATTTCTACCTCCGCAGCCTTTAGCATTGCGAAGAGCTCGGGAATTGTCTTATCCATCCCTTGCATATTATAGTGAAGGAAATATGCCCTAGAGGCAATAATAAAGTTATTATTTATTTCCTTATATCATGATAAATGTTTATGATTCATGCTAGAATTGTATTAACTGGAAACATAATACTTGTGTGAATACATAGACAAACAGAGTGTCACTAGTATGCCTCTACTTGACTAGCTCGTTGATCAAAGATGGTTATGTTTCCTAGCCATTGACATGAGTTGTCATTTGATTAACGGGATCACATCATTAGGAGAATGATGTGATTGACCTGACCCATTCCGTTAGCTTAGCACTCGATCGTTTAGTATGTTGCTATTGCTTTCTTCATGACTTATACATGTTCCTATGAGTATGAGATTATGCAACTCCCGTTTACCGGAGGAACACCTTGTGTGCTACCAAACGTCACAACGTAACTGGGTGATTATAAAGGTGCTCTACAGGTGTCTCCGAAGGTACTTGTTGGGTTGGCGTATTTCGAGATTAGGAGATGATGTATTACGGAACGAGTAAAGAGACTTGCCGGTAACGAGATTGAACTAGGTATTGAGATACGGACGATCGAATCTCGAGCAAGTAAAATACCGATGACAAAGGGAACAACGTATGTTGTTATGCGGTCTGACCGATAAAGATCTTCGTAGAATATGTGGGAGCCAATATGAGCATCCAGGTTCCGCTATTGGTTATTGACCGGAGACGTGTCTCGGTCATGTCTACATAGTTCTCGAACCCGTAGGGTCCGCACGCTTAACGTTTCGATGACAGTTATATTATGAGTTTATATGTTTTGATGTACCGAAGGTTGTTCGGAGTCCCGGATGTGATCACGGACATGACGAGGAGTCTCGAAATGGTCGAGACATAAAGATTGATATATTGGAAGCCTATGTTTGGATATCGGAAGTGTTTCGGGTGAAATCGGGATTTTACCGGAGTACCGGGAGGTTACCGGAACCCCCCCGGCAACATAATGGGCCTTAGTGGGCCTAGGTGGAAGAGAGGAGAGGCGGCTAGGGCTGGGCCGCGCGCCCCTCCCCCTAGTCCGAATAGGACAAGGAGAAAGGGGCGGCGCCCCCCTTCCTTCTTCTCCCTCTCCTCTTTCCCCCCTGCCAAGTCCTAATCCAACTAGGAAAAGGGGGGGGAGTCCTACTCCCGGTGGGAGTAGGACTCCTCCTGGCGCGCCCCAAGGCTGGCCGCACCTCCCCCCTTTGATCCTTTATATACGGGGGCAGGGGGCACCCCATAGACACAACAATTGATCATTGATCTCTTAGCCGTGTGTGGTGCCCCCCTCCACCATATTACACCTCGATAATATCGTAGCGGTGCTTAGGCGAAGCCCTGCGTCAGTAGAACATCATCATCGTCACCACGCCGTCGTGCTGACGAAACTCTCCCTCAACACTCGGCTGGATCGGAGTTCGAGGGACGTCATCGAGCTGAACGTGTGCTGAACTCGGAGGTGCCGTATGTTCGGTACTTGATCGATCGGATCGTGAAGACGTACGACTACATCAACCGCGTTGTGTTAATGCTTCCGCTTTCGGTCTACGAGGGTACGTGGACAACACTCTCCCCTCTCGTTGCTATGCATCACCATGATCTTGCGTGTGCGTAGGAATTTTTTTGAAATTACTACGTTCCCCAACAGTGGCATCCGAGCCTGGTTTTATGCGTAGATGCCATATGCACGAGTAGAACACAAGTGAGTTGTGGGCGATATAAGTCATACTGCTTACCAGCATGTCATACTTTGGTTCAGCGGTATTGTTGGATGAAGCGGCCCGGACCGACATTACGCGAGACTGGTTCTTCCGACGTGCTTTGCACAGAGGTGGCTGGCGGGTGTCAGTTTCTCTAACTTTAGTTGAACCGAGTGTGGCTACGCCCAGTCCTTGCGAAGGTTAAAACAACACCAACTTGACAAACTATCATTGTGATTTTGATGCGTAGGTAAGAACGGTTCTTTCTAAGCCCGTAGCAGCCACGTAAAACTTGCAACAACAAAGTAGAGGACGTCTAACTTGTTTTTGCAGGGCATGTTGTGATGTGATATGGTCAAGACATGATGCTAAATTTTATTGTATGAGATGATCATGTTTTGTAACCGAGTTATCGGCAACTGGGAGGAGCTATATGGTTGTCGCTTTATTGTATGCAATGCAATCGCCCTGTAATGCTTTACTTTATCACTAAGCGGTATCGATAGTCGTAGAAGCATAAGATTGGCGAGACGACAATGATGCTACGATGGAGATCAAGGTGTCGCGCTGGTGACGATGATGATCATGATGGTGCTTCGGAGATGGAGATCACAAGCACAAGATGATGATGGCCATATCATATCACTTATATTGATTGCATGTGATGTTTATATTTTTATCTATCTTATCTTGCTTTGATTGACGGTAGCATTATAAGATGATCCCTCACTAAATTATCAAAGTATAAGTGTTCTCCCTGAGTATGCACCGTTGCGAAAGTTCTTCGTGCTGAGACACCACGTGATGATCGGGTGTGATAGGCTCTACGTTCAAATACAACGGGTGCAAAACAGTTGCACACGCGGAATAATCAGGTTAAACTTGACGAGCCTAGCATATAACAGATATGGCCTCGGAACACGGAGACCGAAAGGTCGAGCGTGAATCATATAGTAGATATGATCAACATAGTGATGTTCACCGTTGAAACTACTCCATCTCACGTGATGATCGGACATGGTTTAGTTGATATGGATCACGTGATCACTTAGAGGATTAGAGGGATGTCTATCTAAGTGGGAGTTCTTAAGTAATATGATTAATTGAACTTGAATTTATCATGAACTTAGTACCTGATAGTATCTTGCTTGTCTATGTTGATTGTAGATAGATGGCCCGTGCTGTTGTTCCGTTGAATTTTAATGCGTTCCTTGAGAAAGCAAAGTTGAAAGATGATGGTAGCAATTACACGGACTGGGTCCGTAACTTGAGGATTATCCTCATTGCTGCACAGAAGAATTACGTCCTGGAAGCACCTCTAGGTGCCAGGCCTGCTGCAGGAGCAACACCAGATGTTAGGAATGTCTGGCAGAGCAAAGCTGATGACTACTCGATAGTTCAGTGTGCCATGCTTTACGGCTTAGAACCGGGTCTTCAACGACGTTTTGAACGTCATGGAGCATATGAGATGTTCCAGGAGTTGAAGTTAATATTTCAAGCAAATGCCCGGACTGAGAGATATGAAGTCTCCAATAAGTTCTACAGCTGCAAGATGGAAGAGAATAGTTCTGCCAGTGAGCATATACTCAAAATGTCTGGGTATAACAATCACTTGATTCAACTGGGAGTTAATCTTCCGGATGATAGCGTCATTGACAGAATTCTTCAATCACTGCCACCAAGCTACAAGAGCTTCGTGATGAACTATACCATGCAAGGGATGGATAAGACGATTCCCGAGCTCTTCGCAATGCTAAAGGCTGCGGAGGTAGAAATCAAAAAGGAGCATCAAGTGTTGATGGTCAATAAGACCACTAGTTTCAAGAAAAAGGGCAAAGGGAAGAAGAAGGGGAAATTCAAGAAGAACAGCAAACAAGTTGCTGTTCAGGAGAAGAAACCCAAGTCTGGACCTAAGCCTGAGACTGAGTGCTTCTACTACAAGCAGACTGGTCACTGGAAGCGGAACTGCCCCAAGTATTTGGCAGATAAGAAGGATGGCAAGGTGAACAAAGGTATATGTGATATACATGTTATTGATGTGTACCTTACTAATGCTCGCAGTAGCACCTGGGTATTTGATACTGGTTCTGTTGCTAATATTTGCAACTCGAAATAGGGGCTACGGATTAAGCGAAGATTGGCTAAGGACGAGGTGACGATGCGCGTGGGAAATGGTTCCAAAGTCGATGTGATCGCGGTCGGCACGCTACCTCTACATCTACCTCCGGGATTAGTTTTAGACCTAAATAATTGTTATTTGGTGCCAGCGTTAAGCACGAACATTATATCTGGATCTTGTTTGATGCGAGACGGTTATTCATTTAAATTAGAGAATAATGGTTGTTCTATTTATATGAGTAATATCTTTTATGGTCATGCACCCTTGAAGAGTGGTCTATTTTTGTTGAATCTCGATAGTAGTGATACACATATTCATAATATTGAAGCCAAAAGATGCAGAGTTGATAATGATAGTGCAACTTATTTGTGGCACTGCCGTTTAGGTCATATCGGTGTAAAGCGCATGAAGAAACTCCATACTGATGGACTTTTGGAACCACTTGATTATGAATCACTTGGTACTTGCGAACCGTGCCTCATGGGCAAGATGACTAAAACACCGTTCTCCGGAACTATGGAGAGAGCAACAGATTTTTTGGAAATCATACATACAGATGTATGTGGTCCGATGAATATTGAGGCTCGTAGCCGATATCGTTATTTTCTCACCTTCACAGATGATTTGAGCAGATATGGGTATATCTACTTAATGAAACACAAGTCTGTAACATTTGAAAAGTTCAAAGAATTTCAGAGTGAAGTTGAAAATCATCGTAACAAGAAAATAAAATTTCTACGATCTGATCGTGGAGGAGAATATTTGAGTTATGAGTTTGGTCTTCATTTGAAATAATGCGGAATAGTTTCGCAACTCACGCCACCCGGAACACCACAGCGTAATGGTGTGTCCGAACGTCGTAATCGTACTTTACTAGATATGGTGCGATCTATGATGTCTCTTACTGATTTACCGCTATCGTTTTGGGGTTATGCTTTAGAGACGGCTGCATTCACGTTAAATAGGGCACCATCGAAATCCGTTGAGACGACGCCTTATGAACTGTGGTTTGGCAAGAAACCAAAGTGGTCGTTTCTTAAAGTTTGGGGCTGCGATGCTTATGTGAAAAAACTTCAACCTGATAAGCTCGAACCCAAATCGGAGAAATGTGTCTTCATAGGATACCCAAAGGAGACTGTTGGGTACACTTTCTATCACAGATCCGAAGGCAAAACTTTTGTTGCTAAATCCGGAATTTTTCTGGAGAAGGAGTTTCTCTCGAAAGAAGTGAGTGGGAGGAAAGTAGAACTTGATGAGGTAACTGTACCTGCTCCCTTATTGGAAAGTAGTTCATCACAGAAACCGGTTTCTGCAACACCTACACCAATTAGTGAGGAAGTTAATGATGATGATCATGAAAATTCAGATCAAGTTATTACTGAACCTCGTAGGTCAACCAGAGTAAGATCCGCACCAGAGTGGTATGGTAATCCTGTTCTGGAGGTTATGTTACTAGACCATGACGAACCTACGAACTATGAAGAAGCAATGGTGAGCCCAGATTCCGCAAAATGGCTTGAGGCCATGAAATCCGAGATGGGATCCATGTATGAGAACAAAGTATGGACTTTGGTTGACTTGCCCGATGATCGGCAAGCCATTGAAAATAAATGGATCTTCAAGAAGAAGACTGACGCTGACGACAATGTTACTGTCTATAAAGCTCGACTTGTTGCGAAAGGTTTTCGACAAGTTCAAGGGATTGACTACGATGAGACCTTCTCACCCCTAGTGATGCTTAAGTCTGTCCAAATCATGTTAGCAATTGCCGCATTTTATGATTAGGAAATTTGGCAAATGGATGTCAAAACTGCATTCCTGAATGGATTTCTGGAAGAAGAATTGTATATGATGCAACCGGAAGGTTTTGTCGATCCAAAGGGAGCTAACAAAGTGTGCAAGCTCCAGCGATCCATTTATGGACTGGTGCAAGCCTCTCGGAGTTGGAATAAACGCTTTGATACTGTGATCAAAGCATATGGTTTTGTACAGACTTTTTGAGAAGCCTGTATTTACAAGAAAGTGAGTGGGAGCTCTGTAGCATTTCTGATATTATATGTGGATGACATATTGCTGATTGGAAATGATATAGAATTTTTGGATAGCATAAAGGGATACTTGAATAAGAGTTTTTCAATGAAAGACCTCGGTGAAGCTGCGTATATATTGGGCATCAAGATCTATAGAGATAGATCAAGACGCTTAATTGGACTTTCACAAAGCACATACCTTGACAAAGTTTTGAAAAAGTTCAAAATGGATCAAGCAAAGAAAGGGTTCTTGCCTGTGTTACAAGGTGTGAAGTTGAGTAAGACTCAATGCCCGACCACTGCAGACGATAGAGAGAAGATGAAAGATGTTCCCTATGATTCAGCCATAGGCTCTATCATGTATGCAATGCTGTGTACCAGACCTGATGTGTGCCTTGCTATAAGTCTAGCAGGAAGGTACCAAAGTAATCCAGGAGTGGATCACTGGACAGCGGTCAAGAACATCCTGAAATACCTGAAAAGGACTAAGGATATGTTTCTCGTTTACGGAGGTGACAAAGAGCTCATCGTAAATGGTTACATCGATGCAAGCTTTGACACTGATCCGGACGATTCTAAATCATAAACCAGATACGTGTTTACATTGAACGGTGGAGCTGTCAGTTGGTGCAGTTCTAAACAAAGCGTCGTGGCGGGATCTACGTGTGAAGCGGAGTACATAGCTGCTTCGGAAGCAGCAAATGAAGGAGTCTGGATGAAGGAGTTCATATCCGATCTAGGTGTCATACCTAGTGCATCGGGTCCAATGAAAATCTTTTGTGACAATACTGGTGCAATTGCCTTAGCAAAGGAATCCAGATTTCACAAGAGAACCAAACACATCAAGAGACGCTTCAATTCCATCCGGGATTTAGTCCAGGTGGGAGACATAGAAATTTGCAAGATACATACGGATCTGAATGTTGCAGACCCGTTGACTAAGCCTCTTCCACGAGCAAAACATGATCAACACCAAGGCTCCATGGGTGTAAGAATCATTACTGTGTAATCTAGATTATTGACTCTAATGCAAGTGGGAGACTGAAGGAAATATGCCCTAGAGGCAATAATAAAGTTATTATTTATTTCCTTATATCATGATAAATGTTTATTATTCATGCTAGAATTGTATTAACTGGAAACATAATACTTGTGTGAATACATAGACAAACAGAGTGTCACTAGTATGCCTCTACTTGACTAGCTCGTTGATCAAAGATGGTTATGTTTCCTAGCCATTGACATGAGTTGTCATTTGATTAACGGGATCACATCATTAGGAGAATGATGTGATTGACCTGACCCATTCCGTTAGCTTAGCACTCGATCGTTTAGTATGTTGCTATTGCTTTCTTCATGACTTATACATGTTCCTATGACTATGAGATTATGCAACTCCCGTTTACCGGAGGAACACGTTGTGTGCTACCAAACGTCACAACATAACTGGGTGATTATAAAGGTGCCCTACAGGTGTCTCCGAAGGTACTTGTTGGGTTGGCGTATTTCGAGATTAGGATTTGCCACTCCGATTGTTGGAGAGGTATCTCTGGGCCCTCTTGGTAATGCACATCACTTAAGCCTTGCAAGCATTGCAACTAATGAGTTTGTTGCGAGATGATGTATTACGAAACGAGTAAAGAGACTTGCCGGTAACGAGATTGAACTAGGTATTGAGATACCGACGATCGAATCTCGAGCAAGTAAAATACTGATGACAAAGGGAACAACGTATGTTGTTATGCGGTCTGACCGATAAAGATCTTCGTAGAATATGTGGGAGCCAATATGAGCATCCAGGTTCCACTATTGGTTATTGACCGGAGACGTGTCTCGGTCATGTCTACATAGTTCTCAAACCCGTAAGGTCCGCACGCTTAACGTTTCGATGACAGTTATATTATGAGTTTATATGTTTTGATGTACCGAAGGTTGTTCGGAGTCCCGGATGTGATCACGGACATGACGAGGAGTCTCGAAATGGTCGAGACATAAATATTGATATATTGGAAGCCTATGTTTGGATATCGGAAGTGTTCCGAGTGAAATCGGGATTTTACCGGAGTACCGGGAGGTTACCGGAACCCCCCGGCAACATAATGGGCCTTAGTGGGCCAAGGTGGAAGAGAGGAGAGGCGGCTAGGGCTGGGCCTCGCGCCCCTCCCCCTAGTCCGAATAGGACAAGGAGAAGGGGGCGGCGCCCCCCTTCGTTCTTCTCCCTCTCCTCTTTCCCCCTCCCAAGTCCTAATCCAACTAGGAAAAGGGGGGAGTCCTACTCCCGGTGGGAGTAGGACTCCTCCTGGTGCGCCCCAAGGCTGGCCGCACCTCCCCCCTTTGATCCTTTATATACAGGGGCAGGGGGGCACCCCATAGACACAACAATTGATCATTGATCTCTTAGCCGTGTGCGGTGCCCCCCTCCACCATATTACACCTCGATAATATCGTAGCGGTGCTTAGGCGAAGCCCTGCGTCGGTAGAACATCATCATCGTCACCACGCCGTCGTGCTGACGAAATTCTCCCTCAACACTCCGCTGGATCGGAGTTCGAGGGACGTCATCGAGCTGAACGTGTGCTGAACTCGGAGGTGCCGTATGTTCGGTACTTGATCGGTCGGATCGTGAAGACGTACGACTACATCAACCGCGTTGTGTTAACGCTTCCGCTTTCGGTCTACGAGGGTACGTGGACAACACTCTCCCCTCTCGTTGCTATGCATCACCATGATCTTGCGTGTGCGTAGGATTTTTTTTGAAATTACTACGTTCCCCAACATATAGTTCATCACGAAGCTCTTGTAGCTTGGTGGCAGTGATTGAAGAATTCTGTCAATGACACTATCATCCAGAAGATTAACTCCCAGTTGAATCAAGTGATTGTTATACCCAGACATTTTGAGTATATGTTCACTGACAGAACTATTCTCCTCCATCTTGCAGCTGTAGAACTTATTGGAGACTTCATATCTCTCAATCCAGGCATTTGCTTGAAATATTAACTTCAACTCCTGGAACATCTCATATGCTCCATGACGTTCAAAACGTCATTGAAGCCCCGGTTCTAAGCCGTAAAGCATGGCACACTGAACTATCGTGTAGTCATCAGCTTTGCTCTACCAGACGTTCTTAATGTCGTCAGTTGCATCTGCAGCAGGCCTGGCACCCAGCGGTGCTTCCAGGACGTAATTCTTCTGTGCAGCAATGAGGATAATCCTCAAGTTACGGACCCAGTCCGTGTAATTGCTACCATCATCTTTCAACTTTGCTTTCTCAAGGAATGCATTAAAATTTAACGAAACAACAGCACGGGCCATCTATCTACAAACAACATAGACAAGCAAAAATACTATCAGGTACTAAGTTCATGATAAATTTAAGTTCAATTAATCATATTACTTAAGAACTCCCACTTAGATAGACATCCCTCTAATCATCAAAGTGATCACGTGATCCAAATCAACTAAACCATGTCCGATCATCACGTGAAATGGAGTAGTTTTGAATGGTGAACATCACTATGTTGATCATATCTACTATATGATTCACGCTCGACCTTTCAGTCTCAGTGTTCCAAGGCCATATCTGCATATGCTAGGCTCGTCAAGTTTAACCCGAGTATTCTGCGTGTGCAAAACTGGCTTGCACCCGTTGTAGATAAACGTAGAGCTTATCACACCCGATCATCAGGTGGTGTCTCGGCACGACGAACTTTGGCAACGGTGCATACTCAGGGAGAACACTTTTATCTTGAAATTTAGTGAGAGATCATATTATAATGCTACCGTCAATCAAAGCAAAATAAGATGCATAAAAGATAAACATCACATGCAATGAATATAAGTGATATGATATGGCCATCATCATCTTGTGCTTGTGATCTCCATCTCCGAAGCACCGTCATGATCACCATCGTCACCGGCGCGACACCTTGATCTCCATTGTAGCATCGTTGTCGTCTCGCCAGCTATTGCTTCTACGACTATCGCTACCGCTTAGTGATAAAGTAAAGCAATTACAGGGCGATTGCATTGCATACAATAAAGCGACAACCATATGGCTCCTGCCAGTTGCCGATAACTCGGTTACAAAACATGATCATCTCATACAATAAAATATAGCATCATGCCTTGACCATATCACATCACATCATGCCCTGCAAAAACAAGTTAGACGTCCTCTACATTGTTGTTGCAAGTTTTACGTGGCTGCTACGGGCTGAGAAAGAACCGTTCTTACCTACGCATCAAAACCACAACGATAGTTCGTCAAGTTAGTGCTGTTTTAACCTTCTCAAGGACCGGGCGTAGCCACACTTGGTTCAACTAAAGTTGGAGAAACTGACACCCGCCAGCCACCTGTGTGCAAAGCACGTCGATAGAACCAGTGTGGCGTAAGCGTACGCGTAATGTCGGTCCGGGCCACTTCATCCAACAATACCGACGAACCAAAGTATGACATGCTGATAAGCAGTATGACTTGTATCGCCAACAACTCACTTGTGTTCTACTCGTGCATATAACATCTACTCATAAAACCTGGCTCGGATGCCACTGTTGGGGAACGTAGTAATTTCAAAAAAATTCCTACGCACACACAGGATCATGGTGATGCATAGCAACGAGAGGGGAGAGTGTGTTCACGTACCCTCGTAGACCGAAAGCGGAAGCGTTAGCACAACGCGGTTGATGTAGTCGTACGTCTTCACGATCCGACCGATCCAAGTACCGAACGTACGGCACCTCCGAGTTCAGCACACGTTCAGCTCGATGACGTCCCGCGAACTCCGATCCAGCAGAGCTTCACGGGAGAGTTCCGTCAGCACGATGGCGTGGTGACGGTGATGATGTTGCTACCGACGCAGGGCTTCGCCTAAGCACCGCTACGATATGACCGAGGTGGAATATGGTGGAGGGGGGCACCACACACGGCTAAGAGATCAAGAGATCAATTGTTGTGTCTAGAGGTGCCCCTGCCCCCGTATATAAAGAAGCAAGGGGGGAGAGGCGGCCGGCCAGGGAGGGCGCGCCAAGGGGGGACTCCTACTCCCACCGGGAGTAGGACTCCCTCTTTTCCTAGTTGGAGTAGGAGGGGGAAAGGAAGGGAAGGAGAGAGAGGAAGGAAAGGGGGGCGCTGGCCCCCCTCCTTGTCCAATTCGGACTAGAGGGGGAGGGGGCGTGCGGCCTGCCCTAGCCGCCCCTCCTCTTCTCCACTAAGGCCCATCTTGGCCCATTAAACTCCCTGGGGGGTTCCGGTAACCCCCCGGTACTCTGGTATATGTCCAAAACTCCGAACATAGTCATCCAATATATCAATCTTTATGTCTCGACCATTTCGAGACTCCTCGTCATGTCCGTGATCACATCCGGGACTCCGAACTACCTTCGGTACATCGAAACACAAAAACTCATAAGACAATCATCACCGAAACTTTAAGCGTGCGGACCCTACGGGTTCGAGAACTATGTAGACATGACCCGTCTCCGGCCAATAACTAATAGCGGAACCTGGATGCTCATATTGGCTCCTACATATTCTACGAAGATCTTTATCGGTCAAACCGCATAACAACATACATTGTTCCCTTTGTCATCGGTATGTTAATTGCCCGAGATTCGATCGTCGGTATCTCAATACCTAGTTCAATCTCGCTACCGGAAAGTCTCTTTACTCGTTCTGTAATACATCATCCCACAACTAACTCATTAGTTACAATGCTTGCAAGGCTTATAGTGATGTGCATTACCGAGTGGGCCCAGAGATACCTCTCCGACAATCAGAGTGACCAATCCCAATCTCGAAATACGCCAACCCAACAAGTACCTTCGGAGACACCTGTAGAGCACCTTTATAATCACCCAGTTACGTTGTGACGTTTGGTAGCACACAAAGTGTTCCTCCGGTAAACGGGAGTTGCATAATCTCATAGTCATAGGAACATGTATAAGTCATGAAGAAAGCAATAGCAACATACTAAACGATCAAGTGCTAAGCTAACGGAATGGGTCAAGTCAATCACATCATTCTCCTAATGATGTGATCCCGTTAATCGAATGACAACTCATGTCTATGGCCAAGAAACATAACCATCTTTGATTAACGAGCTAGTCAAGTAGAGGCATACTAGTGACACTCTGTTTGTCTATGTATTCACACATTTATAATGTTTCCGGTTAATACAATTCTAGCATGAATAATAAACATTTATCATGATATAAGGAAATAAATAATAACTTTATTATTGCCTCTAGGGCATATTTCCTTCAGAAGGAAACTTCATAAAAAATGGAATTGAGATTGCATCATATTATTGATCATCTTTATAATATCTTTCTTGAAAATGATGGTTCGGAAAATTGTGCTCAATTGTTAGAAGAAGAAGAAGTCAATAAAATGTTTGGCACAAAATAATTGAATGATGAGCATGATTGCAATGTTGTTAGTGTGAATTCTTTGAATATCCATGATGCTAATGATATGCAAAGCCATAAGCTTGGGGATGCTATGTTTGATGAACATTATATTTTTACTCCCCCAAGATTTGATGTGCAAATTTGTTATAATGATTGCATGCCTCCTATTTATGATGATTATAATGATGAAATTGGATTTGGAGAGGCCATGACTTTATTTAGTGATGAATCCACCATTTTGGATGAGGCTTCAGTTGACTATGATAACAATGTTGCTATCTATGATGATTGTGGTGATGACATGTATGCTATAAAGAATAATGATAACCATGAAACTTGTCATCATGATTTTAATTTTCACTCTCATGATAGTGATAACCCACAAGTATAGGGGATCACAATAGCTTTCGAGGGTAGAGTATTCAACCCAAATTTATAGATTCGACACAAGGGGAGCCAAAGAATATTTGAAGGTATTAGCAGCTGAGTTGTCAATTCAACCACACCTGGAGATTAATTATCTGCAGCAAAGTGATCAGTAGCAAAGTAGTATGACAGTTTTGATAATAGTAGCAGTAGTAACGGTAACGGTAACAGTGATAGCAGTAGTTTTGTAACAAGTGCAACAGTAACATCAGCAGTAGTAACTTAGCAAGATCAATATAGGATAAATTCGTAGGCATTGGATCGGTGACTTGTTGGATGATATTCATCATGAGACAGTTATAACCTAGGGCGATATGGCACTAGCTCAAGTTCGTCAATATAATGTAGGCATGTATTCCGTAAATAGTCATACGTGCTTATGGAAAGAACTTGCATGCCATCTTTTGTCCTACCCTCCCGTGGCAGCGGGGTCCATATTGGAAACTAAGGAATATTAAGGCCTCCTTTTAATAGAGAACCGAAACAAAGCATTAACACATAGTGAATACATGAACTCCTCAAACTACGGTCATCACTGGGAGTGGTCCCGACTACTGTCACTCCGGGGTTGCCTGATCATAACACATAGTAGGTGACTATAACTTCCAAGATCGGATCTAGAATAGAACATGGATATAATGATGATAACATAAACGGTTCAGATCTGAGTTCATGGCACCCGGGCCTAAAGTGACAAGCATTAAGCATGGCAAAGTCATAGCAACATCAATCTTAGAACATAGTGGATACTAGGGATCAAGCCCTAACAAAACTAACTCGATTACATGATGAATCTCATCCAACTCCTCACCGACCAGCGAGCCTACGAATGAAGGTGATGATGAAGAACGAAGATCCCCCTCTCCGGAGCCCCAAACAGCCTCTAGATCTGGCCTCCCGATTAAGAACAGGAGGTGATGACGGCTCCGTCTCGTGGATCACGATAATTCTTTCTCCCTGATTTTTTTCTGGAAAAATAGGATTTTATAGCGTCGGTTTCGGGGTCTACAGGGCCACCAGGTGGGGACAACCCACCTGGGCGCGCCAGAAGGGGGGGCGCCCTGGTGGGTTGTGCCCACCTAGGTGCCCCCCTCTAGTGGGTCTTGGCTCCAGAAATTCTTGTTTATTGTATAAAAATTCCTCACAAAGTTTCATTCCATTCCGAGAACTTTTATTTCTGCACAAAAACAACACCATGGTAGTTCTGCTGAAAACAACGTCAATCCGGGGTTAGTTTCATTCAAATCATGCAAATTAGAGTCCAAAACAAGAGGAAAAGCGTTAGGAAAAGTAGATATGTTGGAGACGTATCAACTCCCCCAAGCTTAAACCTTTGCTTGTCCTCAAGCAATTCAGTTGATAAACTGAAAGTGAAAAAGAAAAACTTTTACGAACTCTTTTGCTCTTGTTTGCATAAATAAGCTTAAACAACACCCAGGTTTTGAGCCAACATTATAACTAACCATGCCGACAATAACTCTTAAAGATTATATTAACTCATATCAATGACATAATTAGCTAGTGAGCAATAATAAGATATCTCAAACAGCAACACGTTGTCAAAACAACCATGATATAATATGACAATAGTGGTATCTCGCTAGCCCTTTATGAGACCGCAAAACATAAATGTAGAGCACCTCCAAAGTTCAAGCAGCGACTAAACATTGTAATTCATGGTAGAAAAGATCCAGTCATGATGCACCCAACATTAGCTACACACAATGCATAAGTCATGACAGCTGTGCTCTCAGGTTCTAGCGCTTGTTTTAGATGGTGATGACACAACATAAAAGTAAATAGATAGTCCCTTCACAGAGGGAAGCAGTGATTTGCAGAGGTGCCAGAGCTCAAGTTTTAAAACAGAGGTAAATGCTATTTCGAGACATGCACCCTTCTCATTTACTTCAGGACCATCAGTTATCAACATCTTCCATGCTAAGCACGCTAGTGGTGGTTCCCAAACGATAAAAGTAAAGGTTTTGACTCCTTTGGGAGTTTTTGTTTGATTATTTGAGAGATCATTTCTTTTGCAGTTTGGGACTGGGCATCCCTATTACTGCCCTTTTCTCGTGCGATGGCGAGTGAATAAACACTCGACCTGAGAATAACCCGCTTAGCATGGAAGATACCAACCACCTCCTATCGTTCTATGAACGATCCAGGCACACAAAAAGGATGTTTATTAGAAGTTTTTAGAGGTGGCACATGCAAATTTACTTAGGACGGCAGGGTAATACCGCATATAGGTAGGTATGGTGGACTCATTTGGAATAACTTTGGGTTCAAGGTTTTTGATGTACAAGCAAAATTCCCACTTAGTACAGGCGAAGGCTAGCAATTAGATTGAGAAGCAGCCAGCTAGAGAGCAACAACAGTCATAAACATGCATTATGCATAAGTAACATTGGACACTAGCATGAGTAGGATATGAACACCATGAACATAAATATCATAGAGGCTATGTTGGTTTTGATTCAACTACATGCATGAACATGTGCCAAGTCAAGCCACTCGAACATTCAGAGGAGGATACCATATCATCATACTACATCACAATCATTTTAACGCAATGTTGATATCCAAGATAAATCATTATCCACTCCCAGCTACTTATGCATGGCATGAGAAACTATAATCTCTAATTGTCATTGCAAACATGTTTAATCATAATGGGCTGAATCATGGAGACTAGTTTAAACATATTTACACAAACAGAACAAGTTGAGTTCATACCCGTTTCTCTCTACCACGACCAGTTCATCGAATATCGTCATTATTGCCTTTCACTTGCACGACCGAAAGATGTGAAAATAATAATAGTGCAAGAGTGTCGTGGACTAAGCTGGAATCTGCAAAACATTTTATTCAACAGGAGAAGACAAGGTAAAATGGGCTCTTTATCAGATTAACATTTATTCATATGAGAGCCACTCAACATTTTCATAGTGGTCTTCTCCTCGGTAAGACTCGAATAAAAAGAAAAAAAATTCAGAGAAACACACTGAAATATTTTTGGAGTTTTTGGTTTTCTTGAACAAGCAAATAAAGGGAAAGTAAAAACGAGAAAAACTATTTACACAGGAAAGCTCCCAACAAGCAAAAGAAGAACAAGGAAATCTTGTTGGGTTTTCTTTTTAGTGCTACTACTAAACATGCATAGAAAGTAAACTAACTACAACTAATTTTTTTGGTTTTTCTAAGTTTTTTCAAACACACAAGAAGAAAGCAAGAAAATAAATTAAGCATGGATGATACAATAAAAAAGTGTGAACACTGACAAATGGAATAAGTGGACATGAATGTAATGTCAGTGAGAAACACGTACTCCCCCAAGCTTAGGCTTTTGGCCTAGCTTGGTAATCAATCAGTAGCCTGGATAGTAGTTGGGGTACTGAGGAGCGGGCATCCACTCATCCCACTGCTGAGGCTCCTCCTCTGCCTCTGCAGTAGCCTGAGCGTTCCGGTAGGCGATGATGTCCGCAGTCATAATCCTATATCCGCCCCTGGCAACAGAATCAAACAAAGCAGGAGCAAGTAATGGAATAATATCACAAGTTTCAATGCTAAAAACTAGGTTATAAGGAATAGGAATGGCAGGGTAATCTTGTGCAATAAAATGGTGGTGTTCCAGGGCTGTGCGGTCTAGGTAAACCTTGGTCAGAGGGTAATCATGATGGCGTATCTCAACATTGAAATGAGCTGCCAAACGAGTAGCATAAATCCCACCATGTATTTTACCCTTGGACTTATTAATGTGGAGGCGACGAGCCACAATAGCTCCCAAGCTAGAAGTGTTGTCGCCCTCTAGTGCACGATGTAAAACAACAAGGTCTGGTGAACTGAGTGCACCCACCTTCTCTCTAGCAAGCAAGCATTTTGCAATGAAAAGAGCAAAGTAATGAACAGCAGGAAAATGCAAGCCAGCGGCAGTGATAGCTAACACCCCTCTATCATCTCCCACTGTCAGGGTGCGATAAAAGGCCTCAAACTCAGCCGGCCTAGGCTCAGCTAAGCTCCCGTCAGAAAGGATCATGCATATGTTACAAAATTCAGTGAGTGGTATCTGATGGGTTTCAGCATATAAATCAAACCACACTTCAGGAGGATTATTCCTAGAAAGGAAAGTAAAACTTTGAACAAAGATGTTTGTCAGGATTTGATGCTATTCACACTCATCTGCGATGAAGTCGGTGAGGCCGGCATTAGCAGCATATTGTGTGAACTCCTGAAGGATTCCAACCTCTTCCATGAACTGGGCATGCGGCCATTCGCACGACCGTACCTCCGCCAACCTCCGAGGATGGAGATTACTGTCAGATGACTCCCCAATAACACCCTTGGAGTTCTTCTTAGAAGCAAACTTCCTAACCATAAATTTTTCTCCACAAAACTTCACAAAATTGATAGCAACTACTAATAGGGATACATAGAGGCCATAGCAAGCATTCAAAACTACTTAGAACTCTAAGAATTCAATATGCAAGCTCATCTACAACAGCACCAAGAGTAGCTAATTATTCAAAATATAAACCACTAAAACAAAAACTAATTGGACAAATGGTGGAGTCACATACCAATTAACAATCCCCCGAAACAGTTTCGGAAACGGAGCTTCGAGCAAAGAGATCAAAATCCGCGGGTTTGAGAGCAAGAACACGGGCGAGAGATCAATGTAGATTTTTTTCTGGAGGTAAGTGATGATGTGGTGTGAAGGGATAAGTGAGGGGGCCCACGTGGGGACCACAACCCACCAGGGCGCGCCTGGGGGTCCTGGCGCGCCCAGGTGGGTTGTGCCCACCTGGTGCACCTCCCTCTGATATTATTTGCACCAAAAAATTCTTAAATATTCAGAAAAAATCATATTAAATTTTCAGGGCACTCTGAGAACTTTTATTTTTGGGTCATTTTTTTATTGCACGGGAAACTCAGAAAACAGGCAAAACATGGCATTTTATTTTATTTAACTAATAAAAACAGAAAACAAAAAGTAGGGACAGAAGGTAGTGCTTACTAAATTCATCAACTCCATACCGCTCAAAAATGATTCATTAATAAGGTTGATCAGGTCTTATTAACAACCACTTTCGATTAGCATGAAACCGAAGAACTTTCATAAATCACTAAGTTACGTCAATGGGGATATGAATGTCCCCAACAATAAGCATTTCATATTTCTTTTTGACAGTAGGTAGAGGTATTTGAAAACTTCCAATAGATATTGTCGGAGATTTTTCAATAACATTGATACCATTCACTTGGAATTGTTTCTTCAGAAAGTGCACCGTATGCTCATTACCATTGATATGAAAAGTGACCTTGCTTTTATTGCAATCAATAACAGCCCCTGCAGTATTCAAGAAGGGTCTACCAAGGATAATCGACATGTTGTCGTCCTCGGGCATCTCAAGTATAACAAAGTCAGTCAAAATAGTAACATTAGCAACAACAACGGGCACATCCTCACAGATACCGATTGGTATGGCAGTTGATTTGTCAGCCATTTGCAAAGATATTTCAGTAGGTGTGAGTTTATTCAAATCTAGTCTTTTATATAAAGAGAAAGGCATAACACTAATACCAGCTCCTAAATCACACAAAGCAGTTTTCACATAATTCTTTTTGATGGAGCAAGGTATAGTTGGTATTCCCGGATCTCCAAGTTTTTTAGGTACTCCATCCTTGAAAGTATATTAGCAAGCATAGTGGAGATTTCAGCTTCCGGTATTTTCTCTTATTAGTGATGATTTCTTTCATATACTTTGCATAAGGAGGCATTTTCAAGATATCAGTCAAGCGTGTACGCAAAAAGACTGGCCTCAGCATTTCAGCAAAGCGTTCAAATTCTTCATCATCTTTCTTTTTAGTCGACTTAGGTGGAAAAGGCATAGGTTTTTGAACCCACGGTTCTCTTTCTTTACCGTGTTTTCTAGCAATGAAGTCTCTTTTATCATACCTTTTATTCTTAGGTTGTGGGTTATCAAGATCAACTGGTGGTTCTACCTCAACATCATTGTCTGGTTCTTTTTCATTGTTTGGTTGAGCATCTTCATGAACCTCATCATTATCTTTTTCATTATCAGAAGGTGAGTGTTCATTACCAGACTAAGTTTCAGCATCTGAGATAGAAGTTTCATTATCATTATTAGGAGGTTTTTCTATTTCAGGTTCACTAGAAGCATGCAAAGTCCTATCATTTTTATTTTTCTTCTTCTTTCTAGAAGGACTAGGTGCATCAGTGTTAACACTTTCCGAATCTTGTTCTATTCTTTTTGGGTGTCCTTCAGGATAAAGTGGTTCCTGAGTCATTTTACCTCCTCTAGTTGCAACTCTAACATCAAAGTCATGTATATTATTATTCATTTCATCAAGCAACTCTCTTTGAGATTTAGCAACTTGTTCTAATTGAGTTTGAACCATAGAAGCATGTTTTCCAACACCTCTAACATCATTTGAGATTCTAAATAACAAGTCACTCAAGAGAGCAATCATATCAGAATTATATTTCAATTGTTTCATAACATTTGCATTGAAGTGATCTTGTTTTCTAATGTAGTTTTCAAACTCATAAAGGCATTGTCTAGGATGCATATTGTGAGGATTGTCATTATCACTGAACTTCATTAGAGAATTTACCTCTACCACCTTAGGAAGTGGTGGTGTATTAAGCCCATGTATTTCTTCAATAGGAGGTAAATTTTTAACATCCTCAGATTTAATACCTTTTTCCTTCATAGATTTCTTTGCCTCTTGCATATCTTCAGGACTGAGATATAATATACCCCTCTTCTTCGGAGTGGGTTTAGGCGGTGGTTCAGGAAGAGTCCAATCATCATAATTTTTCAACATGTTATTCAATAATTCTTCAGCTTGCCCAACAGTTCGTTCACTGAAAACACAACCAGCACAACTATCTAGGAAATCCCTAGAAGCATCGGTTAGTCCATTATAGAAGATATCAAGTATTTCATTATTATTAAGAGGATGATCAGGCAAAGCATTAAGTAATTGGAAAAGCCTCCCCAAGCTTGTGGGAGACTCTCTTCTTTAGTTTGCGCAAAGTTAAATATTTCATGTAAAGCAGCTTGTTTCTTATGAGTAGGGAAATATTTTTCAGAGAAGTAATAAATCGTATCCCGGGGACTACTGACACAACCAGGAGCAAGAGTATTGTACCAAGCTTTAGCATCACCCTTTAATGAGAAAGGAAATAATTTGAGAATAAAGTAGTAGCGAGTTTTCTCATCATGAGTAAAAAGGGTGGCTATGTCATTCAACTTAGTAAGATGTGCCACAACAGTTCCAGTTTCATAACCATGGAAAGGATCAGATTCAACCAAAGTAATTAACTCTGGGTCGACAGAGAATTCATAATCCTTATCATCAATAAAGATTGGTGAAGTAGCAAACTTAGGATCATATTTCATTCTAGCATTTAGAGATTTTTCTTTATACTTGCATAGTAATTTCTCTAGATCATCTCTATCCTTACAAGCAAGAATATCTCTAGTTGTCTCGTCATTCATAACATAACCTTCCGGTACCTTAGGCAATTCATATCTAGGAAGGCTAGTTCTAGCAGGTGTTTCAGGAGTTTCAGTTTCAAGCTCATCATCAGATTCAACAACATCATGTTGTATTACTCTAGCAATTTGTTCATCAAGAAATTCACCAAGTGGCACATCATCATTATCAAGCAAGGTACTAGCATCATCATAAGCATCATTCATAGTAGAAGTAGCATCATCAATAACTTGTGACATATTAGAATTGATAGCATGTGGTGGTGTTGCAAGTTTACTTATTACAGAAGGTGAATCTAAACAAAACTGGATGGCAGTTCCTTACCTCCCCTCGTCTTTGAGGGAAAAATCTTAGTCTTAGCATCCTTCAGATTCTTCATAGTGATAAATTGATAATAATCCCAAGTGACTCAACAAATATAGCTATGCTCCCCGGCAACGGCGCCAGAAAAATGTCTTGATAACCCACAAGTATAGGGGATCGCAACCGTTTTCAAGGGTAGAGTATTCAATCCAAATTTATAGATTCGACACAAGGGGAGCCAAAGAATATTTGAAGGTATTAGCAGCTGATTTGTCAATTCAACCACACCTGGAGATTAATTATCTGCAGCAATGTGATCAGTAGCAAAGTAGTATGATAGTTTTGATAATAGTAGCAGCAGTAACGGTAACAGTAACAGTGATAGCAGTAGTTTTGTAACCAGTGCAATAGTAACAGCAGCAGCAGTAACTTAGCTAGATCAATATAGGATAAATTCGTAGGCATTGGATCAGTGACTTGTTGGATGATATTCATCATGAGACAGTTATAACCTAGGGCGATACGACACTAGGTCCAGTTCGTCAATATAATGTAGGCATGTATTCCGTAAATAGTCATACATGCTTATGGAAAGAACTTGCATGACATCTTTTGTCCTACCCTCCCATGGCAGCGGGGTCCATATTGGAAACTAAGGGATATTAAGGCCTCCTTTTAATAGAGAACCGAAACAAAGCATTGACACATAGTGAATGCACGAACTCCTCAAACTACGGTCATCACCGGGAGTGGTCCTGACTATTGTCACTCCGGGGTTGCCGGATCATAACACGTAGTAGGTGACTATAACTTGCAAGATCGGATCTAGAACATGGATATAATGATGATAACATAAACGGTTCAGATCTGAGTTCATGGCACCCGGGCCAAAGTGACAAGCATTAAGCATGGCAAAGTCATAGCAACATCAATCTTAGAACATAGTGGATACTAGGGATCAAGCCCTAACAAAACTAACTCGATTACATGATGAATCTCATCCAACTCCTGACCGACCAGCGAGCCTACGAAGGAATTACTCACTCCGTGGGGAGCATCATGGAATGGGCGATAGATGTCGGCGTTCTGGGAACGGGGGTCCCCAGACTTGCCTGCCTGCGGCCCACGGCGTGGCTCTGCGCGTGGGCCCGTACAGCCCATCTTCATCAACAAGGCGTTCAAGACCCTCGCGAGGGGCCAAGCCTCACGAGGCGGACGACACAAGACCTCCTCAGGGGCGGCCTCACCAGGTTGGCTTGCGAGGGGCAGAGAGATCAAGGCAAGGCAAACCTCGCAAGGTTCTCGTGATGTGAGCCATGACGATCAAGATCAGGCGGGCGCCAGGCGGGCGCCAGCACGCGCAGTGTCCTTGTCTCCCCTTTGGTGCTAGGGAAGCAAGCGCAGGCGCGGAGTACCGAGGCGTCAAGCAAAGGTTTCCATATCGGTGCAACGAGACCAAGACCAGCAGGACGGCAAGATGGAGGTCACCATGGAGCTCAAGGCGGCGTCACCACCAGAGCCTTTTGCAGGCGAAGACCGCTTTTGTCAGGATAAGCTGTATTAGCTGTCCCCTTTCAAATTGGCCGTTGTTGGCTCCCTTCCTGCTCAATATTTGGGGAGAGGACCAGGGCCTATATAAGTAGAACTAGCCACCACCGTAGGAGATAACTCATTCGGAGGCATCTCATCTGATCTTGAGTGATCCTCATCCACACACAGAGCGCAAGAACACCTCAACCTCAGGAGGCTGTTCTTCCCCTTGTACTGTTCATCATCAGCCCAAGAGGCAATCCACCACCACACTGGAGTAGGGTATTACACCACAACGATGGCCCGAACCAGTATAAACCCTGTGTCCCTTGTGTTGCGAGCTCGTCGAGCTCGTCCGTGAGATCTTAGCAAGCTAGGACGTGGATCGGTAGGGGGAGAACTTTGCGCGCACCCCAGAGTTCGAACCTTAAGGGTTTTGTCGGAACCCGTGATCCGACAATAGAGAAGGGTTGGTGATGACGAAGAACGAAGATCCCCCTCTCCGGAGCCCCAAAAGGACTCCAGATCTGGCCTCCCGATGAAGAACAGGAGGTGACGGCCGCTCCATCTCGTGGATCGCGATAATTCTTTCTCCCTGATTTTTTTCTGAAAAAATAGGATTTTATAGCGGAAGTAACAAGGTTGTGGGGTCCCATCAACACCAACGGCAAAGTTGAGTGTAGAAATCGTAACCCTAACGTATCACTTACTCGTCGTAAGATTCCTGCAACATGAGACGTTGCAGCCCAAAAACGGGTCAGCACATGGAATATGCTGGCAAATTCACACCATAGAGAAATGATGAACAAAGGCTATCACTACATGCATATTTGGCTGGTGGAAAAGCTCTATGGTTACAGTTTTGCGAAAAGCCAATTTTTCCCTACTGCAAAGGAATAAATTTTATTTAACTATCATGGTGGTTGTTAAACATTGAGAATGGTTCACAGCATTCTCAATCCCAATTAAGTATCATCATTAACCCAACAAGATTAATTAAAGTAACATGACGAGATACACATGATAATCCAAGAACTAGATACTCAAGATGTCCATAACCGGGGACACGGCTAATCATGATTAGTTTGTACACTCTGCAGAGGTTTGTGCACTTTTCCCCACAAGACTCGATCTCCTCCGTTGGATTTCTCGCACTACATGGTGTTTGAGAAACGGATGACCGAGACACAGTCTTTCAGAAGCGTTAGCACCTTACGATGGGTAGACCGTACCACCTACATCCCCTACATCTGCTAGTCTACCACTGTAAGAGTTCACACGACTTAATCAACTATGCTAGAGCCCATAATAGCTTGTGGCTGCACACGGAAGTTTCTAGTATGAATAATCTTATGATCCCTTTGAGCCTGGGTGGCGGTCCAAAAGAAAAACAGGCAATCCTGGAATACCCAGGTACCTCAATCCACCCAGATGTGTGTTTTAGTTGCCACCTTAAGGTTAACCATTAATTAACAATCTCACATTTGTCATGGTAACACTCAAACCCAATCCACGTCTACTAGAATAGCATAACAATATAAGCAAACGTAGAAGTAACTCCCAAGGGTTTGATAATAAACAGGGCAATAGGTACTACCTCATCTACTTCCCAGAACCCACAATTTAATTAGATCCTAATCATGCAATGTTTGAGGGTTGATCTAATGCAATAAAACTGGGTAGTCAAAGAGGTATGATCAAAGTGTGAACTTGCCTGCAATGTTGATGAAGATGATTCGCACTCATAACTCTTGATAGATCTACTCGTCACACTCCGTTCAATCTATCATAAGCAAGCAATGGTAACCACACATAAGTAATCACTCAAAAGATCAGAAAGAACGAAGAAGATACTGTTCGGAAAACATCAAAACCAAGCAAATAACTCTTGCAACATAAAACAATTTCTAACAGTACCAAAATTATATGAATTTGGCCTCATCAGAAAGTTTAGGTCAAGAGCTTCGATTAGCAAAAAGAATCAACTCAAACGGAGCTACGAAACTCAAGTTACGATCACACGAAGTTTGAATTCAAATCTGATCTAATTCAAATTTTAAAATTTCAAAAAACATGTTTGAGTTGGATTCCTGGATAGGGGGATCATAACGAAGAAGTGGGCGTTGGTTTCGTTGGATTTGGACAAACGAGTAAAAAGTTGTGACCGATTGAAGAACAGGGGCTATTCTGCAAAAAACTTATTCACAAACGGGTCTGTGGCGGAAATTAAAAGAAAAAGAAAAAATACTACATACCGAACGTTCGCTACCGAACGTTAACGAACGAAAACATTCGCTACAGAAGTCTAAACGACGAACGCTCACTAATAAAAATTGATCGGGAAAAACCGAGGAAAATCCAAAATAAACCGGAACGGCTCGGCGGTTTTACCGGCGGTTTTCGTCGGTTTTCTTCATCGACGGCGGCGAGGTTAACGACGAGGCAGAGCGGCGGCTCCGGCGAGCGAGGCAGCTCCGGCGACGGCAGCGAGCGGCGCGGGTGGCGGCGCGGCGCGCGGTGCAGCGGCGCGCGGTGCAGCGGCGGCGGCGATGCAGCGGCGGCGCGGCTCGGCGAGATGCGGGAGCGGGCCGCAGCGGACGAGAAGAGAGGGGCGGGGCGGTGGTCTCGCCTTATAAAGGCCAGGGGAGGGGCGCGGCTTGGAGGAGGGGCCAGGGGACGCGTAGTCCGGCGGTGGCACGCTCGGACGTCGAGGCCGACACGGCGGCGGCGCGTGCAGCGGGAGGAGTCCCGCTCGGTGCGGGCGAGCGGCGTGGGTCGGCTGGGCCGCGGCCTGGCTGGCTAGCTGGGCCGGCCCAGTCCGGTCGGTCATTTTTTTAAACATTTTTTCAGACAAACAAAATAATTAAAAACAAAAATAAATAAAACTATTACATAGGCATATAATATATCAAAATTTTCAGAAAAATATTTTCTACAACATGAACATTTTTCTAGCGTCAAATAAAATATACAAAAATTCAGATAAAGCAAAGAGTGCTACTGCTACAATAAAACCTCATAAAAATCATTAAAAAAATACCAAAATGATTTCAAATTAATTTTTTTCTCCAATTTTCTATTGTAGGGAATCATGTTACCCTATTTTCCATATATTTTTATTTTGGAGAAAAATAATTTGAATAAAACCAAAATACTACAAATTGAAAATAATTTCCAAAAGGACTTTAAATTTGATCCTTTTAAACTTCCAACTCATATTTCATATGTTTTGAAGAAGTCATTTTATCTTCTCTCATGAAAATCATTGAGTTGATTAAAGTTTCTGAATTTGAAATATTTTCAAATGAAATTCAAATATTTTCAACAACCCTTTTCATTTAAATAAATGGAAGAAGTCATGTCATCTTCTCTCCAGGGTTTTGTGATGAAAAGAATTTGAATTCATGGAGATCATAAAAAGCAAAATGAAAGTTTGGGAAAGTCCTTTTATTCCCTCTCATTTAACTTTCAAAATTTTCAAATTCACTCACTTTCAGTCAATCAATCAAACAATCAATCAAATCTATCTATTTATTATAACATTCCAAAATTTAGAATTTTGGGATGTTACAAACCTACCACCCTTAAAAGGAATCTCGTCCTCGAGATTCGGAGAGGCTAGCAAGAAATAGGTTAGGTTTGGGGTCTTCTCAAAATCCATCGATCATCTCAGGGGTCTGGGGTGCTACCACCCTTAGAAGCATGGTTACGGTCTCATCAATACTCATATACTCGATCCTTATTCTTGATGGGGCCGGTCTTCTCAAATTCTCGGGAAAATTCCTTCTCTGGGCTCTTCCGATAGTGGCATAACCTTTTCCTCAATACTTCTGTCCTTTCATCTTGGTAAGGTTGTTCCGAGACTGGGTTTTCTTAGCTGACGGGTCAGGCGCCAATACTAAACAACTATCGATATCTCATGGTGGTCTTCCAATTATGGTTTCTCCTACAGGAAATGGGTCTGGGTTGATCCTCACCGTATAACCTACGATTGGCAAGAGCTGCCTTGTACAGGTGAGTAATTGTCTTACCATTCTAAGGTTTAAACAAGGTTTTGATCGTCGTCTCTCTACTATAGGTAAGTCACTCAGATTTACCATCTCATATAGCAAGGCGAATAATAAGAGTAAGTCGGTATGGTGATCAATCCATCCCGCACCCAGATCATTACCCTGTATATGGTTTAGTGAATCTCGCATTCTAACACTCGGTCATCCTCACAAGCATTGCAGAATTTCTCTTGTCAACGAACTGGGTTCGGATAAATCCATAGATTCTGCAAGCCAAACAAACATCTATCATTTCTTCACAACTCTCAGGTTTTGCGTAACTCCTATAAGATCGTCTGTCGATAAAATCGTAACTTCTTCCGGGGTTTTTCCTTCAGCAAGAATGTGCTTGCTTCTTGGCAGGTCCTGGGGCCTGTGGGTTATGGCCCATCTCATCACTGGTAAACCTTGAACTCATCATCGGGGAAACTGATCCTTAATCCAACATCCAACTTCCTAGTATTCTTAAATCCATCCAATTGTACTGTCTTCCTTCCTTCTATTGGCACCAAACTAGGACATGATTACTCAGACTCATTATGGAATTTCCATTGATCCATATTTCGAACATCATACCTCCTTTATATCCAATAGTAATTCATCTCTTCATCCTCGGGGGATATCCCACATACCGAGAAAGAAAAAAAACTTATACTTATGAAGTCCATACTCCACTTCGTGGAACATCATTATCCTTTCCAGGGTCAAGCGTCCTTACATGGGAATATTGGCCATCTCTGCATGGCACTTCTTCAACTGGGAAACATGAAACACATCATGAACTCCTGACAGTCCTTCGGGTGACTCCAACTTGTTGGCCACTTCTCCCATACGCTCCAAAACTCAGTATGGTCCTACAAATCTCGGGGCTAACTTTCCCTTAACTCCAAATCGTTTAATTCCTCGCAGAGGGGACACACGAAGACATGCTCTGTCTCCAATTTCATAGACTACCTCCTTGTGTTTTTAAGTCTGCATAACTCTTCTACCTGTACTGAGCTACCTTCAGTCTATCTTGAATCAACTTAACATTCTCTTCTGACTCCTTGATCACATTTGGTCCAAACAACTGACGGTCTCCAACTTCATCCCGCATCAACGGTGTCTGGCTCCTTCTCCCATACAAAGCTTCAAAAGGGGCCATCTTCAAACTGGCTTGGTAACTGTTTATGTATGAGAACTCCGCGTAAGGTAGATTATCATCCCTACTAGATCCATAATCTAGCGCACACGCTCTCAACATGTCCTCCAGAATCTGATTGACTCTCTCGGTCTATCCATCTGTCTGCGGATGAAAGGCTGTACTGAACTCTAGCCTAGTACCCAAAGTCTAGTGCAGCTGATTCCAAAACTTTGAGGTAAACTGTGTTCCTCTATCTGATACGATGGTCCCCAGAACTCCATGCAGACATACGATCCTGGTCAAATATATCTTGGCCAACTTCGCACTTGTATAGGTGGTTTTCACTGGGATAAAGTGAGCCACTTTGGTCAAGCGAATCAACTACTACCCAAATAGAATCATATCCCGATCTGGTTCTGGGAAATCCGGTAATGAAATCCATGCCAAGCTTATCCCACTTCCATTCGGGTATCGGCATAGGCTGTAGTAATCCTGCTGGCTTCTGATGCTCTGCTTTTACTCTCTATGGCATACATCACCTACGACTACATACTCCGCAATATCCTTCTTCATACCAGTCCACCAGAAATGCTCCTTCAAATCCAAATACATCTTGGTGTTTCCAGGGCGAATCGAGTATGGTGAGTCATGAGCCTCCTAAAGTATTAACTTCCTGATCTTTGCATTATTGGGCACGTATACACGGTCCTCGAACCATAAGGTGTCGTGCTCATCCTTACGAAAATCCTTGGCCTTTCCTTTGCTCATTCTCACTTTTATCTCGGCAATCTCTTTGTCATCCTTCTGAGCTTCACGGATCTTTCCCAACAATGTAGACTGAACTTCCATTGCTGCAACAAAACCTTTGGGAACAATCTCCAACCGAAGTTCCCTGAGATCCTCTGCTAACTCCTTTGGTAATCCTCCGCTTATGAGGGTATTCATCCTTGTTTTCTTTATGGTTGTGTCCTATTTCTCCACAAAGCTTGTATGCACAAGGTTTCTTCATATCCTTTCCATAAGGCCTCAACTTTTGGGACACAAGCCAAGACTTTAACAAAGTCCACTTAAATTCCTTCCAAGTGGTTACTCCTTGCCATCCATTGATGGTTTGGTACATCCTCTACCAGGTAGTGGCACCTCTTTCAAAGCACTCAAGAGCATGCTGGGTCATATCCTTTCCGACTGTAGTGTTATTCTTCATGTGATCCTCCATGTTCTGAATCCATCGGTCCGTCTCCAATTGACTTATCGGTCCAGAAAATACAAGCTCATCTTCATTCGTCCTCTATTGGGTCCATGGGTTTGCGGTGGGATAAGAGAGATCGAGAGGGATGCACACAATACAAACAATTTTTTTGAAAAGACAGATTTTTATCGTGGCTGTCGGAAAAAACATCAAACAAATGACAGCTCACAAACATCGCATCTAACGTAGGCATATAACAGGGGTTTGGTCTTCTAAAGGTCAACAAATCTTCAAAATCGTCAAACTCTTCAAGTCTTGTTCGTGTCTCCGATGGCTTCTTCCGATCATGCTTGTATTTCTCAAGTTCTTTTGCCAGATCATCTCTGTTGACGCGAAGTCTCTCGTGACGTCCTTTATATTTCTGGAGTTGCATTCCAAACTTCTGGGTTTCAACATCCTTGACATGAACCATGATCCTACTGTCCTTCAGTTCCTGACGAATCTTTGATGTCTCAAGGTTTTGCTCCTCTAGCTTGGCTACTTTCAGCTTCTGGGTCCTGAGTTCTTCACGAAACGCTTCCTTATCAATACTGTTTCCTGCAGGTCCATCTTAACTTCTTGATGTAATACTCCAGATCCTGGTGATACACCGACTAAGGTTAAAACTTCATCTTGCTGATAGGTGCTCCATCAGCCTTCTACCATCCAATCCTTCCATGCATATGCATGCTTAACTCAACACGGTGACAATAGCATAAACGGGCGATAACATCATGGATAGCCGTGTTTCTGCTCTTGTCATTTCCATGAGCTATCTCTCCATAGTTGATATCTCCTGCCTTAGGGTTTTCCTTGACAGAACTTTGAGTTCTAATGCTCCATATTCCGGTCTTTCTCCAATACACCTTGATCTCGGATATTGACATCTTCCATAGTCTGCCAAGTTCCATAAGGGTAGCCTTCCTAGGTCATAAAAATCTGGGAATTCTTCAGAGTCTCCAATTCTCCTAGTCTTCAGAGTCTTCAACAGTTGTAGTTTCCATTATCATAATGTATGGTAAAATCCTATTCATTCTGAATGGTCTTAGTTGTCCGATATCTTGTACTTCTTGGAGTGGTCTCATCAGTCGAATCTTTGAGTGGTCCAAAGGGAAAAGGGATATGGTCTCACTAAAAGGGAATATTTGAATAAGACTCAGAAAAGGAGAGAGGTAAAAGATTTTTTGAAAAGGAAAGTTTTAGAGAAAATCCTTCCTATGGGCTTGCCAGTTTCTAGGGTCACGTCCTACAGTCAACATGTGCTCTGATACCATCTTGTAGCAACCCGACCTCAGACGGTCAAGTCTCTGTGCTTAAGTGTCATCCCTGGATCGGTATGCTGACACACACAGTACTCGAGGATTTATAACAGAGGTAAATCACATGCATAAAATAAAGTAAATACTATTACCTCAATCCAAATAGCGGAAGTAACAAGGTTGTGGGGTCCCATCAACACCAACGGCAAAGTTGAGTGTAGAAATCGTAACCCTAACGTATCACTTACTCGTCGTAAGATTCCTGCAACATGAGACGTTGCAGCCCGAAAACGGGTCAGCACATGGAATATGCTGGCAAATTCACACCATAGAGAAATGATGAACAAAGGCTATCACTACATGCATATATGGCTGGTGGAAAAGCTCTATGGTTACAGTTTTGCGAAAAGCCAATTTTTCCCTACTGCAAAGGAATAAATTTTATTTAACTATCATGGTGGTTGTTAAACATTGAGAATGGTTGACAGCATTCTCAATCCCAATTAAGTATCATCATTAACCCAACAAGATTAATTAAAGTAACATGATGAGATACACATGATAATCCAAGAACTAGATACTCAAGATGTCCATAACCGGGGACACGGCTAATCATGATTAGTTTGTACACTCTGCAGAGGTTTGTGCACTTTTCCCCACAAGACTCGATCTCCTCCGTTGGATTTCTCGCACTACATGGTGTTTGAGAAACGGATGACCGAGACACAATCTTTCAGAAGCGTTAGCACCTTACGATGGGTAGACCGAACCACCTACATGTTGGGAATCGTAGCATAATTTAAAATTTTCCTACGCTCACCAAGATGCCTCTATGGAGTCTACTAGCAATGAGGGGAAAGGAGTGCATCTACATACCCTTGTAGATCGCGAGCGGAAGCGTTCCAATGAACGTGGATGACGGAGTCGTACTCGCCGTGATCCAAATCACCGATGACCGAGTGCCGAACGGACGGCACCTCCGCGTTCAACACACGTACGGTGCAGCGACGTCTCCTCTTTCTTGATCCAGCAAGGGGGAAGGAGAGGTTGATGGAGATCCAACAGCACGACGGCGTGGTGGTGGATGTAGCGGCTCTCCGGCAGGGCTTCGCAAGCTTCTGCGAGAGAGAGAGAGAGGTGTTGCAGGGGAGGAGGGAGGCGCCCAAGGCTTAGATGTTGCTGCCCTCCCTTCCCCCCACTATATATAGGGCCAAGGGAGAGAGGGGGGCGCAGCCTTGCCCCTTCCTCCAAGGAAGGGTGCGGCCAGGGGGGAGTCCTTCCCCCCAAGGCACCTCGGAGGTGCCTTCCCCCTTTAGGACTCTCCCTTTTTTCTTATCTCTTGCGCATGGGCCTCTTGGGGCTGGTGCCCTTGGCCCATATAGGCCAAGGCGCACCCCTTACAGCCCATGTGCCCCCCCGGGGCTGGTGGACCCCCGGACCCCTTTCGGCACTCCCGGTACAATACCGATAAAGTGCGAAACTTTTCCGGCGACCAAAATAAGACTTCCCATATATAAATCTTTACCTCCGGACCATTCCGGAACCTCTCGTGACGTCCGGGATCTCATCCGGGACTCCGAACAACTTTCGGGTTTCCGCATACATATATCTCTACAACCCTAGCGTCACCGGACCTTAAGTGTGTAGACCCTACGGGTTCGGGAGACATGCAGACATGACCGAGACGCCTCTCCGGTCAATAACCAACAGCGGGATCTGGATACCCATGTTGGCTCCCACATGTTCCACGATGATATCATCGGATGAACCACGGTGTCGAGGATTCAATCAATCCGTATGCAATTCCCTTTGTCAATCGGTATGTTACTTGCCCGAGATTCGATCGTCGGTATCCCAATACCTTGTTCAATCTCGTTACCGGCAAGTCTCTTTACTCGTACCGCAATGCATGATCCCGTGACTAATGCCTTAGTCACATTGAGCTCATTATGATGATGCATTACCGAGTGGGCCCAGAGATACCTCTCCGTCACACGGAGTGACAAATCCCAGTCTTGATCCGTGCCAACCCAACAGACACTTTCGGAGATACCCGTAATGCACCTTTATAGTCACCCAGTTACGTTGTGACATTTGGCACACCCAAAGCACTCCTACGGTATCCGGGAGTTGCACGATCTCATGGTCTAAGGAAAAGATACTTGACATTGGAAAAGCTCTAGCAAACGAAACTACACGATCTTTTATGCTATGCTTAAGTTGGGTCTTGTCCATCACATCATTCTCCTAATGATGTGATCCCGTTATCAATGACATCCAATGTCCATAGTCAGGAAACCATGACTATCTGTTGATCAACGAGCTAGTCAACTAGAGGCTTACTAGGGACAGGTTGTGGTCTATGTATTCACACATGTATTACGATTTCCGGACAATACAATTATAGCATGAATAATAGACAATTACCATGAACAAAGAAATATAATAATAACCATTTATTATTGCCTCTAGGGCATATTTCCAACAGTCTCCCACTTGCACTAGAGTCAATAATCTAGTTCACATCACCATGTGATTAACACTCACTGGTCACATCACCATGTGACCAACATCTAAAGAGTTTACTAGAGTCAACGATCTAGTTCACATCACTATGTGATTATCACTCAATGTGTTCTGGTTTGGTCATGTTATGCTTGTGAGAGAGGTTAGTCAACGGGTCTGAACCTTTCAGAACCGTGTGCTTTACGAATATCTATGTCATCTTGTGGATGCTACCACGCGCTATTTGGAGCCATTTCAAATAATTGCTCTACTATACGAATCCGGTTTACTACTCAGAGTCATCCGGATTAGTGTCAAAGTTCGCATCGACGTAACCCTTTACGACGAACTCCTTTCCACCTCCATAATCGAGAAAATTCCTTAATCCACTAGGTGCTAAGGATAAGTTCGACCGCTGTCATGAGATCCTTTCCCGGATCACCATTGTACCCTCTTGACCAACTTATGGCAAGGCACACTACATGTGCGGTACACAGCATAGCATACTATAGAGCCTATGTCTAAAGCATAGGGGACGACCTTCGTCCTTTCTCTATCTTCTGCTGTGGTCAGATCTTGAGTCTCACTCAATACTCACACCTTGTAACACAGCCAAGAACTCCTTCTTTGCTGATCTATTTTGAACTCTTTCAAAATCATGTCAAGGTGTGCTGTCTTTTGAAAGTATCATCAGGCGTCTTGATCTATCTCTATGGATCTTGATGCCCAATATGTAAGCAGCTTTATCCAGGTCTTCCTTTGAAAAACTCCTTTCAAACAACCCTTTATGCTTTCCAGAAATTTTACATCATTTCAGATCAACAATATGTCATTCACATATACTTATCAGAAATGTTGTAGCGCTCCCACTCACTTTATTGTATATACAAGTTTCCAACAAACTTTGTATAAACCCAAAAACTTTGATCACCCCATCAAAGCATATATTCTGACTCCGAGATGCTTGCTCTAATCCATGGAAGGATCGCTGGAGCTAGCATACCTTTTAGCATCCTTAGGATCGACAAAACCTTTCTGATTGTATCACATACAACCTTTCCTCACGAAAAACTGGTAAGGAAACTTGTTTTGACATCCATCTGCCAGATTTCATAAATGCAGCTAATGCTAACATGATTCCGACGGAATTTAAGCATCGCTACAGATGAGAAAATCTCATCGTAGTCAACTCCTTGAACTTGTGAAAATACTCTTTGCCACAAGTCGAGCTTCATAGACGGTAACATTACCGTCCATGTCCGTCTTCTTCTTAAAGATCCATTTATCTCAATGGCTTGCCGATCATCGGGCAAGTTCACCAAAGTCCATGCTTTGTTCTGATACATGGATCCTATCTCGGATTTCATGGCTTCTAACCATTTGTCGGAATATGGGCCCACCATCGCTTCTCCATAGCTCGTAGGTTCAGTATCAACAACATGATATCTCAGACAGGATCACGTACCACTCTGAAGTAGTGCGCATCCTCGTCGTCCTACGAGGTTTGGTAGTGACTTGATCCGAAGTTTCATGATCACCATCATAAGCTTCCACTTCAATTGGTGTAGGTGCCACAGGAACAACTTCCTGTGCCCTGCTACACACTAGTTGAAGCGACGGTTCAATAACCTTATCAAGTCTCCACCATCCTCCCACTCAATTCTTTCAGAAGCGGATGTTTGAGAAACGGATGACCGAGACACAGTCTTTCAGAAGCGTTAGCACCTTACGATGGGTAGACCGTACCACCTACATCCCCTACATCTGCTAGTCTACCACTGTAAGAGTTCACACGACTTAATCAACTATGCTAGAGCCCATAATAGCTTGTGGCTGCACACGGAAGTTTCTAGTATGAATAATCTTATGATCCCTTTGAGCCTGGGTGGCGGTCCAAAAGAAAAACAGGCAATCCTGGAATACCCAGGTACCTCAATCCACCCAGATGTGTGTTTTAGTTGCCACCTTAAGGTTAACCATTAATTAACAATCTCACATTTGTCATGGTAACACTCAAACCCAATCCACGTCTACTAGAATAGCATAACAATATAAGCAAACGTAGAAGTAACTCCCAAGGGTTTGATAATAAACAGGGCAATAGGTACTACCTCATCTACTTCCCAGAACCCACAATTTAATTAGATCCTAATCATGCAATGTTTGAGGGTTGATCTAATGCAATAAAACTGGGTAGTCAAAGAGGTATGATCAAAGTGTGAACTTGCCTGCAATGTTGATGAAGATGATTCGCACTCATAACTCTTGATAGATCTACTCGTCACACTCCGTTCAATCTATCATAAGCAAGCAATGGTAACCACACATAAGTAATCACTCAAAAGATCAGAAAGAACGAAGAAGATACTGTTCGGAAAACATCAAAACCAAGCAAATAACTCTTGCAACATAAAACAATTTCTAACAGTACCAAAATTATATGAATTTGGCCTCATCAGAAAGTTTAGGTCAAGAGCTTCGATTAGCAAAAAGAATCAACTCAAACGGAGCTACGAAACTCAAGTTACGATCACACGAAGTTTGAATTCAAATCTGATCTAATTCAAATTTTAAAATTTCAAAAAACATGTTTGAGTTTGATTCCTGGATAGGGGGGATCATAACGAAGAAGTGGGCATTGGTTTCGTTGGATTTGGACAAACGAGTAAAAAGTTGTGACCGATTGAAGAACAGGGGCTATTCTGCAAAAAACTTATTCACAAACGGGTCCGTGGCGGAAATTAAAAGAAAAAGAAAAAATACTACATACCGAACGTACGCTACCGAACGTTAACGAACGAAAACATTCGCTACAGAAGTCTAAACGACGAACGCTCACTAATAAAAATCGATCGGGAAAAACCGAGGAAAATCCAAAATAAACCGGAACGGCTCGGCGGTTTTACCGGCGGTTTTCGTCGGTTTTCTTCGTCAACGGCGGCGAGGTTAACGACGAGGCGGGGCGGCGGCTCCGGCGAGCGAGGCAGCTCCGGCGACGGTAGGCGGCGCGGGCGACGGCAGCGAGCGGCGCGGGTGGCGGCGGGCGGCGCGGCGCGCGGTGCAGCGGCGGCGGCGGCGATGCAGCGGCAGCGCGGCTCGGCGAGATGCGGGAGCGGGCGGCAGCGGATGAGAAGAGAGGGGCGGGGCGGCGGTCTCGCCTTATAAAGGCCAGGGGAGGGGCGCGACTTGGAGGAGGGGCCAGGGGACGCGGAGTCCGGCGGTGGCACGCTCGGACGTCGAGGCCGACACGGCGGCGGCGCGTGCAGCGGGAGGAGTCCCGCTCGGTGCGGGCGAGCGGCGTGGGCCGGCTGGGCCGCGGCCTGGCTGGCTAGCTGGGCCGGCCCGGTCCGGTCGGTCATTTTTTTAAACATTTTTTTCCAGACAAACAAAATAATTAAAATAAAATAAATAAAATTATTACATAGGCATATAATATATCACAATTTTCAGAAAAAGATTTTCTACAACATGAACATTTTTCTAGCGTCAAATAAAATATACAAAAATTCAAATAAAGCAAAGAGTGCTACTGCTACAATAAAACCTCATAAAAATCATTTTAAAAATACCAAAATGATTTCAAATTAATTTTTTTCTCCAATTTTCTGTTGTAGGGAATCGTGTTACCCTATTTTCCATATATTTTTATTTTGGAGAAAAATAATTTGAATAAAACCAAAATACTCCAAATTGAAAATAATTTCCAAAAGGACTTTAAATTTGATCCTTTTAAACTTCCAACTCATATTTCATATGTTTTGAAGAAGTCATTTTATCTTCTCTCATGAAAATCATTGAGTTGATTAAAGTTTCTGAATTTGAAATATTTTCAAATGAAATTCAAATATATTCAACAACCTTTTTCATTTAAATAAATGGAAGAAGTCATGTCATCTTCTCTCCAGGGTTTTGTGATGAAAAGAATTTGAATTCATGGAGATCATAAAAGCAAAATGAAAGTTTGGGAAAGTCCTTTTACTCCCTCTCATTTAACTTTCAAAATTTTCAAATTCACTCACTTTCAGTCAATCAATCAAACAATCAATCAAATCTATCTATTTATTATAACATTCCGAAATTTAGAATTTTGGGATGTGACATGAATTGAGTTTTTCCCTTTGAGATTTCGTTGTTATCGGAAATACTTTTATGGATTTGAGAGCACTTGATATATGTCTTGCATATGAATACTCGTGGTGACAATGGGGTATCGTATTGATTCACTTGATATATGTTTTGGCAGTCAACTCGCGGATTCCCGAGGTGACATTGGGGTAATCTATGCATAGGGGTTGATGCACGTTCTTGTATTTGTTTCTCCGGTAGAAATCTTGGGGCACTCCTTGAGGTTCTTTATGTTGTATTGAGTATTATGAATCTGAATTTGCTTCGGTGTTATTGTAGTAAGAACTCTAGGATAGATCGAACGGAAAGAATAGCTATGTGTTATTTTAGTACGCACTCTTGAATAGATCGAACGGAAAGAATAGCTTTGAGGTGGTTTCGTACCCTACAAACAATTTCTTCTTATGATCTCCGCTAGATAAGAACTTTGGAGTGATTCTTCATTGCACGTTGAGGGGTGGTTATATGATCCAATCATATTAGCATTGTTGAGAGATTGCACTAGCGAAAGTACGGACCCTAGGCCTCTTTTTCAAGCATTGCAATATCGTTTTCGTGCCCGTTTACATTTGCTACCTTGCTACTTTTATTTATTCAGATTATAAAAATATATTTCTACCATCAATATTACACTTTTATCACCATCTCTTTTCTGAACTAGTGCACCTATAGAATTTACCATTGTATTGGGTGTGTTGGGGACACAAGAGATTTCTTGTATTTGGTTGCAGGGTTGTTTGAGAGAGACCATCTTCATCCTACACCTCCCATGGATTGATAAACCTTAGGTCATCCACTTGAGGGAGAATTGCTACTGTTGAAGGAAATATTCCCTGGAGGCTATAATAAAGTTGTTATTTTATATTTCCTTATATCATGATAAATGTTTATTATTCATCCTAGAATTGTATTAACCAAAAACTTGATACATGTGTGGATACATAGACAAAACACCGTGTCCCTAGTAAGCCTCTACTAGATTAGCTTGTTAATCAAAGATGGTTAAGTTTCCTAACAATAGACATGTGTTGTCATTTGATGAACGGGATCACATCACTAGGAGAATGGTATGATGGACAAGACCCATCCGTTAGCTTAGCATAATGATCGTTCAGTTTTATTGCTATAGCTTTCTTCATGTCATATACATATTCCTTTGACTATGAGATTATGCAACTCCCGGATACCGGAGGAATGCCTTGTGTTCTATCAAACGTCACAACGTAACTGGGTGATTATGAAGATGCTCTACAGGTATCTCCTAAGGTGTTTGTTGGGTTGGCATAGATCGAGATTAGGATTTGTCACTCCGAGTATCGGAGAGGTATCTCTGGGCCCTCTCGGTAATGCACATCATAATGAGCCTTGCAAGCAATGTAACTAATGAGTTAGTTTCGGGATGATGCATTACAGAACGAGTAAAGAGACTTGCCGGTAACGAGATTGAACTAGGTATGAAGATACCGACGATCGAATCTCGGGCAAGTAACATACCGATGACAAAGGGAACAACGTATGTTGTCATTACGGTACGACCAATAAAGATCTTCATAGAATATGTGGGAACCAATATGAGCATCCAGGTTCCGCTGTTGGTTATTAACCAGAGAGGTGTCTCGGTCATGTCTACATAGTTCTCGAACCCGTATGGTCCGCACGCTTAACGTTCGATGACGATTTTGTATTATATGAGTTATGTGATTTGGTGAGCGAATATTGTTCGGAGTCCCAGATGAGATCACGGACATAACGAGGAGTCTTGAAATGGTCGAGAGGTAAAGATTCATATATAGGACGATAGTATTCGGACACCGGAAGTGTTCCGGGGGTACCGGGTACGTATCGGGTCACCAGAAGGGGTTCCGGGCACCCCCGGGCAAAGATATGGGCCTTATTGGGCCTAGGGCGGGACAGACCAGCCCCTTGTGGGCTGGTGCGCCCACATATGGGCCGATCTAAGTGGAGAAAGAAAAGGGGAGGAGGAAAGGAAATAGAGGGAATAGGATTCCACCTTCCTTTCCCCTCTCCCATCTTTCCTTTCCCCCTCCGGAGATAAGGAAAGGGGGAGGCTGAATTGGAGGAGGCCCCCAAGTAGGATTCCTCCTACTTGGGGCGCCCCAAGGCTGCTCCCCTCCCTATCCCACCTATATATACATGGGGAGGAGGCGCCTAGAACACACACCAACAATTGTTAGCCGTGTGCGGCGCCTCACTTCACAGTTTACGCCTCTGGTCATATTCACGTAGTGCTTAGGCGAAGCCCTGCGCGGATTACTTCACCATTACCGTCAATACGCCGTCGTGCTGACGGAAATCTCCCTTGACACTTTGCTGGATCAAGAGTTCGAGGGACGTCATCGAGCTGAACGTGTGCAGAACTCGGAGGTGCCGTACGTTTGGTGCTTGATCGGTCGGAACAAGAAGAAGTTCGACTACATCAACCGCGCTAACAAACGCTTCCGCATTCGGTCTACGAGGGTATGTGGACACTCTCCCCCTCTCGTTGCTATGCATCTCCTAGATAGATCTTGCGTGAGCGTAGGAATTTTTTTGAAATTGCATGCTACATTTCCCAACAGTGGCATCTGAGCCAGGTCTATGCGTAGATGATATGCACGAGTAGAACACAAAGAGTTGTGGGCGATAATAGTCATACTGCTTACAACCAACATCTTATTTTGATTCGGCGATATTGTTGGATGAAGCGGCCCGGACCAACCTTACATGACCACGTTCATGAGACCGGTTCCACCAATAGACATGCAACTTGTTTTGCATAAATGTGGTTGGCGGGTGTCTGTTTCTCCAACTTTAGTTGAATCAAATTTGACTACGGCCGGTCCTTGTTGAAGGTTAAAACATCACACTTGACGAAAAATCGTTGTGGTTTTGATGCGTAGGTAAGAACGGTTCTTGTTAGAAACCTGTAGCAGCCACGTAAAACTTGCAACAACAAAGTAGAGGACGTCTAACTTGTTTTTGCAGGGCATGTTGTGATGTGATATGGTCAAGACATGATGTGATATAAGTTATTGTATGAGATGACCATGTTTTGTAAAAGTTATTGACAACTGGAAGGAGCCTTATGGTTGTCGCTTTATTGTATGAAATGCAATCGCCATGTAATTGCTTTACTTTATCACTATGCAGTAGCAATAGTTGTAGAAACAATAGTTGGCGAGACAACAACGACGCTACGATGGAGATCAAGGTGTCAAGCCGGTGACGATAGAGATCATGACGGTGCATTGGAGATGGAGATCAAAGGCACAAGATGATGATGGCCATATCATGTCACATATTTTGATTGCATGTGATGTTTATCTTTTATGCATCTTATTTTTCTTAGTACGGCGGTAGCATTATAAGATGACCCCTCACTAAATTTCAAGGTCTAAGTGTTCTCCCTGAGTATGCACCGTTGCTATAGTTCGTCGTGCCGAGACACCACATGATGATCGGGCGTGATAAGCTCTACGTTCACATACAACGGGTGTAAGATAGTTTTGCACGTGCAGAATACTCAGGTTAAACTTGACGAGCCTAGCATGTACAGACATGGCCTCGGAACACTGGAGACCGAAAGGTCGAACGTGAATCATATAGTAGATATGATCAACATAGAGATGTTCACCATTGATCAATGACTACTCCATCTCACGTGATGATCGGACATGGTTTAGTTGATTTGGATCACGTATCATTTAGATGACTTGAGGGATGTCTATCTAAGTGAGAGTTCTTAAGTAATATGATTAATTGAACTTAATTTATCACGAACTTAGTCCTAATAGTATTTGCATATCTATGTTGTAGATCAATAGCCTGCGATGTAGCTCCCCGTTTATTTTTGATATGTTCCTAGAGAAAAATAAGTTGAAAGATGATAGTAGCAATGATGCGGACTGGGTCCGTGATCTGAGGATTATCCTCATTGCTGCACAAAAGAATTATGTCGTTGATGCACCGCTAGGTGACAGACCTATTGCAGGAGCAGATGCAGACATTATGAACGTTCGGCAAGCTCGGTATGATCACTACTTAATAGTTTAGTGCGCCATGCTTTATGGCTTAGAACCGGGACTTCAAAAATATTTTGAACGCCATGGAGCATATAAGATGTTCCAAGAGCTGAAATTGGTATTTCAGACTCATGCCCGAGTCGAGAGGTATGAGACCTCTGACAAGTACTTTGCCTACAAGATGGAGGAGAATAGCTCAAGCAGTGAGCATGTGCTCAGAATGACTGAGTACTACAATCACTTGAATCAAGTGGGAGTTAAACTTCCAGATAAGATAGTGATTGACAGAGTTCTCTAGTCACTATCACCAAGTTACTGGAACTTCGTGATGAACTATAATATGCAAGGGATGACGAAAACGATTCCCGAGCTCTTCGCGATGCTAAAATCGGCGAAGGTAGAAATCAAGAAAGAGCATCAAGTGTTGATGGTTAACAAGACCACTAGTTTCAAGAAAAGGGGCAAAGGAAAAGAAAGGGAACTTCAAGAAAGATGGCAAGAAAGTTGCCACTCCCGTGAAGAAACCCAAAGCTAGACCTAAGCTTGAAACTGAGTGCTTCTACTGCAAAGGGAATGGTCACTGGAAGCGGAACTACCCCAAATACTTGGCGGATAAGAAGGATGGCAAAGTGAACGAAGGTATATTTGATATACATGTTATTGATGTGTACTTTACTAGTGTTCATAGTAACCCCTGGGTATTTGATACCGCTTCAGTTGCTAAGATTAGTAACTCAAAACAGGAGTTGCAGAATGAACAGAGACTAGTTATGGGTGAAGTGATGATGTGTGTTGGAAGTGATTCCAAGGTTGATACGATCACCGTCGCACACTCCCTATACCTTCGGGATTAGTGTTGAACCTAAATAAATGTTATTTGGTGTTTGCGTTGAGCATTAATATGATTAGATCATGTTTATTGCAATACAATTATTCATTTAAGTCAGAGAATAATTGCTGTTCTGTTTATATGAATAAAACCTTCTAAGGTCATACACCCAATGTGAATGGTTTGTTGAATCCCAATCGTGGTGATACACACATTCATAATATTGATGCCAAAAGATGCAAAGTTGATAATGATAGTGCAACATATTTGTGGCACTGCCGTTTAGGTCATATTGGTGTAAAGCGCATGAAGAAACTCCATGCGGATGGACTTTTGGAATCACTTGATTATGAATCATTTGATGCTTCCGACCCATGCCTCATGGGCAAGATGACTAAAACTCCGTTCTCCGGAACAATGGAGCGAGCCACTGACTTATTGGAAATAATACATACCGATGTATGCGGTCCAATGAGTGTTGAGGCTCGCGGCGGGTGTCGTGGAATTGTCACGGCAGATGTCCTAGTGTGAGGACTTAGTCATGAGGCCAACACATCTATGTGGTAGCTTGAGAGGGGTTGATCGGGATGAGAGACGCGATGCGGATTAACACATAAGACAAGGGTTTAGACAGCTTCGGGCCCCGGGAAACATCATCCGGTAATAGCCCTACATGCTGTTTGTGGCTAGATCTCATTATGCTCATCATGGAGTCGCCACATAAACCGGCTCTCCTCATTGTGTCTAACCTTAAAGATTATCTCTCCCTTCTTAGGGTACCCTCCCCTCCTTATATAAGTTGAAGGGGCGAGTTACATGTAGAGTCCAACTCGGATTCGGGCTTAACCTATTCTGACGTCTCACCATGGACTTCTTAACGTCTTGGGCTTCTTAACTCCAGACGACTCATTTTCATGGCTAGTACTTGCCGGGTTACCATCGGGCTTACAATCTGCCGGCTTATAATCTGCCCGCCGGCTTATAATCTGGCTTACAATCCAGCTTATAATTGTCCGCCGGCTTACCATCTGCCGGCTTATAATTGTCTGCCGGCTTACCATCTGCCGGCTTATAATCTGCCGGGTCACCAATGAAACACCAAGTCCCAGCCGGGTCATATCTCCGGCCGGGTCATACCGCGGGGTATATCCCCGACATTAGCCCCCAGTTTAATTTGGATTTATCCATGTTAAACTGATCCTGCGAAATAAACACAAGAACAAATTTGACAGGTTGTGCTCCGGGTTAAAAATTCTCGTAAGCCAGCACCTGATCATCCTTAAGTACTTGTCATTTCCTTCTTCTAGAAAATCCAGGTCAATACGCCAGCCTCATACTCGATTTGCTGACGTTGGTTTCTCACAGAGAAATATTGTGAAGAATAATTCATTTGACTCAGCTCCCAATGCTTAACAAAAATTTTAATCTTTGAACTACTCATCTGATCTTCAGCCGGCTTGAAGATGTAAAACTCGCCGGTTTATCATTGCCAAAATTGCCGGCTTGTAAATATTGATGGCACCTGGTCATAATTGTTGCTAACATCAAGCTTGAAAGCGTACCTCCCTTATATGCGTATCACTTGTAGCCCCCAAGCCTTAAGTAGGGAGCGTAGTAACAACTTAAGACTTGCTTCAATATCAATGTCGCAACCTTGAAGAAATCTGGGTTGTTCATCTCAGTCACTAGTCATAAATTGAATATTCCACATATGTAGCCCCCAAGTGCCAGTTGTCATGCTTGCAGCAACCTGGGACTTGTAATTGCCTTATGCTCATAAAAACTTCAACCAGTGTAGCCCCCAAGGGTCGAGTCATTATGCAATAATGAGCAGGGACTTTATAGATATGATCATTTAGACTTGAGCAGCAACGTGTAGCCCCAAGGCCCGGCTCAGCAAGACAATACTGAGCGAGGACTTTATATATACTTCATTGAAAATAACATCATATGATGTAAACCCCACCATGAGGCTCGAACCCACGTCCATAAGGTTAAGAGCTTTGTACTCTACCAACTGAGCAATGAACCCTTCAAAATAATGGATTAGGGCTTGTGTACCTTGAATTTTTTACAGGAGCAATTGGTAGCCCCCAAGGGCCGGCTCATTATAATGTGATGAGTCGGGTCTTCAATAAAGCAAGTAAAAAATGACCTTGCATTAGCCCCCAAGTGTCAGGGTGCATGCTTGCAGCGACATGGGACTTCCATATTTGATATAATCTTAATCTGATTAATGTAGGCCCCAAGTGCCGGGTCGTAAGCCTGCAGCGACTCGGGTCTATTCCTTCCATTGCAGAATAAATCATATCCATTGATAAAGTAATAGCCATTGCGCTGAAGTGATTTAAAAAACCTCAGTCATAATACTGGTTATTGATAACCATAATAAAAATCCAGCCATGTTGGCTATTCAAGATTTGAATAATATAATCCGGTTTGAAAACCAGTTCCTGTGATATTTGTTCACACTATTAGCTTATTATACCAGCGCAATAAGGGTGATAACCCAAAAGATTGAGCGTACAAATCTTTGTGCAATTTAACATATACCGCCGGCTTAATACGCCGTATGCAGCAAGGGGTAATATCCCAAAACTTAGAGCATAGCGCTTCCAAGTATATAAGATCATCATACACTGGTGACTTATAGTCCAAAGCCAGGCCGGGTTAATAAACACCGGGTAGTTTCATGTATGAACCATAAGGCATCATAGCCCTCATCGGTTTTTAACCAGTTATTAATATGTCACAGGAAAGGAACCTAAAAAAATGTTCAAATCAAATAACAAAAAATCAAGGCTTTCATAGGCGGCCAGACCTAAAAAATCAAGTGCTTTGAAGGGCCGCACAGCCACTGAGTTAAACCTTCATACAAACCTTATAAGCCGGACCTCACATAACCAATCTTCGTTTTAACTTTGACAAGTTCAGGGTCTGTATAGGATTAACTTGTCAAAAGTACGGCGGGTCGTTCCAGGATTACCTGGGCGGAGTGGCAGACTTAGAAAGGCAGGATAACCCGGGTTTTTAGGTGTATACACCTGGCTTCCAAGCCTGGCTTTTAAGCCTATTACAAGGGTCATAAAAACTCTTGTCCGTTGAACAAAGAGCCCCCAAGTAACATTTTATTTCAGACATATAAGCCGGATCAACAAGGGTAGTCATAGCTATGCTCGATGAGCAGGAAGCCCCCAAGTGATATATTTCTGAGTTGTGCTTGCTGGGTACCTATGTTTGAGTTGTGCTGTGCAACAAACTCTCTTTGGTCCCTGTAACTCGGGCATCAAGCCTCCAAGTGATTTGTAATATGGCGTGTAAGCCGGAGCAAGAGGGTAAGCACAGCTATGCTCATTGAGCAGGAAGCCCCCAAGTGACCAATAAGATAAGCCAATAAGCAGGATACCCATGTTTGAACCGCGCATCATGGCATCAAGCTCTCTTTGGCAACCTTTAATTTTTCTGAGAACTCAAACTTGCGAGAGATGGATTCTTTTTTAACCGGATATTGAGAGCTTCAAAGCTTTATGGGAGAGAGATCTCTCTTGAGCCGGATTTTAAACCGGAAGCCTCCGGGACCGGGTTATCTTCCCTCCAATGACTCGGAATTCTTGAATCTGCTTAAACTGGCAACATTTACTGAGCCATGTCCATGTAGCCCCCGAGTCTTAAGACGACTCGAGGAGTTGGCTTAAGATTCTCTATATTTGACTATTATATATTCCCAGCATGATTCGTTCAATAGCTCAGTGACATAACGGTCCCTTTTGCAATAGACAACTTGTCATGCATTAGAGAACGTGCAAGCCAGAGTAATTGCTCTTTTAAAGAAAGCAAGATGTAATATAAAAATATACTGGATGGTTTCACCTGATACGTTAGGCCAGTAATTATCCACCGCAAAGTTGATGATCACCATGGTGGAGCTGAAATCAATCACGACCGTGTCGGCCGCGAGAGCAGACAGATGAGCCGGCCACAACGTTGCAAGCCGGTGCGGACGGGTGAGTCAATCGCAGGTGCGGTAAGCCGCGTGGATAGGCGAGTCAGCCGCGTCGTGTTGATGTAGCGGGGGCGGCGACCTGCGCACGTACTCGTCGAGCAGCACGACACGGACAAGCACTAGTGCAAAAATAATGCTGGTGTGCGTCCCTTGTGCGACACCTTTGTAATAAACAATAGTCCTGCGAAAAAATATCACAGACCAGAGTAATTGTTCTTTGATAAAAATAATATGCACTTAAAAATAGATAGACAAGATAGCACCTGATATTTTTTTTTGTCGGACGAACGTGGATACTGGGATCAAAGCATATCAAATGTCCGATGTGGTCCTAGCACCGTATCCCATGTTCTTTTATACGATGGCAAACCAACACAGCACTTGTACTTGTAGTAGTTATCTGGTAGCTGACCCTTTGACTTTTCCGGCATCCAGCAACAGAGCCTGTTTTTGCTATTGCAACTCCACAACGCGAAGAGCCCGCGGGGGCGCGGTGTAGGGCATCAGGCAGCCGACTCAGCCGGCTCGGATGGCAGCAGAGGCAGTTTTGGAGGTGACGACGGTAGCTCAAGGTCGGCGACTCAAGCGACCGTGGCCCGCCACGGAGCACTAGAACAGCAGCAGCTGCAGCGCAGTGGAATAAACAGCCGACAGCCCGTCGTCAGCAGTTTGGCGATTTAACACTGAGAGGCTCCAAGGCAGGAGATCGACCCGGCGGCGGCTCAGCAGGACCCTAATCCGGGTGGCTCGGGGGAGTGAGGCGAGGCCGCGGCGTCAACTTGGAGGTGTTGCTAGCCACGGTGGAGTGGTGAATTGAGGTCGAGCTTAGAACAGACCTCCGGTGCAGTGGCGACCCGAAAACCAGGACGACCCTGCGACGGCTGCTCCAGGCTCAGGCTAGCGGAGGAGCGTCCGCGGCAAAGCGAAGCGAGGTGGCTCAGTCGCAGTTGCAGCGGCTCGAAGAGGCCCCCAGCTAGGCAAAACCAGCACATCGCGAAAGTGGCGCCTCGAAGGCGACGATGACTTGAGGCAGTGTTCGTCGTGAGGGACAACAGCGGGAGGCTCACTCGAGGTACGTTTGCAGCGGCGGCGGCTCAACACGAAGTGGAGGCGAGGCAGAGCGGCGACTTGTGACAGCTCCGACGGAGGTGGTACTCAATGACGGCTCTGTGGCAGAAGCAGGCGGGTCATGCAGGGGCGGTTTAAGGCCACAGCATCTTGGAAGCGTAGTCCGCTTGGACGTGGGTGCAGAGGCGGCCCGGAGCGGCACGACCCGGAACCAGCTCAAGACCACGGCGACGACTCGCAATGCAGCTGTAGAAGTGATGACCGTAGGCTGGCGGCTCAACGAGGCCGAACCAAGGGCGGCTTAAGGCCGTGAAGGCGAGCCGGCAAAGCAAGAGCGAGGCCATGGTGGCTCCAGACAGGCGGTCGCTGCGGAGGTGACTCGCCCAAGCGAGGCGCTGACTGTGGAGGTGAACTACGGCGGCTCGAGGAAAAGGTGTGATCCAATAAGTCGAGCGGGGCGTGCAGTAGCAACGGCGACTCAGGGGCCGGTTCAAGGCCAGAAGGCTCAACGGCCAACGGCGGAGCAACTCGGCCAGAGCGGCTCAAAGTGGATGTATCTCAGAAGCAGAGTCGCGCGTGGAACAGTTCAATGGCGAGGCCGGCGAGGCGGCAGCCCAAGTTAGAGCGCGGTGGCGACTCTCCTAATCTTACTGGCCAATGGTGAAAACTCGGGCGTGGCGAGGTATTGCAGCCTGTAGCCGGCTTAGAGGTAACATGTTCAAATCCGGTTTTCACCGTAGATAGCAACGGAGTGCGGCTGCGGTGGCTTAAGCAGTGGAAGCAGAGATGAGCCAGGGGCCGCGGGTGAGCCGGCGTCGGCGGCTCAGAGGCGGGTGAGCCCGAAGAAAGGGCGTCTCAAAGATGCCCCCAGCGAGGCGGTGCTACGGCAATCGGCCGGTATTGGAGTGCAGCAGAAACAGAAACAGATTGGAGGCCGTGGCCGAGCAGTACGGAGAGGCCGCGGCCGCGGTTTGGCAGGCCGTCGAGCGGAAATCAGAGAAGGTGATTCGATCCGAGTCTGAATCCTTCTCCGGTTCATACTTTGGTCCGACTCCTTTTTGTTTTTTTCCAACTTGTCTTCGCTGTGAACTAGATCGAACTTGGAGTGGTCAAACCGACCACTTGTTTGTTTGACTCGTAGCTGACGACTTTTAGTTTCCATCAGTAGAAACTCACACGTAGATTGAATATTTGCTTGACGCCAATACACAATGAATCAAAAAATCTTAGGGCTCCTCCACAGTTGCTGACAATAGTATTTCTTTGATCTTAATTGATGAGGCTTCTTGACGGATTATACAGCCGGTGGCGGCGGCTCAACCGCAACCCTAACTTCTTTGATGATAAATTTTCCAACTCTTTCCAATGTTGGTTCTTCTTCTCCTAGTCAACCGCGGGCTTCTTGATCCCTGAAAGAAATCCCTTCAAGAACTCAACACCATCGTGCGCAGGCCCCACGGTGGGCGCCAACTGTCGTGGAATTGTCACGGCAGATGTCCTAGTGTGAGGACTTAGTCGTGAGGCCAACGCATCTATGTGGTAGCTTGAGAGGGGTTGATCGGGATGAGAGACGCGATGCGGATTAACACACAAGACAAGGGTTTAGACAGCTTCGGGCCCCGGGAAACATCATCCTACATGTTGTTTGTGGCTAGATCTCATTATGCTCATCATGGAGTCGCCGCATAAACCGGCTCTCCTCATTGTGTCTAACCTTAAAGGTTATCTCTCCCTTCTTAGGGTGCCCTGCCCCTCCTTATATAAGTTGAAGGGGCGGGTTACATGTAGAGTCCAACTCGGATTAGGACTTAATCTATTCTGACGTCTCACCATGGGCTTCTCATCATGGGCTTCTTAAGGTCTTGGGCTTCTTAGCTCCAGACGACTCATTTTCATGGTTAGTACTTGCCGGGTTACCATCGGGCTTACAATCTGCCCGCCGGCTTATAATCTGGCTTACAATCCGGCTTATAACTGTCTGCTGGCTTACCATCCGCCGGCTTATAATTGTCTATTGGCTTACCATCTACCGGCTTATAATCTGCCGGGTCACCAATGAAACACCAAGTCCTAGCCGGGTCATATCTCCGGCCGGGTCATACCGTGGGGTATATCCTTGACAATATCGTTACCGACAAGTCTCTTTACTCGTTCCGTAATGCATCATCCCACAACTAACTCATTAGTCACATTGCTTGCAAGGCTCATTATGATGTGCATTACCGAGAGGGCCCAGAGATACCTCTTCGATACTCAGAGTGACAAATCCTAATCTTGATATATGCCAACCCAACAAACACCTTAGGAGATACCTGTAGAGCATCTTTATAATCACCCAGTTACGTTGTGACGTTTGATAGCACACAAGGCATTCCTCCGGTGTCCAGGAGTTGCATAATCTCATAGTCAAAGGAATATGTATATGACATGAAGAAAGCTATAGCAATAAAACTGAACGATCATTATGCTAAGCTAACGGATGGGTCTTGTCCATCATATCATTCTCCTAATGATGTGATCTCGTTCATCAAATGACAACACATGTCTATGGTTAGGAAACTTAACCATCTTTGATTTACGAGCTAGTCTAGTAGAGGCTTACTAGGGACACGGTGTTTTGTCTATGTATCCACACATGTATCAAGTTTCCGGTTAATACAATTCTAGCATGAATAATAAACATTTATCATGATATACGGAAATATAAAATAACAACTTTATTATTGCCTCTAGGGCATATTTCCTTCAGTCTCCCACTTGCACTAGAGTCAATAATCTAGATCACATCACCATGTGATTTAACACCAATAGTTCACATCACCATGTGATTAACACCTATAGTTCACATCGCCATGTGACCAACACCCAAAGGGTTTACTAGAGTCAGTAATGTAGTTCACATCGCCATGTGATTAACACCCAAAGAGTACTAAGGTGTGATCATGTTTTGCTTGTGAGAGAGTGTCGGTGTGGAACGACACCTATGGGATCACAAGAATCCCTACTACAGTTGCCGGGGTGCAGGGTTGCAAGAAGAGCATGATCAGTAGTCAGCACGAGGATCGTTTACCCAGGTTTTGGCCGCGAGGATGCGTAAAACCCTAGTCCTGCTTTGGTGGGTGTATTTCAGAGAGTTCTTGAGCTGTCGAACTAGCCGTGGTGAGTGTCTGGTTCGAAAGAGCCGAATCCTTCTCCAGTATGCCATGGGCCTCCTTTTATAGTCGAAAGGGGCTGCCACAGTGGCACACAGGAGGTGGAAAGGCGCACAGTGCTATGAGCTTATCGCTCGTATTACAGGACAAGACGCATTTAATGCATAGCTTAGGTGTCCCCTTGCTTTATCGGGGACGGGGGCGAGGCCCGTCCCGTCCGTCGCTGCTCCTCCTTGCTTCGACACGCGCCCTGGCTAGCGACGCATGCGGCGCCACATAGGCAGGCAGGCAGCTGAGGTGGCGCGGTGGTGGAGCCTCCACGAAGATCTGCATGCCGCCACGCAGGCGCTTGATGAGTTGGCCTGGGAGCTGCATGTTGCCACGCAGGTGCCCGCCCAGCTGGTTGGGCTGGCAGCTGCATGCGAATGATGGAGACTTGGTTGGTGCGAGCCTGGTAGTGGCCCTGCTGGCGTCCTCGGTGAGGGCCTTGCCGGGTGGCCCGGCAAGGGTCTTGTCATGGCGCGCTGTCGTCCCCGACAAGGATCTTGCCGGGGGTCTGGCGGCCTTCCTCGGCAAGGATCCTGCCGAGGATCGTCGTCTTCTGATCCTCATCTGATCTTGAGTGTTCCTTGTCTTCACAAAGATCTGCATGCCACCATGGAGGTGCCTCCCGAGCCCTGGCCCAACGTGATGTTGGAGACCGCGGGCTCAAGGGTGGCTCGCTCTGTTGGTGTGGGGTGAGCTGCCCCGGCAAGGGTCTTGCCGGGGAACCTGCTTCGTCCCTCTGGTCTTTGTGGTCTTGGCCTTGGAGTTTCTCTGGTTATCTTGGGCTTCGGTCTTACCTTGGCTCACCTCCCCTGTTCCGCTTGGTGTGACCGTGGGCGCGGCTCCGACTGCCCGTGCACAGGTAAAGGGGTAAAAAATGTGCCCCTCCTTTTGTACACCGACAGGAGCCCCCGGACCTAGGCCACACATAAGCGCGACACATTGTTGGGCCAGGCCCAAAATGGTGCGCGGGCAGGCGGGGCGGTTTTTACCGCGGTAAAACTTTTCGCGCGCGGCGCGGCGTGGCGTGGAGGGGTGCGCGTGACGTGGGCGGCATGCGTGGGGCAGTTCCTGCATGCATGCGCCACATCGTGGTAAAGAGGCGGCTCGCGCCTTCCCCATAAAAAGAGGGAGGCATGGATGCGCGGCTCATGTACCGCGCGGGGCCGGGTCACGGTCTTCAAGGCATCCACACCCCATGATCACGGGGTGGGGAGAGGTCGCCTCACCCGTCCCCTCGATTCTGCATGTTCGCCACGCATCCTTCATGCGCTTGGGGTGGCAAGCGGTGGAGGCGGGAAACCGGGCCGTTGCTGGTTGGGGCAGCGGGTCGGTCCTGATTCCCTGCGCCTCTGGTGGCTGGATTGGTCGAGCGGGGCGGCCGAGCCCCAACCCCGCCCCTTTATAAGGAGGGGGAAGGGGGGATGGCGTCCCACACTCTTCTGTCATGTATCTCCTCTCGCTTTTGCTTCTTCCTTTCACTCGCCATGGAGAAAGGGAATCCTGGTCCCTCGATGGTGGCGGCGACGGTCGCCGCTCGACAGCGCGTCCCTCCTCCTCCTGAGCCCGCGTTGGTGGAGCCGACCACGAGGGGAAGGGGGAGGGGGCGAGGCCGTGGGCGAGGCCGGGGCAGAAGTCGTGGTGCTCGGGGAAGAGGAGGAAGGGGTGGCGCGCCGGCTTCGCCCCCGCCAATGATGCCCTTCCCGATGGAAGGCCATGTTGGAGACCAGCCCCGCGAGTTCTTCATCAGGCTGCGCCGGCCTCCGCGTCGCCGTCTTCGTCTTCTCGCCCCGTTTTCTCGGGAGATGGAGCGTGACCCGCCCCAATCCCTCAGATTGCACATGAGGGGCTGTGGGAATGGGGGCACGCGGGTCGACGTCGACTTCCCAGCTCCTCGGGTCATGTACCTCCGTCGTGGATGGAAGACGTTCGCTCGCATCCAAAGCCTGATGGCGGGGCTCGTCCTCTACTTCAAATTAATGGAGGACGGCCTGCTCTCCGTCAAGGTCTTCGGAGACTTCGGGACTCGCCTGAAGTGCTGCATGGAGAGCTTCTCCGACGGAGATTCCGATGATGGAAGCTCTTGCTCGAGCGAAAGTGGTGAGGAGGACAACGGGGCAGATGACGGGGACGAGCCCGACTAGGCGTCGGACGCCCCGCGCCTGGGCGGGCGCGGCAGCAGCAGCATCTGCACCTGGCCGCTCCTCCGGCAGAGTTTTGTTGGGGGTGGGGCCAGCTCCTTGAACTTCTCGGGGCCATCTCCTTGGGCGGCTGGCGTTGGGAGGCTGCGGAAGAGGAAGAGGGCGGGCGGCAAGGCCGTCAACTCGGAGTACGCGGGCACCGACGCCTTCATCGCGTATTGCCGGTCCTGCCGCCTCGTCTTCCAGCTCCTTTCCCGGCACCGTTATCACCGGCCCACCCGTGGGTGGCCACCGAGGTGTTCTCTTGGTGCTTTCTGCTGTCCGTAGCTCGCCTAGGCGCCCCTTTTGCCCTTTCGCCTCCTTGACCTGCCTCCTGAGGAGAGGGACAAGAAAGGGATCACGGGCATCTTATCTCTTTTTTAATCTGTAAGCCTTCGGGCCTTGTTAAATTTAAAGCTTGTAATCCCCCTTGTTCATGTTTTTCATTCCGTACGGACTGTACCTGTGTGGGATGCTTTTAATGAAAAAGGGATGTTTGCCGGGTTTTTCGTTCGTGGGTAGACCCCGCGACAAGGAGCGAATCCTTGTTACAATTCAAGATAAACGTTTCCACCCGGCAACAGGCCTTGCCGTCCCCCCACTTCGCTCGACCATTCTCGCGCTCTTGGCGGAGGTAGGGATGAAGCGGGCTTAGGCTCCTCGTTCTACTTCCTTGCCACCGCGACTACAACCAAATCCGGGCCCAGGAGATAGTCCTTGGGTATAGAAAAGGGGAGCACGATGGCCTAGAAATAAAATGAGATTTCACATATCCCAGTTCTGTTCCAAAATGCATGATAGAGGATGAAAGACTTATCTGGATCTGCAGCCCCCGGCAACCTTGTCTTGCCGCGGTTGGATCCTTGTGCTTGCAGCCCCCGGCAACTCTGGTTTGCCGGGGTCGGGACGCCGGTCCGTTTCCTTTCTTCCAAGTAGCTCAGCAGAAGTGCACATGTGCCCTGCGAACCAAAGAAGGACAGAAAAGAAACAGATAGACGCGCACTCGACCTCTAGGCAAGTGGTTAGTCGCTGCTAAGCACTATCAACCCTAACCAAGGAAGAGACTCGACCTAGCATGCATGCTATAACTTAGGGCGCCAGCGCTTCATTTATTTATGCTCAGGGTCTGCGCCTGGCTTTGTACGAAGGGTTACATGCCTTGCTGGCAAAGCTTGTACAAAAGGTGGCTTGCCGGGAGGCCCGGCAATCCGCGCCTTACGGGTAAAACTTGCGAAGATGCTCGATGTTCCAGGAGTTGCTCACTGGGACAGCATCTTCGGTCTCCAGGCGGACTGCGCCGGGCCTGGTGACTCGCATTACCCGATAAGGGCCTTCCCACTTTGGTGTCAGCTTGTTGGAATTCTTGGCCGACTGAACGCGCCGAAGAACAAGGTCGCCTTCCTCAAAGCTTCGGGCATGAACCTTGCGGCTATGGTAGCGGCGCAAGGCTTGCTGGTAGCGTGCTGCTCTCACAGCCGCCCAAAGACGATCTTCCTCAAGGAGCGTCGCGTCATCTTGGCGCAACTGCTCTTGCTCAAGCTCATCATAAGCGAGCACTCGAGGTGACCCGTATATGAGTTCCGTGGGGAGAACTGCTTCTGCCCCGTATATCAAGGCAAAAGGTGTCTGGCTGATGGCTCGATTTGGCGTCGTCCTGGTCGACCAAAGAACCGCCGACAACTCATCAATACAGCGCCTTCCACTCTTGTGCAGCTTGTCAAAGGTCTTCGTTCTCAGGCCTCATAACACTTCAGTATTTGCCCTCTCCGCTTGGCCGTTGCTCCATGGGTGTGCCACGGAAGCAAAATAGACCTTGCTACCGAGGTCTTGAATGTATTGCATGAAGGTGTGGCTTGTGAACTGCGTGCCGTTATCAGTGATGACTCTGTTTGGCACACCAAAATGGCAGACCAGTCCCTTGAAGAACTTGACGGCTGATTGAGCAGTCACCTTTGTCACTGATTCCACTTCCGGCCACTTTGTGAACTTGTTGATTGCAACGTACAAGTACTCAAAGCCCCCGACAGCGCGGGGGAAAGGGCCCAGTATATCGAGCCCCCAGACCGAGAATGGCCAGGAGAGAGGGATTGTTTGAAGGGCTTGAGCTGGTTGATGATGCTTCTTTGAATGGAACTGACACGCTTCACACTTGGTTACTAGTGCCGTCGCATCCTGGAGGGCGGTGGGCCAGAAGAAACCTTGCCGGAATGCCTTTCCGGCAAGGGCCCTCGACCCTATGTGGGAGCCACATATGCCTCCATGTATCTCTGCCAACAGCTCCAGTCCTTCCTCCCGGGGGATGCACTTCAGTTTCACACCGTTCGGCCTTCTCCTGTACAGGACGTCATCGACGAACTGGTACAGGGCGGACCGACGGGCTACTTTCTCCGCTTCTTCCTGCTCCTCAGGAAGCTCCCCTATTTGGAGGAATTAGATGGTATGCTGCGCCCATGCCAGAGCCTGGGGCTCGACAGCAAGGACCAAAGGCATCTCTTCCGCCATGGGAGCAACTGTCTCTACGGCCAGGGCTTGACGCCCTGCCGGAGCCAGTTGCTCTTGGGCAGGCCGAGCGTCCGCGACAACACCCTTGCCGGCAGCCCCAGGGGGCTCGGTAGGAAAGTACTTGCTGAGACCTGACTTCCTCCGCTTGTTCTGCCCCGTTGGTGGCTCGACGGATGGTGAGTTAACCGGAGCAAAAAGGTACCTGGTTCCACAGGTAGCTTGAATGCAGCATGCTTTGACAGGTAACCGGCGATGTCGTTCTCCATTCGGGGGACGTGCTCCGCCTGGATATTGTCAAAGCGTTCCTCCAGCTTCCTCACCTCATCTACGTAGGCCTCCATCAATGGGCTCTGGTAATCCTTGTTGACTTGCCTAACAACAAGCTGCGAGTCACCCCTGATGATGAGCTTCTTAACCCCGAGGTCTGCCGCGATCCTGAGACCGGCAAGAAATCCCTCGTACTCAGCAGTGTTGTTGGTGGACATCTCCCTGGGGAAGTGCATCTGGATCACGTACTTGAGGTGCTCTCCGGTGGGCGCGACGAGCAGCACACCGGCACCGGCGCCTTGCAGCGAGAAAGCCCCATCAAAGTACATGATCCAGTCGCGGTCTGCTTCCTTGCCGGGGAGAGTGGTCTCCTAGATTTCTTCGTCAGGCGTTGAGGTCCATTCTGCAATGAACTCCGCCAAGACTCTGCTCTGGATTGTTGAGGTACTTTCAAACTTCAAACCGAAACTTGATAACTCCAAGGCCCATTCCACAATCTGGGTTATGCAGTATCCGTTGCAACGGGAGGCGGGTGATGACAGTGATCTCGTGGGCTTGGAAGTAATGACACAGCTTCCTCGAGGCCATAAGGAGGCCGAAGAGTAATTTATGCACACCGGTGTACCTCGATCTAGCTCCCTGCAAGAGGGAGCTGACAAAGTAAACCGGGTGCTACATCATCTTCTTCTTCTGCACCACCTCACTCGACGGCGCGGGCACTGCCTTGGTGGCATTAGACTCTGCCGGGGGCCTCGCCTTGCCGGCACCAGGCCCTGCCGGGGGAATCTTTGGTTTGCCATCCGCTGGTTCTGCTGCCGTCACTGCCTCCTCGTCGACCTCCCTCTCTGCCACCAGTGCGGCGCTGACCACTTGATTCGTCGCCGCCAGATACAACAGCAATAGCTCTTGTGGTTTAGGTGCAACCAGTATTGGCGTGGAGGAAAGGTATTTCTTCAGATCCTGCAATGCTGCCTCGGCTTCTGGGGTCCACTCCATTGGGCCTGCCTTCTTCAAGATTTTGAAGAAAGGACGGGCGCGCTCGGCGGACTAGGAGATGAATCGGCTCATGGTTGCGACGCATCCGGTGAGCCGATGCACATCCTTGATCCGCTTGGGTGCCTCAATCTGCTCAATAGCCTTGATTTTTTCTGGGTTTGCCTCGATCCCGCGCTGCGACACAAAGAACCTGAGAAGCTTACCGGACGGAACGCCGAAGACACACTTCTCAGGGTTCAGCTTGAGGTTGATATTGCGCAGGTTGGCAAATGTCTCTTCCAGATCTTGCACAAGAGTTGCCCCATCTTTGGTCTTGACCACTATGTCATCCATGTATGCTTCCATATTTCTATGGAGCTGGGGTTCAAAACCAATTTGGACTGCTCTTGCAAACGTCGAGCCAGCACTCTTCAACCCGAAAGGCATCCGCAACAAGCAATACGTACCACATGGGGTGATGAATGCTGTCTTCTCTTCATCCTCTCTTGTCATGAAGATTTGGTGGTAGCCCGAGTAGGCGTCGAGGAATGATAACAGATCACACCCGGTCGTGCAGTCAACAATCTGGTCGATGCGCGGCAACGGGAAGGGGTCCTTAGGACAATCCTTATTGATATCTGTGTAATCAATACACAGCCTCCACTTCCCATTCGCCTTGCGCACCACTACCGGATTGGCCAACCACGTTGGGTGGAGCACTCCTCTCACCAAACCTGCCGCTTCCAACTTCCTAATCTCCTCTGTGATGAACTCCTGCCTCTCCAGAGCCTGCTTTCTGACCTTCTGCTTGACGGGCCGCGCATGAGGGCGGACAACTAGGTGGTGCTCAACCACCTCCTTGGGAACACCGGGGATGTCGGATGCTTTCCACGCAAACACGTCGACATTCGCCCACAGGAAGGTGACGAGCGCGCCTTCCTATTTGCTGTCGAGGGTGGAGCCTATGGTGAAGGCCCCTCCCGTGCCATCCTCCCTGGCGGACACCTTCTTGGTCTGCGGTGGCTCGGCTCTGGATCTCTTGCTCTTGCCGATAGAGCCCTCTGGCACGTCCTCGACGGTAGCGTAGCACTCCGAAGAGGCGTGCTTGCCGGAGTGGGTGCGAGGGGTCTTGCCGGGCTTTCTCTTCCTTTCCGGGCCTTCAGCGGCAGGAGCAGGTGCCTTGACGGCAGCTGCTGCAACTGCTCCCGGTAGAGTTGGTCGGTGCAGATCAGCGCGTCCTTCTTGTTGGAGGGGACGGAGATGATGGTCAACGGCCCGGGCATCTTTAGCATGTTGTAGGCGTAGTGTGATGCTGCCATGAACTTGGCTAGTGCCGAGCAGCCGAGGATCCCGTTGTAGGGCAAGGGGATCTCGTCCACGTCGAAGGTGATCCTCTCCGTCCTGTAGTTCAACTCTCCTCCAAACGTCACGGGCAGTGTGACCTTCCCCTTCGGCTGGCTCCTCCCCGGATTGACCCCTTGAAACGTGCCCGTTTCCTCGAGGTCTCCATCAGGAATTTGCAGCCTTTTGATCACGACAGGCGATATCAAGTTCAGGCCGGCCCCGCCGTCAACCAACATCTTGTTCACCTTGAGGTTGCGTATCGTTGGTGAGACCAACAATGGCAAACACCCGACTGCGGTTGTGCGGTCAGGGTGGTCCTCGGCGTCAAAGATGAGGGGCGTGCTGGACCACTTTAGCGGCTTCCGAGCGTCGAACGACGGCTCCGCTGCCGTAATCTCACGCGCCCACTGCTTGAGCTGGCGGTGAGAAGTATGCAGCGAGGCACCCCATTGACGCACATGGCCTCCGTAGCCTTCTGGAACTCTTGCTCACCGGACTCGTCGTGATCATCGTCTTCTTGTTTCTTGTCACGGCCCCGGGCAGGCCTCTCTCGCTGGTTGTCCTTGCCGGGGCGGCTTCCTTGGCCGCCACGCTTCTTGCCGGATCCCTCGGCACCGTCCTGACCTTTCTCCTTGTCCCGCCTTTCATACTCGGCCTTTTGCTTTTCAGCAAGCAGCTCGACTTGTCGGCAGTTCTGGAGGTCGTGGCCCTTGGTGCGGTGGATCTTGCAGTACTGCTTGCGGGAGCCCCCTGGCTTGTCGGCAGATGCTAAGGCCCGGCAAGCGGCGCACCCGGCAATCTCCTTGCCGGGGCCGTCTGCCTTGACCTTTTTGGCAGCGCCGGTGTCGTCAGACCCCTCGACGGCAAGTATGGCCTTGCCCTTGCGTTTCCTGTTGCGACGCTGGCCCTTCTCCGTCGGGGCGGCGGCGTCTTCGTCGGTAGAGTCAGTTTCCGCACCGGCATCTTCGCTGGGGTACTTCCTTCCCTCTTCAGCCCGGGCGCATCTATCGGCCAGAACGTAGAGCTCGGCCACATCCTTAACCTTGGTCATCGCCAGCTCTTCGCGCATCTTGTGGTTTCGCACGTTCTGATGGAACGCGCTGATCACAACGGCGGGATGAACGTCGGGGATGTTGTACTGCACCCGGCTGAATCTCTGGATGTACTTGCGCAGGGTTTCCCCTTCCTTCTGGGGAATGAGATGCAGATCACTGGCCTGGCCATGAGCTTGGTGGCCTCCTGTGAAGGCGCCAACGAACTCATGGCACAGATCCGACCAAGAAGAAATGGAATCCGCTGGCAAGTGCATCAACCAATACATAACATTGGGCTTCAGTGTTAGTGGGAAATAATCGGCAATCACCTTGTCGTCGTGAGCTCCGGCAGCCTGCATCGCGATGGTGTAGATGCTGAGGAACTCAGACGGATGGGTCTTGCCAGTGTACTTCTCACCGACGTCAGGGTTGAACGTGCGATGGGACGGCCACTGGAACTGCCGCAGCTCACGGGTAAAGGTCGGGCAGCCCACTCGTAAGGTAGGCCGCCGGAGCCCCCCGGTGCTGGGGGGTCCATAGCGGGTCCCACCCGCTTGTCCGACTGGTGGCGTGTATCGCGCCGGCGCGCGATGGTGGTCCGAGCATCTTCGTGAGCTCGTTCTCAAAGAACTTGGCACTGGTCGCGGAGGGTCCGCGGGTCGGACGACGCTATGGAGATGTTATCACAAGCATCGTCATGACGGGCCGAGGCCCGCGGCGGCTGGCCAGGAGGAGGAGAGTGCACCGTGGCCGCAGCTCCCCGGTCCTCCCAGCGCCAGCACGTGGCAGCTCGATGGAGTGCCGACCCGAGGGCCTCGCCGTTCGCGGATCATCTTTGTTGGCGACGGCGACGAGGCTCCGGATGGTGGCCCTCCACTCGTCGAGCTTCTCTACAGCAGGAGGGAAGTCGAGGAGCAGCTGCGCGCGCGCCAAAGCTTCTGCTGGCGTGGGCGGCAGCGACAGCTGCGTGGATCGCGACGCGCTTCGACTTCTAACTGCGTTAGAAGGAGCTCCGTTACGACCCAGCGGCTCCGTGCCATTTTCGCCAGCACTTCGGCGGGCATGCTGAACCCCTTCATCCCACGGATGACGCACAGGGCTCTTCCCACGGCGGTGCCCAGGGTCACCAGCGTGGTGACGCTGCTCGGCGCGCACACCATGGGAAGAGCGCACAGTGGTCGCCGGTGTGGGAGTCTTGGAGGTTGCTGCGCCGCCCGGAGGTGGCACAACGACACCCCTGGAGGGCCCCGCACCGCCTGCGGGGGGCCCAGCTCCGTCTTTGGATCTTGCGACGTGCGGCCGGTCGTCTAGCGCGTGAACGACGCTACTCGCCAGGCTCTGATTGCCAGGGCGATGCTGGTGCTCGCGGACCTCGGCCCGGGTCTTGTCCGCGACCAGTCCACTGCTCGTCCGCACCGGCACGGGCCGTTCGGCTCCCAACGAGCCGATTGCCGTGGCCGTCTTGTTCTTGGGAGCCATGGCGATGAAGTGCTGCTAGGCTAACTACTAGACCAGATTCTCACAATTGCGCCCCCTACCTGGCGCGCCAAAGATGTCGGTGTGGAACGACACCTATGGGATCACAAGAATCCCTACTACGCTTGCCAGGGCGCAGGGTTGCAAGAAGAGTAGGATCAGTAGTCAGCACGAGGATCGTTTACCCAGGTTCAGGCCGCAAGGATGCGTAAAACCCTAGTCCTGCTTTGGTGGGTGTATTTCAGAGAGTTCTTGAGCTCTCGAACTAGCTGTGGTGAGTGTGTGGTTCGAAAGAGCCGAATCCTTCTCCAGTATGCCATGGGCCTCCTTTTATAGTCGAAAGGGGCTGCCACAGTGGCACACAGGAGGTGGAAAGGCGCACAGTGCTATGAGCTTATCACTCGTATTATAGGACAAGACGCATTTAATGCGTAGCTTAGGTGTCCCCTTGCTTTATCGGGGACGGGGGCGAGGCCCGTCCCGTCCGTCGCCGCTCCTCCTTGCTTCGACACGTGCCCTGGCTAGCGACGCATGCGGTGCCACGTAGGCAGGCAGGCAGCTGAGGTGGCGCGGTGGTGGAGCCTCCACGAAGATCTGCATGCCGCCACGCAGGCGCTTGATGAGTTGGCCTGGGAGCTGCATGTTGCCACGCAGGTGCCCACCCAGCTGGTTGGGCTGGCAGCTGCATGCGAACGGTGGAGACTTCGTTGGTGCGGGCCTGGTAGTGGCCCTACTGGCGTCCTCGGTGAGGGCCTTGCCGGGTGGCCCGGCAAGGGTCTTGTCGTGGCGTGCTGTCGTCCCCGGCAAGGATCTTGCCGGGGGTCTGGCGGCCTTCCTTGGCAAGGATCCTGCCGAGGATCGTCGTCTTCTGATCCTCATCTGATCTTGAGTGTTCCTTGTCTTCACAAAGATCTGCATGCCACCATGGAGGTGCCTCCCGAGCCCTGGCCCAACATGATGTTGGAGACCGCGGGCTCAAGGGGGGCTCACTCTGTTGGTGTGGGGCGAGCTGCCCCGGCAAGGGTCTTGTCGGGGCTACTGAGGCTGCCCCGGCAAGGGTCTTGCCGGGGGAACCTGCTTCATCCCTCTGCTCTTTGTGGTCTTGGCCTTGGCGTTGCTTTGGTTATCTTGGGCTTCGGTCTTACCTTGGCTCACCTCCCCTGTTCCGCTTGGTGTGACCGTGGGCGCGGCTCCGACTGCCCATGCACAGGTAAAGGGGTAAAAAAGTGTGCCCCTCCTTTTGTACACCGACAGAGAGGTCTAGTCAACGGGTCTGCCACATTCGGATCTGTATGTATTTTGCAATTTTCTATGTCTACAATGCTCTACATGGAGCTACTCTAGCTAATTGCTCCCACTTTCAATATGTATCCAGATTGAGACTCAGATTCATCCGGATCAGAGTCAAAGCTTGCATCGACGTAACCCTTTACGACGAACTCTTTGTCACTTCCATAACCAAGAAACATTTCCTTAGTCCTCTTTAGGTACCAAAGGATAATTTTGACCGTTGTCCAGTGATCTACTCCTGGATCACTATTGTATCCCTTTGCCAAACTCATGGCAAGGTACACAACAGGTCTAGTATACAGCATGTCATACTTTATAGAACCTATGGCTGAGGCATAGGGAATGATTTTCATCTCTTTCTATCTTCTGTCGTGGTCGGGTTTTTGAGTCTTACTCAACTTTATACCTTGCAATATAGGCAAGAACTCCTTTGACTGTTCCATTTTGAACTACTTCAAAATCTTGTCAAGGTATGTACTCATTGAAAAATCTTATTAAGAGTCTTGATCTATGTCTATAGATCTTGATGCCCAATATGTAAGCAGCTTCACTGAGGTCTTTCTTTGAAAAACTCCTTTCAAACACTCCTTTATGCTTTCCAGAAAATTCTACATCATTTCCGATCAACAATATGTCATTCACATATACTTATCAGAAAGGCTATAGTGCTCCCACTCACTTTCCTGTGAACACAGGCTTCACCACAAGTGTGTATAAAACTATATGCTTTGATCAACTTATCAAAGCGGATATTCCAACTCCGAGATGCTTGCACCAGTACATAGATGGATCGCTAGAGCTTGCACACTTTGTTAGCACCTTTAGGATCGACAAAACCTTCTGCTTGCATCATATACAACTTTACTTTAATAAATCCATTAAGGAATGCAGTTTTGACATCCATTTGCCAGATTTCATAAAATGCGGCAATTGCTAACATGATTCGGACAGACTTAAGAATCGATACGAGTGAGAAAATCTCATTGTAGTCAACACCTTGAACTTGTCGAAAACCTTTTGTGACAATTCGAGCTTTGTAGATAGTAACACTACTATCAGCGTCCGTCTTCCTCTTGAAGATCCATTTATTCTCAATGGCTTGCCGATCATCGGGCAAGTCAACCAAAGTCCATACTTTGTTCTCATACATGGATCCTATCTTAGATTTCATGGCCTCAATCCATTTTGCGGAATCTGGGCTCATCATCGCTTCCTCATAGTTCGTAGGTTCGTCATGGTCTAGTAACATGACTTCCAGAATAGGATTACCGTACCACTCTGGTGCGGAACGTATTTTCTGGTTGACCTACGAGGTTCGGTAGTAACTTGATATGAAGTTTCATGATCATTATCATTAGCTTCCTCTCTAGTTGGTGTAGACATCACGGGAACGATTTTATAAGATGAGCTACTTTCCAATTTGAGAGAAGGTACAATTACCTCATCAAGTTCTACTTTCCTCCCACTCACTTCTTTCGAGAGAAACTCCTTCTCTAGAAAGGATCCATTCTTAGCAACAAAGATCTTGCCTTCGGATCTGTGATAGAAGGTGTAACCAACAGTTTCTTTTGGGTATCCTATGAAGACGCATTTCTCCGATTTGGGATCGAGCTTATCAGGCTGAAGCTTTTTCACATAAGCATCACAACCCCAAACTTTAAGAAATGGTAGGTTAGGTTTCTTGCCAAACCACAGTTCATACGGTGTCGTCTCAAAGGATTTAGATGGTGCCCTATTTAAAGTGAATACAGCTGTCTCTAATGCATAACCCCAAAATGCATGATAGCGGTAAATCGATAAGAGACATCATAGATCGCACCATATCTAATAAAGTACGGTTACGACGTTCGGACACACCATTACGCTGTGGTGTTCCAGGTGGCGTGAGTTGTGAAACTATTGCACATTGTTTTAAATGAAGGCCAAACTCGTAACTCAAATATTCGCCTCCGCGATCAAATCGTAGAAACTTTATTTTCTTGTTACGATGATTTTTCACTCTGAAATTCTTTGAACTTTTCAAATATTTCAGAGTTCTGTTTCATTAAGTAGATATACCCATATCTGCTTAAATCATCTGTGAAGGTCAGAAAATAATGATACCCGCTGTCGGGGATATACCCCATGGTATGACCCGGCCGGAGATATGACCCGGCTGGGACTTGGTGTTTCATTGCTGACCCGGCAGATTATAAGCCGGCAGATGGTAAGCCGGCAGACAATTATAAGCCGGCAGATGGTAAGCCGGTGGACAGTTATAAGCCGGATTGTAAGCCAGATTATAAGCCGGCAGATAGTAAGCCGGCGGACAGTTATAAGTCGGATTGTAAGCCAGATTATAAGCCGGCGAGCAGATTATAAGCCGACAAATTGTAAGCCCGTTGGTAACCCGGCAAGTACTAGACATGAAAATGAGTCATCTAGAGTTAAGAAGCCCAAGACGTTAAGAAGCCCATGATGAGAAGCCCATGGTGAGACGTCAGAATAGGTTAAGTCCTAATCCGAGTTGGACTCTACATGTTACCCGCCCCTTCAACTTATATAAGGAGGGGTAGGGCACCCTAAGAAGGGAGAGATAATCTTTAAGGTTAGACACAATGAGGAGAGCCGGTTTATGCGGCGACTCCATGATGAGCATAATGAGATCTAGCCACAAACAACATGTAGGGCTATTACAGGATGATGTTTCCCCGGGCCCGAATCTGTCTAAACCCTTGTCTTGTGTGTTAATCCGCATCGCGTCTCTCATCCCGATCAACCCCTCTCAAGCTACCACATAGATGCGTTGGCCTCACGACTAAGTCCTCACACTAGGACATCTGCCGTGACAATTCCACGACAGTTGGCACCCACCGTGGGGCCTGCGCACGATGGTGTTGAGTTCTTGAAGGGATTTCTTTCAGGGATCAAGAAGCTCGCAATTGACTAGGAGAAGAAGAACCAACATTGGAAAGAGTTGGCAAATTTATCATTAAAGAAGTTAGGGTTGCGGTTGAGCCGCTACCGCCGGCTGTATAATCCTCCATGTAGCCTCATCAGTTAAGATCAAAGAAATACTATTGTCAGCAGTTGTGGAGGAGCCCTACAATTTTTTGATTCAATGTGTATTGGCGTCAAGCAAAGGTTCAATCTACGTGTAAGTTTCTACATGCAAATACTATTGGTGCCATACAATCGGTGCTTGATCGGTCGGAACGAGAAAAAGTTTGACTACATCAACTGCGTTAACAAATGCTTCCGCTTTCGGTCTATGAGGGTACGTGGACACACTCTCCCCCTCTCATTGCTATGCATCCCCTAGATAGATCTTGCGTGAGCGTAGGATTTTTTTTGAAATTGCATGCTACGTTTCCCAACAACTGTCCTACAAAACTCTGCGCTTGGAGGCCCAACACGAGTCTACAAGAATAAAGTTGCATAGTAGACATCAGGAGGCCACCGATACATTGATACGTCTCTAACGTATCTATAATTTTTTATTGTAACATGATATTATATTATCCATCTAGGATGTTTTATATGCATTTATATGCTATTTTATATGATTTTTGGGACTAACCTATTAACCTAGAGCCCAGTGACAGTTTCTGTTTTTTCCTTGTTTTTGAGTATTGTAGAAAAAGGAAACCAAACGGAGTCCAATTGACCTAAAATTTCACGGAGGTTATTTTTGGACCAGAAGAAGCCCACGGAGTATCGGAGATGGGCCAAAAGAGTCCCGAGGCACCCATGAGGGTGGGGGGCGCCCCCCTACCTCGTGGCCGCCTCGGAGACCCCCTGACTTGTTCCCGGCGCCAAAACCTCTTATATATACCCAAACTTCCAGAACATAACCAAGACCGGGAGTTCCGCCGCCGCAAGCCTCTGTAGCCACCAAAAACAAACCGGGAACCTATTCCGGCACCCTGCCGGAGGCCATCTTCATCATCCCGGCGCTCTCCATGATGAGGAGGCAGTAGTTCACCCTCGGGGCTGAGGGTATGTACCAGTAGCTATGTGTTTGATCTCTCTCTCTCTCTCATGTTCTTGATTTGGCACGATCTTGATGTACCACGAGCTTTGCTATTATAGTTGGATCTTATGATGTTTCTCCCCCTCTATCTCTTGTAATGGATTGAGTTTTCCCTTTGAAGTTATCTTATTGGATTGAGTCTTTAAGGATTGGAGAACACTTGATGTATGTCTTGCATGTGCTTATCTGTGGTGACAATGGGATATTCACATGATCTACTTGATGTATGTTTTGGTGATCAACTTGCGAGTTCCGTAACCTCGTGAACTTATGCATAGGGGTTGGCACACGTTTTCGTCTTGACTCTCCGGTAGAAACTTTGGGGCACTCTTTGAAGTTCTTTGTGTTGGTTGAATAGATAAATCTGAGATTGTGTGATGCATATCGTATAATCATACCCACGGATACTTGAGGTGACATTGGAGTATCTAGGTGACATTAGGGTTTTGGTTGATTTGTGTATTAAGGTGTTATTCTAGTACGAACTCTATGATAGATCGAACGGAAAGAATAGCTTCGTGTTATTTTACTATGGACTCTTGAAGAGATCGATCAGAAAGGATAACTTTGAGGTGGTTTCATACCCTACAATAATCTCTTCGTTTGTTCTCCGCTATTAGTGACTTTGGAGTTACTCTTTGTTGCATGTTGAGGGATAGTTATATGATCCAATTATGTTATTATTGTTGAGAGAACTTGCACTAGTGAAAGTATGAACCCTAGGCCTTGTTTCCTAGCATTGCAATGCCGTTTACGCTCACTTTTATCATTAGTTACCTTGCTGTTTTTATATTTTCAGATTACAAATACCCATATCTACCATCCATATTGCACTTGTATCACCATCTCTTCGCCGAACTAGTGCACCTATACAATTTACCATTGTATTGGGTGTGTTGGGGACACAAGAGACTCTTTGTTATTTGGTTGCAGGGTTGTTTGAGAGAGACCATCCTTCAACCTACGCCTCCCACGGATTGATAAACCTTAGGTCATCCACTTGAGGGAAATTTGCTACTGTCCTACAAACCTCTGCACTTGGAGGCCCAACAGTGTCTACAAGAAGAAGGTTGCGTAGTAGACATCAAGCAGTTTCTTGCGACGTTGCTGGGGAGGTGAGTGCTTGAAGGTATATCTTTAGATCTTGCAATCGAATCATTTAGTTTCTTGTTTTATCACTAGTTTAGTCTATAGAAGAAAACTACAAAAAATGGAATTAAGATTGCCTCATATGCTTCATCTTTTTAACGTCTTTCGTGAAAATGATGGGAAGGAAAATTGTGCTCAAGTACTAGAAGAAGAATTACATAGAATGCTTGGCATAAAATATGTGAATAATGAGCATGATTGCAATGTTGTTAGTATGAATTCTTTGAATACCGATGATGCTAATGATATGCAAAGCCACAAGCTTGGGGATGCTATGTTTGATGAAGATGATATGTTTAGTCCCCCAAGTTTTGATGAGAAAATTTATTATGATAAAGCATGCCTCCTATTTATGATGATTATTGTGATGACTCATGATTTTAATTCTCAATTGGATTATGCTTCACATGATAGTTATTTTGTTAAGTTTTCTCCCACTACTATTGATGAGAATAAATTTGCTTATGTGGAGAGTAGTAAAATTTCTATGCAAGTAGATCATGAAAATAATGCTTTATGTGCTGGTTATATGGTTGAATTCATTCATGATTCTACTGAAAATTATTATGAGAGAGGATCATATGCTTCTACATATTGCAATAATATCAAGTTTCCTCTCTATTTGTTGAAAATCTTGAAGATTTGCTTGCTTTGCCTTCCTATGCTAGTTGATTATTGTTCCGATAAATTGTTTGCTCACAAAATCCCTATGCATAGGAAGTGGGTTAGACTTAAATGTTCTAGTCACATTCTTCATGATGCTCTCTTTATGTTTCAATTCTTATCTTTTATGTGAGCATCATTGAAATCATCATGCCTAGCTAGGGGCGTTAAACGTTAGCGCTTGTTGGGAGGCAACCCAATTTTATTTTTGTTCTTTGCTTTTTGCTCCTGTTTAGTAATAAATAATCTATCTAGCCTCTGGTTAGATGTGGTTTTATGTTTTAGTTAGTGTTTGTGCCAAGTAGAACCAATAGGATCTTCTTGGGTGATAGTTGTTTGATCTTGCTAAAAAAGACAGAAACTTTGTGCTCACAAAAATAATTGTTAAAATTCACCAGAACGTGATAAAATGCTAATTATTTTTGCAGAAGATCAATATACAAATTATACAGGTTGTCCTAGTTTTTCAGAAGTTTTGGAGTTCCAGAAGTATACGTTTGATACAGATTACTACAGACTGTTCTGTTTTTGACAGATTCTGTTTTCATTGTGTTGTTTGCTTATTTTGATGAATCTATGAGTAGTATCGGAGGGTATGAACTATAGACTAGTTGGAATACAGTAGATATTACACCAATATGAATTTAGAACGAGTTCACAACAGTACCTAAGTGGTGATTTATTTTCTTATACTAACGGAGCTTACGAGTTTTCTGTTAAGTTTTGTGTTGTGAAGTTTTCAAGTTTTGGGTAAAGATTCGATGGACTATGGAATAAGGAGTGGCAAGAGCCAAAGCTTGGGGATGCCCAAGGCACCCCAAGGTAATATTCAAGGACAACCAAGATCATAAGCTTGGGGATGCCCCGGAAGGCATCCCCTCTTTCGTCTTCGTTCATCGGTAACTTTACTTGGAGCTATATTTTTATTCACCACATGATATGTGTTTTGCTTGGAGCGTCATTTTATTTTCTTTTGTTTTGCTTGCTTTTTGAATAAAATACCAAGATCTGAAATTCTTAAATGTTAGAGAATCTTCACATAGTTGCATAATTATTCAACTACTCGTTAGTCTTCACTTATATCTTTCGGAGTAGTTTCTCATTTGCTCTAGTGCTTCACTTATATCCTTTTAGAGCACGGCGGTGGTTTTATTTTGAAGAAATAGATGAACTCTCATGCTTCACTTATATTATTTTGAGAGTCTTTCGAACAGCATGGTAATTTGCTTTGGTTATGAATTTAGTCCGAATATGATAGGCATCCAAGATGGATATAATAAAAACTTTCATATTAGTGCATTGAATACTATGAGAAGTTTGATGCTTGATGATTGTTTTGAGATATGAAGATGGTGATATTAGAGTCATGCTAGTTGAGTAATTGTGAATTTGAGAAATACTTGTGTTGAGGTTTGCAAGTCCCGTAGCATGCACGTATGGTAACCGTTGTGTAACAAATTTGAAGCATGAGGTGTTTCTTTGATTGCCTTCCTTATGAGTGGCGGTCGGGGACGAGCGATGGTCTTTTCCTACCAATCTATCCCCCTAGGAGCATGCACGTAATGCTTGGTTTTTAATGACTTGTAGATTTTTGCAATAAGTATGTGAGTTCTTTATGACTAATGTTGAGTCCATGGATTATACACACTCTCACCTTTCCATCATTGCTAGCCTCTTCGGTACCGTGCAATGCCCTTTCTCACCTTGAGAGTTGGTGCAAACTTCGCCGGTGCATCCAAACCCCGTGATATGATATGCTCTATCATACATAAACCTCCTTATATCTTCCTCAAAACAGCCACCATACCTACCTATTATGGCATTTCCATAGTCATTCCTAGATATATTGACATGCAACTTTCCACCGTTCCGTTTAGTATGACACGCTTCATCATTGTCATATTGCCTTGCATGATCATGTAGTTGACATCATATTTGTGGCAAGGCTACCATGCATAATTTTTCATACATGTCACTCTTGATTCATTGCCCATCCCGGTACACCGCTGGAGGCATTCATATAGAGTCATACTTTGTTCTAGTATCGAGTTGTAATCTTTGAGTTGTAAATAAATAGAAGTGTGATGATCATCATTATTAGAGCATTGTCCCGAAAAAAAAAGAAAAAAAAGAAAGGCCAATTAAAAAAAGAAAGGCCAAAAAAAAGAGAAAGGCCAAATAAAAAAAATAAAAAAAGGTAAAAGGGACAATGCTACTATCCTTTTTCCACACTTGTGCTTCAAAGTAGCACCATGATCTTCATGATAGAGAGTCTCTTATTTTGTCACTTTCATATACTAGTGGGAATTTTTCATTATAGAACTTGGCATGTATATTCCAACAATGGGCTTCCTCAAATGCCCTAGGTCTTCGTGAGCAAGCAAGTTGGATGCACACCCACTTAGTTTCTTTTGTTGAGCTTTCATACATTTATAGCTCTAGTGAATCTGTTGCATGGCAGTCCCTACTCCTCACATTGACATCAATTGATGGGCATCTCCATAGCCCGTTGATTGGCCGCGTTGATGTGAGACTTTCTCCCTTTTTGTCTTCTCCACACAACCCCCATCATCATATTCAATTCCACCCATAGTGCTATGTCCATGGCTCACGCTCATGTATTGCGTGAAAGTTGAAAAAGTTTGAGAATACTAAAGTATGAAAAAATTGCTTGGCTTGTCATCGGGGTTGTGCATGATGGGAGCATTTTGTGTGATGAAAATGAAGCATGGCCAAACTATATGATTTTGTAGGGATGGGCTTTCTTTGGCTATGTTATTTTGATAAGACATAATTGCTTGGTTAGTATGCTTGAAGTATTATTATTTTTATGTCAATATTAAACTTTTGTCTTGAATCTTATGGATCTGAATATTCTTGCCACAATAAAGAAGATTACATTGATAAAAATGTTAGGTAGCATTCCACATCAAAAATTCTGTTTTTATCATTTACCTACTTGAGGACGAGCAGGAATTAAGCTTGGGGATGCTTGATACGTCTCCAACGTATCTATAATTTTTGATTGTTCCATGCTATTATATTATCCATCTAGGATTTTTTATATGCATTTATATGCTATTTTATATGATTTTTGGGACTAACCTATTAACCTAGAGCCCAGTGCTAGTTTCTGTTTTTTCCTTGTTTTTGAGTATTGCAGAAAAGGCAAACCAAACGGAGTCCAATTGACCTTAAATTTCATGGAGATTATTTTTGGACCAGAAGAAGCCCACGGGGTATTGGAGATGGGCCAGAAGAGTCCCGAGGCACCCACGAGGGTGGGGGGGCGCCCTACCCCCTTGGGCACGCCCCCTACCTCGTGGCCGCCTCGGAGACCCCCCTGACTTGTTCCCGACGCCAAAACCTCTTATATATACCCAAACTTCCAGAACATAACCTAGATCAGGAGTTCCTCCGCCGCAAGCCTCTATAGCCACCAAAAACCAATCGGGACCATATTCTGGCACCCTGCCGGAGGGGGGATCCCTCACCGGTGGCCATCTTCATCATCCCGGCGCTCTCCATGACGAGGAGGGAGTAGTTCACCCTCGGGGCTAAGGTTATGTACCAGTAGCTATGTGTTTGATCTCTCTCTCTCTCTCATGTTCTTGATTTGGCACGATCTTGATGTACCGCGAGCTTTGCTATTATAGTTGGATCTTATGATGTCTCTCCCCCTCTATCTCTTATAATGGATTGAGTTTTCCCTTTGAAGTTATCTTATCGGATTGAGTCTTTAAGGATTTGAGAACACTTGATATATGTCTTGCATGTGCTTATCTGTGGTGACAATGGGATATTCACGTGATCTACTTGATGTATGTTTTGGTGATCAACTTGAGAGTTCCGTAACCTCGTGAACTTATGCATAGGGGTTGGCACATGTTTTCGTCCTGACTCTCCGGTAGAAACTTTGGGGCACTCTTTGAAGTTCTTTGTGTTGGTTGAATAGATGAATCTGAGATTGTGTGATGCATATCGTATAATCATACCCACAGATACTTGAGGTGACATTGGAGTATCTAGGTGACATTAGGGTTTTGGTTGATTTGTGTCTTAAGGTGTTATTCTAGTACGAACTCTATGATAGATCGAACGGAAAGAATAGCTTTGTGTTATTTCACTACGGACTCTTGAATAGATCGATCAGAAAGGATAACTTTGAGGTGGTTTCGTACCCTACAATAATCTCTTCTTTTGTTCTCCGCTATTAGTGACTTTGGAATGACTCTTTGTTGCATGTTGAGGGATAGTTATATGATCCAATTATGTTATTATTGTTGAGAGAACTTGCACTAGTGAAAGTATGAACCCTAGGCCTTGTTTCCTAGCATTGCAATACCGTTTATGCTCACTTTTATCATTAGTTACCTTGCTATTTTTATATTTTCCAGATTACAAATACCCATGTCTACCATCCATATTGCACTTGTATCACCATCTCTTCGCCAAACTAGTGCACCTATACAATTTACCATTGTATTGGGTGTGTTGGGGACACAAGAGACTCTTTGTTATTTGGTTGCAGGGTTGTTTGAGAGAGACCATCTTCAACCTATGCCTCCCACGGATTGATAAACCTTAGGTCATCGACTTGAGGGAAATTTGCTACTGTCCTACAAACCTCTGCACTTGGAGGCCCAACAACGTCTACAAGAAGAAGGTTGCGTAGTAGACATCGTACATCTCCAGAAACACCCTCAACGCCAATCCGTGCATGCTTGCTGCTCGTACTGCTACTTGGCGATTTATTTTCCACACCATCCTCACCATTACCCTGTGTTAAGGCCAAAGTACCCACATGTGCCGACAAATCATCATGTCCATTCTCCTTGTTTTGTACCTCCAAGGCAAGCCTCTTTCTGATCGACGGATCTACCATCATGGGGAAAACGCCCAGTTTGGATTGACATGTATATGTATCCAACACCTCAGGATCAGCTAAGCCTTTCCCTGATGCACCTTTCGGCTGGGACCCTCCAGCACTTCCAAACTGCTCAACAGCACCAAATTTATTTGGTGTGTCAGCGTACAAGCAAGGACCATACTTTTTGCTATTTTCTTCATGCACCCCAGTGCCACATTCCTTACAATCATGTCAAATAAGGCCACACATACTAAAATGAGCAAGTTTCTCATAGCGAACAAGGTACACCTAACGTTCTTTCCCTCTGATAGTGCTCACAAACTTGGTTAGGGGCTGTCGAACATCATGGTGGACTCTGATTCTGACATAATCACCTCTGGTGTTACTGTTAAGCCTCATATCTACTATCTGTCCTGAGTTCTTTAGCAGCTGTTCCGCAATTGTTTCTTGCAAAAACCATCTGGAAACTTGTGGATTTGGAGCCAAATCGGCATGAAAACATTGGCCACATATTTTGCCTTGGTAAAACCATAAAAAGAACACATTAGTACTGCCCAATTCCTAAATAGCCATGGCCCTTGATCCATCATCCTCTCATAGTCACCCAAGCAAGATGCCTGAACCACAAAAAGGTTAGGGCCGACCGACCGGAATTGAACATGCTTTGCCGGATTCCATGTTGCACGCATATCACGATAGAACGCTGCCTGGCTGAAGATTTTGTCCGTATGAACCCTAGCAAGGGCTAACCATCTCACACGTTCGCCGATCTCAGGGTCGTCCTCGTCAATCACCAGATCATCAAAGGATTCATCGCCCAGATCGAGTTGCTCGATAAAATCACCAAGATCAGCTTTCATGGCGGTGCCACCGCCGCCATTGGTTCCAGACTAAGCATCCACCCCGAACTCCATCTTACCCAGGGGAGCGAGGGAACCGAGACGAGTCTCGAAGTGCAAACCATACAAGGGAAGGGAATCGCTAGGGGAGTCGGTCTTTGTTTTTAGATCAGGAAGATCAATCAGGAGGTAGCGCACTTGAAAACGGACCGGATCGATCGGGAGTAGCAGACTCGTAGGCGATAGAATCGCCAGCGAAGAGAGAAACCCTAACCGCGAGTTAGGGGAGCTAAGCCTTAAAAAAGACCAATGGTTAGGAGGATAGTGGTATCACCAGCACACCAGAGTTGAAGTCCTAGACTTGACATTGGTGCTCAAATTTCCTGAGTTTATTTTAGGTATTTCGGCGATGTGTGTTCAGTGGGAGGAGAAGTTCCTGTTGACAACGAAGGTGTCAGTGGCGACTTTGTCAATATCAAGATGATATGCTAGCTTAGTCTCTCGGAGGTGCTCATAGGGGCAGGGTCTGCGTGCGTGCATTTATATGGGTGAGTATATACTCGTGTGTGAGCGATTTAATTGTACTGTGTTCAAAAAATGGATTTTTTTTCATTCATAGCATGCCTACGAAGCTAACCCAAAATCATAAAAAGACAACCTACATAATAATAAGATGAGCACATATTGGTTGAAAAAAATTATATCTATTTTTTAGAAGAGATACAGTTTTATCTATAATAGATAGAATTACTGGACTTGACCTACCTTTATAGAAAAATAAAAATAAACAAGTCACAACAAAAACAATATGAACCATATAATTAATTGTATACAAGTTATATGCAATATTCATAAAATTTGCATTGCTCGATGACATGGAAGAACCAATACAAGCTAGTGAAAATTTTAAATAACAATGAGTTCATCTTCAGAGGGCAGGCCTGGCGCAGTGGTGAAGTCCTCCCCACTTGTGCTAAGAGGTCTTGGGTTTGAACCAGCCTCTCTGCATTGCACATTGCAGGGGTAAGACTAGGTTTCTCTAATCCCTCCCCAGACCCCACCTTGTGTGGGAGCTTCTATGCACCGCGTCTGTCCTTTAATGAGTTCATATTCAATTAATGCTTGGTAATGTGTTTAGAACATGATTAATGTTGGTCTAAACTTGATGCTAATCCACTGCAACATGTGGTGCTAAAACTCACTTAGATGCCATTGTCGTAGACCCAATTCCTCTAACATACTGTACCGTGCAGTTGGGTCACTAACATCGGAGCCAGCTTGCTAGTGGGCCCAAATTTCAGCAGCCCAACCACACCCAACAGTTAAGAGTATCCCTACCCCCTTTCAATTCCACCTATGGCCAAGGAAGTAAAAGAAGTTACAACTTTTCTGACATGTGGGCTGTACCTGGGAGGCTTGCAGGAGCTAAGTATTGGAGAGCAATTCATTTTCTTAGAGCATCTACAACAATAGACCAAAATTTTGGCTATCTAAATCCAGCTTTAGGTTAGGAGAGAGAAGATTTATGTAGGCAAAACAATTATGCCTTTACATCAGACCTAAAACTAGATGCCTAAATTTCAGCTTATGCATAAGTCAAATAAATCTCACACAAATAAATCACGAATATTACTTAATTATTACATAGTTCATAAATCCACAACCCGAAACTTAACACACTTTTCCATCAAACATAACACAAAGCGCATCAAACATAACACAGAACATAGAAGTAGAGCCATGATACGTCTCCAACATATCTATAATTTTTTATTGTTCCATGCTATTATATTATTTGTTTTGGATGTTTTATATGCATTAATATGATATTTTATATTATTTTTGGGACTAACCTATTAACCTAGAGCCCAGTGCCAGTTTCTATTTTTCCCTTGTTTTTTAGCTTCGCAGAAAAGGAATACCAAACGGAATAAAACTTTCGTGATGATTTTTCTTGGACCAGAAGACACCCAAGAGACTTGGAGTTCAAGTCAGAAGAGCCACGAGGCGGCGACAACGATGGAGGGCGCGCCCAGGGGGGTAGGGTGCGCCCCCTACCTTGTGGGCCCCTCGTGACCCCCCTGACCTAGTTCTGCCTCCTATATATTCACATATATTCCCAAACCACCAGAAGCATCCATGAAAACACTTTTCCACCGCCGCAACCTTCTGTTCCCGTGAGATCCCATCTTGGGGCCTTTTCCGGCATCCTGCCGGAGGGGGATTCGATCACGGAGGGCATCTACATCAACTCTATTGCCCTTCCGATGAAGCGTGAGTAGTTTACCTCAGACCTATGGGTCCATAGCTAGTAGCTAGATGGATTCTTCTTCTTCTCTCTCTCTCTCTCTCTCTCTTTGATTCTCAATACCATGTTCTCCTCGATGTTCTTGGAGATCTATCCGATGTAATCTTCTTTTACGGTGTGTTTGTCGAGATCCGATGAATTGTGGATTTATGATCGGCTTATCTATGAATATTATTTGAATCTTCTCTGAATTCTTATATGCATGATTTGATATCTTTGTATTTCTCTTCGAACTATCGGTTTAGTTTGGCCAACTAGATTGGTTCTTCTTGCAATGGGAGAAGTGCTTAGCTTTGGGTTCAATCTTGCGGTGTCCTCACCGAGTGACAAAGTAGGGGTAGTGAGGCACGTATTGTATTGTTGCCATCGAGGATAAAAAGATGGGGTTTACATCATATTGCTTGAGTTTATTCCTCTACATCATGTCATCTTAGTTAAAGCGTTACTCTGTTCTTCATGAACTCAATACTCTAGATGCAGGCAGGAGTCAGTCGATGTGTGGAGTAATAGTAGTAGATGCAGGCAGGAGTCGGTTTACTTGACACGGACGTGATGCGTATATTACATAATCATTGTCTTGGATATCTTCATAACTTTGCGCTTTTCAATTAATTGCTCGACAGTAATTTGTTCACCCACGGTATTATTTGCCTTCAAGAGAGAATCCTCTAGTGAAACCTATGGCCCCCGGGTCTATTTTCCATCATATTAGTTTTTGATCTACTATTTTGCAATCTTTTATTTTCATATCTATAAACCAAAACCCACAAAAATATTTACTTTATATTTTTCTTAGTTTTATCTATCTCTATCAGATCTCACTTTTGCAAGTGATCGTGAAGGGATTGACAACCCCTTTATCGCGTTGGGTGCAAGTGTTTGATTGTTTGTGCAGGTATTGGTGATTTGCGCATTCTTCTCCTACTGGATTGACACCTTGGTTCTTAACTGAGGGAAATACTTATCTCTACTTTGCTGCATCACCCTTTCCTCTTCAAGGGAAAAACCAACGCAAGCTCAAGAAGTAGCAGGAAGAATTTCTGGTGCCGTTTCCGGGGAGATCTTCGCCAAGTCAAGCCTACCAAGTACCCATTATAAAACTCTCATCTCTTGCATTACATTATTCGCCATTTTCCTCTCGTTTTCCTCTCCCCCACTTCTAAAAAGATTTGCCTTTTTATTTACCCTTCTATTTTGCTTGCATCTTTGCTTGCTAAAAATCTATTGATATGGGTCCACTCAAAGTTTCTACCTGGATCATCTTCGAAGCATATGTGCTCGTGCTGAAACCCCAAATAGTTTAATTGAGTGAAAATCTTTAGACGAGCATGCTCATTTTGTGCGTCGTCGTTTGTCTGAAAAAGGGAAGCTCTTATGGAATAAAATAAATTGTTTGCTATGCTATGGTTGGAATCTTTGTGAAATTTGTGATTTTCCTTGTTGCTCCAAGAACCGTAAAAACCACCTTCCCTACCTATGTGAGTTTAATGATAATGAAATCTTATCTTCTTATGAAAAGGGTGTTTAGAGTTACTATGATATCGAACAAATTGAAGAATTTGTTGCTTTTAAGGGTGCTTATGAAGTTGCTTCTTTGATTGAAAAGTATGATATTACTCTCTACAAATCTTAAAATTTTGACATACTTAAATATTGCTATGAAAACTATGCTCATAATGTCTATGTTAAATAATTTATTGAGAGAATGACCGTTGCTTTAGAAGAAAATAATGATATGGATGAATCTATAGATAATTATGATTCCGATGATTTGATTGAAATATCCCCTTGATGAACATGATGCTTGCTATTCTTATGGCCATGATGCCAATACTTATGGGGATGAATTTGCTATAGTTCCTTATGTTGAACATGAGATTGTTTCTATTGCACCCATAGTTGATAGTTCCTTGAATCAAAAGCATGATTGCAATAATGTTATTATAAATTCTATTAATTTCAATTGTGCTAATGATGTGCAAAACCCCAAGCTTGGGGATGCTAGTTTTGCTATGTCCGCTACTTACTGCAATGATCATGATTGGGGTGATAATGCTTCTTATGATCTTGAAAATTTATTTAAGCCTCATGATGAATATGTTTGCTATAATATTGAAAGTGGGTTTGGAAGAGTGTCAACTTTAAATAATGATCCGACTACTTTGGAGATTGATAAGTCTTATGAATTTTTTGATAAAAGTGGTTTGGAGAGGTCATGACATTAATTAATGACATTCCCACTATTTTGGAAGAGTTTCAACTTTGCATGCATGTGGATCATGTAGAGAAAAACTTATGTGATAGCTATATTGTTGAATTTGAATATGATCCCACATGTAATTATCATGAGATAGGAAAATATGGTTGTAGAAATTTTCATGTTACTAAATTACCTCTCGTTGTGTTGAGATTGCTATTGTTTCTTGATTCTTCCTTGCATATGCTAGGTTTTTCTTGTTTCGATAATTTGTTTGCTTATAAAATACCTATGCATAGGAAGTATGTTAGACTTACACTTGTTTTTCACATGCTATTTGATTCTCTCTTTGTGCTTCGATTCCTGTCTTTCATGCGAGCATCATTAAAATTATCAATGCCTAGCTAAAAGGCTTTAAAGAAAAGCGCTTGTTGGGAGACAACCCAATATTTTCCTTGCTGTTTTTCAATAAATAATTCATCTAGCCTTTGTTTAGATGTGTTTTGTGTTTTAATTAGTGTTTGTGCCAAGTAAGACCTTTGGGATAGCTTACTGTGATAGTTGATTTGATCTTGCTGAAAAACAAAAACTTTTGCGCCCAGTCCCAGAATTAGTAAAAATCACAAACTTACTGTGATAGCTTACTTTGAGATTTTCTGTTGAGATTTGTGTTGTGAAGTTTTCAAGTTTTGGGTAAGGATTTGATGGACTATGGAATAAGGAGTGGAAAGATCCTAACCTTGGGGTTTCCCAAGGCACCCCAAGGTAATATTCAAGGACAACCAAGAGCCTAAGCTTGGGGATGCCCCGGAAGGCATCCCCTCTTTTGTCTTCGTCTATCGGTAACTTTACTTGAGGCTATATTTTTATTCACCACATGATATGTGTTTTGCTTGGAGCGTCTTGTATGATATGAGTCTTTACTTTTTAGTTTGCCACAATCATCCTTGTTGTACACACCTTTTGAGAGGGACACACATGAATCGTGATTTATTAGAATACTCTATGTGCTTCACTTATATCTTTTGAGCTAGGCAATTTTGCTCTAATGCTTCACTTATATCTTTTTAGAGCACGACGGTGGTTTCGTTTTATAGAAATTATTGAACTCTCATGCTTCACTTATATTATTTTGAGAGTCTTTCTAAACAGCATGGTAATTTACTTTGGTTATGAATTTAGTCCTAATATGATAGACAACCAAGAGGGATATAATAAAAACTTTCATGTAAAGTGCATTGAATACTATGAGAAGTTTGATTCTTTATGATTGTTTAGAGATATGAGGATGGTGATACTAGAGTCATGATAGTGAGTAATTGTGGATTGTAGAAATACTTGTGTTAAAGTTTGTGATTCTCGTAGCATGCACGTATGGTGAACCGTCATGTGATAAAGTCGGAGCATGATTTATTTATTGATTATCTTTCTTATGAGTGGCGGTCGGGGACGAGAGATGGTCTTTTCCTACCAATCTATCCCCCTAGGAGCATGCGCCTAGTACTTTGTTTTGATGACTAATAGATTTTTGCAATAAGTATGTGAGTTCTTTAGGACTAATGTTGAGTCCATGGATTATACACACTCTCACCCTTCCACCATTGCTAGCCTAGTGCCGCGCAACTTTGGCCGGTACCATACACCCACCATATACCTTCCTCAAAGAAGCCACCATGCCTACCTATTATGGCATTTGCATAGCCATTCCGAGATATATTGCCATGCAACTTTCCATCGTTTCGTTTATTATGACACGTCTCATCATTTTCATATTGCTTTACATGATCATGTAGTTGACATCATAATTGTGGCAAAGCCACCATTCATCATTTTTTATACATGTCACTCTTGAGTCATTGCACATCCCGGTACACCGCCGGAGGCATTCATAAAGAGTCATATTTTGTTCTAAGTATCGAGTTGTAATTCTTGAGTTGTAAGTAAATAAAAGTGTGACGATCATCATTATTAGAGCATTGTCCCATGTGAGGAATGGATGATGGAGACTATGATTCCCCCACAAGTCGGGATGAGACTCCGGACAAAAAAAAGAGGCCAAAGAAGCCCACACAAAAAATGAGAGAAAAGAGAGAAGGGGCAATGTTACTATCCTTTTTCCACACTTGTGCTTCAAAATAGCACCATGATCTTCATGATAGAGAGTCTCCTATGTTGCCACTTTCATATACTAGTGGAAAATTTTCATTATAGAACTTGGCTTGTATATTCCAATGATGGGCTTCTTCAAATTGCCCTAGGTATTCGTGAGCAAGTGAGTTGGATGCACACCCACTTAGTTTCTTTTTGAGCTTTCATAAACTTATAGCTCTAGTGCATCCGTTGCATGGCAATCCCTACTCACTCACATTGATATCTATTGATGGGCATCTCCATTGCCCGTTGATACACCAAGTTGATGTGAGACTATCTCCTTCTTTTTGTCTTCTCCACAACTGCCATATTCTATTCCACCTATAGTGCTATGTCCAAGGCTCACGCTCATGTATTGCGTGAAAGTTGAAAAAGTCTGAGAACACCAAAAGTATGAAACAATTGCTTGGCTTGTCATCAGGGTTGTGCATGATTTAAATATTTTGTGTGATGAAGATGGAGCATAGCCAGAGTATATGATTTTGTAGGGATAGCTTTCTTTGGCCATGTTATTTTGAGAAGACATGATTGCTTTGTTAGTATGCTTGAAGTATTATCATTTTTATGTCAATATTAAACTTTTGTTTTGAATCTAATGGATCTGAACATTCATGCCACAATAAATAAAATTACATGGATAAATATGTTAGGTAGCATTTCACACAAACAATTCTATTTTTATCATTTACCTACTCGAGGACGAGCAGGAATTAAGCTTGGGGATGCTTGATACATCTCCAACATATCTATAACTTTTTGGTTGTTCCATGCTATTATATTATCTATTTTGGATGTTTTATATGCATTAATGTGCTATTTTATATTATTTTTGGGACTAACCTATTAACCTAGAGCCCAGTGCTAGTTTCTGTTTTTTTGCTTGTTTCTTAGCTTCACAGAAAATGAATACCAAACAGAGTCCAAACGGGATAAAACTTTCGCGATGATTTTTCTTGGACCAGAAGACACCCAGGAGACTTGGAGTTCCAGTCAGAAGAGCCACGAGGCAACAACAAGGGTGGACGGTGCGCCCAGGGGGTAGGGCGCGCCCCCTACCTTGTGGGCCCCTCGTGACCCCCTAACCTAGTTCTGCCTCCTATATATTCACATATATCCCTGAACCACCAGAAGCATCCACGAAAACACTTTTCCACCACTGCAACCTTCTGTTCCCGTGAGATCCATCTTGGGGCCTTTTCCGGCATCCTGTCAGAGGGGGATTCGATCATGGAGGGCATCTACATCAAATCTATTGCCCTTCCGATGAAGCGTGAGTAGTTTACCTCAGACCTACGGGTCCATAGCTAGTAGCTAGATGGCTTCTTCTCTCTCTTTGATTCTCAATACCATGTTCTCCACGATGTTCTTGGAGATCTATCCGATGTAATCTTCTTTTGCGGTGTGTTTGTCGAGATACGATGAATTGTGGATTTATGATCAGCTTACCTATGTATACTATTTGAATCTTCCCTGAATCCTTATATGCATGATTTGATATCTTTGTATTTCTCGAACTATCGGTTTAGTTTGGCCAACTAGATTGGTTCTTCTTGCAATGGGAGAAGTGCTTAGCATTGGGTTCAATCTTGCGGTGTCCTCACCCAGTGACCAAGTAGGGGTAGCGAGGCACGTATTGTATTGTTGCCATCGAGGATAAAAAGATGGGGTTTACATCATATTGCTTGAGTTTATTCCTCTACATCATGTCATCTTACTTAAAGCGTTACTTAGTTCTTCATGAACTTAATACTCTAGATGCAGGCAGGAGTCGGTCGATGTGTGGAGTAATAGTAGTAGGTGCAGGCAGGAGTCGGTCTACTTGACACAGACGTGATGCCTATATTACATAACCATTGCCTTGGATATCGTCATAACTTTGCGCTTTTCTATCAACTGCTCGACAGTAATTTGTTCACCCACCGTATTATTTTCCTTCAAGAGAGAATCCTCTAGTGAAACCTATGGCCCCCGGGTCTATTTTCCATCATATTAGTTTCCGATCTACTATTTTGCAATCTCTTATTTTCAGATCTATAAACCAAAAAACCCAAAAATATTTACTTTATCTTTTGTTAAGTTTTATCTATCTCTATCAGATCTCACTTTTGCAAGTGACCGTGAAGGGATTGACAACCCCTTTATCGCGTTGGGTGCAAGTGTTTGATTGTTTGTGAAGGTATTGGTGATTTGCGCGTTCTTCTCCTACTGGATTGATACCTTGGTTCTTAACTGAGGGAAATACTTATCTCTACTTTGCTGCATCACCCTTTCCTCTTCAAGGGAAAACCCAACGCGGGCTCAAGAAGTAGCAAGCCAGTGTCTTGTTACCCACTTTATATCCACCAACCCTTGATGAGATCTTGTTGAAGACTTTCATAAGTATTCACAACTCATATTTCTTGGTGAACTTGAAGAAAGTGTGGGATGCGGTCTCCTCTCCTATACGGATGCGCCGCCCGTCCTATGTAGTCATAGTTGGAGTAATCCAACTTTTGTCCACACTCATTTTTGATGATCATATTATGCAAGATCATGATGACAATCATGATGTACTAATGGATATGTTGGTCCCAAAACTGATCCAGTCCTCGCACAATAGCAAAATAGGCTTGCAAAATCCCAAATGCCTTTTCCACATCCTTCCTAGAAGCTGCTTGTGCATTATGGGAATGAAGTTGTTTCTTACTTTGGGGTTGATAATTGGCTTCACAAAGGTCGCCCACTTTAGATAAATCCCATCCCTAGGTGGTAATCCATATTGTATGTGTGACTATTTGTTTGAAACTCCATCGGTGGTGTTTCCTCATTGGTTAACCGTGCAAAGAGTGGTGATTGGTGGAGCACATTGATGTCATTGCAAACTCCAAACGTTCCAAAATAGGCGTATAAAAACCATGTCTCTTGGTCTGCAATGACTTCAAGAATGATGGTGGCATCCTTCACAGTTGGAGATATGCCCTAGAGGAACTCATGTATGATGACATCTCCTATGTGTTTATAGTTCGTGGACATTGTCAATGATGTGTGTCAACATGTGACTTGTCTGTGAGACTATGCATTGTATGTTGATTGTTCTAAATGGTCCCTAGTAGAAAGGATTGTGTGGACTCACAACCGACAAGACTAGCATTTGACAAGGTGGATGGACCGGAAAGATCTGGAGTCGGATTCAACATAGTTGAATCCGAGTTCAAATAAGGCCCGAGTCGGATAGTCCCGACCATGAGACACGGCGCCATGTCATTTGCTAGTCTCTAGTATGACATGTGTTCTATGTCCTAGACCTGGGGTTGGCACATAGGTTCAGGATGGTGACCGGCCTACTTTGGGTTGTGATGACCCACAAGTATAGGGGATCAATTGTAGCTCTTTTCGATAAGTAAGAGTGTCGAACCCAACGAGGAGCAGAAGGAAATGATAAGTAGATTTCAGTAAGGTAATGTCTGCAAGTGCTGAAATTGTAAGTAGCGAGTAGTTTGATAGCAAGGTAATTTGTAACGAGCAAGTAACGATAATAGTAACAAGTATGCAGCAAGGTAGCCCAATCCTTTTGAGGCAAAGGACAGGCCAAAATGGTCCCTTATGATAAGCAAAGCGTTCTTGAGGGTACACGGGAATTTCATCTAGTCACTTTCATCATGTTGGTTTGATTTGTGTTCGCTACTTTCATAATTTGATATGTGGGTGGACCGGTGCTTAGGTTTTGTTCTTACTTGAACAAACCTCCTACTTATGATTAACCCTCCCGCAAGCATCCGCAACTACGAGAAAAGTATTAAGAATAAATTCTAACCATAGCATTAAACTTTTGGGTCCAATCGGTCCCTTACAGAATAGCGCATAAACTGGGGCTTAAGCTTCTGTCACTCTCGCAACCCACCATCTATTTACTACTCCACAATGCATTCCCTTAGGCCCAAATATGGTGAAGTGTCATGTAGTCGACGTTCACATGACACCACTAAGGGAATCACAACATACATACTATCAAAATATCGAACACATATCAAGTTCACATGATTACTTGCAACATGATTTATCCCGTGACCTCAAGAACAAAAGTAACTACTCACAAATGATAAACATGCTCATGATCAGAGGAGTATTAAATAGCATCATGGATCTGAACATATAATCTTCCACGAAATAAACCATATAGTAATCAACTACAAGATGTAATCAACACTACTAGTCACCCACAGGCACCAATCTATAGTTCCGGTAACAAGATTGAATACAAGAGATGAACTAGGGTTTGAGATGAGATGGTGCTGTTGAAGATGTTGATGGAGATTGCCCTCCCAATATGGGAGAGTTGTTGGTGATGATGATGACGATGATTTCCCCCTCTGGTAGGGAAGTTCCCCTGGCAGAATTGCTCCACCGAAGGGCAAAAGTGCTCCTGCCCAAGTTCCGCCTCGAGACGGCGGCGCTCCGTCCCGAAAGCCTTCTCCTTATTTTTTCAAGGTCAAAATGACTTATATACCAGAAGATGGGCACCAGAGGTGGGCCGAGGAGGCCACAACCCACCAGGGCGCGCCCATGTGGGTTGTGCCCACCTGGTGGCCCCCCTTTGGTGATTATTGACTCCAATATTTCTTAAATAATCCATAAAAAATCTCTGTGAAGTTTCAGCTCATTTGGAGTTGTGCAGAATAGGTGGCCCGACGTAGCTTTTTCAGATCCAGATTTCCAGCTGCCGGAATTCTCCCTCTTTGTGTGTAGCTTGCAAATTATGAGAGAAAAGGCATTAGAATTACTCCAAAAAGCATTATTGTGGATAAAAACATTATAAATAACAGTAAGAAAACATGATGCAAAATGGAGGTATCAACTCCCCCAAGCTTAGACCTCGCTTGTCCTCAAGCGAAAACCGAAATCGAAAAACATGCCCACATGCTTTGAGAGAGAGGTGTCAATAAAAACAAAATACGGACATAGAAGCATCATGTTGATTATTATAACAACAACAAAATTAAACATGGGACTTTTATCACAGAACTTGCATCATATACTTCGCATTAATAAGTAACAGTTCATCACATAATCAAAGTAAAAGCAAAAACTCTATTAGAAACCAACAAACTATGTTCTTAGTCAACTTTGCAACTGCAATTCATCATCTTTTCAGGAAGAGTCACGTGTCGAGGCCTTTTAAGCAAGTCCACATACACAACCATCATATAGTCTTATATGATTGCTAACACTCTCCTTGTACCCATGAGCAAAACGTTTCAACCGGACACACAGAAAGATAGGGGCTTATAGTTTCGCCTCCCAACATACTCACCTCAAGGGTGATGTCAACAATAATAACTCATGCTATCTATATTCAACTGGACATATGTGCCTAGATCATTCCTCACCACATGATGCTTGCCAAAAGAGAAAAATAAAAAGGAAAAAAAGGAAAACTTTGACTCTTTGCATAAAAGTAAAAGATAGGCCCTTCGCAGAGGTTGCCATGCGCTTATTTGTTTGCATGCTCAATCCCTTAGTGTAAGAGAACGTCACGTTGTATTGCCCCTTAAGATGACAACCTTTATTATGCAGTCTGTCGCTTTTCTTCTTTGTCATCCAAGTTCGTACAATGCTCAATTTTCTTTTACACTAAATGATCTCACATATTTAGAAGCAAATTTTATTGCCTTTTTGCACCGATGACAACTTACTTGAGGGATCTTGCTCAATCCATAGGTAGGTATGGTGGACACTTGAAAAGATTTGGGTTTAAAGGTTTTTGGATGCACAAGTAGTATCTCTATTTAGTGCGGAATTTTTGGCTAGCAAAGATAGGGGCAAGCATCACATGTTGAAGGATCTATGCCAATATGTCTTCTATGTGAATATAAACAAACATAAACCATTAAGTTGTCTTCCTTGTCCAATGTCAACAATTTTGGCATATAATATTTTGATGAGGCTCACAATCACAAAAGATTTCTAGGATAGTATATTTATATGTGAATCTTCTCTTCCCTTATTGATTCTTTCATGAGTTGCATCATTGACTAATGCTATGTTTGTCAATCTCTAATAAAATTCTCTTACTTATACTTTTCCTTATGTGGTGCTATCACCTATCATAGGATTAGTATATAATCTTATTGATTTATTTCCTATCTTTTATTTGCTTCCTTTCTCTTTTTCTTTCTTTCTTATTTCTTTTCTTTATTTGCAACATGAAAGTAAGGAAATCAAAAACTCAAACTAACTTTATTATATAACTTGAACATGATTACAATGATAGATCACTAAGCAAGATCTAAAAGAGGAAAGAATCAAACTAAATTTTATTTCATCTAAAGCAAAAAGATCGAACTAAGATAACTAAAAGCAAAAAGATAGTGGGATGATACGATACCGGGGCATCTCCCCCAAGCTTGGCAGAAGCCAAGGGGAGTGCCCATACCCGATACTCAGTTCTCCTTTGGTGGTTAAGAAGGTGATGGTGGTGATGAAGAAGGTAATGGTGGAGGTGAGAAGATAGGAGATTTCCCATTTGCCTCCTTCAACTTCTGACTGAGAGTAAAATTCTCCATCATCAACTCACAATTATCTATCTCGAGTTTTATTATCTTCTTGCATAACGCCTCCATGCTTTCGTTTTTGAACCGAGGAGGAACCAATTCATCTTGATCTTCTTCAGAAGTCCATCTATAGTGCTTCTCATCCCCATAGGACATTGGGTTTGCGATGAGATCAGCAACATAGCTCTCTCCCTCATACTCTTGGGATGACATATTTCCAGATCTACGCAGCAAACAGCAAGAAAAGAGAACGGAGGATTTTCTCCACGATACGGTGGTTAACAGGTTCGGGAAGTATATATAGATTTTTTTTATCTTGGAGGACAAGTACATGGAAGAAAAACAGAGTACAGGAGGTGTCCTAGGTGGGCACAACCCACCTGGGCGCGCCAGGCAAGCCTGGCGCGCCCTGGTGTCTTGTGCCCACCAGGGGACGCTTCCTGGAAGTTTCTTTATTTCCAAAATTTTAAAATATTCCAAAATTGTCAAAAAATATTTTTGCGGATTTTTCAGAGTCCGTTTACTTACCGTATCACGTACCTCCTTATTTTCACGATTCTGGAGTGTTCCGGATGGACTCTTTTATGTGCTCTTCCGGTGTCAAAGTTTGGATAATATTACTTTCAATATTAATAGGCGTACCTGAGATATAATGCTTTATTCGTTGCCACAACCTTCGGGTTAGTACCTTCGGAATTATTTATTTTGATGGCACCTGACCGGTAAACCTCCACGATGACATAGGCCTTCCCATTTCGAGAGGAGCTTCCCTGCAAAAAATCTAAAATGAGAGTTATACAAAAGAACATATTCTCCGACTTTAAACTCACGCTTTTGGATTCTTTTGTCATGCCATCTTTTAACTTTTTCTTTGAATAACTTTGCATTTTCATATGCTTGGGTTCTCCATTCATCTAATGAGCTTACATCAAATAACCTCTTTTCACCAGCAAGTTTGAAATCATAATTGAGTTCTTTGACTGCCCAATATGCTTTATGTTCTAACTCAAGAGGCAAATGACAAGCTTTTCCATAAACCATTTTATAAGGAGACAAACCCATAGGATTTTTATATGATGTTCTATAGGCCCAAAGTGCATCATCTAATTTCTTAGACCAATTCTTCCTGGACCTATTGAAAGTCTTTTGCAAAATTAACTTTATTTCTCTATTGCTAAGTTCAAATTGACCACTAGACTGAGGATGATAGGGTGATGCAATTCTATGGTTAACATCATACTTGGCAAGCATTTTACGGAAAGCACCATGAATAAAGTGTGAACCACCATTAGTCATTAAATATCTAGGGACTCCAAACCTTGGGAAAATAACTTCCTTAAGCATTTTAATAGAGGTGCTGTGATCAACACTACTAGTTGGAATAGCTTCTACCCATTTAGTAACATAATCAACATCAACCAAAATATGTGTATACCCATTAGAAGAAGGAAAAGGTCCCATGTAATCAAATCCCCAAACACCAAATGGTTCAACAGCAAGTGAATAATTCATAGGCATTTCTTGACGCTTACCGATATTACCTATTCTTTGACATTCATCACAAGATGAGACAAACTTACGGGCATCCTTGAAGAGAGTAGGCCAATAAAATCCAGATTGCAATACCTTGTGAGCAGTTCTATCTCCAACATGATGCCCTCCATAAGCCTGAGAGTGACATTTCCGTAGGATTTGTCCCTGTTCATGCTTAGGTACACAACGCCTAATAATACCATCTACTCCTTCTTTATAAAGATGTGGGTCATCCCAAAAGTAATGTCTTAAATCATAGAAGAATTTTTTCTTTTGTTGGTAAGTAAAGCTAGGTGGTAAATATTTAGCAACAATGTAATTAGCATAGTCAGCATACCAAAGAGTACTAAGAGAAACATTTATTGCAGCTAACTGCTCAACAGGAAAACTATCATCAATAGGTAGTGGGTCATCAAGCACATTTTCAAGCCTAGACAAGTTATCAGCTACGGGGTTCTCAGCTCCTTTTCTATCAATGATATCTAAATCAAATTCTTGTAGCAAGAGAACCCACCGAATGAGTCTAGGTTTAGCATCTTTCTTTTTCATAAGATATTTAATAGCAGCATGGTCTGTGTGAACAGTTACTTTGGAATCAACAATATAATTAAGGTCTAAATTTATCACAAGAAAACAACAATGCTAAGAATTCTTTTTTAGTAGTAGCATAATTTCTTTGAGCACTGTCTAGAGTTTTACTAGCATAATGAATAACATTCAATTTCTTATCAACTCTTTGTCCTAGAACTGCACCAACAACATAATCACTAGCATCACACATAATTTCAAAAGGCAAGTTCCAATCAGGTGTTGAACAATAGGTGCAGAAATTAAGGCTTTCTTGAGTGTTTCAAAGGCTTCAAGACAATCATCATCAAAAACAAAAGGAATATCCTTTTGCAAAAGATTAGTAAGAGGCCTAGAAATTTTAGAAAAGTCTTTGATAAATCTCCTATAGAAACCAGCATGACCTAGGAAACTACGAATACCTTTGATGTCCTTAGGACATGGCATTTTCTCAATTGCATCAACCTTAGCTTGAGCCACTTCAATACCTCTTTCAGAAATTTTATGACCCAAGACAATGCCTTCATTAACCATAAAGTGGCACTTCTCCCAATTCAAGACAACATTTGTTTGTTCACATCTCTGCAAAACTCGATCAAGATTGCTTAAACAATCATCAAAAGACTTCCCATAAACAGAAAAGTCATCCATGAAAACCTCAACAATCTTTTCACAAAAATCTGAGAATATAGCCATCATGCATCTTTGAAATGTAGCAGGTGCATAAACCAATAGGCATACGTCTATAAGCATAGGTTCCAAAAGGACAAGTAAAAGTGGTCTTTTCTTGATCAGGTTGAGAAACAGGTATTTGTGAAAAGCCAGAATATCCATCAAGGAAGCAAAAGTGTGTGTGCTTAGATAATCTTTCAAGCATTTGATCAATAAAAGGCAAAGGGTAATGATCTTTTCTAGTTGCTTTATTTAATTTTCTAAAATCAATTACCATTCTATAGCCTATAAGAATTCTTTGTGGAATAAGTTCATTGTTATCATTAGGAACAACAGTAATACCTCCTTTCTTAGGGACACAATGAACATGACTTACCCATCTACTATCAGCTATAGGATAGATTATACCTGCTTCCAGAAGTTTTAATATTTCTGTTCTTACCACTTCTTTCATCTTCGGATTTAACCGACGTTGGTGATCAACAACTGGTTTAGCGTCAGGTTCCATATTAATTTTGTGCTGACATAGGTGGGACTAATGCCCTTTAAATCATCAATAGTATATCCAATAGCAGCCCGGTGCTTCCTTAGAACTTTCAATAATCTTTCTTCTTCAAGTTCTGAAAGGTTAGCACTAATAATAACAGGATATATTTTCTTTTCATCAAGATAAGCATATTTCAAAGTGTCTGGCAATTGTTTTAATTCAAACACAGGATCACCTTTAGGTGGAGGAGGGCCTCCAAGAGTTTCAATAGGCAAATTGTGTTTAAGCAGAGGACGTTGTTCAAAGAAAATCTTATCTATTTCATTTATTTCATGCATTTGTAAATCATTTTCATGGTCTAGCAAGTATTGTTCTAAAGGATCGGTAGGTGGCACAGCAATAGAAGCAAGACCAATTAATTCATCCTTACTAGGAAATTCTTTTTCATGATGATTTCTAGTAAACTTGGAAAAATTGAACTCATGAGACTCATCACCAAAGCTAACACCAACAGTTTGTTTCTTGCAATCTATCTTAGCATTAACTGTGTTCAAGAAAGGTCTACCAAAGATAATGGGGCAGAAGTCATCTTGTGGAGAACTAAGAACAAGAAAATCAGTAGGGTATTTTATTTTCCCACAAAAGACTTCAACATCTCTAAATATCGAACACATATCAAGTTCACATGATTACTTGCAACATGATTTATCCCGTGACCTCAAGAACAAAACTAACTACTCACAAATGATAAACATGCTCATGATCAGAGGAGTATTAAATAGCATCATGGATCTGAACATATTATCTTCCGCCAAATAAACCATATAGTAATCAACTACAAGATGTAATCAACACTACTAGTCACCCACATGCACCAATCTATAGTTCCGGTAACAAGATTGAATACAAGAGATGAACTAGGGTTTGAGATGAGATGGTGCTGTTGAAGATGTTGATGGAGATTGCCCTCCCCAAGATGGAAGAGTTGTTAGTGATGATGATGACGATGATTTCCCCCTCCGGGAGGGAAGTTCCCCCGGCAGAATAGCTCCGCCGGAGGGCAAAAGTGCTCCTGCCCAAGATCCGCCTCGAGACGGCGGCGCTCCATCCCGAAAGCCTTCTCCTTAGTTTTTCTAGGTCAAAATGACTTATATACCAGAAGATGGGCACCGGAGGTGGGCCGAGGAGGCCACAACCCACCAGGGCGCGCCTGGGGGGTCTGGCGCGCCCAGGTGGGTTGTGCCCACCTGGTGGCCCCCCTCTGGTGATTATTGGCTCCAATATTTCTTAAATAATCCATAAAAAATCTCCGTGAAGTTTCAGCTCATTTGGAGTTGTGCAGAATAGGTGGCCTGACATAGCTTTTCAGGTCCAGATTTCCAGCTGCCGGAATTCTCCCACTTTGTGTGTACCTTGCAAATTATGAGAGAAAAGGGATTAGAATTACTCCAAAAAGCATTATTAGGATAAAAACATTATAAATAATAGTAATAAAACATGATGCAAAATGGACGTATCAGGTTGATCAAACGCTACTCCATAAATGAGTTGCTATAAAGGTCAGCTTAAGGCTTGTCTAGATCCATGTCGTGATACATGGCCGAGTAAGATGGGATTTCCCCCTCCGACTGGAGGCACACTCTTGAGACCCTCATGTGATGTGACTCGACTAAGCATGACCATGCGACATGGTTTATGAGATAGTCCGGTTTTGGCAGTCGGGATCACGATACGAGAAAGAGGTCGGGCTGGAACAAGGATGGCATATTCGCCTTGAGCCCGAAAACATATGTTGTGAGGCAAAAGGAACATGAGCTAGATAGGTTGTACAAGTTCGCTGAACCAGCTTCATCAGACACTTGGAGTTGGCGCATTTTGCTAGAAGCCGCTACCGACTAGACGAGCCAGATGCGATCCGACTTCCAACCAAGTGGACGAGAACCTCAGGGGTCGTGCGTATAAGTAAAGGAACTTGTGAGGCTGGATCCGACTTTAATAGTCGTATGTGATCAGACTTCAATGGTCGGATGTGATCTGGCCTGGACTGGGATCTGCACGAAGAATTGATCATGCTCTTTGACGAAGTTGGCAATGTGGAGGAACTAATCCGGAGACATATGAAGCAGCTTCAAAAGCATCGGTCTGGATACACCTGGCTTGCATAGATGTAATCAAACATGAGCCTATTATGGTGGTCTAGCCTCCTCCTACGAAATACCTTACGGCCGACAATGAAATTGCTATGTTTCGGCCGCTTGTTCTTCTCCATGGCAATCGACATGATCTTGAAAATGTCCTCATCTTCATCCCACTCATCTTCGTCCTCGGAGGAGGAATCGTCATATGAGATAGAATCACGCCAACTCATATACATAATAGAACATATTCCATCACAACAAGCCCTAGCTCGCAAGAAATAAAAAAGCGAAAATACCTTAGGGGAATTCCTTCGGCCGAGATGGTCATTTGATGCCTACCAAAGATGTCTAGAGGAGCCTGGGAGCGGAGGGGAGCCAGGGGTGCAGCCAACCGATGCCCCCCTCGCCCCGAGCGTCAAGAACTTGGCACAGAGCTGCGGATGGGTCACAGTCGCGAGGGTCACATGCGCGTTGCCCGACCGCTAATCAATCTTAGTGGGTAGTGGTGGGGTGGGGGGTGGGGGGATCAGCGGTTCCGGGTGGCAGCCTATCAAGCTTCGGCGGCGTTCGCGGGGTGGTGGCAGCGAGAACTGGCAAACTGATGCAGGGCATGGTGATGATGGGGAAATTTCAGCTCGCATGGTTGGCTTTCCTGCAACCACTTTTGTGTTTTCTGGTAGTGTGGTAGAGTGGACCTATATTTTGGTCTTGGGTATCAAAATTTAGGTGTACCAATTTTTTTATATCCCCATGAAGTTTTAGGCCTGATGTTGGATTTAATTTTTGGCCCAAACAACCCAAAATTCAGTTTTTAGTTCCGCAGCTGTTTCCTTGAAAATCTCTAGCACACCTTCAAAACCATGATAAGGGTTGCAAAAAACGTGTTTTAAGGGTCGATGTTACCTCCCGCGGAATAGACCCTGCAAACGGCACTAAAAATGAATATTCCTCTCAGAGATGCTCCCCACCATCCACCTCCGCCTCCCCTCCTCATTCCCCGCCGTCCCCCGAACGCCCCCGACGACGGTCGGTCACATCCGCGAGGTGGCGCTCATCCCGACCGCCTCACCCCGCCCTTCCCGGCCCCAAATCGAACCGGCGGCGGCCGATTCCGTTGAGGTATGCGGTGGAATTGCGGCGGCATCCTTCTCGATGAGGTTTGACCGGTATAAGGGCCACCCTCAGTTTGGCCTTCAAGCCTTCAAATATATGGGTCTCAGGTGTGGGTTTTCGGTGCCCTTTAAAATATTTAAGGGTCGGACCACTTTTACAGGATCTGTTATGGACACTTTTTTATCAGAACCTTAAAGCCTAAAAATTATAAGGGTTTGACCACTTTTAAAGAGTCTACTAGAGATGCTCTTAGTCTGTTGGAGGAGATGCTCGTGGACTCGAGAATAGTGTTTTCTTGGATTGAACTCGCATTGCTCATGCTGTTAGGAGCAAGTTACTCTACTTTTTCTTTGAGCGGGTTATTGCCCTATGTAGCAACAGACGTCGCAGCAAGAAAATATGAATAAAACATGTGACTAGAAGGTGTTCTCCAGAGGCGCCATCGCAGCCTGCTTCGGAGCCCTCCCTCACAGCCCCATTCACCTCGCCACCGCCGAAGGAAGCCGGCCACCCGATGGGTGGCGGCGGCGGGGCATCTTTGGCCGGTTTTTTCTGTTCTTCCCTGGTGGTCACCTCCTAATCTGGCCCCATCGTCGCTGTTGTGCGTTGCCGGCGTCCCGATCTAACGTTCGCTGGTGATTGCTGGCCTTCTGATCTTAATCACGTCCATGGCTTGGTGCCTCCCGATCTGGTTGCTAGCCGGTGATTCCGGTCTTCCGATCTGGTTGGTGTCCATGGCTAGGAGTACGATCAAGACAAGCATGTGGCGCTGGTGCATGGATGTTGTATACAGACGGCCGCTTGGGACGTGCACATGCGTGCAGATGACGAGTGCTGACTAGCTGCTGCCCATGGTCCTGGCTGCTTGCCTTGCTGATTGCGATCGCCATCCAAAGATCTTCCGTGAGTTTCAACTTTGCAGATCCGGTGGTTGACTTTGGCAGCGAGATGCAATCTATGGACAAAGTCTTGATGCAGAGGGATGGTTGTGCGGCGACAACGGTCACACTGCATGTAGCTGGTCAATTCACAATCTACTGACGGGCCCTCGCTCCTGCCCCCCGCCCCCCGCTCCTCCCTAGGATTCAACCCCGCTCCCTCCCCCCGCCGCCGCCGGCCGCGAGCGTCCCACTCTGCCTCCCTCCCCCTGCCCCCTCTTCCCCGCCCATCCGCTCCCCCCCCCCCCGCGGGCGACGGGCGGGCCTCTGGTTCCTCACCTCCGCCCCACCTCCCCGGCCCTCTTCCCTCGCTGCTGCCGGGGCCATGCGGGCAGGGCCCGACGGACCACGCGCGTGCATGGGGAGGCGCGGGGCCCTCCCGGTGGCGGCGGTGCAGCTCGACGGCGGCGGTATGGCTTGGCGGCGGGACTCCCACAGGCTTCGGGGTCCTCGATGTGGCGGCGCGGCCGTTGGTCATGGGGTGGCGTGGCGGTGCAGCTCGGCAACAACGATGTGGCTTGGCGGCGGGACTCCTGCGGGCTTCGGGGTCCTCGGTGCAGCGGCGCGGCCGTTGGTCGTGGGGTGGCGTGGCGGTGCTGGTGGCCGGCGGCGCCCGCATGGCCCTGATCTGGGCCCTTTCGGGCTCCTTCTGGGTGGGGCGGGCCGGCGGCTCGTGAAGAAAATATGCCCTAGAGGCAATAATAAAGTATTATTTATTTCCTTGTATCATGATAAATGTTTATTATTCATGCTAGAATTGTATTAACCGGAAACATAATACATGTGTGAATATATAGACAAATAGAGTGTCACTAGTATGCCTCTACTTGACTAGCTCGTTAATCAAAGATGGTTATGTTTCCTAGCCATAGACATAAGTTGTCATTTGATTAACGAGATCACCTCATTAGGAGAATGACGTGATTGACTTGACCCATTCCGTTAGCTTAGCACTCGATCGTTTAGTATGTTGCTATTGCTTTCTTCATGACTTATACATGTTCCTATGACTATGAGATTATGCAACTCCCGTTTACCGGAGGAACACTTTGTGTGCTACCAAACGTCACAACGTAAATGGGTGATTATAAAGGTGCTCTACAGGTGTCTCCAAAGGTACTTGTTGGGTTGGCGTATTTCGAGATTAGGATTTGTCACTCCAATTGTCGGAGAGGTATCTCTGGGCCCACTCGGTAATGCACATCACTATAAGCCTTGCAAGCATTGTGACTAATGAGTTAGTTGTGGGATGATGTGTTACAGAACGAGTAAAGAGACTTGCCGGTAACGAGATTGAACTAGGTATCGAGATACCGACGATCAAATCACGGGCAAGTAACATACCGGTGACAAAGGAAACAACGTATGTTGTTATGCGGTCTGACCGATAAAGATCTTCGTAGAATATGTGGGAGCCAATATGGGCATCCAGGTCCCACTATTGGTTATTGACCGGAGACGTGTCTCGGTCATGTCTACATAGTTCTCGAACCCGTAGGGTCCGCACGCTTACCATTACGATGACAGTTTTATTGAGTTTTGATGTACTGAAGGAGTTCGGAGTCCCGGATGAGATCGGTGATATGACGAGGAGTCTCGAAATGGTCGAGACGTAAAGATCGATATATTGGACAACTATATTCGGACTTCGGAAAGGTTCTGAGTGATTCGGGTATTTTTCGGAGTACCGGAGAGTTACGGGAATTCGTATTGGGCCTTAATGGGCCATACGGGAAAGGAGAGAAAGGCCTCAAAAGGTGGCCGCACCCCTCCCCATGGTCTGGTCCGAATTGGACTAGGGAAGGGGAGCGCACCCTTCCTTCTTTCTCCTTCCCCCTTCCCTTCTCCTACTCCCACAAGGAAAGGAGCAGTCCTACTCCCGGTGGGAGTAGGACTCCCCCCTATGGCGCGCGTCTCCCCTTGGCCGGCTGCCTCCCCCTTGCTCCTTTATATACGGGGGCAGGGGGGCACCCCAGAGACACAACAATTGATCCTTGAGATCTCTTAGCCGTGTGCGGTGCCCCCCTCCACCATATTACACCTCGATAATACCGTTGCGGAGCTTAGGCGAAGCCCTGCGTCGGTGGAACATCATCATCGTCACCACGCCGTCGTGCTGACGAAACTCTCCCTCAACACTCGGCTGGATCGGAGTTCGAGGGACGTCATCGAGCTGAACGTGTGTAGAACTCGGAGGTGCCGTACGTTCGGTACTTGATCGGTCAGATCGTGAAGATGTACGGCTACATCAACCGCGTTGTGATAACGCTTCCGCTGTCGGTCTACGAGGGTACGTGGACAACACTCTCCCCTCTCGTTGCTATGCATCACCATGATCTTGCGTGTGCGTAGGAGTTTTTTTGAAATTACTACGTTCCCCAACAGTGGTATCAGAGCCTGGTTTTATGCGTTGATGCTATGCACGAGTAGAACCCAAGTGAGTTGTGGGCGATATAAGTCATACTGCTTACCAGCATGTCATACTTTGGTTCAGCGGTATTGTGAGATGAAGCGGCCCGGACTGACATTACGCGTACGCTTACGCGAGACTGGTTTCACCGTTGCGAGCACTCGTTGCTTAAAGGTGACCGGCGGGTGTCTGTCTCTCTCACTTTAGTTGAACTGAGTGTGGCTACGCCCGGTCCTTGCGAAGGTTAAAACAACACCAACTTGACAAACTATCGTTGTGGTTTTTATGCGTAGGTAAGAACGGTTCTTGCTAAGCCCGTAGCAGCCACGTAAAATATGCAACAACAAAGTAGAGGACGTCTAACTTGTTTTTGCAGGGTATGTTGTGATGTGATATGGTCAAGACATGATGTGATATAATGTGTTGTATGAGATGATCATGTTTTGTAACCGAGTTATCGGTAACTGGCAGGAGCCATATGGTTGTCGCTTTATTGTATGAGATGCAATCGCCATGTAATAGTTTTACTTTATCACTAAGCGGTAGCGATAGTCGTAAAAGCAATAAGTTGGCGAGACGACAACGATGCTACGATGGAGATAAAGGTGTCGCGCCGGTGACGATGGTGATCATGACGGTGCTTCAGAGATGGAGATCACAAGCACGGTGCTTCGGAGATGGAGATCACAAGCACAAGATGATGATGGCCATATCATATCACTTATATTGATTGCATGTGATGTTAATCCTTTATGCATCTTATCTTGCTTTGTTTGACGGTAGCATTATAAGATGATCCTTCACTAAATTATCAAAGTATAAGTGTTCTCCCTGAGTATGCACCGTTGCGAAAGTTCTTCGTGCTGAGACACCACGTGATGATCGGGTGTGATAGGCTCTACGTTCAAATACAACGGGTGCAAAACAGTTGCACACGCGGAATACTCAGGTTAAACTTGACGAGCCTAGCATATAACAGATATGGCCTCGGAACACGGAGACCGAAAGGTCGAGCCTGAATCATATAGTAGATATGATCAACATAGTGATGTTCACCATTGAAACTACTCCATCTCACGTGATGATCGGACATAGTTTAGTTGATATGGATCACGTGATCACTTAGAGGATTAGAGGGATGTCTATCTAAGTGGGAGTTCTTAAGTAATATGATTAATTGAACTTGAATTTATCATGAACTTAGTACCTGATAGTATTTTGCTTGTCTATGTTAATTGTAGATAGATGGCCCGTGCTGTTGTTCCGTTGAATTTTAATGCGTTTCTTGAGAAAGCAAAGTTGAAAGATGATGGTAGCAATTACACGGACTGGGTCCGTAACTTGAGGATTATCCTCATTGCTGCACAGAAGAATTACGTCCTGAAAGCACCGCTGGGTGCCAGGCCTGCTGCAGGAGCAACACCAGATGTTATGAACGTCTGGCAGAGCAAAGCTGATGACTACTCGATAGTTCAGTGTGCCATGCTTTACGGCTTAGAACCGGGTCTTCAACGACGTTTTGAACGTCATGGAGCATATGAGATGTTCCAGGAGTTGAAGTTAATATTTCAAGCAAATGCCCGAATTGAGAGATATGAAGTCTCCAATAAGTTCTTCAGCTGCAAGATGGAAGAGAATAGTTCTGTCAGTGAGCATATACTCAAAATGTCTGGGTATAACAATCACTTAATTCAACCGGGAGTTAATCTTCCGGATGATAGCGTTATTGACAGAATACTTCAATCACTGCCACCAAGCTACAAGAGCTTCGTGATGAACTATAATATGCAAGGGATGAGTAAGACAATTCCCGAGCTCTTCGCAATGCTAAAGGCTGCGGAGGTAGAAATCAAAAAGGAGCATCAAGTGTTGATGGTCAATAAGACCACCAGTTTCAAGAAAAAGGGTAAAGGGAAGAAGAAAGGGAACTTTAAGAAGAACAGCAAACAAGTTGCTGCTCAGGAGAAGAAACCCAAGTCTGGACCTAAGCCTAAAACTGAGTGCTTCTACTGCAAGCAAACTGGTCACTGGAAGCGGAACTGCCCAAAGTATTTGGCGGATAAGAAGGATGGCAAGGTGAACAAAGGTATATGTGATATACATGTTATTGATGTGTACCTTACTAATGCTCGCAGTAGCACCTGGGTATTTGATACTGGTTCTGTTGCTAATATTTGCAACTCGAAACAGGGGCTACGGATTAAGCGAAGATTGGCTAAGGACGAGGTGACGATGCGCGTGGGAAATGGTTCCAAAGTCGATGTGATCGCGGTCGGCACGCTACCTCTACATCTACCTTCGGGATTAGTTTTAGACCTAAATAATTGTTATTTGGTGCCAGCGTTGAGCATGAACATTATATCTGGATCTTGTTTGATGCGAGACGGTTATTCATTTAAATCAAAGAATAATGGTTGTTCTATTTATATGAGTAATATCTTTTATGGTCATGCACTCTTGAAGAGTGGTCTATTTTTGTTGAATCTTGATAGTAATGATACACATATTCATAATATTGAAACCAAAAGATGCAGAGTTGATAATGATAGTGCAACTTATTTGTGGCACTGCCGTTTAGGTCAAATCGGTGTAAAGCGCATGAAGAAACTCCATACTGCTGGACTTTTGGAACCACTTGATTATGAATCACTTGGTACTTGCGAACCGTGCCTCATGGGCAAGATGACTAAAACACCGTTCTCCAGAACTATGGAGAGAGCAACAGATTTGTTGGAAATCATACATACAGATGTATGTGGTCCGATGAATGTTGAGGCTCGTGGCGGATATCGTTATTTTCTCACCTTCACAGATGATTTAAGTAGATATGGGTATATCTACTTAATGAAACATAAGTCTGAAACATTTGAAAAGTTCAAAGAATTTCAGAGTGAAGTTGAAAATCATCGTAACAAGAAAATAAAGTTTCTACGATCAGATCGTGGAGGAGAATATTTGAGTTACGAGTTTGGTCTACATTTGAAACAATGCGGAATAGTTTCGCAACTCACGCCACCCGGAACACCACAGCGTAATGGTGTGTCCGAACGTCGTAATCGCACTTTACTAGATATGGTGCGATCTATGATGTCTCTTACTGATTTACCGCTATCGTTTTGGGGTGTTTCTTTAGAGACGGCTGCATTCACGTTAAATAGGGCACCATCAAAATCCATTGAGACGACGCCTTATGAACTGTGGTTTGGCAAGAAACCAAAGTTGTCGTTTCTTAAAGTTTGGGGCTGCGATGCTTATGTGAAGAAACTTCAACCTGATAAGCTCGAACCCAAATCGGAGAAATGTGTCTTCATAGGATACCCAAAGGAGACTGTTGGGTATACCTTCTATCACAGATCCGAAGGCAAAACTTTTGTTGCTAAATTCGGAAATTTTCTAGAGAAGGAGTTTCTCTCGAAAGAAGTGAGTGGGAGGAAAGTAGAACTTAATGAGGTAACTATACCTGCTCCCTTATTGGAAAATAGTTCATCACAGAAACCAGTTTCTGAGACACCTACACCAATTAGTGAGGAAGTTGATGATGATGATCATGAAACTTCAGATCAAGTTATTACTGAACCTCGTAGATCAACCAGAGTAAGATCCACACCAGAGTGGTATGGTAATCCTGTTCTGGAAGTTATGTTACTAGACCATGATGAACCTACGAACTATGAAGAAGCGATGGTGAGCCCAGATTCCGCAAAATGGCTTGAGGCCATGAAATCTGAGATGGGATCCATGTATGAGAACAAAGTATGGACTTTGGTTGACTTGCCCAATGATCGGCAAGCCATTGAAAATAAATGGATCTTCAAGAAGAAGACTGATGCTGATGGTAATGTTACTGTCTATAAAGCTCGACTTGTTGAGAAAGGTTTTCGACAAGTTCAAGGGATTGACTACGATGAGACCTTCTCACCCGTAGAGATGCTTAAGTCTGTCCGAATCATGTTAGCAATTGCCACATTTTATGATTATGAAATTTGGCAAATGGATGTCAAAACTGCATTCCTGAATGGATTTCTGGAAGAAGAGTTGTATATGATGCAACCAGAAGGTTTTGTCGATCCAAAGGGAGCTAACAAAGTGTGCAAGCTCCAGCGATCCATTTATGGACTGGTGCAAGCCTCTCGGAGTTGGAATAAACGCTTTGATAGTGTGATCAAAGCATTTGGTTTTATACAGACTTTTGGAGAAGCCTGTATTTACAAGAAAGTGAGTGGGAGCTCTGTAGCATTTCTGATATTATATGTGGATGACATATTACTGATTGGAAATGATATAGAATTTCTGGATAGCATAAAGGGATACTTGAATAAGAGTTTTTCAATGAAAGACCTCGGTGAAGCTGCGTATATATTGGGCATCAAGATCTATAGAGATAGATCAAGACGCTTAATTGGACTTTCACAAAGCACATACCTTGACAAAGTTTTGAAGAAGTTCAAAATGGATCAAGCAAAGAAAGGATTCTTGCCTGTGTTGCAAGGTGTGAAGTTGAGTAAGACTCAATGCCCGACCACTGCAGAAGATAGAGAGAAGATGAAAGATGTCCCCTATGCTTCAGCCATAGGCTCTATCATGTATGCAATGCTGTGTACCAGACCTGATGTATGCCTTGCTATAAGTCTAGCAGGAAGGTACCAAAGTAATCCAGGAGTGGATCACTGGACAGCGGTCAAGAACATCCTGAAATACCTGAAAAGGACTAAGGATATGTTTCTCGTATATGGAGGTGACAAAGAGCTCATCGTAAATGGTTACGTTGATGCAAGCTTTGACACTGATCCGGACGATTCTAAATCGCAAACCGGATACGTATTTACATTGAACGGTGGAGCTGTCAGTTGGTGCAGTTCTAAACAAAGCGTCGTGGCGGGATCTACATGTGAAGCGGAGTACATAGCTGCTTCGGAAGCAACAAATGAAGGAGTCTGGATGAAGGAGTTCATATCCAATCTAGGTGTCATACCTAGTGCATCGGGTCCTATGAAAATCTTTTGTGACAATACTGGTGCAATTGCCTTGGCAAAGGAATCCAGATTTCACAAGAGAACCAAGCACATCAAAACATGCTTCAATTCCATCCGGGATTTAGTCCAGGTGGGAGACATAGAAATTTGCAAGATACATACGGATCTGAATGTTGCAGACCCGTTGACTAAGCCTCTTCCACGAGCAAAACATGATCAGCACCAAGGCTCCATGGGTGTAAGAATCATTACTGTGTAATCTAGATTATTGACTCTAGTGCAAGTGGGAGACTGAAGAAAATATGCCCTAGAGGCAATAATAAAGTATTATTTATTTCCTTGTATCATGATAAATGTTTATTATTCATGCTAGAATTGTATTAACTGGAAACATAATACATGTGTGAATATATAGACAAACAGAGTGTCACTAGTATGCCTCTACTTGACTAGCTCGTTAATCAAAGATGGTTATGTTTCCTAGCCATAGACATAAGTTGTCATTTGATTAACGAGATCACCTCATTAGGAGAATGACGTGATTGACTTGACCCATTCCGTTAGCTTAGCACTCGATCGTTTAGTATGTTGCTATTGCTTTCTTCATGACTTATACATGTTCCTATGACTATGAGATTATGCAACTCCCGTTTACCGGAGGAACACTTTGTGTGCTACCAAACGTCACAACGTAAATGGGTGATTATAAAGGTGCTCTACAGGTGTCTCCAAAGGTACTTGTTGGGTTGGCGTATTTCAAGATTAGGATTTGTCACTCCAATTGTCGAAGAGGTATCTCTGGGCCCACTCGGTAATGCACATCACTATAAGCCTTGCAAGCATTGTGACTAATGAGTTAGTTGCGGGATGATGTGTTACGGAACGAGTAAAGAGACTTGCCGGTAACGAGATTGAACTAGGTATCGAGATACCGACGATCAAATCACGGGCAAGTAACATACCGGTGACAAAGGGAACAACGTATGTTGTTATGCGGTCTGACCGATAAAGATCTTCGTAGAATATGTGGGAGCCAATATGGGCATCCAGGTCCCGCTATTGGTTATTGACCGGAGACGTGTCTCGGTCATGTCTACATAGTTCTCGAACCCGTAGGGTCCGCACGCTTAACGTTACGATGATAGTTTTATTGAGTTTTGATGTACCGAAGGAGTTCGCAGTCCCGGATGAGATCGGTGATATGACGAGGAGTCTCGAAATGGTCGAGACATAAAGATCGATATATTGGACGACTATATTCGGACTTCGGAAAGGTTCCGAGTGATTCGGGTATTTTTCGGAGTACCGGAGAGTTACGGGAATTCGTATTGGGCCTTAATGGGCCATACGGGAAAGGAGAGAAAGGCCTCAAAAGGTGGCCGCACCCCTCCCCATGGTCTGGTCCGAATTGGACTAGGGAAGGGGGGGCGCACCCTTCCTTCTTTCTCCTTCCCCCTTCCCTTCTCCTACTCCCACAAGGAAAGGAGCAGTCCTACTCCCGGTGGGAGTAGGACTCCCCCCTATGGCGCGCCTCTCCCCTTGGCCGGCTGCCTCCCCCTTGCTCCTTTATATACGGGGGCAGGGGGGCACCCTAGAGACACAACAATTGATCCTTGAGATCTCTTAGCCGTGTGCGGTGCCCCCCTCCACCATATTACACCTCGATAATACCGTTGCAGAGCTTAGGCGAAGCCCTGCGTCGGTGGAACATCATCATCGTCACCACGCCGTCGTGCTGACGAAACTCTCCCTCAACACTCAGCTGGATCGGAGTTCGAGGGACGTCATCGAGCTGAACGTGTGTAGAACTCGGAGGTGCCGTACGTTCGGTACTTGATCGGTCGGATCGTGAAGACGTACGACTACATCAACCGCGTTGTGATAACGCTTCCGCTGTCGGTCTACGAGGGTACGTGGACAACACTCTCCCCTCTCGTTGCTATGCATCACCATGATCTTGCGTGTGCGTAGGAATTTTTTTGAAATTACTACGTTCCCCAACAGCTCGGTGCGTGATACGTTCATTTTGCATCATGCTTTTATATCGATATTTATTGCATTATGGGCAGTTATTATACGTTATGTCACAATACTTATGCCTATTCTCTCTTATTTTACAAGGTTTACATGAAGAGGGAGAATGCCGGCAGCTGGAATTCTGGGCTGGAAAAGGAGAAAATATTATGGACCTATTCTGCACAGCTCCAAAAGTCCTGAAACTTCACGCAGGAAGTTTTTGGAATTAATAAAAAATAATGGCGAAAGAATCAACTAGAGGGGGGCCACCCACCATCCACGAGGGTGGGGGACGCGCCCTACCCCCCTGGGCGCGCCCCCTGCCTCGTGGGCCCCCTAGCAGGCCTCCGGTGCCCATCTTCTGCTATATGAAGTCTTCTACCCTGGAAAAAATCATAAGAAAGCTTTCGGGACGAAACACCGCCACCACGAGGCGAAACCTTGGCGGAACTAATCTAGGGCTCCGGCGGAGCTGTTCTGCCGGGGAAACATCCCTCCGGGAGGGGGAAATCATCACCATCATCATCACCAACGATCCTCTCATCGGGAGGGGGTCAATCTCCATCAACATCTTCACCAGCACCATCTCCTCCAAACCCTAGTTCATCTCTTGTGTCCAATCTTTGTCTCAAAACCTCAGATTGGTACCTGTGGGTTGCTAGTAGTGTTGATTACTCCTTGTAGTTGATGCTAGTTGGTTTATTTGGTGGAAGATCATATGTTCAGATCCTTTATGCATATTAATATCCCTCTGATTATGAACATGAATATGATTTGTGAGTAGTTACGTTTGTTCCTAGGGACATGGGAGAAGTCTTGCTATAAGTAGTCATGTGAATTTGGTATTCGTTCGATATTTTGATGAGATGTATGTTGTCTTTCCTCTAGTGGTGTTATGTGAACGTCGACTACATGACACTTCACCATTGTTTGGGCCTAGAGGAAGGCATTGGGAAGTAATAAGTAGATGATGGGTTGCTAGAGTGACAGAAGCTTAAACCCTAGTTTATGCGCTGCTTCGTAAGGGGCTGATTTGGATCCATATGTTTCATGCTATGGTTAGGTTTAGCTTAATACTTCTTTTGTAGTTGCAGATGCTTGCAATAGGGGTTAATCATAAGTGGGATGCTTGTACAAGAAAGGGCAGTACCCAAGCACCGGTCCACCCACATATCAAATTATCAAAGTAACGAACGTGAATCATATGAGCGTGATGAAAACTAGCTTGACGATAATTCCCATGTGTCCTCGGGAGCATTTTCCTTCATATAAGAGTTTGTCCAGGCTTGTCCTTTGCTACAAAAAGGATTGGGCTATCTTGTTGCACCTTATTTACTTTCATTACTTGTTGCCCGTTACAAATTACCTTATGACAAAACTATCTGTTACCGATAATTTCAGTGCTTGCAGAGAATACCTTACTGAAAACCGCTTGTCATTTCCTTCTGCTCCTCATTGGGTTCGACACTCTTACTTATCGAAAGGACTACGAAAGATCCCCTATACTTGTGGGTCATCAAGAATCTTTTCTGGCGCCGTTGCCGGGGAGTGAAGCGCCTTTGGTAGGTGGAATTTGGTAAGAAAAAATTTATATAGTGTGTTGAAATTTACTGTCACTTGTTACTATGGAACATAATACTTTGAGGGGCTTGTTCGGGGTATCTTCACCCCGACCAGTAGAGCAAAGAGTTCCTCCTCAACCAACTGAACCTACTGAAAATGTTTACTTTGAAATTCCTTCGGGTATGATAGAGAAACTGCTAGCTAACCCTTTTACAGGAGGTGGAACATTAAATCACGATTTGCACCTAATCTATGTGGATGAAGTTTGTGGATTATTTAAGCTTGCAAGTATGCCCAAGGATGTTATCAAGGAGAAGGTCTTCCCTTTATCTTTGAAGGGAAAGGCATTGACATGGCTTAGGCTATGCGATGATATTGGATCATGGAACTACAACCGATTGAAATTGGAATTTCATCAGAAGTTTTATCCTATGCATCTTGTTCATCGTGATCGTAATTATATATATAATTTTTGGCCTCACGAAGGAGAAAGCATCGCTCAAGCTTGGGGGAGGCTTAAGTCAATGTCATATTCATGCCCCAATCATGAGCTCTCAAGAGAAATTATTATTCAAAAAATTTATGCTCGGCTTTCTCTCAATAATTGCTCCATGCTCGATACTTCTTGTACTGGCTCTTTTATGATGAAGACTATTGAATTCAAATGGGATTTATTGGAAAGAATTAAATGCAACTCTGAAGATTGGGACCTCGACGAAGGTAAGGAGTCAGGTATAACACTTAAGTTTGATTGTGTTAAATCTTTTATGGATACCGATGTTTTCCGTGAATTTAGCACTAAGTATGGACTTGACTCTGAGATAGTAGCTTCTTTCTATTAATCCTTTGCTACTCATGTTGATCTCCCTAACGAGAAGTGGTTTAAATATAATCCTCCCATTGAAGTAAAAGTAGTTGCACCTATTAAAGTTGAAGAAAAGACTATCACTGATAATGTTGATCCTATTGTTCCTACTGCTTATATTGAGAAACCACCTTTCCCTGTTAGAATAAAGGATCATGCTAAAGCTTCAACTGTGGTTCGTAAGAGTAACACTAGAACACCTACACCCCCTGAGCAAATTAAAGTTGAACCTAGTATTGCTATGGTTAAAAATCTCTTGGCTGATAATATTGATGGGCATGTTATTTACTTCTGTGATGAAGCTGCTAGAATTGCTAGACCTGATACTAAAAATAAACATAGACCTGTTGTAGGCATGCCTATTATTTCTATTAAAATAGGAGATCATTGCTACCATGGCTTATGTGATATGGGTGCTAGTGCAAGTGCAATACCCCATTCCTTATACAAAGAAATTATGCATGATGTTGCACCTGCTGAGATAGAGGAAATTGATGTTACAATTAAGCTTGCCAATAGAGATACTATTTCACCAGTTGGGATTGTTAGAGATGTTGAAGTCTTGTGTGGGAAAGTTAAATATCCTGCTGATTTTCTTGTTCTTGGTTCCCCACAAGATAGCTTTTGTCCCATCATATTTGGTAGACCCTTCTTGAATACTGTTAATGCTAGGATAGACTGCAAAAAGGATGTTGTTACTATTGGTTTGGGGATATGTCTCATGAGTTTAATTTTGCTAAATTTCATAGACAACCCCATGATAAATAATTACTTAGTAAAGATGAAATTATTGGTCTTGCCTCTATTGTCGTGCCTCCTAATGATCCTTTAGAACAATATTTGCTCGACCATGAAAATGATATGTTTATGAATGAAAGAAGGGAAATAGATGAAGTATTCTTTAAACATGGACCTATTTTGAAACATAACTTGCCTGTTGAAATCGTAGGGGATCCTCCTCCACCCAAGGGTGATCCCGTGTTTGAGCTTAAACCATTACCTGATACTCTTAAATATGCTTATCTTGATGAAAAGAAGATATATCCTGTTATTATTAGTGCTAACCTTTCAGAGCATGAAGAAAATAAATTATTGAAAACTCTGAAGAAGCACCGTGCTGCTATTGGATATACTCTTGATGATCTTAAGGGCATTAGTCCCACTTTATGCCAGCACAAAATAAAATTGGAGAAATACGCTAAATCAGTTGTTGATCACCAATGACGGTTAAATCCCAAGATGAAGGAAGTGGTAAGAAAAGAAATACTAAAGCTTCTAGAGGCAGGTATAATTTATCCCGTTGCTGATAGTCAGTGGGTAAGTCCTGTCAATTGTGTCCCCAAGAAGGGAGGTATTACTGTTGTTCCTAATGATAAAGATGAATTGATCCCACAAAGAATTATTACAGGTTATAGAATGATAATTGATTTCCGCAAATTAAATAAAGCTACTAAAAAGGATCATTACCCTTTACCTTTTATCGATCAAATGCTAGAAAGATTATCCAAACATACACATTTTTGCTTTCTAGATGGTTATTCCGGTTTCTCTCAAATACCTGTGTCAAAAGAGGATCAAGAAAATACCACTTTTACTTGCCCTTTCGGTACCTTTGCTTACAGACGTATGCCTTTTGGTTTATGTAATGCACCTGCTACCTTTCAAAGATGCATGATGGCTATATTCTCTGACTTTTGTGAAAAGATTGTTGAGGTTTTCATGGATGATTTCTCCGTATACGGAACTTCTTTTGATGATTGCTTGAGCAACCTTGATCGAGTTTTGCAGAGATGTGAAGAAACTAATCTTGTCTTGAATTGGTTAAAGTGCCACTTTATGGTTAATGAAGGTATTGTCTTGGGGCATAAGATTTCTGAAAGAGGTATTGAAGTTGATAAAGCTAAAGTTGATGCTATTGAAAAGATGTTGTGTCATAAGGACATCAAAGGTATAAGAAGTTTCCTTGGTCATGCCGGTTTTTATAGGAGGTTCATTAAAGACTTCTCAAAAATATCTAGGCCTTTGACTTATCTCTTACAAAAAGATGTTCCTTTTGTCTTTGATGATGATTATGTAGAAGCATTTGAAATACTTAAGAAAGCATTGATTTCTGCACCTATTGTTCAGCCACCTGATTGGAATTTACCCTTCGAAATTATGTGTGATGCTAGCGATTATGCTGTAGGTGCTGTTCTAGGACAAAGAGTTGATAAGAAATTAAATGTTATCCAATATGCTAGTAAAACTCTAGACAGTGCCCAGAGAAATTATGCTACAACTGAAAAAGAATTTTTAGCACTTGTATTTGCCTGTGATAAGTTCAGGCCTTATGTTATTGATTCTAAAGTAGCTGTTCACACCGATCATGCTGCTATTAAATATCTTATGGAAAAGAAAGATGCTAAACCTAGACTCATTAGATGGGCTCTCCTACTACAAGAATTTGATTTGCATATTATTGATAGAAAGGGAGCTGAGAACCCTGTTGCAGACAACTTGTCTAGGTTAGAGAATGTTCTTGATGACCCACTACCTATTGATGATAGCTTCCCTGATGAACAATTAGCTGTCATAAATGCTTCTCGTACTACTCCATGGTATGCTGATTATGCTAATTACATTGTTGCTAAATTTATACCACCTAGTTTCACATACCAACAAAAGAAAAAGTTTTTCTATGATTTAAGACATTACTTCTAGGATGACCCACACCTTTATAAAGAAGGAGTAGATGGTGTTATTAGACGTTGTGTACCTGAGCATGAACAGGAACAGATCCTACGCAAGTGTCACTCCGAGGCTTATGGAGGACACCATGCTGGAGATAGAACTGCACATAAGGTATTGCAATCCGGTTTTTATTGGCCTACTCTCTTCAAAGATGCCCGTAAGTTTGTCTTGTCTTGTGATGAATGTCAAAGAATTGGTAATATTAGTAGAAATCAAGAAATTCCTATGAACTACTCACTTGTTATTGAACCATTAGATGTTTGGGGCTTTGATTATATGGGATCGTTTCCTTCCTCTAATGGGTATACACATATCTTAGTTGTTGTTGATTACGTTACTACGTGGGTAGAAGCTATTCCAACTAGTAGTGCTGATCATAACACCTCTATTAAGATGCTTAAAGAAGTTATTTTTCCGAGGTTTGGAGTCCCTAGATATTTAATGACTGATGGTGGTTCACATTTTATTCATGGTGCCTTTCGTAAAATGCTTGCTAAGTATGATGTTAATCATAGAATTGCATCTCCATATCACCTGCAGTCTAGTGGTCAAGTAGAACTTAGTAATAGAGAGCTCAAATTAATTTTGCAAAAGACTGTTAATAGATCTAGAAAGAATTGGTCCAAGAAACTTGATGATGCTTTATGGGCCTACAGAACTGCATATAAAAATCCTATGGGTATGTCTCCGTATAAAATGGTTTATGGAAAAGCATGTCACTTACCTCTCGAACTAGAACATAAGGCATATTGGGCCATTAAAGAGCTCAATTATGATTTCAAACTTGCCGGTGAGAAGAGGCTATTTGTAACACCCACGATGCGGCTATATCTCCCACGTGTCGAGGCACGACTTAGAGGCATAACCGCATTGTGGTTTTGTCGCAAGAAGGGTCATCTTCACACAATCCCATGTAATGAACAAGAATGGGATAAAGAGTTGGCTTACAATCGCCACTTCACATAATACATGAATGAAATCATACAACATTCAAGATACACGCATAGGTCCGACTACGGAACCAAAATAAAAGAAGACAACCCAACTCCTAGATCCCTGATCGTCCCAACTAGGCTCCACTACTGATCAACATGAAAAGAAACAACACAACGAACAAGATCTTCATCGAGCTCCCACTTGAGCTCAGTTGCGTCACCTGCACTGGTATCATCGGCACCTGCAACTATTTTGGAAGTATCTGTGAGTCACGAGGACTCAGCAATCTCACACCCACGAGATCAAGACTATTTAAGCTTAAGGGTAGGCAAGGGTAAGGTGGGGAGGTTGCAGCAGCGACTAAGCATATATGGTGGCTAACATACGCAAAATAAGAGCGAGAAGAGAAGCAACGGAACGGTCGTGAACTAGCAATGATCAAGAAGTGATCCTGAACTCCTACTTACGTCAAACATAACACAAGAACCGTGTTCACTTCCCAGACTCCGCCGAAAAGAGACCATCACGGCGACACACGCGGTTGATGCGTTTTAAAATAGGGTCAAGTGTCAAGTTCTCTACAACCGGATATTAACAAATTCCCATCTGCCACATAACCGCGGGCACGGCTTTCGAAAGATAATACCCTGCAGGGGTGTCCCAACTTAGCCCATTATAAGCTCTCACGGTCAACGAAGGATAAACCTTCTCCCGGGAAGACCCGATCAGTCTCGGAATCCCGGTTTACAAGACATTTCGACAATGGTAAAACAAGACCAGCAAAGCCGCCCGATGTGCCGACAAATCCCGATAGGAGCTGCACATATCTCGTTCTCAGGGCAACACCGGATGAGACATCCTACGAGTAAAACCAGAGCTCGAGTTTCCACGAGGGGGCCCCGCAGTCTACTCAGTTCGGACCAACACTCGAAGGAGCACTGGCCCGGGGGGGTTAAAATAAGATGACCCTTGAGTCTGCAGAACCCAAGGGAAAAGGGGATAGGTGGTAGCAAATGGTAAAACCAAGGTTGGGCCTTGCTGGAGGAGTTTTATTCAAAGCGAACTGTCAAGGGGGTCCCATAAATCACCCAACCGCGTAAGGAACGCAAAATCAAGGAACATAACACCGGTATGACGGAAACTAGGGCGGCAAGAGTGGAACAAAACACCAGGCATAAGGCCGAGCCTTCCACCCTTTACCAAGTATATAGATGCATTAATTAAATAAGAGATATTGTGATATCCCAACATAAACATAATCCAACATGGAGCAATCTTTATCTTCACCTGCACCTAACAACGCTATAAGAGGGGCTGAGCAAAAGCGGTAACATAGCCAAACAACGGTTTGCTAGGAAGGTGACAAAGGTTAGAGGTTCATGGCAGTTTGGGAGGCTTGAAGAGCAAGTGAATAGGTAACGCGACATAGCAATAGAGCAAACAACTAGCAAAGCAAAGATAGAAGTGATTTCGAGGGTATGGTCATCTTGCCTGAGATCCCGCAAGGAAGAAGAACGAGTCCATGAAGAAGACAAACGGATGTAGTCCAACGAATCCTCACAACCCCGGAACGAAACCGAAGCTAACGAGAGAAGCAACCCGGAAAGAAACAAACAACATAGTAAACAACCATCACAGAAAACATGGCATGATGCACAATCAAGTATGATGCATGTCCGGTTTAATGAGGCATGGCATGGCAAAGTGCAACACACAATACTACAAATTAAGTGGAGCGCAATATGCAACGAGTTGCATATTGACGAAACACCACAACAATTATTTAGTTCTCTCTCGTTTATGTACCCAACAATGTTAAATGTTGATTAACATGGCAAGAGGTGAGACATAAGTAAAATACACATATTAGGCAATTTAAATGAGGCCGGAATGACAAACAACAATTTCCGGAAAATCCTCATGTCCATAATTTAGATTTGGTACTGTTCTGCCTAAAACCATATTTTAATGATGTTAAATAGCAAAATAAAGTGTAACATGTTAAACTAGGCATTTTTCTACCCCATTTACATATAAAGTTTATTAAAAACCGAGTTACGGTTATTTAGCTATGAAATAAATCATTTAAACATGGCATTTATGCAAATTAAATGCAAACAGTAATTTAAACATTTTAAACATGGATGAAAGTGGGATATTGTGAAACTAGATGAAATTCTAAGCATGTTACATATATGACATGTTTTATTTGGATGCATGGTTAAATAGTTATTAGCAGTTTAAAACAGGGGCATTTCTGTAATAAGCATGTCCAGGATTTAATGACAAAAACACAGCACAGGGAAAAAACAAGTCACGGGCCGAAACAGGACATGGGCACTGGGGGGGGGGGGGGTTTCTCACCAGGCCTCATGGGCCGGCTGGAGGAGAGGGGCTGGCTGCAGCGCCTTGCTGGGCCACGGGTCGCGGTCAACGGGAGGTGTCGAGGCAGAGGCATCGCCCTCCTCTGCCTGAACTGATGCTGCTCGATGTAGCGAAGGAGACCAGCGACTGGAGGGGCTTGGCGCAGCGGGTCTCGCGGTCGATGGCGCGTCACCGGGGCGGCGCAGGTGGTGGCGGGGAGGAGAAACTGGCGAGGAAGCGGCTTGGCGGCGCCGGGCTTGAGGAGGCCGAGGTCAACGAGCGAGGGGCTCGTCTCCCTCGCAGAGAGACGAGGCCGGCAGCAGCCGCGCTGGAACGGGGGAAGATGGCGCCCTCGGGTGGGTGAGGAACGACGGGCGGATCATCGGCATGGCGAGGACGCGGATTCGGCAGGAACGGCTCCAGGGATGAGGTGGTGATGCTCCTTCCTGTTCAACCGAGAAGGGGAGAGCAGGGGAGGTCAGAGAGGGCAAAAGAGAGAGGGACAGGGACACGCGGCAGCGGGGTCTCACCGGCGAGGTCCGGGACGAGACGACGTGGACGGCAGGCTACGGGGACTGGGCTTGGGCGCTCGGCCTCCTGTTCGGCTGTTCGGCCACGAGGACGAGGAGGCGGGCACGCAAGGTGGAGCTCGGGCGCGCGAGAGGCCCGGCGAGGACGCGGCTTGAGGCGGAGCAAAGGCGGATCCAAGAGGTCGGACGCGAGCTTGGGCTGCAGCCATCCATGGCGCTGCATTAGGAGGTCGAGAGGGAGATGTGAGGCACGGGAGGTGCAGGGGAAAACGGAGGAGCAGCAGCAGGGCATCTCACCGGCGGCAGAGGGGGTCCTGTGCTCCGGCGAGGTGGAACTCCGGCGTGGCACGCGAAGACGACGGGATCCAGGGGAGGCACTAGTTGGCGGGGAGAGATCGAGAGGGAGTTGGATCGGGGGCGCGGACACCTAGATCGAGGAGGAGTAGTGGAGAGCGCTGGCTGGATGGATCGGGCAGGAGGGACGGTGGTTGGCTCGGGATGGATCCCGAGAGAACAGTGGCGGCGGCGGTGAGATGGATGGGACAGGGGAGGATCCCTAGAAAAATAGGGTTTGGTCTAATTTGGGTGGGGTTGGTCTATATATGGAACAATAGGATTAGGTTCGGGCCTTTCGATTTAATCGGGCGGCTGAGAAACTAAAGGTTAGGACGTCCAATGAAGAAAACGGTGATGTTTTGTAGATGTTTGGGGATGATCCGAATCAACGGTAATATCAACCCGGGTCGGGTTCGGGGAAGTTCCGGACGCGCGAGAGGGGTCTATGCACTGCGCAAGGAGGGGTTCAGTGGTTGACGAGAGAGGTTAGTTGGTTTGACCAGAGGGAACTGAAAACACGGTTGGTCTCGGAACGGTCAACGAAGACAAGGGGAACGCGACGAGCGAAAGCAAGTTTTAAAAACAAACACGACAACGAGTGTCGATGCAATGCGAATGATGCGATGAAGAATGCAACAACAAAATAAATAATAGAGCTGACACGCAATACATGGAACGCATCTGGAGCGTCGGTTTCGGGGCGTTACAACACTCCACCACTACAAGAGGATCTCGTCCCGAGATCTAGGATGGCACCGGAGAAAGACGGAAGAGGAAGAGAAAAGGTAAAGCTAAGTTGCTTCTTTGACAAACGAGTGAAAACAAAGAACCTTGAGAGGTCGCAAAGCTTGAGGAAATGACACAACGGAGATGAACAAAATTGAGAAGACTCCGGTAGAAAAGAGAGACAAGGAACGCATGAGAACCTTGAGGTTAAGTGACACAATAGATATTTGAACCACTCCGGTTAAAACAAGATAGGGAAAGAATAAGAATGATATAATTTGGGCAGCACTCCGACTGTAAATGGAAGGAATTGAACATGATCTTGACAAGATGAGAGGATACTCGATGAAATTACCAACACATTGCCTCCGGAACTAATGAAAGAATGACACAAGGGGTAAGAAAGATTTCAGACAGCACTCCGGTTGAGGAAGGAGACAAAACTTGATAAGATGAGAGAACTCGAATGAAAACATGACACTCCGGCTAAACGGATAAGAAAGGGAAAATTACATGATCTTGAGAAAACAAGATGATTGGTCGAAGAGAGCAACATCACAAAGCCTCCGGGAACAATGCATGATAGTTAGATAGTTGGAGTGAATAGAACGAAGACTGAAACCAACATCTCCTACCCTAAATGAATTTTAAGAGCATCCTTACGAAGTAGGATTGGAAGAGTTGTTGGAAAAATCAACAACGAAAAGAACAACCTTGTTGTGGACTTATGGAAAAAAAACATCTCAAGACTATGAGGTGACAACCGGCCACTAACGAAAACCATTGATTAGATTGATATCAACAAGGAGACGAGAAACTTATTTCACCGGGAGGACAAATGAAGAACTTGGGTCATTTATAAGCACCATAAATAGCAACAAACCTTAGGGAAAGCTTTAGGTGAAATATAACCCAAGATAACTCCAATGAAGAGATTGATGGATTTGAAATACCTCATTCTTGACAACATGTGAATCATGAAGCATGAAGGGAAATTGTCAAGAATGACATAACACCACCTCAAAAGATAAGGTAGAAAGAATTGCACTTCGGAATGCAAGAATGCTTGAGCTCCAACAAGAATCTTGAAGAACACTTCGAGAATGAATTAAATCCTTGATGAACCACCATGTATAGCCTCCATGAAGAACTCCGGTAATAAAAGAATGATCCAACAAAATGGAAACTTGAAAAGAACTCCGAGAGAAGCCTTGCAATGATTAGATGAAGCTTTGAAATGATATAACCGAGAAAACTTGGAACTCCGGAAAGAAAAGATGAACAACTTGGAACCGAGAATTTGATATCGTGAACGAACTCCGGAAGAAGGAATTAATCACTTGGATGAAACAAGAATAAGAATTACATTATGCTTAGCCTTCACCAATTTAAATTGATGACAAGCAACGGATCTTGCATACTACTTATTCTCGTAGAAAGGATTAAGATAGATATTGCGCAAACTTGTGAAGGTCTTCATCGAACCACCGGTAGGATTGAAACAATGAATAAATTGATATGATAACGAAGGAAGAGAAAGCTTGAACGAACCACCGCGATAATTGAAAATGAACGAAGAAAAGATAAAGAAACATCGGGAAGAATTAGAAAATGAACGAAGATACTTGAGAGAAATTTAGATACAAGAGAATGAAGAGATCGCGAGCTGACTAGAGAATACTTGAATGATGCACCGATAAGATTTGGAGAACGAGAGCTGAAAGCTTAGAACGAAGAAATCTTCTGAAATGATGGCCTTTGGATGATCAAGAAATGAAAACAACTCTGAAATGCTCCGGATGGGTATGAAAAGAATTGCACGATTGGAAACAATTTGAGAGGATGGCAACAAGTTAGAACCATGAATCTTCAAGAGAACGGACCAAGATTTAGGAGAAATCCTTCTTCGGTCTTCAAATGTTGAGAATGACGATGAGAAACACCACCATGAATTATTGAGGCACTCCGGAACAATGGATAAAAGAAATGATGAACCAACGATGAAAGAATTTGAAAGATCTTCGAGAAAGACATATGACTGATGATAACCCATTCTTATGTCAAACTTTGCCATGAATTTGAGAATAACTCCAGAAAAATTAGAAGAGTCAGGTAAGATCCTGGGAAAAAAACCTGTGGGTTAGGGCCCACTCAAAGAAACACCGTTGGAATGATTACTTTAAAAGGAGATTGCACCGGTTGAATTAAATGGCTTGAATGAGGTAACAACCTCGAAATAGTTAGAATTGATGTGGAGTGGAAACACGAATCTTCAGAGATATCTTCAGCACTCCGGAACAAATGAATGGCGAGAAGTGGATGATTAAGAGGTTCACCGGCATGAGAAAGCATTTTAAACGAGGACAAGAATACGATCAACACTGAAAGCTTGACTTTAGTCCACTGGAGAAGAAAGAGAACGAATAATGATAAACTCGAAGAACATCTTCATGAGAACCACCGGTTAAGAACATGGAGGAAAAGAATGAAGAGACTTCACATCCATAAGATGGATACTTGATTAAGAAATCTGAGTGTTTCAAGAAAAAGGGTGGGAGGGCGGGAAAACAAAGACAACTTGGGACGGATGAAGCAAACACCGTTGCAAAGAACTAAGAATTGATCTCGCGAATGTTGAAATGATCGGATCCACTTGAAGAGAAGCACACCGGTTGGAAAAGAATTGACATGACAATCTCGATAATCAAGAAGGATTATCATCCACATAGAAATATGAGAACACCGTTTAGGAAAGGTATGGAATCAACACTTGTCATTGAAGCAACTCGAATACCACAAATGAAACAAAACAAGGGATTTGGCTTGCAGAATAAGCCGGAACAAACATATGATAGAGATTTCGTCCGAAGTTTTCGTGGTGGGGCCCACACGGGCTCGATCGTACAACACCATCATGTACAAGGCAGTGCACATGACATACGAAGCGTCCCCGAGTCGGCATAGCCAAGGACTCTTTAAGACACTACGAGACCACTGTAAAACCAACCGTGTACAGGCGGACCACTAGACGTCGAACCCCAATCTCATATCATGCATCTGTCGGAAAGATATCCTAGGAGCTACTTGAATTCCCACTTATAAACTCCCAAAACTTTCTGGTTATGCAATCAGGTGTTGGGGATATAGGGGACACAAAATATATCACCCAAACTAACAATACCTAGATCCAGCTGCATCCATCCTTCAACACATAACCAAGAAACCTTTGGAAATCATTTACCTCAACCTTCGAAAAGCATCCGTTATACGAGTTATGGCAATACTCCCGAACTCTCGCCCCAGTACTGGGTGGCGTCAAGGTGATCTCATCAACAACTGCATAAAAGAGATTTCGATGTCGGCGAAACTCAGGTATTCCAGAACTGCAACGATAAAATTGTGACGACAACACCTTGGAGCTCAACTCCCCGAGACACTACCACAACCCCTAAATGTCAGGAGGCACCAAGAACAATGTTCTCATCACAAAACCATCAGAACGATTCCAAGATACCCGCGTGATCCTAAATTTTTTTTAGTGAAATTTGAGGAGAGAAGAGTCAAAACTTCTACGTCAGGAGACCTCACCAGAGCGACGAAGGGACTGAGGAGTAAAAAGAATCCTACTCTCCGATATATATAATCCTCAGACTCAAAACATTTTTGTTCTAGACTCAACAACGCCAGCGATTCGATCAAGCAGGGGGCTCCTAAGTCGGGGATGGCTCTGATTACCAACTTGTAACACCCACGATGCGGCTATATCTCCCACGTGTCGAGGCACGACTTAGAGGCATAACCGCATTATGGTTTTGTCGCAAGAAGGGTCATCTTCACACAATCTCATGTAATGAACAAGAATGGGATAAAGAGTTGGCTTACAATCGCCACTTCACACAATACATGAATGAAATCATACAACATTCAAGATACACGCATAGGTCCGACTACGGAACCAAAATAAAAGAAGACAACCCAACTGCTAGATCCCTGATCGTCCCAACTGGGCTCCACTACTGATCAACATGAAAAGAAACAACACAACGAACAAGATCTTCATCGAGTTCCCACTTGAGCTCAGTTGCGTCACCTGCACTGGTATCATCGGCACCTGCAACTGTTTGGAAGTATCTGTGAGTCACGAGGACTCAGCAATCTCACACCCGCGAGATCAAGACTATTTAAGCTTAAGGGTAGGCAAGGGTAAGGTGGGGAGGTTGCAGCAGCGACTAAGCATATATGGTGGCTAACATACGCAAAATAAGAGCGAGAAGAGAAGCAACGGAACGGTCGTGAACTAGCAATGATCAAGAAGTGATCCTGAACTCCTACTTACGTCAAACATAACACAAGAACCGTGTTCACTTCCCGGACTCCGCCGAAAAGAGACCATCACGGCGACACACGCGGTTGATGCGTTTTAAAATAGGGTCAAGTGTCAAGTTCTCTACAACCGGATATTAACAAATTCCCATCTGCCACATAACCGCGGGCACGGCTTTCGAAAGATAATACCCTGCAGGGGTGTCCCAACTTAGCCCATTATAAGCTCTCACGGTCAACGAAGGATAAACCTTCTCCCGGGAAGACCCGATCAGTCTCGGAATCCCGGTTTACAAGACATTTCGACAATGGTAAAACAAGACCAGCAAAGCCGCCCGATGTGCCGACAAATCCCGATAGGAGCTGCACATATCTCGTTCTCAGGGCAACACCGGATGAGACATCCTACGAGTAAAACCAGAGCTCGAGTTTCCACGAGGGGGCCCCGCAGTCTACTCAGTTCGGACCAACACTCGAAGGAGCACTGGCCCGGGGGGGTTAAAATAAGATGACCCTTGAGTCTGCAGAACCCAAGGGAAAAGGGGATAGGTGGTAGCAAATGGTAAAACCAAGGTTGGGCCTTGCTGGAGGAGTTTTATTCAAAGCGAACTGTCAAGGGGGTCCCATAAATCACCCAACCGCGTAAGGAACGCAAAATCAAGGAACATAACACCGGTATGACGGAAACTAGGGCGGCAAGAGTGGAACAAAACACCAGGCATAAGGCCGAGCCTTCCACCCTTTACCAAGTATATAGATGCATTAATTAAATAAGAGATATTGTGATATCCCAACATAAACATAATCCAACATGGAGCAATCTTCATCTTCACCTGCACCTAACAACGCTATAAGAGGGGCTGAGCAAAAGCGGTAACATAGCCAAACAACGGTTTGCTAGGAAGGTGACAAAGGTTAGAGGTTCATGGCAGTTTGGGAGGCTTGAAGAGCAAGTGAATAGGTAACGCGACATAGCAATAGAGCAAACAACTAGCAAAGCAAAGATAGAAGTGATTTCGAGGGTATGGTCATCTTGCCTGAGATCCCGCAAGGAAGAAGAACGAGTCCATGAAGAAGACAAACGGATGTAGTCCAACGAATCCTCACAACCCCGGAACGAAACCGAAGCTAACGAGAGAAGCAACCCGGAAAGAAACAAACAACATAGTAAACAACCATCACAGAAAACATGGCATGATGCACAATCAAGTATGATGCATGTCCGGTTTAATGAGGCATGGCATGGCAAAGTGCAACACACAATACTACAAATTAAGTGGAGCGCAATATGCAACGAGTTGCATATTGACGAAACACCACAACAATTATTTAGTTCTCTCTTGTTTATGTACCCAACAATGTTAAATGTTGATTAACATGGCAAGAGGTGAGACATAAGTAAAATACACATATTAGGCAATTTAAATGAGGCCGGAATGACAAACAACAATTTCCGGAAAATCCTCATGTCCATAATTTAGATTTGGTACTGTTCTGCCTAAAACCATATTTTAATGATGTTAAACAGCAAAATAAAGTGTACCATGTTAAACTAGGCATTTTCTACCCCATTTACATATAAAGTTTATTAAAAACCGAGTTACGGTTATTTAGCTATGAAATAAATCATTTAAACATGGCATTTATGCAAATTAAATGCAAACAGTAATTTAAACATTTTAAACATGGATGAAAGTGGGATATTGTGAAACTAGATGAAATTCTAAGCATGCTACATATATGACATGTTTTCTTTGGATGCATGGTTAAATAGTTATTACCAGTTTAAAACAGGGGCATTTCTGTAATAAGCATGTCCAGGATTTAATGACAAAAACACAGCACGGGGAAAAAACAAGTCACGGGCCGAAACAGGACATGGGCACAAGGGGGGTTTCTCACCAGGCCTCATGGGCCGGTTGGAGGAGAGGGGCTGGCTGCAGCGCCTTGCTGGGCCACGAGTCGCGGTCAACGGGAGGTGTCGAGGCAGAGGCATCGCCCTCCTCTGCCTGAACTGATGCTGCTCGATGCAGCGAAGGAGACCGGTGACTGGAGGGGCTTGGCGCGGCGGGTCTCGCGGTCGATGGCGCGTCACCGGGGCGGCGCAGGTGGTGGCGGGGAGGAGAAACTGGCGAGGAAGCGGCTTGGCGGCGCCGGGCTTGAGGAGGCCGAGGTCAACGAGCAAGGGGCTCGTCTCCCTCGCAGAGAGACGAGGCCGGCTGCAGCCGCGCTGGAACGGGGGAAGATGGCGCCCTCGGGCGGGTGAGGAACGACGGGCGGATCATCGGCATGGCGAGGACGCGGATCCGGCAGGGACGGCTCCAGGGATGATGTGGTGATGCTCCTTCCTGTTCAACCGAGAAGGGGAGAGCAGGGAGGTCAGAGAGGGCAAAAGAGAGAGGGACAGGGACACGCGGCAGCGGGGTCTCACCGGCGAGGTCCGGGACAAGACGACATGGACGGGAGGCTATGGGGACTGGGCTTGGGCGCTCGGCCTCTTGTTCGGCTGCTTCGGCCACGAGGACGAGGAGGCGGGCACGCAAGGTGGAGCTCGGGCGCGCGAGAGGCCCGGCGAGGATGCGGCTTGAGGCAGAGCAAAGGTGGATCCAAGTGGTCGGACGCGAGCTTGGGCTGCAGCCATCCATGGCGCTGCATTAGGAGGTCGAGAGGGAGATGTGAGGCACGGGAGGTGCAGGGGAAAACGGAGGAGCAGCAGCAGGGCATCTCACCGGCGGCAGAGGGGGTCCTGTGCTCCGGCGAGGTGGAACTCCGGCGTGGCACGCGAAGACGACGGGATCCAGGGGAGGCACTAGTTGGCGAGGAGAGATCGAGAGGGAGTTTGGATCGGGGGCGCGGACACCTAGATCGAGGAGGAGTAGTGGAGAGCGCTGGCTGGATGGATCGGGCAGGAGGGACAGTGGTTGGCTCGGGATGGATCCCGAGAGAACAGTGGCGGCGGCGGTGAGATGGATGGGACATGGGAGGATCCCTAGAAAAATAGGGTTTGGTCTGATTTGGGTGGGGTTGGTCTATATATGGAACAATAGGATTAGGTTCGGGCCTTTCGATTTAATCGGGCGGCTGAGAAACTAAAGGTTAGGACGTCCAATGAAGAAAACGGTGATGTTTTGTAGATGTTTGGGGATGATCCGAATCCAACGGTAATATCAACCCGGGTCGGGTTCGGGGAAGTTCCGGACGCGCGAGAGGGGTCTATGCACTGCGCAAGGAGGGGTTCGGTGGTTGACGAGAGAGGTTAGTTGGTTTGACCAGAGGGAACCGAAAACACGGTTGGTCTCGGAACGGTCAACGAAGATAAGGGGAACGCGTCAACTACGAGCGAAAGCAAGTTTTAAAAACAAAGACGACAACGAGTGTCGATGCAATGCGAATGATGCGATGAAGAATGCAACAACAAAATAAATAACAGAGCTGACACGCAAAACATGGAACGCATCTGGAGCGTTGGTCTCGGGGCATTACACTATTTGACATTAACTCACTTGATGAATGGAGAACCCAGGCCTATGAGAATGCCAAACTGTTTAAAGAAAAGGTTAAAAGATGGCATGACAAAAGAATACAAAAGCATGAGTTTAATGTAGGTGATTATGTGTTGCTATACAACTCTCGTTTAAGATTTTTTGCAGGAAAACTTCTCTCTAAATGGGAAGGTCCTTACGTTATCGAGGAGGTCTATCGTTCCGGTGCCATAAAAATCAACAACTTCGAAGGCACAAATCCGAAGGTGGTGAACGGTCAAAGAATCAAACATTATATCTCAGGTAATCCTATAAATGTTGAAACTAATGTTATTGACGCCGTGACCCCGGAGGAGTACATAAGGGATAATTTCCAGAACGTTTCAGACTTCGAAAAGGAATACGTATGTGATACGGTAAGTAAACCGACTCCAAAACAGTTCTAATGGCAATTTTCCTCCGTTTTGGAATATTTAAGAAAATAGGAAAATAAGAAGTAGTCCGAAAGGGACACGAGGCATCCACGAGGGTGGAGGGCGCGCCCTACCCCCCTGGGCGCGCCTCCTGCCTCGTGGGCACCTCGTGTGCCCTTCGGACTCTGTTTTCTTGTACGATACTTCTTTTGGTCGATAAAAATTCATTATATAATCTCCCGAAGGTTTTGACCACCGTACCACGCAAATATCCTTTGTTTTTGTTTCGAGTTGTTTCTGCCGCAGATTAGAGCAAGATGTCTTCTCAAGAGTCAGTCGGGGAGAGCCGGATGTCTAATCCGACACCGGGACCAAGAGAAAACAGTGATGCTGACCACTTTGGGCCATCAACAGAGGAAGAGATGGAGGCCGATTTGAAAAGGATAGATGCCATGGAGGAGGATCAAGAAGTTACTTCCCGTTTCTGAGCCGGATTCACGATGGGGGAACTACAGAGCTCAGCTATTCCAAACTCGGTCATCCCCTCCAATGTTAAATTTCTCTCTTATGAAAATATGAAAAAGAGTGTTACTTGTTCTCCCGCAGCTATGCAACATCCATGGGTGAAAGGAGCTTTGGCCGTCACATGTAAGCTCCGTAAGGAAATAATGTACCTCAAGCAACAAGTCAATAAGCTCGAGGAAGAGAATCGTATCCTGAGGGGCATCATCGCCAAGAATATCACATCACCACCTCCGAAGAAAGAGCAATAAATACATGGGTATGGGCACTCCCCTTGGCAACTGCCAAGCTTGGGGGAGGCGCCCCGGTATCGTATCACCATCACACTCTTGTCTTTACCTTTTTCTTAGTTCGATCCTTTTGGTAATATCTTGATCTAGTAGAATAAAGTTTTAGTATGATCTAGTTTGAGTTTTGCTTTATGATCCTTCTATGTAATCGAGTCCGTGAGCTATATATAATAAAGATTAGTTTTGAGTCAAGGGCTTGATTATCTTACTATGATCTTGAGGGAATAAAAGAAAGAATAAAAAGAAGTAAAGAGATCATATTGATCTTACGGAGAGTATGATTTCACATATAAAGAGTACGATGAATAAAAGTTATTGAGAGTTCACAAACATAGTTTTGGTCATCGTTGCAATTAATAGGAAGTAATAAAGAAAGAGAGGTTTTCACATATAAATACACTATCTTGGACATCTTTTATGATTGTGAGCACTCGTTAAAATATGACATGCCAAAAAGTTGATGTTGGACAAGGAAGACAACGTAATGAGTTATGTTCTCTTATATCTGAAATAAATTATATTGTCATGGATCATCCAACATGTTGAGCTTGCCTTTCCCTCTCATGCTAGCCAAATTCTTTGCACCAAGTAGAGATACTACTTGTGCTTCCAAATATCCTTAAACCCGGTTTTGCCAGGAGAGTCCACCATACCTACCTATGGATTGAGTAAGATCCTTCAAGTAAGTGGTCATCGCTGCATGCAATAAAAATTGCTCTCTAAATATGTATGATTTATTAGTGTGGAGAAAATAAGCTTTATACGATCTTGTGATGTGGAAGCAATAAAAGCGACGGACTGCATAATAAAGGCCCATATCACAAGTGGCAATATAAAGTGACGTTCTTTCGCATTAAGATTTTGTGCATCCAACCATAAAAGCACATGACAACCTCTGTTTCCCTCTGCGAAGGGCATATCTTTTATTCTTGTCTTATACCTTATACAAGAGTCATGGTGATCTTCACCTTTCCTTTTAACATTTTATCCTTTGGCAAGCACATTGTGTTGGAAAGATCCTGATATATATATCCAATTGGATGTGAGTTATCATGAACTATTATTATTGACATTACCCTTGAGGTAAAAGGTTGGGAGGCAACACTATAAGCCCCTATCTTTCTCTGTGTCCGATTAAAACTCCATAACAATAAGTATTGCGTGAGTGTTAGCAATTGTGAAAGACTAAATGATAGTTGAGTATGTGGACTTGCTGAAAAGCTCTTATATTGACTCTTTCCGATTTATGATAAATTGCAATTGCTTCAATGACCGAGATCATAGTTTGTTAGTTCTCAATGAAGTTTCTGATTCATACTTTACATTGTGAATAGATTATTACTTGAGCATAAGAAATCATATGACAATATTTATATATGTTGATGTTATAAGAATGATCATGATGCCCTCATGTCCGTATTTTATTTTATCGACACCTCTATCTCTAAACATGTGGACATATTTTTCGTTATCGGTTTCCGCTTGAGGACAAGCGAGGTCTAAGCTTGGGGGAGTTGATACGTCCATTTTGCATCATGCTTTTATATCGATATTTATTGCATTATGGGCTGTTATTATACGTTATGTCACAATACTTATGCCTATTCTCTCTTATTTTACAAGGTTTACATGAAGAGGGAGAATGTCGGCAGCTAGAATTCTGGGCTGGAAAAGGAGCAAATATTAGAGACCTATTCTGCACAGCTCCAAAAGTCCTAAAACTTCACGGAGGCAGTTTTTGGAATTAATAAAAAATACTGGCGAAAGAATCAACCAGAGGGGGCCACCCACCATCCACGAGGGTAGGGGGCGCGCCCTACCCCCCTGGGCGCGCACCCTGCCTCGTGGCCCCCTGGCAGGCCTCCGGTGCCCATCTTCTGCTATATGAAGTCTTTTACCCTGGAAAAAATCATAAGAAAGCTTTCGGGACGAAACACCGCCGCCACGAGGCGGAACCTTGGCGGAACCAATCTAGGGCTCCGGCAGAGCTGTTCTGCCGGGGAAACATCACTCCGGGAGGGGGAAATCATCACCATCGTCATCACCAACAATCCTCTCATCGGGAGGGGTCAATCTCCATCAATATCTTCACCAGCACCATCTCCTCAAAACCCTAGTTCATCTCTTGTATCCAATCTTTGTCTCAAAACCTCATATTGGTACCTGTGGGTTGCTAGTAGTGTTGATTACTCCTTGTAGTTGATGGTAGTTGGTTTATTTGGTGGAAGATCATATGTTCAGATCCTTTATGCATATTAATATCCCTCTGATTATGAACATGAATATGATTTGTGAGTAGTTACGTTTGTTCCTGAGGACATGGGAGAAGTCTTGCTATAAGTAGTCATGTGAATTTGGTATTCGTTCGATATTTTGATGAGATGTATGTTGTCTTTCCTCTAGTGGTGTTATGTGAACGTCGACTACATGACACTTCACCATTGTTTGGGCCTAGAGGAAGGCATTGGGAAGTAATAAGTAGATGATGGGTTGCTAGAGTGACAAAAGCTTAAACCCTAGGTTATGCGTTGCTTCGTAAGGGGCTGATTTGGATCCATATGTTTCATGCTATGGTTAGGTTTGCCTTAATACTTCTTTTGTAGTTGCGGATGCTTGCAATAGGGGTTAATCATAAGTGGGATGCTTGTCCAAGAAAGGGCAGTACCCAAGCACCGGTCCACCCACATATCAAATTATCAAAATAACGAACGCGAATCATATGAGCGTGATGAAATCTAGCTTGACGATAATTCCCATATGTCCTCGGGAGCGTTTTCCTTCATATAAGAGTTTGTCCAGGCTTGTCCTTTGCTACAAAAAGGATTGGGCCATCTTGCTGCACCTTATTTACTTTCATTACTTGTTGCCCGTTACAAATTACCTTATCACAAAACTATCTGTTACCGATAATTTCAGTGCTTGCAGAGAATACCTTACTGAACACCGCTTGTCATTTCCTTCTGCTCCTCGTTGGGTTCGACACTCTTACTTATCGAAAGGACTACGATAGATCCCCTATACTTGTGGGTCATCAGTGCGCAGTGATGGTCCTCCCTGGTGTTGGTGGCGAGGAGGCGGTGGTCTGCGGGTGGTGGCGGCTTCGTCGGCCGGCGAGCTGCAGCGCGACGATAGGGGCTGTCCGGACGCTTTGGGTCCGGCGGGGCCACGACGCTTGGCAGGCCCGTTGTCCGTGCGTCCGGTCGGCTCCACGGTGGTGGTGGTGGATGTTCCCTCATGTCGGCTGTGTTGTATCTCTTCTCCCATCCTCCAGGTCTCGTGTCGGTGGCCTCAGGGAGACAACGGAGTTGGTTCGGTGACCGTGGTGGCACATGTTGGTGGGCGGCGTGTTGGGCGGTGCACTTTGGATCGTCTGGGGTGATGGTGGGGGTTTGGGTCGGGAGAAATCTTTGGCGGCTCGTCCGGCCCCGACGCGGCGACGCCTGCGGGTGTCGCCGAACCTTCCTGAAGTGCGTCGGGTACTCCCTCCCCCACTCCCCCCTCGCGTACCGGGGGAAACCCTAGGACTAGTCCGGGCAACAGTGGCGTCGTCATCCCCTCCTTCTTGAAAGTGTTGCTTGGTACACGGCGCTTCGGAGTGCTGGGTGCGTGGAGGTACTTCTTTGGTGGGTGCAGCGGGTGCCGGCCAGCTTCGTTTCGTTGAACTGTCGTTGTTGGCATTACTTTCTCTTTCCTTTTCTCTCTTTTCTTTGGGCTTCTTTGTGCTGCGGCCCCAGCGAGCTAGTTGTATCGGATGTTGCTTTATCTATAAAACGGGGGGAAACCCTTTATCGTACTGCATGTAGCTGGTGGGGTTGTGGAAAAGTGGTGGCGACAACCATGAATGACTTCGATGGTGGTGCTATTTGAGCACCCAGTCTTGAGCTCTAGGGGTGAAAGTCTAGGTCAGACCCCAGTTGGGTATACCTGACAATGGCGCTGTTTTACATCGTTACCTCGTTGAAGGCATTGTTCGGAATGCTCGGACTGATTCTTCAGGGTGAAAGCCTAGATTCTAGACTTGGTGGCTGTAACATCCCAAATTTTCAATTTGGAATGTTAAACATTAGATCATCATTGCATAGCATATTTTATTGCATTTTGGCAAATCCTTGAAATCCTAAGCAACTCAAGGACCCTAGGAGAGAGTTGGGGATTTTCCCCGGTTTCATATTTGATTTTTTATCAAATAATGAAACGAGGATTTTGGTTTTAATTATTTTTCTCTCCGGAAAATATTTCATATTAAAATAAATGAGAGGAGAAAATATGACTTCTCCGAAATAATTGAAATATTGGAGGAAAAATATTAAAATCAAATATTTGATTTTATTCGGATTTTATATGCAATTTTATTTGCATTAGAAAATTTTCACGTTTTCAAAACTGCATTTTTGGGCCAAGAAAATGTTCATTTCGTTATAATTATTTTAATTAGATGGTGAAAATTTATTTTGGCATTTTTAGATTTTTATTTATTTTTCTAGGATTTTTTTTAGATTCGGCGAAATTATTAAAAAAAATCCCGCGAGCGCCGACTGGGCCGAAGCCCAGCCGAGCGGCCCAGCCCAGCTCCCCGTCGTCTCCGAGCTGGAGACGTCCGCGCCGCCGCCCGAGTCACGATCGACGCCGCCTCCCGCCGCCTTGCCCCCTCCCCCACGGCAGCCCCCCCACCTATATATACCCCGCACCCCGCCGCCTCCCTCACCCCGTCCCACCCCGACCGAAGCCCGCCGGAGCCGCCCGACGCCGGAGCCCGAAGACGCCGACGCCGGAGACGCCAAACGCCGCCGCACGTCGCCACCCGCCGCCTCCCCGCACCCCGGCGCACCTCCGAAGCCCCGCCGGAGCCCGTCCCGCCCGCCGGAGTAACCTCGCCGGAGGTAACCGAAGCCGCCGCCGCCGAGTCTGTTTTTTTTTAAACCGTTTCGGTTTATTTTTTAGAAACCCTAGGTTTATTTTTTTAAGATCGGTTTATTTTTTTTCTTTGGTTTAGTTAGTTAGTGAACGTTCGCCGGTCCGTTCGTTTTAACGAACGTGTTCACCGTTTAGTTGCTGTTAACGAACGTCCGTTCGATTAACTGTTCGTCAGTTTTCTTTTTCGTCGGATTATTCGCGATTATTCCACATCGCGATTTCCGATCTGTTTTTCGTTTTAGTTTAACTTTTCGCTCGTTTATCGGAATCAGGCGATTCAAGCGCCTAGAGTTTCGTCTCGAAATTCTCTTTCTGTTTAACCAATTCAAACAAGTTTTTGCTACTGTAAAATTTGACTTAGATCTAGATTAGTAAACGAAGCCTGTTTCTTTTGCCGTTTGACTTTCGTTGCTTCATTTGATTTGATTCTTTTTGCAAACCAGAGTTCTTAAGTTGAACTTTCTGGTTAGATCTTTTACTTGAGTTTTACCTGTGCATTAGATGAGTGCTTATTGTATGCTTGTTTGTTTGCGATAGAGTATCCGGAGTGCGCCGCTTGCTACTTCGAATCTCTAAGTTTCACAGATCATCAGCAAGGCAAGTAACACTTTGATCATACCTCTTTTACTACCCAGATTTATTGCATTAGACCAATCCTCAAACATTGCATGATTAGGATCTAATTAAATTGTGGGTATTGGGAAGTAGATGAGGTAGTACCTATTGCCTTGTTTATTATCAAACCCTTGGGAGTTACTTCTACGTTTGCTCATGTTGCTATGCTATGCCAGTAGACGTGGATTGGGTTTGAGAGTATTCATGACAGATGTGAGATTGTTAATTAATGGTTCAACTTAAGGTGGCAACTTGAACACACATCTGGGTGGATTGAGGTACCTGGGTATTCCAAGATTGCCTGTTTTTCTTTGGACCGCCACCCAGGCTCAAAGGGATCATGAGATTATTCATGCTAGAAACTTCCGTGTGCAGCCGCAAGCTATTATGGGCTCTAGCATAGTTGAGTAGGTTGTGTGAGCTCTTGAAGAGGTAGACTAGCAGATGTAGGGGATGCAGGTGGTACTGTCTACCCGGAGTAGAGAGTTAACGCTTCTGAAAGACTGTGTCTCGGTCATCCGTTTCTCAAACACCATGAAGTACGAGAATCCCAACGGAGGAGATCGAGTCTTGTGGGGAAAAGTGCACAAACCTCTGCAGAGTGTATAAACTAATCATGGTTAGCCGTGTCCCCGGTTATGGACATCTTGAGTATCTAGTACTTGGATTATCATGTGAATCTCATCATGTTACTTTAATTAATTTTGTTGGGTTAATGATGATACTTAATTGGGATTGAGATGCTGTCAAGCATCTCAATGTTTAACAACCACCATGATAGTTAAATAAAATTTATTCCTTTGTAGTAGGGAAAAATTGGCTTTTTGCAAAACTGTAACCATAGAGCTTAACACCAGCCATATATGCATGTAGTATAGCATTATTCTGTCCATTACTCTCTATGTGTTATTTTGCCAGCATATTCCATGTGTTGACCCGTTTTCGGGCTGCAACGTTTCATGTTGCAGACTTTTCAAACGACGAGTAAGGTGCCTTAGGTCGTGGTCTTATACTCAGTGATACCGTTGGAGTTGATGGACTCACTTATCTTCCAAGTCTTCCGATGTTATCGTTTTAGATGGCCTTAAGCCATATTTGTCATACTTATTTCTCTCTTAAGATACTCATTGTAATAAGTGTGTGATTGCTACTCTGTTATAAATCCTCCAAGTACTGTGTGTGTCGGCATTACTGATCCAGGGATGACACTGGTGCACGGTAGATCAGACTGTTTGAGATCTGGTCGCTACAAAGGTGGTATTAGAGCACACGCTGACTGTAGGACACGACCACTAAGCTTAAACCCTAGAACACTACTCTTTTCTCATTTCTGACTCCTCTCCACTTTCTACTCTTTTAGGAATGGCGGATGCAAGGAACAAGTTCATGCAACCGGATGAAGATACACCTTTTGGAAGACACTTGAAGGAAGTCACTAAGTACCTGAACATCGGAATACCAAGCTTCATCGGGACCTACAACGCCACACTACCAGAAGAGGAGCGCTGGAAGATTCAGGTTCAAGTTCCAGGAAGGACGTTTACGCCAGTCACTGAGCCTATAGAGTTTTCCTTTGATGCACCAACCTGGAGTTTAGGGAAGAGCATGGCAGCCCACATCACTATGGGACGCATTGGAGAAGTCTACCACAGGGAGCTTAAGGATACTATTTATCAGATTTGTGGACGCTGAGATGAGCAATGGGAGATGATCAGCACCAAGAAGGATGGATCAATTGCAGCTTTCATCCAGGAGCAAAACCAACACATTCCTCGCCAGGAGAACCAGATGTGCACAGACATGATAGATCTGAAGAAGGCATTGACCAAGATCACGAAGTTGGAGGAAGAACTCAAGGCTACACGCGAGGATTATATGGAGGAAATCGTCGCACTGGTGGAGAAGAATGACGACCTGATAAAGAAGATCGGAGTATTCATGGGAGACCCAGCACCAGGAGGAGAAGATGATGATTGCACTTGCCCAGATAACTACATCATCATCGACGACACCGACTCAGACCCCAGTGAAGATGATTTTGTTGATGAAGCTGGAGCAGATATCATGGAGTCTTCGACCGATCAAAATTTCTAGTAGACCACCATAATCAGTAGTAGTATTCCCCCATGTATATAGTATAGTCCGAGCACTTTGTAACGATAGTTAGATCGATTGTATGCCTTGTTTGAATTGATTGAGTGATATTGATTGTGTTTGTATCATGAGCATATGGGTAGTGTTTTCTCTCTAGACCTCATTCTATTCTGAATTCTCATCTTTTCTAAACCTATCAGATGCCTCCGAGACGCGATACCGGATTTGTTTTCCCACCGGAGATCACTCAGTTGATTCAGCAGCACAATGCCCTGATGCAAGTGTTAGTACAGAACCAAGGCAACAACAACAACAACAACAACAACAACCCACCACCACCACCTGTTGATCACTTAGCCCGTTTCTTGAGGCTAAATCTGCCGGTGTTTTCCAGCAGCACCGAGCCGATTGTTGCAGATGATTGGCTCCGCAAAGTTGGAAGGGAGTTGACCATTGCAGGATGCACAGATGCGGAGAGAGTGTGTTTTGCCGCACATCAGCTTGATGGACCCGCAGCATCATGGTGGGAGAATTACACAGCCACACACCCTATTGACACTGTCACATGGGACCAGTTTCAGCAAGCTTTCCGTACTGCCCATGTTTCAGCAGGAGCTATGGCTATGAAGAAGCGTGAGTTTCGCAACCTACGCCAAGGAGGACGCACCGTAGGCCAGTATGTGGAGGACTTTAGTAAGTTAGCACGTTATGCTCCAGATGACGTTGCTACAGATGCAGTCAAGCAGGAGAAGTTTCTGGAAGGACTGAATGATGAGCTGAGCATGCAGTTGATGGTAGCAACCTTCAACAACTACCAGGAGTTGGTAGATAGAGCTCTCATGATTGAAGGGAAGCAGCAGCAGATTGAAAACCGTAAAAGGAAGTATGGACAAGGGAAGTACAATTCTGGAGCTCAGCAGAAGCCACGTTTTACCTCGAAATCGGGAGGACCATTTCAGCATACCCATGGAGGAGGTTCGCACAACCATAATGGCCCCAAGAATGGTAATGGGAATGGAGGAAGCAACGGCCAGAACCGTACCAACCCTTCAACCCCAGCTAAGAGAGACCTGAGCCAAGTCACTTGCTTTAAGTGTCAGAAGACTGGACATTATGCCAATGACTGTCCTGACGCCCAGAATGGAAATGGCAATGGAAGCTCTGGGAAGAAGCCGAACCCTTTCAACAAAGGACATGTGAACGACGTTAGCGTGGAGGAGGTTGAAGCTCAGCCAGATGCAGTAATAGGTAAGTTTTTGGTTAAGTCATTTACTGCACTCGTTCTTTTTTATACTGGTGCATCGCATTCATACATATCAAGGGGATTTGTGGATAAGTATAAACTGCCAACCCAAGCCCTTAGGTCACCCATGTTAGTAACCTCGCCAGGAGCAGAGTATATGGCTAGTTTATGGTGTGATCGGTTACCATTAAGGATTGGTAACTACGTGTTTCCCTCGGACCTAATAGTACTGGAATCGCAAGGATTGGATGTGATATTAGGCATGGATTGGTTATCGAAGTATGGAGGGAACATTGAGTGCGCCAGTAAGTCGATTTTGCTTACCACCCCAGAAGGAAGAAGGATTAAGTATGTATCCCGGCATATGCCGAAAAGGACTCAGGTGAATTCCTTATCAGGAGTTGTACAGGAGGAAGTACCAGTGGTGAAGGATTACCCGGATGTATTTCCAGAAGAGTTGCCAGGCATGCAACCGGATAGAGACATTGCGTTTTTGATTGAGCTTTTGCTAGGCACAGGGCCAATATCTAAGAGACCGTACAGAATGCCCGCAAAAGATTTGGAGGAGATTAAGAAGCAGATTAAGGAGTTACTGGATAAAGGCTATATTCGCCCAAGTTCTTCACCTTGGGGATCACCCGTACTTCTAGTGGTGAAGAAAGATGGATCATTGAGGATGGTTGTTGATTATCGTGGATTGAATGAAGTGACCATAAAAAATAAGTACCCACTGCCGATGATCAATGATCTGTTTGACCGATTACAAGGAGCTAATGTATTTTCCAAGATCGATCTACGATCAGGATACCATCAGTTGAAGATTCGAGAGCAGGATATACCTAAGACGGCTTTTACCACCAGGTATGGGCTGTACGAGTATACCATTATGTCATTTGGTCTGACTAACGCACCTGCCTATTTCATGAACCTGATGAACAAAGTGTTTATGGAGTTTCTGGATAAGTTCGTCGTAGTGTTCATTGATGACATTTTGGTTTACTCCAAGAATGAAGAGGAGCATAAGGAACATTTGCGTTTGGTACTTGAGAAGCTCAGAGAACATCATTTATACGCCAAGTTCAGCAAATATGAGTTTTGGTTGAAGGAAGTTGGATTCCTCGGACATGTTATATCCGGAGAAGGAATAGCAGTAGACCCCGCCAAAGTCGACACTGTGACAAACTGGGAATCACCCACATCAGTTGGAGAGATCCGGAGTTTTCTTGGACTTGCAGGATACTACTGGAGGTTCATTGAGAATTTCTCGAGGATTGCTAAGCCCATGACAGAGCTGTTAAAGAAGGACACCAAGTTCAATTGGACTGAGGAATGTGAAGCTAGTTTCCAAGAGTTGAAGAAATGTTTGGTTACATCACCAGTGTTGATTCTGCCAGATCAACGCAAGGATTATGAAGTATATTGCGACGCTTCACGTCGAGGACTTGGAGCAGTGCTAATGCAGGAGGGAAGAGTTGTTTCATATGCTTCACGACAACTTAAACCCCATGAGAAGAATTATGCCACGCATGATCTGGAGTTAGCAGCCGTAGTACATGCGTTGAAGACATGGAGACATTTTCTCATCGGAAATCACTGTGAGGTGTACACGGATCACAAGAGTTTGAAGTACATTTTCACGCAGAAGGAGTTGAATCTCAGGCAAAGGAGATGGTTGGAACTCGTTAAGGATTATGATATGAGATTGCATTATCACCCAGGGAAGGCTAACGTAGTAGCTGATGCGTTGAGCCGCAAAAGTCATGTCAACACACTCATGATCGGAGAATTACCCAAGAAGTTAGCCGAGGATCTTCGCGAAGTACGTTTGGAAATAGTTTCGAGAGGCTATGTAGCAGCGTTGGAGATTCAGTCTACCTTGATGGAAAAGATCAGGGAAGCTCAGAAGACAGACAAGGAGATTGCAGAAATAAAGAAAAGGATGAGTAAAGGAAAAGCCAAGGGATTTCGTGAGGATGAGCACGATACCTTATGGTTTGAGGACCGCGTTTATGTGCCCAATGATCCGGAGATCAGGAAGTTGATCTTGCAAGAGGCCCATGATTCGCCTTATTCGATTCACCCAGGAAATACCAAGATGTATTTGGATTTGAAGGATACTTTCTGGTGGACCGGAATGAAGAAGGATATTGCGGAGTATGTAGCAGTTTGTGATGTATGTCAGAGAGTGAAGGCAGAGCATCAGAAGCCAGCAGGATTGCTACAGCCATTACCGATACCCGAATGGAAGTGGGATAAACTAGGCATGGATTTTATCACGGGATTGCCCAGGACTCGTTCAGGCTATGACTCGATATGGGTTGTAGTCGATCGTTTGACGAAGGTAGCTCATTTCATCCCAGTGAAGACCACTTACACCAGTGCTAAGTTGGCAAAGATATACATGACTAGGATCGTATGTCTGCATGGAGTTCCGAGGACCATTGTATCAGATAGAGGAACCCAATTTACTTCGAAGTTTTGGAATCAGTTACATGAAACTTTGGGTACCAGGCTAGAGTTCAGTATAGCCTTTCACCCACAGATAGACGGACAGACCGAGAGAGTCAATCAGATTTTGGGAAGATATGCTGAGAGCTTGTGCGCTAGATTATGGATCTAGTTGGGACGACAATTTGCCGTATGCAGAATTCTCTTACAACAACAGTTATCAAACCAGTTTGAAGATGGCCCCTTTCGAAGCTTTACACGGAAGGAGGTGTAGAACACCATTGTTATGGGACGAAGTTGGAGACCGCCAATTGTTTGGACCAGATTTGATTAAAGAGTCCGAACAGAAAGTGAAGTTGATTCGCGATAGGCTCAAGGTAGCCCAGTCCAGGCAGAAGAGTTATGCGGATTCTAAACGCAAGGAGACAGTTTACGAAGTAGGAGACAGAGTTTACCTACGAGTATCACCACTTCGAGGAGTGAAGCGCTTTGGAGTTAAGGGAAAGTTAGCGCCACGTTTTGTAGGACCATACAAAGTTTTGGAGCGTATGGGAGAAGTTGCCTACAAGCTGGAATTGCCTGAAGGATTGTCAGGAGTTCATGATGTATTTCACGTTTCCCAGTTGAAGAAGTGCCACGCAGATATGGCTGATATACCACTGAGAGATACGGTGCCATTGGAAGCGATTCAGATGGATAGTGACTTGACCTATGAGGAGAAACCAGTTAAGGTTCTGGAGTATGCCAGCCGAGTCACCCGCAGCAAGGTTATCAAGTTTTGCAAAGTTCAGTGGAGTCACCATACCGAGGATGAAGCCACCTGGGAACGAGAGGAAGATCTACGGAAGGACCACTCTCACCTATTTTCTAGCCAACCCGAATCTCGAGGGCGAGATTCCTCTTAAGGGGGTAGGTTTGTAACATCCCAAATTTTCAATTTGAAATGTTATACATTAGATCATCATTGCATAGCATATTTTATTGCATTTTGGCAAATCCACAAAATTCTAAGCAACTCAAGGACCCTAGGAGAGAGTTGGGGATTTTCCCGGTTTTCATATTTGATTTTTTTATCAAATAATGAAACGAGGATTTTGGTTTTAATTATTTTTCTCTCCGGAAAATATTTCATATTAAAATAAATGAGAGGAGAAAATATGACTTCTCCGAAATAATTGAAATATTGGAGGAAAAATATTAAAATCAAATATTTGATTTTATTCGGATTTTATTTGCATTAGAAAATTTTTACGTTTTCAAAACTGCATTTTTGGGCCAAGAAAATGTTCATCTCGTTCTAATTATTTTAATTAGACGGTGAAAATTTATTTTGGCATTTTTAGATTTTTATTTATTTTTCTAGGATTTTTTTTAGGTTCGGCGAAATTATTAAAAAAAAATCCCGCGAGCGCCGACTGGGCCGAAGCCCAGCCGAGCGGCCCAGCCCAGCTCCCCGTCGTCTCCGAGCTGGAGACGTCCGCGCCGCCGCCCGAGTCACGATCGACGCCGCCTCCCGCCGCCTTGCCCCCTCCCCCACGGCAGCCCCCCCACCTATATATACCCCGCACCCCGCCGCCTCCCTCACCCCGTCCCACCCCGACCAAAGCCCGCCGGAGCCGCCCGACGCCGGAGCCCGAAGCCGCCGACGCCGGAGACGCCAAACGCCGCCGCCCGTCGCCCCTCGTCGCCACCCGCCGCCTCCCCGCACCCCGCCGCACCTCCGAAGCCCCGCCGGAGCCCGTCCCGCCCGCCGGAGTAACCTCGCCGGAGGTAACCGAAGCCGCCGCCGCCGAGTCCGTTTTTTTAAAACCGTTTCGGTTTATTTTTTTAGAAACCCTAGGTTTATTTTTTTAAGATCGGTTTATTTTTTCTTTGGTTTAGTTAGTTAGTGAACGTTTGCCGGTCCGTTCGTTTTAACGAACGTGTTCACCGTTTAGTTGCTGTTAACGAACGTCCGTTCGATTAACTGTTCGTCAGTTTTCTTTTTCGTCGGATTATTCGCGATTATTCCACATCGCGATTTCCGATCTGTTTTTCGTTTTAGTTTAACTTTTCGCTCGTTTATCGGAATCAGGCGATTCAAGCGCCTAGAGTTTCGTCTCGAAATTCTCTTTCCGTTTAACCAACTCAAACAAGTTTTTGCTACTGTAAAATTTGACTTAGATCCAGATTAATAAATGAAGCCTGTTTCTTTTGCCGTTTGACTTTCGTTGCTTCGTTCGATTTGATTCTTTTTGCAAACCAGAGTTCTTAAGTTGAACTTTTTGGTTAGATCTTTTACTTGAGTTTTACCTGTGCATTAGATGAGTGCTTATTGTATGCTTGTTTGTTTGCGATAGAGTATCCGGAGTGCGCCGCTTGCTACTTCGAATCTCTAAGTTTCACGGATCATCAGCAAGGCAAGTAACACTTTGATCATACCTCTTTTACTACCTAGTTTTATTGCATTAGACCAATCCTCAAACATTGCATGATTAGAATCTAATTAAATTGTGGGTATTGGGAAGTAGATGAGGTAGTACCTATTGCCTTGTTTATTATCAAACCTTGGGAGTTACTTCTACGTTTGCTCATGTTGCTATGCTATGCCAGTAGACGTGGATTGGGTTTGAGAGTATTCATGACAGATGTGAGATTGTTAATTAATGGTTCAACTTAAGGTGGCAACTTGAATACACATCTGGGTGGATTGAGGTACCTGGATATTCCAGGATTGCCTGTTTTTCTTTGGACCGCCACCCAGGCTCAAAGGGATCATGAGATTATTCATGCTAGAAACTTCCGTGTGCAGCCGTAAGCTATTATGGGCTCTAGCATAGTTGAGTAGGTTGTGTGAGCTCTTGAAGAGGTAGACTAGCAGATGTAGGGGATGTAGGTGGTACTGTCTACCCGGAGTAGAGAGTTAACGCTTCTGAAAGACTGTGTCTCGGTCATCCGTTTTTCAAACACCATGAAGTGCGAGAATCCCAACGGAGGAGATCGAGTCTTGTGGGAAAAAGTGCACAAACCTCTGCAGAGTGTATAAACTAATCATGGTTAGCCGTGTCCCCGGTTATGGACAACTTGAGTATCTAGTATTTGGATTATCATGTGAATCTCATCATGTTACTTTTATTAATTTTGTTGGGTTAATGATGATACTTAATTGGGATTGAGATGCTGTCAAGCATCTCAATGTTTAACAACCACCATGATAGTTAAATAAAATTTATTCCTTTGCAGTAGGGAAAAATTGGCTTTTTGCAAAACTGTAACCATAGAGCTTAACACCAGCCATATATGCATGTAGTATAGCATTATTCTGTCCATTACTCTCTATGTGTTATTTTGCCAGCATATTCCATGTGCTGACCCGTTTTCGGGCTGCAACGTTTCATGTTGCAGACTTTTCAGACGACGAGTAAGGTGCCTTAGGTCGTGGTCTTATACTCAGTGATGCCGTTGGAGTTGATGGACTCACTTATCTTTCAAGTCTTCCGCTGTTATCGTTTTAGATGGCCTTAAGCCATATTTGTCATACTTATTTCTCTCTTGAGATACTCGTTGTAATAAGTGTGTGATTGCTACTCTGTTATAAATCCTCCAAGTATTGTGCGTGTCAGCATTACTGATCCAGGGATGACACTGGTGCACGGTAGATCAGACTGTTTGAGGTCTGGTCGCTACATTGGCTGGATCCGGTAACAGCGACACTTGAGTGTCGCTCCCTTCCTGAAGGTGTTGCTGTTAAAGAACCTCGTCGTCCGCGTGGTGTCATGAGATGGTCGGGGCAGATATGGTCATTGTTATAGTTTGCCGATCGCGGATCTGATCGCTTTGGGGCATTTTTTTTCTTACTTTTGGTCTTATATGACTTTACTATTTGCCGGCGTGTTTTTGTGTGCGTGCATTGGTGTTGGCTGTGTGCATCCTACCTATGTAGAGGTCGGTGTGTTCTCATCGTGTTTGTATCCTCTTGATACTTCATTTTAAGTCAATAAAGTCCACCATTTATCGAGAAAAAAAAACATGTTCTCTCTCTGTATCTCTCTCATCTCTCGTGCTCTCATGTTAGAACAGTGTTTTCAGTTTTATTAGCACAGAAGAAGTGAGTGCCAACTGCCAAGAACCAAAAAAGTCGCAAGTACCCTACTAGCTCCTTTCAATGTGGAAATAATCAACACGATAAGCAGCCCATCATTCCATAACATGACGGCGCACGGATCACACGAGGAGCAGTCCGCCCGCCAACCACAGCAGTACGCATCGATGTTCGAAATATCGGGCGACTGCCCTGGAGTACATGCGGATTTCCGAGCGCCGTTTGGCCCGCCGAATCCCGTCCCACTTCCACTTGCACTTGAATTTTTTTTTTTTGCGGGTACACTTGCACTTGATTGATTATGGTTTCCCTAAAAAAAACTTGATTGATTTTTTCATTTTTGCGGTTGAAACTTGATTGATTATGGCAGGGTTGGTCCAAACTCCAAAGACACCGAGCCAGATTTCTCTGCTATAGTAGTCCAGTTCTCCATACGATCCCGTGACACCCATTTCAGCAGTCCCAGCAATTTTCTCAACGTACAGTATTCGAGAGGGGGAGCCGACGACGCCAACGCCGACTGGCGGTCGCAGGTCCGTCTTGCCGGCGCGCGGCGCATCATCATTCCTAGCTCCACGCATCGTTCTCGGCTTGTCCATCCGCGAGCTTTTGCGTCTTGAATCTCGGTCGCGATCCAACATTCTCTCGTCTCATTGCGACGTCGACGACTCTTCTTTGCTGCCTGTGTCGTGTGCGTGTCAGAGGGTCAAAGTCAGAGACGAGGACAGGTCAGCGAGAATCTCACAGTAGCTCGGCGCCACCTCAGACCTCAGGCCAACTCCACCGCGCGACCCCAAAACGGACGTCCGTTTTGTCCGGATTATGTCCGTTTGGGTAGGGAAATTGGGTCGTGTCCGGGCGTGTCCTGGGATGCGGTGGCCGTGAGCCCTGCGCGCGGCTGCATCCGTTTGCCCCATCCTGTCCGCGTCTATTTAAAAAAAAAGCAATGTTTCAAATGCTAAGCCCTAATTCACGGCCCCAGTTCATCACGCCGGCAACAAAGCCAGCGGTCTACAGGTCCATCGCCGGCATCAGCCAGCGGCCGGCAACACAGCCAGCCTCCAAAATGAATAGTTGTCCTTGCCGGCAACACAGCCGTCCTTCGAAATGAATGTTTTTCTCGCCGGCACACAGCCAGCGGCCCAGCAGGCGGGCGGCACCCATGCCAGCCTCCAAAAAGAACGACCACGACCGATCGGACGACCTAGTTCAGGTCGTCGGCGTCGAGCATCTCCTTCTGCCTGGCCTCGAACCAGGCCCTCGCCTTCTCGCTCATCTTCGACAAGTCCACGCTCATGATCGCAAGGGCCACCTCCTTTGCTTTGGTGGCGGCATTGGTGGCCTCGATCTCGAGCTGCCTTTGCCTGGCCTTGACATTGTCGGCCTCGATGTCGAGCTGCCTTTGCCGGGCCGCCTCCTCCATGTCGAAAACGGGTGTGACCGTCGTGCCTTGGCGGAAGAAAGCCGGGCGACATGGGCGTGGTCCGCGACTGGCAGTGCGTAGGCCGGGAGACCGACGAGCCTGTGCTCGCCGGGCCGACGGCCACTGTAGGGAAACCGGCCGGACGGCCCATGCCAAGCATGAGGAGGGTGTGCGCTTTGTTGACGATGTCCTCCTTCTCGTCGGTCGCGGCCTCCATCGCATCACGCTCGGCGGCGAACTTGGCCGTGGCGGCATTGACCTTGACGACCGCTCTCTGGCTCCTCTTTTTCGCCGCTTCCGCGTCCAACTTGGCGATCTCCTCCGGCGTGCACTCCGACCGCGGCTTCCTTGGCGCCTTGGCCACCTTCTTCTTCACCTTTTCGGGCGGGTCGACGGCCAGGCCGCCGGAATTTGGCTGGGCGTCGGCCATGGACGGGGAAGAGAGGGGACGGCGGAAGGGACGTGGGAGGGTTTGGGAAAATGGCGTCAAATGGGGTGTGGGGGGTTTTGGTTTCTCCCACCGACAGACGGGCCAGGGGAGGACAAGCGCGCGCGACCCGCCCGTCCGCGCGCTGTCCATTTCACCCCAAAACCGGCGCAAACTTGGGCCGAGGATGAGTCGAAAACGGACAAAAGTCTGTTTGCTTCCACGCGCTGGGCCGCCCGGTTTGTTCCTTTTATCCCGAACGGACGGGGCGGACAGGATGGGTCGCGCGGTGGAGTTGGCCTCACACAGTCATGCTAACTACCATCGCATCGAGTGTTGAGTGACTCGCTAAATTTTGCACGGCATGGCCGGCACGAGCACGATGGGCGGGGCCAGGCCAGCCCGGCGCGCTTCGGGTCCGAGCCGGTTTCCTTGACTGGGCGGCCCCTTTCGCTGACTCGCATGCAGCCTGGCGCGCACGAGCCTCACTCCTCCTCTGTCTCCTCCTCGCAACTTGCAACCAAAAGCCATGCACGACGTGCTCCATGGACCGGCCACCACCGCCCTGCCGCTGGCTTGGCTACATACGTCCACGCAACTCAAGAGATGTGCTCCGTTTGGAGGAGATGAAACTCATCGTGAGAGCCTGCTACCACAAGCTAGCTTTGCATTGCGATGGGGTTGGTGTTAACCCGCATTCTGTTTTTAGCTTTACGACTTTTGGCGTCGGCCACAATTGACAAGTGCACCAATACCCATCCAGATATGCTTCAAGCTAAGCTGACCCATGTTTTCCTTCTTTTTGTTTTTTCCAAGTCCTTCCAGCTTTGCTCAACTAACCCCTTTGACTAACGATCAGATGTGCAATCCACAGCGCCCTGCTAGTGTTAATCGGACAAAGGTAAAAAAAAAAGGAAAACAACATGCTAATTACTCTACCTAGTGGTCGAATACAGTACTACGTGCCGATCGTGTGTAGGTGTACATTAACCATTATTCGTTCTGCAATGCGGATTTACCCAAAACTTTCGGCAAGCCTTTGATTTACCTTTCCAGTGCGCGATTTGGCTACTTTCTTTTCTGTTTCTTTCGAACTATTGGCTGATGACTTGAAGTCATGCTTTCTAGAAGAGATTGGGTTCATGCAGTTGCCAGGGCATCTCCAACGCGGACCACTAAAGCGAGCGCCGTATCAGTCCATGAACAGTGATACGGGAGGCAGACATCCAATCATGCCTGCATACATTTCAAATCAGATTTGAATAAGTTCGAACGATTTTCATGCAAAACGGATGAACCTAAACCAAACGAAAATCTTTACATTTCCGACATATTTCAACTAAACTATAGCGGACTAAGTTATCTTAACCTAGTCTAAATGACCGCCGGCAGCAGTGGCCAGAGGTACTCATCCCACGAATCTGCGGCCATGCCATATGCAAGTATCCGCAAAGCAACTGTGCACTTCTCGTAGCCAGAGAATTCAATCCTTCGTACAACATCCTTCTTGAATATGAAGTAGTCATCGTAGGACCGGACGCCATTGTAGAGGCGATCGAAGACATTTTTCTGCATCTCAAAAGCGCCCGCGAAAATTGTCCACAAATAGGGCATCAGAGGCATGGTAGTCGTCCATCAACATCAAATGCCCCCATGCCATGATCCGATCCAGCACCCGATGACCCTTAGTCGATCCCTTGAAATTGAGAACATGCTCTTCCGCATGATCCACGTCTGCAAGGACCGCTTGCATTATTGTACTTTCATCCGCATAATCCTCCTCGTTGGATGACTCAATGTAGTGCTCGCATATGTACACCATGTCCGAATTCATTGCTTCAAAGAAGGGACGAAAACATTTAGCACGCACATTTCACCAAACACTTGCCCCGGCATGGTGACCCTCACAAGGAGCGGATGATACCTGCGTGACGGACAGACAAGAGGTGTGGATTGGCGGCGGAAGACAAGTGGTGCGATGACCGGGTGTAGCGGTGTAGGTCCAGGAAGGGCTTGACGGCCCACCGGGATGGTAAATCGGCGACGGCGGCAAGGGAGGAAGCGGACGCAGAGAAAGAGAAAAGTATGAAGACGCGGGTTCAGGCGGAGTTTTGGATGGACCGGAGGTGTCGAAGTCCTATGTGACGATGGTCCCGATTTTCGCAAAGCCCTAGTTTGCTTTCATTTTGCGGAAAACGGACAAGCGGACCGATCCGGGGATGCATCCGATGGTAAATCGAAGAGCGCAGTATGGACAATTTCGGGCGATTTAAGAATCCGCCTTGAAGATGCCCTAACTTTCATTGTTTATCAATGGAATGTCATTGTTTTTACTCCCTCTTATCCATACAAAATGTTGTTGACAATTTTAAGTGACAATTAATATGCATATCGGAGAAAGAGTAACAAATACTAAACACTTTCAGAGTCTCTAACTAAAAAAAACGATTGAGGCGTTAGCCGTACGACTTGTACCGACAACCGGAATTGACATTCAGCCAAACGCATTGTCGCTCCGGGCATCCTCCAGCTTTACCCTGGCTACACTTCTTCCCTCTTCGACTTGGAGCGTCTTCAACCTGTTTTTTTTTTCTTTTTTTTGCGGGAAGGACCGTTTTCAACCTTGTTCAACTAATCCCGTTGACAAGATGCTGACCCGCACAATAAACTTAGCTTTTCCGTAGAGCAAGTACAATAAAGTACAATAGATGACATAAGTAAGCTATAAGAAATAGAATAATATATCTTACTCAGTTGGAGGAGAGAGAAGAGGAGAGAGAAAAGAAGCAGACTCTTGGTTAGTAGCCAGTTGCAACACGAGATCCAAGACGTTTTGTGAGGATGTAAGATGAACCAACTATTGATAAACTAGTATATATTTAAAACTTACTATTGTACATGCCGGCTAAGAGCTTAATTGTAGATGACATAACAACTTTTTATAGCCGACTGTTGGCTGTATTATTAATCATTGACGACCATCTATTTCGCGATGCGGATTTACTCTACTAAGCTCACTTTGGGCAAGCTTAAATGCCAATGCCTGATAAAGATGGAGCGTACCTACTATCTCAATCAGACATTAAATTCGTCCGACGGGAGACGCATGTCACTATAGCAAGCACCATCGACTTTGACCAAATCCATCGAGTCCCCATCAATCAATGGAAGCTCTGGATGTCTTGCCAGCTAAGGCCTTGGTCGGTTGCCGTGGTTAGATTCCACGAGTGGTTTCTAACCTTCTAGGGATTGGGTGATCCCCTACTTGTCACCCAACCCCCGTTGTTCCTCATCCATATGAATCCCTATGACCATAACCTGTTCGGTTACTCCCTTTCTATATTCTCTTGGCGGCACATCAGGTCAGATCAGGAGGAGGAGATGAGAAAGAAGAGGGGGAGAGGAGAAGAAGGAGAAGAGGCTTACCGGATGGGAGAGAAGGGAGGGGTGGGGAAGTATGCCGCCATCGTCGCCTCCGGATGGCTTCGTCGCCGCCGCCGGCGCTGCCGCCACCGCCGCCGCTGCCGCCACCGCCGCCGCCGAATCTCGGGACTCGGGGAGAGAGGGCTCGAACCTTTTCTTCTCGTGTACCGTTTCGTCCGTCGCGGGAGGGATTGGTTCCACGGGTAGAGGGGCGAGGATTATATCCCGGGTAGTTCCACCTGGTTTGGGAGGGATTGGGCTGGGATGTAGCCCTGACCGGGTTTAAGGGAACACACTTATAAAGTAGGCCGGGGTCTAATCCCGGTCGGGCCGAAACCACGGGGTTCGGCGGGGGAGGTGCTAACCGAACAAGGCTTAATGCATTTACATGTGAAAAAAAGATAATTCAGGACTAGTCCTTGGAAGGTATATTTTTAATTTTTATAGAAGGAATTCTCTAAGCACCCGGGTCACCTCCGGACTCGAAACACAGGTGGGCTTGCTCGCACTGAGCGAGCCAAGCTAGCAGGGTGACACACTGCTCTCCATTTACACGTGAAAGGTTTTCATCTTTTTTCATGGCGATGAAGATCAGGAAAAGAAATTTAATGATGGAACATGAAGGTGGGTTCGACTCCATACTTACCACTTCCGTCTTTCGGAAGTGCTACGATGATTTCTTGCACTTGGGGATTATCACCATGTTCCGATTCAGCACCCAATGACCCTTAATTGATCTCTTGAAATTGAGAACATGCTCTTCCACACGCTCCACGTCTGCAAGGATTGCCTGCATTATCGTCATTTCATCTGCATAATCCTCCTTGTTGTATGACTCAACGTAGTGCTCGCATATGTACTCCATGTCCGAATTCATTGCTTCAAAGAAGGGACAAAAAAATATTAGCATGGGAATTTCAGCAAACACTTCCCGGACGTGGTGAACCCATAGTGGGTGGATAGTACATGTGCGACAGAAGGACGAGAGGTGTGGACTGGCGGCGGAAGACAAGCGGTGGGACGACCGGGTGCAGCGGTGTAGGTCATGGAGGTTCGGGAAGGGCTTGACGGTCGGCCGGGGTGGTAGAGCGGCGACGGCGACGAGGAAGCGGATGCTGAGAAAGAGAAAAGTATGAAGACGCTGGTCCGGGAAGAGTTTTGGGTGGACTGGAGATGTCAGAATTCTACGTAGCGTGTAAGAGTAGTGATCTCTCTCTCTAGCTTAATCTCACTCCAACACAAAGGTTCAGTACATAGTGGTGATTACATACGAATGGTTACACTAATGGAAGGAAGAACACATGAGCTGGAGGAAGGGGAAAGGAAGGAGATAGGGGAGAGAGGTAGCCGCCGCCGGTTCGTTTGATCCACTGGATACCCCCCTCACTGTCTCTTCGTAGGTATTTGTAGCGATTAGTGCTCAGGTTGTGTATAGCTGGGCCTGGCCTATGTGTTGGCTGAAGGGGCAAGCCCGTGTAAACTCCTTGAAATGTGGCTTGACCCCAAGCCGACGCCACCAAGAACCTCCCGGGTCCCATTGCACGTGATGTTCCATGACTTGGTCGGAATCGTGGTGATAGTCGAAGTCGGGGTAAACTTCAACAAGGTAGGCACAAAAGTCATGGCCGAATGAGACCCCATCGAAGAAGGTGTTGAGGGTGTCGGTGTAATCAGTGTTGTCGTGGTCGAATCCAAGGTAACAATTGTGGTTGACGATGCCTTGCACGCGGACGGAAGCAATAAAGATGAACCCCCTCCCTCCTTGAAAAGTGTCTTGATTGGAAGTTCAAATTCCATAGCCTTCGTGGACAACTGTGAAGCTCCTTAGATCATCAGGTGCGCCCAAGATACAATTTTTTTTCTGCTCCTCGTGGATTTGCATGACTGGCAACAGAATGGCGGCAAGAACCCCGGTAGCAATATTAACTTTTCAAGTCTGCAATCAAGTTCCAATGTCCCAAGCAAGAAATTTATGGTCATCCACTGATTTAGTTTGCCGCTGGCCATTGGCTTCCCCATTCTCAACAGGATGCATCTAGAAAGCGCACATGCAAGCCACACTTCAAGCAAATAATGTATCGGGGACGTCAATGCACATGTACTGCATAAGTAGCTCGCAAAGCCTCCGAAATCCCACAACTGCTCAAGGTGATCGCCACTAGCTGAACTACTGTCAAGTAAATGAGCTGCCAAATCTCCAACACGAAGGAAACATAAGGGAGTGCCGGTTGCAAAATTCTTGTTGTAAAACCATGTACTCCCTCCATTCCCTTTAGACTAGCCACAGTGGGACTAACATAGGTGATAACATCACACATATTTAGGAAAAATAGATGATGTGGCAAGTAATTAATGAAAAAAAGAGTCATGTGGTAACATAGCTAGTTACTAGTAGTATGAGTAACATCACACATATCAAGGCAAGATGAGTCTACAACATAATAAATGAAGTTTTGCATGACACCACATATATGTTACTCCCCATTATAGAGGTAGTTACATAGACTAGTAACTGAAGGAAATATGCCTTAGAGGCAATAATAAAGTTGTTATTTATATTTCCTAATATCATGATAAATTTTTATTATTCATGCTAGAATTGTATTAACCGGACACTTAGTACATGTGTGAATAAATAGACAAACAGAGTGTCCCTAGTATGCCTCTACTAGACAAGCTCGTTAATCAAAGATGGTTAAGTTTCCTGACCATAGACATGTGTTTTCATTTGATGAACGGGATCACATCATTAGAGAATGATGTGACGGACAAGACCCATCCGTTACCTTAGCATTAATGATCTTTTAGTTTTATTGCTATTGCTTTCATCATGACTTATACATGTTCCTCTGACTATGAGATTACGCAACTCCCGAATACCGGAGGAACACCTTGTGTGCTATCAAACGTTACAACGTAGATGGGTGATTATAAAGATACTATACAGGCGTCTCCGATGGTGTTTGTTGAGTTGGCATAGATCGAGATTAGGATTTGTCACTCCGTGTTTCAGAGAGGTATCTCTGGGCCCACTCGGTAATGCTCATCACTATAAGCCTTGCAAGCAATGTGACTAATGAGTTAGTTGCGGGATGATGCATTACGGAACGAGTAAAGAGACTTGCCGGTAACGAGATTGAACTAGGTATGATGATATAGACGATTGAATCTCGGGCAAGTAACATACCGATGACAAAGGGAACAACGCATGTTGTTATGCGGTTTGACCGATAAAGATCTTCATAGAATATGTAGAAGAAAATATGAGCATCTAGGTTCCGCTATTGATTATTGACTGGAGATGTGTCTCGGTCATGTCTACATAGTTCTCGAACCCGTAGGGTCCGCACGCTTAACGTTCGATGACGATTTGTATTATGAGTTTATGTGACTTGATGACCGAAGGTTGTTCGGAGTCCCGGATGAGACCACGGACATGACGAGGAGTCTCGAAATGGTTGAGACATAAAGATTCATATATTGGAAGGTTACATTCGGACACCGGAATGGTTCGGGTTGTTTCGGATGAGTTTCAGAGTATCGGGGGTTACCGACCCCCCCCCGGAAGTTCATGTTGGGTAACGCAGTAATTTAAAAAACAAATCCTACGCACGCGCAAGATCTATCATGGTGATGCATAGCAACGAGAGGGGAGAGTGTAGTCCACGTACCCTCGTAGACCGTAAGTGGAAGCGTTATGACAACGCGGTTGATGTAGTCGTACATCTTCACGATCCGACCGATCCTAGTACCGAAAGTACGGCACCTTCGCGATCTGCACACGTTCGACACGGTGACGTCCCACGAACTCTTGATCCAGCTAAGTGTCATGGGAGAGCTTCGTCAGCACGACGGCCTGATGACGGTGATGATGAAGTCACCGGCGCAGGGCTTCGCCTAAGCACTGCAACGATATGGCCGAGGTGGAAATTTGTGGAGGGGGGCACCGCACACGGCTAAGAGATCAACTTGTGTGTCTATGGGGTGCCCCCTCCCCCGTATATAAAGGAGTGGAGGAGGGGGAGGGCCGTCCCTCTATGGCGCGCCCTGGGAGGAGTCCTACTCCCACCGGGAGTAGGATTCCCCCCTTTCCCTAGTTGGAGTAGGAGAGAAGGAAGGAGGAGAGAGGGAGAAGGAACGGGGGGCGCCGCCCCCCTTCCTAGTCCAATTTGGACCCAAGGGGGAGGGGCGCGCGGCCTGCCCTGGCCACCCCCTCTCTCTCCACTAAAGCCCATTAGGGCCCATATACTCCCCGGGGGGTTCCGGTAACCTCCCGGTACTCTGGTAAATGCCCGAACTCACTCGGAACCATTCCGATGTCCAAACATAGTCATCCAATATATCAATATTTATGTCTCGACCATTTCGAGACTCCTCGTCATGTCCGTGATCATATCCGGGACTCCGAACAACCTTCGGTACATCAAAACACATAAACTCATAATACCGATCGTCACCGAACGTTAAGCGTGTGGACCCTACGGGTTCGAGAACTATGTAGACATGACCGAGACTCATCTCCGGTCAATAACCAATAGTAGAACCTGGATGCTCATATTGGTTCCTACATATTCTACGAAGATCTTTATCAGTCAAACCGCACAACAACATACGTAGTTTCCTTTGTCATCGGTATGTTACTTGCCCGAGATTCGATCGTCGGTATCTCAATACCTAGTTAAATCTCGTTACCGGAAAGTCTCTTTACTCGTTCCGTAATGCATCATCCCGCAACTAACTCATTAGTCACAATGCTTGCAAGGCTTATAGTGATGTGCATTACCGAGAGGGCCCAGAGATACCTCTCCGATACTCGGAGTGACAAATCCTAATCTCGATCTATGCCAACCCAACAATCACCATCGGAGACACCTGTAGAGCATCTTTATAATCACCCAGTTACGTTGTGACGTTTGATAGCACACTAAGTGTTCCTCCGGTATTCGGGAGTTGCATAATCTCATAGTCATAGGAACATGTATAAGTTATGAAGAAAGCAATAGCAACAAACTAAACGATCATCATGCTAAGCTAACGGATGGGTCAAGTCAATCACATCATTCTCTAATGATGTGATCCCGTTTATCAAATGACAACTCTTTGTCCATGGCTAGGAAACTTTAACCATCTTTGATTAACGAGCTAGTCAAGTAGAGGCATACTAGTGACACTCTGTTTGTCTATGTATTCACACATGTACTAAGTTTCCGGTTAATACAATTCTAGCATGAATAATAAACATTTTATCATGATATAAGGAAATATAAATAACAACTTTATTATTGCCTCTAGGGCATATTTCCTTCAGTTCATGGGCCTTCATGGGCCTTAGTGGAAAGGAGAGAAGGGCCACAAGGGAGGCCGCGCCCCCCCATGGCTAGTCCGAATTGGACTAGGGAGGGGGGTGGCGCCCCCTCTTTCCTTCTCCCCTCTTCCTCCTTCCCTCTTGGAAAAGGAAGGGGACTCCAACTAGGATTGGGAATCCTAGTTGGACTCCCCTATGGCGCGCCTCCTCCCTGGCCGCCGGCCTCCTCCTCCCTCCTTTATATGCGGGGGCAGGGGGCACCCCAAAGACACACAAGTTTCTCTTAACCGTGTGCGGTGCCCCCCCTCCACAGTTACACACCTCGGTCATATTGTCGTATAGTGCTTAGGTGAAGCCCTGCGCCGGTAACTTCATCATCACCGTCGTCACGCCGTTGTGCTGACGGAACTCTCCCTCGTCCTCAACTGGATTAAGAGCCCAAGGGACGTCATCGAGCTAAACGTGTGCTGAACGCGGAGGTGCCATACGTTCGGTACTTGGATTGGTTGGATCGTGAAGACGTTCGACTACATCAACCGCATTACTAAATGCTTCCACTTTCAGTCTACGAGGGTACGTGGACACACTCTCCCCGCTCGTTGCTATGCATCTCCTAGATATATCTTGCGTGATCGTAGGTAAATTTTTTGAAATACTGCGTTCCCCAACAGTGGCATCCGAGCCAGGTCTATGCGTAGATGTTATATGCACGAGTAGAACACAATGAGTTGTGGGCTATAATAGTCATACTGCTTACCAGCAACGTCTTACTTTGATTCGGCGGTATAGTTGGATGAAGCGGCCCGGACCAACATTACATGACCGCGTTCATGAGACTGGTTCTACCGACGTGCTTCGCACACAGGTGGCTAGCGGGTGTCTGTTTCTCCAACTTTAGTTTAATCGAGTTTGACTACGCCCGGTCCTTGTTGAAGGTTAAAATAGCACACTTGATGAAAAATCGTTGTGGTTTTGATGCGTAGGTAAGAACGGTTCTTGCTAGAAGCCCGTAGTAGCCACGTAAAACTTGCAAAAACAAAGTAGAGGATGTCTAACTTGTTTTTGCAGGGCTTGCTGTGATGTGATATGGTCAAGACGTGATGATATATAAATTGTTGTATGAGATGATCATGTCTTGTAAAAGTTATCGGCAACTGGCAGGAGCCTTATGGTTGTCGCTTTATTGTATGAAATGCAATCGCCATGTAATTGCTTTACTTTATCACGAAGCGGTAGCAATAGTCGTAGAAGCAATAGTTGGCGAGACGACAATGATGCTTTGATGGAGATCAAGGTGTCAAGCCAGTGACGATGGTGATCATGATGGTGCTTTGGAGATGGAGATCAAAGTCACAAGATGATGATGGCCATATCATATCACTTTTTTTGATTGCATGTGATGTTTATCCTTTATGCATCTTATTTTGCCTAGTAAGGCGGTAGCATTATAAGATGATCTCTCACTAAATTTCAAGGTATAAGTGTTCTCCCTGATATGCACCGTTGCTACAGTTCGTCGTGCCGAGACACCACGTGATGATCGGGTGTGATAAGCTCTACGTTCACATACAACAGGTTCAAGCCAGTTTTGCACATGCAGAATACTCGGGTTAAGCTTGACGAGCCTAGCATATGCAGATATGGCCTCGGAACACTGAGACCGAAAGGTCGAGCGTGAATCATATAGTGGATATGATCAACATAGTGATGTTCACCATTGAAAACTACTCCATCTCACGTGATGGTCGGACATGGTTTAGTTGATTTGGATCACGTGATCATTTAGATGACTAGAGGGATGTCTATCTAAGTGGGAGTTCTTAAGTAATATGATTAATTGAACTTAATTTTATCATGAACTTAGTACCTGATAGTATTTTGCATGTCTATGTTGTTGTAGATCAATGGCCTGTGCTACCGTTCCTTTGAATTTTAATGCGTTCCTAGAGAAAGCTAAGTTGAAAGATGATGGTAGCAACTACACGGACTGGGTCCATAACTTGAGTGTCGAGGGAGAGCTTCGTCAGCACGACGGCGTGATGACGGTGATGATGAAGTCACCGACGTAGGGCTTCGCCTAAGCACTGCAACGATATGGCCGAGGTGGAAATCTATGGAGGGGGGCACTGCACACGGCTAAGAGATCAACTTGTGTGTCTATGGGGTGCCCCCTCCTCCGTATATAAAGGAGTGGAGGAGGGGAGGGCCGGTCCTCTATGGTGCGCCCTAGGAGGAGTCCTACTCCCACCGGGAGTAGGATTCCCCCCTTCCCCTAGTTGGAGTAGGAGAGAAGGAAGGAGGAGAGAGGGAGAAGGAAAGGGGGCGCTGTCGTGGTTTTGTCACGGCAGATGTCCTAGAGAAAGGACTTAGTCGTGGAGCCATCGCTACGGTTTAGCTTAAAGGGGTTAAAGCGGACAAGGGACGCAAGAGAGTTTTATACTAATTCGGCCCCTTACGATGAAGGTAAAACCTACATCTAGTTGTGATGGAATTGATGGGGTTTCGATGACCAGGGAGCGAATACGCTTTGCCTGAGTCTCGAGTTGTTGTCTGTTGTCCTTGAACCGCCGCCGGGTCGTCCCCTTATATACATGGGTTGACGCCCGTCGGTTTACAGAATCCCGAGGCCAGCTCATAATCGTGTCCGGCTCGGTCTCTGCTACTTCTATCTTACAACACAAGTTTACATATCAACGCCAGTTTATGTCTACAGGCCTTAAACCGGCTTTGGGCCCTGGGCCTTCATAAAGCGTCACCGTCTGTCTTCATGGACTTCTGATACAGATGAACTACTTATGGGGTTAACCCGGCCTCTCCTGGCCGGTTTACGCCCAGTGGTAATATCCCCAACATTAGGCCCCAGATTGATTTGAACTGGTTCATGTCAATCCTCAATACTTAAGAAGACTTCTTCTTCAACATCTTCACATAATCTTGTAAACCGCCGTGACATCATCTTCTAGGACCATGATAAACCGCCGTGACATCACCTGTTTCTTTTAAAACTGTGTATAATCCACCTTCATTAATGAGCCTCCGACAATCGAGGCGACAGCTCCGCCTCATATCCAAAAATTCGGCTCCTCAATTTTTGCGCCTGACGTTTATCTTTCTGCCCTTATAAATAGGGCCAGGGGGTCTTTCCATTTCCCCCCTCGTGCCTCTTCGCGTCGTCATCTTCCTTGTGCCGACCGGCCCTCAAGCTCTGCCGCCGCCGTCGTCCTTCGCCTCTGCTTCGACAAAGGCTGCTGCATCAACCTGATCGTATCAGAGAAAAACCGCGGCACCTCTCCGCCATCCCATCAGCATCAGTAAGCCCCCCTTTCTTTTACCATAGATCTGGCATTAGGGTTTCGGTGTTCATTAGTGTTCGTCGCCGCCCTTATTTATCCTTATTTATATCCATGGATTAGATCCAAAACCCACATAGACCTCGCGCAGTAGTAGTTTTAGCACCTGTTTGATATCCAACTCATCTCAACTTGGTGAACTTTTAGCACACTGGAAATTAGGTCAGAATATATATTGTTTTTCCAACGCGCGGTAGATCTGAAATTACCATAGCAAGATGTGAAACTTGTTTCTTCCTTCACTTACACACTTTGAATACCAGATTGGGCGGTTTAACTTCACAGAAAACCAGATGACCCGGTAGATACCATTAGTCCCCTGTTGAACCGCCAATGCATTACACCGTTTCCATTGTCAGACTCCGGTTTACGAATAACCAAATCTGGTTTATCAATATGCTTGTATCCTTATACCGTTGTATAGTTGTCCACTGTATATCTTAAACTGGCAATAATCATGTTTCAGATCTTTCATTGCCATGGCCAAGCAAGTCTATGAATGCAATTGGGCTCCTTCTCGAGTAACCGAAGAACAGTTAAACAATCTTGTTAAAACGGGCACTTTAGCCAAGAAAGATGTCATCCACTGGAGGGTCCCTGGCCCGGAAAATCCTCCTACTCCCAAGGATGGAGAGGGGGTCGTGTTTGCTGATCATCTCGGACGAGGTTTTAGCCCTCCCGGTTCAAAAAAAATTCCGAGATGTACTAGCCAATTTTCAGCTGCGCCCTCAAGACATCGGTCCCAATTCTGTGACCAACATCTGCCACTTCCAAGTCTTCTGTGAGGTTTATCTGCAAGAGGAACCTACTGTTGAATTGTTTAGGGATTTCTTTCACTTAAACCGTCGCACAGAGTTCTCGGATGGACCCAACACGGAACTGGGCGGAATGGCGGTTCAGAAAAGGAAATAAGTCACCTTCCCTCATCCCAAACTCCACAGTCACCCCAAAGAGTGGAACCAGACTTGGTTTTATTGCATGGATACATCTCCACCTAATGAAAACCCCCTGCGGGGTTACCGCCCTGAAGCAACACACATCCTTTTCCTCAGAGGTTGACTGCAAGAGAAAGGGCCAACTATGCTCCTCAATTATCAAAGCTTAGAGCCTTCATGGCAAACAGTTTGACAGGAGTTGATCTTGCTCGTTGTTGGATAAGCTGGAGTATTCTTCCCTTAAGCCAGCGCTCCGGTTTGATGTGTGAGTATACATGGAGTTTGAAGGATGCTCAGCGGCACATTGACATTCAGCTTACAGATGCAGAAGTCAGTGAGGCTGTAAAAAAGATACTGAATGAACCGGAGGCTGTTTGTGCCCAAACCGGACTACTCCCTTTCTGCACCTTCAACAAACCACCAGCTGTAAGAATCATATAATCTTTTTATCTGAAGTTACTTCTGTCCAAATATTTTCTGAAAGTGTGATTATTTCTGACAGGGTGATGATCCGTTCTGGAACAAGAAACCATCACAAGACAAACTGGCGAAGCCGCAAGACAAACCGGTCAAGCCAGTTCGTCCAAAGACCAAGGTTGTTAAAAAACCTGCCAAGAGAAGGACCACTGCATCCTCCGAGCCACCAGCTGATGACGATGTGGGTAATTCGGAACCAGAGGTAGAACTTGACTCTCTTGGTTCATTTTTCATACATCTCATTGACAATGATTATTATCAGGACGATGCTGAAGGCAGTCATGCTGAGGACGTAGAGGTAACCATTCTTTCCTCCGATTCAGATCCTCTGCCAACATCAAAAATCCGTCAAGCAAACCGGAAAGTAAAATTTTCTCACCCTCTTGCTTACTTAGACCCAAACTTTCTTTTGAAGACGCAGCAGCACGAGGCTCGCCGTACAACCCGGCACAGCGGCCAGGTAGTTACCTCCGCCGGTTTACCGAACAGTCCGGTTCGGAAACGCCGATCAGAGGTCTCTTATCCCATTGATACTTCATGCCCAAAAGCAGGTTGTTTCCGCCAGCCTCTTAACCCGTCTGATTCAAATTATCAGGGTACTTCTCACTCATCCTCTGGCGAGTCATCGGCCACACAGCTTCCACCCCTCAAAACAGTTCGTGGGTGAGCTATGCATGTGTCTTTATTCTTGATGTGTTATCTTTACATACTGTACTGATCCTTATGTCTATCTTTTCTCAGCGCCAAGCCAAGACCCAGCAAGAAGGCTCGGTTAAGCAAATCGGCTGATGATAATGTAGCTGCTGAACCGGAAACAACTCCAGATTCGAAAGAAACCGACGCTGACGCCATGCTTAATGATCCGCCGCCTCAAGACCATGACTTCCTTGCCGAACAAGTGCAAGTTGACGCTACAAGCCATGCAGACCGGCCAACCAGCCCTGTCCGAACTGATGATAAACCGGCCAGTCCAGTTAAGGATACTGACAAACCGCCAACTCCAGTGAAGGCTGCTGATGACAAAGATGATGACATTATGATTACTGGCACTGGCCACACAACTCCTGGCAATCCTGTCGCTTTGTCAAAACATACTGCCAAGGATGAGCTCTTTGCTATCGGCAAAGGCAAATGGAATGCCGATTTATCAAGCTACTCCCATCTCAATGCTCAAGACATTCACTCTGGCTTCTTGAACCGTCTGTATACCAGCCGTGACTATGAAGCTAGTTTGGTAAACTTGATGAAGGAGCGATATGAGGTAACTACTATTTTTCTCTTTTGTCCAATTGCAGTTTATCAACTCCTAGTAGCCCCCAAGTGACGGTTTATGATACCAATCTAAACCGGGACTTTTGTCATAACTTAACTTTGCATATTTAGCCTCCAGGGACCGGATTACCTTTTTAAGATGACCCGGTTCCTTAAAATTTGCCATACTTCTCTTTCACCGGTATAGCCCCCAAGGGCCGGTTTAACTTTATAAAGATGAACCGGGACTGTAGAAGAATTCCCATACCGATAGTTTTTGAGCAAACACACATTAGCCCCCAAGTGCCAAGATTAATACTTGTATTGTGCTTGGGACTTGTAGAAATTTCTGATAAAGAGCAAATATGCATTAGCCCCCAAGTATCAAGGGCATAACTTGTTATGTGCTTGGTACTTCAAATATGTACTGTTAACTCATTATGTATCTGTCTCTTTATAGGCTGAACTGAGTAAGAAGGAAAGTCAAACCGCTGATCTGCAAGAGAACATCAAGTCCCAACAGGCCGAAACTTCCAAAGCCAAAGATGAGCTGACGAGCGCCTTAGCCGCTATGGAAAAGCTAAAGGAGAGCTTCACCAAGGAGCGGGCGGATTGGAACACAGAGAAATCCGCTTTGCGGAAAAGAGCTGAAGACGCAGAAGCAGCTCTCAAACCGGTGGTAGACGAGCTGACTGGTGTAAAGCGGCAAGTACATGCTATGACCGCTGCTGTGTTTGGTAAGCATCCTTGCTTTATACTTTCAACATATCTTCCCATGTGTGGCTGGTTTACTGACGTTTATAATGATGCAGGAACTCACATTAGCCATCTGGGCTCTAATGTACAGAAGAAGTTGAAAGCGACCTATACTCTGATAGAGCAGCTGTATACCGGCGCGCAGCGGATCATCTGTACCGCTTCACACAATAAACCTCCTCCAACATTGATCAAGGACACCTTAGAAAGGCTATCCATGCTGCCTGCCTGGGTTGAAGAACTAAAGAAAGCTGCGGCAAGGGCCGGAGCTCTAAGCGCTCTAACCCGGGCAAAGGCGTGGGTGCCTGATCTTGATCCGGTGGACGTGGCTAAAGGCTTCCCAAGCTTAAAAGAAGATGGATCAGAATTTGGCCAGGAGGATCTCCGTGCCATAAACCGGGAAGTACGTCCACTGGCTTGTCAATTGGCTGAAGAAGTTGATCTCTCATACTATCAGGCAAGTTATGATGATAAGAACAGACGGGTTGCAGCGCCAATTCCAGAAGCGCAAAATCTGATCCCTCCAATCCGTAAGCACACTTATGCCCCTGATATTGAACCGTCAACCCTTATAAGCGACGAAGCTGTGTTCCAAGCTTTAACTGGGATCGATTGGACAACTGTTGACTTCCAGCCGCTGGGTAGAGACGAAGAAGACAAACCGGTGCAAGATGATCCGCAGCCGTCAGGTCAAGCTGATAAGCAATCATAATCCGGGGGCCGGTTTAGTCTTCCACTTGCTGCAATGCTTATTGAGAAACAATTATCCCTTTGGGCATTGAAACGCCTTGTAATAGGCTAGTTAAAACACTTGGTCTGTTATGCCTTCGTGCATATTTATCTGCGACTGATGCGTGTTAATCCGCCATGCTTAAGATACAATGTTCATAATCCATAGCTATTTATTCAAGTTGTTCCTGCAGATAAGAAGCTTAAAGCGCCCTGGCGGTTTACCACCGGGCGGGTCATGATACCCAAATATACATATGACCAAGGTTGTAAAAGATAACCAAATATGGAAATATATGATACCTGTGACCTTTAGGCATAGTGTTGGCTGACCAACTTTGTAACGAGGGTAATAACCCTAATCTGGAGTAAAAGTAACTCCTGTTATATGATGCCGGTTTACAATAAAACCGCTCCGGGTTGTGATAAACACCGGTTTATTCCATACTGGTGACTTTGAGTCAAAACCAGACCGGGCTGATAGTCTCCGGATTATAACTTGATCATGTACTGACAACTTGTAGTTGACAGCCTAACCGGGTTGACAAACACCGGTTTGAAAACATCACCAATCTTATCAAAAGAAAGAGAAACTTAGCAAAAGGCAAATAAAACCGTTGTAGTCGAGGCTTTTCACGGGCTGCCAGGCCCTAAATTCGACAACAAAAAATCTCCAAACAACATTGTGAGCTGTGCTCAATGGGTGCCTATGTTTGAGCTGTTGTTTTACAACACTCTCTTTGGCCCCGGATTGATGTGGCTTTGAGCCGATCAAGAGGTGTGACTGTGGTTCGGATACGACCAAGCCCCCAAGTGATGCTGTGGCATTGCGCCGATCAATAGGTGTAGCTATGGTTCGGGTACGACCAAGCCCCCAAGTGATGTTGTGTCATTGCGCCGATCAAGAGGTGTAGCTATGGTTCGGATACGACGAAGCCCCCAAGTGATGCTGTGGCATTGCGCCGATCAAGAGGTGTAGCTATGGTTCGGATACGACCAAGCCCCCAAGTGATCTAATATGAAGCTTTGAGAAGCTAAATCAAGGGGTAAACCGGACGCCGCTTTGTAAGCTCCATGTAACCACACATGATGTAAGAAAAACAACAGATACCCCGCTTTAGTTGAGGTTCCGGTTTATTATATATATACAATGTCATAATATGTACATAAGTAGAGCCTATAGCTCAAGTATAGTAAGGCCGAAGATGAGCGATATTCCACGGCCGGTTGGTCTCCTCCTCCGATTTACGTGAGTCTTTGCGCTCTCGAACATCGATTAGGTAGTACGACCCGTTGTGTAGATTCTTGCTGACCACAAAGGGTCCTTCCCAAGGGAGGGGATAGCTTGTGCATATCCGTCTGATCCTGGATGAGCCGAAGCACCAAATCACCTTCTTGAAAGGTTCTGGTTCTAACCCGGCGGCTATGATAACGATGCAGATCTTGCTGATAAATCGCCGAACGGGCTGCCGCCATGTCACGTTCCTCATCTAACAGGTCAAGAGCTTCCCGCCGTGCCTTCTCGTTGTCAGCTTCAACATATGCCGCTACACGATGTGAGTCATGACGGATGTCACTAGGAAGAACTGCTTCCGCTCCATAAACCATGAAGAATGGTGTGTACCCTGTCGACCTGTTGGGTGTGGTATTGATGCTCCACAACACAGAAGGTAACTCCTCAACCCAACAACCCGACGTCTGTTGCAAAGGAACCATAAGCCGGGGTTTGATGCCTCTCAAGATCTCTTGATTGGCCCTCTCTACTTGACCATTGGACTAGGGGTGAGCCACTGATGACACGTCAAGCCGGATGTGCTCACGTTGACAGAACTCCTTCATGGCACCCTTTGATAGATTGGTACCATTGTCCGTTATAATGCTGTGTGGAAAGCCAAACCGGAAGATCACCTTTTTGATGAATTGAACCGCCGTGGCTGCGTCACACTTACTAACTGGCTCTGCCTCCACCCACTTCATAAACTTATCAACCGCCACCAAAAGGTGGGTCTTCTTGTCCTTGGACCTCTTGAAAGGCCCAACCATATCCAGCCCCCAAGTTGCAAACGGCCAGGAGATTGGAATCATCCTCAATTCTTGAGCTGGTACATGAGCGCGCCTTGAGAATTTCTGACAGCCATCACATCTTTTGACCAAGTCCTCGGCATCAGCATGAGGTGTCAACCAATAGAAACCGTGACGAACGCCTTGGCCACCAAAGATTTTGAACCGGCGTGGTGACCACAATCTCCTTCGTGGATCTCACGCAAAATTTCACGGCCTTCCTCAGGAGACACACATCGTTGAAACGCCCCTCTCACACTGCAATGATGTAACTCTCCAGTGATAATAGTCATGGACTTGGACCGCTGGGTTATCTGCCTGGCCAAAGTTTCATCCTCTGGTAACTCGCCCCGGTTTATATACGCCAGATATGGAACCGTCCAATCCGGGATAACATGAAGAGCCGCCACCAACTGAGCCTCCGGATCAGGAACAGCCAAATCCTCTTCACCAGGGAGCTTGACGGACGGATTATGCAAAACATCCAGGAAGACATTAGGTGGAACCGGTTTACGTTGGGAACCCAGGCGGCTTAAAGCATCCGCCGCTTCATTCCTCCGCCGGTCCACATGATCCACCTGATAACCTTTAAAGTGACATGCAACAATATCCACCTCACGACGATATGCTGCCATTAGTGGGTCCTTGGAATCCCAAGTGCCGGACACTTGTTGAGCCACCAGATCCGAGTCACCGAAGCACTTAACTCGGCTTAGGTTCATCTCCTTAGCCATCCGAAGACCATGGAGTAAAGCCTCATATTCAGCTGCATTGTTAGTGCAAGGGAACATTAAACGGAGAACATAACAAAACTTATCACCTCGTGGGGAAGTTAATACGACTCCGGCCCCCGAGCCCTCCAATTGCCTGGACCCATCAAAATGAATAGTCCAATAAGTGTGATCCGGCTTCTCCTCTGGCGCTTGTAATTCTGTCCAATCATTGATGAAATCCACAAGTGCCTGAGATTTGATCACCGTTCGGGGTATGTATTTCAACCCGTGAGGCCCGAGCTCGATAGCCCACTTAGCAATCCGACCAGTTGCTTCCCTGTTCTGGATTATATCCCCCAAAGGAGCGGAGCTGACCACCGTGATGGGATGACCTTGGAAATATTGCTTAAGCTTCCGGCTTGCCATGAAAACCCCATACACCAATTTTTGCCAATGCGGGTACCTCTGCTTGGACTCAATAAGTACCTCACTGATATAGTAAACCGGCCGCTGAACCGGATATTCCTTTCCTGCCTCCTTGCGCTCCACCACAATAGCCACACTAACAGCCCGAGCATTAGCTGCCACATATAGCAACAATGGTTCTTTGTCCACTGGAGCAGCGAGAATCGGCGGATTAGCCAGCTGCCGCTTTAAGTCCTCAAATGCTTCATTAGCGGCGTCACTCCAGAAGAAGTTATCCGTTTTCTTCAGCATCTGATATAAAGGGATGGCCTTCTCGCCAAGGCGACTGACAAACCGGCTCAACGCAGCAATCCGGCCTGCCAGGCGTTGAACATCATTGATACACTTCGGTTTAGCCAAGGAGGTGATGGCTTTGATGTTTTCCGGATTAGCTTCAATGCCCCTATTAGACACCAAAAAGCCCAAGAGCTTGCCTGCAGGTACACCAAAGACACACTTGGCCGGATTAAGCATCATTTTATAAACCCGCAGGTTATCAAAGGTTTCCTTCAAGTCATCAATCAATGTCTCCTTCTTCCTTGATTTTACCACAATATCATCCACATAGGCGTGAACATTGCGGCCGATCTGTTTATGCAGACAGTTCTGCACACACCGTTGATAAGTCGCCTGGGCACTCTTGAGCCCAAAGGGCATGGACACATAGCAGAAGGCTCCAAAGGGAGTTATGAAGGTTGTGTTCTCCTGGTCCTTAACTGCCATTTTGATATGATGATAACCAGAATATGCATCCAAAAAGCTTAAACGCTCACAACCCGCCGTAGCATCAATAATTTAATCAATAAGGGGAAGGGCAAGAGGATCTGCTGGACAAGCTTTGTTGAGGTCTGTGTAATCCACACACATACGCCAAGTGCCATTCTTCTTGAGGACCAGCACCGGATTAGCCAACCACTCAGGATGGAATACTTCAACGATAAATCCAACCGCCAAGAGCCTGGCTACTTCTTCTCCAATAGCTTTGCGCCTTTCTTCATTAAACCGGCGGAGAAACTACTTGACCGGTTTATACTTGGGATCAACATTGAGAGTGTGCTCAGCGAGTTCTCTCGGTACACCTGGCATGTCAGAAGGCTTCCATGCAAAGATGTCCCGATTCTCATGGATGAACTCGATGAGCGCGCTTTCCTATTTCGGATCCAAGTTAGCGTTGATGCTAAACTGCTTGGATGAATCGCCATGCACGAAGTCAACAAGCTTCGTCTCATCAGCCGATTTAAACTTCAAGGCCGGATCATGCTCTGTAGTTGGTTTCTTCAACGAAGTCATATCTGCCGGATCAACATTGTCCTTGTAAAACTTCAACTCTTCTGTTGCACAAACCGACTCAGCATAAGCCGCATCACCTTCTTCACACTCCAGAGCAATCTTGCGGCTCCCATGCACGGTTATAGTTCCCTTGTGACCCGGCATCTTGAGCTGCAGATAGACATAACAAGGCCGTGCCATAAACTTAGCATAAGCTGGCCGTCCAAATAGGGCATGATATGGGCTGCTGATTTTCACCACTTCAAAGGTCAAGGTTTCTGATCTTGAGTCATGCTCATCTCCAAAAGCCACCTCCAGAGCTATCTTACCAACTGGATATGCCGACTTACCAGGCACCACACCATGGAACACCGTATTGGACGGTTTAAGATTTTTATCTGTTAACCCCATGCGACGGAAAGTTTCATAATAAAGGATATTGATACTACTCCCTCCATCCATGAGTACCTTAGTGAACTTATAACCTCCCACCTGAGGTGCCACCACCAGAGCCAGATGACCCGGATTGTCAACCCGGGGTGGATGATCTTCTCTACTCCACACAATTGACTGTTCGGACCAACGCAAATAACGGGGCATCACCGGTTCAACGGCATTCACCGCCCTTTTATGAAGCTTCTGATCGCGCTTGTCCAAACTAGTGGTGAAGACATGATACTGTCCGCTATTCAACTACTTCGGTTGCTCTGGTAACCTGACTGCTGCTACTGCTGATTGCCCTGATGATTATAGCCACCTTGGTTACCCTGATTACTTTGATTGTTATGTCCACCCTGATTACCGTGGAAGCCTGAACCGGAATTTCCTCCGCCATAACCCGGCCCATGAGAGCCGGGGCCCGAACCGCCTCCCGGTCCATGATCATACCGGAAAGAATCAGAATTTTTGAACTCTTGCATGATGTAACAATCTTTCCAAAGGTGCGTGGACGGGTCCTCCTTCGTCCCATGCTTTGGACAGGGCTGGTTCAACAGATAAGACAAACGGTCCGGATTAGGACTTGGCCTTCCACCGCGCTGGGGCGGTTTACCCTTACGCTGCTGGCCCTTGTCATGTGTATTAGTGTTAGCCACAAAGTCTAAACCGTGGTCCGCCTTACGCTTGCCGTCGTTTCCATGACCCGCCGGGTTGTGGTGCTGCCCCTTGGCGTTGCCGCTCTTCTTTCCCTTCCCTGTCTTATCATCTTCAGACTCGGGATCCTTGGTACTATCAGAGTCGGCATACTTCACCAGTGCAGCCATGAGGGTTCCCATGTCATTACAATGACGTTTGAGCTGTCCCAACTTCAACTTCAGGGGTTCAAACCGGCAATTGCCTTCCAATGTTAAAACTGCGGTGTCAGCGTTGATGCGGTCCGATGAATGCAAAATCTCCGAAACTCGGCGCACCCAATGGGTTGTTGACTCTCCTTCCTCCTGGACACAGGCAACTAAGTCCACAATTGACATGGGCTACTTGCATGTATCCTTGAAATTCTGAATAAACCGGGCTCTCAACTCGGCCCATGACCTGATAGAATTAGCCGGTAAGCTCTTTAACCAAGTGCGGGTTGTCCCTTCTAGCATCATGGTGAAGTATTTCGCACATGCCGCATCATCCACATCCAGCATCTCCATGGCCATCTCATAGCTTTCGACCCATGTTTCAGGGGATAAATCGGCGGTGTAATTCGGCACCTTGTGCGGGCCCTTGAAATCCTTGGGCAGGCGCACATTGTGCAACGCTGGGACAAGACATGGCACTCCCAAAGAACTAGAGGTAACTCCTGGTTCCACCGATGTGGTTGGACGAACCGGAGTAAGCTGACGGGCTTCATGCTGCACCGCTCACTCGGCCTCACTGCGTGCCCGAGCCCGGTCCACCACCTCCTGAGCGTCACCAGCACCACCCACCGGGTTATTGCCACGGGGCGAATCACGGTTCCGCGCATTGCTTGACACTGTCGGTTCATCCATACGCCTGCTGTAACTCCGGCTTGTACGGGGAGTGGAATGAATCTGATCGCGACTATATGAATATGCCTCTTGTTGAACCAAGGCTGTCTGAAGAAGCTCCTAAACCCGACGCGTCTCGACCGCCGCTAGAGAATCGCCTTCGATTGGGATGGCCGCCAGCCGTGAAGCGGCAGCGACAATGTTTTCCATCAGGTTAGAGTAATGACCTGGCGGCGTGGGGACATGCGGTGTTACAATGTTGTTCTGACGAGGCGGATCCGCCAAACGTGGCTGAACCGGCGCCCCTGCTCCAGGTGCCTCCGCCCGGTTTACCACTGGCGGATTACTGGTCCCTGCTCCTAGGGTGTTAAAGAGATTTCTAGCGTCATAAACCGGCGGCAGGCGTGATCGGTGCCTCCTCTTCAGGACTTCATTCGACGCACTCTGATCCAGCATAATCCGGTAAGCTTGTGCATGCAAAGCGGCCCGCTCCGCGGCTATCCTGGTATCCTCAGCTGCTAAGTCGGCTTTGGCCTGGGTGATCTGATCTTTCACTTTCGCGATTTCCGCATTGTGTGCATCCTAATCCGCCGGGTTAACCTCCGCCATCAGCGTTGCCAACGCGTCAAACAAATCAGATAGAACCTGAGCTGGCGGTCGCACAGGGCCTCCTGCCCCGGCCGCTGCCGCCGCTGCTGATCCGGAAATCATCGCCGCTGCAGTCGAAGAGTGGAGCGCCGGTTGCGTGCCGGCCATGAGGATCGCAACCTGGTTTGGCAGATCAAAGGGGTCCGGAATACTGTCGCCATCGGAACAGCCCCCAATCCGGCCATCTTGTAACTGATATAACGACTCGGTCTCTCCGGTCGATGACTCATCGCCAGAATAAACGACGACCTCACCACCAGATTCCGATCTATCCTCAGATTCCCATCCATGGATAACTCCCACGAAGGCATGCTTCATGGCAGGCTTGACCCGGGCAGATCTCGCACGCTGAGCCGTTTCGACGAGGTCGGTGCAGATGTTCGGCTCAGGGCCTGGTTCGCCGATCTTGCAAATGAAAACGTGTATGCCACCAAAGGGGACCCGGTGCCCGTACTCGATTGAGCCGGCCTCGGGGCCCCAGCCTGCATCGTCGATGTAGAGCTTGCCGCGACGACTCTTGGTCATCCGGCCAACAACGTAACCCTTGAGTCCTTCGAAGTTGCCCTCCAAGAACTTGAAACCATCGTGCGATAGCCCCACGGTGGGCGCCAACTGTCGTGGTTTTGTCATGGCAGATGTCCTAGAGAAAGGACTTAGTCATGGAGCCATCGCTACATGTTAGCTTAAAGGGGTTAAAGCGGACAAGGGACACAAGAGAGTTTTATACTAGTTTGGCCCCTTACGATGAAGGTAAAAGCCTACGTCTAGTTGTGATGGAATTGATGGGGTTTCGATGACCAGGGAGCGAATACACTTTGCCCGAGTCTCGAGTTGTTGTCTGTTGTCCTTGAACCGCCGCCGGGTCGTCCCCTTATATACATGGGTTGACGCCCGTCGGTTTACAGAATCCCGAGGCCGGCTCATAATCGTGTCCGGCTCGGTCTCTGCTACTTCTATCTTACAACACAAGTTTACATATCAACGCCGGTTTATGTCTACAGGCCTTAAACCGGCTTTGGGCCCTGGGCCTTCATAAAGCGTCACCGTCTGTCTTCATGGACTTCAGATACAGATGAACTACTTATGGGGTTAACCCGGCCTCTCCTGGCCGGTTTACGCCCAGTGGTAATATCCCCAACAGGCGCCGCCCCCCCTTCCTAGTCCAATTTGGACCCAAGGGGGAGGGGGCGCGGCCTGCCCTGGCCACCCCTCTCTCTCTCCACTAAAGCCATTAGGGCCCATATACTCCCCGGGGGGTTCCGGTAACCCCCCGATACTCTGGTAAATGCCCGAACTCACTCGGAACCATTCCGATGTCCAAACATAGTCATCCAATATATCAATCTTTATGTCTCGACCATTTTGAGACTCCTCTTCATGTTCGTGATCATATCCGGGACTCCGAACAACCTTCGGTACATCAAAACACATAAACTCATAAACCGATCGTCACCGAACGTTAAGCGTGCGGACCCTACGGGTTCGAGAACTATGTAGACATGACCGAGACTCATCTCTGGTCAATAACCAATAGCAGAACCTGGATGCTCATATTGGTTCCTACATATTCTACGAAGATCTTTATCGGTCAAACGGCACAACAACATACGTAGTTCCCTTTGTCATCGGTATGTTACTTGCCCGAGATTCGATCGTCGGTATCTCAATACCTAGTTCAGTATCGTTATCGGCAAGTCTCTTTACTCGTTCCGTAATGCATCATCCCGCAACTAACTCATTAGTCACAATTCTTGCAAGGCTTATAGTGATGTGCATTACCGAGAGGGCCCAGAGATACCTCTCCGATACTCGGAGTGACAAATCCTAATCTCGATCTATGCCAACCCAACAATCACCATCGGAGACACCTGTAGAGCATCTTTATAATCACCCACTTACGTTGTGATGTTTGATAGCACACTAAGTGTTCCTCCGGTATTCGGGAGTTGCATAATCTCATAGTCATAGGAACATGTATAAGTTATGAAGAAAGCAATAGCAACAAACTAAACGATCATCGTGCTAAGCTAACGGATGGGTCAAGTCAATCACATCATTCACTAATGATGTGATCCTGTTTATCAAATGACAACTCTGTGTCCATGGCTAGGAAACTTTAACCATCTTTAATTAACGAGCTAGTCAAGTAGAGGCATACTAGTGACACTCTGTTTGTCTATGTATTCACACATGTACTAAGTTTCCGGTTAATACAATTCTAGCATGAACAAAACATTTATCATGATATAAGGAAATATAAATAACAACTTTATTGTTGCCTCTAGGGCATATTTCCTTCAGTCTCCCACTTGCACTAGAGTCAATAATCTAGATTACATTGTAATGATTCTAACACCCCTGGAGTCTTGGGCCTGATCATGTTTTTCTTGTGAGAGAGGCTTAGTCAACGAGTCTGCAACTTTTAGATCCGTATGTATCTTGCAAATCTCTATGTCTCCCTCCTTAACTTGATCGCGGATGGAATTGAAGCGTCTCTTGATGTGCTTGGTTCTCTTGTGAAATCTGGATTCCTTTGCCAAGGCAATTGCACCTATATTGTCACAAAAGATTTTCATTGGACCTGATGCACTAGGTATGACACCTAGATCGGATATGAACTCCTTCATCCAGACTCCTTCATTCGCTGCTTCCGAAGCAGCTATGTACTCCGCTTCACACGCAGATCCCGCCATGACGCTCTGCTTGGAACTGCACCAACTGACAGCTCCACCATTCAATAAAAATATGTATCCGGTTTGTGACTTAGAGTCATCCGGATCAGTGTCAAAGCTTGCATCGACGTAACCATTTACGACGAGCTCTTTGTCACCTCCATAAAGGAGAAACATATCCTTAGTCCTTTTCAGGTATTTCAGGATATTCTTGACCGCTGTCCAGTGATCCACTCCTGGATTACTTTGGTACCTCCCTGCTAAACTAATAGCAAGGCACATATCAGGTTTGCTACACAGCATTGCATACATGATAGAACCTATGGCTGAAGCATAGGGAATGACTTTCATTTTCTCTTTATCTTCTGCAGTGGTCGGGCATTGAGTCTGACTCAACTTCACACCTTGTAACATAGGCAAGAACCCTTTCTTTGCTTGATCCATTTTGAACTTCTTCAAAACTTTGTCAAGGTATGTGCTTTGTGAAAGTCCAATTAAGCGTTTTGATCATATTTCTATAGATCTTGATGCCCAATATATAAGCAGCTTCACCGAGGTCTTTCATTGAAAAATTCTTATTCAAGTATCCTTTTATGCTATTTAGAAATTCTGTATCATTTCCGATCAACAATATATCATCCACATATAATATCAGAAATGCTACAGAGGTCCCACTCACTTTCTTGTAAATACAGGCTTCTCCAAAAGTCTGTATAAATCCATATGCTTTGATCACACTATCAAAGCGTATATTCCAACTCTGAGAGGCTTGCACCAGTCCATAAATGGATCGCTGGAGCTTGCACACTTTGTTAGCACCTTTTGGATCGACAAAACCTTTTGGTTGCATCATATACAACTCTTCTTTAAGATATCCATTAAGGAATGTAGTTTTGACATCCATTTGCCAAATTTCATAATTATAAAATGCGGCAATTGCTAACATGATTCGGACGGACTTAAGCATCGCTACGGGTGAGAAGGTCTCATCGTAGTCAACTCCTTGAACTTGTCGAAAACCTTTCGCAACAAGTTGAGCTTTGTAGATAGTAACATTACCGTCAGTGTCAGTCTTCTTCTTGAAGATCCATTTATTCTCTATGGCTTGCCGATCAACGGGCAAGTCAACCAAAGTCCATACTTTGTTCTCATACATGGATCCCATCTAAGATTTCATGGCCTCAAGCCATTTTGCGGAATCTGGGCTCATCATCGCTTCCTCATAGTTCGTAGGTTCGTCATGGTCAAGTAACATGACTTCCAGAACAGGATTACCGTACGACTCTGGTGCAGATCTTACTTTGGTTGACCTACGAGGTTCTGTAGTAACTTGATCAGAAGTTTCATGATCATCATCATTAGCTTCCTCACTTACTGGTGTAGGAATCACTGGAACTGATTTCAGTGATGCACTACTTTCCAATAAGGGAGCATGTACTGTTACCTCATCAAGTTCTACTTTCCTCCCACTCACTTCTTTTGAGAGAAACACCTTCTCTAGAAAGGATCCATTCTTTGCAACGAATATCTTGCCTTCAGATCTGTGATAGAAGGTGTACCCAATAGTCTCCTTTGGGTATCCTATGAAGACACATTTCTCCGATTTGGGTTCGAGCTTATCAGGTTGAAGCTTTTTCACATAAGCATCACAGCCCCAAACTTTAATAAACGACAACTTGGGTTTCTTGCCAAACCATAGTTCATAAGGCGTCGTCTCAATGGATTTAGATGGTGCCCTATTTAACGTGAATGCAGCCGTCTCTAAAGCATAACCCCAAAATGATAGCGGTAAATCAGTGAGAGACATCATAGATCGCACCATATCTAGTAAAGTTCGATTACGACGTTCGGACACACCATTACGCTGTGGTGTTCTAGGTGGCGTGAGTTGCGAAACTATTCCGCATTGTTTCAAATGAAGACCAAACTCGTAACTCAAATATTCTCCTCCATGATCAGATCGTAGAAACTTTATTTTCTTGTTACGATGATTTTCCACTTCACTCTGAAATTCTTTGAACTTTTCAAATGTTTCAGACTTATATTTCATCAAGTAGATATACCCATATCTGCTCAAATCATCTCTGAAGGTAAGAAAATAACGATACCCGCCGCGAGCATCAACACTCATCGGACTGCATACATCAGTATGTATTATTTCCAACAAGTCCGTTGCTCGCTCCATTGTTTCGGAGAACGGAGTCTTAGTCATCTTGCCCATGAGGCATGGTTCGCAAGCATCAAGTGATTCATAATCAAGTGATTCCAAAAGTCCATCTGCATGGAGTTTCTTCATGCGCTTTACACCAATATGACCTAAACGGCAGTGCCACAAATAAGTTGCACTATCCTTATTAAACTTATATCTTTTGGCTTCAATACTATGAACATGTGTATAACTACTATCAAGATTTAGTAAAAACAGACCACTCATCAAGGGTGCATGACCATAAAAGATATTATTCATATAAATAGAACAACCATTATTCTCTGATTTAAATGAATAACCGTCTCGCATCAACCAAGATCTAGATATAATGTTCATGCTCAACGCTGGCACCAAATAATTATTATTTAGGTCTAAAACTAATCCCGAAGGTAGATGTAGAGGTAGCGTGCCGACGGCGATCACATCGACTTTGGAACCATTTCCCACGCGCATAGTCACCTCGTCCTTAGCCAATCTTCGCTTAATCCGTAGCCCCTGTTTAGAGTTGCAAATATTAGCAACAGAACCAGTATCAAATACCCAGGCGCTACTGCGAGCATTAGTAAGGTACACATGAATAACATGTATATCAAATATACCTTTCACTTTGCCATCCTTCTTCTCCTCCAAATACTTGGGGCAGTTCTACTTCCAGTGACCAGTCCCTTTGCAGTAGAAGCACTCAGTCTCAGGCCTAGGTCCAGACTTGGGCTTCTTCACTTGAGCAGCAACTTGCTTGCTGTTCTTCTTGAAGTTCCCCTTCTTCCCTTTACCCTTTTTCTTGAAACTGGTGGACTTGTTGACCATCAACACTTGATGCTCCTTCTTGGTACCCAGACATTCTGAGTATATGTTCACTGACAGAACTATGCTCCTCCATTTGGAGCTGTAGAACTTATTGGAGACTTCATATCTCTCAATCCGGGCATTTGCTTGAAATATTAACTTCAACTCCTGGAACATCTCATATGCTCCATGGCATTCAAAACGTCGTTGAAGTCCCGGTTCTAAGTCGTAAAGCATGGCACACTGAACTATTGAGTAGTCATCAGCTTTGCTCTGCCAGACGTTCATAACATCTGGCGTTGCTCCTGCAGCGGGTTTGTCACCTAGCGGTGCTTCCAGGACGTAATTCTTGTGTGCAGCAATGAGGATAATCCTCAAGTTACAGACCCAGTCCGTGTAATTGCTACCATCATCTTTCAACTTAGCTTTCTCTTGGAACGCATTAAAATTCAACGGAACAACAGCACGGGCCATTTATCTACAACAACATAGATATGCAAAATACTATCAGGTACTAAGTTCATGAAAATTAAATTTCAATTAATCATATTACTTAAGAACTCCCACTTAGATAGACATCCCTCTAATCTTCTAAGTGATCACGTGATCCATATCAACTAAACCATGTCCGATCATCACGTGAGATGGAGTAGTTTTCAATGGTGAACATCACTATGTTGATCATATCTACTATATGATTTACGCTCGACCTTTCGGTCTCAGTGTTCCGAGGCCATATCTGCATATGCTAGGCTCGTCAAGTTTAACCCGAGTATTTTGCATGTGCAAAACTGGCTTGCACCCGTTGTATGTGAACGTAGAGCTTATCACACCCGATCATCATGTGGTGTCTTGGCACGACGAACTGTAGCAACGGTGCATACTTAGGGTGAACACTTATACCTTGAAATTTAGTGAGAGATCATCTTATAATGCTACCGTCGAACTAAGCAAAATAAGATGCATAAAGGATAAACATCACATGCAATCAATATAAGTGATATGATATGGCCATCATCATCTTGTGCCTTTGATCTCCATCTCCAAAGCACCGTCATGATCACCATCGTCACCGGCTTGACACCTTGATCTCCATCGAAGCTTCGTTGTCGTCTCGCCAACTATTGCTTCTACGACTATCGCTATCGCTTAGTGATAAAGTAAAGCAATTACATGGCGATTGCATTTCATACAATAAAGCAACAACCATATGGCTCCTGCCAGTTGCCGATAACTCTGTTACAAAACATGATAATCTCATACAATAAAATTTAGCATCATGTCTTGACCATATCACATCACAACATGCCCTGCAAAAACAAGTTAGACGTCCTCTGCTTTGTTGTTGCAAGTTTTACGTGGCTCCTACGGGCTTCTAGCAAGAATCGTTCTTACCTACGCATCAAAACCACAATGATGTTTCGTCAAGTTTGCCGTTTTAACCTTCAACAAGGACCGGGCATAGTCACACTCGATTCAACTAAAGTTGGACAAACGGACACCCACTAGCCACCTGTGTGTGAAGCACGTCGGTAGAACCAGTCTTGCGTAAGCGTATGCGTAATGTCGGTCTGAGCCGCTTCATCCAACAATACTGCCGAATCAAAGTATGACATGCTGGTAAGCAGTATGACTATTATCGCCCACAACTCTTTGTGTTCTACTCGTGCATATAACATCTACGCATAGACCTGGCTCCGATGCCACTGTTGGGTAACGCAGTAATTTCAAAAAAATTCCTACGCACACACAAGATCCATCATGGTGATGCATAGCAACTAGAGGGGAGAGTGTAGTCCACGTACCCTCATAGACCGTAAGCGGAAGCGTTATGACAATGCAGTTGATGTAGTCGTACGACTTCACGATCCGACCGATCCTAGTACCGAAAGTACGGCAGCTCCGCGATCTGCACACGTTCGGCTCGGTGACGTCCCACGAACTCTCGATCCAGCTGAGTGTCGAGGGAGAGCTTCGTCAGCACGATGGCGTGACGACGGTGATGATGAAGTCACCGACGCAGGGCTTCGCCTAAGCACTGCAACGATATGGCCGAGGTGGAAATCTGTGGAGGGGGGCACCGCACACGGCTAAGAGATCAACTTGTGTGTCTATGGGGTGCCCCCTCCCCCGTATATAATGGAGTGGAGGAGGGGGAGGGCCGGCCCTCTATGGCGCGCCCTGGGAGGAGTCCTACTCCCACCGGGAGTAGGAACCCCCCTTTCCATAGTTGGAGTAGGAGAGAAGGAAGGAGGGGAGAGGGAGAAGGAAAGGGGGGCGCCGCCCCCTTCCTAGTCCAATTTGGACCCAAGGGGAGGGGGTGCGCGGCCTGCCCTGGCCGCCCCCCTCTCTCTCCACTAAAGCCCATTAGGGCCCATATACTCCCCGGGGGGTTCCGGTAACCCCCCGGTACTCCGGTAAATGCCCGAACTCACTCGGAACCATTCCGATGTCCAAACATAGTCATCCAATATATCGATCCAGTACAAAAAAATACACTTCCGTGATGATACGTGTTTGTCACAGTAGGTTGCGTTTTCTGTCATGCATGTACATCCATGACGATTTTATGACAGAATCAAGATAGTCATACCTGTGCTGTCGTAGAAGTGTTCCATGACATTACCAAAATTATCATCACGGAAGTGTCCACTTCCATGACGATAAATCGCGCGTCACAGAAGTGCTTTCGTCAAGGGTGACCGACATGTGGCATCCATCGTAACGGAACGCCGTTAAGCTATCGGGTCCGGTTTTGGATCCGATAACTCGTTAACAGCCTGGACCAATGGGGATTTTCCACGTGTAAAATCATCATTGGCTGGAGGAAACACGTGTCAGCTCCGCGTTGGCACAGGTGTCACTCATCCAATGGGCGAGATGCGCCTATGATATGTTGACACGTGGACCGGCCCAAAAGTGGCCCATAAAGTTTAAATGGGCCATCCCAACTAAAGGCCCATAAGATTTTGCGAACCATAATGGGCCGTCCCAGCTAAAGGCCCACGAGATTTTGCGGACCATAATGGGCTGGCCCAGCTAAAGGCCCACAAGATTTTGCGGGCCATAATGGGCCGGCCCAGGTAAAGGCCCACAAGATTTTTGCGGGCCATAATGGGCCGGCCCAGGTGAAGGCCCACAAGATTTTTGTGGACCATAATGGGCCGGCCCAGCTAAAGGCCCACGAGATTTCACCGACATTAATGGGCCGGCCCAGCTGTAGGCCCACAAGATTTTGAGGACCCTAGTAGGCCGGCCCATTAACTGGCTGCCATGTTTTGGGCCAAATGCCGGCCCATATTTGATCCGATCCATTAATGGCCTACCACGTTCCGGGCCTAATAATGGCCCATATGAGATCCGGCCCGTTAAAAGCCTACGACGTTCTAGGCCAAATTACGGCCCAAATCAGGTCCGGCCCTTTAAGAGGCTTTGGGCTAAATTATGGCCCATATCAGATTCGGCCCGTCAACTAGACGCTATGCTTTTGGGCCCACTTGCTAAAGGCCCATTTAGTAATACGGCTTGATATTAGTTTCGGCCTGTTAAGGGCCCGTTTAACATTTTGGCCCTATATTAGTTTTGTCCGGTTAAAAGCCCGTCATATAGTTGGGCCTAACTACGGCCGGTTTGCATCCGGCCTACTCGCAGCCGATAATCTGATTGGGCCAAACAAGGACCGAGACAATTTTGGCCTGTTAAAAGCCCATGATTTGATTGGCACAATCATGGGCCAAGGTCCATTTCGGGCTGCTGCCGGCCAGTGACCTATTCGGCACGTTTCAGGCCCAACCTACTTCTCAGCCTCCTAAAAGCCCATTGAGTTTTCTTGCGAAAAGAGGGCTGGCGGTTTACTCGGCCTATTAAAGGCCCGAATCTACTAGTGGGCCAGTTTACATTTAGGCCTTTTAACGGACCAAGATGACGGGGCCCATGATGCGGATCATACATCGTGATTACATGACGGCCTGATTATGTACCGTAATTTTACGGTTTGGCCACTTTACTACGAAGACAGGATATATATACAGTAAAATAATTGCAGCATCGTGAATAAGAAAAAACCTAGACTATACAATAAAGAAATTATGACATATTACATCCACTAGGCATCAAAGTTTGCCACTATGATAATAAAGCACAAGCAGACAACAGATTACATACACTGGGCATCAAAGATCGCCACCAGTGCAAATAAACACGCCGACAAAATAATATACAAAACCGGCAACACTTCAATAGAGTTCAAGAAAGGTTAGCCCTGCTGGGGAGCTGCAGCGCAAGCAGCTGAGCAAGCTGATGAGACTGCGCTTGTTTAACACTTATATCCTCCTCACTCTGAAAGATAAACAAGCAGACATATGACAGGTTTTGCACATAAAAGTATCAGTGCTGACAATTCATCACATTTCTTACTGACGAATAAAGTGACACATTTTAAAATTGCATTAACACCATATGGTATTGTTCAGGTCAAGACATGGCAGGAAATGACATTGTGAAGGAGTTGGCAGCTTCATGACACCACTGGATTACAGATCAAGAACTCATAAGAATCGATGGTTAGTGTGCTGTCAATTTATCCCATTTCAGATTGGTGATACGTCTCTGTCGTATCTATAATTTTTGATTGTTCCATGCCAATATTCTACAACTTTCATATATTTTGGCAACTTTTTATATTATTTTTGGGACTAACATATTGATCCAGTGCCCAGTGTCAGTTCCTGTTTGTTGCATGTTTTAGGTTTCGCAGAAACCCCATATCAAACGGAATCCAAACGGGATAAAAACGGACGGAGAATATTTTTGGAATATTTGGAAAATTCCGAAAGAAGAATCAACGCGAGACGGTGCCCGAGGTGGCCACGAGGCAGGGGGCGCGCCTGCCCCCCTTGTGGGCCACCCATAAGGCGGTTGAAGCTCTTCTTTTGTCGCAACAAAGCTATTTTTTGGAAAAAAAAAATCACGGCGAAGATTTCAGTCCAATCGGAGTTACGGATCTCCATATATATACGAAACGGTGCCAGCAGGAGAACGCAGAAACAGAGAGAGACAGAGAGACATATCCAATCTCGGAGGGGCTCTCGCCCCTCCCACGCCATGGAGACCATGGACCAGAGGGGAAACCCTTCTCCCATCTAGGGAGAAGGTCAAGGAAGAAGAAGAAGGAGGGGGGCTCTCTCCCCCTCGCTTCTGGTGGCGCCGGAGTGCCACCGGGGGCCATTATCACCACCGCAATCTGCACCAACAACTTCATCGCCATCATCACCAACTCTTCCCCCCTCTATGCAGCGGTGTAACCTCTCTCTTACCCGCTGTAATCTCTACTTAAACATGGTGCTCAACGCTATATATTATTTCCCAATGATGTATGGCTATCCTATGATGTTTGAGTAGATCCGTTTTGTCCTATGGGTTAATTGATGATTGTGATTGGTTTGAGTTGCATGTTTTATTATTGGTGCTATCCTATGGTGCTCTCCATGTCGCGCAAGCATGAGGGATTCCCACTGTAGGGTTTGCAATATGTTCATGATTTGCTTATCGTGGGTGGCGTGAGTGACAGAAGCACAGACCCGAGTAAGTAGGTTGTTTGCATATGGGATAAAGAGGACTTGATGCTTTAATGCTATGGTTGGGTTTTACCTTAATGATCTTTAGTAGTTGCGGATGCTTGCTAGAGTTCCAATCATAAGTGCATATGATCCAAGTAGAGAAAGTATGTTAGCTTATGCCTCTCCCTCAAATAAAATTGCAATAATGATTACCGGTCTAGTTATTGATTGCCTAGGGACAAATAACTTTATCGTAACAAAAGGCTCTCTACTAAAACTAATTTAGTTGTGTCTTTATCTAAACAGCCCCTACTTTTTATTTACGCTCTCTTTATATTCTTGCAAACCTATCCAAAAACACCTACAAAGTACTTCTAGTTTCATACTTGTTCTAGGTAAAGCGAACTTCAAGCGTGCGTAGAGTTGTATCGGTGGTCGATAGAACTTGAGGGAATATTTGTTCTACCTTTAGCTCCTCGTTGGGTTCGACACTCTTACTTATCGAAAGAGGCTACAATTGATCTCCTATACTTGTGGGTTATCAAGACCTTTTTCTGGCACCGTTGCCGGGGAGCAATAGCGTGGGGTGAATATTCTCGTGTGTGCTTGTTTGCTTTATCACTAAGTAATTTGTATTTCCTGTTCTTAGTTGTTCTCTATCTTTAGTTATGGATATGGAACACGAAATACCAAAAAAAATAGGTGTACTTGCTGCTCATGGAGATGGGGAACCTCCGAAAACCCTCGATGCTCGTTATGTGATAGATATTACGTACTACTTTGATAATCCTGAGAAAACCCCATTCAATTTGGTAATGGGAGACACGTTGGATCAACGTGAATACTTTAGGGATTATCGCTTGACACAAAAAGGGAAACTATTATGGGATCAAATTTATATGTTGAAGTGGTATGCTAGGCAACTATGCTTGAGATATGATTATACTTGTTGCTCTAGGATGAAGTCTCCACACCTTCCCTTTTCATGCAAATTTAATGATAATGAAACCTTGGCTTCTTATGCTAGAGGTATATATGATTACTATGATGTGGAACAAATAGAAGAATTTGTTGCTTTTATGGGTGCTTATGAAATTGAATCTATGTTCAAAGAATATGAAAATCTTTATGATGCTGTTTACAGACCTGAAAATTTAGCTATCCTTAAATATTGTTATGAGAACTATGAATACAATTCCGATATTGATGAGTTTATTGAGAAAGTCTCCGCTGTCCCAGAAGAGACTAATATTTTGCAGGAATCTATGGAAGAAGAAATTGATGAAACTGTGAGCTCATTGGATGAAAAAGATGAGGAGGAGAGCGAAGAACAAAAGGAGGAAGAGCGGATTGATCACCCGTGCCCACCTTCTAATGAGAGTAACTCTTCAACTCATACATTGTTTAATTTCCCTTCATGCTTACCGAAGGATGAATGCTATGATAATTGCTATGATCCCGTTGATTCTTTTGAAATATCCCTTTTTGATGATGCTTGCTATGCTTGTGGCTAAGATGCCAATATGAATTATGCTTATGGAGATGAACTTGCTATAGTTCCTATTGTTAAACAGGAAATTGTTGCTATTGCACCCACACATGATAGTCCTATTATCTTTTTGAATTCTCCAAGCTACACTATATCGGAGAAGTTTGTGCTTATTAAGGATTAGATTGATGGGTTGCCTTTTACTACTACACATGATGATTTTAATGGATATAATATGCATGTGCTTGCTGCTCCTACTTGCAATTATTATGAGAGAGGAACTATATCTCCACCTCTCTATGTTTCCAACACGATAAAATTGCAAGAAACTGTTTATACTATGCATTGGCCTTTACTTTGTGTGCATGAATTGTTCTTTTATGACATGCTGATGCATAGGAAGAGAGTTAGACTTCGTTGTTGCATGATATATGTTGCCTTGTGCTCTCCACTAAATGCCAAATCATTGTTAATTAAAATTGGCTTTGATATACCTTGGGATCCGGGTGGATTCATTACTTGAGCACCTTATGCCTAGCTTAATGGCTTTAAAGAAAGCGCTGCCAGGGAGACAACCTGGAAGTTTTAGAGAGTCATTTATTTCTGTTGAGTGCTTTCATATAGTTTAAAAACAACAAAAATAAAGAGGGGAACCCCAAAACTTTTTCAAAAAGGAAAGTGAAAGTGAGAGAGACAAGCATTGTTGAAGTGGGAGCTAGCCTTGAATTTTGTTCATGCTAATGGAAAATTTGTAAATCTTGATTACAGAAACTTTTCAACAAAAATAATTATCCCCTTGTACAATTCCATTGTATTATAAAAATAATGTGCCAAGGTTTGCCTTTAGGATGTTTACAATGCTTGTTGGTTTGTACGGTGCAGGACAGAAACTTTGGCTGTAGTGCACGATTTTTAGTTTTTTACTGGAACGTCAAACGGTTCTAATTCCTTTTGCACTGTCTTTCTATACAAATTGTTTATTTTTCCTAATTTTGGCATAAGTTTTCAGGTATCAGAAGTATGGTGAATGTTCAGATTATTACAGACTGTTCTGTTTTAGACAGATTCTGTTTTTGATGCATAGTTTGCTTGTTTTGATGAAACTATCAATTTATATCAGTGGATTAAGCCATGGAAAATCTATATTACAATAGACACAATGCAAAAAAATATGAATTGGTTTGCAACAGTACTTATACTAGTGATTTGCTTTATTATAATAACGGATCTTACCGAGTTTTCTGTTGAAGTTTTGTGTGGATGAAGTGTTCGATGATCGAGAAGGTCTCGATATGAGGAAAAGGAGGAGAGGCAAGAGCTCAAGCTTGGGGATGCCCAAGGAACTCCAAGTAAATATTCAAGGAGACTCAAGTGTCTAAGCTTGGGGATACCCTGGAAGGCATCCCCTCTTTCTTCAACAAGAGTCGGTATGTTTTCGGATTCGTTTCGTTCATGCAATATGTGCAAGTCTTGGAGCATCTTTTGCATTTAGTTTTCATTTTTCTTTTATGCACCCTGCTGGTATGAGATAGTCCTTGGTTGATTTATAGAATGCTCTTTGCACTTCACTTATATCTTTTGAGTATGGCTTTAGAGAATGCTTCATGTGCTTCACTTATATCATTTGATGTTTGGATTGCCTGTTTCTCTTTACATAGAAAACCGCCATTTGTAGAATGCTCTTTTGCTTTACTTATATTTGTTAGAGCGTGGGCATATTTTTTGTAGAAAGAATTAAACTCTCTTGCTTCACTTATATCTATTTAGAGAGTTGACAGGAACTGGTCATTCACATGGTTAGTCATAAAATCCTACATAAAACTTGTAGATCACTGAATATGATATGTTTGATTCCTTGCAATAGTTTTGCGATATAAAGATGGTGATATTAGAGTCATGCTAGTGGGTAGTTGTGGATTGTAGAAATACTTGTGTTGAGGTTTGTGATTCCCGTAGCATGCACGTATGGTGAACCGTTATGTAACGAAGTTGGAGCATGAGGTATTTATTGATTGTCTTCCTTATGAGTGGCGGTCGGGGACGAGCGATGGTCTTTTCCTACCAATCTATCCCCCTAGGAGCATGCGCGTAGTACTTTGTTTCGATGACTAATAGATTTTTGCAATAAGTATGTGAGTTCTTTATGACTACTGTTGAGTCCATGGATTATACACACTCTCACCCTTCCATCATTGCTAGCCTCTTCGGTACCGTGCATAACCCTTTCTCACCTCGAGAGTTGGTGCAAACTTCGCCGGTGCATCCAAACCCCGTGATACGATACGCTATATCACACATAAGCCTCCTTATATCTTCCTCAAAACAGCCACCATACCTACCTATCATGGCATTTTCATAGCCATTCCGAGATATATTGCCATGCAACTTCCACCATCATCATATACATGACTGAGCATTTATTGTCATATTGCTTTGCATGATCGTAAGATAGCTAGCATGATTTTTTTCATGGCTTGTCCGTTTTTTGATATCATTGCTACGCTAGATCATTGCACATCCCGGTACACCACCGGAGGCATTCATATAGAGTCATATTTTGTTCTAGTATCGAGTTGTAATCATTGAGTTGTAAGTAAATAAAAGTGTGATGATCATCATTATTAGAACATTGTCCCATGTGAGGTTATTGAAATAAAAGTGGCCAAAGAAGCCCCCAAAAAAGAGAGAGGCCAAAGAAGCCTACAAAAAAAGAGAGAAAAAAAGAAAAAAAAAGAAAAAAAAGAGAGAAAACGAGAGAAGGGACAATGTTACTATCCTTTTACCACACTAGTGCTTCAGAGTAGCACCATGTTCTTCATATAGAGAGTCTCTTGAGTTATCACTTTCATATACTAGTGGGAATTTTCATTATAGAACTTGGCTTGTATATTCCGATGATGGGCTTCCTCAAATGCCCGAGGTCTTCATGAGCAAGCAAGTTGGATGCACACCCACTTAGTTTCAGTTTGAGATTTCATACACTTATAGCTCTAGTGCATCCGTTGCATGGCAATCCCTACTCCTCGCATTGACATCAATTGATGGGCATCTCCATAGCCCGTTGATTAGCCGTGTCAATGTGAGACTTTCTTCCTTTTTGTCTTCTCCACACAACCTCCACCATCATATTCTATTCCACCTATAGTGCTATGTCCATGGCTCACGCCCATGTATTGCGTGAAAGTTGAAAAGGTTTGAGAACGTCAAAAGTATGAAACAATTGCTTGGCTTGTCATTGGGGTTGTGCATGATGTGAATATTTTGTGTGGTGAAGATGGAGCATAGCCAGACTATATGATTTTGTAGGGATAACTTTCTTTGGCCTTGTTATTTTGAAAAGACATGATTGCTTTATTAGTAGGCTTGAAGTATTATTGTTTTTATGTCAAATGATAGACTATTGCTTTGAATCACTCGTGTCTTAATATTCATGCCATGATTAGATACATGATCAAGATTATGCTAGGTAGCATTCCACATCAAAAATTATCTTTTTTATCATTTACCTACTCGAGGACGAGCAGGAATTAGGCTTGGGGATGCTGATACGTCTCCGTCGTATCTATAATTTTTGATTGTTCCATGCCAATATTCTACAACTTTCATACATTTTTGGCAACTTTTTATATTATTTTTGGGACTAACATATTGATCCAGTGCCCAGTGCCAGTTCCTGTTTGTTGCATGTTTTATGTTTCGCAGAAACCCCATATCAAACGGAATCCAAATGGGATAAAAACGGACGGAGAATATTTTTGGAATATTTGGAAAATTCCGGAAGAAGAATCAACGCGAGACGGTGCCCGAGGTGGCCACGAGGCAGGGGGGCGAGCCTGCCCCCCTCGTGGGCCACCCATAAGGCGGTTGACGCTCTTCTTTTGCAGCAAGAAAGCTAATTTTTGGAAGAAAATCACGGCGAAGATTTCAGTTCAATCAGAGTTACGGATCTCCATATATATATGAAACGGTGAAAGGGCAGCAGGAGAACGCAGAAACAGAGAGAGACAGAGAGACAGATCCAATCTCGGAGGGGCTCTCGCCCCTCCCACGCCATGGAGACCATGGACCAGAGGGGAAACCCTTCTCCCATCTAGGGAGAAGGTCAATGAAGAAGAATGAGGGGGGCTCTCTCCCCCTCGCTTCCGGTGGCGCCGGAGTGCCACCGGGGGCCATCATCATCACCGCAATCTTCACCAACAACTTCACCGCCATCATCACCAACTCTTCCCCCTCTATGCAGCGGCGTAACCTCTCTCTTACCCGCTGTAATCTCTACTTAAACATGGTGCTAAACACTATATATTATTTCCCAATGATGTATGGCTATCCTATGATGTTTGAGTAGATCCGTTTTGTCCTATGGGTTAATTGATGATTGTGATTGGTTTGAGTTGCATGTTTTATTATTGGTGCTGTCCTATGGTGCTCTCCGTGTCGCGCAAGCGTGAGGGATTCCCGCTGTAGGGTTTGCAATATGTTCATGATTTTCTTATGGTGGGTGGCGTGAGTGACAGAAGCATAGACCCGAGTAAGTAGGTTGTTTGCGTATGGGATAAGGAGGACTTGATGCTTTAATGCTATGGTTGGGGTTTACCTTAATGATCTTTAGTAGTTGCGGATGCTTGCTAGAGTTCCAATCATAAGTGCATATGATCCAAGTAGAGAAAGTATGTTAGCTTATGCCTCTCCCTCAAATAAAATTGCAATAATGATTACCGGTCTAGTTATCGATTGCCTAGGGACAAATAACTTTCTCGTAACAAAAAGCTCTGTACTAAAACTAATTTAGTTGTGTCTTTCTCTAAACAGCCCCTACTTTTTATTTACGCTCTCTTTATATTCTTGCAAACCTATCCAAAAACACCTACAAAGTACTTCTAGTTTCATACTTGTTCTAGGTAAAGCGAACGTCAAGCGTGCGTAGAGTTGTATCGGTGGTCGATAGAACTTGAGGGAATATTTGTTCTACCTTTAGCTCCTCGTTGGGTTCGACACTCTTACTTATCGAAAGAGGCTACAATTGATCCCCTATACTTGTGGGTTACCAATTGGCAAATAAAGATACGGTTTAAATAATAGTAGAATGATATGACATTGTTCATAGTTAAGACATTGCAGAATATGACATTGTGCTGTAGTGGGTAGGTTCACCACACCACTGGATTACGGATCAAGACCAGAAGCATACATGCAGTGCAAAAGAAGATCACTTGCTATGTATAGTTTAATTTACATGGTATGAAGAAGGAACTTGGTTGTTCAACTGAAAACATAAATTGAGAAGGACAAACTTTTGTTTATGAACTACCTAATAAACTTTAAACATGCAGTTTGATGCAAACACCAAAAATAAATAGCTGTTGCAGTCATGCCTAACCAAATATACACAACTAACTTTGAAGGCTTGAGAAGGACAAACTTACATTATTGGTGAAGACAGGCTCTATAAAGCCCTTGTCCATGCTGATGGGGGGGGGGGGGCAATTCAAGAAGTTTACCACAGAATCTTCTTCATAAGCATTGCCTTTATTCTACATTTTGTTAAGAGTAAATATAGATGTGATAATATAAGAAAAAATGGAGAATATTTAAGATAAGATGAAGAGTGATGCTACATAACCAAGTAGCTATAAATGTAAGTACAACGATACAGGCAAAAGGTACAGCCAAGAGCATTGCACAACTAAACTTCTTCAGTACCATCGGTGTTATCCAACCTTATGGTAAGAGAAAATATAGATCTGATGTGTAGAAAATGGAGGGCAAAGGAAAATAAGCTGCAGAGTGATGGTACATGAACAACTACCTGTCAATATAAGTACACTGATAAAGGACAGCAAGTACTTACAAGAACAATGCAGAGCTAAAAAATTTCATTGGCATTGGATATATTCTACACTAATGTAACCATTTATACAGATTAGATAATTTGGAGCGAACAATTGATAAGCAAGCTATCATGCATACTGCTGTCACATAATGAACCAGGTATGTATGCAAGTACTGTGATACATGACAATAGGTACTAACAAGAGCAAAGCAGCGGGCAACATATTTGCGATATCCTGTCGTTCTTTTCAAACCGGAATTCTTCTTCGAGCAGATTTCCTGCAAAAAAGATCCGTAAGGCACATGCGGAAAAGTAGAAGTTCAAATTGTCATGTGATTTCATAGACAGTACCTCATCCTAGGAACAAGGACAGTGCATAACAAGGTTTTCCATTCTGTGTCTTCTAAATTTAGCATAGGAGACTTCACCGGAAATTCGTTTATAGACTTGCCATCAAAGTGTGATTTCCTTAGGTAACACCGATACTGCTGCAATGCTTCCTTGAAAAGCACAAGCAAGCTTTGCTCGTCATGACTATCCAGATTAACCCTCGCCCACTTACAACAATGTAATGTAAATCATTCATGTGTTCAATAAGCAGAAAGCAGGAAAATAATAACCATGAATAATAGCACTTACATGTAAGTTGGACAGGAAGATGTGAAAATGGTGTTTGTCTTCACTATAATCTTCCCATGATGGGAATATATGCACGTAGTCCCTAACAACATTGAGAGCATTGTCTTTTAAACTGGGAATAACTGGAATGGGGTTCCGATCTGCAGGAATTGGCCGTCTCTGCAGTTGGGATAGGTCTTCGGCCGGTGGACTTGCTGTACTTTTTGCTGGAGTGGGATTTTTCTGTGGTACGGCTGGTGCTATGGCAACTAAAATCGGTATACCTTTTGCTGGAGTGCAGGTCCTGTGTGGTGGGGCTAGTGGTGTGGCTAGTGAAGTATGGGTATAGTCTGCTGGAGTCGGTCCTACGTTTTGTGTCACTGGTTGTACAACCAATATAAGTGGGGTGCTGCCTGATTTCTCCGGCACCACCACGTTTTTCAAGGACTTTGCTAGTGCTCCTTCAGGTTCGGCAATCACCCACTTCCTTTTTGATGTCTGATGCACAAGAACAGCATTTGAGTGGAAAAACATGGTATGATGACAGATGGAATATGTATTGATAGTGGATGGGCATGGCATCTCGACATATATGATGAGTAAACTAAGCAGATGGCGGTGCAACAAAGTAGAAGAAATGCAAGACAACATATGCAAGATACGCGCAATCAATAAAACCTTGCCAAATTAGAACAGGCACCTTGATGGGTGAACAGGACAGGCCATCTGCCTTTGACTCCACGAGGTTAGAATAGTCATTAGGATCATATTCTGAACAAGAATCAACAGGCGGGGAGCGTATGAGTTTCATTGCATCCAGAATGGCACTCAATGCCTTGGTGCCAATTTTGTAAGTCATTGCAGTGTTTAGCTTCAAGAGTGGATTGCTACTAGTGCGACACAAAGCAGCTACACAGATCATAGTGTATATATAACGGGAAAACCGTAAGCATCAGAGTAAAATTAGCAAAGTGGAAATTGCTGGAATATATGTGCTAGTATTGCCGGTACGGCTAGAAAAGCTTCGGATACCAGCTCTCTTCAACTGAAGGTGCGGTACTGTTAATATCAGTGTAACTCTCAAAGGAGACACAACTCCCCGCATTTCCTTGCTATTCTTATAGGATTCAAGTGGGCAGGCCACTACAAATCCTATTCCCATGTTTACAAATCCTACGAATCAAAGAGGCCCGAAGAGTTCAAAGTGTCCATCACAACCGACCGTATAGACCTCTACACTGCAAATGTCCCTGCTCATCTTCATTACAAGGAACATACTGTACTACTATCATACTTCCTGCGTTCCAAAATATAAGTCTTGGTAGAGATTTCCACTATGGATCACATACAGATGTATCCAGATACATTTTAGAGTGTAGATTCACTCATTTTGCTCCATATGTAGTCCATGGTGGAATCTATACAAACACTTGTATTTAGGAACGGAGAGAGTACTTATTAAACAAGAACGGAAGAGTAACATGCTAAAGAAGAGCAAGCAGATTTTGGATAATAAAATGTTCGTTGTGCAGTGCCCACACTTGATGAACCAGAGCGCATTAAGAAAGCAACTCCTTGCTGTCTCTCTATATGTAGTGCACATGCTTTTCGAAAGTAAAGTAGGAACATTAGCTGACCAATTAAATTTTATCTGTTTTAGTAATATCAGCATCATATCAGATTCGTACTTGAGCAACAAGTTTGGAATTATGAGTGGCACGTTGTTTAGCTTGATGGATTCAGGAGCAGTGCCAAGCAGGTATGATGATGGTACTGAATATAAAGGCATGTCTGCATGCAAGTCGCGTGACTTTTGTCATTTGGGCCAGTCGACCATTTCAGGCGGTTGGATGAAGATCCTACGTCTCCTAACCCATCTTCTTCCTTGTCTCTGATTCTTCCCATACAGAACACCACACGGGCCGCCAGCCAGACCACCGGCCCCCACCTCCTCTGTTCCTCTGCCCCCACCCCCCACCGCCGCCCCCACCCGCGTCGAGTTTTCTTCATTGGGCGAGGCCCCACCGCCGCCCCCCACAACCACCGAACGCACCCGAGCCCCTTCGTTCGCACTGGCGAACTCCGGCGAGCTCTGAAAAATCGACTGACCCAATTTTGAAATTTAGTCTACTGTGATTGAACTAGTGTGGAATATAAAAGGGGAAAACCATAAGCATTGGGAGTATAGTGTTGAGCGTGCCATGGCGGATCTGAAGGTGCAAACCGGACAAAGGCAACTTCGCAACCAATGTTTGCTTTCAACTAGCAAGTAAGTGATGGACAAGAAATCAGAGTAAAGTAGTGGCGATCTATTTTCTTGATGCGATAAATAAGTTGAGCAGATACGAAAGAGTACCGCCTTTGGTGCGGCGCCGTGTATGCATCTGCTGAGAATTCCGATTTTCAATGGCGCGTTATAAGTACTAAGTATTTTTTTAGAACGATTGGTATGGAGCGAAAATGGAATTCATAGTACTACGTACCTCCTTGGCGTATGGTTGTATGGGTTTATGTTGCGAGATGTTGAACCTGGTAGTTCTAGGGCAAATACTATGGTTTAGATTGAGATGTTGGTTTTCAGTAATGAAAATGGGAAGGGGGAACCCTTCTTTGATTAAAAAACTACTACCTCCGTTCTGGTTTACTAGTCCCCATCGTATTTTGGGTCAAAGTATGTCCACAAATTTTACTTGTAAAATGTGAATGGAAAACGAGATTTTGTTATACCCAAACAAAAAAGGACTGGAGGGAGTGATTGCTCTGACACGGACGCGACCTCTCATAGCGCAGGCATTGAACCGGCGCGCCGGCCAAGAGGGCCCCACTCGCTGCAGGCCCGGCTGAACACGCCTCCTCACCGCATGCAACCGGCAACACGTCCTTCCGCGAGCCGGCCGGCATTTTAGAACACAAAAAATGACCAAAATATAATTAATTACGCATGGTCTTGACTTGTTGTGCTCGCACTGGTAGCAGGAACTAGAGGTTTTTCTTTATTTATAACTCTCCTCAATTTTTTTGGCTTTGAAGTGAATCATGGTTGTGGACATTATGTATGAATGTGCAGATATCTGTGAACATGAGTTTGATGTGGAAGTTGAACTTGGAATGTCGGGCTTGCGCGTGAACTATACCATGTCCAATGCTTCGTCTGTTATTGTTTGGAAAGTAATTGCTGTTATTACATGACCCGAAAAAATATATTTTGTGCCACATCAGTAGATGCACGGACATCACAACAGGCATGCTGACTGGATAAACATTTGAACCTAGCTATTATGAAGGAAATTTTGTATTGACAACAGTTTTAGATAGCAGGAGACGCCTAGCCTGCTCTGCCTCTGCTAGCTTATTTCTGGCTTCTTCCATCTCTTCTTTGGCATGGGTGAAGAGAGCATCTGATTGCTCTTTTCGCTTCTTCAGGAACTCAGCTACATTCTCAAGGGCTGCTGCACGCTTTCTTTCAGCCTTTACTAGAGCCACGAGGACACGAACGGCTGACGACTCCACCTGGCTTGTGTGTAATCCAGCATCATCTGGGAATTTGCACCTTGTGTCTAATCCAGCATCATTAGGGAACTGGCACCTTGTGTGTAGTCCATCCTCATTTTGGAAACATGATCTCGAGGTTGATCATACTTCCCTCCTCACAGGAACTGCATCCTGACATGAAGTTACTTCTTTTTAGATCAATACTCAGAGCAACCCAGATCCATTTAGTAGAAGCCAGATAAACAGAACTGGGAGAAGTGAATTCAAAAGGAAAAAAAATATAAAAACAGACTACATGGTGAGAACACCCACTTCCTACATCAAGCTAAAAACGAAAGCATTAGGACGATTAAGACTCTTCTTATGACACATCGAAGAACACGAGGCTTAAGAGAAACAGATACTACAACATATACACATCGAAGAACACAATGCTAAACGAAAGTAATTGAAAGGGTGTTACTTACCAAAGCTCATTTTACAGGTTCGGTGCAGCTCCTCTTTAACTTGCCATGATCCTTGAAGATGTCCCCAATATCCCGTGTTTGGTCTTCATTGCTCCTCTGCATGTTCGCACTCGTGGTTTTAAAATCTCAACATGGCAAGAAAAATATACTACTAGTAATACTCGCGCATCTTGTGGGCAACATTAAAGCACTCGTCTGCCATGTTAGAGCATCTCTAACAGAATCGCAACGCGCGGCGCTTTAAAAAAGCGTTACAGTGCTGAGATCGAGAAGTAGAGATAGAGAGTAGAGACTAGAGAGTAGAGGATAGTTCTCAGCATAGATAGATAAAAAAATAGATTATTCAACTACTCCTCGTCGTCCGACTCCTCTTCGGTGATGCCCTCCTCCGACGTCTGACTGTAGGCGTGAAGATACCGATCGTCGTTGGATTCCTAGGGCGACGCTGCTCCTAGCCTCATGTTGAATTGAGCGTCCGCTTTTCGCCTACGCTTGTCCTCGCGATAGGCGGCTCGCTCCGCCCTCCTCTTATCCCTCTCCGCCCTCCTTTGCGCGTAGAACTCGCGCTCGTTGATGATGTCCTGCAGGAAGTGTTGGCGCCACAGCGCCATGGCTTCCTCGTCCATCTCGGTGATGCCGAGATGGTGCTCCCGCCTCTGGTTGTCGCGACGATCCTCGTTGGTGATAAGCCGCGGCATAGGCGCGAGCTCCTATGCCCGCTCCCGCGTCGGCACGTTGGGGAAGTTCAATGTTCTATGAGGCCACCGGAGGCGCCACGCCGCTGCGTCGTACGCGCGGGCGGCCTCATTGCCGGTGTCAAAATTGCCGAGGCCGAGGCGCATCCCGTGGAACCGGATCTCGGCGGAGAAGCCGCAGGAGGGGCGCTCGCGGACGCCGCGGTATCACCAAGTTTCCCTGCGATGCGGCGGCATGGTGGCGCGGCGGCGGCAAGGCAAGAAAGAGCGGGGAGAGAGCGGTGGCGAGGCACAGAGCGGGGAGAGAGCGGTGGGAGGGCGTTGGATTTTATAAAGCGCGCCGGACGCCGCGCGCCAAAACTAGCGCACGCCCGGCCGCTTTTTCCCCCCGCGCGCAATCCTTTCCCGACGTCTCTGCTATCTCTACTCTCTTCTCTACTATTATATTTATTTTATATTTAATATTTATCTCTACTTCTCTACTCTCTACTTTTTTCTCTACTTTTTTTCTTATAAGGAAATAGAGTTGGTGATGATGGTGTGCCTGCCATCCTGCAATATAGGCCGTCCGATTTATATCTGACAGATAGGAAGGAAACAATGGCAAATTTGCAAAATGATACCCCACACCCCTCTCCAGATTTGTAAATAGCCTTCCCTTGTTCATCCTTTTCTCCCACAAGATAAACTACTCATACAAATGCATCTTGATGCGTGCAACGCATGGGCATCTTGCTAGTTCTAAAAATCTTTCCATCATTTGTGACACTACTAGTTGTAGATGAAAAACCTACCCAAGCACAACGCGATACAGGAGTGACGCACAATTACAAGTTGATATTATGTTGGACAATGGAGGCTATAACCAATTACTTTTACGGGAACAATAGCACCCAGGAAATTTGAAGGGTAGGTATGAACAAAATTGGAACTGCACATGTACTGCTAAGTGATTCAATACACACATTACCAATCGAGGAGGAGAACGATGGTCGCGGCAGCCTCTGTGAGTCATGGTCGGCAACGGGAGTCAGTTCATTGTCCATGACGGTGGTGCTTCTGCGCTTGGCGTCGGCTTCCGGGAAGCAGATCCAAGACCGTGAAAGACGGTGCCGGGGAAGAGGCTCCATGTACGACGACGACGGTGGACCGGCTCCAGTGCGGTGTACGAGGTCGTCGATGAGGCAGATACGCTGCGGTGGACGAGTGCGCCGATGTAGAAGGGGAGGAGCACGAAGGCTGCGGTGCCGTGGAGAAGTCTATTTTGCAGTGGGGATAGAAATGGGGAGTATTCAGGTGTACTACTCTGGGTGCCGGGGTGGGGTTGGCTGGGTAGGGTGAACCTGAAGTTACGAAAACAGCCCCCTACCAACCGTCATCCGTAGGCCTGTTCCGAAGGCTATGACGGTAACTTCCCACTGCTCGAATCAGGGTCGCGGGATATTTTCCCGCCGACCTCAAAATTTTGTGACACTGAACTCCCCGTGTGGCGTGTTGGGTGATTCGGCTAAGAAACTAGCGAGTAGTACTAGTAAACTCTGCATATTAGGTTTGACCGAAGTCAAACTTCCTAAAGTTTGACCAAGTTTATAGAAAAATATAAACATTTACCATAACAAATATGTATGATGTGAAAGTACATTCAATAATGAATCTAATGGTATTTATTTGTTATTGTATATGTTAATATTTTGTGTTATAAAGTTTCAGAGAGTTTACAAAACTTGACTTTGACCAATGCTAATACGCGGACTTAAATAAAAACGGAGGGAGTACACATTTGTTTTCTTAGTATGTAGTGAATTAATCATTTGTTGAAATTGTGAAATAAATATATTAGGCTACCGACTTCGAATCTAATGGTCTATACAATTCAATAGTTACAATCATTGTCGAATTCCAAGATGTATACGAGGTCTATAGTACTTCACAACATGCTCAAACTCACATAATCCCAGTCAAATGACAAACAAAATGCATTTCATAGTTATTACTTTGTAGGATGCAACAAAACCAACAATAACTCTACATCAGCCATTATAAAAGCAACATTTTGAACATATCCCAATGTGTGAATGAAACGTGCAGAGAGAGCTTGCGAAGATGGAGCAGATAGGGAGGGAAAGATTGTATGTATGTGGACGAGAGAGTAGGAGACAAACCTAACGAAACAGAGAGAGAGAGAGAGAGAGAGAGAGAGAGAGAAAGAGAGAGGAAGAAGTTAGGTCTGTGAGAAAGATGGAGACATGTAATATACGTGAGATGCATGTGCATCCGGATTCTGTACACGTGGAAGGAGAAGAGACAACAGGTTTGATGAGAGAGCTGGAAAAACATGGACGAGAGGGGAAGGATCTCGTGGGTTGAGGGATTGATAATTTTGTGCGGGGGAGAGAGGGATTGGTAATTTTGTGAGAGAGAGAGGGTGGGGGGAGGAGTCAGTCAGCCGTCGTCACATCATCCTGCTTCCAAATGGCCCCGCATTCTCTAGCGCAGTGTGGTCGCCGTCTTCGATCTCCTCGATGCCCTCTTTGAAGATTGAGGTGTTGTGCATGCTGGGGTGCAGAGAAGCACAAGCAAGAGTGGTCGCCATATAACCTTGGATGGGGATGAATTGTGTGCTCGGGGGAGGGTGTGTGTGTGCTCTGTGTGTGTGTGTGTGTCAGATATTGAGAGAAAACAAACCTAAGGAGAGAAATGTGTGTGTATGTGACGGAAAGCTACATGCTAAACAGGGTATTCACGAAGAGATTGTGCGTGCGAGATAGAGAGCGATGTGTGGGCCTTGAGGTGGGCAGGGGCCGGGTGAGGGTATCAAAATGTGCGCGTTGATGCATGTGTTACATGCAATCGTGCGAGGGACAGACGAATCGAGAGAGATGGTTGTTGTGTTACGGATGCTCCTCTCTCTCTCTCTCACACACACACACACAAGTAAAATAGAAGACCGTTCTCTCATGTATACACAATGTATCGGCATCTGTCTATGTCTCACTCATGCATGATCATTTGCACATTCACACCTCTCTATGTCTCTATCACACGCACACCGTCTCCACATTGCCCTTCCGCCACAACACACATATGGACACATACACACGTTCTCTCTCAATCACACACACAAAACCAGTATTAAAAAAACTAGGGCGCACCTAAAACGTCCAAATCCAAATAAACACGAACTGGAGCTAAATTCAAATATATGGAAATATTGTAGCGTCAAGAACTTTTCCAGGAAAAAAAGTTGAGTAATATTCGGGGATTGTTTTCACACACACAAAGTTCGGTGGATGCCCTTCGAGCGCGACACGGTGACGCAGCGTTCGATCGACCGCGTGGCCGCGGTTCACGCGCTTGCACAGGATTCCGTATCGTGGCTGTGGTAACTAATAAAAGCCATGCTTAAGTCTAATGTTTACGTGTTCTAGTACGGTTTTCTTTTAAGTTTGACCAACCCTATATAAAACTAAACTAAGCTCCCATACGCACACTCATCAATATGCCGCCCCCGCCGTTGCGCATGCCGGCGCCCGCCTGCTCCGGCCAACAATTTCTCGCCCATCACCGCCGTGTCGCCGCCATCCCTGTGCCATGAAGCCGAAGGCTCGCCCGCCCACGTCGTCTGCAGTCCCTCCTCGCGATGCCGCCGCGCTGCCAAGCACGCGAGCAGCTGGTGGAGCTGCGTCTATGCACGCAGCATACGAAGAGGAGGATGAGCACGTGCTCCAGCACGCCGGGGAGAAGGAACTAGCGTGTCATTGTCATCTCCGCCCGCGCGGGAGGAGGCGCGCATGGTGGCTGTCTCGGCGGAAGCCAGTCACGCGCGCGTCGAGCCCGCAAACCGGGTGCGAACGCGGAATCTACCTTCAAGACCTTGAATGCCACGTGGATCCTGCAATCTGAAGGAGCAATTTGGGTCAGTCGACTCTTGTGAGCCGTTTGATGCAACATGGATGGCTAGAAGGCCTTCTTCAACCTCCGAAATTGATGCACGATTCATCTTCTCAGCCCGCCACATGCCTAACCGCCTGCCGCCGCCGCCGCGCCCTCCCCTAAACCGCCCGCCACCGCTTTCTCCCCCCACCCCCGCCATCCGTTTAACCCCGGGCACGATCCATTTTTTCCAGCGAACTGCATTCCACACCCAACACTCATAAGATAGATCATGGGCACCCTGCCACCCTAATATAGATACTGGGGTAGCTTCGTTGCCGTCTTCTTCCTTCACTCCGTCGAACTTCTTTCACAAATCGACTGACCCAAATTATACTACTAGTACGAACCTATTAAGTACAGTAGGAACACGAATGTAACATCCCAAATTTTCAATTTGGAATGTTATACATAGATCATCATTTGCATATCATGCTTTATTGCATTTTGACAAATCCTCGATAAATCCTAAGCAACTCAAGGACCCTCGGAGAGAGTTGGGGATTTTCTCGAATTTTCTTATTTGATTTTTCAAACGAGGAGTGGGATTTTAATTATTTTCTCTCCGGAAAAATATTTCATTTTAAAATAAACGAGAGGAGAAAATATGACTTCTCCAAAATATTGAAATACTGGAGGAAAAATGTTAAAATCATTATTTGAAATTTATTTGGATTTTATTGCAATTTTTATTGCATTTAAAAATATGCATGTTCTCAAAATATTTATTTTTGAATTTAAAAATGTTCACCCTATTCTAGATTTTCTAACTAGACGGGGAAAATTTATTTCATATTTTTCTGATTTTTATTTATTTTTCTACACAATATTTTCCTTGGAACTTAAAAAAAAATACGCGCCCGCGCCGACTGGGCCGAGCCCAGCCGACAGCCCGCCCCGTCGCCTCTCCTCCTCCCGCACGCCGAGCCGCCGCCGGAGTCCGCCATCGCCACGACACCGCCGCCGCCTCGGTAGCCCCTCCCCCAAGCCCCCCCCCCCTCATATATACCCCCCTCCGTTTTCCTCATCACCGCCGCCGGAGGAGCCGCCGCCGCCGCCGCCGCCGTTGCCTCGTCGCCCGTCGCCGGGAGCGCCCGAGCCCGCACCCCTCGCCCGCCGGAGCACCCCCCGAGCCCCGCACCCCTCGCCGCCGAGCCCCGCCCGCCGGAGCCCCTCGCCGGAGCCCCGCCGCCGAGGTACTGCCGCCGGTCGTCTCGTGTTGACCGGTTTTCTGAAAAAAATAACCTTTTGTTTAAAAAAAACCCTAGATCGGTTTTTTTCCGGTTTTCTTATTTCGCGAGCGTTCACCGAACCGTTCGTTTTAACGAACGCGTTCGTCGGTTTTTCTCTGTTAACGAACGTCCATTATTTAACCGTTCGTCCGTTTTTCTTTTTCGTCGGATTTTCTCATTATTTTCTCAGATTCGATTTCTGATCGAATTTTCGAATCTGTTTAACTTTTCGCTCGTTTATCGGAATCAGGTGATTCAAGCGCCTAGAGTTTCGTCTCGAAATTCTCTTTCCGTTTAATCTACTCAAACAAGTTTTTGCTACAGTAAAATTTGACCTAGATCCAGATTAGCAAACGAAGTTTCTTTCTTTCGCCGTTTGACTTTCGTTGCTTCTTTCGAGTTGATTCTTTTTGCAAACCAGAGTTCTTAAGTTGAACTTTCTGGTTGGATCTTTCTTTCGAGTTTTACCTGTGCATTAGATGAGTACTGATTGTATGCTTGTTTGTTTGCGATAGAGTACCCGGAGTGTGCCGCTTGTTACTTCGACTCGCTAGGTTTTGCGGATCATCAGCAAGGCAAGTAACACTTTGATCATACCCCGTTCATACCCAGTTTTTATTGCATTAGATCTATTCCTCAAACACATTGCATGATTAGGATCTAATTAAACTGTGGGTATTGGGAAGTAGTTGAGGTAGTACCTATTACCTGTTTTCTATCAAACCCTTGGGAGTTACTTCTACGTTGCTTTTATCAATGCCATGCTATGCGTAGACGTGGATTGGGTTGAGAGACATTCATGACAGATGTGAGATTGTTAATAATGGTTCAACTTAAGGTGGCAACTAAAACTCACATCTGGGTGGATTGAGGCACCTGGAGAACCCAATGTTGTCTGTATGTATAAGGTCCGCCACCCAGGCTCAAAGGGATCACAAGATTATTCATGCTAGAAACTTCCGTGTGCAGCCGCAAGCTATTATGGGCTCTAGCATAGCTGAGTAGGTTACAGGATCTCTTGAAGAGGTGGACTAGCAGATGTAGGGGAAAGTAGGTGTACCGGTCCATCCAGAGTAGAGAGTGACTGTTTCTGAAAGACTGTGTCTCGGTCATCCGTTTCTCAAACATCATGCAGTGCGAGAATCAAGCGGAGGCGATCGAGTCTTGTGGGGAAAAGTGCACAAACCTCTGCAGAGTGTACAAACTGATCATGATTAGCCGTGTCCTCGGTTATGGACAACTTGAGTATCTAGTACCTGGATTATCATTTGAATCTCATCACCGTGATACTTATAATTAATTTTGTTGGGTTAATGATGTTACTTAATTGGGATTGAGTTGGAGGTACCTTCTCAATGTTTCAACCACCATGATAGTTAAATAAAATTTATTCCTTTGCAGTAGGATAAAATTGGCTTTTCGCAAAAACTGTAACCATAGAGCCTTTCCACCAGCCATATATGCATGTAGTATAGCATTATCATTGTTCATATTCTCTATGTGTTACTTTGCCAGCATATTCTATGTGCTGACCCGTTTTCGGGCTGCAACGTTTCATGTTGCAGACTTTTCAGACGACGAGTAAGGTGCCTTAGGTCGTGGTCTTATACTCAGTGATGCCGCTGGAGTTGATGGACTCACTTATCTTCCAAGTCTTCCGCTGTTATCGTTATTAGATGGCCTTAAGCCATGTTTACCATACTTAATCTCTTCGGAGATATTCGATGTAATAAGTGTGTGATTGCTACTTTGTTATAAATCCTCCATTTGTACTATGCGTGTCAGCATTACTGATCCAGGGATGACACTGGTGCACAGCAGCACAGGCCATTTGAGGTCTGGTCGCTAAAAAGTTGGTATCAGAGCACACGCTGACTATAGGACACGACCACTAAGCTTAAGCCCTAGAAAACTTCTCTCTTCTCATTTCTGACCCCTCTCCACTTTCTACTCTTTTAGGAATGGCGAATGCAAGGAGCAAGTTCATGCAACCAGATGAAGACACGCCGTTTGGACGACATTTGAAGGAAGTCACCAAGTACTTGAACATAGGAATACCAAGCGTCACCGGAACCTACAATGCTACATTACCTGAAGAGGAGAGCTAGAAGATTCAAGTTATCATTCCAGGAAGAACGTTTGCGCCAATTACGGAACCCATAAGATTGGTTTTCGAAGCACCAACTTGGAGTTTAGGGAAGAGCATGGCCGCACACATCGCCATGGGACGCATTGGAGAAGTCTATCACCAGGAGCTTAAGGATACAATTTATCAAATTTGTGGACGTCGAGACGCGCAATGGGAGATGATCAAGACCAAGAAGGATGGATCAATTGCAGCTTTCATCCAGGAGCAGAACCAACATATTCGACGCCAGGAGAACCAGATATGCACGGACAAGGAAGAACTGAAAAAGGCATTCACGAAGATCAAGGAGCTCCAAGAAGAACTCAAGACTGCACACGAAGATTATTTGGAGGAAATCAACGCACTAGTCAGGAAGATTGACGACCTGGAGAATAAGATTGGAGCATTCGTGGGGAATCCAGTGCCAAAAGCAGAAGTCGATGAATGCACTTGTCCGGATAACTACATCATCATCGACGACACCGACTCGGAACCAAGTGAAGACGAATGGATTGATGAAGCTGGAGCAGACATCATGGAGTCTTCAACGGATCATAATTTTTAGTAGACTACCATATCAGTAGTAGTTTTCCCCCATTTAGTAGTATAGCTCAAGCACTTTGTAACGCTAGTTAGATCGATTGTTTTGCCTTGTTTGGATTGATTGAGTGATATTGATTGAATTTGTCTCATGAGCATATGGGTAGTGTTTTCTCTCTAGACCTCATTCTATTCTTAATTCTCATCTTTTCTAAACCTATCAGATGCCTCCGAGACGCGACACCGGGTTTGTTTTCCCGCCAGAGATCACCCAGTTGATTCAGCAACAGAATGCCTTGATGCAAGTGTTAGTTCAGAACCAAGGCAACAACAACAACAACAACCCACCGCCACCACCACCTGTTGATCACTTAGCCCGTTTCTTAAGGCTAAACCCGCCGGTGTTTTCCAGTAGCACCGAGCCGATTGTAGCAGATGATTGGCTCCGCAAAGTTGGAAGGGAGTTGACCACTGCAGGATGCACAGATGCGGAAAGAGTGCATTTTGCCGCACATCAGCTTGATGGACCCGCAGCATCATGGTGGGAGAATTATACAGCCACGCACCCTATTGACACTGTCACATGGGACCAGTTTCAGCAAGCTTTCCGTACAGCTCATGTTTCAGTAGGAGCTATGGCTATGAAGAAGCGTGAGTTTTGCAACTTACGCCAAGGAGGACGCACCGTAGGCCAGTATGTGGAAGATTTCAGTAAGTTAGCACGTTATGCACCAGATGACGTTGCTACAGATGCTGCCAAGCAGGAGAAGTTTCTGGAAGGATTGAATGATGAGCTGAGTATGCAGTTGATGGTAGCAACCTTCAACAACTATCAGGAGCTGGTAGATAGAGCTCTCATGATTGAAGGGAAGCAACAGAAGATTGAAAACCACAAGAGGAAGTATGGACAAGGGAAGTACAATTCTGGAGCCCAGCAGAAGCCACGATTTACCCCGAAGCCGGGAGGACAGTTTCAGCATACCCATGGAGGAGGTAGTTCGCACAACCATAATGGCTCCAAGAATGGTAATGGGAATGGAGGAGGAAACGGACAGAACCGCACCAACCCATCTACCCCAACCAAGAGGGATCTAAGTCACATTACTTGTTTCAAGTGCCAGAAGACGGGACATTACGCTACTGATTGTCCCGAAGCCCAAAATGGAAATGGCAATGGAAGCTCTGGGAAGAAGCCGAACCCGTTCAACAAAGGACATGTGAACCACGTGAGCGTGGAGGAGATTGAAGCTCAGCCTGATGCAGTAATAGGTAAGTTTTTGGTTAAGTCATTTACTGCAACTGTTCTTTTCGATACTGGTGCATCGCATTCATACATATCAAGGGGATTCGTAAACAAGTTTAAGATGTCCACCCAAGTTCTCAAAAGCCCCATGTTAGTAACCTCGCCAGGAGCAGAGTATATGGCCACCCAAGCATGTTTTAAGATACCGTTGGCCATTGGAAGGCATGTTTTCCCCTCAGACCTCATTGTTTTGGAATCGCAAGGTTTGGATGTGATTTTGGGAATGGATTGGCTATCGTTGTATGGAGGAAACATCGATTGTGCCAGCAAGACCATTTTGCTTACCACCCCGGAAGGAAAAAGGATCAAGTATGTATCCAGGCATATGCCGAAGAGGACTCAAGTGAATTCCTTATCAGGAGTTGTACAGGAGGAAGTACCAGTGGTGAAGGATTATCCGGATGTATTTCCAGAAGAGTTGCCAGGCATGCCACCAGATAGAGACATTGAGTTTTTGATTGAACTTTTGCCAGGCACAGGGCCAATATCTAAGAGACCGTACAGGATGCCCGCAAAGGATTTGGAGGAAATTAAGAAGCAGATCAAGGAGTTACTGGATAAAGGCTTTATTCGCCCAAGTTCGTCACCCTGGGGATCACCAGTACTTCTAGTGGAGAAGAAAGATGGATCACTGAGGATGGTTGTTGATTACCGAGGATGAAATGAAGTGACCATCAAAAACAAGTACCCACTGCCGATGATCAATGATTTGTTTGACCGCCTGCAAGGAGCTAAAGTATTTTCCAAGATCGATCTGCGATCGGGATACCATCAGTTAAAGATTCGAGAGCAAGATATACCTAAGACAGCATTTACCACCAGATATGGATTGTATGAGTATACCGTTATGTCATTTGGACTGACTAACGCACCTGCCTATTTCATGAACCTGATGAACAAAGTGTTTATGGAGTTTTTGGATAAGTTCGTCGTGGTGTTCATTGATGATATTTTAATCTTTTCCAAGGATGAAGAAGAGCATGAGGAGCATTTACGATTGGTACTTGAGAAGCTCAGGGAACATCAGTTATATGCCAAGTTCAGCAAATGTGAGTTTTGGTTGAAGGAAGTTGGATTCCTTGGACATGTTATTTCTGGAGAAGGAATAGCAGTAGACCCTGCCAAGGTTGACACAGTGACAAGTTGGGAATCGCCCACGACAGTTGGAGAAATCCGGAGTTTTCTTGGACTCGCAGGATACTACCGGAGATTTATCGAGAATTTCTCAAGGATTGCTAAGCCCATGACTGAGCTATTGAAGAAGGACACCAAATTTAATTGGACTGAGGAATGTGAAGCTAGTTTCCAGGAGTTGAAGATACGATTGGTTACATCACCCGTGTTGATTCTGCCAGATCAACGCAAGGACTATGAAGTTTATTGCGACGTTTCTCGTCAAGGACTTGGAGCAGTGCTTATGCAGGAAGGAAGAGTTGTTTCGTATGCTTCACGACAACTTAAACCCCATGAGAAGAATTATGCTATGCATGATTTGGAATTAGCAGCCGTGGTGCATGCATTGAAGACATGGAGACATTTTCTCATCGGAAACCATTGTGAGGTGTACACGGATCACAAGAGTTTGAAGTACATTTTCACGCAGAAGGAGTTAAACCTCAGACAGAGGAGATGGTTGGAGCTCATCAAAGACTATGATATGAGATTGCATTATCACCCTGGAAAGGCTAACGTAGTAGCAGACGCGTTGAGCCACAAGAGTCATGTCAACACCCTCATGACAGGAGAGTTACCTCAGAAGTTAGCCGAGGACCTACGCGAGCTATGTTTGGAGATAGTCCCTAGATGCTATTTAGCGACATTGGAGATTCAGTCTACCTTGATGGAAAAGATCAGAGAAGCTCAGAAGACAGACAAGGAGATTGAAGAGATAAGGGAGAAGCTGAGCAAAGGAAAAGCCAAGGGATTTCGTGAGGATGAGCACGATACCTTATGGTTTGAGGACCGCGTATATGTGCCAAATGATCCGGAGATCAGGAAGTTGATTTTGCAAGAAGCGCATGATTCACCGTACTCGATTCACCCAGGGAATACCATGATATTTGGATTTGAAGAATACTTTCTGGTGGACCGGAATGAAGAAGGATATTGCGGAGTTTGTAGCAGTTTGTGATGTATGTCAGAGAGTGAAGGCAGAGCATCAGAAGCCAGCAGGATTGCTACAACCATTGCCGATACCCGAATGGAAGTGGGATAAAATAGGCATGGATTTTATCACAGGATTACCCAGGACTCGTTCAGGCTATGATTCAATATGGGTTGTAGTCGACCGTCTGACGAAAGTGGCTCATTTCATTCCAGTGAAGACCACTTACACCAGTGCTAAGTTGGCAAAGATATACATGACCAGGATAGTATGTTCACATGGAGTTCCGAGGACCATTGTATCAGACAGAGGAACCCAATTTACCTCGAAGTTTTGGAAGCAGTTACATGAAACATTGGGAACCAGGCTGGAATTTAGTACAACATTTCACCCGCAGACAGATGGACAGACCGAGAGAGTCAACCAGATTTTAGAGGACATGTTGAGAGCATGTGCGCTAGATTATGGATCCAGTTGGGACGACAATCTGCCATATGCGGAGTTTTCTTATAACAACAGTTATCAAACCAGTTTGAAGATGGCCCCTTTCGAAGCTTTGTACGGAAGGAGGTGTAGAACACCGTTGTTGTGGGACGAAGTTGGAGACCGTCAGTTGTTTGGACCAGATTTGATTAAGGAGTCTGAACAGAAAGTGAAGTTGATTCGCGATAGGCTCAAGGTAGCCCAGTCCAGGCAGAAGAGTTATGCTGATTCTAAACGCAAGGAGACAGTTCACGAAGTCGAAGACAGAGTGTATCTTCGAGTATCGCCACTTCGAGGAGTAAAGCGCTTTGGAGTTAAGGGAAAGTTAGCGCCTCGTTTTATCGGACCATACAGAGTGTTGGAACGTATGGGAGAAGTTGCCTATAAGCTGGAATTGCCCGAAGGATTGTCTGAAGTTCATGATGTATTCCATGTTTCGCAATTGAAGAAGTGCCACACAGAGATGGCTGAGATACCACTGAGAGATACTGTGCCACTGGAAGCGATTCAGTTGGAAAGTGATTTGACCTATGAGGAGAAGCCAGTTAAGATTCTCGAGTATGCCAGCCGAGTTACCCGCAGCAAGGTTATCAAGTTCTGCAAAGTTCAGTGGAGTCACCACACAGAAGATGAGGCCACCTGGGAGCGAGAGGAAGATCTACGGAAAAACCACTCCCACCTGTTTTCTAGCCAACCCGAATCTCGAGGGCGAGATTCATCTTAAGGGGGGTAGGTTTGTAACATCCCAAATTTTCAATTTGGAATGTTATACATAGATCATCATTTGCATATCATGCTTTATTGCATTTTGACAAATCCTCGATAAATCCTAAGCAACTCAAGGACCCTCGGAGAGAGTTGGGGATTTTCTCGAATTTTCTTATTTGTTTTTTCAAACGAGGATTGGGATTTTAATTATTTTCTCTCCGGAAAAATATTTCATTTTAAAATAAACGAGAGGAGAAAATATGACTTCTCCAAAATATTGAAATACTGGAGGAAAAATGTTAAAATCATTATTTGAAATTTATTTGGATTTTATTGCAATTTTTATTGCATTTAAAAATATGCATGTTTTCAAAATATTTATTTTTGAATTTAAAAATGTTCACCCTATTCTAGATTTTCTAACTAGACGGGGAAAATTTATTTCATATTTTTCTAATTTTTATTTATTTTTCTACGCAATATTTTCCTTGGAACTTAAAAAAAAATACGCGCCCGCGCCGACTGGGCCGAGCCCAGCCGACGGCCCGCCCCGTCGCCTCTCCTCCTCCCGCACGCCGAGCCGCCGCCGGAGTCCGCCATCGCCACGACCCCGCCGCCGCCTCGGTAGCCCCTCCCCCAAGCCGCCCCCCTCATATATACCCCCCCTCCGTTTTCCTCATCACCGCCGCCGGAGGAGCCGCCACCGCCGCCACCGCATCTAGCCGCCGCCGCCGCCGCTGCCGTTGCCTCGTCGCCCGTCGCCGGGAGCGCCCGAGCCCGCACCCCTCGCCCGCCGGAGCACCCCCTCGAGCCCCGCACCCCTCGCCGCCGAGCCCCGCCCGCCGGAGCCCCTCGCCGGAGCCCCGCCGCCGAGGTACTGCCGTCGGTCGTCTCGTGTTGACCGGTTTTCTGAAAAAAAAACCTTTTGTTTAAAAAAAACCCTAGATCGGTTTTTTTCCGGTTTTCTTATTTCGCGAGCGTTCACCGAACCGTTCGTTTTAACGAACGCGTTCGTCGGTTTTTCTCTGTTAACGAACGTTCGTTATTTTACCGTTCGTCCGTTTTTCTTTTTCGTCGGATTTTCTCGTTATTTTCTCAGATTCGATTTCTGATCGAATTTTCGAATCTGTTTAACTTTTCGCTCGTTTATCGGAATCAGGTGATTCAAGCGCCTAGAGTTTCGTCTCGAAATTCTCTTTCCGTTTAATCTACTCAAACAAGTTTTTGCTACAGTAAAATTTGACCTAGATCCAGATTAGCAAATGAAGTTTCTTTCTTTCGCCGTTTGACTTTCGTTGCTTCTTTCGAGTTGATTCTTTTTGCAAACCGGAGTTCTTAAGTTGAACTTTCTGGTTGGATCTTTCTTTCGAGTTTTACCTGTGCATTAGATGAGTACTGATTGTATGCTTGTTTGTTTGCGATAGAGTACCCGGAGTGTGCCGCTTGTTACTTCGACTCGCTAGGTTTTGCGGATCATCAGCAAGGCAAGTAACACTTTGATCATACCCCGTTCATACCCAGTTTTTATTGCATTAGATCTATTCCTCAAACACATTGCATGATTAGGATCTAATTAAACTGTGGGTATTGGGAAGTAGTTGAGGTAGTACCTATTACCTGTTTTCTATCAAACCCTTGGGAGTTACTTCTACGTTGCTTTTATCAATGCCATGCTATGCGTAGACGTGGATTGGGTTGAGAGACATTCATGACAGATGTGAGATTGTTAATAATGGTTCAACTTAAGGTGGCAACTAAAACTCACATCTGGGTGGATTGAGGCACCTGGAGAACCCAGTGTTGTCTGTATGTATAAGGTCCGCCACCCAGGCTCAAAGGGATCACAAGATTATTCATGCTAGAAACTTCCGTGTGCAGCCGCAAGCTATTATGGGCTCTAGCATAGCTGAGTAGGTTACAGGATCTCTTGAAGAGGTGGACTAGCAGATGTAGGGGAAAGTAGGTGTACCAGTCCATCCAGAGTAGAGAGTGACTGTTTCTGAAAGACTGTGTCTCGGTCATCCGTTTCTCAAACATCATGCAGTGCGAGAATCAAGCGGAGGCGATCGAGTCTTGTGGGGAAAAGTGCACAAACCTCTGCAGAGTGTACAAACTGATCATGATTAGCCGTGTCCCCGGTTATGGACAACTTGAGTATCTAGTACCTGGATTATCATTTGAATCTCATCACCGTGATACTTATAGTTAATTTTGTTGGGTTAATGATGTTACTTAATTGGGATTGAGTTGGAGGTACCTTCTCAATGTTTCAACCACCATGATAGTTAAATAAAATTTATTCCTTTGCAGTAGGATAAAATTGGCTTTTCGCAAAAACTGTAACCATAGAGCCTTTCCACCAGCCATATATGCATGTAGTATAGCATTATCATTGTTCATATTCTCTATGTGTTACTTTGCCAGCATATTCTATGTGCTGACCCATTTTCGGGCTGCAACGTTTCATGTTGCAGACTTTTCAGACGACGAGTAAGGTGCCTTAGGTCGTGGTCTTATACTCAGTGATGCCGCTGGAGTTGATGGACTCACTTATCTTCCAAGTCTTCCGCTGTTATCGTTATTAGATGGCCTTAAGCCATGTTTACCATACTTAATCTCTTCGGAGATATTCGATGTAATAAGTGTGTGATTGCTACTCTGTTATAAATCCTCCATTTGTACTGTGCGTGTCAGCATTACTGATCCAGGGATGACACTGGTGCACAGCAGCACATGCCATTTGATGTCTGGTCGCTACAACGAAGATACGAGTAGTACTACCAACTGCAAGAAGAACAGTAGTAAGACATAGTACTAGTACTACTGTACGTACTAAAGAGTTCAAATAACAAGAAAGAACATAAACATGGTTCTGCTGGGGCCTCAACACAACACACCCTTGAAAATAAACTAAGCAACTAGTCCGCTTGACACTGCAGTAGAACCAGCATGAGCGATGGCACTGCCACCTACTCAGAGTCCGAGTCCATGTCCTCGACTTCGTCCTCGTCCCTCTTCCTCTTCCTCTTCGCCGACGCTTCTTTGCTTGAACCGGACACTGGGCTCTGCTTCTTCATCCAACCCTTGTAGATATTTAAACAAAGGTAGGCATCCATTGATGCGTACATGATGTGATCTTCATCTAATGTCTTCGACTCCCATGCATGATGAAACTCATGGTGAGGTTTCTTCAGTTTAGCGTACGAAGGATCAATCATGGCTGCTGCCAGGGTCAGCATTGAAGGCTGAGAGGAGGACACCAGGCTTGCCTTCTGGTGATCGAAGGGCTGGCCTACAACGAAGCCTATCCGACCCAGGACATCCCTGTCGTTCCTAAAGTCTAAAGTAACGAATTTCACTCTTTCGTCCTTGAGGAAGTTCTTAAAATCCTGGCACTCAATGTCGGCATGGCATATGTGGTAGACCAAGCACACATTATGTACGCAAACCTGGATCACGGTGGGCTTCTTCTTCTCTGCCTCCTTTAGAATCTTCTCTCTTTGCAGTACTGTGGTGTACTCAACATCTAGCCCAGCGACCCACTCATCCATTGAACTGTTGAACATGCGTAGGAAGCGAGCAAGGCATGCTTTCACCGTCGCGGATCCATGTGTGTAGATGACGATAAACTCATCGCCGGTGATGGCTCTAACCTGGTACTCAGTGGCGACCATGGAGATTTGGGAGGCCATGGATTTTGGAGGAGGGTTAGGAGAAGTTGAACTGGTGTAATATGAAAGGACAAGACCACTTGGAGCGAACTGTTGTAAGGTATTGTACTAGTAGAAGACGGGGACGAGTAGGGCATGCGAACGGCGTGGGGTTGCTGGCTTGCCCGGTGGATAAACGGCTGCAAGCCCCCAAAGAGTTCTCGAGAACTATGCGGGACCCACTAGATGTCATGTCTAATAGACCCATATCGTAGGCCTGACGGTATAGCTTCTGCCTGTTCGCACGCCATGCCGGCGTGTGGGTAACTTCACTTAATTCCGTCAACCGTCGCGCCTCCCACGACCTTCGCCTCCCTCGCGCGGCCGCGCCCTTTGAGACTTCGACTGGCTATAAATGAGCAATTTTTTGCCTACTCCACATGCATGATACTCCCTCTGGTCCTTTTTACTTCCGTCAACTGTTTGCAAAGTGTTTGAGAAAATTTATACTAAAAATATCAATATCTACAATAGTGATTATAATGAGTATAAGAACTACGTTTTATAATGAGTATAGAAATATTTATTTGACATTGTGAATGTTGATACATTTTTCTATAAGTTTGGTCAAAGTAGAGGTACTTTGACTTCAGACAAAACTTGAATGCACAATGCAGACTAGTTCCTCCGTCCAGGTGCGTGCCATGTCCTGTCTTGTAATCACAAAAAGGGCCCTATTTGGATACTCTAACTCACTTAAAGGTTAGAGTTAGATTCTAATCCTGAACTAACCCTGAAGTAACTCTAGCGAAAGAGGTGTTTGGATGACAGGGTTAGATGGAGCGCGGATACGGCGAGGTGCCTTCATGGGCGGTGCGAGAGGGAGGGAGGGAGAGGACGAGAAGCTTCGAGAAAGTGGGGAGGGATCTGCTGCGGGGAGAGCGAGAGAAAAATGTGTTTTTTAGTGTCCCGAGAAGAAATAACCCAAATAAGCACCTCTTGGGTGGGTTAGATTTTTTGAATGGGTTAGATGCATCTAACCCAAACTAACCCTCATGTTTGGATATTTTTGGGTTAGTTGAGTTCAAACTAACCCAAACTAACTCTAACACATGGATCCAAACAGGGCCAAGGTTAGGTATTAGAGTACTACTACCTCCCTTCTAGTTTAAAGGGCTCAATTCAAAAATTTCACCTACTCTTAGCAAGATAGAGGTGGTGGAATAGTTTTTGTAGTCTGCAAAAGTACTCAACTAATGCTGTCGTTCTTCACAAAAAATGTGTTTACCAATGCATGCATGAACACTAGTTACTCTAACCCCCCTCTTCTTTAATTCTTTGCCACATCAGCATGTTTCTATTCCCGTGTGCATGATACCAGCTAAGATACCACCATTATGGCCAGCCTTAATCATCGCATGCAATAATTTAGTGCACCTTGAAATATGAACATGTGTGGGGCGTGTATGTTTTTAATGACTTGAGACTATACCTAGCCTGGCATGCAAGATGAGACTTATTATGCACCGTTCCCCATACCTGCAAGAAACCCGTTCGTCTCCAAATCTTTTCCTCTCCATGTGTGGAAACAATATGCCTGCCAGACTCTCCTTCTCCCTCCGGCGGTCCCACCACTCCACCCCGTGTGGAAAAAATCTGCATGCATGACTCTCCTCCCCCCGCGCTCGTCCAATCCATTGTGACCAGCAATATTTCCACCCCTTCGCTCCCCCGTAATTTACTCCAACAAATATGCCCATGTAGCTGTTACGTTAATCACGCAACATATCTTCCGGGACGCTGCTTCAGTTACTTAACTGCAGGTGCATTGGGTCACTGACATATGGGCCCAACAGGGGTCTGGCCCACATGTCAGTGACGCAACTGGACCTGCAGTTAAGTCAGTGCAGCTCAGTCCATATCTTGCGTAGGTGTGCCATTGCTCGCTATAAATACTGCGCCTCCCACGGCATTCAGAAGAACGCTCACGTTCATCGCTATCTTCTCCCCCTCCCTCTCATGTCGACCACCATGGCATCGCCCCTCCCAAGCCCTAGGCGCCCCTTGCTGCGCCGCCTGGACGGTCACGCGTAGCCGTTCCGTTCCTCGCCGCCACTAGTCGAGGAGGACGCGTCGGTGTTCCACTCCTCGCCGCGACACATCGAGGTGGACGCGTCGGCGTTCCCAATCTCGCCAGCACGCGCGTCGAAGGACGCGTCGGCTCCCCGCTACGAGGAGAACGCCGCGCTGCCCGCCGAGCCCCCCAGCCTTGAGGAGCTTTGGAAAGAAATGGATGTTGTCATGTGGGAGGCTTTGCCGCTGGCAAAGCACGCCAAAATAGAGGCGGAGAAGAAGGCCAAGGAAGGGAAGCGCGCCGCAGGGCAAGCTGCCTAGCAAGTCTATGTCGCGTCCGAGAGAGTCAAGCAATTGGCTCTTTGTCGGGGGTTGGGTGCGACATATGCCAAAGGATGGCTTATCATGGTGGGAGCGAGTAGAACGTCGACGGTGCCTGGAAGCGGGATGAGGTGTAGACACGTACGCCGGCGAACTTTACCCAGGTTCGGGGCTCTCCGTGGAGATAACACCCCTAGTCCTGCTCTGCGGGGTCTCCGCATGATCACTAAGGCACTAGTGGTACAATGGTGCTCCTTGAGCTGTCTGCTAGAGGTGGAAGAAGGCAGGCACGCACTCTCCTCCTCTAGGTGTGAGTCTAGTCCTAACAGGTCCGAACCCTTTGCATGGGTGCCCTAGGGGGTTTATATAGGCCTACCCCAGGGGTACACTGGTAATCTGGCCGGGTGTAGGACCCGGCTGTCAGTCTCTCTGGTCGCCGGCTTCTCCGCCGGCTGCTGGGGCCCGCCGCTTGGTGGGCCCCGCCGACTGGTCTGGTACGGAGCCGACAGGCCGCCTCCGCCGCTCGCGGGTCTTCTCGGCTGCTGTTTACTGTAGCCGTGATGCTAATGACGCAGGCTTGGTCAGGGGGGCGTGGCTACAGTCCCGCCATCGGGTGGGAGATCACTGTAGCCACACCGCGTCTTATCTGGTTGATGGTGTGTGGGGCCCCGAGGAAGGAACGGGCCGCCTGCTGGAGGCCGGCCTCCCTCGGGTCCGACTGGCCAGGCTTCCGCCGTCTTCCGGGCTCTCGCTGCCTGGTAAGGCCCGCCGTCTTTAGTCCGTACTGACAGGCGGTCGTGGGAGCAGGGCTCCGCCTGACATGGATGACGTCGGGGGCGGAGTGGCAACAGTGCCGCGCCGGGCGGAGATCTCCGCCTGTACGGAGCACTGTGGCCACGCCCGGCCCTGGATATGGGGGTGATGGGCTACACTGTAGCCTCACCCTGTCTAGTCTTCTTAATGAGGGTGCAGGCTTTGTGGGCACCACGGGCTGACTGCTAGGGGCCGGCTTCTCTGGAAGCCGCCCACTAGGAGTCGGCTTGTCTTGATGCCGGCTTCTGGAACTCGGCCGTCTACGGGCAGCCGGCTATTCCTCCAGCCGGCCACCAGAAGGCGGCACTTCATCTTGATGCCTTGAGGGGCGCAGCCAGCCCCGATGTCTTGGAAGGTTCAGGGACTCGGGTTAGCCTACTCGTGGCCCATTACTCCGACAGTAGTCCCCGAAGCTGGTGAGGTGCCGTAGCTGAGCAGCCGAGGAGCCTCAGCAGTTTCCTTCTCCGAGTGCTTGAGGTGGAGCTTCGTCCGACTTCCGCTGAGCCGCCTGGCGGGAGTCGGCCTCGTCCAGCCTGACTTATCCAAAACTTTGAATGCGACAGCGGGAACCAGGTGGCGTGCTTGCTAAGCTCCCAGGCCGCCGCCCATCGTGGGCACGCCACGTGGCGTCGAGCGGCCGGGCCAGTCTGCCAGCCCACGCGCGCGATGGGACGCGCCTGCGGGCGGGGCCCACCACTACTGGACCTCGGCACGCGAGCGGATCCGCTGCGGCCGAGGTGGGCGGTGGAGTTTCCCCATGGAGTTACTGCGCGCAGTAACTCGTGCGATAAATGTGTGGGCGTGGGGTCGTGGGTGCAGTAAATCCCACGACCGCCCCCTCGGCTTCGCAGCCCGTTGGCCTATAAGTAGGGGGAGGAGAGGGAGCGGCGGAGCACGCGCGCCCCTCCACCCCATTCTTGCCTCCTTCTTCTTCCTTTCGCCGCAGCACCTCCAAGCCACACCGGGGCGCTGCCGCTGCTCGTCCCCGATGAGCTCGTCTGTCAACCTCACGCCCCCATGGCGCGCTCCGGAGCATGGGACGGCTCCGAAGTCCATGAAGACCACATCGACTTCCTCCGCCAGACGCGGCGGCTGCCCGGCAAAGACTACGTGAAGGTCCGCCTCGCGCCGGAGAGGGAGATCTCGCCGGCGCCGGAGGAGGGCGAGCAGGTCGTCTTCCGCTCGCACTGCCTGTGAGGCCTCGGCCTGCCGGCGAGCGGCTTCTTCCGGTCCTTGCTCGAGTTCTATAATCTTCAGCCGCACCACCTCACCCCGAACATGGTGGTGCTGCTGTCCGCCTTCGTCACTCTGTACGAAGGCTTCCTCGGCGTCCTCCCCACCATCGAGCTTTGGGGGGGGGGGTTCGTCTACACTAAGCTCGGCACCCTCGTCGCGGGCGTGCCGGCTCAATGCGGCGCTTTCATTGCGGTGCGGAGGCCGGCGGCCAAAAATCCGTTTCCTCCCATCACGCTGATCAAGTCGGTGAAGATGTGGCAGCGGTCGTACTTCTACGTGAAGATCGTCTTCCCGGAGGGCGACTGGGTCAACTTGCCGGCTTACATAGCCAGTCCGCCGCCTGGGAGGCAGCCCAACTGGTCGTACCAGGCCAGGACATTGTCGCCCTCTGGGGCCGCCGCAATCGCGCGGCTCCGAGTGTTGACACAGTCGGAGGGCCTGATCGGGCCCGACTTGTTGTCCGCCTTCGTGGCGCGCCGGGTGCTCCCGCTCCAGGGCCGCCCTCACATGAACTGTCAGATGAGCAGGCATCGGGACCCAAGCCGGCTATGCACCAAGGAGATGCCTCACGCAGAGGTAGCTCATATGGTGAACTACCTTGCGAACTGCGAGCTCACGGAAGAGTGGCGGTTCGGCAAGGAGCCGTATTCACGCGCCGACCCCCCGCCTATGGTAAGTTATCTTTCTTTTTCTCTATCTTTTTTGTTGCCGAGTTCTGCCTGTCCAACCTGACCAATCGGCCTTTGAACAGAGCCCCCCTCCAGCCGGCTGCCGGCGCCGCGGGGCCGGAGCGTCAATTCCTCCCCGACCGAGCGGAGAGCGACGTGGATGATCCCGACTTGGGGGCGGCGGCCTTGGAGGACGACGCCGAGGGAGGAGGCGGCGAAGCAGGCGTCCCAGGGCTCGGGGCCGGCCTCGAGGACTGGCCCGACGACGATGCAGGGGAAGTCGTCCCGTGCCGCCAGCCGGGGTCCGACCAGTAGGGCGCGAGCTCATCTGCCGTGCCGGTAGCCCGAGGTGGTGCGCACAAGCGCAGGGCTGCGCCGAGCCTGTTCGGCAGCCGGCCGAAGAAACCCAAGGGCTCGGCCGTGGCGACTAAGCGGGATGAAGCGGCCGTGAAGGCCATCCGCTTCCGCAAGGCGGTGAAGGAGCCGCAGCTGGTTTCCGCGTAAGTATTGCCTTCCTCTCGCGCCTTCATTTTTTTCCTTGTTGATTCTTTCTGAGTTTCTTTCGCTTTATCTTCTTGACTTAGGGCCCCACTCTCTTGAGAAGTCGGCCGCCGCCTCCATCGTTGGGTCGGCGGAGACTTCTACCACCACCCGGCGAATCGACCCGGCCACCGACCTCCGGGAGGCAACGGAGCGAAACGCGCGGGAGGCGCGTGAGGAGCAGGAGGCCGCCCGCCTGGAGAAGGCGGAAGCGGAAAGGGCGGAGGCTGCCTCCCTGAAGAAACTGGCGGAAGCCGAGGCAACCACCGCGGCGAAGAAGCAGGCTGAAGAAGCCGCGCGCCGCCAGTCGGCAATATTCGTCACTCCCCTAAACTCCACGCCGCCACCACCGGAGTTCGTGGCGCAGACTGGGGAAGCCGGCGGCGAGCACCCTATCATGGAGAGGGACAGCGGCGACGTCGCCATGCCAGACGTAATCGTGCCCCGGCCACCACCTTCTAAGGAAGCGCGGGGCAAGCAGCCGGCTGATCCACCGGCGCCACCAGCCGGAGACGAGATGGCGACGGACCCAACTCCTAAGGTCCGTACCCCGACGCGTCGCCGGCTTACGAAGGCGGCCTCGGCGCCACGCCCACTGGAGACTGGCGCCGCAAGCTCCTCGATCCCGAACACTGAGGCGACCAGCGCCGCGCCCACTGGGTGGGTGTGGGGAGGCGGGACGGGCCCTCTGAACAAGACGATCCTCGACGTTCAAGCCAAACTCCGCGCCGAGGCCGACGCTCTCAAGCACTGCAACAAGGCGTTCCTGGAATCGCGAGAGGCCATCCGGGTACGCTTCTTGCTTCTTCGTTTTTAATTCTTGTATTGCTTCGTGGGGGCGCGTCAGCGCACCCACTGGGTGTAGTCCCCGAGTTTCGGGCCGGCTGCTGAGCAGGCGGCTCGGAACTTTAATTGGCAAGCTCCGAATGCTAATGTCTTTGCTGCAGGATTATCATAACCTTCGTGCGGCCGCCTTCAACTCCAAAGTCCAGGAGTTGGATCAATGTGCCGTCGACTTGTCGGAGAGCCGGAGTAAGTCTTTTTATCTCTCTGCGGGGGCGCGCAGGCGCACCCACGGGCTGTAGTCCCCGAGATTCGGGCCGACTGCTGAGCTGTCGGGCCGGATCTTCCTGGCGATTGATCTTCTTTGGGTTGATATTGACGACTTCTTTCTCCACGCGGGGGCGCGCCCGGGGGCTGTAGTCCCCGAGATTCGGGCCAACTGCGGAGCAGTCGGGCCAGATCTCCTCGGCAACTGTGCTTCTTCTCTGCTGGTTACTAACGCCTTTTTCTTTTTCTGCTCTCGCAGAGGCCAACGCCACCCTGCAGCAGCAGCTGGGCGAAATCAATACCGCGCTGCGTGCCAAGGAGGTGGAGTGCGGCAAGCTGGCTGAAGAGCGTGGCCATCTGTTCACGCAACTGGCAGAGCAGGCGGAGCTTCTCAAGAAGGTCCGGAAGGAGGCGGAGGAGAAGGAGACCAGCCTCCTTGCTGAGTTTCGACCGAACGCTCCGCCTGGACTGACAAGGAGGCGATGCTGACTTCCGGCTTTCATGAGATTGAAGACATAGTTGATGGTGAGCTTCCCACTTTTTCCTTCTTTGAGCTGCCGGCTGCTGGTCGAGCCAGCCTCTCATCTCTAACTTTGGCTCTTTGCTTTCTGTTTTGGCAGACTTCTTCCCTGGTCATTCTGACGCCGCCAATCAGGCCATTGAAGCTGATCGCGAAGGACGGAGGGCGGAAGGTGCGCAGATTGCTGCCAACGCCCCCCGGCCCCTTAGCAAGCAGCTCCTGAGCATCGAGGCCCGTCTTCGGCTGGCTCACCAGATGTTGCGCCGTCTTCAGCGTGTCGGCGCCCAGGCAATCGCCGCCCTGTGGCCGGACATGCCGGCACTGCGCACTCCCAGTCGGAGTGCCGACTGGCTTGAGGTGGCGGCCGGCTGTCTTGAGGCCTAGAAGGGCTCCTCGGCCCGAGCTGGAGCACGCCGGGCCTTGGAGTTTGTCAAGGCGTGGTACCCTGGGCTAGATCTAGCCCAGTTGACCATGTTTCGGCAGGAGGCCCAGGAGAAGCTGGTGGCAGTAGAGGATGACCTTGTCAAGCGCGCGGAGGCAATCGCCGAGTACACCGACACCAGCGTCTTCTTCCCGGAGCGGGCCGAGTACGGCGCCGAGGTGCCACCAGAATGGTTCGGGCTGAACCCGGAGGACGGCGAGGACTCGGCCGAGGTGATCGACTCTAGCGGCGAGGAAAAAGACGAGGAGGAGGAGGAAGGCGAAGAGGAGGCGCCAGAGGTCGGAGCGGACGGCCAACCTCAGCTCGACCGCGCCTCCAGCAACGAGCCACGCCCGGGCGAGCCGGCTGCCACTGGAGGCGACCAAGCGGGGACTGACCAGCCTGCCGCTCGACCAACCGGCGCCACCGACTCCTCCGATCCACCGAACCCGTCTGCTGCTCCCTAAGCCGCCAGTTTATCTTTTGCTTTCCCTGCTTATCAGTCTCGACGAACTTGTTAACTTTGCACAATTCCACCCGCGGGGTGTATTTCAGACTTCTGTTGAATGTTGGCCAAGGGCCTTTGATATGTAAATATTTTCTGAGTTCTATCCTTCCTTCCTTTCCGCTCTCTGACTTTTTTCCTTTGCAGCCTTCCCTTGGTTGCCGTCTTGCCAGCCGAACAGCCGCTCTGCGGACTGTGGCTGGGTCAAGTACTTAGTCACTTTCGGGAAGGCAAGTACTTAGCCGGCTAGAGTTTTCTGGCAAGTTAAGTAGAAACCAGCCGGCCGGCTGCTCGGCAGCCGATCGGTGAGGCGAGAAGCCGGCTTGGACTATGTGTATGCTTTAGGTCCTGAGCCATTTTTCATGCAGACACCCTTTTCGCCTTAGCTCCTGCCAGCCGAACAGTCGCTCTGCGAGCTGCGGCCTCTGGCAGGAGAAAGCTAAGGTGCCAACGCATTACTTGTCCGGCTGCAGGAAGCATGTCATAGTACAATGCGGCAAGTCCTCGGGTCGACTGGTCGAACCCGGTGCCGGACGGATAAATGAAATAACATAAATGACAGGTGTAATACTCATCACATAGATAAAAGGGGCAAGTCCCCGAGATCTTCTCGGGGGACCCAGGGTCTTCGTACTTAATACAAAGTTGGCGTGGTACATACTGCATCAACTGTAAAACCTTCGAAGGAGGTTTGCGTTCCATGGTCGCTCCGTCTCCTTGCCGGAGTCATCTCTTTTGCGCGCTCGAGGCTTCTGAGCGTCGATGAGGTAGTAGGAGTCGTTGCCCAACACCTTGTTGATGATGAAGGGCCTTCCCAAGGTGCCGAGAGCTTGTGCTGGCCGGCTGTTCGCTGGATCAGCCGGAGCACAAGGTCTCCTTCTTGGAAGGATCTTGGCTTGATCTTTCGGTTGTAGTATCGACACAGACTCTGCTGGTAGATGGTGGACCGGCTGAGTGCCAATAGCCGGCCCTCTTCTAGCAGATCGATGCTATCTTGTCGTGCTTTTTCTGCCTCCTCTTCGGTGTACATGGTGACTCGAGGGGAGTCGAATTCCATGTCTGTTGGGATGACGGCTTCGGCACCGTAGACGAGGAAGAAAGGAGTGAAGCCGGTTGACTTGTTCGGAGTTGTGCGCAGGCTCCAGAGGATGGCCGGCAGCTCGTCGAGCCAACAGCCGGCCGAACGCTCCAGAGGTTCGACCAGTCGGGGCTTGATGCCGGACAAAATGAGGCCGTTTGCTCGCTCCACTTGGCCGTTTGACTGTGGATGGGCAACGGACGCTAAGTCCAGTCGGATGCCCTGCATCGCGCAGAAACGGGCCAAGGCACCTTTGGCAAAGTTTGTGCCGTTGTCGGTGATGATGCTGTGTGGTATGCCGTACCGGATGGTGATGTCGGAGATGAAAGTCGCAATAGTCGGACCATTCAATTTCTTAATTGGCTTTGCTTCTATCCACTTGGTGAACTTGTCCACCGCGACAAGCAGGTGAGTCATGCCACCTCGTGCTGTTTTGAATGGTCCCACCATGTCCAGGCCCATACAGCAAAGGGCCAGGCAATGGGGATAGTCTTGAGTGCAGAAGCCGGCTGATGAGGCTTCGAGCGGAACTTCTGGCACCCTTTGCATTTCTGGACCAGATCTTCGGCGTCTTCTAGAGCAGTCAGCCAGAAGAACCCGTGGTAGAAAGCTTTGGCCATGAGTGCTCTTGAAGCCACGTGGTGACCACACTCGCCTTGATGGATATCTTTGAGGATTGCTTGGCCTTCCTCCGGCTCCACGCAGCGCTGGTAAACACCAGTGACACTACGCCTCACAAGCTCTCTGTTGACTATGGTGTATGCTGCTGCCTGGCGTTGCACTTGCCGGGCTGAGATCTCATCAGTCGACATCTCTTTGTTCACCAGGAAGTTGAGGATGGGCTGGGCCCATGAAGGCGCTGCAATTTCTTCGATTTCTAGGACTGCTACTTGCACGAGGGCGGTTGGGCCGGGAGGCGGCGGGTTGGAGTCAGTTGCCGCTTGCTGAGTCGATGAAGTCACCGGGCCGACTGCTGCAGTCCCCGAGCCAGGCTCTGAAGTCCCCGGGCCGGGTGCGGCCGCTGCAGTCCCCGGGTCGCCTGCCGAATTCCTCGTGCCGACTGCTAGGGTCCTCAAGTCGGATCCGACTGCTTCAGGAGGAGACGGCACAAAGATGGAATCCGACTCTGGCGATGGCTTGACAGACGGCTTGAGGAGGCGTTGTAGGGCGACGCCGGTTGGTATTGCTTGCCGGGTGGAGCCGATCCGTGCTAAGGCATCTGCTTGCTCATTATCATTCCTTGGCACATGGAGAAACTCGCACCCTTGAAAGTATCCGCTGAGTTGCTGTACGAGGAAGCGGTAGCTCGCCATGTTTGCATCCTTCGCGTCCCAGTCGCCTGACGACTGCTGGACCACCAAGTCGGAGTCACCATAGCACAGGATCCGGCGAATGCCGAGTTCCTTGGCAAGCCGGAGCCCGTGAATGAGTGCCTCGTATTCAGCGACGTTGTTGGAGGCGGCAAAATGGATTTGCAGCACATATCTGAGCTTGTCGCCTTTGGGAGAGGTAAGGACGATGCCGGCTCCCAAACCGGTGCGCATCTTGGAACCATCAAAATGCATTCGCCAATGGGTGGAGTCTGGCGCTGGCGGTAGGTACTAGGTCTTGGCCCAATCGACGAGGAAGTTGGCCAGTGCTTGTGACTTGATGGCGGTGCGAGGTTGGTAGTAGATGGTGTAGGGGGCCAAATCTATGGCCCACTCAGCCCGAAGCATCTCGGCTTCCAATGATTTCGGCAAGCGGAGCTGTGGAGACCACAGTCATTGGGTGCTCTTGGAAGTATGGCTTCAATTTCTTGGCAGCAAAATGTACGCCGTAGCACATCTTCTGGTAGTGGGGGTAATTTTGCTTGGAGGTGGACAACACTTCGCTTAGGTAATACACCGGTCTCTGGACTGGTAATGCTTTTCCTTCCTCCTTGCGTTCCACCACTATGACTGTGCTGACCACCCGACTGGTAGCGGCAATGTAGAGGAGCATGGGCTCCTTAGGAGTCGGAGCCGCTAGGACTGGCGGAGTGGTCAACATCTTCTTGAGCTGGAGAAAAGCTTCATCCGCCTTGTCATTCCACTCGAAAAAAGTGGTCTTCTTCATGAGCTGGTACAGGGGAAGAGCCTTCTCGCCCAGCCGACTGATGAAACGGCTGATGGATGCCAAGCAGCCGGTGAATTTTTGCACGTCCAGCAGTCGGGTGGGCACTTCCATCCTCTCAATGGCCTTGATCTTCACAGGGTTGCACTCTATGTCGCGCTCTGAGACCAGAAAGCCAAGAAGCTGGTCAGCCGGTACTCCAAAGACGCATTTCTCTGGGTTGAGCTTGATCTGAAATCGGCGCAAGTTCTCAAAGGTCTCCTTGAGAAATTCAAGTAGCGTCCCACGCTTCTCCGTCTTCACCACCACATCGTCCACATAGACATGGGCGTTTCTGCCGAGTTGCTTGAGGAGACACTTCTGCATGCAACGCTGGAACATGGCGCCGGCATTCCTCAAGCCGAACGTCATGGTCAGGTAGCAGAAGGCTCCGAATGGCGTGATGAAGGCGGTCTTCAGCCTGTCGGCCGGGTTTAGCTTGATTTGATGATACCCTGAGTATGCATCCAAAAAGCTCAATAGCTCGCATCCGGCTGTGGAGTCAATCACTTGGTCAATTCTTGGCAAAGCGAACGGGTCCTTTGGGCATGCTTTGTTGAGGCTGGTATAGTCAATACACATGCGCCACTGTTTGTTCTTCTTCAGCACCAGGACCGGGTTGGCTAGCCATTCTGGAAAGAACACTTCCACGATGAAGCCGGCTGCCAGAAGCCGGGCTATCTCTTCTCCAACAACTCTTCCCTTCTCTTCTGACAAGCGGCGCAAGGGCTGCCTGAATGGTTTGGCGTCTGACCGGACATGTAGCTTGTGCTCAGCGAATTCCGTCGGAACACCCGGCATGTCCTTGGGGGACCATGCAAAGATGTCCCGATTCTCACGGAGGAAATCGACGAGCTCGCCTTCCTATTTGCTGTCAAGGTTCTCACCTATGACAGCGTTGTTGGGGAACATAGTAATTTCAAAAAATTTCCTACGCACACGCAAGATCATGGTGATGCATAGCAACGAGAGGGGAGAGTGTTGTCCACGTACCCTCATAGACCGAAAGCGGAAGCGTTAGCACAACACGGTTGATGTAGTCGTACGTCTTCACGATCCGACCGATCAAGTACCGAACACACGACACCTCCGAGTTCAGCACACGTTCAGCCCGATGACGTCCCTCGAACTCCGATCCAGCCAAGTGTTGAGGGAGAGTTTCGTCAGCACGATGGCATGGTGACGATGATGATGTTCTACCGACGCAGGGCTTCGCCTAAGCACCGCTACAGTATTATCGAGGTGGACTATGGTGGAGGGGGGCACCGCACACGGCTAAAAGATCAAACGATCAATTGTTGTGTCTCCAAGGGGTGCCCCCCTCCCCGTATATAAAGGAGTGGAGGAGGGGGAGGGCCGACCCTCTCTATGGCGCGCCCTAGGAGGAGTCCTACTCCCACCGGGAGTAGGATTCCCACCTTCCAAGTAGTAGGAGTAGGAGTCAAGGAAAGGGGAGAGAGAAGAGAAGGAAGGAGGGGGCGCCGCCCCTCCCTCTAGTCCAATTCGGATTAAGCATTGGGGGGGCGCGCAGCCTCCCCTCTCTCTTTCCCCTAAAGCCCAATAAGGCCCATATACTCCCCGGTGAATTCCCGTAACTCTCCGGTACTCCGAAAAATACCCGAATCACTCGGAACCTTTCTGATGTCCGAATATAGTCGTCCAATATATCGATCTTTACGTCTCGACCATTTCGACACTCCTCCTCATGTCCCTGATCTCATCCGGGACTCCGAACTACCTTCGGTACATCAAAACACATAAACTCATAATATAACCGTCATCAAACTTTAAGCGTGCGGACCCTACGGGTTCGAGAACAATGTAGACATGACCGAGACACGTCTCCGGTCAATAACCAATAGCGGAACCTGGATGCTCATATTGGCTCCCACATATTCTACGAAGATCTTTATCGGTCAAACCGCATAACAACATACGTTGTTCCCTTTGTCATCGGTATGTTACTTGCCCGAGATTCGATCGTCGGTATCTCAATACCTAGTTCAATCTCGTTACTGGCAAGTCTCTTTACTCATTCCGTAATACGTCATCCCGCAACTAACTCATTAGTTACCATGCTTGCAAGGCTTATAGTGATGTGCATTACCGAGTGGGCCCAGAGATACCTCTCCGACAATCGGAGTGACAAATCCTAATGTCGAAATACGCCAACCCAACAAGTACCTTCGGAGACACCTGTAGAGCACCTTTATAATCACACATTTACGTTGTGACGTTTGGTAGCACACAAAGTGTTCCTCCGGTAAACGGGAGTTGCATAATCTCATAGTCATAGGAACATGTATAAGTCATGAAGAAAGCAATAGCAACATACTAAACGATCGAGTGCTAAGCTAACGGAATGGGTCAAGTCAATCACATCATTCTTCTAATGATGTGATCCCGTTAATCAAATGACAACTCTTTGTCCATGGCTAGGAAACATAACCATCTTTGATCAACGAGCTAGTCAAGTAGAGGCATACTAGTGACACTCTGTTTGTCTATGTATTCACACATGTCTTGCCTTCGGATCTTTGATAGAAGGTGTGCTCAACATCAATGAATATCTTGCCTTCGGATCTTTGATAGAAGGTGTACTCAACATTTTCTTTTGGGTATCCTATGAAGACGCACTTCTCCGATTTTGGGTTTGTGCTTATCAGGTTGAAACTTTTTCACATAAGCATTGCAACCTCAAACTTTAAGAAACGATAGCTTAGGGTTTTTGCCAAACCATAATTCATACGGTGTCGTCTCAACGGATTTAGATGGTGCCCTATTTAACGTGAATGTAGCTGTCTCTAATGCATAACCCCAAAACGATAGTGGTAAATCGGTAAGAGACATCATAGATTGCACCATATCTAATAAAGTACGGTTACGATGTTCGGACACACCATTATGCTGTGGTGTTCCAGGTGGCGTGAGTTGCGAAACTAGTCTGCATTGTTTCAAATGAAGACCAAACTCGTAACTCAAATATTCTCCTCCACGATCAGATCATAGAAACTTTATTTTCTTGTTACGATGATTTTCCACTTCACTCTGAAATTATTTGAACTTTTCAAATGTTTCAGACTTATGTTTCATCACGTAGATATACCCATATCTGCTCAAATCATCTGTGAAGGTCAGAAAATAACGATACCCGCATCAAGCCTCAACGCTTATCTGGTCGCATACATCAGTATGTATTATTTCCAATAAGTCAGTTGCTTGCTCCATTGTTCCGGAGAACGGAGTCTTAGTCATCTTGCCCATGAGGCATGGTTCGCAAGCATCAAGTGATTCAAAAAGTCCATCAGCATGGAGTTTCTTCATTCGCTTTACACCAATATGACCTAAATGGCAGTGCCACAAATAAGTTGCACTATCATTATTAACTTTGCATCTTTTGGCTTCAGTATTATGAATATGTGTATCACTACGATCGAGATCCGACGAACCATTTTCATTGGGTGTATAACCATAGAAGGTTTTATTCATGTAAACAGAACAACAATTATTCTCTAATTTAAATGAATAACCGTATTGCAATAAACATGATCAAATCATATTCATGCTCAAGGCAAACACCAAATAACATTTATTTAGGTTCAACACTAATCCCGAAAGTATAGGGAGTGTGCGATGATGATCATATCAATCTTGGAACCACTTGCAACACACATCGTCACTTCATCCTTAAAGTCTCTGTTCATTCTGCAACTCCCGTTTCGAGTTACTACTCTTAGTAACTGAACTAGTATCAATTACTGAGGGGTTGCTATAAACACTAGTAAGGTACACATCAATAACATGTATATCAAAATATACCTTTGTTCACTTTGCCATCCTTCTTATCCGCCAAATACTTGGGGCAGTTCCGCTTCCAGTGAGCAGTCCTTTTGCAATAGAAGCACTCAGTCTCAGGCTTAGGTCCAGACTTGGGCTTATTCACTTGAGCAGCAACTTGCTTGCCGTTCTTCTTGAAGTTCCCCTTCTTCCCTTTGCCCTTTTCTTGAAACTAGTGGTCTTGTCAACCATCAACACTTGCTGCTTTTCTTGATTTCTACCTTCGTCGATTTCAGCATTGCGAATAGCTTGGGAATTGTTTTCATCATCCCTTGCATATTATAGTTCATCACGAAGTTCTAGTAACTTGGTGATAGTGACTAGAGAACTTTGTCAATTACTATCTTATCTGGAAGATTAACTTCCACTTGATTCAAGCAATTGTAGTACTCAGACAATCTGAGCACATGCTCACTGGTTGAGCTATTCTCCTCCATCTTGTAGGCAAAGTACTGTCAGAGGTCTCATACGTCTCAACACGGGCATGAGTATGAAATACCAATTTCAACTCTTGGAACATCTTATATGCTCCGTGGCGTTCAAAACATTTTTGAAGTCCCAGTTCTAAGCCATAAAGCATGGTGCACTAAACTATCAAGTAGTCATCATACCGAGCTTTGTCAAACGTTCATAACGTTTACATCTGCTCCTGCAATAGGTTTGTCACCTAGCGGTGCATCAAGGACATAATTCTTCTGTGCAGCAATGAGGATAAACCTCAGATCATGAATCCAATCCGCATCATTGCTACTAATATCTTTCAACATAGTTTTCTCTAGGAACATATCAAAATATAAACAGGGAGATACATCGCGAGCTATTGTTCTACCACATAGATATGCCAATACTACCGGGACTAAGTTCATGATAAATTAAAGTTCAATTAATCATATTACTTAAGAACTCCCACTTAGATAGACATCCCTCTAATCATCTAAGTGATCACGTGATCCAAATCAACTAAATCATGTCCGATCATCACGTGAGATGGAGTAGTTTCAATGGTGAACATCACTATGTTGATCATATCTACTATATGATTCATGCTCGACCTTTCGGTCTCAGTGTTCCGAGGCCATATCTGTTATATGCTAGGCTCGTCAAGTTTAACCTGAGTATTCCGCGTGTGCAACTGTTTTGCAGCCGTTGTATTTGAACGTAGAGCCTATCACACCCGATCATCACGTGGTGTCTCAGCACGAAGAACTTTCGAACGGTGCATACTCAGGGAGAACACTTATACCTTGATAATTTAGTGAGAGATCATCTTATAATGCTACCGTCAATCAAAGCAAGATAAGATGTATAAAAGATAAACATCACATGCAATCATAATATGTGACATGATATGGCCATCATCATCTTGTGCCTTTGATCTCCATCTCCAAAGCATCGTCATGATCTCCATCGTCACCGGCATGACACCATGATCTCCATCATCTTGATCTATATCAATGTGTCGTCACATGGTCATCTCGCCAACTATTGCTCTTGCAACTATTGCTATCACATGGCGATAAAGTAAAGCAATTATTTGGCGCTTGCATCTTATGCAATAAAGAGACAGCCATAAAACTTTTGCCAGTTGCCGATAACTTCAACAAAACATTATCATCTCATACAACAACTTATATCTCATCACGTCTTAACCATATCACATCACAACATGCCCTGCAAAAACAAGTTCGTCCTCTACTTTGTTGTTGCAAGTTTTACGTGGCAGCTACGGGCTTAGCAAGAACCGTTCTTACCTACGCATCAAAACCACAACGATAGTTTGTCAAGTTGGTGCTATTTTAACCTTCGCAAGGACCGGGCGTAGCCACACTCGGTTCAACTAAAGTTGGAGAAACTGACACCCGCCAACCACCTGTGTGCAAAGCACGTCGGTAGAACCAGTCTCGCGTAAGCGTACGCGTAATGTCGGTCCAGGCCGCTTCATCCAACAATACCGCCGAACCAAAGTGTGACATGCTGGTAAGCAGTATGACTTGTATCGCCCACAACTCACTTTTGTTCTACTCGTGCATATAACATCTACGCATAAAACCAGGCTTGGATGCCACTGTTGGGGAACGTAGTAATTTCAAAAAAATTCCTACGCACACGCAAGATCATGGTGATGCATAGCAACGAGAGGGGAGAGTGTTGTCCACGTACCCTCGTAGACCGATAGTGGAAGCGTTAGCACAACGCGGTTGATGTAGTCGTACGTCTTCGCGATCCGACCGATCAAGTATCGAACGCATGGCACCTCCGAGTTCAGCACACGTTCAGCCCGATGACGTCCCTCGAACGCCGATCCAGCCGAGTGTTGAGGGAGAGTTTTGTCAGCACGACGGCGTGGTGACGATGACGATGTTCTACCGATGCAGGGCTTCGCCTAAGCACCGCTACAGTATTATCGAGGTGGACTATGGTGGAGGGAGGCACCGCACACTGCTATAAAGGAGTGGAGGAGGGGGAGGGCCGGCCCTCTCTATGGCGCGCCCTAGGAGGAGTCCTACTCCCACCGGGAGTAGGATTCCCCCTTCCAAGTAGTAGGAGTAGGAGTCAAGGAAAGGGGAGAGAGAAGAGAAGGAAGGAGGGGGCGCCGCCCCTCCCCCTAATCCAATTCGGACTAAGCATTGGGGGTGCGCAGCCTCCCCTCTCTCTTTCCCCTAAAGCCCAATAAGGCCCATATACTCCCCGGCGAATTCCCATAACTCTCCGGTGCTCCGAAAAATACCCGAATCACTCGGAACCTTTCCGATGTTCGAATATAGTCGTCCAATATATCGATCTTTACGTCTCGACCATTTCGAGACTCCTTGTCATGTCCCCGATCTCATCTGGGACTCCGAACTACCTTTGGTACATCAAAACACATAAACTCATAATATAACCGTCATCGAACTTTAAGCGTGCGGACCCTACGGGTTCGAGAACAATGTAGACATGACCAAGACACGTCTCCGGTCAATAACCAATAGCGGAACCTGGATGCTCATATTGGCTCCCACATATTCTACGAAGATCTTTATCGGTCAAAACGCATAACAACATACGTTGTTCCCTTTGTCATCGGTATGTTGCTTGCCCGAGATTCGATCGTCGGTATCTCAATACCTAGTTCAATCTCGTTACCGGCAAGTCTCTTTACTCGTTCCGTAATACATCATCCCGCAACTAACTCATTAGTTACAATGCTTGCAAGGCTTATAGTGATGTGCATTACCGAGTGGGCCCAGAGATACTTCTCCGACAATCGGAGTGACAAATCCTAATCTCGAAATACGCCAACCCAACAAGTACCTTCGGAGACACCTGTAGAGCACCTTTATAATCACCCATTTATGTTGTGACGTTTGGTAGCACACAAAGTGTTCCTCCGGTAAACGGGAGTTGCATAATCTCATAGTCATAGGAACATGTATAAGTCATGAAGAAAGCAATAGAAACATACTAAACGATCGAGTGCTAAGCTAACGGAATGGGTCAAGTCAATCACATCATTCTTCTAATGATGTGATCCCATTAATCAAATGACAACTCTTTGTCCATGGCTAGGAAACATAACCATCTTTGATCAACGAGCTAGTCAAGTAGAGGCATACTAGTGACACTCTGTTTGTCTATGTATTCACACATGTATTATGTTTCCGGTTAATACAATTCTAGCATGAATAATAAACATTTATCATGAAATAAGGAAATAAATAATAACTTTATTATTGCCTCTAGGGCATATTTCCTTCAAGCGTACCTCTCCGGGTGCTCCGGGTCCAAGGGTATCTTCTTTGTCTCTTTGGCCGGTTTGAACGAGCCCTCAGCTTCCGACTCCTTGGGGGCGGGTGACATTTCTAGCTACTTGCCTGCCATTGCCACAACCCGGTCAAGGAGCCGCTTTTCAGCCGCGATCACGAGGGACTCAGCTAACCGGCTGATCTCTGCTACGCAGGCGGACGACTTCTTGTAGTCTCCTGCTATGGTCAGGATTCCCTTGGAGCTTGGCATCTTCATCTTGAGGTAGGCATAGCGGGGGACCACCATGAACTTGGCCAGTGCAGGCCGGCCAAGCAGTGCATGATAGGGGCTCTCAAGGTCCACCACCTCAAACCAGACCGGCTCTCGGCGGAAATGATTTTTGTCCCCGAAGAGGACATCTATCTGAGTCTTGCCGATTGGTGAGCAGGAAAGGCCAGGAACTATGCCGTGAAAAATGGTCCGGCTGGGCTGAAGATGTCTCTGCTTGATTCCCAACTTCTCCATGGTATCTTTGTACAGAATGTTGATACTTCTGCCGCCATCTATCAAGACTCGGGAGAAACGAGCAGCTCACCTCTCTGTGGCAAACGTGGCATCCAACACCAAGGCATAAGAGCCGGGATTTGTCATCACCTACGGGTGGTCGGCTCTGCTCCAGCTGATGGGCTTCTCAGACCAGTGCATGAACTCGGGGGTCTCTGATGCTACTGCATTCACTTCCAGCTGCTGCTGCTGTCTATTGCGCCTGTCGTTTGCCATGCTGGTGAACACGATGTAGGACCCATGCTCCTCAGGATAATCATCTTGTATGGCATCGACTGGCCGAACCGCCGGCTTCTGAGGGGGAGGAGGCGGCGGGCCGGCTGGCGGAGGAGGCTGGAGTCCGTCGCCCTTGGCGATCCTGGTGAGCCAGTGGCACTTCCGAGTAGTGTGATTGGATGGCTTCGCACCGCATGGAACTTGCAAGGCGCGTCGAGGGTCTGCTCATACGAGAAAGCGGGCAGCCAGTTGGGCTTGCCGCCCTTCTGGCGCTTGGGAGGAGGCGGCCCTTCTGGCTATTGATCTTCGACTGTTGCCACCTGCCGGCTTGAGGAAGCCGGCTGCATGGTCTTGCGCTTGTTGTCGTTTGGTTGCTGCCTCCGACTGGTGTCACCAGCCGGGGTCCGAGGAGGTTGAGGGGCCACCTTGCCCGACACGTTGACTTGAATCTCCGCCTTCATGGAGGAGTTGGCCATGGCATACTTGTCTGCTATGATTAGCAGTTCGTCGAGGGTCGCCGGCTTGTCGCAGAGAAGCTTGTGCTTGAGGAGGGTGCCCTCTCGGCACCCGGCAGTGAAGTACTCGATGGCCTGCACCTCGTGCATGCCCTCGCAGGAGTTGCGCGGCTCGGCCCAGCGCGTGAGGTAGTCGCGAGTCGACTCATTGGGGCCTTGAACGCATAAGGAGAGTTGGCGGGGCTTTGGCGGCCGCTTGTACATGCTGGTGAAGTTGCGGACGAACGCTTCGGTGAAATCAACCCAGCTGTTGATGCTGCGGGGCTTCAGGCTGTTCAGCCATGTCCGGGCCGTGCCCTGGAGCATGAGCGGAACATACTTCACGGCAACGCGCTTGTTGCCGTTCGCGATGCTGAAGGCTGTGGAGTAGTCGACCAGCCAGTCCTCCGGCTTCATGGAGCCGGTGTACTTGGGTGTATCTCTCGGGAGCGTGAACCCTTTAGGGAAAGGTTCGTCCCGGATGCGGGGGCCGAAGCAAGGCGGACCCAGCTCATCTTCTTCTTCTAGCGACAGGGATCGGTTGAGGCGGTCAATCCGGTGGCGGGCGTCGATTTCTCCGATTCCTTCTCGGCGGCCAAGGCGGTCACCGAGTGACGGGTGATCAAAAGGCGGCGGGGAAATGCGGCTCTCCCTGCGGGGAGGAGGAGGCGGACAGTCGTCTCGTCGCTGCATTGCTCTTGGGCGGCCGTCTTGGTCGCGCTCGATGGTGATGCGAGTCTGGCTGCGGCTGGCAACCGGCTCCTTGTCTCTTCTGTCGCGGACGCTACCAGTCGGTGTCCGGGATGTCGTGCCTTGGTCTCGTCGAGGAGGTGGATCGTCGTTTTGCCGGTTGGGCGCTTCGGTCCGGCACCCGGCATCTTGCTGCTCATCAGCCGCGTCGAGGAGCTGTTGAACTCGCTCCATCATGTGGCGACGCTTGTCGCCCTCGAGCTTGTCTAACTCGTCCGTTGCCGCTTGGGCAGCTCGTATGTTCTCCGCGGGCGTGGCATAGACGGGAAGATCTGTCCCGAACAAGTTGGCGATGGTCGCGCCACGCTGCCGGACCTGGCCAATACGGCTAGGCCCACCAGGAGCCGGCAGGCCGCCGACGGCACGGTCCATCTCACGCTGGCAGGCCTCCGAAAGGCGTCTCATGACGGCCAGCCGGTTGGCGCTCTCGACGAGCTGGATGCGGCGTGCCTCCAGCGTCTCAGCGTCCTCCGGGATGGGCGCAGTTAGGTCTTGTATCGCTGCCTACAACGGATCTTGGCCACCCCCGCCAGAGTGCTCGCCGTGGCCGATGACAAGCACTTCAGTGACGGTGCTGCCGCCGCTGTCCGCGCGAGGAAATGACTCATCGTAGACCACCATGTTGGAGGGGAACGCGTCGAGCGACGCCGTGTCGGAGTCGACCAACATCGGGTCGGTGGAGCCAACCGACTCCAAGTCAGCAGCAGACTCGCTGGCGACATGGAGCTGATCGAGGAGGCTCACAAGGCGGCTCTCAGGGCCATCATTGCCCGCATCAGACGCGGGCTCATCGGAGAGGCGAATCTCGCCAACAAGATCAGCGAGGCAGCTCGCTGCGCAGGCTGCCTCCGCGCCATGCAGCGCGTCGGCGCAAACGCCGTCTGGCGTGCCGGGCTGGCTGCGCTCGCCAGGAAGGAACAAGGTTCCCGTCTAGAGCAGGTCTCCGGGAGACGGTGCACCTCGCCCCATGGTGGGCGCCAAATGTCGGGGGTTGGGTGCGACATATGCCAAACGATGGCTTATCATGGTGGGAGCGAGTAGAACGTCGCCGGTGCCTGGAAGCGGGATGAGGCGTAGACACGTACGCCGGCGAACTTTACCCAGGTTCAGGGCTCTCCATGGAGATAACACCCCTAGTCCTACTCTGCGGGGTCTCCGCATGATCACTAAGGCACTAGTGGTACAATGGTGCTCCTTGAGTTGTCTGCTAGAGGTGGAAGAAGGCAGGCACGCACTCTCCTCCTCTAGGTGTGAGTCTAGTCCTAACAGGTCCGAACCCTTTGCATGGGTGCCCTGGGGGGTTTATATAGGCCTACCCCCAAGGGGTACAATGGTAATCTGGCCGGGTGTAGGACCCGGCTGTCAGTCTCTCTGGTCGCCGGCTTCTCCGCCGGCTGTTGGGGCCCGCCGCCTGGTGGGCCCCGCCGCCTGGTGGGCCCCGCCGACTAGTCTGGTATGGAGCCGACAGGCCGCCTCCGCCGCTCGCGGGTCTTGTCGGCTGCTGATTACTGTAGCCGTGATGCTAATGACACAGGCTTGGTCAGGGGGGCGTGGCTACAGTCCTGCCGCCGGGTGGGACATCAATGTAGCCACACCGCGTCTTATCTGGTTGATGGCGCGGGCCCCGAGGAAGGAACGGGCCGCCTGCTGGAGGCCGGCCTCCCTCGGGTCCGGCTGGCCAGGCTTCCGCCGTCTTCCGGGCTCTCGCTGCCTGGTAGGGCCCGCCGTCTTCAGGCCGTACTGACAGGCGGTCGTGGGAGCAGGGCTCCGCCTGACAAGGATGACGTCAGGGGCAGAGTGGCAACAGTGCCGCGCCGGGCGGAGATCTCCGCCTGTACGGAGCACTGTGGCCACGCCCGACCCTGGATATGGGGGTGATGGGCTACACTGTAGCCTCACCCTGTCTAGTCTTCTTAATGAGGGTGCAGACTTTGTGGGCGCCACGGGCCATCTGCTAGGGGCCGGCTTCTCTGGAAGCCGCCCACTAGGAGTCGGCTTGTCTTGATGCCGGCTTCTGGAACTCGGCCGTCTACGGGCAGCCGGCTATTCCTCCAGCCGGCCACCAGAAGGCGGCACTTCATCTTGATGCCTTGAGGGGCGTAGCCAGCCCCGATGTCTTGGAAGGTTCAGGGACTCGGATTAGCCTACCCGTGGCCCATTACTCCGACACTCTTTGGCAGAAGGCTCGTGCAAGGGCCGTGAGGGTGGCGGAGGATGCCCATGCCAAAGCCCTGAGTGTAGTCAGGCCCAAGCGCCTCATCTATGCTTGGCGGTACGTGGACCGGGTGCACGCTTCCAGCAAGGAGGAGTACCTGTTGGCGCTGGATCACCACACTGGTGAGATCGCGGTCGCCCGCCGGCAAGCCGCCAATCAGCACCTCGCGAGTTGCGAGGCTGAGGAAGAGGCGTTGTGTCGGTGCGCTGGGAAACGGCCGTGCACCAGGGCACTCGTGCGGCGCCGCAAGCGCTCCTGCAAGCGCAGTGGCTTTTAGTAGGAGTATAATTTAGTTTCGTAAGGTGAATTAGTTTTGGGACGCAAATGATAAATCCCGAACATTCGGGAATTATTAGCGTCCTTAATTTTGGAAACCTTGTGTATCCGTATGCATTTTGTAAGTAGGTGCATATAGCACAAACTTTACTATATACTATCGCACTGCACATCTCTCTCTATATATGCCTGCAGAGTGGGCTACTCCCTCCGTCCAGGTGAATAAGTCATCTTTGGTTGTGCACCGTGACCAAGAAGGAAGGAAGACTTTATACACCTAGACGGAGGGAGTACTACTATTACTTATGTAAGTGCAAATGCACGTTTTAACATTACGATGCGGTTTTTGTAAAAGTAGAAAACAACACTAGTCAAGCTTGTGAAATGATTCAATGCAAAAATGCTCGTTTGATTGTTTACTTTTAGCTTCCTTCTCTGTGGTTATTTCTCTATCGTACTTTGTACGGAGTATCTCACTGGTCGGAAAGGCATGCAAATTCCCAAACCGCTTCCTACACCCTGTATCGATTTTTTTTGCCTAACAAGTTGTGCCGTGCAATTGGAATTCCAACTTGAGTACTAGTACTACTAGTAGGAGTACCAGGGGTCAGTTTGTTTAGGCTTCTAGATTAGTAGTAATCCCATTACTACTAGCTCCATCCTGGTTTATTGGTCCCCATTGTAATCTGTGTCAAATTTTGATCGTAAATTTAACTAATGAAATGTTTGTGCATGTCACATGCATAACATTTTATCAGTTAAATCTTTGGTCACAATTTACCAAAAATTACAATGGTGACGAAAGTAGTAGTTTAGAAGCCGAAATAAATGAGTGAGGCGCCTTAATGCTACTCTCCATTGTGACTAGTCTTAAGGGAAAAGCTGGGGAAGAGACGGCTTATTTTTTAAGCCGCCAAAAGAACTGGCCCTAGGAGTAGTAGGTAGGGATACTAGGAGTAGTAGCTAGGGATCGAGTGTGCGAGATGAACCGGAGAAAGTAAATGCAGAGAGATGAAATGCAAAAAAGACGGAGGGATGTGATGGTTGCTTGTCCGTTTATTTTACCCAGGCCACTTACTACTGGCAGTGGTTGGGTTTTGTGATATGACGGCTTTACTACCGCGCCACGAGCGGGGTGAGAGTGAGACTCCCATGCAGCGCCGCCCACTACACTTGTACTACATCGGTCGTGGTTTATTAGTCCCCCATTGAATTTGACTGAAGATTTAACTGACAAAATGTTAGTGCATGTCAACAAAAACTATGTCGTTGGATTCGTATTTGAACATAGTTTTCAATGATATAATTTTAGGTGACATGCATCGGCATTTATCGTACTATATATAATTTTAGTTCAATTTTTGGTCGTACTAATCTATAGTAGTAAGGTGCCCATGCGTTGCACGGAAGAGTGAAATGCATTGATCGGGGAGTTGTTTATTTTGACAAAGGATGTGGGGGTCATCTCTAGAGCTCACAAACATCCGGGTGAAATAGATAAAAAGGTATCTTTTGCAAACAGAAGCGTTCAACTTTTCAACCTGCATCCAAAACTTGTGAAGAAATAACACTTATTGTGCTTTGCAAGAAATGATCTTTAAGAATTAGTTTTTGAGTATCAATTGTTATACATGTTGGCTACAGATGACATGGCACTTTCTTATAGTCAACAATTGGCTATACTATTAAGTATTAACCATGCCCTTATACACCTAGACGGAGGATTAAATCAGGATGACTTGGAAGGGGCAGAGGAGATGTAAGAAATGGTTCATAGTAAGTCTTTCACCAGTACTGTAGTAAAAATTCATACAAGGAAGATTCTAGACTAAACTATAAATGGATACACTTTTATTCATGTGCGATACTCCAATAGAGCAAGATCATGCATGGAAGTCTCCACATGCTTAGACAGCGGATTACACTGAGCGAAGACTAGTGATCAACATTTAACTTGATAATGTGTATGTCCAGGTGAACCTACTTGGAGTCCCCGTGCACCGCGTTGGGGGGTAAATCATACCATGCGTCTTCCATGTCCACATCGGTGGGAAGGTCCCAGCTCTGCATAGTCCTAGTCAGCATGATGGAGCCGGTGTCGCTGCCCACGTACCTCAGAGGAGTAGTAACAGTGAGCACGCAATCGTACATCGGCCTCGTGTCAGTGTCAGCGTCAGCGTCAGCGGCGTTGCCCCTGACGCACACTACAGAGACGGGGCAGCGGCCTGCGCGGGCCTCGCCGGTGCCCACGATCAAGAGAGGAAGACGCTGCCGTCATCCTCCGAGACTAGCAGGCGGCGGTGATCCTCCAGCGACTCCGGCATGGTGAACGGGTAGCACGTCTCGTACTTGATGTTCTCCGCCAAGGGCCAGTAGTGACCGCTGCACGCATCCATGAGGTGATGCACGTTGTCCGCCGGCGAGCCCCAAAACGGCATGGGGCACTCATAGCAGTAGACGAAGGGCTCCTTGGAGGCATCGACCAGGCCGTCCATGAAACGGGAGTGGTTGTAGGGGACGTTGCGCCAGTTGAATATATTCGTAAGTTACTACGAGATTTAATCCGAATAAGCACAAAATAAATCATGACGGCTATAACAGAGATTAAACTAATCATGTGGGCTAGCATAGTAGTTGAACAGATAGAATCTAGTAGGATACAGAGTAGAAACATGAATTCTACCATGATTTTGAATAGGCAGGACAGAAACACATACGGTGCAACGGGAGCAGCACCGTTGGCGCTAAGGTTGTCGCCCATGTTGTTGAGGAAGAGGTTGCCGAGGTCGGGGAAGAAGTCATCATCGGTGAAGTCGTGGCTGCTAGTAGTCGCGAGAGTGCGCGCCCCAAATTTCAACAGCACCCGCCGAATGGAGCGCAGGAGGGAGTGGCTGTAGGGGACGTTGCGGCCGCCGAATGGAGCGCAGGAGTAGCACACGAAGCAGTAGATGATGCTCCGGTGCCCAGAAATTTTTGTTTGGCATCGCTTGGGCAATGTAGGGCATCGGTGCGAAATACCCAAAAAGAAAATTTAGCACCGCTTTTGGCCTACATAGTGGAAGGCCTAAGTCTCTATCTCTACTCTTATCTCTATCTCTACTACTCTTCTTTGTTTTTTATAACAAATCGAATAGTATTGCGCCGTCCGCTGCACGCCCGGCTGAACACGCCTCCTCGCCTCCATCATCACCAACTGAGTCTTTTATAGGAGTAGGAGTAGAGAAAAAACCGAGTTGGTGATGATGGTGTGCCGTGCAATGCACAGGCATCTTGCTATTTTTTTTGCATATAATTCCAAACACCACGTAGACACGGTCTTTGACCATTTTACAACTATGTTAGTATCATTGTTAGTGGTCAGCCGGTGCAAGTTATAGCCCCGGGTGTTTTAACCTTTTTTTAGTAATAATATCTGGCGATTGTTCGACACGAGCTCAATCCTGGCGAATCCCACGTAACCATCAGATTTCCATCTGACGGTGGCCTTTTTTAAGCCATAGTATTTGACAAAACCGCCACCCTTACACACGTACTGTAACTGCGTCGCGGGCGTTTGCAACTGCCATGTCTCACAGCGAACGTTTGCTGGGGATTAGAGTTAGCACCGATGGTGGTTCGTAGTCGTTCCACGCTCGGGCATTGAAGTTTGTAACTATTTTAGATTAGAATATACTACTCCTCCGGTGCTAGTAGTAGAGCAGAGTCCTACTCCACTACTACTCTACTCAAGCAAGTTAGGGCATAGTAGTAGGTACTGTAGGGAGTACCAGTACTGTGATCACTCAAGCAAGTTGTCTGACTTCGATATAACCCTACGCTACTGGTATGTGTCTCGTAAGTCAAGCGACGTGTTGTACTCATCATCACCTGTCCACTTCCTGCAGCACATATTCGCTTCTCCATCTTTGTCCGCTCTTCCATTGTAACAGCCCCGAAATTGGGTTATCAATTTTTGTGCTGTTATTCTCTCCAAACACTCATTTTCAAAATTTTCTCCTGAGTTTGCTGGATGACTCTGAGAAATTTTGTCATTTCCAACCTTTCAAAACCTTGCTCATGTCTTTTTCAGTGGGCAAGACCTCATTTGCATCAGCTCAATTCCTCTCAAACCCTAAATTCCAAATTTTTGGAATTTGGATATGTCCTTTGTGCTTACAAAGGAGCCATCATTTTCTTTGATCTGTTGATCCTCTCAATCGATCCCAGAGACCATTCTACCTTTCTGAACCTTGGATATGCAAAAATATTGCTAAGTCCCATGCAATATTTTTGAATTATGATTTATTCCTTTTCTTGCCTTTCCGAGGAATAAAATCCAAAGGCATATCTAGCCATCTCCTAAATTCATGAGAATTGGTGGAGTTGATGCTTATGCCTAATCCAAGCTCTGGCAAGTATATTGGCCATAATTAAATAAGGAAAATTGCCTTTTCCTATTTAATGCCAATATTGCATTTCTGCCAATTTCCAAAGAAACTACTATTTTTATAGCAGAGAAAGTTCCCACATAAATTGTGGAGCTTGTCCTTGCTATATAATCACTAGTTCCAACCTAATATCATGTTCCTCAGTTCAAAATTTTGGCACATGATCCAACGCAAGTTTCCGCCTTCTCTGAAATTTTGCAAAGGAAGTGCTTTATTCCTAAATCCAATTGAGCTGAAATTTGGCAGGGTGTTTAACATTGATGAATAACCCATGTATGCCAAATATGAGCTCAATCCATTCATCCTAGCTCCCTGTGCAATTTTTCAAAGTTTCTGACCAGAATGCAACTTTGTGAAGGAAGTACCTTCATAGAGTTTCAAAATGGGATGAAACTTTGCCATCCTCTCCTATATCTCAAATCATCATCCTCCACCCAAATTCAGTTCATTTCATTGAACTATGTGAGCACAGGAGCAATTCTTGTTTTCTGTCCAAATTTTCAGTATGTGAAGCAAGTGTATTTTATCGTGCTCCATTATGGCTGATAATTTTGCCAGGCCTTCTCCTACTCATATAACCTATCTCCACAAGATTGTGGCTCATTTCACTTGACCAATTGCCCTGAGGATTTTTCTGAAGTTTTTGGACAGAAATGATAGATGTGAAGGAAGTACCATTTTGGTGAGCCCATTTGGTATGAACTTTTTACAGCATCATGGTATGTTCAAATCATCAGGCTTTGCCAAGTTATAGCCCAATCCATCACTCCTAGTGAGTGTTTCATCATGATTAAGTTTCTGGGTCAGTTTTGGTGGTTGTAAAGCAACTATGGTAAATAGTTGTCCAAATTACCTCAAGACTCCCAGGACCGTAGTCCTTTCTACCCTAAGCCTCCCAGACAACCAGTTTACCATTTACCCTCTCTGGTTTAATCTCTAGGATGTTGTCAAGTTTGCAACAGCAAACTTGTGGAGCTTGTTTTACTCATCTCACTTTGTCTCTGCCCGATCTTTCACCATGGTAATACTCCACTCTGGAAGGACTTCGTGGTAGACATGAACTTACATCAGTAAAAACCCCAGAGCGCGCCATGCTAGTGGTGACTACGTGGGAAGCCAGCCAAACCGGTGGTCTAGCCACTGTTCGCGTCGGCATCGCTGCTCCGACCGGCTCTGGCCTCGCCATTAATGCCCAGCAGTTCCCCCTCGTCGTCGTATTCCCTCTGGACCGATGCCCCCTTCGTTTTCTTCTCCGGAGAGCCGTGCCAACGACCGGAATAGTGCGCTCCTGTGCATCGTCGTCTTCCTCGCCGATGTCTTCTTCCTCCGTTCGTTCGCACGCCTTCCTCGTCTCCGTCACTCTCTGGTGCTCGTCCACTTCCCCCTCGTCGCCTTCCCATGCCTCCCCGTGACTGCTGAGCACGGCAGAGCCGCGGCCGGACGCGCTCGGCGGTGCCTGGCTCGGGTGCCCCTGCCCCGGCTATAAATAGCCCGTCCGCGCCTCGTCCGAGCTCATCAGCAGCTCCCCGCCCCTCTTCTACGCCTCCCCAAGCACTCATTCTTCCCGGAGCCCCTCTCCATCCCCTCCCCATCTCCATTGCCGCCGCCTCGGGTCTTCCCCGATTCCGGCGATGCCGTGCTTCCCTCTCCGTTCTCTCACCACCACTGCATCCCCCATGCTCCGGCGAGCCTCCCCGTGGCCTCGGCCTCTCCTCTCCTCCACCGTAGCCCCATTTCACCGATGACCGAACCCCCTCTCTGCCGCAGGCCCTGCTGCCCTCTGTCCGGCGCTCGTCGGCGGCAGCGGGTACCCCCATTAGATGCGCCTCTTCCTCCTGAGAAGATCGGTAGGTCGCCCGTCTCCTAGGGTGGCCGGATGTGCCGACAGTCGCCGTCGGGGCGCGCCAGCTCCCTCGGCCAAACGAGCACCGCGCGGGAGGAAGAAGGAGACCGACCGGGCGGGCCCCACCTCCATGCGGGCCCCGCAAGTCAGCCACCCAGGGGTTGACCTGGCTCGCTGAGCTGGCGTAAGTGGAGACGCCCCGCGCGAATGCGCTTTCGTATCTCGAAAGCGTACTTCGTCGTGGCTTCAGAGAGAAATGCGTTTTCGTTTTCTGAAAACGTACTTTCTGTCGCCTGCGGTCAGTAATGCGCTTTCCTTTAGCTGAAAGCGTATTCCTCCTCTTCTTCGGGCCAGAATGCGCTTTCCTCTCTGGAAAGCGTATTTCTGAGAAAGGCGCGATCTGTTTTCTGCCAGGGCCCAGTTTGTAATGATTTTCTTTACAAAAAGGCCCCTGGTAGTTAAACAATCATATCTTTTTACCCGTAGCTCCGAATCAGGTGATTCCAAGCCCACGTCTTCGTTTCGTCGAGCCTGTTCCGTTGATATCATTTTCATAATATTTTCACCCAGTGAAAATGACCATTTTTCCCTTGCCCATAAACAGCCCCCTCCGAGAGAGAACTGTTTCCGGCAAATCTTTTTGCGATCGTTTCACACTTCTTCCCGGAGTATTTGTCGACCCCCAGGCAAGCCAACCTCTTATCATGAGCCCCGAACTTGCATGGTGACTTTGCTTGCACCTGTTGTGTGTGTGTAGTTGCAGTTGTTTTATATCGTTTTCATCGGCAATTATTTCTTTATGCCTATCTTGCATGCTTGTGTTTCATGATACCTTTGCCATGTTAATTAGAATGTTATTCTTAATAATGCCATGCCACTACTCTACTTTGTTTGCATGTCATCGTTATAAACTGTTATGAGGAATTTAATGCACCGTTGATATACTATTGTCGTGTCCTTTATGTTATAGTTGTGCACTTGAGGAGTTCAATATTTTGTTCGTGCATTTGTATGCGGCATGTTGCACTCATGTTAAATATGTTCATGATGATGGAGAAGGAAATAAAATGACTTAATAATAACAAACCTCCTCCATCATCGATGGGATCGAGTCACAGTGCCGCCAAACCAAACTTTTTCAGTGCAGCCACATGTGCCTTTTTGGGAAGGCCTTAATCCGATCTATTGTCGTGCCTCTCGTCGGTGCCTCCAACTAGGGAAGGTTATGGGCGTGCTTACCCTGATCAGGTAAGCGGACATAACCTTGTGTGCTCGTTTTTGAGATTTTTGGTACCAGTCCCCGAGTGGGAGTGTCCCCGAGCGGGAGTTGACCACGACGGTAGTCGGGGTGTCTTTGGTAGACACGGGGCCACCCAGGACCAGCCCGTTGGGGATTGGGTCAGAGTGGCCGGGAGAGCGTCATGGCAGTAGGTTGGTTTCGTCAGAATGTCATTGGTCCACCTGAATGGGATGACGAGGCCATGGGTTCCGTGGTGTGGGTACAGTGTGCTACCTCTGCAGAGTGTATAAAGTCTATCGATAGCAACAGCTCGTAGTAGGTCCCACTGTCAGGTCTTGGTCAAAATGGAGGACAAACCAAAATAATTAAGTTGGTAAATAAATATGTGATAACAAGAATATAGTCGTGAGGAGTCACGACGATATTTTGATGATGAGGTAAGTGGTTGTGATCGCCGTAAGGATCACAGGCCAAATATTGGTCGTGGTTGTGATCGCCGTAAGGATCACGGTTGGAGACCAAGTGTTGGTCGTGGTTGTGATCGCCGTAAGGATCACGAGTTGTTCTTGAGAAAGACCACTTTGGTGGTGTGTTTGTGATCCAGAGATGATCACAGTTGATAAGAGAGTCCGAGGGACTCGGTGCACAAGTTTGGTTGCATTGCTGGAATAATATATCATTATTTGCATTTAAAGAACCATGATAGAACAGAAGATGATTGCATAATGTTAACATGCTATGTCTGCATTGGATATTATTGGTAGTTTATTTTCAGCATAGTTTCTTGATGCCATGCTATGCTTTGATTGACATGTTAAGTTATGCCATGATTGAGATAAAATTCTATGTTTTGCTATTACAATGTTATAATCATGTTCTGATATGCCATGTCATTGCCATGTTAGTAGATGTTATGATTTTGTTCATGCTTAGTTGATTTTTATCATGCCATTTAGTAATTGATATGAGATAGGGTGTTGCATGCGCTCGGTTCTTGCTTTGTCTGCAGCTTGTTTGGATGCTATGTATTTGGTTGTCTTGCAAGTACATTCAATGTACTGACCTGGCGTCTCATGCCAGTTTTGTAGGTCGTACCTGTATTGCCCGCTTGATCCGTCGTGCTAGGCCGTAATCTTGCCAGTCCTGTGAATTGTGGAGCCCAGCCAGAGTTGTTATGCTGCCAAACCAAGACTTCCGCCGCCATTTTTATCACACTTCCGCTGTCATTTAATAGCCTTAGGGCTATGCCAGATAATTGTATTCATCAACGATGTAATCTCATATACATGTATTTGATGAATATTTTTGTACCAGGAATGCTGTATTATGGACCTGTCGTGCATCAGGTGTTATCCTGGGCTGACGTGCGAAGGCCCCCTGCTCCATGCGGATTGGGGTGCCACATCCATCCCCGCTAAGGCGCCTCCCCCCTCGTTCGAAACCCAAGCACTAACAATGGCAGAACCGAGCAGCGTTCACAGACAGAGTGGATGGAATTTGCTCCCCACGGAGGTAATCGAGCTCATTGTTTCGCGTGTGGACAATCTCAGTACAATGCCGCTCGTCGCGTGCTCGTTGGGGCTGTACCGTTTACTCAAAGCCCTCAGGCCGGAGCTTTTTAAGCCAGCTCTTTGCTTGGTGATGCCGCCTGATCTTCAGAAACGGCGTGTCACGCAGCATAATGATCGTAGGGTGGCGAGCATCAACCCCCTTGACTGTGATCCGATCCTGGTCACCCTCAACTACATTAACGGTATGTACTGGGTCGGCATGAACATGTCTTGGTTGGTGCTCGTCGACGGTCGCGGCAGCTGGATGCTCGTGGAGGTCTACACCCGGCGATTGATCCCCCTTCCTTCGATTAACACTGCACTAGTTTGGCACCGCGGCCCAGAATACTCGGAATCTTACAGTAGCCAACATGATACCAAGTTTGATTTGCTCAAGGTTGTAATCTGCCAAGAGCCCACAAGATCTACGAATTATAAAGACTTCAGGCTAATTGCGTTCTTCGACCGTGGTCTCGCCTATCTGACTGGTCACTGCGGTAAGTGGATAAATCTGCACGTCCATCGCAGGATCATACATCCTCCATGGTTCTCTGATGCCATTGAACACAAGGGCTTCATTTACGCTGTCGACTCCTTCTATGGCTGGACGTATTGCTGGCCTACTCCAGTCATCGCTACAAACGGCTGTTACAGCAGTATGGTACTTTCCTATGATATCATGATGGCTTGCTTATATTACTGTCAACATTTACTGAAAATATATTCATGCTCATAACATGATGTTCTTAAGATTGACTACATCAAGAGCCCTTTTTTATTTGACTCAAACTTTTTTTAAGGGTTGATACGTCTCCAACGTATCTATAATTTTTGATTGTTCCATGCTATTATATATATTCTGTTTTGGATGTTTAATGGGCTTTATTATACACTTTTATATTATTTTTGGGACTAACCTACTAACCCAAGGCCCAGTGCAAATTGTTGTTTTTTGCCCATTTCAGTGTTTTGCAGAAAAGGAATATCAAGCGGAGTCCAAACGGAATGAAACCTTCGGGAGCGTGATTTTTGGAACAAACGTGATCTAGAGGACTTGGAGTGGACGTCAAGAAATCAACAAGGAGGCCACGACGTAGGGAGGCGCGCCTGCCCCCCTGGGCGCGCCCCCCACCCTCGTGGGCCCCTCGTGCTCCACCGACCTACTTCTTCCTCCTATATATATACCTACGTACCCCGAAACCATCCAGGAGCACCACGAAACCCTATTTCCACGTCCGCAACCTTCTGTACCCGTGAGATCCCACCTTGGGGCCTTTTCCGGCGCTCCGCCGGAGGGGGCATTGATCACGAAGGGCTTATACATCAACACCATAGCCTCTCCGATGATGTGTGGGTAGTTTACCACAGACCTTCGGGTCCATAGTTATTAGCTACATGGCTTCTTCTCACTCTTTGGATCTCAATACAAAGTTCTCCTCGATCTTCTTGGAGATCTATTCGATGTAACTCTTTTTTGCGATGTGTTTGTCGAGATCCGATGAATTGTGCGTTTATGATCAAGATTATCTATGAACAATATCTGAATCTTCTCTGAATTCTTTTATGTATGATTGGTTATCTTTGCAAGCCTCTTCGAATTATCAGTTTTGTTTGGCCTACTAGATTGATCTTTCTTGCAATGGGAGAAGTGCTTAGCTTTGGGTTCGATCATGCGGTGCTCGATCCTAGTGACAGCAGGGGAAACGATGCGTATTGTATTGTTGCCATCGAGGATAAAAAGATGGGCTTTATATCATATTGCTTGAGTTTATCCCTCTACATCATGTCATCTTACCTAATGCGTTACTCTGTTCTTATGAACTTAATACTCTAGATGCATGCTGGATAGAGGTCGATGTGTGGAGTAATAGTAGTAGATGCAGGCAGGAGTCGGTTTACTTGTTACGGACGTGATGCCTATATACATGATCATGCCTAGATGTTCTCATAATTATGCAATTTTGTATCAATTGCTCGATAGTAATTTGTTCACCCACCCTAATACTTATGCTATCTTGAGAGAAGCCACTAGTGAAACCTATGGCCCCCGGGTCTATTTTCCATCATATTAATCTCCCGTCAACTAGCTATTTCTATCGCCGTTTATTTTGCTATCTTTACTTTCACTCTTTATTATAAAAATACCAAAAATATTATCTTATCATCTCTATCAGATCTCACTTTTGCAAGTGGTCATGAAGGGATTGGCAATCCCTTTATCGCGTTGGTTGCAAGGTTCTTATTTGTTTGTGTAGGTACGAGGGACTTGCGTGTGGCCTCCTACTGGATTGTTACCTTGGTTCTCAAAAACAGAGGGAAATACTTACGCTACTTTGCTGCATCACCCTTTCCTCTTCAAGGGAAAACCAACGCATGCTCAAGAGGTAGCAAGAAGGATTTCTGGCGCCGTTGCCGGGGAGTCTACACACAAGTCAAGACATACGAAGTACCCATCACAAACTCTTATCACTCGCATTACATTATTTGCCATTTGCCTCTCGTTTTCCTCTCCCCCACTTCACCCTTGCCGTTTTATTCGCCCTCTCTTTCCGTTCACCTCTTTACCGTTGTTTTTCTTGTGCCATGGCCAAATCAAAAAGGGCTAAGGGCTCTCTCCATGGTTTTAATACTTTGGATAGTCTCTCTGTCCTCTCTAAGCTCATAAATAATGATGCTATGGAAAGACCTACCGGGGTTATCAATGAGGGTTTGAATAATTTCGATGAAGATGATCCCGGAATTTTTCATTATTTACTTGATGAGTCTTTGCAGGACGCTTGGGATAGGCTTTTAAGGATCCGAGCTAGCTATGTGCTCCAATATCAAATTGAGATATACCTAAAAAGCTTTTATGTTGGGTTGCCCGCTTCGTTCAAGCAAGTTTTAGATTCTATTTTTGAAGAGGGTTTTCTTGAAGGGGATCCCATATATACCAATGAAAAGATGAAAACTATATTTGGGCACCCTATTAGTGAGAAAGTTGAATCCACCTCTCTCTTGTGCTTTTACCAAAACGAAATTATCAAAGAGATGAAAGCTAGCTTAGATGCAAATTTCCGTAGTGTGCTTAATCTTTCTTCCACCATTAATGGCCACATTCTTTCTCAAAATAAAAAGATAAATGATATAGATAATAAATTTTCTCTTTTCTTTCCCAACACTAAAGATGGCAATACCTAGATCTATCCTTGCCTTTATGCCTAGCTAGGGGCGTTAAACGATAGCGCTTGTCGGGAGGCAAACCAATTTTATTTTTGTTTCTTGCTTTTTGGTTCTATTTAGGAATAAATAATCCATATAGCTTCTGGTTAGATGTGTTTTTGTGTTTTATTTAGTGTTTGTGCCAAGTAGAACCTTTGGGAAGACTAGGGTGAAGTCTTTTTCATCTTGCAGTAAAAAACAGAAACTTTAGCGCTCACGAGATTAGCTACAACTTTTTACAGGAGAATGCTATTTAGTTGATTCTTTTTGAAGATGATTAATAGATAAATTCCTCACGTCCAGAAATTTATTTTAGAATTTTTGGAGTTCCAGAAGTTTGCGTTAGATACAGATTACTACAGACTGTTCTGTTTTTGACAGATTCTATTTTTCGTGTGTTGTTTGCTTATTTTGATGAATCTATGGCTAGTAATGGAGTTTATAAACCATAGAAAAGTTTTAATACATTAGGTTTAAAAAAAATATAAATAAAGAATGAGTTCATTACAGTACCTTGAAGTGGTTGTTTGTTTTCTTTCGCTAACGGAGCTCACGAGATTTTCTGTTAAGTTTTGTGTTGTGAAGTTTTCAAGTTTTGGGTAAAGATTTGATAGATTATGGAACAAGGAGTGGCAAGAGCCTAAGCTTGGGTATTCCCAAGGCACCCCAAGGTAAAATCTAAGGACAACCAAAATGCCTAAGCCTGGGGATGCCCCGGAAGGCATCCCCTCTTTTGTCTTCGTCCATCGGTAACTTTACTTGGAGCTATATTTTTATTCACCACATGATATGTGTTTTGCTTGGAGCGTCTTGTATGATTTGAGTCTTTGCTTTTTAGTTCACCACAATTATCCTTGCTGTACACACCTTTTGAGAGAGACACACATTAATCGGAATTTATTAGAATACTCTATGTGCTTCACTTATATCTTTTGAGCTAAATAGTTTTGCCTAGTGCTTCACTTATATCTTTTAGAGCACGGTGGTGGTTATATTTTATAGAAATTATTGATCTCTCATGCTTTGCTTATATTATTTTGTGAGTCCTTTAGAACAGCATGGTAATTTGCTTTGGATATAAAATTAGTCCTAATATGATAGGCATCCAAGATGGATATACTAAAAAATTTCATATAAAGTGCATTGAATACTAAGAGAAGTTTGATACTTGATAATTGTTTTGAGATATGAAGATGGTGATATCAGAGTCATGCTAGTTGAGTAGTTGTGAATTTTACAAATACTTGTTCTAAAGTTTGTGATTCCCGTAGCATGCACGTATGGTGAACCGTTATGTGATGAAGTCGGAGCATGATTTATTTATTGATTGTCTTCCTTATGAGTGGAGGTCGGGGACGAGCGATGGTCTTTTCCTACCAATCTATCCCCCTAGGAGCATGCGCGTAGTACTACGTTTCGATAACTAATAGATTTTTGCAACAAGTATGTGAGTTCTTTATGACTAATGTTGAGTCCATGGATTATACGCACTCTCACCCTTCCACCATTGCTAGCCTCTCTAATACCGCGCACCTTTCGCCGGTATCATATACCCACCATATACCTTCCTCAAAACAGCCACCATACCTACCTATTATGGCATTTCCATAGCCATTCTGAGATATATTGCCATGCAACTTACCACCGTTCCATTTATTATGACACGCTTCATCATTGTCATATTGCTTTGCATGATCATGTAGTTGACATCGTATTTGTGGCAAGGCCACCTTTATAATTCTTTCATACATGTCACTCTTGATTCATTGCATATCCCGGTACACCGCCAGAGGCATTCACATAGAGTCATATTTTGTTCTAAGTATCGAGTTGTAATTCTTGAGTTCTAAGTAAATAAAAGTGTGATTATCATCATTATTAGAGCATTGTCCCATGTGAGGAAAGGATGATGGAGACTATGATTCCCCCATAAGTCGGGATGAGACTCCGGACGAAAGAAAAAAAAAGAAAGGGAAAAAAATAGGCCAGAAAAAGGCCCAAATAAAAAAAATGAGAGAAAAAGAGAGAAGGGACAATGTTACTATCCTTTTTCCACACTTGTGCTTCAAAGTAGCACCATGACCTTCATGATAGAGAGTTTCTTATTTTGTCACTTTCACATACTAGTGGGGACTTTACATTATAGAACTTGGCTTGTATATTACAATGATGGGCTTCCTCAAAATGCCTTAGGTCTTCGTGAGCAAGCGAGTTGGATGCACACCCACTTAGTTTCTTTTGTTGAGCTTTCATACACTTATAGCTCTAGTGCATCCGTTGCATGGCAATCCCTACTCACTCACATTGATATCTATGTATGGGCATCTCTATAGCCCATTGATACGCCTAGGTGATGTGAGACTATCTTCTCCTTTTTTTTGTCTTCTCCACAACCACCATTCTATTCCACCCATAGTGTTATGTCCATGGCTCACACTCATGTATTGCGTGAAGATTGAAAAAGTTTGAGAACATCAAAAGTATGAAACAATTGCTTGGCTTGTCATCGGGGTTGTGCATGATTTAAATACTTTCTGTGGTGAAGATAGAGCATTGCCAGACTATATGATTTTGTAGGGATAACTTTCTTTGGCCATGTTATTTTGAGAAGACATGATTGCTTTGTTAGTATGCTTGAAGTATTATTATTTTCATGTCAATACTAAACTTTTGTCTTGAATCAACCGGATCTGAACATTCATGCCACAATAAAGAAAATTACATTGAGAAATATGCTAGGTAGCATTCCACATCAAAAATTCTGTTTTTATCATTTACCTACTTGAGGACGAGCATGAATTAAGCTTGGGGATGCTTGATACGTCTCCAACATATCTATAATTTTTTATTCTTCCATGCTATTATATATTCTGTTTTGGATGTTTAATGGGCTTTATTATACACTTCTATATTATTTTTGGGACTAACCTACTAACCCAAGGCCCAGTGCAAATTGCTTTTTTTTGCCTATTTCAGTGTTTCGCAGAAAAGGAATATCAAACGGAGTCCAAACGGAATGAAACCTTCGGAAGAGTTATTTTTGGAACAAACGTGATCCAGATGACTTGGAGTGGACATCAAGAAATCAACGAGGAGGCCACGAGGTAGGGAGGCGCGCCCCCACCCTCGAGGGCCCCTCGTGGCTCCACCGACCTACTTCTTCCTCCTATATATACATACGTACCACGAAACTATTGGGGATCGTTGCAGAAATTAAAAAAATTCTACGCATCACCAAGATCAATCTATGGAGTTTACTAGCAACGAGAGGGGAGTGCATCTTCATACCTTTGAAGATCACGATGCAGAAGTGTTACAAGAACGCGGATGAAGGAGTCGTACTCGTAGCGATTCAGATCGCGGTTGATTGCGATCTAAGCGTCGAACGACGGCGCCTCCGCGTTCAACACACGTACAGCCCGGGGACGTCTCCTCCTTCTTGATCCAGCAAGGGGGGACGAGAAATTGAGGGAGAGCTCCGGCAGCACGACAGCGTGGTGGTGGTGGAGCTCGTGGTTCTCCGGCAGAGCTTCGCTAAGCGCTACGGAGGAGGAGAAGGTGTAGGAAGGGGGAGGGCTGCGCCAGGAGAAGGGGCGGTTGCCCTCCCACCCCCCCACTATTTATAGGGGGAAGGAGAGAGGGGGCCGCCCCCTAGATCCATCTAGAGGGGGGGGCGGCGGCCCCCTAGGGTTTCCACCTAAGGGGGGGGGGGCGGCCCCTCGGGGGGGGGGGGGGCAGTGGCCCCATTAGGGTTTCCAACTAGGGGGGCGCCCGCCGGGGGGGCAGCGGCCCCCTAGCGTTTCCAACCCTAGGCGCCTTGGGCCCTTGGGGGCGCACCAGCCCACTAAGGGGCTGGTTCCCACCCAACTACAGCCTATTAGGTCCTTCGGGCAGGTGGACCCTCCCGGTGGACCCCGGAACCCTTCGGTGGTCCCGGTACAATACCGATAAACCCGGAAACCTTTCCGGTGACTGAAACTGGACTTCCCATATATAAATCTTCACCTCCGGACCATTCCGGAACTCCTCGTGACGTCCTGGATCTCATCCGGGACTCCGAACAACTTTCGGTAACCACATACAATTCCCATTACAACTCTAGCGTCACCGAACCTTAAGTGTGTAGACCCTACGGGTTCGGGAACTATGCAGACATGACCGAGACATCTCTCCGGCCAATAACCAACAGCGGGATCTGGATACCCATGTTGCTTCCCACATGTTCCACGATGATCTCATCAGATGAACCACGATGTCAATGATTCAATCAATCCCGTATATGATTCCCTTTGTCTACCGGTATAGCACTTGCCCGAGATTCGATCGTCGGTATACCGATACCTTGTTCAATCTCGTTACGACAAGTCTCTTTACTCGTTCCGTAACACATCATCCCATGACCAACCCCTTAGTCACATTGAGCTCATTACGATGATGCCTTACTGAGTGGGCCCAGAGAAACCTCTCCGTCATACGGAGTGACAAATCCCAGTCTCGATTCATGCCAACCCAACAGATACTTTCGGGGATACCCGTAGTGTACCTTTATAGCCACCCAGTTACGTTGTGACGTTTGGCACACCCAAAGTACTCCTACGGTATCCGGGAGTTGCACAATCTCATGGTCTAAGGAAAAGATACTTGACATTAGAAAAGCTTTAGCAGATGAACTACACGATCTTGTGCTATGCTTAGGATTGGGTCTTGTCCATCACATCATTATCCTAATGATGTGATCCCGTTATCAATGACATCCTATGTCCATGGTTAGGAAACCGTAACCATCTATTGATCAACGAGCTAGTCATCTAGAGGCTCACTAGGGACATGTTGTGGTCTATGTATTCACACATGTATTAGGATTTCCGGATAACACAATTATAGCATGAACAATAGACAATTATCATGAACAAGGAAATATAATAATAACCATTTTATTATTGCCTCTAGGGCATATTTTCAACAATCTCCCACTTGCACTAGAGTCAGTAACCTAGTTACATTGTGATGAATCGAACACCCATAGAGTTCTGGTGTTGATCATGCTTTGCACGTGGAAGAGGTTTAGTCAACGGATTTGCGACATTCTGGTCCGTATGCACTTTACAAATCTCTATGTCTCCATCTTGAACATTTTCACGAATGGAGTTGAAGCGACGCTTGATATGCCTGGTCTTCTTGTGAAACTTGGGCTCCTTGGCAAGGGCAATAGCTCCAGTATTGTCACAGAAGAGAGTCATCAGGCCCGACGCATTGGGAATAACTCCAAGGTCGGTAATGAACTCCTTCATCCAGATTGCTTCATGTGCTGCCTCCGAGACTGCCATGTACTCCGCTTCACATGTAGGTCCCGCCACGACGCTTTGCTTGCAACTGCACCAGCTGACTGCCCCACCATTCAAAATATACATGTATCCGGTTTGTGACTTGGAGTCATCCAGATCTGTGTCGAAACTAGCATCGACGTAACCCTTTACGACGAGCTCTTCGTCACCTCCGTAAACGAGAAACATATCCTTAGTCCTTTTCAGGTACTTCAGAATATTCTTGACTGTTGTCCAGTGTTCCATGCCGGGATTACTTTGGTACCTTCCTACCAAACTTACGGCAAGGTTTACATCAGGTCTGGTACACAGCATGGCATACATAATAGACCCTATGGCCGAGGCATAGGGGATGACACTCATCTTTTCTCTATCTTCTGCCATGGTCGTGCATTGAGCCGTGCTCAATCTCACACCTTGGAATACAGGCAAGAACCCCTTCTTGGACTGATCCATATTGAACTTCTTCAATATCTTGTCAAGGTACGTGCTTTGTGAAAGACCAATGAGGCGTCTCGATCTATCTCTATTGATCTTGATGCCTAATATGTAAGCAGCTTCTCCAAGGTCCTTCATTGAAAAACACTTATTCAAGTAGGCCTTTATGCTTTCCAAGAGTTCTATATCATTTCCCATCAATAGTATGTCATCCACATATAATATGAGAAATGCTACAGAGCTCCCACTCACTTTCTTGTAAACACAAGCTTCTCCATAAGTCTGTGTAAACCCGAACGCTTTGATCATCTCATCAAAGCGAATGTTCCAACTCCAAGATGCTTGCACCAGCCCATAGATTGAGCGTTGGAGCTTACATACCTTGTTAGCATTCTTAGGATCGAGAAAACCTTCCGGCTGCATCATATAAAATTCTTCCTTAAGGAAACCATTAAGGAATGCCGTTTTGACGTCCATTTGCCATATCTCATAATCATAGAATGCAGCAATTGCTAACATGATTCGGACAGACTTCAGCTTCGCTAAGGGTGAGAAGGTCTCATCGTAGTCAACCCCTTGAACTTGTCGATAACCCTTAGCAACAAGCCGAGCCTTATAGATGGTTACATTACCATCCGCGTCTGTCTTCTTCTTAAAGATCCATTTATTTTCTATGGCTCGCCGATCATACGGCAAGTCAGTCAAAGTCCATACTTCGTTTTCATACATGGATCCTATCTCGAATTTCATGGCTTCAAGCCATTTGTCAGAATCCGGGCCCGCCATCACTTCTTCATAGTTTGAAGGTTCACCATTGTCTAACGACATGATTTCCAGGACAGGGTTGTCGTACCACTCTGGTGCGGAACATGTCCTTGTGGACCTACGAAGTTCTGTAGTAACTTGATCCAAAGTTCCTTGATCATCATCATTAACTTCCTCTCTAGTCGGTGCAGGCACCACAGAAACATTTTCTTGAGCTGCGCCACTCTCCGGTTCAAGAGGCAATACTTCATCAAGTTCTACTTTCCTCCCACTTACTTCTTTCGAGAGAAACTCTTTCTCCAGAAAGGATCCATTCTTGGCAACAAAGATCTTGCTTTCGGATCTGAGGTAGAAGGTATACCCAATAGTTTCCTTAGGGTATCCTATGAAGACACATTTTTTCCGATTTGGGTTCGAGCTTTTCAGGTTGAAGTTTCTTGACATAAGCATCGCATCCCCAAACTTTCAGAAACGACAGCTTAGGTTTCTTCCCAAACCACAATTCATACGGTGTCGTCTCAACGGATTTCGACGGAGCCCTATTTAAAGTGAATGTGGCAGTCTCTGTAGCATAACCCCAAAATGATAGCGGTAGATCGGTAAGAGACATCATAGATCGCACCATATCCAATAGAGTGCGATTACGACGTTCGGACACACCATCGCGTTGTGAAACAATTCCACATTTCCTTAAGTGCGTGCCAAATTCGTGACTCAAATATTCTCCCCCATGATCTGATCGTAAGAACTTGATTTTCCTGTCACGTTGATTCTCAACCTCACTCTGAAATTCCCTGAACTTTTCAAAGGTCTCAGACTTGTGTTTCATTAAGTAGACATACCCATATCTACTTAAGTCATCCGTGAGGGTGAGAACATAGCGATAACCACCGCGAGCCTCAACGCTCATTGGACCGTACACATCAGTATGTATGATTTCCAATAAGTTGGTTGCTCGCTCCATTGTTCCAGAGAATGGAGTCTTGGTCATTTTTCCCATGAGGCATGGTTCACACGTGTCAAATGATTCATAATCAAGAGACTCCAAAAGTCCATCTGCATAGAGTTTCTTCATGCGTTTGACACCAATGTGACCAAGGCGGCAGTGCCACAAGTATGTGGGACTATCATTATCAACCTTACATCTTTTGGCATTCACATTATGAATTTGTGTAACATCACGTTCGAGATTAAATAAGAATAAACCATTAACCAGCGGGGCATGACCATAAAACATGTCTCTCATATAAATAGAACAACCATTATTCTCAGATTTAAATGAGTAGCCATCTAGCATTAAACGAGATCCAGATACAATGTTCATGCTCAAAGCTGGTACTAAATAACAATTATTGAGGTTTAAAACTAATCCCATAGGTAAATGTAGAGGTAGCGTGCCGACGGCGATCACATCGACCTTGGAACCATTCCCGACGCGCATCGTCACCTCGTCCTTCGCCAGTCTCCGCTTATTCCGCAGCTCCTGTTTTGAGTTACAAATATGAGCAACCGCACAAGTATCAAATACCCAGGAGCTACTACGAGCGCTGGTTAGGTACACATCAATAACATGTATATCACATATACCTTTGGTATTGCCAGCCTTCTTATCCGCTAAGTACTTGGGGCAGTTCCGCTTCCAGTGATCGTTTCCCTTGCAATAAAAGCACTCAGTCTCAGGCTTGGGTCCATGCTTTGGCTTCTTCCCGGCAGCTTGCTTAGTGGGCGCGGCTATTCCCTTGTCGTCCTTCTTGAAGTTCCTTTTGCCCTTGCCTTTCTTGAACTTAGTGGTTTTATTCACCATCAACACTTGATGTTCCTTTTTGATCTCCACCTCCGCTGATTTCAGCATTGAATATACCTCAGGAATGGTCTTTTCCATCCCCTGCATATTGAAGTTCATCACAAAGCTCTTGTAGCTAGGTGGGAGCGACTGAAGGATTCTGTCAACGACCGCATCATCCGGGAGATTAACTCCCAGCTGAGACAAGCGGTTGTGCAACCCAGACATTTTGAGTATGTGCTCGCTGACAGAACTATTCTCCTCCATCTTACAACTGTAGAACTTGTCGGAGACTTCATATCTCTCGACCCGGGCATGAGCTTGGAAAACCATTTTCAGCTCTTGGAACATCTCATATGCTCCGTGCTGCTCAAAACGCTTTTGGAGCCCCGGTTCTAAGCTGTAAAGCATGCCGCACTGAACCAGGGAGTAATCATCACTACACAACTGCCAGGCGTTCATAACGTCTTGAGTTGCTGGGAAAACAAGTGCATCACCTAGCGGTGCTTCAAGGACATATGCTTTCTTGGCAGCTATGAGGATAATCCTCAGGTTACGGACCCAGTCCGTGTAGTTGCTACCATCGTCTTTCAGCTTGGTTTTCTCTAGGAATGCGTTGAAGTTGAAGGCAACATTAGCGTGGGCCATTTGATCTACAAGACATATTGCAAAGTTTTAGACTATGTTCATGATAATTAAGTTCATCTAATCAAATTATTTAATGAACTCCCACTCACATAGACATCCCTCTAGTCATCTAAGTGATACATGATCCGAGTCAACTAGGCCGTGTCCGATCATCACGTGAGACGGACTAGTCATCATCGGTGAACATCTTCATGTTGATCGTATCTTCTATACGACTCATGTTCGACCTTTCGGTCTTCCGTGTTCCGAGGCCATGTCTGTACATGCTAGGCTCGTCAAGTCAACCTAAGTGTATTGTGTGTGTAAATCTGGCTTACACCCGTTGTATGCGAACGTTAGAACCTAACACACCAGATCATCACGTGGTGCTTCGGAACAACGGACCTTAGCAACGGTGCACAGTTAGGGGGAACACAATTCTTGATATTTTAATGTGGATCATCTTATTTATGCTACCGTCGTTCTAAGCAAATAAGATGTAAAAACATGATAAACATCACATGCAATCAAATAGTGACATGATATGGCCAATATCATTTTGCTCCTTTTGATCTCCATCTTCGGGACGCCATGATCATCATCGTCACCGGCATGACACCATGATCTCCATCATCATCATCTCCATCATCGTGTCTTCATAAAGTTGTCTCGTCAACTATTACTTCTACTACTATGGCTAACGGTTTAGCAATAAAGTAAAGTAATTACATGACGTTTATGATGACACGCAGGTCATAAATAAATTAAGACAACTCCTATGGCTCCTGCCGGTTGTCATACTCATCGAAATGCAAGTTGTGATTCCTATTACAAGAACATGATCAATCTCATACATCACATATATCATTCATCACATCCTTTTGGCCATATCACATCACACGGCATATGCTGCAAAAACAAGTTATACGTCCTCTAATTGTTGTTGCTAATTTTTACGTGGCTGCTATAGGTTTCTTAGCAAGAACGTTTCTTACCTACGCCAAAACCACAACGTGATATGCCAAATTCTATTTACCCTTCATAAGGACCCTTTTTCATCGAATCCGATCTGACTAAAGTGGGAGAGACAGACACCCGCTAGCCACCTTATGCAACTAGTGCATGTCAGTCGGTGGAACCTGTCTCACGTAAGGGTACGTGTAAGGTCGGTCCGGGCCGCTTCATCCCACGATGCTGCCGAATCAAGATAAGACTAGTAACGGCAAGTAAATTGACGAAATCAACGCCCACAACAACTTGTGTTCTACTCGTGCATAGAAACTACGCATAGACCTAGCTCATGATGCCACTCTTGGGGATCGTTGCAGAAATTAAAAAATTTCTACGCATCACCAAGATCAATCTATGGAGTTTACTAGCAACGAGAGGGGAGTGCATCTTCATATCTATGAAGATCGCGATGCGGAAGCGTTACAAGAACGCGGATGAAGGAGTCGTACACGTAGCGATTCAGATCGCGGTTGATTCCGATATAAGCGCCGAACGACGGCGCCTCCGTGTTCAACACACGTACAGCCCGGGGACGTCTCCTCCTTCTTGATCCACCAAGGGGGAGGAGAAATTGAGGGAGAGCTTCGGCAGCATGACGGCGTGGTGGCGGTGGAGCTCGTGGTTCTCCGGTAGAGCTTCGCTAAGCGCTACGGAGGAGGAGAAGGTGTAGGAAGGGGGAGGGCTGTGCCAGGAGAAGGGGTGCGGTTGCCCTCCCACCCCCCCACTATTTATAGCGGGGAGGGGAGAGGGGGCCGGCCCCCTAGATCCATCTAGAGGGGGCGGCGGCCCCCGGGGCAGCGCCCCCCTAGGGTTTCCACCTAAGGGGGGGGGCGGCGGCCCCTCGGGGGGGCAGCGGCCCCCTTAGGGTTTCCAACTAGGGGGCGCCCGCCCGGGGGGGGCAACGGCCCCCTAGCGTTTCCAACCCTAGGCGCCTTGGGCCCTTGGGGGGCGCACCAGACCACTAAGGGGCTGGTTCCCACCCAACTACATCCCATTAGGTCCTTCGGGCAGGTGGACCCTGCCGGTGGACCCCGGAACCCCTTCGGTGGTCCCGGTACAATACGGATAAACCCCAAAACCTTTCCAGTGACTGAAACTGGACTTCCCATATATAAATCTTCACCTCCAGACCATTCCGGAACTCCTCGTGACGTCCGGGATATCATCAGGGACTCCGAACAACTTTTGGTAACCACATACAATTCCCATTACAACTCTAGCGTCACCGAACCTTAAGTGTGTAGACCCTACGGGTTCGGGAACGATGCAGACATGACCGAGACATCTCTCCGACCAATAACCAACAGCGGGATCTGGATACCCATGTTGGCTCCGACATGTTCCATGATGATCTCATCGGATGAACCAGGATGTCAAGGATTCAATCAATCCCGTATACGATTCCCTTTGTCTACCGGTATAGCACTTGCCCGAGATTCGATCGTCGGTATACCGATACCTTGTTCAATCTCGTTACGACAAGTCTCTTTACTCGTTCCGTAACACATCATCCCGTGACCAACCCCTTAGTCACATTGAGCTCATTACGATGATGTCTTACCGAGTGGGCCCAGAGATACCTCTCCGTCATACGGAGTGACAAATCCCACTCTCGATTCGTGCCAACCCAACAGATACTTTCGGGGATACCCGTAGTGCACCTTTATAGCCACCCAGCTACATTGTGACGTTTGGCACACCCAAAGTACTCCTACGGTATCCGGGAGTTGCACAATCTCATGGTCTAAGGAAAAGATACTTGACATTAGAAAAGCTTTAGCAGATGAACTACACGATCTTGTGCTATGCTTAGGATTGGGTCTTGTCCATCACATCATTATCCTAATGATGTGATCCCGTTATCAATGACATCCTATGTCCATGGTTAGGAAATCGTAACCATCTACTGATCAACGAGCTAGTTAACTAGAGGCTCACTAGGGACATGTTGTGGTCTATGTATTCACACATGTATTACGATTTCCGGATAACACAATTATAGCATGAATAATAGACAATTATCATGAACAAGGAAATATAATAATAACCATTTTATTATTGCCTCTAGGGCATATTTCCAACAAAAACCATCCAGGAGCACCACGAAACCCTATTTCCACTGCCGCGACCTTCTGTACCCGTGAGATCCCATCTTGGGGCCTTTTCCGGCGCTCCGCCGGAGGGGGCATCGATCACGGAGGGCTTCTACATCAACACCATAGCCTCTCCGATGATGTGTGAGTAGTTTACCACAGACCTTCGGGTCCATAGTTATTAGCTAGATGGCTTCTTCTCTCTCTTTGGATCTCAATACAAAGTTCTCCTCGATCTTCTTGGAGATCTATTCGATGTAATTCTTTTTTGCGGTGTGTTTTTCGAGATCCGATGAATTGTGGGTTTATGATCAAGATTATCTATGAACAATATTTGAATCTTCTCTGAATTCTTTTATGTATGATTGGTTATCTTTGCAAGTCTCTTCGAATTATCAGTTTGGTTTGGCCTACTAGATTGATCTTTCTTGCAATGGGAGAAGTGCTTAGCTTTGGGTTCAATCATGTGGTGCTCGATCCCAGTGACAGTAGGGGAAACGACACGTATTGTATTGTTGCCATCGAGGATAAAAAGATGGGGTTTATATCATATTTCTTGAGTTTATCCCTCTACATCATGTCATCTTACCTAATGCGTTACTCTGTTCTTATGAACTTAATACTCTAGATGCATGCGGCGGTGGAAATAGGGTTTCGTGGTGCTCCTGCATGGTTTCGGGGTACGTAGGTATATATAGGAGGAAGAAGTAGGTCGGTGGAGCCACGAGGGGCCCACGAGGGTGGGGGCGCCCAGGGGGGGGCAGGCGCGCCTCCCTGCCTCGTGGCCTCCTCGTTGATTTCTTGACGTCCACTCCAAGTCCTCTGGATCACGTTTGTTCAAAAAATCACGCTCCCGAAGGTTTCATTCCGTTTGTACTCTGTTTGATATTCCTTTTCTGCGAAACACTGAAATAGGCAAAAAAAACAGCAATTTGCACTGGGCCTTGGGTTAATAGGTTAGTCCCAAAAATAATATAAAAGTGTATAATAAAGCCCATTAAACGTCCAAAATAGAATATATATAATAGCACGGAACAATCAAAAATTATAGATACGTTGGAGACGTATCAAGCATCCCCGAGCTTAATTCCTGCTCATCCTCGAGTAGGTAAATGATAAAAACAGAATTTTTGATGTGGAATGCTACCTAGCATATTTCTCAATGTAATTTTCTTTATTGTGGCATGAATGTTCAGATCCGAAAGATTCAAGATAAAAGTTTAATATTGACATAAAAATAATAATAATTCAAGCATACTAACCGAGCAATTATGTCTTCTCAAAATAACATAGCCAAAGAAAGCTCATCCCTACAAAATCATATAGTTTGTCCATGCTTCATTTTCCTCTCATCTTGCACAACCCCGATGACAAGCCAAGCAATTGTTTCATACTTTAGTGATCTCAAAGTTTTTTCAACTTTCACGCAATACATGAGCGTGAGCAATGATATAGCACTATGGGTGGAATAGAATATAATGATGGGGGTTGTGTGGAGAAGACAAAAAAAGAGAAAGTCTCACATTGACGCGGCTAATCAACGGGTTAGGGAGATGCCCATCAATTGATGTCAATGCAAGGAGTAGGGATTGCCATGCAACGGATGCACTAGAGCTATAAATCTATGAAAGCTCAACAAAATAAACTAAGTGGGTGTGCATCCAACTTGCTCGCTCACGAAGACCTAGGGCATTTGAGGAAGCCCATCGTTGGAATATACAAGCCAAGTTCTATAATGAAAAATTCCCACTAGTATATGAAAGTGACAAAACAAGGGACTCTCTATCATAAAGATCATAGTGCTACTTTTAAGCACAAGTGTGGAGAAGGGATAGTAGCATTGTCCCTTTTTATTTCTCCTTTTTTTCTTTTTTTGGGGGCCATTCTTTATTTTTCTTTTGGCCTTTCTCTTTTTTTGGGACAATGCTGTATTAATGATGATCATCACACTTCTATTTATTTACAACTCGATGATTACAACTCGATACTTAGAACAAAATATGATTCCATATGAATGCCTCCGGCGGTGTATTGGGATGAGCAATGAATCAAGAGTGACATGTATGAAATAATATGCATGTTGGCTTTGCCACAAATACGATGTCAACTACATGATCATGCAAGGCAATATGACAATGATGAAGCGTGTCATAATAAACGGAACGATGGAAAGTTGCATGGCAATATATCTCGGAATGGCTATGGAAATGCCATAATAGGTAGGTATGGTGGCTGCTTTGAGGAAGATATAAGGAGGTTTGTGTGTGATAGAGCGTATCGTATGACGGGGTTTGGATGCATCGGCGAAGTTTGCACCAACTCTCAAGGTGAGAAAGGGCAATGCATGGTACCGAAGAGGCTAGCAATGATGGAAGGTTGAGAGTGCGTATAATCAATGGACTCAACATTAGTGATAAAGAACTCACATACTTATTGCAAAAATCTACAAGTAATCAAAAAACAAGCACTACGCGCATGCTCCTAGGGGGATAGATTGGTAGGAAAAGACCATCGCTCATCCCCGACCGCCACTCATAAGGATGACAATCAAAGAAAACCTCGTGTTTCAAATTTGTTACACAACTTTTACCATACGTGCATGCTACAGGACCTGCAAACTTCAACACAAGTATTTCTCAAATTCACAACTACTCAACTAGCACAACTTTAATATCATTATCTCCATATCTCAAAACAATCATCAAGTATCAAACTTCTCCTAGTATTCAATGCACTTATATGGAAGTTTTTATTATATCCATCTTGGATGCCTATCATATTAGGACCAATTTTATAACCAAAGCAAATTACCATGCTGTTCTAAAGGACTCTCAAAATAATATAAGTGAAGCATGAGAGATCAATAAGTTCTATAAAATAAAACCACCACCGTGCTCTAAAAGATATAAGTGAAGCACTAGAGCAAAATTGTTTAGCTCAAAAGATATAAGTGAAGCACATAGAGTATTCTAATAAATTCCGATTAATGTGTGTCTCTCCCAAAAGGTGTGTACATAAAGTATGATTGTGGTGAACTAAAAAGCAAAGACTCAAATCATACAAGACGCTCCAAGCAAAACACATATCATGTGGTGAATAAAAATATAGCTCCAAGTAAAGTTACTGATGGACGAAGACAAAAGAGGGGATGCCTTCCGGGGCATCCCCAAGCTTAGGATTTTTGGTTGTCCTTGGATTTTACCTTGGGGTGCCTTGGGCATCCCCAAGCTTAGGCTGTTGCCACTCCTTGTTCCATAATCCATCAAATCTTTACCCAAAACTTAACAGAAAATCTCGTGAGCTCCGTTAGCGAAAGAAAACAAAACACCACTTCAATTTACTGAAATAAACTCATTATTTATTTATATTGGTGTTAAGCCTACTGTATTCCAACTTCTCTATGGTTCATAACCTCAAATACTAGCCATAGATTCATCAAAATAAGCAAACAACACACGAAAAACAGAATCTGTCAAAAACAGAACAGTCTGTAGTAATCTGTATCAAACGCATACTTATGGAACTCCAAAAATTCTAAAATAAATTGCTGGACGTGAGGACTTTATCTATTAATCATCTTCAAAAAGAATCAACTAAATATCACTCGCCAGTAAAAAGTTGTAGCTAATCTCGTGAGCGCTAAAGTTTCTGTTTTTTACAGCAAGATCAAAAAGACTTCACCCAAGTCTTCCCAAAGGTTCTACTTGGCACAAACACTAATTAAAACATGAAAACACATCTAAAAAGAGGCTAGATGAATTATTTATTACTAAACATAACCAAAAAGCAAGAAACAAAAATAAAATTGGGCTGCCTCCCAACAAGCGCTATCATTTAAAGCCTTTTTAGCTAGGCATTGAGATTTCAATGATGCTCACATGAAAGACAAGAATTGAAGCACAAAGAGAGCATCATATAGAATTTGAAAAACACATCTAAGTCTAACATACTTCCTATGCATAGGCATATTATAGGCAAACAAATTATCATAGCAAGCAAAAACTAGCCTATGCAAGGAAGCCGAAAGAAACAATAGCAATCTCAACATAACGAGAGGTAATATAGTAACATGAAAATTTCTACAACCATATTTTCCTCTCTCATAATAATTGCATGTGGGATCATAAGAAAATTCAACAAAATAGCTATCACATAAAATATTTTCAACACGATCCACATGCACGCGAAGTTGACACTCTTCCAAAATAGTGGGATTAATATTAACTGAAGTCATGACCTCTCCAAACCCACTTTCATCAAAAAATTCATAAGATTGAACATTCTCCAAATATGTGGGATCTAAAGTTGACACTCTTCCAAACCCAACAATACTATTGCTAACATTATTATCAATCTCATATTCATCATGGGGCTTAAATAAATTTTCTAAATCATAAGAAGAATCACCCCAATCATGATCATTGCAACAAGTAGTAGACATAGCAAAACTAGCATCCCCAAGCTCAGGGTTATGCATATTATTAGCACAATTGACATCAAAAGAATTTATAGTAACATCATTGCAATCATGCTTTTCATCGAAGGAACTACCAAGTGTGGGTGCATTAGCAACGATCTCATGTTTAACATAAGGAACTATAGCAAATTCATCTTCATAAATATTGGCATCATGGCCACAAGAATAGCAAGCATCATGTTTATCAAGGGAAATTTCAATCAAATCATCGGAATCATCATTATCTATAGATTCATGCATATCATTATTTTCTTCCAAAGCAACGGTCATTCTCTCAATAAATTCTTTGACATAGACATTATGAGCATAATTTTCATAGCAATATTTAAGTATGTCAAAATTTTCAGATTCGTAGAGAGTAATATCATGCTTTTCAATCAAAGAAGCAACTTCATAAGCACCCTTAAAAGCAACTAATTCTTCAATTTGTTCGATATCATAGTAACTATAAACACCCTTTGCATAAGAAGATAAGATTTCATTTTCATTAAACTCACATAGGTAGGGAAGGTGTTTTTAGGGTTCTTAGAGCAACAAGTAAAATCATAAATTTCACAAAGATTCCAAGCATAACACAGCAATCTGTTTATTTGATCCCATAAGAATCTCCCTTTTTCAGACAAACGGTGACGCACAAAATGAGCATGCTCATCTAAAGATTTCCCACCAACTAGGCTAGTTGGGGTTTCAGCATGAGCGCATAAGGATCGAAGATGATCCAAGTATAACACTTTAAGTGGATCCATATCAATAGATTTTTAGCAAGCGAAGATGCAAGCATATAAAAGGCACATGGTAACACAAGCAAACAATAGATCTGGCGAGAAAAAGGCAAACAAAAAAGAAGGCGAATAAAACGGCAAGGGTGAAGTGGGGGAGAGGAAAACGAGAGGCAAATGGCAAATAATGCAATGCGAGGGATAAGAGTTTGTGATGGGTACTTGGTATGTCTTGAGTTGTGCGTAGACTCCCCGGCAACAGCGCTAGAAATCCTTCTTGCTACCTCTTGAGTATGCGTTGGTTTTCCCTTGAAGAGGAAAGGGTGATGCAGCAAAGTAGCGTAAGTATTTCCCTCGGTTATTGAGAACCAAGGTATCAATCCAGTAGGAGGCCACACGCAAGTCCCTCATACCTACACAAACAAATAAGAACCTTGCAACCAACGCGATAAAGGGGTTGTCAATCCCTTCACGGCCACATGCAAAAGTGAGATCTGATAGAGATGATAAGATAATATTTTTGGTATTTTAAAGGTTAAAAGTAAAGAAAGCAAAATACACGGCGACAGAAATAGCTAGTTGACGGAAGATTAATATGATGGAAAATAGACCCGGGGGCCATAGGTTTCACTAGTGGCTTCTCTCAAGATATCATAAGTATTATGGTGGGTGAACAAATTACTGTCGAGCAATTGATAGAAAAGTGCATAATTATGAGAATATCTAGTCATGATCATGTATATAGGCATCACGTCTGTGACAAGTAGACCGACTCCTGCTGCATCTACTACTATTACTCCACACATCGACCATTATCCAGCATGCATCTAGAGTATTAAGTTCATAAGAACAGAGTAACGCATTAGGTAAGATGACATATTGGAGAGGGATAAACTCAAGCAATATGATATAAACCCCATCTTTTTATCCTCGATGGCAACAATACAATAAGTGTCGTTTCCCCTACTGTCACTGGGATCGAGCAACGCAAGATTGAACCCAAAGCTAAGCACTTCTCCCATTGCAAGAAAGATCAATCTAGTAGGCCAAACCAAACTGATAATTCAAAGAGACTTGCAAAGATAACCAAGCATACATAAAAGAATTCAGAGAAGATTCAAATATTGTTCATAGATAATCTTGATCATAAACCCACAATTCATCGGATCTTGACAAACACACCGCAAAAAGAGTTACATCGAATAGATCTCCAAGAAGATCGAGGAGACCTTTGTATTGAGATCCAAAGAGAGAGAAGAAGCCATCTAGCTAATAACTATGGACCCGAAGGTCTATGGTAAACTACTCACACATCATCAGAGAGGCTATGGTGTTGATGTAGAAGCCCTCCGTGATCGATTCCCCCTCCGGCGGAGCGCCGGAAAAGAACCCAAGATGGGATCTCACGGGTACAGAAGGTTGCGGCGGTGGAAATAGGGTTTCGTGGTGCTCCTGGATGGTTTCGAGGTACGTAGGTATATATATATATAGGAGGAAGAAGTAGGTCGGTGGAGCCACGAGGGGCCCAGGAGGGTGGGGGCGCGCCCAGGGGGGCAGGCGCGCCTCCCTGCCTCGTGGCCTCCTTGTTGATTTCTTGACGTCTACTCCAAGTCCTCTGGATCACGTTTGTTCCAAAAATCACGCTCCCGAAGGTTTCATTCCGTTTGATATTCCTTTTCTGCGAAACACTCAAATAGGCAAAAAAAACAACAATTTGCACTGGGCCTTGGGTTAATAGGTTAGTCCCAAATATAATATAAATGTGTATAATAAAGCCCATTAAAAATCCAAAACAGAATATATAATAGCATGGAACAATCAAAAATTATAGATACATTGGAGACATATCAGCGACCAGTCTTCTTTCTCCCAGCATTTTCTTCCTGCAACCAGCGGACCCATGCAAATCGTAGTCAACGTCGTAAATAGTTCCCGTCCATTTTTATTTTTCAATAAGAATGTCCAACCCAGCCCAGCACATTAGCGACAGCACTTTATCCTCCGCCTTGGTGCGCTCGTCGCGGCGTCGCCGTCCGGCCCTGTCAACATAGTTTTTTTTTCAAAATGGTCCATGTCAACATAGTGGATCGGGAGAGGACTGTAGTTGTGAGTATGATAGTACGGACCCACCAGGTCCACTCCCGAACACAAGTAAGCGCCTCTTTTACTACTCAGATGAACCCCTCTTTTTTTTACTCTAATCCACCCTGCTGATATCTGGGACCCACATCATTTTCAACGTATAGTCCATTAACGACAGAATTGCACAACCTTTTTTTTGAGTAGTAATTCGGAGGAGCAGGCTATAAACTGGGTTGTGCGGTCTTTGTGGCCCGTCTAACAACATGACCAGCCCAGCAGTTTTTTCTTTGGGAAATTAGGTAGCCCAATATTTCTTTTTGAAGAATACCCAAGCTAGGCCAATTTCTTTTCTCCGACTTACTGGGCCACAAATCTTTCAAGACGAGGAGGGATGCATTCCGGCCTGGCCAAAGAGTATGGTCAGTGTCTATTAAAAGTAATATCAAAAGGGGTTGAAAATTCCAAATAAATTATAGCAAATGGGATATTAGTTTCTTTTTCTGTTTTTGTTCTTCACTGATATCTTATACTCCCTCCGCCCAAAATTCTTGTCTTAGATTAGTCTAGATACGGATGTATCTAATACCAAAACGTGACTTGATACATCCGTATTTACACAAATCTAAGACAAGAATTTTGGGACGGAGGGAGTATTTCATTGGATTTAACATGACATAGTACTACTTTATTTTTAAATTTGATTTAGTATGGCTACTAATTTTTGGATTAAGAATATTTTGTTCCCCAGCAAAAATTTGTGAATTTTCAACATTTCGCACATATTTAGTTAATTTTTTTTAACCCTGGTACTGACGAGAAAATGGGCAGCAATCCTAAAAATAGAAAACGAGCTGCAATAAATTCCATATGAATTAGAAAATGAGTAAAAATTATAAAAATAATAGCAAATGGGCTATACACGCCACAGATTTCGAGGCTGACTTGTCCATCCAACGGCCAACGTGTTTCTTCAATCTCTGATCTTCCTGCTCCAGCCGCATAACTAGCGCCGGCGGGACTGCCTGCTCCCTCCTCTTGTGGCCCGCTGTGATGCCGCGCAGGCTTCCCCGGCCCACCCTACTCCCTCCGCTGGCCTGGCCGCACGCAATCAACTGCCTCCTTATTACGTGAAAAAAATGATTCCTCCCACTGACATCTGGGGCGCACCGGTTAGGAGGCTGACCTGTGGGCCTACTAAGTTGACGCGTACGCAGGGCTTGTCAACTTAGTCAACAAACGATTCTAGCAGCAGTAACAGTTGGATTTGAATCGAACGGTCCTGCTGCTTCTTCAATCGCTGCTCTTCTTGCACCAGCCGCCCAAACCAGCGCCGACGAGACCACCTGCTCCTGCCTCTAGTGGCCGGCTGTGCTGCCGTTGAGGCCTCACCGCCCCCTACTACTCCCACCGCTAGCCAGGCCCTGCAGCGACGGCAGCCTCACACCAAAGCCGAACCAGTGAACCCTCGTACTCCTCTCCGCGTGGGCATCCACTGCCGCGTCTTCCCTGGCTCCGCGACGTCCCCTTCCTAGGCCTCGCCGTCGTCCACCACCTTGGATGCGCTCGGCACGGAGTGGTCAATGTGGTCAACGAACGGCACCATCGGAAGTAGACTGTGCATGGAGAGGCTGACAGCTGGGTCCACGGCCGCACGCAAGGAAATGCCTCCTTATTACGCGCAAAATAATGGTTCCTCCACCTGACAACTGGGACCCACCGGAAGGGCCTCTGTATTTCGCGAAAAAATCATTCCCTCCGCTGACAAGTCGGACCCACCAGCTATATCTTCGCACACAAGGAAGTGCCTCCTTATTACACACAAAAAAATGAATACCCCCTGCTAGCTGGGACCCACAATAGTGGGAGGCTGACTTGTGGGCCAACTAAGTTGACGGGGACGGAGGGCTTTGTCAACTTAGTCAATATGAACGATTCTAGCTCCAATGACCGTACGATGTCCATCCAACGGCCATAGTGCTTCTTCAACCTCTGGTCTTCTTGCTCCAGCCGCCCAAAGCAGCGTCGGTCGTGCTGCCTGCTCCTGCCTCCCGTGGCCGGTTGTGCTGCCGCGCAGGCCTCACCGCCCCCGACTACTCCCACCGCTGGCCAGGGCATCCCTCTACTCTCCCACACCCCTTGTTATTCTGCGGCGACGGCAGCCTCACACCGTAGATGAACCAGTGAACCCTCGTACTCCTCTCTGTGTGGGCATCCACTGCCGCGTCTTCCCCGGCTCCGCGTCGTCCCCTTCCTAGGCCTCGCCGTTGTCCACCGCCCTGGTGCTCTCGGCGCGGCGTGGTCAATGTGGTCAAGGAACGACTTCCATCGGAAGAGTACTGTACGTGGAGAGGCTGACAGCTGGGCCCACAGCGGCCGCAAGGAAGTGCCTCCTTATTACGCGCAGAATAATTATTCCTCCACCTGATAGCAGGGACCCACCGGACGGGCCACCATATGTCGTGAAAAAAATGTTTCCCCCCTGACTGCTGGGACCCACCAGCTACATCTTCGCACGTAAAGAAGTGCGTCCGGGCAAAAAAACATTCACCCCCTGACTGCTTGGACCCACTAGCTACATCTTCGCACGGAAGGAAGTGCCTGATAGTCGGGACCCACCTGGTCGAAGTGTACGTAGCGTTGTCATTCTGGTCGCAAACGTGTATGTACATACTGGTCGATGTAGAGGCGCGCACGTGTCGTAGTAGAGGCGCGCACGTAGCATGTACACGTACGTACAGCGGCCAGGGTGCAAGAAAGAAAATACGGCCACGTACGTACATACGGGCTGGGTCTCGAACGTCTACTCGCGCATACGTACGGCCAGGGCTCGTGTACATGGCTGGGTCGGAACGGAGAAACTGCGTCGTCGTCGTGTTCATGGGGAGCCAACCGGCTGGGTCGGAACGGAATGCGTCGTCGTGTTCATCGGGAGGGCTTGGACGGAACAGCCGATGGAAACGAGGCCTGGCGTACCGCAGAACAGAGGAAACGGCCTTGTGTTCGACCGGCCACGGTCGAAACGGGATCCTATTCATCGGGAGGGGTCTGGCGTACCGCAAAACGGAGGAAACGGACCTCCTATGGTCGAAACAGGGTCCTGTTGATCGGGAGGGGTGTGGCGTACCGGAAAATGGAGGAAACGGACTTGTGTTGGAGCGCTACGGTCGAAACGGGGGTCCTGTTCATCGGGAGGGGTGTGGCGTACCGCAAAATGGGACTCCACTGGATACTGTTCATCTCCACCGTCGACCCCCTCCAGCCTCCACGGGCTACTGTTCATCCACCGTCGACCTCCTCCAGCCTCCACCTGCGACTGTTCATCCACGGGCTCCTGTTCATGCAGCCTCCACCGGGCGCTACTCCACCGGCTACTGTTCAACCAGCCCTCTCCACGGGCTCCTGTTCAACCACCCCTCCACAGGCTATTGTTCATCCAGCCCTCCACCATCTACTGTTCATCCAGCCCTCCACGGGGTCCTGTTCATCTAGCCCCAACCGGCTCGATCGATCGGGGTCTTGTTCATCCAGAGGCAACACCACGGGGTCCTGTTCATCCACCCTGACCGGGAACTGTTCATCCAAACCCCCCAGCAACGCTCACTGTTCATCCAGAGGCATCATCGATCGGCTTCAGTTAGCAGCAATAGCGAAGGAATCGCTCGATCGGGTTCAGTTAACAGCCATCGATCGATCGCTCGGGTTCAGTAACGCGTAGCCTGCAGTCCAATCGCTCGGGTTCCGTAGGCGAACGCATTGCTCGGGTTCAGTTAGAACCCAACACCTCGCACCCACGCGCGTGCATGTACAAGAGAAACGCGCAAACCTCCGTGCATCGCTCGGTCCCGACCACCCACCATAACCGGGAACACCCCGATATTTTCCTAGCCCTCGCTTCTATCGCGGTTTTTTCCGTCATGGACGGCCCAAATAATGTCATGCAGCTGCAACTCCGCCCGCCTAGGACGAAAAGCCCATTTTCTGTCATGATTTTTTGTCATAGAAGTAGGAGCCCACCACATCTATGATGATACCGGGTTTTGTCACAATTATCATCATAGAAGTGTCATAAGTATGACAGAAAAAATTTCGTTCGGCCCAAAATGTCACGGATGTGTCTTTTTTTGTAGTGATCTTTATGTCTCGACCATTTCGAGACTCCTCGTCATGTCCGTGATCATATCCGGGACTCCGAACAACCTTCAGTACATCAAAACACATAAACTCATAATACCGATCGTCACCGAAATTTAAGCATGCGGACCCTACAGGTTCGAGAACTATGTAGACATGACCGAGACTCATCTCCGGTCAATAACCAATAGCGGAACCTGGATGCTCATATTGGTTCCTACATATTCTACGAAGATCTTTATCGGTCAAACCGCACAACAACATACGTAGTTTCCTTCATCATCGGTATGTTACTTGCCCGAGATTCGATCGTCGGTATCTCAATACCTTGTACAATCTCATTACCGGCAAGTCTCTTTTCTCGTTCCGTAATGCATCATCCCACAACTAACTCATTAGTCACAATGCTTGTAAGGCTTATAGTGATGTGCATTACCGAGAGGGCCCAGAGATACCTCTCCGATACTCGGAGTGACAAATCCTAATCTCGATCTATGCCAACCCAACAATCACCATCGGAGACACCTGTAGAGCATCTTTATAATCACCCAGTTACGTTGTGACGTTTGATAGCACACTAAGTGTTCCTCCGGTATTCGGGAGTTGCATAATCTCATAGTCATAGGAACATGTATAAGTTATGAAGAAAGCAATAGCAACAAACTAAACGATCATCGTGCTAAGCTAACGGATGGGTCAAGTCAATCACATCATTCTCTAATGATGTGATTGTTGGAAATATGCCCTAGAGGCAATAATAAATTGGTTATTATTATATTTCCTTGTTCATGATAATCGTTTATTATCCATGCTAGAATTGTATTGATAGGAAACTCAGATACATGTGTGGATACATAGACAACACCATGTCCCTAGTAAGCCTCTAGTTGACTAGCTCGTTGATCAATAGATGGTTACGGTTTCCTGACCATGGACATTGGATGTCGTTGATAACGGGATCACATCATTAGGAGAATGATGTGATGGACAAGACCCAATCCTAAGACTAGCACAAGATCGTGTAGTTCGTTTGCTAAGAGCTTTTCTAATGTCAAGTATCATTTCCTTAGACCATGAGATTGTGCAACTCCCGGATACCGTAGGAATGCTTTGGGTGTACCAAACGTCACAACGTAACTGGGTGGCTATAAAGGTGCACTACAGGTATCTCCGAAAGTGTCTGTTGGGTTGGCACGAATCGAGACTGGGATTTGTCACTCCGTGTAAACGGAGAGGTATCTCTGGGCCCACTCGGTAGGACATCATCATAATGTGCACAATGTGACCAAAGAGTTGATCACGGGATGATGTGAGTTACGGAACGAGTAAAGAGACTTGCCGGTAACGAGATTGAACAAGGTATCGGGATACCGACGATCGAATCTCGGGCAAGTAACATACCGATTGACAAAGGGAATTGTATACGGGATTGATTGAATCCCCGACATCGTGGTTCATCCGATGAGATCATCGTGGAACATGTGGGAGCCAACATGGGTATCCAGATCCCGCTGTTGGTTATTGGCCGGAGAACGTCTCGGTCATGTCTGCATGGTTCCCGAACCCGTAGGGTCTACACACTTAAGGTTCGATGATGCTAGGGTTATAAAGGAAGTTTGTATGTGGTTACCGAATGTTGTTCGGATTCCCGGATGAGATCCCAGACGTCACGAGGAGTTCCGGAATGGTCCCGAGGTAAAGATTTATATATGGGAAGTCCTGTTTTGGTCACCGGAAAAGTTTCGGGTGCTATCGGTAATGTACCGGGACCACCGAGAGGGTCCCGGGGGTCCACCAGGTGGGGCCACCGGCCCCAGAGGGCTGCGTGGGCCAAGTGTGGGAAGGGACCAGCCCCTAGGTGGGCTGGTGCGCCTCCCACAAGGGGCCCAGGGCGCAGGAAAGGGGGGAAGGGGGAAACCCTAGGCTCAGATGGGCCTAAGGCCCATCTAGTGGGGCGCCCCCCTCTCTCCCCCCCTTGGCCGCCCCCCAAGTCCAATCTAGGGCTGGCCGCACCCCTTGGGGGGGACCCTAGATGGGGGCGCAGCTCCTCCCCCTCCCCTATATATATTGGGGGTTTTGGGGCTGCCAGACACAGGAGAACATCTCCCTCTTGGCGCAGCCCTACCCCTCTTCCTCCTCCTCTCTCGCGGTGCTTGGCGAAGCCCTGCGGGATTGCCACGCTCCTCCATCACCACCACGCCGTCGTGCTGCTGCTGGATGCAGTCTTCCCCAACCTCTCCCTCTCTCCTTGCTGGATCAAGGCGTGGGAGACGTCACCGGGCTGCACGTGTGTTGAACGCGGAGGCCCCGTTCTTCGGTGCTTAGATCGGAACCAACCGCGATCTGAATTGCTACGAGTACGACTCCTTCATCCGCGTTCTTGCAACGCTTCCGCATCACGATCTACAATGTTATGTAGATGCACTCCCCTTCCCCTCGGTGCTAGATTACTCCATAGATTGATCTTGGTGATGCGTAGAAAATTTTGAATTTCTGCTACGTTCCCCAACAGTGGCATCATGAGCTAGGTCTATGCGTAGTTTCTATGCACGAGTAGAACACAAAGTGGTTGTGGGCGTTGATGTTGTCAATTTACTTGTTGTTACTAGTCTTATCTTGATTCGGTGGCATCGTGGGATGAAGCGGCCCGGACCGACCTTACACGTACACTTACGTGAGACAGGTTCCACCAACTCACATGCACTAGTTGCATAAGGTGGCTAGCGGGTGTCTGTTTCTCCCACTTTAGTCGGATCGGATTCGATGAAACGGGTCCTCATGAAGGGTAAATAGAAATTGGCATATCACGTTGTGGCTTTTCCGTAGGTAAGAAACATTCTTGCTAGAAACCCATAGCAGCCACGTAAAACATGCACCGACAATTAGAGGACGTCTAACTTGTTTTTGCAGGGTATGCTATGTGATGTGATATGGCCAAAAGGATGTGATGAATGATATATGTGATGTATGAGATTGATCATGTTCTTGTAATAGGAATCACGACTTGCATGTCGATGAGTATGACAACCGGCAGGAGCCATAGGAGTTGTCTTAATTTATTGTATGACCTGCGTGTCAAAGAAAACGCCATGTAATTACTTTACTTTATTGCTAACCGTTAGCCATAGTAGTAGAAGTAATAGTTGGTGAGACAACTTCATGAAGACACGATGATGGAGATCATGGTGTCATGCCGGTGACGAAGGTGATCATGCCGCGCCTCAAAGATGGAGATCAAAGGCGCAAGATGATATTGGCCATATCACGTCACTTTATGATTTGATGTGATGTTTGTCATGTTTACATCTTATTTGCTTAGAACGACGGTAGCATAAATAAGATGATCCCTCACTAAAAATTTCAAGAGACGTGTTCCCCCTAACTGTGCACCGTTGCGAAGGTTCGTTGTTTTGAAGCACCACGTGATGATCGGGTGTGATAGATTCTAACGTTCGAATACAACGGGTGTTGACGAGCCTAGCATGTACAGACATGGCCTCGGAACACATGCGAAACACTTAGGTTGACTTGACGAGCCTAGCATGTACAGACATGGCCTCAGAACACAAGAGATCGAAAGGTCGAACATGAGTCATATAGTAGATGCGGTCAACATGGAGATGTTCACCAATGATGACTAGTCCATCTCACGTGATGATCGGACACGGCCTAGTTTGACTCGGATCATGTATCACTTAGATGACTAGAGGGATGTCTATCTGAGTGGGAGTTCATTAATCAGATGAACTTAATTACCATGAATAGTCAAAAGGTCTTTGCAAATTATGTCATAGCTTACGCTTTAGTTCTACTGTTTAAGATATGTTCCTAGAGAAAATTTAGTTGAAAGTTGATAGCAGCAATTATGCGGATTGGGTCCGTAAACTGAGGATTGTCCTCATTGCTGCACAGAAGGCTTATGTCCTTAATGCACCGCTCGGTGTGCTGAACCTCAGCGTCGTCTGTAGATGTTGCGGAACATATGACATACACGTTTTGATGACTACGTGATAGTTCAGTGTGTAATGCTAACGGTTTAGAATTGTGGCACCAAAGACGTTTTTGAAACGTCGCGGAACATGTGAGATGTTCCGAAGACTGAAATTGGGATTTCAGACTAATGCCCGCGTCAAGAGGTATGAGACCTCTGACAAGTTTCTTACGCCTGCAAACTAAGGGAGAAAAGCTCAATTGTTGAGCATGTGCTCAGATTGTCTGAGTACCACAATCGCTTGAATCGAGTGGGAGTTAATCTTCCAGATGAGATAGTGATGGTTCTCCATAGTCACTGCCACCAAGCTATTAGAGCTTCGTGATGAACTATAACATATCAGGGATAGATATGATGATCCTTGAGCTATTCGCGATGTTTGACACCGCGAAAGTAGAAATCAAGAAGGAGCATCAATTCTTGATGGTTAGTAAAACCACTAGTTTCTAGAAGGGCAAGGGCAAAAGGGATACTTCATGAAACAGCAAGTCATTTGCTGCTCTAGTGAAGAATCCCAAGGTTGAACCCAAACCCGAGACTAAGTGCTTCTGTAATGAGGGGAACGGTCACTGAAGCAGAACTACCCTAGATACTTGGTAGATGAGAAGGCAGGCAAGGTCGACAGAAGTATATTGGATATACATTATATGAATGTGTACTTTACTAGTACTCCTAGCAGCACCAGGCTATTAGATACCGGTTCGGTTGCTAAGTTTTAGTAACTCGAAATAAAAGCTGCGGAATAAACGGAGACTAGCTAAAGGTCAGATGACGATATGTGTTGGAAGTGTTTCCAAGGTTGATGTGATCAAGCATCGCATGCTCCCTCTACCATCGAGATTGGTGTTAAACCTAAATAATTGTTATTTGGTGTTGAGCATAAACATGATTGGATTATGTTTATCGCAATACGGTTATTCATTTAAGGATAATAATGGTTACTCTGTTTATTTGAATAATACCTTCAATGGTCTTGCACCTAAAATGAATCTCGATCGTAGTGATACACATGTTCATGCCAAAAGATATAAGATAGTAATGATTGTACCACATACTTGTGGCACTGCCACTTGAGTCATATTGGTATAAAACGCATGAAGAAGCTCCATGTAGATGGATCTTTGGACTAACTCGTTTTTGAAAAGATTGAGACATGCGAACCATGTCTATTGGTATGAAGAAACTCCATGCAGATGGATCGTTTGGACTCACTTCATTTTGAATCACTTGAGACATGCAAATCATACCACATGGGCAAGATGACTGAAAGGCCTCATTTTCAGTCAGATGGAACAAGAGAGCAACTTGTTGGAAGTAATACATTTTGATGTATGCAGTCCAATGAGTGCTGAGGCATGCAGTGGATATCGTTATGTTCTTACTTCACAGATGATTTGAGTAGATGCTGAGTGTATTTACTTGATAAAACACAAGTCTGAATTATTGAAAGGTTCAAGTAATTTCAGAGTGAAGTTGAAGATCGTCGTGACAAGAGGATAAAATGTCTGTGATATGGTCATAGAGATGAGTATCTGAGTTACGAGTTTGGCACACAATTAAGACATTGTGGAAAGTGTTTCACAATCAATACCGCCTGGAACACCACAATGTGATGGTGTGTCCGAACATCATAACTGCACCCTATTGGATATGGTGCATACCATGATGTCTCTTATCGAATTACCACTATCGTTTATGGGTTAGGCATTAGAGATAACCGCATTCACTTTAAAAGGGGCACCACGCAATTCCGTTGAGACGACACCGTTTAGAGAAACTTAAGTTGTCGTTTCTTAAAAGTTTGGGGCTGCGATGCTTATGTGAAAAGGTTTCAGGCTGATAAGCTCGAACCCAAAGCGGATAAATGCATCTTCATAGAATACCCAAAACAGTTGGGTACACCTCCTATTTCAGATCTGGAAGCAAAAGTAATTACTTCTAGAAACGAGTCCTTTCTCGAGGAAAAGTTTCTCTCGAAAGAATTGAGTGGGAGGATGGTGGAGACTTGATAAGGTTATTGAACCGTCACTTCAACTAGTGTGTAGCAGGGCACATGAAGTTATTCCTGTGGCACCTACACCAAATGAAGTGGAAGCTTATGATAGTGATCATGAAACTTCGGATCAAGTCACTACCAAACCTCGTAGGTCGACAAGGATATGTACTACTCCTGAGTGGTACGGTAATCCTGTCTTAGATATCATGTTGTTAGACAATACTGAACCTACGAGCTATGGAGAAGCGATGGTGGGCCCATATTCCGACAAATGGTTAGAAGCCATGAAATCCGAGATAGGATCCATGTATCAGAACAAAGCATGGACTTTGGTGAACTTGCCCGATGATCGGCAAGCCATTGAGATAAATGGATCTTTAAGAAGAAGTCGGACATGGACGGTAATGTTACCGTCTATGAAGCTCGACTTGTGGCAAAGAGAACTTTCACAAGTTCAAGGAGTTGACTACGATGAGATTTTCTCATCCGTAGCGGTGCTTAAGTCCGTCGGAATCATGTTAGCATTAGCTGCATTTATGAAATCTGGCAGATGGATGTCAAAATAAGTTTCCTTACCAGTTTTCGTAAGGAAAGGTTGTATGTGATACAATCAGAAAGGTTTTGTCCTAAGGATGCTAAAAGGTATGCTAGCTCCAGCGATCCTTCCATGGACTAGAGCAAGCATCTCGGAGTCAGAATATACGCTTTGATGGAGTGATCAAAGTTTTTGGGTTTATACAAAGTTTGTTAGAAACTTGTATTTACAATAAAGTGAGTGGGAGCGCTACAACATTTCTGATAAGTATATGTGAATGACATATTGTTGATTCAAAATGATGTAAAATTTCTGGAAAGCATAAAGGGTTGTTTGAAAGGAGTTTTTCAAAGGAAGACCTGGATAAAGCTGCTTACATATTGGGCATCAAGATCTATAGAGATAGATCAAGACGCATGATGATACTTTCAAAGAACGCACACCTTGACATGTTTTTGAAAGAGTTCAAAATAGATCAGCAAAGAAGGAGTTCTTGGCTGTGTTACAAGGAGTGAGTATTGAGTAAGACTCAAGACCTGACCACAGCAGAAGAGAGAGAAAGGAGGAAGGTCGTCCCCTATGCTTTAGACGTAGGCTCTACAGTATGCTATGCTGTGTACCGCACATGAAGTGTGCCTTGCCATGAGTTGGTCAAGGGGTACAATAGTGATCCGGGAATGGATCACATGACAGCGGTCGAAATTATCCTTAGTATCTAGTGGACTAAGGAATTTTCTCGATAATGGAGGTGAAAAGGAGTTCGTCATAAAGGGTTACGTCGATGCGAACTTTGACACTAATCCGGATGACTCTGAGTAGTAAACCGGATTCATATAGTAGAGCAGTTATTTGAAATGGCTCCAAGTAGCGCGTGGTAGCATCCACAAGATGACATAGATATTTGTAAAGCACACACCGATCTGAAAGGTTCAGACCCATTAACTAATAACCTCTCTCACAAGCATAACATGATCAAACCAGAACTCATTGAGTATTAATCACATAGTGATGTGAACTAGATTGTTGACTCTAGTAAACTCTTTAGATGTTGGTCACATGGTGATGTGACCTGTGAGTGTTAATCACATGGTGATGTGAACTAGATTATTGACTCTAGTGCAAGTGGGAGACTGTTGGAAATATGCCCTAGAGGCAATAATAAATTGGTTATTATTATATTTCCTTGTTCATGATAATCGTTTATTATCCATGCTAGAATTGTATTGATAGGAAACTCAGATACATGTGTGGATACATAGACAACACCATGTCCCTAGTAAGCCTCTAGTTGACTAGCTCGTTGATCAATAGATGGTTACGGTTTCCTGACCATGGACATTGGATGTCGTTGATAACGGGATCACATCATTAGGAGAATGATGTGATGGACAAGACCCAATCCTAAGCCTAGCACAAGATCGTGTAGTTCGTTTGCTAAGAGCTTTTCTAATGTCAAGTATCATTTCCTTAGACCATGAGATTGTGCAACTCCCGGATACCGTAGGAATGCTTTGGGTGTACCAAACGTCACAACGTAACTGGGTGGCTATAAAGGTGCACTACAGGTATCTCCGAAAGTGTCTGTTGGGTTGGCACGAATCGAGACTGGGATTTGTCACTCCGTGTAAACGGAGAGGTATCTCTGGGCCCACTCGGTAGGACATCATCATAATGTGCAAAATGTGACCAAAGAGTTGATCACGGGATGATGCGAGTTACGGAACGAGTAAAGAGACTTGCCGGTAACGAGATTGAACAAGGTATCGGGATACCGACGATCGAATCTCGGGCAAGTAACATACCGATTGACAAAGGGAATTGTATACGGGATTGATTGAATCCCCAACATCGTGGTTCGTCCGATGAGATCATCGTGGAACATGTGGGATCCAACATGGGTATCCAGATCCCGCTGTTGGTTATTTGCCGGAGAACGTCTCGGTCATGTCTGCATGGTTCCCGAACCCGTAGGGTCTACACACTTAAGGTTCGACGACGCTAGGGTTATAAAGGAAGTTTGTATGTGGTTACCGAATGTTGTTCGGAGTCCCAGATGAGATCCCGGACGTCACGAGGAGTTCCGGAATGGTCCGGAGGTAAGGATTTATATATGGGAAGTCCTGTTTTGGTCACCGGAAAAGTTTCGGGTGCTATTGGTAATGTACCGGGACCACCGGGAGGGTCCCGGGGGTCCACCAGGTGGGGCCACCGGCCCCAGAGGGCTGCATGGGCCAAGTGTGGGAAGGGACCAGCCCCTAGGTGGGCTGGTGCGCCTCCCACAAGGGGCCCAGGGCGCAGGAAAGGGGGGAAGGGGGAAACCCTAGGCTCAGATGGGCCTAAGGCCCATCTAGTGGGGCGCCCCCCTCTCTCCCCCCCTTGGCCGCCCCCCAAGTCCAATCTAGGGCTGGCCGCACCCCTTGGGGGGGAACCCTAGATGGGGGCGCAGCTCCTCTCCCTCCCCTATATATATTGGGGGTTTTGGGGCTGCCAGACACAGGAGAACATCTCCCTCTTGGCGCAGCCCTACCCCTCTTCCTCCTCCTCTCTCGCGGTGCTTGGCGAAGCCCTGCGGGATTTCCACGCTCCTCCATCACCACCACGCCGTCGTGCTGCTGCTGGATGGAGTCTTCCCCAACCTCTCCCTCTCTCCTTGCTGGATCAAGGCGTGGGAGACGTCACCGGGCTGCACGTGTGTTGAACGCGGAGGCACCGTTCTTCGGTGCTTAGATCAGAACCAACCGCGATCTGAATCGCTACGAGTACGACTCCTTCATCCGCATTCTTGCAACGCTTCCGCATCACGATCTACAATGGTATGTAGATGCACTCCCCTTCCCCTCGGTGCTAGATTACTCCATAGATTGATCTTGGTGATGCGTAGAAAATTTTGAATTTCTGCTACGTTCCCCAACAGTGATCCCGTTTATCAAATGACAACTCTTTGTCCATGGCTAGGAAACTTTAACCATCTTTGATTAACGAGCTAGTCAAGTAGAAGCATACTAGTGACACTCTGTTTGTCTATGTATTCACACATGTACTAAGTTTCCGGTTAATACAATTCTAGCATGAATAATAAACATTTATCATGATATAAGGAAATATAAATAACAACTTTATTATTGCCTCTAGGGCATATTTCCTTCAGTTCATGGGCCTTCATGGGCCTTAGTGGAAAGGAGAGAAGGGCCACAAGGGAGGCCGCCCCCCTCCCATGGCTAGTCCGAATTGAAGTAGGGAGGGGGCGGCACCCCCTCTTTCCTTCTCTCCTCTTCCTCCTTCCCTCTTGGAAAAGCAAGGGGACTCCAACTAGGATTGGGAATCCTAGTAGGACTCCCCTATGGCGCGCCTCCTCCCTGGCCGCCGGCCTCCTCCTCCCTCCTTTATATGCGGGGGCAGGGGGCACCCCAAAGACACACAAGTTTCTCTTAACCGTGTGTGGTGCCCCCTCCACAGTTACACACCTCGGTCATATTGTCGTATAGTGCTTAGGCAAAGCCCTGCATCGGTAACTTCATCATCACCATCGTCATGCCGCTGTGCTGACAGAACTCTCCCTCGTCCTCAACTGGATCAAGAGCCCAAGGGACGTCATCGAGCTAAACGTGTGCTGAACGCGGAGGTGCCGTACGTTCGCTACTTGTATTGGTTGGATCGCGAAGACGTTCGACTACATCAACCGCATTACTAAACGCTTCCGCTTTCGGTCTACGAGGGTACGTGGACACACTCTCCCCGCTCGTTGCTATGCATCTCCTAGATATATCTTGCATGATCGTAGGTAAATTTTTTGAAATACTGCGTTCCCCAACAGTGGCATCCGAGCCAGGTCTATGCGTAGATGTTATATGCACGAGTAGAACACAATGAGTTGTGGGCGATAATAGTCATACTGCTTACCAGCAACGTCTTACTTTGATTCGGCGGTATTGTTGGATGAAGCAGCCCGGACCGACATTACATGACCGCGTTCATGAGACTGGTTCTACCGACATGCTTCGCACACAGGTGGCTAGCGGGTGTCTGTTTCTCCAACTTTAGTTGAACCGAGTTTGACTACGCCCGGTCCTTGTTGAAGGTTAAAATAGCACACTTGATGAAAAATTGTTGTGGTTTTGATGCGTAGGTAAGAACGGTTCTTGCTAGAAGCCCGTAGTAGCCACGTAAAACTTGCAAAACAAATTAGAGGACGTCTAACTTGTTTTTGCAGGGCTTGCTATGATGTGATATGGTCAAGCCGTGATGATATATAAATTGCTGTATGAGATGATCATGTCTTGTATAAGTTATCGGCAACTGGAAGGAGCCTTATGGTTGTCGCTTTATTATATGAAATGCAATCGCCATGTAATTGCTTTACTTTATCATGAAGCGGTAGCAATAGTCGTAGAAGCAATAGTTGGCGAGACGACAATGATGCTTTGATGGAGATCAAGGTGTCAAGCCGGTGACGATGGTGATCATGACGGTGCTTTGGAGATGGAGATCAAAGTCACAAGATGATGATGGCCATATCATATCACTTTTTTTTATTGCATGTGATGTTTATCCTTTATGCATCTTATTTTTCTTAGTAAGGCGGTAGCATTATAAGATGATCTCTCACTAAATTTCAAGGTATAAGTGTTCTCCCTGAGTATGCACCGTTGCTACAGTTCGTCGTGCCGAGCCAGTTTTGCACATGCAGAATACTCGGGTTAAGCTTGACGAGCCTAGCATATGCAGATATGGCCTCGGAACACTGAGACCAAAAGGTCGAGCGTGAATCATATAATGGATATGATCAACATAGTGATGTTCACCATTGAAAACTACTCCATTTCACGTGATGATCGGACATGGTTTAGTTGATTTGGATCACGTGATCATTGAGATGACTAGAGGGATGTCTATCTAAGTGGGAGTTCTTAAGTAATATGATTAATTGAACTTTAATTTATCATGAACTTAGTACCTGATAGTATTTTGCATGTCTATGTTGTTGTAGATCAATGGCCTGTGCTACCGTTCCTTTGAATTTTAATGCGTTCCTAGAGAAAGCTAAGTTGAAAGATGATGGTAGCAACTACACGGACTGGGTCCATAACTTGAGGGTTATCCTCATTGCTGCACGGAAGAATTACGTCCTGGAAGCACCACTAGGTGCAAGACCCGCTGTAGGAGCAACTCCAGATGTTATGAACGTCTGGCAGAGCAAAGCTGACGACTACTCCATAGTTCAGTGTGCCATGCTTTACGGCTTAGAACCGGGACTTCAACGACGTTTTGAACGTCATGGAGCATATGAGGTGTTCCAGGAGTTGAAGTTAATATTTCAAGCAAATGCCCGGATTGAGAGGTATGAAGTCTCCAATAAGTTCTACAGCTGCAAAATGGAGGAGAATAGTTCTGTCAGTGAACACATACTTAGAATGTCTGGGTACCACAACCACATGACTCAACTGGGAGTTAATATTCCTGTTGATAGTGTCATTGACAGAGTTCTTCAATCACTGCCACCAAGCTAGAAAAGCTTCGTGATGAACTATAATATGCAAGGGATGTGTTGAGGATATAGACCTTAGAGTCACCCGCCAGGAGGGGCCGGGTTACTCGTGGGGTCGTTGCCAGAAGCCCGGAGCCAAGTTTCAAGATAATGGGCCGGAGATGGGCTGAGACCCGGATATGGCTTAAAGCCCGTAGTTATCATCTTGTTATAGTAGACTTGTAGTGTAAGGCAAGTATTGTTTAGAGTCCGAGCCGGACGCTCTTATGAGCCGGCCGGGACTCTAAGGGCTGCTGGGCGTCAGCCTCCCTATATAAAGGGAGGACCCGGCAGCGGTTCAAGGGCGACAACAACCTCATCGAGAACCGGGCATAGCTGTTTAGCTCCCTGGCGATCGTAACCCTAATCAATAACACCTCGAACTGGAAGTAAGCTTTTACCTTCACCGTAAGGGGCTGAACCAGTATAAACCCTCGTGTTCCTTGTCCTGCATAACCCCTTCAAGCTTCCTAGTTGCGATGGCTCTACGACTAAGTCCTAGCTCAAGGACATCTGCCGTGACAATTCCACGACAGTTGGCGCCCACCGTGGGGCCAGCGCACGGTGGATTTGAGTTCTTGAAGGGCAGCTTCGAAGGGCTCAAGGGATACGCTGTGGGCCGGATGACCAAGAGTCGTCGCGGCAAGCTCTACATCGACGATGCGGACTGGGGCCCCGACGCCGACTCAGTTGAGTACGGGTACCGGGTCCCCTTCGGCGGAATTCATGTCTTCATCCGCAAGATTGGTGAGCCGGGCCCCGAGCCGGGTCTCCGCGCCGATCTCATCGAAACGGCTCAGCGTGCACAACCCGCCCGGGCCCGGCCCGCCTTAAGGCGTGCTTTTGTGGGATGCATCCATGGAGGGCCCTCTGATCCATCCGGGTCCGGTGATGAGGAGGCCGCCGGCTCGGACGGCGCGTCGGCCACCGATGAGTCAAACTCGTTGTACCAACTCCAAGATGGCGTGCTCATGGGTTGTTCCGACGGTGACAGTATTCCGGACCTTTTTGAGCCACCAAGTCAGGTTGGGGTTTTTATGGCCGGTGCGCAGCCTGTTCAGAACCCTGCTGCTGGGGCGGGAAAGCCGGTGCCTTCTCCGGCTCAGGTGCTAATGGATCTCACGGACAAGATGACGGCCCTGTTAACCGCCACGATCGACCTGGCAGATCAAGCTCAGCACGATGCGGCGGTGGCACAGCTAAAATCGGATCTGATAAAAGCCAAAGAAGATCTTGCAGCGGAGGGGATCAGGCTGGCTGCAGAGCGGGCGGCTCTCGACGCCCGGACTCAGCTGATTCAGGCGCAGTCCTTCCAACTCACGATGGACCAGAACGCGGCCAACGAAGTCATGAGAAGGAGGCATCAGAAGGCCCAGTCTCGACTCCCGCCGGTTTATGATCCACGCAATCTCTTCAACACGCCGGGTGCAGGGTCTAGTAACCCGCCAGGGGTCATTGCGCCCAGGTCCGGACCCCTGGTTCAGCCGCGAGTGATGGGGCCCCCAGGTGCCCCCTGCCCCGCCTCAGTATGTGCCAATACCCCCGGGTCATTATGATTACCCGCTAGAGAACATGGTGGCTGCGGCAGCACGGCTGGCGGCTCTCCCCGTTGACGGCGATTCTCCGGCGGCCATCGAAACCCGCCGGGTCAGGGAACTCCTGCAGACAGCACTAGCACAGCAAGAGGCGTACTCCTACAGCCGGGACAGGATCCACTCAACCCCTCGTCCAGGCCAGAGCCCGAGTTACAGCCGGCACATGGTCTCAGCGACCGGCTCAAGTAATGTCCGACGCCACGACCCGCCCCCTGGTCATGGCCCGGCTCATAACGGAGCCTTCTACGCAACAACCCAAGCACGGCAAGAGGCAGAGCAGGCGCCTCAATTGACGGCTTATCAGACCCCCCCGGCTTATCCGACGACGTCCGTTGATGTGGGAATTTCTACCAGGACCGGGGGAGTCCCTTGTTTGGTACCAGCCATCCGTAATGAACGTCTACCTAAGGATTTCAAGGGCCCTAGGAAGGTGCCTAACTATACAACAGACTTACAGCCTGCAGCCTGGATTGAGAGTTATGAGATGGCTATGGAATTGCTGGAGGTCAGTGAGGCGGCCATGGCCAAATATTTCACCATGATGTTAGATGGAACTGCCCGCACATGGTTGAAAGGGTTACCGCCGAACTCCATGGGGTCTTGGGCTGAGCTGAAAGCCCGGTTCATTCAAAACTTCAAAGATACCAGCAGGCAGTCTATGTCAATTGTGGATTTGACTAACTGTAAGCAGCAGGAGGGTGAGTCCACGACCCATTGGGTTCGCCGGGTCAAGGAGATCATACATTCATCAGATAGGATGGATGCCGGCTCTGCAGTCTTAATGTTGGAACAGAACTGTCGCTTTGTGCCTCTTAAGATGAAGCTTGGGTGGCTCAAGCGCGACTGCACCGACATGGGTACCCTAATGGCGGCTCTTGTCAAGTACGCCGATTCCGATGGTACCAAGGATCCCCCTTCAGACAATGAAAGGGCAGGGAAGGGAAAGAAGAATGGCAACGGCAAGGGTCCCCAGTTTAACCCGGGGAACCAAGGAGGAGGCAAGCGTAAGGCCGATGGCAGCCTAGAGTTTGTAGCCAACACCAACTCTCAAGGTAATAACCAGCGACGCAAGGGGAGGCCCCCTCCCCGAGGCGGCGGGTCAGGACCTTCTCTGGAGCTGCTGTTGAATGAACCCTGTCCGAGACACGGCTCTAGAGAGAAGCCAGCGACTCATCTGTGGAAGGATTGTGCTATCATGAAGGCCTTTAAAAACTACAATGGTCCGGGCGGCGGCTCAGGAGCTGGCGGCTCAGGCGCCGGCGGCTCAGGCGCCGGCGGCTTTCATGGCCCGGGCGGTGGTTCAAATTCCGGTCCTCAGAACGGCCAAGGGGGCTTTAATCAACAGTCGGGTCAGGGTCATCAACAGCAGCAGGGGGGATATCAGACCAACCCGAAGCAGCTTAGCGGTGGACAGTATCACGTGTTCACCACTAGCTTGTGCAAACGAGACGAGAAGCTTCACAAGAGGGCTGTTAATGCTGTTGAGCCGGCAGTTCCACGCTATTTACGGTGGTCTGAGCAGCCCATAGTGTGGAGTAGGGAGGATCACCCCCCGGGTGGATAACCCGGGCCACCTGGCCTTAGTGGTGGCCCCTCAGGTGGGAGGTTATAAGTTCACAAAAGTACTCATGGATGGAGGCAGCAGCATCAACATCCTCTATTATGAGACTTTCCGTCGTATGGGGTTGGTCGATAAGAACCTCAGCCAGTCAAATACTATCTTCCATGGTGTGGTACCTGGTAAGTCGGCTTATCCAGTCGGCAAGATCGAACTGGAAGTGGCTTTTGGTGATGAGAACAACTACAGGGTGGAGAAGTTGACCTTTGAGGTGGTCAAGATAAGAAGTCCATACCACGCTATATTCGGACGGCCGGCTTACGCCAAGTTCATGGCACGACCGTGTTATGTGTACTTACAGCTCAAGATGCCGGGTCACAACGGGACTATTACGGTTCACGGCAGCCGGAAGGTGGCTCTGGAGTGTGAGGAAGGTGACGCGGCTTATGCAGATTCTGTTTGTGCCACACAAGAGTTGAAATTTTATAAAGACAATGTTGACCCAACAGATATGACCTCTCTGAAAAAGCCAACCACAGAGAATGAACCAGCAATGAAATTTAAATCAGCTGATGAGACTAAGCTTGTTGATTTTGTTCCAGGTGACTCGTCTCAGCAGTTTAGCATCAGTGCAAATCTGGACCCGAAATAGGAAAGCGCGCTCATCGACTTCATCCGTGAGAATAGGGACATCTTCGCGTGGAAACCTTCTGACATGCCAGGTGTACCTAGAGAACTCGCTGAGCACACTCTCAATATTGATCCAAAATTTAAGCCGGTCAGACAGTTCCTTCGACGGTTTAACGAAGAGAGGCGGAAAGCTATTGGTGAAGAAGTGGCCCGGCTCTTGGCAGCTGGGTTCATTGTTGAGGTTTTTCACCCGGAGTGGTTGGCCAACCCGGTGCTCGTACTCAAGAAGAACGGCACCTGGCGGATGTGTGTGGACTACACGGACTTGAACAAGGCGTGTCCGGCTGATCCTTTTGCTCTCCCCCGTATTGATCAAATCATTGATGCTACGGCAGGTTGTGCACGCTTAAGTTTCTTGGATGCCTATTCCGGGTATCATCAGATTAAGATGGCAGTTAAGGACCAGGAGAAGACGGCTTTCATCACTCCCTTTGGAGCCTTCTGCTATGTGTCTATGCCTTTTGGACTCAAGTGTGCACAGGCGACTTACCAGCGTTGTGTGCAGAATTGTCTTCACAAACAGATCGGGCGCAATGTTCACGCCTACATGGATGATATTGTGGTTAAATCCATCAAGGAGGAAACCCTGATAGATGACTTAAGGGAAACCTTCGATAATCTTCGGGTCTATAAGATGATGCTTAATCCGGCCAAGTGTGTTTTTGGTGTTCCTGCAGGCAAACTATTGGGCTTCTTGGTTTCTGACAGAGGCATTGAGGCTAACCCGGAGAAGATCAAGGCCATCACTTCCCTGGCTAAGCCGGCGTGTGTAAATGACGTTCAGCGTTTGGCGGGTCGCATCGCTGCTTTAAGCCGGTTTATAAGCCGTTTGGGTGAGAAGGCTATGCCCTTATATCAGTTGATGAAGAAAACTGACAACTTTGTCTGGAATGATGCAGCTAATACTGCTTTTGAGGATTTGAAAAAGCAACTGGCAGAGCCCCCCGTCCTTGCTGCTCCGATTGATAAGGAGCCCTTGCTACTATATGTAGCGGCAAATGCACGAGTTGTCAGCGTGGCTATTGTTGTGGAGCGCAAGGAGGCGGGTAAGGAGCATCCGGTTCAGCGGCCGGTTTATTATGTCAGCGAGGTGCTCATTGAGTCCAAGCAGCGGTACCCGCATTGGCAGAAGCTCGTATACGGGGTGTTCATGGCAAGCCGGAAACTCAAACATTATTTTCAGGGTCATCCCATCACTGTGGTCAGTTATGCCCCCCTTGGTGATATTATCCAGAACAGAGAGGCTACAGGGAGAATTGCTAAGTGGGCTATAGAACTTGGACCTCATGGCCTCAAATATGTGCCACGCACTGCTGTTAAATCTCAGGCTTTGGTGGATTTCATCAATGATTGGACGGAGTCTCAAGTGCCTGAACAAAAGCCGGATCACACTTATTGGACTATCCACTTCGACGGGTCCAGACAGTTGGAGGGCTCGGGGGCTGGTGTTGTATTGGCTTCCCCAAAAGGTGACAAGTTCCATTATGTGCTACGGTTGATGTTTCCTTGCACTAACAATGCGGCTGAATACGAAGCTTTGCTCCATGGTCTTCGGGTGGCTAAGGAGATGAGCTTAAGCCAGGTAAGATGCTTTGGGGACTCAGATTTGGTGGCTCAACAAGTGTCGGGCACCTGGGATTCTAAGGATCCTCTAATGGCGGCTTATCGCCGCGAGGTTGATGCCATTGCTGGGCACTTCCAGGGATACCAAGTGGAGCATATTGATCGCAGGAGGAACGAGGCGGCTGATGCGTTAAGCCGGCTAGGCTCTCAGCGAAAGCCGGTGCCGCCTAACACTTTCCTGGATGTCCTGTATAACCCTTCGGTCAAGTTGCCTACAGAGGAGGACTTGGCTATCCTTGACCCGGAGGCACGACTGGTGGCGGGTCTTCATGTCATACCAGACTGGACAATGCCATATCTGGCTTATATAACCCGGGGAGAGTTGCCTGAGGATGAAACTCTAGCCAGGCAAGTAACCCGGCGGGCTAAATCAATGGTTGTCATTGATGGCGAGTTGCATCATCGCAGTGTTTCAGGGGCGTTTCAGCGTTGTATCTCCCCTGAGGAAGGTCAAGAGATCTTGCGCGAGATCCATGAAGGGGATTGTGGCCATCATGCCGGTTCAAAATCTCTTGTAGCCAAGGCTTTCCGTCATGGTTTTTATTGGCTAACGGCTCACGCTGATGCAGAGGACTTGGTCAGTAAATGTGATGGTTGCCAAAGGTTCTCACGACGGGCTCATGTGCCGGCTCAGGAGTTGAGGATGATCCCAATAACTTGGCCCTTTGCGGTCTGGGGGCTTGATATGGTTGGGCCTTTTAAACGATCCAAGGATAAGAAGACCCACCTCTTGGTGGCAGTTGACAAATTCACAAAGTGGGTGGAGGCTGAGCCAGTTAGCAAGTGCGATGCAGCCACGGCGGTTCAATTTATGAAAAAGGTGATTTTCCGCTTCGGCTTTCCGCACAGCATCATAACTGACAATGGCACCAATTTATCCAAGGGCGCTATGGAAGAATTTTGTCAACGGGAGCATATCCGACTTGATGTTTCCTCAGTGGCTCACCCCCAATCCAATGGTCAAGCTGAGAGAGCTAACCAGGAGATTCTGAAGGGCATCAAACCCCGGCTTTTGGTCCCTTTGCAATGGACGCCGGGTTGTTGGGTGGAGGAGCTGCCCTCCGTCTTATGGAGCATCAACACTACTCCTAACAGGTCTACTAGCTTCACGCCTTTCTTCATGGTTTATGGAGCAGAAGCAGTCCTCCCCAGCGACATCCGTCATGATTCGCCTCGTGTGGCGGCTTATGTTGAGACGGATAATGAACAGGCGCGCCAAGATGCTCTGGACTTGTTGGACGAACAGCGTGATGTGGCAGCAGCCCGTTCAGCGATTTACCAACAAGACCTGCGCCGTTATCACAGCCGCCGGGTCAAGTCCCGGGTCTTCCAGGAAGGCGACCTTGTGCTCCGGCTCATCCAGGATCAAACAGATGCACACAAGTTATCCCCACCCTGGGAAGGGCCCTTTGTGGTCAGTAAGAACTTGCACAACGGGTCATATTACCTCATTGATATTCGGGAACATAAAGATTCACGTAAGTCTGAGGGGGAGACCCGTCGGCCGTGGAACATAGCTCAGCTTCGGCCTTACTACACTTGAGCTACCGGCTCTCGTGGTGTACATATTTATTTCAGACATGTATATACTATGATAAGCAATAAAGCAGGACCTCTGTCCTTTTTCTCCTCCCATTATGTGTGTCATTTTTTACATACTAGTTTGAAAGGAGGATCTGACTTATGATCGTATTCGAGTTTAGCCGTAAGCAGTAAGGTCACTTGGGGGCTTCCTGTTCAAACATGGGTCGTATTCGAACCAAAGAGAACATAGCTGTCGATACCCATTTGATTGGCAAAGTGCCGAGCTCATTGGGAGGTTGCCTTTGGTCATATTTGAATCATAGTGTCACCCCTCTGAGAACCGACGTGGATCGTATTCGAATCAGCGTCGTTAAACAATTTTCAGAGTCACTTGGGGGCTTCCTGTTCAAACATGGGTCGTATTCGAACCAAAGAGAACATAGCTGTCGATACCCTTTTGATTGGCATCGCCACACCCACTGGGGGCTATATGATCGCATCCGAATCTTAGCTTAACCTCTTTGGACCGGGTTTCTGGTCGTATTCGAACCGGACGCCCCATGTTTTTTATACTTTATCACAAGTTTACTCTGCTCATGTCAAAGTATGTACTGCCGGGTCTCTCTTGCCGGCTTATATTTGGTTTATCTTGTTAAGTTGAACATCATGGATGTCATCAAGACAGGTAAATTCGAGTTCAGGTACCAACCAGGCTACCCGGGTTATTTAAACCGGAGGTATGCTTACGGGCCGTTCAGTGTGTTATCACGGCTATGTTCAGAGTATAGTTAACGACCAGTCTTTTTTGGTTCGTGTTCCGGGTTATCCATTTCAAACACCTGATTCTCAGGGCGGTAAGCCGCCTTGAGACTTGTGGTTTGCCTCTCTATGCAGATGCTTGAAGGCACTTTTTAAAGGTTGAGAAGCACAAAGGATAATCATGACCCGGAGGAGCATCAAAAGAATAACTTCAAAGGGTTTCAGCATTCATTACGTGCACGATGGCACGGCAGAGATAAATTGTTGCACTTATTCTATTACAAAAATCCTTCAAGGTTTCAAGGGTGGAGCGTTGTTCGGTGAACCGTCAGCCGCTTTATGACGCCTGCTGAGTCGAAGTCCCCGGCTCGTCTTCTGCTCCGGCTGATCCCAAGACCTCAAAGGTTGACGACTTCCAGTTGATGCCGCTGAGAGCTTCGAACTGGGCTTCTTCGTCAATTAACCCGGCCGGGTCAATCTCGGGGGCGAAGGTGTGTTGGCGAGCCGGAGGAATCAGACTAAGAGCTTCATAGCGAGGGGTTGGAATCCTCTGATTCTCCGCGTTGTACCCCGGCTGATACTTGGTTAAGTCGGTGTCGTTCCCGATGATGGTGGCCACCGGGCGTACAGCCTTCACACATGCCGCGAAATCCTTCTGGTCGAAGGCGGAGCCGTCTTCCTTCAGGCTGGGGTAACCCAGGGCGATGTCTGCCGGGTCTAGCTCCGGCAGGAATGCTTTGGCCCGGCTCAGCGCGGCAATTGCTCCGGATCTTGCGGAGGCTCGGCGTAGCTCCTGGATCCGCTGTGGCAGAACTGCGAGCCGGCGCAGGACTTCAGCCAGATGGGTTGGCACCTCGTTGGATAGGGCCACCACAGCTAAGGCGCGCTGTGACCCGGTGTAGAGTTGTTCCACCAGGGTGTACACGGCCTTTAGCTTGGTGACCACGCTCTGGTTGAGGTTGGCACTCCTGGGACCTGTTTAATAAAGGTCATATAAGCCGGTGACAAGGATGAATCATAACATGTACAGACTTGATGAAAGCCGGTGAGGCGACTTACCGAAGATAGCAGCCACCATTTGGGAAACCTGGCGCTTTAGGCCGGAGAGCTCAGCAGTCTTCTCAGTGAGGGCCTTCTCCGCATGTTCTGTCCGGGTCACCAGTGCGGCTTTCTCCTCAGCCCAGGCCTTCCGCTCAGCGTCGAATTCAGTCTTCAGTTTCTCCTGAGCGGCGATGCTGGAGACAAACTTGGCGTTCGCCTTCCGGGTCTCCATCTCTTGAGTCTTTAACCGGCTCTTGAGATCCGCAAGGTCCGACTCAAATTTCTTGCCAGTAGCCTGCATATATTTCCGGGTTATTAACAGTCATTATATAAGTCCCAAGCACTTTCCAAGCAAAGACACTTGGCACTTGGGGGCTAATGCATATTGAACGTCTCCATTTATGTACTACCGGTTCAGTTAAGTAAGCCGGAATCTAAGTCTACAACATATTCAAGTATAAGTTATAGACTTGGGGGCTAGCATGACAAGGATCACTATGCAGAAAGTAAGAAGACAGCTGAAGGTTACCTCAGATTTTTGTTGGATCTGGTTGACCATGGCGATCTCGGCGTCCCGGCTCTTGTGAACTTGGCTGATGTAGCCTGAGACGAGCTCTCCAATGCTTAAGCCGGTGTAGCTGGAGAGATCCAGATTCACCCGGTGGGGTTGCAGCAACTCCCCCTTCACGGAGCATTTGGCCAGCGCGATCGGCCTCCCCGGCTCAACATACTCCGTCCGGGTAATTACCACGTCCGGGTCATTAGCTGGTGGGGCTGAGCCGGAGGCCTCCGGGTTAGCCGATGCTTCGGTCGTTGTCTTGGTGGTCGGGGCAGGGGCTTTAGGCGCCGTGTCCATGGGAATGGTGGCTTCGACGGCGGAGGCGGCTGGCGGCTCTTGAGCTGTCGTCTCCGGCTCAGGCAGGCCTGGCACTCCGGCTGACCTGGTCTTCTTTGCTCTTTTGGTGAGCTTTGCCTGGGCACTGAAAAAACAGAAGTGTTAGGTATGCAAAGAGTAAGTACAGACAGATAATGTGAGGAGATTATTATTACCCGGGTGCAGTTTTGAAGGCCGGCAGACTTGACTGCATGGAGTCACCCGAAGAGGGGGAGGTCTCCTGGTAATTGGAGTCAGAAGAGTTGAGTGGCTGACGGATGACACCCGCCAACGGATGAAAAGGGTACAGGTGAGAAAAAACCTCAGTACGACGTTTCCTTGTTGCGTCGGGTAACCCGGCGGAAAGGTCGGCGTCCTTGCGGGCTCGGGTGTGACGCCGGCTTTCATGGACCTGTTGCTTCAAAAGAAATTGAGGGTCTTGATGAGCTAATGGATGAGAAAAGCTTACTTTCCGGGTTACTCTTCGGACTTTCAGCTGCGGCAAAGGCTCCGAGTCGGAGGAAAGTGATGTTACCTCTTCAATCACCGGGTTACTGGCGCCGGTGTCATCCTGTCAATAAGCCGTTGATAAGGCGGACAGCAGCAAACGATAAGTATGGCAGGAGTTTAAAGGTTTAAGGGTTACCTCTGACTCGGAGCTGTCGCTTAGTTGCAGCAGCTCCGAAGCAGTGGGTCTGCTTCCCTTTTTGCGAGGGGCGGCTTTCTTGGCGGCTTTCTTCGCCTTCCTCGCCTTCTTGGCCGCCTCATGGTCATACTTGACCCGCCAGAACTTGTCATCAGCCTGAGAAATATAGTAATGAACTCTTAAATGGTTCAGAGCAAGGTGACATGTAAAAAAAAGAGTGGAAAGGTTAAGGTCAGCGGCTTACCGCTGGGGCTGGATTGGTCTTGCAGAACGGGGCTAGCCTGGTTCTTCCACAGTCTGCCAGGCTCTCGTTTAACAGAGCCTTGGTCTCTTCTTCAGCAACGTCTTCTGGAAGATCATTGCGACTGTGCCTCTGCGGGTCATCCTTTCGCCCGGTGTACTCACACATTAAGCCGGGGCGGCGGCTCAATGGGATCACCCGCCATGAGATCCAAACCCGGACTAGATCAATTCCGTTCAGACCGTTGCCTAGCAGGGCCTTGATCTTGTTGATCGTTGGAAGCAGGGGCTGGCGTTCCGCGGCAGTCAGTTTGTCGGATAATGGATGAGTCGGCTCCAGGCGCGTTGGGCGAAAGCCGGGCAGCGGGCTCTCATCAGCCGGGGACGTGTCTTGGCAGTAGAACCAAGTCATATTCCAGTCCTTGGGGTGACTTGGCGGCTCTGTGTAAGGGAATAGACAGTCCCTGCACCGTTGGATGGAGATGCCGCCTAACTCTAGACTTGGACCGTTTGCGCACTCATTTTGGCGGTTCAAATAAAACAGCTCTCTGAAGAGCAGCAGACTCGGCTCTTCTCCAAGATATACTTCACAAAAAACTTGGAAGTTGCAGATGTTGGATATGGAATTGGGTCCTATATCCTGAGGCCGAAGGTCAAAGAAGTTGAGCACGTCCCGGAAGAATTTTGAGCCGGGCGGTGCGAAGCCTCGGCTCATATGGTCCGCAAAGATCACTACCTCCCTGTCCCTCGGCTGTGGTCTTTCTTCTGACGGGTCAGGGGCACGGTAGGACATCACTTCCTTCTTGGGCAGATATCCGGACTTAACAAAGTTGGCCAGGGTCTCATCAGTGACGTTGGATCTCATCCAGTTGCAAGTGATGGGAGCCTTGGGAGGCATGGTGACGGTTGGTGGTCTATAATAAAGAGAAGAGTATCCGAGTCAATTATAAGCCGGGGATCTGTTGTTCAAACTAAGGTGGCGGCTTATGAAGGGGACTAATGATATGTATTCAGATATGGTGGGTTATCTAAGCCGTAGGAGCGTTCAGAATAAGTTGGTCATCTACGGATTACTACAGTTAAGCCGGAAGAGTCTACAGAGCATGGTTCTCCTTAAAACCGGAAAGTTCTATGGCGCGTGTTTTCTTTAACCCGGATATGTAAGCCGCCGAGATTCAATGGTTGCAGTTTTTACTAAGTGTGGTAAACAGGTTTCACATACTACCGTAACTTTTTTGGATCAAAATAGTCGGAGCAGAGAAAATTTTCTAGACCTAAAAAACAGAGGCAGGAGAAGTTCTTGAGGTTGAACACAGTTCTTATGCAGTAAAAAGAGGATTTCTTGCAGATGAAATGAGTTTCGAACATCTACCGCAGTGGTCTTACACAAGGTTAAAGATCAACCAACTACAGTGGTGACGAGGACTACCGAGTTTCTGGGCAAAGGTGACGAACACGAAGAACGGGAGGAACCCTACCATAGATCTGTTCTAGCAAGGCAGGGAAGACTCACCGGAGTTGAGGAAGAGCGGAGGTCGTCGCCGTTATCTGGTCCGAGTCAGGGTGATGCAGCGGCCGGGTTGATGAAGATCAGGGGCGCGACGGCGGCGGCAGTGGCGGAGCTCGGGCAGAGAGGCGACAGCGCGAGGAGGAAGAAGGAGAGTGTGAGAAGAGAGCGTTGGGCCGGCCTATTTATAAGGCAGGGTCATAAGTGGGCGCGAGATTCAAGGAGGCCACGGCGTGGTTATCTCCCCCTCACGGTGCCTCGATTTTCGGGATGACAGTAAAGGCAAAGATCCGTTGCGGATCTGGCGGAGTAAAAAAGGACTTAATGGAGGATGACGTCACGGCGGATTATCCGGAGTCCAGAGGATGACGTCACTCCGGGTTATGGCCTTCACATGAATGGTAAGCCGGAGATTTTTTCTGTCTGCAGAGTTGAAGATTGACACGAGCCGGCTCAAATCAATCTGGGGCCTAATGTTGAGGATATAGACCTTAGAGTCACCCGCCAGGAGGGGCCGGGTTACTCGTGGGGTCGTTGCCAGAAGCCCGGAGCCAAGTTTCAAGATAATGGGCCGGAGATGGGCTGAGACCCGGATATGGCTTAAAGCCCGTAGTTATCATCGTTGTTATAGTAGACTTGTAGTGTAAGGCAAGTATTGTTTAGAGTCCGAGCCGGACGCTCTTATGAGCCGGCCGGGACTCTAAGGGCTGATGGGCGTCAGCCTCCCTATATAAAGGGAGGACCCGGCAGCAGTTCAAGGGCGACAACAACCTCATCGAGAACCGGGCATAGCTGTTTAGCTCCCTGGCGATCGTAACCCTAATCAATAACACCTCGAACTGGACGTAAGCTTTTACCTTCACCGTAAGGGGCTGAACCAGTATAAACCCTCGTGTTCCTTGTCCCACATAACCCCTTCAAGCTTCCTAGTTGCGATGGCTCTACGACTAAGTCCTAGCTCAAGGACATCTGCCGTGACAATTCCACGACAGGATGGATAAGACAATTCCCGAGCTCTTCGCGATGCTAAAGGCTGCGGAGGTAGAAATCAAGAAGGAGCATCAAGTGTTGTTGGTTAACAAGACAACTAGTTTCAAGAAAAAGGGCAAAGGGAAGAAGGGGAACTTCAAGAAGAATGGCAAGCAAGTTGCTGCTCAAGTGAAGAAGCCCAAGTCTGGACCTAAGCCTGAGACTGAGTGCTTCTACTGCAAAGCGCCTTGGCGCTGGAAGCAGAACTGCCCTAGGTATTTGGCGGATAAGAAGGATGGCATAGTGAAAGGTATATTTGATATACATGTTATTGATGTGTACCTTACTAATGCTCGTAGTAGTGCCTGGGTATTTGATACTGGTTTTGTTGCTCATATTTGCAACTCGAAACAGGGGCTAGGGATTAAGCGAAGATTGGCTAAGGACGAGGTGACGATGCGCGTGGGAAATGGTTCCAAAGTCGATGTGATCGCCGTCGGCACGCTACCTCTACAGCTACCTTCGGGATTAGTTTTAGACCTGAATAATTGTTATTTGGTGCCAGCGTTAAGCATGAACATTATATCTGGATCTTGTTTGATGCGAGATGGTTATTCATTTAAATAAGAGAATAATGGTTGTTCTATTTATATGAGTAATATCTTTTATGGTCATGCACCCTTGATGAGTGGTCTATTTTTGTTGAATCTCGATAGTAGTGAGACACATATTCATAGTATTGAAGCCAAAAGATATAAGTTTAATAATGATAGTGCAACTTATTTGTGGCACTGTCGTTTAGGTCATATTGGTGTAAAGCGCATGAAGAAACTCCATGCTGATGGGCTTTTGGAATCACTTGATGCTTGCGAACCATGCCTCATGGGCAAGATGAGTAATACTCCGTTCTCCGGAACAATGTAGCGAGCAACAGACTTGTTGGAAATAATACATGCTGATGTATGCGGTCCGATGAGTGTTGAGGCTCGCGGCGGGTTTCGTTATTTTTTTACCTTCACAGATGATTTGAGTAGATATGGGTATATCTACTTGATGAAACATATGTTTGAAACATTTGAAAAGTTCAAAGAATTTCAGAGTGAAGTGGAAAATCATCGTAACAAGAAAATAAAGTTTCTACGATCTGATCGTGGAGGTGAATATTTGAGTTATGAGTTTGGTCTTCATTTGAAACAGTGCGGAATAGTTTCGCAGCTCACGCCACCTGGAACACCACAGCGAAATGGTCTGTCCGAACGTCATAACCATACTTTGTTAGATATGGTGCAATCTATGATGTCTCTTACTGATTTACCGCTATCGTTTTGGGGTTATACTTTAGAGACGGTTGCATTCACGTTAAATAGGGCACCATCTAAATCCGTTGAGACGACACCATATGAACTGTGGTTTGGCAAGAAACTGAAGTTGTCATTTCTTAAAGTTTGGGGCTGCGATGCTTATGTGAAAAAGCTTCAACCTGATAAGCTCGAACCCAAATCGGAGAAATGTATCTTCGTAGGATACCCAAAGGAGACTGTTGGGTACACCTTCTATCATAGATCCGAAGGCAAGATATTTGTTGCTAAGAATGGATCCTTTCTAGAGAAGGAGTGTCTCGAAAGAAGTGAGTGGGAGAAAAGTAGAACTGAAAGTGCTAGTTATCGACTAGAGGGGGGTGAATAGGCGATTTTTATGAAAGTCTTCTAAACATGAGAGTTTCGAAGACAAACAAGAGAAATGAACCTATTGATATGTAGTGGAAGGTAGACTACACTAGACAAGCCATAGTCAAGCAAGTAATGAAGCTAAAGTACGAAGACTATTGGCAGCTAGGTAGAATGGATCAATATGGAAGATGGTATGAAGCCAAACAACAATAGTCGTCACACGGTGAAGTCAAATAGACAAGGCAAGAATGCAAATGACTTCACGAAGACAAACTGTAAATAAGTGAGGGAAGAGATAGAACCAGTTGCTTGGTGAGGACAAGGATTTGTTGGACCAGTTCCAGTTGCTGTGACAACTGTACATCTGGTTAGGGAGGCTGAGATTCAACTCACAAGACCGCGTCTTCACCTTATTCCCCTTGAGCTAAGGACACTTAGTCCTCGCCCAATCACTCTGGTAAGTCTTCAAGGTAGACTTCCAAACCTTCACAGACTTCATTCACCGGCAATCCACAATGACTCTTGGATGCTCAGAACGCGACGCCTAACCAGCTGGAGGATTCATAGTCCTCAAGTGTAACAAGTCTTCAGGTCACGCTGACAAAAAGACTTCAGTGATGCCTAACACTCTTTGGCTCTGGGTGTTTTGGGCTTTGTCCTCGCAAGGATTTCTCTTTCTCAAAGGCTTCGAGGTGGGTTGCTCTCAAACGACAAAAGCCGTGCACTAACTCTGAGCAGCCACCAATTTATGGTGTAGGGGGTGGGCTATTTATAGCCACTAGGCAACCCGACCTGATTTGTCCGAAATGACCCTGGGTCACTAAAGAACTGACACGTGTTCCAACGGTCAGATTTTAAACACACGCGGCAGCTTGACTTGGGCTACAAGTAAAGCTGACTCATCCAGCCCTGGATAAGATTTGCTCTCATTGTCTTCGCTCGAAGACTTAGGATTTGGTTGAGCATCACTTCAGTCACTCTAACTTTGTTCACTTGGACCCCACTTAACAGTGCGGTGGTTCCTATGACTCAACAAAGAAGAAAAGGAAACTACGAAACAACTATGTCTTCGCACTCCATAGTCTTCACGTGAATGTCTTCTCGAGTCATAATCTTCGTTGTGATTATCTTCACATACCACCATTGACTTCAATGTCTTCACACATTTTTAGGGGTCATCTCCGGTAGGTAAACCGAATCAATGAGGGACACTACCTGTGTTATCCTATAATTCTCACAAACACATTAGTCCCTCAACCAGGTTTGTCATTAATACTCCAAAACCAACTAGGGGTGGCACTAGATGCACTTACAATCTCCCCCTTTTTGGTGATTGATGACAAACTCGTTGAAGTTTTCAACGGGGATAAAAGTATGTGAAATTGTAAAGGCTTGAGGTCTTGTCTTCATAAGTAGCAAAAGGCACCCCCCTGAAGATGTGCATATAAGTGTTTTGCTTTGGAATGCAAATGCACATGGCAGGTTGTACTTGTGGAGATCCTCTTCAACTTATGAAGAAAATTCATCATGCATGAAAAGATATAACAAAGATAATGACATGCATAATGAAAAATTGACGCCTGCAAAATGACTTCCTGCGGAATTTATCGTCGCACATGCGGAATTTATCATCGCATCACATAGTTGACAGAAAAAGTAGCAGATGACCATCAAGTTTAAGTGTTACAACTCAAAGAACCAAATGAATCAAAATGAGAGTTGTAAGCACTTGGCAAAATATAAAGCAACCACCCATATGGACCCGCTTGAAGACTATCAACTCACATGCTTCTCCCCCTTTTGTCAGTAAGGACCAAAAAGGTTTGAAGACATAGAGCTTCTACTCGTTCCCATGAGGAGTAGGTGAAGCTGCAGGGTCGTCGTTGAGGTCCGGTGGTGCAGAAGAACTTGGTGCAGTGTCGATTCGAGGCGAAGTTGTAGCTGGTGAAGTAGCACCGTCTTCGTCATCAATGACTCTGGCATTGACAGTTGCCGCTGAGGAGGAGTACTCAGAATCTTCAAGTGAGGGAGTCCAACGCAAGACAGCGTTCCTAGGAGGAGTGGAATCAAACTTGAATCTCTCTGTGAAACCATCTTGTTGAAGATCATCTTCAGAGCTTAGCAATGTCAGACCCTTCCGCGGCCGCCGACAGGTTTCATGAGTGACAAAAGCATTCTTGGGGCAAGGTTGCGAATGCGATTAACATCCACCAAGAGGCTTTGCATCTGACGCTTCAGCCAGTCATGATGCTTATCCTATTTTTGATACAGGGCAACGAGAAGCTCTCGGTCATTGAGAATGCGAGATCGCTTCCGAGGCCTTTGCGCAATTGTGCTTTCAGTGGCTTCAGTATGGGCACGATGAGGTGCACGTGTATTGCCAGCCAAAGGATAAACACGAGTTGTAGCAAGAACTCCTTCAATAGGTTGTGTGAAGCTTTGGTGATCGGCGTTGTGAAGATAAATTGGCTCCTTGGCAGGCTCTGGGTATATGGCTTCGACAGACAGATCAACCTCTGGCAAGAATATGAGATGATTGCGCGCAGAGGGCTGATAGTTGATAGCAGAGTGAAGCTTGATGAGGCGCATTACCCATGGAGCATAAAACTTCAGACCAAAAAGATCAGATCCAGATGCAGCCAATTGCCTGATGAAGAAGTCTTGAGCATTGAAACTGATGCCATTGAAGATATAGAAGACTAATGTCTTCATTGCGCCTTCTAGCTTAGCTACTGGAGAATGTCTTTTGACAGGCCATAGAGTTCGCCTGATGATATGATAGATAGTGCGGGGCAGATACTCTAGGTCTTCAACAAGGAATTCCGTAGGATAGTCAGCATCTCTAGGTAGTGGCTTCATCATACTCAGCATTTGGCTCATATTCGGCTCAGGCTTCTGGAATATGCTCTCCAAAGCATTGCGGTGAAGCTGACAACCAGGTTCATAGAGTTCACCTAGAGTGGGCAAGGCAGTAAGCTCAATAATATCAAGAGCTTTGGATTCGTGGTGTACATTGCCTGTCATCCACTCAAGGACCCAAGTCTTCGGATCCCTGTTGTAGCCGCGAATGTGAAGAGTTGCATAGAATTGCAGCAGAAGTTCTTCATTCCAATTTTACTTGTCGGTTACAAACTGTAGAAGGCCAGCATCTCTGAAGCAGTCGAGGGCTTCTTCCAAGAAGGGCAGGCTAGCAATGGCTTCGCAGTCTAGACACATATGGGGAAAAATGTGCCCTTGATTGTATAGGACACAAGAATAGTAACTGCGCTGCTGATAGCTCCAGAACCGATCTGATGAAATCCTTGGCTTCGAATATGGGTTCTTGGTGCTACCAAAGAAGGTATTGTGTGCAATGAAGCCATTCACATTGAATGATCCTAGTGAAGTTGCCGTACCTGGAAACCTTGGCAGCCTGGGCTTTAGCTTCTGGACCCGAGGCCTGTGCTCCACATGATAATCAAATTGTGGTCCGGGAGTAGGAGGAGGAACCAGAATAGGCCATCAAACCATGACAGGTTGGCCGCGATCAAATGCCAGCTCAATTGTGTGAGGCCTTGGAGGTGGTACAGGAGCGTCGGCATTGACATGGGCTTGAAGTTGCACAATGGTTTCAGGTGCAACATTGGCTTCAGGTGTATCATTGGCTTCAGGCACCGTATTCACTTCAGGCGCCACATTAGCTTCAGCCATGACAACGTCATTGGCTTTAGTAGTGTTGTGGGTGGCCGCCTCAGTATTGTTAACCTCCACTTGAGTAGCTGGAGGGTCGGACACAGACACGTTCTCCTCGAGAACAGCTTCTTGGTTGGTAGGGGGTGTGGCAGCACGCTCTTCTTCTTGATGGTGTTCTTCTTGATCATCGACTGATGCAGCCAGGATGCCTTCAGCAGCTTTGGCTTCAGACTCAGAGACGTTCACAGTTGGAGTGGCGTCAGGAAACACTTGTCGTGCCACTGAGTTGTGGTGCTCTTCTCCTTCTGGAACACTCGACAAAGTGACTTGTGGCCTAGGTCCTTTGCGAAGCCTGCGGAATGCGGGCAACGCTTTTGGAGAGGGAGTTGGCTGGACCACATAGTCGTCATCATCAAGCACCGGAGTGGTGACTTGAGGTGGGGGAGTACTTGGTGATTCTTCTCGATGGGGGGAGTCTTGAGGGTGATCAGCCCATGAATCATCCTAAGCAATTGGCGTCAGAGGAAGACCACTGCTAATGAGTTCGTTGTTCGAGAGAACAGGCGATGATACCATTTGGTGCTCTATCTGAGGAAGGACTTCATCATCATTTACATTGTCTTGGGGACCAATGTCTTCAGCTGCGGTGGGGTCAATAGTTGGAATGTCTTCAGCTTCAGGAGCCTCTGTGAAAGCAGGCTCGTGAACTATCAACTGACGCTCTTGGAGTTCTGACGCAGGACAAGCAACAGAGATTGGCTCGACGACAAGGGGCTCTGTGGGAGCAGCCCGATTTTTCTTCAAAGACTTTGTCTTCCGCTTCTTGGTCTGTGGTGCATCATTAGTGGCGTTCTTTTTCTTGCGCTTCCTGGCTTCGGCCTCAGCTGCCCTTATTTTCTTGAGTTCTGAAGCTACTGTGGGGACCTTAGCTTCATGCCTGTCATGCTGGCGGGGAAGACAATGCGAGGTTCTTCCCGCCTTGATGCTTCAGCTTGGGCCACAGCAGGCTTCTTCTTCTTGGCAGCCATCTTGGGGTCGATGCCTGGACGCCCAAGAGCTTTGCGCTTTTCAGCTTTGTTATGAACTTGCACACACTTGCTAGTCGAGAGCTTCATCCATTCTCTTGATCCTTTTGCTGCTTCATGTTTCTGTTGAAACTGCTCTTTGAGCTCATGCAGCATCTGCTTGAAGCGTTGGACATCAGCCACACTGAGATTGGCCATGTTCTTCTTGAATTGGGCTTTCTCGTGATCAATCTTGTGCTTCAGTTCGACAATCTTCTGAGCCAGAGCTAGCTCATTTGCAATGGCACTGTGAAAAGAGACACTGATGCCAATTGGAAGCTGAAGGTCATCAATGCTGAGGTCTGGGTTCTCAAACCACTCATCAATGAAGTTATTTAAGATGTCCACATCAAAGAGGGGCAGATCATTGAAGTTCTCTGCCTCTTGCTTGCTCTTTATCAACTGCTCAAGAGCATCATCGCCAAGATCTTCATCACTTGACAGATCAATGGCTTCGTTTTCATTCCTCAGAACGGCAGCTGGGGTCAGTGCTTGACCAGAAATCTGGATGGGCTTCTTCTTCTTCTCGGTCTTGGAGTTGCGAGAAAGATCTTCAAACTGCACACTGGCTTCAGGAGGTGCAGTGACCAGAGGCTTCGCACGCGAAGCTTTAGGTGCAGAGGAGGGCTTTGAAGCCTTTGGTTTCTTCTGCTTCTGTGGCTTAGGTGGAGCAGGCGCTTCATCAGAATTAGCGTCGTCTGCAGAGTGCTCCACAGCTGCCCCTTGAACAGCAATGTGTGTGATGAGACCTTCGAGGTTGTAGAAGGGTCCGACAATATTGGGTTCAGCATCACGGGTGCCATCAGCTCGAGGAGCAGATGGACCGGGGTTGAAGTCTAATCCAAGCGATTTCTTGTTCTCTTTGGCAGATGCCTTTGCAGTCTGAAAGTTGCGCTTGAATAGATTATCGTCACGACACCATAGCAGTGATGATGGATCGGCATTAGCAGGTTGTGGTCCACGGACCATACAAGGGTAGAAACCCTGAGCAATAGCTTCAGATCTGTTCTTGGGTTGAAGATTTCGAAAGAGAATATCACCCCAAGGACACTTGATGGCATTCTTCTCAGCATACTCCTTGGTCATGAATCTGTATTTGAACCATTGCTCGGCCCAATATCTTCGAATCCATTGGATTCGTGTTTTGCGCTGATTGTAAACCTCTTCAGGATCAGTCTTGTACAACTCATAGAGATCTTCAGGCAAATCCTTTGATGTATCCCCACGGCGCTTCCTGCCGCCCTTCCTTGTTGACTTTTCTGTGGCCATTGTACTCAAACAGAATGGCTTCAGTACAGTGAATGGCTTCGGCTTGCTGGTCAGACAGGAACTTGCTGATGGTGAATGAATGTGATGCTGTACGAACTCTGCAAATGAATGCAGACTATGAGAACCAAGGGATTCTCCCACGGACATGTACCTGTGACAGCATTAGAGATGCGAGCGAAGGGGAAGAGGTCATATGCATTCTCAGAAGATTTTGAAGATAAATCAGTTTGAAGACATTGACCTCATAGCGCGGAGACATTCACTTATGTGTTGAGAGTTGGTTCCAGATTTGTACGAATCCAAGGATAGGTACAAGTGAGGAATCTAACTACTTGTGAAGCATAAATGAATATTTCGGGCATGATATGAGATGTAGAACTGGATAGATCCAAATTTGTAGGCACAGAAACTACTTTCGGTGAGGAAGGATGAATCTATCGGATCAAAAGGACGGTAAAAAGGAGATTTTATTTACCACACGAAGAACTGCTAGACGGAGCGGAGTAGGAGGACGAGCAGTTCAATCTTCCGTGCCCTAACTCGGCGACAGAAGACACCTACGGCGGCGGCGGAGGAGATGAGGTCCACTGCCGGCGTGAGGACGTCGCCGGTGAGGCTGCGGCAGCTAACCGCTTCGTCGCCGGCGTCGTCGAGAGCTAGCGGTGGCGCTAGGGTTTGTGCGAGGTGGAGAGGTGGAAGAAGGATTTTGATCGCGATGTGATGTGTATTTATAAGGAGAGGGACAGCACAGCGCAATTACGCTCGTGCCCCTGGCGGTTCACATCTGAGGGACACGTGGCAAACATGCAACACATTGGAAGTTGTTCCATGTTCCCGTGCACGCCTGGACTGTCGGGTGGTCGTTCCGGCTTCTCCGGGTTTCAGGCAATAAGGATTTAGCATTTAAAACAGATGTAACTTTTGTCTCTGTATATTCTGCTGACAAGGACACAGAGAAGACATTTGACAGTATCAATAGAATGTATATGATTTGGATAGATAGAATTTGAGATGGAAGCATAGAAGAGCCGATCACATTCACTTAGATCAAAAGATTCAAACAAGAAGACATAGCTATAAGTGAATGTTGTAGAGGACAGAACACAAGTATATATATATATATATATATATATATATATATATATATATATATATGAGTAAGACCAAATCAACATAGTGAAGATAAAACAGAAGTCAAATCAATGTTGAAGACAAATCAAACGCGAAGACTCTGCAAATGACGTGCCAGATGTAACACTTCAAACAAAGGTTTGGTGGTGGCGTTACCCGCCGTATAGGAAGTATTTGACCCAGACACGGCGCACAATTATCGTGGCGCTCCGAAGTCATATTCCGCATTAATGTATTCACACTTAGAGTGTATGTCTTCATTGATTGAAGATATATGTTACTTTGTGTGTTGCACATCTAAGTCATCAACATGCATAAGTGTCAGCATGTGTGTCCAATTACAGGACATTTGAGGATTCTAAGATATTTAGCTCACACCGCAATTTGCAAAACCTTTTCTCATCCAAGGGCTTTGTGAAGATATCTGCCAATTGCTCTTCAGTGTTGACGTGAATGATATCAATATCTTCCTTCATGACATGATCTCTGAGAAAGTGATGACGAATTTCAATGTGCTTTGTCTTCGAGTGCTGAACTGGTTGTTGGCAATCTTGATGGCGCTTTCATTGTCGCAGTAGAGAGGTACTTGCTTCAGATGGATGCCATAGTCCTTGAGTGTTCGCTTCATCCATAGAAGCTGAGCGCAGCAAGATCCAGCAGCAATGTATTCAGATTCAACAGTGGAGAGAGATACATAGTTCTGCTTCTTTGAAGACCAACAAACAAGTGATCGTCCCAGAAAGTGACATGTGCCTGATGTAGACTTGCGATCCACTTTGTCACTAGCATAATCAGCATCCGAGAATCCAACTAGATCAAACTCTGAGCCCTTTGGATACCATAATCCTAATGTTGGGGTGTAAGCCAAATATCGAAGAATTCGCTTCACAGCTAAGTGATGCAATTCCTTTGGTGCCGCTTGGAATCGGGCACACATGCAAATACTAAGCATGATATCTGGCCTAGATGCACATAAATAAAGTAAAGAACCAATCATGGAGCGGTATACCTTTTGATCGAACTCTTTACCATTGGCATCAGGACCCAGATGACTTTTGGTTGGCATTGGCGTCGTGTAACCTTTGTAGTCTTGCATTCCAAACTTCTTCAGGCAGTCTTTGAGGTATTTCTCTTGAGATATGAAGATGCCATTGCTTTGCTGACGAATTTGAAGGCCTAGGAAGAACTTCAGCTCACCCATCATGGACATCTGATATTGCTCTTGCATCATGTGTCCAAACTCATCACTGTATTTCTGGTTAGTGCAGCCGAAGATAATGTCATCCACACAGATTTGGCACACAAACAGTTCACCGTCATATGTCTTCGTGAAGAGTGTGGGTGTAACGCCCACGATGCGGCTATATCTCCCACGTGTCGAGGCACGACTTAGAGGCATAACCGCATAGTGGTTTTGTCGCAAGAAGGGTCATCTTTACACAATCCCATGTAATGAACAAGAATGGGATAAAAAGTTGGCTTACAATCGCCACTTCACACAATGCATAAATATAATTCATACATCATCCAAAATACAAACATATTGACCGACTACGGTCAAAATCCAGATGAAAATAAGATAACCCCAAATGCTAGATCCCCGAGCGTCCCAACTGGGCTCCACTACTGATCATCAGGAAAAGACACATAGTAACGACCACGTTCTTCGTCGAACTCCCACTTGAGATCGACCCCATCATCTGCACTGGCATCGTCGGCACCTGCAACTGTTTTGGTAGAATCTGTGAGTCACGGGGACTCAGCAATCTCACACCCGCGAGATCAAGACTATTTAAGCTTATAGGAAAGGATGGTGTAATGAGGTGGAGCTGCAGCGGCAATAAGCATATATGGTGGCTAACATGCGCAAAAGAGAGCGAGAAGAGAAGCAACGGAACGGTCGTCTTCTAGTAATGACCAAGAAGTGATCCTGAACTCCTACTTACGTCATTCATAACTCAAACCGTGTTCACTTCCAGGACTCCGCCGAGAAGAGACCATCACGGCTACACACGCAGTTGATGTATTTTAATTGGGTCAAGTGACAAGTTCTCTACAACCGGACATTAACAAATTCCCATCTGCCTCATAACAGCGGGCACGGCTTTCGAAAGATAATACCCTGCAGGGGTGTCCCAACTTAGCCCATCATAAGCTCTCACAGTCAACGAAGGATAAACCTTCTCCCGGAAAGACCCGATCAGTCTCGGAATCCCGGTTTACAAGACATTTCGACAATGGTAAAACAACACCAGCAAAGCCACCCGAATGTGCCGACAAATCCCGATAGGAGCTGCACATATCTCGTTCTCAGGGCACACCGGATTGTCCAAGCTTCCGATAGGCCAGACCAGAGTTGCCCCTGGTGGCCACCGGCGACTGACAGGTTGGACCAATACTCAGAGGAGCACTGGCCCGGGGGTTTAAAATAAAGATGACCCTCGGGCTCGCGAAAACCCGGGGGAAAAGGCTTAGGTGGCAAATGGTAAAACCAAGGTTGGGCCTTGCTGGAGGAGTTTTATTCAAGGCGAACTGTCAAGGGGGTCCCATAAATCACCCGACCGCGTAAGGAACGCAAACTCAAGGAACATAATCCCGGTATCTCAGAAACTAGGGCGGCAAGAGTGGAACAAAACACCAGGCATAAGGCCGAGCCTTCCACCCTTTACCAAATATATAGGTGCATTAATTAAATAAGAGATATTGTGATATCCCAACATATCCATGTTCCAACATGGAACAAACTTCAACTTCACCTGCAACTAGCAACGCTATAAGAGGGGCTGAGCAAAAGCGGTAACTTAGCCAAACAACGGTTTGCTAGGAAAAGATGGTTAGAGGCTGACATGGCAATATGGGAGACATGATATAGCAAGTGATAGGTAGCGCAGCATGGCAATAGAGCGAACAACTAGCAAAGCAAAGATAGAAGTGATTTCGAGGGGTGGTCATCTTGCCTGCAAGGTTCTCAGAGTTGTCGAAAGCTTGATCCTCGTAAGCGTACTCAACAGGTTCCTCGTTCACGAACTCGTCTCCCGGCTCTACCCAAGACAAGAACACAAGCAAACAGAACCACAATCAACCACGAGAAATGCACAAGCAACATGATGCAAAACATGTATGATATGTGATGCATATGCGTGCCCCGGAAGGAAAATGATGAACAAGGCAGTAACTTGGCAAACCAAGCATTCCACTGGAAATATGAGGTGATTTCGGTCGAAATCGATATAAAGATCACCAGAAACGGATGCACGGTTTGCAAATGCCAAGCAAAACAAGAATGACACGAATCTGCGATTAACAGCATGCTAGCACTTAAAATGCAACAAGCAACAATGCTAAAGCACTCCAAAATTGCAACAAAGCATATGACAGTAATCTACAGGAGATGCTTGACAAAAGATGAACACTGAGCTATGGCTAGATCACAACATAACATGCTCAAACAAGGATGGCAAAAGTGCAAAAGATAACAGGTTCCAGACTTGGTGAAATTACTGGACATGGCAGAAAACAGCATCAGGTAGCAATGTTCAGAGCACGAAATCAACATGCTACAGGAACTTAACATGGCAAAACATGACATGGCAGTATTCTACTAAATGCATATGACAAAAGTCCCTTACTGACCATAAGCCAAAAAGGACAAGAAGATATGATGGCAAGCATGTAAACATAGCAAGTTTCGTTAACAGGTTACAGACTTGCCAGAAAAACAGAGCATGGCAGAAACAATAATATGAAGGCATGTTTGTGAGCTTGATGCACTCACTACATAGCAATTCATGACAAAACAAGCATACCTACAGCAAGATGGAATGTTTATGAAGCTATCCATAGCAAGAACAAAAGCATAGCATGTATGAATCAACTACAATAGGCTTGGCAAAATTGCATATCATGTTAAGAATCTGCCAGAAATATTTTATAGCAAAAGTAGAGCAAGATTGAGCCATGCTATGGCACTCCATAATTGCAAACAAGGGCAAGAATAGATCAATTGCAACTATAGCTACAAAAAATCCTTACTGAACATCACCAAAATATGCATGGATCTTTCTGTAGCATCAAGTTTACATGGCAACAAAATAACAGCAGACAGACAGAGAAATCACTAAGTCCCTGAAATCAGAAACATTACGGAGCCTACTTTGCAAGCTTGTGCTAGTAACCACAGAGATCAAAAAAATACATGGCATACACCCTTGGAAATATGGCATGACATACAACAAAACACATGTAGAACTCATGCCCATAAGATGCACAGATTTAAAGATACAAAAATGACAAATCTCCAAGTTCTGATAAGAACCAGCAGATAACAGCAACTAGCCCACTTGCAACAGAGATTTGGGCATCAAGATGACCTCTAATGAACATGGTGCAATTGAACAAAATGTAGAGCATCACGAGACGAACAATTTGACATATTACACGTGCGAAACGGAGCTACATGCAAGGAGTTATGCACTAATGAACATAGGTACTTGCTGTAACAGGAAAAAACTTTGAGGAAAAACGGGCTTCGGGAAAATCAACCTTCTACAGTGGATCTCAGATCCGATCGGGGGAAGAGAGCTCGGGCTCGTCGCTCCCGTGGCTGGCGATGGAGGAAGGAGACGGCGGGCCTCGGCGCGGGGGGGGGGGGGGGCACGGCGGCGCGGGCCCCGGCGGAGGGAGGAGGCGGCGGGCCTCGGGCCGGCGACGGCGATGGCGATGGCCGGCGGCGGCGAAGGCAAGGCAAGGCAAGGCGGTGCCAGAGGATGCGGGACCGGCCGGCGGCGGCGGGGCGAGGCGCCGGCGCGGAGGAGAGCGCGGGCTCGGGCGGCGGCGATGCGGGCTCGGGCGGGCCCTCCTCGGGCTCGCCGGGCCGGCGGCGGGAGGAGGAGAGAGAGGGACAAGTGGCAGCGCGTGAGTGGTCGGGGCGGCGGCGCGGCTGTGTCCGGTCGGCGGCGGACGCGTCCGGCGCGGCGCGAGGGGAGTTGCTAGGGTTCGTCTGCGTTTCGTTTTTCGGGGGAGATGCATATAAATAGGTAGAGGGAGCTAGAAGACTCCAAATGAGGTGCGGTTTTCGCCCACACGATCGTGATCGAACGACCTAGAGCATGGAAGAGAGTTTGGTGGGTTTTGGACTGGTTTTTGAGGGGGGTTTTGCTGCACACACAAATGGACTTTGCGGATGCCCGGTTAACCGTTGGAGTACCAAACGACCTCCAAATGGAACGAAACTTGACCGGTGGTCTCCGGGTGGTATACTAAGGCCACTTGACAAGCCTCGGTCCATTCCGAGAATGTTTGACACCCGCACACGAAAGAAAAACAAGAGGGGTGCACCGGAGGAGATAGGAGCGCCGGATTGTAAAACGGACAACGGGGGAAAAGCTCGGATGCATAAGACGAACACGTATGCAAATGCAATGCACATGATGACATGATATGAAAATGCATGACATGACAAAATGCAAAACGAAAGACAAAACCCGACCACGGAGGGAATATCATAACACATAGCCGAAAATGGCAAGAGTCGAAGTTACAAATATGGAAAGTTACATCCGGGGTGTTACACAATCCCTTCAACTTGAGTGTACCCTTGAGCAACTAGGCGAGCCTTGTTTCTGACAACTTGACCATGCTCATCTTTCTTGTTGCGATATATCCATTTGGTGCCAATTACATTGTGCTTACGAGGATCAGGACGTTTGACCAATTCCCATACATTGTTCAGCTCGAACTGTTGAAGCTCTTCTTGCATAGCTTGAATCCATTCAGGTTCCATGAAGGCTTCAGCAACTTTCTTGGGTTCAGATATAGAGACAAATGCAAAGTGCCCATAGAAATTTGCCAGTTGCGTTGCTCTTGAACGAGTGAGTGGACCAGGTGCATTGATGCTATCAATTATCTTCTCAATCTGTACTTCATTTGCAACACGAGGATGAACTGGATGAAGATTTTGCTCGTGTTGGTCATTGTCTTCATTTTGAGCATTGACTTCAGGCTGAGAATTGTCTTCAGGTTGATTAGGTGCAGAGATGATGAGTTCCTCTTCAGCCCATGCCTCAGAAGGTATGATTTCTCCAGTTCCCATGAGCTTGATGGCTTCACTAGGTGGAACTTCATCTAGCACATTTGGCAGGTGCTCTCTTTGTGAGCCGTTAGTCTCATCGAACCGCACCTCTACAGTTTCGACCACTTTATAGTGAAAGAGGTTGAAGACTCTGTAGGAGTGCGAATCCTTTCCGTAACCAAGCATAAATCCTTCATGTGCTTTTGGTGCAAATTTTGAAGTGTGATGTGGTTCCTTGATCCAGCACCTAGCACCAAATACTCTGAAGTAGCTTACGTTTGGCTTCTTAACAGTCAGGAGCTCATAGGATGTCTTCTTCAGAAGCTTATGAAGATAAACACGGTTGATGACATGGCATGCAGTATCAATGGCTTCGGGCCAGAACTTCCTTGGTGTCTTGTATTCATCAAGCATCGTCCGAGCCATATCAATGAATGTCCTGTTCTTGCGCTCCATGATGCCATTCTGCTGAGGTGTGTATGGAGCAGAGAACTCATGACTGATGCCTAATGTATCAAGGTAAAGGTCGAGGCCGGTGTTCTTGAACTCTGTGCCGTTGTCACTTCTGGATGTGCTTGATCTTGATGCCATAGTTCGTCATGGCACGATTTGCGAAGCACCTGAAGACATCCTGCCCTTCATTCTTGTAGAGGATTATATGCACCCATGTATATCTTGAATAATCATCAACAATGATGAAGCCATAGAGGCAGGCAGTGGTAGTAAGAGTAGAGTAGTGAGTAGGGCCAAATAAGTCCATGTGTAGCAGCTCGAAGGGTTGAGATGTCGTCATGATTGTCTTTGAGGGATGCTTGGCCCTAGTCATCTTTCCAGCTTCGCAGGCACCACACAGATGATCTTTCTTGAACTTGACGCCCTCGATGCCTATGACGTGTTTCTTCTTCGCGAGTGTATAGGTTCCTCATGCCAGCATGCCCTAGTGATACGTCCATTTTGCATCATGCTTTTATATCGATATTTATTGCATTATGGGCTGTTATTACACATTATGTCACAATACTTATGACTATTCTCTCTTATTTTACAAGGTTTACATAAAGAGGGAGAATGCCGGCAGCTGGAATTCTGGGCTGGAAAAGGAGCAAATATTAGAGACCTATTCAGCACAACTCCAAAAGTCCTAAAACTCCACGGAAGTTATTTTTGGAAATAATAAAAAATACTGAGCGAAGAAAATACCAGAGGGGGCCCACACCCTGGCCACGAGGGTGGGGGGCGCCCTAGTGGCCCTCCGATGCCCGTCTTCTGCTATATGAAGTCTTTCGTCCGAGAAAAATCATAAGCAAGCTTTCGGGACGAGACTCCGCCGCCACGAGGCGGAACCTTGGCGGAACCAATCTAGGGCTCTGGCAGAGCTGTTCTGCCGGGGACACTTCCCTCCGGGAGGGGGAAATCACCGCCATCGTCATCACCAACGCTCCTCTCATCGGGAGGGGTCCAATCTCCATCAACATCTTCACCAGCACCATCTCCTCTAAAACCCAAGTTCATCTCTTGTATCCAATCTTTGTCCCAAAGCCTCAGATTGGTACCTGTGGGTTACTAGTAGTGTTGATTACTCCTTGTAGTTGATGCCAGTTGGTTTATTTGGTGGAAGATCATATGTTCAGATCCATTATGCATATTAATACCCCTCTGATTATGAACATGAATATGCTTTGTGAGTAGTTACATTTGTTCCTAAGGACATGGGAGAAGTCTTGCTATTAGTAGTAATGTGAATTTGGTATTCGTTCGATATTTTGATGAGATGTATGTTGTCTCTCTTCTAGTGGTGTCATGTGAACGTCGACTACATGACACTTGACCATTATTTGGGCCTAGAGGAAGGCATTGGGAAGTAATAAGTAGATGATGTTGGAAATATGCCTTAGAGGCAATAATAAATGGTTATTATTATATTTCTATTGTTCATGATAATTGTCTATTGTTCATGCTGTAATTGTGTTATCCGGAAATCGTGATACATGTGTGAATACATAGACCACAACATGTCCCTAGTAAGCCTCTAGTTGACTAGCTCGTTGATCAACAGATAGTCATGGTTTCCTGACTATGGACATTGGATGTCATTGATAACGGGATCACATCATTAGGAGAATGATGTGATGGACAAGACCCAATCCTAAGCGTAGCATAAAAGATCGTGTAGTTCGTTTGCTAGAGCTTTTCCAATGTCAAGTATCTTTTCCTTAGACCATGAGATCGTGTAACTCCCGGATACCGTAGGAGTGCTTTGGGTGTACCCAACATCACAATGTAACTGGGTGACTATAAAGGTACACTACGGGTATCTCTGAAAGTGTCTGTTGGGTTGACACGGATCGAGACTGGGATTTGTCACTCCGTATGACGGAGAGGTATCTCTGGGCCCACTCGGTAATGCATCATCATAATGAGCTCAATGTGAATAAGGAGTTAGCCACGGGATCATGCATTACGGTACGAGTAAAGAGACTTGCCGGTAACGAGATTGAACAAGGTATTGGGATACCGACGATCGAATCTCGGGCAAGTAACATACCGATTGACAAAGGGAATTGTATACGGGATTGATTGAATCCTCGACATCGTGGTTCATCCGATGAGATCATCGTGGAACATGTGGGAGCCAACATGGGTATCCAGATCCCGCTGTTGGTTATTGACCGGAGAGGCGTCTCGGTCATGTCTGCATGTCTCCCGAACCCGTAGGGTCTACACACTTAAGGTTCGGTGACGCTAGGGTTGTAGAGATATTAGTATGCGGAAACCCGAAATTTGTTCGGAGTCCCGGATGAGATCCCGGACGTCACGAGGAGTTTCGGAATGGTCCGGAGGTGAAGAATTATATATAGGAAGTCCAGTTTCGGCCACCGGGAAAGTTTCGGGGGTTATCGGTATTGTACCGGGACCACGGGAAGGGTCCCGGGGGTCCATCGGGTGGGGCCACCTATCCCGGAGGGCCCCATGGGCTGAAGTGGGAAGGGAACCAGCCCTTGGTGGGCTGGGGCTCCCCCCCATGGGCCTCCCCCTGCGCCTAGGGTTGGAAACCCTGGGGATGGGGGCGCCCCACTTGGCTTGGGGGGGAAGCCACCCCCCCTTCCCCCTTGGTCGCCGCCCCCCTTGGAGATCTGATCTACCAGGGCCGGCGCCCCCCCCCCCCCCAGGGGACCCTATATGTAGTGGGGGGAGGGAGGGCAGCAACACCACAGCCCTTGGCGCCTCCCTCTCCCCCTGCAACACCGCTCCCTCTCGCAGAAGCTTGGCGAAGCCCTGCCGAGATCCCCGCTACATCCACCACCACGCCGTCGTGCTGCTGGATCTCCATCAACCTCTCCTTCCCCCTTGCTGGATCAAGAAGGAGGAGACGTCATTGCTCCGTACGTATGTTGAACGCGGAGGTGTCGTCCGTTCGGCACTCGGTCATCGGTGATTTGGATCACGGCGAGTACGACTCCATCAACCCCGTTCATTAGAACGCTTCCGCTCGCGATCTACAAGGGTATGTAGATGCACTCCTTTCCCCTCGTTGCTAGTATACTCCATAGATGGATCTTGGTGATGCGTAGGGAATTTTAAAATTATGCTACGATCCCCAACAGTGGCATCATGAGCCAGGCCTATGCGTAGTTACTATGCACGAGTAGAACACAAAGCAGTTGTGGGCGTAGATGTTGCCAATTCTTCTTGCCGCTACTAGTCTTATCTTGTTTCGGCGGTATTGTGGGATGAAGCGGCCCGGACCGACCTTACACGTACGCTTACGTGAGACAGGTTCCACCGACTGACATGCACTAGTTGCATAAGGTGGCTAGCGGGTGTCTGTCTCTCCCACTTTAGTCGGAACGGATTCGATGAAAAGGGTCCTTATGAAGGGTAAATAGAAATTGGCATATCACGTTGTGGTTTTACGTAGGTAAGAAATGTTCTTGCTAGAAACCTATACAAGCCACGTAAAAACTTGCAACAACAATTGGAGGACGTCTAACTTGTTTTTGCAGCATGTGCTATGTGATGTGATATGGCCAGAAGATGTGATGAATGATATATGTGATGTATGAGATTGATCATATTCTTGTAATAGGAATCACGACTTGCATGTCGATGAGTATGACAACCGGCAGGAGCCATAGGAGTTGTCTTTATTTTTTGTATGACCTGCGTGTCATTGAATAACGCCATGTAAATTACTTTACTTTATTGCTAAACGCGTTAGCCATAGAAGTAGAAGTAATCATTGGTGTGACAACTTCATGAAGACACAATGATGGAGATCATGATGATGGAGATCATGGTGTCATGCCGGTGACGAAGATGATCATGGTGCCCCGAAGATGGAGATCAAAGGAGCAAAATGATATTGGCCATATCATGTCACTATTTGATTGCATGTGATGTTTATCATGTTTTGCATCTTATTTGCTTAGAACGACGGTAGTAAGTAAGATGATCCCTTATAATAATTTCAAGAAAGTGTTCCCCCTAACTGTGCACCGTTGCGAAGGTTCGTTGTTTTGAAGCACCATGTGATGATCGGGTGTGATAGATTCTAACGTTCACATACAACGGGTGTTGACGAGCCTAGCATGTACAGACATGGCCTCGGAACACGCGCAATACACTTAGGTTGACTTGACGAGCCTAGCATGTACAGACATGGCCTCGGAACACAGAGGACCGAAAGGTCGAGCATGAGTCGTATAGAAGATACGATCAACATGGAGATTTTCACCGATCTTGACTAGTCCGTCTCACGTGATGATCGGACACGGCCTAGTTAACTCGGATCATGTTTCACTTAGATGACTAGAGAGATGTCTATCTGAGTGGGAGTTCATTGAATAATTTGATTATATGAACTTAATTATCATGAACTTAGTCTAAAATCTTTACAATATGTCTTGTAGATCAAATGGCCCATGTTGTCCTCAACTTCAACGCGTTCCTAGAGAAACCAAGCTGAAAGATGATGGCAGTAACTATACGGACTGGGTCCGGAACCTGAGGATCATCCTCATAGCTGCCAAGAAAGATTATATCCTAGAAGCACCGCTAGGTGAAGCACCAATCCCAGAAAACCAAGACATTATGAACGCTTGGCAATCACGTGCTGATGATTACTCCCTCGTTCAGTGCGGCATGCTTTACGGCTTAGAACCGGGTCTCCAAAAGCGTTTTGAGAAACATGGAGCATATGAGATGTTCGAAGAGCTGAAAATGGTTTTCCAAGCTCATGCCCGGGTCAAGAGATATGAAGTCTCTGACAAGTTCTTCAGTTGTAAAATGGAGGAAAATAGTTCTGTTAGTGAGCACATACTCAGAATGTCTGGGTTACACAACCGCTTGTCTCAGCTGGGAGTTAATCTCCCGGATGACGCGGTCATTGACAGAATCCTTCAGTCGCTTCCACCGAGCTACAAGAGCTTTGTGATGAACTTCAATATGCAGGGGATGGAAAAGACCATTCCTGAGGTATATTCGATGCTGAAATCAGCGGAGGTGGAGATCAAAAAGGAACATCAAGTGTTGATGGTGAATAAAACCACTAAGTTCAAGAAAGGCAAGGGTAAGAAGAACTTCAAGAAGGACGGCAAGGGAGTTGCCGCGCCCGGTAAGCCAGTTGCCGGGAAGAAGTCGAAGAATGGACCACCCAAGCCTGAGACTGAGTGCTTTTGTTGCAAGGGAAGTGGTCACTGGAAGCGGAACTGCCCCAAATACTTAGCGGACAAGAAGGCCGGCAACACCAAAGGTATATGTGATATCCATGTAATTGATGTGTACCTTACCAGTACTCGTAGTAGCTCCTGGGTATTTGATACCGGTGCGGTTGCTCATATTTGTAACTCAAAACAGGAACTGCGGAATAAGCGGAGACTGGCAAAGGACGAGGTGACGATGCGCGTCGGGAATGGTTCCAAGGTCGATGTGATCGCCGTCGGCACGCTACCTCTGCATTTACCTACGGGATTAGTTTTAAACCTCAATAATTGTTATATAGTGCCAGCTTTGAGCATGAACATTGTCTCTAGATCTCGTTTAATTCGAGATGGCTACTCATTTAAATCCGAGAATAATGGTTGTTCTATTTATATGAGAGATATGTTTTATGGTCATGCCCCGCTGGTCAATGGTTTATTCTTGATGAATCTCGAACGTGATGTTACACATATTCATAGTGTGAATACCAAAAGATGTAAAGTTGATAACGATAGTCCCACATACTTGTGGCACTGCCGCCTTGGTCACATTGGTGTCAAGCGCATGAAGAAGCTCCATGCAGATGGACTTTTGGAGTCTCTTGATTACGAATCATTTGACACGTGCGAACCATGCCTCATGGGTAAGATGACCAAGACTCCGTTCTCCGGAACAATGGAGCGAGCAACCAACTTATTGGAAATCATACATACCGATGTGTGCCGTCCAATGAGTGTTGAGGCTCGCGGAGGATATCGTTATGTTCTCACTCTCACTGATGACTTAAGTAGATATGGGTATGTCTACCTAATGAAACACAAGTCTGAAACCTTTGAAAAGTTCAAGGAATTTCAGAGTGAGGTTGAGAATCAACGTGACAGGAAAATAAAATTCTTACGATAAGATCGTGGTGGAGAATATTTAAGTCACGAATTTGGTACGCACTTAAGGAAATGTGGAATCGTTTCACAACTCACGCCGCCTGGAACACCTCAGCGAAATGGTGTGTCCGAACATCGTAATCGCACTCTATTGGATATGGTGCGATCTATGATGTCTCTTACCGATCTACCGCTCTCATTTTGGGGCTATGCTTTAGAGACTGCCGCATTCACTTTAAATAGGGCTCCGTCGAAATCCGTTGAGACGACACCGTATGAATTATGGTTTGGGAAGAAACCTAAGCTGTCGTTTCTAAAAGTTTGGGGATGCGATGCTTATGTCAAGAAACTTCAACCTGAAAAGCTCGAACCCAAGTCGGAAAAATGCGTCTTCATAGGATACCCTAAGGAAACTATTGGGTATACCTTCTACCTCAGATCTGAAGGCAAGATCTTTGTTGCCAAGAACGGGTCCTTTCTGGAGAAAGAGTTTCTCTCGAAAGAATTGAGTGGGAGGAAAGTGGAACTTGATGAGGTGATAGTCACCCCTTCTGAACCGAAAAGTAGCGCAGCGCGGGAAGATGTTCCTGTGGTGCCTACACCGACTGGGGAGGAAGTTAATGATGATGATCATGAAGCTTCGGATCAAGTTACTGCTGAACTTCGTAGGTCCACAAGGACACGTTCCGCACCAGAGTGGTACGGCAACCCTGTCCTGGAAATCATGTTGTTAGACAACGGTGAACCTTCGAACTATGAAGAAGCGATGGCGGGCCCGGATTCCGACAAATGGCTAGAAGCCATGAAATCCGAGATAGGATCCATGTATGAAAACAAAGTATGGACTTTGACTGACTTGCCCGATGATCGGCGAGCCATAGAAAATAAATGGATCTTTAAGAAGAAGACAGACGAGGATGCTAATGTGACCATCTATAAGGCTCGACTTGTCGCTAAGGGTTATCGACAAGTTCAAGGGGTTGACTACGATGAGACTTTCTCACCTGTAGCGAAGCTGAAGTCCGTCCAAATCATGTTAGCAATTGCCGCATTCTATGATTATGAGATATGGCAAATGGACGTCAAAACGGCATTCCTTCACGGCTTTCTTAAGGAAGAATTGTATATGATGCAGCCGGAAGGTTTTGTCAATCCTAAGAATGCTAACAAAGTATGCAAGCTCCAGCGCTCCATCTATGGACTGGTGCAAGCATCTCGGAGTTGGAACATTCGTTTTGATGAGATGATCAAAGCGTTTGGGTTTACACAGACTTATGGAGAAGCCTGTGTTTACAAGAAAGTGAGTGGGAGCTCTGTAGCGTTTCTCTTATTATATGTGGATGACATACTATTGATGGGAAATGATATAGAATTCTTGGAAAGTATAAAGGCCTATTTGAATAAGTGTTTTTCAATGAAGGACCTTGGAGAAGCTACTTATATATTAGGCATCAAGATCTATAGAGATAGATCAAGACGCCTCATTGGTCTTTCACAGAGTACGTACCTTGACAAGATATTGAAGAAGTTCAATATGGATCAGTCCGAGAAGGGGTTCTTGCTTGTATTGCAAGGTGTGCAATTGAGCGTGGCTCAATGCCCGACCACGGTAGAAGATAGAGAAAAGATGAGTGTCATCCCCTATGCCTCGGCCATAGGGTCTATTATGTATGCCATGCTGTGTACCAGACCTGATGTAAACCTTGCCGTAAGTTTGGTAGGAAGGTACCAAAGTAATCCCGGCATGGAACACTGGACAGCGGTCAAGAATATCCTGAAGTGCCTGAAGAGGACTAAGGATATGTTTCTCGTTTATGGAGGTGACGAAGAGCTCGTCGTAAAGGGTTACGTCGACGCTAGCTTCGGCACACATCTGGATGACTCGAAGTCACAAACCGGATACGTGTATATTTTGAATGGAGGAGCAGTAAGCTGGTGCAGTTGCAAGCAAAGTGTCGTGGCGGGATCTACATGTGAAGCGGAGTACATGGCAGCCTCGGAGGCAGCGCAAGAAGCAATCTGGATGAAGGAGTTCATTACCTACCTAGGGGTGATTCCCAATGCGTCGGGCCCGATGACTCTCTTCTGTGACAACACTGGAGCTATTGCCCTTGCGAAGGAGCCCAGGTTTCACAGGAAGACCAGGCATATCAAGCGTCGCTTCAACTCCATTCGTGAAAGTGTTCAAAATGGAGACATAGATATTTGTAAAGTACATACGGACCTGAATGTAGCAGATCCATTGACTAAACCTCTCCCTAGAGCAAATCATGATCAACACCAGGACGCTATGGGTGTTCGATTCATCACGATGTAACTAGATTATTGACTCTAGTGCAAGTGGGAGACTGTTGGAAATATGCCCTAGAGGCAATAATAAATGGTTATTATTATATTTCTATTGTTCATGCTGTAATTGTGTTATCCGGAAATCGTGATACATGTGTGAATACATAGACCACAACATGTCCCTAGTAAGCCTCTAGTTGACTAGCTCGTTGATCAACAGATAGTCATGGTTTCCTGACTATGGACATTGGATGTCATTGATAATGGGATCACATCATTAGGAGAATGATGTGATGGACAAGACCCAATCCTATGCGTAGCATAAAAGATCGTGTAGTTCGTTTGCTAGAGCTTTTCCAATGTCAAGTATCTTTTCCTTAGACCATGAGATCGTGTAACTCCCGGATACCGTAGGAGTGCTTTGGGTGTACCCAACGTCACAACGTAACTGGGTGCCTATAAAGGTACACTACGGGTATCTCTGAAAGTGTCTGTTGGGTTTACACGGGTCGAGACTGGGATTTGTCACTCTGTATGACGGAGAGGTATCTCTGGGCCCACTCGGTAATGCATCATCATAATGAGCTCAATGTGACTAAGGAGTTAGCCACGGGATCATGCATCACGGTATGAGTAAAGAGACTTGCCGGTAACGAGATTGAACAAGGTATTGGGATACCGACGATCGAATCTCGGGCAAGTAACATACCGATTGACAAAGGGAATTGTATACGGGATTGATTGAATCCTCGACATCGTGGTTCATCCGATGAGATCATCGTGGAACATGTGGGAGCCAACATGGGTATCCAGATCCCGCTGTTGGTTATTGACCGGAGAGGCGTCTCGGTCATGTCTGCATGTCTCCCGAACCCGTAGGGTCTCCACACTTAAGGTTCGGTGATGCTAGGGTTGTAGAGATATTAGTATGTGGAAACCCGAAATTTGTTCGGAGTCCCGGATGAGATCCCGGACGTCACGAGGAGTTTCGGAATGGTCCGGAGGTGAAGAATTATATATAGGAAGTCCAGTTTCGGCCACCGGGAAAGTTTCGGGGGTTATCGGTATTGTACCGGGACCACCGGAAGGGTCCCGGGGGTCCATCGGGTGGGGCCACCTATCCCGGAGGGCCCCATGGGCTGAAGTGGGAAGGGAACCAGCCCTTGGTGGGCTGGGGCTCCCCCCCATGGGCCTCCCCCTGCGCCTAGGGTTGGAAACCCTGGGGATGGGGGCGCCCCACTTGGCTTGGGGGGGAAGCCACCCCCCTTCCCCCTTGGTCGCCGCCCCCCTTGGAGATCTGATCTACCAGGGCCGGCGCCCCCCCCCCAGGGGACCCTATATGTAGTGGGGGGAGGGAGGGCAGCAACACCACAGCCCTTGGCGCCTCCCTCTCCCCCTGCAACACCGCTCCCTCTCGCAGAAGCTTGGCGAAGCCCTGCCGAGATCCCCGCTACATCCACCACCACGCCGTCGTGCTGCTGGATCTCCATCAACCTCTCCTTCCCCCTTGCTGGATCAAGAAGGAGGAGACGTCGCTGCTCCATACGTGTGTTGAATGCGGAGGTGCCGTCCGTTCGGCACTCGGTCATCGGTGATTTGGATCACAGCGAGTACGACTCCATCAACCCCGTTCATTAGAACGCTTCCGCTCGCAATCTACAAGGGTATGTAGATGCACTCCTTTCCCCTCGTTGCTAGTATACTCCATAGATGGATCTTGGTGATGCGTAGGAAATTTTAAAATTCTGCTACGATCCCCAACAGATGATGGGTTGCTAGAGTGACAGAAGCTTAAACCCTAGTTTATGTGTTGCTTTGTAAGGGGTTGATTTGGATCCATATGTTTCATGCAATGGTTAGGTTTACCTTAATACTTCTTTTGTAGTTGCGGATGCTTGAAATAGGAGTTAATCATAAGTGGGATCCTTGTCCAAGTAAGGACAACACCCAAGCACCGGTCCACCCACATATCAAATTATCAAAGTACCGAACGCGAATCATATGAATGTGATGAAAACTAGCTTGACGATAATTCCCATGTGTCATCGGGAGCGCTTTTCTCTATATAAGAGTTTGTCCAGGCTTGTCCTTTGCTACAAAAAGGATTGGGCCATCTTTCTGCACTTTATTCACTTTTGTTACTTGTTGCTCGTTACAAATTACCTTATCACAAAACTATCTGTTACCTATAATTTCAGTGCTTGCAGAGAATACCTTACTGAAAACCGCTTGTCATTTCCTTCTGCTCCTCGTTGGGTTCGACACTCTTACTTATCGAAAGGACTACGATAGATCCCCTATACTTGTGGGTCATCAAGACTCTTTTCTGGCGCCGTTGCCGGGGAGTGAAGCGCCTTTGGTAGGTGGAATTTGGTAAGGAAAATTTTATATAGTGTGCTGAAATTTACTGTCACTTGTTACTATGGAAAGTAATCCTTTCAGGGGCTTGTTCAGGGTATCTTCACCTCGACAGGTAGAGCAAATAGTTGCTCCTCAACCCACTGAACCTGCTGAAAATGAAAATGTCTACTTTGAAATTCCTTCGGGTATGATAGAGAAACTGCTAGCTAATCCTTTTGCAGGAGATGGAACATTGCATCCCGATTTACACTTAATCTATGTGGATGAAGTTTGTGGATTATTTAAGCTTGCAGGTATGCCCGATGAAGTTATCAAGAAGAAGGTCTTCCCTTTATCTTTGAAGGGAGATGCATTGACATGGTATAGGCTATGTGATGATATGGGATCATGGGACTACAAATGGTTGAAATTGGAATTCCATCAGAAGTTTTATCCTATGCATCTTGTTCATCGTGATTGTAATTATATATATAATTTTTGGCCTCGCAAAGGAGAAAGCATCGCTCAAGCTTGGGGGAGGATTAAGTCAATGTTATATTCATGCCCCAATCATGAGCTCTCAAGAGAGATGATTATTCAAAAAAATTATGCTCGGCTTTCTGACAATAATCGCTCCATGCTCGATACTTCTTGTACTGGTTCCTTTATGATGAAGACTATTGAATTCAAATGGGATTTATTGGAAAGAATTAAACGCAACTCTGAAGATTGGGATCTCGACGAAGGTAAGGAGTCAGGTATAACACCTAAGTTTGATTGTGTTAAGTCTTTTATGGATACCGATGTTCTCCATAAATTTAGCACTAAATATGGACTTGACTCTGAGATAGTAGCTTATTTTTGTGAATCTTTTGCTGCTCATGTTGATCTCCCTAAGGAGAAGTGGTTTAAATATAGTCCTCCCATTGAAGTAAAAGTAGTTGCACCTATTAAATTTGAAGAAAAGACTATCACTTATAATGATCCTATTGTTCCTACTGCTTATGTTGAGAAACCACCTTTCCGTGTTAGAATTAAGGATCATGCTAAAGCTTCAACTGTAGTCAACAAAAGTAATATTAGGACACACAAACCCCCTGAGCAAGTTAAAGTTGAACCTAATATTGCTATGGTTAAAGATCTCTTGGTTGATAATATCGATGGGCATGTTATTTACTTCTGTGATGAGGCTGCTAGAATTGCTAAACCTAGTGCTAAAGATAAACATAGACCTGTGGTAGGCATGCCTGTTCTTTATGTTAAAATAAGAGATCATTGCTATCATGGCTTGTGTGATATGAGTGCTAGTGCTAGTGCAATACCTATTTCCTTATACAAAGAAATTATGCATGACATTGCACCTACTGAGTTAGAAGAAATTGATGTCACCATTAAGCTTGCCAATAGAGATACAATTTCACCGATTGGGATTGTTAGAGATGTTGAAGTCTTGTGTGGGAAAGCTAAATATCCTGCTGATTTTCTTGTTCTTGGTTCCCCACAAGATAGCTTTTGTCCCATTATATTTGATAGACCCTTCTTGAACACTGTTAATGCCAAGATAGATTGCAAGAAGGATGTTGTTACTATTGGCTTGGATGATATGTCTCATGAGTTTAATTTCTCTAAATTTCGTACACAACCTCGTGATGAGGAATGGCCTAGTAAAGATGAAATTATTGGTCTTGCTTCTATTGCCGTACCTCCTAGTGATCCATTATAACAATATTTGCTAGACCGTGAAAATGATATGTTTATGAATGAAAGAAGGGAAATAGATGAAGTATTATTTAAACAAGGACCTATTCTGAAACACAACTTGCCTGTTGAAATCCTAGGGGATCCTCCTCCACCCAAGGGTGATCCCGTGTTTGAGCTTAAACCATTAATTGATACTCTTAAATATGCGTATCTTGATGAAAAGAAGATATATCCTGTTATTATTAGTGCTAACCTTTCAGAGCATGAAGAAGAGAAATTATTGAAAACTCTGAAGAAGCATGTGCTGCTATTGGATATACTCTTGATGATCTTAAGGGCATTAGTCCCACTCTATGCCACAAAATAAATTTGGAGAAATACGCCAAACCAGTTATTGATCATCAACGACGGCTGAATCCTAAGATGAAAGAAGTGGTAAGGAAGGAAATACTAAAGCTCCTTGAGGCAGGTATAATTTATCCCGTTGCTGATAGTTAGTGGGTAAGTCATGTCCATTGTGTCCCTAAGAAAGGAGGTATTACTGTCGTTCCTAATGATAAAGATGAATTGATTCCGCAAAGAATTATTACAGGTTATAGGATGGTAATTGATTTCCACAAATTAAATAAGGCTACTAAGAAAGATCATTACCCCTTACCTTTTATTGATCAAATGCTAGAAAGATTATCCAAACATACACATTTTTGCATTCTAGATGGTTACTCTGGTTTCTCTCTAATACCTGTGTCAGCTGATGATCAAGCAAAGACCACTTTTACTTGCCCTTTTGGTACTTTTGCTTATAGACGTATGCCTTTTGCTTTATGTAATGCACCTGCTACCTTTCAAAGATGCATGATGGCTATATTCTCTGACTTTTGTGAAAAGATTTGTAAGGTTTTCATGGACGATTTCTCCGTTTATGGATCCTCTTTTGATGATTGCTTGAGCAACTTTGATCGAGTTTTTCAGAGATGTGAAGAAACTAACCTTGTATTGAATTGGGAGAAGTGCCACTTTATGGTTAATGAAGGCATTGCTTTGGGGCATAAAATTTCTGAAAGAGGTATTGAAGTTGATAAAGCTAAAGTTGATGCTATTGAAAAGATGCCATGTCCCAAGGACATCAAAGGTATAAGAAGTTTCCTTGGTCATGCCGGTTTTTATAGGAGGTTCATTAAGGACTTCTCAAAAATTTCTCGGCCTCTGACTAATCTCTTACAAAAAGATATACCTTTCATTTCTAATCATGATTGTGTAGAAGCATTTGAAATACTTAAGAAAGCATTAATCTCTGCACCCATTGTTCAACCACCTGATTGGAATTTACCCTTTGAAATTATGTGTGACACTAGTGATTATGCTGTAGGTGTTGTTCTAGGGCAAAGGGTTGATAAGAAATTAAATGTTATTCCATATGCTAGTAAAACTCTAGACAGTGCCCAGAGAAATTATGCCACTACTAAAAAAGAATTCTTAGTAGTTGTATTTTCTTATGATAAGTTCAGACCTTATATTGTTGATTCTTAAGTAACTATTCACACAGATCATGCTGCTATTAAATATCTTGTGGAAAAGAAAGATGCTAAACCTAGACTTATTAGATGGGTTCTCTTGCTACAAGAATTTGATTTACATATTATTGATAGAAAGGGAGCTGAGAACCCCATTGCAGATAACTTGTCTAGGTTAGAAAATGTTCTTGATGACCCACTACCTATTGATGATAGCTTTCCTGATGAACAATTGAATGTCATAAATGCTTCTCGCACTACTCCATGGTATGCTGATTATGCTAATTACATTGTTGCTAAATTTATACCACCTAGTTTCACATACCAGCAAAATAAAAAGTTTTTCTATGATTTGAGACATTACTTTTGGGATGACCCACATCTTTATAAAGAAGGAGTAGATGGTGTTATTAGGCGTTGTGTACCTGAGCATGAACAGGAACAGATCTTACGCAAGTTTCACTCCGAAGCTTATGGAGGGCACCACGCTAGAGATAGAACTGCACATAAGGTATTGCAATCCGGTTTTTATTGGCCTACTCTCTTCAAGGATGCTCGTAAGTTTGTCTTATCTTGTGATGAATGTCAAAGAATTGGTAACATTAGTAGATGTCAAGAAATGGCGATGAATTATTCACTTGTTATTGAACCATTTGATGTTTGGGGCTTTGATTATATGGGACCGTTTCCTTCCTCTAATGAGTATACACATATTTTAGTTGTTGTTGATTACGTTACTAAGTGGGTAGAAGCTATTCCAACTAGTAGTGTTGATCATAACACCTCTATTAAGATGCTTAAAGAAGTTATTTTCCGAGGTTTGGAGTCCCTGGATATTTAATGACTGATGGTGGTTCACATTTTATTCATGGTGCTTTCCATAAAATGCTTGATAAGTATGATGTTAATCATAGAACTGCATCTCCTTATCACCCACAGTCTAGTGGTCAAGTAGAATTGAGCAATAGAGAGCTTAAATTAATTTTGCAAAAGACTGTTAATAGATCCAGAAAGAATTGGTCCAAGAAACTTGAAGATGCATTATGGGCCTATAGAACTGCATATAAAAATCCTATGGGCATGTCTCCGTATAAAATGGTTTATGGAAAACCATGTCACTTACCTCTAGAACTAGAACATAAGGCATATTGGGCTGTTAAAGAGCTCAACTATGATTTCAAACTTGCCGGTGAGAAGAGGCCATTTGACATTAGCTCACTTGATGAATGGAGAACCCAAGCCTATGAGAATGCCAAGTTGTTCAAAGAAAAAGTTGAAAGATGGCATCACAAAAGGATACAAAAGCGTGAGTTTAATGTAGGTGATTATGTACTGCTATACAACTCTCGTTTAAGATTTTTTGCAGGAAAACTTCTCTCTAAATGGGAAGGTCCTTACGTTATCGAGGAGGTCTATCATTCCGGTGCCATAAAAATCAACAACTTCGAAGGCACAAATCCGAAGGTGGTCAACGGTCAAAGAATCAAACATTATATCTCAGGTAATCCTATAAATGTTGAAACTAATGCTATTGAAACCGTAACCCCAGAGGAATACATAAGGGACACTTTCTAGAACGTTTCAGACTCCGAAAAGGAATAGGTATGTGGTACGGTAAGTAAACCGACTCCAAAACAGTTCTAATGGCAATTTTTCTCCGTTTTGGAAGAGAAATAGGAAAATAAGAAGCAGTCCGAGAAGGACACGAGGCCTCCACGAGGGTGGAGGGCGCGCCCCCTACCTCGTGGGCACCTCGTGTGCTCTCCGGACTCTGATTTCTTGCACGATACTTCTTTTGGTCGGTAAAAATTCATTATATAATCTCCCGAAGGTTTTGACTCCTGTATTACGCAAATATCCTCTGTTTTTGTTTCGAGTTATTTCTGTCGCAGATTAGAGCAAAATGTCTTCTCAAGAGTCGATCGGGGAGAGCCGGGTGTCTCATCCGACACCGGGACCAGGAACAAACAGCGATGCTGACCACTTTGGGCCAGCAACTGAGGAAGAGATGGAGGACGACTTGAAAAGGATAGATGCCATGGAGGAGGATCAAGAAGTCACTTCTCGCTTCTAGGCCGGATTCATGATGGGGGAACTATAGAGCTCGGCTATTCCAAACTCGGTTATCCCTTCCAATGTTAGATTTCTTTCTTATGAAAATATGAAGAAGAGTGTCACTTGTTCTCCCGCAGCTATGCAACACCCTTGGGTGCAAGGAGCTTTAGCCGTTACAGGAAAGCTTTGTAAGGAAATAATGGACCTCAAATAGCAAGTCAATAAGCTCGAGGAGGAGAATCGTATCCTGAGGGGAATCATCGCCAAGAATATCATATCACCATCCCCAAAGAAAGAGATATAATCACATGGGTATGGGCACTCCCCTTGGCAACTGCCAAGCTTGGGGGAGGTGCCCCGGTATCGTATCACCATCACACTCCTATCTTTACCGTTTTTCTTAGTTCGATCCTTTTAGTAATATCTTGATCTAGTAGAATAAGGTTTTTGGTGTGATCTAGTTTTGAGTTTTGTTATATGATCCCTCCATGTAATCGAGTCCATGAGCTATATATAATAAAGATTAGTGTTGAGTCAAGGGCTTGATTATCTTGCTATGATCTTTAGGGAATAAAAGAAAAATAAAGAATAAAAAGAAATAAAAAGAGATCATATTGATCTTATGGAGAGTAATGACTTCACATAAAGAGTATGATGATTAAAAGTTGTTGAGAGTTGACAAACATAGTTTTGGTCATGGTTGCAATTAATAGAAAGTAATAAAGAAAGAGAGGTTTCACATATAAATATACTATCTTGAACATCTTTTATGATTGTGAGCACTCATTAAAATATGACATGCTAAAGAGTTGATGTTGGACAAGGAAGACAACGTAATGGGTCATGTTTTCTTATATCTGAGATAAAGTATATTGTCATGGATCATCCAACATGTTGAGTTTGCCTTTCTCCCTCATGCTAGCCAATTCTTTGCACCAAGTAGAAATACTACTTGTGCTTCCAAATACCCTTAAAACCAGTTTTGCCATGAGAGTCCACCATATCTACCTATGGATTGATTAAGATCCTTCGAGTAAGTTGTCATCGGTGCAAGCAATAAAAATTGCTCTCTAAATATGTATGACTTATTAGTGTGGGAGAAAATAAGCTTTATATGATCTTGTGATGTGGAAGAAATAAAAGCGACGGACTGCATAATAAAGGTCCATATCACAAGTGGCAATATAAAGTGACGTTCTTTTGCATTAAGATTTCGTGCATCCAACCCTGAAAGCGCATGAAAACCTCTGCTTCCCTCTGCGAAGGGTCTATCTTTTACTTTTATCTTCTACCTTATGCAAGAGTCATGGTGATCTTCACCTTTCCTTTTACATTTTATCCTTTGGCAAGCACAGTGTGTTGGAAAGATCCTGATATATATATATATATATATATATATATATATATATATATATATATCCAATTGGATGTAAGTTAGCATGAACTATTATTGTTGACATTACCCTTGAGGTAAAAGGTTGGGAGGCGAAACTATAAGCCCCTATCTTTCTCTGTGTCCGACTAAAACTCTGTAACCACAAGTATTGCGTGAGTGTTAGCAATTGTGAAAGACTAAATGATAGTTGAGTATGTGGACTTGCTGAAAAGCTCTTATATTGACTCTTTCTGATGTTATGATAAATTGCAATTGCTTCAATGGCTGAGATTATAGTTTGTTAGTTTTCAATGAAGTTTCTGATTCATACTTGACATTGTGAATAGATTGTTACTTTATCATAAGAAATCATATGACAATATCCATATATGTTGCTGTTATAAGAATGATCATGATGCCCTCATGTCCGTATTTTATTTTATCGACACCTTTATCTCTAAACATGTGGACATATTTATCATTATCGGCTTTCGCTTGAGGACAAGCGAGGTCTAAGCTTGGGGGAGTTGACACGTCCATTTTGCATCATGCTTTTATATCGATATTTATTGCATTATGGGCTGTTATTACACATTATGTCACAATACTTATGCCTATTCTCTCTTATTTTACAAGGTTTACATAAAGAGGGAGAATGCCGGCAGCTTGAATTCTGGGCTAGAAAAGGAGCAAATATTAGAGACCTATTCTGCACAACTCCAAAAGTCCTGAAACTCCATGGAAGTTATTTTTGGAAATAATAAAAAATACTGAGCGAAGAAAATACCAGAGGGGGGCCACACCCTGGCCACGAGGGTGGGGGCGCGCCCTACCCCCTAGGCGCGCCCCCTGCCTCGTGGGCCCCCTGGTGGCCCTCCGGTGCCCATCTTCTGCTATATGAAGTCTTTCGTCCGAGAAAAAATCATAAGCAAGCTTTCGGGACGAGACTCCGCCGCCACGAGGCGGAACCTTGGTGGAACCAATCTAGGGCTCTGGCGGAGCTGTTCTGCTGGGGACACTTCCCTCCGGGAGGGGGAAATCATCACCATCGTCATCACCAACGCTCCTCTCATCGGGAGGGGTCCAATCTCCATCAACATCTTCACCACCACCATCTCCTCTAAAGCCCTAGTTCATCTCTTGTATCCAATCTTTGTCTCACAGTTTGGGATAGGTACTTGTAGGTTGCTAGTAGTGTTGATTACTCCTTGTAGTTGATGCTAGTTGGTTTATTTGGTGGAATATCATATGTTCAGATCCATTATACATATTAATACCCCTCTGATTATGAACATGAATATGCTTTGTGAGTAGTTACGTTTGTTCCTGAGGACATGGGAGAAGTCTTGCTATTAGTAGTCATGTGAATTTGGTATTCGTTCGATATTTTGATGAGATGTATGTTGTCTCTCTTCTAGTGGTGTCATGTGAACGTCGACTACATGACACTTCACCATTATTTGGGCCTAGAGGAAGGCATTGGGAAGTAATAAGTAGATGATGGGTTGCTAGAGTGACAGAAGCTTAAACCCTAGTTTATGCATTGCTTCGTAAGGGGCTGATTTGGATCCATATGTTTCATGCAATGGTTAGGTTTACCTTAATACTTATTTTGTAGTTGCGGATGCTTGCAATAGGAGTTAATCATAAGTGGGATGCTTATCCAAGTAAGGACAACACCCAAGCACCGGTCCACCCACATATCAAATTATCAAAGTACCGAACGTGAATCATATGAATGTGATGAAAACTAGCTTGACGATAATTCCCATGTGTCCTCGGGAGCGCTTTTCTCTATATAAGAGTTTGTCCAGGCTTGTCCTTTGCTACAAAAAGGATTGGGTCATCTTGCTGCACTTTATTCACTTTTGTTACTTGTTGCTCATTACAAATTACCTTATCACAAAACTATCTGTTACCTATAATTTCAGTGCTTGCAGAGAATACCTTACTGAAAACCGCTTGTCATTTCCTTCTGCTCCTCGTTGGGTTCGACACTCTTGCTTATCGAAAGGACTACGATAGATCCCCTATACTTGTGGGTCATCACCTAGCCTCTGATGCCAGAGCCAGCACTTTGAAGCTTTTGCTAGAAGACGTACGGCTAACTATGGTCCTGCTGAAAAATCTATCATATATAGATCATCTTTCTGGTACCCTTCAAAGACTAGAGACTTGTCAGATTCCATTAGAACAAGGCAATGATATTTTCCAAATATCACAATCATGTTCAAGTCACAAAGCATTGAGACAGACATTAAGTTGAAACCAAGGGATTCAACAAGCATCACTTTATCCATGTGCTGATCCTTTGAGATTGCAACTCCACCTAGACCCAATACCTTGCTTTTACCAGTGTCAGCAAATGTGATGTGACTCTTGTCAGATGGACGTAAGGTTGAGTCCATGAGAAGACTTCGATCAACAGTCATATGATTAGTGCATCCACTATCCATAATCCATTCTGAAGCATGTGGTGTCATACCCTACAGTACAGTTAGGGGGATAGGCTTCACCAAGAGTATTGTGAAGCATAAACATTTGACAGACAAGAGGATTATCAAAGCTCAGATCAAGGTTAGGACTGATAGGATGAATGGCAAGCGATTCAGGAGCAAAATACATAGTAAGACCATTTGGGCATTTTATCTTGCACCAGACAAGATGTTTTAGGTCCCCAGCATAAGCATCGGACGCCTTTGATTTTCGGCTGGAGACCTTTCCCAGCAAAAGAAAGTTAATTTTTCTTAACCACCCACATCTTCAGGGGTGGCTTAGAAGCAATGAGTCTAAGTGCAAAATCTGAGAACTTTGGCTTTGGAGCCCTAGCAAATAGACTTGCAGGAGGTGAATAATACTCATATGAATAAGCAGAATAGTTCTTAGTCTTATGAACATAGCGGTTTGATGATACGCGCTCATAATCATAAGTTTGAGTATGATTTCCCTACAAAACATTGGCGTTAGGGTGACTCTTGTGAGTCCTCTGTCTGTATGAAGCCTTTGGACCATATGAAGCCTTTGGTCTGGGGTTTGTCTTCTTCCCTTGTGGTGTCATGATGACATTCACAGGAAGATTCTCAAGATACCTTTTGGGCACCCAGATCTTCTTCATAGGTGGTCCATTCCTGCAGTTAGTACCAATATACCTGGCAAACACTTCACCATTCTGATTCTTAAAAAATTTATAGTTTGCATCAAAGGATTCATCAATGATAATCAGGTTAGCACAAGTGAAGCCAGATAAGGTGGATGGGTCCACTGAAGGTCCCTTTGCAGCAACCCATGTGGTTTTGGGGTACTGCTCAGGCTTCCAGTAAGAACCATCAACATTCATTTTCCTCTCGAACCCAACACCCTCTTTTCTAGGGTTTCAGTTCAGAATCTGCTTTTTGAGGACATCACATAGTGTCTGATGCCCTTTGAGACTTTTGTACATCCCAGTCTCAAGCAATGCCTTCAACCTAGCATTTTCATCAGCAACAGTAGTGGTATCCTCAGTAGAGGTGTTAATTACCACATCAGTAGTTGAAGATATTGTGACAGTAGCAGCAGTAGAACATTCAGCAACAGAAGTAGCGTTATCACGCTCAAGGCATTTTAGACATGGTGGTTCAAATCCTTCCTGAGCGGGACTGATCTGTTGAGCGCGAAGTGACTCGTTCTCTTTTTGAAGATCTTCATGAACTGCTCTCAATTTCTCAAGTTCTTGCTTCCTTTGAAGATAATCATAGGAAAGCTTTTCATGAGTTGTTGAGAGCGTTTCATGACGACTTTCAAGTTCCTCGTACTTAACATGAAGATTTTTTATGTCTTCAATTAAGGACTGAGATCGGGTCATTTCCGCGTCCAACAGGTCATCGCTTTTGTCTAACAGTTTTTGAATATGTTCCATAGCTTTCTGTTGTTCAGTTGCAATTTTAGCAAGTGTTTTGTAGCTGGGTTTGGATTCACAATCAGAGTCATCTTCACTAGATGTTTGAAAGTGAGCATCGCGTGAGTTTACCTTGGCACCACGTGCCATGAAGCAGTAGGTGGGGGCAGAGTTGTCCTTGTCATTAGCATCAGCGTTGGTGACAGAGCCATTGTCTTCAGTGTTGAAGATGGACTTGGCAACGTAGGCTATGGCTAGAGCCAGACTTGCAACGCCAGAGTCGGACTCCTCCTTAGACTCCACCTCTGCCTCCTCAGAAGCAGACTCCTCCTCTGAATCCATTTCCTTGCCAACAAAAGCACGAGCCTTGCTAGATGAGCTCTTCTTATGTGATGAAGACTTGGACGAAGACTTGGAAGAAGACTTTGAGGGTTTCTTCTTCTTGTTGTCATCAGAATCATATTCCTTGCTCTTCTTCTTCTTCTTCTTGTTCTCATTGTCCCACTGAGGACACTCAGAGATGTAGTGACCAGGTTTCTTGCACTTGTGGCATGTTCTCTTCTTGTGGTCATGAGTGGAAGCTTCATCATTTCTTGAGCTGGATCTTGAAGACTTTCTGAAGCCTTTCTTCTTGGTGAATTTCTGAAACTTCTTCACAAGCATAGCAAGCTCCTTTCCAATGTCTTCAGGATCCCCAGAACTGCATTCAGATTCTTCTTCAGATGAGGAAACAGCTTTTTCCTTCAAAGCGCGAGTACGTCCATAGCTAGAACCATAGATCTCTCTTTTCTCAGATAACTGTAACTCATGTGTGTTGAGCCTCTCAAGTATGTCAGATGGATCGAGAGTCTTGAAGTCAGGGCGTTCTTGGATCATTAAGGCTAGGGTGTCAAACAGGCTGTCAAGCGATCTCAGGAGTGTCTTGACGATTTCATGCTTGGTGACCTCAGTGGTGCCAAGAGCATGAAGCTCATTTGTGATGTCAGTGAGGAGATCAAACGTGAGCTAGACATTCTCATTGTCGTTTCTCTTGAAGTGGTTGAAGAGGTTGCGAAGAACACTGATCCTTGAGTCTCTCTGGGTTGAGACGCCTTCGTTGACCTTGGACAGCCAGTCCCAAACTAGCTTCGAAGTTTCCATAGCACTCACACGGCCATACTGTCCTTTGGTCAGATAACCACAGATGATGTTCTTGGCAGTAGAATCCGGTTGAATGAACTTCTTGACATCAGCAGGGGTGACACCTTCACCGCCCTTGGGAACGCTGTTCTTGACGACATACCAGAGGTCGACATCAATGGCTTCAAGATGCATCGCATCTTATTCTTCCAGTAGGGGTAATCAGTGCCGTCGAAGACAGGGCACGCAGCGAAGACTTTGATTATCCATGCAGTCGACATAGCTAAAACTCCAGGTGGTTAAACCAAATCACACAGAACAAGGGAGTACCTTGCTCTCATACCAATTGAAAGTGCTAGTTATCGACTAGAGGGGGGTGAATAGGTGATTTTTATGAAAGTCTTCAAAACATGAGAGTTTCGAAGACAAACAAGAGAAATGAACCTATTGATATGCAGCGGAAGGTAGACTACACTAGACAAGCCATAGTCAAGCAAGTAATGAAGCTAAAGTACGAAGACTATTGGGAACTAGGTAGAATGGATCAATATGGAAGATGGTATGAAGCCAAACAACAATAGTCGTCACACAGTGAAGTCAAACAGACAAGGCAAGCATGCAAATGACTTCATGAAGAAAAACTGTAAATAAGTGAGGGAAGAGATAGAACCAGTTGCTTGGTGAGGACAAGGATTTGTTGGACCAGTTCCAGTTGCTGTGACAACTGTACGTCTGGTTAGGGAGGCTGAGATTCAACTCAGAAGACTGCGTCTTCACCTTATTCCCTTTGAGCTAAGGACACTTAGTCCTCGCCCAATCACTCTGGTAAGTCTTCAAGGTAGACTTCCAAACCTTCACAGACTTCGTTCACCGGCAATCCACAATGACTCTTGGATGCTCAGAACGCGACGCCTAACCGGCTGGAGGATTCACAGTCCTCAAGTGTTGAAGGAAATATGCCCTAGAGGCAATAATAAAGTTATTATTTATTTCCTCATATCATGATAAATGTTTATTATTCATGCTAGAATTGTATTAACCGGAAACATAATACATGTGTGAATACATAGACAAATATAGTGTCACTAGTATGCCTCTACTTGACTAGCTCGTTGATCAAAGATGGTTGAGTTTCCTAACCATGGACATGAGTTGTCATTTGATTAATGGGATCATATCATTAGGAGAATGATGTGATTGACTTGACCCATTCCGTTAGCTTAGCACTTGACCATTTAGTTTACTGCTATTGCTTTCTTCATGACTTATACATGTTCCTATGACTATGAGATTATGCAACGCCCGAATACCGGAGGAACACTTTGTGTGCTACCAAACGTCACAACGTAACTGGGTGATTATAAAGGTGCTCTACAGGTGTCTCCGATGGTGTTCGTAGAGTTGGCATAAATCAAGAATAGGATTTGTCACTCCAATTATCGGAGAGGTATCTCTGGGCCCTCTCGGTAATGCACATCACTATAAGCCTTGCAAGCAATGTGACTAATGAGTTAGTTGCGGGATGATGCATTACGGAACGAGAAAAGAGACTTGCCAGTAACGATATTGAGCTAGGTATTGAGATACCGACGATCGAATCTCGAGCAAGTAACATACCGATGACAAAGGGAACAACGTATGTTGTTATGCGGTTTGACCAATAAAGATCTTCGTAGAATATGTAGGAACCAATATGAGCATCCAGGTTCCGCTATTGGTTATTGACCAGAGACGTGTCTCAGTCATGTCTACATAGTTCTCGAACACGTAGGGTCCGCACGCTTAAAGTTCTGTGACGATCGGTATTATGAGTTTATATGTTTTGATGTACCGAAGGTAGTTCAGAGTCCCGGATATGATCGCGGACATAACGAGGAGTCTCGAAATGGTCGAGACATAAAGATTGATATATTATAAGCCTATATTTGGACATCAGAAGAGTTCCGGGTGAAACCGGGATTTTACCGGAGTGCCGGAGGGGTTACCGGAACCCCTCGGGGGTTTATGGGCCTTGTTGGGCCCTAGTGGAGAGAAAGAGAGAGAGAGGGGCAGGCCACGCGCCCCCTCCTCCTCTGGTACGAATTGGACTAGGAAGGGGGGCGGCGCCCCCCTTTCCTTCTCCTTCTCCCCCTTCCTTTCCCCCTCCTAGTAGGAGTAGGAAAGAGGGGAGTCCTACTCCTACTAGGAGGAGGACTCCTCCTGGCGCGCCCTACAGGGCCGGCCGGCCTCCCCCTTGCTCCTTTATATACGGGGGCAGGGGCACCCTAGAACACACAAGTTGATCATTGATCTCTCTCAGCCGTGTGCGGTGCTCCCTGCACCATAATCCACCTCGGTCATATCGTAGCGGTGCTTAGGCGAAGCCCTGGGATGGTAGCTTCATCAACATCATCACCACGCCATCGTGCTGACGAAACTCTCCCTCGAGCTCTACTGGGTCATGAGTTCGCGGGACGTCACCGAGCTGAATGTGTGCTGAACGCGGAGGTGTCGTACGTTCGGTACTGAGGATCAGTCGATCGTGAAGACGTATGACTACATCAACCGTGTTGTCATAATGCTTCCGCTTAACGGTCTACGAGGGTACGTGAACGACACTCTCCCCTCTCGTTGCTATGCATCACCATGATCTTGCGTGTGCATAGGATTTTTTTTTTTGAAATTACTACGTTCCCCAACAGTGGCATCCGAGCCAGGTTATTGCGTAGATGTCATATGCATGAGTAGAACACAAGTGAGCTCTGGGCGATACAAGTCATACTGCTTACCAGCATGTCATACTTTGGTTCGGAGGTATGGTTGGATGAAGCGGCCCGGACCGACATTACGCGTACGCTTACGCGAGACTGGTTCTACCGACGTGCTTTGCACATAGGTGGCTGGCGGGTGTCAGTTTCTCCAACTTTAGTTGAACCGAGTGTGACTACGCCCGGTCCTTGAGAAGGTGAAACCAGAACTAACTTGACGAACTGTCGTTGCGGTTTTGATGCGTAGGTAACTACGGTTCTTGCTCAGCCCGTAGCAGCCACGTAAAACTTGCAACAACAAAGTAGAGGACGTCTAACTTGTTTTTGCAGGGCATGTTGTGATGTGATATGGTCAAGACATGATGCTATATTTATTGTATGAGATGATAATGTTTTGTAACGGAGTTATCGGCAACTGGCAGGAGCCATATGGTTGTCGCTTTATTGTATGCAATGCAATCGCCCTGTAATTGCTTTACTTTATCACTAAGCGGTAGCGATAGTCGTAGAAGCAATAGTTGGCGAGACGACAACGATTCTACGATGGAGATCAAGGTGTCGCGCCAGTGACGATGGTGATCATGACGGTGCCTTGGAGATGGAGATCAAAGACACAAGATGATGATGGCCATATCATATCACTTATATTGATTGCATGTGATGTTTATCCTTTATGCATCTTATTCTGCATTGTTTGACGGTAGCATTATAAGATGATCTCTCACTAAATTTCAAGATAAAAGTATTCTCCCTGAGTATGCACCATTGCCAAAGTTCGCCGTGCCGAGACACCACGTGATGATCGGGTGTGATAAGCTCAACGTTCATCTACAACAGGTGTAAGACAGTTTTGCACACGCAGAATACTTGGGTTAAACTTGACGAGCCTAGCATATGCAGATATGGCCTCGGAACACTGAGACCGAAAGGTCGAGCGTGAATCATATAGTAGATATGTGATCAACATAGTGATGTTCACCATTGAAAACTACTCCATCTCACGTGATGATCGGTTATGGTTTAGTTGATATGGATGACGTGATCACTTAGATGATTAGAGGGATGTCTATCTAAGTGGGAGTTCTTAAGTAATATGATTAATTGAACTTAAATTTATCGTGAACTTAGTACCTGATAGTATTTTGCTTGTCTATGTTGTTGTAGATATTTGGCCCGTGTTGTTGTTCCGTTGAATTTTAATGCGTTCCTTGAGAACGCAAAGTTGAAATATGATGGTAGCAATTACACGGACTGGGTCCGTAACTTGAGGATTATCCTCATTGCTGCACAGAAGAATTATGTCCTAGAAGCACCGCTGGGTGCCAGGCCTGCTGCAGATGCAACTGACGACGTTAAGAACGTCTGGCAGAGCAAAGCTGATGACTACTCGATAGTTCAGTGTGCCATGCTTTACGGCTTAGAACTGGGACTTCAACGACGTTTTGAACGTCATGGAGCATATGAGATGTTCCAGGAGTTGAAGTTAATATTTCAAGCAAATGCCCGGATTGAGAGATATGAAGTCTCCAATAAGTTCTACAGCTGCAAGATGGAGGAGAATAGTTCTGTCAGTGAACATATACTCAAAAATGTCTGGGTATAACAATCACTTGATTCAACTGGGAGTTAATCTTCCGGATGATAGTGTCATTGACAGAATTCTTCAATCACTACCACCAAGCTACAAGAGCTTCGTGATGAACTATAATATGCAAGGGATGGATAAGACAATTCCCGAGCTCTTCTCAATGCTAAAGGCTGCGGAGGTAGAAATCAAGAAGGAGCATCAAGTGTTGATGGTCAACAAGACCACCAGTTTCAAGAAAAAGGGTAAAGGGAAGAATAAGGGGAACTTCAAGAAGAACGGCAAACAAGTTGCTGCTCAAGAGAAGAAACCCAAGTCTGGACCTAAGCCTGAGACTGAGTGCTTCTACTGCAAACAGACTGGTCAATAGAAGCGGAACTGCCCCAAGTATTTGGCAGATAAGAAGGATGGCAAGGTGAACAAAGGTATATGTGATATACATGTTATTGATGTGTACCTTACTAGAGCTCGCAGTAGCACCTGGGTATTTGATACTGGTACTGTTGCTAACATTTGCAACTCGAAACAGGGACTACGAATTAAGCGAAGACTGGCTAAGGACGAGGTGACGATGCGCGTGGGAAATGGTTCCAAAGTCGATGTGATCGCCGTCGACACGCTACCTCTACATCTACCTTCGGGATTAGTTTTAGGCCTAAATAATTGTTATTTGGTGCCAGCGTTAAGCATGAACATTATATCTGGATCTTGTTTGATGCGAGACGGTTATTCATTTAATTCTAAGAATAATGGTTGTTCTATTTACATGAGTAATATCTTTTATGGTCATGCACCCTTGAAGAGTGGTCTATTTGTGTTGAATCTCGATAGTAGTGATACACATATTCATAGTGTTGAAGCCAAAAGATGCAGAGTTGATAAGGATAGTGTAACTTATTTGTGGCACTGCCGTTTGGGTCATATTGGTGTAAAGCGCATGAAGAAACTCCATACTGATGGACTTCTGAAATCACTTGATTATGAATCACTTGGTACTTGCGAACCATGCCTCATGGGAAAAATGACTAAAACGCCATTCTCCGGAACAATGGAGCGAGCAACAGATTTATTAGAAATCATACATACTGATGTATGTGGTCCGATAAATATTGAGGCTCGCGGCGGGTATCGTTATTTTCTCACCTTCACAGATGATTTGAGCAGATATGGGTATATCTACTTAATCAAGCATAAGTCTGAAACATTTGAAAAGTTCAAAGAATTTCAGAGTGAAGTGGAAAATCATTGTAACAAGAAAATAAAGTTTCTATGATCTAATCGTGGAGGAGAATATTTGAGTTATGAGTTTGGTCTACATTTGAAACAATGCGGAATAGTTTTGCAACTCACACCACTCGGAACACCACAGCGTAATGGTGTGTCCGAACGTCGTAATCGTACTTTACTAGATATGGTGCGATCTATGATGTCTCTTACTGATTTACCGCTATCGTTTTGGGGTTATGCTTTAGAGACAGCTGCATTCATGTTAAATAGGGCACCATCAAAATCCGTTGAGACGACGCCTTATGAACTGTGGTTTGGCAAGAAACCAAAGTTGTCGTTTCTTAAAGTTTAGGGCTGTGATTCTTATGTGAAAAAAGCTTCAACCTGATAAGCTCGAACCCAAATCGGAGAGATGTGTCTTCATAGGATACCCAAAGGAAACTGTTGGGTACACCTTCTATCACAGATCCGAAGGCAAGAAATTCGTTGCTAAGAATGGATCCTTTCTAGAGAAGGAGTTTCTCTCGAAAGAAGTGAGTAGGAGGAAAGTAGAACATGATGAGGTAACTGTACCTGCTCCCTTATTGGAAAGTAGTTCATCAAAGAAACCGGTTTCTGTGACACCTACACCAATTAGTGAGGAAGTTAATGATGTTGATCATGAATTTTCAGATCAAGTTACTACCGAACCTCGTAGGTCAACTAGAGTAAGATCCGCACCAGAGTGGTACGGTAATCCTATTCTGGAGGTCATGTTACTTGACCAAGGTGAACCTACGAACTATGAAGAAGCGATGGTGAGCCCAGATTCCACAAAATGGCTTGAAGCCATGAAATCTGAGATGGGATCCATGTATGAGAACAAAGTGTGGACTTTGGTTGACTTGCCCGATGAACGGCAAGCCATAGAGAATAAATGGATCTTCAAGAAGAAGACTGACGCTGACGGTAATGTTACTGTCTACAAAGCTCGACTTGTTGCGAAAGGTTTTCGACAAGTTCAAGGAGTTGACTACGATGAGACTTTCTCACCCGTAGCGATGCTTAAGTCTGTCCGAATCATGTTAGCAATTGCCTCATTTTATGATTATGAAATTTGGCAAATAGGTGTCAAAACTGCATTCCTGAATGGATTTCTAGAAGAAGAGTTGTATATGATGCAACCAGAAGGTTTTGTCGATCCAAAGGGAGCTAACAAAGTGTGCAAGCTCCAGCGATCCATTTATGGACTGGTGCAAGCCTCTCGGAGTTGGAATAAACGTTTTGATAGTGTGATCAAAGCATATGGTTTTATATAGACTTTTGGAGAAGCCTGTATTTACAAGAAACTGAGTGGGAGCTCTGTAGCAATTCTAATATTATATGTGGATGACATATTGTTGATTGGAAATGATATAGAATTTCTGGATTGCATAAAAGGATACTTGAATAAGAGTTTTTGAATGAAAGACCTCGGTGAAGCTGCTTATATATTGGGCATCAAGATCTATGGAGATAGATCAAGACGCTTAATTGGATTTTCACAAAGCACATACCTTGATAAAGTTTTGAAGAAGTTCAAAATGGATCAACCAAAGAAAGGATTCTTGCATGTGTTACAAGGTGTGAAGTTGAGTCAGACTCAATGCCCGACCACTTCAGAAGATAGAGAGAAAATGAAAAATGTTCCCTATGCTTCAGCCATAGGCTCTATCATGTATGCAATGCTGTGTACCAGACCTGATGTGTGCCTTGCTATTAGTTTAGCAGGGAGGTACCAAAGTAATCCAGGAGTGGATCACTGGACAGCAGTCAAGAACATCCTGAAATACCTGAAAAGCACTAAGCATATGTTTCTCGTTCATGGAGGTGACAAAGAGCTCGTCGTAAATGGTTACGTCGACGCAAGCTTTGACACTGATCCGGACGATTCTAAATCGCAAACCGGATACGTGTTTACATTGAACGGTGGAGCTGTCAGTTGGTGCAGTTCTAAACAAAGCGTCGTGGTGGGATCTACGTGTGAAGCGGAGTACATAGCTGCTTCGGAAGCAGCAAATGAAGGAGTCTGGATGAAGGAGTTCATATCCGATCTAGGTGTCATACCTAGTGCATCAGGACCAATGAAAATCTTTTGTGACAATACTGGTGCAATTGCCTTGGCAAAGGAATCCAGATTTCACAAGAGAACCAAGCACATCAAGAGACGCTTCAATTCCATCCGGGATCAAGTCCAGGTGGGATACATGGAGATTTGCAAGATACATACGGATCTTAATGTTGCAGACCGGTTGACTAAGCCTCTTCCACGAGCAAAACATGATCAGCACCAAGACTCCATGGGTGTTAGAATCATTATTGTGTAATCTAGATTATTGACTCTAGTGCAAGTGGGAGACTGAAGGAAATATGCCCTAGAGGCAATAATAAAGTTATTATTTATTTCCTCATATCATGATAAATTTTTATTATTCATGCTAGAATTGTATTAACCAGAAACATAATATATGTGTGAATACATAGACAAATATAGTGTCACTAGTATGCCTCTACTTGACTAGCTCGTTGATCAAAGATGGTTGAGTTTCCTAACCATAGACATGAGTTGTCATTTGATTAACGGGATCACATCATTAGGAGAATGATGTGATTGACTTGACCCATTCCGTTAGCTTAGCACTTGATAGTTTAGCTTGCTGCTATTGCTTTCTTCATGACTTATACATGTTCCTATGACTATGAGATTATGCAACTCCTGAATACCGGAGGAACACTTTGTGTGCTACCAAACGTCACAACGTAACTGGTTGATTATAAAGGTGCTCTACAGGTGTCTCCGATGGTGTTCGTAGAGTTGGCATAAATCAAGAATATGATTTGTCACTCCGATTGTCGGAGAGGTATCTCTGGGCCCTCTCGGTAATGCACATCACTATAAGCCTTGCAAGCAATGTGACTAATGAGTTAGTTGCGGGATGATGCATTACGAAACGAGAAAAGAGACTTGCCGGTAACAAGATTGAGCTAGGTATTGAGATACCGACGATCGAATCTCGAGCAAGTAACATACCGATGACAAAGGGAACAACGTATGTTGTTATGCGGTTTGACCGATAAAGATCTTCGTAGAATATGTAGGAACCAATATGAGCATCCAGGTTCCGCTATTGGTTATTGACCAGAGACGTGTCTCAGTCATGTCTACATAGTTCTCGAACCCGTAGGGTCCGCACGCTTAAAGTTCTGTGACGATCGGTATTATGAGTTTATATGTTTTGATGTACCAAAGGTAGTACGAAGTCCCGAATATGATCACGGACATGAAGAGGAGTCTCGAAATGGTCGAGACATAAAGATTGATATATTGGAAGCCTATATTTGGACATCGGAGGAGTTCCGGGTGAAACCGGGATTTTACCGGAGTGCCGGAGGGGTTACCGGAACCCCCGGGGGTTTATGGACCTTGTTGGGCCCTAGTGGAGAGAGAGAGGGGCGGCCAGGGCAGGCCACGTGCCCCCTCCCCCTCTGGTCCGAATTGGACTAGGAAGGGGGGCGGCGCCCCCCTTTCCTGCTCCTTCTCCCCCTTCCTTTCCCCCTCCTAGTAGCAGTAGGAAAGAGGGGAGTCCTACTCCTACTAGGAGGAGGACTCCTCCTCCTCCTGGTGCGCCCTACAGGGCCGGCCGGCCTCCCCCCTTGCTCCTTTATATACGGGGGCAGGGGACACCCTAGAACACACAAGTTTATCATTGATCTCTCCCAGCTGTGTGCGGTGCCCCCCTCCACCATAATCCACCTCGGTCATATCGTAGCGCTGCTTAGGCGAAGCCCTGCGTCGGTAGCTTCATCAACATCGTCACCATGCCATCGTGCTGACGAAACTCTCCCTCGAGCTCTACTGGATCGTGAGTTCGCGGGACGTCACCGAGCTGAACGTGTGCCGAACGCGGAGGTGTCGTATGTTCGGTACTGAGGATCGGTCGATCGTGAAGACGTACGACTACATCAACCACGTTGTCATAACGCTTCCGCTTAACGGTCTACGAGGGTACGTGGATGACACTCTCCCCTCTCGTTGCTATGCATCACCATGATCTTGCGTGTGCGTAGGAAATTTTATGAAATTACTACGTTCCCCAACAAGTGTAACAAGTCTTCAGGTCACGCGGACAGAAAGACTTCAGTGATGCCTAACACTCTTTGGCTCTGGGTGTTTTGGGCTTTGTCCTCGCAAGGATTTCTCTCTCTCAAAGGCTTCGAGGTGGGTTGCTCTCAAACGACAAAAGCCGTGCACTAACTCTGAGCAGCCACCAATTTATGGTGTAGGGGGTGGGATATTTATAGCCACTAGGCAACCCGACCTGATTTGTCCGAAATGACCCTGGGTCACTAAGGAACTGACACGTGTTCCAACGGTCAGATTTCAAACACATGCGGCAGCTTGCCTTGGGCTACAAGTAAAGCTGACTCATCCAGCTCTGGATAAGATTTGCTCTCATTGTCTTCGCTCGAAGACTTAGGATTTGGTTGAGCATCACTTCAGTCACTCTGACTTTGTTCACTTGGACCCCACTTAATAGTACGGTGGTTCCTATGACTCAACAAAGAAGAAAAGGAAACTACGAAACAACTATGTCTTCGCACTCCATAGTCTTCACGTGAATGTCTTCTCGAGTCATAATATTCGTTGTGATTATCTTCACATACCACCATTGACTTCAATGTCTTCACACATTTTTAGGGGTCATCTCCGGTAGGTAAACCGAATCAATGAGGGACACTACCTGTGTTATCCTGTAATTCTCACAAACACATCAGTCCCTCAACCAGGTTTGTCGTCAATACTCCAAAACCAACTAGGGGTGGCACTAGATGCACTTACAATAACTTGATGAGGTAATTGTACCTGCTCCCTTATTGGAAAGTAGTTCATCACAGAATCAGTTCCAGTGATTCCTACACCAATTAGTGAGGAAGCTAATAATAATGATCATGAAGCTTCAGATCGAGTTACTATTGAACCTCGTAGGTCAACCAGAGTAAGATCCGCACCAGAGTCGTACGGTAATACTGTTATGGAAGTCATGTTACTTGACCATGACGAACCTACGAACTTTGAGGAAGTGATGATGAGCCCAGATTCCGTGAAATTGCTTGAGGCCATGAAATCTGAGATGGGATCCATGTATTAGAACAAAGTATGGACTTTGGTTGGCTTGCCCGATGAAAGGTAAGCAATAGAGAATAAATGGATCTTCAAGAAGAAGAATGACGCTGACGGTAATGTTACTGTCTACAAAGCTCGACTTGTTGCAAAAGGTTTTCGACAAGTTCAAGGAGTTGACTACGATGAGACCTTCTCACCCGTAGCGATGCTTAAGTCTGTCAGAATCATGTTAGCAATTGCTGCATTTTATGATTATGAAATTTGGCAAATGGATGTCAAAACTGCATTCCTTAATGGATATCTTAAAGAAGAGTTGTATATGATGCAACCAAAAGGTTTTGTCGATCCAAAAGGTGCTAACAAAGTGTGCAAGCTCCAGCGATCCATTTATGGACTAGTGCAAGCCTCTCGGAGTTGGAATATATGCTTTGATACTGTGATCAAAGCATATGGTTTTATACAGACTTTTGGAGAAACATGTATTTACAAGAAAGTGGGTGGCAGCTCTGTAGCATTTCTGATATTATGTGTGGATGACATATTGTTGACCGGAAATTATACTGAATTTCTGAATAGCATAAAAGGATACTTGAATAAGAATTTTTCAATGAAAGACCTCGGTGAAGCTGCTTATATATTGGGCATCAAGATCTATAGAGTTAAATCAAGACGCTTAATTGGACTTTCACAAAGCACATACCTTGATAAAGTTTTGAAGAAGATCAAAATGGATCAGTCAAAGAAAGGGTTCCTGCCTGTATTACAAGGTGTGAAGTTGAGTCAGACTCAATGCCTGACCACTGCAGAAGATAGAGAGAAAATGAAAGTAATTTCCTATGCCTCAGCCATAGGTTCTATCATGTATGCAATGCTGTGTACCAGACCTGATGTGTGCCTTGCTATTAGTTTAGCAGGGAGGTGCCAAAGTAATCCAGGAGTGGATCACTGGACAACGGTCAAGAACATCCTGAAATACCTAAAAAGGACTAAGGATATGTTTCTCGTTTATGGAGGTGACAAAGAGCTCGTTGTAAATGGTTACGTCGATGCAAGCTTTGACTCCGATCCGGATAACTCTAAGTCACAAACTGGATATTGAAGTTCATCACAAAGCTCTTGTAGCTTGGTGGAAGTGACTGAAGGATTCTGTCAATGACCGCATCATCCGGGAGATTAACTCCCAGCTGAGACAAGCGGTTGTGCAACCCAGACATTCTGAGTATGTGCTCACTAACAGAACTATTCTCCTCCATTTTACAGCTGAAGAACTTGTCGGAGACTTCATATCTCTCGACCCGGGCATGAGCTTGGAAAACCATTTTCAGCTCCTCGAACATCTCATATGCTCCATGTTTCTCAAAACGCTTTTGGAGACCCGGTTCTAAGCTGTAAAGCATGCCGCATTGAACGAGGGAGGAATCATCAGCACGTGATTGCCAAGCGTTCATAACGTCTTGGTTCTCTGGGATTGGTGCTTCACCTAGCGGTGCTTCTAAGACATAATCTTTCTTGGCTGCTATGAGGATGATCCTCAGGTTCCGGACCCAGTCCGTATAGTTGCTGCCATCATCTTTCAGCTTGGTTTTCTCTAGGAACGCGTTGAAATTGAGGACAACGTGGGCCATTTGATCTACAAGACATAGTGTAAAGATTTTAGACTAAGTTCATGATAATTAAGTTCATCTAATCAAATTACTCAATAAACTCCCACTCAGATAGACATCCCTCTAGTCATCTAAGTGAAACATGATCCGAGTTAACTAGGCCGTGTCCGATCATCACGTGAGACGGACTAGTCAAGATCGATGAACATCTCCATGTTGATCGTATCTTCTATACGACTCATGCTCGACCTTTCGGTCCTCCGTGTTCCGAGGCCATGTCTGTACATGCTAGGCTCGTCAAGTCAACCTAAGTGTATTGCGTGTGTTCCGAGGCCATGTCTGTACATGCTAGGCTCGTCAACACCCGTTGTATTCGAACGTTAGAATCTATCACACCCGATCATCACGTGGTTCTTTGAAACAACGAACCTTCGCAACGGTGCACAGTTAGGGGGAACACTTTTCTTGAAATTATCATAAGGGATCATCTTACTTACTACCGTCGTTCTAAGCAAATAAGATGCAAAACATGATAAACATCACATGCAATCAAATAGTGACATGATATGGCCAATATCATTATGCTCCTTTGATCTCCATCTCGGGGCACCATGATCATCTTCGTCACCGGCATGACACCATGATCTCCATCATTGTGTCTTCATGAAGTCGTCACGCCAATGATTACTTCTACTTCTATGGCTAACGCGTTTAGCAACAAAGTAAAGTAATTTACATGGCGTTATTCAATGACACGCAGGTCATACAAAATAATCAAGACAACTCCTATGGCTCCTGCCGGTTGTCATACTCATCGACATGCAAGTCGTGATTCCTATTACAAGAATATGATCAATCTCATACATCACATATATCATTCATCACATCTTCTGGCCATATCACATCACATAGCACATGCTGCAAAAACAAGTTAGACGTCCTCTAATTGTAGTTGCAAGTTTTTACGTGGCTTGTAGGTTTCTAGCAAGAACGTTTCTTACCTACGTATGACCACAACGTGATTTGCCAATTTCTATTTACCCTTCATAAGGACCCTTTTCATCGAATCCGTTCTGACTAAAGTAGGAGAGACAGACACCCGCTAGCCACCTTATGCAACTAGTGCATGTCAGTCGGTGGAACCTGTCTCACGTAAGCGTACGTGTAAGGTCGGTCCGGGCCGCTTCATCCCACAATACCGCCGAAACAAGATACGACTAGAAGTGGCAAGAAGAATTGGCAACATCAACGCCCACGACTGCTTTGTGTTCTACTCGTGCATAGTAACTACGCATAGGCCTGGCTCATGATGCCACTGTTGGGAATCGTAGCATAATTTTAAAATTTTCCTACGCTCACCAAGATCCATCTATGTAGTATACTAGCAACGAGGGGAAAGGAGTGTATCTACATACCCTTGTAGATCGCGAGCGGAAGCGTTCCAATGAACGTTGTTGACGTAGTCGTACTCGCCGTGATTCAAATCACCGATGACCGAGTGCCGAACGGACGGCACCTCCGCGTTCAACACACGTACGGTGCAGCGACGTCTCCTCCTTCTTGATCCAGCAAGGGGGAAGGAGAGGTTGATGGAGATCCAGCAGCACGACGGCGTGGTGGTGGATGTAGCGGGTCTCGGCAGGGCTTCGCCGAGCTTCTGCGAGAGGGAGAGGTGTAGCAGGGGAGGAGGGAGGCGCCCAAGGCTGTAATGTTGCTGCCCTCCCTCCCCCCCCCCTTTATATAGGCCCCCTGAGAGGGGGGGCGCCGGCCTGGAACCCATCTGGAGGGGGGGCGGCGGCCAGGGGGGTAACTTACCCCCCAAGTCAAGTGGGGCGCCCCCCCCCCCACCCTAGGGTTTCTAACCCTAGGCGCAGGGGGAGGCCCATGGGGGGCGCCCCAGCCCACTAAGGGCTGGTTCCCTTCCCACTTCAGCCCATGGGGCCCTCCGGGATAGGTGGCCCCACCCGGTGGACCCCCGGGACCCTTCCGGTGGTCCCGGTACAATACCGATAACCCCCGAAACTTTCCCGATGGCCGAAACTGGACTTCCTATATATAATTCTTCACCTCCGGACCATTCCGGAACTCCTCGTGACGTCCGGGATCTCATCCGGGACTCCGAACAACTTTCGGGTTTCTGCATACTCATATCTCCACAACCCTAGCGTCACCGAACCTTAAGTGTGTAGACCCTACGGGTTCGGGAGACATGCAGACATGACCGAGACACCTCTCCGGTCAATAACCAACAGCGGGATCTGGATACCCATGTTGGCTCCCACATGTTCCACGATGATCTCATCGGATGAACCACGATGTCGAGGATTCAATCAATCCCGTATACAATTCCCTTTGTCAATCGGTATGTTACTTGCCCGAGATTCGATCGTCGGTATCCCAATACCTTGTTCAATCTCGTTACCGGAAAGTCTCTTTACTCGTACCGCAATGCATGATCCCGTGACTAACGCCTTAGTCACATTGAGCTCATTATGATGATGCATTACCGAGTGGGCCCAGAGATACCTCTCCGTCACACGGAGTGACAAATCCCAGTCTCGATCCGTGCCAACCCAACAGACACTTTCGGAGATACCCGTAGTGTACCTTTATAGTCACCCAGTTACGTTGTGACGTTTGGTGCACCCAAAGCACTCCTACGGTATCTGGGAGTTGCACGATCTCATGGTCTAAGGAAAAGATACTTGACATTGGAAAAGCTCTAGCAAACGAAACTACACGATCTTTTATGCTATGCTTAGGATTGGGTCTTGTCCATCACATCATTCTCCTAATGATGTGATCCCGTTATCAATGACATCCAATGTCCATAGTCAGGAAACCATGACTATCTGTTGATCAACGAGCTAGTCAACTAGAGGCTTACTAGGGACACGTTGTGGTCTATGTATTCACACATGTATTACGATTTTCGGATAACACAATTATAGCATGAACAATAGACAATTATCATGAACAAAGAAATATAATAATAACCATTTATTATTGCCTCTAGGGCATATTTCCAACACATAATACAAGCCAGGGGCCTCGAGGGCTCGAATAGAAGTGCTCGATCATAGACGAGTCAGCGGAAGCAACAATATCTGAGTACAGACATAAGTTAAACAAGTTTGCCTTAAGAAGGCTAGCACAAAAGTAACAACGATCGAAAAAGCAAGGCCTCCTGCCTGGGACCTCCTAACTACTCCTCGAAGCCGAACTCCATGTAGAATCATCCTCGGGATCTCTAGCTCCTGGACTCCAGCATCTGGTTGCAACAATCAGGTATAGAAAGGGGAAAAGAGGGAGAAAAGCAACCGTGAGTACTCATCCAAAGTACTCGCAAGCAAGGAGCTACACTACATATGCATGGGTATATGTGTAAAGGGCCATATCAGTGGACTGAACTGCAGAATGCTAGAATAAGTGGGGGATAGCTAATCCTGTCGAAGACTACGCTTCTGGCAGCCTCCATCTTGCAGCATGTAGAAGAGAGTAGATTGAAGTCCTCCAAGTAGCATCGCATAGCAATAGTCCTACCCGGCGATCCCCTCCTCGTCGCCCTGTTAAAGAGCGATCACCGGGTTGTATCTGGCACTTGGAAGGGTGTATTTTATTCAGTATCCGGTTCTAGTTGTCATAAGGTCAAGGTACAACTCCGGGTCGTCCTTTTACCGAGGGACACGGCTATTCGAATAGATAAACTTCCCTGCAGGGGTGCACCACATAACCCAACACGCTCGATCCCATTTGGCCGGACACACTTTTCTGGGTCATGCCCGGCCTCGGAAGATCAACACGTCGCAGCCCCACCTAAGCACAACAGAGAGGTCAGCACGCCGGTCTAACCCTATGCGCGCAGGGGTCTGAGCCCATCGCCCTATGCACACTTGCACGTTGCGTACGCGGCCGGAAGCAGACCTAGCCTAGTGGCGTTCCAGTCCAATCCGGCGCGCGCCACTCAGTCGCTGACGTCGCGAAGGCTTCGGCTGATACCACGACGCCGGGATACCCATAACTACTCCCGCGTAGATGGTTAGTGCGTATAGACCAAATGGCCAGACTCAGATCAAATACCAAGAACTCATTAAGCGTGTTATGTATCTGCGAACGCCGACTAGGGCCAGGCCCACCTCTCTCCTAGGTGGTCTCAACCTGCCATGTCGCTCCGCCACAAAGTAACAGTCGGGGGCCGTCAGGAACCCAGGCCCACCTCTACCGGGGTGGAGCCACCTGTCCTTTCAGCCCCCTCATCAGAATCACTTGCGGGTACTCAACGAGCCGACCCGACTTTAGTCACCACATGTGTCATGTATATAAGGTATATAGTATATACCCGTGATCACCTCCCGAAGTGATCACGGCCCAGTAGTATAGCATGGCAGACGGACAAGAGTGTAGGGCCACTAATGGAACACTAGCATCCTATACTAAGCAGTAAGATAGCAGGTAAGGGTAACAACTGTAGCAACAATGACAGGCTATGCATCAGGATAGGATTAACGGAAAGCGGTAACATGCTACACTACTCTAATGCAAGCAGTATAGAGAAGAATAGGCGATATCTGGTGATCAAGGGGGGGGGCTTGCCTGGTTGCTCTGGCAAGAAGGAGGGGTCGTCAACTCCGTAGTCGAACTAGGCAGCAGCAGCGTCGGTCTCGTAGTCTACCGGAGAGAAGAGGGGGAAGAAACAGTAAATACAATGCAAGCATAAGCATGACGATGCGCGACATGACAATGAGCTGTACTAGGTGTGCCCTAACGCGGCAGTAGGTGGTACCGGCGAAGGGGGGGAACAACCGGGAAAGTAATCCCGATGTTTCGCATTTTCGGACAGATGAAACGGAGGGGGAAAGTTGCGAGTTCGATATGTTAGGGATGTGTGGCGGACGAACGGGCTGCGTATCCGGATTCGTCTCGTCGTTCTGAGCAACTTTCATGTACAAAGTATTTTCATCTGAGCAACGGTTTATTTTATATTGATTTTAATATAATTTATTAATTTCTGGACTTTATTTAATTATTTAATATATACATTATCCAAAACAGTGTTGCGATGACATCAGCATGACATCATGCTGACGTCAGCAGTCATCTGACACGTGGGTCCCACATGTCATAGACTGATTAGGGTAATTAGGGTTAACTAATTAATTAAACTAATTAATTAAATTAGATTAATCTAAACAGGGTTAATTAACTAATTAATTAATTATTTTTATTTTATTTTTATTTTCTTTCTTTATTTATTTATTTATTTATTATTATTCTTTTTAATTAATTTAATTTTATTATTATTTTTTAAATCATTTTTTATATCGTTCTGGGCGTGGGGCCCCAAGGTCAGTGGCTCAGGGGGAGCCCTAGCGGGCGAACGGGCGCGGGTCTCGGGCGCGGTTGCAGGCGCCCATCGAGGGCGAGGCCGTGGTCTCGGCTGGGCACGCCCGCGTAGCAGGGGGCCCTCGGCCAAGGCCGGCGATGGAGCAGGGTGGTCGCCGGGAGCGGCCGCGGCCGGGTCCGGTGGGGGTGCCGGCGGGACTCTGTCGGCGAGGTCCAGCGATGAGGTGTCCTCGGCGAGGGGGGGCAATGTGGTGGCGGAAACGGGAGGCGGCAGGAGCACGGCCACGGGCAGCCGCGGGCGCAGCCAGGGCATGCCCTGGGTGCGGCGAGCGGAGACGGGGCGCACGGGGAAGGTCGCGGCGAGCGAAACGCGGGGGCAGGGTGAGCACGGGCGTACGCAGACGGCGGCGGTCAGATCCGGCGACGGGGGCAGAGGGGAGAGGAGGAGCGGGAGGTGCTCACGGCGGCCGTAGGGGAGTGGCAGCGGGCGCGAGGAGGAGGACGGAGACGAGGCGATGCAGGGGAGGAGGCGACGCAGGGGAGGAGGCGACGAAGGCGTCTGGCGAGGTGGTCGTCGGTGACGAAGGCGGCGGGGCGCTGAGCAGCTTCGGGCGGCGGCTCATTGTACCGCGTCGGGGGCGAGGCGGGGCGGTCCGGTGATGGGCGGTCGAGGACGAGGCGGGGGCCGGCGAGGCGGCACCGGGCGATGGCCACGGGGGCAGCCCCGACCCGATCTGGATCGGGGGGCGGGGGAGGGAGAGACGAGGGAGTGAGGGGGAGCGGGTTGGTTCGGTTAGGGTTTCGGGGTGGAGTGGGGGTGGGCCGGCCCGTTCGGGCGGCTGGGGCCAGCTGGGCCACTTGGCCCAGCGCGGGGGGGGTTCTTTTCCTTTTTTATTGTCTTCTGTTTCTTTTTTGTTTTCTTTTATTTATTTTCCTTTACTGTTTTATTTTATTTCTTTAATAGTTATAGTTTTATAACAAGTTAACGCCCACACCTAAATTGGAGTTGTAAAAAGTTTTTAGTGACTAAATAAACTAGTTTACTATTTGTTTATATTTAACAACACTTATATAATTGTCTTTGCTACTGTTTTATTCATCTCATAGTATTTAAACATTCTATAAAGGTGTGGTTTCTCCACCATAATTATCTGTGCAATATTTGGTTCACTCCGAACATTTATGTTTCAATGTTTGAAAACTTTTGTTGTTTGTCATATTTTGTATTGATTTTTGAATCGGTTTTGTACTAACGAAGGATTAGAAACAATAACGGAGGTGACGTGGCATCATTAGCAGCGTTTTACTGTAGCTTGATTATCCGGGCGTCACAGCGTTAGTCAGACCAAATCACATAACGGTGTACTCATACATCCCGTACCTCGTTGTAAAAGCTGTCTAAGTATATCCTGCTCTCGAATCTTCAGCTGGTGGTACCCTGATCGCAGATCGATCTTAGAAAACACTTTAGCTCCTTGCAACTGGTCAAATAAATCATTGATCATCGGCAGTGGGTACTTGTTCTTGATCATCACCTCATTCAATCCACGATAGTCAACAACCATCCTTAACGATCCATCCTTCTTCTCCACTAGAAGTACTGGTGATCCCCAAGGTGACGAACTTGGGCGAATATATCCCTTATCCTGTAACTCCTTAATCTGCTTCTTAATTTCCTCCAAATCCTTTGCGGGCATTATGTACGGTCTCTTAGATATTGGCCCTGTGCCTGGCAAAAGTTCAATCAAAAACTCAATGTCTCTATCCGGTGGCATGCCTGGCAACTCTTCTGGAAATACATCCGGAAAATCCTTCACCACTGGTACTTCCTCCTGTACAACTCCTGATAAGGAATTTACTTGGGTTCTATTCGGCACATGCCGGGATACATACTTGATCCTTCTTCCTTCTGGGGTGGTAAGCAAAATCGACTTACTGGCGCAGTCAATGTTCCCTCCATACTTCGATAACCAATCCATGCCTAATATCGCATCCAGTCCTTGTGACTCCAATACTATTAGGTCCGAGGGAAACATGTAGTTACCAATCCTTAATGGTAACTGATCACACCATAGGCTAGCCATATACTCTGCTCCTGGCGAGGTTACTAACATAGGTGACCTAAGGGCTTGGGTTGGCAGTTTAAACTTATCCACGAATCCCCTTGATATGTATGAATGCGATGCACCAGTATCAAAAAGTACGACTGCAGTAAATGACTTAACCAAAAACTTACCTATTACTGCATCTGGCTGGGCTTCAACCCCCTCCGCGTTAATGTGGTTCACTTGTCCCATGTTGAAATGGTTGGGCTTCTTCCCAGAGCTTCCATTGCCGTTTCCATTCTTAGCTTCAGGACATTCATTTGCGTAATGTCCGGTCTTCTGGCACTTGTAGCAAGTAACATGGCTTAGATCTTTCTTGGCGGGTGTTGCTGGGTTGGAACGGTTCTGTCCGCTGCTTCCTCCATTACCATTACCATTCTTGGGGCCACCATGATTGTGTGAACTTCCTCCATTATGAGTGTGGCCTCCATGGTTATGAACGAGTCCTCCCGAGTTCGGGGTGTAACGGGGTCTCCGCTGGGCTCTAGAATTATACTTTCCTTGTCCATACTTCCTCTTGCGGCTGTTAATCTGTTGCTGCTTTCCTTCAAGCATGAGAGCTCTATCCACCAGCTCCTGGTAGTTATTGAAATTTGCCACCATCAACTGCATGCTCAGCTCATCATTCAGTCCTTCCAGAAACTTCTCCTTCTTAGCTGCATCTGTAGCGACGTCATCTGGGGCATAACGTGCTAACTTACTAAACTCATCCACATATTGGCTAACAGTGCGCCCTCCTTGGCGTAAGTTGTGAAACTCACGCTTCTTCATGGCCATAGCTCCTGCTGAAACATGGGCAGTGCGAAAAGCCTGCTGGAACTGGTCCCATGTCATAGTGTCAATAGGGTAAGTGACTATGAAATTCTCCCACCAAGATGTTGCGGGTCCCTCAAGCTGATGTGCGGCAAAACGCACTCTCTCCACATCGGTGCATCCTGCAGTGGTCAACTCCCTATCAATCTTGCGAAGCCAATCATCTGCAACAATCGGCTCGGTGCTACTGGAGAACACCGGCGGATTCAGCGTAAGAAAACGGGCTAAGTGGTCAACTGGTGGGGGTGGTGGTGGGTTGTTGTTGTTGTTGTTGTTCCCCTGGTTCTGATTCTGGACTAGTATCTGCATCAATGCATTCTGCTGCTGGATCAACTGAGTGAGCTCCGGTGGGAAAGCAAATCCATTGTCGCGTCTCGGAGGCATCTGCTGGGTTTAGAAAAGATGAGAAAACAGAATAGAATGAGGTCTAGAGGGAAAACACTACCCATATGCACATGAGACAAACACAAACATATCACTCAATCAATCAAACAAGGGCATACAATCGGTCTAGAACTATCGTTACAAAAGTGTTTGGACTATACTATATACATGGTGGAATACTACTACTGATATGGTTGTCGACTAGAAAAATTGATCGGTCGAAGACTCCATGATATCTGCTCCAGCTTCATCAACATAGTCATCATCGCTATCGTCAGGGTCCGAGTCGGTGTCGTCGATGATGATATAGTTCTCCGGGCAAGTGGAACTATCATCTTCTCCTCTTGGCGCAGGGTCTCCCATGAAAACTCCTAGCTTCTTTGTCAGGTCGCCATTCTTCTCTACTAGTGCGATGATTTCCTCCATATAATCCTTGCGTGTAGCCTTGAGTTCTTCCTCCAGCTCCGTGATCCTTGTCGTTGCCTTCTTCAAATCCCCATGCCTGCGCACATCTGGTTCTCCTGGCGTCGAATGTGGTGGTTTAACTCTTGGATGAAAGAGGCAATCGATCTATCCTTCCTGGTACTGATCATCTCCCATTGCTCATCTCAGCGCCCACAAATCTGGTAGATTGTATCCTTGAGGTCATTGTGGTAAACTTCTCCAATGCGTCCCATGGTAATGTGAGCTGCCATACTCTTTCCTAGACTCCAGGTTGGTGCATCGAAAGAAAACTCTATGGGCTCAGTGACTTGCGTGAACGTCCTTCCTGGAACTTGAACTTGAATCATCCAGCGCTCCTCTTTTGGTAAAGTGGCGTTGTAGGTCCTGGTGAAGCTTGGTATTCCAATGTTCGGGTACTTAGTAACTTCCTTCAAGTGGCGTCCAAATGGGGTGTCTTCATCCGGTTGCATGAACTTAATCCTTGCATCCGCCATCCTAAAGAGTAGAAAATGGAGAGGAGTTAGAAATGAGAAGAGAGTAGTGATCTAGGGCTTTAGCTTAATGGTCGTGTCCTACAGTCAGCGTGTGATCTGATACCATCTTTGTAGCGACCAGACCTCAAACAGTCTGACCTCTGTGCATAAGTGTCATCCCTGGATCGGTAATGCTGACACACGCAGTACTTGGAGGATTTATAACAGAGTAGCAATCACACACTTATCACATCGAGTGTCTCAAAAGAGAACTTATTACAATAAATATGGCTTAAGGCCATCTAAAACGATAACAGCGGAAGGCTTGGAAGATAAAGTGAGTCCATCAACTCCAACGGCATCACCGAGTGAAAGACCACGACCTAAGGCTCCTTACTCGTCGTCTGAAAAGTCTGCAACATGATACGTTGCAGCCCGAAAACGGGTCAGCACATGGAATATGCTGGCAATGTAACACAAAGGATAAAGAACAGAATAATGCTATCACACCATGCATATATGGCTGGTGGAGGCTGTAGGGTTAATATGTTTTGCGAAAAGCCAATTTTTCCCTACTACAAAGGAATAAGTTTTATTTAACTACAAAGTTTGTTGAAAAATATTGAGAAGGTAAACCCCCTCTCAATCCCAATTAAAAGTAATCATTAACAACCCAATCAAATTAATTAAGTAGTGATGAGATCAACATGATAATCCAAGAACCAGATACTCAAGATGTCCAAAACCGGGGACACGGCTAACCATGATTAGTTTATACACTCTGCAGAGGTTTGCGCACTTTTCCCCACAAAACTCGATCTCCTCCGTTTGGTTTCTCGCACTACAAGATGTTTGAGAAACGGATGACCGAGACATAGTCTTTCAGAAGCGTTAGCACCTTACGATGGGTAGACCGTACCACCTACATCCCCTACATCTGCTAGTCTACCACTGTAAGAGTTCACACGACTTAATCAACTATGCTAGAGCCCATAATAGCTCGTGGCTGCACACGAAAGTTTCTAGTATGAATAATCTCATGATCCCTTTGAGCCTGGGTGGCAGTCCATAGGAGAATCACACGGTACCCCGGGATTTCCAAAAAAATACAGGCAATCACTGGATTCCCCAGGTGCCTCAATCCACCCAGATGTGTGTTTAAGCTGCCACCTTAAGTTGAACCAATAATTAAGAATCTCACAACTGTCATGGATACACTCAAACCCAATCCATGTCTACGAGCATAGCATAGCAATATAAGCATAGCGTAGAAGTAACTCCCAAGGTTTGATAATAAACAGGTGAATAGGTACTACCTCATCTACTTCCCAAACCCACAATTTAATTCAGATCCTAACCATGCAATTGTTTGAGGATTGATCTAATGCAATAAAACTGGGTAGTACGAGGTATGATCAAAGTGTTACTTGCCTTGCTGATGATCCGCGAAACCTAGAGACTCGTAGTAGCACGCTTCGCACTCCGGGTACTCTATCGCAAACAAACAAGCATACAATAAGCAATCAAGCAAGAGCACGGGTAAAACTCAAATAAAAGATCTAACCAGAAAGTTCAACTTAAGAACTCCGGTTTGCAAAAAGAATCAAATCAAACGAAACAACAAAACTCAAACGGCGAAAGAAACAAGCTTCGTTTACTAATTTGAACTAAAGTCAAATTTTACAGTAGCAAAATCTTGTTCAAGTTGGTTAAATAGAAAGAGGGTTTCGATACGAAACTCTAGGCGCTTGAATCGCCTGATTCCGATAAACGAGCGAAAAATTATACTAGAACGAAAATCGGATCAGAAATCGCGATCGAAAATAATCGCGGAAAATCCGAGAAAAAGAAAAACTGACGAACAGGCTAACGAACGAGCGTTCGCTGTGTGCGGTTAAACGATGAAAACCGTTCGTTAAAACGAACGAACGAGCGTTTGCTATCTAACTAAACCGAAAAAATCGATCTAAAAAAATAAACCGCGGTTCTTAAAAAAACCGTACGGTTTTCCGAAGAAAACCGGCGTCGGCGGCGGCGCGGCTACCTCCGGCGGCTCCGGCGACGGCGGTGGCGGCGGGCGGCTCCGGCGAGGCGGCGGGTCGGCGGCGGGGCTGCGTCCGGCGGCGGCGGCGCAGCGGCGGGCGGCGACGGTGGCGGCAACGCGGGCGGCGTGCGGCGGCTAGGGTTAGGGTTTCGGGCGCGGGGCGAGCTGGCGGCGCTGGTGGGCTTCGGCGGCTCGGGGCGGGGCGGCTTATAAAGGCCCCCCGGGCGGAGTCCCGCTCGAGTACGGCCCGGAGTCGGTTTGACTTTTTTTTTAATAATTCCGACGTGCAGAAAAAGAAAGAAAAAAAAAACTAAACGGACTCCAAAAATCCTGAAATAAATTTTCCCCGTCTTCTAAAAATAAGCCGGACAAGGTGAACATTTATTTGGGCTTAAAATGTAATTTTGAAAAAATGCATATTTTTCCTAATTCGAATAAAATAGCGATAAAACTCCGAATAAAAATCTTATTTGATTTTAATATTAAATCTCTGATATTTCTTTATTTTGAGGAAGTCATTTTATCCTCTCTCTTTATTTTTTTATAAAAGAAATATTTCAGAGAAAAATCATTAAAATCAAACGATCCTCTTTTCAAAAATTCGAGAAAAACTCGAATATGAAATAAATTGAAATCCCCAACTCTCTCCGTGGGTCCTTGAGTTGCGTGGAATTTCTAGGATCAAAACAAAATGCAATAAAATATGGTATGCAATGATGATCTAATTTATAACATTCCAAATTAAAAATTTGGGATGTTAGAGTTACATTCATACACCAGAATGGTTCGGGTTGTTTCGGATGAGTTTCGGAGTACCGGGGGTTACCGGAACCCCCGGGAAGTTCATGGGCCTTAGTGGAAAGGAGGACCACAAGGGAGGCCGCATGCCCCCCATTGCCAGTCCGAATTGGACTAGGGAGGGGGGCGCCCCCTCTTTCCTTCTCCCCTCTTCCTCCTTCCCTCTCTCTCCCTCTTGAAAAAGGAAGGGGACTCCAATTGGATTGGGAATCCTAGTTGGACTCCCCTATGGCGCGCCTCCTCCCTGGCCGCAGGCCTCCTCCTCCCTCCTTTATATACGGGGGCAGGGGGCACCCCAAAGACACACAAGTTTCTCTTAACCATGTGCGGTGTCCCCATCCACAGTTACACACCTCGGTCATATCGTCGTAGTGCTTAGGCGAAGCCCTACGCCGATAACTTCATCATCACCGTCGTCACGCCGTCGTGCTGACGAAACTCTCCCTCGTCCTCAACTGTATCAACAGCCCGAGGAACGTCATCGAGTTGAACGTGTGCTGAACGCGGAGGTGCCGTACGTTCGGTACTTGGATCGGTTGGATCGCGAAGACGTTCGACTACATCAACCGCGTTACTAAACGCTTCCGCTTTCGGTCTACGAGGGTACGTGGACACACTCTCCCCGCTCGTTGCTATACATCTCCTAGATAGATCTTGCGTGATCGTAGGTAAAAAATTTGAAATACTGCGTTCCCTAACCGTAACATATGCATGTTATTAGTCCTTACTAGTCCAAGTTACTCCCCACTGTGGTAGTCTTATACAAAACCACAAACTCAGATTACAGGTACCAAGGTAAAATTTAATGACTGCTTTGCAAGCCAACTTTTGTTCTCATTAACCGGGATCATTAATACGCCTGCATGCATGCAAGGAAGGAATGAGAAGGAAGTAGCAAAGTGTCATTATGACTACATGCATGCAAGTATTAAATAAGTTCATATTACGAGGAAACATCATTAAATTTTGCCTCGATTACTGTTAGTGGCCTTGTATAGATGCAAAATGTATTTTTCATAGTGGCTTTGTACTTGCATTCAGAAGATCAAGTACATCACTAATGATATAGGTTGCAAACGTGTTGGTTGATATTATTAAAGTGGAGGCCAGTCTCTGGACTATCGCAGGGGCGAAGCATTTGGGTTCTTTGATGCCGCAAGAGTAGGCTCTGTTTTCTTTCCATTTGTGTGAGGTGTAATGGCCCTCTGCAGACTTTGTTGTTCCTCTTCTTTTTAATGAGATGTGGTAAAACTTTTGCCTCCGTTTAAAAAAAGTATATCCCTAATGATAGTTGGAGCATAATAAGGAACGGTACTGAAAGGCCTCTTGCGCAGATCAGTCACTATGCACTCAGGCTCCTCTAACATGGCGATGCTTCGGATTTTCGCAAAGTTCCTAGCTTACTTTCGGTTTGCGGGAAAAGGGACAAGGAGACGGATCCGCGAACCCATGCGAGACGACATTGGACGGTAAACTGAACAACGCGGAATGGACAATTTCGAAAGATTTGAGGATCCGCTGCCCTAGCTTTCATTGTTTATCAGTGGAGTGCATTATTATTTTTACTTCTTCTGATCCATATGAAATGTCGCTGGCAATTTTAATTAAATATGAATCAGAGGGAGAGTAAAAAGACACTTTCAGAGTCTCTAACTTCAGGATTTTTTTCCCAAAAAAAAATTCAGCATTTCTTTTTACGATTGAGGCGTCAGCCGTACGACTTGGGGTTGTAGCGACAACCGAAATTTGACATTGAACTATACGCGTTGTCGCTCCGGGCATCCTCCAGCTGCCTGCCTGGCTACAGTTCTTCCCTCTTCGACTTCGAGCGTTTTCAACCTTTGTTCAACTAATCCCGTTGACAGGATGCTGACGCGCACAATAAACTTAGCTTTCACGTACAGGATCATTGGCGACCACCTATTTCGCGATCTGGATTTACTCTACCAAGATCACTTTGGGCAAGCTTAAATGCCAATGCCTGATCAAGACGGAGCGTGCCTACTATCTCGATCAGACATTAAATTCGTCCGACGGGAGACGCATGTCACCGTTGATTAATCCTACAGTAGCAAGCACTATCGACTTTGACAAGTCCATGGAACTACTCTCCCCATCAATCAATGGAAGCTCTAGGAACTTTTGTCGAAAGAGACCCTCTCCCCACTGGAATTGTCAGAAAAGACCCCCTTCAGATGAAATTGACAAAAAGGATCCCCTCATCCGTGACGGCAGGCGCGGCAGGCGACATGTGGCACCTGCCGCCATGGCAGGAGGCGGCCGCGCGGGGCAGAACGGTTTTTTACAGCGTGAGCAGCCGGGACGGAACGGCGATGTGGGCCACGCCGCCATCGGGCGAGGCGGCGAGCGCTGCGGCTGCCGCTCCCTGGCCGACAGCCCCCGCTGTGCGCGGGCCGAGGCGTGGGCCAGGCCGCCATCGCAGGAGGCGGCATCTCCGTTGCTCTGCACGCGCGACAGCTTTTCTGTTGCAGGCGGTGCTCATTCCCATGCGCGCGGACGACGATGAATTTGACGGGCGGGAATCACTCCGGCTTTCTTCAACGGATGCGACTGCACTGCGGGAATCACTCACTCGCTGCGGGAATCCAAGGCTGCGGGAACCTGTTGTGCCGACACTACAGGGATCCTCTTCCTTTTATATAGTATATTTCTGCTCCATGCGCAAGCACACTGTCTCTTGGCCTCCTCTTCTAGGCTCTGAGTGTGTAAGAACAGAGAGAAAGATAAACTCACTAGGCACTTTCACTCGTGATTTAGGGCGATTTAGAGTTGGATTTTGAATATGGTGAAGTTGAAGAAAAGATAGAAGAAGGTAAGATCTATCCATTTTTGTTGGTTTCGTTCGCATGCATGATGTTTTTACTCTTTTTGTTTAGTTCATAACTATGTGTTCTCTGTTGTGTTAGGCATTATTTCATCACTTTTTCGAGTCATTTAGAGCTTCATGAGTAGGATTTGCCTAGCGAAGTGAACTACGAAGTTAAAGATCAAGGTATGAGCTTTGCAATACATTAAATTTTTTTATGCATGCAGGGTGGTAATTAGTTAGTCTTTTAGCTCGTCATTAGCTATGCGATGTTAGTGCTTAGAGGTTAGAAACAATTTCATACGTCCTTCCGGAGAGCATCACATGATCATGGCGACACGGTTACATCATTAGTTACAGAGTTCTTCGGAGAGGACTTTATTGGCCCATCTTTTATCCCCGAGGAGTCACAACCATACGCCTACAATTACGCTTGAGGTTCGCAACAAGGATTCCAGACTCCACACCTACGCAGGAGTCGCAGACACATGAAGCCGAAGTGGAATATGGCCGCGGTCTTCGCGTAACTCAGCCACCTAATCGCTTGTCGCTTTCCGGTCCTAAGGAAAGGCCGGGTGGTCATCGTCGACTAGGGTGATTCATCTATCCACATGTGCGACCCATTGTATCTACATATGTCAGTATCAGACTTTCCGATTTAAACATCTATGTATGCTGAAATAAAAATGCACCAGTCAGAAACAATGTTTCCCGCCTATATCTCCCGCCATACTATCCCGCTTCACTTTTCGGCTTATGTTAGGCCGAAATGATTTTTTTTAATTTTGGCTCATGAATATTGTGCAACCATTGCCCATCTTAAACATTGAAAATATATATTTTCGCGCATCTCTTTCCCCTCAATATTTTCCTGCCAACTCTTTCCCTCCATATGTTCCCGCCACCCGTTTCCCGCCAACCCCTTCCCGCCATATGTTCCCGCCAACCCTTTTCCGCCATACCGCAGTCGTTCTTTCCCGCCATTTTCTCCTCTCTACCTATAAAACCCCCTTCAGAGAGGTGGATAAGCATTCCAGTGTAGTGTAGTCGAGATGTCCCATTATCCTTTCGATCGTAGTTTTCACCCCAGGATGAGCAGGACTCTTCTGAGGCTAGCTACCGATTTCAAGATGGACAATAGGATAGTTCCATGGGACGAACTCACCGGTAGTGACACCATAATGAATGAGTTGGCTCACGAATTACGTAGGTCTGGGTGGCCTGAAAGGACCTATGAGGAGGTACGTAAAGAACTTCTTAGGTTTTATGCAATGTGGAAGAAGGTAGTGGACCTGAAGAGTGAAACTTTCAGAAGGACTGCAGCAAAGCATCCATTTTTATGGACTGACGACAGCGAGGACGAAGATGATATCTTCATGCCGTCGCTTCCGGGTTCTGCATCGTCAAAGGGCAAGAGTTCTGCATCGTCCAAGGGCAAGAGTACTGCATCCTCGAAGGGCAAGAGTTCTGCATCATCCAAGGGTAAGAGTTCTGCATCCTCGAAGGGTAAGAGTTCTGCATCGACGGAGGATGACGATGATGCCTTCATGTAGTTTTTAAGCTGTATTCCAGTTCTACCGTTTAATTCAGATGTACTTGCATTATTAGTTTGTACTCTCTTATTGTAGGGCATTACGTTCTATCTTAATTTCATTTTGTAGTTGTTGCACAATGTTCGATAATTAGTGGAGGGAAAGAAAATGCCACTAATTTATTCTAAAACTATTTTTTTCCTTACGACACGGTACAATTGAAAATAAGATACATCGTACTATTGAAATAAAGCTACATTTAACTACTGAAATAAAGCTACATAAAACTGCAGAAATTAAGATACAAACAGTTGCGAAATATAAAATACTACCACAGGAATCTACTAAGTCCAGCGTGGATATTTTCCTTTTCCATCGCCAGCTTCTTTTGTTGCCTTGTCCTCACGAGCCCTTTCTTTCTTTCTCTGTCTCTCCGCCTCACGAGCCTCCTTTTGCTGTCGTTCCTGCTCCTCCATGCGACGAGCCTCTTCCCTGTTTTTCTTTCCTAAATCCTGAAAAAACGGTGTTGCTCCGCATAGTATTCTTTTAACTCTCTCTCTCTCTCTCTCTTGCTCTGCTTTCTCCTAAGCTTCCACCTTCTCGCGTCGCTCTTCCGCATAGAAACTATTCCACGCTCGGCGACTTCTTTCACGAATCTCAGTCACTGCCCAAGCCGGCATCTCCGTGTCAATCCAACGATAGTACATGCATAGAGGCGGAGGAGACTACAACAAGAAACAAGAATGTTATTAAAGAATCAATCAAAATACCAACAATATCTATTCGTGATGGTTAAAGCATACCGGAGGCTTGTCGTACTCTGAAATAGCTACCGGTGGATCTTTCTCATAATTGGCGCACATGAAAAACTTCATGCCCAACCAATCTGAAAAATCCGTCACCTCCTTCACCTTGCAAAGATCGCCACACCAACACCGCAGGACTGCCACTCCCGGAGGCGAACTTGCATTCTCATTTTCCTCGGCCTAATGCTTTGATCCGAGCAAGGCAAACTCATACCAACTGAAAAAAAGGCGGACACACTTTGCGCAGTGACGATTTCGAGGGTGGCTGGACGACGGAAGACGAGAGCCTCAGTGCCTTGTTTTATAGGCTCGGACGACAAATGATGGCGAGAAAATAGGCGCGAACAGACGAAATGTTAGACGAGAAATACACGTGATTCAAACAGTGCAGAGGAGCACCGCAGGGTGTCGACACAAAGGCGTCAAAAATGCACCTAGCGCACAGCATCGGATTCCCGCCCGTGGAAATGAGCGTCGTCGCATGGGAATCCTTGCCGTCTGCCACAGCACAGGCTGTCGGGCCGCATGCGTGGGAATCGTCGTGTGAGAATCAATCACCGCGGTCTGCAACATGGACACTGTCGCGCGTGCAGTAGCAACAAAGGTGCCGCCTACAGGTTCCCGCAGCGTGTGAGTAATTCCCGCAGTGCCGTCGCATCCGCCGAGGCAAAGAAGCAAAAGCCGAAGTGATTCCCTAGCAGCAACAGGGCATCAGCATGGCAAAAGCAACCAGTGTCGGCACAAGGGGTCAAAAACCACAGATTCCCGCCCGTGATAATTAGCGCTGCACGGGAATCAGCGTTGTCTAAGTCCTTGTTGCGCGTGCAACACGAACAGCAGTGCCGCCTCCTGCGGTGGCGGCCTGGCCCACCTGCTGGGCCCGCGCGCAGCAGGCCGTGTCGGACAGGGAGCGGCAGGGCCAGCGCTGGCCGCCTCGCTCGGTGGCGGCGTGGCCCACATCGCCTGGCCCGTTCCGTCCCGGCTGTTGGCGCTGTAAAAAACCATTCTGCCCCGCGCGGCCGCCTTCTGCCGTGGCGGCAGGTGCCACGTGTCATCTGCCGCGACTACCGCCACGGATGAGGGGGTCTTTTTGTCAATTGCGTCTGGAGGGGGTCTTTTCTGGCAAATCCACTTGGCAGAGGGTCTTTCGACAAAAAATCAAGCTCTAGATGTCTTGCCAGCTAATACATTTACGTGAGAATTCATTTTTTTTCATGGCTAAGAAGATTAGGGAAAGAAAATCAATGATGGAACATGAAGGCGGGTCGGCCAGTCAAATTAAACACTCACTGGTCACTGCATGACTCCTCTCACTTTTCTTCCTCCCCCCTACAAAACCAGCAACCCCGCCCGCCATTTAACACCTCCCTCCATCTTCCACCCACCCACCACAAGAAACAGCAGCAGCATCGGCTGACCTGCCCCGCCTCCAATGCAATGTCTCTCATCCCAGCTCTGTTCCTCCTCCTCCTCCTCGCCACCCTCGCCGCTTCCCAAGAATTCACCTACACCGGCTTCGGCGCTGCCCGCAACGGCGGCGCCCCGAACCTCACCCTGAACGGCGTCACGGAGCTCCAGCCGGACGGCATCATGCGCCTCACCAACGACACCTCCCGGCTCAAGGGCCACGCCTTCTACCCGTCCCCGCTCCGCCTCCTCGGCCCGCCCGGCTCCGGTGCCAAGAACAACGCCACCGCGGCGGCGGTGTCCTTCTCCACGGCGTTCGCGTTCGCCGTCGTGCCCGAGTACCCCAGGCTCGGCGGCCACGGCTTCGCCTTCGTGGCCGCCCCCGACCCGCGCCTCCCGGGGGCGCTGCCCAGCCAGTACCTGGGCCTGGTCAGCGCCGACGACGACGGCAACGCCACCAACCACGTCTTCGCCGTCGAGTTCGACACGGTGCAGGACTTCGAGTTCGCCGACATCAACGACAACCACGTCGGCGTCGACCTCAACAGCCTCACCTCCAACGCGTCCGCGTCCGCCGCGCCCATCAACCTCAAGTCCGGAGACACCGTCCTCGCCTGGGTCGACTACGATGGGGACCGGAGGCTCCTCAACGTCTCCATCGCGACCTTGGCGGCGCGCGAGAAGCCGGCGGCGCCCCTCATATCCTTCCACGTCGACCTGTCCATCGTCTTCCAGGAGCAGATTTACGTCGGCTTCTCGGCGTCCACGGGGCTCCTTGCCAGCTCGCACTACCTCATGGGGTGGACCTTCAAGCTGGGCGGCGGCGCCGCACCGCCGCTCGACCTGTCGTCCCTCCCATCGCTGCCGAGGCCCAAGCCAGACAAGAAGAGCAGGACGACCCTGATCCTCGCGTCGGTGTTCTCGGCGTTTGTGGCGCTGTTGGTGCTCGCCGGCGCGGGCGCCTACGCGGCATACCGCATCCAGAACCGCGAGGTCATCGAGCCGTGGGAGCTGGACCACGGCCCGCACCGGTACAAGTACCCGGAGCTGAAGCGCGCCACGCGAGGGTTCCGCGATCGCGAGCTCCTCGGCCGCGGCGGCTTCGGCAAGGTGTACCGCGGCGTGCTCCCTGGCACGCCCCCCACCGTGGTCGCCGTGAAGCGCGTGTCCCACGATTCCCGGCAGGGGCTCCGGGAGTTCGTCGCCGAGATCGCGTCCATCGGCCGGCTCCGCCACCGCAACCTCGTGCAGCTCCAGGGCTGGTGCCGCCGCCGCGGCGACCTCCTCCTGGTCTACGACTTCATGCCCAACGGCAGCCTGGACATGCACCTCTTCGGCGACGGCCTCCGGGCGGCGCGGCTGACGTGGGGCGTCCGGTACAAGATCCTCCGGAACGTGGCGTCGGCGCTGCTGTACCTGCACGAGGAGTGGGAGCACGTGGTGCTCCACCGCGACGTCAAGGCAAGCAACGTGCTCCTGGACGGCGACATGGCGGGGCGGCTCGGCGACTTCGGGCTGGCCAAGCTGTACGAGCACGGCGCGAACCCGGCCACGACGCGGGTGGTGGGCACACTGGGGTACCTGGCGCCGGAGCTGACGCGGACGGGGAAGGCCACGACGGCGGCAGACGTGTTCGCGTTCGGGGCGCTGGTGCTGGAGGTGGTCGCCGGGCGGCGACCCATCGAGCCGCGGGCGGGGCCGGAGGAGCTGGTGCTGGCGGAGTGGGCGTGGGAGCGGTACGCGGCGGGGGAGGTGGAGAAGGTGGTGGACGCGAGGCTGGGCGGGGCGTTCGACGCCGAGGAGGCGGCCGTGGCGGTGAAGCTGGGGCTGTGGTGCTCGCACCCGGTGCCGGTGGCGCGGCCGACGATGAGGGAGGTGGCGAGGTACCTGGACAGCGGGGACGCCGCGGATGTGCCGCCGCCGCCACCACCGCCCCCGCCGCCTCCGGTGTGCTCCGGCGAGGTTGGGTACGACGACTTCGTGCACTCGTTCCCGTCGTCGTCGTTCGAGAGGGCGGCGGCGGCCGGCGGAGGGGACCCGCTGTCGCAGACATCGGTGGCCACATTCCCCTTCTCGCCGCTGTCCATGCGGTCATCCCACGTCAGCGTATGACCCCACACGGCCACACCATGAGCCCTCATCTGGTCAGTGGATCAACAGGTGTAGTGGCGCCAGTGAACCATTGACCATTTCGCACAACGACGCACCTTACAAGTAGTAGTAGCGCCATTATGCTTGAACAGTTGTTGGTTTAAGGTTTTGCAGATGTTTGAGGCGATTGTAACTTCCTATGATTCGATTCTGCCGAGGGACTGGCCAGGGGTAAGTCCACTAAAAGTCCAATTTAGATCAGTCGATTTGTTTCAACTGTCTCATGCAAAACTAGCAATCGATTCGTTCTTCAACCTTCAGCTCCCCATGTTCTTCTTTCAACCGTCCTCCCTACCACCGGCCGAACCACCAACCACCATCGCCCGTGGTTGGCAGTGCTCCTGCATCAACCTTGCAGCCCCGCCCTTTCCTTAACCGTTGTGCTGCCAGGGCCGCCAGCCAACCCTCTAATCCCGACAATGACAATTTTTTTAAGGTGAACCTGCACCACCTCCACACCCCTAAGATATATAATGAAGTCATTTGTCACTCTAAGATAGATATAGGGACGCCTGGCAACTAGGATAGACCGAGAGGGCTTCTTCAGCAAGCTTCTTCCTTTCCTTCGGTTGTTCCTTCCTTCACACGAAAAACACTCCACGTGTTCATAGATGTGCCATCAATCGCCCCCCCCCCCCCCCCACCGCCCCCGCCGCCTCCGGTGTGCTCCGGCGAGGTTGGGTACGACGACTTCGTGCACTCGTTCCCGTCGTCGTCGTTCGAGAGGGCGGCGGCGGCCGGCGGAGGGGACCCGCTGTCGCAGACATCGGTGGCCACATTCCCCTTCTCGCCGCTGTCCATGCGGTCATCCCACGTCAGCGTATGACCCCACACGGCCACACCATGAGCCCTCATCTGGTCAGTGGATCAACAGGTGTAGTGGCGCCAGTGAACCATTGACCATTTCGCACAACGACGCACCTTACAAGTAGTAGTAGCGCCATTATGCTTGAACAGTTGTTGGTTTAAGGTTTTGCAGATGTTTGGGGCGATTGTAACTTCCTATGATTCGATTCTGCCGAGGGACTGGCCAGGGGTAAGTCCACTAAAAGTCCAATTTAGATCAGTCGATTTGTTTCAACCGTCTCATACAAAACTAGCAATCGATTCGTTCTTCAACCTTCAGCTCCCCATGTTCTTCTTTCAACCGTCCTCCCTACCACCGGCCGAACCGCCAACCACCATCGCCCGTGGTTGGCAGTGCTCCTGCATCAGCCTTGCAGCCCCGCCCTTTCCTTAACCGTTGTGCTGCCAGGGCCGTCAGCCAACCCTCTAATCCCGACAATGACAATTTTTTTAAGGTGAACCTGCACCACCTCCACACCCCTAAGATATATAATGAAGTCATTTGTCACTCTAAGATAGATACAGGGACGCCTGGCAACTAGGATAGACTGAGAGGGCTTCTTCAGCAAGCTTCTTCCTTTCCTTCGGTTGTTCCTTCCTTCACACGAAAAACACTCCACGTGTTCATAGATGTGCCATCAATCGCCCCCCCCCCCCCCCCCCTATTTAGAAAAGTAGGTTTGGTGAGAAGAGCGGTCAGCTAGCTGAGCAGTAAACCCATGATGGATAACATAGACATGATCCACGGATTGAACCTTCTATGGTGAATGTGTCTTGGCGAACGCATAAAATGTATTAACAGCAGAATCATAACAAAATACGCTTGTACTTCCTCCTCCGTTCCTAAATATAAGTTTTTGTAGAGATTCTATTATAGACTGCATACGGAGTAAAATGAGTGAATCTATACTCTAAAATGCATCTACATACATCCGTATGTGGTTCATAGTGAAATCTTTACAAAGACTTGTATTTAGGAACGGAGGGAGTATGACCAACACGTACAGTAGCAACGATAATGTTTCTTCCCTCGACATTCTCAATGTGGTAGCCGAACTAATAATCCGTAGGCCTTCGACCACAGTCTCCTCAAGCGACCGGGCGTCTTCCTGAAGGCCAAATCAGACTGCGTGTCCAAGGACAGATGAACCATTTGCAGCAAAGAAAATACGTGAAGTCAGGTTCAACAAGAACATGCCAAATTGTGAGGTACTCCTAAGTGATTAGCAGAGCAGGTGTCAGGCTTCGGATAGAGATTCAGATAGCAACGGTCCCCTAAAAACTGAGTTTCATGCTTTCAGTAGAGCACCGGGGTACAAACTTCATAAGAATTGCAAGAAGTGAAATAGTAGGAAGAATTTTTTTAGGTCTTCATGTCATACCACCCATCCGCCCCTCTCTGGGTTTTATAACACTACCGCAGAATCTTATCAGTAGAACGATCGTGCGTTGCTACGCATATATAAATGAATCAAACAAATAATTACGGTCGTCTCCAAGGTGGAAGTTTATTTATTTTTAAAGAAAAGGCATCAACCGAGCCCAAGATGGGGCTCGAGCCTAGCCCGACTTTGAATTAACAAAGCCATAACCCGGCCAGGATTACAAGCAGACGCCCTTAGGCAACAAGGAAGAAAATACAGAGCGGAAAGATGACGTTGGAAAGCAACAAGCTAATCCTCACACGCTACAAACAAAGAAGATACACGATGAGGCATGAAGCCATAGACGCTGAGGTCCTCCTCCGAGAACGGAGCACCGGGAACAATAACACTCCGGCTCATGAGGAGAGAGGCAGACCGGCACCATTGGGGAATGCCATCACCAAGCTAATACAGACACCGGCACGACACATCCAACAAAATCCATTGATACGTCCATTTTACAACATGCTTTTATATCGATATTTATTGTATTATGGGCTGTTCTTACACGTTATGTCACAATACTTATGCATATTCTCTCTTATTTTACAAGGTTTACATGAAGAGGGAGAATGTCGGCAACTGGAATTCTGGGCTGGAAAAGGAGCAAATATTAGAGGCCTATTCTGCACAACTCCAAAAGTCCTGAAACTCCACGGAAGTCATTTTTGGAATTAATAAAAAAATACTGGTGAAAGAATCCACCAGAGGGGGCCCACACCCTGGCCACGAGGGTGGGGGGCGCGCCCTACCCCCCTGGGCGCGCCCCTGCCTCGTGGGCCCCCTGGCAGGCCTTCGGTGCCCATCTTCTGCTATATGAAGTCTTCTACCCTAGAAAAAATCATAAGCAACCTTGCGGGAAGAAACTCCGCCGCCACGAGGCGGAACCTTGGCGGAACCAATCTAGGGCTCCGGCAGGGCTGTTCTGCCGGGGGAACTTCCCTCCGGGAGGGGGAAATCATCGCCATCATCATCACCAACGATCCTCTCATCGGGAGGGGGCCAATCTCCATCAACATCTTCACCAGCACCATCTCCTCTCAAACCCTAGCTCATCTCTTGTATCCAATCTTTGTCCCAAAGCCTCAGATTGGTACCTGTGGGTTACTAGTAGTGTTGATTACTCCTTGTAGTTGATGCTAGTTGGTTTATTTGGTGGAAGATCATATGTTCAGATCCATTATGCATATTAATATCCCTCTGATTATGAACATGAATATGATGTGTGAGTAGTTACGTTTGTTCCTGAGGACATGGGAGAAGTCTTGCGATAAGTAGTCATGTGAATTTGGTATTCGTTCGATATTTTGATGAGATTTATGTTGTCTTTCCTCTAGTGGTGTTATGTGAACGTCGACTACATGACACTTCACCATTGTTTGGGCCTAGAGGAAGGCATTGGGAAGTAATAAGTAGATGATGGGTTGCTAGAGTGACAGAAGCTTAAACCCTAGTTTATGCGTTGCTTCGTAAGGGGTTGATTTGGGTCCATATGTTTCATGCTATGGTTAGGTTTACCTTAATACTTCTTTTGTAGTTGCGGATGCTTGCAATAGGGGTTAATCATAAGTGGGATGCTTGTCCAAGAAAGGACAGCACCCAAGCACCGGTCCACCCACATATCAAATTATCAAAGTAACGAACGCGAATCATATGAGCGTGATGAAAACTAGCTTGACGATAATTCCCATGTGTCCTCGGGAGCGCTTTTCTCTATATAAGGGTTTGTCCAGGCTTGTCCTTTGCTACAAAAAGGATTGGGCCATCTTGCTGCACCTTATTTACTTTCATTACTTGTTGCCCGTTACAAATTACCTTATCACAAAACTATCTGTTACCGATAATTTCAGTGCTTGCAGAGAATACCTTGCTGAAAACCACTTATCATTTACTTCTGCTCCTCGTTGGGTTCGACACTCTTACTTATCGAAAGGACTACGATAGATCCCCTATACTTGTGGGTCATCAAGACTCTTTTCTGGAGCCGTTGCCGGGGAGTGAAGCGCCTTTGGTAGGTGGAATTTGGTAAGGAAAAATTTATATAGTATGCTGAAATTTACTGTTACTTGTTACTATGGAGAACAAACCTTTGAGGGGTTTGTTCGGGGTATCTTCACCTCGTCCGGAACCACAATTAGTTACCCCTCAACCTACTGAACCTACTGAAAATGTTTACTTTGAAATTCCTTCGGGTATGATAGAGAAGCTGCTAGCTAATCCTTTTGCAGGAGATGGAACATTGTATCCCGATTTACACCTAATCTATGTGGATGAAGTTTGTGGATTATTTAAGCTTGCATGTATGCCCGATGATGTTATCAAGAAGAAGGTCTTCCCTTTATCTTTGAAGGAAGAGGCATTGACATGGTATAGGCTATGTGATGATATGGGATCATGGAACTACAAACGATTGAAATTGGAATTTCATCAGAAGTTTTATCCTATGCATCTTGTTCATCGTGATCGTAATTATATATATAATGTTTGGCCTCGCGAAGGAGAAAGCATCGCTCAAGCTTGGGGGAGGCTTAAGTCAATGTTATATTCATGCCCCAATCATGAGCTCTCAAAAGAAATGATTATTCAAATTTTTTATGCTCGGCTCTCTCTCAATAATCGCTCCATGCTTGATACTTCTTGTACTGGCTCTTTTATGATGAAGACTATTGAATTCAAATGGGATTTATTGGAAAGAATTAAACGCAACTCTGAAGATTGGGATCTCGACGAAGTTAAGGAGTCAGGTATAACACCTAAATTTGATTGTGTTAAATCTTTTATGGATACCGATGTTTTTCGTGAATTTAGCACCAAATATGGACTTGACTCTGAGATAGTAGCTTCTTTCTATGAATCTTTTGCTACTTATGTCTCCCTAAGGAGAAGTGGTTTAAATATAATTCTCCCATTGAAGTAAAAGTAGTTGCACCTATTAAAGTTGAAGAAAAGACTATCACTTATGATGATCCTGTTGTTCCTACTACTTATGTTGAGAAACCACCTTTCCCTGTTAGAACAAAGGATCATGCTAAAGCTTCAACTGTAGTCAACAAAAGTAATATTAGGACACACAAACCTCCTGAGCAAGTTAAAGTTGAACCTAATATTGCTATGGTTAAAGATCTCTTGGCTGATAATATCGATGGGCATGTTATTTACTTTTGTGAAGAGACTGCTAGAATTGCTAAACCTGGTGCTAAAGATAAACATAGACCTGTGGTAGGCATGCCTGCTATTTCTGTTAAAATAGGAGATCATTGTTATCATGGCTTATGTGATATGGGTGCTAGTGCTAGTGCAATACCTCATTCTTTATACGAAGAAATTATGCATGATATTGCACCTGCTGAGATAGAAGATATCGATGTTACCATTAAGCTTGCCAATAGAGATACTATTTCACCGATTGGGATTGTTAGAGATGTTGAAGTCTTGTGTGGGAAGGTTAAATATCCTGCTGATTTTCTTGTTCTTGGTTCCCCACAAGATAGCTTTTGTCCCATTATATTTGGTAGACCCTTCTTAAACACTGTTAATGCTAGGATAGACTGCGAAAAGGATGTTGTTACTATTGGTTTGGGTGATATGTCTCATGAGTTTAATTTTGCTAAATTTCGTAGACAACCCCGTGATGAGGAATTGCCTAGTAAAGATGAAATTATTGGTCTTGCTTCTATTGCCGTGCCTCCTAGTGATCCTTTAGAACAATATTTGCTAGACCATGAAAATGATATGTTCATGAATGAAAGAAGGGAAATAGATGAAGTATTCTTTAAACAGGGACCTATTCTGAAACACAACTTGTCTGTTGAAATCCTAGGGGATCCTCCTCCACCCAAGGGTGATCACGTGTTTGAGCTTAAACCATTACCTGATACTCTTAAATATGCTTATCTTGATGAAAAGAAAATATATCCTGTTATTATTAGTGCTAACCTTTCAGAGCATGAAGAAGAGAAATTATTGAAAACTCTTAAGAAGCACTGTGCTGCTATTGGATATACTCTTGATGATCTTAAGGGCATTAGTCCCACTCTATGTCAACACAAAATAAATTTGGAGAAAGACGCCAAACCAGTTATTGATCACCAACGATGGCTAAATCCTAAGACGAAAGAAGTGGTAAGAAAGGAAATATTAAAGCTCCTTGAGGCAGGTATAATTTATCCCGTTGTTGATAGTCAGTGGGTAAGTCCTGTCCATTGTGTCCCTAAGGAGGTATTACTGTCGTTCCTAATGATAAAGATGAATTGATTCCGCAAAGAATTATTACAGGTTATAGGATGGTAATTGATTTCCTCAAATTAAATAAAGCTACTAAAAAAGATCATTACCCTTTGCCTTTCATTGATCAAATGCTAGAAAGATTATCCAAATATACACATTTTTGCTTTCTAGATGGTTACTCTGGTTTCTCTCAAATACCTGTGTCAGCTAAGGATCAAGAAAAGACCACTTTTACTTGCCCTTTTGGTACCTTTGCTTATAGACGTATGCCTTTTGGTTTATGTAATGCACCTGCTACCTTTCAAAGATGCATGATGGCTATATTCTCTGACTTTTGTGAAAAGATTTGTGAGGTTTTCATGGATGATTTCTCTGTTTATGGATCCTCTTTTGATGATTGCTTGAGCAACCTTGATTGAGTTTTGCAGAGATGTGAAAAACTAACCTTGTCTTGAATTGGGAGAAGTGCCACTTTATGGTTAATGAAGGAATTGTCTTGGGGCACAAAATTTCTGAAAGAGGTATTGAAGTTGATAAAGCTAAAGTTGATGCTATTGAAAAGATGTCGTGTCCCAAGGACATTAAAGGTATAAGAAGCTTCCTTGGTCATGCCGGTTTTTATAGGAGGTTCATTAAGGACTTCTCAAAAATCTCCCGGCCTCTGACTAACCTATTACAAAAAGATATACCTTTTGTCTTTGATGATGATTGTGTAGAAGCATTTGAAATACTTAAGAAAGCATTAATTTCTGCACCTATTGTTCAGCCACCTGATTGGAATTTACCCTTTGAAAGCATGTGTGATGCTAGTGATTATGCTGTAGGTGTTGTTCTAGGACAAATAGCTGATAGAAAATTAAATGTTATTCAATATGCTAGTAAAACTCTAGACAGTGCCCAGAGAAATTATGCTACTACCGAAAAAGAATTTTTAGCTGTTGTATTTGCTTGTGATAAGTTCAGACCTTATATTGTTGATTCTAAAGTAACTATTCACACTGATCACGCTGCTATTAAATATCTTATGGAAAAGAAAGATGCTAAACCTAGACTCATTAGATGGGTTCTCCTGCTACAAGAATTTGATTTGCATATTATTGATAGAAAGGGAGCTGAGAACCCCGTTGCAAACAACTTGTCTAGGTTAGAATGTTCTTGATGACCCATTACCTATTGATGATAGCTTTCCTGATGAACAATTAGCTGTCATAAATGCTTCTCGCACTGCACCATGGTATGCTAATTATGCTAATTACATTGTTGCTAAATTTATACCACCTAGTTTCACATACCAGCAAAAGAAAAAGTTTTTCTATGATTTAAGACATTACTTCTGGGATGACCCACATCTTTATAAAGAAGGAGTAGATGGTGTTATTAGACGTTGTATACCTGAGCATGAACAGGAACAGATCCTACGCAAGTGTCACTCTGAAGCTTATGGAGGGCACCACGCTGGAGATAGAACTGCACATAAGGTATTGCAATCCGGTTTTTATTGGCCTACTCTCTTCAAAGATGCCCGTAAGTTTGTCTTGTCTTGTGATGAATGTCAAAGAGTTGGTAATATTAGTAGATGTCAAGAAATGCCCATGAATTATTCACTTGTTATTGAACCATTTGATGTTTGGGGCTTTGATTACATGGGACCGTTTCCTTCCTCTAATGGGTATACACATATTTTAGTTGCTGTTGATTACATTACTAAGTGGGTAGAAGCTATTCCAACTAGTAGTGTTGATCATAACACCTCTATTAAGATGCTTAAAGAAGTTATTTTTCCGAGGTTTGGAGTCCCTAGATATTTAATGACTGATGGTGGTTCACATTTTATTCATGGTGCTTTTCGTAAAATGCTTGCTAAGTATGATGTCAATCATAGAATTGCATCCCCTTATCATCAGTAGTCTAGTAGTCAAGTAGAATTGAGTAATAGAGAGCCCAAATTAATTTTGCAAAAGACTGTTAATAGATCTAGAAAGAATTGGTCCAAGAAACTTGATGATGCATTATGGGCCTATAGAACTGCATATAAAAATCCTATGGGTATGTCTCCGTATAAAATGGTTTATGGAAAAGCATGTCACTTACCTCTCGAACTAGAACATAAGGCATATTGGGCCATTAAAGAGCTCAATTATGATTTCAAGCTTGCCGGTGAGAAGAGGATTTTTGACATTAGCTCACTTGATGAATGGAGAACTCAGGCCTACGAGAATGCCAAACTGTTTAAAGAAAAGGTTAAAAGATGGCATGACAAAAGGATACAAAAGCGTGAGTTTAATTTAGGTGATTATGTGTTGCTATTCAACTCTCGTTTAAGGTTTTTTGCAGGAAAACTTCTCTCTAAATGGGAAGGTCCTTACGTTATCGAGGATGTCTATCGTTCCGGTGCCATAAAATCAACAACTTCGAAGGCACAAATCCGAAGGTGGTGAACGGTCAAAGCATCAAACATTATATTTCAGGTAGTCCGATAAATGTTGAAACCAATACTATTGAAACCGTAACCCCGGAGGAATACATAAGAGACACTTTGCAGCACGTTTCAGACTCCAAAAAGGAATAGGTATGTGGTACGGTAAGTAAACCGACTCCAAAACAGTTCCAATGGCAATTTTTCTCCGTTTTGGAATATTTAAGAAAATAGGAAAATAAGAGGTAGTCCGGGAAGGACACGAGGCTTCCACGAGGTGGGAGGCGCGCCCTACCACCCTGGGCGTGCCCCCTGTCTCGTGGGCACCTCGTGTGCTCTCCGGACTCCGTTTTCTTGCACGATACTTCTTTTGATCGGTAAAAATTCATTATATAATCTCCCGAAGGTTTTGACCACCGTATCACGCGATTATCCTCTGTTCTTGTTTCGAGCCGTTTTTCTAACAGATCTAGATCACCATGAAGTCTCCAAGTGCCCCCAAGGACAAGTTCTTCGAGAAGGTCATCAACCCCTACCTTGCGGAGGTGCTGCAACACCCTCAAACCTCGAGATGCATGAGGGGGTGCTGCACATCCGCGATGTTGAGGGACCAAGGAGGACTGGAAGCGTGGAGACAAGGCTCGAGGCAATGGAGCAGCAAGTTTTCAAGTGTCAGGAGATGGTGGAGCGCGGACTTGACTCCAATCACATAATGATCACGGAGTTCACCAACAACCACAAGCTGGACACCAAGGACATTGGGGAGGCCATCTTCAAGCTTCACGAGAAAATCGAGCACCTCCAAGCCCAGATCTATGACCTGCAAAACCAAAACTGTGAGTATGAATATAGATTCAAGAGGATGAGTTTGGTTGCAGATTTAAGGATCCCGGAGACTCGATCATCCTTCTATGATGGAGAGCCTATGCCTTGGAAGATGGACGACAAGCCTACATTATCAACAATTCCTTCACCAGCAAAAGAGACATAATCACATGGGTATGGGCACCTCCCTTGGCAATTGCCAAGCTTGGGGGAGGTGCCCCGGTATCGTATCACCATCACACTCCTATCTTTACCGTTTTTCTTAGTTCGATCCTTTTGGTAATATCTTGATCTTGTAGAATAAAGTTTTAGTATGATCTAGTCTTGAGTTTTGGTTTATGATTCCTCTTTGTAATCGAGTCCGTGAGCTATATAATAAAGATTTGTGTTGAGTCAAGGGCTTGATTACTATGCTTTGATCTTGAGGGAATAAAAAGAAAAAGAAAGAATAAAAAGAAACAAAGAGATCATATTGATCCTATTGAGAGTAATGACTTCACATAGAAAGAGTATGATGAATAAAAGTTGTTGATAGTTGACAAACCCAGTTTTGGTCATCGTTGCAATTAATAGGAAGTAATAAAGAAAGAGAGGTTTTCACATATAAATATACTATCTTGGACATCTTTTATAATTGTGAGCACTCATTAAAGTATGACATGCTAAAGAGTTGATGTTGGACAAGGAAGACAATGTAATGGGTTATGTTTTCTTATATCCGAAATAAAGTATATTGTCATGGATCATCCAACATGTTGAGCTTGCCTTTCCCCCTCATGCTAGCCAAATTCTTTGCACCAAGTAGAGATACTACTTGTGCTTCCGAATATCCTTAAACTTGTTTTGCCATGAGAGTCCACCATACCTACCTATGGATTGAGTAAGATCCTTCAAGTAAGTTGTCATCGGTGCATGCAATAAAAATTGCTCTCTAAATATGTATGATTTATTAGTGTGGAGAAAATAAGCTTGATACGATCTTGTGATGTGGAAGAAATAAAAGCGATGGACTGCATAATAAAGGTCCATATCACAAGTGGCAATATAAAGTGACGTTCTTTTGCATTAAGATTTCGTGCATCCAACCATGAAAGCGCATGACAACCTCTGCTTCCCTCTGTGAAGGGCCTATCTTTTACTTTTGTCTTATTCCTTATGCAAGAGTCATGGTGATCTTCACCTTTCCTTTTTACATTTTATCCTTTGGCAAGCACATTGTGTTGGAAAGATCCTGATATATATATCCAATTGGATATAAGTTAGTATGATCTATTATAGTTGACATTACCCTTGAGGTAAAAGGTTGGGAGGCGAAACTATAAGCCCCTATCTTTCTTTGTGTCCGATTAAAACTCCTTAACCACAAGTATTGTGTGAGTGTTAGCAATTGTGAAAGACTAAATGATAGTTAAGTATGTGGACTTGCTGAAAAGCTTTTATATTGACTCTATCCGATGTTATGATAAATTGCAATTGCTTCAATGACTGAGATTATAGTTTGTTGGTTTTCAATGAAGTTTCTGATGCATACTTTACATTGTGAATAGATTGTTACTTGAGCATAGGAAATCATATGACAATATCTATTTATGTTGTTGTTATAAGAATGATCATGATGCCCTCATGTCCGTATTTTATTTTATCGACACCTCTATCTCTAAACATGTGGACATATTTATCGTTATCGGCTTCCGCTTGAGGACAAGCGAGGTCTAAGCTTGGGGGATTTGATACGTCCATTTTGCATCATGCTTTTATATCGGTATTTATTGCATTATGGGCTATTATTACACGTTATGTCACAATACTTATGCCTATTCTCTCTTATTTAGGTTTACATGAAGAGGGAGAATGCCGGCAGCTGGAATTCTGGGCTGGAAAAGGAGCAAATATTAGAGACCTATTCTGCACAACTCCAAAAGTCCTGAAACTCCAAGGAAGTCATTTTTGGAATTAATAAAAAATACTGGCGAAAGAATCCACCAAAGGGGGCCCACACCCTGGCCACGAGGGTGGGGGCGCGCCCTACCCCCTGGGCACGCCCCTGCCTCGTGGGCTGGCAGGCCTCCGGTGCCCATCTTCTGCTATATGAAGTCTTCTACCCTAGAAAAAATCATAAGCAACCTTGCGGGAAGAAACTCCGCCGCCACGAGGCGGAACCTTGGCGGAACCAATCTAGGGCTCCGGCAGAGCTGTTCTGCCGGGGAAACTTCCCTCCGGGAGGGGGAAATCATCGCCATCATCATCACCAATGATCCTCTCATCAGGAGGGGGCCAATCTCCATCAACATCTTCACCAGCACCATCTCCTCTCAAACCCTAGTTCATCTCTTGTATCCAATCTTTGTCCCAAAGCCTCAGATTGGTACCTGTGGGTTACTAGTAGTGTTGATTACTCCTTGTAGTTGATGCTAGTTGGTTTATTTGGTGGAAGATCATATGTTTAGATCCATTATGCATATTAATATCCCTCTGATTATGAACATGAATATGATGTGTGAGTAGTTACGTTTGTTCCTGAGGACATGGGAGAAGTCTTGCGATAAGTAGTCATGTGAATTTGGTATTCGTTCGATATTTTGATGAGATGTATGTTGTCTTTCCTCTAGTGGTCTTATGTGAACGTCGACTACATGACACTTCACCATTGTTTGGGCCTAGAGGAAGGCATTGGGAAGTAATAAGTAGATGATGGGTTGCTAGAGTGACAGAAGCTTAAACCCTAGTTTATGCGTTGCTTCGTAAGGGGCTGATTTCGATCCATATGTTTCATGCTATGGTTAGGTTTACCTTAATACTTCTTTTGTAGTTGCGGATGCTTGCAATAGGGGTTAATCATAAGTGGGATGCTTGTCCAAGAAAGGACATCACCCAAGCACCGGTCCACCCACATATCAAATTATCAAAGTAACGAACGCCCCCCCCACGGCCACGAGGTAGGGGGGCGCGCCCACCCACCCCAGGGCGCGCCCTCCACCCTCGTGGGCCCCACGTTGCTCCAGCGACGTACTTCTTCCTCCTATATATACCTACGTATCCCCAAACGATCAGATACGGAGCCAAAAACCTAATTCCACCGCCGCAACCTTCTGTACCCACGAGATCCCATCTTGGGGCCTGTTCCGGAGCTCCGCCGGAGAGGGCATCCATCACGGAGGGCTTCTACATCAACACCATAGCCTCTCCGATGAAGTGTGAGTAGTTTACCTCAGACCTTCGGGTCCATAGTTAGTAGCTAGATGGCTTCTTCTCTCTTTTTGGATCTCAATACAATGTTCTCCCCCTCTCTCGTGGAGATCTATTCGATGTAATCTTCTTTTTGCGGTGTGTTTGTTGAGACCGATGAATTGTGGGTTTATGATCAAGATTATCTATGAACAATATTTGAATCTTCTCTGAATTCTTTTATGTGTGATTGGTTATCTTTGCAAGTCTCTTCGAATTATCAGTTTGGTTTGGCCTACTAGATTGATCTTTCTTGCAATGGGAGAGTGCTTAGCTTTGTGTTCAATCTTGCGGTGTCCTTTCCCAGTGACAGTAGGGGCAGCAAGGCACGTATTGGATTGTTGCCATCGAGGATAACAAGATGGGGTTTTTATCATATTGCATGAATTTATCCCTCTATATCATGTCATCTTGCTTAAGGCGTTACTCTGTTTTCATGAACTTAATACTCTAGATGCATGCTGGATAGCGGTCGATGAGTGGAGTAATAGTAGTAGATGCAGGCAGGAGTCGGTCTACTTGTCTCGGACGGGATGCCTATATACATGATCATACCTAGATATTCTCATAACTATGCTCAATTCTGTCAATTGCTCAACAGTAATTTGTTCACCCACCGTAGAATACTTATGCTCTTGAGAGAAGCCACTAGTGAAACCTATGGCCCCCGGGTCTATCTTCATCATATTAATCTTCCAACACTTTGTTATTGCCTTTGCTTTTATTTTACTTTGCATCTTTATCACAAAAATACCAAAAATGTTATCCTATCATATCTATCAGATCTCACTCTCGTAAGTGACCGTGAAGGGATTGACAACCCCTTATCGCGTTGGTTGCGAGGATTTATTTGTATTGTGCAGGTGCGAGGGACTCGCGCGTAGCCTCCTACTGTATTGATACCTTGGTTCTCAAAAACTGAGGGAAATACTTACGCTACTTTGCTGCATCACCCTTTCCTCTTCAAGGGAAAACCAACGCAGTGCTCAAGAGGTAGCAGGCCCCCGGAGGTCGCCGCTTGGCACGATCTCCTTGATGTCGTGGCTCTTCATGAGCCTGACCTAGCACAGCCCCACGACCGGTTGCCCTGGCGCCTCGAGCCCTCCGGCCGCTTCTCTACGAAATCCCTATACCGAGCCATTGCCCCCTCTCCCTGCCCGCCCGTTTTCGAGTATATTTGGACCATCTGCCTGCCACTGAAGATCAGAATTTTCATGTGGCAATGGGTCCGTGGCCGGCTTCCCTCTGGCGTGGAGGTGATTAAACGCCACGGTCCGGGTGACGGTATCTGCCCCCTATGTGGGACGGAAGAGACCCCGAATCACATCTTCTTCTTGTGCGTGTCCACCCAGTTCCTCTGGGGCTGCCTCCGCGATGCGATCGGTGGTGTTTGGTGTAACACCAACTTCCCTGATCTCCTCGCCGAGATTCAGGCCTCCCCCATGTCGGGCCGCCACATTAGGTGGCTGCTCATTGGGGTGCTCGCGTGGACGCTCTGGACTGTGCGTAATAAGCTTGTCATTCAGCGGGTTCTTCTCCGACGCGCTACTGATGTTGTGTTAAAATTGTGTGGTTACTTGTAGCTCTGGCGGACGCTTAGCAGTCACCAGGACCGAGACGCCATCACCACCATCATCTCCTACCTTCGCGCGATGGCTCTTCACTTGGCGCCGCCGCTCCCTCCTCCACCGCCCGAGCCGGATTAGCTCCCTCCTTGCTACCGCGGTTGACCCACCTTCATTTTTTCTTTTTAGGGCTTGTTGAGTTGTGCCCTCAGCAGAACCTATTTGTACTCTATGTTCGTGTGACTGTGTGTGTGTGTGGGTGAACTTGTGTGTACCGTTTGGCTATGGTGGTTTGCTTAATTTATAAAGCGGGGCGAAAGCCTTTTTCGGTAAGGACACAACCTCCTCGCCTGGATCGAAAGACGCCGCACCATCGCGAGATGGAAACGTTCCCCCAAGAACATTGGCGGATGCCACCGGAGAATGGCCACATAGAGTGGATCAGCGCACCCCGGACGAGCCACCAGAGCTTCTCCTCGAGCAGAACACCAACGCTACCCACATCCATCAACCAAAGGAGGAAAAACTTCCGCTAGGATGAGGAGGGTACCACCTCCTCCACCACCAGCACCCCAACAACACCCACCGACCACCAAGCTCCCGAAATGGCGTCTTCAAGAAGGATACGACGCCGAGGGCGCCGCCGCCGCCCAACAAAGTTAGGGATTTCGCCCGGGACAACTAGGGGAAGTGGGAGTGGGAGGGTCAGACCTGTCAGAATGGCCGGCCATGGATTTCGCCCGGACTGGATTCCCCACGACTAGCACCACCAGAGCCAGTGACCCATGGAACACGGGCGGGACGGATGGGGGAGAACACGCGTACACGGGAGGGGAAGGGACGCCAGATCTAGCGCTGTCAGCCACCGGGATAGCCACCACACCACACCCTCGTCCTCCAAGCTCCCGACACCCACGCGGCCAGGAACGCCAGGACCAAACGCCTACACTGCCTCCCGCCGCTAAGCCGGAGGTGCCTCACCAGAGGGGGCTACTGCCCCAGATCCGTCCCCCATGGGCGAAGCAGAGCAGCAGCTGGCCCCGCCGCCACCTTCCTTGGCGGCGCCCCAGGCTTGCCCGGAAGCTGCCTCAGGTGGTGTGTTCGGAAATCAAACAGGCGCCCAGTAAGCTCCCAAAAATTCAACCGTCTGGATAGTCCGGGCTACCCGAAATCCAAACCATATGTGGGAGAAAAATATGGTTGCCCGGACTATACGCCATGTTATATCCAACAAGCGGGTCTAACACTAAAACCCCACCCGTTGACGCACCCTTCCCTTTTCCTATCGGACCCTCCCCTCCCGCTCGGTTTTCCGCCGTAGTGGGACATTTTTCGCTGGAGCCCTCTCCTATAAAACTGGATGACACACATGTCACCTACGTTGTGCGTTGCAATAGCGCAGAACTTTTTTATATTTACAATATAGCAGACTGTCTTAAATTAACACATACTATTGCAGGAAAACAACAAATAACTATAAAGATCATTCTTAAAGGTTCATTCAACTTTGCAAATGCACACCGACGTGGGAGGCAAGTGGCACCCTAAACATATTCCTAATTACCAATAAGCTCCATCTCCAGACCACACACCATTCATTGCTAGAATAAATACGTGTTGTTCTTCTCTTTCTTGTCCTTCCCTACATCTTCTACTCCTAGCCTCTTCACCAAGCTGTTTTGTTGGTGCCAATCAGCACCACGTCAACATCAGTGCATTCGTCAGTGACGCCTCACCTTCTTCCTCCTTCCTTGTCAGTTTTAATTCTCGTTCCTAGTTATTTCCTAGAATACTCTTCCATTCTTTTTCGCTTTATTTTTTGTAACACTCTTTGCGTCTCCAACACCATGGACCACTTGGCCACTTCAGTTCTTTTCCTTCTTATTCTTGGACACTCTTACTTTCTAGTATAGCATGAATTACCTAGCCAATGGAGTGATGTCTTGTCCTCGCCAGCGAACATTTTGACAACCGTCAGCGTATGGACATCCTGCAGAGGATGATCGCCATTCATCAAGGTGAACGCTTGGTCGCCCATATCACGAGCACATGGTGGCCGTTGTCCATGTTAGCAAGCGGTGCTTGGCCATGTCGCCGAGAGCCCGTTGACCGTCCTTGTCCGTGAGCACTTTCAAAATAATTTAGTGTGATTAACTATGCGCTTAATTAATTAATTACACAAATAATTAACTGAGTACCTAATTCTCTGCTTGTCTACTTTACTATCAACCAAATCAATTAATTATCTGCCAACTTGGTAAAAACAATCCCTACTTCTAATTATCTATAGGCATAATTAAATGTCCACCAAATTAATTAATTGCATTAGTGACTCAATTTCCAAATTGATTTGGTACAAAAAAATTCCTATTTAAATGGACCTAATTGATAGCATATGTAATTAGTTGTATAGCCAATTAATTGTATTAATTGTTTGATTTCCAAATTGATTCAACATTCGATTTCCAAATTGTTTTTGCATTGTTGGCTACTACAAACGACGTCTATACGTAAATATTTCCTTTGATAATAGAGATATTACACATTTGACGCGCCTCTTGTATTGTTTGATTGAGCCTTGGTGTTAAAGACGCTTTTGTAGTGGATTCATTTCTGTAAGGCCTACCGCATATTGTATGACACAATTTCTTAACGAATTTCTTGACATTTGAATAGACACACTTGATTTGAGAACGTAGCATGTTTGTCTCTCTGTATGAATGACAAGAAATATAATATGACAGTGTCCATGAACGCATCATGTACATGGCGGTCCGACGGCCCGCCCACCGCCACGGCCGTCCTCAACGTTGTGCTCCACGCCCTAGCATTTCCGAGAATCGCGCCGACATCAGGTTTAGCCACGGCATCCTCCATGGTGTCGCGCACAGCGTCCCTCCACAGGGGCGCACGCCTACCGACTCCCGTTTAACAGTAGAGATATATGTGATTTGGTAAGATAAGAAAAAAGATATGTTATTTTATTGTATTAGGAAAGTTGTAGTTGTCAATTAATAGTAGAGATAATGATAATAATAAATTGCATAGTGTGCGGGATTAGCAATTTGTTAATAAGGAGTATCTGATTTTGTTTCGTAAGGTTGTTGAGAAAAATTTCCTGTCTGTCTTTTAGAACGGTGATCCCATATATATAGTGAAATCTCTGAATTCCTAATTAACTATTATTTACGTGATTGAATTGAATCAGCACCTACCAAAACAAGAGCAAAATAAGATCTTACTGGTTTAGTGAGATTTGGTTTTTAATCGGAGGGAGAAAAATCCAATGGAGTGGGTGGTGGGAGGTGAGACGAAAATAAAACAGACGATAATAAAATGGTGAGGGGAAACTATCAACTCCTCTTTTAGAAGTAGAAAAAATGGATATAAATGTCCGCCACTTCCGTAGATATTGATTTGGGAGCTAGTCATCCAAACCTAACTATCAATCGTCTGGACACGAAATTTGAACGAACCGAACAAATTTCATGCAAACCGGATGATTTTCATTTATACCGGATCAAATTCATGATACTTTTAACATATTTCATTAAACAAAAGCAGGCATGACCCTTTTTAAACATATCTATATCTTTGTTGATTGCAAGCCCCGTGAAATGAAGCTGCGGGTCGGCGGTGGAGGGATACAGACATTTGTCCGACGCGGTGGGAGCAATCTTGCCGATCACCCAGCTCTTGCTCGACGCCGCCCATGCTTCCTCTGTATTTTAGTATCAAAGTAAAGGAAGCAAAGGAGAGACACAAATGATCCTCTAGTTCCATTGCAATGTGGGAGACCCACTTATATACATGGTGAAGGGGTGTGTTGGAGAGACACCTCTTCCCCAACAGACACCTCCTGGAAGGCATCCCTCCCATACAATTGATCACATGTTTTTATTTCTCAACACTCCCCCTTGATCAATTCGTCATATGTATATTGCAAACTGAAAACTCCTCATAAAACCCTATGGGAAAAATTGAGGAGAAACCTTATAATAATATGCCATCGAAAACTCCTTTAAAACCCAGTGGAAAAAATATAAGGAGAAACCAATATGGCATATATCCGCACTTGTATTTGTATTGTCTCGTTAAAAACCTTATATGAGAAACCATCATGGAAAACTCATAAAGGGAAAAAGAGTACAATATGAGTGATATGAGGATCACCAACGGGTTATAACTTGGGATTTTACTCCCCCTGAACTTTGCAAACCTCAAGAATATCTCATACCAATTCCGTGAACCTAGTTCTGGATTGTAAACATTGATAGAGATATTGTGAATATCACAATAATCTGTTTGCATATTATCCTATTACATTTCTGTAATTCACAAGGATAAATATAACCCATAAGCAATACAAGTGACATTATCTTGGTAGATAATGATAATCTCCACATGATTTCACATGTGGCCAATCATTGTCATCCATATTTTCTGATGCTTCAAATGAAATAGAGTGATAACTGGAAGGACTCGTTTAGAGTTTATTCTGAATACTTCCTTCAAAGTACTCTTCCAGCAAACCCAGTCTTTGATATGGCGTTGTGGGATTAGATAATTAGCCACTATCAATATATCAAACCATGGTCCCATCTTGATTTACCGAATGAAATTTATCAAGACTCTTCATGCCCTGGATATATCCCAGGATATTCCTTACACAAACCTTATACCTTTCAGGGAATTGCACTCTCAATAAATTGCCAAAACTATAGTGTCAGGCCTGACATATTTTGCAAGATATATGAGTGCTTCGATGGTATTTAGATATGGCAATTCATGCTCCTCTATCACTTCACCATCTCCCCTATGTCTCAAGGATTTGTATCCCATATTAGGTATAATATGACCATATGTGTCTTTAATATAATATATCCATATTGAACTTCTCCAATACTTTTGGATATATGAAGACTGATATCTTAGGGGGATATGCTCAAGTCATAAACTTAGCATAATTTGGTTTAACCCAAATATCCGTCTTAAAATGATTGTGTGTATTTCATGTCTTATATATACTTTGATGATATGATCATCGACACCACAATTTAAGGTGATGTAAAATCCAATCCAGGATTTCTTCATGAATACACGTCAACAATCATTAGTATGAGAGTAATCCTTGTCAAGGAATAACTCACTTAGTTGGTTGCACCACACAATTCTCCGACTACTTCAAGTCATAGAATGACTTCATAAGTTCCACACATGCATGTTGCGATTTACCTTTGGATTCGGAAGATTAAGTCATTCAATGACTTCAATATATACATCCAAACTAATTGACCCATGGGAGTATGTAGACATTACATACATCAACCGTATGGATTTGTACTGCCATTAACATTCACTATCGAAACATAATTCCACTCATACCAAGAAGGTATGCTACATCATAACAGATGCCGGGTCTCTGCGAAAAACCCTTGTGCTACAAGCCTCGCTTTCTCACCACCTCATTTATTTTCGTTTCCAAACGAAAATTTACTTCTCTTCCCTCTGGAAGATACTTATGAGGAGCAGGTTTTACAATGGTAAATACCTCTCTTTTGATGAGTGAGTGCCACTCTTCCTTAATTGCTTCCTTTCATTTGAACCAATATAAGTGCAACAACACTTTCCATGGATTTGGCTCAGGGCCCAAAAGGATTCAAGCAATTCTCGAGAAGAATTTTATGTCGACATATGTAGACTTTCTCATATACGATTCTCATGAATCAATGTCATCGTGGAATTCTTATTATGCCTCTTCACTCCTTGTGATTTCCCACAACAACGGAGTCAAGGTGTTTCGATGTCCCAACACCTAAAATGTGTGCACATATGTGTTGGAGTTTGGATGTCGTGCATCCCTCAGGTGTCATTCAACCCGAGGTTGGATCATATTTACAGATCGAGGAGTCAATCTCCCCTGTTTCCGCTAAAACTTATGAGAACTTAATCTCATGCGACCAGAATTCTCCCCCTCTTGCTCTCATCTAGGGAGACGAGTGGTTTATTAGGTACCTCCACTCATTCTGATACTTGACCATAGTGACACCTTTGTCATCAGTAAATATACTTGGCAGATTATTTGCAATATGCTGCAAATTTCTCATAACCTGAACACGCAATTCAAATTCTTAAGTATGTGGACAAAATGTATATGACAATTCTTATCCATTTCCTGGCATTCTCTGTGGTACACATCTCCCCCTAATGCCAGAAAATGTTCTTATTGCAAAAGCAATCAGCGTATAGGCTGCAAATAACTCCCTTGCTAGGGTTAAGGTATTCGGCGGATTAACGAACATACCACAGTTATTCCTTACATAGATCCCAACCATATGTGAAGGCCCATGATGTACGCTCAGGTGGCGATATCGGTATACAACCGAATTACCGTAGATGGAAAATACTTCACTTATTTCCACGTACAAACTGCAAGGGGGTGCAGTATCATTTGATCTCATTTAGACCAAATATGTGGAGTGTGAGACCGCATGTTACCATCAACAAAATGTTAGTAAATCACAATTCTGCAACATTGGCTATGCAATATTGAATCTCTTTCATAAGAGATCCAGCCAAACCATTCTGGTTATGTACCATATACTGAATATAACCATTGAATGCTCGTGAATCAACTTCAACGATATTTCCATTCCAATGGAATTATCCCACGTTAGGATAATTTGCTCTAAATTCGTCAATTTGAGCACTTAATTCAGTAAGTGCATGGTTATGTGTGGATATACACACCTAAGACCATCTTCTATACCATGAAGTACCAACATAACCCAGATAATAGTTGAATAATCCAAACATATTCTTGAATGCAATCAAGAATATTGGCTGGCTCGTTTCAAATTTTAAGGTGAGAGTGCCTTAAAATTAATTCCCCAATGTCACATGTAGTGCACAAAATAATCTCATCATTGTTGGGAATATTGCAACATGTCAAGTTGTGGCCAATAGAATTGTCAATAATTTCTCTAATCGTCCAATACCATGATGATAAAGGAGGAAAAATTATTATGTATGCAACAAGGTTGAGTATGAACTAATTCATACACTCAATTATCTCAACTATCTTGTCTGAGGAACAAGATATTGCAATTTATACTATATGTTGTAGTACAATTATAGGCTAATGATATTTAGGGATAAATAGGAGACTACACGAGATCTCCAAAATATCTTTGGAATATCATACCACAAGCATATCATCAATGGAGAGGAGTCCATTCTCCTTCTACCATGCTAGAATATTTTCAGATTGTTTCCATTTGAAGTAGAACTTCAAACTTATCCCAGTAAAATCATTTGCCTCCAGTGAGCTAGTGGTATGATTCAACCCAATACTTGACCAATTGGTAATCATTCATACGATATTTCGTACAACCACCACTTTGACAAACTTGAGAGTTTGTCATTGTGATCATTTAGTTAAATGATTCATTCTTTTGCGAGATATACACTCCATTTCTGATTGTCTATTTTTCACTTTACGTTCAACTCCTCGTGGTTCTCTAACCACAAAATTGCTTAGTACTGTAAGCACTAGCACAAATTTCAGGTAATGGTATAGCACCTGTTGGGGTGTACCAGTTGATTCTTCACAAGAAGTTCATCATATTTTTACCCTGAAATAAAGATGGTATTTATTTTACCATCATAGGAGAATGTAAAGTGCAGCAAGGACATACAATCAGATTAAGATCTGAGACTGCCTTATCATATAATCTCAACTTGGTGTTGATTTAGAGACAACGGAATTATAAGCCTCAACGGACTAGAGGTCCTGAGAACGAATGAACAATCATTCATGTGATGCTTATAACAATATATCTTGCCTCAATGAAGGCTCAAAGGGAAAATGGATATTCATCATCCATTACACACTCAGTTTGAGAACCGAGTCATTGCGATGACACGTATATGCAAATATGTATATTCTTAGCTATTTATAGATAGCCGTGACATTTTCTGCAGGTGGAGTTTCCGTGACAACAAGCCTCGGGTCGACAAAATCTTTTATGTCCATGGCCCATCTTTAAATAATTACTCTCACCTAATGTCATCTCATCACAATTCCTTTCGAAAAAGGTCAGCCATATGCTGCATGAAATGCCCATGCATTAATTTACCTTTAGTAAATTCAATAAGATGAAAATGCTATGGCTAGGCATAATCATGGTCATGGTGATTCTTAGTAACCCATATGGCAAACCTTCCACAACAAGGTAATCACCACAATATGATGTAGATCTTTGAATTAACGGCAGTCACCTCAAAATGGACAAGCCTTTAATTTCCATAAAACACATGGAGGTAGCCGACCACCTAGTGGTGCCTCACTCTTATGGGCAATTCCCATTGATCATAGCCTCCACAGCCTTATGTTATTTATAACACACGAAGGTAATCACCGTAAAATGGCGTGAACCTCTTAGTTGTGCATGAAACTTAATTCATAGCTATGATGGAACCTCATAAGTTGTGTATGCATGGAAGGTAATCACCAAATATGCAAGTGTTTTGCATAATTCTCTTCATAGCACAATATGTAGCATAGGCGCCACTAATGCCTTGCACTACTGGAATCAACTTCTTTGCCGTCCGCCATGGCGGACGGCAAAGGCTTGGTTCACGGACGGCAAAACTCTTTGCCGTCCGCTAGCGGATGGCAAACCGTCCGAATGAACGCATGCCAGCAAAGGCCTTCTTTGTCGTCCGCTTCCCAGAAATGGACGGCAAAAGATTACGCCGTCCGCCATCCGAGGCCAGCAGACGGCAAAGACTACGGACGGCAGTGCGGTGGCGTGAGAGCCGTTAGGGGTTTAACGGCGCTCTTTGCCGTCCGCCAACAGACGGCAAAGAGCTCAGCTAGGCAGAACTGGGACGCTGCCACGTGTGCAACTATGCCGTCCGCCGGTAGACGGCAAAGAGGTATGAATCTTTGCCGTCTGCTGGCTGACGGCATAGCTGGTCACTTTGCCGTCTGCCAGCAGACGGCAAAATGACCAAATAGGCAGCCAGTGTTCCCAGTTTGCATAGGCAACAATAGTTCTGGTGGCCGATGACGGTCGAACACCTTGGCGAATTTGTCTGACAGCCTCTGCGATGAGGATTAAACCCAAATTTTAAAATTTCAAACAACCAAACCGACTTGAGTTAGTTTGGGTGTTTCAAGTTTCAACACTTGCCTTTTTATCGTCATTGCAGAGGCTGCCAGACAAATTCGCAATGGTGTTCAACCGCCATCGACGCCGAGAACAGTTGCTTTGGGACGCCGGACGTCGGCCTCACTTGTGGGACGTGGATGTAGTATTCCACACCGACGGCCACATGTACCTCGCACCGACGATACTTGCTATTTAGGGTTCCATCGACACCGAGGAACCCCCTAACCCGCTCGTCCCCGGGCGCCCTCTTTTCCCACTTCTTTTTTTCATCTTCAACTTCTACTTCTTTTTTTCATCATCTTCTTCTTCTACTACTTATTGTTCTTTTTTCTTCTTCTTCTTCCTCTTCTTTTTTTTTCTTTTTTTCATCTTTCTTGATTATTCTTAAAAACAGGAAAAAACCTAAACAAAACTATAAACTAAATGTAACCTAAAATAAACTAAATTAACCTAAACTGAACTAAATAAACTAAACTAAACAAATATAAACTAAATCTAAACAAACAGAAAAAAACTCACCACGATGAAGGGCGGGGCGGCGGCGGGGCAGGGCCGGGCTGTGCGGCCGGGTGGTGCGGTGCGGCCGGGCGGCGGTGGCTCGGGACGAGGGCGGGGCGGTGCGGGGCGGCCGGCGACTCGGGACGGGGGTGGCGTGGCCGGGCGGGCGGGGCGTAGCGGCCGGCGGCGGCGGCTCGTCTGGGCGGCGACGGCTCGGGACGGGCGGGGCGGGGCGACCGACGACGTGGGTGGCGCAGGGCGGGGGCGGCTCAGGCGCGGCCGGGCGGGGCGGCTGCGGCTCGGCTAGGCGGGGCGGGCGACGGCAGGGGTGAGGGGTTGGGGCGGCTCGGGCAGGGAGAGAGGGAATGGACAGCTCGGGCGCGGGCGTGGCCCCTTATCTGCTAGGTCACAGCTCTTTGCCGTCTGCCAGCAGACGGCAAAGAGCGTACCTAGTGGGGTGGGGCCGGGGGTAAACGGGCGAACTAACGGCCATCTTCTTTGCCGTCCGGCCATCTTCTTTGCTGTCCGCTGGCGAACGGCAAAGATGTTTTGCCGTCAGCCAGCGGACGGCAAAGAAGATGGTCATTAGTTCGCCCCGGTACGCCCACCACCCACCCTCTTTGCCGTCAGCTAGAGGACGGCAAAGATATGCTGATGGCAAAGCCATCCTTTGCCGTCCGTTGTCTCTTTGCCGTCAGTTTTCCGGTGGCTGATGGCAAAGCCTTTCTTTGCCGTCAACTAGCGGACGGCAAAGAAGTGGCAGACGGCAAAGAAGCTAATTCCAGTAGTGTTGGATTCCTCTCCTGATGGAGTATGCGACACTATAGTCACAACCAATGACAAATGCTATGAAATTGACAAGTATTTGGAAGAACATTATGAAGGTAGGCACCAACAGTGTAGGCCTCATAATGGCTATGTCATAAGTTTTATGCCTTCATTTTTGCTTTCAACAAATGGAGGTAATCACTACTAAATAGTGTAGACCTCACTCTTATGGAGCATCTCACAACCTTATGTTAATTAAAAACACATTGAAGGTAATCATCACATGGTGCGGTGTAGACCTCGCAGTTGTGGACGAAATTAATTCATTGCCATAATGCAATCCATAAGCTGTGTGCAGAATTGAAGGTAGTCATTTTGTCAAAATGACATAATATAGACCTCACAATAACATTGGATAATCTGCAATTAAGCAGTGGATACCATTTGTCGATTCCTTGTGACAAATGTAAATTTGACATAGTCAGAAAGTGTCATACACTTCACTACCTTATGTTTCCCAAATTTGCAAGCAAGTTCCGTATTTAATGTGAATAATGGAATCAACATATTGCTATGCACCAGTATTACTCATGTAATACAAATCAATGCAGAAGTATAAACAAACTTGTGCAACATATATGAGGATCTGGGGCCTCAAACAATCATTTTACATGATATAAAATGATGTATAATCAACTATTATGCGATTCAGCAAGACTCGAGGGTCTATCCTGTGCATTTGCTCTGAAGCCCAAAAGGCATAAAACGCAAATAAAGATAACCTTACAGTTAAAGTGCTGAAAATAGCAAGCCCGAGGACTAAACTACAAAGTCCTATGAGCCTTTGCTCATTTATAATTCTCAATAAGCCTGAGGGCTTATCAGCAAGTTCGGATAAGCCTAAGGGCTAATCCATAAAGTGCAAGGACTTTGATTTGCATAGCAACCGAGGACTGATTTGCAAAATCACCAAAGAGTTAAGGATTTTTTTTTTCTCCCTGTGCGCTTACCCCCTGAGGGGGGAAACCGCTGCCGGCGACGGCCCTTGGTTGACCGCCGTGATGGGGCATAGACGCCGGCCAGGCTTCATCTCAAGAAGCCGCTCTTAACCACCGATGCAGGTCCTTGGCCTCCACCGTCAGTAGTGGCTGTTGGTGGGAGCCGCGCGACGCCACGAAGGCCGATGTCTCGGCCTTTCGGGCGCCTCCATGCAGGACGCGCGCACCCCGCCACGGACGATGGGCACCAGTCGTTCTCATCTTGTAATAATGCTTGGTTGACATCAATCCTGCGAGTGCATTTGTGAACAAAAAGAAATCAATCGATTGACCACAAAAAGACAAAACGGAATCTCGCCGTGGATTGGTAACCGCTTGTTTGATTAATTCCTTTTTGTACTCGAACTCGCCCTGAACTGGAAATAGCCGATCAGATCATCATGGCTTTGTGAACAGAGCACCATAGAGAGGCAACTCCTCTCTTCCTATTCTTCCCTGCCGAATCGCTCGATTGGATTTCGTCGTTCCGGAGGGCCGTGGCTGTGCGTAACCGCCATCGTCTTTGCCGGATTGCTCCGTCGGTTCTGGAGAGACATGATCAGTGGATCCTTGATGCTGATCTTAAAATAAAAATCAATTTAGCCTTCTCCTGATCGATTTCTTCAACGGGTGCATGCATGCCTATGCACGCTTCGCTTGGCCGTAGACGACTTGATGCGCCGCCGCGTTCTGTGGCTGTAGAGTAGCCGCTGCACGTTCCGCATGTTGTCTGTTCCGACGCTACGCGCTGCGCGCTGTTATCCGCCGGTCTGGTTCGCACTGCCGATGGCTGTATCCTCTGGCCGTCTTCGCTGTTGCAGCATGTTGCCGCCCCCGACGCAAACGCTCATGCCTGGTAGAGTCTATGTGCTGATAACGTATTTTAGTATTATAAAGTAAAGGAGGCAAAGGAGAGATACAAATGATCCTCTAGTTCCATTGCAACATGAGAGACCCACTTATATACATGGTGAAGGAGTGTGTTGGACAGACACCTCTTCCCCAACAGACACCTCCTAGAAGGTATCCCTCCCATACAATTGATAACATGTTTTTATTTCTCAACACTCTGATCCATAAACTTGTCATCTATCCAGTTTGTGAGGTCTACAACAGGCGACGTAGCGATAGGCTCCAACATTGGGGTTAGAAGCAAGGGAGGAAGAAGCGCAGCCGCCATGCCCTGTCAAGAACAAAGACGAAAGAACCATGAGAAGAGACGAAAATGAAGAAACCAAATACGATCGACGGAGAAGATCATCGACTTACTCAACTTAGATCTTCGTGTTTCGCCGATCACTTGCTGCCGAACGGAGCGGAACCAAAGGATGAGCGCTAAAACTTCGACAACGAAAACCAAAGCAGGGCACGTATCGCACGCGCGTACGTATGTACGTATTTGTAGATTTGGACCCATGTATTTCGACTTGTCCAGGTTGCACTAGGAGAAGGGACGGGTACATGGACTTCAGGGAACAGTCAACAGATGTGGAAGGCCCTTTGGAACTTAAATATGGTTCCAAAAGTAAGAGTGTTCTGGCGAAGAGTTCTTCATGGAATTTTGCCCTATGAAACAACTCTGAAACGGCGCCATATAGCGACATTGGTAGATGCAACATTTGCCTAGCAATGGATGAAGACCTACGACACATTTTGATTTCATGTTCCGAGACAAAGAGATTTTGGGAAGAAGCAAGTGTGTGGTTTTACCAAAGAAAGGGTGATCGACAAGATTACCACGACTGCGTCGTGGTCGTGGGCTCGGGATATTTTATGTGACCCTAGGTTCACTGATGGAGAAAGATCAAAGATTATCACTATTATATGGATCATTCGGCATTCACGCAATCGTCTGAAACATGATGATGAAAGGCTAGATCCAACAACCTCAATGAAAAGGACCAAGGAAGCCCTTGCTTTGCTCGAGTTGCCGCGCAGTGTGCAATTGGTTCTTCCGGGTCACGGTTGGTGCCCACCCGAGAACGGTGTCATCAAGATCATCACCGGTGGTGCCAGCAATTTCAATGATAATCGCAATGGGGCGGGCAGCGTTGCATGTTCCTCGAATGCCTTCCTGGGTGCTTGGTGCAAGGCGTATATTGGTATATTGGACCCACTTATAGCGGAGGCGTTTTCTCCGCGAGAGGGTGTGCATTTTGCAAATCTACATGCTAGTGGCTATTGGCATGTGATGATGAAGGTAGACCGCCTGAATATGGTACAACTCTAGTAACCTCGTCACAATTCTTGTTCGGTTGTGGCTCCTGTCTGGATATTCAACATGCAATTCTATCAACTAATTATCCTACGCATCGTCTTTGTGCCAAATGTGCTTGCACTTTGAAAGTAACGGAAAGCTAGCTCGATGAGACTCCTAGTGGCCAGTCTTTTGGCTGATTGCCTTGGGAATAATGGCTTTGTTTGAATAAAACTCTCTAAATTACCCGAGAAAAAAGATTGGACGTATCTGTAGAGATCTCGGTCAGCGTACATGCGATTTATACGAAGCCGGGTCGGACGTGTTTTTTTAGGGTCCGGACGCGTTTTTCTTGAGAGATTTTCCGTATCAATTGTGATTTAAGAAAAAAAAAGGACAGAACAGAACTCTGCCCGGCACGTATATAAACCGCGTCCGCAACTGATCCAACACGTACGCACCAGCAGGTCCTGGAATCCGGCTCCTTCCCCGCCTCATCTCTCCCGTCCCCCCCGTGTTCGTCTCTCTCTCCCCTTCTCTCTGTCGCACGTCTAGTTCGAAACCTACTCCACAAACGCCGCGGATTTTATAAGGTATGTAGTTTGTTTCCACAATCCTTGGAATCTGGTTCGTCGAGTTGTGCCATTGTGTGTGTGTCTACTTTCCTTATATCGTGGGTTTCGATCGCAAGTAGGTTTTGCGGGGATCAATCGTATCGAATCGGTCGTTGCGGAAGGAAGAGAGAGGCCGGCGACGGCATGGATCGCGACGAGGAGAAGGGCCACGGCGACAGATCGCTGCTCTTCATAGGCGACGAGGACGACGACCTCGGCGTGGACCGGGATGGCGGCTCGCCACCCTCGTCGGACTGCGCGGGATCCTCCTTCTCCGACAGGAGCGACGACGGCGGTGACGTTGACGGTGCCGACGACGGCACTGGCACCGGCAGCGGTAGCGGCAGCGGCAGCGGCAGCGATGCCGACGCCGACGCCGACGGCGACAAGGAACGCGCGCCCAACGTCGCCAGGCAGCAGGCCACGTGGCCGCAGAGTTACAGGTCGGTCCATCAATGGATCTTGCATTGCATGCCTGGTTCCACGCCTGATTAATTAATTAATTATAGTATAATAATAATTCTGACGAGACAAAATTATTTTCATGTGTTGTTACTCGGCGTCGCGCGCAGGCAGTCGATCGACATGTTGAGCGCCGTCCAGTCGCCGTCGGTGAGCACCATCATGGCGGCCAGCCCGAGCATCACCAAGTTGGGGAGCTCTTTCCTCAAGGCCGGAAGCTCCTTCTTCCTCAAGAAGGGCGCCACCGAGGGCTCGCTACCCCTCACCCGGCCATTGCTGCCGCCCTCTCTATCGCAGCTGTCGCAGCAGCAGCAGCCCGCAGGGCGGCCGTCGACGGACAGCTTGCAGCCGCGGCCACCGGCTCCGCAGCCACCCGCGGTGCAGCAGAGGCCCTCTGCGGCGTGCCTGAAATCCAACTACATTGAGCTCCCACCGCCGTCCTCCAAGTGCAGCAGTGCACAGTCTATCATCAACGGTACATCTCAATTTGTTTTTCCATAGTTCAAATCATGCAGTACTACATTGCTAATTGTCAGTACTGTAATTTTTCTGTTCTAATGTTTCTTTTCACTACTGCAGGCCTCAATGTCCTGTGCGGTGTTGGAATTCTCACAACGTGTTTCGGAATCAAACAAGCAGGATGGTTAAGCCTCCTCCTCCTTCCCTTGTTGGGAGCCTGTTCATGCTACACCGGCTTGCTTCTCAAGAGATGCATAGACAGCTCGCCGACCATCGAAACGTACCCTGATATCGGACGAGCCGCTTTCGGTACCCCGGGTCGAATATTTGTATCGGTATGTATATTTACCTACTGTCCACCTATTTGTACATATTTAGCAAAATTCACATCACTCATATTGCTGCTCATGTTTCTTTTGCAGGTTGTCCTTTATCTAGAGCTCTATGTAAGTGTTCTCTCTCTGAATTCTGGCAGTATTGTGTTTTGAAAACGTTTGGTTGTTGCATATCTGATGTAACATCCCGCTTTTTATTTACAGGCATGCTGCGTGGAGTACATCACACTGCTAGGAGACAGCTTGTCTTCAGTGTTTCCTTCTGCGCATTTAGCTTTTACCGGCATCTACTTGAACTCTCATAACCTGTTTGCCATATCAATGGCTTTGGCAATTCTCCCATCAGTCTGGCTCAGGAACCTCAGTCTCCTCTCCTATCTTTCTGGTGAGCACTACTAATTTGAATCTTTAGAATAAATTTTGTACTGTTCATAAACAATTTTTTGCAACGATATCAATATTAGTATCGCCACTTATTCTCCCAGTTCAATCTTTTCATAGCAACAACGTTAGATTGCTATCAACAGTAGTTAATACTTGCATATTGCCTCCCACTCCTTCATGAGCATCTTTCATCTGAAATTTCGCAGCCGGAGGCGTGGTTGCAACGATTACAGTCGTTGTGTGCCTGTTTTGGGTTGGTATTGGCGATGGAGTTGGGTTCCACCCTTCTGGTAGTGCACTGAACCTGACCCACCTTCCACTGGCACTTGGCTTGTATGGATACTGCTTCTCAGGGCACTCGGTTTTCCCAAATATATACTCATCAATGAAGGAGCGCTCGCAGTTCCCTTTTGTCCTCGTGTTCTGGTAAGGTTCTGAACTTGACAAATGAAACGCTACAGTGCCATACTATGCTCTGCTTCTGCAGTTATCTGTCGATTTTTGCTACATGCTAACATGCGCTATTGTCCACATCTCAGCTTTATAGTGGTCACAATTGTGTACTCTGGGGTCGCGGCCACAGGGTTTCTGATGTTCGGCGAGTCCACAATGTCGCAATTCACACTGAACATGCCACAGCAGTATGTTCCCTCTAAAATCGCCATTTGGATGACGGTATGAGGAAAATCAAACCCACAGAGTTACTCCACTTGTATCAGAATTAGCATACAGGTTCTCATTCTCACAATGGATCCCTTTGGTTTCAGATTGTGAACCCATACACCAAATACGCCTTGACGATGACACCGGTCGCCTTGTCGATAGAGGAGGCTCTGCCTAAGATGATGCGAAATTATGTTGCAGGAATGTGTGTTAGGACAGCTCTTGTCCTCTCGACTGTCGTCGTGGCTCTATCTTTTCCATACTTTGGTACTTGTCACTTGCTTCTACTTTTTTCCCGTATTAGCAGTAGTTCACTAAATTAACCCCCAAAACGTCATGCATTCTAATACTATGGCCATTGCCATTTGATTTGCAGCCTTGGTGATGGCATTGCTTGGATCTGTCTTCACAATGCTAGTGGTGAGTGCCTGCAATTATGCAGCTATTAACTGAACCTATATTCAGTAACTTTGCAATATTATTTTCCCTGACGATTCGCATTTGCATTTGCAGGCCCTGATCCTCCCTTGTGCATGCTACCTCTCCATCAAGCGGGACTTAGTACCTTTGTGGGAGGTAATCGATTAACTGAAATACGCAGGCTAAAACACCAACGGAACATCTAGCCTTGAAGATGGTAAGCACAATTTGCTTATGATGTAATCTCTACTCTTTTTTTCCTTTTGCAGGTGGTTTTGTGCATAACAATCATATTGATTGGCTTCGGTTGCGCGTGCGTTGGATCATACACCTCGATTAACCAGATGATAGGCGGCAGTTAGTAGGGAAGTGCCAGAGTGCATCAGACCTGTGTGTAGTTGTTGCAGATTCTTTTTCTTTTGAAATTTCACGAAATTGGAGAGGGCAGTTTTCCATTTGTTGTATGCTTTCCTTCGTTTGCAATATACATCGCAAGAAAGGTTTTCGTATTTTTACAGAAATACGGTACTTGTTGTACTTGGCCGTCCATGACAGCACAATATTTCAGAATAGACCGAGGATTTAGTAGTTGCCTATTCATATTTTTTATTCCTGAAATCTTAAACGCGCAACTGCGCTCGTTCGTCGCTTCGAGCGCACGCTCTTGTCCCTGTCTCCCTCCCTCACGTGGTCCCCTAATCGACAGTAGAAATAAAACCAACCCAAGGGGCCCATAGAAGGACATAAAGCGTAGGAAAAAGCACATGGTCACAGCGTTTCCGCGTGCCTTCTTGTCCTTGACTTATCAGCAAGATCCCACGTGCATGCATTTAGTTTATGTTTTTAAATTTTCAAAAAGCTATAACTTTTGAACCAAACATCAAAATCAAGATCTGTTTTCACCACTAGGTTCCCCGCGACGGGCTCTTTAAACTAGATCCCATATGAGTATGTTTCGACTAACTTTTTTTCTCGAGCAACTTTGGGTGCTAAGGAAGAAACTTTAGTGTTATATGAAAGCAACTTCTTGTTAGTGTGTGCAGTATGACTGCCTAATCATCGAAGACCCCTTCAAAGTTGGTTATCATGACTACCAAGTTAACTAGCTTCACCTCTAAGTTTCGTACCATAACTAGCAAGTATTCTATCATAACTAGTTTCGCCTCCAGGTTTATAGTATTGTTGGCAACTTAGTTTTCCGAGGTAGGCTTACATTTATACTAAGCTTGTTGTTATGACTAGCGAGTAGCTTAATGACATCCTTGGTTGCTTACAATACTTTTAGGTATGGTAAGCAACTTAGTTTCATAGATGAGCAACTTAGCAACACTAATATGCAACTTTGCTATGTATTGTAGGCAACTGAAATAGTAATTGCAAGCAACTAATATAAGCATCACCGGTGGGCAACTTTGGAGTGTTGTAGGCAACTTAGAAAAAGCAATGATAAGCAACTTCACACTATATGTATGCAACTAATTTATAAAGTTAAGCAACTGAGCAACAATGGTAGGCAACTAATTACCAATAGTAGGCAACTAAGCATCACCGGCAGGCAACTTTATAGTGTGGTAGGCAACTTAGAAAAGCAATGGTAAGCAACTTCACACTATATCTAGGCAACTAATTTATAAAGTTAGGCAACTGAGCAGCAATGGTAGGCAACTAATTACCAACAACAGGCAACTAAGCATCACTGATAGGCAACTTTATAGTGTTGTAGGTAACTTAGAAAAACAATGATAAACAACTTCACAATATATGTAGGCAACTAATTATCAATGGTAGGCAACTAATTACCAATAGCAGGCAACTAGGCATCAATGATAGGCAATTCCATAGTATTTATAGACAAATGAGCAGCCACGGTGGGCAATTTAGGATAATGTTAGCAAATTAACATGTGCACGTGGTGTAGTGAAGTTGCCTGCATGTAGCACTACCTCATGTTTCGTGTGATTTTTCTCATTCTTTTTACACAAACCAACCTAATTGGTAGTCCTACTAGGCAAAAAAGGAGTTGCTTCCCTATAGCGCAACTTAGAGGTGAAACTAATCATTGTTGGTCGTAGTAACTAATTTAGAAGGACTCCCGACTCATAGGTAGTCATATTAGGAAATAAAAAGGAGTTGCTCTCCTATAGCACTAAAGTTGCCTCTATAACACCCAAAGTTGCTCTAAAATAAACTTTGACGAAACCTACCCATATGGCATCTAGTTTTGAAGACCTCATCACGAGAAACCCAACGGTGAAAACGGATCTTGATTCGGATGCTCGAATCAAAAGTTATAGCTTTTTAAAAATTTTAAAACCTAAAAATTAATGCGCCTGGGCTCTTGACTGAGGCAGCGTGAGGTTGCAGGCTCATGTACTTTCCTTTTTTGACATAGTAGGATGACGTGGCACATAGGTTTCCTAATATAGAGGGTATGCTCGGGCACTCCATCTAGCGCCCGCACGCTGCCTATCCACGTCCTTTTTTATTAGAGTTTTCGATGTAGCTCTAATAAAAAATATGAATAGTGAAAGGATCGATATAGTTGACTAGAGGGGGGGTGAATAGGCAACTAACAATTTTTAGCTTTTCTTTACCAAATTAAATTTTGCATCAAAATAGGTTGTCTAGATATGCAACTAAGTGAGCAACCTATATGATGCAACGACAACAAGCACGCAAGCAAGTAAGAGATATAACACAAGTAAACTAGCGAAAGTAAAGGAACGAGATAACCAAGAGTGGAGCCGGTGGAGACGAGGATGTGTTACCGAAGTTCCTTCCTTTTGAAGAGAAGTACGTCTCCGTTGGAGCGGTGTGGAGGCACAATGCTCCCCAAGAAGCCACAAGGGCCACCGTATTCTCCTCACGCCCTCACACAATGCGAGATGTCGTGATTCCACTATTGGTGCACTTGAAGGCGGCGACCGGACCTTTACAAACAAGGTTGGGGCAATCTCCACAACTTAATTGGAGGCTCCCAATGACACCACAAAGCTTCACCACGATGGACTATGGCTCCGCGGTGACCTCAACCGTCTAGGGTGCTCAAATACCCAAGAGTAACAAGATCCGCTAGGGATAAGTGGGGGGAATCAAATTTCTCTTGGTGGAAGTGTAGATCGTGGCCTTCTCAACCAATCCCGAGCAAATCAACAAGTTTGATTGGCTAGGGAGAGAGATCGGGCGAAAATGGAGCTTGGAGCAACAATGGAGCTTTTGGGGGAAGAGGTGAGTCAACTTTGGGGAAGAAGACCCCTTTATATAGTGGGGGGAACAAACCAACCGTTACCCCCCTTCTGCCCCGAAGAGAGCGGTAGTACCGCTGTGCCAGCGGTACTACCGCTTGCCACTATAAGCGGTACTACCGCCCCAAAGCGCGGTACTACCGCTTGGCCCACAGCGGTACTACCGCGGAGGGAGGGCGGTACTACCGCACAGGAGCGGTACTACGGCCTCCCACAGCCGCGGCCAGTACCGTAAAACCCGACACGAAAAAAGAGCCCTCGAATCGAGGCGGTACTAGCACGAGACCACCACGGTACTACGGCTTGGGGCCACCAGCGGTACTACTGCTCTGGAGCGGTACTACCGCGCCCAGAGCGGTACTACCGCTTGTGGCACCCAAGCGGTACTACCGCTCCGTCCCGCGGTACTACCGCTGGGACCAGAGATAGTACACACATGGGGCTACTAGCGGTACTACTGCTCTGGGCGGTACTACCACTCCAGAGCGGTACTACCGCTTGTAGCACCCAAGCGGTACTACCGCTCTGGCCCGCGGTACTACCGCTGGGACCAGAGAGGGCACAAAGAAAGGAGAACCAAGCCCATCATCGAAACGGAAAGGCTCGAAGGGAGGGGCAAAGGAAGTGTACGTGATGATTCCGCCCTAGCCTTTCCAAAACGGACCCCCTCTTGATAGTACGGTGATCCCTATGAAACTAGTCCACCAAACTAATCCGAAAGGACTACACCGTCTTCGCTTTAAGCTCCGAGGGGAGGAAATCGTCTTGTGCCAAAAGAATGAATCTCTGAAAAACACTCAACGCACACGATTAGTCCGCAAAAGCATTGTCATCAATCACCAAAACATCTTAGGGATAAATATGCCCTTACAATCTCCCCCTTTTTGGTGGATTGATGACAATACAGGATTTGCACAACTGGGAAAAACAAAGGACATAAGCAAACTCCAAGTCTCTAAAATATAGACGGGCTCCCCCTAGATGTGTGCCATCAAGATAGGTGCTTTGAGCTGCACGACACACATACTAGGATCAACACTCCCCCTGTATTTTAGAGACCAACAACCTAAGCGAGAAACAAGATAGCAGGATATATATCATAATGAAGCATATAACTCATGAGATATCAAATGACTAGAGACAAAGATAGAGATATGATAGTGATAGGGTAGCATATGTCTCACACCATATGACTCGAACTAAAGTCTCACTAAACACAAAACCAAGCAAAGCACAAGGTCCAAGCAAAGCACAAAGTAGCACATAACGAAAGCACAAAGGCAAAGACACACTCGCAACACGCAAATCCCTAAACTCTCTCCCCCTTTGGCATCGAGACACCAAAAGGGGCAAAGAGCTAGCCTACGGCTCCAGGTGAGAGCATGCTGAGGATCTCGAACATCAGGACTCTGCGTGATCATCTGCACTGCCGTCCTCGCCCGGAAACTGCTCGGCATCTGAGTCGGTCCACGGATAGTGCTGCTGGATCCACTCCTCCTCCTCAGTAATCTGACCCTCTGAGCCGCTGGTGACTGTCGCACCCATCTGACGCATCAACTCCTTGTGACGTCCTCTTGCCTTCTTCTCAGCCACATGAGTCATGTACTGACCATGAGACTCTAGGCAGAACAGCTTCTTCATCTTGTGTTTGAGCTTCTTTGCCCAAGAGGGCTCTGCTGCAGAAGGCTCTGTCCCAGGAGGCACATACTCCTCATCATCATCACCGGCATCATCCTCGTCCTCGGTCTCCATGGCAGTAGCAGAAGATGGAGCTCCAGATCTACCCCAATTATCCTTCTTCCTCAGACGCTTGATCTCATGAGAGACCAACTCTCCAGTTTCCAGCTGCTCCTCAGGATAGGTATGTCTCCAGGCCCTCTCAATAAGCAACATGATGAACGGACCATAAATTGGGCACTTGCGCTCAGAAACAGCCGCCAGAAGCTCAGACCACATGACATGAGAGATGTCCAGAGACTCGCCCGTGTTTGCGTCCTTCTCACACTAGCAGAAGAGAAGCATGTCCACAAGGTAAGAGTGTACCATGTCCAGATTCCCAATACGAGGGAAGAGAGTCTCGCGGAAGATGCGGTGAAGGATGTCCAGATAGGTAGACAACTCATAGGTTTCCTTCCTGGTCTCAGGGTGGACCTTCCGAGTACAGTAGGGCCAGAGGGCTTGCTTGTGAGTGGAGGTGACATTATGGTGAGGACGAAAACCAACTAGAGTCTCGAGCCCTTGATCTTCCACCTCAAGCAGCCCCATGAAGGCCTGCCACTTGACAGCTAGCACATTTCCATTTGTCATCCAAGTCAGAGTCCTGTCTGCGTCAGTCCCTAGGTGAACAGTGGCAAAGAACTGTGCCAACAAATCTGCGTCGAAGTCCTTGTTGAACTGCATGATCCTGAGAATGTTCAACTGAGAGCACATCTGTAGAGCATCACCAAAGTACTCAAGGTCCTTCTCCATAGCATCCGTGTTGATGGAATGGACATTGACAAAGAGATTCTTCTTAGCCTTGATCACATCAAAGTATGTGGCATACTGAAACCGGTTCCAGAACGGGCGGTTGACAAGATTGGGTTCTTGTTCTTCCTCATAGGGGTTGCGCCGACGCCTGTCCCAGAATTCCTTGCTAGACATCTCAGTCACTTTCTTGCCACTTGGCTTCGGTCGGCTAGCAATCTTCTTCTTGCGAGGAGGATTAGCACTTGAGGAAGCACCCCCTGCCGGCTGTGGAGCACTGGAAGAACCACCTGCAGTCTCAGATGAGCGGTACCGCTTCGACGTTGAACGCCCGGGGTTGACACGACGGACTTGCTGCTCAGGATGTTCATCACCTGGAACCAAACACACGGACACAAGAAACAACCAGAAGGAACGATCAAAACCAAATAAACACAACAAAGATGGATCGACATGTGGTAGGAAACAATGGAACTGGGCATCCAGCGGTAGTACCGTGGCTGCTCAACGGTAGTACCGCTTATCCACATAAGCGGTAGTACCGCTCCGTGGAGCGGTAGTACCGCTCCAGCGGTAGTACCGTGCCATATGGGCGGTAGTACCGCCCGAGACGGGGCACGGCGGATCCCTACTGCCGTGGTCAGATCCGGCACTACCGGGGATGCCAAATTCAAAAATAAACCTACCAAACATCAATCCAAAGAGTCTAGTTGCCTTCTCCAACCTACTCAAGCCTAGATTTGGCCAAAAATCTAGAGATGCAACTACTATTGCCCCTAAAACGCGAGATCTGAAAACTAGACAAGAAGAGAAGAGGAACGGGGGCAATACCGGCATCCATGGCAAGAGGACGAGGTGGGGATCGACTCCACCGAAGGAAATGGAGAGGAACGGTCCGGAGACGGAGGGCCGCCGGAGCCTTCCCGCGGCGAGATGGCGCTGGAGAGAGAGGAAGAGGAACCAGGGGACGAAGCAAATGGGTATGGGGTGGAGGAAACCACCCCTGCCCACGACTTAACCCCCTGGCCCCGCCCCTCAGCGGTAGTACCGTGGTGAGGGGCGGTAGTACCGCTTAGCCGTATAAGCGGTAGTACCGCTCCGTGGAGCGGTAGTACCGCCCCAGCCGTAGTACCGCTCATGCACAACGGTAGTACCGCCCAGCGCAACTCAAACCAGACTCAACACATATGGTGCAAAACTAAAGGCGGGAAACACCGACAAGAAGACCAACAAGAGCACTAGCAAGAGAACAAGAAACACACGCCTCTATACGAGAGGGCGGTGGCCGAGGCCACCTATGTTTGAGTCACTTGGTATGGCACCGCGAAGAATTATCCTTGGGCCCATGACCAAAGCTCGTCTTTGAAGCACAAGTACCATAAAAAATGGCTAATGTGAAAGAGTGAGATCAGTTTATGCATTGTGGGGGGAGGGAAAGTTCATTGAGAGAACAACACTCCCCCTACGTCCATGCCTACACCTAGACAAGAAAGCACAATGAATGTGAGGGGTGTGCAAAGGTTCAAACCACATTGCTCGAATCAATGATATTTAGCTCATGCCTTAACTCGCGAAATCTTGCTTCATCCAATGGCTTCGTGAAAATATCTGCAAGGTTATCATGAGTGTTGACATAGTTGAGCTCGATCTCCCCTCGCCTAATATGATCGCGGATGAAGTGATACCGAATCTCAATATGCTTTGTCTTGAAGTGTTGCACCGGGTTGAGAGAAATCTTGATAGCACTTTCATTGTCACACCAAAGAGGCACTTTGTCACAAATGACACCATAATCCTTTAAAGTTTGCCTCATCCATAAGAGTTGTGCACAACAACTTCCGGCCGCCACATACTCCGCTTCGGTGGACGAGAGAGACACACAACTTTGCTTTTTAGAAGACCAACTTACCAAAGAGCAACCAAGAAATTGGCACCCTCCGGAAGTGGACTTCCTATCCACTTTGTCTCCCGCCCAATCGGAGTCCGAAAAACCTACAAGCTTGAAGTTTGCTCCTCTTGGGTACCATAGGACAAAGTTTGGGGTATGAGCCAAATATCGAAAGATTCGCTTGACCGCCACAAAGTGGCTTTCCTTAGGTGTGGCTTGAAACCGTGCACATATTCCCACACTCAACATGATATCCGGTCTAGATGCACAAAGGTAAAGCAAGGATCCAATCATAGAGCGATATACCTTTTGATCCACCGCTTTACCATTGGGATCAATGTCAAGTTGGCACTTGGTGGGCATTGGAGTGGAAGCCGGCTTGACATCACTTAGCTTGAATCTCTTTAGCATGTCTTGAGTGTATTTGGCTTGGTTGATGAAGGTTCCTTCTCTTCTTTGTTTGATTTCGAATCCGAGAAAGAACTTCAACTCTCCCATCATAGACATCTTGAACTTTGAGGTCATGAGAGCGGCAAATTCTTCATTGAAAGCTTTGTTAGGGGAACCAAAAATAATATCATCAACATATAGTTGGCACACAAACAACTCCCCTTTGACCTTCTTAGTAAAAAGAGTGGGGTCGATTTTCCCGATTTCGAATCCACGATCTTGTAACAACTCCGTAAGATGCTCATACCACGCACGTGGGGCTTGTTTAAGGCCATAGAGCGCCTTGTGGAGTTGATACACATGATCAGGGAAATAGGGATCTTCGAACCCGGGGGGTTGTTTGACATATACCAACTCATTTATGGGACCATTAAGAAAAGCACTCTTCACATCCATTTGTTGCAAAGTGAAATTATGATGAGAAGCATAAGCAATCAACAAACGAATAGATTCAAGGCGAGCAACGGGGGCAAAGGTTTCACCGTAGTCGATACCCTCGACTTGGAGTAGCCTTGTGCCACCAAACGAGCCTTGTTGCGAACAATGATTCCATGAGCGTCTTGCTTGTTCTTGAATATCCACTTGGTTCCAATGACATTATGATTCCCGGTTGGCCTTGGCACTAACTTCCACACTTGGTTATGTTCGAAGTTGTTGAGTTCTTCATGCATGGCGTTGAGCCAATCCGGGTCCTCAAGCGCTTCATAAACCTTTTGGGGTTCGACACAAGAAACAAACGCATGATGTTCACAATAGTTTGCTAATTGTCTACGAGTGCTTACCCCCTTTCTTAGGCTTCCAACCACATTCTCCATGAGATGACCTTTGGTGGTGAGCTTGGAAGCGATCTTAGCGGCACGACGCTCCAATTCCTCCTCGGAAGTGAAGTGAGGGGGGGTTACTTGATCATCTTGAGCGTCGTCTTGAGCTTGTTCTTGATCTTGAACTAGCTCGAGGGGAAGAACTTGACCTTGGGCATCATTTGGTGGATCACCACCATCTTGAGGTTGATCTTGCCCTTGATCTTGTTCATGAGGTTGAGGGCCTTCACTTTGTTCTTCGGAAGCGTGTGAGTCTTGGGTTGGTGATGGCTCCACTTGAGTGGAGCATTGTCCTTCTCCTTCGGCCACAAGGGGTTCCTCAATGGGTAGGATATATCCAATACCCATTCTTCTTATGGCTTGGGGAGGAATTTCATCACCTACATCACAAGTACCACTTTGCTCCACTTGGGAGCCGTTATTTTCATCAAACTCCACGTTACACGTCTCCTCAATAAGTCCCGTGGACTTATTGAGAACACGGTAAGCATGGGAGTTTGTAGCATAACCAACAAATATGCCCTCATGGGCTCTAGTCTCAAATTTAGACAAACGAACACCTTTCTTGAGAATGAAATACTTACACCCGAACACCCGAAAGTACTTGAGGTTGGGCTTGTTACCGGTGAGGATCTCATATGGAGTCTTGTTCAAGCCTTTGCGAAGATAGAGCCGATTTGAAGCATGACACGCGGTGTTGATGGCTTCGGCTCAAAAGTTGTATGGAGACTTGAACTCCGCCATCATGGTCCTTGCCGCATCCATCAACGTCCGATTCTTCCTCTCCGCAACACCATTTTGTTGAGGGGTGTAAGGTGCGGAATATTGATGCTTGATCCCCTCATCACTGAGAAACTCATCCAAGGTGTAGTTCTTGAACTCGGTGCCGCTGTCACTCCTTATTGTCAAGATCTTTGCATTGTGTTGACGTTGGGCTTCATTTGCAAAGTCAATGACCGTTTGTTGGGTCTCACTCTTCCTCTTGAAGAAATACACCCACGTGTATCTAGAATAATCATCCACAATTACCAAGCAATATTTTCTACCCCCAAGACTATCAAAGGATGGAGGCCCAAAGAGATCCAAATGAAGGAGCTCCAACGGCCTCTTCGAGTAAATAAGAGTCGTGGGAGGGTGAGCCTTCTCATGAAGCTTTCCTTCGATACAAGCACTGCAAGCACGATCTTTGGCAAAACTAACGTTCGTTAGTCCACGGACATGGTCCCCCTTGAGAAGACTTTGCAAAGATCTCATATTGACATCGGCTAAACGGCGATGCCAAAGCCATCCCACGTCAACTTTAGGGCCAGTTCTTTTGGTGGCTTCTAGAATAAGCTGCAAAAAGCTGCCCCCTACCCAGCTTATTCTAGAAGCCCAACCAAGTTTATTTTTTAGAAGCCTAGTAGTTAAGACTTGACTAGTAGGCTTCTAAAAAGAAAATTTTGGTTGGGCTTCTAGAATAAGCTGGGTAGGGGGCAGCTTATTCTGGAAGCCCAAAAAAGCTAGCAAAAGAACTGGCCCTTAGCCATTAGGCATGTCGCGGTCTTAGTGGGTCGCTCCGAAAAGTTAATCACATAGAGACCGTTCTCGACATGCCCAACAAAGGCTACTTTAAGAGTCTTGCTCCACAAGAGGGCCACGGTATCAATATCAAAGAAGGTGGCAAAACCCATGATAGCAAGTTGACGAACGGAAAGTAAATTGTATGCAAGGGACTCAACTAGCATGACCTTCTCGATCGTGAGATCATGAGAAATGACGACTTTGCTGTAGCAACCAGACCTCAAATGGTCTGTGCTGCTGTGCACCAGTGTCATCCCTGGATCAGTAATGCTGACACGCACAGTACAAATGGAGGATTTATAACAGAGTAGCAATCACACACTTATTACATCGAATAACTCCGAAGAGTTTAAGTATGATAAACATGGCTTAAGGCCATCTAATAACGATAACAACGGAAGACTTGGAAGATAAGTGAGTCCATCACTCCAGCGGCATCACTGAGTATAAGACCACGACCTAAAGCACCTTACTCGTCGTCTGAAAAGTCTGCAACATGAAACGTTGCAGCCCGAAAACGGGTCAGCACATAGAATATGCTGGCAATGTAACACATAGAGAACAATGAACAATGATAATGCTATACTATATGCATATATGGCTGGTGGAAAGCTCTATGGTTACAGTTTTTGCGAAAAGCCAATTTTATCCTACTCCAAAGGAATAAATTTTATTTAACTATCATGGTGGTTGAAACATTGAGAAGGTACCTCCAACTCAATCCCAATTAAGTATCATCATTAACCCAACAAAATTAATTATAAGTATCACGGTGATGAGATTCAAATGATAATCCAGGTACTAGATACTCAAGTTGTCCATAACCGGGGACACGGCTAACCATGATTAGTTTGTAGACTCTGCAGAGGTTTGCGCACTTTTCCCCACAAGACTCGATCGCCTCCGCTTGATTCTCGCACTACATGATGTTTGAGAAACGGATGACCGAGACACAGTCTTTCAGAAACAATCACTCTTTACTCTGGATGGACCGGTACACCTACTTTCCCCTACATCTGCTAGTCCACCTCTTCAAGAGATCATGTAACCTACTCAGCTATGGTAGAGCCCATAATAGCTTGTGGCTGCACACGGAAGTTTCTAGCATGAATAATCTTATGATCCCTTTGAGCCTGGGTGGCGGACCTTATACATACAGGCAACACTGGGTTCTCCAGGTGCCTCAATCCACCCAGATGTGAGTTTTAGTTGCCACCTTAAGTTGAACCATTAATAACATCTCACATCTGTCATGAATATCACTCAAACCCAAATCCACGTCTACGAGCATAGCATGGCAATAATAAAAGCAACATAGAAGTAACTCTCAAGGGTTTGATAAAAGAACAGGTAATAGGTACTACCTCAACTACTTCCCAATACCCACAGTTTAATTAGATCCTAATCATGCAAGTGTTTGAGAAAATAGATCTAATGCAAATAAAACTGGGTATGAACGGGGTATGATCAAAGTGTTACTTGCCTTACTGATGATCCGCAAAACCTAGCGAGTCGAAGTAACAAGCGGCACACTCCGGGTACTCTATCGCAAACAAACAAGCATACAATCAGTACTCATCTAATGCACAGGTAAAACTCGAATGAAAGATCCAACCAGAAAGTTCAACTTAAGAACCCCGGTTTGCAAAAAGAATCAACTCGAAAGAAGCAACGAAAGTTAAACGGTGAAAGAAAGAAACTTCGTTTGCTAATCTGGATCTAGGTCAAATTTTACTGTAGCAAAAACTTGTTTGAGTAGGTTAAACGGAAAGAGAATTTCGAGACGAAACTCTAGGCGCTTGAATCGCCTGATTCCGATAAACGAGCGAGAAGTTAAACAGAATCGAAGATTCGATCAGAAATCGAATCTGAGAAAATAACGAGAAAATCCGACGAAAAGAAAAACGGTCGAACGGTTAAATAACGGACGTTCGTTAATTAGAGAAAACCGACGAACGCGTTCGTTAAAACAAACGGTTCGGTGAACGCTCGCAAAATAATAAAACCGAAAAAAAACCGATCTAGTTTTTTTTTATAACGAAGGGTTTTTTTAAAACGAAAACCGGCAACGACGAAACGGGCGGCGGCAGTACCTCGACGGGCGGGCTCCGGCGAGGGGCTCCGGCGGGCGCGGGGCTCGGGGCTCGGGGGGTGCGGCGACGAGGGGCGGCGGCTCCCGGCGGCGGCGGCGAGGCAAACGGCGGCGGCGGCGAGGCGAGATGCGGGCGGCGGCGGGGCTACTCCGGCGGCGGCGGTGAGAGGTAAAAGGAGAGGGGGGGTATTTAAGGAGGGGGGGCGAGGTGGCATGGGGGAGGGGTTGGCCGGCGGGCGGCGTACGGCGGCCGGACTCGGGCGTTCGGTCTCCAGGAAGGAGACGGGCGCGGGGTTGGGCCGTCGGCTGGGCCTTTGGCCCAGTCGGCGCGCAGGAGGTTTTTTTTAAATAAGTTCCGTGGAAAATAATTCACAGAAAAATAAATAAAAATCAGAAAAATATAAAATAAATTTTCCCCGTCTAGTTAGAAAAACTAGAATAGGGTGAACATTTTTTAAATCAAAATAAATATTTTGAAAACATGCAATATTTTTAATGCAATAAAAATTGCAAATAAAATCCAAATAATGATTTTAACATTTTACCTCCAGTATTTCAATTGTTTTGGAGAAGTCATATTTTCTCCTCTCGTTTATTTTAAAATGAAATGTTTTTCCGGAGAGAAAATAATTAAAACCACAATCCTCGTCTTATTATTTGATGAAAATCAAATATGAAAATTCGAGAAAATCCCCAACTCTCTCCGAGGGTCCTTGAGTTGCTTAGGATTTATCGAGGATTTGTCAAAATGCAACAAAACATGATATGCAATGATGATCTATGTATAACATTCCAAATTGAAAATTTGGGATGTTACATTTGCCGAGTCCCAATACCTTAGAAGACGAGGCATCACCCCACTCGACATTGGTGGGCATAGATGGAATTTTGTGCACGTCCACCACCAAGTCCTTGCTTCCGGTCATATGATTTGTCGCTCCACTATCGAGCAACCATGATCCCCCACCGGAAGCAAACACCTACAAGAGATCAATGCTTGGTTTTAGGTACCCATTTAGTAATGGGTCCTTTGATGTTAGCAACAAGGGTCTTAGGAACCCAAATAGACCATTCAATGTACTCATGAGGAGAACCAACGAATTTGGCATAAACATGCCCATCACTAGCACGGCATAACACATAAGAAGGATTAAAGTCGCCGGCTTTGTTGGAAGGAGTGGTATTGCTCTTCTTGACACCGCCACCCTTCGCCTTGTTCTTCTTCTCCTTGGAAGCACCCTCTCCCTCCTTCACAAAAGTTTGCTTGAGAGGAGGAGGTCGCTTGGTCTTGTCATTCTTCTTCTTGTTCTTGGGATTGGGTGTGAACCCAATCCCCTCCTTGGCCACAACTTCCTTTTGATTGCTCAAGAGGTCGTTGAGGTTCTTCTCACCTTGTATGCATGACACAAGGCCTTTCTCAAGTTGCTTCTTCAACTTAGCATTCTCCTCAACAAGATGCACATGCTCACAACACGGGTTAGTAGCATTTGCATTATCAATTAACACCATATGAGGAAAGGTGGCTTTCTCCTTTGTTAGCTTCACTTGGAGTTGATCATGAGACTCCTTGAGGCTAGCATGAACACCCTTCAAGACTTTGTGAGCCTTGTCGAGGATGCCAAACTCCTCTTTGAGTCTAGCAAGATCAACCCCAAGTTTTGCCTTCTCGGAGTTTAGCACACGAGACACAACAAGAGCATGATCAAGATCTTTCTTTAACTTAGCATGATCATCGTTGTATGACTCCTCAAGAGCCAAACGAAGACCACGCTCTTCGTCAAGAGCATTGGAAAGATCCGAAATCTCATCGGCATAGTCACGACTATGCCCCTCCATCTTAGAGATGGTATCCTCGTGAGCCTCGATCATGTCATTGGCTTCACCAAGTTGTTCCAAGAGAGCAACGAAGTGCTTCTTGGATTTACCCTTGAGCTTACCCATAAAGATCTCAAACTCATTTTCCTCCACATTAGTCCCCTCATGTTCATCAATGCTATCCGTCGAAGAAGGATGATTAATGATGGTAGTTTTGATGTTGGAGGTTACCTTATTGGTGGCTTTAGCCATGAGGCACTTGGCGGTGATGTTCTCATTGGGTGAGTCGAAGAGAGACACCCGTGGAGTCTTTGCAATGGCAACGGAGGCCATGGCAACTGACTCACCATCTTCATCATTGTCATCATCCTCATTGTACTCTTCTTGAACCACCAATGCCTTGGGAGGAGTCTTCTTGGTGAAGTTGCTCTTGTTGGGGAACGACTTGGCCTTGTCTTTTCTAATGAGCTTGCCACCATTGTCTTCCCTCTTCTCGTAAGGGCACTCCGCAACAAAATGGCTCACATTACCACAATTGAAGCAAGTCCTCATCCGTTGCTTGCCCTTTGCGCCACTTGAGTTGCTTTTGTTGAAGTTTGGCCTCGAGTTCTTCTTGCTCCAAAATTGCCTTGAAGCAAGAGCCATGTGTTCATGATAGGCATACTTCGTATCTTCGAGGTTGCCCTCCTCTTCTTCCTCTTCCTCCATACTAACCTTGGCCTTTAGAGCGAGGTTGGGCTTCTTGACTCTTTGAGAGCGAAGAACCGCATTGTCGGCGGTCTTGTCCAAGATGCTCATAGCCACAAACTCATCCAACACTTCACTTGAGGACAAGGTGTGAAAGTCCGGCCTTTGACGAATTACGGAGGACATGGCTTTGTGGTAGGGCATCATTGCCTTGAGGAACTTGCGCTTGATCCAATTGTCATCCGTGTCCTTACTTCCATGATCTCGGAGTGAGACCGCGAGTTTGGTTACTCTCCGAAAAAGCTCACGAGGTTCTTCATCTTCTTTCATTGCAAACTCGTCGGCTTCATCTTGCACCACTTCATAGTTGGAGCGTTGAATGCTTGCGCTTCCCCGATAAAGGGAAACAACTTGGAGCCACGCATCTTTGGCCACGGTGTAAGGCCGGAGATGAGGAAGATCTTCGGGTGGGATGGCTTCTTGGATGATGAAGAGAGCATTCTCATTGAATTGATGATCCACAACTTCTCTAGGAGTGAAGTTACTTCGGTCATGCGGATAAAAGCCTTCTTCAATGATTCTCCAAAGGTTAGTGTTCACATGATTTAAATGACGCTTAAAACGATAGACCCAAGAATCAAAATCTACATTCTTCTCAATCTTAGGGGCCGGGCCGGCATGATTCAAATGAGTGGAAGGGAGCGGTCCACCATAGACGGGTGGAGGTTCCACATGGGCAAAGATGCCGGTCCCATTTTTATCACTAGAACAAGGAGCCTTCTCGCTCGAAGCTTCCCCCTTGTCGGAGGTAGCATCCGTCACCTTGTTAGCGGGATCACCCACTTTCAACGGTGCGGTGGTAAGTTTAAGCCCTTCTAAGAATTTATTCAACATGCTTTCGACCTTGGTCGTCATGGAGGTTTTCAATGTGTCCAACGCCACATTGAATTCCTCACGAGAGACCGCGGTTCCCCCATCTCCCGTAGACGAGACTGGATTCTCACCGGAGTGCTCCTCCGCACCGTCTACGACGTCAACCATACTCTTTGGACGGTAAAGTCCTTAATAAAGAGACGAGGCTCTGATACCAATTGAAAGGATCGATATAGTTGACTAGAGGGGGGGTGAATAGGCAACTAACAATTTTTAGCTTTTCTTTACCAAATTAAACTCTGCATCAAAATAGGTTGTCTAGATATGCAACTAAGTGAGCAACCTATATGATGCAACGACAACAAGCACGCAAGCAAGTAAGAGATATAACACAAGTAAACTAGCGAAAGTAAAGGAACGAGATAACCAAGAGTGGAGCCGGTGGAGACGAGGATGTGTTACCGAAGTTCCTTCCTTTTGAAGGGAAGTACGTCTCCGTTGGAGCGGTGTGGAGGCACAATGCTCCCCAAGAAGCCACAAGGGCCACCGTATTCTCCTCACGCCCTCACACAATGCGAGATGCCGTGATTCCACTATTGGTGCACTTGAAGGCGGCGACCGGACCTTTACAAACAAGGTTGGGGCAATCTCCACAACTTAATTGGAGGCTCCCAACGACACCACAAAGCTTCACCATGATGGACTATGGCTCCGCGGTGACCTGAACCGTCTAGGGTGCTCAAACACCCAAGAGTAACAAGATCCGCTAGGGATAAGTGGGGGGGGAATCAAATTTCTCTTGGTGGAAGTGTAGATCGTGGCCTTCTCAACCAATCCCGAGCAAATCAACAAGTTTGATTGGCTAGGGAGAGAGATCGGGCGAAAATGGAGCTTGGAGCAACAATGGAGCTTTTGGGGGAAGAGGTGAGTCAACTTTGGGGAAGAAGACCCCTTTATATAGTGGGGGGAACAAACCAACCGTTACCCCCCTTCTGCCCCGAAGAGAGCGGTAGTACCGCTGTGCCAGCGGTACTACCGCTTGCCACTATAAGCGGTACTACCGCCCCAAAGCGCGGTACTACCGCTTGGCCCACAGCGGTACTACCGCGGAGGGAGGGCGGTACTACCGCACAGGAGCGGTACTACGGCCTCCCACAGCCGCGGCCAGTACCGTAAAACCCGACACGAAAAAAGAGCCCTCGAATCGAGGCGGTACTAGCACGAGACCACCACGGTACTACGGCTTGGGGCCACCAGCGGTACTACTGCTCTGGAGCGGTACTACCGCGCCCAGAGCGGTACTACCGCTTATGGCACCCAAGCGGTACTACCGCTCCGTCCCGCGGTACTACCGCTGGGACCAGAGATAGTACACACATGGGGCTACTAGCGGTACTACTGCTCTGGGCGGTACTACCGCTCCAGAGCGGTACCACCGCTTGTAGCACCCAAGCGGTACTACCGCTCTGGCCCGCGGTACTACCGCTGGGACCAGAGAGGGCACAAAGAAAGGAGAACCAAGCCCATCATCGAAACGGAAAGGCTCGGAGGGAGGGGCAAAGGAAGTGTACGTGATGATTCCGCCCTAGCCTTTCCAAAACGGACCCCCTCTTGATAGTACGGTGATCCCTATGAAACTAGTCCACCAAACTAATCCGAAAGGACTACACCGTCTTCGCTTTAAGCTCCGAGGGGAGGAAATCGTCTTGTGCCAAAAGAATAAATCTCTGAAAAACACTCAACGCACACGATTAGCCCGCAAAAGCATTCTCATCAATCACCAAAACATCTTAGGGATAAATATGCCCTTATAAATAGGCAACTACTAAATCCTCGGTCTATTCTGAAAAAAGGAGGGAACAAATATGAGTGTGCCGCACTTGGGTACTGTGGAAGCGCTTGCCCAAATGAGCATATTGTCAGCCGCCCTTTGAAGAACATCACAAGCATGGCAAGCATTGATGTTGAAGATAGACTGTCTTTCCAGGTTGTCACAGTGACTCCTCGACTAATATATCTGTTGTTCCCTGAATAGCAAGAGTTCATAGTATCAGGAAGAATCCTCCTCCATCAGTGTTTAAGAACCAAGGTATCAAACCCATGTAATCCCCCTACAACCCAATGATCAGCCCTGCACGCAATAGTAAGGTTGTAATCTCACTAGTCTTACTAGTTAAAAAGAAATTTTAAGGTGGTCGAAATTGATTTTGTTTACAGATGAATTAAAATTCAGAATATTAATTAAATAATAACTATAAGCGCTTCTCCAATTTAGCATAAGTGTCCCGAAAAATGTACGATTGTGTATCAGTTACATTTCAATGTTTACAGTTAATCATACATGTCATCATTGCATATATGCATTACATTCTTATATATGTTTATCATTATCTAACTTCATCTATAACTAATACTCCACTCAAAAATCACTACACAAAATGCATCTCAAAGTATTAAGTAAAAACAGAATATTGCATTAAACAAGGTATATTCTATTTACTTTTAATTCATCACCAAAACAACTAGGCAACTACATTTTTATCTTGAGTGGCAATAACACACTATTAGGGCTGCAAGAAAAGCTCGAGGCTCCTGAGCCGCTCAAGATCGACTCAAAGTTTGGCTCGACTCGAGATTGACTCGAAAAGAAATGAGCTGAGCATGAGCACTTTATATAGCTCAATCAAAAAACGAGCTCATCTTGACCCAACACTGACTCGCTTGATTTTAGCTCGATATCGTGTAATTTTATGAAATAATCTTTATAAATATTTAAATAATTTATTGTCATATATGTTGTGTACAATTTTTCTCCATTTTACGTACTAACAAACATGGAAGCTTAATTTAGCACGAAGATAATCTAGCCTCAGTATCATACGTGGCCAGCCGTGTGTTAAATATCCTGTTACTATTGGCTAAAGTTTTAGAGCGGATGTACTAGTCTTCAATAAGTCAAATTTTACAGTGGTTTCTTATGTTGTGTTGTGGCCTATCTTGAAAAATTTCATTATATCGTTAAGCAAATCATCTTATTTAGCTCGAAACTAGCTCGAGATTGACTAGAGATCATTACAAGCTGGGCACGAGTCACTTTATACTGCTCAACTTTGAGCTTCGCACAGTTTGAGCTCGCTCGAATTTTAGTATAAGCTGAGCTAAGCCTAGTCCAGCTCTCTCGAACCCGATTGTTTGCAGCCCTACACACTACCGACCCTTTTCTCTTTTCTGTTACTGAGATAGTTTCAACCAGCATGCACGACTTCATCTTGAAGATCATTCGTCTAAACATGGCTAATGAAAAAATTGATAGATTGAAGAGCATACATGTATAAAATCATGCAATAAAGAAACCAATAGAAATCGACCATTTTCTACGGACGGGCCGTATTTTTGGCCCGCCCCGTAAACCGGCCGCAAAAACGCACTTCACCGGAGTTATACGGAATCTGCCAGAGATGCTCTAAAATAGCTAAAAGCGAGGGTTTCTTTCGCACAAAATCCTGTACTTGTTCCTACAGATTCCTCCACCAAGATCTGTGCCATCCAACTCCAATCTAACGGCTCGGGGCGAGGCTTTCTATTTTTTTTCCACCGGAGGTCCAGTTTCTATCCTAGTCGCCCCCGGTCCAAAGTCCAAACCCTAACCCCCAGAGGCCAAAATCCCAAAATTCCAAATAGAACGCCTCTTCCCCACCATTTTCTCCGCCTCCTTCCTTCGCCCGCCCGTCTCCCCCGTCCATGGCGGAGCAATAGATGGATTCCTCCACACGCCCACGCCCATAGGGTAGATCATTGTAACACGCCAACGCAAGCAGCAACGCCGGAGGCGGCACCGGCGTGGGAGGGAATCCGAAGGGGCCGAAGCAAGAGAGGAGGGGGCGAGGAGGGACAGGAGGGGAGGAGTTGGAGGAGGGATAGGATTTGGGGGCCAAGATGAGCACGGTGGACAAGATGCTGATCAAGGGGATCCGGAGCTTCGACCCGGAGAACAAGAACGTCATCACCTTCTTCAAGCCCCTCACCCTCATCGTCGGCTCCAACGGAGCCGGCAAAACCGTAATGCCCACCAATCCAATCTACTCATCCTGTTCCACTGTATGCCGTGTGTATGCGCCGATTCATTCATGGTCTGGGTTCTTTTGGATTTCCGCAGACCATCATCGAGTGCCTGAAGCTGTCCTGCACCGGCGAGTTGCCCCCCAACTCCCGCTCCGGCCACACCTTCGTCCATGACCCCAAGGTAATGCGCCGTCCGTTTTGACCTCACCGTTCACTATTCGGGGTCTCAGTGCTGTCCGTAAGGCCTTGTGCTCTCTGCTGCTGACCTGGACTTGGGAGATGTTTTACTGATTGGGGAATGGCGGCGGTGGTAGTGTGTGCGCGTGCAAGTATGTGTGTGGCCGAGGGCATTGGGTCGTGCTGCTCTATAGGTTTAATCGGGGTCCAATTAGAGAGGGTCTCTGGGCTTTGTGGATTTTAAGGTCTGTCGAAATCCTGTGTGCTCTAGCACTTGCTTGCACATGGGAAAATTTGATGCCTCTGACTTGAGGTGTGCTATGAGCTTAGTCGAATTTGTGCCCGGTGTTGTTTGGATCAATACTATCATAAGGTTGTTCTTTTCTTATGTTGTACTCATTCTCTTTTCGATTCTTACTTTTATACATGTTTGTGAGATTTAGGTAGCAGGTGAAACCGAAACGAAAGGGCAGATTAAGCTGCGGTTTAAGACAGCAGCAGGAAAGGATGTGGTGTGCATCCGCTCTTTCCAGCTTACCCAGAAGGCATCAAAGATGGAGTTTAAGGCAATCGAGAGCGTCCTCCAGACTATAAATCCACACACGGGCGAGGTCCCTTTTCCCCCCTCCTTTGGCTTTCAAGTTGCTTCATGTGCTTTGCAATCAGTTATGTTAATTCTGTTGTATTGATGTTTGGGTTATTCATGTAATTCCTGGGTTATGCCCGAACTCAGCGCAGAAGGTTGTTTAAACTTCGGTTCTGGAAAAACCAATGCGTTGTCATGCCTACTGTTTAGGTTTCTGTTATTTATATTGCCATAATGTACTTGCATTCGGCTTATGGCACTAAGTGCACCCCCCCCCCCCCCCCCCCCCCCCAAAAAAAAGCACTGCTGCTCCCATGGGTACATACACAGAGACTGGTTCACAAAACATGTCAATTGTTTTAAAATCCCTGTGATATACTTCCATCCACCCCGATGGTCAAGAGTTCTACTTACTCCAGCCTTTTGGAGCTGACTGCGATTTATTCTGCTTTCAAACGCCTTTATAACTTACACTCGCTTGGAACTTTCTCTCACTTTATATACTGAAAGACAAACTAAATGCTATTTTGCCCCATTTGGTTGGAAGTATACCAAAAAGATTAGAACAGTTAACATGCCTTGTGAACCATGTATTTTTTCTAATATCTGAAAGGGCATATGATTTACTTTGTCCCTTGTTATGTTTGCGTCTGGCCATAGAAAATCTTTTCTAGAGCACTCCTCTGTTTTTTATACATTATATTCCCAACTGCAAGTAGGGCGATAGATTTGCACATAGGAAAAATTAATTCATGTGAATCAAGACAATGGAAATTTTGAATCTGGACAATTGATTTTTCACAGCAGTTCTTTGATTGATTCCAAGTGATACCATTATAGTAGCATACTTAAGTTGTGTAGCCCTAGAAGCCTATTAGCTTTAATGGAGTACTGCTGAAAATGTTCTATAAAATCATATCCTCACTGATCGGTTTTTATTGCTGAGCTCAGAAGGTTTGTCTCAGCTACAGATGCGCTGATATGGATAGGGAAATTCCAGCCCTAATGGGTGTTTCGAAGGCTATATTGGAGAATGTTATATTTGTGCACCAAGACGAATCCAATTGGCCATTACAGGACCCTTCAACACTTAAGAAAAAGTTTGACGACATCTTTTCTGCTACCCGGTATGTGAATGCATTACTATTTACTTCATTATTTAGAAGCTCCGATTAAGGCCATAAATTTTCTTATTTGATTGTTGCATTCTGTTTAAGATGGTGTAGTCTCCACTTCTCTGGAGGCTAATCTTTCTGTGAAAGTGGGGAGATGATGTCAAAACTAGCATCTCACTACCTTAATTTCCTAATGTACAGCTATACCAAAGCTCTCGAAGTCATAAAGAAACTTCACAAGGACCAAGCACAAGAAATCAAGACTTTTAGGTTAAAGTTGGAGAACCTTCAGACTCTTAAAGATCAAGCATACAGGGTAATTTGTATCTTCTATTTATATGTTTTCATTTATTTTCACAACTATGTGATATGTTTCTAGAATCCTACTTTCTGTTGTGTTACCACCCTACTTTGTGTTATGTTACCACCATGGGGGATATATATGTATAGAATATAAATGGAGGTGATATACAAATAAACTCCCTATAATAGGTGACACCGATTCATTACACTTCACAATTCACATTACCCTAGTAGACTACTTAATTTCTGCTTCCTTTACTCTTTCGTTGGCATACTTGTCAGCTCAATTTGAGTCACTGCATTTTCGAGCTCATGTCAGTATTCATGTGCAGCAACATTGAACACTTGAATGTGCACTGAAAATTAATCTGTTCTACACTTCTGCTGCAATTTAGTTTAATTTTTTGAAGGGTATGTTGCTTTTAATATTAGTTTAATTTCCTTACTTTCACAGCTTCGTGACAGTATTGCACAAGATCAAGAGAAGTCAGACGCCTTAAAAACTCAAATGGAGGACCTGAAAACAAACATCCAAGCTGTGGAAAACAAAATCCTTCGTACCGAAACAAGTATGGTGGATTTGAGGAAACTTCAGGAGCAAATTAGCACCAAAGCAACTGCTAGAAGTACATATTTTACACTTCAGCAGCAACAGTATGCTGCTCTTTCTGAGGAAAATGAAGGTAAGCAATTCCTCATCATGCCCATCACTCAAATGGTTCCTTCTCAGCATAATGACAGTTTACCTTGCTTCATTTAGATACTGATGAGGAGCTGAAGGAGTGGCAAACAAAATTTGAAGAAAAAATTGCATTACTGGAAACGAAAATCGCTAAACTTGAAAGAGAGATGAATGATGAATATGCAAAAAGCTCTCTGCTATCTGAGACCATCAATGATTCAACACGCGAAATAGGAAAGCTCCAGGCAGAAGCTGATGTAATACTGTAATCCTTTATTCTTTCTTTTGACTGGCTTGACCATTCGTAAATGATAGTGGACATTGTGACACAAGGTTAAATACAAGTATCTTGTTTTCAGGCTCACATGTCCGTGAAGCATGAAAGAGATTCAGCCATCAGAACGATATTCAATAAACATAATCTCGGGCCAGTTCCTGATGCTCCTTTTACCAATGATATTGCCATGAACCTTACAAACAGAACTAAAGCAAGACTATCGAATCTCGAGGACGATTTGCAGGAAAAGAAGGTTATAATATCTATTCTTCGTATTTTGGAATTTAGTTGCAAAATTAAACACTTCCATGTGAATTTTTTTTGTTTGTATCGCACTTAACGTTTTCTAGGCATTCATTTTGCTGCCTATTTTTGTTTGTAATCTTAGTGGTTCCATGATATTCATGCAAGGTTTCTTGCTTTACCATACTTATCAAAAGCATCTGTGCAGTGCAATTAATTAGGAAATGCTGAAGACCTGCATTCTTATCAAGTATGTCCCTTGGTAATCAAATTCCTTTTCTTAAGCAGAAAACTAATGAGACACAGTTAGAATTTCTTTGGGGACGTTATCTTAAAGTAAATGCTCGCTACTCTGAAGTTGATGGCCAGATACAATCTAAGAAGGAATCTAAGGTTAGTAATGGAAACAACAGTGGACTTGCACATGCATGATGTTCCGTAACTGATACATCAGATACCATTCATTAATATAATATATCGAACGCTTTCCAGATAGGTGTTTTAAGGCGCATAAAAGATAAAGAGAATGAGCGAGATGCCGCAGAGACGGAGCTTTCAAGGCATAATCTGGCCCGTATTGATGAAAGAGAGCGGCATCTGGTATTTATTTAACCTAACTATCATTGTCCATTGGATCTATTCATCGTTATATACCTGTACTTGGTTGGTCTGTTAGGTTGATTTGTTTTCACTTTGCTTACATCTATAAGTAAGTTATATCTCTCTAAGTTTAACGCTCTTAATTCTAAATAAGTGTCCCATTGTGATTTGAATAGCAAATTGAAGTTGAGAGGAAGACAATTGCGCTGGGAGAAAGAGACTATGATTTGATTATAAGTCAGAAGCGCTCAGAGATATATACCTTGGATCACAAGATAAAAGCACTTCACCGAGAGAAAGATAACATAGCAACTGATGCTGATGACAGAGTAAAATTAGAACTCAAGAAGGATGAGTTGGAGAAGTGCAAGAAGAAACTTAAAAAGATGTACTTCTTTCCTTTCCCTTTTAATTTCTATCTGTGCTACGGTTTTATTGTTTGTTATATTCCAATACCAATTCTTTCGTTATGAAGATTGAGATAACACGATATAAAATGCAGATATGATGAACATAAGGATAAATTTAGAAGTGTCCTTAAGGGAAGGCTTCCTCATGAGAAGGATGTCAAGAAGGAGATTACTCAAGCTTTCGGGTTTGTGTCGAAGTGCTTTATTGATATGCTTAATCGCCTCTCTTAGTGATTTTCTGGTGCATAATATGTCCTATTTTGGCTCATATTATCAAACTGAAGTTACCTATGTAAACCTGCAATATATTGACTTCCTCCGATGCAATTCATCTTTCCTGTTCATGCCATCGTTGGTTACTGTACAGGCAGTAGTAGTATCTCTAACGAGGTACAGTTTGATCAATCATGTGCACAATAAGTATGTATCCAGTTTAAGCATACATGTTAGTTGTAAACATTCACATATGGATGTGTATTTCAAAGGTCTAGTCTGTTAATGCGGCGTCTAGGCCTACACATCCCATTCTGTTCTTGAACTAGCAATCTGTTAAGCTTCCATCCTGACGCGAAAAAAAAGTTATGCATGTTACTATGCATGTTACTTTGACACACCCAACTAGTAATCTATTAATTTATTATGCTTTCATTCTTCCTTATGGATTATACTACATTTGGCATTTTATATTTTCTGGTGCTGTTTATTAATGTTGCCACAAAACTCTGCTTGACGCAGGTCTGTAGACTCAGAATACAATGATTTGAACTCAAAATCTCAGGAAGCGGAACAACAGTTGAAATTGGCACAAATGAAAATTGATGCTGCTAAAAGCCACTTGGCAAAGCTCCAAAAAGTTTTGGATGGTAAATTTAGATATGATCACTGCACGCTTACTTATTTCATACAAAGTTGATGATGCTTCTTTGGCATGTAAAAGCTCCACTATGTATGAAATTTGGAATCAAAATCTGAGAGGTGCACACAGCACACTACATCTCTCTTTTGCCTTTTAAGATGTATTATCATTCCATCATTTTGAGTTGCTATGTTGGAACGATGACAGATTCACTGCCAACTAAGTAGAGTCAGTCTATGCAGTTGAAATTGTTCCTTGGGCAAAATTTCCCTGACCTACAGTTACATTCTTATCCAGAACAAAGTGAGGGTAATCAAAGTATGTGAAAGATCCATTTTGATTATCATGTCGAAGGAATGTCTTGGACAATGCACCACATTGCACTATTGTGCATGCTCGATTTCTATCTCATAGTGTAGTATAAACCTTGTAGTGGTTCCAACTGTCACTACATAGGGATCAAGGGTAACTAGTGTTTCAATTTGATGAATGCAGTATCAAACCAATGTGTCACATAAGCCATTAGTTGTTCGATTTAACCGAGTTAAACTGAAGCACGAATTGGCTTGCTCACCTAGGTCAACATCCAAGTGTCTCGCTGAGAGAAATAATATATTGATATGTACTAAAATTCTAAGCAAAAACTCCATAGGCTTTAGTTATTTATTCTGCCAATACTGCAGTTTTATGCGTAAATGTTATCTTTCGTGCAGCAAAAAGAAAGCATCTGAACTCGAAACTTCAATCCATTGCTAAGGTATCTGTTGACATCAACGCTTACCCCAAGATTCTGAAAGATGCCATGGACGAGAGAGATAAACAGACAAAGTAGGTATCCATAACTGTAGCTATCTCTTTAAGCCACACCTCATTTTGATGCCCAAATTCAATGCTTTCTTCCTATTTGCAGTAATTTCAGTTATGCTAAGGGAATGCGGCAAATGTATGAACCTTTTGAAAAAGTGGCCCGACAGCATCACAAGTGTCCTTGCTGTGATCGTGCTTTCACACCTGATGAAGAGGACCTCTTTGTAAAGAAGGTGGGTAATCTAGTAAGCATGAGAGTGCTGCATTTTTCGTTTGATTAGAGTTACTTTGTGGTGGATGATTTCTTTCTGTTGTATGCTGCATCTTTCAGCAAAGGACAACAGGTACAAGTACCGCAGAGCGCTTGAAAGTGCTGGCAGAGAACTTATCAGTTGCTGAAGACTTATTCAATCAATTGGATAATCTCCGTGTGATTTATGATGAATATGTGAAACTGGAGAAAGAGACTATACCTTTAGCAGAGAAGGATTTGGAACAACTTTCGGCAGATAAAAGTGAGAAGGAACAGATATCTGATGATGTTAGTCCTCCCTATTGACAGCACTTTATTTTCTATTCTCATCATACGCAAAATAAAGATAGATACAGTCGAACATAATACCTTAGATGACCTGTGTTTCTCTTAACCAAATTACTCTCAAACTGAAATATTTCTTAGCTCTACTATGTGTCCTAATGAAGATTCTCCACTCCTGAGGCATAATTCTAGCGACCCTTTCTCCACGTCAAGTGTCAAGATGTAGTAAATCAGTCTATAATACAGATGTACAAGTCTACTTGTGTAGATATTATGCTCTCTGGGACTAGGCCATGGAATGTTTCATCCTCTTCAGAGGGCTGGTAGATTATTTTGTTTGCAAATCTCCTAGGTCACATCCATATGATGGTTGTTTGAGCTGTTCTTAAGCTTAAGCACTTCGACAATGTGTGCTGTTGGATTGGCTTCTTTCATGAAATTGAGGAAAATTTCTGTACTTTGGGTAATTGATATAATGGTCTGGTATTTTAGATAGGCGCACTGTCGTTTGAGAAACTTCACTTGAACCTTTTGCAGATGCACTTCAGGTGCACTGCCTCCAGAGAAACATGGGTTTTTACTTTTAGTTACCAAGCAGCAGCATCTGTTATAAACATAATTCATGATGTCTTTTCTATTTTGCTTTGACTTGTATGCTTGATGCGTTGCAGCTTGTGAGTGTTCTTGCTCAAGTTAAAATGGACAGGGATGGAGTGGAAGTCTTGTTACGTCCAGTTGATACTATCGACAGGCATGTGCAAGAAATACAGGAGTTAGAACCACAAGTCAAAGATCTTGAATATAAGCTTGATTCTCGTGGCCAAGGTGTTAAATCTGTCGACGAAATTCAGTTGGAGCTGATCTCTGTGCAGAGGGCAAGGTAATGATTTTCGATGGGGAACAAACTTGCTAATACTCAGATGCAATTTCCACGGCCTAGAATTATAAGACCCTCTGTTGGGAAATTGAGAAAGTAGTTCTTCAGGCAACTAAATTCTAGTTCTAGTATCACACGGGATTAGAAATTGACTCTCCCTTACCCCCACCACTTGAGACCCTTCTAGCTCCAGTAACTCATTTTTTGATTTACGGAACAGAACATAGGAGACTTCTTTAGGGTGCGTTTTTCTTCTTTAGCATGCAAGAATTAATCTCAGCGTTCCCTCGTAGCTCCTTCATTTTTCTTCTTTTTATTTTCTCACCCATGATCCATCCCAACCATCCTTGATCCACATCATCGTCCAACCAAACTTACCATGTATATCGTTGCCCTTTTGCTTTCTCTTCTCTATTCGTTTCCTTTTTTTTTCTTAACTGAAAACTGTATGGGAGGCCTTGAGCCCTTGACAGTAAATTTTATGAAAGAAACATAGAGATAGAAACATAAAAATATTTATGAGAGGAGAGAATTTTACGAAGGTAGAGGAGACATGGCTATGCAGTGATCTATACATGAGAGTCTAGGTGAAGCTTTGAGAGGAGCTTGCAGCTCCTCCTTCTCTTTCCTAACGGTCAATAGAGCATATGCATGATGCATGTGTGCCGTCAGTGTTGCTTTTGCTTTGTAGTGTCTCAGTCATTATCCTTTGGTTCTCTGGATGGGATTTAAAGAAAGCCTGTTCTCACATAAGTGAAAGACTGAGAATAGTTTCTTTATGTGCTTCTATCATGTTCATAGACTATTCCTATTTTGTTGGCCTGTGAAATGAAAGCAAGTGCTTAAGCTTTTCTGGTTTACCAATGAAGGAGGATATTCCTTTTGTGACACACACATGGATACGCTTTTACCCTGATTAATTTGTTGTGTAGCTATCAATTGAATTTGGTGAAGGATTCATTCTGCATTCTCATAGATGCTGCCTTTTCTACAGAGAACTATCCGTTTCATATTTGTATGCGGAGGTCCATATTATACTGGCTACCTACACAACTAAGCACACAAATACAGGTTATTAGGGATGTTTAAATGTTTTGGTTTACACATTCTGCAACTGTGTGCGCTAGGGATGCAGGAGCGGGTCCCGCCAGGCCTGCAAAATGTGAGATGTTAGTTCAACTGCAAACATCAAACAACTCAGTAACCAGACTCAACCGGACTTGCACATGAATCGGGTTTTCTTTCATCCGTAGTTTTCGCAGGGTGTGTTCGGTTTGAGCCCAAGCCAATCCCACCAAAAAATTGTTTTTGGGCCCATTTTTTGGCCAATGTTGGCAAGAAAAAAATGAACTAGAGTTGGCCAAGGAGCCGGCATGTATGTTTGACATTATGCAAGAAAGAGCCAAAACATTGGTCATTGACGAAATATTGGTAGGGTTGGTTTTGGTGATCAACCAAACATATGCTAAGTGCGTCCAAATGTTGAATATTCAATCCGTCACCCATGAAACATTTGAATTAGTTTAGTCTTACTTCTTTTATGACTTGCTCTTGGAGGCTCAACTATACTGGTTTGTTTACGTCTGTCTGGCAGGGACACATTGACTGGTGAAGTAGACGATCTCAGGGATCAGCAAAAAATGCTTAGCGAGGATCTATCAAATGCTCAGATGCGGTGGCATGCTCTTAGGGAAGAAAAACTAAGAGCTTCAAGTGTATTGCTGAAGTTCAAAAAGGCTGAAGAAGATTTGGTACATTTTGCCGAGGAAAAGGAGCAACTGATCCTAGATCAGAAGGTATTCATTGAACTTCCATTTATCTGCAATATGGGTCCAGTTAATATTCTCTAGTGACTAGCACATATGCCCGTGCGTTTCTGTCAAGTTGTAGTCTTTGGCATACACAAAGAGATATAAGATACGCTGGCAACATGTTTCTTTTGCATGATACACAAGCTTGTAGACATGCCACATTAGTATTGGGCGGTCGATTCTTCTTACCATGATATGTTTTTCCTCTACATGATATGTTGGTACTTCTCAACCTACCACATCTCGCTTGCTTCTTGTCCTCATGAACTACATTGACCGGTGTTAACCAATTCATTAATAATTTTGATTATCCCCGCTTGATTCATGTCAAACTACTTTCCTATATGAAAAAAACCGTTCATGTTGATACATCGGTACCATTCATATTGTTCAATTCCTAGAACAACACATGCATGTCCATACATGCATGTTACTTTGATGATTTTTTTCATCGCTACATATTGCATGTTATCGGATGTCAGTGAATTGCTATTTTTATTCCAGCGGTCGTTTGTATGTTGAATTGTCTATACAATCTACACTTGCGTTTATATAACTTTTTATACATAGTTCGTAATAGAAAATCTGTTATCAGTATTTCTTGACTTTTATATAGAAAATGGTTGTAGTTTTATCCACAGTATGAAATTTCTATTTTCCTTGACCATATATCTACAGCAAATTTTATGTAATGTCTGATTTAAGAAAAGATGCTAGCTACCTCTCTTTATTCCTTATTCTGAATTTTTATAGGGAGAATAATTATAGCTTTTATCGACAAATAATATTTTTCTTTTCGTTTTATTATGTACTCCCTACGTTCGGAAATACTTGTCGAGAAATGGATGTATCTAGATGTATTTTACTTCTAGATACATCCATTTTTACCCATTTTCCGACAAGTATTTTCGGATGGAGGGAGTATATTTAAAGCAACGCTGGTCCATATAAATTTTCTAGTATTTACTGTTTGCAATAAGACCAATTTGCTAACACCTTTTATTTCTTGCTTCTTATTTCTTATTTGGAATTTAGTAAATAGAAGTTTTTGTCCACCTGATAAGATTTTTTGGTGTCGCCTTGACCATCACTCAAAGGTAGTTTTAATTTGTACGTCACCACCATGTCCGCCTCATTACGAACATCGTCATCTCTCTCTCTCTCTCTCTTTTTCGCGAATACGCAAAGCTTGCGTATCATTGCATTGATAGAAGGAATAGAATGAGTACAGAGAGGGGGACATCACATGACACGGACGCACACAGGCGTGAACATGGTGCCCGGAGCAGGGCGACAAGGGATGCTCGGCCCGAACAAGGGATACAACACAGCTAGACCTACCAAGCCTGAACCAATAGCGGCCAAGTCGAACCAGCGAGAATACCAACATCGTGAAAACCAAAACCAGGGACACCACGAGCAAGCAAGATAGCGCCTTCAAGAAGGAATACGATGCCGAGACGCCATCGCCATCCGGTCTGGAGGACCTAGGGTTTCCCCTGAGCTCGAGGAGGGGCTCAGCCGAGGGCCTTGACAACGTCTTCAAGAAGTTAACGACATCCGCAGACGCCGCCGCTGCCAGCACCGGCAAGCCGGGCAGGGGTTTCGCCCCGGCCGAAGGCTGAGCAATCCCAAAGCCGCCATATCTGGAGTCGAAGATGAGGAAGCCAGCACTAGTCGAAGCCACCATGTCGGAAGGCGATTGGCGGGGCTGCACCTGCTGTCGGAGGGTGGCATTGCCTCCGGACCCACGAGCGTTGGATCTGACCAAAGGGGAGGCTTTGAGATGTACAGAGCAGGGTAGGCGGCGGAGCAAAGCACGAGGAGGGTGGGGCGATTGCTATCCGCAACGCCGGCTAGCTAGGACTGGAGGGACGCAGATCCGAGCTGCCGTGGCCATAGCCATCGCGACGTCGGTGAGCCACGCGAGTTGGAAAGGACGCAACTGCTGGGTCACCGAGGGCGGAGCTGCCCGACAGAGGACACCAGCGACCGTGGGCAACGGAGAGACGCGGACCCGAGGTCGCCGAGGCCGGAGCAGCGCCAACAAGCACCCACCTTGAGGAGCACCGTCACTGCACAAGCACTGTAGCCTCGTCACCTATGCACTTTAGCCATCTCCGTGGCTCGGGAGTGGAGGAAGACCGGTTGCAGGTCACGCGCCCAGCCCATAGTCGACGGCAGCACCAGCAGGGCTAGCCGCGCCGTAGAGGTGGGGAATGGGCGGACTGCAGGGGAGGACGCAGAGGCCGTAGCCAAGTGCGCCGCGCCCGACGCCGGACCAGCAGGAGACTGCAGCAGTTGGGAGGGAGGGCGCCCGCGAGCTTTGCCAGATCGGATCTGGGCGGACCGGGCCGAGCGCGCAGGGAACCAGGGCGCCGCCGCCGCCGCGGATCTGGCCAAGGAGGGAACGAGCCCCGTGGGGGGGGGGGGGAGAGGACGAGGGAGGCGGCGCTGGACCGGAGGGGGGTGGTGGAGTGGCTCCGGCCAGATCGAGGAGTGGGGGAGGGGCTCTGGCGCGGGAAGGGGAACGAAGCCGCCCCGCCTCCACCTTCCCTGGGTGCGGCGCGGCTTCGCCGGCCGGCCGTCCGGCGGCGGCGCTGCGGGGAGCGGCGGTGGAGGGGGGAACTTGGCGGCGGCGCCGGTTTTCCCCTGTGTCGCTAGACGCTGGCGACGTGGGGGCGGGGACAAGGTAAGCAAATTAGACAGCCAGTCAGTGCGTGGGCTCTTGAAGAGTTGAAGTTGACAAGCTCTCTGTCCCTCTCATGGTTGCTTGTATGTTCATGCCGATACATATGGGGCAAGATTTACTTTTACTTTAATTTGAAAATATATGCATAGGTCGCACATTTGAACGGTAGACTTAATATTTATAATATTATAATAGTTCTTTCCTTATCCCGTGACCATAACATTGATAAATCATTAAGGATAAATAAGAAAAATAAATAGGCGTTAGCCCTTTATGAATTTGATATTATCTACGCATAAAAATTGATAGCAAATTTATTAATAGGCTTTGCGAATTTCTCTTTGACACCTTTATTGCCTGATATCTATCAACTTAACCATAAGATTGATAATAAAATTTCTGGGAATTTAATCTAAATGGTGACTTGTACTTAATTGCTATTTTTCCTCGAGAATTCAGTCTAAACTACGATTCATAATTAAACCTTGTGGTCTCTGTCTCCACATGTCTCAAAACTGACCACACTTAATTTGCATTTTTTTTGTGAAGTAACTTTCATTTTGTTAAAAGAGTTCTTGTAAATAATTGCAATCTATCAAGTCAACTTTGTGTGTCACGTGTAGTATTGTTCTTATAATTGTCTCTTTTGTTATAAACCAAAAAAAGTGGTCACATCTTCCTGCAATATTTCCTCTTAATCTTTTTGAAAATAAGTCTATACAAAATCAATTGTAAATATGTGTGTTAAGTCGATTAGTGTGCAGTCATGGATGAGATCGTCGGTAATGTCACTGCATGCATGCATACCCATGGCTGAGACTCTAATACTAATCTATTGGGCTGCATTCCGTCATGTCTGATCGAGTTGTTGAGCATTCAACGGAGCACACAGATTGATTTCTGACACCAACGAGTGTGTCATGGCATAAATACTACTCCGTACAACAGTGCACCTTCACTTTAATTTTTTTTCTTGATTAATTGGCTGTCTACTGCATGCATTTGATTCGGAAGGAATCCAAGCTATTTTAGTGCCATCTAGAGTTTCCGTAACCAAAAGGTCAATCACTGCAAGTTGTATTAGATGGAAGTCTAGCTGGACACCAATCGTATATGCCAATCCAAGTAGACGTAGTATGTGTACCTTCCGAATATATTATTACAGTATGACCATGGGTGTCCGATGAAACTTGTCTATGCACATTGTACGTGTCCTATGAGACGTGTCTATGTAGACTAATATTGTTGTACGTAACTCTTATCAATCGTTGTAATTTAGATCAATGGGTAATATTTTTTTAGCCTATGTGGATTAACGTAATGGCTTGTTTGACTTCTATTTTAATAATATGATACGTAACTTGTGCAGTTGTAGGTCACTGTTTCATATGGAACTGGGTAATATTAACTGGCTGGTGCTGGTCATTGACTTACTGTTAGTTAACAGTCAGGTCTCGCCACCCACTAGTTTGATCAGTTTACTGTCATGGGCTTACAGCTCTCTTGACCAACTTTGGGTAGTACTGGGTGCATGCAAATTAACTTGTGACAGTTGGTCTAGATTTTAACCCTGAAGGCATGATCTCATTATTCTTTCTGTCGTACTCCTATGTAGTTTTGTGTATCAGTGACACTGCAACTCTTACGCTTGTGCATGCTGATCTAATACATGCTAAATGTTTATTTCTTATGGACACAGCATTTAGAAGAAGCTCTTGTTCCATTGTCAAAAGAGAGAGAAAGCTTGTTGCAAGAGTATAAAGCTTTGAAGGAAAGGTTTGATCAGGAGTATGATCAGCTGGCAGAAAGAAAAAGGGGATTCCAGCAAGAAATCGATGTACTTGGAACCCTTAACACACGCATCAAAGGGTATATATTTTCCCACTCCCGCTCTTTCAATTTGTCGCCCCTTTACTAACTACTTTGTCTAAAAAAAATATCCTCTTAGGTACCTGGATTCAAACAAAGTAGAGAAGCTTAATGAGTTGCAGGAAAGGCATACCCTATCCCTGTCTCAGTTACAGAAATGTGAGGCAAGAAAGCAAGACATCTCGGTTGAGCTTGACAAGAGCAAACAGCTATTACGGAGCCAAGATCAATTGAAAAGAAACATTGATGACAATCTGAACTACAGGAAAACAAAGGCTGAAGTGGATCGACTTACTCATGATATCGAGTTACTTGAAGATAATGTGCTTTCCATTGGCAGCATGTCTACTATAGAAGCTGATCTTAAGCGGCATGCTCAAGAAAAGGAGAGGCTTCTTTCAGAGGTATTCTGTTTCTCTCATTCCTAATAATTGGCAAACTTGTCTCTAATAAGATGCCATTCTTTTCTCATACCTATTTAGGGAATCATGAACATGCATTTGGCCAGCTAGTACATATATTACGTATTTCTTAAGAGTAAAAATGTACGCCCGTCCTTCAACTTTTCATAGGTGTGCCGCCCAGGTCCTGGTAATATGAAAATGCATGTGTTAGTCCTTATGGTAAATTAGTGAGTCATCAGATGTCCTGGCCTAATTGATTTGCGTAATGCACAGAAGGTCTAAAATGAGCAATTTCATAGTGCAAGTATCTAAGTGACACAACTTTGGAAGTTCAACGGCGCGCCATACATTTTACTCTATTTCTTAGTATGAAACTCTATCAAATATGGCTGACACCTTGATATTTGATTTTCTTGGCAATCCCTGCAGTATAATAGGTGTCAAGGAACAATTTCTGTTTACCAAAGTAATATTTCAAAGCACAAACTTGAGCTTAAACAGACACAATACAAGGATATTGAGAAGAGATATTTTAACCAACTTCTTCAACTAAAGGTAGGTGGCATGATCTTCCAGGTTCAGTTTCTCCAGCTTTATGATCTTATTACTTGATGAGAAAGCTGATGTGGTCGCAGACAACTGAGATGGCAAATAAGGACTTGGACCGATACTATGCTGCTTTGGACAAGTGAGTACCCTTTCATGACAAAAACGACAAATCTGACCTTTCACTGATAGTTGAGGCAAAAATGACTCGCAGAAATTTTAGCATGATATGGCGTTTAGCTTAGATGGGTCAATGACATTGCTAAAAAACTCAGTGACTTCGCGAGCAAAACGTAGTGTCCAAATATTTGTCGTTGAACTAAAACCACGACAAGTATTTTGGAACGGGGGGAGTAAAATTTTCTGTTCTTTGCCTTAATGATAGACTTGCTTCCCTTCAGTGTAGTGATAGGCTGAAAATATGGCGGGTTACACCATTATTCTTACCATGTCAAACACCTTGTGAACTCAAAACATTGCTAGTTTCCATATTTTCATGTATATTGTGCTCCTGTCTTTATGAACCAAAATTCAAAATTCAGACATACTTTCTGTTATGAAAATGGGTCTGATGTACTATTACTGGTGTCACCATTGGGCTATTCTGTATAGAAGTACGTGTGACTCATAAATAAGGGAAACACAATGCTAGATTAACACTAACAAATGAGCCTGTACCCTGCATGATATAAAAGAACTCGCTTTTGGGTTGGTGCATATTGCAACCTAATATGGCATCAGCGTTGAGTCCGTAAAACTGAACCATAATACCCATCACTACTGACACATGACTAGTTCTGGATGTATACCAGAGTTGATTTGAGGTCATAAGACTTAACCCTAGTACTCACCAGTTAGTTGTCATTAATCAGTACTCCCTCTGTAAAGAAATATAGGAGTGTTTAGATCACTATAGTGATCTAAACACTCTTATATTTCTTCACGGTAGTAACTACCGACATTTGAGCTTGAAACTGTGTTGCATCTGAAGGTGGGCATTTCACTTGTCCAATATCGTCTCTAAATTTACTCTTACTAATATCAAAATTTTAGTCCTCATTTTTCTTTCTGGATAGATTAAGAAATCATGAAACCAAGATAAAGATGGCAAGGTGGAGGGAGTAGTACAACATAGAGTATTTTTTTCTTAAAACTTTTCCTTTTTTGTCAAACTGTCAACGAACCACACTTCTGAGTAGTTTCTCAAATTACAACTTCTTTTATATTATTATGTCAGAAAACCACCACACTTTTTAAGAACTGAGTTGTGGCCCACCTTCAGTGGTCAACAAGAGAAATATTCTGTTTTTTCTGAAATCCTGGGAACAGATATTGTGTTGATGGCGGGCCATGGTCTTCTGAATTTCGTGATATAACAGAACTGCATTTTTTTGTGGAACTTTGTTGGCATGTGGTCGATATTTTGACAAGAAAAAAAAGGTGGTTTCAAGAAAATTATCCATAAAATATATGGATGCTTCGTAACTTTCTTTATGATGGCACACTTGTATTTCTGTAGGGCTCTTATGCGGTTCCATACCATGAAAATGGAGGAGATAAATAAGATAATTAAGGAATTGTGGCAGCAGACATACAGAGGCCAAGATATTGATTGCATAAGCATCAATTCTGATTCTGAGGGTGCAGGCACTCGATCATATAGCTACCGTGTAAGTTAAATTAGCTACACGTTTTACTAACTGATTGCTTGGACAACTGTTACATTTGGCTGTTTGAACCGCATTGTAGGTTGTCATGCAAAATGGTGGTGCTGAGCTGGAAATGCGGGGGCGATGCAGTGCTGGTCAGAAGGTAAACTTGTTTTGTTTCTTTTGTTGTCATAAACTTCAGCTAGCATGATCTTATGAATCGTATACAATCCTACAAATCTCATGGTTATCTCCACTGCTGTTCAGGTGCTTGCTTCTCTTATAATCAGACTCGCACTGGCAGAGACATTCTGTCTGAATTGTGGCATATTAGCTCTGGATGAGCCAACCACCAATCTTGATGGACCAAATGCTGAGAGCCTAGCTGCTGCCCTATTGAGGTAAACTTTCAGGCATGGCGATTTGTTATTATTTGGAGCTTTACCATTAACAGAGTCTCTTGTGTGTGCCATAGAATAATGGAGAGTAGGAAAGGCCAGGAGAACTTCCAGCTTATTATAATCACCCATGATGAGCGGTTTGCTCAGCTTATCGGTCAGAGGCAGCTTGCTGAGAAGTATTACCGAATCTCCAAGGATGAGCAGTAAGTTCACGCAATGTTGTCTCTTGCATATTTTTCTGTGCGTCCAGTGTTTGCACTTCCGTCTGTGCAAGGCCTCTTTGATTCAAATTTCAAAGGGTGTTCATAGGAATTCTGGAGGGTTGAAATCCTTAGGAAATTCTCCTTATGAGGGTTGTTTGATTTGTCGGATTGTATTACCCCATTGGATTTTTCCTAAGCATTCCACTGCATTACATTTTATAGGAAAAAAATCCATTGGGAAGAATCACCCCCCTCCCCCCTCTTTGGTGCAATCAAACAAGTGCATTCCTGCAAATTCAGTTCTGTAGTACTCGACGTTTTGCATGGCATTGCAATTCTATGCTTCTTAAGTTTTTGTTCAGAATCGTGTGGACCTCAGAAGCATGTTGAAGTTGTGTGGAGTGCATGCATACCTGCTGATATTATTTCTTGGATAATATTCATAAATTTGTGCAATGATACTTTGAATAAGATAAAGATATTCAGTCTTGTAGTATTTGGTTTTCGGCGCTAATATTACCTTTGACAAAATCCTGCAGGCAACACAGCAAAATAGAAGCCCAAGAGATATTTGACTAACGATGTTTGCTTGGAACATATATGCTCCCAGTGCTAATCCTCCTTTACCGGCCAAGTGTGTGCGGTTCATTATGATGGGCTGTCATGGAGAGAAGTGGGTACCAGCGAACTAATAGTAGGTTCTTTAGTTTGGTTTCTGTGCATGCAATTGCCTGCTTATTCTTGTATATAATCTGGAGGTGGTACTGTGTTGTGACTTGTCTCTTCTCCCTTAGTCTTGAATTGACTCCTCATGCATCCTCCACGCTGAGCCACGTCGTCTAATGACAAAAAAGTGTTTTCTTAAAATGAAAAAATGAAGGATTCTTGGGAGAATGCACGGTTGCTTTCCTACAGAAATCATTCCTCGCAAGAGGAAATTGATATCCAGGAGCCCTTTTTTTACGTCAAAAATATTTTTTCCACACCTAGAAAAAGTTGGAAAAAAGTACTAGTATATACACTACGTTCATTTATAGCACCTGCATTTTGATAAATGAAATTTCATAATGTAAGATGTATTTCTTCTAAATCCTATTCTTTTACACCTCTAGAAGAACGGAAATTATCTCTCCCCATTGTCTATCTTTCGTAGAGAAAAAGGATAGTATCTCTATAGATTTTTGGTATCTCTTCCTTTCTTGGTCTACATTTACTTGCCACTAATCAACAAATTAGCCAAGGGTAATTTTGTATTAAATTATCTAATTTCTTGCCTTGGCAACTTGCAAAAAAAATTCCACATTTTCTTTGAACACTCACCTCTATGAACGCGTACACGCACAACCCATCCCTATGAGCACCTTCGAGAGACTTAGCTGCATATCATCTTGAGATTTTATAAAGTCACCGTAGATCTCGTAGTCGGCAGGAACGCGTCTCCTAAATCCATGTTTTAAATAAATAAATTCAAAGTATTTGTGCAGATAGTTTTGAGAGTATGTGTGAGATTCTGCTGTTGCTAGCCATGGCAAATCGTTGGCACGAACTCCCAGCATGTTTGGTAGCCACTTGGGTAGTTTGTGGAGGGATTAGTCATGGGAAGTGGAGTTTTATTTCCATTCTCTTGATATATGATGAAAAATAGCATGGGATAAAACTTTGCTCACGAATTAACATGTTCCTCTCTGAGAAGAAATTGATGGGAATTGACTTCCTTCCATTTTCCATTTTTAATTCCCCCGAAGCAAACAGACCGTCCATATTTTGACTGCTTTTTTGCCAACAAATTAACTTCAGCAGCCGATGGGCAAGCCAAATAATCGGCTCCCACCCAAATAGATGAGCAGGACGCAGTCAACTCCAATTTGTTGGTTGGGCAGGTGTTGCCTCAAATCTAAATGAACTTGAGTACGAATATTTATGAGTTAATTGCATCTATGGTACTCGAATCTGCATGACGAGTACAAATCAGAAACTAGTCATACAACTTGAGTTTCGAAAACATTTAGGTACATTTCCGTTAACTTGCCGTCAACTTTGTCGTCATGCCACGCCAGCATGGGAGCGGCTCCACAGTTCTCTCCCTATCAATGTGTGGGTCCCGCCTATCAGATAGCAGGAGAAATTAACTTGCAACTAAAAATGTTGCAACCGTGAATCAAACTGCACACCTCTGACCTTGCATAAACTGTGCTAACCATTGGTACAATTGCTGCTTCTTTTTTAACTTCAACATAGAAGTTGTATTATATCTCTTTTGAGCGGGAGAAATAAATTGGAGAGAGAGAGAGAGAGAGCTGCGTGGGGACTAGAGCATCTTTAGCAGATCCGGCAAATTGCCATCCAACAAAACCATTTTATAGATTTTGTTCTGCCGGAGCCCGCTCGGTACCACAAATCAGTTTCTAGGCTTTATTTTGACATCATCTAAAAACGAATTAAATACTCATGCTGCAACAATACACATTCAAAATCATGGACAATATAAGAGGTAGCAATTTTGTCCATAAGAGTGCGCAATCAAACAAAATTAAACATGATCAAATTAAGCAACATCAATGTTGCCATGATCGTCGCCACCACCACCGGCCATTGCACCACCACCACCACCATCATCATCATCATCATCAACGTTGATCGAAAAATGATCACCACCATTGCTGGAAGCACCACCACCAACTCCATTGACCGAAGCACCACCATCAACTCCATTGGCCGAAGCACTGTAGGGTAATGCAACAGAAAACAAAAAATTCTGACGTACGCGCCAGTCCAGGACCACTATGAAGATGCATACAAGGTTTGATCTAATCGTTAGCAATTCGTAGCGCAACGGAAGTAGAGTTGGCAAAGATCGTCGGTGTAGATCCCCGCAGCTAGGATTTTACAACCTCCCATCTACGAGGATGTTCTCCCTCAGACTGCCCCTTGGACGGTCCCTCGGATAGCCCTTCAGGAGGCCCTCGGGCAGAACCTCGGACAATCCCTCGGATAGCACCTCGACACGTCTGTCGAACTAAGATCGAAACTACGACCTCTCTACCAGGTTGCACACATCCGGTGTCAACTACTCGGCAGGGCTTTGCCGTCCAAAACTATGCCCTATCGAAGACTAGACAACCTTTCGGCGTACAAAACTATTTCGCTGGGAGAGAGATAGAAAGCCAGGACATTGCATGGCATGTGTTGAGAGAGAAATTGGGGTGAAATGGAGAGCTCTCTCCACCTCTATTTATAGTGGGAGGCAAGGGGTAAAGGCCATGGGAGAATACCAAAAAGCTCTTGGGATATTTTCACCATAAAACCACAAAAGGGGGGCAAGTGGAGCTCCATGGAGGAGCTCCTACTTGGGCCGGCCACCTTGTGTGCCCCCCCCCAAAGGGTGTCCCACCACCCCATGACATCACATTTGACTTTGGGGAAAAGCCCCAAAAGGCGGATTTCCAAAAAGTCGCCAAAAGGGGGTTGTACCCTAATAGTGTTTCTCCCTCTGAGACTTTATGGATATATGGACTCAAGGACCATTGAAATTATAGCATGGAAAATAAACATAATTACAAACTTGAAGATAAATAATAGCTCTTATTATTGCCTCTACGACATATCTCCTACAACCACCACCACCTCCATTGTCGAAAGCTTCACCACCACCTCCTCCATTGTTGAAAGCTTCACCCTCGGGCTCTTGTCTTGCGACTTCGACCGTCCACCGGAGGGGGTGGAGGAGTGATGCGGAGCATCCTACGGACATCACCATGCCAAGAGTCCGTTCGGCAAGTGACACGTGCGACATCTACTTCACATACATAAAGGCTAATCATCTCCTTTACACTTGTTCACTTGACCCCTTTGAGGATGGTACTACTTGACATCCCTTTCGTGTACATGTATAGGTATTACCGGAGCTTCATCAATGACGAGGAGGAGTTCAAGCGCAAGAGAACATCTACACCATTCAAGAAGGGAGAAGGAGGAGGAAGAAGGACCCCCAAGACGCGAAGCATCGGAGGCCTCGGACCATCCCGGGTGCCCGGACCCCCGGCACCAACCGGGCGCGGCCCTTGACCACCCCGGTCCCCGGGTGCCCGGGCTTTCACCCCCGGGTGCCCGGCCCCGCACGTGGCGCTACCCCGGTGCCCGGACTCCTCATATCCCAGCAACCCCCGGGTGCCCGGTCCCCTTTACCCCGGGTGCCCGGACACCTCCGTCTGTGCCTGCGTGCACTATGGGCATAATGACCCTTGTCCCTCGTTTCCCCCCAATTCGTCCCTAGGCTATAAGTACTCCTCATCTAGCTCATTTCTAGGCATAGCAAAGTATTTGATAGACAAAGAGAGAGCTTTTCTCATCTTCCTCCTCTTGGAGATCTAGAACTCCTCTTGGAGATCAAGCCCTCCTATTGGAGAAGATCCTCTTGTGGATTCAAGACCTCACCTAGTGGGAAGAACTTTACCCTAGTGCTATTTTCCTTGGGTTGATCTTGTATGCTTGTGGATCTCTTGTATGCTACTCTAGTGGATGTGTGATTGTGGTTTGTTTGAGTGTTTCCTCTCTTGTGTTCTTGTGTTCTTGCTCTTTTCCCCCTCCAAGTGTGAAAACATCCTCCCCTAGGGTTCCACCCTACAACATCTTGGTATCAAGAGCAAGGTTGATTCACATCTTGAAATCCCTATCCCCCATTTGCTAGCTTGATTTTGTTGTTTTTCGTCCTAATTCAAAAATCCCCACAAAAATAGCCCCCAAAATTTTTCTTGCAATTTGTTGGTTCTTGTGAGATTTTGTTGTTTTGGTCCATGGATTTGTTGTTTGGCAAGTGGATCTAGAACCTACAGCTTCTCCCCACCCTTCCCACCACGAAATCCATCGAATTTGACCATTTCCCAAAGATTTTCGCCCAAATCTGTGACCCCCGGGCACCCGCACCCCGAACCCCCGGGTGCCCGCACCCCCGGGCTATTTGCCCTTGACCACCCCGGGCACCTGCACCTCCCACACCCCCGAAACAGCCCAACTACACCTCCGTTTCTGCCATAACTTTCACTCCTGAAGTCCGATTTCGACGCTCTTTAGCTCGTTGAGTAGCTCTTGACATCCCCTTTCCATCTAGATAGGTTCCAACATCATTTGACTCCATCAAAATTTTGGCATTTTGGCATCTTTGCCTAGGCCCTCCACCATATCATCCGCAAAACCACCTTAGCTTTCCGCAACCTAACCCATTTTGATCCATATAGCATTTGTGGTTGCTTGAGTGGTGACTTGAATCTCCTAAGGTGTTTCTCTACTTAGGGAAAGTTGCTTGTTCAACAACCACCACCACCACTTTCGCATTGCCAACTCCGGAACCACCACCACATTTCGCTACCACCATTTGACATTTGCCTTTGGAGATTTTGAGTTTGCGGTTTATCCGTTTCCTAGGGTGTTTTGGCTAACTAGGAACGGTTCGACATCATCAACACCGCCGCTCAACTTCGCCAAGGATTCGACATCGGCCATCTTCACCATTTTGACACCCTAACCATAAACAAGAACAATAACCTCTATATCATCTTGGTATCGTGGTATCCCATCTTTGTACATTATTTCTTGACATTGCTTTGTTAACCCCTAGCCCATTTTGTGTCACTTTCCTATCGAGACTAGCCATTTGAGTATTGCCGGGCCATGCTACTTGTGCACTTTAGTGATCATCGATACGAACCTACCATTGCATACATACCTCATCTTGGTATCATCATATCATCTATTGTGTCACAAGATTGTTCCCACATACACAATTGCTATCTTGGTTCGAGCATTTTGCAAAAGTGGCGAAAGAAAAAAAAGCTTTTAAGCAAAAAGAGAAAAACAAAGAGCTTGTAAGCAATAGCCATAGCCACATTGCATATCATACTACCATATTGATCATCTTGGATCATCGTGTGCGAAACACTGGAACATCATACATACATAGCATACTTGGGATAGAAAGTTGATACATTTTGCATCTCATAGGTTGTGCACAAGTGTCGTATCCGCCTATTGAGCAATCGTGCCAACGTCTCTCTAGAGTTGTGCAACATGAGCATTTCTCGTGGATTCCACATTTTGAGCTCATTCCTTGGTTGCACGACCCCGTTTATCTATACGTGTGTGTGTTTCCATGTGCCATTCTTTGCTATTTATCTACTTGCTTTACTTGCAATTTTGTGAACCTTCTCAACATTATCGATATCTTGACTAACATTTGCTTGAAATTTTGTGCCACTCATCCTAACCAAGCTCCTCGAAAAGCCCTTACTTTTGTAGGTGTGAGAAACAAACCCAGTACCAATTCTACTATTGTAGCATTACATTGAGTGATACTTGATACATCCTCAATCTTCGGAAAAGGTAACTTTGGTATCGTTCTTTATCATTTCCTACTCACCTCTACACGAGTCTTGTGATGGATAGGCAAAGCACAACATCTTCGGTCCTCGACCGCATCGAGCAACTCGCCATCGACATACAACACTCCGAAGGAAGGAAAAGGGAATACCTTGGCGACAAGTTGGACGCACACATGGATGACATCCGACACGTGTGGGTCAACTGTAAGTCTTCTCCCCCTTTGTCTTCTTCGAGGCGGAGACGCTCAAGTGGCAAATCTTCAAAGTGGCCATCCGATGCAAGTCCATGCAGCACCGTCATCATCTTTGAGACGATCGCGAAGAAACTGGCAAGCCACATGTGCATGGCGACGAAGAGCACCATCGACTACAAGTTCAAGCACGACAACGTCACCACCAAGTGGACGCAACGGCTACCACCACCACTTAGGCATATTCGCCAAGTGTTATCAAGGCATCTTCGCCATTGGACGTATGACATTGTAGGATCGAAAGTATGTCTAGAGGGGGGGGGTGATTAGACTACTTGACCAAATAAAAATCTAGCCTTTTCCCAATTTTAAGTCTTGGCAGATTTTAGCAACTTATCACAAGTCAAGAAATGAACCTACACATGCAAATCTAAGAGTATAGCAGCGGAATGTAAATCATTGCATCTGAAGGTAAATGGGAGGAGTTTGGAGGGAGCAAATGCAATGTAGACACGAAGATTTTTGGCGTGGTTCCAATAGTTGGTGCTATCGTACATCCACGTTGATGGAGACTTCAACCCACGAAGGTTAAGGGTTGTGCGGGTCCACGGAAGGCTCCACCCCGAAGGGTCCACGAAGAAGCAACCTTGTCTGTCCCACCATGGCCATCGCCCACGAAGGACTTGCTTCACTTGGGTAGATCTTCACGAAGTAGGCGATCTCCTTGCCCTTACAAACTCCTTGGTTCAACTCCGCAATCTTGACGGAGGCTCCCAAGTGACACCTAACCAATCTAGGAGACACCACTCTCTCTCATAGATTTGGATTCCTTGCTTTTGTGCTTCAAATGATAGTCTCCCCAACACTCAACTCTCTCTCATAGATTTGGATTTGGTGGAAAGATGATTTGAGTGGAAAGAAACTTGGGGAAGGCTAGAGATCAAGATTCTTGTGGTTGGATTGGAATATCTTGGTCTCAACACATGAATAAGTGGTTCTCTCTCAGAAAATGAATGCTGGAAATGTAGGCACGTTCTGATGGCTCTCTCCACGAATGGAGCATGGGTGGAGGGGTATATATTGAAGGAAATATGCCCTAGAGGCAACAATAAAGTTGTTATTTATATTTCCTTATATCATGATAAATGTTTATTATTCATGCTAGAATTGTATTAACCGGAAACTTAGTACATGTGTGAATACATAGACAAACAGAGTGTCCCTAGTATGCCTCTACTTGACTAGCTCATTAATCAAAGATGGTTAAGTTTCCGAGCCATAGACATGTGTTGTCATTTGACGAACGGGATCACATCATTAGAGAATGATGTGATGGACAAGACCCATCCGTTAGCTTACCATAATGATCGTTTAGTATTATTGCTATTGCTTTCTTCATGACTTATACATGTTCCTCTGACTATGATATTATGCAACTCCCGAATACCGGAGGAACACTTTGTGTGCTATCAAACATCACAACGTAACTGGGTCATTATAAAGATGCTCTACAGGTGTCCCCGATGGTGTTTGTTGAGTTGGCACAGATTGAGATTAGGATTTGTCACTCCGATTGTCGGAGAGGTATCTCTGGGCCCTCTCGGTAATGCACATCACTATAAGCCTTGCAAGCAATGTGACTAATGAGTTAGTTGCGGGATGATGCATTACGGAACGAGTAAAGAGACTTGCCGGTAACGAGATTGAACTAGGTATTGAGATACCGATGATCGAATCTCGGGCAAGTAACATACCGATGACAAAGGGAACAACTTATGTTGTTATGCGGTTTGACCGATAAAGATCTTCATTGAATATGTAGAACCAATATGAGCATCCATGTTCGGCTATTGGTTATTAGCCAGAGACGAGTCTCGATCATGTCTACATAGTTCTCGAACCCGTAGGGTCCGCACGCTTAACGTTCGATGATGATCGGTATTATGAGTTTATGTGTTTTGATGTACCAAAGGTCGTTCGGAGGCCCGGATGTGATCATGGACATGACGAGGAGTCTCGAAATGGCCGAGACATAAAGATTGACATATTGGAAGGCTATGTTTGGACATCGGAATGGTTCCGGGTGAGTTCGGGCATTTACCGGAGTACCGGGGGGTTACCGGAACCCCCCGGGGAGTGTATGGGCCTTATTGGGCCTTAGTGGGAGAGAGGAGGAGGCGGCCAAGGTGGGGGCGCCCCCCAAGCCCAATCCGAATTGGGGTGGGGGGCCGGCCCCCCTTTCCTTCTCCCTCTCTCCTCCTTCCTTCTCCTCCTACTCCTACTAGGGAAGGGAGAATCCTACTCCCACCGGGAGTAGGACTCCCCCCTTGGGCGCGCCATGAGAGGGCCGGCCCTCCCCTCCTCCACTCCTTTATATACGGGGGAGGGGGCACCCCATAGACACACAAGTTGATTGTTAAGCCGTGTGCGGTGCCCCCCTCCATAGATTTCCACCTCGGTCATATCGTTGTAGTGCTTAGGCGAAGCCCTACGTCGGTAACTTCATCATCACCGTCATCACGCCGTCGTGCTGACGAAACTCTCCCTCGACCTCAGCTGGATCTAGAGTTCGTGGGACGTCACCGAACTGAACATGTGCAGATCGCGGAGGTGTCGTACTTTCGGTACTAGGATCGGTCGGATCGTGAAGACGTACGACTACATCAACCGCGTTGTCGTAACGCTTCCGCTTTCGGTCTACAAGGGTACGTGGACAACACTCCCCTCTCGTTGCTATGCATCACCTAGATGGATCTTGCGTGTGCGTAGGAATCTTTTTGAAATTACTGCATTCCCCAACAGTGGCATCCGAGCCAGGTCTATGCGTAGATGTTATATGCACGAGTAGAACACAAAGAGTTGTGGGCGATAATAGTCATACTTCTTACCAGCATGTCATACTTTGATTCGGCGGTATCGTTGGATGAAGCGGCCCAGACCGACATTACATGACCGCGTTCATGAGACTGGTTCTACCGCCGTGCTTCGCACACAGGTGGCTACTGGGTGTCTGTTTCTCCAGCTTTAGTTGAATCGAGTGTGACTACACCCGGTCCTTGTTAAAGGTTAAAACATCACACTTGACGAAAAATCGTTGTGGTTTTGATGCTTAGGTAAGAACGGTTCTTGCTAAGCCCGTAGCAGCCACGAAAAATTTGCAACAACAAAGTAGAGGATGTCTAACTTGTTTTTGCAGGTCTTGATGTGATGTGATATGGTCAAGACGTGATGATATATAAATTGTTGTATAAGATGATCATGTTTTGTAACAGTTATCGGCAACTTGCAGGAGCCATATGGTTGTCGCTTTATTGTATGAAATGCAATCGCCATGTAATTGCTTTACTTTATCACTAAGTGGTAGTGATAGTCGTAGAAGCAATAGTTGGAGAGACGACGATGATGCTTCGATGGAGATCAAGGTGTCAAGCTGGTGACGATGGTGATCATGAAGGTGCTTTGGAGATGGAGATCAAAGGCACAAGATGATGATGGCCATATCATATCACTTATATTGATTGCATGTGATGTTTATCCTTTATGCATCTTATTTTGCTTAGTTCGGCAGTAGCATTATAAGATGATCTCTCACTAAATTTCAAGGTACAAGTGTTCTCCCTGAGTATGCACCGTTGCGAAAGTTCGTCGTGCCGAGACACCATGTGATGATCGGGTGTGATAAGCTCTACGTTCACATACAACGGGTGCAAGCCAGTTTTGCACACGCAGAATACTCGGGTTAAACTTGACGAGCCTAGCATATGCAGATATGGCCTCGGAACACTGAGACCGAAAGGTCGAGCGTGAATCATATAGTAGATATGATCAACATAGTGACGTTCACCATTAAAAACTACTCCATCTCACGTGATGATCGAACATGGTTTCGTTGATTTCGATCACGTGATCACTTAGATGATTAGAGGGATGTCTATCTAAGTGGGAGTTCTTAAGTAATATGATTAATTGAACTTTAATTTATCATGAACTTAGTCCTGATAGTATTTGCATAACTATGTTGTAGATCAATAGCTCGCGATGTAGCTCCCCGTTTATTTTTTGATATGTTCCTAGAGAAAAACTATGTTGAAAGATGATAGTAGCAATGATGCAGACTAGGTCCATGATCTGAGGATTATCCTCATTGCTGCGCAGAAGAATTATGTCCTTGATGCACCGCTAGGTGACGGACCTATTGCAGGAGCAGATGCAGACTTTATGAACGTTTGGCAAAGCTCGGTATGATGACTACTTGATAGTTTAGTGCACCATGCTTTATGGCTTAGAACCGGGACTTCAAAAATGTTTTGAACGCCACGGAACATATAAGATGTTCCAAGAGCTGAAATTTGTATTTTAGACTCATGCCCGAGTCGAGAGGTATGAGACCTCTGACAAGTATTTTGCCTACAAGATGGAGGAGAATAGCTCAACCAGTGAGCATGTGCTCAGAATGTCTGAGTACTACAATCGCTTGAATCAAGTGGGATTTGATCTTCCATATAAGATAGTGATTGACAGAGTTCTCTAGTCACTATCACCAAGTTACTGGAACTTCGTGATGAACTATAAAATGCAAGGGATGATGAAAACGATTCCCCGAGCTCTTCGCGATGCTGAAATCGGCAAAGGTAGAAATCAAGAAAAGCATCAAGTGTTGATGGTTGACAAGACCACTTGTTTCAAGTAAAAGGGCAAGGGAAAGAAAGGGAACTTCAAGAAGAATGGCAAGCAAGTTGCCACCCACATGAAGAAGCCCAAAGCTAGACCCAAGCCTGAAATTGAGTGCTCATACTACAAAGGAAATGGTCACTGGAAGTGGAATTGCCCTAGATACTTGGCGGATAAGAAGGATGGCAAAGTGAACAAAGGTATATTTGACATACATGTTATTGATGTGTACTTTACTAGTGTTTATAGCAACCCCTCGGTTTTTTATACTGGTTCAGCTGCTAAGAGTAGTAAGCAAAATAAACAGAGACTAGTTAAGGGCGAGGTGATGATGTGAGTTGGAAGTGATTCCAAGTTTGATAAGATCACCATCGCACACTCCCTTTACCTTCAGGATTAGTGTTAAACCTAAAATAAATGTTATTTGGTGTTTGCGTTGAGCATGAATATGATTGGATCATGTTTATTGTAATAAGTTATTCATTTAAGTCAAAGAATAATTGTTGTTCTATTTACATGAATAAAATCTTCTATGGTCATACACTCAATATAAATGGTTTATTGAATCTCGATCGTAGTGATACACATATTCATAATAGTGAAGCCAAAAGATGCAAAGTTAATAATGATAGTGCAACTTATATGTGGCACTGCCGTTTAGGTCATATTGGTGTGAAGCGCATGAAGAAACTCCATGCTGATGGACTTTTGGAATCACTTGATTATGAATCACTTGATGCTTGCGAACCATGCCTCATGGGCAAGATGACTAAGACTCCGTTCTCCAGAACAATGGAGCGAGCAACTGACTTATTGGAAATAATACATACTGATGTATGCGGTCCGATGAGTGTTGAGGCTCGCGGCGGGTATCGTTCTTTTCTAACCTTCACAGATGATTTGAGCAGATATGGGTATATCTACTTGATGAAACATAAGTCTAAAACATTTGAAAAGTTCAAAGAATTTCATAGTGAAGTGGAAAATCATCGTAACAAGAAAATAGAGTTTCTACGATCTGATCGTGAAGGTGAATATTTGAGTTACGAGTTTGGTCTTCATTTGAAACAACGTGGAATAGTTTCGCAACTCACGCCACCTGGAACACCACAGCATAATGGTGTGTCCGAACATCGTAACCGTACTTTATTGGATATGGTGCGATTTATGACGTCTCTTACCAATTTACCACTACCGTTTCGGGGTTATGCATTAGAGACAGCTGCATTCACGTTAAATAGGGCATCATCAAAATCTGTTGAGACGACACCATATGAACTGTGGTTTAGCAAGCTGTCGTTTCTTAGAATTTGGGGCTGTGATGTTTATGTGAAAAAGTTTCAACCTGTTAAGCTCGAACCCAAATCGGAGAAATGCGTCTTCATAGGATACCCAAAGAAAACTGCTGGGTACACCTTCTATCACAGATCCGAAGGCAAGATATTCGTTGCTAAGAATGGATCCTTTCTAGAGAAGAAGTTTCTCTCGAAAGAAGTGAGTGGGAGGAATGTAGAACTTGATGAGGTAATTGTACCTTCTCCCGAATTGGAAAGTAGTTCATCACAGAAATTAGTTCCAGTGATTCCTACACCAATTAAGTGAGGAAGCTAATGATGATGATCATGAAACTTCAGATCAAGTTACTACCGAACCTCGTAGGTCAACCAGAGTACGATCTGCACCAGAGTGGTACAGTAATCCTGTCCTGGAAAGTCATGTTACTAGACCATAACGAACCTGCGAACTATGAGGAAGTGACGATGAGCCCAGATCCCGCAAAATGGCTTGAGGCCATGAAATCTGAGATGGGATCCATGTATGAAGAACAAAGTGTGGACTTTGGTTGACTTGCCCGATGATCGGCAAACCATTGAAAATAAATGGATCTTCAAGAGGAAGACGAACGCTGATGGTAGTGTTACTATCTACAAAGCTCGACTTGTTACAAAAAGGTTTTCGACAAGTTCAAGATGTTGACTACAATGAGATTTTCTCACTCGTAGCGATGCTTAAAGTCTGTCCGAATCATGTTAGCAATTGCCACATTTTATGAAATTGGCAAATGGATGTCAAAACTGCATTCCTTAATGGATTTCTTAAAGAAAAGTTGTATATGATGCAACCATAAGGTTTTGTAAATCCTAAAGGTGCTAACAAAGTGTGCAAGCTTCAGTGATCCATCTATGGACTGGTGCAAGCATCTCGGAGTTGGAATATATGCTTTGATGAGTTGATCAAAGCATATAGTTTTATGCAGACTTGCGGTGAAGCCTGTATTTACAAGAAAGTGAGTGGGAGCACTACAACATTTCTGATAAGTATATGTGAATGACATATTGTTGATCGGAAATAATGTAGAATTTTTCTGGAAAGCATAAAGGAGTGTTTGAAAGGAGTTTTTCAAAGAGAGACCTCGGTGAAGCTGCTTACATATTGAGCATCAAGATCTATAGAGATAGATCAAGACGCTTGATAAGTATTTTCAATGAGTACATACCTTGACAAGATTTTGAAGTAGTTCAAAATGGAATAGTCAAAGAAGGAGTTCTTGCCTGTGTTGCAAGGTGTGAAGTTGTGTAAAGACTCAAAACCCGACCACGACAGAAAATAGAAAGAGAATGAAAAGTCATTCCCTATGCCTCAGTCATAGGTTCTATAAAGTATGCTATGCTATGTACCAGACCTGTTGTGTACCTCACCATGAATTTGGCAAGAGGGTACAATAGTGATCCAGGAGAGGATCACTGAACAATGGTCAAAATTATCCTTAGTGGAATAAGGAAATGTTTCTCGGATATGGAGGTGACAAAGTGTTCGTCGTAAAGAGTTACGTCGATGCAAGCTTTGACACCAATCTGGATGACTCTAAGTCTCGATCTAGATACATATTGAAAGTGGGAGCGATTAGCTAGAGTAGCTCCGTGCAGAGCATTGTAGACATAGAAAATTTGCAAAATACATATGGCTCTGAATGTGGCAGACCCGTTGACTAAACTTCTCTCACAAGCAAAACATGATAACTCCTTGGGTGTTAATCACATAGCAATGTGAACTAGATTATTGACTCTAGTAAACCCTTTGGGTATTAGTCACATGGAGATATGAACTAATCACATAAAGATGTGAACTATTGGTGTGAAATCACATGACGATGTGAACTAGATTATTGACTCTAGTGCGAGTGGGAGACTGAAGGAAATATGCCCTAGAGGCAATAATAAAGTTGTTATTTATATTTCCTTATATCATGATAAATGTTTATTATTCATGCTAGAATTGTATTAACCGGAAACTTAGTACATGTGTGAATACATAGACAAACAAAGTGTCTCTAGTATGCCTCTGCTTGACTAGCTCGTTAATCAAAGATGGTTAAGTTTCCTAGCCATAGAAATGTGTTGTCATTTGATGAACGGGATCACATCATTAGAGAATGATGTGATGGACAAGACCCATTCGTTAGCTTAGCATAATGATCGTTTAGTTTTATTGCTATTGCTATCTTCATGACTTATACACGTTCCTCTAACTATGAGATGATGCAACTCCCGAATACCAGAGGAACACTTTGTGTGCTATCAAACATCACAACGTAACTGGGTGATTATAAATATGCTCTACAGGTGTCTCCGATGGTGTTTGTTGAGTTGGCATAGATCGAGATTAGGATTTGTCACTCTGATTGTCGGAGAGGTATCTCTGGGCCCTCTCGGTAATGCACATCACTATAAGCCTTGCAAGCAATGTGACTAATGAGTTAGTTGCGGGATGATGCATTACGGAATGAGTAAAGAGACTTGCCGGTAACGAGATTGAACTAGGTATTGAGATATCGACGATCGAATCTCGGGCAAGTAACATACCGATGACAAAGGGAACAACGTATGTCGTTATGCGGTTTGACCGATAAAGATCTTCATAGAATATGTAGGAACCAATATGAGCATCCAGGTTTCGCTATTGGTTATTGGCCAGAGATGAGTCTCGGTCATGTCTACATAGTTCTCGAACCCGTAGGGTCCGCACGCTTAACGTTCGATGACGATTGGTATTATGAGTTTATGTGTTTTGATGTACCGAAGGTTGTTCGGAGTCCCGGATGTGATCACGGACATGACGAGGAGTCTCGAAATGGTCGAGACATAAAGATTGACATATTGGAAGGCTATGTTTGGACATCGCAATGGTTCCGGGTGAGTTCGGGCATTTACCAGAGTATCGGGGGGTTACCGGCACCCCCCGGGGAGTGTATGGGCCTTATTGGGCCTTAGTGGGCGAGAGGAGGAGGCAGCCAAGGTGGGTGCGCACCCCCCAAGCCCAATCCGAATTGGGGTGGGGGCCCGGCCCCCCTTTCTTTCTCCCTCTCTCCTCCTTCCTTCTTCTCCTACTCCTACTAGGGAAGGGGGAATCCTACTCCCACCAGGAGTAGGACTCCCCCCTTGGGCGCGCCATGAGAGGGCCGGCCCTCCCCTCCTCCACTCCTTTATATAGTTCGGTGTGGTACACATATCTGTCAATGTCAATCAAGTAAGAAAATGCATTCCCACTGTCTGACGGGGGATGGGGGCACCCCAGAGACACACAAGTTGATTGTTTAGCCGTGTGCGGTGCCCCCCTCCACAGATTTCCACCTCGGTCATACCGTTGTAGTGCTTAGGCGAAGCCCTGCGTCGGTAACTTGATCATCACCGTCATCACGCCGTCGTGCTGACGAAACTCTCCCTCGACCTCAGCTGGATCAAGAGTTCGTGGGACGTCACCGAGCTGAACGTGTGCAGATCGCGGAGGTGCCGTACTTTTGATACTAGGATCGGTCGGATCGTGAAGACGTACGACTACATCAACCGCGTTGTCATAACGCTTCCGCTTTCTGTCTATGAGGGTACATGGACAACACTCTCCCCTCTCGTTGCTATGCATCACCTAGATGGATCTTGCGTGTGCGTAGGATTTTTTTTTGAAATTACTGCATTCCCCAACAGTGGCATCCGAGCCAGGTCTATGCGTAGATGTTATATGCACGAGTAGAACACAAAGAGTTGTGGGCGATAATAGTCATACCGCTTACCAGCATGTCATACTTTGATTCGGCGGTATTGTTGGATGAAGTGGCCCATACCGACATTACATGACCGCGTTCATGAGACTGGTTCTACCGCCGTGCTTCGCACACAGGTGGCTAGTGGGTGTCTGTTTCTCCAGCTTTAGTTGAATCGAGTGTGACTACGCCCGGTCCTTGGTGAAGGTTAAAACAACACACTTGATGAAAAATCGTTATGGTTTTGATGCGTAGGTAACAACGGTTCTTGCTAAGCCCGTAGCAGCCACGTAAAATTTGCAACAACAAATTAGAGGACGTCTAACTTGTTTTTGCAGGGCTTGATGTGATGTGATATGGTCAAGACGTGATGATATATAAATTGTTGTATGAGATGATCATGTTTTGTAACAGTTATCGGCAACTGGTAGGAGCCATATGGTTGTCACTTTATTGTATGAAATGCAATCGCCATGTAATTGCTTTACTTTATCACTAAGCGGTAGCGATAGTCGTAGAAGCAATAATTGGCGAGATGACGATGATGCTTCGATGGAGATCAAGGTGTCAAGCCGGTGACGATGGTGATCATGAAGGTGCTTTGGAGATGGAGATCAAAGGCACAAGATGATGATGGCCATATCGTATCACTTATATTGATTGCATGTGATGTTTATCCTTTATGCATCTTATTTTGCTTAGTTCGGCGGTAGCATGATAAGATGACCTCTCACTAAATTTCAAGGTACAAGTGTTCTCCCTAATGATCGGGTGTGATAAGCTCTACGTTCACATACAACGGGTGCAAGCCAGTTTTGCACATGCAGAATACTCAGGTTAAACTTGACAAGCCTAGCATATGCAGATATGGCCTTGGAACACTGAGACCGAAAGGTCGAGCGTGAAAATATGATCAACATAGTGACGTTCACCATTGAAAACTACACCATCTCACGTGATGATCGGACATGGTTTAGTTGATTTGGATCACGTGATCACTTAGATGATTAGAGGGATGTCTATCTAAGTGGGAGTTCTTAAGTAATATGATTAACTGAACTTTAATTTATCATGAACTTAGTCCTGATAGTATTTGCATAACTATGTTGTAGATCAATAGCTCGCGATGTAGCTCCCCGTTTATTTTTTGATATGTTCCTAGAGAAAAACTATGTTGAAATATGATAGTAGAAATGATGCAGACTAGGTCCATGATCTGAGGATTATCCTCATTGCTGCGCAGAAGAATTATGTCCTTGATGCACCGCTAGGTGACGGACCTATTGCAGGAGCAGATGCAGACTTTATGAACATTTGGCAAAGCTTGGTATGATGACTACTTGATAGTTTAGTGCACCATGCTTTACGGCTTAGAACCGGGACTTCAAAAACGTTTTGAACGCCACGGAACATATAAGATGTTCCAAGAGCTGAAATTTGTATTTTAGACTCATGCCCGAGTCGAGAGGTATGAGACCTCTGACAAGTATTTTGCCTACAAGATGGAGGAGAATAGCTCAACCAGTGAGCATGTGCTCAGAATGTCTGAGTACTACAATCGCTTGAATCAAGTGGGATTTAATCTTCCATATAAGATAGTGATTGACAGAGTTCTCTAGTCACTTTCACCAAGTTACTGGAACTTCGTTATGAACTATAAAATGCAAGGGATGACGAAAACGATTCCCCGAGCTCTTCGCGATGCTGAAATCGGCGAAGGTAGAAATCAAGAAAAGCATCAAGTGTTGATGGTTGACAAGACCACTTGTTTCAAGTAAAAGGGCAAGGGAAAGAAAGGGAACTTCAAGAAGAATGGCAAGCAAGTTGCCACTCACATGAAGAAGCCCTAAGCTAGACCCAAGCCTTAAACTGAGTGCTTATACTGCAAAGGAAATGGTCACTGGAAGTGGAATTGGCCTAGATACTTGACGGATAAGAAGGATGGCAAAGTGAACAAAGGTATATTTGATATACATGTTATTGATGTGTACTTTACTAGTGTTTATAGCAACCCCTCGGTATTTGATACTGGTCAGCTGCTAAGAGTAGTAACTCGAAATGGGTGTTGCAAAATAGACAGAGATAGTTAAGGGCGAGGTGATGATGTGAGTTGGAAGTGATTCCAAGTTTGATAAGATCACCATCGCACACTCCCTTTACCTTTGGGATTAGTGTTAAACCTAAAATAAATGTTATTTGGTGTTTGCATTGAGCATGAATATGATTGGATCATGTTTATTGCAATACGGTTATGCATTTAAGTCAAAGAATAATTGTTGTTCTATTTACATGAATAAAACCTTCTATGGTCATACACTCAATATAAATGGTTTATTGAATCTCGATCGTAGTGATACACATATTCATAATAGTGAAGCCAAAAGATGCAAAGTTAATAATGATAGTGCAACTTATATATGGCACTGCCGTTTAGGTCATATTGGTGTAAAGCGCATGAAGAAACTCCATGCCGATGGACTTTTGAAATCACTTGATTATGAATCACTTGATGCTTGCAAACCATGCCTCATGAGAAAGATGACTAAGACTCCGTTCTCCGGAACAATGGAGCGAGCAACTGACTTATTGGAAATAATACATACTGATGTATGCGGTCCGATGAGTGTTGAGGCTCGCATCGGGTATCATTATTTTCTAACCTTCACAGATGATTTGAGCAGATATGGGTATATCTACTTGATGAAACATAAGTCTAAAACATTTGAAAAGTTCAAAGAATTTCAGAGTGAAGTGGAAAATCATCGTAACAAGAAAATAGAGTTTCTACGATTTGATCATGAAGGTGAATATTTGAGTTACAAGTTTGGTCTTCATTTGAAACAATGTGGAATAGTTTCGCAACTCACGCCACCTGGAACCCCAGAGCATAATGGTGTGTCCGAACATCATAACCGTACTTTATTGGATATGGTGCGATTTATGATGTCTCTTACCGATTTACCACTATCGTTTTGGGGTTATGCATTAGAGACAATTGCATTCACGTTAAATAGGGCATCATCAAAATCCGTCGAGACGACACCATATGAACTGTGGTTTAGCAAGCTGTCGTTTCTTAAAATTTGGGGCTGTGATGTTTATGTGAAAAAGTGTCAACCTGATAAGCTCGAACCCAAATTGGAGAATGTGTCTTCATAGGATACCCAAAGAAAAATGTTGGGTACACCTTCTATCACAAACCCAAAGGCAAGATATTCGTTGCTAAGAGTGGATCCTTTCTAGAGAAGAAGTTTCTCTCGAAAGAAGTGAGTGGGAGGAATGTAGAACTTGATGAGGTAATTGTACCTTCTCCCGAATTGGAATGTAGTTCATCACAGGAATCAGTTCTAGTGATTCCTACACAAATTAAGTGAGGAAGCTAATGATGATGATCATGAAACTTCAGATCAAGTTACTACCGAACCTCGTAGGTCAACCAGAGTACGATCCGCACCAGAGTGGTACGGTAATCCTGTCCTGGAAAGTCATGTTACTAGATCATGACGAACCTGCGAACTGTGAGGAAGCGACGATGAGCCCAGATTCCGCAAAATGGCTTGAGGCCATGAAATCTGAGATGGGATCCATGTATGAAGAACAAAGTGTGGACTTTGGTTGACTTGCCCGATGATCGGCAAGCCATTGAGAATAAATGGATCTTCAAGAGGAAGACGGACGCTGATGGTAGTGTTACTATCAACAAAGCTCGACTTGTTACAAAAAGGTTTTCGACAAGTTCAAGATGTTGACTACAATGATATTTTCTCACTCGTAGCGATGCTTAAAGTCTGTCCGAATCATGTTAGCAATTGCCACATTTTATGAAATTGGCAAAATGGATGTCAAAACTGCATTCCTTAATGGATTTCTTAAAGAAAAGTTGTATATGATGCAACCAAAAGGCTTTGTCAATCCTAAAGGTGCTAACAAAGTGTGCAAGCTCCAGCGATCCATCTATGGACTGGTGTAAGAATCTCGGAGTTGGAATATACGCTTCGATGAGTTGATCAATCCATATAGTTTTATGCAGACTTGCGGTGAAGCCTGTATTTACAAGAAAGTGAGTGGGAGCACTACAACATTTCTGACAAGTATATGTGAATGACATATGGTTGATCGGAAATAATGTAGAATTTTTCTGGAAAGCATAAAGGAGTGCTTGAAAGGATTTTTTGAAAGAAAGACCTCAGTGAAGCTGCTTACATATTGAGCATCAAGATCTATAGAGATAGATCAAGACGTTTGATAAGTATTTTCAATGAGTACATACCTTGACAAGATTTTGAAGTAGTTCAAAATGGAATAATCAAAGAAGGAGTTCTTGCCTGTGTTGCAAGGTGTGAATTTGAGTAAAGACTCAAAACCCGACCACGGCAGAAAATAGAAAGAGAATGAAAAGTCATTCCCTATGCCTCAGTCATAGGTTCTATAAAGTATGCTATGCTATGTACCATACCTATTGTGTACCTCACCATGAATTTGGAAAGAGGGTACAATAGTGATCCAGGAGTGGATCACTGAACAATGGTCAAAATTATCCTTAGTGGAATAAGGAAATGTTTCTCGGATATGGAGGTGACAAAGTGTTCGTCATAAAGAGTTACGTCGATGCAAGCTTCGACAACAATCTGGATGACTCTAAGTCCCGATCTAGATACATATTGAAAGTGGGAGCGATTAGCTAGAGTAGCTCCGTGCAGAGCATTGTAGACATAGAAAATTTGCAAAATACATACGGCTCTGAATGTGGCAGACCCGTTGACTAAACTTCTCTCACAAGCAAAACATGATAACTCCTTGGGTGTTAATCACATAGCAATGTGAACTAGATTATTGACTCTAGTAAACCCTTTGGGTATTAGTCACATGGAGATATGAACTAATCACATAAAGATGTGAACTATTGGTGTGAAATCACATGCCGATGTGAACTAGATTATTGACTGTAGTGCAAGTGGGAGACTGAAGGAAATATGCCCTAGAGGCAATAATAAAGTTGTTATTTATATTTCCTTATATCAAGATAAATGTTTATTATTCATGCTAGAATTGTATTAGCCGGAAACTTAGTACATGTGTGAATACATAGACAAACAGAGTGTCCCTAGTATGCCTCTACTTGACTAGCTCGTTAATCAAAGATGGTTAAGTTTCCTAGCCATAGACATGTGTTGTCATTTGATGAACGAGATCACATCATTAGAGAATGGTGTGATGGACAAGACCCATCCGTTAGCTTAGCATAATGATCAGTTAGTTTTATTGCTATTGCTTTCTTCATGACTTATACATGTTCCTCTAACTATGAGATTATGCAACTCCCGAATACCGGAGGAACACTTTGTGTGCTATCAAATGTCACAATGTAACTGGGTGATTATAAAGATGCTCTACAGGTGTCTCCGATGGTGTTTGTTGAGTTGGCATAGATCGAGATTAGGATTTGTCACTCTGATTGTCGGAGAGGTATCTCTAGGCCCTCTCGGTAATGCACATCACTATAAGCCTTGCAAGCAATGTGACTAATGCGTTAGTTGCGGGATGATGCATTACAGAATGAGTAAAGAGACTTGCCGGTAACAAGATTGAACTATGTATTGAGATACCGACGATCGAATCTCGGGCAAGTAACATACCGATGACAAAGGGAACAACGTATGTTGTTCTGCGGTTTGACCGATAAAGATCTTCATAGAATATGTAGGAACCAATATGAGCATCCAGGTTCCTCTATTGGTTATTGGCCAAAGACGAGTCTCGGTCATGTCTACATAGTTCTTGAACCCGTAGGGTCCACATGCTTAACGTTCGATGACGATCGGTATTATGAGTTTATGTGTTTTGATGTACCGAAGGTTGTTCGGAGTCCCGGATGTGATCACGGACATGACGAGGAGTCTCAAAATGGCCGATACATAAAGATCGATATATTGTAAGGCTATGTTTGGACATCGGAATGGTTCCGGGTGAGTTCGGGCATTTACCGGAGTACCGGGGGGTTACCGGAACCCTGCGGGGAGTGTATGGGCCTTAATGGGCCTTAGTGGGAGAGAGGAGGAGGCGGCCAAGGTGGGGGCGCGCCCCCCCAAGCCCAATCCGAATTGGGGTGGGGGGCCGGCCCCCCTTTCCTTCTTCCTCTCTCCTCCTTCCTTCTTCTCCTACTCCTACTAGGGAAGGGGGAATCCTACCCCATCGGGAGTAGGACTCCCCCCTTGGGCACGCCATGAGAGGGCCGGCCCTCCCCTCCTCCACTCCTTTATATACGAGGGAGGGGGGCACCCCATAGACACACAAGTTGATTGTTTAGCCGTGTGCGGTGCGCCCCTCCACAGATTTCCACCTCGGTCATACCGTTGTAGTGCTTAGGAGAAGCCCTGCGTCGGTAACTTCATCATCACCGTCATCATGCCGTCGTGCTGACAAAACTCTCCCTCGACCTCAGCTGGATCTAGAGTTCGTGGGACGTCACTGAGCTGAACGTGTGCAGATCGCGGAGGTGCCATACTTTCGGTACTAGGATCAGTCGGATCATGAAGACGTACGACTACATCAACCGTTTTGTCATAACGCTTCCGCTTTCGGTCTTCGAGGGTACATGGACTACACTCTCCCCTCTCATTGCTATGCATCACCTAGATGGATCTTGCGTGTGTGTAGGAATTTCTTTGAAATTAGTGCGTTCCCCAACATATATAGCCTCCACACAAAATCTAACCGTTACACACAATTTACCAAACTCGGTGGGACTGAATACTCAAACTCGGTCAGACTGATTTAGTTCAAAATGTGAACGTTAGGATTTTTGGTGGGATCGACATGTCAACTCGGTGGGGCCGATTTCATTAGGGTTAGGGCATAATGTAATCTCGGTGAGACCGATCACATGAACTCGGTGAGACCAATTTTTGTAATAGGCAATCAGAGAGTTTGTCAGGCAAACTCGATGGGACCGATCGCTCGTTTCGGTGAGACCGAAATGTTACGAAAAGGAAACAGAGAGTTTGCATTGCGAACTCGGTGGGACAGATCGCTCATTTCGGTTAGAACGAAACGTTACGAAGGGAAACAGAGAGTTTGCAATCCCATCTCGGTGAGACCGAGATCCCTATCGGTGAGATCGAACTGATTAGGGTTTCTGGCTATGGCTATGTCAAATGAACTCGGTGGTGCCGGATAAATCAAATCGGTGGGGCCGAGTTTGACTTTTGGTTTGGGACATATGTGGATATGAGAAAGTGGTTGAGGGCTTTTGGAGCATATCACTAAGCATTTTGAGCAAGCAAGCCATTAAGCAACACCTCATCCCCTTTTAATAGTATTGGCTTTTCCTATGGACTCAATGTGATCTTGGATCACTGAAATGAAAATGTAGAGTCTTGAGCTTGAGCCAATATGTGTCATTAGCATTTTGAGGGGTCCACATCTCTAGTCCATGCCATGTCAGTCATTGAACTTTCTGAAATGATCATCTTGAAAGAGTATTAGTTCCATGAGCTATATGTTGTTAGGAATTACCAAAACCACCGAGGGATTAGTTGCACTTTCAATTTCCCCCTTTTTGGTAATTGATGACAACATATAGATCAAAGATTCGACAAATGATAATAAGAATGAAATATATCATCGCTTTGAGAAGTATGTGATAAGCAAGAGCCCCCCCTAAATTTGTGCATTATTTAAAACTTGCTTTTGAATGCAAATGCACAATCGATTAGGATCATGGGTTACTCTTCCATGTCACATACATCTTGGTGGTGCGCTCAAAATGATAGTAAATGAAATATGCACTCATCACCAAGACAAAGTGAATGATCATACATGAGAGATAGATAATATCATCATTCAAGCACAAGCATTAACATATGATATGATCAAACACATGACCATACAAGTATCTCTCACACACAACCATAAAGTAGCATCCAGGCAAGCAAACAAATGAGTATCAAGCAAGAGATAGCAAAAAGAAGCAAATCTCTCTCTCTCTCTCAGCCTATGATCTATACACTTTCTCCCCCTTTGGCAACAAGTTACCAAAAATCTTGAAAATGCATAGTGCTATGCGGCTCTCTAGGCTTGATCTTCCGGAGGTGGCGTGGAGAGGAATCCTCGAAAAAATGCACTGCTGAGGTTGTTGGAGCTGGTGGAGTTGCAACCGGAGGGGCTACTGAAGCTGTGGCTGCAGGTGCTGATGTAGTAGCTCTTGCGTCTGTCACAGACACTGCTGCAAATCTCTGTGCCCTAGGCACTCTCTGAAAAACTTCAGTGGTAGCTTTCCCTTTCCTCTCTTCAGCTTCTTCCTGGAGCTGCTCAACAGCTGTTTGCATTTCTGTCACCTTCAAGTCTAGATCATAGAACTTTGTCTCAATGATCCTTTCAAGACTCTCTTGATTCTAAGTCAGGGTGGCCAATCCTTTCTCAATCCTCAAAGTGGCTTGAATAAGATATCCAAGTTGATCTTGTTTTGACTTGAGGAAAACTTGTGAAGCCTCTTCAGCACTTGGCATCTTGGCTGCCTTCATCACAACTGCCTGAGGGACTAGTGCCCTCACTCAGATTTACCTGCTCCTCAGACTTGTTCTGGCTATCACTCTGATCTGACATTGTTTACATTGCAAACTGAAAGCTGACCCTGTGAATAGTTATAGATGAGACAGAGTGGATAAGCATCACAAAGTGCAGATATTTTGGAAAACAAATGAGTAAAAAACTTAGTTTTAGTTTTCCACAGAAAGCATTTCGGAGCTACCGATTTGTTAAACTCGGTGACACCGAAGCAACTTTGGAGTCTAAACTAGTGGAATCAGTCAGACCGAGACACAGTCCGGTGACTCCGAGATTGCTAGGGTTTCACTGAGAGTTGAACTCGGTCACACCGATTTGCAAGTTTCGGTCAGACCGAAAGTTACAAGTGCAATGGCCTAAGCCAAATTGGTGAGACCGATTTCCACAACTCGGTCGGTCCGAGATGAGTTTGGCGGAAACCTAACCCTAAATTTTCGAATCAAAACTAATCTACATGAAGTTTTTATTGGACAGATTGATCTCATACGTGGTAGGAATCATGGCATTGACTTTGTGCTAAGAATCGGAGGTAAGGATTGCACAAAGGTTCGAACTCATACCCTAACTCGGCGATGAGCTCGCTACGACGGCAACGGCGGTGAAGATTCCCATTGACGGCGACGGAGACCAGCGGCGGGAGGTCACTGGCGACGAGGAGATGATCTGGAGACCCAAGTTGGCAGAGCAGGACACGCGCGGCCGAAAAGGTTTCGGAGAAATTTCCAAAATTTGACCCGTCGGTATATATATCCTGACCCTGTCGGTGTGACCGAGTGGAACAACTCAGTGGCGCCGAGATGCAGAATCGCAAGCGGTTACTACAACTCGGTGTGACTGAACGGTTCTAATCGGTTGCACCAAGATTGAAAACCTAGACCAACTCAGTGAACTTGGTATGACCGAAAAGGATGAATCGGCCAGACCGAAATGCACAGAGAGGATTTGGAAGTTTAAGTCTATGACGAATCGGTGACTCCGAGTGCTCCTCACCCAGAGGGTTCAAATCTGACTTGATCAAACTTTGTGATGTAGCATGAATAGAGTTTGAGACGAGAAAAGCATAGATAGCTAGAGGAAGTTCTTAGGCATTCTTGTCCATCCATTTGGCAAAAGAAGAAGAGCCAAACAATCAAAGCAACAAATGGATGTCCTCGAATGGGAAAAGTATGCAATCAACATGATCACAAAATAAGATAGCAAATAAAATATGTGGCAAGGCATGTACAAACACTCTAGCATCTATCAAGCAATTGGCGATGACTAGGTCATCTATATATGAGTATATTGACTTAGGAGTGAAATGAGAACATTTGATCATAGGTCATACTCATCGTTTAAGCACAAGTGGGGTTACCACTTTTACATAAAGCATTGTTGTGTTCACACCATTAGAGTTGCTTTAGCTCAATTCTTAGAGTAAAGCTCCCCCTAGATGTGATATCCCCCCTAAGAGGGATGAACTAACCTTGGGTTTTGTCGATGATGACTTCATGTAGATGTTGAAGATGTGGATGCTCAATGTTGATGTAGATCATTTGGAGCAATCCATTGATGTGAGTTGCACTTTCAATACCTACACGGGTTAGTACCACAAGGAACAAACAATGATATCCATAGACATAGAGTGAAGTTCACACAAGATGATGTCCATGAAAGCATTAGGTTACCTTGTCCCTTGTCTTACCAACAAGAGGGTTTGTGACTCCTTGAACTAGTGCAATATGTGGAAGTTGTTTGCACTTGTTCTTGCCAAAATGATATGAGTGAAGAATGTTGGTGGAGTCACCCTCAAGAACTCTCTAGTTCTTCTTCTTCGGGATCCACATCAACTTGATGGGAATCCTTGGAGTTGTAGTCGTACTTGATGAAGTAGAACTTGATGTAGTCTTGGGAACCCACTTGACCAAGGCCTTGGGAGCTTCTTCAAATGCATCAATATCCTCTTGAAGCTTGTCCTTGCCTTTTTGCTTGTGGTCTTGTGGTGGAAGATCATCTTGAGCTTGTGTTCCCTTGAAAGAAGTAGGATCATACTTCTCTTGTTGAGGAACAAACTTCGTCTTGGGGTATCGATCTTCTTCCCACTCAACTCCATTGGCATTGAACTTTTGTTCGAAACCAACACCTTCCGGTGCCTTCCTTGCTTGCGTACAATTTCCTCAAATTGCTTACTTCCAGCAAGGCTCTTGTAAACACCTTTCTCTATAATTCCCTTCAATAAGCTATTTTCTAGCTCAAGTGTAACTTGGCTAAGAGAATCATTAGTGGAATCAAGAGAACTACTAGAAGCAACAACATTGGATTTAACATGATTATTGTTACTACTAGAAGAAGAATCTTTCTTACCCTTGTTGCTAGATTTTACTTGTGGCATATAAGTAGACAAGAGTAAACGCTTGGCGATGTAAGAAGAACTTTTCTTACGAAGATCATCATTGATTGCTTTTAAGAACCCATGCTCTTGCTCTAGATTGAGCTTTTCAAAGCGTAGCTTCTCATGAGTCTTTAAAAGCTCTCGATGATCTTCCAAGGTTGTTTCATGAGCTAACTTAAGAGTGTTTAGTTCTTTAGTTAGACGCTCAATCTCCTTCTTATCATCGTCATTCGCTTTATCTTGATTAGCATGATTAATAGCAAATTCATCATAGTTTTCATCACTAGATTTGTCAACAAGTAAATCGTCATCACCTAGCAAATCATCTTCATCACTATTGAAATCAACATACTCGGGGTGTGATACCTTTGGGCCTTTAACCATGAAGCATGTTCCAATTCCTTCATTTGGTGAGTCAAATATGTCATAGGAGTTGGTTGACACAAGTGCTAGACCAGCAACACCTTCATCTTGAGTATATTCCGAGTCGGAGTGATAACTTCTCTTGGAGTGATGGTCGGAGTCGGAGACGGATACCCATTCACCAACGTGAGCTTGATGTCTTCGTTTTGTGTAGCTCCTTGATGACTTGTCCTTCCTTTCCGAATCCTTGCTTCTACGAGAGGTTCTTCATTCATAACGATCATCTCTACTCCTTCTCTCTCTTGGAGGTGATTCTTCTCTTCTACTTATCCTTTTAGGTGAGTCTTCTCTTCTTTTGTAGGGAGCCGTACACTCATTGGAGTAGTGTCCGGGTCTTCCACAATTGTAGCAATTACGCTCATGACTAGAAGATCTTTTGTCATTGTAGGACCTTGACTTTGAACTTCTTTCTTTGCTTCTACTCTTGTAGAACTTGTTGAAGTTCTTCACCATTAGGCTCAATTCCTTATTGAAGGCTTGTTCCTCACTTGATGATGTAGGAGCATCACATGAGGCTTTGTAAGCACCACTAGACTTGTTGTGAAGCTCTTCTTTATCCTTGAGTGACATCTCATGAGCAACAATTCTACCAATGACTTCGGTTGGCTTGAGATCTTTGTAGTGGGCATCATTTGGATCAATGTGCACACGGTATCATATTTTCCATCCAAGGCTCTTAGGATCTTCTTGATGATGAATCTGTCGGTCATCTCTTCACTTCCTAAGACGGCAATCTCATTTGTGATGAGAGCAAGCCTAGAGTACATTTCAGCGACACCTTCACCATCCTTCATTTTGAACTTGTCAAGCTGACTTTGAAGCACATCCAATTTGGATTCCTTGACGGAGTCGGTACCTTCATGCATATCAATCAAAGTATCCCAAATTTCCTTTGCATTCTCAAGACGGCTGATTTTGTTGAATTCTTCGGGGCACAATCCGTTGAAGAGGATATTGCAAGCTTGAGCATTGTATTGCAGCATCTTCAATTCTTCCATGGTAGCTTCACGATTCGGTTCTCTCCCATCAAAGAATTCACCTTGCAAGCCAATACACACAATAGCCCAAACGGCGGGGTTATGTCCAGAAATATGCATTTCCATCTTATGCTTCCAACTAGCAAAATTAGTTCCATCAAAGTAAGGACCTCTATAGTGGTAATTTCCCTCGCTAGACGCCATACTCTCCTAGGTTGTGAAACCAATGCTATGATCACCAAAGCTATGGAAATCAAGGAAAATGGAGACCAAAGCTCTGATACCACTCGTAGGATCGAAAGCATGTCTAGAGGGGGGGGGGTGATTAGACTACTTGACCAAATAAAAATCTAGCCTTTTCCCAATTTTAAGTCTTGGCAGATTTTAGCAACTTATCACAAGTCAAGCAATCAACCTACACATGCAAATCTAAGAGTAGAGCAGTGGAATGTAAATCATTGCATATGAAGGTAAAGGGGAGGAGTTTGGAGGGAGCAAACGCAATGTAGACACAGAGATTTTTGGCGTGGTTCCGATAGGTGGTGCTATCGTACATCCACGTTGATGGAGACTTCAACCCACGAAGGGTGATGGTTGCGCGATTCCATGGAGGGCTCCACCCACGAAGGGTCCACGAAGAAGCAACCTTGTCTATCCCACCATGGCCATCGCCCATGAAGGACTTGCCTCACTTGGGTAGATCTTCATGAAGTAGGCGATCTCCCTGCCCTTACAAACTCCTTGGTTCAACTCTACAATCTTGACGAAGGCTCCCAAGTGACACCTAACCAATCTAGGAGACACCACTCTCCAAAAGGTAATAGATGGTGTGTTGATGATGAACTCCTTGCTCTTCTGCTTCAAATGATAGTCTCCCCAACACTCAACTCTCTCTCATAGATTTGGATTTGGTGGAAAGATGATTTTAGTGGAAAGCCACTTGGGGAAGGCTAGAGATCAAGATTCTTGTGGTTGGATTGGAATATCTTGGTCTCAACACATGAGTAGGTGGTTCTCTCTTAGAAAATGAATGCTAGAAGTGTAGGCACGTTCTGATGGCTCTCTCCATGAATGGAGCATGGGCGGAGGGGTATATATAGCCTCCACACAAAATCTAACCGTTACACACAATTTACCAAAGTCGGTGGGACCGAATACTCAAACTCGGTTAGACCGATTTAGTTCAAAATGTGAACTTTAGGATTTTCGGTGGGACTGACATGTCAACTCGGTGGGACCGATTTCATTAGGGTTAGGGCATACGTAATCTCGGTGAGACCGATCACATGAACTCAGTGAGACCGATTTCTGTAATAGGCAAACAGAGAGTTGGTCAGGCAAAATCGGTGGGACCGATCGCTCATTCCGGTGAGACCGAAACGTTACGAAAAGGAAACAGAGAGTTTTCATTGCGAACTCGGTGGGACCGATCGCTCATTTTGGTTAGACCGAAACGTTATGAAGGGAAACAGAGAGTTTGCAATCCCATCTCGGTGAGACCGAGATCCCTATCGGTGAGACCGAACTGATTAGGGTTTCTGGCTATGGCTATGTCAAATGAACTCGATGGCGCCAAATAAATCAAATCGGTGGGGCCGAGTTTGACTTTTGGTTTGGGACATATGTGGATATGAGAAAGTGGTTGAGGGCTTTTGGAGCATATCACTAAGCATTTTGAGCAAGCAAGCCATTAAGCAACACCTCATCCCCTTTTAATAGTATTGGCTTTTCCTATGGACTCAATGTGATCTTGGATCACTGAAATGAAAATGTAGAGTCTTGAGCTTGAGCCAATATGTGTCCTTCGCATTTTGAGGGGTCCACATCTCTAGTCCATGCCATGCCAACCATTGAACTTTATGAAATGATCATCTTGAAAGAGTATTAGTTCAGTGAGCTATATGTTGTTAGGAATTACCAAAACCACCCAGGGATTAGTTGCACTTTCAGGCATCTTAGCCTAGTTCCCACGAGTACGCCTACATCGACATCATCAAGTCCAAGGCGGCCACCTACAAGTGAGGGCGACACTTCCATCTCCGGAAGCCCCTCAAGGAGGATGATCGAGCATGAGAAATTCCCTTCAGCTACGAGGTGCCACATCATATGGGCCTCATATAATACGAGGACAATACGGTCGAGCAAGGGCCATCCCCTTCGACTATGGCGGCGAGCACGAACCTCTTCAACAACATGAAGACAACACCCTAATGGGACTCATACTCTGAGTCAAGCTACGAGACCGCTCATGAGACTTTCTCTTTGGTCTCGGAGGAGAGTGTTGATTTGCCACTTCCTATGGCATTAATCTTTGGAGGCGTTATGGATGAGAAGGTTGAGCATGGGACTATCCCTTCAACCAAGGCGGCGATAGGAGTTGAGTGTCGGTGTCAAAACCGGCAGATCTCAGGTAGGGGGTCCCGAACTGTGCGTCTAAGGATCGAGGGTAACAGGAGGCAGGGGACACGATGTTTACCCAGGTTCGGGCCCTCTTAATGGAGGTAATACCCTACTTCCTGCTTGATTGACTTTGATGAGTATAGGGGTTACAAGAGTTGATCTACCTCGAGATTGTAATGGCTAAACCCTAGATGTCTAGCCTATATGATTATGATTGCCTCTACGGACTAACCCCTCCGGTTTATATAGACACCGAAGGGGGCTAGGGTTGTACAGAGTCAGTTTACAGAGAAAGGAATCTTCATATCCGCACGCCAAGCTTGCCTTCCACGCCAAGGAGGGTCGCATCCGGACATGGGGAAAAGCCTTCTATCTTGTATCTTCGCAGCCCATTAGTCCGACCCATGTTACATAGCCCGGACGCCCGAGGACCCGCTAATCCAGGACTCCCTCAGAAGCCCCTGAACCAGGCTTCAATGACGATGTGTCCGGCGTGCAGATTGTCTTCGGCATTGCAAGGCGGGTTCCTCCTCACTTCAAAGTAGTTGATCACTAGTACTATATCTGGCTCTTTACAATAGTCACAACCCTGAATCATAAGGGCAAAATTCTTAAGCAAAAATAAGTTCTGTCTTCTGACGATTTTACTGTGAGACGTTACGTCTGGCCACTTTATTATTTCGAACCATTTTTCGGTCTCCCATTTCGCGTTTCAAGACGCAGCCTCCGACGACATGTCTTGTCAAAGCAGAGATCGTGCCCCCTTGTTATGGGATTCTCATCAATACGGGTTTAGGAAACCCAACCGTGCCGTTTCGCACGACCCCTTGGGAATAGGTGAGCTTTAAGGCTCGTGGGGGACACATGATATTCACTGCCTTTATAAGGAGATAAGGTTCCCCCTTTTCACCCCACGCCTTCCTCTTCCTCAGCCCATCCGCCCTCAAGCTCCAGCGCCCAAGCTTCAATCCACTCTGTTCCCAAAAAGTACTCCAGCCATGTCTGGATCCGGAGCACAGGGCAAGTGGATGGCTTCCTCCATCACGGAGGGAAACATCAAGGAACTCTGGGATGCGGGGTACCTAGCCATAGAGATCGCCCACCGGCTTCCGGCCAAAAAACAGATCATCCCCGCACCAAAGCCCAATGAGATGGTAGTATTCATCCCCCATTTTCTTCGTGGACTGGGGTTTCCTCTTCATCCTTTCGTCCGCGGCCTCATGTTTTACTACAGGTTAGATTTCCATGATCTAGCCTCGAATTCCTTCCTCAACATTTCGGTGTTTATCGTCGTATGTGAGGCATTCCTCCGCATTCCCCCCACTTCGGTCTATGGCTCAAGGTATTCAATGTGAAGCCAAAAGTGGTGGATGGTCAGCACGCGGACTGCGGCGCGCAATGGTGAGCAAGCTTCCCAACGTCACCTGGCCCAAGGGCACCTTCGTGGAGACCGTGAAGGGATGGCAGCAGGAGTGGTTCTACGTCACGGAACCTCGTGACTCCACATGTGCCGCTCCTTCCAAATTCAAATCCGGGCCTCCAATGCGGTTGACGTCCTGGCTCAACAAGGGCCTGGACTGGGCGTCATCCGACAAGGGGACAATGCTGCAGAAGTGCATCAAGAGTATGGTAGACAAGAATACCAGTCTTGCCAGTGTAATACAGGTAATGCTCTTTCGCCGGATTCTCCCTTGCCAAGACCGAACTCAGCACATGTGGGAGTTCGACCCGGCCGGTCCCCGGACCTTGCGGCGATTCTTCGGCACAGAGCACGAAGACATGTGGAGGCTGTTGTTCAAGACCCAAAAGACGTGGCCGGAAACGACCGAGGATCTCGGCCTCGACTGTACTCACGCATCATCTCCTGTAAGTTTTTATGATAACTTTATTATTTGCAAATCCAAGGCACTTACTAAGCTTTTCTATTCTTCGCACAAGGATGGACGAAGAAGGCGGAGCGGATTCACTGTCCAACTCCGCTACCCGAAGACTCAACCATCCATCTGCTAACAAGGATGATGGTTCCGGCGCCCTATCAGGCGTCGGAAAAGAAGGCCAAGAAGAAGGGCAAGGAGGCCAAAAGTGGCCTCCGTCGTAAAGGCGCTTCGGATGTAGTGACCGAAGACACCGAGACTCACTCCTCCCCTGACGAAGATGAAGGGGAGGAGGAAGAGAGTAATTCTCGCCTTAAGGGGGGAAAGAAGAAAAGGGGGGCTTCCGCAGATCTGGAGGCGGAAGTGTCCAAGAAAGGGAGAATCTCCCTCACGGATGACTCCGAATTGGACGCCGATTAATGGCGCCCCAGGCCGAAGCCCCTGGCCGAATCGTAAGTACCCCGAAGGCACTTCTACTAATATACCCTTCCGCCTTGTGATTGTAACATACTGAATTATGTGTTGTAGTCCGGCTCGCGTCCATCCCCAGCAATCCTCATCTTCAGGGGATTCGTTGGATCCGAACGTGATGGATAGCGGGTCGCCTCCGCCGGCCTCCTCTCCCAAAGCTACGGACAATGCCGAAGTGTTGTCCTGAAGGACCCTTCCAGGACAGGGAGAGGTGCAGGAGGCTGCCAAGACGGCACCAAAGGGTGATACCCCTGCAGCCGAGAACATGGGGGAACCGACCCCCATGGAGTCTGCAGACGGGGGCCATGTCCAGTTTTCCCCCAACCAAATGTCATTCCGGAGACCCACACGGCTCCGGAGTCAGATGAGCAGCCTCCTTTGAAAGAAGGGGGCGCCCACCCCACCGGCGACTTCTGTCAATGCAGAGGTGCCGGACATTCTGATGGGGGCGCTTCAGGGCGCCACCATTGTGGAAGAGCATCGTACCCTTATGGGTACGGTGATTGCAAATGTTCAGTCCGTGAAAAGCGGATTGAATGAAGCCTACACTAGCCTTCTGAGAGGCTTTGAGGTATGCAAAATAATGCTTTTTAGCTATGTATAAGAGGAATGCCTGTGTATAGATAGTAGCCCCTGAGACTCTGTTCGGTGTTCACAAAGAAAAGCCGAATAGAGGATCTAATAATTCGTCCAGGGTATTAACATACATATCTGTTTGAAAAACAGGCTGTGAAGCAGGCGTCAGCTTCCCATGCCGCCGAAGCATCCGAGCTGAGGCGGAAGTTAGAGGAAAAACAAGGTAGGTGACACCGAAAACATGTCTAAAATGAGATCAGCTCTAAATTGTTATCTTAATGAGCTTTTATAATAGTGCTCATAGCTGATGCGGCGGAGGTTGAGACCCTCAAGAACGCGCTGGCCGAGGCCAAGAAGGAGGCGGAGGAGGAGCGAGCCTCCTGCCTGAAACATGAATCGCGGGTGGAGGAAGTCCAGAAAGAGCTCAAGGATGCCATAGGAAAATGTAAGTCCTTAGAGCGCAAGATTTCAGAGCAAAATTCCGAACTTGCTAAGGCACTCCAAAGTGTGCAGGAAGCCCAGGCCGAAGCCCAAAGTGCTGTCCGGGAGATCCAAGAGGCAAAGCAGATTGCGGCGGGTAAGGCTTTTAACATGCAGAGCAAATTCATGAGAAAGAGGTATATCTTGCTAACCCGGATTTGGAGTTCTCCAGGAGCGTTTGCGGACCTGCCCCGGAGTATTGCTGATGCTGCGGAGTTCTTCCAAGCCGAAGAGGGGAGTTCAACGGAGAAGCTGTTCTGGTCGCAGTACCTTGCGGCAGAGCATCCCGTGCCCCTTAGCGATCAGCTGGAGCAGTTGACCGAACTGCATAGGGTAGCCGGATTGGCCATGAGGGATGTTATAATCCGTCTTTGGCCCGCTGAATCCATGCCCAGTAGCTACTTCGGTCTCGTGAAGCGGCTGGTCAGTGCCTGCCCTTTGCTTGATACCATGAAGCGGTCGGTCTACATCGAAGGTGCGCGGATGGCCTTCGCCTGTGTCAAGGTGCAGTGGGTGAAGATGGACGCCGTCAAGCTTGCAACTGAGGGACGGCCCGCAGGCAAAGAGTACCGCACGCCGGAGCGTTATGTCAATGATGTCCTGGAAGGATCCCGCATTGTAGAGGGCCAGTGTTCGAAGGACATCATTTTTGAATGAATATATCTATGTTGTTCAATCCTGTATTATGGAACAAGGCTTATGTATGATATGTTGCTTGTTTTACTTTAAAGTATCTCCTCCTGTGCGGCTGTTTACGACATCTGAGAGTCGGCCAGCCGTTGGCTTCAGCCCCCATGTAGGTAGTACAGGGGTGTTCGGGATAGCATTTAAACACACTTGACCCAACGTCTTGGTCCGTGAAGGAGGTGTTAGTGCGACGAACCAGGCAATCAGACTATGTGGCTTTATCGCTCTCACTTAGCCATAGGAGTTTTATAATGGAAGTGTGGGCGCAGCCCCTAGTATTGTTCAATTATCCGAACTTGGGTGCTGTGAATGCCCGGCCGGGTGGAGGCCGGCCTATCGCATAATGTGGAAAAAATCGCAAGAGATTTATACTTAGTCACCGAATAGCTGACCAGCTCTCGCCGCATCATGACAGTCAGTTTTCGGCTTTCTCTACTGAGGTGTTTGTCCGGATGAACCGGAAACACAATCGCAGTAGTTCTCCCTTTACTACCTTAGCCGATCAAGCGGAACATAAGGTAGCAACCACAGGAGCTGGGCAACCCAACTATTGACCAAAGACATGATTCAGAGCCGATGCATATAATGCTATATTCAGGACGCCGAATTGCACTGTGAAAAGTGTTCAGACTTTGTTTTAGTATGTAAAAAATGTATGTGGCTTAATAGAGCCACTGGCGATTTAAGTCGTACCGAGGTGTACATGACAATCGGACAAAAACAGGGAAATACAAATTAAGAGATAAGCCAACACCGCATAGGTTGGGCTAGAAACTGTTTCCATTATAGTCTGATTGATACGTCAAAACGTATTGGTACAAATAGTGCAGTAAGCAACAAGGATATTTTACATGCCGAGCACAAGGGAAAGCTGTGTATGTGTCCTGAGAACGGACGAGGTGATCTTTGAAGATCCTTTAGGTACTATGCCACGCGTCTACGCTGCTTTTCTCCTTAGCGTATCGTCCTTCGAGAGGATCATCGATCGGTGTTTTTATAATAGGCCTCGAAAAGAGGCCTTGGTACCGTCGAAAAGGTGATGTGGGTTGTAAGGAACCTGGAAAAATAAAAAGAAGAGAAAAAGAAATATGAGTTTCCTGATAGGGTCTAGCCGTATTGTGGACCTTATTTTTATTATGCCTCCATCTTTTCCCATGGTATCTTTAGTGCGTAATTATGTACGCGTGGTACATATGCCACAATATTGTAGGGGCTGAGATGGAGGCCGAATTGCTAATCGAGCTCCTGACGAGCTGGACTGTCGTACTGTGGGGTAGTCCGGACTCGTTTGATGGCATCCGGGGACTTGGCCGCCGATGTGATAGTTGGCTTGATGAGGCCACCCTATACTTCCGCTGCCAGGACCGCGGTGTGCTCCTCAGTACGGAGGGAGCGTTCCATGTTTCCATTAACTGTTATAACACCGCGTGGTCCGGGCATCTTGAGTTTGAAATAGGCATAGTGCGGGACCGCATTGAAGCGAGCGAACGCGGTTCGTCCGAGCAGTGCATGGTAGCCACTACGGAAGGGGACGATGTCGAAGATCAAGTCTTCGCTGCGGAAGTTGTCCGGCGAACCGAAGATGACCTCCAATGTGATTGAGCCTGTGCAACGGGCCTCTACACCAGGTATTACTCCTTTAAAGGTAGTTTTAGTGGGCTTGATTCTTGACGGATCAATACCCATCTTGCGGACCGTGTCCTGATAGAGCAGGTTAAGGCTACTGCCACCGTCCATGAGGACTCGTGTAAGGTGGAATCCATCGATGATTGGGTCGAGGACTAATGTGGCCGAACCTCCGTGACAGATACTGGTCGGATGGTCCCTGCGATCGAAGGTGATCGGATAGGCCGCCCATGGGTTGAATTTTGGGGCGACTGGCTCTATCGCATAGATGTCCCTTAGCGCGCGCTTGCGCTCCCTCTTGGGGATATGGGTGACGTATATCATATTCACCGTTTTGACTTCGGGGGGAAATTTCTTTTGTCCCCCTGTTTTCGGTGCGCGAGGTTCCTCATCATCATCCTCACTGGGCGACCCTTTCTCCTTATGTTCGGCATTTAACTTGCCAGCTTGTTTGAAGACCCAACAACTTCTGTTGGTGTGGTTGGCAGGCTTGTCAGGAGTGCCGTGGATCTAGCAAGGTCAATCAAGTTTTCGGTCTAGGCTTGATGAACCGTCTTTGTTTCGTTTGAATGGCTTCTTCTGTTGACCTGATTTGGAGCCACTGAATCCGGCGTTGACCGCCGTATCCTCTGTATTATCATTGTTGCTTCGACGCTTATGTTTGTTGCGTCGGGGCCTTCCATTCTGGTTTCTAGCTTCGGAAGTGCCGGGGTCGCTGGTACTGTTGCTGCTGTGGGCTAGCCAGCTATCTTCACCCGCGCAAAAGCGAGTCATTAGTGCTGTAAGGGCTACCATGGACTTCAGCTTTTCTTGGCCGAGGTGTCGGGCGAGCCATTCATCGCAGATGCTGTGTTTAAAGGCCGCTAGGGCTTCTGCATCCGGACAGTCAACAATCTGGTTCTTTTTAATTAGGAACCGGGTCCAGAATTTCCTGGCCAACTCTCCGGGTTGTTGGACTATATGACTGAGGTCATCGGCATCCGGAGGCCGGATATATGTGCCTTGGAAGTTGTCTCTAAAGGCATCTTCCAAGTCTTCCCAGCTTCCAACAGAGTTTTCTGGGAGGCTATTTAACCAGTGCCGAGCTGGCCCCTTAAGTTTTAGGGGAAGGTATTTGATGGCGTGTAGATCATCACCGCGAGCCATGTGAATGTGGAGAAGAAAAATCTTCAATCCATACCGCGGGATCTGTTGTGCCGTCGTATGATTCAATGTTCACGGGTTTAAACCCTTCTGGGAACTGGTGCTCCATTACCTCATCGGTGAAGCATAGGGGGTGTGCGGCGCCTCTATATCAGGCCATGTCACGACACAGTTCGGATGAAGTCCGTGTGCGGTTTTCGGCTCGGGCGTGGTTATGCTTGTCGCGCCAGGCTTGATAGCCGTCTTCTCGTGCCGGGGCATGCCCCCATGATCCGTAGATTGATCTGGTCTGACCTGTTCTATTTTCCAGGTCCTGTCGTAGGTCATATGTGTATCCCCGAGCTGTTGTTTCTCTGCTTTTACGGCGAGGTGGTGCAGGCTGGTGTTCGGCTTGAGTTGCCGTTCTGTCCTGGCCATGTGGTGGTCAGTCGGGCCCGTCAGCCGCCTTACGCGCGGGTGGTATAGGCTCCAGTGCCTCGTTGTCGAATTGGGGTAGCAGCTTACGCTTCGGGTAACTCTTCGTTGGGCATTCGAGGCCATATTCTTCGGCTGCCAGGACATTAGTCCATCTGTCGTTGAGCAGATCTTGGTCAGCTTGAAGCTTCTGCTATTTATTTTTAGGCTTCTTGCCGTGGCTATTAGCCGGCGCTTAAAGCGCTCTTGTTCGAGGGGTTCCTCTGGCACGATAAAATCCTCGTTGCCGAGGCTCACGTCCTCCTTGAAGAGTGGTAGATAGTTGCTATCCTCCGAGTCTTCGTTCCCTGCTTGCTCGTCAGGGTCGACTTGCCCGTCCTCCTGATCATCCTGTTCGGATGTTGGTTCGATGGGGTCTTATTGGTCTTCGACGTTCTCCGGAGTATCATTGTTTCCGATGCTGGTATTGCCGTCTTTTTCGCGATGCGATTTAGAGCGGTGCCGCAGACGTCGATATTTCGGTGGTATCTCAGGAGGTTTATCCCCGACTGGGTCCTTCTCCTCATCATCGTCGCCTTCTTCAGGTGTGTCCACCATGTACACGTCGTATGAGGAAGTGGCCGTCCAGCGTCTGGTGAACGGCGGATTTCGGGCCTGCTCCTCTCCGACATCGTCGTCCATACCGTCGATGTCTTCGGAGACGTAGTCAAGCATGTCGGTTAGATCCTCGACAATGGCTATAAAGTGGGTGGTGGGTGGGAGGTAAAATTCCCTATTTTCAGCCCCTAGTCCGGGCTGAGCGCAATTCGGAAGCGGATCCTCTGCGATGGCGAGGGATCGCATTAAGTCTAGAGCCTCATTTAAGAGCGAGGTTTGGACGGGGACCGAAGTTCCCTGGCCGAGCTCGCATGACACGGATTTCGAGGGTTCGACGCTAGTGTCCAGAGAAGAGCCTGGCTTTGTGATGACTGCTGGTGGCGCTATCCTCTCTGGTTCTCCAGTGTTGAGCTCTATAGCCGCAGAGAGTCCAGCGGGCTCTAGACTCCCGTCTTCGGACCTGGTGACGCGCTCCACATCTAAGGCCGGAGCGGTGGTTGAAGCCGCGAACCCTTGGAAGATCAAGTCTCCTCGGATATCAGTGACATAGTTCAGATTTCCAAAACTGATCTGGTGACCAGGGGCGTAGTTGTCGATCTGCTCCAGGTGGCCAACCGAGTTGGCGCGTAGTGCGAAGCCACCGAATACGAAGATCTGGCCAGGGAGAAAAATCTCCTTCCCGCCAATATTGTTGTAGATGATCGATGGAGCCATCGAGCCTTTCGACGACGGCACAGTGGAACTCTCAATGAAAGCACCAATGTCGGTGTCAAAACCGGCAGATCTTGGGTAGGGGGTCCCGAACTATGCGTCTAAGGATCGAGGGTAACAGGAGGCAGGGGACACGATGTTTACCCAGGTTCGGGCCCTCTTAATGGAGGTAATACCCTACTTCCTGCTTGATTGACTTTGATGAGTATAGGGGTTACAAGAGTTGATCTACCTCGAGATCGTAATGGCTAAACCCTAGATGTCTAGCATGTATGATTATGATTGCCTCTACGGACTAACCCCTCTGGTTTATGTAGACACGGAGGGGGCTAGGGTTGTACAGAGTCGGTTTACAGAGAAAGGAATCCTCATATCCGCACGCCAAGCTTGCCTTCCATGCCAAGGAGAGTCCCATCCGGACACGGGGAAAAGCCTTCTGTCTTGTATCTTCGCAGCCCATTAGTCCGACCCATGTTACATAGCCCGGACGCCCGAGGACCCCCTAATCCAGGACTCCCTCATTGAGCATGGAGACATATGCCACCATATTGAGAGTGAGAGTGACTTCACCACTAGCCCCATATATGACGAGTTGCCCCAATTCCCATTTGAGAGAGCCACCACCACCATTTGAGTGATTTGAGTGACTCCATCATACATGACATTGAGTGCACCTACCTTAAGGGAGTGAGTGAGCCACCACCACATAGAGAGAGTGAGGCCATTTCGATTTCTAACAACTTAACCTCTACCTCTATTGTGTCTTCTCATTTGGTGCTAGGTCCCATATATGACGACGCACCGATCCTCGACGACTTCCTCCTTCCTTTGGACAAGATGATGGCCATGGTGGACTATGATGCACCCCCACATGGTTCCATCATGATGATAACATTGACCACAATTTGGTCTTTGACACCTCACCTACACCACATGAGTAGAATGACAAAGGTAACATAGGTGATGGTACTTCACTTGTCCCACTAGTGGACTATCTTTCAAATGATTGCTTGCATGATGTTGATTACCTTATGAATTCATCGCATACTACATCCTCTACTTGTTTCCATATGCCACCCATTTATGATGAATATGATGTTGAGCATGTCGAATTACCTAGTTGTGATGCTATGCTCCATAGGATATCATGTGAAAATTCTCACTACAAAAAAGACACATCCGTGACATTTTGGGCCGAACGAATTTTTTCTGTCATGCTTATGACACTTCTATGACGATAATTGTGTTGGGGAACATAGCAGAAATTCAAAATTTTCTACGCATCACCAAGATAAATCTATGGAGTTTACTAGCAACGAGAGGGAAAGAGTGCATCTACATACCCTTGTAGATCGCGAGCGGAAGCGTTCAAGAGAACGGGGTTGATGGAGTCGTACTCGTCGTGATCCAAATCACCGATGATCCTAGCGCCGAACGGACGGCACCTCCGCGTTCAACACACGTACGGAGCAGTGACGTCTCCTCCTTCTTGATCCAGCAAGGGGGGAGGAGAGGTTGATGGAGATCCAGCAGCACGACGGCGTGGTGGTGGAAGTAGCGGGATTCCAACAGGGCTTCGCCAAGCGCTGCGGAGGAGGAAGATGTGTCACGGGAGGGAGAGGGAGGCGCCAGGGCTTAGGGTTTGCTGCCCTCCCTTCCCCCCACTATATATAGGGCCAAGGGAGAGGGGGGGGGGCGCAGCCTTGGCCCTTCCTCCAAGGAAGGGTGCGGCCAGGGAGGAGTCCATCCTCCCCAAGGCACCTAGGAGGTGCCTTCCCCTTTAGGACTCTCCCTTTACCTTATCTCTTGGCGCATGGGCCTCTTGGGGCTGGTTCCCTTGGCCCATATAGGCCAAGGCGCACACCCCACAGCCCATGTGGCCCCCCGGGGCATGTGGACGCCTTGGTGGACCCCCGGACCCCTTTCGGCACTCCCGGTACAATACCGATAATGCGCGAAACCTTTCCGGCGACCAAAACAAGACTTCCCATATATAAATCTTTACCTCCGGACCATTCCGGAACTCCTCGTGACGTCCGGGATCTCATCTGGGACTCCAAACAACTTTCAGGTTACCGCATACTAATATCTCTACAACCCTAGCGTCACCGAACCTTAAGTGTGTAGACCCTACGGGTTCGGGAGACACGCAGACATGACCGAGACGACTCTCCGGTCAATAACCAACAGCGGGATATGGATACCCATGTTGGCTCCCACATGCTCCTCGATGATCTCATCGGATGAACCACGATGTCGAGGATTCAATCAATCCCGTATACAATTCCCTTTGTCAACCGGTATAGTACTTGCCCGAGATTCGATCGTCGGTATCCCGATACCTTGTTCAATCTCGTTACCGGCAAGTCTCTTTACTCGTTCCGTAACACATCATCCCGTGATCAACTCCTTGGTCACATTGTGCACATTATGATGATGTCCTACCGAGTGGGCCCAGAGATACCTCTCCGTTTACACGGAGTGACAAATCCCAGTCTCGATTCGTGCCAACCCAACAGACACTTTCGGAGATACCTGTAGTGCACCTTTATAGCCACCCAGTTACGTTGTGACGTTTGGTACACCCAAAGCATTCCTACGGTATCCGGGAGTTGCACAATCTCATGGTCTAAGGAAATGATACTTGACATTAGAAAAGCTCTTAGCAAACGAACTACACGATCTTGTGCTGGGCTTAGGATTGGGTCTTGTCCATCACTTCATTCTCCTAATGATGTGATCCCGTTATCAACGACATCCAATGTCCATGGTCAGGAAACCGTAACCATCTATTGATCAACGAGCTAGTCAACTAGAGGCTTACTAGGGACATGGTGTTGTCTATGTATCCACACATGTATCTGAGTTTCCTATCAATACAATTCTAGCATGGATAATAAACGATTATCATGAACAAGGAAATATAATAATAACCAATTTATTATTGCCTCTAGGGCATATTTCCAACAGTCTCCCACTTGCACTAGAGTCAATAATCTAGTTCACATCACCATGTGATTAACACTCACAGGTCACATCACCATGTGACCAACATCCAAAGAGTTTACTAGAGTCAACAATCTAGTTCACATCACTATGTGATTAACACTCAATGAGTTCTGGTTTGATCATGTTATGCTTGTGAGAGAGGTTATTAGTCAACGGGTCTGAACCTTTCAGATCCGTGTGTGCTTTACGAATATCTATGTCATCTTGTGGATGCTACCACGCGCTACTTGGAGCTATTTCAAATAACTGCTCTACTATACGAATCCGGTCTACTACTCAGAGTCATCCGGATTAGTGTCAAAGTTCGCATCGACGTAACCCTTTACGACGAACTCCTTTTCACCTCCATAATCGAGAAAATTCCTTAGTCCACTAGATACTAAGGATAAGTTCGACCGCTGTCATGTGATCCATTCCCGGATCACTATTGTACCCCTTGACCAACTCATGGCAAGGCACACTTCATGTGCGGTACACAGCATAGCATACTGTAGAGCCTATGTCTAAGCATAGGGGACGACCTTCGTCCTTTCTCTCTCTTCTGCTGTGGTCAGGTCTTGAGTCTTACTCAATACTCACACCTTGTAACACAGCCAAGAACTCCTTCTTTGCTGATCTATTTTGAACTCTTTCAAAATCATGTCAAGGTGTGCGTTCTTTGAAAGTATCATCAGGCGTCTTGATCTATCTCTATAGATCTTGATTCCCAATATGTAAGCAGCTTTATCCAGGTCTTCCTTTGAAAAACTCCTTTCAAACAACCCTTTATGCTTTACAGAAATTTTACATCATTTCGGATCAACAATATGTCATTCACATATACTTATCAGAAATGTTGTAGCGCTCCCACTCACTTTATTGTAAATACAAGTTTCTAACAAACTTTGTATAAACCCAAAAACTTTGATCACTCCATCAAAGCGTATATTCTGACTCCGAGATGCTTGCTCTAGTCCATGGAAGGATCGCTGGAGCTAGCATACCTTTTAGCATCCTTAGGATCGACAAAACCTTTCTGATTGTATCACATACAACCTTTCCTTATGAAAACTGGTAAGGAAACTTGTTTTTGACATCCATCTGCCAGATTTCATAAATGCAGCTAATGCTAACATGATTCCGACGGACTTAAGCATCGCTACGGATGAGAAAATCTCATCGTAGTCAACTCCTTGAACTTGTGAAAATACTCTTTGCCACAAGTCGAGCTTCATAGATGGTAACATTTCCGTCCACGTCCGTCTTCTTCTTAAAGATCCATTTATCTCAATGGCTTGCCGATCATCGGGCAAGCTCACCAAAGTCCATGCTTTGTTCTGATACATGGATCCTATCTCGGATTTCATGGCTTCTAACCATTTGTCGGAATATGGGCCCACCATCGCTTCTCCATAGCTCGTAGGTTCAGTATTGTCTAACAACATGATATCTAAGACAGGATTACCGTACCACTCAGGAGTAGTACATGTCCTTGTCGACCTACGAGGTTTGGTAGTGACTTGATCCGAAGTTTCATGATCACTATCATAAGCTTCCACTTCAATTGGTGTAGGTGCCACAGGAACAACTTCCTGTGCCCTGCTACACACTAGTTGAAGTGACGGTTCAATAACCTTATCAAGTCTCCACCATCTTCCCACTCAATTCTTTCGAGAGAAACTTTTCCTCGAGAAAGGACTCGTTTCTAGAAGCAATTACTTTTGCTTCCAGATCTGAAATAGGAGGTATACCCAACTGTTTTGGGTATTCTATGAAGACGCATTTATATGCTTTGGGTTCAAGCTTATTAGCCTAAAACTTTTTCACATAAGCATCGCAGCCCCAAACTTTTAAGAAACGACAACTTAGGTTTCTCTAAACGGTGTCGTCTCAACGGAATTGCGTGGTGCCCTATTTAAAGTGAATGCGGTTGTCTCTAATGCCTAACCCATAACCGATAGTTGTGTTAAGAGACATCATGGTATGCACCATATGCAAAAGGGTGCAGTTTTGATGTTCGGACACACCATCACACTATGGTGCTCCAAGCGGTATTAGTCGTGAAACAATTTCCACAATTTCTTAATTGTGTGCCAAACTCGTAACTCAGATACTCATCTCTATGATCATATCACAGACATTTTATCCTCTTGTCACGACGATCTTCAACTTCACTCTGAAATTACTTGAACCTTTCAATAATTGAGACTTGTGTTTCATCAAGTAAATACACTCAGCATCTACTCAAATCATCTGTGAAGTAAAAACATAACGATATCCACTGCATGCCTCAGCACTCATTGGACTGCACACATCAAATGTATTACTTCCAACAAGTTGCTCTCTTATTCCATCTTACTGAAAAACGAGGCCTTTCAGTCATCTTGCCCATGTGGTGTGATTTGCATGTCTCAAGTGATTCAAAATCAAGTGAGTCCAAACGATCCATCTGCATGGAGTTTCTTCATGCATATATACCAATAGACATGGTTCACATGTCTCAATCTTTTCAAAAACGAGTGAGTCCAAAGATCCATCTACATGGAGCTTCTTCATGCGTTCTATACCAATATGACTCAAATGGCAGTGCCACAAGTATGTGGTACTATCATTACTATTTTATATCTTTTGGCACGAACATGTGTATCACTGCGATCGAGATTCATTTTAGGTGCAAGACCATTGAAGGTATTATTCAAATAAACAGAGTAACCATTATTCTCCTTAAATGAATAACCGTATTGCGATAAACATAATCTAATCATGATTATGCTCAACGCAAACACCAATCTCGATGGTAGAGGGAGCATGTGATGCTTGATCACATCAACCTTGGAAACACTTCCAACACATATCGTCATCTCACCTTTAGCTAGTCTCCGTTTATTCCGCAGCTTTTATTTCGAGTTACTAACACTTAGCAACTGAACCGGTATCTAATACCCTGGTGCTGCTAGGAGTACTAGTAAAGTACACATTCATATAATGTATATCCAATATACTTCTGTCGACCTTGCCTGCCTTCTCATCTACCAAGTATCTAGGGTAGCTCTGCCTCAGTGACTGTTCGCCTCATTACAGAAGCACTTAGTCTCGGGTTTGGGTTCAACCTTGGGATTCTTCACTAGAGCAGCAAATGATTTGCTGTTTCATGAAGTATCCCTTTTGCCCTTGCCCTTCTAGAAACTAGTGGTTTTACTAACCATCAACAATTGATGCTCCTTCTTGATTTCTACTTTTGCGGTGTCAAACATCGCGAGTTGCTCAAGGATCATCATATCTAACCCTGATATGTTATAGTTCATCACGAAGCTCTAATAGCTTGGTGGCAGTGACTATGGAGAACCTTCACTATCTCATCTGGAAGATTAACTCCCACTCGATTCAAGCGATTGTGGTACTCAGACAATATGAGCACATGCTCAACGATTGAGCTTTTCTCCCTTAGTTTGCAGGCTTAAGAAACTTGTCAGAGGTCTCATACCTCTTGACGTGGGCACTAGTCTGAAATCCCAATTTCAGTCTTTGGAACATCTCATATGTTCTGCGACGTTTCAAAACCGTCTTTGGTGCCACAATTCTAAACCATTAGCAATACGCACTGAACTATCACGTAGTCATCAAAACGTGTATGTCAGATGTTTCGTAACATCTACAGACGACGCTCGAGGTTCAGCACACCGAGCGGTGCATTAAGGACATAAGCCTTCTGTGCAGCAATGAGGACAATCCTCAGTTCACGGACCCAGTCCGCATAATTGCTACTATCAACTTTCAACTAAATTTTCTCTAGGAACATATCTTAAACAGTAGAACTAAAGCGTAAGCTATGCCATAATTTGCAAAGACCTTTTGACTATGTTCATGATAATGAAGTTCATCTGATTAATGAACTCCCACTCAGATAGACATCCCTCTAGTCATCTAAGTGATACATGATCCGAGTCAAACTAGGCCATGTCCGATCATCACGTGAGACGGACTAGTCATCATCGGTGAACATCTCCATGTTGATCGCATCTACTATATGATTCATGTTCGACCTTTCGATCTCTTGTGTTCCGAGGCCATGTCTGTACATGCTAGGCTCGTCAACACCCGTTGTATTCGAACGTTAGAATCTATCACACCCGATCATCACGTGGTGCTTCGAAACAACGAACCTTCGCAACGGTGCACAGTTAGGGGGAACACGTCTCTTGAAATTTTAGTGAGGGATCATCTTATTTATGCTACCGTCGTTCTAAGCAAATAAGATGTAAACATGATAAACATCACATGCAAATCATAAAGTGACGTGATATGGCCAATATCATCTTGCGCCTTTTGATCTCCATCTTCGAGGCGCGACATGATCACCTTTGTCACCGGCATGACACCATGATCTCCATCATCATGATCTCCATCATCGTGTCTTCATGAAGTTGTCTCGCCAACTATTAATTCTACTACTATGGCTAACGGTTAGCAATAAAGTAAAGTAATTACATGGCGTTATTCATTGACACGCAGGTCATACAATAAATTAAGACAACTCCTATGGCTGCTGCCGGTTGTCATACTCATCGACATGCAAGTCGTGATTCCTAGTACAAGAACATGATCAATCTCATACATCACATATATCATTCATCACATCCTTTTGGCCATATCACATCACATAGCATACCCTGCAAAAACAAGTTAGACGTCCTCTAATTGTTGTTGCATGTTTTACGTGGCTGCTATGGGATTCTAGCAAGAACGTTTCTTACCTATGCAAAAGCCACAACGTGATATGCCAATTTCTATTTACCCTTCATAAGGACCCTTTTCATCGAATCCGATCCGACTAAAGTGGGAGAGACAGACACCCGCTAGCCACCTTATGCAACTAGTGCATGTCAGTCGGTGGAACCTGTCTCACGTAAGAGTACGTGTAAGGTCGGTCCGGTCCGCTTCATCCCACGATGCCGCCGAATCAAGATAAGACTAGTAATGGCAAGTAAATTGACAAAATCGACGCCCACAACTACTTTGTGTTCTACTCGTGCATAGAAACTACGCATAGACCTAACTCATGATGCCTGTTGGGGAACGTAGCAGAAATTCAAAATTTTCTACGCATCACCAAGATCAATCTATGGAGTTTACTAGCAACGGGAGGGAAGGAGTGCATCTACATACCCTTGTAGATCGCGAGCGGAAGCGTTCAAGAGAACGGGGTTGATGGAGTCGTACTCGTCGTGATCCAAATCACCGATGATCCTAGCGCCGAACGGACGGCACCTCCGCGTTCAACACACGTACGGAGTAGCGAAGTCTCCTCCTTCTTGATCCAGCAAGGGGGGAGGAGAGGTTGATGGAGATCCAGCAGCACGACGGCGTGGTGGTGGAAGTAGCGGGATTCCAACAGGGCTTCGCCAAGCGCTGCGGAGGAGGGAGATGTGTCACGGGAGGGAGAGGGAGGCGCCAGGGCTTAGGGTTTGCTGCCCTCCCTCCCCCCACTATATATAGGGCCAAGGGAGGGGGGGGGGCGCAGCCTTGGCCCTTCCTCCAAGGAAGGGTGCGGCCAGGGAGGAGTCCATCCTCCCCAAGGCACCTAGGAGGTGCCTTCCCCCTTTAGGACTCTCCCTTTACCTTATCTCTTGGCGCATGGGCCTCTTGGGGCTGGTTCCCTTGGCCCATATAGGCCAAGGCGCACACCCCACAGCCCATGTGCCCCCCCGGGGCATGTGGACCCCTTGGTGGACCCCCGGACCCCTTTCGGCACTCCCGGTACAATACCGATAATGCGCGAAACCTTTCCAGCGACCAAAACAAGACTTCCCATATATAAATCTTTACCTCCGGACCATTCCGGAACTCCTCGTGACGTCCGGGATCTCATCCGGGACTCCGAACAACTTTCGGGTTACCGCATACTAATATCTCTACAACCCTAGCGTCACCGAACCTTAAGTGTGTAGACCCTACGGGTTCGGGAGACACGCAGACATGATCGAGACGACTCTCTGGTCAATAACCAACAGCGGGATCTGGATACCCATGTTGGCTCCCACATGCTCCTCGATGATCTCATCGGATGAACCACGATGTCGAGGATTCAATCAATCCCGTATACAATTCCCTTTGTCAACCGGTATAGTACTTGCCCGAGATTCGATCGTCGGTATCCCGATACCTTGTTCAATCTCGTTACCGGCAAGTCTCTTTACTCGTTCCGTAACACATCATCCCGTGATCAACTCCTTGGTCACATTGTGCACATTATGATGATGTCCTACCGAGTGGGCCCAGAGATACCTCTCCGTTTACACGGAGTGACAAATCCCAGTCTCGATTCGTGCCAACCCAACAGACACTTTCGGAGATACCTGTAGTGCACCTTTATAGCCACCCAGTTACGTTGTGACGTTTGGTACACCCAAAGCATTCCTACGGTATCCGGGAGTTGCACAATCTCATGGTCTAAGGAAATGATACTTGACATTAGAAAAGCTCTTAGCAAACGAACTACACGATCTTGTGCTAGGCTTAGGATTGGGTCTTGTCCATCACATCATTCTCCTAATGATGTGATCCCGTTATCAACGACATCCAATGTCCATGGTCAGGAAACCGTAACCATCTATTGATCAACGAGCTAGTCAACTAGAGGCTTACTAGGGACATGGTGTTGTCTATGTATCCACACATGTATCTGAGTTTCCTATCAATACAATTCTAGCATGGATAATAAACGATTATCATGAACAAGGAAATATAATAATAACCAATTTATTATTGCCTCTAGGGCATATTTCCAACAAATTGTGACAAAACCCGGTATCATCATAGATAAGGTGGGGTCCTAATTCTATGACAGAAAATGGGCTTTTCATCCTGGGCGGGCCGGAGACGCAGCTGAATGATATTCTTTGGGCCGTCCATGACGAAAAAACCATGGTAGAAGCAAGGGCGAGGAAAATATCGGGGAGCTCCCGGTTACGGTGGGTGGTCGGGGGCCGAGCGATGCGCGTTTCTCTCGTACACGTACGCGCATGGGTGCGAGGCGTTGGGCTCTAACTGAACCCGAGCGAGGCATTCGCCTACTGAACCCGAGCGATTGCACTGCAGGCTATGCGTTACTAAACCCGAGCGATCGATCGATCTGGCTGTTAACTGAACCCGATCTAGCGATTCCTTCGCTACTTCTGCTAACTGAAGCCGATCGAACCTGCTGTCTCTTGATGAACAGTGAGCGTTGTTGGGGGGTTGGATGAACAGTTCCCGGTGGGGGGTTGGATGAACAGGACCCCGTGGTGTTGCCGTTGGATGAACAGGACCCCGATCGATCAAGCCGGTTGGGGGTGGATGAACAGGACGCCGTGGAGGGCTGGATGAAGAGGACAACCCCGTGGAGGGCTGGTTGAACAGTAGCCGTTGGAGGGCTGGATGAACAGTAGCCCGTGGAGGGGTGGTTGAACAGGACCCTGTGGAGAGGGCTGGTTGAACAGTAGCCGGTGGAGTGGTGGAGGCTGGACGAACAGCAGCCCGTGGATGAACAGTCGCAGGTGGAGGCTGGAGGAGGTCGACGGTGGATGAACAGTAGCCCGTGGAGGCTCGAGGAGGTCGACGGTGGAGATGAACAGTAGCCCGTGGAGTCCCGTTTTGCGGTACGCCACACCCCTCCCGATGAACAGGACCCCCATTTCAACCGTAGTGCTCCAACACAAGTCCGTTTGCTCCGTTTTGCGGTACGCCACACCCCTCCCGATCAACATGACCCTGTTTCGATCGTAGGAGGTCCAAGAGAAGTTCGTTTCCTCCGTTTTGCGGTACGCCAGACCCCTCCCGATGAACATAATCCCGTTTCGACCGTGGCCGGTCGAACAGAAGGCTGTTTCCTCTGTTTTGCGGTACGCCAGGCCTCGTTTTGATCGGCTATTCCGTCCAAGCCAGTTGGCTCCCGATGAACACGATGACGCAGTTTCTCCGTTCCGACCAAGCCGGTTGGCTGCCGATGAACAGGACACCGTTGCTGCCTCTCCATGTACATGAGCCCTGGCCGTACGTATGTGCAAGTAGGTGTTCGATACCCCGCCCGTATGTACGTACGTGGCCGTATTTACTTTCTTGCACCCTGGCTGTACGTACGTGTACATGCTACGTGCGCGCCTCTACTATGACACGTGCCCTTCCTTACTCGGCCACGATTCATCGGTGCAGCGTGCAGACAGACCGATCGACCAGTATGTATGTACACGTTCACGACCAGAATGACAACGCTACATACGCTTTGACCAGGTGGGTCCTGACTATCAGGCACTTCCTTGCGTGCGAAGATGTAGCTGGTGGGTCCCAGCAATCAGGGGAATCATTTTTTTGCCTGTAATATGGACACACTTCCTTGCGTGCGAAGATGTAGCTGGTGGGTCCCAGCAGTCAGGGGGAAACATTTTTTTGCAAAATACGGTGGCCCGTCCGGTGGGTCCCTGCTGTCAGGTGGAGCAATCATTATTTTCCGCGTAATAAGGAGGCACTTCCTTGCTACGGCCGTGGACCCAGCTGTCAGCCTATCCACGTACAGTACTCTTCCGATGGAAGTCGTTCCTTGACCACATTGACCACGTCACACCGAGAGCACCAAGGCAGTGGACGACGGCGAGGCCTAGGAACAGGATGACGCGGAGCCGGGGAAGATGCGGCAGTGGATGCCCACGCGAAGAGGAGTCTGAGGGTTCACTGGTTCGGCTGCGGGGTGAGGCTACCGTCACCGCAGAATAACAGGGGGTGTGGGTGAGTAGAGGGATGGCCTGGCCAGTGGTGGGAGTAGTAGGGGGCGGTGAGGCCTACCCGACAGCACAGCCGGCCATGGGAGGCAGGAGCAGGCGGCCCGACCGGCGCTGGTTTGGGCGGCTGGAGCAAGAAGACCAGAGGTTGAAGAAGCACTAAGGCCGTTGGATGGACATTGTACGGTCAATGGAGCTAGAATCGTTCATATTGACTAACTTGATAAAGCCCTCCGTCCGCATCAGTAGGCCCACAAGTCAGCCTCCAACTACGGTGGGTCCTAGCTAGCAGGGGGAGTATTCATTTTTTTGCGCATAATAAGGAGGCACTTCCTTGCGTGCGAAGATATAGCCGGTGGGTCCGACCTGTCAACGGGAGGAATGTTTTTTTAGCAAAATACAGAGGCCCTTTCGGCGGGTCCTAGCTGTCAGGTGGAGGAATCATTATTTTACGCGTAATAAGGAGGCATTTCCTTGCGTGCGGCCGTGGACCCAGCTGTCAGCCTCCCCACGTACAGTCCTCTTCCGATGGATGTCGTTCGTTGACCACGTTAACCACGCCTCGCCGAGAGCACCAGGGCGGTGGACGACGGCGAGGCCTAGGAAGTGAACAACACGGAGCCAGGGAAGACTTGCTAGTTGTTTCCCACGCGGAGGGGAGTACGAGGGTTTACTGGTTCGTCTGCCATCGCTGCAGACTAACAACAGGTGTGGGTGAGTAGAGGGATGGCTAGGCCAGCGATGGGAGTAGGGTGGGGCGGTGAGGCCTGCGCGGCAGCATAGCCGGCCACGGGAGGAGGGAGCAGGCAGTCCCGCCGGCGCTTGTTTGAGCGGCTGGAGCAGGAAGAGCAGAGATTGAAGAATCACAACGGCCGTTGGATGGACATCCAACAGTCACTGCTCTCGTGTGTTGACTAAGTTGACACGGTGTTGCGTGTGCGTCAACCTTTTTTTAGGAAAGCGTATGCGTCAACCTATAGTAGACGCACAAGTCAGCCTCAAATCTGTGGAAAACAGCATACATCCCATTTGCCATTATTTCTAATAATTTACAGCCCATTTTGTTGAGGATATAAACCTTAGAGTCACCCGCCTGGAGGGGCCGGGTTACTCATAGTGGTCATCGCCTGAAGCCCGGCGCCGAGCTTGAAGACGGCGGGCCAAAGATGGGCTTAAGACCCGGACGTGGCTTAAAGCCCGTAGTTACAACCGCTATTATGATAGAACTTGTAGTGTAAGGCAAGAATAGTTGAGAGTCCGGGCCGGACACTCTTATGAGACGGCCGGGACTCTGAGAGCCGCTGGGCGTCAACCTCTCTATATAAAGGGACGACCCGGCGGCGGTTTAGGGGCAGAAAGATCTCATCGAGAACCAGGCATAGCAATTAAGCTCCTTGGTCATCGAAACCCTAATCAATACCACCTCAACTGGACGTAGGCTTTTACCTTCACCGTAAGGGGCTGAACCAGTATAACCCTCGTGTCCCTTGTCCCGTTTAACCCCTTCAAGCTTCCTAGTTGCGATGGCTCCACGATTAAGTCCTAGCTCGAGGACATCTGCTGTGACAATTCCACGATAGTTGGCGCCCACCGTGGGGCCAGCACACGGTGGATTTGAGTTCTTGAAGGGCAGCTTCGAAGGGCTCAAGGGATACGCTGTGGGCCGGATGACCAAGAGTCGTCGCGGCAAGCTCTACATCGACGATGCAAACTGGGGCCCCGACGCCGGCTCAATCGAGTACGGGTACCGGGTCCCCTTCGGCGGAATTCATGTCTTCATTGGCAAGATTGGTGAGCCGGGCCCTGAGCCGGATCTCTGCGCCGATCTCATCGAGACGGCTCAGCGCGCACGACCAGCCCGGGCCCTGCCTGCCTTGAAGCATGCTTTTGTGGGATGTGTCCATGGAGGGCTCTCTGATGGATCTGGATCTGGTGATGAGACGGCCGCCGGCTCTGACGGCGAGTCGTCCACAGATGAGTCAAACTCGTTGTATCAACTTCAAGATGGCAGGCTCATGGGTGTTTCCGATGGTGACAGTATTCCGGACCCGTTTGAGCCGCCGAGCCGGGTTGGAATCTTCATGGCTGGTGCACAGCCTGTTCAGAACCCTACCGCAGGGTCAGGAAACCCGGTGCCCTCGCCGGCTCAGGTGCTGATGGATCTCACGGACAAGATGACGGCCCTGTTGACCGCCACGGTTGACCCGGCGGATCAAGCTCAGCATGACGCGGAGGTGGCACAGTTAAAGTTAGATCTAGTGAAAGCCAAGGAGGATCTGGCGGCGGAAGGGATCAGGATGGCTGCGGAAAGGGCGGCTCTCGACGCCCAGACTCAGTTGATTCAGGCGCAGTCCTTCCGGCTCACGATGGATCAGAACGCGTCCAATGAGGTCATGAGAAGGAGGCATCAAAAGGCCCAATCTCGGCTCCCTCCGGTCTACGATCCTCGAAACCTCTTCAACACGCCAGGTGCAGGGTCTAGTAACCCGCCGGGGATCATAGTGCCAGGGTCTGGGACCCCTGTTCAGCCACAGGTGATGGGGCCTCCCCGGGTGAACCCTGACCCGCCTCAATACGTGCCAATACCGCCGGGTCATTATGCTAACCCGCTGGAGAACATGGTCGCCGCAGCAGCACGACTGGCGGCTCTCCCAATTGACGGTGACTCTCCAACGACGATTGAAACCCGGCGGGTCAGAGAACTCCTTCAGACAGCGCTGGCGCAGCAAGAGGCGTACTCTTACAGCCGGGACAGGATCCACTCAACCCCTCGTCCAGGCCGGAGCCCAAGTTATAGCAGACACATGGTCTCAGCGACCGGCTCAAGTAATGTCCGACGCCATGACCCGCCCCTGGCCATGGCCCGGCTCATAACGGAGCCTTTCATGCAGCAGACCAAGACAGAGCGCGGCAAGAGGCGGAGCAGGTGCCTCAGTTGACGGCTTACCAGACTCCCCCGGCTTATCCGACGACTTCCGTCGACGTGGGTATCCCTACGAGAACTGGAGGTGTCCCTTGTTTAGTGCCGGCTCTCCGCAATGAACGTCTACCCAAGGACTTCAAAGGGCCTAGGAAGGTGCCTAATTACACGGCTGACTTACAACCCGGAGCCTGGATCGAGAGTTACGAGATGGCCATGGAACTGCTGGAGGTCAGTGAAGCGGCGATGGCCAAGTACTTCACCATGATGCTAGATGGGACTGCCCGCACTTGGTTGAAAGGGCTACAACCGAATTCCATCGGGTCTTGGGCTGAGCTGAAGGCCCGGTTCATACAAAACTTCAAAGACACCTGTAGGCAGTCTATGTCAATTGTAGATTTGACTAACTGTAAGCAGCAGGAGGGTGAGTCTACGACACATTGGGTTCGCCGGGTCAAAGAGATAATACATTCATCTGATAAGATGGATGCCGGCTCTGCAGTCTTAATGTTAGAGCAGAATTGTCGTTTCCTGCCCCTGAAGATGAAACTTGGGCGGCTTAAGCGCGACTGCAATGATATGGGTACGCTGATGGCGGCTCTCGTCAAGTACGCCGATTCTGATAGTACCAAGGACCCCGCTTCAGATGATGAAAGGACAGGGAAGGGAAAGAAGAACGGCAATGGCAAGGGTCCTCAGCATAACCCGGGGAACCAAGGAGGTGGCAAGCGTAAGGCCGACGGCAGCCTAGAGTTCGTGGCCAACGCCAGCTCACAGGGTAATAACCAGCGACGCAAAGGGAGGCCACCTCCCCGAGCCGGCGGGTCAGGCCCGACGCTGGAGCAGCTGTTGAATGAGCCCTGTCCAAGGCATGCCTCTAGAGAGAAGCCAGCTACTCATCTATGGAAGGATTGCGCAATCATGAAAGCCTTTAAGAATTCCAATGCCTTTAATGGCAACCATGGCCCGGGCGGCGGCTCAGGCGCTGGCGGTTTTCATGGCCCGTGCGGTGGCTCAAATTCTAATCCTCAGAACGGTCAAGGGGGCTTTAATCAGCAGTCTGGCCAGGGTCATCAACAACAGCAGGGGGGCTATCAGACCAACCCAAAGCAACTTAACGGTGGACAGTATCATGTATTTACCACCAGTCTGTGTAAGCGAGATCAGAAGCTTCATAAGAGGGCTGTGAATGCGGTTGAGCCGGCAGTTCCACGCTATTTAAGATGGTCTGAGCAGCCTATTGTGTGGAGTAGGGAGGATCACCCTCCCCGGGTTGATAATCCGGGTCACTTGGCCTTGGTGGTGGTGCCTCAGGTGGGGGGATATAAGTTCACTAAGGTGCTCATGGATGGAGGCAGCAGTATCAACATCCTCTATTATGAGACCTTCCGTCGTATGGGGTTGATTGATAAGAACCTCAGCCAGTCCAATACTATTTTCCATGGCGTGGTGCCTGGTAAGTCGGCTTATCCAGTTGCTAAGATCGAGTTGGAAGTGGCCTTTCGAGACGAGTACAACTACAGGGTGGAAAAATTGACCTTTGAGGTGGTCAAGATAAGAAGTCCGTATCATGCCATATTTGGGCGGCCGGCTTACGCCAAGTTCATGGCACGACCGTGTTACGTGTATTTACAGCTCAAGATGCCGGGTCACAATGGGACCATTATGGTTCACGGCAGCCGGAAGGTGGCCTTGGAGTGTGAGGAAGGCGATGCGGCTTATGCAGAATCCGTTTGTGCAACAGAGGAGTTGAAATTTTACAAGGACAATGTTGACCCAACAGATATGACCTCTCTGAAGAAGCCGACTACGGAGCATGAGCCGGCAATGAAATTTAAGTCGGCTGATGTGACTAAACTTGTTGATTTCGTTCCAGGTGATTCATCTCAGCAGTTTAGCATCAGTGCCAATCTGGATCCAAAATAGGAAAGCGCGCTCATCGAGTTCATCCGTGAGAATAGGGACATTTTTGCATGGAAACCTTCTGACATGCTAGGTGTACCTAGAGAACTCGCTGAGCACACTCTCAATGTTGATCCAAAATTTAAGCCGGTCAGGCAATTCCTTCGGCGGTTTAATGAAGAGAGGCGGAAAGCCATTGGTGAAGAGGTGGCCCAGCTCTTGGCGGCCGGGTTTATTGTTGAAGTCTTTCACCCAGAGTGGTTAGCTAACCCGGTGCTCGTGCTCAAGAAGAACGGCACCTGGCGGATGTGTGTGGACTACACGGACTTAAACAAGGCATGTCCGGCTGACCCTTTTGCGCTTCCCCGTATTGATCAAATCATTGATGCTATGGCGGGTTGCGAGCGCTTAAGTTTCTTGGATGCTTATTCTGGATATCATCAGATTAAAATGGCAGTTAAGGACCAGGAGAAGACGGCGTTCATCACTCCCTTTGGAGCCTTCTGCTATGTGTCTATGCCTTTTGGACTCAAGAGTGCACAGGCGACTTATCAGCGTTGCGTGCAGAACTGTCTTCATAACCAGATTGGGCGCAATGTTCATGCCTATGTGGATGATATTGTGGTTAAGTCCAGGGAGAAGGAAACCTTGATAGATGATCTGAGGGAAACCTTTGATAATCTCTGGGTCTACAAGATGATGCTTAACCCGACCAAGTGCGTTTTTGGTGTTCCTGCAGGCAAGCTCTTGGGTTTTCTGGTTTCTAACAGAGGCATTGAAGCTAACCCGGAGAAGATCAAGGCAATCACCTCTCTGGCTAAGCCGGCGCGCATAAATGACGTCCAGCGCCTGGCGGGTCGTATTGCTGCTTTAAGCCGTTTTATAAGCCGATTGGGTGAGAAGGCCATGCCATTGTACCAGTTGATGAAGAAGACTGATGACTTTGTCTGGAATGATGCTGCTAATACCGCTTTTGAGGATTTGAAGAGGCAGCTGGCAGAGCCCCCAGTCCTTGCCGCTCCGGTCGACAAGGAGCCGTTATTGCTGTATGTAGCTGCTAACACACGGGCCGTCAGTGTGGCTGTGGTGGTGGAGCACAAGGAAGATGGTAAGGAGCATCCAGTTCAGCGGCCGGTTTATTATGTCAGCGAAGTGCTCATCGAGTCCAAACAGCGGTATCCTCATTGGCAGAAACTTGTTTATGGTGTGTTCATGGCAAGCCGGAAGCTTAAGCACTATTTTCAGGGTCACCCTATCACTGTGGTTAGTTCTGCCCCCCTTGGAGATATCATCCAAAACAGAGAGGCTACAGGGAGAGTAGCTAAGTGGGCTATAGAGCTTGGGCCTCATGGTCTAAAATACATGCCACGCACTGCTGTTAAATCTCAAGCTTTGGTGGATTTCATCAACGATTGGACAGAACTACAAGTGCCCGAGGAAAAGCCGGATAATACATATTGGACTATTCACTTCGATGGGTCCAGGCAATTAGAGGGCTCGGGGGCTGGAGTTATATTGGCTTCCCCTAAAGGTGACAAGTTTCATTATGTGCTACGGTTGATGTTTCCTTGCACTAACAATGCGGCTGAGTATGAGGCCTTGCTCCATGGTCTTCGGATGGCTAAGGAGATGAGCCTGAGCCGGGTAAGGTGCTTCGGCGACTCAGACTTAGTGGCTCAACAAGTATCAGGCAAGTGGGACTCCAAGGACCCTCTCATGGCGGCTTATCGCCGTGAAGTTGATGCCATTGCTGGGCACTTTCAGGGTTACCAAGTAGAGCACATCGATTGCAGGAAGAACGAGGCGGCTGATGCTTTAAGCCGGCTGGGCTCTCAGCGAAAACCGGTGCCGCCTAATACTTTCCTGGACGTCTTGCATAACCCTTCTGTTAAGTTGCCTACAGAGGAAGACTTGGCCGTCCCTGACCTGGAGGCACAATTGGTGGCGGCTCTCCACATCATCCCGGACTGGACAGTACCCTATCTGGCTTACATGACCCGGGGAGATTTGCCTGAGGATGAAACTTTGGCCAGACGTATAACCCGGCGGTCTAAGTCAATGGTTGTTATCAATGGTGAGCTGCATCGCCGCAGTGTTACAGGAGCGTTCCAGTGCTGTGTCTCCCCTGAGGAAGGTCAAGAAATCTTGCGTGAGATTCACGAAGGGGATTGTGGCCATCATGTCGGCTCAAAATCCCTTGTGGCCAAGGCTTTTCGTCATGGTTTTTATTGGCTGATGGCTCACGCTGATGCGGAAGACTTGGTCAGTAAATGTGATGGTTGCCAGAGGTTCTCGCGACGGGCTCATGTGCCGGCTCAGGAGCTGAGGATGATACCAATCACTTGGCCATTTGCGGTCTGGGGGCTTGATATGGTTGGGCCTTTTAAAAGGTCCAAGGACAAGAAGACCCACCTTTTGGTGGCAGTTGACAAGTTCACAAAATGGGTTGAGGCAGAGCCCGTTAGCAAGTGTGACGCAGCCACGGCGGTTCAGTTCATGAAAAGGGTGATTTTCCGCTTTGGCTTTCCACACAACATTATAACTGACAACGATACCAATCTGTCCAAGGGCGCCATGGAGGAGTTTTGTCAACGAGAGCATATTCGACTTGATGTTTCATCAGTGGCTCACCCTCAATCCAATGGCCAAGCTGAGAGAGCTAATCAGGAGATTCTGAAAGGCATCAAGCCCCGGCTTTTGGTCCCTTTGCAACGGACGCCGGGTTGTTGGGTGGAGGAGTTACCCTCCGTGTTATGGAGCATCAATACTACTCCTAACAGGTCTACAGGTTTCACACCTTTCTTCATAGTTTATGGCGCGGAAGCAGTCCTCCCCAGTGACATCCGTCTTGACTCGCCTCGAGTGGCAGCTTATGTTGAGGCGGATAATGAACAGGCCGCCAAGATGCTCTTGACTTGTTGGACGAACAACGTGATGTGGCAGCAGCTCGCTCAGCGATTTACCAACAAGACCTGCGCCGTTATCACAGTCGCCGGGTTAAATTCCGGGTCTTCCAGGAAGGTGATCTGGTGCTCCGGCTCATCCAAGATCAAACAGATGCGCACAAACTATCCCCGCCTTGGGAAGGACCCTTTGTGGTCAGCAAGAACTTGCACAACGGGTCATATTACCTCATTGACATTCGGGAGCACAAAGATTCACGCAAGTCGGAGGAGGAGACCCGTCGGCCGTGGAACATAGCTCAGCTTCGGCCTTATTACACTTGAGCCACCGGCTCTCATAATGTACATATTTCTATAAGCCATGTATATATTATGATAAGCAATAAAGTAGGACCTCTGTCCTTTTTTCTCCTCCAAAGGTAAAAGTGTTGTTTCCATTACAAGATCACATGGTAACTTGGAGGTGGATCCGGCTTATGATCGTATTCGAATCTAGCCGTACGCAATATAATCACTTGGGGGCTTCCTGTTCAAACATAGGTCGTATTCGAACCAAAGAGAACATAGCTGTCGATACCCATTTGATTGGCAAAGTGCCGAGCTCATTGGGGAGTTTTCTTTGATCATATTTGAATCATGGCTCAACCCCCTTTGGGAACCGACGTGGATCGTATTGGAATCAGCGTCGTTAAATAACTCTCGAGGTCATTTGGGGGCTTCCTGTTCAAACATGGGTCGTATTCGAACCAAAGAGAACATAGCTGTCGGTACCCTCTTGATCAGGCATCGCCAAACCCACCGGGGCTATATGATCGCATCTGAATCTTAGCTTAACCCCTTTGGGATGGGTCTCTGGTCGTATTCGAACCGTAAGCCCCTGAGTTTTGATTCTCTGATTTACAACGAGTTCTTCTGATTGTCTCAATAGTATGCACGGCGGTTCTCACTCCGCCGGCTTACTTTTGATTCACAGTGTTAATCACACACAATCAGCATTATCAAGACTGGTAAATCGGAGTTGAGATACCAACCTTATTACCCGGGTTATATAAACCGGAGGTGTGCTTGAAGGCCGGTAAGTGTGTTGTTACGATTATATCAAGGACATAATTGAGGACCAGTCTTTTGTGACTTAGATTCATATTCCGGGTTATATGTATGAGACTATGGTTCTCAGTGCGGTAAGCCGCCTAGAGACTTGTGATTTGTTTTTTTATGCAGGATAGTTAAAAGCTATTTGAGCTCAAGGAAAATGAATGATCAATTATGACCCGGAGGAGTATAAGGAAGCAACTTCAATGGAATTAAGCATTCAGCATGTGCACGATGGCACGACAAAGTTAAAATGTTGGTCCTATTCTATTACAAGACTCCCCGAGTCCAAAAGGGTGAAGCATTGTTTAAACAAGTCGCCTTAAAAAGTCAAGATGCCTGCCGGGTCGAAGCTTCCGGCTCATCCCTCTCCGCGCCTCCAGCTGTTCCTATGACCTGGAAGGTTGACGATTTCCAGTCAATGCCGCTCAGAGCTTCAAATTGAGCTTCCTCGTCAATTAACCCGGCCGGGTCAATTTCCGGGGCAAAGGTGTGCTTACGAGTCGGCGGGACTAGGCTGATGGCTTCATAACGCGGAGTGGGGATCCTCTGATTCTCTGCATCATAGCCCGGCTGGTACTTGGTCAGATCAGTGTCATTCCCAATCAGGGTGGCCACCGGGCGCACGATCTTCACACAGGCAGCAAAGTCCTTTTGGTCGAAAGGGGTGCCGTCTTCCTTCAAGCTAGGGTAACCAAGTGCAATGTCCGCCGGGTCTAGCTCTGGCAGGAAAGCCTTGGCCCGCTCAGAGCAGCTATGGCTCTGGCTCTTGCAGAAGCCTGTCGCAGCTCTTGAACACGCTGAGGAAGAACGACCAGCCGGCGAAGTACTTCCGCCAGGTGAGTCGGAACCTCGTTGGATAGGGCCACCACGGCCAAAGCACGCTGTGACCCGGTGTAGAGTTGTTCCACCAGGGTGTACACGGCCTTCAGCTTGGTCAGCACATTCTGATTGAGGTTGGCGCTTCTGGGGCCTGTTTAACAGAGTAAGATAAGCCACTGGCAATGATGGGTTATGAGACATAAAGATTATAAACTTGACGAGAGCCGGTGAAATGACTTACCGAAGATTGCGGCGACCATTTGTGACACGTGGCGCTTTAAGCCGGAGAGTTCGGCGATTCTCTCCGTCAGAGCCTTCTCCGCCTGTTCGGCCCGGCTCACCAGAGTAGCCTTCTCTTCGGCCCAAGTCTTCCTTTCAGCTTCAAAGTTCTTCTTTAGCTTCTCTTGAGCAGCAATGCTGGATTCAAATTTGGCGTTGGCCTTCCGGGTCTCAATCTCCTGAGTCTTCAGGCGGTTCTTCAGATCAGAGATATCAGCCTCGAACTTCTTGCAAGCAGCCTGTACAAGTTCCGGATTATAGTATGAATAATTATCATGCAATTTTAAAGTCCCAAGCACTTTCCAAGCAAATACACTTGGCACTTGGGGGCTAATGCATGTTGAAAGTTTCTGTCTACAAAATTACCGGTTCATGAGAGTAAGCCGGAAGATAAGTCTACAACATATTCTATCATAAGTATTAGACTTGGGGGCTAGAGTATGGTAAAGATAACTATGCAGTAAGCAATAGAGTGGTACCTCAGACTTCTGCTGTATCTGATTCACCATGTCGATCTCCAAATCCCGGCTCTTGTGCACCTGACTGACATAGCCGGAGACGATCTCTCCGATGCTCAAGTTAGTATAGTTGGTGAGGTCCAGATTGGCCCGGCGGCGCTCTAGCAACTCTTCCTTGGCGGAGCACTTGGTCAGCGCAGTGGGTCTCCCCGGCTCAACAAACTCCGTTCGGGTGATTACCACGTCCGGGTCATCGGCCGGCTGAGCCGGGCTGGAGGTCTCCGGATTAGCGGAAGTCTCTGTGATGGGCTTGTCGGTTGGAGCGGTGGCCTCAGGAGCAGAGGCAACTGGCGGCTCTTGAGCGGAAACCTCCGGCTCAGTCACGACCGGCTCTTCGACCGGCTTATTCTTCTTTGCTCTTTTACTGAGCTTGGCTTGAGCGCTGAAAGGACAAAAAGTTAGTACAAAGGGATGAGTAAAGATAAGCACAACAAGAGATGATCATCATTACCCGGGTACGGTCTTGACAGCCGGCAGGTTCGATTGCATAGAGTCGCTAGAGGAGGGTGAAGTTTCCTGATAATTCGAGTCAGAAGAATTGAGCAGTTGACGTATAACACCCGCCAAAGGATGAAAAGGATATAAGTTGGAGATAACCTCGGTCCGGCGTTTCCTTGATGCCTCAGGTAAGCCGGAGGAGAGGTCAGCATCCTTGTTGGTCTGGGTGTGCCGCCGGCTCTCATGAATCTGTTGCTTCACAAGAAATTGAGGATCTTGATAAGCTAAAGGATGTGAAAATCTTACTTTCCGGGTTACTCTTCGGACTTTCAGCCTTGGCAAGGGCTCCGAGTCGGAGGAAAGTGTCATTACCTCTTCAATCACCGGGTTACTTGCTCCGGTGTCATCCTGCTGATGAACAGTATTGATAAGATGGACAGAAATAAACAAGAAATACAACAAGAGTTTACAGGTTCAGTGGTTACCTCTGACTCGGAGCTGTCACTTAGCTGAAGCAGCTCTGAGGCAGTAGGCCTGCTTCCCTTTTTGTGGGGAGTGGCTCTCTTGGCGGCATTCTTAGCCTTCCTGGCCTTCTTGGCCGCCTCATGGTCATACTTGACTTTCCAGAATTTATCATCAGCCTGAAAAATACAATGAAGCCATTCTTAAAGGTTCAGATGAAAACTATATAAGGAGAAAATAAGATGTTCAGATCAGCGATTTACCGCTGGGGCCGGGTTGGTCTTGCAGAAGGGGCTTAAGCCGGTCCTCCCGCAGTCTGCCAAGCTCTCATTCAAGAGGGCCTTGGTCATGTCTTCAGCAACGTCTTCAGGAAGATCGTTGCAGCTGTGTCGCAGGGGGTCATCCTTCCGGCCCGTGTAATCACACATTAAGCCAGGGCGGCGGCTCAAGGGGATTACCCGCCAGGAGATCCAAACCCGGACCAGATCGATGCCGTTGAGGCCGTTGCCCAGGAGAGCCTTGATCTTGTTGATGGTGGGGATCAGAGGTTGGCGCTCCGCCTGAGATAGCTTGTCTGACAGAGGGTGAGTTGGTTCCAGACGCGAGGGACGAAAGCCGGGCAGCAGGCTCTCGTCAGCCGGCGAAGTGTCCTGGCAGTAGAACCACGTCTGGTTCCAGTCCTTTGGGTGGCTTGGCGGCTCGGCGTAAGGAAAAAGTTAGTCTCTCCGGCGTTGAATGGAGATTCCACCAAGTTCCAGGCTTGGTCCGTTGGCGCACGCATTCTGGCGATTCAAATAGAATAGCTCTCTAAAGAGCAGAAGGCTGGGCTCTTCTCCAAGGTAGACTTCGCAGAACACTTGGAAGTTGCATATATTGGACACAGAGTTGGGTCCTATGTCTTGTGGCCGCAGATCAAAGAAATTCAGCACATCTCTAAAGAACTTTGAGCCGGGCGGTGCGAAGCCCCGGCTCATGTGATCCGCAAATATTACCACCTCCCCGTCCCTTGGCTGTGGTCTCTCCTCTGACGGGTCAGGGGCGCGGTAAGACATGACATCCTTCTTGGGCAGGTAACCCGTTTTCACAAAATCCGCTAAGGTTTCGTCAGTGACGTTGGACCTCATCCAGTTGCACGTGATGGGTGCTTTGGGAGCTTTGGGAGGCATGGTGAAAGTCGGAAGCCTATGATAAAAGGAAATGTCCGGTTTAAATATAAGCCGGAGGAAATTTACAGTTAAATGATTAAAGTGGCGGCTTATGAAGGGGCCTAATGACATATAGCTAAGTGCATCGGGTTATCTAAGCCGCTGGAGGTATTGAGAGTAATTCAATTGTCTACAGCTTTATCATAAATGAGCCGGAAAATTTTACGGCGCGTGGCTTCTTTGAGACGGAAATGTAAGCCGCCATAGCTCAGCAGATGCAGTTTTTTACTAAGTGTGGTGAAAACAAGTTTCACAGATCACAGTGAATATTTTGGATCAAAATGGTCGACTAAAAGGAAAAGTTTCTAGACCTAAAACAGAGGCAGAAGAAGTTCGCGGGTTCGAACGGAGCCTCTATGCAATAAAAGAGGATCTATGTACATTGGGAATGGAGGTGAAACAACTACCGCAATATTTCTATGGTCTAAAGATCAAGAAAGGTGGTAAAAATGAAATCTACCAAGAACTCGCAAGGAATGGCGACGAACACGGGAAGAACAACAAGAACCCTAACGCGGATCTATTCTACGGAGTAACAAGGACTTACAGGTACTGGAGAGTTGCGGAGGTCGCCGCTGTTTATCTGATCACGTCAGGTTGATGCAGCGGCCTGAGTCGGTGAAGACAGGAAGACCCGCGGTGGCGGCGGCGATGGAGCTCGAGCGAAGAACAATGGCGAGAGGAGGAAGACGAGTGGCTGGAGGCTCAACGGGCCGGGCTATTTATAAGGCGAAGGCTCATAAGTGGGCGCGAGAAACGAGGAGGCCATGGCGCGGTTATCTCACCATAAAAATGCCTCGATTTTCGGGATGGCAGTAAAGATAAGATCCGTTGCGGATATGGTGGAGTAAAAAATGGACTTAATGGAAGATGACGTCACGACGGGTTATAGCCTTCACACAATTGTAAGCTGGAGATTTTCTGTCGAAAGGATTGAAGATTGACATGAGCCGGCTCAAATCAATCTGGGGCCTAATGTTGAGGATATAAACCTTAGAGTCACCCACCTGGAGGGGTCGGGTTACTCATAGTGGTCATCGCCTGAAGCCCGGCGCCGAGCTTGAAGACGGCAGGCCAAAGATGGGCTTAAGACCCAGACGTGGCTTAAAGCCCGTAGTTACAACCGCTATTATGATAGAACTTGTAGTGTAAGGCAAGAATAGTTGAGAGTCCGGGCCGAACACTCTTATGAGCCGGCCGGGACTCTGAGAGCCGCTGGGCGTCAACCTCTCTATATAAAGGGACGACCCGGCGGCGGTTTAGGGGCAGAAAGATCTCATCGAGAGCCAGGCATAGCAATTAAGCTCCCTGGTCATCGAAACCCTAATCAATACCACCTCAACTGGACGTAGGCTTTTACCTTCACCGTAAGGGGCCGAACCAGTATAACCCTCGTGTCCCTTGTCCCGTTTAACCCCTTCAAGCTTCCTAGTTGCGATGGCTCCACGATTAAGTCCTAGCTCGAGGACATCTGCCGTGACAATTGCACGACACATTTGCTAATTCTTAAGGTTTTTTTGGAGCCCATATTCTTTTTGTTAGCATTACAACCCATATTGTGGCCAACATCCACCGGAGGGGGGCACCTGGGTGCGCAAAACCCACCAGGGCGCGCCCCCTCCTGGCGTGCCCAGGTGGGTTGTCCCCACCTGGTGGCCCCGCAGACCCTGAAACCGATGCTATAAAATCCTATTTTTATAGAAAAAAATCAGGGAGAAAGAATTTTCGCGATCCACTAGACGGATCCGACGTCACCTCCTGTTCTTCATTGGGAGGCCAGATCTGGAGTCCGTTTGGGGCTCCGCAGAGGGGGATCTTCATTCTTCGTCATCACCAACCCTTCTCCATCGCCAATTCCATGATGCTCCCCACCGGGAGTGAGTAATTCCTTCGTAGGCTCACTGGTCGGTGAGGAGTTGGATGAGATTCATCATGTAATTGAGTTAGTTTTGTTAGGTCCTGATCCCTAGTATCCACTATGTTCTAAGATTGATGTTGCTATGACTTTGCCATGCTTAATGCTTGTCACTTTGGGCCCGGGTGCCATGAATTCAGATCTGAACCGTTTATGTTATCACCATTATATCCATGTTCTAGATCCGATCTTGCAAGTTATAGTCACCTACTACGTGTTATGATCCGGCAACCCCGGAGTGACAATAGTCGGGACCACTCGCGGTGATGACCGTAGTTCGAGGAGTTCATGTATTCACCGTGTGTTAATGCTTTGTTCCGGTTCTATATTAATAGGAGGCCTTAATATCCCTTAGTTTCCAACAGGACCCCGCTGCCACAGGAGGGTAGGACAAAAGATGTCATGCAAGTTCTTTCCATAAGCATGTATGACTATTTACGGAATACATGCCTACATTATATTGATGAACTGGAGCTAGTGCTGTATTGCCCTAGGTTATAACTGTCTCATGATGAATATCATCCAACAAATTACCGATCCAATGCCTACGAATTTATCCTATATTTTTCTTGCTAAGTTACTACTTCTATCGTTACTGTTGCACTTGCTACAAAACTAATGCTGTCACTGTTACTGTTACTGTTACTATTACTGTTGTCACTATTATCAAAACTATCATATTACTTTGCTACTGATCATGTTGCTGCAGATAAATAATCTCCGGGTGTGGTTGAATTGACAACTCAGCTGCTAATACCTTCAAATATTCTTTGGCTCCCCTTGTGTCGAATCTATAAATTTGGGTTGAATACTCTACCTCGAAAACTGTTGCGATCCCCTATACTTGTGGGTTATCATATGCTTGCTATGTCTCATTGCCATGATAAAAATGCCTCTATTTCCTCTAGTTATTGTGCTAACAATGTAGAGGAAAACCAACGTTCCACAGAACAAGATATGGTCTTGAATGGTGCCTCAAGGGATCCTACATCATCATCTATTGTTTCTCACTTTTGCCTTATGGCTAAGGCTTCAAATGTATCTCCTACTTTGAACCTCAGTATGTCTCTTGATGATGATGTTGATGCTAATGAGGATGAGGATATTGATGAAGGGAATGATAATGTTTCTTCCTTAAAAATTAAGGGGAAAATGATTCTAAAGCTCTTCATAAGAATAAAATTGCTCGTTCCAACTTCAGGGAAATCATGTCTATTGCCATTGAGGGCAAGAAATACATTGAGGGGTTGGAATCTCATCTTGAGGAGCATGATGTCACCATTGAGAAAATGGAAGGTCATGAGCGTGATTACGCTAATGAGATTGTGAACCTCTCTCAAGCTCTTGAACTTTAACAAACTACCAAGGAATCTCTTGAGGAGACCTTTGCTCTAGAGTTATCTAAAGTAAAAGAATCCGGGGATAGAGCCCTTGAGGTGGCCAATGATTTCAAAACAAAAAATGACAAGCTTGAAGTTGCACATGTCAAACTCCTTGAGGACTTCTATCACCTAAAAAATGGCTCAAGGGTCATTAAGAGTGAGCTCATCGGACTCACCGAGTCTCATGCACAACTTAAAGCTTCGTATTTAAAAGAGCTTGCCAAGTTGCCTTCTCGTCTTGTTATTAATGATGATGCTTGTGTGTAACACCCCGCATGTAACTTTCCATATTTGTAACTCCGACTCTTGCCATTTTCGGCTATGTGTTATGATATTCCCTTCGTGGTCGGGTTTTGTTTGTCGTTTTGCATTTTGTTCATGTCATGCATTTCATATCATGTCATCATGTGCATTGCATTTGCATACGTGTTCGTCTCATGCATCCGAGCATTTTCCCCGTTGTCCGTTTTGCAATCCGGCGCTCCCATCTCCTCCGGTGCACCCCTCTTGTATTCTTTCGTGAGCGGGTGTCTAACATTCTCGGAATGGACCGAGGCTTGTCAAGTGGCCTTGGTATACCACCGGGAGACCACCGGTCAAGTTTCGTTCCATTTGAAGGTCGTTTGGTACTCCACCGGGAGACCCACGGCGCAACCCCTCTTCTCCACCGCCTCCCTCCGGCCTCACCTCCTCCCTCCGGCCTCCTTCCTACGGCCGCCGCCCCGCCTCGCCTTCCCCTCCATCGTCGCCGGCAGACAGGGCCCGAGTCCGAGCTCTCTCCCAGATCTCGATCCACTACTGTAGCAGGTTGACCCGAGACCCCCCCGAGATTTCTGTAAGTTATTTTTCTCTACGGCAAGTGCCCCTGTTCATCAGTGCATAACTCTCTGCATATAGCTCCGTTTCGTGCGTGTAATATGTCAAATTGTTTGCCTCGTGATGTTCTACATTATGTTCAATTGCACCATATTTATTAGAGGCCATCTTGATGCCCAAATCTCTATTGCAAGAGGGCTAGTTGCTGTTATCTGCTGGTTCTTAACAGAACTTGGAGATTTGTCATTTTTGTATCATTTTATCTGTGCATCTTATGGGCATGATCTCTACAAGTGTTTTGTTAGATGCCATGCCATCTTTCCAGTGGTGTATGCCATGTATTTTTGTGATCTCTGTGGTGACTAGCACAAGCATGCAAACAAGGCTCCGTAATGTTTCTGATTTCAGGGACAGTGATTTCTCCAAGTCCTTGTCTGCTGTTATTTTGTTTCCATGTAAACTTGATGCTACAGAGAGATCCATGCATATTTTGGAGATGTTCAGTAAGGATGTTTTGTAGATATAGTTGTAATTTATCCGTTCCTGCCCTTGTTTGCAATTATGGAGTGCCATATCATGACTCAATCTTGCTCTACTTTTGCTATAAAATATTTCTGGCAGATTCTTAACATGATATTCACTTTTGCCAAGCTTATTGTAGTTGATCCATACATGCTATGAATTTGTTCTTGCCATGGATAGCTTCATAAACATGCCATCTTGCGGTAGTATTCTGTTTTTGTCATGCATTGCTCTGTAGTGAGTGCATCAAGCTCACAAACATGCCTTCATATTATTGTTTCTGCCATGCTCTGATTTTCTGGTAAGTCTGAAACCTGTTAACGAAACTTGCTATGTTTACATGCTTGCCATCATATCTTCTGGTCCTTTTTGGCTTATGGTCAGTAAGGGACTTTCGTCATATGAATTCAGTAGAATACTGCCATGCCTTGTTTTGCCATGTTAAGTTCCTGTAGCATGTTGATTTCGTGCTCTGAACATTGCTACCTGATGCTGTTTTCTGCCATGTCCAGTAATTTCACCAAGTCTGGAACCTGTTATCTTTTGCACTTCTGCCATGCTTGTTTGAGCTTGTTATGTTGTGATCTAGCCGTAGCTCAGTGTTCATCTTTTGTCAAGCATCTCCTGTAGATTACTGTCATATGCTTTGTTGCAATTTTGGAGTGCTGTAGCATTGTTGCTTGTTGCATTTTAAGTGCTAGCATGCTGTTAATCGCAGATTCGTGTCATTCTTGTTTTGCTTGCCATTTGCAAACCGTGCATCCGTTTCTGGTGATCTTTATATCGATTTCGACCGAAATCATCTCATATTTCCAGTGGAATGCTTGGTTTGCCAAGTTACTGCCTTGTTCATCATTTTCCTTCCGGGGCACGCATATGCATCACATATCATATCCTGCATATCATACATGTTTTGCATCATGTTGCTTGTGCATTTCTCGTGGTTGATTGTGGTTCCATTGCTTGTGTTCTTGTCTTGGGTAGAACCGGGAGACGAGTTCGTGAACGAGGAACCTATTGAGTACGCTTACGAGGATCAAGCTTTCGACAACTCTGAGAACCTTGCAGGCAAGATGACCACCCCTCGAAATCACTTCTATCTTTGCTTTGCTAGTTGTTCGCTCTATTGCCATGCTGCGCTACCTATCACTTGCTATATCATGCCTCCCATATTGCCATGTTAGCCTCTAACCATCCTTTCCTAGCAAACCATTGTTTGGCTATGTTACCGCTTTTGCTCAGCCCCTCTTATAGCGTTGCTAGTTGCAGGTGAAGTTGAAGTTTGTTCCATGTCGGAACATGGATATGTTGGGATATCACAATATCTCTTATTTAATTAATGCATCTATATATTTTGGTAAAGGGTGGAAGGCTCGGCCTTATGCCTGGTGTTTTGTCCCACTCTTGCCGCCCTAGATTCTGTCATACCGGTATTATGTTCCTTGAGTTTGCGTTCCTTACGCAGCCGGGTGATTTATGGGACCCCCTTGACAGTTCGCCTTGAATAAAACTCCTCCAGCAAGGCCCAACCTTGGTTTTACCATTTGCCACCTAAGCCTTTTCCCCCGGGTTTTCGCGAGCCCGAGGGTCATCTTTATTTTAACCCCCGGACCAGTGCTCCTTCGAGTGCTGGCCCAAACCGAGCGATGTTCGGCGCCCCCTGGGCAACCAGGGTCTATGCCAACCCGACGTCTGGCTCATCCGTTGTGCCCTGAGAACAAGATATGTGCAGCTCCTATCGGGATTTGTCGGCACATTCGGGGGCTTTGCTGGTCTTGTTTTACCATTGTCGAAATGTCTTGTAAACCGGGATTCCGAGACTGATCGGGTCTTCCCGGGAGAAGTTTTATCCTTCGTTGACCGTGAGAGCTTATGATGGGCTAAGTTGGGACACCCCTGCAGGGTATTATCTTTCGAAAGCCGTGCCCGTGGTTATGAGGCAGATGGGAATTTGTTAAAAATTCGTGTAAAAGTTGGTCATTCTACTTTCTAATAGAGTCGTGAGTTAATGTCCGGTTGTAGAGAACTTGTCACTTGACCCAATTTAAAATACATCAACTGCGTGTGTAGCCGTGATGGTCTCTTCTCGGTGGAGTCCGGGAAGTGAACACGGTCTGAGTTATGTATGACGTAAGTAGGAGTTCAGGATCACTTCTTGGTCATTGCTAGATGACGACCATTCCGTTGCTTCTCTTCTCGCTCTCAGTTGCGTATGTTAGCCACCATATATGCTTGTTGTCGTGGAATTAACACGTCAGATGTCCTTAGTGTCAGGACTTAGTCGCGAGGCCAACGCATTTATGTGGTAGCTTGAGAGGGGTTGAGTGGAATCGAGAGACGCAACACAAGACAAGGATTTAGACAGCTTCGGGCCCCGGGAAACATTATCCGGTAACAACCCTACATGCTGTTTGAGGCTAGGTCTCATTATGATCACGGGAGAGTCGCCGGGAACCGGCTCTCGGTGTCTAGCCCTAGAGATTGTTTCTTGTTACTTGTCCCTCTTTAGGGTGCCCTGCCCCTCCTTATATAAGTTAGAGGGGTGGGTTACATGTGGAGTCCCAATAGGACTACGACTAGTCTATCTTCTCTTACAAGTTGATTACAAGTCCGGGTCTTGCTTCCTCGTAAAGGAAATATTCGTCATCCCTTTCCTCTTAATCCGGCCCATCATAACGTGAGCCGGCCTTCTGGGCTTTGGGCCTTGTCGTCCATCTGACCCGCCCGCCGGGTTACTAATGAGTCGCCAAGATCAGGCAGGTTATCTGTGAATCGCCAAGCTCCGGGCAGGTCACCAGTGAGTCGCCAATTCCGGCCGGGTCATACCGCGGGGTATATCCCCGACATTAGCCCCCAGTTTGATTTGGATTCATCCATGTTAAACTGATCCTGTAAAATAAACACAAGAACAAACTTGATAGCTTGTGCTCCGGGTTAAATTTTTGTAAGCCGGCACCTGATGATCTTTAAATCCTTGTCATTTCCTTCTTGATACATGCCCATGAACTCATCACAAATCTCCTTTAGTAGATATGTTCAAACTTTGTGAATGCAAAAAATCCAGATACTTCTTGTAAGAAATCCGGGTCAATAGGCCAGCTTCAGAGTCAATTTGCTGGCATTGGTCTCTTGTAGAGAAATATTGTAAGAAATAATCCACTTGAGTCGGCCTTTAATGCTCCGACTTGACAAAAATATTGGTCTTGAAATATTCAACTGATATTCAGCCGGCTTAAAGATGTAGATCTTGCCGATTTATGATTTGCAAAATCACCGGGTTATAAAAACTGAGGGTTCCGGGTCATAATTGTCACCGATGCCGGTTTATGATTTTTGCAGACACCAGGTCAATCTAATTTACTCAAAACTGAGAATTTGAAGATATTTCTCCCTTATATCCATATTACCTGTAGCCCCCAAGGGCCGGTTTAATCAGCATGAATAAGCCGGGACTTATCACCATGGCTTTAAATAAAATCCAGTTGTGTAGCCCCCATGAGTCGGCTATAGTGATAGTAGTGTAGCCGGGTCATCCTAGAATTGTCTTGAATTGTTGTCGGGAGCAATTGGTAGTCCCCAAGGGCCGGCTCATTACGATGTGATGAGTCGGGTCTTCAATGAAGTGAGCAAAAAATGACTTTGCATTAGCCCCCAAGTGCCATGGTGCATGCTGGCAGTGACATGGGACTTGCACATTTGATGTAATCTCAACTTGAATAATGTAGCCCCCAAGTGCCGGGTTGTAAGCCTGCAACGACTCGGGACTATTCCTATCATTGTAGAATAAATCATATCCATTGATAAAATAATAGCCATTGCGCTGAAGCGACTTTGAAAACCTTAATCATAATATTAGTTTCTGATAACCATAATAAAAATCCAGCCATGTTGGCTATTAAAGATTTGACTAACCCGGTTTGAAAACCTCAATCATTCAAATCATAACGAAAATCCAGCCAAGTTTGGCTATTTAAAGATTTCAAATACCTTATCTGTTGACAAGTAAATCCGGAGTTTAAATACCCGGCGGCTCTTGGCCGATGGCGATTTATTATGCCTCCATTGTAAGCCGGAATTTTTATAACCCGGCTATTTATAGCCTTTGAGAAAATCAAGAATTAATAACCCTTTTGAGACACCAATGTCAATCTTTCGATGATGGGCTTGAACTGAATCATTTATGTAAGTCATAGCTCTGTAAATCCTGCACAGAGTTTAAATAACATATGCCCTGGCGACTTAACGTCAAAAGCCAGGGCGGGTAACCACCCAAATGTAGCCTTACCCTGCACACAAGTAGATCACAAGATCCCTATGATCCCTTGAATGATACCGCCGGTTTATGTGACCCGGACAGTGAGGGTGAGAACCCAATGCTGTAAAAGCCGGCACACATGATATTTGTGACAACTCAAATATTTGTGATTACCAAAACTGTATGAGAAACAGATAAATTTTTTGAGGCTTCTGATTCGAATACGATCAGTAAACCGTTCCAATGGGGTTAAGCTAAGATTCGAATACGATCATATAGCCCCCAGTGGCGTTGGCGTTGCCGATCAAAGTGGGTATCGACAGCTATGTTCTCTTTGGTTCGAATACGACCTATGTTTGAACAGGAAGCCCCCAAATGACCTTAAGAGTTGTTTAGCGACGCTGATTCGAATACGATCCACGTCGGTTCCCAAAGGGGTTGAGCTATGATTCGGATACGATCAAGAAGCCCCCAAATAGGTTCAGCAGTTTGCCAATCAAAAGGGTATCGACAGCTATGTTTTCTTTGGTTCGAATACGACCTATGTTTGAACAGGAAGCCCCCAAGTGACCATATAAGATTAAGCATTGCACCGATCAAGAGAGTACTGATAGCTATGCCCAATGAGCAGGAAGCCCCCAAGTGACCATATAAGATAAGCCGTAAGGCGGAATACCTATGTTTGAACCGCGCATCATGGCAGCCAGTTCTTTTTGGCAACCTTTAATTTTTCCTGAGAACTCGAATCTTGCGAGAGATTAATTCTTTTCGAATCGGAACTTTGAACCGGATTTGAGAGCCTAAAAGCTTTGTAAGAGACAAATTTACCTTGAGCCGGATGTTTGAACCGGATTTGAGAGCTTCAAAGCTTTGCGGGAGAGAGATGTCTCTTGAACCGGATTTTAAACCGGAATCTTTATTTTAAGCCGGATATTTTTCTGACGGCCTTTAAATTTGCATCGATAGAGTAGTAAACTCCAGGGCCGGGTTATTTTTTCCTCCAATGACCCGGAATTCTTGAGCCTGCTGAAGCTGGCATGATTTGTTGAGTCATGTCATTGTAGCCCCCGAGTCTCAAGACGACTCAAGGAGTTGGCTTGAGATTCTCCATATTTGACCATAGCAGAAGGCGTGTATCATTGGCGTTGATAGCGCGATGTGAATCCACAGAAGGTTGAAAATGACTGTGGCGGGTTATAAATGATCCCGTATGAGCCGTGTCAGCAACTCGGCCAATGGTTCCTTCCAACTGGCTGTTTGAAGTTAACCGAACTATAGTGGCGGCGATTTGTGCGCCTGCCCATTGAACCATCCAGTGCAAACGGCGGCTGATAACATATGATAATTTGCCTCCAATTTGTTGGAAGAAAACCGGGCTTCCCAAGTAGTGACCTGCTCATACTCAATACACAGCTCATGCAGACAGGTGCGGCTCGGTGTGTTGATGCAGACCAGGCCGCGAGAGGCGGACGGAAAAGGCGACCGCAACATCTGAGGCGGCACAGACAGATGAACCGGCCGTGGCATTGTAAGCCGGTGCGGACGGGCAAGTTGTCCTCCTTGTTGTAAGACGGCGTGGTCGCAAGAGACGACCACGACGTTGTAAGCCGGCGCGGTCGCGAGAGACGGCCACGGCGTTGTAAGCCGGTGCGGGAGTCCGTTGAGTAACGATGACCATCTGTGCCCAAAAGATGTTGGCATGCCTCCATCTCCGCGGTATAATACCACCTTTTATCATAAATAATTGCCCTGCATAAACAATATTGCAGACCAAAGCAAAGATAAACTTGTCCTTTGACAACAACAACATGTGCTAATAAAACAAACTTGGATGGATATCACCTGATTTGTTTGGACGACGGATGATCCGTTTATCGCGACAGAGGTGGCTCAGGTAGACCAGCGACTCAATATAGTTCTGGCGGCTCAGGCAGACCGGCGACTTAATATAACCCCGGCGGCTCAAAACGGCAAGGGCGGCTCAACACGGCTCCGGCGGGTTGATGTAGATTAAGCTGCACGGGCGGTGACTTGCGCACACCTGTTCCATCAGTAAGCGGGCGCAGACGCCGGTGCGTGATGGTGCTGACGTACACTTCATAGGCACAATATGGCACCACCTTTGCTGCACATAAAAATATACATACCAAAGTAATTGTTCCTTGATGAAAACAATATGTTTAATAAAATATACTTAAACGGATAGATATCACCTGATGTATTTTGAACGGCAGACATGAAATGTCCGCTAGAATCTGTCTAGGATGTCTTGTACTGTGATTTCAACCTTTAAACAGACAAAGTACTACCAGTACTTGGCCATATGTGGGATGCAGCAGTAACTTGGAATGGAGATGAACCGGTAACAGCGGCATGCGGCGGAGCGCGTCTGAAGTGGCACAAGGCGTGGCGGGTCGTGGCCACGGCGACAGGCTACAGCTGAAGCGAGCGTTGAGACTGCAGAGACCCAGGTAGTTACTGTAGCAACGGTGGGTTGAGGCTGGTGCTGCAGTTGCAGAGGGGCGTCGGCGGCTCGCGGCAAGTGCGGCCCGGCAAAACGGGCGGCTCTGCGGCTGAGAGGCGCTGGCCGAGACCAACTTGGTGGCGCGTCAGAGCCCACGCGTAAGCGGAGAAGCGGAGCAGACCCGGCAGTAGCCGGCGCATGCGGGCCCGGTAGGGGTGGTGAGATGGTGGCGCGGCGCGGCAACCGTGACAGTGGGTCGCGGGCGGAGGCTGGTATTTCTCCTTATCCATCTTGATAATTTTGGATGTAGTCAAACTTGTACTGATGATCCTCAGCAGATGTTTTTTTTTGATCTGGGACTATTTTGCCTTGTACACCAAATGCTGGCAGCAGTGTGAGGAGCGCCCATGAGATATTCCTCTGAATATGCACTATCTACCAGTAGTTTTTAACAGTGCATGTAACACTGATTTTTAATTAAATCTCAAGATCCACGTGAATACTATTGTACTCATTGCCGGCAGGTTATCCCTTGCTAAACAGTACCCAGCTCCTCACAAAATCAGAGCTCGCATAGGACCCCTCGAACAGAATGGCTTGCAGCTTATAATTCTTTTTTCAGGTAAGTTTGCCACTGAGCTAGGTACATATTCGAACACATAACCAGTCATTCAGGTATACAACTGTTCCATACGTAAATGCTTCGTCAATGGTTCTGCAGCATCACATGGCTGAAAAAACACTGATCCCTTCAATTCAAGTAAACCTGTGCGTTATTGTCTGTAACTGATCCATCATGAACTATGCCTAGCAGTCATTGTAGAAAATCGCACGGATAAGCTGGATGTGCAACCGGAGGCGGCGGCTCGCGGGTGTAGCAAAAGAGACGGCGGAGTCGAGCCACGGCCGCGAGTGGCGAGCTGGCGGCGACTCTGCAATGTGACCGGCTCGTGGCGCGGGAGCGCATGTGGCCGGCTTAATGCGTGCCTGGCGACTTGAAGAAGCTTGAGGCGGACATCTGGTCTAGGCCACGTCAGAGGCAATCTGAGGCAGCGGCCCAGGAACAGCAACGGGGCGGGTCACAACCGCTCGACTAGTGTGAAACCGGCAACTTAGAACAGCGCCGTGGTAGCTCGAGCGACATCAGCGAAGCAGGTCTACGGCGGAGGCTGCAGCTGCGGCTCGGCGGGTCAACCCGGTGCGGTTTGATCAGTGCTGTAGCAGAGGAAACGAAAGGCCGGACCGGCAACTCAGCGCGGGACGGCAGCAGAAGGAGCGGAGGGCTGGCCCGGCGGCTCAGCAGGGGCCATGACGTCTTGCGGAGGCGTATTGCAACGGTGGCGGGTTGACTCGGGGGCAGCCGGTGGCCTGAGGTCGCGCGCGCGACCGCAGCGGCAGAGTTGCTGCTCAGCCGGGTTGAGGCAACCGCAGTCATTGTACGCAGATTAGGAACCGTGGCAGCCTACGGCGAGGTAAGCCGGCGAGGCGGCTCAGATCAGGGTCACGGCGATGGCGGCCCCCTGCAAGACCGCGGATCACAGCAACGGAGGGCGGCTCGACGTAGACCGGCAACTCAGCAGCTCAGAGGCGGTTCGTAGTGAGGCCGCTCCGGCGAGGGCGGCACAAGGAGGCTCGAGGCGGGTCTGCGGTTTGGACGGTAAACAACTCATCTCACAGAGGCGACGGCCAGGGCAACTCGAGGTCGAAGCGATCCGGAGGCCAGGCGACCAGGTCGGCCAAGGCAGAGCAGTCGTAACTCGGATTCGGCGAGGCGGGTCAACCCTGGCCAGTTTGACCCCTCGTCGGGGTCGTAGTGGTTGTGTGGAATCCACGCCCGTTCTTTGTACGATCATTGCACACGAAGGTCTCGTGTTAACCAGCAAAGCTTTATCCGATTCAGACTGGCGGCGGTTTTGCGGTGTTATCCCAACGATTTCGACTAAAAAAACCTTGAATCATATGGAGACTTGTGTCCGCGGCGGCTCACAGGCGCAACCCTAACTCCCGATCTCAAACTCATATCCGCCGTCGTTGAATCTTCCTTCAATCTTGACTGATGAACTCGTGGTTGATGTGAGTTATTCCATGCCGGCTCTTGTTCAACTAGAAAATTACGAACTTCTTGATTCCTGAAAGAGATCCTCCAAGAACTCAACACCACCGTGCGCGAGCCCCACGGTGGGCGCCAACTGTCGTGGAATTAACATGTCAGATGTCCTTAGTGTCAGGACTTAGTCGCGAGGCCAACACATTTATGTGGTAGCTTGAGAGGGGTTGAGAGGAATCGAGAGACGCAACACAAGACAAGGATTTAGACAGCTTCGGGCCCCGGGAAACATCATCCGGTAACAACCCTACATGCTGTTTGAGGCTAGGTCTCATTATGATCACGGGAGAGTCGCCGGGAACCGGCTCTCGGTGTCTAGCCCTAGAGATTGTTTCTTGTTACTTGTCCCTCTTTAGGGTGCCCTGCCCCTCCTTATATAAGTTAGAGGGGCGGGTTACATGTGGAGTCCCAATAGGACTACGACTAGTCTATCTTCTCTTACAAGTTAATTACAAGTCCGGGTCTTGCTTCCTCGTAAAGGAAATATTCGTCATCCCTTTCCTCTTAATCCGGCCCATCATAACGTGAGCCCGCCTTCTGGGCTTTGGGCCTTGTTGTCCATCTGACCCGCCCGCCGGGTTACTAATGAGTCGCCAAGATCAGGCAGGTTATCTGTGAATCGCCAAGCTCCGGGCGGGTCACCAGTGAGTCGCCAATTCCGGCCGGGTCATACCGCGGGGTATATCCCCGACAGCGCCCCCTGGGCAAACAGGGTCTATGCCAACCCGACGTCTGGCTCATCCGTTGTGCCCTGAGAACGAGATATGTGCAGCGCCTATCGGGATTTGTCGGCACATTCGGGGGCTTTGCTGGTCTTGTTTTACCATTGTCGAAATGTCTTGTAAACCGGGATTCCGAGACTGATCGGGTCTTCCCGGGAGAAGTTTTATCCTTCGTTGGCCGTGAGAGCTTATGATGGGCTAAGTTGGGACACCCCTGCAGGGTATTATCTTTCGAAAGCCGTGCCCGCGGTTATGAGGCAGATGGGAATTTGTTAATGGCCGGTTGTAGAGAACTTGTCACTTGACCCAATTTAAAATACATCAACTGCATGTGTAGCCGTGATGGTCTCTTCTCGGCGGAGTCCGGGAAGTGAACACGGTCTGAGTTATGTATGACGTAAGTAGGAGTTCAGGATCACTTCTTGGTCATTGCTAGATGACGACCGTTCCGTTGCTTCTCTTCTCGCTCTCAGTTGCGTATGTTAGCCACCATATATGCTTGTTGCCGCTGCAGCTCCACCTCATTGCCCCATCCTTTTCCTATAAGCTTAAATAGTCTTGATATCGCGGGTGTGAGATTGCTGAGTCCTCGTGACTCACAGATTCTACCAAAACAGTTGCAGGTGCCGACGACGCCAGTGCGGATGATGGGATCGATCTCAAGTGGGAGTTCGATGAGGAACGTGGTCGTTACTATGTGTCTTTTCCTGATGATCAGTAGTGGAGCCCAGTTAGGACGATCGGGGATCTAGCATTTGGGGTTATCTTATTTTCATTTGGATTTTGACCGTAGTCGGTCTATATGTTTGTATTTTGGATGATGTGTGAATTATATTTATGTATTGTGTGAAGTGGCGATTGTAAGCCAACTCTTTATCCCATTCTTGTTCATTACATGGGATTGTGTGAAGATGACCCTTCTTGCGACAAAACCACTATGCGGTTATGCCTCTAAGTCGTGCCTCGACACGTGGGAGATATAGCCGCATCGTGGGCGTTACAAGTTGGTAATCAGAGCCATCCCCGACTTAGGAGCCCCCTGCTTGATCGAATCGCTGGCGTTGTTGAGTCTAGAACAAAAATGTTTTGAGTCTTAGGATTATATATATATATATATCGGAGAGTAGGATTCTTTTTACTCCTCAGTCCCTTCATCGCCCTGGTGAGGTCTCCTGACGTAGAAGTTTTGTCTATTCTCTCTCAAATTTCACTAATTTTTTTTAGGATCACGCGGGTATGTTGGAATCGTTCCGATGGTTTTGTGATGAGAACATTGTTCTTGGTGCCTCCTGACATTTAGGGGTTGTGGCAGTGTCCCGGGGAGTTGAGCTCCGAGGTGTTGTCGTCACAATTTTATCGTTGCAGTTCTGGAATACCTGAGTTTCGCCGACATCGAAATCTCTTTTATGCAGTTGTTGGTGAGATCACCTCGACGCCACCCAGTACTGGGGCGGGAGTTCGGGAGTATTGCCATAACTTGTATAACGGATGTTTTTCGAAGGTTGAGGTAAACGATTTCCGAAGGTTTCTCGGTTATGTGTTGACGGATGGATACAGCTGGATCTAGGGATTGCTAGTTTGGGTGATATATTTTGTGTCCCCTGTATCCCCAACACCAGATTGCATAACCAGAAAGTTTCGGGAGTTTATAAGTGGGAATTCAAGTAGCCTTAGGATATCTTTCCGACAGACGCATGATATGAGATTGGGGTTCGACGTCTAGTGGTCCGCTTGTACACGGTTGGTTTTACAGTGGTCTCATAGTGTCTTAAAGAGTCCTTGGCTATGCCGACTCGGGGACGCTTCATATGTCATGTGCACAGCCTTGTACATGATGGTGCTGTACGATTGAGCCCGTGTGGGCCCCACCACGAAAACTTCGGACAAAATTTCTATCATATGTTTGTTCCGGCTTATTTTGCAAGCCAATACTTTGTTTTGTTTTCAATTGTGGTATTCGAGTTGCTTCGAAGTCATATGTTGATTCCATATCTTTTTCTAAGTGGCTTCTCAACTTATGGAAGTGTGATGATTTACTACGGAATTCATTCGTTCATCTTCGTTCGAATGTTTATTGTGAAGACTATATGTTGCAATGTCTATCTGTTGATTCTACTTATCTATTTGTCTATCAAGATGCTAACGGATGTCACCCTCTTCAGGATGGCTCCGCCAACGCGTCAGAATCCGGATCGCAATGAAGGGAGTCAAGCGAACCCTCCGCCACCACCTCCGCCTCCGGAGGCATGGCAAGCTATCATGGCAGCCACCAACGCCAATGCTCAGATGATTCTGCAACTCTTGCAAGAACGCACCCAAGGGCAAGGCAATCAAGGCAATCAAGGTCAAGGCAACAATCAGCCTCACTTTGCTACTCTCAACCAGTTTCTCGCAAATCAGCCCAAGTCTTTCAGCTACTGTGCCGAGGCCACGGATGCCGATGATTGGCTCGTGGACATCAACAAGCATTTTGAATGTAGCAATGTCAGGCCTGAGGACTATGTCAAGTTCGCTTCTTTTCAGCTCAAGGACCAAGCTGCTGATTGGTTTCAGCAATACAAAGATTCCATAGGAGGTCGTGTGATCACTTGGACTGACTTCTGTTCGGGATTTCAAAGCGCACCACATTCCACAAAGTGTTGTTGAGAGCAAGCGGGAGGAGTTCCGCAATCTCAAGCAAGGCAACATGTCTGTGTATCAATTCAACATCCAGTTTCAGAAACTTGCTCGCTTTGCTAAACAAGACGTTCCTGATGAAAAGAGCATGATCTATCACTTCAGAGGTGGCCTTAGAGAGGATCTGCAGTTAGCTCTCGTTCTTGTTGAGCCTACTCAGTTTGATAAATTCTATAACATGGCACTGAAGCAAGAGGCTGCTCAGCTCAAGTGTGAGGCTTCTAAGAAGAGAGTCAGGGACGCAGTTCAGTCTTCTTCTTCCTCACTTGTGGCAGCTAAGCAACAGAAGTTCTGGTTGCCTCCTCCTCCGTTTCGTCAGCCTTACCAGCAGAAGAACAAAGGTGGCCATGGTTCTTCCAACTCTTCCAACTCTGGCTATCAGAACAAGTCTCAGAATCAAGCTCCAAAGTCCAATGCTCCTTATCACCGTCCACTCTCAGAGGTGACTTGCAACAAGTGTCAGCAGAAAGGTCACTATGCTAACAAGTGCTTCAACCAAAGGCGTCTGCCTCCTCCTCCTCCTGTCAGATCTTCCAGCAATGCAGTGGTCAAGCATAATCCTAAGTCTGCTAAGGTGAACATGATGAATGCAGCTCAAGCGGAGGAATCTACTGATGTGATAATGGGTAATCTTCCTGTTAATGATATTCCTGCAAAAGTTCTTTTTGATACTGGTGCATCGCTTTCCTTCATATCAAGACCATTTGCATTTAAGCATGAGTTGATTTATCAAGATTTGCCTAGACCGTTATCAGTTGTCTTTCCGGGTAAATTCATGAATGCAAGTTCCATGGTTCCGGATGTTTCCATCAAGATGGGGAACTATAAATTTTTGTCTTCTCCAGTTGTTCTTGGTGACTCGGATATTGATCTTATTCTCGGGATGGACTGGCTTTCTATGCACAAGGCTCAACTTGATTGTGCTGCCAGGGAAATTCAATTGACACACTCTTCTGAGGATGTTATCATTTATGCCGCTCATAATGAAACCATTCGGTTTTTTTCTCTCAATGAGAAGGGTGAATTGAATGCCATCTCTCAAATTCCAGTCGTTTGTGAGTATCAAGATGTCTTTCCAGAAGAGCTTCCGGGTATGCCTCCTCACCGGCCAGTTGAGTTCGTTATCGAACTAGAGCCTGGCACTGAACCCGTTTGCAAGCATCCATACAAGCTTGGACCCAACGAGCTGAAGGAATTGAAGAAACAGCTCGATGAACAAGAGCGTCTGGGTTTGATCAGACTAAGTTCTTCTCCATGGGGTTGTGGTGTTCTTTTTGTCAAGAAGAAGGATGGCACGGACCGACTTTGTGTCGACTACCGTCCATTGAACAAGAAGACAATCAAGAACAAGTACCCACTTCCCAACATCAATGAGCTATTTGAGCAACTCAAAGGTGCTAAAGTATTCTCGAAGCTTGACCTTCGTATGGGTTATCATCAGATTCGTATTCGTGAAGAAGATATTCCCAAGACAGCATTCAGAACAAGCTTTGGTTCATATGAATATACTGTCGTGTCTTTCGGCCTTGTCAATGCTCCTCCAGTATTCTCTCGGATGATGAATTTCATCTTCAACCCCTATACCAATGAATTCGTCCTGGTGTATCTCGATGATATCTTGGTCTTCTCCAAGAATAAGAAGGATCATGCCAAACATTTGCGATTGGTGCTCGACAAGCTCAGAGAGTATCAATTCTATGCGAAGTTCTCCAAATGTGAGTTTTGGCTTGATGAAGTTCTTTTCCTTGGTCACATCATCTCTGCCAAGGGCATCGCTGTTAGGCCCGAGAAGGTGTCCGCAATTGTGAATTGGGAACCTCCTCAGAATGTCAAGCAACTCCGCAGTTTTCTTGGTCTTGCAAGCTATTGCCGAAGATTCGTTGAGAATTTCTCTAAGATTGCAAAGCCTCTTTCCAACCTCCTCCAGAAGCATGTGAAGTATGTCTGGTCTCCTGAGTGTGACGTTGCTTTCAACACTCTCAAAGAGAAACTAGTCACAGCTCCTGTCTTGACTCCTCCTGATGAATCCAAGCCATTTGAAGTTTTCTGTGATGCTTCTCTCCAAGGTCTCGGTGCTGTGTTAATGCAAGAGAAGAAAGTTGTGGCCTATACCTCTCGTCAGTTGAAGCCCAACGAGAAGAACTACCCCACTCATGATCTTGAGTTGGCGGCAGTTGTCCATGCATTAATAACGTGGAGACATCTCTTGTTGGGAAGACAAGTGGACATTTTCACCGATCACAAGAGTCTCAAGTATATCTTCACTCAGCCCAACCTCAACCTCAGACAGACTCGATGGGTCGAAATGATTCAAGAGTACAATCCGAGTATTGAGTATACTCCAGGCAAGGCCAATGTCATTGCAGATGCTTTAAGCAGGAAGGCTTATTGCAACAGCTTAATTCTCAAGCCATTCCAACCGGATCTTTGTGAAGCTTTCCGCAAGCTGAATCTCCAAGTTGTTCCTCAAGGATTTCTTGCCAACCTCATAGTCTCTCCTACTTTGGAAGATCAAATTCGTGAGGCACAACTCCTTGATGCCATGGTGAAGAAGGTGAAACGTGGTATCGACAAGGGTCTTTCCAAATACAAGTGCTATCGCATTGATGACAGAGACACTTTATTCTTCGAGGACCGGATTGTGGTTCCTAAAGGCGATCTAAGGAAAGTCATAATGAACGAGGCGCACAATTCTCTCCTGTCCATTCATCCTGGAAGTACGAAGATGTATCATGACCTCAAGCAGTCGTATTGGTGGACTCGAATGAAGCGAGAAATTGCTCAATTCCTGAATGAATGTGATGTCTGTCGAAGAGTGAAAGGAGAACACCAACGACCAGCTGGTCTCCTCCATCCTCTTGCTATCCCAGAGTGGAAGTTTGATCATATCGAAATGGACTTCGTGACTGGTTTTCCAAAGTCCAAGCGTGGAAATGATGCTATCTTCGTTGTCATTGACAAGCTTTCTAAAGTGGCTCATTTCCTTCCAATCAAAGAATCCATCACAGCAGCTCAGCTGGCAGAGCTATACACCTCCAGAATTGTCTCCTTGCACGGCACTCCACAATTGATTTCTTTAGATCATGGAAGCATCTTCACCTCTAAGTTCTGGGACTCCTTCCAAAAGGCCATGGGTACAAACATTCGCTTCAGCACAGCTTTCCATCCTCAAACTAGTGGCCAAGTTGAGCGAGTCAATCAAATTCTTGAAGATATGCTCAGGGCTTGTGTCATTTCCTTTGGCATGAAATGGGAGGATTGTCTTCCATATGCCGAATTCTCCTACAACAACAGCTTCCAAGCAAGTTCGGGCAAGGCCCCATTCGAGATTCTCTATGGCAGAAAGTGCCGTACTCCTCTCAATTGGTCAGAGACTGGTGAACGCCAACTTCTTGGCAATGACTTAATCACTGAAGCTGAAGAAATGTGTAAAGTCATCCGTGATAATCTCCAAGCTGCGCAATCGCGCCAGAAGAGTTACTATGATAGTAAGCACCGTGATTTGGCTTTCGAGATCGGAGACCATGTCTACCTCCGCGTCTCTCCAATGAAAGGCACTCGTCGCTTCGGTATCAAAGGGAAGCTTGCCCCTAGATACGTGGGTCCTTTCAAGATCATTGGCAAAAGAGGCGACCTCGCCTATCAACTTGAGCTTCCTTCCAACTTCGCGAACATGCACGATGTGTTCCACGTGTCACAGCTCCGCAAGTGCTTCAAGACGCCCGAGCGCACTATCAACTTCGAAGAGATTGACCTGCAAGAAGATTTGTCTTATCATGAGCACCCCGTTGCTATTCTTGAAGAAACTGAGCGCAAGACTCGCAACAAGTCAATCAAATTCCTGAAAGTGAAGTGGTCGCACCATTCCGACCGGGAAGCCACCTGGGAACGCGAGGACCATCTCCGTTCTGAATATCCGGAGTTCTTTCAGTCCTAGATCTCGGGACGAGATCCTCTCGTAGTGGTGGAGTGTTGTAACACCCCGCATGTAACTTTCTATATTTGTAACTCCGACTCTTGCCATTTTCGGCTATGTGTTATGATATTCCCTTCGTGGTCGGGTTTTGTTTGTCGTTTTGCATTTTTTTCATGTCATGCATTTCATATCATGTCATCATGTGCATTGCATTTGCATACGTGTTCGTCTCATGCATCCGAGCATTTTCCCCGTTGTCCGTTTTGCAATCCGGCGCTCCCATCTCCTTCGGTGCACCCCTCTTGTTTTCTTTCGTGAGCGGGTGTCTAACATTCTCGGAATGGACCGAGGCTTGTCAAGTGGCCTTGGTATACCACCGGGAGACCACCGGTCAAGTTTCATTCCATTTGGAGGGCGTTTGGTACTCCAACGGTTAACCGGGTAACCGCAGATGCCTTATGTGTGTTCCAGCAAACCCCCCCTCAAAACCAGCCCAAAACCCACCAAACTCCCTTCCATGCTGTAGGTCGTTCGATCACGATCGTGTGGGCGAAAACTGCACCTCATTTGGACTCTCCTAGCTCCCTCTACCTATATATACTCTTCCCCTCCCGAAAACGAATCGCAGACGAACCCTAAAATTCTCCACCGCGCGCCGCCGGACGAAAACGTCCGCCGATGGACACGTCCGCTCCCTCCGCCGCCGCAACGTGTCACCGCCGCCTTCGCGCCGCCGCGGCCCGCCCGCACCCCGACCGGGCCCCGCGCCGCCCTGCCGTCTCCGCCGCCGGATCCCGTGCGCCGCCGCCGCACCTGGCCCGCGCCGCCGCGGCCTCTCCGCCGGCCGGCACCGCCGTTCGCCGCCCGCGGTCCCGCCGGCCATCGCCGCCGCCGCGCCCCACGGCGCCGCCCCTCTTCTCCACCGCCTCCCTCCGGCCTCACCTCCTCCCTCCGGCCTCCTTCCTACGGCCGCCGCCCCGCCTCGCCTTCCCCTCCGTCGTCGCCGGCGGACAGGGCCCGAGCCTGAGCTCTCTCCCAGATCTCGATCCACTACTGTAGCAGGTTGACCCGAGACCCCCCCCCCCTGAGATTTCTCTAAGTTATTTTTCTCTACAGCAAGTGCCCCTGTTCATCAGTGCATAACTCCCTGCATATAGCTCCGTTTCGTGCGTGTAATATGTCAAATTGTTTGTCTCGTGATGTTCTACATTTTGTTCAATTGCACCATGTTCATTAGATGCCATCTTGATGCCCAAATCTCTGTTGCAAGAGGGCTAGTTGCTGTTATCTGCTGGTTCTTAACAGAACTTGGGAGATTTGTCATTTTTGTATCATTTTATCTGTGCATCTTATGGGCATGAGCTCTACATGTGTTTTGTTATATGCCATGCAATCTTTCCAGTGGTGTATGCCCTGTATTTTTGTGATCTCTGTGGTGACTATCACAAGCATGCAAACTAGGCTCCGTAATGTTTCTGATTTCAGGGACTTAGTGATTTCTCCAAGTCCTTGTCTGCTGTTATTTTGTTGCCATGTAAACTTGATTCTACAGAGAGATCCATGCATATTTTGGAGATATTCAGTAAGGATGTTTTGTAGATATAGTTGTAATTGATCCGTTCCTGCCCTTGTTTGTAATTATGGAGTGCCATAGCATGACTCAATCTTGCTCTACTTTTGCTATAAAATATTTCTGGCAGATTCTTTAACATGATATTCACTTTTGCCAAGCTTATTGTAGTTGATCCATAGATGCTATGCGTTTGTTCTTGCCATGGATAGCTTCATAAACATGCCATCTTGCTGTAGGTATGCTTTTTTTTTGTCATGCATTGCTCTGTAGTGAGTGCATCAAGCTCACAAACATGCCTTCATATTATTGTTTCTGCCATGCTCTGATTTTCTGGTAAGTCTGAAACCTGTTAACGAAACTTGCTATGTTTACATGCTTGCCATCATATCTTCTGGTCCTTTTTGGCTTATGGTCAGTAAGGGACTTTTGTCATATGAATTCAGTAGAATACTGCCATGCCTTGTTTTGCCATGTTAAGTTCCTGTAGCATGTTGATTTCGTGCTCTGAACATTGCTACCTGATGCTGTTTTCTGCCATGTCCAGTAATTTCACCAAGTCTGGAACCTGTTATCTTTTGCACTTCTGCCATGCTTGTTTGAACTTGTTATGTTGTGATCTAGACGTAGCTCAGTGTTCATCTTTTGTCAAGCATCTCCTGTAGATTACTGTCATATCCTTTGTTGCAATTTTGGAGTGCTGTAGCATTGTTGCTTGTTGCATTTCAAGTGCTAGCATGCTGTTAATCGCAGATTCGTGTCATTCTTGTTTTGCTTGCCATTTGCAAACCGTGCATCCGTTTCTGGTGATCTTTATATCGATTTCGACCGAAATCACCTCATATTTCCAGTGGAATGCTTGGTTTACCAAGTTACTGCCTTGTTCATCATTTTCCTTCCGGGGCACGCATATGCATCACATATCATATCCTGCATATCATACATGTTTTGCATCATGTTGCTTGTGCATTTCTCGTGGTTGATTGTGGTTCCGTTGCTTGTGTTCTTGTCTTGGGTAGAGCCGGGAGACGAGTTCGTGAACGAGGAACCTGTTGAGTACGCTTACGAGGATCAAGCTTTCGACAACTCTGAGAACCTTGCAGGCAAGATGACCACCCCTCGAAATCACTTCTATCTTTGCTTTGCTAGTTGTTCGCTCTATTGCCATGCTGCGCTACCTATCACTTGCTATATCATGCCTCCCATATTGCCATGTCAGCCTCTAACCATCCTTTCCTAGCAAACCATTGTTTGGCTATGTTACCGCTTTTGCTCAGCCCCTCTTATAGCGTTGCTAGTTGCAGGTGAAGTTGAAGTTTGTTCCATGTCGGAACATGGATATGTTGGGATATCACAATATCTCTTATTTAATTAATGCATCTATATATTTTGGTAAAGGGTGGAAGGCTCGGCCTTATGCCTGGTGTTTTGTTCCACTCTTGCCGCCCTAGATTCTGTCATACCGGTATTATGTTCCTTGAGTTTGCGTTCCTTACGCAGCCGGGTGATTTATGGAACTCCCTTGATAGTTCGCCTTGAATAAAACTCCTCCAGCAAGGCCCAACCTTGGTTTTACCATTTGCCACCTAAGCCTTTTCCCCCGGGTTTTCGCGAGCCCGAGGGTCATCTTTATTTTAACCCCCGGACCAGTGCTCCTTCGAGTGCTGGCCCAAACCGAGCGATGTTCGGCGCCCCCTGGGCAACCAGGGTCTATGCCAACCCGACGTCTGGCTCATCCGTTGTGCCCTAAGAACGAGATATGTGCAGCTCCTATCGGGATTTGTCAGCACAATCGGGGGCTTTGCTGGTCTTGTTTTACCATTGTCGAAATGTCTTGTAAACCGGGATTCCGAGACTGATCGGGTCTTCCCGGGAGAAGTTTTATCCTTCGTTGACCCTTAGAGCTTATGATGGGCTAAGTTGGGACACCCCTGCAGGGTATTATCTTTCGAAAGCCGTGCCCGCGGTTATGAGGCAGATGGGAATTTGTTAAAAATTCGTGTAAAAGTTGGTCATTCTACTTTCTAATAGAGTCGTGAGTTAATGTCCGGTTGTAGAGAACTTGTCACTTGACCCAATTTAAAATACATCAACTGCATGTGTAGCCGTGATGGTCTCTTCTCGGCGGAGTCCGGGAAGTGAACACGGTCTGAGTTATGTATGACGTAAGTAGGAGTTCATGATCACTTCTTGGTCATTGCTAGATGACGACCGTTCCGTTGCTTCTCTTCTTGCTCTTAGTTGCGTATGTTAGCCACCATATATGCTTGTTGCCGCTGCATCTCCACCTCATTACACCATCCTTTTCCTATAAGCTTAAATAGTCTTGATCTCGCGGGTGTGAGATTGCTGAGTCCTCGTGACTCACAGATTCTACCAAAACAGTTGCAGGTGCCGACGAGGCCAGTGCGGATGATGGGATCGATCTCAAGTGGGAGTTCGATGAGGAACGTGGTCGTTACTATGTGTCTTTTCCTGATGATCAGTAGTGGAGCCCAGTTGGGACGATCGGGGATCTAGCATTTGGGGTTATCTTATTTTCATTTCGATTTTGACCGTAGTCGGTCTATATGTTTGTATTTTGGATGATGTATGAATTATATTTATGTATTGTGTGAAGTGGCGATTGTAAGCCAACTCTTTATCCCATTCTTGTTCATTACATGGGATTGTGTGAAGATGACCCTTCTTGCGACAAAACCACTATGCGGTTATGCCTCTAAGTCGTGCCTCGACACGTGGGAGATATAGCCGCATCGTGGGCGTTACATTGTGCTACTAACTCTATTTCTTGTGAAGCATCCATTTTGAAGGAGAATGTTGAGCTAAAGGCTCAACTTGAGTTATTATCTAGCAGTTATGGGAAATTGAAAGAAAGTCTTGTAAATCTCACAAGCTCTCATGATGATGTTCTAGTATCCCATAAGATAGCTCACGAGGCTATGATTACTAAGGTAACATCTAGTGAGCCTCATGTGGATACTAGCACTACTTCAAGTCAAAATGCTATATTGCCATATGCTAGTCCATGTAATTCATCTACTCACAATGTTGCTACATCTTGTGATGCATTGCTTTCCTTGCCTTGTTGCTCTAATGATGAAGCTTATACTTCCTCTAGTACTTGTGTTGTACTAACCATGTAGAGGAAATTAAAGAGCTCAAGGTCCAAGTCACTTCTTTGAAGAAAGACTTGGAAAAGGGTTATGAAGGGATGTCTACTCTTGACATTATTTTGAGTGGGCAAAAACCCCCCAATGACAAAGGTGGACTTGGATTTAACTCCAATAATAAGAAGAATAAGTCCAAGATCAACAAGAAGATGGGCCAAGAAAAAGTTAAGAATTTGGCCAAGATTGTTTGCTTCAAGTGCAAAATTGAAGGGCCTGATGCAAAAGTAACCTCCCCATGCTTAGGACTTTGCAATACTAAGCTAGAGAAGATTACGAAAGTGAAAAGAAAATACAGTTACTAAAAGAGAGTTTGATGTCTACTACCCAACTTATTCTTGTAAACTCGTGTTGGGCCTCCAAGCGCAGAGTTTTGTAGGATAGCAGCAAATTTCCCTCAAGTGGATGACCTAAGGTTTAGCAACCCGTGGGAGGTGTATGATGAAGATGGTCTCTCTCAAACAACCCTGCAATCAAATACAAGAAATCTCTTGTCTCCCAACACACCCAATACAATGGCAAATTGTATAGGTGCCCTAGTTCGGCAAAGAGATGGTGATACAAGTGTAGTATGGATAGTAGATATAGGTTTTTGTAATCTGAAAATATAAAAACTGCAAGGTAGCAAGTGATAAAATGGAGCACAATCTATATATCAATGATCGAAAACAAGGCCTAGGGTTCATACTTTCACTAGTGCAATCTCTCAACAGTGCTAACATAACTGAATCATATAACTATACCTCAACGTGCGACAAAGAATCACTCCAAAGTTTCTATCGGAGAACGTAGGACGAAAACGTGTATCAACCTATGTGCCTAGATCACCCCAATGTCACCACGGGAATCCGCAAGTTGATTACCAAAACATATATTAAGTGACTCAATATAATACCCCATTGTTACCACGGGTATCCATATGCAAGACATACATCAACTGTTCTCAAATCCAATATTCAATCCAACATAACAAAACCTCAAAGAGCAAGACTCAATTCATCCCAACAAGATAGAGAGGGCAAACACCATATGATCCAACTATATTAACAAAGCTCGACGTACATCAAGACTGTGCCAAATCAAGAACACGAGAGAGAGAGAGAGAGATCAAACACATAGCTACTGGCACATACCCTCAGCCCTGAGGGTGAACTACTCCCTCCTCATTACGGAGACAACTGGGATGATGAAGATGGCCTCCGGTGATGATTTCCCCCTCCGGCAGGGTGCCAGAACAGGGCTCTGGATGAGATCGCTTTGGTACGGAGGCTTACAACGGCGATGTCGAAGTTCCAGTTTTATTTCTGGGGGTTTCTCTATTTATAGGAATTTTCAGCATTGGAATCATGCGAAAAGGAGTTACGAGGGGCCCACAAGGCACTTTCCATGACCCCCCGGCTGCGCCCATGTTCCTTGGCACTTCCTCGTGGCTCTTCTAGTCCTCCCACGAAGATTTGGGGGCCTCTTTTGTTCCAAGAAAATCGTCAATTTTTTTGGGATCAATCTGAGAACTTTTATTTCTGCACAAAAAACAACACCATGGTAGTTCTGCTGAAAACAACGTCAGCCCGGGTTAGTTCTATTCAAATTATACCAAAAACATATAAAATTGTTATAAACATATCATGGATACTTCATAAATTATAGATATGTTGGAGACGTATCGGCATCCCCAAGCTTAATTCCTGCTCATCCTCGAGTAGGTAAATGATAAAAGAAATAATTTATGAAGTGTGAATGCTAGCATAGTGCATAAGTTTGATCAATATAATTTCAATCACTTTTCCTAGCATCATAACAGCAACTCTTTCTAATAAAACTCATCATGATAAAGTAGCAATCAATTCACATGTTATGGTTCAAACAATGCATTCTCTTGAAGCTGAACAACCTATGTTCTTAGTCACCAAACAATTTCAATGCATCTTATTTTCAACAAAGCCTAAGTAATAACTCCACATACTCAATTATCATGTAGTATTCTATGAATTCTAATACTAAAAGCATATTTTTAGAACAAATCACATCCATCAGACACAGGGAAAGAGAGGGGCTTAATGTTTAGCCTCCCAACTTACTTATCATAGAGATAATTGTCAACAATAATAATTCATGATCAAATATATTTCAATGGCCATATGTGCTTGGATATTTCCCCACCACATGATGCTTGCGAACTGAAGAATAGGTTGGAATAAACAATTGACTCAACAAAAATAAGATTAACAGAAAAAGTAAAAGATAAGCCCTTCGCAGGGGGAAGCATCGATTTGCAGAGGTGCCAGAGCTCATTGCTTAAAACATAGATGAATACATTTTGAGAGGCATTCCTTTCCTATCAATGTCCCGACCAATGATTCTCAATATCTTCCATGCTAATCACATTATTTGTGGTTCCCAAGCGGAACAGTAAAGTTTACTCCCCCTCAACCATTCAAACACAAGCCATGGCTAGCTGAATCCTCGGCTGCCCTCCATACAATCAACTTTCTGAGGGAGTTTGTTTCATTATAATTTTTTTCATTTTGATTACAGGACCGGGCATCCCAGTTACCAGCCTCTCTCGTGCAATGACAAGTGAATAAACACCCATCATGAGAATAACCCGCTTAGCATGGAAGATACTGACCACCCCTTGCCACTTCATGAGCGGTACAGGCACACAAAACATATGTTTATTTGAAGATTTAGAGATGGCACATGCAAATTTACTTGGAACGCCAGGGTAATACCATATATACGTAGATATGGTGGACACTCGTGGAAGAAACTTGGCTCAAGGATTTTGGATGCACAAGCAGTATTCCCGCTTTGTACAGAAATGTTGGCTAGCAAAAGATTTTAAACAAGCACCACATGTTGGAGGATCCATAACAATATAACTTCTATGCAAATATACCCAAACATAACTCATTACGTTGTCTTCCTTGTCCAACTTTAACTAATTTGCTCAATTTATAAAATAATTAATGGGTATTCACAATCATAAAAGATGTCCAAGATAAGATATTTGTATGTGGAAGTTCTCTTCCATATACTATGTTTCCTGAGTTGCTCGTATGACTAATATTGTGATTGTCAAACTTCAATAGATTTTACTTTCTAAACCAATTGTGAAACTACTACTAAGCATATGGAACATATATACTTTGAGGTTTATGACATTCAGTTCATTCAACAATGTACTCTTAGGATATAAGTGAAGCACAAGAGTGAATGACAAACTACTCCAAAAAGATATAAGTGAAGATCAAATGAGTAGTTAAAAAATTAAGTAGCTGTGCGAGGACTCTCTATTTTTTAAAAACTTTCAGATCTAAGTATTTTATTCAAATAGCAAAGAAAACAAAATAAAATGACATTCCAAGGATAGCACACATCATGTGAACAAGTAAAAACTTAGGCTCAATCGAGACTAATCGATAAGTGTTGATGAAGAAAGGCGGGATGCCTACCGGGGCATCCCCAAGCTTAGATTTAGTGGCATGAGGGTGTGATCGAGAATCACAGGTAAATCACACAAACCTCTGCACAGTGTATAAAACTGATCATGATTAGCCATGTCCCCGATTATGGACAACTTTTGAGCAACTAATCCGAGGATTGTCAGCTTGAGCTCATCATCTCTTCCATTCTAAAATTCATGGGTTGAACCAAAGGGGAGTGTCCAACCCTGGTTCCTGGCGTGATACCACCAGCTTCATCTGGGAAGGTTTGGGGCTACCGCATGACCGGGAACCCACATGCTCAAATGCTATATTTAGAGTAGACCACTGCTACAAAAGTAGGAAAACTAATTTCATGCAAAAGAAAAATCAGCCGCACCACTTGCATGTTTACCTATTTCCAACAAGCCAATCATGGTGAAGTGTCGCGGTATATCCACGTCCACCTATGAGACCAGGAGGCCCCTTGCTGGTTCGGCAGGGGGACATCGCGTTGCGCAAAGAGCAGACCAGTGCACGGCGGCACGGCAGAGAGCTCACAAGCAATTTACCCAGGTTCGGGCCGCCGTGAGGCGTAAAACCCTACTCCTGCTTTGGTGGATTGATGGTGGAATGGGGATGGTGAAACACAGTACACTTGCCCGGCAGGGGTCGCCGTAGGGCAGTAGCGACTACGCGCATATGGGGGTGTGGGTTTGTCAACTTTCCAACCTTTCCTACGTGTGCTATGGGCCTCCTTTTATAGATCAAGGGGTCACCACAATGGCAAAGTAGTCATTATCCATTGATATGATAGCAAACAGTGCTATCATACCTAACTCTACGGGCTAGCAGGGTGCATTAAATGCACCACTTAGTGTCACATCACTGGTTGTCCGGCAAGGCTTGCCGGGCTATCTTGCCAGCTCCGCACCTGTTCTCTTGACACGTCGCAGGACGGGTGTCATCTGTGGGTTTCTTCTATAGGAAATAGCTTCCATGTGGCTAATGGCCGCCACTTAATCACCTTGCAGCTTGACACCGCACTGATTGACGACGTGGGTCGTGCTTGAGTGGTTGGTGGGGTGGTTCTGCCCCCGTGAGCCCCGACAGACCTTGCGGTGTGTCTGGGTTGCCTGCTTCTGGTGGTGGCCTCGCCCCTTGCCGGGCTCACCTGCCCGGCAAGGGAGGCCCTTCCCTTGCCGATATATTGCCCCTCTGGCTTGATCTTGGTCTCTCTGAACTGCATGTTGGTTCTTCAAATCTCTTGGTTCCTCGTACTCTGGCCTGGTCTCGGCTTGTCCGTGCACGAGTCAGGGAGACCAGAAGCAGGCAACCCCCATACATTTTCCCCGACACGAAGCTTGCCAATATATCCGATGTATTGACCCGTGTGGCTGCAACGTATCATGTTGCAGGTTTACCATATCGAGTGGAAGATACGAAGTAGGGTTACGATGTTATACTAAACTTCTACCTGTGAGTTCATGGACTCCACTACATGATTGAATTGTAAGATAGCCTATGAGCTAAGCAGGTGTGTATTGTAAAGCACTGGATCCGCGATGTAACACTTGGGACATGATGTATTCTCAGTATTTCATCATTGACCGTGCGTGTGAGCTATTGATCCAGGAATGGACACAGTAAGCGCAGAGATTCGGGCCCCATTCAAGGACCGGGTGTCGGTGTCAAAACCGGCCGATCTCGGGTAGGGGGTCCCGAACTGTGCGTCTGAGGATCAAAGGTATTAGGAGGCAGGGGACACGATGTCTTACCCAGGTTCGGGCCCTCTTAATGGAGGTAATACCCTACTTCCTGCTTGATTGACTTTGATGAGTATAGGGGTTACAAGAGTTGATCTACCTCGAGATCGTAATGGCTAAACCCTAGATGTCTAGCCTATATGATTTGTGTTCGCCTCTATGGACTAAACCCTCCGGTTTATATAGACATTGGAGGGGGCTAGGGTTGTACAGAGTCGGTTTACAGAGAAAGGAAACTACACGTCTGGCCGCCAAGCTTGCTATCCACGCAACGGAGAGTCCCATCCGAACACGAGGGAAAACCTTCTATCTTGTATCTTCACGGCCCATCAGTCCGGCCCATGTCACATAGCCCGGATGCCCGAGGACCCCCTTATCCAGGACTCCCTCAGTAGCCCCCGAACTTGCCTTCAATGACGACGTAGTATCCTGCTTTATGTCTTCGGCTTTGCAAGGCGGGTTCTTCATCACACTTCGGTTTGATGATAATCCGGCTCCACATTAAATATCATATTCTATTGATTCTTTGCTGCCGTCGCCTCGGCTTCCACGTGTCAGATGAATGCGAACGGCCTAGGCGTGTTTTTTTACAAATAACCCCTCGACCGCGTAGGGAAGGCGTCTATTTAAGGAGATTAGATCTCAGATGCCATTCCACACCACGCGGAAATCCTTAGAAGTCGCCATAGGAAACTGTCCAAACATGGCTGATGCTCCTGGCTCTTCCTCATGCCCCCACGGCCTTCAAAAAGGCGACTGGGAAAGCTGCTCAATATCCCGCACCCATCTGAATAAACTTCAGACGCAGGGATATCTTCCTCCCACGGATCTAGTCTCCGTTCGGGCTGGATTAACTTCCCATAGTGGCGAAGCCCTGGCAGAGAATTTCCCAAATCCTTCTAAAGAGGAGCGGGTGTGCTTCGTTTCCTTCCTTTTGAGGGGCGTAGGATTCCCTATCCACCCCTTCCTTAGAGCTCTCCTTGAGTATTACGACCTCCAACTGCACAATCTAACGCCAGGCTCCATTCATCATATCGCGGCCTTCGTTGCTCTTTGCGAGCTGTTCCTAGGCTGTGAGGCTCATTTCGAGCTATGGCGGAAATTTTTCTGCCTCATCCCCCGCTCCCAAAAGGGATCTATATTCAAGGTGGGCGGTGCCGAGGTATGGCGCATAGCCGGGACATGATACCTGTCCGGCACTCCGAAGAAGGCATCTGAAGAGTGGCCCTCGGAATGGTTTTGTATTGAAGACGTCGTTCTGCCGAACCCAATCCGGCGCGGTCTCCCCGAATTCTCCAGCACTCCCTTAAAGAAGCGCGCCAGCTAGCGTCCCCGAAGCCTCGAGGAAGAAGACAGTGCGGAGGTCAAGAGGCTAGCAAGAAAGATTAGAGTACTTGCCAACTCCGGGCTGTCTATAATCGAGGTAATGGCAATTTGAATAACGCGATGCATTCAGCCGCTCCAATCTAGGGGTTTTCCTATGTGGCATTACAACAGGGAGGACGATGCATCCCGTTGTCTACGCAAGGGTCCGGACAATTTTGCCGCCCTGGCCACCATCTTAGCTAACCTTTTCAAAGGGGAGAAGGAAGAGTTCACTCGCTTGAAATGTCGGGAAGGTTTTTCCATGTATAAACCCATCGACTGGGTGAGTTTTTCGATTATTGGCCTTACTCAACCTTTTTCCAGAGTTATGCTAGTCGAACTTAATCTGGCTACTTTTAATAGGAATGGAGAAAGGTCGTCGAGGGGGTCTACAGCCCCGCTCCACAGCCAGAGGGCCATGTCCGAGACCTGGATCCCGGATATGAAGAAGATCCGGATATATTCATAGAACTTAAGGAGGGAGTCTTTTATCAGACGAGCTATGATGGCACGGAAGTGGTATTATAGCCAATTACCCCGGCCTTCTCCCCTCCTCCCATGTAACTACCCAGGAAACATCTCCTCCAAAAGAGTTTCCCCATTGCACCTCACCCATTGCACTGTCTCATGCTCCGAAGGGGCAGCGCTTGTCTCGCCGAGATGTATCAAAGGCATCCTCTAAGAAGGCGACAGCCGTGCAGGGTGAGTCTTTGAAAAGAAGGGCAAACAGTGATACTACCGAGCCCTCACCTTCACCTAAGAGGTATAGTTTTTAACACGCACTCGGTGGACAGACCGATTGTGACGTTTTCCGCTGGGCCATTTTGTAGGAAGAGCATACGCCGGACTATATCTGGGGACCTCGCCGGGGTGCATCGACCAATCCGGCCCCGAACCCTGCCATAAGGACTAGGGTTGATACGGGCAAAATGTCGGATTGTCATCTCCAAGAGGATTCGGATAATGTGTCCGTCACCAATTCCGAAGTGGAGAGCGCGATGTATCATCGGTGGCGGAAAGAGGCCATGCGCTACCCAAGTTTTACCGAATAGGCATTCAATGTCCTCAGCTCTGCGGATGCATATATCCGAGCTGCTCGGGATGGACTTTCCTGAGCCACTCACCAGCTTTCAAAGGATATGCGGGTAAGAACTTTGGTGTAGATTCAATAATCATGTGCCAGTAGCCCCCGAAACTTGAATTAGTTGGCCCAACTGATTTAAGGGTCGTTGATATTATCAGGTACTCGCGGCGAAAAATAACACGTTGTCCAAGGAGCTTGAAGAATGTCGGACCAAGCTAACTGTTGTCACCACTGAACTGGAAAATTTGAAGAAATCCAAGAAGGCTCCGGATGGTAAGCACAACAATGTCTGGAAAACACGATTCTGTGCTAACAATGATTTTTGAGTATTCATTGTTCTGTTTATGGCAGCAGGATTGACAGATCAGTTGGACGAGAGGCTAAAGGCTGCTCAGGCAGACAAGCAACATGCCGAAGGGCAAGAAGCCTGTTGAGGATATAGACCTTAGAGTCACCCGCCAGGAGGGGCCGGGTTACTCATATGGTCGTTGCCAGAAGCCCGGCGCCAAGCCTGAAGACGGTGGGCCAAAGATGGGCTTAAGACCCGGATATGGCTTAAAGCCCGTAGTTGCAATCATTGTTATGGTAGAACTTGTAGTGTAAGGCAAGGATAGTTGAGAGTCCGAGCCGGACACTCTTATGAGCCGGCCGGGACTTTGAGAGCTGCAGGGCGTCAGCCTCCCTATATAAAGGGACGACCCGGCAGCGGTTTAAGGCAGAGAACAACCTGATCGAGAGCCGGGGATAGCAGTTTAGCTCCCTGGTGATCGTAACCTTAATCAATACCGCCTCAACTGGACGTAGGCTTTTACCTTCACCGTAAGGGGCCGAACCAGTATAAACCCTCGTGTTCCTTGTCCCGCATTAACCCCTGCAAGCTTCCTAGCTGCGATGGCTCCACGACTAAGTCCTAGCTCGAGGACATCTGCCGTGACAATTCCACGACAGTTGGCGCCCACCGTGGGGCCAGCGCACGGTGGATTTGAGTTCTTGAAGGGCAGCTTCGAAGGGCTCAAGGGATACGCTGTGGGCCGGATGACCAAGAGTCGTCGCGGCAAGCTCTACATCGACGATGCAAACTGGGGCCCCGACGCCGGCTCAATTGAGTATGGGTACCGGGTCCCCTTCGGCGGAATTCATGTTTTCATTGGCAAGATTGGTGAGTCGGGCCCCGAGCCGGGTCTCTGCGCCGATCTCGTCGAGATGGCTCAGCGTGCACGACCCGCCCGGGCCCGGCCTACCTTAAGGCATGCTTTTGTGGGATGTATCCATGGAGGGCCCTCTGATCAATCTGGATCTGGTGATGAGGCGGCCGCCGGCTCTGACGGCGAGTCGTCCACCGATGAGTCAAACTCGTTGTATCAACTCCAAGATGGCAGGCTCCTGGGTTGTTCCGATGGTGACAGTATTCCGGACCCGTTTGAGCCGCCAAGTCAGGTTGGAGTCTTTATGGCCGGTGCGCAGCCTGTTCAGAACCCCGCTGCCGGAGCGGGAAACCCGGTGCCTTCTACGGCTCAGGTACTAATGGATCTCACAGACAAGATGACGGCTCTGTTAACTGCCACGGTTGACCCGGCAGATCAAGCTCAGCATGATGCGGAGGTGGCGCAGTTAAAATTGGATCTAGTAAAAGCTAAGGAGGATCTGGCAGCAGAAGGGATCAGGATGGCTACGGAAAGGGCGGCTCTTGACGCCCAAACCCAGTTGATTCAAGCACAGTCCTTCCGGCTCACGATGGATCAAAACGCGTCCAATGAGGTCCTGAGAAGGAGGCATCAAAAGGCCCAATCCCGACTCCCTCCGGTTTACGATCCGCGAAACCTCTTCAACACGCCAGGTGCAGGGTCTAGTAACCCGCCAGGGGTCACGGTGCACGGGTCTGGGACCCCTATTCAGCCACAAGTGATGGGGCCTCCCCAGGTGCCCCCTGCCCCGCCTCAGTACGTACCAACACCCCCGGGTCATTATAATAACCCGCTGGAGAACATGGTCGCCGCGGCGGCACGGCTGGCGGCTCTCCCAGTTGACGGCGACTCTCCGACGGCTATTGAAACCCGCCGGGTCAGGGAACTCCTTCAGACAGCACTGGCGCAGCAAGAGGCGTACTCCTACAACCGGGATAGGATCCACTCGACCCCTCGTCCGGGCCGGAGCCCGAATTACAGCAGGCACATGGTTTCAGCGACCGGTTCAAGTAACGTCCGACGCCATGACCCGCCCCCTGGCCACGGCCCGGTTCATAACGGAGCCTTTCACGCAGCAGAACAGGACAGAGCGCGGCAAGAGGCGGAGCAGTTGCCTCACTTGACGGCTTACCAGACCCCCCCCGGCTTATCCGACGACTTCCGTCGACGTGGGAATCCCTACCAGGACTGGGGGTGTCCCTTGTTTAGTGTCAGCTATCCGCAATGAACGTCTACCCAAGGACTTCAAAGGCCCTAGGAAGGTGCCTAATTACACAGTAGACTTACAACCTGCAGCTTGGATCGAGAGTTATGAGATGGCTATGGAGCTGCTGGAGGTCAGTGAGGCGGCCATGGCTAAGTATTTTACCATGATGTTAGATGGGACTGCCCGCACTTGGTTGAAAGGGCTACCACCGAATTCCATTGGGTCTTGGGCCGAGCTGAAAGCCCGGTTCATCCAAACTTCAAGGATACCTGTAGGAAATCTATGTCAATTGTGGATTTGACTAACTGCAAGCAGCAGGAAGGGGAGTCTACGACTCACTGGGTTCGCCGGGTCAAGGAGATCATGCATTCATCAGATAAGATGGATGCCGGCTCTGCGGTCTTAATGTTGGAACAAAATTGTCGTTTCGTGCCCCTGAAGATGAAACTCGGGCGGCTTAAGCGCGACTGCAGTGATATGGGTACGCTAATGGCGGCTCTTGTCAAGTACGCCGATTCCGATGGTACCAAGGATCCCCCTTCAGATGATGAAAGGGCTGGGAAGGGAAAGAAGAATGGCAATGGCAAGGGTCCTCAGCATAACCCGGGGAACCAAGGAGGACGCAAGCGCAAGGCCGATGGCGGCCTAGAGTTTGTAGCCAACGCCAGCTCACAAGGTAATAACCAGCGACGCAAGGGGAGGCCCCCTCCCCGAGGCGGCGGGTCAGGCCCGACATTAGAGCAACTGTTGAATGAGCCTTGTCCAAGGCATGGATGGCTCTAGAGAGAAGCCAGCGACTCATCTATGGAAGGATTGTGCAATCATGAAGGCCTTTAAGAATTACAATGGCCCGGGCGGCGGCTCAGGCGCCGGCGGTTTTCATGGCCCGGGCGGCGGCTCAAATTCCAATCCTCCGAACGGTCAAGGGGGCTTTCATCAGCAGTCTGGCCAGGGTCACCAACAGCAGTAGGGGGGTTATCAGACCAATCCCAAGCAGCTTAGCTGTGGACAGTACCATGTATTCACCACCAGTCTGTGTAAGCGAGACCAGAAGCTTCATAAGAGGGCCGTGAATGCTGTCGAGCCGGCGGTTCCACGCTACTTGCGGTGGTCTGAGCAGCCTATAGTGTGGAGTAGAGAGGATCACCCACCCCGGGTAGACAATCAGGGTCACTTGGCCTTGGTGGTGGCTCCTCAGGTGGGAGGATATAAGTTCACTAAGGTGCTCATGGATGGAGGCAGCAGCATCAATATCCTCTATTATGAGACTTTTCGCCGTATGGGATTGGTTGATAAGAACCTCAGCCAGTCAAACACTATCTTCCATGGTGTGGTACCTGGTAAGTCGGCTTATCCAGTCGGCAAGATCGAGTTGGAAGTGGCCTTCGGAGATGAAAACAACTACAGGGTGGAAAAATTGACCTTTGAGGTGGTCAAGATAAGAAGTCCGTACCATGCTATATTTGGGCGGCCGGCTTACGCCAAATTCATGGCACAGCCGTGTTATGTTTACTTACAGCTCAAGATGTCGGGTCATAATGGGACCATTACGGTTCACGGCAGCCGGAAGGTGGCCTTGGAATGTGAGGAAGGCGATGCAGCTTATGCAGAATCTGTTTGTGCGACAGAGGAGCTGAAGTTTTACGAAGACAATGTTGACCCAACGGATATGACCTCTCTGAAAAAGCCGACTACGGAAAATGAGCCGGCGATGAAATTTAAATCGGCTGATGAAACTAAGGTTATTGATTTCGTTCCAGGAGATTCATCCCAGCAGTTTAGCATCAGTGCAAATCTGGATCCGAAATAGGAAAGCACGCTCATCGAGTTCATCCGTGAGAATAGGGACATCTTCGCATGGAAACCTTCTGACATGCCAGGTGTACCTAGGGAACTCGCTGAGCACACTCTCAATGTTGATCCGAAATTTAAGCCGGTCAGGCAGTTCCTTCGGCGGTTTAATGAAGAGAGGCGGAAAGCTATTGGTGGAGAGGTGGCCCGGCTCTTGGCAGCCGGGTTTATTGTTGAAGTTTTTCACCCAGAGTGGTTGGCTAACCCGGTGCTCGTGCTCAAGAAGAACGGTACTTGGCGGATGTGTGTGGATTATACGGACTTAAACAAGGCGTGTCCGGCTGATCCTTCTGCCCTCCCCCGTATTGACCAAATTATTGATGCTACGGCAGGTTGTGCGCGCTTAAGTTTCTTGGATGCTTATTCCGGATATCATCAGATTAAAATGGCAGTTAAGGACCAGGAGAAGACGGCGTTCATCACTCCCTTTGGAGCCTTCTGCTATGTGTCTATGCCCTTTGGACTCAAGTGTGCACAGGCGACTTACCAGCGTTGTGTACAGAACTGTCTTCATAAACAGATCGGGCGCAATGTTCACGCTTATGTGGACGATATTGTGGTTAAGTCCATAAAGGAGGAAACCCTGATAGATGATTTAAGGGAAACCATTGATAATCTCCGAGTCTACAAGATGATGCTTAACCCGGCCAAGTGTGTTTTTGGTGTTCCTGCAGGCAAACTCTTGGGTTTCTTGGTTTCTGACAGAGGCATTGAAGCTAACCCGGAGAAGATCAAGGCCATCACCTCCCTAGCTAAGCCGGCGTGTATAAATGATGTTCAGCGTTTGGCGGGTCGCATTGCTGCTTTAAGCCGGTTTATAAGCCGTTTGGGTGAGAAGGCCATGCCATTATATCAGTTGATGAAGAAAACTGATAACTTTGTCTGGAATGATGCAGCTAATACTGCCTTTGAAGATTTGAAGAAGCAGCTGGCAGAGCCCCCAGTCCTTGCTGCTCCGGTTGATAGGGAGCCCTTATTGTTGTATGTGGCTGCTAACGCACGAGCCGTCAGTGTGGCCGTGGTGGTGGAACGCAAGGACGAGGGTAAGGAGCATCCGGTTCAGCGGCCGGTTTATTATGTCAGCGAAGTGCTCATTGAGTCCAAGCAGCGGTATCCGCATTGGCAGAAGCTTGTTTACGGCGTGTTCATGGCAAGCCGGAAACTTAAGCATTATTTTCAGGGTCACCCATCACTGTGTTCAGTTCTGCCCCTCTTGGTGATATCATTCAAAACAGAGAGGCCACAGGGAGAGTGGCTAAGTGGGCTATAGAGCTTGGACCTCATGGTCTCAAGTACGTGCCATGCACTGCTGTTAAATCTCAGGCCCTGGTGGATTTCATCAATGACTGGACAGAGTCACAAGTGCCCGAGCAAAAGCCGGATAACACATATTGGACTATTCACTTCGATGGGTCCAGGCAGTTGGAGGGCTCGGGGGCTGGAGTTGTATTGGCTTCCCCTAAAGGTGACAAGTTCCATTATGTGCTACAGTTGATGTTTCCTTGCACTAACAATGCGGCTGAGTACGAGGCCTTGCTCCACGGTCTTCAGATGGCTAAGGAGATGAGCTTGAGCCGGGTAAGGTGTTTCGGTGACTCAGACTTGGTGGCTCAACAAGTATCAGGCAAGTGGGACTCTAAGGACCCTCTCATGGCGGCTTATCGCCGCGAAGTTGATGCCATTGCTGGGAACTTTCAGGGCTACCAAGTAGAGCACATTGATCGCAGGAAGAACGAGGCGGCTGATGCTTTAAGCCGGCTAGGTTCTCAGTGAAAGCCGGTGCCGCCTAATACTTTCCTGGATGTCTTGTATAATCCTTCTGTTAAGTTGCCTACAGAGGAAAATTTGGCTGTCCCCGACCCGGAGGCACGGCTGGTGGCGGCTCTCCATATCATACCAGACTGGACAATGCCCTATCTGGCTTACATGACCCGGGGCGAGTTGCCTGAGGATGAAACTTTGGCCAGGCAAATAGCCCGACGGGCTAAGTCAATGATTGTTATCAATGGTGAGTTGCACCACCGCAGTGTTACGGGAGCGTTTCAGCGTTGTGTTTCCCCTGAGGAAGGGCAAGAGATCTTGCGTGAGATCCATGAAGGGGATTGTCGCCATCACGCCGGCTCAAAGTCTCTTGTGGCCAAGGCTTTTCGTCATGGTTTTTATTGGTTGACGGCTCATGCTGATGCAGAGGACTTGGTCAGTAAGTGTGATGGTTGCCAAAGGTTCTCGCGACGGGCTCATGTACCGGCTCAAGAGCTGAGGATGATCCCAATTACTTGGCCCTTTGCGGTCTGGGGGCTGGATATGGTTGGGCCTTTCAAAAAGTCCAAGGATAAGAAGACCCACCTTTTGGTGGCAGTTGACAAGTTTACCAAGTGGGTTGAAGCGGAGCCAGTTAGCAAGTGTGATGCAGCCACGGCGGTTCAGTTTATGAAAAAGGTGATCTTTCGCTTTGGTTTTCCACACAGCATTATAACTGATAATGGCACCAATTTATCCAAAGGCGCCATGGAGGAGTTTTGTCAACGAGAGCATATCCGACTTGATGTTTCGTCGGTGGCTCATCCTCAATCCAATGGTCAAGCTGAGAGAGCTAATCAGGAGATCCTGAAGGGCATCAAGCCCCGGCTTTTGGTCCCTTTGCAACGGACGCCGGGTTGTTGGGTGGAGGAGTTACCCTCCGTATTATGGAGCATCAACACTACTCCTAACAGGTCTACAGGTTTTACGCCTTTCTTCATGGTGTATGGGGCAGAAGCAGTCGTCCCCAGTGACATCCGTCATGACTCACCTCGAGTGGCGGCTTATGTTGAGACGGATAATGAACAGGCACGCCAAGATGCTCTTGACTTGTTGGACGAACAGCGTGATGTGGCAGCAGCCCGTTCAGCGATTTACCAACAAGACCTGCGCCGTTATCATAGCCGCCGGGTTAAATCCCGGGTCTTCCAGGAAGGCGATCTCGTGCTCCAGCTCATCCAGGATCAGACAGATGCACACAAGCTATCTCCGCCTTGGGAAGGGCCCTTTGTGGTCAGCAAGAATTTGCACAACGGGTCATATTACCTCATTGACATTCGGGAGCACAAAGATTCACGTAAGTCGGAGGAAGAGACCCGTCGGCCGTGGAACATAGCTCAGCTTCGGCCTTACTACACTTGAGCCACCGGCTCTCATAATGTACATATTTCTCTCAGCCATGTATATATTATGATAAGCAATAAAGCAGGACCTCTGTCCTTTTTTCTCCTCCAAATATGCACGTGTTGTTTTCATTGCAAGATTACATGATAACTTGAAGAAGGATCCAGCTTATGATCGTATTCGAATCTAGCTGTAAGCAATAAGATCACTTGGGGGCTTCCTGTTCAAACATGGGTCGTATTCGAACCAAAGAGAACATAGCTGTCGATACCCATTTGATAGGCAAAGTGCCGAGCTCATTGAGGAGTTTTCTTTGATCATATTTGAATCTTAGTTTAACCCCCTTTGAGAACCGACGTGGATCGTATTCGAATCAGCGTCGTTAAACAATTCTTGAAATCACTTGGGGGCTTCCTGTTCAAACATGGGTCGCATTCGAACCAAAGAGAACGTAGCTATCGGTACCCTCTTGATTGGCATCGCCACACCCACTGGGGGCTATATGATCGCATTCGAATCCTAGCGTAACCCCTTTGGGCCGGGTCTCTGGTCGTATTCGAACCGGAAGCCCCTAAGTTCTTTTGTTTTATAGCAAGTTTCTTCTGATTATTTCAAAGTGTGTACAGCCGGGTCTCACTTTGCCGGCTTAACTTTGGTTTATAGTATTAGCTGAACAATTGGGTGTTTTAAAGCCAGGTAAACCGGAATTAAGGTACCAACCTTATTGTCCGGGTTATCTAAACCGGAAGTATGCTTGCAGACCGCAAAATTGTGTTATTATGGCTGTATTCAGGACATACCTGAGAGCCAGTCTTTTTTGATTCATATTCCGGGTTATATATCTACAACATATGATTCTCAAGGCGGTAAGCCGCCTCAAGGCTTGTGATTTGTCTTTCTCTGCAGGACAGTTACATGTAACTATTTTGAGAAGTAAGGAAAACAAATGATTACTTATGACTCGGAGAAACATAAAAGAGACAATTTCCGTAGACTTCAGCATTCAAGGCGTGCTCGATGGCATGACACAGATAAAGTATCGGTCCTACTATATTACAAGACTCATTGAGTCCAAAAAGATGAGGCATTGTTTGCTAAGCCGCCAGCCGAGTTACGACGCTTGCTGAGTTGAAGTCTCCGGCTCGTTCCTATCTTCTCCTCCGGCTGATCCCAAGACCTGGAAAGTTGATGACTTCCAGTCGATGCCGCTGAGAGCTTCGAATTGGGCTTCCTCGTCAATTAACCCGGCCAGGTCAATCTCCGGCGCGAAGGTGTGCTGACGAGCCGGCGGGATCAAGTTGAGGGCTTCATAGCGCGGAGTAGGGATCCTCTGATTTTCTGCATCGTAGCCCGGCTGATACTTAGTCAGATCTGTATCGTTGCCAATCAGAGTGGCCACCGGGCGTACGGCCTTCACGCAAGCTGCGAAGTCCTTCTGATCAAAGGTGGTGCCGTCTTCCTTCAGACTTGGGTAGCCGAGGGCGATGTCCGCCGGGTCTAACTCCGGCAAGAACGCCTTGGCCCGGCTCAGCGCAGTGATCGCTCCGGCTCTTGCAGAGGCTCGTCGCAGCTCTTGGATCCGTTGAGGCAGCACAGCGAGCCGGCGAAGGACTTCTGCCAGGTGAGTCGGCACCTCGTTGGATAGGGCCACCACAGCTAAGGCACGTTGTGACCCGATGTAGAGCTGCTCCACCAGGGTATACACGGCCTTCAGCTTGGTTACCACGCTCTGGTTGAGGTTGGCACTTCTGGGACCTGGTTAACAGAATCAGATAAGCCGCCGACAAGGAGGAATTATGAGATATAAACATTCTAAACTTGATGAAAGCCGGTGAGGCGACTTACCGAAGATGGCGGCCACCATCTGGGACACCTGGCGCTTTAGGCCGGAGAGCTCGGCGGTCTTCTCGGAGAGAGTCTTCTCCGCCTGTTCATCCCGGTTCACCAATGCGGCCTTCTCTTCGGCCCACGCCTTCCGCTCAGCGTCAAACTCTGTCTTCACCTTCTCTTGAGCGGCGATGCTAGACACAAATTTGGCATTTGCCTTCCGGGTCTCCATCTCTTGCATCTACAGCTGGTTCTTGAGATCAGCCATGTCAGCCTCTAGCTTCTTGCCGATAGCCCGCATACATTTCCGGGTTATAACATGAACAGTTATTATATAAATTTTAAGTCCCAAGCAAAGACACTTGGCACTTGGGGGCTAATGCATATTGAACGTTTCTATCTACAAATTGCCGGTTCAATTGAGTAAGCCGGAACCTAAGTCTACAACATATTCAATCATAAGTCGTCGACTTGGGGGCTAGCACGGTAAAGGTAACTATGCAGTAAGTAAGAGGACAGCAGAAGGATACCTCAGATTTTTGCTGGATCTGGTTCACCATGGCAACCTCTGCGTCCCGGCTCTTGTGCACTTGGCTGATGTAGCCAGAGACGAGTTCTCCAATGCTTAGATTGGTGTGGTCGGAGAGGTCCAGGTTCACCCGGTGGGGCTGCAGCAACTCCCCCTTAGCGGAGCACTTAGCCAGTGCAGTAGGTCTCCTCGGCTCAACAAATGCCGTCCGGGTGATTACCACGTCCGGATCATTTGCTGGTTGAGCCGAGCCGGAGGCCTCCGGGTTAGCAGACGCTTCGGCAGCTGCCTTATTAGTTGGAGCGGCGGCTTCGGGAGCGGAGGCAGCTGGCGGTTCTTGATCTGCTGCCTCTGGCTCAGGCAACTCCGGCTCTTCGATTGGCTTGGCTTTCTTCGCCCTCTTGGTGATTTTGGCTTGGGCACTGAAAGGACAGAAACGTTAAGCACAAAAAGGGTAAGTAAAGACAAGTATAACATGAGATGGTCATCATTACCCGGGCGCGGTCTTGAAAGCCGGAAGACTTGACTGCATAGAGTCGCCCGAAGAGGGGGAGGACTCCTGATAATTGGAGTCAGAAGAATTGAGTGGCTGACGGATAACACCCGCCAACGGATGAAAAGGGTACAAGTGGGAAATAACCTCAGTTCGGCGCTTCCTCGATGCGTCGGGTAACCCGGCTGAGAGGTCGGTGTCCTTGTTGGTCCGGGTGTGACGCCGGCTCTCATGAACCTGTCGCTTCAAAATAAATTGAGGATCTTGATAAGCTAAAGGATGTGAAAAGCTTACTTTCCGGGTTACCCTTTGGACTTTCAGCCTTGGCAAGGGCTCCGAGTCGGAGGAAAGTGACATTACCTCTTCAACCACCGGGTTACTGGCTCCGGTGTCATCCTGTTGATGAACAAGTATTGGTAAGGCGGACAAGAAATAAACAGTAAACGTAACAAAGAGCTTACAGGTTCAGGGGTTACCTCTGACTCGGAGCTGTCGCTTAATTGCATCAGCTCCGAAGCAATTGGCCTACTCCCCTTCTTGCGGGGAGCGGCTTTCTTGGCGGTTTTCTTCGCCTTTCTGGCCTTCTTGGCCGCTTCGTGGTCATATTTGACCCACCAGAACTTGTCATCAGCCTGAAAGAATACAATGAGGTTTTCTCACAATGATTCAGATGAAAGTTATGTACAGATAAGATGTTCAGATCAGCGGCTTACCGCTGGGGCTGGGTTGGTCTTGCAGAAGGGGGCTAACCCGGTCCTTCCGCAGTCTGCCAGGCTCTCGTTCAAGAGAGCCTTGGTCATCTCCTCTGCAACGTCTTCAGGAAGATTGTTGCGGCTGTGTCTCTGAGGGTCGTCCTTTCGGCCCGTGTACTCGCACATTAAGCCGGGGCGGCGGCTCAATGGGATCACCCGCCAGGAGATACAGACCTGGACCAAATCGATTCCGTTGAGACCATTGCCCAGGAGAGCCTTGATCTTGTTTATGGTGGGGAGCAGAGGCTGGCGCTCCGCTTGGGTCAGCTTGTCTGACAGTGGGTGTGTAGACTCCAGACGCGATGGGCGAAAGCCGGGCAGCGGACTTTCATCAGCCGGTGACGTGTCTTGGCAATAGAACCAAGTCATGTTCCAGTCCTTTGGGTGACTCGGCGGCTCCGCATAAGGGAAAAGACAGTCTCTCCGTCTCTGAATGGAGATGCCGCCTAGCTCCAGACTTGGCCCGTTGGCGCACTCGTTCTGGCGATTTAGGTAAAAAAGCTCTCTGAAGAGCAGCAGACTAGGTTCTTCTCCAAGGTAAACTTCGCAGAACACTTGGAAGTTGCAGATATTGGACACTGAGTTGGGTCCTATGTCCTGAGGCCGCAGGTCGAAGAAATTCAGGACGTCTCTGAAAAACTTTGAACCGGGCGGTGCGAAGCCCCGGCTCATATGACCCGCGAAAATCACTACCTCCCCGTCCTTTGGCTGTGGTCTCTCTTCTGACGGGTCAGGGGCACGGTAGGACATGACGTCCTTCTTGGGCAGATATCCAGACTTGACAAAATCGCCTAGGGTCTCATTGGTGACATTGGACCTCATCCAGTTGCAAGTAATGGAGGCTTTGAGAGCTTTGGGAGGCATGGTGAAAGTCGGTAGTCTAGGATAAAAGGAAAAATGTCCGGGTTAATTATAAGCCGGAAGAAATCTGCAGTTCAATGTCAAGGTGGCGGCTTATGAAGGGGACTAATGGTATACACTTAAGTGCATCGGGCTATTTAAGCCGCCGAGGGATTGAGAGTAATTTGATTGTCTACAGGCCTTGTCACAGCTAAGCCGGAAATTTTTATGGCGCATGGTTTTCTTTAAGCCGGACGGTTCTACGGCGCGTGGTTTCCTTAAACCGGAACTGTAAACCGCCGAGATTCAATGATTGCAGTTTTTTACTAAGTGTAAAACAGGTTTCACACATCGCAGTAAAATTTTTGGATCAAAATGGTCGGGTGAAAGAAAAGTTTCTAGACCTAGAAACAGACGCGCGGATGTTCTTGAGCTTGAACAAGGCTCTTATGCGGTAAAAAGAGGGATATTTGCATGTGAAATGGGTCTTCAACGTCTACCGCAGTAAGTCTATCCAGCACTAAGATAAAAAAGGGCAGTAAAAACCAAATCTACCAAGGGCCGCGATGAACTACGAAGAACAGAGGATGGACTACGGAACCCTAATGCGGATCTGCCTTATGGAGTGGCAAGGACTCACCAGAGCTGAAGAGGAGCGGAGGTTGCCGCCGTTTGTCTGGACCGAGTCAGGGTGATGCAGCGGCCAAGGTTGACGAAGACCGGGGGCGCGACGGCGGCGGCAGTAGCAGAGCTCGGGCAGGGGAGCAGTGGCGCGAGGAAGAAGATGAAGGAGAGAGAAGTGGCTGAGAGCCCGTCGGGCCGGCCTATTTATAAGGTGAGCTCATAAGTGGGCGCGAGAATCAAGGGGACCACGGCGTGGTTATCTCCCCACGAAATGCCTCGATTTTCGGGATGACAGTAAAGAAAAAGATCCGTTGCGGATCTGGCGGAGTAAAAAACGGGCTTAATGAAAGATGACGTCATGCCGGATTACCCGGAGTCCAGAGGATGATGTCATGCCGGGTTATGGCCTTCACACAATTGTAAGCCGGAGGTTTTCTGTCGGAGGAATGGAAGATTGACATGAGCCGGCTCAAATCAATCTGGGGCCTAATGTTGAGGATATAGACCTTAGAGTCACCCGCCAGGAGGGGCCGGGTTACTCATATGGTCGTTGCCAGAAGCCCGGCGCCAAGCCTGAAGACGGTGGGCCAAAGATGGGCTTAAGACCCGGATATGGCTTAAAGCCCGTAGTTGCAATCATTGTTATGGTAGAACTTGTAGTGTAAGGCAAGGATAGTTGAGAGTCCGAGCCGGACACTCTTATGAGCCGGCCGGGACTCTGAGAGCTGCAGGGCGTCAGCCTCCCTATATAAAGGGACGACCCGGCAGCGGTTTAAGGCAGAGAACAACCTGATCGAGAGCCGGGGATAGCAGTTTAGCTCCCTGGTGATCGTAACCTTAATCAATACCACCTCAACTGGACGTTGGCTTTCACCTTCACCGTAAGGGGCCGAACCAGTATAAACCCTCGTGTTCCTTGTCCCGCATTAACCCCTTCAAGCTGCCTAGCTGCGATGGCTCCACGACTAAGTCCTAGCTCGAGGACATCTGCCGTGACAATTCCACGACAAAGCCGCTGGTCAACGTGTATTAAAACGGACCATTAATGAGAAGAACAAACTGTAGGATGCCAACATCAAGCAAGCTGAGGAGCTAAAGGACGTAAGAGCCCAACTGTCAGATGCCTTGAAGGAGAACCGAAAGCTAAAAGGCGGTATATTTAGTATGTCCCTGAACCTAACTTTCATAAGATCGCCTGATGGAATTTTTTACGAGATTTGTTCCTGTAGGTTTGTTAATTGGGTGGCCCGAGGGAGAAGTGTCCGGATTTCAAGGCGACTTGCTGCAAGAGCTATCCAAAGTGCACGAGCGAGCTCGGAAAGCAATGAGGAACATGGCTAAGGCTTTATGGCCATCCAATTCTCCTCCAGGAATGATGGGGGAGCTCGCGGATTTATTCAAGGGAGCTCATCTTCATTTTGAGCTATGGAAGGCATCAGCATGTTGAGAAGGTGCACGAGAGGCCTGGGCCATGGTGAAAATGCAGTATACTGGACTTGATCTGAATCATATGGCCCGGGTCGGACCTCGGGGACCAGACGGACAATAAATTCCGGTTAGCTTGGTGTACGATCAAGTAAAGATAGCCGCCAAATTCTCATAGCAGGACTGTAAACCAGACAGCCTGATAGATGGCATAGATAAAGAGTAGGCGTGTGTGATTTCGTGTAACAATACACTTTATCATCAAACTTATCTCCGGCCGAATTGTAAAAGATTATCATGGCAGACCTTCCGCTTCGACCTCCGAAACCCAAGGGTTGGAGTGTTTTCGAATACTATACCCGTGGGAAACACCAAGTATGTTCGGAAACAAGGCAATCCGGCCATAGTGCGTGAACAGACAAACTGTATTTGGGAAGTTATGTTATATTACTTTTTAACATAAGAAACATCTTTCAGAGAGAATAGTTCCGTTAAGGGTTCCTCTCCCTGGGTCAGCATGCCTTATATATGCATGCCTAAGCCGTGATGCGAAAGAATCACCGAAGTCTTTGTATTTTGATAGTTTATATTGCCAGGAAGGCAGTTCGTCGTTTGTCCGCCAACCAATTATTCCCTTAAGAACACTAGCTTTCGGCTTCACCCATCTGAGGTACATGTCTGGATGACCCGGTTGTAACAATCACAGAGGTGCTCCCTTTATGCCCTAACCGAACAAGCGGGAACGTAGGGCATAAGCACAGGAGCCAGGCAACCTAGCTTGGCAAAAACTTAAGTCATAGAGGTACATATAATGGTGAAGACAGGACGTATGTGAGAAAACAACATATACATGGTGAGCTTTATGCTCAAAATAATGAGCTTATATTGAGAGAAGCCCCCAGTTATGATGGGGTGTGTACATTTAAGGATGCATACCCCCAAGTGTGCAGCTTACCCGAACACACGCTAGAAATCATAAAAAAACGAAAAAGAGGAAAATGGAAAAGGGGAAAAGGGAATGAACAAAGGTATGTGTTCGGACTCAGGCGTATAATCTTCGGAGTCGAGCAGCGTTCCATGGGTTCGGCTCTAAGCGATTATCCGATGCATTGCGAAGGCGATAGGCTCCTGCAGTGAGAACTTCATCTATAATGAAGGGACCCTCCCATTTGGGCTTGAGCTTGTCCTTTTTCTTCTCTGGTGGGCGTAGAACGAGTTCACCGACATTATAAGTCTTTGCCCGCACTTCTCTGCTTTGGTATCTTCGAGCTTGTTGTTAGTAGAATGCGGAACAGGCTTTTGCGACGTCGCGCTCCTCCTCTAGGCCATCTAAGTCGTCCTGCCGATCGAGCTCGGCCTCTCTCTCCTCATACATGCGCACTCGAGGTGAGTCATGAATAATATCGCAGGGCAAGACAACTTCTGCGTCGTACACCATGAAGAACAGTGTGTATCCGGTCGTGCAATTAGGCGTGGTCCTCAGCCCCCCAGAGTACAGAGTCAAGCTCCTCGACCCAGTGTTTATCCGACTCCTTTAGGGATCGCACTAGTCTGGGTTTGATGCCGCTCATTATCAGGCCATTGACCCATTCAACTTGACCGTTTGTTTGAGGGTGATATACGGAGGCGTAATCGAGCTTAATGCCCAGATTAGCACACCAAGTTTTCACCTCGCCGGCTGTAAAGTTAGAGCCGTTGTCAGTAATAATGGTGTGTGGGACACCATAACGGTGTACGACACCGGATATAAAGTCTATCACCGGTCCGGCTTCAGCCGTTTTAACTGGTTTGGCCTCTATCCACTTAGTGAATTTATATACCATAACCAGCAAGTATTTTTTCTTATGGCTTCCCCCTTTAAGGGGTCCGACCATGTCCAGCCCCCAGACCGCGAAAGGCCAAGTAATGGGGATTGTTCGTAGGGCAGTGGGCGACATATGGCTTTGATTGGCAAAAAGCTGGCATCCGACACAACGTTGTACGAGGTCATGTGCATCTGCTCGGGCCGCAGGCCAAAAGAAACCTGTACGGAAGGCCTTACTTATAAGGGCCTGAGCTGCGGCGTGACGTCCGCCAAGACCAGCATGTATTTCCGCCAAGAGCTGCCGTCCCTCCTCTTCGGAGATACATCTTTGAAGGACTCCGGTAGTACTTTTCTTGTATAGTTCTCCTTCATGAACTTTGTAGGCTTTGGAGCGTCGAACTATGCGACAGGCCTTGTTCTGGTCATCAGGGAGCTCCTGCCTATTGAGGTAGGCTAAGAAGGGTTTGGTCCATGGGGCGATCACCGCCATGATTGCATGGGCGGAGGGCGTTGGTTCGGTGCACGAGCCCCCGATGATAGCTGAATCGTGTTCGGCATCCGTGGGTGTGATCGACGCCGGACTGGTGTTTCCGCTCTCGTCCTGCCATACCACGGATGGCTTGAAAAGCCTTTCCATGAATGTGTTAGGCGGGACGGGGTCACGTTTAGTGCCCATTCGAGCAAGGATGCCAGTTGCTTGATTACTATCTCGGGCCCCATGATGAAACTCGAGCCCCTCAAACTGAGTCGATATTTTGAGTACGGTGTTGTGGTAAGCTACCATCTTTGGATCTTTTGCATCGAATTCTCCGTTTATTTGGGATATTGCAAGGTTCGAGTCCCCGCGCACCTCAAGGCATTGTATGCCCATAGAAACAGCCATCCGGAGACCATGCAGTATTGCCTCATATTCGGCTACGCTATTGGAGTCCGTATACATGATTTGTAATACGTAACGGACTATGTACCCTATAGGGGATGTTAGGATGACACCCGCCCCCAGTCCGGCTAACATTTTAGAGCTGTCGAAGTACATCAACCAGTTGGAGTATGTGTCGTACTCTTTAGGGAGTTCGGCTTCTGTCCACTCGGCGACAAAGTCGGCCAACACTTGAGATTTAATAGCTCGGCGTGGCTTGTATGTTATTTCAAATGGTAAGAGCTCGATAGCCCATTTTGCAATGCGGCCGGTGGCGTCTTGATTGTTTATGATGTCATTGAGTGATACCTCGGAGGCCACCGTGATCGAGCACACTTGAAAGTAGTGCCGCAGCTTCCGAGATGCCATGAAAACCGCATATGCTATCTTTTGATAGTGCGTGTATCGGGATTTGCATGGTGTGAGAACCTCCGATACATAGTAAACTGGTTTTTGAAGTGGGAACTTGTGTCCCTCTTCCACCTGGTGAGTTGCAGATATGTACAGCAGCATAGGTTCGCCGACGTTAGGTGCGGCAAGGATTGGGTTGTTTGCTAACAAAGTTTTTATTTCTTCCAACCCAGTTGTTGCCGCGTCCGTCCACTGAAAGTGGTCGGTACGTCGGAGCAGGCGATACAGCAGCAATGCCTTCTCTCCCAATCTGGAAATAAAGCGGCTCAAGGCTGCCACACACCCAGCTAGTTTTTGGACCTGTTTTAGGTCTGTTGGTGTTGCCAACTGTGATAGGGCTCGGATTTTGGCTGGATTTGCTTTGATTCCTTTATTGGAAACAATGAACCAGAGCAGCTTTCCGTCCGGAACGCCGAAAACACATTTTTCCGGATTGAGCCGTATGTCATATGTTCGGAGGTTGTCAAATCTAAGGCGTAAGTCGTCCACCACAATGATTCGACATGTTTAGTTTTGATGACTACATCATCTACATATGCCTCCACCGTCTTGCCAATTTGTTTTTCCAGCCATGTTTGAATCATGTGCTGGTAAGTGGCGCTGGTGTTTTTGAGTCCAAAAGGCATAGTGTTGAAGCAAAAAGGCCCGTACGGAGTAATGAATGCCATTGCGGCCTGATCGGATTCCTTCATCTTAATCTGATGGTATCTGGAGTATGCGTCGAGGAAACACAGTGAATCGTGTCCTGCAGTTGCATCAATGGTTTGGTCAATGCGGGGCAGTGGGAAGGGGTCCTTAGGGCAGGCCTTGTTGAGGTATTTGAAATTGACACACATGCGCCAAGATTTGTCCTTCTTTGGCACCATGACCAGGTTGGCTAGCCAATCTGGGTGTTTCATCTCTAATGAACCCGACTTCAAGTAGTTTGGCTAGCTCCTCCCCCATAGCTTGTCGCTTGGGTTCGGAAAATCACCACAGCGTTTTCTTAACTAGCTTGAACCCCTTTATTATGTTGAGGCTGCTTTCGGCCAGTCTGCATGGGATTCCTGGCATATCCGAGGGATGCCAGGCAAAGATGTCCCAATTCTCGCACATGAATGCTCTTAGAGCGGCATCGACCGTCGGATCCAGCTGTGCTCCAATGGCTGCTGTTTTATTAGAATCTGTCGGGTGATCTTGGAATTTGATATTTCGTCTGCTGGCTTGAAAGAAGTAGACTTAGGATTTTTATCGAGGATTACGTCGGCTCTATCCACTGTGGAACACAGAGCGGTGAGCTCCTCGGCCGCAAGGGCCTCGAATAATGCCTCGAGGGCCAGGGATGCGGTTTTGTTTTCGGCGCGGAGTGCTATGTCCGGATCACTGGTGATTGTGATAACTCCATTGGGCCCGGGCATTTTGAGCTTCATGTACCCGTAATGGGGTATGGCTTGAAAGCGTGTGAATGCGTCTCGCCCCAGCCGGGCGTGATATCCGCTGTTGAAAGGTGCCACGTGGAAGATTAACTCTTCGGACTTGTAGTTCTCTGGCGTGCCAAATAACACATCAAGTTTAATTGTCCTCGAGCATCGTGCTTCTCGACTGGGGATAATGCCTCGAAAGGTTGTGATGCTCTGCTTGATGCGGCTCTTGTCTATTTGCATTTTATCGAGCATGTCCTTGTAGATGAGGTTTAGTCCGCTGCCGCCGTCCATGAATACTTTAGCGAGCCAAAAGCCGTCGATGATTGGATTCAAGACCAAAGCGGCTGGTGCGCGGACTGATCGAGCCCTTGGTTCATCGTTGGCGGTGAAAGTTATCGCCGTATCATTCCAAGGGTTTACTGCAGCTACTTGGTTGACTTCGACGAGGTCGCGGGGTGCCCTTTACGCCGATTATTTGAAGAAAAGGTCTCGAAGACCGTAAAGACGTTGAGATCGTTGTCCTCCGGAGGGTGCTTCTCGGAGGTCGTATTGGTGAGGATAGCCTCACCGCTCTTGGCCACCTACCGGAGTACCCAACATGCCCAAAGGCTGTGTGTTGGTTCGGAATTCGGCGTCGTGTGTATCCGACAGGGCTTGTCGAGCCATTCATCAAGGACGGTTCTGTGTCCCATTGAGGGTTTAATTTTCTTGTCCATAGGGTGATGATCAGGTGCCCCATGAGGGTGCATCCTTTTTGCCCATCCGGTGGGTGGCTTAAAGGCCGGCGGTTCCCACCGAGCTGTCTGGGCTTTTGTAACACCCCGGATTCGATGGGCCAGGTGTTTTCCAGTTGTTCGTCGTTGTTGCCATGTCATTTGCTTGCGTGTTGCATTTTGCCATGTCATCATCTGCATTTCATCTGCATGTTTTTCAAAACTTGCATCTGTTCGGGTTCCCCCGGTTCTCTCCGTTGTCCGTTCTGAGCCCCGACACTCCCACACGCGCCCATCGCCCCTATCAGACCTTGTTCTGTGAGCGGGAGAAAAACGTTCTCGGAATGGGCCGCGTTTTGCCGAGTGGCCTTGGTATATCCCCGGTAGACCGCCCGTCAAATTTCGTTCCATTTGCAGGTCGTTTGATGCCCCAACGGTTAACCGCGTAGCCCAAAACCCCTCTCTCTTTGCAGCCCAGCACCCCTCCACCACATCCCACTAACCCAGCAAAACCCCCTCCATGCTCTCCTTCGTTCGATCACGATCGTGTGGGCGAAAACCGCACCCCATTTGGACTCCCCTAGCTCCCTCTACCTATAAAAACGCCCCCTCCCCCTCCATTTTCAGGTCCAAACCCTAGCCCCGCTCCACTCGCGCCGCCAGACATGTCCGCCCCCTCGCCGGACACGTCCGCCCCCTCGCCGGACACGTTCGCCCCGCCGCCGCAGCCAACCCCGCGCCTCCCACCACCGCCGGCCCGCGAAGCCCGTCTGGAGCCCGCGCCGGGCCCGGATCCGCCCGAGCCGCCCGCAACCGCCTGCGCCCGAGCGCTCCCGCGTCTCCCGTCGCCGCGCCCCGCCGGCGCCGCACCGCTCGCCGGAGTTGCCTCCGCCGCCGGCGAGCACCACGTCCAGGTCGTCCCGCCCCTGCCTCTCCTCCCTCCTTCCATCCCGTGCTTCTCCCTCTCCCTCACGATCTCTCTCTCTCTGTCCCGAGCTCTGCAGGCCGCCATGGATGGCCGCCCCGATCTACGCGCTCGCACCGCCCCAAGCCGCCCCATCGCCGGGAATGGGTTGCCACACGCCCGATCTACCCATTCACGGCCTCCCCGACGCTCGCCGGAGTCCCACGTCGCACCACCATCGCTGTTGACTTCCGCCGGAGTGGTTCTGTACGAGAGAAGGAGCCAACCCCGACCTGCCAGTTTTTTTCGCGAGGTGAAAAATCGGCCAAGTCCCTGGGAAAACAGCATCATGTGTGCATGTTTGACCCATCATATCTTTGTGCATGTTTCTCCGTTTTGCGTGTATGATATGTCAAAATGTTCATCATGAGATGCTCCCCATTTTGCTCTTTTCTGCCATGCTTGTTTGAGTCCATCCTGATGCCCTAATCATTGTTGCAAGAGTGCTATATGATGTTAACTGCTGTCTGTTTACAGAACTTGGTGATTTGTCTTTTTCTTTGCATTTTGCGTGTGTGCATCCTATGAGCTTGATGTCTACATGTATTTTGATCTAAATCATGCCATCTTTACATAGGTGCTTGTCTTGTATTTTTGTGATCTATGTGGTGACTAGCACAAGCATGCAAAGTAGCCTCCATGACGTTCCTGATTTCTGTGACTTAGTCATTTCTGCCAAGTCTGTAGCTGTAACATTGTGATGCCATGTAAACCTGCTGCTACCATGAGTTCTATGCATAATATGGAGATGTTTACTAAGGTGTTTTGTTATAAATGTTATGTTCTATCCATCCATGCCCTTTTTTGCATTTATAGCCTGCTTTAGCTTGTTGTAATCTTGCTCTCAACTTGCTAAATAATGTTGCTGTCAGCCTGTTAACATGAAGTTCAGTTTTGTCATATGTTTTGCTAGTGATCCATGTACCCTATAGTCTTGCTCTTGCCATTCTTGGCTTCATAATTGTGTCTTCTTATAGCTGGTCACCTTTTCATGCCATTTAATGCTCTGTGGTGAGTGGTACAAGCTCACCAACATGCCTACTTATCGTTGTTTCTGCCATGTACTGTTATTTTCACCAAGTCTGAATCTGTCATATTACTTGCCATGTTTGCATGGATGCTACCATGTTTTCCGTTGATCTTTGGAATAAGTTCAGTAAGGGAGTTTTGTTAATTGCTATTAGTACTAGCATGTCATGCCTTTGGTTGCCATGATAAGTTCCTGTAGCATGTTGTTTGATAGCTCTAAACTTTGCAACCTGATGTTATTTCTGCCATGTCCAGTGATTTCTGCCAAGTCTGTGAAACTGTTATTATTTGCAATCTTTCCATGTCCTTTTGAGCATGTTATAGTGTTTTCTGGAGATAGCTCAGTGTTCATCTTTTGTTGTGCTTTACCTGTACATCATGTCTGTGCCTTTTGTTTTCATGTTGAGGTGCTGTAGCATATTGTTTTGATGCTTGCTAGATGCCTAGTTGCTGTTTTGGACAGCTTGTCCTTTATACTTGTTTCATGTGTATGTGTTGAACCGTTGCTCCGTTTTGAGCATGCTCTATATGAAACTTGCTTAGAATTGCATGTAGATTCATATTATCATGTTGCATCCTTGTTTTGAGGTGTTTGATTGATGTTTGGATGCATTTTTAATCAATGCCATGTTTAACTTAGTTTGCTCATATCTTCTAGGCCGTAACTCCGAATTAAATGAACTTTATATGTAACTTGACTAGAATCTTGTATAGATCATTTTGGTGCATCTTAACTTGCTGTTTAACAACTTGAACATAAGGTTTATTCAGATCTGGACCAATTTCAAAACTTGCATATGAGGACTTACCAGACTTGTTATGTGTTGTTTCCGGCCTCATTTAAACTTGCTTTGATGTGTTGTTCTTGTATGCATCATCTCTTGCCATGAGTAGCTTCATATAGCCTTGTCATGCATCATGCTTGGTTGTGCATCATGTCATGTTTATGTGTTGTGTGTTTACCTTGTTGTTTGCTTCTTTCTGGTTGTGCTTCTTCTCGATAGTTCCTGTTTCGTTGCGTTCGTGAGGATCCGCCCGGAGAATAGTTCAATTCTCTTTCTCCACATGACACCCTTGTGTTGTCAAACTAATGAATCCCTCTCCGCCCCTGCTCCGAAAAAGCAATAAGCACTAGGGTATCCACCCACCCGCCAGTTCGAATAGCCGGTTTCCTCCCCTTCCGCTCAAGCTAAAGGTTCTGGGCTACGGCGGAAACATAGTTTGAAAAAGACGACTAAACAAGTTTGCTTAAAACTTATTTATTCTTAAATTTCCTTCGACTAAACAAGTTCGTCATCGTGGCTTCATCTTCTTCATGGACTCGTTCTTCTTCCTAGCGGGATTTCAGGCAAGATGACCGTCACCTTGGATCTCATTACTACCATTGCTATGCTAGTTGCTTCGTTCTATCGCTATGCTGCGCTACCTATCACTTGCTTATCAAGCCTCCCAAATTTCCATGAACCTCTAACCTTTGTCACCCTTCCAAGCAAACCGTTGTTTGGCTATGTTACCGCTTTGCTCAGCCCCTCTTATAGCGTTGCTAGTTGCAGGTGAAGATGAAGTTTGTTCCATGTTGAGACATGGATTTTGTTGGGATATCACAATATCTCTTATACTTAATTAATGCATCTATATACTTGGTAAAGGGTGGAAGGCTCGGCCTTATGCCTGTTGTTTTATTCCACTCTTGCTGCTCTAGTTTCCGTCATACCGGTGTTATGTTCCTTGATTTTGCGTTCCTTACGCGGTTGGGTGTTATGGGGACCCCTTGACAGTTCGCTTTGAATAAAACTCCTCCAGCAAGGCCCAACCTTGGTTTTACCATTTGCCTATCACCTATTTCTTTTCCCTAGGGAGTCGCTCTCCCGAGGGTCATCTTTATTTAAACCCCCCGGGCCAGTGCTTCTCTAAGTGTTGGTCCGAACTGAGCAGCCTGCGGGGCCACCTCGGGCAAACTCGAGGCCTGGTTTTACTCATAGCTTGACTTATCCGGTGTGCCTTGAGAACGAGATATGTGCAGCTCCTATCGGGATTTGTCGGCACATTCGGGCGGCTTTGCTGGTCTTGTTTTACCACTGTCGAAATGTCTTGTAAACCGGGATTCCGAGACTGATCGAGTCTTCCCGGGAGAAGGAATATCCTTCGTTAAGCGTGAGAGCTTATAATGGGCTAAGTTGGGACACCCCTGCAGGGTATAAACTTTTGAGAGCCGTGCCCGCGGTTATGTGGCAGATGGGAATTTGTTAATGTCCGGTTGTAGAGAACTTGACACTTGACTTAAATAAAACGCATCAACCGCGTGTGTAACCGTGATGGACTCTTTTCGGCGGAGTCCGGGAAGTGAACACGGTTTTTTTGGGTTATGTTTGACGTAAGTAGGAGTCAGGATCACTTCTTGATCACTTCTAGCTTCTCGACCGTTCCGTTGCTCCTCTTCTCGCTCTTCTTTGCCTATGTTAGCCACCATACATGCTTAGTCGCTGCTGCAACCTCACCACTTTACCCCTTCCTTACCCATTAAGCTTTGCTAGTCTTGATACCCATAGTAATGGGATTGCTGAGTCCTCGTGGCTCACAGATTACTACAACACCAGTTGCAGGTACAGGTTATGCGATGATCATGATGCGAGAGCGATGTTGCTTGTTTTGGATATCTTCTTCTGCTTCTTCTTCGATCAGGGGATAGGTTCTAGGTCGACAGCCTAGGCTAGCAGGGTGGATGTCGTTTGAGTTTCTGTTTGTGTTTCATCCGTAGTCGGATGTTGATCTTATGTATGATGTATTGATGTATTCTTGCGGCATTTGTATGCCTTGTATGTATCCCCATATATTATGTAAATGTTGATGTAATGATATCCACCTTGCAAAAGCGTGTCAATATGCGGTTCTATCCTTGGTGGGACCTTCGAGTCTCTTTAGGATAGTATCGCATATTGGGCGTGACAGCTTTCCAGGTGCTTTCCATGGCGCAATATTTCTGTACTATGTGTGCCAAATCTGCAAAGTGCAGTATGCGGCGTCGGTTGAGGGCATTGAGGATACCCTCTTCCATACAGTTGTGGCAAAATACTAAAACCGTGTCATTGTCGCAACAATCTTTGATCTTGTTTTTAACAAGGAGGAATCTGGCCCAAAAGTGATGGACTGTTTTCTGAGGTTGCTGCCGCACATACATTAGGTCGCATATGTCCGGAGGACTGGAATTGCTTGGGGAATACTGCTTGTGGTGGGTGGGCGGGCTTAAATCCGAACCCTGACCCACTGTGGGATCCAGAGTATCATGGGGGTTTTCAGGCTCGACGCCTAGTTCTATGTTCGGAGGACAGGGAGTCCCTTCCCGAAGATGGGTATCCGGCTCGCAGGGCTCGGAAATCCAAACATAGCTTGTTCTCAGCATAGGGGGAGAGTTATCCCTTGGCTTGCTCATCCACAACCGCAACTAGATGGGTGATCGGCGGGGACTTGATTTCCCTCTGATCGGGTTTAAGCCCGATCCAATCGTAGTCTGTCATGACCCCCAGGGCGGCGATGCGATCTAACAGTTCATTCAAAGACGAAACATCCGCCAGATCCATCTTATCAGAGTGTTCGAGGCCAATGCAGAGATGATTTTTGGTGGTTTGGGGGACTGGCTTTGGCTTAACGGCCGAGCGGGTGCCCATGGTAAAACTGCCGAGCTGGAAGATCTGCCCAGGAGCTAGGGCCCTTCCAGAGGTGATTTTGTCGTTGACGGCAAGACGCGCCATCGATCCTTCTATTGACGACACGAAGGAACTCTCAATGAAAGCACCAATGTCGGTGTCAAAACCGGCCGATCTGGGGTAGGGGGTCCCGAGACTACTATGTTGCTAACTTTACCCATTAAGATAGCAAATCTAGTCCTGGTCATACCACTGTGTACAACGTTTCCCCTATATTTCCCTTCTCGACCAAGAGACCGGTTGGATGACCAGTCTGTACTACTTTCACCCCCTATCCTTCCTGTTTGTACCAAGTCCGATGTACATACTAAATTCCCCCACCCCCACTTTATTTCTTGTTTGAACCAAGTACAAGATTCGACTCCATGAAGTAGCTTTACCTCTAACAATAGAAGAAGAAGAAAATGTGTCGTTGGACCATCCGATCGAGAGGGGCTGAGAGGTAGAAAATGATGCACATGCAGCAACGTAGCGAGCTGGGGAAGTAGAGCTAGGGCGGTTTCGAAGGAAGATATACCTGAAGGTCGTCGGGATGTGGATAGGTGGGCAGTGGGAGGCCGGATCCGCCCACACTAGGGCAACGACGAAGGGTTCCAAGGACCTCCCGCATTGGCGCTCGGCCAGAGATAACGGTGCGGCCGGCAATGGGTGTCCTCCCTCACCGTCGACGATGGCCTAAACGCTGCCCCTCCTCCCCTTCACTGGCGGAGGGGGATACGTCCGGATCTGTAACCAGCGGTGAGGATAGAAAGACAATGTTTTTTGAAGGAAGAAAGACAGTGTTACCACCGCTATCTTATTTAGATCTGGAGAGGATGAGAGTGTGTGAATAGAGCAACCCTAGCAAGCAAGCGCGGAGGCTCCGGCCTATATATAAGTAGTGGGGTAGTTTTCCTTTTTCACTCCATCAAAAAAATCGTTTAAAATTGTGTACGTGCCAGGTCACTGTTTTTTTGAGTTGTTGATTGTTTTTCGAGATAGCTACCCGCTTATTCCAAGTGGTGTTATGGTGTGCCAGGTTGCACTTTGTATCGTTCAAGTCTGGTACAAGAACCTCATTAAATGAACAACCACCCCCTCGTAAAATTTGTGAACAAGCCCACGGGTAAAATTATCAGAAACGTGGGCTGCCCCAACATGCATTATTATTTATATTTTCTATGTGGGAGTATCCTCAAAACAAAATGTGAGAGTACAATATTTATTGGGCCCCTTTGTAATTGGTGCTAAATTTTGACCAAAGATTTAACTGACAAAATGTTAGTGCATGTTAACAAAAACTATATTCGTATTTGAACATAGGTTTCAATTATGTAATTTTTTGTGACATGCATGAACATTTGGTTAGTTAAATTTATAGTCAAAATTTGGCAAGGTGCATTAAATCAACACATGCAAGTATCAAAAGGAGAGTCACGGCATGCATGCATGCGTTGTAATTAATGCATTGGTAAACGCAAATTATTGAAATATATCGAGTGTAGTGCTTTGATGTGTCGCGTCAACTCGTACAACAAGAAGTTTGATTACTACAACTCCCTCTCGCCTTAACCGCACCCGCCTTTGGCTGCATGACAGGTGGGCCACCCACCTGTTGGGCCCACCTGTCATACACGCAAAGGCAGGAGCAGTAAGTCAATGAAGATGCGTCCCTCCCTCGCCCATGAGCGTGGTGGCTGGCAGGACTAGGAGAAGCTTTCGTTCGCTACACGCTCTCCCTCCCGCACGCGGTGAACATGCAGTAGTTCAATCAGTGTCAGATGGCCAGAAGCATACTGTAGTACTCCTCCACAATAGTATTACTCCATCATTGTTCGACTTCCCGAAGAGGCGAAGAGCCAAGCGCAGCCCGGACGCTCGTGTGGCAGTTTCATGTGTAGAGTAGTCTAGGATAGCGTGTACCGTGCATGTAAGCTTAAAATCGTTGGGGTCGGCTCCATGATTTTTTTATTAAAATAATCTTCTGGCCCTACCTGTGATTGTAGTTTGCACGCTCATCTGGTCAAGACAGGAATATATATTTTAATTTGTGGTGGGGTAAATGTTAGAGGTTGCAGCAAATATGTTGTACACTGCGGGTCTTTCAGCCAAGTTTAGAGGCAACCATGTGGGGCCAGTGCTATGATGTGTCGCATCAACTCATACAACGAGGAGAAGCTTGATTTTACTACTACAAGCCTTCTCCCTCGCTCATGCGCGCGGTGGCTCGCAGACGAGGACATGCTTTTGCTTAGGCTGGTCGTAATGGAATACTAGTATCATGCATATGATACTAGTGTATGATACTACACATTCGTAGTGCATAGTATCATATGTTAGTATCATCGATAACTTCATTTATTAGCATGCATGACACATAGTAGCAAAACATTTAATATGATACGGTATCATGATATGATACTCAACCCTATCTTTCTTCATTTACTTCTATGTCACCTCATCAAATTTGCCTAGTTGGCATGCATGATACTCCCTCCGTTCCTAAATATTTGTCTTTTTAGATATTTCAAATGGACTACCACATACGGATGTATATATACATATTTTAGAGTGTAGATTCACTCATTTTGCTCCCTGTGTAGTCACTTGTTGAAATCTCTAGAAAGACAAATACTCCCTCCGTTCCTAAATATAAGTCTTTTAAGAGAGTCTACTATAGACTATATACGGAACAAAATGAATGAACCTATGCTCTAAAAGGCGTCTATATACATCTGAATGTAGTCTCTATAGTGGAATATCTAAAAAGACTTACATTTAGGAATGAAGGGAGTATGTCGGTGGAAACGACACCTATGGAATCCGTGGGATCCCTTCTACGGTTGGCGGGCGCGAGGTTGTGCAAAGAGCGGGTCTGACAGGAAGCACACGAATCGTTTACCCAGGTTCGGGCCGTGAAGGTGCGTAATACCCTAGTCCTACTTTGGTGGATGTATTAGAGTGTTCTTGTGTTCTTGAGCTAGCTGCGGGGTGTAACTTGCCCAAAAGATCCGACCCCCCTCCTGGACGCCTCGGGCCTCCTTTTATAGGCAAAAGGGGTCGCCACAATGGCACACAGGAGGTGGAAAGGTATACCGTGGATGAGTCTATCCTCTGGCACCGTCGGACAAACACATTTAATGCGCTGCTAACGTGTCCTTCTTGCTTTATCAGGGACGGCAAGGAAGCACGTCCCAGCTGTCGCCACCTCGCCTGGTTTTGACACGCGCCCGAGCTGACGAGGCCTTGCGGCGCCACATTGGCTGGCTGCTGGGCTGGCACTGTGGTGGAGCCTTCACGAAGGGTCGCATGCCACCACGCAGGTGCTTGCTGAGTCGATGTAGAGGCCGCCCGTTGTCACGCAGGTGCCTACCCAGCTGGTCGAGCTAGCAGCTGCTTGGGGACGGCGGTGGAGTCTTGGCTGGTGCATGCCTGGCTGTGGCCCTGCTGATGCCCTCGGCAAGGGTCTCGTCAGGGACCCGGCAGGGGTCTTGCCGCGGCGCTGCGGTCGTCCCCGGCAAGGCGCTTGCCGGGGGTCTTGTGGATTTCCTCGGCTAGGATCCCGCCGAGGGTCGTCGTCTTCTGGTCCTCATCTAATCTCGTGTATTTATGATCTTCACAAAGATCTGCATGCCACCACGGAGGTGCCTCTCAAGCCCTAGTCCCAATGTAGTTGTTGGCGGTGGAACCCTTGGGCTCAAGGAAAGCGCGCTCCACTGGCGTTAGGCAAGTTGCCCCGGCAAGGGTCTTGCCGGGGGGGAGGGGGGTCCACCTCGCCCTCTTGCCCTTTGTGTTTCTGGTCTTGGCGTTGCCTTGGTTGTCTTGTTCTTTGGCTTCTCTCCGGCTTCCCTCCTCTGCCCTGCTAAGTAAAGGGGTCAAAAGGAGAGCCCCTACTTTTGTACACTAGGCAGGTGGGGCGGATTTTTACTGTAGTACCTGTTTCGTCCGCTGCGCTTCCCTACGACCCGTGTTGGACGTGCGACGTGGAGGGTCGTGTGTGACGTGGGGGTCATGCGTGGGGCGGTCTCCGCACGCATGCATCACATCGCAGTTAATGGGAAAGGAGGCGGCCCGCGCCTTCCCCGTAAAATGCAATAACCGCGGGCGCGCTGCTCATTTACTCCCTGCGTCTTCTTCAATCTCGGAACCTCTGTCCCCTTCTCCTTCCTTCCCAAGCTTTCGCCTTTGCTCGCCGCCGCCGCGTCTTCGCCGTCCTCCGTCTTCTACTTCTCGCAGCCACCATGGCCCCCAAAACCAGCAACAAAGGCAAGGGAGTGGCCAAGGACGCCGGGGCGACGGAACCGCCGGGGAGTGAGTTGGTGGCGCGGCGAACGCAGCTCGCCTACTTCCCCTCGACGGTCGACGTGTTCGAACTTCGGGACTGCTTCAAGCCCCTATGGGGGTGCAAGATGGGGGGGGGGGGGGGACGACGGGGCATCCAGCCACGCGCGTCATCCCCGCCAATTGCACTGAGGCCGCCCCAAATCGGTACCCGTTCTTCATCGATTACTTTTCTTGCGGCATTTGCCCCCCTTTCTCCGATTTCTACAATGATATCATGCACACATTTGGCTTCCACCTCCTGGAGTTTACTCCAAATGCCATGGCGTGCATGGCTCTGTTCGCCCATCTCTGTGAGGGCTTCGCCGGAGTTCATCCCAACACGGCGCTCTTCCGCCATTATTTTTACCCTCGCATCCAGAAGGGAGGCGCCATTTCTGGTTGCGTCGCCTGGATCTGAAGGTCCAAAGGGACATACCCGGAGGGCGCCCAGAAGGAGAGGTGGGAAGTATGGCGGGGCCGGTGGTGCTGGATTGAGGACGATGACCCACAGGAGTTCTGCCGGGTCCGCCAGGCGCCGCCGGTTCGTAGGAATGACTGGGGCGACGTTGATGCCCAGGATGACAAGCTCAAGATCGCCACCACCAGGATCCACCGCCTCACTGTCGCCGGGCTTACCTTGGAGATGATTGGGGCGGATTTCCTTCGCCGCCAAATCGCTCCTCTGCACAACAAGGTGAGACCGGCCTGGCTCTTCCAGAACGCGGCTGACATCATGAGGCTTCGCCCTGGCCTCAATCACAGCTTCACAGTGATGGGGCACACCCACTTCTGCCAGCGGATCTTCCAGCTCGACATGAACCGTGACGGCAAGGCCGAGCGGTCCGACAAGGCTGCCAAAACCGGCAAGGTCGCCAAGGGGCCCTTGTTTGGGTTGCCGGTGGGAGTGGTGCCGCTGAGCAACAACTCGTGCCAGACCGACATCATCGCCATGATGCCGGACTACAACGCACACGGTCCCGTCCCAAACTGGGCCGCGCTGCCGGAGGAGCAGGTGCAGGAGTTGTCTGACAACTAGGCGGAGGTGTATGTCCGCAACGAGCCGCTGCTCATCCAGGACACCACTCAGGCAGAGCTAGACTACATCGCTGCCAGGGCGGCGGAGGCGGAGCTCGCCAGGCAGGCCGGCAGCGCGGGCGGCGTGGAGGACAAGGTCGCAGCAGCAGAGGAGGAGAGGGAGCTCGCCTAGAGGGCGGAGTCCGCTGGGGAGGCCAGCAGCACCGACACCGGGGCCCCTCTCATTGAGGATGCGGTCGACGAGTCGTCGTCGTCGTCAGAGGAGGAGGAGGAGGAGGAGGTCGAGGCTGTCAACCCTCCGACCACAGGGAGAGGGCGAGTCCTGCGGCAGGCCAGCTCTGGCAAGCCGGTCCGACCCGGCAGGGCCGCACAGCTGCAGCAGGCCCAGGAGGGGTCCGCACACTAGACAAGGGCCGCGGCGGCGAGGAAGCTGGTGAAGGCCGCGGTGAAGAAGAAAGCAACTACCTCCTCTTCATCCAAGCGGGGCCAGACCCCATCTTCTTCCCTCCTCCGGCAGACGTTGACGTGGAGGTCGTCTTCGACTTCGGGTCCCTCAGCCCAAGGAGGAAGAGGAAAGCAGCAGAAGAGGAGGCGGAGGATGAGTAAGTGTCTTTTTCCCTTTTGTCATCTCTGTCTCCTCAAACTGTGCCGCTTATCTTGGATTGTTTTCATTTTTGCAGGGATGTGGAGACGCAGGCCCAGCGGGTGAAGAGGGCCAGGTCCTCGGTGGACGGCCAGCCCCCGGCGGGCACCTCGAGGGCGCCACTGGTGATGATGAGCTGCCCGGACAGCAACCCCCAGAGCAGCCCCCAGCGTAAGTTCGGCGCTCGCCCCTCGTCGACGTGTGTTGGTGGGCATGATCCATTGGCGCTGACCAGGCCGAGATCGCAGGAGGAGGGCAGCAGCAGGAGGAGCCACTGAGGGCCACCCCCAACGCGCCGCCCCCATCGACTACGCCGCCCCGAGGGGCATCCCTGGCAAGGGAGCCAAGCACCGAGCCCATGCACACGGAGGAGGAGGAGAACTCAGGCGCCGGCGGCTCCACCTCGGCACCAAATGTCGGCGAGAAAGGGTCCACTTCTTCCCAGCCCGGCACGGGTTCGTCGTTCGCCTTCCGTTCCTGTCTTCTCTTTTTCTTTTTGAATCTTGGTCTTGGCTTCGCCTTACCCTCTTCTCGATATCCAGATCCTCCCTCGGCTGACCGGGAGGACATAGACACCGTCATCAAATACGTCGCCAAGGACGCTGCGGCGGAGGCCGAGAAGATCGCCGCCGAGGAGGCCGCCAGGGGTGCGGCTGAGGATGCCGCCAAGGGGCCTGCCGGGGAGCCTAGCAAGGCTGCTGCCGAGGAGGTGTCGGGGATTGGGTGCGACATATGCCAATGGATGGCTTATCATGGTGGGAGCGAGTAGAACGTCGCCGGTGCCTGGAAGCGGGATAAGGCGTAGACACGAACGCCGGCGCACTTTACCCAGGTTCGGGGCTCTCTTAGGAGATAACACCCCTAGTCCTGCTCTGTGGGGTCTCCGCATGATCACTAAGGCACAAGTGGTACAATGGTGCTCCTCGAGCTGTTTGCTAGAGGTAGGAGAAGGCAAGGCTAGCTCTCTCCTTTCTCTATGGGTTGGTCTAGTTCTAACAGGTTGGGAACCCTTTGCATGGGTGCCCTCGGGGGTTTATATAGGCCTACCCCCCAGTGGTACAATGATAATCCGGCCGGGTGAAGGGCCCGGCTGTCAGTCTCTTCGGGCGCCGGCTTCTCCGCCGGCTGCTGGGGCCCGCCGCCTGGTGGGCCCCGCCGACTGGTCTGGTACTGGGCCGATAGGCCACCTCCGCCGCTCTCGGGTCTTGTCGGCTGCTGATCACTGTAGCCGCGACACTAATGACGTAGGCTTGGTCAGGGGATCATGGCTACAGCTCCGCCGCCTGGTGGGCGATTACTGTAGCCACTCTGCGTCTCGTCTGGTTAATGGCGCGTGGGTCCCGAGGAAGGGGCGGGCCGACTGCTGGGGGCCGACCTCCCTCGGGTCCGACTGGTGGGGCTCTAGCCGTCTTCCGGGCTCTCACTGATTGGTGGGATCCGTCGTCCTTGGGCCGTACCGACAGGCCGTCGTGGGAGCAGGGCTCCGCCTGCTTGTGGTGATGTCAGGGGTGGTGTGGCAACAGTGCCGCGCCGGGCGGAGATCTCCGCCGGTACGGTGCACTGTGGCCACGCCCGTCCCTGGATCGGGGGGGGGATGGGCTATACTGTAGCCACTCCCTGTCTTGTCTTTCTTGATGAGGGCGCGGGCTTCGTTGGCGCCATGGGCCGACTGCTAGGGGCCGGCTTCTCTAGAAGTCGTCAACTAGGAGTCGGCTTGTCTTGAAGTCGGTCTCTGGGACTCGGTCGTCTACGGGCAGCCGGCTATTCCTCCAGCCGGCCACCAGAAGGCGGCACTTCATCTTGGTGCCTTGAGGGGCGCAGCCAGTCCCGATGTCTTGAAAGGTTCTGGGCCTCGGGTTAGCCTACCCGTGGCCCATTACTGTGACAGTAGTCCCCGAAGCTGGTGAGGTGCCGCGGCTGAGCAGCCAAGGAGCCTCAGCAGTTTCTTTCTCCGAGTGCTTGAGGTGGAGCTTCGTCCGACTTCTGCCGGGCCGACTGGTGGGAGTCGGCCTCGCCCAGTCTGACTCATCCAAACTTCGAACGCGCCGGCGGGAACCAAGTGGCGTGCTAGCTAAGCCTTCAGGCCGCCGCCTGTTATGGGCTTGTCACGTGGCGACGAGCGGCTGGGCCAATCTGCCAACCCACGCTCGCGATGGGACATGCCTGCTGGCGGGGCCCGCCACTACCACGCCTCGGCATGCGAGCGGATCCGCTACGGCCGAGGTGGGCGGTTGAGTTTCCCGCGGAGTTACTGCGCGCAGTAACTCACGCGATAAATGTGGGGGTGTGGGGTCGTGGGCGCAGTAAATCCCATGATCGCCCCCTTGGCTTCGCATCCCGTAGGCCTATAAGTAGGGGGAGGAGGGGGAGCGGCGGAGCGCGCGCGTCCCTCCTTCCCATTCTTTCCTCCTTCTTTCTCCTCTTGCCGTAGCGCCCCCAAGCCACGCTGAGCGCCGCGGTGGTCGTCTCCGATGAGCTCATCCTCCAATCCCACGCCCCCTTGGCGTGCTCCGGAGCATGGGACGGCTGCGAAGTTCACGACGACCACATCAATTTCCTCCGCCAGACGCGGCGGCTGGCCGGCAAAGATTACGTGAAGGTCCGCCTCGCGCCAAAGAGGGAGATCTCGCCGGCGCCGGAGGAGGGCGAGCGGGTCATCTTCCGCTCGCACTGCCTGCGCGGCCTCGGCCTGCCGGCGAGCAGCTTCTTCAGGTCCTTCCTCGAGTTCTACGGTCTCCAGCCGCACCACCTCACCTCGAACACAGTGGTGCTGCTGTCTGCCTTCGTCACCTTGTGGGAAGGCTTCCTCGGCATCCTCCCCACCATCAAGCTCTGGGGGGAGTTCTTCTACATCAAGCTCGGCACCCTCGTCGCGGGCGTGCCGGCTCAATGCGGCGCGTTCATCGCGGTGCGGAGGCCGGCAGCCGAAAATCCGTTTCCTCCCATCCCGCTGATCAAGTCGGTGAAGATGTGGCAGCGGTCGTACTTCTACATGAAGAGCGTCTTCGCGGAGGGTGACTGGGTCAACTTGCCGGCTTACGAAGCCGGCCCGCCGGCTGGGAGGCGGCCCACCTGGTCGTACCGGGCCAGGACACTGTCGCCCTCTGGAGCCGCCGCCATCGTGCGGCTCCGAGTGCTAACACAGTCGGAGGGCGTGACCGGGCCCGACTTGCTATCCGCCTTCGTGGCGCGCCGAGTGCTCCCGCTCCAGAGCCGCCCTCACATGATCTGCCAGATGAGCGGACATCGGGACCCGAGTCGGCTGTGCACCAAGGAGATGCCTCACGCAGAGGTAGCTCACATGGTGAACTATCTTGCGAACTGCAAGCTCACGGAGGAGTGGCGGTTTGGCAAGGAGCCGTATTCACGCGCCAACCACCCGCCTATGGTAAGTCATCTGTCTTTTTCTCTGTCTCTTTGTTGCTGAGTTCGTCCTGTCCAGCCTGACCAATTGGCCTTTGAATAGAGCCCCCTCCTCCAGCCGGCAGCCGGCGCCGCGGGGCCGGAGCGCCAATTCCTCCCTGACCGAGCGGAGAGCAACGTCGACGACCCCGACTTGGGGGCGGCGGCCTTGGAGGACGACGCCGAGGGAGGCGGCAAAACAGGCGGCTCGAGGCTCGGAGCCAGCCTCGAGGACTGGCCTGACGACGACGCGGGGGAAGTCGCCCCGCGCCACCAGCCAGGAGTCGGCCAGCCGGGCGCGAGCTTGTCTGCCGCGCCGGATGCCCAAGGTGGCGCGAAGAAACGCAGGTCCGCGCCGAGCCTGTTCGGCAGTAGGCCGAAGAAGCCCAAGGGCTCGACCGCGGCGACCCGGTCATGGAGAGGGCCAGCGGTGATGTCGCCATGCCGGACGTGATCGTGACTCCACTGCCGCCGTCCGGGAGCACGCAAGGCGAGCAGCCGGGGGACCCGCCGGTGCCGCCAACTGAAAACGAGGTGGCGACGGGCCTGACTCTTGAGGTCGGCACACCGACGCGTCGCCGACTTGCAAAGGCGGCTTCGGCGCCACGCCCGCTGGAGACTGGCGCCGCGAGCTCCTCGATCCCGGACACCGAGGCGACCAGCGCCGCGCCCACTGGGTGGGTGCGGGTTGGCGGGACGGGCCCTCTGAACAAGGCGATGCTGGATGTTCAAGCCAAACTCCGCGCTGAAGCCGACGCCATCAAGAACTGCAACAAGGTGTATCTGGCATCGCGAGAGGCCATCCAGGTATGCTTCTTGCTTCTTCATTTTTAACTCTTGTATTGCTTCGTGGGGGCGCGTCAGTGCACCCACTGGGTGTAGTCCCCGAGTTCAGGGCCGGCTGCTGAGCAGGCGGCGCGGAACTTTAACTAGCAGGCTCTGAGAGCTGATATCCTTGCTGCAGGATTATCATAACCTTCGTGCTGCCGCCTTCAACTCCAAGGTCCAGGAGTTGGATCAACGTGCTGTCGACTTGTCGGAGAGCCGGAGTAAGTCTTCTTCCTTTTCCTGCGGGGGCGCGCTGGCGCACCCGTGGGCTCTAGTCCCCGAGATTCAGGCCGACTGCTGAGCAGTCGGGGCCGGCTCTCCCCGGTGACTGTTCTTCTTTCTGTTCATTTTGATGACTCCTTTCTCTGCGGGGGCGCGCTGGCGCACCCGCGGGCTGTAGTCCCCGAGATTCGGGCCGACTGCTGAACAGTCGGGCCGGATCTCCCCGGCGACTCTGCCTCTTCTCTGTTGGCAACTGACGCCTTCCCTTCTTCTTTTCTTTCGCAGAGGCCAACGCCACCTTGCAGCAGTAGCTGGGTGAAGCCAACACTACGCTGCGTGCTAAGGAGGAGGAGCGCAGCAAGCTGGCTGAAGAGCGCGACCGGCTTGTCGCGCAACTGGCGGAACAGGCGGAGCTTCTCAGCTTCTCAAGAAGGCCCTGAAGGAGGCATAGGACAAGGAGACCAGCCTTTTTGCTGAGTTCGCGACCGAACGCTACGCCTGGACCGACAAGGAGGCGATGCTGACTTCCGGCTTTCACGAGATTGAGGACATAGTCGATGGTGAGCTTCCCTCTTTTTCCTTCTTTGAGCTGCCGGCTGTTGGCCGAGCCGGCTTCTCGTCTCTAACTTTGGCTCTTTGCTTTCTGTCTTGGCAGACTTCTTCCCTGGTCACTCGGACGCTGCCAATCAGGCCATTGAAGTCGATCGTGAAGGACGGAGGGCAGACGGCGCACAGATCACCGCCGACGCCCCCCGAACCCTTAGCGAGCAGATCCTGAGCATCGAGGCCCGTCTTCGGCCAGCTCACCGGATGCTGTGCTGGCTTCAGCGTGTTGGCGCCCAGGCGATCACTGCCCTGTGGCCGGACATGCCGGCACCGCGCACTCCTAGTCGGACTGCTGACTGGCTGGAGGTGGTGGCCGGCCGTCTTAAGGCCTGGAAAGGCTCCTCGGCCCGGGCTGTAGCGCGCCGGGCCTTGGAATTCGTCAAGGCATGGTACCCTCGGCTGAGTCTAGCCCAGCTAGCCACATTCCGGCTTGAGAGCTTGTGCTGGCCGGCTGTTCGCTGGATCAGCCAGAGCACAAGGTCTCCCTCTTGGAAAGATCTCGGCTTGACCTTCCGATTGTAGTATCGGCGCAGGCTCTGCTGGTAGATGCTGGACCGGCTGAGTGCCAACAGCCGGCCCTCCTCTAGCAGATCAACGCCGTCTTCACGTGCTTCTTCTGCCTCCTTATCGGTGTACATGGTGACTCGAGGGGAGTCAAATTGTATGTCCGTTGGGATGACGGCTTCGGCATCGTAGATGAGGAAGAAAGGCGTGAAGCCGGTTGACTTGTTCGGAGTTGTGCGCAGGCTCCAAAGGACGGCTGGCAGCTCATTGAGCCAGCAGCCGGCCGAGCGCTCGAAAGGCTCGACCAGTCGGGGCTTGATGCCGGACAAGATGAGGCCGTTTGCTCGCTCTACTTGGCCGTTTGACTGCAGATGGGCAACGGACGCTAGGTCCAGTCGGATGCCCTGCGTCGGGCAGAAACGGGCCAAGGCGCCTTTGGCAAAGTTTGCGCCATTGTCGGTGATGATGTTGTGTGGTATGCCATACCGGATGGTGATGTCGGAAATGAAAGTCACAGCAGTCGGACCGTTCAGCTTCTTGATTGGTTTTGCTTCTATCCACTTGGTGAATTTGTCTACTGCGACAAGCAGATGAGTCATGCCACCTCGTGCAGTCTTGAATGGTCCCACCATGTCCAGGCCCCAGACAACAAAGGGCCAGGCAATGGGGATAGTCTTGAGTGCAGAAGCCGGCCGATGTGGCTTGGAACGGAACTTCTGGCACCCTTTGCATTTCTGGACCAAGTCTTTGGCGTCTTCTAGAGCAGTCGGCCAGAAAAAACCATGGCGGAAAGCTTTGGCGACAAGTGCTCTTGAAGCCGCATGGTGGCCACATTCGCCTTGATGGATGTCTTTGAGGATTGCTTGGCCTTGCTTCGGCTCCACGCAACGCTGGTAGACACCAGTGACATTGCGCCTCACAACCTCTCTGTTGACTATGGCGTATGCTGCTGCCGGGCGTTGCACTTGCCGGGCCGAGATCTCATCAGTCGGCAGCTCTTTGTGCACCAGGAAGTTGAGGATGGGCTAGGCCCATGAAGGTGCTGCGATTTCTTCGACTGCTATGACTGCTACTTGCACAAGGGCGGTTGGCCGGGAGGTGGCGGGTTGGAGTCAGCTGCCGCTGCCGCTTGCTGAGTTGATGAAGTCCCCGGGCCGATTGGTGCAGTCCCCGGGCCGGGCTCTGAAGTCCCCGGGCTGACCGCTGCAGTTCCCGGGCCGCATGCCGGAATTCCCGTGTGTAACGCCCCGAGACCGACTCTCCAGACGCCTTCCATATATTTCGTGTTCGGCGTGTGTTTTTTGTGTGTTTTGCATTCATCATTGCATCATCCGCATTAATTTTCATAAAACTTGCATCCGCTCGTAGTTGCCGCGTTCCCCCCTTGCGTTCGTTGACCATTCTGAGTCTAACCAGATTTTCGATTCTCTCTTGTCTGACCGTTTGACCCTCTCTGCACAACCACCCACCCCCTCGCGCGCGTCCGAAAGTTGTCCCGTACCCGAACCGTTCAGTCATCACCGTTGCATACAGATCATCCCCTAACATCTACAAAACATCTCCGGTTTCTCATTTGGTCTCTCTAACCTATTTATTCTCGGACCGTCCGATTATAATCGGAGGGCCCGAATAGCCCCTAAACTACTCTACCTGCTATATAACCAGACAAACCCTAAAATCTAGAGAGATGTCCCATCCATCCCCGCCGCTACACTCCACCTTTGTCGTCTCCCACCTCGAGATCTCCTCATTCCCCAATCCATCGATCCACCCAACCAGAGCTCCTCCTGCCGACGCCCTCCGCCACCCAGGTGAGCCCCCGAGCAGCCTCCCTCGTGCGAGCCCCGCAAGAGCTCGAACACGAGCGGATCGAGCCAGCTATCCCCGCCGGCGATGAGCAGCATCAGCTCCCGCAGCTCCGGCGAGCCCTGCCGTAGGTGACCCCCGCAGGAACCCTCTCCTTCCTCCCCTGCTTCTTCTTCCTTCCCAGTATTTCTCTCCCTCCTCTCAACATCTTGGTCTTGCCTTTCTACAGGAGCTCCCCGCCGCCGGATCGGGCCGCCTTCGCCCGGTTCCTCTCGCGCCGTCGCCCCGCGTGCCCTGCCCCGCCAAGCCGCGCCATCCTCCTGCCAGCGCCCGCCTGGGATGAACGCAGCGTCGCCCCGCTCGCCTTCGTCGTGTGCCTGCGCCCGAGCCTCCCGTCGAGCTCCACTGCCTCCGTGCCCACAAGTCGCCGCCGTCCCGGCTGCCTCGTCAGCCCCATCGTTCAAAAAGGGCACCACCAGGAGCTCTTGAAGCCTCACTCCGTCGCTGTCTTACGAGCATGCCAGTGCCCTCCATCTCGACCCGTCCCGCTCACTGGTAACGCGCCGACGCTCTGCATCGAGCGTTGACCCTGCACGCGCGCACCACTTCTTCTCCGCATCACCGTGAACCTCCTCACTCACGCCCGCCGCATCTGTCATCTGCAGGAGCCAGGGTCGCCGCCTCCATCAGTTCGTCAAGCCGCCAGTCAGGGTCGCGCCCCGGCCCTGATCTGGACCGGATCTCCTCTGCTCCGTCGGCGCTCCTCCTTGCCCTGTTCTCCGTTGTTGCTCTCCCTCGTCCTCGCCGGAGTTCAAGCCGCGCCTGCTGCCTCCCCTGCTTCGCGTCGAACCGCTCCAGCCCGCTCGCGTTGACCAAGCCAAGCGAGCGCCTCGGCCTAGCCTCCCGCGCGAGTCGGCCCAGCCCCAGCTCCAGCCGCGGCCTGCCAGCTCCTTCACCAAGCCGGCCCATCTTCGCCTCTGGGCCCAATGTGAGCAGCGCACCAGTTCCAGCCCGATCTATTTTTTTTCTGCACTGGACGATTTATCTATTTTCCAGAGAAACTGCAGTTTTACAATGAAACCCTCCATGTTCATGCTTTAATAACTCTACAACCATGCATCGGTTTAAAATGTTTCAAACGTGTAAAATACTTATAATTTTGTGTAGATTAATAATACGCCACTTTCAACCCATGATAAAATGTTTAACATGCTGTTTGTGTTTATTTTGCATAATGCCATACTAAAATGCTTTAATTCATAACTAAATAACCGTAGCTCGGATTTAAATAAACTTTATATGTAAATGGGGTAGAAAATGCATAGATTAACATGGTGCACTTCATTTTGCTGTTTAACATTATTAAAATTGCGTTTATGGCAGAACAGTACCAAATCTAAGTTATGGACATGAGGATTTTCCGGAAATTTGTGTTTGTTGTTCCGGCCTCATTTAAATTGCCTAAAATAGGTAGTTTCCTTATGCTTCACCTCTTGCCATGGTTAACAACATTTAACATTGTTGGGTACATAAACGAGAGAGAACGAAATAATTGATGTGGTGTTTCGTCAATATGCAACTCGTTGCATATTGAGCTCCATTTAACTTGTAGTTTTGTATGTGCACTTTGCCATGCCATGCCTCATTAAACCGGACATGCATCATACTTGATTGTGCATCATGCCATGTGTATGTGGTGGTTGTTTACCGTGTTGTTTGCTTCTTTCCGGTTTGCTTCTCGCGTTAGCTTCGGTTTCGTTCCGGAGTTGTGAGGTTTCGTTCGACTACGTCCGTTTGTCTTCTTCATGGACTCGTTCTTCTTCCAAGCGGGATCTCAGGCAAGATGACCATACCCTCGAAATCACTTCTATCTTTGCTTGCTAGTTGTTCGCTCTATTGCTATGTCGCGATACCTACCACTTGCTTATCAAGCCTCCCATATTGCCATGAACCTCTAACCTTTCTCATCCTTCCTAGCAAACCGTTGTTTGGCTATGTTACCGCTTTTGCTCAGCCCCTCTTATAGCGTTGCTAGTAGCAGGTGAAGATGAAGATGGCTCCATGTTGGATTATGTTTATGTTGGGATATCACAATACCTCTTATTTAATTAATGCATCTATATACTTGGTAAAGGGTGGAAGGCTCGGCCTTATGCCTGGTGTTTTGTTCCGCTCTTGCCACCCTAGTTTCCGTCATACCGGTGTTATGTTCCTTGATTTTGCGTTCCTTACGCGGTTGGGTGATTTATGGGACCCCCTTGACAGTTCGCTTTGAATAAAACTCCTCCAGCAAGGCCCAACCTTGGTTTTGCCATTTGCTACCACCTATCCCCTTTTCCCTTGGGTTCTGCACACTCAAGGGTCATCTTATTTTGACCCCCCCGGGCCAGTGCTCCTTCGAGTGTTGGTTCGAACTGAGTAGACTGCGGGGCCCCCTCGTGGAAACTCGAGGTCTGGTTTTACTCGTAGGATGTCTCATCCGGTGTTGCCCTGAGAACGAGATATGTGCAGCTCCTATCGGGATTTGTCGGCACATCGGGCGGCTTTGCTGGTCTTGTTTTACCATTGTCGAAATGTCTTGTAAACCGGGATTCCGAGACTGATCGGATCTTCCCGGGAGAAGGAATATCCTTCGTAGACCGTGAGAGCTTATAATGGGTTAAGTTGGGACACCCTTGCAGGGTATTATCTTTCGAAAGCCGTGCCCGCAGTTATGTGGCAGATGGGAATTTGTTAATATCCGGTTGTAGAGAACTTGACACTTGACCTTAATTAAAATGCATCAACCGCGTGTGTAGCCGTGATGGTCTCTTCTCGGCGGAGTCCGGGAAGTGAACACGGTTTCTGGGTTATGTTTGACGTAAGTAGGAGTTCAGGATCACTTCTTGATCATTGCTAGTTCACGACCGTTCCGTTGCTTCTCTTCTCGCTCTTATTTGCGTATGTTAGCCACCATACATGCTTAGTGCTTGCTGCAGCTCCACCTCCTTACACCATCCTTTCCTACAAGCTTAAATAGTCTTGATCTCGCGGGTGTGAGATTGCTGAGTCCTAGTGACTCACAGATACTTCCAAAACAGTTGCAGGTGCTAGGGATACCAGTGCAGGTGACGCAACTGAGCTCAAGTGGGAGCTCGATGAAGTTCTTGTTCGTTGTGTTGTTTCTTTTCATGTTGATCAGTAGTGGAGCCCAGTTGGGACGATCAGGGATCTAGCAGTTGGGTTGTCTTCTTTTCTTTTGGTTCCGTTGTCGGACCTATGTGTGTATCTCTGAATGATGTATGTTTTATTTATGTGTTGTGTGAATTGGCGATTGTAAGCCAACTCTTTATCCCATTCTTGTTCATTACATGGGATTGTGTGAAGATGACCCTTCTTGCGACAAAACCACAATGCGGTTATGCCTCTAAGTCGTGCCTCGACACGTGGGAGATACAGCCGCATCGTGGGTATTACAAGTTGATAATCAGAGCCATCCCCGACTTAGGAGCCCCCTGCTTGATCGAATCGCTGGCGTTGTTGAGTCTAGAACAAAAATGTTTTGAGTCTTAGGATTATATATATCGGAGAGTAGGATTCTTTTTACTCCTCAGTCCCTTCGTCGCTCTGGTGAGGTCTCCTGACGTAGAAGTTTTGACTCTTCTCTCCTCAAATTTCACTAAATTTTTTTAGGATCACGCGGGTATCTTGGAATCGTTCTGATGGTTTTGTGACGAGAACATTGTTCTTGATGCCTCCTGACATTTAGGGGTTGTGGCAGTGTCCCGGGGAGTTGAGCTCCGAGGTGTTGTCGTCACAATTTTATCGTTGCAGTTCTGGAATACCTGAGTTTCGCCGACATCAAAATCTCTTTTATGCAGTTGTTGGTGAGATGACCTCGACGCCAGCCAGTACTGGGGCGGGAGTTCGGGAGTATTGCCATAACTAGTATAATGGATGCTTTTCGAAGGTTGAGGTAAACGATTTTCGGAGTTTTCTTGGTTATGTGTTGACGGATGGATACAGCTGGATCTAGGTATTGTTAGTTTGGGTGATATATTTTGTGTCCCCTGTATCCCCAACACCTGATTGCATAACCAGAAAGTTTCAGGAGTTTATAAGTGGGAATTCAAGTAGCTCCTAGGATATCTTTCCGACGGATGTATGATATGAGATTGGGGTTCGACGTCTAGTGGTCCGCCTTTCCACGGTTGGTTTTACAGTGGTCTCGTAGTGTCTTAAAGAGTCCTTGGCTATGCCGACTCGGGGACGCTTCTTATGTCATGTGCACTACCTTGTACATGATGGTGCTGTACGATCGAGCCCGTGTGGGCCCCACCACGAAAACTTCGGACGAAATCTCTATCATATGTTTGTTCCGGCTTATTTTGCAAGCCAATCCTTTGTTTTGTTTTTGTTTTGTGGTATTCGAGTTGCTTCGAAGTCAAATGTTGAATCCATACCTTCCCTAAACGGTGTTCTCATATTGCTTTGTGAATATTAATCCTTCTTGATCATCGAGATCGTCATGTTAATTCTTTTCCAACCGGCGTGCTTCTCTTCAAGTGGATCCGATCATTTCAACATTCGCAAGATCACCTCTCAGTTTCCCAATGTTGTTTGTTTCATCCGTCCCAAGTTGCCTTTGTTTTCCCGCCCTCCCACCCTTTTCTTCAAGGACTTAGATTTTTTAACCAAGTATCCTTTTATTGATGTGAAGTCTATCCATTCTTTTCCGTCAATGTTCTTATCCGGTGATTTTCCATGAAGATGCTCACGAAACTTCAAGTTTATCATTCTTCATTCTCGTATTCTTTTCGGGTGGATTCAATTGAAGCTTTCAGTGTTGATTATAGACCTTTCCTCCTTTCAAATGCTTTCTCATGCTGGTGTACCTTTTAATCATCCACTTCTCGCCATTCATTGGTTCCGGAGTGTACAAGATACCTCAGAAGATTCACATTTCCATTCCCAATCCGTTCAAGTTCTTTTGAGGATGCTATCTCATTCAAGCCATTTAATTCAACCGGTGCAATCTCCTTTTCAAGTAATCATTTCAATGGGGTATCTTTTGAGTGGGCCCTAACCCACAGGTTTTTTTCCAGGATCTTACCTAACACATCTAATTTTTTCGGAGTTATTCTCAAATTCATTGCAAAGTTTGACGTAAGAATGAATTATCATCAGTCAAATGTCTTTCTCCAAGATCTTTCAAAATCTTTTCATTGTTGATTCAACCTTTCTATTCTTCATGGTTCCGGAGTGCCTCAATAATTCATGGTGGTGTTTCTCATCATCATTCTCCACATTTGAAGACCGAAGAAGAATTTCTCGTGAATCTTGGTCCGTTCTCTTGAAGATTCATGGTTCTTACTTGTTGCCATCCTCTCATAATTGTTTTCGATTGTGAGAATTCTTTTTACCCATCCGGAGCTATTCATGAGTCTTTTCAGTTTGATTCTCCGAAGGCCATCATTTCAGAAGATTTCTTCGTTCTAAGCTTTCAGCTCTCGTTCTCCAAATCATACCGGTGCATCATTCAAATATTACCTAAACAGCTCGGGATCTCTGCGTTCACTTGTTTCTAAATTCTCTCAAGTATCTTCGTTCATTTTCCAATTCTTACCGGTGTTACTTTATCTTTTCTTCGTTCATTTTCAATTCTTACGGTGGTTCGTTCAAGAGTTCTCTTCCTTCGTTATCATATCAATTTATTCGTTGTTTCAATCCTACCGTTGGTTCGTTGAAGACTTTTCTCAAGTTTGCGCTATATCTATCTTAATCCTTTCTATGAGAATAAGTAGTATGCCAAATCCGTTGGTTTTCATCAATCTAAATTGGTGAAGGATACGCGTAATGTAATTCTTATTCTTGTTTCCTCCAAGTGATTAATTCCTTCTTCCGGAGTTCTTTCATGATATCAAACTATCGGTTCCAAGTTGTTCATCTTTTCTTTCCGGAGTTCCAAGTTATTTAAATTATATCATTTCAAAGCTTCATCTAATCATTGCAAGGCTTCTCCCGGGGTTCTTTTCAACTTTCTATTTCGTTTGATCATTCTTTTATTACCGGAGTTCTTCATGGAGGCTCTACATGGTGGTTCATCAAGGATTTAATTCATTCTCGAAGTGTTCTTCAAGACTCTTGTTGGAGCTCAAGCATTCTTGCATTCCGAAGTGCAATTCGTTCTAACTTATCATATGAGGTGGTGTTATGTCATTCTTGACAATTTGAGTTCGCGTTTCATGATTCACATGTTGTCAAGAATGTGATATTTTAAATCCACCAATCTCTTCGTTGGATTTATCTTGTGTCATGTTTCACCTAAAGCCTTCCCTAAGGAATGTTGCTATTATGGTGCTTATCAATGATCAAGTTTTCTCCTTCTCCTCTTGGTGGAAGAAGTTTTCATCTCTTCGTGGATCTCAAGCAAGCAATTGTTTCCGTTAGTGGCAAATTTCACCTCAAGTTTTGAGATCTTTTCCTTAAGCCCACAACAAGCTTGTTCTTTCGTTGTTGATTCTTCCAACAACTCCGTTCAATCCTACTTCGTAAGGATGCTCTTTACAATTCATTTATGGTAGGAGATGTTGGTTTCATTCTTCGTTCTATTCACTCCAACTATCTAACTATCATGCATTGTTTCCGGAGGCTTTGTGATGTTGCTCTCTTGGACAAATCATCTTGTTTTGTCAAGATCATGTAATTTTTCCTTTCTCGTCCGTTTAGCCGGAGTGTCGTGTTTTCATTCGAGTTCTCTCATCTTATCAAGTTTTGTCTCCTTCCTCAACCGGAGTGCTGTCTGAAATCTTTCTTACCCCTTGTGCCATTCTTTCATTAGTTACGGAGGCAGTGTGTTGTTAAATTCATCGAGTATCCTCTCATCTTGTCAAATTCATGTTCAATTCCTTCCATTTACAGTCGGAGTGCTGCCCAAATTATATCATTCTTATTCCTTCCCTATCTTGTTTTAACTGGAGTGGTTTAAATATCTATCGTGTCAATTAACCTCAAGGTTCACATGGTGTTCCTTGTCTCTCTTTTCTACCGGTGTGCTTTCATATTCCTTTTGATCCGTTAAGCTCGCGTTTCATATTCTTCAACCTACAAAGGTTCTCGCAATGTTCATTGTTCCTCTTGCTGAACGGAGTGTTTTAAATTTTGTTCATCTCCGTTGTGTCATTTCCTCAAGCTTTGCGACCTCTCAAGGTTCTTTGGTTTCACTCGTTTGTCAAAGAAGCAATTTGTTTTACCTCTTCCCCTTCTGTTTCTTTCCGGTGCCATCCTAGATCTCGGGTCGAGATCCTCTTGTAGTGGTGGAGTGTTGTAACGCCCCGAGACCGACGCTCCAGACGCCTTCCATATATTTCGTGTTCGGCGTGCGTTTTATTTGTGTTTTGCATTCATCATTGCATCATCCGCATTTATTTTCATAAAACTTGCATCCGCTCGTAGTTGCCGCGTTCCCCCCTTGCGTTCGTTGACCATTCTGAGTCTAACCGGATTTTCGATTCTCTGTTGTCTGACCGTTTGACCCTCTCTGCACAACCACCCACCCCCTCGCGCGCGTCCGAAAGTTGTTCCGTACCCGAACCGTTCAGTCATCACCGTTGCATACAGATCATCCCCTAACATCTACAAAACATCTCCGGTTTCTCATTTGGTTTCTCTAACCTATTTATTCTCGGACCGTCCGATTATAATCGGAGGGCCCGAATAGCCCCTAAACTACTCTACCTACTATATAACTAGACAAACCCTAAAATCTAGAGAGATGTCCCATCCATCCCCGCCGCCACACTCCACCTTTGTCGTCTCCCACCTCGGGATATCCTCATTCCCCAATCCATCGATCCACCCAACCAGAGCTCCTCCTGCCGACGCCCTCCGCCACCCAGGCGAGCCCCCGAGCAGCCTCCCTCGCGTGAGCCCCGCAGGAGCTCGAACCCGAGCGGATCGAGCCAGCCGTCCCCGCCGGCGATGCGCAGCATCAGCTCCCGCAGCTCCGGCGAGCCCTGCCGTCGGTGACCCCCGCAGGAACCCTCTCCTTCCTCCCCTGCTTCTTCTTCCTTCCCAGTATTTCTCTCCCTCCTCTCAACATCTTGGTCTTGCCTTTCTACAGGAGCTCCCCGCCGCCGGATCGGGCCGCCTCCGCCCGGTTCCTCTCGCGCCGTCGCCCCACGTGCCCTGCCCCGCCAAGCCGCGCTATCCTCCTGCCAGCGCCCGCCTGGGATGAACGCAGCGTCGCCCCGCTCGCCTTCGTCGTGTGCCTGCGCCCGAGCCTCCCGTCGAGCTCCACTGCCTCCGTGCCCGCAAGTCGCCGCCGTCCCGGATGCCTCGTCAGCCCCGTCGTTCAAAACGGGCACCACCAGGAGCTCTTGAAGCCTCGCTTCGTCGCCGTCTTACGAGCATGCCAGTGCCCTCCATCTCGACCCGTCCCGCTCACTGGTAACGCGCCGGCGCTCTGCATCGAGCGTTGACCCTGCACGCGCGCACCACTTCTTCTCCGCATCGCCGTGAACCTCCTCACTCGCGCCCGCCGCGTCTGTCATCTGCAGGAGCCAGGGTCGCCACCTGCATCAGTTCGTCAAGCCGCCCGTCAGGGTCGCGCCCCGGCCCTGATCTGGACCGGATCTCCTCTGCTCCGTCGGCGCTCCACCTTGCCCTGTTCTCCGTTGCTGCTCTGCCTCGTCCTCGCCGGAGTTCAAGCCGCGCCTGCTGCCTCCCCTGCTTCGCGTCGAACCGCTCCGGCCCGCTCGTGTTGACCAAGCCAAGCGAGCGCCTCAGCCTAGCCTCCCGCGCGAGTCGGCCCAGCCCCAGCTCCAGCCGCGGCCTGCCAGCTCCTTCACCAAGCCGGCCCATCTTCGCCTCTGGGCCCAATGTGAGCAGCGCACCAGTTCCAGCCTGATCTATTTTTTTCTGCACTGGACGATTTATCTATTTTCCAGAGAAACTGCAGTTTTACAGTAAAACCCTCCATGTTCATGCTTTAATAACTCCACAACCATGCATCGGTTTAAAATGTTTCAAACATGTAAAATACTTAGAATTTTGTGTAGATTAATAATATGCCACTTTCACCCCATGATAAAATGTTTAACATGCTGTTTGTGTTTATTTTGCATAATGCCATACTAAAATGCTTTAATTCATAACTAAATAACCGTAGCTCGGATTTTAATAAAGTTTATATGTAAATGGGGTAGAAAATGCATAGATTAACATGGTGCACTTCATTTGCTGTTTAACATTATTAAAATTGCGTTTATGGCAGAACAGTACCAAATCTAAGTTATGGACATGAGGATTTTCCGGAAATTGTTGTTTGTTGTTCCGGCCTCATTTAAATTGCCTAAAATAGGTAGTTTCCTTATGCTTCACCTCTTGCCATGGTTAACAACATTTAACATTGTTGGGTACATAAACGAGAGAGAACTAAATAATTGATGTGGTGTTTCGTCAATATGCAACTCGTTGCATATTGAGCTCCATTTAACCTGTAGTTTCGTATGTGCACTTTGCCATGCCATGCCTCATTAAACCGGACATGCATCATACTTGATTGTGCATCATGCCATGTGTATGTGGTGGTTGTTTACCGTGTTGTTTGCTTCTTTTCGGTTTGCTTCTTGCGTTAGCTTCGGTTTCGTTCGACTACGTCCGTTTGTCTTCTTCATGGACTCGTTCTTCTTCCTAGCGGGATCTCAGGCAAGATGACCATACCCTCGAAATCACTTCTATCTTTGCTTGCCAGTTGTTCGCTCTATTGCTATGTCGCGATACCTACCACTTGCTTATCAAGCCTCCCATATTGCCATGAACCTCTAACCTTTCTCATCCTTCCTAACAAACCGTTGTTTGGCTATGTTACCGCTTTTGCTCAGCCCCTCTTATAGCGTTGCTAGTAGCAGGTGAAGATGAAGATGGCTCCATGTTGGATTATGTTTATGTTGGGATATCACAATACCTCTTATTTAATTAATGCATCTATATACTTGGTAAAGGGTGGAAGGCTCGGCCTTATGCCTGGTGTTTTGTTCCGCTCTTGCCGCCCTAGTTTCTGTCATACCGGTGTTATGTTCCTTGATTTTGCGTTCCTTACGCGGTTGGGTGATTTATGGGACCCCCTTGACAGTTCGCTTTGAATAAAACTCCTCCAACAAGGCCCAACCTTGGTTTTACCATTTGCTACCACCTATCCCCTTTTCCCTTGGGTTCTGCAGACTCAAGGGTCATATTATTTTAACCCCCCCGGGCCAGTGCTCCTTCGAGTGTTGGTCCGAACTGAGTAGACTGCGGGGGGCCCTCGTGGAAACTCGAGGTCTGGTTTTACTCCTAGGATGTCTCATCCGGTGTTGCCCTGAGAACGAGATATGTGCAGCTCCTATCGGGATTTGTCGGCACATCGGGCGGCTTTGCTGGTCTTGTTTTACCATTGTTGAAATGTCTTGTAAACCGGGATTTCGAGACTGATCGGGTCTTCCCGGGAGAAGGAATATCCTTCGTTAATCGTCAGAGCTTATAATGGGTTAAGTTGGGACACCCCTGCAGGGTATTATCTTTCGAAAGCCGTGCCCGCGGTTATGTGGCAGATGGGAATTTGTTAATATCCGGTTGTAGAGAACTTGACACTTGGCCTTAATTAAAACGCATCAACCGCGTGTGTAGCCATGATGGTCTCTTCTCGGCGGAGTCCGAGAAGTGAACACAGTTTCTGGGTTCTGTTTGACGTAAGTAGGAGTTCAGGATCACTTCTTGATCATTGCTAGTTCACGACCGTTCCGTTGCTTCTCTTCTCGCTCTTATTTGCGTATGTTAGCCACCATACATGCTTAGTGCTTGCTGCAGCTCCACCTCATTACACCATCCTTTCCTATAAGCTTAAATAGTCTTGATCTCGCGGGTGTGAGATTGCTGAGTCCTCGTGACTCACAGATACTTCCAAAACAGTTGCAGGTGCCAGGGATACCAGTGCAGGTGACGCAACTGAGCTCAAGTGGGAGCTCGATGAAGATCTTGTTCGTTGTGTTGTTTCTTTTCATGTTGATCAATAGTGGAGCCCAGTTGGGACGATCAGGGATCTAGAAGTTGGGTTGTCTTCTTTTCTTTTGGTTCCGTAGTCGGACCTATGTGTGTATCTCTGAATGATGTAAGTTTTATTTATGTATTGTGTGAATTGGCGATTGTAAGCCAACTCTTTATCCCATTCTTGTTCATTACAAGGGATTGTGTGAAGATGACCCTTCTTGCGACAAAACCACAATGCTGTTATGCCTCTAAGTCGTGCCTCGACACATGGGAGATACAGCCGCATCGTGAGCATTACACCGTGCCAGCTGCTGGAGCTCTCAAGACGGATCCGACTGCTGCAGGAGGAGCCGGCACGAAGATAGAATCCGACTCTGGCGATGGCTTGACAGACGGTTTGAGGAGGCATTGTAGGGCGACGCCGGTCGGTATTGCTTGACGGGTGGAGCCGGTTCGTGCCAAAGCATCTGCTTGCTCATTGTCATTTCTTGGCACATGGAGAAACTCGCACCCTTCAAAATATCCACTGAGTTGTTGTACGAGGAAGCGGTAGCTCGCCATGTTTGCATCTTTGGCGTCCCAGTCACCTGACGACTGCTGGACCACCAAGTCAGAGTCACCATAGCACAGGATCCGGCGAATGCCGAGCTCTTTGGCAAGCCGGAGCCCATGAATGAGTGCCTCGTATTCAGCGATTTGTTGGAGGCGGCAAAATGGATTTGCAGCACATATCTGAGCTTGTCGCCTTTGGGAGAGGTGGGGATGATGCCGGCTCCCAAACCGGTGCGCATCTTGGAACCATCAAAATGCATACCCAATGGGTGGAGTCGGGCGCTGGCGGCAGGTACTGGGTCTCGGCCCAGTCGACGAGCAAGTTGGCCAGCGCTTGTGACTTGATGGCGGTGTGAGGCTGGTAGTAGATGTTGTAGGGGGCCAAATCGATGGCCCATTTGGCCACTCGGCCTGAAGCATCCCGGCTTCCAATGATCTCGGCCAGTGGAGCTGTGCATACCACAGTGATTGGGTGCTCTTGAAAATACGGCTTCAATTTCTTGGCAGCAAAGTGCACACCGTAGCACATCTTCTGGTAGTGGGGGTAGTTTTGCTTGGAAGCTGACAACACTTCACTCAGGTAATACACCAGTCTCTGGACTGGTAGTGCCTTGCCTTCCTCCTTGCGCTCTACCACTATGACTGTGCTAACCACTCGGCTGGTGGCGGCGATGTAGAGGAGCATGGGCTCCTTAGGAGTCGGAGCCGCCAGGACATGTGGAGTAGTCAACATCTTTTTGAGCTGGAGAAAAGCTTCATCCGCCTTGTCATTCCACTCGAAAAAAGTGGTCTTCTTCATGAGCTGGTACAGGGGAAGAGCCTTCTCTCCCAGCCGACTGATGAAACGGCTGATGGACGCCAAACAGCCGGTGAATTTCTGCACATCCAGCAGTCGGGTGGGTACTTCCATCCTCTCAATGGCCTTGATCTTCACAGGGTTGCACTCTATGCCACGCTCTGAGACCAGGAATCCAAGAAGCTGGCCGGCTGGTACTCCGAAGACGCATTTCTCTGGGTTGAGCTTGATTTGAAATCGGCGCAAGTTCTCAAAAGTCTCGTTGAGGTCTTCTAGCAGCGTTCCACGCTTCTCTGTCTTCACAACAACATCGTCCACATAAACGTGGGCGTTTCTGCCGAGTTGTTTGAGGAGGCACTTCTTCATGCAACGTTGAAACGTGGCGCCGGCATTCCTCAATCCGAACGTCATGGTCAAGTAGCAGAAGGCTCCAAATGGTGTGATGAAGGCGGTCTTCAGTCTGTCGGCCGGGTTCAGCTTGATCTGGTGATACCCTGAGTATGCATCCAAGAAACTCAACAGCTCGCATCCGGCTGTGGAGTCTATCACTTGGTTAATTCTCGGCAAAGCAAACGGGTCTTTGGGGCAGGCTTTGTTGAGGCTGGTGTAATCAATACACATGCGCCACTGCTTGTTTTTCTTCAGCAGAAGGACTGGGTTGGCCAACCACTCTGGAAAGAACACTTCCATGATGAAGCAGGCTGCCAATAGCCAGGCTATCTCTTCTCCAACGACTCTTCTCTTCTCTTCTGACAGGTGGCGCAAGGGCTGCCTGACTGGCTTGGCATCAGACCGGACATGTAACTTGTGCTTGGCGAAATCCGTCGGAACACCCGGCATGTCTTTAGGTGACCATGCAAAGATGTCCTGATTCTCACGGAGGAAATCGATCAGCTCGCCTTCCTATTTGCTGTCGAGGTTTGCACCTATGACAGCGTACCTCTCTGGGTGCTCTGGGTCCAAGGGTATCTTCTTTGTCTCTTTGGCCGGCTTGAACGAGCCCTCGGCTTCCGACTCCTTGGGGTTGGGTGACATCTCCGGCTGCTTGCCTGCCATCACCACAACTCGGTCAAGGAGCCGCTTCTCGGCCGCGATCACAAGGGACTCGGCCAGCCGGCTGCTATCTACTGCGCAAGCGGACGACTTCTTGTAATCCCCTGCTATGGTCAGAATTCCCTTGGAACTCGGCATCTTCATCTTGAGGGAAGCATAGTGGGGGACTGCCATGAACTTGGCCAGAGCAGGCCGGCCAAGCAGTGCATGGTATGGGCTCTCAAGGTCCACCACCTCAAACCAAATTGGCTCTCGGCGGATGTGATCTTTGTCTCCAAAGAGGACGTCTATTTGGATCTTGCTGATTGGTGAGCAGGAAAGGCCAGGAACTATGCCATGGAAAACGGTCCGGCTGGGCTGAAGCTGCCTTTGTTTGATTCCTAACTTCTCCATGGTATCCTTGTACAGGATGTTGATGCTACTGCCGCCATCTATCAGAACTCGAGAAAAAGCGAGCAGCTCGCCTATCAGTGGAAAAGGTGGCATCCAGAACCAGGGCGTAGGAACTGGGATTTGGCATCACTTCCGGGTGGTTGGCTCTGCTCCAGCTGATGGGCTTCTCGGACCAATGCATGAACTCAGGGGTCTCTGATGCTACTGCATTCACTTCTTGCTGTCGTTGGCGTCTGCTATGCTTGTGGTCGGCCACGCTGGTGAACATGACATAAGCTCCGTGCTCTTCAGGATACTCGTCTTGTATGGCTCCGACTGGTCGAACCGCCGACTGCTGGGGGGGAGGAGGTGGCGGCTGCCCAGCAGACAGAGGAGGCAGAAGGCCATCTCCCTTGGCGATCCTGGTGAGCCAATGACACTTCCGAGTGGTGTGGTTGGACGGCTTCGCGCCACTGTGGAACTTGCAGGGCGCGTCAAGAGTCTGCTCATACGAGAAAGCAGGTAGCCAATTGGGCTTGCCGCCCTTCTGGCGCTTGGATGGAGGCTGCCCTTCCGGCTGCTGATCTTTGACTGTCGCCACCTGCCGACTTGTGGAAGCCGGCTGCATGGCCTTGCGCTTGTTGTCGCTTGGTTGTTGGCGCCGACTGGTGTCGCCAGCCGGGGTCCGAGGAGCCTGAGGGGCCACTTTGCCAGATGCATCAACTTGGATTTCTGCCTTCATGGAGGAGTCGGCCATGGCATATTTATCTGTTATGATCAGCAGCTCGTCGAGGGTCGCCGGCTCGTCGCAGAGAAGTCGGTGCTTGAGGAGGGTGCCCTCTCGGCACCCAGCGGTGAAGTACTCGATGGCCTGCACCTCGTGCATGCCTTCGCAAGAGTTGCGGAGCTCGGCCCAACGTGTGAGGTAGTCGCGAGTCGACTCGCTGGGGCCTTGTACGCACAAGGAGCGCTGGCGAGGTTTGGGCGGCCGCTTGTATGTGCTGGTGAAGTTGCGGATGAAGGCTTCGGTGAAGTCGACCCAGCTGTTGATGCTGCGGGGCTTTAGGCTGTTCAGCCATGCCCGGGCCATGCCCTGGAGCATGAGCGGAACGTACTTCACAGCAACGCGCTTGTTGCCGTTTGCTATGCTGACGGCTGTGGAGTAGTCGACCAGCCAGTCCTCCAGCTTCACGAAGCCGGTGTATTTGGGCGTGTCTCTCGGGAGCGTGAACCCTTTGGGGAAGGGCTCATCTTGAATGCGGGGGCCGAAACATGGCGGACCCAGCTCATCTTCTTCCTCTAGCGCCAGGGATCGGTGGAGACGATCGATCCGGTGGCGGGCATCGTTCTCTTCGACTCCTTCTTGGTGGCCAAGGCGGTCGCCGAGTGTCGGGTGTTCAACAGGCGGCGGGGAGACGCGCCTTTCCCTGCGAAGGGGAGGAGGCGGACAGTCATCCTGTCATTCCACTGCTCTCGGGCGGCCGTCTTGGTCGCGCTCAATGGTGATGCGAGTCCGGCTGCGGCTGGCAGCCGGCTCCTTGTCTCTTCCTCCGCAGATGCCACCAGTCGGCGTCCGAGATGTCGCGCTTTGATCTCGGCGGGGAGGCAGATTGTCATTTTGCCGGTGAGGCGCCTCAGTGCGGCAGCCGGCCTCGTGCTGCTTAGCAGCCGCGTCGAGGAGTCACTGGACGCGCTCCGCCATCTGGTGACGCTCTTCGCCCTCGAACTTGTCCAGCTCTTCTGCTGCCGCCTGGGTAGCTCGGATATTTTCCGCAGGCATGGCATAGATGGGGCGATCTGCCCCGAACAGGTTGGCGATGGCCACGCCGCGCTGCCGGACCATGCCAAGGCGGCTGAGGCCACCGGGAGCCGGCGTGCCGCCCACAGCGCGGTCCATCTCGCGCTGGTAGTCCTCCGATAGGCATCTCATGCTGGCCAGCTTCTTGGCGCCCTCGACAAGCTGGATGCGGCGTGCTTCCAGCATCTCGGCGTCGGCATCTTCTGGGATGGGCGCCGTCAGGTCTTGAAGTGCCGCATCGAGCGGGTCATGAGCACCTCCGCCAGAGTGCTCGCTGTGGCTGATGACTAGTACCTCCGTGACGGCGCTTTCGCCGCTCTCTACGCGAGGAAGAGGCTCGTCATAGACCACGACGTTGGTGGGGAACGCGTCAAGCGACGCAGTGTCGGAATCGACAAGCATCGGGTCGGTGGAGCCAACAGACTCCAAGTCTAGAGCAGGCTCGTTGGCGACGTGGAGCTGATCGAGGAGGCCGATGAGGCGTTTCTCAGGGCCATCATTGCCCGCATCGGACGCTGGCTCGTCGGAGAGGCGAACCTCACCAACAAGGTCGGCGAGGCAACTCGCCGCGCAGGCGACCTCCACGCCGTGCAGCGCGTCGGTGCAGACTCCGTCAGGCGTGCCGGGCTGGCTGCGCTCGCCAGGGAGGAAAAGGGTTCCCGTCCAGAACAGGTCTCCGGACGACGGTGCACCTCGCCCCACGGTGGGCGCCAAATGTCGGGGGTTGGGTCCGACATATGCCAATGGATGGCTTATCATGGTGGGAGCGAGTAGAACGTCGCCGGTGCCTGGAAGCGGGATAAGGCGTAGACACGAATGCCGGCGCACTTTACCTAGGTTCGGGGCTCTCCTAGGAGATAACACCCCTAGTCCTACTCTGCGGGGTCTCCGCATGATCACTAAGGCACAAGTGGTACAATGGTGCTCCTCGAGCTGTTTGCTAGAGGTAGGAGAAGGCAAGGCTAGCTCTCTCCTTTCTCTATGGGTTGGTCTAGTTCTAACAGGTTGGGAACCCTTTGCATGGGTGCCCTGGGGTGTTTATATAGGCCTACCCCCAGGGGTACAATGGTAATCCGGCCGGGTGTAGGGCCCGGCTGTTAGTCTCTTCGGCCGCCGGCTTCTCCGCCGGCTGTTGGGGCCCGCCGCCTGGTCTGGTACGGGCCGACAGGCCGTCACCGCCGCTCTCGGGTCTTGTCGACTGCTGATCACTGTAGGCGCGACACTAATGACGCAGGCTTGGTCAGGGGATCGTGGCTACAGCTCCGCCGCCTGGCGGGCGATTACTATAGCCACTCTGCGTCTCATCTGGTTAATGGCGCGTGGGTCCCGAGGAAGGGGCGGGCCGACTGCTGGGGGCCGACCTCCCTCGGGTCCGACTAGTGGGGCTCTAGCCGTCTTCCGGGCTCTCGCTGATTGGTGGGGCCCGTCGTCCTTGGGCCGTACCGACAGGCCATCGTGGGAGCAGGGCTCCGCCTGCTTGTGGTGATGTCAGGGGTGGTGTGGCAACAGTGCCGCGCCGGGCGGAGATCTCCGCCGGTACGGTGCACTGTGGCCACGCCCGTCCCTGGATGGGGGGGGATGGGCTATACTGTAGCCACTCCCTGTCTTGTCTTTTTGATGAGGGCGCGGGCTTTGTTGGCGCCACGGGCCGACTGCTAGGGGCCGGCTTCTCTAGAAGCCGTCAACTAGGAGTCGGCTTGTCTTGAAGTCGATCTCTGGGACTCGGCCGTCTACGGGCAGCCGCCTATTCCTCCAGCCGGCCACCAGAAGGCAGCACTTCATCTTGGTGCCTTGAGGGGCGCAGCCAGTCCCGATGTCTTGAAAGGTCCTGGGCCTCGGGTTAGCCTACCCGTGGCCCATTACTCCGACAGGAGGCCGGCAAGGGGCCTGCCGGGAAGGCCGGCAAGGCCGCTGCCGAGGAGGAGGTGGTTGATGACCAGCCTTTCTCCTCTGCTGCCTCTGGCTCCGGCAGGTATCTGAAGGTGAGCGACAACCTTTTCGTCCACCTTCCAGGGACGTCGAGCTCCAGGGCGCCCATCGAGGGAGAGGTGTTCGACGAGGAGGTGCTTGCCACCGCGGGGCTCGAGGTTGTTGACAAGCCGAGCGCCGGTGGCGACGGTTCTCAGGAGGAGCAGCTTCTCCAGGCCATGGGCGCCAGCTTTCGGAAGCTCCAGGTGCTCCACCGCGCCCGCCTGGATAAGGCCAAGTCCAGGATGGCAACGGTGGACAAGGCGGAGGCGGACCTCAAGGGACACATCACCGAGACGCAAACTTGGTTCTGCCAAGCTTGTGAGGAGCTGAAGGCCGCCCAGGGCAAGCTGGCCAAGCGCGAGGTGGAGCTCACCATGAAGCGGGCCAACATCGAGAAGGCCCAGGAGATGGCGAAGAACCTGGCCGCCGAAGCCGAGGCCGCTCAAACCCAACACCAGGCCGCGCTGAACTCCTAGGAGGAGGACCTTGCCGCTCACGAGGAGAAGCTTGCTGCGACTCTCCGCGGCAAGGATGAGGAGGTGGAGAAGCTCGTTGCGCAGCGGACCCAGGAGTTGGAGCAGAGGCACAGGGAGGCACTCAATGCCCAGGCTCTGGTTCACGCCGGCAAGGTGAAGGAGCTGGAGGTGGAGCGGGATGGGCTGAAAGACCAGGTCCTGAAGCTGTCCAAGGAGAAGGACACACTCAACGGCGCTCTGGTTGAGGCACAGGGCACGGTCCTCAGCAAGGCTGGGCAGCTTTCTGAGGCCAACAACTCCATCAAAGACCTCAAGCTGAAGCTGGAGGGTCTCGAGGGGATGCTGTCGAAGGCAAAGGCCCGGAGGAGACCCTGGCCAAGGATCTGGAGGCCGAGAAGTAGCTGCGGAGGAACGAGACCGCCAACCACAAAGACTTTGTGGAGGGTGAGAATCGCTGGATCGGGCGCCTCGAAGGCGTCGTCGGCAGGATCACCATGCAGCTGGCTACCATGGGGATGCCAAATGTGAGGTATACCTCGGAGCGCAACGTGAGCCCCAACGCCAAGCTGACCATCTTCTTCGAGGGCGTCCTCGGGGCCCTGGAGCAGCTCCACTCCAATCGGGCGGCCTCCCTGGCCGATGAGGCCTGGAGGCTTTGCCGGGGTGCCATGACCAAGGTCCTCGCCAAGGTGGCGCACTGGAATCCTGACCTCGACTTCGACGCCGCGCTGGAGAGCTTGCCGAAGGATGCGGACATCGCGACACTCAAGGAGTGTATCAAGCCCATCATTAGCCGCATCGATGGAATCCAGAGGGTGGAGGGACAGCGCCGGGATTAGGCACCCCGTTTCTCATTGCCGCTGCAGGTTCATGACCAAGACAATTTCTATCTTTAGTTAGAACCACGGCAACAACTGATGTAATATAACTCTGCAGTACTTTTGATACAATGCATGTTATTTTCCTGTCTGATCTTCCTTTGTATATCCGTCCTACGTTAACCGGGTAGGCTTGCCGGCGCGTAGACCCAGGGAGGCACGTTGAGGACGGATCCCCAATGGACTGTCGGGTGTGCTTGCTGCCGAGCGAACCACCTTACCGCTCTCCACGCGGCCGCTCGAACTGTCGAGCTTGACTCGAGTCAGAATCGAGAACGTTTCCAATTGCGGAAGGCTACCCTGCCGCTCTCGACGCAGCCGCTTGAGCTGTTGAGCGGACTCGAAACAGAGCAAGGGCGTTGCCAATAGCGGGAGGGCCCCTTTGCGTGCAGGTTTTCCATACATGGGACAGGGCCTTTGAGGACAATAACCTCAAATTTAAAAAGGAAATTGCTTAAAATTTCGCACGACTTAGCTTCTCCGTCATTGTGCGGGCGTCCACCACATGTGCAGATGGTGCCACCAAGCTTGGTCGTCTTTTTTCCTTAGAACGACGGCCACGATGAAGCCGCTGCTCCGATCAGACCAGATTTCCCCAACTGTGCCATCACCCCTACCTGGCGCGCCAAAGGTGTCGGTGGAAACGACACCTATGGAATCCCTGGGATCCCTTCTATGGTTGGCGGGCGCGAGGTTGTGCAAAGAGAGGGTCTGACAGGAAGCACATGGATCGTTTACCCAGGTTCGGGCCGCGAAGGTGCGTAATACCCTAGTCCTGCTTTGGTGGATATATTAGAGTGTTCTTGTGTTCTTGAGCTAGCTGCGGGGTGTAACTTGCCCAAAAGATCCGACCCCCCTCCTGGACGCCTCGGGCCTCCTTTTATAGGCAAAAGGGGTCGCCACAGTGGCACACAGGAGGTGGAAAGGTATACAGTGGATGAGTCTATCCTCTGGCACCGTCGGACAAACGCATTTAATGCGCTGCCGACGTGTCCTTCTTGCTTTATCGGGGACGGCAAGGAAGCACGTCCCAGCTGTCGCCGCCTCGCCTGGCTTTGACACACGCCCGAGCTGACGAGGCCTTGGGGTGCCATGTTGGCTGGCTGCTGGGCTGGCGCGGTGGTTGAGCCTTCATGAAGGGTTGCATGCCAGCACACAGGTGCTTGCTGAGTCGGTGTAGAGGCCGCCCGTCGCCACGCAGGTGCCTGCCCGGCTGGTCGAGCTAGCAACTGCTTGGGGACGGCGGTGGAGTCTTGGCTGGTGCAGGCCTGGCTGTGGCCCTGCTGATGCCCTCGGCAAGGGTCTTGCCGCGGTGCTGTGGTCGTCCCCAGCAAGGCGCTTGCCGGGGGTCTTGTGGATTTCCTCGGCTAGGATCCCGCCGAGGGTCGTCGTCTTCTGGTCCTCATCTGATCTCGTGCATTTAGGATCTTCACAAAGATCTGCATGCCACCACGGAGGTGCCTCTCGAGCCCTAGTCCCAAGGTAGTTGTTGGCGGTGGAACCCTTGGGCTCAGGGAAAGCGCACTCCACTGGCGTTAGGCAAGTTGCCCCGGCAAGACTCTTGCCGGGGCTGCGGAGGCCGCCCCGGCAAGGGTCTTGCCGGGGGGGTCCACCTCGCCCTCTTGCCCTTTGTGTTTCTGGTCTTGGCGTTGCCTTGATTGTCTTGTGCTTTGGCTTCTCTCCGGCTTCCCTCCTCTTCCCTGCTAAGTGTGGCCGTGGCGCATGGCTCTGACTGCCCGTGCACAAGTAAAGGGGTCAAAAGGAGAGCCCCTACTTTTGTACACCGACAGAGTACTACCTATGATACTCCCATTACTACTAGCCTTATAGAGTACTACAACAAGCTATCCCTCCCGCACGCGGTGGACGTACATGCAGAAGTGGATTCGATACTGTAGAAGTAGTAGTAACATCATTGTTCGTCTTCTCGAGGAGGCGAAGAGCCAAGCGCAACCCGAACGTGGCAGTTGCGAACGCTCGCCATAGTGTGTTTGGTTGCATTCTCATCTCAGCATAGTTGTTCCCTGTTCGTGCATGCTCATCCAAGCACCCCTCTTCATGCATGCTCTTCTCATGCATGCTCCTAGTGTATTTGTGTTAAGCTAGTGTGGACTCATGCACCCTTCATACACCCTACCAAACACCCAAAAGTGGGTCGAGAAGGGCTTGGAGCACGCATATAGCCACGCTCTTGCATGAGACAAAATTGCTATTTCAGCCCACTATTGTATTACTACTTGCTAGTATAGCCCTGTAAACTGGAAAGGAGTATTTGCCTTTCTAGAGATTTCAACAAGTGACTAGACTACACCATAAATGAGTAGTACTAGAGCAAAATGAGTGAATCTACACCGTAAATAAATGGGTAGTTCTCTCGTTTTCCTCTCCGCCTTGGTCGCGGTGCACAATATTGAGTACTCCTATATGACTAGCCACTCTATCTACATGCGGGACATCAAAGCATTCGGGCCCTCGTGCCATCCACCAAATCACAGCGAGGTGCTATAGTCGAGACTCACCGGTCACCCCGGTGTGGCCGTCATGGCCCATCATATCACAAAACCCACACCTTTAACAGCAGTGGTAAAGTGGCCTCGAAGTGGCCTCGGAGTTGGACTGGACGAAGCAACCATCATTTCACTGGAACACTCGTTGAAGCCCTTTCTCCCCTTTCTTGAAGAAAACCTCAAAGAGAAGCACTTTCTTTATCTAGATTGGAAATGAAATGATAGAGAGGACACTCGCTCTATTTTAACTGTATTATTACTTCATTTTACCAGTGGCACTAGGGTCAATCAGGTGGCAAACGAGGTGTACCGTGCGTCGCAAGGATGGAGGCCGGGGGTGCTTAGACTGGGATGCTGAAGCTGGCTCTATCTTCCCCCTTGATGATTCTGTGGTAGCATTTGGGTTGTAATCCAAACTTGGCTAGGTTGGTGCTGCATCCCCCTACTTGCCTAGATTATGTGGCGAACTTGTCTCCTGCTAGTACTGAGTTCGGTCTAGTAGTAGTTGCATAACTGCCCGTTTACACCGAGATGTTGTCGGATAATGGTTCTCTATGGTAGGGTTTCTTTAATGAAATCTAAGGAAAACCCCTCTTTCGATATATAAAAAAAATGTGGCACTAGCGGTGCCAAAACATTGCCTCAAATTAATAGTGCCACTAGATTAAGGTGCAAAATGATAACATTACTGCTTTATCATGGCAGTGCCAAAACAGTAGCACAAGAGCAGACTCAACATGCAAACGGTCAGACCAAAAATTCACATACCTCGTGATGGGAACCATATCTGCAATCAACGCCATCGTAGAAGGGATGACACCAGTCACCAAAATGGATTATTCAATTCATGGGACCTTTTGGTGCACTTCACCTAAAATGAAGCAATGTCCCATGAGCTAGCAGCTTCTTCTTCATTTTTTTAAGAAAAGGGCTTCAGCCCCGGTTCAATTTCCATCAGAAAACGAAACCCACAGAGCTTCATCTTCATTAGTTGCAATAAAATTCAGCAACATCAAGGTTGGTTGTGAACCTCCTGGAATGTTCAACTATAATTTGGATATCATTTGTGCAGTTCAACTAAGATCAAGCGTGAAATGTGTGTCTCCGTTTGCACAAATAAGGTGGAAAGGAGGGTAACAAACAAGTGATGAAACATACATCAAACGAAAAGAAGCATGTTCCTTATCTGAATGGCCATCCTACAAGGACAGTAGCAATTTCTAAAGCAGCAGCATTGCTAGATATTAGTGTGGGCATTAGGATTAACTATGACAACCATTAAATACGACATTACTTTAATGGTGCCATTGCTTCGTTTTACCAGCAACATTACATTAACAACTGCTATAGAGTCGGTATTTGGGCACGGGAGAGTAGGCGGACTAGGACAGTTGCATTTGTAACGAAAAGAAGCAACTTATCTTAATGGGAAATTTAGCAGGACATGAAAAAAGTGCCATTGATTCATATTAGTGGAGGCATTACATTGAAAACAACATTGGTTTAACGTGTCCTTAGTTTTAACAGTGCGACTGCTATATTTTACCAGTGGCATTACATAAGAGTGGCTCGGGGCAACAAACATAAGAACATGATATCTTTCCTTTTTCAACCAATAGATCAGGTTTTATATTGAGTTTGTACCGCGTTTCCCTTTATTTCCCTATTAGACCAAGAGACTAGTTGGATAGCCAGTCTCTGCTACTTTTCGCCCCCATTATTTCCTCTTTCTACCAAGTCCTAGATTCAGGTAACAGATCTTCCCCCACCACCACCCCTTTCTTCCTTGTTTGAACCAAGTAGTACTAGATTCGAGTGCATGAACTACTTTTACCTCTTAACAGTCAAAATTTAGGTGGCTTTCGAACAGCCGATCGATCCTATCTAAGAGGGGGCATGGGAAATAGTAAAAGATACAAATGCAGTGACGTCAGGAGCTCGGGAAGTAGAGCAAGGCCGATTTCGAAGGAAGTTATACCTGAAGGTCGCCGGGATGTCGATAGGTGGGCGGCGGGAGGCCGGATCTGCCCACACTACGACAGCAAGGAAGAAGGGGTCGGAGGCCCTCCCTAGCCAGCGGTGCTTGGGAGAGAACGGCAAGGCACGCTGATCGGGACGCACGTGCAGTGGGTGAGAGCCATCACCGAGGACGACCGCGAGGATCCGGCTGGATCTATGACCAGCGGTGAGCAGAGAGAGAGAGTGTGGCCACCGCTGTCGTGTTTAGATCTGGAGAGGACGAGACAGTGTGAAGAGAGCAACACTAGCAAGAAAGCATGGAGGCTCCTGCCTATATAGTGGAGTACTAGTTTTCTTTTGTCTACCGGAGCCGGCTTGACCTCGTCAATGACTGTCGAGAAGTCTTCATGCACGTGCCCCGGAGGCGCAGTTGTCGTCATTTTGATCTGAAGCACCGGATTATAATATCTAACACAAAAAATGCCACGTGACAAGAAACCATAACCTCACTGCCCAAAGGAGACAACATGTGTGTGCAAACGCAATATGACCTGCGTTCCATTCAGAGAGCGAAGTGCCAAACCGACCGACCGTCTGGGGTGCGACACAAACGCGACGGGCGTGTTGTATACTCCGTACATGTGTACCACCGTTTTCTTGAGGCTTCACTCCATGGCGCAATCCATGGATACAATATTAGTATACTGTACTATTTAAAAGTCGAGGGCGGGGCTTTTCCCGCGCGGTAGGCGGGGCAGTTCCGCCTAGTCGGTTCGACAAAGACGCGAGAAGATGAGAGAGTAGGCTGTTGCAAACGTAGGGCTGTGTGATTTGACAGCTGATACGCCCATTTTGCATCATGCTTTTATATCGATATTTATTGCATTATGGGCTGTTATTTGTCGGATCACGGGTTCCGGCAAATCCCTCAAGGTTCGAACACTAGGGTGCGCACGAAGATTTCCTCCCTACCGATCCGCGCCCTAACTAGCTAAGATCTCAAGAATGAACTAGGCGAACTCGCAACACAAGGGACACAAGATTTATCCTGGTTCGGGCCACCATTGTGGTGTAATACCCTACTCCAGTGTGGTGGTGGTGGATTGCCTCTTGGGCTGATGATGAATAGTAGAAGGGGAAGAACAGCTTCCTGAGGTTGAGGTGTTCTTGTGCTAGGCGAACTTGTGCGTGTGTAGATTCGACCAGCTTAGGCCCCGGTCTCTCCTACTGTGGTGGCTAGTCCTATTTATAGAGGCCCTGGTCCTCTTCCCAAATATTGAGCGGGAAGGGAGCCAACAACGGCCGATTTGAAAGGGGACGACTAGTACAGCTTATCCTGACAAAAGTAGTCTTCGCCTGCAAAAAGGCTCTGGTTGTGATGCCACCTTGGGCTCCATGGTGACCTCCGTCTTGCCGTCCCGCTGGTCTTGGTCTCGTTGCACCGATATAGAAACCTTTGCTTGATGCCTCGGTACTGCGCGCCTGCGCTTGCCCCTTTATCACCAAAGAGGAAATAAGGACGCTGCGCGCTGGCGCCCGCGTGGTCTCGATCGTCATGGCTCACGTCACGGGAACCTCGTGAGGTTTGCCTTGCCTTGATCTCTCCGCCCCTCGTGAGCCTGCCTGGCGAGGCCACTCTTGAGGAGGTCTTGCGTCGTCCGCCTCGCGAGGCTTGGCCCCTCGCGAGGGTCTTGAATGCCTTGTCGATGAAGATGGGCCGTACAGGCCTGCTTGCACAGCCACGCCGTGGGCCGCAGGCAGGCAAGTCTGGGGACCCCCGTTCCCAGAACGCCGACAGTAGCCCCCTGGCCCAAGGCGCGCTCGGGCTTGGCTTTGAGGCGAAGCCAAAGGTCAAGCGCGGAGCGCCGCAGGCCCCAAAAGCATGCGGCCTCGGTTGACGTATGGCTATTGATTGGACGTGGGCGTCTCCGCTTCCCCACGCTGCCTCGGCAACTGCCCGACCTGACAAAGGCTGGCACAGACAGTGCTTCCTTCATTGCTTCCCTTCGCCTTGCTGAGATCCCCTTCCTTGCGCCCTGCTTCCGAAATCCTCAGATCTGCCTCCATCTCCTCCCGCACCAGCGACCGATGGAGCCGTGCAAGGTCAAGTCCTGCTCGGTGCCGGCTTGGTACGAGCCTGCTCTCGATGCGCCCAACGTCTCGGGGAAGAGCCTCGCCTCCACGTGCTTGCTAACAGCGGGGAGAGCAACGAATGGGGGAAGACGGAGCTTCGAGTTGCCTCCGCCGAGCCGGAGCGTGAGGAGAGCACGTTCTTCCCCTTCTTCACGAGCAGCATCACCGCTAGGTTGGTTCCTCCCTTCTCTGATTTCTCCTACGAGGTCCTCGACCACTACGGGCTGCATCTCCATCCCAACTCCATCCTTCTCCTGTCCATCTTCGCCTACTATTGCGAGGCATATCTAGGCGTGATGCCGTCCGTGGCTCTCCTTCGCCACTTCTTCTTCCTCCGCCTTAGCGATGGCCATATCTCCGGGTGCACCAATTTCATTCCTTCCGGCAAGGCCAACTCAATCTCGAACACCGGGAAGAGGGCCGATAATATCAGAACCAAATGGGTCATGATGGGTGCCAAGTGCGTCCATCCACGCTTGGAACTGCCGACGGTGGCGCCCCAGTCTGACAAGGGGTGGTCCCGTGCAGAGCTCACTGACGAGCGGGCGTTGTCGGTGTTGGAGCAGATGAAGACCGACTTGAAGCCGGGCAACGCGAAGGCGGCCAAGGTGATGGGGGCCTTGCTCCTGAGGGAATTCTTGACGCTGCGCGTTGCTCCACTTCAGGCGCGCATGCACCCTTTGTGGAAGCTTGGAGATTAAAGAGACAAGGTTCGCCTGAGGCCGGAGGCCCTGCCTGATGATGAGCTGACTGCTTTCCTGCGCCTCTTGGTTGGGGATAACCAGGAGTACCCGCCGAGCGCCTTCGTCCCTTTGTACCACCGCAAGGACTGGGAGCCAATCATGGCCTCCAGGCCGACCTTTGATGCGCGCGGGCTGGTGCCGCCGGTGCTCACTGGGGCCTCTGCAACACCGAAGCCGGTGGAGGTGTCTTCTGACGAGTCCCGTGGGGACGAAGAGGGGGAGGAGGACTCGGAGGAGACCCCCGAGGAAATGGGGGAGACTTCTCCCTTGAGCAAGGCCGACATCCTCCGCGCCCTGCAAGACGACGCCGAGATCGACGCCCGCCAGGAGGAGGGAGAACTGCCAGTTATCCCGACGAGGAGCAGATCATCACTGGTCTCTCGAGATGCTGCCTCTGCCTTGACACCGCCTGGAGCCGGCTCCGGCCCTTCTGCTGCACCGTCTTCTACCTCCGAAGCCCGTGTGCCCGCTCCTCAGGCTCCGAAGCTTTCGGGTTTCAGGCTCCCCAAGCGGAAGGTGGACTATGTCGCGGTGGATCAGTAAGTGCTTCGAGCTTCGTCTTGTTCCTGTTTGTACTTGCTATTTTCTGACGTTCGCCCTTGGTTGATCAGGCCACTGTCTTCAACGAAGAAGAGGAAGGAGGATGCCGCGGCCGTGCCCCCCCTCTGCGGAGAAGGGGGGCGACAGCAGTCGTACCTCCCCGGCCTGGTCGCCCTCGCGAGGCCATGAGGAGCATCGTCAGGAAGAGTCAGCCCCTGTGGCCCAGCTGGGTCCAGAAGTGCCGGTGCCTGGCTTGGCTGACGAGGTCCCAAAGGCTCAGGAGCCCTTGGTCTCCCAGGCTCTGGTGACGACGCCGCCCCCTCCTCCTGCTGCGCTTCTGGCCCCAGGTTCTTCCGCTTCCTCTGTCGTCTTGGAGCGCGCCCTTTCGGAGATGAACCAGTTTCGGAAAGATCTCCTAAGCGCGGACCCGTACCTGGCGGCTGGGCGCCTGGAACTGGCCTCTGGCTGACGTCACTCCGACTCGGCAGTTCGAGCGTCGCTGAGCCAGGCCGCGGCGGCCTCCGAGAAGGAGAAGTAGGCTGCCGCTAGAGCTGCGGCCGATCGCGAGGCGGCGCTGAAGGACGCCGAGGCCTCCCGCGACCGCTGCCGAGAGCTGGAGGGTGAGCTGAAGAGCCCGCGCGACGAGCGCGTGAAAGAAGCACGTGGCTGTGAAGCGAAGGAGGAGGAGTTGAAGGCTCGGGAGGACGCCATCAAGGGCCGCGACGCCGAGCTGGGGGAGCTGGCGAAGGCGCAGGCCGCGTAGTGCAGCCGATTGGAGGAGCTAGAGCAGAAAGTGAAGGCGAGGGAGGCCGAGCTCGACGCTAAGGCGAAGGTCCTGGCCGAAGACCGCGTGGCCTTCTCGCTTCTTGAGAAGAGGTCCAGTGTGGCGCTGAAGTCACTGTACGAGAAGGGTCTGGAGAAGCCGCTTACCACCGACGAGGATGGCCCTGCTCAGCTGCTTCCCCACTTGGTGAAGGCGCTTGAGGAAGTCATGGAGGGCATCAGTCCCATGGCTAAGGCAGAGGCTCGTGTCCTTTCTTCAGCTGCGCTGACGCGTGTCTTCAGCCATCTATACCTTCACGACCCCAATGCTCGTCTCGACGAGCTGCTGGAGCCTGTGGCTAATGAACACTGCGCGGCTGCCGCCGCAGCCGTACAAGGTCAGGTGGAGGCCCTGCTGAAGATGTTCCGTGGCTTTGTCCTCGCGCCCTCGACCGGCGATGCCATCGATCCTGCGGCTGGCGGTGTAGGTGAAGGCGACGCTACCAAGGGAGGAGCACCTTCTGCAGGCGATGGGGGTGCCCAGGGGTGACTTGCGGCTGCTTTCCTGTTCCATTCCTGCAGCATGCATCAGGCCTCGTGGAGGCGTTAAACTTTCGTTTGATATTGTGAGAACAATATGTCTTGTAATATTTGCTTCGAGATTTTGCGATTTTCCTTCCTATTTGCTTTGTGTTCTGCGTCGGCAGAGCCCGGCCCCGCGCATACCTCAACCGCCGTTGGGCCGACCGGAGACCAGGACGGACCAAGGAGTGAGGGGCTACGTGACCAGTTAGGCTCCTGAGTCGTGATGCTCAGTAGTCCCCCTTGACGCGCAAACGACTTATAGGGAGAGTTCGCGAGGAAAGATTAATGTTCTACATCGGCAGAGCCCGGCCCCGCGCATACCTCAACCGCCGTTGGACCGACCGGAGACCAGGACGGATCAAGGAGTGATGGGCTACGTGACCAGTTAGGCTCCTGAGTCGCGATGCTCAGGAGTCCCCCTTGACGTGCAAACAATCTCCATACCTTTGCCCTCGCCGAGGCTCGGCTTGGGAGGGGCGTGCGACGACCAGGTCCGGGAGACCTGGTTGGGTGGCATACGCTTGGGCGTGACCCGAGCGCAGCCCTCGTGCCCAGCCCCCTCGCGCGGCTCTCCCGAGGGGAGGCATTGCGATGAGGCCGGACGCTGAGCTCTAGGGCTCCCTAAGGTTGGTACGACCGTGAAGCCGCCCTCAGTTGTTTATCACCAGCGCGGAGCATAGTGCTTCCGCTTGTGCACGGGCATAGCCGCTCCTCGGCAGTGTCGACGGCCAGCGCGGAGCATGGTGCTTCCACTTGTTCCTGGGAGGGGGGCTCCCTCTGTGGAGAGCCCCCGGGGCGTGTACAGCCCCGCCCTGACACGTGGCTTGCAAGGCAGGGCTAGACGAGGTGTATGTGGGCACTCGTGAGCCAGCGCGGGACTCATGAGACCCTACCTCAAGGCGGGTTGTGCCTGGTCTTGGTTCTTGTTCGCTGTACTGGTCCTGCGAGGTGGTAAGCAACCTGCGCCGAACGAATCTCCTGAGGTTATCGCGTGAGAAAGCCAAGCACCAACGGCCCTAGGAGATGACGTGAACGGGGCCGGCCCGCCAGACAGAGCTCAGCCGTTGGATTTATCGACGCTGCAGGGACGGGCCCGAGCACAGACGCCGTGCTCAACTTACTCACGCGAAGGGTCCTGAAGAAAGACGGCCGGCGCGCGGTCCCTGCGATGGGTGGCGATCGAGCAGGTAATAATCATAGGTAGATTAAGCATGGAAAGCATTAGGCTTAAGTACATGCAAGGAAGATACATGCCACTGGGTCAGGCCCGAGCGGCTTGGGGATGATGCTGCCCGAGGGGCGCTCCCAGCAAGGTAAGCTAAAGACATAAAAGGGATACATGCCACAGGGACGGACCCACGCAGCCTGGGAATGATGCAACCCGTGGGGCCGTCCCAGCTAAATAAACTTGGAAGCTGTCACCTGGTTCTATTGACGCAGGAGAGTTGGGGCAGCTAAAGGTGCACGGCGAAAGGATTGCTCCTCACGAGCCACCGGGGCCCTGAGCCTCGGGAGGCTCTAGGGGCTCTGGTGGTTCCTTGAGGACCGTCTCCATCTCCGTTAGGACGGCGTGGTGCCTGGCCTCCTGAGCCGCCAGGATGCGCTGCAAGTTGCGCTGGTAGGCGGTCGCCACGCTCGGCAGGCCGAAAGGCACGCAAACGTAGCTGTGCGGTGGGCCCTCGCAGCATCCCATGCGCGAAGGCCAGAAAAGCTCCTGAGAGGCAGCCCTGTTGAGCCCTGGGACGTTGATGCAGACGCGCAGCCCGGCATCCTCGCCTGGATGGGAAGCTACGCCTCGTGAGCGGCGGTCGCCATGCATGGCCCTTGTGTCTTGCAATTCCTGAGTGGTCTTGGTGATGAACTCCTGAACGGTGGTCGGTCCTTGCCCTGTGTCCTCCTGAGGGAAATGCGCCGTGAAGCACGCCTCCAAGTGGTGCCCAAGCGCCTCCCTCGTGATGTTGGAAAAGTCTGAGGCCCTCCAGAAGAGAGCCCTCGAGCCCTGCGCGAGAGGGGCGCTGGGCGCGCTTTCCTATGCGATGGAGGGAGGCGCCCCAGGTGAGGGTGCAGATCCTGACGAGGCACCGCTTGCCTGAGGCCCTGCATGGTGCGGCTGCTTCTTCTTCTTGAGGTTGGCCTCAGGAGGGGGCTCGCCCTTGCTGTTGGGGTGGTCGATTGCTGCAGCTTGGAAGGCACGCTCGAGGGAGCACACCACATCTCTTTCTTCGCACGGGACTATGATGATTCCGCCGCTTCCCGGCATCTTGAGGACATTATAACCGTGGTGGGTCACCGCCATGAACTTGGCCAGGGCTGGATACCCGAGGATGGCATTGTACGGCAAACGGATGTGCACGACGTCGAAGTCGACGAGCTCGGTGCGGTAGTTCTTGCGTTCTCTGAAGGTGACAGGGAGGCGGACCTGCCCTATCGGTGTGGTGGAACCGTCGGTCACTCCTGGGAAAGGCTTGGTAGGTTGAAGCTGGTCATATGGCACTTGGAGGTTGTTGAACGTGTCGACGGACAGGACGTTGAGCCCTGCGCCACCGTTGATGAGGGTCTTGGTAACTTGCACGTTGCTGATGACTGGTGAACAAAGCATTGGGAGGGCGCCAGCGGTAGCTGCGCACTTGAGCTGATCTGCCGAATTGAACGTGATGGGGGCACTGAGACCATCTGAGCGGGCGTGCGGCCTCGAGCTTAGGGAGGACTGCATTCACTTCACGAGCAAACTGTTTGAAGATACGCTGCGAGGCTGGGGCTTGAGCTCCACTCAAGATGCAGCCGATAGCACGCGGCTCCTGGAAGCCCCCAGCCCCTCGTCTTGATGGTGGTCGTCATTCCTTCTTGGCGGTGGCAGTAGCGGAGGGAGTCCGGCGTTGCCTTGAGGACGATCCTCACAAGACTGATCCCTCCAGGCGCCCTCGCGAGGCTGATCATGCCAGCGGTCCTCACGAGGCCGGTCGCGCCACTCCTGGCGCGGGCCACGGTCGTCCCAGCGTCCGCCACCACGTCCTCCTCCTCGGCCGTAGCCCCGGTCGCCGCGCTCGGGGCGTAGACCAAAGCGTCCTTCACGAATGGCTCTGAGCTCTTGACAGTCGCTAGTGTTGTGGGTATTCAGGTTGTGGAAGGCGCAGCCTTGCGCTTCACGTCCTTGGCCTTGGCTTTCTTCTCCTCCGGGTCTGCAGCCGGGAGCTCGAGAAGGGAGAGGCGCCCCTCCTCAGCTCTTGCGCACTTGGTCGCCAGGTTGAACAACTCCAGAGACGTGCACAACTCCTCGTGGATGGCGAGCTCTTCCTTTATCTTGATGTCGCGAACGCCATCAGAGAACACGGAGATGATGGCCTCGTCCGTCACCTTGGGGATCTTGAGGCAGATGTTGTTAAAGCGCTGGATGTACTTCTGGAGGGTCTCTCCTGGTTGCTGCTTGACACGGTGCAGGCCACCCGCGGCCGGCGCGCGGTCGCGAGTGCCCTGGAAGTTGGCGACGAAGCAGTTGCGCATCTCATCCCAGGAGGAGATCGAGCCTGGAGGCAGGTTCAGGAGCCAGGAGCGGGCGCCATCCTTGAGAGCCATGGGAAACCAGTTCGCCATGACTTTCTCGTCGCCGTTGGCTGCTTCGATGCTCAGCTTGTAGAGCTGCAAGAACTCCGCCGGGTCAGGGGTGCCGTCGTAGCGAGGAGGCAGATCTGGCTTGAACTTGGCCGGCCAGGCGACGCTACGCAGCTTGGGGGTGAAGGCGCGGCAGCCGACCATGGTCACCGGGGCCCGCCTTGGAGGTGGAGCCTGGTCTTGATGGGGTCCGCGCACCGCCGCCGCAGGCGGCGCACGGTCTTGCCGTAGCAGACGGTCTTGGCGCGGCAGTGCGAGGAGTGGCGGAGCGTTTTCTTGCGGCGGAGGGACTTCTTGGCAGCTTCTCTCTTCACGTGCGGGCACTGGACGCGGTGGGTCGTGCTGCGGAGCCGCGCGCCTTGGCGCCAGGGCACCGTCTTGATGCAGTGGAGGTGCTCCGTGAGCCACATCGCCCGTGGCTGGCGAAGGGCGAGGCAGAGAGAGGGACGGTGCGGGGGAGCCCCCAGCAGCGCGGATGAGCTCGGCGATGCGGTCGAGCCAGTCCTCGTAGAGGTCGTCGACCGAGCGGTAGCGCAGGAGCTCGTGCGCCATGAGGAGCGCAGCCCGCGCGTCCATGGGAGCGCGACGTGCATGGGACGAAGAACTGGCCGGGGTCAGCCATGGAGTGGCGGTGCGGCCGTCCCGCCGCACCGAGGGGTGCAACGATGATGCTTGCTGCTCGTTCCCCGTCGGGCCGGTGGCGGCGTTGGCGGCAGGCGACAGGGAACGACGAGGTGGCCCACCGACAGGAGCCGTCTGAGCGACGCGGGCGGCGAGGGTAGCCCGGCGCTCAACATGAGTGTGGCGAGCGTCCGCCATGGAGACGACGGAGCAACGGGGCGCGGAGCGATGGAAGGAAGCTTCAGCGCACCCCTACCTGGCGCACCAAATGTCGGATCACGGGTTCCGGCAAAACCCTCAAGGTTCGAACACTAGGGTGCGCACGAAGATTTCCTCCCTACCGATCCGCGCCCTAACTAGCTAAGATCTCAAGAACGAACTAGGTGAACTCACAACACAAGGGACACAAGATTTATACTGGTTCGGGCCACCGTTTTGGTGTAATACCCTACTCCAGTGTGGTGGTGGTGGATTGCCTCTTGGGCTGATGATGAACGGTACAAGGGGAAGAACAGCATCCTGAGGTTGAGGTGTTCTTGTGCTTGGCGAACTTGTGTGTGTGTAGATTCGACCAGCTCAGGCCCCGGTCTCTCCTACTGTGGTGGCTAGTCCTATTTATAGAGGCCCTGGTCCTCTTCCCAAATATTGAGCGGGAAGGGAGCTAACAACGGCCGATTTGAAAGGGGACAGCTAGTACAGCTTATCCTGACAAAAGTAGTCTTCGCCTGCAAAAAGGCTCCAGTGGTGACGCCGCCTTGGGCTCCATGGTGACCTCCGTCTTTCCGTGCCACTGGTCTTGGTCTTGTTGCACCGATATGGAAACCTTTGCTTGATGCCTCGGTACTCCGCGCCTGCGCTTGCCCCTTTATCACCAAAGAGGAAACAAGGACACTGCGCGCGCTGGCGCCCGCCTGGTCTCGATCGTCATGGCTCACGTCACGGGAACCTCGTGAGGTTTGCCTTGCCTTGACCTCTCCGCCCCTCGTGAGCCTGCCTGGCGAGGCCGCTCCTGAGGAGGTCTTGTGTCGTCCGCCTCGCGAGGCTTGGCCCCTCGAGAGGGTCTTGAATGCCTTGTCAATGAAGATGGGCCGTACAGGCCTGCTTGCACAGCCACGCCGTGGGCCGTAGGCTGGCAAGTCTGGGGACCCCCGTTCCCAGAACGCCAACATTATTACACATTATGTCACAATACTTATGCCTATTCTCTCTTATTTTACAAGGTTTACACGAAGAGGGAGAATGCCGGCAGCTGGAATTCTGGGCTGGAAAAGGAGCAAATATTAGAGACCTATTCTGCACAACTCCAAAAGTCCTGAAACTCCACGAGAGTCAGTTTTGGAATATATTAAAAATATTGGGGGAAGAAAGCACCAGAGGGGGGCCACACCCTGTCCACGAGGGTGAGGCGCGCCCTACCCCCTGGGCGCGCCCCCTGCCTCGTGGGCCCCCTGGCAGGCCTCCGGTGCCCATCTTTTGCTATATGAAGTATTTTGCCCTGGAAAAAATCAGAAGGAAGCTTTCGGGAGGAAGCGCCGCCATCTCGAGGCGGAACCTGGCGAAACCAGTCTAGGGCTCCGGTGGAGCTGTTCTGCCGGGGAAACATCCCACCGGGAGGGGGAAATCATCACCATCGTCATCACCATCAATCCTCTCATCTGGAGGGGGTCAATATCCATCAACATCTTCACCAGCACCATCTCCTCTCAAACCCTTGTTCATCTCTTGTATCCAATCTTTTTCTCAAAACCTCAGATTGGTACCTATGGGTTGCTAGTAGTGTTGATTACTCCTTGTAGTTGATGCTAGTTGGTTTATTTGGTGGAAGATCATATGTTCAGATCCTTTATGCATATTAATACCCCTCTGATTATGAACATGAATATGATTTGTGAGTAGTTACGTTTGTTCCTGGGGACATGGGAGAAGTCTTGCTATAAGTAGTCATGTGAATTTGGTATTCTTTTGTTATTTTGATGAGATGTATGTTGTCTTTCCTCTAGTGGTGTTATGTGAACGTCGACTACATGACACTTCACCATTGTTTGGGCCTAGGGGAAGGCATTGGGAAGTAATAAGTAGATGATTGGTTGCTAGAGTGACAGAAGCTTAAACCCTAGTTTATGTGTTGCTTCGTAAGGGGCTGATTTTGGATCCACATGTTTCATGCTATGGTTAAGTTTACCTTAATACTTCTTTTGTAGTTGCGGATGCTTGCAAGAGGGGTTAATCATGACTGGGATGCTTGTCCAAGGAAGGGTAGTTCCCAAGCACCGATCCACCCACATATCAAATTATCAAAGTAACGAACGCGAATCATATGAGCATGATGAAAACTAGCTAGACGATAATTCCCATGTGTCCTCGGGAGCGCTTTCCTTTATATAAGTGTTTGTCCAGGCTTGTCCTTTGCTACAAAAAGGATTGGGCCACCTTGCTGCACCTTGTTTACTTTTGTTACATGTTACCCGTTAGAAATTACCTTATCACAAAACTATCTGTTACCGATAATTTCAGTACTTGCAGAGAATACCTTACTGAAAACCGCTTGTCATTTCCTTCTGCTCCTCGTTGGGTTCGACACACTTACTTATCGAAAGGACTACGATAGATCCCCTATACTTGTGGGTCATCAAGACTCTTTTCTGGCGCCGTTGCCGGGGAGTGAAGCGCCTTTGGTAAGTGGAATTTGGTAAGGAAAAATTTATATAGTGTGCTGAAATTTATTGTCACTTGTTACTATGGAAAGTAATCCTTTGAGGGGCTTGTTCGGGGTATCTTCACCCCGACCAGTTGAGCAAAGAGTTTCTCCTCAACCTGCTGAACCTACTGAAAATTTTTACTTTGAAATTCCTTCGGGTATGATAGAGAAACTGCTAGCTAATCCTTTTACAGGAGATGGAACATTGCATCCTGATTTGCACATAATCTATGTGGATGAAGTTTGTGGATTATTTAAGCTTGTAGGTATGCCCGAGGATGTTATCAAGAAGAAGGTCTTCCCTTTATATTTGAAGAGAAAGGCATTGACATGGTTTAGGCTATGCGATGATATTGGATCATGGAACTACAATCGATTGAAATTGGAATTTCATCAGAAGTTTTATCCTATGCATCTGGTTCATCGTGATCATCATTATATATATAATTTTTGGCCTCGCGAAGGAGAAAGCATCGCTCAAGCTTGGGGGAGGCTTAAGTCAGTGTTATATTCATGCCCCAATCATGAGCTCTCAAGAGAAATTATTATTCAAAAAAATTTATGCTCGGCTTTCTCTCAATAATCACTCCATGCTCGATACTTCTTGTACTGGTTCTTTTATGATGAAGACTATTGAATTCAAATGGGATTTATTGGAAAGAATTAAATGCAACTCTGAAGATTGGGAACTCGACGAAGGTAAGGAGTCAGGTATAACGCCTAAGTTTGATTGTGTTAAATCTTTTATGGATACCGATGCTTTTCGTGAATTTAGCACTAAATATGGACTTGATTCTAAGATAGTAGCTTCTTTCTGTGTATCCTTTGCTACTCATGTTGATCTCCCTAAGGAGAAGTGGTTTAAATATCATCTTCCCATTGAAGTAAAAGTAGTTGAACCTATTAAAGTTGAAGAAAAGAGTATCACTTATAATGTTGATCCTATTGTTCCTACTGCTTATATTGAGAAACCACCTTTCCCTGCTAGAATAAAGGATCATGCTAAAGCTTCAACTGTGGTTCGTCAGAGTAATAGTAGAACACCTACACCCCCTGAGCAAATTAAAGTTGAACCTAGTATTGCTATGGTTAAATATCTCTTGGTCGATAATATTGATGTGCATGTTATTTACTTCTGTGATGAAGCTGCTAGAATTGCTAGACCTGATACTAAAAATAAACATAGACCTGTTGTAGGCATGCCTGTTATTTCTGTCAAAATAGGAGATCATTGTTATCATGGCTTATGTGATATGGGTGCTAGTGCGAGTGCAATACCTCATTCTTTATATGAAGAAATTATGCATGATATTGCACCTGCTGAGTTAGAAGGTATTGATGTTACAATTAAGCTTGCCAATAGAGATACTATTTCACCAATTGGGATTGTTAGAGATGTTGAAGTCTTGTGTGGGAAAGTTAAATATCCTACTGATTTTCTTGTTCTTGGTTCCCCACAAGATGACTTTTGTCCCATTATATTTGGCAAATCCTTCTTGAATACTGTTAATGCTACGATAGATTGCAAAAAGGATGTGTTACTATTGGTTTAGGGGATATGTGTCATGATTTTAATTTTGCTAAATTTCGTAGACAACCCCATGATAAAGAATTGCCCAGTAAAGATGAAATTATTGGTCTTGCTTCTATTGCCGTGCCTCCTAATGATCCTTTAGAACAATATTTGCTAGACCATGAAATGATATGTTTATGAATGAAAGAAGGGAAATAGATGACGTATTCTTCAAGCAGGGACCTATTTTTAAACACAAATTGCATGTTGAAATTCTAGGGGATCCTCCTCCACCCAAGGGTGATCCCGTGTTTGACCTTAAACCATTACCTGATACTCTTAAATATGCTTATCTTGATGAAAAGAAGACATATCCTGTTATTAGTAGTGCTAACCTTTCAGAGCAGGAAGAAGAGGAATTATTGAAAACTCTGAAGAAGCACTGTGCTGCTATTGGATATACCCTTGATGATCTTAAGGGCATTAGTCCCACTCTATGCCAGCATAAAATATAATTGGAGAAAGATGCTAAACCGGTTGTTGATCATTAACGACGGTTAAATCCTAAGATGAAAGAAGTGGTAAGAAAAGAAATACTAAGCTTCTACAGGCAGGTATTATTTATCATGTTGCTGATAGTCAGTGGGTAAGTCATGTCCATTGTGTCCCTAAGAAGGGATGTATTACTGTTGTTCCTAATGATAAAGATGAATTGATCCCACAAAGAATTGTTACAGGTTATAAAATGGTAATTGATTTTCGCAAACTAAATAAAGCTACTAAAAAGGATCATTGTCCTTTACCTTTTATTGATCAAATGCTAGAAAGATTATCCAAACATACACATTTTTGCTTCCTAGACGGTTATTCTGGTTTCTCTCAAATACCTGTGTCAAAAGAGGATCAAGAAAAGACCACTTTTACTTGTCCTTTCGGTACCTTTGCTTATTGATGTATGCCTTTTGGTTTATGCAATGCACCTGCTACCTTTCAAAGATGTATGACTGCTATATTCTCTGACTTTTGTGAAAAGATTGTTAAGGTTTTCATGGATGATTTCTCAGTGTATGGAACTTCTTTTGATGATTGCTTAAGCAACCTTGATTGAGTTTTGCAGAGATGTGAAGAAACTAATCTTGTCTTGAATTGGGAGAAGTGCCACTTTATGGTTAAGGAAGTTATTTTCTTGGGGCATAAAATTACTGAAAGAGGTATTGAAGTTTATAAAGCTAAAGTTGATGCTATTGAAAAGATGTCGTGTCCTAAGGACATTAAAGGTATAAGAAGTTTCCTTGGTCATGCCGGTTTTTATAGGAGGTTCATTAAAGACTTCTCAAAAATTTCTAGGCCTCTGACTAATCTCTGACAAAAAGATGTTCCTTTTGTCTTTGATGATGATTGTGTAGAATCATTTGAAATACTTAAGAAAGCCTTGATTTCTGCACCTATTGTTCAGCCACCTGATAGGAATTTACCCTTTGAAATTATGTGTGATGCTAGTGATTATGTTGTAGGTGTTGTTCTAGGACAAAGAGTTGATAAGAAATTAAATGTTATTCAATATGCTAGTAAAACTCTAGACAGTGCCCAGAGAAATTATGCTACTACTGAAAAAGAATTTTTAGTAGTTGTATTTGCTTGTGATAAGTTCAAACCTTATATTGTTGATTCTAAAGTAACTGTTCACACTGATCATGCTGCTATTAAATATCTTATGGAAAATAAAGATGCTAAACCTAGACTTATTAGATGGGTTCTCCTACTACAAGAATTTGATTTGCATATTATAGATAGAAAGGGAGCTGAGAACCCCGTTGCAGACAACTTATCTAGGTTAGAGAATATTCTTGATGACCCACTACCTATTGATGATAGCTTTCCTGATGAACAATCAGCTGTCATAAATGCTTCTCGTACTGCTCCATGGTAAGCTAATTACATTGTTGCTAAACTTATACCACCTAGTTTCACATGCCAGCAAAAGAAAAAGTTTTTCTATGATTTAAGACATTACTTCTGGGATGACCCACACCTTTATAAAGAAGGAGTAGATGGTGTTATTAGACGTTGTGTACCTGAGCATGAACAGGAACAAATCCTACGCAAGTGTCGCTCCGAGGCTTGTGGAGGACACCACGCTGGAGATAGAACTGCACATAAGGTATTGCAATCCGGTTTTCATTGGCCTACTCTCTTCAAAGATGCCCATAAGTTTGTCTTGTCTTGCGATGAATGTCAAAGAATTGGTAATATTAGTAGATGTCAAGAAATGCCTATGAACTATTCACTTGTTATTGAACCATTTGATGTTTGGGGCTTTGATTATATGGGACCGTTTCCTTCTTCTAATGGGTATACACATATTTTAGTTGCTGTTGATTACGTTACTAAGTGGGTAGAAGTTGTTCCAACTAGTAGTGCGGATCATAACACCTCTATTAAGATGCTTAAAGAAGTTATTTTTCCAAGGTTTGGAGTCCCTAGATACTTAATGACTGATGGTGGTTCACATTTTATTCATGGTGCTTTTCGTAAAATGCTTGCTAAGTATGATGTTAATCGTAGAATTGCATCTCCATACCACCCAAAGTCTAGTGGCCAAGTAGAACTGAGTAATAGAGAGATCAAATTAATTTTGCAAAAGACTGTTAATAGATCTAGAAAGAATTGGTCTAAGAAACTTGATGATGCATTGTGGGCCTATAGAACAGCATATAAAAATCATATGGGTATGGCTCCGTATAAAACGGTTTATGGAAAAGCATGTCACTTACCTCTCGAATTAGAACATAAGGCATATTGGGCCATCAAAGAAAAAGTTAAAAGATGGCATGACAAAAGGATACAAAAGCGTGAGTTTAATGTAGGTGATTATGTTTTGCTATACAACTCTCGTTTAGGATTTTTTGCAGGAAAACTCCTCTCTAAATGGAAGGTCCTTACATTATCGAGGAGGTCTATCATTCCGGTGCCATAAAAATTAACAACTTCGAAGGTACAAATCCAAAGGTGGTGAACGGTCAAAGAATCAAACATTATATCTCAGGTAATCCCATAAGTGTTGAAACCAATGTTATTGATACAGTAACCCCGGAGGAGTACATAAGGGACACTTTCCAGAACGTTTCAGACTCCGAAAAGGAATATGTATGTGGTACGGTAAATAAACCGACTCCAAAACAGTTCTAATAGCAATTTTTCTCCATTTTGGAATATTTAAGAAATTAGGAAAATAAGAAGTAGTCCGAAAGGCACACGAGGCATCCACGAGGGTGGAGGGCGCGCCCTACCCCCTGGGTGCGCCCCTTGCCTCGTGGGCACCTCGTGTTCCCTCCGGACTCCGTTTTCTTGCATGATACTTCTTTTGGTCGGTAAAAATTCATTATATAATCTCCCGAAGGTTTTGACCACCGCACTACGCAAATATCCTCTACTTTTGTTTCGAGCTGTTTTTTGACAGATCTAGATCACCATGACGTCTTCAAGCGCCCCCAAGGACAAATTTTTCGAGAAGGTCATCAACCCCTACCTTGCGGAGGTGATGCAACACCCTCAAACCATTGAGATGCGTGAGGGGGTGCTGCACATCCGCGATGTTGAGGGACCATGGAGGACCGAAAGCGTGGAGACAAGACTCGAAGTAATGGAGCAACAAGTTTTCAAGTGCCAGGGGATGGTGGAACGCGGACTCAACGCCAACCACATGATGATCATGGAGTTCACCAACAACCACAAGCTGGATGCCAAGAACATTGGGGAGACCATCTTCAAGCTTCACGAGAAAATCGAGCACCTCTAAGCCCAGATCTATGACCTGCAAAACCAAAACTATGAGTATGAATATAGATTCAAGAGGATGAGTTTGGCTGTAGATTTGAGGATCCCGGAGACTCAATCATCCTTCTATGATGGTGAGCCTATACCTTGGAGGACGGCTAACAAGCCTACATCATCAACAACTCTATCATCACCACCTCCGAGGAAGGAGACATAAACACATGGGTATGGGCACTCCCCTTGGCAACTGCCGAGCTTGGGGGAGGTGCCCCGGCATCGTATCACCATCACACTTCTATCTTTACCGTTTTTGTTAGTTCAATCCTTTTGGTAATATCTTGATCTAGTAGAATAAAGTTTTAGTATGATTTAGTTTTGAGTTTTGCTTTATGATCCTTCTATGTAATCGAGTTCGTGAGCTATATATATAATAAAGATTACTCTTGAGTCGAGGGCTTGGTTATCTTGCTATGATCTTGAGGGAATAAAAGAAAGAATAAAAAAAGGAAACAAAAAGATCATATTGATCTCATGGAGAGTAATGACTTCACATATGAAGAGTATGATGAATAAAAGTTGTTGATAGTTGACAAACATAGTTTTGGTCATCGTTGCAATTAATAGGAAGTAATAAAGAAAGAGAGGTTTTCACATATAAATATACTATCTTGGACATCTTTTATGATTGTGAGCACTCATTAAAATATGACATGCAAAAAAGTTGATATTGGACAAGGAAGACAACGTAATGGGTTATGTTTTCTTATATCCGAAATAAAGTATATTGTCATGGATCATCCAACACGTTGAGCTTGCCTTTCCCCCTCATGCTAGCCAAATTCTTTGCACCAAGTAGAGATACTACTTGTGCTTCCGAGTATCCTTAAACCCAGTTTTGCCATGAGTATCCACCATACCTACCTATGGATTGAGTAAGATCCTTCAAGTAAGTTGTCATTGTTGCATGCAATAAAAATTGCTCTCTAAACATGTATGATCTATTAGTGTGGAGAAAATAAGCTTTATACGATCTTGTGATATGGAAGAAATAAAAGCGACGGACTGCATAATAAAGGTCCCTATCACAAGTGGCAATATAAAGTGACATTCTTTCGCATTAAGATTTTGTGCATCCAACCATAAAAGCACATGGCAACCTCTGCTTCCCTCTGCGAAGGCCCTATCTTTTATTTTTGACTTATACCTTATGCAAGAGTCGCGGTGATCTTCACCTTTCCTTTTTACACTTTATCCTTTGGCAAGCACATTGTGTTGGAAAGATCCTGATATATATATATATATATCCAATTGGATGTAAGTTATCATCAACTATTATTGTTGACATTACCCTTGAGGTAAAAGGTTGGGAGGCAACACTATAAGCCCCTATCTTTCTCTGTGTCCGATTAAAACTCCATACCCATAAGTATTGCGTGAGTGTTAGCAATTGTGAAAGACTAAATGATAGTTGAGTATGTGGACTTGCTGAAAAGCTCTTATATTGACTCTTTCTGATGTTATGATAAATTGCAATTGCTTCAATGACTGAGATTATAGTTTGTTAGTTTTCAATGAAGTTTCTGATTCATACTTTACATTGTGAATAGATTGTTACTTTAGCGTAAGAAATCATATGACAATATATATTCATGTTACTATTTTAAGAATGATCATGATGCCCTCATGTCCGTATTTTATTTTTTATCGACACCTCTATCTCTAAACATGTGGACATATTTTTTGATATCGGCTTCCGCTTGAGGACAAGCGAGGTCTAAGCTTGGGTGAGTTGATACGCCCATTTTGCATCATGCTTTTATATTGATATTTATTGCATTCTGGGCTGTTATTACAAATTTTGTCACAATACTTATGCCTATTCTCTCTTATTTTATAAGGTTTACACGAAGAGGGAGAATGTCGGCAGCTGGAATTCTGGGCTGGAAAAAGGAGCAAATATTAGAGACCTATTCTGCACAACTCCAAAAGTTCTGAAACTCCACGAAAGTCAGTTTTGGAATATGTTAAAAAAATTGGGCGAAGAAAGCACCAGAGGGGGGCCACACCCTGTCCACGAGGGTGGGGGCGCCCTACCCCCTGGGCATGCCCCTACCTCGTGGGCCCCCTAGCAGGCCTCCGGCGCCCATCTTTTGCTATATGAAGTCTTTTGCCCTGGAAAAAATCAGAAGGAAGCTTTCGGGACGAAGCGCCGCCGTCCCGAGGCAGAACCTGGCGAAACCAATCTAGGGCTCCGGCGGAGCTGTTCTGCCGGAGAAACATCCCTCCGGGAGGGGGAAATTATCACCATCATCATCACCATCGATCCTCTCATCGGGGGGGGGGGGGGGGTCAATCTCCATCAACATCTTCACCAGCACCATCTCCTCTCAAACCCTAGTTCATCTCTTGTATCCAATCTTTGTCTCAAAACCTCAGATTGGTACCTGTGGGTTGCTAGTAGTGTTGATTACTCCGTGTAGTTGATGCTAGTTGGTTTATTTGGTGGAAGATCATATGTTCAGATCCTTTATGCATATTAATACCCCTCTGATTATTAACATGAATCTGATTTGTGAGTAGTTACATTTGTTCCTGAGGACATGGGAGAAGTCTTGCTATAAGTAGTCATGTGAATTTGGTATTCGTTCGATATTTTGATGAAATGTATGTTGTCCTTCATCTGGTGGTGTTATGTGAACGTCGACTACATGACACTTCACCATTGTTTGGGCCTAGGGGAAGGCATTGGGAAGTCATAAGTAGATGATGGGTTGCTAGAGTGACAGAAGCTTAAACCCTAGTTTATGCGTTGCTTCGTAAGGGGCTGATTTGGATCCACATGTTTCATGCTATGGTTAGGTTTACCTTAATACTTCTTTTGTAGTTGCAGATGCTTGTAATAGGGGTTAATCATAAGTGGGATGCTTGTCCAAGGAAGGGAAATACCCAAGTTCCGGTCCACCCACATATCAAATTATCAAAGTAACGAACGCGAATCATATGAGCATGATGAAAACTAGCTTGAGGATAATTCCCATGTGTCCTCGGAAGCGCTTTCCTTTATATAAGAGTTTGTCCAGGCTTGTCATTTGCTACAAAAAGGATTGGGCCACCTTGCCGCACCTTGTTTACTTTTGTTACATGTTACCCATTGCAAATTACTTTATCACAAAACTATCTGTTACCGATAATTTCAGTAGTTGCAGAGAATGCCTTACTGAAAACCGCCTGTCATTTCCTTTTGCTCCTCATTGGGTTCGACACTCTTACTTATCGAAAGGACTATGATAGATCCCCTATACTTGTGGGTCATCAACAGCAAGTTACTGCTGGAAAGGTGGGCCCCGTGATTTGACTTGCCATTTTATCATTTTAACTGCGGTGCTACGACCGGCGTGAGTCTCCCGATTCCTGACAACCTCCATGGTATACAGGTGCCTCTCCCAATGATCCACCATGTAGAGGCTGGCTCTTGCATGAGAGCCCACTCCTCCACTTTTTCCTTGCCTCTTTCCTCCACATATGCAAAAATGCCATGTAAGCGGGCTTATAGCCCACTATTGTACTTGCTCGTATAGGTGCTAAGCCTGCAACATAGGCATAAAGTCTGATGTGGCAAATTAATTACTCCCTCCGTCTAGGTGTGCAAGTCATCTTACGAAAACCAAATAATCCCAAAACACTTAGGCGCGGTGCATACATCGTTTCTTGTTTCTTTACATATCAACCAATAAGAGATGTGGGGTGTGCATGCTTTAATGACTTGAGACTATCATTTCATTGGAAGAGGTCACTCCTTGGCAAATGCAATAAATACTATGAAGAAAGAGATAGAGAGAAGTAAAAAAATACTCTTATAGCCAACCTTATAGGTAACCTTGTTGTATAAGTGATGACTATGTATGACGTGCCAACATCAGATAGCCTAACGCACCATGTTAAATCTCCAAGGGCGCGACCGCGCGAGCGAGGCATGGTAGGCGCGACCATGATACGGGCTGCTGGCAGCTCTTGGATCTGAGATCGAACGGTCGCATGCTAAGTTGCTAAAAATTTGTAGAATAACCCTCGAGGATAGGATATTCACCCATAGGTCTAGAATCACGCCATGCAACCGTTCAATCTCAGATCCAAGGGCTCTCGGAAGCCCGTATCATGGGACAATGGAAAGCTTCATAGCACCTATAATTTTCCCGATGCTTGACATGACATTGAAAGCCATTTAATTGGGCGTCGAGTAGACATGACATCTAATTGAGCCCCCATAGTACTGTGCATGAATCCATTTATCCACCAGGCAAGCCACTACCCTGCCGTTCGCATGCCCCACTCAACATTTTTACAAAAACCGCTGGCAGTTCTCGCTCGTACTCGTCCCCGGACGTCCTTTAACATTACGGCAGTTCGCTCCTAGTCATCCCGTCCTTTCACATTACGGCAGTTCCACTAATGCTAACCCTCCTCCCAAATCCATGGCATCCCAAATCTCCATGATCAGCGGTGAGTACAAGGTTAGAACCATCACCGGCGATGAGTTCGACGTCATCTACACCCGTTCTTCCGCAACGGTGAAAGGATGCCTTGCTCGCTTCAGACACATGTTCGAAAACTCAAAGGATGAGTGGGTCGCTGGGCTAGATGTTGAGTACACCATAGTCCTGCAAAGCAAGAAGACTCTAACAGAGGCAGAGAAGAAGAAGCCCGTCCTCATCCAGGTTTGCGTTCATGACTTATGCTTGGTCTACCACATATGCCATGCCGACGTTGAGTGCCAGGATTTTAAGAACTTCCTCAAGGATGGCCGGGTTAAATTCGTTACTGTAGACTTTAGGAACGACAGGGATGTCCTGGATCGGATAGGCCTCATTATAGGCAACCCCTTCGACCTCTAGAAGAAAGGGCTGGTGCCCTCCCGTCATCAACCTTCAATGCTGACCCTGGCAGGAGCCATGGTTCATCCTTCGTACGGTACACCAAAGAAACCTCCGTTTAAGTTTCATCATGCATGGGAGTGGAATGTACTAGATATAGACCACATCCACTACGCTGCAATGGATGGCTACCTTTGTTTCAATATCTACAAGGGTTGGATGAAGAGCAAGAGTCAAGTGTGCGGTTCAAGCAAAGAAGTATCGCCCAAGAGGAAGAGGGACAAGGACGAAGTCGAGCACGTGGACGAGGAGTCCGAGTAAGGTGCAGTGTCGTTGCTCATGGTGGTTCTAATGTAGTGTCTACCGGATTAGTTGATCAGTTTAGTTTCAGGTGTGCTTAGTTTTATTTGAGGGGTGTGTTGTGTTGAGCCCCCAGCAGAACTATGTTATGTTCCTTCTCGTTACTTTAACTCTTCAATACGTACATACTAGTATTTCTTACAATTCATCTTTTAGTTGGTATAGTACTACCACTCGTTTCTTCACATTATATACGTACAATATATATGGCCAACATCATATAGCCAACAGTTTAGTTGTCAAAGAATTTTAGGGTGCTTAGTTTTATTTGAGGGGTGTGTTGTGCTGGACACCATTATTGTGACTCGGCCATTTTATAATGACACAAATACCGATGGACCAACATGCCAGCTCTCCCTCTATCTCACTATAGTAAAATAAAGTGTGGGGCCTACTTGATCCCAACATCATTCTTATTTTCCTGTAAAATTATTCGCTTGGTTAGTCCTGACAAGCGGGGCCACACTTATCATTGTGAGAATCGGCTTATTTTTGTCATATAACATGGTCAACGGGTTTGACGTGAAAATAAGAATGTCTAATGGCATTTTGAGCAAACATCTAACTTAACGATCGCATTTTTGAGATATCTAATTGCATTTTTTAGCAGGTATCTCACGAATCGATGGCATTTTTGAGTAGTTGTAACTTCTAATGGCAAAACTGAGTAGTGATACACAACTAGTGGCATAAATAATAAGAACCCAAGAATTAAATAGGTATGCTAATTTCTTTAATATAATTTAGCACCCCATTTAAGCACGTACTAGCTTTTTTAATAGTACTATATGCATAATTTGGCGACGAGCGCTCTCTATATGTACCACCTTTTTTCTTTAATTTCATCTTGTTAGTTTTGCTCCATGGCGCAATCCATCGATACTACTACTGTACAAAAGTATACATTTTTTAAAAGGCTAGAGGGTGGGGCAGTCTAGCTTGGTTGGTTTCAAGAGAGGCGAGGGCCTTTGTGGTTTGATGGCTCATTACCTTCTGGAAGGCGGGGCCTTGTGATTTGACTTCTTGTATAAATGTGCCGACGGCCTGAGGAAGAGCAAAGAACCGTGCGGTATACTCAAGTTTCCCACTTGAGTAGTACGACGGAGGAGCACGAAACACGGCAGCCCAGTGCCATATGGTGATAAGAAATGATCTAATCTGCTAGTCATCTCATTGTTAGCATTGTTCTATTCATGCCTCGCAGAGAACGTGACACGTGCGGTGAAACACCCGAAGCAAAAAAAGAAACACATGAGCAAAAGAAGAAGGAAGATTATCACCCCCAAAAAAGAAGGAAGACGCACACACAAGTCTGGGGCGCTGCTCTCTACTACATGAAGGGTTGCTAGCCACGGAGTCGTAACTGCTTCTTCATCGCCTCCACGACCTGCATCTCCTTGCGCATCTCCTCCGCCATCTTCTTCATTCTGTCCATGACGCGGGATTTCTCGACACGAGCCTTCATCATCTGTTCCACGGCCGCATTACGTACCTTGGCAGCAGCCGGGTGCTCGATGCGGAGCTTCACCAACTCCTCCTTCTGTTCCATGACGAGGGCCTGCAACATCTTCATCGAGGAACTACTATTCTCATGCAGATTCTTCCAGCCGGCGTTCTCCTCCTTCAGCAGGTCAAGCTCGTGGCAGAGCTTCGCCTTGTCCTCCTGAAGTTCCAGGATTTCGCCGGTCGCCTTCTTCTCCGAGGGAATGCTCTTCTTCAGTAGCATCACCAAGCCGGCGGTCAACTCCCCCTGCTCATTGAGCTCAGCGGGCATGTCGTCGAGGCTCTCCTTCAACAGCTCCACCAAGCCGTGGATGAACTCCTTCTGCTTATTGAGGTGCTTATTGAGCTGATCGGGCATGCCATCGAGGGATAACGACTCCAGCGCCGCCAGCTCGGCATGTTCGCCTCCATGGCTAGGGCGCTCCTGGGAGCCATCGCCTGCCCATGAGAGATCTTTCGTGGTCTCTGCATGGCGGCGAGCCCTCTTTTTTTTCGCAGTCTTGGTTGCCGCTCCCTTGTTACGAGTAGTTCTCGACCTAGAGCTCTGCATACCGGCCATGGCAAGGACGGACAAAGAAGAAGGACTTATGAGGAGGAAGGTAGAGTAATTTTCGGTTAGGTAGTTCCCCTTTTTATAATCTAAGTACTAGCACTAGTACTAAAACTTGCATAGTGGGAACACGTTCAGGTTTGGTACGTACTAGTAGGTGTGAGCAGGCTTGCACTTAATTGTAGCACTAGTACTTTGGAATGTGATGGGAACAAGGTAAAGATTAATTGATGGTTTTGGTTTCGATGCCCGAAACGGCTCCCGATGAGTTTAGTGGAACATAAATTTCAAGTACTCCCTCCATCTCAGTTTACAAGGCTTGCACGTGTATCTAGGTCATCAATGTAACTTATATAAAATAAATTGTTTAACATAAAAAATATATCATTAAAAATAATATTTGAAGTTTGTAATGATATATTTTTCGTAATGTATGCCTCTTATTAAGTTGGTCAAATTAACGACCTAGGTACACGTGCAAGACTTGTAAATTGAGATAGAGGGAGTACTACACTGCTCAAATGCGGTCACACAAGTCAGTGATGTAACTGGTCGTACATGTCAGACCAAGCCGATGTGTGTCCCTTCGGTAAGACGCGGGTCCGATCGACAGTCTGTTGGTGCGACCGACCGTAAAGTATTACGCGATGGAGACTTCTGGTTGTGGCTTCGGTTGATTGTCACGGCCAATCATTCTAAAACTAGTGATAAATCACTTACCATCTTTTTCCAAACGACCAAGTATTTTCACAGGAATACAATACATATAGATGGAGTGATTGTCAAGGTTTCAAACTGGCATGGCGTTGCAAGTTCACTGCAGCAGCAACCGACTAGGTCACTGCATCGCTGGCGGGGAAGGAGGGCAGCTCACCTCGCCCACAATGCATGCCCAGTGTAACATCCCAAAATTCTAAATTTTGGAATGTTAGAATAAACAGATATATTGGATTGATTGTTTGATTGATTGACTGAAAGTGAGTGAATTCGAAATCTTTTGAAAGTTAAATGAGAGGGAATAAAAGGACTTTCCCAAACTTTCATTTTTCTTTTATGATCTCCATGAATTCAAATTCTTTTCATCACAAAACCCTGGAGAGAAGATGACATGACTTCTTCCATTTATTTAAATGAAAAGGGGTGTTGAAAATATTTGAATGTCATTTGAAAATATTTCCAATTCAGAAACTTTAAGCAACTCAATGATTTTCATGAGAGAAGATAAAATGACTTCTTCAAAATATATGAAATATGAGTTGGGAGTTTCAAAGGATCAAATTCAAAGTCCTTTTGGGAATTATTTTTAATTTGGAGTTTTTTGGATTTTATTCAAATCATTTTCCTCCAAAATAAAAATATATGGAAAATAGGGTAACATGATTCCCTACAATAGAAAATTTGACAGAAATAAATTTGAAATCATTTTGGTATTTTTAAAATGATTTTTATAAGGTTTTATTGAACCAGTAGCACTCTTTGATTTATTTGGATTTGTGAGGATTTTATTTGATGTTGGAAAACTGTTCAACTTGTAGAAAATCTTTTTCTGAAAATTTTGATATATTATATGCCTATATAATATTTTATTTTATATTTGATTTCTTTTCTTTTTCTCTCTGTTAAAAAAACTTCCTCTCTCCCGAACTGGGCCGGCCCAGCTGAGCCAGCCCAGCCCGCGCCGCCAGCGCCTAGCTCCCGCCGTGCCTGACAGGGACTCGCCGGAGTCCGGCATCTCCCCGCCGCGCGGATGCCCCCTCGCCCAAGAAAGGCCTCGGCCCCGTGCCTTTATAAGGCCGGCCCCGGACCCCCTCTCTCCTCGATCCTCGCAACCGCCGCCTCCCGCCATGGCTTGCTGCCCCGCCGCCGCCGGATCTCACCACGCCGCCGTGTTTTGCCGCCGCCCGGCGCAGTCGCCGGAGCAACCCGCACCTTGTCCCGCCGCCGAGGACGAAGCCGCCGCCCATCGTGCCGCATCCGCGCCTCGCCACCGCGCCATCCCGCCGTCGCCGCACTCGTCGGAGACGCGACTCGCCGGAGCCACCGCCACCGTGGTAAACCCTAATCCGATCCGCCGCCGGTTTTAACGAAAATACCGACCCCGACCGGACCAATCCAGATCGGTTTAAAAAAAAACTAAACCGTTTCGTTTTTATTATTATTTAGCGAATGTTTTCTGCTTAGGTAGTTTTAGCGAACGTTTTTCGTTCGTTAGGATTTCGTAACGAACGTTCATTATTTAGTTTTTTTTTCTTTTTCTGTTTATTTTACGTCAGGGACCTATCCGTGAATATAATTATTTACATATTGGCCCCTGGTTTTCAAACGATCACAACTTTTCGCTCGTTTGTCCAAATCCAACGAAACCAACGCCCACTTCTTTGTTATGATCCCCTCTATCCAGTAAAACAACTTAAACATGTTTTTGAAAGTTTTAAAATTTGAATTAGAACAGATTTGAATTCAAACTTCGTTTGATCGTAACTTGAGTTTCGTAGCTCCGTTTGCGTTGATTCTTTTTGCTAATCGAAGCTCTTGACCTAAACTTTCTGATAAGGCCAAATTCATATAATTTTGGTACTGTTAGAAAATGTTTTCTGTTGCAAGAGTAATTTGCCTGTGTTTTGAAGTTTTCCGAAGTATCTTCTTCGTTCTTTCTGATCTTTTGAGTGATTACTTATGTGTGGTTACCATTGCTTGCTTACGATAGATTGATCGGAGTGTGACGAGTAGAACTATCAAGAGTTATGAGTGCGAATCATCTTCATCAACATTGCAGGCAAGTTCACACTTTGATCATACTTTTCATTACCCAGTTTTATTGCATTAGATCAACCCTCAAACATTGCACGAGTAGGATTGATATCATGTGGGTATTGGGAAGTAGTTTATGAGGTAGGAACCTATTGCCCTGCATTCAAACCTTGGGAGTTACTATTACGTTATGCTTATACTGCTATGCTATGCTCGTAGACGTGGATTGGGTTTGAGTGTATTCCATGACATATGTGAGATTGTTTCCTTAATGGTTCAACTTAAGGTGGCAACTTTAATACACATCTGGGTGGATTGGTAGGGGCACCCTGGGGATATACCAGTGGACTTGCCCGGACACCTGGGGATATACCAGTGTTGTCCTAGGAGATCCCGGGGATATACCGTGTGATCATCCTATGGTTCGCCGCCCAGGCTCAAAGGGATCATAAGATTATTCATGCTAGAAACTTCCGTGTGCAGCCACAAGCCATTATGGGCTCTGGCATAGTTGAGTAAGTTGTGTGAGCTCTTGAAGAGGTGGACTAGCAGATGTAGGGGGATTGTAGGTGTAACGGTCTGCCCGGAGTAGAGAGTAAATGCTTCTGAAAGACTATGTCTCGGTCATCCGTTTCTCAAACATCATGTAGTGCGAGAATCAAGCGGAGGCGATCGAGTCTTGTGGGGAAAAGTGCACAAACCTCTGCAGAGTGTACAAACTAATCATGATTAGCCGTGTCCCCGGTTATGGACATCTTGAGTATCTGGTTCTTGGATTATCCTGTTGATCTCATCATGTTACTTTAATTAATCTTGTTGGGTTAATGATGATACTTAATTGGGATTGAGATGCTGTCAACCATCTCAATGTTTAACAACTACCATGATAGTTAAATAAAATTTATTCCTTTGCAGTAGGGAAAAATTGGCTTTTCGCAAAAACATTATAATCATAGAGCTTTTCCACCAGCCATATATGCATGTAGTGATAGCCTTTGTTCATCATTTCTCTATGGTGTGAATTTGCCAGCATATTCCATGTGTTGACCCGTTTTCAGGCTGCAACGTTTCATGTTGCAGGATATCTTACGACGAGTAAGTGATACGTTAGGGTTACGATTTCTACACTCAACTTTGCCGTTGGTGTTGATGGGAATCCACAACCTTGTTACTTCCGCTATTTGGATTGAGGTAATAGTATTTACGTTACTTTATACATGTGATTTACCTCTGTTATAAATCCTCGAGTACTGTGTGTGTCAGCATACCGATCCAGGGATGACACTTAAGCACAGAGACTTGATCCATTCGGGTCGGGTCGCTACACCCAGCGGCGCCGCTGCAACTGGTCCCGGGATTTGGCTTCTCCTACCGCCCATTTGAACAGTTGCACCGGCTGCTCATGCCATTGTGCAGACATGCACGTTCTTTCCTCGTTCTTTCCTCCGCAGTCGACTCCGTGAATATGATCTTTGCCATTAGCCCTAGCTCGAAATCAACGCGACGCTGCCCGATGCTGACATCCCTCGGCATCTCTCTCCTGAGATCGACTTGCGCCTCCGCCTTGTGCTGCGCCAGGCGCAGCTCCTTGGAACTTCTCCCCAATCGATGCGACGCTTCCTCGATCCGATTTTCCCTTGCTACCCACCACCTGAAACGCAGCCCTGGCATGTCCTCCGGCGCCACTGATCTGTGATTCCAGAGCAATGGATCCCCTCTAAAACACATGTGGGTTTCGCTCAAACGCAGCAGTGCTGTGGGCCGCAGTGAGAGGGCAGCCCGCGGGATCCTGGGATCTAAGGGATTATCCATGGCGGGATCCGGTGGGCGAGGCGAGCCTAGCCGCTGGGAGAGCCCTACGAGGCTAAGATAAAGATAGTACTACTCCTCTCCGTCCATATTTAAATACAAAGGCCACCAACAGTAGCCCTGGTAAAAATTGATCATGCTGCCTGCGTCCTGGTTTATGGCCCCCTTTTTTTGTGCCACTTTTTATGACATGCATTATGTTACTTACAAATATGGTCAAAAATTGGCACAAAATACGAAGGAGACCAATGGAAGTACTAGCAATCCATGATTTAACTACTCGCATGCGCGCAGTGGAGTAGTAATGTCTTTCTTCTACCCTCACATCCACTCAATTTGCATGCGCTGTATTAATTGACCATCAATGAAGTGAAGGACTTTACACGCGTCAAATTATCACATGGGGTGGTTCTTCGTACAAAAATGCGTCCCCCGTGTACCCGTGTGTGTGTGTGTGTGCGAGGGAATGAGTGCGTGCATCGCGTGCGTGCACATCTTCGCTTCGTGCATGTACCGCCAGTGTGGCTCGGAGAGGACGAGTACATTCTTCTGGAACAAGTAGCACGTCATTGTGATCAATCCACACAAGGAGGTCGCGACAACGACTCCAGATGTGCCACGTGGCTTCCTGAACTGTAAGAGAGACACTGTGTAGCGTGCCATTGGAATCCTAATTTATGAGTTTTGCACATACTCGAAGTACTAGTAAGGTACACGTGCATTGCACGCATCAGATTTGGCAACCAAATTATGAATAAATACCACACTATAGCATGTAAGCTCTGAGTCATATATGCCTGATGTAGACCTTTGTTTAATTCTTATAGTTCATCTCATTCAAAATAAATTAGTTTTTATAAAAAAACTAGGGCCTCTTTGATTTGTAGGATTTCCAAAACGCAGGAATAGGAAAAACATGGGATTAGAGTGGAGTGTCATCTTGAATCCTACAGGCTTGTACGAGTGTTTGATTGTGCATAGAAAAAACGCATGATTCTTTCAAAGAGGTTTGAGTGGATGGGATGTTTCCTATGAAATCTAGTGCAAATGAATCCTATGAAAAAATTCCTATGGTTTACAATCCTATGAATCAAACAACCAAGATAGGAAAAATTCCTAAGGATTAGAATCCTCCAAAATTCCTTTGAGAATCCTTTGAATCAAAGAAGCCCTTAATCTATTTTATGATTCGTGGAATTGTGCGTTGTAAAGCATAAAGTAAAAAAAATTAATGGCAATTCAACAAGAAAAAAAGTTTGGGCAGTTATGATACGGAAGATTCTAGAACAAAGGAGAAGCACTTGTGTTTTGAGGTTTGTGCATTATGCTTAAGGGGTTGTTTGTTTCCAGGGACTTTTTGGTGTAGGGACTAGAAAAAGTCCCTCTTAAAGACTTTTTAACCAAATGGGAGGGACTACTAGGGACTAAAAGTTGCTTTTCCAGGACTAAATGAAGAAGACTCTCAAGGAGAGTCTTTTTTGGGACTTTTTGGGACTTTTCCAACAATGCCCCTCCCTGCACCCAATGCCCCGCCACCCCATGGTCTTGTTTGGTTGTTATTTTTCTGTATACTAGGGGTAACATGGTCTTTTACATGTCATTTAATAACCTCTAGGAAGGGACTGCGGACTTTTTAGTCCCTGGAAACAAACAGGGAGGGACTTTTTAGTTGGGACTAGAAAAAGTCCTAGGACTTATGAACCAAACATGGCCTAAGTTCAACCATGGAGTCTGCTAGATTGTACATGTGGCAAAATCCGGTGGGGGGCTAGTAGATGGTGCGAGGGGCCAAGTGGAGGGAGACAATGAAGGAGTGCACAAGTGCGAGATCGATATTTAAAGAGAGGGGGCGAGAATGTGTGTCGTTGCACGCAGTGGCGGAGCCATGAAAAATAAATGAGCTAGGGGGCAAGCATTGGTAATCCTTTACGAGGGGGGCCAATTCATCAACTTAAACCATTTTAACGGCAATTGTCTAATGATCACATTCATATTAGCCTCGATATATAGTGATGTTAGGGAGGGGTAGGGCCCTTGCTGCCCCCTGTCTTCGCCACTGTGCGCGCGTCTGAGAGATGAAGCGGAAGGCATGGATGATGAGAGGGGGACGTTGGATGTATAATTAATGTGTGTGTATTAGCTATGTAATCCTATATAGAGAGGTATAGATTGATCGACGTGGACGTGGGAAAGAGGGTGAGACCTCACTAGATATATAGATTGATCGGTTTGTGTGGGAAACTGTGAAAGACCTAGCTATATATATACACATACATAGAGGAACATCGATCGTTGCGCATGCACGTGAGAGATAAAGAATGCCCGATAAGATGGAGAGGGGGAGGTGTGTGTGTGTGTGCATGCATGGGAGACCGACCGATAGAAAAAGATTGCATACATGCGATGGATAATGTCGACTGGTACCGTGTGTGCATGCATGCACGGGAGAAAGTTAGTGGTACAATTATAAAAGAGAAGATGACTGTGTGGGTGTAAAAGAATAGGTGAGGTCATAATCAATGTAAAGTTGAATTCAAATATTTGAATAAGAGATCATGATGTTTGAAACCCATGCATGCATGAATAAAACTGAGATATGCGCGGTGTGGTTTGGAAACGAGCATGTTGTACTGTATACACATTGAACAAGGTCAGACTGATTTGAATTTGAGATATTGATGGCAGACATCGTTTGGCCACATTGCATCCGTGCATGGACACACTATTCTAATTGGAGATGATGGGTGACTTTCGCATCACATATCTATATCTATACCCCTATATATATTATATTTTATATTTTTATATAGTGTGCAGATAACTTTAACTTCGAAAGATGGTCGCTGGATGAGGCCAATCCGATGGTGCAGAGGTGGCAAATTTGAGCACTACTGGCCGTTGGATATCATCTAGATTCCACCAGATTTTGCCACATGTACAATCTAGAAGACTCCATGGTTGAACTTAAGCATAGTGCACAAACCTCAAAACACAAGCACTTCTTTGTTCTAGAATCTTCCGTATCATAATTTCCCAAATGTTTTTCTACATGATTTGCCATTATTTGTTTTTACTTTATGCCTAACAACGCACAATTCCATGAATCTTTAAATAGATTAGCTTTCTTATAAAAACTAGATGTTTTTGAATGAAATGAACTATACGAATTAAACGAACATCTACATCATGCATATACGACTCAAAACTTACATGCTATAATGTGGTATTTATTCATAATTTGGTTGCCAAATCTCATGCGTGCAATGCACGTGTACCTTACTAGTCTAAATGGTGTTTGTGTGTGTGTTGTGCTTGTTAAACACATTGCACGTAGTATATCATACATGGTTTAGATTCCGAACATCTAGCTAGAGCATACATCTACTATGATTTGAATTCAACATAAAATGGATACATAGATTTGAATTTGAGATCGTATGTACATGTAGTTCGTATTTATATAGGAATTTACTTCTCCTATATTCATGTCTTGTGCTGTGAAGATAATATTTAGATGGTTGTATAACTAACCCGAGTACAATCCCATTCAAACAGGGAAAATGTACTCAAATTTAGTCCATATGTTAGACAACACACATTGTTTTTTTATTGTTGAGGGAAGTGCAAATTGTTTTGGTACTGTACACGTTATGTTTGTTGTCCGGATTTTTTTTGTTTTTTTGTTGTATTTGAATGCATTTCTAGTAATATAGTAGAACGGGACATGGCTCTCTCTAGTGATGAGGTGCGAATTGTCTTTTTTTCGGTACACGTTAAGCTTGTTCTCCCGAAATTTCAAGCCGCGCCTTGTTATGCCGAAATTTCAAGCTAGCGTCTATGTCTATCGTGCTGCGAAACTCCCGCCTCTTCAACCCGCGCCTTGTTACCCCGAAATATTTCAGATATATCTTTGTCTCGTTGTGCTCCGACAACTCCCTCCATCTCAACCCGCGCCTTGCTATTCCAGAGTTACAACACGCGCAAAAACTCCCACCTCTTGTGAAATCCCGACACGCGAAATGCCCGTGATACCCCTGAACCGAAAGAACCGCCTAGCTCAAATCGGTGGGGGTACTTTCGTAACTTACCCCACATTTTGTACAAGCGCGCCCCTAAACCATGGTTCCCCACTCCCATCCCATCCGCCCAGCCATTCGTACAATAAGGCCGCGAAAACCCGCGAAGCCCCACACCCTCCTCCGTCCGCCACCCAGCCGGAGCCTCTTCCCCGACGACGTTGTCCACAGCAACCCCTCGACATCCCTCATCCACCGTACCGGATGAGGATCCGTTGTCGATCTCGTCGTCCCGCTGGTTCAGCCACCCCGTCCTGCACCTCCAAGGAGTTGCCCCGACGTTCCCCTCATCTTTTGCGCCACCTCCATTCCCACACCGCCGTCTTCACCTGCATCACCGGAAGAGCATCATCATCACCGTTTCCTCGGATGAAGCTGAGGCCTAATCGGCGCCACCAAAGAGGTTGTACACTAATCGCCGCATTTTCTTCTTGATTCGATCTCACGGTGCTGCCGGCGCTCGGTCCCGAGCCGACACGGCGCGACTCCATCCACGGTGGCGTCGCCGGCCACTTCCTCCACGGCATTGCTCCCTCGGCGGTGACGTCCACATCAGTAGGAGCTGCTGCTGCTTTAGCTCTCGCTCGCGCTACTGCTCTGCTCTTGCTCTCGGTCCCCTGCTTCGTCTGCTCTTGCTCGCGTTGCTGCTCTCGCTCTTGCTCTTGCTTGCGATGCTGCTCCGATTTAGCTACACTTCAGTCGCAGCGGGGATGAGGGCTCGCCGGAGAGGTACCCTAGTATCTATCTTAGGGTTCAGGGTGGGGGCGGTGGTCGCCGACGGTGGTGGGGCGGTGGCGTGGGGATCGTCGGAGGAAAAGCTCGGCACGGGGGGGCCTAGAGGGATGGCCGGGGCGGCATCGGACCGGCGATGGGGAGTGGTTTCAGGGCGGGCGGGGCAGCGCACCGCCAGTCGCGGGCGGCGGGGGCGGCTGTTTGGCCGGTGGTGGCTGGCGGCTCAAGGTAGCCTCACCTGATGCTGCTACATGGCCAGCTTCCCCGGCTCTCACACGCGCTGCTGCTGCTACTGCTTTTCTGCTACTAGTGCGTTCAGTTTCGACAGTAAAATTCAGTTTTGACAGAGAAATTCAGTTTTGATAGTTAAGTTCAGTTTCGACAGTTAAATTCAGTTTCGACAATTAAGTTCAGAGATGAGCGGCTGATGTATTTTACATCTAGCACTTTGTGGTTGTGTATTTTACGTCATCTATTGGAGATGCTATTAGAATTCCACTATGGTTAACGTTGTCTCTCTTGTCCTGCTTCAGCCTCGGCGTCGTACAACTCACCGGAGATGCTCCAACAACGAAACCCTCCATCACAGCGGAGCAGTACCCGGGGCTCCATCTCCAGACGCCTAAGATCTTCTTCCCCTCCTCCGACAGCCAAGTCAGCCGGAGCATCCTCACCGACCAACCCAATCACGCTGAGATCGACATGGCTTCGCCAAAGAGGTTGTACACTTGTGGTTTGAGTTAATCTCACCATGCTTCTTTGCATCCTGTGATCTTCCAATTCTTGTGAATCAAATACCCAGATTGGTAGAAATCCTGTGTTTTTAAATTCTCTGTTTTGCACGTGCATTCCTATCCTATTCCTGTCTATTTCCTATCCCTGCATTGTTAGAATCCTCAAATTCAAACAAGCCCTTACACAATTACTTCTGTTACAGATATGTGTCAAAGAAAACCTTGTGTGGTTTGTCCTGCTCCTGTTGTGTTGTGCTCCACCCCAGCTCAGCTGCTCCAATGACGGAAGGGTTCACCACAGCAGGGATCCATTCTCCAGACTGTCTTTCGCCACCTCAGATCTTCTTCCCCGCTGCCGGCAGCCACGACAACTGCATTACCATCATCAACTGAGCGGATGACCTTGAGGACCACACGGGTCCGCAAGAGAGGTCGCACTCTTCCATGTCTACTTACGTTATGCATCGCTTAATATGATGGCATGCTACTTTATCATCGTGTTCACCTATTAGACTCTGAGTCAGGTCCAAACTAATGCTGAAACTTGAGTTTTTATATGGTTGTGGGGTACATATTGGAGCAGCAATCAGTACTATCTGTCTACTATCTGGTTAATCTCGGGTGTCTACTATGAGTTTCATGTTGGGTGCAAACAAACATTAAAGGAGCCATTATCTGTATTTTTTAACTAAAGCTATTATGTGCCTGCTATCATTGGTTTTGGGTCTATCCACAGTTTGCTACCATCACTCTGGATTTGTGCATGCACTCCTTACATAATCTCACTATGTTTTATTCCTATGCATGTCAGTTATTGTACACAATGGAACTGAACATGTAGAGCAAAAGAGACGAGCCTTGCGTGGCAATAAAACTTCATGCAGACATCGCTCCATGGTGGCCGCAAAGGCAGCCCCCCTCCACCCATTTCGGATCGTAATCAAGAGGAAGATAACTGTTCTAAGAGGGATTCAGAAGGAGAAGACCACTCCTATTTACCCCCTGAGGTCTTCGCTCTAACTTGGCATGCTAATGTTGGTAATATCATGCATATGGTGCCTTGCATTGCTTACTGTATACATCAAATATATCATCTGCTTAGTTTAGACATGCTTTCTGTCAATGCCATCTGTTTATTTTCTTTATCGTATATGTGAATCATGCAATGCCATCTTGTTTAGCCAGGCATCATATATGTGAATTTTGCAATGCCACCCTGGTTAGCCAGTCATCTTATATGTGAATTATATCATGCCATCATTTTTTTATTACGTGTTAAATTTGTCAACAATTTTAGTACATTCAATTACTCTTCCTGTGCATCAGCCATTCGGCACGGTCATGGAAAAATCTGAAGTGGAAACAAGGTCTTCAGAGCAGACAATGCTATCTGACAAAGCGCATGTCTTGCTGGTTACGGATAGCTCCTCATAGGAGGATTCAGAGACAGATGACTAGTCCTATCCCCCCCCCGAGGTGCATGCTCTAACTTGGCAGTGTTATGTTGCTCATATCGTGCATATGGTATCTTGCATTGCTATGTCATTTGCTTAGTTTAGACATGCTTTGTGTGAATGCCACCTGTTTAGTGTCTAATTACCATATATTTGAATTATGCGATGCCATCTTGTTGCAAGACATTATATATGTGAATTATGCAATGCTATCTTGTTGCAAGGCATTACATATGTGAATTATGCAATGCCATGCCATTTAGCCAAGCGTCATATATTTGAATTATATCATGTTGTCCTTTTTTGTATTTCTCGTTGCATTTGTCGACAATGTTTGTATATTCAACTGCTCTTCCTGTGCATCAGCCATTGAATTGGCGACAGAGAAATCTGGAGTAAAAACAAGGTCTTTAGAGCAGACAATGCTACTTGCTGAAGCAGATATCTTGCTGGTTACAGATAGCTCTTCAGAGGAGGATTCAGAGGCAGATGACCAGTCCTATTATCCCCCTGAGGTGTATGCTCAAACTTGGCAGGGTTATATTACTCATATCATGCATATGTTGTATTGCAATGCTTAGCTTTTACATCGTATACACAATATTGAATGCCATCTCCTTAGTTGACACATCATATATGTGATTGCCCTCTGCTCACTTGCTTAGTATATAAATCATATATTTTAATTATATCATGCCAAGATGTTTACATAGACAGCATGTATCTGAATTATGGCATACCAACCCATTTTCTAAAGACATAATATAGTTATATCATCTCATCCTATTTACATAGTCATCATATTTTGAATTATGTCATTCTATCCATGAATTATATCATGCCATCATGATTCCATCGACGGCATGTTTGTGATTTATGGCATGCCAACCACTTTAATAGACACATCGTATAGTTATATCATGTCATCCTGTTTACATAGTTATCATATTTTTAAGTATGTCCTTCTACCCTGTTTAGTTAGCCATCATACATGTGAAATTGTGTCATGCTATCCTGTTTAATTAGCCATCATATATGTGAAATTATGTCCTGCTATTCTGTTTGGTTAGACAACATAAATGTAAATTATTTCATGCCCTGTTTTCTTCCATACTATCCATTGCACATGTCTATCTTACAAAGTCTGTACATTCAATTACTTTTCTTGTTTATCAGCCATTTCAATTGGAGGGGGTGATGGTAGTGTCTGTGGGAGTAAAAACATGGTCTTCAGACAAGATTGTCCTACCTGTCGATGCAGATAGAACCACGGTTGTACTTGCCCAAGAACCAGCCCCACCACACATAACCCAGACTCACGCAGATTGTACCCCTACCCAGTTGGACAGAGAACGAGCTACACCCCTTCTAACCCCAACCCCAGCAGATAGTAACCCAGTTCCAGTTGACACAGCACCGTCTCCACCACAGAGCACCCGAACACGAGCATTTAGTAAGGCAACTGCAGTGCCCAAAGCACGAGGACCACCACTCCGAACCCCAAGTCAACGCTTAAAGCAGTAGAAGAATTGTTCTCAAGTCAGGTTCCATAGCTATGGTTCAAACTACTTTGCTCTTGCATCAGTGTATTTACTCATACCAACTAATTTCAAATTTGAAGGATGCAATTGAAACTCCAATGGCACAATAGGTATGTTTTAAACCTGTTTCTTTAACGTGTTTGCTGTTGTAACTTGCTCTATGTTGATTTCAGTTTCAATTGAATAAACAGTTATGTTCTCATGCCATGCACATTACAAGTGTTGTTATTGCTGTGTAGTTTCCCACACTTATATTCTGTCAATGCTGCTTTGTCTTAAATAGATATGATTCGAACTGTATCTATCTTGATTTGGCAACATAAACTAGAATGATATAGACCATACAGTGACCATACTACATAGATATATGTTTGTTTCATGCTGTTATCCTGTCCACCTTACTACTGAACTGGTTTACCAAAATGAGTTTCATATACTACATTGTAAACCTGTGATGTGTTTGTTTGTTTCTCTTTTAGAACACGGATAAAATATTGGAGAAGAGTACCCCATTATGCAATGGTAAAGGAAGTAATGCAGATAAGGTTCAAGATAGTGACACATCCCTGTTGGTCTCCAAGAAAGCTGATAAAAACTATATTGACGACACTGAGACAACCCCAAAGTCATGTCTTGATGTAGTGTTCGAGTTACTGGCTACTACTGCTGGCACCAGCTCTTCGAACTTGCTGCCTGAATCAGTTCGACTTCTTGAGTCTCAACTTCAAGTTGAAAGACATCGATCAGATGTTATGCGACAGGAAGCCGAAGGACTGAGGAAGTCCCTGCAGAATTCAGATGCATACTTCCTGGTGCAACAACAAGTGCTGGAGGATTTAAGCGCCAAACAAGAGAATGTTAATAAGATTGCTAAGCATCTTGCCAGCATTATGGGTACCCAGGATATTGTTTCTTGAGATCTTCAGAAGTGGTTTCAGTTCTGGACTTGTTTTGCTGCGACGTTTATTTGCACTGGTCGCCAACTTTGACGACTAGTGTATATGATATGCTGCTTTGTTCCCTATATTTGCACTGGTGGCGAACTTTGATGCCCAGTGGATGTAATATGTGTAATAGTCGTGATAGCCTAGCATAAGTTGCTTGCTTATTTATTTCCTTGTTGTCTTGTTTATTTGTTTGCTTGTAGTCAGTGCAGTTCTTTTTTCTGCGGTTTGCTAGTGGCCGCAATAACCTATTTTTTAAAACTAGGCCACAATAACCATGGGCTACATATTTACTGTAGTTACCATGGGCCTCGTACGGGCTGTAGAAACAATGGGCCTTCTAAGGGCCATAGAAACAATGGGCCTTCTACGGGCCGTAACATCAATGGGACTTCTACGGGCCGTATGATCGATAGGTCAAACATGGGCCAATAATAGACCGCATTATGGGCCGTAAACGGGCTAGATTTGGAATCTTCCATTCATGGGCCGACAATAACGGGCCGTCGTTAATCGGCCGTATTTGATGACGCTATGAACACGGCCCAACGGATTAACAGGCTGCAAATGGGCCGATTGTAACCGCGGGCTGAATTTGGCCCATAGGCAGAAAAGGCCAATAATGGGCCGTAAGTAACCGAATGCTGGAAATGAGCCCAAGAATAGATGGGTCCTAAGAAGGCCGAAAGATAACACGGGTTGGAAGCGGCCCAATGGAATAATGGGCCGTTAATGGGTATAAAGGGGTACATTGTTCATTGCGGGCCAGATTCACCATGGGCCGTTAATGGACCAACACTTACAAATGGCCTCGTATGGGCCAAAAGACATCATGGGCCATACATGGGCCGGAAGTTACAATGGGCTGGAATCATATTGGATGGCCCAGATGAAGCTACTAGGCCGTAACTGGCCGTGAGTTAGCGGGCCGTAAATGGGCTATATACGAACAGGCTGTTAACAGGCTTTCCGTGGGCCGGCCCGTTACCTTTTGACCAAGTCAAAAGGGCCGCCTTTTCACCGTAATGGGCCTCTGTTGGGCCGTGCCATGTGTCAACGTATCATAGGTGCCTCCTGTCCAATGAATGGATGACATCTGTCCCAACGGTGAGCCAACACGTGTTTCCTCCGGCCAATGAGAATTTTACACTTGGAAAATCCTCATTGGTCCGGGCTATTAGCGGGTTATCGGATCCAAAACCAGCCCCGATAGCTTAACAGCGACCCGTTACGGTGGATGCCACGTGTCGGTCACCCTTGACGAAAGCACTTCCATGACACGTGATTTATCGTCATGGAAGTGGACACTTCCGTGATGATAATTTTGGTAATGTCATGGAACACTTCTACGACAGCACAGGTATGACTATCTTGATTCTGTCATAAAATTGGCATGGATGTACATGCATGATAGAAAACATGACCTACTATGACAAACATGTATCATCACGGAAGTGCCTTTTTTTGTAGTGGTTGTCGCGCTGCTGCAATGCCGACGCGAGTGAGAGGTCGCATCGGGCGTGAATGCGGACGCTGCTTCAGTGACTTAACCGCAGGTGCGTTGGATCACTGACATGTGGGCCCAACGGGCATCTGGCCTGCATGTCAGTGACACACCAACTGCACCTGCAGTTAAGTCCGGTGAATGCGGCATTGACGTTCTGGAGAGACGGTGTGCGCTAATGTGTGCATCACGTATAATATAAAAAAAATCCGTTTGTGCATTTAACGCAAAGTATTTCATTTTCATTTGGCTGACGAGTGTGCGTTGCAGCGACGAGTCTGTGGTTTGATTCCTCACATACGCATAATTTTGGTTTTTATTTCTTTCTCCACTGACAGGTAGGCCTGCATAGATAGATAGATAAAGAACACGAGCTAATGAGGCGCATGCGGACTGTTTGAGTGGTCCACCAGACAAATACGGAGCTATACACTAAGCCAGTGACCGTATAATCACCATATCTCGTATACAATGATCAAAGTGAGCTATCAAGACAAGTTCGATGACCGCCAATGCATTTTACTCGGTAATAAATGACCAGGATTGAAGGGGAATCCAAATTTCCTTCGTCTTCTGTCCTTGAGCTCTTGAAGAACCAATGCACTATACGGTTGTCTGGCCACTCCACCCAGAGCTGTCACCAAGCGTTGTGCACGCCACCGCGTCGCACACTACCGGTAAGGAAGCGATGGCATCCCGCCACGCCGAGTTCCTCACCGCCCACGACCGCACACAGAATGGTAGGGAAGCGATGGCATCCCGTCGTGCCGAGTTCATCACCGCTCGCGACCTCACACCTATGTGGGCGGAATTTGAAGATGCCAAGGCCAAATGGGCGGTAGAGCAAGAGGCGGCCGAAGCCACACAGAGGGAGCGGAAAAGTCAGAAAGCACTCAAGAAAAGAGAGGCCCGCCACCGCAAGGAAGAAGAGGATGCACACGTTGCTGCGGAGAGGTCGGCGGAGATCCAAGCATGGTGGGGTGTCGCCGACAAAACTGGGAAGAAGAACGACGACGTCTGGCCAGCATGTGAGAAGTACTAGTACTAGTAGTTAGTGTGTGTGTCTGTGTCGCCCGTACGTTTGTTTAATTAATTACGAGCATGTACCAGTACTAGTTACTATTGTAGTTTTTAGAGCAAATTACCAGTACATTAGCCTAGTCTCAATGGAAAAATTCCTATCCTATGCATCAAATGGCATCTTTTTCTCTATAGGAATTGAGATGCATGTCATCTCACTTGCTATGATTTTCATATTCCTATAAAATTCCTATCCTATGAACCAAAGGAGGCCTCTGCTGGAGTAACTATTGTAGCTAGCATGCTGGTACAGTAGTTTTCTCCAAGAAGCTTCAACGAAGTCATGATGGTTCCTTCGTCCGAGCAACCTCACAGTGGGAAAGGTTGGGCCTGTGATTCGACGGCTCATTAGTAATTACTGCGGCGCGACGATGGGGGTGACTCTCCCTTGGAGTTCTGCGGGCATGGCAAGTGGACCAGGATGGTCGACGTCACATGTCAGCGAACGGAAGTATTCTTTGCGATATCGAGGAGCAAGGAAACCGCATGGTATAGTGTCACTGCTAATTTATATTTATTTTTTATTTCTGATGAATGCTAGCGTTTCAACTCTTACGACGAAGGAGTGCCAAACACGGCACGTGCTGGATGTCCCACACGTCAGCGAAAGGAGTGGGACATGAACAGCGTGGTAGAGCATCTCCACTTCTGGGTTGGAGACCACACGTAGTAGTACTAGTGGTATGAACGATACAAAGTGTGACCCGGAGAGAAAGACACGTCTAGTTGGAAGGTCTCGGGGCATACACGTAAACAAATATAAAACCTAATATGTGCCTCCAATTAATATAGTAGTAGTAGAGTACTTAGGCACGTACTCCATAACATCACCAGGCATTGCACGTACAACATTTAGTGGTAGTAAGAGACAAATGCCTATATGCCACACATGTTCATACTATTTGTGCCTTTCTACTTCACTTATTGCGCTACATTACTCAGATTCTTACGTCCACTCCTGGGTACATGTCCGTCTCGTAGTTCCAGTCCCACGTGTTCTTCATAGATGGAACGATCCATAACTGTGGGCAATGAGAGTCCATATCATTGCAGTTAGTGTGGCTCCCCACGATGGAGACTCAACCAAACTATGGCCAGCCTCGACGCGGAGCAGTCGTGTGCACCCGGAAGCAGCGCTCTCTCGGCCGTCGCGCTGCTTCAAAGCCGGCGCCAGCGAGAGGTCGCCTCCGCTCTGGCCGGGCATTAATGCGACACTGACGTTCCGGGCGACGCTGACCGTTTCACGCGGGAAGCGCGTGCCAGCAAGGGAGGGGGGTTGGGTCAGCTAGGGCGGTCAGACACGGGCGCGGTGGTGGTATTGGTTTTGAACCGTTTCAGGTGTAGTACTGGTAGTTTGCAAAACTACTCAATTGTTGCACTCAGTTTCCTAAGAAAATGTGGTAAAAAATGTTACTCCATAGCCCACTTCCCTTCTCCTTCCTCTTCCACCGCCCATGCATGTCTGCGGGAAGCGACCGGTCAACCCTTATATAGGAGTGCTAGCACAAAACGATGCATGCATGACCACTAAAATTTCCAGATTAAAGCGCCGCTCCGGCGGGAGTATGGCGTATGTCGTTTCCTTCGGCCGGGCCATGGCTACCGGGCTACGGCGACCAGAGAAGAGGCGGTGGGATGGGAATGAATGCAGCTACTGTTTGGGTTCGTCGTCCGGCTTAAATAAATGCGCACCATCACGTGTACCCGCGGGTGCACAAATTGTAACATACGTGTCTGCTTAAGTGGGCGTCACATAACTGGTGTGTGTGAGAGATTCTAAGAGACAGAGTGCGTGTGTACGACTCTAATCTTCAGACATGTACTCAACCTTTTGCATCAGGATATAAGTATAATGGTATTACACTTTAGCTAGTGATTTACGTGGCCATGTTAATGTGGTTGTGTAAAAAAAATGCCACTTCCTGCTCGTGATTTGCGTTATATAATTACTAGCAAGATGCTCGTGCATTGCACGGAACATCAATATGCATTTTTTTTACAAAACACCTGTTGTGATTGACCCATGCAGGAGTAATCCCATGTGTAAAAACTAATGATATCTCGAGAATTTTATCGGAAAACTGGTATCTCGTCAATTTCATCGGAAAAATGAAAGATGAGAGATAAGGTGAGGAGGAGTGGAGCGTGGTGGTTGATGAGGACATAGACCTGGGATAGGGTAATAGGCCTGACCTATACCTCCTACCTAAGGTCCTTGTCCTAGAAGCAAAGAGGTTCAGGAGTAAATAGAGGGGACCCAACGAAGGTGTCGAATGCAATCCACTCGACCTACCATTCACTCGACGACCCCCCATGTTTATGTCACTCGACCACTAAACCACTCGACGTGCAGAAGACCTAAAGCCGCTCCGCGCAGCAACGGTCGGGCATTTACTCTTAGACTTAATAGTCATTTATATTACTTTACTACAGACGTTACCTGTAACGCTCCTTCTTTATGAACATTGAACTCCTTGTAACGTGGACTGGCTGGGGTACTGGCGCACTCTATATAAGCCACCCCCCTCCACTGGCACAAGGGTTCGCACCCCCTGTAACACACACGCATATAATCCAGTCGACCGCCTCCGGGCTCCGAGACGTATGGCTGTTACTTCCTCCGAGAAGGGCCTGAACTCGTAAAACTCGTGCGTACAGCTTCTCCATAGCTAGGACCTTGCCTTTACATCCTACCCCCATTCTACTGTCAAACTTAGAACCACGACAGTTGGCGCCCACCGTGGGGCAGGTGTTTTAGCGACTTGTTGGAGAAGTTGCAATTTTTCCGATCCCCATCAGCATGGTTTCAGGCGGAGGATTGACCGAGGGCCATGAGATCCATCTCGGCGCGCTCGTGTACGTCACCGATGACTCCGCTTAGCTCCAAGAGACTCCACTCGACGTCGAGGCGCTCCTCGTCCGTGGGGCAACGCACTTTCGCGCATGCGTCCGCGGCGTCCTCTTGCGGCAGCCGTCAACCCAGTATCGGTCGGCTCCTGTGGCGTCTTCACTCCTTGCAGCCCGCCGGCACAAGCGTTCCCGTCGGTCGACGCTCCAGCGGTGGGTGGGGCACGCAGTGGCTCGCCAGTCGGCCACCCCTCAAGTCGCGGCAATCGAGCCCGACGAAACTCTCTATGGCCTGTTCGACCTGTCGACTGGCTCCGTTGAGACCGCATCCGAGTGCGACAGCAGTGACCCTGCGGCGGAAGTCCTGATGGTCAACGGACCGCGCAGTCCTCCTGGCTTCCCCTGTGTCGACGGTGGTGATGGTGGAGGCGATCCGTCGCGTGCCCACGAGGAGTACCGCCCCGAGCCCCTCTCTTCGCAGCAGAGGGAGGAGCTTCGCCGCCGTAACATGGATGCACTTCACACTCATATCGTTGGAGAAACCCCCGAGGCCCGGGCCTTGGAGGAGGTGCGCCTGGCCAACTTGGCTGAGCGCACTCGACTGGAGAATCTCCAGCACGCACTCGACGAGCGTGCTCGGCAGCGAGTTCCTAAATCCAGTCGACGTCAACTCTTTCCGCCTCCAACCCAGGTATATCGAACTCCGATCCAGAATCTCACGGCTGCTGCCCGAATAGCAGAATCGATTCAGCCTTCCCAGTCCGAAGCTGGTATGGGTTTGATGCAGATCCGGGCTTTTCTCCGGGCGGCGGGGGAGCAGAACACAGCAGTGTCACAGTCTCGGAATAGGATTCATAGTAGATCTGTGATGGCAGACATAGTTCAGTCGGCTCACAGCCCAAGATCGCCTCCAAGGCGTGAGGGACGTGGAGAGCAACAGGATCAGTAAAGGAACCGTGAGCAGTATGATCATCGTCGAGTACCCACGCCTCCCCCAAGGAGTGGGTCATACGCGCCTCAGCAACACGATGACAGACGCCCTCACAGTGGTCGGCGAAGGATTCCAGTCGACCCCCGGGAGCCGGTCTTTGACGCGAGATCCATTCTCGTTCAAGGTCCGGTTGACAGGAACAGAGCACACAGAGATGGCCACGATAGAGATTACCCGACCGGCAGCAGGGTGCATGTTTCAGGTCCCGAGTGTTTCAGCAGAGCCATCAGAGCAGCGGTGATTCCTCCCAACTTCAGGTTGGCGACTGGAGTCAGCAAGTTCACTGGTGAGTCCAAGCCTGACACTTGGCTTGAGGACTACCGTGTGGCTGTGCAGATTGGTGGTGGTAATGATGAAGTGGCCATGAAGCACCTTCCTCTGATATTAGAGGGCTCGGCGAGAGTGTGGTTGAATCAGCTAGCACCTGGCAGTATTTATAGCTGGGAAGAGCTCGCTCGGGTGTTTGTTAGAACATTTGAAGGTACATGCAAACGACCAGTAGGGCTGACAGAGCTACAGTCTTGTGTACAGAAGTCGAATGAAACTTTGAGAGATTATATCCAGAGATGGATCACGTTGCACCACACGGTGGAGAATGTGTCTGATCACCAAGCAGTTTGTGCCTTCAAGGAAGGCGTCAAGTATCGGGAATTGAATTTGAAGTTCGGTCGGACCGGAGATATGTCTCTGAGTCGAATGATGGAAATTGCCACCAAGTATGCTAATGGTGAAGAGGAGGATCGGCTCCGGAGTGGCAAGCACAACACAGTCGCCCACGAAACCGGGGGAGGGAACTCCAGTCGGAAGCAGAAGCGCAAAGCCGAGCCAGCTGCTGAGAAGCCTTAGTCGTGACTCAAGGAAAGTTCAAGGGGAAGCCCAAAGGTCCATGGAACCCCAAGAAGGTAAAAGATCAAGATGGAAATGATGTGTTGGATTTACCGTGCCACATTCACACCAAAAAAGACGAGGAGGGTAATCTCATTTACTCGAAGCATACCACTCGACAATGTCGGCTCCTGATCCAGCAATTCCGAGAGAAACAGCCCAAAGAGAAAGAGAAAGAATCAGACAAGGTTGAGGGTAAGGAAGAGGACGATGATGGTTACCCCACGTCAATTCAACTCTGATGATTTTTGCTGATGTTGAGAGCAAAAGTCGACTGAAAGTCATCAACAGAGAAGTGAACATGGTCGCCCCAGCGACTCCAGTTATTTGAAGTGGTCTCAGACTGCCATTACATTCGACCGGTCTGACCACCCAACGCACATAGCCACCCCTGGGAGGCAAGCGTTGGTGGTCGACCCAGTCATCGAAAGCACTCGGTTGACTAAGGTTCTGATGGACGGTGGCAGTGGCCTAAATATACTGTATGCGGAGACCTTGAAAGGAATGGGCATTCCGATGTCTAGACTCAGTGAAAGCAATATGAGTTTCCATGGGGTTATTCCCGGCAAGAAGGCTGAGTCACTCGGCCAGATCGCCCTTGATGTGCTTTTCGGTGATTCCAAGAATTACCGCAAAGAAAAGTTGACATTTGAAGTCGTCGATTTCCAGAGTGCTTATCATGCTATTCTGGGCAGGCCGGCTTATGCACGTTTTATGGCTCGACCATGCTACGTGTACCTCAAATTGAAGATGCCTGGTCCCAAAGGAGTGATCACTATCACTAGCAATCGGAAGAAGGTAGAAGAGTGCTTCCAGAAGGGCTCAAAGGTCGCTGATGCACAAATGGCAGTAGTGGAATTGCAGGAGTATCAAAAGTGTGCAGATCCGAGTGATTTGTTGCGAGCTAAGAAGCCTGCCACCGATTCAGCATTTCAGTCGTCTGGTGAAACAAAGCCGATTCATATTCACCCGACCGATCCCAATGCTGCTCCGACTCACATTTCGACAACGCTCGACTCCAAATAGGAAGAAGTGCTCATCCAATTCCTCCGTGAGAACTAGGAGATCTTTGCATGGAAACCTTCTTACATGCCAGGTGTTCCCAGGGGGCTGGCTGAGCACCGTTTGCGAGTCGACCCAAAAGTGAAACCAGTCAAAGAACATCTTCGACGGTCTGCCGTACAGAAGAGAAAAGCGATCGGTGAAGAAGTAGCTCGGCTCCTAGCAGCTGAGTTTATCCAAGAGATTTACCACTCCGAGTGGATAGCCAATGTTGTCATGGTCCCCAAGAAGGATGACTCACTTCGCATGTGCATTGACTTCAAGCATATCAATTGGGCCTGCCCGAAAGATCACTTTCCTCTCCCCTGCATCGATCAAATAGTCGACTCGACTGCAGGGTGTGAGCGCTTGTCCTTTTTGGACGCTTATTCCGGGTATCATCAGATCCGACTGTATGGACCCGATGAGATAAAAACAGCTTTCATCACTCCATTTGGGTGCTTCTGTTATGTCACCATGCCATTCGGCCTGAAGAATGCTAGAGCCACATTTATGAGGATGATTCAGAAGTGTTTACTCACTCAAATCAGTCGGAATGTGGAAGCATACATGGATGACATTGTGGTCAAGTCATGTAAAGGCTCCGACCTACTGGCTGACCGTGCTGAAACTTTTGCCAACCTCAGAAGGTATGATATCAAGCTTAATCCATCAAAGTGCACATTCAGAGTTCCGGGCGGAAAATTACTCAGTTTTCTCGTTTCCGAACGAGGGATCGATGCTAACCCAGAGAAAGTTGGTGCCATTCTCCGAATGAAACGCCCTGTGCGTGTGCACGATGTTCATAAGCTTACGGGTTGTTTGGCCGCCTTAAGTTGTCACAACCGGTTTTCCAATAAATCATTTATTGAGAAACCGATCCCTTAAACGGACCAGTAGAGAAGAATCCTTCTTACTGGTAGACAAATTCTTGATTACAGAAATATCCAGGAGTACTAAAATATAATACACGGTTGAGCGGAGGCTGCTCAACAATTTATTACAAGCACGCCGATATTATACATAAAGGCGGATATGACACAAGGGGTGTGGTGGCATAACTACTGACTCGCGATAAAAGTGGTGGTGGGTATGTCACAGTGAAGTGGGTGACATGACTCCTAAATCTTACAGCTCATCGAGCGTCGGGGTGAGGCTCGAGGACTTTTATTTGGGTGGCGAAAGCGTATATAATACAAGTGACCAAATCCAGGGTCGCACGGGACTGACTGGGACTCCTCTAGGCGTCGGACCCGCTATCAAACTCATCATCCATGAGATCGCCTTCGTCAACATCTGGCCAAATCAACAAGCCAGGTGAGTACTATGAAAGTACTCGCAAGACAGTTTGGACATAAGATATAACAAATGCAAACATGATGCATATGAACAGATTAATAATGCGCACTCAGATAATAAAATAGCAATGCATGGGAAATAAAGAAGAAGTCGGGCGGTAGTCCTCCCGAAATCCCAATGTAATACTGAAGGCCAATCGAGTGTCTGAAATGACTCCTCGGAAGGGTACAAATAAATTAGCAATGCCGTAGTCGGGCGTCAGGGCGACACCACATAAAGGGCTTATAATGAAAAGTAAACGACGGTGCGTGCCATAGTCGGACGTCTAAGCGACATCACGTAAAGGGCTTATATCAAAAGTAAATAACAAGAATGCCACAGTCGGACGTCTGAGCGACATCACATAAAGGGCTTATATCAGAAGTAAATAACAAGGTTGCCACAGTCAGACGTCTGAGCGACATCACATAAAGGGCTTATATCAAAAGTAAATAACAAGAGTGCCACAGTCGGACGTCTGAGCGACATCACATAAAGGGCTTATATCAAAAGTAAATAACAAGAGTGCCACAGTCGGACGTCTGAGCGACATCACATAAAGGGCTTATATTTCATAACTCGATATATCGGTAGCTCATGAAGTTAAATCATTTCAAGGGAATACTCAGGTACGAAATAATAAAATGGTTAGTCCAACCACAGTAATAACATTCAACCGGGTTTACTACTCAAGCTTGTTCACCGGGGATTTCCACGGAGACTGACACAGGGACTGACACTGAGACTGATATGGATAATGTTTGGATACATTGACCCAGGTCCTTGACCATGGATACGACGACTCGGAAGGTTTTGACTCTGCAGAGTTTGTACTCTTAACCACAGCCAACGGATTTCAGTAGTCACAAGGGACTAGTTCCGTTTACGGTATTTTAGGAGAAACACATCAATCCAGTACACACCCATTCCACATTCCGTTGCTAGGAATCACCCCAAGCAACGTTCAAGAAAAACTTTGAGACGGGGAGGAGACAACCTCGCGTAGCATGGGATCAAATTTATATCGCGCGCTCTAAGGGGCGCCCCCCTCTCGGTCCCAACCGGAAACACCCATGCCCCCTGACCGGATGACTGGCTTTAATCCAGGGCCATGGAAGCCTCATCCCGGCCACTCTATTTGGTGTGTACAAGGAAAGAGGTTTGCAACTTACTAAACCGTATTCTTTGCAGAAAACATGTGGCAGCACGGGACGGGACGAACGATAACGTGGCTCGGTCCACGTTAACGTCGGAGTTTATCAGATGACATAAGACTGGCATGCTACAACAATACCATCTTACTACCTCTCATGTCACCACATGAACAGGTCATCTCTCAACAAAAGATCACAGTAAACTTCGAAGCACACGGTTAGTTGCCTTGCATGCAATGTAACACTCACCGATGCCCATATGCCATGGACAAACTATTCAAGCAAACATGCGAAACACCCATCATATCAAAGGTTCAAACATGCTTGCCTGGTTCGGAGAAGTCGGAGTCTAGCTCGGCGACGTTCGCGGCTCCGTCACCTCCTCCGGAATCTACGGTATAAAGAAACCGTATACTAACGTGAAAACCGTTGCGTGTATAAAAATTGTTCCAAAATTTTTCCAAATAAATACTATCAAAAACTAGACAAAAATATAAGACTGACAAAAAAAGAATCAATCAAAAAGCATCTTTTGTTTAAAAGATATAAAGGTTTCAGTCCAAGGACTAATCTGTGATGAAACAGAAAAGATCCAGGGGCTTGTTTGAAAAAGCAGAAAACTCTTCGGTATGAAATACGCCAGCCCAGAGAGAAAACACACTTTGCCCGAAGGCGCCTTCAGAAAACGGTTCGAAGGAGAAGAAAGAGAGGCTGACTGGGGGGTCCCACCCGTCAGGTTCAAACTCCAACAGAGTTCGCCGGCGCCCGAAGGCTACGGTGGTCGCCGGCGTTGATCCACGGCGAGGCAGGATGATCGGAGGGTACCTACGGGTTCAGGGTGTCCTTCCGCATCGGTGGGTGGTGGACTTGACCGTCGGCGAGCACCAAGGCGACGGCGACCTTATCTCCGGCGGACGGTGGTTCGGGCGAGGGTGGAACTCTCCGGTGAGTGCTGCAAACTCCAAATTAGGGCGTGGGTCAGAGAGGTGGATGCACTAGGATGCTACTGGTATGGGTTGAGAGGCAGGGGTGCACGCACGGGAGTGAATCGTGCCGGATCCCGAAGCGGGTCGAGGCAGCCGGAGTCGGGGAAGAAGACTTCCTCGAGGCCTTCCCAGTGGCTTGGCGTGGTACTTGTGGGGTGCAGGGATGGTGCGTGTTCGAGTTCGAGCTCGGGACCTCCTTTTATAGGCGATCAGAGGAGGTGGCCGTGAACGGGATAATGCCGGCGAGCAATTACGGCGAGGCAGAGGTCGGGCAGGAGGTTTAGGCGGTTGGGCATCATCGTGGTGGTCCACTGGCACCGTTTCTCCACTAAAACCTCGGTCGGGTTGGGGTAATGCTCTGGTCCTCGACGGAACGGCCGTACGGGCACGACGGCGGCAGGGAGCGCGCTCCGCGCCTTCCAGTTCACGACGACGGCCCTGTAGCGTGCACAGAGGAGGGGACGGCCATGCGGTGGCCTCTGGTGGCTTGGGCGGTGCTGGACGGCGCCGTCCCTCGCTGCGCCTCTCTGGCAGCCGCAGCGGGCGCTGCTGCCGCCGCTCACGAGGAGGCGCACCTCTGCCAGCTCGTCGCCGATGCCCGCAAGCGTCCAGGCGACCGTGCGGCGCGGTGGATAAGAAGGGGGAATAGGGAGCAAGGCGCCACCACGGCTACTGGCGAGATCGAGGTAAGTCTCTGAAGAAAACGACACCTGCCACTGAAACTGTCCTCTGAATTTCTGAACTTCGACATTAACAGTGCCCTCCAGGTGTTCGACGATATGATTTGGGCACGAGGAAAATGTTTCTGGAGCTGGGGCTTGGTGAGGTGACCTCTTGATGCATCCAGAGGCTGCCTGAAATTTCTCAGATTTTTAGGAGAAGGAAACAAATGAATTTCACCAAATTTTGCAAATATGGCCCAAACTTGCAGCAAGCACATTTTGAAATTTTTGAACTGGAGACCAGTGGATCTTCCTGGATCTTGGTTGATAGTTCTAAGGACTAGCCAGGGAAATTTGTTTGGAGGTAAAACTCAAAGGAGAACTAGTGGTTCCTTTGTAAATCTCCAAGGGTCAAAATAGAGGGCAGAAAAGGTTTTTTGATTAGAAATAAATGGAGATAAAATCATGGGGGAGTTCAACTTGCTGGATTTGAAGTTTATCTTGACACCAAGTGGATAGATGGCTTTTGGGAGGGGGATTTTCACTTAGGTCATGGCAAGAGGAAATTTTGAAAGGGAAGGGATCACTCCATATGCCAAAGGGCTATTTTAAAAAGAAAAGATTTTCAAAAACTTTCCCAATGAACAACATTTGTGTTGAGTCAACACAAGATGGAAAACCTCCAAGACCAAAGATCAAGTCTTGGATGAAACCAAACAAAATACTTGTCATAAAAGAAATTTTTTGAGAAGGAGAGTCCTTTTAAAGAAAATTAAATGACCTCCTTCAAATCAAATAAAGATTTTGATAAAGCCAAATAAAATTTTTGGGTGTCACAACACCTACCCCCTTAGGAAAAATCTCGTCCCCGAGATTTCAGCTGATCCTCAAATAGATGTGGGTACTCTGCCTGATGAAAATCCTCTCTTTCCCATGTTGCTTCATCCTCGGTGTGATTGCTCCACTGAACCTTGAAAAATTTAATTGTTTTCTGACGGGTCCTCCTTTTAGACTCTTCCAATATTTTTATTGGTCGCTCTCTGTAGGTGAGGTCTGGTTGCACGTCAATGCTCTCATGAGATACATGCTTTTCCGGGTTGCTCACACATTTCCTCAACTGTGAGACGTGGAACACGTCGTGGACGTCTGACAGCTCTTTGGGTAGGTCTAGCTGGTAGGCTACTGTGCCTCTTCGTGCAACTACACAAAAGGGTCCAATAAATCTTGGGGCTGGCTTCCCTTTAATTTTGAACCGTTGCAGGCCCCTCATAGGAGACACTCGTAGGTATACATAGTCACCGGGTTCAAAACTGACCTCACGATGTTTTCGATCGTAATAGCTCTTTTGTCGGCTTTGAGCTGTCTTGAGTCGGTCCCTGATTTGTTTAACTTTCTCCTCGGCTTCCTTGAGCATGCCTGGGCCGAAGATACGACTGTCACCTGTTTCTGACCAATTTAATGGGGTACGACATCTCCGTCCGTACAATGCTTCAAAAGGTGCCATTTGTTGGCTGGTTTGGTAACTGTTGTTGTATGCGAACTCGGCATATGGCAAGCTTTCCTCCCAACTGGTTCCATAGGTGAGAACACAGGCTCTCAGCATGTCCTCTAGGATTTGGTTCACGCGTTCCGTTTGTCCATCAGTCTGGGGGTGGTACGCTGTACTGAATGCTAGTTGAGTGCCCAGAGCTTGTTGTAAGTGATCCCAAAATTTAGAGACAAATTGAGTGCCTCGGTCGGATATTATAGTCTTTGGGACTCCATGCAGACAAACTATACGGGAGAGATAAAGCTTAGCAAGCTTCTGAGTGGAGTAGGTTGTCTTTACGGGAATGAAATGTGCTACCTTGGTTAGCCTATCTGTGATGACCCATATGGCATCATTTCCGCGTTTTGATCGAGGTAGTCCGACAATAAAATCCATTCCAATTTCATCCCATTTCCACTCAGGTATCCTGTTTGGCTGTAGCAGCCCTGTGGGTTTTTGTTGCTCGGCTTTAATGCGCTGGCACAAATCACAACATGCAATGAATGTGGCTATATCCCTCTTCATACCGTGCCACCAAAATCTTTCCTGAATGTCTTTATACATTTTGGTTCCTCCAGGGTGGATTGAATATGGGGCGATGTGGCTTTCGGTTAGGATTTGCTGTTTGAGGTCCTCAATGTTTGGTATGCAAAGTCTATCCCCGTACCATAATACTCCCTCATTGTCTGTGACGAACTCTGAAGCCTTGCTAAGGCTCATTTTTCTCTTTATACCTTCGATGCTGGGATGTCCATGCTGAGCCTTCTTAATTTGTTCCATTAGAGTGGGCTGTATCTCCAGATTTGATACATTGCCCTCCGTGACTATCACCATGTGGAGTTTGGCGAACTCCTGCTGAATTTCAGGCCTCAAGTTCTGTAGACTGTCGTTGCCCAAGCTGGGGTTCCGACTAAGAGCGTCTGCCACTACATTTGCTTTCCCTGGATGGTAGTGAATGCCGACATCATAGTCCTTGACTAATTCCAACCAGCATCGTTGTCGTAAATTGAGCTCTGGTTGCGTGAAAATATATTTAAGGCTTTTATGATCCGTATATATTTCACAACGATTTCCCAGCAAAAAGTGCCTCCACTCTTTGAGTGCATGGATGACTGCTGCTAGCTCCAAGTCATGAGTAGGATAATTTTCTTCATGCTTCCGTAGTTGCCTGGAAGCATATGCGACAACTTTGCCGTCTTGCATCAATACGCACCCGAGGCCCTTCCGGGATACGTCACAATACACTTCAAAACTTTTGTGTATGTCCGGCACAACCAAAATCGGTGCTGTTGTTAATTTCCTCTTGAGTTCTTGGAAGCTTTTCTCGCACGCTTCAGTCCATACAAATTTCTTGTCTTTCTTGAGTAACTGTGTCATTGGTTTTGCCACGGTGGAGAATCCTTCAATAAACCTTCGGTAATATCCAGCCATTCCTAGGAAACTTCGTACATCTGTTACGTTGGCTGGTGTTTTCCAGCCAAGAACGGCCTTGACCTTTTCTGGGTCTACGGCCACGCCTTCTTGGGTCAGTACATGGCCTAGAAAACCAACCTGTCTTAGCCAAAATTCACATTTGCTAAATTTGGCGTATAATTGATGTTTCCTTAATTCTCCCAGTACAATTCTGAGATGTTCAGCATGTTCTTCCGGTGTCCTTGAGTATACCAGAATATCATCAATGAACACCACAACAAATTTGTCCATAAATTTCATAAACACTTTGTTCATGAGGTGGACGAAATATGCGGGGGCGTTCGTCAGTCCAAACGGCATTACTGTGAACTCGTATAATCTGTATCCGGAGGTGAATGCTGTCTTAGGGATATCTTCTGTCCGTACCTTTAATTGATGATACCCCGATCTTAAATCAATTTTTGAGAACACCTTGGCTTGTGCGAGCTGGTCAAATAAATCATTTATCCGTGGCATCGGATATTTGTTTTTGATGGTGACCATGTTGAGGGCTCGATAGTCTATACACAATCTCAGTGTGCCATCCTTTTTCTTGGCAAATAATACTGGTGAACCCCAAGGTGAGGAGCTGGCTCGTATAAATCCTTTGTCCAGTAATTCTTTTATTTGCTTCTTTAATTCTACCAACTCGGAGGGTGCCATTCTATAAGGTTTCTTGTAAATGGGGGTGGTGCCAGGTGCTAGTTCAATGCTGAACTCTATCTCTCAGTCTGGTGGCATGCCTGGTAGTTCTTCGGGAAATACGTCAGGAAACTCACACACCACTGGAACTTTTCTCAATTCTGAAATGTCTACCTTGTTCAACTTTGGTTGCCGTGACCGTGGTCTCTCTTGAGCTGCAACTTTTATTGTCTTGCCGTGATGATGAGTAAGAATCACAGTCCGATTGAAACAGTCGATAAATCCCTTGTTGGTGGTTAACCAGTCCATTCCTAGGATAACATCCAGTCCTTTATATTCCAACACGATGAGATTCGCCTGAAACTTTAGTCTTTCAAACTCAATAGTCACACCTTGGCAGTAAATCTGAGTGATCTGCTTATTCCCGGGGGACTTGATGATCATGGACTTATTCAAAGGAAGTATCGGAAAACCACGTTGCAAAACAAAACTCTTCGAAATGAACGAGTGAGAAGCTCCAGAATCAAACAAAACCGTGGCAGGTATTGTGTTGACAGGGAACGTACCGAGCACGATATCTGGGGCATTCTGTGCTTCCTCCTTGGTCACATGGTTCAGGTGACCCTTCTTGTGATTGTTGTTGGGATTGAAATTGTTACGCCTGGGGGCTGGATTATTTCCACCATTGTTCGGCTTGGGGGCCCAGTTCCTTGGCTTTGGGCACTGTTTGGCATAGTGCCCTTCCTCTCCACAAGCATAGCAAGTGACACCTGGGCGGTATGTAAAGTCCTTGTCCCTTGAATGGAAATGTTTGGTTGGCCTTAGAGCAGTGGTCGTGGATTTTCTCGCTTCATTCCTCTGAATATCAGTTTTGCTCCGGTTATTGCAAGCATGAGCCGTCTTGTCCCTTTTTCTCTTGCGAATATCCTCCAGGCTGCGGCGCTCATTCTCCAATGTAATAGCCTTGTCAACCAGTGTTTTGAAATCTGGAAAGGTGTGTACGACCAGTTAGCATTTTAGTGCTGGCGCCAGGCCGTCCAAATTTTTTTCCATCCTTTTATTCTCAGTCATATGCTCATCATAGGCATAACGAGATATTTGAGTAAACTGACTGTTGTACTCAGTCACTGTCATGCCTCTCTGCTTGAGGTCATCAAACTCCCTTTTCTTGATCTTTATAATGCTCCTGGGGATGTGCGCCCCACGAAAACCTTCCTTAAACTCTTCCCAGGTGATGTTATGTTCATTGGGATGCATGTGTAGAAAATTTTCCCACCATGCTGCAGCTGCTCCAGTGAGGTAGTGAGGTGCATAAAGCACCTTCTCACGATCTGAACATTGTGCAATAATCAATTTTCTTTCGATGTCTCGAAGCCAATCATCGGCCTCAAGCGGCCTATCAGTGTGAGCGAACGTTGGAGGACGTGTCTTCTGTAGTTCAGACAACTTGGATAGCGGTTGGTATGGCTCACGGTGATTTCCCATATTGATAACGTGATTCATCATTTCTTGGTGCTGCTGCTGGCTTTGTTCGAAAAGGCGGCATACTTGAGAAAATGCTGCCTCGCTGCCCTGCTGACTAGACTGCCCCTGTGTGAAGTTGTTGCTTGTCTGGGTTCCATAAACTTCTTCCGGTGGATTTGGCATGGAACGAGTCCAGGGACGAGGCATTTTCCACTCTGGGGTATTTTTTTTGCAAAAACTCATGAGAAGAACTGTGTGGCACAAGGAAAATTTTGCAAAGGCGAAAATTTAAAAGACCTCAATATTTTTCAAGAAAAATACTTGATTGCGTACGGAGAAGGACTGCTCAGTACATATCTTACACGCGAGTCGTAATTATACAATATATCACTCAGGATGTGCGTACACATTCCTGACATGTTATTTAGGCTAGTGCACTTCTCCGAGTTCCTACATGAGGCGCACACAAACTACTTCTCACCAAACCTATGTACATATAAACATATCATACAAGCGGGTACATCACACGGCATGCTAGGCGCACTCAGTCGGAGATGGTGAAAACTTCCTTCTGTCTGCCGAGGGTGAGACCTAGTGGTGCAGGAGACTCAACCTCCTCCTCCTCCCTAATAGGCTCCAGGCGCGTAGCACTGCGTTGAGGAGTTGGTGCGGTTGCGACAGGCGGTGCAGCTCTACTTGGAGTAGGAGCAATGACCTGGTCGAACTCCTCAGTGGTAGGCAGATGGTCGAGTGGCAAAGTGGGCGATTGGTCTTCTTCCCTTGGATATCAAGTTTGAGGCAAAGAAAGCTATCAAGTCCCAAGCAATAGCAGATTTCCTCGCCGAGTGGATCGAACAGCAACTGCCGACTCAAGTCCACTCAGAGCACTGGACCATGTTCTTTGATGGTTCCAAGATGCTGAATGGTTCCGGTGCTGGAGTGGTACTGGTATCTCCCCGAGGAGACAAGCTCAGATATGTTCTCCAGATTAACTTTGATTCCTCCAATAACGAAGCAGAATATGAAGCACTCTTGTATGGGTTATGTATGGCCATCTCACTCGGCGTCCATCGCCTCATGGTCTATGGGGACTCAGATTTGGTAGTCAATCAAGTGATGAAGGAGTGGGACGTCAGAAGCCCAGCTATGACTGGTAACTGCAATGCGGTGAGGAAGTTGGAAAAGAAATTTGAGGGGTTACAGCTCCATCATATACCCTGACTGAAAAATCAAGCAGCCGATGATTTAGCAAAGATAGGTTCCAAGAGGCAAGCCATTCCCAGCAACGTGTTTTTGGAACACATTCATACACCTTCAGTTCAAGAAGATCCTTTCACAGAAGAGTCCCCGCAGCCTAAGAGCGCCACAGATCCGACTGAAGTCGAAGTCCCGGCCGTGGTCGACCTGATCATGGAGGTTTTGGTCATCACTCCCGACTGGACAGTGCCATACATTGCGTATATACTTAGGAAAGAACTCCCAGAGGATGAAGAAGAGGCTTGACAGATCGTCCGTCGATCCAAAGCCTTTACTATGATAAAAGGACAACTGTTTAGGGAAAGCGTAACCGGAGTCAGCCAGAAATGCATCACACCAGAAGAAGGTCGAGTGATCCTCAACGACATCCACTCGGTGACCTGTGGTCACCATGCGTCCTCTCGGACCATTGTGGCCAAAGCATACCGAGCCGGATTTTATTGGCCACGAGCAAATGAAATGGCGAAAGATATAGTCGACAAATGTGAAGGCTGCCAGTTTCACTAACAACGGGTCGAACTTCGATTCTGATGAGTGCAGAGCCTTCTGTGCTTCCCAAGGCACACGAGTCGACTATGCTTCAGTCGCCCACCCCCAATCGAATGGACAAGCAGAAAGAGCAAATGGCTTGATTCTCAAAGGACTAAAACCCTGACTGATGCGTGCTCTCAAGCATGCAGCAGGCGCCTGGGTTGATGAACTTCCATCAGTTCTTTGGGGATTGAGGACAACTCCCAATCGGTCGACTGGTCGAACTCCATTCTTCTTGGTTTATGGAGCTGAAGCTGTCCTATCGAGTGACCTGCTTCACAATGCACCCCGAGTCGAGCTCTTCTCTGAAGATGAAGCAGAACAGGCCCAGCAGGACGCAGTCGATCTCCTAGAGGAGGAAAGAGAGATGGCCTTAATCCGGTCGACCATTTATCAGCAAGACTTGCGTCGATTCCACGCCAGAAACGTGAGGGGCCGAGCCTTTCAAGAGGGAGACTTGGTTCTTCGAGTGGATCAGCAGAAACCACACAAGCTCGCCCCTGCTTGGGAAGGTCCCTTGATTGTCACCAGAGTTCTCCACAATGGAGCATATCATCTTTACAATGTCGAGCATCAGAAAGACGAGCCACGGGCTTGGAACGCGGAGCTGATCCGCCCCTTTTATACTTAAGTACTCATTCGGATGAGATGTAATAAGAAATACCTTTGTAGTTTGTTTATCAAAGACAAGAGCTTTACAGTCTTCCTAAATGGTTGTTGTTACTTTTGTTTGCGTCTAAAATCCCCCAGTGGGTGACTTTGCCGCGAATCCGTTTCGCCTAAGTTTGAAAAATCCTACCGAGTGGTGAGCAAGCCTCTCACTCGGGGGCTTAGCCGCGAATCCGTTTCGCCTAAGTTTGAAAAATCCTACCGAGTGGTGAGCAAGCCTCTCACTCGGGGGCTTAGCTGCAGTCCAGTACTCGCCTAAGTTTGTAAAATCCTACCGAGTGATGAGCAAGCCTCTCACTCGGGGGCTTAGCCGCGAATCCGTTTCGCCTAAGTTTGAAAAATCCTACCGAGTGGTGAGCAAGCCTCTCACTCGGAGGCTTAGCTGCAGTCCAGTACTCGCCTAAGTTTGTAAAATCCTACCGAGTGATGAGCAAGCCTCTCACTCAGGGGCTTAGCCGCGAATCCGTTTCGCCTAAGTTTGAAAAATCCTACTGAGTGGTGAGCAAGCCTCTCACTCGGAGGCTTAGCTGCAGTCCAGTACTCGACTAAGTTTGTAAAATCCTACCGAGTGATGAGCAAGCCTCTCACTCGGGGGCTTAGCCGCGAATCCGTTTCGCCTAAGTTTGAAAAATCCTACCGAGTGGTGAGCAAGCCTCTCACTCGGGGGCTTAGCTGCAGTCCAGTACTCGCCTAAGTTTGTAAAATTCTACCGAGTGATGAGCAAGCCTCTCACTCGGAGGCTTAGCTGCAGTCCAGTACTCGCGTGCGTATGTAAAATCCTACCGAGTGGTGAGCAACCCTCCACTCGGGGGCTTAGCTGCAGTCCAGTACTCGCCTAAGTTTGTAAAATCCTACCGAGTGGTGAGCAACCCTCCCACTCGGGGGCTTAGCTGCAGTCCAGTACTCGCCTAAGTTTGTAAAATCCTACCGAGTGATGAGCAAGCCACTCACTCGGGGGCTTAGCTGCAGTCCAGTACTCGCCTAAGTTTGTAAAATCCTACCAAGTGGTGAGCAACCCTCCCACTCGAGGGCTTAGCTGTAGTCCAATACTCGCCTAAGTTTGTAAAATCCTACCGAGTGGTGAGCAACCCTCCCACTTGGGGGCTTAGCTGCAGTCCAGCACTCGCCTAAGTTAGAAAAATCCTACCGAGTGGTGAGCAACCCTCCTACTCGGGGGCTTAGCTGCAGTCCAGTACTCGCATAAGTTTGTAAAATCCTACCGAGTGGTGAGCAACCCTCCCACTCGGGGGCTTACCTGCAGTCCAGTACTCACCTAAGTTTGTAAAATCCTACCGAGTGGTGAGCAAGCCTCTCATTCGGGGGCTTAGCTGCAGTCCAGTACTCGCCTAAGTTTGTAAAATCCTACTGAGTGGTGAGCAACCCTCCCACTCGGGGGCTTAGCTGCAGTCCAGTACTCGCCTAAGTTTGTAAAATCCTACCGAGTGATGAGCAAGCCTCTCACTCGGGGGCTTAGCTGCAGTCTAGTACTCGCTTAAGTTCGAAGTCCATCCCCATCCGCAAGGACGACGAGGTGCAGGTCGACTGCAACCTTCTCCTTCGGAGCTGTGCCACAAGTACAATGTGCGCTCCTGCCCTATCCGCAAGGACGACAAGGTACAGGTCGACTGTAACCTTCTCCTTCGGAGCTGCACCACAAGTACAACGTGTGCTCCTGCCCTATCCGCAAGGACGACGAGGTACATGTCGACTGTAACCTTCTCCTTCGGAGCTACGCCACAAGTACAACGTGTGCTCCTGCCCTATCCGCAAGGACGACGAGGTACAGGTCGACTGTAACCTTCTCCTCCGGAGCTGCGCCACAAGTACAACATGTGCTCCCTCCCTATCCGCAAGGACGACGAGGTGCAGGTCGACTGCGACCTTCTCCTTCGGAGCTGTGCCTTAAGTACAATAGCTGCATCTCAAGTACAAAGATTATTCCAATTGAAGAAGCAAAATCCACTCGAAGGCAAACACAAGCATATTCAGAGATAAACCAAGTTCGGATAAATCCTAAAGTTCTGGACGACGGACAAAAGTATTCGAGCATCAAGCCCGAAGAAGTTTAACAATTACACAATCACTCGGCATTCCGAGGCAAATAAAGGTGGAGCATAATGTTTTTCGGTCACGCGTCAGGAGAAGGACTGGCTGGGTTGCAGAAACTGTCAAGGTCTATGTTGTCTGCAATACGAGTGGCAGCGTCACGGAAAGTGTCCATGAAGGATTGGAAGGTGTGCCTCTTTGTGTTAGCAACCTTGAGCTCCGCCAGCTTGTCTTCTTTGACATCTTTGTGTTAGCAATCTTTGACATCTTGACAGCAAACCAAGGACAACGCGACATCAGTGCCACAACGAGCAGATGACTTCTTCCACTGTTGCACTCGGTCAGGTATTTGATTCAGTCGAGCCATCAGAGACTCGAGGTCTTGAGACAGTTCCTCCTGAGGCCAGGGTTCAGCATCAACCCGAGTCATCGCTGCCTTCAGGCGAGCAAGATAAGCAACCTCGCTGCCATGCGAGATTCCAACCGCAGCACATTCATCGCAACATCATCCTTAACTAGACAATTTATGGGATCGAGACCCGTCTCGACCCGCCCGGTTTCCGCTTCAAAGTCTTGGTAAAGCTCTACACAGTCGAGTAAATGATGAGTCAATGATATAATCAAGCTGGACAGTCGACCGTAATAAGTCAGTCAATCATCAGTACCTTCAAGTTTTAGGACCAGCTTTGCAGCAAGCTGGCCCAGATAAGACTCCAACTCGCCCTTCTTGGCCTTGAGGCTCCCAAGCTCGTCAGTTAGCCTGTCCTTGTCTTTCTTCAGTCGCTCGACCTCCCGATTGGCGTCAGAGACAGCAGTCTTCAGTTTGGAGTTCTCCTCTTCTAACTTGCCGGCTGAAGCAAGCTTCTTGTCAGCAAGCGTCGTTTTCTCTCGCGCTTCCTTCTGTGCAGCAGCAAGATCCAGATCCTTCTTCTCCAAAGCCTGCTTCATTTTCTCTAAAGAAATAACATTCTTCAGACGGGCTTGGAGATGACGGTTTTCACTACATACATCTGCTCGAGTGGAGTCACTCGGTTCAAAAAATGGAAAGGAAAAGGGCCGGCAGTGAGAAAGACAGTTGACGATTGGTTACCTCCCATGGCAGCTACTTCATCACGAGCAGTCTTGAGATTCTTCTGGGCCAATTCCAGATCAAGGTTGAGGCTGATTTGCTGCTTGTTCATTGCGGAAAACTGAGCCCCCAGATCACAAGATTTCTGCAGTTTAAGCCATATCAGTTGACCGAGATAAAAAGACATCACAGTGATAGCTACTCTAAGACTATCGCCGAATCAAACATTCAACGGCAGTCTCGGGGACTACACCCAGTGGGTGCACTTGGCGTGCCCCCACTAGTTTGAATAAACACTCGACATGGTCTGCCCAGTGCGAGAGTAAAAAAAAGCAGTTCTCAGACCATAGTCGACTGCCCGCAGTCAACCACGGTCTCGGGGACTACACCCAGTGGGTGCACTTAGCGTGCCCCCACTGGCTCTGGTGTCATTCGACCTAGCCAGTCCAGACCGAGTGACAAAATTCAGATTCTCAGACCACAGTCGACTGCCCGCAGTCAACTATGGTCTCGGGGAATACACCCAGTGGGTGGACTAAGAGTGCCCCCACTAGTTCAAAGATTCAATCCAAGACGACTCAAATTGACTCATGCAACTTCAAAACAGTCACACCCCAGTAGGTGATCGGACGAGAAATATGATCAATCGGAAATCAACTAACCTGGACATTGGTCTGCAGAGCAGCTCCGGCGTTGAAGGCCACCTGACTGGCCTCATGCACCACTTTCATTTGCCCCATCACAAGGTTCAACTGAAGAAGAGCTTCCTTGGCGGCAGACGGTGGGTCGTCCGGGGTTTGATACGCAGTGAAAAGCGATGATGGCAGAGCAGTCGGAGCAACCGCTGGGCCTGATGCGTGGGGTTGTATTAGTACAGCAGAAGTCTGAGCAGCTGATCCTGATGGGCAATGAGTCGACAGTGGGATAGCGAAAGTGACGTTGGTACGTGCCGGATCTGACGATCGTTCGACTGCCGTCCCAGGCATCTCACTCGACTGAGGAACCTGGGCCTCAGGCGCTTTCCCGCTCAGTTCCTTGTCCCTCCTCCTCCTTCCCCTCAGCGGTACTTCTTCTTCATCGTCCGGGAGCACAACAACGTCCCGTGGCGCTGCAACAAACAGAGAAATTCAAGGAGATAGCTGACAAACAATCTAGTCGTCCAAATAAACTCGAGTCGGGCAAACTTACTGGCTTTGGAGGTAGCTGCGTCGTCGGTTTGCTCGTTGTCTGGGGTCTTATCGATATCCATATCAGTCGCAGCCGAGGCTGGGTTGTAAAGGTTCATCATCCACTCAGTCAGTACAAGAGAATCAGTCAGAACAAGAAAATACGGGGAGAACATTTACCCAGAAGCAACAGGAACGTCCATCTTGATTCTAGGCAAGGTCTTCCGAGCCTTCGAAGGATTGATATTGGGCTGCTTGGTGACCTTCTCAGCCAATTCTGGAGTCGAAGACCGAACGCGGTTTTGAGATGGAGCGCTCGAGGCCACACCCTTGCCGCGCCTGCCCGCGAGATCATGGTGCTGCTTGGATCGACGTTCAGAACGAGGTGGTGAGTCGGCTACCTCATCGTCGTCCGACTCATCACTCTCATCATCATCATCGTCGGCTGGTGACTCCCACTCGCCGCTCTCCTCCGCGCTGTCCTCGCCTTCATGGTACTGCTCCAGAGCTTGTTCGCCATTGGGCATTGAGTACATCTCTGTATAAATCTACAAAACAAGGAGCCGAGTGGAAATCAGTCGGATCAACAAACAGTCAGAAAACACATACAAATTCAATCAGTTGTAATGGCCAAACCTTGTCTGGCTGGTTGCTGTCGCTGAAAGGTTTGACTCTCCTGGCGCCCCTAGGGTTGTCCTTGTTCCCAGTGATGCCCCTCAGCCACTCGGCCACTATTTTGGCCGTCACCTCCTTCGGATGAACCCGAGCGGTATCACCAGCCCCAGAGTACATCCACATGGAGTGGTCACGAGCTTGGAGTGGTTGAATGCGCCGACTGAGGAACACCTCCAGCAGATCCGCAGATCCATGCCGGTGACACCTTGGTTGATCAGTTGAACTACCCTCTCGACCAACATGCCCGTCTCCGCCTTCTCCGCGGCGGTCACTTTCAACGAAGATGGAGTCTGAACACGATCAAAAGAAAAAGGGGGAAGTCCAGTCGGGTGGCCTGGGGTCGCGATATCCTGGCAATAGAACCAGGTCGACTGCCAGCCCCTAACCGACTCAGGAAGAGTCATCGAAGGGAAGGAACTCCTCTTCCTCTTCTAGATACCCAGACCCCCACACATCTGGATAACATGGGTCTAATCGTTGTTTGAGTTTGCTTTCTTCACTGTTTGGGAGCGGATAGTGAAAATGTGCTTAAAAAGACCCTAGTGCGGTCGACACCCCAGGAAATTCTCGCACATGGACACAACTGCGGCAAGATATGTGATGGTGTTGGGAATGAAATGATGGAGTTGAGCCCCGAAGAAATTCAAGAAACCTCGAAAGAAGGGGTGTGGAGGAAGCGAGAAGCCATGGTCGACATGAGTGGCGAGCAGAACACACTCACCCGGTCGCGGCTGTGGCTCCGTTTCCCCCTCCGACAGCCGCGCAGACTCATGGACGATCAGCCCTAGCTTGGCCATATCGTCCAAGTCTTCCTGCTGAAGTGAGGATCGGATCCAATCTCCCTGGATCCAACCCAACGGCAGCCCCGAGCGCGATGAAGATCCCCGATTCTCCTTCTTGCTTTTCGCCGCCCCCGTCGCCTTCTTCGCGCGTTCCAACGCCACCGTTTTCTCCTTCCCCATGGCAGCGGAGCGGCGGCGTCGAGAGTGGAGAAGCCAGACGAGGTAAAGGAGCAAGTGGAAGAAGAAGGAGAATGGGCACACACAATGCAGACGCCTCGACCTCGCCGCTTTTAAGGGCCTACTTCCGAGTGGCTGACGCGTGGGTCCGGGTGATCCTGTCAAATCCCTTAACAGTCGCACATGAGATACATGGCGAAAGAGGTGGCACGGAAATCAGAACGCCCTACTTATCTACTCCGCTTACCATGGCGCGCTCCGCCTGGCCCGCTTCCACCAAAATTTCAAATCCCGCGAAATCTGGGATACTCTACAACCGATCACGCCAAAGATTCCATGTCAAAGATAACACTCGACGGATGACGTTATAAAACCAGTCGGTCATTTCTGAATCGATCAAGGCGACTGAAACGAAGCCGAAGTTCCAACAACTGGCATCCATTTGGAGATGAACGCAAGAGCCAGAGCAAGGTCAACTTCAACCTGCTTTTCACTCGGACCTCAATCCATTCAGGGGCTAATGATGAGGACATAGACCTGGGATAGGGTAATAGGCCTGACCTATACCTCCTACCTAAGGTCCTTGTCCTAGAAGGAAAGAGGTTCAGGAGTAAATAGAGGGGACCCAACGAAGGTGTCAAATGCAATCCACTCGACCTACCATTCCCTCGACGACCCCCCATGTTTATGTCACTCGACCACTAAACCACTCGACGTGCAGAAGACCTAAAGCCACTCCGCGCAGCAATGGTCGGGCATTTACTCTTAGACTTAATAGTCATTTATATTACTTTACTACAGACGTTACCTGTAACGCTCCTTCTTTATGAACATTGAACTCCTTGTAACGTGGGCTGGCTGGGGTCCTGGCGCACTCTATATAAGCCACCCCCCTCCACTGGCACAAGGGTTCGCACCCCCTGTAACACAGATGCATATAATCCAGTCGACCGCCTCCAGGCTCCGAGACGTAGGGCTATTACTTCCTCCGAGAAGGGCCTGAACTCGTAAAACTCGTGCGTACAGCTTCTCCATAGCTAGGACCTTGCCTTTACATCCCTACCCCCATTCTACTGTCAGATTTAGAACCATGACAGTGGTGACTGGTGGTTGGACTGGGCGGCGGCATGGGGATGGACGGCATCGGCAGGCGGCAGCGGCTACCATGCTAGATTGTTCCAGAGACTTCCTTTTTTAATTGCTCAGCAATGAGGTTGTGGGAGATAAGGACGATGAATGAGGCAAGGCCTTGTTTGTAAATGTGGAGAGAGGTGCGGGTATCTTTTGTAAAAATTTCATAGTTTGCTTTCTATCCGTCAGATATAGATCAGACGGTCTATATTACAAGATGGCAGGCACACCATCATCACCAACTCGTTTTTTTATAAGAGTAGAGATGATAAGTTTGCTAACTACTAAAGTAAAGTGGAATTTGTCCATGTTATACAAGTAAATTAAGGTGATTGCTTATCATACGGGTAAGGTTGGACGAAGGGTGGTAGGAACAAATGCTCCGCCTAGAGCATGTGTGTGTGAGATGGAGTCTTAGTGTGTGTGTGTGACGCGGGGTCCTCGGTGGCGGATGTAATATAAGTGTGCGTGGCTTCATCGTAGTGTATGACAGAGGCCACCAAGGAGGGGGTGCGAGAGAGAAAAGGCCCGTAGAGAGGGAAGAGAAGGCGTGTGCGCGTGAGAGGAGTCGACATCGAGAGAACATGTTTGTTTGAGAGACACCGAGGAAGACTACTATATATCGATGGTGCATGTAGGCGGGAATTAAACGAAGGGGTGGTCTTATTGGTTTCATGGATATAGGGGAAGAGTGAGAGAGGGGGGTAGCTAGAAGGAGATTGTTAAGTGTGAGTGTGTGTTTTACCCATCCAGGCGGAAGTTATGTGCACACAAGAAGAGAACTATTCGATGTGGCGTTAGGGTTGAGGGTAATTAACTACGTATGGAGACATAGGAGACCTTGAACGTGCATGTGCGAGAGGGATACATGTATACGTGGGATGTGTGTGTGTGCGCGCGAGCATGATCGAGATAAAAGAAAGAAGACATAAGTCATAAGATCAACGATATGGGAGAGATCGGTATGACAATATGCATGCATGTGAGAGTGCAAGGAAGAAGGCTCGATAATTGAGCATGTGTTTTTATCTTTAAGAGATAGTGGCGTGGGCTGGAGCATGCATCTATGGCGAGCAGAGGGAGCGAGACACAACGATTGTGCAAAAGAGATCAACCTATAAATGCATGTATGGAGAGACATATATAGTGTGGGTGATAGGAAGCAAGAGTGCGTGCGAGAAAGAAATGTTGACGGAGAAACTACAGATAGATATAGAGATAGAGATGCTAGCTAGAGGGACATCGGCTAGTTTGAGTGTTGGAGATGACCACCGGGTGGTTCAGAGGGTGAAGTTATGTGTGTGTGAGAGAAATATAAAAGGAGGGCACTTGACTGCATGTAGAGAGAAACATATATAGAGTGTGTGATAGGAAGCAAGAGTGAGGGCGAGAAAGAAGGTTGATGGAGAAACAGATTAATAGAAAGATAAAGATGCTAGCTAGTGTGTGTTAGAGATAGGAGTCGAGTGGATCAGAAGGCTGAGTTATGTGTGTGGGTGTGAGAGAGATAGAGAGAGTGTGCATGTAGTCACATACAAACAAATATCAGAGAGAAATGAGATCCCGAGAGACAGAGTTTTGTGTCTGCGAGAGAGAAAGATATTTCACAACGAGAGTGATAGCTAGAGAGACATATGAGGGAACGCAAGATATCTCTAGGGAGAGAGAGTGTGTGTGAGCGACATACAAGAGAATGGTGGAGAGATATGAGACCCTGGAGACAGAGTTTGTGTTTGTGTGTGAGAAAGAGATATTTAAGAGGAAGAGTCGTAGCTTCTTATATCTAAGGAGCGAAAGACGTCTCTGTGTGAGAGGAGGTGTGCGAGTGGCACACAGGGGAATAGTAGAGAGAAATGAGACCCCGGGAGACAACGTTTGTGTTTGTGTGATAGAAAGAGATTTCACATGGAGAATCATAGTTAGAGACACATAACAGGGAGCGAGATATACTTAGAGAGAGATAGAGTGATGAAGGTCGAGGGAGAGAGTACCGTCAGTGTGTTGCGAAGATAAAAGATCATTGTCGACATACAGGTAGCACGAGAGATACCCGAGAGACGATGAACGTGTATAGGTCTAGAGAGATACTCCTATATAAGCATTAGTGATAGCTATATGAGACGAATATCTGGATTAAAGGGGATTCAAATATTTAAACTGGAGATCACGACATCGATAATATCATAACGCAAATTGGTGTATCAAACATGCATATTCATTTGAATTTGGGGACACGTGTAATGTTATATAGTTTATCAATATTAGTGATCCATATATTCTTTAATTAGAGACAATGCATGATTTATATGCAATTAATGTCTAAACGGGGTTACACTGTATGTTGCGTGTGTGAAACACATTATACATGTTTGAGAAGTAAAAAAACCGCATGAAACACACATTAATTGGAGACAGTTAGCGAGGAATGCATACATTGGATTTCAACGTAAAGTGGTTTCAAATATTTGGAAATCCAAATTAAGATGGATAGAGCCTTATGAATCTGAGATCATGCCATTTGTAAACCATATTTATGTATAAAGGGTGTTGTGCTTTTGAAAGTATATATAAAAAATGATGTATATAGAATTTTATTCCAATCGTAAATGGATCCTGCCTGAACAAAAATAGAATACAAACTGGATTTGAATTGAGTTGGCACGGTAAACGTGCACTCTTGCTCTGCAAAAATTTGAACGAAGCGGGGAAAGTCGCAGTAACCGCCCGAAACCAAAATCTGCGAGATGGAAATTACTGCCTATCCCTGACACGCAAAGCCTATCGGCTCGATTTCTATAGTTTTCGATAGGGGTAGGTTTGTAATTTCACTCAAATGTGACATAACCGTCTCTCACCCGGCATACACGGTGGGCGCCAAAACTCAGTGTCTCCTCGGCCGAAATCGACTCCCTCCCCGATTCATACACGGTGGGCACCAAAAACAAACTCTTGTCGGCAAATATTCGGTGTATGCGAGATTACCGTCCTATCCCCAACTGACTAATATTGCTGTGATGTAGGAAATTTTAAACGGGGGCTAAGTTTGTAAATTTCCTCGCATTTGAGACAAGCGCGCCCTGAAGACATGGTTCCCCCTTCCTCTCTCCCTCCATTTCCCCATTCGTACTCTGTGGGCGCCCAAACACCCTCTCCACCCAGCCTCCTCCATCCGCCACCCCATCCACCGTCGTCCTCCTCCACCATGCCGGAGCTGATACCCCGACGTCATCGTCCATTACAAGAGATTGACCTCTCTCATCCACGGCTTCGGACCGGGATCCTTGCATCTCGTCCTCTCGCTTCATCCTCGCCGTCGTCCACCTTGGCGGCGCCGCTCCTACGACCGTCTCGTCCACCGCGCCCCGCCGCCACCGTCTACCCTCCTAGATCTGCTTCCACACCGCCGACAGCCATCGCTACCGCAACACCGTCAAATTCTCAGCAGATGCATACATATCGCCGCACCACAGGCGGTACTCTTTCGTATCTGCTCAACTTATTTATCGCGGTAAGTAAATAGATCGCCACTGCTTTACTCTGATTTCTTGTCCATCACTTACTTGTTAGTTGAAAGCAAACATTGGTTGCGAAGTTGCCTTTGTCCGGTTTGCACCTTCAGATCCGCCATGGCACGCTCAACACTATACTCCCAATGCTTATGGTTTTCCCCTTTTATATTCCACACTTGTTAAATGACAGTAGGCTAAATTTCAAAGTTGGGTCAGTCGATTTTTGAGAGCTCGCCGGAGTTCGCCGGTGCGAAGGAAGGGGCTCGGGTGGGGACGGTGGTTGTGGGGGCAGTGGTGGGGCCTCGCCAAATGAAGAAAACTCGACGCGGGTGGGGGCAGGGGTGGGGGTGGTGGTGGTGGAGGAACACATGCGGTGGGGGCCGGTGGTTTGGCCGGCGGCCCGTGCGGTGTTCTGTATGGGAAGAATCAGAGACGAGGAAGAAGAAGGGTTAGGAGACGTAGGATCTTCATCCAACCGCCTGAAATGGTTGACTGACCCAAATGAAAAACGTCACGCGACTTGCGTGCAGACATGAAAAATATGCTTCCTCTTCTATTTTTTAACATGTTCCTCTTCTGTTCTTCTTTAGTAAGCACAGTATGTTCCTTGTCAGGAAGGGGAGCAGGGACATCTGCAGTCGACACCTCTATTGGGCCAGTTCTACTAAATGATTTCGCACTTCGAGTTGGTCTGGCATAATACCCCGAAAATGGTGGGAGCCGCACGGTTTTTGATAGACTAAACTGATAGTAACAGCTGTCCGCCTTCAGATGAATAGAGCTGGCCTGTAGGTGATCGATAGGCTGCATATTAGTAGCGGCAAAACCCTATGTTTTCCAGCCAGTTCCGCTTTCCCGATTTATTTATGGTGGTTATGGTGTACCCCTATTATCTACACTACGATCTGCCTACTGGCTCTGCGCTCTCGTTGTCATGGTTTGGCAATAAACTTTATATACGGTATATGAACCTATCGTCTGCCAACTATCCTTACATCTGGGGGGGCCCAACAGGGAGCTTTTGTTTTTGTGTAGTTGTGCCAGATTATATTAATCTACTCACCATGTTACATCACACATGGGCTCTCTCATCAGAATCCAGTGATAGCACACAAGGGTTTACAGGAAGCCTCTATTATATTACAATATCCTCTGCATTACAAACATAATCTCGCTACTATCACTACAAAAAATACACTTCCGTGATGATATGTGTTTGTCACAGTAGGTCGTGTTTTTTGTCATGCATGTACATCCATGAAAAATTTATGACAGAATCAAGATAGTCATACCTGGCTGTCGTAGAAGTGTTCGATGACATTACCAAAATTATCATCACGGAAGTGTCCACTTCCATGACGATAAATCGCGCGTCACAGAAGTGCTTTCGTCAAGGGTGACCGACACGTGGCATCCACCGTAACGGAATGCCGTTAAGCTATCGGGTCGGGTTTTGGATCCGATAACCCGTTAACAGCCGCGACCAATGGGGATTTTCCACGTGTAAAATCATCATTGGCTGGAGGACACACGTGTCAGGTCCGCGTTGGCACAGGTGTCACTCATCCAATGGGCGAGACGCGCCTATGATATGTTGACACGTGGACCGGCCCATCAAGATTAAATGGGCCGGCCCAACTGAAGGCCCACAAGATTTTGCGAACCATAATGGGCCGGCCCAGCTAAAGGCCCATGAGATTTTGCGGACCATAATGGGCTGGCCCAACTAAAGGCCCACAAGATTTTGCGGGCCATAATGGGCCGGCCCAGGTAAAGGCCCACAAGATTTTTGTGTGCCATAATGGGCCGGCCCAGGTAAAGGCCCACAAGATTCTTGCGGATCATAATGGGCCGGCCCAGCTAAAGGCCCCCGAGATTTCGCCGGCATTAATGGGCCGGCCCAGCTGTAGGCCCACAAGATTTTGAGGACCCTAGTAGGCCGGCCCATTAACTGGCTGCCATGTTTTGGGCCAAATGCCGGCCCATATTTGATCCGGTCCATTAATGGCCTGCCACGCTCCGGGCCTAATAGTGGCCCATATCAGATCCAGCCCGTTAAAAGCCTACCACGTTCTGGGCCAAATTACGGCCCAGATCAGGTCCGGCCCTTTAAGAGGCTTTGGGCTCAATTATGGCCCATATCAGATTCGGCCCGTCAACTGGACACTATGCTTTTGGGCCCACTTGCTAAAGGCCCACTTAGTAATTCGGCCTGATATTAGTTTTGGCCTGTTAAGGGCCCGTTTAACATTTCGGCCCTATATTAATTTCGGCCTGTTAAAAGCCCGTCATATAGTTGGGCCTAACTACGGCCCAGTTTGCACCGGCCTGCTCGCAGCCGATATCTGATTGGGCCAAACAAGGACCGAGACAATTTTGGCATGTTAAAAGCCTGTGATTTGATTCGCACAATCATGGGCCGGGGTTCATTTCGGGCTGCTGCCGGCCCGTGAGCTGTTCGGCACGTTTCAGGCCCAACCTATATTGTGATTGCATGACGGCCCGATTATGTACCATAATTTTACGGTTTGGCCGGTTTACTGCGAAGACAGGATATATATATACAGTAAAATAACTGCAGCATCGTGAATAAGAAAAAACCTAGACTATACAATAAAGAAATTACGGCATATTACATCCACTGGGCATCAAAGTTCGCCACTATGATAATAAAGCACAAGCAGACAGCAGATTACATACACTGGGCATCAAAGATCGCCACCAGTGCAAATAAACACGCTGGCAAAATAATATACAAAACCGACAGCACTTCAATAGAGTTCAAGAAAGGTTAGCCCTGCTGGGGAGCTGCAGTGCAAGAAGCTGAGCAAGATGATGAGACTGCGCTTGTTCAACACTTATATCTTCCTCACTCTGAAAGATAAACAAGCAGACGGATGACAGGTTTTGCATATAAAAGTATCGGTGCTGACAATTCATCACATTTCTTACTAACGAATAAAGTGACACAGTTTAAAATTGCATTAACACAATATGGTATTGTTCAGGTCAAGACATGGCAGGAAATGACATTGTGAAGGAGTTGGCAGCTTCACGACACCACTGGATTACAGATCAAGAACTCATAAGTATCAATGGTTAGTGTGCTGTCAATTTATACCATTTCAGATTGGCAAATAAAGAGATGGTTTAAATAATAGTAGAATGATATGACATTGTTCATAGTTAAGACATTCCAGAATATGACATTGTGCTGTAGTGGGTAGGTTCACCACACCACTAGATTACGGATGAAGAACAGAAGCATACATGTAGTGCAAAAGAAGATCACTTGCTCTGTATAGTTTAATTTACATGGTATGAAGAAGGAACTTGGTTGTACAACTGAAAACTTAAATTGAGAAAGGACAAACCTTTGTTTATGAACTACATAATAAACTTTAAACAAGCAATTTGATGCAAACACCAAAAATAAACAGCTGTTGCAGTCATGCCTAACCAAATATATACAACAAAGTTTTAAGGCTTGAGATGGACAAACTTACATTATTGGTGAAGACAGGCTCTATAAAGGCCTTGTCCATGCTGATGGGGGGGCAATTCAAGAAGTTTACCACATAATCTTCTTCAAAAGCATTGCCTTTATTCTACATTTTGTTAAGAGTAAATATAGATGTGATAATATACGAAAAAATGGAGAATATTTAAGATAAGATGAAGAGTGATGCTACATAACCAAGTAGCTATAAATGTAAGTGCAGCGATACAGGCAAAAGGTATAGCCAAGAGCAATGCACAGCTAAACTTCTTCAGTACCAACCTTATGGTAAGAGTAAATATAGATCTGATGTGTAGAAAATGGAGGGCAAAGGAAAATAAGCTGCAGAGTGATGGTACATGAACAACTACCTGTCATTATAAGTACACTGATAAAGGACAGCATGTACTTACAAGAACAATGCAGAGCTAAAAAAACATTGGCATTGGATATATTCTACACTAATGTAACCATTCATACAGATCAGATAATTTGGAGCGAACAATTGATAAGCAAGCTATCATGCATACTGCTGTCACATAATGAACCAGGTATGTATGTAAGTACTGTGATACAGGACAACAGGTACTAACAAGAGCAAAGCAGCGGGCAGCATATTTGCGATATCCTATCGTTCTTGTCAAACCGGAATTCTTCTTCGAGCTGATTTCCTGCAAAAAAGATCCGTAAGGCACATGCGGAAAAGTAGAAGTTCAAATTGTCATGTGATTTCATAGACAGTACCTCATCCTGGGAATGAGACCAGTGCATAACAAGGTTTTTCCATTCAATGTCTTCTAAATTTAGCACAGGAGACTTCATCGGAAATTCGTTTATAGACTTGCCATCAAAGTGTGATTTCCTCAGGTAACACCGATACTGCTGCAATGCTTCCTTGAAAAGCACAAGCAAGCTTTGCTCGTCATGACTATCCAGATTGACCCTCGCCTGGTTACAACAATGTAATGTAAATCATTGATGTGTTCAATCAGCAGAAAACAGGAAAATAATAACCATGAATAATAGCACTTACACGTAAGTTGGACAGGAAGATGTGAAAATGGTGTTTGTCTTCACAATAATCTTCCCATGATGGGAATATATGCACGTAGTCCCTAACAACATTGAAAGCGTTGTCTTTTAAACTGGGAATAAATGGAATGGGGTTCCAGTCTGCAGGAATTGGCCGTCTCTGCAGTTGGGATAGGTCTTCGGCCGGTGGACTTGCTGTACTTTTTGCTGGAGTGGGATTTTTCTGTGGTACAGCTGGTGCTATGGCAAATGAAATCGGCATACCTTTTGCTGGAGTGCAGGTCCTGTGTGGTGGGGCTAGTGGTGTGGCCAGTGAAGTATGGGTACAGTCTGCTGGAGGCGGTCCTATGTTTTGTGTCACTGGTTGTACAACCAATATAAGTGGGGTGCTGTCTGATTTCTCCGGCACCACCACGTTTTTCAAGGACTTTGCTAGTGCTCCTTCAGGTTCGGCAATCACCCTCTTCCTTTTTGATGTCTGATGCACAAGAACAGCATTTGAGTGGAAAAACATGGTATGATGACAGATGGAATATGTATTGATAATGGATGGGCATGGCATCTCGACATATATGATGAGTAAACTAAGCAGATGGCGGTGCAACAAAGTAGAAGAAATGCAAGACAACATATGCAAGATACCCGCAATCTATAAAACATTGCCAAATTAGAACAGGCACCTTGATGGGTGAACAGGACAGGCCATCTGCCTTTGACTCCTCGAGGTTAGAATAGTCATTAGGATCATATTCTGAACAAGAATCAACAGGTGGGGAGTGTATGAGTTTCATTGCATCCAAAATGGCACTCAATGCCTTGGTGCCAATTTTGTAAGTCATTGCAGTGTTTAGCTTCAAGAGTGGACTGCTGCTAGTGCGACACAAAGCAGCTACACAGATCATAGTGTAGATATAACGGGAAAACCTTAAGCATCAGAGTAAAATCGGCAAAGTGGAACTTGCTGGAATATATGTGCTAGTATTGCCGGTACGGCTAGAAAAGCTTCGGATACCAGCTCTCTTCAAGTGAAGGTGCGGTACTGTTAATATTAGTGTAACTCTCAAAGGCGACACAGCTCCCCGCATTTCCTTGCTATTCTTATAGGATTCAAGTGGGCAGGCCACTACAAATCCTATTGCTATGTTTACAAGATCCTACGAATCAAAGAGGCTCAAAGTGTCCATCACAACCGACCGTATAGACCTCTACACTGCAAATGTCCCTGCTCATCTTCAGTACAAGGAACATACTGTACTACTATCATACTCCCTCCGTTCCAAAATATAAGTCTTGGTAGAGATTTCCACAATGGATCACATACAGATGTATCCAGATACATTTTAGAGTGTAGATTCACTCATTTTGCTCCATATGTAGTCCATGGTGGAATCTATACAAAGACTTGTATTTAGGAACGGAGAGAGTACATATTAAAGAAGAACGGAAGAAGAACATTGTAAATAAGAGCAAGCAGATTTTGGATAATAAAATGTTGGTTGCGTAGTGCCCACACATGATGAACCAGAGCGCATTAAGAATGCAACTCCCAGCTGTCTCTCGACCATTTCAGGCGGTTGGATGAAGATCCTACGTCTCCTAACCCTTCTTCTTCCTCGTCTCTGATTCTTCCCATACAGAACACCGCACGGGCCGCCGGACGGAGCACCGGCCCCACCGCCCGTGTTCCTCCGCCACCCCCACCCCCCACCCCCGCCCCAACCCCCACCCGCATCGAGTTTTCTTCGTTCGGCGAGGCCCCACAACCACCCGAGCACCTTCGATCGCACCGGCGAACTCCGACGAGCTCTGAAAAAATGACTGACCCAATTTTGAAATTTAGTCTACTGTGATTTAACTAGTGTGGAATATAAAAGGAGAAAACCATAAGCATTGGGAGTATAGTGTTGAGCGTGCCATGGCGGATCTGAAGGTGCAAACCGGACAAAGGCAACTTCGCAACCAAGACAAGAAATCAGAGTAAAGCAGTGGCGATCTATTTTCTTGCTGCGATAAATAAGTTGAGAAGATACGAAAGAGTACCGCCTCTGGTGCGGCGCCGTGTACGCATCTGCTGAGAATTTGACGGTGCTGCGATAGCGATGGCTGTCGGCGACGTGGAAGCAGATCTAGGAGGGTAGACGGTGGCGGCAGGGCGCGGTGGACGAGACGGTCGTAGGAGCGGCGCCGGCAAGGTGGACGACGGCGAGGATGAAGCGAGAGGACGGGATGCAAGGATCCCGGTCCGAAGCCGTGGATGAGAGAGGTCGATCTCTTGTAATGGACGGCGGCGTCGGGGTATCAGCTCTGGCATGGTGGAGGAGGACGGCGGTGGATGGGGTGGCGAGGGTGTTTTGGCGCCCACTGAGTACGAATGAGGAAAAGGGAGGTAGAGAGGAAGGGGGGAACCATGTAGTCAGGGCGCGCTTGTCTCAAATGCGAGGAAATTTACAAACTTAGCCCCCGTTTCAAATTTCTACTACATCACAGCAACATTAGTCGGTTGGGGATAGGACGGTAATCTCGCATACACCGAATATTTGCCGACGAGAGTTTGTTTTTGGTGCCCACCGTGTATGAATATGAATCGGGGAGGGAGTCGATTTCGGCCGAGGACACACTGTGTTTTGGTGCCCACCGTGTATGAATCTGGGTGAGAGGCGGTTACGTCACGTTTGGGTGAAATTACAAACCTACCCCTATCGAAACCTATAGAAATCCAGCAGATAGGCTTTGCGTGGTAGGGATAGGCAGTAGTGATTTCCATCTCGTAGATTTTGGTTTCGGGCGGTTACTGCGACTTTCCCCGCTTCGTTCAAATTTTGTAGAGTGCACGTTTACCGTGCCAACTCAATTCGAATCCCGTTTGTATTCTATTTTTTCGGGCGGGATCCATTTTCAATTGGAATTACATTCTATATACATCATTTTTTATATATACTTTCAAAAGCACAACAAAGAATTCTGCTCCTTTATATGTATAATATGATTTACAAATACAACGATCTCAAAATATTAAGGTTGAATTCGAATTTTTTTAACAAAATTATGTTCTACTAAAATGTATGGATCAGTAATATCTACATATTAAATAACATGGATGTGCGTGAATTCATATGAGTATGCATGTTTGATAGATCAATTTTGGTTCGAGTATGGATTACATGTATCATCATCTCGAATTAAAATATTTGAATCCCTTTTTTGTTCACTCCTTTCACGCCCATCTCTCTCACATGCATGCTCCTTCAGGTAGCTATCACTCTCTTTTCTCCATCTCACCCACACGCTCACTTCATGTTTCTCCTATCCTCGCAAACATGGTCTCTCGACGTCTCCCTTGAGAAGTGTCACACTCTCCCTATCATTATACATTACACGGTTTTCATTATCTCTCACGTCTCTACTGTTCTCTGGTATCACTCAGTACCTAAGCTTTCTTTTTCACCGCCACACACACAGTCTCCAATCGTCTTTCACTTTGTCTTTCTCTCTATGGGATTCTCTCACACACCCTATATGTCTCTACATATGACTCATACCACTAAAATTACTCTCTCTCTCCTGTAGACACAACATTTGTTGCGGTCTCCTTTTCGTCTCCATCCCAGAATGGCATTATTCATTTGTTTACCGATCAGACAACCCCGACTACCGTCTCCTCTCTCTCTCTCACAGACACACACACACAACTCCTGCTTCCACTCCCCTTCCCGACTACCGTCTCTCTCTCACACACACAAAACTCTCGCTTTCGCACCCCGACTCGTATTTCTCTCACAAACATTTATCGACTAGCTAGCCTCTAGATAGGTTTATACACCCGCACACTCGTGCTTCCACCATCGCATACATGTCTCTCTCCCGCTCCTTGTATCTATGTAGATTTTTCTTCCCTTCTTGAGACACGCCCTCTCGATCGTGCACACACACACTATCGCCTCATTTTAAGCTGATACCTATCGCACACACACTCCTTGTGTCTTTGTCACACATGCACTCCGTCCTCCTCTACTCTCCCTCTCTCTCTCACACACATGGGATTTTTGCAACAACTAGCAAGATGCCCATGCGTTGCACGAAACATCAAGATGCATTTGTATGAGTAGTTTATCTTGTGGGGGAAAACGATGAACGAGGGAAGGCCTTATTTGCAAATGTGGAGAGGGGTGTGGGTATGTTTTTGCAAAATTGCCATAGTTTCCTTCCTATCCGTCAGATATAGATCGGACGTCCTATATTGCAGGATGGCAGGCACACGATCATCACCGACAATGCTTTTTATAAGAGTAGGGATAAAAAATAGAGTTGGTGATGATGGTGGGCCTGCCATCCTGCAATGTAGGTCGTCCGATTTATATCTGATGGATAGGAAGGAAAATATGGCAATTTACCCGCACTCTTCACCACATTTGCAGATAAGGCCTTCCCTCGTTCATCCTTTTCTCCCACAAGATCTTGATGTTCCGTGCAACGCACGGGCATCTTGCTAGTAAGAGTAGAAATTAGACATATACCACTTCTCGAATCTTGAAACCAACAACATTCCTCCCTTATCTCATCAAAACCGCCAAAGGAATATATTTTGAGTGAAACATAACATATTTTTAGTGATATACGTATTTCAAAACTAGACTTTTTTTCTATCAAATCAGTGAATATGTATTAATCTACTTTGATCGTGTGGCAACGCATTGGCACATTGCTAGTAGTTATTATAATTTTTTGGACACCAGACAAACGGTGGAGTACATATACGAAGAAAAGAGGCGCACGCACGCAGTCGGCCTCTCGCTGTCTCGCACACATGAGTGTTACGTAAAGGCGACGTTAACGAATAAACCCTAAAACCCTAGGTGCACGATTGCTGCATTCGCGGGTACCGGGTACGTGGTGGAGCACCTTTGTAGGAATAGTCAGCTCGCTTGATAATTTGATCCGTAGGAGTTGATGGTTGGGACCACAGGTGAACGACTTGGAGCGCGGTGGCTCGCCAGTTGCCACAGATCGAGTAGCCACGTTTAAAATATCGTTTTTAGTGGGGTTAAGAGTTCCGATTTTCAATGGCGCGTTATAAGTAGTAAGTAGTTTTTAGAACGATTGGTATGGAGCGAAAATGGAATTCATAGCACTACGTACCTCCTTGGCTTATGGTTGTATGGTTTTTTTTGTGATGGAGGCTGTATGGGTTTATGTTGCGAGATGTTGAACCTGGTAGTTCTAGGGCAAATACTATGGTTTAGATTTAGATGCTGGTTTTCAGTAATGAAAATCGGAAGGGGAAACCCTTCTTTGATTAAAAAAACTACTACCTCCATTCTGGTTTACTAGTCCCCATCGTACTTTGGGTCAAAGTTTGTCCACGAATTTTACTTGTAAAATGTGAATGGAAAACGAGATTTTGTTATACCCAAACAAAAAAGGACTGGAGGGAGTGATTGCTCTGACACGGACGCGACCTCTCATAGTGCAGGCATTGAACCGGCGCGCCGGCCAAGAGGGCTGCACTCGCTGCAGGCCCGGCTGAGCACGCCTCCTCGCCGCGTGCAACCAGCTTAAGACTACCCCGCCTGCCTTCATTGAATCCGCGCGTGTGCCGACAACACGTCCTTCCGCGAGCCGGCAGGCATTTTAGAACACAAAAAATGACTAAAATATAATTAATTTACGCATGGTCTTGACTTGTTGTGCTCGCACTGGTAGCAGGAACTAGTAGAGGATTTTCTTTATTTATAGCTCTCCTCACATTTTTTTGGCTTTGAAGTGAATCATGGTTGTGGACATTATGTATGAATGTGCAGATATCTATGAACATGAGTTTGATGTGGAAGTTGAACTTGGAATGTCGGGCTTGCGCGTGAACTATACCATGTCCAATGCTTCGTCTGTTATTGTTTGGAAAGTAATTGCTGTTATTACATGACCCGAAAAAAAACATTTTGTGCCACATCAGTAGATGCACGGACATCACAACAGGCATGCTGACTGGATAATCATTTGAACCTAGCTATTATGAAGGAAATTTTGGTATTGACAACAGTTTTAGATAGCAGGAGACGCCTAGCCTGCTCTGCCTCTGCTAGCTTATTTCTGGCTTCTTCCATCTCTTCTTTGGCTTGGGTGAAGAGAGCATATGATTGCTCTTTTCGCTTCTTCAGGAACTCAGCTACATTCTCAAGGGCTGCTGAACGCTTTCTTTCAGCCTTTACTAATGCCACGAGGACACAAACAGCTGACGACTCCACCTGGCTTGTGTGTAATCCAGCATCATCTGGGAATTTGCACCTTGTGTCTAATCCAGCATCATTAGGGAACTGGCACCTTGTGTGTAATCCAGCCTCATTTTGGAAACATGATCTCGAGGTTGACCATACTTCCCTCCTCGCAGGAACTGCATCCTGACATGAAGTTACTTCTTTTTTAGATCAATACTCAGAGCAACCTAGATCCATTTAGTAGAAGCAAGATAAACAGAACTCGGAGAAGTGAATTCAAAAGGAAAAAATAAAATAAAAACAGACTACAAGGTGAGAACACCCACTTCCTACATCAAGCTAAAAACAAAAGCATTAGGACGATTAAGACTCTTCTTATTACACATTGAAGAACACCACGCTTAAGAGAAACAGAAACTATAACATATACACATCGAAGAACATGAGGCTACACGAAAGTAATTGAAAGGGTGTTACTTACCAAAGCTCGTTTTACAGGTTCGGTGCAGCTCCTCTTTAACTTGCCACGCTCCTTGAAGATGTCCCGAATATCCCGTGTTTGGTCTTCATTGCTCCTCTGCATGTTCGCACTCATGGTTTTAAAATCTCAACATCGCAAGAAAAATATACTACTAGTAATACTCGCGCATCTTGTGGGCAACATTAAAGCACTCGTCTGCCATGTTAGAGCATCTCCAATAGAATCGCAATGCGCGGCGCTTTAAAAAAGCGTTTACAGTGCTGAGATCGAGAAGTAGATACTAGAGAGTAGAGGATAGTTCTCAGCATAGATAGATAAAAAAGATAATTCAACTACTCCTCGTCGTCTGACTCCTCCTCGGTGATGTCCTCCTCCGACGTCTGACAGTAGGCATGAAGATACCGATCATCGTCGGATTCCCAGGGCGACGCTGCTCCTAGCCTCATGTTGAATTGAGCGTCCGCTTTTTGCCTACGATTGTCCTCGCGATAGGCGGCTCGCTCCGCCCTCCTCTTATCCCTCTCCGCCCTCCTTTGCACGTAGAACTCATGCTCTTTGATGATGTCCTGCGGGAAGTGTTGGCGCCACAGTGCCATGGCTTCCTCGTCCATCTCGGCGATGCCGAGACGGTGCTCCCGCCTCCGGTTGTCGCCACGATCCTCGTCGGTGCTAAGCCGCGGCAGAGGCGCGAGCTCCTGCACCCGCTCCCGCGTCGGCACGTTGGGGAAGTTCAATGTTCTATGAGGCCACCGGAGGCGCCACACCGCCGCGTCGTACGCGCGGGCGGCCTCGTTGGCGGTGTCAAAATTGCCGAGGCCGAGGCGCATCTCGCGGAACCGGATCTTGACGGAGAAGCCGCCGGAGGGGCGCGCGCGGACGCCGCGGTATCCCCAAGTTTCCCGGCGACGCGGCAGCACGGTGGCGCGGCGGCGGCGAGGCGAAAAAGAGCGGGGAGAGAGCGGTGGTGAGGCACAGAGCGGTGGGAGGGCGTTGGATTTTATAAAGCACGCCGGACGCCGCGCGCCAAAACTAGCGCACGCCCGGCCGCTTTTTCCCGCGCGCGCGCGATCCTTTCCCGACGTCTCTGCTATCTCTACTCTCTTCTCTACTGTTATATTTATTTTATATTTAATATTTATCTCTACTTCCTTTACTGTCTACTTTTTTTTCTCTATACTTTTTTTCTTGCAATATAGGCCGTCCGATTTATATCTAACAGATAGGAAGGAAACAAATGGGAATTTTGCAAAAAGATACCCATACCCCTCTCCAGATTTGCAAATAAGGCCTTCCCTCGTTCATCCTTTTCTCCCACAAGATAAACTACTCATACAAATGCATCTTGATGCGTGCAACGCATGGGCATCTTGCTAGTTCTAAAAACCTTTCCATCATTTGCCACACTACTGGTTGCAGATGAAAAACCTACCCAAACACAACGCGATACAGGAGCGACGCACAATTACAAGCTGATATTCTGTTGGACAATGGAGGCTATAGCCAATTACTTTTACGGGAACAATAGCACCCAGGAAATTTGAAGGGTAGGTATGAACAAAATTGGAAATGCACATGTACTGCTAAGTGATTCAACACACACATTACCAATCGAGGAGGAGAACGATGGTCGCGGCGGCCTCTGTGAGTCATGGTCGGCAATGGGAGTCAGTTCATCGTCCACGACGGTGGTACTTCTGCGCTTGGCGTCGGCTTCCGGGAAGCAGATCCGAGACCGTGGAAGACGATGCCGGGGAAGAGGCTCCGTGTACGACGACGACGGTGGACCGGCTCCAGTGCGGCGTACGAGGTCATCGATGAGGCAGATGCGCTGCGGTGGACGAGTGCGTCGATGTAAAGGGGAGGAGCACGAAGGCTGCGGTGCCGTGGAGAAGTTTATTTTGCGGTGGGGATAGAAAATGGGGAGTATTCAGGTGTACTACTCTGGGTGCCGGGGTGGGGTTGGTTGGGTAGGGTGAACCTGAAGTTACGAAAACAGCCCCGTACCAAGCGTCATCCGTAGGCCTGTTCTAAAGGCTGTGATGGTAACTTCCCACTGCTCGAATCAGGGTCGCGGGAGATTTTCCCGCCGACCTCAAAATTTTGTGACACTGGACTCCCCGTGTGGCGTGTTGAGTGATTCGGCTAAGCAACTAGCGAGTAGTAGTAGTAAACTCTGCATATTAGGTTTGACCGAAGGCAAACTTCCTAAAGTTTGACCAAGTTTATAGAAAAATATAAACATTTACCATAACAAATATGTATGATGATAAAGTACATTCAATAATGAATCTAATGGTATTTATTTGTTATTGTATATGTTAATATTTTTTGTTATAAGCTTTCTGAGAGTTTACAAAACTTGACTTTGACCAATGCTAATACGCGGACTTAAATAAAAACGGAGGGAGTACACATTTGTTTTCTTAGTTTGTAGTGAACTAATCATTTGTTGAAATTGTGAAATAAATATATTAGGCTATTGACTTCGAATGTAATGGTCTATACAGTTCAATAGTTACAATCATTGTCGAATCCCAAGATGTATACAAGGTCTATAGTACTTCACAACATGCTCAAACTAACACACACACACACACACACACAAAGTAAACTAGAAGACCGTTCTCTCATGTATACACAACGTATCGGCATCTGTCTATGTCTCACTCATGCATGATCATTTGCACATTCACACCTCTCTATGTCTGTATCACACGCACACCGTCTCCACATTGCCCTTCCGCCACAACACACATATGGACACATACACACGTTCTCTCTCAGTCACACACACAAAATCAGTATTAAAACAAACTAGGGCGCACCTAAAACGTCCAAATCCAAATAAACATGAACTGGAGCTAAATTCAAATATATGGAAATATTGCAGCGTCAAGAACTTTCACAGGAAAAAAAAAGTTGAGTAATATTCGAGGATTGTTTTCACACACACAAAAAGGTTCGGTGGATGTCCTTCGAGCGCGACACGGTGACGCACCATTCGATCGACCGCGCGGCCGCGGTTCACGCGCTTGCATAGGATTCAGTATCATGGTTGTGGTACTAACTAATAAAAGCGCTGCCTAAGTCTAATGTTTACATGTACTAGTACGGTTTTCTTTTAAGTTTGACCAACCTTATATATAAAACTAAAGTAAGCTCCCACATGTGCACTCATCAATATGCCGCCGCCGCCGTTGCGCATGCCGGCGCCCGCCTGCTCCGGCCAACAATTTCTCGGCCATCACCGCCGTGTTGCCGCCATCCCTGTGCCATGAAGCCGATGGCTCGCCCGCTCACGTCGTCTGCAGTCCCTCCTCGCGATACCGCCACGCTGCCAAGCACGCGAGCAGCTGGTGGAGCCGTGTCTATGCACGCAGCGTACAAAGAGGAGGACGAGCGCGTGCTCCAGCACGCCGGCGAGGAGGAACTAACGTGTCATTGTCGTCTCCGCCCGCGCGGAGGAGGCGCGCATGGTGGCTGTCGCGGCGGAAGCAGGTCGCGCGCGCGTCGTGCCCGCAAACCGGGTGTGAACGCGGAATCTACCTTCGAGACCTTGAATGCCACGTGGATCCTGCAATCTGAAGGAGCAATTTGGGTCAGTCGACTCATGTGAGCCGTTTGATGCAACATGGATGGCTAGAAGGGCTTCTTCCACCTCTTCTGCCGTCTTCTTCCTTCGCTCCGTCGAACTTCTTTCACAAATCGACTGACCCAAATTATACTACTAGTACGAACGTATTAAGTACAGTAGGAACACGAAGATACGAGCAGTAGTACCAACTGCAAGAAGAACAGTAGTAAGACATAGTACTAGTACTACTGTACGTACTAAAGAGTTCAAATAACAAGAAAGAACATAAACATAGTTCTGCTGGGGCCTCAGCACAACACACCCTTGAAAATAAACTAAGCAACTAGTCCGCTTGACACTGCAGTAGAACCAGCATGAGCGACGACACTGCCACCTACTCGGAGTCCGAGTCCATGTCCTCGACTTCGTCCTCGTCCCTCTTCCTCTTCCTCTTCGCCGACGCTTCTTTGCTTGAACCGGACACTGGGCTCTGCTTCTTCATCCAACCCTTGTAGATATTTAAACAAAGGTAGGCATCCATTGCTTCGTACAGGATGTGATCTTCATCTAATGTCTTCGACTCCCATGCATGATGAAACTCGTGATGAGGTTTCTTCAGTTTAGCATACGAAGGATCGATCATGGCTGCTGCCAGGGTCAGCATTGAAGGTTGAGAGGAGGACACCAGGCTTGCCTTCTGGAGATCGAAGGGCTGCCTACAACAAGACCTATCCAACACAGGACATCCCTGTCGTTCTTAAAGCCTACAGTAACGAATTTCACTCTTTTGTCCTTGAGGAAGTTCTTAAAATCCTGGCACTCAACGTCGGCATGGCATATGTGGTAGACCAAGCAAACGTTATGTACGCAAACCTGGATCATGGCGGGCTTCTTCCTCTCTTCGTCCTTTAGATCCTTCTCTCATCCCAGGACTGTGGTGTACTCAACATCTAGCCCAGCGACCACTCATCCGTTGAACTGTTGAACATGCGTAGGAAGCGAGCAAGCCATGCTTTCACCGTCTCGGATCCACGTGTGTAGATGACGATGAACTGATCGCCGGTGATGGCTCTAACCTGGTACTCAGCGGCGACCATGGAGATTTGGGAGGCCATGGATTTTGGAGGAGGGTTAGGAGAAGTTGAACTGTTGTACCCCGCAAAAAAACTGGGAGCGAACTAATGTGAAAGGACGGGACGACTGGGAGCGAACTGTTGAAAGGTAGAAGACGGGGACGAGTAGGGCGTGCGAACGGCGTGGGGTTGCTGGCTTGCCCATGGATAAACGGGTGCAAGCCCCCAAAGAGTTCTCGAGAACTATGCGGGACCCACTAGATGTCATGTCTACTAGACCCATATCGTAGGCCTGACGGTATAGCTTCTGCCTGTTCGCACGCCATGCCGGCGCGTGGATGTAACTTCACTTAATTCCATCAAACGTCGCGCCTCCCACGACCTTCGCCTCCCTCGCGCGGTCGCGCCCTTTGAGACTTCGACCGGCTATAAATGAGCAATTTTTTTGCCTTTTTTTTAGACAAGCAATTTTTTTGCCTACTCCGCATGCATGATACTCCCTCTGGTCCTTTTTACTCCCGTCAACCGTTTGCAAAGTGTTTGACTAAATTTATACTTTTTTTGAACACCACCTTATATTAATTAACCAGCCACACCAATACACTCATTCGATACAATATTCACCACACAGGGCGGTATGTTATTTACAAGAATACCATCTAATCTATTGTCAAAGCTATACTTAGCGATTAAGTGTGCCACCTTATTGGCCGAACGGCTAATCTTTGACAATTGAAGATTGTTGATCAACCTCGAGATGCTCAACGCTTTCATCTCCAGGTCACGCATAGCAGACCTGTCATAGTCCCCCGATGCAAGAGACGCTACCACAAAAGCGCAATTAGTCTCTAAAATTACAGTATTATGAAGAGAAATACCTATGTAGAGACCGGCAATGCAAGCCCTAAGCTCCGCTTCCTCCACGCTTTGACAGACATCAATGAAATCCCACAACCAAATTTATACTAAAAATATCAATATCTACAATACTGATTATAATGAGTATAAGAGAGAGATGATTATAGTAACATAGGTAGATACCGTAACATAATAAATGTGATGCTACTATGTGTCATGCATGGCAATAAATGAGACCACCTATGATACTAATCTATGATACTATGCACTATAGAGGTAGTAACATAGACTAGTAACATATGCATGTTACTAGTCTAAGTTACTCCCCACTATGACCAGCCTTAGAGTACCACTACCTCCCTTCTAGTTTAAAGGGCTCGATTCAAAAATTTCACATACTCTTAGAAAGATAGTAGAGGCGGTGGAATAGTTTTTGAAGTCTGCAAAAGTACTCAACTAGTGATGTCGCTCTTCATAAAAAAATGTGTTTACCAATGCATGCATGAACACTAGTTACTCTAACCCCCCTCTCTTCTTTAATTCTTTGCCACATCAGCATGTTTGCTATTCCCGTGTGCATGATACCAGCTAAGATACCACCATTATGGCCAGCCTTAATCATCGCATGCAATAATTTAGTGCACCTTGAAATATGAACATGTGTGGGGCGTTTATGTTTTAATGACTTGAGACTATACCTAGCCCGGCATGCAAGATGACTTATTATGCACCGTTCCCCATACCTGCGGGAAGCCCGTTCGTCTCCAAATCTTCTCTCCATGTGTGGAAACAATATGCCTGCCAAACTCTCCTTCTCCCTCCGGCGGTCCCACCACTCCACCCCGTGTGAAAAAATCTGCATGCATGACTCTCCTCCCCCCACGCTCGTCCAATCCGTTGTGACTAGCAATATTTCCACCCCTTCGCTCCCCCGTAATTTACTCCAACAAATATGCCCACGTAGTTATTACTTAACTGCAGGTGCATTGGGTCACTGACATATGGGCCCAACAGGGGTCTGGCCCACATGTCAGTGACACAACTGGACCTGCAGTTAAGTCAGTGCAGCTCAGTCCATATCTTACGTAGGTGTGCCATTGCTCGCTATAAATACTGCGCCTCCCACGACATCGCTATCTCCTCCCCCTCACGTTCACGTTCATCGCTATCTCCTCCCCTTCTCTCTCACGTCGACCACCATGGCATCGCCCCTCCCAAGCCCTAGGAGCCCCTCGCTGCACCGCGCGGACGGTCACGCGTCGCCGTTCCGTTCCTCGCCGCCACTAGTCGAGGAGGACGCGTCGGTGTTCCTCTCCTCGCCGCTACGCGACGCGTCGCCGTTCCGTTCCTCGCCGCCACTAGTCGAGGAGGACGCGTCGGCGTTCCGCTCCTCGCCACGACGCGACGCGTCGCCGTTCCGTTCCTCGCCGCCACTAGTCGAGGAGGACGCGTTGGCGTTCCGCTCCTCGCCGCGACTCGTCGAGGTGGACACGTCGGCGTTCCCCATCTCGCCAGCACGCGCGCCGGAGGACGCGTCGGCTCCCCGCTACGAGGAGAACGCCGCGCCGCCCGTCGAGCCCCCCAGCCTTGAGGAGCTTTGGAAAGAAATGGATGTCGCCTTGTGGGAGGCTTTGCCTCCAGCAGAGCGCGCCAAAATAGAGGCGGAGAAGAAGGCCGAGGAAGAGAAGCGCACCGCGGAACAAGCTGCCTGGGAGGCCTATGTCGCGTCCGAGAGAGTCAGGCAATTGGCTCTTTGGCAGAAGGCTCGTGCGAGGGCCGTGAGGGTGGCGGAGGACGCCCGTGCCGACGCCCTGAGTGCAGTCGGGCCCAAGCGCCTCATCTACGCTTGGCGGTACGTGGACCGGGTGCACGCTTCCAGCGAGGAGGAGTACCTGTTCGCACCGGATCACCACACTGGTGAGATCGCACTCGCCCGCCGGCAAGCCGCCAATCATCACCTCGCGAGTTGCGAGGCTGAGGAAGAGGCGTTGTGTCGGCGCGCTGGGAAACGGCCGCGCACCAGGGCACTCGTGGCGCGCCGCAAGCGCTCCTGCGAGCGCCGTGGCTTTTAGGAGGAGTATAATTTTTGTTTCGTAAGGCGATCTCATTAGTTTTGGGACGCAAATGATAAATCCCGAATGTTCAGGAATTTTTAGCGTCCTTAATTAAGTATGTAAAAGGGAAAGTTTGGAAACCTTGTGTATTCGTACGCATTTTGCAAGTACGTGCATATAGCACAAACTTTACTATATACTATCGCACTACACGTCTCTCTCGATATATGCTTGCAGACTGTGCTACTCCCTCCGTCCAGGTCAACAAGTCATCTTTGGTTGTGCACCGTGACCAAGAAGGAGGGAAGACTTATACACCTAGACGGAGGGAGTACTACTATTACTTATGTACGTGCAAATGCACGTTTTAACATTACGATGCGGTTTTTCTAAAAGTAGAAAAACAGCACTAGTCAAGCTTGTGAAACGATTCAATGCAAAACAAATGCAAAAATGCTCGTTTGATTGTTTACTTTTAGCTTCCTTCTCTGTGGTTATTTCTCTGTCGTACTTTGTATGGAGTATCTCACTCGTTGGAAAGGCATGCAAATTCCCAAACCGCTTCCTACACCCTGTATCGAATTTTTTGCCCAACAAGTTGTGTCATGCAATTGGAATTCCAACTTGAGTACTACTACTAGTAGGAGTACCAGGGGCCAGTTCTTTTAGGCTTCTAGATTAGTAATCCCATAAGAGCAAGTACAATAGAGCTGAGTCAGCGGGCTATAAGAAATAAACTAGTATATTTCTGCTTAGTTGGAGGAAAGAGAAGAGGAGAGAGAAGGTAAGCGGGCTCTTCGTGAAGAGCCAGCTCTAGCACGTGCTCCTAGGCACTTTGTGAGAATGAGAAGTGGGCCACATAATAAAAAAGTAGTACACTCTTTTGATCTATTATTGTACATGTTGGCTATAAGATGGGCTGTAGATGACATGGCACTGGCTTATAGCCAACAGCTGGCTATACTATTAACCATGCTCTAACTACTACCTCCGTCCTGGTTTATTGGTCCCCATTGTAATCTGTGTCAAATTTTGATCATAAATTTAACTAATGAAATGTTAGTGCATGTCACATGCACTACTCCATCCGTCTAGGTGAGTAAGTCATCTTAGGTTGTGCACCGTGACCAAGGAGGAGGAGAAAACGAGAAACGTTAATGTTTATTTGCTAATTAATAGTATTGCATGAAGAACTAACCACTTCATGTCGTGTTTGATATCTCAAATCATTAAAAGCATGCGCACTCTTTATCTCTTATTGGTTGATATGTCAAGAAACAAGAAACGAGGTAGAAGTTAATGCACTGCGCCTAAGTGTTTTGGGATTATTTGGTTTTCGTAAGATGACTTACACACCTAGACGGAGGGATTACAATGGTGAGGAATAAACCAGTTAAATCTTTGGTCAAAATTTAGCACAAATTACAATTGTGAGGAATAAACCAGGACGAAGTAGTAGTTTAGAAGCCCAAATAAATGAGTGAGGCGCCTTATTGTTACTCTCCACTTTGACTAGTCTTGTGGGAAAAGCTGGGGAAGCCGCCAAAAGAACTGGCCCTAGGAGTAGTAGCAAGGGATCGAGTGTGCGAGATGAACCGGAGAAAGTAAATGCAGAGAGATGAAATGCAAAAAAGACGGAGGGATGTGATGGTTGCTTGTCCGTTTATTTTACCAGGCCACTTATTACTGGGAGTGGTTGGGTTTTGTGATATGACGGCTTTACTGCCGCGCCATGAGCGGGGTGAGAGGTGAGACTCCCGTGCAGCGCCACCCTCTACACTTGTACTACATCGGTCGTGGTTTATTAGTCCCCCATTGAATTTGACTGAAGATTTAACTGACAAAATGTTAGTGCATGTCAACAAAAACTATATCGTTGGATTCGTATTTGAACATAGTTTTGAATGATATAATTTTAGGTGACATGCATCAGCATTTATCATACTATATATAATGTTAGTTCAATTTTTGGTTGTACTAATCTATAGTAGTAAGGTGCCCATGCGTTGCACCGAAGAGTGAAATGCATTGATCGGGGAGTTGTTTATTTTGACAAAGGATGTGGGGGTCATATCATGTGTAACGGGTATCGATAGGTTTCTTCGGATATTATTTCATCTCTAGAGCTCACAAACATCCGGGTGAAATAGATAAAAAGGTATCTTTTGCAACCAAAAGCGTTCAACTGTTCAACCTACATCCAAAACTTGTGAAGAAATAACACTTATTGTGCTTTGCAAGAAATGAACTTTAAGAATTAGTTTTTGAGTATCGATTGTCATACATGTTGGCTACAGATGACATGGCACTTTCTTTTAGTCAACAGTTGGCTATACTATTAAGTAATATTAACCATGCCCTTATACACCTAGACGGAGGGATTAAATCAGGATGACTTGCAAGCGGGCAGAGGAGATGTAAGAAATGGTTCATCGTAAGTCTTTCACCAGTACTGTAGTAAAAATTCATACATGGAAGATTCTAGACTAAACCATAAACGGATACACTTTTATTCATGCGCGATACTCCAATAGAGCAAGATCCTGCATGGAAGTCTCCACATGCTTAGACAGCGGATTACATTGAGCGAAGACTAATGATCAACATTTCAATTGATAATGCATACTTCCAGGTGAACCTCCTTGGAGTCCCCGTGCACCGCGTCGGCGGGTAAAGGAGGCCATAGGTTTTCCAAGTCCACATTGGCAGGATAGTCCCAGCTCCCCAGAGTCCAAGTCCGTTTGATGAGGCCGGTGTCGCCGCCCACGCGACCCGGAGGGGTAGTAACACTGACCACGCACCCGTACATCGGCCTCGTGTCAGTGTCAGCGTCAGCGGCGTCGCCCCTGATGCACATTACAGAGATGGGGCGGCGGCCTGCGTGGGCCTCGCCGGTGCCCACGATCAAGAGGAAGACGCTGCCGTCCTCCTCCGAGACTAGCTAGCGGCGATGATCCTCCAGCGACTCTGGCATGGTGAACGGGTAGCACGTCTCGTACTTGATGTTCTCCGCCAAGGACCAGCAGTGACCGCTGCACGCATCCGTGAGGTGATGCACCATGTCCACCGGCGAGCCACAAAACGGCATCGGGCACTCATAGCAGTCGACGAAGGGCTCCTTGGAGGCATCGACCAGGCCGTCCATGAAACGGGAGTGGCTGTAGGGGATGTTGCGCCAGTTGAATATATGAGCAAGTTACTACGAGATTTAATCCGAATAAGCACAAAATAAATCATGACGGCTATAACAGAGATGAAACTAATCATGTGGACTAGCATAGTAGTAGGATACAGAGTAGAAACATGAATTCTACCACGATTTCGAACAGAAGGATAGAAACACATACGGTGCAATGGGAGCAGCACCGTTGGCGTTGAGGTTGTCGCCCATGTCCAAACACCACGTAGACACGGTCTTTGAGCATGGTTCGTAGTCGTTCCACGCTCGGGCATTGAAGTTTGTAACTATTTTAGATTAGAATATACTACTCCTCTGGTGCTAGTAGTAGAGCAGAGTCCTACTCTACTACTCTACTCAAGCAAGTTAGGGCATAGCACTGTAGGGAGTACCAGTACTGTGATCACTCAAGCAAGTTGACTGGCATTGACATGACCCTACGCTGCTGGTATGTGTCTCGTAAGTCAAGCGGCGTGCTATAGTCATCATCACCTGTCCACTTCCCGCAGCACATATTCGCTTCTCCATCTTTGTCCGCACATAATCTCGTCCAATCTTCCATCCCCGCTAACAATGGCAGAACCGATCAGCGTCCGCCGAAAGAGTGGCTGGAATTCGCTCCCCACAGAGGTAATCAAGCTCATTGTTTCGCGTGTGGACAATCTCAGTACCATGCCGCTCGCCGCATGCTCGTCGGGGTTGTACCATTTACTCAAAGCCCTCAGGCCGGAGCTTTTTAAGCCAGCTCCTTGCTTGCTGATGCCGCCTGATCTTCAGAAACGGCGTGTCACGCAGCATAATGATCGTAGGGTGGCGAGCATCAACCACTTGACTGCGATCCGATCCCCGTCAGCCTCAACTACATTAACTGTATGTACTGGGTCGGCATGAACACGTCTTTAATGGTGCTCGTCGACGGTCGCGGTAGCTGGATGCTCATGGAGGTCTACACCCGGCGATTGATCCCCCTTCCTTCGATTAACACTGCACTGCTTTGGCACCGCGGCCCAGAATACTCGGAATCTTACAGTAGCCAACATGATACCAAGTTTGATTTGCTCAAGGTTGTAATCTGCCAAGTACCCACAAGATCTGTGAATTATAAAGACTTCAGGCTAATTGCGTTCTTCAACCGCGGTCTCGCCTATCTGACAGGTCACTGCGGTAAGTGGATAAATCTGCACGTCCATCGCAGGATCATACATCCTCCATGGTTCCCTGATGGCATTGAACAGAAGGGCTTCATTTACGCTGTCGACTCCTTCTATGGCTGGACATATTGCTGGCCTACTCCAGTCATCGCTACAAACGGCTGTTACAGTAGTATGTTACTTTCCTATGATATCATGATGGCTTGCTTATATTACTGTCAACATTTGCTGAAAAAGTATTCATGCTCATAACATGCTGTTCTTAAGATTGACTAAATCAAGAGCCCTTTTTTATTTGACTCCAACTTGATATGATGTTGTAGGCCGCCTGGTGTCCCTACCCTTCCTAATCCCAGAACCTTTCAAAGAAAAGCGGCATGGCAGTTGCAGGTGGTTCCTGGCTCGATCAGACGACGGTGAAAGATTGATGATCGTTCGCACGTACCGGACGTGTTGTTTCGCGGAATACAATCACAGTCACTGGAAGGTCTTTGAGCAGGATCCCAGCTGCTCTGGGCCTTCAGGAATTTTTGACTGGAGGCTGGTAAGTAGCCTTGGTACACGCTCTCTGTTTGTCGGACCAAATTATCCGATTAACCAGGAGATAACCGACGGCAAGGATCATGATGGCAGCGCGGTTTCGTTTATCAGGCAAAACTGTGTGTACACATCGTACCATGCGTCTCTGCATGCACCATACCCTGATATGTGCCGCCACGCTCTGCAACCCAAAGTAGGAGAGAGGGTCGCAAGTATCAGACTTCGACCTGCTGGCTGGAGTTTCCCCTGTCAGGCACCCATCTGGTTCAAGCCGTCAGCCAATCTCCATAGCTTAATAAATAGTAACGTCTAACTGAGCCAGTTAGTTAGATGCATACACTTGATGTAGTAGGATCTTTATTTAGTTTGATGCATACACTTGTTCTTTTTTGGTAGCCCTTTTGTAATGATGGCTGATGTTTGGTTTGGAAGAGAGAGTTGCGTCTTCACTCTTCTGGCCTGCTTACTGCTTCTGTTGCACCCCCAGCCCTGGTTGCTGCTGCTGCTGTTTTCAATGTACAATCAGTAGTATATTTCGTCTGTTGGTTGAATAAATGTGTTGTTAGAACGACAAGCACAATGTTTTGGAAGTCGTTGCACGGTTCGATCCTTTAGTGCCCCGTACCGTACGTAGCGCATACTATTTTTCGTACGGAACACATTTTCCACTTGTTGATAACATGCAGCCCACTGATGAAGGCCCAATAGAGAAGCCCATAATTAACTGGAAGGGAGGCTCTCACATGAATCTGGCCCAGGTACATGCTCATGGTCCCCTAAACATAAATAAGTAAATAAATAAATAAATAAAGCTAAATGCTCATGCACCAGTTCTTTGGGAAAATAGGTAGCCCAGTATTTCTTTTTGAAGAATACCCAAGCTAGGCCTATTTGTTTTCTCCGAATTACTGGGCTGCAAATCTTTCAAGATGAGGAGGGATGCATTCCGGCCTGGCTTAAGTGTATGGTCAATGTCTATTAAAAGTAATATCAAAAGGGGTTGAAAATTCCGAAAAAATTATAGCAAATGGGATATAAGTTTCTTTTTTTGTTTTTGTTTTCACTGATATCTTATACGTATTTCATAGGATTTAACATGACATAGTACTAATTTATTTTTAAATTTGTTTTAGTATGGCTATTAAGTTTTGGATTAAGAATATTTCGTTCCCCGGCAAAAATTTGCGAATTTTCAAAATTTCCCACATATTTAGTTAATTTTTTGACCTGGTACTGACCAGAAAATGGCCAGCAATTCTAAAAATGGAAAACGGGCTGCAATAAATTCCATATGAATTAGAAAATGAGTAAAAATTATAAAAATAATAGCAAATGGGCTGTACACGCCACAGATTTCGTGGCTGACTTGTTTACGCAAGGCTTTGTCAGTGAACACACGATTCTAGCAGCAGTGACTGTTGGATGTCCATCCAACGGCCGACGTGCTTCTTCAATCTCTGATCTTATTGCTCCAGCCGCCTAAACTAGCGCCGGCGGGACTGCCTGCTCCCTCCTCTTGTGGCCCACTGTGATGCCGCGCAGGCTTCCCCGGCCCACCCTACTCCCTCCGCTGGCCTGGCCGCACGCAATCAACTGCCTCCTTATTACGCGAAAAAATGATTCCTCCCACTGACATCTGGGGCGCACCGGTTGGGAGGCTGACCTGTGGGCCTACTAAGTTGACGCGTACGCAGGGCTTGTCAACTTAGTCAACAAACGATTCTAGCAACAGTAACCGTTGGATTTGATCGAACGGTCCTGCTGCATGTTCAATCGCTACTCTTCTTGCACCAGCCGCCCAAACCAGCGCCGGGGAGACCGCCTGCTCCTGCCTCTAGTGGCCGGCTGTGCTGCCGTTGAGGCCTCATCGCCCCCTACTACTCCCACCGCTAGCCAGGCCCTGCGGCGATGACAGCCTCACACCGCAGCCGAACCAGTGAACCCTCGTACTCCTCTCCACGTGGGCCTCCACTGCCGCGTCTTCCCCGGCTCCGCGTCATCCCTTTCCTAGGCCTCGCCGTCGTCCACCGCCTTGGTGCTCTCGGCGCGGCGTGGTCAACATAGTCAACAACATTCCATCGGAAGAGTACTGTACGTGGAGAGGCTGACAGCTGGGTCCACGGCCACAACCCAGTTTTTTTGTGATTTGCCAAGTAAGTCGCTTTGTCAAGCGTATTGGGCTGCAAATCTTTCAAGACGAGGAGAGCTTTTATTCGGCTGGCCGAGAAAATGGCCCATCAGTAATGAGAAATGGGCTGTACATTTTTAAAACACATCAAACTGGCAATTAGTTTCAAATATCTTTTTTTTAATTTCGAGATTTTAAATTACATTAATTTTTATGCATGGATATACATTTATTTTTAAAATCAGTTTGAATGTGAGTCGAAATTTCGGGATTAAAAACAGTTCGGACCGCACCGAAATATGCAAAAATTCATATAATTTTTTAACCGTGGCAACAATATGGCGTGTAATGCTAACAAAAAGAATATGGGCTCCAAAAAAACCTTAATAATTAGCAAATGGGCTATAAATTATTAGAAATAATGGCAGATGGGATGTATGCTGTTTTCCACAGATTTGAGGCTTTCCTAAAAAAAGGTTGACGCACAAGCACTGACTGTTGGATGTCCATCCAACGGCCGTCGTGCTTCTTCAATCTCTGCTCTTCCTACTCCAGCCGCTCAAACAAGTGCCGGCGGGACTGCCTGTTCCCTCCTCCCCGCGGCCTGGTCTGCTGCCGCGCAGGCCTCACCGCCCCACCGTACTCCCATCGCTGGCCTAGCCATCACTCTACTCACCCACACCTGCTGTTATTCTCCGGCGATGGCAGACGAACCAGTAAACCCTCGTACAGTCGTACTCCCCTCCGCGTGGGAAACAACTACCGAGTCTTCCCTGCCTCCGTGTCATTCCCTTCCTAGGCCTCTCCGTCGTCCACCACCCTGGTGCTCTCGGCGCGGCCTGGTCAACGTGGTCAACGACCGACATGCATCTGAAGTGGACTATACGTGGAGAGGCCGACAGCTGGGTCCACGTCCGCACGCAAGGAAATGCCTCCTTATTACGCGCGAAATAATGATTCCTCCACCTGACATCAGGGACCCACCGAAAGGGCCTCTGTATTTCGCGAAAAAAACGTTACCGCCGCTGACAGCTTGGACCCACCAGCTATATCTTCGCACACAAGGAAGTGCCTCCTTATTACGCACAAAAAAATGAATACTCCCCCTATTAGCTGGGACCCAGTATAGTGGCAGGCTGACTTGTGGGCCTACTAAGTTGACGGGGACGGAGGGCTTTGTCAACTTAGTCAATATGCACGATTCTAGCTCCAGTGACCGTACGATGTCCATCCAACGGCCGTAGTGCTTCTTCAACCTCTGGTCTTCTTGCTCCAGCCGCCCAAAGCAGCGCCGGTCGTGCCGCATGCTCCTGCCTCCCGTGGCCAGCTGTGCTGCCACGGAGGCCTCACCGCCCCCTACTATTCCCACCGCTGGCCAGGCCCTGTGGCGACGGCAGCCTCACACCGCAGCCGAACCAGTGAACCCTCGTACTCCTCTCCGCGCGGGCTTCCACTGCCGCGTCTTCCCCGGCCCCCCGTCGTCCCCTTCCTAGGCCTCGCCGTCGTTCACCGCCCTGGTGCTCTCGATGCGACGTGGTCAACGTGGTCAAGGAACGACTTCCATCGGACATTTACTGTACGTGGAGATGCTGACAGCTGGGTCCACGGCCGCAGCAAGGAAGTGGCTCCTTATTACGCACAAAATAATTATTCCTCCACCTGACAGCTGGGACCCACCGGACGGGCCACTGTATTTCGCGAAAAAAACGTTTCCCCCTGACTGCTGGGACCCACCAGCTACATCTTCGCACGCAAGGAAGTGCGTACAGGCAAAAAAAACGATTCGCCCCCTGACTGCTGGGACCCACCAGCTACATCTTCGCAGGCAAGGAAGTGCCTGACAGTCGGGACCCACTTGGTCGAAGCGTACGTAGCGTTGTCATTCTGGTCGCGAACGTGTACGTACATATATACTGGTGGATGTAGAGGCGCGCACGTGTCGTAGTAGAGGCGCGTACGTGTCGTAGTAGAGGCGCGCACGTAGCATGTACACGTACGTACAGCGGCCAGGGTGCAAGAAATAAAATACGGTCACGTATGTGTACATACGGGCGGGGTCTTGAACGCCTACTCACGCATACATACGGCCAGGGCTCGTGTACATGGCTGGGTCGGAACGGAGAAACAGCGTCGTCGTCGTGTTCATGGGGAGCCAAACGGCTGGGTCGGAACGAAATGCGTCGTCGTGTTCATCGGGAGGGCTTGGACGGAATAGCCGATGGAAACTAGGCCTGGCGTACCACAGAACGGAGGAAACGGCCTTGTGTTCGACCGGCCACGTTTGAAACGGGATCCTGTTCATCGGGGGGGTTCTGGCGTACGGCAAAACGGAGGAAACGGACCTCCTACGGTCGAAACGGGGGTCCTGTTGATCGGGAGGGGTGTGGCGTACCGCAAAACGGAGGAAACGGACTTGTGTTGGAGCGCTACGGTCGAAACGGGGGTCATGTTCATCGGGAGGGGTGTGGCGTACCGCGAAACAGGACTCCACGGGATACTGTTCATCTCCACCGTCGACCCCCTCCAGCCTCCACGGGCTACTGTTCATCCACCGTCGACCTCGTCCAGCCTCCACCTGCGACTGTTCATCCACGGGCTCCTGTTCATCCAGCCTCCACCACGCGCTACTCCACCGGCTACTGTTCAACCAGCCCTCTCCACGGGCTCCTGTTCAACCACCCCTCCACGGGCTACTGTTCATCCAGCCCTCCGCCGTCTACTGTTCATTCTGCCCTCCATGGGGTGGTCCTGTTCATCCTGCCCTCCACGGGGTCCTGCTCATCCAGCCCCAACCGGCTCGATCGATCGGGGGTCCTGTTCATCCAGAGGCAACACCACGGGGTCCTGTTCATCCACCCCCACCGGGAACTATTCATCCAAACCCCCCCAGTAACGCTCACTATTCATCCAGAGGCAGCATCAATCGGCTTCAGTTAGCAGCAGTAGCGAAGGAATCGCTCGATCGGGTTCAGTTAACAGCCATCGATCGATCGCTCGGGTTCAGTAACGTATAGCCTGGAGTGCAATCGCTCGGGTTCAGTTAGAGCCCAACGCCTCGCTCGGGTTCAGTTAGAGCCAACGCCTCGCACACACACGCGTACGTGTACGAGAGAAACGCGCATCGCTCGGCCCCCGACCTCCCACCGTAACTGGGAACTCCTCGAAATTTTCCTCGGCCTCGCTTCTACCACGGTTTTTTCTGTCATGGACGGCCCAAAGAATGTCATGCAGCTGCGTCTCCGGCCCGCCCAGGATGAAAAGCCCATTTTCTGTCATGATTTTTTGTCATAGAAGTAGGAGCCCACCACATCTATGATGATACCGGGTTTTGTGACAATTATCGTCATAGAAGTGTCATATGTATGACAGGAAAAAATTCGTTCGGCCCAAAATGTCATGGATGTGTCTTTTTTTGTAGTGTATTTGTGTTTTCATGCTTTACAGATATTGTACGTAATCACAATGAATATAAGAATGCGCACATCGAAAGAATATTGCGGAACAGTTCAATGGATAACAAACTTGGCATCAAGGGATTGGGGTCCATTGTGGATGCAATGAAACCCACATGCTCCCGACCTATAGATTCGTATTCAGAATATGATCCTAATGCCTATTCTGAGCTCAAGGAGTCAAAGGCAGATGGCCTATCCTGTTCACCCAATAAGGTGCCTGTTCTAATTTGGCAAGGTTTTATTGGTTGCACATATCTTGCATAAGGGTTCTTGCATTTCTTTTGCTTCGTTGCACCGCCATCTGCTTAGTTTACTCATGATATATGTGAAGATGCCATGCCCATCCAATATCAACACCTATTCCATTTGTCGTCATACCATGTTTTTCCATTCAAATGTGCTCTTGTGTTTCAGACATCCAAAAGGAAGAGGGTGATTGCAGAACCTGAAGGAGTACTAGCAAAGTCCTTGAAAAAGGTGGTGCTACCGGAGAAATCACATAGCACCGACGTATATTGGCGATAGAACCAGCGTCGCAAAACCTAGGATATCGCAACTATGCTGGTCGCTGCTTTGCTCTTGTGAGTACCTATTGTCCTATCGTTGTCCTTACATTCATACCTGGTGGATTATGTGACATCATTGTGCATTATAGCTTGCTTATCCACTCCAAACTATCAGATCTATATTAATGCTTAAATTAAGGTAGAATAAACCCAATGCGTATGAAGAAATTTAGTTCTGCATTGTTCTTGTAAGTATTTGTTGTCCTTCATCACTATACTTATATTTGTCAGCTAGTTCTTCATGTACACTTTGCAGCTTATATTCCCTTGTCCTCCATTTTTCTACACATCAGATCTACATTTACTCTTGCCAAAATATTGAATAAAACCAATGTTACTGAAGAAGTTTAGCTCCGCATTCCTCTTGTCAGTGCCTTCTGCCTGTATGTTGTATTTACATTTGTACTCTGCATCTTAAGTTAAATAATCGCCATTTGTTCCTATATTTTCACATCTATATTTACTCTTAACAAAATGTAGAATAAAGGCAATACTCTTGAAGAAGAGTGTGCAGTAAACTTCTTGAATTGCGCCCCCCCCCATCAATATGGACAAGGCCTTTATAGAGCCTGTCTTCACTACTGGGGCCTTCAAACTTTGTTGTTTATATTTGGATAGCTATGAGTGCAAATGTTGTTTATTTTTGTCGTCTGCATCAAATTGCTTGTTCAAACTTTATAAAGTAGAAGTACATAAACATAAGTTTGTCCTTCTCAATTTCAGTCTTTAGTTGTACAATCTAGTTCCTTATTTGTACCATGTAAATTAAACTAAACATAGCAAGTTATCTTCTTTAGCACTATGTGTATGCTTGTGTTCTTGATCTGTAATCCAGTGGTGTGGTGAGACTACCAACAACAACACAATGTCATATCCTGCTATGTCTCAACTATGAACAATGCCATATTATATTAATGTTATTTAAATTGTTTCTCTTTATTTACCAATCTGAAATGGTATAAATTGACAGTGCACTCACCATTCATGCTTATACGTTGTTTAGAACTACATCTATGCTTGTGTTCTTGATTTGTAATCCAGTGGTCTGGTGAAGTGTAACATCCCAAATTTTCAATTTGGCACGTTATGCATTAGATCATCATTGCATATCATATTTTCTTGCATTTTGGCTTGATCCTAGAAATTCTACGCAACTCAAGGACCCACGGAGAGAGTTGGGAATTTCGTTATTTTCATATTTGAGTTTTTCTCAAATTTTGAAAAGAGGATCGTTTGATTTTAATTATTTTCTCTTCGAATATTTCTTTTATGAAAATAAAAGAGAGAGGATAAAATGACTTCCTCAAAATAAAGAAATATTGGATATTTAATATTAAAATAAAATAACAATTTTATTCGGAGTTTTATCGTTATTTTATTTGAATTAGGAAAAATATGCGTTTTTCAAAATTGCATTAGAGTACCCAATAAATGTTCACCTTGTCCCGTAGATTTTTAGAGGACGGGGAAAATTTATTTCAGGATTTTTGGAGTCGGTTTAGTATTTCTTCAATTCGTTTTTCTGCACGGAATAAAAAAAGAGAGAGAAATCGACTTTGGGCCGCACCCGCCCGGGACTCCGCCCGGGGGGGGCTTTATAAGCCGCCGAGGCCACAGCACCGCTGCCCACCAGCCCGCCCCGCCGAAACCCTAAGCCGCGCCAGCCCGCCGCCGCTGACAACGCCGCCCGCTGCCGCCGCTCCCCACCGCCCCACCGCGACCCGCCGGAGCCGCGCCGCCATCGCCGGAGTTCGCCGCCGCCGCTGCCGGTTTTCTTTGACCGGTTCGGTTTTTCGGTAAAAACCTAGATGCGTTTTTTTATTAGATTGGTTTTTTTCCGGTTTAGTTATTTAGCGAACGCCCGTTCTTTCGTTCGTTTTAACGAACGGTTTTCACCGTTTAGCCGCAGACAGCGAACGTTCGTTCGTTAGTCTATTCGTCAGTTTTTCTTTTTCTCGGATTTTTCCGTGATTATTTTCGATCGCGATTTCTGATCCGATTTTCGTTTTAGTTTATCTTTTCGCTCGTTTATCGGAATGAGGCGATTCAAGCGCCTAGAGTTCCATCTCGAAGCCCTATTTCTGTTTAATCAACTTAAACAAGTTTTTGCTACTGTAAAATTTGACTTTAGTCCAGAATAGTAAACAAAGCTTGTTTCTTTCGCAGTTTGAGTTTTGTTGCTTCGTTTGATTTGATTCTTTTTGCAAACCGGAGTTCTTAAGTTGAACATTCTGGTTAGACTTTCTTATTTGAGTTTTATCCGTGCCCCTTGCTTGATTTCTTATTGTATGCTTGTTTGTTTGCGATAGAGTACCCGAAGTGCGAAGCGTGCTACTACGAGTCTCTAGGTTTCGCGGATCATCAGCAAGGCAAGTAACACTTTGATCATACCTCTTTACTACCCAGTTTTATTGCATTAGATCAATCCTCAAACAATTGCATGGTTAGGATCTGATTAAATTGTGAGTATTGGGAAGTAGATGAGGTAGTACCTATTCACCTGTTTATTATCAAACCTAAGGGAGTTACTTCTATGTTGCTTATATTGCTATGCTATGCTCGTAGACGTGGATTGGGTTTGAGAGTATTCCATGACAGATGTGAGATTGTTACTAAATGGTTTAACTTAAGGTGGCAACTTTAATACACATCTGGGTGGATTGAGGCACCTGGGTCACCCAGTGTTTGTATTTTTGGAAATCACGGGGTACCGTGTGATTCTCCTATGGACTGCCACCCAGGCTCAAAGGGATCATAAGATTATTCATGCTAGAAACTTCTGTGCGCAGCCACATGCCATTATGGGCTCTGGCATAGTTGAGTAAGTTGTGGGAAACCTTCCCATGATGGGCTAGCAGATGTAGGGGATTGTAGGTGTACAGGCCTATCTATCGGTTAAGCGGACCTCTTCGGAAAGACTGTGTCTCGGTCATCCGTTTCTCAAACATCATGTAGTGCGAGAAATCAAACGGAGGAGATTGAGTCTTGTGGAGAAAAGTGCGCAAACCTCTGCAGAGTGTACAAACTAATCATGGTTAGCCGTGTCCCCGGTTATGGACATCTTGAGTATCTAGTTCTTGGATTATCATGTGGATCTCATCACTCTAAATTAATTTTGTTGGGGTTATTAATTACCTTTTAATTAGGATTGAGATGGGGTTTACCATTCTCAATGTTTTCAACCAACTTTGTAGTTAAATAAATTCATTCCTTTGTTGCAGGGAAAAATTGGCTTTTCGCAAAACATATTAACCATACAGCCTCCACCAGCCATATATGCATATAGTGATAGCTTTATTCTGTTCATTACTCTCTTGTGTTACATTGCCAGCATATTCCATGTGTTGACCCGTTTTCGGGATGCAACGTATCATGTTGCAGACTTTTCAGATGACGAGTAAGGAGCCTTAGGTCGTGGTCTTTCACTCAGTGATGCCGTTGGAGTTGATGGACTCACTTTATCTTCCAAGCCTTCCGTTGTTATCGTATTAGATGGCCTTAAGCCATATTTATTGTAATAAGTTCTCTTTTGAGACATTCGATGTAATAAGTGTGTGATTGCTACTCTGTTATAAATCCTTCAAGTACTGTGCGTGTCAGCATTACCGATCCAGGGATGACACTGATGCACAGAGATCAGACTGTTTGAGGTCTGGTCGCTACAAGAAGGTATCAGAGCACACGCTGACTGTGGACACGACCACTAAGCTAAAGCCCTAGATCACTACTCTCTTCTCATTTCTAACTCCTCTCCATTTTCTACTCTTTAGGATGGCGGATGCATGGATCAAGTTCACGCAACCGGATGAAGACACCCCTTTTGGACGCCACTTGAAGGAAGTCACTAGGTACCTGAACATCGGAATACCAAGCTTCACCGGGACTTACAACGCCACTTTACCAAAAGAGGAGCGCTGGATGATTCAAGTTCAAGTTCCAGGAAGGACATTCACGCCAGTCACTGAGCCCATAGAGTTTTCCTTTGATGCACCAACCTGGAGTCTAGGAAAGAGTATGGCAGCCCACATCACCATGGGACGCATTGGAGAAGTGTACCACAAGGATCTCAAGGATACTATCTACCAGATTTGTGGGCGCCGAGATGAGCAATGGGAGATGATCAGCACCAGGAAGGATAGATCAATTGCAGCTTTCATCCAAGAGTTAAACCATCACATTCGACGCCAGGAGAACCAAATGTGCGCAGGCATGACAGATTTGAAGAAGGCGATGACAAGGATCACGGAGCTTGAGGAAGAACTCAAGGCTACACGCGAAGATTATGAGGAGGAAATCGGCGTACTAGTGGAGAAGAATGACGACCTGGTAAGGAAGATCAGAGTATTCATGGGAGATGCCGCGCGAGGAGGAGAAGATGACGGTTCCACTTGTCCGGAGAACTACATCATCATCGACGACATCAACTCGGACCTTGACGATAGCGATGAAGACTATGTTGATGAAGCTGGAGTGGATATCATGGAGTCTTCGACCGATCAATTTTTCTAGTCGACCACCATATCAGTAGTAGTACTCCACCATGTATATAGTATAGTCCGAGCACTTTTGTAATGATAGTTCTAGACCGATTGTATGCCCTTGTTTGATTGATTGAGTGATATGTTTGTGTTTGTCTCATGTGCATATGGGTAGTGTTTTCCCCTAGACCTCATTCTATTTTGTTTTCTCACCTTTTCTAAACCCAACAGATGCCTCCGAGACGCGATAATGGATTTGCTTTCCCACCGAGGCTCACTCAGTTGATCCAGCAGTAGAATGCATTGATGTAGATACTAGTCCAGAATCAGAATCAGGGGAACAACAACAACAACCCACCACCACCACCACCTGTTGATCACTTAGCCCGTTTTCTAAGGCTGAATCCGCCGGTGTTCTCCAATAGCACCGAGCCGATAGTTGCAGATGATTGGCTCCGCAAGACTGAAAGGGAGTTGACCACTGCAGGATGCACAGATGCGGAGAGAGAGCGTTTTGCCGCACATCAGCTTGATGGATCCGCAGCATCATGGTGGGAGAATTTCACAGCCACTTACCCCGTCGACACTGTTACATGGGACCAGTTCCAGCATGCTTTTCGCACTGCCCATGTATCAACAGGAGCTATGGCCATGAAGAAGCATGAGTTTCGCAACTTACGCCAAGGAGGGCGCACCGTTGGCCAGTATGTGGATGACTTTAGTAAGCTAGCACGTTATGCCCCAGATGACGTCGCTACGGATGCAGCTAAGCAGGAGAAGTTTCTTGAAGGACTGAATGATGAGCTAACCATGCAGTTGATGGTGGCATATTTCAATAACTACCAGGAGTTGGTAGATAGAGCTCTCATGATTGAAGGGAAGCAGCGGCAGATTGACAACCGCAAGAGGAAGTATGGACAAGGGAAGTATAATTCTGGAGCTCAGCAGAGACCCCGTTTTACCCCGAACTCGGGAGGACCCCTTCAGCATAACCATGGAGGTCACAGTCACACTGGAGGAAGTTCGCACTATCATGGTGGCCCCAAGAACGGGAATGGTAATGGAGGAAGCAACGGACAAAACCGTTCCAACCCGGCAACGCCCGCCAAGAAAGATCTAAGCCACGTTACTTGCTACAAGTGCCAGAAGACCGGACATTACGCCAATGAATGTCCTGAAGCTAAGAATGGAAACAGCAATGGAAGCTCTGGGAAGAAGCCCAACCCTTTCAACATGGGACAAGTGAACCACGTTAATGTGGAGGAGGTTGAAGCACAGCCAGATGCAGTAATAGGTAAGTTTTTGGTTAAGTCATTTACTGCAGTCGTTCTTTTTTATACTGGTGCATCGCATTCATACATATCAAGGGGATTTGTGGATATGTATAAACTGCCCACCAAAGTTCTTAGTACACCTATGTTAGTAAGCTCACCAGGAGCAGAGTATATGGCAAGCCAAGGATGTTTTTAGATGCCATTGGCCATAGGGACGCATGTTTTCCCCTCAGATCTGATAATTTTGGAGTCGCAAGGTTTGGATGTGATTGTGGGTATGGATTGGCTATCGATGTATGGAGGAAACATCGATTGCGCCAGTAAGACGATTTTGCTCACCACCCCAAAAGGAAGAAGGATCAAGTATGTATCCCGGCATGTGCCGAATAGGACTCAAGTAAATTCCTTATCAGGAGTTGTACAGGAGGAAGTACCAGTGGTGAAGGATTTCCCGGACGTATTTCCAGAAGAGTTGTCAGGCATCCCACCGGATAGAGAAATTGAGTTTTTGATCGAGCTTTTGCCATGCACAGGGCCAATATCTAAGAGACCGTACAGAATGCCCACAAAGGATTTGGAGGAAATTAAGAAGCAAATCAAGGAGTTACTGGATAAAGGTTATATTCGCCCAAGTTCGTCACCTTGGGGATCCCCAGTGCTTCTAGTGGAGAAGAAGGATGGATCATTGAGGATGGTTGTTGATTATCGAGGATTGAATGAGGTGACGATCAAGAACAAGTACCCACTGCCGATGATCAATGATTTGTTTGACCAGCTGCAAGGAGCTAAGGTGTTTTCCAAGATCGATCTGCGATTAGGGTACCACCAGCTGAAGATTCGAGAGCAGGATATACCTAAGACAGCTTTTACCACGAGGTACGGGCTATATGAGTATACCGTTATGTCATTTGGCCTTGTGGAAATTGTGGAAGCGTCTCAATCTCCATACATGGAGACCCGCAGTGTATATATTGATCGAGGGGTTCGGTACATGAGATGGCAGCGTCGAGGCTAACCACCAGAGATATTACAGGAGGGTTTTAGGAGATAAGAGAGATAAACATAGAAAAGATAAACCTCCTAACTACTATGCCATGGGCCTCAAGACCACGCCAATAGCCTGCACAATATATGTTTAACACTCCCCCATAATCACAACTATGACAAGTTGAGATTACGTTTAAACTCTTCAAAACTTTTGACTGGCAAAGCTTTAGTGAATCCATCTGCAAGCTGATTTTTGGATGGTATAAATCTGATCTCAACCTGTTTGTTGGCAACACGTTCTCTCACAAAATGAAAATCTATTTCAATGTGCTTTGTTCTGGCATGAAAAACTGGATTCGCAGACAAGTATGTGGCACCAAGGTTATCACACCATAAACACGGTGGCTGAGTCTGAATTACTCCAAGTTCTCTGAGCATGGATTGAACCCAAATGATTTCTGCTATTGCATTTGCTAGTGCTTTATATTCTGCTTCTGTACTTGACCTAGAGACGGTGGCTTCCTTTCTTTCACACCATGATATTAAGTTAGATCCATAGAAAATGGCAAAACCACCTGTTGACCTTCTATCATCCAAGCAACCAGCCCAGTCAGCATCTGAGAATGCACTAACAAGTGTGGAAGGTGACTTGCTGAGTGTGAGACCCAAGTGTATAGTGTTGCTTATATACCTGAGAATTCATTTTGCAGTTGTCCAGTGTGCTGTGGTAGGTGCATGAAGATACTGACACACCTTATTAACTGCAAAAGAGATATCAGGTCGAGTAAGAGTCAAGTACTGAAGTCCACCAACTAGACTTCTGTAACCAGTGATGTCCTCTTGGTGCAACGGTTCTCCTTCTGTCAAGGACAAGGGTTCTGAACTAGACAAGGGTGTTGGTGAAGATTTACAATTCTGCATACCAATTCTACTTAGCAGTTCAGTGGCATACTTGGCTTGAGATAGATGAATACCATTGCTATGTTTCTTCACTTCAATACCCAAGAAGAAATGCAGATCTCCCAAATCCTTGAGAGCAAACTTAGAGCCTAAATCCTTAAGCAGTGTTGTCAAGGCTCCATCAGAAGAACTAGTGACAATGATATCATCAACATATATCAAAACAAATATGGATGTTCTATGCTTGTTATAAATGAACAGAGAGGTGTCAGACTTTGATGGAACAAAGCCAAGTGACTGAAATTTCATACTTAACCGTGAATACCATGCTCTAGGTGCCAGTTTCAAACCATACAGGGCTTTATCAAGCTTGCAGACATATGAAGGTGCACTTTTATCCTCAAACCCAGGAGGTTGTTTCATGTACACTTCCTCTTCCAGAACACCATGGAGGAACGCGTTCTGGACATCTAGCTGTCTCAGACTCCATCCCCTGGACACAACTATTGATAATACAAGGCGGATTGTTGCAGCTTTAACAACAGGACTAAACGTATCCTCATAATCTATGCCATACCTTTGCTTGAATCCCTTTGCTACAAGTCTTGCATTGTATCTGTCTATGGTACCATCAGATTTTTTTCTTGATTCTATAGACCCACTTACAATCAATCAGATTTCTGCCTGGTTGTGGGGGCACTAGGTGCCATGTTTTATTTTTTCGCAATGCCATGATTTCATCTTCCATGGCTGCCTTCCACCTCGGATCATCAAGTGATGTCACTAAACTATTAGGCTCATCAGTTGTGCAAGACATACCAATCTTAGAGAAATTTTTGTAATTTAAGCGAGTAGTTACTCCCTTCTGTAGCCTTGTGTGTGGCGCCACAGGAGAAGCCACAGGAGGCGGAGCCACAGGAGATCCATCATCTACGTCAGGTGCTGGCGAACCGGATCCCAAGGGGGATTCTGTCGCTGCTGCTGGCGACCGCGACCGAGGCGAGGTGGCGGGCCTAGGCGAGTCTGGCGCAAGCGGCCGGTCGGAGGTGGTGGGCCCCGGAGAATCCGGCGCGGGCCAATCAGGTGAGCGAGGCCCGTCCGCGCAAGTGTCCTCCCGCCACGCTTCATCAGCCGATTGGTGCGGGGCAGCGATGTCGCTATCGCAACCGCGCGCATGCTCGAGGCCCGGGGCGCGACCAGGTGCTGTCCGCCCTGTCCGCCCGGATCCCGGGGAGGATGCTGCCTCCTGTCGTGGGGATCCCGAGGCAGGTCCTCCTCTATGCGCGTCCGTGTCTCCAGCTGGGGGGCACATGAAATCTTGCCCGTTTTGCCTCGGATTTTCACCATTTGGACTGATTTCTGCAACAGTAATCTCAGGCATAATATGATGATTAGATGCAAGTTGGTTAGTACTATTATTCTCTCCCCCATGATCAACGCCGGATAAAGATGAGGGCAAGAGAAGGATTTCTTTGCGAAGCAATGCGCCGGCATTTGGGTGGAGTTTGGCAAAGGGGAAAACCATTTCATCAAAGACTACATCTCGAGAGATATACACACGTCCTGTGGCTACGTCAAGACACTTGACGCCTTTGTGTTGTGCACTGTAGCCTATAAACACACATTGTGTCGAACGAAACATGAGCTTCTTGTTGTTATAGGGACGGAGGTTTGGCCAACATGCGCAGCCAAATACGCGAAGATGTGACTAGTCGGGTTTGGTGTGAAGGAGACGTTCGGTGGGTGTTTCATGATTGATGACACGGCTAGGCAGAATATTTATGAGATGTACTGCTGTGAGAAAAGCCTCATCCCAAAACTTTAGTGGCATATATGCGGCAGCAAGAAGAGAGAGGCCAATATCAACAATGTGCCTATGCTTGCGCTCCGCTGAACCGTTTTGTTGGTGAGCGTGAGGGCAAGAAACATGATGAGAGATGCCTATACGTTGGAAGAAGGAGTTGAGTTTTTCGTACTCACCACCCCAGTCTGACTGCATAGCAAGTATTTTGCAATCAAACTGTCGTTCTACCAATGCCTGGAAGTTAAGGAAAACTTGGAAAACATCGGAGCATTTTTTAAGAAGGTATATCCAGGTATACTTGCTAAAATCATCAATGAAGCTCACGTAATAGGTATGGCGACCGACAGAGGAGGGAGCCGGTCCCCAAACGTCTAAAAACACAAGTTGCAAAGGTTTTGTGGACACACTTGTGGATATAGGATATGGTAACTGGTGACTTTTTGCTCTTCGGCAAGAGTCACAAATAGTTTCACGATCATGCTCATCAACAAAAATGAGCTTATTTTTGCTAAGAATCTGATAAACAATGGAAAAAGATGGGTGGCCTAAACGATTATGCCATCGTTCTGAAGACACTTTGAAGACTCCATAGGCTTGCTTATTGAACTTGGAAATTTTGGGGATCAGTGGGTAGAGGCCTTGCACACATCTACCGCGATAAAGCACCCTCCTCGTGACCTGATCCTTGATCAAAAAGAAGAAGGGATGAAACTCGATGAAAACACCATTATCAAGAGTAATGCGATGTACGGACAAAAGAGTTTTAGATGCATTGGGAATGTGAAGTACATCATCTACAAGAATATCACGGTGCGGGGTTTGAATAATAGACTCTCCAACATGACTAATCATCATACCTGGACCGTTTTCAGCGGTGTGGACATGATCTTGGCCGTGATACTTCTCGTGCATATGGTCATCTTCTCAAGCTCAGAGGTGATGTTCTCATTCGAGCCGGAGTCAAGATACCAGTTGGAGTCAACTCCGTATGAAGCATCCGCCGCAGCTGCAACACGCCTTTTCCTGGAATTATCCTCTGCATAGCGCCATTTACATTCTTTGGCAATATGGTTAGTTTTCTTGCAGATCTAGCATTTGTTTTCATACTCCTCATACCCGACGAAGCGGCCCCCTTGGTTGTTGTTGTAGTACTGGCGTGGGGGGCCATTGTTGTTGTAGTACCCCCGCCGCCGCCGCCACGATGGCCGCTGCTTTGGCCGCCGCCGTTGCCATGGTTGTTTTAGCCGCCGCCGCCGTGGTTGTTGTAGCCGCCGCCGCCTTGGTTGTAGCCGCCGCTACCCATGCCAGGATAGCCGCTGCTAGGGTTCTGGCCGCCACCACCAGAGTAGCCGCCGCCGCGGCCACCTTGCTTCTGGTTGCGGTAGCCGCCTCTGCCGCCACTCGACCGACCCCTGGAAGCGGCGTTTGCTGATGACTGAAGCCACCAGCGCTGCTGAACATCTCAGCACGTTGATCGAAGTTAGGCACCATCGAGAAGAGTGCGTCGACGGTGATGGGCTCGGTGCGGACGTCGAGTGCAGAGATGATGGGCTGATACTCCATATCAAGCCCGGCGACGATGAAAGAGATGAGTTTGTCCTCCCCGATCGGTTTGCCTGCCGCCGCAAGCTCATCGAAGAGGGCACGCATCTGCCCGAACAACATGGAGGCCGACTGTGACCCCTTCTGGGCATTTGTGAGGGCCGATCTGATGTTATTGACACGAGACAGAGAGACCGCAGAAAACATGTTTGCTAACGCGGTCCAAATTGCATGTGATGATTCAAGCGAGGCTACTTGAACGAGCACCTCTTTGGACAAGTTTCGGAGAAGATATGCTACTATTTGGTGATCTTGAACAAGCCAAGGATTATGATCAGGGTTGAAAACTACCTGATCTTTGCCATCTTTATCTTTGCTGATGATTTTTTTGGAGGCTCCTCTATAGTCCGATCTATATAGCCAAACAAGCCGGCACCCAATATCTGGGATCGTGCTTGGGCTCGCCAGAGAACATAGTTCGTCCGGCTGAGAGGTTCTGAGGTGTTGTAGTTGAGGCCAGAGGAGGGGATGGCGGAGGAGGTGGACATGATTGCGGCGTGGTGGTTCTGGGGAGGGAACGGATGGAGGAAGATGAGCTAGATGTCGTGGAAGAGGCCTGCTCTGATACCATGTGGAAATTGTGGAAGCGTCTCAATCTCCATACATGGAGACCCGCGGTGTATATATTGATCGAGGGGTTCGGTACAGGAGATGGCAGCGTCGAGGCTAACCACCAGTGATATTACAGGAGGGTTTTAGGAGATAAGAGAGATAAACATAGAAAAGATAAACCTCCTAACTACTATGCCGTGGGCCTCAAGACCATACCAACAACCTGCACAATATATGTTTAACAGGCCTGACTAATGTACCTGCCTATTTTATGAACATGATGAACAAGGTGTTTATGGAGTTTTTGGATAAGTTCGTAGTGGTGTTCATTGATGATATTCTAGTCTACTCGAAGAATGAAGAGGAGCATAAAGAGCATTTGTGTTTAGTACTTGGGAAGCTCAGAGAACATCAGCTATACGCCAAATTCAGCAAGTGTGAGTTTTGGTTGAAGGAAGTCGGATTCCTTGGACATGTTATATCCGGAGAAGGAATAGCGGTAGACCCCACCAAGGTTGTCACTGTGACAAATTGGGAAGCACCCACGTCAGTTGGAGAGATCCGAAGTTTTCTTGGACTCGCAGGATACTACCGGAGGTTCATTGAGAATTTCTCGAAGATTACAAAGCCTATGACGGAGTTGTTAAAGAAGGACACCAAGTTCAAATGGACTCAGGAATGTGAGGCCAGTTTTCAGGAGTTGAAGAAACGCTTGGTTACATCACCAGTGTTGATTCTGCCAGATCAACGCAAGGATTATGAAGTGTATTGCGACGCTTCTCGTCGAGGACTTGGAGCCGTGCTTATGCAAGAAGGGAGAGTTGTTTCATATGCCTCACGACAGCTTACACCCCATGAGTTAAATTATGCTACGCATGATTTGGAGTTAGCAGCCGTAGTGCATGCGTTGAAGACTTGGAGACATTTTCTCATCGGAAACCATTGTGAGGTATACACGGATCACTAGAGTTTGAAGTATATCTTCACGCAGAAGGAGTTGAATCTCAGGCAGAGGAGATGGTTGGAACTCATAAAGGATTATGATATGAGATTGCATTATCATCCCGGAAAGGCTAACGTATTAGCCGATGAGTTGAGCTGTAAGAGTCATGTCAATACACTCATGACCGGAGAGTTACCCAAGGAGTTAGCAGAGGATCTTCGCGAGCTATGTTTGGAAATAGTTCCGAGAGGCTATGTAGCAGCTTTGGAGATTCAATCTACTTTGATGGATAAGATCAGAGAAGCTCAGAAGACGGACAAGGAGATTGCCGAGATAAAGGAAAGGATGAGCAAAGGAAAGGCTAAAGGATTTCGTGAGGATGAGCACGATACCTTATGGCTTGAAGACCGCGTATATGTGCCAAATGATCAGGAGATCAGGAAGTTTATTCTGCAAGAAGCCCATGATTCGCCATATTCGATTCACCCAGGTAATACTAAGATGTATTTGGATTTGAAGGATAGTTTCTGGTGAACCGGAATGAAGAAGGATATTGCGGAGTATGTAGCAGTTTGTGATGTATGTCAGAGAGTGAAGGCAGAGCATCAGAAGCCAGCGGGATTGCTACAACCATTGCCGATACCCGAATGGAAGTGGGATAAGCCAGGCATGGATTTTATCACGGGATGGCCCAGGACTCGTTCAGGCTATGACTCGATATGGGTTGTAGTCGATCGTTTGACGAAAGTAGCTCATTTCATCCCAGTGAAGACCACTTACACCAGTGCTAAGTTGGCAAAGATATACATGACCAGGATCGTATGTCTGCATGGAGTTCCGAGGACCATTGTATCAGATAGAGGAACCCAGTTTACCTCAAAGTTTTGGAATCAGTTGCATGAAACTTTGGGAACCAGGCTAGAGTTCAGTACAGCTTTTCACCCGCAAACAGATGGACAGACTGAGAGAATCAATCAGATTTTGGAGGACATGTTGAGAGCTTGTGTGCTAGATTATGGATCTAGTTGGGACGACAATTTGCCTTATGCAGGGTTCTCTTACAACAACAGCTATCAAGCCAGTTTAAAGATGGCCCCTTTCGAAACATTGTACGGAAGGAGGTGCAGGACACCGTTGTTGTGGGAATAAGTTGGAGACCGTCAGTTGTTTGGACCAGATTTGATTAAAGAGTCTGAAGAGAAGGTTAAGCTGATTCGCGATAGACTCAAGGTAGCCCAGTCTAGGCAGAAGAGCTATGCGGATTCTAAACGCAAGGAGATAGTTTACGAAGTTGGAGACAGAGTGTATCTTCGTGTATCCCCACTTCAAGGAGTGAAGCGCTTTGGAGTTAAGGGAAAGTTAGCACCACGTTTTATGGGACCATACAAAGTTTTGGAATGTATGGGAGAAGTTGCTTACAAGTTGGAATTGCCCGAAGGATTGTCAGGAGTTCACGATGTGTTCCACGTTTCTCAGTTGAAGAAGTGCCACGCAGAGATGGCTGATATTCCTCTGAGAGATACAGTGCCACTGGAAGCGATTCAGTTGGATAGTGATTTGACCTACGAGGAAAAGCCAGTCAAGATTCTTGAGTTTGCCAGCCGAGTTACACACAGCAAGGTTATCAAGATTTGCAAGGTTCAGTGGAGCCACCATACCGAAGATGAAGCCACCTGGGAACGAGAGGAAGACCTGCGGAAGGATCACCCTCACCTATTTTCTAGCCAACCCGAATCTCGAGGGCGAGATTCATCTTAAGGGGGGTAGGTTTGTAACATCCCAAATTTTCAATTTGGAATGTTATGCATTAGATCATCATTGCATATCATATTTTATTGCATTTTGGCTTGATCCTAGAAATTCTACGCAACTCAAGGACCCACGGAGAGAGCTGGGAATTTCGTTATTTTCATATTTGAGTTTTTCTCAAATTTTGAAAAGAGGATCGTTTGATTTTAATTATTTTCTCTTCGAATATTTCTTTTATGAAAATAAAAGAGAGAGGATAAAATGAATTCCTCAAAATAAAGAAATATTAGAGATTTAATATTGAAATCAAATAAGGAAAATATGCGTTTTTCAAAATTAGGAGATTTCTTTTATCGTTATTTTATTTGAATTAGGAAAAATATGCGTTTTTCAAAATTGCATTAGAGTCCCAAATAAATGTTCACCTTCTCCGGTAGATTTTTAGAGGACGGGGAAAATTTATTTCAGGATTTTTGGAGTCAGTTTAGTATTTCTTTTATTCGTTTTTCTGTGCAAAATAATTTAAAAAAAATAAAAATAAAGAGAAACCGACTTTGGGCCGTACCCGCCCGGGACTCCGCCCGGGGGGGGCTTTATAAGCCGCCGAGGCCGCAGCCCAGCAGCCCACCATCCCGCCCCGCCGAAACCCTAAGCCGCGCCAGCCCGCCGCCGCCGCGCCACTGACGCCGCCGTGACCCGCCGGAGCCGTGCCGCTGCCTCGCCACCCCGCCGCCGTCACCGAAGTTCGCCGGAGCCGCCGGAGTTCGCCGCCGCCGCCGCCGCCGGTTTTCTTTGACCGGTTCGGTTTTTGGTAAAAACCTAGATGCGTTTTTTTATTAGATTGTTTTTTTCGGTTTAGTTATTTAGCGAACGCATGTTCTTTCATTCGTTTTAACGAACGGTTTTCACCGTTTAGCCGCAGAGAGCGAACGTTCGTTCGTTAGTCTGTTCGTCAGTTTTTCTTTTTCTCAGATTTTTCCGCCATTATTTTCGATCGCGATTTCTGATCCGATTTTCGTTTTAGTTTATCTTTTCTCTCATTTATCGGAATCAGGCGATTCAAGCGCCTAGAGTTTCGTCTTGAAGCCCTCTTTCTGTTTAATCAACTTAAACAAGTTTTTGCTACTGTAAAATTTGACTTTAGTCCAGAATAGTAAACACAGCTTGTTTCTTTCGCAGTTTGAGTTTTGTTGCTTCATTTGATTTGATTCTTTTTGCAAACCGGAGTTCTTAAGTTGAACTTTCTGGTTAGACTTTCTTATTTGAGTTTTACCCGAGCCCCTTGCTTGATTGCTTATTGTATGCTTCTTTGTTTGCGATAGAGTACTCGGAGTGCGAAGCGTGCTACTACGAGTCTCTAGGTTTCGCGGATCATCAGCAAGGCAAGTAACACTTTGATCATACCTCTTTACTACCCAGTTTTATTGCATTAGATCAATCCTCAAACAATTGCATGGCTAGGATCTGATTAAATTGTGGGTATTGGGAAGTAGATGAGGTAGTACCTATTCACCTGTTTATTATCAAACCTAAGGGAGTTACTGTTGGGGAACGTAGTAATTTCAAAAAAAATTCCTACGCACACGCAAGATCATGGTGATGCATAGCAACGAGAGGGGAGAGTGTTGTCCACGTACCCTCGTAGACCGAAAGCAGAAGCGTTAACACAACGCGGTTGATGTAGTCATACATCTTCACGATCCGACCGATCAAGTACCGCACGTACGGCACCTCCGAGTTCAGCACACGTTCAGCTCGATAACGTCCCTCGAACTCTGATCCAGCCGAGTGTTGAGGGAGAGTTTCGTCAGCACAACGGCGTGGTGACGATGATGACGTTCTACCGACGCAGGGCTTCACCTAAGCACCGCTACGATATTATCGAGGTGTAATATGGTGAAGGGGGCCACCGCACACGGCTAAGAGATCAATGATCAATTGTTGTGTCTATGGGGTGCCCCCCTGCGCCCGTATATAAAGGAGCAAGGGGGAGGCGGCCGGCCAAAGAGGAGGGCGCGCCAAGGGGGGAGTCCTACTCCCACTGGGAGTAGGACTCCTCCTTTCCTTGTTGGAGTAGGAGAGAAGGAAAGAGGGGGAGAGGGAGAAGGAAAAGGGGGCTGCACCCCTTGTCCAATTCGGACCAGAGGGGGGGTGCGCGCCTCCTTCCTTTTGGCCTCTCTCCTCTATTCCCGTATGGCCCAATAAGGCCCAATACTTCTCCCCGGCGAATTCCCGTAACTCTCTGGTACTCCGATAAATACCCGAATCACTCGAAAACTTTCCGAAGTCCGAATATAGTCGTCCAATATATCGATCTTTACGTCTCGGCCATTTCGAGACTCCTTGTCATGTCCTCGATCTCATCCGGGACTCCGAACTCCTTCGGTACATCAAAACACATAAACTCATAATATAACCGTCATCTAACTTTAAGCGTGCGGACCGTACGGGTTCGAGAACTATGTAGACATGACCGAGACATGTCTCCGGTCAATAACCAATAGCGGAACCTGGATGCTCATATTGGCTCCCACATATTCTACGAAGATCTTTATCGGTCAGACCTCATAACAACATACGTTGTTCCCTTTGTAATCGGTATGTTACTTGCCCGAGATTCGATCGTCGGTATCTCAATACCTAGTTCAATCTCGTTACCGGCAAGTCTCTTTACTTGTTCCGTAATACATCATCCCGCAACTAACTCATTAGTTGCAATGCTTGCAAGGCTTTAAGTGATGTGCATTACCAAGTGGGCCCAGAGATACCTCTCCGACAATCGGAGTGAGAAATCTTAATCTCGAAATACGCCAACCCAACAAGTACCTTTGGAGACACCTGTAGAGCACCTTTATAATCACCCAGTTACGTTGTGACGTTTGGTAGCACACAAAGTGTTCCTCCGGTAAATGGGAGTTGCATAATCTCATAGTCATAGGAACATATATAAGTCATGAAGAAAGCATTAGCAACATACTAAACGATCGTGTGCTAAGCTAACGGAATGGGTCAAGTCAATCACATCATTCTCCTAATGATGTGATCCCGTTAATCAAATGACAACTCATGTCTATCGCTAGGAAACATAACCATCTTTGATCAACGAGCTAGTCAAGTAGAGGCATACTAGTGACACTCTGTTTGTCTATGTATTCACACATGTATCATGTTTCCGGTTAATACAATTCTAGCATGAATAATAAACATTTATCATGATATAAGGAAATAAATAATGACTTTATTATTGAATCTAGGGCATATTTCCTTCAGTCTCCCACTTGCACTAGAGTCAATAATCTAGTTCACATCGCCATGTGATTTAACATCAATAGTTCACATCACCATGTGATTAACACCCATAGTTCACATCGTCATGTGACCAACACCCAAAGGGTTTACTAGAGTCAATAATCTAGTTCACCTCGCTATGTGATTAACACCCAAAGAGTACTAAGGTGTGATCATGTTTTGCTTGTGAGATAATTTTAGTTAACGGGTCTGTCACATTCAGATCCGTAAGTATTTTGCAAATTTCTATGTCTACAATGCTCTGCTCGGAGCTACTCTAGCTAATTTCTCCCACTTTCAATATGTATCTAGACCGAGACTTAGAGTCATCTAGATTAGTGTCAAAACTTGCATCGACGTAACCCTTTACGATGAACCTTTTGTCACTTCCATAATCGAGAAACATATCCTTATTCCACTAAGGATAATTTTGACCGTTGTCCAGTGATCTACTCCTAGATCACTATTGTACTCCCTTGCCAAAATCAGTGTAGGGTATACAATAGATCTGGTACACAGCATGAAATACTTTATAGAACCTATGGCCGAGGCATAGGGAAAGACTTTCATTCTTTTTCTATCTTCTGCCATGGTCGGGCTTTTGAGTCTTACTCAATTTCACACCTTGTAACAGACGCAAGAACTCTTTCTTTGACTATTCCATTTTGAACTACTTCAAAATCTTGTCAAGGTATGTACTCATTGAAAAACTTATCAAGCGTCTTGATCTATCTCTATATATCTTGATGCTCAATATGTAAGCAGCTTCACCGAGGTCGTTCTTTGAAAAACTCCTTTCAAACACTCCTTTATGCTTTGCAGAATAATTCTACATTATTTCCGATCAACAATATGTCATTCATATATACTTATCAGAAATGTTGTAGTGCTCCCACTCACTTTCTTGTAAATACAGGCTTCACCGCAAGTCTGTATAAAACTATATCCTTTGATCAACTTATCAATGCGTATATTCCAACTCCGAGATGCTTGCACCAGTCCATAGATGGATCACTGGAGCTTGCATATTTTGTTAGCACCTTTAGGATTGACAAAACCTTCTGGTTGCATCATATACAACTCTTCTTTAATAAATCCATTAAGAAATGCAGTTTTGTTTATCCATTTGCCAGATTTCATAAAATGCGGCAATTGCTAACATGATTCGGACAGACTTAAGCATCGCTGCGAGTGAGAAAATCTCATCGTAGTCAACACCTTGAACTTTGTCAAAAACCTTTTTCGACAAGTCTAGCTTTGTAGATAGTAACACTACTATCAGCGTCCGTCTTCCTCTTGAAGATCCATTTATTTTCTATGGCTTGCCGATCATCGGGCAAGTCAACCAAAGTCCACACTTTGTTCTCATACATGGATCCCATCTCAGATTTCATGGCCTCAAGCCATTTTGCGGAATCTGGGCTCACCATCGCTTCGTCATAGTTCGTAGGTTCGTCATGGTCAAGTAACATGACCTCCAGAACAGGATTACCGTACCACTCTGGTGCGGATCTCACTCTGGTTTACCTACGAGGTTTGGTACTAACTTGATTCGAAGTTACATGATCCTCATCATTAGCTTCCTCACCAATTGGTGTAGTAGTCACAGGAAACTGTTTCTGTGATGAACTACTTTCCAATAAGGGAGCAGGTACAGTTACCTCATCAAGTTCTACTTTCCTCCCACTCACTTCTTTCGAGAGAAACTCCTTCTCTAGAAAGGATCCATTCTTAGCAACGAATATCTTGCCTTCGGATCTGTGATAGAAGGTGTACCCAACAGTAACTTCTGGGTATCCTATGAAGACGCACTTTTCCGATTTGGGTTTGAGCTTATCAGGATGAAACTTTTCACATAAGCATCGCAACCCCAAACTTTAAGAAACAACAACTTTGGTTTCTTGCCAAACCACAGTTCATAAGATGTCGTCTCAACGGATTTAGATGGTACCCTATTTAACGTGAATGCAGCTGTCTCTAATGCATAACCCCAAAACTATAGTGGTAAATAGGTAAGAAACATCATAGATTGCACTATATCCAATAAAGTACGGTTATGACGTTCGGACACACCATTAAGCTATGGTGTTCCAGGTGGCACAAATTTGTGAAACTATTCCATATTGTTTTAATTGAAGCCCAAACTGGTAACTCAAATATTTGTCTCCGCGATCAGATCGTAGAAACCTTATTTTCTTGTCACGATGATTTTCCACTTCACTCTGAAATTCTTTGAACTTTTCAAATGTTTCAGACTTATGTTTCATCAAGTAGATATACCCATATCTGCTGAAATCATCTATGAAGGTCAGAAAATAACGATACCCGCCGCGAGCCTCAACACTCATCGGATTGCATACATCAGTATGTATTATTTCCGAATAAGTTAGTTGCTCGCTCCATTGTTCCGGAGAACGGAGTCTTAGTCATCTTGCCCATAAGGCATGGTTTGCAAGCATCAAGTGATTCATAATCAAGTGATTCCAAAAGCCCATCAGCATGGAGTTTCTTCATGCGCTTTACACCAATATGACCTAAACGGCAGTGCCACAAATAAGTTGCACTATCATTATTAACTTTGCATCTTTTGACTTCAATATTATGAATATGTGTATCACTACGATCGAGATCCAACGAACCATTTTCATTGGGTGTGTAACCATATAAGGTTTTATTCATGTAAACAGAACAACAATTATTCTCTAACATAAATGAATAACCGTATTGCAATAAACATGATCAAATCATATTCATGCTCAACGCAAACACCAAATAACACTTATTTAGGTTCGACACTAATCCCGAAAGTATAGGGAGTGTGCGATGATGATCATATCAATCTTGGAACCACTTCCAATACACATCGTCACTTCATCTTTAACTAGTTTCTGTTCATTATGCAACTCCTGTTTCGAGTTACTACTCTTTAGCAACTGAACCAGTATCAAATACCGAGGGGTTGCTACGAACACTAGTAAAATACACATCAATAATCTGTATATCAAATATACCTTTGTTCACTTTTGCCATCCTTCTTATCCACCAAATACTTGGGGCAGTTCCGCTTCCAGTGACCAGTCTCTTTGCAGTAGAAGCACTTAGTCTCAGGCTTAGGTCCAGACTTGGGCTTCTTCACTTGAGCAGCAACTTGCTTGTTGTTCTTCTTGAAGTTCCCCTTCTATCCCTTTGCCCTTTTCTTGAAACTAGTGGCCTTGTTAACCATCAACACATGATGCTCTTTCTTGATTTCTACCTTCGTCGATTCCAGCATCGCGAAGAGCTCGGGAATTACTTTCGTCATCCCTTGCATACTATAGTTCATCACGAAGTTCTACTAACTTGGTGATGGTGACTAGAGAATTCTGTCAATCACTATTTTATCTGGAAGATTAACTCCCACTTGATTCAAGCGATTATAGTACCCAGACAATCTGAGCACATGCTCACTGCTTAAGCTATTCTCCTCCATCTTTTAGCTATAGAACTTGTTGGAGACTTCATATCTCTCAACTCAGATATTTGCTTGAAATATTAACTTCAACTCCTGGAACATCTCATATGGTCCATGACGTTCAAACCGTCTTTGAAGTCCCGATTCTAAGCCATTAAACATGGTGCACTAAACTATCAAGTAGTCATCATATTGAGCTAGCCAAACGTTCATAACGTCTGCATCTGCTCCTGCAATTGGTCTGTCACCTAGCGGTGCATCAAGGACATAATTCTTCTGTGCAGCAATGAGGATAATCCTCATATCACGGATCCAATCCGCATCATTCCTACTAACATCTTTCAACATAATTTTTCTCTAGGAACATATCAAAATAAACATAGGGAAGCAACAACACGAGCTATTGATCTACAACATAATTTGCAAAATACTATTAGGACTAAGTTCATGATAAATTTAAGTTCAATTAATCATATTCCTTAAGAACTCCCACTTAGATAGACATCCCTCTAATCCTCTAAGTGATCACGTGATCCATATCAACTAAACCATGTCCGATCATCACGTAAGATGGAGTAGTTTCAACGGTGAACATCACTATGTTGATCATATCCACTATATGATTCACGCTCGACCTTTCGGTCTCCGTGTTCCGAGGCCATATCTGTTATATGCTAGGCTCGTCAAGCTTAACCTGAGTATTCCGCGTGTGCAACTGTTTTGCACGCGTTGTATTTGAACGTAGAGCCTATCACACCCGATCATCACGTGGTGTCTCAGCACGAAGAACTTAAGCAACGGTGCATACTCAGGGAGAACACTTATACTTTGATAATTTAGTGAGGGATCATCTTATAATGCTACCGTCAATCAAAGCAAGATAAGATGCATAAAAGATAAACATCACATGCAATCAATATAAGTGATATGATATGGCCATCATCATCTTGTGCTTGTGATCTCCATCTCCGAAGCACCGTCATGATTACCATCATCACCGGCGCGACACCTTGATCTCCATCGTAGCATCGTTGTCGTCTCTCCAATCTTATGCTTCTACGACTATCGCTACCGCTTAGTGATAAAGTAAAGCATTACAGGGCGATTGCATTGCATACAATAAAGCGACAACCATATGGCTCCTGCCAGTTGCCGATAACTCGGTTACAAAACATGGTCATCTCATACAATAAATTTAGCATCATGCTTTGACCATATCACATCACAACATGCCCTGCAAAAACAAGTTAGACGCCCTCTACTTTGTTGTTGCAAGTTTTACGTGGCTGCTACGGGCTTAGCAAGAACCGTTCTTACCTACGCATCAAAACCACAACGATAGTTTGTCAAGTTGGTGATGTTTTAACCTTCGCAAGGACCGGGCGTAGCCACACTCGGTTCAACTAAAGTTGGAGAAACTGACACCCGCCAGCCACCTATGTGCAAAGCATGTCGGTAGAACCAGTCTCGCGTAAGCGTACGCGTAATGTCGGTCCGGGCCGCTTCATCCAACAATACCGCCAAACCAAAGTATGACATGCTGGTAAGCAGTATGACTTATATCGCCCACAACTCACTTTTGTTCTACTCGTGCAAATGACATCTACGCATAAAACCAGGCTCTGATACCACTGTTGGGGAACGTAGTAATTTCAAAAAAAATCCTACGCACACGCAAGATCATGGTGATGCATAGCAACAAGAGGGGAGTGTTGTCCATGTACCCTCGTAGACCGAAAGCGGAAGCATTAACACAACGCGGTTGATGTAGTCGTACGTCTTCACGATCCGACCGATCAAGTACCGAACATACGGCACCTCCGAGTTCAGCACACGTTCAGCTCGATGACGTCCCTCGAACTCCGATCCAGCCGAGTGTTGAGGGAGAGTTTCGTCAGCACAATGGCATGGTGACGATGATGATGTTCTACCGACGCAGGGCTTTGCTTAAGCACCGCTACGATATTATCGAGGTGTAATATGGTGGAGGGGGGCACCGCACACGGCTAAGAGATCAATGATCAATTGTTGTGTCTATGGGGTGCCCCCCTGCCCCTGTATATAAAGGAGCAAGGGGGAGGCGGACGGCCAAGGAGTAGGGCGCGCCAAGGGGGGAGTCCTACTCCCACCGGGAGTAGGACTCCTCCTTTCCTTGTTGGAGTAGGAGAGAAGGAAAGAGGGGGAGAGGGAGAAGGAAAAGGGGGCTGCACCTCTTGTCCAATTCGGACCAGAGGGGGGTGCGCGCCTCCTTCCTTTTGGCCTCTCTCCTCTATTCCCGTATGGCCCAATAAGGCCCAATACTTCTCCTCGACGAATTCCCGTAACTCTCCGGTACTCCGATAAATACCCGAATCACTCGAAACCTTTCCGAAGTCCGAATATAGTCGTCCAATATATCGATCTTTACGTCTCGGCCATTTCGAGACTCCTCGTCATGTCCCCGATCTCATCCGGGACTCCGAACTCCTTCGGTACATCAAAACACATAAACTCATAATATAACCGTCATCTAACTTTAAGCGTGCGGACCCTACGGGTTCGAGAACTATGTAGACATGACCGAGACACGTCTCCGGTCAATAATCAATAGCGGAACCTGGATGCTCATATTGGCTCCCACATATTCTACGAAGATATTTATCGGTTAGACCGCATAACAACATACGTTGTTCCCTTTGTCATCGGTATGTTACTTGCCCGAGATTCGATCGTCGGTATCTCAATACCTAGTTCAATCTCGTTACCGGCAAGTCTCTTTACTCGTTCCGTAATACATCATCCCGCAACTAACTCATTAGTTGCAATGCTTGCAAGGCTTTAAGTGATGTGCATTACCAAGTGGGCCCAGAGATACCTCTCCGACAATCGGAGTGACAAATCCTAATCTCGAAATACGCCAACTCAACAAGTACCTTTGGAGACACCTGTAGAGCACCTTTATAATCACCCAGTTACGTTGTGACGTTTGGTAGCACACAAAGTGTTCCTCCGGTAAATGGGAGTTGCATAATCTCATAGTCATAGGAACATGTATAAGTCATGAAGAAAGCATTAGCAACATACTAAACGATCGTGTGCTAAGCTAACGGAATGGGTCAAGTCAATCACATCATTCTCCTAATGATGTGATCTCGTTAATCAAATGACAACTCATGTCTATGGCTAGGAAACATAACCATCTTTGATCAACGAGCTAGTCAAGTAGAGGCATACTAGTGACACTCTGTTTGTCTATGTATTCACACATGTATCATGTTTCTGGTTAATACAATTCTAGCATGAATAATAAACATTTATCATGATATAAGGAAATAAATAATAACTTTATTATTGCCTCTAGGGCATATTTCCTTCAGTTACTTCTACGTTGCTTATATTGCTATGCTATGCTCGTAGATGTGGATTGGGTTTGAGAGTATTCCATGACAGATGTGAGATTGTTACTTAATGGTTTAACTCAAGGTGGCAACTTTAATACACATCGGTGTGGATTAAGGCACCTAGGGAACCCAGTGTTGTTTGTATTTTTGGAAATCCCGGGGTACCGTGTGATTCTCCTATGGACTACCACCCAGGCTCAAAGGGATCATAAGATTATTCATGCTAGAAACTTCCGTGTGCAGCCACATGCCATTATGGGCTCTGGCATGAAAGTGCGTTATATCGACTAGAGGGGGGTGAATAGGCGATTTTTATGAATTCTTCACTGAGGAATTTGTGGCTGAGGAAATTCCTTAGAGAAGAACTACTTGCAGCGGAATAAGTACTCAAAAGTATGCATAGCAGAACACAAGCATAGTCATCATGATGAAATGAGGACAAGCACAGAGTACAGAAAGCGTAAACACAGGATAGCACAGGATGAAGACAAACAGACTGAAGAAATTAAACTGAGGAAATTGAGAAAGTCTTCAGTCAAAGTCTTCAAACACAGATTGAACAAGTGCACAACATAGTTATGAGGAAATGAAAGAGTTGAACAAATAGAACCAGTAGGCTTGGTGAAGACAATGATTTGGTAGACCAGTTCCAAGTGCTGTCTCAGTTGTACGTCTGGTTGGAGCGGCTAGGTATTTAAACCTGAGGACACACAGTCCCGTACACACAGTCCTCACCGTATTCTCCTTGAGCTAAGGTCACACAGACCTCGCCCAATCACTCGTGGTAAGTCTTCAGGTGACTTCCAAACCTTCACAAACTCGGTCACTCGGCGATCCACAATTTCCTCTTGGATGCTCTAGACCATGACGCCTAACCGTCTGGAAGAAGCACAGTCTTCAAAGGTAACAAAAGTCGGATCCACATAGGATCAATCTCTTCAGTGATGCTCAATCACTTTGGGTTTGTGGGTGTTTTGGGTTTGGGTTTTCCTCACTTGATGATTTTCGCTCAAAGTCCTCAGAGGATGGGATGCTCTCAAATGTTAAGTGTCAGTTTCTCTCGGAGCAGCCAACCAGCTAGTGGTTGTAGGGGGCGGCTATTTATAGCCTAGGGAGCAGCCCGGCATGATAAGACATAAATGCCCTTCAATTATATGACCGTTAGGTGGGTAGATATTTTGGGACAGCTGGCGCACAGCACAGCAATGGTCGGAAATTTGAGTATCAAATTCCTCAGGGCTATCATGTTCCTCACTGTGTAGGCAATCCGCACTAGCGAATTCCTAACTCCTCAGTCAGAAAAAATTCCTCAGAGACCAGAAGAACTTCGTCTCTGTCACTGAATAATATGACTGAACTGTATGAGATTTCCAATGGCTTCACTCGAAGGGATTGGTAGGTGTAGGATTTTGAGTTGAGCATCACATGGAAATTTTTCCTTAGTATTTCCTCGACCCCCTTTTATAGTACGGTGTTTCCTATGACTCAAGAAAGAGAATATGAAACTACGAAAACAAAAGTCTTCACGCTTCATGTTCCTCAAATGAATACCAAGTCTTCAAGGTCACACCAATTTCTTCACTTTCAAAAGTCTTCAGAAAATCTTCAGAAATCCAAAGTCTTCAGTCGAAGAACTTCATTTTTAGGGGTCGACTTTCTCTGTAAATATCAAACTCCTCATAGACTTATAGACATGTGTACACTCATAAACACATTAGTCCCTTAAGCTATAAGTCTTCAATACACCAAAATCACTAAGGGGCACTAGATGCACTTACAATCTCCCCCTTTTTGGTGATTGATGACAATATAGGTTAAGTTTTCAACGGGGATAAACATATGAAGTGTAAATACTGATATTGAGGAATTTGATTGCAAGATATAGAAGAACTCCCCCTGAAGATGTGCATAGTGAGGAATTTGCTTTTGAAGCAATTGACACTTGAAGAGTAAAATCATGGAGATCTCCCCCTATATCTTGTAATTCATACACGCATTTGACATAATATATGAAGAATTTGAAATGCATGATGAAATATGGTGACTGATGTAATTCAGCATGCGTGCAATAACATTAACGAGGAATAAGCATGCAGAAGAAAACAGCAAAAGTATCAGGCCACCATAGAGTTTTAAGTTTACAACCCGATCCAACAAAGTCATCAGAAGAACGAGAGTTGTAACTTAGAAAAAAACGCCCATATAAGATTGACCCGCTTGAAGACTAACTCAAATTTGTCCCCCTTTGTCATCAAATGACCAAAAGGTTTGAAAATGAGGACTAACGCCCCTGAAGAATATCAAGTTGATGAAGGAGCGTCAGCGTTGTTGGGGTCGTTTGTTGTAGTAGGGCCTGCCGCAGTGTCGTCCAAGTCTTCATGTTCATCAGTGTCACGTGATGAAGAATAGGAGCTGGCCACCAAGGAAGGAACTTTGACCTTCTTGTACTTCTTCGGAGGAGGTGCAGCCCAGTCAAAATCTTCGTTGAGACCCATTTTCTTCAGATCTTCTTCACCATATATGTGCGACACAACAGCCCAGGTGCGGTTGAGGGTTTCATGAAGATAGTAATGGTTTTTATTCACTACATTGTGGGTAGCAGTCATGTTGTGAAGAATTGAACCAAACTGACGCTTGACCCATTTGTGATTACGATCAACCTTCTGGTGAAGACTGAGGAGAAGCTCACGGTCAGTCATCACCCTGGGAGCTGTGCCTTGAGGATTTGGCTTGGTTGTGTTGGCGGCAAAGTCATGGGTGGCAGAGTCATCATTGGTGGAGTAGGATGCAGCCTTGCGAAATTGACCATCCAATGGACGAATGCCTTCATCAATGACAGCAGTAGCCTTGCCCTTTTCATCAGCTGAGGAAAATGTCCATTTGAGGACTTCAATCGGGGGCAAGTAGCTGCAATGGTTCAGTGTATCAACTTTGTAGTTGAGTGAAGACCTTGTTCTGATGAATCTCATAATCCACGGAGCATAAGGCTTCAACTCAAACGGTGACATTGCGACATTGGCCAGAGTCCTCATGAAGAAATCATGGAAGTTGACAGGAACGCCATGAATGATATTGAAAAGCAGATTCTTCATGATGCCAACGACTTCTTCTTCATTCGAGTCGTGGCCCTTGATAGGACTCAATGTCTTTGTCAGAATGCGATAGACAGTCCGAGGCACATATAACAATTCCTTCACAAGGAATTTTGTTCTTGGGGCCTGACCTGGCTTCAAAGGCTTCATCAGCACTTGCATATAGTGATCTGTAAGCTCAGGTTCACTGTAGACGCAACAAGCAGCTTCAAGGGGAGGACTGAGAAGCAAAGCCCGAAGCAATTCAGTAGCTGGTGCTTTGTAGTGAGTATTTTCAGACATCCAGTCCAGCACCCATGAATTCACATCTTCAGAGTCTCTGGTGATGTGCAGAGTTGCATAAAATTGAAGAATGAGCTCTTCATTCCAATCACATATGTCAGTGCAGAAATTTAACAGTCCATCGTCGTAAAGAACACTGAGGACTAGCCCGAAGCACGGCAGAGATTCCATATCCACGTGAGGAATGTGCTCATGATCGAAGACTTTGTCTTTGTTGAACAGCACTGAGGAATAAAAATTTGCCTGGCTGGCAGTCCTGAAACGTCTCTTCCTAATGCGAGCAGAGTCATAGGGGTTGTAGTCAGTGAACAATACGTGCTCGCCGAAGAAATCATTAGCCTTGAATTTTTGCTTCCTTGAGAATGGATCCTTTGGCTTGGGCAGAGGAGTGCCAGTCAGTTGCATGACAACCTCAGGAATCACAATCTCAGGTTCTTCAGGCTGAGGAATTTCTGGTTCCTCTTCAATGGCAGTCTGGGTCTTCAATTCTTCATTTTCATTTTCTTCAGCACTAGTGGCTGGAACTTGTTCATGAGCTTCATCAGATCCCATTTGAACTGTAGTTGTCGGGGACTGAGGAATTTGTTGCAATGGAGTGAAGAGTGGAGAGTTGGGGTGCTGACTTTCCCAGAAGTCATCATTCATCACTGGTGTGGTACAGCCAATGTCCACATCTTCATCTTCCATTTCTTCAACGTCAGCCTCTTCAGCAGTAAACTGAGGCATAGGCGAGGAAACTGTGGGGGTTGAAGGGATTTTATCCACTTCAATTTCTTCATCCATCTGCTCTGACGAAGCAGCAGAAGGATTTTCTTCATCAGATCCGCTAGGGATCACATATTCTTCATCAAAAGGGACGATTTCCTTTGATGGCATGGAGCAAACTAGAACAGCATCAATTGGATTAGCAAATGATCTTGTCAATTTCTTCATCTTCTTCGATGCTGAAGAATCTGAAGGAGCTGATGTTTTCCTTTTCTTCACTGTTGCACGCTCTGCAGCCTTGGTCTTCTTCACACCTGATGCAGATGGAAGGATTGGAGTTGGAGTAGGCGCAGGAGGAGCAGAGGAATGTGGTTGATTTTCTTCAGGCACAACTGATGCAGTTGCCCTGACTTCTTCATTTTCTTTAGGTGCACCACTAGTGGGTGCCCTGGCAATTTCATCGGAGGCTGGAATGCAGTCATCAGCCCTGGAACTTACATTTTCTTCAGCAGCCTGATTGTCATCAGCGGTGCTGGCATGTTCTTCAGTGGGCTAAGCAGATGCTTCAGCCTGAGGAAATTCTTGTTGCGATGGGGCTGCAACATTTGAGGTGAACATCTTAGTCAGTTTAACAAACCTGACCTTGGCTCCTTTCCAATCAGCATAGTAAGCATTGAAATCATCGCTGAGGGTTTTGATCTCAGACTGGATCTTCACAAGTTCATCAGTTGTCATAGAGACAACGTTTTTCTTCAGGAATTTCTCCTTCCTGTACTGTGCTTTCTTGAGCTGCCTGGCCTTCTCAAATTTCCATTTTTCTTCTTGGATGAAGGCAGTCAGCATATGACTTTGACCAGGAGTCAGATTGAAGTCAGGCATAGGAGTGTTTGGGTCCTTGTGCCAGAGATTGATGTAATCGAGGATCAACTTTGGATCCAAAAGCAGAGGCACATTTGTGCCCTTGGCTCTAGCGGCCCTGACTTGCCTATCTCTGATGATTTCAGCAAGTTCTTCATCATCAGCTTCGTCTTCTTCAGACGGCACTTGGAAAGCGACCTGCTTCTTGTGAGGACTTGGGCGAGAGCCTCGTACAGCAGTGGTCTTTGTCTTCAGCAGAGAGGGTCCTGTTGAAGAATTTGGTGCAGCTGAGGAACTAGCTGAAGCTCCTGAGGCAATAGAGATGCCTGTAGTCCTTTGGCACGTGGCAAGATGCACAGGTGCTGAGGATTTGGTCGGAGCAGCTGAGGACTTTGGAGGAGCAGGAGCAGCGTGAGGAATTGGCCGTGAGGGCTTAGCTGAGGAAATTGTCCGTGAGGGCATTAAAGAAGAGGCACTTGGCTTGTGCGCAGGCTTCTTTGCCATGGATTTCTTCGGCCTTACAGAGGCCTCAGCGGCAGCAGCAGCAGAATCTTCATTGAATTTCTTCACTGCATCTTTTGCCTATTTGGCCAGCTTGGCCTGGCGCTTGGCCCATTCTTCAGGAAACTCCTCACCGTGTTTGATGCTAGTGGGATCTGCTTCTTGGCCAGGTGCCAATGGTGGTCTTGAGCATGGAGGAGTAACAGCGAATTTCTTCATGTACTTTGGAGTCACATATCTGTACTCCCTCCACTCTCTTGCCCATCTCCTCTCAATCTTTTGAATGCGCACCTTGCGGTGATTTTTATCCTCCTCAGGGGGTGTGCAGTACCCAGCATAGATGTCCTCAGGGATTTCAAAAGCAGTGTTGACCTCAGGCCTCTTTCCTCCTTTCTGTGGCTTCTTACCGTCAGCCATTTTCTTCAGATGAGGAATTTGAACAATGGAATTCTCTGAAGAAGTATGCAACTTTTCTTCGAGGAACGCTGCAAATGAGTTAAGTTGATGAGAACCTAGTGATTCAGCAGCAGACATTAGTACCTGTGAACTGAGTATAGTTGCGAGAAATTTGGAGAGGTCATATGCGTTCTCAGAAGGTTTTTCAAAAAGAACAAGTTTGAGGAATTTGACCAGATGAGTCTTGAAGAATTTCACTAAGCGTTCTTTGTCTTAGGTTCCAAAGTTGTATAGATCAAAGATCCACACAATTGAGGAATCTTGAAGAAAAATGATGCTTAGAGAAACGAATCAAGAACAGATGACATGTGAGGTGTTTAGTGTGTGAAGAATTTGAAGAATAAACACCTTTGAAGATTTTGCAGAAGTCATTTGAATCAAAGAGGGCAGTAAAAGTGACTTTTAATTACCCTGAATGAAGAACACGACGAACTGTGAGGTGGAGAAGTGAAGTTCATCTGTGCAGATCTTCCACGCCCTAACTCGGCGGAGGAAGACGGCTACGGCGGCGGCGCAGTGAAGATTTCCGCGGCTGGCGTGAGTACGGCGGCGACGAGGTCGAGGCAGTGAAGCTCTTCCTCACCGGCGACGATGAAGTAGCGGCGGCGCTAGGGTTTGAGAAGCTCGAGCTGGAGAGAGGTCGAGCGGAGTAAAGGAAGTGAGGAAGGGGAGAGGGGGTATTTATAGCCACGGTGAAAAACTATTCGCCCGAAGAAATTGGACGAACGTGCCCCTGACCCTTCTCATTCGCTTGACATGTGTCACCCACGTACTGAGAAGTGGAGATCGTGTTAGATCGTGGGTGAATAGATAAGTATTTCATGGGATGCAGAACGGTTTGAGCAGCAAAGCCGAAAATTTGGATAAGATAAGTTAAAAGTTCCGTTCGCAAATTCTTCAGCTGACAAGGACACAGTGAAGATTTTGAACGAGTTTCAAATAGAACACACATGAAGAATTTTGAATAGATTGGGTTGAGTATAGCAGAGAGGGGAAAAAGTCCGATCACATTCACTTAGCAGAAATAGCAACTTGAAGAATTAGCAATAAGTGAATGCTGTAGAGGACATAAACGCATATATATATATATATATAGCCAATGAGAAAAACGACGGAAACAGTGAAGATTTTACAATGTTGAAGAATTTGAACAACTGAGGAATTTCAAAAAACTGAGGAAAAACTCAAATTGAAGATTTTCAACTTCTGGTGGTGGCGTGACCCACCGTATAAGAATGATGATTTCAGACACCGCGTACAATTGTCGTAGGGTTCTGAGAATCAAATTCTTCGTTAATTTCTTCACACTTAGAGTGTTATTCTTCATTGATTGAAGAAAAACGTTTCTTCATGTGTTGCACATCTAAGTCATCAATTTTGCATAAGCGTTAGGATGAGTGTCCTTTTCAAAGAACATTCGAAGATTCTAGGATATTTAGCTCACACCGCAACTTGCTAAATCTCTTCTCATCCAAGGGCTTTGTGAAGTTATCGGCTAGCTGTTCTTTAGTCTTCACATGCTCAATAGAAATGTCGCCCTTCAACACATGATCGCGAAGAAAATGATGACGAATCTGAATGTGCTTTGTCTTCGAGTGCTGAACTGGGTTGTGAGAAATCTTGATGGCACTCTCATTGTCACAGAAGAGAGGCACATTTTTCACGTTGACGCCATAGTCCTTGAGAGTTTGCTTCATCCACAGCAATTGAGCACAGCAAGAGCCAGCAGCAATGTACTCAGCTTTAGCAGTAGACAGTGATACGCAGTTCTGTTTCTTCGAGGACCAACAGACCAAAGATCGTCCGAGGAAATGACATGTACCAGATGTTGACTTGCGGTCCACACGATCACCAACATAGTCAGAGTCAAAATATCCAATGAGATCAAAAGCCGAGCCCTTGGGGTACCATAATCCAAGTGTTGGTGTGTGAGCTAGATATCGAAGAATATGTTTCACAGCCTTATGGTGTGATTCCTTCGGTGTAGCTTGAAATCGGGCACACATGCAAACACTAAGCATAATATATGGCCTAGATGCACATAAATACAATAAAGAACCAATCATGGAGCAGTATAACTTTTGATCGAAGTCAATACCATTTTCATCAGTGCACAGATGGCCATTTGTGGGCATCGGAATTTTGACGCCTTTGCAATCTTGCATGCCGAATTTCCTCAGTACATCCTTGAGGTATTTCTACTGAGATATGAATATGCCATTGCGCTGTTGACGAATTTGAACTCTCCCATCATAGACATTTGATATTCTTCACTCATCATATAAGCAAATTCATCACTATAACGTTGGTCAGTACGGCCAAAGATAATATCATCAATATATATTTGGCACACAAACAATTCACCATCATAAGATTTAGTGAAAAGAGTAGGGTCGAGTGAACCGGGTTTGAAGCCTTTCTTCATGAGGAATTCCTTCAAAGTATCATACCATGCCCGAGGGGCCTGCTTGAGGCCATAGAGGGCCTTATTGAGTCTGAAGACTTTGTCAGGATGCTTTGGATCTTCAAAACCTGGGGGTTGAGCAACATATACTTCTTCCTCAAGCTTACCATTGAGGAATGCACTTTTCACATCCATTTGATATAAAGTGATATCATGATGGTTAGCATAAGCAAGTAATATGCGAATAGCTTCAAGTCTAGCCACAGGTGCAAAAGTTTCATCGAAATCCTTCAACCTGTGTGTAGCCTTGAGCTACAAGCCGTGCCTTATTCCTCACCACAAGGCCATTTTCATCTTGCTTGTTGCGGTAGATCCACTTTGTGCCAATGATATTGTGCTTGCTAGGATCTGGACGTTTAAACAGTTCCCAGACGTTGTTGAGTTCGAACTGATGTAATTCTTCTTGCATGGCCTGAATACACTCAGGCTCTAGAAATGCTTCATCTACCTTAGTGGGCTCTGTGATAGAGACAAACGCATAGTGCCCACAAAAGTTAGATAAATGTGAAGCTTTTGAGCGTGTGAGAGGACCTGGTGCTTCAATGTCATCGATGATCTTTTCAACTTGCACTTCTTTTGCAACGCGAGGATGAGTTGGTTGTCTTCGAGGAATTTGATCAGCATTTTCTTCAGCACCATTTTCTTCAGCATTCTCTTCAGGTGCATTAGCTCGACGTTCTTCACGTTCTGGAATGAATTCTTCAGCAGATTCTTCGGTAGGAATGACATCCTCAGTAGCCTTGAACTTGATAGATTCCTCAGGTGCTGATTCATCTATCACAGAAGGTAGGTGCTCTCTTTGCGAGCCATTAGTTTCATCGAACCGCACATCTATAGTTTCAACAACCTTGTGAAGAACGTTGTTGAAGACTCTGTAGGTGTGCGAGTCCTTTCCGTAACCAAGCATAAAACCTTCATGTGCTTTCGGTGCAAATTTAGCATTGTGATGAGGATCTCTTATCCAATATTTAGCACCGAAGACTTTGAAATAACTCACATTGGGTTTCTTGTCAGTGAGGAGTTCATAGGAAGTCCTCTTGAAGAATTTGTGAAGATATACCATGTTGATGATATGGCACGCAGTATAAATTGCCTCAATCCAGAAGTGATGAGCCGTCTTGTACTCATCAAGCATAGTGCGAGCCATCTCAACAAGAGTTTCTGTTCTTGCGCTCCACGACGCCATTTTGCTGAGGAGTGTAAGGAGCAAATAACTCATGAGTAATACCAAGTTCATCAAGATAGTCATCAAGACCAGAATTCTTGAACTCAGTTCCATTGTCACTTCTGATGTGCTTGATCTTCACACCGAAGTTGGTTGAAGCCCACGAGGAAAATCGTTTGAAGACTTGCTGCACTTCATGTTTGTAAGTAACAATGTGTACCCATGTGTATCGAGAGTAATCATCAACAATAACAAAGCCATAGAGAGATGCGTCATTTGTGACTGCTGAGTGATGGTTAGGACCGAAGAGATTCATATGAAGCAATTCAAATGGTCGAGTAGTGGTCATGATAGTCTTCGCTGGATGCTTAGCCTTGGTCATCTTTCCAGCTTCACAAGCTCCACACAAGTGATCCTTGAGGAATTTAACATTCTCAATGCCAATGACATGCTTCTTCTTCGCAAGCGTGTGCAAATTCCTCATGCCTGCATGACCAAGTCGTCGATGCCATAGCCAGCCTTCTGAAGCTTTTGCATGTAGGCACACGGCTGGTTGCGGTCCTGTAGAGAAATCAACAATATACAAGTCTCCTCTCCTAAAGCCTTCAAAGACTTTGGAATTGTCAGCTTCCATAACCACAACACAACGATACTTGCCAAAGACAACAACCATATCAAGATCACAAAGCATTGAGACAGACATAAGGTTGTATCCTAAGGACTCGACAAGCATGACTTTGTCCATGTGTCGATCCTTTGTGATCACAACCTTACCTAGACCCAATACCTGACTTTTGCCTTTGTCGGCGAAGATGATATGCTTCAGATGCGATGGTGATAAGGGAGCATCCATCAATAGATTCTTGTCACCAGTCATGTGATTTGTACATCCACTATCGAGGACCCACTCAGTGGCTTTGGGTTGATCATCCTGCAGATGAATTAGTGCAGCTTACGAACTTCATATACTTCATCAATGAAGAATATGACATCACAATTCGTCAGACCAATTTCATCAAGTAATAGAACAGATAAAGCAGTATGAGGACGTGAGAAATGAAAGTTTATTTCTTCATGATTAGCCTGCGTCCTTTCAGGCACTTTTCAGGTCTCCAGCAAATTCTTCAGACGTTTAAGTACGTCTGGAGACCTGACCCTGCATAAAAGATTAGTTCTTTTTCTTCACCACCCACATCAGAAGGGGTGGCAAAGAGTTCATCACTCTGCGAGCTCCATACGAGAAAGGTGGCATAGAAGCCAATCCATTTCGTTTCACATAAGAGGAGTTAGGGTAAGCATATGAATAAGCAGAGAAATTCTTCAAGGACTTATGAACATAATGATTAGAAGAATAATGCTCATATTCATAGCCCTTGGCTCTTCCCTGCGAAACAGAGTTGTTAGCACGATGATGTTCATATGAGGATTTTGATCCTTTTGAGGAATTTGATCCATGTGAGGAATTTGGTCCGTATGAGGACTTGGATCCATATGAAGAATTTGGTCCATATGAAGAATTTGATCTGGGGTTCCTATTCTTCACAGGTGGTTTCATGAGGACATTCACCTAAAGACTTTCAAGGCACCTTTTGGGAACCGAGATTTTCTTCATAGGAGAACCGTTCCTGCAGTTAGTGCCAACATATCTAGCAAATACTTCACCATTCTGATTTTTAAACAGTTTATAGTTGGAGTCAAATGACTCATCAGAAGAATGAGAAGATTCACATGTAAAGCCAGATAAATTAGATGGATCAACTGGAGGTCCCTTTGCAGCAACTCATGAGGTTTTGGGGTACTGCTCAGGCTTCCAATATGTACCATCAGCATTGAGTTTCCTCTCAAAGGCAATACCCTCTTTCCTAGGGTTCCTGTTGAGGATCTGCTTTTTAAGCACATCACAAAGAGTCTGATGCCCTTTGAGGCTTTTGTGCATGCCTGTCATGTACAATTCCTTCAGCCCTGCATCGTCAGTGATACTAGCAATGTCCTCAGATGAGGAATTAGTGATAGCAGAGATAGTTGAAGAATTTGTAGCATTAGAAGCATTTGAACATTCATGTGAAGAATTAGCAGATTCACGTTCAATGCATTTCAAACATGGAGGAACAAATTCTTCCTGAGCAGCGCTGATTTGTTGAGCAAGTAATGAATCGCGCTCCTTCTGAAGATCTTCATAACTCACTCTTAGCTTCTCAAGATCTTGCTTTCTTTGAAGAAATCCATAAGAAAGCTTCTCATGATTAGACAAGAGAGTGTTATGTTGATCTTGAAGGGTGTCATACTTAGTATGAAGTCTCTGAAGACTTTCAGCCAAAGCTTTTGACTGATCCATTTCTTCACTCAACATATCATCGCTCTTACTAAGCATGTTTTGAACCTTTTCCAAAGCTCTTTGTTGTTTAGCGGCAAGGGAAGCAAGTTTGACATAACTAGGTCCAAATTAATCATCAGATTCATCATCACTAGATTCAGACAGATAGCATTTTGTTACCTTTTCACCATCTGCCATAAGGCAAGGTGAGGAGGATGATGATTCTGGTTCGAAAGTCATTAATTTGAGAGATTCCTTGAAGTCCTCAAACCAAGGATCATGACGGGTTCGATGACCTTCATAGACCTCAGAGAGACGGCCCCAGATAAGCTTCGCCTGATCGAGATGCATAATGTTCCTGAACTGATTTTGAGACAGACAGGAGCAGATGACGTCCTTCGCCGTGAGGTTGAGAAGAGTGTACTTGCGAATGTCATCTGCTTCCGCCGTCTTGCACAGATCGGTAAGACCAATCTCAGTGATGGTCCACAGTTCGCTGTTCATCGCCACGAGGCGCTTCTTCATCATGGCCTTCCACTTGCGATACTCGTGACCGTCAAAGATGGGGCATGTCACTTTCTTCATACCTGCGGTCGACATAACTAAACTCCAGGCGGTTAAACCAAAATCACACAGAACAAGGGAGTATCTTGCTCTGATACCAATTGAAAGTGCATTATATCGACTAGAGGGGGTGAATAGGCGATATAACGCACTTTCATGGCATAATTGAGTAAGTTGTGGGAAACCTGTGACGCCCGGGTAATCAAGCTACAGTAACCCTCTGGTATGATGCCACGTCACCACGATTACTATTGCTAATCTCGTGTTAGTTCAAAACCGATCCAAATTCAAATTCGAATTAAATTCAAACAATAAAAGTTTCAATTCTCAAAACTAAAATGTTATTATTGTGACAAATAAATCTTGGATAGTATTGGTGGAGAAACAACATTTTATAAAATAATTAATTACTCTAAAGTGATTAAAACAGCAGCAAAAACAATTAAGAGAATACCTTTTTCAATTAATAAACTTCTAAACTAATTTATTTTGGGGTAAAACATTTATGGAAGTGGGTGGTTCTCAAACATTAATTTAGGAGTTGTCATCATTTGTTTTAAAAAACTAAAAATATTGTGTATCTAAAATAAAACAGAACAGAAAATTAAAAATAAAAAGAAGAACAGAAAAGAGAAAGAAAAGAGGAAGGAAAAGACCCCCCCCCCCCGCTGGGCCTCGGCTCAGCTGGCCACTGGGCTAGCCAGGCCGGCCTGGTCGGCGCCCCCATAACCCCCCAAACCCTAACCGATCGCCCACTCCCCCCCACATCGCCCACTCCTTCCCCCCCGATCTGGATCGAGATCGGGGGCTCGATGCCGACGCCGCTCGGTGATGCCCCGCTGTTGCCGGCGCTCCCCGCCCCATCCACGGCCGCCCGAAGACCCCCACGTCGCTGGACCACCCCACCGTAGATGCACGTCGCCGTCGGTCGGAGCTCCACGCCGCCCCGTCGCTGCACCACCACCCCGACGTCGCCGGCGGCCTCGACACCACCCGTCGCTCGCCGTTCCTGGAGCCAGCTCAACGCTGCGCCTCGTCGCCCGATGTCGTCCGGAGCTGCTCCACCTTGCCAACATCGTCGGACCGCCGTCGTCCTCGTCTCCTCCTCAAGCCGCTCGCCGGAGCTGCCTCGCCTTCCTCTTCGTCGTCGACCGCGTCCCCATCATCCTCCTCGACACCTGCTGCCTTGGTCCCTACGCCCCGCGGTGAAGCCCCGGCCTCCATCTCCCCTCTGCCGTTCACCTCGGCCACGGTCGTGCTCGCCGCGCTCATCGTGCACCCCCTACCGTGACCCCCGCACCTTGCCTCTCCCCTGACAGCGCCTCGCCATGCCCGTCATTGCCCCAGCGCGCGCCCGCGCGGCCATAGCCGCGCCGGCTCGCCTCATTGCAGTGTGCCCGGCTCCCCTTCGCGCCATTATCGCCCCGCCTCCCACCGCCCTAGCACGACTCCGGCGGCTCCTCCGGCCGCCAGCCCGCGCCTCCTCTCGCGCCCCCGCAAGCCTGCCGCTGCTTCCCCTCCCCTGCAGCTGGTGCCATCCATCGCGGGGGCCACCGGCGCCCGCGCGCCCAACCGGGAGCGCCCTCGTGGCTGCGCCCGTGCGCCCGAACCCCCTGTGCCCGTTAAGGCCTGGGCCACCGGAAAACGGGGTCCACCCCTAGAACGTTAAAAAAGAGAATTAAAAGAATTAAAAATAATATTAATAAAATTAATAATTAATTAATTAGTGAATTAATTAAGTAACCCTGTTTAATTAGTCTAATTAACTAGTTAGTTTAACTAAACCGTAATTAGTTTAGTTAAATCCTAATTGACCTAATCAGAGTATGACAGGTGGGTCCCACTGGACCCATACGTCAGTTTGACCAGTCAACAACTCTTTTGACTGCTGACGTCATGATGACATCAGCATGCACTATTCTGGATAATGTTGAATTAAATTAATTAAACAAATTCTAAAAATGCTTAAATCTTTTAAAAAATAATATAAAATAAACCGTAGCTTAGATGAAAAACTTTATACATGAAAGTTGCTCAGAACAACGAGACGAATCCGAATACGTAGCCCGTTCATCTACCACACATCCCTAACATATCGAACACGCAACTTTCCCCCTCCGGTTCATCTGTCTGGAAACGCGAAACTCCGGGAATACTTTCCGGATGTTTCCCCCCTTCGCCGGTATCGCCTACTACCGCGATTGGGCACCCCTAGCACCGCTTATTGCCATGTTATGTTTTGTGATGTCTTGAGTGCTCCGTATTTACTATTTCTTCCCCCCTCTTCTTCTCCGGTAGACCTCGAGACCGACGCCGCTACTACCCAGTACGACTACGGTGTTGACGACCCCTCCTTGCCAGAACAACCAGGCAAGCCCCCCCTTGATCACCAGATATCGCCTATTCTTCTCTATACTGCTTGCATTAGAGTAGTGTAGCATCTTACTACTTTTGGGTTAATCCTATTCTGATGCATAGCCTGTCATTGTTGCTACAATTGTTACCCTTACCTGCTATCCTACTGCTTAGTATAGGATGCTAGTGTTCCATCGGTGGCCCTACACTCTTGTCCGTCTGCCATGCTATACTATCGGGTCGTGATCACTTCGGGAGGTGCTCACGGGTATATACTATATACTTTATATACATGACACATGTGGTGACTAAAGTCGGGTCGGCTTGTTGAGTACCCGCAAGTGATTCTGATGAGGGGGCTGAAAAGACAGGTGGCTCCATCCCGGTAGAGGTGGGCCTGGGTTCCTGACGGCCCCCGAGTGTTACTTTATGGCGGAGCGACAGGGCAGGTTGAGACCACCTAGGAGAGAGGTGGGCCTGGCCCTGGTCGGCGTTCGCGGATACTTAACACGCTTAATGAGATCTTGGTATTTGATCTGAGTCTGGCCATTTGGTCTATACGCACTAACCAACTACGCGGGAACAGTTATGGGCACTCAGCGTCGTGGTATCAGCCGAAGCTCTTCTTGACGTCAGCGACGGAGCGGCGCGCGCCGGATTTGACTAGAACGCCTGCTAGGCTAGGTCTGCTTCCAGCCGCGTACGCAACATGGAGGTGTGCAATGGGCGATGGGCCCAGACCCCTGCGCGCATAGGATTTAGACCGGCGTGCTGACCTCTCTATTGAGCCTAGGTGGGGCTGCGATGTGTTGATCTTCCGAGGCCGGGCATGACCCAGAAAAATGTGTCCGGCCAAATGGGATCGAGCGTGTTGGGTTATGTGGTGCACCCCTGCAGGGAAGTTTATCTATTCGAATAGCCGTGTCCCTCGGTAAGAGGATGACCCGGGGTTGTACCTTGACCTTATGACAACTAGAACTGGATACTTAATAAAACACACCCTTCCAAGTGCCAGATATAACCCGGTGATCGCTCTCTAACAGGGCGACAAGGAGGGGATCGCCGGGTAGGATTATGCTATGCGATGCTACTTGGTGAACTTACCATCTACTCTCTCCTACATGCTGCAAGATGGAGGTGGCCTGAAGTGTAGTCTTCGACATGATTAGCTATCCCCCTCTTATTCTGGTATTCTGCAGTTCAGTCCACCGATATGGCCCTTTACACATATACCCATGCATATCTAGTGTAGCTCCTTGCTTGCGAGTACTTTGGGTGAGTACTCACGGTTGCTTTTCTCCCTCTTTTCCCCTTTTTATACCTGGTTGTCGCAACCAGATGCTGGAGTCCAGGAGCTAGAGATCCCGACGATGATTCTACATGGAGTTCGGCTTCGAGGAGTAGTTAGGAGGTCCCAGGCAGGAGGCCTTGCCTTTTCGATCGTTGCTACTTTTGTGCTAGCCTTCTTAAGGCAAACTTGTTTAACTTATGTCTTACTCAGATATTGTTGCTTCCGCTGACTCGTCCATGATCGAGCACTTGTATTCGAGCCCTCGAGGCCCCTGGCTTGTAATTATGATGCTTGTATGACTTATTTATGTTGTAGAGTTGTGTTGTGATATCTTCTCGTGAGACCCTGATCTTGATCGTACACATTTGCGTGCATGATTAGTGTACGATTGAATCGGGGGCGTCACAAGTTGGTATCAGAGCCGACTGCCTGTAGGAATCCCCCTTTCCAACTCCTTGGCCGAAGTCGAGTCTAGTCATTGAAAAACTTTTACTAACATGGCTGTGTGGCTTACGGGCCCACGTCGCCATTGGGTGGTACTAGGATCTTTTACTCCTCGACCTTTACTCTGGGACTGTGAACTCTTTCCTATTCGGGTTAAATGAATTTTGCTAAATCTAACATTAGGATCTCGTTATCACTTTCACCCGGAGAGCCCCTTATTACTGATGATCGTGTGCTGCACGTGAAGACCCTAAAGACACTCTCCGCTGTTAACCCGAGAACTTGTGTTCATCGCTTTTGCAATTCCCTTCCATTGATAAACTCCTATGGATAACCACGTATACTCGCCATGCATACAATGTTTCCCAGTTGATCTTGTTATTACAAGATACCCCGAAATTATCTCTGTTGTTACGAGAATCCTTTGAGCTTACTGCCTTGCTATTCTTTGTCACCTGAATACCCCTACGGATAATTCTCGCACTTACCGAGTATCCGCTCATCCCTAGTTGATTCAAGTATTTCACAAAAGTGATCATAATACCATTCGATCTTCCGAAAATCTTCAGGAGCCTTTTTGCTCTTGAAATTCTTGCTTACTTGCATTATGATTAATCTTAAGTCTCATAATCTTATTGGCATCTCTTGTCATTATCATTTTGAGTCCGTTGATTCAATTTGTTGCGAATGCTCGCAATCCTCAATCAGATCCTAGAATTCATCCTTCCGGCTTAGACGTCATTTGAAACGTGAGCTGGTTCTCGCCAATCAAATTGTCGTCGATTGTGCCCCTATGTCTATTGAACTTATCCATCCTTGATCAGAGCGTCTGTTTCTGATCCTTCGCTTTGTAAATCATAATTCCTTTGCAATTGAGCTCTAAGTTACTTAGTTGTTTATATAATCCAAGGTCTTTGCATTGATTCTTCCTCGGTTTGTGTGCCAGTACTCACATCAGATCCTTTATGGACCATCAGAACCTTGTTGGATTTTATCTGACAACGTCCTTCATATTCAATCACTTTGGAAGTTCTTTCCCTGATACATAATGCCTTTGGTTAATCCTATTCCTTGATTTGGCCAACCATGCTCTGCTTTCGAGCTGGTGATTTTACTCCTGAAGTTTGAGGTATATGTTTCTAAGATGCCCCGATGGATTGAACCTATACCTTCCCTAAAAACCGTATGAACTCGAAGGTTTACACAAGCCATACCCTTCTGGTATTTTACCAGATAATTTTCTACTATACAACTCCATCGAATGCGAGAAGTGAATGAAAGGTTATGCATTGGAGAAGTGGGAGTCGACCTTGAACTTTGTGTTCATGCCCATGGACACGATGTAGATCTTATCATTAAAAGCTTCTCTTAAATTAATTATTCCCTTGGTATAAGTTCATCTTATATCTGGGATCTGGCCTTTTGCAATCATGGTTCCGACCATGTTCTCCTTTAAATACCATTTCTCGTACAAGTTGAGCACTTGTTTTCTGCAGAGCAATACCCCAGTCCAACCTCTACTTTGGTTGTCGTCGATTATTACCCCCCTGGTATCTCGAGATTATCACGGAACTGCATAACTTCTTATGAGTTCTTCATCAAGTACTACATCCTCACTGATTCCAATTTTTCACGGGCTCCGAGTTTTTAAACACTCAAAGGCACCGATAACTGAACCGAGTCCGCATTACGGTTCAACAACTCTTACTAATATTCTTTACTTACGAGTTTGTACCCGATCATGTCATTCCTAGCCTGATCGGCTATATCATTATTGTGCTAATTCTTAACTGTGCTACCCGGTCCTTCTTCCCGGAGCACAAATTGCGACGGTGAGCTAATCTCACAATCGATCTTCCTCGTCATATCACTTCTCCTTGAACAGCAAACTTGATTTCAAGTTTGTGTCCTAACCGTGGTTCCAATAACCTTTCGCTTTCATCATTCCTTTGACTTGATGTCATCGTCGATCAATTACATCTTCTTGAAAACCTCTCGACAAATTTGTCGTGATCATTGTCAACAGTTTGACTTCTTCCAAGTTGTGTGTCGAAATTCAGGATGAGAAATACCATCCTTGCCCCTCGATGAATTGTGTTATCATCGACAACATTCTTGCCTTCCCCAACACAAGCTTGTTCATATTTTGTGTTGTATCTTGATTTCCTTGCTATCTAGCTTATGATATGTTCTACCTTGGAGTATTACCATCTTTGATGTCAAGAATGTCGTGAGCATTACTCCACCTCTTAAGAATTCTTGGTACAGTGATACTTCTCACCATCACCATTCTTTCTTGGTCCCCGTGTTGTTTCTAAACGAAATACCGACAAATGGTCTGTGATGTGTAAATTCTAAACTTCTAGCAACCCTATTGCTTTGAAGTTATTGGTCTATAGTTTCATTCTACGTCTATGGCTTAATGAATCATCATTCGAACATTGATCGTGCTACCTAGCCCATATTTTGGGTGCACATTTCAACCAATGTTTAACTATGTATGTTTTCCTCGAGCACACATCATTAAGTCATTCGATCTAGCTAATGTTATCTCCTTGGTCACATAGTTGTGGAAATCCATCTTTTGGAAATTTCAATGGATTGTTGCTGAGTCAATCAGTCACCTCCTCACCTCTCCTTGGTTTAATGATGAACTCTTGATTCGGGTCTTGCTTCCATAGTTCATTCCTCGAGGATCTTGCAACACCACCTCATCAAATTGTGTTGCACCCCTTCCTTCTTAGGCATCCTGAGTCTGAGGTATCCTGACACCAATCAGATCTGAATCTCGGTCAGATATGATGGTTGGAATATTTTCCAAGAGTCACAACATTGGTCTTTATATGACCCGGTAAGGTGATGACATGTCTAGCACACCTGGCCGGAGGACCTATTGTTATAGTTCCCTTTTAGCAATGTTATCCATTCTTCCATGATGAAATTGTAAAACTTATTCTATAAATTGTTCCTGATGGATCCTTTGTGTATCCAAAATCCGACCCTTACATGATGACCATGTCAATGCTATCTCGAAGCATGTATGTGGTACTCCGATTTTTCTACAAGAACACTCGCAGCCCAATGCTAATTGTTTCTTGCTCAATTATCCAAACACCGTTGTGTGGGTAATGTCATGAAATTTCTCTTCCCTTACCTAAAGAGTTTTCTACATTATATCATGTTATGGATATCATGCTCCGCTTGTCCTTGGGAAGGATATACCCTTGAAATATGTGTTTTAAACACATTTCCTTTCCATTCTTCTGTTTAATCTGATAATCATATTTTCCTTTCCATTGTTTGGTTTAACCTTTCTTGTGATATGTATGATCTAAGCAGTAATATTCTCCTGCCTATGTAAACACCTCGGTGTACAATTCTGTCAGCAAGACCCTGTTACTATTGTTGATGACACTCCGGTAGCCACCGATGGACGAGAACTTTGCCTATTGGTCCGCCTCGTTCAACGAGCAGGAAAATGGTTCTCTTCGTCCCTCTCCCTTGGTACCGATGTTGTTGCCGACATAACTGATAGGCCATCCTCTGACATGCCTTGCTTACATGATCGTGCAAGACGTCATCACCCTTCCTACTTTTAACCCACATAGTGGGCCCATAACCCACAGTTCCACATGATCGAACGCTGACTCTCCTGTACACCTTGTTGCCAAAGTTATTCCTCGCGCTTGATTTTGTATGTAATTCATGGGTCATCTTCCTAGTGATCCATTCTGGTTTCAGACGCAATACTTATTCTCGTTGCTCTAGACTCCTATCACACTTTGGTTCAGGCATCGAACGATTGTCTATCCGCTTGAAACTTCTTATTGTACCTTCTTACTTTGCTCTCGATATGTTTCATTCGTTCAACTCGAGAGATACTCATGTGCTCATTCCTGGGAAACCCCCAGATGATTTCCCCTTATAGCATTCTATCGTTGCCGATCTGCCCCGTTACCTATTAGTAAGTACGATCGAACCTCCGAAGAAAGGATGACGAATTCATAATGATGACCTGAAGCAGTGGAATGAAGACATCAATGTAATGGATCGATCTCTTCGAGAAGAGCAGCCAATATCGAGAAGATCCGTTAGAATTTCGTAACCAGGCCTTTCCCCCTTAGTCCCTTGCTTAAATCTCGGGACGAGATTTCTTGTAGTGGAGGAGAATTGTGACGCCCGGGTAATCAAGCTACAGTAACCCTATGGTATGATGCCACGTCACCACGATTACTGTTGCTAATCTCGTGTTAGTTCAAAATCGATCCAAATTCAAATTCGAGTTAAAGCCAACAATAAAAGTTTTCAACTCTCAAAACTAAAATGTTATTATTGTGACAAATAAATCTTGGATAGTATTGGTGGAGAAACAACATTTTTATAAAATAATTAATTACTCTAAAGTGATTAAAATAGCAGCAAAAACAATTAAGAGAATACCTTTTTCAGTTAATAAACTTCTAAACTAATTTATTTTGGGGTAAAACATTTATGGCAGTGGGTGGTTCTCAAACATTAATTTAGGAGTTGTCATCATTTGTTTAAAAAAACTAAAAATATTGTGTATCTAAAATAAAACAGAACATAAAATTAAAAATAAAAAGAAGAAAAGAAAACAGAACAAAAAGAGGAAGGAAAAGACCCCCCCCCCCCCCCGCTGGGCCTCGGCCCAGCTGGCCACTGGGCTAGCCAGGCCTGCCTGGTCGGCGCCCCCATAACCCCCCAAACCCTAACCGATCGCCCACTCCCCCCCCCCCACATCGCCCACTCCTTCCCCCCGATCTGGATCGAGATCGAGGGCTCGATGCCGACGCTGCTTGGTGATGCCCCGCTGTTGCCGGCGCTCCCCGCCCCATCCACGGCCGCCTGAAGACCCCCACGTCGCTGGACCACCCCGGCGTAGATGCACGTCGCCGTCGGTCAGAGCTCCACGCCGCCCCGTCACTGCACCACCGCCCCGACGACACCGGCGCCCTCGATACCACCCGTCGCTCACCGTTCCTAGAGCCAGCTCGACGCTACGCCTCATCGCCCGATGCCGTCCGGAGCTGCTCCACCTTGCCAACATCGCCGGACCGCCGTCGTCCTCGTCTCCTCCTCAAGCCGCTCGCCGGAGCTGCCTCGCCTTCCTCTTCGTTGTCGACCGCGTCCCCGTCGTCCTCCTCGACACCCGCTGCCTTGGTCCCTACGCCCCGCGGTGAGGCCCCGGCCTCCATCTCCCCTCTGCCGTTCACCTCGGCCACGGTCGTGCTCGCCGCGCTCACCGTGCACCCCCTACCGCGACCCCCGCACCTTGCCTCTCCCCTGACAGCGCCTCGCCATGCCCGTCGTTGCCCCAGCGCGCGCTCGCGTGACCATAGCCGCGCCGGCTCGCCAGTGTGCCCGGCTCCCCTTCGCGCCATTATCGGCCCGCCTCCCGCCGCCCTAGCACGACTCCGGCGGCTCCTCCTGCCGCCAGCCCGCGCCTCCTCTCGCGCCCCCGCAAGCCTGGCGCTGCTCCCCTCCCCTGCAGCTAGTGCCACCCATCGCGGTGGCCACCGGCGCCCGCACGCCCAACCGGGTGCGCCCTCGTGGCTGCGCCCGTGCGCCCGAACCCCCTGTGCCCGTTAAGGCCTGGGCCACTGGAAAACGGGGTCCACCCCTAGAATGTTAAAAAAAGAGAATTAAAAATAAAATTAATAAAATTAATAATTAATTAATTAAGTTAATTAACCCTGTTTAATTAGTCTAATTAACTAGTTAGTTTAACTAAACCGTAATTAGTGTAGTTAAATCCTAATTAACCTAATCAGAGTATGACAGGTGGGTCCCACTGGACCCATACGTCAGTTTGACCAGTCAACAACTCTGTTGACTGCTGACGTCATGATGACGTCAGCATGCACTATTCTGGATAATGTTGAATTAAATTAATTAAACAAATTCTAAAAATGCTTACATCTTTTGAAAATTAATATAAAATAAACCGTAGCTCAGATGGGAAAATTTTATACATGAAAGTTGCTCAGAACGACGAGACGAATCCGAATACGTAGCCCGTTCGTCTGCCACACATCCCTAACATATCGAACACACAACTTTCCCCCTCCGGTTCATCTGTCCGGAAACGCGAAACACCGGGAATACTTTCCCGGATGTTTCCCCCCTTCGCCGGTATCGCCTACTACCGCGATTGGGCACCCCTAGCACCGCTTATTGCCATGTTATGTTTTGTGATGTCTTGAGTGCTCCATATTTACTATTTCTTCCCCCCTCTTCTTCTTCGGTAGACCTCGAGACCGACGCCGCTGCTACCCAGTACGACTACGATGTTGACGACCCCTCCTTGCCAGAACAACCAGGCAAGCCCCCCCCCCTTGATCACCAGATATCGCCTATTCTTCTCTATACTGCTTGCATTAGAGTAGTGTAGCATCTTACTGCTTTCGGTTAATCCTATTCTGATGCATAGCCTGTCATTGTTGCTACAGTTGTTACCCTTACCTGCTATCCTACTGCTTAGTATAGGATGCTAGTGTCCCATCAGTGGCCCTACACTCTTGTCCGTCTGCCATGCTATACTATCGGGCCGTGGTCACTTCGGGAGGTGATCACGGGTATATACTATATACTTTATATACATGACACATGTGGTGACTAAAGTCGGGTCGGCTCGTTGAGTACCCGCAAGTGATTCTGATGAGGAGGCTGAAAGGACAGGTGGCTCCATCCCGGTAGAGGTGGGCCTGGGCTCCTGACGGCCCCCGACTGTTACTTTATGGCAGAGCGACAGGGCAGGTTGAGACCACCTAGGAGAGAGGTGGGCCTGGCCCTGGTCGGCGTTCGCGGATACTTAACACGCTTAACGAGATCTTGGTATTTGATCTGAGTCTGGCCATTTGGTCTATACGCACTAACCAACTACGCGGGAACAGTTATGGGCACTCGGCGTCGTGGTATCAGCCGAAGCTCTTCTTGACGTCAGCGACGGAGCGGCGCGCGCTGGATTGGACTGGAACGCCTGCTAGGCTAGGTCTGCTTCCGGCCGCGTACGCAACGTGCAGGTGTGCAATGGGCGATGGGCCCAGACCCCTGCGCGCATAGGATTTAGACCGGCGTGCTGACCTCTCTATTGAGCCTAGGTGGGGTTGTGACGTGTTGATCTTCCGAGGCCAGGCATGACCCAGAAAAGTGTGTCCGGCCAAATGGGATCGAGCGTGTTGGGTTATGTGGTGCACCCCTGCAGGGAAGTTTATCTATTCGAATAGCCGTGTCCCTCGGTAAAAGGATGACCCGGAATTGTACCTTGACCTTATGACAACTAGAACTGGATACTTAATAAAACACACCCGTCCAAGTGCCAGATATAACCCGGTGATCGCTCTCTAACAGGGCGACGAGGAGGGGATCGCCGGATAGGATTATGCTATGCGATGCTACTTGGTGAACTTACCATCTACTCTCTCCTACATGCTGCAAGATGGAGGTGGCCTGAAGCGTAGTCTTCGACATGATTAGCTATCCCCCTCTTATTCTGGCATTCTGCAGTTCAGTCCACCGATATGGCCCTTTACACATATACCCATGCATATGTAGTGTAGCTCCTTGCTTGCGAGTACTTTGGATGAGTACTCGTGGTTTCTTTTCTCCCTCTTTTCCCCTTTCTATACCTGGTTGTCGCAACCAGATGCTGGAGTCCAGGAGCTAGAGATCCCGACGATGATTCTACATGGAGTTCGGCTTCGAGGAGTAGTTAGGAGGTCCCAGGCAGGAGGCCTTGCCTTTTCGATCGTTGCTACTTTTGTGCTAGCCTTCTTAAGGCAAACTTGTTTAATTTATGTCTGTACTCAGATATTGTTGCTTCCGCTGACTCGTCTATGATCGAGCACTTGTATTCGAGCCCTCGAGGCCCCTGGCTTGTAATTATGATGCTTGTATGACTTATTTATGTTGTAGAGTTGTGTTGTGATATCTTCCCGTGAGACCCTGGTCTTGATCGTACACATTTGCGTGCGTGATTAGTGTACGATTGAATCGGGGCGTCACAAAACCTTTCCATGATGGGCTAGCAGATGTAGGGGATTGTAGGTGTACAGGCCTATCTATCGGTTAAAGGGACCTCTTCGAAAAGACTGTGTCTCGGTTATCCGTTTCTCAAACATCATGTAGTGCGAGAAATCAAACGGAGGAGATCGAGTCTTGTGGGGAAAAGTGCGCAAACCTCTGCAAAGTGTACAAACTTATCATGGTTAGCCGTGTCCCCGGTTATGGACATCTTGAGTATCTAGTTCTTGGATTATCATGTGGATCTCATCACTCTAAATTAATTTTGTTGGGGTTATTAATTACCTTTTAATTGGGATTGAGATGGGGTTTACCATTCTCAATGTTTTCAACCAACTTTGTAGTTAAATAAATTCATTCCTTTGTTGTAGGGAAAAATTGGCTTTTTGCAAAACATATTAACCATACAGCCTCCACCAGCCATATATGCATATAGGGATAGCTTTATTCTGTTCATTACTCTCTTGTGTTACATTGCCAGCATATTCCATGTGCTGGCCCGTTTTCGGGCTGCAACGTATCATGTTGCAGACTTGACGACGAGTAAGGAGCCTTAGGTCGTGGTCTTTCACTCAGTGATGCCGTTGGAGTTGATGGACTCACTTTATCTTCCAAGCCTTCCGCTGTTATTGTATTAGATGGTCTTAAGACATATTTATTGTAATAAGTTCTCTTTTGAGACATTCAATGTAATAAGTGTGTGATTGCTACTCTGCTATAAATCCTTCAAGTACTATGCGTGTCAGCATTACCGATCCAGGGATGACACTGATGCACAGAGATCAGACTGTTTGAGGCCTGGTCGCTACATGAAGCTGGCCGCTCCTACACAATGCCATTTCCTGTCGTCTTAACTATGAACAATTCCTATTATGTTAATGCTATTTTAAACCGTGTTTCTTTATTTCTGACAAAGAAATGATATGAATTAACATCGCTGATGCTTATACGTGCAAAACCTGTTATCTACCTACTTGTTTCTCTTTCAGGGTGACAACACTGCTGCTAGGAAGAACTGCCACAATGATAGTAAGACGAACTCATTATTTGTCCCTCTAACACATATTCCAGAGGAGAAGGCAACACATATTGAGGGTAGGGATACAACCACGAAGTCACATCTTGATGTAGTGTCAAAATTACTCAGTGACACAAGCTCGATGAAGTCGCCGCCTGAATCTGTTCGACTTCTTTAGTCTGAAATTCAAGCAGAAATACATGCTTCTGCTCAAATACGACTAGAACTCCAATATCTATGCAAGATTAACCGTAAGTACATGACGTTTATTGATGCTATGCAGCTTAAGTTGGTGGATATGAGCGACAAAGAAGCGCAGTCTCATCAGGTTGCGAAGCTGCTTGCGCTGCAGCTCCTGGGCCGGGCTAACCTTTCTTGAACTGTGTTGAAGTGCTGTCGGTTTTGTCTATTATTTTGTCCGCCTGTTAACTTCCACTGGTGGCGACCTGCCCAGTTTATGTAATCTGTTGTCTGGTTGCCCTTTATTATCACTGGCGGCGAACTTTGATGCCAAGGGGATGTAATATGCTGTAATTTCTTTGTTGTATAGTCTAGGTTTATTCTTGGTCGGTATGCTGTCATTTAGGCCGGAAGGTTCAATGGATCTCAATTGTCAGTCTTCAGTCCGGCCCTTTACTCATATGGGCCAAAACCTAGGCCTATAATCATCTTGGGCCATTAGCAGGTCTAAACCTAAAGTTGTTTCCCACCGTTAACAGGTCGAGTAAAGTTCTGTCCAGCTGGGCCAGAGAATACCATGGGCTTTTAACAAGCTAAAACCTAGATTGGGCTAGCGTTGACCCAAAAAATTCATGGGCCAATACAGGCCGAAACTGCCTAAGGTCCATGTTTGGCCCAAATAGGACGAGCAGTTAACATGCCAAAATATATCTTGGGCCTGTTTGGCCCAAAAAGTTTATGGGCTTTAAGCAGGCCGGTATCTACGCGGGCCATAGGCCTAAAAGTGTCACGGGCCATTATTAGATGGGCTGTAAGCAGGCCAGATTCAACACGGGCTGTAGTTAGGCCCAACTGTTACACGGGCCATTAACAGGCCGATAGGCCAGTTGGGCTGAAATTTATCCATGAAGACTACGGGTCATTAAGAGGCCTAAAGTTACTTCGGACAAGAAATAGCCCAGTTTCTGCATGGGCTGTTAAATGGCCTAAAGTTAAACCGGGCCGACAACGTCCCAGATGCACCATGGGCCGCTAACAGGCCGAAACCATTATCGGGCCGAACTGGTAAACGGGCATTTAACAGGCTGAAATACAAACCTGTCTTCGTATGGGCCCAAAAGAACAGTGGCGTGTTAACGGGCCTGATCCGATATGGGTCGTAATTTGGCCCAAAACACGACAGGCTGTGAACGGGCCTGATCTGGTATGGGCCTCAATTTGACCCAAAACATGGTAGGTTGTTAACGGGCCAGCCCACTAGTGTCTGAAAAAACATGGTGGGCCTTTAGCCGGGCCGGCCTTTTCACCGGAATGGGCCTCTGTTGGGCCGTGCCACGTGTCGACGTATCATAGGCACCTCCTGTCCAATGAGTGGATGACATCTATCCGAACGTTGAGCCAACACGTGTTTCCTCCGGCCAATGAGAATTTTACACATGGAAAATCCCCATTGGTCCGGGCTGTTAACGGGTGACCGGATCCAAAACCGGACCCGATAGCTTAATGACGACCTGTTACGATCGATGCCATGTGTCGGTCACCCTTGAGGAAAGCACTTCTATGAAGCTCGATTTATCGTCACGGAAGTGGACACTTTCGTGATGATAATTTTGGTAATGTCATGGAACACTTCTACGACAACACATGTATGACTATCTTGATTCTGTCATAAAATCGTCATGGATGTACATGCATGACAGAAAACGTGACCTACTGTGACAAACACGTATCATCACGGAAGTCTATTTTTTTGTAGTGTAAGTATGATGTTAACCATAGAATTGCATCACCCTATCATCCTCAGTTTAGTGGTCAAGTTGAACTTAGCAATAGAGAAATAAAATTAATTTTGCAAAAGACTGTTAATAGGACCAGGAAGAATTGGTCTAAGAAATTAGATGATGCACTTTGGGCTTATAGAACAACATATAAAAATCCTATGGGTATGTCTCCTTATAAAATGGTTTATGGAAAAGCTTGTCATTTGCCTCTTGAGTTAAAACATAAAGCATATTGGGCAGTTAAAGAACTCAATTATGATTTCAAACTTGCTGGTGAAAAGAGGTTATTTGATATAAGTTCTTTAGATGAATGGAGAACCCAAGCTTATGAAAATGCAAAGTTATTCAAAGAAAAAGTTAAAAGATGCCATGACAAAAGAATTCAGAAGCGTGAGTTTAAAGTTGGAGAATATGTTCTTTTGTACAACTCTCGTTTTAGATTTTTTGCAGGAACTCCTCTCAAAATGGGAAGGCCCATACATCATCGTGGAGGTTTACCGGTCTAGAGCCATCAAATAAATAATTCCGAAGGTTGTCAAGGCAACGAATAAAGCATTATATCTCAGGTACGCCTATTAATGTTGAAAGTAATATTATCCAAACTTTGACACCGGAAGAACACATAAAAGAGTCCTTCCGGAACACTCCAGAATCGTGAAAATAAAGAGGTATGTGATACGGTAAGTAAACGGACTCCGAAAATCCGCAAAAATATTTGTTATCAGTTTTGGAATATTTTAGAATTGTGGAAATAAAGAAACTTCCAGGAAGCGTCCCCTGGTGGGCACAAGACACCAGGGCGCGCCAGGCTTGCCTGTCGCACCCAGGTGGGTTGTGCCCACCTGGGACACCTTCTGTACTCCGTTTTTCTTCTGTATGCTTGTCCCCCAAGATAAAAAATCTATATATACTTCCCGAACCTGTTAACCGCCGTATCGCAGAGAAATCCTCTGTCCTCTTTTCTTGATATTTCCTGCGCAGTTTTGAAAGTATGTCGTCCCAAGACTCCGACGGAGTTAGCTATGTCTCACATCTTATTGCTGACCCAAAGACCTATGAGGACCTATCTCCTTATGGTCGAACTTCGGATGATGAGGAGGATGCTCACTCGATGAGGATCGATGATTCAAGCTCGGAGGAGGAAGATGTTCCTTTACCTCAACCCGGGGATATGCATATAGAGTTCAAGATATCCAGCCTCCCTAAACAACCTAACCGATCTATTCCTTCTCGTTTTTGTCAGAAAAGCAAAGGGGACTTATGTGACAAGATCTTGAAGTTGGAATTGAAGGTCGACGATCTAAAATAAGAAATTGCTCTCCTCAACTACAATATGAAAAAGTTGATGGCAAAATTGTCATCACCACCACCATCTTCTTCACCACCAAAGGAGAATTGAGTATCGGGTATGGGCACTCCCCTTGGCTTCCGCCAAGCTTGGGGGAGGTGCCCCGGTATCGTATCATCACACTATCTTTTTGCTTTTACTTATCCTAGTTCGATCTTTTGCATTAGATGAAATAAAGTTTAGTTCGATCCTTTCTTCTTTGAGAGTTTGCTTAGTGATCTATCCTTGTAATTGTGTGCACGTTATATAATAAAGTTAGTTTGAGTTTTTGCTTTCTTTACTTTCATGTTGCAAATAAAGAAAAGAAATTAGAAAGAAAAATAAATAAGGAGAAAGGAAATAAATCAATAAGATTATATACTAATCTTATGGTAGGTGATAGCACCACATAAGGAAAAGTATAAGTAGGAAATTTTATTAGAGATTGACAAACATAGCATTAGTCAATGATGGAACTCATGAAAGAATTAATAAGGGAAGAGAAGATTCACATATAGATATACTATCCTAGAATCTTTTGTGATTGTGAGCCTTCACCAAAATATTATATGCCAAAATTGTTGACGGTGGAAAAGGAAGACAACTTAATGATTTATGTTTTTTATATTCACATAGAAGTCATATTGTCATAGATCCTTTAACATCTGATGCTTGCCCCCTATCTTTGCTAGCCAAAAAATTTGCACTAAGTAGAGATACTACTTGTGCATCCAAAAACCCTTAAACCCAAATCTTACTTTCAAGTGTCCACCATACCTACCTAGGGATTGAGCAAGATCCCTCAACTAAATTGTCATCGGTGCAAAAAGGCAATAAAAATTGCTTCGAAAAGTGTGAGATCATTTAGTGTAAGAGAAAATTGAGCATTGTACGAACTTGGATGACAAAGAATAAAAGCGACAGACTGCATAATAAAGGTTGTCATCTTAAGGGGCAATACAACGTGACGTTCTCTTGCACTAAGGGATTGAGCATACAAACAAATAAGTGCATGGCAACCTCTGCTTCCCTCTGCGAAGGGCCTATCCTTTACTTTTATGCACTTACTTTTATGCAAAGAGTCAAAGTTTTCCTTCTATTCCTTTTTATTTTATCCTTTCGCAAGCATCATGTGGTGTGGAAAGATCTAGGCGCATATGTCCAGTTGAATATAGATAGCATGAGTTATTATTGTTGACATCACCCTTGAGGTGAGTATGTTGGGAGGCGAAACTATAAGCCCCTATCTTTCTATGTGTCCGGTTGAAACATTTTGCTTATGGGTACGAGGTGAGTGTTAGCAATCATAGAAGACTATATGATGGTTGAGTATGTGGACTTGCCTAAAGGCTCCAACACATGACCCTTCCTAAAAAGATGATGAATTGTAGTTGCAAAGTTGATTGAGAACATCGTTTGTTGGTCTCTAATAGAGTTTTTGCTTTATACTTCGATTGTGTGATGAACTATTATTCATGAGAACTATATGATAAAAGTTCTATGATAAAAGTCCTATGTTTAATTTTGTTGCTGTCATAATAATCAACATGATGCTTCTATGTCCGTATTTTTTTATCGACACCTCTCTCTCAAAGCACGTGGACATGTTTTTCAATTTCGGTTTTCGCTTGAGGACAAGCGAGGTCTAAGCTTGGGGGAGTTGATACGTCCATTTTGCATCATGTTTTCTTACTGTCATTTATAATGTTTTTATCCATAATAATGCTTTGTGGAGTAATTCTAATGCCTTTTCTCTCATAATTTGCAAGGTACACACCAAGAGGGAGAATTTCGGCAGCTGGAAATCTGGACCTGGAAAAGCTACGTCAGGCCACCTATTCTGCACAACTCCAAATAAGCTGAAACTTCACGGAGATTTTTTATGGAATATTTAAGAAATTCTGGAGCCAATAACCACCAGAGGGCGGCCACCAGGTGGGCACAACAAACCTGGGCGCGCCAGGCCCCCCAGGCGCGCCCTGGTGGGTTGTGGCCTCCTCGGCCCACCTTTGCTGCCCATCTTCTGGTATATAAGTGATTTTGACCTAGAGAAAATAAGGAGGAGACTTTCGGGACGGAGCGCCGCCGTCTCGAGCGGAACTTGAGCGGGAGCACTTTTGCCCTCCGGCGGAGCGATTCCGCCGGGGGAACTTCCCTCCCGGAGGGGGAAATCATCGTCATCATCATCACCAACAACTCTTCCATCTTGGGGAGGGCAATCTCCATCAATATCTTCAACATCACCATATCCTCTCAAACCCTAGTTCATCTCTTGTGTTCAATCTTGTTACCGGAACTATAGATTGGTGCTTGTGGGTGACTAGTAGTGTTGATTACATCTTGTAGTTGATTACTATATGGTTTATTTGGTGGAAGATTATATGTTCAGATCCATTATGCTATTTAATACTCCTCTGGTCATGAACATGTTTATCATTTGTGATTAGTTACTTTTGTTCTTGAGGTCACGGGAGAAATCATGTTACAAGTAATCATGTGAACTTGATATGTGTTTGATATTTTGATAGTATGTATGTTGTTATTCCCTTAGTGGTGTCATGTGAACGTCGACTACATGACACTTCACCATATTTGGGCCTAAGGTAATGCATTGTGGAGTAGCAATTAGATGGTGGATTGCGAGAGTGACAGAAGCTTAAACCCCAGTTTATGCGCTATTTCGTAAGGGACCGATTGGATCCAAAAGTTTAATGCTATGGTTAGAATTTATTCTTAATAATTTTCTCGTCGTTGCGGATGCTTGCGGGAGGGTTAATCATAAGTAGGAGGTTTGTTCAAGTAAGAACAACACCTAAGCACCGGTCCACCCACATATCAAATTATCAAAGTAGCGAACACAAACCAAACCAACATGATGAAAGTGACTAGATGAAATTCCCGTGTACCCTCAAGAACGCTTTGCTTATCATAAGAGACCGTTTTGGCCTGTCCTTTGGCTCAAAAGGATTGGGCTACCTTGCTGCACTTTTGTTACTACTACTGTTACTTGCTCGTTACAAATTATCTTGCTGTCAAATTACTTCGCTACTTACAATTTCAGCACTTGCAGACATTACCTTACTGAAAACTACTTGTCATTTCCTTCTGCTCCTCGTTGGGTTCGACACACTTACTTATCGAAAAGAGCTACAATTGATCCCCTATACTTGTGGGTCATCAAACGCCAGTGAGTAGTTATGCTGAGAATAGTGGAAACATAGGAAAATTCCAAAGGAGTGAGACATAGACCACGAAGAGACCTTAGGTGTGAATGCATCTATGTGTTATATTAATAGCCATACAAGGCTATAACTACTGAGGCCATATGAGGCTATATATACTGCAAGTGGGATTAACATAAGGGTATCTATCTCTCTTGTCTATTTTCTCTTGATCCTAACCCATACCACTCAATACCCCAGTGTCGACAGTATGGACCCTGAGGGGCTGATTTTGTCCGAACCAGCAACCAGAGCAGAGATTGGAAGTTGGATCGTAGCAATTGGACATGAGATGAAGAAGGACAAGATCAGAGACAGAGACAAGCTTATCTATGTCCAATCGTATCTCGCAGAAAACACACTCAATTGGTATAGAGATCATGAAGCAGTGATAACCCACAAGTATAGGGGATCATAACAGTTTTCGAGGGTAGAGTATTCAACCCAAATTTATTGATTCAACACAAGGGGAGCCAAAGAATATTTGCAAGTATTAGCAGTTGAGTTGTCAATTCAACCACACTCGGAGAACTAAATATCTGCAACAGAGTGATCAGTAGCACAATAGTATGGTAATTTGATAGTAGTGGTAACAATAGCAACGGTAATGGTAACAGTATGGATATTAGTTTTATAGTGATTGAATGGACTCCAGATCTGGCCTCCAGATGAAGAACATGAGGTGGCGGCGGCTCCGATTCGTGAAACGCGATGAAACTTCTTCTCCTATTTTTTCTCGGGAATTGTGAATTTATAGTGTCGAGATTAGGGTCAAGGTAGCCATGTGGGCCCCACAAGCCACCAGGGCGCGCCCAGGGGGTGGGCGTGCCCTGATTTCTTGTGGGCAGCAGGGGGCCTGATAACCCAGAAGTATAGGGGATCGCAACAGTTTTCGAGGGTAGAGTATTCAACCCAAATTTATTGATTCAACACAAGGGAGCCAAAGAATAATTAGTATTAGCAGTTGAGTTGTCAATTCAACCACACCTGGAGACTAAATATCTGCAGCAGAGTGATCAGTAGCATAGTAGTATGGTAATTTGATAGCAATAGTAACAATAGCAACAATAGCGGTAACAGTGATAGTAGCAGTTTTATAGTGATTGTGACAGCAACAAAGTAGTAACTTAGCAAAGATCAATATGTGAAAAGCTCGTAGGCATTGGATCAGCGATGGGTAATTATGTTGGATGACATTCATCATGTAGTAGTTCTAACCTAGGGCGACACATAACTAGCTCCAATTCATCAATGTAATGTAGGCATGTATTCCGTAAAATAGTCATACGTGCTTATGGAAATAACTTAGATGCCATCTTTTGTCCTACCCTCCTGTGGCAGTGGGGCCATATGGAAACTAAGGGATATTAATGCCTCCTTTTAATAGAGAACTGGAACAAAGCATTAGCACATAGTGAATACAGGAACTCTTCAAACTACGGTAATCACAGGAAAGAATCCCAATTATTGTCACCTTGGGGTATGCAGATCATAACCGTAATAGGTGCGTATAACTTGCAAGATAGGATCAAGAACACAAATATATTCATGAAAACATGAAGGGTTCAGATATAAAATCATGGCACTCGGGCCGTAATGACAAGCATTAAGCATAACAAAGTCATAGCAACATCAATCTCAGAACATAGTGGACACTAGGGATCAAGCCCTAACAAAGCTAACTCGATTACATGATAACTCTCATCCAACCCATCACCGTCCAGCAAGCCTACGAAGGAATTGCTCACACCCGGTGGTGAGCATCATGAAATTGGTGATGAAGGAGGGTTGGTGATGATCTCTGGAGCCCAAAACAGACTCCATATCTACCCTCCCGATGAAGAACAGGAGGTGGCGGCGGCTCCATATCATGAAACATGATGAAACTTCTTCTCTTATTTTTCTCTCCGATAATATGAATTTATAGTACCAAGATTAGGGTCAGCGGAGCCTCGTGGGCCCCACAAGCCACCAGGGCGTGCCCAGGGGGTGGGCGCGCCCTAGTGCCTCGTGGGCAGCAGGTGGCCCCCTCCAGTGGGTCTTTGCTCTAGTATTTTTTATTTGTTCCATAAAAGAACTCCAAAAAGTTTTGTCCAATTCCAAGAACTTTTATTTATGCACCAAGACAACACCATGGTAGTTCTACTGAAAACAACGTCAGTCTGGGTTAGTTTCATTCAAATCATACAAATTAGAGTCCAAAACAAGAGCAAAAGTGTTTGGATAAGTAGATACGACGAAGACGTATCAGGACCCCCCTCCATTGGGTCTTGGCTCCATTATTTTCTTTATATCCCATAAAAATTCTCCAAAAAGTTTTGTCCAATTCCAAGAACTTCTATTTCTGCACAAAAACAACACCATGGTAGTTCTGCTAAAAACAGCGTTAGGCCGGGTTAGTTTCATTCAAATCATGCAAATTAGAGTAAAAAAACAAGAGCAAAAGTGTTTGGAAAAGTAGATACGACAGAGACATATCAAGTAGCAGTCAGAACAGGAGAGCCATTGACTTGGGAGAAGTTTAAGAAGGAGATCAGGACATCAATTGGTCTTGTGAAGTTGGTAGAGAAGCCAAAACCTGGAGGAGATGATCTAGCCAGGAAGTCAGACCGCAAGGATGACAAAGGTGATTTTGAGAGCCTTCCATTCTCTAGATCAGTTACCCAGACGGAAGCAGAATAGTGGATCCAAAAGATGGAGGCACACATGAGGACCAGTGCCATTGAGGAGAAGGATATGGTACAATATGCAGCGATGCACTTGACCGAGGAAGCCGCAACTTGGTGGGAAATGCATCAAATGATCGATGAGAAACAGAAAAACCTTACTTGGAAGGAACTTGGAGCAGCTTTGCTGAGATCCCGTCTTGTTCCACCGACACCTAAGATGACGGAGCAAGAAGAAGGAAAGTTTGATGTATGTGTTATTTGTGGAGAACCTGGACATACACAAGAAGGACACAAGGATGAATGCCCTTGTTGTGAAGAGAGCCATCCAGAAGGATAATTCCCTATGCCGGGAGAGATACATCTCAGACGTATCTATAACTTTTCATTGTTCCATGCTATTATAGTATCAATCTTGGATGTTTTATATGCAATTATATGCTATTTTATATCATTTTCTGGGACTAACCTATTAACCCGGTGCTTAGTGCCAGTTGTTGTTTTTGCCTATTTTTGGTTTTCTAGGAAATCAGTACCAAATGAAGTCCAAACGCTATGAAACTTTTTTATGATTTTTTGGACAAGAGACTCTAGAAGCTTCAGGAGGAGACCCAACGGCAAACGAGGAGATGGCAAGGCAACATGGCGCGCCCTGTTACCTTGTGGGCCCCTCGTGGCTCTGTCTGACCTAATTCCACCTCTATAAATTCTCTAAAATGAGGAAACCATTACAGAGCCACCCAAAACAAATTTTCCACCACCTCAAGTCTCTGTTCTTCCGTGATCCCAGCTGGAGGACTTTTCCAGTACTCTACCGAAAGGGGAATCGATCACGGAGGGCTTCTACATCATCCTTGTTGTCGCTTCGATGATGCGTGAGTAGTTCACCATAGACCTACGGGTCCATAACTAGTAGCTAGATGGCTTCTTCTCTCTCTTTGATCTTCATACAATGTTCTCCTCGGTGTTCTTGGATCTCTATCTGATGTAATCTTCTTTTGTAGTGTGTTTGTTGGGATCAGATGAATTGTGGGTTCATGATCTGAATGTTTATGGATATTAATGGAGTCTTTTCTAAACTTTATTATGCATGATTGTTATAGCTTTGAATTTCTCTCCGATCTATATCCGTTTGGTTTGACCAACTAGATCGATTTATCTTCAGTGGGTGAGGTGCTTTGTAATGGGCTTAATCTTGCGGTGCTCTATATCCAAGTGACAAAAGGGGACAAGACACATATTTCTATTGTTGTCATTAAGGACAAAATGGCGGGGTTTATTCATATTGATTGGGTTTATTTTGTCTACATCATGCCATCTTGCTTAAGGCGTTACTCTGTTTTATACTTAATACCATAGATGCATGCTGGATAGCGGCCGATTAGTGGAGTAATAGTAGTAGATGCAGGCAGGAGTGTCTACTAGTCTCAGACGTGATGCCTATATACATGATCATTGCCTTGAATATCGTCATAACTATGCGCTTTTCTATCAATTGCCCAACAGTAATTTGTTCACCCACCATATGCTATGTGCTTGAGATAGAAGCCTCTAGTGAAAACTATGGCCCCGGGTCTACTTTTATCATATATATATAAACATAAAAATAATTTGTTGCAATTTTCTATTTGATTTTATTTTATCTTTGCAATTTATCTATCTACCACTAAAAGATTTCATCCTTGCAAGTAACCGCCAAGGGGATTGACAACCCTCTTGATCGCGTTGGGTGCAAGTATTTGCTTTTGTATGTGCAGGTGTTGTTCACGAGGCTTTGTGTGATTATCCTACTGGATTGATAACCTTGGTTCTTAACCGAGGGGAATATTTATCTCTACTACTACATCTCATCTCCTCTTCGGGGAAATTCCAACACAGCTCACAAGTAGTAGGAAGAATTTCTGGTGTCGTTACCGGGGAGACATCATCAAAACCTATCAAGTACCTTCGCACAAACTATTATCTACCTGCTCTTATTTTATTTGCCTTTGCCTCGTTTTCATCTCCCCCACTTCTATTTTTTTTTACAAAAATACAAAAAAAATTTGTTTGCTAGTTTGCTTGCTTTATCGCTATGTCTCAAGAAAACACCAAGTTGTGTGACTTTTCCAATACTTATTATTAGTACTCCAATTGCTCCTCTCGCCAATAGTACGGAGTCATGTGATATTAATGTTGCTTTCTTAAATCTTGTTATGAAAGAATGCTACTTCTTGAGCTTGCGTTGGTTTTTCCCTTGAAGAGGAAAGGGTGATGCAGCAAAGTAGAGATAAGTATTTCCCTCAGTTTGAGAACCAAGGTATCAATCCATTAGGAGACAATGCTCAAGTCACCGAATACCTGCACATACAATCAAACAACTTGCATCCAACGCGATAAAGGGGTTGTCAATCCCTTCACGGTCACTCGCAAAAGTGAGATCTGATAGAGATAGATAAAAGTAAACAAATGGTAAAGTAAATATTTTTGGTACTTTTGGTTTATAGATCGGAAAGTAAAAGATTGCAAAATATCATATGGTGAATAAAATATAGCCTCAAGTAAAGTTACCGATAGATGAAGACGAAAGAGGGCATGCCTTCCGGGACATCCCCAAGCTTAGGCTCTTGGTTTTTCTTGAATATTACCTTGGGGTGCCTCGGGCATCCCCAAGCTTAGGCTCTTGCCACTCCTTATTCCACAGTCCATCAAATCCTTACCCAAAACTTGAAAATTTCACAACACAAAACTCAACAGAAAATCTCATGAGCTCCGTTAGTATAGGAAAATAAGTCACCGCTTTTGGTACTGTTTTGAACTCATTATTTATTTATATTGTTGTAATATCTACTGTATTCCAACTTTTCCATGGTTCATACCCCCGCGATACTAACCATAGAATCATCAAAATAAGCAAACAACACATAGAAAATAGAATCTGTCAAAAACAGAACAGTCTGTAGTAATCTCTAACTCTCGAATACTTTTGTAACTTCAAAAATTCTGAAAAATTAGGACGACCTAAGCAATTTGTTTATTAATATTCTCCAAAAATAATCAAATTAAAAGCACGCTTCTGTAAAAAATTAGAATTGTTTTCCTAAGCGCAAAAGTTTCTATTTTTCAGCAAGATCAAATCAACTATCACCGTAAGCTATCTCAAAGGTCTTACTTGGCACAAACACTAATTAAAACACAAAACCACATCTAACTAGAGGCTAGATGAATTAATTATTGCAAAACAGAACCTAAAAAGCAAAAGCAAAAATAAAATTGGGTTGCTGATACATCTCCAACGTATCTATAATTTATGAAGTATTCATGCTGTTATTTTATCATTCTTAGATGTTTTACAATCATTTTATAGCAACTTTGCTGTTTTCTGCATGTTTTTTTACATCACAGGAAATCAAATATCAAACGGAGTCCAAACGCAACGAAACTTTACGGAGATTTTTTTGGACCAGAAGGAACCCAATGGGCTAGAGCTGCACCTGGGGGGTGCCCCGAGGGGGGCACAACCCACCAAGGCGCGCCAGGGGCCCCTGGCATGCCCAGGTGGGTTGTGCCCACCTCGGTGGCCTCCCGCACCCCCTCTTTGCACTATAAATTCCCAAATATTCCGAAACCCTTGGGGGTTAACCTAGATCAGAAGTTCCGCCGCCGCAGGCCTCACTAGCCACCGAAAACCAATCTAGACTTGTTCCGTCACCCTGCCGGAGGGGGGAATCATCTCTGGTGGACATCTTCATCATCCTAGCGGCCACCACGGTGAGGAGGGAGTAGTCCACCCTCGGGGCTGAGGGCATGTACCAGTAGCTATGTGTTTAATCTCTCTCTCTCTCTCGTGATCTATATCATGGGCTTCGTTAACATAGATGGATCATATGATGTTTCTCCCCTCTATACTCTTGTTGTGATGAACTGAATCTTTACCCTTTGAAGTTTTGTCATGTCAGATTGAATGTTCAGATTTGGGAACACATGATGTATGTCTTGCGGTATGAATACTTGAGGTGATTATGGGGTATCATATTGATTCACTTGATATACGTTATGGCAATCAACTTGCAGATTCCCGCGGTGATATTGGGGTAATCTATACATAGGGGTTGATGCACGTTTTTATTATCTTTTCTCTGATAGAAACTTTGGGGTCTCCTTGTAGTTCTTTGTGTGGATTGAGTATTATGAATATTAATTTACTTTGGTGTTATTTTAGTATGAACTCTTGAATAGATCGAACGGAAAGAATAGCTTTGAGGTGGTTTCATACCCTACAAAAAATTTCTATCTTTTGTTCTCCGCTAATAGGAACTCGGGAGTGATTCTTTATTGCACTTTCAAGGATAATCATATGATCCAACTATGTTAGCACTGTTGAGGGGTTGCACTAGTGAAAGTACGGACCCTAGGCCTCATTTTCAAGCATTACAACACCGTTTTTGTGCCCGTTTACTATTTGCTACCTTGCTATTTTTATTTATTTAGATTATAAAAATATATTTCTACCATCCATATTACACTTTTATCACCATTTCTTCGCCGAACTAGTGCACCAATACAATTTGCCATTGTATTGGGTGTGTGTTGCCTCCCAACAAGCGCTATTGTTTAACGCCCTTATCTAGGCATAAAACATGAATAGATCTAGGTATTGTCATCTTTGGTATGCAATACATAAGTACCTCTCATAATTGATTCATATTTCAATTTAATTTTCTTTCTTGGAAAGTGTTCCATGCCCTTCCTTAACGGAAATTGAAATGTAATGTTTCCTTCTTTCATATCAATAATTGCAATCTATATCAAGAACAATGAAATCTACGGACACATAATTCCTATTTGCAACAATAAGAACATCATTAATCCTTCCCATAGGTTTCTTAATAGTGGAATCTGCAAGATGCAAATTTAAAGAACAATCATCAAATTCACGGAAACCTAGCACATCACATAAAGTTTTTGGAATCGTGGAAACACTAGCACCCAAATCACACAAAGCATGTCACTCATAATCTTTAATCTTAATCTTAATAGTAGGTTCCCACTCATCATAAAGTTTTCTAGGGATAGAAACTTCCAATTCAAGCTTTTCTTCAAAAGATTGCATCATAGCATCAATGATATGTTTAGTAAAAGCTTTGTTTTGATTATAAGCATGAGAGGAATTCAACATGGATTGCAACAAGGAAATACAATCTATTAAAGAACAATTATAATAATTAAATTCCTTGAAATCCAAAAGAGTGGGTTCATTGCTACTTAATGTTTTGACCTCTCCAATCCCACTTTTATCAAATTTTGCATCAAGATCTGAAAACTCCGAATCATTGGGACGCCATTTAACTAAAGTTGACTCATCTACAGTCCATATTTATCAATATTTATATTGGAAAACAAAGATTCAATAGGAGTCACATCAATCACTTTAAGATCTTCATCATTATTTTCACGAAAACTAGAAGAACACGTTTTTACAAACCAATCTCGCTTAGCACGCATCTTAGCGGTTCTTTCTTTGCACTAATCAATGGAAATTCTCATAGCTTTGAGAGACTCATTGATATCATGCTTGGGTAGAATAGATCTAACTTTCAAAGAATCAACATCGAGAGAAATCATGTTCCTAGCCAAATCATCAATCTTAAGCAATTTTTATTCAATCAAAGCATTGAAATTATTTTGCGAACTCATAAATTCTTTAACACTATTCTCAAAATCAGAGGGCACCTTATTATAATTTCCATAAGAATTATTGTAGGAATTACCATAATTATTAGAGGAATTACTAGGGAACGGCCTAGGATTAAAATTACCTCTACACACGTAATTACCAAAATTGTTCGTACCAAAAAAATTCACATCCATAGATTCATTATTATTCTCAATCAAAGTAGACAAAGGCATATAATTAGGATCAATAGAAGCACTCTTGCTAGCAAATAATTTCATAATCTCATCCATCTTTCCACTCAAAACATTAATCTCTTCAATTGCATGCACTTTTTTATTAGTGGAAGATCTTTCGGTATGCCATTGAGAATAATTAACCATAATATTATCTAGGAGTTTAGTAGCTTATCCTAAAGTAATTTACATAAAAGTACCTCCTGCGGCCGAATCTAAAAGATTTCTAGAATCAAAATTCAATCTGGCATAATTTTTTGTATAATCATCCACAAATTCAAACCATGAGTTGGGCAATTTCGTACCATCAATTTCATCCTCTCCCAAGATTGTGCAACATGTTCATGATAAAGTTGCTTAAAATTCATAATATCGTTCCTAAGGGAGATGATCTTAGAGGGAGGAAATTACTTGGAAATAAAAGCATCTTTACACTCATTCCATGAATCAATACTATTTTTAGGCAAAGATGAAAACCAAGTTTTAGCACGATCTCGAAGCGAGAACAAAAATAGCTTCAATTTAACAATATCATTATCCACATCCTTTTTTCTTTTGCATATCACACAAATCAATGAAATTGTTTAGATGGAAAGCGACATCTTCACTAGGAAGGCCGGAAAATTGATCTTTCATAACAAGATTCAACAAAGCGGCATTAATTTCACAAGATTCTGTATTAGTAGCGGGAGCAAACGGAGTACTAATAAAATCATTATTATTGGTGTTGGAAAAGTCACACAATTTGGTATTCTCTTGAGCCATCGTGACAAAGCAAGCAATCCAACACACGAGCACACAAAAAGCAAACGAAGAAGACGAAAGGAAGAGGGGCGAAGAAAAGGCAAATCTTTTCGAAAATTGTTTTAGAAGTGGGGGAGAGGAAAACGAGAGGCAAATGGCGAATAATGTAATGCAAGAGATGAGAGTTTATGATGGGTACTTAATATGTCTTGACTTGGCGTAGATCTCGCCGACAACGGCGCCAGAAATTCTTCCTGCTACTTCTTGAGCTTGCGTTGGTTATTCCCTTGAAGAGGAAAGGGTGATGCAGGAAAGTAGTGATAAGTATTTCCCTCAGTTTGAGAACCAAGGTATCAATCCAGTAGGAGACAATGCTCAAGTCACCGAATACCTGCACAAACAATCAAACAACTTGCACCCAACGCGATAAAGGGGTTGTCAATCCTTTCATGATCACTCGCAAAAGTGAGATCTGATAGAGATAGATAAAAGTAAACAAACGGTAAAGTAAATATTTTTGGTATTTTTGGTTTATAGATCGGAAAGTAAAAGATTGCAAAATAGTATATCGAAAACTTATATGATGGAAAATAGACCCCGGGCCATAGGTTTCACTAGAGGCTTCTCTCAAGATAGGAAATATTACGGTGGGCGAACAAATTACTGCCGAGCAATTGATAGAAAAGCGCAAAGTTATGGCGATATCTAAGGCAATGATCATGAATATAGGCATCACATCAGTGTCAAGTAGACCGAAACAATTATGCATCTACTATTATTACTCCACACATCGACCGCTATCCAGCATGCATCTAGAGTATTAAGTTCATAAAAAACGGAGTAACGCATTAAGCAAGATGGCATGATGTAGAGGAATTAACTCATGCAATATGATGAAAACCCCATCTTTTTATCCTCGATGGCAACAATACAATATGTGCCTTGCTGCCCCTACTGTCACTGGTAAAGGACACCGCAAGATTGAACCCAAAGCTAAGCACTTCTCCCATTGCAAGAAAAACCAATCTAGTTGGCCAAACCAAACCGATAGTTCGAAGAGAATTACAAAGATATCAAATCATGCATAAAATAATTCAGAGAAGATTCAAATAATATTCATAGATAAGCTGATCATAAATCCACAATTCATCGGATCTCGGCAAATACCGCAAAAGAGTATTAGATCGAATAGTTCTCCAAGAACATCAAGGAGAACATGGTATTGAGAATCAAAGAGAGAGAAGAAGCCATCTAGCTACTAGTTATTGACACGTACGTCTGTGGTAAACTACTCACGCTTCATCGGAAGGGCAATAGAGTTGATGTAGAAGCTCTCTGTGATTGAATCCCCCTCCGGCAGGGTGCCAGAAAAGTTTCATAGATGGGATCTCACGGGTACAGAAGGTTGCGTCGGTGGAGAAGTGTTTTCGTGGATGCCTCTGTTGGTTTGGGGATATATGGGAATATATAGGCGAAAGAATTAGGTCAGGAGGTGCACGAGAGGCCTACAAGGGTGGGGCGCGCCCTACCCCACTAGGCACTCCCTTTGTCCTTGTGGCCGCCTCGTGGCTCCTTCGACTTCATCTCCAAGTCTCCTGGTTGTCTTCTGGTCCAAGAAAAATCATCGCGAAGGTTTTATTCCGTTTGGTATTCCTTTTTTGCGAAACTCAAAAACAGGGAAAAAACAGGAACTGGCACTGGCTCTAGGTTAATAGGTTAGTCCCAAAAATAATATAAAATAGCATATTAATGCATATAAAACATCCAAAACAGATAATATAATAGTATGGAACAGTAAAAAATTATAGATACATTGGAGATGTATCAAAGAATAATTTTCTGGTCGTCCTAATGAAGATGTTGCATCCCATCTTAATAGTTTCATTGAATTATGTGATATGCAAAAGAAAAATATGTAGATAATGATATTGTTAAGTTGAAATTATTTCCATTCTCACTATGAGATCGTGCTAAAACTTGGTTTTCATCCTTGCCTCGAAATAGTACTAATTCTTGGGCTAAGTGTATGGATGCTTTTATTATCAAGTATTTTCCTCCCACTAAGTTTATTTCTCTTATAAACCAAATTATGAATTTCAAGCAACATGAGCATGAACATGTTGCAAAATCTTGGGAGAGAATGAAATTAATGATAACAAATTGTCCCACTCATGGTTTAAGCTTATGGATGATCATACAAATTTTTTATGCGGGACTAAACTTTGTTTCTAGAATTCTTATAGAGTTTGCTGCAGGTGGTACCTTTATAGAAATTACATTGGGAGAATCTACAAAACTCCTTGACAATATTATGACAAATTATTCTCAATGGCACACCGAAAGAGCTCCAACTAGTAAGAAGGTAAATTATGTCGAAGAGATTAATACTTTGAGTGATAAAATGGATGCTCTTATGAAAATGGTTGCTAATCAAAATGCTCATGTTTACCATAATTATGTGCCACCATATAATTTTATTGAGCAAATCAATAATGCTATTGATATGAATTTTGTCTCAAGAAATGATTTCAACAACAATGTTTATAGAGGAAATTTTAATCCTATAGCGTTTCCCGAAAATTCCTATAATAATTATGGTAATCCATATAATAATAGGATAACCATTGATCTTTAGAATAATATTAAGGAATTCATTAGTTCCCAAAATATTTTTAATGCCATGCTGGAAGAAAAAATGAGTAAAGTTGATGATATGGCTAGAAACATGGATAGAATTGCTCATGATGTGGATAATCTTAAAATTAAAAAATTTCCACCCAAGCATGATATTAATGAGTCTATTAAATCTATCTATGTCTCCATTAATGAAAGTACAGAGAGAACCGCTAGGTTGAGAGCTAAGCGAGAATTCCTAGAAAAGGCTATTCCACCCGATTTTTACCCTAATCATGATGAAGATATTAAAATGATTGGTGTCTCACCTATTAAATCTTTGTATAGTAATATAAATTTGATGAAAAAGGGACTGGATATGAGTCAACTTTAGCTAGAAGGCGTCCCAATTGTTTAGAGGGTGATGATCTTAATGATAAAAATAATAAAAGTGAGTTTGAAGGGGTCAAAACTTTAGCTAGTGATGTTCCCACCACTTTGGATTAGATGGACTTTAATTATGAAAGTTGTTCTTTATTGAAAGTATTTATTTTTTGCAATCCATGATAAATTCACCCAATGCTTATGAACAAAATAAAGCTTTTACTAAACATATTGTAGAAGTATGATAAAAGGTCATGAAGAAAAGCTAGAGTTGGAAGTTTCAATACCTAGAAAATTATATGATGAATGGGAACCTACTATTAAACTAAAGATCAAAGATTATGAATGTAATGCTTTATGTGATTTGGGTGCTAGCATTTCCACTATACCAAAATTTTATGTGATGTGCTAGGCCTTACAAATATGGATGAATGTTCCCTTAATTTGCATCTAGCAGATTCCACTATTAAGAAACCTTTGCGTAGAATAAATGATGTGCTTATTCTTGCTAATAGAAATTATGTGCCTGTTTATTTCATTGTGCTTGATATTGATTGCAATCCGTCTTGTCCTATAATACTTGGTAGGCCTTTCCTACAAACCATAGGTGCTATTATTGATATGAAAGAAGGAAACATAAGGTTCAAATTTTCATTAAAGAAAGGAATGGAACACTTTCCTAGAAAGAGAATTAAGCCACCATATGAATCTATTATGAGGGCCACCTATGGAATTAATTTGAAATATGACAACACTTGAAACAATGCCTTACGCCTAGCTAGGGGCGTAAAACAATAGCTGTAGCGACCCGACCCGAATGGATCAAGTCTCTGTGCTTAAGTGTCATCTCTGGATCGGTATGCTGACACACACAGTACTCGAGGATTTATAACAGAGGTAAATCACATGTATAAAGTAACGTAAATACTATTACCTCAATCCAAAATAGCGGAAGTAACAAGGTTGTGGATTCCCATCAACACCAACGGCAAAGTTGAGTGTAGAAATCGTAACCCTAACGAATCACTTACTCGTCGTAAGATATCCTACAACATGAAACGTTGCAGCCCGAAAACGGGTCAGCACATGGAATATGCTGGCAATTCACACCATAGAGAAATGATGAACAAAGGCTATCACTACATGCATATATGGCTGGTGGAAAAGCTCTATGGTTATAATGTTTTTTGCGAAAAGCCAATTTTTTCCCTACTTCAAAGGAATAAATTTTATTTAACTATCATGGTGGTTGTGAAACATTGAGAAGGTACCTCCAACTCAATCCCAATTAAGTATCATCATTAACCCAACAAAATTAATTATAAGTATCACGGTGATGAGATTCAAATGATAATCTAGGTACTAGATACTCAAGTTGTCCATAACCGGGGACACGGCTAATCATGATCAGATTGTACACTCTGCAGAGGTTTGTGCACTTTTCCCCACAAGACTCGATCGCCTCCGCTTGATTCTCGCACTGCATGATGTTTGAGAAACGGATGACCGAGACACAGTCTTTCAGAAACAATCACTCTTTACTCTAGATGGACCGGTACACCTACTTTCCCCTACATCTGCTAGTCCACCTCTTCAAGAGATCATGTAACCTACTCAGCTATGCTAGAGCCCATAATAGCTTGTGGCTGCACATGGAAGTTTCTAGCATGAATAATCTTATGATCCCTTTGAGCCTGGGTGGCGGACCTTATACATACAGGCAACACTGGGTTCTCCAGGTGCCTCAATCCACCCAGATGTGAGTTTCAGTTGCCACCTTAAGTTGAACCATTATTAACAATCTCACATCTGTCATGAATATCACTCAAACCCAATCCACGTCTACGAGCATAGCATGGCAATATAATAGCAACGTAGAAGTAACTCCCAAGGGTTTGATAAATAAAACAGGTAATAGGTACTACCTCAACTACTTCCCAATACCCACAATTTAATTAGATCCTAATCATGCAATGTGTTTGAGGAAAACAGATCTAATGCAATAAAACTGGGTATGAACGGGGTATGATCAAAGTGTGAACTTGCCTGCAATGTTGATGAAGATAATTCGCACTCAAAACTCTTGATAGATCTACTCGTCACACTCCGGTCAATCTATCGTAAGCAAGCAATAGCAACCACACATAAGGAATCACTCAAAAGATCGAGAAGAACGAAGAAGACGATTCGGGAAACATCAAAACCAAGCAAATAACTCTTGCAACATAAAACAATTTCTAACAGTACCAAAATTATATGAATTTGGCCTTATCAGAAAGTTTAGGTCAAGAGCTTCGATTTGCAAAAAGAATCAACTCAAACGGAGTTTCGGAACTCAAGTTATGATCAAAAGAAGTTTGAATACAAATCTGTTTGAATTCAAATTTTAAAACTTTCAAAAACATGTTTAAGTTGTTTTACTGGATAGAGGAGATCATAACGAAGAAGTGGGCGTTGGTTTCGTTGGATTTGGACAAACGAGTAAAAAGTTATAGATGTTTGAAGATCAGGGGCTAATCTGTAAATAAAATATTCACAGACGGGTCCCTGGCCAAAAATAACAGAAAAAGAAAAAGCTAAATAGCGAACGTTCGTTAACTAGTTCTAAACAGTGGACGTTCATTGAATAGCTCTAACTAAAAAAACTAAACCGTTTTTTTTACACAAAACCGAGAAAACCAGATCGGACCGGGCAACGGTTTTTTTTTTAAACAAAACCGGCGGCAGATCGGGTTAGGGTTTTACCACTGTGGCGGCGGCTCCGGCGAGTCGTGGCTCCGGCGGCGGTGAGGCGAAGTGGCTCCGGCGATGGCGGGGCACGGCGGCGGCGCCGGAGTAGCTAGGGAGGACGGCGAGGCACGGCGGTGAGGTGGGTGGCGGCTACGGGGTCGGGGAGTTGCGGGGCGACGGCGAGGGACTCGGCGGCGGCGGCAGCTCCGGCGAGTGCGGGGTGCGGCGGCGGCGAACGAGAAGAGAGGGGCGGGGCGGCGGTCTCGCCTTATAAAGGCCAGGGGAGGGGCGCGGCTTGGAGGAGGGGCAAGGGGAGACCGGAGGCGGCACGGCGCGGTGGCGGCGCTCGGGAGGCGTGCGGGCGGCGAACTCCTCCCGGAGTCGGAGGCGGCGGTGCGGGCGCGTGGGCCGGCTGGGCCGTGGCCTGGCTGGCTGGCTGGGCCGGCCCGGTCGGTCTAGAAGTTTTTTGTTATAAAACATTTCTCAGACAAAGAAAAATAATAGAAACGAAATAAATAAAAATATTATATAGGCATATAATATATCAAAATTTTCAGAAAAAGATTCCCTACAACGTGGACATTTTTGTAGAGTCAAATAAAATCCACACAAATTTTAATAAATCAAACAGTGCTGCTGCCTTTATAAAATCCAATAAAAATCCTTTTAAAAATACCAAAATGATTTCAAATTTATTTCTCTCCAATTTTCTGATGTAGGGAATCATGTTACCCTATTTTCTGTATATTTTGTTTTTGGAGAAAAATAATTTGAATAAAACTCAAATAACTCCAATATTGAAAAATAATTTCAATGGGACTTTGAATAAATCCTTTGAAACTCCCAACTCATATTTCATTTGTTTTGAAGAAGTCATATTATCTTCTCTCGTGAAAATCATTGAGTTGCCTAAAGTTTCAGAATTGGAAAAATATTCTCGAATGAAATTCAAATACTTTCAACACCCCTTTTTATTTAAATAAATGGAAGAAGTCATGTCATCTTCTCTCGAGGGTTTTGTGATGAAAAGAATTTGAATTCATGGAGATCATAAAAGTAAAAATGAAAGTTTGGGAAAGTCCTTTTATTCCCTCTCATTTAACTTTCAAAAGATTTCGAATTCCACTCACTTTCAGTCAATCAATCAGACAATCAATCCAATCTATCTGTTTATTATAACATTCCAAAATTTAGAATTTTGGGATGTTACAATAGCGCTTGTTGGGAGGCAACCCAATAGTTATCTTATCTTTTTTCTTTTCTGTTTTCAAGTGTTCACACAATTATGCTATTGTTACGGTTTTGTTTTTATGTTTTAGTTAGTGTTTGTGCCATAAAGCCTTGAGATTATTTGGTTGATAGTTGACTTGATTATATGAGAATACAGAAACTTTTGTACTTAGTCCAGGAATTCTTTAAAATCACTAGAACGTGATTCTAATCTGATTTTTTTACACATGATTTATATACAAATTTCCCACATTTTACTAATATTAATATTTTTTGGAGTTCCATAAGTATGACCATAATTCAGATCTTTACAGACTATTCTGTTTTAGACAGATTCTGTTTTTATTGCATAGTTTGCTTGTTTTGATGAATCTATGGATTATATCGGGGGGGTATAAGTCATGAAGAAGTTAGAATATAGTAAAATATGAATCGGTTCATAACAATACCTAAAGTTTATGATTTGGTTGTTATACTAACGGATCTCATGAAGTTTCTGTTGAGTTTTGTGTGCTAAAGTTTTCAAGTTTTTAATGAGATCGCGATGGATGAAGGAATAAGGAGCGGCAAGACCCTAAGATTGGGGATTCCCAAGGCACCCCAAGGTAATATTCAAGGAGACTCAAGCATCTAAGCTTGGGGATGCCCCAGATGGCATCCCCTCTTTTGTCTACAATCCATCGGTATACTACTTGGACCTATATTTTTATTCATCACATGATATGAGTTTTGCTTGGAGCGTCGTGTATTATAATAGTCTTTGCTTTGTTTGATTTTTAGCCACAATCATATTTTGTTGGACACACCTTTCGAGAGGGACACACATTTATTCGCGATTTGTTAGAATACTCCATGTGCTTCACTTATATCTTTTGAGCTAGGCAGTTGCTCTAGTGCTTCACTTATATCTTTTAGAGCACGAAGATGGTTATATTTTAAAGAAATAGTTGCACTCTCATGATTCATTTTGAGATCCTAATAAATAGTAATGGCAATATGCACGTGTTATGAAATTGTTCCTAATATGATAGGTATTTAAGAAGGATATAATAATTTTTTCATGTAGATCATTGAATATGATAAGCTTGAATCCTTGCAATAGTTTTGCGATATTAAGATGATAATATGTGGGAGGTACTAGTGAATGATTATCGTTTAGTAAGAATATTGGTGTTAAATTTGTGATCCCCGAAGCATGCACATATAGTCTCTAGTTATGCTATGAAGTTGGAGCATGATTTATTATTGATTGTCTTCCTTATGAGTGACGGTCGGGGACGAGCAATGGTATTTTCCTACCAATCTACCCCTCTAGGGGCATGCGTATTAGTACTTTGCTTTGTGGGCTAATAGGCTTTCGCAATAAGTATGTGAGTTATTTATGACTAATGTAGTCTGTGGATTATACGCACTCTTACCTTTTCGCAATTTGCTAGCCTCTTTGGTACTATGCATTGCCCTTTCTCACCTTGAGAGTTGGTGCAAACTTCGTCGGTGCATCCAAACCCCGTGGTATGATATGCTCTATCACACATAAGCATCCTTATATCTTCCTCAAAACAGCCACCATACCTACCTATCATGGCATTTCCATAGCCATTCTGAGATATATTGCCATGCAACTTCCACCGTTCCGTTTATATGACACACATAATCATTGTTATATTGCTTTGCATGATCATATATTGACATTGTATTTGTGGCTCAGCCACTGTTCATCATTTCATACATGTTACGCTAGCATCATTACACATCCTAGTACACTGCCAGAGGCACTCATTTAGAGTCATATTGTTCTAGTATCGAGTTGTAATATTGGGTTGCGAGTAAATAAAAGTGTGATGATCATCATTATTAGAGCATTAACCCGGCGAGGAAAGGATGATGAGACTATGATTCCCCCACAAGTCAAGATAAGGAACCAGATGAAAAAAGGCCAAAAAGAGCCCAAAAAATGATTAGAGAGAAAGAGAGAAGGGGCAATGTTACTATCCTTTTCCACACTTGTGCTTCAAAGTAGCACCATGTTTTTCATATAGAGAGTCTCCTATGTTGTCACTTTCATATACTAGTGGGACTTTTTCATTATAGAACTTGGCTTGTATATTCCGATGATGGGCTTCAGCAAATGCCCGGGGTCTTCACGATCAAGCAAGTTGGCTGCACACCCACTTAATTTTCATATTGAGCTTTCATACACTTATAGCTCTTAGTGCATCCGTTGCATGGCAATCCCTACTCCATGCATTGACATCAATTGATGGGCATCTCCATAGCCCGTTGATTAGCCGCGTGGATGTGAGACTATCTTCCTTTTTGACTCCCCTCATTGATCTCTATCACCGCATTCTATTCCACCCATAGTGCTATGTCCATGGCTCGTGCTCATGTATTACGTGGGAGTTGAAGAAGTTGAAGCATGTTAAACAGTATGAGCCAATTGCTCGGCTTGTCATTGGGATTGTGCATGATTAATACTTTGTGTTAGGAAGACCGAGCATGACAAGATTATATGATTTTGTAGGGATATCGTTCCTTAGGATTTTCATTTTGAAAGGCATGATTGCTTGTTGGTATGCCTGAGTATTGATGTCTTTATATCAAATTATAGGATATTGATTTGAATCATTCCGATCTTAATATTCATACCCTAAAATAAGGATTACATGATGAGCATGTTAGGTAGCATTCCACATCAAAAATTCAGTTTTTATCATTTACCTACTCCAGGACGAGGAGGACTTAAGCTTGGGGATGCTTGATACGTCTCCAACATATCTATAATTTTTTATTGTTCCATGCTATTATGATATCAATCTTGGATGTTTTATATGCAATTGTATGCTATTTTATATCATTTTCTCGGACTAACCTATTAATCCTGCCTAGTGCCACTTGTTGTGTTTTGCCTGTTTTTTGGTTTTCCAGGAAATGAGTACCAAACGAAGTCCAAACGCTACGAAACTTTTTGATGATTTTTTTCTGGACAAGAGAGACCCTAGAAGCTTTGGGAGGAGACCAGAAGGCAACACATGGAGACGACAAGGCAACATGGCACACCCTGGGGGCACACACTGTTACCTTGTGGGGCCCTCGTGGCTCCGGCTGACCTAATTCCACCTCTATAAGTTCTCTAAAATCGGGAAACCAATAGAGAGCCACACGAAACACTTTTTCCGCCGCCGCAAGTCTCTGTTCTTCCGCGATCCCATCTGGAGGCCTTTTTCAGTACTCTGCCGAAAGGGGAATCGATCACAGAGGGCTTCTACATCATCCTTGCTGCCCTTCCGATGATGTGTAAGTAGTTCACCACAGACCTACGGGGCCATAGCTAGTAGCTAGATGACTTCTTCTCTCTCCTTGATCTTCAATACAATGTTCTCCTTGATGTTCTTGGAGTTCTATCTGATGTAATCTTCTTTTGCTGTGTGTTTGTTGGGATCCGATGATTTGTGGGTTTATAATCTGAATGTTTATGAATATTAATGGAGTCTTTTCTGAATTTTATTACGCATGATTGTTATAGGTTTGTATTTCTCTCTGATCTATCCGTTTGGTTTGGCTAACTAGATTGATTTATCTTCAATGGGAGAAGTGCATTGTAATGGGTTAAATTTTGCGGTGCTCTATATCCCAGTGACAGAAGGGGACAAGGCACATATTTGTATTGTTGCTATCAAGGGTAAAACGACGGGGTTTATTCATATTGATTGGGTTTACTTTGTCTACATCATGTCATCTTGCTTAAGGCGTTACTCTCTTTAATACTTAATACCATAGATGCATGCTGGATAGCGGTCGGTTGGTGGAGTAATAGTAGTAGATGCAGGAAGGAGTCGGTATACTTGTCTCGGACGTGATGCCTATATACATGATCATTGCCTTGAATATCGTCATAACTATGCGCTTTTCTATCAATTGCCCAATAGTAATTTGTTCACCCAGCGTATGCTATGTGCTTGAGAGAGAAGCCTCTAGTGAAAACTATGGCCCCGGGGTCTACTTTTATCATATATAAAAACACAAAAATACTTTGTTGCAATTTTCTATTTTATTTTATTTTATTTTACCTTTGCAATTTATCTATTTACCACTACAAGATTTAGTCCTTGCAAGTAACTGCCAAGGGGATTGACAACCCTCTTGATCGCGTTGGGTGCAAGTACGTATTTGCTTTTGTGTGTGCAGGTGTTGTTCATGATGCTTTGTGTGATTCTCCTACTGGATACCCTGGTTCTTAAATGAGGAAAATACTTATATCTACTGTACTGCATCTCCTCTCCTCTTCGGAAATCCCAACATAGCTCACAAGTAGCAGAGAGTCACATGTTTCCTTTGCGAGGGAATAGATCATGTCCCAGCACATTGTGAAAACTACTCTAATGTACTGTTGGCAGCATAACATCAAAGGAAAACCTTGGAAGAAGCCCTTGAAACCAGGTGGAAGTTGAAGGAGTCAACACAGACTCAGGAGGAAACCTTAGCAACTACAGATGATGCCAATGAAAACGAAGCAAGATTGGAAGATCAGTAACCCAAGTACCAGGCGGAATAAGGACTCTAAGAAGGAGAAATAGCTCCCGATCAGCGTGAAGGAGTTGCCACACTCACTGTGGAAGAAGAAGCGTGAACCCCAAAAGAGACAATACGAGATGAAGGAAAGTTGAAAATCTAGACCCCTGGAGAGGAAGAGCCGCATTGTGGTTGTGCAGTGTGGAGGAGAAACATCATTGTTCAAGAGATGTAAGAGGAAGCAAAGAGATCTGCAAGGTACCGAAACCGTAGAGTTCGACCCACAAGAAATGGAGATCATGTTGACAGAATGGGACGCAAAGAAGAAGAAAGTCAGACCTTCGAGAAACATGATTTTGGTTGAATGTTTTAGCTGCAAGGAGCACGAACATTTCGCAAAGGACTGCCCACAGAAGTGAAAGGCCCGTATACAGAAAGCTAGCTAACCGATGGAAACCACCTATTGTTCCGAGGATGCATAGAGAGACCAGCATTCAGAGTTGTATATGAGGAAGTCTTTGGACCAGAATCAGAGGTCAACTAGATCTGTGAGAAAGACTTGGTCACCAATGCAAGAACCCAGTACTAAGAACCATAGTGCGCCTCACGCTCAGAAACATAATCAGTGAGAACTCCAGAGGAGGAAGAACCTGAAGCCGTCAACAACACTCGGCACCATTGGAGACCCTTTAGCCAGAGGATGTGTAGTAGTAGATACATCCTTAGAGTTTAGTTAGTAGAAGTAGCAGTCATGATGTAATGGAAGTATGATCAGATATGTATTAGCACAATTATCAAGGAATGAAAGTATTGTTGACCCAAAAAATTTGTATTGACATATACCGTAACCGAGACAAGAGAGACTAAATTGGACACCTCGGTTAGTTCAAAAGGAAAAAAGACTAAATTGGACACATTGGTTAGCTGAAAAGGAAAAAGAGAGGCTGAATTAGACATCTTGGTTAACAAAAAGGAAAAGACACCGAATAGGAAGTATCAAACCCGTTAGACAAACATTAGCCACTACCCTACGGTGAAGTAAACCGAAGGGCAAAATCAATTGGAACCCCTACCAGAGAAGTATTGTTGTTCCACAAGGAAGAACATAGTTAGGACATGGAAGTTAGACCGTTAGGAAACCCCGTTATGGATATTAAGGATTTTAAGGGGATACCTTGCGTTAGGATGTTGTTAACCTCGAGAAACCAAGGATATCAGGAGTACATAACCTCAATCATCCAAAGAGAATGAATGGATGTTGGTTAAAGTGACCAGAACCACCGTGCAACAGGCACCAGAACCCAGATGGTTATATCCGATTTGTCAGGAAGGAAGATGGTGTCAGTAATGGGTATGCCGATGAGTAGAAGCACCATGAAAGACCGAAAAGGATTGTACAAGTGTGACTGAATTTGAGTTACGTGACCTTAAGGATGGCAGAACAAGTTTGTCACATGGAAAACATAATCGCTAAGAAAACGATAGTTGATAGCTGACACTATAGGATTTTGCCATATGAGAGTTGTGACATAAGGTTAGACATCGTCGTCACAAGACCGAAGGAGTTCCAGAAGATCCAGGACCGAAGCATGGAGTAGGAAGGACTTCAAGAACGCTCATAAGGAAGACCGAGTGTTAGGATTACAAAGATTTCCAAACCCCATGATTGGTATTGATTTGGGTACGCCATGAGTTGATCATCATGACGTCTACTCTTATTATTCGCCTTGCTACGAGGAGCGGATATTCTTGAGCGAGACACCTATAGTTGAAAAACAACGTAAGCCAAGAACCTAGGTGGAATACTACGTGACCCCGTACAGGCAACCGTTGCCAAACATATGTCTTATGGTGAGTAAGAGCCCGACAGGACGACCGAAAAGGATCCACATATCGGAAGACCACTACCTAATGAGGAATTGCAAGACTCATGAGTGGAAGTAAGGATAGCAAGGATCACCCAGGACCATAGACGGTGATGTGAATTGATTGTTGGAATTTACCCATGAATCAGATAGGTAGTCAAGGATGGTAGTGTGTTGACATGATGGATACAAGATGGTACTTGCCTAAGGATCTTGAGGTGAAAGACATGCCATTATCAGAGTGAACGATAGGATGGTACAAACAAGAAATTGCCGTAGGGAGGAGAATGACATATATGATGGTACGAGCACAACTAGAATTACAAGGACGATTGAACCACTGAGACAGAAGAACGGAAGACTTATCAAGCCGGTAGATGATACCATAATTATAAAATATGAAGTGACCACCAGTATAAGCACCCAAGGGGTAAGAAGTCACAGGAGGCCCCAACCTTAATCTCTTTTAAGGGTGATAGCAACCTACAACACAAGAGACCTAGAGAAATAAGGATAGTTCCGGGAGGCATCGCACACCTCAACCAGACCCCAGTAATAGGGAAGCCTTGAGAAATAGAGCTACCAGCCATAAAATTATCTTGAAGACAGTAAAAACTGCTAAAGATTGAAGGACCCAAGGATGCAAGAGATATTGACTTTGCTCAGACAACATACCCTTGACATGGAAATGGAATTTAAGAGAACCCCAAACCCCGACCTTTCTTTCTAGCCTTTCCAGATCTCGGGACGAGATCTCTTTCAAGGGGGGTAGTTTATTACATCCCCAATTTTTCCCAAATCTGGTATGTTAAAATTTTCATAAAGAATTAATTTTTTTCTAGGAAATGCCTGTGGTTGCCTAGTAATGCTTATGATTGACTTTGAATTGTTTGATTGTTTGCCTAGGAGGATGAAAATCCAAAAGCAACCAGAGAAAGCCCTAGCAAGCTTTGGTATGAACCAATGTTGAGGATATTGCTTATCGTTAGCGTCTCGGTCAGCCGGGATTAGAGATTAATCAGAAATCGATCGATTAATTGATTTTATCGGTCGACTATTAATTGGCCATTTTGCAAATCTTAGGTTCACAATACTAAAATATGCTATATTCAACACCAAAACAATAGTGCACAGAAGTGTTACCTTGATTCCTAGCCTTTGAATCCTCATATAATGACAAACTAAATAGGACAATAGTACATATTGCATAACTAGGCCCACAAAACACAAATAAACATAGTTTTTGCAAACATAATGTTTGGAATAGGTGCGATATATCGGTAGATTCCTGATAAATCGCTTGTCAGAGTGATAATTGGCCCAAATGATAAACGGTGAAGATAAGAAATAATCTTATCGTTCACCCCATGAGTAGCGATAAATCGGACGATAAATCGCTGAATCGGAAGATTTTTTGAATAGTGGTACGAACCCAACCATTGAGAGTATTATTTGGGTAAAAGTTTTCTTGATAAGCCCCAAGTAATATTCAAAGCCAATTAAATTCCCAAAAGGACTGAGTTGGATTCATTGAAAACAAAAAATCAAAAGAGAATTATTAAAAATGGTTTTGCATTTTTTTGGCAGGAAATGAAAGTCCATGGGTCCAAAAGATGACCTTGACCCTCTTCCTATTTTCTAAAACGAATTTGAAACATATTTGGTTTTGAAACCCAATTCAAATTCAAAAGGGAAAATATAAGTGCAGTGACCCAGCCAGGAAGAAAAGCGAGACCTCGAATCAAGGTGTGCTGGGCAAATTATTCTGCAGCTCACGATACCTGGAAATAACCTTCGTTATTCATCGGAGGTACCTTGCTCTGACGGCTTGGGGTCAAGCCGCTCCTCAAGGGGTGGGGAGTGTTATGCAGTGACCTAGGCCTGACAGACGGCCCAAGGCTTCTCGCCGTTGTTGACAACTAGACCGGTCCTGGCGTGCGACTTGTGCCAAGAAAGGACCTGGACCAGTAGAAGATAAATAGGTGCTCCCATGGTGAACAGTAAATTCAAAAGAAAAATACTAAAAAATAAAAAAATCTATCTTTATTGCATGGAAAAAGCTTAGGTGCGCGAGGTCCGCTCCAATTCTTAGCTCATTTGGACACCTTAGTAGCTCTTGGCGAAAATGACAAATTTGGGGTTGTGAAATAGTTTACTGTTCATCTACTGTTCTAACTCGATTTGTCTTTTTTGCTGAGAGCTACTCATAGGTCCAAGTGATCAAAATTTGGAGCGGACTTCACGCACCAAATCATCTTCCATGCAAAAAAAAGGATTTGTTTATTTTGTTAGTATTTATTTTGAATTTTCTCTTGACCGGGTGTAGATGAGTTCAGGCTCAGAAATGGATATTCGTAATATAGATTACATTTGATATTACATGTAAATTTGATCCGAGGTCATCTATACGAATATAAAAAGACCCAATGGGGCACATCCAATTAATTTCGACCATCAAATCATGTCAATTCAACGACCTAGATTGCTTTAATGTCGAGCGTTCAACACGTTTAGCGTGCAGTTAATTTCATACCAAATATAATACTAATTATATAATAACACGCAAATAATATCCTACTTAATATCCGCATGCATTTAATATACTTCCAAATTAACGTGCATTACACGTACATATTGACTAGTTTTCTTGAAAAAGTTGCTTAAATATTTCGGTTCTTGTTTGCCAATAACACGATGAAACAGCGGTCCGACCGATGTAAACCTGAACCAGCAGTCTTATTTTTTATTCTTCTCAGGTTCAACACGTCTCGCAAACAAATTATACAAAATCTGAAAGGAAGAAATAAAATGGAAGGAAAGAAACAAAATGGATGTGGCTGGTTAGATTGGAAATCAAACAAATCGCATTGAATTACAACTAAAATCACAGTAACAAAGAAAACATAATGATGAAAAGGCAACAGCACGTAAGAATGAGTCAGGTGTGGAACCTGTCCAGAAGCCATGGTTGCAATTGGGTGTAACGCACACGGCCCCGAGCATTTCCAACCCGAAAATCCCAGACGAATGAGCACTGCGAACCTACAAGGAAGGTGGACCGTACCGGCGCTGAGGCAGTCGCACAGCATAATCTCGCCGACGGCAGATTACAATTGATTTGCCGGTTCGTTTTTTTTCTTTCACTTTTTAGTACATTTCCGTAACCCACCTACCTGTCAGTAATTCATATTCCTACCCTAAAAATAAACCCAAATGCTACCTACCACCACCCTCTCCTCTTCCTCTAAAGCCTAGGCGGCGTCGACAAAATTGCGTCGGCGTGGACAGTGTGGGTGCGGAGATCGGCGGGGGTGCCGGTAGTAACCAAGAAGAGGCCTCCTTCCCCCTCAACTTCTCCGAGCGACCCCCCCCGGCCCCGTGTCGCTCCCCCGCGGGGCGGCCCGGGCACGAAACCCTAGCCGCCGGAGCCCGCACAACCAAGAGCCCCTCCCCGCCGCCGCCGCCGGGCAAAGCCCGCGCGGCGTGAGCGGCGGCGGACCTCTTCCTCCCTCTCGCCTGGAGCATGAGCTGCGCGGGGCTGCTCAACTGGGCCGAGGGGCGCGAGCACAGCGCGGCGCGCTCTGGTGGCTGGGCATCGCACCCTGATGCGCTGGAGGCTGGGCGGCACGCGCTTCGTGGAGGGCCGCCGTTTCCGCGTTGGTCGGCGCCTTGCGGGCTCCCGCGGATCTGGTGCGCCGCGGTTGCGGCGTGGGCAGGGCTGTCCACTGGGCGCGGGGCTGCGCGATGGCGTGCGCGGGAGTTGCGGGAGAGCTGAGCTCCCGGGCGTGGCGAGCAGGTGGCGTTCCCGATCTGGACGGACCTGTTCGCGTGTTGGGCCTCCCCGGTGCAGATCTGGCGGGGTGGCCGGCCGGCGACCTCCTGTGGGCGCGTCCTGGGGGTGAGATGTCTAGCAGCGCTCGGGCGCCATGGAGGTGATCTGCTGGAAGAGCTGGCTGGGTCCTGGGTTTGGGCGGGTGAGGCTGCCGGCGAAAGCCGTACTCCGGCTGCGGCCGGAGCCGTCGATGGCGGTGCCTACGGGCTCCGTCCCCTTGTTGGAGGCATCGATGTTGCAGTCCTCTCCTTCCCTTGCTCGACATGCTTCAGGGGAAACCCTAGATCTGGTCTCCCGGGTCGGATGATGACGACGCCATTGGCTATGCCCGGCATCGTGTTTCCTCTCGAGGACTAAGTGTTTCCTCTCGAGGACATCGTCTTGGAGCTAGACTCGGTCAGAGGGACTAAGTGTTCATGGAGGTGGTTGGCGACGGCTTATGTGACATCTCCATGAGAGCAGCAGAAGCACCCTTCACATGCAAGGTGCGCTAGGCAAGTTATGTCTGCCAATCTCGTGGGATTGAAGCGGCATATGTTTGCTCTTTCGGACATAGCGTTCCTCTTCGATGTCGTCGAGTTTTGTGGAGATGCTTGTGGCAGCCTGGATTGACATGACGGTTTTTGGTGTGCACTTTGGTAGCAGCGAAGGCGCTCGAGTACCCGGCCGGGTGTGTTGTGGGGTGTTCGCCTTTCTGGCGTGTTGTATGTTTTGTGGTGCTTGGCGTTGCTTAGGTTTTCGCCTGGTTTCCCTTGATAAACCGAGCAATCATTTCTTTCTTCTTTTTTAGCACTCGTCTTATGCGGTGCATTCCTCCTCTGGGGGTGTTACTTGTAATACCTCTTCTGATCAATGAATTTGGTAGCTCTCCTGCCAACATTCTAAAAAAAAAACTTCTCCGAGCGACTCTGGGGATTCAGCCATGTCCATCACGACGGACGAGGACCACGCCGGATGGACATTCGGCGACAGCGCCAGCGGCAGTGACGAGGAAGAGGAATGTAAGACAAACCCCGTAATCGATATTTCACTTGATTTGTGTTTCCTCGCGGCTTTGCTTAGTTATGGATCATTGCTCCCGATTTAACATACAGCAAAGAGAAAAATGATTCAGAAACAATAATAACATCTTGCTGAATTAGTTATACAGACTTGCCCTATAATCGAAAATAAAATCGTGTTTTTGAACATGAGGTCCGTGCTTAACTTGAAGATATTGGGCACACACCCTTAATATGAATGTGGATTTTTTTTTCAGGTATACTGAGTGTAGCCTAGTCAATCACAGTTGGTTTCTCTGCAATGCTTTCTGTAGTGATTCATCTAGGGATTTTTAGCCTTGTACATTTAGCTTCCATGTCAGTAAGGGATGTACGGATTGTGCAAGTCCACATCCTAGACAAAGTTCTTACTTGATTTCACTATTTCGATGATTTTGCATGTAGGGACAAACCGACCTTTTACAGTTGACGATTTTCCAAGGGTTAGTTATGACCGTGGTGAACAGACTTATAGAATCTATGCGAATCCTGATTTTCTTCTTCGTGGCCCTGCGCCACTCTCTCTTTTCCGTGCATACAATGACCCCCTTGTTGATAAAGAGAGGGATTGGTTTTGTGAAGAGTATGAACTCCATGACGAGTCTGAAAGTACGTTTCTGTTGTTAAATAATCTACTACTTTCTGTTGCCGCGCTGCCATACATCATATTATCCTCTGTCACTGATTATGTAGTATCTTTTTTTACCCCAATTATATAGTATCTCAGTATAATTGCACGGTTCATCTATTGAATATGCAGTCACTGTTAACGATGTTGGGATCAATGATTGCTCAAATAGCTGTGATCGATCTACAATGGTCTTGGTGCAGTTCTTTGATCTTAAAATCGTTGGCTATCACCATACCCAGCCTGGACCTGCCAAAATATTTGGTTTTTTCGCAGCACGGGATCGGATCAAACCCCTGCGCAACTATGTCTACAAGCGCGAGATTGATAATTATGAAGCTGTGGCTGTGAATCGGAAAATGGTAATTTGGTTTACAGGCTTGCAACTTTCTGCTCGGACCTTTTTTCGTTCTGAAAGTATAAGATAATTGCATCATGTCAATTGTCAAAGCTCCAGATAGGCATTGTTTTTGTAAGTTTGTGATAAACATCTTAACAGGGCCCTGGAATTAGTTTATTTCCTCGCATAATCCGTGCTGCAACAAACTAGTTGAGTTAGAGGGCCACCACCCCACCCTGAATTCACATGAGGTGCAGTTTCAGTGCTACTAGGCATGAGGAGGAGGAGGAGAAAGTTAGCCTTGATGGGCAGGTGGTACCTCAAAATGACACTTTTCGATATTTGGGGTCAATACTGCAGAAGGATGGTGATATCGATGAAGATGTGAAGGTGTCCTTCATCATAAGGAGGACACCTTTCGATATTTGGGGTCAATGCTGCAGAAGGATGGTGATATCTATAAAGATGTGAGCCATCGAGTCAAAGTTGGATGGATGAAGTGACGTCAAGCTTCTGGCGTTCTCTGTCATAACAGAGTGCCACAAAAGCTAAAAGGCAGGTTCTGTAGGATGGCGATTTGACTTACGATGTTATATGGCGCTGAATGTTGGCCAACTAAAAGGCGACATGTCCAATAGCTAGCTGTAGCAGAGATGCGCATGTTGAGATGGATATGTGGTCACGCAAGAAAGGGTCGATGATCATGTACAACATCGTCTGAGATGGTTTGCGCATGTACAACGCAGGCCTCCAAAAGCGCTAGTGGTGCGTAGCAGACAGTTAAGGCATGTTGATAATCTTAAGAGTGGTCAGGGTAGACCAAACTTGACAAGGGAGGAGTCCGTAAAAAGTGGAAGCTAGCTGTCCACCTGCCAGAACCATGACTTGGTTTCGATATCTTATGGGTTTCAACTCTAGCCTACCCCAACTTGCTTGTGACCGAAAGGATTTGTTGTTGTTGCTATTCCTTATTCATAGGAAAAGTAGGGGAAAGCATAGAATAGGACATTTTCATTTGGTGACACTATTCATCCATTTGGTTCAAATGAAGGACACATAGGAAAATGAAGGGATTTTCACATTTGGATTGAGTTTCAAAGGAAAAACAAAGGCATTTTACAATCTACTCAAGCCTCTTTTATGCTTTGATATGTAGAAAGAGCAAGGCAAATTCCATAGGTTAACCATTTAATCTTACCTTGGGAGAATCTACTACAGACATAATCTAGTTACTGAAAATTAAATAAAGTAAATGACAATATTCTTCTCTGCTTTATTGATACAGGGGGTCAGCCACTTTATATAATAGACAAGACTTGACCAACAAGCCGGTAAATGTAGTCGAACTCTAATACAGTCTCTAAACTACTGGACTCTTTCCTAACAAAGTTGCTTAATCAACTTGGACTCTAATTAAGGGATAATACTCCATGTCGGATGGGCCGGACCACATAACTACCGAACTCATGCTTTAGCCAATTCATCTAGAATTCCAAACAAGAGATCTCGAGTTTGACCCTACTAACATAGTGTTAAAAATAATGATATTTGTGGCCTACATTGATCCCAGGCTAAGGGCTAAACCAACCTAGATGTGGAGGGGAGTGTTAAAATATGTTGCCCACCTCTCTCCATCAGTTCAGACTTTTGGATAAATTGGCTGGAGCATGAACACGATATGACATTTCCCCTTCCCTTGAAAAACAACTTGTTTGCAAGTTGTCGGTTGTCAATTGCCTCCCAAGGGACCTTGGGTGCTACCAGTTGTGGTGGTCGTAGTCGTTAGCCTCGATGAATAAGAGCCGCGTGCACCAATGACCATGAACATAAATCTCGTTGCAGTTGAAGCAAAGGCCCTGGCAACGATGTCCTGCCAACTCAGGGGTGAGGCGCCGAACCTGCCATCGCGGGGTTGGCCCTGGAGTGGTTGACAACCGAACAAGTGCTAGCGGTGCTGGCGGGGAAGGTATTTTGGCTGCATTCACCCCGGGAGAATCGGAGTGGCACGAGGGACTTATAGGCCCAGAAAAGCTCGTCTGGTGATGTTGGAGTAAAATGTCGTTGTTCATAGGCCTTGGCAAAGGAGATGAGGGTGTGGAGGCCAGATAGTCGTACTGTGTTCCAGCTCGACAGGATCCCCATTGGAGATGTACCGAAAGTTCTTTGGCATGCCTCTCTCATCCTCAATGATCATGTTGTGCAAGATGATGGAACATGTCATTATTTTCCATAGAACCTCTGGCTTCCAATACTCGGAATAATGGCAAAGCGCTTTTGAAGCACACCGAAAGCTTTCTCAATATCCTTTCTTTTGGACTCTTGACGCATTGCATAGTGGGATATCTTGTTGCCTTTAGGATGCTAGATTGTCTTCACCAAATGTGGCCCATGGAGGATAGATGACATTTGCAAGGTAGTAGCCCATCGCGTACTGACGGCCATTGATAACATAGTTGCAAGGAGGAGCATCTCTGGCAACAAGCCTTGCGTACAATGCTGATCTAGAAAGCACATTCAAGTCATTATGAGAGCCATGCAAGACAAAAAAAGAATGTCAAATCCATAGATCCTCCGATGCAACTGCCTCAAGAATGATGGTTGGATCTTTGGAGTGCCCTTTGTACCGACCTCTCAATCCCGTAGGACAATTCTTCCATGTGCAATGCATGCAATCAATTGATCCAAGCATCCTTGGCAATCCTCGTTCTTCACTCAATCCAAGAGTCTCTGCTCTTTACTCAACCCAAGAGTCTCCGTGTCTTCATCATTGGGTACCCTCAAGTACTCTGGTCCATGGATCTCAATGACGGCTTGTGTGCATCTTCGAACGGCCTCTAGGATAGAATCTTCCCCAATGCGGACATAGTTATCAATGGCGTCTACCGAACACCCATAGTCAAGCACTAGAACAACCACGACGCACTTCATCAATGGGCTTGCACATATCTCTCCCGATGCATTTCTCATATGTGTAAACCATGGATCGTGCTCCTCAGCAACTTTTGCAATGCTGAGAAAGAGACTTTGGTGCATCCAAAATCGCCGGCGAAAATACTTCTCTGGATAGGTTGAATTGGGTGCAAAGTAATCGTTCATAAGCTTGGCATGGCCTTTTGCTCTATTCCGATTGGGTGCAAAGTAATGCCGTGGCCGAACTCCGGTTTTTAGAATTTCACCAGTGTGGTCGCGATTTCGAGCCTCCTAACTCATCCTTGGGTGCTCTACGGCATCTCGGTCGTCCGCCAGTTCTGATTTGGACAAAACCGAGCTCGGTGGTGGCCTTTTTCATCCACGAGAGTGTGGCGGTTAAGGCAGCGGTGAAGATATGGGGTGGTTCTGGCTACAGCGCCAGCGGCAAGCTAATCTAACTTGGCCCAAGAAGAGCGAGTGCGGTGGCCGGCGGGGGAAAGGAAATCGGCGGAGATGACACAGGGGTGGAGAGTGTCGAGTGATATGGAGGAGCCGCACGAGAGGTATTTTCGTTGATAAGACGACAAGCTGCCTAATTTTTTTTGAGGAGTTAAACCGGCTGAGGGTTCTGCTAGGTGTGGCTTAACTCCTCAAAAGGTAATATTTTGAGTTGAACACTTTTGAAGGTTTGGCTAGAGATGCTCCAAGGATAGCATGGGAAGGCCACGGAGTCCACAGAGGCAGGGGATCGGCACAACGAAGTTGAGCATGCAACTTTTGCCAAGGTAGATAGGAAACTTCAACTTGGCAAGGCCGAACTCACCAACTTCGCCAGGGCACGACACATGCATCAACCAGACGAAGCCAGCCCTACCAACTTTGCTAAGGCACAAGGGGCGTGTTTGGTTACATTGCTGATTCAGCCTGGCCCGGCGAGCCTGGTTGAGCCGGTTTGAGGGGATGCAGGCAAAAAAACCCAGATGCACATAGTTTGGTTGCCTGCATGCCCCTAGTTGCATGAGACAACCATTTTCGACCCGGCGTTTGGTTGCCCGCATTGCATTAGGCGCACATATGACATGGTGTTTGGTTGCAACCTGCATAAGGTGTTGTCACCACTTCTAACTAGTGGCGAGCTTACCACATAGAATCTGAACATGTAGCGCCATCTACTTAAACAAATGACAGTTCATCCTAACTACTATCAAATGACAGTTCAAATTATTAAGAGCCATTGGCTTAATAGGGGATAGTTCATCGGTGTTGCTGCTACCAGATCTTCATCTTCCTCTCCTCTTCTACTTCTGCTTCTGTTGCTGCTTCTGCTGCTGCTGCTGCTGCTTCTTGTTCTTCTTCCATCTTCAAATCCTGCACTGACCTCTGTTAAGCCACATCGCCTCTGCCCACTCCAACCTTTTGTTCTTCCAAGCGTCATTGTCAAATGCCTCCAGACCATGGCCGGAGCTAACAACATCGTCAGGCACGTGTTCATCAAAGCCCCACTGGAGGATCCAGTTATGCAGAGTGCAACAAGCAAGAACTAGCTTAACCTGAGTGGAGTATGGGTGGAATGGCTTCTGATCCAGGATCTTGAACCTATTCTTCAGAGCTCCAAATGCCCTCTCAACAGTTACTCTAAGGTTGGAGTGTCTGAGATTAAACAATTCCTGTGCAGTCTTAGGATAGTTCCTACCAGAGAACTCGTTGAGATGGTACCTTGTTTTCTTGAAGGGTGGAAGAATACCCGGCCGACATGCATAGCCAGCATCTTCAAGGTAGAACTTGTCGTCGGGGATGTTGATCCCATCAGGTCGACTCATGCTGTCAGTGAGAATGTTAGCATCATGCGCTGACCCCTCCCAGCCAGCCAACACATATGTGAACTTCAGATCAAAGTCAATAGCAGCAAGCACATTCTGGCTTGTGTAGTGCTTCCTCCCCATGTATGCTGCAGACTGTGACCTAGAAACTCTGGCAGTGACATGAGTACCATCTATTGCCCCAATGCAATCCTGAAAATGGCATCACAAGCCTGTGTTAGTGCTCAACTTGAACAATACAAGCATATCAAGCCATGAAAAGTGTATATTGTCAATGCTCACCTTGAAGTATGGATACCATCTTGGGCTTCCGCGAATCTTGGGTGGAGTCTGGCCAGATGGTCTCCTGATCATCTCTCCTCTTAGCTCCCCAACAGCATAAAGCACCTGCTTGAAGTACCTAGAGATGGTCTCCATTGATCTCCTGAACGTGTTGTAAATGACCCTGAACCTCTGGTTATGGCCAACAACATGGAGGAACATGGCCACTTGCTCTTCGACACTGGTGTTGATGCTATCTTGTAACATCCCCCTGCTCCTGAAGGTCTCGACAAGCCTGGCAAATGGTGCTCTTTTCATTCTAAGCATCCACAGAGCCTCGACGTCATTGCAGTTGTAGATGTAGTTCAGATTTTGGATCTCTCCTGTTCCCGGGGAAACAATGGACCATAGCGGATCAAAGGTCTCCCAGCACGACGCACAGCTCTCTGGTGCATGAACATGACCCATGCCTGAATCACACTAATCAGTGCTGCTACCTGGATTATCAGCCTCATCCGTGCGTTCATAACCTAGTCGACCTCGACGGTTCGTTCAGTGGGAAATCGATCCTACACCTATCTTATCGGCCTAACCACTGAGCTAACAAAGGGGGGAGGGGGGTGCTGCTTACCGGCATCAGAAACGAGGATGGCGTAGGGGGAGCCATGGCACAGACTAGGTCGACCAGACGGTGGCCAACAGCAAGGGCAGCACCCGATCCGCCGCAAACGCCGCCGCCTCTTCCGCCGCCGCCGCCTATAGCGCAGATTTGAAATCGCAGCCGCCGCCGGTGGTGAGGCAGTAGGGAAGAAAGGGGGGCAGTGGCTATGGGTGAGCGAGTGAAAGGGAGGTGAGGCTAATTTGGCGCCGGGACGGCGCGCCAGATTTCCATCTCCCACCATCCCCCTCGCCCTCGCCTCGCTCCCGACCATGCGACCTCGCGCCGCACTCAGCCTGGCTCGCGAGAAACTGCCGATCCGAGCGTTTCCAGCGAGCCAGGCTCTGGGCTGCTTTGAGGAGCGTGCGATGCAGGCCCAACAGGAAAACCAGGCAACCAAACAGGCCTCTCCCTTCCTGCGCGGGCCTGGTTGGACTCGATGCGGGCAACCAAACACGCCCAAGATAGACCAGATTGGCCTGGCAAAGCTGACCCTGCCAACTTCGTCAAGGCATGGGGCTACATGCCTTTGAGGGTATGCTCGTGAATGTTCCTTTAGGGTTACGCTTAGTGAGCGGGATCTCTATAATAGCAAAGCGGGTCAGCACATTTTGCGAAAACTAATATAAAGAGAGAATAGAAAAGGGTGATCCCATCTACAATGTTTTTGGCGAGTTATCCGTAGACCGTTCAGAATGCCATCACCGTCAAGGTTGGTACACACCCTTGCACCCTTGGTGAGGCCATAGGTTGAACAGAGGGGGTATCTCAGTTTAATTATGTCGGATGTTCTCGGTGACAAAATTAATAATCTGCAGTCTAATGGTAAAATGAAAATCTCATCATCAGTTTTAAAGAGATCATTTTTCTTTCATTTCCATACACATGTAATTTAGCTAACCGTTGATCCTAATTGGCAGGGTACTGCACGTTTATCACTGGGAAGCCCTGCTCGAGGTATCAATATGACAGACCATGTGTTGTTCGAATTCAAACTTTGCATACGGATTGAAGGCCAACCAGACGAGGGGCCAAAAGAGGAGCTTCTAATTGAAGGATGTACTGAGTTGAGCAATATGTTCAGACCATCATTTGTTGAAACCCAACGTCTTTATGGAGAGAAGTGTGGATTGGACCTGAAGTTTGCCGTACTGAACAGCGCAGTTCAAGCAAAGATTGATGTTGAGATAGTTTACGCTCCTGCATGTGGCCTTATTCTGAATCTGTATGCCAAGACGAGTGGCTTCGGGAATATTATCCGCCTGTTTCGTGGACGTTCAAAAGCCGGTGGTAGATTCAGTTCTGTTGTGGGGGTTTTGATAGATAGCTACCTTGATGTTTGCGTTGAAGGGTCTTCCAGAGAGGGTCTTTGTCAGAGGTCGCCTCAAGACGGTTGTGGTCTTGATCAGAAGCTGCCCTGTTATACCTGGACAGGCAGATTTGATGCATGCTATCGTGGAACAGTGGTTGAAAAGGTGAAGTTTGATAAATTCACTACGATTTCAGTGAAAGTGACTTGGAGTATGGTCGATGAAGAATGGCGCATCCGATATGCTTAGAACGGAGCTTCTATGTTCCGGTAAGAAAAGAACTTCTATTCTAGTGTAAGCACAAAAAGGATTTGTTGCTGCGCTGCAAAACTATTTGCTACTAGTATAGTGTCTTATACTCTGTTAAATGTGAGATATTCTTTAAAACTGATAAGTGAGAGAAACTAAACTCTACTACATTTGTTTAAACGTAATCTTGTAAGTTCAACACATCAGATCTCCCATTTCCTGTGGAGTTGACAACTATAAGTAACCATGACTAGGCAGAAATATGGATGTCTTATTTTTGTTTAGAAACTGGCACTATGCTTGTTAGATGAGATCTCACATGAATATACATGTACCAGGGGCAGAAGAAAGCGGAGTACAATATATATCTGACCAAGTATGGGTGGTTTGCTGAGAGTCAATTGCAAGAAACCACCACATTTGCGGCTAGGTTTGCGGAAAACCACCAAGTCGTTAATCTGTTGCAGAAAACACCGTGATTTCACTAAACTCCTTGCAAAAAGCACTGATCGGGTGATTTGGCCCGTTTGATCACTTTCTTGCAAGTGGGACCAGATTGTAAGGAGGTGTCTTAGCAAAAATATTACATACACACCCCTAGATCTTAAAATAGCAAGCAATCAACCCCTCCTCCCGATCCCCTGCTCCCAATCCAATCGGGAGGAGGCAACCGCCACGCGCCCTCGCAGCTGACCATGCCGCCCCCGCCGGCTCCCGCCGCCGCCGGAAGCCCACCTACCGCCCTCCGTCCATGGCGCGGACGCCCTGAGCCGCCGTGCGCAATCCAGTCCCTCCCCTTCTGGGCCAGCAACTTTTGCGGCGCCGACGGACCGCATATCCAGCCCGCGGGGCTGGAGCTCGCCTCCGATGCGCCGGCGGCTTCGGCGAAGAGGCATCGCGCGGTGAGGCGGACCTCGCCGGCGCGGACGGCTACGGAGCGAAGGAGGCTGCCCGTGGAGAGCACGTCGACGATGGAGGCCAGGTAGGCGATGTGGAGCGTCGAGGCGTCCGCCATGGATGAATCTTGGAGGTCCACCGGCATGGTCTCTCCGACGAGAATCAACAGGAATGGCGGCCGCCGCAGGGAGCCCGTCCCTGAGCCCGCGCTGCCGCCGGGAGCCCGCCCCTGCAACCCTTCGTCCCTTCCGTTTCCTTCCCGACGAATGTTGCCGCCCCATAACACAGGCGTCCATGGGAGGAGAGGAGGAGCGTGACCATCCCGGCCTGGGCTCCACCGTGCCGGACGGATGGCAGCAGCGCGGCGGCGGGCGCGTAGTGGATAGGGCGTCTGTGTTCTATGGGGAGGGTCTGATTGCTTTTGTTTTTTAGATCTAGGGGTGTATGTGTTATTTTTTTCTAAGTCAATTCCTTACAATCTGGCCCCACCTGTAAGAAAGTGATTAAACGGGCCAAATCATCCGATCAGTGTTTTTTGCAACGACTTAACAAATTTTCCGATGTTTTCTGCAACGGATTAACGACTTGGTGGTTTTCCGCAAACCTAACCGCAAATGTGGTGGTTTCTTGCAATTGACTCGGTTTGCTGATGGAATACAAATACATATACCAATGCGAATATGGAGTACTATATATGTATATATGTAAAACTGTAATGCAAATGTGGAGTACAATACTACAGTACGTACTATAGTATATAGAGGCTAGGGAATGACGGGTAGTAGAAATTACTTTTCACACTTAATGAAGGAGCCTAACACCTGCTGTTGCTGCTGCTGCTCTGGCCACTCCCGTACTCCTCCACCCACTTATCCCATTCGGTTCTGGACATGATTCTTAAGGTGGTAGCAGCCTTCCTGAGATTCTCTGGTGTATTTCCGTCTAGGGTAAAACTCATTTTTACTTTCACGTGTCGATAAAAACCCTTGCTCAAATCACCCCAGTTCCTAATTAGCAGTTTACTGTTGTCTTGCCCAACAGTATTCTCCTTATCCAGGTGAGCATCATAGCTGATCTCGTAGATGGGAATGAACCTGGGACCTTCAAACAACATCACAATGAATAACCCAATGGAGTCATTCTCTTTGACGAGGTCCTTGCTCAGCGGTCTTTCTCCATAGGTTGCCAGGGTGTGGAAGGCAGACTTCAACCGATGATATCCCACCTTGAAATCTGCAAGCTGACATGACAGCAGTTTAGGGTACATGCCAGTAGTGTGGAGGGAATCAGACTTCCTCATTATCTTCGACTCTTTGTCATCAACCTCAAAACGATCCCCACTATTGTTCACAATGCCCCTAAACCATGCTTGAAATTTTGTGCCGACCAGTTGCAGACTCTTCTTGCCATCTGTGACTTCTATTACGTACATACCAGATGGTGTATGGTTTTTCTTTGGAGTCACAGGAACTGTCGCCTCCTTGCCTTCCACAGTAACAGTAAACTTCACATCCGTTTCTTTCGCCATGTGACTTATGATGGCTTCGACACATGTTTTGTAATTCTCGGCCAACTTGTTGTCATCACTGATGTCAAATGCTGCAACTGGAGCTGGTATAACCTATATTAAAAATGACTTGCACAATTTAGACAGAATCTAGAAGCAACCACATCTTTGGGTGATAAACTCATCAGTGTGCTGTATAGTAATAATTGCATATACCTCCAGAATGCCGGTTGCCATGGAATCGTTCGTGGATGCTCTTCCTTGTAATATATCCTGCACACAAAAATGATAGCAGTAGAACAAAATTCAGAGATCGCCTGAAAACTGATTGCAGCTCATCAACTTTTTGTTTCAGAGAATATTAGCAGCAGTTTCCTAATGATTTGCATGCACTTGTTCGTTTCTGTTCTATTTTGCATAATTTGTACCCTATCATCACCAAAAACATTGCTTACATCGAGCTAGGTGGTTAAAGTTTTATTTTTGAAAGAGCCTAGATAGTTAATTATCAGTTCTGGAGATTAACATGCTGGTTGCCTACTCAAAAAATAAGTATAATGGTCAGTAAATTAGTACACATGGAGTGGCAGGTAAAAATAAAGCGGCGGGGTGCAACCCTATTTCGTCAAACTGAAAGAGGACCTAAGAAAGCTTGTAAATTTTACTGGATGTAGAAAATTCGCACATTTATTTTCTTGAAGTCACTTAGGTTAAACTAAAAACTCGATTGTATATGGATCATGGAACTCCCTGTGGACACGTTAAAGAGATTTTTGTAGTGATTAGGTTTCCCGACCATAAAGTTTGTACGATATATATAAAGGAAACCTTAAGCTGGAACCATATACCATAAAATCGAAATAATTAAGTAGTGGCTAGATATATACTCTAAACAAAAATACCAACATCTTCCTGAATGTTGGAATTAACTTGCATCACAAGAAAAACTATTGTGGTAAATGGGAATTAATTTCAAGATAATGAAGGAGAGCAACATCCATGCATGCATGTCTAACAGAACAATTCTACAGGACCTATCAAACAATGTAAACATTTTCTGGTTACGAGGACAATTCTACATTCGATCGCTTGCATTTACAGCCATGAGAATTCAACCGAATAAAAGGAACATCATGGTGAATGTTAGTCTCAGCACTATTTGCAAGTAAATAAATACACAATTTGGGAATATTATGATAGACATTCCAAATACATTTTTTTTTGAGAATTTCCGAATACATTTCTTTGGAGAAATTCTGAATGCACCTTCTTATTAAACTTAACCATTTCACTGTAGATATATAGATTAGCCCTGCAAATATGCTCCGAAATACGCTCCCACAAAATTTAGTTACAACAGAGATATCACTTATGAAGGAGTAACATACTGTGAGCATATATTTGTAACTAATTAAGAGGATCGTCCTAAAGGGCGTACTTAGCTACCGTTAGAAGATGAACATTCATGCTGAAAGATAATAATTTTCCTGTATATGGAGTGGACACCCACAAGAATTCTAACATCCTATACATTAAAGGAAATAATTCTAAGTTCAGGCAACAGTGTTCAAGACGTACGTACATTATCAAAATGCGACTCGATTTCGGCTCAAGTGAGTTATTTACCCAAAACCACCACACTTGGGGCTAGGGTAACAGGTCAGTATCACATTTGAGCCATGTCACAGGAAACCACCAACTCTGGGACTAATTGGTAATGCGGAGCACTGACGGGCCGTTTTAGCCGCGGAAACAGCGAATCCGACAGGTCGGGCCCACCTGTCGGGTCGACGTGGCGCGGGCTGACGGACGACGTTAGACGGGGGTTCACGGCCGTTTCCGCGCACGTGTAATAGGCGCCGCGCGGGTCGCTGGTCCGACCAGACCGCACCAGAGCACTCATCCACATACGACCACTCTGTCTCGACCTCGACGACCACCGCCGCCGCCGCCGCCGCCACCGTCGTCTCGCCGCTGTCCGCCGGTCCGCCATGGTTTCCTGGAGCGAGGGGTTAAGCTATTCTTCTTCGGACGACGAGTCAGTGACTAGCCAGGTACGTTCATTTGGGGATTCCAGCTTTTAGTGTTAGAGTTAGGGTTCTTGAGTTGGGGATTTCTTACCAACTCGCTGATTTGTTCAATCTCTTTGGTTTTAAGCTTCCTAGGACCATCCCATGCTATGAATGGAGTGGCATTGCTCATGAGCTCTCCTCTCGCTGTCTGCATCGCGAGCCTTGCCTCAGGCTAGTAGCATTTGACTCTACGGACACTGGCCGACGCTTTCTTGCTTGTGCTGAGGAGAAGGTATGTTGGTTAGTACTGTCTTTAGTTAATCTTTGTTAGTTTTTGCTCCATTCAAATGCCAGAAGGAAATTTTGCTCTGCTTATTAGTGTGAAGAATTTTGCTCTGCTTATTAGTACTGGCATTGCTTATTTTGGATATAATTATGCTCTGACAGTGTAATTTGTTCCAAATAATTTAGTAGTGTACAACATTGTTAGTGCCAGTAGGAAATTATGGTATATTAAATAATTTGGTGGAAATTGTTAGTGACAATAGTAATTTGCTCCAAAAAAATTCTTATTGACAACACATATTAATTTCATAGGCTTTCTTAATTGTTTGTGGATTTCAATGAACACAATTTCTTGTGTAGTATGATTGACAATATTTTTTCTGAATTATAGGCTGAACTAAAGTGCAACTATCTGGAGTGGGTAGACCCTGAGTGGTCACTGGCTTTGCAGTTCTGCCTAACTGAATTGTGGAGCATGTATGACAAAGAAAACAAGGACAGGCTGAGAGACAATGTTCAGCTTGCTGAACACAATTACAAAGTAGTTGGAGAAAAGAGAAAGATGGAAGAAGAGCTGAGATTTTTCAAACTTGATTTTGCAAAAATGGTGGCTGACAAGGAGGATGCTATTACTGAGTTGGGCAATACTAGGTTGGCTCTCAATGATCTGAAAGAGGAGATGGAGAAGAAGAAGCTGGCAGAGCATGGTTGCACAAACCTACATCAGTTACTCAGGGCAAAGGCAGAGAAGGAGAGGGACAAGCTTGTGGCAGAGAGAGACCAAGTGCTGACTGAGAGAGACCAACTAAAGGAAGAGAAGAAAAAGCTGGAGTACATCATCTCTGATTTGCTGAAACAGAAGCATGGCTACAAGGACAAGATCAAGAAGTTGAAGGAGATCTGTGATGAATTTTAATTATGTAATGTGGTATTGTACTGGTGTAGTTGTGCTCTGTTGCACTGAATACTCAGACCTAACTACAAGTTTGTAATGTGGTATTGTACTGGTTAAATTTGTACTGAATTATGCAGTTTATATGCAAGTCTAGAATTTTAACTTATGGCATGAATTTGAACTTAATTTGCAGTACTATCTCTTGTATTATATTGAGTACTCTATTATATTTACCTCACTCCAGGTGAAACTGGTGTGATAGTCAAATTTTTGTGCACAGAAAAATTTAAAATACTAGTAAATTATGGCATGAGTATACCAGGGAGTGCAATCAACATAGCAGGACAAAGTAAATATAGCAGTGCAAGCACAGAATTATAGATAAAGTGCCACACATAGGTTCAACATAGCATTACACAGCAGTAGTTCTTAGTGCCACAATAGGTTCAACATAGCATTACATAAGTTCAAATTTAGTCTTGGCATAGATAAAGTGCTCTAGTGCCTGATGGAGCACAAATGCACTTGGATACATAGTCAAACAAAAACTCTCAGTAGTTCCCACTGGCATAGAAGTACCCCTCCATCCTTTTGCTCATGTATCTTGTCCTTTTGGACCTATTTCCTGTTGGCTGGCTAGTTGAAGCTTCTGCAGTAGTTCTTGGAGGATTGAAGCTTCTTGCACCTGTTTTTGCACCTCTCCTTGCAGCAGCAGTACCAGCACCAGAAGGAGAAGAATTTGCAGCTCTAGCAGATGAACTAGCAGCTCTAGTGCCTGTAGCAGCAGCTCTAGCAGATGTAGCAGCAGCTCTACCAGATTTGCCCCTTGAAGCAGCAGCAGAAGAACCCCTTGAAGCAGATGCATAGCTTGCACCCCTAGGAGTTGTTGTACCAGATGTTGAGCTTCCACCTTGCTGCCATGCAGGGGCTGTCCTGTTTTCCTACAATTATTTTTGTTGGATAAAAATCAGTGATACTTAATGAATCATGAGACAGAGAAGGAAGTCAAAAAGAACATACCATGTGTTTGTTCTTCCTGATTTGCAGATCTGGCCTCAATGGCTTTGCACAGCTTGTGTATTTGTGGCCCTGCAACTTGCAGTTACTACAAGTTATTGTAGCCATCCTTGATGTCTGCTTTGCTTGAGGAGGCTCAAACCTGCCTTTCTTCCTTTTTTCTTCTGCTGGTCCCTTCTTGTCTTCTTTGAACTGAGGTGGGTCAATGTCAGGAGTTGCAGTTTTCACCCAACAATCAGGACCAGGAACTGGGTAAAGTATAGGCTTGTATGACTCCAAGTACATAGCCTTTTTGAAGAACACATTTACATGGTCCTCTGGTAGTTGTTTGGACCTGTAGATGGCAGAACAACCATGGTTGCAAGGAATTCCAGAGATGTCCCACTTCTTACAACCACATGTTTTCAGGTTAGTGTCAACAGAGTAGGTCTTGTCCCCACTACTCACTTGGAAAAGACCTGGTCCAGCTATCAATGATTTGCAGTCCCTTGCAAATCTCTTGTTCATCTCTAACTTCTCAACATAAGTTGGTGCAATTTCCCATCTTGCAACTAGTCCACCCTCTCTCTTTTGCTGATACCTTACCATAAGTTTGTCCTTGATCCCATTGATCATGGTGACAATTGGCTTGTTCCTTACATCAAGTATGTACTTATTAAAAACTTCACTTAAGTTATTGACCACCAGATCAGTTTTGCAGTTAGTATCCATTGCATGTCTTGACCAAGCTTTAGCAGGAATCCTTGACATCCACTCCCAAGCTTCCTTGCACTCAGCCTTCATGCTCTCCATTGCCAACTGAAAGTCATGTTCAGTGTAAGCATATGCAGCTGCATCCATGCATTTCTTCAAGTCTTCTCCTCTGAATCCTGCTCTCTGAAAGTTGGCATAAATGTGCCTCAAGCAGTACCTATGAGGGCAGCTTGGAAAGACTGCTGTGACTGCATTCAACAGACCCTGCAAAGGAATTTCAATTAACTTAGTGCAACACAAAATAATGAACTAAATTAACTTGCACAACAAAATAATAAACTAAATTAACTAAATGCAGAACTAAATGCAGAACAAAATAATTGTCGACAAGACGCGTTACCACTCGACACATGCCAACTAGGGTAGGTGGGTTCAAAGAAAGGTTGCTTGGGCTAGGTTGGCCCTTTTGTGTCACCCTAAGCTATCTTGACTTAATTGTCGACAAGACGCGTTACCCCTCGACACATGCCAACTAGGGTAGGTGGGGTCAACGAAAGGTTGGTTAGGCTATGTTGGCCCTTTTGGGCCACCCTAGACCCTCTTGACCTAATTGTCGACAAGACACGTTACCCCTCGACACATGCCAACTAGGGTATTGAACTAATTATTGAACTAATTATACTAAGTGCTGAACTAATTAGACTAAATGCAGAACATATTAATGAAGTAATTAATCTGAATGCAAAACAAAATAATGAACTAATTATACTAAGTGCTGAACTAATTAGACTACATGCAGAACAAATTAGTGAAGTAATTAAACTGAATGCAGAACAAATTAATGAACTAATTAAACTAAATGCACAACAAATAAATGAAGAGGATATACTACTAATTTAGGGACATGTGAAGATGTAGATGAACTCACCTTCTGTCTATCAGACATGAATGTGTACTTCCCAAATTTTCCCTCTTCAGCCCCTCCTAGGGCATACTTCAGTTGAGTCAAAAACCAAGACCAGTTTGGTGTGTCTTCAACTCCAACCACTCCAAATGCTATGGGGTACATATTGTTGTTTGCATCCCTTCCAGTAGCAGCTAGTATTTGTGCCCCACTAGTCAACTTAATGAAACAACCATCTAGGCCTATGAATGGCCTGCATCCATTCAGAAATCCCTCAACACATGCATTCAAACAGAAAAAAAGACCATGAAACCTTGGTCCTGCAGTAGGATTTTCTCTTGTTTTTCCACTCACAGTAGCAACAATGCATCTTGATCGAGGATTTGTAGCTTTCACAGTCTCCAAATAATCTCTCAGCCTCTTGTATTGCCTCTTGTGATCTCCAAGCACAATCTCCTTTGCTTTCCTCTTTGCTCTCCATGCCATCATCTTGGGCACCTCAACACCAAACTGCCTCTTTACCTTGTCAACTATAGCAGGTACAGTAGTGTTGGGGTCTGATCTGATAGTTTCAAGCATTTTGTTGCCAAGCCACTTTGAGCTGATCCTTGTCTTCTCAGATTGGGTGGGACATGTGTGCTCCAATAACATCTTCTTAATGCAGAAAGTGGGCTCATTACTGATCTTTGCTGCAACCATGTGGAACTGACAACCCTCTCCATCACAGCACACTATCACCCTGTCACTGCAGTTTCTGTGATATTTGTATCTTCTAAGTTGTTTCACATGCAAATTTACAAGAGCCTCTCTAAATTGGTACACATCTCTAAAACAGAGCCTGAGCTGGAATTGCTGCTCTGGATGCAGCCTGTTCTCATCGTACCAGACCCTGGGTGGTCTTTTCTTAGCTCTGCTCTTTCTTCCAGAGGGGATTATGAAGGACATTGGTTCATTGCCATCATCATCAGCTTCAAAGCCTGTATCATCCTCTTCTGAAGATGGATACCAGTCCTCAGTCATGCTTCTGTTAGCACTAGAGTGGGACCTACTAGTAGGCCCCCTCTTTATCTTCTTCTCAACAGGCTCAGGAACAGGTATCTCTTGACACTCATCATCCTCTTCCTCCATTTCTATGTCATACAAATCTTCATGGTCTGTGTCCCCTTCACAGTGTGTACTGCTCATGTATTGAGCTCTCTTCCTCTTAATGTCAGCAATTGTGTCTTTCAGATCACTGTCCACTTTCCTCCTCTGTTCTTCTTCTCTAGCTACAATATCTTCTTCTTCATAGTCCATGGAATCTGAATCTGGATCTGCATCTGGGAGGTCTTCATGAGCTACAAAGTCTTCATCAAATACTGAGTCATCATCTTCATCAGATGTGTCCTCATTTCCTGCATGCTCCTCCTCATCTGTATCAAACTGGAAATCTGCATAATTTACACTAACTTGAGTGTTAACCTGCTGCAATGCATTATTTTCCTCATCTACATCTACCATCTCTGGCTCAATTGGGTGATCTTGTGTCCCAAGCAGTAACTGGCATGGTGGAGGAACTGATTTTATTGGCATATAGTTCACACTTTCTTGTGTACCAACATAATCATGTGTTGTTTTGTGCACAACACCTGACTCATTAACAGCAAATACAACTGGTGGGTCCACTGTTAAATCTTCAATTGTTTCATCTGGGTCCACTTCTTCTTCTTCTGCACTTTTGTAAACTGGTGCTTGCTTTATATCTAATTTCCCCTCTTTAACATACAAACACAGTGTCTGACTGCTTTTAAAATGCTTTATCATCTCATCCACTTCAGTGTTGTTTCTGATGAAAGTAATCCCTTGCAGCCCTGTGCCATCCTTCCTCAAGTAGCAAATACTGTCATCACTTCCATATCCATTTCTGACCATCACATTAAGCAAACTGCCATAAGTGATGTCTCTCTCATACATCTTCACAAGGGCATATTTTTGGCAGCATCTTTAGAAGGAAACTGAAAATATAATGACCATGGCTCCTCAGGCCTACAGAACACAAAACATATTAAAACATATTAATGACCATGACATTTGCAGTAACATTTTCAGGCCTACAGAACACAAGTCAAATTCAGGACCATGACATTTTGAGTGCCACGATAAAAACTATGACATATTCACATATAAAACAAAGTAACAGCAATAAGATCTATGCCACAAGAGCCAACATTTAGTAATTCAGAAAAAAAACAAAGATTAAAACTTCATTTTCATCTAGGCATAGGAGCTTCCTCCCCCGAACGAAGCAGTATTGCTACAAGTATATGCTAACTAAGCGAGTACTCTAACTAAGCAGTATTGCTAGAACCCTAACCCTAGGTTCTTTGCACTCAGATTTACCTGGGTGGAGATGGATGCCCGGGGGGTACTTCCTCCCCCAACGAATCAGCCGCCGCCGACGCCTTCTCTGCGTCCGCAGCAGCCTTCTCTGCCTCTTCCGCATACTGCGACGGCGGCGGCAGGACAACTTTTCCCCAATCCGCCGTCGAGTGCGAATCGCCATCGAGGTTGGGGCCCAACTTGCCAACGGGGCTGCATTGCGGGCGGCGGCCACCGGAAGAACGACCACCGCCGCCGGAGCCGCCGGGACCTTCTCCGCCATCGCCGCCGCCAGAGCTGGTCGCCATGAGCAGAGCGGGAGGAACGCGCGGGAGGGAAACTGAATCGGGGATTGGAGGACGAAACGGCGGCGCGGCGCCTATTACACGTGCGCGGAAACGGCCGTGAACCCCCGTCTAACGTCGTCCGTCAGCCCGCGCCACGTCGACCCGACAGGTGGGCCCGACCTGTCGGATTCGCTGTTTCCGCGGCTAAAACGGCCCGTCAGTGCTCCGCGTTACCAATTAGTCCCAGAGTTGGTGGTTTCCTATGACATGGCTCAAATGTGGTACTGACCTGTTACCCTAGCCCTGCAAATATGCTCCGAAATACGCTCCCGCAAAATTTAGTTACAACAGAGATATCACTTATGAAGGAGTAACATACTGTGAGCATATATATTTGTAACTAATTAAGAGGATCGTCCTAAAGGGCGTACTTAGCTACCGTTAGAAGATGAACATTCATGCTGAAAGATAATAATTTTCCTGTATATGGAGTGGACACCCACAAGAATTCTAACATCCTATACATTAAAGGAAATAATTCTAAGTTCAGGCAACAGTGTTCAAGACGTACGTACATTATCAAAATGCGACTCGATTTCGGCTCAAGTTCATGCTATGCAAATTGAACAGTCATTTCTTCTTACCAAAAGAAGCAATATGCAAGGAAGCGGTTATTTAATTACCAGCAGTAGGTTGAGAGCTCTCACGTACGAACGGTTCTCAACAGCCAGGACAGGAAATCTACTCCTTGGTCTAACTGCAATACACTAGCCACACATAAAATCGGCAAGTTAAAAAGTAGTATATCGCATCTGAGCGAAATAAAGCTAGCTGTACCCATAGAAAAAACTAGCAGTAGAAGGAACTACAGAGATTCTCTCACTAGGATAGTGGCAAAACAAATCGCAGCTCAAGAACTTTTCATTGCAAAGTATAGTAGCAGCATCCCTAATTATTTGCACATGTTAATTTCTGTCCTAGTGGGCATAAATGGCTAGACACAAATTTTAGTTAAGGAAATGACTACAGCGGGGATGTTTTTTTTTAACTTTTGTTTAGACAATCTTTTCTTTACTACAACGGCCCCGCCCCCACAGCGGATGATCAAAAGGATAGCCTACAAGCACATTAATTTTTTATTTGCAAATACAAGCACATAAGTTTAAGATACACGTGCCCAAAAAATTATACATGTAAATATAAAGAGGAGGAGGATGCATGTAGGAAAGTTTTTTTGAGCCCTCATGTAGGAAAGGTTGTCCATTTTATTTTCTTCAAGTCGGTTGGGTTGATTTTTTTTTTGACACAATAAAATATACTCCCTCCGTTCCATAATGTAAGTCTTTTTTCATACTACACTAGAGTGAAAAAACGCCTTCGGAGGAAGTACAACAAATGAAAATAAGTTCGTTCTGGCGACCTGTTTGCGAAGAGCCGGCCGGCCTGCACTATACAGTAGCACACCACCGTGTCCTAAGTACTAACTTGGTGCAAGTTTTTGAACCCGCCTACGTACAGTCCTGTCATCAAGAAAAAAAAATCTTAGATGCAGCAAAGGTATAGAAAAACTTGGTTGAGCATAAAAAATACTTAGACGCAGCAAGGTACAAATCAAGTGGTAAGTTAAAAATACCCAGAACAAAAAAGTTGGCAAGTAAAAAACACACGTATACCACTCGATCATAAAATCTGCATCATGCTCAGTTTAACATATAAGGAAAAAAGGCACTAAGTTCAAGCTCACTATGTGCCCGAAAACATAAAGATAATTCCTGCACAACTATAAACAGAAGTGGGTGCAAGAAAGCTAAACGTCACTGCTCAGAGAAAATTCACCTCATGAAGTCATCTCGGTTGAACCAAAACAAAAATCCCCCGCCAAAAAAAAGAACCAAAACAAAAATGAATGGTAGAATAATATCGTACCAGTGCATTTGATCTTACTAGATTTAGACAGAGAAAGGAGTCGCATTGCACACTAGTACTGGTTCACAGAGGTGCGTCACACACACACACACACACACACATGCCTGCTAAACCCACCGACCACTGTTCCATTTGCCATCATTTGGAAAAAGTAACCTCTGTGTGAACAGTATATCTGCAACACACAACGATGCATGTGCATGCATCCTTGAACGAGTGATGGCGATGCTTGCTACCTCCATGGCTGCATGTATGCACGTACGTATACCCTCATGTATGGCTAGCTAGCTACGTACGTATGTAGTGTAGTGATCATGCTGGTGGAGTGGAATAAAGAAATACAAAGTTATAGCTAGATTTGCACTAGTGTCACACCTTAAACATGCATGTTGGTCTAAATTACTCGTCAAAAGATAAAAATTACTCATTAATAATTAATTAATGCACGTTTGAGTACTACTACTACTACAAACAAGCAACCTCTTGTTCCCTGTTCACAAACAATCTCAAACTGCACTAATTTTTATTCTCTCTAAATCTAGTAAGATCAAAAGCAACCAACAGCCTAGCTCAGGGGCGGACGCAGGTTGGAGGTTGTGGGGGCTGCTGCCCCCACTCGATTTTTCTTCGTATGCCTCAGACTGATCGTGCCAAGCTACGTGTGCCTCCACTCGGCTCATTACTTTGCTCCCACGCCCAATCCAATTTCTTGTTTATTTTCAAAAGCCCCTGCATTATAAATCTGTAGAAGCTCACCACAAAAAACCAAGCTATGTTATGGATCAGTACGGCCCTAGATCCCTGATTCACATCCACGCGCACACACGATACGGCCGCCCCAATCCTGCCGCTCACGCTATGGCGGGCATCACGCAGTCTCCGGCTCGGCTCGCCGCCGGCAATCCGCTACTTGTCGTCGCCTGTCTCTCGCTCTTGCACGCCGCCTCCGCAACACAACCTCATCACCGATTCTGCAATTTCAACAATCTAATTGACATCAAGTAAGACGTATTGTAGATCATTAGGGTTCTTTCTTTTCATATTTTTTGTTCGTTTGCAATTCCTGTATACATTTTTTTGCGGGAAAATTCCTGTGTATACAAACTATAATAGTATCATCAATTTATGTGTGTAATTTACCGATTTAGATGACTAGATTGGTTCAAACAATTTCCTTGTAAGATTTAAATTTTAGTAGTACCAAACTTTAGTCTAGAGACTGAGGCACTCAAAATTCCATTCGGATCATCTATTCTTAGTAGTTCCCAGCAAGATCATTGCATATTACAATCCCAATTGACATGAGGAAATATGCCTCGTCCTAAAAAGTTTAAGCAAAGGACAATTGTGACGATCAATCAACATTTTAGTGTCGATTGGTATGAACTGCAGTCGTATTTGATCTGTAGAAAAGGGATTGCTATTATTTTTCTAAGGAAGTGATAATCAAATGTTCTCAGGAGGTGAAAAATCGCCATGGGACAAAGCAAAAGGCAATGTGCTAAACGCTCTTTTCGCTTGTATAAAGGCATCCTTCAATATTTTCATTCTCCCTTCGTTTGATAAGGATTTTCTCTTCTTCCAGGTTGCAGGTTAGATTGGTAGGCAATGCATCAATGTTCTCTTATGCAACTTCGGAACAAGATATTGACATACCGATGTAAGTCATTTTGTTTCAAATTTATAGTTTCTTTCTTTCATGAATTTGGTCATCTCATGGAGAATGAAGTGATTGTGCCTAGGTTTCAATTTATATGGACGATTGCCTTCTTAATTCTTGAATATGGCCATACATTATTGCCCCCTCTCAATTTTTCTCCTGGGTCCGCCCCTGGCCTAGCTACATACGAGCACTCAAGTGCATGCATGCCTGATAAACCCCTGTTCACACTGCTACATATGAGCACAACATATGTATACTACGTGCAAATATAAAGAAGAGGAGCATGCAGGAAAGATTTGTCCATTTTACTTTCTTCACGGGTTAGGTTGATGTATTTCTTTTTGACAATAAAATATACAAAGAATAAACATAATTACGTTCTGGCGACCTTTTTTTTGCGGGAAAATTAGAGAGCTTTATTTCATGAAAGCACACTTGGTGCAGTCAGCCAGAAGGTTGGTCACCAAGAAGCTAGGGGTTTCATCGAGCCAGCTTTCGGTCACATTCAGTGTGCAAGCACGCTTCGCACACAGATGCGCCGAAACGGTTGCCGCTCGATTTACATGAAGAATATCAAAAGAAGAAAAAGAGGTACATAGCTCTCCTATTTCTAAAAGTAAAGGAGCCACAATTGAACGAGAATTGTGGCGAGATTGCCAGAACTTCACCAGCTCCAAACAGTCGACTTCCATGATCACATGCTGAAATCCACGAAGACAAGCAAAGCGGACTCCATCTCGCAGTGACAAGCATTCCATCATCAGGGGGTCCGAGTCCCGTGTATGGTTAACACCATGAACCCAGGAGAGCCGAGGATGATCTGGCTACTCCTCCAGCACCGCCTCGGCCTTCATCAAGCTCCAAAGCGCCGTTCGTTGTGATCTTGACCGAACCCTCCTCAGGGGCCCGCCAACCATAACCCGATAGGACCCGGGTTTCCTTACGTGGTAATTGGAGGAGGGAGATAGCCTCCTTAATATTTCTGATAGTTGTAAAAGGATCTCTCCCCTCTTCACCATGTTTGATTCGGTTCCTGGAGTGCCAAATTGCCCACATAATAGTGGTGATCTTGGCACGATCATCGGGTGTGAACTGAGGATCACAGGTGATGTCTCGAGCCCACGTAACCGAGTGGAGAGGAGGAAGGCGAAGACCGAGCCATGTCCATGCCTCTTCCCAGAAGCTCTGTGCATGTATACAGTGTATTAGCGCATGCTTCAGATCCTCCTCCGTAGAACGGCAAACGTTGCACTAGCGAACTTCTGCAATGTGTCGATAGTTGAGAGTAGTTTCATCTGGAAGAATGCCACGTAACACTCTCCACCAGAATACTCTTACTTTTGGGATAACATTCAACTTCCACAAGGATTTCCACATTTGTTGATCATCCGATGAGGTTTCGGTATCCGTCCCTTCCTCTAGAGCCAAACGCTCGTTCTGAGTCACGAGAGCACGGTACGCTGTCTTTACAGTGTAGTTACCTGATATGTCAAATGCCCAAGCTAGAAAATCATCACCACCGCCTTGCCTGATAGGAATATTAAGTATGGCCTCGGCATCTTGAGCCGTGAAATTATCCCTGATCAGCTCGAACTTCCAAGACCAACTCCGAGTGTCTATGAGATCTGACACCCTCTCAATGTTTGTAATTGTGGGTCTCTGAGTTGGAGTCATTGTAACCGTACATGGGATCCACTTGTCCTCCCAAACCGAGATAGTAGAACCATCTCCCACTCTGGAGATTAAGCCTGTCTTCAGGGTGTCCCTTCCCGCCACAATCGCCTTCCAAGTTGCCGAGGCTGACTTGGGAACTGGGGCGTGCATGAAATCGGTATCCGGAAAGTAACGGCCCTTGAGAACTCTCGCACAAAGCGAATTTGGGTTGGTGATGAAACGCCACCCATGCTTGCCCAGCATAGCTAGGTTGAAAAGATGCGGGTCTCGGAACCCCATCCCACCCTCGCACTTGGGTTTAGATAACTCCTTCCAGGAAACCCAATGCATTGCTTTTTTATCAAGAGAGCTACTCCAAAAATATTTTGCCATGGGAGAAGTGAGACTCTTGCAAACTTTTTTGGTAAGAAGGAAAGTGTTCATGGGATAAGTGGGGATAGACTGAATTACAGACTTGAGCAATGTTTCCCGTCCAGCACATGCAAGCAATTTTTTCGACCACCCTTGCATCTTCGCATGAGCTCTCTCACTAATATGATCGAAGGTACCACTGGTGATACGTCCAACCGCAGTGGGGAGCCCCAAGTATCTCTCACTGAAAGCCTCGACTTGGATATTCAAGGTCGACTTCAAATCGTGCCTGATGGTGTCCGGGGTATTGGTGCTGAAGTAAATAGAGCTTTTGTCCCGGTTCACACACTGGCCCGAGGCATCACCATAGATCCTCAGAATTTCGTTCAGACACAAAGCACTTGCAGCGCTTGCATTAATGAAGACTAGACTGTCGTCTGCAAACAGCAAATGAGAGACCCAGGGTGATCTATAGCTCACTCTTAGGCCCCGATCAATGTATCCATCATTGTAAAATTTCAGTAATGAGGAAAAACCCTCTGCACAAAGCAGAAAGAGGTATGGAGAAACTGGATCACCTTGTCGAAAACTGTTGAGGATATAGACCTGGGAGTCACCCGCCAGGAGGGCCGGGTTACACTAAGGGTCATTGCCAGAAGCCCGGAGCTAAGTTTCAAGATAATGGGCCAGAGATGAGCTGAGACCCGGCGATGGCTTAAAGCCCGTAGTACAATCTTTATTGTTATAGTAGAGTTGTAGTGTAAGGCAAGTATTGTTTAGAGTCCGAGCCGGACACTCTTATGAGCCGGCCGGGACTCTAAGGGCCGCTGGGTGTCAACCTCCCTATATAAAGGGACGACCCGGCAGCGGTTTAGTGGCGACAACAATCTGATCGAGAGCCGGGCATAGCTGTTTAGCTCCCTGGTTATCGAAACCCTGATTAATACCACCTCAACTGGACGTAGGCTTTTACCTTCACCGTAAGGGGCCGAACCAGTATAAACCCTCGTGTTCCTTGTCCCACTTAACCCCTTCAAGCTTCCCAATTGCGATGGCTCCACGACTAAGTCCTAACCCGAGGACATCTGCCGTGACAATTCCACGACAGTTGGCGCCCACCGTGGGGCTGGCGCACGGTGGATTTGAGTTCTTGAAGGGCAGCTCCGAAGGGCTCAAGGGATACGTTGTGGGCCGGATGACCAAGAGTCATCGTGGCAAGCTCTACATCGACGATGCGGACTGGGGCCCCGACGCCGGCTCAGTGGAGTACGGATACCGGGTCCCCTTCGGTGGAATTCCTGTCTTCATCGGCAAGATTGGTGAGCCGGGCCCCGAGCCGGATCCCCGCGCCGATCTCATCGAAACGGCTCAGCGCGCACGACCCGCCCGGGCCCGGCCTGCCTTAAGGCGCACTTTTGTGGGATGCATCCACGGAGGGCCCTCTGATCCATCCGGGTCTGGTGATGAGGCGGCCGCCGGCTCTGACGGCGAGTCGGCCGCTGATGAGTCAAGCTCGTTGTACCAACTTCAAGATGGCAGGCTCATGAGTTATTCCGATGGCAACAGTATTCCGGACCTTTTTGAGCCGCCAAGTCAGGTCGGAGTTTTTATGGCTGGTGCGCAGCCTGTTCAGAACCCCGCTGCCGGATCGGAAAACCCGGTGCTGATGGATCTCACGGATAAGATGACGGCCCTGTTAACCGCCACGGTCGACCCGGCGGATCAAGTTCAGCATGATGCGGCGGTGGCACAGCTAAAATTGGATCTGATAAAAGCTAAAGAGGACCTTGCAGCGGAAGGGATCAGGCTGGCTGCGGAGCGGGCGGCTCTCGATGCCCAGACCCAGCTGATTCAGGCGCAGTCCTTCCAACTCACGATGGATCAGAACGCGGCCAATGAGGTCATGAGAAGGAGGCATCAAAAGGCTCAATCTCGACTCCCGCCGGTCTACGATCCGCGCAACCTCTTCAACACGCCAGGTGCAGGGTCTAGTCACCCGCCAGGGGTCGTAGCACCCGGGTCTGGACCCCTTATTCAACCACGAGTGATGGGGCCTCCCCAGGGGCCCCCTGCCCTGCCTCAATATGTGCCAATACCCCCGGGCCATTATAATAACCCGCTGGAGAACATGGTCGCCGCGGCGGCACGGCTGGCGGCTCTGCCCGTTGATGGCGACTCTCCGACGGCTATTGAGACCCGCCGGGTCAGAGAACTCCTTCATACAGCACTGGCGCAACAAGAGGCGTACTCCTACAGCCGGGATAGGATCCACTCAACCCCTCGTCCAGGGCAGAGCCCGAGTTACAGCTGGCACATGGTCTCGGCGACCGGCTCAAGTAATGTCCGACGCCATGACCCGCCCCCTGGTCATGGCCCGGCTCATAATGGAGCCTTCTACGTAGCAGACCAAGCACGCCAGGAGGCGGAGCAGGCGCCTCAATTGACGGCTTACCAGACCCCCCCCCCCCCCCCGGCTTATCCGACGATGTCCGTTGATGCGGGTATCCCTACTAGAACCGGGGGTGTCCCGTGTTTGATGCCAGCTATCCGTAATGAACGTCTACCCAAGGACTTCAAAGGACCTAGGAAGGTGCCTAACTATACAGCAGACTTACAGCCAGCAGCCTGGATCGAGAGTTATGAGATGGCTATGGAATTGCTGGAAGTCAGCGAGGCGGCCATGGCCAAATATTTCACCATGATGTTAGATGGAACTGCCCGCACGTGGTTGAAAGGGTTACCGCCGAACTCCATCGGGTCTTGGGCTGAGCTGAAAGCCCGGTTCATTCAAAACTTCAAAGATACCTGCAGGCAATCTATGTCAATCGTGGATCTGACTAACTGTAAGCAGCAGGAGGGTGAATCCACGACCCATTGGGTTCGCCGGGTCAAGGAGATCATACATTCATCGGATAAGATGGATGCCGGCTCTGCAGTCTTAATGTTGGAACAAAACTGTCGCTTTGTGCCCCTAAAGATGAAACTCGGGCGGCTTAAGCGTGACTGTACTGATATGGGTACACTGATGGCAGCTCTTGTCAAGTACGCCGATTCCGATGGTACCAAGGATCCCCCTTCAGATGATGAAAGGGCAGGGAAGGGAAAGAAGAACGGCAACGACAAGGGTCCTCAGTTTAGCCCGGGGAACCAAGGAGGAGGCAAGCGCAAGGCCGATGGCAGCCTAGAGTTTGTAGCCAGCACCAACTCTCAAGGTAATAACCAGCGACGCAAGGGGAGGCCCCCTCCCCGAGGCGGCGGGTCAGGACCTTCTCTGGAACAGCTGTTGAATGAACCTTGTCCGAGACACGGTTCTAGAGAGAAGCCGGCGACTCATCTGAAGGCCTTTAAAAACTACAATGGTCCGGGTAGCGGCTCAGGTGCCGGCGGCTTTCATGGCCCGGGCGGCGGGTCAAATTCCGGTCCTCAGAACAGTCAAGGGGGCTTTAATCAACAGTCTGGTCAGGGTCATCAACAGCAGCAGGGGGGTTATCAGACCAACTCAAAGCAGCTTAGCGGTGGGCAGTATCACGTGTTCACCACTAGTTTGTGCAAAGCGGCGGGTCAAATTCCGGGTCTTCCAGGAAGGCGACCTTGTGCTCCGGCTCATCCAGGATCAAGCAGATGCACACAAATTATCCCCACCTTGGGAAGGGCCCTTTGTGGTCAGTAAGAACTTGCACAACGGGTCATATTACCTCATTGATGTTCGGGAGCGTAAAGATTCGCGTAAATCTGAGGAGGAGACCCGTCGGCCGTGGAATATCGCTCAGCTTCGGCCTTATTACACTTGAGCTACCGGCTCTTGTGGGGTACATATTTATCTCAGACATATGTGAATTATGATAAGCAATAAAGCAGGGCTTCTGTCCTTTTTTCTCCTCCAAATATACGTGTCATACTAATTTGAAAGGAGGATCCGGCTTATGATCGCATTTGAGTCTAGCCGTAAGCAGTAAGATCACTTGGGGGCTTCCTGTTCACACATGGGTCGTATTCGAACCCAAGAGAACATAGCTGTCGATACCCATTTGATTGGCAAAGTGCCGAGCTCATTGGGAAGTTGCCTCTGGTCATATTTGAATCATAGTGTAACCCCTCTGAGAACCGACGTGGATCGTATTCGAATCAGCGTCGTTAAACAATTTTCAGAATCACTTGGGGGCTTCCTGTTCAAACATGGGTCGTATTCGAACCAAAGAGAACATAGCTGTCGATACCCTCTTGATTGGCATCGCCACACCCACTGGGGGCTATATGATCGTATCCAAATCTTAGCTTAACCCCTTTGGACCGAGTTTCTGGTCGTATTCGAACCGGAAGCCCCTAAGTTTTTATATTTTATCACAAGTCTACTCTGATCATGTCAAAGTATGTACTGCCGGGTCTCACTTACCGGCTTAATTTTGGTTTATCTTATTAGTTGAACATCATGGATGTCATCAAGACAAGTAAATTCGAGTTAAGGTACCAACCGTGCTACCCGGGTTATTTAAACCGGAAGTATGCTTACAGGCTGTTAAGTGTGTTATCACAGCTATGTTCAGAGTATAGTTAAGGGCCAGTCTTTTCGGTTCGTATTCCGGGTTATCCATCTCAAACACCTGATTCTCAGGGCGGTAAGCCGCCTTGCGATTTGTGATTTACCTTTCTATGCAGATACTTAAAGGCACCTTTTAAGGTTGAGAAGGACAAAGGGATAATTACGACCCGGAAGAACACAAAGGATAATTTCAAGGGATTTCAGCGTTCATTACGTGCACGATGGCACGGCAGAGATAAAATGTTGCACCTCGTCTATTACAAAATTCCTCAAGTCTCAAGGTTGGAGCGTTGTTCAATGAACCGCCAGCCGCTTTACGATGCCTGCTGGGTTGAAGTCCCCGGCTCGTCCTCTGCTCCGGTTGATCCCGAGACCTCGAAGGTTGACGACTTCCAGTCGATGCCGCGGAGAGCTTCGAACTGAGCTTCTTCGTCGATTAACCCGGCCGGGTTAATCTCCGGGGCGAAGGTGTGCTGGCGAGCCGGAGGAATCAGATTGATAGCTTCATAGCGAGGGGTTGGAATCCTCTGATTCTCCGTGTTGTACCCCGGCTGATACTTGGTTAAGTCGGTGTCGTTCCCGATGATGGTGGCCACCGGGCGTACAGCCTTAACACATGCCGCGAAGTCCTGCTGGTCGAAGGCGGAGCCGTCTTCCTTCAAGCTCGGGTAACCCAGTGCGATGTCTGCCGGGTCTAGCTCCGGCAGGAATGCTTTGGCCCGGCTCAGCGCGGCAATTGCTCTGGATCTTGCAGAGGCTCGGCGTAGCTCCTGGATCCGCTGTGGCAGAACAGCGAGCTGGCGCAGGACTTCGGCCAGATGGGTTGGCACCTCGTTGGATAGGGCCACCACAGCTAAAGCGCGCTGTGACCCGGTGTAGAGTTGTTCCACCAGGGTGTACACGGCCTTTAGCTTGGTGACCACGCTCTGGTTCAAGTTGGCGCTTCTGGAACCTGTTTAACAACATCAGATGACCCGGTGATAAGGATGAATCAGGAGATGTAAACATTCTAACATGAATGAAAGCCGGTGAGGCGACTTACCGAAGATGGCAGCTACCATTTGGGACACTTGGCGCTTTAGGCTGGAGAGTTCGGCGGTTTTTTCAGAGAGTGCCTTCTCCGCCTGTTCCGCCCGGGTTACCAGTGCGGCTTTCTCTTCAGCCCAGGCCTTCCGCTCAGCATCAAATTTGGTCTTCAGCTTTTCTTGAGCAGCGATGCTGGAGACAAACTTGGCGTTTGCCTTCCGGGTCTCCATCTCTTGTGCCTTCAGCCGGCTCTTGAGATCCGCCAGGTCCGACTCTAATTTCTTGCCAACAGCCTGCATATATTTCCGGGTTATTAACAGTCATTCTATAAAGTCCCAAGCGCTTTCCAAGCAAAGACACTTGGCACTTGGGGGCTAATGCATATTGAACGTATCTATCTATGTACGGCCGGCTCAGTTCAGTAAGCCGGAATCTAAGTCTACAACATATTCAAGTATAAGTGCTAGACTTGGGGGCTAGGATGACAAGGATCACTATGCAGAAATAAGAAAACAGCAGAAGGTTACCTCAAATTTCTGTTGGATCTGGTTGACCATGGCGATCTCGGCGTCTCGGCTCTTGTGAACTTGGCTGATGTAGCCTGAGACAAGCTCTCCAATGCTTAAATCAGTGTAGCTGGAGAGATCCAGATTCACCCGATGGGGTTGCAGCAACTCCCCCTTCGCGGAGCATTTGGCCAGTGCGGTCGGCCTCCCCGGCTCAACATACTCCGTCCGGGTAATTACCACGTCTGGGTCGTTAGCTGGTGGGGCTGAGCCGGACGCCTCCGGGTTAGCTGACGCTTCGGTTGTTCTCTTGGTGGTCGGGGCAGGGGCTTCAGGCGCCGTGTCCATGGGAATGGTGGCTTCGGGGGCGGAGGCGGCTGGCGGCTCTTGAGCCGTCGTCTCCGGCTCAGGCAAGTCTGGCACTCCGGCTGACCTGGTCTTCTTTGCTCTTTTGGTGAGCTTTGCCTGGGCACTGAAAAGACAGAAGTGTTAGGTATACAAAAAGTAAGTACAGACAGATAATGTAAGGAGATTGTTATTACCCGGGTGCAGTCTTGAAGGCCGGCAGACTTGACTGCATGGAGTCACCCGAAGAGGGGGAGGTCTCCTGGTAATTGGAGTCAGAAGAGTTGAGTGGCTGACGGATGACACCCGCCAACGGATGAAAAGGGTACAGGTGAGAAAAAACCTCAGTGCGGCGCTTCCTTGTTGCATCGGGTAACCCGGCGGAGAGGTCGGTGTCCTTGCGGGCCCGGGTGAGACGCCGGCTTTCGTGAACCTGCTGCTTCAAAAGAAATTGAGGGTCTTGATGAGCTAATGGATGAGAAAAGCTTACTTTCCGGGTTACCCTTCGGACTTTCAGCTGTGGCAAAGGCTCCGAGTCGGAGGGGAGTAATGTTACCTCTTCAATCACCGGGTTACTGGCGCCGGTGTCATCCTGTCAATAAACAAAATGATGGTAAAGTGGACAGCAGCAAACAACAAATATGGCAAGAGTTTAAAGGTTTAAGGGTTACCTCTGACTCGGAGCTATCGCTTAATTGCAGCAGCTCCGAAGCAGTGGGTCTGCTTCCCTTTTTGCGAGGGGCGGCTCTCTTGGCGGCTTTCTTCGCCTTCCTGGCCTTCTTGGCCGCCTCATGGTCATACTTGACCCGCCAGAATTTATCATCAGCCTGAGAAATACAGTAATGAGTTCTTAGTAAGATGACAGGTAAAAAAAATGGAAAGGTTAAAGTCAGCGGCTTACCGCTGGGGCTGGATTGGTCTTGCAGAACGGGGCTAGCCCGGTTTTTCCACAGTCTGCCAGGCTCTCGTTTAATAGAGCCTTGGTCTCTTCTTCGGCAACGTCTTCTGGAAGGTCGTTGCGACTGTGCCTCTGCGGGTCATCCTTTCGCCCGGTGTACTCACACATTAAGCCGGGGCGGCGGCTCAATGGGATCACCCGCCATGAGATCCAGACCCGGACCAGGTCTATTCCGTTCAGACCGTTGCCTAGCAGGGCCTTGATCTTACTGATCGTTGGAAGCAGAGGCTGGCGTTCCGCGGCAGTCAGCTTGTCGGATAGCGGATGAGTCGGCTCCAGGCGCATTGGGCGAAAGCCGGGCAGCGGGCTCTCATCAGCCGGGGACGTGTCTTGGCAGTAGAACCAAGTCATGTTCCAGTCCTTGGGGTGACTTGGCGGTTCTGCGTAAGGAAATAGACAGTCCCTGCGCCGTTGAATGGAGATGCCGCCTAACTCTAGACTTCGACTGTTTGCGCACTCGGTTTGGCGGTTCAAATAAAACAGCTCTCTGAAGAGCAGCAGACTCGGCTCTTCTCCAAGATATACTTCACAAAAAACTTGGAAGTTGCAGATGTTGGATATGGAATTGGGTCCTATATCCTGAGGTCGAAGGTCAAAGAAGTTGAGCACGTCCCGGAAGAATTTTGAGCCGGGCGGTGCGAAGCCCCGGCTCATATGGTCTGCAAAGATCACTACCTCCCCGTCCCTTGGCTGTGGTCTTTCTTCTGACGGATCAGGGGCACGGTAGGACATCACTTCCTTCTTGGGCAGATATCCGGACTTAACAAAGTTGGCCAGGGTCTCTTCGGTGACGTTGGATTTCATCCAGTTGCAAGTGATGGGAGCCTTGGGAGGCATGGTGACGGTTGGTGGTCTATGAGGAAGAGAAAAGTGTCCGGGTTAATTATAAGCCGGGGATTATCATTCAAACTACAGTGACGGCTTATGAAGGGGACTAATGATATATATTGATATGGTGGGTTATCTAAGCTGTCGGGGCTTTCAGGTTAAGTTGGTCATCTACGGCTTACTGCAGTTAAGTCGGAGGATTTTACAGAGCATGGTTCTCTTTAAACCGGACATGTAAGCCGCCGAGATTCAATGGTTGCGTTTTTACTAAGTGTGGTAAACAGGTTTCACATATTACCGTAACTTTTTTGGATCAAAATAGTCGGAGCAGAGAAAATTTCTAGACCTAAAAAACAGAGGCACGAGAAGTTCTTGAGGTTGAACACAGTTCTTATGCAGTAAAAAGAGGATTTCTTGCAGATTAAATGAGTTCTGAACGTCTACCGCAGTGGTTTTACGCAAGGATAAAGATCAACCGACTACAGTGGTGACGAGGACTGCCGAGTTTCTGGGCAAAGGTGATGAACACGAAGAACGGGAGGAACCCTACCACAGATTTGTTCTAGCAAGGCAGAGAAGACTCACCGGAGTTGAGGAAGAGCGAAGGTCGCCGCCGTTATCTGGTCCGGGTCAGGGTGATGCAGCGGCCGGGTCGATAAAGATCAGGGGCGCGACGGCGGCGGCGGCGGCAGAAGCTCGGGCAGAGGAACGACAGCGCGAGGAAGAAGAAGGAGAGTGTGAGAAGAGAGTGCCGGGCCGGCCTATTTATAAGGTAAGTCATAAGTGGGCGCGAGATTCAAGGAGACCACGGCGTGGTTATCTCCCCCTCACGGCGCCTCGATTTTCGCAAAGACAGTAAAAGCAGAGATCCGTTGTGGATCTGGCGGAGTAAAAAACGGACTTAATGGAGGATGACATCACGGCGGATTATCCGGAGTCCGGAGAATGACGTCACTCCAGGTTGTGGCCTTCACACGAACGGTAAGCCGGAGATTTTTCTGTCGGCAGAGTTGAAGATTGACACGAGCCGGCTCAAGTCAATCTGGGGCCTAATGTTGAGGATATAGACCTGGGAGTCACCCGCCAGGAGGGCCGGGTTACACTAAGGGTCATTGCCAGAAGCCCGGAGCTAAGTTTCAAGATAATGGGCCAGAGATGGGCTGAGACCCGGCGATGGCTTAAAGCCCGTAGTACAATCTTTATTGTTATAGTAGACTTGTAGTGTAAGGCAAGTATTGTTTAGAGTCCGAGCCGGACACTCTTATGAGCCGGCCGGGACTCTAAGGGCCGCTGGGTGTCAACCTCCCTATATAAAGGGACGACCCGGCAGCGGTTTAGTGGCGACAACAATCTGATCGAGAGCCGGGCATAGCTGTTTAGCTCCCTGGTTATCGAAACCCTGATTAATACCACCTCAACTGGACGTAGGCTTTTACCTTCACCGTAAGGGGCCGAACCAGTATAAACCCTCGTGTTCCTTGTCCCACTTAACCCCTTCAAGCTTCCCAATTGCGATGGCTCCACGACTAAGTCCTAACCCGAGGACATCTGCCGTGACAATTCCACGACAAAAACCCCGAGTTGGGGTGAAGAATGGAAGAAGCTCTCCATTAACCCGAACCAAAAACGAACCGAGGTGACACACTTCATTATCAGGCGAACGAAATTAATGCTGAAGCCCAGACAAGACAGAATCGCCTCGACGTAGTGCCACTCCACCCGATCGTAAGCCTTCATCATATCTAGCTTGACTGCACAAGAAAAGTTCTTTCCTTTCTTCCTTCTTCTCATCGTGTGTATACTTTCATAAGCAACAAGTACATTATCCGTGATGAGACGACCAGGAGCAAAGGCGCTCTGCTCTTCACTAATAATATCATCCATAATTTATCGCAAGCGATTAGTAATAACTTTGGCCGCAATCTTATAAAGGACCGGGCACAAAGCAATAGGACGATATTGTGAAATCGACTGTGGGTGCCGCACCTTGGGGATAAGAGTGATGGTGGTATCGTTCACTAGTAGAAAAAGGGCCATCTGTCCCGGTTGGTAAGGGCCTTTTGTCCCGGTTGTTGAACCGGGACTAAAGGGTCGTTACTAATGCCCTAGCCCTTTAGTCCCGGTTCTTACACGAACCGGGACAGATGGGCCTCCACGTGGCAGGTGCGGCGAGCCCAGGCAGGAGGGCCTTTGGTCCCTGTTGGTGGCACTAACCGGGACCAATAGGCATCCACGCGTCAGCATTTCAGGGGCTGGGGGTTTTGTTTTTTTGGAAAGGGGGGGGGTTGGGGGTTAATTTAGGTGTTTCATATATTGTGTTAGCTAGCTAATTAATAGAGAGAAGTGTCCTCTCTTATCTCCGTGCTTGGTCGACGCTACGTACTATATACGTATAGAGAGGACTAGACACGCTAGCTAGTAAGCAAATGAAGAAAACAGAAGATCGTCATGAACATATATATGCATACAGAGAGAAGTGATATTGACCACCTCTCCTTCTCCGAGAGATTGGTCGAACAACAAGTTCTCGTATATCTATCCGACACTACCGGCTACATATATACAATAATTATCTCTTACAATATAATCTCCTAATTATATATGTACACAGGGTCCACATAGTATTCTCCGTTTTCAGCGATCACGTGGTCAAGGAAGAATGCCGCCAATTCCTCTTGAATTGCTCGCATACGATCTGGTGGTAGGAGTTCATCCCGCATCCGAAAGATCTAATTTGAAGAAGGGGTCAATACATATATATATATATATATATATATATATATATATATATATATATATATATATGAATAAATGAAACTCAACACAAATGATGGTAATAAAATAAAATTGTGAATATTATTGCTTACGCACTTCATATTGTTCGTCAGAGTAGCCCCGCTCACAGGTCGTGTAGTGGATGGACTCGCAAACGTAGTATCCACAGTAATTATTTCTGGCTTCCTGCCACAACCACTTTACAAGAAATAGAGGTCAATCAAACTGATAAGCAAGCATGCTAAATGGTATTGATGAAACTAGCGCTTGAATCACTAGGAGATGCGCGGAACATGCTACTATAGTACTTACTTTCGGGTGTCTAAATTGCAGCTTCTTCGGCAATCCCGGAGCTTTTTTGGAGAATTTTCTCCAAACCCTGCCAGACAAATAAAACAATTACTTGATATCAGGAAATGAACAAATTTGCTGATATGGTGGATAATGATCGATTTAACTTACTTCTCGAGCATTTGAGTCATGTCCGCATAGTCCTGGGGATCTTTTCGTCTTGAGTCTAAGACGGTTACTAGTCCCTGCTCAAGCTTAATCTCTAGGAGAATATAGTGAAAGCTGCGCACGGATGCATAAGTCATCAATTACATTACTATAACCTGGACTAATAAGGGAAACTGAATATGCACAAGACAGTAACACTCACTTGAAGTTGTAAGGAAAGAGTATTATATCTTTGTTTTCATTTATTACCAACGATCGTAGCAAGTTGGCCTCGGTATTTTCGGCATGATATTTAACCTCAGTTGCATCTATGAGATTTGTGTTAATGAATCCAATATTACCGATTTGACTTTTCTTCAATTCGGCGATCTTCAATCTGCATAATATAGTGAGGATAATTATAAATACATGCAATGAAAGAGCTGACCTATATAGAGAGACTTAATGACAGAAATAGTACTACTTACAGACAGTAGTAAGTGATCGTTGATTTATCAAGGGCCTTTTGATTGAAAAACTGGAAGAACTCCTCAAATGGAACATTCAACATTTCAATTCCAACGAGGTCATGCTCCTCTTTAACTCTTAGCGTCAAAGTATTCCTCCCCCTAGACTCTCTGCAGGTTTTCATGTACCAATCATGTAATCTTCGCATCATCGTTGTTAGAGATCTTTCATCTTTGACGAGAGGCTTCCTGTAATGGTATTTGTGTTCGTCCACCTCCAAGAAATCATAATGTACATTGTCGGGCAGGTAATCTCCAAGATTTCTATAACCGGGCACCATCCTCGGATCGTTAGCGACGATGTCGCTAGACACCTTGAGCGGGGGGCACGATTGGTTCGCTTGTTCGCCGAGCTGGGCAATTTTTTTCCCAGCTCGTCGTTCTATTAACCTTTGATCACTGACAGTACTTCCTGACTGCTCCGCTTCGACAAATGTCTTTGCAATAATGTGCTCATAGTTGCCTTTCGGCGGAGACTTTGGTGGTTTTGTCAGGGCAGCCAGAGTGCGCTTCGCTTTCACCGGATCTACCTTCTCCTCCGGAGGTGGATGTTTCTTTGCTTTCACCCCTTCAAAGAAGTTCGTCACTTCGGCTCGCATGATCTTCGTGGTTTCCTCCTCGGTCCTCTCGTATGGTAACTTCTCTAGAGTCTTTAGAGAAGGACCGAATCTGTATTGCCTCCCGCCTCTGGCTGTACTGCTAGACGCCGGCAGAGCAGACGGAGCGGGTGCGGTTGTCTTCTTTCCTTGCTTACGAGGCGGAGGAGAAGGACTACGACGCACCGGAGCGGCGGCGGGTCTCTTCCGCCCTTGCTGACGAGGCGGAGAAGGAGGAGGCTGGCTGCTCGGGCGCGCCGGCGCAGGCGGAGAAGGAGGCGGAGTGCCGCCACGCGCCGGAGAAGGAGGCTGAGTGCCCTGATCACTCGCCGGAGGAGAAGGCGGAGGAGGAGGTGGAGTGCCGCCACGCGCCGGAGAAGGAGGCTGAGTGCCCTGATCACTCGCCGTGCGATGGTGAAGCTTCTTCTTCGCAGCATTTTTCTTGTTTGTCGTTGACAACTTCTTACTCTTTTCCGATGTCTTGTGGGCCACAAATGCGGGCCAGTGATCTCTGATCTTCTCATATTTGTCGATGAATTCTGGTGTCTCTTCTTTGTCGACAAACGTTTTCAGCTCATTCTTCCACCTCTTGAATAGGTCTGCCATCTTCTTAAGAGCATGAGACTTGATTAATTGCTCTTTAACTGGCTTCTCCGGATCCTCCTCTGGCGGTAGGGTGAAATTTGCCTTCAGCTCAGTCCAAAGATCATCTTTCTGCATATCATTGACATAAGACACCTCAGGGTCTTCCTTCTTAGGCTTATACCATTGGTGGATGCTGATCGGGATCTTGTCCCTAACAAGAACCCCGCACTGAGCAGCAAATGCTTCCTTTGTGCGGATGGGTTCAATCGGTTGGCCGTCGCGCGCGATTGCTGTGATCTAAGCCTTTCATCCGAGCGCAACTTTCTCTTCGGGCCTCGTCACTTTACCGAAGTTGTGCTCGATCCGGAGGGCTAGAAAAAAGAAGAAAGACGAGAGTTAATTAATATGTGTACATACCGAAACAATGAATGCATCAATTAGCTAGTTAGCACAGGCTTAACTAATATATTTACCTAGCCGGACTCTGTTTGGTCACTGGAGCCGTCACCACGGGCTCCTTCTTGCACCAGCATTGGGTCACCGGAGCCATCATAATCATGTCTTTCCTCCTCCACTCTTCGATCACCATAGCCTGCTTCTTCACCCTGTTCTTCCAGACCATCATTGTCGTTAAGATACGACAAGACATCACCTCCGGCTAAGATTATGTCCCTCAACACCTCTTCTGCTTCCTCGTCTCGTCCGTGCTCCATTGTTTCTGCAAATATTACAACATGGCAATTATTACACAAACATGACAGCAGGTGGATATATTAGTGCAAACGTAGACCTAGCTTATTCTGGGTTTGGGATGGCCTCGGCAACGCTTCAAGGGTAGGGGCGCGGCGGGAGGGGGTAGGAGACCGACATCGTTTTTTTCTAGGGTTTGGGTGTCCTCGAGAGTTTTGGTCGAGCGAGAGGGCCGGGGGGTGCTCCCGTGGTATAAGTTATCATGGTCGAAGTTATCCGGGAGGGGGTTATATCGACAACGACGACATAAATACATGGGAAAATAATGTTATCGGGGAGGGGGTAGGTCGAACCCCCCCCCCTCGTGTTGAAGTTATCGGGACACGGGGTATATCGACAACGACATATCCGATAAAAAATAAGAAGACGAAGAAGAAATAAAAAGAGGAGAAGAAGATATTAATAGAGGAGAAGATTGAAGAAAAAAAGAAGAAAAAAAAAGAGGAGAAGAAGAAAGGAATATTCTATTCCTTTTATTCTATTCCTTTCTTCTTCTCCTCTTCTTTTTCTTCTTATTTCTTCTTCTTATTTTCCTTTTCCCTCTCCTTCTTTTTCTTCTTCTTCATTATCTTCCTAGCTAGATATATAATACTTTTCTAAAAATGTAACTTTTGCATATATAAAACTTTTTCTTCTTCTTCTTCCTTCTTCCTTCTCATCCTTCTTTTCCTAAATATATAAAACTTTTCTAAAAATGAAACTAACCTAAAATGTACTAAATCAGAGAACATATATAGATAAAACTAACCTAAAATGTACCCAAATGTACTAAAAATCTAACTTTTATATGCACAGAGAACATACATACATATATACATTTTTATAAAAATGCAAAAAACAAATCATCATATATATGAACAAAAAATCTGAAAAAAGGACATATAATCATATATACACACATACATATAATCACACATATGCACATAATCTGAAAAAAAAAATCATATATATGAAAAAACAGAGAGGAAGGCCGGCGGCCGGACCGAACGTGGCGGCGGCGTGTGGTCGGGGCAGGCCGGGGGCGTGGGGCGGTGTCGGGGCAGGGGCTCGGCCCGGGGCGGCGCGTCGGGGCAGGGGCGCGCGGGCCGGGTGGCACGTCGGGGCAGGGACACGGGCTGGGGCGGCGCGTCGGGGCAGGGCAACGGCGACGAGGAGTGGGCGGCGACGAGGAGCGGGCGGCGGGGCGCCGACGGCGAGCACGGGCAGCCTGGCGGCGTCGGCGAGCACAGGCAGCAAGGGCGCGGGGCGGCGACGGCGAGCACGGGCAGCCTGGCGGCGTCGATGAGTTCGGCGTCGTCGAGGGGCAAATGGTCGATGAAACTGAAAAATTTACAAGCCCTGCTTATATACGGAGAGCATTGGTACCGGTTCATGGAAGAAACCGAGACCAATGCCCCTTTTAGTCCCGGTTGGTGCCACCAACCGGGACCAAAGGTCTCTTTTCAGCAGCCCAAAGGGCGGGAAGCGGCGGCCTTTGGTCCCGGTTGGTGGCACCAACCAGTACTAAAGGGGGGAATTGGTGCCGGTTAGTGCCACGAACCGGTACCAATGCACCCCTTTAGTATCGGTTGGTGCCACCAACCGGGACCAAAGGCCTTGTGCTGCTGCGCCCGCGTCGAAAGTTTAGTCCCACCTCGCTAGTTGAGAGGGGCGCGCAGTGGTTTATAAGCCCCACTGCCGCTCCCCTCTCGAGCTCCTCTCCGTTGCAGGCTTACGGGCCTAATTGTCACTTCTATGCCTCATGGGCATACTGGGCCTTCTGCGGGCCAGAATCCTGGCCCATCGAAGGGTTTCTAGTCGTATTCAGGCCGTGGTGGCCCAGTAGGTGGCATATTTTTTTTATTTTTTGCCTTTTTTTTATTTTCTTTTTTGCTTTATTTATTTTGTTTTGTTTCTACTTACAACAAAAAACTTATTTATTTTATTTTATTTTGTTTCTAATTACTTATTTATTTTACTTTATGATAATTCTTTTCAATATTAAAGTTTCTAACAAAAAAGGTTCTTTATGAAAATTCTTTTTGCTTTCAATGATTTTGAACAGAAAATACTTCGATAATTTTAGTTGCATCAGTTTTATATAATTAGTTTCAATAATACTAGAGGTTGCTTATAATGTTTTGAACAGAAAATACTTTGATAATTTTAGTTTCATAAATTTTATTTATGTTATTAAAGTTTATTTTATTTTGTTTCTACTTATATATTTTATTAAAGTTTATATTATTTTGTTTCTAATTACTTATTTATTTTATTTGTTATTTTTCATGCACCATTTTTCATGCATTTACTGATTATTTTGAGCTATAAGAGCCTAAAATTGAAAAGCATTTCAAATGAACTCTGAAAAGGTTGAAAGTTGGCATGGTATCATCATTTCATCCACATAGCATGTGCAAAAAAGTTGAGAGGGTTACGGCAAAAACTGGATGCACTTCATGTACAAAACGGAAATCTCTTTCGAAGTATCAGGATTTCATACGTAAACTCGTCTGTTACAAAAGGATTTCATTTTTTAAAACTTATTTGAACTCCTGACTTTTTGTGTGTTCAAAATGCACCATTCAAAGCACATCATCAATTTTCAACCCTTTTTGACTTCATTTATTATTTTTCATGCATTTATTGATTATTTTGAGCTATAAGACCCTGAAATTGAAAAGCATTTCAAATGAACTCTGAAAAGGTTGAAAGTTGGTATGGTATCATCATTTCATCCACATAGCATGTGCAAGAAAGTTGAGAGGGTTATGGCAAAAACTGGATGCACTTTGTGTACAAAACGGACAATCTCTTTCGAAGTATCAGGATTTCATACGGAAACTCGTCTGTTACAAAGGGATTTCATTTTTTAAAACTTATTTGAACTCCTGACTTTTTGTGTGTTCAAAATGCACCATTCAAAGCCACATCATCAATTTTCAACCCTTTCTAACTTCATTTGTTATTTTTCATGCATTTATTGATTATTTTGAGCTATAAGACCCTGAAACTGAAAAGCATTTCAAATGAACTCTGAAAAGGTTGAAAGTTGGCATGGTATCATCATTTCATCCACATAGCATGTGCAAGAAAATTGAGAGGGTTACGGAAAAAACTGGATGCACTTCGTGTACAAAACGGACAATGTTATCATACTCGTCTGTTACAAAGTTGGCATGGTATCATCATAATAGTTGCGGGAGAAAGTCTTCACTTTTTCTTCGCTTGTGTCATTTGCTTATTGCGCCGTAACCATGGATAATCTTCATCGTTTATCAGGATGCTTGGGTCAGCCTTGACTTTGAAGGGAGGAACTTCATGAAACTTTTCATAATCTTCAGACATGTCTGTCTTGCCCTCCACTCCCACGATGTCCCTTTTTCCTGAAAGAACTATGTGGCGCTTTGGCTCATCGTATGATGTATTCGCTTCCTTATCTTTTCTTTTTCTCGGTTTGGTAGACATGTCCTTCACATAGATAACCTGTGCCACATCATTGGCTAGGACGAACGGTTCGTCAGTGTACCCAAGATTTGTCCAGGTATATACTTTCAGTGTCATCTAAACAGTGCGTGCATGCGTGGTATCCCTTGTTTGTCTGTCCTGAAAGGTTACTGAGAGCGGGCCAATTGTTGATGGTTACAAACAGCAACGCGTGCAGGTTAAATTCCTCCTGTTTGTGCTCATCCCACATACGTACACCGTTTTCATTCCACAGCTGTAAAAGTTCTTCAACTAATGGCCTTAGGTACACATCAATGTCGTTGCCGAGTTGCTTAGGGCCTTGGATGAGAACTGGCATTATAATGAACTTCCGCTTCATGCACATCCAAGGAGGAAGGTTATACATACATAGAGTCACGGGCCAGGTGCTGTAATTGCTGCTCTGCTCCCCGAAAGGATTAATGCCATCCGCGCTTAAACCAAACCATACGTTCCTTGGGTCACCTGCAAACTCAACCCAGTACTTTCTCTCGATTTTTCTCCACTGCGACCCGTCAGCGGGTGCTCTCAACTTCCCGTCTTTCTTACGGTCCTCACTGTGCCATCGCATCAACTTGGCATGCTCTTCATTTCTGAACAGACATTTCAACCGTGGTATTATAGGAGCATACCACAGCACCTTCGCAGGAACCCTCTTCCTGGGGGGCTCGCCGTCAACATCACCAGGGTCATCTCGTCTGATCTTATACTGCAATGCACCGCATACCGGGCATGCGTTCAGATCCTTGTACGCACTGCGGTAGAGGATGCAGTCATTAGGGCATGCATGTATCTTCTGCACCTCCAATCCTAGAGGGCATACGACCTTCTTTGTTGCGTATGTACTGTCGGGCAATTTGTTATCCTTTGGAAGCTTCTTCTTCAATATTTTCAGTAGCTTCTCAAATCCTTTGACAGGCACAACATTCTCTGCCTTCCATTGCAGCAATTCCAGTACGGTACCAAGCTTTGTGTTGCCATCTTCGCAATTGGGGTACAACCCTTTTTTGTGATCCTCTAACATGCGATCGAACTTCAGCTTCTCCTTTTGACTTTCGCATTGCGTCCTTGCATCGACAATGACCCGGCGGAGATCATCATCATCGGGCACATTGTCTGGTTCCTCTTGATCTTCAATAGCTTCCCCCGTTGCAGCATCATTGGGCACATCGTCTGGTTCCTCTTGATCTTCAGCAGCTTCCCCCGTTGCAGCATCACCGTATTCAGGGGCACATAGTTGTCATCGTCCTCTTCTTCTTCGTCGTCTTCCATCATAACCCCTATTTCTCCGTGCCTCGTCCAAACATTATAGTGTGGCATGAAACCCTTGTAAAGCAGGTGGGTGTGAAGGATTTTCCGGTCAGAGTAAGACTTCGTATTCCAACATTTAGGGCATGGACAACACATAAAACCATTCTGCTTGTTTGCCTCAGCCACTTCAAGAAAATCATGCACGCCCTTAATGTACTCGGAGGTGTGTCTGTCACCGTACATCCATTGCCGGTTCATCTACGTGCATTATATATAATTAAGTGTGTCAAAAACCATTACAGAACATCATGAATAGATAATTAAGTGACCAAATTAATAGAAGTTCATCATCACATTAAAACCAAAGTACATACATAGTTCTCATCTAACAACATATAGCTCTCCAGAGCATCTAATTAATTAAACCATACATTGAAACTATGTAAAACATTTCAATGCGAAAACAAATGCGATCATAATCGCAACCAAGGTAACAATTGATCCAACGGCATAATGATACCAAGCCTCGGTATGAATGGCATATTTTCTAATCTTTCTAATCTTCAAGCGCATTGCATCCATCTTGATCTTATGATCATCGACGACATCCACAATATGCAACTCCAATATCATCTTCTCCTCCTTAATTTTTTTTATTTTTTCCTTCAAGAAATTGTTTTCTTCTTCAACTAAATTTAACCTCTCGACAATAGGGTCGGTTGGAATTTTCGGTTCACATACCTCCTAGATAAATAAAATCTATGTCACGTTGGTCGGCATAATTTTCATAAACAATAAATGAACCAATAGTTATAAAGATAATATATACCACATCCGAATCATAGACAGGACGAGGGCCGACTGGGGCGGATACCAAAACCATCGCACTATATAATAACAAGCAATAAAATAGTAAGAAAATTAGACAAGTATCTATCTAAAGTAAGAATTTTTTTCTTTCAGAAAGAAGATAAGAACAAGAGGCTCACCACGGTGGTGCCGGCGACGAGATCAGCGCGAGCGATCGACGGCGGTGAAGACGGGAATGGGACGGGATGGGCCACTAAACCTAGACAAATCTCGAGGAAAATGGAGCTTTGAGGTCGAGCTTCGAGACGAGAAAGCTTAACTAGTGTGGCTCGGGCATTTCATCGAACACCTCATGTGCATAGGAGGTGAGCTAGAGCACCACAAAGCCCTCCCCTCGTCGGCCAGAGAAAAACATAGCACTGGAGTGCTCTGCTCGCGGGCGAGGGGTATATATAGGCACCTCATTGGTCCCGGTTCGTGGCATGAACCGGGACTAAAGGGCAGCATGTGGTCCCGGTTCAAGCCACCAACCGGGACCAATGGTGGTGGGCCAGGAGCGAGGCCCATTGGTCCCGGTTGGTGGACCAAAGGGGCCAGACGAACCGGGACCAATGCCCCCACGAGGCCCGGCAGGCCCCTGGCCTCACGAACTGGGACCACTGCCCCCATGGGTCCCGGTTCTGGACTGAACCGGGACTAATGGGCTGACCCGGCCTGAACCAAAGCCCTCTTTTCTACTAGTGGTTCAACCCCGACGGTAGCTCGCCCCCATTCAGAAAATCTAGTACTGCCAAAGTCACGTCATTGCCGAGCAAGTCCCAATGCCGCTGATAAAACCCTGCAGTAAAGCCGTCAACACCAGGGGCCTTCGATGGAGCCATTTGGAACAACGCCACTTTGACCTCATCTGCGGTGTATGGTTTGGTAAGATCATCATTCATGCCCTGAGTCACCTTGACGGGCACATGAGATAATAAGTCGCTAGCCTCAGTAAAACCCTGCGTTTGATACAAGTTCTGGTAGAAAGCTAGCACCTCAGCCTTGTCCTCACTTTCAGTTTCACATACTGTACCATCTACACGGCGTAAGCCATGTATCTTGTTCATTCTCTTGCGCTGGGCAGCTTGTGCCTGAAAGTAGGAAGTGTTCCGATCGCCCTGGAGGAGCCATGGAACCCGTGAACGCTGGCGAAGCCACACCTCCTCTTGGTGAAGCGCTTCCTTCAGCTTCTTGACAGTACTTTTCTCTTCATCTGTTGGTCCCACCCCCATGGTAGAACACCTGATGCGGTCTAATCTCTTTTGGGCTTTCCTGACCGTGCGTGCCAAACAACCAAATTCTTTTGAACCCCACGGCTCAATAATAGACTGAAGGGACCCCAAGGCCGATGCAATCCCCTGGAGCCCTGGTGTGTGTTGAATTCCCCGCCAAGTATCACGTACTAGGCGATCGTAATCCGAATGCGTCTGCCAAACGTTCTCATAACGAAATTGTTTCTTAGCCCGTGGCCCGTAAGATAGTATATCCTTAATTTCAGCTACGACAAAACAGTGATTAGACTCAACAGAGGGGAGGTGTGCGACCCGTATATGTTGAAAAAGTTGCTGAAAATCTTCATTCCCAAAAGCTCGGTCTAGGCGTGCCTTTACATTAGCTTCACCTGCTTGCTGATTGTCCCACGTATAAGGCGTACCCGACCAGCCTAAATCTTGCATGGAAACCTCATCCATAATAGTCTGAAACGCTCGCATGTGTGTTTCCGATCTCGCTCTTCTGCTAAAGTGTTCGGATGCATAAAGCGTTTCATTAAAATCCCCCATACACAGCCAGGCTGCATGGGGTATAGTAAAGAGAGTGCGCAGGAGCTGCTAGCTTTCACCACGATCTGATGCTCTCGGCGCCCCATAAAAACCAGTAAACCTCCAAACCGATGAACTCTGATTATTACTATGAACCACCACATCAATGTGACACTTGCTGAAATTTTTCAACTCAACAGTCACATCACGTGACCAGAACAGACCAATGCCACCACTTAGGCCGACATTGTCGACTGCAAAACAACCTCCAAAACCGAGAGTGTACTTCAAAGCCTCAACTCTTTTTGCTTGAATTTTCGTTTCCATCACAAAGAGAAGAGTGGGTCCTTCTAGCTTCACCATACTGCAAAGCTCGCAAACTGCCTCGGGGTTCCCAAGCCCCCGGCAGTTCTAGCTCAAGCATGTCATTATGTCGGGCAGGACCGCGGCACGGTCTCTGCCGAATTCTCTGGTGTGGGCTTCTTTTTGTTTGGGTCCCGTACAAAGTCATCACCTTCCACTTCATTGCTAGCAGAAGTCTCACCATCCTTGCCAACAGTTTCTTCTCCGTTGGCTGTACTCGGTTCCCCATCTGTGAGCAGCAAGGTTTTCACCACCGGTCTGTATACTTGATTCGGAGCATCTTTCCTCTTTGGTGGTGGCCTTTGCTTAATCGGGGAAATCACCTCTTCCCCCGGCTCCTTATTAGTGCTTGAGTTTCTAGTCGTTGGCTTGCCGCTGGCACCCTTCTTTGGATCCTTGGATGAATTTTCACTGCTAGGTGACTTTCGAGACTCGTCAGGAGCTCGTAATTTTGGGCCAAACGGGAGATCTCCATTCTCGTCCCTAGAACCAGGAGTTGGGCAATACAAGTCCGAGTGCCCTAATCTACCACAGGAGAAACAGAAGTAAGGTATATTTTCATACTGGATATCATACATATCTACCTTCTTCCTCCTGGCAGAATCTATCAGGATCCAACGCTTGATCGGCTTTGCAACATCGATGGAAATTCTTGCTCGCAGAAACCCACCATTGTGGTCAAATTTAACTGAAAGAGCGTTCTTGTCTATCTATTGAGCTATTGGCTTCCACCATGCCTCATCACGCAAATTGTATGGCAGGTTAACAACCCTAGCCCATACTTGTAACTTATCGAACTTCACCTCATCCGGCCTCATGCAGTCATCAAATTCCGCTAATACCACCGCATTCTTATTGATATGCCATGGGGATCCTCCCCAAACACGATCCCTATCTCTCTGGTTCTCAAACTCTACCACAAAGATGTTAAGTCCGGCAAATCTGAACTGAAGACCTCGTGGATTTCCCCATGCTGGCCGCAAGGCGTTGGTGATAGTCTGGATATGGAGTTGATTACGGTGTAGTACCTTACCAGCCAACAGCCACTTCACCAGTCCGTCCTCGATGCGATGATCAAGTATCAAAGGAGTCGCCTCTTCCTCGGAGATATCAAGTTTCCCTAGGGCTTCCTCCAGTTGTTTCCTGGCCGCGCGTGTAACGCCCACGATGCGGCTATATCTCCCACATGTCGGGGCACGACTTAGAGGCATAACCGCATAGTGGTTTTGTCGCAAGAAGGGTCATCTTCACACAATCCCATGTAATGAACAAGAATGGGATAAAGAGTTGGCTTACAATCGCCACTTCACACAATACATAAATATCATTCATACATCATCCAAAATACAATCATATAGACTGGGTACGGTCAAAATCCAGATGAAAATAAGATAACCCCAAATGCTAGATCCCCGATCGTCCCAACTGGGCTCCACTACTGATCATCAGGAAAAGACACATAGTAACGACCACGTTCCTCGTCGAACTCCCACTTGAGATCGACGCCATCGTCTACACCGGCATCGTCGGCACCTGCAACTGGTGTTGGAAGTATCTGTGAGTCACGGGGACTCAGCAATCTCACACCCGCGAGATCAAGACTATTTAAGCTTATAGGACAAGAGGTGCAACGAGGTGGAGCTGCAGCGGCAAAAACATATATGGTGGCTAACTTGCGCAAAAGAGAGCGAGAAGAGAAGCAAAGGAACGGACGTCATCTAGCAATGACCAAGAAGAGGTCATGATCACCTACTTACGTCATACATAACACAGACCGTGTTCACTTCCCGGACTCCGCCGAGAAGAGACCATCACGGTTACACACGCACTTGGTGTATTTTTAATTGGGTCAAGTGACAAGTTATCTACAACCGGATATTAACAAATTCCCATCTGCCTCATAACCGCGGGCACGGCTTTCGAAAGATAATACCCTGCAGGGGTGTCCCAACTTAGCCCATCATAAGCTCTCACGGTCAACGAAGGATAAACCTTCTCCCGGAAAGACCCGATCAGTCTCGGAATCCCGGTTTACAAGACATCTCGACAATGGTAAAACAAGACCAGCAAAGCCGCCCGAATGTGCCGACAAATCCCGATAGGATCTGCACATATCTCGTTCTCAGGGCACACCGGATAAGTCAAGCTACGAGTAAAACCAGACCTCGAGTTTCCCCGAGGTGGCCCCGCAGGCTGCTCGGTTCGGACCAACACTCGAAGGAGCACTGGCCCGGGGGGGTTAAAATAAGATGACCCTCGGGCTCGCGAAAACCCGGGGGAAAAGGCTTAGGCGGAAAATAGTAAAACCAAAGTTGGGCCTTGCTGGAGGAGTTTTATTCAAGGCGAACTGTCAAGGGGGTCCCATAAATCACCCGACCGCGTAAGGAACGCAAACTCAAGGAACATAATCCCGGTATAACAGTAACTAGGGCGGCAAGAGTGGAACAAAACACCAGGCATAAGGCCGAGCCTTCCACCCTTTACCAAAATATATAGATGCATTAATTAAATAAGATATATTGTGATATCCCAACATATCCATGTTCCGACATGGAACAAACTTCAACTTCACCTGCAACTAGCAACGCTATAAGAGGGGCTAAGCAAAAGCGGTGACATAGCCAAACAACGGTTTGCTAGGAAAGGATGGTTAGGGCTGACATGGCTAAAAATAGGAGACATGATATAGCAAGTGATAGGTAGCGAGCATGGCAATAGAGCGAACAACTAGCATAGCAAAGATAGAAGTGATTTCGAGGGGTGGTCATCTTGCCTGCAAGATTCTCAGAGTTGTCGAAAGCTTGATCCTCGTAAGCGTACTCGACATGTTCCTCGTTCATGAACTCGTCTCCCGGCTCTACCCAAGACAAGAACACAAACAAACGGAACCACAATCAACAACGAGAAATGCGCAAGCAACATGATGCAAAACATGTATGATATGCAAGATATGATATGCGATGCATATGCGTGCTCCGGAAGGAAAATGATGAACATGGCAGTAACTTGACAAACCAAGCATGCCACTGAAAAGATGAGATGATTTCGGTCGAAATCGATATAAAGATCACCGGAATCGGATTCACGGTTTGCAAATGGCAAGCAAAACAAGAATGACACTAATCTGCGATAAACAGCAAGATAGCACTTAAAATGCAACAAACAACAAAGCTACAGCACCCCAACATAGCAACAAAGCACATGGCAGTAATATACAGGAGATTCTTGACAAAAGATGAACACTGAGCTACGGCTAGTTCACAACATATCAAGCTCAAACAAGCATGGCAAAAGTGCAAAAGATTACAGGTTCACAGACTTAGTGAAAAACTGGACATGGCAGAAATCAGCATCAGGTAGCAATGTTCAGAGCACGAAATCAATATGCTACAGAAACTTAACATAGCAAAACAAGGCATGGTAGTGTACTACTAAAAGCACATGACAAAAGTCCCTTACTGACCATAAGCCCAAAAGGACCCTAAGAAAAGATGGCAAGCATGTAAACATAGCAAGTTTCGTTATCAGGTTTCAGACTTAGCAGAATACAGAGCATGGCAGAAATATTAATATGTAGGCCTCTTTGTGAGCTTGATGCACTCACTACAGAGCAATGCATGACAAACCAAGCATACCTACAGCAATATGGCATGTCTATGAAGCTATCCATGGCAAGAACAATTGCATAGAATGTATGGACCAACTACAATAAGCTTGGCAAGATTGCAAATCATGTTAAGAATCTGCCAGAAATATTTTATAGCAAAAGTAGAGCAAGATTGAGTCATGCTATGGCACTCTAAAATTATAAACAATTGCAGTAATGGATCCATTACACCTATAGCTACAAAACATCCTTACTGAACATCTCCAAAATATGCATGGATCTCTCTGTAGCATCAAGTTTACATGGCAACAAAATTACAGCAGACAAAGACTTGGAGAAATCACTGTCCCTGAAATCAGAATTATTACGGGGCCTACTTTGCATGCTTGTGCTAGTCACCACAGAGATCACAAAAATACATGGACTATACCACTGTAAAGATGGCATGGCATACTTCAAAACACATGTAGAGCTCATGCTCAAAAGATGCACAGAATAAATGATACAAAAATGACAAATCTCCAAGTTCTGATAAGAACCAGAGATTAACAGCAACTAGCCCTCTTCCAACGAAGATTTGGGCATCAACATGACATCTAATGAACATGGTGCAATTGAACAAAATGAAGAGCATCACGAGACGAACAAATTGACATATTACACGCGCGAATCGGAGCTACATGCACAAAATTATCGCATCGGGAACATGAGCATATACTAATAAGAATTAAAGACTTCGGAAAAAAAACGGACGCGAGGGAGGAGGTCAACGGGCAGTACCAGATCGATCGGATCGGGGCTCCTCGAGCTCGAGGCTCGGGCTGCCGCCGGCGAGAGGGAAGAGGGGCGGCGAGGCAGGGGACGGCGGGGCCCGGCCGCGGCGGGGCGGCGCCGGCCGGCGAGGAGGAGGCGGCGCCGGCGGATGGCGGCGGCGGAGCTCCGTGCCGGCGGCCGGAGGAGGCGGCGGCGGCGGCCGGTGGCGGCGGCGGGCGCGCGCGCGGAGGAGCGGGCCGAGGGGGGCGGAGTCGGGCCCGCGGGCCGGCGGGGAACGGCGGCGGCGGGCGCTGACGTGGCGACGGGCGATTCGTCCGCCGGCGCGGGCGGACGTGTCCGGCGCGGGCGGACGCTGTCCGGCGGCGCGAGGGATTTTGCTAGGGTTAGACTGCGATTCCGTTTTTTCGGGATGCCCATTTATAAATAGGTAGAGGGAGTTAGGAGGCTCCAAATGAGGTGCGGTTTTCGCCCACACGATCGTGATCGAACGACCTAGAGCATGGAAAAGAGTTTGGTTGGTTTTGGGCTGGTTTTAGAGGGGGGTTTTGCTGGACACTCAAATGGACTTTGCGGATGCCCGGTTAACCGTTGGAGTACCAAACGACCTCCGAATGGAACGAAACTTGACCGATAGTCTCCGGGTGGTATATTAAGACCACTTGACAAGCCTCGGTCCATTCCGAGAAAGTTTGACACACGCACACGAAAGAAAACAAGAGGGGTGCACCGGAGGAGATAGAAGCGCCGGATTGGAAAACGGACAACGGGGAAAATGCTCGGATGCATGAGACGAACACATATGCAAATGTAATGCGCATGATGACATGATATGAAAATGCAAGACATGAAAAAATACAAAACGAAAGACAAAACCCGACAACGGAGGGAAAAACATATCACATAGCCGAAAATGGCAAGAGTCGGAGTTACAAATATGGCAAGTTACATGCGGGGTGTTACAACACTCCACCACTACGAGAGGATCTCGTCCCGAGATCTAGGACTGAAAGAACTCCGGATATTCGGAACGGAGATGGTCCTCGCGTTCCCAGGTGGCTTCCCGGTCGGAATGGTGCGACCACTTCACTTTCAGGAATTTGATAGACTTGTTGCGAGTCTTGCGCTCAGTTTCTTCAAGAATAGCAACTGGGTGCTCATGATAAGACAAATCTTCTTGGAGGTTAATCTCTTCGAAGTCGATAGTGCGCTCAGGCATCTTGAAGCACTTGCGGAGCTGTGACACGTGGAACACATCGTGCACGTTCGCGAAGTTGGAAGGAAGCTCAAGTTGATAGGCTAGGTCGCCTCTTTTGCCAATGATCTTGAAAGGACCCACGTATCTAGGGGCAAGCTTCCCTTTGATACCGAAGCGACGAGTGCCTTTCATTGGAGAGACGCGGAGGTAGACATGGTCTCCGATCTCGAAAGCCAAGTCACGATGCTTACTATCATAGTAACTCTTCTGGCGCGATTGCGCGGCTTTGAGATTATCACGGATGACTTTACACATTTCTTCAGCTTCAGTGATTAAGTCATTGCCAAGAAGTTGGCGTTCACCAGTCTCTGACCAATTGAGAGGAGTACGGCACTTTCTGCCATAGAGAATCTCGAATGGGGCCTTGCCCGAACTCGCTTGGAAGCTGTTGTTGTAGGAGAATTCAGCATATGGAAGACAATCTTCCCATTTCATGCCAAAGGAAATGACACAAGCCCTGAGCATATCTTCAAGAATTTGATTGACTCGCTCGACTTGGCCACTAGTTTGAGGGTGGAAAGCTGTGCTGAAGCGAATATTAGTGCCCATGGCCTTCTGGAAGGAGTCCCAGAACTTAGAGGTGAAGATACTTCCACGATCAGAAGAAATCAATTGTGGAATGCCGTGCAAAGAGACAATTCTGGAAGTGTAGAGCTCTGCCAGCTGAGCTGCTGAGATGGATTCTTTGATAGGAAGGAAATGAGCCACTTTAGAAAGCTTGTCAATGACAACGAATATAGCATCATTTCCGCGCTTGGACTTTGGAAATCCAGTCACGAAGTCCATTTCGATATGATCAAACTTCCACTCCGGAATAGCAAGAGGTTGGAGGAGACCAGCTCGTCGTTGGTGTTCTGCTTTCACTCTTCGGCAGACATCACATTCATTCACGAATTGAGCAATCTCTCGCTTCATTCGAGTCCACCAATACGACTGCTTGAGGTCATGATACATCTTCGTACTTCCAGGATGAATGGAAAGGAGAGAATTGTGCGCCTCGTTCATTATGACTTTCCTTAGATCACCTTTCGGAACCACAATCCGGTCCTCGAAGAACAAAGTGTCTCTGTCATCAATGCGATAGCACTTGAATTTGGAAAGACCCTTGTCGATACCACGTTTCACCTTCTTCACCATGGCATCAAGGAGTTGTGTCTCACAAATTTGATCTTCCAAAGTAGGAGATACTATGAGGTTGGCAAGAAAGCCTTGAGGAACAACTTGGAGATTCAGCTTGCAGAAAGCTTCACAAAGATCCGGTTGGAAAGGCTTGAGAATTAAGCTGTTGCAATAAGCTTTCCTGCTTAAAGCATCTGCAATGACATTTGCTTTGCCTGGAGTATATTCGATACTCGGATGGTATTCTTGAATCATTTCGACCCATCGAGTCTGCCTGAGGTTGAGGTTGGGCTGAGTGAAAATATACTTGAGACTCTTGTGATCAGTGAAAATGTCCACTTGTTTTCCCAACAAGAGATGACTCCACGTAACCAAAGCATGGACAACTGCCGCCAACTCAAGATCGTGAGTGGGGTAGTTCTTCTCGTTGGGCTTCAACTGCCGAGAGGTATACGCCACAACTTTCTTCTCTTGCATTAACACAGCACCGAGACCTTGGAGAGAAGCATCACAGAAAACTTCATACGGCTTGGATTCATGAGGAGGAGTCAAGACAGGAGCTGTGACTAGTTTCTGTTTGAGAGTGTTGAAAGCAACGTCACACTCAGGAGACCAGACATACTTCACATGCTTCTGTAGGAGGTTGGAAAGAGGCTTTGCAATCTTGGAGAAATTCTCAACGAATCTTCGGCAATAGCTTGCAAGACCCAGGAAACTGCGGAGCTGCTTGACATTTTGAGGAGGTTCCCAATCCAGAACTGCGGACACCTTCTCGGGGTTAACAGCGATGCCTTTGGCAGAGATGATGTGACCAAGGAAAAGAACTTCATCGAGCCAAAATTCACATTTGGAGAACTTCGCATAGAATTGATACTCTCTGAGCTTGTCGAGCACCAATCGCAAATGTTTGGCATGATCCTGCTTATTCTTGGAGAAGACCAAGATATCATCGAGATACACCAGAACGAATTCATTGGTATAGGGGTTGAAGATGAAATTCATCATCCGAGAGAACACTGGAGGAGCATTGACAAGGCCGAAAGACACGACAGTATATTCATAAGAACCAAAGCTCGTTCTGAATGCTGTCTTGGGAATATCTTCTTCACGAATGCGAATCTGATGATAACCCATACGAAGGTCAAGCTTCGAGAATACTTTAGCCCCTTTGAGTTGCTCAAATAGCTCATTGATGTTGGGAAGTGGATACTTGTTCTTGATTGTCTTCTTGTTCAATGGACGGTAGTCGACACAAAGTCGGTCCGTGCCATCCTTCTTCTTGACAAAAAGAACACCACAACCCCATGGAGAAGAACTCGGTCTGATCAAACCCAGACGTTCTTGTTCATCGAGCTGCTTCTTCAATTCCTTCAGCTCGTTTGGTCCAAGCTTGTATGGACGCTTGCAAACGGGTACAGTACCAGGCTCTAGTTCGATAACGAACTCAACTGGTCGATGAGGAGGCATACCCGGAAGCTCTTCTGGAAAGACATCTTGATACTCGCAAACGACTGGAATTTGAGAGATGGCATCCAATTCGCCCTTCTCATTGAGAGAGAAAAACCGAATGGTTTCATCACGAGCGGCAAAAACAATCACATCCTCAGACGAGTGTGTCAATTGAATCTCCCTGGCACCACAATCAAGTTGAGCCATGTGCTTAGAAAGCCAGTCCATCCCGAGAATAAGATCAATATCCGAGTCACCAAGAATAATTGGAGAAGACTGAAATTTATAGTCGCCCATCTTGATGGAGACATCCGGAACCATCATACTAGAACTCAAACGTTTACCCGGAGAAACGAAATCCATGGGTTTACTCAGATGAGAACAAGTGAATTCATGCTTGGCAAAAAACGGTCTTGACATGAAACAAAGGGATGCACCAGTATCAAAAAGAACTTTTGCAGGAATATCATTAACTGAGAGATTACCCATAATCACATCAGTAGATTCCTCCGCTTGAGCTGCATTCATCATGTTCACCTTGGCAGACTTTGGATTATGCTTGACCACTGCATTGCTGGAAGATCTGACAGGAGGAGGAGGAGGAAGACGCCTCTGGTTGAAGCACTTGTTAGCATAGTGACCTTTCTGCTGACATTTGTTGCAAGTCACCTCTGAGAGTGGACGGTGATAAGGAGCATTGGACTTTGGAGCTTGATTCTGAGACTTGTTCTGATAACCAGAGTTGGAAGAATTTGAAGAACCATGGCCACCTTTGTTCTTCTGCTGGTAAGGCTGACGAAACGGAGGAGGAGGAGGAGGCAACCAGAACTTCTGTTGCTTAGCTGTCACAAGTGAGGAAGAAGAAGACTGAACTGCGTCCCTGACTCTTTTCTTAGAAGCCTCACACTTGAGCTGAGCAGCCTCTTGCTTCAGTGCCATATTGTAGAATTGATCAAACTCAGTAGGCTCAACAAGAACGAGAGCTAACTGCAGATCCTCTTTAAGGCCACCTCTGAAGTGATAGATCATGCTCTTCTCATCAGGAACGTCTTGTTTAGCGAAGCGAGCAAGTTTCTGAAACTGAATGTTGTATTGATACACAGACATGTTTCCTTGCTTGAGATTGCGGAACTCCTCACGCTTGCTCTCAACAACACTTTGTGGAATGTGGTGCGCTTTGAAGTCCCGACAGAAGTCAGTCCAAGTGATCACACGACCTCCTCTGGAATCTTTGTATTGCTGAAACCAATCAGCAGCTTGGTCCTTGAGCTGGAAAGAAGCGAACTTGACAAAGTCCTCAGGCCTGACATTGCTACATTCAAAATGCTTGTTGATGTCCACGAGCCAATCATCGGCATCCGTGGCCTCGGCACAGTAGCTGAAAGACTTGGGCTGATTTGCGAGAAACTGGTTGAGAGTGGCAAAGTGAAACTGATTGTTGCCTTGACCTTGATTGCCTTGATTGCCTTGCCCTTGAGTACGTTCTTGCAAGAGTTGCAGAATCATTTGAGCATTGGCGTTGGTGGCTGCCATGATTGCTTGCCATGCCTCCGGAGGTGGAGGTGGTGGCGGAGGGTTCGCTTGACTCCCTTCATTGCGATCCGAATTCTGACGCGTTGGCGGAGCCATCCTGAAGAGGGTGACATCCGTTAGCATCTCGATAGACAAAAGATAAGTAGAATCAACGGATAGAAATTGCAACATATAGTCTTCACAATAAACATTCGAACGAAGATGAACGAATGACTTCCGTAGTAAATCATCACACTTCCATAAGTTGAGAAGCCACTTGAAAAAGATATGGAATGAACATATGAATTCGAAGTAACTCGAATACCACAATACAAAATAAAACAAAGTATTGGCTTGCAGAATAAGCCGGAACAAACATATGATAGATATTTCGTCCGAAGTTTTCGTGGTGGGGCCCACACGGGCTCAATCGTACAGCACCATCATGTACAAGGCTGTGCACATGACATACGAATTGTCCCCGAGTCGGCAAAGCCATGGACTCTTTAAGACACAACGAGACCACTGTAAAATCAACCGTATACAGGCGGACCACTAGACGTCGAACCCCAATCTCATATCATGCATCTGTCGGAAAGAAATCCTAAGGCTACTTGAATTCCCACTTATAAACTCCCGAAGCTTTCTGGTTATGCAATCTGGTGTAGGGGATACAGGGGACACAAATATATATCACCCAAACTAGCAATCCCTAGATCCAGTTGTATCCATCCGTCAACACATAACCAATAAACCTTCGGAAATCGTTTACCTCAACCTTCGAAAAACATCCGTTATACAAGTTATGGCAATACTCCCGAACTCCCGCCCCAGTACTGGGTGGCGTCGAGGTGATCTCACCAACAACTGCATAAAAGAGATTTCGATGTCGGCGAAACTCAGGTATTCCAGAACTGCAACGATAAAATTGTGACGACAACACCTCGGAGCTCAACTTCCCGGGACACTGCCACAACCCCTAAATGACAGGAGGCACCAAGAACAATGTTCTCGTCACAAATCCATCGGAACGATTCCAAGATACCCGCGTGATCCTAAAAAAAAATTTAGTGAAATTTGAGGAGAGAGTAGTCAAAACTTCTACGTCAGGAGGCCTCACCAGAGCGACGAAGTGACTGAGGAGTAAAAAGAATCCTACTCTCCGATATATATAATCCTAAGACTCAAAACATTTTATTCTAGACTCAACAACGCCAGCGATTCGATCAAGCAGGGGGCTCCTAAGTCGGGGATGGCTCTGATTACCAACTTGTAACGCCCACGATGCGGCTATATCTCCCACGTGTCGGGGCACGACTTAGAGGCATAACCGCATAGTGGTTTTGTCGCAAGAAGGGTCATCTTCACACAATCCCATGTAATGAACAAGAATGGGATAAAGAGTTGGCTTACAATCGCCACTTCACACAATACATAAATATCATTCATACATCATCCAAAATACAATCATATAGACTGGGTACGGTCAAAATCCAGATGAAAATAAGATAACCCCAAATGCTAGATCCCCGATCGTCCCAACTGGGCTCCACTACTGATCATCAGGAAAAGACACATAGTAACGACCACGTTCCTCGTCGAACTCCCACTTGAGATCGACGCCATCGTCTACACCGGCATCGTCAGCACCTGCAACTGGTGTTGGAAGTATCTGTGAGTCACGGGGACTCAGCAATCTCACACCCGCGAGATCAAGACTATTTAAGCTTATAGGACAAGAGGTGCAACGAGGTGGAGCTGCAGCGGCAAAAACATATATGGTGGCTAACTTGCGCAAAAGAGAGCGAGAAGAGAAGCAAAGGAACGGACGTCATCTAGCAATGACCAAGAAGAGGTCATGATCACCTACTTACGTCATACATAACACAGACCGTGTTCACTTCCCGGACTCCGCCGAGAAGAGACCATCACGGTTACACACGCACTTGGTGTATTTTTAATTGGGTCAAGTGACAAGTTATCTACAACCGGATATTAACAAATTCCCATCTGCCTCATAACCGCGGGCACGGCTTTCGAAAGATAATACCCTGCAGGGGTGTCCCAACTTAGCCCATCATAAGCTCTCACGGTCAACGAAGGATAAACCTTCTCCCGGAAAGACCCGATCAGTCTCGGAATCCCGGTTTACAAGACATCTCGACAATGGTAAAACAAGACCAGCAAAGCCGCCCGAATGTGCCGACAAATCCCGATAGGAGCTGCACATATCTCGTTCTCAGGGCACACCGGATAAGTCAAGCTACGAGTAAAACCAGACCTCGAGTTTCCCCGAGGTGGCCCAGCAGGCTGCTCGGTTCGGACCAACACTCGAAGGAGCACTGGCCCGGGGGGGTTAAAATAAGATGACCCTCGGGCTCGCGAAAACCCGGGGGAAAAGGCTTAGGCGGAAAATAGTAAAACCAAAGTTGGGCCTTGCTGGAGGAGTTTTATTCAAGGCGAACTGTCAAGGGGGTCCCATAAATCACCCGACCGCGTAAGGAACGCAAACTCAAGGAACATAATCCCGGTATAACAGTAACTAGGGCGGCAAGAGTGGAACAAAACACCAGGCATAAGGCCGAGCCTTCCACCCTTTACCAAAATATATAGATGCATTAATTAAATAAGAGATATTGTGATATCCCAACATATCCATGTTCCGACATGGAACAAACTTCAACTTCACCTGCAACTAGCAACGCTATAAGAGGGGCTGAGCAAAAGCGGTGACATAGCCAAACAACGGTTTGCTAGGAAAGGATGGTTAGGGCTGACATGGCTAAAAATAGGAGACATGATATAGCAAGTGATAGGTAGCGAGCATGGCAATAGAGCGAACAACTAGCATAGCAAAGATAGAAGTGATTTCGAGGGGTGGTCATCTTGCCTGCAAGATTCTCAGAGTTGTCGAAAGCTTGATCCTCGTAAGCGTACTCGACAGGTTCCTCGTTCACGAACTCGTCTCCCGGCTCTACCCAAGACAAGAACACAAACAAACGGAACCACAATCAACAACGAGAAATGCGCAAGCAACATGATGCAAAACATGTATGATATGCAAGATATGATATGCGATGCATATGCGTGCTCCGGAAGGAAAATGATGAACATGGCAGTAACTTGACAAACCAAGCATTCCACTGGAAAGATGAGATGATTTCGGTCGAAATCGATATAAAGATCACCGGAATCGGATTCACGGTTTGCAAATGGCAAGCAAAACAAGAATGACACTAATCTGCGATAAACAGCAAGATAGCACTTAAAATGCAACAAACAACAAAGCTACAGCACCCCAACATAGCAACAAAGCACATGGTAGTAATATACAGGAGATGCTTGACAAAAGATGAACACTGAGCTACGGCTAGTTCACAACATATCAAGCTCAAACAAGCATGGCAAAAGTGCAAAAGATTACAGGTTCACAGACTTTGTGAAATTACTGGACATGGCAGAAATCAGCATCAGGTAGCAATGTTCAGAGCACGAAATCAATATGCTACAGAAACTTAACATAGCAAAACAAGGCTTGGTAGTGTACTACTAAAAGCACATGACAAAAGTCCCTTACTGACCATAAGCCCAAAAGGACCCTAAGAAAAGATGGCAAGCATGTAAACATAGCAAGTTTCGTTATCAGGTTTCAGACTTAGCAGAATACAGAGCATGGCAGAAATATTAATATGTAGGCCTCTTTGTGAGCTTGATGCACTCACTACAGAGCAATGCATGACAAACCAAGCATACCTACAGCAATATGGCATGTCTATGAAGCTATCCATGGCAAGAACAATTGCATAGCATGTATGGACCAACTACAATAAGCTTGGCAAGATTGCAAATCATGTTAAGAATCTGCCAGAAATATTTTATAGCAAAAGTAGAGCAAGATTGAGTCATGCTATGGCACTCTAAAATTATAAACAATTGCAGGAATGGATCCATTACACCTATAGCTACAAAACATCCTTACTGAACATCTCCAAAATATGCATGGATCTCTCTGTAGCATCAAGTTTACATGGCAACAAAATTACAGCAGACAAAGACTTGGAGAAATCACTAAGTCCCTGAAATCAGAATTATTACGGGGCCTACTTTACATGCTTGTGCTAGTCACCACAGAGATCACAAAAATACATGAACTATACCACTGTAAAGATGGCATGGCATACTTCAAAACACATGTAGAGCTCATGCTCAAAAGATGCACAGAATAAATGATACAAAAATGACAAATCTCCAAGTTCTGATAAGAACCAGAGATTAACAGCAACTAGCCCTCTTCCAACGAAGATTTGGGATCAAGATGACATCTAATGAACATGGTGCAATTGAACAAAATGAAGAGCATCACGAGACGAACAAATTGACATATTACACGCGCGAATCGGAGCTACATGCACAAAATTATCGCATCGGGAACATGAGCATATACTAATAAGAATTAAAGACTTCGGAAAAAAACGGACGCGAGGGAGGATGTCAACGGGCAGTACCAGATCGATCGGATCGGGGCTCCTCGAGCTCGAGGCTCGGGCTGCCGCCGGCGAGAGGGAAGAGGGGCGGCGAGGCAGGGGACGGCGGGGCCCGGCCGCGGCGGGGCGGCGCCGGCCGGCGGGGAGCCGCGGCGAGGAGGAGGCGGCGCCGGCGGATGGCGGCGGCGGAGCTCCGTGCCGGCGGCCGGAGGAGGCGGCGGCGGCAGCCGGTGGCGGCGGCGGGCGCGCGCGCGGAGGAGCGGGCCGAGGGGGCCGGAGTCGGGCCCGTGGGCCAGCGGGGAACGGCGGCGGCGGGCGCTGACGTGGCGACGGGCGATTCGTCCGCCGGCGCGGGCGGACGCTGTCCGCCGGCGCGAGGGATTTTGCTAGGGTTAGACTGCGATTCCGTTTTTTCGGGATGCCCACTTATAAATAGGTAGAGGGAGCTAGGAGGCTCCAAATGAGGTGCGGTTTTCGCCCACACGATCGTGATCGAACGACCTAGAGCATGGAAGAGAGTTTGGTGGGTTTTGGGCTGGTTTTAGAGGGGGTTTTTGCTGGACACTCAAATGGACTTTGCGGATGCCCGGTTAACCGTTGGAGTACCAAACGACCTCCGATGGAACGAAACTTGACCGGTAATCTCCGGGTGGTATATTAAGACCACTTGACAAGCCTCGGTCCATTCCGAGAAAGTTTGACACACGCACACGAAAGAAAACAAGAGGGGTGCACCGGAGGAGATAGAAGCGCCGGATTGGAAAACGGACAACGGGGAAAATGCTCGGATGCATGAGACGAACACATATGCAAATGTAATGCGCATGATGACATGATATGAAAATGCAAGACATGACAAAATACAAAACGAAAGACAAAACCCGACAACGGAGGAAAAAACATATCACATAGCCGAAAATGGCAAGAGTCGGAGTTACAAATATGGCAAGTTACATGCGGGGTGTTACAGCGCGACCCGCGAGAGGGTCGTTCTCCGGCTCCGCCCCCGCCGCAGAGTTGGATCCTGCCATGCGCAAGTGCTCCCCCCTCCCCCCCCCCCCCGACGGATCTCTCGCACCGGCGATAGATCACCGGACGAAGACTGTTTTCACATCCACACCCTAATCGCCTCCAACGCCGCCAGAGGGTTTAGGGTTAGGGGAAAAAACTTCCTCGCCTCGACCCGGTATTACGTTCTGGCGACCTGTTTGCGAAGAGCAAGCCGGCCTGCACTAGTAGTACAAGTAGCACACCACCGTGTACTAACTTGGTACGAGTTTTTGAACACGCCGTACGTGTACAGCCCTGCTCATCAAGAAAAAAAATCTTAGATGCAGCAAGGTATATATCAAATGTCAAGTAAAAAAATCGCCAGTTTTCCTCTCGTCCCTGGCGGCGGCTAGGAAGTTTTCCTCTTGTCCCTGGCGGCTGCAACCCTAGCCGCCGCCAGGGCCAATCTTCCAACGCCGTTCTCCGGCGGCTCCCCTCCGCCGACGACCTCGGTCGTCGATGGTGAGGGGGGCCGCCGGATCCACGCGTGTGGATTGATTTTACTCCCTCATAGTTTAGGTTTTTAGGTTGTTCATCGTCTTTGTTTCGGTGGCGACGATGGCGACGCTGAATAAAGAATCTTCGGATCTTTCCCTGACGAGGCCATTGGTCCTATGGTTGGGGATGGATTTAGAAACCAGTCTGTTCAAGCAAGGATGGTGTGGCGGCGGTGGCATCCTCGTGGTGGACCTGTGTCCTCAGGCTCAGCCGTTGCGACGACGTTTGCTCTAGCGTCGACGTGGAGCTTGGGAGGTAGTCCAGGAGCGGATGCAGATTGTGGTCTGCATCGACGACATCTGAAAGACGGAATATCTACTGGGCTCGTGGTTCGTGGATGGCAGATATGGTTTCCTCCTTCAGCGTCTTAGTCATGGTGGGGTGCTAGATCTGGAGTTCGATGGCGTGTCCGGGGTGTTGCCCCGGTCTGATTCGTTCAACGATAAGGGCTTCACTTTTGGTGAGCCACCTTGGAGGTCCGCAAAGCTGCATATCAGCGATGGAGCCGTGTCGAGCTCGGGTGAGGTGGTGATTCGTCATTCTTTTCTTCGGTGGCTGCTGTGGTGGTGCCGGAGGCAGTTGACGAGCGTTGGTGTCAAGCTTAGAGATATTTTGCTATCTTTTCAGTTTTGTCGTGTCGGTTTTTACGTGATTTGTACTTTGTTTTTTATGATATAAATGAGACACGTATTACCATTAAAAAAAATCCTAAAGATCGAAAGTGGCAAGCAAAGATCTTGAAAAAAAAAAGAAGTGGCACGTAAAAAAGAGGCAAGCCATCGCCACCATGCATGCACCATCGCATGATGGATGCATGTTCCCCCGACCCTCTGCAGAGAAGGAGAAAACCAAGAACCGACGAAAAGGAAAAAAAAAAAAAACCTCCTCTTCAAGCGACCATCTTCACGTTGCTACTAATCACGTTCCTGTGGTGGCGACTTGTTTGCGAAGGGCTAGCCGGCCAGCCTGCACTAGCAGTAGTAGACCACCGTGTACTGTCTTGGTAGTACAAGTTCTGCTCATCAAGAAAAGTTCTTGGAGGCAGCAGGGCACAGATCAAGTGCAAGTAAAAATAAGATCTCAAACAAAAAAGTGGCAAGCCGATCGCCACCATGCATGATGCAACCATCCATGCATATGATACTAGGAGAGCACACACGACGTTCAACTTGCGCAGGGAACCATCGAGAGTGAAGCAAAACGAAGAAACTTGCGCCGGCGAAGTCACAAAAGGCCGAAAGAATATGCAGTGCAGCGAGGGATGAACAGCAAAACGTACGGAAAGAAACCCCAGTGAGAGGAGCAGGAAAGCCAAGAACGACAAAAGAAACTACCACCTGTTTGAAGGAATAGGGATGGAGATTCGATCGGAGCTAAGCTACCTCACACTGTGATGAAGGTACTGACTGTCTTCACGTCGCTACGCAGATCCGCCGGCGCTCCCTTCAGCCGCGCTCGCCGCTCTCTCCCTCTTTCTTCCGTGGACCTTCACCTCACACGCTGCTGCTTCTTTCTTTACTTCGCCGAGGAGACGATAGTGATGCGCGTCCGGGGATAGGGATATATGCTCCTGCTCTCTCGATAAAACTTGCAGAGGCCGGTCTGCAGGTAGCTCGGAATCCCCTACGCCGAACCAGCATAGGGATGTGTGCTGTCAGCCGTATTCCCTTTTCCAGCGTGGCATGAACGGTGTATATCAGCGTATTCCTTGGGTAGGCCCTAGCAGAAGGGACAGGTATCGGACATGGGCGAAGCAGCATCTGTCTGTGGGCTGACTAGTGATTTGATGGGCCATTACTTCCTTTTGCAGGTCGTCACTCTTGGTTGATGAAGGAGAGTTTTGTCAGGAGGGTTTCTTGAAGATCCACGTTTATTAGCACCCTAATCACAGGTCCCGTAGACATGTCGACAAAACAGTTTTTTTTTAAACGCTACTTTTGGGAGATTAGCGATGGTAAAATAGAGAAACACTTAAAAGGAAAACTAAACAGATGAACTACAGCGTCGTGTGTGATGCCTGATGAATAATACTTTCAATTGTGGTAGTTAGTTCGATCAAGATCTAACATCTAATTGCACCGGCAGGGTTTGGGTTTGGGTGCGGGTAATGCTCGCTCAAACCCGCACCCGTCTCAATATTTTTTGCCCAAATCCGTATCCGTACCCACACCCCGGGTTTTATATTGTTCTCATACCTATACCAGGCCAGGTGCGGGTAATACCAGTTGGTAAAAATACCCATCTTGGTCATCTTTCAATTCACATTTTGCCATGTATAATTTTAGCATTTCAGTATGTAAAACACAACATTTCATCATTTTAACACATTTAAGCATTTTAGCACATATATTTCAACATTTAAACATATATGTCAGCATTTCATCACACGTACACAACATTACAACATTTTAGCACATATATTTCAACACATAAACATGTCACATTTCAGCATTTCAGCACACACACATAGTCATTTCAACCACTTAAAGTTCAGCATACAAATAACTTCAACAAAAAAATAAGTTAGACCACAAATAGGTTCAACATAGAAATGACAAATTGGTTCATGACACAAATAAGCATATGGATATGTGGGTATGGGTAGGCTTACCCGAATGTTATTACCGTTTTCCCATTTATAAACCCATGGCTAATTATTTTTCAAACACTTAGGGCATCTCCAACGCCGACCAACAAACGGACGCATTATTTGTCCGAAAACTGGTCCGGACCGTTGTCTGGACACTGATATGGGAGCCGGCCATCCAACCTTGTCCGCATCCATTTGAAAACAATTAAGTGTTTCGTAAGACAAAACACCTTCCGCCAAATCCCAAATGTTCTTCGTGTTGCTTGTGTTGGTAAAATAAAACACATGCACACCTTCCGCCAAATCAACTTTGCTTAAATATTACCTTCCGCCAAATCATATGCACACCTTCCGCTAAATCAACTTTGTTAAAATATTAACGTCCGCCAAATCACAAGCACACCTTCCATCAAATTACATGTATGCTTAGCACCGTTGATCTATAGTTTCCGCCAAACATTATGTGGATTAAAAGTAGTTTCCGCCAAACACTGCATGGATAAAAAGTAGTTCCTGCCAAAGCAAAAAAAAGGAGCGTCCTTTCGTCATCCGGACATGTTTTTGAGTGGCCAGAAGGATGTCCGGACTCCCGCAAAACCCCTCTTTATTTGTTTCCGATTTATAAGAAACAGATGTCCGCACGCGTCGGTGGACCGGTGCGGGATTACCTTGGATGGGAAACTGTATCCGGACAACGTGATCCGGACAATTGCGAAAGATTCGAGGGTCCGCTTTGGAAATGCCCTAATTAGATTTTTTTTTTATTCGTCAGGTAGCATGTACCCATTGCTATCGTGAATTGTACACTAATTAGAGGGTTTTTGCCTTAAATAAAAAAAGAAATACGCAGACTGTAATGTTAGAAAGTCGCCCAGGACAGCCATGGCTGTAACAGATAGTGACGGGTGAGACGTCTGGACGCTTATAAAATTGATACTTTTTGCTGCCTGCCGTATTGATTTCGAGAGGTCAAGTCACCTTCACCACGCGCATCAAACAGCATCGTCACATTAACTCGAGCCGTCTAGGGAGCAAGCATGCGTTTGTACTATTCCCGTATACCTCAGAAAAGCCTGACAGAAGCTAATTGCAAAGCATATTCCCACCAGGGGGATACCGAGCTGCCTGACGCTCGGCCTCTGCGACGCCACACTCACTGCTCTCTGCCCCCCCCTCTCTCTCTCTCTCTCTCTCTCGCGCGGGTGTGAGACTGTATGTGTGTGTGCGAGAGAAAGGGTGGAGAAAGAAGAGATGTGAGGCGTGTCAGGCTCCAAAGTTGCACTAGTAACCATATGCACACCAGTAGTAACCAATCGGCTACTAGCTCACAGACGTCACACGCATGTTAAACCAGCATGCTCTTTCCCATAATTCATGAGCGGTTCGTACGATGCATGTCAGGGAGCAGAAACCGACTATCTGGCTGAGGAAGCATCCTTTTTTTCAAAGATTCCACGTCGTTTTCAGAGGATTAGAGACTGCATGCATAGCTTTTAATTAAGCAGGACGTACGTATGTAGACTGCATGCACAAGTATCGTATATATATACGTACTAAATAACTATAGGGGCCGGGGATACGTACAATCATACTTTGAAGGTAGATAGAGTGATATATCGGCAGGCGATGCATGCAAACTATGAAAGAAGATATTTTAGGGCATCTACAATGCCGATCCGCAAACCAGACACCGCATCCGTCCGCAGACCGAGAGACTAGTCCGCGAACACCGATGCGGTAGCCGGCCATCCAAACTAGCCGCATATGTCCCATTGCATTCGGTCAAAATTTAACGAAATTAATTCTTTTTTTATGCATATGTGAATAACTCGATATTTATTCATACTTGGATAATCTTTAGATAAAACCGGATGGTTTTCGACATATTTGAACTAGGCCGGACTCTAAACCTAGCCTAAATGACCACTGGAACCCGTTCATCATGTTCGGCAGGCCATGAGCCTCGGGAACCGAAGCTCCGCCTCCGCCTTCACAGCCTGCAAGCGGCTAATCGACCGACGATGATGAGCCCGCCAAGCTTGGCTTCAGCGGGAGCGAAAGAGAAGCGTCGGTAACCTCCCATACTCTACTCTTCTTCGCTGCCACCGGTGCCCGCGGATGTGCCGCTTTGTGGTCGTGCCGGCGGGGCGCGGGTATGGCAGAGCTGGCGATGTCGTCCTTGTCCTTGTTCCTGCCGTAGACTTCATCCGCCGCCTCGTCGATCTCAGAAGGCAGCATCTAGCTCCATCTGATGGAGGTGGTACCGCCAGCGGTCGTGGCAGGCGGCGTGGGCGGAGCGATAGGAGTCGCCCAACACATCCTGCTCGGCCAGGTCCACGCTCAGGGGTGATGGCCATGCTGGCGGCGAGTTGCTCCTTCACGCATCGGTGCTTGTTGAGGAGGCGGAGGTTGTACTCCTGGTCGGCTTGCGCCTGCCAGAATGCGGCCTCCCGCTCGGTCAACACCATTTCGGTGTGGTGAGAACAAGCCTCGCCCATGGTGATGCCAACATGGACCGGCGAGGAGGGTGGCGCCGGCTCGTCATCGGCCGCGTCTTCCATTGGGACGTCCACAACGCCGACCTCGGTCTGCCTACCAGCCTACCTGTCGGCATCAACGGCGGCGACCTCTGCCTTCTGCTCGGATGAGAGGCTATCCCAAATGACTTTGGTGCTTGAGAAGGCCATGCATGGCGGGCATGGTGCTGAGTGGAGAAAGGGAGCGGAGGAGGAGGGATGCCGCTATGGCCTAGGGCTGGAGTTTAAATAGCGGTTAGATGGCAGGGCAAGCGGTAGGGTGGTTAATGGTGGGTGGCAGGCGGACGAGTGGCGCCGGAGAAGGTTCTTCAGCAACCGCACATGTTTAATGTAGGGAGGCAGAACAATGGACTGTCATTTTGAACGCGGAGGAGTCGCATGCACTGAGAAGTGGCGCGGGCAGCGCTCTTGCCCCGCGCGTCGCTCAATGCCGGAGCGCCAGTGAGAAGTCGCGTCACTCTGAGCCGACACGAATGCGGCACTGGTGCTCTGGAGCTGTGCAAACCGCTTCAGGCGGGCAAGGGCGCGTGCGAATGCGAGGAAGGGTTTTTTGGGTGGGCCACGATAGTCACAAGCGGGAGTGGCAGCGGCCCGAACGCCCGTAAAGCCCCCCAGTTTGTTTCCAATTTATAGGGAAAACACGTTCGGCCTATCTGCGAACTGATACATGTCCGAGTTGGATGGCAAAACATCTTTTTAGAGGGAAAGGGCTCTTGTCCCGGCTCCATTTGTATTATCAAATGAAACCCAGTACAACCAGCGTCTTTTGTTACAAGAACGCGGGGGGAATAAACAGCACACACGCTGCCCCAGCAAATAAAATTTGTCAAAGCCTAAACGGCAGATCACTGAAAACCTTTAACAGCTAACATCTGAAAGAAGATAACAGCTAGACTCAGAGTTACTACCAACCAGCGAAGAAAGGGAACACCCCAGATCGCAGATAGCGTCACGGTTCGAGCAGCACCTCCGAGCACTGCATCAGTCCTAGCCAGGGTCTGGCCACATCAGGAGGGGGGCTCGCGCTTCCTGTTCCAGCTTTCTCACCAAGCACACCACCCTTTCTTTGACAGGGCCAGAGCATCGAACCATCCAACTGCCTAGAGTACAAGCAGTTTTCCTCCACAGGACCTGCATCCCAAGCCAGGGAACATGGTTGAAACATATGTCATTACGATATTTCCACAGAGACCAAAGGACAGCGGAATGTAGCAAGCAGTCCGCTGGGTGATTTTTGTTATTAAACCACCAGCGCGCATTTTGGATATATCAAAAATCACTCTCCAAAGCTCTGTTGCAACGACACAGTTAAAAAATAAATGTTCAACAGATTCAGATTCACCACAGAAAAGACATGTAGTATCTTCTACATGTTGTCTTTTTTGTAGATTGTCTCTAGTTAAAAGTTTGTTTTAGGCCATAAGCCAAAGAAAGATTTGAATCCCCAGGGGGGCATTGATTTTCCAAATAACTAGCAGGTTACCCGGCTGCACCCCCTGAAATTAACAATGTTGTAGAAAGATTTAACAGTGTAAACACCTTTAGCATCATAATTCCAGACGATGGTATCTTCCTTATCCTCCAGAACAACATTAATTATACGACTAAACATATCATTCCATTCAGCTAACATTTTTTGGCCGAAACACCTCCTAAAAGTAATTTTCAGGTTAGTACCATCCCAAACTTCACTGATGGAAATATCATGGTCATTGGCAATAGTGTACAAGTCCCAATATTGGGTAGCAAGGGTGGTATGCCCAATCCACTGGTCTTCCCAGAATCTAACATTATTGCCATTCCCAACTATCCAGGAATATCCCATTTTAGTGGCTTTAGCAGCCCAAAGAATGCCTTTCCAGAAGGGGGATGCACCATTACTAGGGCAGGTAAAAATGTTAGGGCTACGAGTTCTATATTTGGCATCGATAACTTGCTTCCAAATCTTGCCCTCATCCAGGAAATATCTCTTAATCCAGGAAGCTAAGAGGCATAGATTCATGTCCGCAATATTAGGAATCCCTAGGCCCCCATGTTGCTTTTGAAGGGTCACATTCCCCCAGGCAGCAAGGTGATATTTATGGTGACCCTCATAGTCATCCCAAAAACAATGAGCTAATTGAGAATTAATTAGTTTTATGGCCCACTTTGGGAATTTAATAATCCCCATAAGGTAGCCAGGAATAGTAGATAGACAAGTCTTCACTAATGTGAGTCTCTTGCCAGAAGACAGTAATCTCCCTCTCCACCCAGCTCCTCTTTTGATAATTTTATCAATAGTAGGCTGGAGCTCACACTTTTTTAGTTTTCTGTGATGGAGGGGGGCACCTAGATATTTAATGGGGAACTCACTTAACTTGCAACCAAGGATTTGAGCAAATATATTAGCTTCATTTTCACTAACATTAATGGGAACTAGGTCACATTTGTGAAAATTAATCCTCATACCAGATAATTGCTCAAAGCAAGAAAGTAACCATTTAAGGTTTCTGGCATGAGAAGTATTATTACTCAAAAAAAGTAAGGTGTCATCCGCATACTGCATACTAATTAATGATGCCAGCTGGATTAGAACTAGGAAATATTCCTTCCAGAATATTATTCCTGGAGGCTTTAACAAAGTAAAAACATCAGCAACTAAATTGAAAAGCAGGGGGAATATGGGTCCCCTTGCCTCACCCCTTTCCCAGTAACAAAAAAATCACTGTTGCTATTATTGATATTAACTCCAACAGAGCCTTTATACAAAAGAGATTCCACTTTCTTCAGCCATTTTGTGCTAAACCCTCTCTTATGCATCATGTCCATCAGAAACTCTCTGTTGATCATGTCATAAGCTTTTTCATAATCTAACTTAAACACAAAACCAGACTGCTTACTAGAGTATACAGAATGAATAATTTCATGAGCTGTAATAATGCTCTCAGCAATAAATCTGCCTTTTATAAAGGCTGTCTGGTTCAAAGAAATTAAATCTTTGCAGATAGGGCCAAACTTATTAGTGGCACATTTAGCAAAGATTAATCATTGCAAGCGGCCTAAATTTCTCCATTCTAGTGGCATCAGCTTCTTTAGGGACTAAAGTAAGTAGGGAAGAGTTGAGTCTAAATAAGTCTAGATCACCCCTCTCCCAATCATTAAACAGAGCAAACAGGTCACCTTTAATAAGGTCCCAAAATTGCTGATAAAATAAAAAAGGAAATCCATCTGGACCAGGAGCTCCTTCAGCATATGAGCCAAATACAGCATCCTTGATTTCCTTTTCAGAGAAGGGGGTGTCCAAGATGCAATTATGTGCATCAGTAACCTTCTCACCATCTTCCCAAAAGTCATCTTTCAGGTTGATGTTAATTTTATCTTGAAAGCCAAATAAATTTTTGTAGTAATTCACAGCAATATTCATGATGCCTTCAGGGTCGGTTAAGTACCTGCATTCCCTTCCAGCGCCATGATCTGCTTCTTTCTCCTCTTTTGATTAGCTACAGCTTTAAAGTAGCCAGCATTTAAGTCTCCTTCTAGTATGTCTCTCTCTCTGGATCTCTGTCTGGCCTTGATTTCTTCTTTTCTCCAGATTCCTTCCAGGTCCCCTGCAATTTTTTTGATTCTTCTATTAGTGTTAGGAGAAGGAGGATTTGATTCAGAAAAAAATATCCAGGCAGTTATACTCAGCCACCAAGGCTTGTTTGTTCCTGTTCTGTTCTGCCTCATAATTGGCCATCCACCCTTTAATGGACTTTCTGGAATTTCTAATCTTGAACTGCCAGATATCTATTGCCCTTTTAAAAGGGCATTTAGCAGTCTAAGCTTTAATAACTACTTCTCTAAACCCCTATACTTCCAAGCACCATTTTTCAAATCTGAAATGCTTGGTCTTTGGGATGGGAAAAGCACAGGTATTGAGCACCAGAGGAGTGTGATCACTCCCTAGCCTAGGCAAGGCTTTAAGGTGCACTCCAGGGGAAGCAGAAGCCCAGTCAGTGGACATAAATACTCTATCTATAGTAGCCATCACTAGATTATCCTGGTTATTGCCCCAAGTGTACTTCCTCTCATTAATCTTGAGCTCCAATAAACCAAATCTATTTATCCAATCATTAAAGAGGTCAGCCCAGTGTTGATTAATAGCACCAGTGTTTTTATCACTAGTCTCTCTAATAGGATTGAAATCACCCCCTACCAGGGTGGGCCCTGTCCAGTCAGTCAGCAAAGAGTGGAGTTCATTAATGAAATCCATTTTAAACTGGTCATAGGCAGAACCATAGACATTAACAAGCCTCCAAACAGAGGAATCTTGTTTATTTTTAAGTAGGCAAGAAATACTGAATCTATGTAAATCCCATTGGACTAAGTCAAATATATCTAGTTTACATCCAATTAAAATCCCTCCTGCAGTGTTAATTGCAGGAAGCCATTTCCATTGGAATTCAGATTTGGGATCAAAAGCTTCAAGTTGAAGAAGAGTAAACTCTTCTTTCTTGGTCTCAGAAATACAAACAAAATCAGGACTATTGGCTCTAATGAGCTCTTTCAATTTGTCCACTTTTATGGGGCCATTCAGCCCTCTAATGTTCCAAAAAATACCTATCATTTAATACTAAAATCAATTTACCTCCTCCCTCTACAGGAGTTAGGTTTCCTACTAATCTCAATCCAGGGGGATTCTGATTCAGGGGACACATTAATATGTGTCCCATTCTCTGTCTCAACATTAGTCCCAGGATTGACATCAGTATCATTAAATTCCTCACCAGTAATATCAATACTAGCGGGTAGAAATAAATCAGGATTTTCAGAATTAAATCTTGCAAGTCTATCTAACTCTATATGCTTAATAGTGCAAATGTTATCTCTGATATTATCCCTGCTAGCACCCAAGTTAATACCTGAGCACTCTGCAGTTTTAATTAATAGAGGATCATCTAAGCAAGCAAAAGAGTTATGGGTACCTTTTCTTACAGTAGGTTTTTCCAAGTTTTTAATTTGCTTCAGCTCCTGAGCTTTCTGAAGAGCTGGCCTGTCATCTCTTTTGTTCCTGGTGCTAACTCTGGAAGCCACTACAGGACCCCACACCTGATGAGTATTAGTGCACTTCTGAGAGAAAGGCTTATCAGCAGCAGCCTCAAATTGATCAAGGAGAGGGGTGCCCAAAGTATCATTATGTTTCTTCTTCACTGCCTCAAGGTAGCTTTTGGTAATAGGTGCACCAAGAATCTTGGAGGAGATCATATTTGCTTCATTGGCTCTAGGAGCAGGAGTAGAGCATTTTTGTACAGTCCTGGCTCCATTGGACCCAGTAGTTTGTTGTTTGTTTTTTGTATTGGAGTTGCTATTCCCAGTATCCATGTCTTCTCCTTGTAAGTCATCACCACTGGAATCAAACTCTTCTTCAGTATGCTTGTTCTGAGAGGGATTGTTGTCATCAGGACCTGGAGGAATATCTGAACCATGTCCACTAGCAGGCTCAGACTCCACTGTAAACTGCAGCAAATATAGTTCATGGTGTATTTCAACCATTCTGTCTCTCGGTATCTTAGCAGGGTCTCTCACAGCTACCTGGATCCTCACCTTCTCATAAAAGCTCCTGAATATAGTGTGCTAATCTACATTGACAAGGACCTCAAGCATAGTAGAGATCTGAGAGATAATGCTCCAGGATATCCACTTAGGTGGCAGACCTTCAATCACAATCCAAGTTTCCTCAAGAGTGTCATATGCTGGCATTTCTCCATTCCGGTCACTCCTTCTTTCTTTAAGTTAATGGAAGGATATTCAACCAAATCCTTGATCTTCTTATTTGGGGAAACCTGACAACCAAATCCGGCTGTGGACGGTTTGACAATCGGTGTTGGAGATGTTCTTAATGGATGCAAATGATCGTGTAACTCAGTCTTCTTTGTGTCTACTGCTCCATATGGCGGCCTGGCTGTCGGGCTCGGGTCGTCTCGACCGCGATAAGCTAGTGGCAGAAGAGAGGGTCGCTTTGAATTTTACACCCGAAACAAAGCACCGATTATATCCCAGCTAAACTTGGTAACTGAGCACTGATCCGATTCCGGCCTGGCCGGCGTGATTTCCTTTGGTAGGGCTAGCTAGACGCGTACGACGTCATGCAGCGTGCATGCTCCTGTTGATCGACTGAAATGCGAAAGCTACCACCACATCATACCCGACCTGGCACTAGCAGCGCTAGTAGCTAGCATGCTGATCACTAATCTAGGTTCTCTATCATGTGTGAAAATTCGGCACCACCATATATACGTGTTTGCAAAAAAGCAGAAAAATAAACACAACTTTTTATTCAATACGTTTCACAGAACCACACTTATATAATTAACTTAATATGTCGTTAAATTGCTTTTAACCCCTGTGTGATTTCCATGGACTTGACCAAGAGGGCGTGCTTTCCTGTCAGTGGAAAAGAAAACCCTATAGGCTATAACTAAGAGTCAATTACACCACTGGTGCCACAACTTGGCGCGAAAAGTCAGTTTAATGATAAAATTTGTAGCATACATTGAACTGGTGCCACAACTTGGCTTTGTCGCTCATATACGGTGCAAATTACGTTTCTATGCGAAGAGGATGTTGATTAGGCGCCCCAATGTGGCATGGGGCCCGCTGTCAGCAAGGCAAAGAGGACGTGTGGCCTGCTATTTTACACACAAAAAGCCTCAGAAAATTTTCCTCACGAAAAAGCTCTTGCCACGGCCGCAAGGGTCCACTTGTCAGCGTCTCAAAAATAATTGAAAAAATGGCACCTGCAAGGATTCAAACTGTTGTCCTGTAGCTCACAGCTGCGCGCGCCTAACCGCCTGAGCGAGGACAAATTCATGTAACAACTGGATGCTGCCCCTATATATTCTTTGAATATTATGCGGGCTACAGTCCCTACAACCCATTTTACACTGTTCTTTTACGAATTTATAGGATATATGTAAATTATAATCGTGCGTTATAAATAATATACATATTAATAAATTAAATTAAATTATAAATAATAATGTATTAATTTAACATTATCCAAATAATGAAATTATAAATAAAAAACTGTTCATGTAATAATTTGCATATTGAATAAAAACATATATTCAACAAATGCTTACATAAGTTTAATTTTTGTTGCAGTTTTAAAGAAATATTAATGTAATATACAAAAGTATGCATGCTTTAAGAAAGTGTATATTTTTTATACTCCCTCCGTTCTAAAATAAAGTGCACCCGCGCTTTCCGAGATTCAACTTTGACCATAAATTTAACCAACGAGACCGGCTGCGGCGGGAGCAAAAATTATATAATTGAAAACTTCTTTCGAATACGAATTCACTGGTATAATTTTTGCTCCAGTCGCAGTCGGTCTCGTTGGTTAAATTTATAATCAAAGTTGAAGCACGGGAACCGAGGACACACTATATTTTGGAACGGAGGGAGTATATTTTAGTAAATGCTTATATAAGTTTAAAAATGTTCACAGTTTAAAAAAGTCATGTAAGTATATAAAAGTGTTCATGCTTTAAGAATTTTTTTAGTTTTCTATATATTTTCATAAATGCTTATATAAATTTTAAATATTCACAGTTTTAACAAACTACTCATGCAGTATATAGAAGTGTTCATGCTTTAAAAAACATAACAGTATAGTGTAATTTTATTTTACACGTATAGTGTAAAAATAGTTGGCTAGGATTCAAAGCTGCAATATCTGGGCATCAGGTGTGAGTGGCCACCGCACCACCCAGCCGTGTTACTTTTTGTAGGAATTTATAAAGTATATGTAAATTATATTCTTATGTGATAAATAATAATTATATAGAATAATATTATGTTATAAAAATATTCAAGTATTATTTAAAAATTATATATATAATTAAAATATTTATGTAGTATATAAAAGTGTTCATTGTTATTTTGAAATTTATTTTATTTATATCACATGGTTACAATATTCATGTATTTATAAAGTTTTTTTAAATAACAGTGCAAAATGGGCTGCTGTGACTCCATTCCTCTTAAGATAAAAAGTTTATACTCCCTCCGTCCGGAAATACTTGTCGGAGGAATGGATGTATCTAGTCATATTTTAGTTTTAGATGCATTCACTTTTACACATTTCCATGATAAGTATTTCCGGACGGAGAAAATATATGTTACGTATCAATATTTATCATAAAGAACGTTGACGAGTGTACTGGTGTGGCATATGCTCCTGCAGGTCACGGGATGGAATTCCATTGGCGACAATTTTTGCAAAATGCTGTGGGTTGCTGACAGATGGACCCCACACAGCTCCATCTGTGAGAAAAATGAAAAAAATTCTGAGTTTTTTTTTTTTGCAAGATAAGCAGGTACACGTCCTCCTTGTCACCTTGTCCCTGACTGCGGGCCCATGCCATGTTGGCGCGCCTAATCAACATCGTGTTCGTATAGAAACGTGATTTGCACCGTATATGCACGTCAAAGCCAAGTTGTGCCACCAGTTCAATGTATACCGCAAATTTTAGCACTAGACTGACTTTTCATAACAAGTTATGACCCCAGTAGTGTAATTGACTCTATAATTAATCACGTAGAAATTTGCATCCACAAGATGTAAAATGTGACTCAAGGCCTATCTTGCATGTGGTCAGGATCTTATGCCATATACATATTGCTCCGCTTTCTCCTGCAAAGAAGAGTTACTACTTACATGCATACGAGTCGGTTTGGTGCACCATATTCCATGTTAGACAAGGACCCGCAATGGGGTTAGCTAGGACGTTCTGTCCAGCTGAGAAGTGGGGCCCATTCCTCAAACCACCACAAATGCAATCATAGTGCAACATATTGTGCCGAACACGGGTGATCACGCATGTGCTTGCGTGGAATACAAAACAAAAGGTGCCAAGTTTGAAAAGTGTGAAAAAATACACGTACAAATGGCTACCGTATATCATGCCAAGTTTGTACATGGCCAGGTTGAGCTTAATCTGTATTGGGACGTCTTTCATTTGACCCAAAATGTTTATGTACAAAAATGCCTCTGTTCGGAATCTTATACAAAACCAAGAAGCGTAGGGCGTGCTTCCCTACGCGGTCGAGTCTTTTAGGTAGTACTCCCTCCGTTCCTAAATATAAGTCTTTGTAGGGATTCCACTATGGATCACATACGGATGTATATAGATACATTTTAGAGTATGATTCACTCATTTTGCTCCGTACGTAGTCCATAGTGAAATCTCTTCAAAGACTTATATTTAGGAATGGAGGGAGTACTTATTACTCGGTCATCCTTTTACATGGTGGTGCACACTTCCTCCTCCTACTTACCAACGGGCCCATCAAGAGACAACTACTCTGAGCTCTCCTAGCAAGAGGTGCGCATATTAACCAAGGACGAAAAATTGATCCGAAATAACCGAGACCAGAGCAAAATTGACCAAAAAAAGAAATTCAGTTGTTACTTCTCAAAAACTGAATTTACTTAGGACTTTTTGGTTTTAGGCTTCAATTGACTGGAATAACCAAGTAAAGATATATCTAAACCTATAGAGTAACCCCTCCCAACATCTCACTCCCTGAGGCCCATCAAGCTCCTAACCCGCCGGCAACCCCCACGATTGCATCTCTCGCCTCCACCCTCCATGATCCCATCTCTCTTGCGGCTCCAGCTCGATCTCGCCTTGTCGCCGATTTGAAACCGGCAGTCCCTGCTCTCGTTCCTCACCTTGACCCGCTGGCTCGAAATCCCGACGACCTCCGTCGGTCGAATCTGGCGGCTGGTTGGGGCAGTTGGGGGCTAGGGGCTCTACATCGGGGGAATACCTTGTCTTGCTTCGGTGGGCACGATGTCGGTAACTCCCCGGGCATCGTTCCCCTTCCTGTAGGTGGCATCGAGATCCATCATGTGCCCTCCACCTCCGTGTCCTGGATGAAAGCCCAAAATATTAGGATTGGCCAGTGATGGCACTCCGGCGTCGCTTTTCTTCCTCAAGGCGCCGCTATGGGACGGTGGAGGTGATGGTCAAGGTTTCGGCGTGGGTTCTTGGTTTCTTAGTCGCGAGTGTATATTCAGTGGTGTTCCTGCTTAGCGGCTTGCAGTGGGTGTCACGTTCTTTGTCGGAAGTGGTGAGAATGTCAAGGTTTAAATTCACAATGAGGTCACCATGCTTGTCGTCATATCTCAGGCAACCCGCTGGTCCTTCCCACGCGTGCCCAGGGTTGAGGCGCCCTACCTGCCGATGGTGTAATGTCTCTCGATCTGGGAGGAGAGGGAAGGGTGGCCCTCTTCGGAGGCAGAAGAGGATCGTCGGTCAGTAGTGTTTTCCACATGAGAATTGACGGGGCGTGGCCTACTACGGCGGCGGTTTGCTTCCTTGGCTTCGTTACATCAATGGCAAAATCTAGGGTTCGCTAAGGGCTTCGATGTTCAGCTTGTTCTTTGTGCATTCGGATCCTGTTATTTGTGATTTAGCTTCTTGTAGCTTTCTCATTTTTTCTTTGTTTTTTTGGTTGTAATGTCATATATATGGCTTGATCGGTGCTTTATCTATATAAAGCGGTAAGAAAGTCTTTCTCGACACAAATAAGGGCCATACTTAGATCTCTTTGATGATAATTTTCCCTCCAAAAGCAAGTCCTCCGGAGGCTTCCACGTAGCTTCATAGCCTGGCTCACTCCCTTGATCGTGCGAGAGCCGACCACGTCTTCGGACCCCACAAATCCCACCAACAAGCTCCCATGATCCCATCTGTTTCGGTCATGCATTCAGCTTGCACCGGCAACAACGTCCCAAGTCGTACCGTTGTAGTACAAAGCAGAAGGATTACCAATTGCTTTCGAGGACTGCACTACTCCTGTACCAAAAGTTAGTTTGAGGCGAGTCACAGTGCAAAGCTCGTAAGAGTGGTACCGTCTACCATGCCACATCGCACGTCCAGGAAAAGCTGGTGCCCGGCCCGGTGCATTGTTTCTTTTCAATGCCTATGTTACAAACGCTGTCCAGGTTTCTTTCCCATCTACGGCGCTCAGCAGCCACCATAGGGAAGCGGGTGCTCAAATTACTTATTTTACCTTTGGCACCTGCACGTTTGCGGATCGGTTGCTGGTTGCATGTATGAATGCGCGCAACATGAACAAGAGATGTCACTGTTCTAGCAACTAAGTTTCGTGGCCAAACCTTTTTTTTTGTATATTCCACGCAGGTACATGCTTGACCACCCATATTTGGGACAATATGTTGCATTACTATGCATTTTGTGCCCGCCAGACGAATGGGTCCTAGACATTAGTTTAACAAACCGCCCTAGCTAACCCCATTGCGAGATTCTTGTGTGTAACATGAAATATGGTGCACTAAACCGATCCGGACGAGCTCATATGCACGTAAGTAGTAACTCTTATTCGCACAAGAAAGAGGAGCGGTATATGTATGGTCTAAATATCCTGACCACATGCAAGATGGGCCTCGAGTCACATTTAACACCTTGTGCATGTAGAAGTGCATGCTCTAGCCAATGCAACCAAAAGACCGATCTAATGAAAGAGACTAGATAGCACATTATACGTCAACACTCCTCCTCACGTGTGGCTCCTTTGGGCCTAAACGTGGACCGAAAGTGGGCTGCAATTTTAATTGCGTCAGCCGGGTCTTGACCTCAAGACCCCTTGGCTCTGATACCATGTAGAAGTGCATGCTTTAGTCAATGCAACCAAAAAACCGATCTAATGAAAGAGACTAGACAGCACATTATACGTCAACAGTGCATGCAAATCTTCAATGTGATTAGCTATAGGGCATTCTTATCCAATGACATGGAAGCACATCCTCTTGGTGAAGTCAAAATGTAATTTTGCGGCATATTATGTTAATTGCACACGGCCGGTTAGGTGAAATAGATATGTTTATAGAACAAAAGATTGTGTTTATTCTTCTAGTTTTTGCAAACATCGTATGGTTGTGCCAATATTTTTTACTCAAGGTAGATTGATCAGCAAGCATCTAGCTACCGGAAGTAGCTAGGATCCCTAGACACCTTTGCTCGTTAGTCAAGAGGAGCATGCACGCTGCATGACGTCGTACGCGTCTAGCTAGCCCTGCCCCTGCCAAAGGAGATCACGCCGGGCGGCAGGGATCAGACCGGTGCGCAGTTACCAAGTTTAGCTGGGATATGTAGTATCTGGTGCTTCATTTCTGGTGTGTGCTATAAAACGAACCTTTCTTGTACCGCTTGGCTTACCATGGTCGAGACTAGCTAGACCACACAGTACGTGCTACACATCTATATCTCTACAAAAAGCCCGTGTGCAGACAAATCAACCTTGGCAAGAATGAGTTACATATATTCATTTACACCCTTCTAAATATTATTTCAAAGTTTGCATGCATATCGCCTGTCTACGTAGCTGCACTATATATACCACTAGTTAATTAGCTCTACTCCAGTCCGTACGTAGAGTACGTACTCATGCATGCAGTTTGCGTCCTGCTTGAAGGCACCACATAGAAATAGAATGATAGAATCGCATGCATGCAGTTTCTAGCAGGGTCCTCTGAAAACGACATGGAGAAAACAGATGCCACCTCTGAAAACGACATGGAGAAAACAGATGGTCCTCTCCCTTCGAAAATGCTATTCACGGTACGAACAAGGCACCGGTGCTTTTATTGGTCTGATCCCTTTGTGTTGAAATTTTTTGTCAGAAAAGGGGTACTTATATGTATGATCAATGACGCATATATACAATGGTGCTCATAGCAGTGTGAACAGGGGTTAAGAGGCATGCATGCGCTTGAGTGCTCCTGGATCCATTCCGTGTAGTAGGCTGGTAGTTGCTTTTTATCTAGCTTACTGGCTTTAGAGAGAATAAAAATTCGTGAGGTTTGAGATTGTTTGTGAACAGGGAACGAGAGGCTGCTTGTAGTAGTAGTAGTACTCAAACGTGCATTAGTGTTTTTTTTATCTTTTCTGAACCACGAGTAATTTATACCAACATGCATGTCTAAGCTGAGACACTAGTATAGTGCTAGCTATAACTTTGTATTTCTTTCTTCCACTACACCACGTACGTACGTGGCTAGCTAGCCATGCATGGGGGGGGGGGGGGGGGGGGGGGGGGGGGGTATATATACATGCAGCAGGTAGCAAGCATATCGCCATCACTCGTTCAAGGATGCATGCACATGCATCGTTGTGTGTTATAGATACTAGTTGACTCGTTGCGCCAAATGGCGCAGAGACCTGCTATAGCCATGTTGTCGATGAAAATAGTTTTATTTTTCAAGGACATATTTGATATTGGTAGTAGAAAGCCCATGTGCGAAACCATGTTATATTGAAAATATATATATCACGCTACGAAATCCTAGTTTGAGAGAAAAACATTTGTATAACATGTACAGACCAGTTAAGGAAGCATTGTTTTAGTTGAAAATATGGTTATCACGATGAGAAATCTGAGTTTGAAAAAAAAAACATATTTGTATAAGATGTATAGATAGGTTAAGGATGTATTTTTTAACAGTGTTTGCACCAAACTTTTATTTTCCATGTGCACAAAAAGAAAAACCTCATAGTGTTGTGCATATGAAGGCATAGGTATTTGAAAAGCCCATATGCTACCAAGCCCAGCCCATGAACAATGGTGTGTGTGAGCCATTGCGCCAAATGGCGCAGAGGCCCGCTGAATCCATGTACACATTGAAAAAAAACATCAATGGTTTTTTTTTTTTTTGAAATTAAAAACATCAATGGTTTAGTTGGTTTTGTCGTGGGCAAACACACATGGCAACAAATTTAACCCCCTTTAATATAAAAATGGTGGCTTGTTGTCTACAATGAGTACATACACATTTTAATTTGGTAGTACGGATTCCCATTGCAGCCAAATTGAAAGTACACACATAAAACATGGTAGGTCAAGCTGAAAGTAACCGTACTATACTATATAGCATCAATCCAAGTTCCTGTGTGGTTGATTAATTGTCCTAGCCCTGCTGGCATAAGACTCTCCAAACTCCTTGTCATGTAGGAGAGACAAAAGGTGCTTCAGGAAAAAAGACCATAGAACATAAGACCGTAAGAGCCGACAAGAGACGTAGGTAATCCTAAGCGGGATAGTAATGGACAGCCGCTGGTATAATTCTGTATAAAGATGGAAATCAAAATTGAAATAATCTTTCAACCCTGAACCATCCCAATATTTATGGAAAGAGATGGTGCTAAAGATGCAAATACAGCAACATGTACAGCTAAAGAAGCCACGCACGTCTTCTGTCTTGTTTGTCGTTCTAAACAAAAAATCAAACTGGCAGCGCCACCAACAGACTATAAGAAAGTGAAAGGTACATTCTTTATCCAGTTGGCGCCTTCAAACCCTATTTTTTCCGCTCGCAGCCGTCGTGCCCTTCATGGCCTCCTGCGGTTCTACCCCGGGCCGACCTGGCCTGCCGCACGCTCCTGCAGACAGCGCGATGTGCACGCGACGCCCAGGGAGAGGGCGCGCCCGCACCTAGAATCAGTTGACCCAGCTAACATTCATGCTGCAAGAGCGCACCGGTCATTGGCCATACAAATTACCATGCGATCAAAATCGAGCAGCAAAATGAACAGCGAACATCCAACGCCCCATACGAAAAATACACAAGACTGGATTGACCAAGATCTAACGACCGCTAAGCACAGAGACCCGTTGAATTCATGTGTGCATTGAAAAAAAACATGTATTAGTTGGTTTAGTTGTGGCCTTGTGGGCAAGCACATATGATAATAAATTTACCCACCCCCCTCTCAATAAAAAAAGAATGGAGTCCTGTTGCCTACAATAAGTTGTACATACACGTTTTTAATAATAATATAATAAAAAGAATGGAGGCTTCTTGATAACAAATTTACCTATTGCGCCAAATGGCGCAAGGTCCCATTTCAAACAAAGAATTATTTGAAAATGCTTGTCAATTTAGCAATACTGAGGGTCTTTTAGTAATTAAATTTTAAGGAAATGTAGCTTTGATATGTAGTGCTATGTTAGGTGGAAACTAATGAGGCATACAATTCAACGCACTAATTTTTTTTTAATGCAGACTTCACTGGTTTCATACATATAAGCATTATATAAGATTTCACTATACATAAGGATGTTTTTTTTGTTTTACAGAAAAAGATACATTGTTATTTTTATTAGTAGTGCAAAGAAATAACTTTGTGGGAATTTCTCCCTTTTGTTAAACCACAGCTTGACAACATGAATATAAATATACATGATGTATTCATATTCCGGTAATATATAAGGAAGCAACTTGTTGGCAATAGAATCTTGCCTATTTTCAAGATGGCTTTCACAACATGAATATAAACATATATGACTGAGTCACGATTCAATAATATAAAAGCAAACGCTGGGCTGGTAACAGCACTGGCCTGTCTCTGAAATGGCAGTAAATTACAACACACTGCAACATGGATCCCCCAAATTTGTTTTTGCTTTGGAGCAGAATAGAGTGAAGTGATTTCTCCCATTGTCTTCATAAGCTTTCTTATCAGCTTGGGTGTGATTTCTTTCTCCTATTTATGGATCTTGGCCTGCAATTTTCCCTTCCAATAACTGACCTGTGAAAAAGCTAGTGCTAGTAAACAACAAGAAAAGACTGTATCAACCCCATGGGTAACCAGCTGGACTCATAACAGTACAGTTCAAATTAAATTTTGTACACAAAACATCAGCCATGTTCCTGTAATCTATGTGAATGACGGCACTTGCAGACAATGTTTCTTCCAGTCAATTGATGCTTCCGAGTCATGTCCGTGTAGTGTTGTCAAGGTTGGATCATTGTAAACTTCCAAATCTTTACTTGGTAATCAAGCAGGAAAGATGCTATATGGATATACAGAAAGATGATCTAATCCTCAGTAATTTTCTCTTGGGAGTAATTTCAGATTTATAAATAAGGCCCTGAACTGCTGCATATCATATATCTGTAAAAAAGAGTAGTTTCTTTCGGGGTTTTTTGAAAAGCTGCTGAGGCCAAAGCCTGGCTGGAGGCCAGAGAACTGCTGAACAAAGAGAACAATAAGCGAAGCGCTATGATAGGAGACAGGAGAAACACCAAAGATACAGTAATCAGTGAGTAAAGGGAAGAGACAAACCTTGACGAAGAGAACAAAGAGGGAGCAAGCTCACCAAGTCTGCTAAAAATCGATCAGGTAGAACATAACACCAGCTCCTGATATGTCAAGAAGTACAGATAAAGCCATAATAGTTGAAGATTAAATAAGCTCCACGTACTACCATGTAAACCAGAATGGAAACCACAATATACATCTTATATGCATATATATATACTCGCTAAAAAAACAGAGAACACTTTATGCGCATCCACATATACTTACAAAAAATAGAGGATGTTTAATTGCTCACCTACTATCTGTATGCATCCACACACTCACTCAAAATTTCATTTTTCGAATTTGCTAGCCTGCTAATTGCATTGGGACAAATTTGTAGAAGAAGAACCTCACCATCCAAAGAACCAATCTGGGAGATAAACCAATGGCTGAGGAGGTAGCAATTTGGGATGGGTGATCACCAGAAGGGAAAAACTAAAAACAAGGAAAAGGAACAGATCACCAGAAGCCACCGCCTAATGAGAGAAGGCAAATATACATCTCACCAGAATGTAGGCCTACACTACAGGTGGCTAGCATGGACTGCAACTAAACTGATGAATTGAGTTACAAAGGTCCAGCATCTCCTGATACCCTATGAACATCAGATTATTATGTTCTAATAAAGCAAACATGGGAACACAGTCAATTTGTTAGGTATCACACATATACAATGTCAACCAGCACTGGACAGCCTTATAATCAGAGAACAAGGTCTGTCTCTACATTTTAACAGGAATACCGTGTGTTCATTTTACATCACAATAATTTGGGGGCCTGAAATATCACAACAACAAAAAATCAAACACGTAGGTGGCAGTGCCATCTACTCATGCCTGATGTTCTTTAGCTATACTATCATAACTTCATAAGGCACCTCTATCCAGTTCAGTGATCGTTGTAGGCACTCTTCCTACAATAGAAAATGCCGCAAAAACTTAGCTGTATAACAACAAACAACTTTATATAACAACCTAGCTTTATACCAACGAACAAGAGAGGAAGTGGAGGCAAACCTGAACCGTCTCGAGCTCCTTGCTCCTGCTGCTCTGTCGACCGCAGCAGCCGCTCCGCTGACCCCTGCTGCTTGCGGCCTCTCCAGATACGCTCTGAAAATAAATCATCTCAAATTCTTAAGGTAACGGTGTCATTTCAAATTCTGACCCTAATACTATAGCTTTGTAAACGGTTCATCTAAATAAGCAAGTAGGACTCAACTAAGTACATAATTTAAGCCAATACAACATACCAAAGCATCAAAGCGTAAGTATAAGAAATAAAAGGAGGGAGAAGGGAGGGACCATACCACCACAGGAACCAAATCGAAGCACCATACTCCGAAGAACCGCATGGCTGCAGCAAGGCCATATTGTCATGGCGCAGATCAGATATTCCTGGTCACACCACACCACGTGCATTACCAGATCAATCTTGAGTCCGAAACACCCTCTAAAAACTATAAGAAAATATTACATGTTACCATGGAAGTTGAGGAAAGGATGAAGAAAAATAGCAAGTGTGTAAGAAAATCTTGAATCTGTAAATTCATGCCTGAGAAAATGAATTGAACATTAGCTCTGTACATTCACCAAGATACATGCCGCAGGCGCCCGAATCATTGACGTACGCCGACGATTGGCTTCCTTTCGTTGCGCTCACCGGCGCTCGCTGTTGCCCAGACGGCGAGCCTGCCCCAACCGCCGACCCCGCCCACATCTGCCACTCCTTCAAACCCTGCTGCTTCTGCCAGCAGCCGTCGTGCCCTTCATGGCCTCCTGCGGTTCTGTCCCGGCCCGACCCGACCGCCGTCATGCACCCTAGCGACGGGAGGTGGTCGGCCGTGGTGACGACGAACCCCAGCTCGCCCCCGGCGTCGTAGAGGGAGAAGCTGTCAGCGCCCTGGAACCGAACCCCCAGATCGGGGCCTGGAGTAGCCGCTCCCGCTTCTGTCGTCTCGCGCCCGAGCGCCGCCGCTTCGCAGCTCGACGCCGCCACCTGAGCGTCTCCGCCACCGCTGCTCCTCTCGCGCGACGGCCGACGCAGAGATCAGGAAGGGGGAGGAAGCTAGAAGAGAGAGGAGGAGACGAGTGGGTGTGGCGGTGGTAGGGATCTGTGAAGGAAGAGGGAGGCGGAAGAGAGGAATGGGTGCGACGGTCGTGAGAGGGAGAAGGAGGGAGGAGTGCGTCAGATGTGGATCGGGAGCTAGGGTTGGATGGGCTCCTCTCTCCAGCCGCAGGCAAGCCAGGGGATGCGCGACGTGCGGCGCGCGAGGAAAGGTTCACCCAGCCGAAGATTACCCAGCCAATGCAAGCGTGAGACGAGCCCACTTGTCATTGGGAAGTAAAATGACCGCGAGGTGAAAATTGATTTAACTGCAAGTGAAAATCCAACGGTTCAACTGAGTTGGAGAGGTAGATCGGACGGCCAGCGAGGCCCCAATCGGAGAGCATCCTTATAGGTTTAAACTAGTTCACCCGTTGCGCCAACCCGCTAAAGCCATGTTATCAATGAAAATAGTTTCATTTTACAAGAACATATTTGATATTGGTAATAGAAAGCCCATGCGTTAAGTCATGCTATATTGAAAATATGTTTATCACGCTGAGAAATCTGAGTTTGAAAAAAAATCATATTTCTATAACATGCATAGACCAACTAAGGAAGTATTTTTTTTAAGTTAAAAATATCGTTATCACCATGAGAAATCTGAGTTTGAAAAAAAAACTTGTTTGTATAATATTTAGACTTGTTTGTGTGGCCCATCCGGAGTCAGGCTTGCATCTCTTTTCCTATTATTAAGGATTTCTCTGCATACATGGTTACATAAATGGACCGTTACACCAAACAACAAACACGGATTGTTTTGAAAATTAAATTAAGTTTTAGCACGGAGGAACAGTCCAGACTTGAAACAGCAGATGCAACCACTTTACAAATTCAAACTCTTTAGCAACCATTTATGATTATGATGTCTAATGGAACAAGGTGTCAATTTAGACTAAAGAGTTATTTGAAATGTGTTTCATTCGTTCTTTACAAAGTGCTAGATACAATTTCAATGCACATAAGAATTTTCAAGCTCATTTAAAAATGTATTTTCATGCATATATAACTGAGTCATACTCCCTCCGTTCCGAATTACTTGTCTCGAAAATAGATGTATCTAGAACTAAAATACATCTAGATACATCCATTTCTGCGACAAGTAATTCTGAACGGAGGGAGTACTTCCTAATACAAAAGCAAGTAGGTAGGCCTGTTTTAGAGATTGTGGTAAATTACAGTTCATTATTACACGCAAAATGTTTTTGCCTCGGAGCAGAACACTGATATCTTTGTCTTCATATCCTTTTCTTCTCAGAGCTGGAGTGTGATGCCTTGCTCCTATTCATGGCTCTTGACCTACAATTTTTGAACAAACTAAATTAGTTATTCATTCAATGGGAAATCTGAAGTGGGGATTACTTCGCCAATATCGTTAGCAAGTTTATGAGGGAAAAGAAAGCAATGTAACTTCCAAAAGCAAAGGTAAGAATGAAGTACATACTGTAGCTGGGAAAGTAGGAACATGAGCTGCGACATGTTTCAGAAAAATGGTCGAGGTTCCCTGATCCTAATAATATGAGCTGCGATTATTTTGTCAGGGACTCATGGCTGTATATAACTTTCACAAGCAACATCCCATATGTGACAACCTACCTTCGACCACAAAGCTATATAATCTATATAATGGTGAAAAATGGAGCTTTCGATAACCTGCATACCTATTTTTCCTAAAGCAAAGCTAAGAATGAAGTACACAGTATTTTAACTGGAAAAGTAGGAAAATTAAATCATATACTCTGAAACATATTGCAGAAAGAGAAGTGTGAAGCACACTTCCTTGAAATTTGAACATAAGCGGACATATATTTTTGTTGAGCCTGCTATATATCTATGGGGAAGCATGGATAAGAAAAGATAGAAATTTAGAAAATGTATGCAAATTCGAATATATATTTTTCTAAAATCCCATGGAAATGTGTTGGTCCACTTGGTCTATCAGGTTGGTGTATTTCAAAAAAGCAAGTCAGGCAGCTAATAGTTTGGATAAAACCTCTATCGATAGTAGAAAACAACTTCCAATGATTCAACTGTACATACTAAAAAGTTCGCCAGGAAATGAGACGAGCCAGCAAAATACACTAAGTTACAGAAGAAGCACCTGAAATACAATAGTGGCAGTTAGTTTGGCAAGAAACCTGCATATATTTGAGTGCAATTCACATCCTCTAGGCCATCGTTCTCACGCATTTTTTCCTAGTAAGTAGAAAGCATATACAAAGTATGAAAAGGGGATACAGATTACACAACAAATAGTAGTTTCAGAGCTTTAGAAGGCCGTCCAGTTTTGCATAGTATGCTTTCACCTATGGAAAACTGGACGCTGTACTACTAATTTCAGAGTCAAGACATATTTCAATCTCTAAAAGAAACCTGACACGAATCATCTGCTACTCTAGAAATTTGATTTATCACAGCTAACCAACATGGAACGATCATCTGACTTTCTGGCTATACTAACGTGTAAATATTTGGCAGGTATAGACTATAGTGTCAACCATACAGTATTATTTGCAAAAGCAAGGAAGGTTGCTGTAGCTAGATAAATGACTCGTTTCAAGTTGACTGCCAAATTTTTATTACGAAGTGGATGCCTACTAATAGCGCATCTCGGGGAATCACAGTGAGATTGAAAGGCCTGGAGAAATGCAAAACGGCAAGATAAAATTCAGACATTGGCATAGAGAGAAACTAATAGAAAAACATGCACCATCAATCACTCACCAAGGTCAGCAGCTGGACAATAGCTGAGCTGCCGTAGATGGTTACCAAGTAATGAACAGAAGGAAAATCACTACAAAATAACCATGAGAGCACCAAACTATCTGCAAACATGAAGGCCCTTTCTTGGATTAGACAGGACGAGTACGCCATGATGATCCAAAGAACAAAAATATGGATTTAAATTTATAGAGCAATGCTAGGAAGATATTGTCTTGAAGAACGGAAAGTAAGAGAACAATAAAGCAAGCAACGAACCTGCAAAAATATCCTCGAAATTTTGCGTGAAAATCCATCGAATATATCCTTGATCGCATATTTGTCTCTGTCGAGGTACTCTACAGGAAGGTTCTCCAAAAAACAGAGTAAAGTTGTTTTTCCTTTTTGAGAGTTTGATAGCAAACCTGCAATGCATCAAAAAGGGATTAGAATTGATAAGAAAATAAATCTCTGCTATTTTATAGTCGAAGAACATGCTTCAATCAACAAAAATACAAAAACATTGTAATTTGACGGTGTAAGGAACCTGCAGTGATATATTGAGCCATAAACTACTTTGCAATTATATATTGAACCATAAACCTGAAGCTCTACTTTGATGCCAATATATTTATAACTGGGAAAGTAGGAAAATGAAATCATATACTCTAAAACATATTGCAGAAACAGAAGCATGAAGCACACTTCCTTGAAATTTGAACACAAGTGAACATTCATTTGGAATATGTAGCTAACATAAACTTAAGCAAGACTATTCAAATGATCATGGTACATGGTGGATTTATCATAATTGATATTTGGCTGGAAGTGGATAAGTTCTCTAGTTATTCTGAAGCTCATTTTCAGTAGTCAGATAAATCGACCTGATTTCCCAGCTTAGACGTTTCAGACATGTCTCACAATATGATGTGACCATGGGTTCAATCCCATATTCAATTATGTACAAAGAGAGGCCCCATTTGGGTACAATCTTGGAAAGCTATTTGGAAAAGAGAGGCCCCATTTGGCACATACTGATACATTTAGATCAAACCCCATGTGTAGTGGGCGCAGCAGTGGTTGCAAACAAAGAGCCTTACCTGAATGTGAAACGATGCTTAGCATTCTGCCTCACCAATTGATCTGCAAAGGATCTTCAGAAAAGAGAACATATTAGAGAGAGGGAGGATTAGGCAAATGTATATAGCAAAGCATCTACAGTAATGTCATCACACTGCCAGTTTCAATTCACGCAAAACAATTGACAATTTAGTCAACAAATAGCTTCAAGTTCTCATGATCATAGTTGATTTCATAATCTAGTCCACCATGTCGATGCTCTGAATATCAATTAAAAAAGTTCATTTGAAAGGGTTATTTTAGACTACATAACTTGAAATGGTGTAGCAATTAAGTACTACAGCAGACCGAATAGTAACAGGCAAATTATAAACAATGCAGTGCAATGCCCTTTTCCTTATGATGGTGTTCCTTAGTGTAACCTACAAACTAAATCGAGCATGACAACAACTATGTTACCTATTTTTGTGCTACATATAGACTGAAACCAAGTAAGATAATGTAACCTGACAAGAAGTACAGTATCGTTGATAACAGAATAGAAATTGAGAACTGGTCATTCCAAACAAAAACAACATTGCTAGTGCTGCAAAAATGGATAATCCAACGTCAAATAGTGATGCCTCCGTCAATTAAATCCCTGGGAATTTTCCTGCAGATAGCATAACACAAAAACAAATCTCAAAACACTGTACACCTCAGTAGAAATCCAAAAACTGCACTGGACAATGCCAGCGAAAAATTCACACCCCACCGACAATCATTAGACCATAGCGTAAATTTTGCATTTTCATTGTTAAGATCGTTCATAAATATATCATCTATAGTGCAGTTCTCCAGAAATAGACGAGCTAATCATTCTGTTCTACAAAAAGACCTAAATCAGTACTGCCGACTATCCATGCTCGAAGTAAAAACATCAATTCATAGCTAATCCCCAAATACAGATAGTAATCCAACGAAATCAAAACACCGCAGTCACCAAATATGGAGATCTGAAGATCGGAAGGGAGGCAGATGGTACCTGTAAAAGTCGACGGACTTGAGCTTGCTGGAGGAGTGGCCAAACGCACACAACACACATGCAGCAAGCAGGGCAGGAGGACCAGGGAGAGCAGGGATTCGGAGGAAGTTACCTTGCCGGGACTGGATTCCTGGGGGCAATGGTGGAGCTGACTCTCGGCGGCGGCCAGGGCGACTCCACGCGGCGGCCAGGGTGACTCCATGCGGCGGCTAGCAAATCCAGGCGGCAGCGGTGGCGAGGCCATGTGGGCGCTCTCGATCCAATCAGCGGCGGCGAGTAAGATTAGGAGTGGTCTTCTCCTAGGCTCGGGCTGATGGCATCCCTGACGTCGCATCGAGGGCAGCGGCGTTGGAGAGGAGGGAGCAGGGAGGAGACGAGGTGGAGGGGGCTCGAGGGCGGTGACGTGGGAGAGGAGGGAGCAGGGAGGAGACGAGGCGGAGGGGGCGCGGGCCTGACGAGAAGGGTTGGCGCGGCGGCTAGGGTTTTGACCCTTTTGCACGTTCCACAGGACGAGCGCGGCGCTCGGGCAGTGGGATCGGGGCAAATTTGACAATTTTAACATGAAAACGAAATAAATTCACAGAATGAACTGGGTGCGAAACTATTTCACACCCCTAACCCTTTTGTGTAGCGCCCGCCACGCCGGCGCCACACCCTACGGTGCAGCGCCTAGCTCCGGGGCGTTGCACCTCTGTCCACCGTGGCAGCCCATGGGCCTGCACCCAGCAGTGCAACCCCTTCGAGCTAGGCGCTGCACCTGTAATGTGCAGCGCCTAGCCGCTAGGCGCTACACGTGTAATGTGCAGCGCCTAGCGGCTAGGCGTTGCACTGTGACTTATCTGCAAACGCGCCAGCTCTCTCCTCCCCCACCCTTTCCATTGGCAGTTACAGAAAAACAGGGCGGCGGTCATCTGCACTCCCCCTCTCAATCCCCTCTCCCAAATCCTTCCGATCCGATGATTTGGTCCGTGCATTTCTTCACCAATCCATCGTAGAAGGTACTCTCCTCCGATCTCATTCTTTCTATCCATAGAAAATATTATATTTTGAAGATTTGGGGAACCCTTATTTGAATCTTGCATGTATTAGATTTGGGCAACTTTTGTTTGAATCTTGCATATATTAGATTTGAGGAACCCTTGTTAGATTAGAATGTGGTTTGGATAGATAGGTTGACATGTTATTTATATAGTTTGGATATATAGATTGACATGGTATGAAGTAGGCCTAGTTTAGTTTATTTGTACTAAAATTATACTCGTATTGAGAAAAATGCTTTGGATACATATGCTTTGAATCTTGCATGTAGTAGGCCTACTTTAGTTTTTTTGAATTGAAAAGATAATCGTGTTGACAAGAATGCTTTGTTGAAATTGTTAGGATGGTTTGGCTTCTCGATGATCATTAGGACAAACAACACCGGTCGTACGCTATGTCGGTGCAGCAGCGGGTAATACTGAAAGTGGCCGGTGTTATGAATTTCGTATGTTTTTTCAAACACAAATGCCCCATATGTAATGTTATGATTTCTTTGTTTGTAGGAGCTTGCACCTCTGAAGCTTCGGTCTCATGGGATCAGCCTTGGAGGGATGCGCTATGATAAGCGGTACACACCTTATGTTAGGGAGGCAGGACTTCTCCCTTTCATTGAGTTGGTCCGCCGGTCGACGCCACCCAACAATGCTGCAGCACTCACCGCGCTTATTGATCATTGGAGACCGGAGACACACACTTTCCATCCTCGGACCGGGAAGCTGTCGAACTTAGAACCTTTAGCAATCCTGTTCTTGTCGTCTGCCAAATCACGGTGAGAGCTTGGCCTAACCCCAAGAGGTACACATTGGCCACCATCTACCACGGCTTCATCCGCGAGACTAACATCCTTGAACAATGTAGTCCGATGATCCCGACCAAATACCTTCTCGAAAGCTTCGGCCTCCTTCACCGTGAACCCCTCCGCATCAACTTGTTCATCGGGACCATCGTCATCCGAGTCCGATGCATATGCACGGGGAAAATGGATGGAATGGTCCATTGTCTCTTGCAAATGATATTTGTCGAGATCACCCACATTGTTGTCATGGAGATCAACTTCATTGTCATCGTCCGCATACTCATCATTGTCCTCTTGCAAAGATTCATCTTGGTTGTTTCTATAAGGGCTCAATGTTGGCCTCACTTCTTGGGTCAAAAGAGGTTCAACAATTTTATCTCGCTTCAAGGATGGGGGGCTATTAGCAACCAAAGGGGAGGGGTTCCGGTTTAAGTCCAAATGCAAACTTGAATCAACCTTCTTCATTGCAAATAACTCAAGAGCCTTGTCTAGTGATTCGGCCACCGTCTCCTTGTATGCAACCCAACGTTGCTCCGAGTTTACACGCACACTACTAGAAAAAGGGCTATAGATGGGATTGACACTAATGGCGCACCAGACAAGCCGTGCGTCATTAGTATATACTAATGGCGCACCACCTTCTGATACGCCATTAGAGATGAAACTACTAATGGCGCACCTGGCCCAGGGTGCGCCATTAGTATCAAAAAAAAATTAACTAGTGCGCCTGTCCAAACATACTAATGGCGCATCCAGACACCGTGCGCCATTAGTAATTGAAACTACTAATGGCGCACCAGGGCCAGGGTGCGCCATTAGTATCAAAAAAAAATTTAACTAGTGCGCCTGTCCAAACATACTAATGGCGCATCCAGAGACAGTGCGCCATTAGTAGTTGAAACTACTAATGGCGCACGTGGACCAGGGTGCGCCATTAGTATGAAAAAAAAATTAACTAGTGCGCCTGTCCAAACATACTAATGGCGCATCCTGCACACGGTGCGCCATTAGTATAAAAAGTTTTTTTTAACTAGTGCGCCTGTCCAAACATACTAATGGCGCACCACCAGGAGGTGCGCCATTAGTAACCTGGATTACTAATGGCGCATCTAGAGTTGGTGCGCCATTAGTAAGTGGGCAGCAACAAGATATTTTGGACAGCCTCTCCTACCCACACTCACTTTCTCCCCACTTCATTCTCTCCACCTCCTCCTTGTCTCGGGTGCCTCCTCTTTTTCACCTCATTTTCACCATAGATTCATTCAATTTAAGTGGTTAAATTACCTTGTTTTGATAGGTAAGTAAGGGGGGAAGCTATATTTATGTTGTTCTCCCTACAACAATGTGCACATGCACTTTTTATGGCCTAGCTAGATCTATGTATGTTCGTGGTGTTGCATATGTTTGTGGTGTTGCATATGTGTTTGTGTTTGGAGGTGTATCGGTATTTGAAATGCGATAGTTGCCAATATTTTGCCGGAATGTTGATTCATTTCCGTTTCGGCGAGAATTTTGGCATTAAGCATTCTTTTTGTCCTATTTTTAGGGAAAGTCATGCCAAATTTTTTCTTGGTTCTAAAATATCGTTTTGCTCTACCCCGCAGGCGACCATGGTCCACATGATGACCGAAGGCATCGTGAATAGGTTTTTGAGGTCCGCGAAGGCCGAGATGCTTCAAAAGAACGAGACGGAGATAAGATGTCCGTGTCGAAGATGCAAGCTGAAGAGCCTTATTGCGGACCCGGAATCCTGGCAGGTGCGGGACCACCTGCTCTTGCGTGGTTTCATGGATGGCTATCGGTGGCAAGGTGATGAAGATGACTACGAAGTCGTCCATGGGGGCCGGGCAAGAAATGATGAGGAAGGGCAGCAAGACAACCACCGCGGCTCGGGCGGGCGAGAAGACGAAGAATCCCCAGGAGATGATCACGACGGTGATGCTGTACACAGTCATCATGTAGAAGATGCGGGACATGATGATGAGGAAGATGCCGGAGCAGACGACGGGCATGATCATGAAGATGATGATGCCGGCGGAGCAGACGACGCTGGACCATCGATGGGCTGGGTGCAGGACCCTCATATTCAAGAGCTGCTTCTCAAGCAGACGGATAACGCAAGAGCTGCCGCCCGAGAGAAAGCCAAGATGGATCAACTTGAGTTAGACGCGGTTACTCCATTGTATGAAGGATGCAGGCCCGAGGATACCCGCCTGAAAGTAACGCTCATGGCTCTGGAGATGAAGGTAAAACACAAAATGACCGACGCATGCTTCGACGAGAACATGCCATTCTGGCACGAACGTCTTCCCAAGGGGAACAAGTGCCCGACCAGTTTGGAGGAGGCGAAGAAAATCGTGTGTCCTCTGGATTTACCGCACGTGAAATACCATGTGTGCATGAACAATTGCATCATTTATCGGGACGAGCACGCGGAGTCTACCATATGTCCGGTGTGCGGCGTCACTCGATACAAGAAGAGGAAGAAAGCTCCTCGAAAAGTGGTGTGGTACTTTCCGATCACTCCTCGTCTGCAGCGGTATTTCGCGGACCCTAAGGTAGCAAAGCTCCTGCGTTGGCACGCGGATAGGGAGGAGAAGAAGCGAGAAGATGACGCAAATGATCCGGAGATAGATAAAAAGACAAGATGCTGAGTCACCCTAAGGATGCGAGCCAGTGGCAAGCGTTGAACTTCGAAGACCTAGAATTTGGGAACGATCCAAGGAACATCGTGCTGGGCGCGAGCACCGATGGAGTCAATCCGTTTGGCAGCCAGAGAAGCACACATAGCACCTGGCCTGTGTTTGTGTGGATGTACAACCTTCCCCCCTGGTTGTGCATGAAGAGGAAGTACATTCACATGAGTATGCTAATCGAAGGACCGAAACAACCAGGGAACGACATCAATCTATATCTGGGGCTGCTGAAAGAGGAGCTAGACACGCTGTGGAAAACGCCAGCCAATACGTGGGACGCCGCAGAGAAAGAATATTTCCCTATGAGAGCCGCGCTGCTCACGACGGTGCACGACTATCTCGGTTACGGATATCTCGCAGGGCAGGTGGTCCACGGATTTTCTGGATGCGTCAGGTGCATGGATGACACAACGTATCGCCAGCTAGATAGAGATCCCGGGTCTTCGAAAACCGTGTTCATGGGACATCGAAGGTGGCTTCGCGACGATGACCCGTGGAGAAAACGCAAGGATCTATTCGATGGTGAAACCGAACCCCGAGGACGCCCGCGTACGAGGAGCGGCGAGGAAATAGACGAGCTGTTGAAAAATTGGAAAGACTGTCCACTGCCGGGAAAGAAGCAAAAGGCGCCAGAGCCGGGAAAGAAGCGAAAGGCGCCAGAGCCGCTGCTGAAGGTATGGAAAACGAGGTCTGTTTTCTGGGACTTGCCGTACTGGAAGATCCACCGTGTGCCTCACAGCCTTGATGTCATGCATATCACGAAGAACGTGTGCGAGAGTCTGCTTGGTACCCTGCTCAACATGCCAGAGAGGACCAAAGATGGGCCGAAAGCAAGGGCAGACTTGAAATCAATGGGCATCAGGCAGGAGCTTCACGCTATATATGATGATGATGATGATGATGATGAGGCGAAGCAGGACACGGAAAGTCGTCGCAAAGGCAAAAAGGCCAAGAAGACCGGAAATGACTACCCTCCCGCGTGCTTCACTCTAAGTCAGGAGGAGATCGAGCAGTTTTTCACCTGCCTCGTAGGAGTAAAACTTCCTTACGGTTACGCGGGGAAGATAAGCAGATACCTAGACCTAGCGAAGCTGAAGTTCAGCGGGATGAAGTCTCACGACTGTCACGTGCTGATGACGCAGATACTTCCAGTTGCAATCCGTGGGATCATGGACGCGCACGTCCGTGAAACGCTATTTGGCCTATGCAACTTTTTCGACGTCATCTCTCGGAAGTCTGTTGGCGTGAGGCAACTCAGAAGGCTACAGGAAGAGATCGTGGTGATACTATGCGAGCTTGAGATGTACTTCCCGCCCGCATTCTTCGACGTTATGGTGCATCTGCTGGTCCATATCGTGGACGATATCATCCAACTCGGGCCGACGTTCCTGCACAGCATGATGCCGTTCGAAAGGATGAATGGTGTCATCAAAGGATACGTTCGCAACATGTCACGTCCAGAGGGAAGCATAGCCAGGGGATTTCTGACCGAAGAGTGCATCTCCTACTGCACGAATTATCTAGGCATCGAGAACCCCGTTGGTCTGCCCGTCAACAGGCACCTCGGCAGGCTCGCTGGATGGGGTCACCGTGAGGGTCGCCGCGAAATGCATGTCGACTTCGAGGGTCGACTCGCCGACTTTGAAAGAGCAAACCTAGTCGCGCTACAACACATAGACGTGGTCGATCCTTGGGTGGTAGAGCACAAAACCTTTATTAAGAAGACGTACAATGACCGAGGCCAACAGAGGACGGACGGAGATATACTCAAAGAGCACAACTCATGTTTCACGCGTTGGTTCAAGCAGAAGCTTCTGTCGTACCCTTTACATGAGGATTCTTCCGCGGAAGAACAACTCATATTCGCCTTGTCACAGGGCGCCGAGCACAACCTGATGACCTATGAGGCGTACGATATCAACGGCTACACATTCTACACCGAGGCCAAGGACATGAAGAGCGATGGTTATCAGAACTCCGGGGTAATGATGGAATCCTACACCGGTAACGACAAGGACAGATACTACGGAAGGATCGAGGAGATCTGGGAGCTGAGCTACGCTGGAGAGAAGGTCCCGATGTTCCGTGTCAGATGGGCCAAGAGCGTCCTAAAAGAAGACCGGTATTTCACCACCATGGTTATACCCGAAGCCAAATCCAAGACCGCAGGCGCAAACGTCACCGCGAAAAATGAGCCATGGGTACTGGCTTCCCAAGTGGACCAATGCTTCTTCATTACCGACCCGTCAAAGCCCAGTCGTGTTGTCGTGAGGAGAGGCAAAAGGAAGATCATCGGAATGGATGGAGTAGCCAATGAGCAAGACTTCGACAAGTACGGCGACCCGAGAATCGAACATGACGACGATGATGAAGTAGCAGCATACACCACAAGAAGAAGCAGGACCACCCTACCTAAAGGACGTCCGTTCCACAGAAGAACTCCATTTGTGAAAAAGAAGGGCAAGAAGATTGTGAACAGATAGCTAGCTAAGATCGATTGTATTTAAATCGTAGCCTTCATTTCTCGATTGTATTTCACGGGCACTTTTTGAACTATCATGAATATTTTTAAATTTCATGGACACTCGATCTCGATCCCCCTCCATCTCGATCGCTAGCTATCCCACCTCGCCAGATCCGGTCCCCCTCGCCGCCGAGCACCCCCCGGTCCACCGGCCCCCCGCACCCCGCGCACCCTCCCCCGCTCCACCGGCATTACTGTTTGATGATATTTTTTAAAAAATTATTATTGTCTTATAAAAAAATTATTACTGTCTTATAAAAAATTATTACTGTCTTATAAAAAAATTATTACTGTCTTATAAAAAATTATTACTGTCTTATAAAAAATTATTACTGTCTTATAAAAAATTATTACTGTATTATAAAAAAATTGTGGAGCCTGGGAATCAAACCCAGGACCTCCTGGTGTGAGAACTGACTGCTGACCAGTCGAGCTAGTAGAGGGGACTTGGTGTGGATCAGGTAAGGTGGAAGATAACCTGTTGGCTCGAGCAGAAAAAAAAGATACTAATGGCGCACCAGGGTGAGGTGCGCCATTAGTGTGGATGTACTTATGGCGCACCGAGGGGTGGTGCGCCATTAGTATTGTGCCCTCGCCCTCGCCTATCCCCGGCCCAAACCTATCCCCTCTCTCTCCCTCGCCCTCGCCCTCGATCCCCTTCCCCTCTCCTCTCCCGACGCCGCTGCCCCGCCGCCTCGATGTCGCCCCGTCGTCCTCGTCTCCGCCCCGACGCCCCGACGCCCCGTCGTCCTCGTCTCCTCGTCTCCGCCCCGACGCCGGTGTCTCGCATAGCCGCCGCCGTCGCCGCCTTCTTCGTTTGGCCGCCCACATCTCGTCGCCCCAACCGCTGCTCTTGCCCGTCCCCGGCCTCGTCGAGCTCTCCTCCGACCCTCCCCGTGGTGAGCCTCCTCCACCCCCCCGTTCCCCCCTCTGTCCCATGCACCCGTCGCCCCCGTCGGCCGCCCCCTCCCCGTGCACACAATACTGCTTCCAAGAACTGAATTGCAGTTCAGTACTGAAACTTGTGGCATCATCTAGCTCACACTTCTCATTTTTCTTCAAGGTTGCCCGTAGGATTTGATCTCCTTGTGCGATCATATGTGCTTTTTAATGCCAAAATGTTACTGCTGCTTGTCATTTTAGTAATCTTGCTTGTTGTTCTAAAGCCAGAGAGGAAACATGGTAAATGTATAACACGAACAAAGAGGAAACATTTTAGCAATCTTGCTTGTTGTACTGCTCTCGGGTCATCAAGAACGTCCGGTGCCGGTAGCTCAAGTAACCTGAACTCCTCACAGCAGAGTTTCTCCGTTCAGAAACAGAGCTTCTTTTTCTTCTTCTAAAATCTACACTTCAGTAGCAAGCTGGGACTCCCACATTCAGTCCATTTTGCCTTATCGAAAAGGCGCTATTGAGCGGGTGCTAATCATATACTAAACCATAAGCATGGATGACACCTATTAACAAAGGCACCACAAACCCAAAAAAAAAACTTTACTTTACAATCTGTTATGTTAGGCTGCCTCCACTTTTCTTTCTGTACCAACCTAACCTACTATCCACTTCACTAGGTTTCCTTCCTCACAGGCTCAGAAATCTACTTATGTTTCCCCACATTTATGCATGTGATTCCTTGCATTTTAAAACCAGCAATGACTGTACTAAACTACCAGTCGAGTCCAGTGCTGAAAAACACAGCTGCGAGCATATTTACAAACTTAGTCCTGTAATCAACCATCACATTCTTCTTTAGCAAAAATAACCAACACTGCTACTTCTTCTTTGACATATATAATATATTACCTGCCTGGCATCAACCAAATCAGTCCAACAATACAGAGTCAAAAGGGGGAAAATGCCATTAGTATTAATATTTTGAAAGCAACACCTTTGTGGTCACTAGCTGTATTCAGAGTGGAACAAAGCGTGTGCCTTTCCTTTCTATATATACTCTGGAAAGTGGTTATATCCTAATTCTACTTTTTATCTTTCTGTAGCTAGTTTTGATGTATTGTTAGGAAAAGACTGTGATTTCATTTTTTTATAAACTAGCTGGAGTAGATTTGTGCACACAATACTGCTTCCAAGACAATTTGCTTCCAAGGAGTAGTTTCAGTTTGCTTGCAAGGAGTAGTTTCAGTATGGTTTCAATATAGTTTCAGTAGCCAATTTGCTATTCACTTTGTGCTAGTAGTTTGCTTCCATCTTTGTGCCCACTCTGAAGAGTATTCGTATATGCTTGGAACTAAACAGAATTATACAATGAACTTCTGCAGGCTGATCTGAGTTGGACCATCCTCTGCAGCCAACTTCTCTTCGGCAAGAGGAAGAAAGGAGAATCAGGGTACGGTTTCATGGCTAGAAGATATATTGCTGTACCCCGAGTGAAGGGATATCATTGCATACCTGCGCATATATTTCTGTTGTGAGCATAACTCCAGAATTTATTTATCTGTGATTCGTATTGGGTTAATAATCTGCAGCTAGTTGTATTTTTAATTCACTAGCCTTTTACTTATACATGAGAGAAGTGGGAAGCTAAGTCAATAGGAGCTAAACTCAACCCTTGGCTTGTTACGTGAGCTCAAACTAGTACCTAGTGAGTGTTTCATGTACTGAACTTGGATTTCCGGTGTTTTTGTAACATCCATGTAAGGTTTCGTTCGGTATATTAAATCCTATGAAATTATCAAAGTGTGTTGTACTATGTTGGACAGAATTTTATGTTTGGACTTGGGTGAATGTAAACCGACTTATACTCTCAGATTTTGTCACAGTTGATGGTGTGAGGACTTATAATGTGATAAAGTATATACATTGTTGCAACACCTATATAATGTGATAAAGTATATACATTGTCATCTAAGTTTTTCATATGGCAAATATGAAGAAAAGCATCAACCTATACCTGAGGAAAAAATCTGAAGCTAGTGACCTGTGCAAAAAACAGAAAATTAAAAAATAAAAAACAAGAGCTTTTAGGACTTCATGTTTTGAAACCAGTTAAATCATATAGTTTCTGTTATTTTTTCTCATGCTCCTGTTCTCTGAACATATTAGCTAGGACAAACTTCAGTCTTTTTTTGTTTGTAACAGAAACTACAGTAGTAAATATTTCCTGAAGTAAATATTTTCAGTCATTACAAATATGATACTGCTTGGAGATGATACTGCTTGGTGTATTTTCCATGTTGTGATGGAGGCCTTTTTTGCCTTGTCCACCCAAGAGGCCCTTGAGTTTACCGGAATGTCGATTAACTTCCGTTCCGGCAAATTCGGGTACTCCATATGTCCTATTTTCAGCAAAGGTCATGCTGAAATTTTCCGTGAATTTTAGCATGACTTTGCTAAAAATAGGACATATGGGGTACTTGTGACTAATGCATGGGCCGGGGTATCTTAGTAGTTAATTAAGTAGGATCAAGTGCCCCGGCGTACTTGTGACTAATGCATGGCTTTTAGGGTGCCTCGGTGTCAATAAAAACCGAAATGATGAAAGCTTAGGCTTTTAGGGTGCCTCGGCGTCGAAAAACCCTCAATGATAAAAGCTTAGCTTTTAGGATGCCTCGGTGTCGACAAACCCTAAATGATGAGACCATGATCTTGTTCCTTGACAATAACCAACTTTTTGACCAAACTTTGTTCCTATTTAGAGAGAAACATGGCCAACAACGATGAGGCCGGGGGTTCGAGCGTCAAGCCATTCTGGATGCTGTCCCAGGAGATGGAGGAACAACCTCACTTGTATGAGGACGCCGCCTTCCCCACCGATCCTGAGACCACTGATGGTACCGCCGAGGATGACCCCACTGATGCCACCACTGATGGTGCCGCCGAGGATGCCACCACTGATGGTGCCGCCGAGGATGCCACCACTGATGATGGGGGCGCACGCACAGATGGCAGCCAACCGAAGAGGCAACGGAAGGACCGGCGCCCGACCGTGCTCCGCACCCTCAAGGAGGAAGTTACTGAAGTGGACTCCGACGGGAATCCAACGGCGCCCGAACGAATAGTCAAGGGGTACTCGCTTCAGCTCGGGTGCATTCTCCGGAGCACCGTCTCGATCAACACCGAGAACCTGAGGCATCCTGACCGAGGGAATTTGCGCAACCTCCTCTTCACGAAGCTGCACGAACGATACAAGTTCCCCGCTGAATTTGAAAACACAAGCCTCAAAGGGAATAAACTGAACAATGCTGCCCTCACGAAGATGAGCAAGGCCCTGTCTACTTGGAAAAGCAATGTGAAGAGAATGGTCGAGAAAGGTGAGAGTTATGAGAAGATCAAGGAGAAAAATCCTTCGATCACCGAAGATGACTACAATGACTTCAAGATCAATTGCTCGAGCACCGCAAACTCCGAATCAAGTAAGTGGGGGAAAGAAATGCGGGAGCTGAACTTAGGGGAACACACACTCGGTCCCGGCGGTTACAGAGTGGCGGAGCCTATATGGGACAAGGAGGAGGCGGACCGTGCCGAGCAAGGCCTATCGCCCCTCTTCGATAAATACGGTGACAAGCAGACCAGGAACTTTGTCAGGGCCCGGTACAAGAAGGACCCGAAAACAAAGGAGCTTACCACGGATCCGAAGACCAGGGCGCTTGAGCTTGTTCTGGTAAGGAATACACCCCCTCGTAATTAGCTCCATATGGTTGCATTCTAATTAATGAAGCCAAATTTCTAAATGGTTCACATTCCTTCCGCAGGCGACTGAAAGCAGTAGCGCGGGGTCGACTAAGAGCAACCCTTGGGACACCACTCTAAATAGGGCGTTGAATGTAATGAAGAACAAGGATAAGCTCAGTAAGCCGACGTCAGCTGGTCGTGTGGCCGGCAAAGGCTTGTCGACAAAATGGTCGTCATACTATGACACTGCTGGGCGAAAGGAGAAAAAGACCAGCTCGGAAAGCCAGGCGCGCGAGGTTCAAGAACTCAGGGCACAGGTGGCGCGGATTCCGGAGATTGTCCAAGAGCAAGTGCAACAACAACTCGGAGCGACGATCACCGCCATTGTGCCTACCTTGATCCAGGGGATTAGTGCGTGGATTGCGGGCGGCCAACAGGGGCCGCCCCCGATTCCTAGCTTCACGGCCAGCAACTCGCAGAACGCGATGGCGGGGCCTTTGGTGTCTCCGGCGGAGCCGGCATTGGTGTCTCCGACGCCGGCACGGGAGCTTAATGCACCCGGGTGTACGCCGGCCGGCACCTCTGCAGCAAGCCGCCCCTCCGTCAACTGCACGCCCGCCGTTGGCGGTGCCTCGACATTAGCCGAGCTCGACGCCATCATCACGGTAACTAATTAAGCCTCTCTCGGCCGAGGACTTCATCTCCTTGCCTTTGACTGGGCATCCCTAACGCCCTACATGTTTTCGCAGGGCGCCGCCGACGTTCCGTGCACTCTCCTGCACTTCGTGAACAACGAGTTAGTCGATGTCGCCAAGGGAAAAATCGTTCAACCGGGCAACCCCTTGTTCCACGGTACCCAGATGCCACCCAACTTGTTTAGGGTTCAACTGGTTCGGGTGCTGTCAGGCTGCGACGAGGTGTTACCTCCGATTCGACCAATGGGGGCCGACGATGATGACGTGATGAACCTCAGCGCCTGCCTGAGCTGGCCCCTGCTTTGGCCGAAGAGCCAGATTCGTTTGGGGGCGGGGGACACCACCCCAAAGACAACACCGCCAGTCGTGCCGGCGCCAAGTCGGCCCCATGGCAAGACCGCCGCAACGGTGCCGGACATCCCTATGCCACTGGATCCAAACATGCATATGGCACAGGATCAGAACGACGACGACGACGATACATTTGCCAACGTCGATCAGTACTTTGCCGATCATGGGGATGGTGGCGACTTCATGGGGCCTCCTTCTCAAGAACCCAACCCAACAAAAGACGTGTGCGATCTAGCTAGTACCGCGGAGAAGCCAAGTTGCAACAGGCGTCATCTGCAGTTCAGCTCTCAGGAGACGCCTCCAGCTGCCGACTTCACCGAGCCTCATATAGGCGAGGTGCGAAATATGATCAGCCCCAACACACTCAAGAAGGCGGTCTGTGAGCAGAACTCGGTTCCATTACAGGAGATCAAGAAGAAGGCACGCAAAAGAAAGACTAACAAGGGTGCGGGCCAGCCGGCACCGAGTACGATCCGTGCTCAGGACGGGCCACCTTCAAGTGCGGATATCTCGAGGAGGGTGCATGTGGCGGGTAGGCCGATGCTACCGAGAAATATGCTCGATGCTGCAACCGGTGCTATGCGGAGTCTGCATGACAGTGTGCTTTCTTTGGAGAAGCGGCGTCTCCGAGAGAAGGATGTGGCATACCCGGTTTTCGCGGCCAAGGTGCCAGAGGGCAAGGGCTTTGTGGATAACTCCATCGGGGGTACGATCGTCCTGCGGTTTGATGACATCCACGCTATGTTGAACCTTCATCCGCTGCACTACACCTTCGTTCGGCTATTTTCGCTGAGTATGGAGATGCGGATCATTCGCGACAAGACCCCGGACATCGTGATAGTCGACCCCTTCTACATGCGTGCCAAGATCTTGGGTAGCGCTGGGGACCGGCAAGTCACGAGTTCTTACCTCGAAGGCGTCATTCTGGCAAACCAAGATAAGGACAACTTCCTCGTGCCTTACTTTCCCGAGTAAGTCCTCCCCTCAACCGCCCCGTAACATATGAATTCTTAGATTTCGATCGTTTTTCTTTTAACATTCCGTGTTTTCTGCAGTGACACACATTGCACGCTCATCCTCCTAAGCCCCAAATATTCCATGGCCACGTATTTCGACCCGGACCGTCAATCGAACGTAGACTACACAAATGTCAAGAAGGTTCTTGATGATGTTCTCCCCGGCTACGTCAAATCTGGAGGCACCTTCACCAGGCCTATTCGTAAGTACGGCAAGCACGTGTTCTCCCACAACACGACGTTCTGCTGCGTCAAGCAGCCGCCTGGCGGTCAGAAGGGTGCCTACTACGCCATCCATCACATGCGGGCGATCGTACGGGACCATCATCAACTACTGCTGCCGAGTAGACTCAAAGATTGGGCCGCGAGCGTGTCGGCAATCCAGGACGCGGACATCAGACAAGAATTCTTTCGCATCCTGTCGGAGTTTGCGGAAATCATCCATCAAGATGTCCTTCGTACCTCGGGGCAGTTCTACCTCAGAAATCAACCGTCCAACAATGACATTGACACAATCCTACAAATGCAGGCTGACAACGCCCGTGGTTTCATGACTCCCACGATAGACGGCGGCTTCATCCACGCTCCGGTCCCTTGAGTCCAGTCGAAAGCAGTGATGCTGTGTCTAGTTCTGAAACATCGATTGGCTCATGTTGTAATTAAACTTTAATGAACTTGTAGTATGTCTCTTTGGTTTCGAGAGTCCTTCAACTTAGATGTAATCGATGCTATTAATGTCTTGCTTTTCTCTTCCGATCGTTCTGTTGCATACTTATATATTGCTTATGTATTGTCTGTGAATTGGTACTAACGTTTCGTTTGGCTACTACATAGCGATGCCGTGGTATGTCGTGTACAAGGGTAAGGTTCCCGGAGTCTACGACGACTGGGAGGAGTGTCGGAGACAGGTTCACCGATTCAGCGGTAACAGTTACAAAGGGTACGCCACTAGGGCCGAGGCCGAATCTAGATACGCCCGCTATCTAGCGGGAGAGGGGAGGGAGCGTTGGAGGAACCGGATGAAGACGAGTTTCATCGTGATGATGCTCATCGTGATGACCGCAGCTCTCTTCTATGTGATGGTAGTTTGGATGATCGATATCGACTTGTAATGTGAAGACAAACTCGCGGTCTCGAGACTTGTAATATAATGATTCATACTTATACATTTTGTTCGGTCTTTTCAATTCGGAGACTAATATGATGAATTGTATTCGGAGACTAAAATGATGAATTGTATTCAGAGACTAATCTTTTATTGTATTCGATGAATCTGTTGTTGATGTGTGCTGCCTATATTTTGTCCAATTATACATTTTGTAACCTGTGCAAAAAACAGAAAAATAAAAAATAAAAAAACCTAATATTCATACTAATGGCGCATCACATCACAGTGCGCCATTAGTATGCCAAAGGATACTAATGGCGCATCAATAAACAGTGCGCCATTAGTATGCCGAAGTTACTAATGGCGCATCCATCTGCAGTGCGCCATTAGTATGCCAAAGCACCTGGTATACATGGCCCCCTGGGAGGCATACTAATGGCGCACTGTAGTATATACTAATGGCGCACCAGTGGTGCGCCATTAGTAAAATATACTAATGGCGTGCTACTAATGGCGCACCACTGATGCGCCATTAATGGCCAGATTAGGTGCGCCATTAGTAGGCCTTTTTCTAGTAGTGGCATTGTCTTCCAACGGATGTGCATTCCAAAACCAACATTATGCCTTCCCTCCAACTCAATGATATCACTAGGGTCCATCCAATTCAAATCTTTCCTAACTTGTTGCAAGAGCTCCGCATAGCTAGGACTACTATCAAACACCATGTCAAACTCATCCGGGTCCGGTTCTTTATTGCCTTTCAAAAAGGCGTCTTTGTCCCCATGATGAACAAACACACATGTTCTTCCCATCCCTATAAGCAATGAACACAAGGTAACATTGCTTCCATGAGTACTAATCCATGGATTAACACCGAATACAAACCCTAATATATATATGAACCAACAACCCTAACCCTAACCATAACCCTAACCCTAACCATAACCATAACCCTAACCATAACCCTAGCCCTAAACCTAACCCTAGCACCAACATAAGAACACCCATGAGAATAACCCTAGCATACTAACAAAGCCTAATCATAGAAATTGGCAAACAAACATCTCACATCTCCATGCAAATCTCTAGATCCAAACAAAACTAGGGTTTCCCCAAACTACCAACAAATGAGCAATGGGAGAACTTTACTTCGATCAAAAAAAGGGGATCGGAGATTATTACCTTGAGGGAGGGTTTGACTTCGAAATCCACGGACAAATTCTTCAAATTTGCAAGATTTGGAAGAAGATTTGAGAGGGGGGAGAGTGGGAGAGGGGGCAAAGCTCGGGGAGAGAGTGAGAGAGTGTGTGGTGGGGGGGTGGGGGAGGGGGGCCCAGCCAAGTGGCTGGATAAGTCACAGTGCAGCGCCTAGCCGCTAGGCGCTGCACATTACACGTGTAGCGCCTAGCGGCTAGGCGCTGCACATTACATGTGCGACGCCTAGCTCGGAGGCGTTGCACTGCTGGGTGCGGGCCATGGGCTACCACGGTGGACAGAGGTGCAACGCCCCGGAGCTAGGCGCTGCACCGTAGGGTGTGGCGCCGGCGTGGCGGGCGCTACACAAAAGGGTCAGGGGTGTGAAATAGTTTCGCACCCAGTTCATTCTGTGAATTTATTTCGTTTCCAGGTCAAAATTGTCAAATTTGCCTGGGATCGGCGAATCCCGACTGCAACGCGACGTGCAGCCAGTGCCACTGACGAAAGGGACCAGGAGCAGCACCAGCCCACCCGTCATCATTATAGGACAGACGCGGGTGCATAAGCCGGGTACACACACATCGTCCTATCCCTGCGCAACTGCTCCCCATAACGCACGCAGCGGGCAGTGCGAGGAGCGGTCCCCCACGCGCGTTTGACCCGCGACGCGACGCAGGAGGCAACGCTCACATGAGAAAGTCACAGAAGTGAGACCGACTTGTGAGACCAAATAACAGGCAGGCCCACTTGCAGCCGCACAACAGGCGAAACGGAGGGGCTAGCGGGAAGCAGAAACGACGCAGCGTCCACGACGCGCGCACGCGGCGCGGCAGAAGAGGCCGCTCGCGCACCCCAAAAACGGGCACCCAGCCAATCGGAAATCGCCCGAGCCCACAGGTCATTCCCCGTCCACGTTTCACCGCGCGGTCAAAACAACAACAGACGTTTTCCAGCCAGATCCGACGGACAGCAGCAAAAAAAAGACCGCGTTGACCCTGATCAAACGGCCAACGAAGGCTGAAATTGGGGGAGCCTTCTCCATGCGAGTTGGCCAGCCTCATTGTTGTTTTAAACTAGATCGGCAACGCGCCTTGGCGCGAGGGTGCCGGTCCAACCAATATAGCCAAGCGATGAAAGATCAAACTGCATGATGCATCAGTAGGAAGCAAGTTTACCACATGTAAAACGTCAACAACCGATTTTCTGGTTCAGGGGAAAGAATAAACCATTTGATGAACTAACAATAAACCAACTTTTATGAACAAAATCAAGAGTACAGCTTGAACCATGTGATAAACTAACAATAAATCAAGATCATCTCTCAATGGCAATATGCATGTGTTGTGAAGATGGAGGCACATACATGTGTGATGCCCAAACAAAGAGTTTGATATTGCCGTCATGCCACGATGACCAAACAAATGCAGTTCTTCTCTGGTGCAAGCATGACCAAACAAATGCAGCAACACTCATTCATTTCTCTCTTTATATGAATAACCGACTCAGCATTCTGGCACAGTGGTATTCAGCCAGTAAAATCAGGATTATTTGTTCTCCTAGTTATTCTGTTGTCAAATAAATTTCTTCTCATGATCGGTGCACACAAGAGGCCATAGCTCTGGGTACCTGTGAAGCAAATAATAAAATCAGTAAAACTGGCTCATATTACTATGTCATGTATAAAGATTAAAACTATAAATTTTCAGCTAGTTCCAAACATAAAATCTGGCATCATAGTTACTGAGCTTATCTGCGTGCATCAAACAACGCAGATGGTAGGGGCAGCGTTGCATCTATCAATAAGAGAACAGTCACAGAGCTAATGCTAAACCTCCCAGATGAATCGGTATAGGAAATATCAGACATATCCAGACAGAGCAACATGAGGCACTAAAGTTGAAGAAGAGTTTGTAGATTTGCACTGATGCATATACAGTTTACATAGACCTTCGTTTCCATCAGATGAGAATAGCTTGGTAAATGAACTTGCTTCACAGCTAAACAGTTTGCCGACAAAAATAAAACTCAGGTCTCTTGGACCATTTGCTAATCACATGATCGGTAAATGGGAAAACTCATTCCAAACAAACTATGCTTAAACTAATTAATGATTAATCAGTACAAAACAGAAAGAGGATTGCCATCATGTATGTGATAGATGTTTGCACATATATCATTATTTCCTCACAAAGCAAGTAGTACGGCTGCATTGGCTTTAGATGCACCCAATTTAGTAATCCTTTTATCTTTAGTTGTACGAAATTTAGAAATCTATCATGTAACTTATTGGAACAACTCGGCAAGTGAAAACATCCTTTATCTTTAGCTGTACCAAATTTGGAAATCCTATGTTAGCCCTGAAGTTTTGTAGTCACTTCCCTCACAATCAATAAGGTCATTAAGATCTTGCATCCAAAATGAAAGATATAAATTTGCTATAAGAGAAGATACAATTTTTGTATCATTCAGCTCTATAAAAACTGTACAACCATAAATTTGCAAACAGGAGGAGGTGAGTAGAGCCGTGAGTATCATTTTGGTTTACATAGAAAATTAGGAATTTGCAAACAGGAAAAGGTTTATCTATACATATCAGCATGGTTATATATCAGTATTACTATTTGTCAAGATCGGGAGATTTGCTGCTGGGATTAAGCCAGCCTAATGTTGGCTGTTGCTAAATCTTGCTGACATTCATAGAATTTCAGTGCAAGTAGCAAGCAGCCAAGCACACACGTAACACTTTAGCAGTGCAAGTAGAAATGTAGAGAAAAAAGAACGGAGAGGCTACCTGCAGGCTGCAGCAGTTGGAGCATGGAGGCGGCTGTCGGAATGCATGAGTTTTCACAACATCAGAGCAGGGCCGAGAAGATCCTGGCTGAGGCGGAACGAACCCAACGGCGGATGAAGGATACTGAAAGTCTACAAAACAATTGGCCATACAAAGGTGGCCACATGTAGTCCTTCAAGTCTTCCTTGACCTGAACATCAGAAATCACCAAAATCAAATAAACAACACAGAAAGGTTCTCTGAACCCAAATCTTTTCTTCATAAATATGGAGAAACATTGATGAACAGAGCAATCTTAGGTCATATAATTTTTTTAAGATATTATAAGCAAGAACACGAGATAAGAGCGCTATAAAGTGCAGCTAGCTACCAAATTTAGTTTAGAATATATGCTAGCAAAATAGACATCTACCATGAGAAGGAAAAAGACAAACCTAAGAAGATGATTGATCATTTCCAAGGAAGCATATATTGACCTTAGAATAGGGATGATCCTTCTTGATTGTGAACTTATCAGCACACCATATCAATTCTTGCTACGCAATGTAGCTCGCTAGCAGTCTACACTGCAATAAAAGAAGATCTAAGTAAGTGCACATTTATGCTCTGCGCAATGGGTCAGCTTTTGATCCAATGGTCAAGGTCTTTCCATCCCGTGATCGAATGGCCAGGAACGCATCAAAAGGATGATCCAACATCCAAGAGCCGCTAAGCTCTGAGAAGCCTCACAATGTCCGAAAGACCAACATCGCATTTAAAAGCACAGAACCACAGTTTGTTAGTATTCATTGCCACAACAATATGAGCATGGGCTTTTTATTTATATTGTTGCGTCACTCCCCAATTAACCCCTTCTAGATAATATTGATAATTGTAATTTTATTCTGTCCTGGGAAAGGGGATAAGAATCTATTTTGTTATTCTGATCATTATGCGTGGGATTAGTCGACTGTCTTTTTGACAACGCAGCCATTGTACATACCATACGTGTTATTTTGTTTGTTTGCTCATACTTCTCCGAAACTGTCCAGTTGAAGCTTTCAAATGTGGAAAGAGTTAACATAAAAAATATTCATTTTATTTTAAAACTGCAGAACCACTGTACTTGACCTTAATCATGCCATTTATTTCAGCACGACTAATCATGTTCTAATATGGAACTTGCATTTGTTGGTAGGCACTAATAAGTACATATGTATCGTTAGAAGGGTACAATATACCCTGGGTTCTATCCTCAGGTCTACCTTGACTGAGGCATCACTCTTTTCTAATGGCTTGGGCACCCAATAATAATCAACAAATAGGTTAGTATGCAAGAATGGTTAAGAGCATAAGATTGGGTTCTTTCTACTACACCAAAGAATATATAGACAACCGTAATCGAGAAAATAAGGAAAAAACTCCAATGCAAAACCATGGAAATAAAATCAAAACTTGCAGCATTAACCGGTTCAACATTTCTCTAAGTTATTCAACTGAAATAAAGATATATGTGATTACATAGCTGACATCTCTGAACCATAATAAGAAACTTAACGAATATAGCAAGATCAGAAGATGGAATATAGGTAGAGGAACTACATTTGAAGAGAGTTCTTCCCAAATTTTATTGTTTCTGGGCAATGGTAAAAAAATATACATAAACAATCTTACTACAGAATTGGCTTCTCTGAAACACATGGCAGAGCAAACAAAAAGAGTGATCACCCTCTCTCCTGGTGACCAAACCAAGAACCAGAGATAAAGTACATATGGGCACACGTTTCTCTCTCAGAAGGAAAGACCATTTCTTATTACAGAAAAGGGGATACGTACAATGTTAGACATGTGTGTTGGTCAATAATGCCTCAAATGGTGCACCACTGAGATTTTCCATTACCAGCTTCATATGGAGCGGTGATACGGTGCTCTCTGCTTGTGCCTGGCTTGGCAGCTTCCTCTAGACCAGCAAGACAATAAATAGATTAAGAGAGTACCTCATCAAACTCAAGATTAATTTATAGTACCTAAACAGATCCATAAAATCATTTTATTATTTCTAGAAAATATAGAATTATCCAACATGTAACGGGTGAACCACCATCACAACACCAGCATCTAGAATAAGTTGATATGCAGAAGCATGGCCACTAAGAATAATGCATAACAATGATTTTTTCCCTAGATATAAGGGAGGCCTAAAACAAAATCATTTACTTCCATAGCACATCATACAATGCCCCATTAAAAGAGTTCTTCAAAATACCTTGCAAGCGCCAGATCGAACAGGGAACGACGGAGGAGGCCACCCGCGGTTGCTGCCAAAATTATACAAATTGATTAAGACTAACAACTAATGCTTGGAAAGGGCATTATTTGTGCTGTAGGATTCTGAGAGGCACAGAAAAGTTGTTCCAAGTTGACCGGGCCAAACATATACTCAGTGTAAGCCCAAAAGAAGCAGACCAACAATCTTGAGAAATCTTATATTGAAATGCATATGTAGAAAGGTTTATCCTACTACCTTGCCACCGGCTCGTCTCCTATAGCACTTGGATGAGAACAAAACTTCATTTCCAGAGAGCAAGGGCACAACCTTGGGCCAAATCCAGACCTGCACATATTTCTAAATACATGTATTTAATCTATGTAATGTATTACATGTGATGGCTAATCTTCTGTGCAGACTACTTGGATTTTTGTCAAACACCTTGTGGGCATACATAAAACCGGATCAGCAGTAAGAAAATTATGATGAGGATTAGAGAGAGAGAGAGAGAGCACGAACACGAGGATGCCGGTCCGGAGGGCAGCGGTGGCACCGGAGGAAGGAGCGACACCACGGCGGCAGAGCTCTCCTTAACGCCACCACGCCTCTCCCTCCCGGAGGGGTGGGCGATGGTCGAGGACGGGGCAGCCGCGGGGGACGGCATAGGCGCGTGGGCACCGCCGCCGTGGCTCACCTCACCACGAGGTCCTGGTTCCTCTCAGATGCGGCCTAGGAGGACGCTCTCGCGTAGTGCGGCGTCTGCTCGTGCTGCCTTCGCCGAGCACCGCGGAGGAGGAGAGGTCGCTACGGAAGAGAAGGAGGAGGCCAAGGCGGCGGCCAGCTAGGTGAAGGAGATGGCGGCGGCGTGGGATTGGCTCTCGTCGACCTCGGAAAAGACGGGACGACGGCACGTCGACCTCGTCGCTCGCAACCCCCATCTTCTTCTCTCTAGATGGGTGGCGTGAGGTCGAGGATGGGTGCCCGGGCGAGTGTCGGTGGCGGCGGCCAGCGGCGGGGAAGGGAGGCGGGCGCGGGTTAGGGTTTGGAGGGAGAGAGAGAGAGGTGAGGCGAGAGGAAAGGGAGAGGAAGAGGAGAGGAGCGACACGAGGCGGCCGCTGGGTGGAGCCGCTCCGTTTTATACGCCAGAAGATGAAATGACGGAAATGCCCTTGGCGGGGCAGTTTAATTACAGGCGGTGGCACGAACGAGAGAGACTATTCATTGTAGCAGTGTCCGGTCCTCATCCGACGGCCAGGACCATCCGAGGGCGAGATCCGACAGCCGAGAACGCATCAAGTAAACGATCGAACGGCCAGAATGATCTAAACTCTGAGAAGCCTCAGGGGCTCCCAACTAACATAGTACGAAGATTGTGCACATATACAGAAGCACAGTGGTCGGTGGGTTTAGCGTGCATGTGTGTGACGCACCTCTGTGAACCAGTACTAGCTAGCTAGTGTGCAATGCAACTCTCCTCTCTCTCTCTCTATCTATCTCTTTCTCTCGCTCTCTACAAATACAGAAGCACTTTTTCTTTCCCTGCTCGCTCTCCCCTGTCACGGAACAGAAGAACCCAATAGAAAAAGAGAAGGTACGAAAATCACACAGGAAAAAGATTGTAGGTTCTTCTGTTCCTGCAAAAAAACGAAAAGGAAACTGTTTTTTTTAACACGTACGGTGGTGCCGAGTTTTCACACATGTATACATGGTAGAGACAAGCTAGATTATTTGATCACCATGCTAGTATCTACTAATACTAGTTAGGATCCCTAAATATCTATCTTTGCTTTTTAGTCAACAGGGGCATGCACGCTGCATGACGTCCTACGCGTCTAGATAGCCCTGCCAGAGTCGGACCAGTGCTCAGTTACCAAATTTAGCTATAGGATATTTGGTGCTTTGTTTCGGGTGTACTACTCCAAGTCGAACCGACCCTCTCTTGCACCACTAGCTTATCGCGATGGAGAATTAGACTACAGTGCTACACGCACTACGACTAAGAGCGCGTTGATAGATCGACCCGAGCCGGGCAGGCCGCCATGGAGTAGTAGGCACAAGCTACACTGAGTTACACATTCATTTACATGAACCCTATCCCACGCTATCTTCTTTTCCTGCCCAAAACTGTCAGCGCCGCTTTAGAGCGTGAGCGTCGCGTTCATGTTGGTCCAGAGTGGACGCAACCTTTCACTGAAACTGGCATTGAAGCGGCGCATCGACCGAGAATGCCAACCGTGTCATTTCCCGGTGCACGCGACTTCTCTCCGCATTCGAACAACACCCGTCCATCTGCCTCCCTACATTAGACCACTAGTAGGAAAAGGGGCTTTTACCCCGGCTTGTAAGGGCCTTTTGTCCCGGTTTTCGAATCGGGACTAAAGTGTCGTTACTAAAGCCCTAACCCTTTAGTCCCGGTTCTTACACGAACCGGGACAGAAGGTCCTCCACGTGGCCGCTGCTGCCAGCCCAGGCAGGGGGTCTTTGGTCCCGGTTGGTGCCACCAACCGGGACCAATAGGCAGGGCCTTTTGTCCCGGTTGGTGTCACCAACCGGGACCAATAGGCATCCACGCGTCAGCATTTCAGGGGCTGGAGTTTTTGTTTTTTTTGAAAGGGGGGTTGGGGGGTTAATTTAGGTGTTTCATATATTGTGTTAGCTAGCTAATTAATAGAGAGAAGTGTCCTCTCTTATCTCCGTGCTTGGTCGACGCTACGTACTATATACGTATGGAGAGGACTAGACATGCTAGTTAGTAATCAAATGAAGGAAACAGAAGATCGTCATGAACATATGCATACAGAGAGAAGTGATATCGACCACCTCTCCTTCTCCGAGAGATTGGTCGAACAACAAGTTCTCGTATATCTATCCGACACTACCGGCTACATATATACAATAATTATCTCTTACAATACAATCTCCTAATTAAATTGTAAGAACACAGGGTCCACATAGTATTCTCCGTTTTCAGCAATCACGTGGTCAAGGAAGAATGCCGCCAATTCCTCTTGAATTCCTCGCATACGATCTGGTGCTAGGAGTTCATCCCGCTTCCGAAACATCTAATTTGAAGAAGGGGGTCAATACATATATATATGAATACATGAAACTCAACACAAATGATGGTAATAAAATAAAATTGTGAATATTATTGCTTACGCACTTCATATTGTTCTTCAGTGTAGCCCCGCTCACAGGTCGTGTGGCGGATGGACTCGCAAACGTAGTATCCACAGTAATTATTCCCGGGTTCCTGCCACAACCACTTTACAAGAAATAGAGGTCAATCAAACTGATAAGCAAGCATGCTAAATGGTATTGATGAAACTAGCGCTTGAATCACTAGGAGATGCGCGGAACATACTATTATAGTACTTACTTTCGGGTGTTTAAATTGCAGCTTCTTCGGCAGTCCCGGAGCTTTTGTGGTGAATTTTCTCCAAACCCTGCCAGACAAAGAAAACAATTACTTGATATCAGGAAATGAACAAAGTTGCTGATATGGTGGATAATGATCGATTTAACTTACTTCTCGAGCATTTGAGTCATGTTCGCATAGTCCTGGGGATCTTTTCGTCTCGAGTCTAAGACGGTTACTACTCCATGCTCAAGCTTAATCTCTAGGAGAATATAGTGGAAGCTGCGCATGCATGCATAAGTCATCAATTACATTACCATAACCTGGACTAATAAGGGAAACCGAATATGCACAAGACAGTAACACTCACTTGAAGTTGTAAGGAAAGAGTATTATATCTTTGTTTTGATTTAATACCAACGATTGTAGCAAGTTGGCCTCGGCTTCTTTCGGATGTTTTTCAACCATATATGCATCTATGAGACCGATTTGTCTTTTCTTCAATTCGGCGATCTTCAATCTGCATAATATAGTGAAGATAATTATAAATACATGCAATGAAAGAGTTGACCTATATAGAGAGACTTAATGACAGAAGTAGTACTACTTACAGATAGTAGCAAGTGATCGTTGTTTTATCGAGGGCCTTTTGATTGTAAAACTGGAAGAAATCCTCAAATGGAACATTCAGCAGTTCAATTCCAACGAGGTCATGCTCCGATTTAACTCTCAGCGTCAAAGTACTCGTCCCATCAGACTCTCTGCAGGTTTTCATGTACCAATCATGTAATCTTCGCATCATCGTTGTTAGAGATCTTTCATCTTTGACGAGAGGCTTCCCATAATGGTATTTGTGTTCGTCCACCTCCATGATTTCATAATGTACATCGTCGGGCAGGTAATCTCCAAGATTGCTATAACCGGGCACCATCCTCGGATCATTAGCGACGATGTCTTTTGACACCTTGAGCGGGGGGCACGATTGGTTCGCTTGTTCGCCGAGCTGGGCAATTTTTTTCCCAGCTCGTCGTTCTTTTAACCTTTGATCACTGACAGTACTTCCCGACCGCTCCGCTTCGGCATATGTCTTTGCAAGAATGCGCTCATAGTAGCCTCTCGGCGGAGACTTTGGTGGTTTTGTCAGGGCAGCCGAGTGCGCTTTGCTTTCACCGGATCTACCTTCTCCTCCGAAGGTGGATGTTTCTTTGCTTTCACCCCTTCAAAGAAGTTTGTCACTTCGGCTCGCACGATCTTCCTGGTTTCCTCCTCGGTCCTCTCGTATGGTAACTTCTCTGGAGTCTTCAAAGAAGGACCGAATCTGTATTGCCTCCTGCCTCTGGCAGCTGTACTGCTAGACGCCGGCAGAGCAGACGGAGCGGCTGCGGCTGTCTTCTTTCCTTGCTTACGAGGCGGAGGAGAAGGACTACGACGCGCCGGAGCAGCCGCAGCGGCGGCGGGTCTCTTCCGCCCTTGCTGACGAGGCGGAGAAGGAGGAGGCTGGCTGCTCTGGCGCGCCGGCGCAGGCGGAGAAGGAGGCGGAGTGCCGCCACGCGCCGGAGAAGGAGGCTGAGTGCCCTGATCACTCGCCGGAGGAGGAGGCGGAGGAGGAGGCGGAGGAGGAGGCGGAGTGCCGCCACGCGCCGGAGAAGGAGGCTGAGTGCCCTGATCACTCGCCGGAGGAGGAGGCGGAGGAGGAGGCGGAGTGCCCTTACTCGCCGGAGCCGTCCAGTTCGGAAGCTTTATGAGCTCCTTCCGCCATAGGCATGGAGTCTTCAGAGCAGAACCCAGCCGAGTCTCCCCTTCACCGGTAGGGTGGTCAAGCTGGAGCTCCTCAAATCCCTCCGTTATTTCATCCACCATCACCCTAGCATATCCTTCTGGAATCGGCCGGCAGTGGTAGGTTGCGCCGGGTTCAGGAGGTAAAACAGAGCCAACAGCCGCCTTGACTTTGAAGTTCTGCCATTCCGCCATAAGGTGGCAATGTTGAGACTCCGTGATAGCATCCACGGGGTAGCTAGCAAGAGCCGCATGCTCCAGCTGAAGCAGCTCGGTGGAAGCCACGCTGCTTCTCTGCTGAGATGGCGGTGTAGCTTCGGGGCCAGTTTCGGCATGTCGATTGCCGTCTCGTTCCTCTAGCGCTTGAACCCTTTCGTGCAGCTTCTGAATTTGGATCTGCTCCACTTTTTTCCTCCTCTCCTGGCTTTTGTAACCGCCCGCGTCCGGAAAACCATCCTTCCACGGAACGGAGCCTGGCGTGCCTCGTGTCCGTCAAGGGTGCTCAGGATTCCCGAGGGCCATTGTGAGCTCGTCGTTCTCTCTGTCTGGAACGAACGTCCCTTCCTGCGCTGCATCGATATATTGCTGAATCTTCTTGACTGATATTCTCAAAAGCTCATTTGTCCAAATGCACCTCCTTGATACAGGGTCCAAGGTTCCGCCAGCCCCGAAGAACCAAGTCCGGCAACGGTCTGTCCAGTTCATTGTCTGTGGTTCGATCCCTTTTTCAAGCAGATCATTCTCAACCTTGGCCCACTTAGGTCGGGCTTTGAGGTAGCCACCTGACCCCGTGCGATGGTGAAGCTTCTTCTTCGCAGCATTCTTCTTGTTTGTCGCTGACATCTTCTTACTCTTTTCCGATGTCTTGTGGGCCACAAATGCGGGCCAGTGATCTCTGATCTTCTCATACCGGCCGATGAATTCTGGTGTCTCTTCTTTGTCGACAAACGTTTTCAGCTCATTCTTCCACCTCCTGAATATGTCTGCCATCTTCTTAAGAGCATGAGACTTGATTAATTGCTCTTTAACTGGCTTCTCCGGATCCTCCTCTGGCGGTAGGGTGAAATTTGCCTTCAGCTCAGTCCAAAGATCATCTTTCTGCATATCATTGACATAAGACACCTCAGGGTCTTCCTTCTTAGGCTTATACCATTGGTGGATGCTGATCGGGATCTTGTCCCTAACTAGAACGCCGCACTGAGCAGCAAATGCATCCTTTGTCCGGATGGGTTCAATCGGTTGGCCGTCGCGCGCGATTGCTGTGATCTCAAACCTTTCATCCGAGCGCAACTTTCTCTTCGGGCCTCGTCTCTTTACCGCAGTTGTGCTCGATCCGGAGGGCTAGAAAAAAGAAGAAAGACGAGTGTTAATTAATATGTGTACATACCAAAACAATGAATGCATCAATTAGCTAGTCAGCACAGGCTTAACTAATATATTTACCTGGTCGGACTCTGTTCGGTCACCGGAGCCGTCACCACGGGCTCCTTATTGCACCAGCATTGGGTCACCGGAGCCATCATAATCATGTCTTTCCTCCTCCACTCTTCGATCACCGTAGCCTGCTTCTTCACCCTGTTCTTCCAGACCATCATTGTCGTTAAGATACGACAAGATATCACCTCCGGCTAAGATTATGTCCCCCAACACCTCTTCTGCTTGCTCGTCTCGTCCGTGCTCCATTGTTTCTGCAAATATTACAACATGGCAATTATTACACAAACATGACAGCAGGTGGATATATTAGTGCAAACATAGACCTAGCTTATTCCGGGTTTGGGGTGGCCTCGGCAACGCTTCAAGGGTAGGGGCGCGGCGGGAGGGGGTAGGAGACCGACATCGTTTTTTTCTAGGGTTTGGATGCTCCCGTGGTATAAGTTATCACGGTCGAGAGGGGGTATAAATATCGACCGTCCATCATGTCGAAGTTATCTGGGAGGAAGTTATATATATCGACAACGACGACATACATACATGGGAAAATAATGTTATCGGGGAGGGGGTATATCGACCCCCCCCACGTGTTGAAGTTATCGGGAGGGGGTTATATCGACAACGACGACATACGTACATGGGAAAATAATATTATCGGGGAGGGGGTATATCGACCCCCCCTCGTGTTGAAGTTATCGGGAGAGGGGTATATCGACGACGACAGACCCGATAAAACATAAGAAAACGAAGAAGAAATAAAAAGAGGAGAAGAAGAAAAGGAATAGAGGAGAAGATCGAAGAAAAAAAAGAAGAAAAAAAAGAGGAGAAGAAGAAAGGAATAGAGGAGAGAAGAAGAAAAAATAGAATTTTTTCTATTTTTTCTTCTTCTCTTCTATTCCTTTCTTCTTCTCCTCTTCTTTTTCTTCTTTTTTCCTCTTCTTATTAATTTCTCCTCTTCTTCCTCTCCTCTTCTTCTCCTTTCTTCCTCTTCTTATTTTCCTTTTTCCTCTCATTCATAAAAAAATGTTCAAATAGAAAATTTCGAAAAAAGTAAAGGTTTTGCCTAATGCATTGTTCATATGAATATACAAACATTTGCATATTCTACAATAATTAATATCACCAAAAAAATCTATGAACAGAAAAAAATCCTAACTTTTCTAAAAATCTATCTTTTGCATATATACATGAACATATATATACACAGAGAACATATATACATACATATACTCATACATGAACATATCATCATATATATGAAAAAACAAGCATATATATGAAAAAAAACAAGCATATATATATGAAAAAAAGGGCGCCGGCCGGACCAAGGTGAGGAGGACTGCGGGGTCGGCGGCGAGGATGGCGACGGGGCAGTGGGCGCGCGCTCGGGGTAGGGGGCGACGGCGGCGAAGGGCGGGGCAGGGCGACGGCGACGACGGGGACGGGCCGGGACGGCGCGCGGCTGACGGCGAGGGCGTGGGCGACGGCGGGGGCGGCGGGCGGCATCGGGGCGGCGGGCGGCGTCGGGGCAGCCTGGCGGCGTCGGCGTCGCCGGGGCAAACTGCAGATGAACTCTGAAAAATTTCCTAAGTGTTTGCTTATATAGCAAAGCCTTTAGTCCCGGTTCGTGGCACCAACCGGGACTAAAGGTAGGCATTAGTCCCGGTTGGTGCCACCAACCGGGACCAAAGGCCTCTTTTCAGCAGCGCAAAGGGCGGGAAGCGGCGGCCTTTGGTCCCGGTTGGTGGCACCAACCGGGACCAATGCCACCCTTTAGTCCCGGTTCGTGGCACCAACCGGGACCAATGGCCTTGCACATCAGCGTGGTGGTGGGAGTTTAGTCCCACCTCGCTAGCTGAGAGAGAGAGCCGCACCTGTTTATAAGGTGCGGTGCGCCTGAGCTATCGAGCTCCTCTCTAAAGCAGGCTTACGGGCCTAACCTCTCTGTACATGCCTGTGGGCCTACTGGGCCTTCTGCGGGCCTGAATCCTGGCCCATGGATGGGTTTCTAGTCGTATTCAGGCCGTGGTGGCCCAGTAGGTGGCATAATTTTTATTTTTTGCCTGTCTTTTTGTTTTCTTTTTTGCTTTATTTATTTTGTTTTGTTTCTACTTACAACAAAAAACTTATTTATTTTATTTTATTTTGTTTCTAATTACTTATTTATTTTACTTTATGATAATTCTTTTTCTATTAAAGTTTCTATCAAAAAAAGTTCTTTATGAAAATTCTTTTTGCTGTATTTAGTTTTTTTGTTTTCTTTTTTGCTTTATTTATTTTGTTTTGTTTCTACTTACAACAAAAAACTTATTTATTTTATTTTTTTGCTAATTACTTATTTATTTTACTTTATGATAATTCTTTTTGCTATTAAAGTTTCTATCAAAAAAAGTTCTTTATGAAAATTCTTTTTGCTTTTAATGATTTTGAACAGAAAATACTTCGATAATTTTAGTTGCATCAATTTTATATGATTTTAGTTTCAATAATAATAGAGGTTTCTTATAATGTTTTGAACAGAAAATACTTTGTTAATTTTAGTTTCATAAATTTCATTAAAGTTTATTTTATTTTGTCGGAACACAAGAAGTCCGGAGTTGTAATAAGTTATTAAAAATAAAAAAGAGGGGCAATGCTCGTTGATTTGCTTCAAGCCTTTCGGAATAGTGTAGACTGCACTGCACATAGCTCCATGCAGTCTACCTTATTCCTCAAGGCTTGAAGCTAAGCAACGTGAGCATTGCGCCTCTTCTTCATCGTCTCTGCACTCAGGGCTTATAAACCACTCCCAGTGCCTCTCAGCTAGCGAGGTGGGACTAAAAAACTGCTTAGTAAGAAACTCTAGTACCGGTTCGTGCCACGAACCGGTACTAAAGGTGCTCGTGGGGCCACAGCCTCATTAGTACCGGTTCGTGGCACCAACAGGGACCAAAGAGTGGAATTGGTCCCGGTTCGTGCCACCAACCGGGACCAATGGCCTTGCACAGCGGCGTGGTGGTGAGTTTACTCCCACCTCGCTAGCTGAGAGAGAGCCGCACCTGTTTATAAGGTGCGGTGCGCCTGAGCTGTCGAGCTCCTCTCTAAAGCAGGCTTACGGACCTAACCTCTCTGTACATGCCTGTGGGCCTACTGGGCCTTCTGCGGGCCTGAATCCTGGCCCATGGATGGGTTTCTAATCGTATTCAGGCCGTGGTGGCCCAGTAGGTGGCATAATTTTTAATTTTTGGCCTGTTATTTTTCATGCATTTACTAATTATTTTGAGCTATAAGACCCTAAAATTGAAAAGCATTTCAAATGAACTCTGAAAAAGTTGAAAGTTGGCATGGTATCATCATTTCATCCACATAGCATGTGCAAGAAAGTTGAGAGGGTTACGGCAAAAGCTAGATGCACTTCTTGTACAAAACGGACAATGGTATCATACTCCTCTGTTACAAAGTTGGCATGGTATCATCATAATAGTTGCGGGAGAAAGTCTTCACTTTTTCTTTGCTTGTGTCATTTGCTTATTGCGCCGTAACCATGGATAATCTTCATCGTTTATCAGGATGCTTGGGTCAGCCTTGACTTTGAAGGGAGGAATTTCATGAAACTTTTCATAATCTTCAGACATGTCTGTCTTGCCCTCCACTCCCACAATGTCCCTTTTTCCTGAAAGAACTATGTGGCGCTTTGGCTCATCGTATGATGTATTCGCTTCCTTATCTTTTCTTTTCCTCGGTCTGGTAGACATGTCCTTCACATAGATAACCTGTGCCACATCATTGGCTAGGACGAACGGTTCGTCAGTGTACCCAAGATTGTTCAGATCCACTGTTGTCATTCTGTACTTTGGGTCTACCTATACCCCGCCTCCTGACAGATTGACCCATTTGCACTTAAACAAAGGGACCTTAAAATCATGTCCGTAGTCAAGTTCCCATATGTCCATTATGTAACCATAATATGTGTCCTTTCCCCTCTCGGTTGCTGCATCAAAGCGGACACCGCTGTTTTGGTTGGTGCTCTTTTGATCTTGGGCGATCGTGTAAAATGTATTCCCATTTATCTCGTATCCTTTGTAAGTCAATACAGTCGAAGATGGTCCCCTGGACAACAAGTACAACTCATCACAAACAGTGCTGTCACCTCTGAGACGTGTTTCCAACCAACTGCTGAAAGTCCTGATGTGTTCACATGTAATCCAGTCGTCACACTGCTCCGGGTGTTTGGAGCGCAGACTGTTCTTGTGTTCATCGACATACGGGGTCACCAAGGTAGAGTTCTGTAGAACTGTGTAGTGTGCTTGAGACCAAGAATATCCGTCCCTGCATATTATTGAGTCCCCTCCAAGCGTGCCTTTTCCAGTCAGTCTCCCCTCATACCGCGATTTAGGGAGACCTATCTTCTTAAGGCCAGGAATGAAGTCAACACAAAACCCAATGAGATCCTCTGTGTGATGGCCCATGGAGATGCTTCCTTCTGTCCTAGCGCGGTTACGGACATATTTCTTTAGGACTCCCATGAACCTCTCAAAGGGGAACATATTGTGTAGAAATACGGGACCTAGAATGACAATCTCGTCGACTAGATGAACTAGAACGTGCGTCATGATATTGAAGAAGGATGGTGGGAACACCAGCTCAAAACTGACAAGACATTGCGCCACATCACTCCTTTGCCTTGGTATGATTTCTGGATCAATCACCTTCTGAGAGATTGCATTGAGGAATGCACATAGCTTCACAATGGCTAATTGGACGTTTTTCGGTAGAAACCCCCTCAATGCAACCGGAAGTAGTTGCGTCATAATCACGTGGCAGTCATGAGACTTTAGGTTCTGGAACTTTTTCTCTGGCATATTTATTATTCCCTTTATATTCGTTGAGAAGCCAGTCGGGACCTTCATACTAAGCAGGCATTCAAAGAAGATTTCTTTCTCTTCTTTCGTAAGAGCGTAGCTGGCAGGACCTTCATACTGCTTCGGAGGCATGCCGTCTTTTTCATGCAAACGTTGCAGGTCCTCTCGTGCCTCAGGTGTATCTTTTGTCTTCCCATACACGCCCAAGAAGCCTAGCAGGTTCACGTAAAGGTTCTTCGTCACGTGCATCACGTCGATTGAAGAGCGGACCTCTAGCTCTTTCCAGTAGGGTAGGTCCCAAAATATAGATTTCTTCTTCCACATGGGTGCGTGTCCCTCAGCGTCATTCGGAACAGCTAGTCCGCCGGGACCCTTTCCAAAGATTGCGTGTAAATCATTGACCATAGCAAGTACGTGATCACCGGTACGCATGGCGGGCTTCTTCCGGTGATCTGCCTCGCCTTTGAAATGCTTGCCTTTCTTTCGACATTGATGGTTGGTCGGAAGAAATCGACGATGGCCCAGGTACACATTCTTCCTGCATTTGTCCAGGTATATACTTTCAGTGTCATCTAAATAGTGCGTGCATGCGTGGTATCCCTTGTTTGTCTGTCCTGAAAGGTTACTGAGAGCGGGCCAATTGTTGATGGTTACAAACATCAACGCGTGCAGGTTAAATTCCTCCTGTTTGTGCTCATCCCACGTACGTACACCGTTTCCATTCCACAGCTGTAAAAGTTCTTCAACTAATGGCCTTAGGTACACATCAATGTCGTTGCCGGGTTGCTTAGGGCCTTGGATGAGAACTGGCATTATAATGAACTTCCGCTTCATGCACATCCAAGGAGGAAGGTTATACATACATAGAGTCACGGGCCAGGTGCTGTGATTGCTGCTCTGCTCCCCGAAGGATTAATGCCATCCGCGCTTAAACCAAACCATACGTTCCTTGGGTCAGCTGCAAACTCAACCCAGTACTTTCTCTCGATTTTTCTCCACCGCGACCCGTCAGCGGGTGCTCTCAAATTCCCGTCTTTCTTACGGTCCTCACTGTGCCATCGCATCAACTTGGCATGCTCTTCGTTTCTGAACAGACGTTTCAACCGTGGTATTATAGGAGCATATCACATCACCTTCGCAGGAACCCTCTTCCTGGGGGGCTCGCCGTCAACATCACCAGGGTCATCTCGTCTGATCTTATACCGCAATGCACCGCATACCGGGCATGCGTTCAGATCCTTGTACGCACCGCGGTAGAGGATGCAGTCATTAGGGCATGCATGTATCTTCTGCACCTCCAATCCTAGAGGGCATACGACCTTCTTTGCTGCGTATGTACTGTCGGGCAATTCGTTATCCTTTGGAAGCTTCTTCTTCAATATTTTCAATAGCTTCTCAAATCCTTTGTCAGGCACAGCATTCTCTGCCTTCCACTGCAGCAATTCCAGTACGGTACTGAGCTTTGTGTTGCCATCTTCGCAATTGGGGTACAACCCTTTTTTGTGATCCTCTAACATGCGATCGAACTTCAGCTTCTCCTTTTGACTTTCGCATTGCGTCCTTGCATCGACAATGACCCGGCGGAGATCATCATCATCGGGCACTGGTTCCTCTTGATCTTCAGCAGCTTCCCCCCTTGCAGCATCATTGGGCACATCGTCTGGTTCCTCTTGATCTTCAACAGCTTCCCCCGTTGTAGCATCACCGTATTCAGGGGGCACATAGTTGTCATCTTCCTCTTCTTCTTCGCCGTCTTCCATCATAACACCTATTTCTCCGTGCCTCGTCCAAACATTATAGTGTGGCATGAAACCCTTGTAAAGCAGGTGGGTGTGAAGGATTTTCCGGTCAGAGTAAGACTTCGTATTCCCACATATAGGGCATGGACAACACATAAAACCATTCTGCTTGTTTGCCTCAGCCACTTCGAGAAAATCATGCACGCCCTTAATGTACTCGGAGGTGTGTCTGTCACCGTACATCTATTGCCGGTTCATCTGCGTGCATTATATATAATTAAGTGTGTCAAAAACCATTACAGAACATCATGAATAGATAATTAAGTGACCAAATTAATAGAAGTTCATCATCACATTAAAACCAAAGTACATACATAGTTCTCATCTTACAACATATATATAGCTCTCCAGAGCATCTAATTAATTAAACCATACATTGAAACTATGTAAAACATTTCAATGCGAAAACAAATGCGATCATAACGCAACCAAGGTAACAATCGATCCAACGACATAATGGCCAAGCCTCGGTATGAATGGCATATTTTCTAATCTTTCTAATCTTCAAGCGCATTGCATCCATCTTGATCTTGTGATCATGGACGACATCCGCAACATGCAACTCCAATATCATCTTCTCCTCCTCAGTTTTTTTTATTTTTTCCTTCAAGTAATTGTTTTCTTCTTCAACTAAATTTAACCTCTCGACAATAGGGTCGGTTAGAATTTCCGGTTCAACCACCTCCTAGATAAATAAAATCTATGTCACGTTGGTCGGTATATTTGTCATAAACAATAAATGAACCAAATAGTTATAAAAAGATAATATATACCACATCCGAATCATAGACAGGACGAGGGCCGACGGGGGCGGATACCAAAACCATCGCACTATGTAATAAGAAGGAATAATAAAAGTAACAAAATTAGACAAGTAACTATCTAAAGTAAGAATTTTTTTCCTTTCAGAAAGAAGATAAGAACAAGAGGCTCACCACGATGGTGCTGGCGACGACATCGGCGCGGGTGAGCGACGGCGGTGAAGACGGGGACGGGACGTGACGGACCGCTAAACCTAGACAAATCTCGGGGAAAATGGAGCTCGGAGGTCGAGTTTCGAGAGGAGAAAGATTAACTAGTGTGGCTCAGACATTTCATTGAACACCTCATGTGCATGGGAGGTGAGCTAGAGCACCCAAATGCCCTCCCCTCGCCGGCCAGAAAAAACAGAGCACTCTGGAGTGCTCTGCTGTGGCGATGGAGTATATATAGGGAACTCTTTGGTCCCGGTTCGTGGCACCAACCGGGACTAAAGGCCTTTGGTCCCGGTTGGTGCCACGAACCGGGACCAATGCCCCCTTTAGTCCCGGTTGGTGGCACCAACCGGGACCAAAGGCCTTGTGCTGCCCCGCGTCAAAAGTTTAGTCCCACCTCGCTAGTTGAGAGGGCTCGAGAGTGGTTTATAAGCGCTGCTGCGCCCACCCTCTCGAGCTCCTCTCAACTGCAGGCTTTCGGGCCTAACCGTTCTCTTTGCCTGTGGGGCCTACTGGGCCTTCTGCGGGCCTGAATCCTGGCCCACGGATGGGTTTCAAGTCGTATTCAGGCCGTGGTGGCCCAGTAGGTGGCATAATTTTTTTCTCTGTTTTTTGTTTTCTCTTTTGCTTTATTTGTTTTGTTTTGTTTCTACTTACCACAAAAAACTTATTTATTTTATTTCTAATTACTTATGTATTTTACTTTAATTATTTTATTTTTATTTATTTTACTACTGCTATTTTTATTTATTTTACTGCTGCTATTTTTATTTAATTTATTAAGGGTTATTTATTTTAGTTACTATAGTTTATTTTATTAAGGTTTATTTATTTTATTTACTATAAAAAATGAACATAGATGCGCTTATAGAGGAAATTCATAATAAATTTCTATGAAATTTACTGTGAATTTAGGTCAAATTCCCTGTATAAGAGCATCTATTTTCACTTTAAGAGGAGCTCAACAAGGCAGAGAGGGACGGGCTTATAAACTGGTGTGAGCGCCCTTCGGTTGGAGAGGTGGGACTAAACACTGGCCGCAACTAGGACCAGCCCTTTAGTCCCGGTTTGTGGTATGAACCGAGACTAAAGGGTGGTGGGCCAGGAGCGTGGCCCATTGGTCCCGGTTTGTCCCACCAACCGGGACCAAAGGGTCCAGACGAACCGGGACCAATGCCCACACGAGGCCCGACAGGCCCCTGGCCGCACGAACCGGGACCAATGCTCACATTAGTCCCGGTTCGTGACTGAACCGGGTCTAATGTGAATATTGCCCTGTGACCAAAGCCCAGTTTTCTACTAGTGGACATGCGCGGTTGACGAGGAACCTACTCAGGTGCCTGCTTGGGAAGGCCACCCATCCATCCATCTGCCGGCCACCATTAAACACCTCGCCACTTGGTCTGGCATCCGTCGGCTATTTAAACGCAAGACCCGGCAACAGCCGCATCCAACCTCCTTCGCTCCCTATCACTAGTAGAAAAAGGGCGTATTGTCCCGGTTGGTAAGGGCTTTTTGTCCCGGTTTTTGAACCGGGACTAAAGGGTCGTTAGTAATGCCCTAACCCTTTAGTCCCGGTTCTTACACGAACCGGGATAGATGGGCCTCCACGTGGCTGCTGCGGCCAGCCCAGGCCGGGGGGCCTTTGGTCCCGGTTGGTGACACCAACCGAGACCAATAGGCATCCACGCGTCAGCATCTGGCTGGAGCTGAGGTTTTTGTTTTTTTAAAGAGGCTGATTTAGGGGTTTTGGGGGTTAATTTAGGTTGTTATTAGGTAGCTATTAGAGAGAAGTGTCCTCTCTTATATCTCCGTGCTTGGTTTACCAACACTACGTACTGCTATGCCTAAACATGGCTTATATTGAAGTGAAGGCAACATGTGGTGCATGTCGAAAGTAATACTAATCCTAACTTGATCAAGTTTGGATTGTACTACTTCCGACATGCACCACATGCATGTTGCCTTCACTTCAATCCAATCCATGTTCATTTCACCCGCTGATATATAATAACTCTTCATGCGCGCATCATGCATCATCATATATAATAACAAGTCCTACTAATCATCATCATACAACTTCTACTCGTTATTAATAACCAGTCATACGATCATCATCCTCATAGTCATCGAACCAACCCTACTTAATTGTTCTTAGCACATGATCATCAGTATTAGGTAGGACCGAAATACCCTCTTTAAGGTAAAATAGCATAAAACAATATAGACCCTGACTCTCCATTATGGAGAATGGAGATCATCCTGTCTCCAATTCTTGCGCTTCGCTTCCTTTTGCTTCCAAGAACCTCCTTGCGACTGTCCATACATTTTTTCCATTCTTTGATTTGCATGTCTCCACTTCTTTTAGAAATCCGGTATGGACAGTTGAGATTCGTAGGATGACCTGGTTGTATGTTCAAAACATCAAGCCTACCATTCTGATACATCAAATGAGGCACACAATCCTCTGGGATTATCTGTTGAAAAACATAGTAATAACTTCATAGTTAGCAATGATGTACTAGTTTTAGAAGTATGCAAAAGATGCACGGATGTCGTAATAGTAAGAAATCTTACCAGGGTATCTCCATAGTAGTTACCGTAGTTCAACACGTGCACTAGTGGCACGTATTGACCATAATGTGGAGGAGTTTTACAATAGATATTGTAATTCTCAAGATCAGTACAAAATCCGACCAGATGAGTTTTCTCCTTATAAGTTAACTCAGAGCCATCGGTGTAGTAGGTTCTGTCTACCATGTTCCGCACATTGTTTGAACAATTAAAATAAGCTGTCAATGAAAATAAGCTGTCAACTATTTTGAAATGAACAATATAAATTAGCTAATAACTATGTTTGAGAAACTCACATAGCGGTAGAATTGGAGGCGTATCAACAAGGACCCAAATGTCCATATTGTCTTGCTCGATGTCAGGATCACCAAGATCCATGGTGACAAGCATACCCTCGTCAAAACCATACATCTTGCAAAATGCTTCCCAATTTTTGCAACCAAAATGGGTTACGCTCTCAGAATTATACAGATTTACTTCAAAATCTATATCATGATGGGTCCTTAGGTGAATTTTCTTTGTTTCCATACTTTCATGGTCTTCAAAACCCATCCTCTCCAAGACGTAGCGTCTTGCATGGCATGGGATAAGCTAGCCGAATTGTAAAAGATGAAAAGTACACGTTGAAATAGTTGAAGTCGTGCTTAATTACGAAAAAATAACACTTGTCGTCATTGCGTACCGTTTCAACATCGAAGGTCTCCTCCAGCTTAATACTGAAGTGCCGATCTTCGTCCAGGTGAGGCCTGTCGCACTGACCTCGGTCGTCGTGGCACCAGTCGCACTCCGGGAGACTTTCGTCGTCCGAGTACGACATTTCCTATGTTCATAATTCAAATATTAAACGTCTACAATTAAATATATGTACTAAAAAACCTAGATCATTATTATTCATCACGGGTTGACTATCGGTTTGTCGAGTCTTTTCTTGAAAACTCTCAGCTCACGTGGTGTATACATTCGACCGTTGGTGATGGTCGCTCCTCCATTTGTCCCCGAGTGCATTACACCAAAATGTCTAGCACACGGGAACAAAGGAGAAGCGACCCCCACGACAACAGTCGGGATTCTTCGCCCTCTCATATATATATGGTGGAACTCTCCCTCACTAATTCCTCTCTGAAATTTGCGACCGTCGGTGATGGTATGGTAGCTCCTCCTTTCGTTCTCGAGTGCATTACACCAAATTGTCTAGCACACGAGAACGAAGGAGAAGCTACCCCCACGACAACAGTCGGGATTCTTCGTCCTCTCATATATGGTGGAGACTCGACAGACTTACAGTCAACCTGAAATATCGTTTAATTATCTTTCTAAAAGAGGATTTGGCTAGTCTCACCTCACCTCGATGTCGGAGGGGGCGGTGACGGGGACGACGACGGGGATGATGGAGGGGCCGGGGGCTCCTAGATTTCTGCAAAAACAAAAACCCTATAAGCTATCAACTAATCATATGCATACGCCTTGCATAGTGCTCTCCAATTTTAGCATTCAAAGTAGGAGTAGTTTTCCACTTTGAGAATTCAATAAGCAAAATCAAATCACAAAATAAAGTAGTATTCAAATTAGGATGCATTCAATTATAAGCAAAACTACATCATCTCCATGCGTCCGTACATCATCGAATATTATCACTAATACACCTCGAATACTATCATACATATAGCATTGCTAGTACAGCTAGAACAGTAGCGCCCGACGGGTATCGGCGCGGGCGGTGGACACCCAAAGGGACGGAACCATCACAGGATCATAGCTCCACTGAGATCCCTGAAGAACCTGCCAGGTATTGTCGAACCTGCCCTCCAACGCAACCATGTAGCGACGGACGTGCTGGTCCTCCTCGCTGACACGGTGACGTACCACCTCCGCGGTGTCCGGAAGCCTCGGCACCGTCACTGGCCCACGCGACCGCCACCAAACAAGGATCGGGTCAACGACGGGCTGGCTCCTCACCAACCTACGCCCACCGGAAGGTAGCACCTCCCAAAACCAGCCCGGCGGAGCCCAGTCCCGGACATGGCCCCTCTGATCAAGCCGGCCTCCTCCGCCGAGTCGACGACGAGGATGCGGGATAGGCATCGTCGACGTCGATGCGGGATTAATTGCTTGAACTAAAAAAAATAAACTAGTTCTATTAATTTTCTTGCTAAAATAAAGTAGTTCAACTAGTTCAACTACTAAGCACTTACTATAAATAAATAAAATAAAGTAGTTCTTACTAAAAATAAACTAATTCTATATATAGTAAAATAAAGTAGTTTTATTAAATCAACTAGTTCAACTACTAATTAAGCACTTACTATAAATAAAATAAAGTAGTACTTACTAAAATAAACTACTTCTATAGTAAAATAAAGTAGTTTTATTAAATCAACTAGTTCAACTACTAAGCACTTACTAAAAATAAACTTGTTTAACTAGTTCTATTATATTTAACTAGTTAAACACATTTTTTTTCTTCTAAATATGCACATATATATACATAAATTGACAAAAAAAACATCTAATTCAACTAATCTAAAATACATGGAAAAACATGTAATTCAACTAATCTAACTAATTTTATTAAACACTTACTACTATATATACATGGAAAAAATACATATACAAAAAAATTGAAAAAAAAGGATTCGGGGCGGCGGCGGCTCACAGCGGGGCCGGCCCGCTAGGGCGACGGCGGGGGCGGCGACGGCGTCTACGACGGCGACGGTGGGGGCGGCGGACGGCGTCGGCGTGCAGAGGATCCGGGTGGGCGCCCGGAGCAGGGCACGGGCGACGGCGACGGCGTGGGCGGCGGACGGCGTCGGCGTGGGCTCCGGGGCGGGGGCGACGGCGACGGCGGCGGACGGCGTCGGCGTGGGCTCCGGGGCGGGGGCGACGGCGACAGCGTCCGGCAGCCTGGCGGCGTCCTCTCCGCGCGCGTCGTCGGGGGCGAACTGCAAGATGCAAACCAAAATTTTCACAAGTGTGCCTTATATACATGAAGCTTTAGTCCCGGTTATTGTCACGGACCGGGACAAATGCCCCTCTTTGGTCCCGGTTGGTACCACCAACCGGGACCAAAGGCCCAAAGGCCTCTTTTCAGCAGCCCAAAGGGCGGGAAGCGGCGGCCTTTGGTCCCGGTTGGTGGCACCAACCGGGACTAAAGGGGGGCATTGGTTCCGGTTGGTGCCACGAACCGGGACCAAAGGTGTGCATTGGTCCCGGTTCGTGGCACCAACCGGGACCAATGTCCTGCGCCTGCCAAAGTCGCGGTGCGGTGGGATGTTTAGTCCCACCTCGCTAGCCGAGGAGCGGCAGGACCTGTTTATAAGCCCTGCCCCGCCATCTTCATTGAACTCCTCTGAACTGTAGGCCTCTGGGCCTAATCTTGCACTGCTATGCATGTGGGCCTGCTGGGCCTTCTGCGGGCCTGAATCCTGGCCCATGGATGGGTTTCTAGTCGTATTCATGCCGTGGTGGCCCAGTCGGTGGCATTTTTTTATTTTTTCCCAGTTTTTTTGTTTTCTTTTTTGCTTTATTTATTTTATTTTGTTTCTACTTACAACAAAATACTTATTTATTTTATTTCTAATTACTTATTTATTTTACTTTATGATAATTCTTTTTGCTATTAAAGTTTCTATCAAAAAAAGTTCTTTATGAAAATTCTTTTTGCTTTTAATGATTTTGAACAGAAAATACTTCGATAATTTTAGTTGCATCAATTTTATATGATTTTAGTTTCAATAATACTAAAGGTTTCTTATAATGTTTTGAATAGAAAATACTTTGTTAATTTTAGTTTCATAAATTTTATTAAAGTTTATTTTATTTTGTTTCTACTTATATATTTTAATAAAGTTTATATTATTTTGTTTCTAATTACTTATTTATTTTATTTGTTATTTTTCATGCACCATTTTTCATGCATTTACTAATCATTTTGAGCTATAAGACCCTAAAATTGAAAAGCGTTTCAAATGAACTCTGAAAAGGTTGAAAGTTGGCATGGTATCATCATTTCATCCACATAGCATGTGCAAGAAAGTTGAGAGGGTTACGGCAAAAAGTAGATGCACTTCGTGTACAAAACGGACAATCTCTTTCAAAGTATCAGGATTTCATACGGAAACTCGTCTGTTACAAAGGGATTTCATTTTTTAAAACTTATTTGAACTCCTGAGTTTTTGTGTGTTCAAAATGCACCATTCAAAGCCACATCATAATTTTTCAATCCTTTCTGACTTCATTTGTTATTTTTCATGCATTTACTAATTATTTTGAGCTATAAGACCATAAAATTGAAAAGCATTTCAAATGAACTCTGAAAAGGTTGAAAGTTGGCATGGTATCATCATTTCATCCACATAGCATGTGCAAGAAAAGTTGAGAGGGTCCCGGCAAAAACTAGATGCACTTCGTGTACAAAACGGACAATCTCTTTCAAAGTATCAGGATTTCATACGGAAACTCGTCTGTTACAAAGGGATTTCATTTTTTAAAACTTATTTGAACTCCTGACTTTTTGTGTGTTCAAAATGCACCATTCAAAGCCACATCATCATTTTTCAATCCTTTCTAACTTCATTTGTTATTTTTCATGCATTTACTAATTATTTTGAGCCATAAGACCCTAAAATTGAAAAGCATTTCAAATGAACTCTGAAAAGGTTGAAAGTTGGCATGGTTTCATCATTTCATCCACATAGCATGTGCAAGAAAGTTGAGAGGGTCCCGGCAAAAACTGGATGCACTTCGTGTACAAACGGACAATCTCTTTCAAAGTATGAGGATTTCATACGGAAACTCGTCTGTTACAAAGGGATTTCATTTTTTAAAAGTTATTTGAACTCCTGACTTTTTGTGTGTTCAAAATGCACCATTCAAAGCCACATCATCATTTTTCAATCCTTTCTGACTTCATTTGTTATTTTTCATGCATTTACTAATTATTTTGAGCTATAAGACCTTAAAATTGAAAAGCATTTCAAACGAACTCTGAAAAGGTTGAAAGTTGGCATGGTATCATCATTTCATCCACATAGCTGTGCAAGAAAGTTGAGAGGGTTATGGCAAAAGCTGGATGCACTTCGTGTACAAAACGGACAATCTCTTTCAAAGTATCAGGATTTCATACGGAAACTCGTCTGTTACAAAGGGATTTCATTTTTTAAAACTTATTTGAACTCCTGAGTTTTTGTGTGTTCAAAATGCACCATTCAAAGCCACATCATCATTTTTCAATCCTTTGTGACTTCATTTGTTATTTTTCATGCATTTACTAATTATTTTGAGCTATAAGACCATAAAATTGAAAATCATTTCAAATGAACTCTGAAAAGGTTGAAAGTTGGCATGGTATCATCATTTCATCCACATAGCATGTGCAAGAAAGTTGAGAGGGTCCCAGCAAAAACTAGATGCACTTCGTGTACAAAACGGACAATCTCTTTCAAAGTATCAGGATTTCATACGGAAACTCGTCTGTTACAAAGGGATTTCATTTTTTAAAACTTATTTGAACTCCTGACTTTTTGTGTGTTCAAAATGCACCATTCAAAGCCACATCATCATTTTTCAATCCTTTCTAACTTCATTTGTTATTTTTCATGCATTTACTAATTATTTTGAGCCATAAGACCCTAAAATTGAAAAGCATTTCAAATGAACTCTGAAAAGGTTGAAAGTTGGCATGGTTTCATCATTTCATCCACATAGCATGTGCAAGAAAGTTGAGTGGGTCCCGGCAAAAACTGGATGCACTTCGTGTACAAACGGACAATCTCTTTCAAAGTATGAGGATTTCATACGGAAACTCGTCTGTTACAAAGGGATTTCATTTTTTAAAAGTTATTTGAACTCCTGACTTTTTGTGTGTTCAAAATGCACCATTCAAAGCCACATCATCATTTTTCAATCCTTTCTGACTTCATTTGTTATTTTTCATGCATTTACTAATTATTTTGAGCTATAAGACCTTAAAATTGAAAAGCATTTCAAACGAACTCTGAAAAGGTTGAAAGTTGGCATGGTATCATCATTTCATCCACATAGCTGTGCAAGAAAGTTGAGAGGGTTACGGCAAAAACTGGATGCACTTCGTGTACGAAACGGACAATCTCTTTCAAAGTATCAGGATTTCATACGGAAACTCGTCTGTTACAAAGGGATTTCATTTTTTAAAACTTATTTGAACTCCTGAGTTTTTGTGTGTTCAAAATGCACCATTCAAAGCCACATCATCATTTTTCAATCCTTTCTGACTTCATTTGTTATTTTTCATGCATTTACTAATTATTTTGAGCTATAAGACCATAAAATTGAAAAGCATTTCAAATGAACTCTGAAAAGGTTGAAAGTTGGCATGGTATCATCATTTCATCCACATAGCATGTGCAAGAAAGTTGAGAGGGTCCCGGCAAAAGGTGGATGCACTTCGTGAACAAAATGGACAATCTCTTTCGAAGTATCAGGGTTTCGGACGAAAACTCATCTGTTACAAAGGGATTTCATTTTTTAAAACTTATTTGAACTCCTGACTTTTTATGTGTTCAAAATAAAACCATTCAAAGCAGAGACTGATTTTGAATGGTGCATATTCAACACACAAAAAGTTTGTAAAGATCGCCAACCCCAACATAAAAAAATGAGCATAGATGCGCCTATAGAGAAAATTCAACCTAAATTCATAATAAATTTCTATGAATTTTGGAGAAACTCACTATGAATTTAGGTCAAATTCCCTGTATAAGGGCATCAATTTTCATTTTGAGAGGAGCTCAACAAGGCAGAGAGGGACGGGCTTATAAACCGGTGTGAGCGCCCTTCGGTTGGCGAGGTGGGACTAAACTTGGGCCGCAACGAGGACCAACCCTTTAGTCCCGGTTTGTGGCACAAACCGGGACTAATGGTCATGGGCCAGGGGCGTGGCGCATTGGTCTCGGTTCGTGCGTTGAACCGGGACCAAAAGGTCCAGACGAACCGGGACCAGTGGCCCACGTGGCCCGGCCGGCCCCCTGGGCTCACGAACCGGGACTAATGCACCCCATGGGTCCCGGTTCGTGCGGAACCGGGACTAATGGGCTGGCCAGGCCCGAACGAAAGCCCTGTTTTCTACTAGTGTATCCCCTCTCTGCACTACACCCACCATGGCCTTGAGATTGCCGACAAATGAACAGAAGAAGGAGATCACCAGCATTGCGGAGGAGCCAATGGAAGAGGAGGCCGACGACGAGCCGACGCCACCGTTCTCGCATGTCCATGCAGGCATCACCATGGGCGAGGCGTGATACGTCTCCAACGTATCTATAATTTATGAAGTATTCATGCTATTATATTATCTGTTTTGGATGTTTATGGGCTTTATTAAACACTTTTATATTACTTTCGGGACTAACCTATTAACCCAGAGCCCAGTGCCAGTTTCTGTTTTTTTTTCCTTGTTTCAGTGTTTCGTAGAAAAGGAATATCAAACGGAGTCCAAACGGAATGAAACCTTCGGGAGAGTTATTTTTGGAACAGAAGAAATCCAGGAGACTTGGAGTGTACGTCAGGGAAGCAACGAGGTGGCCACGAGGAAGGGAGGCGCGCCCCCACCCTCACGGGCCCCTCGTGGCTCCCCTGACCGACTTCTTTCGCCTATATATATCCATATACCCTAAAAACATCGGGGAACAGAATATATCGGGAGTTCCGCCGCCGCAAGCCTCTGTAGCCACCAAAAACCAATCGGGACCCTGTTCCGGCACCCTGCCGGAGGGGGGATCCCTCACCGGTGGCCATCTTCATCATCCCGGCGCTCTCCATGACGAGGAGGGAGTAGTTCACCCTCGGGGCTGAGGGTATGTACCAGTAGCTATGTGTTTGATCTCTCTCTCTCTCTCTCTCTCTCTCTCTCTCTCTCTCTCTCTCTCTCTCTCTCTCTCTCTTTCTCTCTCGTGTTCTTGAGGTGATACGATCTTGATGTATCGTGAGCTTTGATATTATAGTTGGATCTTATGATGTTTCTCCCCTCTACTCTCTTGTAATGGATTGAGTTTTCCCTTTGAAGTTATCTTATCGGATTGAGTCTTTAAGGATTTGAGAACACTTGATGTATGTCTTGCATGTGCTTATCTGTGGTCACAATGGGATATCACGTGATTCACTTGATGTATGTTTTGGTGATCAACTTGCGGGTTCAGTGACCTTGTGAACTTATGCATAGGGGTTGGCACACGTTTTCGTCTTGACTCTCCGGTAGAAACTTTGGGGCACTCTTTGAAGTTCTTTGTGTTGGTTGAATAGATGAATCTGAGATTGTGTGATGCATATCGTATAATCATACCCATGGATACTTGAGGTGACATTGGAGTATCTAGGTGACATTAGGGTTTTGGTGGATTTGTGTCTTAAGGTGTTATTCTAGTACAAACTCTATGATAGATCGAACGGAAAGAATAGCTTCTCGTTATTTTACTACGGACTCTTAAATAGCTCGATCAGAAAGGATAACTTTGAGGTGGTTTCGTACCCTACAATAATCTCTTCGTTTGTTCTCCGCTGTTAGTGACTTTGGAGTGACTCTTTGTTGCATGTTGAGGGATAGTTATATGATCCAATTATGTTATTATTGTTGAGAGAACATGCACTAGTGAAATTATGAACCCTAGGCCTTGTTTCAACGCATTGCAATACCGTTTGAGCTCACTTTTATCATTAGTTACCTTGCTGTTTTTATATTTTCAGATTACAAAAACCTTTATCTACCATCCATATTGCACTTGTATCACCATCTCTTCACCGAACTAGTGCACCTATACAATTTACCATTGTATTGGGTGTGTTGGGGACACAAGAGACTCTTTGTTATTTGGTTGCAGGGTTGCTTGAGAGAGACCATCTTCATCCTACGCCTCCCACGGATTGATAAACCTTAGGTCATCCACTTGAGGGAAATTTGCTACTGTCCTACAAACCTCTGCACTTGGAGGCCCAACAACGTCTACAAGAAGAAGGTTGTGTAGTAGACATCAAGCTCTTTTCTGGCGCCGTTGCCGGGGAGGTGAGTGCTTGAAGGTATATCTTTAGATCTTGCAATCGAATCTTTTAGTTTCTTGTTTCATCACTAGTTTAATTTATAAAAGAAAACTACAAAAAAAAGGAATTGAGTTTGTCTCATATTCTTCATCTTTTTAACGTCTTTCGTGAAAATAATGGGAAGGAAAATTGTGCTCAAGTACTAGAAGAAGAATTACATAGAATGCTGGGCATAAAATATGTGAATGATGAGCATGATTGCAATGTTGTTAGTATGAATTCTTTGAATACCCATGATGCTAATGATATGCAAAGCCACAAGCTTGGGGATGCTATGTTTGATGAAGATGATATGTTTAGTCCCTCAAGTTTTGATGAGCAAATTTATTATGATGAAAGCATGCCTCCTATTTATGATTATTATATTGACGAAAGTGGGTTTGGAAGAGTGTCAACTTTAGGAAGTAATGATCCCACTATTTTGGAGGATGTTGAATATTATTGTGATAATTATGAAAGTGGATTTGGAGAGGTCATGACTTTATTTAGTGATGGATCCACTATTTCGGAAGAGGTTCCAATTGATTACGAGAATAAAGTTGCTATCTATGATGATTATTGTGATGACTTGTATGCTATTAAGAATAATTATAACCATGAAACTTGTCATCATGATTTTAATTTTCAATTGGATTATGCTTCACATGATAGTTATTTTGTTGAGTTTGCTCCCACTACTATTGATGAGAATAAATTTGCTTATGTGGAGAGTAATAAAATTTCTATGCTTGTGGATCATGAAAAGAATGCTTTATGTGATAGTTATATTGTTGAATTCATTCATGATTCTACTGAAAATTATTATGAGGGAGGAACATATGCTTGTAGGAGTTGCAATAATATCAAGTTTCCTCTCTATGTGTTGAAAATCTTGAAGTTATGCTTGTTTTGCCTTCCTATGCTAGTTGATTATTATTCCCATAAGTTGTTTTCTCACAAAATCCCGATGCATAGGAAGTGGGTTAGACTTAAATATGCTAGTCATATTCTTCATGATGCTCTCTTTATGTTTCAATTCTTATCTTTTATGTGAGCATCATTGAAATCATCATGCCTAGCTAGGGGCGTTAAACGTTAGCGCTTGTTGGGAGGCAACCCAATTTTATTTTAGTCTCTTGCTTTTTGGTTCTGTTTAGTAATAAATAACCCATCTAGCTTCTTTTAAGATGTGGTTTTGTGCTTTAATTAGTGTTTGTGCCAAGTAAGGCCTATAGGATCTTCTTGGATGATAGTTATTTGATCTTGCTGAAAATTCCAGAAACTTTCTGTTCATGAAAACAATTGTTTAAAATCACCAGAACGTGATAAAATACTGATTCCAATTGCAGCAGATCAATAATCAAATTATCTAGGTCTTCCTATTTTGGTAGAATTTTTTGAGTTCCAGAAGTTTGCGTTAGTTACAGATTACTACAGACTGTTCTGTTTTTGACAGATTCTGTTTTTCGTGTGTTGTTTGCTTATTTTGATGAATCTATGGCTTGTAAAATAGTTTATAAACCATAGAGAAGTTGGAATACAGTAGATTTAACACCAATACAAACAAAGAATGAGTTCATTACAGTACCTTTAAGTGGTGTTTTCTTTTCTTTCGCTAACGGAGCTTACGAGTTTTTTGTTGAGTTTTGTGTTGTGAAGTTTTCAAGTTTTGGGTAAAGATTCGATGGACTATGGAATAAAGAGTGGCAAGAGCCTAAGCTTGGGGATGCCCAAGGCACCCCAAGGTAATATTCAAGGATAACCAAGAGCCTAAGCTTGGGGATGCCCCGGAAGGCATCCCCTCTTTCGTCTTTGTTCATCGGTAACTTTACTTGGAGCTATATTTTTATTCACCACATGATATGTGTTTTGCTTGGAGCGTCAATTTATTTTATTTTGTTTTGCTTGCTGTTTGAATAAAATATCAAGATCTGAAATTATTGAATGATAGAGAGTCCTCACATAGCTAAATAATTATTTAACTACTCATTGATCTTCACTTATATCTTTTTGGAGTAGTTTGCCATTTACTCGTGTGATTCACTTATATCCTATGAGTTGAATGAATTGAATATCATAAATCTGAAATTATATATGTTTCATATGCTTATCCCATGGGGAGTAATGACTTTACATATAAGAAGTAGAGGTGGTAAATTTATTGAAGGTTAGCAAACGTTGTATTGGTCACTTAAACAATTCATGAAAGAATATTGAAGGAGGAGAGATTTCACATATAAATATACTATCTTTGACATCTTTTGTAATTGTGAGCACTCATTAAAATATGACATCTTTGGTGTTTGCGTTAAGCATGAATATGATTTGATCATGTTTATTGCAATACGGTTATTCATTTAGGTTAGAGAACAATTGTTGTTCTGTTTACATGAATAAAACCTTATATGGTTGCACACCCAATGAAAATGGTTCGTTGGATCTCGATCGTAGTGATACACATATTCATAATATTGAAACCAAAAGATGCAAAGTTAATTATGATAGTGCAACTTATTTGTGGCACTGACGTTTAGGTCATATTGGTGTAAAGCGCATGAAAAAACTCCATGCTGATGGGCTTTTGGAATCACTTGATTATGAATCACTTGATGCTTGCGAACCATGCCTTATGGGCAAGATGACTAAGACTCCGTTCTCCGGAACAATGAAGCGAGCAACTGACTTATTGGAAATAATACATACTGATGTATGCGATCCGATGAGTGTTGAGGCTCGCGCGGGTATCGTTATTTTCTGACCTTCACAGATGATTTGAGTAGATATGGGTATATCTACTTGATGAAACATAAGTCTGAAACATTTGAAAAGTTCAAAGAATTTCAGAGTGAAGTGGAAAATCATCGTGACAAGAAAATAAGGTTTCTACGATCTGACCGCGGAGACAAATATTTGAGTTACGAGTTTGGTCTTCAACTAAAACAATGTGGAATAGTTTCACAAATTTGTGCCACCTGGAACACCACAGCATAATGGTGTGTCCGAACGTCATAACCGTACTTTATGGGATATAGTGCAATCTATGATGTTTCTTACCGATTTACCACTATAGTTTTGGGGTTATGCATTAGAGACAGCTGCATTCACGTAAAAAAGGGCACCATCTAAATCCGTTTGAGACGACACCGTATGAACTGTGGTTTGGCAAGAAACCAAAGTTGTCGTTTCTTAAAGTTTGGGGTTGCGATGCTTATAAGAAAAAGTTTCATCCTGATAAGCTCAAACCCAAATCGAAGAAATGTGTCTTCATAGGATACCCAAAGGAGACAATTAGGTACACCTTCTATCACAGATTCGAAGGCAAATTCGTTGCCAAGAGGCAAGTGGGAGATTGAAGGAAATATGCCCTAGAGGCAATAATAAAGTTATTATTTATTTCCTTATATCATGATAAATGTTTATTATTCATGCTAGAATTGTATTAACCGGAAACATGATACATGTGTGAATACATAGACAAACAGAGTGTCACTAGTATGCCTCTACTTGACTAGCTCGCTGATCAAAGATGGTTATGTTTCCTAGCCATAGACAAAGAGTTTTCATTTGATTAACGGGATCACATCATTAGGAGAATGATGTGATTGACTTGACCCATTCCGTTAGCTTAGCACTTGATCGTTTAGTATGTTGCTATTGCTTTCTTCATGAATTATACATGTTCCTATGACTATGAGATTATGCAACTCCCGTTTACCGGAGGAACACTTTGTGTGCTACCAAACGTCACAACGTAACTGGGTGATTATAAAGGTGCTCTACAGGTGTCTCCAAAGGTACTTGTTGGGTTGGCGTATTTCGAGATTAGGATTTGTCACTCCGATTTTCGGAGAGGTATCTCTGGGCCCACTCGGTAATGCACATCACTATAAGCCTTGCAAGCATTGCAACTAATGAGTTAGTTACGGGATGATGTATTACGGAACGAGTAAAGAGACTTGCCGGTAACGAGATTGAACTAGGTATTGAGATACCTACGATCGAATCTCGGGCAAGTAACATATCGATGACAAAGGGAACAACGTATGTTGTTATGCGGTCTGACCGATAAAGATCTTCGTAGAATATGTAGGAGCCAATATGGGCATCCAGGCCCCGCTATTGGTTATTGACAAGAGAGGTGTCTTGGTCATGTCTACATAGTTCTCGAACCCGTAGGGTCCGCACGCTTAAAGTTCGTTGACGATATAGTACTATGAGTTATGTATGTTGGTGACCGAATGTTGTTCGGAGTTTTGGATGAGATCACGGATATGACGAGGAACTCCGGAATGGTCCGGAAGTAAAGATTGATATGTGGATAGTAGTGTTTGATCTCCGGAGAGGTTCCGGAATCCATCGGAAGGGGTTCCGGATGTTTCCCGAAATGTTTGGGCACGAGAACACTTTATCTGGGCCAAAGGGGAAAGCCCACGAGGTTTTTGGAAAGCGCAAAAGGAAGTTTTGCGGAGTCCAGGGGCCAGACGCCAGGGTCCCTGGCGTCTGGGTCCAGACGCCGGGAACCCTGGCGTCTGGCCCTGGAGTCCGAGAAGGACTCTTGCCTTTCGGGTGAAACCGACTTTGTGGAGGCTTTTACTCCAAGTTTCGACCCCAAGTCTCAACATATAAATAGAGGGGTAGGGCTAGCACCCAAGACACATCAAGAAACACCAAGCCGTGTGCCGGCAACCCCGTCTCCTCTAGTTTATCCTCCATCATAGTTTTCGTAGTGCTTAGGCGAAGCCCTGCGAAGATTGTTCTTCACCAACACCATCACCACGCCGTCGTGCTGCCGAAACTCATCTACTATTTCGCCCCTCTTGCTGGATCGAGAAGGCGAGGACGTCACCGAGCCGAACGTGTGCATAACTCGGAGGTGCCGTGCTTTCGGTACTCTGATCGGTCGGATCGTGAAGACGTACGACTACATCAACCGCGTTGATATAACGCTTCCGCTTACGGTCTACGAGGGTACGTAGACAACACTCTCCCCTCTCGTTGCTATGCATCACCATGATCTTGCGTGTGCGTAGGATTTTTTTTTGAAATTACTACGTTCCCCAACAATATGATCTTGTGATATGGAAGCAATAAAAGGGACGAACTGCATAATAAAGGTCCCTATCACAAGTGGCAATATAAAGTGACGTTCCCTCGCATTAAGATTTTGTGCATCCAACTATAAAAGTGCATGGCAACCTCTGCTTCCCTCTGCGAATGGCCTATCTTTTATTCTTGTCTTTTACCTTATGCAAGAGTCATGATGATCTTCACACTTCCTTTTTACATTTTATCCTTTGGCAAGCACATTGTGTTGGAAAGATTCTGATATATATATATCCAATTGGATGTAAGGCATCATGAGCTATTATTGTTGACATTACCCTTGAGGTAAAATGTTGGGAGGCGAATCTATAAGCCCCTATCTTTCTCTGTGTCTGATTAAAACTTTGAACCCATAAATATCGCGTGAGTGTTAGCAATTGTGAAAGACTAAATGATAGTTGAGTATGTGGAGTTTGCTAAATCAAACTCTGACATAGACTCTTCCTGAAAATAAGATGAATTGTAATTGTTTGATGACTGATAACACGGTTTGTTAGTTTTCAAGAAAGTTTATGATCTATACTTTAATTTGTGAATAGCTTGTTACTTGATCATGAGAAGCTTTATGAGTTGAGCTACTGTTACGATATATAATGATGCTAGAAAAGGTGATTGAAATTATCATTGATCAAACTTGTGCACCTGCTAGCATTCCCACTTCATAAATTCTTTCTTTTATCATTTACCTACTCGAGCACGAGCAGGAATTAAGTTTGGGGATGCTGATACGTCTCCAACGTATCTATAATTTATGAAGTATTCATGCTATTATATTATCTGTTTTGGATGTTTATGGGATTTATTAAACACTTTTATATTACTTTTGGGACTAACCTATTAACCCAGAGCCCACTGCCAGTTTCTGTTTTTCCCTTGTTTCAGTGTTTCGCAGAAAAGGAATATCAAACGGAGTCCAAACGGAATGAAACCTTCGGGAGAGTTATTTTTGGAACGGAAGCAATCCAGGAGACTTGGAGTGTACGTCAGGGAAGCAACGAGGTGGCCACGAGGCAGGGAGGCGCGCCTGCCCCCCTGGGCGCGCCCCCACCCTCGTGGGCCCCTTGTGGCTCCCTTGACCGACTTCTTTCACCTATATATATATCCATATACCCTAAAAACATCGGGGAGCAGAATAGATCGGGAGTTCCGCTGCCGCAAGCCTCTGTAGCCACCAAAACCAATCGGGACCCTGTTCCGGCACCCTGCCGGAGGGGGGATCCCTCACCGGTGCCCATCTTCATCATCCCGGCGCTCTCCATGACGAGGAGGGAGTAGTTCACCCTCGGGGCTGAGGGTATGTACTAGTAGCTATGTGTTTGATCTCTCTCTCTCTCTCTCTCTCTCTCTCTCTCTCTCTCTCTCTCTCTCTCCCTCTCTCGTGTTCTTGAGGTGATACGGTCTTGATGTATCGCGAGCTTTGCTATTATAGTTGGATCTTATGATGTTTTCCCCCTCTACTCTCTTGTAATGGATTGAGTTTTCCCTTTGAAGTTATCTTATCGGATTGAGTCTTTAAGGATTTGAGAACACTTGATGTATGTCTTGCATGTGCTTATCTGTGGTGACAATGGGATATCACGTGATTCACTTGATGTATGTTTTGGTGATCAACTTGTGGGTTCAGTGACCTTGTGAACTTATGCATAGGGGTTGGCACACGTTTTCGTCTTGACTCTCCGGTAGAAACTTTGGGGCACTCTTTGAAGTTCTTTGTGTTGGTTGAATAGATGAATCTGAGATTGTGTGATGCATATCGTATAATCATACCCACGGATACTTGAGGTGACATTGGAGTATCTAGGTGACATTAGGGTTTTGGTTGATTTGTGTCTTAAGGTGTTATTCTAGTACGAGCTCTATGATAGATCGAACGGAAAGAATAACTTCTTGTTATTTTACTACGGACTCTTGAATAGATCGATCAGAAAGGATAACTTTGAGGTGGTTTTGTACCCTACAATAATCTCTTCATTTGTTCTCCGCTGTTAGTGACTTTGGAGTGACTCTTTGTTGCATGTTGAGGGATAGTTATATGATCCAATAATGTTATTATTGTTGAGAGAACTTGCACTAGTGAAAGTATGAACCCTAGGCCTTGTTTCAACGCATTGCAATACCGTTTGTGCTTACTTTTATCATTAGTTACCTTGCTGTTTTTATATTTTCAGATTACAAAAACCTTTATCTACCATCCATATTGCACTTGTATCACCATCTCTTCGCCAAACTAGTGCACCTATACAATTTATCATTGTATTGGGTGTGTTGGGGACACAAGAGACTCTTTATTATTTGGTTGCAGGGTTGCTTGAGAGAGACCATCTTCATCCTACGCCTCCCACGGATTGATAAACCTTAGGTCATCCACTTGAGGGAAATTTGCTACTGTCCTACAAACCTCTGCACTTGGAGGCCCAACAACGTCTACAAGAAGAAGGTTGTGTAGTAGACATCAAGGCGTGGACACACTACACCGACATGGTGTGGGAAGAGGGGGAGGCCACGTTCTGCCAGGCACAGGCCAATGAGAGGTACAACCTCCGCCTCGACGAGCACCGGATCGCGAAGGAGCAAATCGCCGGCAGCCGGATCGTGGAGGAGCAACACATCGACACGGTGCTCGTGGAGGAGCAACTCGCCAGCATTGGCATTGTGGCGGAGGCGCTGCTCCTTTTCTACCATGCCACACATGACATCCGTTGTGAGCGATGGTACTACCGCGTCCTGCAAGCAGAGAAAGAAGCCATATTCGCGGAGATCGACACGACGACGGAGGAATTTGACGATGGCATCGGCGACTTCGCCCGCTCCACGCTGGCCGCGCCCCAACGCAATGGCGATGAGGCCGGCATGTTCATGGCCGTTGCCGATAGTGAGGAAGAGTAGAACATGGGAGGCCGCTGATGCTTGGGTCCCATGAAGGCCATGCCAGCGTCTTGCCGGGTCACACAGTCGGTGACTTGCCCCCTTCGCGGAGATGAAGGCCACTACTCTTCCCCTCCCGTTGGAGCTAAGCTTTGTCGGTCTCATCATCATCGGCCGATTAGCCGCTTGCCCGCTTCGTGGAGGCGGAGGCTACTCTCCTCCTCCCGTTGAAGTTTCACTTTCCAGGGCCCGCGGCTGTCCGATGAGCTTTGCTGCTAGGCATGGGAAAGACATGGCATGGGAAGCGGGCGCCGGCGATCAATTAGACTAGGCTAGAATAAGTTTTAGTTGAATTATGTCGATAATGTAATGGATGTGCTACAGTTTAGATGAAAATCATCCATTTTTATGTAAAAATTATCCAAGTTTGAATTAATATCGTCCGGTTTGTTTAATTTGCATCAAGTTTTGTTTTCACTAAATACCGTTCGGAATGTGACCGAACATTCGTGGCTAGCTTTAGATGGCCGGCTCCTGATTGATTCCCACTGATCTGTGGACGGATACGGTGTCCAGTTCGGGGCTGCTATTGGAGATACTCTTACGTCTACTAAAATCTAGTATCTCTCTATCGATCTTCGAACTATTAGTATATCCACCTATATATAGGCTACTAGTACGTACTCCAGTATATACGATACTTGTGCATGCATTCTACGTACGTCCTGCTTAATTAAAAGCTGTGCATCCAGTCTCTAATCCTCTGAAAACGACGTGGAATCTTTGGAAAAAAAGGATGCTTCCTCCGTCATAGCTAGTCGGTTTCTGCTCCTGCCATGCACCGTACGAACAACTGACAAGGGCACCTGCTCAGGAATTATGGGAAAGAGCACACGCTGCTGGTGAGAGAGGGAGGTGAGGCGAGAGAGAGCAACAGCATATATACCACTAGACGCCCTTCACTCTCGTCTCCTCGGCCCTAAAGTGAAGAAGAAAGAGGGGGTGTGAGGTGAAGGTCGAGGAAAGAAAGAGGGAGAGAGCCGGATATCACCGGCTGAGCTTGCACGGCGAGCGGCTGAAGGGAGCGCCGGCAGGTGGTGGTCTCTCTTTTCTCCTTCTTGGTTTTCCTCTTCCTCTCACTTGCGTTCTTTTCCGTTTTGCTCTTCGTCCCTGCATATTCTTTCGGCCTCCTGTGACTCTGCCGCGGGCAAGTTTCTTCGTTTTGCTAGTCATCACTACCCAGTTTCACAGTCGATCGTTCCCTGCGGAAGTTGAACGTATGTGTGCTCTGCTTTGGCAGTATCATGCATATGGATGGTTGCATGCATGGCCTACTACTGCTAGTTCATACGGAGTTTTGACGAGCTACTTTCTTGTTTGAGGATTTTGCTTGCCAACTCTTTTTGATCTGTACCCTGCTGCATCGATGAACTTTTCTTGATGAGCAGATCGAGCTTGTACCAAGATAGTACACTTACGGTGGCCTACTACTGCTAGTTCATACGGTCGCTTGAGGAGAAGTTTTTTCTTTTCTTCTTTTTGTCAGTTCTTGGTGTTCTCGTTCTCTGCAGCCGGCGCGCGCAGAGGGTCGGGGGAACATGCATCCATCATACGGATGCTGCATGCATGCATGGTGGCGATCAGCTTGCTACGTTTTTACGTGCCACTTCTTTGTTTCAGGATTTTTGCCTGCCACTTTTCTTGATGATCTTTCTTTACTTGACACTTGCTCTATACCGACGCAAATCCTCTCGCTCTCGTATTCGCACCCGGCACCGTGCACCCCACCCCACCCTGACCCCCGCGTCGCTCCTAGAGGCGACACAGGGGGAACCCTAGAACTCCGCCGCTGGCCTCCCCCCGTCCCTCTCCTCCCCCTCGCCGCGTTGAGGAGAGTCCCCGCCGCCACCGGCGCTATGTACGACCGTCACAGGTGTGTCCAAGACGGTGTCTTTCTCGGAGCTGATCAAGTTCTGCCATTCACTTGCCATCTCCTCTTAGGCATACAAAATGGATGGTGCGTTGACAAGTGAAGTTCAGTGAGAGATCGTGGTCTTCGGAGGTGCCAAGCGTTGGTCGAGACGCGGTGTTGTTTTCAGTTAGGACAGACTCTTTTGCTTTGTAGTTTTGTTTAGCTGTTGGTGGTTGTATTGGTCTTATCGGAGTGTGTTTGTTCATGCTATGCTCATTGTTCGCAATGAGCGGCAGTATTCTTGTACTTACAATTCTGCCTTCTATAAAGTTAAGGTACGCCTAGGCGTACTCTCGAAAAAAAAACACTTGCTCTATACCTTTGCTGCGTTAAGATCTTCTCTTGATGAACAGGGCTGTACGTACAGCGGGCTCTGGTTTGCGACTTGCTCTCTTGTGGTGTGCTACTGTATCGCTAGTGCAGGCCGGCCGGCTCATCGCAAACAGGTCGCCAGAACGTCATTATGATCATTTGTTGTGTATTTACACATCAACCTAACCGACTTGAAGAAAGTAAAATGGACAAACCTTTCCTACATATGCATGCTCCTGCTCTTTATATTTGCATTTTTTTCGAGCACATGTATGTGTTAGACTAACGTGCTTGTAGGTGCTTTAATTCTGACCCCTTTAATTTGTGTTGAAAAATTGTGTCGGAAAAAGGAGTTATATGTATGATCAATGACCACGCATATATATAGTGAGTTCGACACTTGAGTAGTATATATGTGTTGTGCTCATATGTAGCAGTGTGAACAGGGGTTTAAGGCATGCATGCACTTGAGTGCTCCTGGATCGACTCATCCCGTAGTACGTACTCCCTCCGTTCCTAAATACCTGTCTTTCTAGGCATTTCAAATGACTATCACATACGGATGTATGTAGACATATTTTAAAGTGTAGATTCACTCATTTTACTCCGTATGTAGTCACTTGTTGAAATGCTTAGAAAGACAAGTATTTAGGAACGGAGGGAGTAGTACTGTAGCTAGCTAAGCTGGTGGTTGCTTTCGAACTTACTAGATTTAGAGAGAATAAAAATCAGTGGAGTTTGAGATTGTTCGCGGACAGGGAACGAGAGGCTGTTAAGCTGTTTGTTGTACTAGTAGTAGTACTCAAACGTGAATTAATTAATTAGTTTTATCTGTTGTGAACTACGAGTAATTTAGACCAACATGCATGTTTAAGGTGAGGCACTAGTGCAGTGCTACTAGCTAACTTTGTATTTCTTTCCACCAGCATGATCACTACACTAAGTACGTACACGTACGTAGCTATCTAGCCATGCATGACACTGTATACGTACGTACATACATGCAGGTAGCAAGCATATCGCCATCACTCGTTCAAGGATACATGCACATGCATCGTTGTGCGTTGCAGATATATTGTGCACATACAGGTTACTTTTTGACAAATGATGGCAAATATTAATGGAAACACTGGTCGGTGGGTTTAGCAGGCATGTGTGTGTATGACGCACCTGTGAACCAGTAGGAGTACTAGCTAGCATGCATGGTGGCAATCGGCTTGCTAATTTTAATTTTACGTGCTTTACGTGCCACTTTTTTTTCAGGATTTTTGCTTGCCACTTTTCTTGAGGATTTTTTTTGCTTGACACTTGATCTATACCTTTGCTGCGTCTAAGATTTTTTTTTCTTGATGAACAGGGCTGTACGCACGGCGGGTTCAAAAACTTGCACCAAGCTAAGCTAGTAACACGGTGGTGTTTTGCAGGCCGGCTGGCTCTTCATAAACAGGTTGCCAGAACGTAATTATTACCATTTGTTGTATATTTATACATCAACCTGACCGACTTGAAGAAAATAAAATGGACAAACCTTTCCTACATGCTCCTCCTCTTTGTATTTGCATGTTTATTTTTTTCGAGAACATGTATGTTAAATTAATGTGTAATTGGTCTGACCCCTTTGATTTGTGTTGAAAAATTGTGTCTGAAAAGGAGTACTTATATGTATGACCTGACGACGCAAATATATAGCGAGTTCGGCACTTGAGTATTATTAGTGGTGCTCATATAGCACTGTGAACAGGGGTTTATAAGGCATGCATGCACTTGAGTGCTCCTGGATCGATTCATCCCGTGGTACGTAGTAGCTACTAGGCTGTTGGTTGCTTATTCATCTTACTAGATTTAGAGAGAATACAAATTAGTGGGGTTTGAGATAATTTGCGAACAGGGAACGAGAGGATCATGTTAAGCTGTTTGTTGTAGTAGTACTAGTACTCAAACATGCATTAATTAATTAATTAATAAATATTTTTTATCTGTTGTTTACTACGAGTAATTTATACCAACATGTTTAAGGCAAGACACTAGTGCAGCGCTAGCTAACATTGCATGTATTTCTTCTGCTCCACCAGCATGATCACTTACGTATAGCTAGCCATGCATGCGGTGCAGCGGTTGTACTTATATGATATTTACTAAATTTTATCTCAAAATAAAATATTCTAATTTTTATTTGGAAATTTAGGCCCAATTAATAGAACAGAAACGTAGTACATGTGCATGCATGCAAATCATTACGAAACTGCTTTCTACTGTATATACTGTACTCGGCAACACAAATTTGATTAGGTGCGACCAGTTTTCCCAATAGCTTTGTCAGGGGAGTACAAGCTGAGATGCCTACACTACTTTGTAACCTGACATGTAATGCTTTTGGTGGTCATCTCTCTGTGTACTATGGCAGTTACTCTGTTATTGCGATCGCGGGGTACGTAGAAGACCAAGGATTCGACTTCTTGTCCGGCCTATTGAGAACCCACTCCTGGTAATTAATTGCTTTCCTTGCATACTACTTCTTTTGATCATAAGAAATTATTGTTCCATTTGTATGCTCACAAACCGCGCGCATTACTTTGTTGGTTCAACTTACAATTATTTTGTTTATGTACGTATATGATGTCTGGATTCTTGGTTGTCCAGATACAAGAAAAACACTATATATACCATCTTTCAGCATACATGTTCACCTTCTGAGGTTGCTAAATCATATAGGAATTAGGAGGACCCCCTTACTTTTTCTTACGTGAAAGGCTAGCTAAAATGTGTTCTTCCTGTAGTGTAATTAAGGTAGAGACATATTTTTTTGAGGGAATAGACACACATTTTTATGTGTGTTGCTGCTTCATAGTCATGTTACTATAAATTTTTCCACCTGCTCTCTTCATGTGCTACAACTTCATGCAAAAGAATGCGACTATAGTGTTACTCAGGGGTACTAGCATGCAGTAGTACCTAAATTATCCAATTTTATTCTTTTTGAATGCAGCGTATGATTTCTTGTAACACGCAAGCAGCTAATTTATATATGCATACATGTCACGTGCGAACAAGCTGAAAGGAATGCACCGAGATGTGCTGTCAAGCTACCGCGCACATGCATGTATTGTTTCCCTGTACAACAAATCGGATAGTTTTAATTGCCTTAAAATAATCAGATAGTTACTCTTTAATCAGATACTAGCAACCATACATGTAGTGTACAAGTAATCAAATTGTAGTCAAACCATTTCATCATCCATTTTCTATCATGAAAAGCTTAACTACAGTTCCAATAAATCTTGAAGTTAGAAAAATTCCCACAAGAAAAAAATTCATTTCTTTTGTTGGGTGTGCAGCATTAACACAGCCAGTGCGAGGAAATCGATCATACTCGAAGCAATGGCACCTAAAAAGGGAAAGGGAAAAGTCCAAGAAGCAGCGCCCCCACCATCATACATCCTTGAGGTATCAAAGTGTTAGTGATACATGTTGTTTTAATTGCCTGATGATATCTGAAGCATCTAATTGTCGATTGCCATTTCAATACTAGTTAGTTCTTTTACTACTGCTATTACGATGCATCACAATATGAAGTGGAAATCCTGATGAAAAAAAGTGGAAATCTTGATCTTTGTGGATTTGTTTCATTTTTTTGCGGGTAGTGGGTTTGTTTCATTGAAACCATGTGTAGAATTCTAAAGAATTGTAACCAAATTTGTCCCATGTTTAGAGGTGGTGATATTAATTACATAAATCATAGTTGCATGTTTGGCATTCTCCTGTATGTAGTGTAATCCAACCCCTTTCTTCCTCACATGCATCACTAATCAATTTTCAAATGATGTAAAAAACATTTGAAATTTAGAATGAAGGTTGCTGGTCCCTAAACTACCTCTTCCTTTATTGCAACTGTAGGTACTCCCTCCTCCTATAGCATATAGGGGACAGAGGTAACATTGCTGCAAACCATGAACGGTGTGTGAAGACGATCAGAACTACCATAAAAAGTGCCACGGACGTCGAGTATTCTTTCCTTGATGGCGGAGAAAGCATAACTGTCCCTGTTACACCTGGTAAAAAATTTAGAGTGAATTCCGGTTTTTACCCTTTATTTTGACATTTTTGACACTACCCCATTTAGCAAAAGTATTGCCATAATTTACCCTGTTTAAAATTTTCTGAGCATACTGACCGGTGGGTCATAATTGTCAGGCTGGCATGCCATGTTGGTGGTTTTTCCTGCTTATTCTTCGCACCGCCGAACTGGGCCACGCAAGGCACAACTTCTCCCGACCGTCTCCGCACGATGGAGGTCGCTCATATCACGTCCAACGCACAACCCGCGACTCAGCTGCGTGCCACGCTCGCTTCTAGTTTGTGTTGCCTGCCCCCAATCGTTTGCATCGCCTGTCCAGGCCTCCGGCCGAACGCACCCGTCACGCTCGCTCGACCCTTAGGTATTGTCAGGCATCGGCGACGGCGACACCGATGGCGGCAGCAGTCGGTGTTGAGGGGCCGGCCGTGCGATTTGATACCTCCATGAGCAGGGCCGTATGAGCCGCGACATCAAGGTAGGAAATGACCCCGTGGATTCCGATGGCTCCAAATCAAGCTCGGCGACATCGGGCTGGGCACGTCGATGTACGTGACCCGCTACACTGAGTTCTTCTTACTTTGGCTGACATAACAGGGACCCCATTGTTGGTTTTTAAACGCTAGATCGATTCACCAGGACCAAACGTGCAAGCTAGCTAGACAGGGAAGCTAGGCAGCTAGCACATGGGAAATGATGAACAGTGCAACATGCACATGCACACGTACGTGAACCTGGGCATTGCGCTAGCGCTACATCCGATCTGTCCAAGAATAACTTCGTAACTTGGCGATCGATGGAAGAAACTCTGATCGATAGATTGCAATAGGCTAGTCTCGAGCATCGCATTTCTTTATTGCTTTGACCTGGTGATATTAGAGCGTGGTGTACAAAGATATATATAGCACTTAGCCCTAGCCAAACTAAGCCTATACGTATCCTATGTGAGGACTGCCTCCTGCCCTAGTCGGACATGGACATCGTGGTTTATTCCAATAACATCAGGCTGTGCTCAGTTGATGGCGGGTCTGTGACGACAGTGCGATCACATCGTGCCGGCCGGTCGGGAGAAGCTAGGAGGACCAGTTCAACCGGTAGAAAAATAGACAGGAAAAACCGTCGATGTGGCATGCCAGCTAGACCTGACAATTGAGACCCGCCGGTTAGAACGGATAAAAAAATTAAACAGGGTAAATTGTGACAACACTTTTGCTAAATGAGGTAAAATGGATGAAATCCGGCTAAATGAGGTAATTAGTGACAAAAATGTCAAGACAGAGGGTAAAAACTGGAATTCACTCAAAAATTTACTCCTGAAGGGACGTATGTGATCGAGCTCAAACAAAATGGAGAAAGTCTTTATCTTGTGGCCAGTAAGTATATGAGTTGGTTCAGAGGAATAGTTACTCGGAAAGGTCGGAGATTTGAGATTGACGAAGACAAGGAGTCAAGAGGCCCAAAAATCATGAAGAATCCTGTTTCACTGGGACATAATGGCATGTACACTGATCTTCTTCCCGGGGAGCACATCGCACACCTGAAGCTTGGATATCAACGTTTTCTGTGGGCTTTCTTTATTCTGTCTAGATTGGGAGAACAGAAGAAAGGAGACTCTAAGGATGAAAGCATAGCATTTACCATCATGGCACTTATGTTCTTTGAAGGACCAAGGTTTGTTGATGTGTGTGATTTCTTCAAGAGCGTGCTGACTCAAGATGCAAACATTGAGCTCGGAGGGACCAATCAAGAACAGATAGGAGATTGGTGTGACTATGGTACAAGGTTCTACACTGAGAAAGGGGATGAGAGGGCAGAACCTATTCTTATCTCACAAAATACATCAGAACATGTGAAAGCAATTCCAAGGAAGCTTCGGATAATGTGCCGATCAACGTGGGACAAGTGGATGGAGGACAAGGGTGATCAGAGCAAGAGCAGCTCCAGCAGTCGCAGAGGATAAAAAACATGGAGGGGCAGCTACCAGCACTTGTATATATTCGACCTAGAACATTGCATAAGTGTCACGTGCTCTACTAGCTGTGTCAGTCTCATGAAATTGCAAGTCAGTGTCTGTTGACAGTTTACTTAACTAGTGTTTGCGTTAAGTGTCTTGTGCTACTTTCTAAATAACATATAATCACAGTTGCACTTCAATTTTTGTCAGTGATCAATGTTGGGAATTCATTTTCTCTATTTTCACATACTGATAATCCTTATTTGGATTGAAGGAGCTCTCCGCTCTCAATTTCTTTGCATAAACAAATCGAGACCAGATCCATTATTACAAGGAAAGACCAAAACAGGTTAACCCCAAGAACCTCCAAACTCCAGAGGAGCTATGCTCTACTAGAAAATAAAAAACAATACATTGAAGCTAACACTTCAGAATCAGCTAAAACGAAATGTTACATTGGGAGATAAGACAGCCAAACGATACATCAAGCACACTCCATCAGAATAGCATCAGAGGGACAAAGGCACTATCTCTTCTAGTTCATCGGCGCCCAGCCTTGTCGTCTGCAGAAGATTTCAGACGTCACTCTTGAAACAGACTTTCACCTTGTTTTATAGAGAAAACACAAATCAAAGTGCACGGTCAAACGATACAAAGTAGTGAGGAATCCCTTTTACAAAGAATTTTTTTCTCGATAAAGGGTGGATTTTATTAGCTTAAAATGGAGCATCAAGAGGATACAAACACAATGAGCATATCCGACCTCTGCATAGATAGGATGCACACAACCAACATGGACGCACACACACAAAAAAAATACCGACAAATAGCAAAGTCACAAATGACCAAAGCTATGCGTAGGCGAGAAAAAAAAATGCAAAGCAATAGCAAACTGCAACAATGACCATATCTGCACCAATCATCTCATGGCACCACACATACAATGACGTTCTTTAACAACAACGCTCTCAAGAAGGGAGTGACGCTCAAGCGCCTCGTCACCGGATCGGCCCACCCAAGAGCAAAATCTAGGTTTTCACCCTGAAGAACCATTCTGAGCATATCCGAGCAATGCCTTCAACAAGGTAACGACATAAAAACATCGCCATTGCCAGGGCCAGGCAATTTCACCAAAGAGGTTGCGAGCATCGGGGAGGTTGGCTGGGGTGACCACCCGCGGGTGCTTCCTTTGCGCCACGGTGGACTCACCGACCACAGGTGCTGCGTTGAGATCAATGGGAGGCACCACATGGACGATCAGCATGGAATCACTGATTTCCGCGTGAGCTGCCCTGAGGTGTAGTAAATAAGCGGGACGTTGCGGGCCGTGTTCGGGTAGGTACCCATTCGGTGATGTTGACACGAGGGCGACTCCGGAAGCTTGGGTGGGTGGGCCGCCGACTAGCCCGAGTTGGCTGCTACTGTGGCGGTCGCAACAAGTGCCGGCTCGTGGACGATCCCTAGCATGAGGAGGACGGCTTGCGCGGCTTTGACAGCGATGGCCTTGGCGTCCAAGAGGCGGACCATGCTTGGCCGGTTGCGGCGGCGGTTTCTTGTTTTTTCTTGACTTTCCTCCCCTTGTTGGCCCGTTTCACCATCTCACCAACTCTCTATTCCGAGTGAGCTCTTTCTTCGGCTTCACGTGGGCCACGATGGGGGCGGGAGTGGGTGCATCGGTTATGGAATTTTTCTAGGGCAGGCGCCAGATTTGAGATAGGAAAGGGTGGAGTGGAGATAGTGTGCCACTAGTGGACGGGTCAGGCGAGTACAACGCATGCGTCCGTGGTGTGTCCGCGACACACCGCGTATTTGGGCTGGAAATGGGTCAAAGCGCACAACACAATGGACATCGGTTTATTTGCGCCGCCGCATTGGGCCGTGGTATTTGTCCGCACAGATAGAAACGGACGGGAGTTGAGACCTCCTATTTGGCGCCTGCTAAGAAAACAAGCACTCGCGAGCGTGAGTATATGGGCCGGCTCAGTTGCATTTTTTTCAAAAACTTTTAACTGGTGGACCAACTCTCCTTGACAGTTGACCGATCGACCAGCGATCGTCGGCAATGGACAGATGACCGTTAACTTTCTCAAAAGAAAAATCTTAACCAAAAATAGAAATTTTTTATGAAATTTGTAAACTTTGGTAGTTTGGAAAAAGTTCATTAAATTTGGAAAAAGTTCATGATTTTTTTAAAAAAAATCAAAAGTTAGGATGTTCATCATTTGGAAGAAGTTCATAAAAAATCATGAATTTTTAAAAAGTTAAAAAAAGATTTGAAAAACTTCAAAAAATCTATAAGAAATAAAAAAATTGAAAAATAAATTGAAAACATTTCACAACAAAATTTTAAAAACAAATTTGAAAAAAATCACGAATTTGTAAAAAGTTCATGACTTGGAAAATGTTCATAATTTTGAAGAAGTTTGCAAAAATGATAAAACTTGAAAAACGTCCACTAAAATTTGAATAAATTCGTGAATTTGATAAAATGTTCACAAATTTATGAAGGTTTTCTGAATATGGAAAAAGTTCGCGCATTTGAAAATAAGAGAAAATTAAACAATTAAAAAACGAGAAATAGGATCTGGGCTGGGGACAGCTTCTCCATGACGCCCATGGGCGTTAAACAGAAGAGCTTTCCCTGAAGGCTAGCGCAAATGGGCAGGCCCATTCTGCCCAGGACCCCGTTTTTTAGTCGATTTTTAACCCCAAAAAGGGTTATCGTAAAACTTACTAAAAATAGGAAAGCTTATTTTAAAAAAAGTCAGTATGTGTTATATATTATATGTATAAAATTTAGTGTATATAAAAAAGTTCAGTTGGTAATTGAACTGTGGTAATTGAAAACCACAATATTACTCTGGGTGGATAAGGAATACTACAGTTTCCTAAAACCAATATTTTTCTCAGTTTTACATGTGTCTGGTTGGTGCTGTTTAACCAAAGTTTTTACCAAGTATTTTAGCGTGAATGACAGAGTAATTAGCAGCTGCTAATAGCGGCCGATTGCATGCAGTTGCCATGGAGCAGTCAACTAGATTGAAGAAATACCATCCTAAGATAAGAGTTGACTTAAGTAATTAAACCTACTCCCTCCGTTCCTAAATATTTGTCTTTTTAGACATTTCAAATGGCTATCACATACGGATGTATCTAGACATATTTTACAGCGTAGATTTACTCATTTTGCTTCGTATGTAGTCACTTGTTGAAATATCTAGAAAGAGGGATATTTAAGAACAGAGGGAGTATTAAGCTACGCATGAAAGGCGGCCAACCAACTATGCCACATGGCGCAAACTGGTTAGTCGCGGTGAGAAATCTTTTGAAATTTTATTAGATGAAGGTGTGGATTATTTTTTAAATGTATTTTTTCCTTTTTAGATGGATATGAGGATCTATGATATTTTTTAAATGGAGGATTATGCAAAGTGAGACTCACTGGTAGGCTATGGTGGTAGTTTGTTTTTACTTCTTTTTTAGATGAAGGTGAGGATTTTATTTGAGATGTCTTTTCAGAAGAAGGCGAATACTATGTATCTTTTAAATAAAAACGCGCACGTAGCTTTCTCTTAAGCGGCACCACAGGATGGCGCCCCAACCACTAGTACGATCTCCTAGGAGCGTGTTTCCGTTATATGTCTTTGTGGATGTACATGCGCCATTATACTGAATTGGCTAGCTAGCTAGCATGTACGGAGTATAACCTGCTGCGTACGAGTGTTCTCCAAAAGATCAATCGATCTAATCCATGTGCTACTCGCCGGAAATACATAGGCAGCCAAAGAATCGAGAAATAGCTTGATGCGAACAAGTGTTCTCCAAAAAGACCAATCGACTATAACCAGGAGATATAATATTGTCGTTTACCATATAACAGAAAGAGAGAAAATAGGATGGGATCGCAGCTAGATATTCCTTATCTCAATGTAGACGTCAAAGTCAAGTGCGATCTCCCCAAAGATTTCTCTCCGTCTGTTAAAAAAAAGGTCGGGAGCTCTTTTTTAGAAACTGCAAAAAGACCATAGTTTCTGGCATATCGTGGTTTACAAAACTTCAGTTTTTTCTTAAACCAAACACATCAAAGTATTCAAAACCATGATTTTTTTTCAGAAACCGCGGTATTCTCAGAAAACTTTAAAAAAACTTTGCTGCCAAACGCAACCTCAATGTATATTAAAAAATTGTTCGGTGTGTGTTACGATATTGTTCATTTTATAATTAAAAAATATTCACGGCATGTTAAAAAAGTTCAGTGTACATTAAAAAAACTTTGTTGTATATTTATAAAAAAATCAGAGTGTAAAAAGTAGTTTGTCCTAGATTAAGCAAAGTTTGATTTGTATTGAAAAATATTCATCATATACCAAAATAAAGAGGTTATCGTTACATTAAAAAATGTTCTTAACATATTTGATTGAGTAGAAATTTATTGTATAGCTACAAAAAGTGAAATCAGCAAGAAAATCTGAAGAAAAAACAAATAAATCCAAAAAGAAAAAAAAAACAAGGAGAAAACCCACCCATGGAAGAGAGAAAAACAAAAAAAGGAAAGAAAAAACCGAATAAAAACCGGAAAGAAAAACCAAAAAAACAAGAAGAGAGAAAAATAAGAAAACGCAGCAGCCAGTATATGAAATAGAAGCGAGCGGCCCGCACATGAAAGCGAGCAAACGAAACAGAAGCAAGCGCCCCGCATGTGAAACCTAAAACCGTTCGCCCACCTGACGTCACTCTGTACTGCTTTGACGTCGCACTCACCATACGCTACACCCATATGCCAAGCACTGTGTGTTGTCGATTTTCCAGCGAACAATAGGAAGCATTAAAATAAAACAGCACATATCCACATGCCATCATGGAGGTACATGATATAAGGACCATTTGAACCTAGAGCCAAAAAACGCCCCTCGCCATACATATAGCATATGCATTTTTTGCGGGGAATATAACATATGCCTTAATTAGCTTGTGCCAAAAAGAAATGTCAAGCAAGCACACAAACTAATTGCAGAATATTAATCTTGACAGCATGGATCAACCGAGTAGACAATACATGGAGTAGTCCAGAGCTAATTGCAAAATGTTAGTCTTAATGACATGGATCAACCGAGTAGGCAATACATATGGTGGTTCACTACAATCTTCACTAAGTAACAAAGCATAGTAATGGAAATAATACTAGCAATAGAGTTCATACAAGGAAAAGTACTCATTAGTGAGTGACTAACCCATTCTTCAGTCTGCACTTCTTGCTTTTGCTATTGCTAGCTCTATCTTTCTTGCTTCCTGTGGATGCTCCACGTTCAGTCCAGAATTGATCCCACTTTGACCAACACAAGATTCGGAAATCATGTTTAACATTCTTCATCACCTGCAAGCTATCATGTGAGATGGCAATTCTTCAAACATTCCCAGTGGCAGTGTTGGAGCTTGATAGATATTGTTGAGGGGGCAAAGCGGAATTGATGGGCCAAAAAGGACAAATTCTGCTTAAACTTTGATAATCTTCAAAAATTTAGCTTAACCACTTATGGTATTTCACATAATTTCTCTAGGGTAGGGGGGCCATGCCCCCCTCGGCCCTAGTGAAGCTCTGCCATTGCCAGTGGCATCGTAAAAGTCTTCACTGATTTTGCACTAGTATCAACTTTCCATTTGTTCACACAACCACATCCTCTGACGTACTGCTCAGTAGACGCTTCACCATATATTCCACTAAGCAATCGATGATGTCCCACCTTTACTGCTTCAACTACATCTCTACTAGGCAGCATGTGTGGATACAATCCATTGGTATGAAGTGATCCAAACCCCTTCATTTGAAGGAAATATGCCCTAGAGGCAATAATAAAGGTTTATTATTTATGCTAGAATTGTATTGATCGAAAGCCTAAATATATGTGTGAATACATAAACAAATACCGTGTCCCTAGTGAGCCTCTACTTGACTAGCTCGTTGATCAAAGATGGTTAAGATTTCCTAACCATGGACATGAGTTGTCATTTGATAATGGGATCACATCATTAGGAGAATGATGTGAGGGACAAGACCCATCCGTTAGCTTAGCATAATGATCGTTCAGTTTTATTGCTATTGCTTTCTTCATGACAAATACTTATTCCTTTGACTATGAGATTATGCAACTCCGGGATACCGGAGGAATGCCTTGTGTGCTATCAAATGCCACAATGTAACTGGGTGATTATAAAGATGCTCTACAGGTATCTCCGAAGGTGTTTTTTGAGTTGGCATAGATCGAGATTAGGATTTGTCACTCTGAGTATCCAAGAGGTATCTCTGGGCCCTCTCGATAATACACATCATAAGCTTGCAAGCAAACGACTAAGGAGTTAGTCACGAGGTGATGTATTACGGAACGAGTAAAGAGACTTGCCTCTAATGAGATTGAACTAGGTATGAAGATACCGACGATCGAATCTCAGGTAAGTAACATACCGATGGACAAAGGGAATTACGTATGTTGTCATAACGGTTCGACCGATAAAGATCTTCGTAGAATATGTAGGAACCAATATGGGCATCTAGGTTCCGCTATTGGTTATTGACCGCAGAGGTGTCTCGGTCATCTCTACATAGTTCTCGAACCCGTAGGGTCCGCACGCTTAACGTTCGTTGATGATATAGTATTATATGAGTTTTGTGATTTGGTGACCGAATGTTGTTCGGAGTCTCGGATGAGATCACGGTTATGACGAGGAGTCTCTAAATGGTCGAGAGGTAAAGATTTATATATAGGACGTTAGTATTCGGACACCATAAGTGTTTCAGGGGGTACCGGGTACTTATCGGGTCACCGGAAGGGGTTCCGGACACCCCCGGCAAAAGATTTGGGCCTTATGGACCAAGAGGGGAAACACACCAGTCACAAGGGGCTGGTGCGCCCCCCATATGGGCTGGCCTAAGAGGAGAAGGAAAGAGGGGAAGGGAAAGGAAAGAGTGAAATAGGATTCCCCCTTCCTTCCCTCCCCCCCCCCTCTTTCCTCCCCCCTCCGACAAATATGACAGGGGGCGCGGCTTGGGAGGAGCCCAAGTAGGATTCGGTCCTACTTGGGGAGCCTCCTGGCCTCTCCCCTCCCCTTCCACCTATATATATATGGGGGGGCGCCTAGCACATCCCAGACAATTGTTTAGCCGTGTGCGGCGCCCCCCTCCACCGTTTGCACCCCCGGTCATATTTTCGTTGTGCTTAGGTGAAGCCCTGCGAGGATCACTTCACCACGTCGTCGTGTTGACGGAACTCATCTACTACCTCGACGTCTTGCTGGATAAAGAAGGCGAGTGACGTCACCAAGCTGAACGTGTGTAGAACACGGAGGTGCCGTGCGTTCGGTACTTGATCGGTTGAAGCGCGAAGAAGTTCGACTACATCAACCACGTTGTGATACGCTTCCGCTTGATGACCCACAAGTATATGTGATCAATTGTAGCCTTTTCAATAAGTAAGAGTGTCGAACCCAACGAGGAGCAGAAGGAAATGACAAGTGGTTTTCAGCAAGGTGATGTCTGCAAGTGCTGAAATTGTAAGTGACAGAGTAGTTTGATAGCAAGATAATTTGTAACGAGCAAGTAACGGTAATAGTAGCAAAAGTGCAGCAAGGTAGCCCAATCCTTTTGAGGCAAATGACAAGCCAAAACGGTCTCTTATAATAAGCAAAGCGTTCTTGAGCGTACACGGGAATTTCATCTAGTCACTTTCATCATATTGGTTTGATTTGTGTTCGCTACTTTGATAATTTGATGTGTGGGTGGACCGGTGCTTAGGTGCTGGGCACCAGAGGTGGGCCGGGCTGAGCACAACCCACCAGGGCGCGCCTGGGGGGCCAGGCGCGCCCTGGTGTCTTGTGCTCACCAGGTGGCCCCCCTCCGGTGGTTATTTGCTCCAGTATTTCTTATTTATTTCATAAAAAATCCTCGTGAAGTTTCAACTCATTTGGAGTGGTGCAGAATAGGTGGCCTGATGTAGCTTTTTCAGGTCTAGATTTCCAGCTGCCGGAATTCTCCCTTTTTGTGTGTACCTTGCATATTATGAGAGAAAAGGCATTAGAATTACTCCAAAAAGAATTATTAAGGATGAAAACATCATAAAAAATAGTAGGTAAACAAGATGCAAAATGGACGTATCAACTCCCCAAGCTTAGACCTCGCTTATCGTCAAGCGAAAACCGAAATCGAAAAACATGTCCACATGCTTAGAGAGAGAGAGAGAGAGAGAGAGAGAGAGGTGTCGATAAAAACAAAATACAGACATAGAAGAATCATGTGAATTATTATAACAGCAACAAACTTTAACATAAAACTTTTATCATAAAACTTTTATAATAGACTTCTCATGAATAAGTAACAATTCATCACACTATCGAAGTGTAAAGCATAAACTCTATTGGAAACTAACAAACTATCTTCTCAGTCAACTTTGCAACTACAATTCATCATCTTTTCGGGAAGGGTCACGTATCGGAGCCTTTAGGAAAGTCCACATACTCAACCATCATATAGTCCTCTATGATTGCTAACACTCACCGCATACACATGAGCAAAATGTTTCAACCGAACACATAGAAAGATAGGGGCTTATAGTTTCGTCACCCAACGTATTCACCTTAAGGGCGGTGTCAACGATAATAACTCATGCTACCCATATTCAACTGGACATATGTGCCTAGATCTTTCCTCACCACATGATGCTTGCCAAAGGAGAAAAATAAAAAGGAATAGAGAGAAAAACTTTGACTCTTGCATAAAAGTAAATACATAAAAGTAAAAGATAGGCCCTTCACAGAGGGAAGCATAGGTTGCCATGCGCTTATTTGTTTGTATGCTCAACCCCTTAGTGCAAGAGAACATCACATCATATTGCCCCTTGTGATGGTACCCTTTATTATGCAGTCTGTCGCTTTTATTCTTTACCATCACAAGTTCGTAAAACGCTCAATTTTCTCTTACACTAAATGATCTCACACTTTTAGAAGCAATTTTTATTGCCTTATTGCACCGTTGGCAGCTCTTGAAGGATCTTACTCAATCGTTAGGTAGGTATGGACTCCTGAAAATAAGATTTGGGTTTAAGGGTTTTTGGATGCACAAGTAGTATCTCTACTTGGTGCGGAGTTTTTGGCTAGCAAAGATGGGGGGCAAGCACCACATTTTTAAGGATCTATGACAATATAACTTCTATGTGAATATGAACAAACATAAATCATTACGTTGTCTTCCTTGTCCAACGTCAACAATTTTGGCATATAATATTTTGATGGGGGCTCACAATCACAAAAGATTGCCAGGATAGTGTATTTGTATGTGAATCTTCTCTTCCCTTATTAATTCTTTCATGAGTTGCATCATTGACCAATGCTATGTTTGTCAATCTCTAATAAAATTTTCTACTTATACTTTTCCTTATGTGGTGTCATTACCTACCATAAGATCAGCATATGATCTTTTTCATTTATTTCCTTTCTTTTTATTGGAACATGAAAGTAAAGAAAGCAAAAACTCAAACTAAACTTTATTATATATCTCGCACACGATTACAAGGATAGAGCACTAAGTAAACTCTCAAAAAGAAATGATAGAACTAAACTTTTATTCATCTAAAGCAAAAGATGATTATGGATCGAACTAAGATAAGTAAAAGCAAAAGATAGTGGGGGTGATACGACGCCGGGGCACCTCCCCCAAGCTTGGCTGAAGCCAAGGGGAGTGCCCATACCCAATACTCAGTTTTCTTTTGGTGATGAAGAAGGTGGTGATGAAGTGGAGGGGATCTTGTCCTCGGGTTTCCATGGCAGAGGTCCACCATCATAAGAGGAAGAATGAGTCTCACGGGTCCTGCAACTGGCAGCCAAACTCATACCTTTAAACCTCGCCTCATATTCAAAGACTTGGTTTTGGAGATCGTAGATCTAGCTTTTGAGGAAGTTGATTTGCTCGTTGAGGGTGAAGACGATGTCCTTCATGGACTTGCCATCCATCTTGAGATCACGGGTAAAGTCCGTGATCATGAGGTGATTGGCATTGAGTCCACGCTCCACCATCCCCTTGCACCAGAAGACTTCCTGCTCCATAGCTTCAAGCCTGGCCTCCACGGTCCCCGTTCCCTTGGGTCCTTGCACATCGCGGATGTGCAGCACCCCCTCATGCATCTGGATGACCCGAGGGTGATGCACCACCTCCCGCAAATATGGGTTGATGACGTTCTTGAAGAACTTGTCCTTGGAGGATCTTGAAGCGGCCATGGTAGATGGGATCTGTCAGGAAACATCAAGGAAAAGAAAACATAAGATTTTTCCGCGATACGGTGGTCAATAGGTTCGGGGGGGGGGGGGATATAAAGATTTTTTATCTTGGGAAACAAGCAAACGGAAGAAAAACGGAGTCCGGAAGGTACCTGAGGTGGGCATAACCCACCTGGGGGCGCCTGGCAAGCCAGGCGCGCCCTGGTGTCTTGTGCCCACCAGGGTGACCTTCCTGATTGTTTCTTATTTTCCTAATTTTCTAAATACTCCAAAACTGACAAAAAATATTTTTGCGGATTTTTCGAAATCTGTTTACTTACCGTATCACGTACCTCCTCTTTTTCACGATTCTGGAGTGTTCCGGAAGGTTTCTTTTATGTGTTCTTCCGGTGTCATAGTTTGGATAATATTACTTTCAACATTAATGGGCGTACCTGAGATATAATGTTTTATTCGTTGCCCATTAACAACCTTCGGGTTAGTACCTTCGGCATTATTTATTTTGATAGCTCCAGACCGATAAACCTCCTCAATAACATATGGTCCTTCCCATTTGGAGAGGAGTTTTCCTGCAAAGAATCTGAAACGAGAGTTGTACAAAAGAACATATTCTCCAACTTTGAACTCATGCTTTTGGATTCTTTTGCCATGCCATCTTTTAACCTTTTCCTTGAATAACTTGGCATTTTCATAAGCTTGGGTTCTCCATTCATCTAATGAGCTAATATCAAATAACCTATTTTCACCGGCAAGTTTAAAATCATAGTTGAGTTCTTTGATTGCCCAATAAGCTTTATGTTCTAACTCAAGAGGCAAATGACAAGCTTTTCCATAAACCATTTTATAAGGAGACATACCCATAGGATTTTTATATGTTGTTCTATAGGCCTAAAGTGCATCATCTAATTTCTTAGACCAATTCTTCCGGGACCTATTCACAGTATTTTCCAAAATTAATTTTATTTCTCTATTGCCGAGTTCAACTTGACCACTAGACTGAGGATGATAGGGTGATGCAATTCTATGTTTAACATCATACTTGGCAAGCATTTTACGGAAAGCGCCATAAATAAAGTGTGAACCACCATCAGTCACTAAATATCTAGGGACTCCAAACCTTGGAAAAATAACTTCCTTAAGCATTTTAATAGAGGTGTTGTGATCAACACTACTAGTTGGAATAGCTTCTACCCACTTAGTAACATAATCAACAGCAACCAAAATATGTGTATACCCATTAGAGGAAGGAAAAGGTCCCATGTAATCAAAACCCCAAACATCAAATGGTTCAACAGCAAGTGAATAATTCATAGGCATTTCTTGACGCTTACCGATATTACCTATTCTTTGACATTCATCATAAGATAAGAGAAACTTACGAGCATCCTGAAGAGATTAGGCCAATAAAACCCAGATTGCAATACCTTCTGAGCAGTTATGTCTCCCGCATGATGCCCTCCATAAGCTTCGGAGTGACATTTCCATAGGATTTGTCCCTATTCATGCTCTGGTACACAACATCTAATAATACCATATACTCCTTTATAAAGATGTGGGTCATCCCAGAAGTAATGTCTTAAATCATAGAAGCATTTTTTTCTTTTGTTGGTATGTGAAACTAGGTGGTAAATATTTAGCAACAATGTAATTAGCATAGTCAGCATACCAAGGAGTGTTATGAGAAACATTTATTGCAGCTAACTGCTCATCAGGAAAACTATCATCAATAGGTAGTGGGTCATCAAGGACATTCTCCAACCTAGACAAGTTATTAAATACGGGGTTCTCTGCTCCTTTTCTAACAGTGATATGTAAATCAAATTCTTGTAGCAAGAGAACCCATCGAATAAGCCTAGGTTTAGCATCTTTCTTTTCCATAAGATATTTAATAGTAGCATGATCGGTGTGAGTGATAACTTTAGAGTCAACAATGTAAGATCTAAATTTATCACAAGCAAACACCACTGCTAGAAATTCTTTTTCAGTAGTAGCATAATTTCTTTGAGAACTGTCTAGAGTTTTACTAGCATAATGAATAACATTTAGTTTCTTATCAACTCTTTGTCCTAGAACAGCACCAACATCATAATCACTAGCATCACACATAATTTCAAAAGGCAAGTTCCAGTCAGGTGGTTGAACAATAGGTCCAAAAATTAAGGCTTTGTTGAGTGTTTCAAAGGCTTCTAAACAATCATCATCAAAAACAAAAGGAACATCCTTTTGCAAAAGATTTGTAAGGGGCCTAGAAATTTTAGAAAAGTCTTTGATAAATCTCCTATAGAAACCAGCATGACCTAAGAAACTACGAATACCTTTGATATCTTTAGGACATGGAATTTTCTCAATTGCATCGACCTTAGCTTTGTCCACCTCAATACCTCTTTCAAAAAATTTATGGCCCAAAACAATACCTTCGTTTACCATAAAGTGGCACTTCTCCCAATTCAAGACAATATTTGTTTGCTCACATCTCTGCAAAAGTCGATCAAGATTGCTTAAACAATCATCGAAAGACTTCCCATAAACAGAAAAGTCATCCATGAAAACCACAATTTTTCACAAAAGTCAGAGAATATAACAGTCATACATCTTTGAAAGGTAGCAGGTGCATTGCATAAACCAAAAGGCATACGTCTATAAGCATAAGTTCCAAAGGGACAAGTGAAAGTAGTCTTTTCTTGATCAGGTTGAGAAACAGGTATTTGTGAAAAACTAGAGTATCCATCAAGGAAGCAAAAATGTGTGTGCTTAGACAATCTTTCTAGCATTTGATCAATAAAAGGCAGACGGTAATGATCTTTTCTAGTTGCTTTGTTTAATTTTCTAAAATCAATTACCATTCTATAGCCTGTAACAATTCTTTGTGGAATAAGTTCATTCTTATCATTAGGAACAACAGTAATACCTCCTTTCTTAGGGACACAATGAACAGGACTTACCCATCTACTATCAGCTATAGGATAGATTATACTTGCTTCCAGAAGTTTTAATATTTCCGTTCTTACTACCTCTTTCATCTTCGGATTTAACCATCGTTGGTGATCAACAACGGGTTTAGCATCAGGTTGCATATTAATCTTGTGCTGACATAGAGTGGGACTAATGCCCTTTAAATCATCAAGAGTAGGGTATTTTATTAATCTTGCGGGGAACCATGAACAAGAAAATCAGTAGGGTATTTTATTTTCCCACACAAGACTTCAACATCTCTAACAATCCCAATTGGTGAAATAGTATCTCTATTAACAAGTTTAATAGTAACATCTATGTCTTCTATCTCTGCGGGTGCTATGTCATTCACAATTTCTTGGTATAAGGTAAAAGGAATAGCACTCACGCTAGCACATATGTCACATAAACCATGATAACAGTGATCCCCTATCTTAACTCAGACAATAGGCATGCCAACAACGGGTCTATGTTTATCTTTTCCATCGGTTTTGGCAATTCTAGAAGCTTCTTCACAGAAGTAAATAACATGCCCATCTAAATTTTCTTCTAGGAGATCCTTAACCATAGCAACACTAGGTTCTACTCTGATTTGTTCATCAGGTTTAGGTGTTCTAATATAACTTTTGTTGACCATAGTTGAAACTTTAGCATGTTCCTTCATCCTAACAGGGAAAGGTGGGTTTTCAATATAAGCAGTAGGAACAACTGGATCAACATTATAAATAATAGTTTCCTCTTTAGCTAGTACCGGTTCTTTAATTTCTTCTTTAATAGGTCGGTGATATTTAGACCACTTCTCCTTAGGGAGATCAACATGAGTAGCAAATGATTCACAAAAGGAGGCTACTATCTCAGAGTCAAGTCCATATTTAGTGCTCAACTTTTGAAAAACATCGATATTCATAAAAGTTTTAACACAATCAAACTTGAGCTTAATACCTGACTATACCTTCGTTCAGTTCCCAATATTTGGAGTTGCGTTTAATTCTTTCCAAAAGATACCACCGGAATTCAATAGTCTTCTTCATAAAAGAACCAGCACAAGCAGTATCCAGCATGAATCGAACATTGTGAGAAAGCCGAGCATACAAATTCTAAATAATAATTTCTCTTGAGAGCTCATGATTGAGGCATGAATATAACATTGACTTAAGCCTCCCCCAAGCTAGAGCGATACTTTCTCCTTCACGAGGCCAAAAATTATATATGTAATTCCGATCACGATGAACTAGGTGCATAGGATAATTTTTTTGGTGAAACTCTAATTTCAATCGATTCCAATTCCAAGATCCAATATCATCGCATAGCCTATACCATGCCAATGATTTTCCCTTCAAAGATAAAGGGAAATCCTTCTTCTTAACTTCATCTCCGGTAAACCTGCAAGCTTAAACAATCCACAAATTTTTCCACATATATCAAGTGCATATCAGGATGTTCGGTTCCATCTCCTGCATAAGGATTAGCTAGCAGTTGTTCTATCATACCCGAAGGAATTTCATATTCAATATTTTCAGTAGGTGCAGTGGGTTGAAGGGCAACTAATTGTGGTTCCGGTCGAGGTGAAGATACCCCGAACAAACCCCTCAAAGGGTTGTCCTCCATAGTAACAAGTGACAATAAATTTCAGCGCGTAGTAATAATTTTCCTTACCAATTTCCACTTACTAAGAGCGCTTCACTCCCCGTCAACGGCGCCAGAAAAGAGCCTTGATGACCCACAAGAATATGGGATCAATTGTAGTATTTTCAATAAGTAAGAGTATCAAACCCAACGAGGATCAGAAGGAAATGACAAGTGGTTTTCAGCAAGGTAATGTCTGCAAGTGCTGAAATTGTAAGTAATAGAGTAGTTTGATAGCAAGATAATTTGTAACGAGCAAGTAACGGTAATAGTATCAAGAGTGCAGCAAGATAGCCCAATCCTTTTGAGGCAAAGGACGGGCCAAAACGGTCTCTTATAATAAGCAAAGCGTTCTTGAGGGTACACGGGAATTTCATCTAGTCACTTTTATCATATTGGTTTGATTTGTGTTCACTAGTTTGATAATTTGATATGTGAGTGGACCGGTGCTTAGGTGCTGTTCTTACTTGAACAAGCCTCCTACTTATGATTAACCCCCTCGCAAGCATCCGCAACTACGAGAAAAGTATTAAGAATAAATTCTAACCATAACATTAAACTTTTGGATCCAATCGGTCCCTTACGGAATAGCGCATAAACTGGGGTTTAAGATTTTGTCACTCTCACAACCCACCATCTAATTACTACTCCACAATGCATTCCCTTAGGCCCAAATATGGTGAAGTGTCATGTAGTCGACGTTCACATGACACCACCAAGGGAATCACAACATACATACTATCAAAATATCGAACACATATCAAGTTCACATGATTACTTGCAACAAGATTTCTCCCGTGACCTCAAGAACAAAAGTAACTACTCACAAATGATAATCATGCTCAAGATCAGAGGGGTATTAAATAGCATAATGGATCTGAACATATAATCTTCCACCAAATAAACCATATAGTAATCAACTACAAGATGTAATCAACACTACTAGTCACCCACAAGCACCAAGCTATAGTTCTGGTACAAAGATTGAACACAAGAGATGAACTAGGGTTTGAGAGGAGATGGTGTTGTTGAATATGTTGATGGAGATTGCCCTCCCCATGATGGGAGATTTGTTGGTGATGATGATGACGATGATTTCCCCCTCCGAGAGGGAAGTTCCCCCGACGGAATCGCTTCGCCGAAGGGCAAAAGTGCTCCCGCTCATGTTCCGCCTCGAGACGGCGGCGCTCCGTCCCGAAAGTCCTCTCCTTATTTTTTCTAGGTCAAAATGACTTATATACCAAAAGATGGGCACCGGAGGTGGGCCGGGCTGAGCACAACCCACCAGGGCGCGCCTGGGGGGCCAGGCATGCCCTGGTGTCTTGTGCTCACCAGATGGCCCCCCTCCAGTGGTTATTTGCTCCAGTATTTCTTATTTATTCCATAAAAAATCCTCGTGAAGTTTTAGCCCATTTGGAGTTGTGCAGAATAGGCCTTACGTAGCTTTTTCAGGTCCAGATTTCCAGCTGCCGGGATTCTCCCTTTTTGTGTGTACCTTGCATATTATGAGAGAAAGGGCATTAGAATTACTCCAAAAAGCATTATTATGGATAAAAACATCATAAATAACAGTAGGTAAACATGATGCAAAATGGAAGTAGCACCGCTTATGGTCTACGAGGGTACGTAGACACACTCTCCCCTTCGTTGTTATGCATCTCCATGGATATATCATTGCATGTCCGTAGAAAAAATAATTGTTTTCCATGAAACATTTCCCAACAGTGGCATCATGAGCCAGGTCTATGCGTAGATGATATGCACGAGTAGAACACAAAGAGTTGTGGGTGGTGATAGTCATACTGCTTACCACCAACGTCTTATTTTGATTCAACGGTATTGTGGGATGAAGCGGCTTGGACCAACCTTACATGTCCACGCACATGAGACCGATTCCACCGACAGACATGCAACTAGTTTTGCATAAAGGTGGCTGGCCAGTGTTTGTTTTTCCTACTTTAGTTGAATCAAATTTGACTACGGCCGGTCCTTGAAGAAGGTTAAAATAGCAAACGTGACGAAACACCATTGTGGTTTTATGCGTAGGTAAGAACGGTTCTTGCTAGAAGCCCGTAGCAGCCACGTAAAACTTGCAACAACAAAGTAGAGGACGTCTAACTTGTTTTTGCAGGGTATGTTGTGATGTGATATGGTCAAGCATGATATACGTTATTGTACGAGATGATCATGTTTTGTAAAAGTTATCGGCAACCGGCAGGAGCCTCATGGTTATCTCTTTATTGTATGAAATGCAAACGCCATGTAATTGCTTCACTTTATCACTATGCGTTAGCGATAGTTTTAGAAGCAATAGTTGGCGAGACGACCACGACGCAACGATGGAGATCAAGGTGTCGAGCCGGTGACTATGGAGATCATGACGATGCTTTGGCAATGTAGATCAAAAGCACAAGATGATGATGGCCATATCATGTCACATATTTTTGATTGCATGCGATGTTTATCTTTTATGCATCTTATTTTGCTTAGTATGGCGGTAGCATTATAAGATGATCCCTTAACTAAATTTCAAGGTAAAAGTGTTCTCCCTGAGTATGCACCGTTGGTATAGTTTGTCGTGTTGAGACACCACGTGATGATCGGGTGTGATAGACTCTACGTTCACATACAACGGGTGCAAGACAGTTTTGCACATGCGGAATACTTGGGTTAAACTTGATGAGCCTAGCATGTACAGACATGGCCTCGGAACACTGGAGAACGAAAGGTCAAACGTGAATCATATAGTAGATATGATCAACATAGAGATGTTCACCATTGATGACTACTCCATCTCACGTGATGATCGGACATGGATTAGTTGATTTGGATCACGTATCATTTAGATGACTTGAGGGATGTCTATCTAAGTGGGAGTTCTTAAGTAATTTGATTAATTGAACTTAATTTATCATGAACTTAGTCCTGATAGTATTTACATATTTATGTTGTAGATCAATAGCTCGCGATGTAGCTCCCCGTTTATTTTTGATATGTTCTTAGAGAAAAATAAGTTGAAAGATGATACTAGCAATGATGCGGACTGGGTCAATTATGTCCTTGATGCACCGCTAGGTGATAGACCTATTGCAGGAGCGGATGCAGACGTTATGAACGTTTGATAAGCTCGGTATGATGACTACTTGATAGTTTAGTGCGCCATGCTTTACGGCTTAGAACCGGGACTTAAAAATGTTTTGAATGCCATGGAGCATACGAGATGTTCCAGGAGCTGAAATTGGTTTTTAGGCTCATGCCCGTGTTGAGAGGTATGAGACCTCTGACAAGTACTTTGCCTACAAGATGGAGGAGAATAGCTCAACCACTGAGCATGTGCTCAGAATGTCTGGGTACTACAATCGCTTGAATCAAGTGGGAGTTAATCTTCCAGATAAGATAGTGATTGAAAAAGTTATCTAGTCACTATCACCAAGCTACTAGAACTTCATGATGAACTATAATATGCAAGGGATGACGAACATGATTCCCGAGCTCTTCGCGATGCTGAAATCGGCGAAGGTAGAAATCAAGAAAGAGAATCAAATGTTGATGGTTAACAAAACCACTAGTTTCAAGAAAAAGGGCAAAAGGGAAAGAACGGGAACTTGAAGAAACCCAAAGCTAGACCCAAGCCTAAAACTGAGTGCTTCTACTACAAAGGAAATGGTCACTGGAAGTGGAACTGCCCAAATACTTGGCGAATAAGAAGGATTGCAAAGTGAACAAAGGTATATTTGATATACATGTTATTGATGTGTACTTTACTGGTGTTCTGTTTACATGAATAAAACCTTCTATGGTCATACACCCAATGTAAATGGTTTACTGAATCTCGATCGTAGTGATACACATATTCATAATATTGATGCTAAAAGATGCAAAGTTGATAATGATAGTGCAAAATATTTGTGGCACTGCCGTTTAGGTCATATTTCTGTAAAGCACATGAAGAAACTCCATGTGGATGGACTTTTGGAATCACTTGATTATGAATCATTTGATACTTGTGAATCATGCCTTATGGGCAAGATGACTAAAACTCCGTTCTCCGGAACAATGGAGCGATCCAATGACTTATTGGAAATAATACATACCGATGTATGCAGTCTGATGAGTGTTGAGGCACGCGGCGGGTATCGTTATATTCTGACCTTCACAGATGATTCGAGTAGATATGGGTATATCTACTTAATGAAACACAAGTCTGAAAATTTTGAAAAGTTCAAAGAATTTCAGAGTGAAGTGGAGAATCATCCTAACAAGAAAATAAAGTTTCTATGATCTAATCGCGGAGGCGAATATTTGAGTTACGAGTTTGGCCTTCATTTATAGCAATGTGGAATTGTTTCACAACTCACGCCACCTGGAACACCACAGCGTAATGGTGTGTCCGAATGTCGTAACCGTACTTTATTAGATATGGTGCGTTCTATGATGTCTCTTACCGATTTACCACTATCATTTTGGGGTTATGCATTAGAGACAGCCGCATTCACGTTACATAGCGCACCGTCTAAATCCGTTGAGAGGACACCGTATGAACTATGGTTTGGCAAGAAACCTAAGCTGTCGTTTCTTAAAAGTTTAGGGATGCGACGCTTATGCCAAAAGGCTTTAGCCTGATAAGCTTGAACCCAAAGCGGAGAAGTGTGTCTTCATAGAATACCCGAAAGACACTATTGGGTATACCTTCTACCACAGATTCGAAGGCAAAAATCTTTGTTGCTAAGAATGAGTCCTTTCTAGAGAAGGAGTTTCTCTCGAAAGAAGTGAGTGGGAGGAAAGTAGAACTTGATGAGGTAACTGTACCTTCTCTCGAATTGGAAAGTAGTACATCAAAGAAAACTGTTCCCATGATGCCTACACCAACTAGATAGGAAGCTAATGATGATGATCATGAAACTCTAGATCAAGTTACTACAGAACCTCGTAGGTCAACCAGAACACGATCCACACTAGAGTGGTATGATGATCCTATCTTGGAAGTCATGTTATTATAACAAGGAAAACCTACGAACTATGAAGAAGCTATGATGAGCCTAGATTCTGGCAGATGGCTTGAGGCCATGAAATCTGAGATAGGATCCATGTATGAGAGCAAAGTGTGGACTTTGGTGGATTTTCCCATTGATCATTAAGCCATAGAAAATAAATGGATCTTCAAGAAGAAGACTAACGCTGATGGTAATGTTACTCTCTACAAAGCTCGACTTGTCGCGAAAGGTTTTCGACAAGTTCAAGGAGTTGACTATGATGAGACTTTGTCACCCGTAGCGATGCTTAAGTCTGTCTGAATCATGTTAGCAATTTCCGCATTTTATGATTAGGAAATCTGGCAAATGGACGTCAAAACTACATTCCTTAATGAATTTCTTAAAGAAGAGTTGTATATGATGCAACCAGAAGGTTTTGTCGATCCTAAAGGTGCTAACAAAGTGTGCAAGCTCCAGCGATCCATCTATGGACTGGTGCAAGCATCTCGTAGTTGGAATATACGCTTTGATGAGGTAATCAAAGCATATGGTTTTATACAGACTGTCGGTGAAGCCTGTATTTACAAGAAAGTGAGTGGGAGCTCTGTATCATTTCTAATATTATATGTAGATGACATATTATTGATTGGAAATGATATATAATTTCTGGATAGCATAAAAGGATACTTGAATAAGAGTTTTTCAATGAAAGACCTCGGTGAAGCTGCTTATATGATGCGGAGCATCCCTCGACCATCACCATGGACGTCACACCACCACTGCAAGGACGGAGAGGACCGTGGACAAGAGCTCGCGCACGCGCCATCGAGAACGAGGTCAATTCTTTCCTCTTTAACTTTCATTCGGAATCACCTATGAATCGGGTCCTACCTCAAGCGGAGACTTTGTGCATGACTAGGTATCGAGGAGAAGATCATGAAGAAGGGATCTCCAAGTACACTTGGAGCCCTCAAGAAGAAGGAGGAGAAGGAAGAGCTCCAAGACACGATGCACCGGAGGCTCGCTGGACACCCGGGTGCCCGCACCTTCCACCCCCGGGTGCCCGCACCCCCGGTTTCCCGCACCCCGGGGTGCCCGCACCAAATGGCCCCGGGTGCCCGGCCCCCTTCAGTCGCGGCCTGGGCAAGGCCCCTGATCGGTCCGGGTGCCCGGCCTCCCCTGGCCCGAGGCGCGACCCCCTGACCGGTCCGGGTGCCCGAACCCTCCACCACCGGGTGCCCGGCCCTCCCTAGCGCCTCTCCCTCCGGGTGCTCGGGCCACTTTACCTCGGGTGCCCGGACCCCTCCATATGTCTGTGTGCATTTTATGGGTTTTGACCCTTTTACCCCTCTCTTTCCCCCAATTCATCCCTAGACTATAAGTACCCCCACCTAGCTCATTTGGGAGGATAGCAAAGTATTGGATAGACAAAGAGAGAGCTTTGCTCATCTTCCTCCACTACTGCAGGAAGCTGCTAACGTGACACTACGATCAGAGACCCTTCGACGAAACTGTGTGCGATGCCATAATCGCAAACGGTGGTGTAAAAAAAAACGGTCAAAAAAAGGTGCAAAACATTTGTGATGGAGGACGCATCAAACACAATTCAGATTTTAGTTGCGTGTGTGATTCAGGGCATACGGTTCAGTTAAATTAACCGTTTTCGATGAGGAGGAACAAAAGAAACGGGCAGCCAGATGAAGGTGTGTGCAATGTACAACATACAGTTCACTCGGATGAACTGTTTGTGATTAGGCAACACAAAAGAAACGGTCAGCCAGATGAAGGTGTGTGCGATATATGGCATGCGGTTCACTCGGGCGAACTGTTTGCGTTGACACAAGAGAACAGAAACGGTTCAACTTAACAAGACGTGTGTGTTGTGCGATGGGATTGCATACATAACAACAACATATATATATACACACACTTATAAGGACATGCTTGCATAACCAAATTAAACATCCACTTACATAGGTGGCTACTACAACAATGGCATTTGCACACACCAAAGTAAACTATTACATGCATAATTACATAGGTGGCTACTACACACATGACATTTCCACACACACACCAATAAAGTAAATTATATATTACATGCATGATTAACTAGCATAAACGATCATCTGATCATCATCTACTTCTTGTGACACTTGCTGTGCTTGTGGCTCGATCCGGGCTCGTCGATTTGGGTAACGAGGCACTTCCTCATGTCAACGATCCGCCTGTGCATCTCATAGCATGTGTGCACGCTCTTGGCCACAAACCTGAGGTGAGGTTCATCCAGTTGCTGCATCCAAGCCCTGTGCCAGGATACGGGACTTGTTCTCTGGGCATCCTGCTTCATCTTTTCATAGTAGGGGTCGATGATGGCCGAGGCGAGTTCGACCAGGGAATCCTGCTTCGTGCTGCCCCAGACCCTGTAGTGGTCACGGATTTCGACAAGGTTCTTGCAGGCCAAGCCTGTAACACTGAGCGCTTTTACATCGTCTTTGGTATCCACCGTGGCAAATTGTAGTCGGTGCCGTTGGCAAACCTGTTGAAACGGACGCAAGGCTCTGTGGCCATGCAGTAGTGGTAGATGAGGACATGATGGCGCACGCACAACTAGGCGACGACAACCTTCTGATCTATGCCGGGACAACCGACGGTGTACTGGAGGTCGATGCCGACCACCTTGTACTTGTCTCCAGCAAGCAACTGCTGAACGCTGGTGATGTAGTCGTCCACCACGGCCGGGTCGATGGTGTACACCACCGAGAGATCAGTCTCCCTCGCGTGGGTCTCCACTCTATGCTCGCCGAACTCCATTGGAGCGCTTCCGGACATCCCCTCTCTATGTGTCATCGTGGGTGTGCTTGTTGTGTTGTGGGGCGTGATCGAAAGGTTGAAGAGACTAAGGTTATAATGGCCGCGAGAATTAAAGGGGAGGCCGGATGGCCAGGAATATCGGCAGGCCCTGATGGCAGTTCTAATTTGCAGCGCATAACTCCAGCGTGCCGCACATAACTGCATCGCGTGGCAACACGCGCGGTGCAACCGCATGCATACGGGCCCCCGACGTGATCGTGCGCATGCCCAACCGTTGGCAGAGCGCGCGCGGAGGGACGCAAGCGGAGCGCTCCGCGGTCGCCTCAATGGCGAGCAACCATATATATATATATATATATGCATATAGCAGTTGAACACGCAAGGAAAAGTTGTCCACAAGCCGAGCGCGCCGACGGACGCGAGCAGAGCGCGCCGCGGCGCCTAACGGCGAGCACAACGCGCTGCGGCGCCTAATGGTGGGATAGACCTTCATTCAAGCCAATCAAAATAAGACTGGAACGGACATGTCTGTATTGAGCAAAGGGTCGCACATGTCTGTGTTGACTGGAACGAGAATGCAATAGCAAAATAAGAATTAAGGCCAAGATGATGCGATCGCAGTGGTGGTTACAGGAGGCAAGCAGAAAGATGCATCCATCAACGTACGACCTCCTCCTCCTCAACTCAGTGCGCCGGCCGGGCCACCAACCAGCGGCTTGTGTGGCAAGGTCAAGGTGCTTCTCAACTAAGGCATCCAAGGTCAAGAAGGCCAACGTCGTAGCGTCCTCACTGGCCTTGTAGATACCTATGTACACGATTCGTTCGTACACATGGATGTGTAGGTCGATGGTTTCTTGCAGGGCAAGGCGCCTCGTGACGAGCGCGACCTCCAGGTGGACATTCTTCGTGGCGTCGGCGGGCAGTCGCAGGGCCACCAGTGCTTCAAAGAGGTTCCGACCATGGAGGCCGATTAGGGTGGCAGGCAATGAAGAGCCCGGGCGCGTGGGCTGGAGGAGTACGGCGATGTCGCCCGCGAGCTTCTTGACGACGGTGAACTTGTTGGTGCTCCAAACGATCATCTGGTCCAACTGAGAGTCATAGCTGGCGTCGACAGCGGCCATCCACCAGCCGGTCGCCAACACCGTATGGAGACGATCCACGGTGCCATGCCGCAGGCCGGCGTCGTGGACCATCTGGCACAGCCGCTGGCTGCTGATACGTCTCCAACGTATCTATAATTTTTGATTGTTCCATGCTATTATATTATCTGTTTTGGATGTTTAATGGGCTTTATTATACACTTTTATATTATTTTTGGGACTAACCTACTAACCAAAGGCCCAGTGCAAATTGCTGTTTTTTTGCCTATTTCAGTGTTTCGCAGAAAAGGAATATCAAACGGAATGAAACCTTCGGGAGAGTGATTTTTGGAACAAACACAATCCAGGAGACTTGGAGTGGATGTCAAGCAAGCAACGAGGAAGCCATGAGGCAGGGAGGCGCGCCCAGGGGGGGTAGGCGCGCCCCCACCCTCGTGGCTCCCCTGACCGACTTCTTTTGCCTATATATACTCATATACCCCAAAAACATCCGAGCGCACCACGAAACCCTATTTCCACCACCGCAACCTTCTGTACCCGTGAGATCCCATCTTGGGGCCTTTTCCGGCGCTCTGTCGGAGGGGGAATCGATCACGGAGGGCTTCTGCGTCAACACCATAGCCTCTCCGATGATGTGTGAGTAGTTTACCACAGACCTTCGGATCCATAGTTATTAGCTAGATGGCTTCTTCTCTCTCTTTGGATCTCAATACAAAGTTCTCCTCGATCTTCTTGGAGATCTATTTGATGTAATTCTTTTGCGGTGTGTTTGTCGAGATCCGATGAATTGTGGGTTTATGATCAAGATTATCTATGAACAATATTTGAATCTCCTGTGAATTCTTTTATGTATGATTTGTTATCTTTGCAAGTCTCTTCGAATTATCAGTTTGGTTTGGCCTACTAGATTGATCTTTCTTGCAAAGGGAGAAGTGCTTAACTTTGGGTTAAATCTTGCGGTGTCCTTTCCCAGTGACAGCAGGGGCAGCAATGCACGCATTGTATTGTTGCCATCGAGGATAAAAAGATGCGGTTTATATCATATTTCTTGAGTTTATCCCTCTACATCATGTCATCTTGCCTAATGCGTTACTCTGTTCTTATGAACTTAATACTCTAGATGCATGCTGGATAGCGGTCGATGTGTGGAGTAATAGTAGTAGATGCAGAATCGTTTCGGTCTACTTGTCGCGGACGTGATGCCTATATACATGATCATGCCTAGATATTCTCATAACTATGCACTTTTCTATCAATTGCTCGACAGTAATTTGTTCACCCACCGTAATACTTATGCTATCTTGAGAGAAGCCACTAGTGAAACCTATGGCCCCCGGGTCTATTTTCCATCATATAAGTTTCCAATCTATTTTACTTTGCAATCTTTACTTTCAATCTATATCATAAAAAATACGAAAAATATTTATCTTATTATCTCTATCAGATCTCACTTTTGCAAGTGGCCGTGAAGGGTGACAACCCTTTATCGCGTTGGTTGCAAGGTTCTTATTTGTTTGTGTAGGTACGAGGTGACTTGCGTGTAGTCTCCTACTGGATTGATACCTTGGTTCTAAAAAACTGAGGGAAATACTTACGCTACTTTGTTGCATCACCCTTTCCTCTTCAAGGGAAAACCAACGCAGTGCTCAAGAGGTAGCAGCTGCTCGCGCGCATCGCCGCCATGGGTCTGGAGTGGGCACTTTTGCGCTTATTAGTGTAGGTGCTTAGGCAAATTCTTAGGTGCATACGATGTGGTAGATGCATTGGAATGGAGGGCGCCTTTATATTAGTGCAAACTGCGTTGCATTCACATCGTGCTGCCTCTTTTCCCAGTCCTCCCATTACTTCCCTCATGCATTCACACGATGCTAATTGAAGGAGGATGCATCATTGGCCGTTCAACATTTCGAGAACCGCTACCCTCTCCCTCGTCTGCATTAAAGCTGTATCGGGAACTGCGCCGCCCGCTATCAAATCGAATAGTACTGCGCCGCCCCGCTAGTGATTCACACGGGTCATCCAAAAGAACCATTTGTGTTCAAGAGATGCACAAATCCTGCTCTCACTTTCGGGACCTAAGCATGCACCCAAAGACCAGAGATTTGATTTTTCAACCAATTTATATGCATCGGAGCATGGGCATGTAGTTCAAATTTGAATTATGCACATAAATGCATTGAAAACTCACTTAATGCATAAAAATGTCCAAACGAATCCCAAAAAATCACAAAAAATAACACAACACTCCTGTTGTTCTATGTTGACACGAGAAAAAATTGAAAGCAATTAGAGGCAATGGATACCGTTTCGTCCCCAAAGTTGGGGCATTCCCTACCGAAACCATCATGCTTGTTGTGAGAAGCTCTGGTTTGTGAGAAGCATATACCCAAACCTGCCCCAAATGGGACAAAAACTTTACCACTCCATGTTGATGCCGCTCCATGATAGCATGCCAAGTTTCATGAATTCAGATGAGTTTTGGATTTACTAGAATTTAAAAACCAGGTATCTCAATGTTTGCGACCGAGTGACGGTGGCAGGGTGCTTGACATTCATTCCCATTTCTTGCATGGGACCTAGGCATGCACCCAAGGACAAGGATTTGATTTTTCAACCAATTTATATGCACTGGAGCATGTGCATGCAGTTCAAATTTGAATTATGCACATAAATGCATAAAAATGTCAAAACGAACCCCGAAAAATCACAAAAAATAACACAACACTCCTGTTGTTCTATGTTGACACGAGAAAAAATTTGAAAGCAATTAGAGGCAATGGATATCGTTTCGTCCCCAAAGTTGGGACGTTCCCTACCGAAACCATCATGGTTGTGGTGAGAAGCTCTGGTTTGTGAGAAGCATATACCCAAACCTGCCCCAAATGGGACAAAAACTTTACCTCGCCATGTTGATGCCGCTCCATGATAGCATGCCAAGTTTCATGAATTTCAGACGAGTTTTGGATTTACTAGAATTTAAAAACCAGGTATCTCAATGTTTGCGGCCGAGTGACGGTGGCAGGGTGCTTGACATTCATTCCCATTTCTTGCATGGGACCTAAGCATGCACCCAAGGACAAAGATTTGATTTTTCAACCAATATATATGCACAGGATCATGTGCATGTAGTTTAAATTTGAATTATGCACATAAATGCATTGAAAACTCACTTAATACATAAAACTGTCCAAACGAACCCCGAAAAATCACAAAAAATAACACAACACTCTTGTTGTTCTATGTTGACACGAGAAAAAATTTGAAAGCAATTAGAGGCAATGGATATCGTTTCGTCCCCAAAGTTGGGGCGTTCCCTACCGAAACCATCATGCTTGTGGTGAGAAGCTCTGGTTTGTGAGAAGCATATACCCAAACCTGCCCCAAATGGGACAAAAACTTTACAAAGCCATGTTGATGCCGCTCCATGATAGCATGCCAAATTTCATGAATTTCAGACGATTTTCGGATTTACTAGAATTTAAAAACCAGGTATCTCAATGTTTGCGGCCGAGTGATGGTGGCAGGGTGCTTGCCATTCATTCTCATTTCTTGCATGGGACCTAAGCATGCACCCAAGGACAAATATTTGATTTTTCAACCAATTTATATGCACGGAGCATGTGCATGTAGTTCAAATTTGAATTATGCACAGAAATGCATTGAAAACTCACTTAATGCATAAAAATGTCCAAACGAACCCCGAAAAATCACAAAAAAAACACAACACTCCTGTTGTTCTATGTTGACATGAGAAAAAATTTGAAAGCAATTAGAGGGAATGGATATTGTTTTGTCCCCAAAGTTGGGGCGTTCCCTTCCAAAACCATCATGCTTGTGGTGAGAAGCTCTGTTTGTGAGAAGCATATACCCAAACCTGGCCCAAATGGGACAAAAACTTTACCACGCCATGTTGATGCCGCTCCATGATAGCATGCCAAGTTTCATGAATTTCAAACGAGTTTTGGATTTACTAGAATTTAAAAACCAGGTATCTCAATGTTTGCGGCCGAGTGACGGTGGCAGGGTGCTTGACATTCATTCCCATTTCTTGCATGGGACCTAAGCATGCACCCAAGGACAAAGATTTGATTTTTCAACCAATTTATATGCACGGGAGCATGTGCATGTAGTTTAAATTTGAATTATGCACATAAATGAATTGAAAACTCACTTAATGCATAAAAATGTCCAAACGAACCCCGAAAAATCACAAAAAATAACACAACACTCCTGTTGTTCTATGTTGACACGAGAATTTTTTTGAAAGCAATTAGAGGCAATGGATATCGTTTCGTCCCCAAAGTTGGGCGTTCCCTACCGAAACCATCATGCTTGTTGTGAGAAGCTCTGGTTTGTGAGAAGCATATACCCAAACCTGCCCCAAATGGGACAAAAACTTTACCACGCCATGTTGATGCCGCTCCATGATAGCATGCCAAATTTCATGAATTTCAGATGAGTTTTGGATTTACTAGAATTTAAAAACCAAGTATCTCAATGTTTACGACCGAGTGACGGTGGCAGGGTGCTTGACATTCATTCCCATTTTTTGCATGGGACCTAAGCATGCACCCAAGGACAAAGATTTGATTTTTTCACTCAATTTATATGCACTGGAGCATGTGCATGTAGTTCAAATTTGAATTATGCATATAAATGCATTGAAAACTCACTTAATGCATAAAAATGTCCAAACGAACCCTGAATAATTCCAATTCTTTTATGATCACTGCAGATAAAAGGTCTAGCAATTCAAACACCGTCCATGGCCGCTGTGACCCCATTATGTAATTCAAATCAAGACGAAAAATCAAGTAGATCCCACACAGTATATTATAACCAACCGTGTGAGATGCAGCACAAAATATCTTTGGACCGTGTCTGAATAAGGGACTGTGTCTCATGACACTTTGCGCGTCAGTTTTTTGGCCGAAGCGATTCCAAATTTTCAGCTTCCGCGAAAATATCTACCTCCCCGCCACCTCCCCTTACCAAAAGCCATATTTCCCCCCTTTCCGCCTTCCTTTCCAAGTTGAAACCTTCACTCCTTGCTTGCAGCGCCGCCGCCTCCTCGCCGGCGACCCTCCTTCACGTTGCTCGGCCTCGCCTATCTAGGCAGGTAATCCACACCCGACCCCCATCCTCCTCCTCCTTCCACATCCCACATGTCCCGACCGCCGTCGCGAGCGCGACACCTTCCACCCAAATCACCGACCCCTCCACCAAATAAGCGCCGACCTAAGCCACGGTGCATGCAGTATAGCCAGGACCTCAAGGAGCATTTGGCAGCGGAGAAGCAAATCGTGGCTGCACGCGCGGATGAGGTCGCGATGGCTGCCATTCGTGCCGATCCCCAGATCTTGGAGGAGCACCTCGCCGTCGAGGCCACCATTGACGCCTTGCGCGCCGACGCCGCGACGCGGTTGGCTGCTTTAAACGACAGTTCATGGCGTTTTCTCGAGGCCACCGTCGGTGCCTTCGACGAAGACTACAAGGTGTTTTCTCAGCGTGCACGTGCTTACCTCATCTCGAGAGCCAGCAGGCTGGTGCCCGGAGCGGCTCAGGAAACTCACCACTACAACGAGGGCACCCACGATGCGGAGGCCTCACCCTCTTCCATGTCCAAGGTGCCAATCGTCATTGATATCTCCGACAATGAGGAGTAGCTTGTCTTATTAGCTCACTATAAGGACCCATGTTCAGTTTGCTAGCTACTGCCTTTCCTTAACAAATTCTAGTGAATTGTGCTATCTACTTTCACCATGCAATCTTCTGCTATAGTGTATATGTTCTATATGTCTTGCAATGTGGTGTTCAATTAACTGCTTGGTTCAATTCTGCAAATGAGATGTTCAATTCTTCAGGGTGGAATATTTCCAAGTTGTTAAGCATGCTTGGTTTGGTTAACTGTCTGATCTTCTATTAGGAGTATGTTATATTGTGCAATGTGGTGCTCAGTTAACGTTTGGTTCATTTGTTGTGGTGTTTAGTTAACTGCTTGGTTCAATTCTGCAATGCGATGTTCAATTGTTGTGGCTGCATTCTCTTATTGTATACTATGTGAGGAATAAATCAAATTTGGCTACACTTAATACATGAGAAACATATACAAGTGCTATATTTCCTAGTTCTTAATCATGCTTGGTTTCGATAAATGGGTTTTCCACGTGGCTTGAATTAATCTGATGAATCTGCAATGTGCTTATTTTCATCAACATATTTTACTGATAGCATGCGAACCCTTACTTAACCTGATGACTAACTACCTTATATGTGTTGCAAGGAAACAATGGGAAGCACTGAGGTTTACAAGATGGTACTCTCAAACCACCTCTGTGGTCAAGAGGCGAGGAAAGTTTTCATACAACACCCACGGTTCAATATTGAAGTGTTCCTGAAGAGGTCGAAGGACGGACGGTCAATCATCCATAGGCACTGGCCTAAAGTTGCAATGACCTTCAACATGAATGAAGGCTCAATATTCGCCTTCCGCTTCAGTAGTTTTCCAGATGAGATGCATCTCTCTATGTACCGTCTATGATGCTAATTTCGAAAGGTTCTAGATGTTGCATGTGAAACTTGCTGCTGGTGCAGTTGTGTAATGGGGTAGCTGAGTGTTGAAGCTATAGCATGTTGTACTCCGATGTATTTCAATTATGAAATCATGTTTCCTTAATATGGAAATGGAATATATTATGTGCTTAATATGAATGTCAATTAGATTAGTAAATGGATTGTTAATAATAGGCCAAATAGCCCGCTAATTGGCCGATTAGCTTGCTAATTGGGTTTTTTTATTGCAAACGGTTAATGAGAAAACACCGTGGGCAATGACCTAAGGCAACGCACACAGTTTCTAGGAATAACCCGTGTTGGATCAATGAACAATCACACACGCTCTTCAAAACTGTTTGCGTTACGCCACCTTGCGCAAACGTTTTCCTTGTAGTGACTTTGTGGGATGTATATACGAACAGAAACGTTTAGTGGTGACTGACTGTGTGGGATGTACTTACGACCGGAAATGATTTTCCCTGTATAATTGTATTTTTTAGCACTACTATATGTATTTCTGTATTTGAGTGCTCGTCGGTCGCACACGACCTCATTTTGCCGAGCATGTGTGCCAGGAGGGCATATCCCCAACGGTTTCTGGGTCGTGTGGGAAGGACCCCCCTATCGCCCACACTCACTTGGCGACGGTTCCAAATGCCGTCGCGGAAAGGGGTAAAATACCGTTTGTTTAGGACCGACGCGCACCAGTGCTCCTCATGGAGATCATGACCTCCTAAGGGAGAAGATCCTCTTGTGGATATCAAGACCCCATCTAGGGAAGGATCCCCATCATAGGATCATCAAGACCTCTCTCCTCATAGGATTGGGATGAACTAGTTACCTCTTGTATCTTCTTGTGTTGGATTTGGACCCATGTAGCTCTCTTTGTGTGATTGGATCTAGCATATGTGTGATTGGATCTAGTCAATTTGAGTGTTTCCCCTCTCGTGTGTTCTTCGTGTTCTTGGGGGATTTCTCCTCCAATTCGTGGAAGATCTCCATCTAGGGTTCCACCCTACAACATATTGGTATCATGAGCCATGGTTTCTCACGAAATTGGAGCCCCCCTTCTTGTTCTCTAGCCTAATTTTGTTGTGTTCTTCCCCAATTTCGAAAATTCCCCACCAAAAATAGCCCCAATTTTTTTTGTGATTTGTTGGTTTGATGAGGTTTTGTTGGATATGATCCATGGATTTTCTTGGTTTCAAGTGGATCTAGCCTTCCCCCCATCCATCTCCACCTTTCCCTCCATGAAATCCACCAATTTCTTCCATTTCTCCACGAATTTCCGCCCAAATCCGTGACCCCCGGACCCCCCCGTGCATCCCCGCTGACAACCCCGGGTGACCGCACCCTGAACCCCCGGGCATCCGCACCCCGGGCTGTTTGCCCCGGACCACCCCGGGTGCCCGCACCCCCGACCACCGGGCACCCCCCCGAGTCAGCCCAACACCATCACCGTTTTGGCCATAACTTTCGCTCCCGGAGTCCGATTTTGACGTTCTTTAGCTTGTTGAGTAGATATTGACATCCCCCATCCATATAGATAGGTTACAACATCATTTGAATCCATAAAAATGTTGGCATTTTGGCATCTTTGCCTAGGCCATCCACCATATCATCCGCAAAACCACCATAACTTTCCGCAACCTAACCCATTTTTTGCGCCATATATCATTTGTGGTTGCTTGAGTGGTGACTTGAGTCTCCTAAGGTGTTTCAGCTACTTAGGGACGGTTGTTTCTTCATCAACCACCACTACCATGTCCGCATTTCTAACTCCGGAACCACAACGCATTCCGCTACCACCATTTGACATTTTTCTTTGAGATTTTGAGTTCGCGGTTTTTCCGTTTCCTAGGGTGTTTCGGCTAACTAGGATCGGTTCGTCATGTCAACACCTCCGCTCAACCTCGCCAAGGATTCGACATCGGCCACATTCACCAGTTTGACACCCTAACCGTAAGCAAGAACGGTAACCTCTAAATCATCTTGGTATCGTGGTATCTCATCATTGTATATTCCCCTTGCCATTACATTGTTAACCCCTTAGCCCATTTTGCATCACTTGTCTATTGAGACTAGCCATTGAGTATTGCCGGCAACGTTACTTGTGCACATTAGTGATCTGTACCTTCCATTGCATACATACCATATCATATTGCTATCATCTTGGTATCATATCATCCCTTGTGTCACAAGATTGTTCCCGCATATATACAATTGCTATCTTGGTTCGAGCATTTCGCATAAGTGGCCATATCAAAAAAAAGAGTAAGCTTTTAAGAAAAAAGAGAGCAAAGAAGCTTGGAAGCAAGGGCCATAGCATCGCCACGTTGCATACCATACTACCATATTGATCATCTTGGATCATCGTATGCGAAACACCGGAACACCATACATATATAGCATACTTGGGATAGAAATTTGATACATTTTGCATCTTATAGGTTGTGCACAGGTGTCATATCCGCCTATTGAGCAATCGTGCTAGCGTCTCTCTAGAGTTGTGCAACATGAGCGTTTTCCGTGGATTCCACATTTTGTGCTCATTCCTTGGTTGCACGACCCCATTTATCTATCCGTGTGTGTGTTTCCGTGTGCCACATATTGCTATTGGTCTACTTGTTTCACTTGCAAATTTGTGAATATTTTCCAACATTATTGACTCTTGCTAACATTTTGCATCAAATTTTTGTGCCACTATCCTCACCGAGCTCCACCATAAGCCTTACTTTCATAGGTGTGAGAATTGACAGGATCCGGTACCAATTGTGATATTTCCTTGATACATTATTGAGTGATCATTGATCCATCTTCAACATTGGAAAGGTACATTTGGTCTAGTTCTTTCCTTTCTTCCACTTACATTTGCTCGAGTCTTATGATGGATAGGCAAGGCATTTCATCTCCGGTCTTCCACGACAACGACGACGCGAACAACTACATCAACAAAACGTCCATCTTCGGACTACAACGAGCAATGCAGGCATTGAGCGACTCGCCTTCGACATTCGCCAAAATGAAGCGAGGAAAAGGGACTACATCGCACCAAGTTGGACGAACAAATGGATCAAGTACGAGACATATTGGCCAACTACAAGTCTTCTTCCCCTTCGTCATCTTCAAGGCGGCGACTCTCTAGTAGCAAATCTTCGGAATGCCATCGAGCTCAAGAACTACAACACCATCAAGATGAAGATGCTCGACACGCGTAAACCTACAAGTCCGAACATGCTCTACTTCACGCCAAGGATAAGCTTCATGAGAAAAAGAGAAGACCGCGAGACAAGCACCACCAAAAGGAAGCTCCAGCTACCACGACTACTTCGACATCTTCGCCAAGGGTTATCAAGGCATCTTCGCCTTCGGACGTATGACATCTTCGCCTACTTCCCACGAGTACGCCTACTTCGACATCATCAAGTCCAAGGCGATCACCTACGAGCGAGGGCAACACTTCCATCTTCGGCAGCCCCTCAAGGAAGATGATCGAGCATGGGATTTTCCCTTCGGTCATGGAGGAGAGCGCTGATGTGCCATCTTCGGCCTTCATCCACGGCGAGGACGATGAGATGGTTGAGCATGGGATTTTCCCTTCGACCACGGCAACGTATGATGACTTGAGTGACTTGTGCCACCATATTGAGAGTGCGAGTGACTTCACAACTAGCCCCATATATGATGAGTTGCCACAATTCCCATGTGAGGAGAGCCACAACCCCCACCACTTGAGTGAGATGAGTGACTCCACCATATGTGACGTTGAGTGCACCTATTTTGAGGGAGTGAGTGAACCACCACATAGAGAGAGTGAGATAGTTCATAGGTCTTTTGAGGCCAATTTCAACTCTAACGACTTGATCTCTACCTCTATTATGTCTTCTCATTTGGTTCTAGGTCCCATATATGATGATGCGCCGGTTCGTGACGACTTCGTCCTTCCTTTGGACAAGACGATGACCATGGTGGAATATGATGCACCCCCACATGGTTCCATCAAGATGAAGATGATGACCACCATTTGGTCTTTGCCACCTCACCTACACCACTTGAGTGGAATGAACAAGGTAACATAGGTGAAGGTGATTCTCTAGTCCCACTAGTGGACATTCTTGACATTGATTGCTTGCATAATTTTGATCCACCTATTGTCATGCTTCATGCTAGTTCGACTTCCCCATGCGATGATTTACCCATTTATGATGAGTTTGATGATTTCCATGTGGAGTCTATTAGTTGTGATGTCATGTTACATAGGATTTCTTGTGATAATTCTCTCGGTCACATCATGTTTGACAATCCGCTTGACTTTTCATATGCTATGCATGAGATCAACCATATGTCATATTTGCAATCTCATCGTAGTGACTATGCATATGCCATCAACATAAATCCAATTTCCACATATGGCATAGATGACAAGCCCATGGTTATTGACATTTGTTTTTCTTGTGATGATGTTGATATACTTCCTTTGCATCATTTATATCATATGCCATGCCATGACCACCTAGCTTCAGATATGCATTGTTTTGGATGTTCTCCATTTTCTCCATATGATGTTTCCACTATTGCTCATGAGAACACCCCCATAGTTTCATCATACATTTTAGGGGATTTTGATCCATCCTATACATTGCATGATCCCAATACTTGTGTGCACCATATACTCCCCATGAATGAAAATGCTGTTGATGTACCATATACTTGTATGCTAAATTCGCATCCCAATCATGTTATACATAACAACTATTCTTTCATGATGGATGACATGTTCATATACCATGTTTCCAATTTATTTGAGCGATGCTTATCTTGTGCTAACTCTCACGAGCACATACACATCATGATGGATGATGTATATATCTACCACGCACACAATTTATTTGGTTTGTGTCTCTTTTGTGTAGGTACTCATGAATACTTGTCAACTTCACAATCCCATGAGTTGACAAAACGAGCTCTAGAGAGCAATGATGACTTGGGATCCCATGTATGGTCTTTCCGACCACTCTCTTCGCGCAAAGACTTCGCGCATTCCTTCTACATGGCCCTCACTTGGCTATGGGTTATTGTCCATTATATATCATTTGCCCATATTGCCATGTTCACTTTGCATGATATGCTTATTATTATGCCTTTGCCATGCATTTGTGACCCATGCTTTGCATTACACATGATGATTGATTGTACTAGTTGTATGTGTATTTGCAAGCTTGGTGGAGATATTGCTTGTTATTGCCATGTTTGCTATGTGCCACATGCCTATGATGATACATTGATCTTCCTTTGTGTTCGTGCTTGCGATATGTCATGTGCATTGTCTATGCCTATTATTTGCTCACGTGACATGATTTCCATGATTTCCTCTAGTGGGTTGCATCTTCGCTCCACTAGTTTGTGCGACATGGTTTCTATGCTTGCTTCGTGTAGTGCACCACCCATGATACATACTTGCTCATATCACATGTTTGGTTGCACCAATGTCATCATTTCACATATGCCATGTCCCTTTGCTTATCACTTGCTTGACTTGATTGCCTCACACATGATGAAAAATTGCTCTTTCCATTGTGTTGAGTGCCACACTATTTTCACTATACCATGTGCACATTATGCTCGGATTGTCTTGCACTTACCCCATGTGTTTGGACATCTTCTCTTATTTGGTATTGTGAATGGTTCATATGCATACCATAGAGCAATTGTTGAGCACTTTATGCATGCTTGCTATGACACTGAGGTAGATTCTTGTTTACTTGTCCAACATATTAGCACCTTTACCTCACCTTTGCATGATTGTTTCCATGATGCTTTTCCATGTGCTCAATTTAGATGCTTAAATGCCATGCCACACTTCTTTGTCACACCATATGTTATGCTTGATGACGACACTTGTTTGGTGAATCACCTCTTGAATGCTTGGTTTTGCATTAACACTAACCACATTTGTTTTTCCAAGTTTTGTTATACTTGCTCCTTTTGAAGGAATCACAAGACGGTGTGACATTGGAGAGTGCCCATTTCGAGCTTCAACATGATAAGTGCTTCGTGGTTGTCCACTTCTACACGACGACGCCCTCTCTTTCCCATGGCGATGAAGATCACGATCCGTGGACGGATCTCTCCCAAGGGGGGGAGATGATGCGGAGCATCCCTCGACCATCACCATGGACGTCACACCACCACCGTAAGGACGGAGAGGACCATGGACAAGAGCTCGCGCACGTGCCATCGAGAACAAGGTCAATTCTTTCCTCTTTAAGTTTCATTCGGAATCACCTATGAATCGGGTCCTACCTCAAGCAGAGACTTTGTGCATGACTAGGTATCGAGGGGAAGAACATGAAGAAGGGATCTCCAAGTACACATGGAGCCCTCAAGAAGAAGGAGGAGAAGGAAGAGCTCCAAGGCACGATGCACCGGAGGCTCGCTGGACACCCCGGGTGCCCGCACCTTCCACCCCCGCATGCCCGCACCATCCTCCCCCGGGTGCCCACACCCCCGGGTGCCCGGCCCCCTCTAGCCGCGGCCTGGGCGAGGCCTCTGACCGGTCCGGGTGCCCGGGCTTTCACCCGCCGGGTGCCCGGCCTCTCCTGGCCCGAGACGCGGCCCCCCTGACCGGTCCGGGTGCCTGGACCCTCCACCACCGGGTGCCCGGCCCTCCCTGGCGCCTCTTCCTCCGAGTGCCCGGGCTACTTTACCCCGGGTGCCCGCACCTTCCACCCCCGGGTGCCCGCACCATCCTCCCCCGGGTGCACGCACCCCCGGGTGCTGATACGTCTCCAACGTATCTATAATTTATGAAGTATTCATGCTATTATATTATCCATCTTGGATGTTTATGGGCTTTATTAAACACTTTTATATCACTTTTGGGACTAACCTATTAACCCAGAGCCCAGTGCCAGTTCCTGTTTTTCCCCTTGTTTCAGTGTTTTGCAGAAAAGGAATATCAAATGGAGTCCAAATGGAATGAAACCTTCGGGAGAGTTATTTTTGGAACGGAAGCAATCCAGAAGACTTGGGGTGTACGTAAGGGAAGCAACGAGGAAGGCACGAGGCAGGGGGGCGCGCCCACCCCCTGGGCGCGCCCTCCACCCTCGTGGCTCCCCTGACGTATTTCTTCCTCCTATATATACCAATATACCCTAAAACCATCGGGGAACAGAATAGATCAGGAGCTCCGCCGCAAGCCTCTATAGCCACCAAAAACCAATCGGGACCCTGTTCCGGCACCCTGCCGGAGGGGGGATCCATCACCGGTGGCCATCTTCATCATCCCGGCGCTCTCCATGACGAGGAGGGAGTAGTTCACCCTCGGGGCTGAGGGTATGTACCAGTAGCTATGTGTTTGATCTCTCTCTCTCTCTCTCTCTCTCTCTCTCGTGTTCTTGAGGTGATACGATCTTGATGTATCGCGAGCTTTGCTATTATAGTTGGATCTTATGATGTTTCTCCCCCTCTACTCTCTTGTAATGGATTGAGTTTTCCCTTTGAATTATCTTATCGGATTGAATCTTTAATGATTTGAGAACACTTGATGTATGTCTTGCGTGGGATAACCGTGGTGACAATGGGTTATTCTATTGATTCACTTGATGTGTGTTTTGGTGATCAACTTGCGGGTTCCGCCCATGAACCTATGCATAGGGGTTGGCACACGTTTTCATCTTGACTCTCCGGTAGAAACTTTGGGGCACTCTTTGAGGTTCTATGTGTTGGTTGAATAGATGAATCTGAGATTGTGTGATGCATATCGTATAATCATTCCCACGGATACTTGAGGTGACATTGGAGTATCTAGGTGACATTAGGGTTTTGGTTGATGTGTGTCTTAAGGTGTTATTTTACTACGAACTCTAGGGCTGTTTGTGACACTTATAGGAATAGCCCAATGGATTGATCGGAAAGAATAACTTTGAGGTGGTTTCGTACCCTACCATAATCTCTTCGTTTGTTCTCCGCTATTAGTGTCTTTGGATTGACTCTTTGTTGCATGTTGAGGGATAGTTATATGATTCAATTATGTTATTATTGTTGAGAGAACTTGCACTAGTGAAAGTATGAACCCTAGGCCTTGTTTCCTAGCATTGCAATACCGTTTACGCTCACTTTTATCACTAGTTACCTTGTTGTTTTTATATTTTCAGTTCACAAAAACATATATCTACCATCCATATTGCACTTGTATCACCATCTGTTCGCCGAACTAGTGCACCTATACAATTTACCATTGTATTGGGTGTGTTGGGGACACAAGAGACTCTTTGTTATTTGGTTGCAGGGTTGCTTGAGAGAGACCATCTTCATCCTACACCTCCCACGGATTGATAATGTTGGGGAACGTAGTAATTTCAAAAAATTTCCTACGCACACGCAAGGTCATGGTGATGCATAGCAACGAGAGGGGAGAGTGTGTCCACGTACCCTCGTAGACCAAAAGCGGAAGCGTTAGCACAATGCGGTTGATGTTGTCGTACGTCTTCACGATCCGACCGATCAAGTACCGAACGCACGGCACCTCCGAGTTCTGCCCACGTTCAACTCGATGACGTCCCTCGAACTCCGATCCGGCCGAGCTTTGAGGGAGAGTTCCGTCAGCACGACGACGTGGTGACGATGATGATGTTCTACCGACGCAGGGCTTCGCCTAAGCATCGCTACGATATAATCGAGGTGGATTATGGTGGAGGGGAGCACCGCACACGGCTAAGAGAACAAGAGATCAATTGTTGTGTCTATGGGGTGCCCCTTGGCTACGTATATAAAGGAGTGGAGGAGGGGGGAGAGGGCCGGCCCCTATGGCGCGCCCTGGAGGAGTCCTACTCTCACCGGGAGTAGGATTCCCCCCTTCCAAGTAGTAGGAGTAGGAGTCAAGGAAAGGGGAGAGAGAAGAGAAGGAAGGAGGGGGCGCAGCCCCTCCCCCTAGTCCAATTCGGACTAGGCCTTGGGGGGCGCAACCTCTCCTCTCTCTTTCCCCTAAAGCCCAATAAGGCCCATATACTCCCCGGCGAATTCCCATAACTCTCCGGTACTCCGAAAAATACCCGAATCACTCGGAACCTTTCCGATGTCCGAATATAGTCGTCCAATATATCGATCTTTACGTCTCGATCATTTAGAGACTCCTCGTCATGTCCCCGATCTCATCCGGAACTCCGAACTACCTTCGGTACATCAAAACACATAAACTCATAATATAACTCTCATCGAACTTTAAGCGTGCGGACCCTACGGGTTCAAGAACTGTGTAGACATGACCGAGACACGTCTCCGGTCAATAACCAATAGCGGAACCTGGATGCTCATATTGGCTCCCACATATTCTACGAATATCTTTATCGGTCAAACCGCATAACAACATACGTTGTTCCCTTTGTCATCGGTATGTTACTTGCCCGAGATTCGATCGTCGGTATCTCAATACCTAGTTCAATCTCGTTACCGGCAAGTCTCTTTACTCGTTCCGTAATACATCGTCCCGCAACTAACTCATTAGTTGCAATGCTTGCAAGGCTTATAGTGATGTGCATTACCGAGTGGGCCCAGAGATACCTCTCCGACAATCGGAGTGACAAATCCTAATCTCGAAATACGCCAACCCAACAAGTACCTTTGGAGACACCTATAGAGCACCTTTATAATCACCCAGTTACGTTGTGATGTTTGGTAGCACACAAAGTGTTCCTCCGGTAAACGGGAGTTGCATAATCTCATAGGCATAGGAACATGTATAAGTCATGAAGAAAGCAATAGCAACATACTAAACGATCAAGTGCTAAGCTAACGGAATGGGTCAAGGTCAATCACATAATTCTCCTAATGATGTGATCCCGTTAATCAAATGACAACTCATGTCTATGGCTAGGAAACATAACCATCTTTGATCAACGAGCTAGTCAAGTAGAGGCATACTAGTGACACTTTGTTTGTCTATGTATTCACACATGTACTAAGTTTCCGGTTAATACAATTCTAGCATGAATAATAAACATTTATCATGATATAAGGAAATAAATAATAACTTTATTATTGCCTCTAGGGCATATTTCCTTCAGTCTCCCACTTGCACTAGAGTCAACAATCTAGTTCACATCACCATGTGATTTAACACCAATAGTTCACATCACCATGTGATTAACACCCATAGCTCACATCGTCATGTGACCAACACCCAAAGGGTTTACTAGAGTCAATAATCTAGTTCACATTGCTATGTGATTATCACCCAAAGAGTACTAAGGTGTGATCATGTTTTGCTTGTGAGAGAAGTTTAGTCAACGAGTCTACCACATTCAGATCCGTATGTATTTTGCAAATTTCTATGTCAAAAATGCTCTGCACGGAGCTACTCTAGCTAATTGCTCCCACTTTCAATATGTATCCAGATTGAGACTTAGAGTCATCTGGATCAGTGTCAAAACTTGCATCTACGTAACTCTTTACGACGAACTCTTTATCACCTCCATTACTGAGAAATATTTCTTTATTCCACTAAGGATAATTTTGACCGCTGTCCAGTGATCTACTCCTAGATCACCATTGTATCCTCTTGCCAAACTCTTAGTGAGGTACACAATAGGTCTGGTACACAGCATAGCATACTTTATAGAACCTATGACTGAGGCATAGGGAATGACTTTTCATTCTCTTTCTATTTTCTGCCATGGTCGGGTTTTGAGTCTTCACTCAACTTCACACCTTGTAACACAGGCAAGAACTCCTTCTTTGTCTGTTCCATTTTGAACTACTTCAAAATCTTGTCAAGGTATGTACTCATTGAAAAAACTTATCAAGCGTATTGATCTATCTCTATAGATCTTGACGCTCAATATGTAAGCAGCTTTACCGAGGTCTTTCTTTGAAAAACTCCTTTCAAATACTCCTTTATGCTTTCCAGAATAATTCTACATTATTTACGATCAACAATATGTCATTCACATATACTTATCAGAAATGTTGTAGTGCTCCCACTCACTTTCTTGTAAATACAGGCTTCACCGCAAGTCTGTATAAAACTATATGCTCTGATCAATTTATCAAAGCGTATATTCCAACTCCGAGATGCTTGCACCAGTCCATAGATGGATCGCTGGAGCTTGCATATTTTTTTAGCACCTTTAGGATTGACAAAACCTTCTGGTTGCATCATATACAACTCTTCTTTAATAAATCCATTAAGGAAATGTAGTTTTGTTTATCCATTTGCCAGATTTCATAAAATGCGGCAATTGCAAACATGATTCGGACAGACTTAAGCATCTCTACGAGTGAGAAAATCTCATCGTAGTCAATACCTTGAACTTGTCGAAAACCTTTTTGCGACAATTCTAGCTTTGTAGATAGTAACACTACTATCAGCGTCCGTCTTCCTCTTGAAGATCCATTTATTTTCTATGGCTTGCCGACCATCGGGCAAGTCAACCAAAGTCCACACTTTGTTCTCATACATGGATCCTATCTCAGATTTCATGGCCTCAAACCATTTCGCGGAATCTGGGCTCATCATTGCTTCCTCATAGTTCTTAGGTTCATCATGGTCAAGTAACATGACCTCCAGAATAGGATTACCGTACCACTCTGGTGCGGATCTCACTCTGGTTGATCTACGAAGTTCTGTAGTAACTTGATCTGAAGTTTCCTGATCATCATCATTAACTTCCTCACTAATTGGTGTAGGAGTCATAATAACAGATTTCTGCGATGAACTTCTTTCCAATAAGGGAGCAGGTACAGTTACCTCATCAAGTTCTACTTTCCTCCCACTCACTTCTTTCGAGAGAAACACCTTCTCTAGAAAGGATCCATTCTTAGCAACAAAGAATTTTTGCCTTCGGATCTGTGATAGAAGGTGTACCCAACATTTTGGGTATCCTATGAAGAAGCACTTCTCCGATTTGGGTTCAAGCTTATCAAGTTGAAACTTTTTCACATAAGCATCATAGCCCCAAATTTTAAGAAACGACAGCTTAGGTTTCCCGCCAAACCACAGTTCATACGGTGTCATCTCCACGGATTTAGATGGTGCCCTATTTAACGTGAATGTAGCTGTCTCTAATGCATAACCCCAAAACGATAGTGGTAGATTGGTAAGAGACATCATAGATCGCACCATATCTAATAAAGTACGGTTATGACGTTCGGACACACCATTACACTGTGATGTTCCAGGTGGCGTGAGTAGTGAAACTATTTCACATTGTTTTAACTGAAGGTAACTCAAATATTTTACCTCTGCGATCATATCGTAGAAACTTTTATTTTCTTGTTACGATGATTCTCCACTTCACTCTAAAATTCTTCGAACTTTTCAAATGTTCCAGACTTGTGTTTCATCAAGTAGATATACCCATATCTGCACAAATCATCTGTGAAGGTCAGAAAATAACGATACTTGCCGTGAGCCTTAACACTCATCGGACCGCATACATCAGTATGTATTATTTCCAATAAGTCAGTTGCTCGCTCCATTGTTCCGGAGAACGGAGTTTTAGTCGTCTTGCCCATGAGGCATGGTTCGCAAGCATCAAGTGATTCATAATCAAGTGATTCCAAAAGTCCATCAGCATGGAGTTTCTTCATGCGCTTTACACCAATATGACCTAAACGGCAGTGCCACAAATAAGTTGCACTATCATTATTAACTTTGCATCTTTTGGCTTCAATATTATGAAAATGTGTATCACCATGATCGAGATCCAACAAACCATTTTCATTGGGTGTATGACCATAGAAGGTTTTATTCATGTAAACAGAACAACAATTATTCTCTAACTTACATGAATAACCGTATTGCAATAAACATGATCCAATCATATTCATGCTCAACGCAAACACTAAATAACATTTATTTTAGGTTCAACACTAATCCCAAAAGTATAGGGAGTGTGCGATGATGATCATATCAATCTTGGAACCACTTCCAATACACATCGTCACTTCACCCTTAACTAGTCTCTGTTCATTCTGCAACTCCCATTTCGAGTTACTAATCTTAGCAACTGAACCAGTATCAAATACCGAGGGGTTGCTATAAACACTAGTAAAGTACACATCAATAACATGTATATCAAATATAGCTTTGTTCACTTTGCCATCCTTCTTATCCACCAAATACTTGGGGCAGTTCCGCTTCCAGTGACCAGTCCCTTTGCAGTAGAAGCACTTAGTCTCAGGCTTAGGTCCAGACTCAGGCTTCTTCATTTGAGCAGCAACTTGCTTGCCGTTCTACATGAAGTTCCCTTTCTTTCCCTTTGCCCTTTTCTTGAAACTAGTGGTCTTGTTAATCATCAACACTTGATGCTCTTTCTTGATTTCTGACTTCATCATCATGAAAAGCTTGGGAATCGTTTACGTTATCCCTTGCATACTATAGTTCATCACGAAGTTCTAGTAACTTGGTGATAGTGACTAGAGAATTGTGTCAATTATTATATTATTTGGAAGATTAACTCCCACTTGATTCAAGCAATTGTAGTACCCAGACAATCTGAGCACATGCTCACTGGTTGAGCTATTCTCCTCCATCTTGTAGGCAAAGTACTTGTCAGAGGTCTCATACCTCTCAACATGGGCATGAGTTTGAAATACCAATTTCAACTCTTGGAACATCTTATATGCTCCGTGGCGTTCAAAACATTTTTGAAGTCCCGGTTCTAAGCCGTAAAGCATGGTGCACTTAACTATCAAGTAGTCATCATACCGAGCTTTTGTCAAAACGTTCATAACGTCTGCATCTGCTCCTGCAATAGGTCTGTCACCTAGCGGTGCATCAAGGACATAACTCTTCTGTGCAGCAATGAGGAAAATCCTCAGATCACGGACCAAGTCCGCATCATTGCTACTAACATCTTTCAACTTAGTTTTCTCTAGGAACATATCAAAATATAAACGGGGAGCAATCACGCAAGCTATTGATCTACAACATAGATATGCTAATACTATCAGGACTAAGTTCATGATAAATTAAAGTTCAATTAATCATATTACTTAAGAACTCCCACTTAGATAGACATCCCTCTAATCATCTAAGTGATCACGTGATCCAAATCAACTAAACCATGTCAGATCATCACGTGAGATGGAGTAGTTTTCAATGGTGAACATCACTATGTTGATCATATCTACTATATGATTCACGCTCGACCTTTCGGTCTCCAGTGTTCCGAGGCCATATCTGTTATATGCTAGGCTCGTCAAGTTTAACCTGAGTATTCCGTGTGTGCAACTGTTTTGCACCAGTTGTATTTGAACGTAGAGCCTATCACACCCGATCATCACGTGGTGTCTCAGCACGAGGAACTTTCGCAACGGTGCATACTCAGGGAGAACACTTATACCTTGAAATTTAGTGAGAGATCATCTTATAAATCTACTGGCGAACTAAGCAAAATAAGATGTATAAAAGATAAACATCACATGCAATCATAATATGTGACATGATATGGCCATCATCATCTTGTGCCTTTGATCTCCATCTCCAAAGCATGGTCATGATCTCCATCGTCACCGGCATGACACCATGATCTCCATCGTCTTGATCTATATCAATGTGTCGTCACATGGTCGTCTCGCCAACTATTGCTCTTGCAACTATTGCTATCGCATAGCGATAAAGTAAAGCAATTATTTGGCGCTTGCATCTTATGCAATAAAGAGACAACCATAAAGCTTTTGCCAGTTGCCGATAACTTCAACAAAACATGATCATCTCATACAACAACTTATATCTCATCATGTCTTGACCATATCACATCACAACATGCCCTGCAAAAACAAGTTAGACGTCCTCTACTTTGTTGTTGCAAGTTTTACGTGGCTGCTACGGGCTGAGCAAGAACCGTTCTTACCTACGCATCAAAACCACAAAGATAGTTCGTCAAGTTAGTGCTGTTTTAACCTTCTCAAGGACCGGGCGTAGCCACACTCGGTTCAACTAAAGTTGGAGAAACTGACACCCGCCAGCCACCTGTGTGCAAAGCACGTCGGTAGAACCAGTCCCGCGTAAGCGTACGCGTAATGTCGGTCCGAGCCGCTTCATCCAACAATACCGCCAAACCAAAGTGTGACATGCTGGTAAGCAGTATGACTTGTATCGCCCACAACTCACTTGTGTTCTACTCGTGCATATAACATCTACGCATAAAACCTGGCTCGGATGCCACTGTTGGGGAACGTAGTAATTTCAAAAAAAATCCTACGCACACGCAAGATCATGGTGATGCATAGCAACGAGAGGGGAGAGTGTGTCCACGTACCCTCGTAGACCGAAAGCGGAAGCGTTAGCACAACGCGGTTGATGTAGTCGTACGTCTTCATGATCCGACCGATCAAGTACCGAACGCACGGCACCTCCGAGTTCTGGACACGTTCAACTCGATGATGTCCCTCGAACTCCGATCCAGCCGAGCTTTGAGGGAGAGTTCCGTCAGCACGACGGCGTGGTGACGATGATGATGTTCTACCGACGCAGGGCTTCGCCTAAGCACCGCTACAATATAATCGAGGTGGATTATGGTGGAGGGGGCACCGCACACGGCTAAGAGATCAAGAGATCAAATGTTGTGTCTATGGGGTGCCCCTTGGCCACGTATATAAAGGAGTGGAGGAGGGGGGAGAGGGCCAGCCCATATGGCGCGCCCTGGAGGAGTCCTACTCCCACCAAGAGTAGGATCCCCCCTTCCAAGTAGTAGGAGTAGGAGTCAAGGAAAGGGGAGAGAGAAGAGAAGGAAGGAGGGGGCGCATCCCCTCCCCCTAGTCCAATTCGGACTAGGCCTTGGGGGGGCGCGCAGCCTCTCCTCTCTCTTTCCCCTAAAGCCCAATAAGGCCCGTATACTCCCCGGCGAATTACCGTAACTCTCCGGTACTCTGAAAAATACCCGAATCACTCGGAACCTTTACGATGTCCGAATATAGTCATCAATATATCGATCTTTACGTCTCGACCATTTCGAGACTCCTCGTCATGTCCCCGATCTCATCCGGGACTCCGAACTACCTTCGGTACATCAAAACACATAAACTCATAATATAACCGTCATCAAACTTTAAGCGTGCGGACCCTACGGGTTCGAGAACTATGTAGACATGACCGAGACACGTCTCCGGTCAATAATCAATAGCGGAACTTGGATGCCCATATTGGCTCCCACATATTCTACGAAAATCTTTATCGGTCAAACCGCATAACAACATACGTTGTTCCCTTTGTCATCGGTATGTTACTTGCCCGAGATTCGATCATCGGTATCTCAATACCTAGTTCAATCTCGTTACCGGCAAGTCTCTTTACTCGTTCCGTAATACATCATCCCGCAACTAACTCATTAGTTGCAATGCTTATAGTGATGTGCATTACCGAGTGGGCCCAGAGATACCTCTCCGACAATCGGAGTGACAAATCCTAATCTCGAAATACGCCAACCCAACAAGTACCTTTGGAGACACCTGTAGAGCACCTTTATAATCACCCAGTTACGTTGTGATGTTTGGTAGCACACAAAGTGTTCCTCCGGTAAACGGGAGTTGCATAATCTCATAGTCATAGGAACATGTATAAGTCATGAAGAAAGCGATAGCAACATACTAAATGATCAAGTGCTAAGCTAACGGAATGGGTCAAGTCAATCACGTCATTCTCCTTGTGATGTGATCCCGTTAATCAAATGACAAATCATGTCTATGGCTAGGAAACATAACCATCTTTGATCAACGAGCTAGTCAAGTAGAGGCATACTAGTGACACTTTGTTTGTCTATGTATTCACACAGGTACTAAGTTTCCGCTTAATACAATTCTAGCATGAATAATAAACATTTATCATGATATAAGGTATAAATAATAACTTTATTATTGCCTCTAGGGCATATTTCCTACAGATAAACCTTAGGTCATCCATTTGAGGGAAATTTTCTACTGTCCTACAAATCTCTGCACTTGGAGGCCCAACAACGTCTAGAAGAAGAAGGTTGCGTACTAGTCATCAGGTGCCCGCACAGAATGGCCTCGGGTGCCCGGCCCCCTTCAGCCGCGGCCTGGGCGAGGCCCTGACCGGTCCGGGTGCCCGGGCTTCCACACCCCGGGTGCCCGGCCTCCCCTGGCCCGAGGCGTGCCCCCCCTGAACAGTCCGGGTTCCCGGACGCTCCACCATCGGGTGCCCGGCCCTCCCTAGCGCCTCTCCCTCCGGGTGCCTGTCGGCGTTCTAGGAACGGGGGTCTCCAGACTTGCCTGTGTGCGGCCCGCGGCGCGGCTAAGCCAGTAGGCCGTACGACCCATCTTCATCAACAAGGCATCCAAGACCCTCACGAGGGGCCAAGCCTCTCGAGGCGGACGACGCAAGACCTCCTCAGGAGTGGCCTAGTCAGGCAGGCTCACGAGGAGCGGAGATATCAAGGCGGGGCAAACCTCACGAGGCTCTCGTGACGTGAGCCATGACGATCGACGCCAGGTGGGCGCCAGGCGGGCACCAGAGCGAGCGGCGTCCTTGTTTCCCCTTTGGTGCTAAGGAAGCCAGCGCAGGCGAGGAGTACCGAGGCATCAGGCAAAGGTTGCTATATCGGTGCAACGAGACCAAGGTCAGAAGGATGGCAAGACGGAGGTCATCGTGGAGCCCAAGACGGCGTCACCACCAGAGCCTTTTGCAGGCGAAGACCACTTTTGTTAGGATAGCTTGTACTAGCTGTCCCCCTTCAAATTTGCCCGCCGTTGTTGGCTCCCTTCCCACTCAATATTTGGGAAGAGGACCAGGGCCTATGTCGGAGTAAATGGCCACGGGTAGACTAACCGACTGCCCCTAGCTCTTCCAAAAAATTATCAGGCCATTTGGGCCTTCAAGCATTTCAAGCATTGGGCCGCCTTCCCCGGCCGGCTACCTTTGAAGCCGACTCTCAGAAGACGACCCAGCCTCAGCAACCTCCCCCCAAGATAACCACGGGATGGCCGACTCCAGGGAGCCGGCCATAGAGGATGCCGACTCCCCAGAGCCAGCCATGAAGAGTGCCGACTCCCCAGAGCCGGTCACGAAGGGCGCCGACTCCAAGAAGCCGGCCAAGACCGCACCCACCAAGACTACACCCACGTAACGGTGACAAGACGGGGTGTGGCCATAGTGTGGCCCACTACCCCCGAAGCCCGAGGCAGGCATGGCCACAGGACGCCGGACGGGACGGCCGTCTCCCGTCCGGCTCGACACTGTAGCCATGCTGGCCTCAACGTCACCCACGACAGACGCCAGTACGGCCCACGGGCGGCGGACCCCTTTAGCCAGAGAGAGGCGCGAAGGCGGCCCGGCCTCCCCCAGTCAGCCGAGGGCGTAGCCGGCCCCCAGAAGCCGGCTACCCCCTTCCTCGAAGCATGTGCCACATTAAGGAGACAAGACGAGGTGAGGCTATAGTGAGAGCCCTTGAGGCGGCACACTGTAGCCACGCTTACCTCGACGAAGCCCTCGTCATCAGGGACGAGGCTACAGTAAGCAGCCGCCGACAAGACCCTAGGCAGTGGGGCCGGCCTGTCGACCAAGAGGCCAGCAGCCGGCGGGACCCACCAGTCGGCGGGCCCCAGCGGCCGGCGGAGAAGCCGGCGAGCGCAGACACTGACGACTGGGACCAGCGCCCAGTCGGATTACAATTGTACCCCCGGGGGGTAGGCCTATATAAACCCCCCGGGGCACCCATGCAAAGGGTTGGCTTCTGAGCATTACACACACACCATAGAAAGAGGGAAGCAAGAGCTAGCCTTGTTCTTCTTCTCCCTTGAACCCAACAGCTCTAGGAGCATTTGTAGCTACTCTTTCTGATCTAGTGATCATGCGGAGACCCCGCAGAGCAGGACTAGGGGTGTTATCTCCTCGGAGAGCCCCGAACCTGGGTAAGATCCGCCGGCGTGCATGTCTTCGCCTCATCCCGTTTCCAGGCACCGGCAACGTCTTATTGCCACCCACTATGATAAGCCACCCGTTGGCATATGTCTCACCAACCACCCGACATTTGGCGCCCACCGTGGGGCCAGGTGCACCGTCGTTCGGAGACCTGTTCTGGACGGGAACCCTCTTCCTCCCCCGTGAGCGCAGCCAGCCTGCTGTGCCCGATGGCGTTTTCCTCGACGCGCTGCAAGGCGTCGACGACGCCTGCGCGGCGAGCTGCCTCGCCGATCTTCTCGGCGAGACTCGCATCTCCGACGAGCCTGCGTCCGACGCAGCCACGGACTACCCCGAGAGCCGCCTCGTCAGCCTCCTCGACCAGCTTCACGTCTCTAGCGAGCCCGCTGCAGATGTGGAGTCGGTCGGCTCCACCGACCCGATGCTCGTCGACTCCGACACGGCATCGCTCGACGCCTACCCCTTCGACGTGGGGGTCTTCGACGATCCTCTCCCTCGAGCTGACAGTGGCAGCAGCGCTGTCACCGAAGTGTTGGTCATCAGCCACGTCGCCAACTCGGGAGAGAACGCCCACGACGCCCTGCAAGCGGCAATGCACGACCTCTCCGTCCCCATCCCGGCTGACGCCGACGCCGAGACCCTGGAGGCACGTCGCCTCGCCCTTGTCGCGGAGGGCCAGAAGATAGCCTCCATGAGACGCCTCACCGAGGCCCACCAGCGCGAAGTCGACCGCGCTGCCTTCGGTACGCCGCCGCCTAGCAGACCGAGCCGAGCCGGCTTCGTCCAGAAGCGTGGCGCGGCTATTGCCAGCATGCTGGGGGCAGATCGCCCCGTCTACGCCACCCCGCTCAAGAATCTGCGAGCCGCTCAGGCGGCCGCCGAAGAGCTAAATGGGCTGGGAGCCGACGAGCTCCCCTACATGACAAGACGGATCCAGCAGCTGATCGACGCGGCTGCAGAACGGCATGAAGCCAGCGCCCGCGCCGATAGTCATCCCCCGCGCCGAGAGCACGCCGCGACGTCCCGCTCGCCGACTGCGAGCGGCGCCCGCCAGAAGAAAGACAAGGAGCTGGTTGCTAGCCGTAGCCGGACTCGTATCACCATCGAGCGCGACGCGGAAGGCCACCCTCGAGCGGTGGAGCACCAAGGAAACCTGCCTCCTCCCCCGCCTCGAAGAGAGAGACGCCTCACCCCGCCACCGGTCACGCACCCGACTCTTGGCGACCGACTCGGCCGCCGAGAAGCAGTCGGCGAGAACGACGCCCGCCACCGAATCGACCGCCTTGCTCGATCCTTGGCGTTAGAAGAAGAAGACGATGTCGGCCCGCCATGCTTTGGTCCCCGCATCCGCGACGAGCCCTTCCCCAAAGGGTTCTCGCTCCCCAGAGACACGCCCAAGTACAACGGCTCAGTGAAGCCGGAAGATTGGCTCATCGACTACTCCACTGCTGTTAGCATAGCCAACGGCAATCGGCGCGTAGCCGTGAAATACGTCCCCCTCATGCTGCAAGGCACGGCGTGCACCTGGCTCAACAGCCTCAAGCCCTACAGCATCAACAGCTGGCTGGACTTCACGGAAGTCTTCGTCCGCAACTTCACCAGCACATACAAGCGGCCCCCCAAGCCTCGCCAGCTCTCCCAAGTACAACGGCTCAGTGAAGCCGGAAGATTGGCTCATCGACTACTCCACTGCTGTCAGCATAGCCAACGGCAATCGGCGCGTAGCTGTGAAATACGTCCCCCTCATGCTGCAAGGCACGGCGTGCACCTGGCTCAACAGCCTCAAGCCCTACATCATCAACAGCTGGCTGGACTTCACGGAAGTCTTCGTCCGCAACTTCACCAACACGTACAAGCGCCCCCCAAGCCTCGCCAGCTCTCCCTGTGCGTCCAAGGGCCCAACGAGTCGACCCACGACTACCTCACGCGGTGGGCCGAGCTCCGCAACTCCTGCGAGGGGGTACACGAGGTTCAGGCCATCGAGTACTTCACCGCCGGGTGCCGAGAGGGCACCCTCCTCAAGCACCGACTCCTCTGCGACGAGCCGGCTACCCTCGATGAACTTCTGGTCATCGCGGACAAGTACGCCACGGCCAACTCCTCGATGAAGACCGAGCTGCGAGTAGACGCCTCTGGGAAGGTGATTGCTCCGGCTCCCAAGACGCCGGCTGGCGACTCCAATCGGCGCCCCTACCAGAACGATCACAAGCGCAAGGCCCCCATGCCGACTTCCACCAGTCGGCATGTGGCCACAGTTGAAGATGAGCAGCCCGAAGAGCGGCCCGCTCCCAAGAAGAAGGGTGGCAGGCCGGCTTGGCAGCCGGCTTTCTCTTACGAGCAGGCACTTGACGCCCCCTGCAAGTTCCACAGCGGCGCGAAGCCGTCCAACCACACGACCCGAAAATGCCACTGGCTCACACGAATCTCCAAGGGCGAAGGGTTGTTGCCGCCTCTGCCTCCCGGCCCACCGCTTCCAGCCCCCAGCAGCCGGCGGCTCGGCCGGCAGTCGGAGCCATCCAAGATGAGTTCCCTGAAGAACACGCCGCCTACGTCGTCTTCAGTAGCCAAGCCGATGACAAGCGTAGTCGGTGCCGTCAGCATCAAGAGGTCAATGCAGTCGCCTCTAGCGCTCCCGTGTTCATGCACTGGTCAGAGAAGCCAATCAGCTGGAGCCAGGCCGACCACCCAGAGGTGATGCCATCCCCTGGCTCCTATGCACTGGTCTTGGACGTCACCCTCGCGACGGAGAGGCGAGCTGCCCGATTCTCCCGCGTCCTGATAGATGGCGGAACAGTATCAATATACTGTACCGTGATACCATGGAGAAGCTGAACATCAAGGCGAAGCAGCTTATGCCAAGCCGAACCGTGTTCCATGGTATCGTCCCCGGCTTGTCTTGCTCCCCAATCGGCAAGATTAAAATGGATGTTCTCTTCGGAGGCAAAGATCATTTTCGCCGAGAAGCGATCTGGTTCGAGGTAGTGGATCTGGAGAGCCCCTATCATGCTTTGCTTGGCCGACCTGCTCTGGCCAAGTTCATGGCTGTGCCCCACTACGCCTACCTGAAGATGAAGATGCCGAGCTCGAAGGGAATCATCACGGTAACCGGCGATTACAAGAAGTCCATCGAGTGCGCCATGGCCAGTAGCCGGCTGGCCGAGTCCCTCGTGGTGGCAGAAGAGAAGAAGATGCTGGAGCGGGTTGTGGCCATGGCCAGCAAGCAGCCGACCCTGTCCCCCAACCCCAAGGATTGTGATGCGCAGGGCTCCTTCCAGCCTGCCAAAGAGACGAAGAAGATACCTCTGGACCCGGAGAATCCGGAGAGGTTCGCTGTCATTGGGGCAAACTTGGACAGTAAATAGGAAAGCGAGCTCGTCGACTTCCTCCGTGAGAATCGAGACATTTTTGCATGGTCCCCAAAGGACATGCCGGGTGTCCCGAAGGATTTCGCCGAGCACAAATTACATGTCCGAGCCTACGCGAAGCCGGTCAAGCAACCCCTCCGCCGACTGTTAGAAGAGAAGCGAAGAATCATAGGAGAAGAGATAGCCCGGCTCCTTGCCGCTGGCTTTATCATGGAAGTGTTTTTTCCAGAGTGGCTTGCCAACCCAGTTCTGGTACTGAAGAAGAATAACAAGTGGCGTATGTGTATAGACTACACCAGCCTGAACAAGGCCTGCCCCGAGGATCCGTTTGCTCTGCCACGGATTGACCAAGTGATAGACTCCACAACCGGATGCGAGCTGTTGAGTTTTTTGGATGCCTACTCAGGGTACCATCAGATCAAGTTGGACCCAACTGACCGCCTGAAGACTGCCTTCATCACACCATTTGGAGCTTTCTGCTACCTGACTATGACATTCGGCTTGAGGAATGCCGGTGCCACTTTTCAGCGTTGCATGCAGAAATGCCTACTGAAACAACTCGGCAGAAATGCCCACGTCTATGTAGACGACATTGTGGTGAAGACAGAAAAGCGCGGCACCCTGCTGGAAGATCTCAAAGAAACATTCGCCAACTTGCGCCGATTCCAAATCAAGCTCAACCCCGAGAAGTGCGTGTTCGGAGTACCAGCCGGCCAGCTGTTAGGCTTCCTGGTCTCCGAACGCGGCATCGAGTGCAACCCTGTGAAGATCAAGGCCATCGAGAGGATGGAGATTCCCACCAAACTGCGAGATGTGCAGAAGTTCACCGGGTGCTTGGCCTCCCTGAATCGCTTTATCAGCCGACTAGGAGAGAAGGCTCTCCCCCTGTACCGACTCATGAAGAAGTCCACTCACTTCGAGTGGAATGACCAAGCCGACCAAGCCTTCCATGAGTTGAAGAAAATGCTGACCACTCCGCCTGTCCTGGCAGCGCCGACTGAAAAGGAGCCCATGCTCCTCTACATCGCCGCGACTAGCCGAGTGGTCAGTACTGTTGTTGTGGTCTAGCGCCCGGAAGAAGGCCGAGCCCAGCTAGTCCAGAGGCCGGTGTACTATCTAAGCGAAGTGCTATCCAGCTCAAAGCAGAACTACCCGCACTACCAGAAGATGTGCTATGGGGTGTACTTCGCCGCCAAGAAACTGAAGCCCTACTTCCAAGAGCACCCCATCACGGTCGTGTGCACCGCCCCGCTCGCCGAGATCATAGGCAGCCGGGATGCATCTGGCCGGGTGGCTAAATGGGCCATTGCACTGGCGCCCTACACGATCTTCTACCAGCCCCGCACCGCCATCAAGTCCCAAGCATTGGCCGACTTCCTCGTCAACTGGGCCGAGACCCAGTACCTACCGCCGGCTCCCGACTCTACCCATTGGCGGATGCACTTTGACGGGTCCAAGATGCGCACCAGCTTGGGAGCCGGCATCGTCCTCACCTCTCCCAAAGGCGACAAGCTCAAGTACACGCTGCAGATCCACTTCGCCGCCTCCAACAACGTGGCCGAGTACGAGGCGCTCGTGCATGGGCTCCGGCTAGCCAAAGAGCTCGGCATACGCCGGATCCTGTGTTACGGCGACTTAGACTTGGTGGTCCAGCAGTCGTCTGGCGACTGGGACGCCAAGGACGCGAACATGGCGAGCTATCGATTCCTCGTCCAGTAGATCAGCGGGTACTTCGAAGGGTGCGAGTTCCTTCACGTGCCAAGGGCCGACAACGACCAAGCAGATGCCCTAGCTCGGATCGGCTCCACCCGACAAGCCATACCGACTGGCGTCTCCCTCCAGTGCCTCCTCAAGCCGTCCATCAAGCCGTCTCCAGAGTCGGACTCTATCTTCGTACCGCCTGTGCCAGATGCAGCCGGATCCGACTGGAGGAACCCCGCAGGCGGCACGGGGACTTCGACAACTGGCCCGGGGACTGCCGTAGTCGCACCCGGCCCGGGGACTTCAGAACCCGGCCCGGGGACTGCAGCAACGCAAGAAGCGGTGGCCGACTCCAACTCCACGCCACCCAACCCACCGACCCGAGTCATGGTGGCTACACTAACAGAAGAAGAAGTCACAGCTCCATCTGTTGGAAATATGCCCTAGAGGCAATAATAAATGGTTATTATTGTATTTCTTTGTTCATGGTAATTGTCTATTGTTCATGCTATAATTGTATTGTCTGGAAATCGTAATACATGTGTGAATACATAGACCACAACGTGTCCCTAGTAAAGCCTCTAGTTGACTAGCTCGTTGATCAACAGATAGTCATGGTTTCCTGACTATGGACATTGGATGTCATTGATAACGGGATCACATCACTAGGAGAATGATGTGATGGACAAGACCCAATCCTAAGCATAGCATAAAAGATCGTGTAGTTTCGTTTGCTAGAGCTTTTCCAATGTCAAGTATCTTTTCCTTAGACCATGAGATCGTGCAACTCCCGGATACCGTAGGAGTGCTTTGGGTGTGCCAAACGTCACAACGTAACTGGGTGACTATAAAGGTGCACTACGGGTATCTCCGAAAGTGTCTGTTGGGTTGGCACGGATCGAGACTGGGATTTGTCACTCCGTGTGACGGAGAGGTATCTCTGGGCCCACTCGGTAATGCATCATCATAATGAGCTCAATGTGACTAAGGCGTTAGTCACGGGATCATGCATTGCGGTACGAGTAAAGAGACTTGCCGGTAACGAGATTGAACAAGGTATTTGGATACCGACGATCGAATCTCGGGCAAGTAACATACCGATTGACAAAGGGAATTGTATACGGGATTGATTGAATCCTCGACATCGTGGTTCATCCGATGAGATCATCGTGGAACATGTGGGAGCCAACATGGGTATCCAGATCCCGCTGTTGGTTATTGACCGGAGAGGCGTCTCGGTCATGTCTGCATGTCTCCCGAACCCGTAGGGTCTACACACTTAAGGTTCGGTGACGCCAGGGTTGTAGAGATATGTGTATGCGGAAAACCGAAAGTTGTTCGGAGTCCCGGATGAGATCCCGGACGTCACGAGGAGTTCCGGAATGGTCCGGAGGTGAAGAATTATATATAGGAAGTCATGTTTCGGCCACCGGGAAAGTTTTGGGGGTTACCGGTATTGTACCGGGACCACCGGGTGGGGCCACCTATCCCGGAGGGCCCCGTGGGCTGAAGTGGGAAGGGAACCAGCCCCTAGTGGGCTGGGCGCCCCCCATGGGCCTCCCCCCTGCGCCTAGGGTTGGAAACCCTAGGGTGGGGGGGTGCCCCACTTGCCTTGGGGGGCAAGGCACCCCCCTTGGCCGCCGCCCCCCTCTCTAGATGGGTTGTGGCCGGCGCCCCCTCCCAAGGGGGCCCATATAAAGGGGGGGAGGGAGGGCAGCAACATCTCAGCCTTGGGCGCCTCCCTCCTCCCCTGCTACACCTCTCTCTCTCTCGCAGAAGCTCGGCGAAGCCCTGCTTACATCCCGCTGCATCCACCACCACGCCGTTGTGCTGCTGGATCTCCATCAACCTCTCCTTCCCTTGCTGGATCAAGAAGGAGGAGACGTCGCTGCACCGTACGTGTGTTGAACGCGGAGGTGCCGTCCGTTCGGCACTCGGTCATCGGTGATTTGGATCACGGCGAGTACGACTCTGTCATCCACGTTCATTGGAACGCTTCCGCTCGCAATCTACAAGGGTATGTAGATGCACTTCTTTCCCCTTGTTGCTAGTATACTCCATAGATGCATCTTGGTGAGCGTAGGAAAATTTTAAAATTATGCTATGATTCCCAACAGTGGCATCATGAGCCAGGCCTATGCGTAGTTACTATGCACGAGTAGAACACAAAGAAGTTGTGGGCGTTGATGTTGCCAATTCTTCTTGCCGCTACTAGTCGTTTCTTGTTTCGGCGGCATTGTAGGATGAAGCGGCCCGGACCGACCTTACACGTACGCTTACGTGAGACAGGTTCCACCGACTGACATGCACTAGTTGCATAAGGTGGCTAGCGGGTGTCTGTCTCTCCTACTTTAGTCGGAACGGATTCGATGAAAAGGGTCCTTATGAAGGGTAAATAGAAATTGGCAAATCACGTTGTGGTCATACGTAGGTAAGAAACGTTCTTGCTAGAAACCTACAAACCACGTAAAAACTTGCAACAACAATTAGAGGACGTCTAACTTGTTTTTGCAGCATGTGCTATGTGATGTGATATGGCCAGAAGATGTGATGAATGATATATGTGATGTATGAGATTGATCATATTCTTGTAATAGGAATCACGACTTGCATGTCGATGAGTATGACAACCGGCAGGAGCCATAGGAGTTGTCTTTATTATTTTGTATGACCTGCGTGTCATTGAATAACGCCATGTAAATTACTTTACTTTGTTGCTAAACGCGTTAGCCATAGAAGTAGAAGTAATCGTTGGCGTGACGACCTCATGAAGACACAATGATGGAGATCATGATGATGGAGATCATGGTGTCATGCCGGTGACGAAGATGATCATGGTGCCCCGAAGATGGAGATCAAAGGAGCATAATGATATTGGCCATATCATGTCACTATTTGATTGCATGTGATGTTTATCATGTTTTGCATCTTATTTGCTTAGAACGACGGTAGTAAGTAAGATGATCCCTTATGATAATTTCAAGAAAGTGTTCACCCTAACTGTGCACCGTTGCGAAGGTTCGTTGTTTCGAAGCACGACATGATGATCGGGTGTGATAGATTCTAACGTTCGCATACAACGGGTGTTGACGAGCCTAGCATGTACAGACATGGCCTCGGAACACACGCAATACACTTAGGTTGACTTGACGAGCCTAGCATGTACAGACATGGCCTCGGAACACGGATGACCGAAAGGTCGAGCATGAGTCGTATAGAAGATACGATCAACATGGAGATGTTCACCGATCTTGACTAGTCCGTGTCACGTGATGATCGGACACGGCCTAGTTAACTCGGATCATGTTTCACTTAGATGGCTGGAGGGATGTCTATCTGAGTGGGAGTTCATTGAGTTATTTGATTAGATGAACTTAATTATCATGAACTTAGTCTAAAATCTTTACACTATGTCTTGTAGATCTAATGGCCAACGTTGTCCTCAATTTCAACGCGTTCCTAGAGAAAACCAAGCTGAAAGATGATGGCAGCAACTATACGGACTGGGTCCGGAACCTGAGGATCATCCTCATAGTGGCCAAGAAAGATTATGTCTTAGAAGCACCGCTAGGTGATGCACCAATCCCAGAGAACCAAGACGTTATGAACGCTTGGCAGCAGCGTGCTGATGATTACTCCCTCGTTCAGTGCGGCATGCTTTACAGCTTAGAACCGGGTCTCCAAAAGCGTTTTGAGAAACATGGAGCATATGAGATGTTCGAGGAGCTGAAATTAGTTTTCCAAGCTCATGCCCGGGTCGAGAGATATGAAGTCTCCGACAAGTTCTTCAGCTGTAAAATGGAGGAAAATAGTTCTGTAAGTGAGCACATACTCAGAATGTTTGGGTTGCACAACCGCTTGACTCAGCTGGGAGTTAATCTCCCGGATGACGCGGTCATTGACAGAATCCTCCAGTCGCTTCCACCAAGCTACAAGAGCTTTGTGATGAACTTCAATATGCAGGGGATGGAAAAGACCATTCCTGAGATATATTCAATGCTGAAATCAGCGGAGGTGGAGATCAGAAAAGAACATCAAGTGTTGATGGTGAATAAAACCACTAAGTTCAAGAAGGGCAAGGGTAAGAAGAACTTCAAGAAGGAAGGCAAGGGAGTTGCCGCGCCCGGTAAGCCAGTTGCCGGGAAGAAGCCAAGGAATGGACCCAAGCCCGAGACTGAGTGCTTTTATTGCAAGGGAAGTGGTCACTAGAAGCGGAACTGCCCCAAATACTTAGCCGACAAGAAGGCCGGCAACACCAAAGGTATATGTGATATACATGTAATTGATGTGTACCTTACCAGTACTCGTAGTAGCTCCTGGGTATTTGATACCGGTGCGGTTGCTCATATTTATAACTCAAAACAGGAACTACGGAATAAACGGAGACTGGCAAAGGACGAGGTGACGATGCGCGTCGGGAATGGTTCCAAGGTCGATGTGATCGCCGTCGGCACGCTACCTCTGCATCTCCCTACGGGATTAGTTTTAAACCTCAATAATTGTTATTTAGTGCCAGCTTTGAGCATGAACATTGTATCTGGATCTCGTTTAATTCGAGATGGCTACTCATTTAAATCCGAGAATAATGGTTGTTCTATTTATTTGAGAGATATGTTTTATGGTCATGCCCCGCTGGTCAATGGTTTATTCTTGATGAATCTCGAACGTGATGTTACACATGTTCATAGTGTGAATACCAAAAGATGTAAAGTTGATAACGATAGTCCCACATACTTGTGGCACTGCCGCCTTGGTCACATTGGTGTCAAGCGCATGAAGAAGCTCCATGCATATGGACTTTTGGAGTCTCTTGATTACGAATCATTTGACACGTGCGAACCATGCCTCATGGGTAAGATGACCAAGACTCCGTTCTCCGGAACAATGGAGCGAGCAACCAACTTATTGGAAATCATACATACCGATGTGTGCGGTCCAATGAGTGTTGAGGCTCGCGGAGGATATCGTTATGTTCTCACTCTCACTGATGATTTAAGTAGATATGGGTATGTCTACTTAATGAAACACAAGTCTGAAACCTTTGAAAAGTTCAAGGAATTTCAGAGTGAGGTTGAGAATCAACGTGACAGGAAAATAAAATTCTTACGATCAAATCGTGGTGGATAATATTTAAGTCACGAGTTTGGTACACACTTAAGGAAATGTGGAATAGTTTCACAACTCACGCCGCCTGGAACACCTCAGAGAAACGGTGTGTCCGAACGTCGTAATCGCACTCTATTGGATATGGTGCGATCTATGATGTCTCTTACCGATTTACCGCTCTCATTTTGGGGCTATGCTTTAGAGACTGCCGCATTCACTTTAAATAGGGCTCCGTCGAAATCCGTTGAGACGACACCGTATGAATTATGGTTTGGGAAGAAACCTAAGCTGTCGTTTCTAAAAGTTTGGGGATGCGATGCTTGTGTCAAGAAACTTCAACCTGAAAAGCTCGAACCCAAGTCGGAAAAATGCGTCTTCATAGGATACCCTAAGGAAACTATTGGGTATACCTTCTACCTCAGATCCGAAGGCAAGATCTTCGTTGCCAAGAACGGGTCCTTTCTAGAGAAGGAGTTTCTCTCGAAAGAATTGAGTGGGAGGAAAGTGGAACTTGATGAGGTGATAGTCACCCCTTCCGAACCGGAAAGTAGCGCAGCGCGGGAAGATGTTCCTGTGGTGCCTACACCGACTGGGGAGGAAGTTAATGATGATGATCATGAAGCTTCGGATCAAGTTACTACTGAACTTCGTAGGTCCACAAGGACACGTTCCGCACCAGAGTGGTACGGCAACCCTGTCCTGGAAATCATGTTGTTAGACAACGGTGAACCTTCGAACTATGAAGAAGCGATGGTGGGCCCGGATTCCGACAAATGGCTAGAAGCCATGAAATCCGAGATAGGATCCATGTATGAAAACGAAGTATGGACTTTGACTGACTTGCCCGATGATCGGCGAGCCATAGAAAGCAAGTGGATCTTTAAGAAGAAGACAGACGCGGATGGTAATGTGACCATCTATAAGGCTCGACTTGTCGCTAAGGGTTATCGACAAGTTCAAGGGGTTGACTACGATGAGACTTTCTCACCCGTAGAGAAGCTGAAGTCAGTCCGAATCATGTTAGCAATTTCCGCATACTATGATTATGAGATATGGCAGATGGACGTCAAAACGGCATTCCTTAACGGCTTCCTTAAGGAAGAGTTGTATATGATGCAGCCGGAAGGTTTTGTCGATCCTAAGAATGCTAACAAAGTATGCAAGCTCCAGCGCTCAATCTATGGGCTGGTGCAAGCATCTCGGAGTTGGAACATTCACTTTGATGAGATGATCAAAGCGTTTGGGTTTACACAGACTTATGGAGAAGCCTGTGTTTACAAGAAAGTGAGTGGGAGCTCTGTAGCATTTCTCTTATTATATGTGGATGACATACTATTTATGGGAAATGATATAGAATTCTTGGAAAGTATAAAGGCCTATTTGAATAAGGGGTTTTCAATGAAGGACCTTGGAGAAGCTGCTTATATATTAGGCATCAAGATCTATAGAGATAGATCAAGACGCCTCATTGGTCTTTCACAGAGTACATACCTTGACAAGATATTGAAGAAGTTCAATATGGATCAGTCCAAGAAGGGGTTCTTGCCTGTATTGCAAGGTGTGCAATTGAGCACGGCTCAAAGCCCGACCACGGCAGAAGATATAGAAAAGATGAGTGTCATCCCCTATGCCTCGGACATAGGGTCTATTATGTATGCCATGCTGTGTACCAGACCAGATGTAAACCTTGCCGTAAGTTTGGTAGGAAGGTACCAAAGTAATCCTGGCATGGAACACTGGACAGCGGTCAAGAATATCCTAAAGTACCTGAAAAGGACTAAGGATATGTTTCTCGTCTATGGAGGTGACGAAGAGCTCGTCGTAAAGGGTTACGTCGACGCTAGCTTCGACACAGATCTGGATGACTCGAAGTCACAAACCGGATACGTGTATATTTTGAATGGAGGAGCAGTAAGCTGGTGCAGTTGCAAGCAAAGCGTCGTGGCGGGATCTACATGTGAAGCGGAGTACATGGCAGCCTCGGAGGCAGCACAGGAAGCAGTCTGGATGAAGGAGTTCATTATCGACCTAGGGGTGATTCCCAATGCGTCGGGCCCGATGACTCTCTTCTGTGACAACACTAGAGCTATTGCTCTTGCGAAGGAGCCCAGGTTTCACAGGAAGACCAGGCATATCAAGCGTCGCTTCAACTCCATTCGTGAAAGTGTACAAAATGGAGACATAGATATTTGTAAAGTACATACGGACCTGAATGTAGCAGATCCGTTGACTAAACCTCTCCCTAGAGCAAAACATGATCAACACCAGGACGCAATGGGTGTTCGATTCATCACAATGTAAGTAGATTATTGACTGTAGTGCAATTGGGAGACTGTTGGAAATATGCCCTAGAGGCAATAATAAATGGTTATTATTGTATTTCTTTGTTCATGGTAATTGTCTATTGTTCATGCTATAATTGTATTGTCCGGAAATCGTAATACATGTGTGAATACATAGACCATAACGTGTCCCTAGTAAAGCCTCTAGTTGACTAGCTCGTTGATCAACAGATAGTCATGGTTTCCTGACTATGGACATTGGATGTCATTGATAACGGGATCACATCACTAGGAGAATGATGTGATGGACAAGACCCAATCCTAAGCATAGCATAAAAGATCGTGTAGTTTCGTTTGCTAGAGCTTTTCCAATGTCAAGTATCTTTTCCTTAGACCATGAGATCGTGCAACTCCTGGATACCGTAGGAGTGCTTTGGGTGTGCCAAACGTCACAACGTAACTGGGTGACTATAAAGGTGCACTACGGGTATCTCCGAAAGTGTCTGTTGGGTTGGCACGGATCGAGACTGGGATTTGTCACTCCGTGTGACGGAGAGGTATCTCTGGGCCCACTCGGTAATGCATCATCATAATGAGCTCAATGTGACTAAGGCGTTAGTCACGGGATCATGCATTGCGGTACGAGTAAAGAGACTTTCCGGTAACGAGATTGAACAAGGTATTTGGATACCGACGATCGAATCTCGGGCAAGTAACATACCGATTGACAAAGGGAATTGTATACGGGATTGATTGAATCCTCGACATCGTGGTTCATCCGATGAGATCATCGTGGAACATGTGGGAGCCAACATGGGTATCCAGATCCCGCTGTTGGTTATTGACCGGAGAGGCGTCTCGGTCATGTCTGCATGTCTCCCGAACCCGTAGGGTCTACACACTTAAGGTTCGGTGACGCCAGGGTTGTAGAGATATGTGTATGCGGAAACCCGAAAGTTGTTCGGAGTCCCGGATGAGATCCCGGACGTCACGAGGAGTTCCGGAATGGTCCGGAGGTGAAGAATTATATATAGGAAGTCATGTTTCGGCCACCGGGAAAGTTTCGGGGGTTACCGGTATTGTACCGGGACCACCGGAAGGGTCCCGGGGGTCCACCGGGTGGGGCCACCTATCCCGGAGGGCCCCGTGGGCTGAAGTGGGAAGGGAACCAGCCCCTAGTGGGCTGGGCGCCCCCCCATGGGCCTCCCCCCTGCGCCTAGGGTTGGAAACCCTAGGGTGGGGGGGCGCCCCACTTGCCTTGGGGGGCAAGACACCCCCCTTAGCCGCCGCCCCCCGTCTCTAGATGGGTTGTGGCCGGCGCCCCCCCTCCCAAGGGGGCCTATATAAAGGGGGGGAGGGAGGGCAGCAACATCTCAGCCTTGGGCGCCTCCCTCCTCCCCTGCTACACCTCTCTCTCTCGCAGAAGCTCGGCGAAGTCCTGGCGACATCCCGCTGCATCCAGCACCACGCCGTCGTGCTGCTGGATCTCCATCAACCTCTCCTTCCCTTGCTGGATCAAGAAGGAGGAGATGTCGCTGCACCGTACGTGTGTTGAACGCGGAGGTGCCGTCCGTTCGGCACTCGGTCATCGGTGATTTGGATCACGGCGAGTACGACTCCGTCATCCACGTTCATTGGAACGCTTCCGCTCGCGATCTACAAGGGTATGTAGATGCACTCCTTTCCCCTCGTTGCTAGTATACTCCATAGATGCATCTTGGTGAGCGTAGGAAAATTTTAAAATTATGCTACGATTCCCAACACCATCATGGGCCCAGCCCATCCTCAAGTTCCTAGTCAGCAGAGAGCTGCCGGCTGACGAGATCTCAGCAAGACTAGTGCAACGACGAGCCGGAGCATATGCAATAATCAACAGAGAGCTTGTGAAGCGTAGCGTCACTGGAGTCTTCCAGCGTTGTGTCGAGCCAGAAAAAGGAGTGGCAATCCTCAAGGATATCCACCAAGGCGAATGCGGCCACCACGCAGCCTCAAGATCACTTGTGGCCAAGGCTTTCCGCCATGGTTTCTTTTGGCCGACTGCCTTGGAAGATGCCAAAGAGATAGTCAAGAGCTGCAGAGGATGCCAAGTCTTCAGTTCCAAGCAACACCTGCCGGCTTCTGCACTCAAGACCATTCCCCTCACCTGGCCCTTTCCCGTCTGGGGACTGGACATGGTGGGCCCTTTCAAGACAGCCCGCGGCGGCTTGACACATCTACTTGTCGCTGTGGACAAGTTCACAAAGTGGATCGAAGCGAAGCCAATCAAGAAGCTGAACGGGCCGACTGCCGTGACATTCATCACTGACATCACTACTCGGTACGGCGTGCCGCACAACATCATCACCGACAACAGCACGAACTTCGCCAAAGGAGCACTGGCACGTTTCTGCGCAACGCAGGGCATCCGACTGGACTTAGCGTCCGTTGCCCACCCGCAGTCAAACGGCCAGGCCGAGCGAGCAAATGGACTCATCCTCTCCGGCATCAAGCCCCGACTGGTTGTACCACTTGAGCGATCGGCCGGCTGCTGGCTCGATGAGCTGCCGGCTGTCCTCTGGAGTCTGCGCACTACACCCAACAAGTCAACCGGCTTTACTCCATTCTTCCTTGTATATGGTGCCGAGGCTGTCATCCCAACAGTCATCGAGTTCGACTCGCCTCGGGTCACCATGTACACGGAAGCGGAGGCTAAGGAAGCAAGAGAAGACGGCGTCGACCTACTAGAAGAAGGCCGGCTGTTAGCACTCAGCCGGTCTGCCATCTACCAGCAAGGGCTGCGCCGCTACCACAACCGCAAGGTCAAGCCAAGATCCTTCCAAGAGGGCGACCTTGTGCTTCGGCTGATCCAGCGAACAGCCGGCCAGCACAAGCTCTCGGCCCCTTGGGAAGGCCCCTTCGTCATCAGCAAGGCACTCGGCAACGACTCCTACTACTTGGTCGATGCGCAAAAACCAAGAGCACGCAAGAGAGATGACTCCGGCAAGGAGTCGGAGCGACCATGGAACGCGAACCTCCTGAGAAGATTTTACAGTTAAAAGCAGTATGTATCATGCTACCCTTTTGTATTAAGTACGAACCAACAGGCCCCCCGAGCGGTACTCGGGGACTGCCTTCATTTATCTATGAATGACGAGTGTCATATCCATGAATGTACTATTACATTTGATTTCTTGTCTGGCACCGGGTTCGACTAGTCGGCCCAGGGACTGGCCGCCTTGAGCTATATTAAAAGTTCTACCTGAAGTCAGACAAGCAGTGTGCCGGCTCCCGAGTCCTGTCTTGTTGAAAGTCGCAGCTCGAAGAACCGACTGTCCGACTAGCAAGAGCCAAGGCAGAAAGGATGCCCACACGAAAAACGGCTAAGGACTAACGAACTTATATAGCAAAAAGACGGCCTCCAACCACGCTTGCCGGCTGTCAGAACAGCCGGCTGGCCGGCTTCCTAAACACTTAGCTCTCATCCAACAAAGCTAGAGTACTTGCCCTCCCAATTGGCCAAGCACTTCTCCAGCACAAGATTGCAGAGCAACTGTCTGTCTGGGGAGGCGGCAACCAAGGGAGGGCGGCAAAGGAAACAACAGAAGGATGAAAAGCAAAGAACAAGGAAAAGCCAAATGCATGCATAAGTTATATATACATATAAAGCCCCCAACAGGCCGGCAATAGACATAAGTTCGAATACACCCCCAGTGGGTGGAATTGTGCAGACTTAACAGAATATTGTTCCAAAAGTGACAAGACAGGAAAACAAAAGATAGCAGACTAGACTAAGGCGCGGTGCGGGAGCCAGGCTGGTCGGTGGAGATGGCGTCGCCGGCTGAAGGAGTGGCCGGCTGGCGGGTCTCGGCTTGGTCACCACCGGTGGCAGGCGACGCGGTCAGGCTGAGGCCGGTCGGCCGCTCCACCATCCGGCTCGGCATCTTCACCCTCCTCCTCCTCCTCGCCCTTGTCGCTGGAGTCGATCTCCTCCGCCGAGTCTTCACCGTCTGCCGGGTTCAGCACGAACCACTCCTCCGGCTGGGCGACACCGTTGTCATCCACCTCAGGGGCGAAGACGCTGGTGTCGGTGTAGTCGGCGATCGCCGAAGCCCGCCAGATGATAGCCGGCCGCGCCGGCTCCAGCTCCGTGTCGGCTTGCTGCCGCCAGGTAGCCAGCTGGTCCAGACTCAGGCCGGGGTACTAGGCCTTGACGAACTCCAGCGCCCGCCTGGCGCCGGACCAAGCCGCCGAGGCCTTCCAGGCTTCGAAGCGACCGACCGCCACCTCCAGCCAGTCGGCAGTCCGGCTGGGGGTGCAGGGAACCACTACGCCGGGCCAGAGGGCGGCCAATACTTGCGCCCCGGCACGCTGAAGCCGGCGGAGCAGTCAGTGAGCCGGCTGGAGACGGGCCTGGATCGCCAAGAGCTGCTCCTCCAACGAACGGCCAGCGCTTGGTGCAATCTCGAAGCCAGCCTACCTTCGCGCTTGGCGGCGGGCCTCGATGATCTGGTTGGCGGCGGTAGAGTAGCCAGGGAAGTACTCTGTGCAAGAAAGAAAGAGAAAGAAGAGAAAACACCAAGTCAGAAAACGAGCCAAAAGCGGCAGACGGCAAGAAAGGACGAAGAAGTAGGCGGCTTACCGTCAACCAGATCTTTGATCTGACCATAGCCAGTAATCAGAGTCTGCCTTGCTTCAGCCCAGCCAGCCGCTTCTGTCTCGTACTCGGCCTGGAGGGCGGCTTCGCGGTCCTGCACCGCCTTCAGAGCCGCCTTGTGGCCCTCCTCCTGGTCGGCCAACTTCTTGGCCAGGCGGTCGCGTTCCTGCACCAAGGCGGCAAGTTTGGCCTCCTTGGCACGAAGGGCAGTCTGAGACTCTCCCAGCTGTGCCCTCAGACCGGCGTTGGCCGCTGCAGAGACGGTAGAAAAAAAAAGAGGAAGTCGTCAAGGAAGATCCGACCCGACTGCTCAGCAGTCGGCCCGAATCTCGGGGACTACCCCCAGTGGGTGCGCTGACGCGCCCCCACGTGAGATAAAGAACAAAGAACTTACCCCGGCTCTCAGTTAGGTCGGCGGTCTTCTGGGTCAGCTCCCGAGCCTGGGAGTTGAAGGCGGCCGCACGAAGATTGTGGTAGTCCTGCAAGATAGGCAGAAGATCGAAGTAAGAACAAGAATAGCAAAGCCAAATCCACTAAGAAGTTCCAACCCGCCTGCTCAGCAGCCGACTCGGAACTCGGGGACTACACCCAGTGGGTGCGCTGACGCGCCCCCACAGAAGAAACCAAGATCAAGAAGAAGCAAGATAAGAAGCCTAACCCGGATGGCCGCCCGCGTCGCAAGGAATTCATCGGTGTATTGCCTCAGCGCTGTAGCCTGGGCTTGGAGCCGGGTCCGGACGTCCTGCGCGGCGACATTCATCACGACCGTCCTCCGCCCGGCGTCCACCCTGAGGTGGCGCTGGCCACCTCCACATCCTGGGCCGACGAGCTGGAGCCCGCGGCCGGCTGCGGCTACGACGCCGCCTTCTGTGGCTCTGATACAGCCTTCCCCGCGCGCCGGCTCGGCGGCATCCGGACCGCCAGCTCAGTCCTCGCGGCCGGCTCGCCCCCCGCCGACTGCGCAGGCGGCAGATCAGGCCGGCCGCCTTGAACCGCCCCAGTCGGCGGAATTGGCACCGGCGCCCTCTCCAGGATGACGACGTCGTCATCCCTCTCCAGGCCCGGCTGGTCGCCGCCGGCCTCTTCTGGCGGGGGCTCCGGGGCCCCGGGCGCTGCGACGCGCAGTGGGGTGACCAACAAGGCCCCCTCCGCCATCGCCGCAGCTGCAGCCTCCGCTTGGGCCTTGGCTGCGGCGTCGGCGCACGCCTTCGCCGCCTCCTCCTCCTGCACCGCCTGGGCGGCGGCCACCTTCCGCGCCTCCGCCTCCCGTGCGTCCCGCTCCTCCCGCACCTCCCGCGCGTTCCGCTCCGTCGCCGCCTGAAGGTCGGCACGGGGGTCCACGCGGCGAGTGGTGCTCCCAGATCCCCTCGGCAACTCAACGACGGAGGCGGCAGCCGCCCGCTCGAGCGACAACGGAGCTCTGGTTGTTTGGAGAAAAACACAAGGATTCAGGAACCACCAGAGAAAAGAAAAAAGAGTACACGAAGGAGTTTGAACTTACGTCGACACCGTCTGCGGTTGCTTCACCGTCTTGCGGTGCAGCGGAGGAACCTGCGCCGCGGCCAGACGCCGGCTGACGGCGCGGGACGACTTCGGCCTCGTCGTCGTCCGGCCAGTCGTCGAAGCCGACTCCATGCCCGGAGCCGCCTGCTTCGCCGCCGGCTTGGCCACCACCCGGCTCGGTGTTGTCGTCCATAGCGGCCGCCCCGAAGTCGGGGTCCTCCAGATCGTGCTCCGTCCGGTTGGGGGTGAATCGGTGCTCCGTGTCCGACCCGCCTGCAGGCCGAAGAAGAGGGCTCTGTCGAAAAAAAGCCGACTAATCAGAATCGGCCAAAAGGAACTCGGCAACAAAACTGAGAGAAGAAGAAGAGACAAGGAGAACATACCATAGGCGGCGGATTGGCTCGGCAATATGGCTCCTTGCCGAACTGCCACTCTTCGGAGAGTTTGCAGTTCGCAAGGTAGTTCACCATATAGGCCACCTCGTCGTGCGGCATGTCCTTGGTACACATTCGGCTCGGATCGAGCTGGCCACTCATCTGACAAATCAGATGAGGGCGGCTCTGGAGCGGGAGAACCCGGCGCGTGACGAAGGCGGCCAGCAGGTCGGACCCCGACAAGCCCTCCGACTGGGTCATCGCTCGCACTCGGGCGACGGCTGCGGTTCCAGCCGACGTCAGCGTCACGGCCTGATAGGACCACTGGGGCCGAAGCCCGCCGGTGGGCCGGCTACGTAAGCTGGCAGATTGACGTAGTCGCCCCGCGGGGCGACGTTCTTCACGTAGAAGTATGACTTTTGCCATAGCTTCACCGACTGGATCAGCGTGATGATGGGGAAGGGGTTGTCGGCAGCCACCCTCCGCATCGCGATGAAGGCGCCAGTCTGAGCCGGCACGCCCTACATGCGCGTGCCCAGCTTGGACTGGAAGAACTCCCCCCAGAGCTCGAGGGTAGGGAGGACGCCGAGGTAGCCTTCGCACAAGGTCACGAAGGCAGACAGCAGCACCACCGCGTTCGGGGTGAGGTGGTGCGGCTGGAGCTGGTAGAACTCGAGCCAAGAGCGGAAGAAGGCGCTCACGGGCAGCCCGATGCCGCGCAGGAAATGCGAGCGGAAGACCACCCGCTCGCCCTCCCGCGGCTCCGGCGTAATCTCCTTCGCCGGCGCAAGACGAACCTCCACCTTGTCCGCGCCGGGTAGCCGCCGCGTCTTGCGGAGGAATTCGACGTGATCCTCGTGGACGTTGGAGCCGTCCCAATCCCCGCCATACTGCTCCGTGGCGGGAGGCATGGCAAAAACGAGCGCGGCGGCGGAGGAACGAGTGGTGGAAGAGCGCGGCGGCGAGGCGCTGTTGCAAGAAACGGCAGGAGGAAGAAGATGGTGGAAGGAGGAGGAGCGTGCGAGAGCCTGCCGCTCTCCCTCTCCCCCTACTTATAGCTTCGCGAGGTGAAGCCGGGGAGGCCGGACGTGGGGTGAGACGTGGGATTAACTGCACCCACTCCCCCCACGCCTCGCGATTATTACGCCCTAAAGGCGTGCCGAAACCGCCGCAGGGAGACGTGCGGGCGGTTTCGGGCTACAGAGGATCCATGCCTGGGCCCGGGCGTGGGCGTGGCGGGCCCCCGCCCTGCGGCGACGTCCCGTCGCGCGCGTGGGCTGGCAGGCTTTTTAGCCAAGAGAGGGCACGTGGTTCGCAGGCGGCAAGTGGCCGGCCCGCGGCCCGGTGCACGCGCTGGCGAGCTCCCGCCCTCCGACTCCAATTTTTTTGGCCAAGACGGCGCGCCTAACCAAAGCCGGCTCCCAGCTGCCGGCTTGTCAAGATAGGAAACTGATCGAGCTTCTCAACTCCTACCCAACCTCGAAGCCCAATCAGCTTCGGGGACTACTGTCGGAGTAAATGGCCACGGGTAGCCTAACCGACTGCCCCTGGCTCTTCCAAAAAATTATCAGGCCATTTAGGCCTTCAAGCATTTCAAGCATTGGGCCGCCTTCCCCGGCCGGCTACCTTTGAAGCCGACTCTCAGAAGACGACCCAGCCTCAGCAACCTCCCCCCAAGATAACCACGGGATGGCCGACTCCAGGGAGCCGGCCATAGAGGATGCCGACTCCCCAGAGCCAGCCATGAAGAGCGCCGACTCCCCAGAGCTGGTCACGAAGGGCGCCGACTCCAAGAAGCCGGCCAAGACCGCACCCACCAAGACTACACCCACGTAACGGTGACAAGACGGGGTGTGGCCACAGTGCGGCCCACTACCCCCAAAGCCCGAGGCAGGAATGGCCACAGGACGCCGGACGGGACGGCCGTCTCCCGTCCGGCTCGGCACTGTAGCCATGCTGGCCTCAACGTCACCCACGACAGACGCCAGTACGGCCCACGGGCGGCGGACACCTTTAGCCAGAGAGAGGCGCGAAGGCGGCCCGGCCTCCCCCAGTCGGCCGAGGGTGTAGCCGGCCCCCAGAAGCCGGCTACCCCCTTCCTCGAAGCATGTGCCACATTAAGGAGACAAGACGAGGTGAGGCTACAGTGAGAGCCCTCGAGGCGGCACACTATAGCCACGCTTACCTCGACGAAGCCCTCGTCATCAGGGACGAGGCTACAGTAAGCAGCCGCCGACAAGACCCTAGGCAGTGGGGCCGGCCTGTCGACCAAGAGGCCGGCAGCCGGCGGGACTCACCAGTCGGCGGGCCCTAGCGGCCGGCGGAGAAGCAGGCGAGCGCAGACACTGACGACTGGGACCAGCGCCCAGTCAGATTACAATTGTACCCCCGGGGGGTAGGCCTATATAAACCCCCCGGGGCACCCATGCAAAGGGTTGGCTTCTGAGCATTACACACACACCATAGAAAGAGGGAAGCAAGAGCTAGCCTTGTTCTTCTTCTCCCTTGAACCCAACAGCTCTAGGAGCATTTGTAGCTACTCTTTCTGATCTAGTGATCATGCGGAGACCCCGCAGAGCAGGACTAGGGGTGTTATCTCCTCGGAGAGCCCCGAACCTGGGTAAGATCCGCCGACGTGTATGTCTTCGCCTCATCCCGTTTCCAGGCACCGGCGACGTGTTATTGGCACCCACTATGATAAGCCACCCGTTGGCATATGTCGCACCAACCACCCGACAGCCTATATAAGTAGAGCTAGCCACCACAGTAGGGGGCATTGAGCAGTTCGTCCAGCTCTCACCCGCTATGTCACCAAGCACAAGAACACCTCAACCTCAGGAGGCTGTTCTTCCCTCTGTACTGTTCATCATCAGCCCAAGAGGCAATCCACCACCACCACACTGGAGTAGGGTATTACACCACAACGGTGGCTCGAACCAGTATAAATCTCGTGTCTTTCTGTGTTGTGAGTTCGTCGAGTTCGTCCACGAGATCTTAGTGAGCTAGGGCGTAGATCGGTAGGAGGGAAAGACTTCGCGTGCACCCCAGTGTTTGAACCTTAAGGGTTTGCCGGAACCCCACATCCGACATTTGGCGCGTCAGGTAGGGGTGCGCCGTAGCTTCCCTTCCATCAATTCGTCGCTCCGTCGCTCCATCGTCTCCATGGCGGACGCTCGCCGTGCTCGGGCTGGGTGTCGGGCTGCCCTCACCGCCCGCGTTGCTCAGACGGCTCCCGTCGGCGGGCCACCGCGACGTTCTCCGTCTCCTGCTGCCAATGCAGCCACCGGCCCGGCAGGGAACGAGCAGCAAGCATCCTTGCTGCATCCTTCGGTGCGGCAGGACGGCCGCACCGCCACTCCGTCGCTGACCCCGACCGGTTCTTCGTCTCACGCATGCCGCGCTCCCATGGAGGCGCGGGCCACACTCCTCGCCGCAAACGAACTCCTGCGCTACCGCCCAGTCGACGACCTCTACGAGGAGTGGCTCGACCGCGTCGCCGAGCTCGTCCGCGCCGCAGGGGGCTCCACGACGCCGTCCCTCTCTCTGCCTCACCCTCAGCCGGCCACAGGCGACGAGGCTCATGGCGCACCTCCACCACCTCTGCCCCAAGACGGCTCCTTGGCACCAAGGCGCGCGGCCCCGCGGCGCGATCCGCTATGCCCGGCGCCCGTGCGCAAAGAGAGAAGCTGCCAAGAAATCCCTCGGCCGCGAGAAGCTGCACCCGCGCTCCCCGCGCCGCCTCGTCAAGACCGTGCACTGCCCGCAGCGGTGCCGCGTAGACCTCGCCAAGACCAAGCTCCAGCTCCAAAGCGGGCCCCAGCAACCACGGCTGGCTGCCGCGCCTTCACCCCCGAGCTGCGTAGCGTCACCTGGCCAAGCAAGTTCAAGCCGGAACTGCCTCCTCGCTACAGCGGCACCGCCGACCCCGCGGAGTTCCTGCAGCTCTACGAACTGAGCATCGAAGCGGCCAACGGCAATGAGAAAGTCATGGCGAACTGGTTTCCCATGGCTCTCGAGGATGGAGCCTGCTCCTGGCTCCTGAACCTGCAGCACGGCTCGATCTCCTCCTGGGACGAGATGCGCGACCGCTTCGTCGCCAACTTCCAGGGCACTCGCGGCCGCCCGCCTGCCGCGGGCGACCTGCGCCGCATCAAGCAACAACCAGGAGAGACCCTCCAGAAGTACACCAAGCGCTTCAACAACACTCACCTCAAGATCCCTAAGGTCACGGACGAGGCCATCATCTTCGCATTCTTAGACGGTGTCCGTGATGTCAAGATGAAGGAAGAGCTCGCTATCCATGAGCTGTGCACATCTCAGGAGCTGTTCAACCTGGCGACCAAGTGCGCAAGAGCTGAGGAGGGGCACCTCTCCCTCCTCGAGCTGCCAGCTGCGTGAGTGGAGGAGAAGAAAGCCAAGGCCAAGGACGTGAAGCGCAAGGAAGCGGCAGTGCTCGCAGCGGAGTCCGACACCAAGCGGGGCAGAGATCAACCCGGGTCATCCAAGAACAGCCGACCGTTCTACGCCTTCCACAACCTGAACACCCACAACACAAGTGACTGTCAAGATCTCAGTGCCATACGAGAAGGACGCTTCGGTCAACGCCCCGAGCGCAGCGACCAGGGCTACGGCCGTGGAGGAGGACGTGAAGGCGGACGCTGGGACGACCGTGGTCCGCGCCAGGAGTGGCGCGATAGGCCTCGTGAGGACCGCTGGCAGGACCATCCTTGCGAGGGGGCCTGGAGGGACCAGCCTCGTGAGGATCGCCCCCAAAGCAACGCCGGTCTTCCCCCACTGCCGCCACCAAGAAGGAGCGACGACCACCATCAGGACATGGGGGCTGGGGGCTTCCAGGAGCCGCGTGCAATCGCCTGCATCTTGGGCAGCGCCCAAGCCCCAACCTCTCAGCGCATCTTCAAATAGTTCGCTCGCGAGGTGAACGCGGTGCTCCCCAAGCTCGAGGCCACGCGCCCGCTCAAGTGGTCCCAATGCGCCATCACTTTCAACTCGGCAGATCAGCTCAAGTGCGCGGCTACCGCCGGCGCCCTCCCGATGTTGTGTTCCCCAGTCATCAGCAATGTGCAGGTTACCAAGACCCTCATCGACGGTGGCGCAGGGCTCAATGTCCTGTCCGTCGACACGTTCGACAACCTCCAAGTGCCGTATGAGCAGCTCCAGCCTACCAAGCCTTTCTCACGGGTGACCGACGGTTCCACCACACCGATAGGGCAGGTCCGCCTGCCTGTCACCTTCGGAGAGTGCAAGAACTACCACACCGAGCTCATCGACTTCGACGTCACGCACATCCTCCTGCCGTACCATGCCATCCTCGGGTATCCGGCCCTGGCCAAGTTCATGGCAGTCACCCATCACGGCTACAACGTCCTCAAGATGCCAGGAAGCGAAAGAATCATCACGGTCCCATGTGAAGAGAGAGATGCGGTGTGCTCCCTCGAGCGCGCCTTCCAAGCTTCAGCAATCAACGACCCCGACAGCAGAAGTGAGGGCCCTTCAGAGGCCATCCCCAAGAAGAAGCAGCTGCGCCGCGCAGGACCTCAGGAGGATGGCGTCGCGGCAGGAGCCTCATCAGGATCAGCGTCCGTCCCAGGGGCGCCTCCCTCCATCGCATAGGAAGGCGTGCCCATCACCCTCCTCTGGCAGGGCTCGGGGGCTCTCTTCTGGAGGGCCTCAGACCTTGCCAACCTCACGAGGGAGGCGCTTGGGCACCACTTGGAGGCGTGCTTCGCGGCACGCGTCCCTGAGGAGAGCACATGGCAAGGAGTGCCCACCACTCAGGAGTTCATCACCAAGACCACTCAGGAGCTGCAAGACGCAAGAGCCATGTGCGGCGACAGCCGCTCACGAGGCGCAGCTCCCCATCCAGGCGAGGATGCTGGGCTGCGTGTCTGCATCGACGTCTCAGGGCTCAACAGGGCCGCATCTGAGGAGCGCTTCTGGCCTTCGCGTGTGGGCCGCTACGAGGGCCCGCCACACAGCTACGTTCGCATGCCATTCGGCTTGCCGAGCGTGGCGTCAGCCTATCAGCACAACATGCGGCATGTCCAGGCGGCTCAGGAGGCTAGGTACCATGCCGTCCTGGAAGAGATGGAGACGGTCTTCAGGGAACCTCCCGAGCCCCAGAGCCTCCCGAGGCTCAGGGCCCCGGTGGCTCGTGAAGAGTCATTCCTTCGACGTACGCCTTCAGCTGCACCAACTCTACTTCGTCTATAGAACCAGCTGACATCTTCCAAGCTCGTTTAGCTGGGAGCGCCCCTCGGGCTGCATTATTCCCAGGCCGCGTTGGTCCGTCCCTGTGGCATGTATCCCTTTTGCTTATGTCTTTAGCTTACCTTGCTGGGGGTGCCCCTCGGGCTGCATCATCCCCAAGCCCCTCGGCCAGACCTAGTGGCATGTATCTTCCTGCATTTACCCAAGCTGATTTGCCTTCCCTGCTTAACTTGCCAACGGCTATCACCTACTCGACCATCGCCTCCCACGGGGCCTTCACAGGCACGGCACTGGTGCATGGGTCCGTCCCTGCCACGTCGACAAATCTGAGCGGTCGAGCTCTGGCTCGCGGCATGCCCCGCGCACGTCACCTCACCAAGCCCTCAGTGCCTTCACTTCATCCAGAGCAACTAGCGGCAGGCTGGCAGCTACAACGGCAAACCATGTTCTTCTTGTGCCTGTTCACAGGGATCCACTGTGGAGGATAGCAGGCGGCACCGCGAGTCTCCTCTTCTCACGTGCAATTCGCTTGCGGGTTAAAGGGGGGGGGCTCCTGAGCATCGCGACTCAGGGGCTCTTACTGGACCTCGAGTCGCACACCTCCTGGCCATGACCACGGCACGCGACCTGGCATACCAGCGACGGCTGTAGCCTGCCTGGGGACCGGGATCTGTCAGCGTAGAGCAACAAGCTATCGCGAGGAAAGAAAGGGGGGACCGAGCCTTAACGGGACATGCGTTCACCAAATTTTCATAACAGGGAAGATAAGCACAAAAGACATTACATACCCTTACATGCCCCCATGGGGTACTTCATGATTCTTCGCAGGGGACAAAAGCTAAAACTAAGGGGGATCCTATCTACACCCACCCATGGCGGACGCCATCATCAACAGTGGGCCATGGGAGGCCGGCGCCAACCCCATCCAGATCAGCAGCGGCGACGGCCGGACACCGCAGCTCTGCTCCGAGCGCGGCGAGAGCTCGGGGGCACGTAGCTGTCATCGCTCGTCTCCGGAGTCTCATAGAGCTTAGGAGAGCTGCTGGACTCCCAAGGGCTGCTGCTGCTGGAGTGGCCGCGAGCGAAACGCGCGTCAGCCTCACGCTCCTCTCCGGAGCGGCACTCCAGGCGGCGGCCCTCAGCATCGAAGACCTTGAAGAAGAGCGTGGAGGCGCCGTTGTACTCAAAGTGGATTGCGAGGGCGCCCCTCGCACGGCAGACCCGCGCGACCTCGCCCCAGCTGCGAGTCCTGAAGATCTAGCCGGAGGGGACCGCTTCGATCTCTGCTCCGGTTGCCGGGGCGCTGCAGTCGGCGTGCTGCAACCAGAGCTCGAGAGGCCCCCTCAGCGGCATCACGTCGGAGAAGAACCACGTGAAGCGGATCCAAGAGCTTGGAGGCATCGGCGCCCACAGCACCAGCTTGTGCGAGGAGTCCGCGGCGTGGATTCCAGGGGCGACGACGCGTGTCACTGTGGCGCGGTGACCACGGGCGCGGCGCGGATGGCGTCGTTCGTCACTCCGTCCTCCTGAGCCCTCGGCTCGGGCATACAAGGGTAGCGGATACCCCGGAGGGGGCCGCTCGCACCAAGGCCTCGTCACCACCTGCATCGCCGCTTCATCACGGCGGTGGACCGACCTCTTCTTCGGCGGAAGTGGCCCCGGGTCATCACGGGGGGCCTTCCCTTTCCCTTCTTGGCGGCAGAGAACTTCCTTCATGGCGCCATTGGTGGCACATCAAGCAATGGAGCAAGGAGGAAGAAGCGAGCGAGCAAGGAAGAGATGGGCGACGGGGGCTCCGCCCCCTCCCCATTTATAGCAAGAGAAGGCCAACCGGCGCTGCTACCTCTTGAGCACCGCGTTGGTTTTCCCTTGAAGAGGAAAGGGTGATGCAGCAAAGTAGCGTAAATATTTCCCTCAGTTTTTGAGAACCAAGGTATCAATCCAGTAGGAGGCTACGTGCGAGTCCCTCGCACCTACACAAACAAATAAATCCTCGCAACCAACGCGATAAGGGGTTGTCAATCCCTACACGGTCACTTACGAGAGTGAGATCTGATAGATATGATAAGATAATATTTTTGGTATTTTTATCATAAAGATGCAAAGTAAAAAGCAACGGAAATAACTAAGTATTGGAAGATTAATATGATTAAGATAGACCAGGGGGCCATAGGTTTCACTAGTGGCTTCTCTCAAGAGCATAAGTATTTTACGGTGGGTGAACAAATTACTATTGAGCAATTGACAGAATTGAGCATAGTTATGAGAATATATAGGCATGATCATTTATATAGGCATCACGTCCGAGACAAGTAGACCGACTCCTGCCTGCATCTACTACTATTACTCCACACATCGACCACTATCCAGCATGCATCTAGAGTATTAAGTTCATTAGAACAGAGTAACGCCTTAAGCAAGATGACATGATGTAGAGGGACAAATTCATGCAATATGATAAAAACCCCGTCTTGTTATCCTCGATGGCAACAATACAACACGTGCCTTGCTGCCCCTACTGTCACTGGGAAAGGACACCGCAAGATTGAACCCAAAGCTAAGCACTTCTCCCATTGCAAGAAAGATCAATCTAGTAGGCCAAACCAAACTGATAATTCAAAGAGACTTGCGAAGATAACCAATCATACATAAAAGAATTCAGAAGAGTCAAATATTGTTCATAGATAATCTTGATCATAAACCCACAATTCATCGGTCTCAACAAACACACCGCAAAAGAAGATTACATCGAATAGATCTCCACGAGAGAGGGGGAGAACATTGTATTGAGATCCAAAAAGAGAGAAGAAGCCATCTAGCTAATAACTATGGACCCGAAGGTCTGAGGTAAAGTACTCACACTTCATCGGAGGGGCTATGGTGTTGATGTAGAAGCCCTCCGTGATCGATGAACCCTTCGGCGGAGCTCCGGAACAGGCCCCAAGATGGGATCTCGTGGGTACAGAAGGTTGCGGCGGTGGAATTAGGTTTTTGTCTCCGTATCTGATCGTTTGGCGGTACGTAGGTATATATAGGAGGAAGGAGTATGTCGGTGGAGCAACGTGGGGCCCACGAGGGTGGAGGGCGCGCCCAGGGGGGTAGGCACGCCCCCCTACCTCGTGGCTTCCTGGTAGCTTTCTTGACGTAGGGTCCAAGTCTCGTGGATCTTGTTCGTTCCAAAAATCACGTTCCCGAAGGTTTCATTCCGTTTGGACTCCGTTTGATATTCTTTTTCTGCGAAACTCTGAAATAGGCAAAAAACAGCAATTCTGGGTTGGGCCTCCGGTTAATAGGTTAGTCCCCAAAATAATATAAAAGTGAATAATAAAGCCCAATAATGTCCAAAACAGAAGATAATATAGCATGGAGCAATCAAAAATTATAGATACGTTGGAGACGTATCAAGCATCCCCAAGCTTAATTCCTGCTCGTCCTCGAGTAGGTAAATGATAAAAATAGAATTTTTGATGTGGAATGCTACTTGGCATAATTTCAATGTAATTCTTCTTATTGTGGCATGAATGTTCAGATTCGATATGATTCAAGATAAAAGTTTAATGTTGACATAAAAACAATAATACTTCAAGCATACTAACTAAGCAATTATGTCTTATCAAAATAACATGGCCAAAGCAAGTTATCCCTACAAAATCATATAGTCTGGCTATGCTCCATCTTCCCCACACAAAATATTCATATCATGTACGACCCCGGTTTTAGCCAAGCAATTGGTTCATATTTTTAACGCACTTCAGCCTTTTCAACTCTTACGCAATACATGAGCGCAAGCCATGGATATAGCACTATGGTGGAATAAGGTATAATGGTAGGGGTTATGTGGGAAGACAAAACAAAGAAAGTCTCACATCAATGAGGCTAATCAACGGGCTATGGAGATGCCCATCAATTGATGTTAATGCGAGGAGTAGGGATTGCCATGCAACAGATGCACTAGAGCTATAAATGTATGAAAGCTCAAAAAGAAACTAAGTGGGTGTGCATCCAACTTGCTTGCTCATGAAGACCTCGGGCATTTGAGGAAGCCCATCATTGGAATATACAAGCCAAGTTCTATAATGAAATTTCCCACTAGTATATGAAAGTGAAAAAAAATAAGAGACTCTCTATTATGAAGATCACGGTGCTACTTTGAAGCACAAGTGTGGTAAAAGGATAGTAACATTGTCCCTTCTCTCTTTTTCTCTCATTTTTTTATTTGGGCCTTTTCTCTTTTTCTTATGGCCTCTTTTTTTTAGTCCGGAGTCTCATCCCGACTTGTGGGGGAATCATAGTCTCCATCATCCTTTCCTCACTTGGGACAATGCTCTAATAATGATGATCATCACACTTCTATTTACTTACAACTCATGAATTACAACTCAATACTTAGAACATAATATGACTCTATATGAATGCCTCCGGCGGTGTACCGGGATATGCAATGAATCAAGAGCGACATGTATGAAAGAATTATGAATGGTGGCTTTGCCACAAATACAATGTCAACTACATGATCATGCAAAGCAATATGACAATGATGGAGTATGTCATGATAAATGAAATGGTGGAAAGTTGCATGGAAATATATCTCGGAATGGCTATGGAAATGCCATGATAGGTAGGTATGGTGGCTGTTTTGAGGAAGATATATGTGTGAAAGAGCGTATCACATCACGGGGTTTGGATGCACCGGCGAAGTTTGCACCAACTCTCAAGGTGAGAAAGGGCAATGCACGGTACCGAAGAGGCTAGAAAATTGCGGAAAGGCAAGTGTGCGTATAATCCATGGACTCACATTAGTCATAAAGAACTCATATACTTATTGCAAAAATTTATTAGCCCTCGAAGCAAAGTACTACTACGGATGCTCCTAGGGGAAGGGTTGGTAGGAGTTAACCATCGCGCGATCCCGACCGCCACACAAAGGAAGACAATCAACAAATACTTCATGCTCCGACCGTTACATAACGGTTCACCATATGTGCATGCTACGGGAATCACAAACTCCAACACATGTATTTTTCAATTCCACAATTACTCAACTAGCACAACTATGGTATTACCACCTTTATATCTCAAAACAATTATCAAACATCAAATTTCTCATGATATTAATTAAAGAAAATTGCCATGCTATTTTAAGACTCTCAAAATAATATAAGTGAAGCATGAGAGATCAATAGTTTCTATAAAACAGATCCACCACCGTGCTCTAAAAGATATAAGTGAAGCACTAGAGCAAAACTATATAACTCAAAAGATATAAGTGAAGCACATAGAGTATTCTAATAATTTCCGAATCATGTGTGTCTTTCTCAAAAGGTGTGTACAGCAAGGATGATTGTGGTAAACTAACAAATAAAGACTCAAATCATACAAGACGCTCCAAGCAAAACACATATCATGTGGTGAATAAAAATATAGCTCCAAGTAAAGTTACCGATGGAAGTAAACGAAAGAGGGGATGCCTTTCGGGGCATCCCCAAGCCTTGCCTTTTTGGTGTCCTTAGATTATCTTGGGGGTGCCATGGGCATCCCCAAGCTTAGGCTCTTGCCACTCCTTGTTCCATAATCCATCAAATCTTTTACCCAAAACTTGAAAACTTCACAACACAAAACTTAACAGAAAATCTCGTGAGCTCCGTTAGCGAAAGAAAACAAAAGACCACTTCAAAGTACTGTAATGAACTCATTCTTTATTTATATTGGTGTTAAACCCACTGTATTCCAACTTCTCTATGGTTTATAAACTCTTTTACTAGCCATATATTGATCAAAATAAGCAAACAGCACACAAAAAACAGAATCTGTCAAAAACAGAACAGTCTGTAGTAATCTGTAACTAACGCAAACTTCTGGAACTCCAAAAATTCAGCCAAAATAGGACGACCTATTAAATTTGTTTATTGATCAGCAGACATTGGAATAAATATTTTATCACGTTCTGGTGATTTTTAACAATTATTTTCGTGGACAGAAAGTTTCTGGAAATTACAGCAAGATCAAATAACTATCATCCAAGAAGATCCTATAGGTTTAACTTGGCACAAACACTAATTAAAACATAAAAACACATCTAACCAGAGGATAGAACAAATACTTATTCCTAAACAGAAGCAAAAAGCAAAAAAAAACTAAAAATAAAATTGGGTTGCCTCCCAACAAGCGCTATCGTTTAACGCCCCTAGCTAGGCATAAAAGCAAGGATAGATCTAGGTAGTGCCATAGTAATAGGATAAATCATTAAAACTCATCTCGTATTCTCTACGTTCAGCAGCAAGTTTCCTTTGAGGCAAGCAAAAATAATCAAACGGGCTAAATTTAATGGGACAAAAGTCCCCAAGATCAATTTTAGGAGGTATGGGTTCCTCCTTCGGCCCTTCATATTGCACAACCAATTCATCATTATAAGCATTCTTTTGACAGAACTTTGTGAGCCTATATTCGTGAGAATATCCTTGTTCATTATTTCGAATAGCCAAATCATCATTAAGTTCAGAAATTCTATCAATTAGAACATTGGTAGGGACCTTTTTTCTAAGGTTTTCATTGAAAGCAACATAGTCTAGAGGTTGAAAACGCATTATTTCTTCTTGATCAAAGAGGATAGCTTCTATGGAGGACGGCCAGCGTCCACCCTATAATGCGCAAAGATTTCCTTGGTCTCTTTTATTATAAATCTGAACTCATGAGCCGAAAATATAGTAGCGGCACGCTTAACAGAAAAATGCTATATATTAGAAAATTCTAGGAAAATCCTTTGTATGCAAGGGTGCAAGTGCATAAATTGCCTTTCTAGTTCAACTATAAGCATGGCAATAGCGTCAGCAAGACTACTAGTTCTATGAAGAATGGAACTGCCCATAGAAGTGAAAGCACCGGCACAAGTAAAGAAATGTTGAATAACTCCTTTTCCAATAATATTACCACTACCAATTCGAAATCTTTTTGTATGCAAGGTAGGGGGTTCTTCAGCAGGAGCATCAGAATTTTCCATGATATTATTATTGTCCATATCGACAATAATTTCCCCAATTTCAGACATAACGACAGAAAGAGCGAGGGGCAAAAAGGAAAGAAGAAGGCGAACGAAAAGAGAGGGTGAATAAAACGGCAAGGGTGAAGTGGGGGAGAGGTAAACGAGAGGCAAATGACAAATAATGTAATGCGGGAGATAAGGATTGTGATGGGTACTTGGTATGTTGACTTTTGCGTAGACCTCCCCGGCAACGGCGCCAGAAATCCTTCTTGCTACCTCTTGAGCACTGCGTTGGTTTTCCCTTGAAGAGGAAAGGGCGATGCAGCAAAGTAGCGTAAGTATTTCCCTCAGTTTTTGAGAACCAAGGTATCAATCCAGTAGGAGGCTACGCGCGAGTCCCTCGCACCTACACAAACAAATAAATCCTCGCAACCAACGCGATAAGGGGTTGTCAATCCCTACACGGTCACTTACGAGAGTGAGATCTGATAGATATGATAAGATAATATTTTTGGTATTTTTATGATAAAGATGCAAAGTAAAATAAAAGCAAATTAAAAAGCAACGGAAATAACTAAGTGTTGGAAGATTAAGATGAAGATAGACCCGGGGGCCATAGGTTACACTAGTGGCTTCTCTCAAGAGCATAAGTATTTTACGGTGGGTGAACAAATTACTATTGAGCAATTGACAGAATTGAGCATAGTTATGAGAATATCTAGGTATGATCATGTATATAGGCATCACATCTGAGACAAGTAGACCGACTCCTGCCTGCATCTACTACTATTACTCCACACATCGACCGCTATCCAGCATGCATCTAGAGTATTAAGTTCATAAGAACAGAGTAACGCCTTAAGCAAGATGACATGATGTAGAGGGATAAATTCATGCAATATGATAAAAACCCCATCTTGTTATCCTTGATGGCAACAATATAATACGTGCCTTGCTGCCCCTACTGTCACTGGGAGAGGACACCGCAAGATTGAACCCAAAGCTAAGCACTTCTCCCATTGCAAGAAAGATCAATCTAGTAGGCCAAACCAAACTGATAATTCGAAGAGACTTGCAAAGATAACCAATCATACATAAAAGAATTCAGGAGATTCAAATATTGTTCATAGATAATCTTGATCATAAACCCACAATTCATTGGTCTCAACAAACACACCGCAAAAGAAGATTACATCGAATAGATCTCCACGAGAGAGGGGGAGAACATTGTATTGAGATCCAAAAAGAGAGAAGAAGCCATCTAGCTAATAACTATGGACCCGAAGGTCTGAGGTAAACTACTCACACTTCATCGGAGGGGCTATGGTGTTGATGTAGAAGCCCTCCGTGATCGATGCCCCCTCCGGCGGAGCTCTGGAACAGGCCCCAAGATGGGATCTCGTGGGTACAGAAGGTTGCGGCAGTGGAATTAGGTTTTTGGCTCCGTATCTGATTGTTTGGGGGTACGCAGGTATATATAGGAGGAAGGAGTACGTCGGTGGAGCAACATGGGCCCCACGAGGGTGGAGGGCGCGCCCAGGGGGGGTAGGCGCGCCCCCTACCTCGTGGCTTCCTGGTAGCTTTCTTGACGTAGGGTCCAAGTCTCCTGGATCATGTTCGTTCCAAAAATCACATTTTTTGACTGGGAACTGTGGGGCAAACCCCCACAGCATATCAAAAACTTTATTAAACAAAGTAACAAGATACAAAAGCTGATTACAAGGAGAAATCTAGAAAAAGAAGCTAAACTAAAAGTAGAGGAGGGGGCATAAAAGCCTTACTACACTAAGCCTTAAGGGGGAAGGAAAGAGATCCACTTGAGAAGGTCATCCTTGTAGGCAGATTTAATCCTATATTGCAACAAAGAGATATCATGCCTAAAAGCAGCACGCCATTTATAAAATCTACCCCTCTCATTTATGAAAACCTTGGCATTTCGAATGATCTAGATGTTCCAACATGCAGTGAACACCACTTCTGAGAAAAAAGGCTTGTCAAAATCATTCCTAGCCTGAATAACCACATCAGACATAGAGTTCCCTGCAGGCCAATCAATTTGCAGGTAATTCCAGACACGAACACTGAAATTGCAGCTGAAGAAAAGATGATGCCTGGTCTCTCGAACCTGCAGGGGGCAGAGTCTACAATGCACACCATCCTCCATGTGCCAATGCCTTCTTTCCACCATATCCTTTGTATTCAGCCTGTCCATGATGAGCATCCAAGCAAACACCTTAATCTTGAGAGTACAGGATGATTTCCATATCCAACAGAGCAGAGGGTTAAAGGTTTCAGACTAAAATGTGTGGGAGTAAAACATCTTGGGTCTATACTGCTTGGAAGAGTTCTGCCAAAACCACACATCCTTAGAGCCAGATACTCTGCTATGAGAACCCAGCATAGATTGAATCATGCCCAACTCTCCAAAAGCCTGAGCAGACAGGGGGAGATGAAAATGCTGTACAATATCCTGAGAACTGAAGAACTCCTTGACTGCAATCCATGGGTCCTTAACATAAGAAAATAACCTAGGAAATCTTGATTGAAGAGGAGAGACCTCATCACCAATATTCCAGTTATCTGACCAGAACAGAGCAGTGTCACCATCATTAACCTCAACCCAAGAACACTCTCTAAAACTCAGCATAACCTTGCAAATATCCTTCCACCATAAAGAGCCACAAGTAGATGTTCCTTGAGGCACCCTTCCATGGTAGTAAGAGTCCCAAATGAGAGATACCCAAGGAATATCATTTTTATTGAGGAAGTTCCTAGCATGTTTGAGGAGCAAGGCAACATTTTGTACCCCCAGATTGAGAATACCAAGACAACCCCTGTTTTTTGGCCTACAAATAAGCTCCCAAGCAGCAAGGGGGGGGTGCAGGTTCATCTCTATTCTTTCCCCAAAAACACTGCCTCTGAATTATCTCTAACTGCTTGAGGATTCCAGCTGGAACAGCCAAACTGCACATAAAGAAGATGGGCATTGAAGACAGAGCAGAGTTCAGTAATTGTAGTCTCTCCCCTTGATTGAGAAAAGAAGAACTAGCAGTCATTCTTCTTTCCATACGGTCCACCAGAGGCATAAAGTCCACCATTTTGGGCCTTGTGGTTCCCACTGGCAGCCCAAGATAAGTGAAAGGCATCTTTCCTATCTGGCAACCAAAAGCAATAGCAAGATCATTCATCACAATAGGATCAACATTTATGGGGATGAGGAAAGATTTGTGGTAGTTGACATCAAGGCCAGTGGACTGAGCAAACACTTGAAGCATATCCTTCAAGGCCAGGAGCTGAATCCTGTCAGCAGGTAAGATGATTAAAGTATCATCTCCATATTGGATTATAGGGTAATCATGGTCATGACAAGGGATAGGCAGTTGGAGAATTCCTCTTCTGAACATGTCATTGATGACAGATTGCAAAAGATCAGCAGCAATAACAAAGAGAAGTGGAGAGACAGGATCACCTGCCTGACCCCCTTTTTACAAACAAATTTTCTCCCAGGGACACCATTAAGATGAACTGAGGAAGTACCAGTGCCCAGCAGCTGCTTCATCCAGAGAATCCATTTCTCATTAAAACCTTTGTGCCTAAGAATCTGAAAAAGAGCTTCATGTTCCAGAGAGTCAAAAGCCTTTTCAAAATCTAACTTAAGGATTACAATTGGCCTCCTAGATTGATGGCACTGATGCAAATACTCAAAAGTCCAGCCAATACAATCCTGGATTGTTCTGCTCCTAATAAAACCATATTGGTTCTTGTGAATGCACTGCAAGATCACCTCTTGAAACCTATTTGCTGCCATTTTAGAAAGAAACTTCAGGCCCATACTAGTGAGAGAAATAGGCCTATAATCTCCAACCTCTTCAGGTGTAAGCTTTTTAGGTACAAGAGTAATGTAAGAATCATTAATGTTATCCAAGATAGCACCACCCTCATAGAATTCCTGAGCTAGCTCATAAAAGTCCTGAGAAATTAGATGCCAGCATTTTTTGAAAAACAGGCCATTAAAGCCATCAGGACCTGGAGCTTTATCCACAGGCATATGCTGAACCACCTTGTCCATTTCATCTTTTTCAAAAGGTTTGGTGAGAATGTCAAGGCCTTCCACAGGGGTGATGAGAGCAGAGAGGTCAAAGCCCATGACAATGCCTCTTGATGTGCCCATCCTATTTTTAAAACAATTCCAGATGATTCCTTCCATTTGAGCGTGATCATTGATCACAGTACCATCAGGCAATTTGAGACTTGCAATAGAATTCCTCCTGTGCCTTTCAGTAGCCATGGCATGGAAAAACTTTGTATTTTCCCCTCCCACCTTAATATATCTGATAGTACACCTTTTCTTCCAATAAAGGAATTGCAAATGTAACAATTTCTCCAGGTGCACTTTGACAATTTTCCTGAAGTTAAGCTCCTGAATAAACAGAGGCCTCCACTCCTCCAAGTCATTCAGCAGCAAAATAACAAGATTACATTTACCAATCAGGAGCTTCAACTTAGAAACATTCATTTGCCATCTTTTAAGACACATTCTGAGAGACTGGAACTTATCAGCAATTTTAGCAGTTATGTGTCCCTTCCTAGAAGGCATTTTCCAAGACTTAGCAACACAATCCATAAATCCATCCAGCTCCAACCAATAGTTCTCAAACCTAGATAAATTTGACTTAGGGATAGATGTTTTGATTTTGACAACACAGGGGACATGATCAGATGCAGTCCTAGCAAGGGGAAGCACTTCAGTCATAGGATAGACAGAGATCCAGTCTACTGAGGTGAAAAACCATTCTAATTGCTCAAGAAGTGGGCTGTCTTGCATATTGGACCAAGTGAAAGCTCTTCCCTTGATGGGCAACTCTAGAAGGCCCAAATTCCCAATTATCTCATTAAAGATGAACATATCATTTAGGTCCCCTCCAGGCAAATTCCTGTTATCTATGGACCTAATGAAATTAAAGTCCCCTAAAAGCAGCCAATTCTCATCAACAGGAATGCTTAGGTTATATAGCCAAGTGACAAAAGTAACTCTAGCTGCACCCTGACAAGGCCCATATACAACAACCAAATTCCATTTTTCATTGTTCTGTTTGGACACAAACTCAACAACTACAGCAAACTGCTGAATTTCAATTAAAGTTCCAAAAAAACAGAGGAGTTCCAGACCACAAGAATTCCCCCAGAGGCTCCCATTGCAGGAGAGCAAGCAAAGCTGTCAAATCTCTTAGGGAAGAAACTCTTAATTGACCTAGAGTCAAAAGATGGGCATTTGGTTTCCTGCAAACAGGCAACAGCACACTGACTTTCATCGTTTTTTGCCTAACTGCTCTCTGCCTAGCCTCAGAATTTAAACCTCTGACATTCCAGCACAAAACATTCCAGTTTCTACAAAGGTTACTCATTAAAACATAAAGTAATAAGGTCCACAAAGCATACAGCACACAATGCCATATGAACAAAAGAGCACATAATAGTCTGACCCAGCACCATTACAATAAAGTTTGCATGACAAAGTGACCAACAAAAGGACAACAAAATAGCAAATTCAAAGGCTTGCTAGACCCAATAATAAAGGAGCACACTATTCATTTGCATTAGTGGCAGCAGCATGAGGTGGATCCACCATAAGAGCATCCACAGTTAGGAGTTGAGCATCAATCTCCAGCTCCCTTCCAATTTCTTGCAGACGACTAACAGGTGTAGCTGGTGGGATCTCCTCCTGGGCTGGGTCATCTGGCATCTCAGCAGTGAAAGGCTTTGCTCTGGGCTTCCTCCTTTTGGGCTGCGGAGAAAGCTCCTGGAAGGTGGGCTTGAAACCATCACGTTGGGCCGAGCTCCTGGTGCATCTTCGAACAGATGTGTCCACAATGGGAGTGGGCGCCAACGTCTTGCGAGGCCTTCTAGCTTTAGGGGGTGCTGCAGTTGGTGAAGAGGAAAGCTGAATGTCTGTAACATCTTCAGAGAACAAAGCCCGCAACCGGCCTAATTGGCTCCTGGTCCCTCCAGGTCAGCATAGGTAAATCCATGTCTCCGAGGGCCAAGTCCCAACTCCTCTTAGATAAAACCACTGGCTCAATAGGCTGCAGAGCAATAGGTTTTGGAACATTGTAGACAACAGGAGCCTGTAGACGATTTTCAAAAGACCTTCTCCACACCATCTTAGGTGGCAAAGGAGGCCCAAAAGGAAGAGCAGCAGGCAGCTCCACTTCAGGCACAATTAGAGGAGGCTGGTAAACCACAATAGCCCAGTTTCTAGCATCATTAATATCGTCACCCAAAGGAACATTATCAACCTCAGGCAGCTCCTCATCAGATGAAACAACAGGAATAATATGATTCTGCTGGACAGCATCAGAACTGGGCTGTGCAGAAACATCCATCACCATAGATTCCTGATCTTGTGGAACAGGCTGGTCCACAGGCTCATTCCAATTACCCCAGTTGTTATCTTCCACATCATTGACAGCAGGCTCTAGAGGAGGAGGAGGGACATCATTCCATCCCAAGGCTGGATACGGAGGCAAAATGAACGGTGGCAGTTCCGGGAACGGCACCCCGGGAACCGGATGTGGATTGCCATTGATGGGCATCCAGTCTTCATCCAGTGGCATCTGTTCAGCAAAATTCGCTCCCAAAATATACAGAGGAGCCGTCCAAGAGACCCTCGCGCCAGCCCAAGTAGCATAATCCATGAAGACGACATCACGGGGCACAAGAACATCTTCAGGGAAAGAAGCAAACACCAGAGACCGTACCAGATATGGATCATCACTAATCCAATGATGAAACTTGCCGAACGTGTTCACAGCAGCTCTGATACAATCAGTATTGCGAAGATTTAAAGGGATGCCCAAGAACATGAGTAAACCTTGACGGAAACCTTGGGCGCCCCTGAAAGACTCCCCCTCATCATGCTTCATGAAGCGAACAAAACGATCATTACCCAGCGGCTGCGGAGGGAGTTGAAGCAACTGGAACCGGACAGCAGCATCACGAAGCTCAAAAAGACCTACAAAGCGAATCCAGGGCTGCGCCGACCTGACTAATACACCATGCGCTTGCAACCACTGCACAACCTCTTCCCTAGCAGCACCTATCTGATCGGGCGGAGGGATCAGCATTACCTCAGCAAGCATGAACTCTTCATGGCGGCACACAATTGGGGTATGCGGCGTCACAAAGGTTCGCGACACCCGGTCTTCTCCACTGTCAACAATGTGGTGGCCAGCCGGGACATAGAGCAGAGGATCCAGATGGAAGTTGGCCATGGGAGCGGAGCACTCACGCTCCGGCGACGCCGACAGCGAGTGCAGCGGTGGAGGAGGCGTAGCAGACGGCGGAGACGAAGGAGTCTTGGGTCCAGGGCTGATGGGACTGGACGAGGGAGTAAATGTGGAAGTGCAAGGGAGGTCCAAGATTGGTAAATGCGACGTCAGGGAGATATTCTCGCTGGAGACCTCGGAAGTTGCAACGTTAGCGGGTTGTGGTTGCCAAACCCAACCCAACATGTTGACGGTGATGACAAAGTTACCGACGCAGGGCTTCGCCTAAGCACTACGACAATATGACCGAGGTGGAAACCTATGGAGGGGGGCACCGCACACGGCTAAGATCAACTTGTGTGTCTATGGGGTGCCCCCTCCCCCGTATATAAAGGAGTGGAGGAGGGGGCCGGCCGCCCTCCTAGGGCGTGCCCCAAGGGGGGAATCCTACTCCTACTAGGTGTAGGTTCCCCCCTTTCCTAGTCCTACTAGGAGGGGGAAGGAAGGGAAGAGGGAGAGAAAGGAAAGGGGGGGTCGGCCCCCCTCCCAATTCGGATTGGGATTGGGGGCGCGCCCCTCCACCTGGCCGCCTCCTCTTCTCTTCCACCATGGTCCATGAAGGCCCATTAACCCCCAGGGGGTTCCGGTAATCCCTCGATACTCCGGAAAATGCCCGAACTCATCCAAAACCATTCCGGCGTCCAAACATAACCTTCCAATATATCAATCTTCATGTCTCGACCATTTCGAGACTCCTCGTCATGTTCGTGATCACATCCGGGACTCCGAACCACCTTCGGTACATCAAATCACAAAACTCATAATACATATCGTCATCGAACGTTAAGCGTGCGAACCCTACGAGAACTATGTAGACATGACCGAGACTAATCTCCGGTCAATAACCAACAGCGGAACCTGGATGCTCATATTGGTTCCTACATATTCTACGAAGATCTTTATCGGTCAAACCGCACAACAACATACGTTCTTCCCTTTGTCATCGGTATGTTACTTGCCCGAGATTCCATCATCGGTATCATCATACCTAGTTCAATCTCATTACCAGGAAGTCTCTTTACTCGTTCCATAATGCATCATCCCGTAACTAACTCATTAGTCACATTGCTTGCAAGGCTTATAGTGATGTGCATTACCGAGAGGGCCCAGAGATACCTCTCCGACAATCCGAGTGACAAATCCTAATCTCGATCTATTCCAACTCAACAAACACCACCGGAGACACCTGTAGAGCATCTTTATAATCACCCAGTTGCGTTGTGATGTTTGATAGCACACTAAGTGTTCCTCCGGTATTCTGGAGTTGCATAATCTCATAGTCATAGGAACATGTATAAGTCACGAAGAAAGCAATAGCAATAAACTAAACGATCATGATGCTAAGCTAACGGATGGGTCAAGTCAATCACATCATTCTCTAATGATGTGATCCCGTTTATCAAATGACAACTCATGTCTATGGCTAGGAAACTTAACCATCTTTGATTAATGAGCTAGTCAAGTAGATGCATACTAGTGACACTTTGTATTCACACATGTACTAAGTTTCCGGTTAATACAATTCTAGCATGAATAATAAACATTTATCATGATATAAGGAAATATAAATAACAACTTCATTATTGCCTCTAGGGCATATTTCCTTCACCTACATTATATTTATGAACTTAAGCTAGTGTCGTATCGCCCTAGCTTATGACTGTCACATGATGAATATCATCCAACAAATTACCGATCCAATGCCTATGAATTTATCTTATATTGTTCTTGCTAAGTTACTACTACTATCGTTGCTGTCGCACTTGCTACAAAACTACTGCTATCACTGTTACCGTTACCATTTGCTGCTGTCACTACTGTCAAAACTATCATACTACTTTGCTACTAATCACTTTGCTGCAGATAATTAATCTCCAGGTGTGGTTGAATTGACAACTCAGCTGCTAATACTTGCAAGTATTGTTTGGCTCCCATTGTGTCGAATCTATAAATTTGGTTTGAATACTCTACCCTCAAAAACTGTTGCGATCCCATATACTTGTGGGTTATCAAGACCTTTTTCTGGCACCGTTGCCAGGGAACATAGCTATATTTGTTCAGTCACTTCGGATTATTATCAATTTATCACTATGAAGAATCTGAAGGATGCTAAGACTAAGATTTATCCCTCTAAGACGAGGGGAGGTAAGGAACTGCCATCTAGCTCTGCTTTAGATTAACCTTCTGTTATAAGTAAACTTGCAAGACCACCACATGCTACTAATCCTGATATGTCGCAAGTTATTGATGATGCTACTTCTGCTATGAATGATACTTATAATGATTCTAGTACCTTGCTTGATGATGATGATGTGCCACTAGGTGACTTTCTTGATGAACAAATTGCTAGAGTAAGACAACATGATATTGTTGAAACTGATGATGAGCTTGAAACTGAAAATCTTGAGACACCTACTAGAACTAGCCCTCCTAGATATGAATTGCCTAAGGTACCGGAAGGTTATGTTATGAATGAGTAGACAACTAGAGACATTCTTGCTTGTAAGGATAGAGATGATCTAGGGAAATTATTATGCAAGTATAAAGAAAAATCCTTGAATGCTAGAATGCAATATGATCCTAAGTTCGCTACTTCACCCATCTTTATTGATGATAAGGATTATGAATTCTCTGTCGACCCAGAGTTAATTACTTTGGTTGAATCTGATCCTTTCCATGGTTATGAAACTGAAACTGTTGTGGCACATCTTACTAAGTTGAATGACATAGCCACCCTTTTTACTCATGATGAGAAGACTCGCTGTTACTATATTCTCAAATTATTTCCGTTCTCATTAAAGGGTGATGCTAAAGCTTCGTACAATACTCTTGCTCCTGGTTGTGTGCGTAGCCCCCAGGATATGATTTATTACTTCTCTGAAAAATATTTCCCTGCTTGTAAGAAACAAGCTGCCTTACAGGAAATATTTAACTTTGTGCAAATTAAAGAAGAGAGTCTCCCACAAGCTTGGGGGAGGCTTTGCCAATTGCTTAATTCTTTGCCCGATCATCCTCTTAAGAAAAATGAAATACTTGATATCTTCTATAATGGACTAACCGATGCTTCTAGGGATTTCCTAGATAGTTGTGTTGGTTGTGTTTTCAGGGAACGAACTGTTGGGCAAGCTGAAGAATTATTGAATAACATATTGAAAATTTGTGATGATTGGACTCTTCCTGAACCACCGGTTAAACCCACTTCGAAGAACAGGGGTATTTTATATCTCAGTCCTGAAGATATGCAAGAGGCAAAGAAATCTATGAAGAAAAAAGGTATTAAAGCTCAGGATGTCAAAAATTTACCTCCTATTGAAGAAATACATGGGCTTGATACACCACCACCACCTAAGGTGGTAGAGGTAAATTCTCTAATGAAATTCAATGATAATGACAATCCTCACAATATGCACCCTAGCCAATGCCTTTATGAGTTTGAAAACTACATTAGAAAACAAGATCACTTCAATGCAAATGTTATGGAACAATTGAAATACAATTCTGATATGATTGCTCGCTTGAGTGACTTGTTATTTAGAATCTCAAATGATGTTAGAGGTGTGGGAAAGCATGCTTCTATGGTTCAAACTCAGTTAGAACAAGTTGCTAAATCTTAAAGAGAGTTGCTTGATGAAATGAATAATAATATAAGCGACTTTGTTGTTAGAGTAGCAACTAGAGGTAAAATGACTCAGGAACCACTTTATCCTGAGGGAGATCCAAAAATAATTGAACAAGACTATCAAAGAATTAACACTGATGTACGTAGTCCTTCTAAAAAGAGAAAGAAGAGGAAAAATGATAGGACTTTGCATGCCTCTAGTGAACCTGAAGTAGAAAAACCTCCTGATAATGATAATGAAATTTCTATTTCTGATGCTGAAACTCAACCTGGTAGTGAACACTCAACTTCTGATAATGAAAAAGATAATGATGAGTTTCATGAAAATACTCAAACAAATGGTAAAGAACCAGACAATGATGTTGAGATAGAACCTGCACTTGATCTTAATAACCGACAACCCAGTAATACACGATATGATAAAAGAGACTATTGCTAGAAAACACGGTAAAGAAAGAGAACCGTGGGTTCAAAAACCTATGCCCTTTCCACCTAAGTCAACTAAAAAGAAAGATGATGAAGAATTTGAACGCTTTGCTGAAATGCTGAGGCCAGTATTTTTGCGTACTCGCCTGACTGGTATCTTGAAAATGCCCCCTTATGCAAAATACATGAAAGACATCATCACCAATAAGAGAAAAATACGGGAAGCTGAAATCTCCACTATGCTTGCTAATTATACTTTTAAAGATGGAGTACCTAAAAAACTTGGATATCCGGGAATACCAACTATACCTTGCTCCATCAAAAGAAATTATGTGAAAACTGCTTTATGTGATTTAGGATTTGGTGTTAGTGTTATGCCTTTCTCTTTATATAAAAGACTTGATTTGAATAAACTCAGACCTACTGAAATATCTTTGCAAATGGCTGACAAATCAACTGCCATACCTATCGGTATCTGTGAGGATGTACCCGTTGTTGTTGCTAATGTTACTATTTTGACTGACTTTGTTATACTTGAGATGCCCGAGGACAACAACATGTTGATTATCCTGGTAGAACCTTCTTGAATACTGCAGGGGCCTTTATTGATTGTAATAAAAGCAAAGTCACTTTTCATATCAATGGTAATGAGCATACGGTGCACTTTCCGAAGAAACAATTCTAAGTGAATGGTATTAATGTTATTGAAAAATCTCCGACAATCACTATTGGAAGTTTTCAACTACCTCTACCTACTATTAAAAAGATATATGAAATGCTTATTGTTGGGGATATTCATATCCCCGTTGAGGTAACTTAGTGATTTATGAAAGTTCTTCGGTTTCATGCTAATCGAAAGTGGTTGTTAATAAGACTTGATCAACCTTATTAATGGATCATTTTTGAGAGGTATGAAGTTGATGGATTTAGTAAGCACTACCTTCTTTCCCTACCTTTTGTTTTATGTTTTTATTAGTTAAGTAAAATAAAGTGCCATGTTTTGTTTGTTTTCTGAATTTCTCGTGCAATAAAAAAATGACCCAAAAATAAAAGTCCTCGGAATGCTGTGAAAATTTAATACGAGTTTTTTATGAATATTTAAGAATTTTTGGTGCAAATAACATCAGAGGGAGGTGCACCAGGTGGGCACAACCCACCTGGGCGCGCCAGGACCCCCAGGCGCGCCCTAGTGGGTTGTGGTCCCCACGTGGACCCCCTCACTTATCTCTTCATCCCACATCATCACCTACCTCTAGAAAACAATCACCATTGCTCTCTCTCTCTCTCTCTCTCTCTCTCTCGTGTTCTTGCTCTCAAACCCACGGATTTCAATCTCTTTGCTCGAAGCTCCATTTCTGAAACTGTTTTGGGGGATTGTTGCTTGGTATGTGACTCCACCATTTGTCCAATTAGTTTTTTGCTTTAGTGGTTTATATTTTGAGTAATTAGCTACTCTTGGTGCTGTTGTAGATGAGCTTGCATGTTGAATTCTTAGAGTTCTAAGTAGTTTGAATGCTTGTTATGGCCTTTATGTATCCCTATGAGTAGTTGCTATCAATTTTGTGAAAGTTTTGTTGAGAAAAAATTGTGGACTAAAAATTTCAGAATTTTGTTCATAAGAAAAAGATGAATATCTTTAGGAAGTTTGCTTCCAAGAAGAACTCCACGGGAGTGATTGGGGAGTCATCTGATAGTGATCTCCATACCCGGAGGTTGGCGAGAGTATGGCCGTGAGGAATGGCCGCATACCTCGTTCATGGAAGGGGCTGGAATCCTTCAAGATTTTACACAATATGTTGCTAATGCCGGCCTCACCGACTTCATCGCAGCTGAATGTGAATAGTATCATCTCCTCACAAATACCTTTGTTCAAAGTTTTAATTTCCTTCCTAGGAATAATCCTCCTGAGGTGCAGTTTAATTTATACGCTGAGTTCCATCAGATACCGCTACTGAGTTCTGTGAAATATGCTTGCTTCCTTCTGATGGTGGTTTGGTAGAGCCTAGGCCCACAGGGTTTGAGGCCTTTCACCGTACCTTGACAGTGGGAGATGAGAGAGGGGTGTCGGGTATCACTGTCGCTGGCTTGCATTTTCCTGCTGTTCATTATTTTACCCTCTTCATTGCAAAATGCTTGCTTGCTAGAGAGAAGGTAGGTGCACTCAGTGCCCTAGACCTAGCTGTTTTACGTCGTGCACTTGAAGGCGACAACACTTATAGCTTGGGGGCTATTGTGGCATGCCGCCTCCACATTAATAAGTCCAAGGGTAAAACACATGGATGTATTTACGCCACTCGTTTGGCGGCTTGCTTTAATGTTGAGATACGCCTTTGATACGTCTCCAACGTATCTATAGTTTTTGATTGTTCCATGCTATTATATTATCTATTTTGGATGTTTAATGGGCTTTAATATACCTTTTTATATTATTTTTGGGACTAACCTATTAATCGAAGGCCCAGTGCAAATTGTTGTTTTTTTTGCCTATTTCAGTGTTTCGCAGAAAAGAAATATCAAACGGAATCCAAACGGAACGAAACCTTTGCGAGGATCTTATTTGGAACAAATGCAACCCAGGAGACTTGGAGTGGAAGTCAAGGATTCAACGAGGCAGCCACGAGACAGGAGGGCGCGCCTAGGGGGTAGGCGGGCCCCCCACCCTCGTGGGCCCCTCGTAGCTCCACCAACCTACTTCTTTCGCCTATATATACTCTTATACCCTGAAAACATCTAGGGGAGCCACAAAACCACTTTTCCACCACCGCAACCTTCTGTACCCGTGAGATCCCATCTTGGGGCCTTTTCTGGCGTTCTGCCGGAGGGGGATTCGATCACGGAGGCCTTCTACATCAACACCATAGCCTCTCCGATGATGTGTGAGTAGTTTACCATAGACCTTCAGATCCATAGTTATTAGCTAGATGGCTTCTTCTCTCTCTCTTTGGTTCTCAATACAAAGTTCTCCTCGATATTCTTGGAGATCTATTCAATGTAATACTTTTTGCGGTGTGTTTGCCGAGATTCGTTGAATTGTGGGTTTATGATCAAGATTTTCTATGAACAATATTTGGTTCTTCTCTTAATTTTTATATGCATGATTTAATATCTTTGCAAGTCTCTTTGAATTATCGATTTGGTTTGGCCTACTTGATTGATCTTTCTTGCAATGGGAGAAGTGCTTAGCTTTGTGTTCAATCTTGCGGTGCTCGATCCCAGTGACAGAAAGGGAACCGACACGTATTGTATTGTTGCCATCGAGGATAAACAGATGGGGTTTATATCATATTGCTTGAGTTTATCCCTCTACATCATGTCATCCTGCCTAATGCGTTACTTTGTTCTTATGAACTTTATAATCTGGATGCATGCTGGATAGCGGTCGATGTGTGGAGTAATAGTAGTAGGTCCAGAATCGTTTCAGTCTACTTGTCACGGACGTGATGCCTATGTTCATGATCATGCCTAGATATTCTCATAACTATGCGCTTTTCTATCAATTGCTCGACAATAATTTGTTCACCCACCATAATATATGCTATCTTGAGAGAAGCCACTAGTGAAACTATAGCCCCCGGGTCTACTTTACATCATATAAGTTTCCGATCTACAATTCTTGTCGGGGGTGTCATGCGACATATGCCAAGGGATGGCTTATCATGGAGGGGGCTAATAGTACGTCGCCGGTGCCAGGAAACGGGATGAGGCGAAGGCATGCACGCCGGCGAATCTTGCCCAGGTTCGGGGCTCTCCTAGGAGATAACACCCCTAGTCCTACTCTGGGGGGTCTCTGCATGATCAATCAAGCAACAATGGTGGCTACAAGCTTGCTCCTTGAGCTGTTTCTCTAGAGGGGGAAGAAGAGCAAGGCTAGCCCTAGCTTCCTCTCTCTATGTGGGTGTGTAGGAACTAGAGTCTGAACCCTTCGCATGGGTGCGCTGGGGGGTTTATATAGGCCTACCCCCCAGGGGTACAATGGTAATCCAGCCGGGTGTAGGACCCGGTCGTCAGTGTCTATGGCCGCCGGCTTCTCCGCCGGATGCTGGGGCCCGCCGCCTTGTGGGACCCGCCGGCTATCCTGTACTTGGCTGACAGGCCGTGCCCGCCGCTGGCGAGTCTTGTTGGCTGCTTAGTACTGTAGCGATGTTGGTAATGATGCATGCTTGGTCTGGGAGGTGTGGCTACAGTACCGCCGCCTGGCGGGCGATCATTGAAGCCATTTCTCATCTCCTCTGATTAATGGCACACGGACTTTGAGGGAGGGGAGGGCCGCCTGGTAGGAGTCGGCCTCCCCTCATGCCGACTGGTCCGGGCTTGCCGCCTTCTGGCTTCTTGCTGACAGGTAAGGCCCACCGCCTGTGGGCTGTACTGACAGCCCGTAGTGGGGGCATGGCCTTCTCTGCCATGGTGATGTCATGGGGTAGTGGCAACAGTGCCGCGCCGGACGGGAGATCTTCGTCTGGTATGGTGCGCTGTGGCCATGCGTGGCCCTGGATTTGGGGGTGGCAGTGCGCGCTATAGCCATGCCCCGTCTCATTGTATTTATGTGGGGGCAGACTCTGAGGGCGCTTGGGGCCGCCTGCTAGGAGCCGGCCCACCTCATGGCCGCCTGCTGAGCCTTGCTGTCTTCTGGCAGCCGGCCGCTTGGACCAGCCGGCTGCGAGAAGGCGGTGCTTTGGTCCTTGATACTTGAGGGGCGTAGCCGGCCCCGATGTCTTGAAGCGCCATGGGGGGCCGATGAGGCTACCCGTGGCCAATTACTTCGACAGTAGTCCCCGAAGCTGATGAGGCTCCGCGGCTGGTGAAAGGAAGGAGCCTCGGCAGCTTCCTACTCCGAGTGCTTCATTTGATTCTTGCTCCGTCCGTCTCTCGGCGCGCCGACTGCCAGGAGCCGGACACGACCAGGCAGGCCGCCTGGTGGCTTTTGAAATGCCTTGGCGGGAGCCAGGTGGAGTGTTAGCGAAGCATCTAGGCTAGCCTCCCGCCTCTCGCACGCCACGCGGCGCTTGCCAGACGGGCAGGCCTGATAACCCACGCGCGTGATGGGACGTCGCTCTAGGCCGGGCCCGCCACTACCAGGCCTCGACACGCGCGCAGATCCGCTGCGGCCGAGGCGGGCGGTTGGGATCCTGCGCGCCATTAACACGCGTCGTTATTACGCGGTAAACGCGGGGTCGTGGCGCAGTTAATCCCATGATCCCACACCCCGTCCCCTCGGCTTCACAGCCAGGGGCTATAAGTAGGGGGGAGGGGAGCGGCAGACGCATGCTCGCCCTCCTCTCCTTCACCATTTCTTGCCTCCTCTTCTTCTTCTCTGCCGCCGCACTCCGTGCTTTTTTGAAGTGCTGCCGCGGCTCGCCGTCGTCGAGCCTTTCCTTCCCTAGTCTTTTCCGCTCCGCCGCGGGCTCGCGCCTCCACCACCGCACCATGCTCTCGTCGAGCTCGAGCTCACATGGTGTGCGCTGGCGACTGGGACGGCTCCAACGTCCATGCAGACCACCTCACCTTCCTTCGCGACACGCGGCGGCTTCCTGGCGCGGGCTACGTCGAGGTACGCGTGCCGCCTGCGAGCGAGATCATGCCGGCGTCGGAGGAAGGCGAGCATGTCATCTTCCGCTCGCACTTCCTCCACGGCTTTGGCCTGCTGGCGAGCGGCTTTCTCCACTCCTTCTTGAACTTCTACCGGCTCCAGCCACACCACCTCACACCTAACACGGTGGTGCTGCTGTCGGCCTTCGTCACTCTTTGCGAAGGTTACCTCAGCATCCTCCACGCCATCGAGCTCTAGGGGGCCTTCTTCTACACCAAGCTCGGCACCGCCGTCAAGGACGTGGCGGCCCAGTGCAGAGCTTTCGTCGCGGTGCGGCGACCGGGTGCCAAGAACGCCTTCCCAGCCATCAGATTGATATAGTCGGTCAAGCTATGGCAAAAGTCGTACTTCTATGCCAAGAATGTCAACCCGGCGATCGACTTCGTCAACCTGCCGCCTTATGTGGCCGGTCCGCCTGCCGAGCCCCGCGTCAATTGGAACTATAAGCCGAAGCCGCTGTCGGCCGATGTCTTCGCTGCCATCGCCCGCCTCCGAGTGATGACGGAGTCGGAAGGCCTCAAAGCGTCCGACTTGCTGGTCACCTTTGTGGTGTGCCGGGTTCTCCCGCTTCAAGGCCGGCCTCACATGATGAGCCAGATGAGCGGGCATCGTGACCTGTGCCAGGTGTGCACCAAGGAGATGCCGACTGCGGAAGTGGCTCTCTTGGTGAACGAGATCTCGGACTGCAAGCTCGCGGAGGAGGAGTGGCAGTTCGGCAAGCGGTCATACTCCCGCGCAGATCCGCCGCCTGTGGTGAGCTCTTGATTCTTTTATTTCCCTCTTGCTGGGCTCTGCCTTGCAGTCTGACCAACTCGGCCGTGATGCAGATCCTCTGCTCTCAGCCGCTGGCCGACGTCGACTACCTGTGGGACAGGGCCGTGAGCGACGTGGAGGACCCTGACTTGGGGGCAGCCGCCCTGGAGGACGACGCCACAGGCGGAGGTGGCGGGGCAGGCGGCTCCGAAGGAGGAGGCGGTGTAGAAGACTGGTCGGATGATGATGAGAAGGAGGAAGAGGAGCCGCGTCGCCCGCCGACTCGCGACAGGATGGGTCCGAGCTCCTCAGCCGCACCAACCGCTCCAGGCGGTGGGTCGAAGTGCCGAGGTGTGCTGCTTCGGTAGCCACCCTAAGAGGCCGAAGCACACGGCCTCCGCGGCCAAGAATACGGCCGCCGCGACCAAACGGCGTGAGGCCGCCGCGAAGGCGGCCAAGTTCCAGAAGGCCCCAAAGCATCCTCCGATGGTGTCGGCGTAAGTGGTTGCCCTTTTTATTCTTTTTTCCTATCGACTCCTTCTGAATCTCTTTTTATCTTTCTTGAACAGGGCTCGGCTCTCTCTTGAGCGGTCGTCTTCAGCCTCCGTGATCGGGACGGCGGAGGATTCCGCCAACACCCGCCGTATAGACCCGGCCGCCGATCTCTGCGAAGCACAGGAGAGGAACGCTCGGGGGGTGAGGGAAGAGCGAGAAGCCGCCGCCAAGAAGGCGAAGGTAGACAAGGCGGCCGTAGCCAAGGTGGCGCAAGCAGACGCGGACGCCGCGACTAAGGCCCAGGCCAACGCCGCGGCAAAGAAATGAGCAGAAGATGCAGCGCTCGCCAGACCCCACAGCTCGTCGTCCCCTTGCGCTCTGCGCTACCAGCACCAGGGATCCCGGTGCCAGCTGGAGAAGCCGGCGACGAGCTGCCGGCCATGGAGAGAGAAGGCGGTGATGCCTGATACGTCTCCAACGTATCTATAATTTATGAAGTATTCATGCTATTATATTATCCATTTGGATGTTTTATGGGCTTTACTATGCACTTTTATATTATTTTTGGGACTAAACTATTAACCCAGAGCCCAGTGCCAGTTCCTGTTTTTTCCCTCGTTTCAGTGTTTCGAAGAAAAGGAATATCAAACGGAGTCCAAACGGAATGAAACCTTCGGGAGAGTTATTTTTGGAAAGAAAGCACTCCGGGAGATTTGGAGTGCACGTCAGGGGATCAACGAGGAAGACACGAGGCAGGGGGCGCGCCCACCCCCCTGGGCGCGGCCTCCACCCTCGTGGGCCCCTCGTGACTCCCCTGACCGACTTCTTTCGCCTATATATATCCATATACCCTAAAACCTTTGGGGAACAGAATAGATCGGGAGTTCCGCCGCCGCAAGCCTCCGTAGCCACCAAAAACCAATCCGGACCATGTTCCGGCACCCAGCCGGAGGGGGAATCCCTCACCGGTGGCCATCTTCATCATCCCGGCGCTGTCCATGACGAGGAGGGAGTAGCTCACCCTCGGGGCCTAGGGTATGTACCAGTAGCTATGTGTTTGATCTCTCTCTCTCTCGTGTTCTTGAGGTGATACGATCTTGATGTATCGCGAGCTTTGCTATTGTAGTTGGATCTTATGATGTTTCTCCCCCTCTACTCTCTTGTAATGGATTGAGTTTTCCTTTTGAAGTTATCTTATCGGATTGAGTCTTTAAGGATTTGAGAACACTTGATGTATGTCTTGCGTGGGATACCCGTGGTGACAATGGGCTATTCTATTTATCCACTTGATGTATGTTTTGGTGAACAACTTGCGGGTTCCGCCCATGAACCTATGCATAGGGGTTGGCACACGTTTTCGTCTTGACTCTCCGATAGAAACTTTGGGCCACTCTTTGAAGTACTTTGTGTTGGTTTGAATAGATGAATCTGAGATTGTGTGATGCATATCGTACAATCATACCCACAGATACTTGAGGTGACATTGGAGTATCTAGGTGACATTAGGGTTTTGGTTGATATGTGTCTTAAGGTGTTATTCTAGTACGAACTCTTGAATAGATCGATCCGAAAGAATAACTTTGAGGTGGTTTCGTACCCTACAATAATCTCTTCGTTTGTTCTCTGCTATTAGTGACTTTGGAGTGACTCTTTGTTGCATGTTGAGGGATAGTTATATGATCCAATTATGTTATTATTGTTGAGAGAACTTGCACTAGTGAAAGTATGAACCGTAGGCCTTGTTTCAACGCATTGCAATACCGTTTGTGCTCACTTTTATCACTTGCTACCTTGCTGTTTTTATATTTTCAGATTACAAAAACCCGTATCTACCATCCATATTACACTTGTATCACCATCTCTTTGCCGAACTAGTGCACCTATACAATTTACCATTGTATTGGGTGTGTTGGGGACACAAGAGACTCTTTGTTATTTGGTTGCAGGGTTGTTTGAGAGAGACCATCTTCAACCTACACCTCCCACGGATTGATAAACCTTAGGTCATCCACTTGAGGGAAATTTGCTACTGTCCTACAAACCTCTGCACCTGGAGGCTCAACAACGTCTACAAGAAGAAGGTTGTGTAGTAGACATCAAGCTCTTTTCTAGCGTCGTTGCCGGGGAGGCTAGGTAAGCGGCACTCACACCCCGTCAACTAAGCTCTTTTCTGGCGCCGTTGCCGGGGAGGTGAGTGCTTGAAGGTATATCTTTAGATCTTGCAATCGAATCTTTTTGTTTCTTATTTTAGCACTAGTTTAGTCTATAAAAGAAAACTAAAAAAAATGGAATTAAGGGTGCCTCATATGCTTCATCTTTTTAATGTCTTTCGTGAAAACGATGGTAAGGAAAATTGTGCTCAAGTACTAGAAGAAGAATGCATTAGAATGTTTGGCACTAAATATTTGAATGATGAGCATGATTGCAATGTTATTAGTATGAATCCCTTGAATATCCATGATGCTAATGATATGCAAAGCCACAAGCTTGGGGAAGCTATGTTTGATGAAGATGATATTTTTTGTCCCCTAAGTTTTGATGAGAAAATTTATTATGATGAAATCATGCCTCCTATTTATGATGATTATATTGATGAAAGTGGGTTTGGAAGAGTGTCAACTTTAGGAAGTAATGATCCCATTATTTTGGAGGGTGTTGAATCTTATTGTGATAATTATGAAATTGGATTTGGAGAGGTCATGACTTTATTTAGTGATGAATCCACTATTTCGGAAGAGGTTCCAATTGATTATGAGAACAAAGTTGCTATCTATCATGATTGTTGTTATGACTTGTATGCTATTAAGAATAATGATAACCATGAAACTTGTCATCATGATTTTAGTTTTCAATTGGATTATGCTTCACATGATAGTTATTTTGTTGAGTTTGCTCCCACTATTCCGAATGAGAAGAATTTTGCTTATGTGGAGAGTAGTAAAAATTCTATACTTGTAGATCATGAAAAGAATGCTTTAGGTTCTGGTTATATTGTTGAATTCATTCATGATGCTACTGAAAATTATTATGAGGGAGGAATATATGCTTGTAGGAATTGCAATAATATCAAGTTTCCTCTCTATGTGCTTAAAGTTTTGAAGTTATGCTTGTTTTGCCTTCCTATGCTAGTTGATTATTGTTCCCACAAGTTGTTTGCTCACAAAGTCCCTATGCATAGGAAGTGGGTTAGACTTAAATGAGCTAGTCATATTCTTCATGATGCTCTCTTTATGTTTCAGTTCTTATCTTTTATGCGAGCATCATTGAAATCATCATGCCTAGCTAGGGGCATTAAACGTTAGCGCTTGTTGGGAGGCAACCCAATTTTATTTTAGTTTCTTGCTTTTTGGTTCTGTTTAGGAATAAATAATCTATCTATCCTCTGGTTAGATGTGGTTTTATGTTTTAGTTAGTGTTTGTGCCAAGTTAAACCTATAGGATCTTCTTGGATGATAGTTATTTGACCTTGCTGAAAATTCCAGAAACTTTCTGTTCACGAAAACAATTGTTAAAAATCACCAGAACGTGATAAAATACTAATTCCAATTTCAGCAGATCAATAAACAAATTAGTTAGGTCGTCCTATTTTGGTAGAATTTTTGGAGTTCCAGAAGTTTGCGTTAGTTACAGATTACTACAGACTGTTCTGTTTTTGACAGATTCTGTTTTCTATGTGTTGTTTGCTTATTTTGATGAATCTATGAGTAGTATCGGAGGGTATGAACCATAGAGAATTTTTAATACAGTAGATATTACACCAATATTAATTTAGAATGAGTTCACAACAGTACCTAAGTGGTGATTTATTTTCTTATACTAACGGAGCTTACGAGTTTTCTGTTGAGTTTTGTGTTGTGAAGTTTTCAAGTTTTGGGTAAAGATTCGATGGACTATGGAATAAGGAGTGGCAAGAGCCTAAGCTTGGGGATGTACAAGGCACCCCAAGGTAATATTCAAGGACAACCAAGAGCCTAAGCTTGGGGATGCCCCGGATGGCATCCCCTCTTTCGTCTTCGTTCATCGGTAACTTTACTTGGAGCTATATTTTTATTCACCACATGATATGTGTTTTGCTTGGAGCGTAATTTTATTTTGTTATTATTTGCTTTCTGTTATTTAGAATAATGTTTTGCATCTTTACTTTCAATAAAAATGTCAAGGATAGCATTTACCATGCTTATTTTGCAAGTCTACATGTTGCTGTTTGAAAACAGAAAGTTTTCCGTTGTTGCAAAAATTCCCTAGAAAAGTAAGAATGTGATAAAATGTTGAAACCTTTTGCATAATAAGCTCTGATAAATTTACTACAGTGGAAATTTTCTTTCATAATTTTTTGATCTAGGGAAGTATGGATCTTGCTGCATTCTTTACAGACTGTCCTGTTTAGGCAGATTGTTGTTATGTTTGCATATGTTTGCTTCTTTAATGTTTCTATTTGAGGATAGGGGTATTAAATATGCAGGGGCATTTAGTATGCAATGTTGAATAATAATTTTAGTGATTTGCTACAATAGAGTATGATAAGGTTTTTTGCATTGGTTTATACTAACTTATCTCACGAGTCCTTGTTGAGTTTTGTGTGGATGAAGCTCTTGAGATTTAGGGAGACCGTGATATGAAAGGAATTAAGGAGACACAAAAGCTCAAGCTTGGGGATGCCCAAGGCATCCCAAGATAATATTTCAAGAAGTCTCAAGCGTCTAAACTTGGGGATGCCCCGGTTGGCATCCCACCTTTCTTCTTCGACAACTATCGGTTAGTATCGGTTGATCCTAAGTTTTTGCTTCTTCACATGATGTTTGCTATTCTTAGATGTTATTTTTTTGCTTGCTGTTTGAATAAAGTATCAAGATCTGAAATTATTAAATGGGAGAGTCTTCACATAGCTACATAATTATTTAACTACTCATTGATCTTCACTTATATCTTTTTGGAGTAGTTTGTCATTTACTCATGTGCTTCACTTATATCCTATGAGTAAATAGTTGAATGATTTGAATATCATAAATCTGAAATTATATATGTTTCATATGCTTATCCCATGGGGAGTAATGACTTCAAATATAATAAGTAGAGGTGGTAAATTTATTGAAGATTAGCAAACATTGTATTGGTCACTTGAACAATTCATGAAAGAATATTGAAGGAAGAGAGATTTCACATATAAATATACTATCTTGGACATCTTCTATGATTTTGAGCCCCATTAATTATTTTCAAACCAGAGCAAATTAGTTGAAGTTGGACAAGGAAGACAACATAATGAGTTATGCTTGGGTATATTTGTATAGAAGTTATATTGTTATGAATCCTCTAACATGTGGTGCTTGCTATTTAGAATCCTTTGCTAGCCAAAATATCTGTACTAAGCGGGAATACTGCTTGTGCATCCAAATTCCTTGAACCAATTTTCTTCCATGAGTGTCCACCATATCTACCTATATGCAGTATTTACCTGCCGTTCCAAGTAAATTTGCATGTGCCAAACTCTAAACCTTCAAATAATAATCTGTTTTGTATGCCCGAATCGCTCATGTAGCGACTATGGGCTGTCAGTATCTTCCATGCTAGGTGGGTCATTCTCACGATTAGTGGACTCCGCTCATCATTCACGAGAAAATGGCTGGTAACTGGGATGCCTAGTCCTATGATCAAAAGATCAAAAATAAATTCTCAAATAATTTAAACAAAACTCCCCCAGGATTGTTGATAGTTGGACGGCACCCGTTGTTTCGGGCAAGCCATGGATTGATGATTGTTGGTGGAGGGGGAGTAAAATCTTTACCTTTCTGTTTGGGAACCGCCTATAATGTATGTAGTATGGAAGATATTGGGAATTCTAAGGGCTGCCTCAAGTGCACTTGAGGCAGCCCTTCCGAGCGAATTTGTTGCAATCTTTTTTAACATGCCCGACACGGCAGTAAGAGAGGCACCAGAGTTTTGACGTGCAAGCAGAAGAAAAATGTCCCTTTGCCAAACAAATCTGACACGTGTGAACTTCCTCAACCATACCAGAAATCAAATCATCAAAATCTTCTCTTGCTTGTTGCGAAGAAGGAATATTAACAAGCCCAGGAGAGAGATCCTGCCCAGCCCTATCCAGCGGCCCAAAACGCGTGCGCTCCTCCCGGCCCGTGGCACACACCGAAGACGACCCAACATGGCCAGGTATGTCCACATTCAAAGAACCATGATTTCCGCCCGAGGATGGCGGCGCCCGATCAGCCGGAGACAGTAGATCTTGCACTGTGCCAAAAGATATCGAAGGCCTCGTCGACGTCCACCGGAGATTTGCCGGCAAAGTGGGATGAATAACTACCCTCTCATGTGGTGGAATAGAATAACCCGCATCTTCAATAGTTTGAATGCAATTTTTAGAGGCAGGAAAACGATAACCACGACAAGCTGCGTAGTTTTGAAAAACTGCAAATGAAGTTTTCTTGCTGACAGAATTAGCAGATTTGAACGAGGACTTAGGAGGTCTCTTATGCATGGCCAACAAACCCAGAGCAGCACGCCTTTTGGAAGGGCTAACAAGAACCCACTCAACATCACATTCTAATTTCCAGATCTTAAACTCACGACCCCAATTTGGGCCACCGTTACCCCAAAGATGAAAGTAACATTTGAAATGATCACTTGCAAACGATCTAAGACTTAGAATAATCATGGCTACTGATTTGCAAGAGACTTGAAATCCAAATACCTTATCCTTGATCAAGAAAACCATGAACTCAATAGCCGAGCCTCCAAGGGCTGCCTCAAGTGCCGCCGCCACTGAATCTTCATTCAGACGAAAATCATGATGCCCAAAGGAGACAACCATGGTGAAGATTTCTGAATCCTCTAGAGGGTGCACAGAAAAACCAGTAGATTGAAAAACCTTATCTGCAAAAACCAAACCCTTGGAGAAGTTCAAGCCAAGGGTGGATCCATCATTGGAACCCATGAAAGATGGGTATGAGCGTGTAGATCACAACACGCCGAAGAGATCAGTTGGAGAGAAACTAGAAAAAGATGGCCAGTTGAGGAGATTACCGGAGGTGGTGGGTGTCGCTGGGGAGGAGGGGGGTGGGTGGATGTCCTTCATAGTATTTTCCAAAAATCACGTTCCCGAAGGTTTCATTCCGTTTGGACTCCGTTTGATATTCTTTTTCTGCGGAACTCTGAAATAGGCAAAAAAACAACAATTCTGGGCTGGGCCTCCGGTTAATAGGTTAGTCCCAAAAATAATATAAAAGGGAATACTAAAGCCCAATAATGTCCAAAACAGAAGATAATATAGCATGGAGCAATCAAAAATTATAGATACGTTGGAGACGTATCAGGCGCCTCCCACGATCGCAGGTAATGATGGTTTTCCTAGCATGTCGCAGGGACTTGTCAAGTTGAGCAGTTGCCGAGGCAGCGTGGGGAAGCGGAGATGCCCACGTCCAATCAACCGCCACGCATCAACCGAGGCCGCAGGCTATTGGGGACCGCGGTGCTCCGTACTTGACCCTTGGCTTCGCTGCGAAGCCAAGCCCGAGCGCACCTTGGGCCCGGGGGCTACTGTCGGTGTTCTGGGAATGGGGGTCCCCAGATTTTCCTGCCTGCGGCCCGTGGCGCGGCTAAGCCAGCAGGCCGTACGGCCCATCTTCATCAACAAGGCATCCAAGACCCTCACGAGGGGCCAAGCCTCGCTAGGCGGACGACGCAAGACATCCTCAGGAGTGGCCTAGTCAGGCAGGCTCACGAGGAGCGGAGATATCAAGGCGGGGCAAACCTCACGAGGCTCTCGTGACGTGAGCCATGACGATCGACGCCTGGCGGGAGCCAGGCGGGCACCAGAGCGCGCGGCGTCCTTGTTTCCCCTTTGGTGCTAAGGAAACCAGCGCAGGCGAGGAGTACCGAGGCATCAGGAAAAGGTTGCCATATCGGTGCAACGAGACCAAGACCAGAAGGATGGCAAGACGGAGGTCATCGTGGAGCCCAAGACGGCGTCACCACCAGAGTCTTTTGCAGGCGAAGACCACTTTTGTCAGGATAGCTTGTACTAGCTGTCCCCCTTCAAATTTGCCCGCCGTTGTTGGCTCCCTTCCCGCTCAATATTTGGGAAGAGGACCAGGGCCTATATAAGTAGAGCAAGCCACCACAGTAGGGGGCATCGAGCAGTTCGTCCAGCTCTCACCTGCTAAGTCACCAAGCACAAGAACACCTCAACCTCAGGAGGCTGTTCTTCCCTCTGTACTGTTCATCATCAGCCCAAGAGGCAATCCACCACCACCACACTGGAGTAGGGTATTACACCACAACGGTGGCCCGAAACAGTATAAATCTCGTGTCTTTCTGTGTTGTGAGTTCGTCGAGTTCGTCCGCGAGATCTTAGCAAGCTAGGGCGTAGATCGGTAGGAGGGAAAGACTTCGTGCGCACCCAGTGTACGAACCTTAAGGGTTTGCCGAAACCCCACATCCGACAGTTCCCGGGCCACTTTACCCCGGGTGCCTGGACCCCTCCGTATGCCTACATGCATTTTATGGTTTTTGACCCTTGTACCCCTCTCTTTCCCCCAATTCGTCCCTAGACTATAAGTACCCCCACCTAGATCATTTGGGAGGATAGCAAAGTATTGGATAGACAAAGAGAGAGCTTTGCTCATTGCCGCTGTCATGGACTAGGGGGTAGTCACCACGTCGTCTCCCGACCAGCTGGATCGGGCCGAGGACCCCCATGGCGGTTCATTCATGGGCCACTTTAGGCAGCCCATGCCGCATACAAGGAGGATTCCACAAGACTTGGCGCCCAAACCCAGGACTCTCTTAAAACCCTAGGCCTCCGGTGTGTTATATAAACCGAGGCCAGGCTAGTCAATAGATGATCTCATATTCATTACTACAATCTCGTGGTAGATACATGTACTCTGTACTACACCCATATGAATACAATCAAAAGCAGCATGTAGGGTATTATCTCTTTGAGAGAGCCCGAAGCTGGGTAAAATCCCGTGTCCATGTTACCATCGCTCCAAGACGCCTAGCTTAGGACCCCTACTACGAGATCAGCCAGTTTTGACACCGACATTGGTGCTTTCATTGAGATTCTGCTGGGTGATCGTTACGGTGCGATGGGTTGTTTTCATGTACATCTATTTCGAGCTCGCCGATCAAGATCGAAAGAATTTTTAACGGCGGCGTAATCAGGTTCTATCCTTTCAAATCCGTTCCGTACAATTTTTCCTTATGAGTTGGTACCGTGGTTCGTGTAAATTTGTTGGCAGATCAGAACGTGTTGCCATCACATCTTCTGCGGCTAAAGCCGATCCATCAAATCGTCTCATCGGCATCAAGCAGACGCGTGTAACCGGCTGACCACCGAAATCCCGAAGCATCACGGGGCGTCCAGTAAAAATCTGGTTAAGTCTGGCCGCACATGCAGTACAACGGCCACGGGCACAAAGCGACCGCGGCAAGCCAGCAGCTACCGTGCTCATGCATCACATAGGGAGAATTTTCTTCTCTTTTTTAATTCGGCACCTCGTCGGCTCTGCCGATCTTCTACTCTTGGTCAAAGTTGTGTACCCTTAAAGTACTACTCCTACTAATCTAATTGGATGTTAGCTTTGCAGTACGGCATGAAGACCTAGTCAGTGAATTATAATAATTCAACTGGCACTACTAGTTCACGTGTTGGTGAATCATCATGCAACGATCAAAGCAAACTGACCTTTGTCGCTACTTCAGTACAGATCAGCTTGTTTGTCTGCGTCGTCGCCGTGCAGGTTTTATTTTTCCTAGCTATTTGTTTAGCACATAAATTAGTACACACAGATTATTTCTGTTGGTTTGTACTGTACTTTTTTTTGAGATACTTTGCCTACTTTTGTACATGCTTTTTTTGTCTGCGTCAATCTGGCCAGCCGATGTACGTGTTTTGTAGTCTGATCTACATTGAGACCGTTGTTTTAGGACGATCTCATACACCGTCGATGTCCTGCGCATCGTGTCCATAACTCGGACGACCCTGCAAATTCAGAGTTCGTCACGGATCGATGGATGATCAGGTGATATTTTTTCAATTAGATATGTCTCATACAAATTTCTTTGAGAATTATTGTTCGCGGATCGCTGCATTATTTTGCAGGTTCATCCGACATCGATTTCGATCTGAGATCGGACCGAGAGAATTCACACGCCGGCATCCGCTAAGCCTCAAAAGCTGTACAGCCAAGGACTGTCCAAACCAGAGACGGTTTCCCAAGCAGGTCATCCGAGTGCTGGCCTCGCGCCGCACACAATCCCTGATCTCAGGCGATCCGGGGAAGATAGAATAGTCCTACTTGGACAACGCACATCATTGTTTAACTACTCTGGCCTACCATATAACGTTGAGGTAGCATGGAGACCAGGAGGTGTTGCATCGTGCAAAGCACCAAGACACCTTGGAAAGCTCAAAATTGATGGAGACTAGCAGTACATGCCCACGTGAAGGACTCCACTCAAAAGAATCACCTTGCCATGGCCTCGTTGAGCCGTCAAGCCACGGCGCCAGCACCACCACATTGTCGTCGGACCGTGCGAACATCATCATCCGAAGAATTTCAATCTATACGGACATGGGTTCTGTTATGTCAAATCCGAATTGTGCTGCGACCACTACAACTTTTTGGTTTCGCATGTGGTCCTTGGGACGGCCGCGAGGCCGTGCACCTTTTTCCAGCTTCGCATGAATCAACCAATCTCCTGCTAATTCCTCCTCATGTGGACCATCAGGAAAGTCAATTTTTTTTATTTTTTTAGATTTGTGTTATTAATTCACCAACTGATACTACTTTTAGTCCCAGCACAAGAACGGATTTCCAGGTTTAATAGACAAATACTTCACCTTGTTTTGTTTGTTCACGTGAAGACTAAACCTAATACTTTGACTCTTGCTATTTTTCATCAATTGCTTTTGCAACTCCTCATGGAGGTCAACTCGGCAAGAGGATCTAATTTTCCACCTTGAGCTGCCACCCTTCGTCCTCTGATCGATTGCATCGCCCGAGGAAAATCGCAGCCATGACCCGAGGCAGTACGCACACGCCCCCAAACCTAAGGTTGCCATTGTCCCAGTCACAGGGCGGTGCATGCACCCACGTGGAAGTGACCATGAAGTTTTTTCTCGCTCGTTTAAGGCGTCCCGACGTGTTGCTGATCATCACATCCGACCTAGCAAAGAAGCCTAATCAGCTAAGTATTTTTTCTTGTCAAAGGGAACACGACGGAGTTGTACTTCTAGTTTGATTCCTTTCCTGTGCTAATATTGTTACTCCATGTTAAGCACATTTCTTGAGATTTGACTGGTGAACAGTGCATCGTGGACGAGCTATACTAATTCATGTGGAGGCACCACATTAGCTATCTTTTTATCTTCCAGGTGCTTCGAGTGGGGCTTGTCCATCGTCATGCACGTTAATAATCAAACTTCGTCCACATAGTCTTGTGGTTTGGACTATGCCGCGCCACGTCGCGAGTTTCGACTCATATCGACGATCCAACTTCGACACACATACCATATTTCCTTTATAATTTACTTTGCATAAATAGATTATGCAAACATCTTTATATTCATTATCATTATTATTTCTGTTTGCACTATTTACATGTGAGCAGGAAATCTACTTCGTTTGTGCCACCTCGGTGAGCCGACGCTGTCGCCCCCCTCCATCGGCCAAGATGTGCCATCACCTAGCCGACCAGCTTCATCAACTCAGTTGGAATGGGGGCTTTGCATCGCCACATCGGCCGTGCTATGTCATCACTTCGGAGTGCCGAGCTCTTTGCTCCATCACCTCGGGACTGGCTTGGGGGCTGGGACCTCGTCCCGCCGTAAGCTCGAACCGCGTCATCAACACCAAGCACATTAACCAGCTAAGTCGCTTTCATGCTCAAAAACTTTCAGTTTTAAATTTTGTTTGGTTCGACCAAGCATTATACTTTTTTTGGCAAAAAGTTGTTTGTGAAAAACTTCCTTGTCAAAACTTTGCTTGTGACACACAAATTCAAATACCCCATTTATTTGGGGGCTTCCTTTATGAAGCCTTTCCTCTTGCATATGATTATACTTGTATGGCTTCGTTCCTTGTTCGTGTATTACGCCACAATATGCATCATGTTGACTTAAGTGCTCCGCAAGACTGGGTTGCCTTGCTACTATGCTTACCCCTACGTTCCCGATTGTTCGGCTAGGGAGTAAAGAGAGCACCTCGGCGATTGTCATGATCGGGTCATCCGAGCTCAGACCTCAGACTGGGTGAAGCCGAAAGCTAGCTCTCTTATTGTTTTGAATCATGGTCGGCACACAACGAAACTCATGAGTACAAAAAATCTATTGCACAAGTCTCATAGTAACAATGAGCAACCGAAGAAAGGTATCGGTGGGGGTACTATTTTCTTCCAAGATGCTTCTTACACTTCATCAGTAATATAGCATAAGTTCCCTGAGCACGCTTTGTCTGTTACAGCCTTATGGCCTGATTGTCTGGTTATCGGAAACACCGTCGATATTCTCGACAGGTGGAGTACATAACACTTTTCGGCCCTTGACCGAAGAGGGAGAAGCCGACGGTCGGTTAAGACGCGTTTAAAGTTCGGGTGAACACAAATATGATATAAGTACTTCGGTACATACAGTCATTATACATAAAATTCTTTTACCCAAGTCACTTGGGGGATCTTAAATTAGTATGAGCCGTTTTATAATAATTGTTTTCTTCTTAGTCGTTGCGAAGTTTTTCTCTATCACTCCCTTTTTCGACGCGAGTGTGCGGTCAATAGCCATATGGCATGGTCTCTCTCAAAGCCGCTAGAGTTTAGTTTGCTAAACTGGCCTAACGAGAAGCACTCCGCCTTCGGGATAGGAGGTTCAAGCCGTAGGCTGACCCGCTTGAAGTCTTGAGATCGGATGTGTCATGTTAAAGCACGACAGAAGCACAATTTCTTTTAAGACCAATTTTCAGATTCGTGCCAAAAACTCGATTTAGTTCGGACGTTAAACTTTTGAATATGTTTTTGGCTTTTCGAGCCTATGGCACGCTTAAACTATTTGTGTGTTTCTAGCATAAATCTCGCAGTGCAATCGCCGGACACCTTTAGGGATCCGGCAAAAACGTTCTCGGATATTGCTATATATGCATCGATTTCGAATTGTGTCTTCGGTCAATAGTTGGGTTGCCCGGCTCCTGTGCTTGCCTCCTATGTTCCGCTTTGTTCGGCTAGGTGTGCAAAGGGAGAACCACGGTGCTTGTGCTTCCAGTTCGCATGGTTAAGCGTCCCAGTGGATAAAGCCGAAAACTGACTGTCACAATAAGCATAAACTGGACAGCGATCCGATGATTGTGTTAAATTATAAGATTGATGGAGTTCAGCCTACGTTAACTAATGGGCCTTTCATAACATTGGCCGAAGTGTTAATGGCTAGACTTCGGTCGGTGCCGAACACTAACCCGGGGCTCGTAGCTAGCTTCCCCAGGTTAAGCTCCTATGACTAAGTGAAAGTTATAAAGCCCGCATATCTGATTGCCTCGTTTCCACTAAACACAACCGCCTTCGGGCACCGAGACGTCGGCTAACGGTTGTTTGTTATTGCGGAAACACCCTGCGTAGCATCTACAAGGGGGTGGAAGCCGACGATGGGCCACTTTCAACTGATAAACGGTCGCAACGAAGTCAAAATAAACATAATCGGCATTTGTATTTAATATACAAGGGCTGCCTTCCGTAATCATCGTTATAAAGCCATACATATGCATCAATTTGACTTAAGATTTTGGCCAAGCTGGGTTGCTTGGCTCCTGTGCTTACCCCTACATTCCCAATTGTTCGTCTAGGCGGTAAAGGGAGCACCTGGTCATCCGAGTTAGTACCTCAGACTCGGTGAAGCCGAAAGCTAGCGATCTTAAAGGATATAATTGGTCGGCAATGATGGAAGTGAAAATTTAGGTTCGCTAAAGACCACATAGTTCGAGAACTTTCGCCAAACTAAATCCTCTATATTTTTCTCCCGCATTGATCGGAGTTGAGGTTTCATGATCATGGTCGGCATGACAACCCAAATAAAGGAACCGATAGCGGGACTATTTTCTTTGGAAGATGTTTTTTACATTACATAGTAATACAACATATCTCTCCGCGTACCTTTGTTTATAAAACCTTACGGCCGGATTGCCTTGTTTGTCATAAATGTTTGCCCTAAAAAAGGCTTTATAAAGTGGGACAAACACTCTCCGGCTACTGGCCGAGGAGGTTGAAGTCGATGGTCGGTCAACAAAGTTCTGTACAGTGCGGATCCGAGCATTAATGATGTAAAGTACTTGGATACATAGAATCATTACACATAATTTGTGAGTTTACTTCGGATATCGATCCTTAATTCGGCCACCTGTGCCACATTAAGGCTCGGGGGCTACTGGGCTTCGGGCTTATCATTTACTAATATTAAAGGGGCACAACGATCCCCTGCTCTGGTGTTGCCACCCGACCAGTGTCTTGGGGGCTACTGGATTGCCTATTCAATGCAGAAAATTCAAAGTGCTTAGTGTTCGGCTTGACCGAACTATGGGCAAACGCATCTTCGGACAACAATAGGTACCATCTGGACCTATCCGGCATCAAGCTAATATATTGCGGCAACTACTCAAGACCCTTTCTCAAGGGCCCGTTCGCCGATCACTATTATCTCTCATATATTACACTGCATTTCTATTCCTACGTATGCTGCCAAGCTAGGAGTCGATCCTCAGGCCGATTTCGCGCATCGACCTGAGTCTCAGGGGCTACTAGGTTCAACGGTTTCATGTTTTCCTTCAGGTGCATCTCAGGTTTTAGGATGACACACACCTTGAGGGCTACTGGCATTACATCTTGTCAGCAAACAAATTTACCCGCATCGAAAATAAAATCCGCAAACAATCAGCCCATGACCGAGGTGCTGAACCACCTCGGAAACAGTTCGGCATATAGCTCGGATGCAAGTGGCTGGCTCCTTAGAGGGCATTTCTGGTATTAAGCTCGGCTAAACTCCAACTTTTTGGAACCAAGGTGATCCATGACATCTCAGATATAGTCCGGCGTTGGACCTTGGATACAGTCCGGCGTTGGAGCTTGGATATAGTCCGGCGTTGGAGCTTGGATGGAGTCCGGCGTTGGAGCTCGGACGCAAGAGGACACAGCCGCATGGGAAACACTTCAAACCCGAGGTGTGGCATAAAAATAACAAGGCATTAATAAAGGCCGAAGACTTAAGGGCTCCTCGGATACCCGACGTGTAAACTCTTCGGATTGACTTCGGCGATCCTCAAGATTGAAGATGAGAAGATTTGTTGAACCAGTTTTCAAGACCGACGACCGAAGATGAAGAACAATTCGGAAGAACCGAGGAGCGTCCCCAACTTGAAGACCGGTTCAGGGGGCTACTAACGGTGTCACGGACTAGGGGGTACTCACCACGTCGTCTCCCGACAAGCTGGATCGGGCCGAGGACCCGCATGGCGGTTCATTCATGGGCCACTTCGGGAAGCCCATGCCGCGTACAAGGAGGATTTCACAAGACTTGGCGCCCAAGCCAAGGACTCTCCTAAAACCCTAGGCCTCCGGTGTGTTATATAAACCGAGGCCAGGCTAGTCAATAGATGATCTCATATTCATTACTACAATCTCGTGGTAGATACATGTACTCTTTACTACACCCATATGAATACAATCAAAAGCAGCATGTAGGGTATTATCTCTTCGAGAGAGCCCGAAGCTGGGTAAAATCCCGTGTCCATGTTACCATCGCTCCAAGACGCCTAGCTTAGGACCCCTACTATGAGATCAGCCGGTTTTGACACCGACACTCATCTTCCTCCTCATGGAGATCATGACCTCCTAAGGGAGAAGATCCTCTTGTGGATATCAAGACCCCATCTAGGGAGGATCCCCCATCATAGGATCATCAAGATCTCTCTCCTCATAGGATTGGGATGAACTAGTTACCTCTTGTATCTTCTTGTGTTGGATTTTGACCCATGTATCTCTCTTTGTGTGATTGGATCTAGCATATGTGTGATTGGATCTAGTCAATTTGAGTGTTTCCCCTCTCGTGTGTTCTTCATGTTCTTGGGGGATTTCTCCTCCAATTCGTGAAAGATCTCCATCTAGGGTTCCACCCTACAACATCTTGGTATCATGAGCCATGGTTTAGCACGAAATAGGAGCCCCCCTTCTTGTTCTCTAGCCTAATTTTGTTGTGTTCTTCCCCAATTTTAAAAATTCCCCACCAAAAATAGCCCCAATTTTTTTTTGTGATTTGTTGGTTTGATGAGATTTTGTTGGATATGATCAATGTATTTTCTTGGTTTCAAGTGGATCTAGCCTTCCCCCCATCCATCTCCACCTTTCCCTCCACGAATCCACCAATTTCTTCCATTTCTCCACGAATTTCCGCCCAAATCCGCGACCCCCGGGCACCCGGACCCCTCGTGCATCCCCGCTGACAACCCCGGGTGCCCGCACCCTAAACCCCCGAGCACCCGCACCCCCGGGCTGTTTGCCCGGACCACCGGGCACCCGCACCCCCCGAGTCAGCCAAACACCATCACCGTCTCGGCCATAACTTTCGCTCCCGGAGTCCGATTTAGACGTTCTTTAGCTCGTTGAGTAGATATTTACATCCCCCATCCATCTAGATAGGTTCCAACATCATTTGAATCCATAATTGTTTTGCCATTTTGGCATCTTTGCCTAGGCCATCCACTATATCATCCGCAAAACCACCATAACTTTCCGCAACCTAACCCATTTTTTGCGCCATATAGCATTTGTGGTTGCTTGAGTGGTGACTTGAGTCTCCTAAGGTGTTTCGGCTACTTAGGGACGGTTGTTTCTTCATCAACCACCACCACCACGTGCGCATTGCTAACTCCGGAACCACAACGCATTCCGCTAGCACCATCTGACATTTTTCTTTGAGATTTTGAGTTTGCGGTTTTTCCGTTTCCTAGGGTGTTTCGGCTAACTAGGAATGGTTCGTCATCATCAACACCGCCTCTCAACCTCGCCAAGGATTCGACATCGGCCACATTCACCAATTTGATACCCTAACCGTAAGCAAGAACGATAACCTCTTTATCATCTTGGTATCGTGGTATCCCATCATTTTATATTCCCCTTCCCATTACATTGTTAACCCCTTAGCCCATTTTGCATCACTTGTCTATCAAGACTAGCCATTGAGTATTGCCGGCAACGTAACTTGTGCATATTAGTGATCCGTACCTTCCATTGCATACATACCATATCATGTTGCTATCATCTTGGTATCATATCATCCCTTGTGTCACAAGATTGTTCCCGCATATATAGAATTGCTATCTTGGTTCAAGCATTTCGCATAAGTGGCCATATCAAAAATAATAATAATAAGCTTTTAAACAAAAAGAGAGCAAAGAAGCTTGTAAGAAAGAGCCATAGCATCGCCACGTTGCATACCATACTAGCATATTGATCATCTTGGATCATCGTATGCGAAACACCGGAACATCATACATATATAGCATACTTGGGATAGAAAGTTGATACATTTTGCATCTTATAGGTTGTGCACAAGTGTCGTATCCGCCTATTGAGAAATCGTGCTAGCGTCTCTCTAGAGTTGTTCAACACGAGCGTTTTTCGTGGATTCCACATTTTGTGCTCATTCCTTGGTTGCACGACCCCATTTATCTATCCGTGTGTGTGTTTCCGTGTGCCACATATTGCTATTGGTCTACTTGTTTCACTTGCGAATTTGTGAATCTTTTCCAACATTATTGACTCTTGCTAACATTTTGCATCAAATTTTTGTGCCACTATCCTCACCGACCTCCACCATAAGCCTTACTTGTGTAGGTGAGAATTGACAGGAACCGGTACCAATTGTGATATTTCCTTGATACATTATTGAGTGATCATTGATCCATCTTCAACATTAAAAAGGTACATTTGGTCTAGTTCTTTCCTTTCTTCCACTTACATTTGCTCGAGTCTTGTGACGGGTAGGCAAGGCATTTCATCTCCGTTCTTCCACGACAACGACGGCGCGAACAACTACATCAACAAAACGTCCATCTTCGGACTACAACGAGCAATGCAAGGCATTGAGCGACTCGCCTTCGACATTCGCCAAAATGAAGCGAGGAAAAGGGACTACATCGACACCAAGTTGGACGAACAAATGGATCAAGTACGAGACATGTTGGCCAACTACAAGTCTTCTTCCCCTTCGTCATCTTCAAGGCGGTGACGCTCTAGTAGCAAATCTTTGGAACACCATCGAGCTCAAGCACTACAACACCATCAAGATGAAGATGCTCGACACGCGTGAACCTACAAGTCCGAACATGCTCTACTTCACGCCAAGGATAAGCTTCATGAGCAAAAGAGAAGACCGCGAGACAAGCACCACCAGAAGGAAGCTCCGATTACCACGAATACTTCGGCATCTTCGCCAAGGGTTATCAAGCGATCTTCGCCTTCGGACGTACATCATCTTCGCCTACTTCCCACGAGTACGCCTACTTTGACATCATCAAGTCCAAGGCGATCACCTACGAGCAAGGGAAACACTTCCATCTTCGGAAGCCCCTCAAGGAAGATGATCGAGCATGAGATTTTCCCTTCGGTCGTGGAGGAGAGCGATGATGTGCCATCTTCGGCCTTCATCCACGGCGAGGACGATGAGATGGTTGAGCATGGGATTTTCCCTTCAACCACGGCGACGTATGATGACTTGAGTGACTTGTGCCACCATATTGAGAGTGCGAGTGACTTCACCACTAGCCCCATATACGATGAGGTGCCACAATTCCCATGTGAGGAGAGCCACAACCCCCACCACTTGAGTGAGATGAGTGATTCCACCATATGTGACGTTGAGTGCACCTATTTTGAGGGAGTGAGTGAACCACCACATAGAGAGAGTGAGATAGTTCATAGGTCTTGTGAGGCCAATTTCAACACTAACGACTTGACCTCTACCTCTATTGTGTCTTCTCATTTGGTGCTAGGTCCCATATATGATGATGCGCCGATTCGCGACGACTTCGTCCTTCCTTTGGACAAGACGATGGCCATGGTGGAATATGATGCACCACCCCCCACATGCTTCCATCAAGATGAAGAAGATGACCACCATTTGGTCTTTGCCACCTCACATACACCACTTGAGTGGCATGAACAAGGTAACATAGGTGAAGGTGATGCTCTAGTCCCACTAGTGGACATTCTTCAAATTGCTTGCTTGCATAATGTTGATCCACCTATTGTCATGCTTCATGCTAGTTCGACTTCCCCATGCGATGATTTACCCATTTATGATGAGTTTGATGATTTCCATGTGGAGTCTATTAGTTGTGATGTCATGTTACATAGGATTTCATGTGATAATTCCCTCGGTCACATCATGTTTGCAATCCGCTTGACTTCTCATATGCTATGCATGAGATCAACCATATGTCATATTTGCAATCTCATCGTAGTGACTATGCATATGTGTCGGATGTGGGGTTCCGGCAAACCCTTAAGGTTCGAACACTGGGGTGCGCGCGAAGTCTTTCCCTCCTACCGATCTACGCTCTAGCTCGCTAAGATCTCGCGGACGAACTCAACGAACTCGCAACACAGAAAGACACGAGGTTTATACTGGTTTGGGCCACCGTTGTGGCGTAATACCCTACTCCAGTGTGGTGGTGGTGGATTGCCTCTTGGGCTGATGATGAACAGTACAAGGGAAGAACAGCCTCCTGAGGTTGAGGTGTTCTTGTGCGTATGAACTTGTGGCGTGAGGATTCGATTAGCTCAGGCCTGCTTGAGTTGCCGATCAGATGCCTCCTACTGTGGCGGCTAGCTCTACTTATATAGGCCCTGGTCCTCTTCCCAAATATCGAGCGGGAAGGGAGCCAACAACGGCGAGCAAATTTGAAGGGGGACAGCCAGTAGAAGCTATCCTGACAAAAGCGGTCTTCGCCTGCGAAAATCTCATGGGTGACGCCGTCTTGGGCTCCATGATGACCTCTGCCTTGCTGTCCTCCTGGTCTTGGTCTCGTTGCACCAATATGGCAATCTTTGCCTGATGCCTCGGTATTCTTTGCCTGCGCTGGCCTCCTTAGCACCAAAGAGGAAACAGGGACGCTGCACGCACTAGCGCCCGCCTGGCACCCGCCTGGTACCGTTCGTCATGGCTCTCGTCACGAGAGCCTCGTGAGGTTTGCCTCGCCATGATATCTCCGCTCCTCGTGAGCCTGCTTGGCTATGCCACTCAAGAGGAGGTCTTGCGTCGTCCGCCTCGCAAGGCTTGGACCCTCGCGAGGGTCTTGGGTGCCTTGTTGACGAAGATGGGCCATACGGCCTGCTGCTTGGCCACGCTGTGGGCCGCAGGCAGGCAAGTCTGGGGACCCCTGTTCCCAGAACGCCGACAGTAGCCCCCGGGCCCAAGGTGCGCTCGGGCTTGGCTTCGCGGCGAAGCCAAGGGTCAAGTTCGGAGCACCGCGGGCCCCCAAAGCCTGCGGCCTCGGTCGACGTGTGGCGGTTGATTGGTCGTGGGCGTCTCCGCTTCTCCACTATAACACCCACGATGCGGCTATATCTCCCACGTGTCGAGGCACGACTTAGAGGCATAACAGCATTGTGGTTTTGTCGCAAGGAGGGTCATCTTCACACAATCCCATGTAATGAACAAGAATGGGATAAAGAGTTGGCTTACAATCGCCACTTCACACAATACATAAATAAATCATACATCATTCAAGATACACACATAGGTCCGACTACGGAACCAAAATAAAAGAAGACAACCCAACTGCTAGATCCCCGATCGTCCCAACTGGGCTCCACTACTGATCAACATGAAAAGAAACAACACAACGAACAAGATCTTCATCGAGATCACACTTGAGCTCAGTTGCGTCACCTGCACTGGTATCATCGGCACCTGCAACTGTTTGGAAGTATCTGTGAGTCACGAGGACTCAGCAATCTCACACCCGCGAGATCAAGACTATTTAAGCTTAAAGGAAAAGGATGGGGTAATGAGGTGGAGCTGTAGCAAAAACTAGCATATATGGTGGCTAACATACGCAAATAAGAGCGAGAAGAAGAGCAACGGAACGGTCGTGAAGCTAGCAATGATCAAGAAGTGATCCTGACTCCTACTTATGTCAAACATAACCCAGAAACCGTGTTCACTTCCCGGACTCCGCCGAGAAGAGACCATCACGGCTACACACGCGGTGGATGCGTTTTAATTAAGGTCAAGTGTCAAGTTCTCTACAACTAGATATTAACAAATTCCCATCTGCCACATAACCGCGGGCACGGCTTTCGAAAGATAATACCCTGCAGGGGTGTCGCAACTTAGCCCATTATAAGCTCTCACGGTCAACGAAGGATAAACCTTCTCCCGGGAAGACCCGATCAGTCTCGGAATCCCGGTTTACAAGACATTTCGACAATGGTAAAACAAGACCAGCAAAGCCGCCCGATGTGCCGACAAATCCCGATAGGAGCTGCACATATCTCGTTCTCAGGGCAACACCGGATGAGACATCCTACGAGTAAAACCAGACGTCGAGTTTCCACGAGGGGCCCCGCAGTCTACTCAGTTCGGACCAACACTCGAAGGAGCACTGGCCCGGGGGGGTTAAAATAAGATGACCCTTGAGTCTGCAGAACCCAAGGGAAAAAGGCTTAGGTAGGCAAATGGTAAAACCAAGGTTGGGCCTTGCTGGAGGAGTTTTATTCAAGGCGAACTGTCAAGGGGGTCCCATAAATCACCCAACCGCGCAAGGAACGCAAAATCAAGGAACATAACACCGGTATGACGGAAACTAGGGCGGCAAGAGTGGAACAAAACACCAGGCATAAGGCCGAGCCTTCCACCCTTTACCAAGTATATAGATGCATTAATTAAATAAGAGATATTGTGATATCCCAACATAATCATAATCCAACATGGAGCAATCTTCATCTTCACCTGCATCTAGCAATGCTATAAGAGGGGCTGAGCAAAAGCGGTAACATAGCCAAACAACGGTTTGCTAGGAAGGGTGACAAAGGCTAGAGGTTCATGGCAACTTGGGAGGCTTGAAAAGCAAGTGGTAGGTAGCGCGGCATAGCAATAGAGCGAACAGCTAGCAAGCAAAGATAGAAGTGATTTCGAGGGTATGGTCATCTTGCCTGAGATCCCGCAAGGAAGAAGAGCGAGTCCATGAAGAAGAGAAACGGACGTAGTCGAACGAATCCTCACAACTCCGGAATGAAATCGAAGCTAACGAGAGAAGCAACCCGGAAAGAAACAAACAACCTAGTAAACAACCACCACATACACATGGCATGATGCAAAAACAAATATGATGCATGTCCGGTTTAATGAGGCATGGCATGGCAAAGTGCAACAAACAACACTACAAATTAAGTGGAGCTCAATATGCAACGAGTTGCATATTGACGAAACACCACATCAATTATTTAGTTCTCTCTCATTTATGTACCCAACAATATTAAATGTTGATTAACATGGCAAGAGGTGAGACATAAGTAAACTACACATTTTAGGACATTTAAATGAGGCCGGAACAACAAACAACAATTTCCGGAAAATCCTCATGTCCATAATTTAGATTTGGTACTGTTCTGCCATAAACGCAATTTTAATGATGTTAAACAGCAAAATGAAGTGCACCATGTTAAACTAGGCATTTTTTCCAAGCAAGTTACATATATAGTTTATTTAAATCCGAGTTACGGTTAATTAGTTATGAATTAAATCATTTTAACATGTTATTTGAGCAAATTTAATCAAACAGCATTTTAAACAATTTTAACATGGGTGAAAGTTGGACATTATTAAACTACACAAATTTCTGAGCATCTTTCATATATAAATTATTTTAATATGATGCACGATTCGTGAGTTATTAATGCATGAACATGAAGGACTTTTCTGTAAAACTGCAATACTCTGGATAATAGCTAAATCGCAGACATGAAAAAAAACTACACTGGGCCGAATCTAAAACCGAAGCAGGCCCAACAGAAGAATAACAAAGGGGCGCTGGGGGGGCCTCATCATGGGCCAAGGCCCAGTCGATGGAGAGGCTGGCTGGAGCGGGCGCTGGCCAAGGGCGCGGTCAACGCGAGGCACTGCTCGTGCGCTCGTTCTCCTATTCGAAGCAGGGGGCTGCGGGCGGCGCCTGGAGCAGAGCTTTGGTCTCCGCGACGGGCGGCGCAGCGGAGAGGCTACGCGGGGGAGGAGGCCCGGATCTGGCGGCAAGCTCCTGGACGGCGCCAGATCAGAAGAAGAGGAGGCCTCGGCGTGGTCTCTCCGACGAAGTGGCGGCGCGGGGAAGATCCCGACGACGATGAGGAGGCAGCAGCAGAAGCTTGAGGCAGGACCGGAACCTGCCGGCGTCGACGCGGGCGAGCGCGAGTCAGAGGAGGCGGGGATGGCGCTGTGTCTCTTGCGGCGGCTGCAGCAGAAGCTTGGGGCGCGGCCATGGCTTGGCGTCGGCGAGGGCCGGCAGGGAAGGCGGGGAACGACCAGATCCTTGACCGGTGAGCGAGAAGAGGCAGCACCGGCACGGGTCTCATCTGCTGGTGATGCTCGATGGCGGAGGGAGCTCCGGTGGAGAAGGGGAGCGGGGCGGCTGCGCCGTTGCGGGCGACGAACTGAGCAAGGCGGCGACGATGGCTGCTGGAAGGAGACGCGAGGACTGCGGCTACGGATGTCGGTGCTCCGGAGCTTGTCGGTGGCGGAGGAACGACGACGGGGCCGAGCAGAGGGAGCGTACAGGAGGGGCTCCAGAAGAAACTCCCCTTCGGGAGCGCGAGGAGAATTTCCTCTCCTTGGATCGAGCGTTGTTCCTGGCTGGTTCGGTCGCAACTTCGAGGAGGGGAAGGGGTGGCTACTGATCTGGAGCGGGGAAGATCCCGAGGAAGAGGAGGATGGAGGGAGTGGCGGCGGCAGAGAAAGGATGGATGGGACAAGCCTCCTAAAAACTAGGGTTTGTCCATATATAGATTAGGGGACTTCATATAGGGAAAGAAAGGGGTATTTTGGATCATCTGATTAAAATCGGACGGCTGAGAAAATATAGTTTAGGAAGTCCAATGAAGAAAACGGTGATGTTTTGTAGATGTTTGGGGATGATCCGAATCCAACGGTAACAACAAACCGGGTCGGGTACGGGACAACTTTCGGACGCGTGGGAGGGGATCGCGGGCTGACGAGAGAGGTTAGTTGGTTTGACAAGAGGGAACCGAAAACACGGTTGGTCTCGGAACGGTCAACGAAAGCAAGGGGGGAACACGGCAACTACGATCGGATGCATGTTTTTAAAAACAAAGATGGCAACGAGTGCCGATGCAATGCGAATGATGCGATAATGAATGCAACAAACCAACGAAACACATGACAACAACGAAAAACATGGAAGCTGTCTGGAGCGTCGGTCTCGGGGCGTTACAACACTCCACCACTACAAGAGGATCTCGTCCCGAGATCTACAATGTCACCGAAGAAAAGCGGAAGAGGAAAAGGTAAAACAAATTGCTTCTTGACAAACGAGTGAAACCAAAGAACCTTGAGAGGTCGCAAAGCTTGAGGAAAAGACACAACGGAGATAAGCGAATTGAGAGAACTCCGTAGTAAACGGAAGCAAAGAACACCATGAGAACCTTGAGGTTAAGTGAGACGATAGATATTTAAACCACTCCGGTTAAAACAAGATAGGAAGGAATAAGAGTGATATAATTTGGGCAGCACTCCGACTGTAATTGGAAGGAATTGAACATGATCTTGACAAGATGAGAGGATACTCGATGAAATTAACAACACATTGCCTCCGGAACTAAAGAAAGAATGGCACAAGGGGTAAGAAAGATTTCAGACAGCACTCCGGTTGAGGAAGGAGACAAAACTAGATAAAATGAGAGAAACTCGAATGAAAACACGACACTCCGGCTAAACAGATAAGAAAGGAAAAATTACATGATCTTGACAAAACAAGATGATTGGTCGAAGAGAGCAACATCACAATGCCTCCGGGACAAACGAATAGGAAATGGATCGTCGGAATAAGAGAACGGAGAAGGAAATGATAACTTCCACCACAATTGAATTTGGGAAGCATCCTTCCAAGAAGGTTAGAACGGAGTTGTTGGAAAACCAACAACTAAAAGAACAAGCTTGTAGTGGGCTTATGGAAAACTTCTCAAAATATGAGGTGAAAATTTTGCCACTAACGAAAACAATTTCTTGTTTGAGATCAACGAAGAGATGAAATCTTCTCTCGCCGAGAGGATAGGAGAAAACTTGGATCATTGATAAACACGACAAATAGCTACATTCCTTAGGGAAGGCTATAGGTGAAATATAACCCAATACAACTCCAACAAAAAGATTGATTGGTTGAAAAGATCTCTTGAACGAAGAGAAAATGATGGATTTAATTATCTTATTCCTGACAACTTGTGAATCATGAAACATGAAGGAAATTGTCAAAAATGACATAACACCATCCCAAAAGATAAGGTAGAGAGAATTGCACTTCGGAATGCAAGATGAAGAATGCTTGAACTCCTCAAAACAAACATGTGTTGAGCACCATGTTTATTTTAGAGTATAGCTTGACGGATCATAACTTCGAGAGAATTCTTGAAGAACAATTAAAGAATGAGAAGAATCCTTGACGAGCCACCGTGTATAGCCTCCATGAAGAACTCCGGTAATAAAAAGAATGATCAAACGAAAGGGAAAGTTGAAAAGAACTCCGGGAGAAGCCTTGCAATGATTAGATGAAGCTTTGAAATGATATAATTGAAATAACTTGGAACTCCGGAAAGAAGGAGTTAATCACTTGGAGGAAACAAGAATAAGAATTACATTATGCTTAGCCTTCACCAATTTAGATTGATGACAAGCAATGGATTTGGCATACTACTTATTTTCGTAGAAAGGATTAACATAGATATTGCGCACACTTGGGAAGGCCTTCATCGAACCACCGGTAGGATTGAAACAACGAATAAATTGATATGATAACGAAGGAAGAGAAATCTTGAACGAACCACCGCGAGAATTGAAAACAAAAGTAGCAAAGGCACAATTCACTGAGAAGATTTAGAAAAATGAATAAAGATACTTGACGGAATATAAATATATGAGAACGAAGAGATCATGAACTGATTAGAGGATATTGAATGATGCACCGGTAAGATTTGGAGAACGAGAGCTGAAAACTTAGAACGAAGAAATCTTCTGAAATGATGGCCTTTGGATGATCAAGAAATGAAAACAACTCTGAAATGCTCCGGATGGGTAAGAAAGGAATTGCGCGATTGAAAACAATTATGAGAGGATGGCATAAGCTAGAACTATGAATCTTCAAGAGAACGGACCAAGATTCAACAGATATTCTTCTTCGTTCTTCAAATGTTGAGAATGATGACAAGAAACACCACCATGAATTGTTGAGGCACTCCGGAATGAAAATTGGAAAGGTTGAATCAACGATGAAAAGAATTTGAAAGATCTTGGAGAAAGACATTTGACTGATGATAAATCATTCTTACGTCAAACTTCGAAAAGAATTTGGGAATAACTCCAGAAAATTAGAAGAGTCAGGTAAGATCCTGGGAAAAGACCAGTGGGTTAGGGCCCACTCAAAAGAAACACCGTTGAATGATTGCTTGAAAAGGAGATTGCACCGGTTGAATTAAATGGCCTGAATGAGATAGCATCCTCAAAAGAACTTGAATGGATTGGGAATGGAAATGTGAATCTTCTGAGGTATCTTGTACACTCCGGAACCAATGAATGGCGAGAAGTGGATGATTAAAAGGTACACCAGCATGAAAAAGCATTTGAAAGGAGGAAAGGTCTATAATCAACACTGAAAGCTTCAATTGAATCCACCCGAAAAGAATACGAGAATGAAGAATGATAAACTTGAAGCTTCCTGAGCATCTTCCTGAGAATCACCAGATAAGAACATTGATTGAAAAGAATGAAGGGACTTCACGTGAATAAAATGGATACTTGGTTAAGAAATCTGAGTCCTTGAAGCAAGAGGGTGGGAGGGCGGGAAAAACAAAGGCACCTTGAGACGGATGAAACAAACACCGTTGAGAAAACTTAGAGTTGATCTTGCGGATGTTGGAATGAACGGATTCACTTGAAGAGAAACACGCCGGTTAGAAAAGAATTAACATGACGACCTCGATGATGAAGAAGGATTAGTATTCCCAAAGCAATATGAGAACACCGCTTAGAATAAGGTATGGAATCAACACTTGTCATTGAAGCAACTCGAATACCACAAATAAAACAAAACAAGGGATTGGCTTGCAGAATAAGCCGGAACAAACCTATGATAGAGATTTCGTCCGAAGTTTTCGTGGTGGGGCCCACACGGGCTCGATCGTACAGCACCATCATGTACAAGGCAGTGCACATGACATACGAAGCGTCCCCGAGTCGGCATAGCCAAGGACTCTTTAAGACACTACGAGACCACTGTAAAACCAACCGTGTACAGGCGGACCACTAGACGTCGAACCCCAATCTCATATCATGCGTTTGTCGGAAAGATATCCTAAGGCTACTTGAATTTCCACTTATAAACTCCCGAAACTTTCTGGTTATGCAATCAGGTGTTGGGGATACAGGGGACACAAAATATATCACCCAAACTAGCAATCCCTAGATCCAGCTGTATCCATCCGTCAACACATAACCAAGAAAACTCCGGAAATCGTTTACCTCAACCTTCGAAAAGCATCCGTTATATGAGTTATGGCAATACTCCCGAACTCCCGCCCCAGTACTGGGTGGCGTCGAGGTGATCTCACCAACAACTGCATAAAAGAGATTTCGATGTCGGCGAAACTCAGATATTCCAGAACTGCAACGATAAAATTGTGACGACAACACGTCGGAGCTCAACTCCCCGGGACACTGCCACAACCCCTAAATGTCAGGAGGCACCAAGAACAATGTTCTCGTCACAAAACCATCGGAACGATTCCAAGATACCCGCGTGATCCTAAATTTTTTTTAGTGAAATTTGAGGAGAGAAAAGTCAAAACTTCTACGTCAGGAGGCCTCACAAGAGCGACGAAGGGACTGAGGAGTAAAAAGAATCCTACTCTCCGATATATATAATCCTAAGACCCAAAACATTTTTGTTCTAGACTCAACAACGCCAGCGATTCGATCAAGCAGGGGGCTCCTAAGTCGGGGATGGCTCTGATTACCAACTTATAACACCCACGATGCGGCTATATCTCCCACGTGTCGAGGCACGACTTAGAGGCATAACCGCATTGTGGTTTTGTCGCAAGGAGGGTCATCTTCACACAATCCCATGTAATGAACAAGAATGGGATGAAGAGTTGGCATACAATCGCCACTTCACACAATACATAAATAAATCATACATCATTCAAGATACACACATAGGTCCGACTACGGAACCAAAATAAAAGAAGACAACCCAACTGCTAGATCCCCGATCGTCCCAACTGGGCTCCACTACTGATCAACATGAAAAGAAACAACACAACGAACAAGATCTTCATCGAGCTCCCACTTGAGCTCAGTTGCGTCACCTGCACTGGTATCATCGGCACCTGCAACTGTTTGGAAGTATCTGTGAGTCACGAGGACTCAGCAATCTCACACCCGCGAGATCAAGACTATTTAAGCTTAAAGGAAAAGGATGGGGTAATGAGGTGGAGCTGCAGCAAACACTAGCATATATGGTGGCTAACATACGCAGATAAAAGCGAGAAGAGGAGCAACGGAACGGTCGTGAAGCTAGCAATGATCAAGAAGTGATCCTGAACTCCTACTTACGTCAAACATAACCCAGAAACTGTGTTCACTTCCCGGACTCCGCCGAGAAGAGACCATCACGGCTACACACGCGGTGGATGCGTTTTAATTAAGGTCAAGTGTCAAGTTCTCTACAACCGGATATTAACAAATTCCCATCTGCCACATAACCACGGGCACGGCTTTCGAAAGATAATACCCTGCAGGGGTGTCCCAACTTATCCCATTATAAGCTCTCACGGTCAACGAAGGATAAACCTTCTCCCGGGAAGACCCGATCTATCTCGGAATCCCGGTTTACAAGACATTTCGACAATGGTAAAACAAGACCAGCAAAGCCGCCCGATGTGCCGACAAATCCTGATAGGAGCTGCACATATCTCGTTCTCAGGGCAACACCGGATGAGACATCCTACGAGTAAAACCAGACCTCGAGTTTCCACAAGGGGGCCCCGCAGTCTACTCAGTTCGGACCAACACTCGAAGGAGCACTGGCCCGGGGGGGTTAAAATAAGATGACCCTTGAGTCTGCAGAACCCAAGGGAAAAAGGCTTAGGTAGGCAAATGGTAAAACCAAGGTTGGGCCTTGCTGGAGGAGTTTTATTCAAGGCGAACTGTCAAGGGGGTCCCATAAATCACCCAACCGCGTAAGGAACGCAAAATCAAGGAACATAACACCGGTATGACGGAAACTAGGGCGGCAAGAGTGGAACAAAACACCAGGCATAAGGCCGAGCCTTCCACCCTTTACCAAGTATATAGATGCATTAATTAAATAAGAGATATTGTGATATCCCAACATAATCATAATCCAACATGGAGCAATCTTCATCTTCACCTGCATCTAGCAATGCTATAAGAGGGGCTGAGCAAAAGAGGTAACATAGCCAAACAACGGTTTGCTAGGAAGGGTGACAAAGGTTAGAGGTTCATGGCAACTTGGGAGGCTTGAAAAGCAAGTGGTAGGTAGCGCGGCATAGCAATAGAGCGAACAGCTAGCAAGCAAAGATAGAAGTGATTTCGAGGGTATGGTCATCTTGCCTGAGATCCCGCAAGGAAGAAGAGCGAGTCCATGAAGAAGACAAACGGACGTAGTCGAACGAATCCTCACAACTCCGGAATGAAACCGAAGCTAACGAGGGAAGCAACCCGGAAAGAAACAAACAACCTAGTAAACAACCACCACATACACATGTCATGATGCAAAAACAAATATGATGCATGCCCGGTTTAATGAGGCATGGCATGGCAAAGTGCAACAAACAACACTACAAATTAAGTGGAGCTCAATATGCAACGAGTTGCATATTGATGAAACACCACATCAATTATTTAGTTCTCTCTCATTTATGTACCCAACAATATTAAATGTTGATTAACATGGCAAGAGGTGAGACATAAGTAAACTACACATTTTAGGAAATTTAAATGAGGCCGGAACAACAAACAACAATTTCCGGAAAATCCTCATGTCCATAATTTAGATTTGGTACTGTTCTGCCATAAATGCAATTTTAATGTATTTAAATAGCAAAATGAAGTGCACCATGTTAAACTAGGCATTTTTTCCAAGCAAGTTACATATATAGTTTATTTAAATCCGAGTTACGGTTAATTAGTTATGAATTAAATCATTTTAACATGTTATTTGAGCAAATTTAATCAAACAGCATTTTAAACAATTTTAACATGGGTGAAAGTTGGATATTATTAAACTACACAAATTTCTTAGCATCTTTCATATATAAATTATTTTAATATGATGCACGATTCGTGAGTTATTAATGCATGAACATGAAGGACTTTTCTGTAAAACTGCAATACTCTGGATAATAGCTAAATCGCAGACATGAAAAAAAAACTACACTGGGCCGAATCTAAAACCGAAGCAGGCCCAACAGAAGAATAACAAAGGGGCGCTGGGAGGCCTCACCATGGGCCAAGGCCCAGTCGATGGAGGCTGGCTGGAGCGGGCGCTGGGCAAGGGCGCGGTCAACGCGAGGCACTGCTCGTGCGCTCGTTCTCCTGTTCGAAGTAGGGGGCTGCGGGCGGCGCCTGGAGCAGAGCTTTGGTCTCCGGTGACGGACGGCGCGACGGAGAGGCTACGCGGGGGAGGAGGCCCGGATCTGGCGGCAAGCTCCTGGACGGTGCCAGATCAGAAGAAGAGGAGGCCTCGGCGTGGTCTCTCCGACGAAGCGGCGGTGCGGGGAAGATCCCGATGACGATGAGGAGGCAGCAGCAGAAGCTTGAGGCAGGGCCGGAACCTGCCGGCGTCGACACGGGCGAGCGCGAGTCAGAGGAGGCGGGGATGGCGCTACGTCTCTTGCGGCGGCTGCAGTAGACGCTTGGGGCGCGGCCATGGCTTGGCGTCGGCGAGGGCCGGCAGGGAAGGCAGGGAACGACCCGATCCTTGACCGGCGAGAGAGAAGAGGCAGCACCGGCGCGGGTCTCATCTGCTGGTGATGCTCGATGGCGGAGGGAGCTCCGGTGGAGAAGGGGAGCGGGGCGGCTGTGCCGTTGCGGGCGATGAACTGAGCAAGGCGGCGACGATGGCTGCTGGAAGGAGACGCGAGGACTGCGGCTACGGATGTCGGCGCTCCGGAGCTTGTCGGTGGCGGAGGAACGACGACGGGGCCGAGCAGAGGGAGCGTACAGGAGGGGCTCCAGAAGAAACTCCCCTTCGGGAGCGCGAGGAGAATTTCCTCTCCTTGGATCGAGCGTTGTTCCTGGCTGGTTCGGTCGCAACTTCGAGGAGGGGAAGGGGTGGTTGCTGATCTGGAGCGGGGAAGATCCCGAGGAAGAGGAGGATGGAGGGAGTGGCGGCGGTAGAGAAAGGATGGATGGGACAAGCCTCCTAAAAACTAGGGTTTGTCCATATATAGATTAGGGGACTTCATATAGGGAAAGAAAGGGGTATTTTGGATCATCTGATTAAAATCGGACGGCTGAGAAAATATAGTTTAGGAAGTCCAATGAAGAAAACGGTGATGTTTTGTAGATGTTTGGGGATGATCCGAATCCAACGGTAACAACAAACCGGGTCGGGTACGGGACAACTTTCGGACGCGCGGGAGGGGATCGCGGGCTGACGAGAGAGGTTAGTTGGTTTGACAAGAGGGAACCGAAAACACGGTTGGTCTCGGAACGGTCAACAAAAGCAAGGGGGGAATGCGGCAACTACGATCGGATGCATGTTTTTAAAAACAAAGATGGCAACGAGTGCCGATGCAATGCGAATGATGCGATAATGAATGCAACAAACCAACGAAACACATGACAACAACGAAAAACATGGAAGCCGTCTGGAGCGTCGGTCTCGGGGCGTTACATCCACGCCGCCTCGGCAACTGCTTGTCCTGACAAAAGACTAGCGCAGGCAGCACTTGCCTACATTGCTTCTTCTTTTCCTAGCTCCAGATCCCCTTTCTCGCTCTTTGCCGCCGCTATCTCCAGATCTGCTCCATCCTTGTTCTGCATCTGCTGCCCATGGCGCCGCGCAAGGTCAAGACTTCCTCGTCTCCGGCTTGGTACGAGCTGGCCCTCGAAGCGCGCACCGTCACGGAGAAGAGCCTCGCTTCCGTGCGCCTGCTGACAGCGGGCGAGAGCAATGAGTGGGGGAAGACGGAGCTTCGGCTCGCCTCCGACGAGCCGGAGTCTGAGGGGAGCTCCTTCTTCCCTTTCTTCTCGAGCAGCGTCGCCGTCGGGTTGGTTCCTCCCTTCTCTGATTTCTTTTATGAAGTCCTCGACCATTACGGTCTGCAGGCGTTGCATCTCCATCCCAACTCTGTCCTCCTCCTGTCCATCTTCGCCTACTACTGTGAGGCGTACATGGGCGTGATGTCGTCCATGGCGTTGCTTCACCATTTCTTCTTCCTTCATGTCGGTGAGGGTCACATCTCCGGATGCGCTAACTTCGTCGCATGCGGCAAGGCCAACTCGATCTCGAGCACCGGGAAGAGGGCCGACAACATCCGATCCAAATGGGTCATGATGGATGCCCAGCGTGCCGTTTCGCGCCTGGCGCTGCCGACGGAGGCGCCCCAGTAGGGCAAGGGGTGGCCCAAGGCGGAGGTTGTCAACGAGCGGGCATCGTCAGTGTTGGGGCAGATGATGACCGACCTGAAGCCGGGCAACGCGAGGGCGGCCAAGATAATGGGGGCGATGCTCCTGAGGGAGTTCTTGATGCTACGGGTCGCCCCGCTTCATGCGCGCGCACGCCCCCTCTGGGAGCTTGACGAAGAGGAGAACAAGACCCGCCTGAGGCCAGGGGACCTGCCGGGCGATGAATTGGACGCCGTCCTGCGCCTCATAGTCAGGGACAACCAGGAGTGCCCACCTAGCGCTTTCATTCCCCTGTTCCAACGCAGGGACCGGGAGGAATTTTTCACCTCTAGGCCGTCTTTTGATGCGCACGGGCTAGTGATGCCGGCGCTTCCGGAAGCTCCCGTAGCACAGGAACCGGTGGAGGTGTCTTCTGGCGAATCCCGCGGAGAAGGGGAAGAGGAGGTGGACTCGGATAAGACCCTGGAAGAGGTGGGGGAGACTCCCCCTTCGAGCAAGGCCGAGATTCTCCGCGCCCTTCCTGATGATGCCGAGGCCGATGCCTTCCAAGGGGAGCGGGAGTAGCCCCTCATCCCGACGAAGGGTAGGTCGTCGCTGGTGGCCCGCGGTGCCGCTTCCACCCCGATACCTCCTGTGGCTGGACCCGGCTCTGCCTCCGCACCGCCTGCTGCCGCTGGTGCCCGAACGCCTGCCCCTCAGGTCCCGAAGTTGTCAGGCTTCAAGCTCCTCAAGCGGTCAGTAGAATACGTTGCAGTGGATCGGTGAGTGTCTTAAGCTTCGCCTTGTCCTTGTCCGTACTCGTCATTTCTGATACTCGCCCTTGATTGGTCAGGCCGACGTCTTCGGCGAAGAGGAGGAAAGAAGACGCAGCGGCCGTGCCTCCCGCGGGGAAAGGAGGCAGCAGCGCCCGCATCTCCCCAGCCCGATCGTCCTCGCGAGGCCAAGAGGAGCACCGCCGCGTGGAATCAGCCCCCATGGCCCCGCTGGCTCTGGAGGTGCTGGTACTTGGCGCTGATGACAAGGTCCCAGCTGCTCCGGAACCTGCGGTCTCCCAAGCCCTGGTGATGATGTCGCTTCCTCCCACTGCTGCATCTCCACTCCTTGGTCCTTCTGCTCCTGCTGCCGTCTTGGAGCGTGCCCTTTCGGAGATGACCCAGCTGCAGGCGGATGTCCTGAGCGCGGACCCGCGCCTGGTGGCTGGTCGTCTGGAGCTGGCCTCTGGCTGGCTTCAGTCTGACCTGGCAGTTCGCGTGGAGCTGGGCCAGGCTACTGCGGCTTCCGAGAAGGAGAAGCAAGGGCTGCCAGCACTGCGGCCGATCATGAGGCGGCGCTGGAAGATGCCAAGGCCGCCCGTGACCGCTGCCAAGCGCTGGAGGGCGAGTTGCAGAGCCTGCACGACAAGCACGCCGAAGAAGTACACTGCCGCCAAGCGAAGGAGGAGGAGATGGAGGCCCAGGAGGAAGTCGTCAAGAATCATGATGCCGAGCTGGCGGAGCTGGGGAAGAAGCAGGCTGCGGAGCGCAATCAGTTGGAAGAGTTGGAGCGGAAGATGGGGACGAGGGAGGCCGATCTTGAAGCCAAGGCGCGCGTCTTGGCCGAAGACCGTGTGGCCTTCACGGATCTCGAGAAGAGATCTCGCAAGGAGCTGAAGACGCTTTACGAGCACGGCCTGGAGAAGCCTCTGGACACCGACGAGGACGGCCCCGCCCAGCTGCTTCCTCTCGTGGTGAAGGCGCTTGAGGAGGTCGTTGATGGTCTCGGCCCCATGGCGGAGGCAGAAGCTCGCGTCCTATCTTCAGCCGCGCTGACCCGCGTCTTTAGCCACCTGCACCTTCGTGACCCCAGCGCTTGCCTTGATGAGCTGCTGGAGCCTGTGGCTGAAGATCAATACGAGGCGGCTGCCACGGCCGTGCAGGATCAGGTGGGGGCCTTGCTGAGGAGGTTCCGTGGCTTTGTCTCCGCTCCTCTGTCCGGCGTCGTCGACCTTGCGGCTGGTGGTGAAGGTGAAGACAAAATAATTGCTCACGAGGGCGACGTCTAGATGCGACCCGCGTCCATTCTTCCTGTTCCGTTCCTGCGACATGTATCAGGCCATGGAGGCGTTTAGACTTTTTATTTGGTATTGTGAGGACAATATGCTTGTAATATTTGCTTCGAGATTTCGCGATTTCCCTCCTGTTTGCTTTGCGTTCTGCGTCGGCAGAGCCCGGCCCCGCGCATACCTCAACCGCCATTGGGCCGACCGGAGACCAGGACGGACCAAGGAGTGAGGGGCTATGTGACCAGTTAGGCTCCTGAGTCGCGATGCTCAGGAGTCCCCCTTGACGCGCAAACAGCATATAGGGAGAGTTCGTGGGGGGTAGACTAATGTTCTACGTCGGCAGGGCCTGGCCCCGCACATACCTCAACCGCCATTGGGCCGACCGGAGACCAGGACGGACCAAGGAGTGAGGGGCTACGTGACCAGTTAGGCTCCTGACTCGCGATGCTCAGGAGTCCCCCTTGACGTGCAAACAATTTCCATACCTGCCCTGGCCGAGGCCTCGGGAGGGGCGCGCAACACCCAGGTCTGGGGGACCTAGTTAGGTGGCATGCGCTTGGGCGTGACCCGTGCGTAGCCCCCGTGCCCAGCCCCCATGCGCGGCTTTCCCGAGGGGAGGCGTTGCGGTAAGGCTGGGCGCTGAGCTCTGGGCTCCCTGAGGTTGGCACGACCGTGGGGTCGCCCTCAGTTGTTTATGACCAGCGCGGAGCATAGTGCTTCCGCTTGTGCACGGGCATAGCCGCTCCTCGGCAGTGTCGTCAGCCAGCGCGGAGCATGGTGCTTCCACTTGGGCGTGGGATGGGGGCCCCCCTCCGGGAGGAGCCCCCGGGGTGTGTACAGCCCCGCCCTGACACGTGGCTTGCACGCCAGGGCTGCGAGGTGTATCTGGGCACTCGTGAGCCAGCGCGGGACTCACGAAGCCCTACCTCAAGGCGGGTTGTGCCTGGTCTTGAGTCTTGGTGACTGTGTGTTCCTGCAAGGCAGCTAGATGCAAGCACTCTATGTCCTCAGGCCCCGGCCCTCGAGCGAGCTCAGCCGCCGCTGGTATGCCAGGTCGCGATGCCGTGGTCAAGGCCAGGGGGTGAGGGCTGGAGAGCCAATAAGAGCTCCTGAGTCGCGATGCTCAGGAGCCCCCCTTTTAACGCGCAAGCGAATTGCATGAGGTGAACAGGCCCGTGGCGGGTGATAGCCGTTGGCAGGTTAAGCATGGAGAGCAGATCAACATGGATAAATGCAGGAAGATACATGCCACTGGGTCCGGCCCGAGTGGCTTGGGGATGATGCAGCCTGAGGGGCGCCCCCAGCAAGGTAAGCTAAAGACATAAGCAAAAGGGATACATGCCACAGGGACGGACCCATGTGGCCTGGGAATAATGCAACCTGAGGGGCACTCCCAGCTTAAACGAACTTGGAAGATGTCACCTGGTTCTGTAGATGAAGTAGAGTTGGTGCAGCTGAAGCCGCGCGTTGAAGGAATGGCTCCTCATGAGCCACCGGGACCCTGAGCCTCGGGAAGCTCTGGAGGTTCAGGAGGTTCCCTGAAGACCGTCTCCATCTCCTCCAGGACGGCGTGGAACCTGGCCTCCTGAGCCGCCAGGACTTGCCGCACGTTGCGCTGATAGGCCGACGCCACGCTCGGCAAGCCGAAGGGCATGCAAACGTAGCTGTGTGGTGGGCCCTCGCAAAGGCCCACACGCGATGTCCAGAAGCGCTCCTGAGATGCAGCCCTGTTGAGACCTGGGACGTCGACGCAGACACGTAGCCCGGCATCCTCGCCTGGATGGGGAGCTGTGCCTTGTGAGGGGCTGTGGCCGCGCATGGCTCTTGCTTCTTGCAGTTCCTAGGTGGTCTTGGTGATGAACTCCTGGGTGGTGGGCACTCCTTTCCCTGTGCTCCTGAGGAAAGGGTGCCGTGAGGCACGCTTCCAAGTGGTGCCCAAGCGCCTCCCTCGTGAGGTTGGCAAGGTCTGAGGCCCTCCAGAAGAGAGCCCCCGAGCCCTGCCCGAGGAGGGCGCCGGGCGCGCCTTCCTATGCGATGGAGGGAGCCGCCCCTGGAGCGGGCGCTGATCCTGACGAGGCTCCTGCCATGATGCCATCCTCCTGAGGTCCTGCGCGGCGCGGCTGCTTCTTCTTGGGGATGGCCTCCGGAGGGCCTTCACTTTTGCTGTCGGGGTCGTCGATTGCTGCGGCTTGAAAGGCACGCTTGAGGGAGCACACCGCATCCCTCTCTTCACACGGGACCGTGATGATTCCTCCGCTTCCTGGCATCTTGAGAACGTTGTAGCCGTGATGAGTGACTGCCATGAACTTCGCGAGGGCTGGATACCCGAGGATGGCATTGTACGGCAGGCGGATGTGCGCGACGTCAAAGTCGATGAGCTCGGTGCGATAGTTCTTGCGCTCCCCGAAGGTGACAGGCAGGCGGACCTGCCCTATCGGTGTGGTGGAACCGTCGGTCACTCCTGAGAAAGGATTGGTTGACTGGAGCTGCTCATATGGCACTTGGAGGTTGTCGAACGTGTTGACGGACAGGACGTTGAGCCCCGCGCCGCCGTCGATGAGAGTCTTGGTGACTTGCACATTGCTGATGACGGGGGAGCACAACATAGGGAGGGCGCCAGCGGTGCTGCGCACTTGAGCTGGTCTGCCGAGTTGAAGGTGATGGCACATTGGGACCACCTGAGCAGGCGCGTGGCCTCGAGCTTGGGGAGCACCGCGTTCACCTCCTGAGCGAACTGTTTGAAGATGCGCTGAGAGGCTGGGGCCTGGGAACCGCCCAAGATGCAGGCGATCGCACGCGGCACCTGGAAGCCCCCAGCCCCCTCGTCCTGGTGGTGGTCGTCATTCCTTCTTGGTGGCGGCAGCGGGGGAAGACCGGCGTTGCCCTGGGGGCGATCGTCATGAGGCGGGTTCCTCCAGGCGCCCTCGCGAGGTTGGTCCTGCCACTCCTGGCGTGGGCCACGGTCGTCCCAGCGTCCGCCTCCGCATCCTCCTCCGCGGTCGTAGCCCCGGTCGTTGCGCTCGGGGCGTCGACCGTAGCGTCCTTCCCGTATGGCTCTGAGCTCTTGACAGTCGCTGGTGTTGTGGGTGTTCAGGTTGTTGAAGGCGCAGAACGGTCGGCCATTCATGGATGACTCGGGCTGATCTCTGCCTCGCTTGGTGTCGGGCTCCGCTGCGAGCACCACTGCCTCTTTGCGCTTTACGTCCTTGGCCTTGGCCTTCTTCTCCTCCGCTCCTGCAGCTGGCAGCTCAAGGAGAGAGAGAGGCGCCCCTCCTCAGCTCTTGCGCACTTGGTCGCCAGGTTGAACAGCTCCTGAGATGTGCAGAGCTCCTCGTGGATAGCGAGCTCTTCCTTCATGTTGATGTCACGGACACCGTCCGAGAACGCGGAGATGATGGCTTTGTCTGTGACCTTGGGGATCTTGAGGCGGGTGTTGTTCAAGCGCTGGATGTACTTCTGGAGGGTCTCTCTCGGTTGTTGCTTGATGCGGCGTAGATCACCCGCGACCGGTGGGCGGTCGCGAGTGCCCTGGAAGTTGGCGACGAAGCGGTCGCGCATCTCGTCCCAGGAGGAGATCGAGCCATGCTGCAGGTTCAGGAGCCAGGAGCAGGCCCCATCCTCGAGAGCCATGGGAAACCAGTTCGCCATGACTTTCTCGTCGCCGTTGGCCGCTTCGATGCTCAGCTCATAGAGCTGCAGGAACTCCGCGGGGTTGGCGGTGCCGTCGTAGCGAGGAGGCAGATCTGGCTTGAACTTGCCTGGCCAGGCGACGCTACGCAGCTCGGGGGTGAAGGCGCGGCAGCCGGCCGTGGTCGCCGGGGCCCGCTTCTGAGGTGGAGCTTGGTCGTCGCGAGGTCCGCGCTGCGCCGCTGCAGGCAGCACGCGGTCTTGACGAGGTGGCGCGGGGAGCGCCGGTGCAGCTTCTCGCGGCCGCGGGATTTATTGGCGGCTTCCTTCTTCACGCGCGGGCGCCGGGCGCGGTGGATCACGCCGTGGAGGCGCGCACCTTGGTGCCAAGCCGCCGTCTTGGGGTTGAGGTGGCTGAGGCATGCCATGAGCCCCGCCGCCCGCGGCTGGTTGAGGGGGAGGCAGAGGGTGGGACGGCGCTGGAGAGCCCCCTGCGGCGCGGACGAGCTCGGCGACGCGGTCGAGCCACTCCTCATAGACGTCGTCGACGGGGCAGTAGCGCAGGAGCTCGTTGCCGCGATGAGCGCGGCCCGTGCCTCCATGGGAGCGCGGTGAGCGTGAGAATAAGAACCGGTAGGGGTAAGTGATGGAGTAGCGGTGCGGCCGTCTTGCCGCACCGAAGGATGCACCAAGGATGCCTGCTGCTCGTTCCCCGCCGGGCTAGTGGCAGCGTTGTCGGCGGGAGACGGAGAACGACGAGGTGGCCCGCCTACGGGAGCTGTCTGAGTGACGCGGGCGGAGAGGGCAGCCCGACGCTCAGCTCGAGCACGACGAGCGTCCGCCATGGAAACGATGGAGCGATGGAGCAACGAACTGATGGAAGGGAAACTACGGCGCACCCCTACCTGGCGCGCCAAATGTCGGATGTGGGGTTCCGGCAACCCCTTAAGGTTCGAACACTGGGGTGCGCGCGAAGTCTTTCCCTCCTACCGATCTACGCTCTAGCTCGCTAAGATCTCGCAGACGAACTTGGCGAATTCGCAACACAGAAAGACACAAGGTTCATACTGGTTTGGGCCACCGTTGTGGTGTAATACCCTACTCCAGTGTGGTGGTGGTGGATTGCCTCTTGGGCTGATGATGAACAGTACAAGGGAAGAACAGCCTCCTGAGGTTGAGGTGTTCTTGTGCGTATGAACTTGTGGCGTGAGGATTCGATTAGCTCAGGCCTGCTTGAGTGGACGATCAGATGCCTCCTACTATTGTGGCTAGCTCTACTTATATAGGCCCTGGACCTCTTCCCAAATATCAAGCGGGAAGGGAGCCAACAACGGCGGGCAAATTTGAAGGGGGACAGCCAGTACAAGCTATCCTGATAAAAGCGGTCTTCGCCTGCGAAAAGCTCTGGGGTGACGCCGTCTTGGGCTCCACGATGACCTCTGCCTTGCCGTCCTTCTGGTCTTGGTCTCGTTGCACCAATATGGCAACCTTTTCCTGATGCCTCGGTATTCTTCACCTGCGCTGGCCTCCTTAGCACCAAAGAGGAAACAGGGACGCTGCGCGCACTGGCGCCAGCCTGGCACCCGCCTGGTACCATTCGTCATGGCTCACGTCACGAGAGCCTCGTGAGGTTTGCCTCGCCTTGATATCTCCGCTCCTCGTGAGCCTGCTTGGCTAGGCCACTCCAGAGGAGGTCTTGCGTCGCCCGCCTCGCGAGGCTTGGACCCTCGCGAGGCTTGGACCCTCGCGAGGGTCTTGGGTGCCTTGTTGACGAAGATGGGCCGTACGGCCTGCTGCTTGGCCATGTTGTGGGCCGCAGGCAGGCAAGTCTGGGGACCCCCGTTCCCAGAACGCCGACAATATGCAATCAACATAAACCCAATTTGCACATATGGCATAGATGACAAACCCATGGTTATTGGCATTTGTTTTTCTTGTGATGATGTTGATATACTTCCTTTGCATCATTTATCTCATATTCCATGCCATGACCACCTAGCTTCGAATATGCATTGTTTTGGATCTTCTCCATTTTCTCCATATGATGTTTCCACTATTGCTCATGAGGACACCCCCATAGTTTCCTCATACATTTTAGGAGATTTTGATCCATCCTATCCATTGCATGATCCCAATACTTGTGTGCACCTTATACTCCCCATGAATGAAAATGCTATTGATGTGCCATATACTTGTATGCTAAATTCGCATCCCAATCATGTTATATATAACAACTATTCTTTCATGATGGATGACATGTTCATATACCATGTTTCCAATTTCTTTGAGCGATGCTTATCTTGTGCTAACTCTCACGAGCACATACACATCATGATGGATGATGTGTATATTTACTACGCACACAATTTCTTTGGTTTGTGTCTCTTTTGTGTAGGTACTCATGACTACTTGTCAACTTCACAATCCCATGAGTTGAGAAAACGATCTCTAAGCAATGATGACTTGGGATCCCATGGATGGTCTTTCCCACCACTCTCTTCACGCAAAGACTTCGCGCATTCCTTCTACATGGCCCTCACTTGGCTATGGGTTATTGTCCATTATATATCATTTGCCCATATTGCCATGTTCACTTTGCATGATATGATCATTACTATGCCTTTGCCAAGCATTTGCGACCCATGCTTTGCATTACACATGATGATTGATTCTTCTAGTTGTATGTGTATTTGCAAGCTTGGTGGAGATATTGCTTGTTATTGGCATGTTTGGTATGTGCCCCATGCCTACGATGATACATTGATCTTGCTTTGTGTTCGTGCTTGCGATATGTCATGTGCATTGTCTATACCTATTATTTGCTCACGTGACATGATTTCCATGATTTCCTCTAGTGGGTTGCATCTTCACTCCACTAGTTTGTGCGACATGATTTCTATGCTTGCTTCGTGTAGTGCACCACCCATGATACATACTTGCTCATATCACATGTTTGGTTGCACCAACGTCATCATTTCACATATGCCATGTCCCTTTGCTTGTCAATTGCTTGACTTGATTGCCTCACACATGATGAACAATTGATCTTTCTATTGTGTTGAGTGCCACACTATTTTCACTATACCATGTGCACATTATGCTCGGATTGTCTTGCACTTACCCCATGTGTTTGGACATCTTGTCTTATTTGGTGTTGTGAATGGTTCATATGCATACCATAGACCATTTGTTGAGCACTTTATGCATGCTTGCAATGACATTGAGGCAGATGCTTGTTTACTTGTCCAACATATTAGCACCTTTACCTCACCTTTGCATGATTGTTTCCATGATGCTTTTCCATGTGCTCAATTTAGATGCTTAAATGCCATGCCACACTTCTTTGTCACACCATATGTTATGCTTGATGACGACACTTGTTTGGTGAATCACCTCTTGAATGCTTGGTTTTGCACTAACACTAACCACATTTGTTTTTACAAGTGTTTGTTATACTTTCTCCTTTTGAAGGAATCACAAGACGGTGTGACATTGGAGAGTGCCCATTTCGAGATTCAACATGATAAGTGCTTTGTGGTTGTCCACTTCTACATGATGACTCCCTCTCTTTCCCATGGTGATGAAGATCACGATCCGTGGACGGATCTCTCCCATGGGGGGGGGAGATGATGCGGAGCATCCCTCGACCATCACCATGGACGTCACACCACCACCACAAGGACGGAGAGGACCGTGGACAAGAGCTCGTGCACGCGCCATCGAGAACGAGGTCAAATCTTTCCTCTTTAAGTTTCATTCGGAATCACCTATGAATCGGGTCCTACCTCAAGAGGAGACTTTGTGCATGACTAGGTATCGAGGAGAAGATCATGAAGAAGGGATATCCAAGTACGATGGAGCCCTCAAGAAGAAGGAGGAGAAGGCAGAGCTCCAAGACATGATGCACCGGTGGCTCGCTGGACACCACGGGTGCCCGCACCTTCCACCCCCGGGTGCCCGGACCCTCGGGTGCCCGCACCATCCTCCCCCGGGTGCACACACCCCCGGGTGCCCGCACCAAATGGCCCTGGGTGCCCGGCCCCCTTCAGCCGCGGCCTGGGCGAGGCCCCTGACCGGTCCGGGTGCCCGGGCTTCCACCCCCCGGGTGCCCGGCCTCCCCAGGCCTGAGGCGCACCCCCCTGAACGGTCTGGACCCTCCACCACCGGGTGCCCGGCCATCCCTGGCGCCTCTCCCTCCGGGTGCCCGGGCCACTTTAACCCGGGTGCCCGGACCGCTCCGTATGCCTGCATGCATTTTATGGGTTTTGACCCTTGTACCCCTCTCTTTCCCCCAATTCGTCCCTAGACTATAAGTACCCCCCACCTAGCTCATTTGGGAGGATATCAAAGGATTGGATAGACAAAGAGAGAGCTTTGCTCATCTTCCTCATGGAGATCATGACCTCCTAAGTGAGAAGATACTCTTGTGGATATCAAGACCCCATCTTGGGAAGGATCCCCATCATAGGATCATCAAGACCTCTCTCCTCATAGGATTGGGATGAACTAGTTACCTCTTGTATCTTCTTGTGTTGGATTTTGACCCATGTATCTCTCTTTGTGTGATTGGATCTAGCATATGTGTGATTGGATCTAGTCAATTTGAGTGTTTCCCCTCTCGTGTGTTCTTCGTGTTCTTGGGAGATTTCTCCTCCAATTCGTGAAAGATCTCCATATAGGGTTCCACCCTACAACATATTGGTATCATGAGCCATGGTTTATCAGGAAATTGGAGCCCCCCTTTTTGTTCTCTAGCCTAATTTTGTTGTGTTCTTCCCCAACTTTGAAAATTCCCCACCAAAAATAGCCCCAAATGTTTTTGTGATTTGTTGGTTTGATGAGGTTTTGTTGGATATGATCCATGGATTTGCTTGGTTTCAAGTGGATCTAGCCTTCCCCACATCCATCTCCACCTTTCCCTCCACGAAATCCACCAATTTCTTCCATTTCTCCACGAATTTCCGCCCAAATCTGCGACCCCCGGGCACCCGGACCCCCCGTGCATCGCCGCTGACAACCCCTGGTGCCCGCACCCTGAACCCCCGAGCACCCACACCCTTGGGCTGTTTTCCCCGGACCACCCCGGGTGCCCGCACCCCCGACCATCGGGGACCCGCGCCCCCCTCTGAGTCAGCCCAACACCATCACCGTTTCGGCCATAACTTTCGCTCCCGGAGTCTGATTTTGACGTTCTTTAGCTCGTTGAGTAGATATTGACATCCCCCATCCATCTAGATAGGTTCCAACATCATTTTACTCCATAAATATTTTGCCATTTTGGCATCTTTGCCTAGGCCATCCACCATATCATCCACAAAACCACCATAACTTTCCGCAACCTAACCCATTTTTTGGGCCATATAGCATTTGTGGTTGCTTGAGTGGTGACTTGAGTCTCCTAAGGTGTTTCGGCTACTTAGGGATGGTTGTTTCTTCATCAACAACCACCACCATGTCCGCATTGCTAACTCCGGAACCACAACGCATTCCGCTACCACCATTTGACATTTTTCTTTGAGATTTTGAGTTTGCGGTTTTTCCGTTTCCTAGGGTGTTTCGGCTAACTACGAACGGTTCGTCATCATCAACACCGCCGCTCAACCTTGCCAAGGATTCGACATCGGCCACATTCACCAATTTGACACCCTAACCGTAAGCAAGAATAATAACCTCTGTATCATCTTGGTATCGTGGTATCCCATCATTGTATATTCCCCTTGCCATTACATTGTTAACCCCTTAGCCCATTTTGCATCACTTGTCAATCAAGACTAGCCATTGAGTATTGCCGGCAATGTTACTTGTGCACATTAGTGATCCGTACCTTCCGCATACATACCATATCGTATTGCTATCATCTTGGTATCATATCATTCCTTGTGTCACAAGATTGTTCCCGCATATATGGAATTGCTATCTTGGTTCAAGCATTTCGCATAAGTGGCCATATCAAAAAAAGAGAATAAGCTTTTAAGCAAAAAGAGAGCAAAGAAGCTTGTAAGCAAGAGCCATAGCATCGCCACGTTGCATACCATACTACCATATTGATCATCTTGGATCATCGTATGCGAAACACCGGAACATCATACATATATAGCATACTTGGGATAGAAAGTTGATACATTTGACATCTTATATGTTGTGCACAAGTGTAGTATCCGCCTATGGAGCAATCGTGCTAGCGTCTCTCTAGAGTTGTGCAACATGAGCGTTTTTGCCAGGACCCCGATTCCAAGTCACATCGATCTAGCTGGTAACACCTCATATCACTTTGCGGCCTCACGCACGGTATTCCCACGGGTGTCGCCTTACCAAGGCCCGGGACCGTTTGCGCCTTTTGGCTCACGTATATGATAGTGTTGCTAGCATCCATATGACAGAGAACCCGGGCCGACATGACTAGTCGTGAACCCAAGGTGGCACTAACTTACGGGGACAAGCATACATGAATCAAGATCGAGCATGTCGGTCAGCAACGTGTGAATCCAGGCTGTAGCACTGGGCTAACAGGACTCTGGGAACCCGGGCTGTAGCAGGCTAGGCAGGACTCCGGATGTCACCGCGTGACATTTCCCCGAAGGGACAGACACAGGAACGAAGTGAATCACATGCCGGCCAGTCAGGTGTCCGGAGCAGTAGTGCTGGGCTAGCAGGACTTCGGTGAACCGGGCTGTAGCGGACTACTATGGCTCATGGAAGCACAAGACTACATTTCCCCATAAGAGAGGCTACCAAGGATAAACAACTAGGTTGTCGGATCCCACACATACCAAGCATTTCAATCATACACACAATATGCTCGATATGTGTAAATACAACATGGCATCACAACATAACTCTATGACTCAAGTATTTATTCCTTAGGCCGTGAAGAGCCAGATATTACAAACATGGGTCTCATGACCCAACATTCAGAGCATACAAGCAACAAGCACATGCGGAAGCTTAACTTGTCTGAGTACAGACAACTACAAATGAAAAAGGCTGAGAAGCCTGACTATCTACAAGACCCTGCCGAGGGCACAAGATCGTAGCTGAGGTATCAAGCTAAACTTCGAAGTCCACACGGAACTACTAGCGAGACTGACGTCTCTCTGCAAAACATAAAATAAGCAAACGTGAGTACAAATGTACCCAGCAAGACTTACATCAGAGCTATCTACATATGCATCAGTATCAAAGGGGGTGGTGGATTTTAACTGCAGCAAGCCAGCTTTGACTCGGTGGCTATCCTAAACTACGACTGCAAGTAACTCTTTTGAGGTGGCGCACACGATTCCACATATTCACCATATCAATACTCCACTATGGATCCGCTCCCGTCTCCCTATGAGAACGCCATCCATAGCACTCACGCTTATCTTGCGCATTTTAGAGTATCCACTTTCACTTGTCTATGAACTGTTATAGGCAACCCAGAAGTCCTTTACCGCGGACACGGCTATTCGAATAGATCATATTAACCCTGCAGGGGTGTACTTCGATACACACGCTCTCACCACTTACCGCCGTTTACATGACATGTACTCGGCAACCTTCAAGCGGAAGCCCAGCGAGGGTGTCGGCCACAGCCTACCTAAACACTCAAGTCTCTAGTCCAGGTTTATCGCCTATTCAGGTTCCATCCGCAGGGAGTCCGGCCGAGGTTTCCACATACGGCCCCGAACGATGTGTGCAGGGTTCCCGTGACACCAAACGGGCGCCCGGTACACCATGCCACGTGCCTACCGCATCACAGCCCACCCCTTCGGTCAGCGCTGCCCACGGCCTCCAGCATACTACAAACACCAGAAACTACTTGCAACTCCTGGACAGAGGACAAGGGTGATTAAGAAGCCGAGAGGGTCCATTGGTTTCATGCCCAATGCATGGTAGTAACTGTATCATGGATCACAAACACAGAACTCAGTTCCTGAGGACGGCTTCAATGAGACAACCCACCATGTACTCCTACATGGCCTCTCACCGCTACCTTTACCAAATCGTGTTCACACACTTAGCTCACACATAGTAGGACATGTTCATCACCATTCCAATTCATCCCCGACGAATCAGACCCGACTCAACTCTAAGCGGTAGCAGGCATGACAAACAAGCATGAATGAGTAGGCACATCAGGGCTCAAACAACTCCTACTCATGCTAGTGGGTTTCATCTATTTACTGTGGCAATGACAGGTCATGCAGAGGAAAAGGGGTTCAACTACCGCAGCATGTAACAGTTGAATCGATTGTCCTAATGCAGTAGAAGAGAGCAGGAGCGAGAGAATGGGATTGTATCAGATTGAACAAGGGGGTTTTGCTTGCCTGGCACTTCTGAAGATATTATAGTTCTTCATCGGTGTCATCGATCACGTCATCGGAGCATCGGCTACTGAGAGGGGACGGTTACCGGCAAACAGAGAAGGACACAATCAATGCAATGCGACAATACGATGCATGGTCATGACATGTCAAGAATGTTATGATTTACACTAATGCATCTAGCAACGGTTTAAATGAGGTCCATATGAACTAAGGGTTCATATGCAAACTCCATATTTAGCATTTATAATGTCATTATCATGTTTTCACCTATACAGAAGGTATAACTTAGTTTGACATGCATGAAAATGATACAGATGGATAGATTGCATTTTTCTGATAATTTTTCATATATAAATTATTTCATTCTGAGCTACTGTTGATTTTATATGATTTTTAGAAGTTTATACTATTTTCTGGAATTTTCTGAATTATTTTAAATCCAGAAAACCAATACTGCGTCAGCATGACGTCATCACTGCGTCAGCGAGTCAACGGGCTGGCCAGGGTCAAACCTGACCCGTGGGACCTGCCTGTCAGTGACTAACCTAACTAATCCAGATTAATTAGCGCTAAACTAATACTAATCTAGTTTAGTTAAGAGCATGGGCCCACACGTCAGTGACTCAGGGGGAGTCAAACTGGGGTCAAACCGGGTCAAACGAGGTCAAACCCGCCGGCGACTCGACGCCGGCGAGGCCCGAGACGGCAGCGCGGCTCGGAAAACGCCCACAGGGCACGGACGAGGCCGTTCTTGGGCTCATTGGAGAGCTCTTGCAGGCGCACGTCGGGTGGTGGTGGCGGCCGGGCCTATGGTGGCCGGAGCCGATGACGGCGAGCTCCAAGGCGGCGGCCGGAGTTCGCACACGCACGGGTTTGATGTTCCGGTGCGCGGCAGGACCAGCTGGTGGTCGGGATCGTCTCCTAGGAGCAACCCGAGCACGATGACGCGCCCAGGCGCAGGCTACGGCGTCGGTAGCCATGACGGCGATGAAGCACGGAGCCGGTGAGCTTCGGAGCTCATGGGGACGACGTCTACGGTGAGGGATAGACCACGGGGTCAGGGGGAAACGGTGGTAGAGCTCACCGCGGTTCCGACGAGCAAGCTAGCTAGGTCGGGGAAGCACAGACGGCGGCGAATCAACGATGAAGTTGCCGGCGGCCGAATATTGAAGATGAGCTCGGGGACGGCGCTGCGGGGCTTCTAGCGGGGCGTGGCTCGGTGAGGGGGTTGAGGACGACGTCGCGGAGCTCCGGGATGCGTTGGAGAGGCGAGGGGGTGGCTCTGGCTATGGGTACGGCAATTGGCGGCGACGAGCTCCGCTCGGGCAGAGAGGAAGAGGGAGCAGAGGAGGGGGAAGAGGTCGGGAGAGAGAGCAGCGAGTGAGGGAGAGGAGAGAGGGGTTGAGGGGAGTGCGTGGCGCCCTCGGGTGCCTCCAGCGGCGAGCAGGTAAGCAGGAGGTGGCCGGCGCGTGGCCAGCATGCGGCGAGCACGCGCTCGTCCTTCTGTCCAGGGAGGAAGATGACAGGGGGGGCTAGCTGGGCTGGGCCGCCACAGTGATGGGCTGGCCGAGCCACTTGGGCTGCAGGTAAGGCCCAGGTATCTCTCTTTTATTTCTGTCTTTAGTTTCTGTCTTCTATTTTCTTTCTCTGTTTTGGATTAGCAAAAATACTAATTCATTCTGTAAAATCCTGAAAATAATTGTGGGCAGTTTTGAAAATATTTCCAACAACCCTCAACTAGTTTCAGAATTATTAGAGCATTTAAAATATTTATAGGATTTAAATGCCCCAATTCAAATACAATATGAGTTAATTCAAAAATCCAAAAATGACCTAGAAATATTGGCATCATTTTTGGCAGAGGTTTTCACCTTTATCAAAAATCATGAACATTTTCAAAGGCATTTTGGGTTAATTGAAAATATTGTTTATTTGAACCTAGTTGAATGCATTTGGTGCTAGGGTTTCAACATCCCCATTTCAAGTTTCTTTGAAAATTAAACATGATGACATGAGGAACAAGCAAAGTCAAACAAGGGCTGATCTGGGGTTGTGACAGCTCACCCCCACTAAACAAGAATCTCGTCCCGAGATTCAAGACGTGAGGTAAGAAGACAGAGGGGACACAAAGCTAACACGATCTTCATGATCCAATTGCTCTTCGCGAAGATGTTGATCCGTTGCTTCAATTAACGTTGACGTCTTTGCTTTCGAGATCTTCATCCGACACGATGACGACAAGGGAAACTCTATAGAAATCGATCTCCTTAAAGATCGAGCAACTCACGATCAACTCACGGAATGCGACATTGAGTATCTCTTGAGCTGAGACTCAACACATACATCGAGAGAGGGATGAAGTGAAACAGAGAACGAAGATTCAAGTTGATAAGCACAATTCCACGCTGAATAAGATGGTGCATGGTTTCAAAGTAGCGAGGAGATAATTGCCACGATTCCATAACGGGGCACCTTGGGGAAGGTGACTCGTAGAACTATTCCTTAAGTGGCAAAAAGAATTACTTTTAATACAAAGATCATGGAAACTCTCTAAACCGGCCCAAGGAAAATCGCAAACGATCATTTGAAGGAGTTCGGAGAAATGGCATACTCAGATCGGAAAGGAAACTATGGTTATGGAGCAACTCGGCAAACGGAAGGCACATTCCCGTTGATACCGGGGATATAACCTAGTGTCTGAGTATGCTCTCCAGAACTTGAGCATTTCCATATTCATCAAGGTTTTACCAACATCCGTGCCGAGGATCCTGGCAACACATCATACTACCATGATGAACGGTGATGGAGGATGCTGGTGCAAAGGAGGACAACACTTTCTCATATTTCACCTTAGCGAAGCCAAGGGAGCAAAATCTGGATGATCGACCGAGAGACATTTAGCACTCCGCTTCTAATGTTCTCCTTGATGTTCTAGCGTAACCCATTAGATGTGGTTTGGTATCTTGAACATCAAGTAGTAGGTCGGACTTCGGGTGCGCAGGAATCCATAAGGAATAACTGCGGGAGTAAATCCTACGGAATCCTTATGGGGAGGTGGCCAACTTACTCAATCAAGATACTACAATAATAGGTCTTCCGGCTGGGTGTGTTGGCCATGACATCCACTTTACCGGTTATCGAGAGACCAATATTATAATTCTTGGAAAATGTTCCAACCATCATATCTGCCCGAGATTCAGATCTGGTTGGTGTCAGGATATTCCAGACTCATCAAGTCTAGAAGGAAAAATGAAAGTTTGCAACACAAATCGACAAGATGACGTTGCGAGATTCTCAGGGGATGAACTATGATAGCAAGCTCCAAAACATGAGCTGGTTCTGCTACATACATGTGAACACGTTGTCCCAGACAAGCATGCCCACATGGTAGTCTTACAATGAAACACTACCGAGTTCTGGTTGGGAACCATCAACGAGGATATCGAAGTTCTTTCATAAGTCCGAATTAGCTCTTATGAAGGAACTCCTTCTCCTTGAACAAATCAATCAGTGGCTTGGTGTGCTAGGGATACATATAGAATGAAGGTTGCAAGTCTCCAAACCACGGTATACTTCGCACATATGCATGACTGACTTGGGATGATTCCAGAGGAGGCAAAACAAACTTTCTCGAATTCACGGTGGCAAGTTGCATATAATGCACATGAATTAGAGTAAGTCACTTCTTTCATCCAACATATGCTTCATGAACGGAACATGAAGATAATGCTTATAAAGTTTCCAATACTAGCTGGATGTTCAACACGAGTCATGGAGAAGGTAGCAGTGTTGCTGATGGGCTCAACAACAATTCATCCAGGTTTCCATGGAGATGGAATTCCATAATTATGTGAACAAGTGATAGCATTGGTCAGACCCAAAAGATATAATGGTGTATGCTCGATGGATCAACCACGAGTAAGACAACATTATGAACATCGTTGGTCCTGATTTGATTTGATGATAGCCCATACTCAAATCAAAGTCTTGATACGACAATAGGTCCAACAACTGATCACAGGGACCAATCGATGAAGATATCATCTATCTTCAACACACGCAAATATATCCCTTGAAATGAACTAAGCTGGCAAGCTTTTATCTTCCAACTCTCCAAGTTGTTGTTTAGCTTGACCAACTAGCTCAGGGGTATCCAACACGGATTCTTGGAGAAGGGGTGGTTTACAGGAAACCGACTTGATCACGAATTCAACATAGCGGCCAGGTGACAACCTGGTGATACTTCCGAGAAGATATTCGGAAAATCACGTACCACCGATATGTTGCTAAGCTCGAGAACAATCTTGCTTTCCAGGGCAAGACGATATGACCGAATAAGCAAGGACTGACACTATCCTAACTCATTGATCGAAAAGTGCACCGGAAATAAGGACTGGTAGCACGGTCAACCTTAGGATGTGATTCAGTAACCAACACGCTAAGGATGAAATTATTGTCCTTTAACTACCAAGCAACGGAGTTGCTAGGAGTATAGATTTCACACATCATAGTTCACTTGTGGGCATTCCGGTTGCAACAACACGGGACCAAGAAATGAGTGATGATGGCGAGGAGTATCACTGCGTCAAGAATTCATAAGAAGTGGTGCAATTCTCATGACATTCTTGACATAAAGATGGTAACACTCCAAGGTAGAACAGAGCAAAAGCTGGATTGGCATTTTGATCTGCGGAATACAACTACTTTGACCCAATCCTAGAAATGGACGAGGTACTGGAGTTTGTTTCTCCTGGACTCCTAGTCATTCCGGAATAGAATGGCTTGACAGACCACAAGAATATGAGGTATCAACAGCGAATGCACGCATACTCTTGACTATCAAATGATAGACGGGGGTCAGAATACAACTAAAGAGAACAACTCAAGGAACATATGTTTTTCTGAGTTGTGGATGCATGGATTAGTATGTCAAACAAATTCAACATATTTCTTCCGGATAACCCATGCAGAGGAGGAAGGACTGGCAGAGTCGCAATATGAATGGAGTACTCCTCAAGAGCACTCTAGTTGTGATCTTTCGGTTCTGCGAGGAACTTCTTCCATAAGCAGTTCATGATATTTGGAAGAAGGATATACCATGAACCTCGAGGACTATCGCAAAGGTTACTAATATCCTAAAGGAACGGGCAAACACTATGAACAGGAGGTAAGTGGAGTGAATCTCGAGTTCAGAAACCCGGGATAGAATGCCTACTAACTAAGTGGCATCACGGGATGCTTTCGAGGATAATGGCCAGAATCATCACACTGGGGATACAAGCATTGCTAGATTACTAAGTGGTTCTCTAAAACACCTAGGGTCATAATAATAACTCCAACATATATGTCAAGGCAGCAGAGTACCTCAACTCAACGATTAGTGTGGTTAATCTGGCCCAAAGGAACATCGAGAACGGAAAGAAGGGATTTGCAAATGCATCAGATTATTTAGAAGCCTGGGATGACTCGGACAGCATAACGACTGTAAATGCTCAAAGGATTTGAGACATCCTGCAAAAATGGTGGCATAACCACTTAGAAGCACAATATCAAGGTTCCAAGTCCAACTAACAACACACTGTAGTGGTAGAAACTGAACTGAGGCTTGAGACCAACAATCCTACGAGTCTACAGATTAGTAACACGTGATCCTGATAGAAAGATGAGTAGCCTAGTTCTTAATCCCCGTAGAAGAGAAGAGGGTGACTCAGATCAGAAGGGCATAAGGTAAAGGAGTAAAAAGAGCCTTACGTTCCCTCCCACAATCAATTCCCTTATATAGCTAAAGCATTTCTAGACACAACTTCGACCAGTTTGGCTTGGTAATCCTACAAGCAGTCAGGCTCTGATACCAACGCTGTTAGGACCACGATTCCAAGTCACATCGATCTAGCTGGTAACACCTCATATCACTTTGCGGCCTCACGCACGGTATTCCCACGGGTGTCGCCTTACCAAGGCCCGGGACCGTTTGCGCCTTTTGGCTCACGTATATGATAGTGTCGCTAGCATCCATATGACAGAGAACCCGGGCCGACATGACTAGTCGTGAACCCAAGGTGGCACTAACTTACGGGGACAGGCATACATGAATCAACATCGAGCATGTCGGTCAGCAACGTGTGAATCCGGGCTGTAGCACTGGGCTAACAGGACTCCGGGAACCCGGGCTGTAGCAGGCTAGGCAGGACTCCAGATGTCACCGCGTGACATTTCCCCGAAGGGACAGACACAGGAACGAAGTGATCACATGCCGGCCAGTTAGGTGTCCGGAGCAGTAGTGCTGGGCTAGCAGGACTCCGGTGAACCGGGCCGTAGCGGACTACTATGGCTCATGGAAGCACAAGACTACATTTCCCCATAAGAGAGGCTACCAAGGATAAACAACTAGGTTGTCGGATCCCACACATACCAAGCATTTCAATCATACACACAATATGCTCGATATGTGTAAATACAACATGGCATCACAACATAACTCTACGACTCAAGTATTTATTCCTTAGGCCGCGAAGAGCCAGATATTACAAACATGGGTCTCATGACCCAACATTCAGAGCATACAAGCAACAAGCACATGCGGAAGCTTAACTTGTCTGAGTACAGACAACTACAAATGAAAAAGGCTGAGAAGCCTGACTATCTACAAGACCCTGCCGAGGGCACAAGATCATAGCTGAGGTATCAAGCTAAAATTCAAAGTCCACACGGCACTACTAGCGAGACTGACGTCTCTCTGCAAAACATAAAATAAGCAAACGTGAGTACAAATGTACCCAGCAAGACTTACATCAGAGTTATCTACATATGCATCAGTATCAAAGGGGGTGGTGGATTTTAACTGCAGCAAGCCAGCTTTGACTCGGTGGCTATCCTAAACTACGACTGCAAGTAACTCTTTTGAGGTGGCGCACACGAGTCCACATATTCACCATATCAATACTCCACTATGGATCCGCTCCCGTCTCCCTACGAGAACGCCATCCATAGCACTCACGCTTATCTTGCGCATTTTAGAGTATCCACTTTCACTTGTCTATGAACTGTTATAGGCAACCCAGAAGTCCTTTACCACGGACACGGCTATTCGAATAGATCATATTAACCCAGCAGGGGTGTACTTGGACACACACGCTCTCACCACTTACCGCCGTTTACACGACATGTACTCGGCAACCTTCAAGCGGAAGCCCAGCGAGGGTGTCGGCCACAGCCTACGTAAAAACTCAAGTCTCTAGTCCAGGTTTATCGCCTATTCAGGTTCCATCCGCAGGGAGTCCGGCCGAGGTTTCCACATACGGCCCCGAACGATGTGTGCAGGGTTCCCGTGACACCAAACGGGCGCCCGGTACACCATGCCACGTGCCTACCGCATCACAGCCCACCCCTTCGGTCAGCGTTGCCCACAGCCTCCAGCATACTACAAACACCAGAAACTACTTGCAACTCCTGGACAGAGGACAAGGGTGATTAAGAAGCCGAGAGGGTCCATTGGTTTCGGGCCCAATGCGTGGTAGTAACTGTATCATGGATCACAAACACAGAACTCAGTTCCTGAGGACGGCTTCAATGAGACAACCCACCATGTACTCCTACATGGCCTCTCACCGCTACCTTTACCAAATCGTGTTCACGCACTTAGCTCACACACAGTAGGACATGTTCATCACCATTCCAATTCATCCCCGACGAATCAGACCCGACTCAACTCTAAGTAGTAGCAGGCATGACAAACAAGCATGAATGAGTAGGCACATCAGGGCTCAAACAACTCCTACTCATGCTAGTGGGTTTCATCTATTTACTGTGGCAATGACAGGTCATGCAGAGGAAAAGGGGTTCAACTACCGCAGCATGTAACAGTTGAATCGATTGTCCTAATGTAGTAGAAGAGAGCAGGAGCAAGAGAATGGGATTGTATCGGATTAAACAATTGGGTTTTGCTTGCCTGGCACTTCTGAAGATATTATAGTTCTTCATCGGTGTCATCGATCACGTCATCGGAGCATCGGCTACTGAGAGGGGACGGTTACCGGCAAACAGAGAAGGACACAATCAATGCAATGCGACATTATGATGCATGGTCATGACCTGTCAAGAATGTTATGATTTACACTAATGCATCTAGCAACAGTTTAAATGAGGTCCATATGAACTAAGGGTTCATATGCAAACTCCATATTTAGCATTTATAATGTCATTATCATGTTTTCACCTATAGAGCAGGTATAACTTAGTTTGACATGCATGAAAATGATACAGATGGATATATTGCATTTTTCTGATAATCTTTCATATATAAATTATTTCATTCTGAGCTACGGTTGATTTTATATGATTTTTAGAAGTTTATACTATTTTCTGGAATTTTCTGAATTATTTTAAATCCAGAAAACCAATACTGCGTCAGCATGACGTCATCACTGCTTCAGCGAGTCAACGGGCTGGCCAGGGTCAAACCTGACCCGTGGGACCTGCCTGTCAGTGACTAACCTAACTAATCCAAATTAATTAGCGCTAAACTAATACTAATCTAGTTTAGTTAAGAGCATGGGCCCACACGTCAGTGACTCAGGGGGAGTCAAATTGGGGTCAAACCGGGTCAAACCCGCCGGTGACTCGACGCCAGCGAGTGAGGGAGAGGAGAGAGGGGTTGAGGGGAGTGCGTGGCGCCCTCGTGTGCCTCCAGCGACGAGCAGGTAAGCAGGAGGTGGCCGGCGCGTGGCCGGCGTGCGGCGAGCACGCGCTCGTCCTTCTATCCAGGGAGGAAGACGACGGGGGGGCTAGCTGGGCTGGGCCGCCACAGTGGTGGGCTGGCCTAGCCACTTGGGCTGCAGGTAAGGCCCAGGTATCTCTCTTTTATTTCTGTCTTTAGTTTCTATCTTCTATTTTCTTTCTCTATTTTGGATTAGCAAAAATACTAATTCATTCTGTAAAATCCTGAAAATAATTGTGGGCACTTTTGAAAATATTTCCAACAGCCCTCAACTAGTTTCAGAATTATTAGAGCATTTAAAATATTTATAGGATTTAAATGCCCCAATTCAAATACAATATGAGTTAATTCAAAAATCCAAAAATGACCTAGAAATATTGGCATCATTTTTGGCAGAGGTTTTCACCTTTATCAAAAATCATGAACATTTTCAAAGGCATTTTGGGTTAATTGAAAATATTGTTTATTTGAACCTAGTTGAATGCATTTGGTGCTAGGGTTTCCACATCCCCATTTCAAGTTTCTTTGAAAATTAAACATGATGACATGAGGAACAAGCAAAGTCAAACAAGGGCTGATCTGGGGCTGTGACAGTTTTCCGTGGATTCCATATTTTGTGCTCATTCCTTGGTTGCACGACCCTATTTATCTATCCGTGTGTGTGTGTTTCCGTGTGCCACATATTGCTATTGGTCTACTTGTTTCACTTGCGAATTTGTGAATCTTTTCCAACATTATTGACTCTTGCTAACATTTTGCATCAAATTTTTGTGCCACTATCCTCACCGAGCTCCACCATAAGCCTTACTTGTGTAGGTGAGAATTGACAGGATCCGGTACCAATTGTGATATTTCCTTGATACATTATTGAGTGATCATTGATCCATCTTCAACATTAGAAAGGTACATTTGGTCTAGTTCTTTCCTTTCTTCCACATACATTTGCTAGAGTCTTGTGACGGATAGGCAAGGCATTTCATCTCCGGTCTTCCACGACAACGACGGCGCGAACAACTACATCAACAAAACGTCAATCTTCGGACTACAACGAGCAATGCAAGGCATTGAGCGACTCGCCTTCGACATTCGCCAAAATGAAGCGAGGAAAAGGGAATACAGCGACACCAAGTTGGATGAACAAATGGATCAAGTACAAGACATGTTGGCCAACTACAAGTCTTCTTCCCCTTTGTCATCTTCAAGGCGGCGACGCTCTAGTAGCAAATCTTCGGAATGCCATCGAGCTCAACCACTACAACACCATCAAGATGAAGATGCTCGACATGCGCAAACCTACAAGTCCGAACATGCTCTACTTCATGCCAAGGGTAAGCTTCATGAGCAAAAGAGAAGGCCGCGAGACAAGCACCACCAAAAGGAAGCTCCGGCTACCACGACTACTTCGGCATCTTCGCCAAGGGTTATCAATGCATCTTCGCCTTAGGATGTACGACATCTTCGCCTACTTCCCACGAGTATGCCTACTTCGACATCATCAAGTCCAAGGCGATCACGTACGAGCAAGGGAAACACTTCCTTCTTCGGAAGCCCCTCAAGGAAGATGATCGAGCATGGGATTTTCCCTTCGGTCATGGAGGAGAGCGATGATGTGCCATCTTCGGCCTTCATCCACGGCGAGGACGATGAGATGGTTGAGCATGGGATTCTCCCTTCAATCACGGTGATGTATGATGACTTGAGTGACTGGTGCCACCATATCGAGAGTGCGAGTGACTTCACCACTAGCCCCATATATGATGAGGTGCCACAATTCCCATGTGAGGAGAGCCACAACCCCCACCACTTGAGTGAGATGAGTGATTCCACCATATGTGACGTTGAGTGCACCTATTTTGAGGGAGTGAGTGAACCACCACATAGAGAGAGTGAGATAGTTCATAGGTCTTGTGAGGCCAATTTCAACACTAACGACTTGACCTCTACCTCTATTGTGTCTTCTCATTTGGTGCTAGGTCCCATATATGATGATGCGCCGATTCGCGACGACTTCGTCCTTCCTTTGGACAAGACGATGGCCATGGTGGAATATGATGCACCCCCCACATGGTTCCATCAAGATGAAGATGATGACCACCATTTGGTATTTGCCACCTCACATACACCACTCGAGTGGAATGAACAAGGTAACATGGGTGAAGGTGATGCTCTAGTCCCACTAGTGGACATTCTTGACATTGATTGCTTGCTTAATGTTGATCCACCTATTGTCATGCTTCATGCTAGTTTGACTTCCCCATGCGATGATTTACCCATTTATGATGAGTTTGATGATTTCCATGTGGAGTCTATTAGTTGTGATGTCATGTTACATAGGATTTCTTGTGATAATTCCCTCGGTCACATCATGTTTGACAATCCGCTTGACATGTCATATGCTATGGATGAGATCAACCAAATGTCATATTTGCAATCTCATCGTAGTGACTATGCATATGCCATGTACATAAACCCAATTTACGGATATGGCATAGATGACAAGCCCATGGTTATTGGGATTTGTTTTTCTTGTGATGATGTTGATATACTTCCTTTGCATCATTTATCTCATATGCCATGCCATGACCACCTAGCTTCGGATATGCATTGTTTTGGATGTTCTCCATTTTCTCCATATGATGTTTCCACTATTGCTCATGAGGACACCCCCATAGTTTCCTCATACATTTCAGGAGATTTTGATCCATCCTATCAATTGCATGATCCCAATACTTGTGTGCACCATATGCTCCCCATGAATGAAAATGCTATTGATGTGCCATATACTTGTATGCTAAATTCGCATCTCAATCATGTTATATATAACAACTATTCTTTCATGATGGATGACATGTTCATATACAATGTTTCCAATTTCTTTGGGCGATGCTTATCTTGTGCTAACTCTCACGAGCACATACACATCATGATGGATGATGTGTATATTTACCACGCACACAATTTCTTTGGTTTGTGTCTCTTTTGTGTAGGTACTCATGAATACTTGTCAACTTCACAATCCCATGAGTTAACAAAACGAGCTCTAGAGATGATGACTTGGGAACCCATGGATGGTCTTTCCCACCACTCTCTTCGTGCAAAGAGTTCGCGCATTCCTTCTACATGGCCCTCACTTGGCTATGGTTTATTGTCCATTATATATCATTTGCCCATATTGCCATGTTCACTTTGCATGATATGCTCATTACTATGCCTTTGCCATGCATTTGCGACCCATGCTTTGCATTACACATGATGATTGATTCTATGAGTTGTATGTGTATTTGCAAGCTTGGCGGAGATATTGCTTGTTATTGCCATGTTTGGTATGTGCCCCATGCCTATGATGATACATTGATCTTCCTTTGTGTTCGTGCTTGCGATATGTCATGTGCATTGTCTATGCCTATTATTTGCTCACGTGACATGATTTCCATGATTTCCTCTAGGGGGTTGCATCTTCGCTCCACTAGTTTGTGCGACATGATTTCTATGCTTGCTTCGTGTAGTGCACCACCCATGATACATAATTGCTCATATCACATGTCTGGTTGCACCAATGTCATCATTTCACATATGCCATGTCCCTTTGCTTGTCACTTGCTTGACTTGATTGCCTCACACATGATGAAATATTGCTCTTTCCATTGTGTTGAGTGTCACACTATTTTCACTATACCATGTGCACATTATGCTCGGATTGTCTTGCACTTACCCCATGTGTTTGGACATCTTGTCTTATTTGGTGTTGTGAATGGTTCGTATGCATACCATAGACCATTTGTTGAGCATTTTATGCATGCTTGCTATGACATTGAGGCAGATGCTTGTTTACATGTCCAACATATTAGCACCTTTACCTCACCTTTGCATGATTGTTTCCATGATGCTTTTCCATGTGCTCAATTTAGATGCTTAAATGCCATGCCACACTTCTTTGTCACACCATATGTTATGCTTGATGACGACACTTGTTTGGTGAATCACCTCTTGAATGCTCGGTTTTGCACTAACACTAACCACATTTGTTTTTACAAGTGTTTGTTATACTTTCTCCTTTTGAAGGAATCACAAGACGGTGTGACATTGGAGAGTGCCCATTTCGAGCTTCAACATGATAAGTGCTTTGTGGTTGTCCACTTCTACACGACGACTCCCTCTCTTTCCCATGGTGATGAAGATCACGATCCGTGAAGGGATCTCTCCCATGGGGGGGGGGGAGATGATGCGGAGCATCCCTCGACCATCACCATGGACGTCACACCACCACCGCAAGGACGGAGAGGACCGTGGACAAGAGCTCGTGCACGCGCCATCGAGAACGAGGTCAATTCTTTCCTCTTTAAGTTTCATTCGGAATCACCTATGCATCGGGTCCTACCTCAAGCGGAGACTTTGCGCATGACTAGGATCAAGGAGAAGATCATGAAGAAGGGATCTCCAAGTACGATGGAGCCCTCAAGAAGAAGGAGGAGAAGGCAGAGCTCCAAGACATGATGCACCGGTGGCTCGCTGGACACCACGGGTGCCCGCACCTTCCACCCCCGGGTGCCCGGACCCTCGGGTGCCCGCACCATCCTCCCCCGGGTGCACGCACCCCCGGGTGCCCGCACCAAATGGCCCCGGGTGCCCGGCCCCTTCAGCCGCGGCCTGGGCGAGGCCCCTGACCGGTCCGGGTGCCCGGGCTTCCACCCCCCGGGTGCCCGGCCTCCCCAGGCCCGAGGCGCACCCCCCCTGAACGGTCCGGACCCTCCACCACCGGGTGCCCGGCCGTCCCTGGCGCCTCTCCCTCCGAATGCCCGGGCCAGTTTACCCCGGGTGCCCGGACCCCTCCGTATGCCTGCATGCATTTTATGGGTTTTGACCCTTGTACCCCTCTCTTTCCCCCAATTCGCCCCTAGACTATAAGTACCCCCGACCTAGCTCATTTGGGAGGATATCAAAGGATTGGATAGACAAAGAGAGAGCTTTGTTCATCTTCCTCATGGAGATCATGACCTCCTAAGGGAGAAGATCCTCTTGTGGATATCAAGACCCCATCTAGGGAAGGATCCCCATAATAGGATCATCAAGACCTCTCTCCTCATAGGATTGGGATGAACTAGTTACCTCTTGTATCTTCTTGTGTTGGATTTTGACCCATGTATCTCTCTTTGTGTGATTGGATCTAGCATATGTGTGATTGGATCTAGTCAATTTGAGTGTTTCCCCTCTCGTGTGTTCTTCGTGTTCTTGGGAGATTTCTCCTCCAATTCGTGAAAGATCTCTATATAGGGTTCCACCCTACAACATCTTGGTATCATGAGCCATGGTTTATCACGAAATTGGAGCCCCCCTTTTTGTTCTCTAGCCTAATTTTGTTGTGTTCTTCCCCAACTTTGAAAATTCCCCACCAAAAATAGCCCCAAATGTTTTTGTGATTTGTTGGTTTGATGAGGTTTTGTTGGATATGATCCATGGATTTTCTTGGTTTCAAGTGGATCTAGCCTTCCCCCCATCCATCTCCACCTTTCCCTCCACGAAATCCACCAATTTCTTCCATTTCTCCATGAATTTCCGCCCAAATCCGCGACCCCCGGGCACCCGGACCCCCCGTGCATCGCTGCTGACAACCCCTGGTGCCCGCACCCTGAACCCCCGGGCACCCACACCCTTGGGCTGTTTGCCCCGGACCACGCTGAGTGCCCGCACCCCCGACCATCGGGCACCCGCGCGCCCCCCCTCCGAGTCAGCCCAACACCATCACCGTTTCGGCCATAACTTTCGCTCCCGGAGTCTGATTTTGACGTTCTTTAGCTCGTTGAGTAGATATTGAAATCCCCCATCCATCTAGATAGGTTCCAAAATCATTTTACTCCATAAATATTTTGCCATTTTGGCATCTTTGCCTAGGCCATCCACCATATCATCCACAAAACCACCATAACTTTCCGCAACCTAACCCATTTTTGGGCCATATAGCATTTGTGGTTGCTTGAGTGGTGACTTGAGTCTCCTAAGGTGTTTCGGCTACTTAGGGATGGTTGTTTCTTCATCAACCACCACCACCATGTCCGCATTGCTAACTCCGGAACCACAACGCATTCCGCTACCACCATTTGACATTTTTCTTTGAGATTTTGAGTTCGCGGTTTTTCCGTTTACTAGGGTGTTTCGGCTAACTAGGAACGGTTCGTCATCATCAACACCGCCGCTCAACATCGCCAAGGATTCGACATCGGCCACATTCACCAATTTGACACCCTAACCGTAAGCAAGAATAATAACCTATGTATCATCTTGGTATCGTGGTATCCCATCATTGTATATTCCCCTTGCCATTACATTGTTAACCCCTTAGCCCATTTTGCATCACTTGTCAATCAAGACTAGCCATTGAGTATTGCCGGCAATGTTACTTGTGCACATTAGTGATCCGTACCTTCCGCATACATACCATATCGTATTGCTATCATCTTGGTATCATATCATTCCCTGTGTCACAAGATTGTTCCCGCATATATAGAATTGCTATCTTGGTTCAAGCATTTCGCATAAGTGGCCATATCAAAAAAAAGAGAATAAGCTTTTAAGCAAAAAGAGAGGAAAGAAGCTTGTAAGCAAGAGCCATAGCATCGCCACGTTGCATACCATACTACCATATTGATCATCTTGGATCATCATATGCGGAACACCGGAACATCATACATATATAGCATACTTGGCATAAAAAGTTGATACATTTTACATCTTATAGGTTGTGCACAAGTGTCGTATCCGCCTATTGAGCAATCGTGCTAGCGTCTCTCTAGAGTTGTGCAACACGAGCGTTTTCCGTGGATTCCACATTTCGTGCTCATTCCTTGGTTGCACGACCCCATTTATCTATCCGTGTGTGTGTTTCCGTGTGCCACATATTGCTATTGGTCTACTTGTTTCACTTGCGAATTTGTGAATCTTTTACAACATTATTGACTCTTGCTAACATTTTGCATCAAATTTTTGTGCCACTATCCTCACCGAGCTCCACCATAAGCCTTACTTGTGTAGGTGAGAATTGACAGGATCCGGTACCAATTGTGATATTTCCTTGATACATTATTGAGTGATAATTGATCCATCTTCAACATTAGAAAGGTACATTTGGTCTAGTTCTTTCCTTTCTTCCACATACATTTGCTCTTATAGGTTGTGAATGGTTCATATGCATACCATAGACCATTTGTTGAGCACTTTATGCATGCTTGCTATGACACTGAGGTAGATTCTTGTTTACTTGTCCAACATATTAGCACCTTTACCTCACCTTTGCATGATTGTTTCCATGATGCTTTTCCATGTGCTCAATTTAGATGCTTAAATGCCACACCACACTTCTTTGTCACACCATATGTTATGCTTGATGACGACACTTGTTTGGTGAATCACCTCTTGAATGCTTGGTTTTGCACTAACACTAACCACATTTGTTTTTCCAAGTGTTTTTTATACTTGCTCCTTTTGAAGGAATCACAAGACGGTGTGACATTGGAGAGTGCCCATTTCGAGCTTCAACATGATAAGTGCTTTGTGGTTGTCCACTTCTACACGACGACGCCCTTTCTTTCCCATGGTGATGAAGATCACGATGCGTGTACGGATCTCTCCCAAGGGGGGGAGATGATGCGGAGCATCCCTCGACCATCACCATGGACGTCACACCACCACCGTAAGGACGGAGAGGACCATGGACAAGAGCTCGCGCACGTGACATCGAGAACGAGGTCATTTCTTTCCTCTTTAAGTTTCATTCGGAATCACCTATGAATCGGGTCCTACCTCAAGCAGAGACTTTGTGCATGACTAGGTATCGAGGAGAAGAACATGAAGAAGGGATCTCCAAGTACATGGAGCACTCAAGAAGAAGGAGGAGAAGGAAGAGCTCCAAGACACGATGCACCGGAGGCTCGCTGGACACCCCGGGTGCCCGCACCTTCCACCCCCGTGTGCCCGCACCATCCTCCCCCGGGTGCCCGGCCCCCTTTAGCCGTGGCCTGGGCGAGACCTCTGACCAGTCCGGGTGCCCGGGCTTTCACCCCCCGGGTGCCCGGCGTCTCCTGGCCCGAGATGCGGCCCCCCTAACCGGTCCGGGTGCCCGGACCCTCCACCACCGGGTGCCCGGCCCTCCCTAGCGCCTCTCCCTCCGAGTGCCCGGGCCACTTTACCCCGGGTGCCCGGACCCCTCCGTATGCCTCCGTGCATTTTATGGGTTTTGACCCTTGTACCCCTCTCTTTCCCCCAATTCGTCCCTAGACTATAAGTACCCCCCCACCTAGCTCATTTGGGAGGATAGCTAAGTATTGCATAGATATAGAGAGAGCTTTGCTCATCTTCCTCCTCATGGAGATCATGACCTCCTAAGGGAGAAGATCCTCTTGTGGATATGAAGACCCCATCTAGGGAAGGATCCCCATCATAGGATCATCAAGACCTCTCTCCTCATAGGATTGGGATGAACTAGTTACCTCTTGTATCTTCTTGTGTTGGATTTGGACCCATGTATCTCTCTTTGTGTGATTGGATCTAGCATATGTGTGATTGGATCTAGTCAATTTGAGTGTTTCCCCTCTCGTGTGTTCTTCGTGTTCTTGGGGGATTTCTCCTCCAATTTGTGAAAGATCTCCATCTTGGGTTCCACCCTACAACATTATATATTGGGCATCAAGATCTATAGAGATAGATCAAGATGCTTGATAAGACTTTCAATGAGTACATACCTTGACAGGATTTTGAAGGAGTTCAAAATAGATGAGTCAAAGAAGGAATTCTAGCCTGTATTGTAAGGTGTTAAGTTGAGTAAGACCCAAAGCCCGACCACGACAGAATATAGAGAGAGGATGAAATTCATTGCCTATGCCTCAGCCATAGGTTCTATAAAGTATGTCATGCTGTGTACCAAATATGTTGTGTACCTTGCCATGAGTTTGGCAAGGGGGTACAATAGTGATCCAGGAATAGGTCACTACACAGCGGTCAAAATTATCCTTAGAGGACTAAGGAAATATTTCTCGGTTATGGAGGTGATAAAGAGTTCATCGTAAAGAGTTACGTCGATGCAAGCTTTTACAATGATCCAGATGACTCTGAGTATCAATCTGGATACGTATTGAAAGTGGGAGCAATTAGCTAGAATAGCTCCATGCAGAGCATTGTAGACATAGAAATTTGCGAAATACACATGGATCTGAATGTGGCAGACCCGTTGACTAAACCTCTCTCACAAGCAAAACATGATCACACCTTAGTGCTCTTTGGCTGTTAATCACATAGCGATGTGAACTAGATTATTGACTCTAGTAAACTCATTGGGTATTGGCCACATGGCGATGTGAACTATGGGTGTTAATCACATGATGACGTGAACTAGATTAGTGACTCTAGTGCAAGTGGGAGACTGAAGGAAATATGCCCTAGAGGCAATAATAAAGTTGTTATTTTATATTTCCTTATTCATGATAAAGGTTTATTATTCATGCTAGAATTGTATTGATCGGAAACCTAAATACATGTGTGAATACATAAACAAACACTGTGTCCCGAGTGAGCCTCTACTTGACTAGCTCGTTGATCAAAGATGGTTAAGGTTTCCTAACCATGGATGATGACCCACAAGTATAGGGGATCAATCATAGTCCTTTCGATAAGTAAGAGTGTCGATCCTAATGAGGAGCCGAAGGAAATGGCAAGTAGTTTTCAGCAAGGTATTCTCTGCAAGCACTAAAATTATAAGTAACGAGTAGTTTGATAGCAAGATAATTTGTAATGAGCAAGTAACGATAATGGTAACAAAAGTGCAGCAAGGTATCCCAATCCTTTTGAGGCAAAGGACAGGCCAAAACGGTCTCTTATGATAAGCATTCTTGAGGGTACATGGGAATTTCATCTAGTCACTTCCATCATGTTGGTTTGATTTGTGTTCGCTACTTTGATAATTTGATATGTGGGTGGACCGGTGCTTAGGTGTTGTTCTTACTTGAACAAACCTCCTACTTATGATTACTCCCCTCGCAAGCATCCGCAACTACGAGAAAAGTATTAAGAATAAATCTAACCATAGCATTAAACTTTTGGATCCAAATCAGTCCCTTACGGAATAGCGCATAAGTTAGGGTTTAAGCTTCTGTCACTCTCGCAACCCATCATCTAATAAATACTCCACAATGCATTCCTTAGGCCCAAATATGGTGCAATGTCATGTAGTCAACGTTCACATGACACCACTAAGGGAATCACAACATACATCTATACCAATATAAAAAGACCCAAAGGGGCAGATCCAAATCATTTCGACCGTCAAATCATGTTATCTAGCGGTTCAGATCGCCCCAATGTTGAGCACCAAACACGTTTTACGCTCTAATTACCCACCACTGCCATTGGTTATAAACACTTTTTGATTCAATGATATCCCATGAAATCTGGCATGTAATTAATATCCTACCATTTCCGCAAAAAAGTAATGATATCTTACCAAATACCAACTTGCAACAGATATATCTTATCTAATATAACGTGCAACTAATATCTACCTAATATAAACGTGCATTGCACGTACATTATTACTAGTACTATCAAAATATTGAACACATATCAAGTTCACATGATTACTTGCAACAAGATTTCTCCCGTGACCTCAAAAAAAAGTAACTACTCACAGATGATAATCATGCTCAAGATCAGAGGGGTATTAAATAGCATAATGGATCTGAACATATAATATTTCACCAAATAAACCATAGAGTAATCAACTACAAGATGTAATCAACACTACTAGTCACCCACAAGCACCAATCTATAGTTCCGGTACAAAGATTGAACACAAGAGATGAACTAGGGTTTGAGAGGAGATGGTGTTGTTGAAGATGTTGATGAAGATTGCCCTCCCCAAGATGGGAGAGTTGTTGGTGATGATGATGACGATGATTTCCCCCTCTGGGAGGGAAGTTCCCCCGGCGGAATCTCTTCGTTGGAGGGCAAAAGTGCCCCTTCCCAAGTTCCGTCTCGAGACAGCGACACTTCGTCCCGAAAGTTCTCCCCTGATTTTTTAGGTCAAAATGACTTATATACTAGAAGATGGGCACCGGAGGTGGGCCGAGGAGGGCGCAACCCACCAGGGCGCGCCTGGACTCCCTGGCACGCCCAAGTGGGTTGTGCCCACCTGGTGGGCCCCCTCTAGTAGTCATTTGCTCCAATAATTCTTATTTATTCCATAAAAATTCCTCGTGAAGTTTCAGCTCATTTGGAGTTGTGCAGAATAGGTAGCCTGATGTGGCTTTTTCAGGTCCAGATTTCCAGCTGCCGGATTTCTCCCTCTTTGTGTGAACCTTGCATATTATGAGATAGAAAAGGCATTAGAGTTACTCCAAAAAGCATTATTATGCATAAAAACATCATAAATAACACTAGGAAACACATGATGCAAAATGGACGTATCAACTCCCCCAAGCTTAGACCTCGCTTGTCCTCAAGCGAAAACCGAAATCGAAAAACATGTCCACATGCTTAGAGAGAGAGGTGTCGATAAAAATAAAATACGGACATAGAAGCATCATGTATATTATTATAACAGCAACAAACATTAATATAAAACTTTTTCATAGAACTTTTATCATAGACTTCTCATGAACAAGTAACAATTCATCACAACATCAAAGTATAAAGCATAAACTCTATTTAAAACCAACAAACTATGTTCTTAGTGAACTTTGCAACTACAATTCATCATCTTTTCAGGAAGGGTCATGTATCGGAGCCTTTTGGCAAGTCCACATACTCAACCATCATATAGTCTTCTATGATTGCTAACACTCACCGCATACACATGAGCAAAACGTTTCAACCGGACACATAGAAATATAGGGGCTTATAGCTTCGCCTCCCAACATACTCGCCTCGAGGGTGATGTCAACAATAATAACTCATGCTACTCATATCCAACTGGATATATGTGCCCTAGATCTTTCCTCACCACATGGTGCTTGCCAAAAGAGAAAATAAAAAGGAATAGGAGAAGAACTTTGACTCTTGCATAGAAGTAAATACATAAAAGTAAAAGATAGGCCCTTCGCAGAGGGAAGCGGAGGTTGTCATGCGCTTTTTGTTTGTATGCTCAATCCCTTAGTGCAAAAGAACGTCATGTTATATTGCCCCTTATGATAGCAACCTTTATTATGCAGTCTACTGCTTTTATTATTTGCAATCACAAGTTCGTACATTATAAAAAAAAGACACATCCATGACATTTTGGGCCGAACGAAAAATAATTATGTCATACTTATGACGATAATTGTGACAAAATCCGGTATCATCATAGATGTGGTGGAGTCCTACTTCTATGACAAAAAATCATGACAGAAAATGGGCTTTTCGTCCTGGGCGGGCCGGAGACGCAACTGCATGACATTCTTTGGGCCATCCATGACGAAAAAAACCGTGGTAGAAGCGAGGGCAAGAAAAATATCTGGGAGTTCCCGGTTACGGTGGGTGGTCGGGGTCGAGCGATGCGCGTTTCTCTCGTACGTATGTGCGTGTGTGTGAGGCGTTGGGCTCTAATTGAACCCGAGCGATTGCACTAGCTACGTTACTGAACCCGAGCGATCGATCCCTTGCTGTTAACTGAACCCGAGTGATTCCTTCGCTACTGCTGCTAACTGAAGTCGATCTAACACTTCTGCCTCCTTCCCTTCATGAACAGTGAGCGTTGTTGAGGGGGTTTGGCTGAACAGTTCCCAGTGGGGGGTTGGATGAACAGGACCCCGTGGTAGTAGAGGCTGTTGCCGCTGGATGAACAGTACCCCAATCGATTGAGCCGGTGGATGAACAGGACCCCGTGGAGGGCTGGATGAACAGGACCCCGTGGAGGGCAGGATGAACAGGATCCCGTGGAGGGCTGGTTGAACAGTAGTCGGTGGAGAGCTGGTTGAACAGTAGCCGGTGGAGGGCTGGATGAACAGGAGCCCATGGAGGGGTGGTTGAACAGGACCCCGTGGAGAGGGCTGGCTGAATAGTAGCCGGTGGAGGAGCGGTGGAGGCTGGATGAACAGGAGCCCATGGATGAACAGTGGAAGGTGGAGGCTGGAGGAGGTCGACGGCGGATGAACAGGAGCCAGTGGAGGCAGTCGACGGTGGAGATGACTAGTATCCTGTGGAGTCCTGTTTTGCGGTACGCCACACCCCTCCCGATGAACAGGACCCCCGTTTCGACCGTAGCGCTCCAACACAAGTCTGTTTCCTCTGTTTTGCGGTACGCCACACCCCTCTCGATCAACAGGACCCCGTTTCGACCGTAGGAGGTCCGTTTCCTCTGTTTTGCGGTACGCCAGACCCCTCCCGATGAACAGGATCCTGTTTCGACCGTGGTCGGTCGAACACAAGGACGTTTCCTCCGTTCTGCGGTACGCCAGGCCTCGTTTCCATCGGCTGTTCCATCCAAGCCGGTTGGCTCCTCATGAACACGACGACGGCAGCTTCTTGATAACCCACAAGTATAGGGGATCGCAACAGTTTTCGACGGTAGAGTATTCAACCCAAATTTATTGATTCGACACAAGGGGAGCCAAAGAATATTCTCAAGTATTAGCAGTTGAGTTGTCAATTCAACCACACCTGGATAACTTAGTATCTGCAGCAAAGTATTTAGTAGCAAAGTAATATGGAAGTAACATTAACGGTAGCAAAAGTAATATTTTTGGGTTTTGTAGTGATTGTAACAGTAGCAACGGAAAAGTAAATAAGCGAAGAACAATATGTGAAAAGCTCATAGGCATTGGATCGGAGATGGAGAATTATGCCGGATGCGGTTCATCATGTAACAATCCTAACATAGGGTGACACAGAACTAGCTCCAATTCATCAATGTAATGTAGGCATGTATTCCGAATATAGTCATACGTGCTTATGGAAAAGAACTTGCATGACATCTTTTGTCCTACCCTCCCGTGGCAGCGGGGTCCTAACGGAAACTAAGGGATATTAAGGCCTCCTTTTAATAGAGTACCGGACCAAAGCATTAACACATAGTGAATACATGAACTCCTCAAACTATGGTCATCACCGGGAGTGGTCCCGATTATTGTCACTTCGGGATTGCCGGATCATAACACATAGTAGGTGACTATAGACTTGCAAGATAGGATCAAGAACTCACATATATTCATGAAAACATAATAGGTTCAGATCTGAAATCATGGCACTCGGGCCCTAGTGACAAGCATTAAGCATAGCAAAGTCATAGCAACATCAATCTCTGAACATAGTGGATACTAGGGATCAAACCCTAACAAAACTAACTCGATTACATGATAAATCTCATCCAACCCATCACTATCCAGCAAGCCTACGATGGAATTACTCACGCACGGCGGTGAGCATCATGAAATTGATGATGGAGGATGGTTGATGATGACGACGGCGACGGATTCCCCTCTCCGGAGCCCCGAACGGACTCCAGACCAGCCCTCCCGAGAGGTTTTAGGGCTTGGGGGCGGCTCCGTATCGTAAAACACGATGAATCCTTCTCTCTGATTTTTTTCTTCCCGAACACAAATATATGGAGTTGGAGTTGAGGACGGTGGAGCGTCAGGGGGCCCACGAGGCAGGGGGCGCGCCCAGGGGGGGCAGGCGCGCCCCCACCCTCGTGGACAGGTGGAGGCCCCCCTGACATGGATTCTTCTTCCAGTATTTTTAATATTTTCCAAAAATAAGTTCTGTGGAGTTTCAGGTCATTCCGAGAACTTTTGTTTCTGCACATAAATAACACCATGGCAATTCCCTGCTGAAGAACTTACTGAAGACATGCTTACTGCAGGTGAAGGTGGTGCTTCTTCGGCCTCATCTCCCTAGTTCCTTTACCTTTGGTTAGGTCATGGTTCTTTTGCATAATTGGAATGTTCTCTGCTTGAACGTCCGTGGTCTAAACTCACCCGAAAAACATTTAGCGCTTTCAAATGCGATCAACTCTTCTGGTTGCACCGGTATTTGTCTGCAGGAGTCTAAAATGCAGCATTTCGACGCCTCTATGCTTAAAATCCTTTGTCCTAAGCGCTTTGATTCTTTTGCTTTCGTTCCGGCGAGTGGCACGTCTGGTGGTATTATCACGATTTGGTGTAGTCACATTTTCGATGGCACGGTATTTTTGTCTAAACGTTTTGCGCTCGGGGTGGAATTTTCCTCCAAGCAATCGGCTATGCGGTGGTAACTAGTTAATATTTACGGCCCTTGCCAAGGAGATCAGCGTACTTCTTTTCCTAATTGGCTCTTCGATTTGGATATCCCCTCTACTGAGGATTGGCTCTTGCTCGGAGATTTTAACTATATTCGTTCGCCGGAAAATCGAAACAAACCTGGAGGTGATGTAAATGACATGTTTACTTTCAATGATTTCATCCGAGAGCAATGCCTTACTGAATTACCCATTAAAGGTCATAATTTTACTTGGTCGAATATGCAACAGACCCCCCTCCTTGAACTGCTCGATTGGTTCTTCACATCCCTGAATTGGACGGCCACATTCCCTAACACTCTTGTGATGCCCCTCAGACGGCCTATTTCTGACCATACTCCATGCTATGTCTCCATTCAAACCTCCATTCCAAAAAGTAGACTGTTTAGGTTTGAAACCTTTTGGATTGCACATCCAGTCTTCTTCGACGTTGTCACACAAGCTTGGAACAAGCCTATCAAGCACGGGAGAAATCTTAATGCGGCAGCTAGCTTGTGTCAAAAGCTTAAGAATCTGCGACATGCTCTCAGCCGTTGGAGTAAAAATATTTCTCGTCTGAAAATTGCCATTGAAAATACAAACAAAGACCTACTGGAGATCGACAATATAGCTGATAAGCGCTCATTGACAATACCTGAGGGGAATTTCCAGCGCATCCTTAAGAACCATTTACTTCGCTTAGTACAATACCAAAATGAGTACTGGAAAAAACGTTGCACCATTCGTTGGATTAAATTCGGGGATGAAAATTCCAAATTCTTTCAAGCTATCGTCACTGAAAGGTACAGGAAAAATTATATTTCAACTCTGAAGTCTGAGAATGGTATTAGTCTTGATGATCACGCGAGCAAGGAGTCCATCTTGTTTGAGGCTTTCAAAACACGTTTGGGCACAGCCAAGGTTCCGCAAATGAAATTCAATCTTTCAAACATGCTTCTCTCTCAGGTTGACTTCGATAGCCTTACTGTTCCATTCACGCATGAAGAAATTGACACTGCGATCAATGAAATGCCGTCGGATCGGGCCCCTGGCCCAGATGGGTTCAATGGTGCATTCTTGAAATTCTGTTGGCCTATAATCAAGCTGGACTTTTATAGGCTCTGTGAGGAGTTTCATCAGGGGACGCTAAACCTTGAAAGCCTCAACTACGGGTACAGCACTTTGATCCCCAAATCTAGAGCCCCGGAATCTGTCAATGATTTTCGCCCAATAACTTTACTGAATTGCTGCCTTAAGTTAATCACCAAAATCCTACCCAATAGACTGCAGCGTGTGATTCTGAGAATTGTTCATAAAAACCAATATGGGTTCTTAAAAGGACGTTCGATCCACGACTGTCTTGCATGGGCCTTTGAGCATATACACCAATGCCAAGCTTCGAAACGCGAAATCGTTCTCCTTAAACTGGACTTCACTAAAGCATTTGATACGGTTGAACATGCGGCCATCATTCAGATCATGAAAAGCATGGGGTTTAATGATCGCTGGATTTCTTGGTTCCAATGCATTTCCTCTTCTGGCAAATCTTCGGTGCTGGTCAATGGTGTACCAGGGCGACAATTCTGGTGCAAGTGTGGAGTTAGGCAGGGAGACCCTCTCTCCCCTCTCATCTTTGTTCTGGCAGCGGACCTTCTTCAAACTACAATCAATGCTGCCCTCGCCGACAATCTGTTGCAATTACCAATCCCCTCAGCAGAGCCTTCTAATTATCCGGTCATTCAGTACGTAGACGACACGATAATTCTCTTGCCAGCATGTTTGCCTCAAGCGATACGTTTGAAAAAAATTCTCACAGACTATGCTGATTCGATGGGTCTCCACATCAATTGCTCCAAATCTACTTTGATCCCTATAAATACCCCTACTGACAAATGTGGTCATATTGCAAATATATTTGGCTGTACCACTGCTAAGATGTCGTTCACCTACCTTGGTCTCCCCCTTGGAACTACGAAGCCCTCTATCTCAGACATGACCCCCTGGATCTGCCAAGCCGAGTGCAAAATCACGGCCGCCATGTCGCTCATGTCTTACGCTGGCAAATTGGCTCTGATGAACTCGCTTGTCACGTCCCTAGCTATCTACCCCATGGGTGTTCTCCGTCTCCCTAGAAAAATTATTGAACAATTGGACAAGATACGGCGACATTGCCTATGGATCAAGAAAACGGATGATGGTGACAAGTGTAACTCTTTGGCTGCATGGGACATGGTTTGTCGTCCTAAGGAGAAAGGTGGTCTGGGTGTTCTCAACCTCAAAGTCCAAAATGATGCCTTGCTGCTCAAACTTCTACACAAATTCTATAATCAACTGGACATCCCTTGGGTTAGTTTGATTTGGAAAACCTATTACGTGGACAATATACCTCATGCCTCCCCACCCTGTGGCTCTCATTGGTGGCGAGAACTGGTCAAGCTCATGCCCACGTACCGAGGTGTGACCAAGATCCAAATTCGTAGTGGGAAGACAGCCCTCTTTCAGAAAGATGACTGGTGTAATCGTATCCTCGAGGAGCAATTCCCTAGGGATTTCTCATATACCTTACGAGAAGATGCATCGGTCCGCAGTATGCTTACTGTACCCGAAATCGGTGAAGCCTTTCATCTACCTCTCTCAACTCAAGCCCATGATGAACTCAGAAGGATCCAAAGTGTGGCATCCTCCTCTGAACTATCGGATGAAAGAGATATTTGGACTTGCACCTGGGGCTCATCCACATTTAAAACCACGGTGTACTACAAATTTTGTTTCCGAGAGCTTCAAGTCCACGAGGCGTTTCATCGGCTTTGGAAAGCTAAATGTGTCCCCAAAATCAAAGTCTTTGGTTTGTTTATCCTAGTGGATCGTCTCAACACGCGTAATATGCTCAGCAGAAGACACTATAACATTGGGACCAACCTAGACTGTCTCCTTTGTGGCGAACACGTGGAAGAAACCCTTGAGCATCTCTTCTTTCGCTGCATGTTTAGCACACGATGCTGGCTCAAGCTCAATATCACCTGGCCTGCTACTGGAGATCGGCTACATCTGTTGAAACACCTGAAGACCGGGAATCAACGTAAAATGCTCATGGACACTTTCCTAGTTGCTGCGTGGAGTCTGTGGAAGGAAAGGAACAATAACTATTTTCGACATGTGACCCCTTCAGTTGACAGCTGGCTAGCCAGGTTTAGGAACGATTTTGCCAACATTGTTCATAGACTCCCTGTAGATAAGAGACACCTCATCCCTGCTATCCTAGCTTCTATCCACTAACTATATTAACCTACTGGTTCTCTGACTATCCTTTGTAATTGCTTGAGACACCCCCCTCCCCTTGTACATTTGTAACATACTCACCCTTTTGGGTCCTTAATATATACATGTAGTAGGACGTGGTCCTACTGTCCAACCCTCAAAAAAAACACCATGGCAATTCTGCTGAAAACAGCGCCAGTCCAGGTTAGTTCCATTCAAATCATGCAAGTTAGAGTCCAAAACAAGGGCAAAATTGTTTCGAAAAGAAGATATGACGGAGACGTATCACTTCTCCGTTCCGACCCAGCCATGTACACGGGCCCTGGTCGTACGTATGCGCGAGTAGGCGTTCGAGACCCCGCCCGTATGTACGTACGTGGCCGTATTTTCTTTCTTGCACCCTGGCCGCGGTACGTACGTGCATGTACCTGCTACGTGCGCACCTCTACTACGAAACGTGCGCGCCTCTACTACGACACATGCGCGCCTCTACATCGACCAGTATGTACGTACACGTTGGCGACCAGAATGACAATGCTACGTACGCTTTGACCAGGTGGGTCCCGACTGTCAGGCACTTCCTTGCGTGCGAAGATGTAGCTGGTGGGTCCCAGCAGTCAGGGGGCGAATCAATTTTTTTTTGCTCGTAATATGGACACACTTCCTTGCATGCGAATATGTAGCTGATGGGTCCAAGCAGTCAGGGGGAAACATTTTTTTCACGAAATACGGTGGACCGTCCGGTGGGTCCCTGCTGTCAGGTGGAGGAATCATTATTTTTCGCGTAATAAGGAGGCACTTCCTTGTGGCGGCCGTGGACCCAGATGTCAGCCTCTCCACGTACAGTACTCTTCCGATGGAAGTCGTTCCTTGACCATGTTGACCATGCCGCGGCAAGAGCACCAGGGCGGTGGACGACGGCGAGGCCTAGGAAGGGGATGACGCGGAGCTAGGGAAGACGCGTCAATGGAAGCCCACTCGGAGAGGAGTACGAGGGTTCACTGGTTCGGCTTTGGTGTGAGCCTGCCGTCGCCATAGGGCCTGGCCAGCGGTGGGAGTAGTAGGGGCGATGAGGCCTCCGTGGCATCACAGGTGGCCACGGGAAGCAGGAGCATGCGGCACAATCAGCGCTGGTTTGGGCGGCTGGAGCAAAAAGACCAGAGGTTGAAGAAGCACTACGGTCGTTGGATGGACATCGTACGGTCACTTGAGATAGAATCATTCATATTGACTAAGTTGACAAAGCCCTCCGTCCCCGTCAACTTAGTAGGCCCACAAGTCAGCCTCCCACTATGCTGGGTCCCAGCTAGCAGGGGGAGTATTCATTTTTTGTGCGTAATAAGGAGGCACTTCCTTGCGTGAGAAGATATAGCTGGTGGGTCCGACCTGTCAGCGGGGGGAAATATTTTTCACGAAATACGGAGGCCCTTCCAGTGGGTCCTAGATGTCAGGTGGAGGAATCATTATTTTGCGTGTAATAAGGAGGCATTTCCTTGTGTGCGGCCGTGGACCCAGCTGTCAGCCTCTCCACGTACAGTCCACGTCCGATGGAGGTCGTTTGTTGACCACGTTGACCACGCCGCGCCCAGAGCACCAGGGCCGTGGACGACGGCGATGCCTATAGGAAGGGGACGAAGCGGTGCCGCGGAAGACGCGACAGTGGATGCCCACGCGGAGAGGAGTATGAGGGTTTACTGGTTCAGCTGCGGTGTGAGGCTGCCGTCGCCGCAGAATAATAGGGGGTGTGGGTGAGTAGAGGGATGGCCTGGCCAGCGGTGGGAGTAGTAGGGGGAGGTGAGGCCTCTGCGGTAGCACAGCCGACCACGAGAGGCAGAAGCAGGCGGCACGACCGGTGCTGCTTTGGGCGGCTAGAGCAAGAAGACCGGAGGTTGAAGAAGCACGACGGCCGTTGGATGGACATCGTACGGTCACTACAGGTAGAATCATTTATATTATTGACTAAGTTGACAAAGCCCTTGGTACGCGTCAACTTAGTAGGCCCACAGGTCAGCCTCCGAAACGGTGCGCCCCAGATGTCAGGGGGAGGAATCATTTTTTGGGCGGGTGAAGCTAGAATATATGAGATTGAAGAAGAAGCACGACATCCGTTGGATGGACATCCAACGGCCACTGTTGCTAGAACCGTGTGTTGACTATAAGTTGATAAAGCCTTGCATACGCGTCAATTTTTTTTGAGGGGACGCGTCAACTTAGTAGGCCCACAAGTATGTGGCAGAGAACTTATAGCCCATTTGAGATTTGTAAGAATGTACAGCCCATTTTTGAATTCTAATGGAATTTACCACAACCCATTTACAGTTTGTTAAAAGTACAGCCCATTTTCTAGCTAGGACAACGATTAATAATTTCAACCAACCGTTCAAAACAGAATTCAATAAAATTTCCCACATTTTGATGGGATCCGAAATATTTTATCCCTAAATTTCTAGTCAGATTAAATACAACTTCAATATAAATTTGTCTTACGTAAAACTTCAACGAAACATTGCGCACGCGACAATTAATGAAATTAAAATTTTCAAAATCCAAAAATAATATTTTATAAACTAATTACGTGTTTGGTGCATTTTTTATAGTTACATCCCAGTTTTTGTAATTACATCCCATTTATTATTTCTTAAAGCCCATTTTCTTGTTAAGCCTAATGCATCATTCCTAGGAAAGATTTGCAGCCCAACGGGGCGGAGAATAACAAGTTGACCTTGCCTGGGTATTCCTCAAAAAAAGTATAGCTGGGCTAGCCATTTTCAATTTGAAAAAAAAATATCTGGGCTGGATATCTCGCCTGGTTTAGACGGGCCACAGCCCGCCCAGTTAATATGTAACACCCCGCATGTAACTTGCCATATTTGTAACTCCGACTCTTGCCATTTCCGGCTATGTGATATGTTTTTCCCTCCGTTGTTGGGTTTTGTCTTTCATTTTGTATTTTGTCATGTCATGCATTTTCATATCATGTCATCATGTGCATTGCATTCGCACACGTGTTCGTCTCATGCATCCGAGCATTTTTCCCGTTGTCCGTTTTCCAATCCGGCGCTCCTATCTCCTCCAGTGCACCCTTCTAGTTTTCTTTCGTGTGCGTATGTCAAACTTTCTCGGAATGGACCGAGGCTTGTCAAGTGGTCTTAATATACCACCCGGAGACTACCGGTCAAGTTTCGTTCCATTCGGAGGTCGTTTGGTACTCCAACGGTTAACCGGGCATCCGCAAAGTCCATTTGAGTGTCCAGCAAAAACCCCCTCCAAAATCAGCTCAAAGCCCACCAAACTCTCTTCCATGCTCTAGGTCGTTCGATCACGATCGTGTGGGAGAAAACCGCTCCTCATTTGGAGTCTTCTAGCTCCCTCTACCTATTTATAAGTGGGCATCCCGAAAAACGGAATCGCAGTCTAACCCTAGCAAAATTCCCTCGCGCCGCCGGACAGCGTCCGCCCGCGCCGGACACGTCCGCCCGCGCCGGCGGACGAATCGCCCGTCGCCACGTCCGCGTCCGCCCCCGCGGCCCACGCCCGCCGCCGCCGCCATCGCCACCGGCCGCCGCCGCCACGAGCTCCCCCGCCGGCCCCGCGCGCTCGCCGCCCGCCGCCGGCCACCTCCCCCGCCGGCGCAGCCCCGCCGGCCTCGTCCCTCCGCCCGAGCCCGCCGCGCCTCCTCTCCTTCCTTCACCGTCGCCGGCGAGCGACCCGGCCCCGATCTGGATCTCCCCCCGTGAGCCCGTTGACTTTCCTCGAAGCCCCCCTTTTTTCTCCAAGTCTGGATTTTCATCAGCATGTGCTCCTGTTCGAGATGCGATAACTTTGTGCATGTAGCTCCGATTCGCGCTTATAATATGTCAAATTGGTCGCCTCGTGATGCTCTTCATTTTGTTCACTTGCACCATTTTCATTAGAGGTCATCTTGATGCCCAAATCTTCGTTGGAAGAGGGCTAGTTGCTGTTAATCTCTGGTTCTTATCAGAACTTGGAGATTTGTCATTTTTGTATCATTTATTCTGTGCATCTTTTGAGCATGAGCTCTATGTGTGTTTTGAATTATGCCATGCCATAGTTCCATTGGTGTAGTCCATGTATTTTTGTGATCTTTATGGTGACTAGCACAAGCATGCAAAGTAGGTCCCGTAATATTTCTGATTTCAGGGACGGTGTTTTCTCCTAGTCCTAGTCTGCTGTAATTTTGTTGCCATGTAAACTTGATGCTACAGAGAGAGCCATGCATATTTTGGAGATGTTCAGTAAGGATGTTTTGTAGATATAGTTGTAATTGATCCATTCCTGCAATTGTTTGCAATTTTAGAGTACCATAGCATGACTCAATCTTGCTCTACTTTTGCTATAAAATATTTCTGGCAGATCCTTAACATGAGATGCATTTTTGCCAAGCTTATTGTAGTTGATCCATACATGCTATGCAATTGTTCTTGCCATTGATAGCTTCATAAACATTCCATATTGCTGTAGTTATGTTTGGTTTGTGATGCATTGCTCTGTAGTGAGTGCATCAAGCTCACAAAGAGGCCTACATATTAATATTTCTGCCATGCTCTGTTTTCTGCTAAGTCTGAAACCTGATAACGAAACTTGCTATGTTTACATGCTTGCCATCATATCTTCTGGTCCTTTTTGGCTTATGGTCAGTAAGGGACTTTTGTCATGTGAATTTAGTAGAACACTACCATGCCTTGTTTTGCTATGGTAAGTTCCTGTAACATGTTGATTTCGTGCTCTGAACATTGCTACCTGATGCTGTTTTCTGCCATGTCCAGTTTTTCACCAAGTCTCTGAACCCGTAATCTTTTGCACTTTTGCCATGCTTGTTTGAGCTTGATATGTTGTGCACTAGCCATAGCTCAGTGTTCATCTTTTGTCAAGCATCTCCTGTAGATTACTACCATGTACCTTGTTGCTATGTTGGGGTGCTGTAGCATTGTTACATGTTGCATTTTAAGTGCTATCTTGCTGTTTATCGCAGATTAGTGTCATTCTTGTTTTGCTCGCCATTTGCAAACCGTGCATCCGATTCCGGTGATCTTTATATCGATTTCGACCGAAATCATCTCATCTTTCCAGTGGCATGCTTGGTTTGCCAAGTTACTGCCATGTTCATCATTTTCCTTCCAGAGCACGCATTTGCATCGCATATCATACATGTTTTGCATTATGTTGCTTGCGCATTTCTCGTTGTTGATTGTGGTTCCGTTTGTTTGTGTTCTTGTCTTGGGTAGAGCCGGGAGACGAGTTCGTGAACGAGGAACCTGTCGAGTACGCTTACGAGGATCAAGCTTTCGACAACTCTGAGAATCTTGCAGGCAAGATGACCACCCCTCGAAATCACTTCTATCTTTGCTATGCTAGTTGTTCGCTCTATTGCCATGCTCGCTACCTATCACTTGCTATATCATGTCTCCTATTTCAGCCTTGTCAGCCCCTAACCATCCTTTCCTAGCAAACCGTTGTTTGGCTATGTTACCGCTTTTGCTCAGCCCCTCTTATAGCGTTGCTAGTTGCAGGTGAAGTTGAAGTTGTTCCATGTCGGAACATGGATATGTTGGGATATCACAACATCTCTTATTTAATTAATGCACCTATATATTTGGTAAAGGGTGGAAGGCTCGGCCTTATGCCTGGTGTTTTGTTCCACTCTTGCCGCCCTAGTTACTGTTATACCGGGATTATGTTCCTTGAGTTTGCGTTCCTTACGCGGTCGGGTGATTTATGGGACCCCCTTGACAGATTGCCTTGAATAAAACTCCTCCAGCAAGGCCCAACCTTGGTTTTACCATTTGCGACCTATACCTTTTTCCCCCGGGTTTTCTAGAGCCCGAGGGTCATCTTTATTTTAAACCCCCGGGCCAGTGCTCCTCTGAGTATTGGTCCAAACTGTCTGTCGCCGGTGGCCACCAGGGGCAACTCTGGGCTGGCCTATCGGAAGCTTGGACAATCCGGTGTGCCCTGAGAACGAGATATGTGCAGCTCCTATCGGGATTTGTCGGCACATTCGGGAGGCTTTGCTGGTCTTGTTTTACCATTGTCGAGATGTCTTGTTAACCGGGATTCCGAGACTGATCGGGTCTTTCCGGGAGAAGGTTTATCCTTCGTTGACCGTGAGAGCTTATGATGGGCTAAGTTGGAGCACCCCTGCAGGGTATTATCTTTCGAAAGCCGTGCCCGCGGTTATGAGGCAGATGGGAATTTGTTAATGTCCGGTTGTAGATAACTTGTCACTTGACCCAATTTAAAATACACCAAGTGCGTGTGTAGCCGTGATGGTCTCTTCTCGGCGGAGTCCGGGAAGTGAACACGGTCTGTGTTATGTATGACGTAAGTAGGTGTTCAGGACCTCTTCTTGGTCATTGCTAGATGACGTCCGTTCCTTTGCTTCTCTTCTCGCTCTCATTTGCGTAAGTTAGCCACCATACATGCTTTTGCCGCTGCAGCTCCACCTCTTTGCACCTCTTGTCCTATAAGCTTAAATAGTCCTGATCTCGCGGGTGTGAGATTGCTGAGTCCCCGTGACTCACAGATACTTCCAAAACCAGTTGCAGGTGCCGACGATGCCAGTGCAGATGATGGCGTCGATCTCAAGTGGGAGTTCGACGAGGAACGTGGTCGTTACTATGTGTCTTTTCCTGATGATCAGTAGTGGAGCCCAGTTGGGACGATCGGGGATCTAGCATTTGGGGTTGTCTTATTTTCATCTGGATTTTGACCGTAGTCGGTCTATATGATTGTATTTTGGATGATGTATGAATGATATTTATGTATTGTGTGAAGTGGCGATTGTAAGCCAACTCTTTATCCCATTCTTGTTCATTACATGGGATTGTGTGAAGATGACCCTTCTTGCGACAAAACCACTATGCGGTTATGCCTCTAAGTCGTGCCTCGACACGTGGGAGATATAGCCGCATCGTGGGCGTTACATAATACCCTGCTCTCCTATGAACAGCAACGAAAACATCGCTCTTGTCTCAAAAAAAAGAAAACATCGCTCAAAAAAAAACTCTGTAGTGCTCACACCTCAAAAACACAAATACTACTCGAGCTGCTTGGTCCCAGCTGTCGGCTGCTCCTTGCGCAATTCTCTCGTTTATTGACTATATAGGTTGACAATGGTGTGGGACCGTGATGTCAGGAAACCAGGAGGAAGTAAAAAAATTACAGTTGTAGTATATAATAAGGAGGCACTTGCGGACGTGCGGCTATGGCCCTGGTGGGTCCCCACTGTCATCCTCTCGATGTAAAGTCATCTCCTCATTCCTCATGTCTATTGACCATGTTGACAACGCGAGACGGCGGTGCCACGGCGAGCGCAACAACTCGAAGGACGATGAAGAGGGCCTCGCGGGCTCTACGGATGGTCTGATACAGCGCCCGCTGCTCATTCGGGAAGCTAGGATCTTAGGGCCACATGTCCGCGATGGCATTGTCGTTCGCCTGTTCAGCGGTGCTCGTTGACGAGATGGAGGTTGCACCATAGGTCCTCCTGCGCTGGTAGCTCTTCCGCCATTAGGGCGACGAAGTGCGGCCACACCTGCTCTATGGTGAACACGGCATGAACCGGCTTGGACAGTGGCGCCGGCTCCTGGTCGGAAGCTACGTCCATCGTCTGATTGTCGTCGCTTAGCTCGGCGAGCTCGCTGGCGAGCCAGCATGTCCGGCTGCTGGACCGACCCACTGCCAATCACGAGTCTGACTGCCCTGGCCCACCCAGACCGCCTCCCTCGCCCGAGCGCGCTTTCCGCCCAAAACGGTCAGCGCCGCCCGCCCCACTTCCCGATGCAGGCGATTGCTCCGCCTTCAAATGACACAAGTGTAGTTCGTCCGTCCGCGTGCCGCCCACATTAATGATATGCGGTTGCTGAGGCGGCTACTTCGGCGCCACACGTCCGTCTCACCGCCGCCCACCATTGCTATATAAACTGCTTCGCCGGCCATAGCCGCAGTCATCCACCTCCGTTCCCTTTCTCCTGTCCACACCACTACTGCCCACCATGGCTTCCTCGCGCTCCAGCGCTCTTCGGGACGGGCGGATGACGGGGCACAAGGAGATGGCAGCCATTGCTGCCGACTGCCTGGCCGGCAGGCAGCCGGAGGATGATGACGTCCTAATGGAGAACATGGTAGTCGACGATCCGACGCCAACCCCCTCCTCCGCGCCATCCTCGCCGGTGCATTGCACCATGACCATCGGCGACGCCCGTGCCCAATACATGGACACGGTGAGGCAGACGCGTGAGGAGCACTTCCGGGAGGCGCAGGCCGACGCCGCCTACAACCACCATCTCCTCCAGGAGCACCTGTAGGCGGAGGAGCAGATCGCCGCGGAGCGGGCGGAGCAGGAGGCGCTGCTCGACTCGTACCGCTCCGCCCGCGAGGGCCGCCTCGAGCGCTGGCGGTACCGCATGAGGGTGGCGGAGGCTGCGGCCTACAAAGAGGGCTATGAAGCGGGCGAGGCGCTGTTTGGCGAGACCGAGGACGAGGCAGAGGACAATGTCGGCTCCGACGAGTCCCTGATCCACTGGCGTCGACGAGGCCCCTCGTCGCCAACAACAAGGCAGAGGACACCGCCGGCTCCGCCGAGGCCCCGCCCCGCCGGCACCAAGGTGGAGGCCCTACTCCGCCGAGACCCCGCCCCGCCAACAACGGGGCAGAGGAAAATGCCGGCTCCGACGAGTCCCCGCTCCTCTGGCGTCGACGAGGCCCTGCACCGCCGAGGCCCCGCGGCGCCAACAACGAGGCAGAGGACACCGCCGGCTCCGCCGAGGCCCCGCCCCGCTGGCACCGAGGTGGAGGCCCTACTCCGCCGAGACCCCGCCCCGCCAACAATGAGGCAGAGGACATCGTCGGCTCAGCCGAGGTCCCACCCTGCCGGCAATGAGGGGGAGGATTTCCCCTGCTCCGCCGAGGCGCCGCCACGCCGGCGACGAGACAGAGGACATCAACGAGTCCGTCGAGGCCCCGCCCCACTGCCAATGAGGCTGCGCCACGCAGAAAATGAGGAAGAGTAGAACACGATAGGTCGCTGCCGCTCGGGTCCAAGTAAGGCCACCGCTGCTACCCTCCGGTTGAAGCCAAGCTAGGTGGGTTGACCATTGACAGCCGATTAGCTTCTTGGCGGCGACGTGGAGTCGGAGAGCTATGTTGGAGAAGGACGCTGCTTCTACTTGTGTAGTTGGCTCACTGACACATAGGCCCAACAAGCATCTGGGCCACATGTCAGTTACGCAACTGCACCTGCAGTTAAGTCACTGAAGCTCAGTCCGCTGGAGAAGAAGCTTCTGTTTGGCTCAGCCGGACACAGGTGGGTGGCTTCGGCAAATTAATTATACCTCCAGTGCATCCCTTTTTAGTTGAAGAATGTATGAAATGTAATGAAATCCGGCATGTTTATATGAAATCCGACCGAGCATGAATGAATTTAGTTCGATTAGTTCGAATTCTTGTATCACTGGCATCGGATGAACATGCAAAACAAAACGTACTAGCATTATTCCCAGGGTGATCACCTCGTTTGCAGCAGTTTCACATGTACTCCCTCCGGTCCTTTTTAGTCTGCATACAAGTTTTGTCTGCAGTCAAAGTATCTCTTTTTTGACCAGAGTGCAAAGAGTTTGAGCAGCTTTTTAGCGTTCCTGCACATTGCAATCAAACACACAGGCCTGGCAATTCATAGAGAACATTCAAAACAATCGATGATTATGCATCTCAGCGATTCACATGTCAGAGCCAATATTTACTTCACAACTAAAGAATAAAGAAAAATAGATCGACGCTGCTGACAGCAAAGGGCATCCCATTTGAAAATATCAAACGCATGTCTTCTTGCTAACATCAATGAGCAAAATTTGACAAGGTTGTCCCATTCCTAAATGTCAAATGCTTGTTGTTTTTTTGCATCAATGAGCAAACTTTGACAAGGTTTTCCCATTCCAAAATATCAAATGCCTACGATTGTGGAATGGGCAGGGTTTGCCATCAGTTCAGACATTGACATGGCACCTCGCGCTAAATAAACCAGCTGTTCTTTTTGTGCAGTTCCACCAAAATCAACCAAATTCGCGCGTAGCTTGCATGATTTCGCCCTTATATGTTGCAACGCCTTGAACATATCGGCACCTCCTTTCTTGTGGTGGAAATGAATGATTCGATTTATTCATAAACATTTGGTGCAGTTCCCATTGAAATCAAGCTGTGCACCCCTGTTTGCACAAATACAAAAAAAGTGATTAGTATAAAGCAAACTGTACTATGAATTGACAGTTTAAATAGGCACCTACATGGTCCATGTAGAGCACACTTTAAAAAAATGGAACTCATCGGAAAGAATCCTAGAACAACATTGTACTTGCGCATCACAGCAAAAAGATGGAGATATGTCAGTCCTTCTGAGATGAAGTTAGTTTGGTCTTGTGGGGAGTAATGTAACCATCCTTCAACTGCTCCTTCTAATGAGAAGATAGACAGGGCTTCTTCATCCTGGCATAATCGGAACTAGTCACTTCACGTACTCCGTATTCTTCTTCAGAGGAAGATGATCCCGTTGTGCAAAGACAAGAGGACAACTAAATGCTAGCATCTCTGTTTGCTCGGAAAAAAGGAAAGGAAATATTTAAAACAGCACAGATGAAGCACTTCTCAAGGACAATACCACTTTCTCATGACAGTATCTAAACAGTAGCACAACACCAATAGAGATGACAAAGCTCAATCATATGGACGAAATCCGTGGGCTAGTACCAACCTTTGTCACGAGGCTTATTGTGTAGAGCATACAGATAAAGCACTTCTCCGGAACCATCTATTTTTATCTACTGTGGTTTCCATGCTTACTATATACTCCTCGATTAGTTTAATGTTTCCAACATCTTCTTGTGCAGTTCCACTAAAATATATGGTATCTTCAAAGAAGATCCCTGTTTGCACAAGTAGAGATAATTACATATTACATTAAGAGTGGCATCAAATCAGTGGCAAAACAATTGCTCGTTCCGGCCATAGCAATAAATTAAGATGCAAAACTATATCATTACTTGTGTCATCACAGTTCTAGTGCTTCATTACAGCACCGAGAGTTGATTTTTGTTTTTCTTCCGCTTGTTGTTCCCCTTCATCACTTGGTTCAATAACAGACAAGCTTCGCCTTCAATGTAAGATTTGGCATGTTAATTAGGGAGCACAAGTATAGCACTAAATAACAACATTAATTTTCTGATGAAAGTGGCAAAATACAGGCCAACAGTTATGAAATTATCTTACCTCAATGGGATTTTACGGTGCACATATAGCTTGGAAGTCTTTTCTCCATTTGTGCAATTCACTAAAATCAAGCAACATTACCGTACAAGTAGCACAACATATGAAAGCACACTGCACAATCATATGAAAGAAAGCTAGTACTGACCTCTCATGACGCGGAATTCAAACAACTCACAAGAAGAAGATCTGAACCAAATTTTCCAACACGGATAGGAAGTAAGATCTCCTCTTGTGCAGCTCCACTAAGATCAATCAATCAAGCAACATTGTCGGTGTGACATTTTGGTTGAACTGCACAAAACACTCTTAAAACAAAAGTGTTTTGTGCAGTGCAACAAAAGGTCACAATAGCAACTAGGTGAAGTAGATAACCATGTTTACACAGAGGTGCAAAGGAAACAACTAGTGGTCAATAATGGTGGATGACACAGAAGCCAACAAAAAGAAGCATCTAACTTATCTAAATGGGAAAGAAAGCAAGACAGTACCACTTATCAAACGGTGCATTGATTAATATTAACAGAGAGATTATATTAACAATAAAATTCGTTAAACATGTAATTTGCTTTTAACTGTGGCATTGCATCAATTTTCCAGCGACATTATTAGAGGGTGTCTATTTACAGGGACTTTTTGGTGTAGGGACTAAAAAAAGTCCGTGTCAGTCCCATCTAAACCAAACAGGAGGGACTTTTAGGGACTAAAAGTCGGCATTTGGGACTAAAGAAAGAAGACCCCGAGGGAGAGTCTTTTTGGGACTTTTTCCAATAGTTGCCCCTGCCCCGCATCGCACCTTGTCTCTATTAGTTCATTACTAGGGGTAACATGGTCTTTTAGCATGTTATTTAATAATATCTAGTCCATGTTTAGTCCATGGAATCAAGCAGGTAGGGACTAGGGACTTTTTAACCAAACAGGGCCTTAGATTAACAACAGCTAAAGAGTTGCACGGGACAGTGGACGAACTAGCACCATGTGCATCTACAGATGTATAAAGGGGTGATGCACAATCTGTTGCAACAAAGAACAAACAACAAAGGAGCATATTTGTGCTGGTCCCAGTTTTGTTATCTTTAGACTCCTTTCCCTATGTGAGCGCAGCAAATCTAGTCATGCTCAAACTCTACAGCCTTGCCCCTCAAAACAAAAAGATCAGTTCGTTACAGATGTGCATACTGCGTTTGTCATTGTTTTCCCTTTTTGACCAACGTAGGTGCTGGATAGCCAGTCTGTACTAGTACTTTCCCCCTTCCTTTCCTCTATGAACAACGTCCTAGATTCATGCTATACAAATTTCCCCACTACGTTCCCCCATTGCTTTCCTCTAGGAACCACATCTTAGATTCATGCTATACAACTTTCCCCACAACTTTCCCCCTTCCTTTCCTTTTTGAACCACGTTCTAGATTCATGCTATACAACTTTCCCCACTACTTTCTGTCGGCATTCTGGGAACAGGGGTCCCCAGACTTGCCTGCCTGCGGCCCACGGCGTGGCTGTGCTAGCAGGCCTGTACGGCCCATCTTCATGAACAAGGCATTCAAGACCCTCGCGAGGGGCCAAGCCTCGCGAGGCGGACCCACGCAAGACCTTCTCAGGAGCGGCCTCGCTAGGCAGGCTCGCGAGGGGCTAAGAGATCATGGCAAAGCAAACCTCGCGACGTTCTCGTGACGTGAGCCATGACGATCGAGACCAGGCGGGCGCCAGCGCGCGCAGTGTCCTCATTTCCTCTTTGGTGCAAAAGGAGGCAAGCGCAGGCGCGGAGTACCGAGGCATCAAGCAAAGGTTTCCATATCGGTGCAACGAGACAAAGACCAGCAGGACAGCAAGACAGAGGTCAACATGGAGCCCAAGACGGCGTCACCACTAGAGCCTTTTGCAGGCGAAGACCGCTTTTGTCAGGATAAGCTGTACTAGCTGTCCCCTTTCAAATTGGCCGTTGGTGGCTCCCTTCCCGCTCAATATTTGTGGAGAGGACCAGGGCCTCTATAAATAGGACTAGCCACCACAGTAGGAGGCAAGCGGAACCGGATTGAGAGGCATCTCGGCTAATCCTTAGCCACACACTGAGCACAAGAACACCTCAACCTCAGGAGGTTGTTCTTCCCCTTGTACTGTTCAACATCAGCCCAAGAGGCAATCCACCACCACCACACTGGAGTAGGGTATTACACCACAACGGTAGCCCGAACCAGTATAAATCTTGTGTCCCTTGTGTTGTGAGTTCGTCGAGTTCGTTCTTGAGATCTTAGCTAGTTAGGACGTGGATCGGTAGGGAGGAAATCTTTGCGCGCACCCCAGTGTTCGAACCTTGAGGGTTTTGCCGGAACCCGTGATCCGACATTTGGCGCGCCAGGTAGGGGTGCGCCGAAGCTTCCTTTCCGTTGCTCCGCGTCCAGTTGCTCCGTCGTCTCCATGGCGGACGCTCGCCGTGCTCGAGCTGAGCGCCGGGCTGTCCTCGCCACCCGTGTCGCTCAGACGGTTCCCGTCGGCGGGCCACCTCGTCGTTCTCCGTCGCCTGCCACCAACGCCGCCACTGGCCCGGCGGGGAACGAGCAGCAAGCGTCCTCGCTGCACCCCTCGCTGCGGCAGGACGGCCGCACCGCCACTCCATCGCTGACCCCGGCCGGTTCCTCGTCCCATGCGCGTCGCGCTCCCATGGACGCGCGCGCCGTGCTCCTCATGGCGCACGAGCTCCTGTGCTACCGCCCGGTCGACGACCTCTACGAGGACTGGCTCGACCAAATCGCCGAGCTTGTCCGCGCCGCGGGGGGCTCCCCTGCGCCGTCCCTCTCTCCGCCTCGCCCTCCGCCAGCTACAGGCGACGTAGCTCACGGAGCACCTCCACCACCTCTGCTCCAAGACGGCGCCCTGGCGCCAAGGTGCACGGCTCCATGATGCGACCCACCGCGTACGGCGCCCACGCGTGAAGAAAGAAGCTGTCAAGAAGTCCCTCGACCGCAAGAAAACGCTCCGCCGCTCCTTGCACCGCCACCGCCAAGAAGGAATGACGACCACCATCTAGACGAGGGGGCTGGGGGCTTCCAGGAGCCGCGCGCTATCGCCAGCATATTGGGCGGAGCTCAAGCCCCAGCCTCCCAGCGTATCTTCAAACAGTTTGCTCGTGAAGTGAATGCAGTCCTCCCCAAGCTCAAGGCCACGCGCCCGATCAGGTGATCCAAGTGCGCCATCATGTTCAGTTCGGCAGATCAGCTCAAGTGCGCAGCTACCACAGGCGCCCTCCCAATGCTTTGCTCACTAGTCATCAGCAACGTGCAAGTTACCAAGACCCTTATGGACGGCGGCGCAGGGCTCAACGTCCTGTCCATCGACACGTTCGACAACCTGCAAGTGCCATATGACCAGCTTCAGCCTACCAAGCCGTTCTCAGGAGTTACCGCCGGTTCCACCACACCGATAGGACAGGTCCGCCTCCATGTCACCTTCGGAGAACGCAACAATAACCGCACCGAGCTCATCGACTTCGACGTCGCCTACATCCGCCTGCCATACAATGCGATCCTTGGGTACCCAGCCCTGGCCAAGTTCATGGCGGTGACCCTTCATGGCTACAATGTCCTCAAGATGCCGGGAAGCGGCGGAATCATCACAGCCCCATGCGAAGAAAGAGATGCGGTGTGCTCCCTCGAGCATGCCTTCCAAGCTGCAGCAATCGATGACCCCGACAGCAAGGGCGACTGCCCTCCTGAGGCCACCCGAACAAGAAGAAGCAGTTGCGCCGTGCAGGACCTCAAGAGGGTGATGTTGCAGCTGTAACCTCGTTAGGATCCGCGCCCTCACCTGGGGCGCCTCCCTCCATCGCATAGAAAGCGCACCCGGCGCCCCACTCGGGCAGGGCTCGGGGGCTCTCTTCTGGAGGGCCTCAGACTTTGCCAACATCATGAGGGAGGCGCTTGGGCACCACTTGGAGGCGTGCTTCACGGCACGTTTCCCTCAGGAGGACACAGGGCAAGGAGCGCCCACCGCTCAGGAGTTCATCACCAAGACCAGTCAGAAACTGCAAGACGCGAGGGCCATGCCCGACGACCGCCGCTCACCACGCGCAGCTCCCCATCCAGGAGAGGATGCCGGGCTGCGCGTCTGCATCGACGTCCCAGGGCTCAACAGGGCCGCCTCTCAGGAGCTTTTCTGGCCTTCGCACGTGGGACGCTGCAAGGGCCCACCTCACAGCTACATTCGCATGCCTTTTGGCCTGCCGAGCGTGTCGTCCGCCTATCAGCGCGACTTGCGGCGCGTCCTGCCAGCTCAGGAGGCCAGGCATCACGCCGTCCTGACGGAGATGGATACGATCCTCAGGGAACCACCTGGACCCCCAGAGCCTCCCGAGGCTCAGGACCCCGGTGGCTCATGAGGAGCAACCCTTTCGCCGCGTACCTCCAGCTGCCCCAGCTCTCCTTCGTCAACAGAACCAGGTGACATTTTCCAAGTTCATTTAGCTGGGAGCGCCCCTCGGGCTGCATCATTCCCAGGCCGCGTGGGTCCGTCCCTGTGGCATGTATCCCTTTCTATGTCTTTATCTTACCTTGGTGGGGGTGCCCCTTAGGCTGCATCATCCCCAAGCCACTCAGGCCTGACCCAGTGGCTTGTACCTTTCCCGCATTTACTTAAGCCAGTATGCTTTCCATGCTTAATCTGCCTATGACTACTACCTGCTCGATCGTTGCCTCCCACGGGGGCTACGCACACTGGCACGGCGCTGGTGCACGGGTCCGCCCCTGCCACGTCGACAAACCTGAGTGGTCGAGCTCTGGCTCGCGGCACGCCCCGTGCACGTCACCTCACCAGGCCCTCAGTGCCTTCATTTCCTCGCGGAGCAACCAGTGATAGGCTGGCAACCATAACGGCAGACGATGTTCCTCCTTGTGCTGGCTAGCAGGAATCTCATGAGGATAACGGCAAACGGCACCGTGAGCCCCCACTTCTTCCATGTAATCCACTCGCGCGTTGAAAGGGGGGCTCCTGAGCATCGCGACTCAGAAGCTCTTACTGGCTCTCCAGCCCTTACGCCCTGGCCTTGACCACGACACGCGTCCTGGCATACCAGTGGCGGCTGAGCTCGCTCGAGGGCCGGGACCTAAGGACGTAGAGCACGAAGGAGAGCATGGGAGAGGGGGAGACTCAATGGGCCTGACCTAGCTAAGCCGCGGATGCCAACCTGTTGCGTCGCGAGGACGCAGCCCGGAATCGGCAAGATAAGTCCCGCACTTAGACCAGCTAATCGTTGGAGCCTGGGGGTCACGCTCGCTGCAGCCCTGTTGCGGCAACATCGCCTCCCTTTTTTGCCTTACCATGGCTGCTTGAGTGCTAAAGGGGACCTCATGAGCATCGCAGCTCAGGGGCTCTTACTGGACCTTGGGCCGCACACCTCCTGGCCTTGACCATGGCAGGCGACCTGGCATACCAGCGACAACTGTAGCTTGCCTGGGGACCGGGGCCTATCAGCGTAGAGCATTAAGCCGTCGCGAGGTAGGAAAGGGGAGACCGAGCCTGAATAGGACATGCGTACACAGATTTCCATAGTCAGGATGATATCAACAAAAGACATTACAGACACTTTACACGCCCCCACGGGGTACTTCTTGAATCCTCGCAGGGAACAAAAGACGAGAACTTAGGGGAATCCTATCTACACGCCCCCGTGGCGGACGCCATCATCAACAGTGGGCCATGGGAGGCCGGCGCCAACCCCATCCAGATCAGCGACGGCGGCGGCCGGACGTTGCGGCCCTGCTCTAGGCACGGCGAGAGCTCGAGGGAACGTAGCTGTCGTCACTCGCCTCCGGAGTCTCGTAGAGCTCAGGAGAACCGCTGGACTCCCAAGAGTCGCTGCTGCTGGAGTAGCCGCGAGCGAAGCGCGCATCATCCTGGCGCTCCCCTTCGGGGCAACACTCCAAGTGGCGGCCCTCCGCATCGAAGACCTTGAAGAACAGCGTGGAAGCGCTGTCATACTCGAAGTGGATCGCGAGGGCGCCCTCCGCATGGCAAACCCGCGCGACCTCGCCCCAGCCGCGGATCATGAAGATCTTGCCGGGGAGACCGCTTCGACCTCTGCACCGGTCGCCAGAGCGTCGCAGTTGGCATGCTGCAAGCAGAGCTCGAGGGGTCCCCTTGGTGGCATCACGTCAGAGAATAACCGCGGGAAGCAGATCCAAGAGCTTGGGGGCATCGCCGCCCACAGCACGAGCTCGCGCGAGGAGTCCGCCGCATGGACTCCTGGAGCGATGGCGCGCGTCACCACGGCACGTCGACCTTGGCCACGGCGCGCGCGCTGACGCTCGTTGTTCCTTCCTCCTGAGCCCCCGGCTTGGGCATACAAGGGCAGCGGATATCCCGGAGGAGGCCGCTCGCACCAAGGCCTCGTCACCACCTGCATCGCCGCTGCGTCGCGGCGGTGAACCAACCTCTTCTTCGGCGGAAGCGACGCTGGCGCGTCGAGGGGAGTCTTTCCCTTCTCCGTAGCAGAAAACCTTCGGATAGGCGCCATTGCTACTAGCAGAGGATCGAGGAGTAAGAAGGAAACAGGATGGGGAGAATGGGCGACGGGGGCTCCGCCCCCTTCCTCATTTATAGTAGGAGAAGGCCAACCAGTGCCCCCACGATCATAGGTAATGATGGTTTTCCTTGCATGTCGTAGGGACTTGTCAAGTCGGGCAGTTGCCGAGGCAGCGTGGTGAAGCGGAGACGCCCACGCGTCGACCAAGGCCGCAGGCTTTTGGGGCCTGCGGCGCTCCGCACTTGACCTTTGGCTTCGCCTAGAAGCCAAGCCCGAGCGCGCCTTGGGCCCGGGGGCTACTGTCGACGTTCTGGGAACGGGGGTCCCTAGACTTGCCTGCCTGCAGCCCATGGCATGGCTATGCTAGCAGGCCTGTACGGCCCATCTTCATCAACAAGGCATTCAAGACCCTCGCGAGGGGCCAAGCCTCGCGAGGCGGACGATGCAAGACCTCCTCAGGAGCGGCCTTGCCAGGCAGGCTCGCGAGGGGCGGAGAGATCAAGGCAAAGCAAACCTCGCGAGGTTCTCGTGATGTGAGGCATGACGATCGAGACCAGGCGGGCGCCAGCGCGCGCAGTGTCCTCGTTTCCTCTTTGCTGCTAAAGGAGGCAAGCGCAGGCGTGTAGTACCAAGGCATCAAGCAAAGGTTTCCATATCAGTGCAACGAGACCAAGACCAGCAGGACGGCAAGACGGAGGTCACCACGGAGCCCAAGACGGCGTCACCACCAGAGCCTTTTGCAGGCGAAGACCTCTTTTGTCAGGATTAGCTGTACTAGCTGTCCCCTTTCAAATTGGCTGTTGTTGGCTCCCTTCCCGCTCAATATTTGGGGAGAGGGCCAGGGCCTCTATAAATAGGACTAGCCACCACAGTAGGAGGCAAGCGGAATCGGATCAAGAGGCATCTCGCCTAATCCTTAGCCACACACCGAGCACAAGAACACCTCAACCTCAGGAGGTTGTTCTTCCCCTTGTACTGTTCAACATCAGCCCAAGAGGCAATTGCTGTCTACTACACAACCTTCTTCTTGTAGACGTTGTTGGGCCTCCAAGTGCAGAGGTTTGTAGGATAGTAGCAAATTTCCCTCGAGTGGATGACCTAAGGTTTATCAATCCGTGGGAGGCGTAGGTTGAAGATAGTCTCTCAAACAACCCTGCAACCAAATAACAAAGAGTCTCTTGTGTCCCCAACACACCTAATACAATGGTAAATTGTATAGGTGCACTAGTTCGGCGAAGATATTGTGATACAAGTGCAATATGGATGGTAGATATGGGTTTTTGTAATCTGAAATTATAAAAACAGCAAGGTAACTAATGATAAAAGTGAGCACGAACGGTATTCCAATGCTAGGAAACAAGGCCTAGGGTTCATACTTTCACTAGTGCAAGTTCTCTCAACAATAATAACATAATTGGATCATATAACTATCCCTCAACATGCAACAAAGAGTCACTCCAAAGTCACTAATAGCGGAGAACAAATGAAGATATTATGGTAGGGTACGAAACCACCTCAAAGTTATCCTTTCTGATCGATCTATTCAAGAGTCCGTAGTAAAATAACATGAAGCTATTCTTTCCGTTCGATCTATCATAGAGTTCGTACTAGAATAACACCTTAAGACACACATCAACCAAAACCCTAATGTCACCTAGATACTCCAATGTCACCTCAAGTATCCGTGGGTATGATTATACGATATGCATCACACAATCTCAGATTCATCTCTTCAAACCAACACAAAGTACTTCAGCCCCAAAGTTTCTACCGGAGAGTCAAGACGAAAACGTGTGCCAACCCCTATGCATAAGTTCACAATGTTACGGAACCCACAAGTTGATCACCAAAACATACATCAAGTAGATCACGTGAATATCCCATTGTCACCACAGATAAGGACATGCAAGACATACATCAAGTGTTCTCAAATCCATAAAGACTCATTCCGATAAGATAACTTCAAAGGGAAAACTCAATCCATTACAAGAGAGTAGAGGGGGAGAAACAACATAAGATCCAACTATAATAGCAAAGCTCGCGATACATCAAGATCGTGTCAAATCAAGAACACGAGAGAGAGAGAGAGAGATCAAACACATAGCTACTGGTACATACCCTCAGCCCCAAGGGTGAACTACTCCCTCCTCATTATGGAGAGCACCGGGATGATGAAGATGGCCACCAGTGAGGGATTCCCCCTCCGGCAGGGTGCCGGAACAGGGTCCCGATTGGTTTTTGGTGGCTACAGAGGCTTGCAGCGGCGGAACTCCCAATCTATTGTGCTCCCTAAAGTTTTAGGTATATGGATATATATAGGCGAAAGAAGTCGGTCAGGGGAGCCATGAGGGGCCCACGAGGGTGGGGGCGCGCCCAGGGGGCAAGCGCGCCTCCCTGCCTCGTGGCAACCTCGAAGCTTCCATGACTTCAACTCCAAGTCTCCTGCATCACGTTCGTTCTAAAAATCACGCTCCCGAAGGTTTCATTCCGTTTGGACTCCGTTTGATATTCCTTTTCTGCGAAACACTGAAAGAAGGGAGAAAACAAAAACTGGCACTGGGCTCTGCGTTAATAGGTTAGTCCCAAAATAATATAAACGTGTTTAATAAAGCCCATAAACATCCAAAACAGATAATATAATAGCATGAATACTTCATAAATTATAGATACGTTGGAGACGTATCAGCATCCCCAAGCTTAATTCCTGCTCGTCCTCGAGTAGGTAAATGATAAAAGAAATAATTTATGAAGTGTGAATGCTAGCAGGTGCACAAGTTTGATCAATGATAATTTCAATCACCTTTTCTAGCATCATTATATATCATAACAGTAGCTCATCTCATAAAGCTTCTCATGATCAAGTAACAAGCTATTCACATGTTAAAGTATAGATCATAAACTTTCTTGAAAACTAACAAACCGTGTTATTAGTCATCAAACAATTACAATTCATCTTATTTTCAGGAAGAGTCTATGTCAGAGCTTTGATTTAGCAAACTCCACATACTCAACTATCATTTAGTCTTTCACAATTGCTAACACTCACGCGATATTTATGGGTTCAAAGTTTTAATCAGACACAGAGAAAGATAGGGGCTTATAGATTCGCCTCCCAACCTTTTACCTCAAGGGTAATGTCAATAATAATAGTTCATGATGCCTTACATCCAATTGGATATATATATATATATTAGAATCTTTCCAACACAATGTGCTTGCCAAAGGATAAAATGTAAAAAGGAAAGGTGAAGATCACCATGACTCTTGCATGAGGTAAAAGACAATAATAAAATATAGGCCCTTCGCAGAGGGAAGCAGAGGTTGCCATGCACTTTTATAGTTGGATGCACAAAATCTTAATGCGAGGGAACATCACTTTATATTGCCACTTGTGATAGGGACCTTTATTATGCAGTCCATCGCTTTTATTGCTTCCATATCACAAGATCAGATAAAGCTTATGTCAGGACCCCGATTCCAAGTCACATCGATCTAGCCGGTAGCACCTCATATCACTTTGCGGCCTCACGCACGGTATTCCTACGGGTGTCGCCTTACCCTGGCCCGGGACCGTTTGCGTCTTTTGGCTCACGTATATGATAGTGTCGCTAGCATCCATATGACAGAGAACCCGGGCCGACATGACTAGTCGTGAACCCAAAGTGGCACTAACTTACGGGGACAGGCATACATGAATCAACATCGAGCATGTCGGTCAGCAGCGTGCGAATCCGGGTTGTAGCACTGGGCTAACAGGACTCCGGTGAACCGGGCTATAGCAGGCTAGGCAGGACTCCGGATGTCACCGCGTGACATTTCCCCGAAGGGACAGACACAGGAACGAAGTGAATCACATGCCGGCCAGTCAAGTGTTCCGGAGCAGTAGTGCTGGGCTAGCAGGACTCCGGTGAACCGGGCTGTAGCAGACTACTATGGCTCATGGAAGCACAAGACTACATTTCACCATAAGAGAGGCTACCAAGGATAAACAACTAGGTTGTCGGATCCCACACATACCAAGCATTTCAATCATACACACAATATGCTCGATATGTGCAAATACAACATGGCATCACAACAAGACTCTGCGACTCAGAGTATTTATTCATTAGGCTCCGAAGAGCCAGATATTACAAACATGGGTCTCATGACCCAACATTCAGAGCATACAAGTCAAAGCACATGCGGAAGCTTAACATGTCTGAGTACAGACATCTACAAATGAAAAAGGCTGTGAAGCCTGACTATCTACAAGACCCTGCCGAGGGCACAAGATCGTAGCTGAGGTATCAAGCTAAACGTTGAAGTCCACACGGAACTGCTAGCGAGACTGACGTCTCTCTGCAAAACATAAAATAAGCAAACGTGAGTACAAATGTACCCAGCAAGACTTACATCAGAACTATCTACGTATGCATCGGTATCAACAAAGGGGGTGGTGGAGTTTAACTGCAGCAAGCCAGCTTTGACTCGGTGGCTATCCTGAACTACGACTGCAAGTAACTCTTTTGAGGTGGCGCACACGAGTCCACAAATTCACCATACCAATACACCACTATGGATCCGCTCCCGTCTCCCTACGAGGACGCCATCCATAGCACTCACGCTTATCTTGCGTATTTTAGAGTATCCACTTTCACTTGTCTATGAACTGTTATAGGCAACCCAGAAGTCCTTTACCGCGGACACGGCTATTCGAATAGATGATGTTAACCCTGCAGGGGTGTACTTCGTCACACACGCTCTCGCCACTTACCACCATGTACACGTCGTGTACCTCGGCAACCTTCAAGGGGAAGCCTGGCGAGGGAGTCGGCCACGACCTGACTAACCACACAAGTCTCTAGTCCAGGTTTATCACCTATTCGGGTTCCATCCGCAAGGAGATCCGGCCGGGGTGTCGCTCACGGCCCCAAACGATGTGTGCAGGGTTCCCAAGCCCACCTCGACGGATGGATCTACACTTCGTACACCGTGCCACGGTGCCTACTCTGTCCCAAGCCCACCTGTACCGGGTACCACTTGGTAGACTACTAACACAACCTACAAACACCAGAAACTAGTTGCAACTCCTGGACAGAGATCAGGTTGATTAATAAGTCGAGAGGGGTCGAGTTACCGGAACCCAATGTGTGGTAGTAACTGTTCATGGATCACAAACACAGAACTCAGTTCCTGAGGACGGCTTCAATGAGACAACCCACCATGTACTCCTACATGGCCTCTCACCGCTACCTTTACCAAATCGTGTTCACACACTTAGCACTCACACAGTAGGACATGTTCACAACTTTCCAATTCATTCCCGATGAATCAGACCTAACACAACCCTAAGCAATAGCAGGCATGACAAACAAGCATGAATGAGTAGGCACATCAGGGCTCAAACAACTCCTACTCGTGCTAGTGGGTTTCATCTATTTACTGTGACAATGACAGGTCATGCAGAGGGAAGGGGTTCAACTACCGCAGCAAGTAACAGATGAGACGTTGTTGTCCTAATGCAGTAAAAGAGGGCAGGAGCGAGAGAGTGGGATTGTATCGGAATGAACAAGGAGGTTTTGCTTGCCTGGCACTTCTGAAGATGATATAACCCTTCATCGGTGTCATTGGACTCATCGTCGAAACCACGTCTACCGAGGGGGAACAACACCGGCAAACAGAGAAGAAACACGATCAATGCAATGCACAATATGATGCATGATCATGACATGTCAATATGCTGTGATTTGGGCTAATGCAACTAGCAACAGGTTAAATGAAGTTGGTTTGAATCCAAGATTCAAATTCAAACTCCATATGTGGGAATTCAAATGCCATTTACATGATTTGTCATAAACAGTAGCTATAAGTTGCTCTAACATGCATGAAAAAGGTACAGATGGATAGATTGGATTTTTCTGATCATTTTTCATATATAATTTATCTTATTTGGAGTTACAAATAATTTTCTATGAATTTTAGAAGTTTTGGGCATTTTCTGGAATTTCCTGTATAAGAATAAGTCCAGAAAATCTATTACTGCGTCAGCGTTGCGTCATGCTGACCTCAGCAGGTCAACAGGCGCCGTCCAGGTCAAACCTGACCAGTGGGTCCCGCGTGTCAGTCTCTCAGTGCCTAATTAAGTTTAGGTTTAAACTAAACTAACTTTTAACAGGGGCTGGCCCCACATGGCAGTGGCTAGGATTAGATTAGCAAGGTCATTAGTCTAATCAACTTGTGGTTAGGCCGAGTTTAGCCGGCGGCGACAGCACGCACGGCGTAGGCTCACCGGAATTCCTCCTCCGGCGGCCTAAAGCGCGGCGGAGGGCATCTACGCGTTGCTCGTGCTCGTCCGCATCGAGCAGTGCAAGCATCAGTGGCTAGGGCGGCCCGTAGCGATGGCAATGGCGACAAGTGCGGTGGCCGGAGCTCGGTGGTGCCTGAGCGCAGGGCACGGCTCGCCCTCGAGGGAACCAGGTAGCTAGGCCGCATCTAGGGGGCCCTAGGAGCACGGTGGACACCACAGATGGGCGTGGTAAGCTCAGAGGTGAGCAGGAGGTCGGCCATGGCGGACGACGGCCTCGGGAGCTTGTGGGGCGGCGGCTAGAGGAAGCTAGCGAGAGGGGAAGGTGAGGGGAAAAGCTCAGGGGCTCACGGTGATGTCGGTAATGTGGTCAGTGGGCTCGGGGACGCGCTCGGGGCGGCGAATCGACAACGACGATCTCCGGCGGCCGAAGCTCCAAGGCGAGGTCGAGGGCAACGATGCGGGGCTTCCGGCGTCGCGTGAGTCGGCGATGAGGAAGAGGGCGTCGCGGCGGACCTCGTGGACAGATCGGTGAGGCGAGGAGGTGGCTGTGGCCGCGGTGGCTTTGGAAGGTGGTGACGGACGCGCTCGGGTGGCTGCGGGCGCGAGCGCTGGGTGGGAGAGGGAGGAACCAGAGAGGGGGGGAGAAGTAGGGGTGTCGAGGGGAGTGCGTGGCGCCCTCGGGCGCCTCCAGCGGCGAGCAGGTAAGCAGGAGGTGGCCGGCGCGTGCCGGCGCGCGGTGGGCACACGCCCTCGCGTCCTTCTGTCAAGAGGAAGATGACGACTGGCAGATGGCTGCGTGGGCTGGGCCTCTGCTGGGCCGTCAGGTAAGCCCAGGTAAGGTTCCTCTCTCTCTTTCATTTCTTCTGTTTTCTATTTCTTTCCTCTGTTTTGAATTAGTAACAATACCAACCCATTTTGGAAACTCCTGAAATAATTTGTGGACTCTCTTTGGATTATTCCAGTGACCCACATTTAGTTTCAGAATCATTTGAGCACTTAAATATTTATAGTATTTAAATGCCCAAAGTCAAATAAAATATGATTTAATTCAAAAATCCAAAAATGATCTAAGAACATATTCATCATTTTTGGCAGAGGTTTCCACCTTAACCAGAAATCATGAACTTTTCTTAGGGACATTTTGGGTTTATTGAAAAGATTTTAATCCATCCTAGTTGAGTTGATTTAATGCTAGGGTTTGAACATCCCCATTTCAAGTTTCTGAGAATTTAAACATGATGCAAGAAGATGCAAAACACGAGGCAGTACCAGAAGCTAGGGATGTGACAACTCACCCCCACTAAACAAGAATCTCGTCCCGAGATTCAGGCGTAGGGTAAGATGAAAGGGGAACGCAAACTAACATAATCTTCACGATCCAGATTGCACTTCATAAAAGCGTTGATTCAACCACCATCTTTGTCTCATCGTCTTGCTCTGAGAATTACATCCAACATTACAACGAGAAGAAATGGAGAATGTTAGAAGAATCGACCTTCTTGAGGTTCGAGCAACTTAGGATCATCTTAATGATCACATGATCAACTCGCGGAATGAGACATAGAAACATCTTTGGAGCTGAGAGGCAAAACATGCATCAGGAGGGACGGAAGAAACAATTTGACGAGGGTTTCAAAGTAGCGAGGAAAATTTGCCATGATTCCATAACGGGGCACCTTAGGGTAGGTGACTTGCAGGAATTTTATTGAAGTGGCAAAAGAATTACTTTTGACATCTAGACCACTCAGACTCTCTATACCAGCCTAAGGAAATCACAATCGATCGTTTGAGGGAGTTCGAAAGAATGACATAATCAAACTAGGATGGATGATGTGGATTACCTTGTTGAAGAGAACGGAAGGGATGATTTGCTTGCGCGTGCTCTCAAGAACTTGAGCATTTCCATATTCATCAAGGTTCTACCAACATCCGTGCCGAGGATCCTGGCAACACATCATACTACCATGATGAACGGTGATGGAGGATGCAGGTGCAAGGGAGATAACACTTTCTCATATTTCTCCTTAGCAATGCCAAAGAAGCAAATCTGGATGATCGACCGAGAGACATTTAGCACTCTGCTTCTAATGTTCTCCTTGATGTACTAGGTACCACGGTCAATGCTTAAAACATCAACATGGCCATCAAGTAAAGGTCGGACTTCGGAAGCACAAAAAATCCATAAGGAACAACTTGTGGAATAAGTCATACCAAGTCCTCGTGGAGAAGATGGTCGATTTGCTCATTCAAGATACTATAATAATAGATCTTCCAGCTAGGTGTGTCGGCCAGAACATCAACCTTGTCGGGACGTACATCATAATCTTGGAAAAGTTCCAACCGTCATATCTGCCTGAGATTCAGATCTGGTTGGTGTCAGGATATTCCAGACTCATCAAGTCTAAAAAGAAAAATGAAAGTTTGCAACACAAATCGACGGGATGACGTTGCGAGATTCTCGGGAGATGAACTACGATAGCAAGCTCCAAAACATGAGCTGGTTCTGCTGCATACATGTGAACATGTTGTCCAAGACAAGAATGACCACATAGTAGTCTTATAATAAAACACTATCGAGTTCAGGTTAGGATCCATCATCAAGGATTTTCGAAGTCTTTACGCGCGCTAGACTTCTTTTCCTTGAACAAGTCAATCAGTGGCTTGGTGTGCTAGGAACACATATAGAATGGAGGTAGCGAGCCTATCAAACCATAGCATACTTCGCACATGCATGACTGACTTGGGATGGTTCCAGAGAAAACAAAAACAATCTTTCTCGGATCCACGGCGACACCTTACATCAAGTGCACGTGAATTAAAGAAAGTCACTTCTTTCATCCAAACATATCCTTCATGATATAGCATGAAGAAAATGCTAGCACAAGTTTCCAACACTAACTTAATGTTCAACACGAGTCATGGAGAAGATAAGAATGTTGCCGATGGGCTCAGCAACAATTTATCAAAATTCCAATGGAGATGGACTTCCATAATTATGTGAACAAGTGATAGCATTGGTCAGACCAAAGGATGTAATGGTGTATGCTCGAGGGATCAACCACGAGTAAGACAACATTATGCATATCGTTGGTTCTGATTTGACTTGACGATAGCCCATACTCAAGTCAAAGTTTTGACAAGGCAATAGATCCAACAACTGGTCACGAGGACCAATCGATGGAGATATCATCTTTCTTCAACACACACACACACAAAGATGTCCCTTAACATGAACTAAGTTAGACGAGCTTTTATCTTCCAACTCTCCAAGTTGTTGTTTAGCTTAACCAACTAGCTCAAGGTATCCAACACAGATTCTTGGAGAAAGAGTGGTTTATAGGAAAACCATTTGATCACGAGCTCAACATAGCGGTCAGGTGACAACCTGGTGAAACTTCTGAGAAGATATTCGGAAAATCACGAACCACCGATATGTTACTAAGCTCGAGAACAATCTTGCTTTTCAGGGCAAGACGATATGATCAACTGAGCCAGGGTTTGACAAAAATCCTAACTCATTGATCGAAGAGTGCACCAGAAATAAGGACTAGGTAGCACGATCAATCTTAGGATGATGATTTAATAACCAGCACACTAAGGATGAGAGTGTTGTCCATTAACTACCAAGCAACACGGTTGCTAGGAGTATTGATTTCACACATCACGGTTCACTTGTCGGTATTCCGGTTGTGACAACACGGGACCGTGGAATGAATAATGATGGCGAGAAGTATCACTGCGTCAAGAATTCATAAGAGGTGGTGCAATTCTCATGACACTCTTGACATAAAGATGGTAACGCTCCAAGGTAGGGCAGAGCAAAAGCTGGATTGGCATTTTGATCTGTGGAATACAACTACTTTGACCCAATCCTAGATAAGGACGAGGTTCTGGAGTTTGTTTCTCCTAGTCATTCTGAAATAGAATGGCTTGACAGACAACAAGAATAGTAAGGTATCAATGGGCACGAATGCACAACTACTCCTGACTATCAATTGATAGACGGGGGTCAGAATACAACTAAAGAGAGACAACTCGAAGGGGCATATATCTTTCTGAGTTGTGGATGCATAGATTAGTATGTCGAGCAAAGATCAACATTTCTTCCGGATAACCCATGCAGAAAGGTAGAACTGGCAGATTCACAATGTAGAATGGAGAACTCATCAAGAGCACTCTGGTTGTGATCTTTCGGTTCAACGAGGAACTTCTGCCATAAGTGGTTCATGGTATCTGGAAGAGGAAAATACCATGGACCTCGAGGACTATCGCAAAGGTTACTAATATCCTAAAGGAACTAGCAAACAATATCAACATGAAGTAAGTAGGGTGAATCTTGGGTTCAAGAACCCAGAAATAGAATGCCTACTAACTAAGTGGCATCACGGGATGCTTTCGGGAATGATGGCCAGAATCATCACACTAGGAACACAAAACATGGCTAGATTACTAGGTGATCCTCTAAGACACCTAGGGTCATAATAATAGCTCCAACCTATATGTCGAGGCAACAGAGTACCTCAACTCACCGATTAGTGTGGTTAAACTGGCCCAAAGAAACATCGGGAACAGAAAGAAGGGATTTGCAAATGCATCAGACTATTTAGAAACCTGGGATGACTCGGACAACATAACGGCTGTAAATGCTCAGAAAGGATTTGAGACATCCTGCAAAATGGTGGCATAACCACTCAACATCACAATATCAAGGTTCCGAGATCAACTGTCAACACATGGAAGTAGTAGAAACTGAACTGAGGCTTCAGACCAACAATCCTACGAGTCTACGAATTAGTAACACTTGATCCTGATAGAAAGATGAGAAGCCTAGTTCTTAATCCCCGTAGAAGAGAAGAGGATGACTCAGATCAGAAGGCTATAACATAAAGGAGTAAAAAGAGCCTTACGTTCCCATCCACAATCAATTCCCTTATATAACTATAGCATTTGGCTTGGTAATCCTACAGGCAGTCAGGCTCTAATACCAAAGCTGTCAGGACCCCGATTCCAAGTCACATCGATCTAGCCGGTAGCACCTCATATCACTTTGCGGCCTCACGCACGGTATTCCCACGGGTGTCGCCTTACCCTGGCCCGGGACCGTTTGCGTCTTTTGGCTCACGTATATGATAGTGTCGCTAGCATCCATATGACAGAGAACCCGGGCCGACATGACTAGTCGTGAACCCAAAGTGGCACTAACTTACGGGGACAGGCATACATAAATCAACATCGAGCATGTCGGTCAACAGCGTGCGAATCCGGGCTGTAGCACTGGGCTAACAGGACTCCGGTGAACCGGGCTGTAGCAGGCTAGGCAGGACTTCGGATGTCACCGCGTGACATTTCCCCGAAGGGACAGACACAGGAATGAAGCGAATCACATGCCGGCCAGTCAAGTGTTCCGGAGCAGTAGTGCTGGGCTAGCAGAACTCCGGTGAACCGGGCTGTAGCAGACTACTATGGCTCATGGAAGCACAAGACTACATTTCCCCATAAGAGAGGCTACCAAGGATAAACAACTAGGTTGTCGGATCCCACACATACCAAGCATTTCAATCATACACACAATATGCTCGATATGTGCAAATACAACATGGCATCACAACAAGACTCTGCGACTCAGAGTATTTATTCATTAGGCTCCGAAGAGCCAGATATTACAAACATGGGTCTCATGACCCAACATTCAGAGCATACAAGTCAAAGCACATGCGGAAGCTTAACATGTGTGAGTACAAACATCTACAAATGAAAAAGGCGGCGAAGCCTGACTATCTACAAGACCCTGCCGAGGGCACAAGATCGTACCTGAGGTGTCAAGCTAAACGTCGAAGTCCACACGGAACTGCTAGCGAGACTGACGTCTCTCTGCAAAACATAAAATAAGCAAACGTGAGTACAAATGTACCCAGCAAGACTTACATCAGAACTATCTACATATGCATCGGTATCAACAAAGGGGTTGGTGGAGTTTAACTGCAGCAAGCCAGCTTTGACTCGGTGGCTATCCTGAACTACGACTGCAAGTAACTCTTTTGAGGTGGCGCACACGAGTCCACAAATTCACCATACCAATACACCACTATGGATCCGCTCCCGTCTCCCTACGAGGACGCCATCCATAGCACTCACGCTTATCTTGCGTATTTTAGAGTATCCACTTTCACTTGTCTATGAACTGTTATAGGCAACCCAGAAGTCCTTTACCGCGGACACGGCTATTCGAATAGATGATGTTAACCCTGCAGGGGTGTACTTCGTCACACACGCTCTCGCCACTTACCACCATGTACACGTCGTGTACCTCGGCAACCTTCAAGGGGAAGCCTGGCGAGGGAGTCGGCCACGACCTGACTAACCACACAAGTCTCTAGTCCAGGTTTATCACCTATTCGGGTTCCATCCGCAAGGAGATCCGGCCGGGGTGTCGCTCACGGCCCCAAACGATGTGTGCAGGGTTCCCAAGCCCACCTCGACGGATGGATCTACGCTTGGTACGCCGTGCCACGGTGCCTAGTCTGTCCCAAGCGCACCTGTACCGGGTACCACTTGGTAGACTACTAACACAACCTACAAACACCAGAAACTAGTTGCAACTCCTGGACAGAGATAAGGTTGATTAGTAAGTCGAGAGGGGTCGAGTTACCGGAACCCAATGTGTGGTAGTAACTGTTCATGGATCACAAACACAGAACTCAGTTCCTGAGGACGGCTTCAATGAGACAACCCACCATGTACTCCTACATGGCCTATCACCGCTACCTTTACCAAATCGTGTTCACACACTTAGCACTCACACAGTAGGATATGTTCACAACTTTCCAATTCATTCCCGATGAATCAGACCTGACACAACCCTAAGCAATAGCAGGCATGACAAACAAGCATGAATGAGTAGGCACATCAGGGCTCAAACAACTCCTACTCATGCTAGTGGGTTTCATCTATTTACTGTGACAATGACAGGTCATGCAGAGAGAAGGGGTTCAACTACCGCAGCAAGTAACAGATGAAACGTTGTTGTCCTAAAAGAGGGCAGGAGCGAGAGAGTGGGATTGTATCGGAATGAACAAGGGGGTTTTGCTTTCCTGGCACTTCTGAAGATGATATAACCCTTCATTGGTGTCATCGGACTCATCGTCGAAACCACGTCTACCGAGGGGGAACAACACCGGCAAACAGAGAAGAAACACGATCAATGCAATGCACAATATGATGCATGATCATGACATGTCAATATGCTGTGATTTGGGCTAATGCAACTAGCAACAGGTTAAATGAAGTTGGTTTGAATCCAAGATTCAAATTCAAACTCCATATGTGGGAATTCAAATGCCATTTACATGATTTGTCCTAAACAGTAGCTATAAGTTGCTCTAACATGCATGAAAAAGGTACAGATGGATAGATTGGATTTTTCTGATCATTTTTCATATATAATTTATCTTATTTGGAGTTACAGATAATTTTCTATGAATTTTAGAAGTTTTGGGCATTTTCTGGAATTTCCTGTATAAGAATAAGTCCAAAAAATCTATTACTGCGTTAGCGTTGCGTCATGCTGACCTCAGCAGGTCAACAGGCGCCGTCCAGGTCAAACCTGACCAGTGGGTCCCGCGTGTCAGTCTCTCAGTGCCTAATTAAGTTTAGGTTTAAACTAAACTAACTTTTAACAAGGGCTGGCCCCATATGGCAGTGGCTAGGAGTAGATTAGCAAGGTCATTAGTCTAATCAACTTGTGGTTAGGCCGGAGTTTAGCCGGCGGCGATAGCACGCACGGCGGAGGCTCACCGGAATTCCTCCTCCGGCGGCCTAAAGCGCGGCGGAGGGCATCTACGCGTTGCTCGTGCTCGTCCGCATCGAGCAGTGCAAGCAGCAGTGGCTAGGGCGGCCCGTAGCGATGGCAATGGCGACAAGTGCGGTGGCCGGAGCTCGGTGGTGCACGAGCGCAGGGCACGGCTCGCCCTCAAGGGAACCAGGTAGCTAGGCCGCATCTAGGGGGCCCTAGGAGCACGGTGGGCAGCACAGATGGGCGTGGTAAGCTCAGAGGTGAGCAGGAGGTCGGCCATGGCGGATGACGGCCTCGGGAGCTCATGGGGCGGCGACTAGAGGAAGATAGCGAGAGGGGAAGGTGAGGGGAAAAGCTCAGGGGCTCACGGTGATGTCGGTAGTGTGGTCAGTAGGCTCGGGGACGCGTTCGGGGCGGCGAATCGACAATGATGATCTCCGGCGGCCGAAGCTCCAAGGCGAGGTCGAGGGCAACGATGCGGGGCTTCCGGCGTCGCGTGAGTCGGCGATGAGGAAGAGGGCGTCGCGGCGGACCTCGTGGACAGCTCGGTGAGGCGAGGAGGTGGCTGTGGCCGCGGTGGCTTTGGACGGTGGTGACGGACGCGCTCGGGTGGCTGCGGGCGCGAGCGCTGGGGGTAGAGGGAGGAAACAGAGAGGGGGGGAAGAAGCAGGGGTGTCGAGGGGAGTGCGTGGCGCCCTCGGGCGCCTCCAGCGCCGAGCAGGTAAGCAGGAGGTGGCCGGCGCGTGCCAGCGCGCGGTGGGCACACGCCCTCGCGTCCTTCTGTCAAGAGGAGGAGGACGACTGGCAGATGGCTGCGTGGGCTGGGCCTCTGCTGGGCCGCCAGGTAAGCCCAGGTGAGGTTCCTCTCTCTCTTTCATTTCTTCTGTTTTCTATTTCTTTCCTCTGTTTTGAATTAGTAACAATACCAACCCATTTTGGAAACTCCTGAAATAATTTGTGGACTCTCTTTGGATTATTCCAGTGACCCACATTTAGTTTCAGAATCATTTGAGCACTTAAATATTTATAGTATTTAAATGCCCAAAGTCAAATAAAATATGATTTAATTCAAAAATCCAAAAATGATCTAAGAATATATTCATCATTTTTGGCAGAGGTTTCCACCTTAACCAGAAATCATGAACTTTTCTTAGGGACATTTTGGATTTATCGAAAAGATTTTAATCCATCCTAGTTGAGTTGATTTAATGCTAGGGTTTGAACATCCCCATTTCATGTTTCTGAGAATTTAAACATGATGCAAGAAGATGCAAAACACCAGGCAGTACCAGAAGCTAGGGATGTGACAGCTTATTTTCTCCACACTAAAAGATCATACATATTTAGAGAGCAATTTTTATTGCATGCACCGATGACAACTTACTTGAAGGATCTTACTCAATCCATAGGTAGGTATGGTGGACTCTCATGGCAATACTGGTTTAAGGGATGTTTGGAAGCACAAGTAGTATCTCTACTTGGTGCAAAGAATTTGGCTAGCATGAGGGGGAAAGGCAAGCTCAACGTGTTGGGCGATCCATGACAATATACTTTATTTTGGATATAAGAAAACATAACCCATTATGTTGTCTGCCTTGTCCAACATCAACCTTTTAGCATGTCATATTTTAATGAGTGCTCACAATTATAAAAGATGTCCAAGATAGTATATTTATATGTTAAATCTCTCTTACTTAAATATTCTTTCATGAATTGTTCAAGTGACCAATACAATGTTTGCTAACCTTCAATAAATTTACCACCTCTACTTCTTATATGTGAAGTCATTACTCCCCACGGGATAAGCATATGAAACATATATAATTTCAGATTTATGATATTCAATTAATTCAACCATTTACTCATAGGATATAAGTGAAGCACACGAGTAAATGACAAACTACTCCAAAAAGATATAAGTGAAGATTAAGGAGTAGTTAAATAATTATGTAGCTATGTGAAGACTCTCTCTCATTTTAAGAATTTCAGATCTTGATACTTTATTCAAACAGCAAGCAAAACAAAATAAAATGACATCTAAGAATAGCAAACATCATGTGAAGAAGCAAAAACTTAGGATCAAATGATACTAACCGATAGTTGTCGAAGAAGAAAGGTGGGATGCCAACCGGGGCATCCCCAAGCTTGAGCTTTTGTGTCTCCTTAATTCCACTCATATCACGGTCTTCCTAAATCTCAAAAGCTTCATCCACACAAAACTCAACAAGGACTCGTGAGATAAGTTAGTATAAACCAATGCAAAAACCTTATCATACTCTACTGTAACAAATCACTAAAATTATTATTCAACATTGCATACTAAATGCCTCTGCATATTTAATAGTCCTATCCTCAAATAGAATCATTAAAGAAGCAAACATAACAGCAATCTGCCTAAACAGGACAGTCTGTAAAGGATGCCAGATTCATCATACTTCCCTAACTCCAAAAATTATGAAAGAAAATTCCCAGTGTAGTAAATTTATCAGAGCTTATTATGCAAAATGTTTCAACATTTTATCACATTCTTACTTTTCTAGGGAATTTTTGCAAGAGTGGTAAACTTTCTGTTTTGAAACAGCAACATGTAGACTTGTAAAATAAGCATAGTAAAGGCTATCAATGCCACTTTTATTGAAATAAAAGATGCAAAACATTGTTATAGATAACAGCAAGCAAATCCTAACAAAATAAATTGACGCTCCAAGCAAAACACATATTATGTGGTGAATAAAAATATAGCTCCAAGTGAAGTTACCGATGAACGAAGACGAAAGAGGGGATGCCTTCCGGGGCATCCCCAACCTTAGGCTCTTGGTTATCCTTGAATATTACCTTGGGGTGCCTTGGTCATCCCAAGCTTAGGCTCTTGCCACTCCTTATTCCATAGTCCATCGAATCTTTACCCAAAACTTGAAAACTTCATAGCACAAAACTTAACAGAAAACTCGTAAGCTCCGTTAGTATAAGAAAATAAAACCACCACTTAGGTACTGTTGTGAACTCATTCTTTATTTATATTGGTGTAATATCTACTTTATTCCAGCTTCTCTATGGTTCATACCCTCCGATACTACTCATAGATTCATCAAAATAAGCAGACAACACATAGAAAACAGAATCTGTCAAAAACAGAACAGTCTGTAGTAATCTGTATCATTAAAATACTTCTGTAACTCCAACAATTCTGAAATAAATTGGTGGACCTGAGGAATTTGTCTAGTAATCATCTGCAAAAAAGAATCAACTAAATAGCACTCTCCAGTAAAAAGTTTTAGCTAATCTCGTGAGCGCTAAAGTTTCTGTTTTTTACAGCAAGATCATAAAGACTTCACCCAAGTCTTCCCAAAGGTTCTACTTGGCACAAACACTAATTAAAACATAAAACCACATCTAAACAGAAGCTATATGGATTATTTATTACTAAACAGAACCAAAAAGCAAGAAACTAATGTAAAATTGGGTTGCCTCCCAACAAGCGCTAACGTTTAATGCCCCTAGCTAGGCATGATGATTTCAATGATGCTCACCTAAAAGATAAGAATTGAAACATAAAGAGAGCATCATGAAGAATATGACTAGCACATTTAAGTCTAACCCACTTCCTATGCATAGGGATTTTGTGAGCAAACAACTTATGGGAACAATAATCAACTAGCATAGGAAGGCAAAACAAGCATAACTTCAAAACTTTAAGCACATAGAGAGGAAACTTGATATTATTGCAATTCCTACAAGTATATATTCCTCCCTCATAATAATTTTCAGTAGCATCATGAATGAATTCAACAATATAACCAGCACCTAAAGCATTATTTTCATGATCTACTTGCATAGAAATTTTATTACTCTCCACATAAGCAAAATTCTTCTCATGAATAATAGTGGGAGCAAACTCAACAAAATAAATATCATGTGAAGCATAATCCAATTGAAAATTAAAATCAAGATGACAAGTTTCATGGTTATCTTTATTCTTTATAGCATACGTGTCATCACAATAATCATCATAAATAGGAGGCATGCTATTATCATAATAAATTTGCTCATCAAAACTTGGGGGACAAAAAATATCATCTTCATCAAACATAGCTTCCCCAAGATTGTGGCTTTGCATATCATTAGCATCATGGGTATTCAAAGAATTCATACTAACAACATTGCAATCATGCTCATCATTCACAAATTTTATACCAAGCATTCTATGTAATTCTTCTTCTAGTACTTGAGCACAATTTTCCTTTCCATCATTCTCACGAAAGATATTAAAAAGATGAAGCGTATGAGGTACCCTCAATTCAATTTTTTTGTAGTTTTCTTTTATAAACTAAACTAGTGATAAAACAAGAAACTAAAAGATTCGATTGCAAGATCCAAAGATATACCTTCAAGCACTCACCTCTCCGGCAACGGCGCCAGAAAAGAGCTTGATGTCTACTACACAACCTTCTTCTTGTAGACGTTGTTGGGCCTCCAAGTGCAGAGGTTTGTAGGACAGTAGCAAATTTCCCTCAAGTGGATGACCTAAGGTTTATCAATCCGTGGGAGGCGTAGGTTGAAGATAGTCTCTCTCAAACAACCCTGCAACCAAATAACAAAGAGTCTCTTGTGTCCCCAACACACCTAATACAATGGTAATTGTATAGGTGCACTAGTTCGGCGAAGAGATGGTGATACAAGTGCAATATGGATGGTAGATATGGGTTTTTGTAATCTGAAATTATAAAAACAGCAAGGTAACTAATGATAAAAGTGAGCACAAACGGTATTGCAATTCTAGGAAACAAGGCCTAGGGTTCATACTTTCACTAGTGCAAGTTCTCTCAACAATAATAACATAATTGGATCATATAACTATCCCTCAACATGCAACAAAGAGTCACTCCAAAGTCACTAATAGCGGAGAACAAACGAAGAGATTATGGTAGGGTACGAAACCACCTCAAAGTTATCCTTTCTGATCGATCTATTCAAGAGTCCGTAGTAAAATAACACGAAGCTATCCTTTCCGTTCGATCTATCATAGAGTTCGTACTAGAATAACACCTTAAGACACATATCAACCAAAACCCTAATGTCACCTAGATACTCCAATGTCACCTCAAGTATCCGTGGGTATGATTATACGATATGCATCACACAATCTCAGATTCATCTCTTCAAACCAACACAAAGTACTTCAGCCCCAAAGTTTCTACCGGAGAGTCAAGACGAAAACGTGTGCCAACCCCTATGCATATGTTCACAATGTTACAGAATCCGCAAGTTGATCACCAAAACATACATCAAGTAGATCACGTGAATATCCCATCGTCACCATAGATAAGCACATGCAAGACATACATCAAGTGTTCTCAAATCTTTAAAGACTCAATCCGATAAGATAACTTCAAAGGGAAAACTCAATCCATTACAAGAGAGTAGAGGGGGAGAAACATCATAAGATCCAACTATAATAGCAAAGCTTGTAATACAACAAGATCATGTCAAATCAAGAACAAGAGAGAGAGAGATCAAACACATAGCTACTGGTACATACCCTCAGCCCCGAGGGTGAACTACTCCCTCGTCGTCATGGAGAGCGCCGGGATGATGAAGATGGCCACCAGTGAGGGATTTCCCCTCCGGCAGGGTGCCGGAACAGGGTCCCGATTGGTTTTTGGTGGCTACAGAGGCTTGCGGCGGCGGAACTCCCGATCTATTGTGCTCCCTGAAGTTTTTAGGGTATATGGATATATAGGCGAAAGAAGTCAGTCAGGGGAGCCATGAGGGGCCCACGAGGGTGGGGGGCGCGCCCAGGGGGCAGGCGCACCTCCCTGCCTCGTGGCCACCTCGAAGCTTCCTTGACTTCAACTCCAAGTCTCCTGGATCACGTTCGTTCCAAAAATCACGCTCCCGAAGGTTTCATTCCGTTTGGACTCCGTTTGATATTCCTTTTCTGCGAAACACTGAAACAAGGGAAAAAACAGAAACTGGCACTGGGCTCTGGGTTAATAGGTTAGTCCCAAAAATAATATAAAAGTGTTTAATAAAGCCCATAAACATCCAAAACAAATAATATAATAGAACGAATACTTCATAAATTATAGATACGTTGGAGACGTATCAGCAATCCACCACCACCACACTGGAGTAGGGCATTACACCACAACGGTGGCCCGAACCAGTATAAATCTTGTGTCCCTTGTGTTGTGACTTCGTCGAGTTCATTCTTGAGATCTTAGCTAGTAAGGACGTGGATCGGTAGGGAGGAAATCTTCGCGTGCACCCCAGTGTTCGAACCTTGAGGGTTTTGCCGGAACCCGTGATCCGGCACTTTCCCCCATTCCTTTCCTCTTTGAACCACGTCCTAGATTCATGCTATACAACTTTCCCCACTACTTTCCTGTTTGATTCAACACCTAGATTCGAGTGTAGAAGCGGAAAAAACCCACATGCAGCTAGAGCAATGCATGTGGAATAAGTAAATTATACATTAAGGTTATTGGGGTGTGGTTCGATGGGCGACCGGAGGCCGTTCGGCCCACACTACGTACGACAGCGAGGAAGAAGGGGTCGGAGGCCCTCCCGCGCCGCTGCTGGGTGAAAGAGAACAGCTGCGCCGGTGGTGGATTCCCTCCCTGGCCGACGGCGACAGCGTTAAGCCTCCTTCCCTTCCCGGCGGACGGATCCTACCGGTTCTTTAACCAGCAGTGAGGGGGAGAGAGAGTGAGGCCAACGAAATATTGTTTAGATCTGGAGAGGGTGAGAGAGTGTGAAGAGAGCAACTACAAGCGTTGAGGCTCCAGCATTTATATATATACTGGAGAGAGAGTGTGAAGAGTGCAAACCCTAGAAAACAAGCGCCTAGGCTGCAGCGTATACGTGGTGAGGTGATTATACGGTCACTACGAGATCGTATAACTCTGTATCCATCCATTTGACCAGTCAAAGAATCCTCCTGGCACCGCCCCAAATCACTTTCTCTCTCTGTCATGCGGGGCCTACCTGTCATTGGGTGGAAGAAAGAAGTCGAACAAAAACAAAATTATGCTCAAGTGTAGTTATCCAACCCGAGACCTGAAGTTTGATGAGCGAACAGGCTAACCAGTTGCACCACCCTCCCGTTATGTTCAACGAGAGGAAAATAACCTTTTATACATTCCTCCATTCGTGTGACAAGCATGCTGTGTTTTTTTGCGTGCGAGTCATTGGGATTTAAATCATAATCATGTCATGTGGCTTTGGTGGTAAGGTCTTTTGCGATTTAAAGCAGTGTTGGTAGTACATAAATAATGCAGCCTTAGTCACCTTACTCCCTCCGTCCGGGTTTATTAGGCCTAAAGACAACTTCTCTTAGACCAAGCCACATAGTAATTTGCTCACATTAATTCTTCCATTCCACTCCCAATGCACTCACTCACATGCATGCAGCCAATGAAAAAGCACGCATGAAGTGTATTAATTTTCCAACCATGGCACCAACAACAATGGCTTTCAATGCAACCATTTTATTGGTTGCATACATGCACCTTTCCAAAGCTAGGCCTTATAAAAGGGACATGCTTGTGATGATGAGAGGCCTAATAAACCCGGACGGAGGGAGTACCTCTCTCCATGTAGTACGTTGGGTCCCACCAGTCAGAGGGTGAAACAAACAAATTAATAAGAAAAATTAAAAGCGCCAGCGGTGTATCTTACCTCACACATCTCGCTACTGCTCGTGAACACTGTCCAATTGATCCCTATGTTCGCTCACATACTATTTTAAGTGAATCCTTATTATAACATGCACACAATTTAGGGCACTTGTATTTGACCTAAGTCATTGTGCTACCGTATCTCGTACTACTCCCTCCATCTAGGTGTAATAAGTCACGATAGAGGGTGCAGCGGGACCAAGGTGCAAGCAGATTGGAGGAGAAGGAGAAACTTGACCGGTCCTTCCTCCAATCAAAACCCTTATTTCTGTCTCTAAACGCAACAATTAATCCCAACAACTAAGAGATGCCATTTTAGCTACCATGCAGGGCCACGTATTAACTCGCATGCAAGCCGACTTTGATTTCTTGTTTGATCAACGCGTAGTTGTGCTCCATGCATTGGGTTTCCGGGGGAGATAACAAGGCAGAGTAAGGAGTGTTTGGTTACATTGCTTAGGCTGGTCATAGTGGTGAGTAACTTGGACTAGTAACATGCACGATATTCCTATTCTATGAACCTGTGTGTGCGTGTGCGTGTGTGTTTAACAGCATGTGTGTGTTAGAGAGAGCGACACATCGACCTACTCCTATAGAAAGATGGTGTGTAGTGTACGATTTAGCCGCGAGAGTCGGTGCATCCTCTTCCGGGTGTCCGGTCAGGACAGGCAGACCGCTGCCACGCCCTCTCCTGACCAGCCTGGCCCACCCAAAGCCCCTCCATCGCCTGTGCGTGCTTCCCGCCCGAAACGGTCAGCGCCGCTCCAAAGAATTGGTGTTGCATTCATGCCCGGGCAGAGCGGACGCGACCTCTCACTGGCGCCTGCGTTGAAGATTGAAGCGGATTCAAGAGTGATGGTTGCTTCGTCCGTCGAACTTACTACTGGGCCTATGTGCTTCGATGGCTCATTGATCATTATTACTGAGGTGGTAGGACTGCTGGATGTCCCACGCTTTCGGCGAAAGGAGGTACTACTAGATTAAAATTTTCTCCATTCTTACAACGGAGGAGTGCGAGAGCAGTGAAAACACGCGGGCTCAGTGATTACATGGCCCACCTCACATTATCACCATATTTTCTGGACACCGTGCGACACCTAACTCTTTACATAGTACTACTAGTATAGTACGTACTGTAATTTATTAGCGAGATAAATTTGTACAATGCTATGAAGCTTCCAGCTTCTGTTTCATGTATCTTGCGTCCAAGGTTGCCCGTTGCAACATTTAATACAAAGAAGACTAACATGCATGCTATTGCATCTCAATGATTGATAGATCATAACCAATATGTACTCCTTCCGTTCCAAAATAAGTGTCTCAACTTTATGCAAACTTTACTACAAAGTTGTACTACAACTAAAGTCGACACTTATTTTGGAACAGAGATAGCTAAAGAAAAAACGATCCATGCAGTCCCTAGCCCTTGAACCGTAAACCCTAACCAGGCTTTAATTTGTTGGCAACCTTCGAGCTTCCGAAGAAATGAAGTTTGCAACCCTTTGAGCATCGGATCATTTTGTGTAGTTTCACCAAAATCGAGATGAGCATCCTTGTGGCAAAGAAATTGAAGAGGCGTGATTAGAATAAGATTATTGGGGCTAGTTGATGAGACATAAACTCATCACAAATACAGTACGTAGAAGCCAGTAGATGTATGTGTGGGGCAAAGAAGTAGAGAAATATCCACATGGAGTGATGTGGGCAGCTGGAGCAGTGGTGCAAGCCGGCTGTAAAGGGAGTTGTACCTGAGGGATGTCGGGACGTAGCTCAACCTAGAGGAGGGCGGCGGGAGGCGGCAACTGCCCACGTCGCGGCAGTGAGCAAGGGACGAAGGCAACCTCACCGGCTTTGTGAGAGAGAACGGCGGGGACCCCTGATCGGGACGAGCCGACAGTGGGTTTTCACCGTCGGCGACGGCGACCGCATCTACACTAAGCATCCACCACGTCCGCCGGGATGTTAGAGATGTGGCCACAGTCGTTTTGTGCGAGAGAGTGTGAAGAGAGCAACCCCAGCAAGCAACTGTGTAGGCTCGTACTGCCTATGTATATAGTGGAGCGGTTTCCTTTTCTCTCCATATGAACCTATTTATATTGCATACGTGCCACTGAAGAAATAAACTTTATTTATAAATGACGCGGCACCTACTACTCGTTCTCCTATAAACCTTGCGCTTGGCATCTCCAAAATATTAACCTTGCGATTGGCTCACCTCTTCGGGAAGTGAGCAATAATAGTACTGCAGTAAATATCGTTCTGACTATATGAGACCGAATGAATTGCTGCACGTCCACCACATGGCCGAGGGTTAAGGGGCGAGGGATAGTGTGTACTATTACGTTCGTTTCAATATGGACTACATACGGAGCAAAATGAGTGAATCTACACTCTAAAATATGTCTATATACATCAGTGTTTGGAGTATGTACTAGTAGTTCATATTGAAATCTAAGGACATATATTCCAAACAATATGATAATCTCTCTAACCAAGGTAGGGACGAGAAGTAAACAAAGGGAGTAGTAAAATTTTCTCCTCGTCCTGCGAGCCACCGCGCGCGTGGGCGAGGGAGCGGGCGTAAGCTGTAGTACTACTACCTCCGTCCTGGTTTATAGGTCACCTTTGTAGTTCGTGCCAAATTTTTACCAAATATTTAGCTTAAAAAATGTTAATGCATGTCAACAAAAATTATATCGTTGGATCCGTATTTCAACATAGTTTTCAATGATATAATTTTTGGTAACATGCACGAACGTTTTGTTAGTTCAATCTATAGTCAAAAGTTGACACAATATACAATGAGTAGTAGTAAGCAAACTTCACCTCGTCCTGCGAGCCACCGCGCCCGTGGGCGGGGGAGACGGCGTAGTAAGCAAGCTTCTCCTCGTTCTGTGAGTTGATGGGACACATCAAAAGTAATACGTACAGAGCATCTCGAGTTTATAGAACCTTGCCTCTAAGGTAGGCCCCACATGGTTTGCCTCTTTTTAACATAACGCGTCAAGTCGCAATTTGTTTGTCCACCCGTGGTAGACGATCCTCCATCAAGTGGACAACCAGTACACGTGTCAAATTACCATGTGGGCTGCCTTTTCGTGCAGAAATGAGCTCCACCGTGTACCCGCGCGGGTGTGGTTGGGAAAGAGACGGGAGTACATGCGTCGTGCGTGCACCTCTTCTCCTCGTGCACGTCCCGCACCTACGTGGGTGTGTGTGAGAGATACAAACCTAGAAAGATGGCGTGTGCGTTCGTGAGTGTTTTTTGTTTGGGGGTGATTTCATGAATGTATCTGTGGGAATATGTGTCGATGACATCTCAAACAAAATTTTGCATGCAATGTGTGTGAAATAGAGGCCTATCAATATCATATATAGAGGGGGCGATTGTCGCTGTCAAAACCGGCGGATCTCGGGTAGGGGGTCCCGAACTGTGCGTCTAGGATCGATGGTAACAGGAGATTGGGGACACGATGTTTACCCAGGTTCGGGCCCTCTTGATGGAGGTAATACCCTACTTCCTGCTTGATTGATCTTGATGAATATGAGGATTACAAGAGTTGATCTACCACGAGATCGTAATGGCTAAACCCTAGAAGTCTAGCATGTCTGATTGTGATTGCCTCTATGGACTAAACCCTCCGGTTTATATAGACACCGGAGGGGCCTAGGGCTGTACAGAGTTGGTTTACAAAGGAAGGAATCTACATATCCAAACGCCAAGCTTGCCATCCACGCAAGGAGAGTCCCATCCGGACACGGGAAGAAGTCTTCTATCTTGTACCTTCATAGCCCAATAGTCCGGCCCATGTTACATAGTCCGAACGACCGAGGACCCCCTAATCAGGGACTCCCTCAGTAGCCCCCGAACCAGGCTTCAATGACGATGTATCCGGCGCACTGATTGTCTTCGGCATTGCAAGTCGGGTTCCTTCTCCGATCACTTCAAAGTACCTGACCCGAAAAGCTTTACTCTGTTTGTGTTTTAATGTCACACCCTTTGGCTTCTGCACCTACATTGCTTCCGCGTCCATGTGTCGAGCGGATACGAGAGGTCAGGGCATTTTTGCACATAGCACCCCAGCCATGTAAGAAAGGCATCTATTTAAAGAGATTGGATCTCAGATCCCATTCCACGCCAAGCGGCAAATCCTTAGAGCTCGCTAGGAGAAACCATTCCAACATGGCTAGCGTTCCCAGTTCTTCCTCCCGTCCCCACGGCTCAGAAAAAGGCGATTGGGAGAGATGTTCCATATCCCATGATCAGCTGATTAAGCTTCAAACGCAGGGATTTCTTCCCCCCGTGGATCTGGTCCCTGTTCGGGCAGGATTGTCCTCCTTCGATGGCGAAGCCCAGGCGGAAAATTTCCCCAATCCAACCAGGGGGGAATGAGTGTGCTTCGTTTCCTACCTGTTAAGAGGCGTCAGGTTTCCAATCCACCCTTTCCTCCGAGGACGCCTGGAGTATTACGGTCTCCAGTTGCACAACTTCACTCCTGCCTCCATCCTGCATATCGCGGGTTTTGTTGCTCTTTGCGAGCTATTCCTGGGCTGTGAGGCCCATTTTGAGTTATGGAGAAAACTATTCTGCCTCGTCCCTTGAACCCAAAAGGGTTCCATATTCGAGGTGGGCGGTGCCGAAGTATGGCGCATAGCCGGGACCGGATACCTGTCCGGCACGCCGAAGAAGGCGTCCGAGGAGTGGCCCTCAGAGTGCTTCTATATTGAGGACGTCGCTCTCCCTGACCCGGTCCGAATGGGTCTTCCCGAATTTTCCAGTGCTCCCTTGAAGAAACGCAAACCAGTTGCCCTCGGAGACTCAAGGAGGAGGATAGTGCGGAAGTCCAACAATTAATGGGCAAGATAAGGATACTCGCCCAGTCCGGAATATCAATAATCGAGGTAATGGCCACTTCCATAGTGCGAGGTGTTCAGCCGCTCCAATTCAAGGGGCTCCATATGTGGCACTATAATGGGGAAGATGACGCCTCCCGATGTGGACAAAAAGGCCCGGATTCCCTCACCGCCCTGGCCGCAATATTAGCCGACCTGTATAAAGGGAAAAAAGAGGAGTTCACTCGTCTTACACGCCAAGAGGGATTTTCCATGTACAATCCTCCCAGCTGGGTGAGTTTTAATCCCACCACTTTGCTTCAACCCTCTCCTCGAGCTATGTTTAATTGACAGTAACTCATCCATTCATAACAGGAATGGCGGAAAGTTACCACGGGGATCTATAGCCCCGCTCCACAACCGGTGGACCATAACCGGGACCTTGACCCCGGATTCAAAGAGGAACCGGACATATTTGTAGAGCTTGAGCAAGGAGTATTCTACCAGGTGAGCTACAATGGCACAGAAGTGGCCATCATGGCCGACTATCCCGGCCTCCTTCCTGCCTCACATGTAAGTAATCAGGAGATATCTCCTCCAAAAGAGCTTCCTCGTTATGCCTCACCCACCGCACTGTCTCGTGCTCCAAAGGGGAGGCGCTCGGCGCGCTATGCTGCACCAGAGGCGTCTCATAAGAGAACGGCGCCCGCACCAAGCAAGTCTTCGAAGAGGAAGGCAAATGACAATATGGTCGAGCCTTCATCAAAGAGGTATGGCTTTTTTTTAAATGTGCCCTCTAGCAGTCACATAGAACTGTGACCCTGCCTTTTGTGTCTTATCAAGAAGAGCGTTCACCGAACTATGTCCGGGGATCCTGCTGGTCGCGCTTCCACCAGTCAGGTTCCTGACCCTACCTTAAGGACGGAGGCTAACACGGGGGTGACGCCGGATTGTCCTTCCGCGGATGATTCGGATGACGTGTCCGTCATGAACTCTGAAGTGGAGAGTGCCATGAATCATCAGCGCCGAAAGGCCGCTCTCCATGACCCTGCTTTTCAAAAGAGGCATTCAATGCCTTCAGCTCGGCCGATACATACATCCGAGCTGCACGGGATGGGCTGGCCAAAGCCACAGACCAGTATCTAAAAGATATGCGGGTAAGTACAGATTTGATAATCATATACCAGTAGCCCCCGAGACTTGAAGTAGTTTGATACAACTAATTTAAGGATCATTGTATAATTAGGCACTCACAGAGAAGAATAGCCTGCTGTCTCGAGAGCTGGAAAAAGTGTCAGACCCGGCTGGCTGCGGTTACCACCGAACTGGAGAAATCCAAGAAGGCAACGTCTGGTAATATTCCCTTCCATCCAGAAAAATGTAATCATATACCAGTAATGTTAATACTATTGCGTTTCCGATGACAGGATCAGCATATCAACTGGAAGGGGAACTGAAAGTCGCGCAGGCGTGCGAACAAGAGGCCAAAAGGCAACTGGCCGTAGGCGAACGTGTGTTGACACGGGTTAGGGATGAAAAGAACAAGCTGCAGGATTCCAATACCCTGCTGGGCGAAGAACTAAAAGATGTGCGAGCCCAGCTAGCTGACGCCGTCAAGGAGAATAGGAGGCTACGAGGCGGCATATTCAGTATGCTTTTGACCTTACCTTTATGTAGTGCAGCGAAGAAATGACCTAACAGATTTATCTCTGCAGGTATGCTGACTGGCCGTCCTGAAGAGGAAATGTCCGGTTCTCAAGGCGACCTACTGCAAGAGTTGTCCCAACTGCATGAACCAACTTGGCAAGCAATGCGGAGCATTGCCAAAGCTTTGTGGCCATCCGCCTCTCCTCCAGGAAGTATGGAGGAGCTTGTGAAGCTGTTCCAGGGAGCTCGGCGGCCCTTCCGATTATGGAAGATATCGGCCTGCCGAGAAGGTGCGCGAGAGGCCTGGGCCATGGTAAAAACACGGTAAACCAAGCTTGATCCGAATCATATGGCCTGGGTCGGACCTCGGGGTCAGATGGATAAGAAATTCCAGTTAGTCTGGTGCCAAGTATTCCCAACAGGATTGTAAGCTAGATAACCTGTTAGATGGCATAGAGGAAGAAGTTTTTGAGTCCAAGTGACTATGTACTTCGATTGACAAATTTGTCCCTAGCCGGATTGTAAAACGATTGTCATGGCAGACCTTTTTGCTTCGACCTTTGGACCCGAAGGCTCGGAGTGTTTACGAATACCGTACCGGTAATATAGACCGGGGTATGCGTGGAAACCAGGCGTAGGGGTCATAGTTGCTTGAACAGACAAGTTGTATCCGACTAGCTATGTTATATTACATGTTGATTGTAAGAAACATCTTCCAGGGAGAATAGTTCCGTTAAGGGTTCCTTTCCCTGGGTGAACATGCGTTAGTATGCATGTCTGAACTATGATCGAAAAATTGCAGTGTACGTATCATCTGGGGGTTCATGATGTAAACAGGGTATAACGTCTTTAGTCCGCCGACCGAATATTCCCTTAAGAACACTAACTTTCGGCTTCACCCAGTCTGAGGTACAAGTCTGGATGACCCGGTTGTAACAATCGCAGAGGTGCTCCCTTTATGCCCTAGCCGACCAAAAGGGAACGTAGGGCATAAGCACAGGAGCCAGGCAACCCAGCTTGGCAAAAACTTAAGTCATAACGATGCATATAATGGCGAAGAAAAGGTACATGTGAGTGTCGGATCACGGGTTCTGGAAAAACCCTCAAGGTTCGAACACTGGGGTGCACACGAAGATCTCCCCCTACCGATCCACGTCCTAGCTTTGCTAAGATCTCACGGACTAACTCGACGAACTCGCAACGCAAAGAACACAAGTTTTATACTGGTTCGGGCCACCGTTGTGGTGTAATACCCTACTCCAGTGTGATGGTGGTGGATTGCCTCTTGGGCTGAGGATGAACAGTACAAGGGGAAGAACAACCTCCTGAGGCGAGGTGTTCTTGTGCCTGGCGAACTTGCGTGGGTGAGGATTACTCAAGATGAGATGCCTCCTACTATGGTGGCTAGTCCTATTTATAGAGGCCCTGGTCCTCTCCCCAAATATCGAGCGGGAAGGGAGCCAACAACGGCCAATTTGAAAGGGGACAGCTAGTACAACTTATCTTGACAAAAGCAGTCTTCGCCTGCAAAAGGCTCTGGTGGTGACGCCGCCTTGGGCTCCACGGTGACCTCCATCTTGCCGTCCTGCTGGTCTTGGTCTCGTTGCACCGATATGGAAACCTTTTCTACGCCTCGGTACTCCTCGCCTGCACTTGCTTCCTTAGCAACAAAGAGGAAACAAGGACACTGTGCGCGCTGGCGCCCGCCTGGCCTTGATCGTCATGGCTCACGTCACGAGAACCTCGCGAGGTTTGCCTTGCCTTGATCTCTCCGCCCCTCGTGAGCCAACCTGGTGAGGCCGCTCCCGAGGAGGTCTTGCGTCGTCCTCCTCACAAGGCTTGGCCCCTCGCGAGCGTCTTGAGTGCTTGTTGGTGAAGATGGGTCGTACGGGCCCGCTCGCAGAGCCACGCCGTGGGCCGCAGGCAGACAAGTCTGGGGACCCCCGTTCCCAGAACGCCGACAGTAGCCCCCGGGCCCAAGGTGCGCTCGGGCTTGGCTTCAAGGTGAATCCAAAGGTCAAGTGCGGAGCACCGCGGGCCCCAATAGCATGCGGCCTTGGTCGACGCGTGGTGGTTGATTGGACATGGGCGTCTCCGCTTCCCCACGCTGCCTCGGCAACTGCCCGACTGTCAAAAGGCTGGCGTAGACAGCGCTTGCCTTCACTGCTTCCTTTCGCCTTGCTCAGATCCCCTTTCTTGCGCCCTGCCTCCAAAATCCTCAGATCTGCTCCCATCTTCTCCTGCACCAGCGACTAATGGCACCGCGCAAGGTCAAGTCTGCCTCGCCGCCGGCTTGGTACGAGCCAGCCCTCAAAGCCCCCAACGTTTCAGAGAAGAGCCTCGCCGCCACCCACCTGTTGACGGCGGGGGAAAGCAACGAGAGGGGGAAGACGGGGCTCCGGGTCGCCTCCGACCAGCTGGAGCCCGAGGGAAGCACCTTCTTCCCCTTCTTCATGAGTGCCATTGCCGCAGGGTTGGTCCCCCCTTATCTGACTTCTTCTACGAGGTCCTTGGCCACTACGGGCTGCACGTGCTGCATCTTCATCCCAACTCCATCCTTCTCTTGTCCATCTTCGCCTACTACTGCAAGGCGTACCTCGGCGTGATGCCGTCCGTGGCTCTTCGTTGCCACTTCTTCTTCCTCCGCGTCAAGGAGGGTCACACCTCCGGGTGTGCCAACTTCATCGCGGCTGGCAAAGCCAACTCGATCTCGAAGACGGGGAAGAAAGCCGAAGGCTTCTGGAGCAAGTGGGCCATGATGGACGCTAAATGTGTCCACCCACGCTTGATGCTGCCTACGAAGATGCCCCAATCTGACAAGGGGTGGTCTTGCACGAAGCTCACCGACAAGAGGGCGACCATGGTGCTGGAGCAGAGGAAGACCGACATGAAGCCGGGCAATGCGAGGGCGGCGAAGGTGACAGGGGCCATGCTCCTGAGGGAATTCATGATGCTGTGCATGGCCCCGCTTCAAGCCCGTACGCACCCCTTGTGGGAGCTTGGGGACGAAGAGGACAAGGTTCGCTTGAGCCCGAAGGCCTTGTCCGGCGAGGAGCTGGCCACAATTCTCCGCCTCCTGGTTGGGGACGACCAAGAGTACCCCCCGAGCATCTTCACCCCCTTGTTTCGTCGTGAGGACGGGGCGCAGGTCGTGGCTTCCAGGCCGACTTTCGACGGGCGCGGGCTCGTGCCGCCGGCACCTACCGGGGCCCCTGCGGCGCTGAAGTCGGTGGAGCTGTCCTCAGATGAGTCCCACAGGGAGGAAGACTTGGAGGTGACTCCCGAAGGGATGGGGGAGACCTCCCCCTTGAGCAAAGCCATCAGCCTCTGCGATTTTCCTGACGACGACGAGGCTGACGCACGCAAGGGGGAGGGGGAGCCGCCTGTTATCCCGACGAGGGGCAGATCGTCGCTGGTCTCCCGGGATGCTACTTCTGTTCTGGCGCCGATTGGTGCCGCTTCTGGCCCCTCCGCCGCCCCAGTTTCTGCTCCTGGAGCCGGCGCGCCCATTGAAAGGACCACGATGTCGCCTAGAGGGGGGTGAATAGGCGTTTTTAAAATCTTTTACGGATTTGGCTATATCCTAATGCGGAAATAAACTAAGCGGATACTTTTCAAGCACCAATCCTAAATATACTAGGCTCACTAAGTGCACCAACAACTTAGGATAAACAAGATGAGAACAATCAGATATGATTAAGCAGAAGTAAGTCACACAAACTTACTCAATGTATATCACGAGATATGGAAATGAATAATACACACAATCACAAGTAAGCAATACAAGCTTACACAAATTGTATCACAATATATGGAATTGAACGATACAAGCAAACTCAAGTAAGCACTACAAGCTTACACAAGTAATGTCACAAGATATGGAAATGAATGTTACAAGCTAGCAATTCACACTAAGCATAACATAGAACAATAGTAGAAAGTATGAATTGCGAACATAAAGTGTAGGCCTAAATAATCTCTTCAAGGGAATGGCCAACACAATATAATGAGGACAACAAGATATAGTGAATGCACGGTCAAGTGACCAAAGTAAACCACAAATAAGGAGTTGGAGTTAGGGATAACCAACGTCACGGAGACGAGGATGTATCCCGATGTTCACTTCCTTGGAGGGAAGCTAGTCACCGTTAGAGAGGTGGATGTTACCACGAAGGCACACCAACGCCACGAAGGCTCACCCTATTCTCCTTGAGATATCACTACGAAGGCGATTCTCAACCACTAGTGGTAGACCTTGAGGCGGCCTCCAAACCTCCACTAACTTTCCGGGGGACAAATCACAAGTTGATTCCTCACCGGAGCATTCCTACCGCCTAGGAGTCTCCAACCTCCAAGAGTAACAAGAACAAAGGGGAATGCTCAAGACTTGCTCAAATCATGAATTCCTTTGGTCAAGAGTGGGAGAGGGAGAGAATCTATCTTTTGATTGGAACAACTCTCAAGAACACTCACTAATCTCTCTGGGATCTAAGATTTGGTGTAGGAGAAGTGAGAGGAAGCAACTTGTGTTCTTGGGGCGATTTTGGATGGAGTGGTCAACCCTCTCCCGGAGTGGGAGAGGGATATTTATAGCCCCAAGAAAATAGAGCCGTTTCCCGCAGTTGTTGACCTGCCCGGATGATCTGGACGCACACCCGGATGATCCGGGCAATGTCCGGATATCCGGGAAGGTCAATATACAATGTGGCAAAGCAGAAACCCGGATGTCCGGGGACGTAGCTGGATGATCCGGGCAATGCCCGGATTATCTGGGTGGTTAGCCGGATAATCCGGCTAGCAGAATAAGTTTCTGTGATGATTTTGTCGAGAACCCTGGATGATCCGGGCTGGAACCCGGATGATCCGGCCAACAAAAAACAGCAGGAGACCTGAAACTAAAACATGCATAACTTTTACATCCGGACTCCGATTTTGATGATCTTGGGCTCATTTTAAAGCTATGAGAAAAACCCAGGTCCTCACATAGAGAACCACCCAAGATCAACCAAAATATAGGATGCCAAATATGCAAAGGTTTTATCATATATTTGGGTAACCTATTTGGCTTAGGATTTTCTTTGCTATATAGGATAGGAGTGGAATTGTGTATAGAAGAAGTTGACTTGAGCAAATATATCACTAAGCCCTTTGATTCCCTCTCAATAGTGCGGGATCCCTATTACTCAAGAAACATAAAAGAGCTACACTACATAGCTATCGAGAATCCTTTCTTGAGTGTATGTGTTCCTTCGGTGGTCATCACTCCACAACACTAACGTCGAAGGAACTAATACCTTTGACTCGAGCCTTTCACTTGAGCTTGAATCTGAAGTTTCTTCTTGGCTCAAGTTGAATGGCAAGATATTGGTGAAGTCTTCAAGTAGCTCCCCCATACATAATGTGGGAAGCTTTGCTTTGTATTTATCTTCACTCTTCCATCATGTGATCATCCACAAGCTTCAAGCATGTAATCCTTCGGGATAGTTATCTTGAACTTTCCCTTGTCAAGTATGATCATCAACACTTGATGTCATCCTCTCATAGACACTTGAAATCTCTCTCTCGATGCGAGCCCATGAGAATCACCTAACCCTAAAAAACATAGACAACACATAGTATGGGTTAGTACACAAAGCGCAATTTGACAAATTCTTACCATACCACAAGATCTCATGTGGCACATGATTTGCACTTGTGTGTTGACCATCTTTGAATTTAATATTTGATCTTCATCTTGGTCAACATTTATCTTTGCTGCATGATTAATCTCGATGCACAACTATATGTATATGGCATTCATTCCGAATCCATTCAATATCCTTCTTGCATCACCCATGGAACAAACCTTCCTATATAACTTGATGTCATAGTTTCTTCATAGGAATTGTCATTCATTATCAAGTCTCAATGCATATATTTATGTTGATGGATGTCACCACCAATTCATCCAAGATTCTTCATGCATTGCAAATGGGACTTTCCTTCAAATGTATATCTCAATGAAAACATTAGTCTATTAGGATTGTCGTTTAATTACCAAAACCACACATGGGGACTACATGTACTTTCAATCTCCCCCATTTTGGTAATTGATGACAATCTCAACAAGAGGGTTTATATAATGAATTGTTAAACAATCATGCAATTTATCCGAGGATAAATTCTATACTTGGGATGGTTGTACTATCATCAAGACACTACACAAGCATTTGATGATAGTACACCCATAGTATATAGAGCAAACTCCCCCACAATATAAGCATGTGTGAAAGAACTTTGAATGTCATTGCATATATTGGTTGACATAAACTAGGAGAAGATTTCTCTATATACAATACTCATCCATGCAATAAGAATATATAACAAGGGTAGATATGCATGAGTGACAACAAGAACTACAAAAGATATTTATCTTAAACCCTCTAAACTTCTCCCCCATTGGGACCAAATGCGAAAATGGAAGAAAAAACATCTAGTAGACCAATATAGTATGAGTTCCTCCTCGATGTGTGCATATCACAAAATGTGAGTGAAAACAAATGCACATATTCAATGATGAACAATTAAAGGAGCTCGGAATCTATAGAATGCAATCAGATAAGAAGATATGCACTTTTGCATGTATAAAAATTTCTAAGTGGCCAATAATAATCATGATATGTATCCACAAAGAAACTCGTATACACAAAAAGAAAGGTTGCAATTGATAAGAACATGATATCCACAAGTGAATGCACTATTATACAACTTGAGCCTAGTCATAATAGCTAGGCACATGACACAAAGCATATGGCACAAATTGATCTCATTTGCATAACACAAAGTGAAGCAAGCGACCAAAAGATCCGAAGAGCCAAAAGGATACAAGAATATTATGATTTGGGTAAAGGAGTGTTATAAGGAAAATAGAGAAGCTCCCCATGATTTGTGCACTGTTTAGAATTTTTGTATTTGGATACAAGTGCACAAAATAGGATCATCACTCCCCCAAAATCAATATGAACACAAAACAATTGCAAGCAAGCATAGATAAGAAAAGAAGCCTAGCATTTGCAACAAACATATGGTTGAGCAACATGTAAATGAGGCAACCTAAGAATAGGCACAACCAAAATGATTTGTGTGAGTCATGTCAAAGCACTTGAGAAGACTAGTATAAGGATGATAATTAAGCATCGACATAGTCTTGAGTCATGAGATACAAGTTGCAAGACATGTCCTTCCCACACACACGAAGTTAAGAAGGTCACACACACATCAAGCAAATGGGTTCACAAGCTCACTAATAGAAAATTAAAAATCAAAGCTTGTGACAACCCATGATGAAGATAGGAAATAATAGGCTTGTCAAGAAAAGCACGAGGACAACAATCTTCACCAAACTTGAGTGCACTAAGATGCAAAGAGGTAAGACACGCACTCATACAACAAATGCTTCCATGGAGCCACCAAAGATATAAAAATAGAATGAAACGGTGGACATGAAAGAATAGGGATATCAACTAGAGATGTAACTTGTCTCATGTGTATACGATTCTAGGTAGATGACAATCATGATGATATATATCCACAAAGAAGGATGTACACATGAAATAGTTACAAAAGGAAAGAATAAGATATCCAAACGGGAGACATAAAATATACCAATGAGATCTTTGCTTGAAAGTATAGCACATGGCTTAATGTAATCTTATCGTATATTAATGAACTCCAAACACACAACCATCAAAGACATCACAACTAGCAACAAGAGATCATTGTTGCGATGTTTTGAGAAAGGAAAACATATGACAAGAACGAGTCAAGAAATTCATGCCATGATGCAACCTACACAAGGTTGAATGCAAGAAATGTATGCATGAAGTAGATACTTGTTACCGAGATAGCATTGCAATGATGTAGTAGGTAATGGTTCAAGCTTGGCTCTAATTTCCTCATAGTGCCACCACCTTCATGAATAAGCCAAGCACCCAATGCTTCTCAAATGTACCTAAAACAATTTAAGTACAATATGGTCCCCAAACTTATTGGGTCCAAAGTAGCTAGCATAACTACAAAACATAGGGTAAAAGCACTTAAATATGTGCATATTGATATGAATTTGAATATCATGCACATCTTAGCTATTAAGAATTTGATGGATTTACCATATATATATATATATATTGGATCAAATAAAGCAAACAAGGCATGCGAATTTACACGCATGCACAAGCCTCCCAAAATCCAGGGAGTTACAAATTGGACAAATGAACACATAACCGTTAATACTTCCAATAACATCACTAGTCATTCATGTTGTCCAAAATGACTCAAAGTGACAAATCAACATATATATGATAGCACACAAAGTTCAACATATGAACCAAGGAAAACCAATGAGCATATAAGTTATGCATTGCACACATACTCATGGGAATATCTCACTCAAGTAGATATAGGACACTATAAACAATGAGATAACAAACTACCATAACTCCATACAAACTAATAAGATGAACTCGAACAAAATGGTGTTTCAAGTTGACATTCGGTGTAGAAACCCAATAAGTACATGATCATCTATACTAACACAAGCATAACATGAGAGTTTAGAAGTAGACACAATGCTTGGATAGCATATTATTAACATTCCAATAAGATAGATCATCATGCAAAGCAACAATTGGAATGGATTTATTCAAATGATTTTCCAAATATGATTTTTAATATAACCATGGACAAAACCGCACAAGAATACCATACTCAAACAAAGCATTGCATGCCACAGAGATATAAGATAATCTCAAATATAAATTCTAAGTGGCAAATTGGCAAACCTCTATTGTTAATGTTCAGACGAGAAGTGATATGCACACAGTATATCACTCCCCCATAATGTGGTAATCCATGTATTATCCATAAGAGGCAAATGAAACCCAACTAAGGATAATTAATGGATGAGGATTTGAGTTTCAAATGAACTTTACATACCACATAGTAACTAGATAATGTTGCACTAACAATACTAGGTGGTATCCTACATATATACACATTTAAGGTTTGTGGTATGCGTAAAACATAGCACTCCCCCGTAATGTGATGATCCATTAATATCTCAAAAGCGCCAATGAAGATTCAACTAATGAAGCAATAAAGGCTTGAAACCACACACACAACTATATGATGAGCATAGCAACTTACGCATGCTAGATAACACGAATCAAGCATATGAGGAGACACAACATATACAAACACATGCTAGGTACAAAACCTAAACATGCATGGGGCTAGTAACTTTCAATGTAGACAATATAAATACAAGTTACCGCCACGAGGAGCATTGGAATGACAAATATGATGATAATTCACATGACTTGGTTTGAACCATAATGAATGGTGAGAATCATTTTTCTTCATGAACTAGCCAAGTCTCCAATGCCCTCCACACACCTATTGCTCAAGTTTGAGCTCGATGGTCCCCAACCACGTTGGGTCCTAAGAAGTTAGTAACAATAGGCTTGCCAACCCAAATGGTCTTATCCACTTTCAAACCACTTTGGGCACCAACATACTTGGCAAACATATTACCATCAATATCCTTCCTAAGTGAATAATGATCATAGATAATTGGAGGCTTAGAGATGTTACCATTGGGACATGATGAAGCTATGTGTCCCTTCTTACGGCAAATATAGCAACATGTACTCCCCCTTCTCTTCTTCTTTACTTTCTCAACCTGGGAACTAATAACATGGTTCATCATGGATAGTGGCCGTTCTTCAACTTGACGTTGAACTTGAGATTGAGCTTGAGGCCGCTTCCCATGTAGCTTCCCTTTATAAGCCCTTTTCTTCAATGGACAAGATCTCACGTGATGTCCAACCTTTTTGAACTTAAAGCAAGAAATGTTGGACTCGTTCTTGGCTTGGTATTGCCCCCTTTTCTTGTTCATGGATTTCTTCTTGTTGGAGTGAAAACTATGTCCATCATCGCACTTTTCCAAGTCTTTCTTCAAACTAGTGACTTGGGCCTTGAGCTCATTAATTTCCTCTACATGGTTAGTTTCAAGACTAGAAACAAGAGGACTAGTGGAAGTAGAAACTTCATGGTTAGAGCAACAAGACAAGGTGAGCAATTCATCATGAGGTGTATCAATATTATGTAGAGAGGAATTGCAAGGACTAGCACATGGCAATAAGGCATTTCGAGTAGAAGATGTGCTAATCTCCACATGAGACTCACACGATTTTACCTTGCTGACCATAGCCTCATGAGCTAACTTTAGCCCATCATGGGAGATTAGAAGATCCTCATAAGTGCCCGAGAGCTTTTCATGACTTTCTTCCAATTTCCCATAATTCTTAGTTAGCAAATCAAGTTGAGTCCTTAGCTCAACATTCTCCTTCAAAATTGATGCTTCACATGAAATCGAGTTAGTAGCACAAGCATCATTATCAATATCATAGGAGCAAGTAGAAATTAGAGACTTCTCATGAGTTGATTGAAGCTCCTCATGAGACTTAGAGAGTTTGATGAGCTCTCCCTTGACATTATTGCATTCAAGGAGAAGGAGCTCAAAATCCTCTTTAAGTTTACCATGAGTAATTTCAATCTCTTCTTTTAAAGACCTCAAGTCACTAATACATTGAAGAGCCTTAGCAAGTTCATGTTCAAGTTGTTCACTTTTCGATTGCTCATTAATAAATAAGTCATTAAATTTTTCAAAGCAAGCAAGAACATCTTGGAACCTTTTATAAGTGTTATTTTTAGCTCTATGAAGAGTTTTCCCAATCTCATAGTGATATTGAGTCAAGTCATCATCATCATCCTCATTACAACTATCATCATTATCACTAAGAGAAGATGATACCTCGTCATTACCTCTTGCCATGAGGCACATGTGAACAAAGGGGGTTGATGATGATTCTTTTGGAGAAGAGGGTTCTTCATCAATCAAGCATGCCTCATCTTTCTTGATTTCCTCTACATGCTTAGTCATAGAACAACTAGAGGAAACCAAGGCATTTATATCATGGCAACATGGGAGATCAAGCATATCATCACAAATGAGCTTAACACCATCATTACAAGATATTTCTTCACTCATCATGTCATTACCTTGTGGCACGCAACATGTTGGTGAAGTGGAAGATATTGAAGTGTGCAAGTAATCGGAGGTGGAAGTAATAGTGAGCTCTTCATGATTTAAAAATGTGGAGAACTCCTCCATCAACTCCCCAAATAGAATATTATCTTCATCAAGATTGGACCCACCATATATATCTTCAAGTTTGGTCCAAGTCTCATGAGCCCGCTTCCAAGTCGTGACTGCCTTAAACACTTCAAAGGTTAATGCTTGATGAATGACAAGAGAAGTATCACAATCAAGATACATATCCTCAATAGATGGAGAATGTCCATCCTTAGCAATAGAAATTCCTATAAGAACCGCAAAGCATTTGGACCCATGGCCCGAAAGTGACAAAGCATGCGAATTCTCCATAGGTGATAATTTGTGCCATCCAAATCAAAAGTGTTGTTGTGCACTAGTTCACTAGTCGAGATCGTTACTCTCTAGGCGGTGAAGCCTAATAAGGAGAGACCGAGCTCTGATACCAATTGAAAGGACCATGATGTCGCCTAGAGGGGGGGGGGTGAATAGGCGTTTTTAAAATCTTTTATGGATTTGGCTATATCCTAATGCGGAAATAAACTAAGCGGATACTTTTCAAGCACAAATCCTAAATATACTAGGCTCACTAAGTGCACCAACTATTTAGGATAAACAGGATGAGAACAATCAGATATGATTAAGCAGAAGTAAGTCACACAAACTTACTCAATGTATATCACGAGATATGGAAATGAATAATACACACAATCACAAGTAAGCAATACAAGCTTACACAAATTGTATCACAATATATGGAATTGAATGATACAAGCAAACTCAAGTAAGCACTACAAGCTTACACAAGTAATGTCACAAGATATGGAAATGAATGTTACAAGCTAGCAATTCACACTAAGCATAACATAGAACAATAGTAGAAAGTATGAATTGCGAACATAAAGTGTAGGCCTAAATAATCTCTTCAAGGGAATGGCCAACACAATATAATGAGGACAACAAGATATAGTGAATGCATGGTCAAGTGACCAAAGTAAACCACAAATAAGGAGTTGGGGTTAGGGATAACCAACGTCACGGAGACGAGGATGTATCCCGATGTTCACTTCCTTGGAGGGAAGCTAGTCACCGTTAGAGAGGTGGATGTTACCACGAAGGCACATCGATGCCACAAAGGCTCACCCTATTCTCCTTGAGATATCACCACGAAGGAGATTCTCAACCACTATTGGTAGACGTTGAGGCGGCTCCAAACCTTTGGTCAAGAGAGGGAGAGGGAGAGAATCTATCTTTTCATTGGAACAACTCTCAAGAACACTCACTAATCTCTCCGGGATCTAAGATTTGGTGTAGGAGAAGTGAGAGGGAGCTACTTGTGTTCTTGGGGCGATTTTGGATGGAGTGGTCAACCCTCTCCCGGAGTGGGAGAGGGATATTTATACCCCCAAGAAAATAGAGCCGCTTCCCGCAGTTGTTGACATGCCCGGATGATCTGGACGCACACCCGGATGATCCGGGCAATGTCCGGATGTCCGGGAAGGTCAATATACAATGTGGCGAAGCAGAAACCCGGATGTCCGGGGACGTAGACGGATGATCCGGGCAATGCCCGGATGATCCGGGTGGGTAGTTAGAAGAATAAGTTTCTGTGATGATTTTGTCAAGAAACCCGGATGATCCGGCCAACAAAAAACAGCAGGAGACCTGAAACTAAAACATGCATAACTGTTACAACCGGACTCCGATTTTGATGATCTCGGGCTCGTTTTAAAGCTATGAAAAAACCCAGGCCCTCACATAGAGAACCACCCAAGATCAACCAAAATATAGGATGCCAAATATGCAAATGTTTTATCATATATTTGGGTAACCTATTTGGCTTAGGATTTTCTTTGCTATATAGGATAGGAGTGGAATTGTGTATAGAAGAAGTTGACTTGAGAAAATCTATCACGAACCCCTTTGATCCCCTCTCTATAGTGCGGGATCCCTATAACTCAAGAAACATAAAAGAGCTACACTACATAGCTATCGAGAATCCATTCTTGAGTGTATGTGTTCCTTCGGTGGTCATCACTCCACAACACTAACGTCGAAGGAACTAATACGTTTGACTCGAGCCTTTCACTTGAGCTTGAATTTGAAGTTTCTTCTTGGCTCAAGTTGAATGGCAAGATATTGGTGAAGTCTTCAAGTAGCTCCCCCATACACAATGTGGGAAGCTTTGCTTTGTATTTATCTTCACTCTTCCATCATGTGATCATCCACAAGCTTGAAGCATGTAATCCTTCGGGATAGTTATCTTGAACTTGCCCTTTTCAACCATGATCATCAACACTTGATGTCATCCTCTCGTAGACACTTGAAATCTCTCTCTCGATGCGAGCCCATGAGAATCACCTAACCCTAAAAAACATAGACAACACATAGTATCGGTTAGTACACAAAGCACAATTTGACAAATTCTTACCATACCACAAGATCTCATGTGGCACATGATTTGCGCTTGTGTGTTGACCATCTTTGAATTTAATATGTGATCTTCATCTTGGTCAACATTTGTCTTTGCTGCATGATTAATCTTGATGCACAACTATATGTATATGGCATTCATTCCGAATCCATTCAATATCCTTCTTGCATCACCCATGGAACAAACCTTCCTATATAACTTGATGTCATTGTTTCTTCATAGGAATTGTCATTCATTATCAAGTCTCAATGCATATATTTATGTTGATGGATTTCACCACCAATTCATCCAAGATTCTTCATGCATTGCAAATGGGACTTTCCTTCAAATGTATATCTCAATGCAAACATTAGTCTATTAGGATTGTCATTTAATTACCAAAACCACACATGGGGACTACATGTACTTTCACCCGTACCTGAAGCCTCGAGGCTCTCGGGCTTCAAGCTGACCAAGCGGAGGGTGGACTATGCCGCGGTGGACTAGTAAGTGCTCGAGCTTTTTCTTGTCCTTGCTTATACCGCTGCCTCCTTGCGTGCGTCCTTGGTTGACGAGGCCACAGCCTTCGACGAAGAAGAGGAAGGAGGATGTAGCAGCCGTGCCCCCCTCCGCGAAGAAAGGAGGTGACAACACTCGCACCTTCCTGGCCCAGTCGCCCTCGCGAGACCAGGAGGAGCGTCGTCATGAGGAGTCAGCCCCCGAGGTCCCGCTGGCACCGGAAGTGCCGATGTCCGGCTCGTCTGCCGAGGTTCCAAAGGCTCAGGAGCCCTTGGCCTCCCAAGCCCTGGTGATGGCGTCGCCTCCTTCTCCTGCCGCGCCATTGTTCCCAGGTTCTTCTGCCTCCTCTGCTGTCTTGGAGCGTGCCCTTTCAGAGATGACCCAGCTGCGGGAAAACCTCCTGGGCGCGGATCCGCGCCTGGTAGCCGGGCGCCTGGAGCTGGCCACCGGCTGGCTTTAGTCTGACCCGGCGGTCCGAGCGATGCTGAACCAGGCCGCGACGGCTTTCGAGAAGGAGAAGCGAGCCGCCGCACAAGCTGCGGCCGATCGCGAGGTGGGGCTGAAGGACGCCGAGGCCACCCACGACCGCTGCCGGGCGCTGTAGGACGAGCTGAAGGGTTTGCGCGACGAGCACGCAGAAGAAGCTCGTGGCCGCCGGGCGAAGGAGGAGGAGATGAGGGACCGGCTGGAGGAGTTGGAGCGGAAGGTGGAGGCGAAGAAGGTCGATCTTGACGCCAAGGCGAAGGTCCTGGCTAAGGACCGCACGGCCTTCGCGCTTCTCGAGAAGAGGTCCCGCGAGGCTCTAAAGTCACTCTATGAAAAGGGCTTGGAGAGGCTGCTGACCACCGATGAGGACGGCCCCGCCCAGCTGCTTCCCTACTTGGTGAAGGCGCTCGAGGAAGTCGTGGAGGGCATCGGTCCCATGGCAGAGGCAGAGGCTCGTATCCTTTCTTTAGCTGCACTGACACGTGTCTGCAGCCATGTGCACCTTCGTGACCCCAGCGCTCGTCTTGACAAGCTGCTGGAGCCTGTGGCTGATGAACACTCCGCGGCTACCGCCGCAGCCGTGAAAGGTCAGGTGGAGGCCCTGCTGAAGAAGTTCCGCGGCTTCGCTTCCGCGCCTTCGATCGGAGGCGCCACTGTTAGATGTGGGGTTCTGACAAACCCTTAAGGTTCGAACACTGGGGTGCGCGCGAAGTCTTTCCCTCCTACCGATCTATGCTCTAGCGCGCTAAGATCTCGCGGACGAACTCGACGAACTCGCAACACAGAAAGACATGAGGTTTATACTGGTTCGGGCCACCGTTGTGGTGTAATACCCTACTCTAGTGTGGTGGTGGTGGATTGCCTCTTGGGCTGATGATGAACAGTACAAGGGAAGAACAGCCTCCTGAGGTTGAGGTTTTCTTGTGCGTATGAACTTGTGGCGTGAGGGTTCGATCAGCTCAGGCTTGCTTGAGTTGCCGATCAGATGCCTCCTACTGTGGTGGCTAGCTCTACTTATATAGGCCCTGGTCCTCTTCCCAAATATCGAGCGGGAAGGGAGCCAACAACGGTGGGCAAATTTGAAGGGGGACAGCCAGTACAAGCTATCCTGACAAAAGCGGTCTTCGCCTGCGAAAAGCTCTGGGGTGACGCCGTCTTGGGTTCCACGATGACCTCTGCCTTGCCGTCCTCCTGGTCTTGGTCTCGTTGTACCAATATGGCAACCTTTGCCTGATGCCTCTATACTCTTCGCCTGCGCTGGCCTCCTTAGCACCAAAGAGGAAATAGGGACGCTGCGCGCACTGGCGCCCACCTGGCACCCGCCTGGTACCGTTCATCATGGCTCACGTCACGAGAGCCTCGTGAGGTTTGCCTCGCCTTGATATCTCCACTCCTCGTGAGCCTGCTTGGCTAGGCCACTCCAGAGGAGGTCTTGCGTCGTCCACCTCGTGAGGCTTGGACCCTCGTGAGGGTCTTGGGTGCCTTGTTGACGAAGATGGGCCATACGGCCTGCTTCTTGGCCACGCTGTGGGCCGCAGGCAGGCAAGTCTGGGGACCCCCATTACCAGAATGCTGATAGTAGCCCCCGGGCCCAAGGTGTGCTCGGGTTTGGCTTCACGGCGAAGCCAAGGGTCAAGTTCGGAGCACCAAGGGCCCCCAAAGCCTGCAGCCTCGGTCGACGTGTGGCAGTTGATTGGATGTGGGCGTCTCCGCTCCTCCATGCTGCCTCGGCAACTGCTTGCCCTGACAAAGGCTGGCGCGGACAGTTCTTTCCTTCATTGCCTCTTCCTTGCCTCGCTCCAGATCCCCTTTCTCGCTCTTTGCCGCCGCTATCTCCAGATTTGCTCCATCCTTGCTCTGCATCTGCCGCCCATGGCGCCGCGCAAAGTCAAGACTTCCTCATCTCCGGCTTGGTACGAGCCGGCCCTTGAGGCGCCCACCATCACGGATAAAAGCCTCGCTTCTGTGCGCCTGCTGACGGCGAGCGAGAGCAATGAGTGGGGGAAGACGGAGCTTCGGCTCGCCTCCGACGAGCCGGAGTCTGAGGGGAGCTCCTTCTTCCCTTTCTTCTCGAGCAGCGTCGCCATTGGGTTGGTCCCTCCCTTCTCTGATTTCTTTTACGAAGTCCTCGACCATTACGGTCTACAGGCGTTGCATCTCCATCCCAACTCTGTCCTCCTCCTGTCCATCTTCGGCTACTACTGTGAGGCATACCTGGGCGTGATGCTGTCCGTGGCGTTGCTTTGCCATTTCTTCTTCCTTCGTGTCGGCGAGGGTCACATCTCCGGATGCGCTAACTTCGTCGCATGCGGCAAGGCCAACTCGATCTCGATCACCGGCAAGAGGGCCGACAACATCTGATCCAAATGGGTCATGATGGATCCCAGCGTGCCGATCCGCGCCTGGCGCTGCCAACGGAGGCACCTCGGCAGGGCAATGGGTGGCCCAAGGCGGAGCTTGTCGACGAGCGGGCATCATCAGTGTTGGGGCAGATGATGACCGACATGAAGCCGGGCAACGCGAGGGCAGCCAAGATAACGGGGGCGATGCTCCTGAGGGAGTTCTTGATGCTACGAGTCGCCCCGCTTCAGGCGCGCGCGCGCCCCCTCTGGGAGCTTGACGAAGAGGAGAACAAGACCCGCCTGAGGCCAGGGGACCTGCTGGGTGATGAATTGGACGCCGTCCTGCGCCTCATAGTCGGGGACAACCAGGAGTACCCTCCTAGCGCTTTCGTTCCCCTATTCGAATGCAGGGACCGGGAGGAATTTGTCGCCTCCAGGCCGACTTTCAATGCGCGCGGGCTGGTGCCGCCGGCGCTTCCGGAAGCTCCCGCAGCACAGGAACCGGTGGAGGTGTCTTCTGGCGAATCCCGCGGAGAAGGGGAAGAGGAGGTGGACTCGGAGAAGACCCTGGAACAGGTGGGGGAGTCTCCCCCTTCGAGCAAGGCCGAGATTCTCTGCGCCCTTCCTGATGATGCCGAGGCCAATGCCTTCCAAGAGGAGAGGGAGCAGCCCCTCATCCCGATGAAGGGTAGGTCGTCACTGGTGGCCCGTGGTGCCGCTTCCACCCCGATACCTCCTGGGGCTAGACTCGGCTCTGCCTCCGCACCGCCTGGTGCCGCCGGTGCCCGAACGCCTGCCCCTCAGGTCCCGATGTTGTCAGGCTTCAAGCTCCTCAAGCGGTCAGTAGAATATGTTGCAGTGGATTGGTGAGTGTCTTAAGCTTCGCCTTGTCCTTGTCCGTACTCGTCATTTCCTACTCGCCCTTGATTGGTCAGGCCGACGTCTTCGGCGAAGAGTAGGAAAGAAGACGCAGCGGCCGTGCCTCCCGCGGGGAAAGGAGGCAGCAGCGCCCGCATCTCCCCAGCCCGATCGTCCTCGCGAGCCCAAGAGGAGCACCGCCGCGTGGAATCAGCCCCCATGGCCCCGCTGGCTCCAGAGGTGCCGGTACTTGGCGCGGCTGACGAGGTCCCAGCTGCTCCGGAACCCGCGGTCTCCCAAGCCTTAGTGATGATGTCGCTTCCTCCCACTGTTGCACCTCCACTCCCAGGTTCTTCTACTTCTGTTACCCTGGAGCGTGTTCTTTCGGAGATGACGCAGCTGCAGGCAGATCTCTTGAGTGAGGACCCACGTCTTGTGGCCGGGTGCCTGGAGCTGGTCTCGGGCTGGCTCCACTCCGACTTGGCCGTTCGCGCGGCGCTGAGTCAGGCCGCCGCGGTTTGTGAGGAGGAGAAGCCGAGAGCTGCCAGTGCTGCGGCCGATTGTGAGGCGGCGCTGAGAGACGCCAAGGCCGCCCGTGACCACTGCCAAGCGCTGGAGGGCGAGTTGCAGAGCCTGCAGGACAAGCACGCCGAAGTGGTATGCTGCCGCCAAGCGAAGGAGGAGGAGATGAAGGCCCGGGAGGAGGCCGTCAAGAATCGTGATGTTGAGCTAGCGGAGCTGGGGAAGAAGCAGGCCGCGGAGCGCAACCGGTTGGAAGAGTTGGAGTGGAAGATGGGGACGAGGGAGGCCGATCTTGAAGCCAAGGCGCGCGTCCTGGCCGAAGACCGTGTGGCCTTCACGGATCTCGAGAAGAGATCTCGCAAGGCGCTGGAGACGCTTTACGAGCACGGCCTGGAGAAGCCTCTGGACACCGATGAGGACGGCCCCGCCCAGCTGCTTCCTCTCGTGGTGAAGGCGCTTGAGGAGGTCGTTGATGGTCTCGGTCCCATGGCGGAGGCAGAAGCTCGTGTCCTGTCTTCAGCCGCGCTGACCCGCGTCTTTAGCCACCTGCACCTTCGCGACCCCAACGCTTGCCTTGACGAGCTGCTGGAGCCTGTAGCTGAAGATCAATACGAGGCGGCTGCCGCGGCCGTGCAGGATCAGGTGGGGGCATTGCTGAGGAGGTTCCGCGGCTTTGTCTCCGCTCCTCTGTCGGGCGTCGTCGACCTTGCGGCTGGTGGTGAAGGTGAAGACAAAATTGCTCACGAGGGCGACGTCTAGATGCGACCCGCGTCCATTCTTCCCGTTCCGTTCCTGTGATATGTATCAGGCCTCGTGGAGGCGTTTAGACTTTTTATTTGGTATTGTGAGGACAATATGCTTGTAATATTTGCTTCGAGATTTCGCGATTTCCCTCCTATTTGCTTTGCGTTCTGCGTCGGCAGAGCCCGGCCCCGCGCATACCTCAACCGCCATTGGGCCAACAGGAGACCAGGACGGACCAAGGAGTGAGGGGCTACGTGACCAGTTAGGCTCGAGAGTCGCGATGCCCAGGAGTCCCCCTTGACGCCCAAACAGCATATAGGGAGAGTTCATGGGGGGTAGACTAATGTTCTACGTCGGCAGGGCCCGGCCCCGCGCATACCTCAACCGCCATTGGGCCGACCGGAGACCAGGATGGACCAAGGAGTTAGGGGCTATGTGACCAGTTAGGCTCCTGAGTCGTGATGCTCAGGAGTCCCCCTTGACGTGCAAACAATTTCCATACCTGACCTCGCCGAGGCCTCAGGAGGGGCGCGCAACACCCAGGTCCGGGGGACCTGGTTAGGTGGCGTGCGCTTGGGCGTGACCCGTGCGCAGCCCCCGTGCCCAGCCCCCATGCGCGGCTTTCCCGAGGGGAGCCGTTGTAAGGTTGGGCGCTGAGCTCTGGGCTCCCTGAGGTTGGCACGACCGTGGGGTCGCCCTCAGTTGTTTATCACGAGCGCGGAGCATAGTGCTTCCGCTTGTGCACGGGCATAGCCGCTCCTCGGCAGTGTCGTCAGCCAGCGCGGAGCATGGTGCTTCCACTTGGGCGTGGGATGGGGCCCCCCTCCAGGAGGAGCCCCCGGGGCGTGTACAGCCCTGCCCTGACACGTGGCTTGCACGGCAGGGCTGCGAGGTGTATCTGGGCACTCGTGAGCTAGCCCGGGGCTCACGAGGCCCTACCTCAAGGCGGGTTGCGCCTGGTCTTGAGTCTTGGTGACTGTGTGTTCCTGCAAGGCAGTTAGATGCAAGCACTCTACGTCCTCAGGTCCCGGCCCTCGAGCGAGCTCAGCCGCCGCTGGTATGCCAGGTCGCGATGCCATGGTCAAGGCCAGGGGGTGAGGGCTGGAAAGCTAGTAAGATCTCCTGAGTCGCGATGCTCAGGAGCCCCCCTTTTAACGCGCAAGCGAATTGCATGAGATGAACAGGCCCGTGGCGGGTGATAGCCGTTGGCAGGTTAAGCATGGAGAGCAGATCAACTTGGATAAATGCAGGAAGATACATGCCACTGGGTCCGGCCCGAGCGGCTTGGGGATGATGCAGCCCGAGGGGCACCCCCAGCAAGGTAAGCTAAAGACATGAGCATAAGGGATACATGCCGCAGGGATGGACCCATGCGGCCTGGGAATAATGCAGCCCGAGGGGCGCTCCCAGCTTAAACGAACTTGGAACATGTCACCTGGTTCTGTAGATGAAGTAGAGTTGGTGCAGCTGAAGCCGCGCGTTGAAGGAATGGCTCCTCATGAGCCACCGGGACCCTGAGCCTCGGGAGGCTCTGGAGGTTCAGAAGGTTCCCTGAAGACCGTCTCCTTCTCCTCTAGGACGGCGTGGAACCTGGCCTCCTGAGCCGCCAGGACTTGCCGCACGTTGCGCTGATAGGCCGACGCCACGCTCGGCAAGCCGAAGGGCATGCGAACGTAGCTGTGTGGTGGGCCCTTGTAGCGGCCCACACGCGATGGCCAGAAGCTCTCCTGAGATGCAGCCCTGTTGAGCCCTGGGACGTCGACGTAGACACGCGGCCCGACATCCTCGCCTGGATGGGGAGCTGCGCCTTGTGAGCGGCTGTAGCCGCGCATGGCTCTTGCTTCTTGCAGTTCCTGGGTGGTCTTGGTGATGAACTCTTGGGTGGTGGGCACTCCTTGCCCCGTGCTCTCCTGAGGAAAGTGTGTCGTGAGGCACGCTTCCAAGTGGTGCCCAAGCGCCTCCCTAGTGAGGTTGCCAAGGTCTGAGGCCCTCCAGAAGAGAGCCCCTGAGCCCTGCCTGAGGAGGGCGTCGGGCGCGCCTTCCTATGCAATGGAGGGAGGCGCCCCTGGAGCGGGCGCTGATCCTGACGAGGCTCTTGCCGTGATGCTATCCTCATGAGGTCCTGCGCGGCGTGGCTGCTTCTTCTTGGGGATGGTCTCCGGAGGGCCTTCACTTCTGCTGTCGGGGTCGTCGATTGTTGCAGCCTGAAAGGCGCGCTCGAGGGAGCACACCACATCCCTCTCTTCACACGGGACCGTGATAATCCCTCCGCTTCCTGGCATCTTGAGAATGTTGTAGCCGTGATGAGTGACTGCCATGAACTTGGCCAGGGCTGGATACCCGAGGATGGCATTGTACGGCAGGCGGATGTGCGCGATGTCGAAGTCGATGAGCTCGGTGCGATAGTTTTTGCGCTCCCTGAAGGTGACAGGCAGGTGGACCTGCCCTATCGGTGTGCTGGAACCGTCGGTCACCCCTGAGAAATGGTTGGTTGGCTGGAGCTGCTCATATGGCACATGGAGGTTGTCGAATGTGTCGACGGACAGGACGTTGAGCCCCGCGCCGCCGTCGATGAGAGTCTTGGTGACTTGCACATTGCTGATGACGGGGGAGCATAGCATAGGGAGGGCGTCAGCGGTGGCTGCGCACTTGAGCTGGTCTGCTGAGTTGAAGGTGATGGCACATTGGGACCACCTGAGCGGGCGCGTGGCCTCGAGCTTGGGGAGCACCGCGTTCACCTCGCGAGCAAACTATTTGAAAATGCGCTGAGAGGCTGGGGCCTGGGCACCGCCCAAGATGCAGGCGATTGCATGCGGCTCTTGGAAGCCTCCAGCCCCCTCGTCCTGGTGGTGGTCGTCGTTCCTTCTTGGTGGCGGTAGCGGGGGAAGACCGGCGTTGCCCTGGGGGCGATCCTCACGAGGCGGGTTCCTTCAGGCGCCCTCGCGAGGTTGGTCCTGCCAGCGGTCCTCACGAGGCCAGTCGCGCCACTCCTGGCGCGCGCCACGGTCGTCCCAGCGTCCGCCTCCGCGTCCTCCTCCGCGGCCGTACCCCCGGTCGTTGTGCTCGGGGCGTCGACCGTAGCGTCCTTCCCGTATGGCTCTGAGCTCTTAGCAGTCGCTGGTGTTGTGGGTGTTCAGGTTGTGGAAGACGCAGAATGGTCGGTCGTTCTTGGATGACTCGGGCTGATCTCTGCCTCGCTTGGTGTCGGGCTCCGCTGCGAGCACCACTGCCTCTTTGCGCTTCACATCCTTGGCCTTGGCCTTCTTCTCCTCCACTCCTGCAGCTGGCAGCTCAAGTAGAGAGTGGCGCCCCTCCTCAGCTCTTGCGCACTTGGTCGCCAGGTTGCACAGCTCCTGAGATGTGCAGAGCTCCTCGTGGATAGCGAGCTCTTCCTTCATCTTGAAGTCACGGACGCCATCCGAGAACACGGAGATGATGGCTTCGTCTGTGACCTTGGGGATCTTGAGGCGGGTGTTGTTGAAGCGCTGGATGTACTTCTGGAGGGTCTCTCCCGGTTGCTGCTTGATGCGGCGTAGATCACCCGCGGCCGGTGGGCGGTCGCGAGTGCCCTGGAAGTTGGCGACGAAGTGGTCGCGCATCTTGTCCCAGGAGGAGATCGAGCCGTGCTGCAGGTTCAGGAGCCAGGAGCGGGCCCCATCCTGGAGAGCCATGGGAAACCAGTTCGCCATGACTTTTTCATCGCCGTTGGCCGCTTCGATGCTCAGCTCATAGAGCTGCAGGAACTCCACGGGGTCGGCGGTGCCGTCGTAGCGAGGAGGCAGATCTGGCTTGAACTTGCTTGGCTAGGCGACGCTACACAGTTCGGGGGTGAAGGCGCGGCGGCCGGCCGTGGTCGCCGGGGCCCGCTTCTGAGGTGGAGCTTTGGTCTGGGCGAGGTCCGTGCTGCGCCGCTGCACGCGGGACGCGGTCTTGAAGAGGTGGCGCGGGGAGCGCCGGTGCAGCGTCTCACGGCCGTGGGATTTCTTGGCAGCTTCCTTCTTCACGCACGGGCGCCGGGCGTGGTGGAGCATGCCGCGGAGGCGCGCGCCTTGGTGCCAAGGCACCGTCTTGGGGTTGAGGCGGCGGAGGCATGCCATGAGCCCCGCCGCCCGCGGCTGGTTGAGGGGGAGGCAGTGAGTGGGACGGCGCCGGAGAGCCCCCTGCGGCGCGGACGAGCTCGGCGACGTGGTCGACCCACTCCTCATAGATGTCTTCAACGGGGCGGTAGCGCAGGAGCTCGTTCGCCACCGATGAGCGCGGCCCGTGCCTCCATGGGAGCGCGGTTCGCGTGAGACGAAGAACCGGCAGGGGTAAGTGATGGAGTAGCGGTGCGGCCGTCTTGCCGCACCGAAGGATGCAGCGAGGATGCCTGCTACTCGTTCCCCGCCGGGCTGGTGGAAGCATTGGCGGCAGGAGACGGAGAACGACGACTTAGCCCGCCTACGGGAGCCGTCTGAGCGACGCCGACGGAGAGGGCAGCTCGACGCTCAGCTCGAGCACGGCAAGCGTCCGCCATGGGAACGATGGAGCGATGGAGCAACGAACTGATGGAAGGGAAACTACGGCGCACCCCTACCTGGCGCGCCAAATGTCGGATGTGGGGTTCCGGCAAACCCTTAAGGTTCGAACACTGGGGTGCCCGCGAAGTCTTTCCCTCCTACCGATCTACGCTCTAGCTCGCTAAGATCTCGCGGACGAACTCGACGAACTCGCAACACAGAAAGACACGAGGTTTATACTGGTTTGGGCCACCGTTGTGGTGTAATACCCTACTCTAGTGTGGTGGTGGTGGATTGCCTCTTGGGCTGATGATGAACAGTACAAGGGAAGAACAGCCTCCTGAGTTGAGGTGTTGTTGTGCGTATGAACTTGTGGCGTGAGGATTCGATCAGCTCAGGCCGGCTTGAGTTGCCGATCAGATGCCTCCTACTGTGGTGGCTAGCTCTACTTATATATGCCCTGGTCCGCTACCCAAATGTCGAGCGGGAAGGGAGCCAACAACGGCGGGCAAATTTGAAGGGGGACAGCCAGTACAAGCTATCCCGACAAAAGCGGTCTTCGCCTGCGAAAAGCTCTGGGGTGACGCCGTCTTGGGCTCCACGATGACCTCTGCCTTGCCGTTGTCACGAACAGTTTTTCAATAAAATAATTATTGAGAGACCAATCCCTTTTACGGACCAGCGAGGAAGAATTCCTTCTCACTGGTAGACAATATCTTGGTCACAGAAGAAAAATACCAGGAGTACTAAATATAATACAAGGTTGAGCAGAGACTGCCCAACAATTTATTACATGCATGCCGATAAAACAAGACGGCGGGTAGGGTGGCAAACTACTAACTCACGATAATAACGGTGGTGGAAATATCACCGCGAAGCGAGTGATATGATTCCAGAAGACTACAACTCATCGAGCGTCGGAGTGAGGCTCGAGAAGACTTATAGCGGGTGGCGGAAGCGTATACAAAACAAGTGAGCAAAATCCGGGATCGCGCAGGACTGACTGGGACTCCTCTAGGCGTCGGACGCGCTATCAAACTCTTCATCCAAGAGATCGCCTTCGTCAACATCTGGCCAAATCAACAAGCCAGGTGAGTACTATGAAAGTACTCGCAAGACAGTTCGGACATAAGACATAACAAATGCAAACATGAAGCATATGAACAAGTTAACCCGTGCGTTTAGACATAGAGATAATAAATACTGGGTACCAAGCGAGGGTCTGAATGACGCCTCGAGCGGAAACTGCAGAATAGTAATACTGGTGCCAAACGACTGTCTGAAAGACTCCTCGAGAGGAAAATGCAGAATAATAATGCCACAGTCGGGCGTCGAGGCGACACCACATAAAGGGCTTGCAACAGAAAATAAAGACAGTGCATGCCACAGTCGGACGTCTGTGCGACATCACATAAAGGGCTTATATTTAAAGTAAGAAACAAGTACACGCCACAGTCGGACGTCTGCGCGACGTCACATAAAGGGCTTATATCACAACTCAATAATACAATCGTTCGGGAACATAAATTATCACAAGCATGCGACAAATATAAAGTTAGTCCATCCACAGGAATAACAATAAAACTGGATTTACCACTTGAGCTTGTTCACCGGGGTCATGTTTTTCACACGGATAGATATGGATATAGTGTTTACACTACTTGATAATGGATACGATGATTTGGAAAGAATTGACTCTGCAGAGTTTGTACTTAACCACAGCCAACGGATTTCAGTAGTCACGGGGACTAGTTCCATCTACGGTGTTTTGGAAGAAACACGTCTAACCAGTACACACCCAATTCAACCATCCGAAGCCAGGGATCACCCTCGGCAACATTCAAGAAAAACCTTGAGACGGGGAGGCTACAACCTCGCGTAGCATGGGATCAAATTTCTATACGCGCGCTCTAAGGGGGTGCCCCCCTCTCGGTCACAACCGGAAACACCCATGCCCCCTAACCGGATGACTGGCTTTAATCCTGGGCCAAGGTACCATCATCCCGGCCTCTCTGTTTGGTGTGTACACGGAAAGAGGTTACCAACTTACTAAACCGCATCCTGGCAATGAGACATGTGGTAGCACGGAAGGGGGAAAGAACGATAACGTGGCTCCAACCATGTTAACGTCGGAGAAAGTCGGATGACGCAAGGCTGGTATGCTACAACAGTACCACCTTGCTGCCCTTCATGTCACCACATGATTAGGCCATCTCTCATCAGAGATCATCGCAACTTTGGAACATGCGGGAAAGGACCGATAACGTGGCTCCAACCACGTTAAAGTCGGAGAAAGTCGGATGACGCAAGGCTGGTATGCTACAACAGTACCACCTTGCTGCCCTTCATGTCACCACATGATTAGGCCATCTCTCATCAGAGATCATCGCGACTTTGGAACAACCAGGTCGTTGCCTTACAAGCAACGAGGTATTTACCAATACTCATATGCCACGCACAAACTTTCACGCGAACATGCAAAACACCTGTCATATCAAATGTTCAAAACGTGCTTGCCTGGTTCGGAGAAGTCGGAGTCTAGCTCGGCGAAGTTCGCGGCTCCTTCACCTCTTCCGGAACCTACGGCAATCACGAAACGGGTACTAACGTGAAAACCAACACTTGCACAGAAACTTCTCCAAATATTTTTCAAATAAATCCCATAAAAAACTAGACACAATTTGAAGATTGTCAGAAAAAGAATCACTCAAAAATTCCTTTTTATTAAAAATTTATAAAGGTTTCTGTCCAGGGACTTATCTGTAATGAAACAGGAAAGTTTCAGGGTTTTAACTGAGAAAACAGAAAACGCTTCGGTTGGGAATGCGTAAGCGCAAAGGAGAAAACGTATTTGCCCGAAGGCGCCAATAGAAAACGGTTCGGAGGAGAATAGAATAGAGGCTGACAGGCGGGGTCCACCTGTCAGGTTTAAAAAGCTCGCCGGCGCCCGAAGACTGCGGTGGACGCCGGCGTCGAACCGCGGCGAGTTAGGAGAAACGGAGGGTACCAAGAGCTTCAGCGTCTTCTTCCGCGTCGGTGGGTGGTGGACTCGTCCAATGGGGAGCACCACGTCGACGGCGACACTATCTCCGGCGGACGGCGGCTCGGGTGAGGATGGGGAACTCCGGTGGAGGGCTGCAAACTACGAATTGAGGCGCGGGTCAGAACGAGGGATGCAAGGTGAAGCTACTGGCAAGAGAATGGGGGCGGAGGAGCGCACATGGGGGCGAATCGGGCTGGATCCCGTGGCGGGTCCCGGCGGCCGGAGTCGAGGAAGGAGACCTCCTCGGGGCTCTACCAGTGGCTAGGCTTGCTCTAGGGGGAGTGCAGGGATGGTGGGTGCTCGAGTTGAAGCTCGGGGCCTCTATTTATAGGCAGATCGACGGGGTGGCCGTGAACGGAGAATCTCCGGCGAGCGATTACGGCGGAGCAGTGGATTGGCAGGTGGTTTGAGCGGCCAGGTAGCGTCAGTGGAGGTTACTGGAGTCGTTTCACAGCTAAACGGAGATGGCCTTGGCGTAATGGCGTCGGTCCACGGTGAGGTGACCGCACGGGCTCAACGGCGGCAGAGAGCGCGCTCCGCGCCCTGCGGTTCACGACGAGAGCGGCACTGACTGAATCTCTGAAGAAAACAACAGCAAGCCACTGACTGAATCTCTGATTTTTTCTAAACTTGATACAGACAGTGCACTGCAGGTGTTCGACAGGAGGATTTTGCAATGAGATAAATTTTTCTGGAGCTGTAACTTGGTGAGGTGACCACTCAATGCACCCAGAGGCTGCCTGATTTTACTTGGAATTTTGGAGAAGGTTTTGAATGAATTTCACCAAATTTGACAAATCTGGTCCAAACTTGCAGCAGGTGTAGTTTGAAAATTTTGAACTGAAGACCAGTGGATCTTCATGGATCTTGGTTGAGGGTTCAAAGGACTAGGGAGGAGAGTTGGTTTGGTGGCAAAAATCAAAACAGAAAATGGAGTTCCTTTGTAACTCTCCAAGTGCTAGAAGAGAAGGCAGAAATTTGTTTGAACAAGATTTAAATGGAAATAGATACATGGGGAGGTTCAACTTGCTGGATTAGGTGTAAAACATGATCCAAAGGTGAGGGAAGGGTTAGGGGAGGGGATTTGCACTAAGGCCATGGCAAGAAGGAATTGTTGAAAGTGGCAAAGGATTTTCCAAAAGCCATAGTGCAAATTTCAAGGAGATTTTCAAAAGTCATTTCCCAAGTGAAAATATTTTGTCTTGAGTCCAAGTGAAAAGCAAGAACCTCCAAGACCAAAGACAGATCTTGGTTGAATCCAAATAAAACTTTTGCCATAAAGAAAAAATATTTGAGAGTGAGAGTTCTCTTGAAGAAAAATTTAAATCACTCCCCTCAAGTCAAATAAAATCATTTGAAAATAATCCAAATAAAAACTTGGGTGTCACAGCCGTCCTCCCGGTCTTGGTCTCGTTGCACCAATATGGCAACCTTTGCCTGATGCCTCGGTACTCTTCGCCTGCGCTGGCTTCCTTAGCACCAAAGAGGAAATAGGGACGCTGCGCGCACTGGCGCCCGCCTGGTACCGTTCGTCATGGCTCACGTCATGAGAGCCTCGTGAGGTTTGCCTCGCCTTGATATCTCCGCTCCTCGTGAGCCTGCTTGGCTAGGCCACTCCAGAGGAGGTCTTGCATTGTCCGCCTCGAGAGGCTTGGACCCTCGCGAGGGTCTTGGGTGCCTTGTTGACGAAGATGGGCCGTACGGCCTGCTGCTTGGCCACGCTGTGGGCCGCAGGCAGGCAAGTCTGGGGACCCCCGTTCCCAGAACGCCGACAGCCGCCACTCCTGCAGCTTCGGCCGGTGACCAAGACGAAGGCAACATCATCAAGGGAGGAGTGCCCCTTGTGGGAGTCGATGGTGTTCAAGGATGACTTGCGGCTCCTTTCCTGTTTTATTCCTGCAACATGCACCATGCCTCGTGGAGGCGTTAAACTTGCGTTTGAGATTGTGAGAACAATATGTCTTGTAATATCTGCTTTGATATTTTGCGATTTTCCTTCCTATTACCTTTACGTTCTGTGTCGGCAGAGCCCGGCCCCGCGCATACCTCAGCCGCTGTTGGATCGACCGGAGACTAGGACGGAACCAAGGAGTGAGGGGCTACGTGACCAGTTAGGCTCCTGAGTCGCGATGCTTAGGAGTCCCCCTTGACAGGCGAACAACTTATAGGAAGGAGATGTGGAGATAGGTTTAGTGTTCTACGTCGGCAGAGCCCGGCCCCGCGCATACCTCAACCGCCATTGGGCCGACCGAAGACCAGGATGGACCCAAGGAGTGAGGGGCTATGTGACCAGTTAGACTCCTAAGTCGCGATGCTCAGGAGTCCCCCTTGACGTGCAAACAACCTTCATACCTTTACCCTCGCCGAGGCTCGGCTCGGGAGGGGCGTGCGACGACCAGGTCTAGGGGACCTGGCTGGGTGGCGTACGCTTGGGCGTGACCCGAGCGCAGCCCCCTCGCGCGACTCTCCCGAAGGGAGGCGTTGTGGCGAGGCCGGACACTGAGCTCTGGGGCTCCCAGAGGTTGGTACGGCCGTGTGGCCGCCCTCAGTTGTTTATCACCAGCGTGGAGCGTAGTGCTTCCGCTTGTGCACGGGCATAGCCGCTCCTCGGTAGTGTCGACGGCCAGTGCGGAGCATGGTGCTTCCACTGGTGCGTGGGAGGGGACTCCCTACTGCGGAGAGCCCCCGGGGCGTGTACAGCCCCGCCCTGACACGTGGCTTGAACGGCAGGGCTAGACGAGGTGTATCTGGGAACTCGTGAGCCAGCGCGGGACTCACGAGGCCCTACCTCAAGGTAGGTTGCGCCTGGTCTTGGTCTTTGTTCGCTGCGCTGGTCCTGCGAGGTGGTCAAACAACCTGCGCCGAACGAATCTCTTGAGGTTACCGCGTGAGAAGGCCAAGCACCAATGGCCCCAGGAGGTGACGTGAACAGGGCCGGCCCGCCAGACAGAGCTCAGCCGCTGGATTTATCGACGCTGCAGGGACGGGCCCGAGCACAGACGCCGTGCTTAACCTACTCACGCGAAGGATCCTGAAGAAAGACGGCCAGCGTGCGGCTCCCATGGTGGGTGACGACCGAGTAGGTAATAGTCATAGATAGATTAAGCATGGAAAGCAAACTGGCTCAATTAAATGCAGGGAGGATACATGCCACTGGGTCAGGCCCTAGCGGCTTGGGGATGATGCAGCCCGAGGGTCGCCCCCAGCAAGGTAAGCTAAAGGCATGAAAAAGGGATACATGCCGCAGGGATGGACCGACGCGGCCTAGGAATGATGCAGCCCTGAGGGCGCTCCCAGCTAAATAAACTTGGAAAATGTCACCTGATTTTGTTGACGAAGGAGAGTTGGGGGCAGCTGAAGGTACGCGGCGAAGGGGTCGCTCCTCATGAGCCACCGGGGCCCTGAGCCTCAGGAGGCTCTGGGGGTCCAGGCGATTCCTTGAGGACCGTCTCCATCTCTGTCAGGACGGCGTGGTGCCTGGCCTCCTGAGACGCCAGGACACGCCGCAGGTTGCGCTGATAAGCAGATGCCACGCTCGGCAGGCCAAAAGGCATGCGAACGTAGCTGTGCGGTGGACCCTCGCAGCGTCCCACGCGCGAAGGCCAGAAGAGCTCCTGAGATGCGGCCCTGTTAAGCCCTGGGATGTCGATGCAGACGCGCAGCCCGGCATCCTCGCCTGGATGGGGAGCCACGCCTGGTGAGCGGTGGCCGCGGCGCATGGCCCTTGCGTCTTGCAGTTCCTGAGTGGTCTTGGTGATGAACTCCAGAGCGGTGGGCGCTCCTCGCCCTGTGTTCTCCTGAGGGAAACGTGCCGTGAAGCACGCCTCCAAGTGGTACCCGAGCGCCTCCCTCGTGATATTGGCAAGGTCTGAGGCCCTCCAGAAGAGAGCCCCCGAGCCCAGCCCGAGGAGGGCGCCGGGCGCGCTTTCCTATGCGATGGAGGGAGGCGCCCCAGGTGCGGGCGCCGATCCAGACGTGGTGCCGCTTGCCCGAGGCCCTGCGCGGTGCAGCTGCTTCTTCTTCTTAGGGGTGGTCTCAGGAGGGCGCTCGCCCTTGCTGTCGGGGTTGTCGATTGCTGCAGCTTGGAAGGCATGCTCGAGGGAGCACACCGCATCTCTTTCTTCGCATGGGACCGTAATGATTCCGCCACTTCCTGGCATCTTGAGGACATTGTAGCCGTGATGGGTCATGGCCATGAACTTGCCAGGGCTGGATACCCAAGGATTGCATTGTATGGCAGATGGATGTGGGCGACGTCGAAGTCGATGAGTTCGGTGTGGTAGTTGTTGCGTTCTCTGAAGGTGACAGGGAGGCGGACCTGCCCTATCGGTGTGGTGGAACCGTCGGTCACTCCTGAGAAAGGCTTGGTGGGCTGAAGCTGATCATACGGCACTTGGAGGTTGTCGAACGTATCGACGGACTGGACGTTGAGCCCTGCGCCGCCATCGATGAAAGTCTTGGTGACTTGTACATTGCTGATGACAGGTGAACAGAGCATTGGGAGGGCGCCAGCCGTGGCCGCACACTTGAGCTGATCTGCCGAACTAAAGGTGATGGCGCACTTGGACCACCTGAGCGGGCGTGTGGCTTCAAGCTTGGGGAGAACTGCGTTCACCTCGTGCGCAAACTGCTTGAAGACGCGCTGTGAGGCTGGGGCTTGAGCTCCGCCAAGGATACAAGCGATGGCACGCGGCTCCTGGAAGCCCGCAGCCCCCTTGTCTTGATGGTGGTCGTCATTCCTTCTTGGTGGTGGCGGTAGTGGAGGAAGACCGGCGTTGCCCTGAGGATGATCCTCACGAGGCTGGTCCCTCCAGCGCCCTCGCGAGGCTGATCCTGCTAGTGGTCCTCACGAGGCCGTTCGCGCCACTCCTGGCGCGGGCCACAGTCATCCCAGCGTCCGCCACCACGTCCTCCTCCTCAGTCGTAGCCCCGCTCGTTGCGCTCGGGGTGTCGACCAAAGCGTCCTTCTCGGATGGCCCTGAGCTCTTGACAGTCGCTGGTGTTGTGGCTATGCAGGTTGTGGAAGGCGCAGAACGGTCGGCCGCCCTTGGATGACTCGGGCTGGTCTCTGCCGCGCTTGGTGTCCGGCTCCGCCGCGAGCACGACTGCTCCCTTGCACTTCACGTCCTTGGCCTTGGCTTTCTTCTCCTCCAGGTCCGCAGCTGGGAGCTCGAGGAGGGAGAGGCGCCCCTCCTCAGCTCTTGCGCACTTGGTCGCCAGGTTAAATAGCTCCAGAGACGTGCACAGTTCCTCGTGGATGGTGAGCTCCTCCTTCATCTTGACGTCGCGGACGCCATCAGAGAACGCGGAGATGATGGCCTCGTCCGTCACCTTGGGGATCTTGAGGAGAACGTTGTTGAAGCGCTGGATGTACTTCTGGAGGGTCTCTCCTGGTTGTTGCTTGACGCGGCGTAGGTCATCCGCGGCCGGTGGGCGGCCGCGAGTACCCTGGAAGTTGGCGACGAAGCGGTCGCGCATCTCGTCCCAGGAGGAGATTGAGCCTGGAGGCAGGTTCAGGAGCCATGAACGAGCACCATCCTTGAGAGCCATGGGGAACCAGTTCGCCATGACTTTCTCGTCGCCGTTGGCCGCCTCGATGCTCAGCTCGTAGAGCTGCAGGAACTCCGCGAGGTCGGGAGTGCCGTCGTAGCGTGGAGGCAGGTCTGGCTTGAACTTGCCGGCCAGGCGACACTACGTAGCTCTGGGGTGAAGGCACGTCAACCGGCCGTGGTCACCGGGGCCCGTCTTGGAGGTGGAGCGTGGTCTTGGCTCCCGCGCACCGCCATGGCGAGCGGCGTGGGGCCCCGCCGCGGCAAGCGATCCTGACGCGGCGGTGTGGGAAGCGGTGGAGCGTTCTCTTGTGGGCGAGGGACTTCTTGGTCGCTTCCTTCTCTGCGCGCGGGCGCCGGACGTGGTGGGTCGCACCGCGGTGCCGCGTGCCTTGGCGCCAGGGCACCGACTTGGTGCAGAGGTGGTGGAGGGGCTTCGTGAGCCACGCCGCCCATGGCCGGCTGAGGGCGAGGCAGCGAGAGGGATGGTGCAGCGGAGCCCCCTGCGGGGCTGACAAGCTCGGCGATGCAGTCAAGCCAGTCCTCGTAGAGGTCGTCGACAGGGCGATAGCGCAGGAGCTCGCGCGCCATGCACAGAGCGGCCTGCGCGTCCACGGGAGCGCGATGAGCGTGGGATAATGAACCGGCCGGGGTCAGCGATGGAATGGCGGTGCGGCCGTCTCGCCGCACCGAGGGGTGCAGCGAGGATGCTTGCTGCTTGTTCCCCGCCAGGCCGGTGGCGGCGTTGGCGGCAGGCGACGGAGAACGACGGGGTGGCCCGCCGATGGGAGCCGTTTGGGCGACGCGGGTGGTGAGGGCAGCCCGGCGCTCAGCGCAGCCTCGGCGAGCGTCCACCATGGAGACGATGGAGCAACGGGGCGCGGGGTGACGGAAGGGAAGCTTCAGCGCACCCCCTACCTGGCGCGCCAAATGTCGGATCACGGGTTCCGGAAAACCCTCAAGGTTTGAACACTGGGGTGCGCACGAAGATCTCCCCCTACCGATCCACGTCCTAGCTTTGCTAAGATCTCATGGACTAACTCGACGAACTCGCAATGCAAAGAACACAAGTTTTATACTGGTTCGGGCCACCGTTGTGGTGTAATACCCTACTCCAATGTGGTGGTGGTGGATTGCCTCTTGGGCTGAGGATGAACAGTACAAGGGGAAGAACAGCCTCCTGAGGCGAGGTGTTCTTGTGCCTGGCGAACTTGCGTGGGTGAGGTGTCGGAGTAAATGGCCACGGGTAGCCTAACCGACTCCCCCTGGCTCTTCAAAAAATTATTAGGCCATTCGAGCCTTCAAGTATCCGGAGCATGGGGCCGCCTTCCTCCGGCCGGCTATCCCCGGGGCCGACTACCAGAAGGCGACCCGGCCTCAAAAACCTTCCCGAAGAAAGCTACGAGGTGGCCGACTCCAGGAAGCCGGCCCCAAGAGGACCAACTCCCAGAAGCCGGCCATGAAGAGAGCCGACTCCCAGAAGCCAGCCAAGACTGCACCCACCAAGACTGCATACACATAACGATGATAAGACGGGGCGTGGCCGCAGTACAGCCCACTACCCCCGAATCCCGGAACAGGCATGGTCGCAGGGCGCCGTACGGGTCAGCCATCCCCCGTCCGGCGCGGCACTGTAGCCATGTCGACCTCAACGTCACCCACGACGGGCGCCAGTACGGCATGCGGGCGGTGGGCCCCTTTAGCCAGAGAGACGCTCGAAGGCGGCCTGGCCTCCCCTAGTCGGCCTGGGGCGTAGCTGGCTCCCAATAGCCGGCTACCTCCCTCCCTCGAAACATGTGCCTCATTAAGGAGACAAGACGAGGTGAGGCTACAGTGAGAGCCCGCAAGGCGGCGACACTGTAGCCACGCTTACCTCGACAAAGCCCTCGTCATCAGAGGCGAGGCAACAGTAACCAGCCGCCGACAAGGCCCCCAAGCGGTGGGGCCGGCCTGTCGGCCAAGAGGCCGGCAGCCGGTGGGACCCACAAGTCGGCGGGCCCCAATGGCCGGCGGAGAAGCCGGCGAGCACAGACACCGATGGCTGGGACCAGCACCCAGCCGGATTACCATTGTACCCCTGGGGGGTAGGCCTATATAAACCCCCCGGGACACCCATTCAAAGGGTTGATCTCATAGAGTTTCACACACCACATAGAGAGAAAAGGAGATCTAGCCTTGCCCTTCTTCTTCCCCTAGCCAAACAGCTCAAGGAGCACTTGTAGCTACTTGTATTGATCTAGTGATCATGCAGAGACCCCGCAGAGCAGGACTAGCGGTGTTATCTCCACAGAGAGCCCCGAACCTGGTAAGATTCGCCGGCGTGCATGTCTTCGCCTCATCCCATTTCCAGGCACCGGCGATGTCTTACTGGCTCCCACAATGATAAGCCACCCGTTGGCATATGTCGCACCTACCACCCGACATTTGTCGCCCACCGTGGGGCCAGGTGCACCGTCGTCCGGAGACCTGTTCTAGACGGGAACCCTTTTCCTCCCCCGTGAGCCTATCCAGCCTGCTACGCCCGATGGCGCTTGCCCTGACGCGCTGCAAGGCGTCGACGACGCCTGCGCGGCGAGCTGCCTCGTCGACCTTCTTGGCGAGACTCGCATCTCCGATGAGCCCGCGTCCGACGCAGGCACAGACTACCCCGAGAGCCGCCTCGTCAGCCTCCTCGACCAGCTTCACATCTCCAGCGAGCTTGCTGTGGACTTGGAGTCGGTCGGCTCCACCGACCCAATGCTCGTCGACTCCGACACGGCATCGCTTGACGCCTTCCCCACCGACGTGGTGATCTTCGATGACCCTCTCCCACGAGCCGACAGTGGCAGCAGCGCTGTCACTGAGGTGCTGGTCATCAGCCGCGGCGCCGACTCGGGCGAGAACGCCCACGACGCCCTACAAGCGGCGCTGCACGACTTGTCCGTCCCCATCCCGGCCGACGCCGACGCCGAGACTCTGGAGGCACGCCGCCTCGCCCTCATCGCGGAGAGCCAGAAGATAGCCTCCATGAGACGCCTCACTGAGGCTCGCCAGCGCGAAGTTGACCGCGCCGCCTTTGGTATGCCGCCTCATTGCGGGCCGAGCTGAGCCGGCCTCGTCAAGAAGCGCGCCACGGCCATCGCCAGCATGCTGGGGGCAGACCGCCCAGTCTAGGCCACGCCGCTCGAGAACCTGCGTGCCGCTCAGGCGGCCGCAGAAGAGCTGAACGAGCTGGGGGCTGATGAGCTCCCCTACATGACAAGGCGCATCCAGCAGCTGATCGACGCGGCCATAGAATGGCATGAAGCCGGCACCCGCGCTGAGAGTCCTCCCCCGCACCGAGAACACGCTGCGACATCCCGGTCGCCGACGGCGAGCGGCGCCCGCGCAAGGAAAGACAAGGAGCCAGCTGCTAGCCGCAGCCGGACCCGAATCACCATTGAGCGCGACGCAGAAGGCCGCCCCCGAGCAGTGGAATGCCAAGGCAATCCGCCTCCCCCCGCCTCGTGGGGAGAGATATCCCACCCCGCCGCCTGTCACGCATCCGACTCTCGGTGGCCGACTAGGCCACCGCGAAGGAGTCGGCGAGAACGATGCCTGCCACCGGATCGACCGCCTAGCGCGATCCCTGGCGTTAGAAGAAGAAGACGATGTCGGCCCGCCTTGCTTTGGCCCCAGCATCCACGACGAGCCCTTCCCCAAAGGGTTCTCACTCCCCAGAGACACGCCCAAGTACAACAGCTCCGTGAAGCCGGAAGATTGGTTGATCGACTACTCTACCGCGGTCAGCATAGCAAACGGCAACAGGCGCGTTGCCGTGAAGTACGTTCCTCTCATGCTTCAAGGCACGGCATGCACCTGGCTGAACAGCCTCAAGCCCTACAGCGTCAACAGCTGGCTGGACTTCACGAAAGTCTTCGTCCGCAACTTCACCAGCACGTACAAGCGGCCTCCCAAGCCCCGCCAGCTCTCCTTATGCGTCCAAGGGCCCAGCGAATCGAGTCGCGACTACCTCACGCGGTGGGCCGAGCTCTGCAACTCCTGCGAGGGGGTGCACGAGGTTCAAGCCATAGAATACTTCACCGCCGGGTGCCGAGAGGGCACCCTCCTCAAGCACCGACTCCTCTGCGACGAGCCGACTACCCTCAACGAGCTGCTGGTCATAGCAGACAAGTACGCCACGGCCGACTCCTCGATGAAGACCGAGCTCCGAGTGGACGCCTCTGGAAAGGTGCTCGCTCCGGCTCCCAAGACGCCGGCTGGCGAGTCCAACCAACGCCCCTACCAGAACGACCACAAGCGCAAAGCCCCTATGCCGCCTTCCACCAGTCGGCAGGTGGCCACTGTCGAAGAGGAGCAGCCCGAAGAGCGGCCCGCTCCCAAGAAGAAGGGCGGGAGGCCGGCTTGGCAGTCGGCCTTCTCCTACGAGCAGACTCTCGATGCCCCCTGCAAGTTCCACAGCGGCGCGAAACTGTCCAACCACACGACCCGGAAGTGCCACTGGCTCACACGGATCTCCAAGGGCGAGGGGCTGGTGCCGCCTCCGCCTCCCGGCCCACCGCCTCCAGCCCCCCAGCAGCCGGCTGCTCGACCAGCAGTCGGAGCCATTCAGGATGAGTTCCCAGATGAGCACGCCGCCTACGTTGTCTTCACAAGCCAGGTTGAAGACAAGCGCAGCCGGCGCCGACAGCACCAAGAGGTCAACGCAGTCGCCTCCAGCAACCCCGAGTTCATGCATTGGTCTGAAAGGCCTATCATCTGGAGCCAGGCCGATCACCCAGATGTGATGCCGTCTCCTGGCTCCTACGCATTGGTGTTGGACGTCACCCTCGCGACGGAGAGGCGAGCTGCCCGATTCTCCCGCGTGCTGATTGATGGCGGAAGCAGTATCAACATACTGTACCACGACACCATGGAGAAGTTGAACCTCAAGGCGAAGCAGCTCATGCCAAGCCGGACCGTGTTCCATGGCATCGTACCCGGCCTGTCCTGTTCCCCAATCGGCAAGATCAAGATGGATGTTCTCTTCGGAGACAAGGATCACTTTCGCCGAGAAGCGATCTGGTTTGAAGTAGTGGACCTAGAGAGCCCTTACCACGCCTTGCTTGGCCGACCTGCCCTGGCCAAGTTCATGGCTGTGCCCCACTACGCCTACCTCAAGATGAAGATGCCAAGCTCGAAGGGGATCATCACTGTAGCCGGCGACTACAAGAAGTCCATCGAGTGCGCTGCAGCCAGCAGCCGACTGGCCGAGTCCCTCGTGGTTGCAGAAAAGAAGAAGATGCTGGAGCGAGTTGTGGCCATGGTCGGCAAGCAGCCGGCCCTGTCCCCCAACCCCAAGGAATATGATGCTTAGGGCTCCTTCCAGCCGGCCAAGGAGACGAAGAAGATACCTCTGGACCCGGAGAACCCGGAGAGGTTTGCTGTCATTGGTGCAAACCTGGAGAGTAAATAGGAAGGCGAGCTCGTCGACTTCCTCCGTGAGAATCGAGACATCTTTGCATGGTCCCCAAAGGACATGCCGGGTGTTCCGAAGGATTTTGCCGAGCACAAGCTACACGTCCGAGCGGACGCGAAACCAGTCAAGCAGCCTCTCCGCCGACTGTCGGAGGAGAAGAGAAGAATCGTAGGAGAAGAGATAGCCCGGCTCCTGGCCACCGGCTTCATTATGGAAGTGTTTTTCTCAGAGTGGCTTGCCAACCCGGTCTTGGTGTTGAAGAAGAACAACAAATGGCGTATGTGTATAGACTACACTAGCCTCAACAAAGCCTGCCCCAAAGATCCGTTTGCCCTACCATGGATTGATCAAGGGATAGACTCCACAGCCGGATGCGAGCTGTTCGGTTTCTTGGATGCCTACTCAGGATACCACCAGATCAAGTTGGACCCTGCTGACCGCCTGAAGACCGCCTTCATCACACCATTCGGAGCTTTATGCTACCTGACTATGACATTCGGCTTGAGGAATGCCGGTGCCAGTTTTAAGCGTTGCATGCAGAAATGCCTCCTCAAGCAACTCGGTAGAAATGCCCATGTCTACGTAGATGATATTGTGGTGAAGACGGAGAAGCGCGGCACCCTGCTGGAAGACCTCAAAGAAACATTTGCCAACTTGCACCGATTCTAGATCAAGCTCAACCCCGAGAAATGCGTGTTCGGAGTACCAGCCGGCCAGCTTCTAGGCTTTTTGGTCTCCGAACGCAGCATTGAGTGCAACCCTGTGAAGATCAAGGCCATTGACAGAATGGAGATTCCCACCAAATTGCGAGACGTTCAGAAGTTCACCGGGTGCCTGGCCTCCCTAAACTACTTCATCAGCCGGCTAGGAGAGAAGGCTCTCCCCCTGTACCGACTCATGAAGAAATCCACCCACTTCGAGTGGAACGACCAAGCAGACCAAGCCTTCCATGAGTTGAAGAAGATGCTGACCACTCCCCCTGTCCTGGCGGCGCCGACTAAGAAGGAGCCCATGCTCCTCTACATTGCTGCGACTAGCCGAGTGGTCAGCACAGTCATCGTGGTCCAGCGCCCAGAAGAAGGCTGAGCCCAGTTAGTCCAGAGGCTGGTATATTATTTAAGCGAAGTACTGTCCACCTCAATGCAAAACTACCCGCACTACCAGAAGATGTGCTATGGAGTGTACTTCGCCGCCAAGAAGCTGAAGCCCTACTTTCAAGAGCATCCCATCATGATCGTATGCACCGCCCCGCTTGCCGAGATCATAGGCAGCCGGGATGCATCCGGCCGGGTGGCTAAGTGGGCCATTGCGCTGGCTCCTTACACAATCTTCTACCAGCCCCGCACCGCCATCCCAAGCATTGGCCGACTTCCTTGTCGTCTGGGCCGAGACCCAGTACCTGCCGCCGGCTCCCGACTCCACTCATTGGCGGATGCACTTCGACGGGTCCAAGATGCGCACCGGCTTGGGAGCCGGCATCGTCCTCACCTCTCCCAAAGGCGACAAGCTTAGATACACATTGCAAATCCATTTTGCCGCCTCCAACAATGTGGCTGAGTACGAGGCGCTCATACATGGGCTCTGGCTAGCCAAAGAGCTCGGCATACGCCGGATCCTGTGTTATGGCGACTCGGACTTGGTGGTCCAGCAGTCATCTGGTGACTGGGACGCCAAGGACGCAAACATGGCGAGCTATCGATTTCTCATCCAGCAGATCAGTGGATACTTTGAAGGGTGCGAGTTCCTCCACGTGCCATGGGCCGACAATGACCAAGCAGATGCCCTGGCATGGATCGGCTCCACCTGACAAGCTATACCAACCGGTGTCTCTCTCCAGCGCCTCCTCAAACTGTCTATCAAGCCGTCTCCAGAATCAGACTCTATCTTCGTACCGCCCGCCCCTGATGCAGCCAGATCCGACTAGAGGAACCCAGCAGGTGGCTCGGGGACTTCGACAAGCGGCCCGGGGACTGCCGTAGTCGCACCCGGCTCGGGGACTTCAGAACCCGGCCCGGGGACTGCAGCAGTCGGCCCGGGGACTGCAGCGCCACAAGAGGCGGTGGCCGACTCCAACTCTCCACCACCCAACCCACCCACCCGGGTCATAGTGGCCGTACTGACAATAGAAGAAGTCACAGCTCCATCATGGGCCCAACCCATCCTCAACTTCCTAGTCAACATAGAGCTGCCAACTGATGAGATCTCGGCAAGACTAGTGCAACGCTGAGCCGGAGCATACGAAATAATAAACAGAGAACTTGTCAAGCGTAGCGTCACTGGAGTCTTCCAGCGCTGCGTCGAGCCAGAGAAGGGCATAGCAATCCTCAAGGATATCCACGAAGGCGAATGCGGCCACCATAAAGCCTCAAGATCACTTGTCACCAAAGCTTTCCGCCATGGTTTCTTCTGGCCGACTGCTTTGGAAGATGCCAAGGAATTAGTCAAATGCTGCAAAGGATGCCAAGTCTTCAGTTCCAAGCAACACTTGTCGGCTTCTGCACTCAAGACCATCCCCTCACCTGGCCCTTTGCCATTTGGGGGCTGGACATGGTGGGCCCATTCAAGACAGCCCGCGGCGGCATGACACATCTGCTTGTCGCCGTGGACAAATTTACCAAGTGGATTGAAGCGAAGCCGATCAAGAAGCTGAACGGGCCGACTGCCGTGACATTCATCGCAGACATCACTACTCGGTATGGTGTACCACACAGCATCATCACCGGCAACGGCACAAATTTTGCCAAGGGAGCACTGGCACGTTTCTGCGCGACACAGGGAATCCGACTGGACTTAGCGTCCGTTGCCCACCCGCAGTCAAACGGCCAGGTCGAGCGAGCAAACGGCCTCATCCTCTCCGGCATCAAGCCCCGACTAGTCGTACCACTAGAGCGTTCGGCCGGCTGCTGGCTCGATGAGCTGCCGGCTGTCCTCTGGAGTCTGCGTACTACCCCAAACAAGTCAACCGGCTTCACTCCGTTCTTCCTTGTATATGGTGCCGAGGGTGTCATCCCAACTGACATTGAGTTCGACTCGCCTCGGGTCACCATGTACACGGAGGTGGAGGCCAAGGAAGCGCTAGAAGACGACGTCGACCTGCTAGAAGAAGGCCGGCTGTTAGCACTCAGCCGGTCCGCCATGGACCAGCAGGGTTTGCGCCGTTACCACAACCGAAAGGTCAAGCCAAGATCCTTCCAAGAGGGCGATCTTGTGCTCCGGCTGATCCAGCCAACAGCCGGCCAGGACAAGCTCTCAGCCCCTTGGGAAGGCCCTTTCGTTGTCAGCAAAGCCCTAGGCAACGACTCCTACTACCTGATGGACGCACAGAAGCCCAGAGCACGCAAGAGGGATGATTCCGGCAAGGAGTCGGAACGACCATGGAACGCCAACCTCCTGAGAAGATTTTTACACTTAAAAGTAGTATGTATCATGCTACCTTTTTGTATTAAGTACGAGACAACGGGCCCCCCGAGGTGCACTCGGGGACTGCCCTCCTTTATCTATGAATGACGAGTGTCATACCCATGAATGTAGTATTACATTTGATTTTCTATCTGGCACCGGGTTCGACTAGTCGGCTCGGGGACTGGCCGCCTTAAGTTATATTAAAAGTTCTACCTGAAGTCAGACAAGTAGTGTGCCAGCACCCGAGCCCTCTCTTGTTGTAAGTCGCAGCTCGAAGAACCGACTGTATGACTGGCAAGAGCCAAAGGCAGAAAGGATGCCCACACGAAAAACAGCTAAGGACTAACGAACTTATATAACACAAGCCGGCCTCCAACCACACCTACCGGCTGTCAAAACAGCCGGCTGACCGGCTTCCAAGTCACTTTGCTACAATCCAACAAAGCAAGAGTACTTGCCCTCCCAACCGGCCAAGCACTTCTCCAGCCACAGACTGCAGAGCAGCTGTCCGGCTGGGAAGGCGGCAACCAAGGGAGGGCGGCAAAGGAAATAACCGAAGGATGAAAAGCAAAGAACAATGGAAAGCCAAACACATGCATGATTATGTTTACACATAAGGCCTTCAACAGGCCGGCAGTCAATATAGTTCGAATACACCCCCAGTGGGTGGAACTGTGCAAACTAAACAAAATACTGTTCCAAGAGTAATAAAACAAGAAAGTAGAGGCAGCAGACTAGACTAAGGGCGCAGCAGGGGAGCCGGGCTGGTCGGTGGAGACGGCAGCGCCAGCTGGAGGAGTGGCCGGCTGGCGAGTCTCGGCTTGGTCATCGCCGGCTGCAGGCGGTACGCTCGCACGCGCCTTGTTGCTGGAGGCATGGTCAAGCTGAGGCTGACCGGCTGCTCCACCATCTGGCGCGGCGCCTTCACTCTCCTCCTCCTCCTCGCCCTCGTCGCTGGAGTCGATCTCCTCCGCCGAGTCCTCGCCATCTACCGGGTTCAGCCCGTACCACTCCTCCGGCTGGGCAACGCCGTTGTCGTCCACCTCAGGAGCAAAGGCGCTGGTGTCGGTGTAGTCGGCGATCGCCGAGGCTCGCTGGATGATAGCCGGCCGCACCGGCTCCAGCTCTGTGTCGGCCTCCTGCCGCCAGGTGGCTAGCTAGTCCAAACTCAGCTCGGGATACCAGGGCCTGACGAACTCCAGCGCCCGCATGGCGCCTGACTGAGCCGCAGAAGCCTTCCAGGCCTCGAAGCGGCCGGCCGCCACCTGCAGCCAGTCGACAGTCTGACTGGGAGTGCGGGCAATCACCTCACCAGGCCAGAGACCGGACAGCACCTGCGCCCAAACACGATGAAGCCGGCGGAGCATGCGGTGAGCCGGCTGGAGGCGGGCTTGAATCGCCAAGAGCTGTTCCTCCAGCGACCGGCGAGCGTTCAGCGCGATCTTGGCGACAGCCTACCTTTGCGCCTCGCGGTGGGCCTCGACGACCTGGTTGGCGGCAGTAGAGTAGCCAGGGAAGTACTCTGCGCAAGAAAGAAAGAAAGAGAAAGAAGAGAAAAATACCAAGTCAGAAAATGAACCAAACGGCAAGCGGCAAGCAAGGGACGAAGAAGAGGGCGGCCTACCATCAACCAAGTCTTCGATCTGGCCGTAGCCGTTGATCAACGACTGCATTGCCTCGGCCCAGCTCGCTGCCTCCGTCCCATATTCGGCTTGGAGGGCGGCCTCGCTGTCCTGCACCGCCTTCAGGGCCGCCTTGTGGCTCTCCTCCTGGTCGGCTAGCTTCTTGGCCAGGCGGTCACGCTCCTGGGCCAAGGCGTCAAACTCGGCTTCCTTAGCGTGAAGGGCGGCCTGAGTCCCACCCAGCTGCTCCCTCAGTTTGGCGTTGGCCGCTGCAGACATGGCAGAGAAGAAAGAAGCAATAAGGAAGAAGTCATCAAGAAAGATCCGACCCGACTGCTCAGCAGTCGGCCCGAATTTCGGGGAGTACACCCAGTGGGTGCGCTGACGCACCCCCACATGAGATAAAAGATGAAGCACTTACCCCGGCTCTCAGATAGATCAGCATTCTTCTGGGTCAGCTCCCGAGCCTGGGAGTTGAAGGTAGCTGCGTAGAGGTTGTGGTAGTCCTGCAAGACAAACGGAAAAGCGAATGAGAACAAGATAGCAAACAAAGCCCGCTAAGAAGTTCCAAGCCGCCTGCTCAGCAGCCAACTCGGAACTCGGGGACTACACCCAGTGGGTCCGCTGACGCGCCCCCACAGAAGAAACCAAGGTCAAAAAGCAAAAATGGGAACACTTACCCGAATGGCCGCCCGGGACGCGAGGAACTCGTCATTGTATTGCCTCAGCACTGCGGCCTGGGACTGAAGCCGGTTCCGGACTTCTTGCGCCGCCACATTCACCACGGCCGTCCCTCCACCCGGCGTCCACCCTGAGCTGGCGTTGGCCGCCTTCACGTCCTGGGCCGACGAGCTGGAGCCCGCGGCCTTCTACGGGTCCGGAGCCGAAGTGGCCTTCCCCGCGCGCTGGCGCGACGGCGACTGGACCACCATGTCCGTCCTCGCAACCAGCTCGCCCCCAGCCGATTGCGCAGGCTGCACATTAGGCCAGCTGCCTTGGGCCGCCCTAGTCAGTGACGGCGGTGCCGCCTCCCTCTCCGGGACGACGAGGTCGTCCTCCCTCTCCAACCTCTCCTCCCTCTCCGGGACCTCGGGCGCCGCGACACACAGAGGGGTGACAAGCAAGGCCCCCTCCGCTGTTGCCGCGGCCACAGCCTCCGCCTGGGCCTTGGCCGCCGCGTTGGCACGCGCCTTCGCCGACTCCTCCTCCTCCTATGCCGCCTTGGCGGCAGCCGCCCTCAGCTCCTCCGCCTCCCGCTCCTCCCGCGCCTCCCGCGCATTTTGCTCCGTCGCCGCCTGAAGCTCGGCGTGGGGGTCCACACGGCGGGTGCTCTCGGATCCTCCCGGCGATCCAACCACAGAGGCAGCAGCAACCCGCTCAAGAGAAAGCGGAGCCCTGATTTTTGAGAAAAGACAAGGATTCAGAAATCGACAAGAAAAGAAGAAAGCGTATGCAAAAGAATATACACTTACGCTGACACCGTCTGCGGCTGCTTCACCACCTTGCGGAAGTGGGCCGCCTTCGCGGCCGCCTCATCCCGCCTGGTCGCCGCCGCCCCGCCCTTGGGCTTCTTCGGCCGACTGCCGAACAAGCCCTACGCGGCCCGGCGCTTCTGCCCGCCGCCCTGAGCAGGCGGCGCGGCGGAGGAACCCGCGCCAAAGCCGGACGCCGGCTGGCGGCGTGGGACGATTTCCGCCTCGTCGTCATCTGGCCAGTCGTCGAAGCTGGCTCCAAGCCCGGAGCCGCCTGCTTTGCCGCCTCCCGCCTCGGTGTTGTCGTCCATGGCGGCCACCCCCAAGTCGTGGTCCTCCAAGTCATGCTCTGCCCGGTCGGGGAGAAATCGGCGATCCGCCCCCGACCCGGCCGCAGGTCGAAGGAGAGGGCTCTGCCAAGATGTGCCGGCTGGTCAGAGTCGGCCAAGAAAAACTCGGCGACAAAACTAAGAGAAGAAAGGATAAAGAGAACATACCGTATGCGGGGGATGAGCACGGGAGTACGACTCCTTGCCAAACCGCCACTCTGCGGAGAGCTTGCAGTTTGCAAGATAATTCACCATATGAGCCACCTCATCGTGCGGCATATCCTTTGTGCACATCTGACTCGGATTGAGTTGGCCGCTCATCTGACAGATCAGATGAGGGCGGCTTTGAAGCGGAAGCACCCAGCGCGCGACGAAGGCGGACAGCAAGTCGGACCCACATAGGCCCTCCGACTGGATCATCACCCGGAGTCGGGCGACGGCCGCGGCTCCAGCCGGCGACAGCGTCACGGCCCGATAGGACCACTGGGGCCGCCTCCCAGCCGGCGGGCCAGCTACGTAAGCCGGCAGGTTGACGTAGTCGCCTTGTGGGGCGACGTTCTTCACGTAGAAGTACGACTTTTGCCAGTGATTCACTGACTGGATCAGCGTGATGACGGGGAAGTGGTTGTCGGCTGCCGGCCTCCGCATCGCGATGAAGGCGCCGCTCTGAGCCGGCACGCCCTGCATGCGGGTGCCGAGCTTGGTTTGAAAGAATTCCCCCCAGAGCTCGAGGGTGGGGAGAACGCCAAGAAAGCCCTCGCACAGAGTGACGAAGGCGGACAGCAGCACCACCGTGTTCGGGGTGAGGTGGTGCGGCTGGAGTTGATAGAACTCGAGAAAGGAGCGGAAGAAGGCGCTCGCCGGCAGGCCGAGGCCGCGCAAGATTACCCGCTTGCCTTCCTCCGGCGCCGACGTGATCTCCTTCTCCGGCGCGAGACGGACCCGCACCTGGTCCTTGCCGGGCAACCGCCGCGTCTTACGGAGGAAGTCGATGTGGTCCATATGGACATTGGAGCCGTCCCAGTCCCCGCCGTACTGCATGATGGCGAGGAGCTGGCGAGAAAGGGTGCAGCGGCGGAGAAAGCACGGCCCTGCGGCGGCAAAGCTGCGGGGTGGAGTGAAGATTGGTGGGACGGCGCGACGGCGAGGCACTGCTGCGATGGAAGGCAGGAGGAAGAAGATGGCGGAGAGAAGAGGAGCGTGCGAGCGTCTGCCGCTTCCCCTCCTCCCCCTACTTATAGCCTCGTGCGGCGAAGCCGAGGAGGCGAGGCGTGGGGGGAACGTGGGATTAACTGGGCCCACTCCCCCCACGTCCCGCGATTATTGCGCCCTAACGACGTACGGAAACCGCCACCGAAAGGCGTGCAGACAGCTTTGGGCCACAGAGAATCCGCGACTGGGCCTAGGCATAGGAGTGGTGGGCCCCAGGCCTGCGGCGACGTCCTGTCATGCATGTGGGTTGGCAGGCTTTTTTTTCAGCCGGAGGATGCCACGTGGTTCGCGGGCGGCAAACGACCGGCCCGCAGCCCGGCGCGCGCGCCAACTGACTCCCGCCTTCCGACATTAAATTTTTTGCCAAGACGGCGCGCCCAACCGAAGCCGGCTCCCAGCTGCTGGCTCGTCAAGATAAGAAGCTGACCGAGCTTCTCGACCTCCTCTCAGCCACGAAGCCCAACCAGCTTCGGGGACTACGGTCGGAGTAAATGGCCACAGGTAGCCTAACCGACTCCCCCTGGCTCTTCAAAAAATTATATGGCCATTCGAGCCTTCAAGTATCCAGAGCATGGGGCCGCCTTCCTCCGGCCGGCTATCCCTAGGGCCGACTACCAGAAGGCGACCCGGCCTCAAAAACCTTCCCGAAGAAAGCTACGAGGTGGCCGACTCCAGGAAGCCGGCCCCAAGAGGACCGACTCCCAGAAGCCGGCCATGAAGAGAGCCAACTCCCAGAAACCGGCCAAGACTGCACCCACCAAGACTGCATCCACATAACGGTGGTAAGACGGGGCGTGGCCGCAGTACAGCCCACTACCCCCGAATCCCGGAACAGGCTTGAACGCAGGGCGCCGTACGGGTCAGCCATCCCCCGTCCGGCGCGGCACTGTAGCCATGTCGACCTCAACGTCACCCACGACGGGCGCCAGTACGGCCCATGGGCGGAGGGCCCCTTTAGCCAGAGAGACGCTCGAAGGCGGCCCGGCCTCCCCTAGTCAGCCTGGGGCGTAGCCGGCTCCCAATAGCCGGCTACCTCCCTCCCTCGAAACATGTGCCTCATTAAGGAGACAAGACGAGGTGAGGCTACAGTGAGAACCCGCAAAGTGGCAGCACTGTAGCCACGCTTACCTCGACAAAGCCCTCGTCATCAGAGGTGAGGCAACAGTAACCAGCCGCCGACAATGCCCGCAAGCGGTGGGGCCAGCCTATCGGCCAAGAGGCCGGCAGCCGGCGGGACCCACCAGTCGGCGGGCCCCAATGGCCGGCGGAGAAGCCGGCGAGCACAGACACCGACGGCTGGGACCCGCGCCCAGCCGGATTACCATTGTACCCCTGGGGGTAGGCCTATATAAACCCCCCGGGACACCCATGCAAAGGGTTGATCTCATAGAGTTTCACACACCACATAGAGAGAAAAGGAGAGCTAGCCTTGCCCTTCTTCTTCCCCTAGCCAAACAGCTCAAGGAGCACTTGTAGCTACTTGTATTGATCTACTGATCATGCGGAGACCCCGCAGAGCAGGACTAGGGGTGTTATCTCCACGGAGAGTGCCGAACCTGGGTAAGATTCGCCGGCGTGCATGTCTTCGCCTCATCCCGTTTCCAGCCACCGGCGATGTCTTATTGGCTCCCATAATGATAAGCCACCCGTTGGCATATATCGCACCTACCACCCGACATGAGGATTACTCAAGATGAGATGCCTCCTACTATGGTGGCAAGTCCTATTTATAGAGGCCCTGATCCTCTCCCCAAATATCGAGCGGGAAGGGAGCCAACAACGACCAATTTGAAAGGGGACAGCTAGTACAGCTTATCCTGACAAAAGCAGTCAAAAGGCTCTGGTGGTGATGCCACCTTGGGCTCCACGGTGACCTCCATCTTGCCGTCCTGCTGTTCTTGGTCTCGTTGCACCAATATGGAAACCTTTGCTTGACGCCTCGGTACTCCTCGCCTGCGCTTGCTTCCTTAGCACCAAAGAGGAAACAAGGACACTGTGCACACTGGCGCTCGCCTGGCCTTGATCGTCATGGCTCACGTCATGAGAACCTCGCGAGGTTTGCCTTGCCTTGATCTCTCCGCCCCTCGCGAGCCAACCTGGTGAGGCCGCTCCCGAGGAGGTCTTGCGTCGTCCGCCTCGCGAGGCTTGGCCCCTCGCGAGTGTCTTGAGTGCTTGTTGGTGAAGATGGGCCGTACGGGCCCGCTCCCAGAGCCACGCCGTGGGCCGCAGGCAGGCAAGTCTGGGGACCCCCGTTCCCGGAACACCGATAGTGAGAAAAAAGGATATATATGTGGGGAGCTTGATGCTCGTAAAATAATAAAAATAAGCTTCTGTAATAGAAGCCCCCAGGTATTACGAGTGTGTACATTTAAGGATGTGTACGTCATAGGTGTGCGGTGTAGCCGCACAAGAGCTTAAAGCTCGAAGAAAAAAAAGGTTAAAGAGAGGAAAAAATGGAGACAGAGGGAGAAGAAAACGAACAAAGAGTCCGGCTCTAGGCGTAGAATCTTCGGAGTCTAGCCGCATTCCACGGGTTTGGCTCTACGTGATTGTCTGATGCATCACGCAGGCGGTATGCTGCTCCGTTGAGAACTTCATCGATGATGAAGGGACCCTCCCACTTGGGCTTGAGTTTGTCCTTTTTCTGGCAAGCGGAGAACGAGCTCACCAACATTGTAAGTCTTGGCCCGCACTTCTCCGCTTTGGTATCTGCGAGCCTGCTGTTGATAGAATGTAGAACGGGCTTTTGCAACGTCGCGCTCCTCCTCCAGGGCATCTAGACTGTCCTGCCGATCAAGCTCGGCCTCTCTCTCTTCATACATGTGCACTCGAGGTGAATCATGAATAATGTCGCAGGGCAAAACGGCCTCTGCGCCATACACCATGAAGAATGGTGTGTATCCAGTAGTGCGATTGGGCGTGGTCCGCAGCCCCCAGAGTATGAAGTCGAGCTCCTTAACCCAGTGCTTTTGATTCCTTCAAAGACCGCACTAGTTTGGACTTAATGCCGCTCATAATAAGACCATTAGCTCGTTCGACTTGACCATTTGTTTGTGGATGATAGACCGAGGCGTAATCGAGCCTAATTCCCAATTTGTCACACCAGGATTTCACTTCATCGGCTGTGAAATTGGAGCCGTTATCGGTGATGATGCTGCGTGGGACACCATAACAATGAACGACACCGGATATAAACTCTATCACTGGTCCAGCATCGGCCATTTTCACTGGTTTGGCCTCTATCCATTTGGTGAATTTATCTACCATGACTAGCAGAATTTTTTTCTTATGGCTTCCTCCTTTAAGGGGTCCGACCATATCAAGCCCCTACACCGCACAAGGCCAAGTAATGGGGATTGTTTGTAGAGCAGTAGGCGGCATATGGCTTTGATTGGCGAAGAGCTGGCATCCGATGCAATGTTGGACCAGGTCCTGTGCATCTGCTCGGGCCGTCGGCCAAAAGAAACCTGTACGGAAGGCCTTACTTACCAGGGCCCGAGCCGCGGCGTGGTGACCGCCGAGACCAGCATGGATTTCAGCCAGGAGCTGCCGTCCCTCTTCTTCGGAGATACATCTTTGAAGGACTCCGGTAGCACCTTTCTTGTAGAGCTCTCCGTCATGGACCTTGTAGGCTTTCGAACGCCGAACAATGCAGCGAGCCTCATTCTGGTCCTCAGGGAGCTCTCGCCTATTAAGGTAAGCCAAGAAGGGTTCGGTCCAAGGGGCAATTACTGCCATTATTAGATGGGCCGATGGTGTCATTTCGGTGGCTGAGCCCCTGTTGATATCGGTGTTGTGTTCGGAATCTGGGGGTATAATTGGATCCGGACTAGTGTTGCCGCTCTCGTCCTGCCACACCACGAATGGCTTGAAGAGCCTTTCCAAAAAGATGTTAGGCAGGATGGGGTCACGCTTGGCGCCCATGCGAGCAAGGACATCCGCCACTTGATTGCTTTCTCGAGCCACATGATGAAACTCGAATCCCTCGAACCGAGCTGATATTTTGAGTACGGCATTACGATATGCCGCCATCTTCGGATCCTTGGCGTCGAAGTCTCCATTTATTTGGGATATTGCGAGATTTGAATCTCCGCGCACCTCCAGGCGTTGTATGCCCATGGAGGTAGCCATCCGAAGACCATGCAATGAGGCCTCGTACTCGGCTGCATTGTTGGAGTCTGTGTATGATATTTGGAGTACGTACTAGACTGTGTCTCCAGTGGGGGACGTTAAAATGACACCTGCTCCTAATCCGGCCAGCATTTTAGAGCCATCGAAGTACATGACCCAGTTGGAATATGTGACGTACTCTTTAGGGAGTTCAGCCTCTGTCCATTCGGCGACGAAGTCAGGCAATACTTGGGATTTAATGGCCCGGCGTGGTTTGTATGTTATATTGAATGGCAGGAGCTCAACGGCTCACTTAGCAATTCGGCCCGTAGCATCGTGGTTGTTTATTATGTCATTGAGTGGTCGTAGCTTCCGGGATGCCATGAAGACCGCGTATGCTATCTTTTGGTAATGGGGGTACCGGGATTTGCATGGTGTGAGGACGGTGGATACGTAGTATACCGGTTTTTGCAGTGGGAATTTGTGTCCGTCCTCCTCTCGCTCAATGACGAGCACCGTGCTCATCACCTGGTGAGTTGCAGATATGTATAATAACATTGGTTCGCCGATGTTTGGCGCGGCCAGGATTGGGTTTCTTGCTAAAAGAGCTTTTATTTCTTCCAGTCCGGCCGTTGCCGCATCCGTCCACTCGAAGTGGTCGGTGCGTCGGAGAAGGAGATAAAGTGGCAATGCCTTTTCCCTATTGTGGATATAAAGCGGCTTAACGCTGCTACGCATCCAGCTAGCTTTTGGACCTGTTTAAGGTCTGTTAGTGTAGCCAATTGTGACAAAGCTCGGATTTTGCCTGGATTTGCCTCAATTCCTCTATTGGAAACGGTGAAGCCCAGCAGTTTTCCAGCGGGAACACCGAAAACACACTTTTCCGGATTGAGCTTGATGTCATATGTACGGAGGCTGTCGAATGTGAGACGCAGATCCTCTATTAATGACTCGGCGTGCCTAGTCTTGATGACAACGTCATCTACATATGCCTCAATTGTCTTGCTGATTTGCTTCTCCAGGCATGATTGGATCATGCGTTGGTAGGTGGTGCTGGCGTTTTTAAGCCCAAAGGGCATAGTGTTGAAGCAGGAAGGCCCGTATGGGGTAATAAATGCCGTTGCGGCTTGATCGGATTCCTTCATTTTGATTTGATGGTATCCAGAGTATGCATCAAGGAAACACAGTGAGTCGTTTCCTGCAGTAGCATCAATGATCTGATCGATGCGGGGGGAGGGGAAGGGATCCTTAGGGCAGGCCTTGTTGAGGTCTTTGAAATCGACTCACAGGCACAGGATTTATCCTTCTTTGGCACCATCACCAGGTTTGCTAGCCAGTCCATGTGTTTTATTTCTCTGATGAATCCGGCCTCGATTAACTTGGCTAGCTCCTCCCCCATAGCTTGTCGTTTGGGTTCGGAAAAGCACCGCAGTGTTTGCTTCACTGGTTTATAACTCTTCAATATATTAAGGCTGTGTTCAGCCAAACTACGTGGGATTCCTGGCATATCAGAAGGGTGCCAGGAAAATATCTCCCAGTTCTCGCGCAGGAACGCTCGTAGTGCGGCGTCGACTGCTGGGTCCAGCTGTGCCCCGATGGAAGCTGTCTTCTTGGGGTCCGTCGGGTGGACTTGAAATTTGACTATTTTGTCTGCTGGTTTGAAGGAGGTGGATTTGGACCGCTTATCAAGGATTACGTCGTCTCTATCCACCGTGGTGCATAGTGCGGTTAACTCTTCGGCCACGAGGGCCTCAGACAGTGCCTCGAGGGCCAGGGATGCGGTTTTGTTTTCGGCACGAAGGGCTATGTCCGGATCACTGGCGAGAGTGATAATACCGTTAGGCCCGGGCATCTTGTGCTTCATATACCCGTAGTGAGGTATGGCTAGAAAGCGTGTGAACGCATCTCGCCCCAACAGGGCGTGATATCCATTGTTGAAAGGGGCCACTTGGAAGGTTATCTCTTCGGACCGATAATTCTCCGGCGTGCCGAATACCACGTCAAGTGTAATTTTCCCCGCACATCGCGCCTCCCGGCTGGGAATAATTCCTCGGAAGGTCGTATTACTTTGCTCGATGCGGCTCCTCTCTATTTCCATTTTATTGAGTGTGTCCTCGTAAATGAGGTTTAGCCCACTTCCGTCGTCCATGAGCACTTTAGTGAGCTGAAAGCCGTCCACAATTGGATTGAGGACCAAGGCAGCTGGTGCCTGGACTGACCAGAGTCTTGGTTCGTCACTGGCATTGTAAGTTATGGCCGTGTCATTCCAGGGGTTTATTGCTGCTACTTGGCAGACTTTCGCGAGGTCGCGGAGTGCCCTCTTGCGCCGATTGTTTGAAGCGAAAGTCTCGAAGACCGTCAATACTCTGAGGTCGTCGTCCTCCAAGGGGTGTTGCTCTGAGGTGTCTTTGGTGAGGATATCCTCGCCGCTCTTGGCCACTTGCCAGAGTATCCAACATGCTCTAAGGCTGTGGGCTGGTACGGTATCCGGTGTCGTGTGTATTTTGCATGGCCTATCGAGCCATCCCTCTAGAACGGTTCTGCGTCCCGTAGTGGGCTTAGTTTTCTTCACTATGTGGCCGGATGCCCCGCGAGGGTGCATCCTTTTTGCTCGCCAGGGGGGTTGAGTGGAGACCGGTGGTTCCCAGCGAGCCGTCTGAGTTTTCCATGCGCTTTCCATTGCGCAGTACTTCTGTACTATGGTTGCCAAGTCAGTGAAGTGTAATATGCGATGGCGGTTTATGGCGTTGAGGACTCCTTCACCCGTGCAATTATTGCAGAATATTGAAATCGCATCCTCGTCGCGGCAATCTTTAATCTTGTCTTTGACAAGGAGGAATCTGGCCCAAAAGTGATGGACTGTTTCCTGACTGCTGTTGTACGTACATGAGGTCGCATATATCCAGAGGGCCGGAAGTGCATGGCGAATATTCATTGTGGTGGGTGGGTGGCTTTAAATCCAATCCCTGACCTAATTTGGATTCCGGAGTTTGAAGAACTTCCGAGCTTAATAGTTCGGGCTCTGGGATGTTGAGTGATTTTCCAGGCTCGGCGCCCGATTCTAGATTCGGGGGACCGAGCACGTCGTCCCGCAGACCGGTGTCCAGTTTTTTGAGTTCAGAAATCCGAACACAATTCGTCTTCAACGTAGGGGAAGAGTTGTTATTTTTCTCCTCCACGACCGCTATCTGATGGGTGATCGGCAGAGATTTGATTTCTCTCTGATCGGGTTTAAGCCCAATCCGATCATTGTCTGTAGTGACCCCCAGGGCGGCGATGCGATCCAGGAGTTCATTTAAAGACGACAACTCCGCCGGATCCATCCGTTTGGAGTATTCGGAGTCAACACGAAGGCGATTTTCAACGACCTGAGAAGTCATCGTCGGCTTAATGGCCGAGCGGGTGGTCATGGTAAAGTCGCCCAGCCGGAGGGTTTGGCCTGAGGCCAGGGCTCCTCCGGAAGTGATGCTGTCCTTGATAACAAGGCGAGCCATCAATCCTGTCTTCGACGTCACAGCGAAACTCTCAATGAAAGCACCAATGTTGGTGTCAAAACCGGCAGATCTTGGGTAGGGGGTCCCGAACTGTGCGTCTAGGATCGATGGTAACAAGAGATGGGGGTCACGATGTTTACCCAGGTTCGGGCCCTCTTGATGGAGGTAATACCCTACTTCCTGCTTGATTGATCTTGATGAATATGAGTGAGGGAGTCCTGGACTAAGGGGTCCTCAGGCGTCCGACCTGTTAGCTATGGGCCGGACTGATGGGCTGTGAAGATACAAATACCGAAGACTTTACCCGTGTCTGGATGGGACTCTCCTTGGCGTGGAAGACAAGCTTAGTGGTTAAATGTGTAGATTCCTTTCTTTGTAACCGACCTTGTGTAATCCTAGATCCTCCCGGTGTCTATATAAACCGGAGGACTTAGTCCGGAGGAGAGATGCTCATTACCATAGTCATACATGCTAGACTTATAGGGTTTAGCCATTACGATCTCGTGGTAGATCAACTCTTGTAATACTCATATTCATCGAGATCAATCAAGCAGGAAGTAGGGTGTTACCTCCATAGAGAGGGCCTGAACCTGGGTAAACATTGTGTCCCCTGTCTCCTGTTACCATCGACCTTAGACGCACAGTTCGGGACCCCCTACCCGAGATCCGCCGGTTTTGACACCGACATTGGTGCTTTCATTGAGAGTTCCACTGTGCCGTCCCCTAAAAGGTTTGATGGCCCCTTCAATCGTCAACAACGACGCTGTCCATGGGGAGACTTTTCTCCCCAGACAGATCTTCGTATTCGGCGGCTTCACACTGCGGGCCAACTCGTTTGGCCATCTGGAGCAGATCGATAGCTACGCCCCTGGCCACTAGGTCAGATTTGGGAGCTTGAACTACATTGCGGACATCCGTGGAGATTTGATCTTCGCCGGATTTGAGACCACGACGACCGCTCCTGGTCACCTCGATGAACATGACCTAAATCTGTCATCGGACCGCATCCAGGAGATAGCTCCTATAACTGCTCTGGCCTTAGATCCGGAGCATACTGCGCCATCCAAGGACGGGAAGCTCAACCCCGCCACGGAGGCCACAGATTCCCCGGCGTTGGAGCCGCACATAGACTTAACCCCACACGATATCGGTGTCACCGGAACTCCGGACTTGTCTTCGGCCATAAGCTCCGAACCATGTGTGTCCGCGGACGCCGAGCTTGATCAGCTATCGATCTTCAAATTCAGCACCGCAGACATCTTCCAGCACTCGCCCTTCAGCGATGTGCTAAAATCATTAAAGAATCTGTCCTTGGCGGGGGACTCACAGCCAAATTATGTCCGGTTTGAACTAGAGGCTGATGATGAGGGAGAATTTTGCTTCCCACCCACCACCCACTTCATAGCCACTGTCGAGGACCTAACCGACATGCTTGATTACGGCTCTGAAGACATCGACGGTATGGACGAGGATGCCGATGAGGAGCAAAGCCAAAACCCGCCATTTACTGGACGCTGGACGGCCACCTCTTCGTACGATGTGTACATGGTGGATACACCCAAAGCAACCAACGATGATGACAAAGAAAATCTAGTTGAGAATAAACCTCCTGAGACACAACACAAATGCCGGCGTCCTCGGCGCTGCTCTAAGTCACGTCGTTCAAGAGATAGCAATACTGGCACCGGAGAAAATAATACTCCGGACGATGCCGAAAACAATGAAGACCCTGTTGAGGTAACATCCGAACAGGAGGAACAAGAAAATGGGCAAGTCAGCCCCGATGAACAGGCCATGCCCAACGACTCGGAGGACGGTAGTTATCATCCGCTCTCCGAGGATGAGGAAAGCCTCGACAACGAGGATTTCATCGTGCCTGAGGAACCTCTCAAGCAGGAGCGCTTCAAGCACCAGCTAATAGCCACCGCAAGAAGCCTGAAAAAGGAGCAGCAGCAGCTTCAAGCTGACCAAGATCTGCTCGTCGACGGGTGGACTGATGTCCTGGCAGCCGAGGAATACGACCTCAGACGCCCAGCCAAGAGTTACCCGATGCGCAGATTGCTACCTCAGTTCGATGAGGAGGCGCCAGAGCCCATAGCTCCCTCGCGTAATGCGGCCGGTCGACCACTACGCGGTCGGGACAGTGCGGCGGACCGACCACCACGCGGTCGGGATAAAGTGGCAACTCAGGCCGAACAGCAGCCCGCCCCACCGCCATGTAAAAATAGAGACAAAACATTTTGGGGTCACACATACGACCTTCGGCAGGACCTGGACAGTAGAGCAGGATATAACAGATCAATCTACGGATCGCGAGGTCGTTCCTCGACACGCGATGATGGCTACCTATTCGGGCGTGACAAACCTAGTCATGCCCGAGCCGATAACCGCAGACGGACTCCATCGGAGCTACGTCACGATGTGGCCAGATATAGAGGCGCCGCACACCCTCTTTGCTTCACAAATGAAGTAATGGATCATGAATTCCCTGAAGGGTTCAAACCCGTGAATATTGAATCATACGACGGGACAACTGATCCCGCGGTATGGATCAAGGACTTTATCCTCTACATCCACATGGCCCGCGGAGATGACCTCCACACTATCAAATACCTCCCACTAAAGCTTAAAGGGCCAGCTCGGCACTGGTTAAACAGCCTGCCTGAAAATTCTATCGGCAGCTGGGAGGACTTGGAAGAAGCCTTCCTCGACAACTTCCAAGGTACATATGTCCGGCCACTAGACGCCGATGACTTAAGCCACATAGTTCAACAGCCTGGAGAGTCAGCCAGGAAGTTCGGGACTAGGTTCCTAACTAAAAAGAACCAGATCATCGACTGTCCGGATGCCGAAGCCCTAGCGGCCTTTAAACATAACATCCGCGACGAATGGCTCACCCGCCACCTCGGCCAAGAAAAGCCAAAACTATTGCAGCCCTCACGGCACTCATGACCTGCTTTTGTGCTGGTGAGGCTAGTTGGCTGGCGCATAGTAAAAACACAGCCAGCGAGGCAGCCCCTCCGAGGTCAAAAATAGCAGCGGCAAGCTCCGACGTAACAGACACAAATGCCGAAGCAATGGCGATAATACCGATGACACCACAGTCAACGCCGGATTCAGCGGCTCCAAGTCCGGCCAGCGGAAGAAACCGTACAAACGAAACAATCAGGGACCATCCAGCCTGGACCGCATACTTGATCGTCCGTGCCAGATACATGGCACCCCAGACAAACCAGCCAATCATACAAACAGAGATTGTTGGGTTTTTAAACAGGCCGGCAAATTAAATGTCGAGAACAAGGAAAAGGGATCGCAAAGCAAGGACGATGACGAGGAGCCCCGGCAACCGAACACAGGGGGACAGAAGAAGTTTCCCCCTCAAGTGAAAACATCGAACATGATATATGCTACACACATCCCCAAAAGGGAGCGCAAGCGCGCACTCAGGGACGTCTACGCGATAGAGCCAGTCGCCCCAAAATTCAATCCATGGTCGTCATTCCTGATCACCTTTGATCGTCGGGATCACCCGACTAGTATCCGTCATGGCGGTTCAGCCGCGCTGGTCCTCGACCCAATCATTGATGGATTTCACCAGACACGCGTCCTTATGGATGGAGGTAGTAGCCTCAATCGGCTCTATCAGGATACAGTGTGCAAAATGGGCATTAATCCATCACGGATCAAACCCACAAAGACTACCTTCAAAATAGTCATACCAGGTGTAGAGGCCCGCTGTACGGGCTCAATCACACTTGAGGTTGTCTTCGGATCTCCGGACAACTTCCGAAGCGAGGAGTTAATCTTTGACATCGTCCCCTTTCGCAACGGCTATCACGCACTGCTCGGATGAACCGCATTCGCTCGATTCAATGCAGTGCCACACTATGCTTATCTCAAGCTCAAGATGCCCGGTCCACGCGGCGTCATAACGGTCAATGGAAATACGGAACGCTCCCTCCGTACAGAAGAGCACACAGCTGCCTTAGCAGCAGAAGTACAGAGCGGCCTTCTCAAGCAGAACCTTAATTTGGCTGCCGAGCCCACGGACACCGTTAAGAGGGTCTGAACTACCTTGCAGCAGGATAGCTCGGATCGTCAGGAGCTCGACTAATAATCCGGCCTCCGTCTCAGTCCCGAACAAGTGGTGGCACTCGTGCCGCGCGTACATAACTACGCACTCAAAATTCCATGGGCATCGGCGGAGGCATAGCTAGCTTGTGGTCCACAGTACGGCTCAACCGGCACTGGATACACACATACTTTCACTTTTCCTTTTTCCCTTTTTCAGGTCTCAATCCCGCAGGCCCCGTCTGATGGCCTGATCATCGGTCCTCTTGAAGGACAAACACACCAAGACGGCAAGAAACACAGACATATGGGGGACTTTCTAGGTGGTTTCACTAACAATCACCCTACCTGTTTTTTAGGACCCACAGGCAGCTCTCCCTTGGTTTTGGCATGTTAAATAGCATGTTGCTTATCACACTACTTGTATCAAATGCGCCTTGACGTATTAATCAAATTACAATGGAAACAGTTCGTGGCCCGAGCTTTAGGGCCCTAGCTTATTATCTTTGCACCCTCTCAGTTTTCCTTTCTTTTTTCTTTCCCTCCTGTGGGTAACCTTATCAGATAGCACCCGTACACTTTGGTATGTTTTTGCCAGGGGCTTCATAGCACCCCGCACTACGGCAACAAATGTCCGAACACTTTTTATAGTATAGTTCGGCACCCCGAATTTAGAACTATATGCATTGGCTCCGAATCATGTCTTTGGTCAATAGTTGGGTTGCCCGGCTCCTGTGCTTGCTACCTTACGTTCCGCTATATCGGCTAAGGTAGTAAAGGGAGAACTACTGCGATTGTGCCTTGGTTTATCCAAAGGAGAACTTCAGTAGACAAAGCCGAAAACTGACTGTCATGATGCGGCGAGAGCCGGTCAGCTCTTCGGAGGTTGCAAATCGTTGAAGATTTCTTCCGCATTACGCGAAGGATCGGTACTTCCCGATCAGGTGCTTATAGCACTCTAGTTCGGATACTAGGGGCTGCGCCAACATTTTTATTGTCAAACTCATATGGCTAAGTGAGGGCGTTAAAGCCGTATAGTCTAATTGCCTGGTTTGTTGCGCTAAACAACTCCTTCAAGGACCATATAATTGGATCAAGAGTGTTTAGATTCCATCCCCAACACCTCTGTTTTACCTACGTGGGGGCAGAAGCCGACGACTGGCCAACCCTCAGATTTCATACAACACGGCCGCAAAGGAGGTAAATTTTTTAACATAACAAACATTATATTACAAACTCACTTTGTCTTATCATACAAGGTAGAAGCAACTTGAATGCATTCATTCAAAGATAATGTCTTGCGAACACTGCGTCGCTACTATACGAGACCCCTCCAGGACGTCTCCAAAATACCGCTCGGGTGTGCGGTGCTCCTTGCCCTCGGGTGGCCCCTCGGTCACAATCTTGATGGCGTCCATCTTCGCCCACCAGACCTTGACACGGGCAAAGGCATACGCGCGCCCTCGATGCAGACGGACCGCTTGACGGCGTCCAGCCATGGACAGGCATCCACCAGCCACTTCACGAGGCCGAAGTAACTGCCGGGTATAGCTTCGGCTGACCATAGTCAGATTATTAAATCCTTCATGGCTAGTTCGGCAACCCTGTGCAGCTCAACCAGCTGTTTTAGCTGATCGCTGAAGGGTACCGGATGTTCTGGCGCAAGATATTGCGACCAGAACAACTTCTCCATGGAGCTCCCTTCTTCGGCTCGGAAGAACTCCGCGGCGTCAGACACACTGCGTGGCAGATCAGCAAAAGCCCCTGGAGAACTCCAAATCTGGGTTACTAAAAGATACTTCCTCTTCACATTCTTGCTTGGCATACTAAATGCCTTACCCGCCGTGATCTTCCTGGCCTCGTGGATCTCCTGGAGGGCGCCCTGGGCCTCATTCCGGGCCGTCTCTGTGCTCTAACGAGCCTTGGCGAGTTCGGTATCTTGATCCGATGCATCGCGCTCCAAGGTCTCACACTTCCTTACCGCGTCCTGGAGCTCTTGCTGGACCTTGTTGACCCGGGCCTTGAGCTTCTTACGGGTGGCCTGCTCCTTGACAGCCTTCCCCTCGGCTTTGGCCAAGGCCTTTTTGAGGGCCTCGACCTCGGTCATTGCTCCTATACATATCATGACACTTCGGTCAATATACATCATTTTACTCTTTTCGAATATATAACAGGTTATTACATACCTTGTTTTTCTTGGAACTGCCTCCTCACCTGGCCGAGCTCCACCTCGGCCTGCTCGAGTCTCTGCTTCAGTCCGGAGACTTCGGCAGTATGCGAGGCCGCGGCCAATAGCGACGCCTGCGTATTCATTTCAGACATATTTAGTTAGTTTCCTGCAATAAGGGATTGATCCTCTGTCCGGCTTTTTCTTTCCAAACACCGGACAATGTCTCAGGGGCTACTGTCTATATTGGGATCATCTCTTTTTCCCTCACCTACCTCAAAACCTGTCAACAGGCCGCTGCAGGCTTCGGTTAGTCCGCTCTTGGCGGACTGAACCCTTTCAATTACCGTGCCCATAAGAACACGGTGCTCATCCACAATGGAGGCGCCTCGCAGTGCTTCTAGCAGATTATCCGGTGCCCCTGGTTGGACAGGGGTCACCGGCAGAATAGGCACACCCCCTTCTTTCGAAGGAGGTTGCATGCCGGATTCCGGAGCCATATCGGTCTCCGGAATCAAGTTCAGCTGAGGGCCGAACTGAATACAGCCCTCATCACCAGTCTCCATGGGGATTGGCTCCCCCTGGTGTCCGGCGACGAAGGCTTCTCCTTTCGGCGCCTCTTGAACCTCTCCCCAGCCTGGGAAAGTCCTTCGGGACAGCACCTCTGCGTCTTCCTTGGCCTTGGGGGAGTGAGCGGTCGGCGGTGACTCGCTGGCCATCGCCTTTGAATCCAACGAACCTCGTGACGAGGATCGCAGGGAGCTGTCGTTGGCCGGACTGCAATAGCATAACTAATCATGTCAATACAATGAAGAGGAGAGGCTGGATTTATGGGTATGTATGAGTCTTAGCACTTACGATGCAGCCCGAGGCTTAGTGCGGGGGCGTCGCTCCGGACTGCTGTCGACATCCCACGCGGAGTTATCCGCGAGGGAGCCCTTCCCCTTCTTGGACGTCGCCGCCTCCAGGTTCGTGGAGGCCGCCCTCTTCTTCTTTCCCTTATCAGGGGGAGGGTTGTTCTCCTCCTCCTCCTTGCCGTTGTCGTCCTTAGTGGCGGAGGAAAGGGTCACTTCTTCTTCGGACGTCACGTCCGAAGCACCCTTCCGACGAGGGCCACCTTTGGCCCCCTTGGCCTTCTTCTTGGCCTTCTTTTCTGGCGGCCTATAGGGCGCCGGAACCAGCATCTTCACCAGGAGCGGGATGACTAGCTCTTCGGGCAGTGGAGCCGAACTATGGATCCGCTCCACTCTCTCCGTCCACACCTGAAAAATACAGCAAAGGTTAGGCATCCTCCTTGAACAAACAAGTAGAAGGTACGCCTTAAGAAAAAGGAGAACTTACCTCATTGGCGGGATGAGTGTGATCGTGCCCACGATCCGAATCTATGACCGGCGGCTTCTCGTTGCCCTTGAAGAGCAACTTCCAGGCATCTTCGTGAGTAGTTCCGAAGAGCCCTCCCAGGGTCTGGTGCTTCTCCGGATCAAATTCCCATAAAGGGAAGCTTCGGCTTTGGCAGGTGAGAATCCGGCGAACCAGCATCACCTGGATCACGTCGACGAGCTTGATGTTTTTATCCACCATACTCTGAATTCGCGTTTGCAGCGCTATCAGCTCGTCTAACGCCGACCAGTTGGGGCCCTTCTCCTTCCAGGAGATGAGCCGCATTGGAGCTCCGGCCTTAAATTCGAGAGTCGCAGCCCAAGTGGCGCCGCATGGCTCTGTGATGTAGAACCACTGCTTCTGCCACTCCTTGACTGTCTCCACAAAAGTGCCTGTGGGCCAAGTGACATTGGGCATCTTGCTCACCATGGCGCCTCCGCACTCCGCATGCTGACCGTCCACCACCTTCGACTTTACGTTGAAGACCTTGAGCCATAGGCTGAAGTGGGGATGGATTCAGAGGAAGGCCTCGCACACAACAATAAATGCCGAGATGTTGAGGAAGGAGTTCCGGGCTAGATCATGGAAATCTAGACCGTAATAGTACATCAGTCCGCGGACGAAGGGGTGAAGTGGAAACCCCAATCCGCGGACGAAGTGAGGGAGGAAAACTACCCTCTTAGTAGGCTTCGGGGTAGGGATGACTTGCCTCTTGGAGGGCAGACGGTGGGGATTCCTTTCGCCAGGTACCCGGCCGCCCGAAGCTGGGTGATGTCCTTCTCCTTGACGGAGGCGACCATCCACTTGCCTTGGCCTCCGGATCCGGACATGATTGAGTGCTTCCTTGAGGTGGATAAGATGGGAACTTGGGCGCTGGAGCTCGAGAATGGAAGGACGGAGAGGAAGAGAAGGCGTGGGTGAAGAAAGGGGATTCTTATCTCCTTATAAAGGCAGTGAATATTGAACGCCTCCCCACTCGCCTTAAAACTCGCCTGTTCCCAAGGGCTATGTAAATGGTACGGTTGGGTTACCCACGCCCGTATTGATGAGAATCCTGCAATAAGGGGACACGATCTCTGCTTTGACAAGACGTGCCAATGGCAACCGCGTCTTGAAACATGGAGCGGCAGACGAAAAACTGTTCGAAATTATGACCGGGCAGACGTGATGTCATGTTGCAAAAAGTTGTCAGCGGATTGGACTCGTGGAAGAGTTAGTAAAATTTTGAAGAAATTCTCTCTTGCTTCACTTAAATTATTTAGAGAGAAATAAAAAAAATATGTTATGCTCATGATCTTCACTTATATTTGTTTGAGCTTATGAAAAGCAACACATGAAAATAAGTCCCAAAGTGATAGATATCCAAGAAGGATAAAGAAAAAGAAAAAATGTCATGAAGATCATTGGACAAAATAAACTTGATTCTTAGTAACAGTTTTGAGATATGATGATGGGATATGTGAGTTATGTTGATGAGTAATTATGCTTTAGTAAGAATATTGGTGTTAAGGTTTGTGATTCCCTATGCATGCACGAAAGTCAATAATCATGCAATGAAAATTATATCCTACTTGTGGTGCATTATTCAGTGTTAATTATGCTTAATGCTTGCTTATGAGATTATTCGTTTCTTGGTTGGTCGCTTCTCAATCTTTTGCTAGCCTTCATTTTGCACCAAGTATGACCTCTGCTTGTGCATCCAAAATCCTTTAAACCAGTTTTGCCACATGAGTCCACTATATCTACCTATATGCGGTATTCTTTTGCCGTTCTAAGCAAATTTGCATGTGCCATCTCTAATTTTCAAAATAAACTTCTCTTTTGTGTGTTTGTTTAGCTCGCGGAACGGTAACGGGTGGCTAATATTTTCCATGCTGGATGTGTTATTCTCACGATGAGTGTTTATTCACTTGTCATTGCACGAGAGTAAGGCAAAGGTTTTAGGGATGCCCAGTCCCAAAATGCAAAAATGAATTTACTTTATGTTGTCAAATAATAAATTCCTTGGAAAGTGTTAGTATGGAGGGCAACCATGGATACGGCTAGCCATGGAAAGTGAAAGAATGGTGGAAAAAGGAATAAACTTTATTTTCTGTTTGGGAACCGCCTATGGAATATCTAGCATGGAAAGTGTTCGGAACTCTGAGTCGTTTTCGTTGGTGGGATGGATACACCTCCCAAAATATTTTTATCTCTAATTTTTCGCTTTGAGCTCTGGCACCTCTACAAATCCCTACTTCCCTCTGCGAAGGGCCTTTCTTTTACTTTATGCAATTTTTATTTTGAATTTGAGTCTCCATCTTCTCTTACAAAAGCACCAACTAAGAGGCAATATGATCATGCTTAAGTATTGGGTGTAGTTAATATTCGAGTGTGTTTCATGAATGGATCAATGTTTGAGCATGATGGGCTAGGGATAACTTATTTTAGCATTGATATTTTGAAAGACATGGTTGTTTGTTGATATGCTTGAGTATCTAAATTATTATGTCAAAACTAGACTATTGCTTTGAATCACATAAAAGTCCAAATGTCCATGCTATAAGAAAAGAATATGATATGACTTGATAAACAACACTCCACATCAAAAATTCTGTTTTTATCACTTACCTACTCGAGGACGAGCAGGAGTTAAGCTTGGGGATGCTGATACGTCTCCAACATATCTATAATTTTTTATTGTTCCATGTTGTTTTATTATCAATCTTGGATGTTTTATAACCATTTCATAGACACTTTATATCATTTTTTGGTACTAACCTATTGACATAGTGCCAAGTGCCAGTTGCTGTTTTTCCATGTTTTTTTACATCGCAGGAAATCAATATCAGACGGAGTCCAATTGCAACGAAACTTCACGGTGATTTTTTATGGACCAAAGGAAGAAGTTGGGCCCTGGTTGCACCTGGGGGGAGTCCCGAGGAGGGGACAACCCACCAGGGCACGCCAGGAGGCCCAGGGGCGCCCTGGTGGGTTGTACCCACCTCGGGTGCCCCCCGGACCACCTCTTTGCTCTATAAATACCCCAAAAATACCATAACCCTAGGGGAGTCGACGAAATATTCATTCAGCCGACGCAAATTCCAGAACCACCAGATCCAATCTAGACACCATCTCCAATGGGGTTCGCCACCTCCATTGGTGCCTCTCCGATGATGCGTGAGTAGTTCTTTATAGACCTTCGGGTCCGTAGTTAGTCGCTAGATGGCTTCCTCTCTCTCGCTGAATTCTCAATACAATGGTCTCTTGGAGATCCCTATGATGTAACTCTTTTGCAGTGTGTTTGTTGGGATCTGATGAACTTCGAGTTTATGATCAGTTATATCTTTTTATATCCATGAAAGTTATTTGAGTTTCTTCGATCTCTTATATGCATGATCTCTTATAGCCTTGTATTTCTTCTCCGATATTTGGGTTTTGTTTGCCCAACTTGATCTATTTATCTTGCAATGGGAAGAGGTGCCTGTCGGTGTCAAAACTGGCGGATCTCGGGTAGGGGGTCCCGAACTGTGCGTCTAAGGTCGATGGTAACATGAGACAGGGGACACGATGTTTACCCAGGTTCGGGCCCTCTCTATGGAGGTAATACGCTACTTCCTGCTTGATTGATCTTGATGGATATGAGTATTACAAGAGTTGATCTACCACGAGATCGTAATGGCTAAACCCTAAAAGCCTAGCCTGTATGACTATGGCAATGAGTATCTCTCCCTCTCCGAACTAAGTCCTCTGGTTTATATAGACACCGGGAGGATCTAGGGTTACACAAGGACGGTTACAAAGAAAGGAATCTACATGTTCGGTTGCCAAGCTTGCCTTCCACGCCAAGGAGAGTCCCATCCGGACACGGGTGCAGTCTTAGGTCTTTGTATCTTTACAGCCCATCATCCGGCCCATGGCTAACAGGCTGGACGCCTGAGGACCCCTTAGTCCAGGACTCCCTCAGTAGCCCCTGAACCTGGCTTCAAAGACGAGGAGTTTGGCGCGCAGATTCGTCTTCGGCATTGCAAGGCGGGTTCCCCTTTCCGATCTCCAAGATAGTCTTCGGACGTGATGATTGTATCCGGACCTGTAACAGACACCACACACAACCGCAGAGAGAATATAATACTCCACGAGTTCAATCCGCTGACAGCTGTTTACAACACGACATCACGTCCGCCTGGTCATAATTTTGAACCATTTTGTGTCTGCCGTTCCACGTTTCGAGACGCGGTTGCCATTGGCATGTCTTGTCGAAGCAGAGATCGTGTCCCCTTATTGCGGGATTCTCATCAATACGGGTATGGGTAACCCAACCGTCCCGTTTACACAGCCCTTGGGAATAGGCGAGTTTTAGGGCGAGTGGGGAGGTGTTTGACATTCGCAGTAAGCTGGTGCAGTTGCAAGCAAAGCGTCGTGGCGGGATCTACATGTGAAGCGGAGTACATGGCAGCCTCGGAGGCAGCACAGGAAGCAGTCTGGATGAAGGAATTCATTACCGACCTAGGGGTGATTCCCAATGCGTCAGGCCCGATGACTCTCTTCTGTGACAACACTGGAGCTATTGCCCTTGCGAAGGAGCCCAGGTTTCACAGGAAGACCAGGCATATCAAGCGTCGCTTCAACTCCATTCGTGAAAGTGTTCAAAATGGAGACATAGATATTTGTAAAGTACACACGGACCTGAATGTAGCAGATCCGTTGACTAACCCTCTCCCTAGGGCAAAGCATGATCAACACCAGGACGCAATGGGTGTTCGATTCATCACAATGTAACTAGATTATTGACTCTAGTGCAAGTGGGAGACTGTTGGAAATATGCCCTAGAGGCAATAATAAATGGTTATTATTATATTTCTTTGTTCATGGTAATTGTCTATTGTTCATGCTATAATTGTATTGTCCAGAAATCGTAATACATGTGTGAATACATAGACCACAAAGTGTCCCTAGTAAGCCACTAGTTGACTAGCTCGTTGATCAACAGATAGTCATGGTTTCCTGACTATGGACATTGGATGTCATTGATAACGGGATCACATCATTAGGAGAATGATGTGATGGACAAGACCCAATCCTAAGCATAGCATAAAAGATCGTGTAGTTTCGTTTGCTAGAGCTTTTCCAATGTCAAGTATCTTTTCCTTAGACCATGAGATCGTGCAACTCCCGGATACCGTAGGAGTGCTTTGGGTGTGCCAAACGTCACAACGTAACTGGGTGACTATAAAGGTGCATTACGGGTATCTCTGAAAGTGTCTGTTGGGTTGGCACGGATCGAGACCGGGATTTGTCACTCCGTGTGACGGAGAGGTATCTCTGGGCCCACTCGGTAATGCATCATCATAATGAGCTCAATGTGACTAAGGCGTTAGTCATGGGATCATGCATTGCGGTACGAGTAAAGAGACTTGCCGGTAACGAGATTGAACAAGGTATTGGGATACCGACGATCGAATCTCGGGCAAGTAACATACCGATTGACAAAGGGAATTGCATACGGATTGATTGAATCCTCGACACCGTGGTTCATCCGATGAGATCATCGTGGAGCATGTGGGAGCCAACATGGGTATCCAGATCCCGCTGTTGGTTATTGACCGGAGAGGCGTCTCGGTCATGTCTGCATGTCTCCCGAACCCGTAGGGTCTACACACTTAAGGTCCGGTGACGCTAGGGTTGTAGAGGTATATGTATGCGGAAACCCGAAAGTTGTTCGGAGTCCCGGATGAGATCCCGGACGTCATGAGAGGTTCCGGAATGGTCCGGAGGTGAAGAATTATATATAGGAAGTCAAGTTTCGGCCATCGGGAAAGTTTCGGGGGTTACCGGTATTGTACCGGGACCACCGGAAGGGTCCCGGGGGTTCACCGGGTGGGGCCACCTATCCCGGAGGGCCCCGTGGGCTGAAAGTGGAAGGGAACCAGCCCTTAGTGGGCTGGGGCGCCCCCCTTGGGCCTCCCCCCATGCGCCTAGGGTTGGGAACCCTAGGGGGGGAGCTTCCCCCTTGCCTTGGGGGGCAAGGCAACCCCTTCCCCCCTTGGCCGCCGCCCCCCCCCCCCTTGGAGATCCCATCTCCCAGGGCTGGCGCACTCCCCCAGGGGCCTATATAAAAGGGGGGGAGGGAGGGCAGCAACCTACGGCCTTGGGCGCCTCCCTCCTCCCCTGCAACACCTCTCTCTCTCTCGCAGAAGCTCGGCGAAGCCCTGCCGGAGAACCGCTACATCCACCACCACGCCGTCGTGCTGTTGGATCTCCATCAACCTCTCCTTCCCCCTTGCTGGATCAAGAAGGAGGAGACGTCGCTGCACCGTACGTGTGTTGAACACGGAGGTGCCGTCCGTTCGGCACTCGGTCATCGGTGATTTGGATCACGGCGAGTACGACTCCGTCATCCACGTTCATTGGAATGCTTCCGCTCGCGATCTACAAGGGTATGTAGATGAACTCCTTTCCCCTCGTTGCTAGTAGACTTCATAGATGCATCTTGGTGAGCGTAGGAAAATTTTAAATTATGCTACGATTCCCAACAGTGGCATCATGAACCAGGCCTATGCGTAGTTACTATGCACGAGTAGAACACAAAGCAGTTGTGGGCGTTGAGTTTGCCAATTCTTCTTGCCGCTACTAGTCGTTTCTTGTTTCGGCGGCATTGTAGGATGAAGCGGCCCGGACCGACCTTACACGTACGCTTACGTGAGACAGGTTCCACCGACTGACATGCACTAGTTGCATAAGGTGGCTAGCGGGTGTCTGTCTCTCCTACTTTAGTCGGAACGGATTCGATGAAAAGGGTCCTTATGAAGGGTAAATAGAAATTGGCAAATCACGTTGTGGTCATACGTAGGTAAGAAAACGTTCTTGCTAGAAACCTACAAACCACGTAAAAACTTGCAAGAACAATTAGAGGACGTCTAACTTGTTTTTGCAGCAAGTGCTATGTGATATGATATGGCCAGAAGATGTGATGAATGATATATGTGATGTATGAGATTGATCATATTCTTGTAATAGGAATCACGACTTGCATGTCGATGAGTATGACAACCGGCAGGAGCCATAGGAGTTGTCTTTATTATTTTGCATGACCTGCGTGTCATTGAATAACGCCATGTGAATTACTTTACTTTGTTGCTAAACGCGTTAGCCATAGAAGTAGAAGTAATCGTTGGCGTGACGACTTCATGAAGACACAATGATGGAGATCATGATGATGGAGATCATGGTGTCATGCCGGTGACGAAGATGATCATGGTGCCCCGAAGATGGAGATCAAAGGAGCATAATGATATTGGCCATATCATGTGACTATTTGATTGCATGTGATGTTTATCATTTTTTTGCATCTTATTTGCTTAGAACGACGGTAGTAAGTAAGATGATCCCTTATAATAATTTCAAGAAAGTGTTCACCCTAACTGTGCACCGTTGCGAAGGTTCGTTGTTTCGAAGCACCACGTGATGATCGGGTGTGATAGATTCTAACGTTCGAATACAACGGGTGTTGACGAGCCTAGCATGTACAGACATGGCCTCGGAACACACGCAATACACTTAGGTTGACTTGACGAGCCTAGCATGTACAGACATGGCCTCGGAACACGGAGGACTGAAAGGTCGAGCATGAGTCGTATAGAAGATACGATCAACATGGAGATGTTCACCGATCTTGACTAGTCCGTCTCACGTGATGATCGGACACGGCCTAGTTAAACTCGGATCATGTTTCACTTAGATGACGGGAGGGATGTCTATCTGAGTGGGAGTTCATTAAATAATTTGATTAGATGAACTTAATTATCATGAACTTAGTCTAAGATCTTTACACTATGTCTTGTAGATCTAATGGCCAACGTTGTCCTCAATTTCAACGCGTTCCTAGAGAAAACCAAGCTGAAAGATGATGGCAGCAACTATACGGACTGGGTCCGGAACCTGAGGATCATCCTCATAGTAGCCAAGAAAGATTATGTCTTAGAAGCACTGCTAGGTGAAGCACCAATCCCAGAGAACCAAGACGTTATGAACGCTTGGCAATCATGTGCTGATGATTACTCCCTCGTTCAGTGCGGCATGCTTTACAGCTTAGAACCGGGTCTCCAAAAGCGTTTTGAGAAACATGGAGCATACGAGATGTTCGAGGAGCTGAAACTGGTTTTTCAAGCTCATGCCCGGGTCGAGAGATATGATGTCTGCGACAAGTTCTTCAGCTGTAAAATGGAGGAGAACAGTTCTGTTAGTGAGCACATACTCAGAATGTCTGGGTTGCATAACTGCTTGTCTCAGCTGGGAGTCAATCTCCCGGATGACGCGGTCATTCACAGAATCCTCCAGTCGCTTCCACCAAGCTACAAGAGCTTTGTGATGAACTTCAATATGCAGGGGATGGAAAAGACCATTCCTGAGGTATATTCAATGCTGAAATCAGCTGAGGTAGAGATCAGAAAAGAACATCAAGTGTTGATGGTGAATAAAACCACTAAGTTCAAGAAGGGAAAGGGTAAGAAGAACTTCAAGAAGGACGGCAAGGGAGTTCCGCGCCCGATAAACCAGTTACCAGGAAGAAGTCAAAGAATGGACCCAAGCCCGAGACTGAGTGCTTTTATTGCAAGGGAAGTGGTCACTGGAAGCGGAACTGCCCCAAATACTTAGCGGACAAGAAGAAGGCCGGCAACACCAAAGGTATATGTGATATACATGTAATTGATGTGTACCTTACCAGTACTCGTTGTAGCTCCTGGGTATTTGATACCGGTGCGGTTGCTCATATTTGTAACTCAAAACAGGAACTACGGAATAAACGGAGACTGGCGAAGGACGAGGTGACGATGCGCGTCGGGAATGGTTCCAAGGTCGATGTGATCGCCGTCGGCACGCTACCTCTGCATCTACCCACGGGATTAGTTTTAAACCTCAATAATTGTTATTTAGTGCCAGCTTTGAGCATGAACATTGTATCTGGATCTCATTTAATTCAAGATGGCTACTCATTTAAATCCGAGAATAATGGTTGTTCTGTTTATTTGAGAGATATGTTTTATGGTCATGCCCCGCTGATGAATCTCGAACGTGATGTTACACATATTCATAGTGTGAATACCAAAAGATGTAAAGTTGATAACGATAGTCCCACATACTTGTGGCACTGCCGCCTTGGTCACATTGGTGTCAAGCGCATGAAGAAGCTCCATGCAGATGGACTTTTGGAGTCTCTTGATTACGAATCATTTGACACGTGCGAACCATGCCTCATGGGTAAGATGACCAAAACTCCGTTCTCCGGAACAATGGAGCGAGCAACCAACTTATTGGAAATCATACATACCGATGTGTGCGGTCCAATGAGTGTTGAGGCTCGCGGAGGATATCAGTATGTTCTCACTCTCACTGATGATTTAAGTAGATATGGGTATGTCTACCTAATGAAACACAAGTCTGAAACCTTTGAAAAGTTCAAGGAATTTCAGAGTGAAGTCGAGAATCAATGTGACAGGAAAATAAAATTCTTACGATCAGATCGTGGTGGAGAATATTTAAGTCACGAATTTGGTACACACTTAAGGAAATCTGGAATAGTTTCACAACTCACGCCGCCTGGAACACCTCAGTGAAACGGTGTGTCCGAACGTCGTAATCGCACTCTATTGGATATGGTGCGATCTATGATGTCTCTTACCGATTTACCGCTCTCATTTTGGGGCTATGCTTTAGAGACTGCCGCATTCACTTTAAATAGGGCTCCGTCGAAATCCGTTGAGACGACACCGTATGAATTATGGTTTGGGAAGAAACCTAAGCTGTCGTTTCTAAAAGTTTGGGGATGCGATGCTTATGTCAAGAAACTTCAACCTGAAAAGCTCGAACCCAAGTCGGAAAAATGCGTCTTCATAGGATACCCTAAGGAAACTATTGGCTATACCTTCTACCTCAGATCCGAGGGCAAGATCTTCGTTGCCAAGAACGGGTCCTTTCTAGAGAAGGAGTTTCTCTCGAAAGAATTGAGTGGGAGGAAAGTGGAACTTGATGAGGTGATAGTCACCCCTTCCGAACCGGAAAGTAGCGAAGCGCGGGAAAATGTTCCTGTGGTGCCTACACCGACTGGGGAGGAAGTTAATGATGATGATCATGAAGCTTCGGATCAAGTTACTGAACTTCGTAGGTCCACAAGGACACGTTCCACACCAGAGTGGTACGGCAACCCGGTCCTGGAAATCATGTTGTTAGACAACGGTGAACCTTCGAACTATGAAGAAGCGATGGCGGGCCCGGATTCCGACAAATGGCTAGAAGCCATGAAATCCGAGATAGAATCCATGTATGAAAACAAAGTATGGACTTTGACAGACTTGCCCGATGAGCGGCGAGCCATAGAAAACAAATGGATCTTTAAGAAGAAGACGGACGCAGATGGTAATGTGACCATCTACAAAGCTCGACTTGTCGCTAAGGGTTATCGACAAGTTCAAGGGGTTGACTACGATGAGACTTTCTCACCCGTAGCGAAGCTGAAGTCCGTCCGAATCATGTTAGCAATTGCCGCATACTATGATTATGAGATATGGCAGATGGACGTCAAAACGGCATTCCTTAACGGCTTCCTTAAGGAAGAGTTGTATATGATGCAGCCGGAAGGTTTTGTCGATCCTAAGAATGCTAACAAAGTATGCAAGCTCCAACGCTCAATCTATGGGCTGGTGCAAGCATCTCGGAGTTGGAACATTCGCTTTGATGAGATGATCAAAGCGTTTGGGTTCACACAGACTTATGGAGAAGCCTGTGTTTACAAGAAAGTGAGTGGGAGCTCTGTAGCATTTCTCATATTATATGTGGATGACATACTGTTGATGGGAAATGATATAGAATTCTTGGAAAGTATAAAGGACTATTTGAATAAGTGTTTTTCAATGAAGGACCATGGAGAAGCTGCTTATATATTAGGCATCAAGATCTATAGAGATAGATCAAGACGCCTCATTGGTCTTTCACAGAGTACATACCTTGACAAGATATTGAAGAAGTTCAGTATGGATCAGTCCAAGAAGGGGTTCTTGCCTGTATTGCAAGGTGTGCAATTGAGCAAGGCTCAATGCCCGACCACGACAGAAGATATAGAAAAGATGAGTGTCATCCCCTATGCCTCGGCCATAGGGTCTATTATGTATGCCATGCTGTGTACCAGACCTGATGTAAACCTTGCCGTAAGTTTGGTAGGAAGGTACCAAAGTAATCCCGGGATGGAACACTGGACAGCGGTCAAGAATATCCTAAAGTACCTGAAGAGGACTAAGGATATGTTTCTCGTTTATGGAGGTGACGAAGAGCTCGTCGTAAAGGGTTACGTCGACGCTAGCTTCGACACAGATCTGGATGACTCGAAGTCACAAACCGGATACGTGTATATTTTGAATGGAGGAGCAGTAAGCTGGTGCAGTTGCAAGCAAAGCGTCGTGGCGGGATCTACATGTGAAGCGGAGTACATGGCAGCCTCGGAGGCAGCACAGGAAGCAGTCTGGATGAAGGAGTTCATTACCGACCTAGGGGTGATTCCCAATGCATCGGGCCCGATGACTCTCTTCTGTGACAACACTGGAGCTATTGCCCTTGCGAAGGAGCCCAGGTTTCACAGGAAGACCAGGCATATCAAGCGTCGCTTCAACTCCATTCGTGAAAGTGTTCAAAGTGGAGACATAGATATTTGTAAAGTACACACGGACCTGAATGTAGCAGATCCGTTGACTAAACCTCTCCCTAGGGCAAAACATGATCAGCACCAGGACGCAATGGGTGTTCGATTCATCACAATGTAACTAGATTATTGACTCTAGTGCAAGTGGGAGACTGTTGGAAATATGCCCTAGAGGCAATAATAAATGGTTATTATTATATTTCTTTGTTCATGGTAATTGTCTATTGTTCATGCTATAATTGTATTGTCCGGAAATCGTAATACATGTGTGAATACATAGACCACAAAGTGTCCCTAGTAAGCCTCTAGTTGACTAGCTCGTTGATCAACAGATAGTCATGGTTTCCTGACTATGGACATTGGATGTCATTGATAACGGGATCACATCATTAGGAGAATGATGTGATGGACAAGACCCAATCCTAAGCATAGCATAAAAGATCGTGTAGTTTCGTTTGCTAGAGCTTTTCCAATGTCAAGTATCTTTTCCTTAGACCATGAGATCGTGCAACTCCCGGATACCGTAGGAGTGCTTTGGGTGTGCCAAACGTCACAACGTAACTGGGTGACTATAAAGGTGCATTACGGGTATCTCCGAAAGTGTCTGTTGGGTTGGCACGGATCGAGACCGGGATTTGTCACTCCGTGTGACGGAGAGGTATCTCTGGGCCCACTCGGTAATGCATCATCATAATGAGCTCAATGTGACTAAGGCGTTAGTCACGGGATCATGCATTGCGGTACGAGTAAAGAGACTTGCCGGTAACGAGATTGAACAAGGTATTGGGATACCGACGATCGAATCTCGGGCAAGTAACATACCGATTGACAAAGGGAATTGCATACGGATTGATTGAATCCTCGACACCGTGGTTCATCCGATGAGATCATTGTGGAGCATGTGGGAGCCAACATGGGTATCCAGATCCCGCTGTTGGTTATTGACCGGAGAGGCGTCTCGGTCATGTCTGCATGTCTCCCGAACCCGTAGGGTCTACACACTTAAGGTCCGGTGACGCTAGGGTTGTAGAGATATATGTATGCGGAAACCCGAAAGTTTTTCGGAGTCCCAGATGAGATCCCGGACATCACGAGAGGTTCCGGAATGGTCCGGAGGTGAAGAATTATATATAGGAAGTCCAGTTTCGGCCACCGGGAAAGTATATACAACAGTGCGCCATTAGTATGCCTCCTAGGGGGCCATGTATACCCAGGTGCTTTGGCATACTAATGGCGCACAACAACAGGATGCGCCATTAGTAACTTCGGCATACTAATGGCAAACTGTTTAGTGATGCGCCATTAGTATCCTTTGGCATACTAATGGCGCACTATGATGTGATGCGCCATTAGTATGAATATTAGGTTTTTTTTATTTTTTTATTTTCTATTTTTTGCACAGGTTACAAAATGTATAATTGGACAAAATATAGACAGCACACATCAACAACAGATTCATCGAATACAATAGAAGATTAGTCTCTGAATACAATTCATCATTTTAGTCTCCGAATACAATTCATCATATTAGTCTCCGAATTGAAAAGACCGAACAAAGATAGAACATTATATTACAAGTCTCGAGACCGCGAGTTTGTCTTCACATTACAAGTCGATATCGATCATCTAAACTACCATCACGTAGAATAGAGCTGCGGTCATCACGATGAGCATCATCATGATGAAACTCGTCTTCATCCAGTTCCTCCAACGCTCCCTCCCCTCTCCCGCTAGATAGCGGGCGTATCTAGATTCGGCCTCGGCCCTAGTGGCGTACCCTTTGTAACTGTTACCGCTGAATTGGTGAACTTGTCTCTGACACTCCTCCCAGTCGTCGTAGACTCCGGGAACCTTACCCTTGTACACGACATACCACGGCATCGCTATGCAGTAGCCAAACGAAACGTTAGTACCAATTCACAGACAATAGATAAGCAATATATAAGTATGCAACAGAACGATCGGAAGAGAAAAGCAAGACATTAATAGCATCGATTACATCTAAGTTGAACGACTCTTGAAACCAAAGAGACATACTACAAGTTCATTAAAGTTTTATTACAACATGAGCCAATCGATGTTTCAGAACTAGACACAGCATCACTGCTTTCGACTCGACTCAAGGGACCGGAGCGTGGATGAAGCCGCCGTCTATCGTGGGAGTCATGAAACAACGGGCGTTGTCAGCCTGCATTTGTAGGATTGTGTCGATGTCACTGTTGGACGGTTGATTTCTGAGGTAGAACTGCCCCGAGGTACGAAGGACATCTTGATGGATGATTTCCGCAAACTCCGACTGGATGCGAAATAATTCTTGTCTGATGTCCGCGTCCTGGATTGCCGACACGCTCGCGGCCCAATCTTTGAGTCTACTCGGTAGCAGAAGTTGATGATGGTCCCGTACGATCGCCCGCATGTGATGGATGGCGTAGTAGGCACCTTTCTGACCGCCAGGCGGCTGCTTGATGCAGCAGAACGTCGTATTGTGGGAGAACACGTGCTTGCCGTACTTACGAATAGGCCTGGTGAACGTGCCTCCAGATTTGACGTAGCCGGGGAGAACATCATCAAGAACCTTCTTGACATTTGTGTAGTCTACATTCGACTGACAGTCCGGGTCGAAATACATGGCCATGGAATATTTGGGGCTTAGGAGGATGAGCGTGCAATGTGTGTCACTGCAGAAAACACGGAATGTTAAAAGAAAAACGATCGAAATCTAAGAATTCATATGTTACGGGGCGGTTGAGGGGAGGACTTACTCGGGAAAGTAAGGCACGAGGAAGTTATCCTTATCTTGGTTTGCCAGAATGACGCCTTCGAGGTAAGAACTCGCGACTTGCCGGTCCCCAGCGCTGCCCAAGATCTTGGCACGCATGTAGAAGGGGTCGACTATCACGATGTCCGGGGTCTTGTCGCGAATGATCCGCATCTCCATACTCAGCGAAAATAGCCGAACGAAGGTGTAGTGCAGCGGATGAAGGTTCAACATAGCGTGGATGTCATCAAACCGCAGGACGATCGTACCCCTGATGGAGTTATCCACAAAGCCCTTGCCCTCCGGCACCTTGGCCGCGAAAACCGGGTATGCCACATCCTTCTCTCCGAGACGCCGCTTCTCCAAAGAAAGAACATTGTCATGCAGACTCCGCATAGCACCGGTTGCAGCACCGAGCATATTTCTCGGTAACATCGGCCTACCCGCCACATGCACCCTCCTCGAGATATCCTCAGTTGAAGGTGGCCCGTCCTGAGCACGGATCGTACTCGGTGCCGGCTGGCCCGCACCCTTGTTAGTCTTTCTTTTGCGTGCCTTCTTCTTCTCCTGTAATGGGACCGAGTTCTGCTCACGGACCGCCTTCTTGAGTGTGTTGGGGCTGATCATATTTCGCACCGCGCCTATCTGAGGCTCGGTGAAGTCGGCAGCTGGAGGCGTCTCCTGAGAGCTGAACTGCAGACGACGCCTGTTGCAACTTGGCTTCTCCGCGGTACCAGCTAGATCGCACACGTCTTTTGTTGGGTTGGGTTCTTGAGAAGGAGGCCCCATGAAGTCGCCACCGTACCCATGATCGGCAAAGTACTGATCGACGTTGGCAAATGTATCGTCGTCGTCGTCGTTCTGATCCTGTGCCATATGCATGTTTGGATCCAGTGGCATAGGGATGTCCGGCACCGTTGCGGCGGTCTTGCCATGGGGCCGACTTGGCGCCGGCACGACTGACGGTTTTGTCTTTGGGGTGGTGTCCCCTGCCCCCAAACGAATCTGACTCTTCGGCCAAAGCAGGGGCCAGCTCAGGCAGGCGCTGAGGGTCATCACGTCATCATCGTCGGCCACGATGGGTCGAATCGGAGGTAACAACTCGTCGCAGCCTGGCAGCACCCGAACCAGTTGAACCCTAAACAAGTTGGGTGGCATCTGGGTACCGTGGAACAAGGGGTTGCCCGGTTGAACGATTTTGCCCTTGGCGACATCGACCAACTCGTTGTTCACGAAGTGTAGGAGAGTGCACGGAACGTCGGCGGCGCCCTGCGAAAACATGTAGGGCGTTAGGGATGCCCAGTCAAAGGCAAGGAGATGAAGTCCTCGGCCGAGAGAGACTTAATTAGTTACCGTGATGATGGCGTCGAGCTCGGCTAATGTCGAGGCACCGCCAACGGCGGGCGTGCAGTTGACGGAGGGGCCGCTTGCTGCAGAGGTGCCGGCCAGCGTACACCCGGGTGCATTAAGCTCCCGTGCCGGCGTCGGAGACACCAATGCGGCCTCCGCCGGAGACACCAATGGCCCCGCCATCGCGTTCTGCGAGTTGCTGGCCATGAAGCTAGGAATCGGGGGCGGCCCCTGTTGGCCGCCCGCAATCCACGCACTAATCCCCTGGATCAAGGTAGGCGCAGTGGCGGTGATCGTCGCTCCGAGTTGTTGTTGCACTTGCTCTTGGACAATCTCCGGAATCCGCGCCACCTGTGCCCTGAGTTCTTGAACCTCGCGCGCCTGGCTTTCCGAGCTGGTCTTTTTCTCCTTTCGCCCACCAGTGTTATAGTATGACGACCATTTTGTCGACAAGCCTTTGCCGGCCACACGACCAGCTGACGTCGGCTTACTGAGCTTATCCTTGTTCTTCATTACATTCAACGCCCTATTTAGAGTGGTGTCCCAAGGGTTGCTCTTAGTCGACCCCGCGCTACTGCCTTCAGTCGCCTGCAGAAGGAATGTGAACCATTTAGAAATTTGGCTTGATTAATTAGAATGCAACCATATGGAGCTAATTATGCGGGGGTGTATTCCTTACCAGAACAAGCTCAAGCGCCCTTGTCTTCGGATCCGTGGTAAGCTCCTTTGTTTTCGGGTCCTTCTTGTACCGGGCCCTGACAAAGTTCCTGGTCTGCTTGTCACCGTATTTATCGAAGAGGGGCGGTAGGCCTTGCTCGGCACGGTCCGCCTCCTCCTTGTCCCATATAGGCTCCGCCACTCTGTAACCGCCGGGACCGAGTGTGTGTTCCCCTAAGTTCAGCTCCCGCATTTCTTTCCCCCACTTACTTGATTCGGAGTTTGCGGCGCTCGAGCAATTGATCTTGAAGTCGTTGTAGTCATCTTCGGTGATCGAAGGATTTTTCTCCTTGATCTTCTCATAACTCTCACCTTTCTCGATCATTCTCTTCACATTGCTTTTCCAAGTAGACAGGGCCTTGCTCATCTTCGTGAGGGCAGCATTGTTCACTTTATTCCCTTTGAGGCTTGTGTTTTCAAATTCAGCGGGGAACTTGTATCGTTCGTGCAGCTTCGTGAAGAGGAGGTTGCGCAAATTCCCTCGGTCAGGATGCCTCAGGTTCTCGGTGTTGATCGAGACGGTGCTCCGGAGCATGCACCCGAGCTGAAGCGAGTACCCCTTGACTATTCGTTCGGGCGCCGTTGGATTCCCGTCGGAGTCCACTTCAGTAACTTCCTCCTTGAGGGTGCGGAGCACGGTCGGGCGCCTGTCCTTCCATCGCCTCTTCGGTTGGCTGCCATCTGTGCGTGCGCCGCCATCATCAGTGGTGGCATCCTCGGCGGCACCATCAGTGGTGGCATCAGTGGGGTCATCCTCGGCGGTACCATCAGTGGTCTCAGGATCGGTGGGGAAGGCGGCGTCCTCATAAAAGTGAGGTTGTTCCTCCATCTCCTGGGACAGCTTCCAGAATGCCTTGACGCCCGAACCCCCGGCCTCATCGTTGTTGGCCATGTTTCTCTCTAAATAGGAACAAAGTTGGGTCAAAAAGTTGGTTATTGTCAAGGAACAAGATCATGGTCTCATCATTTAGGGTTTGTCGACACCGAGGCATCCTAAAAGCTAAGCTTTTATAATTGAGGGTTTTTCAACGCCGAGGCACCCTAAAAGCCTAAGCTTTCATCATTTCGGTTTTTCTCGACACCGAGGCACCCTAAAAGCCATGCATTAGTCACAAGTATGCCGGGGCACTTGATCCTACTTAATTAACTACTAAGATACCCCGGCCCATGCATTAGTCACAAGTACCCCATATGTCCTATTTTTAGCAAAGTCATGCTAAAATTCACGGAAAATTTCAGCATGACCTTTGCTGAAAATAGGACATATGGAGTACCCGAATTTGCCGGAACGGAAGTTAATCGACATTCCGGCAAACTCAAGGGCCTCTCGGGTGGACAAGGCAAAAAAGGCCTCCATCACAACATGGAAAATACATTGGCATGTGAAGAGGTGAAACAATATATGCATCTCCAAGCAGTATCATTCAACATTTTGGACAAAACACTACAAGCAACATGAGACACTGAAAACAATTGCTACCAATGAATCTACACTTCTATAACAAAATAAATCAGAAACTTAGTCTGTCATCATTAGGCAGCCACCATTAGTTATTCCGTTATGTTAAAACAGAAATAGAAAAATAGACTGAAAACACTAAAATCAGAAACAAATCCAACTGTACAGGCCAATGCATATAGGAAAAGTGAGGGGTTGAACTTCATTTTTTTTCAGGTTTTCTTGGGTGTATGAGGTCTGCTCTAATTTGTTTTGAAAAGTGAACATGCTGTACTGGCCAATGCATATAGGAAAAGTGAACCTGCTGTACAGGCCAATGCATATAGGAAAATTAAGTCATGGAGAGTTGTTCATGATGTTCCTTGCCTTTTTTTGTGATACATAAGGTAAGGTTCAACAGCTTCAGAAATTGTTCTGTGATACAAATACTGCTTCAGTTTAAGAACATGTCTTAGTTTTGAATTCTCTTAGTGAAAACCTACTTCAGAGCATCAACACAAGTTGGGATACACAGCCAGACAGACGCACATGAACATAAATGGCTAGTTTAAGCGTGAACCGCATCATACAAAATAGAAGAACTTCACTACACAACTGAAACTCAATTAAGCTAGTTAAATGGAGTTCATCTACTCACTAGCAGTACTACTAACTGGCAGTACTTAAACAAGTTAAGCTACTCACTACAGTATTGGCTACTCACTTAAGCTAGAAGCTACAAGTTAAACACATTTTACCAAAGGTATCTTCTTTAGAATGAATGCTTTTACGTAGAGACATAGTTCTGTTAGAATGCATGATTATACTTCATGTAGTGGTAGAGATACCTTTTTAGTTTAATGTATGTACATAAAAGCTGAAACTCTAAAAAGAATGCCATTTTATAAAAAAAAAATCAGAAAGCCCCAATTCATTGGATGCAGAAGTCTGACAAGTGACAAAGTGAAGTCCACGTAGTCATATTCAATATATCAGCTGGATTGGTAAGTCTGGCTGTTACTATGTTAAAAAAAGAAGTTGTAAATATAAACATCTAAACAGAAGGTGCTAATTTTAGGTTGCACTGGGCATGAGCCTGTGTTGGTCTTTCTTATTGGAATGGTCCCCAAATGTGTGTATCTTCTGTTGGACTGCAGCAACAGTTGCAACTATGCCGTAATAATTTATACAACATGCCATCTTGCCTAAACAATGAAATTGAATTGCTGCAGCCTCCTGTGTCACCTACTTCCTGTATGAAACAATGAAACAGATGAGCTTACTTCTGTGCACTTTATTTTAGTGTGCAAGGTTGATGCGCTTTAAATTTTAATTCTGCTAGATGAAACATCTGATTTTTTGACTTTGTTTGAACACCAGATTTTATTTAATTCCGCTTGTCTTACGCCGTGTGTACAATGCAATATGCTTAGAGTGGTGCTTGTAAAAATAAACATGTTTAAGCTTAAGTACCGGCGCTTGTTTCCATAGCAGAGGTGCCTAACTAAGCATTTGTGCTATACAAATAAGCACTGGTCCTTGAGGACAAACCGGTTTGTTTTCCCTGTCCCAGCTTTTTTAATTATCTTCATAGTTAAGGGCAAGACAGCATGTCTAGGAAGGGTAAATAATAGTGGGTAATATTCCTAGTTTCAGTGTCATTAATCTAGTGATCTTTTATCAAAGCAGGGAAACTAAAGGAAGTGTCTAGCATGATGAGATTGTCATATATAGACTGTCAGTTTGCACACCAAGGACCACTCCAAATAGTACTAGCATTGCCATTATGGATTTGAATAGAGCAGATTTAGGGGTACTAGCATTGCTAATTTTAGGCTGCACTGGAACTATCTACAGTCCATGTGTTGAAAATGCAGTGACATTCAGATCACTGTTGTGCGAAAATTTAGTTAACACACTATCAAAAAAATTCAGTTACAAACATACATTTAGTTTGAATTAATCTCTCATATTCCCTTCACATTGCTAACCATATGGCCAAAATATTGTCCCTAGACATCTCCTGGTCCTACCCAAGATAAACCCTAGTTACAAAAATGCAGTGCGAAAATTCAGTTAACACACTGTCAATACATTCAGTTTGAATTATTTCTCATGGCGATCCTCAACGAAATCTTATGACAGAACTACCAACTTTATAAACCCAAGATAAACCCTAGGAAGAATTAGAGAGGGAGAGGTTAAGGAGGGAGGAGCAGAGAGGGAGAGGTGGGAAATGGAGGCGGGGGTGATTTGGATGGGGTACCTGCGGGCGTAGAAGACGGGGGCGTCGTCGGGGACGAAGACGTCGACGCTGTGGATGTTGGTGGTGGTGCGACGAGGTCCGGGAGGCGACGAGGTCCGGGTGGTGGTGGTGCTCCGAGGAGACGAGGAGAGCGGCGCCGAGGAGACGAGGACGACGGGGCGGCGGGGCGGCGGCGTCGGGAGAGGAGAGGGCGGCGTCGGGGCGTCCTGGCGGAGACGAGGACGACGGGGCGGTGTCGAGGCGGCGGGGCAGCGGCGTCGGGAGAGGAGAGGGGAAGGGGATCGAGGGTGAGGGCGAGGGAGAGAGAGGGGATAGGTTTGGGCCGGGGATAGGAGAGGGGAAGGGGATCGAGGGCGAGGGCACAATACTAATGGCGCACCACCCCTCGGTGCGCCATAAGTACATCCATACTAATGGCGCACCTCACCCTGGTGCGCCATTAGTATTTTTTTTTTTTTGATTTCTGCTCGAGCCAACAGGTTATCTTCCACCTGACCTGATCCACACCAAGTTCCCTCTACTATCTCGACTGGTCAGCAGCCAGTTCTCACACCAGGAGGTCCTGGGTTCGATTCCCAGGCTCCACAATCTTTTTTATGCATTTAAAATGCTGTTTGATATTTATTTGTGTTTAAATATGTTCAAACTTGTATAAATCATAACAGTAATATTTTTTTATAAGACAGTAATAAATTTTTAAAAAATATCATCAAACAGTAATGCCGGTGGAGCGGGGGAGGGTGCGCGGGGTGCGGGGGGCCGGTGGACCGGGGGGTGCTCGGCGGCGAGGGGGACCGGATCTGGCGAGGTGGGATAGCGATCGAGATGGAGGGGGATCGAGATCGAGTGTCCATGAAATTTAAAAATATTCATGATAGTTCAAAAAGTGCCCATGAAATACAATCGAGAAATGAAGGCTACGATTTAAATACAATCGATCTTAGCTAGCTATCTGTTCACAATCTTCTTGCCCTTCTTTTTCGCAAATGGAGTTCTTCTGTGGAACGGACATCCTTTAGGTAGGGTGGTCCTGCTTCTTCTTGTGGTGTATGCTGCTACTTCATCATCATCGTCATGTTCGATTCTCGGGTCGCCGTACTTGTCGAAGTCTTGCTCATTGGCTACTCCATCCATTCCGATGATCTTCCTTTTGCCTCTCCTCACGACAACACGACTGGGCTTTGACGGGTCGGTAATGAAGAAGCATTGGTTCACTTGGGAAGCCAGTACCCATGGCTCATTTTTCGCGGTGACGTTTGCGCCTGCGGTCTTGGATTTGGCTTCGGGTATAACCATGGTGGTGAAATACCGGTCTTCTTTTAGGACGCTCTTGGCCCATCTGACACGGAACATCGGGACCTTCTCTCCAGCGTAGCTCAGCTCCCAGATCTCCTCGATCCTTCCGTAGTATCTGTCCTTGTCGTTACCGGTGTAGGATTCCATCGTTACCCCGGAGTTCTGATAACCATCGCTCTTCATGTCCTTGGCCTCGGTGTAGAATGTGTAGCCGTTGATATCGTACGCCTCATAGGTCATCAGGTTGTGCTCGGCGCCCTGTGACAAGGCGAATATGAGTTGTTCTTCCGCGGAAGAATCCTCATGTAAAGGGTACGACAGAAGCTTCTGCTTGAACCAACGCGTGAAACATGAGTTGTGCTCTTTGAGTATATCTCCGTCCGTCCTCTGTTGGCCTCGGTCATTGTACGTCTTCTTAATAAAGGTTTTGTGCTCTACCACCCAAGGATCGACCACGTCTATGTGTTGTAGCGCGACTAGGTTTGCTCTTTCAAAGTCGGCGAGTCGACCCTCGAAGTCGACATGCATTTCGCGGCGACCCTCACGGTGACCCCATCCAGCGAGCCTGCCGAGGTGCCTGTTGACGGGCAGACCAACGGGGTTCTCGATGCCTAGATAATTCGTGCAGTAGGAGATGCACTCTTCGGTCAGAAAGCCCCTGGCTATGCTTCCCTCTGGACGTGACATGTTGCGAACGTATCCTTTGATGACACCATTCATCCTTTCGAACGGCATCATGCTGTGCAGGAACGTCGGCCCGAGTTGGATGATATCGTCCACGATATGGACCAGCAGATGCACCATAACATCGAAGAATGCGGGCGGGAAGTACATCTCAAGCTTGCATAGTATCACCACGATCTCTTCCTGTAGCCTTCTGAGTTGCCTCACGCCAACAGACTTCCGAGAGATGACGTCGAAAAAGTTGCATAGGCCAAATAGTGTTTCACGGACGTGCGCATCCATGATCCCACGGATTGCAACTGGAAGTATCTGCGTCATCAGCACGTGACAGTCGTGAGACTTCATCCCGCTGAACTTCAGCTTCGCTAGGTCTAGGTATCTGCTTATCTTCCCCGCGTAACCGTAAGGAAGTTTTACTCCTACGAGGCAGGTGAAAAACTGCTCGATCTCCTCCTGACTTAGAGTGAAGCACGTGGGAGGGTAGTCATTTCCGGTCTTCTTGGCCTTTTTGCCTTTGCGACGACTTTCCGTGTCCTGCTTCGCCTCATCATCATCATCATCATCATCATATATAGCGTGAAGCTCCTGCCTGATGCCCATTGATTTCAAGTCTGCCCTTGCTTTCGACCCATCTTTGGTCCTCTCTGGCATGTTGAGCAGGGTACCAAGCAGACTCTCGCACACGTTCTTCGTGATATGCATGACATCAATGCTGTGAGGCAGACGGTGGATCTTTCAGTACGGCAAGTCCCAGAAAACAGACCTCGTTTTCCATACCTTCAGCAGCGGCTCTGGCGCCTTTCGCTTCTTTCCCGGCTCTGGCGCCTTTTGCTTCTTTCCCGGCAGTGGGCAGTCTTTCCAATTTTTCAATAGCTCGTCTATTTCCTCGCCGCTCCTCGTACGCGGGTGTCCTCGGGGTTTGGTTTCACCATCGAATAGATCCTTGCGTTTTCTCCACGGGTCATCGTCGCGAAGCCACCTTCGATGTCCCATGAACATGGTTTTCAAAGACCCAGGATCTCTATCTAGCTGGCGATACGTTGTGTCATCCATGCACCTGACGCATCCAGAAAATCCGTGGACCACCTGCCCCGCGACATATCCGTAACCGAGATAGTCGTGCACCGTCGTGAGCAGCGCAGCTCTCATAGGGAAATATTCTTTCTCTACGGCGTCCCACGTATTGGCTGGCGTTTTCCACAGCGTGTCAAGCTCCTCTTTCAGCAGCCCCAGATACAGATTGATGTCGTTCCCTGGTTGTTTCGGTCCTTCAATTAGCATACTCATGTGAATGTACTTCCTCTTCATGCACAACCAGGGGGGAAGGTTGTACATCCACACAAACACAGGGCAGGTGCTATGTGTGCTTCTCTGGCTGCCAAACGGATTGACTCCATTGGTGCTCGCGCCCAGCACGATGTTCCTTGGATCGTTCCCAAATTCTAGGTCTTCGAAGTTCAACGCTTGCCACTGGCTCGCATCCTTAGGGTGACTTAGCATCTTGTCTTTTTTATCTATCTCCGGATCATTTGCGTCATCTTCTCGCTTCTTCTCCTCCCTATCCGCGTGCCAACGCAGGAGCTTTGCTACCTTAGGGTCCGCGAAATACCGCTGCAGACGAGGAGTGATCGGAAAGTACCACACCACTTTTCGAGGAGCTTTCTTCCTCTTCTTGTATCGAGTGACGCCGCACACCGGACATATGGTAGACTCCGCGTGCTCGTCTCGATAAATGATGCAATTGTTCATGCACACATGGTATTTCACGTGCAGTAAATCCAGAGGACACACGATTTTCTTCGCCTCCTCCAAACTGGTCAGGCACTTGTTCCCCTTGGGAAGACGTTCGTGCCAGAATGACATGTTCTCGTCGAAGCATGCGTCGGTCATTTTGTGTTTTACCTTCATCTCCAGAGCCATGAGCGTTACTTTCAGGCGGGTATCCTCGGGCCTGCATCCTTCATACAATGGAGTAACCGCGTCTAACTCAAGTTGATCCATCTTGGCTTTCTCTCGGGCGGCAGCTCTTGCGTTATCCGTCTGCTTGAGAAGCAGCTCTTGAATATGAGGGTCCTGCACCCAGCCCATCGATGGTCCAGCGTCGTCTGCTCCGCCGGCATCATCATCTTCATGATCATGCCCGTCGTCTGCTCCGGCATCTTCCTCATCATCATGTCCTGCATCTTCTACATGATGACTGTGTACAACATCACCGTCGTGATCATCTCCTGGGGATTCTTCGTCTTCTCGCCCGCCCGAGCCGCGGTGGTTGTCTTGCTGCCCTTCCTCATCATTTCTTGCCCGGCCCCCATGGACGACTTCGTAGTCATCTTCATCACCTTGCCACCGATAGCCATCCATGAAACCACGCAAGAGCAGGTGGTCCCGCACCTGCCCGGATTCCGGGTCCGCAATAAGGCTCTTCAGCTTGCATCTTCGACACGGACATCTTATCTCCGTCTCGTTCTTTTGAAGCATCTCGGCCTTCGCGGACCTCAAAAACCTATTCACGATGCCTTCGGTCATCATGCGGACCATGGTCGCCTGCGGGGTAGAGCAAAACGATATTTTAGAACCAAGAAAAAATTTGGCATGACTTTCCCTAAAAATAGGACCAAAAAGAATGCTTAATGCCAAAATTCTCACCGAAACGGAAATGAATCAACATTCCGGCAAAATATTGGCAACTATCGCATTTCAAATACCGGTACACCTCCAAACACAAACACATATGCAACACCACGAACATACATAGATCTAGCTAGGCCATAAAAAGTGCATGTGCACATTGTTGTAGGGAGAACAACATAAATATAGCTTCCCCCTTACTTACCTATGAAAACAAGGTAATTTAACCACTTAAATTGAATGAATCTATGGTGGAAATGAGGTGAAAAAGAGGAGGCACCCGAGACAAGGAGGAGGTGGAGAGAATGAAGTGGGGAGAAAGTGAGTGTGGGTAGGAGAGGCTGTCCAAAATATCTTGTTGCTGCCCACTTACTAATGGCGCACCAACTCTAAATGTGCCATTAATAATCCAGGTTACTAATGGCGCACCTTTTGGTGGTGCGCCATTAGTAGTTTTGCAAAAAAAACATACTAATGGCGCACTGTTCCACAGTGCGCCATTACTAGTTTAAACTAGTAATGGCGCACGGTGGAAAAGTGCGCCATTAGTAGTTTTGCAAAAAAGGGAATAAAAAATATAATAGAAAATACAACATTAGTGGCGCACTTTCCGGCAGGTGCGCCATTACTAGTTACAACTAGTAATGGCGCACTGTGTCTGGATGCGCCATTAGTATGTTTGGACAGGCGCACTAGTTAAAAAAAAATTGATACTAATGGCGCACCCTGGGCCTGGTGCGCCATTAGTAGTTTCAACTCTAATGGCGTATCAGAAGGTGGTGTGCCATTAGTATATACTAATGGCGCACCGCTTGTCTGGTGCGCCATTAGTGTCAATCCCATCTATAGCCCTTTTTCTAGTAGTGTGCCGTCCGCTCGGCACTCGGTCATCGGTGATTTGGATCACGGCGAGTACGACTCCGTCATCCACGTTCATTGGAACGCTTCCGCTCGCGATCTACAAGGGTATGTAGATGCACTCCTTTCCCCTCGTTGCTAGTAGACTTCATAGATGCATCTTGGTGAGCGTAGGAAAATTTTAAATTATGCTACGATTCCCAACAGTGGCATCATGAGCCAGGCCTATGCGTAGTTACTATGCACGAGTAGAACACAAAGCAGTTGTGGGCGTTGAGTTTGCCAATTCTTCTTGCCGCTACTAGTCGTTTCTTGTTTCGGCAGCATTGTAGGATGAAGCGGCCCGGACCGACCTTACACGTACGCTTACGTGAGACAGGTTCCACCGACTGACATGCACTAGTTGCATAAGGTGGCTAGCGGGTGTCTGTCTCTCCTACTTTAGTCGGAACGGATTCGATGAAAAGGGTCCTTATGAAGGGTAAATAGAAATTGGCAAATCACGTTGTGGTCATACATAGGTAAGAAAACGTTCTTGCTAGAAACCTACAAACCATGTAAAAACTTGCAAGAACAATTAGAGGACGTCTAACTTGTTTTTGCAGCAAGTGCTATGTGATGTGATATGGCCAGAAGATGTGATGAATGATATATGTGATGTATGAGATTGATCATATTCTTGTAATAGGAATCACGACTTGCATGTCGATGAGTATGACAACCGGCAGGAGCCATAGGAGTTGTCTTTATTATTTTGCATGACCTGCGTGTCATTGAATAACGCCATGTAAATTACTTTACTTTGTTGCTAAACGCGTTAGCCATAGAAGTAGAAGTAATCGTTGGCGTGACGACTTCATGAAGACACAATGATGGAGATCATGATGATGGAGATCATGGTGTCATGCCGGTGACGAAGATGATCATGGTGCCCCGAAGATGGAGATCAAAGGAGCATAATGATATTGGCCATATCATGTCACTATTTGATTGCATGTGATGTTTATCATGTTTTTTGCATCTTATTTGCTTAGAACGACGGTAGTAAGTAAGATGATCCCTTATAATAATTTCAAGAAAGTGTTCACCCTAACTGTGCACCGTTGCGAAGGTTCGTTGTTTCGAAGCACCACGTGATGATCGGGTGTGATAGATTCTAACGTTCGAATACAACGGGTGTTGACGAGCCTAGCATGTACAGACATGGCCTCGGAACACACGCAATACACTTAGGTTGACTTGATGAGCCTAGCATGTACAGACATGGCCTCGGAACACGGAGGACCGAAAGGTCGAGCATGAGTCGTATAGAAGATACGATCAACATGGAGATGTTCACCGATCTTGACTAGTCCGTCTCACGTGATGATCGGACACGGCCTAGTTAAACTCGGATCATGTTTCACTTAGATGACGAGAGGGATGTCTATCTGAGTGGGAGTTCATTAAATAATTTGATTAGATGAACTTAATTATCATGAACTTAGTCTAAAATCTTTACACTATGTCTTGTAGATCTAATGGCCAACGTTGTCCTCAATTTCAACGCGTTCCTAGAGAAAACCAAGCTGAAAGATGATGGCAGCAACTATACGGATTGGGTCCGGAACCTGAGGATCATCCTCATAGTAGCCAAGAAAGATTATGTCTTAGAAGCACCGCTAGGTGAAGCACCAATCCCAGAGAACCAAGACGTTATGAACGCTTGGCAATCACGTGCTGATGATTACTCCCTCATTCAATGCGGCATGCTTTACAGCTTAGAACCGGGTCTCCATTATATTCTTTGGGTTTGACCAATGCTATCGCTTTGTTCACATAGTTGTGGAATTCCATTTTCATGGAAATTTGATGACCTGTTGTTGAGTCCATCGGCAATATTTTCATCTTGTCCATGAATCGTGTTGAACATTAAGTTAGTGTTGGAAACTTGTGCTAGCATTTTCTTCGCGCTATCCCATGAAGGATATGTTTGGATGAAAGAAGTGACTTTCTTTAATTCACGTGCACTTGATGTAAGGTGTCGTCGTGGATCCGAGAAAGATTGTTTTTGTTTTCTCTGGAACCACCCCAAGTCAGTCATGCTTGTGCGAAGTATGCTATGGTTTGATAGGCTCGCTACCTCCATTCTATGTGTGTTCCTAGCACACCAAGCCACTGATTGATTTGTTCAAGGAAAAGGAGTTGTTGTGCAAATCCTAGGTCATGCACAAGACTTCGTTACCCTAGATGATGGTTCCCCACCTGAACTCGGTAGTGTTTTATCATAAGACTACTATGTGGTCATGCTTGTCTGGGACAGCGTGTTCACATGTGTTTAGCAGAACTAGCTCATGTTTTGGAGCTTGCTATCTTAGTTCATTCCTCGAGAATCTTGCAACGCCATCTCGTCGAATTGTGTTGCAAACTTTCTTTCAGACATGCTGAGTCTGAAGTATCCTATCACCAATCGGATCTGAATCTCAGGCAGATATGATGGTTGGAACATTCCCAACGGTTGCATTTTGTTCCCAGCTTGCACCCCATCGTGCCAATTTTCCATGGGCTGCCCTTCTCAGCAGTTGCTGTCCAGGTCCATCTTCAAAGGTGGACTTACCATGAGTCCCATTCATTTCCAATGATATGCAAAAATCATCCATTTCGTCATCTCAACAAGGTAGTCCACATCATCCATTCTAGCCCGAGTGTGTCGTTCTCCCGAACTCCGCCAAACGATTGTTGTGATTTGCCTTAAGCTGGTATAAAGAGTTTCAATGATCTCTGAATCAAAAGTAATTCTTTTTGCCACTTAAGGGAATATTTCTACAAGTCACCTTCCCTAAGGTGCCATTATGGAATCATGGCAGATACCTCGTTATCTTGAAACCATGCACCATCTTATTCAGCATGGAATTGTGCTTATCAACATGGATCCTCGTTCTCTGTTTCGCTCCATCCCTCTGGATGTATGCTTCGTGTCGTAGCTCGAGAGATGTTCAACATCTCATTCCGTGAGTTGATCGTAAGTTGCTCGATCTTTAAGAAGATCAGTTCCTATAGAGTTTCTTCTATCATCATCGCGTTGGATGAAGATCCCAGAAGCAAAGACGACAAGATAAATTTGAAGTAATGAATCAACATCTTCGATGAGGGCAATTGGATCGAGAAGATTGTGTTAGCTTTTGTGTCCCCTCTTCCTCTTACCCTATGCTTGAATCTCGGGACGAGATTCTTGTTTAGTGGGGGTGAGTTGTCACATCCCTAGCTTCTCGTATTGCACTAGGCTAGCTTCATGTGTGCATCATGTTAAAATTCTTTTGAACTTGAAATGGGGATGTTCAAACCCTAGCACCAAATGGAACTCAACTAGGTTCAATCCAAAATCTTTTTTCAAAGAACCCAAGATCCCTTTGAAAATGTTTATGATTTCTGATAAAGGTGAAAACCTCTGCCAAAAATGATGAATATATTTCTAGGACATTCTGGATCCTTGAATTAACTCATATCGTATTTGAATTGGAGCATTTAAATCCTATAAATATTTTGAAATGCTCTAATAATTCTGAAACTAGTTTTGGGTTGTTGGAAATAATCCAAACACCGCCCACAATTATTTTCAGGATTTTACAAAATGGATTAGTATTTTTACTAATTCAAAACTGAATAAAAGAAATAGAAAACTGAAACAAAAGGAAGAGAGAGCTTACCTGCAACTTACCTGGACCTACTACCTATGCAGCCCACCTGGCAGGCGAGCCAACTGGCCCAGCCCACCAGAAGCCCCACCGTCTTCAACCTCTGCCAGTAGGCAGAGGCGTGTCGACGCACGCGCGCCCGAGCTCCACCTCCTGCTTCCCCCTCGCGCTGTCTCCGCGTCACAGGAACGGCCTCGACCCCCTCTGCCTCTCCCCTCACTCTGGAGCTCTCTCCCACTCCTCTAGCTCCCTCCCCGCAGCACCACCGAACACGACGTTGCCGCCGTTTGTTGCTGCTACGGCCACCGCCACTCCCCTCACCTCTCCGACGCGGCCCCGAGCTCCGACGTGCCTCCCTCGTCCTCCACGACGGCTCACGCGACCGGAAGAGCCCCGAAGCGCCGCCCCGACGCTTTTCCCCTCGGCCGCCGGAGATCGGCCTCGCCGCCCCGCTCAGCTCCGGCCCTCCCCGAGCCCGCTTCGAAGCCTACTGCAACCGCTGTGAGCTGCTGCTCCTTCTGCCCCCTCTCCGTTTTCTCAATTGCACGCCGCAGCTGCCGCTTTGCCGACGACTGAAACCGCCGCCGCCTGAGCTCATCGCCGCCGTTACACGCCGTCCCCGGCATCCCCACGACCACCATTGGATGCCCCGCACCACGGGCTCTCCAACGCACCTAACCGCGCGGCCATCTGTGGCCGAAAACGGCTGGTCGGCGATCGCCGCCGCATCGGGTCATTGGCGTAACCACGCCGACGTGGCACGGCCATTAGGCGCTAAACCCGCTGCTTAAACCGCCCACAACCACTGACAGTGGGCCCCAGCCCTGGTCAAACCCCAGTCAGCGCTGGGTTTGACCGGGATTAGCCCTATGTCGCTGACGTGTGGCCCCCACACATCAGGTTTGACCTGGGTCAACCCAGTTGACTGCTGACGCAGTCCTGACACAGTGCTGACGCAATTAATGATTTTCTTGTTTTAATAATAATCATAAAATCCAGAAAAAGGCTTAAACTTCTAAAAATCGTATAAATTCAACCGTAGCTCCAAATGAGACAAGTTATATATGAAAAATGATCAGAAAAATCCAATCTATCCATATGTACTAGTTTCATGCATGTTTAAACATCTTAACCTTGCTGTTTAGTTCAAAACATGATAAGGCACTATTTAAATTCATAATTTGAGTTTGGGATTGAACCTTTGACTCAAAATGACCCAAACCCATCTGTTTGTAGTTGCATTAGCCAAAACACATTCATGTTGCCATGTCATAGCATGCATCATATTGTGTATTGCATTGATCATGTTTCTTCTCTGTTTGCCGGTGTTGTCCCCTCTCAGTAGACGTTGCTTCGACGATGCGATCGATGACACCGATGAAGAGCTATCCTATCTTCGGAAGTGTCAGGCAAGCAAAACCCCTTGTTCATTCCGATACAATCCCACTCTCTCGCTCCTGCTCTCTTTTACTGCATTAGGACAACAATGATTCATCTGTTACTTGCTGCGGTAGCTGAACCCCTTTATCCTCTACATGACCTGTCATGGCCACAGTAAATAGATGAAACCCACTAGCATGAGTAGGAGTTGTCTGAGCCCTGATGTGCCTACTCATTCATGCTTGTTTGTCATGCCTGCTATTGCTTAGAGTTGTGTCAGGTTTGATTCATCGGGGATGAATTGATAGTGGTGAACATGTCCTACTGTGTGCGAGCTAAGGGTGTGAACACGATTTGGTAAAGGTAGCGGTGAGAGGCCATGTAGGAGTACATGGTGGGTTGTCTCATTGAAACCGTCCTCAGGAACTGAGTTTTGTGTTTGTGATCCATGAACAGTTACTACCACACATTGGGTTCCGGTAACTCGACCCCTCTCGACTTATTAATCAACTTGATCTCTGTCCAGGAGTTGCAACTAGTTTCTGGTGTTTGTAGGTAGTGTTAGTAGTCTACCAAGTGGCACCCGGTACAGGTGGGCTTGGGACAGACTAGGCACCATGGCACGGTGTATCAAGCGTAGATCCATCCGTCGAGGTGGGCTTGGGAACCCTGCACACATCGTTTGGGGCCGTGAGCGACACCCCGGCCGGATCTCCTTGCGGATGGAACCCGAATAGGCGATAAACCTGGACGAGAGACTTGTGTGGTTAGTCAGGTCATGGCCGACTCCCTCGCCAGGCTTCCGCTTGAAGGTTGCCGAGGTACACGACGTGTAATGGTGGTAAGTGAGAGAGCGTGTGTGACGAAGTAAGCCCCTGCAGTGTTAATATGATCTATTCGAATAGCCGTGTCCGCGGTAAAGGACTTCTGGGTTGCCTATAACAGTTCATAGACAAGTGAAAGTGGATACTCTAAAATGCGCAAGATAAGCGTGAGTGCTATGGATGGCGTTCTCGTAGGGAGACGGGAGCGGATCCATAGTGGTGTATTGATATGGTGAATATGTGGACTCGTGTGCGCCACCTCAAAAGAGTTACTTGTAGTCGTAGTTCAGGATAGCCACTGAGTCAAAGCTGGCTTGCTGCAGTTAAACTCCACCACCCCTCAGTTGATACCGATGCATATGTAGATAGCTCTGATGTAAGTCTTGCTGGGTACATTTGTACTCACGTTTGCTTATTTTATGTTTTGCAGAGAGACGTCAGTCTCGCTAGTAGTTTCGTGTGGACTTCGACGTTTAGCTTGATACCTCAGCTACGATCTTGTGCCCTCGGCAGGATCTGGTAGATAGTCAGGCTTCTCAGCCTTTTTCATTTATAGATGTCTGTACTCAGACATGTTAAGTTTCCGCATGTGCTTTGACTTGTATGCTCTGAATGTTGGGTCATGAGACCCATGTTTGTAATACCTGGCTCTTCAGAGCCTAATGAATAAATACTCTGAGTCGTAGAGTCTTGTTGTGATGCCATGTTGTATTTGCACATATCGAGCATATTGTGTGTATGATTGAAATGCTTGTTATGTGTGGGATCCGACAACCTAGTTGTTTATCCTTGGTAGCCTCTCTTATGGGGAAATGTAGTCTTGTGCTTCCATGAGCAATAGTAGTCTGCTACAGCCCGGTTCACCGGAGTCCTGCTAGCCCAGCACTACTGCTCCGGAACACTTGACTGGCCGGCATGTGATTCACTTCGTTCTTGTGTCTGTCCCTTCGGGGAAATGTCACGCGGTGACATCCGGAGTCCTGCCTAGCCTGCTACAGCCCGGTTCACCGGAGTCCTGTTAGCCCAGTGCTACAGCCCGGATTCGCACGCTGCTGACCGACATGCTCGATGTTGATTCATGTATGCCTGTCCCCGTAAGTTAGTGCCACTTTGGGTTCACGACTAGTCATGTCGGCCCGGGTTCTCTGTCATATGGATGCTAGCGACACTATCATATACGTGAGCCAAAAGACGCAAACGGTCCCGGGCCATGGTAAGGCGACACCCGTGGGAATACCGTGTGTGAGGCCGCAAAGTGATATGAGGTGTTACCGGCTAGATCGATGTGACTTGGAATCGGGGTCCTGACACTTTGAGGTAAGTAATGTAATTATAGAAAGAATATAACAGTGTAGACAGTAGCCTCTGATGCTCTGTTCGGTGTTTCAGAAAGAAAAAGCCGAACAGAGGATCAAAATAATTTTCGCAGGAGTCTAACATAAGGTGTCTATGTGAATAAGAAGGCGTCGCTGCTGGCTACTGCCGCTCATACTGTGGAGGTATCTGGCCTGAAGCAGAGCCTGGAGCGGGCCGAAGAAGAGCTCGGCCTCATGAAGAAGCAGCTGGAGGACAGCCAAGGTATGCAGTAACCTGCGCGTATATTTAGGAAGGATGAATGTTTCGTGCTGACTAAAGTGTCATGCACTTTGTTAGGGGCCACGACTGTCGGCGTTCTGGGAGGGGGTCCCTAGACTTGCCTGCCTGCGGCCCGGAGCATGGCGAAGTTAGCGGGCCGTACGGCCCATCTTCATCAACAAGGCATCCAAGACCCTCGCGAGGGGCCAAGCCTCGCGAGGAGGATGACGCAAGACCTCCTCCGGAGTGGCCTAGTCGGGCAGGCTCACGAGGAGCGGAGATATCAAGGCGGGGCAAACCTCACGAGGCTTTCGTGACGTGAGCCATGATGACCGGCACCAGGCGGGCGCCAGCGCGCGCAGCGTCCTTGTTTCCTCTTTGGTGCTAAGGAGGCAAGCGCGGGCGAGGAGTACCGAGGCGTCAGGCAAAGGTTGCCATATCGTTGCAACGAGACCAAGACCAGATGGACGGCAGGACGGAGGTCATCATGGAGCCCAAGACGGCGTAACCACCAGAGCCTTTCTCAGGCGAAGACCACTTTTGTCAGGATAGCTTGTACTAGCTTTCCCCCTTCAAATTTGCCCGCCGTTGGTGGCTCCCTTCCCGCTCAATATTTGGGGAGAGGACCAGGGCCTATATAAGTAGAACTAGCCACCACAGTAGGGGCATCTCAGCTTGATCTGATCTGATCGAGAGCCTACCCTAGCCACAAGAACACCTCATCCTTAGGAGGCTGTTCTTCCCCTTGTAATGTTCATCATCAGCCCAGGAGGCAATCCACCACCACCACACTGGAGTAGGGTATTACACCACAACGGTGGCCCGAACCAGTATAAATCTTGCGTCTTTCTGTGTTGCGAGTTCGTCGAGTTCGTCCGCGAGATCTTAGTGAGCTAGGGCGTGGATCGGTAGGAGGGAAAGACTTCGCGCGCACCCCAGAGTTTGAACCTTAAGGGTTTTGCCGGAACCCCACATCCAACATTTGGCGCGCCAGGTAGGGGTGCGCCGTAGCTTCCCTTCCGTCGATTCGTCGCTCCGTCGCTCTGACGTCTCCATGGCAGATGCTCGCCGCGCTCGAGCTGAGCGCCGGGCTGCCCTCACCGCCCGCATTGCTCAGACAACTCCCATCGGTGGGCCACCTCGTCGTTCTCCGTCTCCCGCCGCCAACGCTGCCACTGGCCCGGCGGGGAACGAGCAGCAAGCGTCCTCCATCGCTGACCCCGGCCGGTTCCTCGTCCCATGCACGCCGCGCTCCCATGGAGGTGCGGGCCGCACTCCTCGCCGCGAACGAGCAACTGTGCTACCGCCCGGTCGACGACCTCTACGATGAGTGGCTCGACCGCGTCGCCGAGCTCGTCCGCGCCGCAGGGGGCTCCCCGGTGCAGTCCCTCTCTCTGCCTCACCCTCCGCCAGCCACAGGCGATGTGGCTCATGGCATGCCCCCACCACCTCTGCCCCAAGACTGCGCCCTGGCGCCAAGGTGTGCGGCCCCACGGCGTGATCCGCCACGTCCGGTGCCCGCGCGCGAAGAGAGAAGCTGCCTAGGAATCCCTCGGCCGCGAGAGGCTGCACCTGCGCTCCCCGCGCCGCCTCGTCAAGACCGCGCACCGCCTGCAGTGGCGCCACGCGGACCTCATCAAGACCAAGCTCCACCTCCGAGGCGGGCCCCAGCAACCATGGCCGGCTGCCGCGCCTTCACCCCTGAACTGCGTAGCGTTGCCTGGCCAGGCAAGTTCAAGCCGGATCTGCCTCCCCGCTACGACGGCACCTCAGATCCCGCGGAGTTCCTGCAGCTCTACAAGCTGAGCATCGAAGCGGCCAACGGTGATGAGAAAGTCATGGCGAACTGGTTCCGTATGTCTCTCAAGGATGGTGCCCGCTCCTGGCTCCTGAACCTGCAGCATGGCTCGATCTCCTCTTGGGATGAGACGCACGACCGCTTCGTCGCCAACTTCCAGGGCACCCGCGACTGCCCGCCGGCCGCGGGTGACCTGCATCGCATCAAGCAACAACCAGGAGAGACCCTCCAGAAGTACATCCAGCGCTTCAACAACACTCGCCTCAAGATCCCCAAGGTCACGGACGAGGCCATCATCTCCGCGTTCTCAGACGGCGTCCGTGATGTCAAGATGAAGGAAGAGCTCGCTATCCACGAGGGGCTGTGCACATCTCAGGAGCTGTTCAACCTGGCGACCAAGTGTGCAAGAGCTGAGGAGGGGCGCCTTTCCCTCCTCGAGCTGCCAGCTGTGGCTGCAGAGGAGAAGAAGGCCAAGGCCAAGGACGTGAAGCGCAAGGAGGCAGCTGTGCTCGCAGCGGAGCCGGACACCAAGCGAGGCAGGGATCAGCCTGAATCGTCCAAGGGCAGCCGATCGTTTTGCGCCTTCCACAACCTGAACACCCACAACACAAGTGACTGTCAGGAGCTCAAAGCCATCCGCGAAGGACACTTCGGTCGACGCCCCGAGCGTAGCGACCGAGGCTACGGCCGTGGAGGAGGACGCTGGGATGGCCGTGGTCCGCACCAGGAGTGGCGCAACAGGCGTCGCGAGGACCGCTGGCAGGACCATCCTCGCGAGGGCGCCTGGAGGGACCAGCCTCGTGAGGATCGCCCCCAGGGCAACGCCAGTCTTCCCCCGCTGCAGCCACTAAGAAGGAACAATGATCACCATCAGGATGAGGGGGCTGGGGGCTTCCAGGAGCCGCGTGCAATCACCTGCATCTTGGGCGGCGCGCAGGCCCCAGCCTCTCAACGCATCTTCAAACAGTTCGCTCGTGAAGTGAACGCGGTGCTTCCCCAGCTCGAGGCCACGCGCCCGCTCAGGTGGTCCCAATGCGCCATCACTTTTGACTCGGCAGATCAGCTCAAGTGCGCGGCCACCGCTGGCGCTCTCCCGATGCTTTGTTCACCAGTCATCAGCAATGTGCAAGTTACCAAGACCCTCATCGACGACAGCGCAGGGCTCAACGTCCTGTTCGTCGACACGTTCGACAACCTCCAAGTGCCATATGAGCAGCTTCAGCCTACCAAGCCTTTCTCAGGAGTAACCGACGGCTCCACTACACCGATCGGGCAGGTCCGCCTGCCTGTCACCTTCGGGGAGCGCAAGAACTACCGCACCGAGCTCATCAACTTCAACGTCGTGCACATCCGCCTGCCGTACAATGCCATCCTCGGGTATCCAGCCCTGGCCAAGTTCATGGCAGTAACCCATCACGGATACAACGTCCTCAAGATGCCGGGAAGCGACGGGATCATCACGGTCCCATGTGAAGAGAGAGATGCAGTGTGCTCCCTCGAGCGCGCCTTCCAAGCTGCAGCAATCAACGACCCCGACAGCAAAAGCGAGGGCCCTCCTGAGGCCCTCCCCAAGAAGAAGAAGCAGCTACGCCGAGCAGGATCTCAGGAGGGCGGCGACACAGCTGGAGCCTCATCAGGATCAGCGCCCGCTTCAGGGGCGCCTCACTCCACCGCATAGGAAGGCGCGCCCGGCGCCCTCCTCGGGCAGGGCTCGGGGGCTCTCTTCTGGAGGGCCTCAGACCTTGCCAACCTCACGAGGGAGGCGCTTTAGCACCACTTGGAGGCGTGCTTCACGTCACATTTCCCTCAGGAGAACACAGGGCAAGGAGTGCCCACCACTCAGGAGTTCATCACCAAGACCACTCAGGAACTGCAAGACACAAGGGCCATGCGCGGCGACAGCTGCTCACCAGGCGCAGCTCCCCATCCAGACGAGGATGCCGGGCTGCGCGTTTGCATCGACGTCCCGGGGCTCAACAGGGCTGCTTCTCAGGAGCGCTTCTGGACTTTGCGTGTGGGCCGTTGCAAGGGTCCGCCGCACAGCTACGTTCGCATGCCCATCGGCTTGCCAAGCGTGGCGTCAGCTTATCAGCGCAACATGCGGCGCATCATGGCGGCTCAGGAGGCCAGGTACCACGCCGTCCTGGAAGAAATGGAGACGGTCTTTAAGGAACCCCCCGAGCCCCCAGAGCCTCCCGAGGCTTAGGGCCCCGGTGGCTCGTGAGGAGCCATCCCATCGACGCACGCCCTCAGCTGCACCAACTCTACTTCGTCTACAGAACCAGGTGACATTTTCCAAGCTCGTTTAGCTAGGAGCACCCCTCGGGCTGCATTATTCCCAGGCTGCATGGGTCCGACCCTGTGGCATGTATCCCTTTACTTATGTCTTAGCTTACCTTGCTGGGGGCGCCCCTCGGGCTGCATCATCCCCAAGCCGCTCGGGCCGGACCCAGTGGCATGTATCTTCCTGGATTTACCCAAGCTGATTTGCCTTCCAAGCTTAACCTGCCTACGGTTATCACCTGCTCGATCGCCGCCTCCCACGGGGCCTCCTCACATTGGCACAGCGCCGGTGCATGGGTCCGTGCCTGCCACGTCGACAAACCTGAGTGGTCGAGCTCTGGCTCGCGGCACGCCCCGCGCACATCACTTCACCAGGCCCTCAGTGCCCTCGCCTCTTCGCGGAACAACCAGTGGCAGGCTGGCAGCTATAACGGCAAACCGTGTTTCTTCTTGTGCCTGTTCACAGGGATCCCATGGGGAGGATAGCAGGCGGCACCGCGAGTCTCCTTTTCTCTCGTGCAATTCGCCTGTGCGTTGAAAGGGGGGCTCCTGAGCATCGCGACTCAGGAGCTCTTACTGGCTCTCCAGCCCTCACCCCCTGGCCTTGACCATGCATCGCGACCTGGCATACCAGCGGCGGCTGAGCTTGCTCGAGGGCCGAGACCTGAAGGAGGGAAACTCGTATAGGCCGACCTAGCTATGCCGCACAAGCTGGCGCGCAGGCCTAGCGCACCACCAGGAATCGCCACGGAATCGACAAGATAAGTCCCGCTCTCGGATTGCCTAATTGTTGGAGCCTAAGGGTCACCCTTGCTGCAGCCCCATTGCGGCCACATCAACTCCCTTTCTTGCCTTACCATGGCTGCTTGAGCGCTAAGGGGGACCTCCTGAGCATCGCGCCTCAGGGGCTCTTACTGGACCTCGGGCCGCACACCTCCTGGCCTTGACCACGGCACGCGACCTGGCATACCAGCGACGGCTGTAGCCTGCCTGGGGACCGCGACCTGTCAGCGTAGAGCAACAAGCTATCGCGAGGGAAGAAAGGGGGGCCGAGCCTTAACAGGACATGCGTTCACCAAATTTTCATAACAGGGAAGATGAGCGCGAAAAACATTACAGACCCTTTACACGCCCCCGCGGGGTACTTCATGATTCTTTGCAGGGAACAAAAGCTAGAACTAAGAGGGATCCTATCTACACCCTCCCGTGGCGGATGCCATTAGCAACAGTGGGCCATGGGAGGCCGGCGCCAACCCCATCCAGATTAGTGGCGGCGACGGCCGGACGCCGCGGCTCTGCTCCGAGCGCGGCGAGAGCTCGGGGGCACGTAGCTGTCGTCGCTCATCTCCGGAGTCTCGTAGATCTCAAGAGAGCTACTGGACTCCCAAGGGCTGCTGCTGGAGTGGCCGCGAGCAGAGCGCGCATCAACCTGACGCTTCTCTCCGGAGCAGCACTCCAGGCGGTGGCCCTCCGCATCAAAGACCTTGAAGAAGAGCGTGGAGGCGCCGTCGTACTCGAAGTGGATCGCGAGGGCGCCCCTCGCACGGCAGACCCGCGCGACCTCGCCCTAGCCGCGAGTCATGAAGATCTTGCCGGTGGGGACCGCTTCGATCTCTGCTCCGGTCGCTGGAGCGTCGCAGTCGGTGTGTTGCAACCAGAGCTCGAGAGGCCCCCTCGGCGGCATCACCTCGGAGAAGAACCGCGGGAAGCGGATCCAAGAGCTTGGAGGCATCGGCGCCCATAGCTCAAGCTCGCGCGAGGAGTCCGTGGCGTGGATCCCAGGGGCGACAGCGCATGTCGCCGTGGCGCGGCGACCACGGGCGCGGTGCGGGTGACGCCGCTCATCGCTCCGTCCTCCTGAGCCCTCGGCTCGGGCGTACAAGGGTAGCGGATACCCTGGAGGAGGCCGCTCGCACCAAGGCCTCGTCACCACCAGCATCGCCGCTTCATCACGGCGGTGGACCGACCTCTTCTTCGGTGGAAGCGGCCCCGGATCATCACACGGGGCCTTTCCTTTTTCTTCAGCGGAGAACCTTCTGATAGGCGCCATTGTCGCTAGCAGTGGAGCGAGGAAGAAGAAGCAAGCAAGCAAGGAAAAGATGGGCGATGGGGGCTTCGCCCCCCTCCCCATTTATAGCAAAAGAAGGCCAACCGGCGCCTCCCACGATCGCAGGTAATGATGGTTTTCCTTGCATGTCACAGGGACTTGTCAAGTCGTGCAGTTGCCAAGGCAGCGTGGGGAAGCGGAGATGCCCACGTCCAATCAACCGCCACACGTAAACCGAGGCCGCAGGCTTTTGGGGCCCGCGGCGCTCTGTACTCCACCCTCGGCTTCGCCGCGAAGCCAAGCCCGAGCGCACCTTGGGCCCGGGGGCTACTGTCGGTGTTCTGGGAATGGGGGTCCCCAGACTTGCCTGCCTGCGGCCCGCGGCCCGCGGCATGGCTAAGTTAGCGGGCTGTACGGCCCATTTTCTTCAACAAGGCATCCATGAACCTCGCGAGGGGCCAAGCCTCACGAGGCGGACGACGCAAGACCTCCTCCGGAGTGGCCTAGTCGGGCAGGCTCACGAGGAGCGGAGATATCAAGGCGGGGCAAACCTCACGAGGCTTTCGTGACATGAGCCATGACGACCGGCACCAGGCGGGTGCCAGTGCGCGCAGCGTCATTGTTTCCTATTTGGTGCTAAGGAGGCAAGCACAGGCGAGGAGTACCGAGGCGTCAGGCAAAGGTTTCCATATCGGTGCAACGAGACCAAGACCAGAAGGACGACAGGACGGAGGTCATCGTGGAGCCCAAGACGGTGTCACCACCAGAGCCTTTCGCAGGCGAAGACCCACTACAAAAAAATACACTTCCGCGATGATACGTGTTTGTCACAGTAGGTCACGTTTTTTGTCATGCATGTACATCCATGACAAATTTATGACAGAATCAAGATAGTCATACCTGTGCTGTCGTAGAAGTGTTCCATGACATTACCAAAATTATCATCACGGAAGTGTCCACTTCCATGACGATAAATCGCGCGTCACAGAAGTGCTTTCGTCAAGGGTGACCGACACGTGGCATCCACCGTAACGGAACGCCGTTAAGCTATCGGGTCGGGTTTTGGATCCGATAACCCGTTAACAGCCCCGACCAATGGGGATTTTCCACGTGTAAAATCATCATTGGCTGGAGGAGACACGTGTCAGGTCCGCGTTGGCACAGGTGTCACTCATCCAATGGGCGAGACGCGCTTATCATATGTTGACACGTGGACCGGCCCATCAAGTTTAAATGGGCCGACCCAACTGAAGGCCCACAAGATTTTGCGGACCATAATGGGCCGGCCCAGCTAAAGGCCCACGAGATTTTGCGGACCATAATGGGCTGGCCCAGCTAAAGGCCCACAATATTTTGCGGGCCATAATGGGCCGGCCCAGGTAAAGGCCCACAAGTTTTTTGTGTGCCATAATGGGCCGGCCCAGGTAAAGGCCCACAAGATTCTTGCGGATCATAATGGGCCGGCCCAGCTAAAGGCCCACGAGATTTCACCGACATTAATGGGCCAGCCCAGCTGTAGGGCCACAAGATTTTGAGGACCCTAGTAGGCCGTCCCATTAACTGGCTGCCATGTTTTGGGCCAAATGCCGGCCCATATTTGATCTGGTCCATTAATGGCCTGCCACGCTCCGGGCCTAATAGTGGCCCATATGAGATCCGGCCCGTTAAAAGCCTACCACGTTTTGGGCCAAATTACGGCCCAGATCAGGTTCGGCCCTTTAAGAGGCTTTGGGCTCAATTATGGCCCATATCAGATTCGGCCCGTCAACTGGACACTATGCTTTTGGGCCCACTTGCTAAAGGCCCACTTAGTAATTCGGCCTGATATTAGTTTTGGCCTGTTAAGGGCCCGTTTAACATTTAGGCCCTATATTAATTTCGGCATGTTAAAAGCCCGTCATATAGTTGGGCCTAACTACGGCCCGGTTTGCATCCGGCCTGCTCGCAGCCGATATCTGATTGGGCCAAACAAGGACCGAGACAATTTTGGCTTGTTAAAAGCCCGTGATTTGATTCGCACAATCATGGGCCAGGGTTCATTTCAGGCCCAACCTACATCGTGATTGCATGACGGCCCGATTATGTACCGTAATTTTACGGTTTGGCCAGTTTACTGCGAAGACAGGATATATATACAGTAAAATAACTGCAGCATCGTGAATAAGAAAAAACCTAGACTATACAATAAAGAAATTACGGCATATTACATCCACTGGGCATCAAAGATCGCCACTATGATAATAAAGCACAAGCAGACAGCAGATTACATACACTGGGCATCAAAGATCGCCACCAGTGAAAATAAACACGCCGACAAAATAATATACAAAACCGACAGCACTTCAATAGAGTTCAAGAAAGGTTAGCCCTGCTGGGGAGCTGCAGCACAAGCAGCTAAGCAAGATGATGAGACCGCGCTTGTTCAACACTTATATCTTCCTCACTCTGAAAGATAAACAAGCAGACAGATGACAGGTTTTGCACATAAAAGTATCAGTGCTGACAATTCATCACATTTCTTACTGACGAATAAAGTGACACAGTTTAAAATTGCATTAACACAATATGGTATTGTTCAGGTCAAGACATGGCAGGAAATGACATTGTGAAGGAGTTGGCAGCTTCACGACACCACTGGATTACAGATCAAGAACTCATAAGTATCAATGGTTTGTGTGCTGTCAATTTATACCATTTCAGATTGGCAAATAAAGAGACAGTTTAAATAATAGTAGAATGATATGACATTGTTCATAGTTAAGACATTGCAGAATATGACATTGTGTTGTAGTGGGTAGGTTCACCACACCACTGGATTACGGATGAAGAACAGAAGCATACATGCAGTGCAAAAGAAGATCACTTGCTCTGTATAGTTTAATTTAAATGGTATGAAGAAGGAACTTGGTTGTACAACTGAAAACTTAAATTGAGAAAGGACAAACTTTTGTTTATGAACTACATAATAAACTTTAAACAAGCAATTTGATGCAAACACCAAAAATAAACAGCTGTTGCAGTCATGCCTAACCAAATATATACAACAAAGTTTGAAGGCTTGAGATGGACAAACTTACATTATTGGTGAAGACAGGCTCTATAAAGGCCTTGTCCATGCTGATGAGGGGGGCAATTCAAGAAGTTTACCACAGAATCTTCTTCAAAAGCATTGCCTTTATTCTACATTTTGTTAAGAGTAAATATAGATGTGATAATATACGAAAAAATGGAGAATATTTATGATAAGATGAAGAGTGATGCTAGATAACCAAGTAGCTATAAATGTAAATGCAGCGATACAGGCAAAAGGTACAGCCAAGAGCAGTGCACAGCTAAACTTCTTCAGTACCAACCTTATGGTAAGAGTAAATATAGATCTGATGTGTAGAAAATGGAGGGCAAAGGAAAATAAGCTGCAGAGTGATGGTACATGAACAACTACCTGTCATTATAAGTACACTGATAAAGGACAGCATGTACTTATAAGAACAATGCAGAGCTAAAAAAACATTGGCATTGGATATATTCTACACTAATGTAACCATTCATACAGATCAGATAATTTGGAGCGAACAATTGATAAGCAAGCTATCATCCATACTGCTGTCACATAATGAACCAGCTATGTATGCAAGTACAGTGATATAGGACAACAGGTACTAACAAGAGCAAAGCAGCGGGCAGCATATTTGCGATATCCTGTCGTTCTTGTCAAACCATAATTCTTCTTCGAGCAGATTTCCTGCAAAAAAGATCCGTAAGGCACATGCGGAAAAGTAGAAGTTCAAATTGCCATGTTATTTCATAGACAGTACGTCATCCTGGGAACGAGACCAGTGCATAACAAGGTTTTTCCATTCAATGTCTTCTAAATTTAGCACAGGAGACTTCACCGGAAATTCGTTTATAGACTTGCCATCAAAGTGTGATTTCCTCGGGTAACACCGATACTGTTGCAATGCTTTCTTGAAAAGCACAAGCAAGCTTCGCACGTCATGACTATCCAGATTGACCCTCGCCTAGTTACAACAATGTAATGTAAATCATTGATGTGTTCAATCAGCAGAAAACAGGAAAATAATAACCATGAATAATAGCACTTACACGTAAGTTGGACAGGAAGATGTGAAAATGGTGTTTGTCTTCACAATAATCTTCCCATGATGGAAATATATGCACGTAGTCCCTAACAACATTGAAAGCATTGTCTTTTAAACTGGGAATAAATGGAATGGGGTTCCAATCTGCAGGAATTGGCCGTCTCTGCAGTTGGGATAGGTCTTCGGCTGGTGGACTTGCTGTACTTTTTGCTGGAGTGGGATTTTTCTGTGGTACAGCTGGTGCTATGGCAAATGAAATCGGTATACCTTTTGCTGGAGTGCAGGTCCTGTGTGGTGGGGCTAGTGGTGTGGCCAGTGAAGTATGGGTACAGTCTGCTGGAGTCGGTCCTACGTTTTGTGTCACTGGTTGTACAGCCAATATAAGTGGGGTGCTGTCTGATTTCTTCGGCACCACCACGTTTTTCAAGGACTTTGCTGGTGCTCCTTCAGGTTCGGCAATCACCCTCTTCCTTTTTGATGTCCGATGCACAAGAATAGCATTTGAGTGAAAAAACATGGTATGATGACAGATGGAATATGTATTGATAATGGATGGGCATGGCATCTCGACATATATGATGAGTAAACTAAGCAGATGGCGGTGCAACAAAGTAGAAGAAATGCAAGACAACATATGCAAGATACCCGCAATCAATAAAACATTGCCAAATTAGAACAGGCACCTTGATGGGTGAACAGGACAGGCCATCTGCCTTTGATTCCTCGAGGTTAGAATAGTCATTAGGATCATATTCTGAACAAGAATCAACAGGTGGGGAGCGTATGAGTTTCATTGCATCCAGAATGGCACTCAATGCCTTGGTGCCAATTTTGTAAGTCATTGCATTGTTTAGCTTCAAGAGTGGACTGCTGCTAGTGCGACACAAAGCAGCTACAGAGATCATAGTGTAGATATAACGGGAAAACCTTAAGCATCAGAGTAAAACCAGCAAAGTGGAACTTGCTGGAATATATGTGCTAGTATTGCCGGTACGGCTAGAAAGGCTTCGGATACCAGCTATCTTCAAGTGAAGGTGCGGTACTGTTAATATCAATGTAACTCTCAAAGGCGACACAGCTCCCCGCATTTCCTTGCTATTCTTATAGGATTCAAGTGGGCACGCCACTACAAATCCTATTCCTATGTTTACAAGATCCTACGAATCAAAGAGGCTCAAAGTGTAGATTCACTCATTTTAGAGTGTAGATTCACTCATTTTGCTCCATATGTAGTCCATGGTGGAGTCTATACAAAGACTTGTATTTAGGAACGGAGAGAGTACATATTAAAGAAGAACGGAAGAGGAACATGGTAAAGAAGAGCAAGCAGATTTTGGATAATAAAATGTTGGTTGCGCAGTGCCCACACATGCTGAAACAGAGCGCATTAAGAATGCAACTCCCAGCTGTCTCTCGACCATTTCAGGTGGTTGGATGAAGATCCTACGTCTCCTAACCCTTCTTCTTCCTCGTCTTTGATTCTTCCCATACAGAACACCGCACGGGCCGCCGGCCGGACCACCGGCCCCCACCGCCTGTGTTCCTCCGCCACCCCTACCCCCCACCCCTGCCCCAACCCCCACCCGCGTCGAGTTTCCCTTGTTCGGCAAGGCCCCACAACCACCCGAGCCCCTTCGATCGCACCGGCGAACTCCGGCGAGCTCTGAAAAATCGACTGACCCAATTTTGAAATTTAGTCTACTGTGATTTAACTAGTGTGGAATATAAAAGGGGAAAACCATAAGCATTGGGAGTATAGTATTGAGCGTGCCATGGCGGATCTGAAGGTGCAAACCGGACAAAGGCAACTTCGCAACCAAGACAAGAAATCAGATTAAAGCAGTGGCGATCTATTTTCTTGCTGCGATAAATAAGTTGAGCAGATACGAAAGAGTACCGCCTCTGGTGCGGCGCCGTGTACGCATCTGCTGAGAATTTGACGGTCCTGCGGTAGCGATGGCTGTCGGTGGCATGGAAGCAGATCAAGGAGGGTAGACGGTGGCGGCGGGGCGCGGTGGACGAGACGGTCATAGGAGCGGCGCCGGCAAGGTGGAGGACGGCGGGGATGAAGCAAGAGGACGGGATGCAAGGATCCCGGTCCGATGCCGTGGATGAGAGAGGTCATCTCTTGTAATGGACGGCGGCGTCGGGGTATCAGCTCCGGCATGGTGGAGGAGGATGGCGGTGAATGGGGTGGCGGACGGCGGCAGACGGAGGAGGGTGGGGTGGAGAGGGTGTTTTGGCGCCCACGGAGTACGAATGGGGAAAAGGGAGGTAGAGAGGAAGGGGGGACCATGTATTCAGGGCGCGCTTGTCTCAAATGCAAGGAAATTTACAAACTTAGCCCCCATTTCAAAATTCTACTACATCACGGCAACATTAGTCGATTGGGGATAGGACGGTAATCTCGCATACACCGAATATTTGTCGACGAGAGTTTTTTTTTGGCGCCCACCGTGTATGAATATGAATCGGGGAGGGAGTCGATTTCGGCCGAGGACACACTGTGTTTTGGTGCCCACCGTGTATGAATCTGGGTGAGAGGCGGTTACGTCACGTTTGGGTGAAATTACAAACCTACCCCTATCGAAATCTATAGAAATCCAGCAGATAGGCTTTGCGTGGCAGGGATAGGCAGTAGTGATTTCCATCTCGCAGATTTTGGTTTCGGGCGGTTACTGCGACTTTCCCCGCTTCGTTCAAATTTTGCAGAGTGCACGTTTACCGTGCCAACTCAATTCGAATCCCGTTTGTATTCTATTTTTTTCTGGCGGGATCCATTTTCAATTGGAATTACATTCTATATACATCATTTTTTTATATACACTTTCAAAAGCACAACAAAGAATTATGCTCCTTTATATGTATAATATGATTTAAAAATACAACGATCTCGAAATCTTAAGGTTGAATTCGAAAAAAAATTAACCAAATTATGTTCTACTAAAATGTATGGATCAGTAATATCTACATATTAAATAACATAGATGTGCGTGAATTCATATGAGTATGCATGTTTGATAGATCAATTTTGGTTTGAGTATGGATTACATGTATCATTATCTCGAATTCAAATATTTGAATCCCTTTTTTGTTCACTCCTTTCACGCCCAACTCTCTCGCATGCATGCTCCTTCAGGTAGCTATCACTCTCTTTTCTCCAGCTCACCCGCACGCTCACTTCATGTTTCTCCTATCCTCGCAAACATGGTCTCTCGACGTCTCCCTTGAGAAGTGTCACACTCTCCCTATCATTATACATTACACGGTTTTCATTATCTCTCACGTCTCTACTATTCTCTGGTATCACTCGGTACCTAAGCTTTCTTTTTCACCGCCACACACACAGTCTCCACTCGTCTTTCACTTTGTCTTTCTCTCTATGGGATTCTCTCACACACCCTATATGTCCCTACATATGACTCATACCACTAAAATTACTCTCTCTCTCTCTCCTGTAGACACAACATTTGTTGCGGTCTCCTTTTCGTCTCTATCCCAAACTGACATTATTCATTTGTTTACCGATCAGACAACCCCGACTACCGTCTCCTCTCTCTCTCTCACAGACACACACACACACAACTCCTGCTTCCACGCCCCTTCCCGACTACCGTCTCTCTCTCACACACACAAAACTCTCGCTTTCGCACCCCGACTCGTATTTCTCTCACAAACATTTATCGACTAGCTAGCCTCTAGATAGGTTTATACAGCCGCACACTCGTGCTTCCACCATCGCATACATGTCTCTCTCCCGCTCCTTGTATCTATGTAGATTTTTCTTCCCTTCTTGAGACACGCCCTCTCGATCGTGCACACACACACTATCGCCTCATTTTAAGCTGATACCTATCGCACACACACACCCTGTGTCTTTGTCACACATGCACTCCGTCCTCCTCCACTCTCCCTCTCTCCCACACACACATGGGCTTTTTGCAACAACTAGCAAGATGCCCATGCGTTGCACGGAACATCAAGATGCATTTGTATGAGTACTTTATCTTGTGGGGGAAAAGGATGAAGGAGGGAAGGCCTTATTTGCAAATGTGGAGAGGGGTGTGGGTATCTTTTTGCAAAATTGCCATAGTTTCCTTCCTATCCGTCAGATATAGATCGGACGGCCTATATTGCAGGATGGCAGGCACACGATCATCACCGACAATGCTTTTTATAAGAGTAGGGATAAAAAATAGAGTTGGTGATGATGGTGGGCCTGCCATCCTGCAATGTAGGTCGTCTGATTTATATCTGACGGATAGGAAGGAAAATATGGCAATTTACCCGCACTCTTCACCACATTTGCAGATAAGGCCTTCCCTCGTTCATATTTTTCTCCCACAAGATCTTGATGTTCCGTGCAACGCACGGGCATCTTGCTAGTAAGAGTAGAAATTATACATATACCACTTCTCGAATCTTGAAACCAACAACATTCCTCCCTTATCTCATCAAAACCACCAAAGGAATATATTTTGAGTGAAACATAACATATTTTTAGTGATATACGTATTTCAAAACTAGACTTTTTTTCTATCAAATCGGTGAATATGTATTAATCTACTTTGATCGTGTGGCAACGCATTGGCACATTGCTAGTAGTTATTATAATTTTTTGGACACCAGACAAACGGTGGAGTACATATACGAAGAGAAGAGGCGCACGCACGCAGTCGGCCTCTCGCTGTCTCGCACACATGAGTGTTATGTAAAGGCGAGGTTAACAAATAAACCCTAAAACCCTAGGTGCACGATTACTGCATTCGCGGGTACCAGGTACGTGGTGGAGCACATTTGTAGGAATAGTCAGCTCGCGTGATAATTTGATCCGTAGGAGTAGATGGTCGGGACCACAGGTGAACGACTTGGAGCGCGGTGGCTCGCCAGTTGCCACAGATCGAGTAGCCACGTTTAAAATATCATTTTTTAGCGGGGTTAAGAGTTCCGATTTTCAATGGCGCGTTATAAGTAGTAAGTAGTTTTTAGAACAATTGGTATGGAGCGAAAATGGAATTCATAGTACTACGTACCTCCTTGGCGTATGGTTGTATGGTTTTTTTTTGCGATGGAGGTTGTATGGGTTTATGTTGCGAGATGTTGAACCTGGTAGTTCTAGGGCAAATACTATGGTTTAGATTTAGAAGCTGGTTTTCAGTAATGAAAATCGGAAGGGGGAACCCTTCTTTGATTAAAAAACTACTACCTCCATTCTGGTTTACTAGTCCCCATCGTACTTTGGGTCAAAGTTTGTCCATGAATTTTACTTGTAAAATGTGAATGGAAAACGAGATTTTGTTATACCCAAACAAAAAAGGACTGGAGGGAGTGATTGCTTTGACACGGACGCGACCTCGCATAGCGCAGGCATTGAACCGGCACACCGGCCAAGAGAGCCGCACTCGCTGCAGGCCCGGCTGAGCACGCCTCCTCGCCGCGTGCAACCAGCTTAAGACAGCCCCGCCTGCCTTCATTGAATCAGCGCGTGTGCCGGCAACACATCCTTCCGCGAGCCGGCAGGCATTTTAGAACACAAAAAATGACTAAAATATAATTAATTTACGCATGGTCTTGACTTGTTGTGCTCGCACTGGTAGCAGGAACTAGTAGATGATTTTCTTTATTTATAACTCTCCTCACATTTTTTTGGCTTTGAAGTGAATCATGGTTGTGGACATTATGTATGAATGTGCAGATATCTGTGAACATGAGGTTGATGTGGAAGTTGAACTTGGAATGTCGGGCTTGCGCGTGAACTATACCATGTCCAATGCTTCGTCTGTTATTGTTTGGAAAGTAATTGCTGTTATTACATGACCCGAAAAAAACATTTTGTGCCACATCAGTAGATGCACGGACATCACAACAGGCATGCTGACTGGATAAACATTTGAACCTAGCTATTATGAAGGAAATTTTGTATTGACAACAATTTTAGATAGCAGGAGACGCCTAGCCTGCTCTGCCTCTGCTAGCTTATTTCTGGCTTCTTCCATCTCTTCTTTGGCTTGGGTGAAGAGAGCATCTGATTACTCTTTTCGCTTCTTCAGGAACTCAGCTACATTCTCAAGGGCTGCTGCACGCTTTCTTTCAGCCTTTACTAATGCCACGAGGACACGAACAGCTGACGACTGCACCTGTCTTGTGTGTAATCCAGCATCATCTGGGAATTTGCACCTTGTGTTTAATCCAGCATCATTAGGGAACTGGCACCTTGTGTGTAATCCAGCCTCATTTTGGAAACATGATCTCGAGGTTGACCATACTTCCCTCCTCGCAGGAACTGCATCCTAACATGAAGTTACTTCTGTTTTAGATCAATACTCAGAGCAACCTAGATCCATTTAGTAGAAGCCAGATAAACAGAACTCGGAGAAGTGAATTCAAAAGGAAAAATAAAATAAAAACAGACTACAAGGTGAGAACACCCACTTTCTACATCAAGCTAAAAACGAAAGCATTAGGACGATTAAGACTCTTCTTATTACACATCGAAGAACACCACGCTTAAGAGAAACAGAAACTACAACATATACACATTGAAGAACACGAGGCTACATGAAAGTAATTGAAAGGGTGTTACTTACCAAAGCTCGTTTTACAGGTTCGGTGCAGCTCCTCTTTAACTTGCCACGCTCCTTGAAGATGTCCCGAATATCCCGTGTTTGGTCTTCATTGCTCCTCTGCATGTTCGCACTCGTGGTTTTAAAATCTCAACATGGCAAGAAAAATATACTACTAGTAATACTCGCGTATCTTGTGGGCAACATTAAAGCACTCGTCTGCCATGTTAGAGCATCTCCAACAGAATCGCAACGCGAGGCGCTTTAAAAAAGCGTTTACAGTGCTGAGATCGAGAAGTAGATACTAGAGAGTAGAGGATAGTTCTCAACATAGATAGATAAAAAAAGATAATTCAACTACTCCTCGTCGTCTGACTCCTCCTCCGTGATGTCCTCCTCCGACGTCTGACTGTAAGCGTGAAGATACCAATCGTCGTAGGATTCCCAGGGCGACGCTGCTCCTAGCCTCATGTTGAATTGAGCGTCCACTTTTCGCCAACGCTTGTCCTCGCGATAGGCGGCTCGCTCCACCCTCCTCTTATCCCTCTCCGCCCTCCTTTGCGCGTAGAACTCGCGCTCTTTGATGATGTCCTGCGGGAAGTGTTGGCGCCACAGCGCCATGGCTTCCTCGTCCGTCTCGGCGATGCCGAGAAGGTGCTCCCGCCTCCGGTTGTCGCGACGATCCTCGTCGGTGCTAAGCCGCGGCAGAGGCGCAAGCTCCTGCGCCCGCTCCCGCGTCGGCACGTTGGGGAAGTTCAATGTTCTATGAGGCCACCGGAGGCGCCACACCGTCGCGTCGTACGCGCGGGCGGCCTCGTTGGCGGTGTCGAAATTGCCGAGGCCGAGGCGCATCCCGCGGAACCGGATCTCGGTGGAGAAGCCGCCGGAGGGGCGCGTGCGGACGCCGCGGTATCCCCAAGTTTCCCGGTGACGCGGCGGCGGCGAGGCGAAAAAGAGCGGGGAGAGAGCAGTGGCGAGGCACAGAGCGGTGAGAGAGCGGTGGCAAGGCACAGAGTGGTGGGAGGGCATTGGATTTTATAAAGCGCGCCGGACGTCGCACGCCAAAACTAGCGCACGCCCGGCCGCTTTTTCCCGCGCGCTCACGATCCTTTCGCGACGTCTCTGCTATCTCTACTCTCTTCTCTACTGTTATATTTATTTTATATTTTATATTTAATATTTATATCTACTTCCTTTACTGTCTACTTTTTTTCTCTATACTTTTTTTTCTTGCAATATAGGCCGTCCGATTTATATCTGACAGATAGGAAGGAAACAAATGGGAATTTTGCAAAAAGATACCCATACCCCTCTCCAGATTTGCAAATAAGGCCTTCCCTCATTCATCCTTTTCTCCCACAAGATAAACTACTCATACAAATGCATCTTGATGCGTGCAATGCATGGGCATCTTGCTAGTTCTAAACAAAATTAAAGGGTAGGTATGAACAAAATTGGAACTGCACATGTACTGCTAAGTGATTCAATACACACATTACCAATCGAGGAGGAGAACGATGGTCGCGGCGTCCTCTGTGAGTCATGGTCGGCAACGGGAGTGAGTTCATTGTCCACGACGGTGGTACTTCTGCGATTGGCGTCGGCTTCCGGGAAGCAGATCCGATACCATGGAAGACGATGCCAGGGAAGAGGCTCCGTGTATGATGACGACGGTGGACCGGCTCCAGTGCGGCGTACGAGGTCGTCGATGAGGCAGATGCGCTGCGGTGGACGAGTGCGCCGATGTAAAGGGGAGGAGCACGAAGGCTGCGGTGCCGTGGAGAAGTCTATTTTGCGGAGGGGATAGAAAATGGGGAGTATTCAGGTGTACTACTCTGGGTGCCGGGGTGGGGTTGGCTGGGTAGGGTGGACCTGAAGTTACCAAAACAGCCCTCTACCAAGCGTCATCCGTAGGCCTATTCCGAAGGCTATGATGGTAACTTCCCACTGCACGAATCAGGGTCGCGGGAGATTTTCCTGCCGATCTTAAAATTTTGTGACACTGGACTCCCCGTGTGGCGTGTTGAGTGATTCGGCTAAGCAACTAGCGAGTAGTAGTAGTAAACTCTGCATATTAGGTTTGACCGAAGTCAAACTTCCTAAAGTTTGACAAAGTTTATAGAAAAATATAAACATTTACCATAACAAATATGTATGATGTGAAAGTACATTCAATAATGAATCTAATGGTATTTATTTGTTATTGTATATGTTAATATTTTTTGTTATAAGCTTTCTGAGAGTTTACAAAACTTGACTTTGACCAATGCTAATACGCGGACTTAAATAAAAACGGAGGGAGTACACATTTGTTTTGTTAGTTTGTAGTGAACTAATCATTTGTTGAAATTGTGAAATAAATATATTAGGCTATTGACTTCAAATGTAATGGTCTATGCAATTCAATAGTTACAATCATTGTCGAATCCCAAGATGTATACAAGGTCTATAGTACTTCACAACATGCTCAAACTCACATACACACACACACACAAAGTAAACTAGAAGACCGTTCTCTCATGTATACACAACGTATCGGCATCTGTCTATGTCTCACTCATGCATGATCATTTGCACATTCACACCTCTCTATGTCTGTATCACACGCACACCGTCTCCACATTGCCCTTCCGCCACAACACACATATGGACACATACACACGTTCTCTCTCAGTCACACACACAAAATCAGTATTAAAAAAAATAGGGTGCACCTAAAACGTCCAAATCCAAATAAACATGAACTGGAGCTAAATTCAAATATATGGAAATATTGCAGCGTCAAGAACTTTCACAGGAAAAAAAAGTTGAGTAATATTCGAGGATTGTTTTCACACACACAAAAAGGTTCGGTGGATGTCCTTCGAGCACGACACGGTGACGCACCGTTCGATCGACCGCGCGACCGCGGTTCACGCGCTTGCACAGGATTCCGTATCGTGGTTGTGGTACTAACTAATAAAAGCGCTGCCTAAGTCTAATGTTTACGTGTACTAGTATGGTTTTCTTTTAAGTTTGACCAACCTTATATATAAAACTAAAGTAAGCTCCTACACGCGCACTCATCAATATGCCGCCGCCGCCGTTGCGCATGCCGGCGCCCGCCTGCTCCGGCTAACAATTTCTCACCCATCACCGCCGTGTCGCCGCCATCCCTGTGCCATGAAGCCGAAGGCTCGCCCGCTCACGTCATCTGCAGACCCTCCTCGCGATGCCGCCGCGCTGCCAAGCACGCGAGCAGCAGGTGGAGCCGCGTCTATGCACGCAGCGTACGAAGAGGAGGACGAGCGCGTGCTCCAGCACGCCGGCGAGGAGGAACTAGCGTGTCATTGTCGTCTCCGCCCGCGCGGAGGAGGCGCGCATGGTGGCTGTCACGGAGGAAGCCGGTCGCGCGCGCGTCGAGCCCGCAAACCGGGTGCGGACATGGAATCTACCTTCGAGACCTTGAATGCCACGTGGATCCTGCAATCTGAATGAGCAATTTGGGTCAGTCGACTCATGTGAGCCGTTTGATGCAACATGGATGGCTAGAAGGGCTTCTTCCACCTCTTCTGTCGTCTTCTTCCTTCGCTCCGTCGAACTTCTTTCACAGATTGACTGACCCAAATTATACTACTAGTACGAACGTATTAAGTACAGTAGGAACATGAAGATACGAGCAGTAGTACCAACTGCAAGAAGAATAGTAGTAAGACATAGTACTAGTACTACTGTACGTACTAAAGAGTTCAAATAACGAGAAAGAACATAAACATAGTTCTGCTGGGGCCTCAGCACAACACACCCATGAAAATAAACTAAGCAACTAGTCCGCTTAACACTGCAGTAGAACCAGCATGAGCGACGGCGCTGCCACCTACTCAGAGTCCGAGTCCACGTCCTCGACTTCGTCCTCGTCCCTCTTCCTCTTCCTCTTCGCTGATGCTTCTTTGCTTGAACCGGACACTGGGCTCTGCTTCTTCATCCAACCCTTGTAGATATTTAAACAAAGGTAGGCATCCATTGCTGCGTACAGGATGTGATCTTCATCTAATGTCTTCGACTCCCATGCATGATGAAACTTGTGATGAGGTTTCTTCAGTTTAGCGTACGAAGGATCAATCATGGCTGCTGCCAGGGTCAGCATTGAAGGTTGAGAGGAGGACACCAGGCTTGCCTTCTGGAGATCGAAGGGCTGGCCTACAACGAAACCTATCCGACGCAGGACATCCCTGTCGTTCTTAAAGCCTACAGTAACGAATTTCACTCTTTTGTCCTTGAGGAAGTTCTTAAAATCCTGGCACTCAACGTCGGCATGGCATATGTGGTAGACCAAGCAAACGTTATGTACGCAAACCTGGATCACGGCGGGCTTCTTCCTCTCTTCGTCCTTTAGATCCTTCTCTCGTCCCAGGACTGTGGTGTACTCAACATCTAGCCCAGCGACCCACTCATCCGTTGAACTGTTGAACATGCGTAGGAAGCGAGCAAGCCATGCTTTCACCATCTCGGATCCACGTGTGTAGATGACGATGAACTGATCGCCGGTGATGGCTCTAACCTGGTACTCAGCGGCGACCATGGAGATTTGGGAGGCCATGGATTTTGGAGGAGGGTTAGGAGAAGTTGAACTGTTGTACCCCGCAAAAAAAACGGGGAGCGAACTAATGTGAAAGGACGGGACGACTGGGAGCGAACTGTTGTAAGGTAGAAGACGGGGACGAGTAGGGCGTGCGAATGGCGTGGGGTTGCTGGCTTGCCCAGTGGATAAACGGCTGCAAGCCCCCAAAGAGTTCTCGAGAACTATGCGGGACCCACTAGATGTCATGTCTACTAGACCCATATCGTAGGCCTGATGGTATAGCTTCTGCCTGTTCGCACGCCATGCCGGCGCGTGGATGTAACTTCACTTAATTCCGTCAAACGTCGCTCCTCCCACGACCTTCGCCTCCCTCGCGCGGTCGCGCCCTTTGAGACTTCGACCGGCTATAAATGAGCAATTTTTTTGCCTTTTTTAGACAAGCAATTTTTTTGCCTACTCCGAATGCATGATACTCCCTCTGGTCCTTTTTACTCCCGTCAACCGTTTGCAAAGTGTTTGACCAAATTTATACTTTTTTTGAACACCACCTTATATTAATTAACCAGCCACACCAGTACACTCATTCGATACAATATTCACCACACAGGGCGGTACGTTATTTACAAGAATACCATCTAATCTATTGTCAAAGCTATACTTAGCGATTAAGTGTGCCACCTTATTGGCCGAACGGCTAATCTTTGACAATTGAAGATTTTTGATCAACTTTGAGATGCCCAACGCTTTCATCTTCAGGTCACGCATAGCAGACCTGTCATAGTCCCCCGATGCAAGAGACGCTACCACAAAAGTGCAATCAGTCTCTAAAATTACAGGATTATGAAGAGAAATACCTATGTAGAGACCGGCAATGCAAGCCCTGAGCTCCTCTTCCTCCACGCTTTGACAGGCATCAATGAAATCCCACGACCAAATTTATACTAAAAATATCAATATCTACAATACTGATTATAATGAGTATAAGAGAGAGATGATTATAGTAACATAGGTAGATACCGTAACATAATAAATGTGATGCTACTATGTGTCATGCATGGCAATAAATGAGACCACCTATGATACTAATCTATGATACTATGCACTATAGAGGTAGTAACATAGACTAGTAACATATGCATGTTACTAGTCTAAGTTACTCCCCACTATGACCAGCCTTAGAGTACCATTACCTCCCTTCTAGTTTAAAGGGCTCGATTCAAAATTTTCACCTACTCTTAGCAAGATAGTAGAGGCGGTGGAATAGTTTTTGAAGTCTGCAAAAGTACTCAACTAGTGTTGTTGTTCTTCACAAAAAAATGTGTTTACCAATGAATGCATGAACACTAGTTACTCTAACCCCCTCTCTTCTTTAATTCTTTGCCACATCAGCATGTTTGCTATTCCCGTGTGCATGATACCAGCTAAGATACCACAATTATGGCCAGCCTTAATCATCGCATGCAATAATTTAGTGCACCTTGAAATATGAACATGTGTGGGGCGTGTATGTTTTTAATGACTTGAGACTATACCTAGCCTGGCATGCAAGATGACTTATTATGCACCGTTCCCCATACCTGCAGGAAGCCCGTTCGTCTCCAAATCTTTTCCTCTCCATGTGTGGAAACAATATGCCTGCCAAACTCTCCTTCTCCCTCCGGCGGTCCCACCACTCCACCCCGCTGCATGCATGACTCTCCTCCCCCCACACTCGTCCAATCCGTTGTGACCGGCAATATTTGCACCCCTTCGCTCCCCCGTAATTTACTCCAACAAATATGCCCACATAGTTGTTACTTAACTGCAGGTGCATTGGGTCACTGACATATGGGCCCAATAGGGGTCTGGCCCACATGTCAGTGATGCAACTGGACCTGCAGTTAAGTCAGTGCAGCTCAGTCCATATCTTACGTAGGTGTGCCATTGCTCACTATAAATACTGGGCCTCCCACGACATCGCTATCTCCTCCCCCTCACATTCACGTTCATCGCTATCTCCTCCCCCTCCCTCTCACGTCGACCACCATGGCATCGCCCCTCCCAAGCCCTAGGAGCCCCTCGCTGCACCGCGCGGACGGTCACGCGTCGCCGTTCCGTTCCTCGCTGCCACTAGTCGAGGAGGACGCGTTGGTGTTTCGCTCCTCCCCGCTACGCAACCCGTCGCCGTTCCGTTCCTCGCCGCCACTAGTCGAGGAGGACGCGTCGGCGTTCCGCTCCTCGCCGCGACGCATCGCCGTTCCGTTCCTCGCCGCCACTAGTCGAGGAGGACGCGTCGGCGTTCCGCTCCTCGTCGCGACGCGTCGAGGTGGACGCGTCGGCGTTCCCCATCTCGCCAGCACGCGCGCCGGAGGACGCGTCGGATTCCCGCTACAAGGAGATCGTCGTGCCGCCAGCCGAGCCCCCCAGCCTTGAGGAGCTTTGGAAAGAAATGGATGTCGCCTTGTGGGAGGCTTTGCCTCCAGCAGAGCGCGCCAAAATAGAGGTGGAGAAGAAGGCCAAGGAAGAGAAGCGCACCGCGGAACAAGCTGCCTGGGAGGCCTATGTCGCGTCTGAGAGAGTCAGGCAATTGGCTCTTTGGCAGAAGGCTCGTGCGAGGGCCGTGAGGGTGGCGAAGGACGCCCGTGCCAACGCCCTGAGTGTAGTCGGGCCCAAGCGCCTCATCTACGCTTGGCGGTACGTGGACCGGGTGCACGCTTCCAGCGAGGAGGAGTACCGGTTGGCGCCGGATCACCACACCTGTGAGATCGCGCTCGCCCGCCGGCAAGCCGCCAATCAGCACCTCGCGAGTTGCGAGGCTGAGGAAGAGGCGTTGTGTCGGCGCGCTGGGAAACGGCCGCGCACCAGGGCACTCGTGGCGCGCCGCAAGCGCTCCTGCGAGCGCCGTGGCTTTTAGGAGGAGTATAATTTTTGTTTTGTAAGGAGATCTCATTAGTTTTGGGACGCAAATGATAAATCCCGAACGTTCAGGAATTTTTAGCGTCCTTAATTAAGTATGTAAAAGGGAAAGTTTGGAAACCTTGTGTATTCGTACGCATTTTGAAAGTACGTGCATATAGCACAAACTTTACTATATACTATCGCACTACACGTCTCTCTCGATATATGCTTGCAGACTGTGCTACCCCTCTGTCCAGGTCAATAAGTCATCTTTGGTTGTGCACCGTGACCAAGAAGGAGGGAAGACTTATACACCTAGACGGAGGGAGTACTACTATTACTTATGTACGTGCAAATGCACGTTTTAACATTACTATGCGGTTTTTGTAAAAGTAGAAAAACTGCACTAGTCAAGCTTGTGAAACGATTCAATGCAAAACAAATGCAAAAATGCTCGTTTGATTGTTTACTTTTAGCTTCCTTCTCTGTGGTTATTTCTCTGTCGTACTTTGTACGGAGTATCTCACTGGTTGGAAAGGCATGCAAATTCCCAAACCACTTCCTACACCCTGTATCGAATTTTTTGCCTAACAAGTTGTGCCGTGCAATTGGAATTCCAACTTGAGTACTACTACTAGTAGGAGTACCAGGGGCCAGTTCTTTTAGGCTTCTAGATTAGTAATCCCATAAGAGCAAGTACAATAGAGCTGAGTCAGCGGGCTATAAGAAATAAACTAGTATATTTCTACTTAGTTGGAGGAAAGAGAAGAGGAGAGAGAAGGTAAGCGGGCTCTTCATGAAGAGCCAGCTCTAGCACGTGCTCCTAGGCACTTTGTGAGAATGAGAAGTGGGCCACATAATAAAAAAGTAGTTCACTCTTTTGATCTATTATTGTACATGTTAGCTATAAGATGGGCTGTAGATGACATGGCACTGGCTTATAGCCAGCAGCTGGCTATACTATTAACCATGCTCTAACTACTACCTCCGTCCTGGTTTATTGGTCCCATTGTAATATGTGTCAAATTTTGATCATAAATTTAACTAATGAAATGTTAGTGCATGTCACATGCACTACTCCATCTGTCTAGGTGAGTAAGTCATCTTAGGCTGTGCACCGTGACCAAGGAGGAGGAGAAAACGAGAAACGTTAATGTTTATTTACTAATTAATAGTATTGCATGCAATGAACTAACCACTGCAGGTCGTGTTTGATATCTCAAGTCATTAAAAGCATGCACACTCTTTATCTCTTATTGGTTGATATGTCAGGAAACAAGAAACGAGGTAGAAGTTAATGCACCGCGCCTAAGTGTTTTGGGATTATTTGGTTTTCGTAAGATGACTTACACACCTAGACGGAGGGATTACAATGGTGAGGAATAAACCAGTTAAATCTTTGGTCAAAATTTAGCACAAATTACAATGGTGAGGAATAAACCAGGATGGAGTAGTAGTTTAGAAGCCCAAATAAATGAGTGAGGCGCCTTATTGTTACTCTCCACTGTGACTAGTCTTGTGGGAAAAGCTGGGGAAGCCGCCAAAAGAACTGGCCCTAGGAGTAGTAGCTAGGGATCAAGTGTGCGAGATGAACCGAAGAAAGTAAATGCAAAGAGATGAAATGCAAAAAAGACAGAGGGATGTGATGGTTGCTTGTCCGTTTATTTTACCAGGCCACTTATTACTGGGAGTGGTTGGGTTTTGTGATATGACGGCTTTACTGCCGCGCCACGAGCGGGGTGAGAGGTGAGACTCCCGTGCAGCGCCGCCCTCTACGCTTGTACTACATCGGTCGTGGTTTATTAGTCCCCCATTGAATTTGACTGAAGATTTAACTGACAAAATGTTAGTGCATGTCAACAAAAACTATATCGTTGGATTCGTATTTGAACATAGTTTTGAATGATATAATTTTAGGTGACATGCATCAGCATTTATCGTACTATATATAATGTTAGTTCAATTTTTGGTCGTACTAATCTATAGTAGTAAGGTGCCCGTGCGTTGCACCGAAGAGTGAAATGCATTGATCGGGGAGTTGTTTATTTTGACAAAGGATGTGGGGGTCATCTCATGTGTAACGGGTATCGATAGGTTTCTTCGGATATTATTTCATCTCTAGAGCTCACAAACATCCGGGTGAAATAGATAAAAAGGTATCTTTTGCAAACAAAAGCGTTCAACTATTCAACCTGCATCCAAAACTTGTGAAGAAATAACACTTATTGTGCTTTGCAAGAAATGATCTTTAAGAATTAGTTTTTGAGTATCGATTGTTATACATGTTGGCTACAGATGACATGGCACTTTCTTATAGTCAACAGTTGGCTATACTATTAAGTAATATTAACCATGCCCTTATACACCTAGACGGAGGGATTAAATCAGGATGACTTGCAAGCGGGCAGAGGAGATGTAAGAAATGGTTCATCGTAAGTCTTTCACCAGTACTATAGTAAAAATTCATACATGGAAGATTCTAGACTAAACCATAAACGGATACACTTTTATTCATGCGCGATACTCCAATAGAGCAAGATCCTGCATGGAAGTCTCCACATGCTTAGACAGCGGATTACATTGAGCGAAGACTAATGATCAACATTTAACTTGATAATGCGTACTTCCAGGTGAACCTCATTGGAGTCCCCATGCACCGCGTCGGCGGGTAAAGGAGGCCATGGGTTTTCCAAGTCCACATTGGCGGGATAGTCCCAGCTCCCCAGAGTCCAAGTCCGTTCGATGAGGCCGGTGTCGCCGCCCAAGCGACCCGGAGGGGTAGTAACACTGACCACGCACCCGTACATCGGCCTCGTGTCAGTGTCAGCGTCAGCGGCGTCGCCCCTGACGCACATTACAGAGACGGGGTGGTGGCCTGCGCGGGCCTCGCCGGTGCCCACGATCAAGAGGAAGACGCCGCCGTCCTCCTCCGAGACTAGCAGGCGGCGGTGATCCTCCAGCGACTCCGGCATGGTGAACGGGTAGCACGTCTCGTACTTGATGTTCTCCGCCAAGGGCCAGCAGTGACCGGTGCACGCATCCGTGAGGTGATGCACCATGTCCGCCGGCGAGCCACAAAACGGCATCGGGCACTCATAGCGGTGGACGAAGGGCTCCTTGGAGGCATCGACCAGGCCGTCCATGAAACGGGAGTGGCTGTAGGGGACCTTGCGCCAGTTGAATATATGAGCAAGTTACTACGAGATTTAATCCAAATAAGCACAAAATAAATCATGACGGCTATACAGAGTAGAAACATGAATTCTACCACGATTTCGAATAGGAAGGACAGAAACACATACGGTGCAACAGGAGCAGCACCGTTGGCATTGAGGTTGTCGCCCATGTCCAAACACCACGTAGACACGGTCTTTGAGCACGGTTCATAGTCGTTCCACGCTCGGGCATTGAAGTTTGTACCTATTCTAGATTAGAATATACTACTCCTCCGGTGCTAGTAGTAGAGAAGAGTCCTACTCTACTACTCTACTCAAGCAAGTTTGGGCATAGCACTATAGGGAGTACCAGTACTGTGATCACTCAAGCAAGTTGTCTGGCATCGACATGACCCTACGCTGCTGGTATGTGTCTCGTAAGTCAAGTGGCGTGTTGTAGTCATCATCATGTGTCCACTTCCCGCAGCACATATTCGCTTCTCCACTTTGTCCGCACATAATCTCGTCCAATCTTCCATCCCCGCTAACAATGGCAGAACCGAGCAGCGTCCGCCGAAAGAGTGGCTGGAATTCGCTTCCCACAGAGGTAATCAAGCTCATTGTTTTGCGTGTGGACAATCTCAGTACCATGCCGCTCGCCGCGTGCTCGTCGGGGCTGTACCGTTTACTCAAAGCCCTCAGGCCGGAGCTTTTTAAGCCAGCTCCTTGCTTGCTGATGCCGCCTGATCTTCAGAAACGGCGTGTCACGCAGCATAACGATCATAGGGTGGCGAGCATCAACCCCCTTGACTGCGATCCGATCCCCGTCAGCCTCAACTACATTAACGGTATGTACTGGGTAGGCATGAACACGTCTTGGATGGTGCTCGTCGACGGTCACGGCAGCTGGATGCTCGTGGAGGTCTACACCCGGCGATTGATCCCCTTTCCTTCGATTAACACTGCACTGCTTTGGCACCGTGGGCCAGAATACTCAGAATCTTAAAGTAGCCAACATGATACCAAGTTTGATTTGCTCAAGGTTGTAATCTCCCAAGTGCCCACAAGATCTGCGAATTATAAAGACTTCAGGCTAATTGCGTTCTTCAACCGCGGTCTCGCCTATCTGACAGGTCACTGCGGTAAGTGGATAAATCTGCACGTCCATCGCAGGATCATACATCCTCCATGGTTCTCTGATGCCATTGAACACAAGGGCTTCATTTACGCTGTCGACTCCTTCTATGGTTGGACGTATTGCTGGCCTACTCCAGTCATTGCTACAAACGGCTGTTACAGCAGTATGTTACTTTCCTATGATATCATAATGGCTTGCTTATATTACTGTCAACATTTGCTGAAAAAATATTCATGCTTATAACATGATGTTCTTAAGATTGACTAAATCAAGAGCCCTTTTTTATTTGACTCCAACTTGATATGATGTTGTAGGCCGCTTGGTGTCCCTACCCTTCCTAATCCCAGAACCTTTCAAAGAAAAGCGGCATGGCAGTTGCAGGTGGTTCCTGGCTCGATCAGACAACGGCGATGATCGTTCGCACGTACCGGACGTGTTGTTTCGCGGAATACAATCACAGTCACTGCAAGGTCTTTGAGCAGGATCCCAGCTTCTCTGGGCCTTCAGGAATTTTTGACTGGAGGCTGGTAAGTAGCCTTGGTACATGCTCTCTGTTTGTCGGACTGAATTATCCGATTAACCAGGAGATAACCGACGGCAAGGATCATGACGGCAGCGCGGTTTCGTTCATCAGGCAAAACTGTGTGTACACAGCGTACCATGCGTCTCTGCATGCACCATACGCTGATATGTGCCGCCACGCTCTGCAGCCCAAAGTAGGAGAGAGGGTCGCAAGTATCAGACTTCGACCTGCTGGCTGGAGTTTCCCCCGTCAGGCACCCATCTGATTCAAGCCGTCAGCCAATCTCCACAGCTTAATAAATAGTAACGTCTAACTGAGCCAGTTAGTTAGATGCGTACACTTGGTGTAGTAGGATCTTTATTTAGTTTGATGCATACACTTGTTCTTTTTTGGTAGCCCTTTTGTAATGATGGCTGATGTTTGGTTTGGAAGAGAGAGCTGCGTCTTCACTCTTCTGGCCTGCTTACTGCTTCTGTTGCACCCCCAGCCTTGGTTGCTGCTGCTGCTATTTTCAATGTACAATCAGTAGTATATTTCGTCTGTTGGTTGAATAAATGTGTTTTTAGAACGACAAACACAATGTTTTGGAAGTCGTTGCACGGTTCGATCCTTTAGTGCCCCGTACCGTACGTAGCGCATACTATTTTTCGTACGGAACACATTTTCCACTTGTTGATAACATGCAGCCCACTGATGAAGGCCCAATAGAGAAGCCCATAATTAACTGGAAGGGAGGCTCTCACATGAATCCGGCCCAGGTACATGCTCATGGTCCCCTAAACATAAATAAGTAAATAAATAAATAAATAAAGCTAAATGCTCATGCACGAGTTCTTTGGGAAAATAGGTAGCCCAGTATTTCTTTTTGAAGAATACCCAGGCTAGGCCAATTTGTTTTCTCCGAATTACTGGGCTGGAAATCTTTCAAGACGAGGAGGGATGCATTCCGGCCTGGCTTAAGAGTATGGTCAATGTCTCTTAAAAGTAATATCAAAAGGGGTTGAAAATTCCAAAAAAATTATAGCAAATGGGATATAAGTTTCTTTTTTTGTTTTTGTTCTTCACTGATATCTTATACGTATTTCATTGGATTTAACATGACATAGTACTAATTTATTTTTAAATTTGTTTTAGTATGGCTATTAATTTTTGGATTAAGAATATTTCGTTCCCCAGGAAAAATTTGCGAATTTTCAAAATTTCCCACATATTTAGTTAATTTTTTGACCCTGGTACTGACCAGAAAATGGCCAGCAATTCTAAAAATGGAAAACGGGCTGCAATAAATTCCATATGAATTAGAAAATGAGTAAAAATTATAAAAATAATCACAAATGGGCTGTACACTGTGACACCCAAAATTTTATTTGGCTTTTTCAAACTTTTATTTGATTTGAGGGATGTTATTTAAAATTTTCTGAAGTACTCTCCCTCTCAAAATATTTTCTTTTATGACAAGTGTTTTGTTTTAGATTCACCCAAGACTTGATTTTGGTCTTGGAGGCTTTTCCATCTTATGTGGACTCAAACCCAAATATTTTTCATTTGGGAAATTTCTTTTGAAAATCCTTTAAAATAGCCCTATGGCATTTTGGAGTGATCTTTTCCCCCTTTTCAAAATCTCTTCTTGCCATGACATGAGTGGAAATCCCCTCCCATAAGCCTTTCCCCATCTTTGGATCATGGTATGCTTCAAATCCAGCAAGTTGAACCTCCCCATAAATTTTCTTCCATTTAATTCTTATCAAAAATAATTTCTGCCCTCTACTTTGATCCTTGGAGGTTTTCAAAGGAACTACCATTTCTACTTTGAGTTTTGCCTCCAAACCAATTTCCCTAGCTAGTCCTTAGAGCCCTCAACCAAGATCCATGAAGATCCACTGGTCTCCAGTTCAAATATTTCAAATTGTGCTTGCTGCAAGTTTGGACCATATTTGCCAAATTTGATGAAATTCATTTGAATTCTCCTCCTAAAAATCTGAGAAAATTCAGGCAGCCTCTGGGTGCATCGAGAGGTCACCTCACCAAGTCCCAGCCCCAGAAAAAAATTTCTTCACGCCAAATCATTTTGTCGAGCACCTGATGGACACTGTTGCTGTCAATGTTCAGAAATTCAGAGAAACAGTTTCAGAGATGCACTGTCGTTTTCTTCAGAGTCCGTTCTCAATCTCGCCAGTACCGCGGTGGCGCCTTGCTCCCTGTTCTCTCCTTCTTATCCCTGCGACGCACGATCGTCTGGAGGCTAGCGGGCATCGGTGACGAGCAGGCGGAGGTACGCCACCCGTGAGCGACGGCAGCAGCGGCTTTGCGGCCGCCAGAGAGAGGCGCAGCATGGACGGCGCCGCCCAGCGCCGCCCAAGCCACCCGAGGCCGCCGCGTGGCCATCCACTCACCCGTGCACGCTGCCATCCTTCGTCGTGAACTGCTAGGCGTGGAGCGCGCTCTCTGCCGCCGCCGTGCCCGTACGGCCGCCCCATCGAGGATCGGCGCATTACGCCTTGCGCGACCGAGGTTTAGCGGTGGAACGGCACCAGTGATCTTCCCTGACGGTGCCTAGCCCCCTAAACCCCCTGCCCAACCTCTGCCTCGCCGTAATCGCTCGCCGGAGATATCCCGTTCACGGCCACCCCCCCGGATCGCCTATAAAAGGAGGCCCCGAGCTCGAACTCGAACTCACACCACCCCTACGCACCACCAATACCACGCCAAGCCACTGGTAGAGCCACGAGAGAGCCTTCTTCCCCAACTCCGGCCGCCTCGACCCGCCACGGGACCCAGCTCGATTCGCTCCCGTGCGTGCACCCCTACCCCTCAGCTCTTGCCAGTAGCTTCCTAGTACATCCACTCTCCTGACCCGCGCTTCAATTTGGAGTTTGCAGCACCCACCGGAGTACTCCACCCTCGCCTGAACCACCGTCCGCCGGAGAAAGTGTCGCCGTCGACGTGGTGCTCTCCGTCGGCCAAGTTACCGTGATCTTTGATGAGAGATGACCTGATCATGTGGTGACATGAAAGGTAGTGAGGTGGTATTGTTGTAGCATGCCAGCCTTACGTCATCTGTTAAACTCCGATGTTAACGTGGACTGAGCCACGTTACAGTTCTTCCCCTTTCGTGCTGCCACATGTTTTCTGCAAAGAATACGGTTTAGTAAGTTGTTAACCTCTTTCCGTGTACACACCAAATAGAGGGGCCGGGATGAGGGTTCCATGGCCCTGGATTAAAGCCAGTCACCCGGTCAGGGGGCATGGGTGTTTCTGGTTGGGACCGAGAGGGGGGCACCCCTTAGAGCGCGCGTATATAAATTTGATCCCATGCTACGCGAGGTTGTAGCCTCCCCGTCTCAAAGTTTTTCTTGAACGCTGGCGAGGGTGATACCTGGCATCGGAATGTTGAATGGGTGTGTACTGGTTAGATGTGTTTCTTCCAAAACACCGTAAACGGAACTAGTCCCCGTGACTACTGAAATCCGTTGGTTGTGGTTAAAGTACAAACTCTGCAGAGTCAAATCCTTCCGAGTCATTGTGACCATGGTCAAGGACCATGGCCAGTATATCCATATCTATGTCAGTCCTCGTGGTAAACCCCCGGTGAACAAGCTTGAGTGGTATACTCATTTGAATTGTTATTCCTGTGGATGGACTAACCTTTACTTTATCACGTATCTGAATATTTCCTTGTTGTGATATTAAATTCATGAGCTGCTAAATTATTAAGTTGTGAAATATAAGCCCTTTATGTGATGTCGCTCAGACGTCCGACTGTGGCACTCTTGTTATTTACTTTTGATATAAGCCCTTTATGTGATGTCGCTCAGACGTCCGACTGTGGCATTCTTGTCATTTACTTTCAATATAAGCCCTTTATGTGATGTCGCTCAAACGTTCGACTGTGGCATGTCCGTTATTTACTTTTTATATAAGCCCTTTATGTGATGTCGCTCAGACGTCCGACTGTGGCAATCTTGTCATTTACTTTCAATATAAGCCCTTTATGTGATGTCGCTTCAGACGTCCGACTGTGGCACGCACTGTCATTTATTTTCCATTATAAGCCCTTTATGTGGTGTCGCCTTGATGCCCGACTGCGGCATTGTTATTTCATTTGTATCCTTTCGAGGAGTCATTCAGACACTCGATTGGCCTTCAGTATTACTTTGGGATTTCAGGAGGACTACCGCCCGACTCCCCTTTTATTTCCCATGCATTGCCATCTCGTTGTTTGAGTGCGCTCTATTAATCTGTTCATATGCATCATGTTTACATTTATTATATCTTATGTCAGAACTGTCTTGCGAGTACTTTCATAGTACTCACCTGGCTTGTTGATTTGGCCAGATATTGACGAAGGCGATCTCATGGATGAAGAGTTTGATAGCGAGTCCGACGCCTAGAGGAGTCCCAGTCAGTCCCGTGCGATCCTGGATTTTGGTCACTTGTATTATATACGCTTCCGCCACCCACAATAAGTATCCTCGAGCCTCACTCCGACGCTCGAAGAGTTGTTCGATTCAGGAGTCATGTCACCCACTTCACTATGACATATCCACTACCGCTTTTATCGTGAGTTAGTAGTTATGCCACCCTATCCGCCTTTATGTTTTATTGGCGAGCTTGTAATAAATTGTTGAGCAGTCTCCGCTCAACCTTGTATTATATTTAGTACTCCTGGTTTTCTCTTCTGTGATCAAGATATTGTCTACCAGTGAGAAAGATTCTTCTCTGCTGGTCCGTAAAAGGGATCGTTTTCTCAATAAATATTTTTATTGGAAAACCGGTCGTGACAAGCTTGGTACCAGAGCCAGGCTGACTGTAGGAAGCCACTAGGTGCGATCGCTAATCGGTTATTAGCGTCTTTAGTGCTTTTTCAGCATTTTGCAAATGTAGCTATTTTCTATTGGTCATCATAAATTTATGATTTGACTACTCAGAATTTTTGCCTACTTTTGAAGATGGCTGGCAACGACTGCGAGACTCGGGTGTTCACGAATGTGCCTGAGGGGTTTGTCAAACTCCTCGTCTCCATCACCAAGCTCGCGATCGGGCCAGCGACTCGTCCGGAGTTCACGCTTTACCAGCACAAGCTCAGCGACGACGTGCACCAGGCCGTGGTGCAATTCAAGGGAGGACGTTCTGCGTATCGCCACTTCTGTTTTGTGGGAAGGGCCATGCCTACGGAGAGGCATGCCATGCAGATGGCCGCCCGTGAGGCGATAGCTCGCCTTCGGGATATCCTTCCTATGATGAAGACTCGTCGCTACCGCTACCTCCCATGCCATGTGCCATATACTTGTCACTATGCATTCGCCTGCCATAGGGGAGAGCGGGATGAAGCTATAGAGATGCTTGTCGAGTACCTCAAAGCTCTAGAGGAATCTTTCGAAAACCTCGTGGACGATCTTGTGGCTGCCCGCATGGACTTAGTTCGGGGTGGTCCTGCCAGCAGGAAGGAGCTTCTCCACATGGCACCGCCACTGACATTCGTCTCGTCCTCGGCATCTTATTCACCGGCCATTTTGGCCACTGCTCGCCGTCTGCCTACCACTGAGGAGTTCGACCGAGTCATCGCTCCTACTCCAGTCAGAGCTGCACCGCCTGCCGCACCCGCACTGCCGCCTGTCGCACCCGCGCCATCACCTCAGCGCAGTGCTACGCGCCTAGAGCCTACTAGGGAGGAGGTGGAGGTTGAGTCTCCTGCACCGCTGGGTCTTACCCTCGGCAAGGGGAAGGACATCTTCACCATCTCCGATTGAGTGCGCTTAGTAGCCGCGCGTTGTGCCTGCATGTATGTTATGTTTTATGTGTACTTAAGTTTGTAGTAGTTGTGTGCGCTGCATCCCGGAGGAGTGTGCTAGCCTTAATAACATGTCAGGAAGGTGTACGCATATCCTGAGTGATGTACCGTATGTTTGCGTATCGCGTGTAAGATATGTGCTAAGCAGTCCTTCTCCGTCCGAAATCGTTTATGTTCTTGAAAAATCTTGAGGTCTTTTTAAATTTTTGCCCTTGCAAGATTTTCCTTGTGCCACACAGTTCTTCTCATGAGTTTTGCAAAATAATACCCCAGAGTGGAAAATGTCTCGTCCGTGGACTCGTTCCATGCCCAATCAACCAGAAGAACTTTATGGAACACAGACAAGCAACAACTTCACTCAGGGACAGTCTAGTCAACAGGACAGCGAAGCAGCCTTATCTCAAGTATGCCGCCTTTTCGAACAAAGCCAACAGCAACACCAAGAAATGATGAATCACGTCATCAATATGGGGAATCACCGTGAGCCATACCAACCACACTCCAAGTTTTCTAAACTGCAGAAGACACGCCCTCCAACGTTTGCTCACACTGATAGGCCACTTGAAGCCGATGATTGGCTTCGTGACATTGAAAGAAAGCTGATTATTGCTCAGTGTTCAGATCATGAGAAGGTGCTTTATGCACCTCACTACCTCACTGGAGCAGCTGCAGCATGGTGGGAAAACTTCCTACACATGCATCCCAGTGAACACAACATCACCTGGGAAGAGTTTAAGGAAGGCTTTCGTGGGGCACACATCCCCAGGAGCATCATAAAAATCAAGAAAAGAGAGTTTGATGACCTCAAGCAAAGAGGCATGTCAGTGACAGAATACAACGGTCAGTTTACCCAGCTATCTCGTTATGCCTACAATGAACATATGACTGAGAACAAAAGGATGGAAAAAATTCTGGACGGCCTGGCGCCAGCATTAAGATGCCAACTGGTCGTACACACTTTCCCGGATTTTAAAACTCTGGTTGACAAGGCCATTACCTTGGAGAATGAGCGCCGCAGTCTGGAAGGTATTCGTAACGAAAGAGGGATAAGATGACTCTTGCTCGCAACAACCGAAGCAAGACTGATGTTCAGAGGATTGAAGCAAGAAAATCCACGACTACTGATCTAAGGCCAACCAGACAGTTTCATTCCAGGGACAAGGACTTCACGTACCGTCCAGGGGTCACTTGCTATGCTTGTGGTGAAGAAGGGCACTATGCCAAACAGTGCCCAAAACCAAGGAACTCGGCCCCCAAGCCGAACAATGGTGGGAACAATCCAGCCCCCAAGCGCAACAATTTCAATCCCAACAACGATCACAGGAAGGGTCACCTGAACCATGTGACCAGGGAAGAAGCACAGAATGCCCCAGACATCGTACTCGGTACGTTCCCTGTCAACACAGTACCTGCCACGGTTTTGTTTGATTCTAGAGCTTCTCACTCGTTCGTTTCAAAGAGTTTCGTTTTGCAACATGGTTTTCCGATACTTCCCTTGGAAAAATCTATGATCATCAAGTCCCCCGGAAATAAGCAGATCGCCCAGAGTTACTGCCAAGGAGTGATCATTGAGTTCGAAGGACTAAAGTTTCAGGCTAATCTCATCGTGTTGGAAAATAAAGGACTGGATGTCATCCTAGGGATGGACTGGTTGACCACCAACAAGGGGTTTATTGATTGTTTCAATCGGACTGTGATTCTCACTCATCCTCACGGCAAGACAATAAAGGTTACAGCTCAAGAGAGACCACGGTCACGGCAACCAAAGCTGAACAAAGTGGACATTTCAGAATTGAGAAAAGTTCCAGTGGTGTGCGAATTTCCCGACGTATTCCCTGAAGAACTACCAGGCATGCCACCAGACCGAGAGATAGAGTTCAGCATTGAACTAGCACCTGGCACCACTCCCATCTATAAGAAACCTTATAGAATGGCACCCTCAGAGTTGGTGGAATTGAAGAAGCAAATAAAGGAATTACTGGACAAAGGATTTATTCGAGCCAGCTCCTCACCATGGGGTTCGCCAGTATTATTCGCCAAGAAAAAGGATGGGACACTGAGACTGTGTATAGACTATCGAGCTCTCAATATGGTCACCATCAAAAACAAATATCCGATGCCACGGATAAATGATTTGTTTGACCAGCTCGCACAAGCCAAGGTGTTCTCAAAAATTGATTTAAGATCGGGATATCATCAATTGAAAGTACGGACAGAAGATATCCCTAAGACAGCATTCACCTCCAGGTACGGATTATATGAGTTCACAGTGATGCCTTTTGGACTGACGAACGCCCCCGCATATTTTGTCCACCTCATGAACAAAGTGTTTATGAAATTCATGGACAAATTTGTAGTGGTGTTCATTGACGATATTCTGGTATACTCAAGGAAACCAGAAGAACATGCCGAACATCTCAGAATTGTTTTGGGAGAATTAAGGAAACATCAATTGTACGCCAAATTTAGCAAGTGTGAATTTTGGCTGAGACAAGTTGGTTTTCTAGGCCATATATTAACCCAAGAAGGCGTGGCCGTAGACCCAGAAAAGGTCAAGGCCATACTTGACTGGAAACCACCAGCCAACGTGACCGATGTACGGAGTTTCCTTGGAATGGCTGGATATTACCGGAGGTTTATTGAAGGATTCTCCACTGTGGCAAAACCAATGACCCAGTTGCTCAAGAAAGACAAGAAATTTGTATGGATGGAAGCATGCGAGAAAAGCTTCCAAGAACTCAAGAAGAAACTAACGACAGCACCGGTTTTGACCGTGCCAGACATACACAAGAGTTTTGAAGTGTTTTGTGACGCATCCCGGAAGGGCCTCGGATGCGTACTGATGAAAGATGGCAAAGTTGTCGCGTATGCTTCCAGGCAACTACGGAAGCATGAGGAAAATTATCCTACTCATGACTTGGAGCTAGCAGCAGTCATCCATGCACTCAAGGAGTGGAGGCTCTTTCTGTTGGGAAACCGTTGTGAAATATATACGGACCATAAGAGCCTTAAATATATTTTCACACAACCAGAGCTAAATTTACGCCAACGAGGCTGGTTGGAATTGGTCAAGGACTATGATGTCGGCATTCACTACCATCCAGGGAAAGCAAATGTAGTGGCAGATGCTCTTAGTCGGAACCCCAGCCCGGGCAACGACAGTCCACAGAACTTGAGACCTGAGTTTCAACAGGAGTTCGCTAGACTCAACATGGTGTTAGTCTCTGAGGGCAATGTATCAAATCTGGAGATACAACCCACCCTAATGGAACAAATTAAGAAGGCTCAGCAGGGACATCCCAGCATCGAAGGTATAAAGAGGAAGATGAGCCTTGGCAAGGCTTCAGAGTTCGTCACAGACAATGAAGGAATATTATGGTACGGGCACAGACTTTGCGTACCAAACATTGAGGAACTCAAGCAACAAATCCTAACCGAAAGCCACACCGCTCCATACTCGATCCACCCTGGAGGAACCAAAATGTACAAAGACATTCAGGAGAGATTTTGGTGGCACGGTATGAAAAGGGATATAGCCGCATTCGTTGCTTGTTGCGCGATTCATGTCAGCGTATTAAAGCCGAGCATCAAAAGCCAGCAGGACTGCTTCAGCCAAACCGGATACCTGAGTGGAAATGGGATGAAATTGGAATGGACTTCATCGTCGGACTACCTCGATCTCAACGCGGATATGACGCCATATGGGTCATCACAGATAGGCTAACCAAGGTTGCTCATTTCATTCCCGTGAAGACGACCTACTCCACTCAAAGGCTTGCCAAGCTTTATCTATCCCGTATAGTTTGTCTGCATGGAGTCCCAAAGGCTATAATATCCGACCGAGGCACTCAATTTGTCTCTAAATTCTGGGATCACTTACAACAAGCTCTGGGCACGCAACTAACATTCAGTACAGCGTACCACCCTCAGACGGATGGACAAACGGAACGCGTGAACCAAATCCTAGAGGACGTGCTGAGAGCCTGTGTCTCACCTATGGATACAGTTGGGAAGAAAGTTTGCCGTATGCCGAGTTTTCTTACAACAACAGTTACCAAGCCAGCTTACAAATGGCACCTTTTGAAGCATTGTACGAACGGAGGTGTCGTACCCCACTAAATTGGTCAGAGACAGGTGACAGTCGTATCTTCGGTCCAGACATGCTCAAGGAAGCCGAGGAGAAAGTTAAACAGATCAGGGACAGACTCAAGACAGCTCAAAGCCGACAAAAGAGCTACTACGATCAAAAACACCGTGAGGTCAGCCTTGAACCCGGTGATTACGTATACCTACGAGTATCTCCTATGAGGGGCTTACAATGGTTCAAAATTAAGGGGAAGCTAGCCCCAAGATTTATTGGACCATTCTGTATAGTTGCATGAAGAGGCACAGTAGCCTACCAGCTAGACCTACCCAAAGAGCTGTCAGACGTCCACGACGTGTTCCACGTCTCACAGTTGAGGAAATGTGTGAGTAACCTAGAAAAGCATGTATCTCATGAGAGCATTGATGTGCAACCAGATCTCACCTACAGAGAACGGCCAGTAAAGATATTGGAAGAGTCTGAACGGAGGACCCGACAGAAAAAAACTAAATTATTCAAGGTTCAGTGGAGCAACCACACCGAGGATGAAGCTACATGGGAAAGGGAAGATTTTCTCCAGGCAGAGTATCCATATCTATTTGAGGATCAGCAGAAATCTCGGGGACAAGATTTTTCCTAAGGGGGTAGGTGTTGTGACACCCAAAATTTTATTTGGCTTTTTCAAACTTTTATTTGATTTGAGGGATGTTATTTAAAATTTTCTGAAGTACTCTCCCTCTCAAAATATTTTCTTTTATGACAAGTGTTTTGTTTTAGATTCACCCAAGACTTGATTTTGGTCTTGGAGGTTTTTCCATCTTATGTGGACTCAAACCCAAATATTTTTCATTTGGGAAATTTCTTTTGAAAATCCTTTAAAATAGCCCTATGGCATTTTGGAGTGATCTTTTCCCCCTTTTCAAAATCTCTTCTTGCCATGAAATGAGTGGAAATCCCCTCCCATAAGCCTTTCCCCATCTTTGGATCATGATATGCTTCAACTCCAGCAAGTTGAACCTCCCCATAAATTTTCTTCCATTTAATTCTTATCAAAAATAATTGCTGCCCTATACTTTGATCCTTGGAGGTTTTCAAAGGAACTACCATTTCTACTTTGAGTTTTGCCTCCAAACCAATTTCCCTAGCTAGTCCTTAGAGCCCTCAACCAAGATCCATGAAGATCCACTGGTCTCCAGTTCAAATATTTCAAATTGTGCTTGCTGCAAGTTTGGACCATATTTGCCAAATTTGATGAAATTCATTTGAATTCTCCTCCTAAAAATCTGAGAAAATTCAGGCAGCCTCTGGGTGCATTGAGAGGTCACCTCACCAAGTCCCAGCCCCAGAAATTTTTTTCTTCACGCCAAATCATTTCGTCGAGCATCTGATGGACACTGTTGCTGTCAATGTTCAGAAATTCAGAGAAACAGTTTCAGAGATGCACTGTCGTTTTCTTCAGAGTCCGTTCTCAATCTCGCCAGTACCGCGGTGGCGCCTTGCTCCCTGTTCTCTCCTTCTTATCCCTGCGCCGCACGATCGTCTGGAGGCTAGGGGGCATCGGCGACGAGCAGGCGGAGGTACGGCACCCGTGAGCGACGGCAACAGCGGCTTTGCGGCCGCCAGAGAGAGGTGCAGCGTGGACGGCACCGCCCAGCGCCGCCCAAGCCACCCGAGGCCGCCGCGTGGCCATCCACTCACCCGTGCACGCTGCCATTCTTCGTCGTGAACTGCTAGGCGCGGAGCGCGCTCTCTGCCGCCGCCGTGCCCGTACGGCCGCCCCGTCGAGGATCGGCGCATTACGCCTTGCCCGACCGAGGTGTAGCGGTGGAACGGCACCAGTGATCTTTCCTGATGGTGCCTAGCCCCCTAAACCCCCTGCCCAACCTCTGCCTCGCCGTAATCGCTCGCCGGAGATATCCCATTCACGGCCACCCCCTCGGATCGCATATAAAAGGAGGCCCCGAGCTCGAACTCGAACTCACACCACCCCTACGCACCACCAATACCACGACAAGCCACTGGTAGAGCCACGAGGGAGCCTTCTTCCCCAACTCCGGCCGCCTCGACCCGCCACGGGACCCAGCTCGATTCGCTCCCGTGCGTGCACCCCTACCCCTCAGCTCTTGCCAGTAGCTTCCTAGTACATCCACTCTCCTGACCCGCGCTTCAATTTGGAGTTTGCAGCACCCACCGGAGTACTCCACCCTCGCCCGAACCACCGTCCGCCAGAGAAAGTGTCGCCGTCGACGTGGTGCTCTCCGTCGGCCAAGTCCACCACCCACCGACGCGGAAGAAAACACTGAACCTCTTGGTACCCTCCGATCTCTCTATCTCGCCGCGGTTCAACGCCGGCGACCACCGCAGCCTTCGGGCGCCGGCGAGCTCCGTTGGAGTTTTTGAACCTGACGTGTGGACCCCCCCCCCGTCAGCCTCTCTTATATTTCCCTCGAACCGTTTTCTGATGGCGCCTTCGGACAGAATGCATTTTCTCTTTGGGCTGGCGCATTTCTTTCCGAACCGTTTTCTGTTTCATCACATATTAGTCCCTGGACTAAAACCCTTATATCTTTTTAATAAAAGATGATTTTTGATTGATTCTTTTTCTGTCAGTCTTATATTTTTGTCTAGTTTTTTATAGTATTTATTTGGAAAAAATTTGGAACAAATTTTATGCACGCGATGATTTTCACGTTAGTGTACGTTTTCGCTATACCGTAGGTTCCGGAGGAGGTGACGGAGCCGCGAACTTCGCCGAGCTAGACTCCGACTTCTCCGAACCAGGCAAGCATGTTTGAACCTTTGATATGATAGGTGTTTTGCATGTTTGCTTGAATGGTTGTGCATGGCATATGAGCATCAGTGAGTATCTCGTTGCATGTAAGGCAACTATCCGTGTGTTCCGAAGTTACCGTGATCTTTGATGAGAGATGACCTGATCATGTGGTGACATGAAAGGTAGTGAGGTGGTATTGTTGTAGCATGCCAGCCTTACGTCATCCGTTAAACTCCGACGTTAACGTGGACTGAGCCACGTTACGGTTCTTCCCCTTTCGTGCTGCCACATGTTTTCTGCAAAGAATACGGTTTAGTAAGTTGTTAACCTCTTTCCCTGTACACACCAAATAGAGGGGCCGGGATGAGGGTTCCATGGCCCTGGATTAAAGCCAGTCATCCGGTCAGGGGGCATGGGTGTTTCCGGTTGGGACCGAGAGGGGGGCACCCCTTAGAGCGCGCGTATATAAATTTGATCCCATGCTACGCGAGGTTGTAGCCTCCCCGTCTCAAAGTTTTTCTTGAACGCTGCCGAGGGTGATTCCTGGCATCGGACTGTTGAATGGGTGTGTACTGGTTAGATGTGTTTCTTCCAAAACACCATAAACGGAACTAGTCCCCTTGACTACTGAAATCCGTTGGCTGTGGTTAAAGTACAAACTCTGCAGAGTCAAATCCTTCCGAGTCATCGTGACCATGGTCAAGGACCATGGCCAGTATATCCATATCTATGTCAGTCCTCGTGGTAAACCCCCGGTGAACAAGCTTGAGTGGTATACTCGTTTGAATTGTTATTCCTGTGGATGGACTAACCTTTACTTTATCACGTATCTGAATATTTCCTTGTTGTTATATTAAATTCATGAGCTGCTAAATTGTTAAGTTGTGAAATATAAGCCATTTATGTGATGTCGCTCAGACGTCCAACTGTGGCACTCTTGTTATTTACTTTTGATATAAGCCCTTTATGTGATGTCGCTCAGACGTCCGACTGTGGCATTCTTGTCATTTACTTTCAATATAAGCCCTTTATGTGATGTCGCTCAGACGTCCGACTGTGGCATGTCCGTTATTTACTTTTGATATAAGCCCTTTATGTGATGTCGCTCAGACGTCCGACTGTGGCACTCTTGTCATTTACTTTCAATATAAGCCCTTTATGTGATGTCGCTTCAGACGTCCGACTGTGGCACGCACTGTCATTTATTTTCCATTATAAGCCCTTTATGTGGTGTCGCCTTGACGCCCGACTGCGGCATTGTTATTTCATTTGTATCCTTTCGAGGAGTCATTCAGACACTCGATTGGCCTTCAGTATTACTTTGGGATTTCAGGAGGACTACCGCCCGACTCCCCTTTTATTTCCCATGCATTGCCATCTCGTTGTTTGAGTGCGCTCTATTAATCTGTTCATATGCATCATGTTTACATTTATTATATCTTATGTCCGAACTGTCTTGCGAGTACTTTCATAGTACTCACCTGGCTTGTTGATTTGGCCAGATATTGACGAAGGCGATCTCATGGATGAAGAGTTTGATAGCGAGTCCGACGCCTAGAGGAGTCCCAGTCAGTCCCGTGCGATCCTGGATTTTGGTCACTTGTATTATATACGCTTCCGCCACCCACAATAAGTATCCTCGAGCCTCACTCCGATGCTCGAAGAGTTGTTCGATTCAGGAGTCATGTCACCCACTTCACTGTGACATATCCACCACCGTTTTTATCGTGAGTCAGTAGTTATGCCACCCTATCCGCCTTTATGTTTTATTGGCGAGCTTGTAATAAATTGTTGAGCAGTCTCCGCTCAACCTTGTATTATATTTAGTACTCCTGGTTTTCTCTTCTGTGATCAAGATATTGTCTACCAGTGAGAAAGATTCTTCTCTGCTGGTCCGTAAAAGGGATCGTTTTCTCAATAAATATTTTTATTGGAAAACCGGTCGTGACATACACGCCACAGATTTCGAGGCTGACTTGTTTACGGAAGGCTTTGTGAGTGAACACACTATTCTAGCAGCAGTGACTGTTGGATGTCCATCCAACGGCCGACGTGCTTCTTCAATCTCTGATCTTCCTGCTCCAGCCGCCTAAACTAGCGCCGGCCGGACTGCCTGCTCCCTCCTCTTGTGGCCCGCTGTGATGCCGCGTAGGCTTCCCCGGCCCACCCTACTCCCTCCGCTCGCCTGGCTGCACGCAATCAACTGCCTCCTTATTACGGGAAAAAAAAAATGATTCCTCCCACTGACATCTAGGGCGTACCGGTTGGGAGGCTGACCTGTGGGCGTACTAAGTTGACGCGTATGCAGGGCTTGTCAACTTAGTCAACAAACGATTGTAGCAACAGTAACCGTTGGATTTGAATCGAACGGTCCTGCTGCTTCTTCAATCGCTGCTCTTCTTGCACCAGCCGCCCAAACCAGCGCCGGGGAGACCGCCTGCTCCTGCCTCTAGTGGCCGGCTGTGCTGCCGTTGAGGCCTCATCGCCCCCTACTACTCCCACTGCTAGCCAGGCCCTGCGGCGATGGCAGCCTCACACCGCAGCCGAACCAGTGAACCATCGTACTCCTCTCCGCGTGGGCATCCACTGCCGCGTCTTCCCCGGCTCCGCGTCGTCCCCTTCCTAGGCCTCGCCGTCGTCCACCACCTTGGTGCTCTCGGCGCGGCGTGGTCAACGTGGTGAACGACATTCCATCGGAAGAGTACTGTACGTGGAGAGGCTGACAGCTGGGTCCACGGCCACAGCCTAGTTTTTTGTGATTTGCCAAGTAAGTCGCTTTGTCAGGCCTGTTGGGCTGCAAATCTTTCAAGACGAGGAGAGCTTTCATTCGGCTGGCCGAGAAAATGGCCCATCAGTAATGAGAAATGGGTTGTACATTTTTTAAACACATCAAACCGGCAATTAGTTTCAAATATCTTTTTTTCATTTCGAGATTTTAAATTACATTAAATTTTATGCGTGGAGAATTTGTTGGATTTTATATTGATATACATTTATTTTTAAAATTAGTTTGAATGTGAGTCGAAATTTCGGGATTAAAAACAGTTCGGACCGCACCGAAATATGCAAAATTTCGTATAATTTTTTAACCGTGGCCACAATATGGCCTGTAATGCTAAAAAAGAATATGGGCTCCAAAAAAACCTTAATAATTAGCAAATGGGCTCTAAATTATTAGAAATAATGGCAGATGGGCTGTATGCTGTTTTCCACAGATTTGAGGCTTTCCTAAAAAAAAGGTTGACGCACAAGCACTGACTGTTGGATGTCCATCCAACGGCCGTTTTTTTTTTGAATATTTACTGTGTGGCAAAGCCCCACAGCCCTTTATTAAAAAAAGATCCACTGTACAAGTATAACAAACTATACAAGAAAGGAAAAAGAAAAGGGGAAAGAGTCTACCTATTAGCTAACTAACTGTACTTACTTTACAACAAAGAATCAATCCAAGCCAAATGTTTCGGCCTGTTACAATCCTTCACCCTGTGAGCAAGCAAGGAAATGTCATGGATGAAATTACACTTCCAAGCACTGAAAGTAGCTCTCTCAGCTCTGAAAATTCTGCCATTTCGCCGGATCCAAATATTCCAGGCTGCAGTTAGTATGACTTCAACGAATAAAGGGTGTGTGAAGTTGGACCTGGCGTGCAGGAGACATTGCAGGATATCTGAACCTCCAGACCAATCAATACCCAAATAATTCCAGATTCTACAGCTGAAAGTGCAGCGAAAAAATAGATGTATCCTATTCTCATACGCCAACTCACTGCAGATGAGGCAAAGATTATCATCCTGATTCGAACGCCAGTGCCTCCTAACCAGCATATCCTTGGTGTTAAGTCTATCAAAGAACAAAAGCCAGCCAAACACCTTGATCTTCAAGGTGCATTTACTTTGCCAAAGCCATTTGCAGGGTTGCATTGTAGGCAAATGGGAGTGCATGATCCTATAGAAACTTTTTGCCGTAAACCCTCCTGATTGACCAGGCCATATCCAAACATCTGGGATGGTGGGGTCTCTGTCTAACTGCATGATCCAATTTTCCAATGTGTGCAACTCAGCAGCAGCTTCCTGAGAAAGAGGCAGATAAAACATGGAGAAGAGATCCTGGGATTGGAGAAATTCGCTCACAGAGATCCTGTCATTAATGACAAAAGAAAACAACCTTGGCAATCTCCAACAGAGGGGTCGAGCAGAGCCCCCAATGTGCCAGGAATTAGTCCAGAAAAGGGCAGAATCACCCATGTTGATGTGGACTGAAGCAATAGCAGTGTAAGCCTCATGCAGCTTCAGAATATCTCTCCACCAGAAAGATCCAACAGTAGCTGTTGCCTGTGGGCCCCCGTGATCATAGTAACTATTCCATATGAGGGTCACCCAAGGAACATCAACCTTGTTATAGAATTTATGCAGATGCTTGAGAAGCAGCCCTTGGTTCTGAATGTTCAGATTAATAATGCCTAAACCACCCTTATCTCTGGGCCTGCAAACAAGCTCCCAAGCAGCCAGGGACTGTTTTGGAACATCATTATTACCCCTCCAAAGACATTGCCTGAAGATCCTGTCCAGTTGCTTAATGATCCCTGCTGGGATATTGAGAGTACACAAAAAGTATAATGGCAGAGAGGTCAAGACAGAGGTGAGGAGCTGCAAACGAGAGCCTTGATTCAGCATAGAAGAGCTTGCAGTTAACCTCCTTTCAAGATTGTCAACTAAGGGCATGAGGTCAACGATCCTAGGCCTTGTAGTTCCCAATGGCAATCCAAGATAAGTAAATGGAAGTTGGCCAATTTTACAACCCAGAATAGCAGCAAGTCTGTCAGCCTCCTCATTAGACATATTTAGTGGGATCATTGAGGATTTAGCAAAGTTGACCTTTAAACCAGTGGATTGTTGAAATGTAAGCAGCATATCCTTGAGGGCCACAAGCTCATCATCCTTAGCTGCAAGAAATAGGATTATATCATCCGCATATTGAATGATGGGAAAATCCCTGTCATGTGTCTGAAGAGGCAAAGAAAGTGTGCCAGACGCAAGCATTTGATTAACCACGGATTGCAACAGGTCGGCTGCGATGACGAACAACAGAGGAGAGAGTGGATCACCCTGCCTGACGCCACACTTGCACAATAATTGCTTTCCTGGAATGCCATTTAACAGCACAGACGACGACCCTGTAGACAACAGCTGTTTAACCCAAAGAACCCATTTGGCATCAAAACCTTTATGCTGCAACATCTGAAGAATAACCGCATGCTCAACTGTGTCAAAGGCCTTAGCAAAGTCCAACTTAAGGATTACAATTGGGCGCTTGGATTGCTTGCATTGATGAATATACTCAAAGCTCCAGGCCAGACAATCCTGAATCGACCGGCCCTTGAGGAACCCATATTGATTTTTGTGGATGCACTTGAGGATCACCCGCTGCAATCTGTTGGCCAGTAATTTTGTGAGGAATTTAAGACACGTGTTGGTGAGGGAAATCGGCCGGAAATCATCCGGCCCTTCTGGTGACATGATTTTGGGAATGAGCGTAATGAGGGAGGAGTTGATATTTTCCAACGAGAGATTCCCCTCATAAAAAGTCCGAATCATCCTCAAGAAATCCCCCTCAATGATAGGCCAACAGCGCTTGACAAACATCCCATTAAAGCCATCTGGGCCAGGTGCTCGATCCGCCGGTAAATCCTTCAAAACTTTGTGTATTTCTTCATCAGAAAAAGGCAAGGATAACTCCTCCAGCCCCAGGATGGGTTGAATTAAATAATTCAAATCAAAGCCCATAGAGATCCCTTGGGCCCGGCCCATCCTAGATTTGAAAGAGGCCCACAGGATTCCCACCATCTGAGCATGATCAGTCACTGGATCAAGCATGGAGCTGGTTTTGAGACTGGAGATTGAGTTTCTCCTCATACGCTCAGAGGCCATGGCATGAAAAAAATTTGAATTCTCCTCACCAACCTTGATGTACCTAATAGTGCACCGCTGCTTCCAATATATGTAGTGAAGTTTTAACAGGTGTTCATAGTGTAACTTCACGCATTTCCGGAAGTTGAATTCTGGCCGTGTTAAAGGTCGCACTTCCTCCAGCTGATCAAAGTGCAGAATCACCTTTGAGTAATCAACAGTAAGCTTTTTGATGTACGATAATTTTTTGCTCCAAATTTTCAAATCGTACCGCAGTCGCTTAAATTTCCTTGTGATAACCGCTGAAGCAGAGAGATCAGAGAAAACAGGTGCATTCCAGGACTTGGAAACACAATCCATGAACCCCGGCATATCCAACCAGAAATTTTCAAACCGAAAAATCTTGGCCGCAGGAATGGTAGTGTCAATGGACACCACACAAGGCACGTGGTCAGAGGAAGTTCTGGCTAGTGTGGTAACCACGGTGTTTGGGTAGTGTGAGATCCAATCAGCAATAGTGAAGAACCAGTCGAGTTGCTCAAGCAGGGGGTTCTGCTGCATATTAGACCAGGTATAGCTCCGTCCCTTCAAGGGTAGCTCCAAAAGGCCCAGGTGATCAATTATTTCGTTGAATAGAAGTATCACCACCCGGAAGGTTTCGGTTGTCCAAAGATCTGATGAAATTGAAATCCCCCAACAAGAGCCAATTTTCATCCGGTGGAATTGGTAAGTGATAAAGCCAACTAACAAAATCATCCCTAGGCTGGCCCTCACATGGCCCATAGACAGTGGTTAGGGTCCATTTTTCAGAATTCTGTAACGACTGGAAAGAGACGATAACACCAAACCTTTGAATATCCACAAGCTGGCCATGAAAGATTGAGGAATTCCAAACAACGAGGATCCCACCAGAGGCTCCAACAGAAGGGGAGAACACAAATTGATCAAACTGCCTAGGGCAAAAGGATCTAAGCGTACGGATATCGAAGCTCTCACATTTAGTTTCTTGCAGACAAATAACAGAACATCTGCTCTCGTCAATCTTGGCACGGAGATCACGCTGTCGAGCCTCAGAATTGAGCCCTCGCACATTCCAACAGAGCACATTCCAGTTGCGAAAATAGCAATTATCCATAAAAAAACAACGCAGGGATATAGTTGCAGATCCAGCTGCTTAACAGCATGGACATAAACGGACCATATGTTGCAATAACAGTAACCAATTGTTGCAGACAGATACTGAAAACAAAAGAAGAGCGCAAAAGCAAAAGCGCCCAACTCGCCAGGAATCTTCGTGGGCCATCAAGCATCATGTGGACCATCACCTTGTGCAGCAGGATTAGGAGAAGCCATAAGCTTCTCCACTGATAGCTCGGCTGGATCGATGCCCAAAGCCACTCCAATGGCCTGCAGCGTCGAAATAGGCGTCGGAGGTGGGAGAGGGAGCACGCTGGGCTCATCGTCAAGTCTGAGCTTCTTGGCCTTCGGGCGACGCTTGGGGGCAGACCTCGGAGAAATTGCAGAGACGGGCTTCATGCCTGTCCTCTTGGCAGCACTGCGCGTCATGCGTCGAGTGGAGAAGTCGGAAGCTGGCTCCACAAGCGTGATGGAGCGTCGTGAGCGTGTAGACTGACGTGGTCGCTTACCCAGTGGAGAAGGTGTAACCAAAGAAAACTGAAAGTCCTCTTGAGAAACCTGGTAGGTGGAACACAAGTGATCGTCAGATGCCAACTCCTCAATGACCACCGAGGAGCTGGGTCCAGGGACGGAGACATCAGGCGGAGCAGAGAAAAGCTGATACTTCGCTTGCAGATCTGCAGACCCAAATTTGATTTGTAGCAACATCGCCGAAGAACTAGGGAGGCAGGCTGGTATATCCTTGATGAAGAATTCAGGTAACAAAGTCTTGAAAGATCGCTCCCAGATCATGGCCGGCGGCAAAACTGGTCCATAAAAAACCCGGACCAAGCCAAGATGAATCGGCTCCAGCTGCCCAAGTGGTGGGGCTTGTAGAGGCTGCTGGACCTCAGCCATATCCTCATTGTCAGAAGAATCCGCAGATGGGTTCAGAATCATAGAATCCTGGTCTTGGACAGGTTGGATCTCCTGATGCTGCTGCTGATGGTCAGGCTGAACCTGCTCCTCCCACGGGCCCCATCCTGCTCCTTGCGGCACATTGTCAGCCCAGCCCGCCCCCTCATTCTGCCCTTGTGGAGGGCCCGGTGGAACAGCGTTCCATCCCAAAGCAGGGTATGGGGGCATTGCCCAAAATGGCTGCGGCACTTGAACTCCAGGCAACGGGTGGGGGTTCCCATTTAGAGGCATTGGGTCCTCATCCGCTGGGATCATGGCACCAGCGAATTCCCCTGACAGGATATAGCAACCAGCTGACCAAGAAACCATGACGTCGCCCCAATTGGCAAATTCCCGAAAGGTGACCGAACGAGGAACTAGCGCATTGTTGGGGAACGAGGCGCGGACCAAAGCTCGAACCTTGCGCCGGTCAGTACTATTCCAGTAATGAAACTGCCCAAAAGAGCCAACCATATTTGCAATGCACTGCGTATTCCTGTAGTCTAAAGGGATGCCGATGAACATCAACCACCCCGTCCGCTGACCATGGATAGCACGAAAACCTTCACCCTGATTGTGCGGAATAAAACGGACGAAAAACTCGTTGCCAGCATCATCAATCCCTAAGGGGAACGAAGGATGCAAAGTGAAAGAGCCTCGGACAACAGGATCTTCCATCTCAAACATACCAACTCCCTGATACCAAGTCTGAGCAGAAAGAACTGGAACATGCATCACTTGAACTAGAAAATCAAGAACCTGCTGGCAACGGACCCCAACTAGCTCTGGAGGCGGGATCGGCTCCACAATGGCCACCATGTATTGCTCATGCGCTCGGGGCGGCGGGACAGCCGGCGTGTAGAAGGTGCGAGGTAGACGATCTGCTCCGCCATCTTCAATATCAAAGTCCGCAGGGATAAAACGATGCGGGTCAATCTCATACACCGCCATTGAGGGCTGTAGAGCAGGAGCCGGACCAGAGCTGGGGGAAGCGTGGGCGTGCTCGTGAGGGCGGTCCGGCGGCGATGGTGGCGGCGGAGAAGCAGATGGGGTTTTCTCCGGAGACGTTTGGTCTCGGGAAACTGGAGAGGCAGGGGGAGAATCCTCTGTTCGGTCCCGCTTCCCAAAACCCGGCGATGGGACTTTAGGCACCCAGACGGATAAGTCAGGCGGCTTCCCAGTGCAATTTTTTTAACGTGTCCCGGACGAAAACAATTACGACACCGGACCGGATTCGTGCATGTCTCTGATGTGTGGCGCATAGCCAAGCAATTCTGATAGTCCCAATAGCTCGCAGCCATCTCTTCAATCATAACATCAAAACTTTGCAGGTCTCGGATAATTTCCTCAGGAGACGAAGCCCTAGAGGCCATAGGTGGTGGGCTGCCACTCTCGTCATCAGACAAACATATGGGCTGGACCCTGGAGCCCAACTGAGGATTATGGCCTGGTAGAAGCGGTTGAGCGGGTACGGTAGAATCAAAACCTTCCAATGTGAAAACTAAACGGCCATCCGAAGTTCCAGGGCTTAAACGGGCAGGAGATAAACCCTCCGGGGAAGGCGGGATTGTTCAATCTCTGCTCAATCTCTGCTCTTCCTACTCCAGCCGCTCAAACAAGCGCCGGCGGGACTGCCTGCTCCCTCCTCCCCGTGGCCGGCTCTGCTGCCACGCAGGCCTCACCGCCCCACCATACTCCCATCGCTGGCCTAGCCATCCCTCTACTCACCCACGCCTGCTGTTATTCTCCGGCGACGGCAGACAAACCAGTAAACCCTCGTACAGTCATACTCCCCTCCGCGTGGGAAACAACGGCCGCACGCAAGGAAATGCCTCCTTATTACGCGCAAAATAATGATTCCTCCACCTGACATCAGGGACCCACCAAAAGGGCCTCTGTATTTCACGAAAAAAACGTTACCGCCGTTGACAGCTCGGACCCACCAGCTATATCTTCGCACGCAAGGAAGTGCCTCCTTATTACGCACAAAAAAATGAATACTCCCCCTGTTAGCTGGGACCCAGTATAGTGGCAGGCTGACTTGTGGGCCTACTAAGTTGACGGGGACGGAGGGCTTTGTCAACTTAGTCAATATGCACGATTCTAGCTCCAGTGACCGTACGATGTCCATCCAACGGACGTAGTGCTTCTTCAACCTCTGGTCTTCTTGCTCCAGCCGCCCAAAGCAGCGCCGGTCGTGCCGCATGCTCCTGCCTCCCGTGGCCGACTATGCTGCCGCGGAGGCCTCACCGCCCCTACTATTCCCACCGCTGGCCAGGCCCTGCGACGACGGCAGCCTCACACCACAGCCGAACCAGTGAACCCTCGTACTCCTCTCCGCGCGGGCTTCCACTGTCGCGTCTTCCCCAGCTCCCCGTCGTCCCCTTCCTAGGCATCGCCGTCGTCCACCGCCCTGGTGCTCTCGGTGCGGCGTGGTCAACGTGGTCAAGGAACGACTTCCATCGGACATGGACTGTACATGGAGAGGATGACAGCTGGGTCCACGGCCGCAGCAAGGAAGTGCCTCCTTATTACGCAGAAAATAATTATTCCTCCACCTGACAGCGGGGACCCACCGGACGGGCCACTGTATTTCACGAAAAAAATGTTTCCCCTGACTGCTGGAACCCACCAGCTACATCTTCGCACGCAAGGAAGTGCGTCCGGGCAAAACAAATGATTCGCCTCCCTGACTGCTGGGACCCACCAGCTACATCTTCGCAAGCAAGGAAGTGCCTGACAGTCGGGACCCACCTGGTCGAAGCGTACGTAGCGTTGTCATTCTGGTCGCGAACGTGTACGTACATATATACTGGTGGATGTAGAGGCGCGCACGTGTCGTAGTAGAGGCGCGTACGTGTCGTAGTAGAGACGCGCACGTAGCATGTACACGTACGTACAGCGGCCAGGTTGCAAGAAAGAAAATACGGCCACGTATGTGTACATACGGGCGGGGTCTCGAACGCCTACTCGCGCATACGTACGGCCAGGGCTCGTGTACATGGCTGGGTCGGAACGGAGAAACAACATCGTCGTCGTGTTCATGGGGAGCCAACCGGCTGGGTTGGAACGGAATGCGCCGTCGTGTTCATCGGGAGGGCTTGGACGGAACAGTCGATGGAAACGAGGCCTGGCGTACCGCAGAACGGAGGAAACGACCTTGTGTTCGACCGGCCACGTTTGAAACGGGATCCTGTTCATCGGGAGGGGTCTGGCGTACCGCAAAACGGAGGAAACGGACCTCCTACAGTCGAAACAGGGGTCCTGTTGATCGGGAGGGTGTGGTGTACCGCAAAACGGAGGAAACGGACTTGTGTTGGAGCGCTACAGTTGAAACGGGGGTCCTGTTCATCGGGAGGGGTGTGGCGTACTGCAAAACGGGACTCCACGGGATACTGTTCATCTCCACCGTCAACCCCCTCCAGCCTCCACGGGCTACTGTTCATCCACCGTCGACCTCCTCCAGCCTCCACCTGCGACTGTTCATCCAGGGGCTCCTGTTCATCCAGCCTCCACCACGCGCTACTCCACCGGCTACTGTTCAACCAGCCCTCTCCACGGGCTCCTGTTCAACCACCCCTCCACGGCTACTGTTCATCCAGCCCTCCACCGTCTACTGTTCATTCTGGCCTCCACGGGGTGGTCCTGTTCATCCTGCCCTCCACGGGGTCCTATTCATCCAGCCCCAACTGGCTCGATCGATCGGGGTCCTGTTCATCCAGAGGCAACACCACGGGGTCCTGTTCATCCACCCCCACCGGGAACTGTTCATCCAAACCCCCCCAGCAATGCTCACTGTTCATCCAGAGGCAGCATCGATCGGCTTCAGTTAGCAGCAGTAGCGAAGGAATCGCTCGATCGGGTTCAGTTAACAGCCATCAATCGATCGCTCGGGTTCAGTAACGCGTAGCCTGCAGTGCAACCGCTCGGGTTCAGTTAGAGCCCAACGCCTCGCTCGGGTTCAGTTAGAGCCAACGCCTTGCACACACGCGCGTACGTGTACGAGAGAAACGCGCATCGCTCGGCCCTCGACCTCCCACCGTAACCGGAAACTCCCCGAAATTTTCCTCGCCTTCGCTTCTACCACGGTTTTTTCCGTCATGGACGGCCCAAACAATGTCATGCAGCTGCGTCTCCGGCCCGCCCAGGACGAAAAGCCCATTTTCTGTCATGATTTTTTGTCATAGAAGTAGGAGCCCACCACATCTATGATGATACCGGGTTTTGTCACAATTATCGTCATAGAAGTGTCATATGTATGACAGAAAAAAAATTCGTTCGGCCCAAAATGTCACAGATGTGTCTTTTTTTTTGTGGTGACCACTTTTGTCAGGATAGCTTGTACTAGCTGTCCCCCTTAAAATTTGCCCGCCGTTGTTGGCTCCCTTCCCGCTCAATATTTGGGGAGAGGACCAGGGCCTATACAAGTAGAACTAGCCACCACAATAGGGGCATCTCAGCTTGATTTGATCTGATCGAGAGCCTACCCTAGCCACAAGAACACCTCAACCTCAGGAGGTTGTTCTTCCCCTTGTACTGTTCATCATCAGCCCAGGAGGCAATCCACTACCACCACACTGGAGTAGGTTATTACACCACAATGGTGGCCCAAACATGTATAAATCTCGCGTCTTTTTGTGTTGCGAGTTCGTCAAGTTCATCCGCGAGATCTTAGTGAGCTAGGGCGTGGATCGGTTGGAGGGAAAGACTTCGCACGCACCCCAGAGTTTGAACCTTAAGGGTTTTGCCGGAACCCCACATCCGACAACGACCGAGGTGGCGGCCCTCAAGAAGGCATTAGCCGAGGCCGAGGATAAAGCGGCCAAGGAGCGCGCCGCGCGAGAAGCACGCGGCCCGGGTCGGCGAGGTCCAGCAAGAGCTCCAAGACGCCGTCAAGAAGTATGACTCCTTGGAGCATGATTCAAAGACGCAAGCGTCCGAACTTGCGAACGCCCGCTAGAGCGCACAAGAGGCTCGAGCCGAGGCCTAGAGCGCCTTCAGGAAATCCAGGCGGCCAAGAAGATCGCGTCTGTGAAGGAAATGTTCCTTTTACTTACCCGAATTTGGAGCTCTCCAGGGGCGTTTACGGATTTGCCGCGCGGCGTATCAGATGCTGCCGAGTTCTATCGAGCCGAAGAAGGGAGTTCTACGGAGAAGTTGTTCTGGTCTCAATATCTTGGACAAGAACATTCGGTGCCCTTTAGCGACCAGCTGAAATAGCTGGTCAAGCTGCACAACGTGGCCGAGCTGGCCATGAAGGACTTGATAGTCCAACTATGGCCTGCCGCGCCAATACCCAGCAGTTACTTCGGACTTGTGAAGCGGCTTGTTAGTGCCTGCCCACGGCTTGAGGTCATAAAGTGGTCGGTCTGTATTGAAGGTGCACGGATGGCCTTTGCCCGCGTCAAGACACACTGGGCGAAGATGGATGCCAAGAAGCTGATGACCGAGGGGCCGCCTGAGGGCAAGGAGCACCGTCAACCCGAGTTATATTTTGATGGTGTCCTGGAGGGATCCCGCCTTGTGGCGGAGCAATGTTCGAAGGATGTTATATTCCCATGAAAACATTTGTATTACCCTGTCCTGTAATATGAAACAATGATGTTATGTAATATAATGCTTGTGACTTAAAAATTTTACCTCATGTGCGGCCGTTTATGAAATCTAAGGGTTGGTTAGTCATCGGCTTCTGCCCCCGCGTAGATAGTACAGGGGTATTCGGGATAAATCTAAACACGCTTTACTCCACATTTTGGTCCTTAAAGGAGGTGTTTAGCGCAACGAACGAGGCAATCAGACTATACGACCTTTATCACCCTCACTTAGCCATAGGAGTTTGACAATGAGAATTTTGGCGCAGCCCCTGGTATTCGGAAGACCAAACTTGGGGCGTTATACGCACCTGATCAGATAAAAACCGATTCATCGCATAAAGCGGAAAAAATCTCTAAGGATTTAAAACCTCTCGAACAGCTGACCAGCACTCGTTGCATCATGACAGTCAGTTTTCAGCTTTCTCTACTGAGGTGCTCATCCGGAAGAACCGGGACACAATCGCAGTAGTTCTCCCTTTACTACCCTAGCCGATATAGCGGAACGTAAGGAAGTAAGCACAAGAGCCGGGCAACCCAAATATTGACCAAAGACATGATTCGGAGCCGATGCATATAATGATATAAGTTCGGGGTGCCGAATTGTACTGAAAAAGGTGTTCGAACTTTATTGTCGTACTGCGGGGCGTGAAAGCCCCTGGTGAAGTAAAGCGTACCCGAGTGTACGGGCGCAATGAGTAATAAATACAAAAAAATAAAATCAAGTAATAAGCTGACGCTACCATTTATTATCCATTGTAATGTGATTAATACGTCGAGGCGTATTTGTACAAGTAATGCAATAAGCGAGTAAGGCTATTACCATGCCATGACCAAGAGCGAGCTGCGTGCGGGTATGTAAAACAGGTATAGCAATCGTTAACAGATACCACCTGGGGATTCCCTTGTACGTCAAAGCTCCTTGCCTCCTTGGTGCGTCCGATGATTGGGTTATCAGAAAAAGCCTCGAGAAGAGAGAAACCCGAAAGGAAAAGTGAAGGTGTGCGAACCCAGGGTCGGTCGAGCCGCACTGTGGATCGCAAGCTAGCTATGCCTCCGTCAATGCCCATGGGATTTTGAGTGCGTAGTTATGTACGCGTGGTGCGAATGCCGCTATTTGATCGGGACTGGTACGGAGGCCAAATTGCTAACTAAGCTCTTGACGAGCCGGGCTATCTCGTTGCAGAATAGTTCGCACTCTTTTAATGGTGTCCGGGGGCTTGGCCGCTAAACTAAGGTTCTGCTGAAAAAGGTCATGGTATGCTCCTCGGTACGGAGGGAGCGTTCCGTATTTCCATTGATTGTTATGACGCCACGTGGTCCGGGCATCTTGAGCTTGAGATAAGCGTAGTGAGGTACCGCATTGAATCGACCAAATGCGGTTCGCCCGAGCAGTGCATGACAGCCGCTGCGAAAGGGGACGATATCGAAGATTAACTCCTCGCTTCGGAAGTTGTCCGGAGATCCGAAAACGACCTCTAGTGTGATTGAGCCCGTACAGCGGGCCTCTACACTTGGTATGACTCCTTTAAAGGTAGTCCTTGTGGGTTTGATCCGTGATGGGTTAATGCCCATTTTGCGCACTGTGTCCTGATAGAGCAGATTGAGGCTGCTCCCACCGTCCATGAGGACTCGCGTCAGGTGGAATCCGTCAATGATTGGATCTAGGACTAGTGCGGCTGATCCGCCATGCTGGATACTGGTCGGATGATCCCGACGATCAAAAGTGATCGGGCACGAGGACCATCGATTGAATTTTGGGGCGACTAGCTCTATCGCATAAACGTCCCTTAGTGTGCGCTTGAGCTCCCTTTTGGGGATGTGCGTAGCATATATCATGTTCACCGTTTTGACTTGAGGGGGGAACTTCTTCTGCCCCCCCCCCGAGCTCGGTTGCCGGGGCTCTTCGTCATCGTCCTCACTTTGCGATCCCTTTTCCTTGTTCTCGGTGTTTAACTTGCCGGCCTGTTTGAAGACCCAACAATCCCTCTTGGTATGATTGGCTGGTTTGTGTGGGGTGCCATGGATTTGGCACGGACGGTCAAGTATGCGTTCCATGCTATATGGTCCCTGATTGTCTCTTTGATACGGCTTTTTCCGCTGACCGTACTTGGAGCCGCTGAATCCGGCATTTACAACAGTGTCATCGGTGCTATCGCCATTGCTTCGGCGTTTGTGTCTGCTGCGTCGGAGCTTGTTGTTGCTGTTTTTGGCCTTGGAGGGGCCTGCCTCGCTGGTCGTATTTATACTACGAGCCAGCCAGCTGTCCTCACCCGCACAAAAGCGGGTCATGAGTGCCGTGAGGGTTGCCATAGATTTCGTCTTTTCTTGGCCGAGGTGGCGGGAAAGCCATTCGTCACGGATGCTATGTTTAAAGGCCGCTAGGGCTTCGGCATCCGGACAGTCGACGATCTGGTTCTTTTTGGTTAGGAACCTAGTCCAAAATTTCCTGGCTGACTCTCCAGGTTGTTGGACTATGTGGCTTAAGTCGTCGACGTCTGGTGGCCGTACATATGTACCCTGGAAGTTGTCGAGGAAGGCTTCTTCCAAGTCCTCCTAGCTGCCGATAGAGTTTTCAGGCAGGCTATTTAACCAGTGCCGAGCTGGCCCTTTGAGTTTTAGTGGGAGGTATTTGATGGCGTGAAGATCATCTCCGCGGGCCATGTGTATGTGGAGAATGAAATCCTCGATCCATACTGCAGGATCGGTTGTTCTGTCGTATGATTCAATGTTAACGGGTTTGAACCCTTCTGGGAATTCATGGTCCATCACTTCATCAGTGAAGCAAAGAGGGTGTGCGGCGCCTCTATATCTGGCCGCATTGCGCCGTAGCTCCGATGGAGTTCGTCTATGGTTATCGGCTCGGGTGTGACTAGGTTTGTCACGCCCGAATAGGTAGCCATCATCGCGTGTCGAGGGACGTCCTAGCGATCCATAAATTGATCGGGTATGTCCCGCTCTACTATCCAGGGTCTGCCGAAGGTCATATGTATGGCCCCGAGCTGTCATATGCCTGCCTTTACGGTGAGGTGGGACAGTCTGGTTTTTGGCTCGGGTTGCCGTTTTATCCCGACCGCGCGGTGGTTGATCAACCGCATTGCGTGATGTTGGTGTGGGCTCTGGCGCCTCATCATCGAACTGAGGTAGCAATTTGCGCTTCGGGTAACTTTTGGCCAGGCATTTAAGGCTGTATTCCTCGGCTGCCAGGACATCGGTCCATCTGTCATTAAGCAGGTCTTGATCAGCTTGAAGCTGTTGTTGCTTCTTTTTCAGGCTCCTCGCAGTGGCTATGAAGTGGGTGGCGGGTGGTAAGCAAAATTCCCCATCATCAGCCTCTAGTTCGAACCGTACATAGTTCGGCTGTGAGTCCCCCGCCAAGGACAAGTTCTTTAACGAGTTCAGCACATCGCCCAAGGGCGAGTGCTGGAAGATGTCTGCGGTGCTGAACTCGAAGATCGATAAGCGATCAAGTTCGGTATACGCGAACTCACATGGTTCGGACTTTATACCCGGAGAAGAGTCCGGGGTTCCGGTGACACGAGTATTGCGTGAGGTTACGTCCATGTGCGGCTCCAACACCGGGGAATCTGTGGCCTCCGTGGTGGGGTCGAGCTTCCAATCATTGGATGCCACAGTGTGATCTGGATCTAGGGCCAGAGTGGTCACAGGAGCTATCTCCTGGATGCGGTCTGACGACAGATTTAGGTCATGTTCGTCAAGGTGACAAGGAGCGATCGCCGCGGTCTCGAATCCAGCGAAGATCAAATCTCCACGGATGTCCGCAACGTAATTCAAGCTCCCAAATCTGACCTGATGGCCAGGGGCGTAGCTATTGATCTGCTCCAGGCGGCCAAATGAGTTGGCCCGCAGCGCGAAGCCGCCGAGCACAAAGATCTGTCCGGGGAGGAAGGTTTCTCCTTGGACAACGTCATTGTTGACGATTGAAGGGGCCATCAAACCTTTTGGGGACGGCACAGTGGAACTCTCAATGAAAGCACCAATGTCGGTGTCAAAACCGGCGGATCTCGGGTAGGGGATCACGAACTGTGCGTCTAAGGTCGATGGTAACAGGAGACAGGGGACACGATGTTTACCCAGGTTTGGGCCCTCTCTATGGAGGTAATACCCTACTTCCTGCTTGATTGACCTTGATGGATATGAGTATTACAAGAGTTGATCTACCATGAGATCGTAATGGCTAAACCCTAAAAGCCTAGCCTGTATGACTATGGCAATGAGTATCTCTCCCTCTCCGGACTAAGTCCTCCGGTTTATATAGACACCGGGAGGATCTAGGGTTACACAAGGTCGGTTACAAAGAAAGGAATCTACATGTTCGGTCGCCAAGCTTGCCTTCCATGCCAAGGAGAGTCCCATCCGGACATGGGTGCAGTCTTTGGTCTTCGTATCTTCACAGCCCATCAGTCCGGCCCATGGCTAACATGCCGGACACCCGAGGACCCCTTAGTCCAGGACTTCCTCAGTGCCCGGTAGTGGGTTCGATCTTACGGTGCTTGATCCCTGTGACAGAAAGGGAACCGACACGTATGTATCGTTGCTACTAAGGATAAAAAGATGGGATCTATATCTACGCAATAGATAAACGGATCTTGTCTACATCATGTCATCGTTCTTATTGCATTACTCCGTTTTTCCATGAACTTTATACACTAGATGCATGCTGGATAGCGGTCGATGTGTCGAGTAATAGTAGTAGATGCAGGCAGGAGTCGGTCTATTAATCTTGGGCGTGAAGCCTATGTAATGATCATTGCTTGGATATCGTCATAATTTTTTGAAGTTCTATCAATTGCCCAACAGTAATTTGTTTTCCCACCGTTTGCTATTTTTCTCGAGAGAAGCCACTAGTGAAACCTACGGCCCCCGGGTCTTCTTTCTCATATATTTGCTTGCAATCTATTTTTCCTTTGCATTTTTATTCGGATCTATTAAACCAAAAATACAAAAATACTTTGCTGCACTTTATTTTATTTGCGATCTATTATTTCATCTATTACAAAATTCTGGCATCGTTACCCGAAAGGGATTGACAACCCCTTTAACACGTCAGGTTGCGAGGTGTTGTTATTTTTGTGCAGGTGTTGTTTATGTTGTGTTGCTTGGTTCTCCTACTAGTTCGATAACATTGGTTTCTTCACTGAGGGAAATACCTACCGTAACTGTGTTGCATCATCCCTTCCTCTTTGGGGAAATACCGACGTAGTCCTAGCAGACAGGAGCTTTTCTGGCGCTATAGTCAAAGAGTGATCACGCAATTGATAGAACTTCAGATGGTCATGACGATATCCAGGCAATGATCATTATATAGGCATCACGTCCAAGATTAGTAGACCAACTCTTGCCTGCATCTACTACTATTACTCCACACATCGACCGCTATCGAGCATACATCTAGTGTATTAAGTTCATGGAAAAACGGAGTAATGCAATAAGAACAATGACATCATGTAGACAAGATCTATTTATGTAGAAATAGACCCCATCTTGTTATCCTTAATAGCAACGATACATACGTGTCGGTTCCCTTTCTGTCACTGGGATCAAGCACCGTAAGATCGAACCCATCACAAAGCACCTCCTCCCATTGCAAGATAAATAGATCAAGTTGCTCAAAAAAACCCAAATATCGGAGAAGAAATACGAGGCTATAAGCAATCATGCATATAAGAGATCAAAGAAGACTCAAATAACTTTCATGGATAAAAAGATAGATCTGATCATAAAGTCAAAGTTCATCGGACCCCAACAAACACACCGCAAAATGAGTTACATCATATGGATCTCCAAGAGACCATTGTATTGAGTGAAGCAAATATGCCCTAGAGGCAATAATAAAGTTGTTATTTTATATTTCCTTATATCATGATAAATGTTTATTATTCATGCTAGAACTGTATTAACCGGAAACTTGATACATGTGTGGATACATAGACAAAACACAGTGTCCCTAGTAATCCTCTACTAGACTAGCTTGTCAATAAAAGATGGTTAAGTTTCCTAACCATAGACATGTCTTGTCATTTGATGAACGGGATCACATCATTAGGAGAATGATGTGATGGACATGACCCATCCGTTAACTTAGCATATTGATCGTTCAGTTTTATTGCTATTGCGTTTTTCATGACTTATAAATATTCCTTTGACTATGAGATTATGCAACTCCCGGATACCGGAGGAATACCTTGTGTGCTATCAAATGTCATAACGTAACTGGGTGATTGTAAAGATGCTCTAAAGGTATCTCCGAAGGTGTTTGTTCGGTTGGCATAGATTGAGATTAGGATTTGTCATCTCTAGGCCCTCTTGGTAATGCACAGCTGTGACACCCCAAAATTTTGGCCTTGTTTTATTTATTAAAATGTTGCCAGGAAATAAAACTTTTCCATTTTTGTCAAGTTTTACCTTGTGTGATTTTGATTTTTGCCTCTAGTGGGAAAAAACCTTCAAAGGTATTGTTGGACTTGATTTCTCTCTATAATAAAACAATTATTTATCAGTGGATTCAAATGTTGCAAGATTTATTTTCTCAAAACTTTATTCCTTTAAAATGATTTCTTTTGCATTTGGAGCCTGTTTTGCACCACAACCTTTGGACAAATGCATTCAAAAATTCCACCAAAGTTTGGGAATGTCATGTAATGGTTCCACATCACTTTTATGCAAAAATACCTTCTGGCCATTGGAGATTTTGAGCTCTACACCAACTTTTCCAATCTGGCCCAGTGGGCACTTTTGCACTACAACCCATTTAAATATTTCTTTAAAAATTCTTCCAAGTGTTTGGAGATGTCAGTGGATGCATACAATCCATCTTCAAGCAAAAAACCCAGTAATGTTCTTTGAAAAATTTGAGTGGATCAGCCTCTTTTGCATTCTGGTCCAAATTGGTGATTTGTACTGCAACCTCATTTTTCTTTGCTCTAGTAACCCTGAGCTTTTTCCTACTTGTAGCCCTCCCTTCAAAACCCTTAAGTCCAGGAGAGTGGACTCATTGGAGGTTTTGAAGTGCGTGCTTTAAACCCTTTTTCTTTCTGTCCAAAACTGGAGTTTTGCAAAACTTGCACTAACAAGTTTCTGGTTTTGCCCAAGTGATCTTACCACCATCTCCTGCATCTAAAGAGACACTGATCTGGAGATTTTGGCCACTCCAAGAGTTGCCTAAGTGCATCTGGCATTCTGTCGAACACCTGGTGTGCACAGTCTGTTGTGGCATGAGTTCTTTGTTTGCACTGTGATATTGTTCCTCTGACCCAGCAACCTTGTCCACTGAACTCCTAGCCACCACTACCCTTATTCTGTTCTTTGCCAGCTCCACCCTCGCGCTCTAGACCACACTGGCATTGCGTCGAACACCTGCCGTGCGTGCTCTGGGCGCGTCGCGGATTCCGCCGCGGACGGCGCCGCCCAAACCGCCAGCACACGCCAGCTGCCCCAGAGCACAGGCCGTGCTTATCCTCCCGCTCGTCGGCACGCTTTCGTCGCCGCAACGATGCCCTGCCACTACAGGAAAGTGGTCGCCGGCGATCTTATCCTCGGCCACCGCGGGAGCCAGCCTCGAGCGCCTATTTAAAGGGAACCCCGAGCCTCTCCAAGCACTCAGGCGACATCAGACCCTCCCCGTAGAGCCCCCCTAGCAGTAGATTGACCGGAGAGGGCCATCCTCTCCAACTCCGGCCAGTTCGGCTGCCGCTAAGCTCCGGTACGATTCGTCGCAACCAGCCACCTTTTCGCCCAACCAGCACCACCAGTAGCTCCCTCTGGTCCTTGCGGAGCTGCCCAGCTACCCAACTTTGATCGGGGACCACCGGAGTACAAAAAGCACTTCGGCACCGTAGCCTCTCTCCGCCGCGGAGCTCGCCGCCGGCGACTCCTTCCACCTCCGACGACCCAACCACCACCCAGAGGACCGCCTCGGTCTAGCCATTCCATCCCCGCCCTTGGATGCCCGTGAGGTGCTGCCGTTCGTCGACGGCGATCGCCGGAGCCTCGCTCCCGTCGGGAAGAAGAGAGGAGAAGGAGGGAAGAATGGTCAAACCTGACCAGTGGGCCCTCTGGACCCACTGTTAGTGACCCGCGCGGCCGTTCTCTCTCTGTTTAAGTGAAGGCGCAAACTCCCGAGTGCGTCTCCTCGACTGCGAAAGCGTATTCCTTCTGAATCGTTTTCTTTTCTGGTTTTATTTAAAAACAGAAGTTTGACTAATCTTTGACTGGCTATAACTTTTAAAATAAAACTCCAAAAGAGTTGATTCTTTTTCCTACCTCTCCCAAATTTCATCTAGATTATTTTATGATTTATTTCAAAAATATTGAGACAACTTTTGGTACTGTGTTTGAAAGTTTTGTTGTTTGTATATTTTGCAAAATAGGATTTTGGAGAAAAGGGAAAGCTTCCAATAAGTGCATCCTTTGCATACTCTTGAAGGCAAGCATTTCTGAACTCTGGCATAATATTTTGTGGTGGTGTTTTGATACGATCACAACACCTTTTGACTTGGAGTATGTGATAGCTTTATGTATCGATATAGTCTCGTGCATCAGTGCACTTTGGAGTTGTTTGTGGTCAGCAATGGTTACACTAATGATTTGGATCATCCTCGTGAGCTTTTCATGCATACCGGTAGGAAGCCGGGAAAGTCGTGGTCTTGGGTAGACACGAGCTTGTCCCTAGTCCCTCGTCGAGACGAGTATGCCCGGTATGGCATGGTGAGGTTCGAGGAGTGGTGATTTATTTCACTAGTGGTAATATTGTTGGAGGATTCTTGGACCACCTGAGTCGGTTGTAGATTGAGTCTTGATCAATAGCTTCCTTATTTGTTGGTACCACCACTTGTCCCTGCAGGGGACAGGGTACAGTTCAGTAAGTTGTCAACCCCGTCCTAGCACACACCGTAGAGAGAGGCCGTGATTAAGGTCCCGTGGCCACGGATTAAAGCTTGTCATTCGGTCCGGGGGCATGGGTGTTTCCGGTTGGGACCGAGAGGGGGGCACCCCCTTAGAGCGCGCGAATAGAAATTTGATCCCATGCTACGTCGGGGTTGTAGCCTCCCCACTTAGACTTTTGCTTGGTAGGTGTCGTGGGTGATTCCAGACACCGGTGAGTTAAGCTGGTGTGTGCAGGTCAGGCGTGTTTTCAATTAAAAGACCGTAGACGGAATTAGCCCCGAGGGACTAAGTAAACCCGTTACTCGTGGAAAATGGTACTCCCTCTGCAGAGGATATATCCTGTTGGATAGTCATGTTCTTGAGTAAGGACCACAGTCTGAGTTGAATCCAATAATGGTATTCGGATGGAGAACGATTTAACTAGAATTCAGTAACGGTATTCGGATGGAGACACGGCTAACTGGATCGTAGTAACGGTATTCGGATGGAGGTACGGCTTGACTAAATTATCGGTTTTCGGATGGAGAAACGACTATACTAAATATTGTTTATGAGTGTGGCACATATGGATTATGATCTTTATTATTTTGGACTAACCATTTATTTTACGTATATTATTGAGTATCCCTGGGATGGTTCTACCTCCTGGATATTCACCGTGATTTTTCTCTTATAAGCCCTTCCTGTGGTGTCGCTCAGACGCCCGACTGCGGCATGCTTGTTGTTCATTTACCTGTTATAAGCCCTTTATGTGGTGTCGCCCCGACGCCCGACTGCGGCATTATTATTCTTGCAGTTTCCTCTCGTGGAGTCATTCAGACCCTCGTTTGGCACCGGTATTATTATTCTTGCAGTTTCCTCTCGAGGTGTCATTCAGACCCTCGTTTGGCACCAGTATTATTATTCTTGCAGTTTCCTCTTGAGGTGTCATTCAGACCCTCGTTTGGCACCAGTATTACTATGCTGCAGTTTTCGCTCGAGGAGTCTTTCAGACCCTCGTTTGGCACCCAGTACTTTACTTTGGATTATTTATAACCACATGTGTGCATCTTGGTTTTTCGTATATTTCGTGGCGGGCGGGTGATCACATAATAATCCGGAGCATGTCCTAATATTTTATACCCGTGTTCTTAATGTTTGCGAGTACATTCAACGTACTCACTGGCTTGTCCCTGGCTATTGTCTTGGTCAGATTCCTCGCTTGGAGATAAGCATCGCGGTGTCAACCTCGGAACCTATGTGTTGACATGTGCAGCCTCGCGAAGATAGGAGTTACCCTGGTCAGCTGTTCTTGTGGGAAATGGAGTCCCATAAACGCAGATGTATCCAACCGCTTCCGCCCTCAACCATTAGAAACCAAATGTTGTACTCCTAGGCCACAATGGTCTTGTACTACATTTTTTTTGTACTTGCTTGGAATTCTTGTATCAAGTTGGTACCTCATCAGCTAACAGTAATCCTGGGGCTGGTGAGCACACAGGCCGTTTTTCTGGGAATTTATATCCCGAAAATCCGGTCGTGACAACAGCATAATAAGCCTTGCAAGCAATGTGAATAATGAGTTAGTTACAGGATGATGCATTACGGAACGACTAAAGAGACTTGTCGGTAATGAGATTGAACTAGGTATGAAGATACCGACGATCGAATCTCGGACAAGTAACATACCGATGACAAAGGGAATAACATATGTTGTCATTACGGTACGACCGATAAAGATCTTCGTAGAATACGTGGGAACCAATATGAGCATCTAGGTTCTGCTGTTGGTTATTGACCGGAGAGGTGTCTCGGTCATGTCTACATAGTTCTCGAACCCGTAGGGTCCGCACACTTAACGTTTGATGACGATTTTGTATTATATGAGTTATGTGATTTGGTGACCGAATGTTGTTCGGAGTCCTGGATGAGATCACGGACATGACGAGGAGTCTCAAAATGGTCGAGTGGTAAAGATTCATATATAGGACGATAGTATTTGGACACCGGAAGTGTCCCGGGGGTACCGGGTACTTATCGGGTCACCGGAAGGGCTTCCGGGCACCCCCGGCAAAAGAATGGGCCTTATGGAACAAGTGGGGAAACACACCACACACAAAGGGGCTGGTGCACACCCCCCCCATATGGGCTGGCCAAATTGGAGAAGGACAGGGGAAGCAGGAAAGGAAAAAGGGAATAGTATTCCCCCTTCTCCCTCTTCCCTTCCTACTGCAAATAGGAATAGGAAAGGGGGAGGTCGAATTGCGAGGTGTCCAAGTAGGATTCCTCCTACTTGGGGCGCCCCTTGGCTGCCTCTCCTCCCGTCCAACCTATATATATGAGAGGGGGCACCGCTAGAACACACAACAAACATTGTTAGCCGTGTGCGGCGCCCCCCTCCGCAGTTTACGTCTCCGGTCATATTCACGTAGTGCTTAGGCGAAGCCCTACGCGGATCACTTCACCATCACCGTAACCACGCCATCATGCTGACGAAACTCTCCCTCGACACTTTGCTGGATCAAGAGTTTGAGGGACGTCATCGAGCTGAACGTGTGCGGAACTCGGAGGTGACGTACATTCGGTGCTTGATCGGTTGAATCGAGAAGACGTTCGAGTACATCAACTGCGTTAAGCTAACGCTTCCGCTTTCGGTCTACAAGGGTACATGGACACACTCTCCCCCTCTCATTGCTATGCATCTCCTAGATAGATCTTGCGTGATCGTCGGATTTGTTTTTGAAATTACATGCTACGTTCTCCAACAGGGCATCTGAGCCAGGTCTATGCGTAGATGATATGCACGAGTAGAACACAAAGAGTTGTGGGCGATCATAGTCATACTGCTTACCACCAACGTCTTATTTTGATTCAGCGGTATTTTTGGATGAAGCAGCCCGGACCAACCTTACATGACCACATTCATGAGACCGGTTCCACCAACAGACATGCAACTTGTTTTCCATAAAGGTGGCTGGCGGGTGTCTGTTTCTCCAACTTTAGTTGAATCTAATTTGACTATGGACGGTCCTTGTTGAAGGTTAAAACAGCAAACTTGACGAAACATCGTTGTGGTTGATGCGTAGGTAAGATCGGTTCTTACTAGAAGCCCGTAGCAGTCACGTAAAACTTGCAACAACAAAGTAGAGGACGTCTAACTTGTTTTTGCAGGGCATGTTGTGATGTGATATGGTCAAGACATGATGTGATATATGTTGTTGTATGAGATGATCATGTTTTGTAAAAGTTATCGGCAACTGGCAAGAACCTTATGGTTGTCGCTTTATTATATGAAATGCAATCGCCATGTAATTGCTTTACTTTATCACTATGCGTTAGCGATAGTTGTAGAAGCAATAGTTGGCGAGACGACAATGACGCTACGATGGAGATCAAGGTATCAAGCCGGTGATGATGGAGATCATGACGGTGCTTTGGAGATGGAGATCTAAGGCACAAGATGATGGTGGCCATATCATCCCACATATTTTGATTGCATGTGATGTTTATCTTTTATGCATCTTATTTTTCTTAGTACGGGGGTAGCATTATAAGATGATCTCTCACTAAAATTTCAAGGCATAAGTGTTCTCCCTGAGTATGCACCGTTGCGACAGTTCGTCGTGCCGAGACACCACGTGATGATCGGGTGTGATAAGCTCTACTTTCACATACAGTGGGTGCAAGATAGTTTTGCACATGCAGAATACTCGGGTTAAGCTTGACGAGCCTAGCATGTATAGACATGGCCTCGTAACACTGGAGACCAAAAGGTCGAACGTGAATCATTCATATAGTAGATGTGATCAACATAGAGATGTTCACCATTGAAAACTACTCCATCTCACGTGATGATCGGACATGGTTTAGTTGATATGGATATCTATCTAAGTGGGAGTTCTTAATTAATATGATTAATTGAACTTAATTTATCATGAACTAAGTCTTGATAGTATTTGCAAATTATGTTGTAGATAAATAGCTCACGATGTAGCTCCCCGTTTATTTTTGATATGTTCCTAGAGAAAAATAAGTTGAAAGATGATAGTAGCAATGATGCGGACTTGGTCCATGATCTGAGGATTATCATCATTGCTGCACAGAAGAATTATGTCCTTGATGCACCGCTAGGTGACAGGCCTATTGCAGGAGCAGATGCAGACATTATGAATGTTTGACAAAGCTCGGTATGATGACTACTTGATAGTTTAGTGCATCATGCTTTACGGCTTAGAACCGGGACTTAAAAAACGTTTTGAATGCCATGGAGCATATGAGATGTTCCAAGAGATGAAATTGGTATTTCAGTCTCATTCTTGTGTCGAGAGGTATGAGACCTCTGACAAGTACTTTTCCTACAAGATGGAGGAGAATAGCTCAACCAGTGAGCATGTGCTCAGAATGTCTGAGTACTACAATCAATTGAATCAAGTGGGAGTTAATCTTCCAGATAAGATAGTGATTGACAGAGTTCTCTAGTCACTATCACCAAGTTACTGGAACTTCGTGAAGAACTATAATATGCAAGGGATGACGAAAACGATTCCTGAGCTCTTCGCGATGTTGAAATGGCGAAGGTAGAAATCAAGAAAGAGCATCATGTGTTGATGGTTAACAAGACCACTAGTTTCAAGAAAAAGGGCAAAGGGAAAGAAAGGGAACTTCAAGAAGAATGGCAAGCAAATTGCCGCTCCCGTGAAGAAGCTAAAAGCTAAACCCAAGCCTGAAACTGAGTGCTTCTACTGCAAAGGAATTGGTCACTTGAAGCGGAACTACCCCAAATACTTGGCGGATAAGAAGGATGGCAAAGTGAACAAAGGTATATGTGATATACATATTATTGATGTGTGCTTTACTAGTGTTCATAGTAACCCCTGGATATTTGATACCGGTTCAGTTGCTAAGATTAGTAACTCAAAACAGGAGTTGCAGAATGAACAGAGACTAGTTATGGGCGAAGTGAAGATGTGTGTTGGAAGTGATTCCAAGGTTGATACGATCACCATCGCACACTCCCTCTACCTTCGGGATTAGTCTTGAACCTAAATAAATGTTATTTGGAGTTTGCGTTGAGCATGCATATGATTAGATGCAATAACGTTATTCATTTAAGTCAGAGAATAATTATTATTCTATATACATGAATAAAACCTTCAATGGTTATACACCCAATGTGAATGATTTATTGAATATCGATCATTGTGATTGTCGGCGTCCTGGGAATGGGGGTACCCAGACTTGCCTGCCTGTGGCCCAGGGCGTGGCTCAGCCAGCGGCCTGGTACGGCCCATCTTCATCAGCAACCACTCAAGACCCTCGCGAGGGGTCAAGCCTCACGAGGCGGACGACACAAGACTTCTTCAGGTGCGGCCTCACTAGGCTGGCTCCCGAGGAGCGGAGATATCTATGCAAGGGGCACCTCGCGAGGTGCGCGTGACGTGAGCCGTGACGATCAAGGCCAGGCGGGCACCAGTGGGCGCAGACTACTAGTTGCCTCTTTGGTGCTAAAGGGACAAGTGCAGGCGAGGAGTCCCGAGGCGTCAAGCAAAGGTTTCCATATCGGTGCAACGAGACCAAGACTACCAGGACGGCAGGACGGAGGTCACCGCGGAGCCCACGGCGGTGTCACCACCAGAGCCTTTGGCGGGCGAAGACCTCCTTTTGTTAGGATAGCTTGTACTAGTTGTCTCCCTTCAAAATTGGCCGTTGTGGGATCCCTTCCCGCCTAACATTTGGGAAGAGGACCAGGGCCTCTATAAATAGGACTAGCCACCACCGTAGTCAGGATGGGCTAATCGGACGGATCATTCAGACCATCCTCGCACACACAAGCTCACCGAGCTCAAGAACACCTCTCCTCAGGAGGCTGTTCTTACCTTGTATTGTTCATCCTCAGCCCACAAGGCAATCCACCACACCACACTGCAGTAGGGTATTACACCACAACAGTGGCCCGAACCAGTATAAACCCTCGTGTCTCTTGTTCCTTGGCTTCGTCGAGCTAGGCCTTGAGATCGTTGTGAGAGCGAGCTAGGGAGGGAGAGATCTTCGTGCGCACCCCAGTGTTCGAACCTCAAGGGTTTGTGGAACCCGTAATCTGACATTTGGCGCGCCAGGTAGGGGTGCGCTGAAGCCTCTCTTCTGTTGACTGACCCGCCAACACCCCGTGGTTCCGACGTCTGGTGACCCAAGGACCAACGCCAACCATTGGGCGACTTGGCCCGTCAGGACGGCACCATCCGCCCAAGGAGACCTCAACTCCGCACTCCAGGTGGCCCGCACACCGCCGAACGCCGCAGGACGCGGGCGGCAAGGACCGACGCCTCCCACCCTCACACCGCGGCGCGTGCGGGCCGCCGCAAGATCCTCGAGCTACGCAGCGGCGACAGCACCACACACCCGACGGGAACAAGCGAACATACGAGTTGCGTTCATAGTGGCGCGGGACCTACTGCAGTGCCGGCTGGCGGAGAGCGGCCATGACGCGTTGCTGGAGTGCGTCGCTGAGCTGTTGGATACTGCTTCCAGGGGTACGCCGCCTTTCTGCTCCTTACCTACGTCTCAAGTTGTGGCCAGATCGCACAGCGGACCTCGTCGCACCCGCGTGCCCCCGGGCGCACCAGGAGGGTTCATCGGTGTCAGCACGGCCGACAGTGCCGAACGTCCGGCCGCGCCTGCGCTTCCCCCAGGCGACGCAGGTACGGGCGTTGCCCCGCGCAGCCATAATGGGGCACCACCCTACAGCCACCAAGGGGACGTGCTGGGCTCGGCGGCGTGGGGCGTAGGGCGCGTCGGCGGGGGTTCCGGGTCGACGATTCCAGAAGCCTATGTGCCCCGCATGGTGGATCGGGAGTACACGCCGGTGGATGCCCCTACTCGTTTCTCGAGCCGGGCTGGGAAGAAGAGATGCTGGAAGTTGAGGCCTTCCATGAGCCACCCAGAAGCCTCGCCGACCCCGCAAACGACAACAACCGTAGGGTACCACTGATATCTCAGGAGCAAGCTTACGCTAACCATGGGTCGCAGGTGGACTAGGCCATAGCGGCGGACGACGACCCCAGCGCGGCAGCCCCGCTCCAACCAGGGGTAGCACACTAGGGGCTGCACGGGAGGGGTCTGGAGCTAGGCCCTCCTCCGTGCCACACAGAGCAAGGCGTCGCCCGGAGGTAGGTCTCTACCGGGGAGGCGCTGGCGAGCCCTCCCCCCGGCAGAGGGCCCGTTGTCGCCGAGGGCGCCGCTAGCATCCCCTTTGCCTCTTGGCACCGTCCTCGTTTCCGGACGCCCCAACGGTGGTCAAGGGTGGCGCAAGGCAGGGCCCTCATCTGGCGATATGAAGCAAGGCTCACGCCTGTGAAGGCCTCCGCCCGTGACACTCTCACGTAATAATTAGTGGGGTTGTACACGCCCCAGAGTCTCCGGAGAGCCGCCCTCAGGCCTCGGGGGCTCCCGCCCACGTCCTAGTGGAAGCACCATGCTCCGTGCTAGCCGTCGACACTGTCCCCCAATGACTATGCTCACAGCCAGTGAAAGCACTTAGCTCCGCGCTGGTGGGAAGACAAGAAGACTAGCTAGGTGCCGGACACGGCCATTTGCCTTGAACCCCTTTTCTGTAGCTCGATTTGCCGCCTTTTGGATTTGAACTTGAAGTCGCATTTTTGTTGGAAAGTGTGGAGGGCGTCTTTTCTCGTTCGTGTCGATTTACCGAGTTTTTCTTGGTTCCGTGCCTTACTTCGAGGCCCGCACCTGCTACCCCTTCCCTTGCGAGCACCTCGTGAGCGGGGGCTGGGCGTGGTATGTGCGTGCTATGCACACATCCTGCCATGATCTGGCGCTCCTTCTAGCGAGGCCCTCTCGGGCGGACTAGCAGGCTCCTCAGAAGCCCAAAACCTCACGAGCCCGCGAAGGGCTCCCCTCGAGAGAAATGGACATCGGCAACTACAAGACTAGTTCGAGGCGTGCCCGGACTGAGGTAAGTTACAACAGCAAGCCTGCGGAAGAGCTTGAGGGCTTGCAAAAGCGCATTTCAAGCCTGGCTTGAGGAATAAAACAATAGTTTTATTACATGAGGGGCTCCCCCTCCCCAAAATGCTCTTACACCTTGAGGGGTAGAGCCCAAGCTTTTGCGTGCAGGTTCAAAGCGGAGGAGCGCGGGCTTTATCGGACATGTCGCTCGCAGCATCTTCCGAATCACTCCAAGACACGCTGCTGGCGCTGTCACCGGCATTGTCTTCACCGTCATCAACCGCGCTGCCTTCATTCACCACGACCACCACCGCGTCATCCTCGGAAGCGAAAGCTCTGACTAGAGCATCTACATTATTGTCCACCCAGCGCGCCAGGTTGTCCCGGATGGCTCCGGGCACTGGGGCGATGCCAGCATCGAAGTTGAAGTTGGGATCGATGTTCTGAAGATGACTGAAGACACGGGAAAGCTCACGCTCAAGGAGGCCTCGGCTATTTTCTTCAACAAGCTCGCGAGCCCTCTCGGCCCGGTCCTCCAGGCGCGTCACGACGTCGGTGAAGAAGTGGAGATGGCTGGCATAGTCCTCTGCATGGGGGTGAGGGGCGTGTTCGTCGCAGGTGGCACCCAGCGCCTGGTTGTCCCTCACCCTAAGGGCCCGGAGCATGGGAGTGTGCTCGCGCAGTAACGTCTGTCGGTGGAGCGCTTCTTCCCTGCTCTGCTGCGTGAGGGACTCGGCATCGGTGACCCGCCGCTGAAGCGGGAGCAGTTCGGCACGGGCGGAGGCCAACTCGGCCTGGACAGAGATCAGGGCCGCCGCAGCAGCCTTCTCGCGTTGCTCCGCTTCAGCCAGTATTGACCTGAGGGCGGTGGTTCTGCCCTCAGCTTCGGCTTCCACGAGCTTCAGCTTCAGGTCGTGCCTGTTGGCGAGATCTGAACGAGCCTCCGCCACTCTGCGGTCAACTTCCTCCTGGATCCTGGCCTCTTGCGCACTAGCGGCGTCCTCCGCCTGGGCAACCTGACGCTCCCTCGTTTCCAACCATTCAAGCTCGAGGCTGCGCTCCGTGGCCTCCAGCATCAGCACCTCCTCGCACTTCAAGATCTCCCATCTTTGGAGGGCGCCCCCTTCATCGATGCCAAGGCAGCCCTGCGCGCTTTGACCTGCCGCTCCAGGGAGGCGTTCAGAGCCCGGAGCTCCCCTTCGCGCTTCTCTTCGGCCTCGTGGCGGTGGTCGGCCTCCCTGGCCTCCTCCAAGGCCCAGGCGTTGGCCTCGTGCGAGGTAGCAAGGGATTCCTTGGCCTTCGCGTTGGCACGTTCGCGCTGGAGACGCCCGAAGTCGATGGCCACCTTCAGCTGATGCCATTCGTCCGCCAGTCGAAGGCCTTCGGTTTCAAGGCGGGCATCAACATCCATGAGCTCTTCCCTGAGCCGGCTCAGCGTGCCCATCGCCTCTTGGAAGAGCTCATGACGGATGGCGCCGCGCTCGCGTGCAAGCTTGAACGCACGGCCAGGTCCGTCCTCCGCGCCAAGGATTGTTGGAGAAGTTCGAAGTGGCTCACCCGCTCCTGGCAGGGGGCTGGAGGCCAGTGCCTTTTCGGCCGCCCTTCGGGCCTCGACGGAGGCCCGGTAGGGTGGGCCCTTGTTGCTTGAAGGTGAGACCAGGGCTGGGGTCACCCAGCCGCTAGCAAGGACCAACAGTGGGGGCCTCGACACACTCTCTGCACCCCAGGCAGGACCACGAAGGAGGGACGACAAGAGCGCGGGGTCAAGGCGCCAGGCCGGCGCGTCCGCCTCCCCAGCAGGCCTCGCGCCGCGCGCTGTAGGTCGACATGAGGCGCTCAGGGTCAGCGGAGAGCCCGAAGCAGGCATAGGTTGCTCGTCGAGAGAATTCATCGCCCTAGCGGAAGGGACCCTAAGGAACTGCGGTCAGGAGGAGAAGCGGCGCTCAAGAAATTACAAAGATAAGGTACTCACTCGTCAATAGCGATGTACTTCCTCTGCTTCAATGGCTGGAAGGCGTCGCCGCTACAGCTTGGAGACCCCTTCCTCTTGTGGAGCGCCTCGAACTTCGACTGGAGCCGGTCGAAGCTCTGGGTGCGGTCACCAATGCCGGGCGCGGCTGGTGTGGCTCCAGAGGAGGCGACCTCAGGGGCGCTGGACTGCATGGAGTCCTCGGTCTCCGCCTCGTGGCGACTCGCCGGCGCCTCGGGGGCTTCAGCCTCAGGAGCATCGGACTGCGTCGTCCCCCTGGCCGCTTCCTCGGGACGACTCTCTCGAGCCCCGGGGGACGACACCTCAGGAGCCCCGAGCGACGCCAGTTCCTCAGCAGCAGTGCCGCCATCGTTCTACAGCGACCGCCCCCTACGCCCACTTCTGGGGCAGGCACCGCGCTGCCGGCAGGCAAGGGGGCCACGAAGACAGGGCCCTCGCGAGGCCCTTCAAGGCCAACCAGGTGCAGTCCACATTCGTCGAAGGGGGGCATCTGCTTCGCAAACTCCACCTTGTTCGAGCAGCAGTACAGAAGGCAGCCCTCCTCCGGCAGGTTGGCTGTCATCAGGTCGCCCGTCAAGAGCTCGAGCATCGTGCGCCGTGCCTTAGGGGATAGGCCGGCACCTGAAGCCTCATGCGGTCCCTGTAGCTGGAGAAGGTCCACATCGGCCGGGAGTGGCGCTGAAGCGGGGTAATGCGACACCGGATGAACTCCTTCACCACCATAGGCGCCGTCACCCCAAGGCCCTTCAGCCTTGCCAGCCGGTGCCAGACATGTGCGAGCCGCCGGTCAGTGAGCTTCGCGTGCCCCCAGCCGGAGCTTGGGCAGCCGGAATCCGCGGGAGCAGCAGCAGGGGGCTGCGCACACCGACATCCACAAACACCCACCGCTTCCGAAAACCTCCGACGACCAGCGAGAGCTCGAAATCGATCCCTGAGCCGGCCGTCACCGCCATAGCCTGAAGGGATACACACCCTGAGCGCTGGAGAGCATCTGTCAGATGCAGCGAGAAGAAGTGGCAAAGCAAGGCCATGGAAGGAGCAATGCCCACCATGGATTCGCAGACGAAGGCGAAGACAGCAAGGAGGATGATGGATTGGGGATCGAGGTGCGGCGCATTGATCTCATAATGTGAGAGCACCGCATTGAAGAAGTCGAAGAAGGGAGGAACCAGACCAGCCCAGAGGGCGTGAAGGTGGATGGGGACCTCGGTGGCCGTCCTGTCAATTGCAGTGCGGGAAGCAGGCCAAGCCACCGTCACCCCCACTCATTAGAATCGGCGGCGAGCGCTGGGTGCACCTTGTCCATCGCTTCCCGGTTGAGCACCACCGTCCGCTCAATGGCGGGCTCGAAGACCGGTAGCGTGAGGGCCGAGGTATGGGACTCCTTCTTCCCCTTCTTCTTCCGGCTTGGTTCCATGGGGGCGGGAGAGTTGGTGTCATATCGGACCGAGGGAAGGGATCCAATGTCTTCCGGAAGATGAGGGAGCTACGGAGCGCATTGCTCGTAATGGAGGCAGAGTTGTGTAGACGATGGTGGCTGCCTAGCCAGGTGGAAATCAAGGCTGTGTGGGGAAGTGGAGGCGCCCACATCCCGTCAACCGCCAAGCATCAATCAAGGCCGCAGGCTGTTGGGGCCCGCGGCGCTCCGCACTTGCCCTTTGGCTTCGCCTCGAAGCCAAATCCGAGCGCGCCTTGGGCCCAGGGGCTACTGTCGGCGTCCTGGGAACGGGGGTACCCAGACTTTCCTGCCTGCGGCCCAGGGCGTGGCTCAGCAAGTGGCCTGGTACGGCCCATCTTCATCAGCAACCACTCAAGACCCTCGCGAGGGGTCAAGCCTCACGAGGCGGACGACACAAGACTTCTTCAGGTGCGGCCTCACTAGGCTGGCTCCCGAGGAGCGGAGATATCTATGCAAGGGGCACCTCGCGAGGTGCGCGTGGCATGAGCCGTGATGATCAAGGCCAGGCGGGCGCCAGCGGGCGCAGAGTTCCAGTTGCCTCTTTGGTGGTAACAGGGCAAGCACAGCCGAGGAGTCCCGAGGCGTCAGGCAAAGGTTTCCATATCGGTGCAACAAGACCAAGACCAGTAGGACGGCAGGACGGAGGTCACCGCAGAGCCCATGGCGGCGTCACCACCAGAGCCTTTGGCAGGCGAAGACCACCTTTTGTTAGGATAGCTTGTACTAGTTGTCTCCCTTCAAGATTGGCTGTTGTGGGATCCCTTCCCACCTAACATTCGGGAAGAGGACCAGGGCCTCTATAAATAGGACTAGCCACCACCGTAGTCGGGATGGGCTTATCGGACGGATCATTCAGACCATCCTCACACACACAAGCTCACCGAGCTCAAGAACGCCTCTCCTCAGGAGGCTGTTCCTACCTTGTACTGTTCATCCTCAGTCCACAAGGAAATCCACCACACCACACTAGAGTAGGGTATTACACCACAACGGTGGCCCGAACTAGTATAAACCCTCGTGTCTCTTGTTCCTTGGGTTCGTCGAGCTAGGCCTTGAGATCGTTGAGAGAGCGAGCTAGGGAGGGAGAGATCTTCGTGCGCACCCCAGTGTTCGAACCTCAAGGGTTTGCCGGAACCCGTAATCCGATAGTGATACACATATTCATAATATTGATGCCAAAAGATGCAAAATTGATAATGATAGTGCAACATATTTTTGGCACTACCGTTTAGGTCATATTGGTGTAAAGCGCATGAAGAAACTTCATATCGATGGATTTATGGAATCACTTGATTATGAATCATTTGATACTTGCGAACCATGTCTCATGGGCAAGATGACTAAAACTCCGTTCTTCGGAACAATGGAGCGAGCCAATGACTTATTGGAAATAATACATGCCAATGTATGCGGTCCGATGAGTGTTGAGGCTCGCGGCAGGTATCATTATTTTCTGACCTTCACAGATGATTTGAGCAGATATGGGTATATCTACTTAATGAAACACAAGTCTAAAACATTTGAAAAGTTCAAATAATTTCAGAGTGAAGTGGAGAATCATCGTAACAAGAAAATAAAGTTTCTACAATCTGATCGCAGAGGCGAATATTTGAGTTACGAGTTTGGCCTTCATTTAAAACGATGTGGAATAGTTTCACAACTCACGCCACCTGGAACACCACAGCGTAATGGTGTGCCTGAACGTCGTAACCGTACTTTATTAGATATGGTGCGATCTATGATGTCTCTTACCGATTTACCACTATCATTTTGGGGTTATGCATTAGAGACAGATGCATTCACATTAAATAGCGCACCGTCTAAATCCGTTGAGACGACACTGTATGAACTGTGGTTTGGCAAGAAACCTAAGTTGCCCTTTCTTAAAGTTTGGGGTTGTGATGTTTATGTGAAAAAACTTCAGCCTGATAAGCTCGAACCCAAATCAGAGAAGCGCGTCTTCATAGGATTACCCAAAAGAAACTGTTGGGTACACCTTCTATCACAGATCCGAAGGCAAGATTTTGTTGCTAAGAATGGATCCTTTCTAGAGAAAGAGTTTCTCTCGAAAGAAGTGAGTGGGAGGAAATAGAACTTTATGAGGTAATTGTACCTTCTCTCGAATTGGAAAGTAGCTCATCATAGATAACCATTCCCATGATGCCTACACCAACAAGAGAGGAAGCTAGTGATAAAGATCATGAAACTTTAGATCAAGTTACTACCAAACCTCGTAGGTCAACCAGAGCACGTTCCGCACCAGATTGGTATGGTAATCTTGTTCTGGAAGTCATGTTACTAGACCATGATGAACCTACGAACTATGAGGAAGGGATGATGAGCCCAGATTCCACAAAATGGCTTGAGGCCATGAAATATGAGATAGGATCCATGAATGAGAACAAAGTATGGACTTTGGTTGACTTGCCCGATGATTGGCAAGCCATAAAGAATAAATGGATCTTTAAGAGGAAGACGGACGCTGATAGTAGTGTTACTATCTACAAAGCTAGACTTGTCAAAAAAGGTTTTTGACAAGTTCAAGGTGTTGACTACGATGAGATTTTCTCACTCGTAGCGATGCTTAAGTCTGTCCGAATCATGTTAGAAATTGCCACATTTTATGAAATCTGGCAAATGGACATCAAAACTGCATCCATTAATGGAGTTCTTAAAGAAGAGTTGTATGATGCAACCAAAAGGTTTTGTCGATCCTAAAGGTGCTAACAAAGTGTGCAAACTCCAGCGATCCATCTATGGACTGGTGCAAGCATCTCGGAGATGGAATATACGCTTTGATAAGGCGATCAAAGTATATGGTTTTATACAGACTTGTGGTGAAGCCTGTATTTATAAGAAAGTGAGTGGGAGCACTACAGCCTTTCTCATAAGTATATGTGAATGACATATTATTGATCAGAAATGATGTAGAATTTTCTGGAAAGCACAAAGGAGTGTTTGAAAGGAGTTTTTCAAAGAAAGACCTCGGTGAAGCTGCTTACATATTGGGCATCAAGATCTATAGAGATAGATCAAGACGCTTGATAAGACTTTTGATGAGTACATACCTTGATAAGATTTTGAAGGAGTTCAAAATGGATTAGTCAAAGAAAGAGTTCTTGCCTGAGTTGTAAGGTATGAAGTGGAGTAAGACTCAAAACCCGACCACGGCAGAAGATAGAGAGAGAATGAAAGTCATTCCCTATGCCTCAGCCATAGGTCCTATAAAGTATGCCATGTTGTATACCATACCTATTGTGTACCTTGCCATAAGTTTGGCAAAGGGGTACAATAGTGGTCCAGGAGTAGATCACTAGACAGCGGTCAAAATTATCTTTAGAAGTCTAAGGAAATATTTCTCGGTTATGGAGGTGATAAAGAGTTTGTCGTAAAGAGTTACGTTGATGCAAGCTTTGACACCGATCTGGATGAGTCTCAATCTGGATACATATTAAAAGTGGGAGCAATTATCTAGAGTAGCTCTGTGCAGAGCATTGTAGACACAGAAATTTGCAAAATACATATGGATCTGAATGTGGCGGACCCGTTGACTAAACATCTCTAACAAGCAAAACATGATCACACCTTAGTACTCTTTGGGTGTTAATCACATAGCAATGTGAACTAGATTATTGACTATAGTAAACACTTTGGGTGTTAATCACATAAAGATATGAATATTAGTGTTAAATCACATGGCGATGTCAGCCAGATTATTGACTCTAGTGCAAGTGGGAGACTGAAGGAAATATGCCCTAGAGGCAATAATAAAGTTTTCATTTTATATTTCCTTATATCATGATAAATGTTTATTATTCATGCTAGAATTGTATTAACCAGAAACTTGATACATGTGTGGATACATAGACAAAACACAGTGTCCCTAGTAAGCCTCTACTAGACTAGCTCGTCAATCAAAGATGGCTAAGTTTCCTAACCATAGACATGTGTTGTCATTTGATGAATGGGATCACATCATTAGGAGAATGATGTGATGGACATGACCCATCCGTTAACTTAGCATATTGATCGTTCAGTTTTATTGCTATTGCTTTCTTCATGACTTATACATATTCCTTTGACTATGAGATTATGCAACTCCCGGATACCGGAGGAATACCTTGTGCGCTTCAAACTTCACAACGTAACTGGGTGATTATAAAGATGCTCTACAGGTATCTCCAAAGGTGTTTGTTGGGTTGGCATAGATTGAGACTAGGATTTGTCACTCCGAGTATCAGCGAGGTATCTCTGGGCCCTATCTGTAATGCACATCATAATAAGCCTTGCAAGTAATGTGACTATTGAGTTAGTTACGGGATGATGCATTACAGAACGAGTAAAGAGACTTGCCGGTAACGAGATTGAACTAGGTATGAAGATACCGACGATGGAATCTCGCGCAAGTAACATACCGATGACAAAGGGAATAACATATGTTGTCATCACGGTACGACCGATAAAGATCTTCGTAGAATATGTGGGAACCAATATGAGCATCCAGGTTCCGCTGTTGGTTATTGACCAGAGAGGTGTCTCGTTCATGTCTACATAGTTCTCGAACCCGTAGGGTCCGCACGCTTAACGTTCAATGACGATTTTGTATTATATGAGTTATGTGATTTGGTGACCGAATGTTGTTCGGAGTCCCGGATGAGATCACAGACATGATGAGGAGTCTCGAAATGGTCGAGAGGTAAAGATTCATATATAGGATGATAGTATTTGCACACCGAAAGTGTTCCGGGGGTACTGGGTACTTATCGGGTCACCGGGAGGGGTTTCGGACACCCCCGGCAAAAGATATGGACCTTATGGGCCAAGAGGGGAAACACACCAGACACAAAGTGGTTGGTGCGCTCCCCCCCCCCATATGGGCTGGCCAAATTGGAGAAGGAAAGGGGAAGCAGGAAAGGAAAGGGGGAATAGGCCTTCCCCCTCTTCCCTTCCTACTCCGAATAGGAAGACGAAAGGGGGAGGCCGAATTGGGAGGTGCCCAAGTAGGATTCCTCCAACTTGGGGCGCCCCCTTGGCTGCCTCTCCTCCCCTCCAACCTATATATATGAGAGGGGGAACCGCTAGAACACACAACAAACATTGTTAGCCATGTGCGGCGCCCCCCTCCACAATTTACGCCTCCAATCATATTCACATAGTGCTTAGGCGAAGCCGTGCGCGGATCACTTCACCATCACCGTCACCACGCCATCGTGCTGACGAAACTCTCCCTCGACACTTTGCTAGATCAAGAGTTCGAGGGACGTCATCGAGCTGAACGTGTGCAGAACTCGGAGGTGTCGTACGTTCGGTGCTTGATCGGTTGAATCGAGAAGACGTTCGACTACATCAACCGCGTTAAGCTGACGCTTCCGCTTTCGGTCTATGAGGGTACATGGACACACTCTCCCCCTCTCGTTACTATGTATCTCCTAGATAGATCATGCGTGATCGTAGGAATTTTTTTGAAATTACATGCTACGTTCCCCAACATTGAGAATCAAACGAGAGAGACGAAGCCATCTAGCTACTAACTACGGACCCATAGGTCTACAAGGCACTACTCACGCATCATCGGAGAGGCACCAATGGGCATGATGAACCCCTCCGTGATGGTGTCTAGATTGGGTCTGGTGTTTCTGGATCTTGCGGCAAGTGGAATTGATTTTCGTCGACTCCCCTAGGGTTTATGGAATATTGGGGTATTTATAGAGCAAAGAGGCGGTTCAGGAGGCACCCGAGGTGGGCACAACCCACCAGGGCACGCCTGGGCCTCCAGGCGCGCCCTGGTAGGTTGTGCTCCCCTCGGAGCACCCCCCCCCCACCCCAGGCCTTCTCCGGCCCACTGGATGTCTTCTGGTCCAAAAAAATCCACAAAGAGTTTATTTGCGTTTGGACTCCATTTGGTATTGATTTCCTGCGATGTAAAAAACATGCAAAAACAGCAACTGGCACTTGGCACTATGTCAATAGGTTAGTACCAAAAAATGATATAAAATGACTATAAAATGATAATAAAACATCCAAGAATGATAATATAACAGCATGGAACAATCAAAAATTATAGTTACGTTGGAGACGTATCAGCATCCCCAAGCTTAAGTCCTGCTCGTCCTCGAGTAGGTAAATGATAAAAACAGAATTTTTGATGTGGAATGCTGCCTAACATGTCATCTCATATTCTTTTCTTTGTATCATGGACATTTGGACTTTTATATGGTTTAAAGCAATAGTCTAGTTTTGAGATGAGACTTAAATACTCAAGCATATCAACAAGCAACTATGTCTTTCAAAATATCAATGCTAAAATAAGTTATCCCTAGCCCATCATGCTCAATCATTGATACATTCATGAAACACACTCGCATATTAGCTAAATCCAATTCTCAAGTACGATCATAGTGTCCCCTAGTTGGTGCTTTATAAGAGAAGATGGAGACTCAAATTAAAAATAAAAATTGCATAAAGTAAAAGAAAGGCCCTTCACGGAGGGAAGTAGGGATTTGTAGAGGTGCCAAAGCTCAAAGCGAAAAACATAGAGATAAAAACATTTTGGGAGGTATGCTTTTCCCACCAACGAAAACGACTTAGAGTTCCCCACACTTTCCATGCTAGATATATCATAGGCGGTTCCCAAACAGAAAATAAAGTTTATTCCTTTTTCCACCATACTTTCACTTTCCATGGCTAACCGTATCCACGAGTGCCTTCCATACCAACACTTTCCAAGCAATTTATTATTTGACAACATAAAGTAAATTCATTTTTCATTTTGGGACTGGGCATCCCTAATACCTTTGCCTTACTCCCATGCAATGACAAGTGAATAAACACTCATCGTGAGAATAACACATCTAGCATGGAAAATATCGGCCACCCCTCACCGCCTCGCAAGCGGTACGAGCACACAAAAGACAAATTTATTTTGAAAATTAGAGATGGCACATACAAATTTGCTTAGAACGGCAAAGGAATACCGCATATAGGTAGATATGGTGGACTCATGTGGCAAAACTGGTTTAAAGGATTTTCGATGCACAAGTAGTGATCATACTTAGTGCAAAATGAAGGCTAGCAAAAGATTGAGAAGCGACCAACCAAGAAACGAATAATCTCATAAGACATCATTAAGCATAATTAACACTGAATAATGCACCACAAGTAGGATTTAATTTCATTTCACAACTATTGACTTTCGTGCTTGCATAGGGAATCACAAACCTTAACACCAATATTCTTACTAAAGCATAATTACTCATCAACATGACTCACATATCACATCATCATATCTCAAAACTATTACAAGGAATCAAGTTTATTTTGTCCAATGATCTTCATGAAAGTTTTTACTATATCCTTCTTGGATATCTATCACTTTGGGACTAATTTTCATGTGTTGCTTTTGATAAGCTCAAACAAATATAAGTAAAGATCATGAGCATAATATTTCTTTCTCTCAAGTTAATTTAAGTGAAGCAAGAGAGAATTTATTAAAATTTACTAACTCTCAAATAAATCTAAGTTAAGTAGGAGAGCATTTCTTCAAAAATATGAAAGCACACCTTGCTCAAAAAGATATAAGTGAAGCACTAAAGCAATTCCATAGCTCATAAAAATTTAAGTGAAGCATAGAGAGCAATTCTAACAAGTCATGGTATAAGTTTGGCTCTCTCAAATAGGTGTACCCAGCAAGGATTCAAGACTTAAAAAAAAGGCAAAACAAGCAAAGACTCATATCATACAAGACGCTCCAAGAAAAACTCTTAGTATGTGATGAATAAGAATATAGCTTCGAGTAAAATACCAATGGTCGTTAGAAGAAACAGGAGATGGCACTCGGGGCATCCCCAAGCTTAGTTGCTTGCTTCTCTTTGGATAATAGCTTGGGATGCCATGGGCATCCCCAAGCTTAGGCTCTTCTTACTCCTTATTCCTTCATCCATCGTAACATCACCCAAAACTTGAAAACTTCAATCACACAAAACTCAACAAAACCTTCGTGAGATCCGTTAGTATAAGAAAGCAAATCACTACTATAAGTACTGTAGTAAACTAATTCATATTTTATTCTTGCATTATATATACTGTATTCCAACTTTTCTATGGCAAAAAATCTTCAAAGAAAACCATAGGATCGTCAAAACAACCACACAACGCAAAGAAAACAGAATCTGTCAAAAATAGAACATTGTGTAGCAATCTGGATATTCCAAATACTTCTGAAACTCCAAAACTTCTGAAAAAGTAGCACAACCTGAGAAATTTGTATATTAATATTCTGCAAAAAGAATTGGTATTTAATCACGCTTCTGTTAAATCTGAGAATTATTTTCGTGAGCGCGAAAGTTTCTGTTTTTCAGCAAGATCAAATCAACTATCACCCAAGAAGATCCTAAAGGCTTTGCTCGGCACAAACACTAATTACACAAAAAACACAATCATAACAGTAGCATAATTGTGCAAACACTCAAGAACATAAAGCAAAAGACAAAAATAAATTTTATTCATGGGGTTGCCTCCCAACAAGCGCTATCGTTTTACGCCCCTAGCTAGGCATAAAGCATGGATCTATGTTTTGTCATCTTTGTTCTTAATTTCCTTAGAGGTGTTTTTGTCATGGGGTTTTGTAAAAGCAACATAAAACATATTATCCATAGAAACCTTAGCACTATTAAGTTGCTTATCATCATAACCCCTTTGATTTCCGGCAACAATCCAAGAGTAATGTTGATTAACATTGTTGAAAACTTGTTGGATTACATCTAAAATGGGGACTTCCTTTTTAAGATTCTCATCAAAGATTTGATTATCCCCAAGCAAATGTCTTAACGCATAATCACTATTGTAAAGAATTTCATCTATCACGCGCTTTTCACGATTCATACCATAGAAATCAAAGATTTCCCTAGCTTCCCATATTATGTAGTCAACTTCATTCATAAGAACGAGAGTGGCCAACTTCTTAGCCTTAGGATTCTTTATAACGGGAAGCTCAAAAAACAATCTTTGCAAAGTAGGATGAGTACGGATAAATTTACTTTCAAGTTTCAGAACTAGTGCTGAAATAGCATCCGCATAAGATCTAGCATTTCTAAGTATAGGAGCATCATCAAGACTTAGATTTCCAACACAATTGAAAAATTCTTGGATACGTTCTTTTCCCATAACATTCCCTTGCCCCAAGATAAAAGTTTTAGCATCCAGATTGCCCATACATCCAATCTTAGGAGTTAGGCCATAATTTGTGGCTACCATACCAAAATAACTCATGATTGCAAGCAAAGGATAGATCTGACGAGAAAAATGGTGAACGAAAAAGAGGGCGAATAAAACAGCAAATTTTTGTGAAGTGGGGGAGAGGAAAACGAGAGGCAAATGGCAAATAATGTAATTGCGAGGAGATGAGATTTGTGATTAGGAACCTGGTAGATGTTGGTGATGTCTCCCCGGCAACGGCGCCAGAAATTCCTTTTGATGTCTGCTAGACTATGTCGGTATTTCCTCAAAGAGGAAGGGATGGTGCAGCACAGCGACGGTACGTATTTCCCTCGGTGATGATGTCAGCATTCTGGGAATGGGGGTCCCCAGACTTGCCTGCCTGCGGCCCATGGCGTGGCTCCTCTAGCGGCCTGGTACGGCCCATCTTCACCAGCAAACACTCAAGACTCTCGCGAGGGGCCAAGCCTCGCGAGGCGGACGACACAAGACCTCCTCAGGGGTAGCTTCACTAGGCTAGCTCGCGAGGAGCGGAGAGATCAAGGCGAGGGGCACCTCGTGAGGTTCTCATGACGTGAGCCGTGACGACCAAGGCCAGGCGGGTGCCAGCGGGCGCAGAGTACTGGTTTCCTCTTCGGTGCTAAAGGAGAAGACACATGCGAAGAGTCCTGAGGCATCAGGCAAAGGTTTTCATATCGGTGCAACGAGACCAAGACCAGCAGGACGGCAGGACGGAGGTCATCGCGGAGCCCACGACGGCGTCACCACCAGAGCCTTTGGCAGGCGAAGACCACCTTTTGTCAGGATAGCTTGTACTAGCTGTCCCCCTTCAAATTGGCCGTTGTGGGATCCCTTCCCGCCTAACATTTGGGAAGAGGCCGGGGCCCCTATAAATAGGGCTAGCCACCACCATAGGAGGCAACTGATCGGGGACGGATCATTCAGATCATCCTCAACCACACAAGCTCACCGAGCACAAGAACACCTCTCCTCAGGAGGCTGTTCTTCCCTTGTACTTGCTCATCCTCAGCCTACAAGGCAATCCATCACACCACACTGGAGTAGGGTATTACACCACATCGGTGGCCCGAACCAGTATAAACTCTTGTGTCCCTTGTTCTTCGAGTTCATCGAGTTAAGCCTTGAGATCATTGCGAGAGCGAGCTAGAGAGATAGAGAGAGAGATCTTCGTGCGCACCCCAGTGTTCGAACCTCAAGGGTTTGCCGGAACCCAGAATCCGACATTTGGCGCGCCAGGTAGGGGTGCGCCGAAGCTTTCCTTTCGTCACTCCACGCTCCACCGCTCCACCACGTCCATGGCAGACGCGTGTCGAGCTCGCGCCGAGCGTCGGGCTGCCCTGGCCGCCCGTGTCGTTCAGATGGCCCCTGTCGGTGAGCCTCCCTGTCGTTCTCCATCACCCGCCGCCAACGCCACCACCGGCCCGATGGGAAACGAGCAGTAAGCATCTTCACTGCACCCCTCGGTGCAGCGGGACGGCCGCACCGCTACCCCGTCGCTGACTCCGTCGGGCTTATCGTCCCACGCTCGCCGCGCGCCCACGGACGCGCAGGCCGCGCTGCTCATGGCACGCGAACTCCTGCGCTACCGCCCGGTCGACAACCTCTATGAGGACTGGCTAGACCGCATCCCCGAGCTCGTCAGCGCCACCGGGGGCTCACCTGTCCTGTCTCTCTCGCTACCTCGCCCTCCTCCAGCCGCGGGTGACGTAGCCCACGGAGCGCCTCCGCCACCTCCGCACCAAGACGGCGCCTTGGCACCAAGACTCGCGGCCCCTCGGCGCGACCCACCGTGCTGGGCGCCCGCGCGCGAAGAAGGAAGCTACCAAGAAGTTCCCCGGCCACAAGAAAACGCCCCTGCGCTCCCGGTGCCACCACGTCAAGACCGCGTGCTGCCTGCGGTGGCGGTGCGCGGGCATCAAGAGCAGGCTCCGCCTCTACAAAGGGCCCCGGTGGCCACAGCAGGATGTCGCGCCTTCACTCCGGAGCTGCGTAGCGTCGTTTTGCCAGGCAAGTTCAAGCCATACCTACCTCCTCACTACGACGGCACCCTCGACCCTGCGGAGTTTCTTACAGCTCTACGAGCTGAGCATCGAGGCGGCCAACGGCGACGAGAAATTCATGGCGAGCTGGTTCCCCATGGCTCTCAAGGATGGTGCTCGCTCGTGGCTCCTGAACTTGCCCCCGGGGTCAATCTCTTCCTGGGGTGAGATGTGCGACCGCTTCGTCGCCAACTTCCAGGGTACTCACGACCGCCATCCGGCTGCGGGTGACCTGCGCCGCATCAAGAAGCAGCCAGGAGAGACCCTGCAGAAGTACATCCAGCGCTTCAACAGCGTTCGCCTCAAGATCCCCAAGGTGACAGACGAGGCCATCATTTCAGTGTTCTCTGATGGTGTCCGCGACGTCAAGATGAAGGAGGAGCTCGCCATCCACAAGGAGCTATGCACGGCTCTGGAGATGTTCAACATGGCGACCAAGTATGCAAGAGCTGAGGAGGGGCGCCTTTCCCTCCTCGAGCTCCCTGCTGCCGACCTAGAAGAGAAGAGATCCAAGGCCAAGGACGTGAAGCGCAAGGGGGTAGCCATGCTCGCGGCGGAGCCGGACACGAAGCGCGCCCGGGACCACCCCGAGTCGTCCAAGAGCAACCGTCCGTTCTGCGCCTTCCACAACGTACACAGCCACAACACCAACGACTGTCAAGAGCTCAGGGCCATCCGAGATGGACGCTTCGGTCGATGCCCCGAGCGCAATGATCGGGGCTACGGCCGAGGAGGAGGACGAGGTGGAGGATGCGGGGATGACCGCGGGCCCCGCCAGGAGTGGCGTGACCGGCCTCGTGAGGACCGCTGGCAGGACCAACCTCGTGAGGGTGCCTGGAGGGACCAGCCGCGTGAGGACTGCCCTCAGGGCAATGCTAGTCTCCCTCCACTGCCACCACCACCAAGAAGGAACGACGACCACCGTCAGGACGAGGGGGCTGGGGGGCTTCCAGGAGCCGCGCGCTATCGCTTGCATCTTAGGTGGTGCTCAGGCCCCAGCTTCCCAGCGCGTCTTCAAGCAGTTTGCTCGCGAGGTGAACGCGGCCCATCCCAAGCTCGAGGCCACGCGCCCACTCAGGTGGTCCAAGTGCGCCATCACCTTCATCTCGTCAGACCAGCTCAAGTGCGTGGCCATTGCTGGCACCCTCCTGATGCTTTGCTCACCCGTCATCAGCAACGTCCAAGTCACCAAGACCCTCATCGACGGTGACGCGGGGCTCAATGTCCTATCCGTCGAGACGTTCGATAGTCTCCAAGTTCCATACGATCAGCTACAGCCTACCAAGCCTTTCTCAGGAGTGACCGACGGCTCCACCACCCCGATAGGGCAGGTCCGCCTCCCTGTCACCTTCGGCCAGCACGACAACTACCGCATCGAGCTCATTGACTTCGACGTCGCCCACATCCGTCTGTCGTACAATGCCATCCTTGGGTATCCAGCGTTGGCCAAGTTCATGGCGGTGACCACGGCTACAATGTCCTCAAGATGCCGGGGAGTGGCGGCATCATCACGGTTCCATGTGAAGAAAGAGATGCGGTGTACTCCCTTGAGCGCGCCTTCCAAGCCGCAGCTATCGAAGACCCCGACAACCGAGGCACCTTGTACCCTCCTGAGGCCATCCTTAAGAAGAAGAAGCAGCTACTCCACCCAGCGCCTCAGGGAAGCAGTGTCTCCAGTGGTACCGCTTTAGGATCTGCGCCCGCAGTCGGGGCGCCTCCCTCCCTCGCATAGGAAGGCGTGCCCGGTGCCCTCCTCGGGCTGGGCTCGGGGGCTCTCTTCTGGAGGGCCTCAAATCTAGCCAACGTCATGAGGGAGGTGCTCGGGCACCACGTGGATGCGTGCTTCACTGCACGTTTCCCTCAATAGGGCACCAGGCGAGGAGCGCCAAGTGCTCAGGAGTTCATCACCCAGGAAACCCAGGAGCTTCAGGAAGCAAGGACCGTACGCGGCGACCGCCGCCCACCACCGGGCGCCGCCCCCCATCCCAGCGAGGACGGCGGGCTGCGCGTCTGCGTCGACATTCCAGGGCTCAACAAGGCCGCATCTCAGGAGCGCTTCTAGCCTTCGCGCGCTGGCCGATGCGAGGGTCCACCTCATAGCTATGTTCGCATGCCGTTTGGCCTACCGAACGCGGCTATCACCTACCAGCGTCATCTACGGAGTATCCTTGCTGCTCAGGAGGCCAGGCATCATGCAGTCCTGGCAGGGATGGCGACGGCCCTCAAGGAACCACCCGAGCCCCCAGAGCCTCCTGAGGCTCAGGGCCCTGGTGGCTCTTGAGGAGCGGCTTCTCCAGCGCGCACGTTCAGCTACCTCAACACCCCTTCGACGACGGAACCAGGTGACATTTTCCAGTTTACTCAGCTGGGAGCGCCCCTCGGGCTGCATCATTCCCAGGTCGCACGGGCCTGTCCCCGCGACATGTATCCTTTTGCATCTTTAGCATACTCTGTTGGGGGCACCCCTCGGGATGCATCATCCCCAGGCCACTCGGGTCCGTCCCAGTGGCATGTATCGTTCTTACATCTATATGAACTAGCTTATCTCCTCGCGTGGTTTTCTTATGGCTATCGCTTGTTTGATTACACCTCGCGGCATCCCGCGTTGCTAACCGATCTCCTGTTTACCCTGTCGTGAAAACTCCGCATACCGGCACGGCGCTTGTGCTTAGGTCCATCCCTGCAATGCTGATAAATCTGAGAGATCGAGCTCTGGCTTGCGGCCCGCTCCGCACACGTCACCTCATCAGTTCGTCGGTGCCTTCGTCTTCTTGTGGAACAATCGGCAGCCGGATAACCAGCACGATCATGGGCTATGCCCTCTCTCCAACTAACTTGCAGGAACCTCCCGAGGATGACAGCGGGCGGTACCGCGGGCTCCTTCTTTTCCCACGCAATTCGCTTGCGCGTTGAAAGGGGGGCACCTGAGCATCGCGCCTTAGGAGCTCTTACTGGCTCTCCAGCCCTCACCCCCTGGCCTTGGCCACGGCATCGCGACCTGGCATACCAGCGGCGGCTGAGCTTGCTCGAGGGCCAGGACCAGAGGACGTAGAGTGCACGGAAGAGTGTGGTAAAGAAGGGAAAGCTCGCACGGGCCTAACCTGGCTACACTATGTCCATTGACGCACGAGCCTGGTGCAGCACAAGGAGTCGACTCTGGACCGCTAAGATAAGTTTCGCACCTGGGTCAACCACGCGCTGCGGCATAGGATTCCCATCTCTTGCAGCCTTGCTACGGCGACGCTGCTTCCCTTTCCTACATTCAGGTAGCTGCTTGCACGCTAAAGAGGACCTCTTGAGCATCGCGCCTCAGGAGCTCTTACTGAACCTCGGGCCGCTCACCTCCTGGCCTTGACCACGGCATCGCGACCTGGCATACCAGCGATGGCTGCAGCCTGCCTGGGGACCGGGACCTGTCGGCGTAGAGCACCAAGCTACTGCGAGGTCGGAAAGGGGGGACGGAGCCAAAGAAAGACATGCGGTCGTAAATCTTCATAATAAGGGCAATATTAACAAAAGGCACTACACATCGTTTACATGCCCCCACGGGGCTCGTCTCGATTCCACGTAGGGAACAAAAGAAGAAGGTTTCTAGGAGCCCTATCTACAAGCGCCAACTCCACCGACATCATCATCAACAGTGGGCCGCGGGAGGCCAACGCCAACCACATCCAAATCAACGGCGGCGGTGGGCGGACGCTGCAGCTGCGCTCCGGGCATGGTGAGAGCTCGGGGGCACGTAGCTGTCGTCGCTCGTCTCCGGAGTCTTGTAGGGCTCGGGAGAGTCGCTGGACTCCCAAGCGCCATCACTGCTGCTGGAGGAACCGCTAGCAAGGCCAGCAGCTGGCCCGACTCCTGCCGCTGCATTGTCCCGATGACCCCCTCCAGGGTAGCACTCCAGGCGGCGGCCTTCCTCGTCGAAGACCTTGAAGAACATCATGGAGGCGCCATCGTATTGAAAGTGGATGGCGAGGGCGCCCTCCGCACGGCAAACTCGGGCGTCCTCACCCCATCCGTGAGTCATTAAGATCTTGCCAGGGGAGACGACCTCAACCTCCGCCCCCGTCGCCGGGGCATCGCACTTGGCGTGCTGCAGCCATAGCTCGAGGGGACCCCTAGGTGGCATCTCGGTGGAGAAGAACTATGGGAAGCGGATCCAAGAGTGCGGAGGCATCGCCGGCCACACAACCAGTCCGTGTGAGGAACCCTCGGTGTGGGTTCCTGGGGCGACGGCGCGCGCCGCCGCGGCGTGGACGGCGTTGATCGCCACCTCCTCCTCCAGAGCCCTCGGCCGGGGCGTACAAAGGCAGCGGATATCCGGGGTGAGGCCGCTCATACCAAGGCCTCGACACCTCCGGCCTCACGACTACATCGCGGCGGCGGGCCAGCCTCTTCTTCGGCGGAAGCGGCCCTGGCTCATCACGGGGGGCTTTTCCCTTCTCAGCGGCCGAGAATCTCCGTATCGGCGCCATGGGTGTCGCTGCTAGCAGTGAAGCAAGGAAGAAGAAGCAAGTGGAACGGGAAGAGATGGGCGACGGGGGCTCCGCCCTCCTCCCCATTTAGAGCAGGAGAAAGCCAACCGGCGACCCCCACGATCGCAGGTAATGATGGTTTTTTTGCATGCACCAGGGACTCGCCAAGTCGGCCAGTTGCCGAGGCAGCGTGGGGAAGCGGAGACGCCCATGTCCCGTCAGTCACCACGCGTCAATCAAGGCCGCAAGCGGTTGGGCCCGCGGCGCTCCGCACTTTCCCCTTGGCTTCGCCTCGAAGCCAAGTCCGAGCGCGCCTTGGGCCCAAGGGCTACTGTCGGTGTTCTGGGAACGGAGGTCCCCAGACTTGCCTACCTGTGGCCCACGGCGTGGCTCCTCTAGCGGCCTGGTACTGCCCATCTTCACCAGCAAACACTCAAGACCCTCGCGAGGGGCCAAGCCTCGCGAGGCGGACGACACAAGACCTCCTCAGGGGCAGCCTCACTAGGCTGGCTCGCAAGGAGCGGAGAGATCAAGACGAGGGGCACCTCGTGAGGTTCCCGTGACATGAGCTATGACGACCAAGGCCAGGCGGGCGCCAGGCGGGCGCAGAGTACTGGTTTCCTCTTCGGTGCTAAAGGAGCAGGCACAGGCGAAGAGTCCCGAGGCATCAGGCAAAGGTTGCCATATCGGTGCAATGAGACCAAGACCAGCAGGACGGCAGGATGGAGGTCATCACGGAGCCCACGACGGCGTCACCACCATAGCCTTTGGCAGGCGAAGACCACCTTTTGTCAGGATAGCTTGTACTAGCTGCCCCCCTTCAAATTGGTCGTTGTGGGATCCCTTCCCGCCTAACATTTGGGAAGAGGACCGGGGCCTCTATAAATAGGGATAGCCACCACCATAGGAGGCAACTGATCGGGGACGGATCATTCAGATCATCCTCAACCACACAAGCTCACCGAGCACAAGAACACCTCTCCTCAGGAGGTTGTTCTTCCCTTGTACTTGTTCATCCTCAGCCCACAAGGCAATCCATCACACCACACTAGAGTGGGGTATTACACCACATCGATGGCCCGAACCAGTATAAACTCTTGTGTCCCTTGTTCTTCGAGTTCGTCGAGTTAAGCCTTGAGATCATTGCGAGAGCGAGCTAGAGAGAGAGAGAGAGATCTTCGTGCGCACCCCAGTGTTCGAACCTCAAGGGTTTGCCGGAACGCAGAATCCGACAGATGAGACCAAGGTTATCGAACCAGTAGGAGAACCAAGCAACACTACATAAACAGCACCTGAACACAAATAACAAATACTCGCAACCCAACAAGTTAAAGGGGTTGTCAATCCCTTTCGGGTAATGGCGCCAGAAATTGGCAAACAGACGTGAGAAAGTTGTAATAATTTGATAGATAGATCGCAAATAAAATAAAGTGCATGCAGCAAGGTATTTCTGTATTTTTTGTTTAATAGATCCGAAAATAAAAGCAAAGGAAAATAAACCACAAAGGCAAATATAATAAAGAAGGGACCCGGGGGTCGTAACTTTCACTAGTGGCTTCTCTCGAGAAAAATAGCAAACGGTGGGTGAACAAATTACTGTTGGGCAATTGATAGAACTTCACATAATCATGATGATATCCAGGCAATGATCATTATATATGCATCGCGTCCAAGATTAGTAGACCTACTCCTACCTGCATCTACTATTATTACTCCAAACATCGACTGCTATCCAGCATGCATCTAGTGTATTAAGTTCATGGGAAAACGGAGTAATGCAATAAGAACGATGACATGATGTAGACAAGATATATTTATGTAGAAATAGACCCCATCTTGTTATCCTTAATAGCAACGATACATACGTGTCGGTTCCCTTTCTGTCTATGGGATCAAGCACCGTAAGATCGAACTCATCACAAAGCATCTCTTCCCATTGCAAGATAAATAGACCAAGTTGGCCAAACAAAACCCAAATATTGAAGAAGAAATATGAGGCAATAAGCAATCATGCATATAAGAGATCAAAGAAGACTGAAATAACTTTCATGGATAAAAAGATAGATCTGTTGGGGAACGCAGTATTTCAAAAAATTTACCTACGACCACGCAAGATCTATCTAGGAGATGCATAGCAACGAGCGGGGAGAGTGTGTCCATGTATGATGAGGACATAAATACCATTGTTACACCCACAACCCCTACTGTTACATATACTGGACCAATTACTAGAGCTCGCGCACGCCAATTAAATTACCAGGTACTTTCGTTTCTTGGTAATGATTCTAATGTTCATGAGAATATGATGCTGCCTAAATTGGATACATTTGTTTTGCTTACAAATGAAGGGCCTAGCTTGGAGAAGGATGAACATTGGAGCAAGAACAAGCATGGAGTTGATGGCATGCGCAAGGGGGACAAGAACGGAGTTACAAGTGATGATTTCAGGACTTTGAAGCCACCATAAGGAGTGCATGAAGCCTTGGACGAAATATACAAGATGCCACTTCATAAATTTCGTCCAGAGGCTATTCTAGGTGCTGCGTCACCTTATTATTGGGCCAGGCCCATGTAATTTCGAAATACATAAGTATAGGCTGTTTTTAGAGTCCGTATGTGTGGGGAAACAAGAGATAGGGCTGGTTTCGGACCCCTTCCCCAAGGGACACGAAATTCCCCCCTCTTCCTCCATATATACAGCCCTTAGGGCACCGTTTAGACTTTGGGTTTTGTTTAGATCAAAAGTTCGCCATAGTTGCAACTTTGCGTACTTCGTTTGTGTTCAACGACCAGACCAAGGCGTCACAGAACCCCACCTTCATTAATAAAGTTTTCCTCTTATATTCGCAATATCCAGATTGCAATCTTAGTTTCTTGCTTGTTCTTCATTTGCTCACAGGAAACGGGCCCTCGTGGTCAGGTTGATCGTGCTCCGGCGTGGTCAATAACCCTCGGAAGTTGGTTTAGCGATTGCTAAGGCGCGACGTCTCGCACGTTCGTAGTCGGATCGTCAAGGTCGACTCCCATAGAAAATGATAGCCACCATCTCATCGAAACATCGGGACACCTTTGCCTCTATCAACGTACCCTCGTAGACCGAAAGCGGAGGCGTTTAGTAACGCGGTTGATGTAGTCGAACGTCTTCGCGATCCAACCAATCCAAGTACCGAACGCACGGCACCTCCGCGATCTGCACACATTCAGCTCGGTGACATCCCTCTAACTCTTGATCCAGTTGAGGCCGAGGGAGAGATTCGTCAGCACGATGGCGTGGTGACGGTGATGATGAAGTTACCGGCACAGGGCTTCGCCTAAGCACTACGACGATATGACACTACGACGATATGACCGAGGTGTAAAACTGTGGAGGGGGGCACCGCACATGGCTAAAAGATCAACTTGTGTGTCTTTCGGGTGATCCCCTCCCCCGTATATAAAGGAGGGAGGGAGGAGGCGGCCGGCCTAGGGGGCACGCCAAGCATAGGGAGTCCTACTAGGACTCCCAAGTCCTAGTAGGATTTCCTTTCCTATTCGGAGTAGGAGAGAAGGAAAGAGAGGGAGAGGGAGAAGGAAAGGGGGGTTGCGCCCCCACCCCTTGTCCAATTCGGTTTGGGCAGGGGGAGGCGCGCGCCACCTCTTGGCCCTTCTCCCCTCTCTCCACTAAACCCAATAAGGCCCATTACTTCTCCCGGTGAATTCCCGTAACTCCCCCGTACTCTGAAAAATACCATAATCACTCGGAACCTTTCCGATGTCCGAATATAGCCTTCCAGTATATGAATCTTTACCTCTCGACCATTTTGAGACTCCTCGTCATGTCCGTGATCTCATCCGGGACTCCAAACAAACTTCGGTCATCAAATCACATAACTCATAATACAAATCGTCATCGAGCGTTAAGCCTGCAGACCCTACGGGTTCGAGAACTATGTAGACATGACCGAGACACATCTCTGGTCAATAACCAATAGCGGAAACTGGATGCTCATATTGGCTCCTACATATTCTACGAAGATCTTTATCGGTCAAACCGCATAACAACATGCATTGTTCCCTTTGTCATCGGTATGTTACTTGCCCGAGATTCGATCGTCGGTATCACCATACCTAGTTCAATGTCATTACCGGCAAGTCTCTTTACTCGTTCTGTAATGCATCATCCCGCAACTAACTCATTAGTCACATTGCTTGCAAGTCTTATAGTGATGTGCATTACCGAGAGGGCCCAGAGATACCTCTCCGACAATGGGAGTGACAAATCTTAATCTCGATCTATGCCAACTCAACAAACACCATCGGAGACACTTGTAGAGCATCTTTATAATCACTCAGTTACATTGTGATGTTTGATAGCACACTAAGTGTTCCTCCGGTATTCGGGAGTTGCATAATCTCATAGTCATAGGAACATGTATAAGTCATGAAGAAAGCAATAGCAATAAACTAAACGATCAAAGTGCTAAGCTAACGGATAGGTCTTGTCCATCACATCATTCTCTAATGATGTGATCCCGTTCATCAAATGACAACACATGTCTATGGCTAGGAAACTTAACCATCTTTGATTAACGAGCTAGTCTAGTAGAGGCATACTAGGGACACTCAGTTTGTCTATGTATTCACACATGTACTAAGTTTCCGGTTAATACAATTCTAGCATGAATAATAAACATTTATCATGATATAAGGAAATATAAATAACAACTTTATTATTGCCTCTGGGGCATATTTCCTTCAAGATCTGATCATAAACTCAAATTTCATCGGATCCCAACAAAGACACCACAAAAAGAGTTAGATCATATGGATCTCCAAGAGACCATTGTATTGAGAATCAAACGAGAGAGAGGAAGCCATCTAGCTACTAACTACGGACCCATAGGTATACAAAGAACTACTCACGCATCATCGGAGAGGCACCAATGGGCATGATGAACCCCTCCGTGATGGTGTCTAGATTGGATCTGGTGTTTCTGGAACTTGCGGTGACTAGAATTGATTTTCGTCGACTCCCCTAGGGTTTCTAGAATATTGGGGTATTTATAGAGCAAAGAGGCGGTTCTAGAGGCACCTGAGGTGGGCACAACCCACCAGGGCGCGCCTGGGCCTCCAGGCGCGCCGTGCTGGATTGTGCTCCCCTCGGAGCACCCCCCCCCCAGACACTTCAACACACTGGATGTCTTCTGGTCCAAAAAAATCCACAAAAAGTTCCGCTGCGTTTGGACTCCGTTTGGTATTGATTTCCTGCGATGTAAAAAACATGCAAAAAAAAGCAACTGGCACTTGGCACTATGTCAATAGGTTAGAACCAAAAAATGATATAAAATGACTATAAAACATCCAAGAATGATAATATAACAGCATGGAACAATAAAAAATTATAGATACGTTGGAGACGTATCATCAGCAAACCAAGGAGTGTTATGAGAAACATTTATTGCTGCTAATTGTTCATTAGGAAAACTATCATTAATATGTTGTGGGTCATCAAGAATGTTTTCTAACCTAGACAAGTTATCAGCCATGGGGTTCTCAGCTCCCTTTCTATCAGTGATATGCAAGTCAAATTCTTGTAGCAAAAGAACCCACCTAATGAGTCTAGGTTTAGCATCTTTCTTTTCCATAAGATATTTTATAGCAGCATGATCGGTGTGAACAATCATGTTAGAATCAACAATGAAAGGTCTAAATTTATCACAAGCAAACACCACTGCTAAGAATTCCTTTCAAGTAGTAGCATAATTTTGTTGAGCATTGTCCAGAGTTTTACTAGCATAATGAATAACATTTAGTTTATCAACTCTTTGTCCTAGAACAGCACCAACAACATAATCACTAGCATCACACATAATTTCAAAAGGCAAGCTCCAATCAGGTGGTTGAACAATAGGTGCAGAAATCAAGGCTTTCTTAAGTGTTTCAAAGGCTTCTACACAATCATCATAAAAAACAAATGGAACATCCTTTTGTAAAAGATTTGTAAGAGGCCTAGAAATTTTAGAGAAGTCTTTAATAAACCTCCTACAGAAACCAGCATGACCGAGGAAACTATGAATACCTTTGATATCTTTAGGACATGGCATTTTCTCAATTGCATCAACTTTAGCTTTATCCACCTCAATACCTCGTTCGGAAATTTTATGTCCCAAGACAATACATTCATTAACCATAAAGTGGCACTTCTCCCAATTCAAGACAAGATTAGTTTTCTCACATCTCTGCAAAACTCGATCAAGGTTGCTCAAGCAATCATAAAAAGAAGTTCCGTAAATGGAAAAATCATCATGAAAACCTCAACAATCTTTTCACAAAAGTCAGAGAATATAGCAGTCATACATCTTCAAAAGGTAGTAGGTGCATTGCATAAACCAAAAGGCATACGTCTATAAGCATAAGTTCCAAAAGGACAAGTAAAGGTGGTTTTCTCTTGATCAGGTTGTGAGACAGGTATTTGAGAATATCCATCGAGGAAGCAAAAGTTTGTGTGCTTTGACAAACTTTCTAGCATTTGATCAATAGAAGGTAGAGGGTAATGATCTTTTCTAGTAGCTTTATATAATTTTCTAAAATCAATTACCATTTTATAGCCAGTGACAATTCTTTGTGGAATAAGTTCATTTTTATCATTAGGGACAACAGTAATACCTCCCTTTTTAGGGACACAATGAACAGGACTTACCCATCTACTATCAGCTATGGGATAGATTATACCTGCTTCCAGAAGTTTTAGTATTTCTGTTCTTACCACTTCCTTCATTTTAGGATTTAAACGTCATTGGTGATCAACAACGGGTTTAGCATCAAGTTCCATATTAATTTTATGTTGACGGAGAGTGGGACTAATGCCCTTTAAATCATCAAGAGTATATCCAATGGCAGCTCGATGCTTCTTCAGAACCTTCAATAATCTTTCGTCTTCATATTCTGAAAGGTTAGCACTAATAATAAGAGGATATATCTTTTTCTCATCAAGATAAGCATATTTCAAAGTGTCTAGAAATTGTTTTAATTCAAACACAGGATCACCTTTAGGTGGAGGAGGACCTCCTAGAGTTTCAATAGGCAAATTGTGTTTAAGCAGAGGACATTGTTCAAAGAAAATCTTATCTATTTCATTTCTTTCATGCAGATGCATATCATTTTCATGGTCTAGCAAATATTGTTCTAGTGGATCAGTAGGAGGCACAACAATAGAAGCAAGACCAATTATTTCATCCTTACTAGACACCTCTTTATTATGATGTTTTCTACTGAACTTGGAAAAATTAAACTCATGAGACTCATCACCAAAACTAACAACGACAGTTTGCTTTTCGCAATCTATTTTAGCATTAACGGTGTTCAAGAAAGGTCTACTAAAGATAATGGGACAAAAGTCATCTTGTGGGGAACCAAGAACAAGAAAATCAGTAGGGTATTTTATTTTCCCACACAAGACTTCAACATCTCTAACAATCCCAAGTGGTGTGATGGTGTCTCTATTAGCAAGTTTAATACTAACATCTATGTCTTCTATTTCAGCGGGTGCTATATCATTCATAATTTCTTGATATAAGGTAAAAGGAATAGCACTCACGCTAGCACCTATGTCACATAAACCATGATAATAGTGATCTCCTATTTTAACTGAGACAAGGGGCATGCCAACAACGGGTCTATGTTTATCTTTTTCATCGGGTTTTGCAATTCTAGCAGCTTCATCACAGAAGTAAATAACATGCCCATCTATATTTTCAACCAGGAGATCTGTAACCATAGCAACACTAGGTTCTACTTTGATTTATTCAGCAGGTTTGGGTGTTTTAGTATAACTTCTGTTAACCACAGTTGAAACTTTAGTGTGTTCCTTTATCCTAACCGGAAAGGTGGTTTTTCAATATAAGCAGTAGGAACAACTGGATCAACATTATAGATAATAGTTTCATCTTTAGCTATTACTGGTTTTTTTCTTCTTTAACAGGTGGGTGATATTTAAACCACTTCTCCTTAGGGAGATCAACATGAGTAGCAAATGATTCACTAAAGGAGGCTACTATCTCAGAGTCAAGTCCATATTTAGTGCTAAACTTTTGAAAAGCATCAGTATTCATAAAAGATTTAACACAATCATACTTAAGCTTAATACCTGACTCGTCGTTGAGTTCCCAATCTTCAGAGTTGCTTTTAATTCTTTCTAAAAGATCCCATCGGAAGTCAATAGTCTTTTTCATAAAGGAACCAGTACAAGAAGTATCAAGCATGGATCGATCATCATGACAAAGCCGAGCATAAAAATTTTGAATAATGACTTCTCTTGAGAGCTCATGATTGGGGCATGAATATAACATTGACTTAAGCCTCCCCCAAGCTAGAGCGATACTTTCTCCTTCACGAGGCCAAAAATTATATATATAATTCCAATCACGATGAACTAGATGCATAGGATTTTTTTGGTGAAACTCCAATTTCAATCGATTCCAATTCCAATATCCAATAACATCGCATAGGCTATGCCATGCCAATGCTTTTCCCTTCAAAGATAAAGGGAAAACCTTCTTCTTAGCTTCATCTTTGGGTAAACCTGCAAGCTTAAATAATCCACAAATTTCATCCACATATATTAAGTGCACATCAGGATGTTCGGTTCCATCTCCTGCATAAGGATTAGCTAGCAGTTGTTCTATCATACCCGACAGAATTTCATAACCAATATTTTCAGTAGGTGCAGTAGGTTGAGGGGTAACTAATTGTGGTTCCGATCGAGGTGAAGATACCTCGAACAAACCCCTCATAGGATTGTTCTCCATAGTAACAAGTGACAATAAATTTCAGCACGTAGTAATAATTTTTCCTTACCGATTTCCACATACCAAGAGCACTTCACTCCCCGACAACGGCGCGAGAAAAGAGCCTTGATGACCCACAAGTATAGGGGATCAATCATAGTCCTTTCGATAAGTAAAAGTGTCAAACCCAATGAGGAGCAGAAGGAAATGACAAGTAGTTTTCAGCAAGGTATTCCCTGCAAGCACTGAAATTATAAGTAACGAGTAGTTTGATAGCAAGATAATTTGTAACGAGCAAGTAACGGTAATGGTAACGAAAGTGCAGCAAGCTAGCCCAATCCTTTTGAGGCAAAGGACAGGCCAAAACGGTCTCTTATGATAAGCAAAGCATTCTTGAGGGTACACGGGAATTTCATCTAGTCACTTTCATCATGTTGGTTTGAGTTGTGTTCGCTACTTTGATAATTTATGTGGGTGGACCAGTGCTTAGGTGTTGTTCTTACCTGAACAAACCTCCTACTTATATACGATTAACCCCCTTGCAAGCATCCGCAACTACGAGAAAAGTATTAAGAATAAATCTAACCATAGCATTAAACTTTTGGATCCAAATCAATCCCTTACGGAATAGCACATAAACTAGGGCTTAAGCTTCTGTCACTCTCGCAACCCATCATCCAATAACTACTCCACAATGCATTCCCTTAGGCCCAATATGGTGAAGTGTCATGTAGTCGACGTTCACATGACACCACTAAGGGGATCACAACATACATACTATCAAAATAGCGAACACATACCAAGTTCACATGATTACTTGCAACAAGATTTCTCCCATGACCTCAAGAACAAAAGTAACTACTCATGGATGATAATCATAATCAAGATCAGACGAGTTGTTGGTGATGATGATGACGATGATTTCCCCCTCCGGGAGGGAAGTTCCCTCGGCGGAATCGCTCCACTGGAGGGCAAAAGTGCTCCTGCCCAAGTTCCGCCTCAAGACGGCGGCGCTTCGTACCGAAAGTCCTCTGATTTGTAGGTCAAAATGATTTATATACCAGAATATGGGCACCGAAGGTGGGCCGAGGAGGGCACGACCCACCAGGGCGCGTCTGGGCTCCCTGGCCCGCCCAGGTGGGTTGCGCCCACCTGGTGGGCCCCCTCTCGTAGTTATTTGCTCCAATAATTCTTATTTATTCCATAAAAAATCCTCGTGAAGTTTTAGCTCATTTGGAGTTGTGCAGAATAGGTAGCCTGACGTAGCTTTTTCAAGTCCAGATTTCCAGCTGCCGGAATTCTCCCTCTTTGTGTGAACATTATTATGAGAGAAAAGGCATTAGAATTACTCCAAAAAGCATTATTATGCATAAAAACATCATAAATAACAGTAGGAAAACATGATGCAAAATGGACGTATCAATGGACATGAGTTGTCATTTGATAACGGGATCACATCATTAGGAGAATGATGTGATGGACAAGACCCATCCGTTAGCTTAGCATAATGATCGTTCAGTTTTATTGGTATTGCTTTCTACATGTCAAATAGTTATCCTTCGACTATGAGATTATGCAACTCCCGGATACCAGAGGAATGCCTTGTGTTCTATCAAACGTCACAACGTAACTGGGTGATTACAAAGATGCTCTACAGGTATCTCCGAAGGTGTTTGTTGAGTTGGCATAGATCGAGATTAGGATTTGTCACTCTGAGTATCGGAGAGGTATCTCTGGGCCCTCTCGGTAATACACATCATAAGCTTGCAAGCAAATGACTAAGGAGTTAGTCACGAGGTGATGTATTACGGAACGAGTAAAGATACTTGCCGGTAACGAGTTTGAACTAGGTATGAAGATACCACGATCGAATCTCGGGCAAGTAACATACCGATGGACAAAGGGAATTACGCATGTTGTCATAACAGTTCGACCGATAAAGATCTTCGTAGAATATGTAGGAACCAATATGGGCATCCAGGTTCCGCTATTGGTTATTGACTGAAGAGGTGTGTCGTTCATGTCTACATAGTTCTCGAACCCGTAGGGTCCGCACGCTTAACGTTCCTTGACGATATAGTATTATATGAGTTTTGTGATTTGGTTACCGAATGTTGTTTGGGGTCCCGGATGAGATCACAGACATGACGAGGAGTCTCGAAATGGCTGAGAGGTAAAGATTTATATATAGGACGATAGTATTCGGACACCGGAAGTGTTTCGGGGGGTACCGGGCACTTATCGCATCACCGGAAGGGGTTCCGGACACCCCCGGCAAAAGATATGGGTCTTATGGGCCAAGAGGGGAAACGCACCAGCCACAAGCGACTTGTGGGCCCCCCATATGGGCCAGCCTAAGAGGAGAAGGAAAGAGGGGAAGGGAAAGGAAAGAGTGGAATAGGATTCCCCCTTCCTTCCCTCTCCCCCCTCTTTCCTCCCCCTCTGACAAATACGGCAGGGAGGCGCGCGGCTTAGGAGGAGCCCAAGTAGGATTCGGTTCTACTTGGGGCGCCTCCTGGCCTCTCCCCTCCCCCTTCCACCTATATATATGTGGGGGGCGCCTGCTACACCCACAAGAAAAAATATGGTTAAATTTCACTAATGAGAGATCATAATATGTAATCTTTTCAAGCAACATTATCATCTAGAAAATTATTATGTTTGAAATGGAGGATAACCCCGGGCTCTACATCAAGCGATGCATATAGCATTTTTATTATATTATTCAATAGAACTAACAAAATAAGTACATCGATCAACCCAGAGCCATTCCTCATAACCACAGTGGCTACACCTACAAGTTTGATGATGTGCCCCGACATTGCATCAACTCACACCATCTAATCCAGTGGCCTCATCAAGCTGCCCGTCGACAAGGCGAGAGCACCAATCGGTCTAGCAGACCATCTGCGTGCACCGCATGCACATGCTCTAGAATCAGCCGCCGGCTTCCACCATTCAACCTTCAAGACCAATCAACGCATTCACCTTCCAGGCCATGGACAGTTGACCGCCGACTTTAGAAAAATGTTCACAAAAAAGAGAAAAAAGTTTTAAAGAAGTTCATTAAATTTGATAAAAAGTTCGTGAATTTTTAAAAAGCTCAAAACATAGAAAGTTCATATTGAAAAAGTTCAAAAAAATCCATGAATTTACAAAAAGTTCAAAAATATTTTTAAAAATTCACAAAATTTGGAGAAGTTCACAAAAAATTGAAAAGTTCATGAATTTTCAATATGTCTTTGAATCTGAAAAAAATCATGCATTTGGAAAATAAAAAAAATGAAAACCAGAGTGAAACCCATGCCAGGAAAAACTGCAAGAAAAAACGCCCAGAAAAAATGCACAGAAAACCGTAACCTACATGGGTTGGCCCATTTGTCATGTAGTGCTAAGAGAGGGGTAAGCTAACGGAATGGGTCAAGTCAATCACATCATTCTCCTAATGATGTGATCCCGTTAATCAAATGACAATTCATGTCAATGGCTAGGAAACATAACCATCTTTGATCAACGAGCTAGTCAAGTAGAGGCATACTAGTGACACTCTGTTTGTCTATGTATTCACACAAGTATTATGTTTCCGGTTAATACAATTATAGCATGAATAATAAACATTTACCATGATATAAGGAAATAAATAATAACTTTATTATTGCCTCTAGGGCATATTTCCTTCAGTCTCCCACTTGCACTAGAGTCAATAATCTAGATTACACAGTAATGATTCTAACACCCATGGAGCCTTGGTGCTGATCATGTTTTGCTCGTGGAAGAGGCTTAGTCAATAGGTCTGCAACATTCAGATCCATATGAATCTTGCAAATTTCTATGTCTCCCACCTGGACTTGATCCCGGATGGAGTTGAAGCGTCTCCTGATGTGCTTGGTTCTCTTGTGAAATCTGGATTCCTTTGCCAAGGCAATTGCACCAGTATTGTCACAAAAGATTTTCATTGGACCCGATGCACTAGGTATGACACCTAGATCGGATATGAACTCCTTCATCCAGACTCCTTCATTTGCTGCTTCCGAAGCAGCTATGTACTCCGCTTCACACGTAGATCCCGCCACAACGCTTTGTTTAGAACTGCACCAACTTACAGCTCCATCGTTCAATGTAAATACGTATCCGGTTTACGATTTAGAATCGTCCGGATCAGTGTCAAAGCTTGCATCGACGTAACCATTTACGACTAGCTCTTTGTCACCACCATAAACGAGAAACATATCCTTAGTCCTTTTCAGGTATTTCAGGATGTTCTTGACCGCTGTCCAGTGATCCACTCCTGGATTACTCTGGTACCTCCCTACTAAACTTATAGCAAGGCACACATCAGGTCTGGTACACAGCATTGCATACATGATAGAGCCTATGGCTGAAGCATAGGGAACATCTTTCATCTTCTCTCTATCTTCTGCAGTGGTCGGGCATTGAGTCTTACTCAACTTCACACCTTGTAACATAGGCAAGAACCCTTTCTTTGCTTGATCCATTTTGAACTTCTTCAAACTTTGTCAAGGTATGTGCTTTGTGAAAGTCCAATTAAGCATCTTGATCTATTTCTATAGATCTTGATGCCCAATATATAAGCAGCTTCACCGAGGTCCTTCATTGAAAAACTCTTACTCAAGTATCCCTTTATGCTATCCAGAAATTCTATATCATTTCCAATCAGCAATATGTCATCCACATATAATATCAGAAATGCTACAGAGCTCCCACTCACTTTCTTGTAAATACAGGCTTCTCAAAAGTCTGTATAAAACCATATGCTTTGATCACACTATCAAAGCGTTTATTCCAACTCCGAGAGGCTTGCACCAGTCCATAAATGGATCGCTGGAGCTTGCACACTTTGTTAGCTCCCTTTGGATCGACAAAACCTTCCGGCTGCATCATATACAACTCTTCTTCCAGAAATCCATTCAGGAATGCAGTTTTGACATCCATTTGCCAAATTTCATAATCATAAAATGCGGCAATTGCTAACATGATTCGGACAGACTTAAGCATCGCTACGGGTGAGAAAGTCTCATCGTAGTCAATCCCTTGAACTTGTCGAAAACATTTTGCAACAAGTCGAGCTTTATAGACAGTAACATTACCGTCAGCATCAGTCTTCTTCTTGAAGATCCATTTATTCTCAATGGCTTGCCGGTCATCGGGCAAGTCAACCAAAGTCCACACTTTGTTCTCATACATGGATCCCATCTCAGATTTCATGGCCTCAAGCCATTTTGCGGAATCTGGGCTCACCGTCGCTTCTTCATAGTTCGTAGGTTCGTCATGGTCTAGTAACATAACCTCCAGAACAGGATTACCGTACCACTCCGGTGCGGATCTTACTCTGGTTGACATACAAGGTTCAGTAACAACTTGATCTGAAGTTTCATGATCATCATCATTAACTTCCTCACTAATTGGTGTAGGTGTCACAGGAACCGGTTTCTGTGATGAACTACTTTCCAATAAGGGAGCAGGTACAATTACCTCATCAAGTTCTACTTTCCTCCCACTCACTTCTTTTGAGAGAAACTCCTTCTCTAGAAAGGATCCAAATTTAGCAACAAAAGTCTTGCCTTCAGATCTATGATAGAAGGTGTACCCAACAGTTTCCTTTGGGTATCCTATGAAGACACATTTCTCCGATTTGGGTTCGACCTTATCAGGTTGAAGCTTTTTCACATAAGCATCGTAACCCCAAACTTTAAGAAACCACAACTTTGGTTTCTTGCCAAACCACAGTTCATAAGGCGTCATCTCAATGGATTTCGATGGTGCCCTATTTAACGTGAATGCAGCCGTCTCTAAAGCATAACCCCAAAATGATAGCGGTAAATCAGTAAGAGACATCATAGATAGCACCATATCTAGTAAAGTACGATTACGACGTTCGGACACACAATTACGCTGTGGTGTTCCGGGTGGCGTGAGTTGAGAAACTATTCCGCATTGTTTCAAATGAAGACCAAGCTCGTAACTCAAATATTCTCCTCCACGATCAGATCGTAGAAACTTTATTTTCTCGTTACGATGATTTTCAACTTCACTCTGAAATTCTTTGAACTTTTCAAATGTTTCAGACTTATGTTTCATTAAGTAGATATACCCATATCTGCTTAAATCATCTGTGAAGGTGAGAAAATAACAATACCCGCCGCGAGCCTCAACATTCATCAGACCACATACATCTGTATGTATGATTTCCAACAAATCTATTGCTCGCTCCATAGTTCCGGAGAACGGCATTTTAGTCATCTTGCCCATGAGGCGCGGTTCGCAAGTACCAAGTAGTTCCAAAAGTCCATCAGTATGGAGTTTCTTCATGCGCTTTACACCAATATGACCTAAACGGCAGTGCCGCAAATAAGTTGCACTATCATTATCAACTCTGCATCTTTTGGCTTCAATAGTATGAATATGTGTATCACTACTATCGAGATTCAATAAAAATAGACCACTCTTCAAGGGTGCATGACCATAAAATATATTACTCATATTAATAGAACAACCATTATTCTCTGATTTAAATGAATAACCGTCTCGCATCAAACAAGATCCAGATATAATGTTCATTCTCAACGCTGGCACCAAATAACAATTATTCAGGTCTAAAACTAACCCTGAAGGTAGATGTAGAGGTAGCATGCCGACCGCGTTCACATCGACTTTGGAACCATTTGCCACGCGCATCGTCACCTCGTCCTTAGCCAATCTTCGCTTAATCTGTAGTCCCTGTTTCGAGTTGCAAATATTAGCAACAGAACCAGTATCAAATACCCAGGTGCTACTGCGAACATTAGTAAGGTACACATCAATAACATGTATATCACATATACCTTTGTTCACCTTGCCATCCTTCTTATCCGCCAAATACTTGGGGCAGTTCCGCTTCCAGTGACCAGTCTGTTTGCAGTAGAAGCACTCAGTTTTAGGCTTAGGTCCAGACTTGGGTTTCTTCTCCTGAGCAGCAACTTGTTTGCTATTCTTCTTGAAGTTCCCCTTCTTCTTCCCTTTGCCCTTTTTTTGAAACTGGTGGTCTTGTTGACCATCAACACTTGATGCTCCTTCTTGATTTCTACCTCCACAGCCTTTAGCATTGCGAAGAGCTCGGGAATTGTCTTATCCATCCCTTGCATGTTATAGTTCATCACGAAGCTCTTGTAGCTTGGTGGCAGTGATTGAAGAATTCTGTCAATGACGCTATCATCCGGAAGATTAACTCCCAGTTGAATCAAGTGATTGTTATACCCAGACATTCTGAGTATATGCTCACTGACAGAACTATTCTCCTCCATCTTACAGCTGTAGAACTTATTGGAGACTTCATATCTCTCAATCCGGGCATTTGCTTGAAATATTAACTTCAACTCCTGGAACATCTCATATGCTCCATGACGTTCAAAACGTCGTTGAAGTCCCGGTTCTAAGCCGTAAAGCATGGCACACTGAACTATCGAGTAGTCATCAGCTTTGCTCTGCCAGACGTTCATAACATCTGGTGTTGCTCCTGCAGCAGGTCTGGCACCTAGTGGTGCTTCCAGGACGTAATTCTGTGTGCAGCAATGAGGATAATCCTCAGTCCGTGTAATTGCTACCATCATCTTTCAACTTTTCTTTATCAAGGAACGCATTAAAACTCAACGGAACAACAGCACGGGCCATCTATCTACAATCAACATAGACAAGCAAAATACTATCAGGCACTAAGTTCATGATAAATTTAAGTTCAATTAATCATACTACTTAAGAACTCCCACTTAGATAGACATCCCTCTAATCCTCTAAGTGATCACGTGATCCAAATCAACTAAACCATGTTCGATCATCACGTGAGATGGAGTAGTTTCAATGGTGAACATCACTATGTTGATCATATCTACTATTGATTCACGCTCGACCTTTCGGTCTCAGTGTTCCGAGGCCATATCTGCATATGCTAGGCTCGTCAAGTTTAACCTGAGTATTCTGCGTGTGCAACTGTTTTGCACCCGTTGTATTTGAACGTAGAGCCTATCACACCCGATCATCACGTGGTGTCTTAGCACGAAGAACTTTCGCAACGGTGCATACTCAGGGAGAACACTTATACCTTGATAATTTAGTGAGAGATCATCTTATAATGCTACCATCAATCAAAGTAAGATAAGATGCATAAAAGATAAACATCACATGCAATCAATATAAGTGATATGATATGGCCATCATCATCTTGTGCTTGTGATCTCCATCTCCGAAGCACCGTCATGATCACCATCATTACCGGCGCGACACCTTGATCTCCATCGTAGCATCGTTGTCGTCTCGCCAACTTATGCTTCTACGACTATCGCTACCGCTTAGTGATAAAGTAAAGCATTACAGGGCGTTTGCATTGCATACAATAAAGCGACAACCATATGGCTCCTGCCAGTTGCCGATAACTTGGTTACAAAACATGATCATCTCATACAATAAAATATAGCATCATGCCTCTACCATATCACATCACAACATGCCCTGCAAAAACAAGTTAGACGTCCTCTACTTTGTTGTTGCAAGTTTTACGTGGCTGCTACGGGCTGAGCAAGAACCGTTCTTACCTACGCATCAAAACCACAACAATACTTCGTCAAGTTAGTGCTGTTTTAACCTTCTCAAGGACCGGGCGTAGCCACAGTCAGTTCAACTAACGTTGGAGAAACTGACACCCGCCGGCCACCTGTGTGCAAAGCACGTCGGTAGAACCAGTCTCGCGTAAGCGTACGCGTAATGTCGGTCCGGGCCGCTTCATCCAACAATACCGCGGAACCAAAGTATGACATGCTGGTAAGCAGTATGACTTGTATCGCCCACAACTCACTTGTGTTCTACTCGTGCATATAACATCTACGCATAAAACCAGGCTCGGATGCCACTGTTGGGGAACGTAGTAATTTCAAAAAAATTCCTATGCACACACAGGATCATGGTGATGCATAGAAACGAGAGGGGAGAGTGTGTCCACGTACCCTCGTAGACCGAAAGCGGAAGCGTTAGCGCAACGCGGTTGATGTAGTCGTACGTCTTCACGATCCGACCGATCCAAGTACCGAACGTACGGCACCTCCAAGTTCAGCACACGTTCAGCTCGATGACGTCCCGCGAACTCTGATCCAGCAGAGCTTCACGGGAGAGTTCCGTCAGCACGACGGCGTGATGACGGTGATGATGTTGCTACCGACGCAGGGCTTCGCCTAAGCACTGCTACGATATGACCGAGGTGGAATATGGTGGAGGGGGGCACCGCACACGGCCAAGAGATCAAAAGATCAATTGTTGTGTCTAGAGGTTCCCCCCTGCCCCCGTATATAAAGGAGCAAGGGGGAGAGGCGGCCGACCAGGAGGAGCCGCGCCAGGGAGGAGTCCTACTCCCACCGGGAGTAGGACTCCCTCCTTTCCTAGTTGGAGTAGGAGAAGGGGGAAGGAGGAGGGAGAGAGGAAGGAAAGGGGGGCGCCGCCCCCCTCCTTGTCCAATTCAGACTAGAGGGGGAGGGGGCGCGCGGCCTGCCCTGGCCGCCCCTCCTCTTCTCCACTAAGGCCCATCTTGGCCCATTAAACCCCCGGGGGGGTTCCGGTAACCCCCGGTACTTCGGTAAAATCCCGATTTCACCCGGAACACTTCCGATATCCAAATATAGGCTTCCAATATATCAATCTTTATTTCTCGACCATTTCGAGACTCCTCGTCCTGTCCATGATCACATCCGGGACTCCGAACTATCTTCGGTACATCAAAACACATAAACTCGTAATATAACCGTCATCGAACTTTAAGCGTGCGGACCCTACGGGTTCGAGAACTATGTAGATATGACCGAGACACTTCTCCGGTCAATAACCAATAGCGGAACCTGGATGCTCATATTGGCTCCTACATATTCTACGAAGATCTTTATTGGTCAAACCGCATATGTTGTTCCCTTTGTCATTGGTATGTTACTTGCCTGAGATTCGATCGTCGGTATCTCAATACCTAGTTCAACCTCGTTACTGGAAAGTCTCTTTACTCATTCCATAATACATCATCCCGCAACAAACTCATTAGTTGCAAGGCTTATAGTGATGTGCATTACCGAGTGGGCCCAGAGATACCTCTCCGACAATCGGAGTGACAAATCCTAATCTCGAAATACGCCAACCCAACAAGTACCTTCGGAGACACCTGTAGAGCACCTTTATAATCACCCAGTTATATTGTGACATTTGGTAGCACACAAAGTGTTCCTCCGGTAAACGGGAGTTGCATAATCTCATAGTCATAGGAACATGTAAGTCATGAAGAAAGCAATAGCAGAATACTAAACGATCGAGTGCTAAGCTAATGGAATGGGCCAAGTCAATCACATCATTCTCCTAATGATGTGATCCCGTTAATCAAATGACAACTCATGTCAATGGCTAGGAAACATAACCATCTTTGATCAACGAGCTAGTCAAGTAGAGGCATGCTAGTGACACTCTGTTTGTCTATGTATTCACACAAGTATTATGTTTCCGGTTAATACAATTATAGCATGAATAATAAACATTTATCATGATATAAGGAAATAAATAATAACTTTATTATTGCCTCTAGGGCATATTTCCTTCACAGCACTGACATAACATCTTTATCTATCCGCTTAGCAAGCTCAATCCCCCATGCATCGTCCCTGAGGTTGTATGGCAGATTAATGACCCGAGCCCAAAGATGAAGCCAGCCAAATTTCACTTCGTCCAGACGCATGCACTCCTCGAAGTCAGCAAGAATCACGGCATGATTGCTAACATGCCATAGCGATCCTGCCCAAATTATCTCCCTGTCGCGCTTGGATTCCAGCTGCACCACGAACATGTTGTCCCCCATAGATCGAAATTGTAGACCTCAGAGATTCCCCCAAGCCGGGCGAAGTGTGTTACCAATCGTCTGCATATGGAGTAGGTTTCGGTGCAGCACCTTCCCCGCTAGTAGCCACTTCGGCGGAGTCTCATCCTCATGATCATCTAGGATCAGCAGAGTTGCCTCCTCGTCCGTGATGCTGAGTTTTCCCAAGGCTTCCTCAAGATGAACCCTAGCCGCACGGGGCGAACCCGGGGTTTCCCGCGCCTCCTTCCCGCGATCTGAAGCCCCCCGAGGAAGAGGGGCGTCATCCGTCGTCTTGCCAGAGCCCGATGCAGCCATCTCGCTCAGCTCGCCCGCACCTCGCCGATGTAGATCAGACGTGCGCTGCCGTCGCTACGCAGAAACCCTAATCGCCTCCGTAGGAGGCTCCAGGTTTCCGGAGAAGAGATTTATGATACCATGCATTACAGTATCATACACTAGTATCATATGCATGATACTAGTATATGATACTCCCCATTACAATCAGCCTTAGTTAGCGAAATTGTCGCTTAAGACACCAAATAGGATCTGGGGCTGGAGTTGCCCTAACGTGCACTTGAAATCCTCTTATACCAAATTAAGTTCTTTAAAAGAAAGTTCAAATTAAGTTTTTATTTGGAAATGGAGGCGTGGCCCCGGCCTCTGCATCATAATGATGCATGCAACCATTTTATTAAAAATCCACGAAGTATTAAAAAGTCATAAGAGTATTACAGCTCGCAAGCGAAGCGAACCAAAAGAAAAAAAAAGTACATGCTGACAATCACAACCGATACGGTAATATGAAGGATAAGCTCCCTAGACTCATATCCTGTTATGCGACCGCCATCTGAACCCGTTGATATAGCCCGTGCTACCATCTCCCACTGGTTTCATCCAGTAACTGGTTTCACCCAGTAACCAAAGGCTCCCTGGAGTCCATAGGAGTAAGTAAGGACCATGTATGGATCCAAACGATAGCTCTGAAGATGACCTGCAAGAAAGTTAAAGTGTGTTGTCTGTTAAAAACCATATCATTCCTACGTTTTCATATAGCCCACAAAAGTCCAAATTAAGTAACGCAAATAATCAATAGAGTCCCCTCGCCCCGCTTGCGGCGGCGCCATGGATGTAGACGGACGCGGAGATGAATTGGCGGCGTCGCCTCGCCCCGCTTGCGGCAAGAAGCGGCCGCTTTCCCCCTCAACTCCTCAGAACGACGTTGCGGACTCGTCCAAGTCCACCACCAGCGACGAGGACGACAACCCCTGGGCGCTCAGCGACGACGAAGAGGAGGATGGATACCACGGTAAGGCACTGCTTCCTCCGTGGTTGATTCGACGCTTCTGTTCTGTACTTGATTAGTTTAGATCTATGTGTATCCTGATGCAATTGGCTCTCTCAATTAGAAACCAGTGCTCCTTGATGTAAGAACCTTTATCAACAAGATTTTCGTGCAATACTCTGAATTAGTTGCACCAACACCGTCAGTGTTTGAATTTCAACCGAATATATTTGCACGAAATTGAGGACTCGTTCAATAGTTGAACCACCGCCTGGACAAACTGTTGATCTTTTCTTTGGGTAACCTGTGCCAGCTACTCAGATTTAGGTATGTTGTTAGCATTTCTGTAACACAATAATGCCTTTTGGGGAGAATAATATTTTAATGGTCACACACTCTTGATCTTAAACTAATAAACATGAATATGGCAAATCATTTTATAAGTAGAGTTTCTGGGAAAAGGTTACAAGTAACTTAAAATTTAGCTGGCTATTCCACTGGTGCTCTGCTACTTTATTTTATTGGAGATTGTTATTCTCCACTAATTAGGTCTAATTGTACTGAATCTAACCATAGTGAAGATCCTACCTGATCTTCCTAGCTGCGAACATGTTTGTAATAATAACACACACACACACACACACACACACACACACACACACACACACACACACACACACACACACTTGGTATTAATGGTAATTTTCACTTCAAAAGAACATATAATTCGACGCATGTATACAGCCTTGTATATAATTCGACGCATGTATACAGCCTTGTAGACTGCAATTGTTTTGACAGCTAAGCTTTCTCAAGTGATATATACTTTTTCGAGGAATATTTCTCAAGTGATCCATCTAATAATTTTGGCTTCAATGATAGATCTTTGTCAGAAAATCAATGATAGATGGTGCTCAATGTTTTTTGTTGTTGTTGATGTGGTTAATGATTTCGCGTGTAGGGAAGTACCGCCCTTTTACAGTTGACGATTTCCCAAGGGTTAGCAGTGATGATGATGAGCAGACAGTTGCCGTGTATAAGAATCCAGAGATTTCTACCCGAGGCCCAAGACCGCTTAGGAGATTTCCAGCATTTAAGCCAGAAAGTCGACATTCATGTGATATGGAGTATCAACTTGCCGATGAATCTGAAAGTAAGTGTTTTTTTTATTAAAGTTATGTCACTGAGATGCCCTGCATCAAATTATCATCTAGAGAAAAGTCCAAAGTTTCTCAGCTTAGGAAGAATTTTTTTATGAGTACCAAGATATCTTGATGAGTGGTCCCATCACACACCAAGCTTGATCCTCAATAAATGGGGGGAAAACCCTTGTGCATCAGCTGTCAATCTAGGAATTGAACCCGGGTGGTTAGCTAGCTTTACCTGCTGTCAATTGTCAAGTGTTATCCTGTTCGTCTATTCAGATTGGCATCAAGTGAAAGAAATTTGAGCATTTCCCCATCCACCCCCAAATCCAAACTACATTCCAGATCCCTCCTCTGCTCACTTCTCAGCTCTTCCTTTGTCAATCCTTTGTGATAACAATGAACAAACAGCATTTGGTAGTATATTTTCCAGAACTGAACCACTCTTGATGAAACAAAGCAGATTTTCTCTCATCATCTGTTCATGACTATAGATCTCTGATAATACCTCATGCTCTGTTTGTTAATTTTGCAGTCAGTTTCAGCAATGTTGGGACCGTTGATTGCTCACATAAGGGTTATTGCAGATCGATGGACATGGTGCAGTTCATTGATCTCAAAATCGCTGGCTATCAGCATGCCCGGCCTGGATGTGCCAAAATATTTGGGTTTTTCGCAGCGCGGGATCGGGTCGAACCTTTGCGCAATTATGTCTATAGGCGTGAAATTGAGAATTATGAAGCTGTAACTGTGAAGCCAAAGACGGTAATCTGACTATCAAACTTGCAACTTTCTACTGGCCTGATTCTTTAATCATACTTACAATACACGTGCATGAGATGCAAGCACTGTATTGAAAAATAATAATTATATTTAGGCTTTATTCTGGAAGTTCGAGATACTCACCTGAGTGCATGCTGCAATAGTTCAGTAATATCCAGTTTAAAGGTATCACGCCGAGTCAAATAATCTCACTAATTCACTATTAGACATAACACTTAATTATATCCAGACCAGACAGTTGTAGTGATTGCAGCCGATCTACTGTAGTACACTAATTAAAGTATATGATGTCATGCCTGTTGATCACTGACTAGCCCTGCTCGAGGTATTGGCATAAGGAGCCGTGTGCTGTTTGAATTCAAACTCTGTATATGTACTGAAGACCCACAGGAAGATGGGCCCAAAGGCGACCTTCTTATTGAAGGATGTACTGAATTCAGCACCATGTACACAACAGAATCATCCATTCAAAATCGGCGCCTTTATGGGGACAAGTGTTCACTGGATGTCAAGTTTACGGCGCTGATTAATGCGGTCCAGGCATTCGTTGATGTTGAGATACTCCGTGCTCCTGATTGTGGCCTTAATCTGAATCTCTATGCCAAGACCAGTGGTTACGAAGATGTGATTCGTCTCTACCAGGGAGTTGCAGAAGCTGGCTGCAAAATAAGTTCAGTTGTAGCCGTGGTGATACGGAGTTGCGTGTATCTTCGTATCGAAGGGACCCCCAAAGATGACGGACTTTCTCAGAAGCGGCTGCCCTGTGGTGCGTGGGAAGACAGCTTCGACACTTGCTATCATGGAATAGTAGATAAAGTGGTGAATCTTGACGAATTTACCACGATTTCGGTGAAGATCACCTGGAGAACCTTGGATTGACACACAGCTTCCTGTACAAGTTACTCTAATATGTTGCTCGAACTTGGATTGCTCGCTGCCCTGATGTTATCAGCACTCCACTTCGTTCCTGAACCAGAGTTATGTATCTGATGTTTTGAAACAACTAGATGATGCCCTACGGGCTACCGTCATTGACGTGGAAATTGTCTGCAGCACATTTCGGTGAGATTTAGTTGTATAGAACATGAATACTTAGATTAATAATATAAAAACAGAAACTAAAATACATAAGATTTTTCATGATTATTATATAGTTATAAAATGTTATTCGATATGGAAACGACTTAGCATTTTCTGATGCATGTTATAAGGTGCCGTGACTACTTGACATATTTGAATGTTGAGGAAAATTGGCTAGTGGGAATCACCTATTTACCGAAAAAGGCTTTCACCCCGTTTTATAAATAAAGCAACCACTGAGCACAATGTCAACAAAGTACCAACAGAATAACACACACACACACCGCCACTGCAGGCAAGGTCTAACATACAATCACACAAACACCAAACGGGTTCAGCTGCGGTCACAACACAACAAGCCCAATACAGCTGCGGTCACAACACAACAAGCCCAATACACAGACACAGCAAGCATGCACAACACACGCGGTGGCGAAGAGGCGGGGAAGATCTAATCCGGCTCCGGTGGTGGTGGGGGAAGCGGCGGAGCCATCCGGAGAGCCATCGCGCGGAGCTGGGTGATGATGGAGGTGATGGCGTCTCTCTCCCTGGGGCGGCTAAGCGGCCGCCAAAGCTGCAAGTAACCAGACCATTTGAACAGAGCGTCACTAGCGCGACGAAGAGGAATACGCTGAATCACAAGCTTATTCCTAACAGTCCACGGCGTCCAGGCTAGCACACCGATGGTCAGCCACCTAATGTGGCGAGACGAGGATGGTAACGCCTGGAGTTCGCCGAAGAGAGCGGGAAGTTGTTGTGATCCCAGCTTCCACCCACTATTTCGCGGAAACAGCTCCAGAGGAACTGCGCGGACACGCAGGTGAAGAAGATATGGTTCGAATCCTCTTCAGGCCCGCAGAGCGGGCATCGCCTGTAACACCCCCAGTGTCATGCTACAGTAATCCCCTGTTAATGGTGCCATGTCATCACATTTACTGTTGCTAATCTTCATTTGATCCAAATCACAATTCAAATTCAAATCCAATCTGAAGTCAAAAATTCATATTTGTCAGACATGAAAACTAAAATGGCATCATGTGGCAAATAATCATTTGTTAATATTGGTGGTGAACCAACATTTTTGCAAGGTGTTTAAATGGCCTAAACCAATTAAAGCAGTGGCCAAAACAATAGGTTAAATGGCTTTTTAATTTATAAAAATTGCAACCTTTTTCAAAAGCCTCACAGTCTTTTTGTGGCAGTGCACAATAATTCTTTGAAATTATTTTGGCCAGTGGCATAGTTTTGCAAAGTCATTAGTGGCTAAAAGGAAAATGCAAAAGCTGCTGGAAAAAGAAAAAACAAAAGAAGGGAAAGGAGGCCCCTACCCCTAGAGCTAACCTACCTGGGCCGGCCCACCTACCCTCACCCGAGTATCAGCCTGCCTCCTCGGTCGCCTTCCTTGTACAATCGACTAGGGCACGGCCGAGCGCGCGCAGCCACACCAGCTCGCCGGCGTCGAGGGGATAAGGCCGCCCCGAACGCCTCGAGTCCCCCCCTCACCTACCGCCACTCCCACTTCTCCATCCCCAGGCTCTTCCTCACCCACTCTCCCCTTCTCTCTCCCCCTCTCCTTCGTCTTGGAGAGGAGGCCGACGAGGTCGCCGCCGTGCCTCGCCCGTCCTCGCGACCGCCGAGCCCCATTTGCCTCGTCGACCAGTCTGTTGTCTCCGCCGCCTTCAACTACCTCATCCTCGACCATGAGCGCAAGCAGGAGAGCTCTGCTACGCCGGGATCGAGCCATTCTTCCTCGGATCTCCGGCGCGTCTCTGACGAGCGCCGTCGACTCTGCTGCTCCTAAACTACCAAGGGCCATCGGTGTGCCGCTCGGTGAGCTTTTCGTCTCCACTACCAAAAAAAGACACATCCGTGACATTCTGGGCCGAACGAAAATCTTTTCTATCATACTATGACACTTCTATGATGATAATTGTGACAAAACCCGGTATCATCATAGATGTGGTGGGGTACTACTTCTATGACAAAAAATCATGACAGAAAATGGGCTTTTCGTCCTGGGCGGGCCGGAGACGCAGCTGCATGACATTCTTTGGGTCGTCCATGACGGAAAAAACCGTCGTAGAAGCGAGGGCGAGGAAAATATCGGGGTGTTCCCGGTTACGGTGGGTGGTCGGGGCCGACGATGCGCGTTTCTCTCGTACACGCACGCGCGTGGGTGCGAGGCGTTGGGCTCTAACTGAACCCGAGCGAGGCGTTGGGCTCTAACTGAACCCGAGAGATTGCACTGCAGGCTACGCGTTACTGAACCCGAGCGATCGATCAATGGCTGTTAACTGAACCCGATCGAGCGATTCCTTTGCTACTGCTGCTAACTGAAGCCGATCGATGCTGCCTCTGGATGAACAGTGAGCGTTGCGGGGGGGGGGGGGGGGGGGTTGGATGAACAGTTCCCGGTGGGGGTGGACGAACAGGACCCCGTGGTGTTGCCTCTGGATGAACAGGACCCCGATCGATCGAGTCGGTTGAGGCTGGATGAACAGGACCCCGTGGAGGGCAGGATGAACAGGACCACCCCGTGGAGGGCGGGATGAACAGTAGACGGTGGAGGGCTGGATGAACAGTAGCCCGTGGAGGGGTGGTTGAACAGGAGCCCGTGGAGAGGGCTGGTTGAACAGTAGCCGGTGGAGTAGCGCGCGGTGGAGGCTGGATGAATAGAAGCCCATGGATGAACAGTCGTAGGTGGAGGGTGGAGGAGGTCGACGGTGGATGGACAGTAGCCCGTGGAGGCTGGAGGGGGTCGACGGTGGAGATGAACAGTATCCCGTGGAGACCCGTTTTGCGGTACGCCACACCCCTCCCGATGAACAGGACCCCCGTTTCGACCGTAGCGCTCCAACACAAGTCTGTTTCCTCCGTTTTGCGGTACGCCACACCCCTCCCGATCAACAGGACACCCGTTTCGATCGTAGTGTTGGGGAACGTAGTAATTTCAAAAAAATTCCTACGCACACGCAAGATCATGGTGATGCATAGCAACGAGAGGGGAGAGTGTTGTCCACGTACCCTCGTAGACCGACAGCGGAAGCATTATCACAACGTGGTTGATATAGTCGTACGTCTTCACGATCCGACCGATCAAGTACCGAACGTACGGCACCTCCGAGTTCTACACACGTTCAGCTCGATGACGTCCCTCGAACTCCGATCCAGCCGAGTGTTGAGGGAGAGTTTCGTCAGCACGACGGCGTGGTGACGATGATGATGTTCCACCGACGCAGGGCTTCGCCTAAGCTCCGCAACGGTATTATCGAGGTGTAATATGGTGGAGGGGGGCACCGCACACGGCTAAGAGATCTCAAGGATCAATTGTTGTGTCTCTGGGGTGCCCCCTGCCCCCGTATATAAAGGAGCAAGGGGGAGGCAGCCGGCCAAGGGGAGAGGCGCGCCATAGGGGGGAGTCCTACTCCCATCGGGAGTAGGACTCCTCCTTTCCTTGTGGGAGTAGGAGAAGGGAAGGGGGAAGGAGAAAGAAGGAAGGGTGCGCCCCCCTTCCCTAGTCCAATTCGGACCAGACCATGGGGAGGGGTGCGGCCACCTTTTGAGGCCTTTCTCTCCTTTCCCGTATGGCCCATTAAGGCCCAATACGAATTCCCGTAACTCTCCGGTACTCCGAAAAATACCCGAATCACTCGGAACCTTTCCGAAGTCCGAATATAGTCGTCCAATATATCGATTTTTACGTCTCGACCATTTCGAGACTCCTCGTCATATCCCCGATCTCATCCGGGACTCCGAACTCCTTCGGTACATCAAAACTCAATAAAACTGTCATCGTAACGTTAAGCGTGCGGACCCTACGGGTTCGAGAACTATGTAGACATGACCGAGACACGTCTCCGGTCAATAACCAATAGAGGGACCTGGATGCCCATATTGGCTCCCACATATTCTACGAAGATCTTTATCGGTCAGACCGCATAACAACATACGTTGTTCCCTTTGTCACTGGTATGTTACTTGCCCGAGATTTGATCGTCGGTATCTCGATACCTAGTTCAATCTCGTTACCGGCAAGTCTCTTTACTCGTTCCGTAACACATCATCCCGCAACTAACTCATTAGTCACAATGCTCGCAAGGCTTATAGTGATGTGCATTACCGAGTGGGCCCAGAGATACCTCTCCGACAATTGGAGTGACAAATCCTAATCTCGAAATACGCCAACCCAACAAGTACCTTTGGAGACACCTGTAGAGCACCTTTATAATCACCCATTTATGTTGTGACGTTTGGTAGCACATAAAGTGTTCCTCCGGTAAACGGGAGTTGCATAATCTCATAGTCATAGGAACATGTATAAGTCATGAAGAAAGCAATAGCACCATACTAAACGATCGAGTGCTAAGCTAACGGAATGGGTCAAGTCAATCACGTCATTCTCCTAATGAGGTGATCTTGTTAATCAAATGACAACTTATGTCTATGGCTAGGAAACATAACCATCTTTGATTAACGAGCTAGTCAAGTAGAGGCATACTAGTGACACTCTGTTTGTCTATATATTCACACATGTATTATGTTTCCGGTTAATATAATTCTAGCATGAATAATAAACATTTATCATGATACAAGGAAATAAATAATACTTTATTATTGCCTCTAGGGCATATTTCCTTCAGTCTCCCACTTGCACTAGAGTCAATAATCTAGATTACACAGTAATGATTCTAACACCCATGGAGCCTTGGTGCTGATCATGTTTTGCTCGTGGAAGAGGCTTAGTCAACGGGTCTGCAACATTCAGATCCGTATGTATCTTGCAAATTTCTATGTCTCCCACCTGGACTAAATCCCGGATGGAATTGAAGCGTCTTTTGATGTGCTTGGTTCTCTTGTGAAATCTGGATTCCTTTGCCAATGCAATTGCACCAGTATTGTCACAAAAGATTTTCATTGGAACCGATGCACTAGGTATGACACCTAGATCGGATATGAACTCCTTCATCCAGACTCCTTCATTTGCTGCTTCCGAAGCAGCTATGTACTCCGCTTCACATGTAGATCCCGCCACGACGCTTTGTTTAGAACTGCACCAACTGACAGCTCCACCGTTCAATGTAAATACGTATCCGGTTTGCGATTTAGAATCGTCCGGATCAGTGTCAAAGCTTGCATCAACGTAACCATTTACGAGGAGTTCTTTGTCACCTCCATATACGAGAAACATATCCTTAGTCCTTTTCAGGTATTTCAGGATGTTCTTGACCGCTGTCCAGTGATCCACTCCTGGATTACTTTGGTACCTTCCTGCTAGACTTATAGCAAGGCATACATCAGGTCTGGTACACAGCATTGCATACATGATAGAGCCTATGGCTGAAGCATAGGGGACATCTTTCATCTTCTCTCTATCTTCTGCAGTGGTCGGGCATTGAGTCTTACTCAACTTCACACCTTGCAATACAGGCAAGAATCCTTTCTTTGCTTGATCCATTTTGAACTTCTTCAAAACTTTGTCAAGGTATGTGCTTTGTGAAAGTCCAATTAAGCGTCTTGATCTATCTCTATAGATCTTGATGCCCAATATATACGCAGCTTCACCGAGGTCTTTCATTGAAAAACTCTTATTCAAGTATCCCTTTATGCTATCCAGAAATTCTATATCATTTCCAATCAGTAATATGTCATCCACATATAATATCAGAAATGCTACAGAGCTCCCACTCACTTTCTTGTAAATACAGGCTTCTCCAAAAGTCTGTATAAAACCAAATGCTTTGATCACACTATCAAAGCGTTTATTCCAACTCCGAGAGGCTTGCACCAGTCCATAAATGGATCGCTGGAGCTTGCACACTTTGTTAGCTCCCTTTGGATCGACAAAACCTTCTGGTTGCATCATATACAACTCTTCTTCCAGAAATCCATTCAGGAATGCAGTTTTGACATCCATTTGCCAAATTTCATAATCATAAAATGCGGCAATTGCTAACATGATTCGGACAGACTTAAGCATCGCTATGGGTGAGAAGGTCTCATCGTAGTCAATCCCTTGAACTTGTCGAAAACCTTTCACAACAAGTCGAGCTTTATAGACAGTAACATTACCATCAGCGTCAGTCTTCTTCTTGAAGATCCATTTATTTTCAATGGCTTGCCGATCATTGGGCAAGTCAACCAAAGTCCATACTTTGTTCTCATACATGGATCCCATCTCAGATTTCATGGCCTCAAGCCATTTTGCGGAATCTGGGCTCACCATCGCTTCTTCATAGTTCGTAGGTTCGTCATGGTCTAGTAACATAACTTCCAGAACAGGATTACCGTACCACTCTGGTGCGGATCTTACTCTGGTTGATCTACGAGGTTCAGTAATAACTTGATCTGAAGTTTCATGATCATCATCATTAACTTCCTCACTAATTGGTGTAGGTGTCTCAGAAACTGGTTTCTGTGATGAACTACTTTCCAATAAGGGAGCAGGTATAGTTACCTCATCAAGTTCTACTTTCCTCCCACTCACTTCTTTCGAGAGAAAGTCCTTCTCTAGAAAATTTCCGAATTTAGCAACAAAAGTTTTGCCTTCGGATCTGTGATAGAAGGTATACCCAACAGTCTCCTTTGGGTATCCTATGAAGACACATTTCTCCGATTTGGGTTCGAGCTTATCAGGTTGAAGTTTCTTCACATAAGCATCGCAGCCCCAAACTTTAAGAAACGACAACTTTGGTTTCTTGCCAAACCACAGTTCATAAGGCGTCGTCTCAACGGATTTTGATGGTGCCCTATTTAACGTGAATGCAGCCGTCTCTAAAGCATAACCCCAAAACGATAGCGGTAAATCAGTAAGAGACATCATAGATCGCACCATATCTAGTAAAGTGCGATTACGACGTTCGGACACACCATTACGCTGTGCTGTTCCGGGTGGTGTGAGTTGCGAAACTATTCCGCATTGTTTCAAATGTAGACCAAACTCGCAACTCAAATATTCTCCTCCACGATCTGATCGTAGAAACTTTATTTTCTTGTTACGATGATTTTCAACTTCACTCTGAAATTCTTTGAACTTTTCAAATGTTTCAGACTTATGTTTCATTAAGTAGATATACCCATATCTGCTTAAATCATCTGTGAAGGTGAGAAAATAACGATATCCGCCACGAGCCTCAACATTCATCGGACCACATACATCTGTATGTATGATTTCCAACAAATCTGTTGCTCTCTCCATAGTTCCGGAGAACGGTGTTTTAGTCATCTTGCCCATGAGGCACGGTTCGCAAGTACCAAGTGATTCATAATCAAGAGGTTCCAAAAGTCCATCAGTATGGAGTTTCTTCATGCGCTTTACACCGATATGACCTAAACGGCAGTGCCACAAATAAGTTGCACTATCATTATCAACTCTGCATCTTTTGGTTTCAATATTATGAATATGTGTATCACTACTATCGAGATTCAACAAAAATAGACCACTCTTCAAGGGTGCATGACCATAAAAGATATTACTCATATAAATAGAACAACCATTATTCTCTTATTTAAATGAATAACCGTCTCGCATCAAACAAGATCCAGATATAATGTTCATGCTCAACGCTGGCACCAAATAACAATTATTTAGGTCTAAAACTAATCCCGAAGGTAGATGTAGAGGTAGCGTGCCGACCGCGATCACATCGACTTTGGAACCATTTCCCACGCGCATCGTCACCTCGTCCTTAGCCAATCTTCGCTTAATCCGTAGCCCCTGTTTCGAGTTGCAAATATTAGCAACAGAACCAGTATCAAATACCCAGGTGCTACTGCGAGCATTAGTAAGGTACACATCAATAACATGTATATCACATATACCTTTGTTCACCTTGCCATCCTTCTTATCCGCCAAATACTTTGGGCAGTTCCGCTTCCAGTGACCAGTTTGCTTGCAGTAGAAGCACTCAGTTTCAGGCTTAGGTCCAGACTTGTGTTTCTTCTCCTGAGCAGCAACTTGTTTGCTATTCTTCTTGAAGTTCCCTTTCTTCTTCCCTTTACCCTTTTTCTTGAAACTGGTGGTCTTATTGACCATCAACACTTGATGCTCCTTTTTGATTTCTACCTCCGCAGCCTTTAGCATTGCGAAGAGCTCGGGAATTGTCTTACTCATCCCTTGCATATTATAGTTCATCACGAAGCTCTTGTAGCTTGGTGGCAGTGATTGAAGAATTCTGTCAATAACGCTATCATCCGGAAGATTAACTCCCAGTTGAATCAAGTGATTGTTATACCCAGACATTTTGAGTATATGCTCACTGACAGAACTATTCTCTTCCATCTTGCAGCTGAAGAACTTATTGGAGACTTCATATCTCTCAATTCGGGCATTTGCTTGAAATATTAACTTCAACTCCTGGAACATCTCATATGCTCCTTGACGTTCAAAACGTCGTTGAAGACCCGGTTCTAAGCCGTAAAGCATGGCACACTGAACTATCGAGTAGTCATCAGCTTTGCTCTGCCAGACGTTCATAACATCTGGTGTTGCTCCTGCAGCAGGCCTGGCACCCAGCGGTGCTTCCAGGATGTAATTCTTCTGTGCAGCAATGAGGATAATCCTCAAGTTACGGACCCAGTCCGTGTAATTGCTACCATCATCTTTCAACTTTGCTTTCTCAAGAAACGCATTAAAATTCAACGGAACAACAGCACGGGCCATCTATCTACAATTAACATAGACAAGCAAAATACTATTAGGTACTAAGTTCATGATAAATTCAAGTTCAATTAATCATATTACTTAAGAACTCCCACTTAGATAGACATCCCTCTAATCCTCTAAGTGATCACGTGATCCATATCAACTAAACCATGTCCGATCATCACGTGAGATGGAGTAGTTTCAATGGTGAACATCACTATGTTGATCATATCTACTATATGATTCACGCTCGACCTTTCGGTCTCCGTGTTCCGAGGCCATATCTGTTATATGCTAGGCTCGTCAAGTTTAACCTGAGTATTCCGCGTGTGCAACTGTTTTGCACCCGTTGTATTTGAACGTAGAGCCTATCACACCCGATCATCACGTGGTGTCTCAGCACGAAGAACTTTCGCAACGGTGCATACTCAGGGAGAACACTTATACTTTGATAATTTAGTGAAGGATCATCTTATAATGCTACCGTCAAAACAAAGCAAGATAAGATGCATAAAGGATTAACATCACATGCAATCAATATAAGTGATATGATATGGCCATCATCATCTTGTGCTTGTGATCTTCATCTCCGAAGCACCGTCATGACCACCATCGTCACCGGCGCGACACCTTGATCTCCATCGTAGCATCGTTGTCGTCTCGTCAATCTTATGCTTCTACGACTATCGCTACCGCTTAGTGATAAAGTAAAGCATTACATGGCGATTGCATTGCATACAATAAAACGACAACCATATGGCTCCTGCCAGTTGCCGATAACTTGGTTACAAAACATGATCATCTCATACAAGAAATTATATCACATCATGTCTTGACCATATCACATCACAACATGCCCTGCAAAAACAAGTTAGACGCCCTCTACTTTGTTGTTGCAAGTTTTACGTGGCTGCTACGGGCTTAGCAAGAACCGTTCTTACCTACGCATCAAAACCACAACGATAGTTTGTCAAGTTGGTGTTGTTTTAACCTTCGCAAGGACCGGGCGTAGCCACACTCGGTTCAACTAAAGTGAGAGAGACAGACACCCGCCAGTCACCTTTAAGAAACGAGTGCTCGCAATGGTGAAACCAGTCTCGCGTAAGCGTACGCGTAATGCTGGTCCGGGCCGCTTCATCTCACAATACCGCTGAACCAAAGTATGACATGTTGGTAAGCAGTATGACTTATATCGCCCACAACTCACTCGTGTTCTACTCGTGCATAGCATCAACTCATAAAACCAGGCTCGGATGCCACTGTTGGGGAACGTAGTAATTTCAAAAAATTTCCTACGCACACGCAAGATCATGGTGATGCATAGCAACGAGAGGGGAGAGTGTTGTCCACGTACCCTCGTAAACCGACAGCGGAAGCGTTATCACAACGCGGTTGATGTAGTCGTACGTCTTCACGATCTGACCGATCAAGTACCGAACGTATGGCACCTCCGAGTTCTACACACGTTCAGCTCGATGACGTCCCTCGAACTCCGATCCAGCCGAGTGTTGAGGGAGAGTTTCGTCAGCACGACGGCGTGGTGACGATGATGATGTTCCACCGACGCAGGGCTTCGCCTAAGCTCCGCAACGGTATTATCGAGGTGTAATATGGTGGAGGCGGGCACCGCACACGGCTAAGAGATCTCAAGGATCAATTGTTGTGTCTCTGGGGTGCCCCCTGCCCCCGTATATAAAGGAGCAAGGGAGAGGCAGCCGGCCAAGGGGAGAGGCGCGCCATAGGGGGGAGTCCTACTCCCATCGGGAGTAGGACTCCTCCTTTCCTTGTGGGAGTAGGAGAAGGGAAGGGGGAAGGAGAAAGAAGGAAGGGTGCGCCCCCCTTCCCTAGTCCAATTCGGACCAGACCATGGGGAGGGGTGCGGCCACCTTTTGAGGCCTTTCTCTCCTTTCCCGTATGGCCCATTAAGGCCCAATACGAATTCCCGTAACTCTCCGGTACTCCGAAAAATACCCGAATCACTCGGAACCTTTCCGAAGTCCGAATATAGTCGTCCAATATATCGATTTTTACGTCTCGACCATTTCGAGACTCCTCGTCATATCCCCGATCTCATCCGGGACTCCGAACTCCTTCGGTACATCAAAACTCAATAAAACTGTCATCGTAACGTTAAGCGTGCGGACCCTACGGGTTCGAGAACTATGTAGACATGACCGAGACACGTCTCCGGTCAATAACCAATAGAGGGACCTGGATGCCCATATTGGCTCCCACATATTTTACGAAGATCTTTATCGGTCAGATCGCATAACAACATATGTTGTTCCCTTTGTCACCGGTATGTTACTTGCCCGAGATTTGATCGTCGGTATCTCAATACCTAGTTCAATCTCGTTACCGGCAAGTCTCTTTACTCATTCCGTAACACATCATCCCGCAACTAACTCATTAGTCACAATGCTTGCATGGCTTATAGTGATGTGCATTACCGAGTGGGCCCAGAGATACCTCTCCGACAATTGGAGTGACAAATCCTAATCTCGAAATACGCCAACCCAACAAGTACCTTTGGAGACACCTGTAGAGCACCTTTATAATCACCCATTTGCGTTGTGACGTTTGGTAGCACACAAAGTGTTCCTCCGGTAAACGGGAGTTGCATAATCTCATAGTCATAGGAACATGTATAAGTCATGAAGAAAGCAATAGCAACATACTAAACGATCGAGTGCTAAGCTAACGGAATGGGTCAAGTCAATCACGTCATTCTCCTAATGAGGTGATCTCGTTAATCAAATGACAACTTATGTCTATGGCTAGGAAACATAACCATCTTTGATTAACGAGCTAGTCAAGTAGAGGCATACTAGTGACACTCTGTTTGTCTATATATTCACACATGTATTATGTTTCCGGTTAATATAATTCTAGCATGAATAATAAACATTTATCATGATACAAGGAAATAAATAATACTTTATTATTGCCTCTAGGGCATATTTCCTTCACGTAGGAGGTCAGTTTCCTCTGTTTTGCGGTACGCTAGACCCCTCCCGATGAACAGGATCCCGTTTCGAACGTGGCCGCTTGAACACAAGGCTGTTTCCTCCGTTCTGCGGTACGCCAGGCCTTGTTTCCATCGGCTGTTCCGTCCAAGCCCTCCCGATGAACACGACGACACATTCCGTTCTGACCCAGCCGGTTGGCTCCCCATGAACACGACGACGGCGTTGTTTCTCCGTTCTGACCCAGCCATGTACACGAGCCCTGGCCGTACGTACGCGCGAGTAGGCGTTCGAGACCCCGCCTGTATGTACGTACGTGGCCGTATTTACTTTCTTGCACCCTGGCCGATGTACGTACGTGTACATGCTACGTGCGCGCCTCTACTATGACACGTGCGCGCCTCTACATCGACCAGTATGTACGTACACGTTCGCGACCAGAATGACAACGCTACGTACGCTTTGACCAGGTGGGTCCCGACTGTCAGGCACTTCCTTGCGTGCGAAGATGTAGCTGGTGGGTCCCAGCAGTCAGGGGGGCGTATCGTTTTTTTTGCCCGGACGCACTTCCTTGCGTGCGAAGATGTAGCTGGTGGGTCCCGGCAGTCAGGGGGAAATGTTTTTTTTTCATGAAATACGGTGGCCCGTCCGGTGGGTCCCCGTTGTCAGGTGGAGGAATATTTATTTTGCACGTAATAAGGAGGCACTTCCTTGCTGCGGCCGTGGACCCAGCTGTCAGTCTCTCCACGTACAGTACTCTTCCGATGGAAGTCGGTCGTTGACCACATTGACCACACCGCGCCGAGAGCACCAAGGCGGTGGACGACGCGGAGCCAGGGAGGACGCGACAGTGGATGCCCACGCGGAGAGGAGTACGAGGGTTCACTGGTTCGGCTGCGGTGTGAGGCTGCCGTCGCCGCAGAATAACAGGGGGTGTGAGTGAGTCGAGGGATGGCCTAGCCAGCGATGGGAGTAGTAGGGGGTGGTGAGGCCTCCGCGACATCGCAGCCGGCCACGGGAGGCAGGAGCGCGAGGCACGACCAGCGCTGGTTTCGGCGGCTGGAGCAAGAAGACCAGAGGTTGAAGAAGCACTACGGCCGTTGGATGGACATCGTACGGTCAATGGAGCTAGAATCCTGCATATTGACTAAGTTGACAAAGCCCTCCGTCCCCGTCAACTTAGTAGGCCCACAAGTCAGCCTCCCACTATACTGGGCCCAGCTAGCTGGGGGAGTATTCATTTTTTTGTGCGTAATAAGGAGGCACTTCCTTGCGTGCGAAGATATAGCTGGTGGGTCCGAGCTGTCAGCGGCGGTAACGTTTTTTCGTGAAATACAGAGGCTCTTTCGGTGGGTCCCAGATGTCAGGTGGAGGAATCATTATTTTGCGCGTAATAAGGAGGCATTTCCTTGCGTGCGGCCGTGGACCCAGCTGTCAGCCTCTCCACGCACAGTTCACTTCAGATGCATGTCGGTCGTTGACCACGTTGACCAGGCCGCGCCGAGAGCACCAGGGCGGTGGACGACGGCGAGGCCTAGGAAGGGAACAACACGGAGCCAGGGAAGACTCGATAGTTGTTTCCCACGCGGAGGGGAGTACGACTGTACGAGGGTTTACTGGTTCATCTGCCGTCGCCGGAGAATAACAGCAGGTGTGGTGAGTAGAGGGATGGCTAGGCCAGCGATGGGAGTACGGTGGGACGGTGAGGCCTGCGCGGCAGCACAGCCGACCATGGGGAGGAGGGAGCAGGCAGTCCCGCCGGCGCTTGTTTGAGCGGCTGGAGTAGGAAGAGCAGAGATTGAAGAAGCACGACGGCCGTTGGATGGACATCCAACAGTCACTGCTTGTGCATCAATCTTTTTTTAGGAAAGCCTCAAATCTGTGGAAAACAGCATACAGCCCATCTGTCATTATTTCTAATAATTTACAGCCCATTTGCTAATTCTTAAGGTTTTTTTGGAGCCCATATTCTTTTTGTTAGCATTACAGCCCATATTGTGGCCACGATTAAAAAATTATACGAAATTTTGCATATTTCGGTGCGGTCCGAACTCTTTTTAATCCCGAAATTTCGAGTCACGTTCAAACTGATTTCTGATTTTAAAAATAAATATATATCAATATAAAATCCAACAAATTGTCCACGCATAAAAATCAATGCATTTTAAAATCTCGAAATTAAAAAAAGAAATTTGAAACTAATTGCCGGTTTGATGTGTTTTAAAAATGTACAACCCATTTCTCATTACTGATAGGCCATTTTCTCGGCCAGCCGAATGAAGCTCTCCTCATCTTGAAAGATTTGCAGCCCAACAGGCCTGATAAAGCGACTTACTTGGCAAATCACAAAAAAACTGGGTTGTGGCCGTGGACCCAGCTGTCAGCCTCTCCACGTACAGTACTCTTCCGATTGAAGTCGGTCGTTGACCACATTGACCACGCCGCGCCGAGAGCACCAAGGCGGTGGACGACGGCGAGGCCTAGGAAGGGGACGACGCGGAGCTGGGGAAGACGCGACAGTGGATGCCCACGCGGAGAGAAGTACGAGGGTTCATTGGTTCGGCTGCGGCGTGAGGCTGCCGTTGCCGCAGAATAACAGGGGGTGTGGGTGAGTAGAGGGATGCCCTGGCCAGCGGTGGGAGTAGTAGGGGGCGGTGAGGCCTCCGCGGCATCACAGCCGGCCACGCGAGGCAGGAGCACGCGGCACGACCGGCGCTGCTTTGGGCGGCTGGAGCAAGAAGTCCAGAGGTTGAAGAAGCACTATGGCCGTTGGAAGGACATCGTACGGCCACTCGAGCTAGAATCGTTCATATTGACTAAGTTGACAAAGCCCTCCGTCCCCGTCAACTTAGTAGGCCCACAAGTCAGCCACCCACTATGGTGGGTCCCAGCTAGTAGGGGGTATTCATTTTTTGTGCGTAATAAGGAGGCACTTCCTTGCGTGCGAAGATATAGCTGGTGGGTCCGACCTGTCAGTGGGGGGAACGTTTTTTCGCGAAATACAGAAGCCCTTCCCATGTACAATCCACGTGCAGTGCGTAATAAGGAGGAACTTTCCTTGCGTGCGACCATGGACCTCGTGGGTCCCAGCCGTCAGGCTCTCCACGTACAGTCCTCTTCCGATGACTCTCGTATGTTGACGACGCCGCGCCGAGCGCACCGAGCGCACCGAGGCTGTTGGAAATATGCCCTAGAGGCAATAATAAAATGGTTATTATTATATTTCCTTGTTCATGATAATTGTCTATTGTTCATGCTATAATTGCGTTATCCGGAAATCGTAATACGTGTGTGAATACATAGACCACAACATGTCCCTAGTGAGCCTCTAGTTGACTAGCTCGTTGATCAATAGATGGTTACGGTTTCCTGACCATGGACATTGGATGTCGTTGATAACGGGATTACATCATTAGGAGAATGATGTGATGGACAAGACCCAATCCTAAGCATAGCACAAGATCGTGTAGTTCGTCTGCTAAAGCTTTTCTAATGTCACGTATCTTTTCCTTAGACCATGAGATTGTGCAACTCCCGGATACCGTAAGGGTACTTTGGGTGTGCCAAATGTCACAATGTAACAGGGTGGCTATAAAGGTACACTACGGGCATCCCCGAAAGTATCTGTTGGGTTGGCACGAATCGAGACTGGGATTTGTCACTCCGTATGACGGAGAGGTATCTTTGGGCCCACTCGGTAAGACATCATCGTAATGAGCTCAATGTGACTAAGGGGTTGGTCACGGGATGATGTGTTACGGAACGAGTAAAGTGACTTGCCGTAACGAGATTGAACAAGGTATCGGTATACCGACGATCGAATCTCGGGCAAGTAACGTACCGATTGACAAAGGGAATTGTATACGGGATTGATTGAATCCTCGACATCGTGGTTCATCTGTTGAGATCATCGTGGAACATGTGGGAGCCAACATGGGTATCCAGATCCCGCTGTTGGTTATTGGTCGGAGAGATGTCTCGGTCATGTCTGCAAGATTCCCGAACCCGTAGGGTCTACACACTTAAGGTTTGATGACGCTAGGGTTATAGGGAAGGTTTGTACGTGGTCACCGAATGTTGTTCGGAGTCCCAGATGAGATCCCGGACGTCACGAGGAGTTCCGGATTGGTCCGGAGGTGAAGATTTATATATGGGAAGTCATCATACGGTCACCGGAAGGGTTCGGGGGTTTATCGGTATTGTACCGGGACGACCGAAGGGGTTCCGGGGGTCCACCTGCCCCGGAGGGCCCTATGGGCTGTTTGTGGAAGGGAACCAGCCCCTAAGTGGGCTGGGCGCCATCCCCCTAGGGCCCATGCGCCTAGGGTTGGGGGGGGAACTCTAAAGGGGGCACCCCCTTGGCTTGGGGGGCAAGCCCCCTCCCCCTTGGCCGCCGCCCCCCTCTAGATCCATCTGGAGGGGCCGGCCCCCTTCCCCTTCACCCTATAAATAGAGGGGTAGAGGGAGGGCAGCCGCACCACATCCAAGGCGCAGCCCTCCTCCTCCCAGACACCTCTTCCTCCTCCCGCGAAGCTTAGCGAAGCCCTGCCGGAGTACCACGCTGCTCCAACACCACCACGCCGTCGTGCTGCTGCTGGACGGATTCTTCCCCAACCTCTCCCTCTCTCCTTGCGGGATCAAGGCGTGGGAGACGTCACCGGGCTACACGTGTGTTGAACGCGGAGGCGCCGTTGTTCGACGCTTAGATCGGAATCAACCGCGATCTGAATCGCTACGAGTACGACTCCCTCATCCGCATTCTTGTAACGCTTCCGTGTCGCGGTCTTCAAAGGTATGAAGATGCACTCCCCTCTCGTTGCTAGTAAACTCCATAGATTGATCTTGGTGATGCGTAGAATTTTTTTTAATTTCTGCAACGATCCCCAACAGTGGTATCAGAGCTAGGTCTATGCGTAGTTTCTATGCACGAGTAGAACAGAAGTTGTTGTGGGCGTCGATTTTGTCAATTTACTTGCCGTTACTAGTCTTATCTTCATTCGTCGACATCGTGGGATGAAGCGGCCCGGACCGACCTTACACGTACGCTTACGTGAGACAGGTTCCACCGACTGACATGCACTAGTTGCATAAGGTGGCTAGCGGGTGTCTGTCTCTCCCACTTTAGTCGGATCGGATTCGATGAAAAGGGTCCTTATGAAGGGTAAATAGAAATTGGCATATCACGTTGTGGTTTTGGCGTAGGTAAGAAACGTTCTTGCAAGAAACCTATAGCAGCCACGTAAAAAATTTGCAACAACAATTAGAGGACGTCTAACTTGTTTTTGCAGCATATGCCGTGTGATGTGATATGGGCAAAAGGATGTGATGAATGATATATGTGATGTATGAGGTTGATCATTTTCTTGTAATAGGAATCACGACTTGCATGTCGATGAGTATGACAACCGGCAGGAGCCATAGGAGTTGTCTTAATTTATTGTGTGACCTGCGTGTCACTAAGAACGCCATGTAATTACTTTACTTTATTGCTAACCGTTAGCCATAGTAGTAGAAGTAATGATTGGCGAGACAACTTCATGAAGACACGATGATGGAGATCATGGTGTCATGCCGGTGACGATGATGACCATGGTGCCCCGAAGATGGAGATCAGAAGGAGCAAAATGATATTGGCCATATCATGTCACTATTTGATTGCATGTGATGTTTATCATGTTTTTACATCTTAATTACTTAGAATGACGGTAGCATAAATAAGATGATCCCTCGTTAAAATATCAAGAATTGTGTTCCCCCTAACTATGCACCGTTGCTAAGGTCCGTTGTTCCGAAGCACCACATGATGATCGGGTGTGATAGGTTCTAACGTTCGCATACAACGAGTGTAAGCCAGATTTACACACGCAATACACTTAGGTTGACTTGACAAGCCTAGCATGTACAGACATGGCCTCTGAACACGGAAGACCGAAAGGGCGAACATGAGTCGTATAGAAGATACGATCAACATGAAGATGTTCACCGATGATGACTAGTCCGTCTCACGTGATGATCGGACACGACCTAGTTGACTCGGATCATGTATCACTTAGATGACTAGAGGGATGTCTATCTGAGTGGGAGTTCATTAAATAATTTGATTAGATGAACTTAATTATCATGAACATAGTCTAAAACTTTGTAATGTCTTGTAGATCAAATGGCCCACGCTAATGTTTCCCTCAACTTCAACGCGTTCCTAGAGAAAACCAAGCTGAAAGACGATGGTAGCAACTACACGGACTGGGTCCGTAACCTGAGGATTGTCCTCATAGCTGCCAAGAAAGCATATGTCCTTGAAGCACCGCTAGGTGATGCACCTGTTTTCCCAGCAACTCAAGACGTTATGAACGCCTGGCAGTCACGTAGTGATGATTACTCCCTGGTTCAGTGCGGCATGCTTTACAGCTTAGAACCGGGGCTCCAAAAGCGTTTTGAGCAGCACGGAGCATATGAGATGTTCCAAGAGCTGAAAATGGTTTTCCAAGCTCATGCCCGGTTCGAGAGATATGAAGTCTCCGACAAGTTCTACAGTTGTAAGATGGAGGAGAATAGTTCTGTCAGCGAGCACATACTCAAAATGTCTGGGTTACACAATCGCTTATCTCAGCTGGGAGTTAATCTCCCGGATGACGCGGTCGTTGACAGAATCCTTCAGTCGCTCCCACCTAGCTACAAGAGCTTTGTGATGAACTTCAATATGCAGGGGATGGAAAAGACCATTCCTGAGGTATATTCAATGCTGAAATCAGCGGAGGTGGAGATCAAAAAGGAACATCAAGTGTTGATGGTCAATAAAACCACTAGTTTCAACAGGGCAACGGTAAGAAGAACTTCAAGAAGGACGACAAGGGGGTTGCCGCGCCCGGTAAGCCAGTTGCCGGGAAGAAGCCAAAGCATGAACCCAAGCCTGAGACTGAGTGCTTTTATTGCAAGGGAAACGTGTTGGAAATATGCCCTAGAGGCAATAATAAATGGTTATTATTATATTTCTTTGTTCATGATAATTGTCTATTGTTCATGCTATAATTGTATTGTCCGGAAATCGTAATACATGTGTGAATACATAGACCACAACGTGTCCCTAGTAAGCCTCTAGTTGACTAGCTCGTTGTTCAACAGATAGTCATGGTTTCCTGACTATGGGCATTGGATGTCGTTGATAACGGGATCAGATCATTAGGAGAATGATGTGATGGACAAGACCCAATCCTAAGCATAGCATAAAAGATCGTGTAGTTTCGTTTGCTAGAGCTTTTCCAATGTCAAGTATCTTTTCCTTAGACCATGAGATCGTGCAACTCCCGGATACCGTAGGAGTGCTTTGGGTGTGCCAAACGTCACAACGTAACTGGGTGACTATAAAGGTGCACTACGGGTATCTCCGAAAGTGTCTGTTGGGTTGGCACGGATCGAGACTGGGATTTGTCACTCCGTGTGACGGAGAGGTATCTCTGGGCCCACTCGGTAATGCATCATCATAATGAGCTCAATGTGACTAAGGCGTTAGTCACGGGATCATGCATTGCGGTACGAGTAAAGAGACTTGCCGGTAACGAGATTGAACAAGGTATTGGGATACCGACGATCGAATCTCGGGCAAGTAACATACCGATTAACAAAGGGAATTGTATACGGGATTGATTGAATCCTCAACATCGTGGTTCATCCGATGAGATCATCGTGGAACATGTGGGAGCCAACATGGGTATCCAGATCCCGCTGTTGGTTATTGACCAGAGAGGCGTCTCGGTCATGTCTGCATGTCTCCCGAACCCGTAGGGTCTACACACTTAAGGTTCGGTGACGCTAGGGTTGTAGTGATATGTGTATGCGGAAACCCGAAAGTTGTTCGGAGTCCCAGATGAGATCCCGGACGTCACGAGGAGTTCCGGAATGGTCCGGAGGTGAAGAATTATATATAGGAAGTCAAGTTTCGGCCACCGGTAAAGTTTCGGGGGTTACCGGTATTGTACCGGGACCACCGGAAGGGTCCCGGGGGTCCACCGGGTGGGGCCACCTATCCCGGAGGGCCCCGTGGGCTGAAGTGGGAAGGGAACCAGCCCCTAGTGGGCTGGGCGCCCCCTATGGGCCTCTCCCCATGCGCCTAGGGTTGGAAACCCTAGGGTGGGGGGCTTCCCACTTGCCTTGGGGGGCAAGGCACCCCCTTGGCCGCCGCCCCCCACCCTAGATGGGTTTGGCCGGCGCCCCCCTTCCCAGGAGGCCTATATAAAGGGGGGGGGGAGGGAGGGCAGCAACATCTCAGCCTTGGGCGCCTCCCTCCTCCCCTGCTACACCTCTCCCTCTCGCAGAAGCTCGGCGAAGCCCTGCCGAGACCCGCTACATCCACCGCCACGCCGTCGTGCTGCTGGATCTTCATCAACCTCTCCTTCCCCCTTGCTGGATCAAGTAGGAGGAGACGTTGCTGCACCGTACGTGTGTTGAACGCGGAGGTGCCGTCCGTTCGGCACTCGGTCATCGATGATTTGGATCACGGCGAGTACGACTCCGTCATCCACGTTCATTGGAACGCTTCCGCTCGCGATCTACAAGGGTATGTAGATGCACTCCTTTCCCCTCGTTGCTAGTATACTCCATAGATGCATCTTGGTGAACGTAGGAAAATTTTAAAATTATGCTACGATTCCCAACAGTGGCATCATGAGCCAGGCCTATGCGTAGTTACTATGCACGAGTAGAACACAAAGAAGTTGTGGGCGTTGATGTTGCCAATTCTTCTTGCCGCTACTAGTCTTGTCTTGTTTCGGCGGCATTGTAGGATGAAGCGGCCCGGACCGACCTTACACGTACGCTTACGTGAGACAGGTTCCACCGACTGACATGCACTAGATGCATAAGGTGGCTAGCGGGTGTCTGTCTCTCCTACTTTAGTCGGAACGGATTTGATGAAAAGGGTCCTTATGAACGGTAAATAGAAATTGGCAAATCACGTTGTGGTCATACGTAGGTAAGAAACGTTCTTGCTAGAAACCTACAAACCACGTAAAACTTGCAACAACAATTAGAGGACGTCTAACTTGTTTTTGCAGCATTTGCTATGTGATGTGATATGGCCAGAAGATGTGATGAATGATATATGTGATGTATGAGATTGATCATATTCTTGTAATAGGAATCACGACTTGCATGTCGATGAGTATGACAACCGGCAGGAGCCATAGGAGTTGTCTTTATTAATTTGTATGACCTGCGTGTCATTGAATAAACGCCATGTAAATTACTTTACTTTGTTGCTAAACGCGTTAGCCATAGAAGTAGAAGTAATCGTTGGCGTGACGACTTCATGAAGACACAATGATGGAGATCATGGTGTCATGCCGGTGACGAAGATGATCATGGTGCCCCGAAGATGGAGATCAAAGGAGCATAATGATATTGGCCATATCATGTCACTATTTGATTGCATGTGATGTTTATCATGTTTTTGCATCTTATTTGCTTAGAACGACGGTAGTAAGTAAGATGATCCCTTATGACAATTTCAAGAAAGTGTTCACCCTAACTGTGCACCGTTGCGAAGGTTCGTTGTTTCGAAGCACCACGTGATGATCGGGTGTGATAGATTCTAACGTTCGAATACAACGGGTGTTGACGAGCCTAGCATGTACAGACATGGACTCGGAACACACGCAATACACTTAGGTTGACTTGACGAGCCTAGCATGTACAGACATGGCCTCGGAACACGGAGGACCGAAAGGTCGAGCATGAGTCGTATAGAAGATACGATCAACATGGAGATGTTCACCGATCTTGACTAGTCCGTCTCACGTGATGATCGGACACGGCCTAGTTAACTCGGATCATGTTTCACTCAGATGACTAGAGGGATGTCTATCTGAGTGGGAGTTCGTTAAATAATTTGATTATATGAACTTAATTATCATGAACTTAGTCTAAAATCTTTACACTATGTCTTGTAGATCAAATGGCCAACGTTGTCCTCAATTTCAACGCGTTCCTAGAGAAAACCAAGCTAAATGATGATGGCAGCAACTATACGGACTGGGTCCGGAACCTGAGGATCATCCTCATAGTAGCCAAGAAAGATCATGTCTTAGAAGCACCGCTAGGTGAAGCACCAATCCCAGAGAACCAAGACGTTATGAACGCTTGGCAATCACGTGCTGATGATTACTCCCTCGTTCAGTGCGGCATGCTTTACAGCTTAGAACCGGGTCTCTAAAAGCGTTTTGAGAAACATGGAGCATATGAGATGTTCGAGGTGCTGAAATTAGTTTTCCAAGCTCATGCCCGGGTCGAGAGATATGAAGTCTCCGACAAGTTCTTCAGCTGTAAAATGGAGGAAAATAGTTCTGTAAGTGAGCACATACTCAGAATGTCTGGGTTGCACAACCGCTTGACTCAGCTGGGAGTTAATCTCCCGGATGACGCGGTCATTGACAGAATCCTTCAGTCGCTCCCACCAAGCTACAAGAGCTTTGTGATGAACTTCAATATGCAGGGGATGGAAAAGACCATTCCTGAGATATATTCAATGCTGAAATCAGCGGAGGTGGAGATCAGAAAAGAACATCAAGTGTTGCTGGTGAATAAAACCACTAAGTTCAAGAAGGGCAAGGGTAAGAAGAACTTCAAGAAGGACGGCAAGGGAGTTGCCGCGCCCGGTAAGCCAGTTGCCGGGAAGAAGTCAAAGAATGGACCCAAGCCTGAAACTGAGTGCTTTTATTGCAAGGGAAGTGGTCACTGGAAGCGGAACTGCCCCAAATACTTAGCGGACAAGAAGGCCGGCAACACCAAAGGTATATGTGATATACATGTAATTGATGTGTACCTTACCAGTACTCGTAGTAGCTCCTGGGTATTTGATACCGGTGCGGTTGCTCATATTTGTAACTCAAAACAGGAACTACGGAATAAACAGAGACTGGCGAAGGACGAGGTGACGATGCGCGTCGGGAATGGTTCCAAGGTCGATGTGATCGCCGTCGGCACGCTACCTCTGCATCTACCTACGGGATTAGTTTTAAACCTCAATAATTGTTATTTAGTGCCAGCTTTGAGCATGAACATTGTATCTGGATCTCGTTTAATTCGAGATGGCTACTCATTTAAATCCGAGAATAATGGTTGTTCTATTTATTTGAGAGATATGTTTTATGGTCATGCCCCGCTGGTCAATGGTTTATTTTTGATGAATCTCGAAAGTGATGTTACACATATTCATAGTGTGAATACCAAAAGATGTAAAGTTGATAACGATAGTCCCACATACTTGTGGCACTGCCGCCTTGGTAACATTGGTGTCAAGCGCATGAAGAAGCTCCATGCAGATAGACTTTTGGAGTCTCTTGATTACGAATCATTTGACACATGCAAACCGTGCCTCATGGGTAAGATGACCAAGACTCCGTTCTCCGGAACAATGGAGCGAGCAACCAACTTATTGGAAATCATACATACCGATGTGTGCGGTCCAATGAGTGTTGAGGCTCGCGGAGGATATCGTTATGTTCTCACCCTCACTGATGACTTGAGTAGATATGGGTATGTCTACCTAATGAAACACAAGTCTGAAACCTTTGAAAAGTTCAAGGAATTTCAGAGTGAGGTTGAGAATCAACGTGACAGGAAAATAAACTTCTTACGATCAGATCGTGGTGGAGAATATTTAAGTCACGAGTTTGGTACACACTTAAGGAAATGTGGAATAGTTTCACAACTCACGCCGCCTGGAACACCTCAGAGAAACGGTGTGTCCGAACGTCGTAATCGCACTCTATTGGATATGGTGCGATCTATGATGTCTCTTACCGATTTACCGCTCTCATTTTGGGGCTATGCTTTAGAGACTGCCGCATTCACTTTAAATAGGTCTCTGTCGAAATCCGTTGAGACGACACCGTATGAATTATGGTTTGGGAAGAAACCTAAGCTGTCGTTTCTAAAAATTTGGGGATGCGATACTTATGTCAAGAAACTTCAACCTGAAAAGCTCGAACCCAAATCAGAAAAATGCGTCTTCATAGGATACCCTAAGGAAACTATTGGGTATACCTTCTACCTCAGATCCGAAGGCAAGATCATCGTTGCCAAGAACAGGTCCTTTCTGGAGAAGGAGTTTCTCTCGAAAGAATTGAGTGGGAGGAAAGTGGAACTTGATGAGGTGATAGTCACCCCTTCCGAACCGGAAAGTAGCGCAGCGCGGGAAGATGTTCCTGTGGTGCCTACACCGACTGGAGAGGAAGTTAATGATGATGATCATGAAGCTTCGGATCAAGTTACTACTGAACTTCGTAGGTCCACAAGTACACGTTCCGCACCAGAGTGGTACGGCAACCCTGTCCTAGAAATCATGTTGTTAGACAACGGTGAACCTTCGAACTATGAAGAAGCGATGGCAGGCCCAGATTCCGACAAATGGCTAGAAGCCATGAAATCCGAGATAGGATCCATGTATGAAAACAAAGTATGGACTTTGACTGACTTGCCCGATGATCGGCGAGCCATAGAAAACAAATGGATCTTTAAGAAGAAGACAGACGCGGATGTTAATGTGACCATCTATAAGGCTCGACTTGTCGCTAAGGGTTATCGACAAGTTCAAGGGGTTGACTACGATGAGACTTTCTCACCCGTAGCGAAGCTGAAGTCCGTCCGAATCATGTTAGCAGTTGCCGCATCCTATGATTATGAGATATGGCAGATGGACGTCAAAACGGCATTCCTTAACGGCTTCCTCAAGGAAGAGTTGTATATGATGCAGCCGGAAGGTTTTGTCGATCCTAAGAATGCTAACAAAGTATGCAAGCTCCAGCGCTCAATCTATGGGCTGGTGCAAGCATCTCGGAGTTGGAACATTCGCTTTGATGAGATGATCAAAGCGTTTGGGTTTACGCAGACTTATGGAGAAGCCCGTGGTTACAAGAAAGTGAGTGGGAGCTCTGTAGCATTTCTCTTATTATATGTGGATGACATATTATTGATGGGAAATGATATAGAATTCTTCGAAAGTATAAAGGCCTATTTGAATAAGTGTTTTTCAATGAAGGACCTTGGAGAAGCTGCTTATATATTAGGCATCAAGATCTATAGAGATAGATCAAGACGCCTCATTGGTCTTTCACAGAGTACATACCTTGACAAGATATTGAAGAAGTTCAATATGGATCAGTCCAAGAAGGGGTTCTTGCCTGTATTGCAAGGTGTGCAATTGAGCACAGCTCAATGCCCGACCACGGCAGAAGATATAGAAAAGATGAGTGTCATCCCCTATGCCTCGGCCATAGGGTCTATTATGTATGCCATGCTGTGTACCAGACCTGATGTAAACCTTGCCGTGAGTTTGGTAGGAAGGTACCAAAGTAATCCCGGCATGGAACACTGGACAGTGGTCAAGAATATCCTAAAGTACCTGAAGAGGACTAAGGATATGTTTCTCGTTTATGGAGGTGACGAAGAGCTCGTCGTAAAGGGTTACGTCGACGCTAGCTTCGACACAGATCTGGATGACTCGAAGTCACAAACCGGATACGTGTATATTTTGAATGGAGGAGCAGTAAGCTGGTGCAGTTGCAAGCAAAGCGTCGTGGCGGGATCTACATGTGAAGCGGAGTACATGGCAGCCTCGGAGGCAGCACAGGAAGCAGTCTGGATGAAGGAGTTCATTACCGACCTAGGGGTGATTCCCAATGCGTCGGGCCCGATGACTCTCTTCTGTGACCACACTGGAGCTATTGCCCTTGCGAAGGAGCCCAGGTTTCACAGGAAGACCAGGCATATCAAGCGTCGCTTCAACTCCATTCGTGAAAGTGTTCAAAATGGAGACATAGATATTTGTAAAGTGCATACGGACCTGAATGTAGCAGATCCGTTGACTAAACCTCTCCCTAGAGCAAAACATGATCAACACCAGGACGCAATGGGTGTTCGATTCATCACAATGTAACTAGATTATTGACTCTAGTGCAAGTGGGAGACTGTTGGAAATATGCCCTAGAGGCAATAATAAATGGTTATTATTATATTTCTTTGTTCATGATAATTGTCTATTGTTCATGCTATAATTGTATTGTCCGGAAATCGTAATACATGTGTGAATACATAGACCACAACGTGTCCCTAGTAAGCCTCTAGTTGACTAGCTCGTTGTTCAACAGATAGTCATGGTTTCCTGACTATGGGCATTGGATGTCGTTGATAACGGGATCACATCATTAGGAGAATGATGTGATGGACAAGACCCAATCCTAAGCATAGCATAAAAGATCGTGTAGTTTCGTTTGCTAGAGCTTTTCCAATGTCAAGTATATTTTCCTTAGACCATGAGATCGTGCAACTCCCGGATACCGTAGGAGTGCTTTGGGTGTGCCAAACGTCACAACGTAACTGGGTGACTATAAAGGTGCACTACGGGTATCTCCGAAAGTGTCTGTTGGGTTGGCACGGATCAAGACTGGGATTTGTCACTCCGTGTGACGGAGAGGTATCTCTGGGCCCACTCGGTAATGCATCATCATAATGAGCTCAATGTGACTAAGGCGTTAGTCACGGGATCATGCATTGCGGTACGAGTAAAGAGACTTGCCGGTAACGAGAATGAACAAGGTATTGGGATACCGACGATCGAATCTCGGGCAAGTAACATACCGATTAACAAAGGGAATTGTATACGGGATTGATTGAATCCTCGACATCGTGGTTCATCCGATGAGATCATCGTGGAACATGTGGGAGCCAACATGGGTATCCAGATCCCGCTGTTGGTTATTGACCAGAGAGGCGTCTCGGTCATGTCTGCATGTCTCCCGAACCCGTAGGGTCTACACACTTAATGTTCAGTGACGCTAGGGTTTTAGAGATATGTGTATGCGGAAACCCGAAAGTTGTTCGGAGTCCCGGATGAGATCCCGGGCGTCACGAGGAGTTCCGGAATGGTCCGGAGGTGAAGAATTATATATAGGAAGTCAAGTTTCGGCCACCGAGAAAGTTTCGGGGGTTACCGGTATTGTACCGGGACCACCGGAAGGGTCCCGGGGGTCCACCGGGTGGGGCCACCTATCCCGGAGGGCCCCATGGGCTGAAGTGGGAAGGGAACCAGCCCCTAGTGGGCTGGGCGCCCCCCCATGGGCCTCCCCCCATGCGGCTAGGGTTGGAAACCCTAGGGTGGGGGGCTTCCCACTTGCCTTGGGGGGCAAGGCACCCCCTTGGCCGCCGCCCCCCCACCCTAGATGGGTTTGGCCGGCGCCCCCCCTTCCAAGGGGGCCTATATAAAGTGGGGGGAGGGAGGGCAGCAACATCTCAGCCTTGGGCGCCTCCCTCCTCCCCTGCTACACCTCTCCCTCTCGCAGAAGCTCGGCGAAGCCCTGCCGAGACCCGCTACATCCACCACCACGCCGTCGTGCTGCTGGATCTCCAGCAACCTCTCCTTCCCCCTTGCTGGATCAAGAAGGAGGAGACGTCGCTGCACCGTACGTGTGTTGAACGCAGAGGTGCCATCCGTTCGGCACTCGGTCATCGGTGATTTGGATCACGGCGAGTACGACTCCGTCATGCACGTTCATTGGAACGCTTTCGCTCGCGATCTACAAGGGTATGTAGTTGCACTCCTTTCCCCTCGTTGCTAGTATACTCCATAGATGCATCTTGGTGAATGTAGGAAAATTTTAAAATTATGCTACGATTCCCAACAAAACGGTCACTGGAAGCGGAACTGCCCCAAGTACTTAGCGGATAAGAAGGCCGGCAATACCAAAGGTATATGTGATATACATGTTATTGATGTGTACCTTACCAGCGCTCGTAGTATCTCCTGGGTATTTGATACCGGTGCGGTTGCTCATGTTTGTAACTCAAAACAGGAGCTGCGGAATAAGCGGAGACTGGCGAAGGACGAGGTGACGATGCGCGTCGGGAATGGTTCCAAGGTCGATGTGATCGCCGTCGGCACGCTACCTCTACATTTACCTACGGGATTAGTTTTAAACCTCAATAATTGTTATTTAGTGCCAGCTTTGAGCATGAACATTGTATCTGGATCTCGTTTAATGCGAGATGGCTACTCATTTAAATCTGAGAATAATGGTTGTTCTATTTATATGAGAGATATGTTTTATGGTCATGCCCCGCTGGTCAATGGCTATTTAAATCTCGAACGTGATGTTACACATATTCATAGTGTGAATGCCAAAAGATGTAAGGTTGATAATGATAGTCCCACATACTTGTGGCACTGCCGCCTTGGTCACATTGGTGTCAAACGCATGAAGAAACTCCATGCAGATGGACTTTTGGAGTCTCTTGATTATGAATCATTTGACAAGTGCGAACCATGCCTCATGGGAAAAATGACCAAGACTCCGTTCTCCGGAACAATGGAGCGAGCAACCAACTTATTGGAAATCATACATACTGATGTGTGCGGTCCAATGAGCGTTGAGGCTCGCGGTGGTTATCGTTATGTTCTCACCCTCACTAATGACTTAAGTAGATATGGGTATGTCTACTTAATGAAACACAAGTCTGAGACCTTTGAAAATTTCAAGGAATTTCAGAGTGAGGTTGAGAATCAACGTGACAGGAAAATAAAGTTCTTACGATCAGATCGTCGGGGAGAATATTTGAGTCACAAATTTGGCACGTACTTAAGGAAATGTGGAATTGTTTCACAACTCACGCCGCCTGGAACACCTCAGCGTAATGGTGTGTTCGAACGTCGTAATCGCACTCTGTTGGACATGGTGCGATCTATGATGTCTCTTACCGACCTACCGCTATCATTTTGGAGATATGCTTTAGAGACTGCCGCATTCACTTTAAATAGGGCTCCGTCGAAATCCATTGAGACGACACCGTATGAATTATGGTTTGGGAAGAAACCTAAGCTGTCGTTTCTGAAAGTTAGGGGATGCGATGCTTATGTTAAGAAACTTCAACCTGAAAAGCTCGAACCCAAGTCGGAAAAATGCGTCTTCATAGGATACCCTAAGGAAACTATTGGGTACACCTTCTACCTCAGATCCGAAGGCAAGATCTTTGTTGCCAAGAATGGATCCTTTCTAGAGAAAGAGTTTCTCTCGAAAGAAGTAAGTTGGAGGAAAGTGGAACTTGATGAAGTACTGCCTCTTGAACTGGAAAGTAGCGCAGCTCAAGAAAATGTTTCTGTGGTGCCTGCACCGACTAGAGAGGAAGTTAATGATGATGATCAAGGAACTTCGGATCAAGTTACTACTGAACTTCGTAGGTCCACAAGGACACGTTCCGCACCAGAGTGGTACGACAACCCTGTCCTGGAAATCATGTTGTTAGACAATGGTGAACCTTCGAACTATGAAGAAGCGATGGCGGTCCCGGATTCCGACAAATGGCTTGAAGCCATGAAATCCGAGATAGGATCCATGTATGAAAATGAAGTATGGACTTTGACTGACTTGCTCGATGATCGGCGAGCCATAGAAAATAAATGGATCTTTAAGAAGAAGACAGACGCGGATGGTAATGTGACCATCTATAAGGCTCGGCTTGTCGCTAAGGGTTATCGACAAGTTCAAGGGGTTGACTATGATGAGACTTTCTCACCCGTAGCGAAGCTGAAGTCCGTCCGAATCATGTTAGCAATTGCCGCGTTCCATGATTATGAGATATGGCAAATGGACGTCAAAACGGCATTCCTTAATGGTTTCCCTAAGGAAGAATTGTATATGATGCAGCCAGAAGGTTTTGTCAATCCTAAGAATGCTGACAAGGTGTGCAAGCTCCAATGCTCAATCTATGGGTTGGTGCAAGCATCTCGGAGTTGGAACATTCGCTTTGATGAGATGATCAAAGCGTTTGGGTTTACGCAGACTTATGGAGAAGCCTGTGTTTACAAGAAAGTGAGTGGGAGCTCTGTAGCGTTTCTCATATTATATGTGGATGACATACTATTGATGGGAAATGATACAGAATTCTTGGAAAGCATAAAGGCCTACTTGAATAAGTGTTTTTCAATGAAGGACCTTGGAGAAGCTGCTTATATATTAGGCATCAAGATCTATAGAGATAGATCGAGACGCCTCATTGGTCTTTCACAAAGCACGTACCTTGACAAGATATTGAAGAAGTTCAATATGGATCAGTCCAAGAAGGGGTTCTTGCCTGTATTGCAAGGTGTGAGATTGAGCACGGCTCAATGCCCGACCACGGCAGAAGATAGAGAAAAGATGAGTGTCATCCCCTATGCCTCGGCCATAGGGTCTATTATGTATGCCATGTTGTGTACCAGAGCTGATGTAAACCTTGCCGTAAGTTTGGTAGGTAGGTACCAAAGAAATCCCGGCATGGAACACTGGACAGCAGTCAAGAATATCCTGAAGTACCTGAAAAGGACTAAGGATATGTTTCTCATTTATGGAGGTGACGAAGAGCTCGTCGTAAAGGGTTACGTCGATGCTAGCTTCTACACAGATGTGGATGACTCTAAGTCACAAACCGGATACATGTATATTTTGAATGGTGGGGCAGTCAGCTGGTGCAGTTGCAAGCAAAGCGTCGTAGCGGGATCTACATGTGAAGCGGAGTACATGGCAGCCTCGGAGGCAGCACATGAAGCAATCTGGATGATGGAGTTCATTACCGACCTAGGAGTTATTCCCAATGCGTTGGGCCCGATGACTCTCTTCTGTGACAACACTGGAGCTATTGCCCTGGCCAAGGAGCCCAGGTTTCACAAGAAGACCAGGCATATCAAGCGTCGCTTCAACTCCATACGTGAAAATGTTTAAGATGGAGACATAGATATATGTAAAGTGCATATGGACCTGAATGTCGCAGATCCATTGAGTAAACCTCTTCCACGAGCAAAACATGATCAACACCAGAACTCTATGGGTGTTCGATTCATCACAATGTAACTAGATTATTGACTCTAGTGCAAGTGGGAGACTGTTGGAAATATGCCCTAGAGGCAATAATAAAATGGTTATAATTATATTTCCTTGTTCATGATAATTGTCTATTGTTCATGCTATAATTGTGTTATCTGGAAATCGTAATACATGTGTGAATACATAGACCACAACATGTCCCTAGTGAGCCTCTAGTTGACTAGCTCGTTGATCAATAGATGGTTACGGTTTCCTGACCATGGACATTGGATGTCGTTGATAACGGGATTACGTCATTAGTAGAATGATGTGATGGACAAGACCCAATCCTAAGCATAGCACAAGATCGTGTAGTTCGTGTGCTAAAGCTTTTCTAATGTCAAGTATCTTTTCCTTAGACCATGAGATTCTGCAACTCCCGGAGACCGTAAGGGTACTTTGGGTGTGCCAAACGTCACAACGTAACTGGGTGGCTATAAAGGTACACCACGGGCATCCCCGAAAGTATCTGTTGGGTTGGCACGAATCGAGACTGGGATTTGTCACTCCGTATGACGGAGAGGTATCTCAGGGCCCACTCGGTAAGACATCATCGTAATGAGCTCAATGTGACTAAGGGGTTGGTCACGGGATGATGTGCTAGGGAACGAGTAAAGTGACTTGCCGTAACAAGATTGAACAAGGTATCGGTATACCGACGATCGATTGACAAAGGGAATTGTATACGGGATTGATTGAATCCTCGACATCATGGTTCATCCGATGAGATCATCATGGAACATGTGGGAGCCAACATGGGTATCCAGATCCCGCTGTTGGTTATTGGCCGGAGAGATGTCTCGGTCATGTCTGCATGATTCCCAAACCCGTAGGGTCTACACACTTAAGGTTTGATGATGCTAGGGTTATATGGAAGGTTTGTACGTGGTCACCGAATGTTGTTCTGAGTCCCGGATGAGATCCCGGACGTCACGAGGAGTTCCGGATTGGTCCGGAGGTGAAGATTTATATATGGGAAGTCATCATACGGTCACCGGAAGGGTTCGGGGGTTTATCGGTATTGTACCGGGACCACCGAAGGGGTTCTGGGGGTCCACCTGCCTCGGAGGGCCCTATGGGCTGTTTGTGAAAGGGAACCAGCCCCTAAGTGGGCTGGGCGCCATCCCCCCTAGGGCCCATGCGCCTAGGGTTGGGGGGGGGGGGGAACCCTAAAGGGGCGCCCCCTTGGCTTGGGGGGCAAGCCCCCTCCCCCTTGGCCGCCCCCCCTCTAGATCCATCTGGAGGGGGCCGGCCCCCCTTCCCCTTCACCCTATAAATAGAGGGGTAGAGGGAGGGCAGCCGCACCACATCCAAGGCGCAGCCCTCTCCCTCCCCAACACCTCCTCCTCCTCCCGCGAAGCTTGGCGAAGCCCTGCCGGAGTACCACGCTGCTCCAACACCACCACGCCGTCGTGCTGCTGCTGGACGGAGTCTTCCCCAACCTCTCCCTCTCTCCTTGCTGGATCAAGGCGTGGGAGACGTCACCGGGCTGCACGTGTGTTGAACGCGGAGGCGTCGTTGTTCGACGCTTAGATCGGAATCAACCGCGATCTGAATCGCGACGAGTACGACTCCCTCATTCGCATTCTTGTAACGCTTCCGTGTCGCGATCTTCAAAGGTATAAAGATGCACTCCCCTCTCGTTGCTAGTAAACTCCATAGATTGATCTTGGTGATGCGTAAAAAAAATTTAATTTCTGCAACGATCCCCAACAGAGGCGGTGGACGACGGCGAGGCCCCAGACTGGAACGACCCGGAGATGGGGAAGACGCGGCAGTGGAGTCGCAGACGGAGAGGAGTGGGTAACTTGACTGGTTCGGGTGCGGGGTGGGCCTACACTCGGCAGAGAATAACAGGAGGTGCGGAGTGGAGGGATGGCCTGGCCGTCAGTGGGGTAGCGTTTCGCTGAGGAGCGCAAAACAACGCCGCTGGACGCCGGAGGCTGGAGCAGGCGGTTCCCGCAGCGCTGGGGGAAGAAGACGAGAGATTGAACAAGAATGCCGGCCGTTGGATGTAAATCCAACACCTTCTTAGGCTTCGACCTACTGGCCCACATGTCAGCCAGTCCATTTGTTTTTTAGTCCATTTGGTGGGCTAGGTGAAACAATGATGTAGCATCTATGCAGCCCGTTTATATATATGGTAGAATTTAAAGCCCATTTGCATTTTTCTCGAAATCCGCGGACTTGCTGGGCTGGGTGAAAATATCATGTTGGGCTAGACGGAGAAATGTTATAAAAACATAAACACATGATTGCACGTCTATTACTGCATTGGTCAGTAAAATTTTTGCAAGCTTATGTACGCAACCACTAAGAGTTAACTTGCCAAGTTATATATAAACAATTATTATTATTATTTTGTAAGAACTTTCAACTTACAAAATAAAATATCATTTAAATTTGATGAGTTAATAGTACGTGGGGTATTATTATTTTTTAGGCTAGACGTGGGACAGTTGAGTTGGTTCTAGGGAAAAGTACAGGGAGAAAACTCAGTTTACATCGAAAAAGAAAGTGGGAGAAAATTCAGATATGGTATTAATGAAAACGAAAAATAAAGGAAGTGGGAAGGTCTATAAAATGGTTGGACGAACGACAGGTTTAACGAAAACTTATGTTGTTTCTAATATATATATATCATATATATATATGATATATATATATATATATGTAATAAAATAAGATATAAATATAGGTTCAGTTTTGCATTCTTATAGAAAACAGGTTCAGTTTTGCATTCTTATAGAAAAATAGAACTGAGCTGTTCGTCGTCTTGAAAAAACAAACATAACTTGGGCTGCTCATGTTATAGAAAGCTAGGTTGGGAGGCCCAGAGGCCGCTTGATACCTGCTGGATCCAAAAAATATTGAAACATGTCGTGGGCTGCCCATGTTAAACAACAAAACCTAGGCCATGGACCTGGTGGGCCCGGGATTGTCAGCCTCTTGACGAAAAGTTGTCTCCCGATTCCTCTTGTTTTGCTGACCATGTTGGGAACGACAGACGGCGGCGCCGCGGCTAGAGCACCAAGGCGGAGGACGACGTCCCCCACACATACCTGGGCGATGGCAATCCGCTGGTCCCTATCAGGAGAAGAATGAATGGGCACAAGGTCTAGTCCTGCAACCTTGTGCTTTCTCGTCCTGTAGGTACTGCTTGAACTCGGCAAGGCAGAGCTTCACCGAGTCCGGATCGTTGGTGTACATCACATTCAACTTGGTGCAACCATAGGACTGAACGGCGAACTCAAAGGAGAATTCCTTGCTGAAGTCCATATCCAGCAGGCTCACCCCTCGGATCGCCATTGGAGTCTTTTCAAGTGACCGAGTGTGTAGGCGGCGGCAGCAGTTTGTTTTTCAGCTCTTGGGGAACTGGATTCAACAGTAAACTGAGTGTGTATAGGCGACAACAGTTACTACCCATCGCTCATCCGCTGCACGCCCGGCAGAAGATGCACCCTCAGCGCATTCAAACGCCTCCATTAAGAAACCTACTCCGGCCACACGTCGGTTCACGAGCGGGTCTGTATTGGTACTGTAATAACAGGAGTTAGTGGTCACTTTGCTTAAATTTAATTAGCTTTAATAGAAATTTATACTTAAAACAAGCAATGCATTGGCTCGTTCTATCAGTGCCACAGGATCAACATGCACAACAATTAGAATTATTATTCTCAGGACGCACACGATCAACACATTTGTCGCACTTTCACAAAGATAATACTACCAAGTTTGAACTGTTTGTTATGGTTGTTGTCTTCTGCATCATCATGCCGTGTTTCCCAGCTTGCAAGATTCAGAACCAACAAATAAGATCCAAATAATAAGTACAACAAAGATGCCTACACATCTCATTGATTCCCAGCTTGCAAGATTCAGAACCAACAAATAAGATCCAAATAATAAGTACAACAAAGATGCCTACACATCTCATTGATTCCCAGCTTGCAAGATTCAGAACCAACCCATTAGAGCCTTTTGATAAAGTGAATATCGGGATTAAATCCATCTTGGCTAGCCATGTCATACAATCGAAGAACTTGGCGAATGCTCTTGACCATCACAACATCTGTAGTTGAGTATTCCTGTTTGCACAACACAAACAAGAAGAGCATGATTTCACTTTAATAGTGGCCTCCTTGAACTCAACCTGCAGCTCCACTCGGATGAGGCCTGCCTCGAGTTCCATGATTCAATTCATGCGCCTTTTTTTGCAGTTCACTTGAAATGAAGCAAAGATTGCATCATTCAGCTAGCCAGAAGTACTTGCTCTCGTGAGCTGGCAGGTTCTTCTTTAGTAGTTGCACTAAAATTGAGGAACATTAAGGTTGGTTGTCCGGCTCATGTAAGGTGCAACTATAATTTTCTTATCCTTTTGTGCAATCCATTGTGGTGAGAGTGACGGCTCATCTTGCAAAGGCTAATAAAATGTTGCACGAGATTACCAGCAGAACTTGACGGAGATTTTGGAAACTCCAATCACCATTTTGTGCAGTTCCACCAAAACTGAGAGATGTTGCCCACGTGACATTTTAGTTGAACTGCACAAGATACTCATTCCAAAAAAAAGTGTTTTCTGGAGTTCACCAAAAGGTCAGAATAGCAACAAGGTGAAATGGATATCCCTATCTGCACAAAAAGATAGAAAGTAAACAGTTGCTGGTCAATAAGAATATACAAAACATATACGAAATGAAAAGAAGCATCTTAATTATGTTCATGGCAATCACGCAAGGACAGTAGAAATTTTAAAACATCAGCAATGCTTCATGTTACCAGAAGCATTACGATCAACAATGAGATTCCTCAAATACGGGATTACTTTAATGGTGGCATTGCTTGTTTACCAGATACAGTAAATCAACAGCAGCTAAAGAGTTGGTTTAAGGGCATGGGACCGTGGGGACACCAGGACACTCAGCAGCGTAAAGGAGCAACTTACTTATCATACTGGGGAAAACAGCAGGAGTGCCATTTGTAACACAGTTTAATTGCATCTTATCACTGGAGGCATTAGATTTACAATATCACTGGTTAGACATGTCTCCAAGGTAACAATGTGATCGCTTCATTTTACATGCGCCCTTACATTAACAACAACAAAAGGTTGGTATAGGGACATGCGACAGTGGACGCATCAGCACAATGTACCTACAAGGAGGCATAAAGTGGTGATGCCAAGTTTGTTCATGCTATGTGAGGGCAGCAAATCTAATCTTGGAGACCTTTTACTATGTGAGGGCAGCAAACCTAATCCTGGAGACCTTGTACTATGTGAGGGCAGCAAATCTAATCCTGGAGACCTTTTACTATGTGAGGGCAGCAAATCTAATCCTGGAGATCTTTTACTATGTGAGGGCAGCAAATCTAATCCTGAGACCTTTTACTATGTGAGGGCAGCAATTCTAATCCTGGAGACCTTTTACTATGTGAGGGCAACAAATCTAATCCTGGACATACTCTGTTGACTTGTCCACCAGCCACCACTTTCTATCCTTTTTTCAACCAATAATAGATCTGTTCCTTATCCAGTTTGTAGTGCGTTTTCCCATTATTTCCCTTTTCAACCAAGAGACCGGTTGGGTATCCGGTCTCTACTACTTTCACCATATTATTTCCTCTTTGAATCAAGTCCTAGATTCATGCTACAACTTTCCCCCCTTTCTTCGTTGTTTGAACAAAGCCCTAGATTTGAATGCATGAAGTAGCTTTACCTCTAATAATACTAAAAATTTAGGTGGCTTTGGAAGAGCTGATGGGAGTAGAAAAAGATGCACATGCAGACACGTGGGGAGCTGGGGCAGTAGAGCAAGGTCGCTTTCGAAGAACTTATACCCGAGGGTCGTCGGGATGTCGGCGGCGGCAGGTCGGATCTGCGGACAATACGACAGGGAGGAAGAAGGGTCGGAGGACCTCCCGAGCCGGCGCTGTGTCGGAGAGAACGGCACGGGCAGAGGATCGGGCCCCTCCGGCAGCCGTGGGTTTCCTCCCTCGCCGGCGATGACCGCGTGAACGATGCACCTAGTCCTCTACACAGACCAGCCGAAGGGATCCGGCCGGATCTGTGACCAGCGGTGAGCAGAGAGAAAATGTCGCTACCGCTGTCTTGTTTATATCTGGAGAGGATGAGAGAATGAAGAGAGCACCCCTAGTAAAGCAAGCGCTCAGGCCCCTGCGTACATATATAGTGGAGTGATTATCTTTTTCTCTCCACAACAAGCGTTTCAATTTGTGTACGTGGCATTAAAGAAAAGAAACTCTCTATATAAGGTGACTACCTGTACGACTCCTACTAACTACTAAAGTACTTAGTAGTATTGTTCACTTGTGCTCCCCGACCCTCCATTCATTGAACAACCCCACGGGTGAATAAACATGCAGTACTAGTATTTATATAGAACGAACAAGCTCGAACTATTTTCGCGTAGTTAAAAGTTGAGGGCGGGGCTTTTTCCGGGCAGTACGCGCGGCAGTTTTCGCGTAGGCGGTTTGACAGAGAGGCGAGGAGGGTGAGGGAGTAGCGGATTCAACTTACTTACTGCTGGAAAGGTCGGGCTGTGCGATTTGACGACGCGTTACTGTTTGGATCCATGTGTTAGAGTTAGTTTGGGTTAGTTTGAACTCAACTAACCCAAAAATATCCAAACAGGAGGGTTAGTTTGGGTTACTGTTTGGATCCATGTGTTAGAGTTAGTTTGGGTTAGTTTGAACTCAACTAACCCAAAAAAATCTAACCCACCCAAGAGGTGCTTATTTGGGTTAGTTCTTCTCGGGACACTAAAAAACACATTTCTCTCTCGTTCTCCCCGCAGCAGATCCCTCCCCACTTCCTCGAAGCTTCCCGTCCTCTCCCTCCCTCTCTCTCGCACTGCCCATGAAGGCACATCGCCGTATCCGCACTCCATCTAACCCTGTCATCCAAACACCTATTTCGCTAGAGTTACTTCAGGGTTAGTTCAGGATTAGAATCTAACTCTAACCTTTAACTGAGTTAGAGTATCCAAACAGGGCCAGGCGGTACGACCGGGGTGATGCCGCCCTTCCGTTCTGCACTCTAATCTGGTGCATGACACGTATTACGTCGACCCGGATGCTGCTGGCTGTCCCACATGTCGGCGAAGTAGTACGTAGTAGTAAGAAGCAGCAAAGAATCATGCGGTATAAGTCTTTCTAGAGATTCCAACAAGTGACTAGACTACACCGCGTGCAGTATCTCAAATCTCAAATCTCCCTTCCGGTTTATAGGGCTCAAATCTCATCAACCAAGGCATTTTGCGATTGGAGGAATGTATCTCGTACTTTACAAAACTACCCTAATTAAACTCATGCATTAATTATGTAGTTCTCTCGTTTTCCTCTCCGCCTTGGTCGCGGTGCACAATATTGACCACTCCTATATGACTAGCCGCTCTATCTACATGCGGTACATCAAAGCATCCGGGCCCGCATGCCATCCACCAAATCACAGCGAGGTGCTACAGTCGAAACTCACCGGTCACCCCGGTGTGGCCATCATGACCCGTCATATCACAAAATCCACACCTTTACCAGCAGTGGTAAACTGGCCTCGAAGTTGGACTGGACGAAGCAACCATCATTTCACTGGAACGCTCGTTGAAGCCCTTTCTCCCCTTTCTTGAAGAAAACCTCACTCCAGGCTACTCACTTTCGCCATTTTTCTTTTGTACCGACGAAGGAAAGGTGGGCGAAGCAGTGATGCTGCTATATTTTCATTCCAAGAATCTTCTTTTTGCGAAGCAGCGACCGATTCTCACAGTCTATTCTTTTCCCGTTTTCATTGCGATTGTGGTTTCCTTTTGATTGCTTTTTGTTTGTCAGTTCATTGATGGATCCTGGAGCACTAGGCAAAGAGTTGCCGGCGGACAACCCACTAGAGACAGCGATCTCCAGGAAGCGAGCAATGACCAACGAGTTGACCATGTTGGCGGGCCAACCCATGGAGATGAAGAACTCCAAGAAACAAGCACTGGCCAAAGAGTTGACGACGTTGGCGGACGAACTCCTCAAAGAAAGTTGGAAGAACAGCAAGGGCCCCACCGTGCCTACCCCAGAAACTCTGATGGCCACCTATGCGAGGCTCAAGGCCGAGTTTGAGGAGATAGTCGCCGTTGAGAAGCAGTATTCCCCTGGCAAGGTGATGCCCCCCATCGAGGACGAGGAGATGGCCCCCGGAGGGATGGGATCCCCCGGTGAGCTGCACAAGGTAAAAAATAATGGCTTATTACCGAAAGTTGTGGTTTTTGATTAGTTGCAATGTGCTTGCTAATATGTTAGGGTTGTGCAGGTGCTGGTGGACGTCCTTGATGATTCCGATGTCGTGGCCAGTCCTATGGACAACGCCCCAGAGATCGTTTTCGATGTCGTGGTCCGTCCTGTTGGCATCGCCCCGGAGATCGATTCCGATGCCGCTGTCCATCCTGTGGACATCGCCCCAGAGATCGATTCCGATGTCGCGGTCAGTCCTGTGGACATTGCCCCAGAGATCGATTCCCATGCCGCTGTCCGTGCTGTGGTCATTGCCCGAGAGATCGATGACAAGAAATAGTTGGTCGCGCTAATCCTTCAGGGTAGTTTGCATTGCCCTGTGTTTAATTACCAGAACGATGCGTGTTATCAAACCCTTGTGTGGGCGGTACTTGCTACTTTTGTTTGATAGTGAATCATGTGAACCCTCTCCGAGTTATGGAAACAGATGTATCCTCACCAGCTTTTGATGTAATATATGGCATGCTTAGATGTAAGTTTGAACTGTTTATCATATTAGCAGAGCTTATTTGATGATTCTTGGTGTTAGTAGGCTAGCTACTGTGCGAGCTATAGTACTTGCAAAACACTCACCGAATAGAAATGTTGGGGCTGATGAGCTCGTGGTACGCTTATACTGATCCGTCGTCGATCGGCCAATAGCCCAAGCTCCTAAAATTGTAGGCTTAGCGATCGATCAGACAATAGTCGACACGGATACATTCAGGCCTCATTTGGTTCATAGGGTAGGAAAATCGTAGCAAAAGTACAGAGACGTACAACACAAAATCATAGTAGTACAGAGATGTCCCACTGTTCCAAAATAGATGAGTCAACTTTGTACTACTAACTTTGAAACGGAGGGAGTACAAATCCTAGGCGGGCTAGTTTGGCCTAGTGGGTTTTAGTGATATGATGTGGTACAGTGCCGTCCAGTCTTCGCGTGTGGTAGCAGTACTGCGGGTAGAGTAAGTTTTCATGAAGAAGCAGAATTCAACGAAGTCATGATAGTTCCTTCGTCCGACTAACTTTGTGCATGGCAGGTGGACCAGGATAATTTTGTGCATGGCAGGTGGACCAGGATGGTCGACGTCCCACATGTCGTCGTATGAAAGTATTCTTTCCGATATAGTGGACGAGCGACGAGTATTCATTGTCTATTTTTGATGAAACCTATTGTCTCCACTGTTACGATGGAGGAGTGTGAAACACGGCAGCCCGGTGAACTTGGCATGTGCACCACTCCCTCCTTCCTCATGTAATACTACCATAGTGTTGACTATAAGGTTACAACTTTTTCTCACTTTCTCTCTATCTATTTCCTCTCAAATGTTTTTTACCTTTCTTTTTTAGACACAATTGTTTTTTATGCCTCTTTTTTTAGAATTAGTTTTTTTATACCTAGGAGCACGTGTAGAGAAGGGCTCCTGCAGATCCCAGTCCTTGACTTTGTCAATGCCTCTCTCTCCTCCACATAAGCGGACTTGTCGAGAAGATAAGAGATGATCTCTTAGCACAATATGTTTCACCATGTTTTTAGGAATAACTAGTTATTGAAGATAAGGCTAAGAGATGATCCACTGTACACATGTTTTTTTGTCATCTCTAAATTACATGCAAGACTTATGATAAGACTATCTTATCAACCATTGTACATGCCCTTTATAGCCCAGAATTTTACTGGTACTACTTGCTATGGCCCAGGGCGGTAAGAAGGGAAAATGTCAGGGGGGAGCGTGCGCGGGGAGGTGGTGGGGTGGGGGAGGGGTTCTGGTGGGCCAGGGCGGTAAGAAGCGGGCTTGGAAGCGGTGCGGACTCCCGCATGGCCCACCTCACATTATCACCACATATGTCTTGGAGTCCATGCACGGCGGGCGGGCGATCTCTTCTCCCTCCCCTGTCTCTCTCCTCTCAGCCGATGCCCGCCGAGCGATTAGATTTCGGCTATCAACGGTTTATTCAATTGCAGTACCACATGTCAGTGAAAATGCAAGACAACACGTGTCCCCTCTGGTGAGCGGCGTGCGAGCCGGACTGTCGGGGGTGCGACGTGAACGCGACGCGTACGAGTTGTAAGCGTGCCGCCTTTTCCTTTTGAACTTGCAAAGCGTAACAGTTTCGTGCGATCAATTGATAGAAATCCAGAACAAAATGACGAGGGCGGTGCTTTCCCGTGCGTTAGGCGGGCTAGTTTGAGTGATATGACGTGCTACAGTGCCGTCCACTTGCTCCATTTTTATGTAAGCAAGAGTCTACACTCTTACGTGGGAGGAGTGCGAAACACGGCGGATCTGATTTTGATCGAGGGATAACTGTTCCCTATGAAATAATGGAGCATTGTTAGCGATTATAGCATGATAGTTAGGTCATATTCAGCGCTGGCCCTCAAATTTACACCGGCATCTGTCCGAGGACACTGATGTATGCCATCCAATGCTGCCGGCATACCTTTCGACAACTATATGAACTAACCGGACGAAATTTGTGCAAACAAAGCAAATTTCAAATTGACCGGATGAAATTCATTACATTTCGAGAACTTTTCCTATAAACAGGACGAAATTCATTACATATTTCGCACAAACCATACTAACCTACTGTAAACCTAATCTAAACGATCGCGGGGCCCCGACCACCATGTCCGGCCATGAACCCGAGAAAGCCGGCCATTGCCTTTGCCTCCTTATCCGCCTCGATAACCTCCTCCTTCGGAGCACAAGGTTATGAAGATTTCTGCCTCCACGTCACCGTCAAGTGGCTAATCGGCCGCCGATTTTTATCCCACCAAGCTTGGCGTCGACTGAGTGGAGGAGCGGTGGCCTTCCTGGGACCAGAGCGGTGGCGACCTACCATGTACTACTCTTCCTCGCTGCCGGCTGCGCCCGCACACGCGCGCCGGCTTCGTGGTCGCGGCGGCGGAGGGCGGCCTGGGGGGAGCCAGCGATCTCCTTCGTCTGCTCCTGCGAGAGTACGTCCAAGAGAGCTTTGGAGCGCGCCTGGAGCGGAGCCACCGATGTCCTTCATCTGCTCCTGCGACAGTACGTCCAAGAGAGCTTTGGAGTGCCCGGAGGCCATGGTTGGAGTGGTGCCAACAGAAGGAAGGGACCGGAGGAGAATGAGTGTGGGTCTTTGGCTATGGCTGGGAGCTGGGGCTCAAGTTAATATAGCGGGCGAATGGCAATGAGCCGCGGCAGACGGATGGATGGCTGGCACCGGAGTAGGTTCGTCGGCAGCCGTGGTGTCATTAACGCGGAGCAGTCGCTTGCACCGGGATGCCGCGCGGGTGGCGCTCTCTCGGCCGTCGCGCTGCTGCAATGCCGGCGCCAGTGAGAGGTCGCGTCGGGCGTGAATGCAGACGCTGCTTCAGTGACTTAACCGCAGGTGCGTTGTCTCACTGACATGTGGGCCCAACGGGCATCAGGCCCGCATGTCAGTGACGCACGAACTGCACCTGCAGTTAAGGCTGGTGAATGCGGCATTGACGTTCTGTAGAGACGGTGATCGTTTCAGCCGAGAAGCGCGTGGTTGCGATGGAAGGGGTTTCGGTAGGCCAGGGCGGGCAGACGCTGGCGTGGTGGTAAAATGTGAACTCATGGATGACGAGCCTTTGAAGCGTATGCGGCACGTATTGACAATCAAGCGTCCATGCAACCGCTCTTGTCGCCAGCTAGCATTCGACGACCACCATTAGACACCACACAACCATACATAACTTACGAATAATGGACGAATTGATCAGACACACACTCGTGTGCAGTGGCACTATGATCGGTTGCTCACGATAGTACATACTCCGTACCATAGTACCCTCTCTAGCTAGGCTGTTTTATAAGTTATTGTTGTGATGGACGATATACATGAGCAAGGCGCCGAGTCACGAGTATGACCGTTGGTGTTGAGCCAGGTGAATACATGCTTGGTGTTCGCGGAGGCCTCCAACAAACGTCTAAACAGTAATGTCACATACGCATAATTTTGGTTTTTATTTCTTTCTCCACTGACAGGTAGGCCCGCATAGATAGATAGATAAAGAACACGAGCTGATGAGGCACATGCGGATTGTTTGACTGGTCAACCAGACAAATACGGAGCTATACACTGAGCCGGTGACCGTATAATCACCATATCTCGTATACAATGATCAAAGTGAGCTATCAAGACAAGTTCAATGACCTCCAATGTATTTTACTCGGTAATAAATGACCAGGATTGAAGGGGAATCCAAATTTCCTTCATCTTCTGTCCTTGAGCTCTTGACAAACCAATGCACTTTACGGTTGTCCGGCCACTCCACCCCAGAGCTGTCACCAAGCGTCGTTCATGCCACCGCGCCACACACTAACCGGTAAGGAAGCGATGGCATCCCGCCGCGCCGAGTTCCTCGCCGCCTACGACCGCACACAGAATGGTAGGCAAGCGGTGGCATCCCGCCGTGCCGAGTTCATCGCCGCTCGCGACCTCACACCTATGTGGGCGGAATTTGAAGCTGCCAAGGCCGAATGGGCGGTACAGCAAGAGGCGGCCAAAGCCGCACAGAGGGAGTGGAAAAGTCTGAAAGCACTCAAGAAAAGAGAGGCCCGCCGCTGCAAGAAAGAAGAGGACGCACGCGCTGCTGCGGAGAGGTCGGCGGAGATCCAAGCACGGTGGGGTGTCGCCGACAAAGCCGGGAAGGAGAACGACGACGTCTGGCCAGCATGTGAGAAGTAGTAGTACTAGTAGTTAGTGTGTGTGTCTGCGCCGCTCGTATGTTTGTTTAATTAATTACGAGCATGTAAAAGTACTACTAGTTACTACTGTAGTTTTTAGAGCAAATTACTAGTACATTAACCTAGACTCAATGGAAAAATTCCTATCCTATGCATCAAATGGCATCTCTTTCTCTACAGGAATTGAGATGCATGTCATCTCACTTCCTATGATTTTCATATTCCTATAAAATTCCTATCCTATGAACCAAAGGAGGCCTCTGCTGGAGTAACTACTGTAGCTAGCAATACTGCTGGTACAGTAGTTTTCTTCAAGAAGCAGAATTCAACGAAGTCATGATGGTTCCTTCGTCCGAGCAACTTCACAGTGGGTAAGGTTGGGCCTGTGATTTGACGGCTCATTAGTAATTACTGTAGCGCGATGACCGGGGTGACTCTCCCTTGGAGTTCTGCGGGCATGGCAAGTGGACCAGGATGGTCGATGTCCCACATGTCGGCGAGCGGAAGTATTCTTTCCGGTATCGAGGAGCAAGGAAACCGCATGGTATAGTATCACTGGTGATTTATATTTATTTTTTATTTCTAATGAATGCTAGCGTTTCAACTCTTACGACGAAGGAGTGCCAAACACACGGCACGTGCTGGATGTCGCACACGTCAGCGAAAGAAGTGGGACATGAACAACGTGGTAGAGCGTCTCCACTTCTGGGTCGGAGACCACACGTAGTAGTACTACTGTACTAGTGGTATGAACGATACAAAGTGCGGCCCGGAGAGAAAGACACGTCTAGTTGCAAGGTCTCGGGGCATACACGTAAACAAATATAAAACCTAATATGTGCCTCCAATTAATATAGTAGTAGTAGAGTACTTAGTCACGTACTCCATAACATCACCGGGCATTGCACGTACAACATTTAGTGGTAGTAAGAGACAAATGCCTATATGCCACGCATGTTCATACTATTTGTGCCTTTCTACTTCACTTATTGCGCTACATTACACAGGTTTGCACGTCCACTCATGGGTACATGTCCGTCTCGTAGTTCCAGTCCCACGTGTTCTTCATATAGATGGAACGATCCTTGCATGACACGTGCACCTTGATGCTAGATGTGTCGCGTGTTGGCAAAAGGATGAACAAAGCTCACCTAAAAAAATTAGAGTGGAAGAATATAGATTCCCGACGACCGAGAAGGAGCAAGGAACCTCGGGGTGGAGCGTCTGCACTCATAATATTTTATATTATTCAGCGATATAAAATCAACCAATCATCTCCATAGTGGACTGGAGGAGTACGAAACACGGCAGCCCAGTGTAGTTACATCATACTAGTACATGGCTAACCCACGCTATCACCATATTACTTGGCTTCCGTGCGACACCTATCTCTAGTAATCCAGCAGCCCGTATCGCTTCTCCCTCCTCGTCTCTCTCAAAGTGCGGCAGGCTGGCGTTTTGCCATCTATTGAGGTCGGTTAACTCATCACATGTTAGCGACATGCCAAGAGCATTCTAAAAAAAATTCCTTTCACGTTTCATTTTCAAAAAGAAAAAAACCTTTCAAGTACGAATTTGACTGTATGCTTTGAGCAACTTGCATGTCCTATACTGCTCCTGCTTAGATACTCTAAGGGTTCCTTTGATTCAAAGGATTTGCATAAGAATTTTCGAGGATTAGAATCCTTAGGAATTTTACCTATATTGGTTGTTTGATTCATAGGATTGAATCCTATAGATTTTTTCCTAAGGAATTTTTTGTACTACTTCCCATAGGATTTCTAGCATCCAGTCAAACCTCTTTGAAAGAATCCTTTGTTTTTCCTGTGAAGCAATCAAACAACCTAAACTCCTATAGGATTGAGATGAGCATAACATTTCAATCCTATGTTTTTCCTATTCCCATGTTTTTACAATCCTGCGAATCAAAGAGGCCCTAACTTAGCTAGAGGTTAGACTAACTCATGACTAACCCTGAACTAACTGTAGCCAAAGAGGTGTTTGGGTGATAGGGTTAGATTCACTATAATGCACTTGATGGGGAGAGAGAAGTGATTTTTCAGTGGTCCCAATGAGAACTATCTCCAGTTAGCACCTCTTGGGTGGGATAATTTTTTTGGTGGGTTCGGTGCAACTTGCTCCAATTTAAACCCTCATGCTTGGATACTTTTGGGCTACTAGCAAGAGGACCATGCATTGCACGGAACATCAAGATGCATTTATACGAGCTGTTTATCTCGTGGGAGATGAAGATGAACGAGGGAATGCCTTATCTGCAAATATGGAGAGGGGTGCGGATATCTTTTTGCAAAATTGCCATAGTTTGCTTTCTATCCGTCAGATATAGATCGGACAGTCTATATTGCAGGATGGCAGGCACACCATCATCACCAACTCAGTTTTTTATAAGATTAGAGATTTGAGCCCCAACTAGCTCGAACTAACTCTAACCCATGGATCCAAACAAGGCCTATGGCCAACCTCGACGCGGAGCAGTCGGTGCACCGTGAAGCGGCGCTCTCTCGGCCGTCGCGCCGCCAGTGAGAGGTCGCCTCCGCTCTGGCCAGGCATTAATGCGGCACTAATGCTCCAGGGCGACGCTGACCATTTCACGCGGGAAGCGCGCACTGGCAGGGGAGTATAGGTTTTGAACCGTTTCAGGTGTAGTACTGGTAGTTTGCAAAACTACTCAATTATTGCACTGAGTTTCCTAAGAATTTGTGGTAAAAAACGTTACTCCACAGCCTGCTTCCCTTCTCCTTCCTCTTCCACCGCCCACGCACGTCCGCGGGAAGTGACCGGTCAACCCTTATATAGGAGTGCTAGCACAAAAAGATGCATGCATGACCACTAAAATTTCCAGATTAAAGAGCCGCTCCGGCAGGAGTATGGCGTATGTTGTTACCTTCGGCCGGGCCATGGCTACCGGGCGGGACATGGATCCTCTGACGTGTCACTGCCTTACCCTGCCTTTCCTTCGCTGACTGGTGGGACCCACGATTGGTGGTCCCACATGTCAGTGATAGAATGCTAGGATTGTTCTACCGGGCGACGACGACCAGGGAAGAGGCGGCGGGAGGGTAATGAATGCAGCTACTGTTTGGGTTCGCCGTCCGGCTTAAATAAATGCGCAGCATCACGTGCACCCGCAGGTGCACAAATTGTAACATACGTGTCTGCTTAAGTGGGCCTCACGTAACCGGTGTGTGTGTGAGATTCTGAGAGACAGAGTGCGTGTGTGCGACTCTACTCTTCGGACATGTACTCAACCTTTTGCATCAGGATATAAGTATAATGGTATTTACTTTAGCTAGTGATTTACGTGGCCATGTTAACGTGGTTGTGTAAAAAAATGTCACTTCCTGCTCGTGATTTGCGTTATATAATTACAAGCAAGATGATCATGCATTGCACGGAACATCAATATGCATTTTCTTACAAAACACCTGTTGTGATTTACCCATGCAGGAGTAATCCCATGTGTAAAAACTAATGGTATTTCGAGAATTTTATCGGAAAACTGGTGTCACGACCGGTTTTTCAATAAAATAATTATTGAGAGACCAATCCCTTTTACGGACCAGTAAGGAAGAATTCCTTCTCACTGGTAGACAATATCTTGGTCACAGAAGAAAAATACCAGGAGTACTGAAATATAATACAAGGTTGAGTGGAGACTGCCCAACAATTTATTACATGCACGCCGATAGAACAAGACGGCGGATAGGGTGGCATAACTACTAGCTCACGATAATAACGGAGGCGGAAATATCACCGCGAAGCGAGTGATATGACTCATGAAGACTACAGCTCTTCGAGCGTCGGAGTGAGGCTCGAGGAGACTTATTACGGGTGGCGGAAGCGTATATAATACAAGTGACCAATATCCGGGATCGCACAGGACTGACTGGGACTCCTCTAGGCGTCGGACGCACTATCAAACTCTTCATCCAAGAGATCGCCTTCGTCAGCATCTGGCCAAAACAACAAGCCAGGTGAGTACCATGAAAGTACTCGCAAGACAGTTCGGACATAAGATATAACAAATGTAAACATGGAGCATATGTACAGATTAACCAGTGCGTTCAGGCATAGAGATAATAAATACTAGGTGCCAAACGAGGGTCTGAATGACTCCTCGAGAGGAAACTGCAAGAATAGTAATACTGGTGCCAAACGAGGGTCTGAATGACACCTCGAGAGGAAACTGCAAGAATAGTAATACTGGTGCCAAACGAGGGCCTGAATGACTCCTCGAGAGGAAACTGCAAGAATAGTAATACTGGTGCCAAACGAGGGTCTGAATGACTCCTCGAGAGGAAACTGCAAGAATAATAATGCCGCAGTCGGGCGTCGGGGCGACACCACATAAAGGGCTTATAACAGAAAATAATGGCAATGCATGCCACAGTCGGACGTCTGAGCGACATCACATAAAGGGCTTATATTTAAAGTAAGAAACAAAAACACGCCACAGTGGGACGTCTGAGCGACATCACATAAAGGGCTTATATTGTAGCTCAATAATACAGTAGCTCGGGATTATAAATTATTACAAGTACGAGACAAATATAAGGTTAGTCCATCCACAGTAATAATAATTAAATTGGGTTCACCACTTGAGCTTGTTCACCGGGGGACAAGTTTTCCACGCGGATAGATAGGGATATACTGACTTCACTACTTGATCATGGATACGATGACTTGGAAGAATTTGACTCTGCAGAGTTTGTACTTAACCACAGCCAACGGATTTCAGTAGTCACAGGGACTAGTTCCGTTTACGGTGTTTGGAAGAAACACGTCTAACCAGTACACACCCTTTCAATTTTCCGAAGCCAGGGATCACCCTCGGCAACATTCAAGAAAAACCTTGAGACGGGGAGGCTACAACCTCGCGTAGCATGGGATCAAATTTCTATACGCGCGCTCTAAGGGGGTGCCCCCCTCTCGGTCCCAACCGGAAACACCCATGCCCCCTGACCGGATGACTGGCTTTAATCCTGGGCCAAGGTACCATCATCCCGGCCCCTCTGTTTGGTGTGTACACGGAAAGAGGTTACCAACTTACTAAACCGCATCTTGGCAAAGAAACACGTGGTAGCACGGAGGGGAAAAGAACGATAACGTGACTCCGTCCACGTTAACGTCGGAAATTGTCGGATGACACAAGGCTGGTATGCTACAACAGTACCACCTTGCTGCCCTTCATGTCACCACATGATTAGGCCATCTCTCATCAGAGATCATCGCAACTTTGGAACATGCGGGTAGTTGCCTCACAAGCAACGAGGAACTCACCGATACTCATATGCCACGCACAAACTTTCACGCAAACATGCAAAACACCTATCATATCAAAGGTTCAAACATGCTTGCCTGGTTCGGAGAAGTCGGAGTCTAGCTCGGCGAAGTTCGCGGCTCCGTCACCTCTTCCGGAACCTACGGCAATAACGAAAACGGGCACTAACGTGAAAACCAACGCGTGCATAAAAATCTCTCCAAAATTTTCCAAATAAATCTCATAAAAAACTAGACAAAATTTTAAGACTGTCAGAAAAAGAATCACTCAAAAATCCCTTTTTATTAAAACGTTATAAAGGTTTCTGTCCAGGGACTCATCTGTAATGAAATAGAAAAGTTCCAGGGTTTAAACTGAGAAACCAGAAAACGCTTCGGAAAGAAATGCGCTAGCTAAAGAGGGAAAGCGTATTTTGCCCGAAGGCGCCAACAGAAAACGGTTCGAGGGAGAATAGAACAGAGGCTGACATGGGGGGTCCACATGTCAGGTTCAAAAAGCTCGCCGGCGCCCGAAGACTGCGGTGGACGCCGGCGTCAAACCACGGCGAGTCAGGAAGATCGGAGGGTACCAAGAGCTTCAGCGTGTTCTTCCGCGTCGGTGGGTGGTGGACTCGACCAACGGGGAGCACCACGTCGACGGCGACACTTTCTCCGGCGGACGGCGGCTCGGGTGATGGTGGAGAACTCCGGTGGAGGGCTGCAAACTTCGAATTGAAGTGCGGGTCAGAAGGAGGGATGCATAGTGAAGCTACTGGCAAGAGATGGGAGGCAGAGGCGCACGCACAGGAGCGAATCGAGCTGGATCCCGTGGCGGGTCGCGGCGGCCGGAGTTGAGGAAGGAGACCTCCTCGGGGCTCTTCCAGTGGCTAGGCGTGCTCTAGGTGGAGTGCAGGGATGGTGTGGGTTCGAGTTGAAGCTCGGGGCCTCTATTTATAGGCGGATCGACGGGGTGGCCGTGAACGGAGAATCTCCGGCGAGCAATTACGGCGATGCAGTGGATTGGCAGGAGGTTTGAGTGGCCAGGCAGCATCAGTGGAAGTTACTGGTGTCGTTCCACCGCTAATCCCGGCTGGTCTTGGCGTAACGGCGCCGGTCCACGGTGGGGTGGCTGCACAGGCACGACGGCGGCAGAGAGCGCGCTCCGCGCCCTGCGGTTCACGACGAGAGTGGCAGCGTGTTCTGGGGAGTGGAAGGCCACGCGGCGAGCTCCGGTGGCTTGGGCGGCACTGGGTGGCGCCGTCAGCGCCGCGCCTCTCTCTGGCGGCCGCAAAGCCGCCGCTGGCGTCGGTCACGGGGCGGCGCACCTTCTGCTGCTCGTCGCCGACGTCCGCAAGGTGCCAGACGCTCATGCGGTGCAGAGGACAAGGGGGAGGGGACAGGGAACACGGCGACAAAGCGGCACTGGCGAGATCGACGTCGGGTTCTGAAGAAAACGACAGTGCACTGAAATGTTCCCTGAACTTTACTGAACCTGATTTCGACAATGCACTGCAGGTGTTCGACAGAATGATTTGGCAATGAGAAAAAATTTCCTGGGGCTGGGACTTGGTGAGGTGACCACTCAATGCACCCAGAGGCTGCCTGATTTTACTTGGAATTTTTGGAGAAAGATTTGAATGAATTTCACCAAATTTGACAAATCTGGTCCAAACTTGCAGCAAGTGTAGTTTGAAAATTTTGAACTGAAGACCAGTGGATCTTCATGGATCTTGGTTGAGGGTTCAAGGGACTAGGAAGGGAGAAAGGTTTGGGGGCAAAAATCAAAACAGACAGTGGAGTTCCTTTGTAAATCACCAATGGCTAGAATAGAAGACAGAAATTTGTTTGAATATGATTTAAATGGAAAAATAGTCATATGGGGAGGTTCAACTTGCTGGATTTGATGCAAATCATGATCCAAAGGTGAGGGAAGGTTTAGGAGAGTGGATTTGCACTAAGGCCATGGCAAGAGAGAAATGTTGAAAGTGGCAAAGGATTTATCCAAAAGCCATAGTGCATTTTCAAAGAGATTTTCAAAAGGCATTTTTCTCAAGTGAAAAGTATTTTGTCTTGAGTTCAAATAAAAAGGCAAGGACCTCTAAGACCAAAAGCAAGTCTTGGGTGAATCCAAATAAAACTCTTGTCATGAGAAAAATATTTGAAAGGGAGGGTCCTTTTGAAGAAATTTTTTAATCCACCTCCCTCAAGTCAAATAAAAATCTTTTGAAAAATCCAAAAAAAAAATTTGGGTGTCACAACTGGTATCTCGAGAATGTCATCGAAAAATGAAAGATGAGAGATAAGGTGAGAATGAGTGGAGCGTGGTGGCGACTGGTGGTCGGAATGGGCGGAGGCATGAGGATGGACGGCGCCGGCAGGCGGCAGTGGCCACCATGCTAGATTGTTCGAGAGACTTTCTTTTTTAATTTCTCAGCAATGAGGTTGTGGGAGATAAGGATGTGGAGAGAGGTGCGGCTATCTTTTGTAAAATTATCATAGTTTGCTTTCTATCCGTCAGATATAGATCAGACGGTCAATATTACAAGATGGCAGGCACACCATCATCGCCAACTCGGTTTTTTATAAGGGTACAGATGATAAGTTTGCTAACTACTAAAGTAAAGTGGAATTTGTCCACGTTATACAAGTAAATTAAGGTTATTGTTTATCATACGGGTAAGGGTGGATGAAGGGTGGTAGGAACAAATGCTCCGCCTAGAGCATGTGTGTGTGAGATGGAGTCTCAGTGTGTGTGTGTGTGTGTGAGAAAGAGATGGAGTCTTAGTGTGTGTGTGCGCGCGCGTGTGTGTGATGGAGTCTTAGTGTGTGTGTGTGTGTGTGTGTGTGTTTGTGTGTGTGGGGGGGTGGGTGGGTGCGTGTGTGCGTGCGTGTGTGTGTGTGTGTGTGTGTCGCGGTGTCCTCGGTGGAGGATGTAATTTAAGTGTGCATGGCTTCATCATAGAGAGGTGATGTGTATGGCAGAGGCCACCAACGATGGGGTGGGAGAGAGAAAATGCCCGTAGAGAGGGAAGAGAAGGTGTGTGCGCGTGAGAGTAGTCGACATCGAGAGAACGTGTTTGTTCGAGAGACACCGAGGAAGACTACTATATATCGATGGTGCATGTAGGTGGGAATTAAACGAAGGGATGGTCTTATTGGTTTCGGGGATATAGGGGAAGAGTGAGAGGGGGGTAGCTAGAAGGAGATTGTTAAGTGTGAGTGTGTGTTTTACCCATCCAGGCGAAAGTTATGTGCACACAAGAAGAGAACGATTCGATGTGGCGTTAGGGTTGAGACTAATTTACTACGTATGGAGACATAGAGACGTTCAACATGCATGTGTGAGAGGTATACATGTATACGTGGGATGTGTGTGTGCGCGCGCATGATCGAGATAAAAGAAAGAAGACATAAGTCATAAGCTAAGATCAACGACATGGGAGAGACGGATCGGTATGACAATATGCATGCATGCGAGAATGCAGGGAAGAAGGCCCGACAATTGAGCATGTGTTTTTGTCTTTAAGAGATAGTGGCGTGGGCTGGAGCATGCATCTATGGCGAGCAGAGGGAGTGAGGCACAACGATTGTGCAAAAGAGATCAACCTATAAATGAAAGAAGGTTGATGGAGAAATAGATAAATAGAAAGATAAAGATGCTAGCTAGTGTGCGTTAGAGATAGGAGTCGAGTGGATCAGAAGGCTAAGTTATGGGTGTGGGTGTGAGAGATATGAAGAAAGGGTGCATGTGACTCACATAGAAACAAATATCGGAGAGAAATGAGATCCCGAGAGGCGGAGTTTTGTGTCTGCGAGAGACAAAGATATATTCAAAACGAGAGTGATATCTAGAGAAACATATGAGGGAACACAAGATATCTCTAGGGAGAGAGTGTGTGTGAGCGACATACAAGAGAACAGTGGAGAAATATGAGACCCTGGGAGACAGAGTTTGTGTTTGTGTGTGAGAAAGAGATATTTAAGAGGAAGAGTCGTAGGTTCTCATACCTAAGGAGCGAAAGACATCTCTGTATGAGGGGTGTGCGAGTGGCACACGGGGGAATAGTAGAGAGAAATGAGACCCCGGAAGACAAAGTTTTGTGTTTGTGTGAGAGAAAGAGATTCCACATGGAGAATCATAGTTAGAGACACATAGCAGGGAGCGAGATATACTTAGAGAGAGATAGAGTGATGAAGGTCGAGGGAGAGAGTACCGCCAGTGTGTTACGAAGATAAAAGATCATTGTCGACATACAGGTAGCACGAGAGATACACGAGAGACAATGAACGCATATAGGTCTACAGAGATAGTCCTATATAAGCATGAGTGATAGTTATATGAGACGAATATCTCGATTAAATGGGATTCAAATATTTAAACTAGAGATCACGACATCAATAATATCATAACGCAAATTGGTGTATCAAACATGCATATTCAATTCAATTTGGGGACACGTGTAATGTTGTATAGTTTATCAATATTGGTGACCCATATATTCTTTATTTAGAAACAATGCATGGTTTATATGAATTTAATGTCTAAATGGGATTACACTATATGTTGCGTGTGTGAAACACATTATACATGTTTGAGAAGTAAAAAAACTCGCATGAAACACACATTAATTGGAGACAGTTAGCGAGGAATGCATACATTGGATTTCAACATAAAGTGGTTTCAAATATTTGAAAATCCAAATTGATGGATACAACCTTGTGAATCTGAGATCATGCCATTTGTAAACCATATTTATGTGTAAAGGGTGTTGTGCTTTTGAAAGTATATATAAAAAATGATGTATATAGAATTTTATTCCAATCGAAAATGAATCCCGCCCGAAAAAAAGAATACAAATGGGATTCGAATTGAGTTGGCACGGTAAACGTGCACTTTGAAAAATTTGAATGGAGCGGGGAAAGTCGCGGTAACCGCCCGAAACAAAATCTGCGAGATGGAAATTACTACTGTCTATCCCTGCCACGCAAAGCCTATCTGCTCGATTTCTATAGGTTTCGATAGGGGTAGGTTTGTAATTTCACTCAAACGTGACATAACCGCCTCTCACCCGGATTCATACATGGTGGGCGCCAAAACACAGTGTGTCCTCGGCCGAAATCGACTCCCTCTCCGATTCATACACGGTGGGCGCCAAAAACAAACTCTCGTCGGCAAATATTCGGTGTATGCGAGATTACCGTCCTATCCCCAACCGACTAATATTGCTGTGATGTAGGAAATTTGAAACGGGGGCTAAGTTTGTAAATTTCCTCGCATTTGAGACAAGAGCGCCCTGAAGACATGGTTCCCCCTTCCTCTCCACCTCCATTTCCCCATTCGTACTTCGTGGGCGCCAAAACACTCTCTCCACCCCAGCCTCCTCCGTCCGCCACCCCATCCACCGCCGTCCTCCTCCACCATGCTAGAGCTGATAACCCGACGCCGCTGTCCATTACAAGAGATCAACCTCTCTCATCCACGGCTTCGGACCGGGATCCTTACATCCCGTCCTCTCGCTTCATCCCCGTCGTCGTCCACCTTGCCGGCGCCGCTCCTACGACCGTCTCGTCCATCACGCCCCGCCGCCACCGTCTACCCTCCTAGATCTGCTTCCACGCTGCCGACAGCCATCGCTACCGCAGCACCGTCAAATTCTCAGCAGATGCATACACGGCGCCGCACCAGAGGCGGTACTCTTTCGTATCTGCTCAACTTATTTATCGCAGCAAGAAAATAGATCGCCACTGCTTTACTCTGATTTCTTGTCCATCACTTACTTGCTAGTTGAGAGCAAACATTGGTTGCGAAGTTGCCTTTGTCCAGTTTGCACCTTCAGATCCGCCATGGCACGCTCAACACTATACTCCCAATGCTTATGGTGTTCGCCTTTTATATTCCACACTAGTTAAATCACAGTAGACTAAATTTCAAAATTGGGTCAGTCGATTTTTCAGAGCTCACCGGAGTTCGCCGGTGCGAACGAAGGGGCTCGGGTGGGGACTTTGGTTGGTGGGGGCGGTGGTGGGGCCTCGCCGAACGAATAATACTCGACGCGGGTGGGGGCAGGGGTGGGGGTGGGGTGGCGGAGGAACACAGGCGGTGGGGGCCGATGGTCCGGCCGGCCGCCCGTGCGGTGTTCTGTATGGGAAGAATCAGAGACGAGGAAGAAGAAGGGTTAGGAGACGTAGGATCTTCATCCAACCGCCTGAAATGGTCGACTGACCCAAATGCAGACATGCCTTTATATTCAGTACCATCATCGTACCTGCTTAGCACTGCTCCTGAATCCATCAAGCTAAACAACGTGCCACTCATAATTCCAAACTTGTTGCTCAAGTACGAATCTGATATGATGCTGATATTACTAAAACAGATAACATTTAATTGGTCAGCTAATGTTCCTACTTTACTTTCGAAAAAGCACGTGCACCACATATAGAGAGATAGCAGGGAGTTGCTTTCTTAATGCGCTCTGGTTCATCATGTGTGGGCACTGCGCAACGAACATTTTATTATCCAAAATCTGCTTGCTCTTCTTTAGCATGTTCCTCTTCCGTTCTTCTTTAATAAGTAATCTCTCCGTTCCTAAATACAAGTCTTTGTATAGATTCCACCATGGACTACATATGGAGCAAAATGAGTGAATCTACACTCTAAAATGTATCTGGATACATCTGTATGTGATCCATAGTGGAAATCTCTACCAAGACTTATATTTTGGAACGGAGGGAGTATGATAGTAGTACAGTATGTTCCTTGTAGTGAATATGAGAAGGGACATTTGCAGTGTAGAGGTCTATACGGTCGGTTGGTATGGACACTTTGAACTCGTCGGGCCTCTTTGATTCGTAGAATTTTGTAAACATGGGAATAGGATTTGTAGTGGCCTGCCCACTTGAATCCTATAAGAATAGCAAGGAAATGTGGGGAGCTGTGTCGCCTTTGAGAGTTACACTGATATAAACAGTACCGCACCTTCAGTTGAAGAGAGCTGGTATCCGAAGGCTTTCTAGCCGTACCGGCAATACTAGCACATATATTCCAGCAAGTTCCACTTTGCTGATTTTACTCTGATGCTTATGGTTTTCCCGTTATATCTACACTATGATCTGTGTAGCTGCTTTGTGTCGCACTAGCAGCAGTCCACTCTTGAAGCTAAACACCGCAACGGCTTACAAAATTGGCACCGAGGCATTGAGTGCCATTCTGGATGCAATGAAACTCATACGCTCACCACCTGTTGATTCTTGTTCAGAATATGATCCTAATGACTATTCTAACCTCGAGGAGTCAAAGGCAGATGGCCTGTCCTGTTCACCCATCAAGGTGCATGTTCTAATTTGGCAAGGTTTTATTGATTGCGCGTATCTTCCATATGTTGTCTTGCATTTCTTCTACTTTGTTGCACTGCCATCTGCTTAGTTTACTCATCATATATGTCGAGATGCCATGCCCATCCATTATCAATACATATTCCATCTGTCATCATACCATGTTTTTCCACTCAAATATTGTTCTTGTGCATCAGACATCAAAAAGGAAGAGGGTGATTGCCGAACCTGAAGGAGCACCAGCAAAGTCCTTGAAAAACGTGGTTGTGCCGGAGAAATCAGACAGCACCCCATTTATATTGGCTGTACAACCAATGACACAAAATATTGGACCGACTCCAGCAGACTGTACCCATACTTCACTGGCCACACCACTAGCCGCACCACATAGGACCTGCACTCCATCAAAAGGTATGCCGATTTCAGTTGCCATAGCACCAGCCGTACCACAGAAAAATCCCACTCCAGCAAAAAGTACAGCAAGTCCACCGGCCGAAGACCTATCCCAACTGCAGAGACGACCAATTCCTGCAGATTGGAACCCCATTCCAGTTATTCCCAGTTTAAAAGACAATGCTTTCAATTTTGTTAGGGACTACGTGCATATATTCCCATCATGGGAAGATTGTAGTGAAGACAAACACCATTTTCACATCTTCCTGTCCCACTTACGTGTAAGTGCTATTATTCATGGTGATTATTTTCCTGTTTTCTGCTGATTGAACACATCAATGATTTACATTACATTGTTGTAAGTAGGCGAGGGTCAATCTAGATAGTCATGACGAGCAAAGCTTGCTTGCACTTTTCAAGGAAGCATTGCAGCAGTATCGGTGTTACCTGAGGAAATCACACTTTGATGGCAAGTCTATAAACGAATTTCTGGTGAAGTCTCCTGTGCTAAATTTAGAAGACATTGAATGGAAAAACCTTGTTATGCACTGGTCTCGTTCCGAGGATGAGGTACTGTCTATGATATCGCATGACAATTTGAACTTCTACTTTTCCGCATGTGCCTTACGGATCTTTTTTGCAGGAAATCTACTCGAAAAATAATTCTGGTTTGAGAAGAACGACAGGATATCGCAAATATGTTGCCCGCTGCTTTCTCTTGTTAGTACCTGTTGTCCTGTATCACTGTACTTGCATACATACCTGGTTCATTATGTGACAACAGTATGCATGATAGCTTGCTTATGAATTGTTTGCTCCAAATTATCTGATCTATATGGATGGTTACATTAGTGTAGAATATATCCAATGCCAATTTTATTTTTTAGCTCTGCATTGTTCTTGTAAGTACCTGTTGTCCTTTATCAGTGTACTTATATTGACAGGTAGTTGTTCATGTACCATCACTCTGCAGCTTATTTTCCTTTGCCCTCCATTTTCTACACATAACATCTATATTTACTCTTACCATAAGGTTGGATAACACCGATGGTACTGAAGAAGTTTAGCTCTGCATTGCTCTTGGCTGTACCTTTTGCCTGTATCACTGTACTTACATTTGTAGCTACTTGGTTATGTAGCATCACTCTTCATCTTATCTTAAATGTTCTCCATTTTTCTTATATTGTCACATCTATATTTACTCTTAACAAAATGTAGAATAAAGGCAATGCTTATGAAGAAGATTCTGTGGTAAACTTCTTGAATTGCCCCCCATCAGCATGGACAAGGGCTTTATAGAGCCTGCCTTCACCAATAATGTAAGTTTGTCCTTCTCAAGCCTTCAAACTTTGTTGTGTATATTTGGTTAGGCATGACTGCAACAGCTGTTTATTTTTGGTGTTTGCATCAAATTGCATGTTTAAAGTTTATTATGTACTCCAGTTCATAAACAAAAGTTTGTCCTTCTCAATTTAAGTTTTCAGTTGTACAACCAAGTTCCTTCTTCATACCATGTAAATTAAACTATACAGAGCAAGTGATCTTATTTTGCCAATCTGAAATGGGATAAATTGACAGCACACTAACCATTGATACTTATGAGTTCTTGATCTGTAATCCAGTGGTGTCGTGAAGCTGCCAACTCCTTCACAATGTCATTTCCTGCCATATCTTGACCTGAAAAATACCATATTGTGTTAATGCTATTTTAAACTGTGTCACTTTATTCATCAGTAAGAAATGTGATGAATTGTCAGCACTGATACTTATATGTGCAAAACCTATCATCTGTCTGTTTATTTATCTTTCAGAGTGAGGAGGATATAAGTGTCAAACAAGTGTAATATCACCAGCTTGCTCAGCTGCTTGCGCTGCAGCTCCCGAGCATGGCTAACCTTTCTTGAACTCTACTGAAGTGCTGTCGGTTTTGTATATTATTTTGTCGGCGTGTTTAGTTGCACTAGTGACGATCTTTGATGCCCAGTGTATGTAATCTGATGTCTGCTTGTGCTTTATTATCATAGTGGCGAACTTTGATGCCCAGTGGATGTAATATGCCGTAATTTTTTTATTGTATAGTCTAGTTTTTTTTCTTATTCACGATGCTGCAGTTATTTTACTGTGTATATATCCTGTCTTCGCAGTAAACCGGCCAAACCGTAAAATACGGTACATAATCGGGCCGTCATGCAAATCACCATGTATGATCCGCATCATGGGCCCCGTCATCTTGGTCCGTTAACAAGCCTAAATGTAAACTGGCCCACTAGTAGATTCGGGTCTTTAATAGGCCGAGTAAACTGCCGGCCCTATTTTCCCAAGAAAACTGAATGGGCCTTTAGGAGGCTGAAAAGTAGGTTGGTCCTGAAACGTGCCAAACAGCTCACGGGCCGGCAGCAGGCTGAAATAGACCCCGGCCCATGAATGTGCCAATCAAATCATGGGCTTATAACAGGCCAAAATTGTCTCGTTCCTTGTTCGGCCCAATCAGATTATCGGCTGCGAGCAGGCCGGATGCAAACCAGGCCGTAGTTAGGCCCAACTATATGACAGGCTTTTAACAGGCCGAAATTAATATAGGGCCAAAATGTTAAACGGGCCCTTAACAGGCCGAAACTAATATCAGGCCAAATTACTAAATGGGCCTGTAGCAAATGGGCCCAAAAGCGTAGTGTCCAGTTAACGGTCCGAATCTGATATGGGCCATAATTTAGCCCAAAGCCTCTTAAAAGGCCGGACCTGATCTGGGCCGTAATTTGGCCCAGAACGTGGTAGGCTTTTAACGGGCCGGATCTCATATGGGCCATTATTATGACCGGAACGTGGCAGGCCACTAATGGACCGGATCAAATATGGGCCGGCATTTGGCCCAAAACATGGCAGCCAGTTAATGGGCCGGCCTACTAGGGTCCTCAAAATCTTGTGGGCCTACAGCTGGGCCGGCCCATTAATGTCGGCGCAATCTCGTGGGCCTTTAGCTGGGCCGGCCCATTATGGTCCACAAAAATCTTGTGGGCCTTCACCTGGGCCGGCCCATTATGGCCCGCAAAAATCTTATGGGCCTTTACCTGGGCTGGCCCATTATGGCCTGCAAAATCTTGTGGGCCTTTAGCTGGGCCGTCCCATAATGGTTCACAAAATCTTGTGGGCCTTTAGTTGGGCCGACCCATTTAAACTTTATGGGCCACTTTTGGGCTGGTCCATGTGTTAACATATCATAGGCGCATCTCGCCCATTGGATGAGTGACACCTGTGTCAGCACGGAGCTGACACGTGTTTCCTCCAGCAAATGATGATTTTACACATGGAAAATCCCCATTGGTCGGGGCTGTTAATGGGTTATCGGATCCGAAACCGGACCCGATAGCTTAACGGCGTTCCGTTACGGTGGATGCCATGTGTCGGTCACCCTTGACGAAAGCACTTCTGTGACGCGCGATTTATCGTCATGGAAGTGGACACTTCCGTGATGATAATTTTGGTAATGTCATGGAACACTTCTACGACAGCACAGGTATGACTATCTTGATTCTGTCATAAATTTGTCATGGATGTACATGCATGACAGAAAATGTGACCTACTGTGACAAACACGTATCATCACGGAAGTGTATTTTTTTTGTAGTGCTCCTGCTCACCTCTGTTAGCCTCTTCGCGTGCCGTAGCTAGCCGCCGCCGCGTCCATGCTCGGCTCGCCGCCGACAAGCTTGTGGCCGTCGCTGTGGTCGATGTCATCGCCGCCTGAGGCCACGGTCGAACTCCAGGTGATCCCAGGAGCCCAACGAGCACGAGCCCATACTTCCCCGTACCCCCTAGCACTGGATCCATCGACGCTCGAACTCCGGCGTCCGCTCTGCCGCTCGCCACCGCTGTCTCCGGCCGTTTCCGGCCAAGCCCCCCCGCATAGTTCGACGCGCCTCGACGCGCTCGTCTGTTCGGACCCAAACACGCATCGAACGGAGCCCCGTAGTGCGATCCCCGTCCGCGCGTGAACTGCCGTCCGCCGCGCTCGTCATCGCGTTGTTTCCGGCCGCCCCTGCGTGTTCCGACGCGGGGCACTCTCCTCGTTCGAACGGAAGAAACGATGCTCGATTTGGTGTCCAGTAGACGAATCCCGACACTCGCTGGCGTTCGGCCGTGATACGTCTCCAACGTATCTATAATTTTTGATTGCTCCATGCTATATTATCTTCGGTTTTGGACATTATTGGGCTTTATTATTCACTTTTATATTATTTTGGGGACTAACCTATTAACCGAAGGCCCAGCCCAGAATTGCTATTTTTTGCCTATTTCAGAGTTTCGCAGAAAAAGAATATCAAACGGAGTCCAAACGGAATGAAACCTTCGGGAACGAGATTTTTGGAACGAACATGATCGAGGAGACTTCGACCCTACGTCAAGAAAGCTACCAGGAAGCCACGAGGTAGGGGGGGCGCCTAACCTCCTAGGCGCGCCCTCCACCCTCGTGGGCCCCATGTTGCTCCACCGACGTACTCCTTCCTCCTATATATACCTACGTACCCCCAAACGATCAGATACAGAGCCAAAAACCTAATTCCACCGCCGCAACCTTCTGTACCCATGAGATCCCATCTTGAGGCCTATTCCGGAGCTCCGACGGAGGGGGCATCGATCATGGAGGGCTTCTACATCAACACCATAGCCCCTCCGATGAAGTGTGAGTAGTTTACCTCAGACCTTCGGGTCCATAGTTATTAGCTAGATGGCTTCTTCTCTCTTTTTGGATCTCAATACAATGTTCTCCCCCTCTCTCGTGGAGATCTATTCGATGTAATCTTCTTTTGCGGTTTGTTTGTTGAGACCGATGAATTGTGGGTTTATGATCAAGATTATCTATGAACAATATTTAAATCTTGTGAATTCTTTTATGTATGATTGGTTATCTTTGCAAGTCTCTTCGAATTATCAGTTTGGTTTGGCCTACTAGATTGATCTTTCTTGCAATGGGAGAAGTGCTTAGCTTTGGGTTCAATCTTGCGGTGTCCTTTCCCAGTGACAGTAGGGGCAGCAAGGCACGCATTGTATTGTTGCCATCGAGGATAACAAGATGGGGTTTTTATTTATCATATTGCATGAATTTATCCCTCTACATCATGTCATCTTGATTAAGGCGTTACTCTGTTCTTATGAACTTAATACATAGATGCATGCCGGATAGCGGTCGATGTGTGGAGTAATAGTAGTAGCTAGAGGCAGGAGTCGGTCTACTTGTCTCGGGCGTGATGCCTATATACATGATCATACCGAGATATTCTCATAACTATGCTCAATTCTGTCAATTGCTCAACAGTAATTTGTTCACCCACCGTAAAATACTTATGCTCTTGAGAGAAGCCACTAGTGAAACCTATGGCCCCCGGGTCTATCTTCATCATATTAATCTTCCAACACTTAGTTATTTTCGTTGCTTTTTTACTTTGCTTTTATTTTACTTTGCATCTTTATCATAAAAATACCAAAAATATTATCTTATCATATCTATCAGATCTCACTCTTGTAAGTGACCGTGTAGGGATTGACAACCCCTTATCGCGTTGGTTGCGAGGATTTATTTGTTTGTGTAGGTGCGAGGGACTTGCGTGTAGCCTCCTACTGGATTGATACCTTGGTTCTCAAAAACTGAGGGAAATACTTACGCTAGTTTGCTGCATCACCCTTTCCTCTTCAAGGGAAAACCAACGCAGTGCTCAAGAGGTAGCAAGAAGGATTTCTGGCGCCGTTGCGGGGGAGGTCTACGCAAAAGTCAACATACCAAGTACCCATCACAATCCTTATCTCCCGCATTACATTCTTTGCCATTTGCCTCTCGTTTTCCTCTCCCCCACTTCACCCTTGCCGTTTTATTCGCCCTCTCTTTTTCGTTCGCCTTTTTTTCGCTTGCTTCTTGTTTGCTCGTGTGTTGGATTGCTTGTTTGTCACGATGGCTCAAGATAATACCAAATTATGTGACTTTACCAATACCAACCATAATGATTTCCTGAGCACTCCGATTGCTCCTCTTACCAATACTGAATCTTGTGAAATCAATGCTGCTTTGTTGAATCTTGTCAAGAAAGATCAATTCGCCGGCCTTCCTAGTGAAGATGCCGCTACTCATCTAAATAGCTTCGTTGATTTGTGTGATATGAAAAAGAAGAAAGATGTGGACAATGATATTGTTAAATTGAAGCTATTTCCTTTTTTGTAAGAGATCGTGCTAAAGCTTGGTTTTCGTCTTTGCCTAAAAATAGTATTGATTCTTGGAATAAGTGCAAAGATGCTTTTATCTCTAAGTATTTCCCTCCCACTAAGATTATCTCTCTTAGAAACGATATTATGAATTTTAAGCAACTTGATCATGAACATGTTGCACAAGCTTGGGAGAGAATGAAATTAATGATATGTAATTGCCCTACTCATGGTTTGAATTTGTGGATGATTATACAAAAAATTTATGCCGGATTGAAATTTGCTTCTAGAAATCTTTTAGATTCGGCCGCGGGAGGCACTTTTATGAAAATCACTTTAGGAGAAGCTACTAAACTCCTAGATAATATTATGGTTAATTATTCTCAATGGCACACTGAAAGATCTACTGATAAAAAAGTGCATGCGATAGAAGAAATTAATGTTTTGAGTGGAAAGATGGATGAACTTATGAAATTATTTGCTACTAAGAGTGTTTCTTATGATCCTAATGATATGCCTTTGTCTACTTTGATTGAGAATAATAATGAATCTATGGATGTAAATTTTGTTGGTAGGAATAATTTTGGTAACAACACGTATAGAGGAAACTTTAATCCTAGGCCTTATCCTAGCAATTCCTCTAATAATTATGGTAATTCTTACAACAATTCTTATGGAAACTTTAATAAGATGCCCTCTAAATTTGAGACTAGTGTTAAAGAGTTTATGAATTCGCAAAAGAATTTCAATGCTTTGCTTGAAGAAAAATTGCTTAAAGTTGATGAATTGGCTAGGAACGTTGATAGAATTTCTCTTGATGTTGATTCTTTGAAACTTACATCTATTCCACCTAAGCATGATATCAATGATTCTCTCAAAGCCATGAGAATTTCCATTGATGAGTGCAAAGAAAGAACCGCTAGGATGCGTGCTAAGAAAGATTGTTTTATGAAAGCGTGTTCTTCAAATTTCTATGAAAATAAAGATGAAGATCTAAAAGTTATTGATGTGTCCCCCATTAAATCTTTGTTTTGCAATATGAATCTTGATAATGATGGGACTGAATATGATCCACCTTTACCTAGAAGGCGTTCCAAAAATTCGGAGTTTTCAGATCTTGATGCTAAAATTGAAAAAAATGGGATAGAAGAGATCAAAACCCTAGATATTAATAAACCTACTATTTTGGATTTCAAGGAATTTAATTATGATAATTTCTCTTTGATATATTGTATTTCCTTGTTGCAATCCGTGCTAAATTCTCCTCATGCTTATAGTCAAAATAAAGCTTTTACCAAACATATCGTTGATGCTTTGATGCAATCTTATGAAGAAAAACTTGAGTTGGAAGTTTCTATCCCTAGAAAACTTTATGATGAGTGGGAACCTACTATTAAAATTAATATTAAAGATCATGAATGCTATGCTTTGTGTGATTTGGGTGCTAGTGTTTCCACTATTCCCAAGACTTTGTGCGATTTGTTAGGTTTCCGTGATTTTGATGATTGCTCTTTAAACTTGCACCTTGCGGATTCCACTATTAAGAAACCTATGGGAAGAATTAATGATGTTCTTATTGTTGCAAATAGGAACTATGTGCCCGTAGATTTTATCGTTCTTGATATAGATTGCAATCCTTCATGTCCTATTATTCTTGGTAGACCTTTCCATAGAACGATTGGTGCAATTATTGATATGAAGGAAGGGAATATTAGATTCCCATTTCCATTAAAGAAAGGCATGGAAAATAAAAGTAACATATGAATCTATCATGAGAGCCACTTATGGATTGCCTACCAAAGATGGCAATACCTAGATCTATCCTTACTATTATGCCTAGCTAGGGGCGTTAAACGATAGCGCTTGTTGGGAGGCAACCCAATTTTATTTTTAGTTTTTTTTTGCTTTTTGCTTCTGTTTAGGAATAAGTATTTGTTCTAGCCTCTGGTTAGATGTGTTTTTATGTTTTAATTAGTGTTTGTGTCAAGTTAAACCTATAGGATCTTCTTGGATGATAGTTATTTGATCTTGCTGTAATTTCCAGAAACTTTCTGTCCACGAAAATAATTGTTAAAAATCACCAGAACGTGATAAAATATTTATTCCAATTGCTTCTGATCAATAAACAAATTTTCTAGGTCTTCCTATTTTGGCTGAATTTTTGGAGTTCCAGAAGTTTGCGTTAGTTACAGATTACTACAGACTGTTCTGTTTTTGACAGATTCTGTTTTTCGTGTGTTGTTTGCTTATTTTGATGAATCTATGGCTAGTAAAAGAGTTTATAAACTATAGAGAAGTTGGAATACAGTAGGTTTAACACCAATATAAATAAAGAATGTGTTCATTACAGTACCTTGAAGTGGTCTTTTGTTTTCTTTCGCTAACGGAGCTCACGAGATTTTCTGTTAAGTTTTGTGTTGTGAAGTTTTCAAGTTTTGGGTAAAAGATTTGATGGATTATGGAACAAGGAGTGGCAAGAGCCTAAGCTTGGGGATGCCCATGGCACCCCCAAGATAATATAAGGACACCAAAAAGCCAAAGCTTGGGGATGCCCCGGAAGGCACCCCCTCTTTCGTCTACTTCCATCGGTAACTTTACTTGGAGCTATATTTTTATTCACCACATGATATGTGTTTTGCTTGGAGCGTCTTGTATGATTTGAGTCTTTATTTGTTAGTTTACCACAATCATCCTTGCTGTACACACCTTTTGAGAAAGACACACATGATTCGGAAATTATTAGAATACTCTATGTGCTTCACTTATATCTTTTGAGTTATATAGTTTTGCTCTAGTGCTTCACTTATATCTTTTAGAGCACGGTGGTGGATCTGTTTTATAGAAACTATTGATCTCTCATGCTTCACTTATATTATTTTGAGAGTCTTAAAATAGCATGGCAATTTTCTTTAATTAATATCATGAGAAATTTGATGTTTGATAATTGTTTTGAGATATAAAGGTGGTAATACCATAGTTGTGCTAGTTGAGTAATTGTGGAATTGAAAAATAAATGTGTTGGAGTTTGTGATTCCCGTAGCATGCACATATGGTGAACCGTTATGTAACGGTCGGAGCATGAAGTATTTGTTGATTGTCTTCCTTTGTGTGGCGGTCGGGATCGCGCGACGGTTAACTCCTACCAACCCTTCCCCTAGGAGCATCCGTAGTAGTACTTTGCTTCGAGGGCTAATAAATTTTTGTAATAAGTATATGAGTTCTTTATGACTAATGTGAGTCCATGGATTATACGCACACTTGCCTTTCCGCAATTTTCTAGCCTCTTCGGTACCACGCATTGCCCTTTCTCACCTTGAGAGTTGGTGCAAACTTCGCCGGTGCATCCAAACCCCGTGATATGATACGCTCTTTCACACATATATCTTCCTCAAAACAGCCACCATACCTACCTATCATGGCATTTCCATAGCCATTCCGAGATATATTTCCATGCAACTTTCCACCGTTTCATTTATCATGACATACTCCATCATTGTCATATTGCTTTGCATGATCATGTAGTTGACATTGTATTTGTGGCAAAGCCACCGTTCATAATTCTTTCATACATGTCGCTCTTGATTCATTGCATATCCCGGTACACCGCCGGAGGCATTCATATAGAGTCATATTATGTTCTAAGTATTGAGTTGTAATTCATGAGTTGTAAGTAAATAAAAGTGTGATGATCATCATTATTAGAGCATTGTCCCAAGTGAGGAAAGGATGATGGAGACTATGATTCCCCCACAAGTCGAGATGAGACTCCGGACTAAAAAAAAGAGGCCATAAAAAAGAGAAAAGGCCCAAATAAAAAAATGAGAGAAAAAGAGAGAAGGGACAATGTTACTATCCTTTTACCACACTTGTGCTTCAAAGTAGCACCGTGATCTTCATAATAGAGAGTCTCTAATTTTTTTCACTTTCATATACTAGTGGGAAATTTCATTATAGAACTTGGCTTGTATATTCCAATGATGGACTTCCTCAAATGCCCGAGGTCTTCATGAGCAAGCAAGTTGGATGCACACCCACTTAGTTTCTTTTTGAGCTTTCATACATTTATAGCTCTAGTGCATCTGTTGCATGGCAATCCCTACGCCTCGCATTAACATCAATTGATGGGCATCTCCATAGCTCGTTGATTAGCCTCGTTGATGTGAGACTTTCTTTCTTTTGTCTTCCCACATAACCCCTACCATTATACCTTATTCCACCATAGTGCTATATCCATGGCTTGCGCTCATGTATTGCGTAAGAGTTGAAAAGGCTGAAGCGCGTTAAAAATATGAACCAATTGCTTGGCTAAAACCGGGGTCGTACATGATATGAATATTTTGTGTGGGGAAGATGGAGCATTGCCAGACTATATGATTTTGTAGGGATAACTCGCTTTGGCCATGTTATTTTGATAAGACATAATTGCTTAGTTAGTATGCTTGAAGTATTATTGTTTTTATGTCAACATTAAACTTTTATCTTGAAACATATCGAATCTGAACATTCATGCCACAATAAGAAGAATTACATTGAAATTATGCCAAGTAGCATTCCACATCAAAAATTCTGTTTTTATCATTTACCTACTCGAGGACGAGCAGGAATTAAGCTTGGGGATGCTTGATACGTCTCCAACGTATCTATAATTTTTTATTGCTCCATGCTATATTATCTTCTATTTTGGACATTATTGGGCTTTATTATTCACTTTTATATTATTTTTGGGACTAACCTATTAACCAGAGGCCCAACCCAGAATTGCTGTTTTTTGCCTATTTCAGAGTTTCGCAGAAAAAGAATATCAAACGGAGCCCAAACGGAATGAAACCTTCGGGAACGTGATTTTTGGAACGAACAAGATCCACGAGACTTGGACCCTACGTCAAGAAAGCTACCAGGAAGCCACGAGGTAGGGGGCGCGCCTACCCCCCTGGGCGCGCCCTCCACCCTCGTGGGCCCCACGTTGCTCCACCGACGTACTCCTTCCTCCTATATATACCTACGTACCGCCAAACGATCAGATACGGAGACAAAAACCTAATTCCACCGCCGCAACCTTCTGTACCCACGAGATCCCATCTTGGGGCCTGTTCCGGAGCTCCGCCGAAGGGGGCATCGATCACGGAGGGCTTCTACATCAACACCATAGCCCCTCCGATGAAGTGTGAGTAGTTTACCTCAGAACTTCGGGTCCATAGTTATTAGCTAGATGGCTTCTTCTCTCTTTTTGGATCTCAATACAATGTTCTCCCCCTCTCTCGTGGAGATCTATTCGATGTAATCTTCTTTTGCGGTGTGTTTGTTGAGATCGATGAATTGTGGGTTTATGATCAAGATTATCTATGAACAATATTTGAATCTTCTGAATTCTTTTATGTATGATTGGTTATCTTTGCAAGTCTCTTCGAATTATCAGTTTGGTTTGGCCTACTAGATTGATCTTTCTTGCAATGGGAGAAGTGCTTAGCTTTGGGTTCAATCTTGCGGTGTCCTTTCCCAGTGACAGTAGGAGCAGCAAGGCACGTATTGTATTGTTGCCATCGAGGATAACAAGACGGGGTTTTTATCATATTGCATAAATTTGTCCCTCTACATCATGTCATCTTGCTTAAGGCGTTACTCTGTTCTTATGAACTTAATACATAGATGCATGCTGGATAGCGGTCGATGTGTGGAGTAATAGTAGTAGATGCAGGCAGGAGTCGGTCTACTTGTCTCGGACGTGATGCCTATATACATGATCATACCTAGATATTCTCATAACTATGCTCAATTCTATCAATTGCTCAACAGTAATTTGTTCACCCACCGTAAAATACTTATGCTCTTGAGAGAAGCCACTAGTGAAACCTATGGCCCCCGGGTCTATCTTCATCATATTAATCTTCCAACACTTAGTTATTTTCGTTGCTTTTTTACTTTGCTTTTATTTTACTTTGCATATTTATCATAAAAATACCAAAAATATTATCTTATCATATCTATCAGATCTCACTCTCGTAAGTGACCGCGTAGGGATTGACAACCCCTTATCGCGTTGGTTGCGAGGATTTATTTGTTTGTGTAGGTGCGAGGGATTCGCGCGTAGCCTCCTACTGGATTGATACCTTGGTTCTCAAAAACTGAGGGAAATACTTACGCTACATTGCTGCATCACCCTTTCCTCTTCAAGGAAAAACCAACGCAGTGCTCAAGAGATAGCAGGCCGCTGCGCGCGAGCTCGCCGGAGCTACTCCGGCGGCTCCGCCGAGCTGGCACACTTGGGTCCACCCCTGGGTCGCTGCCAGCGGGCCCCACGGGCCCAAGTTGACTAGTTTGACTCAGTCAACTACTGACGAGGCAGCCAGTGCCACTAACATGCGGGCCCCACCGCATCATTAATTTACCTAAAATGTTTTTCTAATTAAAATCACTTAGTTAGATAAATGAGACAGTGATAGGTGGGGTCCAGTAGTTAATTAACTCTATTTAATTAAAATAAACCTCTGTTAGCCCCACTGTCTATGACGAATGGGCCCCTCTGGTCATTTTGACCAGTCAACCAGTCTGTTGACTGCTGACGTCATCGCCACGCAATGCTGATGTCATAAATCCACTTTTGTTAATATAAATAATTTCAGAAAATGTTTTAAACTTTAAAAATTTAAAGAAAATAAACCGTAGCTCGGATGCCATGTTATGCTTTGTGATGCTTTGTTTGCTTTATATTTATTGTTTCTTCCCCCTCTTCTCTCCGGTAGACCCCGAGACCGATGCTGCCTCTGTGATCGACTACGTCGACGACGCCACTTATTCATTTTCAGCAGAGCTTCAAGGCAAGCCCTCCCTTTGATCATCCCGATATTGCCAATTCCATTCTCTCATGCTTGCATTAGATTTTGCTATTGTTATTGTTTGCTCCTATTCTGATGCATAGCCTGCTTTTGTAACCTGCTCATTGTACCTTACCTGCTTATCCTAAACTGCTTAGTATAGGTTGGTTAGTGATCCATCAGTGACCCCCACCTTGTCCCAGTTGCCCCGCTTTATGTTCGATGACTCGATCAACGTGATCGACGTCTAGGCCCCGACACCGCACATCACCCCCTAGTTGTACGACTCTGCAGAGTTACTATCGAGTGCCGAGGGTGATCCCTCATCAGCACTCCTGATGAGATCTCTATAGTGTAGCTATTCGGTTGTGGTCATCGAGGGTGATTTCCTCCTTAACCACTTCCGATACGACTCTGTCGTGCAACCCCTCAAGTCTGAACCTCGAGGGTGGTTCCTCTTACGTTCACCTTGATGATTACATCGAGTGGAATCCACCGAGGGTGGTTCCTCAGGGTTCCCCTTGGTGTTAGACACACAGTTACTATAGTTACTACGACTTTACACTGAACCTGGTTACTAAAGACGGGTCGGCCCTGAGGGGTACCCGCGCGAGCTTAATTGCGAGTGATGTGGAGTCGGGTTGACCTGAAGGTGCCCGCGAGATACTTACGAGGTGTGGCCAGGCATTCTTAGCCCTTGCCGCAAGTCCTCGAGACGGGGCAACGGGGTCACATCGATCGTGAGTCTCTGCTCGTTACCGCGTGCTCCTAATCCACTAAGATTTGGATATTTGATCCGAGGGGCCTCTGGCCTGATAGCAGCACTAACCATCACGTGGGCATAGTATGGGCGTTCTACGTCATATACATCAGCTGAAGCTTAATAGACGTCAGCGACTGAGCCGCGCGCGCCGGGTTGGACTGCGTAAGCACCTGCCTTTTTTAAGGAGGTAGCTAGGTCTGCTCACCGGCCGCGTTCGCAATGTGCAGGAGTTCCCGGGGCGATGACCCATGACCCCTGGGGGCATAGGTTTAGTCCGGCGTGCTGACCTCTCTATTAAGCCTAAGTCGGGTTGCGGCGTATCGTTTGGCCGAGGCCGGGCATGACCCGAGAAAGTGTGTTCGGCCAGAGTTAATCGAGCGTGGTGGGTAAGTTGGTGCACCCCTGCAGGGAAGAAAACATCTATCGATAGCCTGTCCTATGATAAAGGACACTCGGAGTTGTATCCCGATCGATACAGCTAGAAATGGATACTTGAGGTGATAACTGGATAGTATGGCTCTGGGATTGCTTTCTCCTAGGGAGTCGAGGAAGAATCTCTGGGCGAGGTTGATGACACTACTAGTACTTTACTTTATGCTACCCTTATCTCTTCTAGTGCTGCAAGATGCTTGAAGCTGCTTGAAGATGCTAGTCTTCGATAGGCTAGGCTTTCCCCTTCTCTTCTGGCATTCTGCAGTTCAGTCCACAGATACTAACCTTTTCATTGACACCGATGCATATGTAGTTTAGATCCTTTCTTGCGAGTACTTTGGATGAGTACTCACGGTTGCTTTGCTCCCTCTTTTCCCCCTTTTCCATTCTTCTCGGATGACGCAACCAGATGACGGAGTCCAGGAGCCAGATGTCACCACCGATGATTACTACTACACCGAGGGTGCCTACTACTACGTGGAGGCCGCCGACGACCAGGAGTAGTTAGGAGACTCCCAGGCAAGAGGCCTTGCCTTTTTGATCGTTGTTGCTTTTGTGCTAGCCTTCTTAAGGTAAACTTGTTCAACTTATGTCTGTACTCAGATATTGTTGCTTCCACTGACTCTTGTGTATTCGAGCCCTCGAGGCCCCTGGCTTGTAATATAAGGCTTGTATTATTTTAATTTGTGTCTAGAGTTGTGTTGCGATATCTTCCCGTGAGTCCTTGATCTTGATCGTACACATTTGCGTGTATGATTAGTGTACGATTGAATCGAGGGCATCACAAGTTGGTATCAGAGCCGACTGCCTGTAGGAATCCCCTTTCCAACTCCTTGGCCGAAGTTGAGTCTAGTGACTGCAAAACTTTTACTAACATTGGCTGTGTGTCTTACGGGCCCACGTCGCCATTGGGTGGTATTAGGATCTTTTACTCCTCGTCTATACTCTGGGACTCTGTTCTCTCTTCTATTTGGGTTAAATGAATTTACTAACTACATTAGGTTCTCGTAACGACTTTCCCCAGAGAGCCCCTTCATTCCGGATGGTTGCCTGCTTCACCAGAAGACTTCGAAGATACTCTCCGATCTACTCCCGAGAACTTGTGTTCATTTCTTTTGCAATCCCTTAACACCGTTGAATCCTTATGGATAACTGCGTACCTGTTAGAGTAGTCATTATGGTATACGACTTCTAGTCCAAGTCAGTTTTGTACCCCTACCCCAAGTCGGTTTGTACCCTCTTATATACTCTTGTATGCCGCACCAAATCATCAATAAGCAACAGTTTTATTCAGCTTTCATGGTATCAGATACCAGTCCCAGGGTTTAGGGTATGGCTCCGCTAACGCCGCCGCCGCCGCCGCCCGGCTACTTCGAGCGCCGGGCCGCACTCATCGCCAAGGCTGCCAACGACGCGGCCGCTTCTCTCTCGGCCCTCACCATAGCTCCACAAAACTACCCTGCACCCATCCTCGCCGCACCAATATCTCTTGCTGACACAATCTCCGACGTCAGCCCCTACATCCCCATAGTTCTTGATCTCGCCGCCCACAACTACTACCATTGGAGACATCTCTTCGATCTCCACCTCGGCCGCTGCAACCTGCGCTCGCATGTCGCCGCCAACTGTCTTCCCCGCCCCGACGATCCGCAATGGTTGAAAGACGATCTCGCGATCGTCGAGTGGTTCTACACCCGCATCACCACCGAGATCTTCAACATGCTCGATCACGACGGCGCCACCGCTGCCAACATCTGGCACTCCCTCCGTCAGCTCTTCCAAAGCAACACCGACGCTCGGAAAAACGCTCTCCACACCGAGCTTCGCAATATGGTGCAAGCAGACGCCCCGGTGAACCTGTTCTGCCAGCGCGTTAAGACCATTGGTGATGAGCTCCGCGAACTCGGCGATACAGTTAGCGACTCACAGCTAATCAATATCGTCGTCGTCGGCCTCAGCGAAGACTTTGACAAGCAAGCCTCGTTCATACCGATGATACGGCCCCCTCCTACCTTCGCTGAAGTTCGTTCCTTGCTACAACTCGCGGCGGAAACACAAGCTCGCAAGGACTCTCGCCCCAAGGTCTTTCATGCTGCGGCTCGTCCTCCTCTGTCGTCTACACCAGCGCCGCCTTCCAGGCCGGCTCCTGCCGCCGGGCCGTCCACATCGTCATCTGTTCCACCGCCCCCAGGCTGGCGTCCTAGTCCGAACTACCGCGGCAAAAACCCTATCTACAGGCCGCCATCGACTCGTTCGGTTCCGCCTACGACATCACCAGCACTGAGTCCTGCACCACCCACTAGTGCTCCATCTGCGGTTGCATGGCGGCCTCCTCATGATCCTTGGACGGGGCTTGTTCAAGCATGGCCCATGCCCTGGTCCGCTCCGTCCACCCTCGGTGCTCCGCCGACATACTCAGGTGCCTGGCAACCCGACCTTCGGCCGCCTACTGGTGCTCCCGGGGTTCTCAACCCCCGACAGCCGGCCAATGCCTATCACGCCGCCCCGACGTATGCTCCTTATGGTCATTAAACCAGCAACGGCAGCGCCTACTACACACCTCAGCCGGCCCTGCTCCCGACGCCACCCCCACCACAGCCGGCCAATGCCTACTACACTCCCCAGCCGGCCCTACTGCCTTCACCATCGTATCCGCCGGCACTGCTTCCGACGCCACCCTCACCTGCGACGCCGAGCTGGGATCAAGCTGCCTTTCTCCAGGCCATGAATAACTTTGCTGCACAAGGAAACTCAGGTACGGATTGGATCTTTGATTCAGGGGCCTCTAGTCATATGTCTGCATCTAGTAATTGGTTATCTTCTTGCACTAAATCTCCTTTCCCTTCCATTATCCTTGGAGATGGATCATCTATTCCTATATATTGTGTTGGTCAGGCTCAACTTCCCTCTTCCACCAAACCTCTTTTACTTCGCGATGTTCTAGTTGCACCCGCCCTCATTAAAAATCTTATCTCTGTTCGCCAATTTACTTGCGACAATCTAGTTTCGGCTGAATTTGACCCTTTTGGTTTATCTGTGAAGGATTACCTCACCAAGGCCGAGATCGCTCGCTTCAATAGCTTCGGTGATCTTTATTCTCTTAATGGAGTTCCTGCCGCCACCCCTCCAACATCCATGCTGGCCTCCGTCGATCTCTGGCATCGTCGCTTGGGCCATCCCAACCCCGCCGTCTTAGCTTCTATGCTTAGTGAATTTACCATACCATATAATAGGGACTCTCATAATTCTGTGTTTTGCGAGTCTTGTCAATTAGGCAAACATGTGCGTCTTCCCTTTAGTTCCTCTAGTTCTTGTAGCACTTATCCCTTTGAATTAATACATTGTGATTTATGGACCTCTCCCATTGCAAGTGTTTCGGGTTTTAAATACTACCTTGTTAACCTAGATGATTTCACCCACTTTGTCTGGACTTTTCCTCTACGCAACAAATCCGAGGTCCATTCTCTTTTCCCTAATTTTCAACGCTATGTGTCTGTTCACTTCTTCCTCCCAATTCGCTTTATCCAATGTGACAATGGTCGCGAGTTTGATAACATTAAAAATCGTACTTTCTTCTTACAACATGGCATCCTGCTTAGGTTCTCATGTCCCTACACATCCCCTCAAAATGGTAAAGCAGAACGCTCTCTTCGCACCCTCAATGATATAGTTCGCACTCTCCTCATTCAATCATCTATGCCTCCCAAGTTTTGGGCTGAAGCCCTACATATGGCCACCTTCCTTCTAAATATTCGACCTTCTAAAACTAAACCCAACACTACTCCCTATTATTCCCTCTTTCTTTCCCACCCGGACTACTCCACGGTTCGTGTTTTCGGCTGTCTCTGTTTTCCCAATGCCTACGCCACTTCTGCAAATAAATTGTCACCACGCTCTATCCCATGTGCTTTTCTCGGCTTCTCTGACGAGCACAAAGGCTATCACTGTCTCGACCTTCACACCGGACACGTTCATGTCTCTCGTCATGTCACATTTGCTGAGCACATTTTTCCTTTCTCACAACGCACTACTACACCATCCAACACCCCTAGCTCCGCAAACACCCCCTCTCCTCGTCCTTTCCAACTATATACTCCCCTACCTGCCGAACACAACTTATCACCACCACCATTAACACCCACCATAGCCAATCCCAACCATACACTCACCCCACCCGAGACGTCCCCAACACCCCCGGCCCCTACTCCCACTCCACCACCCAGCCCTGCTCCCACTCCACCACCCAGCCCTACTCCTTCGTCCGACTCTTCCGCTGCGCCGGACTCACCAGTACCCACCTTACCCCCTCGTGCTATTCCTACAGCAGCCCCGATTAATGATCATCGCATGCGTACTAGGGCCAAATCAGGATTTCATCAACCCCAAGACCACCTAAACCTTCATACCTCCGTATCTCTCACTTCTCTTCCAAAGAATTACAAAACTGCTCTACTTGATCCCAATTGGGCCGCGGCCATGCAAGAAGAATATAATGCTTTACTTCAAAACAACACCTGGCAACTTGTTCCTCGTCCTCCCAATACAAATATTGTTTCTGGCAAATGGATTTTTCGCCAAAAGTTCCACTCCGATGGGAGCCTCTCATGATATAAAGCCAGGTGGGTTTGTCGTGGCTTTTCTCAGCAACAAGGAATTGATTACGAAGAAACCTTCTCTCCTGTTGTTAAACCTAGCACCATTCGCACCGTTCTTAGTGTTGATGTCTCCTCTTCATGGCCCATTCACCAACTTGATGTTAAAAATGCTTTCCTCCATGGTTCCCTTCAAGAAACTGTCTACTGCCAGCAACCTCTGGGTTTTGAAAATCCATCCTTTCCAACTCATGTATGTCTTCTTCAGAAATCTCTCTACGGTCTTAAACAGGCCCCAAGAGCTTGGTTTCAACGCTTCTCCTCCTTCATTCAAACAATAGGCTTCACTCCATCTCTCTCCGACACCTCTCTTTTTGTGTATCATCAAACTTCTGACACTGCCTATTTACTTCTCTATGTAGATGATATCATTCTTACCGCCTCCTCTCAAAAGTTCTTAGATCATATTGTCTCTCTTCTTAGATCTGAATTTTCTATGACTGACCTAGGACTCCTTCATCATTTCTTAGGCATTGCTGTTGTTCGCGATTCCTCCAGCCTTTTTCTTTCCCAACGCCAGTATATTCTTGATCTTCTTAATCGTGGTGGTATGCTTGACTGTCAATCATCTCGCACTCCTGTCGATACTAGTTTTAAACTTTCGGCTACCGGTGAACCCTTTTCCGATCCTACTCTCTATCGTAGCCTAACAGGTGCTCTCCAATATCTCACCATTACTCGTCCTGAAATCTCTTTTGCTGTTCAACAAGCATGTCTCTATATGCATGATCCCCGGGTTCCTCACTATAATCATGTTAAACGCATTCTTCGGTATTTAAAAGGAACTCTCAATCATGGTCTCCACCTCAATAATTCTTCTCCAAACTCGCTTACCGCATACTCTGATGCAGACTGGGCTGGTTGTCCCGACACTCGAAGGTCCACTTCCGGTTTTTGTGTTTTTCTTGGTAACAATTTGATTTCTTGGTCTTCGAAAAGACAGGTTACAGTCTCACGTTCGTCGGCCGAGGCTGAGTATCGTGCTGTGGCACATGCCGTTGCAGATACAATCTGGATTCGGCAGTTACTCTCCGAGCTACACAGGCCTATTGAGCAGGCCACTATTGTCTACTGTGACAACATATCAGCAGTCTACATGACCAGCAATCCAGTTCAACACCGACGCACAAAGCATATTGAGATTGATATTCATTTTGTTCGTGAAAAGGTTGCTCGTGGTCAGGTTCGGGTGCTTCATGTTCCCTCTACGGCTCAGTTTGCTGACATTTTCACCAAGGCACTGCCTACTAAGCCGTTTCAAGATATCTGTTTCAGTCTCAACGTCGTCGAGCCTGCCGTTGATACTGCGGGGGGATGTTAGAGTAGTCATTATGGTATACGACTTCTAGTCCAAGTCAGTTTTGTACCCCTACCCCAAGTCGGTTTGTACCCTCTTATATACTCTTGTATGCCGCACCAAATCATCAATAAGCAACAGTTTTATTCAGCTTTCAGTACCCTCGCCGTTCTTACTTCCATCCCTAGTTGTTCTTGTTATTACAAGATACCCGAAAGTATTCTCCCGACTTTCGGGAATCCTTTTTTTCGACTGCCTTGCAGCTCTTTTCTGCCCGAATAACCCTACGAATAATTCCTCACACTTATTGGGGATTCGCTCATCCCCAGTTGATCACATGTCTCACAAAATTCTTCGAATGCAATTCGATCTCCCGAAGATCCTCTGCAGCCTAGTGCTCCTGAAGGTCTTGTCTGCCTGCATTATGGTTAAATCCATATGTCCGGCAATATTCATTAACATCCTTTGTCATTGTCATCCTGAGCCTATAAATTCATTATGTTGTGATTGCTCGCAATCATCAGTTGAACCCTGAAATTTGACCTTCCTGCTCATACGTCATTCTGGACATGAGTTGGTTCTCGGCCAATCATGTTGTAATTGATTGTCCACCTAGTTCCCTTCAACTTGAACATCGAAATTATTCAGCTGCTTCTATAATCCGATGCCTTTGCACTATTTCTTCTTCTGGTTGAGCATTGATACTCACATCAGATTCTTTGTGGTCCGACATATCCTTTGGTGGATTATTATCTGACCGTTCCTACCTATTCTCAAATCCTTGAGTTCTTCCCCTGATACATAATGCCTTTGATAAATTGTATCCTCTGCTTATTGTCAACCATGCTCTGCTATTGAGCTGATGTTATATGCTCTGGAACTTAGTGGTATATGTTCCTAAGATACCCCTACGGGTTGAACCTATGCCTTCCCTAATGCGAGTGAACTCGAAAGAGATGTGAGTCATACTCTGCTGGTGCTTCACCAGATAAATGTTTCGCACTACAAATTCTTCGAAAATGAGGAGTGAATGAAAGGTTATGCATTGAAGAAGTGGGAGTCGACCTTGAACCTTTGTGTTCATGCCCATGGGCCCGATGTAGAACTTATCATGCAAGCTGCTCGTAAAAATAATTACCCCTTGTTATAAGTTCATCTTGTATCGGTGGTTTGATCATTCATAACCGTGGTTCCAACCATAGTTTCTCCTTAATTCCATTTCCCGGACAAGTTAAAATACTTGTCTCCTGCAAGTCATTTCACCTGTCCAACCTCTAATTTGATCTACCTTCAAGTATTGCCTCATGTTATCTCGAGGATATTGTGTCATTGCACTACCTCTTGTAAATTCTTAATTGAAGTGATACTCCGTCACATCATTCCTAGTCTGATTGGCTACATCATTATCGTCTTAAATTTTAACTGTGCTACCTGGTCCTTCCCGGAGCACAATTTTTCAACGATGAGCTAAGCTTACGTGGCTCTTCCCCGTCTTATCATTTCGCCTTGAACAACAAGCTTGGTTTCGAGTTTGTGTCGTACCCGTGGTTCCAATAACCTTTCGCTCATCATTCCTTTGACTTATGTCATCGTCGAACGATTACCTCTTCATGAAATCTCTCGACAAAGGTGTTGTGATCATCATCAACATTCTGAGCTCTTCCAGGATATCAATTGAATTCGTGATGACAAATACCCTCCTTGCCCCTCGATGATTTGTGTTATCATCGACAACATTCTTGCTTTTCCCCCTACACAGACTTGTTCATATAATTTTGGAAATACATCCTTTCGAAATGCTGATGGATTGCAGCTGAACCCATCAGCCACATCCTCATCCTTTTCCTGATAAAATTGCATGAGATGTTCTAAAAATTCCCAATGGATCATTTGTGTTCCCAGTGTCCGACCTTTAACCGATGCCCATGGCAATGCTATCCTGAAGCATGTCTGTGGTACTCCGATCATCAACAAGAACATTGGAAGAGGAATGCTGAATTTTCTTGATCAATTATCGAAACACCTTTGTATGGTAATACTCACAATTTCCTTGCCCCTTTGTCTAAATGGTTTCATACATGGGGCCTTATCATGTATATCATGCTTTGCCTTCCTTTGCGAACGATATACTCTTGATACTCGGGTATAAACACATTTTCCTTTTGTTGTCTGATTAATATACTAATCATAATTTCCTTTCCAGCAGAGAAAATTCCCTGCTTATGTAAGCACCTCGATGTACAACTCTGTCAGAAAGACCCTGTTACTACTGTTGATGACATTCCAGTAACTACCGATGGCCGAGAACCTTGCCTATTGGTCCCCCTTGTTTCAACGACCAGGAAAATGATTCTCTTCGTCCCTCGCCCTTGGTACCAACGTTGTTGCTAACATAACTGACAGGCTACCCTCTGACCTGCCTTACTATCATGACAGTGCAAGATGTCAACGCCCTTTCTACTTTTAAACCACATGGTGGGCCCATAACCCACAGTTCCACAGGATCGAAACCTGACTCTCCTGTACACCCTTGTCTCCAAAATTATTCCTCACACTTGGCTTCGTATGTAAATCACGAGCCACCTTCATAGAGATGATCTATTTTGGTTTCTGCCGCAATATTTATTTCGTTGCTTTAAAGCCCTTTCACCCTTCTGCTTAGGCATTGACGATTGCCCGCCCGCTTGAAACCTCTCATGGTACCTTCTTACTTACCTCTTGATATTTTTCTTAAGTTCCAATTCGAGAGATTTCTTTCCGCCACCTTCCCCGAGTCATCTACCAGATAATGAACCTTGTAGAGGTTCGTTCTTCCGAAGTTACCCCTTATTCATTCGTAAGTACGATGGAGTTCCCGAAGAAAGGGTGACCGCTTCGTCACGACGCCCTGATGTAGAGAAATGAAAACATCAACGCAATGGACTGACTTCTTCTATAAGAGCATCCAAGACAAGAAGACTCGTTAGAATTTCCTAACCAAATCCTTTCCCCCTTACTCCCCTCTTAAATCTCGGGACGAGATTTCTTGTAGTGGAGGAGATTTGTAACACCCCCAGTGTCATGCTACAGTAATCCCCTGTTAATGGTGCCATGTCATCACATTTAATGTTGCTAATCTTCACTTGATCCAAATCACAATTCAAATTCAAATCCAATCTGAGGTCAAAAATTCATATTTGTCAGACATGAAAACTAAAATGTTCATCATGTGGCAAATAATCATTTGTTAATATTGGTGGTGAACCAACATTTTTGCAAGGTGTTTAAATGGCCTAAATCAATTAAAGCAATGGCTAAAACAATAGATTAAATGGCTTTTTAATTTATAAAAATTGCAACCTTTTTCAAAAGCCTCACAGTCTTTTTGTGGCAGTGCACAATAATTCTTTGAAATTGTTTTGGCCAGTGGCATACTTATGCAAAGTCATTAGTGGCTAAAAGGAAAATGCAAAAGCTGCTAGAAAAAGAAAAAAACAAAAAAAGGGAAAGGAGGCCCCTGCCCCTGGACCTAACCTGCCTGGGCCGGCCCACCTACCCTCACCCGAGTATCAGCCTACCTCCCCGGTCGCCTTCCCTGTACAACCGACCGGGGCACGGCCGAGCACGCGCAGCCACACTAGCTCGCCGGCGTCGAGGGGATAAGGCCGCCCCGGACGCCTCGAGTCCCCCCCACCTACCGCCACTCCCACTTCTCCATCCCCCTGGCTCTTCCTCACCCACTCTCCCCTTCTCTCTCCCCCTCTCCTTTGTGTTGGAGGGGAGGCCGACGAGGTCGCTCCCGTGCCTCGCCCGTCCTCGCCCCATTTGCCTCGTCGACCTGTCTGTCGTCTCCACCGCCTTCAACTACCTCGTCCTCGACCACGAGCGCAAGCAGGAGAGCTCTGCTACGCCGGGATCGAGTCCTTCTTCTTCCTCGGATCCCTGGCGCGTCTCCGACGAGCGCCGTCGACTCTGCTGCTCCTGAACTACCAAGGGCCATCGGTGTGCCGCTCGGTGAGATTTCCGTCTCTTTCTCACCTCCGTTAGCCTCTTCGCGTGTCGTAGCTAGCTGCCGCTGCGTCCGTGCTCGGCTCACCGTCGACGAGCTTGTGAGCGTCACTGTTGTTGATGTCACCGCCACCTGAGGCCACGGTCGAACTCCTGGTGCTCCCAGGAGCCCAATGAGCACGAGCCTGTGCTTCCCCGTATCCCCTAGCGCTAGATCCGTCGACGCCCGAACCCCGGCGTCCGCTCCGCCACTCGTCACCACTGTCTCCGGCCGTTTCCGGCCAAGCTCCCCCCCATAGTTCGACGCGCCTCGACGCTCTCATCTGTTCGGACCCAAACACGCATCGAACGGAGCCCCGTAGCATGGTCCCCGTCCGCGCCCGAACTACCGTCCGCCGCGCTCGTCACTGGTGTTGTTTCCGGCCGCCCCCGCGCATTCCGACGCTGCAGATAGACACGGGGCACTCTCCTCGTTCGAACGCAAGAAACGGCGCTCGATTTGGTGTCCAGTAGACGAATCCCGACACTCGCCGGCGTTCGACCGCTGCGCGCGAGCTCGCCGGAGCTACTCCGGCGGCTCCGCCGAGCTGGCACACTTGGGTCCACCTCTGGGTCACTGCCGGCGGGCCCCATGGGCCCCAGTTGACTAGGTTGACTTAGTCAACTGCTGACAGGGCAGCCTAGTGCCACTGACATGCGGGCCCCACCGCATAATTAATTTACCTAGAAAGTTTTTCTAATTAAAATTAGTTAGTTAGATAAATGAGACACTGGCAGGTGGGGTCCAGTAGTTAATTAACTCTGTTTAATTAAAATAAACCTTTGTTTAATTAAAATAAACCTTTGTTAGCCCCATTGTCTATGACGAGTGGGCCCCACTAGTCATTTTGACCAGTCAACCAGTCTGTTGACTGCTGACGTCATCCCCATGCAATGCTGATGTCATAATTCCACTTCTGCTAATATAAATAATTTTAGAAAATGTTTTAAACTTTAAAAATTCATAGAAAATAAACCGTAGCTCAGATGAAAATGTTTTCTATATGAAAATTGCTTAGAAAAATCCAAAGAATCCGAGTACGCGGTCCGTTCATCTGTCACATGATGAACATAGAACATTCCTCCTCCGGTCATCTGTCTGACATAGGCCCGGAACCGGGAAAACATTCCCGGTTGAATTTCCCCCTTCACCTATATCGTGTAGCCATACGTTAGGTCACACACGGCACAACATATTGCCATGTTATGCTTTGTGATGCTTTGTTTGCTTTATATTTATTGTTTCTTCCCCCTCTTCTCTCCGGTAGACCCCGAGACCGATGCTGCCTCTGTGATCGACTACGTCGACGACGCCACTTATTCATTTTCAGCAGAGCTTCAAGGCAAGCCCTCCCTTTGATCATCCCGATATTGCCCATTCCATTCTCTCATGCTTGCATTAGATTTTGCTACTGTTATTGTTTGCTCCTATTCTGATGCATAGCCTGCTGTTGTAACCTGCTCATTGTACCTTACCTGCTTATCCTAAACTGCTTAGTATAGGTTGGTTAGTGATCCATCAGTGACCCCCACCTTGTCCCAGTTGCCCCGCTTTATGTTCGATGACTCGATCAACGTGATCGACGTCTAGGCCCCGACACCGCACATCACCCCCTAGTTGTACGACTCTGCAGAGTTACTATCGAGTGCCGAGGGTGATCCCTCATCAGCACTCCTGATGAGATCTCTGTAGTGTAGCTATTCGGTTGTGGTCATCGAGGGTGATTTCCTCCTTAACCACTTCCGATACGACTCTGTCGTGCAACCCCTCAAGTGTGAACCTCGAGGGTGGTTCCTCTTACGTTCACCTTGATGATTACATCGAGTGGAATCCACCGAGGGTGGTTCCTTAGGGTTCCCCTTGGTGTTAGAAACACAGTTACTATGACTTTACATTGAACCAGGTTACTAAAGACAGGTCGGCCCTGAGGGGTACACCCGCAAGCTTAATTGCGAGTGATGTGGAGTCGGGTTGACCTAGAAGGTGCCCGCGAGATACTTATGAGGCGTGGCCGGGCATTCTTAGCCCGTGCCGCAAGTCCTCGAGATGGGGCGACGGGTCACATCGATCGTGAGTCTCTGCTCGTTACCGCGTGCTCCTAATCCACTACGATTTGGATATTTGATCCGAGGGGCCTCTGGCCTGATAGCACTAACCATCATGTGGGCATAGTATGGGCGTTCTGTGTCGTATACATCAGCCGAAGCTTAATAGACGTCAGCGAATGGCGGCGCGCGCCGAGTTGGACTACGTAAGCACCTGCCTTTTTTAAGGAGGTAGCTAGGTCTGCTCACCGGCCGCGTTTGCAACATTTAGGAGTTCCTGGGCGATGGCCCATGACCCCTGGGGGCATAGGTTTAGTCCGGCGTGCTGAACTCTCTATTAAGCCTAGGTCGGGTTGCAGCGTATCGTTTGGCCGAGGCCGGGCATGACCCGGGAAAGTGTGTCCAGCCGGAGTTAATCGAGTGCGGTGGGTAAGTTGGTGCACCCCTGCAGGGAAGAAAACATCTATCGATAGCTTGTCCTACGGTAACGGACACTCGGAGTTGTATCCGGATCAATACAACTAGAACTGGATACTTGAGGTGATAACTGGATAGTATGGCTCTGGGATTGCTTTCTCGTAGGGAGTCGAGGAAGAATCTCTAGGCGAGGTTGATGACACTACTACTACTTTACTTTATGCTACTCTTATCTGTTCTGGTACTGCAAGATGCTTGAAGGTGCTTGAAGTTGCTAGTCTTCGATAGGCTAAGTTTTCCCCTTCTCTTCTGCCATTCTGCAGTTTAGTCCATAGATACTACCCTTTTCATTGACAACGATGCATATGTAGTGTAGATCCTTGCTTGTGAGTACTTTGGATGAGTACTCATGGTTGCTTTGCTCCCTCTTTTCCCCCTTTTCCATTCTTCTCGGATGACACAACTAGATGACGGAGTCCAGGAGCCAGATGTCACCACCGATGATTACTACTACACCGACGGTGCCTACTGCAACGTGGAGGCCGCCGACAACCAGGACTAGTTAGGAGGCTCCCAGGCAGGAGGCCTTGCCTTTTCGATCGTTGTTGCTTTTGTACTAGCCTTCTTAAGGTAAACTTGTTCAACTTATGTCTGTACTCAGATATTGTTGCTTCCGCTGACTCTTGTGTATTCAAGCTGATGTATTCGAGCCCTCGTGGCCCCTGGCTTGTAGTATAAGGCTTGTGTTATTTTAATTTGTGTCTAGAGTTGTGTTGTGATATCTTCCCGTGAGTCCTTGATCTTGATCGTACACATTTGCATGTATGCTTAGTGTACGATTGAATCGAGGGCATCACATCGCCCGTCACCAGGGTCGTTGCGTTTCAGAACCTCCACGTCGGACGGGAGGCGGCCGCGGATCCAGAAGAATATCCTTATCTTCGAGGGGAGCCGGATCTCCCAGATGGCGGTGAGAGTCTCGGGACCCAGAGAGGAGGCGATAGCCTAGTAGAGAGATTTAGTGGAGAATTGACCAGATGGCTCAAGCCGCCACCTGGTGCAGTCATCTCCAATGTCCAGATCCGGCTCATGTAGCGCGATGCAGGAAAGCAAGTCTTGCCAAACGGTGTTCTCCGCCAATCCGAACGGTCTCCGGAACGCTAGTTGCCCTAAGTCAATAAGGGCCACCTCAACAGAAATCCGCGGATCCACCGCTATGGCGAACAAGTCAGGAAAACAAGACGCGAAGGGGGCGTTCCCAGCCCATCGATCGAACCAGAACAGTCTGGCGGTGCCAGATCCAACCGCAATCGATGTCCCGATGCGAAGGACCGGGAGGAGCTATGATGGATTGACAGAACTGGGAGCCACCGGATCGCTGACAGAAGGCGAGTGGCTGGCCACAGAGGTATTTCTGCTGAATGATGTAGAGCCACAAGCCACCCTCTCCGTTCGCAATCCGCCAAAGCCACCTAGTCAGGAGGGCAATGTTCATGCAGTTGGAGGACATGATCCCGAGGCCACCCTGATCGCGAGGCTTACAGATCTCAGTCAACCGAACCATGTGGTACTTCTGCATAACGCCCTCGCCAGCCCAGAAGAAGCGCCCCTGGACTCTGGCAATCTCATGATGTAGTGTCTCTGGCAGGCTGTAGAAGCTCATAATGAATAGGAGCAGACTAGATAGGGACAACTTAATGAGCACAGTCCGGGCTGCTATAGAGAGCCACCGCCCCTACCAAGGCTCAATGCGGTGCTGGAGCTTGCCCACCGTGGGGCGCAGCTCGGCCACCGTGAGCCTCGAGTCAGTAATGGAGATCCCCAAATATGTCATGGGGAAGCTCCCGAGCTGACAGTTCAGACGGTCCGCGATGCTCTGGCGTTCGTCTTGGGAGTAGCCCAACACCATTACAACACTCTTATCAAAGTTAATCCTGAGACTGGACATCTGCTGAAAGCAGAGCAGGAGGAACTTCAAGTTCGTGATGTCGCTAGCAGAGCCTTCCACCATGATAATGATGTCATCCGCATATTGGAGGAGGGAGATCCCATTCCCTCCTACTAGACGCGGGACTATGCCCTTGATAGGCCCCGCTGCCTTGGCTTGATGCAGAATCACATATTTTACCTCGCACTAGCAGTGAGCGATAAAGCACATGTGTAAGCTGTTACGCATGTGCTAATCTTTTGTTCTTGGTCATGTTGGAATTCCAAGTCAGAAGCATAATGTTGTTGGATGCCTCCCACCTTGTTTCTCAACTGTTCATTTGAGATCAGATGGTTCATAGCGTAAGTTTTCATATTTGCACCAAGATGAGGTTTCCACCTGATACGTCATAAGTTTACATAAAAATGCATGTGTTTAATTATATTTGATTACTGTACAAATGCAAATATTTGTAAAAATATAAGTAGCATAACATAATAATAAAAAACATCAACGATTGCATGTTCAGAAGGATATGTTTTCTTTGTATAAGTAGCATAATAAATTGGAAACGGCTTTAGCATTTTCTCATGCATGTTTGCATGTTATAAGGTGATATGTCTCCGGAGGTGACATATTTGATTGTCGAGAGAAATATGTTAGCGGGGATCATCTATTTAGGTGTATACTAGATGATACCCATACATTGTTGCAGAAGTTGTTTGCAATATGTTTCAATGGGATTTGGTTGTATGAAGCACGAATATTCGGACTGATAATATAAGAATCAAAACTATTCACACAATCAGTTCTATTTCACATGGTGTTTTGTTGTGAGACCTTGGTTTTGAACGGTGTGCTGGCCCACCTCTGCCCCGCAATGAATCTGCATGTTGTCCTTGTGTAGGACGTGGTCTAGACATACATCATCTTATTGTCCATGTTGTACTGTCTGGGAAAGTTAGTGATTCCGTTCAGCCAACTACCCACAAAATAGTAACCCAGGGCCTCTATCGTATGATTCTGAAAACGTGGGAATAAAAAAGAATATAGGCTTTAACATGCCCATCTCAATCCTACTTGATTTTGGGTTATTTGATTGCATCATAGGAGAAACAATGGATTCTTTCAAAGATGTTTTAGCGGATGCTAGAAATCCTATGGGGAGTAGTATCAAAAAAATCCTTAGAAAAAATTCCAATAGGATTCAATCCTATGAATGCTAAGGATTCTAGTTCTCCAAAATTCCTTTGAAAATATTTTGAATCAAAGGAGCCCTCAAACTACACGTCTACACCTAAGTCTTATCCATGGCCTGGTCGTCTTCCTGCTCTACTGCCACCTAGGGTTCCGAGCTTCTCCTGATTTTTTGTGTGAAGCTAATCAGCTATGTTGCTGCGGGTCTAAACTGACTCGTTTCTACAAGCGAAGTCTTTTTAGCACAAGATCTTTGTCCCATGTTGGATTTCTTCATCCACTCGATCTATTGGTGTGATAATTGATCCGGGTTCTTCCTTTCGGTCGTGCTTCTTTCGATCTTTGTCCCATGTTGGATTTCTTTATCCACTCGATCTATTGGTGTGATACTTGCTCTAGGTTCTTCCTTTCGGTAGTGCTTCTTTTTAAAGAATATTTCCTGTCGAGCTTTCAGTTTGGTCGATGCAAGTATTTTGAATAGCTCTGGAGCAGCGCATCCATCCTTGAAGCAAAGTTGTCTGAAAATGATGCATGCAGCCCCCCCCCCGGCCCTCGCCGCCTCCGCCTCCGCCTCCATCCCAATCCTTCTCTCCGCCGCTGCTAGAGGGGCTCATCGACACGACCGCGTGGCACCAGTGAAGGTGGCGGCATGGATCCTGGCAGCTCCACCCCATGTGGAGAGCCTCGGCTTCTGGGGCGGCAACCCCGGGTGGTGGCGCGTGGCGTGGCCTGTGTGGCGGGTGGAGTCGGCAGGTGTAGGTGGGCGGCATGGAAGCGGCGGACGTCATCTGCTGCAGCAGCCCCTCGCTGGTTTTCTAGCTTGCCATGGAGAAGTTCTTTCCTGAATCTTGATTTTCTCGGATTCGTGCCGGTTTCGGCCCCTCATGGCTTCGGCCACCGTTCTTGGGTGGTGGCTCTACCGATCTAGTGGCTGGGAGTGGGTCCGGGGGAATCCCTTGGCCAGCGCAGCAGCCACAACGGAGGCGGTGTTTTTGGGTGCTGCTAACCTTGGTAGAGGCTTCGGTAAGGTTCCCCTTCCTCCCTCCCCTCCGAGAACCTCAGTGAAAGCCTTAGATCCCCTGTTCCGGGTGATGACGGCACCACGATGGCATGATGCTTCCTGAAGGAGTTGCTCGGGGATTTCTCAAGTGGTGGTCGAGTTGGCGGTGGTTCGATGACGACATGAGTTAGCCTGGCTTCATCTTCCGCAACTTGCTCGGTCCAGGTGCGGATGGTCCCTGCCGTTGGTGCGAGGAGATTGATGTCCTTCTCGGGTGCTGGCGGTATGCCTTGGGCTTTGGCGACTCCTACCCTTGACCGATGTATGGTGCTGGCCTTTTCGGCCTTCTCCGTGGTTTAGCCCCCTCGTCCAACAACTCACGTCCGGCTTTCTGCCTCGCCGCTGCCGACGACGGTGCTTAGGTGGTCGAGCTAGTGTTGCTTGTGGGTCCTGCTCTTGTTGTCCCTCCTTGGGCAGCTTGGCAACTTGATTTGGGTTCTAGGGGGAACCACTCTGCCGTTCGCCGGTGTGGCACCCATCGAGCCTAGGTGAAAGAGTAGTGGCCCTTTGCGGCGGCCGAGACAAATCTTTGTTGCCCATGTTTAGTTCATGGGTGGCAGTCAGCGATCACAATACTCGTACAGTGGTGCCCTCCTCCCGTGGCCTTGGTATTAGTTGGTGTAGGCGTAGCGGCGGTCGTTGGCAACTGCGCGGTGTGTTCTCGGCCATTGTTCGTCGCCTTGAAGTTGTTCTACTTAACACCCTATATCTCCTTTTCCATTTTCCCTTTTTTTCTTGTATGCTACTACCATGTAATCATCGTCGGTTGATGGCTTTGTTAATTTAAAGTCAGGCTAGATTCGACCTCTTCTCGGACTCAGCCGGCACCTTTTCTCTAAAAATATGATGCACGCCGGGCGATTGGAACCAACTCGAACCAAAACAGGGAGGGTAACTAGCAACACTTTTGTTTTACATTCCATTCAGAAAATGGTTCATTTTCTAGTGCCCATCACTGATATTGTGACACACTATCTCTCTAGTGCCTATCACTACAGGATGGCCATAGGAAAAAGCACATCTTTGGTTTCTCTTATAAAGGGGGCAAAACTGAACAGAGCACACCCACCCGCTTAACAAAAAAAATTGGTGCTACCGGGCAGGCTGAGACTTCTGCATGGCACTAGATGCATCAGCCAAACGCAAGCCCACGGGCCTGGGCTGGCAAGTCCCGCCAGCACACGAGCATGGTGACGCGCCGGCGCATGGAATTCCGAGAGCAACTAGTTAACGAGTGCTTTCGGGAGTCTCGCAATGATTAGCGCCATTTGACGCGCTCTTAACTTTCCGATCAGTTAACGAGCGCCATTTGCCTCGTGTCACGTTCTGGGCGCATGCGTTATCGGCTTTTTAAATGGTTTTTTAGGTTTTTTCGACATTTTAGTTTTCCACAGGTCTTTCTTAGCTTTTCGATAAAAAAATTCGTTAAAAAACGCGTTTTCAATTTTTTCCTTTTGGAGAGTCATGGTTTTGCTTTCACGAGAGTCACGGCCGTGCCTCTCAGAAACGAAAAAAATGCATTTTTTGTTTTTTTCCTTTCGCGAGGGTCACGGTTTTGCTTCCGCGAGAAGCACGGTGGTGCTTTAGCGAGAGTCACGGCCGTGCCTCTCAGAAACGAAAAAAAACGCGTTTTTTGTTTTTTTTCCTTTCGTGAGAGTCACGGTTTTGCTTCCGCGAGAGGCACGGTTGTGCTTTCGCGAGATTCACGGCCGTGCCTCTCGAAAACGAAAAGAAACGTGTTTTTTATTTTTATTTTCTTTCGTGAGAGTAACGGTTTTGCTTCCGCGAGAGGCACGGTTGTGATTTCGCGAGTCACGGCGGTGCCACCTCGGAAACAAAAAAACATGTTTTCTCTTCTTTATTTGTTTTCCGTGAGAGTCACGGTTTTGCTTCCGCGAGAGGCACGGTTGTGATTTCGTAAGACGTACGGGCGTGCCTCTTTTGGAAAGGGAAAAAACCCGTGCTCCCGGTTTGGTTTTTTCCTATGATTTTTTTCGTCCGGTTTTTTTCGTGAAAAAAATGTTCGTCAAAACCTATCAACATAGGATCTAGTTTTGAAGATCCCGACACGAGGAATCCAACGGTGAAAGTGGTTCGAGATTTGAACGCATGGTTTAAGAGATAAAACGTTTTGAATAAACGGATCTTCGAAAAAAGGGAAAACTCCCAGGTTGCGACAAATGGCGCACATGCAGCGTGCCACTTGTTGCAACCTGAGGAGGTTGGGGTGATCTTTGCAACAAATACTCCTCAACTACTGATTTCGTGGGATTCCCTATTGGACGCACATTGCTTCAAACTGTCGACGAATCGCACAGGGGGATCTGACTAGCGAGCGATTTTGGGCCGGCCCTGTAGCGTCTACCAGGTTCCGGTTTTGGGAACCTTCTAGAGCGTTGCCAGTCGGTTCTTACTGGTTTTGGGAGCCATCTAGAAGGTTCCTGAACCGGTTTTTATTTTTCATCTTTTTTTCTTTTTTACTCTTTCTATTTTGTCTTCTTCCTTTTTCTGGTTCTTTTTTCTTTTCTTTTCGTTACTTTTTTCTTTTCTTTCAGTTTTCATTTTCAAGTTAATTTCTCTTTTCACCAATTTTTTTTCTTTGGTTTTTTATTTCTTTTTCTTTTATTCTCTTTCTTTCAAACTTTTTTCAGAATATTTAAGTTTTTGTTCATGTTTCCAAAAAATGTTCAGTTTTTTAAAAAAATGTTCTCAAAATTCAAAATTGTTTAAAACTTTCAAAATTCAGAAAATGTACCGAATTTCATTTTTTGTTCTCATATTAAAAAAAAACACGCTTCCAAATTTATTCGGGATTTCTCAAAATTGTACTCTGTGTCAAAATTTGTTATGAAGATTCAACAAATGTCCGTGCTTTAAAGAATTGTTCGTGCTTCGAAATTTGTTCTCCGTTTCTAAATTTGTTCTCAAGATTAAAAAATTGCTTTAAAAAATTGTTCACAAATTCCAAAACATTCTTGTTTTCAAAAAATGTTCAGTTTTCGAAAGAATGTTCTCAAAATTAAAAAATTGTTCTCATTACATAAAAAAGTTCAAAAGTATCAAAATTCAGAAAATGTACCGGATTTCAATTTTTTGTTCACCTATTCACAACAAATTCAGGCTTCCAAATTTGTTCGGGATATTTCAAAATTGTTCTCCATTTCAAAATTTGTTCACAAAATTCAAAAAAAATCCGTGCTTTAAAAAATTGTTCGTGCTTCAAAATTGGTTCTCCAAATTTGTACACAAATTCAAAACTTTCCCATTTTTAAAATTTGTTCGGAGTTTTTATAACATTTCAAAAATTCTGAAAAAAAATATAGATATACATGGAGGTATAATGCACATAAATTTTCAGAACGAAATACGTTGGAATGGGTGTTGGGAATAAAAACTATGGCTTTTTAACACATGATAGTATTTCTCCTATCAGGCCATGAATTTGTCTTTTTTTGTATAGATCGTATTTCAAGGCATTTCATCCTGAAATTTTACACACATACACAACACCCTTGTTTACTTGTATAATTTTTTTAACACACGAACAACCTTTAACTCCAATTAGTAATTCAGCTGTTCATGTAAAGTGTAACTGTGCATGGTCGTCTTCACCGGGTGTAGCAACTTTTGTGAGTAAATAAAGTAATCCACGTAGCATGACACTGTATTATCCTTAATCGTCCACCGAGATCAAGCACGACCGGTCACCAAGTCTAGATCAAGTCAAAGTCTCTTTCTTCCTTTTTTTTAGAACAAAGACGATAGAGACGTCCGGCTTAAAATTAATAAAACCATCAGGCCGGCATCACAACAGTTACTTCGGTTTTACAGACCAAGCTAAAATCGCATGGAAGTTCAAAGAGGCACCAAGGAGCGAGGGTTACACACTGATAGGAAACCAGCAACAGTCACAACCCTATCCTCGACTACCCCTAAACCAAAAGGAGAGACCATATATGGAGGTTGTCTTGCGGTAGACAAAGTGCTTCTCATCTTCTCCTTGGCCTCCGACATCTGCTCAGCATCGCGATACTTCCCCAACGATGTCCACATCTGTAAGAAGAGATGATATTTAAAGATAACATCAGTGGGGTGAGCAGGGAACTTCTTTTCGATCGTCATTTTGTTCCTAATAGTCCATAACGCCCATAGTAGCGCCCCTACGCATCTCCAAACTATACGGCCACTAGATCCTTTCTGGGTTTGAACTATTTGGAGCAAATCGGTGCCCGACGCCGGGCTCCAGTTTTGATGGAACGCTTCCCTCACAGCGCACCACGCAAATCTAGCTAGCACGCACCGAAAGAAAACATGATTCGCATCCTCGTGATTCCCACACACGATACATGTACCATTAGACGGTCCATTCCTTTTGGCAACACTGTCTGCCGTTGTGAGGCGATTTTTAAACAATTGCCATAGGAAGACTTTTATCTGGAGAGGAATCCCTGCCTTCCACAACCCCCTGGCAATATCCAAGGTGTTTCCTTCCGCCATCTTGGCTTATAATGACTTCACCGAGAACTTACCAGAGGTGGTTAGGCCCCAAGAGAACGCTTCAGCTCCCGAGCTCAGCGGCTCCGACCCGATTCTCACCAACAACTCATTCCACCTCCCATGTTCACTAGCTGTCAGGGGACGTTTAAAGTATATGGCTGGTGGCGACGATCTAAGGGCTTCCCCAACCAGAACTGTCGTGTCCGTCACTAGCTGATAAATGGAGGGGAACACCTGCCACAGCGCACGTGCGTCGATCCAGCTATCAAGCCAGAACCGCGTCGACATCCCGTTCTGAACTTCAAACCGAGCCCCTACCACAAAGGCCGGACGGACTGCCTGGATCCCGTTCCAGAACGCCGAACCCTTGCGCTTGGCGTTGAATACATTCCCGTCTGTAAAGTATTTAGCCCTGAGAATGTCAGCCCAGAGCCCCGACTCTTTTTGGGCAAGGCGCCACCACCACTTAGTTAAGAGGGCCACGTTCATCAACTTGGAGTTAATAATCCCCAAGCCGCCAAACTTTTTAGGTCTGCAAACTGCCGCACACCTAACTAAATGGTATTTCTTTTTAGTTCCGGTCCCTTCCCAAAAGAACTTGGAACGAGGCGTGTCGATCTTAGCGTGAACCCCATCCGCTAGGAGAAACGTACCATGGTGAAGAGGGGCAAGGAAGATAAACTAGTATTGGTTAGAATTAATCTTGCCTCCGAGGACATGAACCTCCCTCTCCACTGGCTCACCCGATTGGCCACCTTGCCATATAACGGCTCCCATTCCGTTATCGAAAGTTTCCCGTGGAAAATTGGTAAACCGAGGTACTTAATTGGGAAGCCCCCAAGCTTACAATTAAGAAGGTTGGCCGCATGCGAACTTTCCTGCTGGCTCATCCCAATGGAAATAACCTCGCTTTTTAGGAAGTTGATTTTCAATCCGGACAGGAGTTCGAAGGCTATAAGCAACAACTTGATCGTCGATGTACTATGCAGATCCGGCTCAAAGAGGAGCATAGTGTCGTCGGCATATTGCAAATGCGTGACCCCACCTAGAATAAGGTGATCCACCATGCCTTTGATGTGACCAGCCGCCCTGGCTTTGTCAATCGTTGCCGAGAAAACGTCAGCCACGAATTTGAAAATCAGTGGCGAGCCAAGATCCCCTTGACGGAGCCCCCTCTTGTTACGGAAAAATTTCCCCATTTCTCCGTTGATTGTGACCGCGGTCTGCCCACACGAGATGAGGTGCATGATCCGGTGCACAAAGCCTGCCTCAAAACCCTTTTTAAGGAAGACTTCCCGAATAAACAACCAGTTAACTCGGTCGTAAGCTTTTTCAAAATCTAGTTTAAGTAGGATCCCTTTCCCCTTTGTACGCTTAAGCTCACCAACAATTTCTCCTACCGCAATAGGGCCTTCGAGAATGTTGCGTCCTTTCAAAAACGTAGTTTGACTTTTCAGGATAACTCACTGGGCCACTGGCGCCAGACGCGTAGCATAGGCTTTAGCGCACAGTTTGAAAGGAACGTTAATCAAAGTGATAGGCCTAAAAAGTCGAATATTATCAGCGTCCTTAACTTTAGGAATAAGACTAATAGCACCGTAATTGAGACGCGCCAAGTCGACCGAACCAAGAGCAAACCCGTTAACTAAGGCATAAAAGACATGCTTAAAACAAGGCCAATTTTTTTAAAGAAGGCCACCGGCCATCCGTCGGGCCCTTGTGTTGTATCAGTTTTCATACCAACCAACGCATGGTCGATCTCTTCAGGGAGGAAAGCAAGGGCCATCCCATCATTTTCCACCTGGGAAACCATATATGCCGGCTCCCAAAAACCTTCCTGAAGGCCCACAACATTCTCTTCGGTCGTCCCCAAAAGGCCTATGAAGAAATCGTAAATGTGCTTAACTGTATCCCCCTGAGTCAGGAGGAGCCCGTCCTCTAAATTGAGGCGAAGGATGAGACTTTTCCTTTTCCTACCATTGGCATACACATCAAAGTATCCCGTGTTAGCGTCTCCTTTAGTCACCCACTTGACACCGCCCCTACGGCGCCAGTACTCTTCTTCGGCGCGAAGGATAGCAAGAACTTGATTTTTGAGGGAATAGCGAAGTGCCCATTCACTATCAGCCATCGGCCTCGTGTCAGCTAGTTCGTCAAGAGCTGCTATCTCCTCTACTAACCTAGCCCGCTCCTTCTTGGCTTCGCTACCATAATTTGCACCCGCAGCCCCTGAGGAACGAACGCAGAGCCGCAGCCGCTACAGTCCAGAGCTCGGCCGGGCCCCGTTGAGGCCCAAGCTGCGACGTGATGTTCACCCACCACTCCTGGACCATAGGCTCAAAACCCTTCACCTCAAACCACGCAGTTTCAAAGTAGAAATGACAGTTTCTCCTAACAGAATCCTCTCCAGAGGAAAAGATGAGGGGGAGGTGATCCGAGCCTATACGCGTTTCAGCTACCAGCGAACAAAGAGGGAAAATCGCCTCCCACTCCGGGGTGAAGAACACCCTGTAGAGCACACTCCGCACCGGCCGCGGCCATTTGTTAGACCAGGTGAAACGCGCGCCCGTACGCGCAGCTTCCCGCAAGGCCCCTGCCGCAATTGTGTTATTGAACATGGTCACCCTAGCCCAGTCCACATTGTTGTTGTTCTTGTCCGCACCCGAGCGGAGCAAGTTGAAATCGCCACCCACCACAAGAGGGAGGAGGAGCGCTCGTTTGATCCCTACGAAACTGATCACTTTGTCCAAGAAATCTGTTGATCGAGCGTGATCAGCAGGTCCATACACACACATCACAACCTAGGACAAACCAGAGACACGGTGTTTGATCGTAGCCGCAATGAAGAACACACCCCGGTCCCAAGAGATTACATCACATATATCAAGATTACAACCCAGCAAAATACCCCCCGAAAGCCCAGAAGACGGCACCCATTGCCACTGAAAACGTTGTAAAGGGTCAATCGCACTCAGGTCTCTGAAGGAGAAATCAGATTTGATCGTTTCTTGTAGAGCTACAACGTCAATGCGCTCCTTAGCCATATATTCACGAAGCTGCGTACGACGCCCTGGGTGTCTGCAGCCACGGATGCTCCAAAACAGGTACCACATTAGATGATGCGATTCCTAAGGCGAACTCCTCGCGAGCTCACCGCCTTCGCCACGCGTTTTCGATCCGGTGCACGGCTGGAAGAAGGAACATCAGAGGCATCCCTCTCCTCTGCTTCCTTATCGGGCACAGGACCAGCAGTGTCCCCTTCAGTTGCCAGCCCCTCCGCAACGTTGGCCGCGCATCTGGTAGCCGCCTCGGCCAGCACGGCTTAGGCCTCTTCCCGCACACGAACCAAAGAAATAACGTCTACGCTACCAGTCGAAACCTCTATACCACTATCATGCAAGATCGAACCCAAATGATCATCGGAGAAGGCATTCAAAATGCGAAAGGAAGGAAGGGAGTTACCTGATGTCTCCAAATACTTGTCAGCGAGGCGAAGCTTGGTGCTCTCCATGGACGACATGTCGCCCAGCTTGGCCTTGGCCCGCGCACTGGGTACCTGTGGTTCCACCGGAGTCGCCCTGGATCTCTTGGCCTTGGCCGCCGTCCCCGCCGCCACCAGCTCCGCCCCCAACTCCCCACGCAATTCAGCCGAGGACACCACCTTGTTCGACGCCATTCCCTTGGCCGTTGGCTTCCTCCCCGCGGTCTTTTTTGCCTACCTGCTTGACCCACTCGAGCCACGCTTGCAGAGGCAGGTGTCGAACTTGCCTCTTCATTCAGAACACATCCGGAGTCGGCCCTCTGCGCAGTCGGGGACGAAGTGAACTCCTGGGCCCTGATACGTCTCCGTCGTATCTATAATTTTTGATTGTTCCATGCCAATATTATACAACTTTCATATACTTTTTGCAACTTTTTATACTATTTTTGGGACTAACATATTGATCCAGTGTCCAGTGCCAGTTCCTGTTTGTTGCATGTTTTTTGTTTCGCGGAAAATCCATATCAAACGGAGTCCAAACGGGATAAAAACTAACGGAGATTTTTTTGGAATATATGTGATTTTTGGGAAGAAGAATCAACGCGAGACGATGCCCGAGGGGGCCACGAGGCAGGGGGCGCTCCCCTGACCCTTGTGGCCACCCCATAAGGCGGTTGGTGCCCTTCTTTAGCCGCAAAAAAGCCAATATCCGGATAAAAATCATGTCCAAATTTCAGCCCAATCGGAGTTACGGATCTCCGGGAATTTAAGAAACGGTGAAAGGGCAGAATCAGGGAATGCAGAAACAGAGAGAGACAGAGAGACAGATCCAATCTCGAAGGGGCTCTCGCCCCTCCGCCATGGAGGCTATGGACCAGAGGGGAAACCCTTCTCCCATCTAGGGGGAAGGTCAAGGAAGAAGAAGAAGGGGGGCTGATACGTCTCCGTCGTATCTATAATTTTTGTTTGTTCCATGCCAATATTATTCAACTTTCATATACTTTTGGCAACTTTTTATATTATTTTTTGGACTAACATATTGATCCAGTGCCCAGTGCCAGTTCCTGTTTGTTGCATGTTTTATGTTTCGCAGAAACCCAATATCAAACGGAGTCCAAACGGGATAAAAACGGACGGAGAATTATTTTGGAATATTTATGATTTTTGGAAGTAAAATCAACGCGAGACGGTGCCCGAGGGGGCCACGAGGCAGGGGGCGCGCCCTGGACCCTCGTGGGCACCCTGTAAGGCGGTTGACGCTCTTCTTTTGCCGCAAGAAAGCTAATTTTATGAGAAAAATCTGGGTGAAAGATTCAACCCAATCGGAGTTACGGATCTCCGGATATAAAAGAAACGGTGAAAGGGCAGCAGAGGAGAACGCAGAAACAGAGAGAGACAGAGAGACAGATCCAATCTCGGAGGGGCTCTCGCCTCTCCCACGCCATGGAGGCCAAAGACCAGAGGGGAAACCCTTCTCCCATCTAGGGAGGAGGTCAAGGAAGAAGAAGACGAAGGGGCCCCCTCTCCCCTTCTCTTCCGGTGGCACCGGAATGCTGCCGTGGCCATCATCATCACCGCAATCTTCACCAACAACTTCACCGCCATCACCACCAACTCTTCCCCCCTCTATGCAGCGGTGTAACCTCTCTCTTACCCGCTGTAATCTCTACTTAAACATGGTGCTCAACGCTATATATTATTTCCCAATGATGTATGGCTATCCTATGATGTTTGAGTAGATCCGTTTTGTCCTATGGGTTATTTGATGATCAAGATTGGTTTGAGTTGCATGTTTTATTATTGGTGTTGTCCTATGGTGCTCTCTGTGTCGCGCAAGCGTGAGGGATTCCCGCTGTAGGATTTGCAATATGTTCATGATTTGCTTATGGTGGGTGGCGTGAGTGACAGAAGCACAGACTCGAGTAAGTAGGTTGTTTGCGTATGGGATAAAGAGGACTTGATGCTTTAATGCTATGGTTGGGTTTTACCTTAATGATCTTTAGTAGTTGCGGACGCTTGCTAGAGTTCCAATCATAAGTGCATATGATCCAAGTAGAGAAAGTATGTTAGCTTATGCCTCTCCCTCAAATAAAATTTCAATAATGATTACCGGTCTAGTTATCGATTGCCTAGGGACAAATAACTTTCTCGTAACAAAAAGCTCCCTAATAAAACTAATTTAGTTCTGTCTTTATCTAAACAGCCCCTACTTTTTATTTACGCTCTCTTTATTTTCTTGCAAACCTATCCAAAAACACCTACAAAGTACTTCTAGTTTCATACTTGTTTCCGGTAAAGCGAACGTCAAGTGTGCGTAGAGTTGTATCGGTGGTCGATAGAACTTGAGGGAATATATGTTCTACCTTTAGCTCCTCGTTGGGTTCGGCACTCTTACTTATCGAAAGAGGCTACAATTGATCCCATATACTTGTGGGTTGTCAGGGGCTCTCTCCCCCTCTCTTCCGGTGGCGCCGGAACGCCGCCGGGGCCATCATCGTCACCGCAATCTACACCAACACCTCCGTCATCTTCACCAACATCTTCATCACCTTCCCCCATCTATCTACAGCGGTCCACTCTCCCGCAAGCCGTTGTACCCTCTACTTGAACATGGTGCTTTATGCTTCATATTATTATCCAATGATGTGTTGCCATCCTATGATGTCTGAGTAGATTTTCGTTGTCCTATCAGTAATTGGTGAATTGCTATGTTTGGTTTAATTTGCTTGTGGTTATGTTGCTGTCCTTTGGTGCCCATCATATGAGCGCGCGCATGGATCACACCATAGGGTTAGTTGTATGTTGATAGGACTATGTATTGGAGGGCAAGAGTGACAGAAGCTTCAACCTAGCATAGAAATTGATGCATACGGGATTGAAGGGGGACCAATATATCTTAATGCTATAGTTGGGTTTTACCTTAATGAACATTAGTAGTTGCGGATGCTTGCTAATAGTTCCAATCATAAGTGCATAGAATTCTAAGTCAGGGATGACATGCTAGCAGTGGCCTCTCCCACATAAAACTTGCTATCGGTCTAGTAAAGTAGTCAATTGCTTAGGGACAATTTCGCAACTCCTACCATCACTTTTCCACACTCGCGATACTAACTTTATTGCTTCTTTATCTAAACAGCCCCTACTTTTTATTTACGCGCTTTTTATTATCTTGCAAACCTATCCAAAAACACCTACAAAGTACTTATAGTTTCATACTTGTTCTAGGCAAAGCAAACGTTAAGCGTGCGTAGAGTTGTATCGGTGGTCGATAGAACTTGAGGGAATATTTGTTCTACCTTTAGCTCCTCGTTGGGTTTGACACTCTTACTTATCGAAAGAGGCTACAATTGATCCCCTATACTTGTGGATTATCAAGACCTTTTTCTGGCGCCGTTGCCGGGGAGCAATAGTGTGGGGTGAATATTCTCATGTGTTCTTGTTTACTTTATTACTAAGTAGTTTTTATTTTCTGTTCTAAGTTGTTCTCTATCTTTAGTTATGGATATGGAACACGAAATACCAAAAAATTAGGTGTACTTGCTACTCATGGAGATGGGGAACCTCCTAAAACCCTCGATGCTCATTATGTGAAAGATATTATGCACTACTTTAATAATCCTGAGAAAACCCCATTCAATTATATAATGGGAGACACGTTGGATCAACGTGAATACTTTAGGGATTATCGCTTGACTCAAAAAGGGAAACTATTATGGGATCAAATTCATATGTTGCATTGGTATGCTCGGCAACTATGCTTGAGATATGATTATACTTGTTGCTCTAGGATGAAGGCTCCACACCTTCCCTTTTCATGCAGATTTAATGATAATAAAACCTTGGCTTCTTATGCTAATGGTATATATGATTACTATGATGTGGAAGAAATAGAAGAATTTGTTTCTTTTAAGGTTGCATGTGAAATTGAATCTTTGTTTAAAGAGTTTGAAGATTTTGATGTTTAGTTTATAGACCTTAAAATTTAGCTATCCTTAAATATTGCTATGAGAATTATAAATAAAATTATGACATTGATGAATTTATTAAGAAAGTCTCCGCTGTCCGAGAAGAGACTAATATTTTGTAGGAGTCTATGGAAGAAGAAATTGATAAAACTGTGAGCTCATTGGATGAAAAAGATGATGAGGAGAGCAAAGAACAAAAGGAGGAAGATCGGATTAGCTACCCGTGCCCACCTTCTAATGAGAGTAACTCTCCAGCTCATACATTATTTAATGTCCCTTCTTTCTTACCGAAGGATGATTGCTATGATGATTGTTATGATCCCATTGATTCTTTTGAAATATCCCTTTTTGATGATGCTTGCTATGCTTGTGGCCAAGATGCCAATATGAATTATGCTTATGGAGATGAACTTGCTATAGTTCCTTATGTTAAACATGAAATTGTTGCTATTGCACCCACGCATGATAGTCCTATTATCTTTTCGAATTCTCCCAACTACACTATATCGGAGAAGTTTGCCCTTATTAAGGATTATATTGATGGGTTGCGTTTTACTACTACACATGAAGATTTTGATAGATATAATATGCATGTGCTTCCTGCTCCTACTTGCAATTATTATGAGAGAGGAACTATATCTCCACCTCTCTATGTTTCCCATATGATAAAATTGCAAGAAACTGTTTATACTATGCATTAGCCTTTACTATGTGTGCATGAATTGTTCTTTTATGACATGCCGATGCATAGGAAGAGAGTTAGACTTCGTTGTTGCATGATATATGTTATTTTGTGCTCACTACTAAATCACAAATCATTGTTAATTAAAATTGGCTTTGATATACCTTGGGATCCGGGTGGATCCATTACTTGAGCACTATATGCCTAGCTTAATGGCTTTAAAGAAAGCGCTGCCAGGGAGACAACCCGGAAGTTTTAGAGAGTCATTTATTTCTGTTGTGTGCTTTTATAAAGTTTAAAAACAAAAATAATGTGCCAAGATTTTCCTTTAGGATGTTTACATTGCTTGTTGGTTTGTGCGGTGCAAGACAGAAACTTTGGCTGTAGTGCGCGATTTTACATTTTTTACTGGAACGTCAAATGGTTCTGAAATTTTTTGCACTGTCTTTCTATACAAGTTTTTTATTTATCCTAATTGTTTCAGAATTTTTGGAGTACCATAAGTATGGTGAATGTTCAGATTACTACAGATTGTCTTGTTTAAGACAGATTCTGTTTTTGATGCATAGTTTGCTTGTTTTGATGAAACTATCGATTTCTATCTGTGGATTAAGCCATGGAAAAGTTATATTACAATAGCTACAATACAAAAATAAAATGTGAATTGGTTTGCAACAGTACTTAGAGTAGTGATTTGCTTTATTATACTAATGGATCTTACCGAGTTTTCTGTTGAGTTTTGTGTGGATGAAGTGTTCGAAGATCGAGGATGTCTCAATATGAGGATAAGGAGGAGAGGCAAGAGCTCAAGCTTGGGGATTCCCAAGGCACCCCAAGTAAATATTTATGGAGACTCAAGAGTCCAAGCTTGGGGATGCCCCGGAAGGCATTCCATCTTTCTTCAACAAGTATCAGTATGTTTTCGGATTCGTTTCGTTCATGCGATATGTGCAAATCTTGGAGCGACTTTTGCATTTAGTTTTCACTTTTCTTCGATGCACCATGCTGGTATGAGATAGTCCTTGGTTGATTTATAGAATGATCATTGCACTTCACTTATATCTTTTGAGTATGGCTTTATAGAATGCTTCATGTGCTTCACTTATATCATTTGATGTTTGGATTGCCCGTTTCTCTTCACATAGAAAACCGCCATTTGTAGAATGCTCTTTTGCTTCACTTATATTTGTTAGAGCGTGGGCATATCTTTTGAAGAAAGAATTAAACTCTCTTGCTTCACTTATATCTATTTAGAGAGGTGATAGGAATTGGTCATTCACATGGTTAGTCATAAAATCCTGCATAAAACTTATAGATCACTGAATATGATATGTTTGATTCCTTGCAATAGTTTTGCGATATAAAGATGGTGATATTAGAGTCATGCTAGTGGGTAGTTGTGGATTGTAGAAATACTTGTGTTGAAGTTTGTGATTCCCGTAGCATGCACGTATGGTGAACCGTTATGTAACGAAGTTGGAGCATGAGGTATTTATTGATTGTCTTCTTTATGAGTGGTGGTCGGGGACGAGCGATGGTCTTTTCCTACCAATCTATCCCCCTAGGAGCATGCGTGTAGTACTTTGTTTCAATGACTAATAGATTTTTGCAATAAGTATGTGAGTTCTTTATGACTAATGTTTAGTCCATGGATTATACGCACTCTCACCCTTCCATCATTGCTAGCCTCTTCGGTACCGTGCATTGCCCTTTCTCACCTCGAGATTTGGTGCAATTTTCGCTAGTGCATCCAAACCCCGTGATACGATACGCTCTATCACACATAAGCCTCATTATATCTTCCTCAAAACAGCCACCATACCTACCTATCATGGCATTTTCATAGCCATTCCGAGATATATTGCCATGCAACTTCCTGTTGGAAATATGCCCTAGAGGCAATAATAAATAGGTTATTATTATATTTCCTTGTTCATGATAATCGTTTACTATCCATGCTAGAATTGTATTGATAGGAAACTCAGATACATGTGTGGATACATAGACAACACCATGTCCCTAGTAAGCCTCTAGTTGACTGGCTCGTTGATCAATAGATGGTTACGGTTTCCAGACCATGGACATTGGATGTCGTTGATAACGGGATCACATCATTAGGAGAATGATGTGATGGACAAGACCCAATCCTAAGCCTAGCACAAGATCGTGTAGTTCGTTTGCTCAGAGCTTTTCTAATGTCAAGTATCATTTCCTTAGACCATGAGATTGTGCAACTCCCGGATACCGTAGGAATGCTTTGGGTGTACCAAACGTCACAACGTAACTGGGTGACTATAAAGGTGCACTACAGGTATCTCCGAAAGTATCTGTTGGGTTGGCACGAATTGAGACTGGGATTTGTCACTCCGTGTAAACGGAGAGGTATCTCTGGGCCCACTCGGTAGGACATCATCATAATGTGCATAGTGTGACCAAGGAGTTGATCACGGGATGATGTGAGTTACGGAACGAGTAAAGAGACTTGCCGGTAACGAGATTGAACAAGGTATCGGGATACCGACGATCGAATCTCGGGCAAGTAACATACCGATTGACAAAGGGAATTGGGTACGGGATTGATTGAATCCTCGACATCGTGGTTCATCCGATGAGATCATCGAGGAGCATGTGGGAGCCAACATGGGTATCCAGATCCCGTTGTTGGTTATTGACCGGAGAGTCGTCTCGGTCATGTATGCATGTCTCCCGAACCCGTAGGGTCTACACACTTAAGGTTCGGTGACGCTAGGGTTATAGAGATATTAGTATGCGGTAACCCAAAAGTTGTTCGGAGTCCCAGATGAGATCCCGGACGTCATGAGGAGTTCCGGAATGGTCCGGAGGTAAAGATTTATATATGGGAAGTCTTATTTTGGTCGCCGGAAAGGTTTCGCACTTTATCGGTATTGTACCGGGAGTGCCGAAAGGGGTCCGGGGGTCCACCAAGGGGTCCACCACCCCCGGGGGGGCACATGGGCTGTGGGGGGTGCGCTTTGGCCTATATGGGCCAAGGGAACCAGCCCCAAGAGGCCCATGCGCCAACAGATAAGATAAACGGAGAGTCCTAAAGGGGGAAGGCACCTCCGAGGTGCCTTGGGGAGGAAGGACTCCTCCCTGGCCGCACCCTTCCTTGGAGGAAGGGCCAAGGCTGCGCCCCCCCCCCCCTCTCCCTTGGCCCTATATATAGTGGGGGGGAGGGAGGGCAGCAATATCTAAGCCCTGGCGCCTCCCTCTCCCTCCCGTGACACCTCTTCCTCCCCGCTTGCGCTTGGCGAAGCCCTGCCGGGATCCCGCTACTTCCACCACCACGCCGTCGTGCTGCTGGATCTCCATCAACCTCTCCTCCCCCCTTGCTGGATCAAGAAGGAGGAGACGTCGCTGCTCCGTACGTGTGTTGAACGCGGAGGTGCCGTCCGTTCGGCGCTAGGATCATCAGTGATTTGGATCACGACGAGTACGACTCCATCAACCCCGTTCTCTTGAACGCTTCCGCTCGCGATCTACAAGGGTATGTAGATGCACTCCCCTTCCCCTCGTTGCTAGATTACTCCATAGATTGATCTTGGTGATGCGTAGAAAATTTTGAATTTCTGCTACGTTCCCCGTCAGTGGCATCATGAGCTAGGTCTATGCGTAGTTTCTATGCACGAGTAGAACACAAAGTAGTTGTGGGCGTCGATGTTGTCAATTCTTCTTGCTGCTACTAGTCTTATCTTGTTTCGGCGGCATTGTGGGATGAAGCGGCCCGGACCGACCTTACACGTACGCTTACGTGAGACAGGTTCCACCGACTGACATGCACTAGTTGCATAAGGTGGCTAGCGGGTGTCTGTCTCTCCCACTTTAGTCGGAACGGATTCGATGAAAAGGGTCCTTATGAAGGGTAAATAGAAATTGGCATATCACGTTGTGGTTTTACGTAGGTAAGAAACGTTCTTGCTAGAAACCTATACAAGCCACGTAAAAACTTGCAACAACAATTAGAGGATGTCTAACTTGTTTTTGCAGCATGTGCTATGTGATGTGATATGGCCAGAAGATGTGATGAATGATATATGTGATGTATGAGATTGATCATATTCTTGTAATAGGAATCACGACTTGCATGTCGATGAGTATGACAACCGGCAGGAGCCATAGGAGTTGTCTTTATTTTTGTATGACCTGCGTGTCATTGAATAACGCCATGTAAATTACTTTACTTTATTGCTAAGCGCGTTAGCCATAGAAGTAGAAGTAATCGTTGGCGTGACAACTTCATGAAGACACAATGATGGAGATCATGATGATGGAGATCATGGTGTCATGCCGGTGACAAAGATGATCATGGTGCCCCGAAGATGGAGATCAAAGGAGCAAAATGATATTGGCCATATCATGTCACTATTTGATTGCATGTGATGTTTATCATGTTATGCATCTTATTTGCTTAGAACGACGGTAGCTTAAATAAGATGATCCCTCACTAAAATTTCAAGAGACGTGTTCCCCCTAACTGTGCACCGTTGCGAAGGTTCGTTGTTTCGAAGCACCACGTGATGATCGGGTGTGATAGATTCTAACGTTCGAATACAACCGGTGTTGACGAGCCTAGCATGTACAGACATGGCCTCGGAACACAAGCAAAACACTTAGGTTGACTTGACGATCCTAGCATGTACAGACATGGCCTCGGAACACAAGAGACCGAAAGGTCGAACATGAGTCGTATAGCAGATACGATCAACATGGAGATGTTCACCGATGATGACTAGTCTGTCTCACGTGATGATCGGACACGGCCTAGTTTGACTCGGATCATGTATCACTTAGATGACTAGAGGGATGTCTATCTGAGTGGGAGTTCATTAATCAGATGAACTCAATTATCATGAACATAGTCAAAAGGTCTTTGCAAATTATGTCATAGCTTGCGCTTTTGTTCTACTGTTTAAAGATATGTTCCTAGAGGAAATTTAGTTGAAAGTTGGTAGTAGCAATTATGCGGACTGGGTCCGTAAACTGAGGATTGTCCTCATTGCTGCACAGAAGGCTTATGTCCTTAATGCACCACTCGGTGTGCTGAACCTCAGCATCGTCTGTAGATGTTACGAAACATCTGACATACACGTTTTGATGACTACGTGATAGTTCAATGCGTAATGCTAACGGTTTAGAATTGTGGCACAAGAGACGTTTTTGAAACGTCGCAGAACATATGAGATGTTCCGAAGACTGAAATTGGGATTTCAGACTAGTGCCCACGTCAAGAGGTATGAGACCTCTGACAAGTTTCTTAAGCCTGCAAACTAAGGGAGAAAAGCTCAATCGTTGAGCATGTGCTCAGATTGTCTGAGTACCACAACCGCTTGAATCGAGTGGGAGTTAATCTCCCAGATGAGATAGTGATGGTTCTCCATAGTCACTGCCACCAAGCTAGTAGAGCTTCGTGATGAACTATAAATATCAAGGATAGATGATGATCCTTGAGCAACTCGCGATGTTTGACACCGCGAAAGTAGAAATCAAGAAGGAGCATCAATTGTTGATGGTTAGTAAAACCACTAGTTTCTAGAAGGGCAAGGGCAAAAGGGATACTTCATGAAACAGCAAATCGTTTGCTGCTCTAGTGAAGAATCTCAAGGTTGAACCCAAACCCGAGACTAAGTGCTTCTGTAATGAGAGGAACGGTCACTGAAGCAGTACTACCCTAGATACTTGGTAGATGAGAAGGCAGGCAAGGTCGACAGAAGTATATTGGATATACGTTATATGAATGTGTACTTTACTAGTACTCCTGGCAGCACCAGGGTATTAGATACCGGTTCGGTTGCTAAGTGTTAGTAACTCGAAATAAAAGCTACGGAATAAATGGAGACTAGCTAAAGGTGAGATGACGATATGTGTTGGAAGTGTTTCCAAGGTTGATGTGATCAACCATCGCTTGCTCCCTCTACCATCGAGATTTGGTGTTTGCGTTGAGCATGATTGGATTATGTTTATCGCAATACGGTTATTCATTTAAGGAGAATAATGGTTACTCTGTTTATTTGAATAATACCTTCAATGGTCTTGCACCTAAAATGAATCTCGATCGTAGTGATACACATGTTCATGCCAAAAGATATAAGATAGTAATGATAGTTCCACATACTTGTGGCACTGCCATTTGAGTCATATTGGTATAGAACGCATGAAGAAGCTCCATGTAGATGGATCTTTGGACTCAGTCATTTTTGAAAAGATTGAGACATGCGAACCATGTCTATTGGTATATATATGCATGAAGAAACTCCATGCAGATGGATCGTTTGGACTCACTTGATTTTGAATCACTTGAGACATGCAAATCATACCACATGGGCAAGATGACTGAAGGGCCTCGTTTTCAGTAAGATGGAACAAGAGAGCAACTTGTTGGAAGTAATTCATTTTGATGTATGCAATCCAATGAGTGCTAAGGCATGCAGTGGATATCGTTATGTTCTTACTTCACAGATGATTTGAGTAGATGCTGAGTGTATTTACTTGATGAAACACAAGTCTGAATTATTGAAAGGTTCAAGTAATTTCAGAGTGAAGTTGAAGATCGTCGTGACAAGAGGATAAAATGTCTGTGATATGATCATAGAGATGAGTATCTGAGTTACGAGTTTGGCACACAATTAAGACATTGTGGAAAGTGTTTTACAATTAATACCGCCTGGAACACCATAGTGTGATGGTGTGTCCGAACATCATAACTACACCCTATTGGATATGGTGCTTACCATGATGTCTCTTATCGAATTACCACTATCATTTATGGGTTAGGCATTAGAGACAACCGCATTCACTTTAAAGGGGGCACCACGCAATTCCGTTGAGACGACACCATTGTCGTTTCTTAAAAGTTTGGGGCTGCGATGCTTATGTGAAAAAGTTTCAGGCTGATAAGCTCGAACCCAAAGCGGATAAATGCGTCTTCATAGAATACCCAAAAACAGTTGGGTATACCTCCTATTTCAGATTTGGAAGCAAAAGTAATTGCTTCTAGATACAGGTCCTTTCTCGAGGAAAAGGTTCTCTCGAAAGAATTGAGTGGGAGGATGGTGGAGACTTGATGAGGTTACTGAACCATAACTTCAACTAGTGTGTAGCAAGGCAAAGGAAGTTGTTCCTGTGGCACCTACACCAATTGAAGTGGAAGCTTATGATAGTGATCATGAAACTTCGGATCAAGTCACTACCAAACCTCGTAGGACGACGAGGATGCGTAATACTTCAGAGTAGTACGTGATCCTGTCTTGGAAGTCATGTTGTTGGACAACGATGAACCTATGAGCTATGGAGAAGCGATGGTGGGCCCATATTCCGACAAATGGTTAGAAGCCATGAAATCCGAGATAAATGGATCTTTGAGAAGAAGACGGACGTGGACGGTAATGTTACCGTCTATGAAGCTCGACTTGTGGCAACGAGTATTTCCACAAGTTCAAGGAGTTGACTACGATGAGATTTTCTCATCCGTAGCGATGCTTAAGTCCGTCGGAATCATGTTAGCATTAGCTGCATTTATGAAATCTGGCAGATGGATGTCAAAACAAGTTTCCTTACCAGTTTTCGTAAGGAAAGGTTGTATGTGATACAATCAGAAAGGTTTTGTCGATCCTAAGGATGCTAAAAGGTATGCTAGCTCCAGCGATCCTTCCATGGACTAAGAGCAAGCATCTCGGAGTCAGAATATACGCTTTGATGGAGTGATCAAAGTTTTTGGGTTTATACAAAGTTTGTTAGAAACTTGTATTTACAATAAAGTGAGTGGGAGCGCTACAACATTTCTGATAAGTATATGTGAATGACATATTGTTGATCCGAAATGATGTAAAATTTCTGGAAAGCATAAAGGGTTGTTTGAAAGGAGTTTTTCAAGGGAAGACCTGGATAAAGCTGCTTGCATATTGGGCATCAAGATCTATAGAGATAGATCAAGACGCCTGATGATACTTTCAAAGAATGCACACTTTGACATGATTTTGAAAGAGTTCAAAATAGATCAGCAAAGAAGGAGTTGTTGGCTGTGTTACAAGGTGTGAGTATTGAGTAAGACTCAAGACCTGACCACAACAGAAGAGAGAGAAAGGACGAAGGTCGTCCCCTATGCTTTAGACGTAGGCTCTACAGTATGCTATGCTGTGTACCGCACATGAAGTGTGCCTTGCCATGAGTTGGTCAAGGGGTACAATAGTGATCCGGGAATGGATCACATGACAGCGGTCGAACTTATCCTTAGTATCTAGTGGACTAAGGATTTTCTCGATTATGGAGGTGAAAAGGAGTTCGTCGTAAAGGGTTACGTCGATGCGAACTTTGACACTAATCCGGATGACTCTGAGTAGTAAACCGGATTCGTATAGTAGAGCAATTATTTGAAATGGCTCCAAATAGCGCGTGGTAGCAACCACAAGATGACATAGATATTCGTAAAGCACACACGGATCTGAAAGATCCAGACCCGTTGACTAATAACCTCTCTCACAAGCATAACATGATCAAACCAGAACTCATTGAGTGTAATCACATAGTGATGTGAACTAGATTGTTGACTCTAGTAAACTCTTTGGATGTTGGTCACATGGTGATGTGACCTATGAGTGTTAATCACATGGTGATGTGGACTAGATTATTGACTCTAGTGCAAGTGGGAGACTGTTGGAAATATGCCCTAAAGGCAACAATAAATAGGTTATTATTATATTTCCTTGTTCATGATAATCGTTTATTATCCATGCTAGAATTGTATTGATAGGAAACTCATATACATGTGTGGATACATAGACAACACCATGTCCCTAGTAAGCCTCTAGTTGACTGGCTCGTTGATCAATAGATGGTTACGGTTTCCTGACCATGGACATTGGATGTCGTTGATAACGGGATCACATCATTAGGAGAATGATGTGATGGACAAGACCCAATCCTAAGCCTAGCACAAGATCATGTAGTTCGTTTGCTCAGAGCTTTTCTAATGTCAAGTATCATTTCCTTATACCATGAGATTGTGCAACACCCGGATACCGTAGGAATGCTTTGGGTGTACCAAACGTCACAACGTAACTGGGTGACTATAAAGGTGCACTACAGGTATCTCCGAAAGTATCTGTTGGGTTGGCACGAATCGAGACTGGGATTTGTCACTCCGTGTAAACGGAGAGGTATCTCTGGGCCCACTCGGTAGGACATCATCATAATGTGCACAGTGTGACCAAGGAGTTGATCACGGGATGATGTGAGTTACGAAACGAGTAAAGAGACTTGCCGGTAACGAGATTGAACAAGGTATCGGGATACCGACGATCGAATCTCGGGCAAGTAACATACCGATTGACAAAGGGAATTGGGTACGGGATTGATTGAATCCTCGACATCGTGGTTCATCCGATGAGATCATCGAGGAGCATGTGGGAGCCAACATGGGTATCCAGATCCCGCTGTTGGTTATTGACCAGAGAGTCGTCTCGGTCATGTATGCATGTCTCCCGAACCCGTAGGGTCTACACACTTAAGGTTCGGTGACACTAGGGTTATAGAGATATTAGTATGCGGTAACACGAAAGTTGTTCGGAGTCCCTGATGAGATCCCGGACGTCACGAGGAGTTCTGGAATGGTCCGGAGGTAAAGATTTATATATGGGAAGTCTTATTTTGGTCGCCGGAAAGGTTTCGCACTTTATCGGTATTGTACCGGGAGTGCCGAAAGGGGTCCGGGGGTCCACCAAGGGGTCCACCACCCCCGGGGGGGCACATGGGCTGTGGGGGGTGCGCCTTGGCCTATATGGGCCAAGGGAACCAGCCCCAAGAGGCCCATGCGCCAACAGATAAGATAAACGGAGAGTCCTAAAGGGGGAAGGCACCTCCGAGGTGCCTTGGGGAGGAAGGACTCCTCCCTGGCCGCACCCTTCCTTGGAGGAAGGGCCAAGCCTGCGCCCCCCCCCCCTCTCCCTTGGCCCTATATATAGTGGGGGGGAGGGAGGGCAGCAATATCTAAGCCCTGGCGCCTCCCTCTCCCTCCCGTGACACCTCTTCCTCCCCGCTTGCGCTTGGCGAAGCCCTGCCGGGATCCCGCTACTTCCACCACCACGCCGTCGTGCTGCTGGATCTCCATCAACCTCTCCTCCCCCCTTGCTGGATCAAGAAGGAGGAGACGTCGCTGCTCCGTACGTGTGTTGAACGCGGAGGTGCCGTCCGTTCGGCGCTAGGATCATCGGTGATTTGGATCACGACGAGTACGACTCCATCAACCCCGTTCTCTTGAACGCTTCCGCTCGCGATCTACAAGGGTATGTAGATGCACTCCCCTTCCCCTCGTTGCTAGATTACTCCATAGATTGATCTTGGTGATGCGTAGAAAATTTTGAATTTCTGCTACGTTCCCCGTCACTTCCCTCATCATCATATACATGACTTGAGAATTTATTGTCATATTGCTTTGCATGATCGTAAGATAGCTAGCATGATGTTTTCATGGCTTGTCCGTTTTTTGATGTCATTGCTACGCTAGATCATTGCACATCCCGGTACACTACCGGAGGCATTCGTATAGAGTCATATCTTTGTTCTAGTATCAAGTTGTAATATTGAGTTGTAAGTAAATAAAAGTGTGATGATCATCATTATTAGAACATTGTCTCATGTGAGGTTATCAAAATAAAAGTGGCCAAAGAAGCCCCCAAAAAAAGAGGCCAAAGAAGCCTACAAAAAAATTGGAGAAAAGCGAGAAGGGACAATGTTACTATCCTTTTACCACACTTGTGCTTCAGAGTAGCACCATGTTCTTCATATAGAGAGTCTCTTGAGTTATCACTTTCATATACTAGTGGGAATTTTCATTATAGAACTTGGCATGTATATTCCAACGATGGGCTTCCTCAAATGCCCTAGGTCTTCATGAGCAAGCAAGTTGGATGCACACCCACTTAGTTTCAGTTTGAGCTTTCATACACTTATAGCTCTAGTGCACCCGTTGCATGGCAATCCCTACTCCTCGCATTGACATCAATTGATGGGCATCTCCATAGCCCGTTGGTTAGCCGCATCGATGTGAGACTTTCTCCCTTTTTGTCTTCTCCACACAACCTCCACCATCATATTCTATTCCACCTATAGTGCTATGTCCATGGCTCACGCTCATGTATTGCGTGAAAGTTGAAAAGGTTTGAGAACGTCAAAAGTATGAAACAATTGCTTGGCTTGTCATCGGGGTTGTGCATGATTTGAATATTTTGTGTGGTGAAGATGGAGCATAGCCAAACCATATGATTTTGTAGGGATAACTTTCTATGGTCGTGTTATTTTGAAAAGACATCATTGCTTTATTAGTAAGCTTGAAGTATTATTGTCTTAATGTCAAATTATAGACTATTGCTTTGAATCACTCGTGTCTTAATATTCATGCCATGATTAGATTACATGATCAAGATTATGCTGGGTAGCATTCCACATCAAAAATTATTTTTTTATCATTTACCTACTCGAGGACGAGCAAGAATTAAGCTTGGGGATGCTGATACATCTCCGTCCTATCTATAATTTTTTATTGTTCCATGCAAATATTATACAACTTTCATATACTTTTGGCAACTTTTTATACTATTTTTGGGACTAACATATTGATCCAGTGCCCAGTGCCAGTTCCTGTTTGTTGCATGTTTTTTGTTTCGCAGAAAATCCATATCAAACGGAGTCCAAACGGGATAAAAAGTGACGGAGTTTTTTTGGAATATATGTGATTTTTGGGAAGAAGAATCAACGCGAGACGATGCCCGAGGGGGCCACGAGGCAGGGGGCGCCCCTGACCCTCGTGGCCACCCCGTAAGGCGGTTGGTGCCCTTCTTTCACCGCGAGAAATCCAATATCCGGATAAATATCGTGTCCAAATTTCAGCCCAATCGGAGTTACGGATCTCCGGGAATTTAAGAAACGGTGAAAGGGCAGAATCAGGGAACGCAGAAACAGAGAGAGACAGAGAGACAGATCCAATCTCGGAGGGGCTCTCGCCCCTCCGCCGCCATGGAGGCCATGGACCAGAGGGGAAAACCTTCTCCCATCTAGGGGGAAGGTCAAGGAAGAAGAAGAAGAAGGGGGCTCTCTCCCCCTCTGTTTCGGTGGCGCCGGAACACCGCCGGGGCCATCATCGTCACTGCAATCTATATCAACACCTCCGTCATCTTCACCAACATCTTCATCACCTTCCGCCATCTATCTACAGCGGTCCACTCTCCCGCAACCCGTTGTACCCTCTACTTGAACATGGTGCTTTATGCTTCATATTATTATCCAATGATGTGTTGCCATCCTATGATGTCTGAGTAGATTTTCGTTGTCCTATCGGTAATTGGTGAATTGCTATGATTGGTTTAATTTGCTTGTGGTTATGTTGCTGTCCTTTGGTGCCCATCATATGAGCGCGCGCGTGGATCACACCATAGGGTTAGTTGTATGTTGATAGGACTGTATTGGAGGGCAAGAGTGACAGAAGCTTCAACCTAGCATAGAAATTGATGCATGCGAGATTGAAGGGTGGCCAATATATCTTAATGCTATGGTTGGGTTTTACCTTAATGAACGTTAGTAGTTGCGGATGCTTGCTAATAGTTCCAATCATAAGTGCATAAAATTCCAAGTCAGGGATGACATGCTAGCAGTGGCCTCTCCCACATAAAAATTGCTATCGGTCTAGTAATGTAGTCAATTGCTTAGGGACAATTTCGCAACTCCTACCACCACTTTTCCACACTCGCTATACTAAATTTATTGCTTCTTTATCTAAACAGCCCCTACTTTTTATTTACGCGCTCTTTATTATCTTGCAAACCTATCCAAAAACACCTACAATGTACTTCTAGTTTCATACTTGTTCTAGGTAAAGCAAACATTAAGCGTGCATAGAGTTGTATCGGTGGTCGATAGAACTTGAGGGAATATTTGTTCTACCTTTAGCTCCTCGTTGGGTTCGACACTCTTACTTATCGAAAGAGGCTACAATTGATCCCCTATACTTGTGGGTTATCAGGCCCTAGGGTTCTCCAATACCATCGGATCAGAGAGCAGGGCAGGCACCGGCAGCTCGAGTTGGATCCATACTCATCAAAAGCACCGGCCAGGGTACGGGCCAGCGAGGGCAGACTGACTGCAGTGTCTTGTGTTGCCACGATTTGTGTCCCACCACTCAAAGCTCCCAGCTTTTCCCAAGTCTTAGTATCAATCGAGGTGTCCTGGATACTATCTTCATGCTCATCCTCCTGGCCTCCCATTTGCACATCACCCTTTGGAGCCTCTTCTTGGTTCCCACCAGCCACTGCTTTCCCAGCTCCCGAGCCACTAGTCACTTGCTTGCTATTACCTCCCTTTTGGCCCATGTGGTCAGATTTGTCACCATCATTGGGTGGGCAGGGATCAGAGGGCCCCTGCCTTCGAGCACCGCCATCGCCCCCACGTTTGGGCAGCCGCTCGACCTCCACTTTCACTTGGTACCCCTCGTGGTTGAACCAAACTTCCACCACCCCATTGAGCTTGCTTGGATCTTTGCAAGCCAACTTCATCCTCACACGGCCCAACCTTATGAGAGACAATTCATCCACCACAATAGGTCGCCCCAACATCTTGAAACCTTCTTTAATCCTCTCCTCCCTTCGGCGTTTCTTCGGGATCCCGTGCAGCCGCACCCAAACCTCAGGCATCACCATTGGCTGAATCTCTTCATGCAGCATGTCACGCACCCTAGCCGTGATGTCGTTGCGGGGAAGAAACAGCTTACCGCTCGACTTGGCCATGTGCAGGAGATCAGCCGAAGGGAACACGACAAGGAAATCGTCATCACCCACCTGGGAGACTTGCCAATCCCAATCCCCCGCCACAATGAGCTTGAGCTCCTGCTGCAGGATGCGGAGGGACAACTTGCCTGCCTCCTCCGAGAGGATGGCGGTGTTCTCAATCCGCGCATCGACCGGCACCTCCGCCTCCGCATCGTCGTCGAATTGGAGGCAAAAGAAACCCTCCCCCGAGATGGCGCTCCCCATAATTTGGAGGTTGAGGGAGCAGCCACGGGAGGGGCAGGCAGCCGAAGCATGGCCCTCCTCCTTGCAGAGCACGCACAACGGCTTGAAGGTGCATTTGAATTGAAAGTGCCCCCAACGCCCACACTTGAAGCATTCCACCTCCGCCTCCGGCGCATCTTCCACGGGGATAGGTTCACCCGTCGTGCCCTTGGAAGAGGAAGGAAGCGCCATTGCCAGCGGCGCCGTGCTCGCTCTAGGCTTTTTGGCGAGAGGATCCCCGTGGCCCCCACCACAGTTGGGGTGCTCCATGGATTTGTGCTCCAGCTCGCAGCGGCGCTAGCCCGCCTTCTTCTTCCGCTTCTTCTCCTGCTGCTGGCCACCAAGGGGGAGGAGGACCCCAATCCACCTCACGCCCGACCTGCTCCGCGGCATAACCGCGCGGCGCACGCTCGTTGCGGTACCCCTGGTGGTCCCAAGCAGCAGCCTTAGCCTTGTCTCGTAGCTCCTTCTCTCTTGTTCTCCCAGCATCCAGATCCGGCGCCTCCATCGGTTGCTTGTCCGCCCATCGATCACCCATCACCGCCACTGCAAAGGAGATCGAGAGGGGGGAGGAGGAGGCGAGATCTGGAGGGTGTGGGCGGAGAGGCCGAAGCACCGCACCTCCAATGAAGTGGCTGGAAACCCTAAACTAGGGTCCAACACCCTGCGGCGTAGCCATATATAGCCGAGGGCAGGCCGAGCCGCGTAGGCCTGCAAAGCTGGGCCAGGCCGCACCGCGGCCCGAGGCCCGAGGCCCACAGCCCGCAACCACGGCCTCGCACGCCGCCACGTCAGCCCTCAATGCCAAACCGCTCTCCGCCTCCGCGACGCATCGGCCCTCCGGCGCCGCCGCTGCCAGCCGCCCCATCGGCGAGGGTAGACCAGGCCACTCCTCGACCGGCTCCACTGACGGCATGGAAGGCAGCAACGAAGCCGCCGCACGCGAGCGAATCGCCCCTGCCGCACTCGCCGCCACGTTGCCGCGCCTAGGGGATGCCGGACTCCAGGCGCGAGACGCCACTGACCTAGGGCCCCTGCCCCCCGCGGCGAAATGCCGGCCAAGACCACACCCCTGGCGCTGCGACCTTGCCGCAAAAGCCACAAAGTCACTTACCAAGGGCCCCGACGGCGCCGGTGGACACGCCCCATCCTCGGCCGCCTCACCTTCATCCCCCGAGTCCTCCTCCGCCAGGGCCCGGAACCTGCCCCCGCACGGTCCATGGGCGACGAGGAAGCCGCCGCGCCCGCTGCCGAGCAGCTCGAGCCTCCCGCACCGCACCGGACTAGGGTCCAGCCATCCACTGCCGCCCGCGGCGAGGTCCGAGCCGCGTCGCCAAGGCAGTCGCCCGAGCGCACGCCCAACGGTTCGCTCATTTCAAACCCTTGCAAATTCCGCCCCTGACACGAAGCTTTCCTTGACTCTCTCAGAATGTTCCCTAAAAAAAGAGTAAGAGTATCTCTCATGCGCATCAAGACAAGTCGCCGTCGAGTTGCGACTGCTTCATACTCCATTCCACAATGTAGTGCGCTTGCACTTTCCGAGATAATTCAATCAGTTTCTTTGGTTAAATGTATGGTCAAACTTAGATCGGTCTCGTTGGTTAAATGTATGGTCAAATTTAGATCTCAGAAAACGTGAGCGCAACTACATTGTGGAATGAAGGGAGTATCTTACACTAAGATAATGCCCCGCACGTTGTTCCGGGACCTTTATAAAACTAAAACAATTGCAAAAACAAATGTAAGATTGCTCCCAGTTTATATTTTGAAAATAATAGTGTATGAAGCATGTGATAAAATCAAAAATCCCTTTAGGAGGCCGAGCTCCATGGAGGCCGGTTTTTGAAAAATTCAAAATTCATATTTTTACATTTAAGAAAATTCTGAAAAAAATATAGATATACATGGAGGTATAATGCACAATTATGTAATTTTTTAGAATGAAATACGTTGAAATGAGGGTTGTGCAAAACAAAATCCGGGCTTTTTAAAACATGATAATATTCCTCCTCCCCGGCTATGAATTTATCTTTTTTATACATATTGCATTTCAAGGTATTTCATCCGGAAATTTTACACACATACACATAACATTCTTGTTTACTTGTATAATTTTTTAAAATTATTCTGAAACTGAAAAAAATTAAATTTAGTTTTTATCAAAAAAATCGGCCAAAACGACTCGCTCGTAATAAAATGTTGTATAAAAACAGAAAACTATTGGACTGAAGTCAATGAGATGCCTAGATGTAACATAGTTGCATGAAAAAAGAAAATATGTAGTGAATTGCAACTATAGAAATAAAGGATAAGCCAAACATAATTGAGAATTGCGGCTTTAGCAACAGCGATCTAATTAAGGCTCCGTCTTCATGTGCAAGATAGCTGCACCCGACCATCATCCTAGCAGGCAAGCCCACATGGCTCGTACGGTCCTGCCACACATGCACGCGGGACGAGACAAGGCAGCGTTCTATGAATCATCTAACTAGCGCTGAACCTGTTAATCACCTTCTGTTTGCAGATGATAGCCTACTGTTCTTCAAAGCATCTGGTGAAGGGGCGATCGAGGTATCAAACCTGTTGAAAACATATTGTCAAGCTTCAGGGCAGAGAATTAATACTGCTAAATCATCAAAAAAAATAGCAAAAGGTGTCCAGCAAACATCAAAACAAAGATTAAATGTATTTTGAACGTGCCCAATGAAACACTGAATGACAAGTATCTAGGCATGCCTTCTGATTTAGGTACTTCAAAGTTTGGGGCATTTAAATTTCTGAAAGATAGGCTATGGAGTAAGGTGAAGGGATGGATTGAGAAAACGCTATCTACAGCTCGAAAGGAGGTGTTGGTTAAATCAGTTGCACAGGCTGTACCAGTATATTCTATGTCCTGCTTTAAATTGCCAAGGGGACTATATGAGCATCTAAATAAACTCATTCGGCAATTCTGGTGAGGAAGAAAAGAAGGTAAAAGAAAGCCATTGGGTTTCATGGAAGGTTATGACTCAGCCTAAATTCATTGGAGGTCTTGGTTTCCCAGATTTTGAGTTGTTCAATCTAGCTCTACTGGCTAGACAGTCATGGAGAATTTTGCAGCCCTAACTCTTTGTGTGCAAAGATTTTAAAGGCGGTCTATTTCCCCATTGGAACAATTTTGTCGGCGGAATTGGGGAATCATCCATCTCAGGTGTGGAGGGCCATTCTGGAAGGCCGCGACGTCCTATGTCAAGGCCTTATTAGGCGAATCGGTGATGGTGCTACAACCAGGATTTGGGTAGATAACTGGATCCCTAGACATGCAACTACGAGGCCAATAGTGTGTCTCTTGGCTAACCCACCAAACCTGGTGAGTGATCTTATTGATAGTACTACCGCCATCTGGAATAGAAGGAGACTGGATGAGTTATTTTTGGCATTCGATACCAAGCCCATATTGAGTATTCCTTGATGTACTCAGAGAATGGATGATTATTGGGCTTGGAACTTTGAAAGGAACGGAATCTTCACAGTGCGATCGGCCTAGCGTATGTTGGCAGATACAAAAAGGCGTAGGGAAGACTGGCTCAAAGGGAATACAGGTTCTTCTGATTATGAAGTTGAAGCTAAATCTTGGACCTTGCTTTGGTCAGTCCAAGTCCCGGGAAAGATTCATATTTTTTTGTGGCGATTAGCTAAGCACACCATCCCCACTGAAGATGTTCGGCATGGAAGGAATATGGCCAACGATGAAAAATGCCAACTTTGCGGGATGCGGGATAGTTGGCGTCATTCACTCTTGGAGTGCTCTATTGCCCGCTGCGTTTGGGCTCTGGTCGATGATGATGTGGCTGACTATGTTCAAGCGTCGACTGAGCCAAATGCCAAGCTTTGGCTATTTTCAACTATCGACGACTTACCACATGCTAGCATGATCAAGTTAGTTCTTACTCTATGGGCTATTTAGGCAGCACGAAGAAAAGCGATCCATGAGGGAATCCTTCAGAGTCCACATGCCACTCATGGCTTCGTCACTAGCTTCATATCCGAATTGGAGTCCTTGAAAACCGAGTCTTGCAAAGCAAAGCATCCAGTTACGGGTGGGATGCGGGTGAGAAGTACAATGAAATGGACAGCGCCGAGCCCCGGGGTGGCGAAGATACAAGTTGACGGAGGTCTTGCAAGAAAGGGTAATAGTGGCGCATCCGCTACGGTTTGCCGTGATCACACAGGCCTCTTCTTTGGTTCATCAGCTATGGTATTTACCGACATTTCAGACCCGGCAGCATTGGAGGCACTCGCTTGCCGTGAAGCTCTAGCGCTTGCGCTGGACTTGTCCCTCGACAAAGTTGTTATTGCATGTGATAATAAATTAGTGGTGGTGGAGATAAAGAATGAAACTGAAGGAAGGTATAGTGCAATCATTAAGGAGATTGATGCTCGGGCGAGAGAACTCACAAGCTGTGATTTCATTTTTGAAAGTCGTACTATGAATGTTGATGCACACAATTTAGCTAAATTTTCTACTTCATTAGATGTTGGTCGCCATTTGTGGCTGGGTTTACCCTATGACCAGTTTGTTATTCCTGTAAACCGGGCTGCTACTTCGCAATAAAGTTTTGGTTTACCACTTAAAAAAATCTAACTGGCGCTGAAAAACCACGTGAACCAACCTAGTTGGATGGCTAGGAGGACAATGATGTCCCTAACCCACTAGAGTTTAATTTCTAGATTTGATATTGGTGCTTGCATTTTTCTAAATTCATTTCAGATCTTTTGGCAACGTGCGTTCAGTAGAGGAGACCTTCCCATCGACTACGAAGCCGTATATAACGACTTGGTCAATCTCAAGATGATGTGTCGACTCAGTCTCTCGAAGATGCTTATAGAGTAGGTGTGCGTACATGAGTTCATAAAAATGAGTTTATGTATGTATGTATCAACATCTGTGCGTGGCATTTCCTAAACGGCGTCGGCCTTTACTTCCTTAATTCCCAACCAACCCACGCCCCCTTCCTTTCTGGGCTCGATCCATTTAGTTTTTTTTCATTCGTTTCTTGAAAAACTCAAACTTTTTGCGTATGTAACGCTGTAACCAACTTGGATAGCTCACTTCCATATTTTTTTCCTTTTTCTTTCTTCCAATTGTTGTGTGTCAAATTGTATCTTTTTTTATTACTTTTTCTGGTTTGCTGGATGGTTTTTATATGGTTTTTCTTTTATTTTTCTTTCTTCTTTTCTTTTCCTTTCTTAAGTTTATGATTTTTTCAAATTCAGTGAACTTTTTCCAAATTAGATGAATTTTTTTAATCGATGATTTTTTTTCATATTCGATGAGCTTTTCTTCAAAATTAATGAACTTTCTTTCATATTTGATGAACTTTTTTTTGAAATGGATGATCCTTTTTCATACTCATGATTTTTTTTTAATTTTTGCATGTTTTCCAAATTCATGAACTGTTTACGAATTTGTAAATTGTTCCAGACCTACTTTTTTTAAGTCAACGGCCAAACAAACAGTGCGCCGCTGAGTGAACGAGCGAAAGAATCAGCGAGTCGAGCGAGCAAAGGAAGCGGGAGCGGAGCGACCCAGCACGTTGGGCCGGCCCAACTGCTCGCCTGCGGGAGCGCCAGTTGTGCGGATGGGCGCATGAAGCGCCGTTTAGGAGCTCCCTGAATTTATCTTGGGTATACCTTTATGCACACGGAATATATAGGACTCGTGGTGCTAGAACCATGAGAAGAAGGGACATTTTTCTGTGAAATCTGCATACAAAATGTTAGTTGTAACCAGGGAACGCAGGGAAGCTTGGCTAAATGGCTCCGGGGGGTCTTTAGTAAGGAACATAGACGAGGGTGCATGGGAAAAAATATGGAAAGTCCAAGTCCTGCCAAAGATTCGTACATTCTTATGGAGGCTATCTAAGCAATCATTACCGACCGAAGATGTACGGGCTCACCGGCATATGTCACCATCCAGCTCTTGTGAACTTTGCGGAGCCCCGGATTCATGGAGTCAATCTTTAGTTGATTGCACGACATAACATTGCACCTGGGCTTTGGTTGATGAAGAATTGGGCCAGGCACTGGCAGCTACAACGGAACCAAATACTAAATATTCGTTGTTTACCGATATGGAATAATTATCTCATGTGACATTTGTGAAACTTGCGGTCACCCTTTGGGTGGTCAGCGAGGAGGAGCCATCCATGAAGGCATCTTTCAGAGTCCGCATACAATGCATTCTTTCGTCAGAAGATTTATTGTCGAATTAGAGATTATCAACACAAAGAAGCCAGTCAGTTCTAGTCCGCCCGTCGCAAACATGATCGGATTGCTCAAAAAAGGCCAAGGGAGCCTCCTTCGAACTTCTGCAAGATTCACGTGGACGCGGGTATTAGGTCTGGGGGGAGAGGAACCGTGTCCGCGGTCTGCCGTGACTATAACGGAATTACCTAGGCAGCTCAGCCTTGGTCATTGAAGGTATTGATGATCCAGAGATTACGGAAACCATTGTTTGCCTGGAGGCACCGTGCCTAGCAAAAGATCTTCACATCTACCAGTTCATCATAGCCTGTGACTCTAAACAGGTTGTTGGAATGAAAGTAACCAAGGCAGATCCAGAGCCATTATTAATGAGATTAAACTCGAGCTGCTCTGTTTACTTGTAGCCTTATTTTTTAAGGTCATGCCATTAATTATGAGGCACATAGTTTAGCTAAAATTTCCCTTACACTACTTTCAGGGCGTCATGTGTGGTTTGGTCAATCACATGATATAATTTCTATCCCACCTTTCTTGGATTATGATGAACAAAGTTAGGCTTTTCCCCTAAAAAAGAGCTCCCTCAGTGCATTCAGCGCAGATTATCAAGCTAGCGCTCGCACCCACCTCGCGCATGGGCCGGCCCCTCAAGCTAGCCCTCGCAGCTCCTTGTTACGCATGTTTTTTTGTGTGCTCAATTCACGTGGTTGACCTGGTCCTTTTACCGGCTCACCTGGTTGACATGGGCGACCGTTGATCGGTTGCCGGTTTATTTTTTAAGAAAAACATAAATGGAAAAGGTTCAAAATATTGAATTTTTTTGCCAAAATTCAAAAATTTTAGTGAACTAAAAAATAATCACAAATTCAAAAAAGTTTGTGAATTCAAAAAAAAGATCACAAAGTCCAAAACAATCATGAATTTGAAAAAATATGATGAATTCAAAATGTTCCCAAATTCAAAAAATAAAGGATTTGAAAAAAAATCATGAATTTGAAAACTGTTCATCATTTCAAACACTTCCCAAAATTTAGAAAATGTAAACATTCATGAAAATTAAAATGAAAAAAGAAAATGAAAACAAAAAAATGAAACAAAAAATAATAAACGGGAAAAAGATAGGCTTCCCAAAATTGGCCTGGAAGCTTCCCAGAACCAGGGACAACGCTCGTACATGTCGCTTAATGGGCCAGCCCATTCATGTATGACGTGGTCACCGGTTTGCGGCATTGCCTGTATTTGGCACATAAAGCGTGAAATAGGATTATGTGAGAAAACAACCATTGCAATGAGGCACAACAACCTAATGGCATGTTTGGTAGGCTACATTAGATCCAATCGAGCCTACGTGATGTAAAAATGGCCCCTTTGGAATCCTGTATTCACTGTTTGGCGTGGATAGCATGAAACTCAAAGCACCCTCCCCTAGCCAGGCTCACTAGGAACGGCTGAATCGGTCGTTTCCCCTCAGCCAGGCTCGGGTGATGCAGGGGAGGGAAGCATGGTGTCGAGCTCGTGTGAGCAGGGAGATGGTGCGAGCTCATGGGCGTCCACAAAAAAACGATGGGAGGAATCAGGTCACCTCCCGCCGAATCTGTCGCCCTATATACTCACCCTCAGTTCACCGCGCAAACTCCCCCCACCATTCCCCCATTGAGCTCTCCGTCCCACACGGATCTTCACCGACAAGCAGGTAAGCAGTGCATCTTCTCCGGTCAGTGGTAGACGGCGGCGATGATTCATCTTCCTCCTCTTCTCAGACCAAAATCATTAAATTTTCGACATATTTCAACTAAACTATAGACGGTTAGGCTTCTTTAACCTAGTCTAAATGATCGCCGGCCGTGGCGGCATCCGTGTCCCACAGCATGTATTTTCCATGTCCAGCAAGCTCATCGGGCAACCATGAACCCCGGGAAGTGAAGCTATGGGAGGCGAAGAATAGGAGTAGCCTTCATGGGACCCAAGCCACGACGATGTCCCATGTGCTACTCTTTCTTGCCGAAGTCCGGCTTGTTAATGGCATGTCGGCAACGGATGTGGACGTGCTAGCCTCGTGATTGTGGCCGCAGGGCGCGAGCCACGGTGGCGGTGTAACCAACGTCAGCGGTAGCATGCGCCTCCTCTTCGCCCACCTCTGCGTCGATCTCCGCGAGTTGGTGCAATAATAGGCTCCTTATGTTTTGGAGTTTGTTGACATAAACAATATGAGACTTTATGTTTGCTAGTGCACACAGAGTAATAGGTCCCTAAAGTATTGAGGAGTATGATGCAAACGACAAAGATAATCTCCCTGTGTGGTAGGGAAGGTTATCACCGAAGATGAAGCTAACAAGAGTGACCCCTAAAAATTGCTGAAGTTCGAGCAATTGGCTCGGTGTCTGTTCAAAGAATATGACTGCGTTCGAGGAAGAATGAAGACGAAGTGAAGACATAGCATTTGTTTCATTATTCTTCTTCTTTCCTTGAGTCATAGGACCACCGTACTATTAAGAGGGGTGTAGCGTTCGAAGCTTTGATTCTCTGATGCTAAACCCAAATCCTATGAAAGCGGTGAGAGAAATATCTTTGTGCTCCGAGCAAATACTTGCCAGCAAGAGACTATGATCTTCTTCGATGCGAGAGATTTGTCTCGGACCGACGAGTTAGCATTATATGTTCCTCAAGTAATGTTACCATTGCTCCAAAATCCGAGCATTGCAAACGTGTCGGTTGGCCATTGGCTGGACCTCGTGTCCAAAATGGTCATTTCCCATCTGGGAAGGCTACGGTTATAAATAGCCACCCGCGCCGGCTATGTCCGGTGGCTGCTCGGTTTGATTCTGAGAAGATTGTTGAGCAACCCACTCTCTGAGCGATTTGAGTTTAAAATCCATCGAGAGAAAAAACCTAGAGCCGAAGAATTAGATAATGGTTCAGCATCACTGGAATCTAAGTTTAGTACCCTCCACCTATTACTCTTGAGAGCTGCAAACTCTCTAGACGGTTAGGTGTCAATTTCGTCAGAGACCAAGAGTGATTGTGGTTCTCGAAGAAGAAGTCTATAAAGGTTCAGATCGCCTTCAAGCATCTACCACGAGTAATCAGCATCGGTTGACGAATCGATTGTCGAGGAGAATAGGGTAAAGAGAGTTTATCTTCCGTGTTAAGTCACAACCCCTCCAACCAGACGTAATCCTTGTGTAGAAGGACGAACTGGTCGAACAAATACCTTGTCGCCATCGAGCATCTTCGGTTATCTCTATCACCCATGTTTACCTTCGATGTATTTTCTTTCGCATGACTTGTATCAATCCATGTCTTAGTTTCTTTTCGGTACTCTGTTTCAGTTCGCTATAGTTTGTTTTTCATTCTTTCCGCAGCTGGGTTCTAAGAGATTTAAGTTTTTCGAAGAAAATTTAAAACTCCCATTCTGGTAGACATACTTTGTTCCTACAATTGGTATCAGAGCAAGGTACTCCTTGACTCTGCTCATTTTAGTCTAATGACTTTGGAGTTTAAGTATGTCTTCAGTGAACTACAAATCACATCTCAAGATTCCCGTATTCGATGGGACAGACTACCCCTTCTAGAAGGAGAAGATGAAGATCCGTCTCCGTGCAATAGATGATGATATGTGGAACGTGGTGTAGTTTTGGGCACACAATCGCTGTACCTCAAAGCCCCTACCGGTGAAGAAAAGAAGCTCATTCAGCTAGATGCTCAAGCCAAAGATGAGATTGGTGGCCACCTCAATCCAGCGCAATTTCTTCACTATCGCCAAATGTGAAACTGCGAAGGAACTATGGGACCTCCTCGAGAAAATCAATGAAGGAGTTTCAAAGCAGAAAGAAGCTCGAATTGATACTCTACCAGCGAAATTCAATCGCTTCAAGAGCATTGGAAATGAAAGTTGTCAGCAAACCTTTGACCGCCTCAGTGACATAGAAAATGAACTTCAAGTTCTTGGTGCCAAAGACATCACTGACCATGAAGTTGTGAAGAAACTGCTTCGTTCTCTTGACAGTTCATTCGACAAGTTCATTTGACACTCTTGTCCTGATGATTCATTAACGTCCTGATTTCAAAACCCTTGACTCTGCTGATATCATGGGAAGACTAAGCACTGACGAGGAACAAGAATAAGAGAAGAGAGATCTCCATGGCTCCAGTCAACGCAAAAATCATGCTCTAAAGGCTGTAGTTGATTCTTCCATCGATGGAAATGCCGAAGAAGATTCAGATGATCTAGAAAGACTCAGCAAAGATCTCGCACTGATCACAAAAAGATTCCAACCTTCCACAAGAAGAGCCAGTTCCAGAAAATAAGTTCAAGCAACTCTGGGGGTTCAAAATCCTCGTCAAAACATGCTGGAGAATACACCTGTTTCAAGTGCAAAAAGCCTGGACACTTCATTTCGGACTGCCCTCTCTGGGAAGCTGAAATCTATGCTAGTGGGAGATATGATTCGAGCAACTATCGAGGCAAAAGCAAGAGTGAGAACTACGAGTCCGATGGAGAAAAGGAAACAAAGAAATTCTTCAAGAAGAAGGACAACTCCACTTCAAAATCTGCTTCAAGATCTTCACCTAGGAATCCGTCCAAGTCCTCCTCCAACCACAAGCATACTTCTTGCAAGGCCGAGGCGTACATCGGCAAGGAGATGGATTCTGAAGAAGAAGAATCGTCTGCCTTCGAAGAAGCCGATGAATCTAATGAGGATTCCGACTCGAGCATGGCTGGCGTAGCATGCGCCTCCTCTCCGGCGAAAAATTTCTTCGGGAACCCGTCAAGCGACGATGAAACTCCTGCCTACTGCTTCATGGCTAAGGCTTCGAAAGAAAAGGTATCCTCCAAACATCACAAGGTTCACTCAAGTGACCAATATTCTTCTGATGAGGATGACCATGCTAAGTTAATCAAAATTGCCAATATTCAACAAAACTCTCTTGTGAACATTGAGAAAACCCTCAGGAAATTTGAAGGGTTGTTGGTTGAGGATATGGAGAAAAATCAATCGTTGACCGAAGAGTATTCCACTCTTAAGTCACGAATGGATGAACTCTCAACTCGTCATGATTTTCTCTCACTAGACCATGAAAGATTGACCTATGATTACCTGAAAAGGAAATAGGAACTCGAGGCGCTGAGAGAGGCTCATGAAGATTTGATTAGAGAAAATTCTCTTCTCACCCAACAACTCAAGGATAAACCTGAGGTGTTTGTGCCACCTTACTTAAAATGCCTTGAACGAACCAATGCTGAATCATCTGTGAATGCTAACCCCTCGGTCAAGGAAAATGGGTCTATTTTTAATGAAAATGCTAGGTTGAAAGATCTTCTTCAGATAGGAATGTTCAAATATCTCAAAGGGCACCAAACCCTTTGTGACCTTCTGAAGAAATCTATTCTTCACAAATATCCAAGGAAGGAAGGTATCGGTTTCGAAAGGAAACTGAATGAAAATGGCACTTACTGGGAACCACATCAATATCCTCAAACTGTTTGGGTTCCTTGCAAAGAGCAAAACGCTCGATCCAGCATTACTTTCGGGATACAACTCTCCCATACCTGAATATCCTGATGATGACTCTCTGGACAACTATAAGTTGTTCAAAAATCAACATGGTGAGGCTGTTGCTCGCTATGTTGGACCAAACAGCAGAAATGGCCCCCCAAAGAAAGCTATTTGGGTGCCTAAGAAAACTATCGATGCATTACCTATTACCACTTTACTAACCATGCAGGCTCAAAATGCTTGAAGTTTCCTTGAAAAAGCTCAACAGAATGAGTACATGCTGTTGGGAAACGTAGCTTGCAATTTCAAAAAAAAATCCTACGCTCACGCAAGATCTATACATGGAGATGCATAGCAACGAGGGGGGAGTGTGTCTACATACCCTCGTAGACCGAAAGCGGAAGCGTTTGACAACGCGGTTGATGTAGTCGAACTTCTTCTAGCTCCGACCGATCAAGCACCGAACGTACGACACCTCTGAGTTCTACACACGTTCAGCGCGATGACGTCCCTCGCCTTCTTGATCCAGCAAGGTGTCGAGGTAGTAGATGAGTTCCGTTAGCACGACGGCATGGTGACGGTGATGGTGTAGTGATCCTCGTAGGGCTTTGCCTAAGCACTACGAAACTATGACCGGTGGTGTAAACTGTGGAGGGGGCGCCGCACACGGCTAACAGTTGATGTTCTGTGTTCTAGGCACCCCTCCCACATATATATAGGTGGGAGGGGAGCAGAAAGGATGCACCCCAAGTAGGTGGAATCCTACTTGGGGTCCTCCCCAATTCGGCCTCCCCCTTCCATAATTGCCGAAGGGGGAAAAGGGAAGAGGAAGGAAAGAAGGAAAGGGGGGGCAAACCCCCTCTTTCCCTTCTCCCACTCGGCCTCCTTCCTTGGGGGGGCACGCCACCCCTTGTGGGCTGGTGTCCTCCCCTCTTATGGCCCATATGGCCCATATCTTTCCCCGGGGGTTTCCGGTAACCCCGCCCCCGGTACTCCGATAAATACCCGATACTATCCGGAACACTTCCGGTGTCCGAATACTATCATCCTATATATCAATCTTTACCTCTCGACCATTTTGAGACTCCTCGTCATGTCCGTGATCTCATCCGGGACTCTGAACAACATTCGGTCACCAAAGCACATAACTCATATAATACTAAATCGTCATCGAACGTTAAGCCTGCGGACCCTACGGGTTCGAGAACTATGTAGACATGACCGAGACACCTCTCCGGTCAATAACCAATAGCGGAACCTGGATGCTCATATTGGCTCCTACATATTCTATGAAGATCTTTATCGGTTGAACCGTTATGACAACATACGTTATTCCCTTTGTCTATCGGTATGTTACTTGAGATTCGATCGTCGGTATATTCATACCTAGTTCAATCTCGTTACCGGCAAGTCTCTTTACTCGTTCTGTAATACATCATCCTGCAACTAACTCATTAGTCACTTTGCTTGCAAGGCTTCTTATGATGTGTATTACCGAGAGGGCCCAGAGATACCTCTCCGATACTCGGAGTGACAAATCCTAATCTTGATCTATGCCAACTCAACAAACACCTTCGGAGGTACTTGTAGAGCATCTTCATAATCACCTAGTTATGTTGTAACGTTTGATAGCACACAAGGCATTCCTCCGGTATCCGGGAGTTGCATAATCTCATAGTCGAAGGAATATGCATTTGACATGAAGAAAGCAATAGCAACAAAACTAAACGATCATTATGCTAAGCTAACGGATGGGTCTTGTCCATCACATCATTCTCTAATGATGTGATCCCGTTATCAAATGACAACTCGTGTCCATGGTTAGGAAACCTTAACCATCTTTGATCAACGAGCTAGTCAAGTAGAGGCTCACTAGGGACACATTGTTAGTCTATGTATTCACACATGTATTTAGGTTTCCAATCAATACAATTCTAGCATGAATAATTAACATTTTTCATGAATAAGGAAATATAAAATAACAACTTTATTATTGCCTCTAGGGCATATTTCCTTCAGTCTCCCACTCACTAGAGTCAATCATCTAGATTACATTGTAATGATTCTAACACCCATGGAGTCTTGGTGTTGATCATGTTTTGCTCGTGGAAGAGGCTTAGTCAACAGGTCTGCTACATTCAGATTCGTATGCATTTTGCAAATCTCTATGTCTCCCTCCTTGATTTGATCATGGATGGAGTTGAAGCGTCTCTTGATGTGTTTGGTTCTTTTGTGAAATCTGGATTCCTTCGCTAAGGCAATTGCTCCAGTATTGTTACAAAAGATTTTCATTGGACCCGATGCACTAGGTATTACACCTAGATCGGATATGAACTCCTTCATCCAGACTCCTTCATTTGCTGCTTCCGAAGCATCTATGTACTCCGCTTCACACATAGATCCCGCCACGATGCTCTACTTGGAACTGCACCAACTGACAGCTCCACCATTCAATATAAATATGTATGCGGTTTGCGACTTAGAGTCATCCGGATCAATGTCAAAACTAGCATCGACGTAACCATTTACGACGAGCTCTTTGTTACCTACATAAACGAGAAACATATCCTTAGCCCTTTTCAGGTACTTCGGGATGTTCTTGACCGCTGTCCAGTGATCTACTCCTGGATTACTTTGGTACCTCCCTGCCAAACTTATAGCAAGGCACACATCAGGTCTGGTACACAGCATAGCATACATGATAAAACCTATGGCTGAGGCATAGGGAATGACTTTCATTTTCTCTCTATCTTCCACAGTGGTCGGGCATTGAGTCTAATTCAACTTCACACCTTGTAACACCGGCAAGAACCCTTTCTTTGACTGATCCATTTTGAACTTCTTCAAAACTTTATCAAGGTATGTGCTTTGTGAAAGTCCTATTAAGCGTCTTGATCTGTCTCTATAGATCTTGATGCCCAATATATAAGCAGCTTCACCGAGGTCTTTCATTGAAAAACTTTTATTCAAGTATCCTTTTATGCTATCCAGAAATTCTACATCATTTCCAATAAAAAATATTTCATCCACATATAATATTAGAAATGCTACAGAGCTCCCACTCACTTTCTTGTAAATACAGGCTTCTCCGAAAATTTGTATAAAACCATATGCTTTGATCACCTCATCAAAGCGTATATTCCAACTCCGAGATGCTTGCACCAGTCCATAGATGGATTGCCGGAGCTTGCACACTTTGTTAGCACCTTTAGGATCGACAAAACCTTCTGGTTGCATCATATACAACTCTTCATTAAGGAATCCATTAAGGAATGATGTTTTGACGTCCATTTGCCAGATTTCATAATCATAAAATGTAGCAATTGCTAACATGATTCGGACAGACTTAAGCATCGCTACGGGTGAGAAAGTCTCATCGTAGTCAACTCCTTGAACTTGTCGAAAACCTTTTGCGGCAAGTCGAGCTTTGTAGATAACATTACCATCAACGTCAATCTCCTTCTTGAAGATCCATTTATTCTCTATGGCTCGCCGATCATCAGGCAAGTCAACCAAAGTCCACAGTTTGTTCTCATACATGGATCATATCTCAGATTTCATGGCCTCAAGCCATTTCTCGGAATCTGGGCTCATTGATGTCTACTACTCAACCTTCTTCTTGTAGACTCGTGTTGGGCCTTGATACGTCTCCAACGTATCTATAATTTTTGATTGCTCCATGCTATATTATCTTCTGTTTTGGACATTATTGGGCTTTATTATACACTTTTATATTATTTTTGGGACTAACCTATTAACCGGAGGCCCAGCCAAGAATTGTTGTTTTTTGCCTATTTCAGAGTTTCGCAGAAAAAGAATATCAAACGGAGTCCAAACGTAATGAAACCTTCGGGAACGTGATTTTCAAAACGAACATGATCCAGAGGACTTGGACCCTACGTCAATAAAGCTACCAGGAAGCCAAGAGGTAGAGGCGCGCCTACCCCCCTAGGCGCGCCCTCCACCCTCGTGGGCCCCACGTTGCTCCACCGACGTACTCCTTCCTCCTATATATACCTACGTACCCCCAAACGACCAGATACGGAGCCAAAAACCTAATTCCACCACCGCAACCTTCTGTACCCATGAGATCCCATCTTGGGGCCTGTTCCGGAGCTCCGCCGGAGGGGGCATCGATCATGGAGGGCTTCTACATCAACACCATAGCCTCTCCGATGAAGTGTGAGTAGTTTACCTCAGACCTTCAGGTCCATAGTTATTAGCTAGATGGCTTCTTCTCTCTTTTTGGATCTCAATACAATGTTCTCCCCCTGTCTTGTGGAGATCTATTCGATGTAATCTTCTTGTGCGGTGTGTTTGTTGAGACCGATGAATTGTGGGTTTATGATCAAGTTTATCTATGAACAATATTTCAATCTTCTGAATTCTTTTATGTATGATTGGTTATCTTTGCAAGTCTCTTCGAATTATCAGTTTGGTTTGGCCTACTAGATTGATCTTTCTTGCAATGGGAGAAGTGCTTAGCTTTGGGTTCAATCTTGCGGTGTCCTTTCCCAGTGACAGTAGGGGCAGCAAGGCACGTATTGTATTGTTGCCATCGAGGATAACAAGATGGGGTTTAATATCATATTGCATGAGTTTATCCCTCTACATCATGTCATCTTGCTTAAAGCGTTACTCTGTTCTGATGAACTTAATACTCTAGATGCATGCTGGATAGCGGTCGATGTGTGGAGTAATAGTAGTAGATGCAGGCATGAGTCGGTCTACTTGTCCCGGACGTGATGCCTATATACATGATCATACCTGATATTCTCATAACTATGCTCAATTCTGTCAATTGCTCAACAGTAATTTGTTCACCCACCGTAGAATACTTATGCTCTCGAGAGAAGCTACTAGTGAAACCTATGGCCCCCGGGTCTATTTTCCATCATATTAATCTTCCAACACTTAGCTATTTCTTGTGCCGTTTTTATTTTACTTTCTTTACTTTGCATCTTTATCATAAAAATACCAAAAATATTATCTTATCATATCTATCAGATCTCACTCCCGTAAGTGACCGTGTAGGGATTGACAACCCCTTATCGCGTTGGTTGCGAGGATTTATTTGTTTGTGTAGGTACGAGGGACTCGTGCGTGGCCTCCTACTGGATTGATACCTTGGTTCTCAAAAACTGAGGGAAATACTTACGCTACTTTGCTGCATCACCCTTTCCTCTTCAAGGGAAAACCAACACAGTGCTCAAGAGGTAGCAAGAAGGATTTCTGGCGCCGTTGCCGGGGAGGCTTACGCAAAGTCAAGTCAAGATTTGACTCCCAGCAAGTAGCCATTTCTGGCGCTGTTGCCGGGGAGTCTACGCAAAAGTCAACATACCAAGTACCCATCACAAACCCTTATCTCCCGCATTACATTTTTTGCCATTTGCCTCTCATTTTCCTCTCCCCCACTTCACCCTTGACGTTTTATTCGCCCTCTCTTTTTCGTTCGCCTATTTTTCGCTTGCTTCTTGTTTGCTCATGTGTTGGATTACTTGTTTGTTACGATGGCTCTGCCTAAATTTGGTGATCTTCACCTTAAAAGGTTGGAAGAGATCGAAGGCAATGTCAGGAGTTTTATGGTCTTACAATTTGAGCATAATAATTTCTTTAGAAATGAGCTTAAGGAACAAAAAAGCTTTATGAGTTATATGAATAAAGAGCTCGATGATATGTCTAAAGAATTTGATGGTTTGAGATCCCAAATTGCTCATCTTGAGAAGTTAATAGCTGAAATATCGGATAGGCAAGCCACCTTAGTTAATAAGATGGCCGCTAAGCCGGAAAACTTTGAAAATAAAGATGAAGATCTAAAAGTTATTGACGTGTCCCCTATTAAATCTTTGTTTTGCAATATGAATCTTGATAATGATGGGACTGAATATGACCCACCTTTACCTAGAAGGCGTTCCAAAAATTCGGGGTTTTTAGATCTTGATGCTAAAATTGATAAAAGTGGGATTGAAGAGATCAAAACATTAGATATTAATGAACCCACTATTTTGGATTTCAAGGAATTTTATTATGATAATTGCTCTTTGATAGATTGTATTTCCTTGTTGCAATCTGTGCTAAATTCTCCTCATGCCTATAGTCAAAATAAAGCCTTTCCCAAACATAACATTGATGCTTTGATGCAGTCTTATGAAGAAAAACTTGAGTTGGAAGTTTCTATCCCTAGAAAACTTTATGATGAGTGGGAACCTACTATTAAAATTAAGATTAAAGATCATGAATGGTATGCTTTGTGTGATTTGGGTGCTAGTGTTTCCACGATTCCAAAAACTTTGTGTGATTTACTAGGTTTCCGTGATTTTGATGATTGCTCTTTAAACTTGCACCATGCGGATTCCACTATTAAGAAACCTATGGGAAGAATTAATGATGTTCTTATTGTTGCAAATAGGAACTATGTGCCCGTAGATTTTATCGTTCTTGAAATAGATTGCAATCCTTCATGTCCTATTATTCTTGGTAGACCTTTCCTTAGAACGATTGGTGCAATTATTGATGTGAAGGAAGGGAATATTAGATTCCAATTTCCATTAAAGAAAGGCATGGAACACTTCCCTAGGAAGAAAATAAAATTACCATATGAATCTATTATGAGAGCCACTTATGGATTGCCTTCCAAAGATGGCAATACCTAGATCTATTCTTGCTTTTATGCCTAGCTAGTGGCGTTAAATGATAGCGCTTGTTGGGAGGCAACCCAATTTTATTTTTAGTTTTTTGCTTTTTGCTTATGTTTAGGAATAAATATTTGTTCTAGCCTCTGGATAGATGTGTTTTTATGTTTTAATTAGTGTTTGTGCCAAGTTAAACCTATAGGATCTTCTTGGATGATAGTTATTTGATCTTGCAGAAAATTCCAGAAACTTTCTGTTCACGAAAATAATTGTTAAAAATCACCAGAACGTGATAAAATATTGATTCCAATTTCTTATGATCAATAAACAAATTGTCTAGGTCTTCCTATTTTGGCTGATTTTTTGGAGTTCCAGAAATTTGCGTTAGTTACAGATTACTACAGACTGTTCTGTTTTTGACAGATTCTGTTTTTGTGTGTTGTTTGCTTATTTTGATGAATCTATGGCTAGTAAAATAGTTTATAAACCATAGAGAAGTTGGAATACAGTAGGTTTAACACCAATATAAATAAAGAATGAGTTCATTACAGTACCTTGAAGTGGTCTTTTGTTTTCTTTCGCTAACGGAGCTCACGAGATTTTCTGCTGAGTTTTGTGTTGTGAAGTTTTCAAGTTTTGGGTGAAAGATTTGATGGATTATGGAACAAGGAGTGGCAAGAGCCTAAGCTTGGGGATGCCCATGGCACCCCCAAGATAATCTAAGGACACCAAAAAGCCAAAGCTTGGGGATGCCCCGGAAGGCATCCCCTCTTTCGTCTACTTCCATCGGTAACTTTACTTGGAGCTATATTTTTATTCACCACATGATATGTGTTGTGCTTGGAGCGTCTTGTATGATTTGAGTCTTTGCTTTTTAGTTTACCACAATCATCTTTGCTGTACACACCTTTTGAGAGAGACACACATGATTCGTAAATTATTAGAATACTCTATGTGCTTCACTTATATCTTTTGAGTTATATAGTCTTTGCTCTAGTACTTCACTTATATCGTTTAGAGCACGGTGGTGGATTTGTTTTATATAAACTATTGATCTCTCATGCTTCACTTAGATTATTTTGAGAGTCTCAAATAGCATGGTAATTTGCTTAAATAATCCTAATATGCTAGGTATTCAAGATTAGTAAAAACTTTCTTATGAGTGTTTTGAATACTAAGAGAAGTTTGATGCTTGATGATTGTTTTGAGATATGGAGGTAGTGATATTAAAGTTGTGCTAGTTGAGTAGTTGTGAATTTGAGAAATACTTGTGTTGCAGTTTGCAAGCCCCGTAGCATGCACGTATGGTAAACGTTATGTAACAAATTTGAAACATGAGGTGTTCTTTGATTGTCCTCCTTATGAGTGGGCGTCGGGGACGAGCGATGGTCTTTTCCTACCAATCTATCCCCCTAGGAGCATGCGCGTAGTGCTTGGTTTTTGATGACTTGTAGATTTTTGCAATAAGTATGTGAGTTCTTTATGACTAATGTTGAGTCCATGGATTATACGCACTCTCACCTTTCCATCATTGCTAGCCTCTTCGGTACCGTGCATTGCCCTTTCTCACATTGAGAGTTGGTGCAAACTTCGCCGGTGCATCCAAACCCCGTGATATGATACACTCTTTCACACATAAACCTCCTTATATCTTCCTCAAAACAGCCACCATACCTACCTATTATGGCATTTCCATAGCCATTCCGAGATATATTGCCATGCAACTTTCCACCGTTCTGTTTATCATGACACGTTCATCATTGTCATATTGCTTTGCATCATCATGTAGTTGACATAGTATTTGTGGCAAAGCCACCGTTCATAATTCTTTCATGCATGTCACTCTTGGTTCATTGCATATCCCGGTACACCACCGGAGGCATTCATATAGAGTTATACTTTGTTCTAGTATCGAGTTGTAATCATTGAGTTGTAAATAAATGGAAGTGTGATGATCATCATTAATAGAGCATTGTCCCAAAAAAAGAGAAGGCCAAATAAAAAAATGGAAGGCAAAAAGAAAAGGGAAATAAGAAGGGGCAATGCTACTATCCTTTTTCCACACTTGTGCTTCAAATTAGCACCATAATTTTCATGATAGAGAGTCTCTTGTTTTGTCACTTTCATATACTAGTGGGAATTTTTCATTATAGAACTTGGCTTGTATATTCCAACAATGGGCCTCCTCAAGTGCCCTAGGTCTTCATGAGTAAGCAAGTTGGATGCACACCCACTTAGTTTCTTTTGTTGAGCTTTCATATATTTATAGCTCTAGTGCATCCGTTGCATGGCAATCCCTACTCCTTGCATTAACATCAATCGATGGGCATCTCCATAGATCATTGATTAGCCTCATTGATGTGAGACTTCCTCCTTTTTTGTCTTCTCCACATAACCCCCATCATTATATTCTATTCCACCCATAGTGCTATATCCATGGCTCACGCTCATGTATTGCGTGAAGGTTGAAAAAGTTTGAGATTACTAAAGTATGAAACAATTGCTTGGCTTGTCATCGGGGTTGTGCATGATGAGAGCATTCTTTTGTGATGAAAATGGAGCATGACTAAACTATATGATTTTGTAGGGATGAACTTTCTTTGGCCATGTTATTTTGAGAAGACATAATTGCTTAGTTAGTATGGTTGAAGTATTATTATTTTTATGTCAATATTGAACTTTTATCTTGAATCTTTCGGATCTGAATATTCATAACACAATTAAGAAGAATTACATTGAAATTATGCCTAGTAGCATTCCACATCAAAAATTTGTTTTTATCATTTACCTACTCGAGGACGAGCAGGAATTAAGCTTGGGGATGCTTGATACGTCTCCAACGTATCTATAATTTTTGATTGCTCCATGCTATATTATCTTCTGTTTTGGACATTATTGGGCTTTATTATACACTTTTATATTATTTTTGGGACTAACCTATTAACCGGAGGCCCAGCCCAGAATTGCTATTTTTTTGCCTATTTCAGAGTTTTGCAGAAAAAGAATATCAAACGGAGTCCAAACGGAATGAAACCTTCGGGAACGTGATTTTCGGAACGAACATGATCCAGAGGACTTGGACCCTACGTCAAGAAAGCTACCAGGAAGCCACGATGTAGGGGGCGCGCCTACCCCCCGGGCGCGCCTACCCCCCCTGGGCGTGCCCTCCACCCTCGTGGGCCCCACGTTGCTCCACCGACGTACTCCTTCCTCCTATATATACCTACGTACCCCCAAACAACCAGATACGGAGCCAAAAACCTAATTCCACCGCCGCAACCTTCTGTACCCGTGAGATCCCATCTTGGGGCCTGTTCCGGAGCTCCGCCGGAGGGGGCATCGATCACGGAGGGCTTCTACATCAACACCATAGCCTCTCCGATGAAGTGTGTGTAGTTTACCACAGACCTTCGGGTCCATAGTTATTAGCTAGATGGCTTCTTCTCTCTTTTTGGATCTCAATACAATGTTCTCCCCCTCTCTTGTGGAGATCTATTCGATGTAATCTTCTTTTGCAGTGTGTTTGTTGAGACCGATGAATTGTGGGTTTATGATCAAGTTTATCTATGAACAATATTTGAATCTTCTGAATTCTTTTATGTATGATTGGTTATCTTTGCAAGTCTCTTCGAATTATCAGTTTGGTTTGGCCTACTAGATTGATCTTTCTTGCAATGGGAGAAGTGCTTAGCTTCGGGTTCAATCTGGCGGTGTCCTTTCCCAGTGACAGTAGGGGTAGCAAGGCACGTATTGTATTGTTGCCATCGAGGATAACAAGATGGGGTTTATATCATATTGCATGAGTTTATCCCTCTACATCATGTCATCTTGCTTAAAGCGTTACTCTGTTCTTATGAACTTAATACTCTAGATGCATGCTGGATAGCGGTCGATGTGTGGAGTAATAGTAGTAGATGCAGGCAGGAGTCGGTCTACTTGTCTCGGACGTGATGCCTATATACATGATCATACCTAGATATTCTCATAACTATGTTCAATTCTGTCAATTGCTCAACAGTAATTTGTTCACCCACCGTAAAATACTTGTGCTCTCCAGAGAAGCCACTAGTGAAACCTATGGCCCCCAGGTCTATTTTCCATCATATTAATCTTCCAACACTTAGCAATTTCTTGTGCCGTTTTTATTTTACTTTCTTTACTTTGCATCTTTATCATAAAAATACCAAAAATTATCTTATCATATCTATCAGATCTCACTCTCGTAAGTGACCGTGTAGGGATTGACAAGCCCTTATCGTGTTGGTTGCGAGGATTTATTTGTTTGTGTAGGTGCGAGGGACTCGTGCGTGGCCTCCTACTGGATTGATGCGTTGGTTCTCAAAAACTGAGGGAAATACTTACGCTACTTTGCTGCATCACCCTTTCCTCTTCAAGGGAAAACCAATGCAGTGCTCAAGAGGTAGCAGGCCTCCAAGCGCAGAGTTTTGTAGGACAGTAGCAAATTTCCCTCAAGTGGATGACCTAAGGTTTATCAATCCATGGGAGGCGTAGGATGAAGATGGTCTCTTTCAAACAACCCTACAACCAAATAACAAAGAGTCTCTTGTGTCCCCAACACATGCAATGAAAATGGTAAATTGTATAGGTGCACTAGTTCGGCGAAGAGATGGTGATACAAGTGCAATATGGATTGTAGATATAGGTTTTTGTAATCTGAAAATATAAAAACAGCAAGGTAGCAAGTAGTAAAAGTGAGCGAAAACGGCATTGCAATGCTTGGAAACAAGGCCTAGGGTTCATACTTTCACTAGTGCAAGTTCTCTCAACAATGATAACATAATTAGATCATATGGCAATCCCTCAACGTGCGACAAAAGTCACTCCAAAGTTCCTATCTCGAAGAACGTAAGATGAAATTGCTTGTAGGGTACGAAACCACCTCAAAGTTATTCTTTCCGATCAATCCATTGAGCTATTCCTATAAGTGTCACAAACAGCCCTAGAGTTCGTAGTAAAATAACACCATGTGACACACATCAATCAACCCTAATGTCACCTAGATACTCCAATGTCACCATAAGTATCCATGGGTCAATTATACGATATGCATCACACAATCTCAGATTCATAATATTCAACTCAACACAAAGAACTTCCAGAGCATCCCGAGATTTCTACCGGAGAAAGGAATATGAAAACGTGCATCAACCCCTATGCATAGATTACCCCAATGTCACCACGGGAATCCGCAACTTGATAACCAAAACATACATCAAGTGGATCAATAGAGCATCCCATTGTCACCACGGATATCCCATCGCAAGATATACATCAAGTGCTCTCACATCCAAAGATTCAATCCGACATAACAAAACCTCAAAGGAAAAGACTCAATTCATCACAAGGTACATCAAGCCAATATAATCCAACTATAGTAGCAAAGCTCGCGGTACATAAAGATCGTGACAAATCAAGAACACGAGAGAGAGAGAGAGAGATCAAACACATAGCTACTGGTACATACCCTCAGCCCCAAGGGTGAAATACTCCCTGCTCGTCATGGAGACCACCGGGATGATGAAGATGGCGACCGGTGATGATTTCCCCCTCCGGCAGGGTACCGGAATGGGATCCCGATTAGTTTTTCATGGCTACAGAGGCTTGCGGCGGCGGAACTCCCGATCTAGGTTTATTTCTGGGGGTTTCTATATTTATAGGAATTTTTGGCGTCGGGAACAAGTCTGGGGGTCCATGAGGTGAGGACAAGACAGGGGGGCGCCCTCCACCCTTGTGGAGGCCACGTGGCTCTTCTGGCCCAACTCTTTTGCTTCGGGGGCTTCTTGTGGTCCATAAAAAATCACCATAAATTTTCAGCTCATTTGGACTCCGTTTGATATTCCTTTTCTGCGAAACTCAAAAACAAGGAAAAATAGAAACTGGCACCGCGCTCTATGTTTATAGGTTAGTCCCAAAAATAATATAAAATAGCATATAAATGCATATAAAACATCCAAGATGGATAATATAATAGCATGGAACAATCAAACATTATAGATACGTTGGAGACGTATCACTCATCATAGCTTCTTCATAGTTCATAGGTTCGTCATGATCTAGTAACATGACTTCCAGAACAGGATTACCGTACCACTATGGTGCGGAACATGCTCTGTTTGACCTAAGAGGTTCGGTAGTAACTTGATCTGAAGTTTCATGATCATCATCATTAGCTTCGTCTCTAGTTGGTGTAGGCATCACGCGAACGGTTTTCTGTGATGAGCTACCTTCCAATTCTAGATAAGGTACAATTACCTCATCAAGTTCTACTTTCCTCCCTCACTTCTTTCGAGAGAAACTCCTTCTCTAGAAAGTTTCCATTCTTGGAAACAAAGATCATGCCTTCGGATCTGTGGTAGAAGGTGTACCCAATTGTTTCCTTAGGGTATCCTATGAAGACGCACTTCTCCGATTTGGGTTTGAGCTTATCAGGCTGAAGCCTTTTGACATAAGTGTCGCAACCCCAAACTTTAAGAAATGACAGCTCAGGTTTCTTGCCAAACCACAGTTCATACGGTGTCGTCTCAATGGATTTAGACGGTGCCCTATTTAACGTGAATGCAGCTGTCTCTAGTGCATAACCTCAAAACGATAGTGGTAAATCGGTAAGACACATCATAGATCGCACCATATCTAATAAAGTACGGTTACGACATTCGGACACACCATTACGCTGTGGTGTTCCAGGTGGCGTGAGTTGTGAAACTATTCCACATTGTTTTAAATGAAGGCCAAACTCGCAACTCAAATATTCGCCTCCGTGATCAGATCATAGAAACTTTATTTTCTTGTTACGATGATTCTGCACTTCACTCTGAAATTCTTTGAACTTTTCAAATCTTTCATACTTGTGTTTCATTAAGTAGATATACCCATATCTGCTCAAATCATCTGTGAAGGTCAAAAAATAACAATACCCACCGCGAGCTTCAACACTCATTGGACCGCATACATCAGTATGTATTATTTCCAATAAGTCATTAGCTCGCTCCATTGTTCCGAAGAACGGAGTTTTAGTCATCTTGCCCATGAGGCATGGTTCGCAAGTATCAAATGATTCATAATCAAGTGATTCCAATAGTCCATCTACATGGAGTTTCTTCATGCGCTTTACACCAATATGATTTAAACGGCAGTGCCACAAATATGTCGCACTATCATTATCAACTTTGCATCTTTTGGCATCAATATTATGAATATGTGTATCACCACAATCGAGATTAGACAAAAATAGACCACTCTTCAAGGGTGCATGACCATAAATGATATTACTCATATAAATAGAACAACCATTATTCTATGATTTAAATGAATAACCATCTCGCACTAAACAAGATCAGATATAATGTTCATGCTCAACACTGGCACCAAATAACAATTATTTAGGTCTAAAACTAATCCCGAAGGTAGATGTAGAGGTAGCGTGCCGACGACGATCACATCGACCTTGGAACCATTCCCGACGCGCATCGTCACCTCGTCCTTAGCCAATCATTGTTTAATACATAGCCCCTATTTCGAGTTACAAATATGAGCAACCGAACCAGTATCAAATACCCAGGAGCTACTATGAGCATTAGTAAGGTACGCATCAATAACATGTATATCAAATATACCTTTGTTCACTTTGCCATCCCTCTTATCTGCCAAATACTTGGGGCAGTTCCGCTTCCAGTGACCAGTCCCTTTGCATAGAAGCACTCAGTTTCAGGCTTGGGTCCAGCTTTGGGCTTCTTCCCGAGAGTGGCAACTTGCTTGCCATTCTTCTTGAAGTTCCCCTTCTTTCCCTTGCCCTTTTTCTTGAAACTAGTGGTCCTGTTAACCATCAACACTTGATGCTCCTTCTTGATTTCTACCTCCGCAGCTTTCAGCATTGCGAAGAGCTCGGGAATTGTCTTCTCCATCCCTTGTATATTATAGTCCATCATGAAGCCTTTGTAGCTTGGTGGCAGTGATTGGAGAACTCTATCAATAACACTATCAACTGGAAGATTAACTCCTAGCTGAGTCAAGTGATTATGATACCCAGACATTTTGAGTATGTGTTCACTGACAGAACTGTTCTCCTCCATCTTGCAGCTATAGAACTTGTTGGAGACTTCATATCTCTCAACTCGGGCATTTGCTTGAAATATTAACTTCAAATCTTGGAACATCTCATATGCTCCATGATGTTCAAAACGTCTTTGAAGTCCCGATTCTAAGCCGTAAAGCATGGCACATTGAATTATCGAGTAGTCATCAACATGCGACTGTCGGGTGTTCACAACGTCCGCAGTTGCTGGAGGGGGTGGCACACCTAGCGGTGCATCAAGGACATAATTCTTCTGTGCAGCAATGAGGATAATCCTCAAATTATGCACCCAGTCCGTGTAGTTGCTACCATCATCTTTCAACTTAGCTTTCTCTAGGAACGGATTAACATTCAAGGGAACGGTAGCACGGGCCATTGATCTACGACATAGATATGCAAAAACTATCAGGACTAAGTTCATGATAAATTAAGTTGAATTGATCAAATTACTTAAGAACTCCCACTTAGATAGACATCCCTCAAGTCATCTAAATGATACGTGATCTAAATCAACTAAACCATGTCCGATCATCACGTGAGATGGAGTAGTCATCAATGGTGAACATCTCTATATCTACTATATGATTCACGTTTGACCTTTCGGTCTCCAGTGTTCCGAGGCCATGTCTGTACATGCCAGGCTCGTCAAGTTTAACCCGAGTATTCCGCATGTGCAAAACTGTCTTGCACCCGTTGTATTTGAACGTAGAGTCTATCACACCGATCATCACGTGGTGTCTCAACACGAGAACTGTCACAATGTTGCATACTCAGGGATAACACTTATACCTTGAAATTTTAGTGAAGGGATCATCTTATAATGCTACCGCCGTACTAAGCAAAATAAGATGCATAAAAGATAAACATCAAATGCAATCAAAATATGTGAAGTCATATGGCCATCATCATCTTGTGCTTTTGATCTCCATCTCCAAAGCATCGTCATGATCTCCATCGTCACCGGCTCGACACCTTGATCTCCATCGTTGCATCGTGGTCATCTCACCAACTATTGCTTCTACAACTTTCGCTAACGCATATTGATAAAGTAAAGCAATTACATGGTGTTTGCATTTCATACAATAAAGAGACAACCATAAGGCTCCTGCCGGTTGCCGATAACTTTTATAAAACATGATCATGTCATACAATAATGTATATCACATCATGTCTTGACCATATCACATCACAACATGCCCTGCAAAAACAAGTTAGACGTCCTCTACTTTGTTGTTGCAAGTTTTACGTGGCTGCTACGGGCTTGTGGCATGAATCGTTCTTACCTACGCATCGAAACCACAACGGTGATTTATCAAGTTTGTTGTTTTAACCTTCAACAAGGACTGGCCGTAGTCAAATTCGATTCAACTAAAGTAGGAGAAACAGACACCCACCGGCCACCTTTATGCAAAACTAGTTGCATGTCTGTCGGTGGAACCGGTCTCATGAACGTGGTCATGTAAGGTTGGTCCGGGCCGCTTCATCCAACAATACTGCCGAATCAAAATAAGACATTGGTGGTAAGCAGTATGACGATCACTGCCCACAACTCTTTGTGTTCTACTCGTGCATATCATCTACACATAGACCTAGCTCGGATGCCACTGTTGGAAAATGTAGCATGCAATTTCAAAAAGTCCTACGCTCACGCAAGATCTATCCATGGAGATTCATAGCAACGAGGGGGAGAGTGTGTCTACGTACCCTTGTAGACCGAAAGCGTAAGCGTTTGACAACGCGGTTGATGTAGTCAAACTTCTTCTAGCTCCGACCGATCAAGCACCGAACGTACGGCACCTCCGAGTTCTAGACACGTTCAGCACGATGACGTCCCCCGCCTTCTTGATCCAGAAAGGTGTCGATGTAGTAGATGAGCCATCAGCACGACGGCATGGTGACGGTGATGGTGTAGTGATCCTCGCAGGGCTTCGCCTAAGCACTACGAAACTTTGACCGATGGTGCAAACTAGGGAGGGGGCGCCGCACACGGCTAACAGATGATGTTCTGTGTTCTAGGCACCCCCCACACATATATATAGGTGGGACGGGGAGGGGAGTAGAAAGGGTGTGCCCAAAGTAGGGGGAATCCTACTTGGGGTCCTCCCCAATTCGGCCTCCCCCTTCCATAATTGCCGGAGGGGAAAAGGGAAGAGGAAGGAGAGAAGGAAAAGGGGGGACCCCCTCTTTCCCTTCTCCCACTCGGCCTCCTTCCTTGGGGGGAGCGCCACCCCTTGTGGGATGGTTTGCTCCCCTCTTATGGCCCATATCTTTCCCCCGGGGTTTCCGGTAACCCCCCCCCCCCCCCCCCCGCGTACTCCGATAAATACCTGATACTATCCAGAACACTTCCGGTGTCCGAATACTATGCTCCTATATATCAATCTTTACCTCTCGACCATTTAGAGACTCCTCGTCATGTCTGTGATCTCATCCGGGACTTCGAACAACATTCGGTCACCAAATCACATAACTCATATAATGCTAAATCGTCATTGAACGTTAAGCGTGCGGACCCTACGGGTTCGAGAACTATGTAGACATGACCGAGACACCTCTCTGGTCAATTCTAAACCAATAGCGGAACCTGGATGCTCATATTGGCTCCTACATATTCTACGAATATCTTTATCGGTTGAACCGTTATGACAACATATGTTATTCCCTTTGTCTATCGGTATGTTACTTGCCCGAGATTCGATCGTCGGTATCTTCATACCTAGTTCAATCTCGTTACTGGCAAGTCTCTTTACTCGTTCCATAATATATCATCCTGCAACTAACTCATTAGTCACTTTGCTTGCAAGGCTTCTTATGATGTGTATTACCGAGAGGGCCCAGAGATACCTCTCCGATACTCGCAGTGATAAATCCTAATCTCGATCTATGCCTCACCAAACACCTTCGGAGATACCTGTAGAGCATCTTTATAATCACCCAGTTACGTTGTGACGTTTGATAACACACAGGGCATTCCTCCGGTATCCGGGAGTTGCATAATCTCATAGTCGAAGGAATATGCATTTGACATGAAGAAATCAATAGCAATAAAACTGAATGATCATTATGCTAAGCTAACGGATGGGTCTTGTCTATCACATCGTTCTCTAATGATGTGATCCCATTATCAAATGACAACTCATGTCCATGGTTAGGAAACCTTAACCATCTTTGATCAACGAGCTTGTCAAGTAGAGGCTCACTAGGGAAACAGTGTTTGTCTATGTATTCACACATGTATTTAGGTTTTTGATCAATACAATTATAGCATGAATAATAAACATTTATCATGAATAAGGAAATATAAAACAACAACTTTATTATTGCCTCTAGGGCATATTTCCTTCACATGGATACCTCATACAATCATTATGCTAACTCATCAGGAAGAAATTTCAATGTCTATTCCTTCAATTATGCTCGTTCTTTCTCGAGCAACAACTATGCTTACCGAAAGAAATCATATCCTGCTCGCTCTATTGTTTCGAAGCCACCTGCAAATATGTGGGTGGTTAAGAAAGCCTAATTCTGCTGCGGGACTATGTCTCTGGGTGCACTGAATGGATAATGGATAGTGGATGCACTAGTCATATGACCGGAGAGAAGTCGTTGTTTGTCGACCCCAACTTAACAACTTCTCCTCTGAAGTATATCACTTTTGGTGACAACAACAAGGGAAAGGTAATTGAGCTAGGTAAAATTGATATATCCATAGACAAGTCCATTGATGATGCGTTACTTGTTCAGTCTCTTGGATTCAATCGCATGTCTGTTGGCAAGCTATGTGATTTAGGCATACTAGTTCTATTTTCCATATCCAAATGCATTGTCTTCATGGCCTCTGACAATTCCTTCGTCTTTAAGGGAATTAGAAAGAGTGATCTCTATATTGTGGATTTCTTGAAGGGCCCTTAGTCCAAACTTGTTTGCTTGCAAAAGCAACCGAAGGATGGCTGTGGAACCGCAGACTTGGTCATGCATTTATCTTACGAGGTAGCTTATTTTCACAGCCCCAAATAAGCCATGAAAGAACTTGAGCTAAGGCGAGGCGGAAGGAACCAGCGTCGCGCGTGAAGTGTGGAAGGGAACGGTTATACGGGGACGCGTCTATGCAGCAATTTGTGCTACCAGATCCGACGCTCCATAATGCGTCGCGCCGGAAACGTTCTCAAGGAACGTCACTGCAAAAATATTGTGGGCTTTCCTAGTGTGTATGGAGGCTATTTTGGTTGCGCATCGATATTTTTAGGGTGTGTCTAGAGCATATCTAGATATGCACTAGTTATTGCACATCTAAATGAGTGAGTCAAGCATAAAAAGAAAAAGAAAAAAGAAAAGAATATATCCACCTGAATCTTGACGTAAGATCAATGGCATAGGACTTAGATGTGCAATACTTATAGTACATCTAGATGTGCTTTAGCAAAACTGATATTTTTATTGTTTAACGTACATCCCACCTCAAGAAAAATTCGCCCCCCGGCAGTGTCTAGCAGTGTTCCAAAATCAAATATCTTAAGGGCCATTTAAGCATGATACACCCGTTCAGAAGCGGATGACTTGCAGCTGCAAACAAACAAGGAATCAAACGGCAGAGCGATGCCAATTACAATGACACTATATACATTGCTCTGGATCCACTGTTTGTGTCTGTCAAATAAACTTGATTAGATTGGGCCGACCATCTATATATTTAGGCGGCCACTCTTAACTATTCTATTCCCAAACCACTTGCCACTTACTTGTGTCCCATGATCGAACGGGCGAATTAACATAGGGATGAGGGATCGTGCGCCGACAAATGCGTGCAATGATTTGACTGGTCAAATGCATGACATTTCGACGCGTGTCCTGATTGTGACGCGGCACTATCATGACGGCCATGCACCCATGCGGTGGCGGTTAAAAATGTACCGACATTTGGCCGAAAGATACGCATGTCAGAGAGAGGGAGAGTATTTGCAATGGAGTCGCTGCAACTTTTAACATGCGAGTGATATTCAGCGGCTCAGCGCAGGCAACCAGGCAGTGAAGCCATGTGCACGCAGGTGATCGCTCGATTCCAAACTAAAATAAAACTACGTACACATTTGGCAACAGGGCATGGACCAAGCCCTTTTCTGTTGTGTGAATTGACATTCGACCTAGCTAGATACGGTCCGCGAGTGAGTACAAATTAAGGTTCAAACTCTCACTTGGATCATCAGTCCTGATGATTAAGGCACGGAATAAGCCACCTTCGTCGATGCACGGTGTAGATTCTACCCAACGATGGTGGTCTGGTAAGGAGAGGGACAAAGTGACCGATTGTCTAATTTTTTTTTTTAACGAAGACGCCAGATGCGTCCAGCTTTAACTTAATAAAGCCCCCAACAGGCAGCGTAACATGACATAAGTCTTAGTATAACACCAACCAAAAGCCTAACCGGCCCAGACACGAATGCGATCGAAACTAAATAAAGCAAAGGTCAAGCCGGTCAGCCACAAGATACAAGGCCGAAGCCCGTACAGAGCACGCAGGCTCGTCAGGCCACAAAAGGAACCACCTCGTCGGTAGTGGTCGAAGGCTCCCTAGCCATTGCATACACTTGCATCAGACGGTCTTGGGCATTCTTGAGAATCTCAGCATCCTTGCGCCTCCCCAACGGACTCCACTGCTGCAAGAAGAGATTGCATTTGTAGATAATATTAGCCGGATGAGTTGGAAAGCAACCCTCAATAGTCAACTTGTTCCTAGTAAGCCATAGTGCCCAAAGCAGTGCCCCTACACAGCTCCACACTACCCGCTTGGCTGGCCCTTGGATCGCATCTAAAATCTGGACAAGCTCTGCCGCCGATCTAGGGTCCCATTGAACTCCTGCGGCCGTGCGCACCGCACTCCACGCGAATCTCGCCAGTGAACAACCAAAGAAGACGTGATTAGCGTCCTCTGGTGTACCACATAGCGCGCAAGGCCCCGAGGCAGGGCCATTGCGCTTGGCTACATTCAAGGAGGTGGGAAGTTTATCTCGGAACATCTGCCAGAGAAACAGTTTGATCTTCAGTGGCAACCGAGCTTTCCACACCCCCCTTATCACGAGTTGCGCCGGCCCTTGGCACATCTTCTGATAAAGCGACTTCACCGTGAACTTGCCTGAATTCGTGAGTGCCCAACTCACCGTGTCTGGCTGGTCCGAGATAGCTGTTAAGCTGATCATCTGAAGCAAGGTCGCTAGGCTAGCTTGCTCCTGCCTGCTAAGTTCACGTTTGAAATGAATTTCCGGAGGCGTTGCCGCAAGCACCTCCGCCACGAACTGGGCCGGGTCCACCGCAATGTCGTACAAATCCCGGAATTCGGCCCATAAGGGCTGGGTCCCTATCCAGAGATCGGTCCAGAAGCGGGTGGACCGGCCGTTCTCGATTGAGAATTTTGCCCCCATGGCAAATGCCGGTTTGATCTTCTGTAGATCATTCCAGAAGGGGGATCCCCTTGTCCGGCCCTCGAAAAAATTCCCGTTGGGGAAGTATTTTGCCCTTAGGAGCTCAACCCAAAGCCCGGACGCCCCCTGGACAATTTTCCAGATCCATTTACACATTAGCGCGATGTTTAGGATCTTCGTGTTAGTGATCCCAAGGCCTCCCAAGGCTTTGGGTCGACACACTCACGCCCATTTAACCATATGGTACTTGCGATTAGGGTCCGTTCCTTCTCAAAAGAATTTGGCCCGAGGTGTGTCCATCTTGGCGTGTACCCCTTCCGCCAACAAAAAGAGGCCCATGGCAAACATGGGCAAGGATGAAAGTCTCAAGTTGGTGAGAACGAGCCTTGCAGCCTTCGAGAGGAATTTACCTCTCCAGGGGCAAACCCTACCGCTGACTTTGGCACACAGAGGTTCCCAATCCTCAATCGTGGGCCGTTTTGTGTCCACTGGGAGGCCAAGGTACGTAAACGAAAATTTGCCCACTTTGCAGTTGAGCAAATCGGCTATACGTCAACCCTCCTCTGGCTCTACCCCCAAGTAGAGGACTTCGCACTTGTGGAAATTAATTTTGAGACCTGACATAAGCTCAAAACTGAGAAGAATCGCCTTGACCGTGGCAATACTGTGGTGGTCCGGACAAAACATCAGCAGCGTGTCATCCGCGTACTGAAGGTGCGTCACTCCCCCTGGAATGAGGTGGCCGACCAACCCTTTGATATGGCCTGCCGCGGCCGCTTTGCTAAGCATAACGGACAGCGCGTCAACGACAAAGTTTAACAAGAGCGGGGACATTGGGTCTCCCTGTCGTAGTCCCCGTTTGTTACGGAAGAAGTGCCCTACTTCTCTGTTCACCGAGATAGCAGTCTGTCCTCCCGAGACCAGCTGCATTACTCTATGAACCCAAACCGCCGAAAAACCGCGACTAAGAAGGACCTGACGAAGCAAGTCCCAATTAACCCGGTCGTAGGCCTTCTCGAAATCGAGCTTCAGAAGAATGGCCGGTTTGTTGGTTCGTTTGAGTTCATGAACGATCTCCTGCAGGGCTAGCGGACCCTCCAGGATGTTGCGGCCGCGAATGAACGCGGATTGGTTGCGATGAATCGCTCTGTGGGCTACCGGACCTAGGCGCGTGGCACAAGCTTTAGCACAAATCTTAAAAGGAACATTAATGAGCGCGATCGGGCGGAATTGTCTGATGTTGTCCGCCCCTTGAACTTTTGGAATAAGAGACATGACCCCAAAGTTGAGCCGCGCTATGTCTACCGTGCCACGCATAAATCCGTTACATATCTCAAAAATTGGGCCTCTAAGGATCGGCCAGAAACGTTTGAACATAGCCACCGGCCACCCATCCAGGCCGGGCGCCGTGTCCGTTTTCATGCCCATCAGGGCAGCGTCTGTCTCTTCTGGGAGGAAAGCAAGCCCCAGCTCGTCGTTTTCCCCAGCCAGAATACGCTGGGAATCGTCCCAAACAGTCGTACGAAGGCCAGCCCTCTGCGCCTCGCACGCCCCCATCAGGTTAAGGTAGAACTCGTATATATGACGAGAAATGTCCTCTTGTCGCAACAGTAGCCCCTGCTCCGATTGCAACCTAAGGATTGCGCATTTTCTACGGCGACCGTTAGCGTAAGCCTGTAAGTACTTAGTATTTGCATCACCCTTGAGAGTCCACTTCAGCCCCCCCCCCCCCCCCCCCCGCGACGCCAATACTCCTCCTCACCGCGTAGCAACGCTTCAACCTGTCCCTCGAGGGCGTATCGATGCGCCCACTCGTGCTCTGAGAAGGCAGGCGTGTCTGCCTCGGCATCAATCCTCGCGATCTCCGCAAGGATCGACGACTTGAGCACTTTGGCATCCCTCCCTAGGTTGGCTCCCCACCCCTTGAGGCTTGCCCTGAGCCGTGCCCCTACCACGTTCCAGAATTCCATCAGGCCCCTCTGGGGCCCGGCCTGGTTAACGCACGCCCACCACTTCTCTTTGAAGATATCGTCGAAACCTGGTGTTTCAAACCAGGCCGTCTCGAAGAAAAACCGTGAACTACGCCTCTGTCTGTCCTCCCCCGAGGAGTAAATTAGCGGAACATGATCCGAACCGATCCTCGTTTCGGCGATCAGTGTACAGAGAGGGTATCCCATCTCCCACTCCGGTGACATGAACACCCGATCCAACACTGAACGGACCGGGTCTAATTGCTTGTTTGTCCATGTAAACCTCGCGCCAGACCTGACCACTTCCCTAAGTGGCATGGCGGCAATAGCAGTGTTAAACATGGTCACCCTTGACCAGTTTATATTACCATTGTTCTTGTCCGCTCCTGAACGGATCAGGTTGAAGTCCCCTCCCACAAGGATAGGGGTCGCCGTTGCGGTCACCGCAGTGACCTTGGCTTGGAGTTCTCCCAAGAACTCCGCCGATCAGGCGTGATCGGCCGGGCCGTATACCTGAATGACTACGAGCTCATGAAGCGAAGCTCGTATGCGAAAGTGAGCTGCAATGAAGAAAAGCCCCACGTCCTAGGAAATAACCTCATACAAAGTACGATTCAAACCCAAAAGCATACCCCCCGAGTGCCCGACCGCGGGTACATGCTGCCACTCGAAACGCTCAAGCGGATCTATCGAGAGCAGGTCGTGAAAGAGGAACTCTGCCTTGATCGTCTCTTGTAAACCTACAATATCGACTCCTTCCGAGCGCATATAATCCTTAAGTTGAGTACGCCGCCCCGCGTGGCCGAAGCCCCGAATATTCCAAAAAAGAGCTCGCATCTAGATCACACGATTACATATACGGACCCCTCTCGAGGTAACCGCCTTCTCCACGCGCCTCGCCTTGCCCCTGCTCAGCGAGGAAGAGGGTGCAACCCCTGTTGCATGACCCCTCTCATCAGGCACAGAAGGAGCAGCAGTGTCCCCTCCCTCGGGGGGCCCTGTCCTCTGTTCAGCGCGCGCTGCGGCCGCGGCCGCCAGCTCTGCGTGCGCCAGTTCCTTTGTGCGAACCAACGAGATTAATTCCTGGGCTCCCCCCACGCAGGAGGGGTCAACACCGCTCGCATCCAACACCTCATGTAAATGTTCGTCAGAGAAGGAATCTAAGATCGTGAAGCGCGGGGGTGGGTTACCTGAGATCTCCATGTTCTTCTGAGCCTGGAGCAGTTGGGCCCGCTGCAGCGAAGGCATGTTCCCCTTGGCCCCTTTGGAGCGCGAGCTGGTGCGCACTGGCGCCGCCGGCACCGTCTTGGTCCTCTTGGCCTAGGAGATCGCCGCCGTCTTGGAAGCCTCGAGCAGTAGCGGATCAGCAGCGGGAGGCGCAGTTGGGGCAGCCAGCGCATGACCGACTGCCGCGGCGTCGGGGGCGCGCCCAGCGGCTCCATCAGGCGCACCGCCTCCGCCGACACCTTGCGCACCGCCGCCTTCTTCATGAGCTTCACCGAACCACTCAGCGTTCCCCCATGGCCGCCCGACGCTGGAGATCGCCCGGAGAGGAGGAGGGAGGGGCTGGGGGGAAGAGTCCGCGGGGAACGACCCCCGCCAGCACCCGAACCCCCAGCAGGGTCTAAAACCAGGGGCGGCGAGGTCACCGAGCCCAAGTTAGACCCATACTGGTTCGGGATCGCGATCTCCACCCCAGCAGGCCTGCCCACGGCCACCTCCCGCGGCCACCTGCGCCGCCGGGCCCTGCACCGAGATCCCGAGCTTGTCCCACGTCGCCGTGTCGATAGAGTCATCCTCCATGCTAGCGTCAGGGTCCTGGTCCTTGTCCTCCGTCTTGTCCTTGTCGTGGTCGCGCGGGCCCTTGTCGTTGGAAGGCGGAGGAGGGGGAGGAAGAGTAGGGGCGGCTTGGCGCGCCGCCTCCAACTCCGGCTCGAGCTTGACATTGTAGCCGTCTCCGTTGAACCAAATCTGCACCGAGCCGCGCAGCTTGGCCGATGCACGACATGCAAAACGCATGCGCACCGGACCCGAGCGGATCAGTGAGAGTTCGTCCACCAGAAGAGGCCGACCAATCATGGCTGTGGCCGGCATCAGGCGCTCCACCCTGCGCTGCTTCGGAGGGATACCCCGCATCTTGACCCAAACCTCGGGCATGGACAGGGCCTTGGGCTCGGCGAGGACAACGGATATCCACCATGATATTGTTGATGGAGAGGAAAAGCTTGCCGCTGCGCGTTGCCATCCGAAGCATCACTGGGTCCGGGAAGGCCACCGAGAAGCAATCCGCATCAAAGGGGGCCACCTGCCAGTCCCATTCTCCCTCGAAGAGATGCGGAAGCTCCGCCTCCAGGATTTCTTTGGTCAGGACCCCGGGCGCCGCCGAGACCAAGGCTGCGTTGGCACCCAGGAGGCTCTTCGGCGCCGAATCCGCCTCCGCAGGATATTGAAGGCAGAAAAAGCCGCCACCAGCGAAGGCATGCCCCATGGATTGCATCAACAGTGGCTTGCCGCGCATGGGGCAATTAGCCGAGGCGTGCCCTTCTTGACTGCATAGGACGCACAGAGGCTTGAAAGAACAGTTGCTCTGGTAGTGCCCCGCTCGCCCACATTTGAAGCACTCGGGGCCGTCCGCCTCCTCGACGGGGATAGGCTCCGCCGCCGTGCCCTTGGAGGAGGAGGGCTTGGAAGCCGCCGGACCCGCCATCTTGTGCTTCTTCTGCTTCGGCTTAGAGTAGGGGTCGCCGACGCGGTCGCCGCAATGTGGGTGGAACTCGTCCTTGCGCTTGAGCTCCAATCCACGCTTCTTATGCTCCTCCTTGTGTTTCTTCTTGCGCTCCTGATCTTTGAGCCACCATGGAGGTGGAGGCCCCCATCCTCCATCCTCACCCGCACGCTCCACAGCACGCTCCGCCGCCGATGGGCGCGGATCTCGCTCTCGCCTGCGCTCCGCCCCCGGATCCGCCGCCACCCGCTTGGCCGCACGCTGCTCCGCCTTGGATCCCATGGACACCACCTTGGCGAAGGAGCGCACGAGGGGTGGAGGAGGAGAGAGTGTGTGGAAGGAGCGCGCAGATGCGCCGCACCTTCGAGTGTGTGGCTGGAAACCCTAACGAACAATCTAGGGCACCCCGCGGGATCCAGAGCCACTTATACGACTGGCAAGCCACACGCGGGCCAGAAATGGCAGGCCTGGGCCGAGCCGCGCGGCCCACCTCCAACTCACCCGTGGCCACCACAAGGGGGCCAGCAGCTGGGTCCACAGACGGGCCACCTGGGCCACTCATGGGGGTGCAGCCCACCACCAGCGCCTGGCCCAACGACCCGCCCGAACCACCCGAGCCAACCCTAGGCCAGGGGTCCTGTTCCGCCGCCGCCGCCGCCCACTCCCCCGCCGGCGCCGCCACCTCTGACAGCGCCGCGGCCGGCTCAGACGCCTGGCTGCTCCCAGGTGCGGTGGAGCTTCCAACCGCGCGGCGCGTTGCTCCCTGCGGCGGCTGCTTCACGCTCGGCGCTGCCCCGGCGCCCCTCGACGAAGCCCGACCGAACGCCCCTGGTTGCCGGGCACCACACCCACCGGGCGCAAACGCGGAGCGCCGGCCAGCTTTGAGAGAGCCCCCGAGCTCCTCCGCCCTGGCCACGAACTCACCGACCGTCGCCCGAGCACATCCAGCTCCCGCTTCCGCTCCCGCAGCGACCGCCACAGCCTGGTCCTCGTCGTCGCTCTCCTCTGCCAGCGCCCAAAAACGGCTCCCCTATCAGCCCGCAGATGCCATCGCACCCGCCGCCGCCACCGGAGCCACGCGCGGCGACCGCCCGGACGCCGGGACAGCCGCCCATCCTCCCGCCTCGCCGGATTCCTCACACCCTGGCGCATCGCCCAGCCCGTCGCCACCCAGATCGCCAGGCCATATAGGAGTCGTTGGGTCTAACATATCCATCTCCGCCTTCTGCTCACCAATTGTCTACTTGTCCACTCTACAAGTTTGGATAACATGTGCACAACCACCATCGTCGATGCACGGCGTAGATTCTACCCAAGGATTCAGTGACGGGATCTAATAATCTAAATTTGCTCATCATGTTCTTTGTACGCAGAACGACCGTGACCGCTTAGTCGTTGAGACCAAACATATTTAATTTGTTATTTTTATAAGGGTGAGCACAATTTAAGTTTTCATCGCCACGTATAACTTGCTGAGTTCAACCATCAATCAATGTTTTGGTGTTGAGATATGTTACCCGCTTTTCTAAGCCAATTTAGGGCCAGTTCTTTTGGGCGGCTTAAAAAATAAGCCGCCTCTCCCAGCTTTTCTCATAAGCCGCCTCTTATATTCGTTGAGGCTTCTAAATTAGTTATGGGATAACTAATTTAGTCTAAAAAACTAGAGGCGGCTTATTTTTTAAGCTGGGGAGAGGCAGCTTATTTTGTAAGCGGCCCAAAGAACTGACCTTAATCTTCTAGGTACCCCGCGAAAAAAAACTTAATCTTCTAGGAGAACCATTTGGCGTATGCCGACCTGGGAAACACTAAACAGGTCAAACCGAGCACCATGGCACGTTGGTCCGCCATAATAGCTCACAACATCCCAAACCCAACTTATATCGAGCTGGGCAACACTAAACCGGATAGAGTACCAGGACGACGGGCAGCAGAGACCAAGAACCAACCTCCTATGACAGGGATCTCCTCGAAGAGAAGTGCATATTTCAAACCTCAACTTTTGCCTTAGTCTAATTTACAATCCCAAACTGCAATACCGCCTACATTACAACTCATAACTCTTAAAACCGGCTAGATTCAACCGTCCCCTCTCGTTGACCGTTTTAGACCCGTTGATCATCCAGCCTGCATGTCTAGTCAGCAAACCACGTTAGCAAAAAAATACAAAATTTCCAAAAAAAGTAAAAAAAAACTTAAAAAATCAAGGAAAATATAAAATATCTATAAAATTAAAAAAAATCTGCATAATAGAAAAAATGTTCAAAATTCTGAAATTAAAAAAATGGTGTTGTTGTCTGAAAATCCTGAAAAATCTGTAAAATCAAAAAGAAAAAAGTTCAGGGATGTTTACTAAAAATTCTGAAAAAATGTTCAAACTGCTAAAACACAAATTTTGTAATTATTTAAATCAAAGAAAGTTCACAATCTTTTCCAGATGATTAGTATTGTTTTCTTCATCTTACAAAATTTGGGCAAAAAATCCTGACAAAAAAATGTTTTTTATTTTAATTTTGTGATTGATTATTTTATTTACTTTTTATTTTTCAGAAAATATTAAATATTTTACATTTTTATTTCCCTAGATTTTTTATTTTATAGATTTGTTTTTGAAAAATTTGAGTTTTTTGTTGATGTGGCTTGCTGATGGGATGGTTAACGGGTCAAAACCGGTCAATGGGGAGGGGAGGGTTGAAGCATGTCCAATTTTAAGAGTTCGAGGTTGTAATGTAGAAGGTATTTAAGTTGCGGGTTGAAATATGCACTTCTCTCATCTCCTCATCACCCACCGAAAACTGCCGATCATACACCACCCTAGCAACAACACACAAGAGATGCCCAAATAACCCGACCCATCGCAAACCAACAATCGAGAGGCATGCCTAAGCCTATGGCGACCAATCGCAGGAAAAATGCGCACGTAGGGGCAACAAAAAATGCATTACAGAAATGTGGCCCTGAAAGCCCGCAGTCCACGGGTCATGGACCTTCGAACCGAAGCTATCGAGGAGGTGAGGCAAGGTAAAAACCGACCGAAAAGGAATAAAGGCGTCAAGCAGGCAGTGAGCGGGGCGCACACGGATCGGACGACGTGAAGGATGCACGAGGACGCGGATGCCCCAAGAAGGCGGATAGTTCAATATCCTTTAAATGAGTAATGAGTCAAGGCATGTTTTTGTGGCTCTGTTTCAAACGAAAAAATAACACTAATGAGGATAGCGATAGACAATCTCCCTTCGCTTGCAATGGTAATGTGGGGACTAGCATGTTAGATGCAAATTCCCCACCGTTCCCATGGAAGAGGATTTATAGCACGCATATGCGGGGCACGCATCCCTCTCTTACGTTTGGCTTTGGATTTTTCAATCTTTCATATCTTTTGAACCAAAAGTTTAAATTAAATTTTGTTTATATATTCGTGTTTCTGATGATGAGGGCTTTCAAATGAGACCCATTTTGATTACATTTTGATGAGTTTTAAAATTTTCGTTATGTTTCAACTTTTGGAACGTACGAGCGGCCGACAAAATAATGAGTTTCAGATCCTGCGTCTGACAAAAATGTTTCAACTTCTAAAACTTGATACGAGCGACCGATAAAATTGTAAGTTTCAGAACTTGCGACCGACAAAAATGTCAGTTTTAGAAACTGAAACTTAAAAGGTGCTCCCAAAATCCTAATAATTGAACAACGAACAATTTTCAGTTGTTGGATGCAAACCGTTTTCTAAACCAGAGTAACATGTTCAGTTTTTTCTGAACCCGAATTTTGTCGACATTTCGGTTCTAAAAATAAAAGTGTCGACATTTCCATGTTTCACGAATTTGAACACACTAGTTAACAAACACCATAGATCTAAAAGAAAAACGAAAACTTGCAACGAAGAGGACTAGCCTTACACATTGGTTGCCGCGGTACATACATTCCTGCAGTGCAGTGCTATGGAAGTGACTGGAGCAGCGAGAGCAAACTAATGGAAGCTGTTTGGCCGTGACACACTGTGTTATCTACAATCTTTCTTAGTCTACCAAACCAAGGATGGCCATGGGAATTAAGGCACATCTCTTAGTTAACCTCTGTCTCCGTCTCTCGAAGCAGAGAAGAGATCAAACCGAGGCTAGTCCCGCCAGCACACGAGCATGGTGACGCACCGGCGCATGATGTAGAACCTGGCCCTCTGCTGCTTGGCCAGGCTCGCCAGCCGCCCCGGCACGGACCGGCCGGAGCCCCTCGACGCCCGGCCCTTGACACCCACCGGACTGCCGGTGGCCGCCGCCGGCGCCACCGCCGCGGACCTCCGGCTGCCCTTCTTGGACAGCTTCCACTTGTCGTCCATGCACATCTCCATCTCTTCTCTGTTTCTTCCGATCTCCCAATATGCAATGTGCTCTCTTCTCCCTGTCTTCGCTTTTGGTCGTTGAGGATGGTTGTTGGTGTGAGAGCCGGGTAACTTGGGTGCTACTTATAGTGCCGGAATGCCAATCCAAGGTGGATGAGGGGGCTGGATTTGATTGGAGAGGAGAGGGGATAGAGGTTGATTAAGTAAGTAGCTTAACTAAGACTATTGTTTGTGCGTCTGTTTGGTAGCGCATCACTTTCCAAATAATTTATGGGGGTGTGTCCCCTTGCGGCGATGGCCATCTCTTTCGGCGCCCACGCTCAAGTTGTTGCGGTGCAATTTTCTTAGGACCTTTGATTTGAACCGGAGCGTGCTGAACCTACAAAACTGTACTAGCATAAACTGAGCTGGGCAGGGTCCATCCATGATGATAAAAACTGGAGTACTAGCTACGGCTCTGTTTGTTGGGAAGATGTAGCAGTAAACTTTGTAGGCGCGTCAGAAACGTTCGTGGGAGTTAACGGATCCACGTAGCATGGGACTGTATCATCTTGAATCGCCGAGCACGACCGGCCACCGAGGCCCCAGATCGAGTCAAACTCGCTCTCTCTCCAACACACGCCACAGAGCACGACAAGTCACCGTCCGTGTGATTGATCACGACGCGACGTAGTTAATCAACTAACGAGGAACACACTGCTATCTGTTGGAGCAGCAGCGAGTAAAGGCTCGAGCCCTCATGGCTCCTAGCGACCGCGCACTAGCTAGCTTATAGGAGTACAATGGACACTGACAACGCGCGCGAGTCGAGAAAAGGCGTGCACAAACTCTGGGTTGATAGGTATCCAGCACTTAACCAACCTCATCCATCGTTGAAAATAATAATGGTATCTACAACCACGATTATCAGATCCGGCCCCTATACGAGTTCACGGAGTCCACAGACAGTGATCAGTTCGACCTTAAATTCTCAGCTTGCACAACAACACTTTTATATCCAGCACCCTATATCCACACTCCACATGCAATGTGAACTAGTCTACGTAGTTCAAAGAACAGACATAGAAATCGACAGTAAACGAACACGAAAATCGGCATCAAACGGACACTAAAATCTACTTTACATCCTTCAAAAAATCACCACAGTTCTTCGCCGGACAGGTTCTAAACTAAAACAACTAAAAACGATAATAGTAAATGGAGGAAGAGTGTCTTCACCACTTCGCAGAGGGGCGGTGCGGACTGCACAGCCCTCGCGGAGCTGCGCACGGGCCGGGAGGGCCAGCTCCGGCCTCCCCATTGCGTCGGCGGGGATCGGCGACGGGGCAGAACCAGAACTGCCCCGTGTCCACCTTCGACCGCTCCAGTGCAATGGGCAGGGTCGGGTCCTCCCCGACATCAAGGTCGGAGTCAGAGCGGCTGTCGATGCTCAACATGCTCGCCAAAGTCATCGGATTGGATCGAAGGAGGGAAGAAATTGAAGGAGGAGAGAAATTGAAGGAGGGGAGAAGAAGAAACGGAGCGAGAGTTGAGAGTGAAGTGAGCTAGGGTTCTGGATTGGGAATTTTGTGGGGATGGAGTGATGTCGGCGATGGGCCGGGCTGAGGTGGCGGATGTGCCGGGCCACCCCATATCCACCAATGAGGGGCAACGGATAGTCCGAGCGTTTGAGGCCGGTTTGAGGTGCTTGGGTGGGATGGAGTTTTTTTTACCGATCAGTGATCGGGCGGCCCGCCCAGGCGTTTGAAGCTGGGTTGAGGCATGCGGCTATAGATGTCGTAGTATTATTTAGAAACATGATTACATATCAATATCAAGTATTCCTAATTGATATGATAAGCGTGAATTTGTCTAGCAACAATGTTGGAGTGCTATGAATTCATGGTTTATTCCATGTATTATAGTATGATTAAAGAAAAAATTAACATGTATTCCCTCCGTTCTTAAATACAAGTCTTCTTAGAGATTCCAATATAGACTACATATGTAGCAAAATGAGTGAATCTATACTCTAAAATCTATACATCCGTATGTAGTTCGTATTGAAATCTCTAAGAAGAAATATATTTAGGAACGAAGGGAGTATATGTCAAATATATTAGATGCATTAAATAGCATAAAAATAGCATCAGGCATGGACAACAACCATCATGAAAGACTGGATCATATCACGGTGCATGTATTGGTCGATTGTAGATGAATTAGCCATGGTTGTTGTGGGTGCGATGTTGTTGATGCTGATGTTAGTGAAGACCGGGCGAATCAGATGATAGTGAGGACTGTGCACAACAATTCCTGGCCTTGGAGGTAGACGACATGTTGTGAAGAATGTATGTAGTCATGCGAAGCGCTTTCCAAAAACCTAGTTCACCCTCTCCCGATACAGGGTCGCAGGGGTGAGAGGTTTCGAAGACCTTCTCTCCTACTCGCCTATGCATGTTGGCATTTGGGATGGAGTAGATTATGATGGTGACGCAAACAATGAAAGCAGGCAAGAACCTATCTTGATTTGATGTATCATTGGCAGTGGCCAATAGGTCGCCCATATAGGAGAACCGACTGGACTCGTGCCGCGATCACGAACTAACCTGATTAGTTCTCCAACTCGTGAACTACTAGGCATGAAACAAAAATAAAACGAAAAAGAAAGTTACTCTCCTACAAGGCCGTTGATCAGATTTCGGGAAATCATTGGCGCACATGACAAACGCCCGTGCCTAGGCCCTGCGATGCGAGCGGGCACGAGTGGTATTCTCTTTCTCTCCTCATATCAATCACTACGTATACACTATATAAGTTTGTCTCACTTTGTTCAAAAAACAGTTTGTCACACCACCTTCACTTGTGGGGTGGTGCTAAAGATTGCAGCCCCCACCTCTTGCCATATGTGGGCCTTTGAGATTTATTACAAATTTCTGAAAGGTCGCATGGGCCAAGCCCATTAATTGTAACAAAACATACTATCACTACACATATGTTTGTCACAATTTAAATACAAACTAAGAGCATCTCCAAGCAAAAGTGTCATTCTAGTCCCAAGCTCAAATGCCCCTGTTATGAACAGTAAAATCCAAATAAGTAGAAACAAAAATTTAAAAATATATATTTTATGGAAACAAGCAATGTTCATGCGCCTAGATTTTAAAGATGAAACCTTCCATGGATATGTGGGAAAAAATATAATCAATGCTTTAAACTACTTTATAAGTTTTTTATTTAGAGCATCAATTTTCTCTCTAGACTTCCATGAATGTCATTGCATCACGAAAATTTGCACACTAGTGAAACACTCATCAGTGTATCAGAAATAGAAATTCAGTTTTGTTTTATTTTAATCAGCTGGAAAGATAAACTCGTGGCTTTTTCCATTGTGCAAGCAAGATTGGTTGTATTAGCTCCCTTTTCTGCGGGTTATATTTGTAGTCACCCAACTTTCTTGATTTCTTCAACATGAGGCAAGTTTGGTTAATTTAGTTTTTTCTTACTGTATCAGCACTTAGTTCATTACTCTTGACAGAGAGGGAGGATGCGCCTTCCGACCAGAGAGAATGTAATTCCATTCCCTCAACATCGACTGTCACGCCCAAGATGCGGCCCTATCCTAAAGGAACTCGAAGGTCCCACCAAGGATAGAGGCGCATCTTGAAGACGCTTTTGCAAGGTGGATATCATTACATCAACATTACATAACAGATGGGGATACATACAAGGCATACACATGCCGCAAGAATACATCAATACATCATACATAAGATCGACATCCGACTACGGATGAAACACAAACAGAAACTCCAACGACATCCACCCTGCTAGCTCAGGCTGCCGACCTGGAACCTATCCCCTGATCGAAGAAGCAGAAGAAGAACTCCAAAAACAAGTAAACATCGCTCTCGCGTCATGATCATCGCAAAACCTGTACCTGCAACTGGTGTTGTAGTAATATGTGAGCCACGAGGACTCAGCAATCCCATTACCATGGGTATCAAGACTAGCAACGCTTTAATGGGTATGGAAAGGACAAGTGGTGAGGTTGCAGCAACGACTAAGCATGTATGTGTCGGGGATCGTAGCAGAATTTTAAATTTTTCTACGCATCACCAAGATCCATCTACGGAGTCTACTAGCAACGAGAGGGAAGGAGTGCATCTACATACCCTTGTAGATCGCGAGCAGAAGCGTTCTAATGAACGGGGTTGATGGAGTCGTACTCGTCGTGATCCAAATCACCGATGACCGAGCGCCGAACGGACGGCACCTCCGCGTTCAACACACGTACGGAGCAGCGACGTCTCCTCCTTCTTGATCCAGCAAGGGGGAAGGAGAGGTTGATGGAGATCCAGCAGCACGACGGCGTGGTGGTGGAAGTAGCGGGGATCCCGGCAGGGCTTCGCCAAGCGCAAGCGGGAGAGAGAGGTGTCACGGGAGGGAGAGGGAGGCGCCAGGGGCTAGGGTACAGCAGCCCTCCCTCCTCCCCCCTTTATATAGGCCCCCTGGGGGGGCGCCGGCCCCTGGGATCCCATCTACAGGGGGGCGGCGGCCAAGGGGGGGAAACTTCCCCCCCAAGTCAGGTGGGGCGCCCCCCTCCCCCAGGGTTTCCAACTCTAGGCGCAGGGGGAGCCCATGGGGGGCGCACCAGCCCACTAGGGGCTGGTTCCCCTCCCACTTCAGCCCATGGGGCCCTCCGGGATAGGTGGCCCCACCCGGTGGACCCCCGGGACCCTTCCGGTGGTCCCGGTACAATACCGATAACCCCCGAAACTTTCCCGGTGGCCGAAACTGGACTTCCTATATATAATTCTTCACCTCCGGACCATTCCGGAACTCCTCGTGACGTCCGGATCTCATCCGGGACTCCGAACAACTTTCGGGTTTCCGCATACTAATATCTCTACAACCCTAGCGTCACCGAACCTTAAGTGTGTAGACCCTACGGGTTCGGGAGACATGCAGACATGACCGAGACACCTCTCCGGTCAATAACCAACAGCGGGATCTGGATACCCATGTTGGCTCCCACATGTTCCATGATGATCTCATCGGATGAACCACGATGTCGAGGATTCAATCAATCCCGTATACAATTCCCTTTGTCAATCGGTACGTTACTTGCCCGAGATTCGATCGTCGGTATCCCAATACCTTGTTCAATCTCGTTACCGGCAAGTCACTTTACTCGTACCGTAATGCATGATCCCGCGGCTAACTCCTTAGTCACATTGAGCTCATTATGATGATGCATTACCGAGTGGGCCCAGAGATACCTCTCCGTCATACGGAGTGACAAATCCCAGTCTCGATCCATGCCAACTCAACAGACACTTTCGGAGATACCCATAGTGTACCTTTATAGTCACCCAGTTACATTGTGACGTTTGGTACACCCAAAGCACTCCTACGGTATCCGGGAGTTGCACGATCTCATGGTCTAAGGAAATGATACTTGACATTGGAAAAGCTCTAGCAAACGAACTACACGATCTTTTGTGCTATGCTTAGGATTGGGTCTTGTCCATCACATCATTCTCCTAATGATGTGATCCCGTTATCAATGACATCCAATGTCCATAGTCAGGAAACCATGACTATCTGTTGATCAACGAGCTAGTCAACTAGAGGCTTACTAGGGACACGTTGTGGTCTATGTATTCACACATGTATTACGATTTCCGGATAACACAATTATAGCATGAACAATAGACAATTATCATGAACAAGGAAATATAATAATATCCATTTATTATTGCCTCTAGGGCATATTTCCAACAGTCTCCCACTTGCACTAGAGTCAATAATCTAGTTACATTGTGATGAATCGAACACCCATAGAGTTCTGGTGTTGATCATGTTTTGCTCTAGGGAGAGGTTTAGTCAACGGATCTGCTACATTCAGGTCCGTATGTACTTTACAAATATCTATGTCTCCATTTTGAACACTTTCACGAATGGAGTTGAAGCGACGCTTGATATGCCTGGTCTTCCTGTGAAACCTGGGCTCCTTGGCAAGGGCAATAGCTCCAGTGTTGTCACAGAAGAGAGTCATCGGGCCCGACGCATTGGGAATCACCCCTAGGTCGGTAATGAACTCCTTCATCCAGATTGCTTCTTGCGCTGCCTCTGAGGCTGCCATGTACTCCGCTTCACATGTAGATCCGCCACGACGCTTTGCTTGCAACTGCACCAGCTTACTGCCCCTCCATTCAAAATATACACGTATCCGGTTTGTGACTTCGAGTCATCCAGATCTGTGTCGAAGCTAGCGTCGACGTAACCCTTTACGACGAGCTCTTCGTCACCTCCATAAACGAGAAACATATCCTTAGTCCTCTTCAGGTACTTCAGGATATTCTTGACCGCTGTCCAGTGTTCCATGCCGGGATTACCTTGGTACCTTCCTACCAAACTTACGGCAAGGTTTACATCAGGTCTGGTACACAGCATGGCATACATAATAGACCCTATGGCCGAGGCATAGGGGATGACACTCATCTTTTCTCTATCTTCTGCCGTGGTCGGGCATTGAGCCGTGCTCAATTGCACACCTTGCAATACAGGCAAGAACCCCTTCTTGGACTGATCCATATTGAACTTCTTCAATATCTTGTCAAGGTACGTACTCTGTGAAAGACCAATGAGGCGTCTTGATCTATCTCTATAGATCTTGATGCCTAATATATAAGCAGCTTCTCCAAGGTCCTTCATTGAAAAACACTTATTCAAATAGGCCTTTATACTTTCCAAGAATTCTATATCATTTCCCATCAATAGTATGTCATCCACATATAATAAGAGAAATGCTACAGAGCTCCCACTCACTTTCTTGTAAACACAGGCTTCTCCATAAGTCTGTGTAAACCCAAACGCTTTGATCATCTCATCAAAACGAATGTTCCAACTCCGAGATGCTTGCACCAGCCCATAGATAGAGCGCTGGAGCTTGCATACCTTGTTGGCATTCTTAGGATCGACAAAACCTTCCAGCTGCATCATATACAATTCTTCCTTAAGAAAGCCGTTGAGGAATGCCGTTTTGACGTCCATTTGCCATATCTCATAATCATAGAATGCGGCAATTGCTAACATGATTCGGACGGACTTCAGCTTCGCTACGGGTGAGAAAGTCTCATCGTAGTCAACCCCTTGAACTTGTCGATAACCCTTAGCGACAAGTTGAGCCTTATAGATGGTCACATTACCATCCGCGTCTGTCTTCTTCTTAAAGATCCATTTATTTTCTATGGCTCGCCGATCATCGGGCAAGTCCGTCAAAGTCCATACTTCGTTTTCATACATGGATCCTATCTCGGATTTCATGGCTTCTAGCCATTTGTCGGAATCCGGGCCCGCCATCGCTTCTTCATAGTTCGAAGGTTCACCGTTGTCTAACAACATGATTTCTAGGACAGGGTTGCCGTACCACTCTGGTGCGGAACGTGTCCTTGTGGACCTACGAAGTTCAGCAGTAACTTGATCCGAAGCTTCATGATCATCATCATTAACTTCCTCCCCAGTCGGTGTAGGCACCACAGGAACATCTTTCCGCGCTGCGCTACTTTCCGGTTCGGAAGGGGTGACTATCACCTCATCAAGTTCCACTTTCCTCCCACTTAATTATTTCGAGAGAAACTCTTTCTCCAGAAAGGACCCGTTCTTGGCAACAAAGATCTTGCCTTCGGATCTGAGGTAGAAGGTATACCCAATGGTTTCCTTAGGGTATCCTATGAAGACGCATTTTTCCGACTTGGGTTCGAGCTTTTCAGGTTGAAGTTTCTTGACATAAGCATCGCATCCCCAAACTTTTAGAAACGACAGCTTAGGTTTCTTCCCAAACCCTAATTCATATGGTGTCGTCTCAACGGATTTCGACGGAGCCCTATTTAAAGTGAATGCGGCAGTCTCTAAAGCATAGCCCCAAAATGAGAGCGGTAGATCGGTAAGAGACATCATAGATCGCACCATATCCAATAGAGTGCGATTACGACGTTCGGACACACCATTTCGCTGAGGTGTTCCAGGCGGCGTGAGTTGTGAAACGATTCCACATTTCCTTAAGTGTGTGCCAAATTCGTGACTTAAATATTCCCCTCCACGATCTGATCGCAGGAACTTTATTTTCCTGTCACGTTGATTCTCAACCTCACTCTGAAATTCCTTGAACTTTTCAAAGGTTTCAGACTTGTGTTTCATTAGGTAGACATACCCATATCTACTTAAATCATCAGTGAGAGTGAGAACATAACGATAGCCACCGCGAGCCTCAACACTCATTGGACCGCACACATCAGTATGTATGATTTCCAATAAGTTGGTTGCTCGCTCCATTGTTCCGGAGAACGGAGTCTTGGTCATCTTACCCATGAGGCATGGTTTGCACGTGTCAAATGATTCGTAATCAAGAGACTCCAAAAGTCCATCTGCATGGAGCTTCTTCATGCGTTTGACACCAATGTGACCAAGGCGGCAGTGCCACAAGTATGTGGGACTATCGTTATCAACTTTACATCTTTTGGTATTCACACTATGAATATGTGTAACATCACGTTCGAGATTCATCAAGAATAAACCATTGACCAGCGGGGCATGACCATAAAACATATCTCTCATATAAATAGAACAACCATTATTCTCGGATTTAAATGAGTAGCCATCTTGAATTAAACGAGATCCAGATACAATGTTCATGCTCAAAGCTGGCACTAAATAACAATTATTGAGGTTTAAAACTAATCCTGTAGGTAAATGCAGAGGTAGCGTGCTGACGGCGATCACATCGACCTTGGAACCATTCCCGACGCGCATCGTCACCTCGTCCTTCGCCAGTCTCCGCTTATTCCGCAGCTCCTGTTTTGAGTTACAAATATGAGCAACCGCACCGGTATCAAATACCCAGGAGCTACTACGAGTACTGGCAAGGTACACATCAATTACATGTATATCACATATACCTTTGGTGTTGCCGGCCTTCTTGTCCGCTAAGTATTTGGGGCAGTTCTGCTTCCAGTGACCACTTCCCTTGCAATAAAAGCACTCAGTCTCAGGCTTGGGTCCATTTCTTGGCTTCTTCCCGGCAACTGGTTTACCGGGCGCGGCAACTCCCTTGCCGTCTTTCTTGAAGTTCTTCTTACCCTTGATTTCTTGAACTTAGTGGTTTTATTCACCATCAACACTTGATGTTCCTTTTTGATCTCCACCTCTACTGATTTCAGCATTGAATATACCTCAGGAATGGTCTTTTCCATCCCCTGCATATTGAAGTTCATCACAAAGCTCTTGTAGCTTGGTGGAAGCGACTGAAGGATTCTGTCAATGACCGCGTCATCCGGGAGATTCACTCCCAGCTGAGACAAGCGGTTGTGTAACCCAGACATTCTAAGTATGTGCTCACTGACAGAACTATTTTCCTCCATTTTACAACTGAAGAACTTGTCGGAGACTTCATATCTCTCGACCCGGGCATGAGCTTGGAAAATCATTTTCAGCTCTTCGAACATCTCATATGCTCCATGTTTCTCAAAACGCTTTTGGAGCCCCGGTTCTAAGCTGTAAAGCATGCCGCACTGAACGAGGGAGTAATCATCAGCACGTGATTGCCAAGCGTTCATAACGTCTTGGTTCTCTGGGATGGGTGCTTCACCTAGCGGTGCTTCTAGGACATAATCTTTCTTCGCAGCTATGAGGATGATCCTCAGGTTCCGGACCCAGTCCGTATAGTTGCTGCCATCATCTTTCAGCTTGGTTTTCTCTAGGAACGCGTTGAAGTTGAGGACAACGTGGGCCATTTGATCTACAAGACATATTGTAAAGATTTTAGACTAAGTTCATGATAATTAAGTTCATCTAATCAAATTATTCAATGAACTCCCACTCAGATAGACATCCCTCTAGTCATCTAAGTGAAACATGATCCGAGTTAACTAGGCCATGTCCGATCATCACGTGAGACGGACTAGTCAAGATCGGTGAACATCTCCATGTTGATCGTATCTTCTATACGATTCATGCTCGACCTTTCGGTCTTCCGTGTTCCGAGGCCATGTCTGTACATGCTAGGCTCGTCAAGTCAACCTAAGTGTATTGCGTGTGTTCCGAGGCCATGTCTGTACATGCTAGGCTCGTCAACACCCGTTGTATGCGAACGTTAGAATCTATCACACCCGATCATCACGTGGTGCTTCGAAACAACGAACCTTCGCAACGGTGCACAGTTAGGGGGAACACTTTCTTGAAATTATTATAAGGGATCATCTTACTTACTACCGTCGTTCTAAGCAAATAAGATGAAAAACATGATAAACATCACATGTAATCAAATAGTGACATGATATGGCCAATATCATTTTGCTCCTTTGATCTCCATCTTCGGGGCGCCATGATCATCTTCGTCACCGGCATGACACCATGATCTCCATCATCATGATCTTCATCATCGTGTCTTCATGAAGTTGTCACGCTAACGATTACTTCTACTTCTATGGCTAACGCGTTTAGCAATAAAGTAAAGTAATTTACATGGCGTTATTCAATGACACACAGGTCATACAAAAAAATAAAGACAACTCCTATGGCTCCTGCCGGTTGTCATACTCATCGACATGCAAGTCGTGATTCCTATTACAAGAATATGATCAATCTCATACATCACATATATCTCATTCATCACATCCTTTTGGCCATATCACATCACAAGGCACATGCTGCAAAAACAAGTTAGACGTCCTCTAATTGTTGTTGCAAGTTTTTACGTGGCTTCTATAGGTTTCTAGCAAGAACGTTTCTTACCTACGTAAAACCACAACGTGATGTGCCAATTTCTATTTACCCTTCATAAGGACCCTTTTCATCGAATCCGTTCCGACTAAAGTGGGAGAGACAGACACCCGCTAGCCACCTTATGCAACTAGTGCATGTCAGTCGGTGGAACCTGTCTCACGTAAGCGTACGTGTAAGGTCGGTCCGGGCCGCTTCATCCCACAATACCGCCGAAACAAGATAAGACTAGTAGTGGCAAGAAAAATTGACAACATCTACGCCCACAACTGCTTTGTGTTCTACTCGTGCATAGTAACTACGCATAGGCCTGGCTCATGATGCCACTGTCGGGGATCGTAGCAGAATTTTAAAATTCTCTACGCATCACCAAGATCCATCTATGGAGTCTACTAGCAACGAGAGGGAAGGAGTTCATCTACATACCCTTGTAGATCGCGAGCGGAAGCGTTCTAATGAACGGGGTTGATGGAGTCATACTCGTCATGATCCAAATCACCGATGACCGAGCGCCGAACGGACGGCACCTCCGCGTTCAACACACGTACGGAGCAGCGACGTCTCCTCCTTCTTGATCTAGCAAGGGGGAAGGAGAGGTTGATGGAGATCCAGCAGCACGACGGCGTGGTGGTGGAAGTAGCGGGGATCCCGGCAGGGCTTCGCCAAGCGCAAGCGGGAGAGAGAGGTGTCACGGGAGGGAGAGGGAGGTGCCAGGGGCTAGGGTACAGCAGCCCTCCCTCCCCCCTTTATATAGTCCCCCTGGGGGGGGGGCGGCCCCTGGGATCCCATCTACAGGGGGGCGGCGGCCAAGGGGGGGAAACTTCCCCCCCAAGTCAGGTGGGGCGCCCCCCACCCCCAGGGTTTCCAACCCTAGGCGCAGGGGGAGGCCCATGGGGGGCGCACCAGCCCACTAGGGGCTGGTTCCCCTCCCACTTCAGCCCATGGGGCCCTCCGGGATAGGTGGCCCCACCCGGTGGACCCCCGGGACCCTTCCGATGGTCCCGGTACAATACTGATAACCCCCGAAACTTTCCCGGTGGCCGAAACTGGACTTCCTATATATAATTCTTCACCTCCGGACCATTCCGGAACTCCTCGTGACGTCCGGGATCTCATCCGGGACTCCGAACAACTTTCGGGTTTCCGCATACTAATATCTCTACAACCCTAGTGTAACACCCCGAGAATCCTGCTACAGTAACTCTCTGTGATTATGCTAATCATGTTGCTAAACAGGGCTTGATCACATTGGAATCACATTTCTTTTCAAACTCCTAATTCAAACTTCAATTAAAATTAAAGTGGAAAATAAAAGTTTTCAAAAATTTAAACAAAAATGTTCGGTGGGTGCCAAATAATACACTGGTAATTATGGTGGAGAAAACACATTTTTATAAAATACCTAAATACTTTTAAATGAAATAAGACAGAAAAGAAAATAAATAAATAAAAAGAAAATACAACAGAAAATAGAACAGACAAAGAAAAAGAAAAAGGAGAAGGCCCCCCCCACTGGACCCCTGGCCCAACTGGGCCGACCCCCGGCCCAGCCGGCCTAGCCCATCTCCCACTCGCCCTCCCCCCTCCCTGTTCCCCCGACCGGGGTCGGAACAGGGGCCGGTCCCCGCCGCACCACCTCGCCGGCGACGGGGAGGATAAGGACGCCAGCTCCCCCCCGCCTCCTCGGGCCCCTCTCCCACTCACCCCCGCTCACCTCTCGGCCTCTGCGCCTCTCTCTTCCCCCCCCAGATCCACGCTGCTCCTCCCTTCCCCACGCCCGACGCGGTCGCCGCCGTTCACCGTCGTTCCCACGGCCACCGTGCCCGCCTCGCCGCCCCACGGTGTCTCCAAGGACCGCCGTCGCCCGCTGCATCGTCTGGTACAACCCGTTGGAGGCCGGAGCCCCTGCAACGACCTCCCCGAGCTCTTCTTCCCCGCACGGCCGCCGTCGATCGCCGCCCCGTTTCGCCTCCGACGAGCCTCCCCGAGCACGCTGCCATCCCCCTACAGCCTCGCCGTGAGCTTCTCCCCCCTCCTCCCCTGTCCTTTCGCTCTCGCGCGCCCCCTAGCTGCTTCCCCAGGCCCGCCCGAACGCCGCGCCGCGGAGCTCGTCGCCGGCGGGTCTCCGGTGACCTTTTGGTCACGGGCTCAAGCCCGCTGCACTCCCCACCGCGCGTAGATGCCCCCCAGCCCCTCCTCTTGCTCGATAGCCCGCCGTAGCCTCGTTTCCGTCGGGCACCCGTGCGCGCCGCCGCCTCCACCGCTCGCCGGCGCCAATTCCGGCCAAGTCCGGCGAAGCCCCGGCCACCACTGGATGCGGCGCTGTGAGCTCCTTCGAATGGGCCTAGCCCCGCTCCTCCCCGAGCCCCGTAGCGCAATTCCGGCCAACTCCGGCGAGGGGCCGCCGCTGTTTTGGTCACCGGAGTCGCTCCGGCGCCGCCCGCCGACGTGGCTGAAGCGTAGTCTTCGACAGGACTAGCTATCTCCCTTTTATTCTGGTATTCTGCAGTTCAGTCCACTGATATGCCCCTTTACACATATACCCATGCATATGTAGTGTAGCTCCTTGCTTGCGAGTACTTTGGATGAGTACTCACGGTTGCTTCTCTCCCTCTTTTCCCCTTTTCTTTTCTATCTGGTTGTCACAACCAGATGCTGGAGCCCAGGAGCCAGACGCCACCGTCGACGACGACACCTACGACGCTGGAGGTGCCTACTACTACGTGCAGGCCGCTGACGACGACCAGGAGTAGTTAGGAGGATCCCAGGCAGGAGGCCTGCGCCTCGTTCGATCTGTATCCCAGTTGTGCTAGCCTTCTTAAGGCAAACTTGTTTAACTTATGTCTGTACTCAGATATTGTTGCTTCCGCTGACTCGTCTGTGATCGAGCACTTGTATTCGAGCCCTCGAGGCCCCTGGCTTGTATTATGATGCTTGTATGACTTATTTATGTTGTAGAGTTGTGTTGTGATATCTTCCCGTGAGTCCCTGACCTTGATCGTACACATTTGCGTGCATGATTAGTGTACGGTCAAATCGGGGGCGTCACAAGTTGGTATCAGAGCCGACTGCCTGTAGGAATCCCCCTTTCCACACTCCTTGGCCGAAGTCGAGTCTAGACATTACAAAACTTTTACTAACATGGCTGTGTGTCTTACGGGCCCACGTCGCCATTGGGTGGTACTAGGATCTTTTACTCCTCGACCTTTACTCTGGGACTCTGAACTCTCTTCTACTCGGGTTAAACGAATTTACTAACTTTAACACTAGGATCTCGTGACCGCGTTCACCCCAAAGTTGGATAAACCATAGTTGTTTCTTAGAGTAGTATTTTGAACAATTCACACACTGTCATTTGACTCCTTTGAAACGTCTTTGCTTTCAGATGGAACCCACGAGGCAGGTCGTTCGCCACACGATGGCCATTGGTGCCTCGGGATCACCTGCGGTGCTAGCTGAGATGATGACCTATCTGGGTTATCGCTGGCACCCTGAGTACACCGTCTACGAGGAGTACCAGGACTTTAACCAGGAGCAGTACCGTGCCATCGTCCACCTCTACTCTCGGGAGTACGACTCCACTACTGTGCTGCACACCGCACATGGTGTTGGTGTGACCATCGATATGGCTGTCCACGATGCTGCCTATGCTGCTCTGACACGTCTTCGTGGAGAGTATCAGGAGTTGGACACCTCCCCTTTCAGGCACATTGCTATCGCCTCTGATGTTGGTGCGGAGGGATACTATACTGCTGCCTACTCCACTGTCACCCGAGAGCCCTTCTACCATCAGCACCTGGTTCTGCATGCTGATGGGCTGGATCGAGCTAACCGAGCTCTTCGCCACGAGATGTACACCACCCGTCAGCACCTTTACCGAGCTCTGACGCTGCTGCACCCCTTTGTCCGGTCTGGACAGGTACCACGTACTGCGATCTACCCAGCCAGGACCGTGATGCCCCACGGTGTCGGTTGGTCAGAGGTGGGAGGCTACTCTCCCGCACTTGGTCCTCTTCTGCCACCTGAGCGTCGGGCTCTACACCTGAGTATCCGCGGCCCCCAGTCTGCTGACGTGGAGGGCTATCCGTTGCCTCACTACCAGCTGTCGGGCTACGATGACCTCCACAGTACCTCTTGGGACTGATGTAGGCTTGCTTGTATTGTTAGATGCATTCGCCGCGAGCCTGTGTGCCGCCTATGATGTTTTAGTCTATGTACTGAACTCTATGTACTGAACTCTATGCATGACCCCTTTTGTAAGTTATGCCGACTACTATGTAGTAGCTATCGTGCTCCTTTCATTATGCATGTTTCATCATGAATGATTCTTGTCACTGCAAATTTCTCAATGCTGAACTACCCCTGTTATATATTAGCAGGATGGTTAGACCAGGTGGTCGTGGTCGTGGTGGCGATGCCCCACCACCACCTGAGTACATGGCTGGTATGATCCAACAGTTTGAACTGAACCGCTAGTTCATGGAAAATATGATGGCTCAGTTTCCTCGCCCCAATATGAACCAGCAGCAAGCCCAAGTGACTCTTCAAGATTTCATACGCCTCAACCCAACCATCTACCGCAGCTCAACTCAGCCTCTGGATGCTGATGACTGGCCCCGTGACATCACATATGAGATGGAGTCTGCTGATGTAGCCCCTGCCAGCTATGTCACCTTTGCTTCCTTCTTCTTGAAGGGACCCGCAGCTCAATGGTGGGACAGCCACAGGCGTACTCTGCCAGCTGGAACAATCATCACCTGGCCAGACTTCCAAGCTGCTTTCCATGCCCGCTTCATTCCTCAGGGAGTCATGGACCGGAAGAAGCGTGAGTTCCGCAACCTCACCCAAGGCAACAAAACTGTCGAAGCTTATCAGCGGGAGTTTCTGGACTTGTCCCGCTATGCTGAAGAAGACATTGCAACTGATGCACGGAGACAGGAGAAGTTCCGTGATGGCCTTCAAGCTGACATCAAGCTCGCACTTCTAGTGCATGACTTTGCTGATTTCTCCACCTTGGTGAACAAGGCCATCAATGTCGAAACTGGTCTGCAGGAATACCAGAGCTCTCACAGGCGCAACCGTGACACGGGCTCATCTTCGGGCCCGCCCTCACAGAAGCGTAAGATATGGATCCCGAACAGCATGTACCGTCCAAATGCATCTGCCCCAAGGCAGACCTATGCTGCACCTCGTCTGCCTCCACCACCGTCTAGGCAGTCAAGACTTCCAGCTCCACCATCCCAAGCTCCTGTTCCCACTCCGAATAATGGCTTGTGCTTCAGGTGTGGTCAACCAGGACACCGTGCTAAAGAATGCAACCAGAACCAGAATCAACTGGCCCTTCCAGCAACTGGCCGTGGTAACAATCAGCCCCGCAACAACAATGCTAAGTCTTATGGTCGTGCTCATGCCAACCACGTTGATCTCAACGAAGCTCAAGACCAGCCTGCTACTGTGATGGGTACACTCCTCATAAATTCAGTACCAGCATCCGTTTTATTTGATACAGGTGCATCGCATTCATTCATGTCAGAAGATTTTGCATACAAGCACGACGTTAAATGTGAGGAGATGAACACCTCTGTATTGGTCAAAACCCCCGTGGGACAGTGTCAAACCTCCTTGGTTGGCATCGATGTCCCCGTGGAAATCGAAGGGCTGGAATTCTATGCCTCTCCCATTATCCCGAAGTCGTCTAACATCGACCTCATTTTGGGTATGGATTGGTTGAAAGCGCATACTGCTTCTATAGTTTGCGCCACTAAGACCGTCCATCTGCTACACCCTTCAGCTGAAATAGTTGCTTACCAAGCTCATCTGGTGCAAAATGCCGAGGCAAGGCTCTATGCATTGAATGCACTGAACGCTGCACCACTCGAGGGCATTGAAAACATTCCCGTCGTGCGTGAATTCCTCGACGTCTTCCCTGAAGAACTTCCAGGGATTCCCCCTGCTAGAGCTGTCGAATTCATCATCGACTTGAAACCAGGCACCACTCCTATAGCCAAGCGACCCTACAAAATGCCGCCGCATGAACTCCTTGAGCTTAAGGAGGAAATCGACAAATCTCTTCGCAAAGGATTCATTCGCCCAAGTTGCTCTCCTTGGGGAGCACCTTCTCTCTTTGTCAAGAAGAAGGATGGGACAAACCGGTTAGTTCAAGACTACCGTCCTATAAACCAAGCTACCATTCAGAATAAATACCCTCTTCCTCGGATCAATGATCTGTATGATCAACTGGCGGGTTCGTCAGTGTTCTCTAAGCTCGACTTGAGGTTGGGCTACCACCAGATCCGTGTTCGAGAAGAGGATATCCCAAAGACCGCCTTCGTGACTCGCTATGGTTCATACGAGTACACCGTCATGTCTTTCGGTTTAACCAATGCTCCAGCCACCTTCTCTCGTCTGATGAACTATATATTCATGGATTATCTCGACAAGTTCGTCGTGGTTTATCTGGATGATATCCTGGTATTTTCCAAGAACGAAGAAGAACATGCCGAACATCTTTGACTTGTGCTGGAAAAGCTACGAGAGCATCAACTATATGCCAAGTTCTCCAAATGTGAATTCTGGCTACCGGAAGTAACCTATCTTGGACATGTCATCTCTAAGGATGGTATTGCCGTCAACCCCGAGCGAGTTCAGGCTATTCTTGATTGGACTCCTCCCAAGAACGTTAAGCAAGTCAGAAGTTTTCTCGGTCTCGCCAGCTATTGCCGTCGATTTGTCGAGAACTTCTCTAAGATCGCCAGGCCTCTGACTAACCTGTTGCATAAGGGTGTCAAGTTCCAATGGACAGACAAATGTCAGGAAAGTTTCCAGGCACTGAAAGACAAGTTGACTTCTGCTCCAGTTCTAGCTCCACCTGGTACTAAGAAGGACTTTGTCATTTACTGCGACGCTTCCCGTCAAGGATTAGGCTGTGTCCTAATGCAAGACCGCAAAGTGATTGCTTATGCCTCTCGGCAATTGCGCCCTCACGAAGAGAACTACCCAGTTCACGACCTCGAACTTGCTGCGGTCATTCATGCGCTGAAGCAGTGGCGACATTACCTTGTCGGCAATCGTTGCGAGATCTTCACTGACCACCAAAGTCTGAAGTATCTGTTTACTCAGCCAGATCTGAACCTCCGTCAGCAGAGATGGATGGAGCTTGTTGCAGACTTTGACTTGGGTATTTCCTATACGCCAGGCAAGGCTAATGTAATGGCTGATGCCTTGAGCCGCAAGTCTTACTGCAACCACCTCCAGGTTCACAAAGTTCAGCCCTCGCTTCTTGAAGAATTCAGGAAGCTGAACCTCCATATTGTTCCTCCGGGTGCACTCGCTCCCCCTCCTAAGGAGTTTGGCAAGGTGAACCTCCATGTTGTTACCCAGGGTTCCCTCAATACCCTAGTTGCTAAACCAAATCTCGAGGACAGCATCAAAAGGCTACAGAAGTATGACTCTGAAGCCCACAAGATTAAGCGCTACCTCGCAGAAGGAAATCCCTCATTCTTCACCATTGCTGAAGATGGCACCCTATACTTCAAGGGTCGCCTAGTGGTGCCATGTGCAGAGAAAAACCTGGATATGACACAGGAAGTTATGAAAGAAGCTCATGATACGCCTCTATGTATCCATCCTGGTAGTACAAAGATGTACCAAGACATCCGTCAGAGATTCTGGTGGTCTAATATGAAGCAAGCCATTGCTCGTTATGTTGCTGAGTGTGACGTTTGCCGTCGTATCAAAGCAGAACATCAAAGGCCTGCTGGAACTCTGCAACCTATCTCTATTCCTGAATGGAAATGGGACCATGTTGAGATGGACTTCGTCACTGGATTTCCCAAATCACAGAAAGGTAATGATGCTATTCTTGTCGTCATTGACCGGCTTTCCAAAGTTGCACATTTCCTGGCACTCAAAGAAACGATCACTGCTAGCCAGTTGTCAACGCTCTATATGTCCAGGATTGTTTCACTCCACGGTATTCCATTGGTTATCAACTCAGACCGTGGCAGCTTATTCACTTCAAGATTCTGGGCAAGTTTCCAAGAAGCTATGGGAACTCATCTGTCATTCAGTACTGCGTTTCATCCTCAATCACAAGGACAAGTTGAACGCGTCAACCAAGTTCTCGAAGACATGCTTCGGGCTTGCGTTATTTCCTTCGGCAAGAAATGGGAGGAATCTCTCCCGTATGCTGAGTTCTCTTATAATAATAGCTATCAAGCTAGTCTGAAGATGGCCCCCTTCGAAGTGTTATATGGACGAAAGTGCCGAACCCCTCTGAACTGGTCAGAAACTGGGGAACGTCCACTCTTTGGCCCGGATATTATCCAAGATGCCGAAGGACAAGTCCGCATTATTCGCGAGAATCTCAAGACTGCTCAGTCACGTCAGAAGAGTCAGTATGACCGTCATCATAAGGACATGGTCTATCAACCTGGCGAAAAGGCTTATCTTCGAGTCACACCTATGAAGGGTGCTCACCGCTTCGGGATCAAGGGCAAACTAGCTCCTCGCTATATTGGCCCATTCACTATTCTCGAAAGGCGTGGAAAAGTGGCATACCAACTGGAGCTACCGCCGAACCTTTCTCAGGTTCACAATGTGTTCCATGTGTCACAGCTCCGCCGTTGCTTCAAGGACCCAATCGGAGCTGTGGATCATGAAGTGCTCGAATTGCAGCAAGACCCCTCCTATAAGGAGCATCCGGTCCACATTCTCGACCAAGCTGAATGCCGCACACGTCAGAAGGCGATCAAGTTTCTCAAAGTCCAGTGGTCGCACCATTCTGAAGATGAGGCCACTTGGGAATGACAGGATCGTCTGCGCGAAGAATACCCCGCACTGTTTCCTTCTACCTCCTAAATCTCGGGACGAGATTTCTTGTAGTGGAGGAGATTTGTAACACCCCGAGAATCCTGCTACAATAACTCTCTGTGATTAAGCTAATCATGTTGCTAAACAGGGCTTGATCACATTGGAATCACATTTCTTTTCAAACTCCTAATTCAAACTTCAATTAAAATTAAAGTGGAAAATAAAAGTTTTCAAAAATTTAAACAAAAATGTTCGGTGGGTGCCAAATAATACACTGGTAATTATGGTGGAGAAAACACATTTTTATAAAATACCTAAATACTTTTAAATGAAATAAGACAGAAAAGAAAATAAATAAATAAAAGAAAATACAACAGAAAACATAACAGACAAAGAAAAAGAAAAAGGAGAAGGCCCCCCCCCACTGGACCCCTGGCCCAACTGGGCCGACCCCCGGCCCAGCCGGCCTAGCCCATCTCCCACTCGCCCTCCCCCCTCCCTGTTCCCCCGACCGGGGTCGGAACAAGGGCCGGTCCCCGCCGCACCACCTCGCCGGCGACGGGGAGGATAAGGACGCCAGCTCCCCCCGCCTCCTCGGGCCCCTCTCCCACTCACCCCCGCTCACCTCTCGGCCTCTGCGCCTCTCTCTTCCCCCCCAGATCCACGCCGCTCCTCCCTTCCCCACGCCCGACGCGGTCGCCGCCGTTCACCGTCATTCCCACAGCCACCGTGCCCGCCTCGTCGCCCCACGGTGTCTCCAAGGACCGCCGTCGCCCGCTGCATCGTCTGGTGCAGCCCGTTGGAGGCCGGAGCCCCTGCAACGACCTCCCCGAGCTCTTCTTCCCCGCACGGCCGCCGTCGATCGCTGCCCCGTTTCGCCTCCGACGAGCCTCCCCGAGCACGCTGCCGTCCCCCTACAGCCTCGCCGTGAGCTTCTCCCCCCTCCTCCCCTGTCCTTTCGCTCTCGCGCGCCCCCTAGCTGCTTCCCCACGCGCGCCCGAACGCCGCGCCGCGGAGCTCGTCGCCCGCGGGTCTCCGGTGACCTTTTGGTCACGGGCTCAAGCCCGCTGCACTCCCCACAGCGCGTAGATGCCCCCCAGCCCCTCCTCTTGCTCGATAGCCCGCCGTAGCCTCGTTTCCGTCGGGCACCCGTGCGCGCCGCCGCCTCCGCCGCTCGCCGGCGCCAATTCCGGCCAAGTCCGGCGAAGCCCCGGCCACCACTGGATGCGGCGCTGCGAGCTCCTTCGAATGGGCCTAGCCCCGCTCCTCCCCGAGCCCCGTAGCGCAATTCCGGCCAACTCCGGCGAGGGGCCGCCGCTGTTTTGGTCGCCGGAGTCGCTCCGGCGCCGGCCGCCGACGTGGCTGGCCTGGGGCCACCCCAGTGCCACTGCCAGTGGGCCCCGTGGGCCCCGTTGACTGGGTCAACCCAGTCAACGTGCTGACTGGGTAGGCCCAGCCACTGACATGCGGGCCTCGCCGCAAAATTAAAAAAAAGAGAAAAGAAAAATGTTTTTATAATTAAAACTAATTAATTAATCTAATCACTCACTGACAGGTGGGCCCAGTAGCTAATTAACTAAAAATTAATTAGTTTAATCTTCTGTTAGCCCACTGTCTATGACAGGTGGGGCCCACTGGTCAGTTTGACCTGGTCAGCCGCTCTGTTGACCTGCTGACGTCAGCATTGCCTCATGCTGACGTCATAATTCATTTTTGCTTAATTCAAATAATTCCAGAAATTCAGATAAACTTTGAAAATTCATATCTTTTAAACCGTAACTCGGATGAAAATGTTTTCTATATGAAAGTTGCTCAGAACGACGAGACGAATCCGGATACGCTGTCCGTTCGTCCACCACACCTCCCTAACCTATCAAACTCGCAACTTTCCCCCTCCGGTCCATCTGTCCGAAAACGCGAAACATCGGGAATACTTCCCGGATGTTCCCCCCCTTCGCCGGTACCACCTACTGTCGCGTTAGGGCACACCTAGCACCGCTCATTGTCATGTCACGCATCGTCATGCTTATGTTTGCATTGTATTTACTGTTTCTTCCCCCTCTTCTCTCCGGTAGACTACGAGACCGACACTGCTGCTGCCCAGTTCGACTACGGAGTTAACGACCCCTCCTACTTGCCAGAGCAACCAGGCAAGCCCCCCCTTGATCACCAGATATCGCCGATTCTTCTCTATACTGCTTGCATTAGAGTAGTGTAGCATGTTACTGCTTTTCGATATCCTATCCTGATGCATAGCCTATCCTTGCTACTACTGTTGATACCTTTACCTGCAATCCTACATGCTTAGTATAGGATGCTAGATTTCCATCAGTGGCCCTACATTCTTGTCCGTCTGCTATGCTATACTATCGGGCCATGATCACCTGGGCGGTGATCGCGGGTTTATACTTATATACTACATACATGACACATGTGATGACTAAAGTCGGGTCTGCTCGTAGGAGTACCCGCAAGTGGATCTTTGTGGCGGAGCGACAGGGCAGGTTGAGACCACCCAGGTGAGAGGTGGGCCTGGCCCTGGTCGGCGTTCGCGGTTACTTAACACGCTTAACGAGATCTTGGTATTTGATCTGAGTCTGGCCATTTGGTCTATACGCACTAACCATCTACGCGGGAGTAGTTATGGGTATCCCGGCGTCGTGGTATCAGCCGAAGCCTTCTTGACGTCAGCGACTGAGTGGCGCGCGCCGGATTGGACTGGAACGCCACTAGGCTAGGTCTGCTTCCGGCCGCGTACGCAACGTGCAGGTGTGCATAGGGCGATGGGCCCAGACCCCTGCGCGCTTAGGATTAGACCGGCGTGCTGACCGCTCTGTTGTGCTTAGGTGGGGCTGCAACGCGTTGATCTTACGAGGCCGGACATGACCCAGAAAAGTGTGTCCGGCCAAATGGGATCGAGCGTGTTGGGTTATGTGGTGCACCCCTGCAGGGAAGTTTATCTATTCGAATAGCCGTGTCCCTCGGTAAAAGGACGACCCGGAGTTGTACCTTGACCTTATGACAACTAGAACTGGATACTGAATAAAATACACCCTTCCAAGTGCCAGATACAACCCGGTGATCGCTCTCTAACAGGGCGACGAGGAGGGGATCGTCGGGTAGGATTATGCTATGCGATACTACTTGGAGAACTTCAATCTACTCTCTTCTACATGCTGCAAGATGGAGATGGCCAGAAGCATAGTCTTCGACAGGACTAGCTATCTCCCTTTTATTCTGGTATTCTGCAGTTCAATCCACTGATATGCCCCTTTACACATATACCCATGCATATGTAGTGTAGCTCCTTGCTTGCGAGTACTTTGGATGAGTACTCACGGTTGCTTCTCTCCCTCTTTTCCCCTTTTCTTTTCTATCTGGTTGTCACAACCAGATGCTGGAGCCCAGGAGCCAGACGCCACCGTCGACGACGACACCTACGACGCTGGAGGTGCCTACTACTACGTGCAGGCCGCTGACGACGATCAGGAGTAGTTAGGAGGATCCCAGGCAGGAGGCCTGCGCCTCGTTCGATCTGTATCCCAGTTGTGCTAGCCTTCTTAAGGCAAACTTGTTTAACTTATGTATGTACTCAGATATTGTTGCTTCCGCTGACTCGTCTGTGATCGAGCACTTGTATTCGAGCCCTCGAGGCCCCTGGCTTGTATTATGATGCTTGTATGACTTATTTATGTTGTAGAGTTGTGTTGTGATATCTTCCCGTGAGTCCCTGACCTTGATCGTACACATTTGCGTGCATGATTAGTGTACGGTCAAATCGGGGGCGTCACACCTAGTGTCACCGAACCTTAAGTGTCTAGACCCTACGGGTTCGGGAGACATGCAGACATGACCGAGACACCTCTCCGGTCAATAATCAACAGCGGGATCTGGATACCCATGTTGGCTCCCACATGTTCCACGATGATCTCATCGGATGAACCACGATGTCGAGGATTCAATCAATCCCGTATACAATTCCCTTTGTCCATCGGTACGTTACTTGCCCGAGATTCGATCGTCGGTATCCCAATACCTTGTTCAATCTCGTTACCGGCAAGTCACTTTACTCGTACCGTAATGCATGATCCCGCGGCTAACTCCTTAGTCACATTGAGCTCATTATGTTGATGCATTACTGAGTGGGCCCAGAGATACCTCTCCGTCATACGGAGTGACAAATCCCAGTCTCGATCCATGCCAACTCAACAGACACTTTCGGAGATACCCGTAGTGTACCTTTATAGTCACCCAGTTACGTTGTGACGTTTGGTACACCCAAAGCACTCCTACGGTATCCGGGAGTTGCACGATCTCATGGTCTAAGGAAATGATACTTGACATTGGAAAAGCTCTAGCAAACGAACTACACGATCTTTTGTGCTATGCTTAGGATTGGGTCTTGTCCATCACATCATTCTCCTAATGATGTGATCCCGTTATCAATGACATCCAATGTCCATAGTCAGGAAACCATGACTATCTATTGATGAACGAGCTAGTCAACTAGAGGCTTACTAGGGACACGTTGTGGTCTATGTATTCACACATGTATTACGATTTCCGGATAACACAATTATAGCATGAACAATAGACAATTATCATGAACAAGGAAATATAATAATATCCATTTATTATTGCCTCTAGGGCATATTTACAACAGTATGGTGGCTAACTTACGCAAATAAGAGCGGGAAGAGAAGCAAAGGAACGGTCGTGAAACTAGCAATGATCAAGAAGTGATCCTGAACTCCTACTTACGTCAAACATAATCCATAAACCGTGTTTACTTCCCGGACTCCCCCGAGAAGAGACCATCACGGCTACACACGCGGTTGATGCGTTTTAGTTAAGTCAAGTGTCAAGTTCTCTACAACCGGATATTAACAAATTCCCATCTGCCACATAACCGCGGGCACGACATTCGAAAGATAAAACCCTGCAGGGGTGTCCCAACTTAGCCCATTATAAGCTCTCATGGTCAACGAAGGATATTCCTTCTCCCGGGAAGACCCGATCAGTCTCGGAATCCCGGTTACAAGACATTTCGACGATGGTAAAACAAAACCAGCAAAGCCGCCCGATGTGCCGACAATCCCGATAGGAGCTGCACATATCTCGTTCTCAGGGCAACACCGGATGAGACATCCTACGAGTAAAACCAGACCTCGAGTTTCCACGAGGGGGCCCCGCAGTCTACTCAGTTCGGACCAACACTTAGAGAAGCACTGGCCCGGGGGGGGGGGGGTTAAATAAAGATGACCCTCGAGAGAGCGACTCCCTGGGGAAAAGAAATAGGCTAGGCAAATGGTAAAACCAAGGTTGGGCCTTGCTAGAAGAGTTTTATTCAAGGCGAACTGTCAAGGGGGTCCCATAAATCACCCAACCGTGTGAGGGACGCAAAATCAAGGAACATAACACCGGTATGACGGAAACTAGGGCGGCAAGAGTGGAACAAAACACCAGGCATAAGGCCGAGCCTTCCACCCTTTACCAAATATATAGATGCATTAATAATATAAGAGATATTGTGATATCCCAACATAAACATAATCCAACATGGAGCAATCTTCATCTTCCCCTGCAACTGGCAACGCTATAAGAGGGGCTGAGCAAAGCGGTAACATAGCCAAACAACGGTTTGCTAGGAAGGGTGACAAAGGTTAGAGGTTCATGGCAATTTGGGAGGCTTGAGGAGCAAGTGAATAGGTAGCGCAACATAGCGATAGAACGAAGCAACTAGCATAGCAATGATAGTAATGAGATCCAAGGTGACGGTCATCTTGCCTGAAATCCCGCTAGGAAGAAGAACGAGTCCATGAAGAAGATGAAGCCACGAAGACGAACGAATCCTCACGATCGCAACGACACGGGAACTATCGAGAAGAAGCACACAACATGGTAAACACACCACACATGAACAAGGCATGATGCTCAACCAAGTAAGATGCATGACAAGGCTATATGAAGCTACTCATGACAAAAGATGATGCATACAAGAGCAACACATCAAAACAAGTTTAAATGAGGCCGGAAACAACATATAACAAATCCGGTAAGTCCTCATATGCAAATTTCGAAATTGGTCCAGAACTGAATAAACCTTATGTTCAAGTTGTTAAACAGCAAGTTAAGATGCACCAAGATGATCTACACAAAATTCTAGTCAAGTTACATATAAAGTTCATTAGATTCGGAGCTACGGGCTAGAAGATATGAGCAAAACAAGGTAAACATGGCATTGATGCAAAATGCATACAAACATCAAGCAAACACCTCAAATCAAGGATGCAACATGATAATATGAGACTACATGCAAAACTAAGCAAGTATCATATAGAGCATGCTCAAAACGGAGCAACGGCGCAACACATACACTTCAAACAAGACATAGCAACAATCTGTCCAAAACAGCAACTAGGCATAATGCAAGCATCAAAACAATATGCTACAGCAACTCAATATGAAAACAAAAGGCATGGACATGATGAAAAGGTAAAGCACAACAAAACATGGACATTGAGCTATCTCCAGAAATCACTAGAACAAGCTCAAAAGGACATGGAAAGATTGCAAATAATAACCGATTCACAGACTTAGCAGAAATACTGGACATGACAGAAATAACATCAGGTTGCAATGTTTAGAGGTATCAAGAAACATGCTACAGGAACTTATCATGGCAATACAAGGCATGGCATGAATCTACTCAAATCATATAACAAATGTCCCTTACTGAACATAAGACAAAAAGGCACAGAAGAAATGATGGCAACCAGGTAAACATAGCAAGTTTCGTCATCAGGTTTCAGACTTAGCAGAAAACAGAGTATGGCAGAAACAGACATTATTGCGGCATCTTTGTGAGCTTGATGCACTCATCACAAAGCAATGAATGACAAAACAAGCATACCTACAGCAAGATGGCATGTTTATGAAGCTATCCATGGCAAAAGAAAATACATAGCATGAAAGGATCAACTACAACAAGCTTGGCAAAATTGAATAACACGTAAACAATCTGCCAGGAACATTTTATAGCAAAAGTAGAGCAAGATTGAGTCATGCTATGGAACTCCATAATTGCAAACAAGGGCATGGATGGATCAATTACTACAATATCTACAAAACATCCTTACTGAACATCTCCAAAATAAGCATGGATCATTCTGTAGAATCAAGTTTACATGGCAACAAAATAACAGCAGACAAAGACTTAGAGAAAATACAAAGTCCCTGAAATCAGAAACATTACGGGGCCTAGTTTGCATGCTTGTGCTAGTCACCACAGAGATCACAAAAATACATGGCATACACCCCTGGAAAGATGGCATGGCATACAACAAAACACATGTAGAGCTCATGCCCATAAGATGCACAGATTAAATGCAACAAAAATAACAAACCACCAAGTTCTGATAAGTAACAGAAGTTAACAGCAACTAGCACTGTTGCAACGATGATTTGGGCATTAAGATGGACTCAAATGAACATGGTGCAATGGAACAAAATCTAGAGCATAACGAGGCGAACATTTTGATATATTACACGCACAAAACGGAGCATTATGCATGGAGTTATGATGCAGAGAACGTGGGCATGTAATGAAAACTTTTCAGGACTTGCGCAAAAATCAACCTCAAGGGGGGGGGGGCGAAGTCAACGCGGGCGGCCGTGGCTCCGGTCGGTCGGGGCAGTCCGGCGAGGCGCGGGGAAGGCGGAGGAGGCCGGAGGTGGCCGGGGAGGCGACAGCGAGGCGGCCCCGGGCCGGATCTGGCCGGATCCGGCCGGCGGCGGCGGAGGACGGCGGCGCACGGCGAGGTCGGAGGACGGCAGGTGAGGCGCGGGCGCCATGGCTGCGGCGGCAGAGGACGGTGGCGGGACGGCGGGCGACGGGGCCGGAGGACGCGGGCGCGGCCCAGGCCGGCGCGGGCGGCGCGGCGCGTCGGGCCAGGAGGCAGACGGCGGCGGGGGCGCGGGCTCGCGCGGGCCCTCCCTGGGCTCCGCGGGCCGCGGCGGCGGCGGGCGGCAAAGCGCCACGTGGCGGGCGGCCACTGGCCCGGAGCGGCGGCGCAAGCGTCCGGCGCGGACGGACATGTCCGGCGCGGCGCGAGGGGAGCGGGCTAGGGTTTGGACTGCGCGAAAACCGGGGGGGGAGCACAAATATATAGGTAGGAGGAGTTAGGAGAGTCCAAACGAGGTGCGGTTTTCGCCCACATGATCGTGATCGAACGACCGAGAGCATGGCGGAGACTTAGAGGGGTTTTGGGCTGTTTGAAGGGGGGTTTGCTGCAACACACAAACGGACTTTGCGGTTACTCGGTTAACCGTTGGAGTACCAAACGACCTCCAAATGGAACGAAACTTTACTGGTGGTCTACCGGTGGTATACCAAGGCCACTTGACAAGACTCGGTCCATTCCGAGAACGTTCAACACCCGCTCACGAAAAAGAAACAAGAAGGGAGCGCCGGAGGAGGTGGGAGTGCCGGATTGCAAAACGGACAACGAGAAAAATGCTCAGATGCAAGTTTTGAAAAACATGATGATGCAATGCAGATGATGACATGGCAAAATGCAACACGCAAGCAGATCACAAGGCAAGGACGGCGAATAACTGGCAGACACCTGGCGCATCGGATCCGGGGCGTTACATCGACAAAATTGAAAGTCATGCAAATTGGGGAAATTTGAGTGCTTTAACCTAGCTATGTTGGCACACCGGGGCAGCGGTCGATCAAAATCGTAAGCCTTTTGTGGGCAGATATGAAAGGTGTTCCCTAGATGGAGGCTAGAAAGGGCTATTTTGCTCTTCTTTTTTTGCTTTGAGATGGGCATAATATGGAACATATGAGATGAATTCATAAGTTATAGCTAAATTTGGTTCTATTCTCTTCATTGCCTTTTTCCCTATGTCTTTCCCCCTTTTCTAATGGACACACATGAGCCACTTTTTACTATTTTTCTGTTCATTCGAGTGCTTGTGCACCTGCTAGAAGAAACTTCGTGTCCCATGCAACAGTATACCCATAATTTGGCTACCAAAACCAATTATGCGTAGAGGAGAGAGAAGATCCAAATAGCCAATTTTTCTTTTACATCATACCCAAACTGGATACCCATAAATCCGACACAAATGACACAAAACATAGTTCATTGCATAATCAAACAAACTCTTGAAAGCAAACTAAACACTACAATGAACATAATTAAACATCCATATCACTACATCGAGCTTAAAACTAGCTACATATCGGGCTTAAACATATCTAAAACAAGCTTAAAATTAGCTAAAACAAACTCTACCCCTCGTCGGAGGAGATGTCAATCACCCCCGCGCCGGAACCACCAGCCTCGTGGTTGTTGGCGATGGGTCAAATCCATGGTGTCAGAGCAACAACTTTGCCTTTGAGATACTCAAACAACTCCTCGCGCTCGGCATCGAGGCAGATGATCTTGTGGCGTTCATGCTCCAGCGTGCGTGAGCTTTCCATGGATTTGAATCGCATGGTTCTCGGTAATGAACCGCGGGCCCGTGAGAAGTGCGTCCATACCGGTCACATTGACGTGCTCAGCCTCGAGTTGCTCTGTCGCGACGGTGGTGATGACGTCGAGCTTGATACCCCTCTTCTCTGACTCCTCCTCCAAGCCCAGGTCCTACGAGCTCAGCCCCTCATAGGAAACCGCGTGTGGCGCATCTCGTACGCTCGCTCCGAGACCATGGTGTAGTAGGTGGAACAGTGATGCGACATGATGAGGGAGGTCAGATAGGTGGCAGTCGCGATGGAGCTAAAGGTATCGGTGGTGGAGCTTGTGTTGGTATCGGTCGTGGTGGGATTCGCAATGACGGTGGAGCTCGATCAAATGAGGAGCAGGGCTCGAGCTCGGTGGAGCGGGGAAGTGCAATGAGGAGGAGTGGGGGCGACGAAATGGTCATGGAACCATATGACAGGGAGCCAGGCGTGGCCAGCCACCTGGAATCACCAGGTGGCTGACGAGGTCATCTCGTACCGGGCATGCCCATAGTGATCTAAACCTAACAGAAGCCCGTGGAGGCCTAGGCCCACATATTATAAGTATCGGAATGCCAACCAGCATGATGGAGGTTTACTCACTCAGGCCAGACACCCGAATGGGGATTCACTCAGATGATAGGAGCATGATTCCACTCAGATGATCATCACTCGAACAGAAGTAGCCCAACGGCCAGGAGCGTTGATTAGTGTGTTACCATAGCCATCAAAGCTTAGCATAACTTCTGTACTTCAAGGTGCCCGTTACTGTTAGTAGTCCGCATATGTTATTACCTATCTGAACTCACATGTAATGTAGCATGCGAGGAGGGTAGCGAACTCATCCCCTCGACATCTAGTTACAGGTTTGGAACATTTGTACTCATACATCTATACGCAAGAATACTCTCTTTGGAGAACAGGACTAGGGTTTTTACAGTGGCGACCGACCTCGCGGTGGCAGGGCATAGACGTGGTGTGGTGTGGCGCGGCGCAGCGAGCGCCGGGAGGGGAAGTGGGGGTAGCAGTGGAGGTGTGGGGGCTCACGGGAGGGTTAGTGCAGGTTCCACATGCGAATTATGGCGGGCCCGCCACCGATGGGTGGTTGAGGTAGGCGCGGCTCCTGTTGATTGTTCTCATTCGGAATGTTTGGATTTCCGCGACCATTTTTGGTAAGATGGGTACGTTGGACGAGAATACCTTTTTTGGATATTTGTAGCAAAATATGGGTATCTACTAAAATAATATGGATACCGGTGCACATTTGAGTATGTTGTGATGTTGCTTTTAAGACCAAAATACATGTGTGTGCTTTTTGGGGTATATTGTGTTTAAAATTTGAGGGTACTCTTAGGGCATCTCCAACGACGAATCACAAATTTTCTCCCGCACCCGTCCGCAGACAGGGGGTCTGTTGGGGATCATAGCAGAAATTAAAATTTTCTACACATCACCAAGATCAATCTATGGAGTTTACTAGCAACGAGAGGGGAGGAGTGCATCTACATACCCTTGTAGATCGCGAGCGGAAGCGTTCAAGAGAACGGGGTTGATGGAGTCGTACTCGTCGTGATCCAAATCACCGATGATCCAAGCGCCGAACAGACGGCACCTCCACGTTCAACACACGTACGGAGCGGTGACGTCTCCCACGCCTTGATCCAGCAAGGAGGAGGGAGAGGTTGAGGAAGAAGGCTCCAACAGCAGCACGACGGCGTGGTGGTGGTGGAGTGACAGTTCTCCGGCAGGGCTTCACTAAGCACACGCGGAGAAGGAGAGGTGTTGGGAAGGGGAGGGGCTGCGCCTTGGATGTGGTGCTGCAGCCCTCCCCTCACCCCTCTATTTATAGGGAGAAGGGGGAAGGGGGCCGGCCCCTCTAGATGAGATCTAGAGGGGGGGGGGGGGCGGCCAAGGGGGGAGGGAGCTTGCCCCCCAAGCAAGGGGGGCGGCCCCCCTTTAGGGTTCCCCCCAAACCCTAGGCGCATGGGCCCTAGGGGGGTTGGCGCCCAGCCCACTAAGGGCTGGTTCCCTTCCACCTACAGCCCATAAGGCCCTCCGGGGCAGGTGGACCCTCCCGGTGGACCCCCGGAACCCCTCCGGTGGTCCCGGTACAATACCGGTATACCCCCGAATATTTCCGGTGACCGTATGGTGACTTCCCATATATAAATCTTTACCTCCGGACCATTCCGGAACTCCCCGTGACGTCCGGGATCTCATCCGGGACTCCGAACAACATCCGGTAATCACATACAAACCTTCCTTATAACCCTAGCGTCGTCGAACCTTATGTGTGTAGACCCTACGGGTTCGGGAATCATGCAGACATGACCGAGCCACCTCTCTAGCCAATAACCAGCAGCGGGATCTGAATACCCATATTGGCTCCCACATGTTCCACGATGATCTCATCGGATGAACCACGATGTCGAGGATTCAAGCAATCCCGTATACAATTCCCTTTGTCAATCGGTACTTTACTTGCCCGAGATTCAATCGTCGGTATCCCAATACCTCGTTCAATCTCGTTACCGGCAAGTCACTTTACTCATTCCGTAATGCATGATCCCGTGACTAACTACTTAGTCACATTGAGCTCATTATGATGATGCAATACCGAGTGGGCCCAGAGATACCTCTCCGTCATACGGAGTGACAAATCCCAGTTTCGATCCGAGCCAACCCAACAGACACTTTCGGAGATACCTGTAGTGCACCTTTATAGCCACCCAGTTACGTTGTGACGTTTGGTACACCCAAAGCATTCCTACGGTATCTGGGAGTTGCACGATCTCATGGTCTAAGGAAATGATACTTGACATTAGAAAAGCTTTAGCAAATGAACTACACGATCTAGTGCTATGCTTAGGATTGGGTCTTGTCCATCACATCATTCTCCTAATGATGTGATCCCGTTATCAATGACATCCAATGTCCATGGTCAGGAAACCGTAACCATCTATTGATCAACGAGCTAGTCAACTAGAGGCTCACTAGGGACATGTTATGGTCTATGTATTCACACATGTATTACGATTTCCAGATAACACAATTAAAGCATGAACAATAGACAATTATCATGAACAAGGAAATATAACAATAACCATTTTATTATTGCCTCTAGGGCATATTTCCAACAGTCTCCCACTTGCAGTAGAGTCAATAATCTAGTTACATTGTGATGAATCATACACCCATAGAGTTCTGGTGTTGATCATGTTTCGCTCGGGGAAGAGGTTTAGTCAACGGATCTGCGACATTCAAATCCGTATGCACTTTACAAATATCTATGTCTCCATTTTGAACATTTTCACGAATGGAGTTGAAGCGACGCTTGATGTGCCTGGTCTTCTTGTGAAACCTGGGCTCCTTGGCAAGGGCAATAGCTCCAGTGTTGTCACAGAAGAGAGTCATCGGCCCCGATGCATTGGGAATAACTCCTAGGTCGGCAATGAACTCCTTCATCCAGATTGCCTCATGTGCTGCCTCCGAGGTTGCCATGTACTCCGCTTCACATGTAGATCCCGCCACAATGCTTTGCTTGCAATTGCACCAGCTGATTGCCCCACCATTCAAAATATACACGTATCCGGTTTGTGACTTAGAGTCATCCAGATCTGTGTCGAAGCTAGCATCGACGTAACCCTTTACGACGAGCTCTTCGTCACCTCCATAAACGAGAAACATATCCTTAGTCCTTTTCAGGTACTTCAGGATGTTCTTGACCGCTGTCCAGTGTTCCATGCCGGGATTACTTTGGTACCTTCCTACCAAACTTACGGCAAGGTTTACATCAGGTTTGGTACACAGCATGGCATACATAATAGACCCTATGGCCGAGGCATAGGGGACGACACTCATCTTTTCTCTATCTTCTGCCGTGGTCGGGCATTGAGCCGTGCTAAATCTCACACCTTGCAATACAGGCAAGAACCCCTTCTTGGACTGATCCATATTGAACTTCTTCAATATCTTGTCAAGGTATGTGCTTTGTGAAAGACCTATGAGGCGTCTCGATCTATCTCTATAGATCTTGATGCCTAATATGTAAGCAGCTTCTCCAAGGTCCTTCATTGAAAAACACTTATTCAAGTAGGCCTATATACTTTCCAAGAATTCTATATCATTTCCCATCAATAGTATGTCATCCACATATAATAAGAGAAATGCTACAGAGCTCCCACTCACTTTCTTGTAAACACAGGCTTCTCCATAAGTCTGCGTAAACCCAAACGCTTTGATCATCTCATCAAAGCGAATGTTCCAACTCCGAGATGCCTGCACCAGCCCATAGATTGAGCGCTGGAGCTTGCATACTTTGTCAGCATTCTTAGGATCGACAAAACCTTCCGTCTGCATCATATACAATTCTTCCTTAAGGAAGCCGTTAAGGAATGCCGTTTTGACGTCCATTTGCCATATTTCATAATCGTAGAATGCGGCAATTGCTAACATGATTCGGACGGATTTCAGCTTCACTACGGGTGAGAAGGTCTCATCGTAGTCAACTCCTTGAACTTGTCGATAACCCTTAGCGACAAGTCGAGCTTTATAGATGGTAACATTTCCATCCGCGTCCGTCTTCTTCTTAAAGATCCATTTATTTTCCATCGCTCGCCGATCATCGGGCAATTCTGTCAAAGTCCATACTTTGTTTTCATATGGATCCTATCTCGGATTGCATGGCTTTAGGCCATTTGTTGGAATCTGGACCTGCCATTGCTTCTTCATAGTTCGAAGGTTCACCGTTGTCCAACAACATGATTTCCAGGACAGGGTTGTCGTACCACTCTGGTGGGGAACGTGTCCTTGTGGACCTACGAAGTTTAGTGGTAACTTGATCATGATCATCATCATTAACTTCCTCTCTAGTCGGTGCAGGCACCACGGAAACATTTTCTTGTGCTGCGCTACTTTCTGGTTCGACAGGGGTCATCTCATAAAGTTCCACTTTCCTCCCACTTACTTCTTTCGAGAGAAACTCTTTCTCCAGAAAGGACCCGTTCTTGGCAACGAAGATCTTGCCTTCGGATCTGAGGTAGAAGGTATACCCAATGGTTTCCTTAGGGTATCCTATGAAGACGCATTTTTCCGACTTGGGTTCGAGCTTTTCAGGTTGAAGTTTCTTGACATAAGCATCGCATCCCCAAACTTTAAGAAACGACAGCTTAGGTTTCTTTCCAAACCATAATTCATACGGTGTCGTCTCTACGGATTTCGACGGAGCCCTATTTAAAGTGAATGCGGCAGTCTCTAAAGCAGAACCCCAGAATGACAGCGGTAGATCGGTAAGAGACATCATATATCGCACCATATCCAATAGAGTGCGATTACGATGTTCGGACACACCATTACGCTGAGGTGTTCCAGGCGGCGTGAGTTGTGAAACAATTCCACATTTCCTTAAGTGTGTGCCAAATTCGTGACTCAAATATTCCCCTCCACGATCTGATCGTAAGAACTTTATTTTCCTGTCACGTTGATTCTCAACCTCACTCTGAAATTCCTTGAACTTTCCAAAGGTCTCAGACTTGTGTTTCATTAAGTAGACATACCCATATATACTCAAGTCATCAGTGAGGGTGAGAACATAACGATAGCCACCGCGAGCCTCAACGCTCATTGGACCGCACACATTAGTATGTATGATTTCCAATAAGTTGGTTGCTCGCTCCACTGTTCCGGGGAACGGAGTCTTGGTCATTTTGCCCATGAGGCATGGTTCGCACGTGTCAAATGATTCATAATCAAGAGACTCCAAAAGTCCATCTGCATGGAGTTTCTTCATGCGTTTGACACCAATGTGACCAAGGCGGCAGTGCCACAAGTATGTGGGACTATCATTATCAACCTTACATTTCTTGGCATTCACACTATGAATATGTGTAACATCACGTTCGAGATTCATTAAGAATAAACCATTGACCAGCGGGGCATGACCATAAAACATATCTCTCATACAAATAGAACAACCATTATTCTCGGATTTAAATGAGTAGCCATCTCGTATTAAACGAGATCCAGATACAATGTTCATGCTCAAAGCTGGCACTAAATAACAATTATTGAGGTTTAAAACTAGTCCCGTAGGTAAATGTAGAGGTAGAGTGCCGACGGTGATCACATCGACCTTGGAACCATTCCCGACGCGCATCGTCACCTCGTCCTTCGCCAGTCTCCGCTTATTCCACAGCTCCTGCTTTGAGTTACAAATATGAGCAACCGCACCGGTATCAAATACCCAGGAGCTACTACGAGCGCTGGTTTGGTACACATCTATAACATGTATATCACATATACCTTTGGTATTGCCGGCCTTCTTATCCGCTAAGTACTTGGGGCAGTTCGGCTTCCAGTGACCGTTTCCCTTGCAATAAAAGCACTCAGTCTCAGGCTTGGGTCCATTCTTTGTCTTCTTCCCGGCAGCTTGCTTACCGGGCGCGGCAACTCCCTTGCCGTCTTTCTTGAAGTTCTTCTTACCCTTGCCTTTCTTGAACTTAGTGGTTTTATTCACCATCAACACTTGATGTTCCTTTTTGATCTCCACCTCCGATGATTTCAGCATTGAATATACCTTAGGAATGGTCTTTTCCATCCCCTGCATATTGAAGTTTATCACAAAGCTCTTGTAGCTAGGTGGGAGCGATTGAAGGATTCTGTCAACGACCGCGTCATCCGGGAGATTAACTCCCAGCTGAGACAAGCGGTTGTGCAACCCAGACATTTTGAGTATGTGTTCGCTGACGGAACTATTCTCCTCCATCTTACAACTGTAGAACTTGTCGGAGACTTCATATCTCTCGACCCAGGCATGAGCTTGGAAAACCATTTTCAGCTCTTGGAACATCTCATATGCTCCGTGCTGCTCAAAATGCTTTTGGAGCCCCGGTTCTGAGCTGTAAAGCATGCCGCACTGAACCAGGGAGTAATCATCACTACGTGACTGCCAGGCGTTCAGAACGTCTTGAGTTGCTGGGAAAACAGGTGCATCACCTAGCGGTGCTTCAAGGACATATGCTTTCTTGGCAGCTATGAGGATAATCCTCAGGTTACGGACCCAGTCCGTGTAGTTGCTACCATCGTCTTTCAGCTTGGTTTTCTCTAGGAACGCGTTGAAGTTGAGGGCAACATTAGCGTGGGCCATTTGATCTACAAGACATATTGTAAAGGTTTTTTAGACTAAGTTCATGATAATTAAGTTCATCTAATCAAATTATTAACGAACTCCCACTCAGACAGACATCCCTCTAGTCATCTAAGTGATACATGATCCGAGTCAACTAGGCCGTGTCCGATCATCACGTGAGACGGACTAGTCATCATCGGTGAACATCTTTATGTTGATCGTATCTGCTATACGACTCATGTTCGACCTTTCGGTCTCTTGTGTTCCGAGGCCATGTCTGTACATGCTAGGCTCGTCAAGTCAACCTAAGTGTATTGCGTGTGTAAATCTGGCTTAGACCCGTTGTATGCGAACGTTAGAACCTATCACCCCCGATCATCACGTGGTGCTTCGGAACAACGAACCTTCGCAACGGGGCACAGTTAGGGGGAACACTTTCTTGAAATTTTAGCGAGGGATCATCTTATTTATGCTACCGTCGTTCTAAGCAAATAAGATGTAAAACATGATAAACATCACATGCAATCAAATAGTGACATGATATGGCCAATATCATTTTGCTCCTTTTGATCTCCATCTTCGGGGCGCCATGTTCATCATCGTCACCGGCATGACACCATGATCTCCATCATCGTGTCTTCATGAAGTTGTCTCGCCAACTATTACTTCTACTACTATGGCTAATGGTTAGCAATAAAGTAAAGTAATTACATGACTTTCCAGTTGACACGCAGGTCATAAATAAATTAAGACAACTCCTATGGCTCCTGCCGGTTGTCATACTCATCGACATGCAAGTCGTGATTCGTATTACAAGAACATGATCAATCTCATACATCACATATATCATTCATCACATCCTTCTGGCCATATCACATCACATGACACTTGCTGCAAAAACAAGTTAGACGTCCTCTAATTGTTGTTGCAAACTTTTACGTGGCTGCTATAGGTTTCTAGCAAGAACGATTCTTACCTACGCCAAAACTACAACGTGATATGCCAATTTCTATTCACCCTTCATAAGGACCCTTTTCATCGAATCCGATCCGACTAAAGTGGGAGAGACAGACACCCGCTAGCCACCTTATGCAACTAGTGCATGTCAGTCGGTGGAACCTATCTCACGTAAGCGTACGTGTAAGGTCGGTCCGGGCCGCTTCATCCCACGATGCCGCCGAATCAAGATAAGACTAGTAACGGCAAGTAAATTGACAAAATCGACGCCCAAGACAACTTGTGTTCTACTCGTGCATAGAAACTACCCATAGACCTAGCTCATGATGCCACTGTTGGGGATCGTAGCAGAAATTAAAATTTTCTACGCATCACCAAGATCAATCTATGGAGTTTACTAGCAACGAGAGGGAAGGAGTGCATCTACATACCCTTGTAGATCGCGAGCGGAAGCGTTCAAGAGAACGGGGTTGATGGAGTCGTACTCGTCGTGATCCAAATCACCGATGATCCAAGCGCCGAACGGACGGCACCTCCGCGTTCAACACACGTACGGAGCGGTGACGTCTCCCACGCCTTGATCCAGCAAGGAGGAGGGAGAGGTTGAGAAAGAAGGCTCCAATAGTAGCACAACGGCGTGGTGGTGGTGGAGTGATAGCTCTCCGGCAGGGCTTCGCCAAGCACACGCGGAGGAGGAGAGGTATTGGGAAGGGGAGGGGCTGCGCCTTGGATGTGGTGCTGCAGCCCTCCCCTCACTCTATTTATAGGGAGAAGGGGGAAGGGGGCCGGCCCCTCTAGATGAGATCTAGAGGGGGGGGGGGGGGCGGCGGCCAAGGGGGAGGGAGCTTGCCCCCCAAGCAAGGGGGGCGCCCCCCCTTTAGGGTTCCCCCCAAACCCTAGGCGCATGGGCCCTAGGGGGGTTGGCGCCCAGCCCACTAAGGGCTGGTTCCCTTCCACCTACAGCCCATAAGGCCCTCCGGGGCAGGTGGACCCTCCCAGTGGACCCCCGGAACCCCTCCGGTGGTCCCGGTACAATACCGGTATACCCCCGAATATTTCCGGTGACCGTATGGTGACTTCCCATATATAAATCTTTACCTCCGGACCATTCCGGAAATCACGTCTGGGATCTCATCCGGGACTCCGAACAACATTCGGTAATCACATACAAACCTTCCTTATAACCCTAGCGTCATCGAACCTTAAGTGTGTAGACCCTACGGGTTCGGGAATCATCCAGACATGACCGAGACACCTCTCTAGCCAATAACCAACAGCGGGATCTGGATACCCATGTTGGCTCCCACATGTTCCACGATGATCTCATCGGATGAACCACGATGTCGAGGATTCAAGCAATCCCGTATACAATTCCCTTTGTCAATCGGTACTTTACTTGCCCGAGATTCGATCGTCGGTATCCCAATACCTCGTTCAATCTTGTTACCGGCAAGTCACTTTACTCGTTCCGTAATGCATGATCCCGTGACTAACTACTTAGTCACATTGAGCTCATTATGATGATGCAATACCAAGTGGGCCAGAGATACCTCTCCGTCATACGGAGTGACAAATCCTAGTTTCGGTCCGAGCCAACCCAACAGACACTTTCGGAGATACCTGTAGTGCACCTTTATAGCCACCCAGTTACGTTGTGACGTTTGGTACACCCAAAGCATTCCTACGGTATCCGGGAGTTGCACGATCTCATGGTCTAAGGAAATGATACTTGACATTAGAAAAACTTTAGCAAACGAACTACACGATCTAGTGCTATGCTTAGGATTGGGTCTTGTCCATCACATCATTCTCCTAATGATGTGATCCCGTTATCAATGACATCCAATGTCCATGGTCAGGAAACCGTAACCATCTATTGATCAACGAGCTAGTCAACTAGAGGCTCACTAGGGACATGTTATGGTCTATGTATTCACACATGTATTACGATTTCCGGATAACACAATTAAAGCATGAACAATAGACAATTATCATGAACAAGGAAATATAATAGTAACCATTTTATTATTGCCTCTAGGGCATATTTCCAACAGGGTCCAGTCCGCAAACACGGATGCGGGAGGCCCCCATCCAATGCTTCCTGCATACATCCAACATCCCTAATTTTTTTGGAAACCCCACACGTTCAAATAGCCGCATACATAGAGTGTAGGTGTTCAGATAGCGGCATACATAGAGTACAGACGTTCAAATAGCCGCATGCAACATTATTTCAAATTTAAACAAGTTCAAATATTACATTTCAACATTGTTGTCCACTTTAACCCCCGATTGATGCTCAATCAGATCTTCCTTCAGCTGCTCGTGAGTTGGTCGATGCCAAATTTGTTGATGCATTTGAATAAATTCTTCAAATGTGGCCAGATTCTGGTTTGGAAGTTTGATAGGATCACCCATGTTCTCAAATTCTAGAGCTGCGGCATCATCTCACCCTTATCCTCGACGATCATGTTATGCATGATCACACAACATGTCATCACCACCCACAAGGTCCTCGGATCCCATTGTTTAGCAGGTCCGCGAACAATTGCGAAACAAGTTTACAAAACTACAAATGCCCTCTCGACATCCTTTCTAGCTGCTTCTTGTCTTTGGGAAAAGTGAGACTTTCTCTGGCCAACTCGATTAGAGATAGCGCTCACAAAGGTAGCCCACAGAGAATAGATACCTTCAACCAGATAATAGCCCATGTTGTACTCATATCTATTGACAGTATAGTGGCAAGGAGGAGTTTTTCTTCAGTTAGCCTTGCAAACAACGATGATCGTTGCAGCACATTGATGCCATTGTGAGACTCGGGCATGCCAAATCCAAAGATCATGTGATGCAACTGCTTCAAGAATGATGGTGGACTTCTTAACATAACCCTGATATTGCCCTTGTAAAGCCTTCGGGCAGTTCTTCCATTTCCAATGCATGCAGTCAAGGGATCCAAGCAAACCTAGCCACCCTCATGCTTGTGAGATTGCTAAGAGCCTCTCAGTATCTGCCACAGTTGGTTCTATCAGGTACTGAGGTCCAAACACCTCGACGACGGCAGTTGCAAACCTAACCATGGCATCTCCGCATGTGCTCTCAGACATCTGGAGGTACTCGTCCTACGAATCAGTAGCCGTGCCATATGCAAGCATACGAAGTGCGGTTGTGCACTTCTGGTAAACAGAGAACCCAATTGTTCCCGCACCGTACTTCTTTAGGATGAAGTAGTCATCGCAGGACCGGGCGCCATGGTACAAACGATCGAAAACAGACTTGCGCATCCGAAAACGCGGCGAAAATGGTCATCGAAGAGTGCACTGGGGGCAAAGTAGTGGGCCATCGGTGTCAAATGGCCGCACGCCCTGTTGTGGTTGAGCACTCAATGACCCTTGATCGATCCCTTGAAATTGAGAACATAATCCTCCACACGCTCCGCGTCTTCAAGGACCGCCTGCATCATCGCCGTCTCATCCGTGTAGTCCTCCTCGTTGGACAAGCCGTCGGACGACTCAACGTAGTGCTCGTATATGTACTCCAAATCAGAATCCGTTGCTTGAAAGAAGAAGGAACCATTTTTTAGCTCCGGCAATTCATCGAACGGTTGCAGGGCATTGTGAGTATAGCAGTAGCTGATGGTACCTGGCAGGACGGTCGGAGGAGATGGGTTGAACGACGACGGAGGAGAAGCGAGCTGGAGCCCCGCTGGAATGCTGGAGCTGACGGAGGCGTAGAGTTCCGGCAGGGGTGTTGCTTGGCGGCCGGGGCGGTGGAGCGGCGGCGAAGGCAAGAGAGAAAGGAAAGAGAGAAAATGGGGAGGATGAAGGCGCGGGGTTCGGGAAGTGTTTTGGGTGGGCCGGGGATGTCGGAGTCCTACGTGTCAGCTGTCCGGACTCCCACAAAGCCTCACACGTTTGTCTTGGGTTTGTTAGAAAAAGTACGTCCAGACCGCTCGGCGGATCGATACAGGCCTATGTTAGATAACTTCCCGGTCTGGACAATGCAATCCGAACGTACGCGGGCGGTTTGATATGCGCCTTGAAAATGCCTTTATTGCCGCATTTTTGCTGCTAAAATCAACGATCTAGACAAAATATGAAAATTGCAACCAAACATGCACTTTCGGCTGCAAACAGACAAGAAAATCAAACGGTTAGCCCAGGGGGGAATCAAACACATTGCTTGGACTCCACTGTCTGCCATGTGATCAATCGACCTGTCATATGACGTTAGATTTAGCTACTTAATTAACTAGATTAACAGGAACCACTTTTCACTGACTTCTCGTCACATGGAACGAGAGCGGATTAGCATCGGGATGCATGCACATACGCATGTGCGTAATGATTTGACCGGTCAGGCCCACCGACGGCTGACACGCGTCCCCGACTGCGAAGTGGCCGCCGTTCTGCAGATCGATCAAGTGTGCCGACATGTAGCCGAAAGCTATGCGGATGCATGCATTTGTTAGTTAATTAACCTGAGGCCGCCATGATCCGCACTAACAATCTATCGTGCGAGTTCATGTGCTAGAGCCAACAACAAGTGAAGCCATGTGCAGCGATTTGTCGATTCTAACCACCATTAGCTGCTAGCAACAAGACATGAGACCTTGGATACGGTAGACGTGTGAATACAAATTAAGGTTCAAACACGTAGTAGTACAATTTAATCAGGTCAAGTGTCCCGGAATAATTAGTGGCAGCGGACTGTCGTTCAAATGGCTGTTTCTGCAGGGAAACAATGAATGCAGCCGGCAAGATTTATGTAGGCCATATCGTGTCAGGGGAGGAGACAAAGTGACCACCTGTCCACTTGTCCAGCATTCAAGCATTGCAATTTTCGCATCACATACATGTGCGCGACCACCGGCATGATGCCGATGCACGGGGTGCACATCCTTATGCCAAAGGATCCAGTGAATATCAGCTCTAATCTAATTTGCCACCTGTCCTTGCATGCATGAAACGCCGTGATTACCGACCAATTAAGACATCACATGTTGTGTGATGTATTGGCCCACACCCGGACGACGGCCCAAAGCGTCCAGAAAGAACCGAAGACTGGCCCGTGTCTTCTTGGCCCAACAGGAGGAAGGAAGAAAGAGGACGGCAAGTGAGGCGAAATCACTAATTGAGCTCCCCTAAAAAAAACTAATTAAAGAGTACTCATTAGAAAGATCACTTCTACCCAAAAAAAAGATCACTCCCACCTTCTCAGGTTGAGACAAGTGGCGCGCGTGCGCCACTTGTCGCAACCTGAAAGTTTTTCCTTTTTCCGTAGATCTGTTTATTTAAAATATTCTATCGCTTAAACCGTGTGTCCAAATCCCGAACCGTTTTCATCATTGGATTCCTCGCGTCGAGATCTTCAAAACTAGATGCCTTGTTGATAGGTTTTGATGAACTTTTTTACGAAAAACTCAGACAAAAAACGAACCGGGAGCACGGGTTTTCTCCCTTTACGAAAGAGGCACGCACATGCCTCTCGCGAAATCCAACCGTGCCTCTCGTGGAAGAAAATAAAACAGAAAACACGTTTTTTTCGTTTCCAAGAGGCACAGCCGTGACTCTCGCGAAAGGAAAAAAAACAGAAAACGCGTTTTTTCGTTTCCGAGAGGCACGACCGTGACTCTCGCGGAAGCACAACCGTGCCTCTCGCGGAAGGAGAGAAACAGAAAACTCGTTTTTTTTCGTTTCTGAGAGGCACGGCGAAAGCGAAACCGTGCCCCTCGCGAAAGCAAAACCGTGACTCTCGTGAAAGAAAAAAAGAAAACACGTTTTTTCGCGCAAATTTATTTTTGGTACAAAAGCTAAGGAAGACCGGTGGAAAACCGAAACATCGAAAAAACCCGAAAATAACCGTTTGAAAAGCCGAAAATGCATGCGGAAAAAATAAAAAATAAAATCCGAAGGGAGTGCCCAGAGCTCGACACGTGTGGCGCCGTTGCCGGGGAGGCTAGGTAAGCGGCACTCACACCCCGTCAACTAAGCAGTTTTTGGCGCCGTTGCCGAGGAGGTGAGTGCTTGAAGGTATATCTTTAGATCTTGCAATCGAATCTTTTTGTTTCTTGTTTTAGCACTAGTTTAGTTTATAAAAGAAAACTACAAAAAAATTGAATTGAGTTTGTCTCATACGCTTCATCTTTTTAATATCTTTCGTGAGAATGATGAAAAAGAACATTGTGCTCAAGTGCTAGAAGAAGAATGCTATAAAATGTTTGGCACTAAATATTTGAATGATGAGCATGATTGCAATGTTGTTAGTATGAATCCCTTGAATATCCATAATGCTAATGATATGCAAAGCCACAAGTTTGGGGAAGCTATGTTTGATGAAGATGAAATTTTTTGTCCCCCAAGCTTTGATGAGCAAATTTACTATGATGAAAGCATGCCTCCTATCTATGATGATTATTGTGATGACACGTATGCTGTAAAGAATAATGATAACCTTGAAACTTGTCATCTTGATCTTAATTTTCAATCACATGATAGGTATTTTGTTGAGTTTGCTCCCACTACTATTGATGAGAAGAATTTTGCTTATGTGGAGAGTAGTAAAATTTCTATGCTTGTAGATCATGAAAAGAATACTTTAGGTGCTGGTTATATTGTTGAATTTATTCATGATGCTACTGAAAATTATTATGAGGGAGGAACATATGCTTGTAGGAATTGCAATAATATCAATTTTCCTCTCTATGTGTCGAAAATCTTGAAGTTATGCTTGTTTTACCTTTCCTATGCAAGTTGATTCTTGTTCCCATAAGTTGTTTACTCACAAAATCCCTATGCATAGGAAGTGGGTTAGACTTAAATGTGCTAGTCATATTCGTCATGATGCTCTCTTTATGTTTCAATTCTTATCTTTTATGCGAGCATCATTGAAATCATCATGCCTAGCTAGGGGCGTTAAACGATAGCGCTTGTTGGGAGGCAACCCAATTTTATTTTAGTTTCTTGCTTTTTGGTTCTGTTTAGAAATAAATAATCCATCTAGCTTCTGTTTAGATGTGGTTTTATGTTTTAGTTAGTGTTTGTGCCAAGTAGAACCTTTGGGAAGACTTGGGTGAGGTCTTTGTGATCATGCTGTAAAAAACAGAAACTTTAGCGCTCACGAGATTAGCTAAATGTTTTTACTGGAGAGTGCTATTTAGTTGATTCTTTTTGCAGATGATTACTAGACAAATTCCTCAGGTCCACCAATTTGTTTTAGAATTTTTGGAGTTCCATAAGTTTGCGTTAGTTACAGATTACTACAGACTGTTCTGTTTTTGACAGATTCTGTTTTTCGTGTGTTTTTTGCTTATTTTGATGACTCTATTGCCATTAAAATAGTTTATAAACCATAGAGAAGTTGGAATACAGTAGGTTTAACACCAATATAAATAAATAATGAGTTCATTACAGTACCTTGAAGTGGTGTTTTGTTTTCTTTCACTAACGGAGCTCACGAGATTTTCTGTTAAGTTTTGTGTTGTGAAGTTTTCAAGTTTTGGGTAAAAATTCGATGGACTACGGAATAAGGAGTGGCAAGAGCCTAAGCTTGCGGATGCCCAAGGCACCCCAAGGTAATATTCAAGGACAACCAAGAGCCTAAGCTTGGGGATGCCCCGGAAGGCATCCCCTCTTTCGTCTTCGTCCATCGGTAACTTTACTTGGAGCTATATTTTTATTCACCACATGATATGTGTTTTGCTTGGAGCGTATTTTTTTATTTCTTTAGCTTTGCTTGCTGTTTGAATAAAATACGAAGATATGAAATTATTAAATGGGAGAGTCTTCACATAGTTGCATAATTATCCGACTACTCATTGATCTTCACTTATATCTTTTGAGCTATATAGTTTTTGCTCTAGTGCTCCACTTATATCTTTTAGAGCACAGTGGTGGTTTTGTTTTATAGAAACTAATATTCTCTCATGCTTCACTTATATTATTTTGAGAGTCTTAAACAGCATGGTAATGTGCTTAATCCTAATATGCTAGGTATTCAAGACTAGTAAAAACTTTCTTATGAGTGTGTTGAATACTAAGAGAAGTTTGATGCTTGATGATTGTTTTGAGACATGGAGGTAGTGATATTAAAGTTGTGCTAGTTGAGTAGTTGTGAATTTGAGAAATACTTGTGTTGAAGTTTGCAAGTCCCGTAGCATGCACGTATGGTAAACGTTATGTAACAAATTTGAAACATGAGGTGTTCTTTGATTGTCCTCCTTATGAGTGGCGGTCGGGGACGAGCGATGGTCTTTTCCTACCAATCTATCCCCCTAGGAGCATGCGCGTAGTGCTTGGTTTTGATGACTTGTAGATTTTTGCAATAAGTATGTGAGTTCTTTATGACTAATGTTGAGTCCATGGATTATACGCACTCTCACCTTTCCATCATTGCTAGCCTCTTCGGTGTCGGGTAACGTAGCAAAAATTCAAAATTTTCTACGCATCACCAAGATCAATCTATGGAGTTTACTAGCAACGAGAGGGAAGGAGTGCATCTACATACCCTTGTAGATCGCGAGCGGAAGCGTTCAAGAGAACGGGGTTGATGGAGTCGTACTCGTCGTGATCCAAATCACCGATGATCCTAGCGCCGAACGGACGGCACCTCCGCGTTCAACACACGTACGGAGCAGCGAAGTCTCCTCCTCCTTGATCCAGCAAGGGGGGAGGAGAGGTTGATGGAGATCCCGCAGCACGACGGCGTGGTGGTGGAAGTAGCGGGATTCCAACAGGGCTTCGCCAAGCGCTGTGGGAGGAGGGAGATGTGTCACGGGAGGGAGAGGGAGGCGCCAGGGCTTAGGTATTGCTTCCCTCCCTCCCCCCACTATATATAGGGCCAAGGGAGAGGGGGGGGGGGGCGTAGCCTTGGCCCTTCCTCCAAGGAAGGGTGCGGCCAGGGAGGAGTCCATCCACCCCAAGGCACCTCGGAGGTGCCTTCCCCCTTTAGGACTCTCCCTTTCCCTTATCTCTTGGCGCATGGGCCTCTTGAGGCTGGTGCCCTTGGCCCATATAGGCCAAGGCGCACACCCCTACAGCCCATGTGGCCCCCCCGGGGCTGGTGGACCCCCTTGGTGGACCCCGGACCCCTTTCGGCACTCCCGGTACAATACCGATAATGCGCGAAACTTTTCCGGCGACCAAAAACAAGACTTCCCATATATAAATCTTTACCTCCTGACCATTCCGGAACTCCTCGTGACGTCCGGGATCTCATCCGGGACTCCGAACAACTTTCGGGTTACCGCATACTAATATCTTTACAACCCTAGCGTCACCGAACCTTAAGTGTGTAGACCCTACGGGTTCGGGAGACACGCAGACATGACCGAGACGACTCTCCGGTCAATAACCAACAGCGGGATCTGGATACCCATGTTGGCTCCCACATGTTCCACGATGATCTCATCGGATGAACCACGATGTCGGGGATTCAATCAATCCCGTATTCAATTCCCTTTGTCTATCGGTATGTTACTTGCCCGAGATTCGATCGTCGGTATCCCGATACCTTGTTCAATCTCGTTACCGGCAAGTCTCTTTACTCGTTCCGTAACACATCATCCCGTGATCAACTCCTTGGTCACATTGTGCACATAATGATGATGTCCTACCGAGTGGGCCCAGAGATACCTCTCCGTTTACACGGAGTGACAAATCCCTGTCTTGATTCGTGCCAACCCAACAGACACTTTCGGAGATACCTGTAGTGCACCTTTATAGCCACCCAGTTACGTTGTGACGTTTGGTACACCCAAAGCATTCCTACGGTATCCGGGAGTTGCACAATCTCATGGTCTAAGGAAATGATACTTGACATTAGAAAGGCTCTTAGCAAACGAACTACACGATCTTGTGCTAGGCTTAGGATTGGGTCTTGTCCATCACATCATTCTCCTAATGATGTGATCCCGTTATCAACGACATCCAATGTCCATGGTCAGGAAACTGTAACCATCTATTGATCAACGAGCTAGTCAACTAGAGGCTTACTAGGGACATGGTGTTGTCTATGTATCCACACATGTATCTGAGTTTCCTATCAATACAATTCTAGCATGGATAATAAACGATTATCATGAACAAGGAAATATAATAATAACCAATTTATTATTGCCTCTAGGGCATATTTCCAATAGTCTCCCACTTGCACTAGAGTCAATAATCTAGTTCACATCACCATGTGATTAACACTCACAGGTCACATCACCATGTGACCAACATCCAAAGAGTTTACTAGAGTCAACAATCTAGTTCACATCACTATGTGATTAACACTCAATGAGTTCTGGTTTGATCATGTTATGCTTGTGAGAGAGGTTATTAGTCAACGGGTCTGAACCTTTCAGATCCGTGTGTGCTTTACGAATATCTATGTCATCTTGTGGATGCTACCACGCGCTACTTGGAGCCATTTCAAATAACTGCTCTACTATACGAATCCGGTTTACTACTCAGAGTCATCCGGATTAGTGTCAAAGTTCGCATCGACGTAACCCTTTACGACGAACTCCTTTTCACCTCCATAATCGAGAAAATTCCTTAGTCCACTAGATACTAAGGATAAGTTTGACCGCTGTCATGTGATCCATTCCCGAATCACTATTGTACCCCTTGACCAACTCATGGCAAGGCACACTTCATGTGCGGTACACAACATAGCATACTGTAGAGCCTACGTCTAAAGCATAGGGGACGACCTTCGTCCTTTCTCTCTCTTCTGCTGTGGTCAGGTCTTGAGTCTTACTCAATACTCACACCTTGTAACACAGCCAAGAACTCCTTCTTTGCTGATCTATTTTGAACTCTTTCAAAATCATGTCAAGGTGTGCGTTCTTTGAAAGTATCATCAGGCGTCTTGATCTATCTCTATAGATTTTGATGCCCAATATGTAAGCAGCTTTATCCAGGTCTTCCTTTGAAAAACTCCTTTCAAATAACCCTTTATGCTTTCCAGAAATTTTACATCATTTCGGATCAACAATATGTCATTCACATATACTTATCAGAAATGTTGTAGCGCTCCCACTCACTTTATTGTAAATACAAGTTTCTAACAAACTTTGTATAAACCCAAAAACTTTGATCACTCCATCAAAGCGTATATTCTGACTCCGAGATGCTTGCTCTAGTCCATGGAAGGATCGCTGGAGCTAGCATACCTTTTAGCATCCTTAGGATCGACAAAACCTTTCTGATTGTATCACATACAACCTTTCCTGACGAAAACTGGTAAGGAAACTTGTTTTTGACATCCATCTGCCAGATTTCATAAATGCAGCTAATGCTAACATGATTCCGACGGACTTAAGCATCGCTACGGATGAGAAAATCTCATCGTAGTCAACTCCTTGAACTTGTGAAAATACTCTTTGCCACAAGTCGAGCTTCATAGACGGTAACATTACCGTCCATGTCCGTCTTCTTCTTAAAGATCCATTTATCTCAATGGCTTGCCGATCATCGGGCAAGTTCACCAAAGTCCATGCTTTGTTCTGATACATGGATCCTATCTCGGATTTCATGGCTTCTAACCATTTGTCGGAATATGGGCCCACCATCGCTTCTCCATAGCTCATAGGTTCATCGTTGTCCAACAACATGACTTCCAAGACAGGATCACGTACTACTCTGAAGTATTACGCATCCTCGTCGTCCTATGAGGTTTGGTAGTGACTTGATCCGAAGTTTCATGATCACTATCATAAGCTTCCACTTCAATTGGTGTAGGTGCCACAGGAACAACTTCCTGTGCCCTGCTACACACTAGTTGAAGTGACGGTTCAATAACCTTATCAAGTCTCCACCATCCTCCCACTCAATTCTTTCGAGAGAAACTTTTCCTCGAGAAAGGAACCGTTTCTAGAAGCAATTAATTTTGCTTCCAGATCTGAAATAGGAGGTATACCCAACTATTTTGGGTATTCTTATGAAGATGCATTTATCCGCTTCGGGTTCGAGCTTATCAGCCTGAAACTTTTTCACATAAGCGTCGCAGCCCCAAACTTTTAAGAAACGACAACTTAGGTTTCTCTAAACGGTGTCGTCTCAACGGAATTGCGTGGTGCCCTATTTAAAGTGAATGCGGTTGTCTCTAATGCCTAACCCATAAACGATAGTGGTAATTCGATAAGAGACATCATGGTATGCACCATATCCAATAGGGTGCAGTTATGATGTTCGGACACACCATCACACTGTGGTGTTCCAGGTGGTATTAGTTGTGAAACACTTTCCACAATGTCTTATTTGTGTGCGAAACTCGTAACTCAGATACTCATCTATATGATCATATCACAGACATTTTATCCTCTTGTCACGACGATCTTCAACTTCACTCTGAAATTACTTGAACCTTTCAATAATTCAGATTTGTGTTTCATCAAGTAAATACACTCAGCATCTACTCAAATCATCTGTGAAGTAAGAACATAACGATATCCACTACATGCCTCAGCACTCATTGGACTGCACACATCAAAATGTATTACTTCCAACAAGTTGCTCTCTTGTTCCATCTTACTGAAAACGAGGCCTTTCAGTCATCTTGCCCATGTGGTATGATTTGCATGTCTCAAGTGATTCAAAATCAAGTGAGTCCAAACGATCCATCTGCATGGAGTTTCTTCATGCATATATACCAATAGACATGGTTCGCATGTCTCAATCTTTTCAAAAACGAGTGAGTCCAAAGATCCATCTACATGGAGCTTCTTCATGCGTTCTATACCAATATGACTCAAGTGGCAGTGCCACAAGTATGTGGTACTATCATTACTATCTTATATCTTCTGGCACGAACATGTGTATCACTGCGATCGAGATTCATTTTAGGTGCAAGACCATTGAAGGTATTATTCAGGTAAACAGAGTAACCATTATTCTCCTGAAATGAATAACCGTATTGCGATAAACATAATCCAATCATGTTTATGCTCAACACTAAATAACGCTTATTTAGGTTTAACACCAATCTCGATGGTAGAGGGAGCATGCGATGCTTGATCACATCAACCTTGGAAACACTTCCAACACATATCGTCATCTCACCTTTAGCTAGTCTCCGTTTGTTCTGCAGCTTTTATTTCGAGTTACTAACACTTAGCAACCGAACCGGTATCTAATACCCTGGTGCTGCTAGGAGTACTAGTGAAGTACACATTCATATAATGTATATCCAATATACTTCTGTCGACCTTTGCCTGCCTTCTCATCTACCAAGTATCTAGGGTAGTTCTGCTTCAGTGACTGTTCCCCTCATTACAGAAGCACTTAGTCTCGGGTTTGGGTTCAACCTTGGGATTCTTCACTAGAGCAGCAAATGATTTGCTGTTTCATGAAGTATCCCTTTTTGCCCTTGCCCTTCTTGAAACTAGTGGTTTTATTAACCATCAACAATTGATGCTCCTATTTGATTTCTACTTTCGCGGTGTCAAACATCGCGAGTTGCTCAAGGATCATCATATCTATCCCTGATATGTTATAGTTCATCACGAAGCTCTAATAGCTTGGTGGCAGTGACTATGGAGAACCATCACTATCTTATCTGGAAGATTAACTCCCACTCGATTCAAGCGATTGTGGTACTCAGACAATATGAGCACATGCTCAATGATTGAGCTTTTCTCCCTCAGTTTGCAGGCTCAAGAAACTTGTCAGAGGTCTCATACCTCTTGACGTGGGCACTAGTCTGAAATCCCAATTTCAGTCTTCGGAACATCTCATATGTTCTGCAACATTTCAAAACCGTCTTGTTGCCACAATTTTAAACCATTAGCATCAAACACTGAACTATCACGTAGTCATCAAAACGTGTATGTTAGATGTTTCACAACATCTACAGACGACGCTGAGGTTCAGCACACCGAGCGGTGCATTAAGGACATAAGCCTTCTGTGCAGCAATGAGGACAATCCTCAGTTTACGGACCCAGTCCGCATAATTGCTACTACCAACTTTCAACTAAATTTTCTCTAGGAACATATCTTAAACAGTAGAACTAAAGCATAAGCTATGACATAATTTGCAAAGACCTTTTGACTATGTTCATGATAATTAAGTTCATCTGATTAATGAACTCCCACTCAGATAGACATCCCTCTAGTCATCTAAGTGATACATGATCCGAGTCAAACTAGGCCGTGTCCGATCATCACGTGAGACGGACTAGTCATCATCGGTGAACATCTCCATGTTGATCGTATCTACTATACGACTCATGTTCGACCTTTCGGTCTCTTGTGTTCCGAGGCCATGTCTGTACATGCTAGGCTCGTCAAGTCAACCTAAGTGTTTCGCATGTGTTCCGAGGCCATGTCTGTACATGCTAGCCTCGTCAACACCCGTTGTATTCGAACGTTAGAATCTATCACACCCGATCATCACGTGGTGCTTCGAAACAACAAACCTTCGCAACGGTGCACAGTTAGGGGGAACACGTCTCTTGAAATTTTAGTGAGGGATCATCTTATTTATGCTACCGTCGTTCTAAGCAAATAAGATGTAAACATGACAAACATCACATGCAAATCATAAAGTGACGTGATATGGCCAATATCATCTTGCGCCTTTTGATCTCCATCTTCGAGGCGCGGCATGATCACCTTCGTCACCGGCATGACACCATGATCTCCATCATCATGATCTCCATCATCGTGTCTTCATGAAGTTGTCTTGCCAACTATTATTTCTACTACAATGGCTAACGGTTAGCAATAAAGTAAAGTAATTACATGGTGTTTTTCAGTGACACGCAGGTCATACAATAAATTAAGACAACTCCTATGGCTCCTGCCGGTTGTCATACTCATCGACATGCAAGTCGTGATTCCTATTACAAGAACATGATCAATCTCATACATCACATATATCATTCATCACATCCTTTTGGCCATATCACATCACATAGCATACCCTGCAAAAACAAGTTAGACGTCCTCTAATTGTTGTTGCATGTTTTACGTGGCTGCTATGGGTTTCTAGCAAGAACGTTTCTTACCTACGCAAAAGCCACAACGTGATATGCCAATTTGTATTTACCCTTCATAAGGACCCTTTTCATCGAATCCGATCCGACTAAAGTGGGAGAGAAAGACACCCGCTAGCCACCTTATGCAACTAGTGCACGTCAGTCGGTGGAACCTGTCTCACGTAAGTGTACGTGTAAGGCCGGTCCGGGCCGCTTCATCCCACGATGCTGCCGAATCAAGATAAGACTAGTAACGGCAAGTAAATTGACAAAATCGACGCCCACAACTACTTTGTGTTCTACTCGTGCATAGAAACTACGCATAGACCTAGCTCATGATGCCACTGTCGGGTAACGTAGAAAAAATTCAAAATTTTCTACGCATCACCAAGATCAATCTATGGAGTTTACTAGCAACGAGAGGGAAGGAGTGCATCTACATACCCTCGTAGATCGCGAGCGGAAGCGTTCAAGAGAACGGGGTTGATGGAGTCGTACTCGTCGTGATCGAAATCACCGATGATCCTAGCGCCGAACGGACGGCACCTCCGCGTTCAACACACGTACGGAGCAGCGACGTCTCCTCCTTCTTGATCCAGCAAGGGGGAGGAGAGGTTGATGGAGATCCCGCAGCACGACGGCGTGGTGGTGGAAGTAGCGGGATTCCAACAGGGCTTCGCCAAGCGCTGCGGGAGGAGGGAGATGTGTCACGGGAGGGAGAGGGAGGCGCCAGGGCTTAGGTATTGCTGCCCTCCCCCCCACTATATATAGGGCCATGGGAGAGGGGGGGCGCAGCCTTGGCCCTTCCTCCAAGGAAGGGTGCGGCCAGGGAGGAGTCCATCCTCCCCAAGGCACCTCGGAGGTGCCTTCCCCCTTTAGGACTCTCCCTTTCCCTTATCTCTTGGCGCATGGGCCTCTTGGGGCTGGTGCCCTTGGCCCATATAGGCCAAGGCGCACACCCCTACAGCCCATGTGGCCCCCCGGGGCTGGTGGGCCCCCTTGGTGGACCCCCGGAGCCCTTTCGGCACTCCCGGTACAATACCGATAATGCGCGAAACTTTTCCGGCGACCAAAAACAAGACTTCCCATATATAAATCTTTACCTCCGGACCATTCTGGAACTCCTCGTGACGTCCGGGATCTCATCCGGGACTCCGAACAACTTTCGGGTTACCGCATACTAATATCTCTACAACCCGAGCATCACCGAACCTTAAGTGTGTAGACCCTACGGGTTCGGGAGACACGCAGACATGACCGAGACGACTCTCCGGTCAATAACCAACAGCGGGGTCTGGATACCCATGTTGGATCCCACATGTTCCACGATGATCTCATCGGATGAACCACGATGTCGGGGATTCAATCAATCCCGTATTCAATTCCCTTTGTCTATCGGTATGTTACTTGCCTGAGATTCAATCGTCGGTATCCCGATACCTTGTTCAATCTCGTTACCGACAAGTCTCTTTACTCGTTCCGTAACACATCATCCCGTGATCAACTCCTTGGTCACATTGTGCACATAATGATGATGTCCTACCGAGTGGGCCCAGAGACACCTCTCCGTTTACACGGAGTGACAAATCCCAGTCTCGATTCGTGCCAACCCAACAGACACTTTCGGAGATACCTATAGTGCACCTTTATAGCCACCCAGTTACGTTGTGACGTTTGGTACACCCAAAGCATTCCTACGGTATCCGGGAGTTGCACAATCTCACGGTCTAAGGAAATGATACTTGACATTAGAAAAGCTCTTAGCAAACGAACTACACGATCTTGTGCTAGGCTTAGGATTGGGTCTTGTCCATCACATCATTCTCCTAATGATGTGATCCTGTTATCAACGACATCCAATGTCCATGGTCAGGAAACCGTAACCATCTATTGATCAACGAGCTAGTCAACTAGAGGCTTACTAGGGACATGGTGTTGTCTATGTATCCACACATGTATCTGAGTTTCCTATCAATACAATTCTAGCATGGATAATAAACGATTATCATGAACAAGGAAATATAATAATAACCAATTTATTATTGCCTCTAGGGCATATTTCCAACATTCGGTACCGTGCATTGCCCTTTCTCACATTGAGAGTTGGTGCAAACTTCGCCGGTGCATCCAAACCCCGTGATATGATACGCTCTTTCACAAGTAAACCTCCTTATATCTTCCTCAAAACAGCCACCATACCTACCTATTATGGCATTTCCATAGCCATTCCGAGATATATTGCCATGCAACCTTCCACCATCCCGTTTATCATGACACGTTCATCATTGTCATATTGCTTTGCATGATCATGTGGTTGACATAGTATTTGTGGCAAAGCCACCGTTCATAATTCTTTCATACATGTCAATCTTGGTTCATTGCATATCCCGGTACACCGCCGGAGGCATTCATATAGAGTCATACCTTGTTCTAGTATCGAGTTGTAATCATTGAGTTGTAAATAAATAGAAGTGTGATGATCATCATTTTATAGAGCATTGTCCCCCCAAAAAAGAGAAAGGCCAAAAAGAAAGAGAAGGCCCAAAAAAGAGAGAAAAAGAGAGAAGGGACGATGTTACTATCCTTTTACCACACGTGTGCTTCAAAGTAGCACCTTAATCTTCATGATAGAGAGTCTCTTGTTTTGTCACTTTCATATACTAGTGGGAATTTTTCATTATAGAACTTGGCTTATATATTCCAACAATGGGCCTCCTCAAGTGCCCTAGGTCTTCGTGAGCAAGCAAGTTGGATGCACACCCGCTTAGTTTTTTTTGTTGAGCTTTCATATATTTATAGCTCTAGTGCATCCGTTGCATGGCAATCCCTACTCCTTGCATTAACATCAATCGATGGGCATCTCCATAGCTCATTGATTAGCCTCGTTGATGTGAGACTTTCTCCTTTTTTGTCTTCTCCACATAACCCCCATCATCATATTCTATTCCACCCATAGTGCTATGTCCATGGCTTGCGCTCATGTATTGCGTGAAGGTTTATAAGTTTGAGATTACTAAAGTATGAAACAATTGCTTGGCTTGTCATCGGGGTTGTGCATGATGAGAGCATTTTTGTGTGACGAAGATGGAGCATGACTAAACTATATGATTTTGTAGGGATGAACTTTCTTTGGCCATGTTATTTTGAGAGGACATAATTGCTTAGTTAGTATGCTTGAAGTATTATTATTTTTATGTCAATATGAACTTTTGTCTTGAATCTTTTGGATCTGAATATTCATACCCAAATTAAGAAGAATTACATTGAAATTATGCCAAGTAGCACTCCGCATCAAAAATTCTGTTTTTATCATTTACCTACTCGAGGACGAGCAGGAATTAAGCTTGGGGATGCTTGATACGTCTCCAACGTATCTATAATTTTTGATTGCTCCATGCTATATTATCTTCTGTTTTGGACATTATTGGGCTTTATTATTCACTTTTATATTATTTTTGGGACTAACCTATTGACCCAGAGCCCAGTGCCAGTTCCTGTTTTTTCCCTTGTTTCAGTGTTTTGAAGAACAGGAATATCAAACGGAGTCGAAACGGAATGAAACCTTCTGGAGAAGTTATTTTTGGAAGGAAAGCAACCCGGGAGACTTGGAGTCCACGTCAAGGAAGCAACGAGGTAGGCACGAGGCAGGGGGGCGCGCCCACCCCCTGGGCGCGCCCTCCACCCTCGTGGGCCCCTCGTGGCTCCCCTGACGTACTTCTTTGACCTATATATTCCCATATACCCTAAAAACTTCGGGGAACATAATAGATCGGGAGTTCCGCCGCCGCGAGCCTCTGTAGCCACCAAAAACCAATCGGGACCCTGTTCCGGCACCCTGCCGGAGGGGGGAACCCTCACCGGTGGCCATCTTCATCATCCCGACGCTCTCCATGACGTTTAGGGAGTAGTTCACCCTCGGGGCTGAGGGTATGTACCAGTAGCTATGTGTTTGATCTCTCTCTCTCTCTCTCTCATGTTCTTGATTTGGCACGATCTTGATGTATCGCGAGCTTTGCTATTATAGTTGGATCTTATGTTGCTTATCCCCCTCTACTCTCTTGTAATGGATTGAGTTTTCCCTTTGAAGTAATCTTATCGGATTGAGTCTTTAATGATTTGAGAACACTTGATGTATGTCTTGCCGTGCGTATCTGTGGTGACAATGGGATATCACGTGATTCACTTGATGTATGTTTTGGTGATCAACTTGCGGGTTCCGCCCATGAACCTATGAATAGGGGTTGGCACACGTTTTCGTCTTGATTCTCCGGTAGAAACTTTGGGGCACTCTTTGAGGTTCTATGTGTTGGTTGAATAGATGAATCTGAGATTGTGTGATGCATATCGTATAATCATACCCACAGATACTTGAGGTGACATTGGAGTATCTACGTGACATTAGGGTTTTGGTTGATTTGTGTCTTAAGGTGTTATTCTAGTACGAACTCTAGGGCTGTTTGTGACACTTATAGGAATAGCCCAACGGATTGATTGGAAAGAATAACTTTGAGGTGGTTTCGTACCCTACCATAATCTCTTCGTTTGTTCTCCACTATTAGTGACTTTGGAGTGACTCTTTGTTGCACGTTGAGGGATAGTTATATGATCCAATTATGTTATTATTGTTGAGAACTTGCACTAGTGAAAGTATGAACCCTAGGCCTTGCTTCCTAGCATTGCAATACCATTTACGCTCACTTTTACCACTTGCTACCTTGCTGTTTTTATATTTTCAGATTACAAAAACCTATATCTACCATCTATATTGCACTTGTATCACCATCTCTTCGCCGAACTAGTGCACCTATACAATTTACCATTGTATTGGGTGTGTTGGGGACACAAGAAACTCTTTGTTATTTGGTTGCAGGGTTGTTTGAGAGAGACCATCTTCATCCTACGCCTCCCACGGATTGATAAACCTTAGGTCATCCACTTGAGGGAAATTTGCTACTGTCCTACAAACCTCTGCACTTGGAGGCCCAACAACGTCTACAAGAAGAAGGTTGTGTAGTAGACATCAACGTGGCGGGTGGCTAAGAGCACGCCAAGTGACGCTGATTGTTGTGATGCTCCCGAAGGAGCGCTCGTCAACTAGTTTCTCTCCAAGTGAGGCACCTAATGAGGCATAGTTTACCTAAAAAAGAAGCTAGATGAGGCGTAGTAGAGAGGGAAGACCCGTCAAGAAATTAGACCAATAGTTCATTTCTCTGTTTTTCCCTTTCGGTTCTTCCTCCTTCCCCCTTTCTTGTATCCCAAGTTGGATCAAGGGTGAGACCGTAAGAGGAACCATAATCATTGATATCGGTAGTCTCTCGATCCACCGCGTGTGACACTTGATCCGATGGATCGGCCCGATGGGCACGACAGGCAACACCATCATCGGAGGCCAGTGCTGCGGGATCCGAGATCCTCCACTCTACCTTCGAACAATGGTAGGCCCACACATGCACATCTTTTATTCGACGGAGAGTCTGTTGCAGACGATTGGGGCACCACACCCGATTCACATCGATCTCATGTTGGATCCACACCTTAAATGGATTTTCCTAAGTTTGATGGGGGAATTATCAGGTTTGGATAGATAATTGCGAGCTCTATTTTGAGATTTATAGTCTTCCCGATATGATGAAAGTAAAATTTTCTTCCCTCAGTTGTGTGGGCAATGCTGCCTTGTGGCTTAAGATGGTTCAGAAGCAACGCAAATTCATCCACTAGCATGAATTACGGGATGCAGCTAGAGAGAAATGGGGTAGAAACAAACACAAATTCCTCATCAGATAATTATTGCTAGTGAACCAGACAGGGTCGGTGGATGGATATACTCTAAAATTTGACACACTTAGACACCAAATAATCCTGGCCGATCCTAACACTAGTGAAGCCCTCTTTGTTGAGTGATATCTGACCAGCCTGTGTGCCGAGATTCGTTCAATAGTATTTTATGCATCAGCCCAACGATGTGGATACTGCTAGTTGCTTGGCCTTATTCTAGGAAGTGGAACCGGAAAATGAGAAGCAATCGAGCCACTACAAATCAAGTCACTGTTACATGGGAAAATCATTAGCAAATTCAGAGAAAAACAAGGTTGCGACAGTGCCAGCTCGCGAGCTGTGAAACAAACTTGAAGCTTAGCGAAGCTATCACAAGGCAGGAATCACCATTTCACATGTGGAGACCCATGGGCTCGGGGTCACAAGTGTCCTGACAAGGTTCCTCTGCACAATATGGAAGAATTACTAGAGGTCCTGCATCTTGACGAATCACTGGATCCTCAACATCTCTTTGATTCCAGCTCGGATGAGGAAGTTATGTTGGTGACTACAGCTTTGACACCAACTGATACAATTCGCCATAGAATAATTCAACTGCATGGCTTGATCGAGAAACGTAGTGTCCTGATTCTGGTGGACTCGGGCGCCAATTACTCGTTCGTGGATGGGGCCTTGGTCAATGAATTGCACCTACAACCTCAGGAAATGTCGTCGTCTCGGTATGCGATGGTAGGAGGGGTGACAATGGCAAGCTCTCAGTGGATACCAAAACTGGCATGGCGGACTCAAGGTCACACATTCCAGCAGGATGTGAAGTTGTTGAATTTGGGCTGCTATGACCCGATCTTGGGGGAGGATTGGCTCGAAGACCACATTCCTATGTGGGCTCATTGGGGTAAGGGAATGCTTCGATTCACACATGAAGGGCGTTGGGTTACTCTGACAAGCATTCAGGACAGCAAAACCTTGTGTCAACTCGTGTCCGCAAGGAAGATGCAAGGCCTTCTGCATATGGGAGCTATGAAACGGGCAATTCAGCTTCGTGCTATTCACGAGGAGCCACATTTTATGTCGATGGATGTGTCACCAACAGCCGAATCCTCTCTGCCTCTAGAAATTGACACATTGTTGGTGGATTTCAGTGTTTTGTTTCAAGAACCCACAGCCTTGCCACGTTGGCCACCTCAAGAGCATAAAATCCCATTGATTCTAGGAGCTCAACCGGTGAGTGCAAGGCCTTATCGATACACTCCTCAGCAAAGAGATGAAATCCAACAACAAATCAAAGAGATGCTCCATTGGGGCATCATACGTCCAAGCAATAGTCTATGTGCATTGCCAGTTCTGTTGGTCCGCAAGAAAGATGGTACCTGGCGATTTTGCATGGACTATCGATTGCTCAATGCCATCACCCCTAAAAGCAAGCACCCAATGCCGATTGTGGATGAACCATTGGACGAATTGGCCACGACGTGCTAGTTCACTAAGTTAGATCCTTTATCAGGATATCACCATATTCGACTGAGAAAAGGAGATGAGTTCAAAAGGCCTTCCGTACACATTAGGGTTTGTATGAATCCCTTTGTCGGTATGAAATCCGGCAGACCTCGGGGTAGGGGGTGATACATCTCCAACGTATCTAAATTTTTTTATTGTTCCATGTTGTTATATTATCATTCTTGGATGTTTTACAATCATTTTATACCAACTTTATATCAATTTTTGGGACTAACCTATTGACATAGTGCCCAGTGCCAGTAGCAGTTTTTTGCTTGTTTTTACACCGCAGAAAATTAATACAGAACGGAGTCCAAATGCAGTGAGACTTTTTGGAGATTTTTTCTGGACCCAAAGACATCAGATGGGCCAAAGAAGTACCGGAGGGGTTCCAAGGGGAGCACAACCCACCAGGGCGGACCTAGGGGCCAAGGTGCGCCCAGGTGGGTTGTGCCCACCTCGGTGGCCTCCCGCACCACCTCTTCGCCCTATAAATACCCAAATATTCCAGAAACCCTAGGGGAGTCGACGAAACACAATTCCAGCCACCGCAAGTTCCAGAACCACGAGATCTAATCTAGACACCGTCACGGAGGGGTTCATCATCCTCATTGGTGCCTCTCCGATGATGCGTGAGTAGTTTATCATAGACATACGGGTCCGCAGTCAGTATCTAGATGGCTTCCTCTCTGTCTTTTGATTCTCAATATAATGGTCTCTTGGAGATCTATTTGATGTAACTCTTTTTGCGGTGTGTTTGTCGGGATCTGATGAACTTTGAGTTTATGATCAAATCTATATCCATGATTATTATTTGAGCCTTCTTTGATCTCTTATATGCATGATTATTTATAGCCTCGTATTTCTTCTTTGAATCTTTGGTTTAGTTAGGACAACTAGAACGATTTTTCTTGCCATGGGAAGAGGTGCTTTGTGATGGTTTCGATCGTGCGGTGTTCTTTCCCAGTGACAGAAGCGGCAGCAAGACACGCATGTATCGTTGGTATTAAGGATAACATGATGGGGGCTATTCCTAGATGAATAGATCTCATCTACATCATGTCATCGTTCTTATTGCATTAGTCCATTTCTCCATGAACTTAATACACTAGATGCATGCTGGATAGCGGTTGATGTGTGGAGTAATAGTAGTAGATGTAGGCAGGAGTCGGTCTACTATTCTTGGATGTGATGCCTATATATTGATCATTGCCTGGATATCGTCATAATTATTGAGGTTCTATCAATTGCCCAATAGTAATTTGTCTACCCACCGTGTGCTAATTCTTGAGAGAAGCAACTAGGTAAATCTACGGCCGCCGGGTCTATTCTTTATCATATTTGCTTTGAGATCTATTTTTATTTGCTTTTGTTTTCAGATCTATTATTCCAAAAACCCAAAAATACCTTGCTGCACTTTTTTGTTACTTATTTTATTTTATGTTTTTGCGAGATCTATTTATCCAAAATCATACAATCTAATCTATCTTTTGCCCGAGGAGGGATTAACAACCCCTCTTACGCGCCGGGTTGCAAGTATTTGTTCTTTGTGTGCAGGTACCGTTTACATAGTGTTGCTTGGTTCTCCTACTGGATTGATATCTTGGTTTCACAACTGAGGGAAATACCTACCGTAGTTGTACTGGATCACCCCTTCCTCTTTGGGGAAATACCGACACAGTTTCAAGCGACATTGATGTCTGCTTGAACTACGTCGGTATTTCCCCAAAGAGGAAGGGATGATGCAGCACGACAACGGTAGGTATTTCCCTCAGTGATGAGATCAAGGTTATCGAACCAGTAGGAGAACCACGCAACACTACGTGAATGCACCTGCGCACAAATAACAAATACTCGCAACCCGACGTATTAAAGGGGTTGGCGATCCCTTTCGTGTAACGGTGCCAGAAATTGGCAAATGGACGTGAGAAAGTTGTAATAAATTGATAGATCGAAGGCCAAATAAAATAAAGTGTAGCAAGGTATTTTTTTATTTTTGGTTTAATAGATCTGAAAATAAAAGAAAATAAAAATAGATCGCGAAGGCAAATATAATAAAGAAGAGACACGGGGGCCGTAGATTTCACTAGTGGCTTCTCTCGAGAAAAATAGCAAACGGTGGGTTGATAACCCACAAGTGTAGGGGATCACAACAGTTTTTGAGGGTAGATTATTCAACCCAAATTAATTGATTCAACACAAGGGGAGCCAAAGAATATTCTCAAGTATTAGCAGTTGAGTTGTCAATTCAACCACACCTGGATAACTTAATATCTGCAGCAAAGTATTTAGTAATAGTATGATAGTAACGGTAACGGTAGCAAAAGTAATATTTTTGGGTTTTGTAGTGATTGTAACAGTAGCAACGGAAAAGTAAATAAGCGAAGAGCAATATGTGAAAAGCTCGTAGGCATTGGATCGGTGATGGATGATTATGCCGGATGCAGTTCATCATGTAACAGTCATAACATAGGGTGACACAGAACTAGCTCCAATTCATCAATGTAACGTAGGCATGTATTCCGAATATAGTCATACGTGCTTATGGAAAAGAACTTGCATGACATCTTTTGTCCTACCCTCCCGTGGCAGCGGGGTCCTAGCGAAAACTAAGAGATATTAAGGCCTCCTTTTAATAGAGTACCGGACCAAAGCATTAACACATAGTGAATACATGAACTCCTCAAACTATGGTCATCACCGGGAGTGGTCCCGATTATTGTCACTTCGGGGTTGCCGGATCATAACACATAGTAGGTGACTGTAGACTTGCAAGATAGGATCAAGAACTCGCATATATTCATGAAAACATAATAGGTCCAGATCTGAAATCATGGCACTCGGGCCCTAGTGACAAGCATTAAGCATAGCAAAGTCATAGCAACATCAATCTCAGAACATAGTGGATACTAGGGATCAAACCCTAATGAAACTAACTCGATTACATGATAAATCTCATCCAACCCATCACCGTCCAGCAAGCCTACGATGGAATTACTCACGCACGGCGGTGAGTATCATGAAATTGGTGATGGAGGATGGTTGATGAGGACGACGACGATGGATTCCCTTCTCCGGAGCCCCGAACGGACTCCAGATCAGCCCTCCCGAGAGAGATTAGGGCTTGGCGGCGGCTCCGTATCGTAAAACGCGATGAATCCTTCTCCCTGATTTTTTTCTCCCCGAACACGAATATATAGAGTTGGAGTTGAGGTCGGTGGAGCTCCAGGGGGCCCACGAGGCAGGGGGCGCGCCCAGGGGGGCAGGCGCGCCTCCCACCCTCGTGGACAGGGTGTGGGCCCCCTGGCCTTGATTCTTTCGCCAGTATTTTTTATTATTTCCAAAAATAATCTCCGTGAAGTTTCAGGTCATTCCGAGAACTTTTGTTTCTGCACAAAGATAACACCATGGCAATTCTGCTGAAAACAGCGTCAGTCCGGGTTAGTTCCATTCAAATCATGCAAGTTAGAGTCCAAAACAAGGGCAAAAGTGTTTGGAAAAGTAGATACGACGGAGACGTATCAACTCCCCCAAGCTTAAACCTTTGCTTGTCCTCAACCAATTCAGTTGATAAACTGAAAGTGATAAAGAAAAACCTTTACAAACTCTGTTTGCTCTTGTTGTTGTAAATATGTAAAGCCAGCATTCAAGTTTTCTGCAAAGATTATGACTAACCATATTCACAATAACACTTAGGTCTCATGCTTACTCATATCAATGGCATAATCAACTAGCGAGCAATAATAATAAATCTCGGATGACAACACTTTCTCAAAACAATCATAATATGATATAACAAGATGGTATCTCGCTAGCCCTTTCTGAGACCGCAAAACATAAATGCAGAGCACCTTTAAAGACCAAGGACTGACTAAACATTGTAATTCATGGTAAAAGAGATCCAGTCATAGTCATACCCAATATAAATTAATAGTAATGGATGCAAATAACAGCGGTGCTCTCCAGCTGGTGCTTTTTAATAAGAGGGTTATGACTCAACATAAAAGTAAATGGATAGGCCCTTCGTAGAGGGAAGCATGGATTTGTAGAGGTGCCAGAGCTCGATTTTTGAAACAGAGATAAATAATATTTTGAGTGGTATACTTTCATTGTCAACATAACAACCGAGAGATGGCGATATCTTCCATGCTACACACATTATAGGCGGTTCCCAAGCAGAATGGTAAAGTTTATACTCCCCCACCACCAACAAGCATCAATCCATGGCTTGCTCGAAACAACGAGTGCCTCCAACTAGCAACAGCCCTGGGGGAGTTTTGTTTGCAGTTATTTTGATTTGATTTGCATAAAGCATGGGACTGGGCATCCCGGTGACCAGCCATTTTCTCTGGAGTGAGGAGCGGAGTCCACTCCTCTTGAGAATAACCCGCCTAACATGGAAGATACAGACAGCCCTAGTTGGTACATGAGCTATTCGAGCATACAAAACAAAATTTCATTTGAAGGCTTAGAGTTTGGCACATACAAATTTACTTGGAACGGCAGGTAGATACCGCATATAGGAAGGTATAGTGGACTCATATGGAATAACTTTGGGGTTTAAGGGATTGGATGCACAAGCAGTATTCCCGCTCAGTACAAGTGAAGGCTAGAAAAGACTAGGAAGCGACCAACTAGAGAGCGACAACAGTCATGAACATGCATTAAAATTAATGAACATTGAGTGCAAGCATGAGTAGGATACAATCCACCATGAACATAAATATTATGGAGGCTATGTTGATTTTGTTTCAACTACATGTGTGAACATGTGCCAAGTCAAGTCACTTGAATCATTCAAAGGAGGATACCACCCTACTATACCACATCACGACCATTTTAATAGCATGTTGGCACGCAAGATAAACCATTATAAACTCCTAGCTAATTAAGCATGGCATAAGCAACTATAATCTCTAATTGTCATTGCAAACATGTTTACTCATAATAGGCTGAATCAGGAACGATGAACTAATCATATTTACAAAAACAAGAGAGGTCGACTTCATACCAGCTTCTCTCATCTCAATCAGTCCATCATATATCGTCATAATTTCCTTTCACTTGCACGACCGAACGATGTGAATAATAATAATAGTGCACGTGCATTGGACTAAGCTGGAATCTGCAAGCATTCAGAAGACAAGGCTGAAGGAAATATGCCCTAGAGGCAATAATAAAGTTATTATTTATTTCCTTATATCATGATAAATGTTTATTATTCATGCTAGAATTGTATTAACCGGAAACATAATACTTGTGTGAATACATAGACAAACAGAGTGTCACTAGTATGCCTCTACTTGACTAGCTCGTTGATCAAAGATGGTTATGTTTCCTAGCCATTGACATGAGTTGTCATTTGATTAACGGGATCACATCATTAGGAGAATGATGTGATTGACTTGACCCATTCCGTTAGCTTAGCACACGATCGTTTAGTATTCTGCTATTGCTTTCTTCATGACTTATACATGTTCCTATGACTATGAGATTATGCAACTCCCGTTTACCGGAGGAACACTTTGTGTGCTACCAAACGTCACAACGTAACTGGGTGATTATAAAGGTGCTCTACAGGTGTCTCCGAAGGTACTTGTTGGGTTGGCGTATTTCGAGATTAGGATTTGTCACTCCGATTGTCGGAGAGGTATCTCTGGGCCCACTCGGTAATGCACATCACTTAAGCCTTGCAAGCATTGCAACTAATGAGTTAGTTGCAGGATGATGTATTACAGAACAAGTAAAGAGACTTGCCGGTGACGAGATTGAACTAGGTATTGAGATACCAACGATAGAATCTCGGGCAAGTAACATACCGATGACAAAGGGAACAACATATGTTGTTATGCGGTCTGACCGATAAAGATCTTCATAGAATATGTGGGAGCCAATATGAGCATCCAGGTTCCGGTATTGGTTATTGACCGGAGACATGTCTCGGTCATGTCTACATAGTTCTCGAACCCGTAGGGTCCGCACGCTTAAAGTTTCGATGATAGTTATATTATGAGTTTATATGTTTTGATGTACCGAAGGTTGTTCGGAGTCCCGGATGTGATCACGGACATAACGAGGAGTCTCGAAATGGTCGAGACATGAAGATTGATATATTGGACGACTATATTCGGACACCGGAATGGTTCCGGGGGTTATCGGATATATACCGGAGTACCGGGGGGTTACCAGAACCCCCCGGGGATAAATGGGCCTACATGGGCCTTAGTGGAGAAGAGGAGGGGCAGCCAGGGCAGGCTGCGCGCCCCCTCCCCCTCTAATCCGAATTGGACAAGGAGGGGGGGCGGCGCCCCCCTTTCCTTCTTCTCCTCCTCCTCTTTCCCCCCTTCTCCTAATCCAAGAAGGAAGGGAGGAAGTCCTACTCCCGGTGGGAGTAGAACTCCTCCTGGCAAGCCCCTCTCCTAGCCGTCCACCTCTCCCCCCTTGCTCCTTTATATACGGGGGCAGGATGTTGGAAATATGCCCTAGAGGCAATAATAAATTGGTTATTATTATATTTCCTTGTTCATGATAATCGTTTATTATCCATGCTAGAACTGTATTGATAGGAAACTCAGATACATGTGTGGATACATAGACAACACCATGTCCCTAGTAAGCCTCTCGTTGACTAGCTCGTTGATCAATAGATGGTTACGGTTTCCTGACCATGGACATTGGATGTCGTTGATAACGGGATCACATCATTAGGAGAATGATGTGATGGACAAGACCCAATCCTAAGCCTAGCACAAGATCGTGTAGTTCGTTTGCTAAGAGCTTTTCTAATGTCAAGTATCATTTCCTTAGACCGTGAGATTGTGCAACTCCCGGATACCATAGGAATGCTTTGGGTGTACCAAACGTCACAACGTAACTGGGTGGCTATAAAGGTGCACTACAGGTATCTCCGAAAGTGTCTGTTGGGTTGGCACGAATCGAGACTGGGATTTGTCACTCCGTGTAAACAGAGAGGTTTCTCTGGGCCCACTCGGTAGGACATCATCATAATGTGCACAATGTGACCAAGGAGTTGATCACGGGATGATGTGTTACGGAACGAGTAAAGAGACTTGCCGGTAACGAAATTGAACAAGGTATCGGGATACCGACGATCGAATCTCGGGTAAGTGACATACCGATTGACAAAGGGAATTGTATACGGGATTGATTGAATCCCCGACATTGTGGTTCATCCGATGAGATCATCGTGGAACATGTGGGAGCCAACATGGATATCCAGATCCCGCTGTTGGTTATTGGCCGGAGAACGTCTCGGCCATGTCTGCATGGTTCCTGAACCCGTAGGGTCTACACACTTAAGGTTCGATGACGCTAGGGTTATAGGGAATAGATATACGTGGTTACCGAATGTTGTCCGGAGTCCCGGATGAGATCCCGGACGTCACGAGGAGTTCCGGAATGGTCCGGGGGTAAAGATTTATATATGGGAAGTCCTGTTTTGGTCACCGGAAAAGTTTCGGGTGCTATCGGTAATGTACCGGGACCACCGGGAGGGTCCCGGGGGTCCACCAGGTGGGGCCACCAGCCCCAGAGGGCTGCATGGGCCAAGTGTGGGAAGGGACCAGCCCCTAGGTGGGCTGGTGCGCCTCCCACAAGGAGCCCAGGGCGCAGGAAAGGGGGAAGGGGGAAACCCTAGGCTTAGATGGGCCTAAGGCCCACCTAGTGGTGCGCCCCCCTCTCTCCCCCCTTGGCCGCCCCCTAGATGGATCTAGGGCTGGCTGCACCCCTTGGGGAGTAAACCCTAGAGGGGGCGCAGCCCCTCCCCCTCCCCTATATATAGTGGGGGTTTTGGGGCTGCCATACACACGAGACTTCCTCTCTCTTGGCGCAGCCCTACCCCTCTCCCTCCTCCTCCTCTCCCGCGGTGCTTGGCGAAGCCCTGCAGGATTGCCACGCTCCTCCATCACCACCATGTCGTCGTGCTGCTGCTGGACGGTGTCTTCCCCAACCTCTCCCTCTCTCCTTGCTGGATCAAGGCGTGGGAGACGTCACCGGGCTGCACGTGTGTTGAACGCGGAGGCGCCGTGGTTCGGCGCTTAGATCGGAATCAACCGCGATCTGAATCGCTACGAGTACGACTCCTTCATCCGCGTTCTTGCAACACTTCCGCATCACGATCTACAAGGGTATGTAGATGCACTCCCCTTCCCCTCGTTGCTAGATTACTCCATAGATTGATCTTGGTGATGCGTAGAAAATTTTGAATTTCCGCTATGTTCCCCAACAGTGGTATCAGAGCCAGGTTTCTGCGTAGTTTCTATGCACGAGTAGAACACAAAGTAGTTGTGGCGTCGATTTTGTCAATTTACTTGCCGTTACTAATCTTATCTTGATTCGGCGGCATCGTGGGATGAAGCGGCCCGGACCGACCTTACACGTACTCTTATGTGAGACAGGTTCCACCGACTGACATGCACTAGTTGCATAAGGTGGCTAGCGGGTGTCTGTCTCTCCCACTTTAGTCGGCTCGGATTCGATGAAAAGGGTCCTTATGAAGGGTAAATAGAAATTGGCATATCACGTTGTGGCTTTTGCGTAGGTAAGAAACGTTCTTGCTAGAAACCCATAGCAGCCACGTAAAACATGCAACAACAATTAGAGGACGTATGTGATATGGCCAAAAGGATGTGATGAATGATATATGTGATGTATGAGATTGATCATGTTCTTGTAATAGGAATCACGACTTGCATGTCGATGAGTATGACAACCGGCAGGAGCCATAGGAGTTGTCTTAATTTATTGTATGACCTGCGTGTCAATGAAAACGCCATGTAATTACTTTACTTTATTGCTAACCGTTAGCCATAGTAGTAGAAGTAATAGTTGGCGAGACAACTTCATGAAGACACGATGATGGAGATCATGGTGTCATGCCGGTGACGAAGGTGATCATGCCGCGCCTCGAAGATGGAGATCAAAAGGCGCAAGATGATATTGGCCATATCATGTCACCTTTTGATTTGCATGTGATGTTTGTCATGTTTACATCTTATTTGCTTAGAACGACGGTAGCATAAATAAGATGATCCCTCACTAAAATTTCAAGAGACGTGTTCCCCCTAATAGTGCACCGTTGTGAAGGTTCGTTGTTTCGAAGCACCACGTGATGATCGGGTGTGATAGATTCTAACGTTCGAATACAACGGGTGTTGACGAGCCTAGCATGTACAGACATGGCCTCGGAACACATGCAAAACACTTAGGTTGACTTGACGAGCCTAGCATGTACAGACATGGCCTCGGAACACAAGAGATCGAAAGGTCGAACATGAGTCGTATAGTAGATGCGATCACCATGGAGATGTTCACCGATGATTACTAGTCCGTCTTACGTGATGATCGGACATGGCCTAGTTTGACTCGGATCATGTATCACTTAGATGACTAGAGGGATGTCTATCTGAGTGGGAGTTCATTAAATAATTAGATGAACTTAATTATCATGAACATAGTCAAAAGGTCTTTGCAAATTATGTCATAGCTTACGCTTTAGTTCTACTGTTTAAGATATGTTCCTAGAGAAAATTTAGTTGAAAGTTGATAGTAGCAATTATGCGGACTGGGTCCGTGAACTGAGGATTGTCCTCATTGCTGCATAGAAGGCTTATGTCCTTAATGCACCGCTCGGTGTGCTGAACCTCAGCGTCGTCTCTAGATGTTGCGAAACATCTGACATACACGTTTTGATGACTACGTGATAGTTCAGTGTGTGATGCTAACGATTTAAAATTGTGGCGACAAGACGGTTTTGAAACGTCGCAGAACATATGAGATGTTCCGAAGACTGAAATTGGGATTTCAGACTAGTGCCCATGTCAAGAGGTATGAGACCTCTGACAAGTTTCTTAAGCCTGCAAACTAAGGGAGAAAAGCTCAATCGTTGAGCATGTGCTCAGATTGTCTGAGTACTACAATCACTTGAATCGAGTGGGAGTTAATCTTCCAGATGAGATAATGATGGTTCTCCATAGTCACTGCCACCAAGCTACTAGAGCTTCGTGATGAACTATAACATATGAGGGATAGATATGATGATCCTTGAGCTATTCGCGATGTTTGACACCGCGAAAGTAGAAATCAAATAGGAGCATCAATTGTTGATGGTTAGTAAAACCACTAGTTTCAAGAAGGGCAAGGGCAAGAAGGGATACTTCATGAAACGGCAAATCAGTTGCTGCTCTAGTGAAGAAATCCAAGGTTGAACCCAAACCCGAGACTAAGTGCTTCTGTAATGAGGGGAACGGTCACTAAAGCGGAACTACCCTAGATACTTGGTAGATGAGAAGGCAGGCAAGGTCGACAGAAGTATATTGGATATACATTATATGAATGTGTACTTTACTAGTACTCCGAGCAGCACCAGTGTATTAGATACCGGTTCGGTTGCTAAGTGTTAGTAACTCTAAATGAAAGCTGCGGAATAAACGGAGACTAGCTAAAGGTGAGATGACGATATGTGTTGGAAGTGTTTCCAAGGTTGATGTGATCAAGCATCGCATGCTCCCTCTACCATCGAGATTGGTGTTAAACCTAAATAATTGTTATTTGGTTTTTGCGTTGAGCATAGACATGATTGGACTATGTTTATCACAATACGGTTATTCATTTAAGGAGAATAATGGTTACTCTTTTTTTGAATAATACCTTCAATGGTCTTGCACCTAAAATGAATGGTTTATTGAATCTCGATCGTAGTGATACACATGTTTATGCCAAAAGATATAAGATAGTAATGATAGTACCACATACTTGTGGCACTGCCACTTGAGTCATATTGGTATAAAACGCATGAAGAAGCTCCATGTAGATGGATCTTTGGACTCACTCGTTTTTGAAAATATTGAGACATGCGAACCATGTCTATTGGTATGAAGAAACTCCATGCAGATGGATCGTTTGGACTCACTTGATTTTGAATCACTTGAGACATGCAAATCATACCACATGGGCAAGATGACAGAAATGCCTCATTTTCAGTAAGATGAAACAAGAGAGCAACTTGTTGGAAGTAATACATTTTGATGTATGCAGTCAAATGAGTGCTGAGGCATGCAGTGGATATTGTTATGTTCTTACTTCACAGATGATTTGAGTAGATGCTAAGTGTGTTTACTTGATGAAACACAAGTCTGAATTATTGAAAGGTTCAAGTAATTTCAGAGTGAAGTTGAAGATCGTCATGACAAGAGGATAAAATGTCTGTGATATGATCATAGAGATGAGTATCTGAGCTACGAGTTTGGCACACAATTAAGACATTGTGGAAAGTGTTTCACAATTAATACCGCCTGGAACATCACAGTGTGATGGTGTGTCTGAACATCATAACTGCACCCTATTGGATATGGTGCATACCATGATGTCTCTTATCGAATTGCCACTATCGTTTATGGGTTAGGCATTAGAGATAACCGCATTCACTTTAAAAGGGGCACCACCCAATCCGTTGAGACGACACCGTTTAGAGAAACCTAAGTTGTCGTTTCTTAAAAGTTTGGGGCTGCGACGCTTATGTGAAAAAGTTTCACGCTGATAAGCTCGAACCCAAAGCGGATAAATGCATCTTCATAGAATACCCAAAATAGTTGGGTATACCTCCTATTTCAGATCTGGAAGCAAAAGTAATTGCTTCTAGAAACGAGTACCTTCTCGAGGAAAAGTTTCTCTCAAAAGAATTGAGTGGGAGGATGGTGGAGACTTGATGAGGTTATTGAACCATAACTTCAACTAGTGTGTAGCAGGGCACAGAAAGTTGTTCCTGTGGCACCTACACCAATTGAAGTGGAAGCTTATGATAGTGATCATGAAACTTCGGATCAAGTCACTACCAAACCTCGTAGGACGACGAGGATGCGTACTACTTCAGAGTGGTATGTGATCCTGTCTGGGAAGTCATGTTGCTAGACAACAATGAACCTACGAGCTATGGAGAAGCGATGGTGGGCCCATATTCCGACAAATGGTTAGAAGCCATGAAATCCGAGATAGGATCCATGTATCAGAACAAAGCATGGACTTTGGTGAACTTGTCCGATGATCGGCAAGCCATTGAGATAAATGGATCTTTAAGAAGAAGACGGACGTGGACAGTAATGTTACCGTCTATGAAGCTCGACTTGTGGCAAAGAGTATTTCCACAAGTTCAAGGAGTTGACTACGATGAGATTTTCTCATCTGTAGCGATGCTTAAGTCCGTCGGAATCATGTTAGCATTAGCTGCATTTATGAAATCTGGCAGATGGATGTCAAAACAAGTTTCCTTACCAGTTTTCGTAAGGAAAGGTTGTATGTGATACAATCAGAAAGGTTTTGTCGATCCTAAGGATGCTGAAAGGTATGCTAGCTCCAGCGATCCTTCCATGGATTAGAGCAAGCATCTCGGAGTCAGAATATACGCTTTGATGGAGTGATCAAAGTTTTTGGGTTTATACAAAGTTTGTTAGAAACTTGTATTTACAATAAAGTGAGTGCGAGCGCTACAACATTTCTGATAAGTATATGTGAATGACATATTGTTGATCCAAAATGATGTAAAATTTCTGGAAAGCATAAAGGGTTGTTTGAAAGGAGTTTTTCAAGGGAAGACCTGGATAAAGCTGCTGACATATTGGGCATCAAGATCTATAGAGATAGATCAAGACGCCTGATGATACTTTCAAAGAACACACACCTTGACATGATTTTGAAAGAGTTCAAAATAGATCAGTCAAAGAAGGAGTTCTTACCTTTGTTATAAGATGTGAAGTTGAGTAAGACTCAAAGCTTGACCACGGCAGAAGTGTAGCGACCAGACCTCAAATAGTCTGTGCTGCTGTGCACCAGTGTCATCCCTGGATCAGTAATGCTGACACGCACAGTACAAATGAAGGATTTATAACAGAGTAGCAATCACACACTTATTACATCGAATATCTCCAAAAGAATAAGTATGATAAATGTGGCTTAAGGCCATCTATAAACGATAACAGCGGAAGACTTGGAAGATAAGTGAGTCCATCAACTCCAACGGCATCACTGAGTATAAGACCACGACCTAAGGCACCTTACTCGTCGTCTGAAAAGTCTGCAACATGGAACGTTGCAGCCTGAAAACGGGTCAGCACATGGAATATGCTGGCAAAATAACACATGGAGAATAATGAACATAATAATGCTATACTACATGCATATATGGCTGGTGGAAAGCTCTATGGTTAAAGTTTTTGCGAAAAGCCAATTTTTCCCTACTGCAAAGGAATAAATTTTATTTAACTATCATGGTGGTTGTTAAACATTGAGATGGTTGACAGCATCTCAATCCCAATTAAAAGTCATCATTAACCCAACAAAATTAATTAAAAGTAACATGGTGATGAGATTCAAATGATAATCCAGGTACTAGATACTCAAATTGTCCATAACCGGGGACACGGCTAACCATGATTAGTTTGTACACTCTGCAGAGGTTTGCGCACTTTTCCCCACAAGACTCGATCGCCTCCGCTGGATTCTCGCACTACATGATGTTTGAGAAACGGATGACCGAGACACAGTCTTTCAGAAACAATCACTCTTTACTCCGGATGGACAGTTACACCTACTTTCCCCTACATCTGCTAGCCCACCTCTTCAAGAGATCATGTAACCTACTCAACTATGCTAGAGCCCATAATAGCTTGTGGCTGCACACGGAAGTTTCTAGCATGAATAATCTTATGATCCCTTTGAGCCTGGGTGGCGGTCCTTATACAAACAGACAACACTGGGTTCCCCAGGTGCCTCAATCCACCCAGATGTGAGTTTTAGTTGCCACCGTAAGTAAACCATTATTAACAATCTCACATCTATCATGAATGTCTCTCAAACCCAATCCACGTCTACGAGCATAGCATGGCAATATAATAGCAAACGTAGAAGTAACTCCCAAGGGTTTGATAAATAACACAGGTAATAGGTACTACCTCAACTACTTCCCAATACCCACAATTTAATTAGATCCTAATCATGCAATGTTTGAGGAATAGATCTAATGCAATAAAAACTGGGTATGGAAGGGTATGATCAAAGTGTTACTTGCCTTGCTGATGATCCACGAAACCTAGCGATTCAAAGTAACAAGCGGAACACTCCGGGTACTCTATCGCAAACAAACAAGCAAACAATAAGTACTTATCTAATGCACAAGTAAAACTCGAATGAAAGATCCAACCAGAAAGTTCAACTTAAGAACTCCGGTTTGCAAAAAGAATCAACTCGAACGAAGCAACGAAAGTCAAACGGCGAAAGAAACAAGCTTCGTTTACTAATATGGATCTAGGTCAAATTTTACAGTAGCAAAAACTTGTTTGAGTAGGTTAAACGGAAAGAGAATTTCGAGACGAAACTCTAGGCGCTTGAATCGCCTGATTCCGATAAACGTGCGAAAAGTTAAACAGAAACAAAGATCCGATCAGAAATCGAGATCTGAGTTAATCGCGGAATAATCCGGCGAAAAAGAAACTGACGAACGGTTAAACAACGGACGTTCGTTAACAGAGAAAATCCGACGAACGCGTTTGTTAAAACGAACGGGTCGGTGAACGTTCACAAAATAACAAAACCGAAGAAATAAACCGATCTAGGGTTTTTTTTCTTAAAAAAACGAACGGTTTTTTTTTAAAAAAACCCGGCAAACGACGGCGAGGTGTACCTCGTCGGGGCGGGGCTCTGGCGGGGCTCGGCTGGGCTCCGGCGAGGGTGGTGGGATGCGGCGGGGCTCGGGGGGGCTCGGGGGCGGCGAGGGGCGGCTCCGGCGGCGGGGTTTGGCGAGCGGGGCGGCGGCTCCTCGAGCTCCGGCGGCGGCGGCGGGTTGCGGGTCGAGGCGGGGCTCGGGGTGGCGAGGGATGGGGCGGCGGCGGGGTATAAAAGGAGGGGGGGCGGTGCTTGGAGGAGGGGGCAAGGCGCGGCGGCGGTGTCCGAGGCGGTCACGGCGGCGGCGTCCGTCGTGCGCGCGGAGGAGACGCGGGGATGGGCCGGCGGCTCGGCTGGGCCTCGGCCCGGTCGGGCGCGGAGCGGTTTTTTTTTAAACATTCCGCCGAGAAAAATTCATAGAAAAATAAATAAAAATCCAAAAACGATAAAACAAATTTCCCCCGTCTAGTTAGAATATTTAGAACAGGGTGAACATTTTTTTGACACAAAAAGGCAGTTTTGAAAACGTGCAATATTTTTAATGCAATTAAAATTGCAAATAAAATCCAATAAATGATTTTAATATTTTTCCTCCAATATTTCAATTGTTTTGGAGAAGTCATATTTCCTCCTCTCATTAATTTTTTAATGAAATACTTTTTCCGGAGAGAAAATAATTAAAACCAAAAATCCTCGTTTTATTATTTGATGAAAATCAAATATGAAAAATTCGAGAAAACCCCCAACTCTCTCCGAGGGTCCTTGAGTTGCTTAGGATTTATCGAGGATTGGTCAAAATGCAATAAAATTATGATATGCAATGATGATCTATGTATAACATACCAAATTGAAAATTTGGGATGTTACAAACCTACCCCCCTTAAGATGAATCTCGCCCTCGAGATTCGGGTTGGCTAGAAAACAGGTGGGAGTGGTCCTTCCGTAGATCTTCCTCTCGCTCCCAGGTGGCTTCATCTTCCGTGTGGTGACTCCACTGGACTTTGCAAAACTTGATAACCTTACTGCGGGTAACTCAGCTGGCATACTCAAGAATCTTAACTGGTTTCTCCTCATAGGTCAAATCACTTTCCAGCTGAATCGCTTCCAGCGGCACAGTATCTCTCAGTGGTATCTCAGCCATCTCTGCGTGGCACTTCTTCAACTGGGAAACGTGAAATACATCATGAACTCCAGACAATCCTTCGGGCAATTCCAGCTTGTAGGCAACTTCTCCCATACGTTTCAAAAGTCTGTATGGTCCGATAAAACGAGGCGCTAGCTTTCCCTTAACTCCAAAGCGCTTCACTCCTCGTACTGGTGATACTCGAAGATAAACTCTGTCTCCGACTTCGTGAACTGTCTCCTTTCGTTTAGAATCAGCATAACTCTTCTGCCTGGACTGGGCTACCTTGAGCCTATCGCGAATCAACCTCACTTTCTGTTCAGACTCCTTAATCAAATCTGGTCCAAACAACTGACGGTCTCCAACTTCGTCCCATAACAACGGTGTTCTACACCTCCTTCCGTAGGAAGCTTCGAAAGGGGCCATCTTCAAACTGGTTTGATAACTGTTGTTGTAAGAAAACTCCGCATATGGCAAATTGTCGTCCCAACTAGATCCATAATCTAGTGCACAAGCTCTCAACATGTCCTCCAAAATTTGATTGACTCTCTCGGTCTGTCCATCTGTCTGTGGGTGAAAGGCTGTACTAAACTCTAGCCTGGTTCCCAATGTTTCGTGTAACTACTTCCAAAACTTCGAGGTAAACTGGTTTCCTCTGTCTGATACAATGGTCCTCGGAACTCCATGCAAACATACGATCCTGGTCATGTATATCTTTGCCAACTTAGCGCTGGTGTAAGTGGTCCTCACTGGAATAAAATGAGCCACTTTTGTCAAACGGTCGACTACAACCCATATTGAGTCATAGCCTGAACGAGTCCTGGGCAATCCCGTGATAAAATCCATGCCTATTTATCCCACTTCCAGTCGGGTATCGGCAATGGTTGTAGCAATCCTGCTGGCTTCTGATGCTCTGCCTTCACTCTCTGACACACATCACAAACTGCTACATACTCTGCAATATCCTTCTTCATTCCGGTCCACCAGAAAGTATTCTTCAGATCCAAATACATCTTGGTATTCCCTGGGTGAATCGAGTACGGTGAATCATGGGCTTCTTGCAAAATCAACTTCCTGATCTCCGGATCATTTGGCACATATACGCGGTCCTCAAACCATAAGGTATCGTGCTCATCCTCACGAAATCCCTTGGCTTTTCCTTTGCTCATCTTCTCCTTTATCTCGTCAATCTCCTTGTCTGTCTTCTGAGCTTCTCTGATCCTTTCCATCAAGGTTGACTGAATCTCCAGTGTCGCTAAATAGCCTCTTGGGACTATCTCCAAACATAGCTCGCGAAGGTCCTCGGCTAACTCCTGAGGTAACTCTCCTGTCAGGAGGGTGTTGACATGACTCTTGCGGCTCAACGCGTCTGCTACTACGTTAGCCATTCCTGGGTGATAATGCAATCTCATATCATAATCCTTAATAAGCTCCAACCATCTCCTCTGTCTGAGATTTAACTCCTTCTGCGTGAAAATATACTTCAAACTCTTGTGATCCGTGTACACCTCACAATGATTTTCGATGAGAAAATGTCTCCATGTCTTCAACGCATGCACCACGGCTGCTAACTCCAAATCATGCGTAGCATAATTCTTCTCATGGGGTTTAAGTTGTCGTGAAGCATATGACACAACTCTTCCTTCCTGCATAAGCACTGCTCCAAGTCCTCGACGAGAAGCGTCGCAATAAACTTCATAATCCTTGCGTTGATCTGGTAGAATCAACACTGGTGATGTAACCAATCGTTTCTTCAACTCTTCGAAACTAGCTTCACAATCCTCAGTCCAATTGAATTTGGTGTCCTTCTTCAATAGCTCAGTCATGGGCTTAGCAATCTTCGAGAAATTCTCGATGAACCTCCGGTAGTATCCTGCAGGTCCAAGAAAACTCCGGATTTCTCCAACTGACGTGGGTGATTCCCAACTTGTCACTGTGTCAACTTTGGCAGGGTCTACTGCCATTCCTTCTCCAGAAATAACATGCCCAAGGAATCCAACTTCCTTCAGCCAAAATTCACATTTGCTGAACTTGGCATATAGCTGATGTTTTCTGAGCTTCTCAAGTACCAATCGCAAATGCTCCTCATGCCCTTCCTCATTCTTGGAAAAGACTAAAATATCATCAATGAACACCACGACGAACTTATCCAAAAACTCCATAAACACTTTGTTCATCAGGTTCATAAAATAGGCAGGTGCGTTAGTCAGGCCAAATGACATAACGGTATACTCATACAGTCCATATCTGGTGGTAAAAGCCGTCTTAGGTATATCCTGCTCTCGAATCTTTAACTGATGGTATCCTGATCGTAGATCGATCTTGGAAAATACTTTAGCTCCATGTAGGCGGTCAAACAAATCATTGATCATCGGCAGTGGGTACTTGTTTTTGATGGTCACTTCATTCAATCCACGGTAATCAACAACCATCCTCAACGATCCATCTTTCTTCTCCACTAGAAGTACTGGTGATCCCCAAGGTGACGAACTTGGGCTAATATAGCCTTTATCCAGTAACTCCTTGATCTGCTTCTTAATTTCCTCCAAATCTTTTGCGGGCATCCTATACGGTCTCTTAGATATTGGCCCTGTGCCTGGCAAAAGTTCAATCAGAAACTCAATGTCTCTATCCGGTGGCATGCCTGGCAACTCTTCTAGAAATACATCCGGATAATCCTTCACCACTGGTACTTCCTCCTGTACAACTCCTGATAGGGAATTCACTTGAGTCCTCTTCGGCATATGCCGGGATACATACTTAATCCTTTTTCCTTCTGGGGTGGTAAGCAAAATCGACTTGCTGGCACAATCGATGTTTCCTCCATACCACGATAGCCAATCCATTCCCAAAATCACATCCAAACCTTGCGACTCCAAAACTATTAGGTCTGAGGGGAAAACATGCCTACCAATGGCCAATGGCATCTGAAAACATCCTTGGCTTGCCATATACTCTGCTCCTGGCGAGGTTACTAATATAGGTGTTCTGAGAACTTTGGTGGGCAGCTTAAACTTATTCACAAATCCCCTTGATATGTATGAATGCGATGCACCAGTATCGAAAAGAACGGTTGCAGTAAATGACTTAACCAAAAACTTACCTATTACTGCATCAGGCTGAGCTTCAACCTCCTCCACGCTCACGTGGTTCACGTGTCCTTTGTTGAACGGGTTCGGCTTCTTCCCAGAGCTTCCATTACCATTTCCATTTTGGGCTTTAGGACAATCAGTTGCATAATGTCCAGTCTTCTGGCACTTGAAACAGGTAACGTGACTTAGATCCCTCTTGGCTGGGGTAGATGGGTTGGTGCGGTTCTGTCCGTTGGTTCCTCCATTCCCATTACCATTCTTGGAGCCATTATGATTGTGCGAACTAACTCCTCCATGGGTATGCTGAAACTGTCCTCCCGGTTTCGGGGCAAATCGTGGTTTCTGTTGAGCTCCAGAGTTATACTTCCCTTGTCCATACTTCCTCTTACGGTTTTCAATCTGCTGTTGTTTCCCTTCAATCATGAGAGCTCTATCTACCAACTCCTGGTAGTTGTTGAAGGTTGCTACCATCAACTGCATACTCAGTTCATCATTCAGTCCTTCCAAAAATTTCTCCTGCTTGGCTGCATATGTAGCGACGTCATCTGGTGCATAACATGCTAACTTACTGAAATCCTCCACGTACTGGCCTACGGTGCGTCCTCCTTGGCGTAGGTTGCGAAACTCGAGCTTCTTCATAGCCATAGCTCCTGCTGAAACATGGGCTGTACGGAAAGCTTGCTGAAACTGGTCCCATGTGACAGTGTCAATAGGGTGTGTGGCGGTATAATTCTCCCACCATGATGCTGCGGGTCCATCAAGCTGATGTGCGGCAAAACGCACTCTTTCCGCATCTGTGCATCCTGCAGTGGTCAACTCCCTTCCAACTTTGCGGAGCCAATCATCTGCAACAATCGGCTCGGTGCTACTGGAAAACACCGGCGGGTTTAGCCTTAAGAAACGGGCTAAGTGATCAACAGGTGGTGGTGGTGGTGGGTTGTTGTTGTTGTTGTTGCCTTGGTTCTACACTAACACTTGCATCAGGGCATTCTGTTGCTGAATCAACTGGGTGATCTCGGGTGGGAAAACAAATCCGGTGTCGCGTCTCGGAGGCATCTGATGGGTTAGAAAAGATGATAGTTAAGAATAGACTGAGGTCTAGAGGGAAAACACTACCCATATGCTCATGAGACAAATACAATCAATATCACTCAATCAATTCAAACAAGGCATAACAATCGATCTAACTAGCGTTACAAAGTGCTTGAGCTATACTATTAAATGGGGGAAAAACTACTACTGATATGGTGGTCTACTAGAAATTCTGATCAGTTGAAGACTCCATGATGTCTGCTCCAGCTCCATCAACATAGTCATCTTCACTTGGTTCCGAGTCGGTGTCGTCGATGATGATGTAGTTATCCGGACAAGTGCATTCGTCATCTTTTGCTTTTGGCACTGGATTTCCCATGAATACTCCAATCTTCTTCTCCAGGTCGTCATTCTTCCCTACTAATGCGACGATTTCCTCCATATAATCCTCGCGTGTAGCCTTGAGTTCTTCCTCCAGCTCCTTGATCTTCATTAATGCCTTCTTCAGTTCTTCCTTGTCCGAGCACATCTCGTTCTCCTGGCGTCGAATGTGTTGGTTTTGCTCCTGGATGAAAGCTGCAATTGATCCATCCTTCTTGGTTCTGATCATCTCCCATTGCGCGTCTCGGCGTCCACAAATCTGATAAATTGTATCCTTAAGCTCCTGGTGGTAGACTTCTCCAATGCGTCCCATAGCGATGTGGGTGGCCATGCTCTTCCCTAAACTCCCGGTTGGTGCTTCGAAAACCAATCTTATGGGTTCAGTAACTGGCACAAACGTCCTTCCCGGAATGTGAACTTGAATCTTCCAGCTCTCCTCTTCGGTTAATGTGGCGTTGTAGGTTCCGGTGATGCTTGGTATTCCTATGTTCAACTACTTAGTGACTTCCTTCAAGTGTCGTCCAAAAGGCGTGTCTTCATCTGGTTGCATGAACTTGCTCCTTGCATCCGTCATTCCTAAAAGAGTAGAAAGTGGAGAGGGGTCAGAAATGAGAAGAGAGAAGTGTTCTAGGGTTTAAGCTTAGTGGTCGTGTCCTACAGTCAGCGTGTGCTCTGATACCACCTTTTGTAGCGACCAGACCTCAAATAGTCTGTGCTGCTGTGCACCAGTGTCATCCCTGGATCAGTAATGCTGACATGCATAGTACAAATGGAGGATTTATAACAGAGTAGCAATCACACACTTATTACATCGAATATCTCCAAAGAGAATAAGTATGATAAATATGGCTTAAGGCCATCTAAAAACGATAACAGCGGAAGACTTGGAAGATAAGTGAGTCCATCAACTCCAACGGCATCACTGAGTATAAGACCACGACCTAAGCCACCTTACTCGTCGTCTGAAAAGTCTGCAACATGGAACGTTGCAGCCCGAAAACGGGTCAGCACATGGAATGCTGGCAAAATAACACATGGAGAAAAATGAACATAATAATGCTATACTACATGCATATATGGCTGGTGGAAAGCTCTGTGGTTAAAGTTTTTGCGAAAAGCCAATTTTTCCCTACTGCAAAGGAATAAATTTTATTTAACTATCATGGTGGTTGTTAAACATTGAGATGGTTGATAGCATCTCAATCCCAATTAAAAGTCATCATTAACCCAACAAAATTAATTAAAAGTAACATGGTGATGAGATTCAAATGATAATCCAGGTACTAGATACTCAAATTGTCCATAACCGGGGACACAGCTAACCATGATTAGTTTGTACACTCTGCAGAGGTTTGCGCACTTTTCCCCACAAGACTCGATCGCCTCCGCTGGATTCTCGCACTACATGATGTTTGAGAAACGGATGACCGAGACACAGTCTTTCAGAAACAATCACTCTTTACTCCGGATGGACAGTTACACCTACTTTCCCCTACATCTGCTAGCCCACCTCTTCAAGAGATCATGTAACCTACTCAACTATGCTAGAGCCCATAATAGCTCTTGGCTGCACACAGAAGTTTCTAGCATGAATAATCTTATGATCCCTTTGAGCCTGGGTGGCGGTCCTTATACAAACAGACAACACTGGGTTCCCGGATGTGAGTTTTAGTTGCCACCTTAAGTAAACCATTATTAACAATCTCACATCTATCATGAATGTCTTTCAAACCCAATCCACGTCTACGAGCAAAGCTTGGCAATATAATAGCAAACGTAGAAGTAACTCCCAAGGGTTTGATAAATAACACAGGTAATAGGTACTACCTCAACTACTTCCCAATACCCACAATTTAATTAGATCCTAATCATGCAATGTTTGAGGAATAGATCTAATGCAATAAAAACTGGGTATGGAAGGGTATGATCAAAGTATTACTTGCCTTGCTGATGATCCGCGAAACCTAGCGATTCGAAGTAACAAGCGGCACACTCCGGGTACTCTATCGCAAACAAACAAGCAAACAATAAGTACTTATCTAATGCACAAGTAAAACTCGAATGAAAGATCCAACCAGAAAGTTCAACTTAAGAACTCCGGTTTGCAAAAAGAATCAACTCGAACGAAGCAACGAAAGTCAAACGGCGAAAGAAACAAGCTTCGTTTACTAATATGGATCTAGGTCAAATTTTACAGTAGCAAAACCTTGTTTGAGTAGGTTAAACGGAAAGAGAATTTCGAGACGAAACTCTAGGCGCTTGAATCGCCTGATTCCGATAAACGAGCGAAAAGTTAAACAGAAACAAAGATCCGATCAGAAATCGAGATTTGAGTTAATCGCGGAATAATCCGGCGAAAAAGAAACTGACGAACGGTTAAAGAACGGACGATCGTTAACAGAGAAAATCCGACGAACGCGTTCGTTAAAACGAACGGGTCGGTGAACGTTCACAAAATAACAAAACCGAAGAAATAAACCGATCTAGGGTTTTTTTTCTTTAAAAAAATGAACGGTTTTTTTAAGAAAAAAACCGGCAAACGACGGCGAGGTGTACCTCGTCGGGGCGGGGCTCTGGCGGGGCTCGGCTGGGCTCCGGCAAGGGCGGCGGGGTGCGGCGGGGTGCGGCGGGGCTTGGGGGCGGCGAGGGGCGGCTTCGGCGGCGGGGTTTGGCGAGCAGGGCGGCGGCTCCTCGAGCTCCGGCGGCGGCGGCGGGGTGCGGGTCGAGGCAGGGCTCGGGGTGGCGAGGGAGGGGGCGGCGGCGGGGTATAAAAGGAGGGGGCGGTGCTTGGAGGAGGGGGCAAGGCGCGGCGGCAGTGTCCGAGGCAGTCACGGTGGCGGCGTCCGGCGTGCGCGCGGAGGAGACGCGGGGATGGGCCGGCGACTCGGTTGGGCCTCGGCCGGTTGGGCGCGGCGCGAATTTTTTTTTAAACATTCCGCCGAGAAAATTCTTAGAAAAATAAATAAAAATCCAAAAACGATAAAACAAATTTTCCCCGTCTAGTTAGAATATTTAGAACAGGGTGAACATTTTTTTGACACAAAAAGGCAGTTTTGAAAACGTGCAATATTTTTAATGCAATTAAAATTGCAAATAAAATCCAATAAATGATTTTAATATTTTTCCTCCAATATTTCAATTGTCTTGGAGAAGTCATATTTCCTCCTCTCATTAAATTTTTAATGAAATACTTTTTCCGGAGAGAAAATAATTAAAACCCAAAATCCTCGTTTTATTATTTGATGAAAATCAAATATGAAAAATTCGAGAAAACCCCCAACTCTCTCCGAGGGTCCTTGAGTTGCTTAGGATTTATCGAGGATTTGTCAAAATGCAATAAAATTATGATATGCAATTATGATCTATGTATAACATACCAAATTGAAAATTTGGGATGTTATAAGAAGAGAGAGAAAGGACGAAGGTCGTCCCCTATGCTTTAGACGTAGGCTCTACAGTATGCTATGCTGTGTACCGCACTTGAAGTGTGCCTTGCCATGTGTTGGTCAAGGGGTACAATAGTGATCCGGGAATGGATCACATGACAGCGTTCGAACTTATCCTTAGTATCTAGTGGACTAAGGAATTTTCTCGATTATGGAGGTGAAAAGGAGTTCGTCGTAAAGGGTTACGTCAATGCGAACTTTGACACTAATCCGGATGACTCTGAGTAGTAAACCGGATTCGTATAGTAGAGCAGTTATTTGAAATGGCTCCAAGTAGCGCGTGGTAGCATCCACAAGATGACATAGATATTCGTAAAGCACACACGGATCTGAAAGGTTCAGACCCGTTGACTAATAACCTCTCTCACAAGTATAACATGATCAAACCAGAACTCATTGAGTGTTAATCACATAGTGATGTGAACTAGATTGTTGACTCTAGAAAACTCTTTAGATGTTGGTCACATGGTGATGTGACCTGTGAGTGTTAATCACATGGTGATGTGAACTAGATTATTGACTCTAGTGCAAGTGGGAGACTGTTGGAAATATGCCCTAGAGGCAATAATAAATTGGTTATTATTATATTTCCTTGTTCATGATAATCGTTTATTATCCATGCTAGAACTCTATTGATAGGAAACTCAGATACATGTGTGGATACATAGACAACACCATGTCCCTAGTAAGCCTCTAGTTGACTAGCTCGTTGATCAATAGATGGTTACGGTTTCCTGACCATGGACATTGGATGTCGTTGATAACGGGATCACATCATTAGGAGAATGATGTGATGGACAAGACCCAATCCTAAGCCTAGCACAAGATCGTGTAGTTCGTTTGCTAAGAGCTTTTCTAATGTCAAGTATCATTTCCTTAGACCATGAGATTGTGCAACTCCCGCATACCGTAGGAATGCTTTGGGTGTACCAAACGTCACAATGTAACTGGGTGGCTATAAAGGTGCACTACAGGTATCTCCGAAAGTGTCTGTTGGGTTGGCACGAATCGAGACTGGGATTTGTCACTCCGTGTAAACGGAGAGGTTTCTCTGGGCCCACTCGGTAGGACATCATCATAATGTGCACAATGTGACCAAGGAGTTGATCACGGGATGATGTGTTACGGAACGAGTAAAGAGACTTGCCGGTAACGAGATTGAACAAGGTATCGGGATACCGACGATCGAATCTCGGGTAAGTGACATACTGATTGACAAAGGGAATTGTATACGGGATTGATTGAATCCCCGACATCGTGGTTCATCCGATGAGATCATCGTGGAACATGTGGGAGCCAACATGGATATCCAGATCTGTTGGTTATTGGCCGGAGAACATCTCGGCCATGTCTGCATGGTTCCCGAACCCGTAGGGTCTACACACTTAAGGTTCGATGACGCTAGGGTTATAGGGAATAGATATACGTGGTTACCGAATGTTGTTCGGAGTCCCGGATGAGATCCCGGACGTCACGAGGAGTTCCGGAATGGTCCGGGGGTAAAGATTTATATATGGGAAGTCCTGTTTTGGTCACCGGAAAAGTTTCGGGTGCTATCGGTAATGTATCGGGACCACCGGGAGGGTCCCGGGGATCCACCTGGTGGGGCCACCAGCCCCAGAGGGCTGCATGGGCCAAGTGTGGGAAGGGACCAGCCCCTAGGTGGGCTGGTGCACCTCCCACAAGGAGCCCAGGGCGCAGGAAAGGGGGAAGGGGGAAACCCTAGGCTCAGATGGGCCTAAGGCCCACTTAGTGGTGCACCCCCCTCTCTCCCCCCTTGGCCGCCCCCCTAGATGAATCTAGGGCTGGCCGCACCCCTTGGGGAGGAAACCCAAGAGGGAGCGCAGCCCCTCCCCCTCCCCTATATATAGTGGGGGTTTTGGGGCTGCCATACACACGAGACTTCCTCTCTCTTGGCGCAGCCCTACCCCTCTCCCTCCTCCTCCTCTCCCGCGGTGCTTGGCGAAGCCCTGCAGGATTGCCACGCTCCTCCATCACCACCATGCCATCGTGCTGCTGCTGGACGGAGTCTTCCCCAACCTCTCCCTCTCTCCTTGCTGGATCAAGGCGTGGGAGACGTCACCGGGCTGCATGTGTGTTGAACGCGGAGGCGCCGTGGTTCGGCGCTTAGATCGGAATTAACCGCGATCTGAATCACTACGAGTACGACTCCTTCATCCGCGTTCTTGCAACGGTTCCGCATCGCGATCTACAAGGGTATGTAGATGCACTCCCCTTCCCCTCGTTGCTAGATTACTCCATAGATTGATCTTGGTGATGCGTAGAAAATTTTGAATTTCCGCTACATTCCCCAACACAGGAGGGCACCCCAAAGACACAACAATTGATCTGTTGATCTTTTAGCCGTGTGCGGTGCCCCCCTCCACCATAGTCCACCTCGATAATACTGTAGCGGTGCTTAGGTGAAGCCCTACGTTGGTAGAGCATCATCATCGTCACCACGCCGTCGTGCTGACAAAACTCTCCCTCAACACTCGGCTGGATCAGAGTTCAAGGGACGTCATCGGGCTGAACGTGTGCTGAACTCGGAGGTGCCGTGCGTTCGGTACTTGATCGGTTGGATCATGAAGACGTACGACTACATCAGCCGCGTTGTGCTAACGCTTGCGCTTTTGGTCTACGAGGGTACGTGGACAATACTCTCCCCTCTCGTTGCTATGCATCACCATGATCTTGTGTGTTCGTAGGAATTTTTTTGAAATTACTACGTTCCCCAACATTGGCATCCGAGCCAGGTTTTATGCGTAGATGTCATATGCACGAGTAGAACACAAGTGAGTTGTGGGCGATATAAGTCATACTGCTTACCAGCATGTCATACTTTGGTTCGGCGTTATTGTTTGATGAAGCGGCCCGGACCGGCATTACGCGTACGCTTACGCGATACTAGTTCTAGCGACGTGCTTTGCACACAGGTGGCTGGCAGGTATCAGTTTCTCCAACTTTAGTTGAACCGAGTGTGGCTACGCCCGATCCTTGCGAATGTTAAAACAACACCAACTTGACAAACTATCGTTGTGGTTTTGATGCGTAGGTAAGAACGGTTCTTGCTAAGCCTGTAGCAGCCACGTAAAATTTGCAACAACAAAGTAGAGGACGTCTAACTTGTTTTTGCAGGGCATGTTGTGATGTGATATGGTCAAGACATGATGCTAAATTTTATTGTATGAGATGATCATGTTTTGTAACCGAGTTATCGGCAACTGGCAGGAGCCATATGGTTGTCGCTTTATTGTATGCAATGCAATCGCCCTGTAATGCTTTACTTTATCACTAAGCGGTAGCGATAGTCGTAGAAGCATAAGATTGGCGAGACGACAACGATGCTACGATGGAGATCAAGGTGTCGCGCCGGTGACGATGGTGATCATGACGGTGCTTCGGAGATGGAGATCACAAGCATAAGATGATGATGGCCGTATCATATAACTTATATTGATTGCATGTGATGTTTATCTTTTATGCATCTTATCTTGCTTTGATTGATGGTAGCATTATAAGATGATCCCTCACTAAATTATCAAAGTATAAGTGTTCTCCCTGAGTATGCACCGTTGCTTAAGTTCTTCGTGCTGAGACACCACGTGATGATCGGGTGTGATAGGCTCTACGTTCAAATACAACGGGTGCAAAACAGTTGCACACGCGGAATACTCAGGTTAAACTTGACGAGCCTAGCATATAACAGATATGGCCTCGGAACACGGAGACCGAAAGGTCGAGCATGAATCATATAGTAGATATGATCAACATAGTGATGTTCACCATTGAAACTACTCCATCTCACGTGATGATCGGACATGGTTTAGTTGATTTGGATCACGTGATCACTTAGAGGATTAGAGGGATGTCTATCTAAGTGAGAGTTCTTTAATAATATGATTAATTGAACTTAAATTTATCATGAACTTAGTACCTGGTAGTATTTTGCTTGTCTATGTTGATTGTAGATAGATGGCCCGTGCTGTTGTTCCGTTGAATTTTAATGCGTTCCTTGAGAAAGCAAAGTTGAAAGATGATGGTAGCAATTGCACGGACTGGGTCCGTAACTTGAGGATTATCCTCATTGCTGCACAGAAGAATTACGTCCTGGAAGCACCGCTGGGTGCTAGACCTGCTGCAGGAGCAACACCAGATGTTATAAACGTCTGGCAGAGCAAAGCTGATGACTACTCGATAGTTCAGTGTGCCATGCTTTACGGCTTAGAACCGGGTCTTCAACGACGTTTTGAACGTCATGGAGCATATGAGATGTTCCAGGAGTCGAAGTTAATATTTCAAGCAAATGCCCGGATTGAGAGATATGAAGTCTCCGATAATTTCTATAGCTGCAAGATGGAGGAGAATAGTTCTGTCAGTGAGCATATACTCAAAATGTCTGGGTATAACAATCACTTGATTCAACTGGGAGTTAATCTTCCGGATGATAGCGTCATTGACAGAATTCTTCACTCACTGCCACCAAGCTACAAGAGCTTCGTGATGAACTATAACATGCAAGGGATGGGAAAGACGATTCCCGAGCTCTTCGCAATGCTAAAAGATGCGGAGGTAGAAATCAAGAAGGAGCATCAAGTGTTGATGGTCAATAAGACCACCAGTTTCAAGAAAAAGGGCAAAGGGAAGAAGAAGGGGAACTTCAAGAAGAACAGCAAGCAAGTTGCTACTCAGGAGAAGAAACACAAGTCTGGACCTAAGCCTGAGACTGAGTGCTTCTACTGCAAGCAGACTGGTCATTGGAAGCGGAACTGCCCCAAGTATTTGGCGGATAAGAAGGATGGCAAGGTGAGCAAAGGTATATGTTATATACATGTTATTGATGTGTACCTTACTAATGCTCGCAGTAGCACCTGGGTATTTGATACTGGTTCTGTTGCTAATATTTGCAACTTGAAACAGGGACTACGGATTAAGCGAAGATTGGCTAAGGACGAGGTGACGATGCGCGTGGGAAATGGTTCCAGTCGATGTGATCACGGTCGGCACGCTACCTCTAAATCTACCTTCAGGATTAGTTTTAGACCTAAATAATTGTTATTTGGTGCCAGCGTTGAGCATGAACTTTATATCTGGATCTTGTTTGATGCGAGACGGTTATTCATTTAAATCAGAGAATAATGATTGTTCTATTTATATGAGTAATATCTTTTATGGTCATGCACCCTTGAAGAGTGGTCTATTTTTGTTGAATCTCGATAGTAGTGATACACATATTCATAATATTGAAGCCAAAAGATGCAGAGTTGATAATGATAGTGCAACTTATTTGTGGCACTGCGGTTTAGGTCATATCGGTGTAAAGCGCATGAAGAAACTCCATACTGATGGACTTTTGGAACCACTTGATTATGAATCACTTGTTACTTGCGAACCGTGCCTCATGGGCAAGATGACTAAATCACCGTTCTCCGGTACTATGGAGCGAGCAACAGATTTGTCGGAAATCATACATACAGATGTATGTGGTCCGATGAATATTGAGGCTCGTGGCGGATATTGTTATTTTCTCACCTTCACAGATGATTTGAGCAGATATGGGTATATCTACTTAATGAAACATAAGTCTGAAACATTTGAAAAGTTCAAAGAATTTCAGATTGAAGTTGAAAATCATCGTAACAAGAAAATAAAGTGTCTACGATCTGATCGTGGAGGAGAATATTTGAGTTACGAGTTTGGTCTTCATTTGAAACAATGCGGAATAGTTTCGCAACTCACGCCACCCGGAACACCACAGTGTAATGGTGTGTCCGAACGTCGTAATCGTACTTTACTTGATATGGTGCGATCTATGATGTCTCTTACTGATTTGCCGCTATCGTTTTGGGGTTATGTTTTAGAGATGGCTGCATTCACGTTAAATAGGACACCATCGAAATCCGTTGAGACGACGCCTTACGAACTGTGGTTTGGCAAGAAACCAAAGTTGTCGTTTCTGAAAGTTTGGGGCTGCGATGCTTATGTGAAAAAGCTTCAACCTGATAAGCTCGAACCCAAATCGGAAAAATGTGTCTTCATAGGATACCGAAAAGAGACTGTTGGGTACACCTTCTATCACAGATCTGAAGGAAAGACTTTTGTTGCTAAATTTGGAATCTTTCTAGAGAAGGAGTTTCTCTCGAAAGAAGTGAGTGGGAGGAAAGTATAACTTGATGAGGTAACTGTACCTGCTCCCTTATTGGAAAGTAGTTCATCACAGAAACCGGTTTCTGAGACACCTACACCAATTAGTGAGGAAGTTAATGATGATGATCATGAAACTTCAGATCAAGTTGTTACTGAACCTCGTAGGTCAACCAGAGTAAGATCCGCACCAGAGTGGTATGGTAATCCTGTTCTGGAAGTTATGTTGCTAGACCATGACGAACCTACGAACTATGAAGAAGCGATGGTGAGCCCAGATTCCGCAAAATGGCTTGAGGCCATGAAATCTGAGATGGGATCCATGTATGAGAACAAAGTGTGGACTTTGGTTGACTTGCCCGATGATCGGCAAGCCATTGAGAATAAATGGATCTTCAAGAAAAAGACTGACGCTGACGGTAATGTTACTGTCTATAAAGCTTGACTTGTAGCAAAAGGTTTTCGACAAGTTCAAGGGGTTGACTACGATGAGACCTTCTCACCCGTAGCGATGCTTAAGTCTGTCCGAATCATGTTAGCAATTTCCGCATTTTATGATTATGAAATTTGCCAAATGGATGTCAAAACTGCATTCCTGAATGGATTTCTGGAAGAAGAGTTGTATATGATACAACCGGAAGGTTTTGTCGATCCAAAAGGAGCTAATGAAGTGTGCAAGCTCCAGCGATCCATTTATGGACTGGGTGCAAGCCTCTCGGAGTTGGAATAAGCGCTTTGATAGTGTGATCAAAGCATTTGGTTTTATACAGACTTTTGGAGAAGCCTGTATTTACAAGAAAGTGAGTGGGACCTCTGTAGCATTTCTAATATTATATGTGGATGACATATTGCTGATTGGAAATGATATAGAATTTCTGGATAGCATAAAGGGATACTTGAATAAGAGTTTCTCAATGAAAGACCTCGGTGAAGCTGCTTATATATTGGGCATCAAGATCTATAGAGATAGATCAAGACGCTTAATTGGACTTTCACAAAGCACATACCTTGACAAAGTTTTGAAGAAGTTCAAAATGGATCAAGCAAAGAAAGGGGTTCTTGCCTGTGTTACAAGGTGTGAAGTTGAGTAAGAATCAATGCCCGACCACTGCAGAAGATAGAGAGAATATGAAAGATGTTCCCTATGCTTCAGCCATTGGCTCTATCATGTATGCAATGCTGTGTACCAGACCTGATGTGTGCCTTGCTATAAGTTTAGCAGGGAGGTACCAAAGTAATCCAGGAGTGGATCACTGGAAAGTGGTCAAGAACATCCTGAAATACCTGAAAAGGACTAAGGATATGTTTCTCGTTTATGGAGGTGACAAAGAGCTCATCGTAAATGGTTACGTTGATGCAAGCTTTGACACTGATCCGGACGATTCTAAATCGCAAACCGGATACGTGTTTACATTGAACGGTGGAGCTGTCAGTTGGTGCAGTTCTAAACAAAGTGTCGTGGCGGGATCTACGTGTGAAGCGAAGTACATAGCTGCTTCGGAAGCAGCAAATGAAGGAGTCTGGATGAAGGAGTTCATATCCGATCTAGGTGTCATACCTAGTGCATTGGGTCCAATGAAAATCTTTTGTGACAATACTGGTGCAATTGCCTTGGCAAAGGAATCCAGATTTCACAAAAGAACCAAGCACATCAAGAGACGCTTCAATTCCATCCGGGATCTAGTCTAGGTGGGAGACATAGAAATTTGCAAGATACATACGGATCTGAATGTTGCAGACCCGTTGACTAAGCCTCTTCCACGAGCAAAACATGATCATCACCAAGGCTCCATGGGTGTTAGAATCATTACTGTGTAATCTATATTATTGACTCTAGTGCAAGTGGGAGACTGAAGGTAATATGCCCTAGAGGCAATAATAAAGTTATTATTTATTTCCTTATATCATGATAAATGTTTATTATTCATGCTAGAATTGTATTAACCGGAAACATAATACTTGTGTGAATACATAGACAAACAAAGTGTCATTAGTATGCCTCTACTTGACTAGCTCGTTGATCAAAGATGGCTATGTTTCCTAGCCATTGACATGAGTTGTCATTTGATTAACGGGATCACATCATTAGGAGAATGATGTGATTGACTTGACCCATTCCGTTAGCTTAGGACACGATCGTTTAGTATTCTGCTATTGCTTTCTTCATGACTTATACATGTTCCTATGACTATGAGATTATGCAACTCCCGTTTACCGGAGGAACACTTTCTGTGCTACCAAACGTCACAACGTAACTGGGTGATTATAAAGGTGCTCTACAGGTGTCTCCGAAGGTACTTGTTGGGTTGGCGTATTTCGAGATTAGGATTTGTCACTCCGATTGTCAGAGAGGTATCTCTGGGCCCACTCGGTAATGCACATGACTTAAGCCTCGCAAGCATTGCAACTAATGAGTTAGTTGTGGGATGATGTATTACAGAACGAGTAAAGTGACTTGCCGGTGACGAGATTGAACTAGGTATTGAGATACCGATTATCGAATCTCGGGCAAGTAACATACCGATGACAAAGGGAACAACATATGTTGTTATGCGGTCTGACCGATAAAGATCTTCGTAGAATATGTGGGAGCCAATATGAGCATCTAGGTTCCGCTATTGGTTATTGACCGGAGACATGTCTCGATCATGTCTACATAGTTCTCGAACCCGTAGGGTCCGCACGCTAAATGTTTTGATGACAGTTATATTATGAGTTTATATGTTTTGATGTACCGAAGGTTGTTCGGAGTCCCGGATGTGATCACGGACATAACGAGGAGTCTCTAAATGGTCGAGACATGAAGATTGATATATTGGACGACTATATTCGGACACCGGAATGGTTCTGGGGGTTATCGGATATATACCGGAGTACCGGGGGGTTACCGGAACCCCCCGGGAGATCAATGGGCCTACATGGGCCTTAGTGGAGAAGAGGAGGGGCAGCCAGGGCAGGCCGCGCGCCCCCTCCCCCTCTAGTCTGAATTGGACAAGGGGAGGGGGGCGCCCCCCTTTCCTTCTTCTCCTCCTCCTCTTTCCCCCCTTCTCCTAATCCAACAAGGAAGGGAAGGAGTCCTACTCCCGGTGGGAGTAGGACTCCTCCTGGCGCGCCCCTCTCCTGGCGGGCCACCTCTCCCCCCTTGCTCCTTTATATACGGGGGCAGGAGGGCACCCCAAAGACACAACAATTGATCTGTTGATCTTTTAGCCGTGTGCGGTGCCCCCCTCCACCATAGTCCACCTCGATAATACTGTAGCGGTGCTTAGCCGAAGCCCTGCGTCGGTAGAACATCATCATCGTCACCACGCCGTCGTGCTGACAAAACTCTCCCTCAACACTCGGCTGGATCAGAGTTTGAGGGACGTCATCGGGCTGAACGTGTGCTGAACTCGGAGGTGCCGTGCGTTCGGTACTTGATCGGTCGGATCATGAAGACGTACGACTACATCAACCGCGTTGTGCTAACGCTTCCGCTTTCGGTCTACGAGGGTACGTGGACAATACTCTCCCCTCTCGTTGCTATGCATCACCATGATCTTGTGTGTGTGTAGTAATTTTTTTGAAATTACTACGTTCCCCAACAAAGGCAATATGGGCTCTTGGTTAAATCAACAATAATGCATATAAGAGCCACTTTAACAATTTCATTATGGTCTTCTCCTATCGACCCCCAAAGAAAAGAAATAAAACTATTTACACGGGAAAGCTCCCAACAAGCAAAAGAAGAACGGGAAATCTTTTTGGGTTTTCTTTTAATTAAAACTACAAGCATGGAAAGCAAACTAGCTAAAAGCTACTACTAATTTTTTTAGTTTTTCTTAAAGTTTTTTAAACACACAAGAAGAAAGCATAAAAAGGAAATAAACTAGCATGGATAGTACAATGAAAGAGTATGAGCACCGACAACTAGCATGAGTGCGTAAATGTAAATGTAATGTCGTTGACAAATACGTACTCCCCCAAGCTTAGGCTTTTGGCCTAAGTTGGTCTATGGCCACGGCTGGCCTGGCTGATATCCAAAGTTATAGCTGGGATCGTACTGAGATGCATCGGCTATTGCATCGTGGGCTGCAGCGTGGAGGCGAGCTGCCCTCATCCTCCTCTCGTACTCATTTGCCTCCTCCCTGGTTATGACATATCTCCCCTTTGCCTGAAAGTCAAAGAGAGTAGGAGCAGGGAGGACAATATTGACGGCGTGACGCCTGTCAAAGATTAGTCGGTACTGGAAAGGCGGTTCATTCCTCTCAACAAACTGATGGTGAACCATGGCATTAAAATCTAGATAAGAAGGAGGCAATTCCATATCATAATCACGAATAGGTATATCATGAAAATTAGCTAGACGGGTTGCATAAATTCCACCAAAGAAATCTCCATTAATTCTATTATTATGCAACCTACGTGCAACAATGGCTGCCAAATTATAATGTTTATCTCCTAATACAGCACTCCTGAGAACACTGAGGTCAGGGACACACATGTGACATGCTTCATCCTTACCATTTATGCACCTACCTATGAAGAGAGCAAAATAATGTATAGCAGGAAAATGAATGCTCCCTATGGTAGCTTGTGTTATATCTCTAGACTCGCCCATAGTTATACTAGCAAGAAAATCTCTAAACTCTGACTTGCGAGGCTCACTAGTGCTACCCCATTGTGGAAGTTTGTAAGCAGTATTAAAATCCTCTAAATCCATAGTATAAGAATTTTCATAAAGATCAAACAGGACAGTTTGAGAATTGCGTGAAGATGAAAATTCAAACCTTCTCACAAAGGAATCAGTGAGATAGTGGTACTGACGGCACTACTAGGAAAACGGCTATAGTTAATATGGACATTAATGGCGCACCATGTATGTGGTGCACCACTGCTATATAGCAGTGGCGCACCAGATATAGGTACGCCATTATTGGCCACATTACTAATGGCGCACCTGGTGTGTGGTGCGCCATTACTAGTTTTGAAAAAAAAAGATAAAAAAAGTTGTTAGCAGTGGCGCACTATCCACTCATGCGCCACTACTAACCTTTTTTTAATATTTTTTTTCAAAACTAGTAATGGCGCACCACACACCAGGTGCGCCATTAGTAACCCTGGTTCCTAATGGCGCATTCTTAGGTGGTGCGCCATTGGTAACCTGGGAGCAGCTAGATATTTTTGACAGCCACCTACCACACTTACTTTCCCCACTTCATTCTCTCCACCTCTACCAAGCTTGGTCTCGGCTACCTCCTCCTCCTCACCTCATTTGCACCATAGATTCACCCAAATTAAGTGGTTAAATTTCCTTTTTTTTGATAGGTAAGTAAGGGGAAAGCTTTCTTTATGTTCTAGATCTACTTTTTTCTCCCTCCAACAACGTACACACTTTTTATGACCTAGATCTACGTATGTTTGTGGTGTTGCATATGTTTGTGATGTTGCATATGTTTGTATTTGCAGGTACCGGTATTTGAAATGCGATAGTTGCCAATATTTTGCCGGAATGTTGATTCATTTCCGTTTCGGCGAGAATTTGGCACTATGCATTCTTTTTGGTCCTATTTTTAGGCAAAGTCATGCCAACAATTTTTTTGGTTCTAAAATATCGTTTTGCTCTACCCCGCAGGCGACCATGGTCCGCACGATGACCAAAGGCATCATGAATAGGTTTTTGATCTCCGTAAAGGCCGAGATGCTTCAAAAGAACGAGATGGAGATAAGATGTCTGTGTCGAAGATGCAAGCTGAAGATCCTTATGGACCCGGATTCCGGACAGGTGCGGGACCACCTGCTCTTGCGTGGTTTCATGGATGGCTATCGGTGGCAAGGTGATGAAGATGATTATGAAGTTGTCGATGGGGGCTGGGCAAGAAATAAGGAAGGGCAGCAAGACAACCGCGGCGAGGGTGGGCGAGAAGACGAAGAATCTCCAGGACATGATCACGAAGTAGATGCAGGACACATTCATCATGTAGAAGATGCCGGACATGATGATGAGGATGATCAAGACGAAGGGCATGATCATGAAGAGCAGACGACGATGGACCATCGATGGGCTGGGTGCAGGACCCTCATATTCAAGAGCTACTTCTCAAGCAGACGGGTAACGCAAGAGCTGCCGCCTGAGAGAAAGCCAAGCTGGATCAACTGGAGATAGACGCGGTTACTCCATTGTATGAAGGATGCAGGCCCGAGGATACCCGCCTGAAAGTAACGCTCATGGATCTGGAGATGAAGGTAAAACACAAAATGACCGACGCATGCTTCGACGAGAACATGTCATTCTGGCACGAACGTCTTCCCAAGGGGAACAAGTGCCCCACCAGTTTCAAGGAGGCGAAGAAAATTGTGTGTCCTCTGGATTTACCGTACGTGAAATACCATGTGTGCATGAACAATTGCATCATTTATTGGGACGGGCACGCGGAGTCTACCATATGTCCGGTGTGCGGCGTCACTCGATACAAGAAGAGGAAGAAAGCTCCTCGAAAAGTTGATCACTCCTCGTCTGCAGCGGTATTTCGCGGACCCTAAGCTAGGAAAGCTGCTGCGTTGGCACGCGGATAGGGTGGAGAAGAAGCGAGAAGATGACGGAAATGATTCGAAGATAAATAAAAAAGACAAGATGCTGAGTCACCCTAAGGATGCGAGCCAGTGGCAAGCGTTGAACTTCAAACACCCAGAATTTGGGGACGATCCAAGGAACATCGTGCTGGGCGCGAGCACCGATGGAGTCAATCCGTTTGGCAGCCAGAGAAGCACATATAGCACCTGGCCTGTGTTTGTGTGTATGTACAACTTTCCCCCTGGTTGTACATGAAGAGGAAGTACATTCACATGAGTATGCTAATTGAAGGGCGAAAACAACCAGGGAACGACATCAATCTGTATCTGGGACTGCTGAAAGAGGAGCTAGGCACGCTGTGGAAAACGCCAGCCAATACGTGGGACGCCGCAGAGAAAGAATATTTCCCTATGAGAGCCACACTGCTCACGATGGTGCACGACTATCTCGGTTACGGATATGTCGCGGGGCAGGTGGTCCACGGATTTTCTGCATGCGTCAGGTGCATGGATGACACAACGTATCGCCAGCTAGATAGAGATCCCGGGGCTTCGAAAACCGTGTTCATGGGACATCGAAGGTGGCTTCGCGATGATGACTCATGGAGAAAACGCAAGGATCTGTTCGAGTGGTGAAACCGAACCCCGTAGATGCCCGCATACGAGGAGCGGCGAGGAAATAGATGAGCTGTTGAAAAATTGGAAAGAGTGCCCACCGCCGAGAAAGAAGCGAAAGGCGCCAGAGCCGCTGCTGAAGTTATGGAAAACGAGGTCTATTTTCTGGGACTTGCCGTACTGGAAGATCCTCCGTGTGCCTCACAGCCTTGATGTCATGCATATCACGAAGAACGTGTGCGAGAGTCTGCTTGGTACCCTGCTCAACATGCCAGAGAGGACCAAAGATGGGCCGAAAGCAAGGGCAGACTTGAAATCAATGGGCATCAGGGAGGAGCTTCACGCTAATGATGATGATGATGATGAGGCGAAGGACACGGAAAGTCATCGCAAAGGCAAAAAGGCCAAGAAGATCGGAAATGACTGCCCTCCCGCGTGCTTCACTCTAAGTCAGGAGGAGATCGAGCAGTTTTTCACCTGCCTCGTAGGAGTAAACTTCCTTACGGTTACGCGGGGAAGATAAGCAGATACCTAGACTCAGCGAAGCAGAAGTTCAGCGGGATGAAGTCTCACGACTGTCACGTGCTGATGACGCAGATACTTCCAGTTTCAATCCGTGGGATCATGGACGTGCACGTTTGTGAAATGCTAGTTGGCCTATGCAACTTTTTCGACGTCATCTCTCGGAAGTCGGTTGGCGTGAGGCAACTCAGAAGGCTACAAGAAGAGATGGTGGTGATACTATGCGAGCTTGAGATGTACTTCCCGCCCGCATTCTTCGACGTTATGGTGCATCTGCTGGTCCATATCATGGAGGATATCATCCAACTCGGGCCGACGTTCCTGCACAGCATTATGCCGTTCAAAAGGATGAATGATGTCATCAAAGGATACATTCGCAACATGTCACGTCCAGAGGGAAGCATAGCCAAGGGCTTTCTGACCGAAGAGTGCATCTCCTACTGCACAAATTATCTAGGCATCAAGAACCCCGTTGGTCTGCCCATCAACAGGCACCTCGGTAGGCTCGCTGGATGGGGTCATCGCGAGGGTCGCCACGAAATGCATGTCGACTTCAAGGGTGAGACGCCGACTTTGAAAGAGCAAACCTAGTCGCGCTACAACACATGGACGTGGTCAATCCTTGGGGTAGAGCACAAAACCTTTATTGAGAAGACGTACAATGACCGAGGCCAACAGAGGACGGACGGAGATATAATCAAAGAGCACAAATCATGTTTCACGCGTTGGTTCACGGAGAAGCTTCTGTCGTACCCTTTACATGAGGATTCTTCCGCGGAAGAAAAACTGATGACCTACGAGGCATACGATATCAATGGCTACACATTCTACACCGAGGAAAAGGACATGAAGAGTGATGATTATCAGAACTCCGGGGTAACGATGGAATCCTACATCGGTAACGACAAGGACAGATACTACGGAAGGATCGAGGAGATCTGGGAGCTGAGCTACGCTGGAGAGAAGGTCCCGATGTTCCGTGTCAGATGGGCCAAGTGTTGGAAATATGCCCTAGAGGCAATAATAAATAGGTTATTATTATATTTCCTTTTTCATGATAATCGTTTATTATCCATGCTAGAATTGTGTTGATAGGAAACTCAGATACATGTGTGGATACATAGACAACACCATGTCCCTAGTAAGCCTCTAGTTGACTAGCTCGTTGATCAATAGATGGTTACGGTTTCCTGACCATGGACATTGGAGGTCGTTGATAACGGGATCACATCATCAGGAGAATGATGTGATGGACGAGACCCAATCCTAAGCCTAGCACAAGATCGTGTAGTTCGTTTGCTCAGAGCTTTTCTAATGTCAAGTATTAGTTCCTTAGACCATGAGATTGTGCAACTCCCGGATACCGTAGGAATGCTTTGGGTGTACCAAACGTCACAACGTAACTGGGTGGCTATACAGGTGCACTACAGGTATCTCCGAAAGTGTCTGTTGGGTTGGCACGAATCGAGACTGGGATTTGTCACTCCGTGTAAACGGAGAGGTATCTCTGGGCCCACTCAGTAGGACATCATCATAATGTGCACAATGTGACCAAGGAGTTGATCACGGGATGATGTGAGTTACGGAACGAGTAAAGAGACTTGCCGGTAACGAGATTGAACAAGGTATAGGGATACCGACGATCGAATCTTGGGCAAGTAACATACCGATCGACAAAGGGAATTGTATACGTGATTGATTGAATCCCCGACATCGTGGTTCATCTGATGAGATCATCGTGGAACATGTGGGAGCCAACATGGGTATCCAGATCCCGCTGTTGGTTATTGACCGGAGAACGTCTCGGTCATGTCTGCATGGTTCCCGAACCCGTAGGGTCTACACGCTTAAGGTTCGATGACGCTAGGGTTATAGGGAAAGTATGTACGTGGTTACCGAATGTTGTTCGGAGTCCCGGATGAGATCCCGGACATCACGAGGAGTTCCGGAATGGTCCGGAGGTAAAGATTTATATATGGGAAGTCATGTTTTGGTCACCGGAAAAGTTTCGGGTGAAATCGGTAATGTACCGGGACCACCGGGAGGGTCCCGGGGGTCCACCAAGTGGGGCCACCAGCCCCAGAAGGCTGCGTGGGCCATGTTGGGAGGGGACCAGCCCTAGGTGGGCTGGTGCGCCCCCCACCAAGGCCCAAGGTGCATGGGAGAGTGGGAGGGGGCAAACCCTATGTCCAGATGGGCCTTAGGGCCCATATAGTGGGGCGCCCCCTCTCCTCCCCTTGGCCGCCCCCCTTGATGGGATATAGGGCTGGCCGCCTCCTCTTGGGGGTGGAAACCCTAAGGGGGGCGTAGCCCCCTTCCCCCCTATATATAGTTGAGGTTTGGGCTGCCCAAGACACATGAGAACGTCTCCTTTTTGGCGCAGCCCTACCCCTCTTCTTCCTCCTCCTCTCCCGCGGTGCTTGGCGAAGCCCTGCGGGATTGCCACGCTCCTCCACCACCACCATGCCGTCGTGTTGCTGCTGGATGGAGTCTTCCCCAACCTCTCCCTCTCTCCTTGCTGGATCAAGGCGTGGGAGACGTCACCGGGCTGCACGTGTGTTGAACGCGGAGGCACCGTTCTTCGGTGCTTAGATCGGAATCAACTGCGATCTGAATCGCTACGAGTACGACTCCCTCATCCGCGTTCTTGCAACGCTTCCGCATCGCGATCTACAATGGTATGTAGATGCACTCTCCTTCCCTCTCGTTGCTAGTAAACTCCATAGATTGATCTTGGTGATGCATAGAAAATTTTGAATTTCTGCTACGTTACCCAACAGTGGCATCATGAGCTAGGTCTATGCGTAGTTTCTATGCACGATTAGAACACAAAGTAGTTGTGGGCGTCGATTTTGCCAATTCTTCTTGCCGCTACTAGTCTTATCTTGTTTCGGCGGCATTGTGGGATGAAGCGGCCCGGACCGACCTTACACGTACGCTTACGTGAGACAGGTTCCACCGACTGACATGCACTAGTTGCATAAGGTGGCTAGCGGGTGTCTGTCTCTCCCACTTTAGTCGGAACGGATTCGATGAAAAGGGTCCTTATGAAGGGTAAAAAGAAATTGGCATATCACGTTGTGGTTTTACGTAGGTAAGAAACGTTCTTGCTAGAAACCTATACAAGCCACGTAAAAACTTGCAACAACAATTAGAGGACGTCTAACTTGTTTTTGCAGCATGTGCTATGTGATGTGATATGGCCAGAAGATGTGATGAATGATATATGTGATGTATGAGATTGATCATATTCTTGTAATAGGAATCACGACTTGCATGTCGATGAGTATGACAACCGGCAGGAGCCATAGGAGTTGTCTTTATTTTTTTGTATGACCTGCGTGTCATTGAATAACGCCATGTAAATTACTTTACTTTATTGCTAAGCGCGTTAGCCATAGAAGTAGAAGTAATCGTTGGCGTGACAACTTCATGAAGACACAATGATGGAGATCATGGTGTCATGCCGGTGACAAAGATGATCATGGTGCCCCAAAGATGGAGATCAAAGGAGCAAAATGATATTGGCCATATCATGTCACTATTTGATTGCATGTGATGTTTACCATGTTATGCATCTTATTTGCTTAGAACGACGGTAGTAAGTAAGATGATCCCTCACTAAAATTTCAAGAGACGTGTTCCCCCTAACTGTGCACCGTTGCGAAGGTTCGTTGTTTCGAAGCACCACGTGATGATCGGGTGTGATAGATTCTAACGTTCGAATACAACGGGTGTTGACGAGCCTAGCATGTACAGACATGGCCTCGGAACACATGCGAAACACTTAGGTTGACTTGACGAGCCTAGCATGTACAGACATGGCCTCGGAACACAAGAGATCGAAAGGTCGAACATGAGTCGTATAGTAGATGCGATCAACATGGAGATGTTCACCGATGATGACTAGTCCGTCTCACGTGATGATCGGACACGGCCTAGTTTGACTCGGATCATGTATCACTTAGATGACTAGAGGGATGTCTATCTGAGTGGGAGTTCAATAATCAGATGAACTTCATTATCATGAACATAGTCAAAAGGTCTTTACAAATTATGTCATACGCTTTAGTTCTATTGTTTAAGATATGTTCCTAGAGAAAATTTAGTTGAAAGTTGGTAGTAGCAATTATGCGGACAGGGTCCGTAAACTGAGGATTGTCCTCATTGCTGCACAGAAGGCTTATGTCCTTAATGCACCGCTCGGTGTGCTGAACCTCAGCGTCGTCTGTGGATGTTGCGAAACATCTGACATACACGTTTTGATGACTACGTGATAGTTCAGTGCGTATTGCTAACGGTTTAGAATTGAGGCACCAAAGACGTTTTTGAAACGTCGCAGAACATATGAGATGTTCCGAAGATTGAAATTGGGATTTCAGACTAGTGCCCACGTCAAGAGGTATGAGACCTCTGACAAGTTTCTTAAGCCTGCAGACTAAGGGAGAAAAGCTCAATCGTTGAGCATGTGCTCAGATTGTCTGAGTGCCACAATCGCTTGAATCGAGTGGGAGTTTATCTTCCAGATGAGATAGTGATGGTTCTCCATAGTCACTACCACCAAGCTATTAGATCTTCGTGATGAACTATAACATATCAGGGATAGTTATGATGATCCTTGAGCTATTCGCGATGTTTGACACCGCGAGAGTAGAAATCAAGAAGGAGCATCAATTGTTGATGGTTAGTAAAACCACTAGTCTAGAAGGGCAAGGGCAAAAGGGATACTTCATGAAACAGCAAGTCATTTGTTGCTCTAGTGAAGAATCCCAAGGTTGAACCCAAACCCGAGACTAAGTGCTTCTGTAATGAGGGGAACAGTCACTGAAGCGGAACTACCCTAGACACTTGGTAGATGAGAAGGCAGACAAGGTCGACAGAAGTATATTGGATATACATTATATGAATGTGTACTTTACTAGTACTCCTAGCAGCACCAGGGTATTAGATACCGGTTCGGTTGCTAAGTGTTAGTAACTCGAAATAAAAGTTGTGGAATAAACGGAGACTAGCTAAAGGTGAGATGACGATATGTGTTGGAAATGTTTCCAAGGTTGATGTGATCAAGCATCGCATGCTCCCTCTACCATCGAGATTTGGTGTTTGCGTTGAGCATGATTGGATTATGTTTATCACAATACGGTTATTCATTTAAGGAGAATAATGGTTACTCTGTTTATTTGAATAATACCTTCAATGGTCTTGCACCTAAAATGAATCTCGATCGTAGTGATACACATGTTCATGCCAAAAGTAATGATAGTACCACATACTTGTGGCACTGCTATTTGAGTCATATTGGGATAAAACGCATGAAGAAGCTCCATGTAGATGGATCTTTGGACTCAGTCGTTTTTGAAAAGATTGAGACATGCGAACCATGTCTATTGGTATATATGCATGAAGAAACTCCATGCAGATGGATCGTTTGGACTCACATGATTTCGAATCACTTGAGACATGCAAATCATACCACATGGGCAAGTGACTGAAAGTCCTCGTTTTTCAGTAAGATGGAACAAGAGAGCAACTTATTGGAAGTAATACATTTTTGATGTATGCAGTCCAATGAGTGCTGAGGCATGCAGTGGATATCGTTATGTTCTTACTTCACAGATGATTTGAGTAGATGCTGAGTGTATTTACTTGATGAAACACAAGTCTGAATTATTGAAAGGTTCAAGTAATTTCAGAGTGAAGTTGAAGATTGTCGTGACAAGAGGATAAAATGTCTGTGATATGATCATAGAGATGAGTATCTGAGTTACGAGTTTGGCACACAATTAAGACATTGTGGAAAGTGTTTCACAAGTAATACCGCCTGGAACACCATAGTGTGATGGTGTGTCCGAACAACATAACTGCACCCTATTGGATATGGTGCATACCATGATGTTTCTTATCGAATTACCATTATCGTTTATGGGTTAGTCATTAGAGACAACCGAATTCACTTTAAAAGGGGCACCACGCCATTCCGTTGAGACGACACCGTTTAGAGAAACCTAAGTTGTCGTTTCTTAAAAGTTTGGGGCTGCGATGCTTATGTGAAAAAGTTTCAGGCTGATAAGCTCGAACCCAAAGTGGATAAATGCGTCTTCATAGAATACCCAAAACAGTTGGGTATACCTCCTATTTCAGATCTGGAAGCAAAAGTAATTGCTTCTAGAAACAGGTCCTTTCTCGAGGAAAAGTTTCTCTCGAAAGAATTGAGTGGGAGGATGGTGGAGACTTGATAAGGTTATTGAACCGTCACTTCAACTAGTGTGTAGCAGGGCACAGGAAGTTGTTCCTGAGGCACCTACACCAATTGAAGTGGAAGCTTATGATAGTGATCATGAAACTTCGGATCAAGTCACTACCAAACCTCGTAGGACGACGAGGATGCGTGCTACTTCAAAGTGGTACGTGATCCTGTCTGAGATATCATGTTGTTGGACAATACTGAACCTACGAGCTATGGAGAAGCGATGGTGGGCCCATATTCCGACAAATGGTTGGAAGCCATAAAATCCGAGAGGATCCATATATGAAAACAAAGTATAGACTTTGAGAGTACTACTTGATGGTCATAAGGCTGTTGAGGTAAATGGATCTTTAAGAAGAAGACGGACATGGACGGTAATGTTACCGTCTATGAAGCTCGACTTGTGGCAAAGAGTATTTCCACAAGTTCAAGGAGTTGACTACGATGAGATTTTCTCATCCGTAGCGGTGCTTAAGTCTGTCGGAATCATGTTAGCATTAGCTGCATTTATGAAATCTGGCAGATGGATGTCAAAACAAGTTTCCTTACCAGTTTTCGTAAGGAAAGGTTGTATGTGATACAATCAGAAAGGTTTTGTCGATCCTAAGGATGCTAAAAGGAATGCTAGCTCCAGCGATCCTTCCATGGACTAGAGCAAGCATCTCGGAGTCAGAATATACGCTTTGATGGAGTGATCAAAGATTTTGGATTTATACAAAGTTTATGAGAAACTTGTATTTCCAAATAAAGTGAGTGGGAGCGCTACAACATTTCTGATAAGTATATGTGAATGACATATTGTTGATCCGAAATGATGTAAGATTTCTGGAAAGCATAAAGGGTTGTTTGAAAGGAGTTTTTCAAAGGAAGACCTGGATAAAAGCTGCTTACATATTGGGCATCAAGATCTATAGAGATAGATCAAGACGCCCGATGATACTTTCAAAGAACGCACACCTTGACATGATTTTGAAAGAGTTCAAAATGGATCAGCAAAGAAGGAGTTCTTGGCTGTGTTACAAGGTGTGAGTGTTGAGTAAGACTCAAGACCCGACCACAGCAGAAGAGAGAGAAAGGACGAAGGTCGTCCCCTATGCTTTAGACGTAGGCTCTACAGTATGCTATGCTGTGTACCGCACATGAAGTGTGCCTTGCCATGAGTTGGTCAAGGGGTAGAATAGTGATCCGGGAATGGATCACATGACAGCGGTCGAACTTATCCTTAGTATCTAGTGGACTAAGGATTTTCTCGATTATGGAGGTGAAAAGGAGTTCGTCGTAAAGGGTTACGTCAATGCGAACTTTGACACTAATCCGGATGGCTCTAAGTAGTAAACCGGATTCGTATAGTAGAACAATTATTTGAAATGGCTCCAAATAGCGCGTGGTAGCATCCACAAGATGACATAGATATTCATAAAGCACACACAGATCTGAAAGGTTCAGACCCGTTGACTAATAACTTCTCTCACAAGCATAACATGATCAAACCAGAACTCATTGAGTGTTAATCACATAGTGATGTGAACTAGATTGTTGACTCTAGTCAACTCTTTGGATGTTGGTCACATGGTGATGTGACCTGTCAGTGTTAATCACATGGTGATGTGAACTAGATTATTGACTCTAGTGCAAGTGGGAGACTGTTGGAAATATGCCCTAGAGGCAATAATAAATAGGTTATTATAATATTTCCTTGTTCATGATAATCGTTTATTATCCATGCTAGAATTGTATTGATAGGAAACTCAGCTACATGTGTGGATACATAGACAACACCATGTCCCTAGTAAGCCTCTAGTTTACTAGCTCGTTGATCAATAGATGGTTACGGTTTCCTGACCATGGACATTGGATGTCGTTGATAACGGGATCACATCATTAGGAGAATGATGTGATGGAAAAGACCCAATCCTAAGCCTAGCACAAGATCGTGTAGTTCGTTTGCTCAGAGCTTTTCTAATGTCAAGTATCAGTTCCTTAGACCATGAGATTGTGCAACTCCTGGATACCGTAGGAATGCTTTGGGTGTACCAAACGTCACAACGTAACTGGGTGGCTATACAGGTGCACTACAGGTATCTCCGAAAGTGTCTGTTGGGTTGGCACGAATCGAGACTGGGATTTGTCACTCCGTGTAAACGGAGAGGTATCTCTGGGCCCACTCGGTAGGACATCATCATAATGTGCACAATGTGACCAAGGAGTTGATCACGGGATGATGTGAGTTACGTAACGAGTAAAGAGACTTGCCGGTAACGAGATTGAACAAGGTATAGGGATACCGACGATTGAATCTCGGGCAAGTAACATACTGATGGACAAAGGGAATTCTATACGGGATTGATTGAATCCCCGACATCGTGGTTCATACGATGAGATCATCGTGGAACATGTGGGAGCCAACATGGGTATCCAGATCCCGCTGTTGGTTATTGACCGGAGAACGTCTCGGTCATGTCTGCATGGTTCCCGAACCCGTAGGGTCTACACGCTTAAGGTTCGATGACGCTAGGGTTATAGGGAAAGTATGTACGTGGTTACCGAATGTTGTTCGGAGTCCCGGATGAGATCCCGGACGTCACGAGGAGTTCCGGAATGGTCTGGAGGTAAAGATTTATATATGGGAAGTCCTATTTTGGTCACCGGAAATGTTTCAGGTGAAATCGGTAATGTACCGGGACCACCGGGATGGTCTCAGGGGTCCACCAAGTGGGGCCACCAGCCCCAGAAGGCTGCGTGGGCCAAGTGTGGGAGGGGACCAGCCCTAGGTGGGCTGGTGCGCCCCCCACCAAGGCCCAAGGTGCATGGGAGAGTGGGAGGGGGCAAACCCTAGGTCCAGATGGGCCTTAGGGCCCATATAGTGGGGCGCCCCCCTCTCCTCCCCTTGGCCGCCCCCCTTGATGGGATCTAGGGCTGGCTGCCTCCTCTTGGGGGTGGAAACCCTAAGGGGGGCGCAGCCCCCTTCCCCCCTATATATAGTTGAGGTTTGGGCTGCCCAAGACACATGAGAACGTCTCCTTTTTGGCGCAGCCCTACCCCTCTTCTTCCTCCTCCTCTCCCGCGGTGCTTGGCGAAGCCCTGCGGGATTGCCATGCTCCTCCACCACCACCATGCCGTCGTGTTGCTGCTGGATGGAGTCTTCCCCAACCTCTCCCTCTCTCCTTGCTGGATCAAGGCGTGGGAGACGTCACCGGGCTGCACGTGTGTTGAACGCGGAGGCACCGTTCTTCGGTGCTTAGATCGAAATCAACTGCGATCTGAATCGCTACGAGTACGAATCCCTCATCCGCGTTCTTGCAACGCTTCCGCATCGCGATCTACAATGGTATGGAGATGCACTCTCCTTCCCTCTCGTTGCTAGTAAACTCCATAGATTGATCTTGGTGATGCGTAGAAAATTTTGAATTTCTGCTACGTTACCCAACACCAAGAGCGTCCTAAGAGAAGACCGGTATTTCACCACCATGGTTATACCCGAAGCCAAATCCAAGACCGCGGGCGCAAACGTCACTGCGAAAAATGAGCCATGGGTATTGGCTTCCAAAGTGGACCAATGCTTCTTCATTACCGACCCGTCAAAGCCCAGTCGTGTTGTCGCGAGGAGAGGCAAAAGGAAGATCAACGGAATGGATGGAGTTGCCAATGAGCAAGACTTCGACAAGTATGGTGACCCGAAGATGGAACATGACGACGACGATGAAGTACCATACACCACAAGAAGAAGTAGGACCACCCAACCTAAAGGACGTCCGTTCAAGAGAAGACCTCCATTTGCGAAAAAGAAGGGCAAGAAGATTGTGAAAAGATAGCTAAGATCGAATCACGACATGTCGGCCGCGTGTGTGTGTGTCAGTGGCAAGCTCAATTATTACATGCAACTAAATTATTACATGTATCACTTGATTTCAACCATGTCATCGATCTAATTCTAAATCTTTGCACAATGGTTTAAATTGTAGTCTTCATTTCTCGATTGTATTTCGACATATGGAAATGGCATTTCTTCTGTTCTAGTCCTCTATCCAGTAACCTCTTTTGTTCAAAACAGTGGGGATTAATGTTTTCTTCTGGTATTTTAATTGTTTTTATTTATGTTTATTCTGGTAAAAAAAGTTAGTAATGGCGCACCAGGAGAAGGTGCGCCATTGCTATCACGGTGTTTATGGCGCACCCCTAGGAGGTGCGCCATTGATATACCAATTTTTATTTATGTTTATTCTAGTATTTTATTTTTCAGTGTTCCTTTTCCTGCTTAAATTTGCAAATATTTTTTGAAAATGCGAACATTTTTCTAACTCACAAAAAGCATTGAATTTGTTAATATTTTTTGAACTCATGAATATTTTTAAATTTCATGGGCACTTTTTGAATTCATGAATATTTTTTCAAATTTGATGATATTTTTTCATATTCATAAATGTTTTACCAATTCACAAATGTTTTGCAACGCGAGTATTTGAAAATTAGTAATAACTACTTATATCATAACATTTTAAAATTTATGGTCATTTTCTAAAAAATCATTACATGCAACTAAAAATCCAAAAAAAAGTTAGTAATGGCGCACCAGGAGAAGGTGCACCATTGCTATCACGGTGTTTATGGTGCACCCTTGAAAGGTGCGCCATTGCTAACCCTCCCCCCACTAAAATCACCCAGCCGGTCGGTCGTCTCCCCCTATCCGCCTCCCTTCTCTCCCCTCCCCAACGACCAGAGACCTGCGCCGCCGCCCAGACCCACTGCGCCGCCGCCCCGACCCACTTCACTGCCGCCCAGACCCACTGTGCCGCCCCTAGCTTCCCTCCACTCCTCAATCGCCCTCTCGGCCTCCCTTCCTCCTCCAGATCCAACTCCCCGAGCGCGGCCGCCGCGCGTCACCGGGGCCACTGACCGCCCCGTGCTCCGTCGTCGTGCCTAGGAGCTCCGCCAGGAGCAACACCATCATCACCTTCATCGCCTACATCCATGGATTGGAGCCGGGTCATCAAGGATCGAGCGCATCGACCTCTTCTTCCTCATCACCTACCACTACTTCTCGGAGTCGATCCGCGCTGCCCCGACCACCCTCGGCCTCGCCGTCTCCTTCCCCATCTCCGCGGTGAGCACCTCCATCGATTCCCCCGCTTTTCCCCTTGTTTAGTCGCTGTTTGTGCCGCCCACCACTTCCCTGCGGGCTCGTGCTCACCGCGCCGGCCGCCCCTTGCGTGGCCATGCGCCACCCACGCCCTACCTCGCTGTGTCGTCGTGCACTCGCTGCTGCTCCCCCGCGCCGTCCATGCACGCGCCACGCTCGCTCACCCAAGCCCGTGTGCTGCTGCCGCTCGCTGTGTTCTGTTGCTGCTTGTACTGCCGCTGCTCCTGCTAAGCTCTGCTGTACATACTGTACGCTTCCGCATTTTTCTTCGATTGCTTGGTAATGAGCAAAAATCAGTGCTCTCTGGAAACCAATGAGATAATTTCCACCAGCACACTGTTTCAATAGTGTTTTAACGACTTATAGAGTGTAGAGGAGCTGCTAATCTAAGAACCTGTTATAAAAAAATGTAGACATGAATCCTGGTTAAATATCTGGGCAAAGAAGAAATTGACATCCAGGTAGTGTCTGAAATTTTGTACTCTGTACTCATCAATAGGGTTGATGAGAGTATTGCACTTCAATAAGGTTGGCTTGAAAATTGTATTAAATTGTTTGGGAAAATCTTGTAAACCTACGGTAGTCAGGTTTCCAAAAAAAACCTACGGTGGTCTGCTAATTTTTGGTGACCACTAACGTATTCCCTTATTGTATTTTTTTACTTTGTAAACATTGTCTTCTTAATAATCATTGAGAAAAAATGGGTTTCATCTCCACACATATGATAAGAGATAGAAATAGACTACAAAGTTACCTTCTTAGTTATGTGTGCATGAGGTTTCAAAGGTACCAAATTTAAAGAAGTTTATTGTTGCATGCTGGTGGCATAAATATTTTGAGTTGATTTTTTTCCTTCAACATTCAGCATGGGGAAGTTTTTAAGTATGCTTTGTTTGTTAGGCTATTATTTTTTCACACACTGCTTGCATGGAGTAAAACTAATTTTGTACATCTTTATCCTTTACAATCGATTAATAGGTATTTTGTCCTGATTAATACCAACCATGGTAAATAATACAGAAACCTGCACTGTTTTTTCTCGAGAGAACCGAACCCAAAGTACATGCTATAAAAACTGTATTCACAGCTGCTGCTGTACTACTTGTGATGCTGCTGCTACTGTAGAGTTGATCATTATATTCATTGAATTTTGTCAACTTGTGATGCTGCTGCTACTGTAGATCTTCTGAACTTGTGATCTTCTTAAATGACCCCTTTCTCCTGAAATGTTGATTAATTTCCATTTCGGTTGAGAATGGGGCACTCCTAGGTCAAGAAAATTAGCAAAGGTCATGCCCATTTTTTTGACCTAGAAGGTGCCCGATTCTCAACCGAAACAAAAATTAATCAACATTTATAGTTTGACCTAGAAGATGCCCAATTTGTTAACTCTAGTAGTGTACTCCTATTAAATGCAGTCTAGTTACTCTTCGGTTGGCTTTCTGAGCGAACATGGCCAACAACGATGAGGCCGGCGGTTCGGGCAAGCAATTCTGCGAGCTGTCCCAGGAGATGGAGGAAGAACCTCACCGCTATGAGGACACCGCGGAAGACACTGATCCCGACTACACAACCCCTAGTGGCGTCGGGGATGACACCACTGATGGTGCCGCCGAGCATGCCACCACTGATGATGGCAGCGCACGCACAGATGGCAGCCAACCGAAGAGGCAACGAAAGGACCGGCGCCCGAACATGCTCGGCACCGTCAAGGAGGAATTTACTGAAGTGTCCTCCAGTGGGCATCCAACGGCGCCCAAAGAATTAGTCAGTGGGTATGCGGGACAACTCGGGTGCATTCTCCAGAGCACCGTCTCGATCAACACCGAGAACCTAAGGCATCGTGACCGAGGGAATTTGCGCAACCTCCTCTTCACGAAGCTGCACGAACGATACAAGTTCCCCGGTGACTTCGCAAACACACGGCTCTCAGGGAATAAAGTGAAACAGTGTCGCCCTCACGAAGATGAGCATGGCCCTGGCTACTTGGAGAGCCGCGGTGAAGAGAAGGATTCTAAGAGGTGATAGTTATGAGAAGATCAAGGAGACAAATCCTTCGATCAGCGAAGCTGACTACCTGGAGTTCAAGATCAAATGCGAGAGCAACGCATCTGCGGAATCAAGTCAGCGGGGGAAAGATATGCGGGACTTGAACTTAGGGGTCCACAAACTTGGTCCCGACGGTTACAGAGTGGCGGAACCTATATGGGACAAGGAGGACGCGGAGCGTGCCGAGCAAGGCCTACCGCCCCTCTTCGATAAATACCGTGACAAGCATACCCGGGCGCCAAAAAGGAAGCAGTGACGCCTTTTCATAGGAACTATGTCAGGGCCCGGTAACAAAGGAGCTTACCACGGATCCGAAGACCAAGGCGCTTGAGCTTGTTCTGGTAAGGAATACACCCCCGCGTAATTAGCTCCATATGGTTGCATTCTAATTAATGAAGCCAAATTTCTAAATGGTTCACGTTCCTTCCGCAGGACACTGAAAGCAGTAGCGCGGGGTCGTCTCAGAGCTCCCCTTGGGACACCACTTTAAATAGGGCGTTGAACGTAATGAAACACAAGGATAAGTTTAGTAAGCTGTCGTCAGCTGGTCGTGTGGCCGGCAAAGGCTTGTCCACGAAATGGTTGGAATACTATAACGCTGGGCGAAAGGAGAGAAAGACCAGCTCGGAAAGCCAGGAGCGCGAGGTTCAAGAACTCAAGGCACAAGTGGCGCGGATTCTGGAGATAGTCGAAGAGCAAGTGCGAGACCAACTGGGAGCGACGATCACCGCCATTGTGCCTACCTTGATTGAGGGGCTGCAGGCATGGATTGCGGGCAGCCAACAGGGGCCGCCCCCGATTCCCAGCTTCATAGGCAGCAACTCGCACAATGCGCCGATGCCATTGGTGTCTCCGGCGGAGGCGGCATTGGTGTCTCTGGCGTCGGCGCCGGCATTGGAGCTTAATGCACCCGGGTGTGGGAAGAATACGCCGGCCGGCACCTCGGCAGCAAGCGGCCCCTCCATCACTTGCACGCCCGCCGTTGGCGGTGCCTCGACATTAGCCGAGCTCGACGCCATCACGGTAACTAAGCCTCTCGGCCGATGACTTCATCTCCTTGCCTTTGACTGGGCATCCCTGACGCCCTACATGTTTTCGCAGGGCGCCGCCGACGTTCCAGGCACTCTCCTGCACTTCGTGGATGGCGAGTTGATCAATGTCGCCAAGGCCAGAATCATTCAACCGGGCAACCGCGTGTTCCACGGTAATCCGATGCCAGCCATCGTGTATAGGGTTCAACTGGTTCGGGTGCTGCGGGGCTGCGATGACTTGTTACCTCTGTATCGACCCCTGGGGCCGACGAAGATGATGTGATGACCCTTAGCGCCTGCATAAGCTGGTCCATGCTTTGGTCGAAGAGCCAGATTCATTTGGGGGCGGGGGACACCACCCCACAGACAACACCGCCAGTCGTGCCGGCGTGAAGCCATGGCAAGACCGCCGCAACGCTACCGCCGTCAGCTGATCCGGACATGCATATGGCACAGGATCTAGACGACGATGACGGTACATTTACCAACGTCGATAAGTACTTCAACGAACATGGGTACGGTGATGAATTCTTGGGGCCTGCTTCTCAAGAACCCAACCCTACAAAAGACGATCGCGATCTAGCTGGTACCGCGGAGAAACCCAATTGCAACAGGCGTCGTCTGGCGTTCAGTTCTCAGGAGACGCCTCCAGCTGCCGCCTTCACCGAGCCTCAGATAGCCGAGGTGCGAAATATTATCAGCCCCAACACACTCAAGAAGGTGGTCTCTAAGCAGAACTCGATCCCATTACAACAGAAGAAGCAGAAGGGACGGAAAAGAAAAAATAACAAGCGTGTGAGCCATCCAGCACCGAGTACGATCCATGCTCAGGACGGGCCACCTTCACCTAAGGATATCTCGAGGAGGGTGCATGTGGCGGGTAGGCCAATGCTACCGACTAATCTGCTCAATGCCGCAACCGGTGCTATGCGGAGTCTGCATGACAATGTTCTTTCTTTGGAGAAGCGGCGTCTCTCCGAGAATGAGGTGGCATACCCGGTTTTCGTGGCCAAGGTGCCAGAGGGCAAGGGCTTTGTCAATAGCACCATCGGTGGTATGATCGTCCTGCAGTTTGATGACATCTTCGCTATGTTTAACCTTCATCCACTGCACTACACCTTCATTCGGCTATTTTCGCTTAGTATGGAGATGCGGATCATTAGAGACAGGACCCCGGACATCGTGATAGTCGACCCCTTCTACATGCGTGCCAAGATCTTGGGCAACGCTGGGGACCGGCAAGTCGCGAGTTCATACCTCGAAGGCGTCATTCTGGCAAACCCAGATAAGGATAACTTTCGCGTGCCTTACTTTACCGAGTAAGTCATCCCCTCACCGCCCCGTAACATATGATTTCTTAGATTTCGATCGTTCTTTTTTTCTAACATTCCGTGTTTTGTGTAGTGACACACATTGCACAGTCATCCTCTTAAGCCCGAAATATTCCATGGCCACGTATTTCGACTCGGACCGTCAGTCAAAGAAAGACTACATAAATATCAAGAAAGTTCTTGATGATGCTCTCCCCGGCTACGCCAAATCTGGAGGCACCTTCAGGAGGCCAATTTGTAGGTACAACAAGCATGTGTTCACCCATGTAACGACATTCCCCTGCATCAAGTAGCCGCCTGGCGGTCAGAAGGATGCCTACTACGCCCTCCATCACATGCGGGCGATCATACGGGACCATAATCACCTTCTGCTACCAACTGATCTCAAAGATTGGGCTGCACGCTTGTCGGCAATCCAGGACGCGGACATCAGACAAGAATTCTTTCGCATCCAGTCGGAGTTTGCGGAAATCATCCATCAAGATGTCCTGTGTACCTCGGGGCAGTTCTACCTCAAATATCAACCGTCCAACAGTGAAATAGAAACAATGCTACAAATGCAGGCTGACAACAATCGCGATTTCATGACCTTCACGAAAGACGGCGGCTTCATCCACGCTCCGCTCCCTGAGTCGAGTCGAAAGTAATGATGCTATGTAGTTCTGAAATATCGATTAGCTCATGTTGTAATTAAAATTTAATGAAGTTTTATGTCTCTTTAGTTTGGACAGTCGTTCAACTTATATGTAATCGATGCTATTTATTAGTAGGACCACGAATCGTGCTATTAATGTGTTGCTCTTTTTCTCTTCCGATCCTTTTGTTGCATACTTATATATTGCTTATGTATTGTCTGTGAATTGCTACTAACGTTTTGTTTGTCTAGTGCATAGAGATGCCGTCGTATGTCATGTACAAGGGTAAGGTTCCCGAAGTCTACGACGACTGGGAGGAGTGTCGGAGACAGGTTCACCGTTTCAGCGGGAATAGTTACAAAGGATACACCACTAGGGCGGAGGCGGAAGCTAGATACGCGCGCTGTCTAGCGGGAGATAGGAGGGAGCGGAGGAGGAACCGGATGAAGACCAGTTTCATCACGATGATGCTCATCGTGACCGCAGCTCTCTTCTATGTGATGGTAGTTTAGATGATCGATATCGACTTTGTAATGTGACGACAAACTCGGCTAATATATATGATGAACTTTGCTAATGTCTCGAGACCTAAACTTGGCTAATGTTTGAACTTTGTCCGCGATTTCGAATTTGGAGACTAATATGATGAATTCTATTGTGTGATGTTTATATTCTATGCTGCGTAACGTGTATTTTGTAACCTGTGCAAATACCAGATATTTTGTAACCTGTGCAAATACCAGAAAAGCAAAAAATAATAATTCCTAATATTCATAGTAGTGGCGCACCATATTGAGCATTAGTGGCGCACCAGGGCTAAATACCAGTGGCGCATTATGGGGCATAGTAATGGCGCACTTGGGGGCATACGTGAAGGTAAATATGGCCCCCTAGGAGGCATAGTAATGGCGCACTGTTGGACATAGTAATGGCGCACTACCAGGTGCGCCACTATTATCTGGGATACTAATGGCGCACCAGAGGTGCTCCATTACTATTTGTTACTAGTGGCGTGTTAATAGTGGCGCACCTATAGTGCGCCATTAATAGCAAAAACAGGTGCGCCACTAATAGCCTTTTTTCTAGTAGTGGAGCACTTATCTGCCTCGAAACTCACAAGATCAGCGTTACACACATATGCGTTAAGTTCTTCCTTGATTCCTGCTCGATCCATAAAGTCCTCCGAAGGCCATTCACAAGCCCGCACTTGAGCTTCCCTCGGTGGTTCATCGTCCGCATCGCGTATTGCAGGCCTGGGCCCTTGCTTCCTTGAAGGACCACCTTGGTACATTTTCCTAAACATATTTCTTCCTCTGAAAAATTTCTGAAAATTTTAGTAACTTCAAATAAAAGTGAACGAAACTCAACAAAATTGATAGCAACTACTCCCACAAGTGCCTAGAGACTATATCATGCATTAGAACTACTTGGGACCATATAAATTTGACATGCAAGCTCAAGAACAGGGTCACCCAAGCAGCAAAAATTTGCAATGAATAAAGCACTAGAACAAAAACTAATTGGACCATTGGAGGAGTCACATACCAAGGAACAATCTCCCAAAGCAGTTTTGTGCGAGGTGCTTTGAGCAAGGAGATCGAAAATCGCAGCAAAATGAGCAAGAACTCGTGCTTGAGCTGGTTGGTGATTTTTTTGTGAGGAAGGAGGAGTGTGTGGGTGCAGGAATAAGTAGAGGGGAGCCACCATGGGCCCACGAGGCAGGGGGCGCGCCGTGTAGGGGTGGGCGCGCCCTAGACCCTCGTGGCCAGGTGCTTGCCCCCCTGCTGTGTTCTCAGTGCCAGATATTCTCAAATATTCCAGAAAAAAAAATCATATTTCAATTTCGGGGCATTTGGAGAACTTTTATTTTCAGGGTATATTTTATTGCACGGATAAATCAGAAAACTGACAGAAAATACTAATTTTACTTTATTTCAACTAAATAACAGAAAGTAAAAGGAGGGTACAGAAGGTTGTGCTTTCTAACTTCATCCATCCCATGCTCATCAAAATGAATCCACTAACAAGGTTGATCAGGTCTTGTTAACAAACTCATTTCGAGTAACATGAAACCGGAGAAATTTCGAATGACACTATGTTACCTCAATGGGGATATGCACGTCCCCAACAATAAGAATATCATATTTCTTCTTGACAATAGGTAGAGGAAATTCAAAACCTCCAAAAATAATCGATGGAATTTTTCCAATAGAATTGATACTGTGGACTTGAGGTTGTTTCCTCGGAAAGTGTACCGTATGCTCATTACCATTAAGATGAAAAGTGACATTGCCTGTGTTGCAATCAATAATAGCCCCTGCAGTATTCAAAAAGGGTCTTCCAAGAATAATAGACATACTATCGTCCTTGGGAATATCAAGAATAACAAAGTCTGTTAGGATAGTAACGTTTGCAACCACAACAGGCACATCCTCACAAATACCGACAGGTATAGCAGTTGATTTATCGGCCATTTGTAAAGATATTTCAGTAGGTGTCAACTTATTCAAATCAAGTCTACGGTATAAAGAGAGATGCATAACACTAACACCAGCTCCAAGATCACATAAAGCAGTTTTAACATAGTTTCATTTAATGGAGCATGGTATAGTGGGTACTCCAGGATCTCCAAGTTTCTTTGGTATTCCACCCTTAAAAGTATAATTAGCAAGCATGGTGGAAATTTCAGCTTCCGGTATCTTTCTTTTATTAGTAACATTTTCTTTCATATACTTAGCATAATGATTCATTTTGAGCATATCAGTCAAACGCATACGCAAAAAGATAGGTCTAATCATTTCAGCAAAGCGCTCAAAATCCTCATCATCCTTTTTCTTGGATGGTTTAGGATGAAAAGGCATGGGTTTCTGAACCCAATATTCTCTTTCCTTACCGTGCTTCCTAGCAACAAAGTATCTCTTATCATAACGTTGATTCTTTGATTGCGGGTTATGAAGATCAATAGCAGGTTCAATTTCTACATCGTTGTTATTACTAGGTTGAGCATCAACATGAACATCATCATGAACATTATCACTAGGTTCATGTTCATTACCAGATTGTGTTTCAGCATCAGAAATAGAAATATCATTGGGATTCTCAGGTGTGTCAATAACAGGTTCACTAGAAGCATGCAAAGTCCTATCATTCTTCTTTTTCTTCCTTTTAGAAGGACTAGGTGCATCTATATTAGTTCTCTGAGAATCTTGCTCAATTCTCTTAGGGTGGCCCTCAGGATACAAAGCTTCCTGAGTCACTTTACCCCCTCTAGTTGCAACTCTAACATCAAAGTCATTATTTTTACTATTCAATTCATTGAGAAAATCATTCTGAGCTTTAAGTACTTGTTCTACTTGAGTGGTAACCATGGAAGCATGTTTACTAATGATTTTAAGTTCACCTTTAACTATAGACATATAATCACTCAAGTGTTCAATCATATAAGCCTTGCGCTTCAATTGTCTACCAAAATAAGCATTAAAATCTTCTTGTTTAACCATAAAATTATCAAACTCATCTAAGCATTGGCTAGCAAACTTAGTAGGAGGGATTTCAGCGTTATCATATATATAGAGAGAATTTACCTTTACTACCTGTGTCGGGTTATCAAGATCATGAATCTCTTCAATAGGTGATGGATTAAAACCATGTATTTCTTCAACAGGCGGTAAATTAAGACCATGTATTTCTTGAACAGGAGGTAAATTCTTAACATCTTCAGCTTTTATACCTTTTTCTTTCATAGATTTCTTTGCCTCTTGCATATCTTCAGGACTGAGAAATAGAGTACCCCTTTTCTTTGGAGTTGGCTTAGGAGTTGGTTCAGGAAGTGTCCAATTATTTTCATTGGTCAACATATTATTCAATAGAATTTCAGCTTGATCAACTGTTCTTTCCCTAAAAACACAACCAGCACAACTATCCAGGTGGTCTCTGGAAGCATCCGTTAGTCCATTATAAAAGATATCAAGTATTTCATTTTTCTTGAGAGGATGATCAGGCAAAGCAATAAGTAATTGGAGAAGCCTCCCCAAAGCTTGTGGGAGACTCTCTTCTTCAATTTGCACAAAATTATTTATTTCCCTTAAAGCAGCTTATTTCTTATGAGCGGGGAAATATTTAGCAAAGAAGTAATAAATCATATCCTGGGGACTACGCACACAACCATGATCAAGAGAATTAAACCATATCTTAGCATCACCCTTTAATGAGAACGGAAATATTTTAAGGATGTAATAGTAGCGAGTTTTCTCATCATTAGCGAACACGGTGGCTATATCATTTAATTTAGTAAGTTGTGCCACAATAGTTTCAGATTCATAGCCATAGAAAGGATTAGATTCAACCAAAGTAATTATATCAGGGTCGACAGAGAATTCATAATCCTTATCAGTAACAAAGATGGGTGAAGTAGCATAAGCAGGATCATATTTCATTCTAGCATTCAGAGATTTTTGTTTCACCTTAGCTAATAATTTCTTAAGATCACTAATATCATTGCAAGCAAGAAAATCTCAGGCAGTTTCTTCATCCATAACATAGCCCTCAGGCACAACAGGCAATTCATATCTAGGGGGAGAATCTTCATCATCACTTTCATCAATATTATCAGTTTCAATAATTTCATTCTCTCTAGCCCTAGCAAGTTGTTCTTCAAGAAATTCACCAAGTGACACAATAGTATAAAGCATAGAAGTAGTTTCATCATAAGTATCATGCATAGCAGATGTGGCATCATCAATAACATGCGACATATCAGAATTAATAGCAGAAGCAGGTTTAGGTGTCACAAGCTTACTCAAAATAGAAGGTGAATCAAGTGCAGAGCTAGATGGCAGTTCCTTACCTCCCCTCGTAGTTGAGGGATAAATTTTAGTTTTCTCGTCTTTCAAGTTCCGCATAGTGACCAGCAGATATAAATCCCAAGTGACTCAAAGAATAGAGCTATGCTCCCTGGCAACGGCGCCAAAAAATAGTCTTGATAACCCTCAAGTATAGGGGATCGCAACAGTTTTTGAGGGTAGAGTATTCAACCCAAATTTATCGATTCGACACAAGGGGAGCCTACGAATATTCTCAAGTATTAGTAGTTGAGTTTTCAATTCAACCACACCTAGATAACTTAATATCTGCAGCAAAGTATTTAGTTGCAAAGTAGTATGATAGTAACGGTAACAGTAGCAAAAGTAATTTTTTTGGGTTTTGTAGTGATTGTAACAGTAGCAACGAAAAAGTAAATAAGCGAAGAGCAATATGTGAAAAGCTCGTAGGCATTGGATCGGTGATGGATGATTATGCCGGATGCGGTTCATCATGTAACAGTCATAACATAGGGTGACACAGAACTAGCTACAATTCATCAATGTAATGTAAGCATGTATTCCGAATATAGTCATACGTGCTTATGGAAAAGAACTTGCATGACATCTTTTTTCCTACCCTCCTGTGGTAGGGGGTTCCTAGCGGAAACTAAGTGATATTAAGGCCTCCTTTTAATAGAGTACCGGACCAAAGCATTAACACATAGTGAATACATGAACTCCTCAAACTACGGTCATCACCGGGAGTGGTCCCGATTATTGTCACTTCGGGGTTGCCGGATCATAACACATAGTAGGTGACTATAGACTTGCAAGATAGGATCAATAACTCACATATATTCATGAAAACATAATAGGTTCAGATCTGAAATCATGGCACTCGGGCCCTAGTGACAAGCATTAAGCATAGCAAAGTCATAGCAACATCAATCTCAGAACATAGTGGATACTAGGGATCAAACCCTAACAAAACTAACTCGATTACATGATAAATCTCATCCAATCCATCACCTTCCAGCAAGCCTACGATGGAATTACTCACGCACGGCGGTGAGCATCATGAAATTGGTGATGGAGGATGGTTGATGATGACGACGGCGACGAATTCCCTTCTCCGGAGCCCCGAACGGACTCCAGATCAGCCCTCCCGAGAGAGATTAGGGCTTGGCGGCGGCTCCGTATCGTAAAACGCGATGAATCCTTCTCCCTGAATTTTTTCTCCCCGAACACGAATATATAGAGTTGGTGTTGAGGTCGGTGGAGCTCCGGGGGGCCCACGAGGCCGGGGGGCGCCCAGGGGGGCAGGCGCGCCCCCCACCCTCGTGGACAGGGTGTGCCCCCTGGCCTTGATTCTTTCACCAGTATTCTTATTATTTCCAAAAATAATCTCCGCGAAGTTTCAGGTTATTCCGAGAACTTTTGTTTCTGCACAAAGATAACACCATGGCAATTCTCCTGAAAACAGCGTCTGTCCGGGTTAGTTCCATTCAAATCATGCAAGTTAGAGTCCAAAACAAGGGCAAAAGTGTTTGGAAAAGTAGATACGACGGAGACGTATCATGGGTAAACGAATTACTGTTGGGCAATTGATAGAACCTCAAATACTCATGACGATATCGAGGAAATGATCATTATATAGGCATCACCTCCAAGATTAGTAGACCGACTCCTGCCTGCATCTACTACTGTTACTCCACACATCGACCGCTATCCAGCATGCATCTAGTGTATTAAGTTCATGGAGAAATGGAGTAATGCAATAAGAACGATGACATGATGTAGACAAGATCTATTTATGTAGAAATAAACCCCATCTTGTTATACTTAGTGGCAATGATACATATGTGTCGGTTCCCCTTCTATCACTGGGATCAAGCACCATAAGATCGAACCCATCACAAAGCACCTCTTCCAATTGCAAAATAAATAGATCAAGTTGGCCAAACAAAACCCAAATATCGGAGAAGAAATACAAGGCTATAAGCAATCATGCATATAAGAGATCAAAGAAGACTCAAATAACTTTCATGGATAAAAAGATAGATCAGATCATAAACTCAAAGTTCATCGGATCCCAACAAACACACCGCAAAAAGAGTTACATCATATGGATCTCCAAGAGACCATTGTATTGAGAATCAAAAGAGAGAGAGGAAGCCATCTAGCTACTAACGACGGATCCGTAGGTCTACAAAGAACTACTCACGCATCATCGGAGAGACACCAATGGACATGATGAACCCCTCCGTGATGGTGTATAGATTAGATCTGGTGGTTCTAGAACTGGCGGCGGCTGGAATTGATTTTCGTCGACTCCCCTAGGGTTTCTGGAATATTGGAGTATTTATAAAGCAAAGAGGCGGTTCAGGAGGCCCCCGAGGTGGGCACAACTCACCAGGGCGCGCTTGGGCCTCTAGGCGCGCCCTGGTTTCTTGTGCTCACCTCGGGCTCCCTCTTCGGTACTTCTTTGGCCCACTGGATGTCTTCTGGTCAAAAAAAATCCAAAAAATGTTTCGCTGCGTTTGGACTCCGTTTGGTATTGATTTCCCGCGATGTAGAAAACAACAACTGGCGCTTGGCACTATGTCAATAGGTTAGTACCAGAAAATGATATAAAATGACTATAAAATGATTGTAAAACACCCAAGAATGATAATATAACAGCATGGAACAATTAAAAATTATAGATACGTTGCAGACGTATCTGCATCCCCAAGCTTAATTCCTGCTCGTCCCTGAGTAGGTAAATGATAAAAACAGAATTTTTGATGTGGAATGCTGCCTAACATGCTCATCTCTTATTCTTTTTTTTGTAGCATGGACATTTGGAATTTTATATGGTTCAAATCAATAGTCTAGTTTTGAACTGAGGACTTAAATACTCAAGTATATCAACAAGCAACCATGTCTTTCAAAATATTAACGCTAAAATAAGTTATCCCTAGCCCATTATGCTCAATCATTGATCCATTCATAAAACACACTCGCATAATAGCTACACCCAATGCTCAAGTACGATCATAGTGCCCCTTAATTGGTGCTTTATAAGAGAAGATGGAGACTCAAATTAAAAATAAAAATTGCATAAAGTAAAAGAAAGCCCCTTCGCAGAGGAAGTAGGGATTTGTAGAGGTGCCAGAGCTCAAAGCGAAAAACATAGAGATAAAAACATTTTGGGAGGCATGCTTTTCCGGTCAACGAGAACGATCGAGTAATTCCCAATACTTTCCATGCTAGATATATCATAGGCGGTTCCCAAACAGAAATTAAAGTTTATTCCTTTTTCAACCATACTTTCACTTTCCATGGCTAGCCGTATCCACGGGTGCCTTCCATACCAACACTTTCCAAGGAATTTATTATTTGACAAGATAAAGTAAATTCATTTTTCATTTCAGGACTGGGCATCCCTAATACCTTTGCCTTACTCTTGTGCAATGACAAGTGAATAAACACTCATCGTGAGAATAACATATCTAACATGGAAATATATTAGCCACCTCCTACCGTTTCATGAGCGGTACGAGCACACAAAAGAGAAGTTTATTTTGAAAAATTAGAGATGGCACATACAAATTTGCTTAGGACGGCAAAAGAATGCCGCATATAGGTAGGTATGGTGGACTCATGTGGCAAAACTGGTTTAAAGGATTTTGGATGCACAAGTAATGATCATACTTAGTGCAAAATGAAGGCTAGCAAAAAGATTGAGAAGCGATCAACCAAGAAACGAAAAATCTCATAAGCGAGCATTAAGCATAATTAACACCAAATAATGCACCACAAGTAGGATGTAATTTCATTGCATAACTATTGACTTTCGTGCTTGCATAGGGAATCACAAACCTTAACACAAATATTCTTACTAAAGCATAATTACTCATCAACATGACTCACATATCACATCATCATATCTCGAAACTATTTCAAGGAATCATGTTTATTTTGTCCAATGATCTTCATGAAAGTTTTTATTATATCCTTCTTGGATATCTATCACTTTGGGACTAATTTTCATGTGTTGCTCTTGATAAGCTCAAACAAATATAAGTGTAGATCATGAGCATACTATTTCTTTCTCTCAAATTAACTAAAGTGAAGCAAGAGAGAATTTAAAAAAAAATACTAACTCTAAAATAAATCTAAGTGAAGCAAGAGAGTATTTCTTCAAAAATACTAAAGCACACCGTGCTAAAAAAGATATAAGTGAAGCACTAGAGCAATTCCATAGCTCATAAAGATTCAAGTAAAGCATAGAGAGCAATTCTAACAAGTCATGGCATAATTTTGGCTCTCTCAAATAGGTGTGTCCAACAAGGATTCATGACTTAAAACAAAAAGCAAAACAAGCAAAGACTCATATCATACAAGACACTCCAAGCAAAACTGATAGTATGTGACGAATAAAAATATAGTTCCGAGTAAAATACTGATTGTCGTTAGAAGAAAGAGGGCCTTGGGCATCCCCAAGCTTAGGCTCTTCTTACTCCTTATCCCTTCATCCGTCGTAACATCACCAAAAACTTGAAAACTTCAATCACACAAAACTCAACAAAACCTTCGTGAGATCCGTTAGTATAAGAAAGCAAATCACTACTATAAGTACTGTTGCAAACCCATTCATATATTATTATTGCATTATATCTACTGTATTCCAACTTTTCTATGGCAAAAACTCTTCAAAGAAAACCATATAATCGTCAAAACAAGCACACAACGCAAAGAAAACAGAATCTATCAAAAACAGAACAGTCTGTAGCAATCTGGATATTTCGAATACTTCTGTAACTCCAAAAATTCTGAAAAATTTGGACCACGTGAAAAATTTCTATATTAATCTTCCGCAAAAAGAGTTGGTATTTTATCATGCTCCTGTTAAAAATGAGAATTATGTTCGTGAGCGCAAAAGTTTCTGTTTTTCAGCAAGATCAAATCAACTATCACCAAACATGATCCTAAAGGCTTTGCTTGGCACAAACACTAATTAAAACACAAATAACACAATCATAACAGTAGAATAATTTTGCAAACACTCAAGAACAGAAAGCAAAAGACAAAAATAAATTGTATTCATTGGGTTGCCTCCCAAGAAGCTCTTTTTTCTTTATAGCCATTAAGATAGGCTTAAGATTTCAACGATGCTCACACAAAAGATAAGAATTGAAACACAAAGAGAGCATCATGAAATTTATGTCAAACACATTGAAGTCTAACATACTTCCTATGCATAGAAATTTTATAAGCAAACAAATTATCAAGACAAGAAACATCTAACATATGCAAAGAAGGGGAATAAAATATTGACGATATCAACATAACAAGAGGTAATTTAGTAACATGAAAATTTCTACAACCATATTTTCCTCTGTCATAATAATTACATGTAGGATCATAATCAAATTCAATAATATAACTATCACATAAAATATTCTCTGCATGATCCGCATGCATGCAAAGTTGACACTCTTCCAAGATAGTGGGATTATCATCAAATAAAGTCATGACCTCTCCAAGCCCACTTTAAACAAAAATTTCATAAGATTGAACACTCTCCAAATATGTGGGATTATTTTTTGCTAAAGTTGACACTCTTCCAAACCCACTTCTAATATTATAGCAAGCTTATTCATCATGAGGTTTAAATAAATTTTCAAGGTCATAAGAATCATCACCCCAATCATGATCATTGCAACAAGTAGTGGACATAGCAAAATTAGCATCCCCAAGCTTGGGGTTTTGCATAGTATTAGCACAATTGTCATTAATAGAATTTATAATAACACCATCGCAATCATGCTTTTCATTCAATGAGCTATCATGAATCACTCTATAAATCCCTTCGGTTAACACTTCATCACAATTTTCAGATTCATAAATCTCAAGCAAAACTTCATAAAGATAATCTAGTGAACTCAATTCATTAGCAATTGGTTCATCATAATTGGATATTTTGAGAAGATTAGCAAGTGGATGAGGATCCATAACAACAAATTTTTAGCAAGCGAAGATGCAAGCAAATAGAAGGCACATGGCAACACAAGCAAACATGAGATCTGACGAGAAAAGGGCAAATGAAAAAGAGGGCCAATAAAACAACAATTTTTTGTGAAGTGGGGGAGATGAAAACGAGAGGCAAATGGCAAATAATGTAGATTGCAAGGAGATGAGATTTGTGATTAAGAACCTAGTAGATGTTGATGATGTCTCCCCAGCACCGGCGCCAGAAATTCCTTTTGATGTCTGCTTGAACTACGTCGGTATTTCCCCAAAGAGGAAGGGATGATGCAGCACAACAATGGTCGGTATTTCCCTCAGTGATGAGGCCAAAGGCATCGAACCAGTAGGAGAACCATGCAACACTACGTGAACGACACCTACACACAAATGACAAATACTTGCAACCCGACGTATTAGAGGGGTTGTCAATCCCTTTCAGGTAACGGCGCCAGAAATTGGCAAATGGGCGTGAGAAAGTTGTAATAAATGGATAGATCGAGCGCCAAATAAAATAAAGTACAGCAAGGTATTAGTATTTTTGGTTAAATAGATCTAAAAATAAAAGCAAATAAAAATAGATCGTGAAGGAAAATATAATAAAGAAGGGACCCGGGGGCCGTAGATTTCATTAGTGGCTTCTTTCGAGAAAAATAGCAAACAGAGGGTAAATGAATTACTGTTGGGCAACTGATAGAACTTGAAATACTCATGACGATATCTAGGCAATGATTATTATATAGGCATGATAATCCCCAAATGCAGGGAATCATCGTAGCAATTCCCAATGGTGGAAGTGATAAGTATGGAGTGTCGAACCCACAAGGAGCTAAAGGTAAGATCAATATTCTCTCAAGTCCTATCTGCCACTAATACGACTCTACGTACACCGAACGTTTGCTTCCAACTAGAAACGAGAAATAAAACTACGTTGTGGGTATGAAGAGGATAACTTTGCATGATATCGGAGAGCTATAAAAGTAGGTGCTGTTAGCATAAAGTTAGAATATATTACTAAATATTATAAATAGCGAGTGTGGAATAATGATGGGTCGGTGTGCGGAATTATCCTAGGCAATCGTTAACAAGACCGGTAGTCGTCATTGCAATTTCAGATGTGGGAGAGGCATAAGCTAACATACTTTCTCTTCTTGGATCATATGCACTTATGATTGGAACTCTAGCAAGCATCCGCAACTACTAAAGATCATTAAGGTAAAACCCAACCATAGCATTAACATATCAAGTCCCCTTTATCCCATACACAACAACCCCCTTACTCGGGTTTATGCTTCTGTCACTCAAGCAACCCACTATAAGCGAATCATGAACGTATTGCAACACCCTACGGCGGGAATCCCTCACGCTTGCGCGACACGGAGGGCACAATAGGACAGCACCAAAATGAAACATACAACTCATACCAATCTATATCATCAACCAACCCAAAGACAAAGGATGTCTACTCAAAACATCATAGGATGGCAACACATCATTGGATCAAAATATGTGGCATAAAGCACCATGTTCAAGTAGGGATTACAGCGGGGTGCGGGAGAGTGGACCGCGTAAAAGAGATGAGGATGGTGATGTTGATGAAGACGATCACCACGGCGATGATTCCCCTCCCGATGGCACTCCGGCGCCACCGAGAGAGAGGAGGAGAGGTTCTCCCCCTTGTGCTTCCTCCTCCATGGCCTCCCCCCTAGATGGGGAGAGGTTCTCCCTCTGGTCCTTGGCCTTCATGGCGATGATGGCCCCTCCGAGATCTTCCTCCATGGCCTCTGGTGATGATTGCCCTCTCCGGCAGGGTGCTAGAGAGGGCCTAGATTGATTTCTCATGGCTACAGAGGCTTGCGGCGGCGGAACTTCTGATTTAGGTTATTTTTTGGAGGTTTCTGTATTTATAGGAATTTTTGGCGTAGGTCTCACGTCAGGGGGGGTCTCCGAGTCGTCCACGAGATAGGGGCCCACGCCCAGGGGGGTGGGCGCGCCCCCCACCCTTGTGGACAGCCCCGGACTCTTCTGGCCCAACTCTTTTACTCCGGGGGCTTCTTTTGGTCCATAAAAAATCATCAAAAGTTGGCACGTCAATTGGACTCCGTTTGGTATTCCTTTTCTGTGATACTTAAAAACAAGGAAAAAACAGAAACTGGCACTGGGCTCTAGGTTAATAGGTTAGTCCCAAAAATCATATAAAATATCATATAAATGCATATAAAACATCTAAGATGGATAATATAATAGCATGAATACTTCATAAATTATAGATACGTTGGAGACGTATCAGCATCCCCAAGCTTAATTCCTGCTCGTCCTCGAGTTGGTAAATGATAAGAGAAATAATTTATGAAGTGTGAATGCTAGCAGGTGTACAAGTTTGATCAATGATAATTTCAATCACCTTTTCTAGCATCATTATATGTCATAACAGTAGCTAATCTCATAAAACTTTTCATGATCAAGTAACAAGCTATTCACATGTTAAAGTATAGATCATAAACTTTCTTGAAAACTAACAAATAGTGCTCTTAGTCATCAAACAATTGCAATTCATCTTATTTTCGGGAAGGGTCTATGTGAGAGCTTTGATTCAGAAAACTCCACATACTCAACTATCATTTAATCTTTCACAATTGCTAACACTCATGTGATATTTATGGGTTCAAAGTTTTAACCGGACACAGAGAAAGATAGGGGCTTATAGTTTCGCCTCCCAACCTATTACCTCAAGGGTAATGTCAAAAATAATAATTTATGAAAACCTACATCCAAGTGGATATATATATCCGGATCGCTCCAACACAAAGTGCTTGCCAAAGGAAAAAGTGTAAAAAGGAAAGGTGAAAATCACCATGACTTTTGTATAAGGGTAGAAGGTAAAAGTAAAAGATAGGCCCTTTGCAGAGGGAAGTAGAGGTTGTCATGCGCTCTTATGGTTGGATGCACAAAATCTTAATGCAAATGAACGTCACTTTATATTGCCTCTTGTGATAAAGACCTTTATTATGCAGTCCGTCGCTTTTATTTCTTCCCTATCACAAGTTCGTATAAAGCTTATTTTCTTCGCACTAATAGATCATACATATTTAGAGAGCAATTTTTATTGCATGCACCGATGACAACTTACTTGAAGGATCTTACTCAATCCATAGGTAGGTATGGTGGACTCTCATGGCAAAACTGGTTCAAGGGATGTTTGGAAGCACAAGTAGTATTTCTACTTGGTGCAAAGAATTTGGCTAGCATGAGAGGGAAAGGCAAGCTCAACATGTTGGATGATCCAAGACAAGATAACGTTTCGGATATATGAAAACATAACCCATTAAGTTGTCTTCCTTGTCCAACATCAACTTTTTAGCATGTCATATTTTAATGAGTGCTCACAATTACAAAAGATGTCCAAGATAGTATATTTATATGTGAAATCTCTCTTCCTTCAATATTCTTTCATGAATTGTTCAAGTGACCAATTCTGCGTTTGCTAACTTTCAATAAGTTTACTACCTATACTTATTATGTGTGAAGTCATTACTCCCCATGTTATAAGCATATGAAACGTATATAAATTCAGATTTATGATATTCAATTCAACCATTCACTCATAGGATATACGTGAAGCACGTGAGTAAATGACAAACTACTCCACAAAGATATAAGTGAAGAACACTGAGTAGTCAAATAATTAACTAGCCATGGGAGGATTCCTTTTCATTCAAGATTTCAGATCCAATGATTTTATTCAAACAGCAAGTAAAATTGAAAACACGCTCCAAGCAAAACACATATCATGTGACGAATAAAAATATAGCTCCGAGTAAGGTATACCGATAGTTTTGAAGACGAAAGAGGGGATGCCTTCCGGGGCATCCCCAAGCTTAGGCGCTTGAGTCTTCCTTGAATATTACCTTGGGGTGCCTTGGGCATCCCCAATCTTAGGGTCTTTCCACTCCTTATTCTCCTCATATCGATATCTCACTCAAAGCTTGAAAACTTCAATCACACAAAACTTAACGGAACTTCGTGAGATAGGTTAGTATGATAAACAGTAAACCATTCACTTTGGTACTGTAAAAGACAAGGTTCATAATTTTTATCACACAATGTCTACTGTACCATACCATTTCTACAATTTATATTGAGAAATATAAGCCATAGAAACTAGAAAACAAGCAGACTATGCATTGAAAACAGAATCTGTCAGAAACAGAACAGTCTGTAATGATCTGAACAGCAACCATACTTCTGCTACTCCAAAAATTATGGGATAAATTGGTGGAAGTGAGGAATTTGTCTATTAATCTTATGCAAAAAGAATCAACACAAAATCACTCTTCTGTAAAAAATTGTAGTTAATCCCGTGAGCGCAAAGTTTCTGTTTTTTACAGCAACATCACATTAACTCTCACCCAAGTCTTCCCAAAGGTCTTACTTGGCACTTTATTGAAACAAAAAGCTATAAAACATGATTACTACAGTAGCTTAATCATGTAAACACACAAAAACAGTAAGTGTAAATATTGGGTTGTCTCCCAACAAGCGCTTTTCTTTAATGCCTTTTAGCTAGGCATGATGATTTCAATGATGCTCACATAAAAGAAAAGAATTGAAACATAAAGAGAGCATCATGAAGAATATGACTAGAACATTTGAATCTAGCCCACTTCCTATGCCTAGGGATTTTGTGAACACATAATTTATAGGAACAAGAATCAACTAGCATAGGAAGGCAAAACAAGTATAACTTAAAAACTTTAAGCACATAGGGAGGAAACTTGATATTATTGCAACTCCTACAAGAATATATTCCTCCCTCATAATAATTTTCAGTAGCATAATGAATGGGTTCAACAATATAACCATCACATAAAGCATTATTTTCATGATCTACAAGCATAGAAATTTTTCTACTCTCCACATAAGCAAAATTCTTCTCATTCGGAATAGTGGGATCACTAAGTCCTAAAGTTGACACTCTTCCAAACCCACTTTAGATGATAGTATTATTCATACTCCAAAATATATAAGTGAATTTCATGGATCATTCTTTAATTAATATATACTAACCAATATCCAAGCTCATAATATATAAGTGAAGCACACGAAGCATTCTATAAAACCATACTCAAAAGGTTTAAGTGAAGCACAAAGAGCATTCTATAAGGTCATACTCAAAAGATATAAGTGAAGCACATGCATCATTCTATAAATTGATGAAGGGACATCTCATACTAGCATGGTTCTTAAAGAAAAATAAAAACATAAAGGACACAAATCATGTGAACAAAACAAAAACCGAGGTATACCGATAATTGTTGAAGAAGAAAGATGGGATGCCAACCGGGGCATCCCCAAGCTTAGATGCTTGAGTATCCTTGGAATATTTACTTGGGGTGCCTTGGGCATCCCCAAGCTTGAACTCTTGCCTCTCTTTATTCTTCTCACATCGGTAACTCTTCGTTCTTCGAACACTTCATCCACAAGAACTTAACAAAAACTTTGTGAGATCCGTTAGTATACTAAAGCAAATCACTTCCTTTAGGTACTGTTGCAGACTCATTCCAATTTCATATTAGCACTTTACCTACTGTATTCCAACTTCACCATGGTTCATACCCCCCGATACTACCCATAGATTCATCAAAATAAGCGATCAGCACATAGAAAACAGAATCTGTCAAAAAACAGGACAGTCTGTAGTAATCTGGAAGCTTAGTAAACTTCTGTAAATCCAAAAAATTCTAAAAATATATGAAAATTTAAAACATTTGTACATAAGTACTGTGCAAAAAGTTTCATACCCATTTGACTTTCCAGTAAAAAATGTAAATTCACGCACTACAGCCAAAGTTTCTGTTTTTGTACTGCACATAGTAAACAAGCAATCTAATCATCCTAAAACCAAAGCTTGGCACATTATTTTTATAATACAATGGATATATACAAGGGGATAATTATTTTCAGAGAAGCTTCCATGAAATTTTTTACATTGTTTCCATGAGCATGAACACAAGTGCTCAAGGTCGACCCTCACTTCTTCAATGCATAATCTTCCAATCACTTGTCTTATTGAAAAACTTATTAGGCATGAGAGGCAAGTAAATTTTTTTGTATTTTCATTCTTAAAAAAACTTTTTTTGTATGTTTCACCCACAACTAAACAGAAACAAAAAGGAAAAACAAAATCTACTTAGTGAATAAAGAAAACAAGCACACACGAGAATATCAAGCCCACGCTATTGCTCCCGGCAACGGCGCCAGAAAAGAGCTTGATAATCCCCAAGTGCAGGGAATCATCGTAGCAATTCCCAATGGTGGAAGTGATAAGTATGGAGTGTCAAACCCACAAGGAGCTAAAGGTAAGATCGATATTATCTCAATTCCTATCTGCCACTGATACGACTCTACGTACACCGGACGTTTTCTTCCAACTAGAAACGAGAAATAAAACTATGTTGTGGGTATGAAGAGGATAACTTTGCACGATATCGGAGAGCTAAAATATAAAAGTAAGTGATGTTAGCATAAAGTTAGAATATATTACTAAATATTATAAATATTGAGTGTGTAATAATGATGGGTCGGTGTGCGGAATTATCCTAGGCAATCATTAACAAGACCGGTAGTCGTATTGCAATTTCATATGAGGGAGAGGCATAAGCTAACATACTTTCTCTTCTTGGATCATATGCACTTATGATTGGAACTCTAGCAAGCATCCGCAACTACGAAAGATCATTAAGGTAAAACCCAACCATAGCATTAACATATCAAGTCCCCTTTATCCCATACGCAACAACCCCCTTACTCGGGTTTATGCTTCTGTCACTCAAGCAACCCACTATAACCGAATCATGAACGTATTGCAACACCCTACAACGGGAATTCCTCACGCTTGAGCGACACGGAGGGCACAATAGGATAGCACCAAAATAAAACATACAACTCATACCAATCTATATCATCAATCAACCCAAAGACAAAGGATATCTACTCAAAACATCATAGGATGGCAACACATCATTGGACCATAATATGTGGCATAAAGCACCATGTTCAAGTAGGGATTAGAGCGGGGTGCGGGAGAGTGGACCGCGTAAAAGAGATGAGGATGGTGACGATGATGGTGATGTTGATGAAGACGATCACCGCAGCGATGATTCCCCTCCCGATGGCACTCCGGCGCCACCGAGAGAGAGGAGAGGCTCTCCCCCTTGTGCTTCCTCCTCCATGGCCTCCCCCCAAGATGGGGAGAGGTTCTCCATCTGGTCCTTGGCCTTCATGGCGATGATGGCCCCTCCGAGATCCTCCTCCATGGCCTCCGGTGATGATGGCTCTCTCCGGCGGGGTGCCAGAGAGGGCCTAGATTGATTTCTCGTGGCTACAGAGGCTTGCGGCGGCGGAACTTCCGATCTAGGTTATTTTCTAGAGGTTTCTGTATTTATAGGAATTTTTGGCGTAGGTCTCACGTCAGGGGGTTCTCCGAGTCGTCCACGAGATAGGGGCCCACGCCCAGGGGGGTGCGCGCGCCCCCCACCCTCATGGACAGCCCGGGACTCTTCTGGCCCAACTCTTTTACTCCGGGGGCTTCTTTTGGTCCATAAAAATCATCAAAAATGGGCATGTCAATTGGACTTCGTTTGGTATTCCTTTTCTGCGATACTCAAAAACAAGGAAAAAACAGAAACTGGCACTGGGCTCTAGGTTAATAGGTTAGTACCAAAAATTATATAAAATATCATATAAATGCATATAAAACATCTAAGATGGATAATATAATAGCATGAATACTTCATAAATTATAGATACATTGGAGACGTATCAAGGCATCACGTCCAAGATTAGTAGACCGACTCCTGCCTACATCTACTACTATTACTCCACACATCGACCGCTATCCAGCATGCATCTAGTGTATTAAGTTCATGGAGAAACGGAGTAATGCAATAAGAATGATGACATGATGTAGACAAGATCTATTTATTTAGAAATAGACCCCATCTTGTTATCCTTAATGGCAGCGATACATACGTGTCGGTTCCCCTTCTTTCACTGGGATCAAGCACCGTAAGATCGAACCCATCACAAAGCGCCTCTTCCCATTGCAAGATAAATAGATCAAGTTGGCCAAACAAAGCCCAAATATCAGAGAAGAAATACGAGGCTATAAGAAATCATACATCCAAGAGATCCAAGAAGACTCAAATAACTTTCATGGATAAAAAGATAGATCTGATCATAAACTCAAAGTTCATCGGATCCCAACAAACACACCGCAAAAAGAGTTACATCATATGGATCTCCAAGAGACTATTGTATTGAGAATCAAAAGAGAGAGAGAGAGAGGAAGCCAGCTAGATACTAACTACGGACCCGTAGGTCTACAAATAACTACTCACGCATCATCGGAGAGGCACCAATGGACATGATGAACCCCTCCGTGATGGTGTCTAGATTGGATCTAGTGGTTCTGGAACTTGCGGCGGCTGGAATTGATTTTCGTTTACTCCCATAGGATTTCTGGAATGTTGGGGTATTTATAGAGCAAAGAGGCGGTTCGAGAGGCCCCCGAGGTGGGCACAACCCACCAGGGCACGCCCTGGTGTCTCTTGCTCACCTCAGGCTCCCTCTTCGGTACTTCTTTGGCCCACTGGATGTCTTCTGGTCCAAAAAAAATCCACAAAAAGTTTCGCTACGTTTGGACTCCGTTTGGTATTGATTTTCTGCGATGTAAAAAACATGCAGAAAACAACAACTGACACTTGGAACTATGTCAATAGGTTAGTACCAAAAAAATGTTATAAAATGACTATAAAATGATTGTAAAACATCCAAGAATGATAATATAACAAAATGGAACAATCAGAAATTATAGATACATTGGAGATGTATCAGACATCAGGGGGTCCCGAGGTGTGGATCTCGTATCGGTGGTAATAGGAACAGGGGAGACGATGTGTACCCAGGTTCAGGCCCTCTTGATGGAGGTAAAACCCTATGTCCTGCTCTTGTTTATATTTATGGAGATGTATCAAGTATAGAGTTTGATCTACCGTGAGATCGTATGTTGTGTTCTACCTCTAGGGTTAGGGGAATGAAGTTGTGATTCGGTCCCCTCTACGGGCTAAACCCCTTGGCTTATATACACGCCAGGTAGGGCATCTAGGGTTACATGGTTGGTATCCAGAGGATCGCATGGAGGCTGTAGGAGATGTCTTGGAGTATACTCAAGTCTTCGGCAGGCTCGGTCTTGATCACAACCAGGCGTGCATCTTCTAGGGTCTTCCTTAATGAGAATGTGGCCCACTGGCCCAGCCCGAGGACTATGGGCTGACTAGGTTAGTACCCCCTAGTCTAGGACACCGTCAGTAGCCCCTGAACTAGTCTCTATGCCGAGGACGACCTCGTTGAAGTAAACAACTACAGATCTGAAGTTCTTGGCTTGGTAGACGAGTTCTCCTTCACTAGCAATTCGAGATTTCTTCCCTTTAAAGAATACCATGAACCATTTATCAAAGGAACATCGTTCCCTGGCCTTGGCATAGCCGAACTCGCTCAGCGTCCGAAGAAGCAAGATTATTTAGCCTCGAAGGCCAGCCACATAGGTGTGAATAGTACTTTCTAGCCTGACAAATTTATTTAAGCGGCACTGCCCATGACTGGTCAAGCAGTTACTGTTCACCCAAATCGTGGCTCGAGGCAATATTTTTACTTGCGTGTCCCATCGCAGCGGAGATCGTGCCTGTTTTCTTAGGGATATCATTAAGATTTTGTTTCTCCCTGTGCACATAATGGCATCTTTTGCGGGGAGTGGCGATTTCACCGGTGCGGGTGAGGGAGTCCTGGATTATGGGGTCCTCAGGTGTCCGGGCTATGTAACATGGGCCGGACTGATGGGCCATGAAGATACAAGATAGAAGGCCTTCCCCCGTGTCCAGATGGGACTCTCCTTTGCGTGGATGACAAGTTTGGCGTCCGGATGTATGATTTCCTTTCTCTGGAAACCGACTCTGTACAACCCTAGGCCCCTCCCTTGTCTATATAAACTGGAGGGTTTAGTCCGTAGAGGCTATCAGAATTTACATAGGCTAGACGTCTAGGGTTTAGCCATTACGATCTCGAGGTAGATCGACTCTTGTAACCCCTATACTCATCAAAGTCAATCAAGCAGGAAGTAGGGTATTACCTCCATTAAGAGGGCCCAAACCTGGGTAAACATCGTGTCCCCTCTGTCTCCTCTTACCTTCGATCTTTAGACGCACAGTTCGGGACCCCCAACCCGAGATCGGCTGGTTTTGACACCGACATTCGTGCTTTCATTGAGAGTTCCACTGTGTCGTCGACGGCAGGATCGATGGCTCGCCTTGTCATTAATGACAACATTACCTCTAGAAGGGCCCTAGCTCCAGGACAGGTCCTCCAGCTCGGCAGTTTTACCATGGGCGCCCGCTTGGCCATTAAGCCTAAGGCAGCCGCCAAAATCGCTAAACATAGTCTTCGCATTGGCCTTGAACACCCCGAAAAGATGGATCCTTCGAATATCTCATCCTTGAACGAGCTACTAGATCGCATCGCCGCCCTGGGGGTTGCAACAGACTACGATCGGATTGGACTTAAACCCGATCACCCATCTGGTAGTGGTCATGGAGGAACAAGCCGAGAATACTTCTCCCCTAAGTTAAGAACAAGCTATGTTCGGATTTCCGAGCCCTGCGAGCCGGATACCCATCTTCGGGAAGAGACCTCATGTCCTCCGAACATAGAACCGGGCATTGAGCCCAAAAGCCACCAGGACACTCCGGATCCTGGGCTGGTGACCTCGGAAATTCTTCAAACTCCGGATGCAATAGTAGGTCAGGGTTCGGATTTTAGCCCCCCACCCACCACAGGAAATATTCCCCAAGCAATTCAGGTCCTCCAGACGTATGCGACCTAATGTATGTGCGGCAGCAACCTGAGGAAACGGTCCATCACTTCTGGGCCAGATTCCTCCTTGTTAAAAACAAGATTAAAGATTGTTGTGACAACGACGTGGTTTCAGTATTTTGTCGCAACTGTACGGATGAGGGAATCCTCAACGCCATCAACCTATGACACCCAAGTTTTTATTTGGTTTTTTTCAAAAGATTTTATTTGACTTGAGGGGAGTGATTTAATTTTTTCTTCAAGAGAACTCTCCCCCTCATATATTTTTCCTTATGGCAAAAGTTTTATTTGGATTCACCCAAGATCTGCCTTTGGTCTTGGAAGTCCTTGCTTTTCATTTGGACTCAAGACAAAATGTTTTTCATTTGGGAAAATAACTTTTGAAAATCTTTTTGAATTTTGCACTATGGCTTTTGGAAAGTCCTTTGCCACTTTCAACAATTCCTTCTTGAATTTTTGCCTACTTCTGTAGATGGCTGGCAGCAGCTGTGAGAATCGAGTGTTCACCAACGTGCCCGAGGGGTTTGTCAAGCTTCTCGTCTCCATCACCAAGCTCGCGATCGGGCCAGCAGCTCGCCCGGAGTTCACGCTCTATCAGCACAAGCTCAGTGACGACGTGTCTATGCACCAAGCCGTGGTGCAGTTCAGGGGAGGATGTTCTGCTGCTCGTCACTTCCGTTTTACGGGAAGGGCCATGCCTACGGAGAGGCATGCCATGCAGATGGCTGCCCGCGAGGCGATAGCTCGCCTTCGGGACATCCTTCCTACGATGAAGACTCGTCGCTACCGCTACCTCCCATGCCATGTGCCCTACACCAGCCACTATGCGTTCGCCTGCCATCGGGGAGAACGAGATGAAGCCATCGAGATGGTTGTGGAGTATCTCAAGGCTCTGGAGGAGTCTTTCGACAACCTCGTAGATGATCTTGTGGCTGCCCACATGGACTTAGTCCGGGGCGGTCCTGCCAGCAGGAAGGAGCTTCTCCACACGGCGCCGCCTCTGACATTCGTCTCGCCTTCAGCCTCGTATGCACCGGCCGTTTTGGCCACTGCTCGCCGTCTGCCTACCACTGAGGAGTTCGACCGAGTCATCGCTCCTACTCTAGTCAGAGCCGCACCGCCTGCCGCACGCGCTCTACCACCAGTCGCCCCCGTACCATCACCGCAGCGCAGCATCCCTCGCCAGGAGCCAGCTGGAGAGGAGGAGGTTGATTCTCCTGAACTGCTGAGCCTTGCCATCAGCAAGGGGAAGGAGATCTTCACCATCTCCGACTGAGAGCACCGAGTAGCCGCATGTTATGCCTGCTAGTATGATGTGTTGTTTTATCTGTGCGCTAGTTTGTATTGGTGTGTTTGCTGCCTTCCGGAGTAGTACGCTAGTTTTTTTAATAACATGTCAGGATATGTACGCGCATCCTGAGTGCTGTATCATGTGTTTGCTTTTCGCATGTAAGTTTTATGTTAAGCACTTCTTCTCCGTGAAGAATCTTTTGTGTTTCTTTGAAAACCTTGAGCCTCGTTAATTATCGCCATGGCAAGATTTTTCTTGTGCTACACAATTTTTCTCATGGGTTTTGCAAATAATACCCCAGACTGGAAAAATGTCTCGCCCGTGGACTCGCTCCATGCCCAATTAGCCAGAAGAGGCTTACGGGACACAGACCAGCAACAATTTCACTCAGGGTCAGTCCAGCCAACCAGACAGCGAAGCAGCACTGTCTCAAGTATGCCGTCTCTTCGAGCAAAGCCAGCAACAACACCAAGAGATGATGAATCATGTCATCAATATGGGAAACCACCGTGAAACCTATCAACCCCATTCCAAGCTATCTGAGTTACAGAAGACTCGCCCCTCAACTTTTGCTCACACCGACAGACCGCTGGGAGCCGATGATTGGCTTCGTGAGATTGAAAGGAAACTGATTATTGCTCAGTACTCAGATCATGAGAAGTTGCTCTATGCACCACACTACCTTACTGGAGCAGCCGCAGCATGGTGGGAAAACTTCCTACACATGCATCCCAGGGAACACAACATCACCTGGGAAGAGTTCAAGGAAGGCTTCCGTGGGGCACACATCCCCAGGAGCATCCTAAAGATCAAGAAGAGAGAGTTCGATGACCTGAAGCAAAGAGGCATGTCAGTGACCGAGTACAATGGTCAGTTCACCCAGCTGTCTCGTTATGCCTACGACGAGCACATGACAGAAAGCAAGAAGATGGAAAGATTTCTGGATGGCCTGGCACCAGCGTTAAGATGCCAACTGATCGTGCACACCTTTCCGAATTTTAAGACGCTGGTAGACAAGGCCATCACCCTGGAGAATGAGCGCCGTAGTCTGGAAGATATCCGCAAGCGAAAGAGGGACAAGACGACTCTTGCTCGCAGCAACCGAGGCAAGACTGAGGTCCCGAGGACAGACACAAGAAGGTCCACGACTACTGAGCCAAGGCCCGTCGGACAATTTCATGCCAGGGACAAGGAGTTCACATACCGTCCAGGGGTCACCTGCTATGCTTGTGGTCAGCAAGGGCATTATGCTAAACAGTGTCCGAAGCCGAGAGACTCGGCACCCAAGCCGAACAATGGTGGAAACAATCCAGCCCCCAAGCGCAACAACTTCAACCCCAGCAACAACCACAGGAAGGGTCACCTGAACCATGTGACCAGGGAAGAAGCGCAGAATGCCCCAGACATCGTGCTCGGTACGTTCCCTGTCAACACAGTACCTGCCACGGTTTTCCGATACTTCCCTTGGAAAAATCTATGGTCATCAAGTCCCCCGGAAATAAGCAAATTGCTCAGGGTTACTGCCAAGGAGTGGTCATTGAGTTCGAAGGACTACAATTCCACGCGAACCTCATCGTGTTGGAAAGTAAAGGACTGGATGTCATTTTAGGGATGGACTGGTTGACCACCAACAAAGGATTCATCGACTGTTTCAATCGGACAGTAATTCTCACTCACCATCACGGCAAGACTATAAGAGTTTCCTCTCAAGAAAGGCCACGATCACAGAAACCAAAACTGAACAAAATGGACATTGCAGAACTGAGAAAAGTTCCAGTGGTATGCGAGTTCCCTGATGTGTTCCCGGAAGAACTACCAGGCATGCCACCAGACCGAGAGATAGAATTCAGCATTGAACTAGCACCTGGCACCGCCCCCATCTACAAAAAGCCATATAGAATGGCACCCTCAGAATTGGTGGAGTTGAAGAAGCAGATAAAGGAATTGTTGGACAAAGGATTTATTAGAGCCAGCTCCTCACCTTGGGGTTCGCCTGTGTTGTTCGCCAAAAAGAAGGATGGGACACTGAGGCTGTGCATAGACTATCGAGCCCTCAATATGGTCACCATCAAAAACAAATATCCGATGCCACGAATAAATGATTTGTTTGACCAGCTCGCACATGCCAAGGTATTCTCAAAAATTGATTTGAGATCGGGATATCACCAATTGAAGGTACGGACGGAAGATATTCCCAAGACAGCTTTCACTTCCAAATATGGGTTATACGAGTTTACAGTGATGCCTTTTGGACTAACGAACGCCCCCGCATATTTCGTCCACCTCATGAACAAAGTGTTCATGAAATTCATGGACAAATTTGTGGTGGTATTCATTGACGATATTCTGGTTTACTCGAGGACACCAGAAGAGCATGCTGAGCACCTCAGAATTGTTTTGGGAGAATTGAGGAAACATCAGTTGTACGCCAAATTTAGCAAGTGCGAATTTTGGCTAAGACAAGTTGGTTTCTTAGGCCATATACTGAACCAAGAAGGCGTGGCCGTAGACCCAGAAAAAGTCAAGGCCATACTGGACTGGAAGCCACCCGCGAATGTTACAGATGTGCGGAGTTTCCTAGGTGTGGCCGGATATTACAGAAGATTTATTGAAGGGTTCTCCACTGTGGCAAAACCTATAACACAGTTACTCAAGAAGGACAAGAAATTTGTATGGACGGAAACATGCGAGCAGAGCTTCCAAGAACTCAAGAAGAAACTGACAACCACACCGGTCTTAACCATACCGGACATACACAAGAGCTTTGAAGTGTATTGTGATGCGTCCGAAAAGGTCTCGGATGTGTGCTAATGCAGGATGGCAAGGTTGTCGCATATGCCTCCAGGCAGCTGCGAAAACATGAGGAAAATTACCCAACACATGACCTAGAGCTAGCAGCAGTTATACATGCACTCAAGGAGTGGAGGCACTTTCTGTTGGGAAATCGCTGTGAAATATATACGGGCCATAAGAGCCTCAAATATATTTTCACACAGCCAGAGCTGAATTTACGCCAACGACGCTGGTTGGAACTTGTCAAGGACTATGACGTCGGTATCCACTACCACCCAGGGAAAGCAAATGTAGTGGCCGATGCCCTTAGTTGAAACCCCAGCCCGGACAGTGACGGTCAGCAAAATTTGAGGCCTGAGTTTCAGCGAGAGTTCATTCGGCTCAACCTGATGTTAGTCTCTGAGGGCACCGTATCGAACCTGGAGATACAACCCACCCTAGTGGAACAAATCAAGAAGGCTCAACAAGGACATCCCAGTATTGAAGGCATAAAGAAGAAAATGAACCTTAGTAAGACTTTAGAATTCATCACGGACAGTGAAGGAACATTATGGTACCGAGACAGACTTTGCGTACCTAACATTGAGGAACTCAAGCAACAGATCTTGACGGAAAGCCACACCGCCCCATACTTGATCCATCCTGGAGGAACCAAAATGTACAAGGACATCCAGGAAAGATTTTGGTGGCACGGTATGAAAAGAGATATAGCCACATTCATCGCTTGTTGCGATTCATGTCAGCGCATCAAGGCCGAGCACCAAAAGCCAGCAGGACTACTTCAGCCTAACAGGATACCAGAGTGGAAATGGGACGAAATTGGAATGGACTTCATTGTCGGATTACCCCGATCACAACGCGGAAATGACGCCATATGGGTCATCACAGACCGACTAACCAAGGTTGCTCATTTCATTCCCGTGAAGACTACCTACTCCACACAAAGACTGGCAAAACTTTATCTCTCCCGTATAGTTTGCTTGCACGGAGTCCCAAAGACTATAATATCAGACCGAGGCACCCAATTCGTCTCCAAATTTTGGGATCACCTACAACAAGCTCTGGGCACGCAACTAGCTTTCAGTACAGCATACCACCCTCAGACTGATGGACAGACAGAACGTGTAAACCAAATCCTAGAGGATATGCTAAGAGCCTGTGTGCTCACCTATGGATCCAGTTGGGAAGAGAGTTTGCCGTATGCCGAATTTTCTTACAACAACAGTTACCAAGCCAGCTTGCAGATGGCACCCTTTGAAGCATTGTACGGACGGAGGTGTCGTACCCCTCTGAATTGGTCAGAAACAGGTGACAGCCGTATCTTCGGTCCAGACATGCTTAAAGAGGCCGAGGAGAAAGTTAAACAAATCAGGGACAGACTCAGGACGACGCAGAGCCGACAAAAGAGCTACTATGATCAGAAGCATCGTGAGGTCAGCTTTGAACCCGGTGATTCCGTATACCTCCGAGTATCTCCTATGAGGGGTCTGCAACGGTTCAAAATTAAGGGGAAGCTAGCCCCAAGATTTATTGGGCCATTTTGTGTAAAGGCACGAAGAGGCACGGTAGCCTACCAGCTAGACCTACCCAAGGAGCTATCAGACGTCCATGACGTGTTCCACGTCTCACAGTTAAGAAAATGTGTGAGCAACCCAGAAAAGCATGTACCTCATGAGGACATTGATATGCAACCAGATCTCACCTACAGAGAAAGGCCAGTAAAGATCTTAGAAGAGTCTGAACGGAGGACCCGTCAGAAAACGACAAAGTTTTTCAGGGTTCAGTGGAGCAACCACACTGAGGATGAAGCTACATGGGAAAGGGAGGATTTCCTTCGAGCAGAGTATCCATACCTATTTGAGGATCAGCAGAAATCTCGAGGACGAGATTTTTCCTATGGGGGTAGGTGTTGTGACACCCAAGTTTTTATTTGGTTTTTTTCAAAAGATTTTATTTGACTTGAGGGAAGTGATTTAATTTTTTCTTCAAGAGAACTCTCCCCCTCATATATTTTTCCTTATGGCAAAAGTTTTATTTGGTCTCACCCAAGATCTGCCTTTGGTCTTGGAAGTTCTTGCTTTTCATTTGGACTCAAGACAAAATGTTTTTCATTTGGGAAAATAACTTTTGAAAATCTTTTTGAATTTTGCACTATGGATTTTGGAAAGTCCTTTGCCACTTTCAACAATTCCTTCTTGCCATGGCATTAGTGCAAATACTCTCTCCTAACCCTTCCCTCACCTTTGGATCATGTTTTACACCAAATCCAGCAAGTTGAACCTCCCCCTGTATCTATTTCCATTCAAATTATATTCAAACAAATTTCTGTCCTCTATTCTACCACTTGGAGATTTACAAAGGAACTCCATTTTCTGTTTTGATTTTCCCCCCAAACCAACTCTCCTCCCTGGTCCTTTGTACCCTCAACCTAGAACCATGAAGATCCCCTGGTCTTCAGTTCAAAATTTTCAAACTACACTTGCTGCAAGTTTGGACCAGATTTGCCAAATTTGGTGAAATTCATTCCAAACCTTCTCCAAAAATTCCAAGTAAAATCAAGCAGCCCCTGGGTACTTTGAGTGGTCATCTCACCAAGTTACAGCTCCAGAAAAATTTATCTCATAGCCAAAACCTTCTGTCGAACACCTGCAGTGCATGGTCATTGTCAAGTTCAGAGTTTCAGAGATTCAGTTCAGTGCTCGCTGTCGTTTTCTTCAGAGCAGGGCATCGATCTCGCCAGTGCCACCGCGTCGCCTTGCTCCTCATCCCCGCCCCCTTGTTCCTGCACCGCACGAACGCCTGGTGCCTTGCGGGCATCGGCGACGAGCAGCAGAAGGTGCGCCACCCAGTGACCGACGCCGGCGGCAGCTTTGCGGACGCCAGCAGGAGACACGGCGCCGACGACGCCACCCCGCGCCGCCCAAACCACCGGAGCTCGCCGCGTGGCCTTCCACTCCCCCGAACGCGCTGCCGCTCTCGTCGTGAACCGCAGGGCGCGGAGCGCGCTCTCTGCCGCCGTTGAGCCCGTGCGGTCACCTCACCGTGGACCGACGCCATTACGCCAAGACCGACCCCGTTTAGCTGCAAAACGAGTCCAGTAACCTCCACTGATGCTGCCTAGCCGCCCAAACCACCTGCCAATCACCTGCTCCACCGTAATCGCTCGCCGGAGATTCTCCGTTCACGGCCACCCCGTCGATCTGCCTATAAATAGAGGCCCCGAGCTTCAACTCGAGCACCCACCAGCCCTGCACTCCCCCTAGAGCACGCCTAGCCACTGGAAGAGCCCCGAGGAGGTCTCCTTCCTCGACTCCGGCCGCCGCGACCCGCCACGGGATCCAGCCCGATTCGCCCCCGTGTGTGCTCCTCCGCCTCCATTCTCTTGCCAGTAGCTTCACCTTGCATCACTCGTTCTGACCCGCGCCTCAATTCGTAGTTTGCAGCCCTCCACCGGAGTTCCCCAGCCTCACCCGAGCCGCCGTCCGCCGGAGATAGTGTCGCCGTCGACGTGGTGCTCCCCGTTGGACGAGTCCACCACCCACCGACGCGGAAGAAGACGCTGAAGCTCTTGGTACCCTCCGTTTCTCCTAACTCGCCGTGGTTCGACGCCGGCGTCCACCGCAGTCTTCGGGCGCCGGCGAGCTTTTCAAACCTGACATGTGGACCCCGCGTGTCAGCCTCTGTTCTTTTATTCGCGAACCGTTTTCTGTTGGCGCCTACGGGCAAAATACGTTTTCTCCTTTGCGCTTGCGCATTCCCAGCCGAAGCGTTTTCTGTTTTCTCAGTTAAAACCCTGGAACTTTTCTGTTTCATTACAGATAAGTCCCTGGACAGAAACCCTTATAACTTTTTAATAAAAAGGTATTTTTGAGTGATTCTTTTTCTGACAATCTTCAAATTTTGTCTAGTTCTTTATGGGATTTATTTGAAAAATATTTGGGAAAGTTTCTGTGTATGTGTTGGTTTTCACGTTAGTACCCGTTTCGTGATTGCCGTAGGTTCCGGGAGAGGTGAAGGGGCCGCGAACTTCGCCGAGCTAGACTCCGACTTCTCCGAACCAGGCAAGCATGTTTTGAACATTTGATATGGCAGATGTTTTGCATGTTCGCGTGAAAGTTGTGCGTGGCATATGAGTATCGGTAAATACCTCGTTGCTTGCAAGGCAACTACCCGGTTGTCCCAAAGTCAGGATGACCTCTGATGAGAGGTGGCCCAATTCATGTGGTGACATGAAGGGCAGTAAGGTGGTACTGTTGTAGCATACCAGCCTTGCGTCATCCGACTTTCTTCGACGTTAACGTGGTTGGAGCTACGTTATCGTTCTTTTCCCGCATGTTCCAAAGTTGCGATGACCTCTGATGAGAGGTGGCCAAATCATGTGGTGACATGAAGGGCAGCAAGGTGGTACTGTTGTAGCATACCAGCCTTGTGACATCCGACTTTTCCGACGTTAACATGGTTGGAGCCGTGTTACCGTTCTTTCCCCTTCCGTGCTACCACATGTCTCATTGCCAGGATGCGGTTTAGTAAGTTGGTAACCTCTTTCCGTGTACACACCAAACAGAGAGGCCGGGATGATGGTACCTTGGCCCAGGATTAAAGCCAGTCATCCGGTCAGGGGGCATGGGTGTTTCCGGTTGGGACCGAGAGGGGGGGCACCCCCTTAAAGCGCGCGTATAGAAATTTGATCCCATGCTACGCGAGGTTGTAGCCTCCCCGTCTCAAGGTTTTTCTTGAAAGTTGCCGAGGGTGATCCCTGGCTTCGGATGGTTGAATTGGGTGTGTACTGGTTAGACGTGTTCCTTCAAAACACCGTAGACGGAACTAGTCCCCGTGACTACTGAAATCCGTTGGCTGTGGTTAAGTACAAACTCTGCAGAGTCAATTCTTTCCAAATCATCGTACCCATGATCAAGCAGTGTAAGAATTATATCCATATCTATCCGTGTGAAAAACTTGTCCCCGGTGAACAAGCTCAACTGGTAAATTCAGATTTATTGTTATTCCTGTGGATGGACTAACGTTATTTTTGTCTCACGCTTGTGATCATTTATGTTCCCGGACTGTTGTATTATTGAGTTGTGATATAAGCCCTTTATGGGACGTCGCGCAGACGTCCGACTGTGGCGTGTTCTTGTTCTTTACTTTAAATATGAGCCCTTTCTGTGATGTCGCTCAGACGTCCGACTGTGGCATGCACTGTCTTTATTTTTTTTGTTATAAGCCCTTTATGTGGTGTTGCCCCGACGCCCGACTGTGGCATTATTATTCCGCATTTTCCGCTCGAGGCGTCTTTCAGACACTCGTTTGGCACCAGTATTACTATTCTGCAGTTTCCGCTCGAGGCGTCTTTCAGACACTCGTTTGACACCAGTATTACTATTCTGCAGTTTCCGCTCGAGGCGTCATTCAGACCCTCGCTTGGCACCCAGTATTTATTACCGTTATGTCTAATCGCACCAGTTAACTTGTCATATGCTTCATGTTTACTTTTGTTATATCTCATGTCTGAACTGTCTTGCGAGTACTTTCATAGTACTCACCTGGCTTGTTGATTTGGCCAGATGTTGACGAAGGCGATCTCTTGGATGCAGAGTTTGATAGCGCGTCCGATGCCTAGAGGAGTCCCAGTCAGTCCTGCACGATCCCGGATATTGGTCACTTGTATTGTATACGCTTCCGCCACCCGCAATAAGTCTTCTCGAGCCTCACTCCGATGCTCGAAGAGCTGTAGTCTTCTGGAGTCATATCACTCGCTTTGCGGTGATATTTCCACCACCGTTATTATCGTGAGTTAGTAGTTGCCACCCTATCCGCCGTTTTGTTTTAACGGCGCGCATGTAATAAATTGTTGGGCAGTCTCCGCTCAACCTTGTATTATATTTAGTACTCCTGGTATTTTTCTTCTGTGACCAAGATATTGTCTACCAGTGAGAAGGAATTCTTCCTCGCTGGTCCGTAAAAGGGATTGGTCTCTCAATAATTATTTTATTGAAAAACCGGTCGCCAGCAGGAGACACGGCGCCGACGACGCCACCCAGCGCCGCCCAAACCACCGGAGCTCGCCGCGTGGCTTTCCACTCCCCCAAACGCGCTGCCGCTCTCATCGTGAACCGCAGGGCGCGGAGCGCGCTCTCTGCCGCCGTTGAGCCCGTGCGGTCACCTCACCGTGGACCGACGCCATTACGCCAAGACTGACCCCGTTTAGCTGCAAAACGAGTCCAGTAACCTCCACTGATGCTGCCTAGCCGCCCAAACCACCTGCCAATCCACTGCTCCGCCGTAATCGCTCGCCGGAGATTCTCCGTTCACGGCCACCCCGTCGATCTGCCTATAAATAGAGGCCCCGAGCTTCAACTCGAGCACCCACCAGCCTTGCACTCCCCCTAGAGCACGCCTAGCCAGTGGAAGAGCCCTGAGGAGGTCTCCTTCCTCGACTCCGGCCGCCGCAACCCGCCACGGGATCCAGCCCGATTCGCCCCCGTGTGTGCTCCTCCGCCTCCATTCTCTTGCCAGTAGCTTCACCTTGCATCACTCGTTCTGACCCGCGCCTCAATTCGTAGTTTGCAGCCCTCCACCGGAGTTCCCCAGCCTCACCCGAGCCGCCGTCCGCCGGAGATAGTGTCGCCGTCGACGTGGTGCTCCCCGTTGGACGAGTCCACCACCCACCGACGCGGAAGAAGACGCTGAAGCTCTTGGTACCCTCCGTTTCTCCTAACTCGCCGTGGTTCGACGCCGGCGTCCACCGCAGTCTTCGGGCGCCGGCGAGCTTTTCAAACCTGACATGTGGACCCCGCGTGTCAGCCTCTGTTCTTTTATTCGCGAACCGTTTTCTGTTGGCGCCTACGGGCAAAATACGTTTTCTCCTTTGCGCTTGCGCATTCCCAGCCGAAGCGTTTTCTGTTTTCTCAGTTAAAACCCTGAAACTTTTCTGTTTCATTACAGATAAGTCCCTGGACAGAAACCCTTATAACTTTTTAATAAAAAGGTATTTTTGAGTGATTCTTTTTCTGACAATCTTCAAATTTTGTCTAGTTCTTTATGGGATTTATTTGAAAAATATTTGGGAAAGTTTCTGTGTATGTGTTGGTTTTCACGTTAGTACCCGTTTCGTGATTGCCGTAGGTTCCGGGAGAGGTGAAGGGGCCGCGAACTTCGCCGAGCTAGACTCCGACTTCTCCGAACCAGGCAAGCATGTTTTGAACATTTGATATGGCAGATGTTTTGCATGTTTGCGTGAAAGTTGTGCGTGGCATATAAGTATCGGTAAATACCTCGTTGCTTGCAAGGCAACTACCCGGTTGTCCCAAAGTCAGGATGACCTCTGATGAGAGGTGGCCCAATTCATGTGGTGACATGAAGGGCAGTAAGGTGGTACTGTTGTAGCATACCAGCCTTGCGTCATCCGACTTTCTTCGACGTTAACGTGGTTGGAGCTACGTTATCGTTCTTTTCCCGCATGTTCCAAAGTTGCGATGACCTCTGATGAGAGGTGGCCAAATCATGTGGTGACATGAAGGGCAGCAAGGTGGTACTGTTGTAGCATACCAGCCTTGTGACATCCGACTTTTCCGACGTTAACATGGTTGGAGCCGTGTTACCGTTCTTTCCCCTTCCGTGCTACCACATGTCTCATTGCCAGGATGCGGTTTAGTAAGTTGGTAACCTCTTTCCGTGTACACACAAAACAGAGAGGCCGGGATGATGGTACCTTGGCCCAGGATTAAAGCCAGTCATCCGGTCAGGGGGCATGGGTGTTTCCGGTTGGGACCGAGAGGGGGGGCACCCCCTTAAAGCGCGCGTATAGAAATTTGATCCCATGCTACGCGAGGTTGTAGCCTCCCCGTCTCAAGGTTTTTCTTGAAAGTTGCCGAGGGTGATCCCTGGCTTCGGATGGTTGAATTGGGTGTGTACTGGTTAGACGTGTTCCTTCAAAACACCGTAGACGGAACTAGTCCCCGTGACTACTGAAATCCGTTGGCTGTGGTTAAGTACAAACTCTGCAGAGTCAATTCTTTCCAAATCATCGTACCCATGATCAAGCAGTGTAAGAATTATATCCATATCTATCCGTGTGAAAAACTTGTCCCCGGTGAACAAGCTCAAGTGGTAAATTCAGATTTATTGTTATTCCTGTGGATGGACTAACGTTATTTTTGTCTCACGCTTGTGATCATTTATGTTCCTGGACTGTTGTATTATTGAGTTGTGATATAAGCCCTTTATGGGACGTCGCGCAGACGTCCGACTGTGGCGTGTTCTTGTTCTTTACTTTAAATATGAGCCCTTTCTGTGATGTCGCTCAGACGTCCGACTGTGGCATGCACTGTCTTTATTTTTTTTGTTATAAGCCCTTTATGTGGTGTTGCCCCGACGCCCGACTGTGGCATTATTATTCCGCATTTTCCGCTCGAGGCGTCTTTCAGACACTCGTTTGGCACCAGTATTACTATTCTGCAGTTTCCGCTCGATGCGTCATTCAGACACTCGTTTGGCACCAGTATTACTATTCTGCAGTTTCCACTCGAGGCGCCATTCAGACCCTCGCTTGGCACCCAGTATTTATTACCGTTATGTCTAATCGCACCAGTTAACTTGTCATATGCTTCATGTTTACTTTTGTTATATCTCATGTCTGAACTGTCTTGCGAGTACTTTCATAGTACTCACCTGGCTTGTTGATTTGGCCAGATGTTGACGAAGGCGATCTCTTGGATGCAGAGTTTGATAGCGCGTCCGATGCCTAGAGGAGTCCCAGTCAGTCCTGCGCGATCCCGGATATTGGTCACTTGTATTGTATACGCTTCCGCCACCCGCAATAAGTCTTCTCGAGCCTCACTCCGACGCTCGAAGAGCTGTAGTCTTCTGGAGTCATGTCACTCGCTTTGCGGTGATATTTCCACCACCGTAATTATCGTGAGTTAGTAGTTGCCACCCTATCCGCCGTTTTGTTTTAACGGCGCGCATGTAATAAATTGTTGGGCAGTCTCCGCTCAACCTTGTATTATATTTAGTACTCCTGGTATTTTTCTTCTGTGACCAAGATATTGTCTACCAGTGAGAAGGAATTCTTCCTCGCTGGTCCGTAAAAGGGATTGGTCTCTCAATAATTATTTTATTGAAAAACCGGTCGCCAGCAGGAGACACGGCGCCGACGACGCCACCCAGCGCCGCCCAAACCACCGGAGCTCGCCGCGTGGCTTTCCACTCCCCCAAACGCGCTGCCGCTCTCATCGTGAACCGCAGGGCGCGGAGCGCGCTCTCTGCCGCCGTTGAGCCCGTGCGGTCACCTCACCGTGGACCGACGCCATTACGCCAAGACCGACCCCGTTTAGCTGCAAAACGAGTCCAGTAACCTCCACTGATGCTGCCTAGCCGCCCAAACCACCTGCCAATCCACTGCTCCGCCGTAATCGCTCGCCGGAGATTCTCCGTTCACGGCCACCCCGTCGATCTGCCTATAAATAGAGGCCCCGAGCTTCAACTCGAGCACCCACCAGCCCTGCACTCCCCCTAGAGCACGCCTAGCCACTGGAAGAGCCCTGAGGAGGTCTCCTTCCTCGACTCTGGCCGCCGCGACCCGCCACGGGATCCAGCCCGATTCGCCCCCGTGTGTGCTCCTCCGCCTCCATTCTCTTGCCAGTAGCTTCACCTTGCATCACTCGTTCTGACCCGCGCCTCAATTCGTAGTTTGCAGCCCTCCACCGGAGTTCCCCAGCCTCACCCGAGCCGCCGTCCGCCGGAGATAGTGTCGCCGTCGACGTGGTGCTCCCCGTTGGACGAGTCCACCACCCACCGACGCGGAAGAAGACGCTGAAGCTCTTGGTACCCTCCGTTTCTCCTAACTCGCCGTGGTTCGAGGCCGGCGTCCACCGCAGTCTTCGGGCGCCGGCGAGCTTTTCAAACCTGACATGTGGACCCCGCGTGTCAGCCTCTGTTCTTTTATTCGCGAACCGTTTTCTGTTGGCGCCTACGGGCAAAATACGTTTTCTCCTTTGCGCTTGCACATTCCCAGCCGAAGCGTTTTCTGTTTTCTCAGTTAAAACCCTGAAACTTTTCTGTTTCATTACAGATAAGTCCCTGGACAGAAACCCTTATAACTTTTTAATAAAAAGGTATTTTTGAGTGATTCTTTTTCTGACAATCTTCAAATTTTGTCTAGTTCTTTATGGGATTTATTTGAAAAATATTTGGGAAAGTTTCTGTGTATGTGTTGGTTTTCACGTTAGTACCCGTTTCGTGATTGCCGTAGGTTCCGGGAGAGGTGAAGGGGCCGCGAACTTCGCCGAGCTAGACTCCGACTTCTCCGAACCAGGCAAGCATGTTTTGAACATTTGATATGGCAGATGTTTTGCATGTTCGCGTGAAAGTTGTGCGTGGCATATGAGTATCGGTAAATACCTCGTTGCTTGCAAGGCAACTACCCGGTTGTCCCAAAGTCAGGATGACCTCTGATGAGAGGTGGCCCAATTCATGTGGTGACATGAAGGGCAGTAAGGTGGTACTGTTGTAGCATACCAGCCTTGCGTCATCCGACTTTCTTCGACGTTAACGTGGTTGGAGCTACGTTATCGTTCTTTTCCCGCATGTTCCAAAGTTGCGATGACCTCTGATGAGAGGTGGCCAAATCATGTGGTGACATGAAGGGCAGCAAGGTGGTACTGTTGTAGCATACCAGCCTTGTGACATCCGACTTTTCCGACGTTAACATGGTTGGAGCCGTGTTACCGTTCTTTCCCCTTCCGTGCTACCACATGTCTCATTGCCAGGATGCGGTTTAGTAAGTTGGTAACCTCTTTCCGTGTACACACCAAACAGAGAGGCCGGGATGATGGTACCTTGGCCCAGGATTAAAGCCAGTCATCCGGTCAGGGGGCATGGGTGTTTCCGGTTGGGACCGAGAGGGGGGGCACCCCCTTAAAGCGCGCGTATAGAAATTTGATCCCATGCTACGCGAGGTTGTAGCCTCCCCGTCTCAAGGTTTTTCTTGAAAGTTGCCGAGGGTGATCCCTGGCTTCGGATGGTTGAATTGGGTGTGTACTGGTTAGACGTGTTCCTTCAAAACACCGTAGACGGAACTAGTCCCCGTGACTACTGAAATCCGTTGGCTGTGGTTAAGTACAAACTCTGCAGAGTCAATTCTTTCCAAATCATCGTACCCATGATCAAGCAGTGTAAGAATTATATCCATATCTATCCGTGTGAAAAACTTGTCCCCGGTGAACAAGCTCAAGTGGTAAATTCAGATTTATTGTTATTCCTGTGGATGGACTAACGTTATTTTTGTCTCACGCTTGTGATCATTTATGTTCCCGGACTGTTGTATTATTGAGTTGTGATATAAGCCCTTTATGGGACGTCGCGCAGACGTCCGACTGTGGCGTGTTCTTGTTCTTTACTTTAAATATGAGCCCTTTCTGTGATGTCGCTCAGACGTCCGACTGTGGCATGCACTGTCTTTATTTTTTTTGTTATAAGCCCTTTATGTGGTGTTGCCCCGACGCCCGACTGTGGCATTATTATTCCGCATTTTCCGCTCGAGGCGTCTTTCAGACACTCGTTTGGCACCAGTATTACTATTCTGCAGTTTCCGCTCGAGGCGTCTTTCAGACACTCGTTTGACACCAGTATTACTATTCTGCAGTTTCCGCTCGAGGCGTCATTCAGACCCTCGCTTGGCACCCAGTATTTATTACCGTTATGTCTAATCGCACCAGTTAACTTGTCATATGCTTCATGTTTACTTTTGTTATATCTCATGTCTGAACTGTCTTGCGAGTACTTTCATAGTACTCACCTGGCTTGTTGATTTGGCCAGATGTTGACGAAGGCGATCTCTTGGATGCAGAGTTTGATAGCGCGTCCGATGCCTAGAGGAGTCCCAGTCAGTCCTGCGCGATCCCGGATATTGGTCACTTGTATTGTATACGCTTCCGCCACCCGCAATAAGTCTTCTCGAGCCTCACTCCGACGCTCGAAGAGCTGTAGTCTTCTGGAGTCATATCACTCGCTTTGCGGTGATATTTCCACCACCGTTATTATCGTGAGTTAGTAGTTGCCACCCTATCCGCCGTTTTGTTTTAACGGCGCGCATGTAATAAATTGTTGGGCAGTCTCCGCTCAACCTTGTATTATATTTAGTACTCCTGGTATTTTTCTTCTGTGACCAAGATATTGTCTACCAGTGAGAAGGAATTCTTCCTCGCTGGTCCGTAAAAGGGATTGGTCTCTCAATAATTATTTTATTGAAAAACCGGTCGCCAGCAGGAGACACGGCGCCGACGACGCCACCCAGCGCCGCCCAAACCACCGGAGCTCGCCGCGTGGCTTTCCACTCCCCCAAACGCGCTGCCGCTCTCATCGTGAACCGCAGGGCGCGGAGCGCGCTCTCTGCCGCCGTTGAGCCCGTGCGGTCACCTCACCGTGGACCGACGCCATTACGCCAAGACCGACCCCGTTTAGCTGCAAAACGAGTCCAGTAACCTCCACTGATGCTGCCTAGCCGCCCAAACCACCTGCCAATCCACTGCTCCGCCGTAATCGCTCGCCGGAGATTCTCCGTTCACGGCCACCCCGTCGATCTGCCTATAAATAGAGGCCCCGAGCTTCAACTCGAGCACCCACCAGCCCTGCACTCCCCCTAGAGCACGCCTAGCCACTGGAAGAGCCCTGAGGAGGTCTCCTTCCTCGACTCCGGCCGCCGCAACCCGCCACGGGATCCAGCCCGATTCGCCCCCGTGTGTGCTCCTCCGCCTCCATTCTCTTGCCAGTAGCTTCACCTTGCATCACTCGTTCTGACCCGCGCCTCAATTCGTAGTTTGCAGCCCTCCACCGGAGTTCCCCAGCCTCACCCGAGCCGCCGTCCGCCGGAGATAGTGTCGCCGTCGACGTGGTGCTCCCCGTTGGACGAGTCCACCACCCACCGACGCGGAAGAAGACGCTGAAGCTCTTGGTACCCTCCGTTTCTCCTAACTCGCCGTGGTTCGACGCCGGCGTCCACCGCAGTCTTCGGGCGCCGGCGAGCTTTTCAAACCTGACATGTGGACCCCGCGTGTCAGCCTCTGTTCTTTTATTCGCGAACCGTTTTCTGTTGGCGCCTGCGGGCAAAATACGTTTTCTCCTTTGCGCTTGCGCATTCCCAGCCGAAGCGTTTTCTGTTTTCTCAGTTAAAACCCTGAAACTTTTCTGTTTCATTACAGATAAGTCCCTGGACAGAAACCCTTATAACTTTTTAATAAAAACGTATTTTTGAGTGATTCTTTTTCTGACAATCTTCAAATTTTGTCTAGTTCTTTATGGGATTTATTTGAAAAATATTTGGGAAAGTTTCTGTGTATGTGTTGGTTTTCACGTTAGTACCCGTTTCGTGATTGCCGTAGGTTCCGGGAGAGGTGAAGGGGCCGCGAACTTCGCCGAGCTAGACTCCGACTTCTCCGAACCAGGCAAGCATGTTTTGAACATTTGATATGGCAGATGTTTTGCATGTTTGCGTGAAAGTTGTGCGTGGCATATGAGTATCGGTAAATACCTCGTTGCTTGCAAGGCAACTACCCGGTTGTCCCAAAGTCAGGATGACCTCTGATGAGAGGTGGCCCAATTCATGTGGTGACATGAAGGGCAGTAAGGTGGTACTGTTGTAGCATACCAGCCTTGCGTCATCCGACTTTCTTCGACGTTAACGTGGTTGGAGCTACGTTATCGTTCTTTTCCCGCATGTTCCAAAGTTGCGATGACCTCTGATGAGAGGTGGCCAAATCATGTGGTGACATGAAGGGCAGCAAGGTGGTACTGTTGTAGCATACCAGCCTTGTGACATCCGACTTTTCCGACGTTAACATGGTTGGAGCCGTGTTACCGTTCTTTCCCCTTCCGTGCTACCACATGTCTCATTGCCAGGATGCCGTTTAGTAAGTTGGTAACCTCTTTCCGTGTACACACCAAACAGAGAGGCCGGGATGATGGTACCTTGGCCCAGGATTAAAGCCAGTCATCCGGTCAGGGGCATGGGTGTTTCCGGTTGGGACCGAGAGGGGGGCACCCCCTTAAAGCGCGCGTATAGAAATTTGATCCCATGCTACGCGAGGTTGTAGCCTCCCCGTCTCAAGGTTTTTCTTGAAAGTTGCCGAGGGTGATCCCTGGCTTCGGATGGTTGAATTGGGTGTGTACTGGTTAGACGTGTTCCTTCCAAAACACCGTAGACGGAACTAGTCCCCGTGACTACTGAAATCCGTTGGCTGTGGTTAAGTACAAACTCTGCAGAGTCAATTCTTTCCAAATCATCGTACCCATGATCAAGCAGTGTAAGAATTATATCCATATCTATCCGTGTGAAAAACTTGTCCCCGGTGAACAAGCTCAAGTGGTAAATTCAGATTTATTGTTATTCCTGTGGATGGACTAACGTTATTTTTGTCTCACGCTTGTGATCATTTATGTTCCCGGACTGTTGTATTATTGAGTTGTGATATAACCCCTTTATGTGACGTCGCGCAGACGTCCGACTGTGGCGTGTTCTTGTTCTTTACTTTAAATATGAGCCCTTTCTGTGATGTCGCTCAGACGTCCGACTGTGGCATGCACTGTCTTTATTTTTTTTGTTATAAGCCCTTTATGTGGTGTCGCCCCGACGCCCGACTGTGGCATTATTATTCCGCATTTTCCGCTCGAGGCGTCTTTCAGACACTCGTTTGGCACCAGTATTACTATTCTGCAGTTTCCGCTCAAGGCGTCTTTCAGACACTCGTTTGGCACCAGTATTACTATTCTGCAATTTCCGCTCGAGGCGTCTTTCAGACACTCGTTTGGCACCAGTATTACTATTCTGCAGTTTCCGCTCGAGGCGTCATTCAGACCCTCGCTTGGCACCCAGTATTTATTACCGTTATGTCTAATTGCACCAGTTAACTTGTCATATGCTTCATGTTTACTTTTGTTATATCTCATGTCCGAACTGTCTTGCGAGTAGTTTCATAGTACTCACCTGGCTTGTTGATTTGGCCAGATGTTGACGAAGGCGATCTCTTGGATGCAGAGTTTGATAGCGCGTCCGATGCCTAGAGGAGTCCCAGTCAGTCCTGCGCTATCCCGAATATTGGTCACTTGTATTGTATACGCTTCCGCCACCCGCAATAAGTCTTCTCGAGCCTCACTCCGACGCTCGAAGAGCTGTAGTCTTCTGGAGTCATATCACTCGCTTCGCGGTGATATTTCCACCACCGTTTTTATCGTGAGTTAGTAGTTGCCACCCTATCCGCCGTTTTGTTTTAACGGCGCACATGTAATAAATTGTTGGGCAGTCTCTGCTCAACCTTGTATTATATTTAGTACTCCTGGTATTTTTCTTCTGTGACCAAGATATTGTCTACCAGTGAGAAGGAATTCTTCCTCGCTGGTCCGTAAAAGGGATTGGTCTCTCAATAATTATTTTATTGAAAAACCGGTCGTGACACAACCGCTGCCACATACTGCACTTTGCAGATTTGGCACACATCATACATAAGTACTGCGCAATGGAAAGCGCCTGGAAAGCCAGACAGCCCGGTGGGAACCTCCTGCCTTCAAGTATCCCACCGGACGGACAAAAAGGATGCACCCTTACCGGGCACCCGATCATCATCTCATGGACAAAAAGATCAAGCCCTTCACGGGACACAAAACTGTCCTTGACGACCTTCTCGACAAACCCTGTCAGATACATACGACGCCGAATGCCGAACCAACACATAGCCTTCGGGCATGTTGGGTACTCCGGCAGGTGGCTAAGAGCGGCGAGGCCATCCTCACCAACATCACTCTAGAGAGGCACTCTTCGGAGGACGCCGATCTCAATGTTTTTACGGTCTTCGAGACCTTTTCTTCCAACAATCGGTGCAAAATGGCATTACGCAGCCTCGCCGAAGTCAACCAGGTAGTCACAATAAATCCTTGGAACGATATGGCGATAACTTTCACCACCGATGACGAGCCAAGGGCAAGATCAGTCCGGGCACTAGCCGCCTTGGTCTTAAACCCAATTGTGGATGGCTTTCGGCTCACTAAAGTGGTGATGGACGATGGCAGCGGATTGAACCTCATCTACGAAGATACGCTCCAAAAAATGCAAATGGACAAAACTTGCATTGAGCAAAGCGGCACCACCTTCCGAGGCATTATCCCCAGTCGAGAAGCACGAAGCTCGGGGAAGATTAAACTTGACGTCGTATTCAGCACGCCAGAGAACAACAGGCCCGAAGAGTTGCTCTTCCACGTGGCACCTTTCAATAGCGGATATCACGCCCTGTTGGGGCGATACGCATTCACACGCTCTCAAGCCATACCCATTAGGGGTACATGAAACTCAAAATTCCAGGGCCCAACGGAGTTATCACTATCACTAGTGATCCGGATATAGCACTCCACACCGAAAACAAAACTGCATCCCTGGCCCTCGAGGTGCTATCCGAGGCCCTCGCGGCCGAGGAGCTAACCGCTCTGCGCTCCACAGTGGACAAGGACGATGTAATCCTCGACAAGAGGCCCAAATCCACTTACTTCAAGCCAGCAAAAGAAATAGTCAAATTTCAACTACCCCCAATGGATCCTAACAAAATAGCAGCCATTGGAGCACAGCTGGGTCCAACGATCGACGCCGCTCTAAGAGCGTTCCTGCGCGAGAATTGCGACATCATTGCCTGGCATCCTTCGGATATGCCAGGAATCCCACGCTGACTGGCCGAACATAGCCTCAACATAATAAAGGGGTTCAAACCAGTCAAGCAAACACTGCGGTGATTTTCCGAACCCAAGCGACAAGCTATGGGGGAGGAGCTAGCCAAACTACTTGAAGCCGGGTTCATCAGAGAGATCAAACACCCGGACTGGCTAGCAAACCTGGTCATGGTGCCAAAGAAGGACAAATCCTGGCGCCTTTGTGTTGATTTCAAAGACCTCAACAAGACCTTCCCTAAGGACCCCTTCCCGCTGCCCCGCATTGACCAAATCATTGACGCGACAGCAGGACACAATTCACTGTGTTTCCTCGACGCATACTCCGGATACCATCAAATTAAGATGAAGGAATCCAATCAGGCCGCAACGGCATTCATTATTCCGTATGGGCCTTTCTGCTTCAACACTATGCCTTTCAGACTCAAAAACGCCGGCGCCACTTACCAACGCATGATTCAAACATGCCTGGAAAAGCAAATTGGCAAGACGGTGGAGGCATACGTAGATGATGTAGTCATCAAAACCAAACATGTCGAATCTTTCGTGGATGACTTACGCCTTACATTCGACAACCTCCGAACATATGACATACGACTCAATCCAGTAAAATGCGTTTTTGGCGTTCCGGCCGGAAAGCTGCTCGGGTTCATCGTTTCTAATAGAGAAATCGAAACAAATCCAGCCAAAATCCGAGCCCTGTCACAATTGGCAATGCCAACAAACCTAAAGTAGGTCCAAAAACTCGCTGGGTGCGCGGCAGCTTTGAGCCGCTTTATCTCCAGATTGGGAGAAAAGGCACTGCGACTTTATCGCCTGCTCCGACGTACCGACCACTTTGAGTGGACGGAGGCAGCAACAGCCGAATTGTGTCAGTGTACAGAAGGAGGGGCGCACTTTTGTACCCCTTTACCTGTGCATGGGCAGTCGGAGCTGCGCCCACGGCCACACCAAGCAGAACAGGGGAGGTGAGCCAAGGTAAGACCGAAGCCCAAGATAACCAGAGCAACGCCAAGGCCAAGACCACAAAGAGCAGAGGGACGAAGCAGGTTCCCCCGGCAAGACCCTTGCTGGGGCAGCCTCAGTAGCCCCGGCAAGACCCTTGCCGGGGCAGCTCGCCCCACACCAACAGAGCGAGCCACCCTTGAGCCCACAATCTCCAACATCACGTTGGGCCAGGGCTCGGGAGGCACCTCCATGGTGGCATGCAGATCTTTGTGAAGACAAGGAACACTCAAGATCAGATGAGGATTAGAAGACGACGATCCTCGGCAGGATCCTTGCCGAGGAAGGCCACCAGACCCCCGGCAAGGTCCTTGCCAGGGACGACAGCGCGCCACGGCAAGACCCTTGCCGGGCCACCCGGCAAGGCCATCACCAAGGACGCCAGCAGGGCCACTACCAGGCCCGCACCAACCAAGTCTCCACCACCGTTACATGCAGCTGCCAGGCCAACCAGCTGGGTGGGCACCTGCGTGGCAACATGCAGCTCCCAGGCCAACTCATCAAGCGCCTGCGTGGCGGCATGCAGATTTTCGTGGAGGCTCCACCACTGCACCACCTCAGCTGCCTGCCTGCCTACGTGGCACCACATGCGTCGCTAGCCAGGGCGCGTGTCGAAGCAAGGAGGAGCGGCGACGGACGGGACGAGCCTCGCCCCCATCCCCGATAAAGCAAGGGGGCACCTAAGCTACGCATTAAATGCATCTTGTCCTGTAATACGAGTGGTAAGCTCATAGCAGTGTGCGCCTTTCCACCTCCTGTGTGCCACTGTGGCAGCCCCTTTCGACTATAAAAGGAGGCCCATGGCATACTGGAGAAGGATTCGGCTCTTTCGAACCACGCACTCACCACAGCTAGTTCGGGAGCTCAAGAACTCTCTGAAATACAGCCACCAAAGCAGGACTAGGGTTTTACGCAACCTCGCGGCCCGAACCTGGGTAAACGATCCTCATGTTGGTTACTAATCCTGCTCTTCTCACAACCCTGCGCCCCGGCAACCGTAGTAGGGATTCTTATGATCACATAGGTGTCGTTCCGCACCGACATCTTTGGCGCGCCAGGTAGGGGGCGCAATTGTGAGAATCTAGTCTAGTAGCTAGCCTAGCAGTTCTTTGTCGTTATGGCTCCCAAGAAGAAGACGGCCACAGCGATCGGCTCATTGGGAGCCGAACGGCCCGTGCCAGTGCGGGCGAGCAGTGGGCCGGTCGCGGACAGGACCCGGGCCGCGGTCCGCAAACACCAGCATCGCCCTGGCAGTCAGAGCCTGGCGAGCGGCGTTGTTCGCGCGCCAGACGACCGGCCGCACGTCGCCAGATCCAAAGACGGAACTGGACCCCCCCCCCCCCCCCCGCAGGCGGCGCGGGGCCCTCCAGGAGTGTCGTTGTGCCACCCCCGGGCAGCGCGGCAACCACCAAGACGCCCACGCTGGCGACCACTGCGCGCTCTTCCCATGGTGTGCGTGACGAGCAGCGTCACCACGCCGGTGACCCTGGGCACCGCCATGGGAACAGCCCTGTGCGTCGTCCACGGGATGAAGGAGTTCAGCATGCCCGCCGAAGTGCTGGCAAAAATGGCACGCAGGCGCTGGATCGTAACGGAGCTCCTTCTAACGTGGTTAGAAGTCGAAGCGCGCCGCGATCCATGCGGCTGTCGCCGCCGCCCACGCCAACAGAAGCTTTGGCGCGCGCGCAGCTGCTCCTCGACTTCCCTCCTGCTGCACAGAAGCTCGACGAGTGGAGGGCCACCATCCGGAGCCTCGTCGCCATCGCCAACAAAGACGATCCGCTGCCGGCAGGGCCCTCGGGTCGGTGCTCCACCGAGCCACCACACGCTGGCGTTGGGAGGACCGGGGGAGCTGCGGCCACGGTGCACTCTCCTCCTCCTCGCCAGCCGCCGTGGGCGTCTGCCCGTCGTGATGACGCTTGTGATAACATCTCTATGGCGTCGTCCGACCCGCGGACCCACCGTGACCAGCGCCAGGTTCTTCGGGAACGAGCTCACGAAGACGCTCGGACCACCATCGAGCGCCGACGCGAAACGCGCCACCAGTCGAACAAGCGGGCGGGACCCGCTATGGACCACCCAGCACCGGGGGGCTCCGGCGGCCTACCTTACGAGGTGGGCTGCCCGGCCCTCCCCCGTGAGCTGCGGCAGTTCCAGTGGCCGTCCTACCGCACGTTCAAGCCCTACGTCGGCGAGAAGTACACTCGCAAGACCCATCCGTCCGAGTTCCTCAGCATCTACACCATCGCGATGCAGGCTGCTGGAGCTCGCGACGACAAGGTGCTTGCCAACTATTTCCCGCTGGCACTGAAGCCCAATGTTATGTCTTAGTTGATGCACGTGCTGGCGGATTCCATTTCTTCTTGGTCGGATCTGTGCCATGAGTTTGTTGGCGCCTTCACAGGAGGCCACCAAGATCATGGCTAGGCCAGTGATCTGCATATCATTCCCAGAAGGAAGGGGAATCCCTGCGCAAGTACATCTAGAGATTCAGCGGGTGCAGTACAACATCCCCGATGTTCATCCCGCCGCTGTGATCAGCGTGTTCCATCAGAACGTGCGCAACCGCAAGATGCACGAAGAGCTGGCGATGACCAAGGTTGAGGATGTGGCCGAGCTCTACGTTCTGGCAGATAGCTGTGCCCGGGCTGAAGAGGGAAGGAAGTACCCCGACGAAGACGCCGGTGCGAAAACCGACTCTACCGACGAAGATGCCGCCACCCCGACGAAGAAGGGTCAGCGTCGCAACAGGAAACGCAAAGGAAAGGCCGTGCTTGCCATTGAAGGATCTGACGACACCAGCGCTACCAAGAAGGTCAAGGCAGACGCCCCCGGCAAGGAGATTGGCGGGTGCGTCGCCTGCCGGGCCTTGGCGGCTACCGACAAGCCAGGAAGCTCCGGCAAGCAATACTGCAGGATCCACCGCACCAAGGGCCACGACCTCCAGAACTGCCGAAAGTCGAGCTGCTTGCTGAGAAGCAAAAATCTGAGTACGAGAGGTGGGACAAGGAGAAGGACCAGGATGGTGCCGAGGGATCCGGCAAGAAGCGTGGCGGCCAAGGAGGCCACCGCGGCAAGGACAACCAGCAAGAGAGGCCCGCCCTGGGCCGTGACAAGAAACAAGAAGACGATGATCACGACGAGGAAGACGAGTCTGGCGAGCAAGAGTTCCAGAAGGCTACGGAGGCCATGTGCATCGATGGTGGCGCCTCGCTGCATACTTCTCACCGCCAGCTCAAGCAGCGGACGCGTGAGATTACAGCAGCGGAACCGTCGTTCGACGCTCAGAAGCCGCTGAAGTGGTCCAGCACGCCCCTCATCTTTGATGCCGAGGACCACCCCGACCGCACAACCGCGGTCGGGTGTTTGCCATTGTTGGTCTCACCTACGATACACAACCTCAAGGTGAACAAGATGTTGGTTGACGGCGGGGCCGGCCTGAACTTGATCTCGCCTGCCGTGATCAAAAGACTGCAAATTCCTGATGGAGACCTCGAGGAAACAGGTACGTTTCACGGGGTCAATCCGGGGAGGAGCCAGCCTAAGGGGAAGGTCACACTGCCCGTGACGTTTGGAGGGGAGTTGAACTACAGAACAGAGAGGATCATCTTCGACGTGGCTGAGATCACCTTGCCCTACAACGGGATCCTCGGCCGCCCGACACTAGCCAAGTTCATGGCAGCATCACACTACGCCTACAACATGCTAAAGATGCCCGGGCCGTTGACCATCATCTCCGTCCCCTCCGACAAGAAGGACACGCTGATCTGCGCCGACCAACTCTACCGGGAAGCAGTTGCAGCAGCTGCCGTCAAGGCACCTGCTCCTGCCATTGAAGGCCCAGAAGGGAAGAGAAAGCCTGGCAAGACCTCTCGCACCCACTCCAGCAAGCACGCCTCTTCGGAGTGCTACGCTACCGTCGAGGACATGCCAGAGAGCTCTACCGGCAAGAGCAAGAAATCCAGAGCTGAGCCGCCGCAGACCAAGAAGGTGTCCGCCAGGGAGGATGGCACGAGAGGGGCCTTCACCATAGGCTCCACCCTTGACAGCAAATAGGAAGGCGCCCTCGTCACCTTCCTGCGGGCGAATGTCGACGTGTTTGCATGGCAAGCATCCGACATCCTCGGTGTTCCCAGGGAGGTGATTGAGCACCACCTAGCTGTCTGCCCTCATGCGCGGCCCGTCAAGCAGAAGGTCAGAAAGCAGGCTCTGGAGAGGCAGGAGTTCATCACAGAGGAGATCAGGAAGTTGGAAGCGGCAGGTTTTGTGAGAGGAGTGCTCCACTCGACGTGGTTGGTGAGGGAGTCCTGGATTAGGGGGTCCTCGGACAGCTGGACTATATCTTTTAGCCGGACTGTTGGACTATGAAGATACAAGATTGAAGACTTCGTCCCGTGTCCGGATGGGACTCTCCTTGGCGTGGAAGGCAAGCTTGGCAATACGGATATGTAGATCACCCCCCTTGTAACCGACTCTGTGTAACCCTATCCCCCTCCGGTGTCTATATAAACCGGAGGGTTTAGTCCGTAGGACAACAACAATCATACCATAGGCTAGCTTCTAGGTTTAGCCTCTACAATCTCATGGTAGATCAACTCTTGTAATACTCATATCATCAAGATCAATCAATCAGGAAGTAGGGTATTACCTCCATCGAGAGGGCCCGAACCTGGGTAAACATTGTGTCCCCCGCCTCCTGTTACCATCCGCCTTAGACGCACAGTTCGGACCCCCTACCCGAGATCCGCCGGTTTTGACACCGACATTGGTGCTTTCATTGAGAGTTCCACTATGCCGTCACCACAAGGCTTGATGGCGCCTTCGATCATCGACAACGATGCGATCCAGGGTGAGGTTTTCCTCCCCGGACAGATCTTCGTATTCGGTGGCTTCGCACTGCGGGCCAACTCGCTTGGCCATCTAGAGCAGATCGAGAGCTACGCTCCTGGCCATCAGGTCAGGTTTGGAAACTTGAACTATACTGCCGACATCCGCGGAGACTTGATCTTCGACGGATTCGAGCACATGTCAGGTGCGCCGCACAGTCACGACGAGCATGACTTAGCTCTGCCGCCAGACGGTGTTCGGGAAATCACACCTGTGCCTCCTCCGGCCCTAGATCCGGAGTCAATTACGCCGTCCGAGGACGGGTGGATGGACCCCGCCTCGGAGGCCACGCACTTAGTGGCGATAGAGCCGAATACTAACTTCAACTCTTACGAGACCCGTGCTTCCGAACCGTGGGATTCGTCCTCGGCCACAGGCCCCGAACTGCCTGCGTCCATGCCTATCGAATCTGCTTGGGTGCCGACCATGGAGTTCACCTCCGCGGATATCTTTCAGCACTCGCCTTTGGGCGATGTGCTAAATTCATTAAAGTCTCTCTCCTTGTCGGGAGAACCTTGCCCGAACTATGTCCGGCTAGAATGGGATGCAGACGACGAAGAAATTCGCTCCCCACCCACCACCCACTTAGTAGCCACCGTCGACGATTTAACCGACATGCTCGATTTCGACTCCGAAGACATCGACGGTATGGACGACGATGTAGGTGATGAACGAGAACCACCGCCCACAGGGCGCTGGACTGCCAATTCATCACATGATGTATACATGGTGGATACACCCAAAGAAAATAATGATGGGGAACGGAAGGACGCAGCGAAGGATGGCTCCCTCGAGAAGCAACCAAAGCGACGGCGTAGGCGCCGCTCCAAATCCCGCCTCGGCAAAAATAGCGATAACAGCGCAAGGAAAAATAACACCCCGGTCGACTCCAGAGGAAGTGACGACCACATTGACCCAGCGATAGAGCAGGGCGAATTAGCGAACGGCGAACATAGTATGGATCCGCTGTCCGAACACGTCGACGCCGAGGATAAAGCTCATCAAGCTCTCTCCGGAGAGGAAAACAGTCCGGACGACGACGACGCACACACCATCCCGGAAAGGAACTTGGGACAAGAGAACCTCCGTAGAAGGCTTATTGCCACCGCGAGGAGTCTGAAGAAGCAGATGCAAAGGCTTAAGGCCGCAGAATACGCTCAACAGTAAATGGAACAAAGTGCTCGACATTGAAGAAAAGTACGGTGGTAGTTTCCACACAAAGAGCTATCCAAAGCGCAAGCTGTTGCCTGAATTCGATGATGAGGCCTTAGAGCCCACACAGCCGAAAAATAAAACGACTGACCCGTCGGATCGACCACCTCGCGGCCGCGATAGGGCGGTTAACGAGGCCACGCATAAGTCAGCACATGATCTACGCGAGGACTTGCATCAAAAGTCCGGCGTGACGAGATCCATCTACGGATCTAGGAAGCGCGTTCCAGCGCATAATAGAAACCGAACACTGCAACCGTCAGAACACAATGACACATCCAAATACAGGGGTGCCGCGCACCCCCTATGTTTCACCGATGAGGTGCTGGATCACGAATTTCTAGAGGGATTCAAACCCGTAAACATAGAGGCGTACGACGGAACCTGGGGTCTGGATCGAGGACTTCATCCTCCACATCCATATGGCTCGCGGAGACAATCTCCACGCCATCAAGTACTTGCCCCTCAAGCTAAAAGGACCAGCTCGGCACTGGCTGAAGGGCCTCCCTGAAAATTCAATCGGAAGTTGGGAGGAGCTTGAGGACGCTTTTAGGGCCAACTTTCAAGGGACCTATGTCCGACCACCGGATGCAGACGATCTAAGTCATATAATTCAACAGCCCGGAGAGTCAGCCCGAAAGCTTTGGAACAGATTTCTCACTAAGAAGAACCAAATCGTCGACTGTCCGAACGCCGAAGCCTTAGCAGCTTTCAAACACAGCGTCCGAGACGAATGGCTCGCCAGACACCTCGGCCAAGAAAAACCAAGGACAATGGCAGCCCTAACAAGCCTTATGAACCGCTTTTGCATGGGCAAAGATAGCTGGCTGGCCCATAGTAGCACTAGCGACCCAGGGACATCTGAAGTCAGGGATGGTAATGGAAAACCACGACGCAGTAAAAGCAAGCGTCGAAATAACGAAGACAGCCCAGACAACGCGGCGGTAAACACCGGATTCAAGGGCTCGCGACCCGGTCAACGGAAGAAGCTCTTCAAAGGCAATAGGGATGGAACGTCCAGCCTCAACAAGATTCTGGACAAATTATGTCAGATTCACGGCACCTCCGATAAACCTGCAAATCACACCCACAAAGAGTGCTGGGTCTTCAAGCAGGCTGGTAAACTAAACGCCGAACACAAGGGGAGGGAGACACCAAGTGAAGATGATGATGAGCCTCGTCAGCAAAACACTGGGGGCAGAAAAAGTTCCCACCAAAGGTTAAAACAGTGATTCACGTAACAAAAAGAAGGAGCAAGAATGCACTCGAAGACATATGCGCCGTGGAGCCCGTCGCCCCTAAATTCAACCCTTGGTCGGCCTGCCCGATCAGTTTCGATCGCATGGATCACCTGACAGGTATCCGGCACGGAGGATTGGCTGCCTTGGTGCTAGACCCAATTATTGACGGATACCACTTTACCCAACTCCTCATGGACGGCGGCAGTAGTCTTTATCTGATATATCAGGACACAGTCCGCAAAATGGGGATAGACCCGACAAGAATCAGCCAAAGTAATACTACCTTTAAAGGGGGAATACCAGGCCTAGAGGCCCGCTGCACGGGCTCTCTCGTACTAGAGGTTGTATTCGGTTCTCCCGACAACTTCCGAAGTGAAAAGTTAACCTTCGACATCGCACCATTCCGAAGCGGCTATCAAGCACTACTCGGAAGAACAGCTTTCACTTGTTTCAATGCGGTACCGCATTATGCTTCTCTTAAGCTTAAGATGCCCGGTCCACGTGGCATCATCACAGTCAGCGGAAATATCAAGCGTTCCTTATGCGCGGAAGAACATGTGGCGGCTTTAACAGCCAAACACTAAACGGCCTCTCCAACCAGAATAAATGATCGGTCGTCAAGACCGCGGACACGGCTAGACGAGTCCGGCGCATCACTAGCTGTAACAGCTTAGATAAACCTGAGATTGATGATATACCCCTACAGGTGGTACCAGGGGCTTCCCGCGTGTAAAAAGGACCACAGCTCGGCTCGACCTTACTTATCTTGAATTTTAATGGTTTATTGAGAATAACCAATTTTTCGCACGACAATTTCACCTAAGTTTTCCTCTTTTACTAATGATAATCGTGCTACACCCGTCCAGGATACGGCACAACGGAGACACAGGCGCAGACGTGCAGCAGGGCCCCGCTCAAAGGTTTCTTTTTAGATTAAGACCCTGTGTAAACCTTTTTTACTGTCTCTTGTTGCCTCACATCCTCCGGATACTCAGCACAACCGAGAGGGATGCTGACGTTATTGACATTTCACCACGTCAGAATGATGCACGTACCTGGACACTCAGGGTTTATTATCAAGGGCGTTACTCAGCCCGGTATATGTTGTAAAGACCGAATACCTTGGGGAGTGTTCGGCGTCGCGAGTTTGACCTTATATGCATCAGCTCTGAATCATGTCTTCGGTCAAATGTTGGGTTTGCCCGGCTCCCGCATTTTGCTACTTTACACTCCGCTCTATCGGCTAAGGTGGCACCGGGAGAACTACTGCGATTATGCCCTGGTTCATCCGGATGAGCACCTCAGTAGAGAAAGCCAAAAACTGACTGTCATGATAAAGCGCGAGACTGGTCAACCACTCGATGACTCATTGGAATCTTCGGGATTCCTCCACATAAATGAAGGGCCGGTTTCCTGGTCATGTACGTACTCGCCCCATACTCGGACGAGCGCGGAAGTACCAGGGGCTATATAGTAGCCCCACCGTCAAACTCCTAAGGTTAAGTGAAAGTGTTAAAGCAATATAGTCCGATTGCCTCGTTCGCCGCGCTATCACCTCCTTAACGGACCAAGACGTTGGAACAAGTGTGAACACGCACTTTTGCGAACACCCCCGCAATATATGCGTGGGGGCTGAAGCCGACGACTACAAACTTTCAGGTTATATACATATATACATAAACGACCGCACAGGAGGAATAATAATACTTTCAGGCAAAAGTATAAACACAGCCTTTATAATTCAAATAGCATTGTTATTACAATCGAGATACACGTCACTCGAACCTGACACTCTTCGAGCACTAAGCCTCTATCAAACGAGCTCCCTCTAGGACTTCTTCAAAATAGTGCTCGGCAGAAACCTGGCCTACCGCCGGATTCTGGGTTGCAATCGTGGTGGCCTCCATCTCCGCCCAGTATGTCTTGACACGGGCTAGAGCCATCTGCGCTCCCTCTATGCACGCCGACCTCTTTGCAGCGTCGATATGCGACACAGCACCAAGGAATCGTTGCACTAAGCCAAAATAACTATTCGGCCTCAGCCCTTCCGGCCAAAGATGATCCACAACAGACCTCATGGCAAGCCCGGACAACCTATGGAGCTCGGCCCACTCGGTCATTTGCTCATTTAACAGTAGCGGACGCGCCGGAGCATGGAACTGCGACTAGAATAGCTTTTCCACTTCGTGATCTTTTTGATCTTCGAAAAACTTGGTCGCATCAGCAGCACTTGCCGCCAAATCTAGGTACGCGTCCGCAGAACTCCATGATGGATCCAGAAGGGCATACTTAGGATCTCCGAATTTCGTCCGCAACAAAAAGGGCTTCCCAGCCGCGATATCCCCGGCTTGACGTAGCTCCTCCTTCGCCGCTCTGATTTTAGAGCGAGTTTCCTTGGCTGCTACCATGGCTTTCTCCAGCTCCGCCGTCTTCGTTTGTCTTTCTTTTTCAAGAAGCTCATAGCGGTCGGCGGCGTCTTTCAGCTCCACAGCCATCTTGGCTATTTTCTCTTTGCTCTGGCAATGCACAGCCTGTTCAGCTCTTAACTCTTCAACCACCTTTAGGGCGGCTGCATCACTCCTCCTGGCTTGTTCCTTGGCTCGGGCAAGTTCCGCCTGAAGGGTCTCCACGGCTGCAGCTCCATCTGCAATTACAGCATATTATAGATACTAGCATCATGCCCCTCTTAATATATGACTAACCTGTGCCTCGTCAAGCCGTTTGTTTACAAGCACGATGTCGGCTTCTGCCGCATCAATGTGCCGCTTCAGTTCGGCAAACTCACCAGTCCGGCTAACCGCCGGACTCTCAGCCGCCTGCACATGAAAGTGGCATGATCATTGCCTGGGACTATGATCCTCTGTTTGCCGCCTTTTTCGACAGCAACCAGAGTCTCAGGGGCTACTATCTGCATAGGGCACATCTAGCATGTGCGGTACTGTCAAAAATATACATATTACTTCGCGTACCTCAAAAGCTCTCAGTAGGCTCATAAAAGCTTCATGCAACCCACTTTCGGCGGATGAAATTCTCTCAAACACCGTACCCATTAGAGTACGATGCGGCTCCGAGATAGCCGCTTGCTCCAGAAGACTCATCGGTGCGTCCGGTCGTGCGCTGGACAGTCCCGGACTCTTTTTGTGGCTCTCCTTAGGAGCCGAATACTCCGGACTTCGGGTGGCCGAAGGGTCACCTTCTAGCCTTGGCGGATCAGGAGAAACCCTCCGTGATGACACCTCAGGGTCGTCCGCCTCATGAGGCGGGGAGGCGCGGGGAGGGGTTTCGCTCTCCATCATCTCCGGAAGAAGATCCCCCGAAGGCAAGCTCTGTCGAGAAGGGCTACGATCCGGACTGCAAGACATACGTCTCGATTATTGTCCTCAAAAATAAAGTTAGATATATTTACTATAAAATGCCTTCGTTTACTTATAGCTCGGTGGAGGGCTGGCCCCCTTGTGGGCACTGTGCAGCAAGAATGCCCTCCAGGGCAGGACCCCCTGTCAAAGGTTTCTTCCCTCGTTTGGAAACCATTGTTTCCAAGTTGTCAGGGGCGGCCCTCTTCCTTCCTTGGGGAGAGGGAATTTTAGATTCTTCTCCCCGGTTATCCTCCTTCGTGGAGGCACTAATCCCCCCGGTTTGGATGAACAATGAGTGAGGCTCGCTTTCGGCTCCTTCGCTCCTCCCTTTATCTTCCCCTGATGGCACTTGATAAGGCGCAGGCTCAAGCATCCTGGCTAGTACAGGATCCGGTGAGCCTTCGGGAAGGGGGGCCGGCCACCTGATCATCTTCGTCTTTTTATCCACTCCTGGTCAGAAGGCGACTTTTCAGAATGACGCTGTGATAAATTAAAATACAACGTGTTCGGCCGCGGAATTACTCACTTGAGTGTCTGGACGATTGCAGCTCAGACCCGCATCCTCGGTGGTGTCCGGACACTCTATTTGTGGTCCGAAGAACAATCTGTACATCTGTTCGAGCGTCACGTCGAATAAGTGTTGAATAGTTTGCGGTCCTTCCGGGTTGAACTCCCACATACGGAGAGGTCGACGTTTGCAAGGCAGGATTCGACGAACTAGCATGACTTGCATTACCCTGACAAGGCTGACATCTCTCTCGAGGAGATCTCGGATGCGACTCTGCAATGTCGGCACATCATTTACTGGCCTCCAGTCCGGCCCCTTGTTGGTCCATGATGCCAGTTGTGGCGGGGGGCCCGAGCGAATGGCGGGGGCGGCTACCCACTTAGTACCCCTGGGAGCTGTGATGTAAAACCACTCCCGTTGCCATAAGCTGGACACCTCCGGGAAGGAACCCTTTGGCAATGGAGCATCGGCGCCTTTGCTTATTATGGCACCTCCGCATTCTGCGTGTCGCCCATCAATCATCTTTGGCTTCACATTAAAGGTCTTGAGCCATAAGTCGAAGTGTGGGGTGACATGGAGGAAGGCCTCACACACGACGATGAATGACGAGATGTGAAGGATGGAATCCGGGGCCAGATCATGGAAATCAAGCCCGTAATAGAACATGAGCCCCCTAACAAAGGGATCTAGACTAAAGCCTAGCCCTCGGAGGAAGTGGGAGACGAATACGACAGTCTCGTCGGGTTCGGGAGTGGGAATGACCTGCCCTCGAGCAGGCAACCTGTGCGAGATTTCGGCGGTCAGATACCTGGCTTCTCTTAGCTTCTTGATGTCCTCCTCTGTAACAGAGGAGGGCATCCACCGACCTTGAAGGTTGGATCCGGACATGACTGAAGGTCCGAAGCGCCTAGCCTGGGCCTTGGGTGTTGGAACTCGAGGTGGGGGAAGGATTCGATTGAGTGCGAGGAAAAAAAGGACAGGCCTTGGCCCCTTTATAAAGAGGGTGAATATCAAGCGTCCTCCGCGTGTCCGTTTGGAACTTGCCTAAAAACACGGAGTCATACCGACAGGCACGATTGGGTTACCCATACCCGTATTGATGAGAATCCCGTAATAAGAGGGACACGATCTCTGCTTCGATAAGACATGCCAAGAAAACCGCCTTGCAATATGTGAAGTGGCTAGATGAGAAAAACGGTTCGAATAAGGACCGGGCCGTAGTATGATGTCATGCTGCAAAATGTATCAGCAGCCTAGATTTGTGGAAGTATTATTCTCTCTACGGTGGTATGTGGAATTTGTTTTGCAGAGCCGGACACTATTTTTGTGTTCAAAATCTTCTATGGAGTATTCGGAGGAGGAACCCGCCTTGCAATGCCGAAGACAATCTGCGCGCCGGACTCATCGTCCTTGAAGCCTGGTTCAGGGGCTCCTGAGGGAGTCCTGGATTAGGGGGTCCTCGGACAGCCGGACTATATCTTTTAGCCGGACTGTTGGACTATGAAGATACAAGATTGAAGACTTCGTCCCGTGTCCGGATGGGACTCTCCTTGGCGTGGAAGGCAAGCTTGGCAATACGGATATGTAGATCTCCCCCCTTGTAACTGACTCTGTGTAACCCTAGCCCCCTCCGGTGTCTATATAAACAGGAGGGTTTAGTCCGTAGGACAACAACAATCATACCATAGGCTAGCTTCTAGGGTTTAGCCTCTACGATCTCGTGGTAGATCAACTCTTGTAATACTCATATCATCAAGATTAATCAAGCAGGAAGTAGGGTATTACCTCCATCGAGAGGGCCCGAACATGGGTAAACATTGTGTCCCTCGCCTCCTGTTGCCATCCGCCTTAGACGCACAGTTCGGGACCCCCTACCCAAGATCTGCTGGTTTTGACACCTACAGTTGGCCAATCCGGTAGTGGTGCGCAAGGCGAATGGGAAGTGGAGGATGTGTATTGATTACACAGATATCAATAAGGCTTGTCCTAAGGACTCCTTCCCATTGCCGCGCATCGACCAGATTGTTGACTCCACGCCCAGGTGTGATCTTTTATCATTCCTCGACGCCTACTCGGGCTAGCACCAAATCTTCATGACAAGAGAGGATGAAGAAAAGACAGCATTCATCACCCCATGTGGTACATATTGCTTTTTACGGATGCCTTTCGGGATGAAGAGTGCTGGCTCGACGTTTGCAAGAGCAGTCCAAATTGGTCTTGAACCTCAACTCCATAGAAATATGGAGGCATACATGGATGACATAGTGGTCAAAACCAAGGACGGGCCAACTCTTGTGCAAGATCTGGAAGAGACATTTGCCAACCTGCGCAAGATCAACCTTAAGCTAAACCCTGAGAAGTGTGTCTTCGGCGTTCCGTCCGGCAAGCTTCTCGGATTCTTTGTGTCGCAGGGCGGGATCGAGGCAAACCCAGACAAAATCAAAGCAATTGAGCAGATTGAAGCGCCCAAGTGGATCAAAGACGTGTGTCGGCTCGCTGGCTGCGTCGCCGCCATGAGCCGATTCATCTCCAAGTCCGCCAAGCGTGCCCTTCCCTTCTTCAAAATCTTGAAGAAGGCAGGCCCAATGGAGTGGACCCCGGAAGCCGAGGCAGCATTGCAGGATCTGAAGAAATACCTTTCCTCCATGCCAATACTGGTTGCGCCTAAACCACAAGAGCCGTTGCTGCAGTATCTAGCGGCGACGAATCAAGTGGTCAGCGCCGCACTGGTGGCGCAGAGAGAGGTTGACGAAGAGGCAGTGGCGGCGGCAGAACCAGCGGATGGAAAGACAAAGATCCCCCCAGCAGGGCCTGGTGCCGGCAAGGCAGGGTCCCCGGCAGGGTATGACGCCACCGAAGCAGTGCTTGCACAGTCAGGCGAGGTGGTGCGGAAGAAGAAGGTGATGCAGCACCCGGTTTAATTTGTCAGCTCCCTCTTGCAGGGAGCTAGGTCGAGGTATTCCGGTGTGCAAAAGTTGCTCTTCGGCCTCCTTATGGCCTCGAGGAAGCTGCGTCATTACTTCCAAGCCCACGATATCACTATCGTCACCCGCCTCCCATTGCAACGGATACTGCATAACCCAGATGCAACTGGAAGGATTGTGGAATGGGCCTCGGAGTTTTCAAGTTTTGGTTTGAAGTTTGAAAGTACCTCGACAATCGAGAGAAGAGTCTTGGCGGAGTTCATTGCATAATGGACCTCAACGCCTGACGAGGAAATCCAGGAGACCGCTCTCCCTGGCAAGGAAGCAGACCGCGACTGGATCATGTACTTTGATGGGGCTTTCTTGCTGCAAGGCGCTGGTGCTGGCGTGCTACTCTTCGCGCCCACCGGAGAGCACCTCAAGTACGTGGTCCAGATGCACTTTCCCAGGGAGATGTCCACCAACAACACTGCGGAATACGAAGGGCTGCTTGCCGGTCTCAGGATCGCGACAGACTTCGGGGTTAAGAAGCTCATCGTCAGGGGTGACTCGCAGCTCGTTGTCAGACAGGTCAACAAGGATTATCAGAGCCCATTGATGGAGGCTTACGTAGATGAGGTGAGGAAGCTGGAGGAACGCTTTGACGGTATCCAAGCGGTGCACGTCCCCCGAATGGAGAACGACATCGCCGATTACCTATCAAAGCGTGCTGCATTCAAGCTACCTGTGGAACCAGGTACCTTTTTTCTCCGGTTAACTCAACCATCCGTCGAACCATCAACGGGGCAGAACAAGCGGAGGAAGTCAGGTCCCGGCAAGTACTTTCCTACCGAGCCCCCTGGGGCTGCCGGCAAGGGTGCTGCCGCGGACGCTGAGCCTCCCAAAGGGCAACTGGCTCCGGCAGGGCGTCAAGCCCTGGCCATGGAGACAGCCGCACCCATGGCTGAGGAAATGCCTTTGGTCCTTGCCGTCGAGCCCCAGGTTCCGGAATGGGCACATCATAGTGTCCGATTCCTCCAAACGGGGGAACTTCCTGAGGAGCAGGTGGAAGCGGAAAAAGTAGCCCGCCGGTCCGCCCTGTACCAGTTCGTCGACGACGTCCTGTACAGGAGAAGGCCGAACGGCGTGAAATTGAAGTGCATCACCCGGGAGGAAGGACTGGAGCTGTTGGCAGAGATACATGGAGGCATATGTGGCTCCCACATAGGGTCGAGGGCCCTTGCCGGAAAGGTGTTCCGGCAAGGTTTCTTCGGGCTCACCGCCCTCCAGGATGCGACGGCACTAGTAACCAAGTGTGAAGCGTGTCAGTTCCATTCAAAGAAGCTTCATCAACCAGCTCAAGCCCTTCAAACAATCCCTCTCTCCTGGCCATTCTCGGTCTGGGGGCTCGATATACTGGGCCCTTTCCCCCGTGCTGTCGGGGGACTTTGAGTACTTGTACGTTGCAATCAACAAGTTCACAAAGTGGCCGGAGGTGGAAGCAGTGAGAAAGGTGACTGCTCAGTCAGCTGTCAAGTTTTTCAAGGGACTGGTCTGCCGTTTTGGTGTGCCAAACAGAGTCATCGCCGACAACGGCACATAGTTCACAAGCCACACCTTCATGCAATACATTCAAGACCTCGGCAGCAAGGTCTGTTTTGCTTCCGTGGCACACCCACGAAGCAACGGCCAAGCGGAGAGGGCAAATGCTGAAGTGTTGCGAGGCCTATGAATAAAGACTTTTAACAAGCTACGCAAGAGCGAAAGGCGCTGGATTGATGAATTGCCGGCAGTTCTTTGGTCGATCAGGACGACGCCACATCGAGCCACCAGCCAGACACCTTTTGCCCTGGTATACGGGGCAGAAGCAGTTCTCCCCACGGAACTCATATACGGGTCACCTCGAGTGCTCGCTTATGATGAGCTTGAGCAAGAGCAGTTGCACCAAGATGACGCGGCGCTCCTTGAGGAAGATCGTCTTCGGGCGGCTGTGAGAGCAGCATGCTACCAGCAAGCCTTGCGCCGCTACCATAGCCGCAAGGCTCATGCCCGAAGCTTTGAGGAAGGCGACCTTGTTCTTCGGCGCGTTCAGTCGGCCAAGAATTCCAACAAGTTGATGCCAAAGTGGGAAGGCCCTTATCGGGTAATACGAGTCACCAGGTCCGGCTCAGTCCGCCTGGAGACCGAGGATGCTATCCCAGTGAGCAACTCCTGGAACATCGAGCATCTTCGCAAGTTTTACCCATAAGGCGCGGCTTGCCGGGCCTCCCGGCAAGCCACCTTTTGTACAAGCTTTGCCGGCAAGGCATGTAACCCTTTGTACAAAGCTAGGCGCAAACCCTGAGCATAAATAAATGAAGCGCTGGCGCCCTAAGTTATAGCATGCATGCTAGGTCGAGTCTCTTCCTTGGTTAGGGTTGATAGTGCTTAGCGGCGACTAACCCCTAGCCTAGAGGTCAAGTGCGCGTCTATCTGTTTCTTTTCTGTCCTCCTTTGATTCGCAGGGCACATGAGTACTTCTGCTGAGCTACTTGGAAGAAAGGAAACGGACCGGTGTCCCGACCCCGGCAAACCAGAGTTGTCGGGGGCTGCAAGCACAAGGATCCAACCGCGGCAAGACAAGGTTGCCGGGGGCTGTAGATCCAGATAAGTCTTTCATCCTCTATCATGCATTTCGGAACAGAACTGGGATATGTGAAACCTCGTTTTATTTCTAGGCCACCGTGCTCCTCTTTTCTATACCCAAGGATTATCTCCTGGGCCTGGATTTGGTTGTAGTCGCGGTGGCGAGGAAGTAGAACGAAGAGCCTAAGCCCGCTTCATCCCTGCCTCCGCCAAGGGCGCGAGAATGGTCGAGCAAAGTGGGGGGACGGCAAGGCCTGTTGCCGGGTGAAAATGTTTATCTTCAATTGTAACAAGGATTCGCTCCTTGTCGCGGGGTCTACCCACGAACGAAAAACCCGGCAAACATCCCTTTTTCATTAAAAGCATCCCACACAGGTACAATCCGTACGGAATGAAAAACATGAACAAGGGGGATTACAAGCTTTAAATTTATCAAGGCCCAAAGGCTTACAGATTAAAAAAGAGATAAGATCCCCGTAATACCTTTCTTGTCCCTCTCCTCAGGAGGAAGGTCAAGGAGGCAAAAGGGCAAAAGGGGTGCCTAGGCGAGCTACGAGCAGCAGAAAGCACCAAGAGAACACCTCGGTGGCCGCCCACGGGTGGGCCGGTGATGACGGTGCCGGGAAAGGAGCTGGAAGACGAGGCGGCAGGACCGGCAATACGCGATGAAGGCGTCGGTGCCCGCGTACTCCAAGTTGCTGGCCTTGACGCCCGCTCTCTTCCTCTTCCGCAACCTCCCAACGCCAGCCGCCCAAGGAGACGGCCCCGAGAACTTCAAGGAGCTGGCCCCACCCCCGGCAAAACTCTGCCGGAGGAGCGGGCAGGTGCAGATGCTGCTGCTGCCGCACCCGCCCAGGCGCGGGGCGTCCGACGCCTCGTCGGACTCGTCCCCATCATCCGCCCCGCTGTCCTCCTCATCACTTTCGCTCGAGGAAGAGTTTCCATCATCGGAATCTCCATCGGAGGAGCTCTCCACGAAGCACTTCAGGTGAGTAACAAAGTCTCCGAAGACCTTGACGGAGAGCAGGCCGTCCTCCATTAATTTGAAGTAAAGGACGAGCCCCACCGTCAGGCTGTGGATGCGAGCGAACATCTTCCATCCACGACGGAGGTACATGACCCGAGGAGCCAGGAAGTTAACGTCGACCCGCGTGCCCCCATTCCCACAGCCCCTCATGTGCAATCTGAGGGATTGGGGCGGGTCACGCTCCATCTCCCGAGCAAACGGGGCGGGAAGACGAAGACGGCGAAGCGGAGGCCAGCACAGCCTGATGAAGAACTTGCGGGGCTGGTCTCCAACATGGCCTTCCATCAGAAAAGGCATCATTGGTGGGGGTGAAGCCGGTGCGCCGCCCCATCCTCCTCTTCCCCGAGCACTACGACCTCTGCCCCGGCCTCGCCCATGGTCTCGCACCCTCCCCCTTCCCATCGCGGCCGGTTCCACCACCGCGGGCTCAGGAGGGGGAGGGACGCGCTGTCGAGCGGCTACCCTCGCCGCCACCGACGAAGGACCATGATTCCCTTTCTCCATGGTGAGTGAAAGGAAGAAGCGGAAGTAGGAGGAGATAGATGACAGAAGAGTGCGGGATGCCATTCCCCCTTCCCCCTCCTTATAAAGGGCAGGGTCGGGGCTAGGCCGCCCCGCTCGGCTAATCCAGCCACCAGAGGCACGGGGAATCGAGACCGACCCGCTGCCCCAACCAGCGACGGCCTGGTTTCCCGCCTCCACCGCTTGCCACCCCAAGTGCATGGAGGACGCGTGGCAAACGTGCAGAATCGAGGGGACGGGTGAAGCGACCTCTTCCCACCCCGTGATCGTGGGGTGTGGACACCTTGGAGACCGCAACCCAGCCCAGCGCAGTAAATAAGGCACGCCTCCACGCCTCCCTCCTTTCATGGGGAAGGCGCGAGCTGCCCATTTACTGCGATGTGACGCATGCGTGCAGGAACCGCCCCAGGCATGCCGCCCACGTCACACGCACCCCTCGACGCCACGCCGCGCCGTGCGCGGGTCGTGGGAAGCGCAGTGCGCGAAAAGTTTTACCGTGGTAAAAACCGCCCCTCCTGCCCGCGCACCGTTTTGGGCCTGGCCCAACAACGTGTCGCGCTTATGTGTGGCCCAGGCCCGGGGGCTCCTGTCGGTGTTCAGAAGGAGGGGCGCACTTTTGTACCACTTTACCAGTGCAGGGGCAGTCGGAGCCACGCCCACGGCCACACCAAGCAGAACTGGGGAGGTGAGCCAAGGTAAGACCGAAGCCCAAGATAACAAGAGCAACGCCAAGGCCAAGACCACAAAGAGCAGAGGGACGAAGCAGGTTCCCCCGGCAAGACCCTTGCCGGGGCAGCTCGCCCCACACCAACAGAGCGAGCCACCCTTGAGCCCATGATCCCCAACATCACGTTGGACCAGGGCTCGGGAGGCACCTCCATGGTGGCATGCAGATCTTTGTGAAGACAAGGAACACTCAGGATCATATGAGGATTAGAAGACGATGATCCTCGCCAGGATCCTTGCCGAGGAAGGCCACCAGACCCCCGGCAAGATCCCTGCCGGGGACGACAACTCGCCACGGCAAGACCCTTGCCGGGCCACCCGGCAAGGCCATCACCGAGGACGCCAGCAGGGCCACTACCAGGCCCGCACCAACCAAGTCTCCACCACCGTTCACATGCAGCTGCCAGCCCAACCAGCTGGGCGGGCACCTGCGTGGCAACATGCAGCTCCTAGGACAACTCATCAAGCGCCTGCGCGGCGGCATGCAGATCTTCATGGAGGCTCCACCACCGCACCACCTCAGTTGCCTGCCTGCCTATGTGGCGCCGCATGCGTCGCTAGCCAGGGCGCGTGTTGAAGCAAGGAGGAGCGGCGACGGACGGGACGGGCCTCGCCCCCGTCCCTGATAAAGCAAGGGGACACCTAAGCTATGCATTAAATGTGTCTTGTCCTGTAATACGAGCGATAAGCTCATCACTGTGCGCCTTTCCACCTCATGTGTGCCACTGTGGCAGCCCTTTCGACTATAAAAGGAGGCCCATGGCATACTGGAGAAGTATTCGGCTCTTTCGAACCACACACTCACCACAGCTAGTTCGGGAGCTCAAGAACTCTCTAAAATACACCCACCAAAGCAGGACTAGGGTTTTACGCATCCTCGCGGCCCAAACCTGGGTAAATGATCCTCGTGTTGGTTACTAATCCTGCTCTTCTCGCAACCCTGCGCCCCGGCAACCGTAGTAGGGATTCTTGTGATCCCATAGGTGTCGTCCTACACCGACAGATTGGAAGAAATAAAAACTTTGTTAGCAAGCAACCCAATCCTTGCCGCACCAAACGTCGGTGAACCTATGTTGCTCTACATATCTGCAACTCATGAGGTGGTGAGCGTGGTGCTCGTCGTCGAACGAGAGGAAGAGGGACACAAATTCCCACTCCAAAAACTAGTATACTATGTATCGGCGGTCCTTACACCATGAAAATCCCGACACCCACACTATCTAAAGATAGCGTATGCAGTCTTTATGGCATCCCAGAAGCTGCGGCACTACTTTCAAGAGTGTTCGATCACGGTGGCTTTTGAAGTACCACTCAATTTCATCATAAACAATTGGGACGCCACTGGCCGCATTGCCAAATGGGCTATCGAGCTCTTACCATTTGAAATAACATACAAGCCATGTCGAGCTGTTAAATCTTAGGTGTTGGCCGAATTTGTCGCCGAATGGACAGAAGCCGAATTCCCTAAAGAGTACAACACATACTCCGACTGCGTGATGTACTTCGACGGCTCTAAAATGTTAGGCGGATTGGGGGCTGGTGTCATCCTAACATCCCCCACAGGGGACACAGTCCGTTATGTATTACAAATCATGTATACGGACTCCAATAATGTGGCCGAATATGAGGCACTACTGCATGGTCTCCGGATGGCTGTTTCTATGGGCATACAGCGCCTCGAGGTGCATGGATATTCGAACCTCGCAATATCCCAAATAAATGGAGAATTCGATGCAAAAGATCCAAAGATGGCGGCCTACCGCAACGCCGTACTCAAAATATCAGCTCGGTTTGAGGGGATCGAGTTTCATCACCTGGCTCGAGACAGTAATCAAGCATTTGACATCCTTTCTCGAATGGGCGCTAAACACGACCCTATCTCACCTAGCACCTTCGTGGAAAGGCTTTTCGAGCCATCCTTGGTATGGCAGGATGAGAGCAGCAATACTAATCCGGAGCCGATCATACCCTCAGATGCCGAACACAATTCTGATATCATCGGGGGCTCGGACACCGAAATGACACCTTCCACCCATGAAATCATGGCTGTAATCGCTCCATGGACCGAACCTTTCCTGGCCTACCTTAATAGGCGGGAGCTCGTTGATGATCAGAATGAGGCACGTCACGTTGTTCGATGCTCGAAAGCTTACAATATTCATGAAGGAGAACTCTACAAGAAAAGTACTACTGGAGTTCTTCAAAGATGTATCTCCGAAGAGGAGGGACAACAGCTCTTGGCCGAAATACATGCTGGTCTCGGCGGCCATCACGCCGCAGCTCGGGCCCTTGTAAGTAAGGCCTTCCGTACAGGTTTCTTTTGGCCCACGGCCCGAGCAGATACATAGGCACTTGTACAGCGCTGTCTTGGGTGCCATCTATTTGCCAATCAAAGTCGTATGCCGCCCACTGCCCTAAAAACAATTCCCATTACTTGGCCTTTTGCGGTCTGGGGGCTAGATATGGTCGGACCCCTTAAAGGGGGAAGCCATAAGAAGAAATATCTGCTGGTGGGTAAATTCACTAAGCGGACAGAGGCCAAACTAGTAAAAATGGCTGAAGCTGGGCCGGTGATTGACTTTATATCCGGCGTTGTACATCGTTATGGTGCCCCGCACAACATTATTACTGACAATGGCTCTAACTTCATAGCGGATGAGGTGAAAAATTGGTGTGCTAATCTGGGCATTAAGCTCGACTATGCCTAAGTATATCACCCTCAAACAAATGGTCAGGTCGAACGGGCTAATGGCCTGATAATGAGCGGCGTCAAACCCAGACTGCTGCGATCCCTAAAGGAGTCAGATAAACACTGGGTCGAGAAACTCGATTCCGTACTCTGGGGACTACGGACCACGCCCAATCGCACGACCGGATACACACCTTTCTTCATGGTGTACGGTGCAGAGGCTGTCTTGCCCTGCGACATCATTCATGACTCACCGCGAGTGCGCATGTATGAAGAGAGAGAAGCTGAGCTCGATCGGCAGGACGACCAAGATGGCCTGGAACAGTAGCGCGATGTTGCGAAAGCCCATTCCGCATTCTATCAACAACAGGCTCGGAGATACCAAAGCAGAGAAGTGCGGGGAAACACTTATAACGTCGTTGAGCTTGTTTTAAGCCTCCCAGAGAGAAAAAGGACAAGCTCAAACCAAAATGGGAAGGTCCCTTCATTATAGATGAAGGTCTTACTGGAGGAGCCAACCGCCTTCGCAATGCATCGGATAATCGCTTAGAGTTGAACCCTTGGAACGCTACCCGGCTCCGAAGATTCTACGCATAAGTTCGGCCATACTTCTTATTCATTCCTTTGTCTCCTTTTAAAATTTTCTTTTTTTTGTTTTTATACGTTTTCCATGACGTGTTTGGATAAGCCGAACACTTGAGGGGTACACATCCTTAAATGTACACACCTCACCATGACTGGGGTCTTCTGTAACTAGAAGCTTATTATTATCCCGAGCCTAGAGCTCACAATATATGTGTCGTTTGCTAAGATACATCCTTTTTGCCATTATATGCACCTCTATGACTTAAGTTTTTGCCAAGCTGGGTTGCCTTGCTCCTGTGCATATGCCCTACGTTCCCGATTGTTCGGCTAGGGCATAAAGGGAGCACCTCTGCGATTGTTACAACTGGGTTATCCGGACATGTAACTCAAATGGGTGAAGCCGAAAGCTAGCGTCCTTAAGGGAGTAATTGGTCGACACTCAAATGACAAATTGTTGCCATATTGCAACCACTTTAAACACCACGAGACAATTTTTTCGTATTACGGATCACACACCCTGGCACGTGTATTCATAGTATGCCGACCCAAGGAAAGGAACCCTTAACAAAACTATTTTCCTTGGAAGATGTTTCTTACATACGTAATATAACATATATCCCGAACTCAAATTTTTGTCTGTTCAAGCACAATGACTAGGTTGCCTGGTTTCCGGATATAATAACTACTTCCTTTTCATTTCGAGTAAGTATCCGGAAACACTCCACCATTTTGGTTTGGAGGTTAAAGCCGAAAGCCTGCGATGACAAATCATTTCACATGTTCGGATAAAAACAAAGGTTGATTATAAATGTACATTGATACATCAAGTCAAAAACCTATTCCTTATCTATTCCATCTATAAGACTGTCTAACCTATAGTCTTCCTGCGAATATTTTGCAGCTATCATTATTTGATCATACACCAAATTTAATGGGATTTCTTTCCCATCTGGTCCCCGTGGTCCTACTCGGGCCATATGATTTGGGTCCAGTTTAGTGAAGCGTGTCTTCACCATGGCCCAGGCTTCTCGTGCGCCTTCACGACAGGCGGATATCTTCCATAGCTCAAACCGGCGCCGAGCACCTTTGAACAGGTTTGCCAGGCCCTCCATACTTACTGGAGGGGTATCAGATGGCCATAACCCCTTCACCATACTCTTCATGGCTTTTCGGGCCCGAGCATGCACCGCGGACAACTCCTTTAGCACGTCGCCTTGAAATCCGGATACTTCCTCTTCCGGCCGACCAGTTAACAGACCTGCAGCAACAAAGTCATGATATTCCACATTATGGACTAAACATGAGCACCTAGGGTGGTTCTAAATAAAAGTGGAAGACATACCGAACATGCCGCGCTTCAGTTTTTTATTCTCCTTCTGAATGACAGATAACTGAGCCTTTAAGCTCTCTATCTCTTCGGATTGTCTGTCCTCTCCCTCCTCGAGATTTTTTTCCCTAGATGCGCCCGCCGCGATCTTTTTCAATTCCGCTAGTTCGGCGGTGACCGCGTTCAGTTGCGTCTGGTTTGTGTTCATCTCCTGGGCTAGCATAGTGTTCTTTTCTTTCAGAACCTGCAAATATTATCGATCCTTAAATTGGTTTTCTTCGCCGCTTCAAGTCTCGAGGGCTACTGGCAAATTCGTGAGAGGTGTAGGATGAAGATTGTCTCTCTCAAACGACCCTACAACCAAATACAAGAAATCTCTTGTGTCCCAACACACCCGATACAATAGCAAATTGTATAGGTGCACTAGTTCAGCAAAGAGATAGTAATAAAAGTGTAATATGGATGGTAGAAATATATTTTTATAATCTGAATAAATAAAAACAGCAAGGTAGTAAATAGTAAACGGGCACAAAAACGGTGTTGCAATGCTTAAAAATGAGGACTAGGTTCCTTACTTTCACTAGTGCAATCTCTCAACAGTGCTAACATAGTTGGATCATATGATTATCCCTCAAAGTGTAACAAGAATCACTCCTGAGTTCCTATTAGCAGAAAACAAAAGATAGGAATACTTTGTAGGGTATTAAACCACCTCAAAGCTATTCTTTCCGTTCGATCTATTCAAGAGTCCATACTAAAATAACACAAAGCTACTTTTTGCCGTTTGATCTATCCTAGAGTTCGTACTAGAATAACACCAAAGCATATTCATATTCATAATACTCAATCCACACAAGGAACTACAGAGAGACCCCAAAGTTTCTATCAGAGAAAAGATAATAAAAACGTGCATCAACCCCTATGAATAGATTACCCCAATATCACCGCGGGAATCCGTGAGTTGAATGCCAAGACACATATCAAGTGAATCAATATGACTGTCAGGACCCCGATTCTAAGTCACACCGATCTAGCCTGTAACACCTCATATCACTTTGCGGCCTCACGCACGGTATTCCCACGGGTGTCGCCTTACCATGGCCCGGGACCGTTTGTGCCTTTTGGCTCACGTATATGATAGTGTCGCTAGCATCCATATGACAGAGAACCCGGGCCGACATGGCTAGTCGTGAACCCAAAGTGTCACTAACTTACGGGGACAGGCGTACATGAATCAACATCGAGCATGTCGGTCAGCAGCGTGCGAACCCGGGCTGTAGCACTGGGCTAACAGGACTCCGGTGAACCGGGCTGTAGCAGGCTAGGCAGGACTCCGGATGTCACCGCGTGACATTTCCCTGAAGGGACAGACACAGGAACGAAGTGAAACACATGCCGGCCAATCAAGTGTTCCGGAGCAGTAGTGCTGGGCTAGCAGGACTCCGGTTAACCGGGCTGTAGCGGACTACTATGGCTCATGGAAGCACAAGACTACATTTCCCCATAAGAGAGGCTACCAAGGATAAACAACTAGGTTGTCGGATCCCACACATACCAAGCATTTCAATCATACACGCAATATGCTCGATATGTGTAAATACAACATGGCATCACAACATAACTCTACGACTCAAGTATTTATTCATTAGGCTCCGAGGAGCGAGTTATTACAAACATGGGTCTCTCGACCCAGCATTCAGAGCATACAAGTCAAACACATGCGGAAGCTTAACATGTCTGAGTACAGAGAACTATAAATGGAAAAGGCTTAGAAGCCTGACTATTTACTAGATCCTGCCGAGGGCACAAGATCGTAGCTGAGGTATCAAGCTAAACGTCGAAGTCCACACGGAACTTCTAGCAAGACTGACGTCTCTCTGCAAAACATAAAATAAGCAAACGTGAGTACAAATGTACCTGGCAAGACTTACATCAGAACTATCTACATATGCATCGGAATCAACAAAGGGGGTGGTGGAGTTTAACTGCAGCAAGCCAGCTTTGACTCGGTGGCTATCCTAAACTATGACTGCAAGTAACTCTTTTGAGGTGGCGCACACGAGTCCACATATTCACCATATCAATACTCCACTATGGATCCGCTGCCGTCTCCCTACGAGAACGCCATCCATAGCACCCACGCTTATCTTGCGCATTTTAGAGTACCCACTTTCACTTGTCTATGAACTGTTATAGGCAACCCGGAAGTCCTTTACCGCGGACACGACTATTCGAATAGATCATATTAACCCTGCAGGCGTGTACTTCGTCACACACGCTCTCACCACTTACCGCCGTTTACACAGCATGTACTCGGCAACCTTCAAGCGGAAGCCCAGCGAGGGTGTCGGCCACAGCCTACCTAAACACTCAAGTCTCTAGTCCAGGTTTATCGCCTATTCAGGTTCCATCCGCAGGGAGTCCGGCCGAGGTTTCCACATACGGCTCCGAACGATGTGTACAGGGTTCCGCAACACCAAACGGGCGCCCGGCATGCCCGGCCACGTGCCTACCGCATCACAGCCCACCCCTCGGGTCAGCGCTGCCCACGGCCTCCAGCATACTACAAACACTAGAAACTACTTGCAACTCCTAGACAGAGGACAAGGGTGATTAAGAAGCCGAGAGGGTCCATTGGTTTCGGGCCCAATGCGTGGTGGTAACTGTATCATGGATCACAAACACAGAACTCAGTTCCCCAGGACGGCTTCAATGAGACAACCCACCATGTACTCCTACATGGCCTCTCACCGCTACCATTACCAAATCGTGTTCACACACTTAGCTCACACACAGTAGGACATGTTCATCACCATTCCAACTCATCCCCGATGAATCAGACCTGACACAACTCTAAGCAATAGCAGGCATGACAAACAAGCATGAATGAGTAGGCACATCAGGGCTCAAACAACTCCTACTCATGCTAGTGGGTTTCATCTATTTACTGTGGCAATGACAGGTCATGCAGAGGATAAGGGGTTCAACTACCGCAGCAAGTAACATATAAATCGTTGTTGTCCTAATGCAGTAAAAGAGAGCAGGAGCGAGAGAGTGGGTTTGTATCGGAATGGACAAGGGGGTTTTACTTGCCTGGCACTTCTGGAGATATTATAGTTCTTCATCAGTGTCATCGAACTCATCGTCGGAATCACGGCTATCGAGAGGGGACAAATACCGGCAAACAAGGAAGAACACAATCAATGCAATGCACAATATGATGCATGATCATGACATGTCAAGAATGTTATGATTTACACCAATGCATCTAGCAACAGTTTAAATGAGGTCCATATGAACTAAGGGTTCATATGCAAACTCCATATTTAGCATTTATAATGTCATTATCATGTTTTCACCTATACAGCAGGTATAACTTAGTTTGACATGCATGAAAATGATACAGATGGATAGATTGCATTTTTATGATAATTTTTCATAGATAAATTATTTCATTATGAGCTACGGTTGATTTTATATGATTTTTAGAAGTTTATACTATTTTTTGGAATTTCCAGAATAAACTTAAATTCAGAAAATGTTTTACTGCGTCAGCATGACATAGGTGTGACGTCAACAGGTCAACTGGGTCGGCCAGGTCAAACCTGACCTGTGGGACCCATACGTCAGTGTCTCAGGCTAGTTTGGGTGGATGACAGGTGGGACCGGTCAACGTTGACTTGACCAAAGTCAAAGCTGACATGTGGGGTCCATGACATTAGCTTAATTTAAACAGGAAATAACCCTGTGGTTAATTAAGGGCGGGGCCCGTCTGTCAGTGAGCTAGGGGGGGTTAGTTAGTGGCGTCATTAGCCGCTAATGATGTCGCCACGTCAGCCTCGCCGGAATATGGCCGGCGGCAAGCATTCCGCATGGCGGAGGCGTCGGGTTTTGCCATCCGGCGACCATTGGGCTCGGGGTTTGGCCCTACGGGCTGCTGGACGTGCACCGCATCCAACGGAGCAGGCGGCTGGGCGAGGGGAGGTCGGGAACTATGGTGGCGACCACTTGGGCGGCGGCCGGAGCTCGGGCAACGGCGGAGATGGCGCTACAGGGCACGGCAGGGCGAACCCGTGGGTGCTTCAGGTTCACTGGAGCGCGGCGAGCACACTGGTGATGCTCGGGTGAGCGGCCGAGCTCAGGAGCACGGAGCTCGTTGGCAATGGCGGCGGCGAGCTTCGGCGGAGATGGGGAACGAAGCTAGAGCATGAACGCGAGTAGGAGAGGAAGGGGAGTAGGTCCGTGAGCTCACAGTGGTTGCAGCAGGGGCTACGGCGAGCTCGGAGGAGGTCCGAAGCGAGCGGGGCGACGGAGGCGATCTCGGCAACCCGAGGAAGAAGATGGCGGCGGCGGCGGCGCTTCGAGGCGTCCGGCGTTGTGTAGCTCAGCGAGGGGGTCGAGGACGAAGTGGTGGAGCTTCTGGGCGCGTCGGTGAGGCGAGGGGGAGGCGGTGGCCGCGGTGGTGGCGAGTGGCGGTGGCGAACGCGCTCGGTGGTGCTGCGGGAGAGAGCAGAGGAGGGGAGGGGGTCCAGGGAGAGAGCGAGGGGGTCGAGAGGGAGTGCGTGGCCTCTCCAGGGTGTCCCGGGGAAGCGGCAAGCAGGAGCTGGCGGAGAGCGAGCGCGCGCGGGGCGACCACGCGCCCAGTCCTTCTGGCAGAGGAGGAAGATGACAAGGGGGGGCACTGGTGGGCTGGGCTGGCCACTTGGGCGGCAGGTAAGCGCCAGGTAATTCCTCTGTCTCTCTTTTCTTTAATTGTTTCTGTTTTCTATTTTCTGTAATTGTGTTTGGCTTTATTAAAAATGCCAGGGCATTTCCAAAAATCATGAAACTGCTCATGATCACTCTTGGGAATATATCCTACAGTAAACATTTTAGTTTATGATTATTTGAGCATTTAAAATATTCAATAGCATTTAAATGCCCAAATGCAAATAGAGTATGATTTAATCCAGAGCCCAAATATGTCATGGAAAAATGTGCATCACCTCTGGTTACTGTTTCCAGCATTTTCCAAGAATTATGAACATTTTTGAAAGCTATTTGGATTTACTGGAAATATTTTGGTTGATACTAGTGAATTCCTTTAATGCTAGGGTTTAGGCAATCCCCATTTCAAGTTTCTTTCAAAGTTTAAACATGATGCACACATGAAGTTAGCATAGTGCAATGTCAGAAGCTAGGGATGTGACAACTCACCCCCACTAAACAAGAATCTCGTCCCGAGATTCAAGTCGTGAGGTAAGAAGACAGAGGGACACAATCTAACACAATCTTCATGATCCAGATTGCACTTCATAAGAACGTTGATTCGATCACGATCTTTGTCTCGATGTCTTGCTCTGAGAACTCCAACCGACAAGACAACAAGAGGAAAGGGAGAACTCTAGAAGGATCGATCTTCTCGAATATCGAACAACTCAGGATCAACTCATGGAGGGAGGCATTGAAACATCTCTCGAGCTGAGAGGCAAAACATGCAGCAGGAGGGACGGAGGAAACAATTTGACGAGGGTTTCAAAGTAGCGAGGAAAAATTGCCATGATTCGATAACGGGGCACCTTGGGGAAGGTGACTCGTAGAATTATTCCCTCAAGTGGCAAAAGAATTACTTTTGATATAAATATCATTGAAACTCTTTATGCCAGCCTAAGGCAATCACAAACGATCGTTCGAGGGAGTTCGGGAGAACGACACACTCGGGCTAGAATGGACGATGTGGACTACCTTGTTGAAGACAACGAAATGGATGATTTTTGCTTATCATTGGAAATGAATGGGACTCATGGTAAGTCCACCTTTGAAGATGGACCTGGACAGCAACTGCTAAGAAGGGCAGCCCATGGAAAAATGGCACGATGGGGTGCAAGCTGGGAACAAAATGCAACCGTTGGGAATGTTCCAACCATCATATCTGGCTGAGATTCAGATCCGATTGGTGATAGGATACTTCAGACTCAGCATGTCTGAAAAGAAAGTTTGCAACACAATTCGATGAGATGGCGTTGCGAGATTCTCGAGGAATGAACTTTGGTAGCAAGCTCCAAAACATGAGCGGGTTCTGCTACAAACATGTGAACACATTGTCCTAGATAAGCATGGCCACAGAGTAGTCTTATGATAAAACACTACCGAGTTCAGGTGGGGAACCATCATCTAGGGTAATGAAGTCTTGTGCATGACCTAGGATTTGCACAACAACTCCTTTTCCTTGAACAAATCAATCAGTGGCTTGGTGTGCTAGGAACACATATAGAACGAAGGTTGCATGTCTCCGAACCACATAATACTTTGCACGTATGCATGACCGATTTTGGGATGATTCCAAAAGAAGCAACATTGACTTTCTCAAATCCACGACGGCAACTTGCATCAGATGCACGTGAATTAGAGGAAGTCACTACTTTCATCCAAACATATGCTTCATGAACGGAACACGAAGATAATGCTTATAAAGTTTCCAATACTAGCTGGATGTTTAACACGAGTCATGGAGAAGGTAGCAGTGTTGCTGATGGGCTCAACAACAATTCATCCAGGTTTCCATGGAGATGGAATTCCATAATTATGTGAACAAGTGATAGCATTGGTCAGACCCAAAAGATATAATGGTGTATGCTCGAGGGATCAACCACGAGTAAGACAACATTATGAACATCGTTGGTTCTGATTTGATTTGATGATAGCCCATACTCAAATCAAAGTCTTGATACGATAATAGGTCCAACAACTGATCACAGGGACCAATCGATGAAGATATCATCTATCTTCAACACACGCAAATATATCCCTTGAAATGAACTAAGCTGGCAAGCTTTTATCTTCCAACTCTCCAAGTTGTTGTTTAGCTTGACCAACTAGCTCAGGGGTATCCAACACGGATTCTTGGAGAAGGGGTGGTTTACAGGAAACCAACTTGATCACGAATTCATCATAGCGGTCAGGTGACAACCTGGTGATACTCCCGAGAAGATATTCAGAAAATCACGTACCATCGATATGTTACTAGGCTCGAGAACAATCTCGCCTTTCAGAGCAAGACGATATGATCAAATAAGCAAGGACTGACACTATCCTAACTCATTGATCGAAAAGTGCACCGGGAATAAGGACTGGGTAGCACGATCAACCTTAGGATGTGATTCAGTAACCAACACGCTAAGGATGAAATTATTGTCCTTTAACTACCAAGCAACGGAGTTGCTAGGAGTATTGATTTCGTGCATCACGATTCACTTGTCGGTGTTCGGGTTACAGAACACGGGACCGAGAAATGAATGATGATGGCGAGGAGTATCACTGCGTCAAGAATTCACAAAAGGTGGTGCAATTCCTACGATATTCTCGACATAAAGGGGGTAATACTCAAAGGTAGAACAGAACAAAAGCTGGTTAGGCATTTGATCTGCGGAGTACAACTACTTTGACCCAATCCCAGAGATGGACGAGGTACTGGAGTTTGTTTCTCCTAGTCATTCCGGATTAGAATGGCTTGACAGACCACAAGAATAATAGGCATCGATAACACAAATGCACAATTACTCCGAACTATCAATTGATAGACGAGGGCCAGAAAATAACTAAAGAGGGACAACCCAAAGGAACATATGTTTTTCTGAGTTGTGGATACATGGATTAGTATGTCGAACAAATTCAACATATTTGTTCCGAATAACCCATGCAGAGGAGGAAGGACTGGCAGAGTCACAATACGAATGGAGTACTCCTCCAGAGCGCCCTGGTTGTGATCTTTTGGTTAAAAGATCTTCTGCCACAGTGGTTCATGGTATTGGAAGAATGATATACCACGGACCTCGAGGACTATCACAAGGGTTACTAATATCCTAAAGGAACGAGCAAACACTAGCTACACGAGTTAAGTAGAGTGAATCTTGGGTTCAAGAACCCAGAAATAGAATGCCTACTAACTAAATGGCATCACGGGATGCTTTCGAGAATAATGGCCAGAATCATCACACTGGGGATGCAAGCATTGCTAGATTACTAAGTGGTTCTCTAAGACGACTGGGGTCATAATAATAGCTCCAACATATATGATGAGGTAACGGAGTACCTCAACACACTGGTTAGTGTGATTAATCTGGCCCAAGGAACATCGGGAATGGAAAGAAGGGATTTGCAAATGCATCAGACTATTTAGAGACCGGGATGACTCGGACAGCATAACGGTTGTAAATGCTCAAAAAGATTTAAGACATCCTGCAAAATAGCGGCATGACCACTCAACATCACAATATCAAGGTTCTGAGGCCAGCTATGGACATACGGAAGTGGTAGAAACTGAACTGGGGCTTAAATCCAACAATCCTACAAGTCTACAGATTAGTAACACGTGATCCTGATAGAAAGATGAGAAGCCTAGTTCTTAATCCCCGTAGAAGAGAAGAGGGTGATTCAGATCAGAAGGGCATAAGGTAAAGGAGTAAAAAGAGCCTTACGTTCCCTCCCACAATCAATTCCCTTATATAACTAAAGCATTTCTAGACTCAACTTCGACCAGTTTGGCTTCGTAAACCTACAGGCAGTCAGGCTCTGATACCAACGCTGTCAGGACCCCGATTCTAAGTCACACCGATCTAGCCTGTAACACCTCATATCACTTTGCGGCCTCACGCACGGTATTCCCACGGGTGTCGCCTTACCATGGCCCGGGACCGTTTGCGCCTTTTGGCTCACATATATGATAGTGTCGCTAGCATCCATATGACAGAGAACCCGGGCCGACATGGCTAGTCGTGAACCCAAAGTGGCACTAACTTACGGGGACAGGCATACATGAATCAACATCGAGCATGTCGATCAGCAGCGTGCGAACCCGGGCTGTAGCACTGGGCTAACAGGACTCCGGTGAACCGGGCTGTAGCAGGCTAGGCAGGACTCCGGATGTCACCGCATGACATTTCCCCGAAGGGACAGACACAGGAACGAAGTGAAACACATGCCGGCCAGTCAAGTGTCCCGGAGCAGTAGTGCTGGGCTAGCAGGACTCCGGTGAACCGGGCTGTAGCGGACTACTATGGCTCATGGAAGCACAAGACTACATTTCCCCATAAGAGAGGCTACCAAGGATAAACAACTAGGTTGTCGGATCCCACACATACCAAGCATTTCAATCATACACGCAATATGCTCGATATGTGTAAATACAACATGGCATCACAACATAACTCTACGACTCAAGTATTTATTCATTAGGCTCCGAGGAGCGAGTTATTACAAACATGGGTCTCTCGACCCAGCATTCAGAGCATACAAGTCAAACACATGCGGAAGCTTAACATGTCTGAGTACAGAGAACTATAAATGGAAAAGGCTTAGAAGCCTGACTATTTACTAGATCCTGCCGAGGGCACAAGATCGTAGCTGAGGTATCAAGCTAAACGTCGAAGTCCACATGGAACTACTAGCGAGACTGACGTCTCTCTGCAAAACATAAAATAAGCAAACGTGAGTACAAATGTACCCAGCAAGACTTACATCAGAACTATCTACATATGCATCGGTATCAACAAAGGGGGTGGTGGAGTTTAACTGCAGCAAGCCAGCTTTGACTCGGTGGCTATCCTAAACTACGACTGCAAGTAACTCTGTTGAGGTGGCGCACACGAGTCCACATATTCACCATATCAATACTCCACTATGGATCCGCTGCCGTCTCCCTACGAGAACGCCATCCATAGCACTCACGCTTATCTTGCGCATTTTAGAGTATCCACTTTCACTTGTCTATGAACTTTTATAGGCAACCCAGAAGTCCTTTACCGCGGACACGGCTATTCGAATAGATCATATTGACCCTGCAGGGGTGTACTTCGTCACACACGCTCTCACCACTTACCGCCGTTTACACATCATGTACTCGGCAACCTTCAAGCGGAAGCCCAGCGAGGGTGTCGGCCACAGCCTACCTAAACGCTCAAGTCTCTAGTCCAGGTTTATCGCCTATTCAGGTTCCATCCGCAGGGAGTCCGGCCGAGGTTTCCACATACGGCCCCGAACGATGTGTACAGGGTTCCGCGACACCAAACGGGCGCCCGGCATGCCCGGCCACGTGCCTACCGCATCACAGCCCACCCCTCGGGTCAGCGCTGCCCACGGCCTCTAGCATACTACAAACACCAGAAACTACTTGCAACTCCTGGACAGAGGACAAGGGTGATTAAGAAGCCGAGAGGGTCCATTGGTTTCGGGCCCAATGCGTGGTAGTAACTGTATCATGGATCACAAACATAGAACTTAGTTCCTGAGGACGGCTTCAATGAGACAACCCACCATGTACTCCTACATGGCCTCTCACCGCTACCTTTACCAAATCGTGTTCACACACTTAGGTCACACACAGTAGGACATGTTCATCACCATTCCAACTCATCCCCGATGAATCAGACCTGACACAACTCTAAGCAATAGCAGGCATGACAAACAAGCATGAATGAGTAGGCACATCAGGGCTCAAACAACTCCTACTCATGCTAGTGGGTTTCAGCTATTTACTGTGGCAATGATAGGTCATGCAGAGGATAAGGGGTTCAACTACCGCAGCGAGTAACAGATGAATCGTTGTTGTCCTAATGCAGTAAAAGAGAGCAGGAGCGAGAGAGTGGGTTTGTATCGGAATGGACAAGGTGGATTTGCTTGCCTGGCACTTCTGAAGATATTATAGTTCTTCATCGGTGTCATCGAACTCATCGTCGGAATCACGGCTATCGAGAGGGGACAAATACCGGCAAACAAGGAAGAACACAATCAATGCAATGCACAATATGATGCATGCTCATGACATGTCAAGAATGTTATGATTTACACTAATGCATCTAGCAACAGTTTAAATGAGGTCCATATGAACTAAGGGTTCATATGCAAACTCCATATTTAGCATTTATAATGTAATTATCATGTTTTCACCTATACAGCAGGTATAACTTAGTTTGACATGCATGAAAATGATACAGATGGATAGATTGCATTTTTCTGATAATTTTTCATATATAAATTATTTCATTCTGAGCTACGGTTGATTTTATATGATTTTTAGAAGTTTATACTATTTTCTGGAATTTCCTGAATAAACTTAAATTCAGAAAATGTTTTACTGCGTCAGCATGACATAGGTGTGACGTCAGCAGGTCAACTGGGTCGGCCAGGTCAAACCTGACCTGTGGGACCCATACGTCAGTGTCTCAGGCTGGTTTGGGTGGATGACAGGTGGGACCGGTCAACGTTGACTTGACCAAAGTCAAAGCTGACATGTGGGGTCCACGGCATTAGCTTAATTTAAACAGGAAATAACCCTATGGTTAATTAAGGGCGGGGCCCGTCTGTCAGTGAGCTAGGGGGTTAGTTAGTGGCGTCATTAGCCGCTAATGATGTCGCCACGTCAGCCTCGCCGGAATATGGCCGGCGGCAAGCATTCCGCACGACGGAGGCGTCGGGTTTTGCCATCCGGCGACCATTGGGCTCGGGGTTTGGCCCTACGGGCTGCTGGACGTGCACCGCATCCAACGGAGCAGGCGGCTGGGCAAGGGGAGGTCGGGAACTACGGTGGCGACCACTTGGGCGGCGGCCGGAGCTCGGGCAACGGCGGAGATGGCGCTACAGGGCACGGCAGGGCGAACCCGTGGGTGCTTCAGGTTCACAGGAGCGCGGCGAGCACGCTGGTGATGCTCGGGCGAGCGGCCGAGCTCAGGAGCACCGAGCTCGTTGGCAATGGCGGCGGCGAGCTTCGGCGGAGATGGGGAACAAAGCTAGAGCATGAACGTGAGTAGCAGAGGAAGGGGAGTAGGTCCGTGAGCTCACAGTGGTTGCAGCAGGGGCTACGGCGAGCTCGGAGGAGGTCCGAAGCGAGCGGGGCGGCAGAGGTGATCTCGGCGACCCGAGGAAGAAGAAGGCGTCGGCGGCGGCGCTTCGAGGCGTCCGGCGTTGTGTAGCTCAGCGAGGGGGTCGAGGACGAAGTGGCGGAGCTTCTGGGCGCGTCGGTGAGGCGAGGGGGTGGCGGTGGCCGCGGTGGTGGCGAGCGGCAGTGGCGAACGCGCTCGGTGGTGCTGCGGGAGAGAGCAGAGGAGGGGGAGGGGGTCCAGGGAGAGAGCGAGGGGGTCGAGAGGGAGTGCGTGGCGTCTCCAGGGTGTCCCGGGGAAGCAGCAAGCAGGAGCTGGCGGAGAGCGGGCGCGCGCGGGGCGACCACGCGCCCAGTCCTTCTGGCAGAGGAGGAAGATGACAAGGGGGGCACTGCTGGGCTGGGCTGGCCACTTGGGCGGGAGGTAAGCGCCAGGTAATTCCTCTGTCTCTCTTTTCTTTAATTGTTTCTGTTTTCTATTTTCTGTAATTGTGTTTGGCTTTATTAAAAATGCCAGGGCATTTCCAAAAATCATGAAACTGCTCATGATCACTGTTGGGAATATATCCTACAGTAAACATTTTAGTTTATGATTATTTGAGCATTTAAAATATTTAATAGCATTTAAATGCCCAAATGCAAATAGAGTATGATTTAATCCAGAGCCCAAATATGTCATGGAAAAATGTGCATCACCTCTGGTTACTGTTTCCAGCATTTTCCAAGAATGATGAACATTTTTGAAAGCCATTTGGATTTACTGGAAATATTTTGGTTGAACCTAGTGAATTCCTTTAATGCTAGGGTTTAGGCAATCCCCATTTCAAGTTTCTTTCAAAGTTTAAACATGATGCACACATGAAGTTAGCCTAGTGCAATGTCAGAAGCTAGGGATGTGACAATGATGCCCAATTGTCACCTCAAGTATTCATACCGCAAGACATACATCATGTGTTCTCATCTCTGAATATTCAATCCGACAAGAAAAAACTTCAAAGGGTAAAGATTCAATTCATCACAACAAGAGTATAGAGGGGAGATACATCATATGATCCGACTATATTAACAAAGCCCATGACATAGATCACGAGAGAGAGAGATAAAACACATAGCTATTGGTACAAACCCTCAGCCCCGAGGGTGCACTACTCCCTCCTCATCGTGGTGGCCGCCGGGATGATGAAGATGGCCATCGGAGATGATTCCCCCCCTCCGGCAGGGTGCCGAAACGGGTCTAGATTGGTTTTCGGTGGCTGCGAAGCCCTACGGCGATGGAACTTCTGATCTAGGTTTTCCCCGAAGGGTTTCGGAATATTTGGGAATTTATAGTGCAAAGAGGGGGTGCGGGAGGCCATCGAGGTGGGCACAACCCTGGTGGGTTGTGCCCCCCCTCGGGGCACCCAACAGGTGCAGCTCTGGCCCAATGGGTTCCTTCTGGTCCAAAAACAATCCCCTTAAAGTTTCATTGCATTTGGACTCCGTTTGATATTGATTTCCTGCGATGTAAAAAACAAGCAAAAAACAGCAACTGGCAGTGGGCACTAGGTCAATAGGTTAGTCCCAAAAATGATATAAAGTTGCTATAAAATGATTGTAAAACACCCAAGAATGATAAAATAACAGCATGAATACTTCATAAATTATAGATACGTTGGAGACGTATAAGCATCCCCAAGCTTAATTGCTACTCGTCCTCGAGTAGGCAAATGATTAAGGAAACAATTTATGAAGTGTGAATGCTAGCAAAGTGCACAAGTTTGATCAATGATAATTTCAATCACTTTTCCTAGCATCATAACATCATTTCTTTCTCATAAAACTTCTCATGTTATAGTAGCAACCAATTCACGTGTTAAGGTTTAAACAATGAACTCTCTTGAAACTCAACAACCTATGTTCTTAGTCACCAAGCAGTTGCAATTCGACTTATTCAACGGAGTTTAAGTAAGAGCTCCACATACTCAACCATCATATAGTCTTCTATGATTGCTAACACTCACCTTGTACACATGAGCAAAACGTTTCTACCGGACACATCGAAAGATAGGGGCTTATTGTTTTGCCTCCCAACGTATTCAGCACAAGGGTGATGTCAACAATAATAACTCATGCTACCCATATTCAACTGGACACATGTGCCTAGATCTTTCCTCACCACATGTTGCTTGCCAAAAGAGAAAAATAAAAAGGAATAGAGAGAAAAACTTTGACTCTTTGCATAAAAGTAAATACTGATTAGTAAAAGATAGGCCCTTCGCAGAGGGAAGCAGAGGTTGCCATGCGCTTATTTGTTTGTATGCTCAACCCTTTAGTGCAAGAGAACGTCACGTTATATTGCCCCTTATGATAGCAACCTTTATAATGCAGTCCGTCGCTTTTATTGCTTTGCCATCACAAGTTCGTATAACGCTCAATTTTCTCTTACACTAAATGATCTAACACTTTTAGAAGCAATTTTTATTGCCTTATTGCACCGATGACAACTTACTTGAAGGATCTTGCTCAATCCTTAGGTAGGTATAGTGGACTCTTGAAAATAAGATTTGGGTTTAAAGGTTTTTGGATGCACAAGTAGTATCTCTACTTAGTGCGGAATTTTTGTCTAGCAAAGATGGGGGGCAAGCACCACATGTTGAAGGATCTATGACAATATGACTTATGTGAATATGAGCAAACATAAATCATTACGTTGTCTTCCTTGTCCAACGTCAACAATTTTGGCGTATAATATTTTGATGGGGGCTCACAATCACAAAAGATTTCTAGGATAGTATATTTGCATGTGAAAGTTCTCTTCCTTACACTAATTATTCGTGAATTGCTTGTATGACCAATATTGCGATTGTCAAGCCTCAAAAGATTTAACTTTCTAAACCCAATGTGAAGCTACCACTAGGCATGATATTATTTCAACTTTATGATATTCAATTTATTCAACAATTTACTCATAGGATATAAGTGAAGCACAAGAGTAAATGACAAGCTACTCCAAAAAGATATTAGTGAAGATCAAGCGAGTAGTTAAGTAAATAGGTGGCTAAGTGAAGACTCTCTTTTATTTAAAAACTTTCATATCTAAGTATTTTATTCAAACAACAACAAAATAAAATGACATCCCAAGGATAGCACAACTCATGTGAAGAAGCAAAAACTTGGGCTCAACCGATACTAACCGATAATTGTTGAAGAAGAAAGGTTGGATACCTACCGAGGCATCCCCAAGCTTAGATGCTTGAGACTTCTTGAAATATTATCTTGGGATGCCTTGGGCATCCCCAAGCTTGAGATTTTGTGTCTCCTTAATTCCTCTCATATCGCGGTTTTCCTAAATCTCAAAAGCTTCATCCACACAGAACTCAACAAGAACTCGTGAGATAAGTTGGTATAAACCAATGCAAAAACCTTATCATTCTGTACTGTAGCAAATCACTAAAATTATTATTCAAAATTGCATACTAAATGCCTATGCATATTTAATACTCCTATCCTCAAATAGAATCATTAAACAAGCAAACATAACAACAATCTGCCAAAACAGTACAGTCTGTGAAGAATGCAAGACAATCAATACTTATTCAGCTACAAAGATTATGAAAATTTGCCACACTGTATAAAATTTACCAGAGCTTCTTTTGCAAAAAGTTTCAACATTTTATCATGTTCTGACTTTTCTAGGGAATTTTTGCAACAGCGGTAAACTTTCTGTTTTCAAACAGCAACATGTATACTTGCAAAATAAGCATGGCAAAGGCTATCAATGCCACTTTTATTGAAATAAAAGATGCAAAACATTATTCTAAATAACAGCAAGCAATTCTTAACAAAATAAATTAACGCTCCAAGCAAAACACATATCATGTGACGAATTAAAACATAGCTCTAAGTAAGGTTACCGACATTGTTGGAGACGAAAGAGGGAATGCCTTCCGGGGCATCCCCAAGCTTAGTTGCTCGATCTTCCTTGGATATTACCTTGGGGTGACTTGGGAATCCCTAAGCTTAGGGTCTTGTCACTCCTTATTCTCCTCATATCGATATCTCACCCAAAACTTTAAAACTTCAATCACACAAAACTTAATGGAACTTCGTGAGAGAGGTTAGTATGATAAAGAGCAAACCATTCCACTTTTGTTACTGTCAAAGACAAGATTCATAATTGTTCTCACACAATACCTGCTGTATCTTATCATTTTTAAAATTTATATTGAGCAATATAAGCCATAGAAACTAGAAGACAAGCCAACTATGCATTGAAAACAGAATCTGTCAAAAACAGAACAGTCTGTAGTAATCTGTACTCAAACCATACTTGTGCTACTCCAAAAATTCTATAAATTTAGGACCACGCGAGCAATTTGTATAATAATCTTCTGCAAAAATAATAAAATCAAAATCACTCTTCTGTTAAAAATGAGAATTATTTTTGTGAGCGCAAAAGTTTCTGTTTTTGCAGCAAGATCAAGTCAACTATCACCCAACATGATCCAAAAGGCTTTACTTGGCACTTTCTTAAAAAAAGCTATAAAACATGATTACTACAGTAGAATAATCATGTGAACACACAAAAACAGTAGGTAAATGTATTGGGTTGTCCCCCAACAAGCGCTTTTCTTTTATGCCTTTTAAGCTAGACATGATGATTTCAATCATGCTCGCATAAAAGATAAGAATTAAAACATGAAGAGAGCATCATGAAGCATATGACTAGCACATTTAGGTCTAACCCACTTCCTATGCATAGGGATTTTGTGACCAAACAACTTATGGGAACAAGAATCAACTAGCATAGGAAGGCAAAACAAGAGTAACTTCAAAACAATCAACACATAGAAAAGAAACTTGATATTATTGAGATATGTAAGGGCATAAGTTCCTTTCTCATAATAATTATCAGATGCGTCATTAATGGATTAAACAATATAATTATCACATACAGCACTCTTTTCATGATGCACAAGCATAGAAGAGTTATCACTCTTTATGGCATACATGTCATCATAATAATCATCATAGATAGCAACTTCATTGTCATAATCAATTGAAACCTCTTCCAAAATAATGGATGTATCACTAAATAAAGTCATGACCTCTCCAAATCCATTTTCATCAATGTAATCATCATAAATAGGAGGCATGCTATCATCATAATAAATTTTCTTGTCGAAAGTAGAAGGAATCAAAGGATCATATTCATTAAGCAAAGCATCCCCAAGCTTAGGAAAAGCATTATTTCTAGCAGATAAATCTTCAAACATATCATACTCATTAAACATAGAATCCCCAAGCTTGTGGTTTTGCATATCATCACAATCATTCTTATCAATAGCATTAATGGCACCAATAGTATAGCAAACATTATTATCATATTTTTCCAAGCAAGTGCTAAAAAGATTTTCAAGATCATAATGGATATCATTGTCTTCCCAATCATAATCATCACAACAAGCAATAGGCATAACAAAATAATCATCCTCCATCAACATATTTGATTCACTTTCATGAGGCACGATGGTGATGGGAGCAACATTATTTGGGAGAGATACCTTTTTACCTCTTTTCTTTGTTCTTTTCTTGTTCTTCACCACATCATGTGTGGGTTCAATTAATTTTTCCAAGCTTCTTTTTGAAGAGATTGATTGGATAGGAAGCTCCTCCTCGTTACCTGATTCATCATAATAAACACTAGGAGGGTATTGGGAAATATTTTCTCTTTCATTAGTACTCTCTTCATATTCCATTTTTTTTCTTTTCTTTAGGTAGTTGGCAATATAAGGATTCTCAATGCAATTTACCGCACAAAACATATAAGTTTCCTCTAGATCAAAGTCAAGAAATCTCTCGAGATTAAATGTTGGAATACCATTAGTTATACGTTTCATTTCTTCATACCCCGAAAGAAAGCTAAGATCTTTATGATGCTCAAGGGTAATCAAGTTATCACAATTTTTGGACATGATTTGATCATGAAATAAATTGCATTGGAGATTTAAATGATCACGTTCATTGCAAAGTTTACAAGGATGGAGAAAAAATTATATATTTCAGCAATCATCTAGCCTCTCTTGCAACTTTTTTGTTTCTAAATATTTATGCTTCTTGCAAAATCTATCTTCCCTTTTTGGTGTGCAAAGGCACTCCCAATTCACTCCGCAAAAAGTGACATTCTTATAAGAAACATTTTTGTCATGACTTGTGCAATCATCATTAGAATTTTGGATATTCAAAGAATTCACACTAACAACGTTGAAATCATGCTCATCATTCAAATATTTTGTGCCAAGCATTTTATTGACTTCTTCTTCTAACAATTGAGCACAATTTTCCGAACCATCATTTTCAAGAAAGATATTATAAAGATGATCAATAATAGGATGCAACCTAAATTCCATTTTTTTGTAGTTGTTCTTTTATAAGCCAAACTAGTGATAAAACAAGAAACTAAAAGATTCAATTGCAAGATCCAAAGATATACCTTCAAGCACTCACCTCCCCGGCAACGGTGCCAGAAAAGAGCTTGATGTCTACTACGCAACTTTATTCTTGTAGACAAGTGTTGGACCTCCAAGCGCAGAGTTTTGTAGGACAGTAGCAATTTTCCCTCAAGTGGATGACCTAAGGTTTATCAATCCGTGAGAGGTGTAGGATGAAGATGGTCTCTCTCAGACGACCCTGCAACCAAATACAAGAAATCTCTTGTGTTCCCAACACACCCGATACAATAGCAAATTGTATAGGTGCACTAGTTCAGCGAAGAGATGGTAATAAAAGTGTAATATGGATGGTAGAAATATATTTTTATAATCTGAATAAATAAAAACAACAAGGTAGCAAATAGTAAACGGGCACAAAAACGGTGTTGCAATGCTTAAAATGGGGCCTAGGGTCCGTACTTTCACTAGTGCAATTTCTCAACAGTGCTAACATAGTTGGATCATATGATTATCCCTCAAAGTGTAACGAAGAATCACTCCCGAGTTCCTATTAGCGGAGAACAAAAGATAGGAATTCTTTCTAGGGTACTAAACCACCTCAAAGCTATTCTTTCCATTCGATCTATTCAAGAGTCCGTACTAAAATAACACAAAGCTATTTTTTTCCGTTCGATCTATCCTAGAGTTCGTACTAGAATAACACCAAAGCATATTCATATTCATAATACTCAATCCACACAAGGAACTACAGAGAGACCCCAAAGTTTCTATCGAGAAAAGAATGCACCCCTATGAATAGATTACCCCAATATCACCGCGGGAATCCGTGAGTTGAATGCCAAGACACATATCAAGTGAATCAATATGATGCCCAATTGTCACCTCAAGTATTCATACCGCAAGACATACATCATGTGTTCTCATCTCTGAATATTCAATCCGATAAGACAAAACTTCAAAGGGTAAAGATTCAATTCATCACAACAAGAGTATAGTGGGGAGAAACATCATATGATCCGACTATATTAACAAATCCCATGACATAGATCACGAGAGAGAGAGAGAGATAAAACACATAGCTACTGGTACAAACCATCAGCCCCGAGGGTGGACTACTCCCTCCTCATCGTGGTGGCCGCCGGGATGATGAAGATGGCCACCGGAGATGATTCCCCCCTCTGGCAGGGTGCCGAAACGGGTCTAGATTGGTTTTCAGCGGCTACGAAGCCCTGCGGCGGGGGAACTTCTGATCTAGGTTTTCCCCGAAGGGTTTCAGAATATTTGGGAATTTATAGTGCAAAGAGGGGGTGCGGGAGGGCACCAAGGTGGGCACAACCCACCTGGGTGCGCAAGGGGGGCCTGGCGTGCCCTGGTGGGTTGTGCCCCATCGGGGCACCCCCCAGGTGTAGCTCTGGGCCAATGGGTTCCTTCTGGTCCAAAAAAATCCCCGTAAAGTTTCGTTGCATTTGGACTCCGTTTGATATTGATTTCCTGCGATGTAAAAAACAAGCAAAAAACAACTGGCACTGGGCACTGGATCAATAGGTTAGTCCCAAAAAATGATATAAAGTTGCTATACAATGATTGTAGAACACCCAAGAATGATAAAATAACAGCATGAATACTCATAAATTATACATACGTTGGAGACGTATCAGCTGCCACCCGCCAGCGGGACGCCCGACCCTGCCACTCCCCCTCCAGCTCAAGATGGGATGGGGGAGGCGACTTGTAACCCTCCCCCCCGGTCAACACAACGGGGGCCGATGTGTCGGTCGTCATGGCCGAGGCCGAGACCTCAGTCCAACAGGGCCAAGGGCTGGGCCAAACGTCGGCCCAGCCGAAGCTAAGTCCGGCGCGAACACCACAGCCATAGACCCTCGTGCCTAGTGCTTTGGTGCTGGGTTTTGAGGTTCTACCACCTCGCCTCCCGCTCCAGGGCGGGCCTATGCGGGGTGGGCCAAAGAGATGGAGGTAGCCCTAACGGGCTCCTCCCTCAAAGAAGAGCACCACGCACTGATTGGCACGAAGCTATAAGGCTTCCGGTCTACAGAGGCCGGAATGCGTGAGGTCTTCAAGGGCCTCGTCGCCAGCTTTGAGATATTCTTCTACACTTATACTAAGAATAACCTCCTTGCTTAGGTTTATTTGCAATCTGTGTAACTGTCCGAGGACGTTTTCACTTATATTACGACATAGTATTTAGACAGCATAGCCAGTGAGTAGCCCCCGAGCCCAAGGTTGGTTTTAAGAAACTGGCTTTGGGATCGAAGTAGAATATGATAAAGTTATGAATGAGTATCCCCCAAGGCTCGGGCATATGTGTCCGAAGTTTTGATGGATGGGACAAGGCTAATTGGAAAATGCGTGTGTGCAGGTTTCTGCCTCGGCTCTGAGCTCCGTCCTCGAGGAGATTGCGGGAATGAACTGGAAGCTCACGAGCTCGGAGAAGGACCTCGATCTAATGAACAATTAGATCGAGCAATCTCAAGCTAAAATCCAACAAACCATCAAATTTACTTTGCGTGAGGATAGCTTTGTGGAATAGAAGCTTATGCCTAACTATTTGAATGACAGCGGCTTTATCCGAGCTTCAGGGCTCAAGGCTGAGCTTGTGAAAGCTCGGCAGGAGGCCCAGCGGTAGAAGGCTACGGCCGCCAAGGCGGAGAAGGACCTAGGCACCGAAAAGGTGGCTAGGGGCAAGGACTAGGCGTGGGTCCTGGAGGTGGAGGAGTCCCCGAAGGGTGTGTACAAGGCACACGATGCCCTTCAGGTCAAGGAGGAGATGGCGAGTGAAGAGGTCAAAAAGCTCCGTCTTGTGCACTCCGAGCTCCAGACCCAGACCCGGGCCGACCGCGAGGTGCTCCAGCAGGTGGAGCAAATTAACGCGGGTAAGCCATATTTACTTCAGTGTGTGTTTGGCAGCAAGGGGTTCGTCGATCTCACCTAGCTGCGGCGCTCCACAAAGGTCTTCACTGATCTTCCGAGGAGTGCATCAGACGGCGCCCACCACTTTGGCGGGTGGGAGGGCCATGAGGTGGAGAAGGTGTTCTGGCAGCAATTCTAGTTGTCGCCACGTCCAGAGCTGCTGAATCGTCGGATGAAGCAGCTGGTGGAGCTTCTTCGTATGGCTAGGCCGGCGTTCCAAGATCTCTGCATCAAGCTGTGGCCCGCGGAGGTGCTGCCCACCAACTTCTTCGGGCTAATAGCTTGGTTGCAAGATGCCGTCCCGCAAGTGGCCCGCTGGAAGCGGTCCGCGTGCCTGGAAGGGGCTCAAAGGGCATACGCCTGTGTGAATATGCATTTTCGGCGCCTTGAAGCAGAGGATCTTTTCGGCGTTCTGGGATCAGGGGTACCCAGACCGTCCTGCCTGCGGCCCACGGGATGGCTCCCTTGATGGCCTGGTATGGCCTAGCTACAAGGCCTCCAAGACAAGGCCCTCGCGAGGGCCCCTAGCCTCGCGAGGAGGACAACATCAAGACCTCTAGAGGAGCGGCCTTCCCAGGTTTCCTCCCAAGGAGTGCAGATTTCTACGCAGGTGCCCAGCCTCACGAGGTTGCGATGACGTTATCCATGACGACCAAGGCCAGGCAGGCACCAGCGGGCGTAAAGGAGGCATTTTCCCTTTTGGTGCTAAGGGAGCAAGGACAGATGCAAGTTCCCAAGGAAGGCCCCAAAGCTTTCCATTCCGGTGCAACAAGAGCAAGACCACGGGCTCGGCAGGACGGATGTCACCACCGAGCCCAGCTTTGCGTCACGACCAGAAGCTTTGTAGGCGAAGACCGCCTTTCGTTAGGATTAGATGTACTTCTTGTCCCCTTTCAAATTGGCCGTTGTGGGATCCCGCCTAAGTTTTGAGGGAAGAGGACCGAGGCCACTATAAATATAGGTTAGTCTCCCTCGTAGAAGAGGACGGACCAGATCGATTCCACCCTAACCACCAGAGCCCTCGTGAGGCAACTCAGACACTGTACTAGTTCATCCTCAGCCTCCTCGTGAGGCCAATCCACCACAAAGCAAGAGTATGGTTTTACACCGCAAGGTGGCCCGAACCTGGGTAAACTATTGTGTTCATCTTGTTCCCCGCTCGCACGAGCTCGATGAGGCTAGGCTGCGGGGTGGCGAGCTTGAAACTTGAGCTGGTTGAGGTCTTCACACACGCCCCAGAGTTTGAAACTTCTTGGGTCTGCGGAGCCCTGAATCTGACATTTGGCGCGCCAGGTAGGGGGCGTGTCGAGGCTTATTCTCTTCATCGACCGTGCTCCGCCCTTGCCTCGTGGGTCCCATGGCGGATCCCGTTCCATCGTCTTGGCCGTCGGACACCTACGGGGGTGCCGCGGGTCATCCGGCCTTCACCCCCAGCGTGCGTGGGGTGCAGTGGCCAGAGAGGTTCGAGCCGGCGCTGCCCCCGCGGTACGACGGTGTTGCGGACCTCGAGGAGTTTCTCTGGCTGTACGCGTAGGCCATCTAAGCAGTGGGTGGCGACGACAAGGCCATGGCGAACTGGCTCCTTATGGCCCTAATGAGATGCCACACTCCTGGCTACGCGGCCTCCTGGAGGCCTTAGTGTCTTCCTAGGAGGAGCTTGGTAGCCGGTTCATCACGCGTTTTGTGGCAACAGCGCCTCATGCAGTCGCGTGCATCATCGGCGGGTCACAAGCGCCTACTTCTGGCTGCCCCGTCAAGCAGATCTTTCGTCGGGCGAGCACTATTTGACCGCAACATGAGTCTCCTCGAGGCCATGTTACACGAGAGGCCGACATTACCTTCGACTTCAGGGATCATCCCAAGACCATGGTGGCCACGAGCATGCTTCCCATGCTATGCACGCCCACCATCAGCAACGTCAAGGTCACCAAGACCCTCATCGAGGGCGGCGCCGGACTCAACGTCCTCTCCGTGGAAACTTTCGGCCTGCTTTAGGTTCCTTACGACCAGCTCATGCACACCAAGCCCTTCTCGGGGGTTGTCAAGGGCTCGACCACCCCCCTGGGGCAGATACGCCTCCTCGTCACCTTCGGCAAGCTCGACAATTATCGCACCGAGCTCATCGACTTTGACGTCGTGCACATCGGCCTCCTGTACAACGCCATTCTTGGGTATCCGGCCCTCGCCAAGTTCATGGCGGCGCCCACCATGGCTACAACGTCCTCAAGATGCCAGGGTGCAGCGGCATCATCACGGTCACCTGCGATGAGAAAGACGCAGTCTGCTCTCTTGAGCGCGCCTACCAGGCTGCGGCGGCGGAAAACTCTGACGATGAGGCGGCATCCTGCCCCCCGAGGCCACCCCCAAGAAGAAGAAGCAGCCCCTCCCCAAGAGTCGGCAGGAGGCTGGGACGCCTGCTGGCGCCGCCTCAGGCCCCGCACCCACTGCTAGGGAGCCTCTTCCTCCCGCATAGGAAGGCGCACCCGACGCCTCCCTCGGGACGGGCTCGGGGGCTTCCATCTGGCGAGCCTCTGACCTGACCGGTGCAAGGAGGGAGGTGCTCGGGCACCACTTGGAGGCGCACTTCAACGCGCGCCCCCATAAGCAAGGATCAAGGCGCGAGGCTCTAGATGCACTAGAATTCATCACCAAGGCGACCGAGGAGCTTCAGGAGGCGCGGGCCATGTGTGGCGAGTGTCGCCTCGCACCACCCAGTGTAGCTGCACTCCCTGATGCGGGCAACGAGTTGTGCGTCTGCTTCAACATCCCGAGCCTCAACAGGGCCACTTCGCAAGACGTCTTCTGGCCGTCCCACTTTGGTTGAAGTAGGGGCTACCCTTGAAACTACATCCGCATGACGTTTGGCCTGTTGAATGTGGGCGCCTCGCACCAGTGCCTCGTGCAGCGTGCTATGGCGTCTCATGAGGCTAGGTGCTTGGCGGTCATGTCTCATGAGGTCCCGGATCCTCGTGAGCCCGCTGGGCCTCGTGAGCTTCCCAGGCCTCCGTAGCCGCCCAATTCATGAGGAGCAATCTCCACGGCATGCGTCTTCAGCTGCCCCGACGCTTCTACAACATTTGTGCCAGGTGACTTTTTGGTTTGTTTAGTTGAGGATGCCCCTCGGGCTGCATTATCCTCAAGCTATCAGGGTCTGCCCCCACAGTTGTGAGTTATGCTTTCATGAGCTACTGTGGTTGTTAACCTTGCGCCTGACCATGTATTGCCTTTGGAGTCACCTCTGCGGGCTCCGCACGTTGCCAGCTCTCCCTTGAACGTCCCACGGGAGGGGGCTACCGGCACGGCACCTGTGCTCGAGTCCGTCCCTGCAGCGCTGATAAATCTAAGAGATTGAGCTCTGGCTCGCAGGCCGGCCCCGTGCACGTCATCTCACCAAGTTCTTAGTGCCTTCGTCTTCTCAAGGAACGATCACGAGCAGATCAGCAAGCGTGGCCGCCCCTTGTATTTCGTAACTAACTAATACGCCAGGAGCCTCTGGAGACAGCACCTCGAACGGCCTCACTAATGCGTCACCGCCTCAGAAGGACCCGCCATGATCAAGCAGCATTCCAGCTCGCAAAAGGCTAAGTGAAATTACTTCATACGTCGCGTGCCGCTGGGTACAGCCTCTCCTAAGCGCCTCTGCAGGGCGAGCCATTTCTCTTTCACGCAAATCGCTTGAACGTTAAAAGGGGGCCCTTGAGCATCGCGCTTCAGGAGCTCCTACTGGCTTTCGAGCCTTTACCCCCTGGCCTTGACCACGGCATCGCAACCTAGCATACCAGCGGCGGCTGAGTCCTGCTCGAGGGCCGGGTCCTGAGGACGTAGAGCATTATGATGGGCAAAGAAAGGGGGGTCACTAGCCTCATGGAGGAGTGCAGGGAGAGGGGTGTGGCCTTACGCCGACGGCGTTTTTTCGGAGTATGATGGGCATTAGTCTCGTCACGCACAACTCGTGGGGTTTACCTTAATTCATTACAGAACAGGTAACATGCACAAGATCAAAAGCTTCGGAGACGCTCGCCCTCTCGACGAAAGAACCGCCACGGACCGCAAGCTCGCTAAGCTAAGTTATCTCACATGTGCCAGCATGAGCCTTACCACTGATGCATTGTTTTCTCGCGACCTCGCTCGGGCAAGGAATCCCCCCACTTAATCTTTTGGGAGCCGCTTGCGCGCCAAAGGGGACCTCCTGAGCATCGCATTTCAGGGGCTCTTACCGGACATCGGGCCGCTCACCTCCTGGCCTTGACCACGGCATCACGACCTAGCATACCAGCGACAGCTGGGGACTAGGTCCTATCGACGTAGAGCACTGAGCCACTGTAAGAACGAAAAGGGTACCCGTGCCCAAGCGAGAAACACAAACACGACAAGAGCTAGAAACATTAATATAAAGGCAGGCACGGTTCTTACACGCCTCGCCGGGCCCCCTCATGATTTTAATGCAGGAAATAAAACAAAAGGAAAGGCCTCCCGTGGGCCGCAGTTCAGGAGGTGACAGCCCTGGTGTCGTGGCACCTAGTCGGTGTCCTCCTCCTCCTTGACCCGGGCACGGCAACGCGGTGTCTCATCGTATTCGTCATTGCCTGAGCTTTCCCCGGAGGAGGTTTCACCGCTGCCAGAGGTGTCGCGAGCGTGGCCAAGGGCAAGTTCACCGCCGAGGGCCTCGCCAACTGTTGCTGCACACCAGGTAGCACTCCAGGCGCCCACCATCTTCCTCGAAGACCTTAAAGAAGAGTGTCGCTCCCCCGTCATACTTGAAGTGGAGGGCTAGCCTCCCCTTCGAGCCGCAGGCTCAGGCAATCGCTCGCCATCCCCGGGTCATGAAGACATTACCGTAGAAGGTGGCCTCGACCTCCGCATGCGAGGACTGGCCGCAGCAGCCGTCGTGCTGTAGCCATAGCTCGACGGCCCCCTCGCTGGCAGCTCCTTCACCAAGGACTATGGGAGCCGGATCCAGGTGTGCGGCAGCATCGCCACCCACACCACAAACTCGCGGGCCGTGCCATCGGTATGGGTCCACGGGCGCGGTGGTCGGGCGGCTGTCACCTGCCCCTCTCCTCGGACTCATCATTCGCAGCTTCCACGGCCGCCCCCACGGGAAGAACCCTGTGCGCGAACGCTTGAGCCGGCATGGACTCCCAGCGGGGCACACACACATTGGGGAAGGGCCGCCACGGGCTTTGCGGGGATCTTGCGGGGGCGGTCGCGCCCTCTCTTCGACGGGGGAAACGCTGGCTCCTCCTGAGGAGCTTTCCCCTTCTCAGCAGTGGAGAACCTTCTCACTGGCGCCATGGATGCTGCTGCAAGAATGCGGTATAGGGGAGCAAGAAGATGAAGATGGGCTCGGGGCTCCGTCTCCCTCGCCTTCTTATGGGTGGTCGGACGCCAATAGGCTCTACGTCATGCGCTAGTCTTTTGTCAGCCTGGGCAGTTGCCGAGGCAACGTGGGGGAGTGGAGGCATCTACATCTCGTCGAGTGCAATGCGTCAAGACTGGCCCGCAGGCGATTGGGGCCCGTGGCACTTCTGCCTTCCCTCTCTGGCTTTGCATCGAAGCCAGCCAGAGCGTGCCTTGGGCCCGGGGGCTACTGTCGGCGTTCTGGGATCGGGGGTACCCAGACCCGCCTACCTGGGGTCCAGGACATGGCTCCCTCGACGGCCTGGTATGGCTCAGCTGCAAGGCCACCAAGACAAGGCCCTCGCGAGGGCCCCCGGCCTCGCGAGGAGGACGGCATGAAGACCTCTAGAGGAGCGGCCTCCCCAGGTTGCCTCCCAAGGAGCGGAGATTTCTATGCAGGTGCCTAGCCTCACGAGGTTGCGATGACATGAGCGTTGACGACCAAGGCCAGGCGGGCGCCAGCAGGCGCAGAGGAGGCAGTTTCCCTTTCGGTGGTAAGGGAGCAAGTATAGACGCAGGTTCCCGAGGAAGGCCCCAAAGCTTTCCATTTTGGTGCAACAAGATCAAGACCACGGGATTGGCAGGACAGATGACACCACCGAGCCCACCACTGCGTCATGACAAGAAGCTTTGCAGGCGAAGACCACCTTTCGTCTGGATTATATGTACTTCTTGTCCCCTTTCAAATTGGCCGTTGTGGGATCCCTTCCCGCCTAAGTTTTGAGGGAAGAGGACTGAGGCCACTATAAATATAGGTTAGTCTCCACCGTAGAAGAGGACAGACCAGATTGATTCCACCCTCACCACCAGAGCCCTCATGAGGCAACTCATACACTGTACTAGTTCATCCTCAGCCTCCTCGTGAGGCCAATCCACCACAAAGCAGGAGTAGGGTTTTACATCGCAAGGTGGCCCGAACCTGGGTAAACTGTTGTGTTCATCTTCTTCCCCACTCACACGAGCTAGACGAGGCTAGGCTATGGGGTGGAGAGCTTGATATTTGAGCTGGTTGAGGTCTCTGCACACTCCCCAGAGTTAGAACCTTCTTGGGTCTGCGGAGCCCTGAATCCGACAATTGTTGCCGCGGGACCCCCCGAAGGGAAGGTTTGGACTGCGGAGCAGTTCTTCGCCGAAGTAGCAGAAGGAGCCTGAATTACCGAGGCCAAGTGTCCCAAGAACATTTTGTATTTTTAGATAGTACTTCAGTTTGCCGAAGTGTGTAGGATGTACAAAACTATATTTTGTTTGAATGAATGGAGCTTTAGATTCCATCATGTTATTGTGTCATTTTGTTTTTATGTAGTATGCCTCATGTTTGACCGTGTTGAACTGAAAGTGGCCAGTCGTCGGCTTCGACCCCGATGTAGAAAATAGAAAGGGTGTTCCTTTAGGCAGTCGTGACCCTTAGTCGATGTGTTGGTTGCCGAAGGCGGTCCATGCACATAGGAACTAGGCAATCGGACTATTGTGGCTTTATAACTTTCACTTAGTCATAGGAGTTTGACTATGGGGGCTGATGACGAGCCCCCGGTGTGTGAAGTGGTCGGCTTGGGTAGCCGAGGTCTGTGCAATTAACCACTTTGGCTAATGCGAGAAAGAAGCCCCTCGTTTTACACGGTTGATCGCTAACAACACGTCACTTAGTGCGGTTTCAGACTGCCAACCAGTTTTGGCTTACCAAGACAGACAGTTTTCGAATTTCTCCAGTAAGGCGCTCTGCCATGCGAGCTGGCGGCACTATCGTAGTGGTTCTCCCATTATGCCCTTAGACGAATTGGTCGAAAACATAAGGGGTAAACATAGGAGCCGGGCAACCCAACTATTGACCAAAATCTAGGTTCCAAACGGATTCATCTAATCCAAACATCCAAGACGTTGAGACTCGGAATTGTATTTGCACTACAAAAAAAAGACACCTCCGTGACCTTTTGGCCCGAATGATTTTTTCTGTCATGCTTATGACACTTCTATGACGATAGTTGTGACAAAACCACGTATCATCATAGATGTGGTGGGCTCCTACTTCTATGACAAAATCATGACATAAAATGGGATTTTCATCCTGGGCGGGCCGGGGACGCAGCTGCATGACATTCTTTGGACCGTCCATGACGGAACAAATCATGGTAGAAGCGAGGGCAATGAAAATTTCAGGGAGTTCCCGGTTACGGTGGGTGGTCAGGGCCAAGTAATGCATGGAGGTTTGCGCATTTCTCTCAGACATGTACGCACGTGTGTGCGAGGCGTTGGGCTCTACTGAACCCGAGCCAGGCGTTCACTTACTGAACCTGAGCAATTGCACTAGCTACGTTACTCAACCCGAGCGATCGATCCCTTGGCTGTTAACTGAACCCGAGCGACTCCTTCACTACTGCTGCTAACCGAAGCCGATCGAACCTGCCTCTTGATGAACAGTGACCGTTGTTGGGGTTGCATGAATAGTCCAGTGGGGGTTGGATGAACATGACCCCGTGGTAGTAGGCCGTTGCTGCTGGATGAATAGGACCCCGATCGAGGAGGCCGCCACACCTGAGCCGGTTGGGGTGGATGAACAGGACCCCGTGGAGGGCTGGTTCAATAGTAGCCGGCGGAGGCTCGATGAACAGTAGCTGGTGGAGGCAGGAGGAAGACGCGGTGGATTAACAGTAGCAGGTGGAGGCTGGAGGAAGTCGACGGTGGATGAATAGTAGCCCGCGAAGGCTGGAGCGAGGTAGTAGACGGTGGATGAACAGTAGCTCGTGGATTCCCGTTTTGCGGTATGCCAGACCCCTCCCGAAGAACACGACCCCGTTTCGACCATAGGCACTCCAACACAAGTCCGTTTCCTCTGTTTTGCGGTACGCCACACCCCTCCCGATCAACATGACCCCGTTTCATCCGTAGGCACTCGAACAGAAGTCTGTTTCCTCTGTTTTGCAGTACTCCAGACCCTTCCCGATGAACATGATTCCGTTTCGATTGTACGCGATCGAATAGAAGGCCGTTTCCTCCGTTCTGCGGTACGCCAGGCCTCGTTTCGGCTGTTCCGTCCAAGCCGGTTGACTCCCGATGAACAAGACGTATTCCATGTTGTTTCCTCCATTTCGACCCAGCCGGTTGGCAGACGATGAACATGACGACGTCGTTGTACGCGTTAGAGACCCCGCCCGTATGTACGTACGTAGCCATATTTACTATCTTGCAGCGTGGCTGTACGTACGTGTACACGATATAGATGGGACTGTGTGACATGGTACGTCGGCGTCTCTACTTCAACATGTGTCGCTCCTTACTCGGCCATGGTACATCGCCGCAGAGAGACCGATCGACTGCTATGTACGTACACGTTCGCCGCCAGACAGATAATGCTACCTTTGCTTCAACCTGGTGGGTCCCAGCTATTAGGGGGTAAGAAGGCACTTCCTTTCGTGCGAATATGTAGCTAGTGGGTCTCAGCTGTCAAGGGGAAACATTTTTTTGCAAAATACGGAGGTCCTTCTAGTATGTCCCTGCAGTCAGGTGGAGGAATCATTATTTTGCTTGTAATAAGGAGGCACATCCTTGCCGCGGCCATGGACACAACTGTCAGCCTCTCCACGTACAATCCTCTTCTGATGGAAGTCGTTCCTTAACCATGTTGACCACGCCGCGCCAAGCGCACCAAGGTAGTGCACGACGGCGAGGCCCCGGACGACAACGAGCCAGAGATTGGAAGACGCGGCAGTGGAGTCGCAGACAGAGAGGTGTACGAGGGTTAACTGGTTCTGGTGCAGCATTGTTCTACAGTCGGCGGAGAATAACAGGAGGTGTGGAGGGATGGCCTGGCCGGCGGTGGGGTAGCGCTTCGCAGCGAAGCGTGCTAATTAGAGCTGCTAGCAGCCGGAGGCGGGAGCAGGTGGTCCCGGCGGCGCTGGAGGAAGAAGACGAGAGATTGAAGATGGATGCCGAGTGTTCGATTATCGATGTCAGAATCATTTGTTGACTAAGTTGACAACGCCTTGCGTTGGCTTTGACCTATTGGCCCACATTTCAGCCTCCAAAAATGTGGCACATATTCAACCTATTTTTTTTACAATTTACAATCCATTGCTGGGCTGGGTGAACAAATAATGTAGCGTCCATGCGGCCCATTTATTTTTTTCTAAAAACTACAGTCCATTTGCACTTTCGCGAAATACACGAATTTGCTGGCCTAGGTGAACAAATAATGTAGCGTCAATGCGGCCCATTTATTTTCTCCTAAAAAAATTTAGCCCATTTGCACTTTCTCGAAATACACGATTTTGCTGGGCTGGTTCTAATTATAATGTTGGGTTGGGCTCAACAATGTTATCAAAAAATAAACAGGGGCTGAGTGTTTTGTTATATATATTTAAATAATAAGTGCTTTAGTATTACATTGATCCGTAAATCTTACCAAGCTTTTGTACATAATCACTAGGATTTTGCCTTAATGTAAAAAAAATCCAGGATATTGTTAAATATTTATTTTTATAAGTTAGTAAGACGTGGAATATTTTTTTCTTATATATGTAAGTATCTGTTAAATATATGATGATAATTACAATAATATATAATAATATAAATATATACAATATAGTTAGAAGGGAAACATAAGTTGGATTTGGCGTTCCTATTGTTATATAGAAAAATAGAACAGTCCTCTGCGTTTTCCTCAAAAAAAATATAAGTTGGGATGCAGATGTTTAAGAAAAAATAAAACCTAGGATGAGTGGGCCATAGGCCGGTCCATACATGACGGCCCTAAAAAAATACAAACCGGTATTGTCGTGGGCTGTGCATGTTAAAAAATGAAGCCTAGACTGGGTAGCCCATAAACCAACTGATACTTGCTGGTCCACTGATAATAAATGATACCTGACAGCTCCTCGATGACTGGCTTCGTTGTAAATTTGTCTCTACTACTAAGTACTACAGTTTTTGAACTTGGGCTAGCTATGCACAACATTGTAGAAGCAAACTGTTAGCCGTGGGTTTGTTACACAGAGTGAATCTCCATTCTTCATCAATACAAAGCTCAAATGATCCGATGGCTCATGTTTATTGGATTCGCCAGGTAAGGACGAGCGCCAAAACGCTCCCAGCTGGATCCTTCTAGACTCATCACGGCGCGCTGCACGCCTGCGCCCAGCGGCCTGGTGCCGTTGAGAAAAAAAATTCCTTTTAAGTCACCATCAGTGAGCAGTTTGTACATGTCAAAACACTCAAAACCAAACATACGTGTGTGGTTACAAGGCGATAAAAGCAGTAACCTAACAAACAATTTGTAAACTCCAGCAATTAACACCACGTGCATAGCACGTACCTTATACTAGTCTCTTTTAGTAACTACGTTGATAAACCCGTGGGCCCCAATGTTAGTAGAGTATTAGGAGGAAGTGTTTTTTCAATGAGGTACTTGCTTGCGTACGGCCATAGACCTGGTGGGTCCTGACTGTCCGCCTCTCCACGTACAGTCCTTTCCATATTCCTCTCGTTTGTTGAGCATGTTCACAATGACAGACAACGGCACCGCGGCGAGCGCACAAAGACGAAGGATGACATCCAGGCCTCGGACAAGAACGCACCAGAGCCGGGGAGGACATACTACAGTAGTGGTAGATGATGTGCCTAGTTTCTAGTGAAAGTACTGGAGTGGCCCACTGGCCAAGCTCCACTCCCCAGCCGTTGCTCCGCCCGGGTTCGATTCCACCTGATGCAGTGAAAATATCCTCAAATTTTTGCCTCTGTCTCTGACATGTGGGTGCCCATTGTCATGTATGCACACCACCTCCAACACTTGCCAAAACTTCGTCCTTCGGTTTCTCTGTTTTTTGCACACTCAACATTGTGTGGGCAATTTGAAAATAGCATATATTTTTTACCGTGCATCATACGAAGATGTGCTATGCATGAATGTTGATCAGCATGATGTTAACTGGCTGGTAGTTCCATTTTCGACCATGAATAAAACTTCCAACATGATGTTATCCCTGTTTGAAAAGGGTGTGTTAATATAAATGCTCTGCCACTGAAACTTGCAGCTTCTTATCTGAAACTGAAACTTGCAGTTTCTTCTCTGAGAATCACATTGTCTGCACTTTTATATTAAAATGCTAAAAATAGATCTCTAGAATTCATAAAATACTTCATATGCTCAATACTTCAAATATGAAATTCAAAAGAAATTCATATCTGAAAGTACTCTCAAAATACACAACACAAATCACAATTCACAATCTGCAAATACTGACAACCCTAAGCTCCTCCTCAGACTATTGGGGGGGGGGGGCAGTCCCCCTATTCCTTGGTGGTAGACAACCACCCCGTGAAATGAGGTGAACGGCGAGGGAGAGGATGGTGGGGAAGCGTCGTCGCACCAACCGCTTTTCTCCTCTTGCAGTTGGGTTCGGTCGACGAAGACTCAACCGGCTCGCTCTGCCATAGCACCCTCACAAACGTCACTGTGCAGATGCTCGACCCTTCAATCTCTGGTGGATGTTCCATCTTGTATCGATACTCCCACCCCCGCTGCCTCACGATCGGATTCGGTGAATCTGTTTGCTCCATGGCCCAGAGGAGGAGCTCTATGCACTCCCGCGTGACTCCCTCCATGAGTATCGCCGCCTTTTCACTCTGTTCCATATATTTGGCCATCTCTATCACCGTCGTTGCTAATTGGTCCTGGTTTTCAAACCAAGATTGTATGTCCAACATCCTGGCTAGCTTCACAGGGTCGCCGTCTGCGATCCTCACGTATTGGCTATACTCCTCCATCGATCTACTTCTCCATGGTACCTTCACTCGCCGACGGTGGTTTTTGAATGGAAGAGGAGAGGAGTAGCGCTGGTTTTGGATTGGAACAGGAGAGGAGCGGTGGTGGTTTTTGAATGGAAGAGGAGAGGAACGGTGCTGGTTTTGAATTGGAATAGGAGAGAGCGGCGGTGGTTTTGAAATGGAAGAGGAGAGGAGCGGTGGTGGTCTTGGATTTTTTTTTTTTGCGTATTTTGGGTCAAAGTTTGACCACGTGCTATATTTGACAAGCAAAATGTGAATGCATGCCACCAAAAATTGTATCATTTAGTTCATATCTGAATGTACTTTCAAATTATATTATTTTTGCAACATATAACATATATTTTATTTGTTAAAGTCAAGGTCAAAATATGACCCAGAATACAAGGGAGAGTAGTTAATGTGGGGTCGCTTCTTAATGGAAGGGCAAATTGATTTTGATTTTGATCCAGTCACAGCGCACCGGTGTCGGGGGAAACGACACCTATGGGATCACTGGAATCCCTTGTATGGTTGGTGGGCGCGGGGTTGTGCAAAGAGCGGGTCTAGAAGCCAGCACAAAGATCGTTTACCCAGGATCGGCCCGCAAGGATGCATAATACCCTAGTCCTGCTTTGGTGTATATTTGAGTGTTCTTGGCTTTTGAACTAGCTACGGTGCGTGCGTCGTCCAAAAGATCCCAATCCCCTCCCCCTAGTACGCCGCGGGCCTCCTTTTACACACAAAGGGGCTGCCACAGTGGCACACAGGAGGTGGAAAGGTATATAGTGCACGATCTTATCGCTTGTCATTACAGGACAAAGTGCATTAAATGCGCTACTTAGGCATCCACTTGCTTTATCGGAGGCGGTAACGAGGCCCGTCCCGTCCGTCGCCGCTTCGCCTTGCTCCGGCACGTGTCTAGGCCAACAAGGCATGCAGCGCCACGTAGGCTGGCAGGCTGCTGAGTTGGTGTGGTGTAGGGTCTTCATGAAGATCTGCATGCCACCATGCAGGTGCTTGCTGAGTTGTCCTAGAGGACGCACCTCGCCACGCAGGTGTTCGCCTAGTTGGTGGGCTGGCTGCTGCATGAGAATGGCGGCGGAGCATTGGCAGATGTGGGCCTGGCTGCGGCCCCGCGGATGTCTTCGGCAAGAGTCTTGCCGGGGCCCCGGCAAGGGTCATGCCGTGGCGTCGTGGTCGTCCCCGGCAAGGGGCTTGCCGAGGGTCTCGTGGGTATCCTTGGCTAGGATTTCGCCGAGGATCTTCTTCTTCTAGTTATTTATCTAGTCTTGTATGCTTCTGGTCTTCACAAAGATCTGCATGCCACCACGGAGGCGCCTCCCGAGCCATGGTTCCAGTGTGGTTGAGGGCGTCGGAGCACCCAGGTTCGAGGGTGGCAGCCCTGCTGGTCTTGGGCAAGTTGCCCCGGCAAGGCTCTTGCCGGGGCTGTGGAGGCTGCCCCGGCAAGGGCCTTGCCGGGGGAGTCTACCTCGCCCTTCTGCTCTTTGTGTTTCGGGCTTGGCATTGGTCTACTCATCTTGTCCCTTTGCTTCCTCTGCCCTGCCAAGGGTGGCCAGAGGCGTGGGGCCGCGACTGCCCGCGCACAAGTAAAGGGGTGTAAAAAGGGACCCCTACTTTTGTACACCGACAGGAGCCCCCGGGCCTGGGCCATATATAAGCGTGGAGCCTTATTGGGCCAGGCCCAGAACAGTGCGTGGGCGCGCGTGTGGCAGAGTTTTTACCGCAGTAACTCCCTCGCTCGCTTGCGCTTCCCCACGACGTGCGTTGAATGCGCGACATGGGGGTCATGCGTGACGTGGGGGTCATGCGTGGGGCGGTTGCTCCCCTCATGCGTCACATCGTAGTAAAGAGGCGGCTCGCGCCTTCCCCATAAAAAGAGGAAAACACAGGGGCGCGGCTCATTTACTAAGTGGACTCGAGTCGTTGCCTTCAAGGCGCCCGCGCCCCACAATCACGGGGTGGAAAACGGTCGCCTCACTTGTCTCCTCGATTTCGGCTTGCTCGCCACGTGTCCCCCATGCCTCGAAGATGGTAGGCGGTGGATGCGGGGAGGGGGCACGGGCCTTAAATGATGAGGCGGGAAACCGGGTCGTCGCTGGCTGGGGCAGCGGGTCGGTCTCAATCCCCTGCGCCCCTGGTGGCTGGATTGGTTAAGTGGGGTGGCCGAGCCCCGGCCCCGCCCCTTTATAAGAAGGGGAGGGGATGGCTCCCCCCCAATCTTTCATCATTCATCTCCTTCTTCCTTGGCTCCTTCCTTCCTCCTGCTATGGCGAGAGGGCACGCTGGCACTCCGATGGCGGCGACGAGGGTCTCTACCCGACAGCGCGCCCCTCCTTCCCAAGAGCTCATGGCGGCGGAGCCGGCCGCAAAAGGGAGGGGGAGGGGCGAGGCCGAGGACGCCGTGGTGCTCAGGGAAGAGGAGGACGGGGCAGCACACTGGCCGCGCCTCCGCCAGCAGCCCCTCCCCCAATGGAGGGGCACGTCGGATATCAGCCCTGCGGGTTCGTCATCAGGCTGCACCGGCCAGTGCGCCGTCGCCTTCGTGTCCCTACCCCAATCGCTCGGGAGATGGAGCTCGACCCGCCACAGGCTCTGAGGTTGCATATGAGGAGCTGCGGGAATGGTAGCACGCGCATCGATGTCGACTTTCCCGCCCCTCACGTCATGTATCTTCGTCGCAGATGGAAGACCTTCGCTCGTGCCCACAGCCTGTCGGAGGGGCTCGTTCTCTACTTCAAATTAATGGAGAACGGCCTGCTCTCCGTCAAGGTCTTTGGGGACTTGGGAACTCGACTAAAGTGTTGCGTGGAGAGCTCCTCCGATGATGAAGACTCCTCCTCAAGCGGGAGTGACGAGGAGGGCAGCGACGACGAGGGCGTCAAGTGGGAGGACGCCGACTCCTACTCCGACTGACCGTGTCGCCCTCACCCCTCGGCCACGCGCCCTGTCGAGGGCCTTCCTCGTCAAGCTCTCCATCGGCGCGTTCCCCGTCGCCTCCTTTTTGCCTTCACCTGCCGCACCTGGGAGGAAAGGGGCAAGAACGGAGATCACGGGGCAGTTATCTTTTTTAGTTTTTAAGCCTGCGGGCACTTGTTAGATTTAAACCTTGTAACCCCCTTGCTCATGTTTGCATTCCGTATGAACTATACCTGTTTGGAACATATTAATGAAAAAGGTGCTTGCCGGGTTCTTTGTGCGTGAGCGAGGCCCATGCCAAGGAATGAATCCTTGTTATTTTTAAGATAAACATTCCCGCCCGGCAACAGGCCTCGCCGTCCCCTTACTTCATTCATGGCCATACTCACGCCCTCGGCGGAGGCAGGGGCGGAGTAGGGTTAGGCCCTTCGTTTGCTTCCTTGTCACTGCAACTACAACCAAGCTCTGGCCCTGGGAATAGTTCTTGGGCACGGGAAAGGGGGAGCACGGTGGCCCAGGAATAAACGAGGCTTCATACGTCCCAATTCCATACGGAAATGCATAACAGGGGATAAAGGACTTATCTGGATTTGCAGCCCCCGGCAACCTTGGCTTGCAGTGGTCGGGTGCTTGAATCTGCAGCCCCCCGACAATGGCCTGCCGGGGTCCGGGATGTCGATCCATCTCCCTGCCCTTACATGGCTTCGCAGAAGCGCCTGTGCAGCCTGTGAACCAAAGAAAAGACTGGAAAGGATGGAAAGACACGCACCAAACCTCTATTCTAGGGGTTAGTTGCCGCCGGGGCACTATCAACCCTACCAGAGAGACTTAACCTAGCATGCATGCTAAAACTTAGGGCGCGAGCGCTTCATTTATTTATGCTCAGGGTCTACGCCTGGCTTTGAACCAAGGGTTGCATGCCTTGTTGGCAAGGCTTGTACAAAAGGTGGCTTGCCGAGAGGCCCGGCAGCCGCGCCTCATGGGTAAAACTTACAAAGATGTTCAATGTTCCAGGAGTTGCTCACTGGGACACCATCTTCTGTCTCCAGGCAGATTGCGCCGGGCCTAATGACTCGTATTACCCGATAAGGGCCTTCCCACTTCGGCGTCAACTTGTTGGAATTCTTGGCCGACTGAACGCGCCGAAGAACAAGGTCGCCTTCCTCAAAGCTTCGGGCATGAACCTTGCAGCTATGGTAGCGACGCAAGGCTTGCTGGTAGCGCGCTGCTCGCACAACCGCCCGGAGACGATCTTCCTCAAGGAGCGTTGCGTGATCTTGCCGCAATTGCTCTTGCTCAAGCTCATCATAAGCGAGCACTCGGGGTGACCCATATGTGAGTTCTGTGGGGAGAACTACCTCTGCCCCGTAAGCGAGGGAGAAAGGTGTCTGGCCAATGGCTCGATTTGGTGTCGTTCTGATTGACCAAAGAACCGCCGACAATTCACCAATCCAGCTCCTTCCGCACTTGTGCAGCCTGTCAAAAGTCTTTGTCCTCAGGCCTCGCAGTACTTTAGCATTTGCCGTCTCCGCCTGGACGTTGCTCCGTGGGTGCGCCACTGAAGCGAAAAAGACCTTGCTACCGAGGTCCTGGATGTATTGCATGAAGGCGCGGCTTGTGAACTGCGTGCCGTTGTCGGTGATGACCCTGTTCGGCACACCAAAATAGCAAACTAGCGCCTTGAAGAAATTGACGGCTGATTGTGCTGTCACCTTCCTCACTGCCTCCACTTTGGGCCACTTCGTGAACTTGTCGATTGCGACATACAAGTACTCAAATCCCCCGACAACACGGGGAAGGGGCCAAGTATGTCGAGCCCCCAGACCGAAAGTGGTCAGGAGAGAGGGATTGTCTGAAGGGCTTGAGCTGGCTGATGAAGCTTCTTCGAATGGAACCGACACGCTTCACACCTAGTTACTATCGCGGCTGCATCCTGGAGGGTTGTGGGCCAGAAGAAACCTTGCCGGAACGCCTTGCCGGCAAGGGCCCTTGGCCCTATGTGGGAGCCGCACATACCTCCATGTATCTTTGCCAACAGCTCTAGTCCGTCCTCTTGAGGAATGCACTTCAGCCTGACTCCATTTGGCCTTCTTATGTACAGGGTATCATCCACAAACTGGTATATGTTGGACCGTCAGGCTACTTTCTCTGCTTCTTCCTGCTCCTCAGGGAGCTCTCTTGTTTGGAGGAAACAGACGGTGGGCTGCACCCATGCCGGAGCCTGGGGCTCGACGGCAAGGACCAAAGGTACATCTTCGGCCACAGGGGCGGCTGCCTCTATGATAAGGCCTGGGGCCCCGTCGGAGGCAGTTGCCCCTCAGCAAGCTTGGGGTTCCTGGCAACCTCCTTGCCAGCGGCTCCTGGGAGCTCAGGGAGAAGGTACTTGCCGGGGCTTGTCGTCCTTCACTTGTTCTGCCCCGCTGATGGCTCTACGGATGGTTGTATTAACTGAAGTACAAAGGTACCTGGTTCCACAGGCAACTTGAGGGCAGCACGTTTCGACAGGTCGTCGGCAATGCTGTTCTCCGCTCGGGGAACATGTTCTGCCTGTAAGCCATCGAAACGTTCCTCAGACTTTCTCACTTCATTCACGTAGGCCTCCATCAACGGGCTCTGGTAATCCTTGTTGACTTGCTTGACAATGAGCTGCGAATCACCTCTGATGATGAGCTTCTTGATTTCGAGGTCTGCCGTGATCCTGAGACCGGCAAGCAAACCCTCGTACTCCACCGTATTGTTCGTAGATTTTTCCCAGGGGAAGTGCATCTGGATCATGTACTTGAGGTGCTCTCCAGTGGGTGCGACGAGTAGCACGCCCGCACCAGCACCTTGGAGTGAGAAATCTCCGTCAAAGTACATAATCCAGTCACTACTTGTCTCCTCGCCGGGAAGGGTGGTCTCTTGGATCTCCTCGTCGGGTGTTGTGGTCCACTCTGTTATGAACTCTGCCAAAGCTCGGCTCTTGATCGTTGAAGTACTTTCAAACCTGAGGCCAAAGCTTGAGAACTCCAATGCCCACTCCACAATCCTCCCTATCGCATCTGGGTTGTGCAAAATCCGTTGCAAAGGGAGGTGGGTGATGACGGTAATCTCGTGCGCTTGGAAATAGTGGCGCAGCTTTCTCGAGGTCATGAGAAGGCCGAAAAGCAGCTTCTGCATCCCAGAATATCTTGACCTAGCCCCCCTGCAAGAGGGAACTGACAAAATACACTAGGTGCTGCACCATCTTCTTCTTCTGTCCCACTTTGCCCATCTGCTCAGGTTCTGCCTCGCCGGGTTCGGGCCTTGCCGGGGGTTCTAGTTTGCCAGCGTCGGGCCCTACCGGGGGAGACCCGGCCCGCCATCCGACGGCTCTGCTGCAACTGCTGCTTCTTCCTGAGGTTCCCTCTGCACCACCAGCGCGGCACTGGCCACTTGATTCATTGCTGCTAAGTACAGCAGCAACGGCTCTCGTGGTTTAGGCGCGACTAGTATTGGCATGGAGGAGAGGTACCTCTTCAAATCTTGCAGTGCTGCCTCTGCCTCCGGGGTCCATTTTACTGGACCCGCCTTTTTCAAAACTTTGAAAAAGGGGAGGGCGCGCTCAGCAGATTTGGAGATGGACCTACCCAGGGCAGCAATGTAGCCGGCGAGCCTACGGACGTCTTTGACCCGTTTCAGCGCCTCAATCTGCTCAATCGCTTTGATCTTCTCGGGATTTGCTTCGATTCCGCGTTGAGACACAAAGAACCCGAGAAGTTTGCCGGAGGGGACACCGAACACGCACTTCTCTGGGTTGAGCTTGAGGTTGATCTTGCACAGGTTTGCAAATGTTTCCTCCAAATCTTGCACGAGCGTGGCCCTGTCCTTGGTTTTGACTACTCTGTCATCCATATAAGCTTCCATATTTCTATGTAGCGGGGCTCAAAACCAATTTGGACTTCTCAGGGAAACATCGAACAAGCGCTCTTCAACCCGAAAGGCATTCGTACAAAGCAGTACGTACCACATGGGGTGATGAACGCGGTCTTCTCTTCATCTTCCTTCATCATGAAGATCTGGTGGTACCCTGAATAGGCATCGAGGAATGACAGCAGGTCACACCTGACAGTGGAATCTACAATCTAGTCGATGCATGGCAGAGGGAAAGGATCCTTTGGATAGGCTTTATTGATGTCTGTGTAGTCAATACACAGCCTCCACTTCCCGTTTGCCATACGCACCGCCACCGGATTGGCCAACCACGTGGGGTGGAGTACTCCTCTTACCAGGCCTGCCACCTCCAACTTCAAGATCTCTTCAATGATGAACTCTTGCCGCTCCAAAGCTTGCTTCCTGACCTTCTGCTTGACGGGCCGCACGTGAGGACAGACAACAAGATGGTGCTCAGTCACCTCCCTGGGAACGTCGGGGATGTCAGATGCTTGCCATGCAACTACATCGACATTCGCCCACAGGTAGGCGACGAGCGCGCTTTCCTATTTGCTGTTGAGGGTGGAGCTTATAGTGAAAGCCCTGCCCGTGCCGTCCTCCATGACGGATACCTTCTTGGTTTCTGGTGGTGCAGCCTTGGAATTTTTGTTCTTGCCGGTGGACCTCTCTGGCACGTCCTCAACAGGAGCACAACACTCCAAAGATGTGCGCCTTTCCAGAGTGGGTGCAAGAGGTCTTGCCGGCCTTCTTCCTCCCTGGGGCTTCAGTGGCAGGAGCAAGTGCCCTGGCGGCAGTTGCTACAACTACCTCTCGGTAGAGTTGGTCGGCGCAGATGAGTGCGTCTTTCTTGTCAGAGGGGACGGTGATGATGGTCAGCGGCCCCGGCATCTTCAACGTGTTGTAGGCGTAGTGGGACGCCGCCATGAACTTGGCCAGTGCTGGGCGGCCAAGGATGCCATTGTATGGCAATGGGATCTCGGCGACATCGAAGACGATCTTCTCCGTCCTATAGTTCAGCTCGCCCCCAAATGTAATGGGCAGCGAGGTTTTACCTTTAGGTTGGCTCCTTCCCGGGTTGGCCCCTTGAAACGTGCCCGTCTCTTCGAGGTCTCCATCAGGAATCTGCAACTTTTTGATCACATAGTGCGAGATCAAATTCAGACCCCCCCCCCCGTCAACCAGCACTTTGGTCACCTTGAGGTTGCGTATTGTTGGTGAAACCAACAATGGCAGACACCCGACCGTGGTTGTGCGGTCAGGGTGATCCTCTGTGTCAAAAACGATGGGCGTGCGGGACCACTTCAGTGGCTTCTGGGCATTGAACGACCGCTCCGCCGTAGTGACCTCACGCGCCCACTGCTTCAGCTGGCGGTGTGAGGTGTGCAACGAAGTGCCATCGTCGACGCACATAGCCTCTGTAGCCTTCTAGAACTCATGCTCGCCGGACTCGTCGTCCTCGTCGTGATCATCATCCTCCTCTTTCTTGTTGCGGCCCCGAGCGGGCCTCTCTTGTTGGTTGTCTTTGCCACGGCGACCCCCTTGGCCGCCACGCTTTTTGCCGGATCCCTCAGCACCATCCTGACCCTTCTCCTTGTCTCGCCTTTCGTATTCATCCTTCTGCTTTTCTGCAAGCAGCTCAACTTGTCGGTAGTTCTGGAGGCCATGGCCCTTGGTGCGGTGGATCTTGCAGTACTGCTTGTCGGAGCCTGCTGGCTTGCCGGCAGCCGCCAGGGCCAAGCAGGCGGCACACCCGGCAACCTCCTTGCCGGGGTCGCTATCCTTGGCCTTTTTGGCGGCGCCGAGCTCGCTGGATCCCTCAATGACAAGCACAGTCTTGCCCTTGCGCTTCCTATTGCGGCACCGACCCTTCTTTGTCGGGGCGGCGGTGTCTTCGTCTGCGGAGTCGGTTTCCGCACCGGCGTCCTCGCCGGGGTACTTCCTCCCCTCTTCAGCTCGAGCACATCTATCGGCCAGAACATAAAGTTCGGCCACATCTTTGACCTTGTTCATCGCCAACTCTTCACGCATCTTGCGGTTGCGCACATTCTGGTGGAATGCGCTGATAACGGCGGCGGGATGAACATCTGGGATGTTGTACTGCACCTGGCTGAACCTCTGTATGTACTTGCGTAGGTTTTCACCTTCTTTCTGGGGGATGATGTGCAAGTCGGTTGCCTGGCCATGAGCTTGGTGGCCTCCAGTGAAGGCGCCAACAAACTCATGACACAAATCCGACCAAGAAGAAATGGAATCCACTGGCAAGTGCATCAACCACGACATGGCGTTGGGTTTGAGTGCCAACGGGAAGTAATTGGCAAGCACCTTGTCGTCGCGAGCTCCAGCAGCTTGCATCGCGATAGTGTAGATGTTGAGGAACTCCGACGGGTGGGTCTTGCCGTTGTACTTCTCGCCAACATCGGGCTTGAACGTACGGTGGGAGGGCCACTGGAACTGCCGCAACTCTCGGGTAAAGGCCGGTTAACCCACCTTGTAAGGCAGGTCACCGGGCCCCCCGGCGCCGGGTGGTCCATAGTAGGCCCCGCATGCCGATCTGACTGATGGCGCGCCTCCCGTCGTTGTTCGATGGTAGTTAGAGCGTCTTCCTGGGCCTGCTCCCGAAGGGCTTCACATTGGTCGCGGTGTGTTCGCGGGTCGGACGAAGCCGTGGAAACGCTGTCACCGACGTCGGGTCGACGGGCCGGTGGCTGTTGTCGCGTCCGCGGGGGGGGGGGGGGGGGGGGAGTGCACCATGGTCGCGGCGTCTGTGGTCCCCCCACCGCTGGCATGCACCGGCTCGTCAGGACGCCGGTGCGAGGGTCCCGCCGGGAGCGGCTCATTTTTGTTGGCGAAGCTGACAAGGCTTCGGATGGTGGCTCTCCACTCGTCGAGCTTCTCCGCAGCAGGGGGGAACTCGAGGAGCAGCTGCACGCGCGCCAGCGCTTCTGCAGGCGTAGACGGCGGCGAGATCTGTGTAGACCGTGACGCGCTCTGACTTCTAACTGGGTTAGAATTGGCTCTGTCGCGGTCTCGCGGTCCCACGCCGCCTGCACCGGCGTCTGAGCGCGCACGCCGGCCTGGTTCGTCCTGTGAGTGGCGCACAGGGCTCTTTCCGCGGCGGTGCCCGGGGGCTCCGGCATCGTGGTGCTGCTCATCGCGCGGGGCCTGGGATGGGCGCGGCGCGGGTGCCAGCTGGGGCGCCGTAAAGGCTGCTGCACTGCCCGTGGGCAGCACGGCCCCGCCCCCAGGCCCAGCGGCGCGTGGCTCATCGTCTCGGATTCGGACGACGCCGCTCGCCAGAATGTCATGGATGCTCGCAGGCCAAGTCTCCGGCCCCATCTATGGGCACCCGTCCGCCTGCTCGCGCTGGCGCGAACGGGCCAGCCCCGGACGAGTCGATTGCTGTGATCCCCTTCTTCTTGGGAGCCATGGTGACGAAGAACCGCTAGACTAATTGCTAGACCGGATTTTCACGACTGCGCCCCCTACCTGGCGCGCCAAAGATGTTGGGGGAAATGACACCTATGGGATCACTGGAATCCCTTCTACGGTTGGCGGCGCGGGGTTGTGCAAAGAGCGGGTCTAGAAGCCAGCACAAAGATCGTTTACCCAGGTTCGGGCCGCGAGGATGCGTAATACCGTAGTCCTGCTTTGGTGTATATTTTAGTGTTCTTGGGCTTTTGAACTAGCTACAGTGCGTGCGTCATCCAAAAGATCCCAATCCCCCAGTACGCCATGGGCCTCCTTTTATAGACAAAGGGGCTGCCACAGTGGCACACATGAGGTGGAAAGGTATACAGTGCACAAGCTTATCGCTTGTCATTACAGGACAAAGTGCATTAAATGCGATACTTAGATGTCCACTTGCTTTATCGGAGGCGGTAACGAGGCCCGTCCCGTTCGTCGCCGCTCCGCCTTGCTCTGGCACGTGTCCAGGCCAACAAGGCATGGAGCGCCACGTAGTCTGGCAGGCTGCTGAGTTGGCGTGGTGGTACGGTCTTCATGAAGATCTGCATGCCACCACGCAGGTGCTTGCTGAGTTGTCCTAGAGGCCGCACGTCGCCACGCAGGTGTTCGCCTAATTGGTGGGCTGGCAGCTGCATGGGAACGGCGGCGGAGCTTTGGCAGATGTGGGCCTGGCTGTGGCCCTGCTGATGTCTTCGGCAAGAGTCTTGCCGGGGCCCCAGCAAGAGTCTTGTCGTGGCGTCGTGGTCGTCCCCGGCAAGGGGCTTGCCGGGGGTCTCGTGGGTATCCTTGGCAAGGATTTCGCCGAGGATCTTCGTCTTCTGGTTATTTAGCTAGTCTTGTATGCTTCTGGTCTTCACAAAGATCTGCATGCCACCACGGAGGCGCCTCCCGACCCTTGGTTCCAATGTGGTTGAGGGCGTCGGAGCACCCAGGTTTGAGGGTAGCGGCCCTGCTGGTGTTGGGCAAGTTGCCCTGGCAAGGCTCTTTGCCGGGGCTGTGGAGGCAGCCCTGGAAAGGGCCTTGCCGGGGGAGTCTACCTCGCCCTTCTGCTCTTTGTGTTTCCGGCTTGGCGTTGGTCTAGTCGTCTTGCGCCTTTGCTTCCTCTGCCCCGCCAAGCGTGGCGAGGGGCGTGGGGCTGCGACTGCCCGCGCACAAGTAAAGGGGTGCAAAAAGGGACCCCTACTTTTGTACACCGACAGCCAGCCCTCTCGTCCAATCCTAAATCGCTGCCACATGCTCCTCTCCCTCTTCTCCATTGCAAGACCACCCTCTCTCCTCTTCATCTTCTCCATTCCAAAACCACCATCTCGCCTATCCCTCTTCTCCATTGCACAACCACCCATCTCCTCTCCATCTTATCCATTGCAAAACCACCGTCTCACCTCTCCCTCTTCTCCATTGCAAGGCCACCATCTCTCCTCCCATCTTCCAAACCCAGCACCGGACCCCTCAGAACCACATCTATGGAGAGGATGCAGCAGCGAATTGGGCAGATCGCCGGCGGCGACCAGGCGAAGTTAGCCTGGTTGAAGGAGATCCTAACTTGGTTTGACAACGAGAAGTGGGAGATTTCGAGACGGTGAGGGACATGTGAGGGAGTCCTGGACTAAGGGGTCCTCGGGCATCCGGCCTGTTGGACATGGGCCGGACTAATGGGCTGACCGAAGACTCTCTCCCGTGTCCGGATGGGACTTGGCGTGGAAGGTGAGCTTGGCAACCAGATATGAAGATTCCTTTTATCCGTAAACCGACTTTGTACAACCCTAGCCCCCTCCGGTGTCTATATAAACCGGAGGGCTTAGTCCGGAAAGGAGGACAATCATACATCCTAGACTTCTAGGGTTTTAGCCATTACGATCTCATGGTAGATCAACTCTTGTAATACTAATATTCATCAAGATCAATCAAGCATGAAGTAGGGTATTACCTCCATAGAGAGGGCCAGAACCTGGGTAAACATTGTGTCCCCCGTCTCCTGTTACCATCGACCTTAGACGCACAGTTCGGGACCCCCTACCCGAGATCCGCCGGTTTTGACGCCGACATTGGTGCTTTCATTGAGAGTTCCACTATGCCGTCCCCAAAAGGTTTGATGGCTCCTTCAATTGTCAACAAAGATGTTGTCCAAGGGGAAACCTTCCTCCCCGGACAGATCTTCGTGTTCGGCGGCTTCGCACTGCGGGCCAACTCGCTTGGCCATCTGGAGCAGGTCGACAGCTACGCCCCTGGCCATCAGGTCAGATTTGGGAGCTTGAACTATGTCGCGGACATCCGCGGAGACGTGATCTTCGACGGATTCGAGACCACGGCAGCCGCTCCCTATCCTTACGATGAACATGACTTAAATCTGTCATTGGACCATACTCAGGAAATTGCACCTGTAACCGCTCTGGCCTTAGATCCGGAGCAGATCGCGCCATCCGAGGACGGGAAGCTCAACCCTGTAACGGAAGCCACAGACTCCATGGCGTTGGAGCCGCACACAGACCTAACCTCGGGTGATATCTCTGTCTTCGGAACCTCGGACTCGTTTCCGGTGATAAGTTCCGAACCATGTGCATCCACTTATATCGAGCCGGATCGGTCAGCTATCGCTGAATTCAGCGCTGTGGACATCTTCCGGCACTCGCCTTTAGGCGACGTGCTGAACTCATTAAAAAATACGTCCTTAGCGGGGGACTCACAGCCGAACTTTGCCCGGTTCAAACTGGAGGCTGATGACGGGGAATTTCGCTTCCCAACCTCCACCCACTACATAGCACTGTCGAGGACTTAACCGACATGCTCGATTACGGCTCCGAGGACATCGACGGTATGGACGACGATGCCGATGAGGAGCATGGCCAAAACCCACCGTTCACCAGACGCTGGACGGCCACTTCTTCGTACGACGTATACATGGTGGATACACCGAAAGAGAATAACGGCGAGGACAAGGAAAATTTAGTTCAGGATGAGCCTCCTAAGACACAACCAAAGCGCCGGCGTCAGCGGCGCCGTTCTAAATCCCGGCATAGCAAGGACAGCAACACCGGCACAGCAGACGATCACACTCCGGATAGTGCCGAAGACAGAGAAGATCCCGACAAACAAATGGCCGAACAGGACGATCGGGAAGATGGGCAAGTTAGCCCTGATGAATAGGCCATAAACGACGACTCAGAGGGCAGCACTTATCTTCCACCCTCCGAGGATGAGACGAGCCTTGGCAACGAGGATTTTATCGTGCCTGAGGAACCTCTCGAGCAAGAGCACTTTAAGTGCTAGCTAATAGCCACCGCAGGGAGCCTGAAAAAGAAGCGGCGGCGGCTTCAAGCTGATCAAGAACTGCTCAACGATAGATGGACTAATGCCCTGGCAGCTGAAGAATACGACCTTATGCGACCAGCTAAAAGTTACCCGAAGCGCAAATTGCTACCTCAGTTCGATGACGAGGCGCCGGAGCCCGTACCATCATCGCGCAATGCGGCTGACCGACCACCACGGGGTCGAGATAAAGCGACAACTCAGGCCGAACACCAGACCGCCGCACCTCGCCGTAAAGGCAGGGATAAAATAGCTCGGGGTTATACATATGACCTTCAGCAGGACCTAGACAGTAGAGCAGGATATACCAGATCGATCTACGGATCGCGAGGACGTGCCCCGACACGTGACAACGGCTATCTATTCGGACGTGACAAGCCTAGCCACGCCCGGGCGAAAAACCGCAGACGGACTGCATCGGAGCTACGTCGCGACGTGGCCCGATATAGAGGCGCCACACAACCTCTTTGCTTCACTGACGAAGTAATGGATCATGAATTTCCAGAAGGGTTTAAACCCGTAAATATCGAATCATACGATGGAACAACTGACCCCACGTTATGGATCGAGGATTTTATTCTTCACATCCATATGGCCCGCGGAGATGACCTTCACGCCATCAAATACCTCCCACTAAAACTCAAAGGGCCAGCTCGGCACTGGTTAAACAGCCTGCCTGAAAATTCTATTGGCAGTTGGGAGGACTTGGAAGAAGCCTTCCTTGACAACTTCCAAGGTACATATGTCCGGCCACCAGATGCCGATGACTTATGTCACATAGTTCAACAGCCTGGAGAGTCAGCCAGGAAATTTTGGACTAGGTTCCTAACTAAAAAGAACCAGATCGTCGATTGTCCGGATGCCGAAGTGCTAGCGGCCTTTAAACATAGCATCCGTGACGAATGGCTCGCCCGCCACCTCGGCCAGGAAAAGCCGAAGTCCATGGCAGCCCTCACGGCACTCATGACCCGCTTTTGTGCGGGTGAGGATAGTTGGTTGGCCCGTAGCAAAAACACACCAAGTGAAATGGGCACCTCCAAGGTCAAACATAGCAATGACAAGCTCCGACGCAACAGACACAAACGCCGAAGCAATGGCGACAACACCGATGACACGACAGTCAACGCCGGATTCAGTGGCTCCAAGTCTGGTCAGCGGAAGAAGCCATATAAAAGAAACAACTAGGGACCATCCAGCTTGGACCGCATACTTGATCGTCCGTGCCAGATCCACAGCACTCCAGACAAACCAGCCAATCATACCAACAGAGATTGTTGGGTTTTTAAACAGGCAAGCAAGTTAAATGCCGAGAACAAGGAAAAGGGATCGCAAAGCGAGGACGATGACGAGGTGCCCCGGCAACCGAACATAGGGGGACAAAAGAAGTTTTCCCCTCAGGTCAAAATGGTGAACATGATATATGCTACACACATCCCCAAGAGGGAGCGAAAGCGCGCTCAGGGACGTCTATGCGATAGAGCCAGTCGCTCCAAAATTTAATCCATGGTCGTCATGCCCGATCACTTTTGATCGTTGGGATCATCCGACCAGTATCCGTTATGGCGGTTCAGCCGCGCTGGTCCTCGACCCAATCATTGATGGATTTCACCTAACGCGAGTCCTCATGGACGGTGGCAGCTGCCTCAATCTGCTCTATCAGGACACAGTGCGCAAAATGGGCATTAATCCATCACGGATCAAGCCCACAAAGACTACCTTTAAAGGAGTCATACCTGTTGTAGAGGCCCGCTGTATGGGCTCGATCACACTAGAGGTTGTCTTCGGATCTCCGGACAACTTCTGAAGCGAAGAGTTAATCTTCTATATCATCCCCTTTCGCAGCGGCTATCACGCACTGCTTGGACGAACCGCATTTGCTCGATTCAATGCGGTGCCTCATTATGCTTACGTCAAGCTCAAGATACCCAGACCATGCAGCGTCATAACAGTTAATGGAAACACGGAACGCTCCCTCCGTACCGAGGAGCACACCGCTGCCTTAGCAGCAGAAGTACAGAGCGGCCTTTTCAAGCAGAACCTTAATTCGGCGGCCGAGCTCCCAGACGCTATAAAGAGGGTCCGGAAAATTCTCCAGCAGGACAGCTCGGCTCAACAAGAGCTCGACTAGCAATTTGGCCTCCGTCCCAGTCCCGATCAAGTAGCGGCACTCGCACCGCGCGTACATAACTACGCACTCAAAATACCATGGGCATAGACGTAGGCATAACTAGTTTGTGATCCACAATACGGCTCGACCGCTCCCGGACACATATACTTTCACTGTTTCCTTTCTTCCTTTTTCAGGTTTCTTTTCCACAGGCCTTCCCTGATGGCTTGATCGCAAGTCCTTTCGAAGGACAAATACACCAAGCCGGCAGTCAGCTTGGACGTAGAGGGGAATTTCTAGGTGGTTTCTTTAACGACCACTCTACCTGTTTTCAGGGCCCACACACGCAGCTCTCCCTTGGTTGTGGCATGTTAAATAGCCTGTTGCTTATCGCACTATTTGTATCAATGCGCTTTGACGTATTAATCAAATTATAATGGAAACAGTTTGCGGCCCAAATTTTGGGGCCCCTGCTCATTACTTTTGCTCCTTTTCTGTTTTCCTTGTTTTATTAATAATCTTATCAGATAGCACCCATACACTGTGGTACGTTTCAGTTTGCCAGGGGCTTCATAGCGCCCCACACTATGGCAACAAAGTCCGAACACTTTTTACAGTATAGTTCGGCACCCCGAATTTAGCACTATATGCATTGGCTCCGAATCATGTCTTTGGTCAATAGTTGGGTTGCCCGGCTCCTGTGCTTGCTACCTTATGTTCCGCTATATTGGCTAAGGTAGTAAAGGGAGCACTACTGCGATTGTGCCCTGGTTTACCCGAAGGAGCACCTCAGTAGAGAAAGCCGAAAACTGACTGTCATGATGCGGCGAGAGCCGGTCAGCTATTCGGAGGTTTCAAATTGTTAGAGATTTTTTCCGCATTACGTGAGGGATCGGTACTTACCCGATCAGGTGCTTATAGCATTCTAGTTCAGATACTAGGCGCTGCGCCCACATTTTTATTGTCAAACTCCTATGGCTAAGTGAGGGTGCTAAAGCCGCATAGTCTGATTGCCTGGTTCGTTGCGCTAAACACCTCCTTCAAGGACCAAACAATTGGATCAAGAGTGTTTAGATTCCATCCCGAACACCCCCGTACTACCTACGTGGGGGCAGAGGCCGACGACTGGCCAACTCTCAGATCTCATACAACACGGTTGCACAGGAGGTAAAATTTTCAAACATAACAAAAATTATATTACATAACAACTTTGTTTCATCATACAAGGCAGAGACAACATGAATATATTCATTCGAAGATAATGGCTTTCGCACATTGCGTCGGCACAATGCGAGACCCCTCCAGGACGTCTTCAAAATATCGTTCGGGCGTGCGGTGCTCCTTGCCCTCAGGCGGCCCTTCAGTCACAAGCTTGACGGCGTCCATCTTTGCCCACCAGACCTTGAAGCGGGCGAAGGCCATGCGCGCGCCCTCGATACAGACCGACCGCTTGATGACGTCTAGCCGAGGACAGGCATTCACCAGCCGCTTCACGAGGCCGAAGTAGCTGCTGGGTATAGCTTCGGCAGGACACAGCCGGATTATTAAATCCTTCATGGCCAGTTCGGCCACCCTATGCAGCTCGACCAGCTGTTTCAGCTGATCGGTGAAGGGCACTGGATGTTCTGGCGCAAGGTACTGCTACCAGAACAGCTTCTCCGTTGAGCTTCCTTCTTCGGCTCGGAAGAACTCTGCAGCATCTGACACACTGCGCGGCAGATCCGAAAATGCCCCTGGAGAACTCCGAATCCAGGTTAGTAAGAAATACTTCTTATTCACATACTTGCTTTGCATACTAAACGCCTTACCCGGCGCGATCTTCTTGGCCTCCTGGATCTCCTCGAGGGTGCCCTGGGCCTCAACCCGGGCTTCTTCCGCGCTTTGGCAAGCCTTGGCGAGTTCAGTCTCTCGAGCCGAAACATCGCACTCCAAGGCCTCGCACTTCTTCACAGCGTCCTGGAGCTCTTGCTGGACCTTGTTAAGCCTGGCCTTGAGCTTCTTACGGGCGGCTTGCTCCTTGGCAGCTTTCTCCTCGGCTTTGGCCAGGGCCTCGACCTCGGTTGTCGCTCCTACACATATCATAACACTACGGTCAATGCACATCATTTATTCTTTCTGAATATATAGAAGTCATTACGTACCTTGCTGGTCTTCTAGCTGCTTCCTCGCTTGGCCGAGCTCCTCCTCGGCCCGTTCCAGTCTTTGCTTTAGTCCGGAGACTTCGGCAGCGTGTGAGGTCGCGGCCAGCAACGACGCCTGCTCATTCATACAAGACACATTTAGTTAGTTTCCTGCAAAAATGAATTGATCCTTTGTCCGGCCTTGCTTTCCGAACGCCGGACAATGTCTCAGGGGCTACTGTCTATATTGGGATTTTCTCTTTTGCGTCGCTTACCTCAAAACCTGTCAGCAGGCCGCTGCAAGCTTCGGTCAGTCCGCTCTTGACGGACTGAACCCTCTCAATCACCGTACCCACAAGGATACGGTGTTCCTCCACAATGGAAGCGCCTCGTAGCGCTTCTAGAAGATTGTCCGGTGCCCCTGGTTGGACAGAGGTCACCGGTGGAATAGGCACACCTCCTTCTTTGAAAGGAGGCTGCACGCCGGACTCCGGAGCCGTATAGGTCTCCGAAACTGTATCCGGATGGGGGCCGAACTGAACATGGCCCCCATCGCCTATCTCCATGGGGATCTGCTCCCCCATGTGTCCGGCGGTCGAGGTTTCGCCCTCTGGCGCCACCCTGACGGCCTCCTGAGACTCCCCCTGGCCTGGGAAGATCCTTCGCGACAGCACCTCGGCGTCGCCCTTGGCCGTGGGAGAGTAAGCGGACGACGGTGACTCGCAGGCCATCGCCTTTGAATCCAACGAGCCTCTTGATGAGGATCACTGGGAGCTGTCGTGGGCCGGACTGCAATAACATGATTAACCATATTAATACCATAAAGAGGGGAGGCCGGATACAGGGATGCATATGGGCTTTTTCAGTACTTACGATGTGGCCAGGGGCTTGCTTCGGGGGGGTCGCTCTGGGCTGCTATCGACGTCCCACACAGAGTTATCCGCGAGGGGGCCCTTCCCCCTCTTGGGCGCCTCCGCCTCCAGATTTGTGGAGGTCGCCATCTTCTTCCTCCCCCCATCAGGGGGAGAGTTGCTTTCCTCCTCCTCGTCATCATCTTCGGTGGCGGAGGAGTGAGTCTTGTCTTCGGACATCACGTCTGAAGCGCCCTTGCGGCGGGGGCCACCTCGGCCCTCCTTGGCCTTCTTCTTGAACTTCTTCTCCGGTGGCTGATAGGGCACCGGGACCGGCATCTTCGCCAGGAGCGGGATGACTGGTTCTTTGGGGAACAGAGCCGAACATTGAATCCGCTCCGCCTTCTCTGTCCATACATGAAAGGATAAATTAGTAAAGTTTAGTTACCCTCCTTGGACAAGCAAGTAGAGGGTACGCCTTGAGATGTGACGGACATACCACATTGGCGGGATGGGCAAGATCGTACCCACGGTCCGAGTCTATGACCGGCGGCTTTTCGTCTCCCTTGAAGAGTAGCTTCCAGGCATCTTTGTGAGTGGTTCCGAAGAGCCTCTCCAAGGTCTCGTGCATCTCCAGATCGAATTCCCATAAAGGGGAGGTTCGGCTTTGGCAAGGGAGGATCCGGCGAACTAGCATCACCTGGATCACGTCGACGAGCTTGATGTTTCTGTCCACCATGTTTGGATGCGCGTTTGCAGCGCCATTAGCTCGTCCGACGAAGACCAATTTGGGCCCTTCTCCATCCAGGAGGTCAGCCGCATTTGAGCACCGGACTTGAATTCAGAAGCCGCAGGCCAGCTGGCGTTGTGGGGCTCTGTGATATAGAACCACAGCTTCTGCCACTCCTTGACAGTCTCCACAAACGTGCCTTTGGGCCATGTGACATTGGGAATCTTGCTCACCGTGGCTCCTCCGCACTCCACGTGCTGGCCATCCACCACCTTCGGCTTCACGTTGAAGATCTTGAGCCACAGTCCGAAGTGGGGCTGGATGCGGAGGAAAGCCTCGCACACGACAAAGAATGCCGAGATGTTGAGGAAAGAGTTCGGGGCTAGATCATGGAAATCTAGCCCATAATAGAACATAAGTCCGCGGACAAAAGGGTGGAGTGGAAACCCTGACCCGCTAAAGAAATGAGGGAGGAGCACCACCCTCTCGTTGGGCTTCAGTGTAGGGACGACTTGCCCCTTGGCCGGAAGCCGGTGGGTGATCTCCTTCGCCAGATACCCGGCCTCCCGAAGCTCGGCGATGTCCTTCTCCTTAACGGAGGAGGCCATCCACTTGCCTTGCCCTCCAGAGCCGGACATGGTTGAGTGCTTGCTCGAGGCGGAAGAGACGAGAACTTGGGCGCTGGAGCTCGAGAATGGAAGGGCAGAGGAAGAAAGAAGGCGTGGGTGAAGAAAGGGAATCCTTATCCCCTTATAAAGGCAGTAAATATCGAACACCTCCCCACTCGCCTTAAAACTCGCCTATTCCCAAGGGCTGTACAAACGGCACGGTTGGATTACCCACGCCTGTATTGATGAGAATCCCGCAATAAGGGGACACGATCTCTGCTTTGACAAGACGTGTCGATGGAAACCGCATCTCGAAACGCGGAACGGCGGACGAAAACGGTTCGAAATAATGACCGGGCAGACGTGATGTCATCTTGCAAAAAGTTGTCAGCGGATGGGACTCGTGAAATATTATACTCTCTACGGCTATATGTGTGGTACTTGTGTTGTAGATCCGGACATGTTCGTTGCGTCCGAAGACTATCTTGGAGTATTGGGGAAGGGGAACCGCCTTACAATGCAGAAGACGATCTGCTCGCCGGACACCTCGTCATTGAAGCCTGGTTCAGGGGCTATTGAGGGAGTCCTGGACTAAGGGGTCCTCGGGCATCCGGCTGTTGGACATGGGTCGGACTAATGGGCTGACCGAAGACTCTCTCCCGTGTCCGGATGGGACTCTCCTTAGCGTGGAAGGCAAGCTTGGCAACTAGATATGAAGATTCCTTTTCTCTGTAAACCGACTTTGTGGAACCCTAGCCCCCTCCGGTGTCTATATAAACCGGAGGGCTTAGTCCGGAAAGGAGGACAGTCATACAGGCTAGACTTCTAGGATTTTAGCCATTACGATCTCGTGGTAGATCAACTCTGGTAATACTCATATTCATCAAGATCAATCAAGCAGGAAGTAGGGTATTACCTCCATAGAGAGGTCCTGAACCTGGGTAAACATTGTGTCCCCGTATCCTGTTACCATCGACCTCAGACGCATAGTTCGGGACCGCCTACCCAAGATCCGCCGGTTTTGACACCGACAACATGTGGCAATGTATGAGAAAGAGCGAGACATTGGCGCTGAGGGCAGCGATGTACTCCCCGACGCTAGTCACGCCGCAATCCTTTGAGTTCATCGAGTATCTCCTCTGGGCTATGGAGCAGACAGATTCACCCGAGCCGAAAGTCAGGCGGAGGTGGTGGGCGTACAGGTCCAAGGTCGAGCATCCAGAGGATAACGGATTGATCGAGTATGGTGTGCCGTTCGTGAGGGTGCAGTGCCAGCCGGAGCCACAGGAGTATTCGTTCTCCCACCAGAAGCACTACAAAAAAATACACTTCCGTGATGATACATGTTTGTCACAGTAGGTCACGTTTTTTGTCATGCATGTACATCCATGACGATTTTATGACAGAATCAAGATAGTCATACCTGTGTTGTCCTAGAAGTGTTCCATGACAGTACCAAAATTATCATCACGGAAGTGTCCACTTCCATGACGATAAATGGCGCGTCATGGAAGTGCTTTCGTCAAGGGTAACCGACATGTGGCATCCACCGTAACGGGTCACCGTTAAGCTATCGGGTTCCGGTAACCCATTAACAGCCCATACCAATTGAGATTTTCCACGTGTAAAATTATCATGGGCTGGAGGAAACACGTGTCGGCTCCCCATTGGGACAGATGTCATCCACTCATTGGACCGAAGGCGCCTATGATACGTCGACACGTGGCACGGCCCAACAGAGGCCCATTCATGTGAAAAGGCCGGCCCATTTGATTTGGTCAAAAGGTAGCGGGCCAGCCCACGGAAAGCCTGTTAACGACCTTTCGCATATAGCCCATTTACAGCTCGCTAACACAGGGCCCGTTACGGCCTATCCGAATTAGGCCCAGTAGCGTCATCTGGGCCGTCCAATATGTTTCCAGCCCGTTTTGACTTCCGGCCCATGTATGGCCCATGACTTCTTTCAGCCCATATGAGGCCCTTTGTAACTCTTGGCCCATTAACTACCCGTGGTGAAACTGGCCCGTAATGAATGGTGTATCACTTATTATCTTTCGGCCTTCTCAGGGCCCATTTATTCTTGGGCTCATTTCCAGCATTCGGTTACTTACGACCCGTTAGTATCCTTTTCTGCTTGAGGGCCAAATTCAGCCCGTGGTTACAGTCGGCCCGTTTGTGGCCCGTTAATCCATTGGACCGTTTTCATAGCGTCATCAAATACAACCGATTAACGATGGCCTATTATGGTCGGCCGACGAACGGATGATTCGAACTCTAGCTCGTTTACGGCCCGTATGCGGTCTGTTATTGGCCCATGTTTGGCCAGTCGATCATACGACCCGTAGAAGGCCCATTGATGATACGGTGCATAGAACGCCCATTGTTTCTATGGCCCGTAGAAGGCCCATTGTTTCTACGGCCCGTAGGAGGCCCAGGGTCACTACAGTAAATATGTAGCCCACGGTTATTGTGGCCTAGTTTTAAAATATAGGTTATTCCGGCCACTAGCAAACCGCGGAAAAAGAACTGCACTGACTACAAGAAAACAAATGAACAAGACAACAAGGAAATAAATAAGCAAGCAACTTATGCTAGGCTATCACGACTATTACACATTTACACCCACTAGGCATCAAAGTTCACCACCAGTGCAAATATAGGAACAAAGCAACATATCACATACACTGGTTGTCAAAGTTAGCGACCGGTGCAAATAAACGCCGCAGCAAAACAAGTCCAGAACTGAAACCACTTCAGAAGAGCTCAAGAAACAATATCCTGGGTACGCATAATGCTGGCAAGATGCTTAGCAAGATTATTAACTTTCTCTTGTTTGGCGCTTAAATCCTCTAGCGCTTGCTATTGCACCAGAATGTATGCATCTGAATTCTGCAAGGACATCCTCAGTCCTTCGTCTTCCTATCGCAGAACATCTGATCGATGTCTTTCAACTTGAAGTTGAGACTCAAGAAGCCAAACTCATTTAGGCAGCGAGTTTGAAGAGCTCGTGCCAGTAGTAGTAGCCAGTAACTCGAACACTACATCAAGACAGGACTTTGGGGTTGTCTCATTGTCTTCAATATAGTTTTTATCAGCTTTCTTGGAGACCAACAGAGATGTCTCACTATCTTGAACCTTATCTGCTTTACTTCCTTTACCATTGCATAACAGGGTACTCTTCTCCAATATTTTATCCGCATTCTAAAAGACAAACAAACAGACACATCATAGGTTTACCATGTTGTATATGAAACTCATTTTGGTAAACCAGTTCCGTAGTAAGGTGGACAGGATAACAGCATGAAACAAACATATATCTATGTAGTATGGCCACTATATGGTCTATATATTCTAGTTTATGTTGCCAAATCAAGATAGAGACAGTTCAAATCATATCTATTTAAGACAAAGAAGCATAGATAGAATATAAGTGTGGGAAACTACACAACAATAACAACACTTGTAATGTGCATGGCATGAGAACATAACTGTTTATTCAATTGAAACTGAAATCAACAGAGAGCAAGTTACAACAGCAAACAAGTTAAAGAAACAGGTTTAAAACATACCTGTTGCGCCATTGGAGTTTCAATTGCATCCTTCGAATTTGAAATTAGTTGGTATGAGTAAATACAGTGATGCAAGAGCAAAGGAGTATGAACCATAGCTACGGAACCTGACTTGAGAACAATTCTTCTTCTGCTTTAAGCGTTGACTTGGGGTTCGAAGTGGTGGTCCTCGTGCTTTGGGCACTGCAGTTGCTTTACAAACTGCTCGTGTTTGGGTGCTCTGTGGTGGAGACGGTGCTGTGTCAACTGGAACTGGGTTACTATCTGCTGGGGTTGGGGTTAGAAGGGGTGTAGCTGGTTCTCTGTCCAACTGGGTAGGGGTACAATCTGCGTGAGTCTGGGTTATGTGTGGTGGGGCTGGTTCTCGGGGAAGTACAACCGTGGTTCTAGCTGCATCGACAGGTAGCACGATCTTTTCTGAAGACCGTGTTTTTACTCCCACATATTCTGCTATCACCCCCTCCAATTCAAATGGCCGATAAACAAGAAAATTAATTGAATGTACAGACATTGTAAGATAGACAGGTGCAATGGATAGTAGGGAAGAAAACAGAGCATGAAATAATTCACATTTATGTTGTCTAACCAAACAGAATAGCATGACATAATTTTACATATATGATGGCTAATTAAACAGGATAACATGACACAATTTCACATGTATGATGGCTAACTAAACAGGATAGAATGACATACTTCAAAATATGATGACTACGTAAATAGGATGACATGATATAACTATCCGATGTGTCTATTAAAGTGGTTGGCATGCCATAATTCACAAACATGTCGTCGACGGAAACATGATGGCATGATATAATTCACGGATAGAATGACATAATTCAAATTATGATGACTATGTAAACATGATGAGATGATATAACTATATTATGTCTTTAGAAAATGGGTTGGCATGCCATAATTCTGATACATGCTGTCTAAGTAAACATCATGGCATGATATAATTCAAATATATGATTTATATACTAAGCAAGTGAGCAGAGGGCAATCGCATATATGATGTGTCAACTAAGGAGATGGCATTCAATATTGTGTATATGATGTAAAAACTAAGCATTGCAATACAACATATGCATGATATGAGTAATATAACCCTGCGAAGTTTGAGCATACACCTCAGGGGGTAATAGGACTGGTCATCTGCCTCTGAATCCTCCTCTAGGGAGCTCTCTGTAACCAGCAAGATATCTGCTTCAGCAGGTAGCATTGTCTGCTCGGAAGACCTTGTTTTCACTTCAAATTTCTCCATCACCAATTCAAATGGCTGATACACAGGAAGAGCAGTTGAATATACAAACATTGTCAACAAATGCAATGAGAAAAACAAAAGAAGGACGGCATGATATAATTCACATATATGACGCTTGGCTAAACACCATGGCATTGCATAATTCACATATATAATGCCTTGCAACAAGATAGCATTGCATAATTCACATATATAATGTCTTGCAACAAGATGGCATTGCATAATTCACATATATGGTAATTAGATACTAAACAGGTGGCATTCACACAAAGCATGTCTAAACTAAGCAAATGACATAGCAATCCAAGACACCATACGCACGATATGAGCAAGATAACCCTCCCAAGTTAGAGCATGCACCTCGGGGGGGGGATAGGACTGGTCATATGTCTCTGAATCCTCCTCTGAGGAGCTATCCGTAACCAGCAAGACATGCGCTTCGTCAAATAGCATTGTCTGCTCTAAAGACCTTTTTTCCACTCCAGATTTTTCCATGACCGTGTCGAATGGCTGATGCATAGGAAGAGTAATTGAATGTACTAGAATTGTTGACAAATTTAATACATAATAAAAAAATGATGGATGATATAATTCACATATAAGATGACTGGCTAACCAGGGTGGCATTGCAAAATTCACATATATGATGCCTAGCTAAACAAGACGGCATTGCATGATTCACATAGACGATAAAGAAACTAAAAAGATGGCAATCACACACAACATGTATAAACTAAGCAGATGACATATTTGATGTATAAAGTAAGCAATGCAAGGCACCATATGCATGATATTACCAACATCAGCATGCCAAGTTAGAGCGAAGACCTCAGGAGGTTAATAGGAGTGGTCTTCTCCTTCTGAATCCCCCTCAGAACAGTTATTTTCCTCTTGATTACAATCCGAAATGGTTGGAGGGGGGCTTCCTTTGCGCCCACCATGGAGCGACGTCTGCATGAAATTTTAGTGCCACACAAGGCTCGTCTCTTTTGCTCTACATGTTCAGCTCCATTGTGTACAATAACTGGCATGCATAGGAATAAAACATAGTGAGATTATGTAAGGAGTGCATGCACAAATCCAAAGTGATGGTAGCAAACTGTGGATAGACCCAAAACCAATGATAGCAGGCAGATAACAGCTTCAGTTAAAAAATACAGATAATGGATCCTTTAATGTTTGCTTCCCACCCAACATGAAACTCATAGTAGACACCCGAGATTAACTAGATAGTAGACAAATACTATTGATTTCTGCCCCAATATGTACCCCACAACCATTTAAAAACTCAAGTTTGAGCATTACTTTGGACTCGACTTGGAGTCTAATCGGTGAACAGGACGATAAAGTATCCATGTCAGTTATTGTACATAATGGTACTGAACATGTAGAGCAAAAGAGACGAGCCTTGCATGGCAATAAAATTTCATGTAGACATCGCTCCATCGTGGGCACAAAAGAAACCCCCTCCCCCCATTCCAGATTGTAATCAAGAGGAAGATAATTGTTCAGAGGGGGATTCAGAGGGAGCAGACCACTCCTATTTACCCCCTGAGGTATTTTGCTCTAACTTAGCATGCTGATGTTGGTCATATCATGCATATGGCGCCTTGCATTGCTTACTTTATACATAAAATATGTCATCTGCTTAGTTTAGACATGCTTTGTGTGAATGCCATCTGTTTAGTTTCTATATCATATATGTGAATCATGCAATGCCATCTTGTTTAGCCAGGCATCATATATGTGAATTTTTCAATGCCATCCTAGTTAGCCTGTCATCTTATATGTGAATTATATCATGCCATCATTTTTTATTACGTATTAAATTTGTCAACAATGTTAGTACATTCAATTGCTCTTCCTGTGCATCAGCCAATCGACACTGATGAGGATATCAATACCATTATTACACCCACAGCCCCTGCTGCTATACATACTGGACCGATTACTAGAGCTCGCGCACGCCAATTAAATTACCAGGTACTTTCGTTTCTTGGTAACGATTCCAATGTTCATGAGAATATGATACTATCTAAATTGGATACATTTGTTTTGCTTACAAATGAAGGGCTAGCTTGGGGAAGGATGAACATTGGAGCAAGAACAAGCATGGAGTTGATGGCATGCGCAAGGGAAACAAGAACGGAGTTTCAAGTGATGATTTTAGGACTTTGAAGCCACCATAATGAGTGCATGAAGCCTTGGACGAAATATACTAGATGCCACTTCATAAATTTCGTCCAGAGGCTATTCTAGGTGCCGCGCCACCTTATTATCGGACCAGGCCCATGTAATTTCAAAATACATAAGTATAGGCTGTTTTTAGAGTCCGTATGTGTGGGGAAACAAGAGATAGGGTTGGTTTCGGACTCCTTCCCCAAGGGCCATGAAATTCCCGCCTCTTCCTCCATATATACAGCCCTTAGGGCACCGTTTAGACTTTGGGTTTTGTTTAGATTAAAATTTCACCATAGCTACAACTTCGCGTACTTCATTTGTGTTCAACGACCAGACAAAGGCGTCACAGAACCCCACCTTCATTAATAAAGTTTTCCTCTTTTATTCACAATATCCACATTGCAATCTCAGTTTCTTGCTTCTTCTTCGTTTGCTCGCAGGAAGTAGACCCTCGTGGTCAGGTTGATCGTGCTCCGGCATGGTCAATAACCCCTCGGAAGTTGGTTTAGCGATTGCTAAGGCGCGACGTCTCACACGTTCGTAGTCGGATCGTCAAGGTCGACTCCCATAGAAAATGATAGCCAACATCTCATCGAAACATCAGGACACCTTCACCTCTATAAAGTAGTATCAGATTTCCAGGTTGCTCGGTGAGATATTACAGTTTTTCATAGTTTAGGTCGAGTCTGTTCTTCATACCTACAGTCCACGAAAAAGCCAAAAAAATTAGGGTTAGTTCATCATATCCGAACCAGTCTGAGCCTTTGCATAGTCTTTTCAGTATTTTGCTTTGTTGAATTTGCGGTTGCATCGTCGTGTCAAGTTGCTGGTCTTTGCGTCTAGTTTCCCTTAGAGTTTCGAGTTCTTTTCGCAAGTTGTCACGCCGCCGCCGCACCATCGTCATCGCTCCTGCTATATACCACCACCACCAACATATTCCTTACCGCTGCCATATACATCCACCCGTCCACCACCAATCCGAGTCCACATATACCACCAATCCGAGTCCACATATACATCCCCCTGTCCACCACCAATCTGAGTCCACATATACATCCGCCTGTCCACCACCAATCCGAGTCCACATATACATCTGCCTGTCCACCACCAATCCGAGTTCTTTCCATATTAGGTTTGTTTTCGAGATACTTTTATTTTTCGATTCTTGTTTCCTTGCCTGAGTAGGTTTCGAAAAAAAGAGTGGAGAACCCCAGGCAGTTTTTAGGCCAAAATTTTGGCAGGCGAAAATATTTTTTCCCTATCATGTTTTTAGGCTTTTCTGAGTCTTTTGAGACACTCGCCATCATAGTGATTTTTTGTCGCACTTTTTTGTCGTCGCTGCCCTGATTTCAGAAAAAAAAATCAAAAAAATTTCGTGCCCATCCTGTCATTTTGACCTAGGAAGAGTTTTGAGACACTCGCCATTATAGTGATTTTTCGCAAAAAAAATAGGAGCGCAAAAAAAAAGAGCGGAAAAAAAATTCTAGAGTGTGCTTTTCCCATGTTTACGTGCAGCGCCGTGATTTTGGTAGTGTTCTAGGATCGCGTCTCTAGCACGGTCTAACCTAGGACCAACACAGTATCGTCGTTGAGCGTTTATTCAACTTTGCGTATCTGAATTGATTATTGCTTACCCTTTTTCCTACGATATTATATGCCTTCCCAGCTCCACATACATCTACATCGTGCGTTTGACTCTCCCTGGTAATCTTTCTATCCAAGCTTTTGAGAGTTTTGACTACAACGGTTGCCGATCACCGCCTGCTGCTGGGTAAGAACTGGTAAGAATTTGAGATTTGCTTGACGGATTTGTGACACCCACCACCACCACTTGTTAGTAGTCTGTAGGATCATATTCTTGTGTGTTTCTATTGCTGCTAACCATGGCAGGATCACAAGCCGACGAGATTGACTGGGAAAACTTGATGAACAAGGAGCTTCATGATAAGTTTCAGCAAATGATGAGTGGACAGGTGCAAGATGTGCTAAACAGATTTGAAGAGGCCATGGAGAAGATAGATGGCATGGAGAAGACATTCGAAACAAAGCTCGATAACAAGTTTACTGAATTGCTTTCACATTTTCCACCACCACCGTCGGCTACAACAACAACAACAACAACAACAACAACAACAACAATGTCGTCTTCCAAATCAAGTGGGACAAGCACTGCATGTTTCCCTTGAGCCTGGTCAAAATTTTGGTGCCGCTGTTGATGCTTCTGTAGCTCCTGCTGCTACTGTAGAGGTGGAGGACTATTATGAGGATGAGGTTGATCAAAATCAGAACTACGTGCAACCACGAGCACCACCACCACCAGGTCGTCCTCATGCATATCATCGCAACGGTAGGGCTGCACCACCTGAGGTACATGACCATCTTCCTAAACTAAAATTGAATATTCCACCATTTGAGGGTAGATAAGTGTGACACCCTTGATTCAATCGTACACTAATCATACACACAAATGTGTACGATCAAGATCACGGACTCACGGGAAGATATCACAACACAACTCTAGACACAAAATAAAATAATACAAGCTTTATATTAGAAGCCATGGGCCTCGAGGGCTCGAATACATAAGCTCGAAAACACAAGAGTGAGCGGAAGCAACATTATCTGAGTACAAACATGAGTTAAACAAGTTTGCCTTAAGAAGGCTAGCACAAAAGCAACAACGATCGAAAAGGCAAGGCCTCCTGCCTGGGAGCCTCCTAACTACTCCTGGTCGTCGGCAGTCCCCACGTAGTAGTAGGCATCGGCGGTGGCATCTGGCTCCTGGGCTCCGACATCTGGTTGCATCAACCGGAAAGAAGAAGAAGAAAGGGGGAAAAGGGAGAGCAAAGCAACCGTGAGTACTCATCCAAAGTACTTGCAAGCAAGGATCTACATTACATATGCATCGGTATCAATGAAAAGGGTTGTATCTATGGACTGGACTGCAGAATGCCAGAAGAGAAGGGGAAAGCCTAGCCTATCGAAGACTAGCATCTTCCGGAAACCACCATCTTGCAGCAACAGGAGGGAGTAGAGTAGCATAAAGTAAAGTAGTAGTAGTGTTATCAACCTCGGCCAGAGATCCTTTCTCGACTCCCTGCGAGAAAGCAACCCCAAAGACATACTATCCAGTTATCATCACAATCCATTACTCATCTCAAGTATCCAGTTCTAGTTGTATCGATCGGGATACAACTCCAAGTGTCCGTTACCGTAGGACAGGCTATCGATAGATGTTTTCTTCCCTGTAGGGGTGCACCAACTTACCCACCACGCTCGATTAACTCCGGTCGGACACACTTTCCTGGGTCATGCCCGGCCTCGGCCAAACAATACGCCGCAACCCGACCTAGGCTTAATAGAGAGGTCAGCACGCCGGACTAAACCTATGCCCCCAGGGGTCATGGGCCATCTCCCCGGGAACTCCTGCACGTTGCGAGGGCACCCGGTGAGTAGACCTAGCTACCTCCTTCAACAAGGCAGGTGCTTACGCAGTCCAACCCGGCGTGCGCCGCTCAGTCGCTAACGTCTATTAAGCTTCGGCTGATGCATACGACGCAAAACGCCCATACTATGCCCACGTGATGGTTAGTGCTATCAGGCCAGAGGCCCCTCGGATCAAATATCCAAATCGTAGTGGATTAGGAACGCGCGTAACAAGCAGAGACTCACGAAAGATGTGACCACGTTGCCCCATCTCGAGGACTTGCGGCAAGGGCTAGGAATGCCCGGCCATGCCTCGTAATTATCTCGCGGGCACCCTTCAAGTCAACCCGACTCCTCATCTCTCGCAAAAATGCTCGCGCGGGTACCCCTCAGGGCCGACCCGTCTTTAGTAACAGGGTTCAGTGTAAAGTCATAGTAACCATAGTAACCGTGAGTCCAAACATCAAGGAGAAAACCCGAGGAATCACCCCCGGTGAATTCCACTCGATGTAATCATCAAGGTGAACGTAAGAGGAACCACCCCCGAGGTTCACACTTGAGGGGTTGCACGACAGAGTTGTATAGGAAGTGGTTAAGGCGGAATCACCCTCGATGACCACGACCGAATAGCTACTCTACAGGGTTAACATCAGAAGTGCTGTAGAGGTCTCACCCTCAGCACTCGATAGTAACCCAGTAGTGTCGAGCAACTAAGGGGAAAGTGATGTGCGGTGCCGGGGCCTGGTCTTCGATCCTGTTGATCAGGTCTTCAATGATGAAGCAGGGGCAACAAGGACAAGGTGGGGGTCACTGATGGATCACTAACCAACCTATACCAAGCAGTTTGGGATAAGCAGGTAGGTAACAATGAGCAGGTTACAAAAGTAGGCTATGCATCAGAATAGGAACAAACAATAACAGTAGCAAAATCTAATGCAAGCATGAGAGAATGGAATGGGCGATACCGGGATGATAAAAGGGGGGGCTTGCCTGGAAGCTCTGCTACAAAGGAACGGTCGTCGGTGACGTAGACAATCACAGGGGCAGCATCGGTCTCGGGGTCTAACGAAGAGAAGAGGGGGAAGAAAAAATAAATATGAAGCAAACATAGTATCACAAAGCATAACATGGTAATACGCGGTGTTAGGGTGAACTAACGCAGTGCTAGACGTTGCAGACAAAGAGGGAAAACATCCGGAGGGGTTTTTCCGGCGTCTGGCATTTTCCGGATAGATGAAAAGAGAGGGGACGGTTCCATGTTCAGCATGCTAGGGGCATGTGACAGATGAACGGACCGCGTATTCGGATTCGTTGAATTTTTCTGAGCAACTTTCATGTATAAAACAATTTCATCCGAGTTACAGACTATTTTCTATGATTTATTAAAGTTTTAGCAATATTCTGAAATTATTATTAAATCTAAAATGGGGGTTATTGCATCAGCATGCCGTCATCACGACGTCAGCAGTCAACAGAGTTGACCAAAGTCAACCCTGACGTGTGGGACCGTTTTGTCATAGACTAACAACTAATTAACAGGTTTAATTAACTAATCAAGTTAATTAGGTACTGAATAGAGTTAATTAACTTAATTAATTACCTAATTAATTAATTAATTAACTAATTAGTTATTCTTATTTTAAAATACGTTTTTAAGGGGCTGGGCCCCACGGTCAGTGGCCCAAAGGGCCAACCGGGTGTGCGGGCGTGCTATCGGGCGTGGACGCCCGACGGGCGCAGCGTCGCCCGAACGGGCGCGCCGGCGTGGCGCAGCAGCGGCCGGAGGGGAGGCGCGGCCGGCGCGGTGCAGGGGAAGGCCGAAAGCGGCACGAGGGGCGCGGCCACGGGTGGCCACGCGCGGGGTGCTGCCGCAGGCCACGACGAGCAGCAAGCGAGCGCGGCGAGCGCGGCCGGTGCAGGCGCGTGCGTCAATGCGGTGGCGCTCGGGACGACGGAGAAAGAGGGAAGATGGAGGGGGGTGGTGCGCTCACGTCCGTTGCCGAGTAGGGGGGTCGGCGAGGCTCGTAGGAGCCGGCGTGGAGGAAGACGGGGACGATCCGGTGAGGGGGGAGGTCCGGCGACGGCGTGGCGCCGGTTGGCGGCGTCTTGGTTCCTACGAGGGGGCTCCGAGCGGCGGCGGCGTCGTGGTCGAGCCCCAGTTCCAAATCAGGGGCGGAGGGGACGAGGCGGCGCGCAGACGGGCGTTAGGGGCGAGGTGAGGCAGCGACGGCGACTGGCGCCCTGGGCGCGGGAGGGCCTCCAGATCAAGCAGGGCAGGAGGTCGTGCGAGAGAGGGGATCGTGGGGGATGGGGGAAGTTGATCTGGGGTCGACGCTCTCTCCCGTGACGGTGCTGGAGGGAGAGGGTGGAGATCGTGGGGGTCGTGTGGAGGGGGGTTAGGGTTTCGGTGCCCCCTGGAGGGGGTTATTGGCCTGGGGCTGGGGCGGCCTGGTGGATGTGGGCCGAGGCCCAAAGGAGACACTGGGCTTTCTCTCTCTCTTCTCTGACTTTTCCCTTTTCCTTTTCTTTTTGTTTTCTTTTATTTGCTCTGTTTTGCATTTTTCTTTTAGTACCAAATGAGTTTTGTTTTTAACAAAACTTGGCACATAAAGCTAACATAATACCTTGAGATGGAACAAAAAGTTTGGGGTCAAAAGGAGTTGCCTAATCAATTTTAGAAATTGAAAAGGCCAATTTAAATGCTGCTGGAGCACTGAATTAATTCCATGGGCATTTTGGGAATTCAGAAGAGGTTGGTTTCAACAGGACAGTGATCAGGGAAATTTATAGGATAAGGTGAGCATTTTAGTTTTACTGTTCAAAGAAAATAATTTATTTGACTTATTTTGAAATTGAAAAAGGCTTTGATTTTTGGACAAGTGGCAAGCTGCATAGTAATCACGATGACATGGCCACCATTAGGTGGAGATTACTGTAACATGATTCTCGGGGTGTTACAATAAGTTCCTGATATATATCTTACTTGGGAGTTAGAAACTGAACAACGATTTACATGTTTACAATATCCTGAGGAGAGACGTGTTCCTACTGCTATTTGTGCTTTCACTAGCTTTGCATGTGTTTGGTGGTCTGAACATTGTAGATTATATCCTATTCCAGCTACTTGGGCTGCTTTGAAAACTGCTATGCGTACTCGTTGGGTTCCACCATATTATCAACGTGAACTACTTCAAAAATTGCAGCGTTTCAGACAAGGAATTTTTTTCTGGAAGAATATTATCAGGAATTACAAAGTGGCATGATTAGATATGGTATTGTTGAGGAGAATGAAGCTATGCTTGCACGTTTTATGGGTGGATTAAATAGAGAGATTCAGACCATTCTAGAGTATAAGGAGTATAATAATATCACTCGTTTATTCCATCTTGCTTGTAAAGCTGAACGTGAAGTGCAGGATTGACAGGCATTGGCGCGAACTAACTTTTCTGCAGGTCGACCTTCATCATGGACACCACGTGCATCCTCTACTTCCAGTGCACCAGCACCTCCATCAGGTGCCACCTCCAGCCGTGATACAAGAAAGTAGGCGCAGCCACCACTATCTGCCAAGAGCACACCTGCCAGGCCTGCACAGAGCTCTTCTTCTTCCATGGCATCCACAGGGCACACAAGTGATTTTATTTGTCGTCGTTGTATGGGAAGAGGTCATTATGTGAGAGAATGCAAATCTCAGCATTTGATGATTGCTACTAAGGATGGTGGGTATGAGTCCGCTAGTGACTATGATGAGGAGACTTTGGCTCTTATTACACATGAAGAACACGGTGGAGATGATTCTGATTATGAGACGCAATACATGGTTCCTGAAGATGCTGACAGGTATGAATGTTTAGTTGCTCAACGTGTTTTGAGTGTGCATGTCACACAAGCTGAGAAAAATCAGAGGCATATTCTGTTCCATACAAAGGGAGTTGTGAAGGAACGTTCTGTTCGCGTCATCATAGATGGAGGGACCTGCAACAACTTGGCTAGCATGGAGATGGTGGAGAAGCTATCTCTCATCACAAGACCACATCCACATCCTTACTACATCCAATGGTTCAACAATAGTGGCAAGGTTAAGGTAACACGTACTGTTCGTGTGCATTTTAGTATCTGTACATATGCTGATTATGTTGATTGTGATGTGGTACCCGTGCAAGCATGTTCCTTATTACTTGGTAGACCATGGCAATTTGATAAAAATTCTGTACACCATGGTAGAAACAATCAGTATACTCTTGTTCATAAGGACAAAAATATTACTTTGCTTCCTATGACTCCTGATTCCATTTTGAAAGATGATATTAATAGAGCTAATAAAGCAAAACAGGAGAAAAATAAGAGTGAAAATTAGATTGTGGCAAAAGAATTTGAGCAAAAAATGAAACCTAATAATAAACAATCTAGTGTTGTTTCTGAAATTAAATTGAAAAGTGCATGTTTACTTGCCACAAAATCAGATATTGATGAGCTAGATTTCAGCAAATCTATTTGCTATGCTTTTGTGTGCAAAGAGGCATTATTTTCATTCGAGGATGTGCCTTCCTCTTTGCCCCCTGCTATCACTAACATTTTGCAGGAGTTCGCTGACGTCTTTCCACAAGACGTGCCACCGGGATTACCACCTATTCGAGGGATTGAGCCTCAAATTGACTTAATTCCCGGTGCATTGCTACCCAACCATGCACCATACCATACCAATCAATAGGAGACGAAGGAGATTATGCGTCAAGTATAGGAGCTGCTCGACAAAGGTTATATACGTGAATCTCTTAGTCCTTGTGTTGTTCCTATTATACTAGTGCCTAAAAAGGATGGTACGTCGCGTATGTGTGTTGATTGTAGAGGCATTAATAATATTACTATTCGTTATCATCATCCTATTCCTAGGCTAGATGATATGCTTGATGAATTGAGTGGCTCTACAATATTCTCCAAAGTTGATTTGCGTAGTGGATACCATCAAATTCGTATGAAATTGGGTGATGAATGGAAAAAAACATTTAAAACTAAGTTTGGATTATATGAGTGGTTAGTCATGCCTTTTGGGTTAACTAATGCACCTAGTACTTTCATGAGACTAATGAATGAAGTTTTACGTGCTTTCATTGGACGATTTGTGGTATTCTATTTTGATGATATACTGATTTATAGCAAATCTTTGGAAGAACATTTGGAACATTTACGTGCTATTTTTATTGCTCTATGGGATGCACGTTTGTTTGGTAACCTTGGGAAGTGCACCTTTTGCACCGACCGAGTATCTTTTCTTGGCTATGTTGTTACTCCATAGGGAATTGGAGTTGATAAAGCCAAGATTGAAGCTACTGAGAGTTGGCCGCAGCCCAAAACGGTCACGCAAGTGAGGAGTTTTCTTGGCCTCGCTGGATGCTATAGGCGTTTTGTGAGAGGTTTCAGCACCATTGCTGCACCTCTCAATGAGCTTACAAAGAAGGATGTCCCTTTTGTTTGGGGTACCGCACAGGAAGAAGCCTTCACGGTATTGAAAGATAAGTTGACACATGCTCCTTTACTCCAATTTCCTGATTTTAATAAGACTTTTGAGCTTGAATGTGATGCTAGTGGAATTGGATTAGGAGGTGTGTTATTACAAGATGGCAAACCTATTGCATACTTTTCTGAAAAATTAAGTGGGCCTAGTCTGAATTATTCTACTTATGATAAAGAATTATATGCTCTTGTTCGGACTTTAGAGACATGGCAACATTATTTATGGCCCAAAGAATTTGTTATACATTCTGATCATGAATCTTTGAAACATATTAAAAGTCAAGCTAAACTAAATCATATACATGCTAAATGGGTTGAATTCACTGAGACTTTCCCTTATGTTATTAAACACAAGAAGGGTAAAGAAAATGTTATCGCTGATGCATTGTCTCGTCGCTATACTATGCTTTCACAACTTGACTTCAAAATATTTGGTTTGGAGACCATCAAAGATCAATGTGTGCATGATGCTGATTTTAAAGATGTAATGCAGAATTGTAAATAAGGAAGAACATGGAACAAGTTCGTCGTTAATGATGGATTTGTGTTCCGTGCTAACAAGCTATGCATTCTAGCTAGCTCCGTTTGTCTTTTGTTGTTGCAGGAGTCGCATGGAGGAGGACTAATGGGACACTTTGGCGTGAAGAAGACGGAGGACGTACTTGCTACACATTTCTTTTGGCCAAAGATGAGACGGGATGTTGAGCGTTTTGTTGCTCGCTGCACTACATGTCAAAAAGCTAAGTCACGACTCAATCCTCATGGTTTATATATGCCTTTGCCTGAACCTAGTGTTCCTTGGGAGGATATATCTATGGACTTTGTTTTAGGTTTACCTCGAACAAAGAAGGGGAGGGTAGCATATTTGTTGTCGTGGATAGATTCTCGAAAATGGCACACTTTATACCATGTCATTAAAGCGATGATGTTGTTAATGTGGCTGATTTGTTATTTCATGAAATTATTCGCTTGCATGGTGTGCCAAATACTATTGTTTCAGATCGTTATACTAAATTTCTTAGCCACTTTTGGAGATGTTTATGGGCTAAGTTGGGGACTAAACTACTTTTTAGTACTACTTGTCACCCCCAAACTGATGGAAAAACTGAAGTAGTAAATAGAACATTGTCTACTATGCTTAGGGCTGTTTTGAAGAATAATAAGAAAATGTGGGAAGAATGCTTGCCTCATATTGAATTTGCTTATAATCATTCATTGCATTCTACTACTAAGATGTGGCCTTTTGAAATTATGTATGGTTTCCTACCTCGTGCACCTATTGATCTGTTGCCTCTTCCATCTTCGGAGAAGGTTAATTTTGATGCTAAAGGATGCGCAGAATTGATCTTAAAAATGCATGAGTTAACTAAGGAAAACATTGAGCGTATGAATGCTAAATATAAACTTGCTGGAGATAAGGGTAGAAAACATATTGTGTTTGCACCTGGAGATCTTGTTTGGTTACATTTGCGTAAGGTTAGATTTCCTGTTTTGCGCAAATCAAAGCTAATGCAACATACTGATGGTCCTTTTAAGGTGTTAGAGAAAATAAATGATAATGCATATAAACTTAAGCTACCTGCAGATTTTGGGGTTACTCCCACTTTTAACATTGCAGATTTGAAGCCTTATTTGGGTGAGGAGGATGAGCTTCCGTCGAGGACGACTTCATTCCAAGACGGAGAGGATGATGAGGACATCAATACCATTGTTACACCCATAGCCCCTGCTGCTATACATACTGGACCGATTACTAGAGCTCGCGCACGCCAATTAAATTACCAGGTACTTTCGTTTCTTGGTAATTATTCTAATGTTCATGAGAATATGATACTGCCTAAATTGGATACATTTGTTTTGCTTACAAATGAAGGGCCTAGCTTGGGTAAGGATGAACATCGGAGCAAGAACAAGCATGGAGTTGATGGCATGCGCTAGGGAAACAAGAACGGAGTTTCAAGTGATGATTTTAGGACTTTGAAGCCACCATAATGAGTGCATGAAGCCTTGGACGAAAGATACAAGATGCCACTTCATAAATTTCGTCCTAAGGCTATTCTAGGTGCTGCGTCACCTTATTATTGGGCCAGGCCCATGTAATTTCGAAATACATAAGTATAGGCTGTTTTAGAGTCCGTATGTGTGGGGAAACAAGAGATAGGGTTGGTTTCGGACCCCTTCCCCAAGGGCCACGAAATTCCCCCCTCTTCCTCCATATATACAGCCATTAGGGCACCGTTTAGACTTTGGGTTTTGTTTAGATTAAAAGTTCGCCATAGCTACAACTTCGCGTACTTCGTTTGTGTTCAACGACCAGACAAAGGCGTCACAGAACGCCACCTTCATTAATAAAGTTTTCCGCTTCTATTCGCAATATCCAGATTGCAATCTCAGTTTCTTGCTTGTTCTTCGTTTGCTCGCAGGAAATAGACACTCGTGGTCAGGTTGATCATGCTCTGGCATGGTCAATAACCCCTCGGAAGTTGGTTTAGCGATTGCTAAGGCGCGATGTCTCACACGTTCATAGTCGGATCATCAAGGTCGACTCCCACAGAAAATGATAGCCAACATCTCATCGAAACATCATGACACCGTCGCCTCTATAGACACGGTCATGGAAAAATCTAGAGTGAAAACAAGGTCTTCAGAGCAAATAATGCTATCTGACGAAGCACATGTCTTGCTGGTTATGGATAGCTCCTCAAAGGAGGATTTAGAGACAGATGACCAGTCCTATTGCCCCCCCCCGAGGTGCATGCTCTAACTTGGCAGGGTTATATTGCTCATATCGTGCATATGATGTCTTGCATTGCCATGCCATTTGCTTAGTTTAGACATGCTTTGTGTGAATGCCACTTGTTTAGTGTCTAATTACCATATATGTGAATTATGCAATGCCATCTTGTTGCAAGACATTATATATGTGAATTATGCAATGATATATTGTTGCAAGGCATTATATATGTGAATTATGCGATGCCATGCTGTTTAGCCAAACATCATATATGTGAATTATATCATGCCATCCTTTTTTTTGTATTACATATTCCATTTGTCGATGATGTTTGTATATTCAACTACTCTTCCTGTGAATAAGCCATTTGAATTGGTGATGGAAAAATCTGGAGTGAAAAAAAGGTCTTCAGAGCAGGCAATGCTACCTGCTGAAGCAGATATCTTGCTGGTTACATATAGCTCCTCAGTGGGGGATTTAGAGACAAATGAACAGTCCTATTTTTCCCCTGACGTGTATGCTCACACTTGGCAGGGTTATATTACTCATATCAAGCATATGTTGTCTTGCAATGCTTAGCTTTTACATCATATACACAATTCTATGCGAAGTTCTCTAAATGTGAGTTTTGGCTCGATGAAGTTCTTTTCCTTGGTCACATCATCTCTGCCAACGACATCGCTGTTAACCCCGAGAAGGTGTCCGCAGTTGTGAATTGGGAACCTCCTCAAAATGTCAAGCAGCTTCGCAGTTTTCTGGGTCTTGCAAGCTATTGCCGAAGATTCGTTGAGAATTTCTCCAAGATTGCAAAGCCTCTTTCCAACTTCCTACAGAAGCATGTGAAGTATGTCTGGTCTCCTGAGTGTGACGTTGCTTTCAACACTCTCAAAGAGAAACTAGTCACAGCTCCTGTCTTGACTCCTCCTGATGAATCCAAGCCGTATGAAGTTTTCTGTGATGCTTCTCTCCAAGGTCTCGGTGCTGTGTTAATGCAAGAGAAGAAAGTTGTGGCCTATACCTCTCGTCAATTGAAGCCCAACGAGAAGAACTACCCCACTCACGATCTTGAGTTGGCGGCAGTTGTCCATGCATTAATAACGTGGAGACATCTCTTGTTGGGAAGACAAGTGGACATTTTCACTGATCACAAGAGTCTCAAGTATATCTTCACTCAGCCCAACCTCAACCTCAGGCAGACTCGATGGGTCGAAATGATTCAAGAGTACAATCCGAGTATCGAATATACTCCAGGCAAAGAAAATGTCATTGCAGATGCTTTAAGCGGGAAGGCTTATTGTAACAGCTTAATTCTCAAGCCTTTCCAACCAGATCTTTGTGAAGCTTTCCGCAAGCTGAATCTCCAAGTTGTTCCTCAAGGCTTTCTTGCCAACCTCATAGTCTCTCCTACTTTGGAAGATCAAATTCGTGAGGCACAACTCCTGGATGCCATGGTGAAGAAGGTGAAACGTGGTATCGACAAGGGTCTTTCCAAATAGAATTGCTATCGCATTGATGACAGAGACACGTTATTCTTCGAGGACCGGATTGTGGTTCCTAAAGGTGATCTAAGGAAAGTCATAATGAACGAGGCGCACAATTCTCTCCTTTCCATTCATCCTGGAAGTACGAAGATGTATCATGACCTCAAGCAGTCGTATTGGTGGACTCGAATGAAGCGAGAAATTGCTCAATTCGTGAATGAATGTGATGTCTGCCGAAGAGTGAAAGCAGAACACCAACGACCAGCTGGTCTCCTCCAACCTCTTGCTATCCCGGAGTGGAAGTTTGATCATATAGAAATGGACTTCGTGACTGGTTTTCCCAAGTCCAAGCGCGGAAATGATGCTATCTTCGTTGTCATTGACAAGCTTTCTAAAGTGGCTCATTTCCTTCCAATCAAAGAATCTATCACAGCAGCTCAGCTGGCAGAGCTTTACACCTCCAGAATTGTCTCCTTGCACGGCATTCCACATTTGATTTCTTCAGATCGTTGAAGCATCTTCACCTCTAAGTTCTGGGACTCCTTCCAGAAGGCCATGGGCACTAACATTCGCTTCAGTACAGCTTTCCATCCTCAAACTAGTGGCCAAGTCGAGCGAGTCAATCAAATTCTTGAAGATATGCTCAGGGCTTGTGTCATTTCCTTTGGCATGAAATGGGAAGATTGTCTTCCATATGCTGAATTCTCCTACAACAACAGCTTCCAAGCGAGTTCGGGCAAGGCCCCATTCGAGATTCTCTATGGCAGAAAGTGCCGTACTCCTCTCAATTGGTCAGAGACTGGTGAACGCCAACTTCTTGGAAATGACTTAATCACTGAAGCTGAAGAAATGTGTAAAGTCATCCGTGATAATCTCAAAGCCGCGCAATCGCGCCAGAAGAGTTACTATGATAGTAAGCATCGTGATTTGGCTTTCGAGATCGGAAACCATGTCTACCTCCGCGTCTCTCCAATGAAAGGCACTCGTCGCTTCGGTATCAAAGGGAAGCTTGCCCCTAGATACGTGGGTCCTTTCAAGATCATTGGCAAAAGAGGCGACCTCGCCTATCAACTTGAGCTTCCTTCCAACTTCGCGAACGTGCACGATGTGTTCCACGTGTCACAGCTCCGCAAGTGCTTCAAGATGCCTGAGCGCACTATCAACTTCGAAGAGATTGACCTCCAAGAAGATTTGTCTTATCATGAGCATCCCGTTGCTATTCTTGAAGAAACTGAGCGCAAGACTCGCAACAAGTCTATCAAATTCCTGAAAGTGAAGTGGTCGCACCATTCCGACTGGGAAGTCACCTGGGAACGCGAGGACCATCTCCGTTCCGATTATCCGGAGTTCTTTCAGTCCTAGATCTCGGGACGAGATCCTCTCGTAGTGGTGGAGTGTTGTAACACCCCGCATGTAACTTGCCATATTTGTAACTCCGACTCTTGCCATTTCCGGCTTTGTGATATGTTATTCCCTCCGTGGTCGGGTTTTTGTCTTTCGTTTTGCATTTTGTCATGTCTTGCATTTCATATCATGTCATCATGCGCATTGCATTCGCATACGTGTTCATCTCATGCATCCGAGCATTTTCCCCGTTGTCCGTTTTGCAATCCGGTGCTCCTATCTCCTCCGGTGCACCCCTCTTGTTTTTCTTTCGTGTGCGTGTGTCAAACTTTCTCGGAATGGACCGAGGCTTGTCATATGGCCCTAGTATACCACCCGGAAACCACCGGTCAAGTTTCGTTCCATTCGGAGGTCGTTTGGTACTCCAACGGTTAACTGGGCATCCGCAAAGTCCATTTGAGTGTCCAGCAAAACCCCCCTCTAAAAACTAGCCCAAAACCCACCTAGCTCTCTTCCATGCTCTAGGTCGTTCGATCACGATCGTGTGGGCGAAAACCGCACCTCATTTGGAGCCTCCTAGCTCCCTCTACCTATAAATATGTGGGCATCCCGAAATACATTCGCAGTCTCCGGAAACCCTAAAATTCCCCTCTCCACGGGCGGACGCGTCCAGCGCCCGCCGGACAAACGCGCCGCCGCGCCCGGCCAATCGCAGGCCGCCACGTCACGGGCCGTACCCCGCCGCCGCCGCGGCCCGGGCAGCCCGCCGCGGGCCCTCCAGGCCCGTCTCCTCCCCCTGCCGCCGCCGCTCGGTACCCGCGCCCGGCGCCTGCTGCCTCCCCCGCGTCCGCGCCGCCGCCGCCGGCCCCGCCGCGCCCGCCGGCGCCCGCGCCCTCCGGCGCCCGCCTCCCTCCGCCGGGGACCGCCGCCCTCCGGCCTCCCTCTCCTCCGCCGGCGCCGCCATCCCTCTCCCTCCTTCCTCTCCGGCCGGCGAGCACCCGAGCGCCGTCGAGCCCGGCCAGATCCGATCGATCCCGTAAGGTAGCCCGTACGTTGACTTTTCTCGCCCCTTTTTTTTCTCCAAGTCCTCAGATTTTTCTCAGCATGTGCACTTGTTCGTGATGCCATAACTCCTTGCATGTAGCTCCGATTCGCGCGTGTAATATGCCAAATTGATCGCCTCGCGATGCTCTTCATTTTGTTCAATTGCACCATGTTCGTTAGAGGTCATCTTGATGCCCAAATCCCTGTTGGAAGAGGGTTAGTTGCTGTTATTGTCTGGTTCTTATCAGAACTTGGAGATTTGTGATTTTTGTATCATTTAATCGGTGCATCTTTTGAGTATGAGCTCTACATGTGTTTTGAACTATGCCATGCCATCTTTCCAGTGGTGTAGTCCATGTATTTTTGTGATCTCTGTGGTGACTAGCACAAGCATGCAAAGTAGGCCCCGTAATATTTCTGATTTCAGGGACACAGTGATTTCTCCAAGTCCTTGTCTGCTGTAATTTTGTTGCCATGTAAACTTGATGCTACAGAGAGATCCATGCATATTTTGGAGATGTTCAGTAAGGATGTTTTGTAGCTATAGTTGTAATTGATCCATTCATTATGGGGTGCCATAGCATGACTCAATCTTGCTCTACTTTTGCTATAAAATATTTCTGGCAGATTCTTAACATGACATGCAATTTTGCCAAGCTTATTGTAGTTGATCCATACATGCTATGATATTGTTCTTGCCATGGTTCGCTTCGTAAACATGTCATCTTGCTGTAGGTGTGCTTGGTTTGTCATGAAATGCTCTGTAGTGAGTGCATCAAGCTCATAAAGAGGCCTACATATTATTATTTCTGCCATGCTCTGTTTTCTGCTAAGTCTGGAACCTGATAACGAAACTTGCTATGTTTACATGCTTGCCATCATTTCTTCTGGTGTTTTTTGGCTTATGGTCAGTAAGGGACTTTTGTCATGTGCATTTAGTAAAACACTTCCATGCCTTGATTTGCTATGTTAAGTTCCTGTAGCATGTTGATTTCGTGCTCCGAACATTGCTACCTGATGCTGTTTACTACCATGTCCAGTTTTTCACCAAGTCTGTGAACCTGTAATCTTTTGCACTTTTTCCATGCTTGTTTGAGCTTGATTTTTTTTGAACTAGCCGTAGCTCAGTGTTCATCTTTTGTCAAGCATCTCCTGTAGATTACTGCCATGTGCTTTGTTGCTATGTTGGAGTGCTGTAGCATTGTTGCTTGTTGCATTTATGTGCTATCTTGCTGTTTATCGCAGATTCGTGTCATTCTTGTTTTGCTTGCCATTTGCAAACCGTGCATCCGATTCCGGTGATCTTTATATCGATTTCAACCGAAATCATCTCATCTTTCTAGTGGCATGCTTGGTTTGCCAAGTTACTGCCATGTTCATCATTTTCCTTCCGGAGCACGCATATGCATCGCATATCATATCTTGCATATCATACATGTTTTGCATCATGTTGCTTGTGCATTTCTCGTTGTTGATTGTGGTTCCGTTTGTTTGTGTTCTTGTCTTGGGTAGAGCCGGGAGATGAGTTCGTGAACGAGGAACCTGTTGAGTACGCTTACGAGGATCAAGCCTTCGACAACTCTGAGAACCTTGCAGGCAAGATGATCACCCCTCGAAATCACTTATATCTTTGCTTTGCTAGTTGTTCGCTCTATTGCCATGCTCCGCTACCTATCACTTGCTATATCATGTCTCCCATTTTAGCCATGTCATCCCCTAACCATCCTTTCCTAGCAAACCGTTGTTTGGCTAAGTTACCGCTTTTGCTCAGCCCTTCTTATAGCGTTGCTAGTTGCAGGTGAAGTTGAAGTGGTTCCATGTCGGAACATGGATATGTTGGGATATCACAATATCTCTTATTTAATTAATGCATCTATATATTTGGTAAAGGGTGGAAGGCTCGGCCTTATGCCTGGTGTTTTGTTCCACTCTTGCCGCCCTAGTTACTGATATACCGGGATTATGTTCCTTGAGTTTGCGTTCCTTACGCGGTCGGGTGATTTATGGGACCCCCTTGACAGTTCGCCTTGAATAAAACTCCTCCAGCAAGGCCCAACTTTGGTTTTACCATTTGCCGCCTAAGCCTTTTTCCCCGGGTTTTCGCGAGCCCGAGGGTCATCTTTATTTTAAACCCCCGGGCCAGTGCTCCTCTGAGTATTGGTCCAAACTGTCAGTCGCCGGTGGCCACCAGGGGCAACTCTGGGCTGGCCTATCGGAAGCTTGGACAATCTGGTGTGCCCTGAGAACGAGATATGTGCAGCTCTTATCGGGATTTGTCGGCACATTCGGGCAGCTTTGCTAGTCTTGTTTTACCATTGTCGAAATGTCTTGTAAACCGGGATTCCGAGACTGATCGGGTCTTTCTGGGAGAAGGTTTATCCTTCGTTGACCGTGAGAGCTTATGATGGGCTAAGTTGGGACACCCCTGCAGGGTATTATCTTTCGAAAGCCGTGCCCGCGGTTATGAGGCAGATGGGAATTTGTTAATGTCCGGTTGTAGACAACTTGTCACTTGACCCAATTAAAATACATCAACTGCGTGTGTAGCCGTGATGGTCTTTTCTCGGCGGAGTCCGGGAAGTGAACACGGTCTGTGTTATGAATGACGTAAGTAGGTGTTCAGGATCACTTCTTGGTCAATGCTAGATGACGTCCGTTCCGTTGCTTCTCTTCTCGCTCTCATTTGCGCAAGTTAGCCACCATATATGCTTTTGCCGCTGCAGCTCCACCTCTTTGCGCCATCCTTTCCTACAAGCTTAAATAGTCTTGATCTCGCGGGTGTGAGATTGCTGAGTCCTCGTGACTCACAGATTCTACCAAAACAGTTGCAGGTGCCGACGATGCCAGTGCAGATGATGGCGTCGATCTCAAGTGGGAGTTCGACGAGGAACGTGGTCGTTACTATGTGTCTTTTCCTGATGATCAGTAGTGGAGCCCAGTTGGAACGATCGGGGATCTAGCATTTGGGGTTGTCTTATTTTCATCTGGATTTTGACCGTAGTCGGTCTATATCATTGTATTTTGGATGATGTATGATGATATTTATGTATTGTGTGAAGTGGCGATTGTAAGCCAACTCTTTATCCCATTCTTGTTCATTACATGGGATTGTGTGAAGATGACCCTTCTTGCGACAAAACCACTATGCGGTTATGCCTCTAAGTCGTGCCTCGACACGTGGGAGATATAGCCGCATCGTGGGCGTTACAAGTTGGTAATCAGAGCCATCCCCGACTTAGGAGCCCCCTGCTTGATCGAATCGCTGGCGTTGTTGAGTCTAGAACAAAAATGTTTTGAGTCTTAGGATTATATATATCGGAGAGTAGGATTCTTTTTACTCCTCAGTCCCTTCGTCGCTCTGGTGAGGTCTCCTGACGTAGAAGTTTTGACTTTTCTCTCCTCAAATTTCACTAAAAAAATTTAGGATCACGCGGGTATCTTGGAATCGTTCCGATGGTTTTGTGACGAGAACATTGTTCTTGGTGCCTCCTGTCATTTAGGGGTTGTGGCAGTGTCCCGGGGAGTTGAGCTCCGAGGTGTTGTCGTCACAATTTTATCGTTGCAGTTCTGGAATACCTGAGTTTTGCCGACATCAAAATCTCTTTTATGCAGTTGTTGGTGAGATCACCTCGACGCCACCCAGTACTGGGGCGGGAGTTCGGGAGTATTGCCATAACTTGTATAACGGATGTTTTTCGAAGGTTGAGGTAAACGATTTCCGAAGGTTTCTTGGTTATGTGTTGACGGATGGATACAGCTGGATCTAGGGATTGCTAGTTTGGGTGATATATTTTGTGTCCCCTGTATCCCCTACATCAGATTGCATAACCAGAAAGTTTCGGGAGTTTATAAGTGGGAATTCAAGTAGCCTTAGGATATCTTTCCGACAGACGCATGATATGAGATTGGGGTCCGACGTCTAGTGGTCCGCCTGTATACGGTTGATTTTACAGTGGTCTCGTAGTGTCTTAAAGAGTCCATGGCTTTGCCGACTCGGGGACGCTTCGTATGTCATGTGCACAGCCTTGTACATGATGGTGCTGTACGATTGAGCCCGTGTGGGCCCCACCACGAAAACTTCGGACGAAATCTCGATCATATGTTTGTTCCGGCTTATTCTGCAAGCCAATACTTGTTTTGTTTTGTATTGTGGTATTCGAGTTGCTTCGAATTCATATGTTCATTCCATATCTTTTTCAAGTGGCCTCTCAACTTATGGAAGTGTGATGATTTACTACGGAATTCTTTAGTTCATCTTCGTTCAAATGTTTATTGTGAAGACTATATGTTGCAATTTCTATCCGTTGATTCTACTTATCTATTTGTCTATCAAGATGCTAACGGATGTCACCCTCTTCAGGATGGCTCCGCCAACGCGTCAGAATCCGGATCGCAATGAAGGGAGTCAAGCGAACCCTCCGCCACCACCTCCGCTTCGGAGGCATGGCAGGCTATCATGGCAGCCACCAACGCCAATGCTCAGATGATTCTGCAACTCTTGCAAGAACGTACTCAAGGGCAAGGCAATCAAGGCAATCAAGGTCAAGGCAACAATCAGTTTCACTTTGCCACTCTCAACCAGCTTCTCGCAAATCAGCCCAAGTCTTTCAGCTACTGTGCCGAGGCCACGGATGCCGATGATTGGCTCGTGGACATCAACAAGCATTTTGAATGTAGCAATGTCAGGCCTGAGGACTATGTCAAGTTCGCTTCTTTTCAGCTCAAGGACCAAGCTGCTGATTGGTTTCAACAATACAAAGATTCCAGAGGAGGTCGTGTGATCACTTGGACTGACTTCTATCGGGACTTCAAAGCGCACCACATTCCACAAAGTGTTGTTGAGAGCAAGCGTGAGGAGTTCCGCAATCTCAAGCAAGGCAACATGTCTGTGTATCAATACAACATTCAGTTTCAGAAACTTGCTCGCTTCGCTAAACAAGACGTTCCTGATGAAAAGAGCATGGTCTATCACTTCAGAGGTGGCCTTAAAGAGGATCTGCAGTTAGCTCTCGTTCTTGTTGAGCCTACTCAGTTTGATCAATTCTATAATATGGCACTGAAGCAAGAGGCTGCTCAGCTCAAGTGTGAGGCTTCTAAGAAGAGAGTCAGAGACGCAGTTCAGTCTTCTTCTTCCTCACTTGTGACAGCTAAGCAACAGAAGTTCTGGTTGCCTCCTCCTCCTCCGTTTCGTCAGCCTTACCAGCAGAAGAACAAAGGTGGCCATGGTTCTTCCAACTCTTCCAACTCTGGCTATCAGAACAAGTCTCAGAATCAAGCTCCAAAGTCCAATGCTCCTTATCACCGTCCACTCTCAGAGGTGACCTGCAACAAATGTCAGCAGAAAGGTCACTATGCTAACAAGTGCTTCAACCAAAGGCGTCTTCCTCCTCCTCCTCCTGTCAGATCTTCCAGCAATGCAGTGGTCAAGCATAATCCAAAGTTTGCAAAGGTGATTATGATGAATGCAGCTCAAGCGGAGGAATCTACTGATGTGATAATGGGTAATCTTCCTGTTAATGATATTCCCGCAAAAGTTCTTTTGATACTGGTGCATCGCTTTCTTTCATATCAAGACCATTTGCATTTAAGCATGAGTTGGTTTATCAAGATTTGCCTAGACCGTTATCAGTTGTCTCTCCGGGTAAATTCATGAATGCAAGTGCCATGGTTCCGAATGTGTCCATCAAGATGGGAGACTATAAATTTCAGTCTTCTCCTATTGTTCTTGGTGACTCGGATATTGATCTTATTCTCGGGATGGACTGGCTTTCTAAGCACAAGGCTCAACTTGATTGTGCTGCCAGGGAAATTCAATTGACACACTCGTCTGAGGATGTGATTATTTATGCTGCTCGTGATGAAACCATTCGGTTTTTTCTCTCTCAATGAGAAGGGCGAATTGAATGCCATCTCTCAAATTCCAGTTGTTTGCGAGTATCAAGATGTCTTTCCAGAAGAGCTTCCGGGTATGCCTCCTCATCGGCCAGTTGAGTTCGTTATCGAACTAGAGCCTGGCACTGAACCCGTTTGCAAGCGTCCATACAAGCTTGGACCCAACGAGCTGAAGGAATTGAAGAAACAGCTCGATGAACAAAAGCGTCTGGGTTTGATCAGACCGAGCTCTTCTCCATGGGGTTGTGGTGTTCTTTTTGTCAAGAAGAAGGATGGCACGGACCGACTTTGTGTCGACTACCGTCCATTGAACAAGAAGACTATCAAGAACAAGTATCCACTCCCTAACATCAATGAGCTTTTTGAGCAACTCAAAGGGCCTAAAGTATTCTCGAAGCTTGACCTGAGTATGGGTTATCATCAGATTAGCATTCGTGAAGAAGATATCCCCAAGACAGCATTCAGAACAAGCTTTGGTTCTTACGAATATACTGTCGTGTCTTTCGGCCTTGTCAATGCTCCTCCAGTGTTCTCTCGGATGATGAATTTCATCTTCAACCCCTATACCAATGAATTCGTTCTGGTGTATCTCGCTGATATCTTGGTCTTCTCCAAGAACAAGCAGGATCATGCCAAACATTTGCGATTGGTGCTCGACAAGCTCAGAGAGTATATATTCTATGCGAAGTTCTCTAAATGTGAGTTTTGGCTCGATGAAGTTCTTTTCCTTGGTCACATCATCTCTGCCAACGGCATCGCTGTTAACCCCGAGAAGGTGTCCGCAGTTGTGAATTGGGAACCTCCTCAAAATGTCAAGCAGCTTCACAGTTTTCTGGGTCTTGCAAGCTATTGCCGAAGATTCGTTGTGAATTTCTCCAAGATTGCAAAGCCTCTTTCCAACCTCCTACAGAAGCATGTGAAGTATGTCTGATCTCCTGAGTGTGACGTTGCTTTCAACACTCTCAAAGAGAAACTAGTCACAGCTCCTGTCTTGACTCCTCCTGATGAATCCAAGCCGTATGAAGTTTTCTGTGATGCTTCTCTCCAAGGTCTCGGTGCTGTGTTAATGCAAGAGAAGAAAGTTGTGGCCTATACCTCTCGTCAGTTGAAGCCCAACGAGAAGAACTACCCCACTAACGATCTTGAGTTGGCGGCAGTTGTCCATGCATTAATAACGTGGAGATATCTCTTGTTGGGAAGACAAGTGGACATTTTCACTGATCACAAGAGTCTCAAGTATATCTTCACTCAGCCCAACCTCAACCTCAGGCAGACTCGATGGGTCGAAATGATTCAAGAGTACAATCCGAGTATCGAATATACTCCAGGCAAAGCAAATGTCATTGCAGATGCTTTAAGCAGGAAGGCTTATTGTAACAGCTTAATTCTCAAGCCTTTCCAACCGGATCTTTGTGAAGCTTTCCGCAAGCTGAATCTCCAAGTTGTTCCTCAAGGCTTTCTTGCCAACCTCATAGTCTCTCCTACTTTGGAAGATCAAATTCGTGAGGCACAACTCCTGGATGCCATGGTGAAGAAGGTGAAACGTGGTATCGACAAGGGTCTTTCCAAATACAAGTGCTATCGCATTGATGACAGAGACACGTTATTCTTCGAGGACCGGATTGTGGTTCCTAAAGGTGATCTAAGGAAATTCATAATGAACGAGGCGCACAATTCTCTCCTTTCCATTCATCCTGGAAGTACGAAGATGTATCATGACCTCAAGCAGTCGTATTGGTGGACTCGAATGAAGCGAGAAATTGCTCAATTCGTGAATGAATGTGATGTCTGCCGAAGAGTGAAAGCAGAACACCAACGACCAGCTGGTCTCCTCCAACCTCTTGCTATCCCGGAGTGGAAGTTTGATCATATAAAAATGGACTTCGTGACTGGTTTTCCCAAGTCCAAGCGCGGAAATGATGCTATCTTCGTTGTCATTGACAAGCTTTCTAAAGTGGCTCATTTCCTTCCAATCAAAGAATCTATCACAGCAGCTCAGCTGGCAGAGCTTTACACCTCCAGAATTGTCTCCTTGCAAGGCATTCCACATTTGATTTCTTCAGATCGTGGAAGCATCTTCACCTCTAAGTTCTGGGACTCCTTCCAGAAGGCCATGGGCACTAACATTCGCTTCAGTACAGCTTTCCATCCTCAAACTAGTGGCCAAGTCGAGCGAGTCAATCAAATTCTTGAAGATATGCTCAGGGCTTGTGTCATTTCCTTTGGCATGAAATGGGAAGATTGTCTTCCATATGCTGAATTCTCCTACAACAACAGCTTCCAAGCGAGTTCGGGCAAGGCCCATTCGAGATTCTCTATGGCAAAAAGTGCCGTACTCCTCTCAATTGGTCAGAGACTGGTGAGCGCCAACTTCTTGAAAATGACTTAATCACTGAAGCTGAAGAAATGTGTAAAGTCATCCGTGATAATCTCAAAGCCGCGCAATCGCTCCAGAAGAGTTACTATGATAGTAAGCATCGTGATTTGGCTTTCGAGATCGGAGACCATGTCTACCTCCGCGTCTCTCCAATGAAAGGCACTCGTCGCTTCGGTATCAAAGGGAAGCTTGCCCCTAGATACGTGGGTCCTTTCAAGATCATTGGCAAAAGAGGCGACCTCGCCTATCAACTTGAGCTTCCTTCCAACTTCGCGAACGTGCACGATGTGTTCCACGTGTCACAGCTCCGCAAGTGCTTCAAGACGCCTGAGCGCACTATCAACTTCGAAGAGATTGACCTCCAAGAAGATTTGTCTTATCATGAGCATCCCGTTGCTATTCTTGAAGAAACTGAGCGCAAGACTCGCAACAAGTCTATCAAATTCCCGAAAGTGAAGTGGTCGCACCATTCCGACCGGGAAGCCACCTGGGAACGCGAGGACCATCTCCGTTCCGAATATCCGGAGTTCTTTCAGTCCTAGATCTCGGGACGAGATCCTCTCGTAGTGGTGGAGTGTTGTAACACCCCGCATGTAACTTTCCATATTTGTAACTCCGACTCTTGCGATGCTCTTCATTTTGTTCAATTGCACCATGTTCGTTAGAGGTCATATTGATGCCCAAATCCCTGTTGGAAGAGGGCTAGTTGCTGTTATTCTCTGGTTCTTATCAGAACTTGGAGATTTGTCATTTTTGTATCATTTAATCTGTGCATCTTTTGAGCATGAGCTCTACATGTGTTTTGAACTATGCCATGCCATCTTTGCAGTGGTGTAGTCCATGTATTTTTGTGATCTCTGTGGTGACTAGCACAAGCATTCAAAGTTGGCCCCGTAATATTTCTGATTTCAGGGACAGTGATTTCTCTAAGTCCTTGTCTGCTGTAATTTTGTTGCCATGTAAACTTGATGCTACAGAGAGATCCATGCATATTTTGGAGATGTTCAGTAAGTATGTTTTGTAGATATAGTTGTAATTGATCCATTCCTGCAGTTGTTTGCAATTATGGGGTGCCATAGCATGACTCAATCTTGCTCTACTTTTGCTCTAAAATATTTCTGACAGATTCTTAACATGATATGCAATTTTTTCAAGCTTATTGTAGTTGATCCATACATGCTATGATATTGTTCTTGCCATGGTTAGCTTCATAAACATGTCATATTGCTGTAGGTGTGCTTGGTTTGTCATGCAATGCTGTGTAGTGAGTGCATCAAGCTCACAAAGAGGCCTACATATTATTATTTCTGCCATGCTCTGTTTTCTGCTAAGTCTGGAACCTGATAACGAAACTTGCTATGTTTACATGCTTGCCATCATTTCTTCTGGTCCTTTTTGGCTTATGGTCAGTAAGGGACTTTTGTCATGTGCATTTAGTATAACACTGCCATGCCTTGATTTTCTATGTTAAGTTCCTGTAGTATGTTGATTTCATGCTCCGAACATTGCTACCTGATGCTGTTTACTGCCATGTCCAGTTTTTCACCAAGTCTGTGAACCAGTAATCTTTTGCACTTTTGCCATGCTTGTTTGAGCTTGATATGTTGTGAACCAGCCGTAGCTCAGTGTTCATCTTTTGTCAAGCATCTCCTGTAGATTACTGCAATGTACTTTGTTGCTATGTTGGAGTGCTGTAGCATTGTTTCTTGTTGCATTTTAAGTGCTATCTTGCTGTTTATCGCAGATTCGTGTCATTCTTGTTTTGCTTGCCATTTGCAAACCGTGCATCCGATTCCGGTGATCTTCATATCGATTTCGACCGAAATCATCTCATCTTTCCAGTGGCATGCTTGGTTTGCCAAGTTACTGCCATGTTCATCATTTTCCTTCCGGAGGACGCATATGCATCGCATATCATATCTTGCATATCATACATGTTTTGCATCATGTTGCTTGTGCATTTCTCGTTGTTGATTGTGGTTCCGTTTGTTTGTGTTCTTGTCTTGGGTAGAGCCGGGAGATGAGTTCGTGAACGAGGAACCTGTTGAGTACGCTTACGAGGATCAAGCCTTCGACAACTCTGAGAACCTTGCAGGCAAGATGATCACCCCTCGAAATCACTTATATCTTTGCTTTGCTAGTTGTTCGCTCTATTGCCATGCTCCGCTACCTATCACTTGCTATATCATGTCTCCCATTTTAGCCATGTCGGCCCCTAACCATCCTTTCCTAGCAAACCGTTGTTTGGCTAAGTTACCGCTTTTGCTCAGCCCTTCTTATAGCGTTGCTAGTTGCAGGTGAAGTTGAAGTGGTTCCATGTCGGAACATGGATATGTTGGGATATCACAATATCTCTTATTTAATTAATGCATCTATATATTTGGTAAAGGGTGGAAGGCTCGGCCTTATGCCTGGTGTTTTGTTCCACTCTTGCCGCCCTAGTTACTGATATACCGGGATTATGTTCCTTGAGTTTGCGTTCCTTACGCGGTCGGGTGATTTATGGGACCCCCTTGACAGTTCGCCTTGAATAAAACTCCTCCAACAAGGCCCAACTTTGGTTTTACCATTTGCCGCCTAAGCCTTTTTCCCCGGGTTTTCGCGAGCCCGAGGGTCATCTTTATTTTAAACCCCAGGGCCAGTGCTCCTCTGAGTATTGGTCCAAACTGTCAGTCGCCGGTGCCCACCAGGGGCAACTCTGAGCTGGCCTATCGGAAGCTTGGACAATCCGGTGTGCCCTGAGAACGAGATATGTGCAGCTCTTATCAGGGTTTTTCGGCACATTCGGGCGACTTTGCTGGTCTTGTTTTACCATTGTCGAAATGTCTTGTAAACCGGGATTCCGAGACTGATCGGGTCTTTCTGGGAGAAGGTTTATCCTTCGTTGACCGTGAGAGCTTATGATGGGCTAAGTTGGGACACCCCTGCAGGGTATTATCTTTCGAAAGCCGTGCCCGCGGTTATGAGGCAGATGGGAATTTGTTAATGTCCGGTTGTAGACAACTTGTCACTTGACCCAATTAAAATACATCAACTGCGTGTGTAGCCGTGATGGTCTCTTCTCGGCGTAGTCCGGAAAGTGAACACGGTCTGTGTTATGAATGACGTAAGTAGGTGTTCAGGATCACTTCTTGGTCAATGCTAGATGACGTCCGTTCCGTTGCTTCTTTTCTCGCTCTCATTTGCGCAAGTTAGCCACCATATATGCTTTTGCCGCTGCAGCTCCACCTCTTTGCGCCATCCTTTCCTACAAGCTTAAATAGTCTTGATCTCGCGGGTGTGAGATTGCTGAGTCCTCGTGACTCGCAGATTCTACCAAAACAGTTGCAGGTGCCGACGATGCCAGTGCAGATGATGACGTCGATCTCAAGTGGGAGTTCGACGGGGAACGTGGTCGTTACTATGTGTCTTTTCCTGATGATCAGTAGTGGAGCCCAGTTGGGACGATCGGGGATCTAGCATTTGGGGTTGTCTTATTTTCATCTGGATTTTGACCGTAGTCGGTCTATATGATTGTATTTTGGATGATGTATGATGATATTTATGTATTGTGTGAAGTGGTGATTGTAAGCCAACTCTTTATCCCATTCTTGTTCATTACATGGGATTGTGTGAAGATGACCCTTCTTGCGACAAAACCACTATGCGGTTATGCCTCTAAGTCGTGCCTCGACACGTGGGAGATATAGCCGCATCGTGGGCGTTACACCCCAAGCCCGCCCGCTACCCCTGGCGCGGGGTCCGTCGGGGAAGCGAACCTGCCAGTAGGGCGCCTTGAGCTCGTGCCTTCGCCATCTCCCCTTCGCGGCCTTGCTTGGAGCGCGGCCAGCGTGCCAAGGGCTCCCCCTCTGATTGTGGACGGCGGCTGGCTAGCTTCGATCCTGGGCTCCTCTTCAAGTGGCGGGCCTCCACTCATCCGGGCCCCTCGTGAGGCTTTGCCCGCAACCGGGTGGGCGCCAGCCCCCTGCCGAAAGGGGGCGAGCCGCTTCCGGCCCCGCCCGCGTCCCCCGCGGTGGAGGACGGAGTCGGCAGCATGCTTAGATCGGCGCACGAACGGAGTGTCGTCCGCCATGAACTCTTTCAGAATGCGATGGGCGGGATGAACCGACTCGGGGAAGAGCTCGCGGACGTCGATGCGCACCTTGCGGCCGAGGGTCTTCGGCTGATGGAGGAGCGGCATAAGCTGAAGGTGGCCATCAACCTCGGGCGCCACCAGCGTGAGCTTGACAATGTGAAGGCCGAGTCATCCCTCGCGACCTCGCGCGAGGCCTGCTCTCGAGCCTTGGAAGAAGCCCGGGAAGCTGACCGACGCCGCGAGATCACAGAGAAACGCGCGTGGGAGCTCCAAGCCTGGAGCGCCTCCTTGGAGCAGCAGGTGGAGGCGCGCCAAGCCGCCCTTGCATCAATGAGGGGGACGCCTGCCGAGGAGGAAGAGATCCTGAAGCGTGAGGAAGCGCTGGCGCTGGAAGCTATGGAGCGCAGCCTTGAGCTCGAGCGGTTGGAAACGAGGGAGCACCTAGTCGCCCAAGCGGAGGATGATGTTGGTGCGCGCGAGGCCCGGGCCCATGGGGAGGTCGACTGCCGCGTGGCCGAGGCTCGCGCAGATCTTGTGGGAGGTACGACTTGAAGCTGAAGCGCGTTGAAGCCGAGGCTGCGGGCAGGGCTGCTGCCCTCGAGTCTAAGCTGGCTGAGGCGGAGCGGCGCGAGGAGGCCGCCGCAGCCGCCCTGGTCTCGGCGCAGGCTGAACTAGCCTCCGCCCACGCCGAGCTGCTCCCTCTTAAGCAGCGGGTCGCCAACGCCGAGTTCATCACGCGGTAGAACAGGGAGGAAGTGCTTCAGCGGCAGACACTGGAGCACGTGCACGCCCCCATGCTCTAGGGCCTCAGGAACAGGGCCAACATTGTGCTGGGCCACATCTGCGATGAAAATGCCCCTCATCCCCATGAGGACAACTACGCCAGTCACCTCCGCTTCTTCATCGAAGTGGTGACGCACCTGGAGAACCGTTCCGAGAGAGCTCGCCAGCTTGTTGAAGAGAGGAGCCGCAGCCTGCTCGGGCGCGCATTCTCCCGCGTCTTCAGCCACCTCCAGAACACCTAACCCAACTTTGACTATGACGCCGCCATTGCCCCAGTACCGGAGGCCATCTGGGGTGACCTGGCGCGATGGGTGGAAGACAATGTGGACGCACTGGTCAGGGCCTTCGCTTCCGAGGACGACACGGTGGTGGTCGCGGTAGACGAAGGCGACGTGGTCGACGATGGTGATGGCGGCGCCGTCGAAGGTGATGGTGATGCTAGCGACGGTAACGATGACGCCAGCGACGCTTCTGAAGGCGACCCAGGGGACGCGGCGAGCGACATGTCCGATTGATCCCGTGTTTCCCTGATGTTTATCCTGCACGCAAAAGCTCGGGCGCGGCCACAGAGGTTGTAAGAGCATTTTGGGAGGGGGAGCCCCTCATATAAACAGATTACTGCCCCTATTCTTTTGGGCCAAGCTGAATATGTGGCTTCATGAGCTCACGAGTCCCGTGGCGAGTTTGCTGTTGTAATTTACCTTAACCTGGGCAGGTTCCGAACTGACTCATGAGGTTGTGAGTTTCTGAGGAGCCCCCGAGGAGCCTAAATATCCATCTGAGAGGGCCTCACGAGAGGCATGCACCAGCTGTGGCTCGACCCACGTGCGGTGCACGTGCGTTATGCCCAGCCCTACTCGCAAGGGGGAGGCAGTAAGCGCGAGCTCCGAAATAAGGCCAGAACCAGATTGCAAGAAATAGCACGAACGAGAAAAGGCACCCCCGCGCGAATCAATGAAAACTCAACTCCAACTTAAATCCAAAGCCAGAAAGCAGGGCTACAGAAAAGAGGTTAAAAGCAAACAGCCGCGTCCGGCGCCTAGTCTAGTCTTCTTGTCTTCGAGTCTTCTCACCAGCGCGGAGCTAAGTGCTGCCACTAGGACGTGGGAGGGAGCCCCCGAGGCCCGAGGGAGGCACTCCTGAGGCTCCGGGGCGTGTACAGCCCCACTCATTATAACGTGAGAGTGTCACGAGCGGAGACCTTCACAGGCATGAGCCTTACTTCATATCGCCAGACGAGGGCCCTGCCTTGCGCCACCCTCTACCATCGTTGGGATGACCAAAAACCAGGACGGCGCCAAAGGGGGCAAAGGGGACGCCAGCGGCGCCCTCGGCGACCACGGGGAAGGCTCGCCGGCGCCTCCCCGGCAGAGGGCCTACCTCCGGGCAACGCCTTGCTCCGTGCGATGCGGGGAGGGGCCTTGCTCCTGGCTCCTCCCATGCAGCCCCCAGTGAGCCTCTCCTGGTGGGACGGGTACTGCCGTGCCGGAACCGTCGCCTGGCGCTGTGACCTGATCCACTTGCGATTCATGGTTAGCGTAAGCCTGCCCCTAGGAAATTAGTGGTACCCTATAGCTGTTGTCGATGGCGTGGTTGGCGGGGCTCTCGGGCAGCTCCTGGAAGGCCTCAGCTCCTAGCGCCTCCTCTTCCCAGCCTGACTCGAGGAACGAGCCGGGGTCATCTTCCGGCGTGTACTCCTGGTTCATCATGCGGGGCACGTAGGCCTCCGAGGCCGTTGCCCCGAAAACCTCGCCGAAGTGCCCCACACTCCATGTCACCCGGCCCATCACGCCGTCCTGAGGATAGTAGGGTAGTGCCCCGCTGTGGCCATGTGCGGCAACGCTCGTGCCCGCACCCATCGGAGGTGGTGCGGGTGCGATGGGGCGACCGGCGCCTTGGGTCACACTGATGTCGATGAGACCCCCGGGCGCACTCGGGGGCACGCGGGCGCGGCGAGGCCCGCCGTGGGATCCGGCCGCTGCCTGGGGCGTGAGCTGGTAGCAGAAGGGCGGCGCTCCCGTGGCCGCTGTGTCCAGTAGCTCGGCGACGCGTTCCAGCAGTGCTTCCCGTCCGCTCTCCATCAGTCGGCACCGCAGCAGCTCCCGTGCCACCGTGTGTGCCGCCCGCATGTTCGCCTGCTCCCGCCGGGTGTGCGGCGCCATCGCCGCGGCGTGGCTTGCGGCCCTTGCGGCAGCTCACGCCTGTCACGGAGTAAGGGTGGATGGTGCCTGGTCGCACCGCCCACGTCCCGCAACGTTAGGTGGCGCTCGTGCCGCCTGGAGCGCGGGGTTGAGGTCTTCCTGGGTGGACGACGCCGCCCGGGCTGGCCAAGCTGCCCAGCGGTCGGCGTTGGTTCTTGGGTCGCCAGACATCGGAACCGCGTAGCGTAGGTGGATCAACTGGCGGAGGAGAGGCTCCAGCATACCCCCTACCTGGCGCACCAAATGTCGGATTTCGGGTTCCGGCAAAACCCTTGAGGTTCGAACACTGGGGTGTGCACGAAGGTCTCACCTCTACCAAGCTCTCGCACTCCAAAATCTCACGGACTAGCTCGCCGAACCCAAAGAACACGAGGACACAAGATTTATACTAGTTCGGGCCACCGTTGTGGTGTAATACCCTACTCCAGTGTGGTGGTGGTGGATTGCCTCTTGGGCTGAGGATGAACAGTACAAGGGAAGAACAGCCTCCTGAGGAGAGGTGTTCTTGTGCTTGGTTAGTTGGCCAAGGTTTCGATCCCCCTCGCCATGGAGGTGGCTAGTCCTATTTATAGAGGCCCTGGTCCTCTTCCCAACTACTGAGCGGGAAGGGATGCCACAACGGCCAAGTTTGAAGGGGGACAGCTAGTACAGCTATCCTGACAAAAGTAGTCCTCGCCTGCCAAAGGCTCTGGTGGTGACGCCGCCTTGGGCTCCATGATGACCCCCGTCCTGCCATCCTGCTGGTCTTGGTCTCGTTGCACCGATATGGAAACCTTTGCCTGACGCCTCGAGACTCCTCGCCTGCGCTTGCCCCTCTAGCACCAAAGGGGAAACGAGGACACTGTGCGCCCTGGCGCCCGCCTGGCCTTGATCGTAATGGCTTGCGTCACGGGAGCCTCGCGAGGTTCACCTTGCCTTGATCTCTCCGCTCCTTGCGAGCTAGCCGGGTGAAGCCGCCCCTGAGGAGGCCTTGTGTCGTCCGCCTCGCGAGGCTTGGACCCTCGCGAGGGTCTTGAGGTGAAGATGGGCCGTATGGGCCCGCAGGAGGAGCCACGCCGTCGGCCGTAGGTAGGCAAGTCTGGGGACCCCCGTTCCCAGAACGCTGACAGAATGGGGTCCATAAGGAAACTAAGGGACATTAAGGCCTCCTTTTAATAGAGAACCGGAAAAAAGCAATAACACATAGTGAATACATGAACTCCTCAAATTACGGTAATCACCGGAAAGAATCCAAATTATTGTCACCTTGGGGAATGCAGATCATAACACGTAATAGGTGCGTATAACTTGCATGGTAGGATCAAGAACAAAAATATATTGGTGAAAACATAAATGGTTCAGATCTGAAATCATGGCACTCGGGCCCTAGTGACAAGCATTAAGCATAGCAAAGTCATAGCACCATCAATCTTAGAACATAGTGGATACTAGGGATCAAGCCCTAACAAAACTAACTCGATTACATGATGAATCTCATCCAACCCGTCACCGTCCAACAAGCCTACGAAGAGCTTACTCACTCCCGGCAGAGACCATCATGAAATTGGTGATGGAGGATGGTTGATGATGACAAAGACGAAAGATCCCCCTCTCCGGAGCCCCGAACTGACTCCAGATCTGGCCTCCCGATGAAGAACAGGAGGTGGCGGTGGCTCCATATCGTGAAATGCGATGAAACTTCCTCCCTCATTTTTTCTCCGAAAATAGGAATTTATAGGATTGAGATTAGGGTCAGAGGAGCCTCGTGGGCCCCACTACCCACCAGGGCATGCCAGAGGGGGTGGCGCACCCTAGTGCCTAGTGGGAAGCTGGGCCCCCCCCCCCACTCCAGTGGATCTTGGTTCCAGTATTTTTCTTTTATTCCAAAAAATTCTCCAAAAAGTTTCGGCCAATTCCGAGAACTTTTATTTCTATACAAAAACAACACCATGGTAGTTCTGCTGAAAACAGCGACAGTCCGGGTTAGTTTCATTCAAATCATGCAAATTGGAGTCCAAAATAAGAGCAAAAGCGTTAGGAAAAGTTTTTTTTTGACTATTTACTGTAGAGCAACAGCCCCATGCTCCTTTTTATTCCAGAAATTTTTGCCCAAGCCTGTTTAACTCTGCTCCCACCAGGAGTCGCACCCAGGACCTGGGGTGCTACTAAGGTCGCTGCAACCACTAGGCTATAGGCCCGTTCACGACCTGGGGTGCTACAGGACCTGGGCGTTAGGAAACGTAGATACGATGGAGGCGTATCAAGCACTTTGGAAGGGGTGACGGGCTTTGTCTTCAACAAGTTACTGTGCAAGGGCATACTGGTCTTCATGGAAGATGATGTCGCTTGAAGCTACGTCGGTATTTCCCCAAAGAGGAAGGGATGATGCAGCACAACGGCGGTAGGTATTAACCTCAGATATGAAACCAAATTTATCAAACTAGTAGGATAACCAAGCAACACAACGTAAACAACCCCTGCACGCAGACAACAAATCCTCGCAACCCGACGTGTTAAAGGGGTTGTCAATCCCATCCGGGGCACGGCGCCTCAAGATAGGCAAACAGACGTGAGATAAATTTGTAGTAAATTGATAGATCGAACACCAAATAAAATAAATAAGAATAAATTGCGGCAAGGTATTTTTGTATTTTTGGTTTAATAGATCTGAAAATAAATGCAAGGAAAAAGTAGATCGCAAAGGCAAATATATGAGAAAGAGACCCGGGGGCCGTAGGTTTCACTAGAGGCTTCTCTCGAGAAAAATAGCAAGCGGTGGGTGAACAAATTACTGTTGGGCAATTGATAGAACTTCAAATACTCATGACGATATCCAGGCAATGATCATTATATAGGCATCACGTCCAAGATTAGTAGACCGACTCCTGCCTGCATCTACTACTATTACTCCACACATCGACCGCTATCCAGCATGCATCTAGTGTATTAAGTTCATGGAGAAACGGAGTAATGCAATAAGAACGATGACATGATGTAGACAAGATCTATCTATGTAGAGATAGACCCCATCGTTTTATCCTTAGTAGCAACGATACATATGTGTCGGTTCCCTTTCTGTCACTGGGATCAAGCACCGTAAGATCGAACCCACTACAAAGCACCTCTTCCCATTGCAAGATAAATAGATCAAGTTGGCCAAACAAAACCCAAATATCGGAGAAGAAATACGAGGCTATAAGAGATCATGCATAAAAGAGATCAAAGAAAAGTTCATCGATCCCAACAAACACACCGCAAAAGTGTTACATCATATGGATCTCCAAGAGACCATTGTATTGACAATTCAGAGAGAGAGATGAAGCCATCTAGCTACTAACTACGGACCCGAAGGTCTACAAAGAACTACTCACGCATCATCGGAGAGGCACCAATGGAGGTGGTGAACCCCATCCGAGATGGTGTCTAGATTGGATCTGGTGGTTCTGGACTCTGTGGCGGCTGGATGAATATTCCGTCGATGCCTTTAGGGTTTTTGGAATATTGGGGTATTTATAGAGCAAAGAGGCGGTCCGGGGGGCACCCGAGGTGGGCACAACCCACCAGGGCGCGCCTGGGCCTCCTGGCGTGCCCTGGTGGGTTGTGCCCTCATCAAGGCACCCCCAGGCGTAGCTAGGGCCCATTACATTCCTTCTGGTCCAAAAAAATCACTGTAAAGTTTCGTTGCATTTGGACTCCGTCTGATATTGATTTCCTACGATGTAAAAACATGCAGAAAACAACAACTGGCACTTGGCACTATGTCAATAGGTTAGTACCAAAAAATGATATAAAACGACTATAAAATGATTATAAAACATCCAAGATTGATAATATAACAGCATGGAACAAGCAAAAATTATAGATACGTTGGAGACATATCAGCATCCCCAAGCTTAAGTCCTACTCGTCCTCGAGGAGGGAAGTGATAAAAACTGGATTTTTGATGTGGAATGCTGCCTATCATGTCATATCATATTCTTTTCTTTATAGCATGGACATTTGGGCTTTTATATTGTTCAAAGCAATAGTCTAGTTTTGACATGATAATTTAAATACTCAAGCATATCAACAAGCAACCATGTCTTTCAAAATATCAATGCTAAAATAAGTTATCCCTAGCTCATCATGCTCAACCATTGATCCATTCATGAAACACACTCGCATAATAGTTACACCCAATACTTAAGTACGATCATATTGCCTCCTAGTTGGTGCTTTTGTAAGAGAAGATGGAGACTCAAAAAAAAGTTGCATAAAGTAAAAGAAGGGCCCTTCTTGGAGGGAAGTAGGGATTTGCAGAGGTGCCAGAGCTCAAAGCGAAAAACTTAGAGATAAAAACCTTTTGGGAGGTGTATCCATCCCACCAGCGAAAATGACTTAGAGTTCCCAACACTTTCCATGCTAGATATATCATAGGCGGTTCCCAAACAGAAACTAAAGTTTATTCCTTTTTCCACCATACTTTCACTTTCCATGGCTAACCATATACAGGGGTGCCTTCCATACCAACACTTTCCAAGGAATTTATTATTTGACAACATAAAGTAATTTCATTTTTCATTTCGGGACTGGGCATCCCTAATACCTTTGCCTTACTTGTTGGAAATATGCCCTAGAGGCAATAATAAAATGGTTATTATTGTATTTCCTTGTTCATGATAATTGTCTATTGTTCATGCTATAATTGTATTAACTATAAACCGTAATACATGTGTGAATACATAGACCACAACATGTCCCTAGTAAGCCTCTAGTTGACTAGCTCGTTGATCAATAGATGGTTATGGTTTCCTGACCATGGATATTAGATGTCATTGATAACCGGATCACATCATTAGGAGAATGATGTGATGGACAAGACCCAATCCTAAGCATAGCACAAGATCGTGTAGTTCGTTTGCTAAGAGCTTTTCTAATGTCAAGTATCATTTCCTTAGACCAAGAGATTGTGCAACTCCCGGATACCGTAGGAATGCTTTGGGTGTACCAAACATCACAACGTAACTGGGTGGCTATAAAGGTGCACTACAGGTATCTCCGAAAGTGTCTGTTGGGTTGGCACGAATCGAGACTAGGATTTGTCACTCCGTATGACGGAGAGGTATCTCTGGGCCAACTTGGTAATGCATCATCATAATGAGCTCAATGTGACTAAGGAGTTAGCCACGGGATCATGCATTACCGAACGAGTAAAGAGACTTGCCGGTAACAAGATTGAACGAGGTATTGGGATACCGACGATCGAATCTCGGACAAGTAACATACCGATAGACAAAGGGAATTGTATACGGGATTGATTGAATCCCCGACATCGTGGTTCATCTGATGAAATCATCGTGGAACATGTGGGAGCCAATATGGTATCCAGATCCCGCTATTGGTTATTGGCCGGAGAGGTGTCTCGGTCATGTCTGCATGGTTCCCGAACCCGTAGGGTCTACACACTTAAGGTTCGGTGACGCTAGAGTTGTTATGGGAAATAGTATGTGGTTACCGAAGGTTGTTCGAAGTCCCGGATGAGATCCCGTACATGAAGAGGAGCTCCGGAATGGTCCGGAGGTGCAGATCGGTATATTGGACGAAGGGTATTGGAGTCCGGAATTGTTCCGGGGGTACCAGGCTATGGCCAGCATGTCCGAAAGGGGTTTCGGAGGACCCGACAAGCGTTGGGGGCCTTATGGGCCAAGGGGAGGGGGCACACCAGCCCACTAAGGGGCTGTGCGCCCCTCCCAACCCCTCTCACGTAACGTGGAGAGGTGGGGGCGCCTCCCCTAGGGCAGCCACCCCTCCCGGCTTGGGTGGCAAGTTTCCCAAGGGTGGGGGCGCCCAAACCGATCTAGGGTTTCCCCTGTGGCCGCCTCCCCTCCCCTAGGGAACCCTAGGGCGCCTCCTCCACCCACTTCCCCCTATATATAGTGAGGGAGAGAGAGGGCAGCCGCACCCCTTGCCTGGCGCAGCCCTCTCCTCTTAAAACTCCTCCTCCTCCGTAGTGCTTAGCGAAGCTCTGCCGGAGAACCACCAGCTCCATCGCCACCACACCGTCGTGCTGCTGGAGTTCTCCCTCAACTTCTCCTCTCCCCTTGCTGGATCAAGAAGGAGGAGACGTCCCCGGGCTGTACGTGTGTTGAACGCGGAGGCGCCGTCCGTTCGGCGCTAGATCAGATCTTCCGCGATTTGAATCGCCGCGAGTACGACTCCATCAACCGCGTTCTTGTAACGCTTCCGCTTAGCGATCTTCAAGGGTATGAAGATGCACTCCCTCTCTCTCGTTGCTAGCATCTCCTAGATTGATCTTGGTGACACGTAGGAAAATTTTGAATTATTGCTACGTTCCCCAATAGTGAGCATAATGAGCCAGGTCTATGCGTAGATTCTATGCACGAGTAGAACACAAAGTAGTTGTGGGCGATGATTTGTTCAATTTGCTTACCATTACTAGTCTTATCGTGATTCGGCGGCATTGTGGGATGAAGCGGCCTGGACCGACCTTACACGTACACTTACGTGAGACAGGTTTCACCGACTGACATGTACTTGATGCATAAGGTGGCTAGCGGGTGTCTGTCTCTCCCACTTTAGTCGGATCGGATTCGATGAAGAGGGTCCTTATGAAGGGTAAATAGCAATTGGCATATCACCGTTGTGGCTTTTGCGTAGGTAAGAAACGTTCTTGCTAGAAACCCATAGCAGGCACGTAAAACATGCAACAACAATTAGAGGACGTCTAACTTGTTTTTGCAGGGTATGCTATGTGATGTGATATGGACAAAAGGATGTGATGAATTATATATATGTGATGTATGAGATTGATCATGTTCTTGTAATAGGAATCACGACTTGCATGTCAATGAGTATGACAACCGGCAGGAGCCATAGGAGTTGTCATAATTTATTGTATGACCTGCGTGTCAATGAAAAACGCCATGTAATTACTTTACTTTATCGCTAACCGTTAGCCATAATAGTAGAATTAATAGTTGGCGAGACAACTTCATGAAGACACGATGATGGAGATCATGGTGTCATGCCGGTGACGAAGGTGATCATGCCGCGCCTCGAAGATGGAGATCAAAAGGCGCAAGACGATACTGGCCATATCATGTCACTTTATGATTTGCATGTGATGTTTGTCATGTTTACATATTATTTGCTTAGAACGACGGTAGCATAAATAAGATGATCCCTCACTAAAATTTCAAGATATGTGTTCCCCCTAACTGTGCACCGTTGCGAAGGTTCGTTGTTTCGAAGCACCACGTGATGATCGGGTGTGATAGATTCTAACATTCGCATACAACGGGTGTATGCCAGATTTACACATGCGAAACACTTAGGTTGACTTGACGAGCCTAGCATGTACAGACATGGCCTCGGAACACAAGAGACCGAAAGGTCGAACATGAGTCGTATAGTAGATACGATCAACATGGAGATGTTCACCGTTGATGACTAGTCCGTCTCACGTGATGATCGGACACGGTCTAGTCGATTCGGATCATGTATCACTTAGAAGACTAGAGGGATGTCTATCTAAGTGGGAGTTCATTAAATAATCAGATGAACTTAATTATCATGAACATAGTCAAAAGGTCTTTGCAAATTATGTCATAGCTTACGCTTTGGTTCTACTGTTTAAGATATGTTCCTAGAGAAAATTTAGTTGAAAGTTGATAGTAGAAATTATGCGGACTGGGTCCGTAAACTGAGGATTATCCTCATTGCTGTGCAGAAGGCTTATGTCCTTAATGCACCGCTCGGTGTGCTTAACCTCGAGCGTCGTTTGTGGATGTTGCGAACATCTGACATACACGTTTTGATTACTACGTGATAGTTCAGTGCGTAATGCTAACGGTTTAGAATTGAGGCGCCAAAGACGTTTTTGAAACGTCGCAGAACATATGATATGTTCCAAAGACTGAAATCGGGATTTCAGACTAGTGCCCATGTCAAGAGGTATGAGACCTCTGACAAGTTTCTTAAGCCTGCAAACTAAGGAAGAAAAGCTCAATCGTTGAGCATGTGCTCAGATTGTCTGGGTAGTACAATCGCTTGAATCGAGTGGGAGTTAATCTTCCAGATGAGATAGTGATGGTTTTCCATAGTCACTGCCACCAAGCTATTAGAGCTTCGTGATGAACTATAACATATCAGGGATAGACATGATGATCCTTGAGCAACTCGCGATGTTTGACACCGCGAAAGTAGAAATCAAGTAGGAGCATCAATTGTTGATGGTTAGTAAAACCACTAGTTTCAAGAAGGGCAAGGGAAAGAAGGGATACTTCATGAAACGGAAAATCAGTTGCTGCTCTAGTGAAGAAACCCAAGGTTGAACACAAACCCGAGACTAAGTGCTTCTGTAATGAGGGGAACGGTCACTGAAGCAGAACTACCCTAGATACTTGGTAGATGAGAAGGCAGGCAAGGTCGACAGAAGTATATTGGATATACATTATATTAATGTGTACTTTACTAGTACTCCTAGTAGCACCAGGGTATTAGATACCGGTTCGGTTGCTAAGTGTTGGTAACTCGAAATAAAAGGAGACTAGCTAAAGGTGAGATGACGATATGTGTTGGAAGTGTTTCCAAGGTTGATGTGATCAAGCATCGCATGCTCCCTCTACCATCGAGATTGGTGTTAAACCTAAATAATTGTTATTTGGTGTTTGCGTTGAGCATAGACATGATTGGATTATGTTTATCGCAATACGGTTAGTCATTTAAGGAGAATAATGGTTACTCTGTTTATTTGAATAATACCTTCAATGGTCTTGCACCTAAAATGAATGGTTTATTGAATCTCGATCGTAGTGATACACATGTTCATGCCAAAAGATATAAAATAGTAATGATAGTACCACATACTTGTGGCACTTCCATTTGAGTCATATTGGTATAAAACGCATGAAGAAGCTCCATGTTGATGGATCTTTGGACTCACTCGTTTTCAAAAAGATTGAGACATGCGAACCATGTCTATTGGTAGATATGCATGAAGAAACTCCATACAGATGGATCGTTTGGACTCACTTGATTTTGAATCACTTGAGACATGCAAATCATAACACATGGGCAAGATGACTGAAAGGCCTCGTTTTCAGGAAGATGGAACAAGAAAGCAACTTGTTGGAAGTAATACATTTTGATGTGTGCAGTCCAATGAGTGCTGAGGCACGCAGTGGATATCGTTATGTTCTTACTTCATAGATGATTTGAGTAGATGCTGAGTATATTTACTTGATGAAACACAAGTCTGAATTATTGAAAGGTTCAAGTAATTTCAGAGTGAAGTTGAAGATCGTTGTGACAAGAGAATAAAATGTCTGTGATATGATCATAGAGATGAATATCTGAATTACGAGTTTGGCACACAATGAAGACATTGTGGAAATTGTTTCACAACTAATACCGCCTGGAACACCATAGTGTGATGGTGTGTCCGAACATCATAACTGCACCCTATTGGATATGGTGCATACCATGATGTCTCTTATCGAATTACCGCTATCATTTATGGGCTAGGCATTAGAGACAACCGCATTCACTTTAAATAGGGCACCACGCAATTCCATTGAGCCGACACCGTATGAACTATGGTTTAGAGAAACCTAAGCTGTCGTTTCTTAAAAGTTTGGGGCTGCGACGCTTATGTGAAAAAGTTTCAGGCTAATAAGCTCGAACCCAAAGCGGATAAATGCATCTTCATAGAATACCCAAAACAGTTGGGTATACCTCCTATTTCAGATCCGGAAGCAAAAGTGATTGTTTCTAGAAACGGGTCCTTTCTCGAGGAAAAGTTTCTCTCGAAAGAATTGAGTGGGAGGATGGTGGAGACTTGATGAGGTTATTGAACCGTCACTTCAACTAGTGTGTGTAGCAGGGCACAGGAAGTTGTTCCTGTGGCACCTACAGCAATTGAAGTGGAAGCTTATGATAGTGATCATGAAACTTCGGATCAAGTCACTACCAAACCTCGTAGGTCGACAAGGATGCGTACTACTTCAGAGTGGTACGTAATCATGTCTTTGAAGTCATGTTGCTAGACAACAATGAACCTACGAGCTATGGAGAAGCGATGGTGGGCCTAGATTCCAACGAATGGCTCGAGGCCATATAAAAAAACAAAGTATAGACTTTGGAAGAACTACTTGATGGTCGTAAGGCTGTTGGGTGCAGATGGATTTTAAAAAGGAAGACGGACAATGATGGTAAGTGTCACCATTAAGAAAGCTCGACTTGTCGTTAAGATGTTTTCCGACAAGTTCAAGGAGTTGATTGCGATGAGACTTTCTCACTCGTAGCGATGCTAAGAGTCTGTTGGAATTATATTAGCAGTTACTGCATTATTTATGAAATCTTGCAGATAGGATGTCAAAACATTGTTTCCTCGACGATTTTCTTGAGGAAAGGTTGTATGTGATACAACCAGAAGGTTTTGTCAATCCTAAAAGATGCTAACAAGTATGCAAAGCTCCAACAATCCTTCTAAGGATTGGCGTAAGCATCTCGGAGTTGGAACATACGCTTTGATGAGATGATCAAAGATTTTGGGTTTATACAAAGTTTATGAGAAACTTGTATTTCCAACGAAGTGAGTGGGAGCACTATAGATTTTTGATGAGTATATGTTGTTAACATATTGTTGATCAGAAATGATGTAGAATTTCTGGAAAGCATATAGGGTTATTTGAAAAGTGTTTTTCAATGGAAAACCTGGATTAAGCTACTTGAACATTGAGCATCAAGATCTATAAGGATAGATCAAAAAACGCTTAATAGTACTTTCAAAATGAATACATACCGTGACAAGATTTTGAAGGAGTTCAAAATAGATCAGCAAAGAAGGAGTTCTTGGCTGTGTTACAAGGTGTGAGTATTGAGTAAGACTCAAGACCTGGCCACGGCAGAAGAGAGAGAAAGGACGAAGGTCGTCCCCTATGCATTAGACGTAGGCTCTACAGTATGCTATGTTGTGTACCGCACCTGAAGTGTGCCTTGCCATGAGTTAGTCAAGGGGTACAATAGTGATCCAGGAATGGATCACATGACAGCGGTCGAACTTATCCTTAGTAACTAGTGGACTAGGGAATTTTCTCGATTATGGCGGTGGTAAAAGAGTTCGTCGTAAAGGGTTACGTCGATGCAAACTTTGACACTAATCCGGATGACTCTGAGTAGTGAACCGGATTCGTATAGTAGAGCAGTTATTTGGAATAACTCCAAGTAGCGCATGGTAGCTGCATCTACAAGATGACATAGAGATTTGTAGAGCACACACGGATCTGAAAGGTTTAGACCCGTTGACTAATAACCTCTCTCACAAGCGAGATATGAACAAACCCCATGGGTGTTGGATTCATTACAATCACATAGTGATGTGAACTAGATTATTGACTCTAGTGCAAGTGGGAGACTGTTGGAAATATGCCCTAGAGGAAATAATAAAATGGTTATTATTGTATTTCCTTGTTCATGATAATTGTCTATTGTTCATGCTATAATTGTATTAACTAGAAACCGTAATACATGTGTGAATACATAGACCACAACATGTCCCTAGTAAGCCTCTAGTTGACTAGCTCGTTGATCAATAGATGGTTATGGTTTCCTGACCATGGACATTGGATGTCATTGATAACAGGATCACATCATTAGGAGAATGATGTGATGGACAAGACCCAATCCTAAGCATAGCACAAGATCGTGTAGTTCGTTTGCTAAGAGCTTTTCTAATGTCAAGTATCATTTCCTTAGACCATGAGATTGTGCAACTCCCGGATACCGTAGGAATGCTTTGGGTGTACCAAATGTCACAACGTAACTGGGTGGCTATAAAGGTGCACTATAGGTATCTCCGAAAGTGTCTGTTGGGTTGGCACGAATCGAGACTGGGATTTGTCACTCCGTATGATGGAGAGGTATCTCTGGGCCCACTCGGTAATGCATCATCATAATGAGCTCAATGTGACTAAGGAGTTAGCCACGGGATCATGCGTTACGGAACGAGTAAAGAGACTTGTCGATAACGATATTGAACGAGGTATTGGGATACCGACGATCGAATCTCGGGCAAGTAACATACCGATAGACAAAGGGAATTGTATACAGGATTGATTGAATCCCCGACATCGTGGTTCATCCGATGAGATCATCGTGGAACATGTGGGAGCCAATATGGGTATCCAGATCCCGCTATTGGTTATTGGCCGGAGAGGTGTCTCGGTCATGTCTGCATGGTTCCCGAACCCGTAGGGTCGACACACTTAAGGTTCGGTGACGCTAGAGTTGTTATGGGAAATAGTATGTGGTTACCGAAGGTTGTTCAGAGTCTCGGATGGGATCCCGGACATGACGAGGAGCTCCGAAAAGGTCCGGAGGTGAAGATCGGTATATTGGATGAAGGGTATTGGAGTCCGGAATTGTTCCGGGGGTACCAGGCTATGGTCAGCATGTCCGAAAGGGGTTTCGGAGGCCCGGCAAGCGTTGGGGGGCCTTATGGGCCAAGGGGAGGGGGCACACCAGCCCACGAAGGGGCTGTGCGCCCCTCCCAACCCCTCTCACGTAACGTGGAGAGGTGGGGGCGCCTCCCCTAGGGCAGCCACCCCTCCCGGCTTGGGGGGCAAGTTTCCCAGGGGTGGGGGCGCCCAAACCCATCTAGGGTTTCCCCTGTGGCCGCCGCCCCTCCCCTAGGGAAACCTAGGGCGCCTCCTCCACCCCCCTTCCCCATATATATAGTGAGGGAGAGAGAGGGAAGCCGCACCCCTTGCCTGGCGCAGCCCTCTCCTCCTCCAACTCCTCCTCCTCCTCCGTAATGCTTAGTGAAGCTCTGCCGGAGAACCACGAGCTCCATCGCCACCACGCCGTCGTGCTGCTGGAGTTCTCCCTCAACTTCTCCTCTTCCCTTGGTGGATCAAGAAGGAGGAGACGTCCCCGGGCTGTACGTGTGTTGAATGCGGAGGTGTCGTCCGTTCGGCACTAGATCGGATCTTCCGCGATTTGAATCGCCACGAGTACGACTCCATCAACCGCGTTCTTGTAACGCTTCCGCTTAGCGATCTTCAAGGGTATGAAGATGCACTCCCTCTCTCTCATTGCTAGCATCTCCTAGATTGATCTTGGTGACACATAGGAAAATTTTGAATTATTGCTACGTTCCCCAACATTACTCTCGTGCAATGACAAGTGAATAAACACTCATCTTGAGAATAACACATCTAGCATGGAAAATATTAGCCACCCCTCACCGCTCCGTGAGCGAAACAAACACACAAAAGAGAAGTTTATTTTGAAAATTAGAGATGGCACATACAAATGTGCTTAGAACGGCAAAAGAATACCGCATATAGGTAGATATAGTGGACTCATGTGGCAAAACTGGTTTAACGGTTTTTGGATGCACAAGTAGAGATCATACTTAGTGCAAAATGAAGGCTAGCAAAAGATTGAGAAGCGACCAACCAAGAAACGAATAATCTCAAAAGGAAGCATTAAGCATAAATAACACCGAATAATGCACCACAAGTAGGATATAATTTCATTGCATGACTATTGACTTTCGTACTTGCATAGGGAGTCACAAACCTTAACACCGATATTCTTACTAAAGCATAATTATTCATCAACATAACTCACATATCACATCATCATATCTCAAAACTATTACTAAGAATCAAGTTTATTTTGTCCAATGATCTTCATGAAAGTTTTTATTATATCCTTCTTGGATATCTATCACTTTGGGACTAATTTTCATGTGTTGCTTTTCATAAGCTCAAACAAATATAAGTGAAGATCATGAGCATAAAATTTCTTTCTTTCTCTCAAATTAATTTAAGTGAAGCAAGAGAGAATTTCTTGGAAATTTTACTAACTCTCAAATAAATCTAAGTGAAGCAAGAGAGAATTTCTTCAAAAATACTAAAGCACACCGTGCTAAAAAAGATATAAGTGAAGCACTAGAGCAAGTCCATTGTCATAAAAATTTAAGTGAAGCATAGAGAGCAATTCTAACAAGTCATGACATAATTTTGGCTCTCCCAAATAGGTGTGTCCAGCAAGGGATCAATACTTAAAACACAAAATAAAACAAGCAAAGACTCATATCATACAAGACGCTCCAAGCAAAACACATATTATGTGACGAATAAAAATATAGCTTCGAGTAAAATACCGATGGTCGTTAGAAGAAAGAGGGGATGCCACTCGGGGGCATACCCAAGCTTAGTTGGTTGCTCATTTTTGGATAATAGCTTGGGATGCCGAGGCATCCCCAATCTTTGGCTCTTCTATCCTTTATTCCTTCATCCATCGTAAGATAACCCAAAACTTGAAGACTTCAATCACACAGAACTCAACAAAACCTTCGTGAGATCCGTTAGTAAAAGAAAGCAAATCACTACTATAAGTACTGTATCAAACCAATTAATATTTTGTTTTTGCATTATATCTACTGTATTCCAACTTTTCTATGGCAAAAACTCATAAAATAAAACCATAGAGCCATCAAAATAAGCACACAACGCAAAGAAAACAGAATCTATCAAAACAGAACAGTCTGTAGCAATCTGACAATTTCGAAAACTTCTAGAACTCCAAAAATTCTGAAAAAATAGGAAGACCTGAGAAATTATTATATTAATCTTCTGCAAAAATAATTGGTATTTTATCACGCTTTGGTAGAAAATGAGAATTGTTTTCGTGAGCGCAAAAGTTTCTGTTTTTCAGCAAGATCAAACAATTATCACCCAAGAAGATCCTAAAGGCTTTACTTGGCACAAACACTAATTAAAACACAAAAAACACAATCATAACAGTAGAATAATTGTGCAAACACTCAAGAACAGAAAGCGAAAAGCAAAAATAAATTTTATTCATTGGGTTGCCTCCCAACAAGCGCTCTAGTTTTACGCCCTTAGCTAGGCATAAAGCAAGGATCTAAGTTTTGTCATCCTTGGTTCGAGATCCATAAGATGCCCTAATGATTGATTCAGATGGTGGTCTAATTATGGTTCTAGGGAAGTGTTCCATACCCTTCCTCAAAGGAATTTGGAACTTAATATTGCCTTCTTTCATATCAATCACGGCACCGATAATGCGTAAAAACGGTCTACCAGGAATAATTGAACAAGGCGGATTGCTATCAATATCAAGAACAATAAAATCTATGGGCACATAATTCCTATTTGCAAGAATAAGAACATAATTAATTCTTCCCATAGGCTTTTTAATAGTAGAATCCGCCAAGTGCAAATTTCAAGAACAATCTTCAAGATCGGTAAAACCAAGCACATCACATAAAGATTTTGGAATTGTAGAAACACTAGCACCCAAGTAATACAAAGCAAAACATTCATAATTTTTAATCTTGACTTTGATAGTAGGTTCCCACTCATCATGCAATTTTCTATGAATTGAAATTTCCAATTCCAAATTTTCTTCAAAAGCTTTCATCATAGCATCAACAATATGTTTAGTAAAAGCTTTATTTTGTTCATAAGCATGGGGTGAATTTATCATGGATTGCAACAAAGAAATACAATCAATCAAAGAGCAACTATCATAATTAAAGTCTTTGTAATCCAAAAGAGTGGGCACGTCACTAGTTAAAGTTTTGACCTCTTCAAACCCACTTTCATCAATTTCCTCAACAAGATTTTCACTCTCCGAAATATTGGGACGCCTTCTACCTAAAGTTGACTCTTCTCCAGTCCCTTTTTCATCAATCTTAACTTTACTAAACAAGGAATCAATAGAAGAAACACCAATCATTTTAATATCTTCATCACTTTTGCGAAAGCAATCACTAGAAAACGCTTTTTCTAAAAATTCTCTTTTAGCTCTAAGCATAGCGGTTCTTTTCTTACTTTCATCCATAGAAACATAAAGAGCTTTAATTGATTCATCTACTTTAGGCACAAAAATTTTCATATTGAGATTTTCCACATCATGAGCAATTCTATCAACACTTCTAGACAAATCATCAATCTTACTCAACTTTTCTTCTATAGAAGTGCTGAAAACTTTTTGCGTGTTGATAAATTCTTTAAAATTGTTCTCAAGATCAGAGGTGTTCCTATTATTATTATAAGATTGATTTCCATAGGAATTACCATAATTATTAGAGGAATTACTAGGAAAAGGCCTGGGATTAAAATTACCTCTATAAGCATTGTTATTGAAATTATTTCGAGAGATAAAATTCACATATATGGCATCACTATTTTGCTCAATCAAAGTAGACAAAGGCATATCATTAAAATCAATAGGAGCACTTTTACTAGCAACCAATTTCATAAGAGCGTCAACTTTTTCACTCAAAGAAGAAATTTCTTCAATCGAATTAACTTTTTACTAGTAGCAGCTCTTTCAGTATGCCATTGTGAATAATTTGCCATAATATTATCAAGAAATTTGGTGGCTTCACCCAAAGTAATTTCCATAGAAGTACCACCCACAGCAGAATCTAAAAGATTACGAGAAACAAAATTCAATCCCGCATAAATTTTTTGTAGGATCATCCAAAGATTTAACCCATTAGTTGGGCAATTCCTTAGCATCATTTCCATCCTTTCCCAAGATTGTGCAACATGCTCATGTTCAAGTTGCTTGAAATTCATGATCTGGGTTCTAAGGGAAATAATTTTTGTGGGAGGAAAATACTTAGTGATAAAGCATCTTTGCACTTATTCCAAGAATCGATACTATTGCGAGGCAAAGAAGAGGACCAAATTTTTGCAGAATCACGCAAAGAAAATGGAAATAATTTCATCTTCACCACATCATTGTCCACATCTTTTTTCTTTAGCATATCGCATAATTCCGCGAAGGTATTAAGATGGCACGCGGCATCCTCATTAGGAGTACCAGAAAATTGATCTTTCATAACAAGATTCAGCAAAGCAGTATTAATATCACAAGACTCCGCACTAGTGGCAGGAGGAGCAATCGGAGTGCCAATAAAATCATTGTTGTTGGTATTTGAGAAATCACACAACTTTGTGTTCTCTTGAGTCTTGATGACTACACAACAAGATCGCACTCAAAACAGATCCGGCAAGAAAACAGCGAATGAAAAAGAGAGGCGGATAAAACGGCAATTTTTTGTGAAGTGGGGGAGAGGAAAACCAGAGGCAAATGTCAAATAATGTAAATTGCAAGGAGATGAATAAGGAACCTGGTATATGTTGAAGATCCTCCCCGGCAACGGCGCCAGAAATTCCTTTTGATGTCGCTTGAAGCTACGTCGGTATTTCCCCAAAGAGGAAGGGATGATGCGGCACAGCGGCGGTAGGTATTTCCCTCAGATATGAAACCAAGGTTATCAAACTAGTAAGAGAACCAAGCAACACAACATAAACAGCCCCTGCACGCAGATAACAAATCCTCGCAACCAGACGTGTTAAAGGGGTTGTCAATCCCTTCCGGGGCACGGCGCCTCAAGATAGGCAAACGGGCGTGAGATAAATTTGTAGTAAATTGTTAGATCGAACGCCAAATAAAATAAATAAGAATAAATTGCAGCAAGGTATTTTTGTATTTTTTTGGTTTAATAGATCTGAAAATAAATGCAAGGAAAAAGTAGATCGCAAAGGCAAATATATGAGAAAGAGACCCGGGGGCCGTAGGTTTCACTAGAGGCTTCTCTCGAGAAAAATAGCAAGCGGTGGGTGAACAAATTACTGTTGGGCAATTGATAGAACTTCAAATACTCATGACGATATCCAGGCAATGATCATTATATAGGCATCACGTCCAAGATTAGTAGACCGACTCCTGCCTGCATCTACTACTATTACTCCACACATCGACCGCTATCCAGCATGCATCTAGTGTATTAAGTTCATGGAGAAACGGAATAATGCAATAAGAACGATGACATGATGTAGACAAGATCTATCTATGTAGAGATAGAACCCATCGTTTTATCCTTAGTAGCAACGATACATATGTGTCGGTTCCCTTTCTGTCACTGGGATCAAGCACCGTAAGATCGAACCCACTACAAAGCACCTCTTCCCATTGCAAGATAAATAGATCAAGTTGGCCAAACAAAACCCAAATATCGGAGAAGAAATACGAGGCTATAAGAGATCATGCATAAAAGAGATCAAAGAAACTCAAATACTTTCATGGATATAAAAAGATAGATCTGATCATAAACTCAAAGTTCATTGATCCCAACAAACACACCGCAAAAGAGTTACATCATATGGATCTCCAAGAGACCATTGTACTGAGAATTCAGAGAGAGAGATGAAGCCATCTAGCTATTAACTATGGACCCGAAGGTCTACAAATAACTACTCACGCATCATCGGAGAGGCACCGATGGAGGTGGTGAACCCCATCCGAGATTGTGTCTAGATTGGATCTGGTGGTTTTGGACTCTGCGGTGACTGGATGAATATTTCGTCGATGCCTTTAGGGTTTCTGGAATATTGGGGTATTTATAGAGCAAAGAGGCGGTCCGGGGGCACCCGAGGTGGGCTCAACCCACCATGGCGCGCCCTGGTGGGTTGTGCCCTCCTCGAGGCACCCCCCCCAGGCGCAGCCAGGGCCCATTACGTTCCTTCTGGTCCAAAAAAATCTCCGTAAAGTTTCGTTGCGTTTGGACTCCGTCTGATATTGATTTCCTACGATGTAAAAAACATGCAGAAAACAACAACTGGCACTTGGCACTATGTCAATAGGTTAGTACCAAAAAATGATATAAAATGACTATAAAATGATTATAAAACATCCAAGATTGATAATATAACAGCATGGAACAACCAAAAATTATAGATACGTTGGAGACGTATCAGGCGGCATACTGGTGTATAGCTCAACTCTAAAACAACGCGTGCAATAGTTGAGAGAGGTGTTTCAGATCTTACAAGATAACCAGTTTGTGGTCAAACGATCAAAATCTGTGTTTGTGCAACAGCAACTGTAGTACATGGGCCATGTTGTGGGCACAGATGGAGTACCTACAGATCCACCCAAGATCGCCGCGATGCAAGCCTAGCCAGTTCTTGTGAACTTCAAATCTTCCAAGTTTTCTAGGATTAACAAGGTACTATTAGAACTTTATCAAGAACTACAGCATCATCACCCGACCCTTGACTGAGTTGCTTAAGAAAGGTACCCTATTCCACTAGACTCCACACGCAGATGCAACCATCAGATTGCTCAAGGAAGCAATGATCAGCGCACATGTGTTGGTCGTGTCAGATTTCTCTCAGCAATTCATCCTCAAAACAAATGTGTGCAAGGAGGAAGTGGGAGCCATTCTTATGCAACAAGGACATCCCATGGCCTGCCTGAGCAAAGCCTTATGCCCTAAAAATCTAGCTCTTAGTATATATGAGAAAGAGTGTTTGGCTATCCTCATGGCAGTGGAGAAGTGGTGTATGTATTTACAGAATAGTCACTTTCTAGTTCGCACAGATCAGCAGGCACTGCGTCATCTGACATAACAGTGACTCGGCTCAAGGATTCAACACAAGGCGTTTGTCAAATCGATAGGCCTCGACTATGCAATCTAATACAAACGAGGGGTTTCAAATGTCGCTGCTGATGCCCTCTCGCATTGACCACATGAACTTTCTGTGCTGGTGCTACCTCTTGAGCACTGCATTGGTTTTCCCTTGAAGAGGAAAGGGTGATGCAGCAAAGTAGTGTAAGTATTTCCCTCAGTTTTTGAGAACCAAGGTATCAATCCAGTAGGAGACCACGCACGAGTCCCTCGCACCTACACAAACAAATAAATCCTCGCAACCAACGCAATAAAAGGGTTGTCAATCCCTTCACGGTCACTTACGAGAGTGAGATCTATTAGATATGATAAGATAATATTTTTGGTATTTTTATGATAAAGATGCAAAGTAAAATAAAAGGAAATAAAAATAGCTAAGTGTTGGAAGATTAATATGATGGAAAATAGACCCAGGGGCCATAGGTTTCAGTAGTGGCTTCTCTCAAGAGCATAAGTATTACGGTGGGTGAACAAATTAATGTCGAGTAATTGACAGAATTGAGCATAGTTATGAGAATATCTAGGTATGATCATGTATATAGGCATCACGTCCGAGACAAGTAGACCGACTCCTGCCTACATCTACTACTATTACTCCACACATCGACCGCTATCCAGCATGCATCTAGAGTACTATGTTCATAAGAACAGAGTAACGCTTTAAGCAAGATGACATGATGTAGAGGGATAAACTCATGCAATATGATATAAACCCCATCTTGTTATCCTCGATGGCAACAATACAATACGTGCCTTGCTGCCCCTACTTTCACTGGGAAAGGACACCGCAAGATTGAACCCAGAGCTAAGCACTTCTCCCAATGCAAGAAAGATCAATCTAGTAGGCCAAACCAAACTGATAATTCGAAGAGACTTGCAAAGATAACCAATCATACATAAAAGAATTCAGAGAAGATTCAAATATTGTTCATAGATAAACTTGATCATAAACCCACAATTCATCGGTCTCAACAAACACACTGCAAAAGAAGATAACATCGAATAGATCTCCACAAGAGAGGGGAGAACATTGTATTAAGATCCAAAAAGAGAGAAGAAGCCATCTAGCTAATAACTATGGACCCGAAGGTCTGAGGTAAACTACTCACACTTCATCGGAGAGGCTATGGTGTTGATGTAGAAGCCCTCCGCGATCGATGCCCTCTCCGGTGGAGCTCTGGAAAAGGCCCCAAGATGGGATCTCACGGGTACAGAAGGTTGCGGCGGTGGAATTAGGTTTTTGGCTCCGTATCTGGTAGTTTGGGGGTACGTAGGTATATATATAGGAGGAAGAAGTACGTCGGTGGAGCAACGTGGGGCCCACGAGGGTGGAGGGCGCGCCCTGGGGGGGTAGGCGTGCCCCCCTACCTCGTGCCCTCCTGGTTGATGTCTTGACATAGGGTCCAAGTCCTCTGGATCACGTTCGTTCCGAAAATCACGTTCCAGAAGGTTTCATTCCGTTTGGACTCCGTTTGATATTCTTTTTCTGCGAAACTCTCAAATAGGCAAAAAAACAGCAATTCTGGGTTGGGCCTCCGGTTAATAGGTTAGTCCCAAAAATAATATAAAAGTGTATAATAAAGCCCGATAATGTCCAAAACAGAATATAATATAGCATGGAACAATCAAAAATTATAGAGACGTTGGAGACGTATCAAGCATCCCCAAGCTTAATTCCTGCTCGTCCTCGAGTAGGTAAATGATAAAAACATAATTTTTGATGTGGAATGCTACTTCGCATAATTTCAATGTAATTCTCTTAATTGTGGTATGAATATTCAGATCCAAAAGATTCAAGACAAAATTTTAATATTGACATAAAAATAATAATACTTCAAGCATACTAACTAAGAAATTATGTCTTCTCAAAATATCATGGCCAAAGAAAGTTATCCCTACAAAATCACATAGTCTGGCTATGCTCTATCTTCACCACACAAAATAATTAAATCATGCACAACCCCGATGACAAGCCAAGCAATTGTTTCATACTTTTGACGTTCTCAAACTTTTTCAATCTTATAGAATGGTGGTTATGGAGAAGACAAAAAAAGGGAAGGTAGTCTCACATCATATAGGCGTATCAACGGGCTATGGAGATGCCCATCAATAGATATCAATGTGAGTGAGTACGGATTGCAATGCAACGGATGCACTTAGAGCTATAAGTATATGAAAGCTCAACAAAATGAACTAAGTGGGTGTGCATCCAACTCGCTTGCTCACGAAGACCTAGGGCATTTTGAGGAAGCCCATCATTGGAATATACAAGCCAAGTTCTTATAATGAAAGATCCCCACTAGTATATGAAAGTGACAACATAAGAGACTCTCTATCATGAAGATCATGGTGCTACTTTGAAGCACAAGTGTGGTAAAAGGATAGTAGCATTGTCCCTTCTCTCTTTTTCTTTCATTTTTTTTATTTGGGCCTTTTCTTCTTTTTTTTATGGCCTCTTTTTTTCATCTATTTCGTCCGGAGTCTCATCCCGACTTGTGGGGGAATCATAGTCTCCATCATCCTTTCCTCACTCGGGACAATGCTCTAAAAATGATGATCATCACACTTTTATTTACTTACAACTCAACAATTACAACTCAATACTTAGAACAAAATATGACTCTATTTGAATGCCTCCGGCGGTGTACCGGGATATGCAATGAATCAAGAGTGACATGTATGAAAGAATTATGAACGGTGGCTTTGCCACAAATACAATGTCGACTACATGATCATGCAAGGCAATATGACAATGATGGAGCGTGTCATAATAAACGAAACGGTGGTAAGTTGCATGGCAATATATCTCGGAATGGCTATGGAAATGCCATGATAGGTAGGTATGGTGGCTGTTTTGAGGATGGTATATGGTGGGTGTATGATACCCGTGAAAAGTGCGCGGTATTAGAGAGGCTAGCAATGGTGGAAGGAGGAAAAGTGCGTATAATCCATGGACTCAACATTAGTCATAAAGAACTCATATACTTATTGCAAAAATCTACAAGTTATCAAAGCAAAGTATTACGCGCATGCCCCTAGGGGATAGATTGGTAGGAAAAGACCATTGCTCGTCTCCGACCTCCACTCATAAGGAAGACAATCAATAAATAAATCATGCTCCGACTTCATCACATAACGGTTCACCATACGTGCATGCTACGGGAATCACAAACTTTAACACAAGTATTTCTCAAATTCAAAACTACTCAACTAGCAAGACTCTAATATCACCATCTTCATATCTCAAAACAATTATCTAGTATCAAACTTCTCATAATATTCAACACACTCATAAGATATTTTTTTACTAATCTTGAATGCCTATCGTAGTTAAATCAAACTACTATGCTGTTTTGTAGGAATCTCAAAATAATCTAAGTGAAGCATGAGAGAACAATAGTTTCTATAAAACAAATCCACCACCGTGCTCTAAAAGATATATGTGAAGTACTAGAGCAAAAACTATATAACTCAAAAGATATAAGTGAAGCACATAGAGTATTCTAACAATTTCCGAATCATGTGTGTCTCTCTCAAAAGGTGTGTACAGCAAAGATGATTGTGGAAAACTAAAAAATAAAGACTCAAATAATGCAAGACGCTCCAAGCAAAACACATATCATGTGGTGAATAAAAATATAGCTCCAAGTAAAGTTACCGATGGAAGTAGACGAAAGAGGGGATGCCTTCCGGGGCATCCCCAAGCTTTGGCTTTTAGGTGTCCTTAGATTATCTTGGGGTGCCATGGGCATCCCCAAGCTTAGGCTCTTGCCACTCCTTGTTCCATAATTCATCAAATCTTTCACCCAAAACTTGAATACTTCACAACACAAAACTTAACAGAAAATCTCGTGAGCTCCGTTAGTGAAAGAAAACAAAACACCACTTCAAGGTACTGTAATGAACTCATTCTTTATTTATATTGGTGCTAAACCTACTTTATTCCAACTTCTCTATGGTTTATAAACTATTTTATTAGCCATAGATTCATCAAAATAAGCAAACAACACACGAAAAATAGAATCTGTCAAAAACAGAACAGTCTGTAGTAATCTGTAACTAACGCAAACTTCTGGAACTCCAAAAATTCAGCCAAAATAGGACGACCTAGACAATTTGTTTATTGATCAGCAGCAATTGGAATCAATATTTTATCACGTTCTGGTGATTTTTAACAATTATTTTTGTGAACAGAAAGTTTCTGCAATTTTCAGCAAGATCAAATAACTATCATCCAAGAAGATCCTATAGGTTAAACTTGGCACAAACACTAATTAAAACATAAAAACACATCTAAACAGAGGATAGATCAAAGATTTATTCCTAAAAAAAGCAAAAAGCAAAAAACTAAAAATAAAATTGGGTTGCCTCCCAACAAGCACTATCGTTTAACGCCCCTAGCTAGGCATTGAGATTTCGATGATGCTCACATGAAAGACAAGAATTGAAGCGCAAAGAGAGCATCATGAAACACATGACAAACACATATAAGTCTAACATATTTCCTATGCATAGGCATCTTATAGGCAAACAAATGATCATAGCAAGCAAAAACTAGCATATGCAAGGAAGTGGAAAGAAACAATAGCAATCTCAACGTAACGAGAGGTAATTTAGTAACATGAAAATTTCTACATCCATATTTTCCTCTCTCATAATAATTACATGTGGTATCATAAGAAAATTCAACAAAATAGCTATCACATAAAATATTTTCAACATGATCCACATGCATGCAAAGTTGACACTCTTCCAAAATAGTGGGATTAACATTAACTAAAGTCATGACCTCTCCAAACCCACTTTTATCAAAAATTTCATAAGATTGAACATTCTCCAAATATGTGGGATCTAAAGTTGACACTCTTCCAAACCCACTTTCAATAATATTGCAAACACTATTATCAATCTCATATTCATCATGGGGCTTAAATAAATTTTCAAGATCATAAGAAGAATCTCCCCAATCATGATCATTGCAACAAGTAGTGGACATAGCAAAACTAGCATCCCCAAGCTTAGGGTTTTGCATATTATTAGCACAATTGACATCAAGAGAATTTATAGTAAAATTATTGCAATCATGCTTTTTATTCAAGGAGCTATCGTGAATCTCTTCATAAAGTATTTCATCACAATTTTCAGATTCACAAATTTCAAGCAAAACTTCATAAAGATAATCTAGTGCACAAAACTCACTGCAATTGGTTCATCGTAATTGGATCTCTTAAAGATATTAGCAAGTGGATGAGGATCCATAAATTTTGAGCAAGCGAAGATGCAAGCAAAAAGAAAGTACATGGTAACACAAGCAAACAAAAGATCGAACAGAAGAAGGGCGAATAAAACGACAAGGGTGAAGTGGGGGAGAAGAAAACGAGAGGCAAATGGCAAATAATGTAATGCAGGAGATAAGGGTTTGTGATGGGTACTTGGTATGTTGACTTTTGCGTAGACTCCCCGGCAATGGCGCCAGAAATCCTTCTTGCTACCTCTGGAGCACTGCGTTGGTTTTCCCTTGAACAGGAAAGGGTGATGCAAAAAGTAACGTAAGTATTTCCCTCAGTTTTTGAGAACCAAGGTATCAATCCAGTAGGAGACCACGCACGAGTCCCTCGCACATACACAAACAAATAAATCCTCGCAACCAACGCAATAAAGGGGTTGTCAATCCCTTCACGGTCACTTACGATAGTGAGATCTGATAGATATGATAAGATAATATTTTTGGTATTTTTATGATAAAGATGCAAAGTAAAATAAAAGGAAATAAAAATAGCTAAGTGTTGGAAGATTAATATGATGGAAAATAGACCCGGGGGCCATAGGTTTCACTAGTGGCTTCTCTCAAGAGCATAAGTATTATGGTGGGTGAACAAATTACTGTTGAGCAATTGACAGAATTGAGCATAGTTATGAGAATATCTAGGTATGATCATGTATATAGGCATCACGTCCGAGACAAGTAGACCGACTCCTGCCTGCATCTACTACTATTACTCCACACATCGACCGCTATCCAGCATGCATCTAGAGTATTAAGTTCATAAGAACAGAGTAACGCTTTAAGCAAGATGACATGATGTAGAGGGATAATACTGCAATATGATATAAACCCCATCTTGTTATCCTCGATGGCAACAATACAATACGTGCCTTGCTGCCCCTACTTTCACTGGGAAAGGACACCACAAGATTGAACGCAAAGCTAAGCACTTCTCCCAATGCAAGAAAGATCAATCTAGTAGGCCAAACCAAACTGATAATTCGAAGAGACTTGCAAAGATAACCAAATCATACATAAAAGAATTCATAGAAGATTCAAATATTGTTCATAGATACACTTGATCATAAACCCACAATTCATCGGTCTCAACAAACACACCGCAAAATAAGATTACAACGAATAGATCTCCACAAGAGAGGGGGAGAACATTGTATTGAGATCCAAAAAGAGGAAGAAGCCATCTAGCTAATAACTATGGACCCGAAGGTCTGAGGTAAACTACTCACACATCATCGGAGAGGCGATGGTGTTGATGTATTAGCCCTCCATGATCGATGCCCCCTCCGGCGGAGCTCCGGAAAAGGCTCCAAGATGGGATCTCACGGGTACAGAAGGTTGCAGCGGTGGAATTAGGTTTTTGACTCCGTATCTGGTAGTTTGGGGGTACGTAGGTATATATAGGAGGAAGAAGTACGTCGGTGGAGCAATGGGGCCCACGAGGGTGGAGGGCGCACCCTGGGGGGTAGGCGCGCCCCCCTACCTCGTGCCCTCCTGGTTGATGTCTTGACGTAGGGTCCAAGTCCTCTGGATCACGTTCGTTCCGAAAATCACGTTCCTGAAGGTTTTATTCCGTTTGGACTCCGTTTGATATTCTTTTTCTACGAAACTCCGAAATAGGCAAAAAACAGCAATTCTGGGCTGGGCCTCCGGTTAATAGGTTAGTCCCAAAAATAATATAAAAGTGTATAATAAAGCCCGATAATGTCCAAAACAGAATATAATATAGCATGGAACAATAAAAAATTATAGATACGTTGGAGACGTATCAAGCATCCCCAAGCTTAATTCCTGCTCGTCCTCGAGTAGGTAAATGATAAAAACAGAATTTTTGATGTGGAATGCTACATGGCATAATTTCAATGTAATTCTCTTAATTGTGGTATGAATATTCAGATCCGAAAGATTCAAGACAAAAGTTTAATATTGACATAAAAATAATAATACTTCAAGCATACTAACTAAGCAATTATGTCTTCTCAAAATATCATGGCCAAAGAAAGTTATCCCTACAAAATCATATAGTCTGGCTATGCTCTATCTTCACCACACAAAATATTAAATCATGCACAACCCCGATGACAAGCCAAGCAATTGTTTCATACTTTTGACGTTCTCAAACTTTTTCAATCTTCACGCAATACATGAGCGTGAGCCATGGACATAGCACTATATGTGGAATAGAATGGTGGTTGTGGAGAAGACAAAAAAAGGGGAAGATAGTCTCACATCAACTAGGCGTATCAACGGGCTATCGAGATGCCCATCAATAGATATCAATGTGAGTGAGTAGGGATTGCCATGCAACGGATGCACTTAGAGCTATAAGTATATGAAAGCTCAACAAAAGGAACTAAGTGGGTGTGCATCCAACTCGCTTGCTCACGAAGACCTACGGCATTTTGAGGAAGCCCATCATTGGAATATACAAGCCAAGTTCTTATAATGAAAGATCCCCACTAGTATATGGAAGTGACAACGTAAGAGACTCTCTATCATGAAGATCATGGTGCTACTTTGAAGCACAAGTGTGGTAAAAGGATAGTATCATTGTCCCTTCTCTCTTTTTCTCTCATTTTTTTTATTTGGGCATTTTTTTCTTTTTATATGGTCTCTTTTTTTCATCTATTTCGTCCGGAGTCTCATCCCGACTTGTGGGGGAATCATAGTCTCCATCATCCTTTCCTCACTTGGGACAATGCTCTAAAAATGATGATCATCAAACTTTTTTTTACGTACAACTCAACAATTACAACTCAATACTTAGAACAAAATATGACTCTATGTGAATGCCTCTGGTGGTGTACCGGGATATGCAATGAATCAAGAGTGACATGTATGAAAGAATTATGAACAGTGGCTTTGCCACAAATACAATGTCGACTACATGATCATGCAAGGCAATATGACAATGATGGAGCGTGTCGTAATAAACGAAACTGTGGTAAGTTGCATGGCAATATATCTCGGAATGGCTATGGAAATGCCATGATAGGTAGGTATGGTGGCTGTTTTGAGGAAGGTATATGGTGAGTGTATGATACCGGCGAAAAGTGCGCGTTATTAGAGAGGCTAGCAACGGTGGAAGGAGGAAAAGTGCGTATAATCCATGGACTCAACATTAGTCATAAAGAACTCATATACTTATTGCAAAAATCTACAAGTTATGAAAGAAAAGTATTACACGCATGCTCCTAGGGGGATAGATTGGTAGGAAAAGACCATCGCTCGTCCCCGACCGCCACTCATAAGGAAGACAATCAATAAATAAATCATGCTCCGACTTCATCACATAACGGTTCACCATACCTGCATGCTACGGGAATCACAAACTTTAACACAAGTATTTCTCAAATTCAAAACTACTCAACTAGCATGACTCTAATATCACCATCTTCATATCTCAAAACAATTATCTAGTATCAAACTTCTCATAATATTCAACACACTCATAAGAATTATTATTTTTACTAATCTTGAATGCCTATCATAGTTAAATCAAACTACCATGTTGTTTTGAAGGACTCTCAAAATAATCTAAGTGAAGTATGAGAGAACAATAGTTTCTATAAAACAAATCCACCACCGTTCTCTAGAAGATATAAGTGAAGTACTAGAGCAGAAACTATATAACTCAAAAGATATAAGTGAAGAATTCAGACAAGATTCAAATATTGTTCATAGATAAACTTGATCATAAACCCACAATTCATCAGTCTCAACAAACACACCGCAAAACAAGATTACATCGAATAGATCTCCACAAGAGAGGGGGAGAACATTGTATTGAGATCCAAAAAGAGAGAAGAAGCCATCTAGCTAATAACTATGGACCCGAAGGTCTGAGGTAAACTACTCACACATCATCGGAGAGGCTATGGTGTTGATGTAGAAGCCCTCCGCGATCGATGCCCTCTCCGGTGGAGCTCTGGAAAAGGCCCCAAGATGGGATCTCACGGGTACAGAAGGTTGCGGCGGTGGAATTAGGTTTTTGGCTCCGTATCTGGTAGTTTGGGGGTACGTAGGTATATATATAGGAGGAAGAAGTACGTCGGTGGAGCAACGTGGGGCCCACGAGGGTGGAGGGCGCACCCTGGGGGGGTAGGCGTGCCCCCCTACCTCGTGCCCTCCTGGTTGATGTCTTGACGTAGGGTCCAAGTCCTCTGGATCACGTTCGTTCCGAAAATCACGTTCCCGAAGGTTTCATTCCGTTTGGACTCCGTTTGATATTCTTTTTCTGCGAAACTCTCAAATAGGCAAAAAAACAGCAATTCTAGGTTGGGCCTCCGGTTAATAGGTTAGTCCCAAAAATAATATAAAAGTGTATAATAAAGCCCGATAATGTCCAAAACAGAATATAATATAGCATGGAACAATCAAAAATTATAGATACGTTGGAGACGTACTAGCTGGCGATCTCCGCCTCAATTCCTACTTGGTTAGAGCACTTAGTGGAAGGATACACAGATGATCCTCAGGAAAGTGAGTCGGTGGCCAAGCTAGCAGTGACTGGCTAACAAACAAGGGTCTTGTCTTTTGCACGGGGTGCTCCAGTACAAAGACAGAATTTGGGTGGCCACAAATCAGCTTGTGCATCAACACATTATGCAAAGCCCGCATGACAGTTGTTGGTGAACGTAGTAGAAAACAAAAAAAAATCGCTCTACGAATACCCAGGAACAATATGAAGATGCATATCGGGTTTGGATCAACGACCGATACCAACACTGGAGTGCAACGGAAGTAGATGAGTAAGTGTAGATCATACTTGGAGTCCCTCGAACGTCAATGACAATCCCGTGAACCGCCCTCGAACGATCCCTCGGATGGAAGACCAAAAGCACGACCTCTTGACTTGGTTGCAAGCATATGGTCTTCACGATCCGGCAGCGCTTCGCCATCTAGAGCTAATCATCACCGAAGAATTAGAGGGAGGAGATTAGAACCACACGGAGCTTCTAATTATGAGGATTAGAGGTGGCTAGAGCTAGCTCTAATTAGTCAACTAGGACCAACTAGAACTAGAACTAGATCAACTAGAGGAGGCTTCAAAACTTGTGTATCCAATAGAGCAAAATCCCTTAGTATATATAGGCTGGAGGAGGAGGAGAGGGCAGCCAGCAAGGGGGGAAAGTCCCCCTTGGGGCGCCGGCCTAGGGAGAGGGAGTTGGAATCCCTCCCCTTGTCCAATCCCTCCCCCCCCCCCACAAACACACACACACAAGGAAATGGAGGACGCCTTCCTACTTGGGCCCCTGTGGCCCAATTCCTTCTCCACCTCCTGGCCTTATTAGGCCCATTGATATTAAATTAAATATATATTGGTTATGAACATTTTCAAAGCATTATATATATATATAATTTAACATCCCCGAAAAGATTTTCCACCTATATATTTTAATCGGTAATACCCGGAATTACCCGATATTCACCGAAACCCATCCGGTGACCTCGAAACACTTCCGGAACCTGTCAGAAATATTCCGAATATTAATGAAATATTCCACAAAAATATTCGCATTACTCTCGTACCACTACTCAGCAGATCATGATTACCTTAAGCTTGTGACCCCGCAGGTTTGGTAAATCGTAGACATGAACGAAACCCCTTCATTCAATGACCGATAGCAGAACCATGGACATCCATATCGGTCCCTATGATTACACGAATGATATTCAAGTGAACATTTGGTTATCATGTGATGTTCCCTTTGCTTCGCTATACTTTACAAAACCCGGTGCGTCGTTATCCTCCTGAGTCATCATCATGCTCACTATATCATTGCTCCCGTTACCGATTTTGTTCTTCTTTCTCATTAACGTGTTCTGGCATCCCTGTGACGTAGTTACCTGTGTTTGGCCAGACGATGATGGATGTTGTCACACTGAGAGGGCCCTAGGAATCTCTCTTCATCGTTAGAGGAGCAAATCGCACTCTCGAGCTATCCGGTCACTTGTCAAACTTCCTGATGAGCTTGAAAGTTGTCGTTATGATCACCTTGTTAAAGATGACATTTGAGGAACCCCAAAGCCCATTGTCTGGTAGGAAGTGACCGAGACACTCCCATGGTCTAAGGAACTAAAACACATGCTAACACTTTGTGTTATAATAGATGATTTCAGACGATATAATCACAAAGTATGACAGACAAGTATTGGGTTGATTCAATATGATCATTCTTCTAACGGCATAACCTCAATGTTGTTTTAGGACTATCATCACACTTAATGATATCCTAAGATTCGGAAAACTTGATTACCAACAACACTTGAGCAAGTCTTAGAGGCAAGACCGGGAACCTATTGTTTAACCGTTTATCATTTCACACGTGCATTTGAGTTTTCCACTAAATCGCATATTCCAGGATCATAGCAGTTATAGCATGAGATATATACTCTTAACTATGAATAATGGGGATATACTAATACAATAGTATTGCCTCTAAGGCATATTTCCAACAGTCTCCCACTTGCACTAGACTCAATAATCTAGTTGCATAGTCTTCAAACACCTATGGCTTATCTGGTGTCGCTCATGGTTTGCTTATGGTAGATCCTTTGTCATAGGTTTTGACATATTCAAAACATTGTAATATTTGTGTTAGACTTTTCTGGTTTTAAGGATCTTAATACATCTTGCTTTGAGCTATAACATTTATTCAAAATAAAATATTATTGGACTCATTGCACTTAGGATCACATCAACTATATCAAGACTCTTCTTGATTATATTCACATCATAATTTGGATCTATATTTATATAAAGACTCTTCTCGATTAGCCATATTCACATTTTTATGGGTTTCTTACAACTTTTGTAACATCCAATTATATCAAGACATTTCTTGATTCAGACAATATTGAAACATCTAATGTTTTTAAAACAAATATATTTATCATTATATAATCAACAATATTGTTCATAAAACAATTCTAAGTAATTATCATAGCCCAACTATATCAATTATGAAGTTGATATTCATATATTCTCAATAATGAATTTTAACTTCATATTCTCAAAGTAATATATTTATTCTTTTGAGATCCTTGACATCTGTCACTAACACTTAGTAAAACTCCTTGGCCCTTATATATATCATAACTATCAGGATGAATTCATTCATATCTCCATGCTTATCAATTGATTCTCATAAGCATTGAGTTATATGACATTGAGAAAACATTCTCTATTTAAGCCTTTGTCAAAATATATAAACTTATTTTTAGCTCAATCAGACATTTTGATCTATCTTTATAGATTCTTTTATGCCCAATATTTTGCCTTACAATTTGATGGAAAACATGTTTAAAATCCATTTTGTTTGTGCTCTGAAGTTTTATATTATTTACATTCCATAATATGTCATATACATATGAGATCAAGAATATTATATAGCTCCCACTCAGTTTTATATATACACAAAGTACTTTTATCATTTTCACAAGATCAAAATCTCAATGCCAGCTCACTTGTTATAATCTTCAGAAACTCTTTTGAGGTTTGCACATTTATCCGGTGTCCTAAGGAATTTAAAACTTTTTCGGTTGTATCATTCATACACCCTTCCCTATTTAGGAAACTTGTTTTGATATCCATTCTATTTACTTCCTACTCTTTGAAGTATCAACCAAGTTCTAAACTTGTTTATTATGTATGAAAATTAACAACTAAGTTCTAAACTGAACTGTATATGAATTTTCATTCCGATGTCCATGGCTATGAGCCATTCCTTTGAGCTGGGCGCCGCCATCACTTCCATGTAGTGGGCTAGTTCATCTTCTTCCAAGATGAATATCTCATCGTGAGATTCTAGAAAATTCAACGATATTCCTGATTTGCATAATCCTGTTACAAGCTTTAGAGTTTCTACATCCAATGTAGTAACTTACAGTTTATTTTCCAGACAATCTTATCGGAACAACTTTCGGTTTGTTAATCCTGCTTATTATCGTTAGAGATTCAATAATCCTTTCCAATATGTAATGTCCTCCCACTTATTTCTTTGACAAGAAAACACTTTCTTGAAAAAATGTTCATCTGTGACAAACACTTTATCTTTTGAACATTTCAATAGAAGGAATCCAAATCATGTTTTTGAGATATCCTACAATTCAGAATTTATTTGGCTTATAAACTCCATAACTCATATGGTTTCTATTAGCCAGACTGATATGTGGAGCTCTGTTTAGTGTATATCTTGTAGTTTTCAATTATACCCCTAATTTTTTTAGAGCAGATCGGTAATAATACCACAATTATTCGAGTGTTTTGCTAAACTTATGACTCAGATCATTTCTTCAATATTGAAGAATCACTTTATCTTTTGTCATAATGATCCTTTATCTTCATTATAAAATATTCTGAAATTCCTTTGAACAATTCAAATATATCATATTTTATGTTAAGTAAATCATCATATTTTCTTAATCTTTAATGAAGCACAATTATGCACCACTCCCTGTGTTATGTATCGGACCTTATACATCACTATGTATTCTTTTATTTCATTTTTCAATCAAGATAATTCAATACTTCATCTATATGAAGATTACTTTCCGATATAACCAAGCAGTGCCACATTTAAGTGGAGCTAGTCAGTCTCTCAAGACGTTTAGCATTAATGTTGTTATAACCACTTCAACAAATATTGTTCAAAACTTTGTAAGAATATCCATCGCATAATCCAAAACATACTGTCTTACACAACTCTGGAACGTAATGAAGAACATGGTGCTACTTTGAAGCACAAGTGTGGTAAAGGATAGTAGTGTGCCCATCTCTCTTTTTCTCTCTTTTTTCCTTTTTTCTCTTTTCTTTTTCTTTTTTTTAGAACAATCTCATGGACCTGATCCTCACTTTTTTTAGGACATTAGTCTCCACCATTCTTTTCCTCAGTGGTAGGGGCAACACTGTAATAATGATTATCATCACACTTTTATTTACTTACAACTCGATAAAACAGAAAGAATATGACTATATGAATGCCTCTGGCAGTGTACCAGGATGTGCAATGATCTAGCGTAATACGTATAAGAATGATAAATGGTGGCTTTGTCACAAATATCATGTCAGCTCTGTATGATCATGCAAAGCAAAATGAAGATGAACACACATGTCATGTGAATAGTAATCGTGGAAGTTGCATGGCAATATATCTCGGAATGGCTATGGAAATGCCATGGCTATTTTGAGGAAGGATATAATAAGGCTTATGTGTGATAGAGTGTATCATATCACGGGGTTTGGATGCACCAACGAAGTTTGCGCCAAGTCTCGAGGTGAGAATAGGCAATTCACGGTACCGAGGAGGCTAGCAAAATATGGATAGGTGGGAGTGCTTTCATCCACAAATTCACATTAGTCATAAAGAACTCAAATACTTATTGTGAAGCCTATTAGCCCTTGAAGCAAAGTACTACCCGCATGCACCTAGGTAGGAGGTTGGGAGGAGTTAACCATCGTGCGCCCCCGATTCAAGCAAAACACAAAGGATTTCAACAAGGAATACATATGCCCCAACATCCCGGTTATGCCATGACCGACACTTAAATGTGTACTACATAACAAGCTATAATATCGATATTCCTACTAATTAATGATTATTGACTAATACCCTTTCATATTATGACATCAACATCACTTAAAACATATGCCTCGTATTCAGTGATCTACATGAATGTTTTTATTATACCACTTTTGTATACCTATCATTTTAGATTAGTCATATAACTAGTGCAAATTACCACTTCCTATTAAGAGACTCTCAAAAATTATATAAGTGAAGCATGCAAGTGCAAATGATTTATATAAAATATAACCACCACCGTGCTCTAAATATATAAGTGAAGCACATGAGCAACTGACTTAACCCAAAAGATATAAATGAAGCATAAAGAGAATTCTAACAAATCATGATGAATACGTGTCTCCCTCAAAAGGTGTGTCCACCAAACAATGATTTTTGCAAACAAGCAAACGAAATAAAACTCATATCATGCGATGAATAAAAATATAGCTCCGAGTAACATACCGATGAATTTGAGATGAAAGATGGGATGCCATAGAGAGGTGGAGTTGTGGTTCCTCTCTCATAATAATTGCAAGTAGGGGCAGCAAGCACATGTATATTATATCCATTAAAATCATCATGTATAATGGTAAAACACAACCCATCAATATAATCCTTATTAAGTGTAAACTTCTCCGATATAGTGTCGTTGGGAGAATTCAAAAAGATAGCATGACTATCAAGCAAGGGTGCAATAGAAATAATTTCATTTTTAACATAAGAAACTATAGAAGTTCATCTCCATAAGAATCATTAATATTGTCATCATGGCCATAAGCATAGCAAGCATCACATTCATCAAGAGGGGATATTTGAATCGAATCAACGGGATCATTAGAATCGTCTATAGATTCCTGCAAAGTATCAGTCTCTTCTTGGACATCTGAGATTTTTCTTATTGAAGACTTTAATATAAGCATTAGAATCATGCTTTTCATAGCATTTTTTTAGTATGGAAAAATTTTCAGATGTGTAAAGAGTACCATCATAGTTTTCAAGCAAAGAATCAATTTCATAGGCACACTTATAAGCAACTAATTATTCAATTTGTTCAATATCATAGTAATTATAAACACCTTTGGCAAAAGAAGATAAGATTTCATTATCATTAAACTCACACTGGTAGGGAATGTGTTTTTTAGGGTCCTTAGAGCAACAAGTAAAATCATGTATTTTACATAAATTCTAAGCATAGCATTCCAAACGAGATATTTGACCCCATAAGTGTATCTCTTTTTTAGATAAGTGGTGACACACAAAATAAGCATGCTCATCTAATGACTTCCCTCAACTAAGCTAGTTGGGGTTTCACCACGAGCACAAAGGGATTGAAGATGACCCAAGTACAAAGCTTTATGTGACTCCATAAATTTGTTATTGCTTTACTTCTATTTCCTTGAGTCAACATGAAGGCAACAAAAATATAGAGAGTAACATAAATAATTTTTGGTATTTTTAAATGTTGAACGAAACTAATAAGGGCAGATAAAAGCAAATAAAAAGTAGAATAAGTAAATGATAAGTGTTTGCGAAGGGAACTTCGCTGCTTCATGTGAAGTCTCCCCAGCAACGGCGCCAGAAATTCTTTTGTTACTTATATAGTTCATCAGGGTTTCCCTGAAGAGGAAGGGTGATGTAGCATAGTAACCATGTATTTTCCTTAGTTAAGAACCAAGGTTTATCAAACCAATAACAGACTCCACGAGAAAAAGATAAACAGTACCTACAAATACATAAAGAAAATACTTGCACCCAATGAAGGCAAGGGGGTTGTCAATCCCCTCGTTCTTGCAGATTATAAGGATTAAATCTGGTAGTGATGGTGAAAGTGCAACTAATCCCTTGGTGGTTTTGGTAATTCTTAACAACATATAGCTCATTGAACTAATATTCTTTCAAGGTAATCATTTCAGAAAGTCCAATGATTGGCATGGCATGGACTAAGAGATGTGGACCCCTCAAAATTCTAAGGACACATATTGGCAAAAGCTCAAGACTCTACATTTTCATTTTAGTGATCCAGATCACATTGAGTCCATAGGAAAAGCCAATACTATTAAAAGGGGATGAGGTGTTGCTTAATGGTTGCTAGCTCAAGATGTTTAGTGATATGCTCCAAAAGCCCTCAACCACTTTCTCATTTCAACATATGTCCTAAACCTAAATTCAAACTCGACCCCACCGATTTGATATATCCGGCGCCACCGAGTTCACTTGACATAGCCACTGCGAGAAACCCTAATCAATTCGGTCTCACCGATAGGGATCTCGGTCTCATCGAGATGGGATTGCAAACTCTCTATTTCCCTTCATAACGTTTCAGTCTAACCGAGATGAGCGACGGTCCCACCGAGTTGGCAATGCAAACTCTCTGTTTCCTTTTCGTAACATTTCAGTCTCACTAAAATGAGCAATCAGTCCCACCAAGTTTGACTGACCAAGTCTCTGTTTGCCTATTACTGAAATCAGTCTCACCGAGTTCATGTGATCAGTCTCACCGAGATGAAGTTTTGCCCTAACCCTAGCACATCGGTCCCACCAAGTTGATCATGTCGGTCCCACCGAAAAGCCTAACGTTCACATTTTGAACCATATCGGTTTGACCGAGTTTCACTATTCGGTCCCACCGAGTTTGGTAAATTGTGTGTAATGGTTAGATTTTGTATGGAGGCTATATATACCCCTCCACCCCATTCTCCATTCGAGGAGAGAGCCATCAGAACGTGCCTACACTTCCATCATTCATTTTCTGAGAGAGAACCACCTACTCATGTGTTGAGACCAAGACATTCCAATCCAACCACAAGAATCTTGATCTCTAGCCTTCCCCAAGGTGCTTTCCACTCAAATCATCTTTCCACCATATCCAAATCTTGGCTGAGAGAGTTGAGTGATGGGGAGACTATCATATGAAGCACAAGAGCAAGGAGTTCATCATCAACACACCATCTATTACCTTTTGGAGAGTGGTGTCTCCTAGATTGTTTAGGTGTCACTTGGGAGCCTCCGTCAAGATTGTGGAGTTGAACCAAGGAGTTTGTAAGGGCAAGGAGATCGCCTACTTCGTGAAGATCTACCCAAGTGAGGCAAGTCCTTCGTGGGCGATGGCCATGGTGGGATAGACAAGGTTGCTTCTTCGTGGACCCTTCGTGGGTGGAGCCCTCCGTGGACTCGTGCAACCATTATCCTTCGTGGGTTGAAGTCTCCATCAACGTGGATGTACGATAGCACCACCTATCGGAACCATGCCAAAAATCTCTGTGTATACATTGCGTTTGCTCCCTCCAAACTCCTCCCCTTTACCTTCATATGCAATGATTTACATTCCGCTGCTATACTCTAAGAATTGCATGTGTAGGTTGATTGATTGACTTGTGTTAAGTTGCTAAAATCTGCCAAGACTTAAAATTGGGAAAATGCTAGATTTTTATTTGGTCAAGTAGTCTAATCACCCCCCTCTAGACATACTTTTGATCCTACAAGTGGTATCAGAGCTTTGGTCTCCATTTGCCTTGGTTTCCATAGCCTTGGTTTCACAACCTAGGAGAGTATGGCGTCTAGCGAGGGAAATTGCCACTGTAGAGGTCCTTACTTTGATGGTACTAATTTTGCTAGTTGCAAGCATAAGATGAAAATGCATATTCTTGGACATAACCCTGCCGTTTGGGCTATTGTGTGTATTGGCTTGCAAGGTGAATTATTCGATGGAAGGGAACCGAATCGTGAAGCAACCACTGAAGAATTGAAGATGTTGAAATACAATGCTCAAGCTTGCGATATCCTCTTCAACGGATTATGCCCCGAAGAATTCAACAAAATCAGTCGTCTTGAGAATGCAAAGGAAATTTGGGATACTTTGATTGATATGCATGAAGGTACCGACTCCGTCATGGAATCCAAATTGGATGTGCTTCAAAGTCAACTTGAGAAGCTCAAAATGAAGGATGGTGAAGGTGTCGCTGAAATGTACTCTAGGCTTGCACCCATCACATATGAGATTGCCAGCTTTGCAAGTTAAGAGATGACCGATAGATTCATCATCAAGAAGATCCTAAGAGCCTTGGATGGAAAATATGACACCGTGTGCACATTGATCCAAATGATGCCCAATTACAAAGATCTCAAGCCAACGGTAGTCATTGGTAGAATTCTTGCTCATGAGATGTCACTCAAGTATAAAGAAGAGCTTCATAAAAAGTCTAGTGGTGCTTACAAAGCTTCATGTGATGCTCCTACATCATCAAGTGAGAAACAAGTCTTCAATGAAGAATTGATCTTAATGGTGAAGAACTTCAACAAGTTCTACAAGAGTAGAAGCAAAGAAAGAAGTTCCAAGTCAAGATCCTACAATGACAAAAGATCTTCTAGTCGTGAACGTAATTGCTACAATTGTGGAAGACCCGGACACTACTCCAATGAGTGTACGGCTCCCTACAAAAGAAGAGAAGACTCACCTAAAAGGAGAAGCAAAAGAGAAGAATCACCTCCAAGGGAGATAAGGAGTATAGATGATTGTTATGAATGAAGAACCTCTCATAGAAGCAAGGATTCGGAAAGAAAGGACAAGTCATCAAGGAGCTATACAAAACGAAGACATCAAGCTTATGTTGGTGAATGGGTATCCGGTTCCGACTCCGACCACCACTCCGATAGAAGTTATCACTCCGACTCCGAATATACTCAAGATGAAGGTGTTGCCGGTCTAGCACTTGTGTCAACCAACTCCTATGACATATTTGACTCGCCAAATGAAGGAATTGGGAGATGATTCATGGCTAAAGGCCCAAAGGTATCACACCCCGTGTATGTTGATTTCAATAGTGATGAAGGACAAGGTAATCTAATGCTTTCATGGACATCATCTTGTGTGTACTTCATTCTATGTCCATGGATATCCTTGTTTGTTCCTTGTGGGACTAACCCATGTAGGTATTGAAAGTGCAACTCACTCCAATGGACTGCTCCAAATGATCTACATCAACATTAAGCATCCACATCTTCAACATCTACATGAAGTCATCATCGACAAAACCCAAGGTTAGTTCATCCCTCTTAGGGGAATATCACATCTAGGGGGAGCTTTACTCTAAGAATTGAGGTAAAGCAACTCTAATGGTGTGAACACAACAATGCTTTATGTAAAAGTGGTAACCCCACTTGTGCTTAAACGATGAGTATGACCTACGATCAAATGTTCTCATTTGACTCATCAGTCAATATACTCATATATAGATGACTTAGTCATCGTCAATTGCTTGATAGATGCTAGAGTGTTTGTGCATGCTTTGCCACATATTTCATTTGCCATCTTATTGTGTGAGCATGTTGGGTGCATACTTTTCTCATTTGAGGACATCATTTGTTCTTTGATTGTTTGGTATTTTCTTTTGCCAAATGGATGGACAAGAATTCCTAAGAACTCCCTCTAGCTATCTATGATTTTCTTGTCTCAAACTCTATTCATGCTACATCACAAAGTTTGATCAAGTCAGATTCCAACCCTCTGGGTGAGGAGCACTCAGAGGCACCAATTCGTCATAGACTTAAACTTCCAAAACCTCTCTATGTATTTCGGTCTGACCAATTCATTCCTTTCAGTCAAACTGAGTTCATTGAGTTGATCTAGGTTTCAATCTCAGTGCAATCGATTTGAACAATTTGGTCACACCGAGTTGCAGTAACCGCTTGTGATTCTGCATCTCGGTGCCACCGAGTCATTCCACTCAGTCACACCGGCAGGGTCTAAATATATATACCCACGGGTCAAATTTTGGAAATTTCTCTGAAACCCTTTGCCCGCGCATCCAGCTCTGCCGACTCGAGGTCTCCGGATCATCTCCTCATCGCCAGCGACCCCCTGCCACTGGTCTGCGCCGCCGTCAACGGGAATCTTCACCGTCGTTGTCGCCATAGCGAGTTCACCGCCGAGTTAGGGTATGAACTCGATCCCTATGTGCAATCTTAACCTCTGATTCCTGCACTTAGGTCAATGCCATGATTCTTACGACATATGAGATTGTTCTGTCCAGCAAAAACTTCCTTTAGATTAGTTTTGATTTGAAAATTTAGGGTTAGGTTTCCGCCGAAGTCATCTCGGACCGACCGAGTTGTAGAAATTGGTCTCGCCGATTTGGCCTAGGCCATTGCACTTGTGATTTTCGGTCTGACCTAAACTTACAAATCAGTGTGACCGAGTTCGGCTCCCAGTGAAACCTTACCAATCTCGGAGTCACTGAATTGTGTCTCGGTCTGACCGATTCCACTAGTTTAGACTCTAATATTGCTTCGGTGTCACCGAGTTTAACAAATCGGTAGCTCTGAAATACTTTCTGTAGAAAACTAAAACTAAGTTTTTGACTCAATTGTTTTGCAAAATATCTGCACTTTGTGATGCTCATCCACTCTATCTCAACTATATCTATTCACAGGGTCAGCTTTCAGGTCAGTTTGCAGTTCCAACCATGTCAGATCAAAGTGACAGCCAGAACAAGTCTGAGGAACAGGTTAAATTGAGTGAGGGCACTAGTCCCTCTGGCAGCTATGATGAGGGTAGCAGAAGCACCCCAAGCAACTTGCCATAAGCTGCAACCAGGACAAGGAAGAAGAGAAACTCAGAATCTAAAGATGAGGACTATGTTGCTATTGAGGAGGAGGTCAGCTCCAAGAAGAAGGTGCTGAAAAAAGAGTATGCTGCTGCAACCAAACCTGGTTTGCACAAGAAGGCTCCTGCCAAGAGAGTTCCCATGTCCAAAGCCAGAGCATCAACTCAGGAGAAAGCTCAACCAGCAAGTGGAGCTGGAAAGGAAAAGAAGGAAAGGAAGAGAGGAAGATGGTGCAAGCTTGTTGATCCTATGGCTGAATTTGAGAAGCACTCGTCAGATGAGGAAGAGGATGATGAGGAAGATGTTGCACCAACACCAAGGACTTAGAAGTTGATGGGGGATGCCATCAAGTCTGGGGCTGCTCCATCAAAGCCCAAGACTGCCCCCAAGGCCACTGCTCAAGCTTCTAAGTCTGCACCAAAGAGAAGCACTAGAAACATACGAGCTGCTGAAAAGAATAAGGCCCCAGTGCCTGAAGTGGAAGAAGAAGAAGAAGAAGAAGAAGCCCAAGTGCTTAGGAAATTGAAACCAAAGATTCCTGATCATGATGACAATCATCCAGTTGCTGAGAACATGAAGGAAAGGAAAGATGTAGGTCTCAGATTGTGGAGATAGTCAGACCCCTATGATGTGAGAAGAAGGACAGCTTTGGTTTACAGGTTTCACACTAAGGAACAACAGGACTTCTATGAGACAGTTCTCTTAGATAAGAAGCCCATTGTGTGTGACATGAAATGGGTGGACTGGAAATATATTGACAACAATGAAGATCACTTCCTGGAGTTCATGAGAGCTTCAGACTTAATGGAGTTGACACTTTTGTGGGTCAGAAATTGACCAAATGGAATGATGAGCTAATCATGCAGTTCTATTCAACAGCTCACTTCTACCCAGATGGAAAGATTGTATGGATGACAAAAGGTACTAGGTACCAGTCTACGGTTGCTGAGTGGGCCAAGCTTATCAATGCCCCTGAAGAGCATGAGGATGATATTGATGTCTACGCCAAGCGCAAGAAAGATCACAACTCCATGGCAAATATGTACAAGGAGATACCTGACAAAGCCTTGGAGACACACAAGCTAGGCTCAGTGTACTATCTGCTGTCTGAATTGGCCACCATGAACACTATATTGAGGCACACATTGTTGCCCAAGTCAGGAGATCACAGGATGATCAGAGGCCACTCCATCAACTTGCTTCAGATGTTTGATGTGCCATAGAAATTCAAGGTGATGAGTTTGATTGTTGAGACCATCAAGAGAACTGCAGTAGATCAGAAGAGATCATGTGGGTATGCTCCACACATTCTGATGCTCATAAACTCCAAGTTGGGCACAGGCACATATCTGTTGGACAAAGAGCACCTTCCCTTGAGGCCTGATTTTGAGGATAACACAGTTGTGATGGATCCTACTCATCCAGCTTCTGTTGAGGCTCAAGAGAAGAGAGAGAAGGCACGGGCTGAAAAAGCTTCAAGGATACCAGATGCTTCTGCAGTCAATCTCAAGACCAAGCAGGACCAGCTCAGCTATCTGCTTGAGGCCACTGTGAGAATAGAGAAAGGACTAGCTACCCTGACTCGAAATCAAGAGAGCCTTGAGAGGATCTTTGGGACAAAACTTCATGACTTGGATGTGAAGGTCACAGAGATTCAGACTTCAGTGGAGAAGATACAAGAAGAGCTTGAGGACAGAAGTGACAAGACCACCACTGATGCTTATCAGAGGGTGCCCAGAAGATAGAGGTCTGTAGCAGTGCCAGTGACAGACACTAGGGCTACAACTTCAGCTCCTGCAACCATAGCTTCAGTTGCCCCTCCAGTGGCAACTCCTCCAGCTCCACAGTCTTCTTCAGATGCATTCGTTGCAAGACTCCTCTCCACGCCACCTTCGCACTCCAGAGCTCCCGGAGATCAAACTTAGAGAGCCGCATAGCACTATGCATTTTTCAAGCTTTTTGGTAACTTGTTGCCAAAGGGGGAGAAAGTGTATGGATCATAGGCTGAGAGAGAGAGAGTGTGTGCGTGTGTTTTGCTTCTTTTTGCCTCTCTTGCTACTTATTTGCTTGCTTGTTTGGATGATACTCTACTTTATGTGTGTGTGAGATACTGTATGATCATGTGCTTGATCATATCATACTTTAATGTTTGTGCTTAAATGATGATATTATATCTCTCATGTATGATCATTCACATCTTGTCTTGGTGATGAGTGCACATTTCATATTCTATCATTTTGAGCGCTCCACCAAGATGTATGTGACATGGAAGAGTAACCCATGATCCTAATCGATTGTGCATTTGCATTCAAAAGCAAATTTTAAATAATGCACAAATTTAGGGGGATCTCTTGTTTATCACATACTTCTCAAAGCGACGATGTATTTCATTCTTATTATCATTTGTCGAAGCTTTGATCTATATGTTGTCATCAATTACCTAAAGGGGGAGATTGAAAGTACAACTAATCCCTGGGTGGTTTTGGTAATTCTTAACAACATATAGCTCATTGAACTAATATTCTTTCAAGGTAATCATTTCAGAAAGGTAAATGATTCGCATGGCATGGACTAAGACATGTGGACCCCTCAAAATGCTAAGGACACATATTGGCAAAAGCTCAAGACTCTACATTTTCATTTTAGTGATCCAAGATCACACTGAGTCCATAGGAAAAGACAATACTATTAAAAGGGGATGAGGTATTGCTTAATGGCTTGCTTGCTCAAAATGCTTAGTGATATGCTCCAAAAGCCCTCAGCCACTTTCTCATTTCCACATATGTCCTAAACCTAAAGTCAAACTTGGCCCCACCGATTTGATATATCCGGCGCCACCGAGTTCACCAGACATAGCCACTGCCAGAAGTCCTAATCAATTCGGTCTCACCGATAGTGATCTTGGTCTCACCGCGATGGGATTGCAAACCCTCTGTTTCGCTTCATAACGTTTCAGGCTAACCGAGATGAGCGATCGGTCCCACCGAGTTGGCAATGCAAACTCTCTATTTCCTTTTTGCAACGTTTCAGTCTCACCGAAATGAGAAATCGGTCCCACCGAGTTTGCCTGACCAAGTCTCTGTTTGCCTATTGCTGAAATCGGTCTCACCGAGTTCATGTGATCGTTCTCACCGAGATGAAGTTTTGCCCTAACCCTAGCACATCGGCCCCACCGAGTTGATCATGTCGGTCCCATCGAAAAGCCTAACGTTCACATTTTGAACCATATCGGTTTGATCGAGTTTCACTATTCGGTCCCACCGAGTTTGGTAAATTGTGTGTAACGGTTAGATTTTGTGCGAAGGCTATATATACCCCTCCACCCCATTCTCCATTCAAGGAGAGAGCCATCAGAACGTGCCTACACTTCCAGCATTCATTTTCTTAGAGAGAACCACCTACTCATGAGTTGAGACCAAGACATTCCAATTCAACCACAAGAATCTTGATCTCTAGCCTTCCCCAAGTTGTTTTCCACTCAAATCATCTTTCCACCATATCCAAATCTGTGAGAGAGAGTTGAGTTTTGGGGAGACTATCATTTGAAGCACAAGAGCAAGGAGTTCATCATCAACACACCATTTATTACCTTTTGGAGAGTGGTGTCTCCTAGATTGGTTAGGTGTCACTTGGGAGCCTCCGTCAAGATTGTGAGTTGAACCAAGGAGTTTGTGGGCAAGGAGATCGCCTACTTCGTGAAGATCTACCCAAGTGAGGCAAGTCCTTTGTGGGCGATGGCCATGGTGGGATAGACAAGGTTGCTTCTTCGTGGACCCTTCGTGGGTGGAGCTCTCTGTGGACTCGCGCTACCGTTACCCTTCGTGGGTTGAAGTCTCCATCAACGTGGATGTACGATAGCACCACCTATCGGAACCACGCCAAAAATCTCTGTGTCTACATTGTGTTTGCTCCCTCCAAACTCCTCCCATTTACCTTCATATGCAATGATTTACATTCCGCTGCTATACTCTTAGAATTGCATGTGTAGGTTGATTAGTTGACTTGTGTTAAGTTGCTAAAATCTGCCAAGACTTAAAATTGGGAAAAGGCTAGATTTTCTTTGTTCAAGTAGTCTAATCACCCCCCCCTCTAGACATACTTTCGATCCTACAGATGGATAGATAAAATAAAAGTAAATAAATTGTAGCAAGGTATTTTTAGGGTTCTAGTAAATATAAAGTGAATTGGACCCGGGGGCCATAGCATCACTTGAGGCATCTCCCTCATAAGCATAATGGCATGGTGGGTAGACAAAATACTATTGGGCAATTGATAGAAAAGCGCATAGTTTTGATGATATTCATGGCATGATCAATATATATGCACTATATTCGTGACAGGTAGACTGACATCCATTTGCATCTTCTACTATTACTCCACTTCGAGAGCGCTTCTATGCTTGCCTCTCTAGGTATTAAGTTCATAACAAACAGAGAACACTTTAAGCATGATGACATAATGTAGACAAAATAAGGCCAATCAATATGATGGAACCCCACTGTTTTTTCCTTAGTAGCAATAATACAAATACGTACCTCGCTACCCCTTCTGTCATGAGGCGAGGACACCGCAAGATTGAACCTACTACCACGCATCACTTCCACTGAAGATCTAATCATCAACTTGGCCAAAGAAAACTCATAGATCATAAAGCATTACATAGCTATAAGCAATCACACATAATAAAGTTCAGAGAGGACTTAATTACTTTCAATGAATATGCATATTATAAACCCACAATTCATCGGATCCCAACAAACACACCGCAAAAAGGAATTACATCATATCAATCTTCGAAGAGAACAATGTATAAAGATCAGAGAGAGAGAGAGGAAGAGAGGGAGGGAGAGAGAGAGATCTACTGCCATGGACTCGTAGGTCCTGTGAGGAACTACTGATGCATCATTGGAGAGGCAGCAAGGTTGATGTAGAGGCCCTCCATGATCGATTCCCCCTTTGGCAGTGTACCGGAAAGGGCCTCCAGTTGGGATCACGGAAGAACAGAGACTTGTGACGACGGAATAATTGTTTCAGGTCTCGCTCTGGGGGTTTCCAAATATATCCGAATTTATAGGCCGGGAATTAGGTCAATAGGAGTTGCAGGGAGCCCACAAGGGGTAGGGCACCCCCTGCCTTGTCGCCTCCTCGTCTGGCTTCTGGACTTCCTCTGAAGCTTCCTAGGTCTCTTTTGGTCCAGAGAAAATCATCAAAAAGTTTCGTCATGTTTGGACTCTGTTTGGTATGGATTTCCTGTAAAACTAAAAACAAGCAGAAAAGAACAACTGGCACTAGGCACTGAGTTAATAGGTTAGTTCCCAAAATAGTATAAAATGATCTATAAAGCATACAAGATTGATAATATAATAGAATGAAACAATAAACAAATTATAGATACATTGGAGACGTATCAGTATGCCACAGGGCCAAAGCAGAGCACTGTAAACTTCTAGGGCTACTACAACCTCACGACATTCCTCCACACCCTTGGCATACCTTAAGCTGAGATTTTTTTGGACGGCCTACCTAAATCGCAAGGGACTGACGTGATCCTAGTTGTGATCGACAAGCTCACCAAGTACAGTCACTTCCTTCCCCTGAAGCACCCCTACACGACCCCTTAGGTGGTGCACATATTTTTTTGACCAAGTGTATCGGTTGCATGGAATGTCGCAGCACATCATCTCAGATCGCAATCCAGTCTTCACCAGCCTGTTTTGGCAGGAGCTATTTCGCCGGCCTCTGACAATTCTCAACATGAGCTCTGCTAGACAGCCGAAGACTCGCGGGTAGACGGAACGACTGAATCAGTGTATGTAAGCATTTCTCCACTACTTTGCTCATGACACACCAAACAAGTGGGCGTGTTGGTTGCCATTTGTTGAACATTTGTACAATACTTCCTTCCACACAGCCACGGGCTGCAACCCCTTTGAAGCTCTATATCTTTATCTGCCTCGTCCTTTTGGCATGGAAATTACAGCTATGTCAACGGATCTTCACGAGTGGGTCGATGAAAGAGCTGCAATGTTGGAACTGGTAAAGCAACTTCTTCACCAAGCCCAAGCCCGCATGAAATGACAGCCAGACAAGCATCGCTGCGAATGTTCTTTTGAACTGGGGTATCAGGTGTACCTGAAAGTGCAACCTTATCTTTAGAACTCTCTGGCTACGCATGGCAACTAGAAATTGGCCCTCAAGTTCTACAACCCTTATGAAGTGTTGCGCCGCATCGGAGAAGTGTCCTACCAGATGGCTCTGTCTGCAAACTCCAAGATCCACAACGTCATAGATGTACAGCTGAAGGAGAAACTGCCTCCGCGAACTCAAGTGACACCTGAAGCACCTCCAGCAGCTCCGCGAGATTTAGCTCTTCTTCAACCTGCTAGCATTCTCCAAGCGAGGTTGGTCCCGAAAGGTGGCAGGACCGTCCCTCACGTCAAGGTACGTTGGAATGGACAATCAGCGTCACACGGCACCTACGAAGATGCACATGGCATGCGCTCTTGATTCCCAGAGTTCATGACCTGGGGTCAAGTCACTGCGGAAGGGATGGGGAGTGTGATGTACTGGCCCACACCCGGACGATGACCCAAGGCGTCCATAAGGAACCGAAGGCTGACATGCGTCTTCGAAGCCCAACAGGAGGAAGGAGGAAGGAGGACGACAGGTGAGGCAGCTATATGTGGCGCGGCAGGGAGGAAAGACATGTCAAGAAATTAGATCAAGAGTTCAATTCTCTGTTTTCCCCTTCCAGTTTTCCCCCTCCCCTTTCCTTGTATCTCAAGTTGTATCAAGGGAGAGACCGTGAGAGGAACCCTAACATGTTGATTCAGTATGTGCTTAGCAAATCGAAACCATAGTTTTCTTACTACGTTTGTGGGATGCAAGAGCAAATTATTCCATTCCTTGCATCGATGATTCGATGCTACCATCCATGGTTCTAACAGAGACGTAGTGGTGGCAAATTTATTAGAGTACCTCAAAAGTCTCCTAAAAGGGGGAAAATGTGGCCTCGTTTGGTTCATAGTATAGGATAATTATAGGAATAGAAAGGTTGTAGGAAACGAGATGTCATGTATCTCAAATCCTATGAGTAAGAATAGAAAAATAGATGTCCTTTGATTCATGTCATAGGAATTTTTTTTGTTGAGTCTAGGATAATGTTTATTCCTTTGAAACATAGAGGATAGAAATAATCCTTGTATATGAATAGGATTATATTCCTACAAACAAAAGGGCTCTGAAGAAATGTTTCTTATATACTATAGAATTCCTATACAATTTCTTCAAACCAAAGGAGGCCGAAGAGGGCAAAGGATTACTCTATAGTATTTGCTAACGAAGTACAAAGAGGAACTCTTTTTTGTAGCTAGAAGAAGGAATTTATATTCCAAAACAATGAAACAAACCCCATCACAGAAAATAATGCAGCAAACAACACGTAGTGGAGGGATATAGGAAATGAAACGGCCGCGTCTATACATCGCTTGACGCGAAGCGAGCGTCCAGTTGGGATGGCCCAATTTGCTTCATGTTATTCCCTTTTCTATTTTTTTGATTCCTTTCTCCCTTTCGCTCATATTTAAAAAAAATACATATATATTTCAAACTTAGATTTATGTAAAACTTAATAAAACTGTAAATTTAGAAACTATTAATGCAGTGTAGAAAAATTGCTAGCATAATTTTAAAAATGTTGATAGCATTCAAAAAGAATGTTGTATTTGAAAATGTTCACACATTTCAAAAAATGTATGCACTAATAAGATTTATCCAATGTAAAAAAGTTTGTGTCATTTAAAACAAATGTTTTGTACCACTAAAACAAAATTATACGTTACATTTAAAAAAATCATGCATTTCAAAAAATGTATACAACTAAAAAAAATGTTCATGTAGCTTTAAAACATGTTTCATATTATTAAAAAAACTATCGGCCTGTATTTGAAAATGTTTAACGTGTATTAAAAAACATGTAATTGAAAAATATTAAATGTGTGTAAAAAGTGTTTTAGATGTATAACAAAAATCTACAATGTGTATAAAAAATAGACATTAAAACATGTATTTGCAAATTTTTAATCATGCATTTGGAAAATGTTAATGTGTGAAATTAAATTATCCTGGTATATAGTAAAAGTGTACAATCTGTATGTGTAACAACTAGACATCAAAACATATATTTGAGATAAAGTTATCATGTACTCTCTCTGTAAACTAATGTAAGACGTGTTTGCAGTTCAAATTGAATTGCAAAAACTTCTTATATTAGTGTACTGAGATAATATTTGAAAATATGCAAAATGTGTATAAATGTTCCTAATGTACACCAAAAAATGTACAATATGTATGAAAAAATGAAGGCATGTGTTGAAAACAATATAAAAACGAAAAATGTACAATGTTTCTGTAAAATGTAGATATGTGCCAAAGGATAGAGTAATTATCGGATCAAATCTAATTTGCCACCTGTCATTGCATGCATGAAAGGTCGTCGTAACCGATCAATTAGGACATCACATGTTGCTTATTCAATATGTGCTTAGCAACTCAAAAACATATTTTTCTTAGTACGTCTGTGGCATGCAAGAGCAAATTATTCCATTGTTTGGATTTATGATTCAATGCTACCATCTATGGTTCCAACGGAAATTTGGTGGTGACACAATTGTTAGATTACCTCAAAAATCTCCTAAAAGAAAAAAAATTCAAAGGAGGCTAAGGATTACTCTATATTCATGGATGAAGTACAAACAAGGAGGAACTCCTTCTTGTAGCTCAAAGAACGAATTTATATTACAATGAAACAAACAACACGTGATGGAGGGAAATGTGAAGAGAAAGGGGCGCTACTATGCATCGCCTCACGCAAAACGTAGTGTCGCCTACAACGAGCTTCCAGCAGGACCAGCCCAAATATCTGCAGGTTCATTTTTTTTATTTCTTTCTGTCACACATATTTTCAAAATAAAATACATATATTACCAAACTATATTTACTTAAATTTTTTAAAATCCAAAAATTTCAAAAAATCAACAAAGTTCACAAAGAATTGTTAGCGTAAGTTTAAGAAAATGCTGATACTTTAAAAATGTTTGTGGCATTTGAAAATATGCAGGTATTTATAAAAATGTATGTGATTTTTTAAAGAATATCGCACAAAAAATGTTTTGCGTGATTCAAAAAAAATTATACCATTCAAAAAATAGTTGTTACATTTATAAAAATATTAAATCGTTTCAAAGAAATGTTCATGACTTTTTAGAAAAATATTTATATAACAACCAAAAATGCCACATAGTTAAAAAAAGGTCTCAACATGCATTTGAATAATGTCTAACACATATTCAAGAACATTTATTTGAAAAACATGTTATTCATGTATTTCAAACAAATATAAAAATGGTTTAAATGTTTTCGATGCATATAAAAAAATCTACAATGTGTGTGAAAAAATAGCCAACGAAACGTGTATTTTGAATATGTTAATCATGCATTTAAAAAATGTTAAACATTTTTTGTGTATGTAAAAATGTGCAATGTGTATGTGAAAATGTAGACATAAAAACATATATCTGCAAAAATGATTTCATTTATTTGAAAATGTTAAATGTTTATAAAAATATTCCTGATGTATGTGAAAAATTTACAGTGTGTAGAAAAATGTAGACTTGTGTCCAAAACAAGTAAGAAGAAAACTCAGAAAGAACCCGTGAAGAGATAGTAATAACCAGAACCAAAAGAAAACCCTTCAAAAATGTGATGCGAAAGAGAAAGAAAATAAAACTGTGAAAATAGTAAATAAAAACATAGAAAATAAAAGGAAAAAAACTTACTAAAACCCAAAGAAATCGGATGACAACGATAAGCAAAAAAAAGGGGGGGGGGGGCAGTAAAAACTAGACCAGTCAGCTAGTAAACAACAAAGAAGAAGAAAAAACGTCTTACAACGATCGAGCGGGCATGCGCTATAGCGAACCTAGTGAGCAAACGAGCAAAGAAATCTGATTTCCGGGTCAGCACAAACGCGTCGTTCTAGAAGCGGCTTATTAGGAATCGGTACGGGCGATATATAGCTACCATGGAAACAAAGAGCAGAGCAATCAATGCGTGAAGTCCTTACTAAGCTAGGGCAACCTATCAATTACTCCGCCAGTTCAAAAATATAAAGCTTATTAGTTTTCTAAAAGTCAAACTTTTAATTCGTTTGTAGAGAGAAATGTTAATATCCATAAGAGCACATCTTAATCATTAGATCTATACCTCGCAAAAAACAATCACTAGATCCATCATAAAATATATTTTTGAATTTTATTTATTAAGTATTGTAGACGTATGTATATTTTGTTCTGCTGTAACTCTGGTCATTTGAACAGTTTAATTTCAAGAGAAACAACATACCTTATATTTTGGACCGATGGGAGTGACATACAACCAGTCACTCGACTTCACCAAATGAAATAAACCACTAAAACGCATCCATGTTGGACCATCACACAATTAACAGTGAATCCACACAAAAACAAATTAAGTGAGAGCCCACTATTGGGTTGGGGGGGGGGGGGGGGGGGGGAGCGCCTATATCGCTCTCTCGGGTGCTCCTATTCATATGTTTTTGCAATTTATCTCAAGAAAAAAAAACTGTTTTTGCAATGGATAGTAGCTATAACACGCTATCTGCCCGTCACATGAATGTTTTTTAACATTTTTGCAAGAATATATTTTTTGAGTCCTACCATTTTTTTTGAAGATGGAGCTGCCAGTTTTAGAGAAAAATGTTCCTAGTTTTCTTTTGTAAAAAATAACAGAAGAACAAGAGTCACGATAAAATAAACATTATTGCACTACCTATTTTCTGGGGGAAATGTGTGGAAAGGCTACATGAGTTTTCTAAAACATCACGGATCTAGAAAACATGTATTTTTTTAAGTTGATAAAATTCATGAATTTTGAAAAGTGTCCATGGATTTGGAAAAAATAAGTATAATGAAATTTTCAGTATATCTTGAATAGTTGAATTTATAAAACTGTCATTCATTAGAAAGATAGATAAAAACGATAAAACTAAATAAATAGAAAATTGGATGGAAATCCTACAAAAAAATAAAAAATAAATAAAGAATCCAGCAGAAAAGTTGCTCAGAAACCACGAAGAGAAAATATCTAAATGTCCCAAGGCTAAACGAGGGAGGGGTGCGGGATTATTAAATTTCAGGAAAAACAAAAGTGTTGCCTCACAAAAAAAAGTATTCATCATAATTTCTGATGAAAATAGAATATTCCTCCTATCACTGGAGCGCATATTTGGCGCATTGTGCGGCGGGAAGACGCAGAATGTGCAGCCCACGCGCTCCCTTTTGAGCCGTTCCATGTGTGGGTCAGGACATCCCATGTTTTTTATACATTTTTTATTTTTCTTTTTTTCATCTTTAAAATAATTCAGGATTTAAAAAAGTTCAAAAATGCTAATTTTGTTAAATTTTCAAGCAATCATAAAATGTTCGTAAATTAAAATAAATTCCATGATTTTAAAAAATGTCTGATAAATCATAAATTTTCGCCAATTCAGAAAAATATTCATGATTTCAAAAAATATGTTCGCATATTACAAATATCTTCATGCTTTTTAAAAACTGTTCAGGAATTCAAAAAATGTTCATGATTTTTAGAAAAAGTTCAAGAATTCCAAAAATATATTTGGAAATTCAAAAAATGTTCTGGATTTTCTTAAATGTTCTCAATATTTAGTAAAATGTTTTGGAATTTCAAAAATTGTTCTCAAAATTCAAAAAAAGATAATCGCTTCAAAAATGTTTGCAAATTGAAAATGTTCATAAATATCAAAAAAGATGTTCCCAAATTTCAAATAGAATGTTCATTTATTTCATAAAGGTTCCACAGTTCAATAAAAAATGTTGACAAGTTTCATCAAATGTTCCTGAATTTGTCAAAATGTTCACGAATTAGTAAAATCTTTATGATTTAAAAAATGTTCACAAATTTGACAAAAAATCATGGTGTAAAAAAATCACGATTTCAAAAAATGTTCACAAATTTTGCTAGATGCTCACAAAATGAAAAGAAAAAAATGGGGAAAAGGGAAAAAAGGAAAAATGAAGGAATAAGAAAAAAGCGGTTCAAGGAAGGTTATAGAACCAAAACGGTGTGGGAAGAAACCCGAACTGGGCCGGCCCAAACAAAGGGCCAGACGCGCGATGGGATACACACTATTTGTTGCAATCTACCCGCCAAGTAAGATTGGCCCTTGATTACAGCGAGCAGGAATCACTCACAACAAGACATACCCACATGCTCCATGTATCTCTTTTCCCCTAGACCTCGTCTAGGTTTAGTTCGCAGGCGGCGGCTTGCTAGGGTTCCACATATACCCATCTATCCCTTTGACTCTCACATTGGAGATCTCCACGGAGCACCTGTGCGTGATCCCCTATGCGCTTCCACCATCAGGGTGCTCTTGCATGGTGGAAACAACAAAAATTGGAGTGTCGAAGCTTTGGGAAGCGGCAACGGACGCGAAGATCGTCAAAATGCGGCAAGTCTGGAAGATAAATTGGATCTATCAAGAGAGTGTGAAGGGCTGCTAGAGGAAACCCGGTGGATCGTAGTTTTTAGGGATCATACAATGAAACCCTTTAGCCATCACTACTGTAGGATGGTGCTAATGCGACTTATGTATGAGAGACCCTTTGACCAAACTGTGTGCGATGCATGAATCGCAAACGGTATGGTAATAAAACCGCCACCAATAAAACGAACAGTGTGAGATGGCGGAGACTTCAAGCATGATTCAGATTAGAGACGCATGTGCGATACGTGGCATATAGTTGATCCATATGAACTGTTTGCGATGAGCAAAACAACACAAACGGTCAGCCAAATCAAGGTGTGTGCGATAGACAACATACAGTTCACTCGGATGAACTGTTTGCGACGAGTCAAACGACAGAAACGGCCAGCCAGACCTAGGTATGTGCGATAGATAGCAAACAGTTCACTCGGATGAACTATTTGTGATAAGCCAAAACAATAGAAATGGTCAGCCAGATCAAGGTGTTTGTGATAGAAGGCAATCAGTTCACTCGGATGAATTGTTTGCTGATACGTCTCCAACGTATCTATAATTTTTGATTGCTCCATGCTATATTATATTCTGTTTTGGACATTATTGGGCTTTATTATACACTTTTATATTATTTTTGGGACTAACCTATTAACCGGAGGCCCAACCCAGAATTGTTGTTTTTTGCCTATTTCAGAGTTTCGCAGAAAAAGAATATCAAACGGAGTCCAAACGGAATGAAACCTTCGGGAACGTGATTTTCAGAACGAACGTGATCCAGAGGACTTGGACCCTACGTCAAGACATCAACCAGGAAGCCACGAGGTAGGGGGGCGCGCCTACCCCTCCCCCCCAGGCGCGCCCTCCACCCTCGTGGGCCCCCTTTGCTCCACCGACGTACTTCTTCCTCCTATATATACCTACGTACCCCCAAACTACCACCGCCGCAACCTTCTGTACCTGTGAGATCCCATCTTGGGGCCTGTTCCGGAGCTCCGCCGGAGGGGGCATCGATCACGGAGGGCTTCTACATCAACACCATAGCCTCTCCGATGAAGTGTGAGTAGTTTACCTCAGACCTTCGGGTCCATAGTTATTAGCAAGATGGCTTCTTCTCTCTTTTTGGATCTCAATACAATGTTCTCCCCCTCTCTCGTGGAGATCTATTCGATGTAATCTTCTTTTGCGGTGTGTTTGTTGAGACCGATGAATTGTGGGTTTATGATCAAGTTTATCTATGAACAATATTTGAATCTTCTGAATTCTTTTATGTATGATTGATTATCTTTGCAAGTCTCTTCGAATTATCAGTTTGGTTTGGCCTACTAGATTGATCTTTCTTGCAATGGGAGAAGTGCTTAGCTTTGGGTTCAATCTTGCGGTGTCCTTTCCCAGTGACAGTAGGGCAGCAAGCCACGTATTGTATTGTTGCCATCGAGGATAACAAGATGGGGTTTATATCATATTGCATGAATTTATCCCTCTACATCATGTCATCTTGCTTAAAGCATTACTGTGTTCTTATGAACTTAATACTCTAGATGCATGCTGGATAGCGGTCGATGTGTGGAGTAATAGTAGTAGATGCAGGCAGGAATCGGTCTACTTGGCTCGGACGTGATGCCTATATACATGATCATACCTAGATATTCTCATAACTATGCTCAATTCTGTCAATTGCTCAACAGTAATTTGTTCACCCACCGTAAATACTTATGCTCTTGAGAGAAGCCACTAGTGAAACCTATGGCCCCCGGGTCTATTTTGCATCATATTAATCTCCCGACAACAAGCTATTTCTGACGCCATTTTTATTTTACTTTCTTTACTTTGCATCTTTATCATAAAAATACCAAAAATATTATCCTATCATATCTATCAGATCTCACTCTCGTAAGTGACCGTGTAGGGATTGACAACCCCTTATCGCGTTGGTTGCGAGGATTTATTTGTTGTGTAGGTGCGAGGGACTCGTCCGTGGCCTCCTACTGGATTGATACCTTGGTTCTCAAAAACTGAGGGAAATACTTACGCTACTTTGCTGCATCACCCTTTCCTCTTCAAGGGAAAACCAACGCAGTGCTCAAGAGGTAGCAAGAAGGATTTCTGGCGCCGTTGCCGGGGAGTCTACGCAAAAGTCAACATACCAAGTACCCATCACAAACCCTTATCTCCCGCATTACATTATTTGCCATTTGCCTCTCTTTTTCCTCTCCCCCACTTCACCCTTGCTGTTTTATTTGCCCTCTCTTTTTCGTTCGTCTCTTTTTTCGCTTGCCTTGTCGTTATGGCTAGTCCTCTATCTTCTCCGTTGTCTCCCGAGAATGAAGTTCTAAATTTTAAGCAAAGGGAGGGAGAAAATCTAAAAGACGCTTGGTATAGAATTTGCAATGCTCAAAGTAGATCTACCAGGAAGCAATCTACTTCCGTTCTTCTTCGCGATTTTTATGTAGGCGCTACTCCTTGGTACAGATATATCCTTGATACCATTACCGGAGGGAATTTCTTGGGTAGCCATACTTTTGATTCTTATAATGCTATGATAGATTTGTTTGGCTCACCACCTCTTTTGGTTAATGGAACTATGTTAACTTTGGAGCATGTAATGCAAAGACTTGAAATTATTGAAAATAAAGTTGCTACCGTAGAGTTAATTGAAAATTTGCATAAAAAGATTCACAACCAAATTACCCAATACGGATCTAAAGTAGGAGTCACTTTGAAAAATATTAAGGAGAAGGAACCCATAGTTAATAAAGAATAAATCAAGATTCCACTAGAATCGATAAACTTGAGGGTATCATTACCAACTTGGGAACCGCTTTTTCTTCCGTAAAGAATACTCCAAGTCCTCCAACTAAAATTGCCAAGCTTATGTATGTTCCTAAAAATAAGGGTGAATCCTCTAGTAAGGAAACTGCGGATCTCAAATCTATAAGTATTCATCCCAATCTTTTTGCTATCATTAAGGAACCATTTGCTACAAATGAATTTTTTGATCTTGTGCCTAAAAGTTTGATAATTAATAAAAAGAAAGAAAATTTTAAGGATGATAGATGCCTAATTGAAGAATTGCCTACCAAAGATGGCAATACCTAGATCTATCCTTGCTTTTATGCCTAGCTAGGGGCGTTAAACGATAGCGCTTGTTGGGAGGCAACCCAATTTTATTTTTATTTTTTTTTGCTTTTTTGCTTCTGTTTAGGAATAAATATTTGATCTAGCCTCTGGTTAGATGTGTTTTTATGTTTTAATTAGTGTTTGTGCCAATTTAAACCTATAGGATCTTCTTGGATGATAGTTATTTGATCTTGCAGAAAATTCCAGAAACTTTCTGTTCACGAAAATAATTATTAAAAATCACTAGAACGTGATAAAATATTGATTCCAATTGCTACTGATCAATAAAAAAAATGTCTAGGTCTTCCTATTTTTGCTGAATTTTTGGAGTTCCAGAAGTTTGCGTTAGTTACAGATTACTACAGACTGTTCTGTTTTTCGTGTGTTGTTTGCTTATTTTGATGAATCTATGGCTAGTAAAATAATTTATAAACCATAGAGAAGTTGGAATACAGTAGGTTTAACACCAATATAAATAAAGAATGAGTTCATTACAGTACCTTGAAGTGGTCTTTTGTTTTCTTTCGCTAACGGAGCTCACGAGATTTTCTGTTAAGTTTTGTGTTGTGAAGTTTTCAAGTTTTGGGTGAAAGATTTGATGGATTATGGAACAAGGTGTAACACCCCGAGAATCATGCTACAGTAACTCTCTGAGATTAAGCTAATCATGTTGCTAAACAGGGCTTGATCACAATTGCATCACATTTCTTTTCAAACTCCTAGTTCAAACTTCAATTAAAATCAAAGTGGAAAATAAAAGTTTTCAAAAATTTAAACAAAAATGTTCGGTGGGTGCCAAATAATACACTGGTAATTATGGTGGATAAAACACATTTTTATAAAATACCTAAATACTTTTAAATGAAATAAAACAGAAAAGAAAATAAATAAAAAGAAAATACAACAGAAAACAGAACAGGCAAAGAAAAAAGAAAAAAAGGAGAAGGCCCTCCCCCCACTGGACCCCTGGCCCGACTGGGCCGACCCCCGGCCCAGCCCACCTCTCCCACTCGCCCCCTTCCCTGTTCCCCCGACCGGGGTCGGAACAGGGGCAGTCCCCGCCGCACCCCCTCGCCGGCGACGGGGAGGATAAGGGCGCCAGCACCCCCCCGCCTCCTCGGGCCTCTCTCCCACTCACCCCCGCTCACCTCTCGGCCCCTGCGCCTCTCTCTTCCCCCCTAGATCCGCGCCGCTCTCTCCTTCCCCACGCCCGACACGGTCGCCGCCGTTCCCGTCGTTCACACGGCCACCGTGCCCACCTCGCCGCCCTACGTTGTCTCCAAGGACCGCCGTCGTCCGCTGCTTCGGCTGGTGCAGCCCGTTGGAGATCGGAGCCCCTACAACGAGCACACCGAGCTCGTCTTCAACTTCGGACGCCGGCGACCCCCTTCTTCCCCGGCACCGACCTGCTGCTCCTAAGCCTCTCACCGGCCTCCGTGTGCCGCGCGGTAAGTCTCTCCCCCTCCTCCCCAGTCCTTTCTCTCTCGCGCGCCCCCTAGCTTCTTCCCCACGCGCGCCCGAACGCCGCGCCGCGGAGCTCGCCGCCGGCGGGTCTCCGGTGACCATTTGGTCATGGGCGTAGGCCCGTTAGCTCGACCGCATCGTGCCGCACCCGCCTAGCTAGTTAGTTCGGCCGCTCGCGCGCTCTAACGCCGCACCCGCCCCAGCCCGAAGCACCTCGCCGCCGGCGAGCTCGTAGCGCTCGCCCCCGCCCATTCCAGCCACTCCGGCCACCACCGTTGGACGCGCGGCGCCGAGCCGCGTCGAACGCGCACAGCCACGACCCCGCAGACCCTCTGTGCGCGAAACCCGCGCCCCTCCCGAGCCGCGCCGCCGCGTTTGGCTCGTCGGAGTTGCTCCGGCGCCGGCTGCCGACGTGGCTGGCCTGGGGCCACCCCAGTGCCACTGCCAGTGGGCCCCGTGGGCCCCGTTGACTGGGTCATCCCAGTCAACGTGCTGACTGGGCAGGCCCAGCCACTGACATGCGGGCCCCGCCGCAAAATTAAAAAAAAAAAGAGAAAAGAAAAATGTTTTTATAATTAAAACTAATTAATTAATCTAATCACTCACTGACAGGTGGGCCCAGTAGTTAATTAACTAAAAATTAATTAGTTTAATCTTCTGATTAGCCCACTGTCTATGACAGATGGGGCCCACTAGTCAGTTTGACCTGGTCAGCCGCTCTGTTGACCTGCTGACGTCAGCATTGCCTCATGCTGACGTCATAATTCATTTTTGCTTAATTCAAATAATTCCAAAAATTCAAATAAACTTTGAAAATTCATATCTTTTAAACCGTAACTCGGATGAAAATGTTTTCTATATGAAAGTTGCTCAGAACGACGAGACGAATCCGAATACGCAGTCCGTTCGTCCACCACACCTCCCTGACCTATCGAACTAGCAACTTTCCCCCTCCGGTCCGTCTGTCCGAAAACGCGAAACATCGGGAATACTTCCCGGATGTTCCCCCCCTTCGCCGGTACCACCTACTGTCGCATTAGGACACACCTAGCACCGCTCATTGTCATGTCACGCATCGTCATGCTTATGTTTGCATTGTATTTACTGTTTCTTCCCCCTCTTCTCTCCGGTAGACTACGAGACCGACACTGCTGCTGCCCAGTTCGACTACGGAGTTGACGACCCCTCCTACTTGCCAGAGCAACCAGGCAAGCCCCCCCTTGATCACCAGATATCGCCTACTCTTCTCTATACTGCTTGCATTAGAGTAGTGTAGCATGTTACTGCTTTCGATATCCTATCCTGATGCATAGCCTATCCTTGCTACTACTGTTGTTACCTTTACCTGCAACCCTACATGCTTAGTATAGGATGCTAGATTTCCATCAGTGGCCCTACATTCTTGTCCGTCTGCTGTGCTATACTATCGGGCCGTGATCACCTGGGCGTGATCACGGGTATATACTTATATACTATATACATGACACATGAGATGACTAAAGTCGGGTCGGCTCGTAGGAGTACCCGCGAGTGGATCTTTGTGGCAGAGCGACAGGGCAGGTTGAGACCGCCTAGGTGAGAGGTGGGCCTGGCCCTGGTCGGCGTTCGCGGTTACTTAACACGCTTAACGAGATCTTGGTATTTGATCTGAGTCTGGCCATTTGGTCTATACGCACTAACCATCTACGTGGGAGTAGTTATGGGTATCCCGACGTCGTGGTATCAGCCGAAGCTCTTTTGACGTCAGCAACTGAGTGGCGCGCGCCGCATTGGACCGTAAGCTCGCGCTTGTATTAAGGGGGCTAGGTCTGCTTCCGGCCGCGTACGCAACGTGCAGGTGTGCATAGGGCGATGGGCCCAGACCCCTGCGCACATAGGTTTAGACCGGCGTGCTGACCTCTCTGTTGAGCCTAGGTGGGGCTGCGATGTGTTGATCTTACGAGGCCGGGCATGACCCAGAAAAGTGTGTCCGGCCAACTGGGATCGAGCGTGTTGGGTTATGTGGTGCACCCCTGCAGGGAAGTTTATCTATTCGAATAGCCGTGTCCCTCGGTAAAAGGACGACCCGGAGTTGTACCTTGACCTTATGACAACTAGAACTGGATACTGAATAAAATACACCCTTCCAAGTGCCAGATACAACCCGGTGATCTCTCTCTAACAGGGCGACGAGGAGGGGATCGCCGGGTAGGATTATGCTATGCGATGCTACTTGGAGGACTTCAATCTACTCTCTTCTACCTGCTGCAAGATGGAGATGGCCAGAAGCGTAGTCTTCGACAGGACTAGCTATCCCCCTTTTATTCTGGCATTCTGCAGTTCAGTCCACTAATATGCCCCTTTACACATATACCCATGCATATGTAGTGTAGCTCCTTGCTTGCGAGTACTTTGGATGAGTACTCACGGTTGCTTCTCTCCCTCTTTCCCCCTTTCCTATCTATCTGGTTGTCGCAACCAGATGTTGGAGTCCAGGAGCCAGACGCCACCGTCGACGACGACACCTACGACACCGGAGGTGCCTACTACTACGTGCAGGCCGCTGACGACGACCAGGAGTAGTTAGGAGGATCCCAGGCAGGAGGCCTGCGCCTCGTTCGATCTATACCCCAGTTTGTGCTAGCCTTCTTAAGGCAAACTTGTTTAACTTATGTCTGTACTCAGATATTGTTGCTTCCGCTGACTCGTATGTGATCGAGCACTTGTATTCGAGCCCTCGAGGCCCCTGGCTTGTATTATGATGCTTGTATGACTTATTTATGTTGTAGAGTTGTGTTGTGATATCTTCCCGTGAGTCCCTGACCTTGATCGTACACATTTGCGTGCATGATTAGTGTACGGTCAAATCGGGGGCGTCACACAAGGAGTGGCAAGAGCCTAAGCTTGGGGATGCCCATGGAACCCCAAGATAATCTAAGGACACCTAAAAGCCAAAGCTTGGGGATGCCCCGGAAGGCATCCCCTCTTTCGTCTACTTCCATCTGTAATTTTACTTGGAGCTATATTTTTATTCACCACATGATATGTGTTTTGCTTGGAGCGTCTTGTATTATTTGAGTCTTTATTTGTTAGTTTGCCACAATCATTCTTGCTGTACACACCTTTTGAGAGAGTCACACTTGATTCGGAATTTATTAGAATACTCTATGTGCTTCACTTATATCTTTTGAGCTATATAGTTTTTGCTCTAGTACTTCACTTATATCTTTTAGAGCACGGTGGTAACTTTTATTTTATAGAAACTATTATTCTCTCATGCTTCACTTAGATTATTTTGAGAGTCTTAAATAGCATGGTAATTTGCTTAAATAATCCTAATGTGCTAGGTATTCAAGTCTAGTAAAAACTTTCTTATGAGTGTGTTGAATACTAAGAGAAGTTTGATGCTTGATGATTGTTTTGAGATATTATCGGCTTGCCCCTGTCTCTGAAAAGTGAAGGTCAGCTTCAAGAAATTGTGAACGGTCTTATCAATACACAAATGCAGCGTGTGGAATGGCCGAGAGCGGACCACGAAAAATCCTCTTCCATTCTTTCCGGCTGGGCAACATGACTGTATGGAGATAGTGATATTAAAGTTGTGCTAGTTGAGTAGTTGTGAATTTGAGAAATACTTGTGTTGAAGTTTGCAAGTCCCGTAGCATGCACGTATGGTAAACGTTATGTAACAAATTTGAAACATGAGGTGTTCTTTGATTGTCCTCCTTATGAGTGGCGGTCGGGGACGAGCGATGGTCTTTTCCTACCAATCTATCCCCCTAGGAGCATGCGCGTAGTGCTTGGTTTTTGATGACTTCTAGATTTTTGCAATAAGTATGTGAGTTCTTTATGACTAATGTTGAGTCCATGGATTATACACACTCTCACCTTTCCATCATTGCTAGCCTCTTCGGTACCATGCATTGCCCTTTCTCACATTGAGAGTTGGTGCAAACTTCGCCGGTGCATCCAAACCCCGTGATATGATACGCTCTTTCACACATAAACCTCCTTATATCTTCCTCAAAACAGCCACCATACCTACCTATCATGGCATTTCCATAGCCATTCCGAGATATATTGCCATGCAACTTTCCACCGTTCCGTTTATCATGACACGTTCATCATTGTCATATTGCTTTGCATGATCATGTAGTTGACATAGTACTTGTGGCAAAGCCACCGTTCATAATTCTTTCATACATGTCACTCTTGGTTCATTGCATATCCCGGTACACCGCCGGAGGCATTCATATAGAGTCATACTTTGTTCTAGTATCGAGTTGTAATCATTGAGTTCTAAATAAATAGAAGTGTGATGATCATCATTTTCTAGAGCATTGTCCCAAGTGAGGTAAAAAAATGAGAGAACAAGAGAGAAGGGACAATGTTACTATCCTTCTTACCACACTTGTGCTTCAAAGTAGCACCATAATCTTCATGACAGAGAGTCTCTTGTTTTGTCACTTTCATATACTAGTGGGAACTTTTCATTATAGAACTTGGCTTGTATATTCCAACGATGGGCTTCCTCAAATGCCCTAGGTCTTCGTGAGCAAGCAAGTAAGTTGGATGCACACCCACTTAGTTCCTTGTAACGCCCACGATGCGGCTATATCTCCCACGTGTCGAGGCACGACTTAGAGGCATAACCGCATAGTGGTTTTGTCGCAAGAAGGGTCATCTTCACACAATCCCATGTAATGAGCAAGAATGGGATAAAGAGTTGGCTTACAATCGCCACTTCACACAATACATAAATAAATATCATACATCATCCAAAATACAATCATATAGACCGACTACGGTCAAAACCACGTTCCTCGTCGAACTCCCACTTGAGATCGACCCCATCATCTGCACTGGCATCGTCGGCACCTGCAACTGTTTTGGTAGAATCTGTGAGTCACGAGGACTCAGCACTCTCACACCCGCGAGATCAAGACTATTTAAGCTTATAGGAAAGGGAGGTGTAATAAGGTGGAGCTGCAGCGGCAAAAGCATATATGGTGGCTAACTTGCGCAAAAGAGAGCGAGAAGAGAAGCAACGGAACGGCCGTCATCTAGCAATGACCAAGAAGTGATCCTGAACACCTACTTACGTCATGCATAACACAGACCGTGTTCACTTCCCGGACTCCGCCGAGAAGAGACCATCACGGCTACACACGCAGTTGATGTATTTTAAATGGGTCAAGTGACAAGTTATCTACAACCGGACATTAACAAATTCCCATCTGCCTCATAACCGCGGGCACGGCCTTCGAAAGATAATACCCTGCAGGGGTGTCCCAACTTAGCCCATCATAAGCTCTCACGGTCAACGAAGGATAAACCTTCTCCCGGAAAGACCCGATCAGTCTCGGAATCCCAGTTTACAAGACATTTCGACAATGGTAAAACAAGACCAGCAAAGCCCCCGAATGTGCCGACAAATCCCGATAGGAGCTGTACATATCTCGTTCTCAGGGCACAACGGATGAGCCAGACGTCGGGTTGGCATAGACCCTGGTTGCCCAGGGGGCGCCGGACATCACTCGGTTTGGGCCAGAACTCGAAGGAGCACTGGTCCGGGGGTTTAAAATAAAGATGACCCTTGGGCTCGCGAAAACCCGGGGGAAAAGGCTTAGGCGGCAAATGGTAAAACCAAAGTTGGGCCTTGCTGGAGGAGTTTTATTCAAGGCGAACTGTCAAGGGGTCCCATAAATCACCCGACCGCGTAAGGAACGCAAACTCAAGGAACATAATCCCGGTATAACAGTAACTAGGGCGGCAAGAGTGGAACAAAACACCAGGCATAAGGCCGAGCCTTCCACCCTTTACCAAAATATATAGATGCATTAATTTAATAAGAGATATTGTGATATCCCAACATATCCATGTTCCAACATGGAACAAACTTCAACTTCACCTGCAACTAGCAACGCTATAAGAAGGGCTGAGCAAAAGCGGTAACATAGCCAAACAACAGTTTGCTAGGAATGGATGGTTAGAGGCTGACATGGCTAAAATGGGAGACAAGATATAGCAAGTGATAGGTAGCGGAGCATGGCAATAGAGCGAACAACTAGCAAAGCAAAGATAGAAGTGATTTCGAGGGGTGGTCATCTTGCCTGCAAGGTTCTCAGAGTTGTCGAAAGCTTGATCCTCGTAAGCGTACTCAACAGGTTCCTCATTCACGAACTCGTCTCCCGACTCTACCCAAGACAAGAACACAAACAAACGGAACCACAATCAACAACGAGAAATGCACAAGCAACATGATGCAAAACATGTATGGTATGCAAGATATGATGTGCGATGCATATGCGTGCTCCGGAAGGAAAATGATGAACATGGCAGTAACTTGGCAAACAAGCATGCCACTGGAAAGATGAGATGATTTCGGTCGAAATCGATATAAAGATCACCGGAAACGGATGCACGGTTTGCAAATGGCAAGCAAAACAAGAATGACACGAATCTGCGATAAACAGCATGATAGCACTTAAAATGCAACAAACAACAATGCTACAACACCCCAACATAGTAACAAAGCATATGACAGTAAACTACAGGAGATGCTTGACAAAAGATGAACACTGAGCTACGGCTAGATCACAACATATCAAGCTCAAACAAGCATGGAAAACGTGCAAAAGATAACAGGATCACAGACGGTGAAAAACTGGACATGGCAGTAAACAGCATCAGGTAGCAATGTTCAGAGCATGAAATCAACATGCTACAGGAACTTAACATAGCAAAACAAGGCATGGAAATGTTTTAATAAATGCACATGACAAAAGTCCCTTACTGACCATAAGCCAAAAAGGACCAGAAGATATGATAGCAAGCATGTAAACATAGCAAGTTTCGTTATCAGGTTTCAGACTTGGCAGAAAACAGAGCATGGCAGAAATAATAATATGTAGGCCTCTTTGTGAGCTTGATGCACTAACTACAGAGAAATTCACTACAAACCAAGGACACCTACAGCAAGATGGCATGTTTATGAAGCTATCCATGGCAAGAACAATTGCATAGCATGTATGGATCAACTACAATAAGCTTGGCAAAATTGCATATCATGTTAAGAATCTGCCAGAAATATTTTATAACAAAAGTAGAGCAAGATTGAGTCATTCTATGGCACTCCATAATTGTAAACAATTGCAGGAATGGATCAACTACAACTATAGCTACAAAACATCCTTACTGAACATCTCCAAAATATGCATGGATCTCTCTGTAGCATCAAGTTTACATGGCAACAAAATAACAGCAGACGAGGACTTGAAAAGAAATCACTGTCCCTGAATCAGAAATATTACGGGGCCTAATTTGCATGCTTGTGCTAGTCACCACAAAGATCAAAAAAATACATGGCATACACCCTTGGAAAGATGGCATGGCATACTTCAAAACACATGTAGAGCTCATGCCCATAAGATGCACAGATTTAAAGATACAAAAATGGCAAATCTCCAAGTTCTGATAAGAACCAGAGAATAACAGCAACTAGCCCTCTTCCAACAGAGATTTGGGCATCAATATGACCTCTAATGAACATGGTGGAATTGAACAAAATGAAGAGCATCACGAGGCGAACAATTTGACATATTACACGCGCGAATCGGAGCTACATGCAAGGAGTTATGGCATCACGAACATGAGCATATGCTGAGAAAATTCCAACACTTAGAAAAAAATAGAGGGGGGCTCGGGTCAACGCTCACAGAGATCCAGATCGGGCCGGCGTTAGAGCTCGCTCGCCGGAGCTGGGAGAGGAAGGGCGACGGCGGCGGGTCGCCGGAGGGAGGAGGAGCAGGGCGCCGCGCGGGAGAGGCGGCGCCGGCCGGGGACGGCGACGGGCGGCGGAGCACGGCGGGCACAGTGCTGGGCGGCGGTGATGGCCGGTGGCGGCGGACGGCGGCGGCGCGGCGAGGAGGCGGCGGACGCCGGTGAGCGCGGGGCGGCGGAGACGGCGCGGGGCGCGGCCGGAACGGCGGGGCGCGGGCGGCGGTGAACGGGCCGGCGGGCCCGCGGCGGGCTCGCGGGCCGGCGCGGTGGAGAAGGCGGCGGCGACACGTGGCGTCTGCTGATTCGCCGGGCGGTGCGGGCGGACGTTGTCCGGCGGCGCGAGGTGGAAGACGCTAGGGTTAGACTGCGATTTCGTTTTTCGGGATGCTCACATATAAATAGGTAGAGGGAGTTAGGAGGCTCCAAATGAGGTGCGGTTTTCGCCCACACGATCGTGATCGAACGACCTAGAGCATGGAAGAGAGTTTGGTGGGTTTTGGGCTGGTTTTGGAGGGGGTTTTTGCTGGACACTCAAATGGACTTTGCGGATGCCCGGTTAACCGTTGGAGTACCAAACGACCTCCGAATGGAACGAAACTTGACCGGTGGTCTCCGGGTGGTATAATAAGGCCACTTGACAAGCCTCGGTCCATTCCGAGAAAGTTTGACACACGCACACGAAAGAAAACAAGAGGGGTGCACCGGAGGAGATAGGAGCGCCGGATTGGAAAACGGACAACGGGGAAAATGCTCGGATGCATGAGACGAACGCGTATGCAAATGCAATGCACATGATGACATGATATGAAAATGCATGACATGACAAAATACAAAACGAAAGACAAAACCCGACAACGGAGGGAAAAGATGACACATAGCCGGAAATGGCAAGAGTCGGAGTTACAAATATGGCAAGTTACATGCGGGGTGTTACATTTCTTTTGTTGAGCTTTCATATATTTATAGCTCTAGTGCATCTGTTGCATGGCAATCCCTACTCCTTGCATTAACATCAATCGATGGGCATCTCCATAGCTCATTGATTAGCCTCGTTGATGTGAGACTTTCTCCTTTTTGTCTTCTCCACATAACTCCCATCATTATATCCTATTCCACCCATAGTGCTATATCCATGGCTCACGCTCATGTATTGCGTGAAGGTTGAAAAAGTTTGAGATTACTAAAGTATGAAACAATTGCTTGGCTTGTCATCGGGGTTGTGCATGATGAGAGCATTCTTGTGTGACGAAAATGGAGCATGACTAAACTATATGATTTTGTAGGGATGAACTTTCTTTGGCCATGTTATTTTGAGAGGACATAATTGCTTAGTTAGTATGCTTGAAGTATTATTATTTTTATGCCAATATTGAACTTTTATCTTGAATCTTTCGGATCTGAATATTCATACCACAATTAAGAAGAATTACATTGAAATTATGCCAAGTAGGATTCCACATCAAAAATTCTGTTTTATCATTTACCTACTCGAGGACGAGCAGGAATTAAGCTTGGGGATGCTTGATACGTCTCCAACGTATCTATAATTTTTTATTGCTCCATGCTATATTATATTATGTTTTGGACATTATTGGGCTTTATTATACACTTTTATATTATTTTTGGGACTAAACTATTAACCGGAGGCCCAACCCAGAATTGCTGTTTTTTGCCTATTTCAGAGTTTCGCAGAAAAAGAATATCAAACGGAGTCCAAACGGAATGAAACCTTCGGGAACGTGATTTTCGGAACGAACGTGATCCAGAGGACTTGGACCCTACGTCAAGGCAACAACCAGGAAGCCACGAGGTAGGGGGCGCGCCTACCCCCCAGGCGCGCCCTCCACCCTCGTGGGCCCCCTGTTGCTCCACCGACGTACTTCTTCCTCCTATATATACCTACGTACCCCCAAACTACCAGATACGGAGCCAAAAACCTAATTCCACCGCCGCAACCTTCTGTACCCGTGAGATCCGATCTTGGGGCCTGTTCCGGAGCTCCGCCGGAGGGGGCATCGATCACGGAGGGCTTCTACATCAACACCATAGCCTCTCCGATGAAGTGTGAGTAGTTTACCTCAGACCTTCGGGTCCATAGTTATTAGCTAGATGGCTTCTTCTCTCTTTTTGGATCTCAATGCAATGTTCTCCCCCTCTCTCGTGGAGATCTATTCGATGTAATCTTCTTTTGTGGTGTGTTTGTTGAGACCGATGAATTGTGGGTTTATGATCAAGTTTATCTATGAACAATATTTGAATCTTCTGAATTCTTTTATGTATGATTGGTTATCTTTGCAAGTCTCTTCGAATTATCAGTTTGGTTTGGCCTACTAGATTGATCTTTCTTGCAATGGGAGAAGTGCTTAGCTTTGGGTTCAATCTTGCGGTGTCCTTTCCCAGTGACAGTAGGGGCAGCAAGGCACGTATTGTATTGTTGCCATCGAGGATAACAAGATGGGGTTTATATCATATTGCATGAATTTATCCCTCTACATTATGTCATCTTGCTTAAAGCGTTACTGTGTTCTTATGAACATAATACTCTAGATGCATGCTGGATAGCGGTCGATGTGTGGAGTAATAGTAGTAGATGTAGGCAGGAGTCGGTCTACTTGTCTCATACGTGATGCCTATATACATGATCATACCTAGATATTCTCATAACTATGCTCAATTCTGTCAATTGCTCAACCGTAATTTGTTCACCCACCGTAAATACTTATGCTCTTGAGAGAAGCCACTAGTGAAACCTATGGCCCCCGGGTCTATTTTCCATCATATTAATCTCCCGAGAACAAGCTATTTCTGACGCTGTTTTTATTTTACTTTCTTTACTTTGCATCTTTATCATAAAAATACCAAAAATATTATCCTATCATATCTATCAGATCTCACTCTCGTAAGTGACCGTGTAGGGATTGACAACCCCTTATCGCGTTGGTTGCGACAATTTATTTGTTTGTGCAGGTGCGAGGGACTTGTGCGTGGCCTCCTACTGGATTGATACCTTGGTTCTCAAAAACAGAGGGAAATACTTACGCTACTTTGCTGCATCACCTTTTCCTCTTCAAGGGAAAACCAACGCAGTTCTCAAGAGGTAGCATTTGCGATGTGCCAAACTAAACACAAACGATTCAGATCAACATGATGTCTGTGATACGCGGTAAACAGGTCAGTAATCAAAATTGTGTGGGAAGACCCTTAATAACACAGACGATTCCTGCTAATAAGTCATGTGTGTTGTGAGAAAATGCTTGCTTGTATACAATTGTCAGGGATTGATGAAATCATCACCGACGGGTTCCGTAGATTAGTCCATGTGCGATGTGATTTGCTCTGTCTGCACAACATCTGTACTCCATCTACAGAACAACAACATATATACTTATAAGAACATGATTGCATAACCAAATTAAACATCCAATTACATAAGTGACTACACACATAACATTTGCACACACGAGAGTAAACAATTACATGCACAATAAACTAGAAGAAACGATCATCAAATCATCTACTTCTTGTTGTGACAACGCTTGCCATCCCTCTACTTCCGGCTGGACCCCTCGCTGTTTTGGCGAAGAAGGAGGCACTTACTCATGTCAACAATCTGCATGTACATCTTGTAGCTCGTGTACGCCTTCTTGGCCGCGTACATGACGTGATCTTCATCCAGTTTCTCCATCCAGGCCGAGTGCCAGGCAAGCTTGTCCTTGTTACAAGCATCCTTCATGTCTCTGTAGTAGGGTTCGACGATGGTCTCGACGAGGTGAACCAGTGAGTCACTCTCATGCTTCTTGCTGCCTCAGATCCTGTATTGGCCCTGGATGTTGATGTTGGGGAACGTAGTATTTCAAAAAAAATCCTATGATCACGCAAGATCTATCTAGGGGAAGCATAGCAACGAGCGGGGAGAGTGTGTCCACGTACCCTCGTAGACCGAAAGCGGAAGCGTTTAGTAACGCGGTTGATGTAGTCGAACGTCTATGCAATCCAACCGATCCAAGTACCGAACGTACGGTACCTCTGCGATCTGCACACGTTCAACTCGGTGACGTCCCTCGAACTCTTGATCCAGTTGAGGCCCAGGGAGAGTTTTGTCAGCACGACAGCGTGGTGACGGTGATGATGAAGTTACCGGCGCAGGGCTTCACCTAAGCACTACGACGATATGACCGAGGTGTGTAACTGTGGAGGGGGGCACCGCACACGGCTAAGAGATTGTATGTTGTTCCTTTGGGTGCCCCCTGCCCACGTATATAAATAAGGGGGGAAGAGGAGGCCGGCCTAGGAGGGGCGCGCCTATAGGGAGAGTCCAACTAGGATTCCCAATCCTAGTTGGAGTCCCCTTCCTTTTCCAAGAGGGGAGAGAGGGAAGGAGTAGGAGAGGGAGAAGGAGAGAGGGGCGCCGCCCCCTCCCTAGTCCAATTCGGACCAGCCCATGGGAGGGGGCGGCCTCCCCTTGTGGCCCTTCTCTCTTTTCCACTAAGGCCCATGAAGGCCCAATACTTCCCCCGGCGAATTCCCGTAACTCTCGGGTACTCCGAAAAATACCCGAACTACTCAGAACCTTTCCGATGTCCGAATATAGCCTTAAAATATATCAATCTTTATGTCTCGACCATTTCAAGACTCCTCGTCGTGTTCGTGATCTCATCCGGGACTCCGAACAAACTTCGGTCATCAAATCGCATAACTCATAATACAAATCGTCATCGAACTTTAAGAGTGCGGACCCTACGGGTTCGAGAACTATGTAGACATGACCGAGACACATCTCCGGTCAATAACCAATAGCGGAACCTGGATGCTCATATTGGCTCCTACATATTCTATGAAGATCTTTATCGGTCAAACTGCATAACAACATACGTTGTTCCCTTTGTCATCGGTATGTTACTTGCCCGAGATTCGATCGTCGGTATCAACATACCTAGTTCAATCTCGTTACCGGCAAGTCTCTTTACTCGTTCTGTAATGCATCATCCCGTAACTAACTCATTAGTCACATTGCTTGCAAGGCTTATAGTGATGATCATTACCGAGAGGGCCCAGAGATACCTCTCCGAAACACGGAGTGACAAATCCTAATCTCGATCTATGCCAACCCAAAAAATACCTTCGAGACACCTGTAGAGCATCTTTATAATCACTCAGTTACGTTGTGACGTTGATAGCACACAAGGTGTTCCTCCGGTATTCGGGAGTTGCATAATCTCATAGTCAGAGGAACATGTATAAGTCATGATGAAAGCAATAGCAATAAAACTAAACGATCATTATGCTAAGCTAACGGATGGGTCTTGTCCATCACGTCATTCTCTAATGATGTGATCCCGTTCATCAAATGACAACACATGTCTATGGTCAGGAAACATAACGATCTTTGATTAACGAGCTAGTCAAGTAGAGGCATACTAGGGACACTCTGTTTTGTCTATGTATTCACACATGTACTAAGTTTCCGGTTAATACAATTCTAGCATGAATAATGAACATTTATCATGATATAAGGAAATATAAATAACAACTTTATTATTGCCTCTAGGGCGTATTTCCTTTAGTCTCCCAGTTGCATTAGAGGCAATAATCTAGTTCACATCGCCATGTGATTTAACACCAATAGTTCACATCACCATGTGATTAGTTCACATCGCCATGTGACTAATACCCAAGGGGTTTTACTAGAGTCAACAATCTAGTTCACATCGCTATGTGATTAAAACCGAAAGAGTACTAAGGTGTGATCATGTTTTGCTTGTGAGATAAGTTTAGTCAACGGGTCTGCCACATTCAGATCCGTATGTATTTTGCAAATTTTCTATGTCTACAATGCTCTGCATTGAGCTACTCTAGCTAATTGCTCCCACTTTCAATATGTATCCAGATTGAGACTCAGAGTCATCCGGACCGGTGTAAAAGCTTGCATCGGCATAACTCTTTATGAGAACTCTTTATCACCTCCATAACTGAGAAATATCTCCTTAGTATTCTAAGGATAATTTTGACCGCTGTCAAGTGATCCACTCCTGGATCAATATCGTACCCCCTTGCGAAACTCATGGCAAGGTACACAATAGGTTTGGTACACAGCATAGCATACTTTATAGAACCTATGGCTGAGGCATAGGGAATGACTTTCATTCTCTTTCTATTTTGTGCCGTGGTCGTTTTTTGAGTCTTACTCAACTTTACACCTTGCAACACAGGCAAGAACTCCTTCTTTGACTATTCCCTTTTGAACTACTTCAAAATCTTGTCAAGGTATGTACTCATTGAAAAATCTTATCAAGCGTCTTGATCTATCTCTATAGATCTTGATGCCCAATATGTAAGCAGCTTCACCGAGTTTCTTTGAAAAACTCCTTTCAAACACTCCTTTATGCTTTCCAGAAAATTCTACATCATTTCTTATCAACAATATGTCATTCACATATACTTATCAGAAAGGATGTAGTGCTCCCACTCACTTTCTTGTAAATACAGGCTTCATCGCAAGTCTATATAAAACTATATGCTTTGATCAACTTATCAAAGCACATATTCCAACTTCGAGATGCTTGCACCAGTCCATAGATGGATCGTCGAAGCTTGCACATTTTGTTAGCACCTTTAGGATTGACAAAACCTTCTGGTTGTATCGTATGCAACTCTTCTTTAATAAATCCATTAAGGAATGCAGTTTTGATGTCCATTTGTCAGATTTCATAAAATGTGGCAATTGCTAACATGATTCGGACAGACTTTAAGCATCGATACGAGTGAGAAAATCTCATCGTAGTCAACATCTTGAATTTGTCAAAAACACTTTTCGACAAGTCGAGCTTTGTAGATAGTAACACTACTATCAGCGTCCGTCTTTCTCTTGAATATCCATTTATTCTCAATGGATTGCCGATCATCGGGCAAGTCCACCAAAGTCCACACTTTGTTCTCATACATGGATTCTATCTCAGATTTCATGGCCTCAAGCCATCTGTCGGAATCTGGGCTCATCATTGCTTCCTCATAGTTCGTAGGTTCATCATGGTCTAGTAACATGACTTCCAGAACAGGATTACCGTACCACTCTGGTGCGGATCGTACTCTGGTTGACCTACAAGATTCGGTAGTAACTTGATCTGAAGTTTCATGATCATCATCATTAACTTCCTCACTAATTGGTGTAGGCATCACTGGAACTGATTTCAGTGATGAGCTACTTTCCAATTCGAGAGAAGGTACAATTACCTCATCAAGTTCTACTTTCTGCCCACTCACTTCTTTCGAGAGAAACTCCTTCTCTAGAAAGGATCCATTCCTAGCAACAAAGATCTTGCCTTTTGGATCTGTGATAGAAGGTGTACCCAACAGTTTCTTTTGGGTATCCTATGAAGACGCACTTCTCCGATTTGGGTTTGAGCTTATCAGGCTAAAACTTTTTCACATAAGCATCACAACCCCAAACTGAAACGACAACTTAGGTTTCTTCCTAAACCACAGTTCATACGGTGTCGTCTCAACGGATTTTTAGACGGTCCCCTATTTAATATGAATGCAGCTGTCTCTAATGCATAACCCCAAAACGATAGTGGTAAATCGGTAAGAGACATCATAGATCGCACCATATCTAATAATGTACGGTTACGACGTTCGGACAGACCATTACGCTGTGCTGTTCCAGGTGGCATGAGTTGCGAAACTATTCCACATTGTTTCAAATGAAGGCCAAACTCGTAACTCAAATATTCGCCTCCGCGATCAGATTGTAGAAACTTTAATTTCTTGTTACGATGATTCTCAACTTCACTCTGAAATTCTTTGAACTTTTCAAATGTTTCAGACTTGTGTTTCATTAAGTAGATATACCGATATCTGCTCAAATCATCTGTGAAGGTCAGAAAATAACGATACCCGCCGCGAGCCTAAACACTCATCGGACCGCATACATCGGTATGTATTATTTCCAATAAGTCAGTGGCTCGCTCCATTGTTCCGGAGAACGGAGTCTTAGTCACCTTGCCCATGAGGCATGGTTCGCAAGCATCAAGTGATTCCAAAAGCCCACCAGCATGGACTTTCTTCATGCGCTTTACACCAATATGAACTAAACGGCAGTGCCACAAATAAGTTGCACTATGGTTATTAACCTTGCATCTTTTGGCATCAATATTATGTGTATCATTGTGGTCGAGATTCAGTAAACCATTTGCATTGGATGTAATACCATAGAAGGTTTTATTCATGTAAACAGAACAACAATTATTCTCTAACTTAAATGAATAACTGTATCGCAACAAACATGATCCAATCATATTTATGCTCAACGCAAACACCAAATAACATTTATTTAGTTCCAATACTAATCCCGAAGGTAGAGAGAGTATGTGATGGTGATCTTATCATCCTTGGAATCATTTCCTACACACATCGTCACCTCGCCCTCAACTAGTCTTTGTTCATTTTTTAACTCCTACTTCAAGTTACTTATCATAGCAACTGAACCAGTATCAAATACCCAGGGGTTACTATGAACACTAGTAAAGTCCACATCAATAACATGTATATCATATATATTTTTGTTCTCTTTGCCATCCTTCTTATCCGCCAAATACTTGGGGCAGTACCGCTTCCAGTGACTAGTCCCTTTGCAGTAGAAGCACTCAGTCTCAGGCTTAGGTTTAGCTTTGGGCTTCTTCATGGGACTGGCAACTTGCTTTCCATTCTTCTTGAAGTTCCCTTTCTTGCCCTTTTACTTGAAACTAGTGGTCTTGTCAACCATCAACACTTGATGCTTTTCTTGATTTCTACCTTCATTGATTTCAGCATCATGAAGAGCTCGGGGAATCGTTTGCGTCATCCCTTGCATATTATAGTTCATCACGAAGTTCTAGTAACTTGGTGATAGTGACTAGAGAACCCTGTCAATCACTATCTCATCTGGAAGATTAACTCCCACTTGATTCAAGTGATTGTAGTACTCAGACATTCTGAGCATATGCTTACTGGTTGAGCTATTCTCCTCCATCTTCTAGGCAAAGTACTTGTCAGAGGTCTCATACCTCTTGACTCGGGCATGAGTCTAAAATACCAATTTCAGCTCTTGGAACATCTCATATGCTCCGTGACATTTCAAAACATTTTTGAAGTCCCGGTTCTAAGCCGTAAAGCATGGTGCACTAAACTATCAAGTAGTCATCATACCGAGCTTGTCAAACGTTCATAACGTTTGCATCTGCTCCTGCAATAGGTCCGTCACCTAGCGGTGCATCAAGGACATAATTATTTTGTGCAGTAATGAGGATAATCCTAGATTACGGACCTAGTCCGCATCATTGCTACTATCAACTTTCAACTTAGTTTTCTCTAGGAACATTTCATAAATAAAACGGGGAAGCTATACGCGAGCAATTGATCTACAACATAGGTATGCAAATACTATCAGGACTAAGTTCATGATAAATTTAAGTTTATATTACTTAAGAACTCCCACTTAGATAGACATCCCTCTAGTCATCTAAATGATCACGTGATCCACATCAACTAAACCATGTACGATCATCACGTGAGATGGAGTAGCTTTCAATGGTGAACATTTCTATGTTGATCATATCTACTATATGATTCACATTCGACCTTTCGGTCGCAGTGTTCCGAGGCCATATCTGCATATGCTAGGCTCGTCAAGTTTAACCCGAGTATTCTGCATGTGCAAAACTGGCTTGCACCCGTTGTATGTGAACGTAGAGCTTATCACACTCGATCCTCACGTGGTGTCTCAGCACGAAGAACTGTCGCAACGGTGCATACTCAGGGAGAACACTTATACCTTGAAATTTTAGTAAGGGATCATCTCATAATGCTACCGTCGTACTAAGGAAAATAAGATGCATAAAAGATAAACATCACATGCAATCAAAATATGTGACATGATATGGCCATCATCATCTTGTGCCTTTGATCTCCATCTCCAAAGTACCGTCATGATCTCCATCATCACCGGCATGAAACCATGATCTCCATCATCTTGATCTTTATCAACATGTCATCACATGGTAGTCTCTCCAACTATTGCTTTTGCAACTATTGCTATCGCATAGCGATAAAGTAAAGCAATTATATGGCGCTTGCATCTTATGCAATAAAGAGACAACCATAAGGCTCCTGCCAGTTGCCGATAACTTTAACAAAACATGATCATCTCATATAACAATTTATATCTCATCATGTCTTGACCATATCACATCACAACATGCCTTGCAAAAACAAGTTAGACGTCCTCTACTTTGTTGTTGCAAGTTTTATGTGGTTGCTACGGGCTTCTAGCAAGAACCGTTCTTACCTACGCATCAAAACCACAACGATTTTTCATCAAGTGTGCTGTTTTAACCTTCAACAAGGACCGGGCGTAGTCAAACTCGATTCAACTAAAGTTGGAGAAACAGACACCCGCCAGCCACCTGTGTGCAAAGCACGTCGGTAGAACCAGTCTCATGAACGTGGTCATGTAATGTCGGTCTGGGCCACTTCATCCAACAATACCGCCGAATCAAAGTAAGACATTGCTGGTAAGCAGTATGACTATTATCGCCCACAACTCTTTGTGTTCTACTCATGCATATAACAACTAGGAATAGACTTGGCTCGGATGCCACTGTTGGGGAACGTAGTATTTCAAAAAAATTCCTACGATCACGCAAGATCTATCTAGGAGAAGCATAGCAACGAGCGGGGAGAGTGTGTCCACGTACCCTCGTAGACGGAAAGCGGAAGCGTTTAGTAACGCTTGATGTAGTCGAACATCTTCGCGATCCAACCGATCCAAGTATCGAACGTACGGCACCTCCGTGATCTGCACACGTTCAACTCGGTGACATCCCTCGAACTCTTGATCCAGTTGAGGCCGAGGGAGAGTTTCGTCAGCACGATGGTGTGGTGACGGTGATGATGAAGTTACCGGCGCAGAGCTTCACCTAAGCACTACGACGATATGACCGAGGTGTGTAACTGTGGAGGGGGGCACCGCACACGGCTAAGAGATTGTATGTTGTTCCTTTGGGTGCCCCCTGCCCACGTATATAAACGAGGGGGGAAGAGGAGGCCGGCCTAGGAGGGGCGCGCTTATAGGGAGAGTCCAACTAGGATTCCCAATCCTAGTTGGAGTCCCCTTCCTTTTCCAAGAGGGGAGAGAGGGAAGGAGTAGGAGAGGGAGAAGGAGAGAGGGGCGCCGCCCCCTCCCTAGTACAATTCGGACCAGCCCATGGGAGGGGGCGGCCTCCCCTTGTGGCCCTTCTCTCTTTTCCACTAAGGCCCATGAAGGCCCAATACTTCCCCCGGCGAATTCCCGTAACTCTCGGGTACTCCGAAAAATACCCGAACTACTCAGAACCTTTCCGATGTCCGAATATAGCGTTAAAATATATCAATCTTTATGTCTCGACCATTTCAAGACTCCTCGTCGTGCTCGTGATCTCATCCGGGACTCCGAACAAACTTCGGTCATCAAATCGCATAACTCATAATACAAATCGTCATCGAACTTTAAGCGTGCGGACCCTACGGGTTCGAGAACTATGTAGACATGACCGAGACACATCTCTGGTCAATAACCAATAGCGGAACCTGGATGCTCATATTGGCTCCTACATATTCTATGAAGATCTTTATCGGTCAAACCGCATAACAACATACGTTGTTCCCTTTGTCATCGGTATGTTACTTGCCCGAGATTCGATCGTCGGTATCAACATACCTAGTTCAATCTCGTTACCGGCAAGTCTCTTTACTCGTTCTGTAATGCATCATCCCGTAACTAACTCATTAGTCACATTGCTTGCAAGGCTTATAGTGATGATCATTATCGAGAGGGCCCAGAGATACCTCTCCGAAACACGGAGTGACAAATCCTAATCTCGATCTATGCCAACCCAAAAAATACCTTCGGAGACACCTGTAGAGCATCTTTATAATCACTCAGTTACGTTGTGACGTTTGATAGCACACAAGGTGTTCCTCCGGTATTCGGGAGTTGCATAATCTCATAGTCAGAGGAACATGTATAAGTCATGATGAAAGGAATAGCAATAAAACTAAACGATCATTATGCTAAGCTAACGGATGGGTCTTGTCCATCACATCATTCTCTAATGATGTAACACCGTTCATCAAATGACAGCACATGTCTATGGTTAGGAGACATAAACATCTTTGATTAACGAGCTAGTCAAGTAGAGGCATACTAGGGACACTCTGTTTTGTCCATGTATTCACACATGTACTAAGTTTCCGGTTAATACAATTCTAGCATGAATAATGAACATTTATCATGATATAAGGAAATATAAATAACAACTTTATTATTGCCTCTAGGGCATATTTCCTTCAACTGACAAAATTCTGGCAGGTGATGCCCGAATTCTTAAGCACCTTTACATCATTGGTAGTGTCCACCGTAGCGAACGTGTAGTGGGGGCTGTCAACAAACCTGGCGAAGCGCTCGCAAAGCCTTGTGGCTAGGCAGTAGTGGTAGACGAGGATGTGATTGAGCACACACATCTGGGCAACGGCAACCTTCGAACGATACCCGGCACGAGCATGAGTGTACTCGAGGTCGAACCTGACCACTTAGTACTTCTCCGCAACAAGCAACAACTCCATAGTGTGGATGGAGTTCTCCACCTAGATTGGGTCGTTGATGTACACCACCGAGAGCTCCCTGAACCTTCTGTGGGTGTCCACTATAGCATGCATGGTGAACTGCCGCTCGTCGCCGGCAGCCGCTGGGAGCGCCATTCGAGCCACGCAGGATACCCTCTCTGTATTTGTCATCGTGGGTGTGCTTCTTGCAATATTGGTGCGTGATCGAAAGGTTGAAGAGACACAAGGGTTAAATGACCATTGTAATAAATGTGGGTTGGACGGCCTGTAATCATCACGTCCTGTCACTGCGTTCTCAGTGAAGGATTCTAGTGCACGCTTGAGCACCCCACACGCGTTTTGTTTGACCTTGTGTGGGCTCAAAGAGGTGCCAAATGCATCACAGGTGAGCCTATTCCCGCGCAACCATGCAAGATTCCCGCCCGGCTCGTTTGGCCACACGTTGGCTTGAAGAGGGGCCAATGGTGGGTGTTTCTGCGATCCAATTCACAATGAACGATGCCTCTGCCTTGGTGGTGCGCTTGATAAGGTCGCCCTCTACCCTAGAAGCTTTTTCTTCCAAATGAGAGATCCAGTCCATCTCGTCGTTCAGTGTGGGCAGTTCCCAATCGGCTTTGACTCTGAAGGCATTGCAATCAGGCATCCATTGCAGGAACTGGCTCAAGGCGGAGTTAAGTTGCAGGGGGACAACCTTTGACGGCAGATGAAATGGCCCAAGATTGCCAAACAACTGTTCGCACAACCAGCCGTGGCCATACACTGTCAGGTTGTTGGTGGGCCTAGGTACAGCCACATCCTGTCAGTATAATTCTTATACTCCCAAGCAAACATGACCCTCTTCTGCAGCGGCGCAATGCGGCGCCGGAGGAAGTCGACCCCCACATGCTCGATGGTCAGCCCGACAGCTTTGAGGTGGGCGATCCTGTTTAGTGCCAGGCGGAGCCTATCGTCAGTAAGGCCCAACTTGCTCCAGTCACTCCCGCGCGTAACGCATCCAATCCGCATCGAGCAGAACTCAGGGGCCTCTTCATCCTTGATCCAGCACCAGTCACCTCTCCATTCCTCCCACTTACCGTGCTGCTGGCTAGGAAGATAATCCCAGTCTTCTTTCTTGCCCCGGGGGATCTAGCTTATGTTCCCCGAGCAGTGGGATTTGTCTTCTATCCGGGGGATGAAGAAGTGCCTGAACAAATCCACGTTGGGGGCGACTCCAACAAAATTCTCGCACAAGTGGGCGAAGATTGCCATGCACGCCATGGCATTGGGCGTGAAGTCTAGGAGATGAAACCCATACACCATCATCATGGCACAAAAGAAGTCGGAAAAGCAGGAGGAGAGGCCATAGAGAAAGTATGCACAAAAGAAGTGGTACGAATCTGATGGAATCTTGGCCCCCTACGGATGCGCTTCGGGCGCTCCATGCCCATTCCTAGTTTCCCTCCCCCACATATAGGCATACCTTGTGATTAAGGTGTTACCATCCAGATTTTATGGGGAGAACACCACATCCTCCTGTTGTCGCCTTTCCAGTTCTTCTGCTTTCCTCCTTCTCTCCTCCGTCGCGGGATCCGCGGAGGCTGCCGCCTGCTTCCCCTTTATGGCGGCCATCTTTCGCCCCGTCTCTTGGACTCACAGAAGAAGCGAAAGATCTAACATAGTTTCCGGGGCTAATAATGGCGGCAGGGGTGGTTTTTTGGCTTGAGGAAGAAGATGAAGGGAGAAGAAGCGGACGCAGATGAGCAGCGCCCCTTCATGTTGCCCTTTTTATTGGGAACATGCGCAGGGGCTGGCTCTTCACTATCTTTTTCGGGTAGATACCGCTTTTGCAGGCGCATTACTCACTAACGGCTACTGTTCCACGACCCCACGACTTGCAATAATTACGCGGAGTGGACATGGGATTGACGGGTCATCATGACCAAAACTGCATGGGCAGCACTTCTTCGACGCATGTCTGTGCACTATTTGGGGCCTAACCCAATGATACCCAGTGACACGTTTGGCTCAACCCCGGGGGCTTCTGTCGGGGAACACAAACAGGGGGTGTTTGTTTCCCCTGACAAGTGCACGGATGAAAAGCCTCCGCCCCGGTGGCCAAGGCTTGCTGGGGGAATAGCTACTTCAAAATAGCTGAACCCATCAGTACAAGCCCAGGTCTAGTCCATGCAAGGCCGAGCTAGAGAATCCGCTTTTCGTGAGATCAAGGAGCGTATTAAGAAGACCAAGCCAACATACAAGGCAAAGATTCCAAGGGAAGTATCCTCTGCTGGTCAGGCGAGGCCGGCAAGGTCGATGTAGTAGATAAGAGCAAAACCAAACAGCGCCAGCCGCATCTCTGGGACGACGAAGACTGAAGCACGCACCCCTCCAAGAACGCCCGGCAAGCCCTGCCCCCGGCAGGCACAAGCCAGTTACCACCACACCACGACACCAGTCACTTATCGATGCGGTATCGAGCCCCCCAGGCGGCTAAGTGGCACTCATGAAGCACGCGGTTGTTTGCTGGAAGATAGATCACACCCATTTGACACCCATCCAGGGGGCGTGTCAAGATGATAAGTAGAAGTTAGATAAGCGGCGATATAAGCTTGTCCGGGATGCACCCCCGCACGCCACCTAAGGTAGCACTTATGTCATTTTGTCCTAAGTGCCAGAGTTAGGTATGATAGCACTGTTGGCTATCTAATCACAAGATAATGTCTGTTTTGCCACTGTGGTTACCCCTTGGGCTATAAAAGGAGCTCCAAGGCAACCTAGTGAAGGATTCAGACCATCTCACACTTGTACTCGCGTAGCAGCTCTCCCCAAGGCCACCTTGCCGGGCTTGACCGCTGTGTGTCATCGTGTTCCTCCATCCAATCCACCAAAGCAGGAGTAGGGTTTTACGCTTCTCGGCGGCCCGAACCTGGGTAAAAAACCACTGGAGTCTCGTCGTCGTGCTGCCTCATGGCCTCCGCTCTTTGCACAACGTGATCTCCCCCTTTCCAAACCACAAAGGGGCCCGTGGCCCCATAGGTGATTATGTCTACCCATGACAAAAATACTGCGGATTCACGCGACGAGCTTACTTCCTTGGGCTGGATGTCAGATCTGCAACAGAAGTCCAATGATGCCGCCGCCCGCATGCTGGATTCGATCTGGAGCGAGCCCTTGATACGTCCTCTCTTACGGATTCAGCCTCGAGCTCGTATCTGAGCATTTCCTCATTTGTTCAGAGACACCAATTTGTTCTATTGTAGCAGTTTTATTGTAAGCAGTAGCAGCTCAATTGTAGCCAATATTTTATTGCGAATAATTCCCACAACCTCAGGAAAAAAGGCATTTACTTATTATAGACATGGTGCGATTTGACTCTTTTTTTTGCTTTTTAGGCCTACCTATACCTCAATCTTATGAAAAAGAGAAGGGGTTGGCATAGAGAGAACCAAATTTGTAAAGAAAACAAATCCACGCTTCAGGAAGGTGAGGCGAACTAACAATTCCTTCTGCCGTGTATCCTCGATTGATGCGGCTGGAGATACTTCTATTGTAGATTTGAGTATTGAGCGAAAGGTTACACCTAGAAGATATGGTATGGTATGGATTATAGGCCAATCCTGCTCGATTAGTATCCGTAGGCAGCATAGGGGAGAAAAGCACTACACCTAGAAATAGGAATCAACAAGAGAAAAACTTTGTTAGAAATTACCCCTTTCCTGATTGGTATCAGGGCTGGGAAGAATGGTTGGGATAACAAAAAACCATCAGGTGTGTACTTTGGATACTCCTATAACCACCAAAGATCGTTGAAGTAGCTAATTCCTCTAAATAGGAGGTGTTGAGAACAAAGAAATTATTGGAGCTATCATTTTCCTCTAGCATTAATAAACTTCATTGGTGTAAAGAAAAACCTCTTGTGGATCCAAAATGTGGTGATTCACAGATACCATGAATGATGAAAAAGTGGTGATTGCATCTGTTGTGACCATCCACGAAGGTCATGGATGATGACAAGTACGAAATGTCCAATATGCATGCAATGCACTGCAAGTGGCAATAAATTATTTCCATCTTCACCGTTGATACAGTTGTAACAATGGTCTTTTAGGACCAGTTAAATTAGCCATGCAAAGTCTGTGTAAATACACTTGAGCAATGATTTTGTAGTTTACTTTAATATGATTCCAATAGTTTATTTTGAGTTTAAAACTGGTGCTTGCGACGTGCTGGTGGAGGGTGATGTCCGCTTGAACTGCGGCATGCTGGTTGATGATGATGTCCGCTTGAACTGCGGCGACGACAACGTGGTGTATGTGGACGACTTCGCAGAGAGCACCATCCACCCTGGTTTTTGAATTTTGCAATAGAAAAGTTATTCATATTTGTGCTTTCCTTTTATGCATCGATTCTAAAAAATAACAAATGTGTTGGTTGCAACAAAATGAGTTTGTTCTTTATTTTTTATAGATCTACAGATTAACATACCACTGTATATGTGGAGAGGGCTCCAGTGAGAAATGTCCCGCTAGGGCAGGAAACCGGCGAGAAAAGGAGGGTCCGACTAGAAAAGAGAAGGATGTGTCGTGGGGGTGGCTTTTTTTGTATTCGGACCGCGTTGCAGATAACAAGATGGATAGTCCAGGCAAACACATTTTGAAGGAAATATGCCCTAGAGGCAATAATAAATTTGTTATTTATATTTCCTTATATCATGATAAATGTTTATTATTCATGCTATAATTGTATTAACCGGAAACTTAGTACATGTGTGAATACATAGACAAACAGAGTGTCACTAGTATGCCTCTACTTGACTAGCTCGTTAATCAAAGATGGTTAAGTTTCCTAGCCATAGACATGAGTTGTCATTTAATCAACAGGATCACATCATTAGAGAATGATGTGATTGACTTGACCCATCCGTTAGCTTAGCACTATGATCGTTTAGTTTATTGCTATTGCTTTCTTCATAAATTATACATGTTCCTATGACTATGAGATTATGCAACTCCCGAATACCGGAGGAACACTTAGTGTGCTATCAAACGTCACAACACAACTGGGTGATTATAAAGATGCTATATAGGTGTCTCAGATGGTGTTTGTTGAGTTGGCATAGATCGAGATTAGGATTAGTCGCTCCGATTGTCGGAGAGGTATCTCTGGGCCCTCTCGGTAATGCACATCACTATAAGCCTTGCAAGCAATGTGACTAATGAGTTAGTTACGGGATGATGTATTATGGAACGAGTAAAGAGACTTCCCGGTAACGATATTGAACTAGGTATGATGATACTGACGATCGAATCTCGGGCAAGTAACATACCGATGACAAAGGGAACAAAAGTATGTTGTTATGCGGTTTGACCGATAAAGATCTTCGTAGAATATGTAGGAACCAATATGAGCATCCAGGTTCCGCTATTGGTTATTGAGCGGAGATGAGTCTCGGTCATGTCTACATAGTTCTCGAACCCGTAGGGTCCGCACGCTTAACGTTCGATGACGATCAGTATTATGAGTTTATGTGTTTTGATGTACCGAAGGTAGTTCGGAGTCCCGGATGTGATCATGGACATGACGAGGAGTACCGAAATAGTTGAAAGATAAAGATTGATATATTGGAAGGTTATGTTTGGACATCGGAATGGTTTCGGATGAGTTTGGGCATATACCGGAGTACCGGGGGTTACCGGAACCCCCCGGGGGCTAAACAGGCCTACATGGGCTTTAGTGGGAGAGAGAGGAGGCGGCCAAGAGGTGGGGGCGCGCCCTCCAAGCCCAATCTGAATTGGGAGGGGGGCCGACCCCCCATTTCCTTCCTGTCCTCTTCCCCTTCCTTCCCCCTCCTATTAGGACTAGGAAAGGGGGGAAACCTACTCCTAGTAGGAGTAGGAATCCCCCTTGGGGCGCACCATGAAGGGCCGGCCGGCCCCTCCTCCCCTCCTTTATATACGGGTGAGGGGGCACCCCATAGACACACAAGTTGACAGTTGTCTTAGCCGTGTGCGGTGCCCCCCTCCACAGATTTCCACCTCGGTCATATTGTTGTAGAGCTTAGGCGAAGCCTTGCGTTGGTAACTTCATCATCACCGTCACCACGCCGTCATGCTGACGAAACTCTCCCTCGGCCTCAGCTGGATCAAGAGTACGAGGGATGTCACCGAGCTGAACGTGTGCAGATCGCAGAGGTGCCATGCGTTCGGTACTTGGATCGGTTGGATCACGAAGACGTTCGACTACATCAACCGCGTTACTAAACGCTTCCGCTTTCGGTCTACAAGGGTACGTGGACACACTCTCCCCGCTCATTTCTATGCATCACCTAGATGGATCTTGCGTGTGCGTAGGTGATGTCTACTACACAACCTTCTTCTTGTAGACGTTGTTGGGCCTCCAAGTGAAGAGGTTTGTAGTATAGTAGCAAATTTCACTCAAGTGGATGACCTAAGGTTTATCAATCCATGGGAGGCGTAGGATGAAGATGGTCTCTCTCAAACAACCCTGCAACCAAATAACAAAGAGTCTCTTGTGTCCCCAACACACCCAATACAATGGTAAATTGTATAGGTGCACTAGTTCGGCGAAGAGATGGTGATACAAGTGCAATATGGATGGTAGATATAGGTTTTTGTAATCTGAAAATATAAAAAGAGCAAGGTAGCAATTGATAAAAGTGAGTGTAAACGGTATTGCAATGCTAGGAAACAAGGCCTAGGGTTCATACTTTCACTAGTGCAAGTTCTCTCAACAATAATAACATAATTGGATCGTATAGCTATCCCTCAACATGCAACAAAGAGTCACTCCAAAGTCACTAATAGCGGAGAACAAACGAAGAGATTATTGTAGGGTACGAAACCACCTCAACGTTATTCTTTCCGATCAATCCATTGGGCTATTCCTATAAGTGTCACAAACAGCCCTAGAGTTCATAGTAAAATAACACCTTAAGACACACATCAACCAAATCCCTAATGTCACCTAGATACTCCAATGTCACCTCAAGTATCCGTGGGAATGATTATACGATATGCATCACACAATCTCAGATTCATCTATTCAACCAACACATAGAACCTCAAAGAGTGCCCCAAAGTTTCTACCGGAGAGTCAAGACGAAAACGTGTGCCAACCCCTATGCATAGGTTCATGGGCGGAACCCGCAAGTCGATCACCAAAACATACATCAAGTGAATCAATAGAATAACCCATTGTCACCACGGTTATCCCACGCAAGACATACATCAAGTGTACTCAAATCCTTAAAGACGCAATCCGATAAGATAACTTCAAAGGGAAAACTCAATCCATTACAAGAGAGTAGAGGGGGAGAAACATCATAAGATCCAACTATAATAGCAAAGCTCGCGATACATCAAGATTGTACCACCTCAAGAACACGAGAGAGAGAGAGATCAAACACATAGCTACTGGTACATACCCTCAGCCCCGCGGGTGAACTACTCCCTCCTCATCATGGAGAGCGCCGGGATGATGAAGATGGCCACCGGTGAGGGATCCCCCCTCCGGCAGGGTGCCGGAACAGGGTCCCGATTGGTTTTTGGTGGCTACAGAGGCTTGCGGCAGCGGAACTCCCGATCTATTCTGTTCCCCGATGGTTTTAGGGTATATTGGTATATATAGGAGGAAGAAATACGTCAGGGGAGCCACGAGGGTGGAGGGCGCGCCCAGGGGGTGGGCGCGCCCCCTGCCTTGTGCCTTCCTCGTTGATCCCTGACGTGCACTCCAAGTCTCCCGGATTGCTTTCTTTCCAAAAATAACTTTTCCGAAGGTTTCATTCTGTTTGGACTCCGTTTGATATTCCTTTTCTTCGAAACACTGAAACAAGGGAAAAAACAGGAACTGCCACTGGGCTCTGGGTCAATAGATTAGTGCCAAAAATCATATAAAAGTGCTTAGTAAAGCGCATTAATCATCCAAAACAGAATATAATATAGCATGGAGGAATAAAAAATTATAGATACGTTGGAGACGTATCAAGCATCCCCAAGCTTAATTCCTGCTCGTCCTCGAGTAGGTAAATGATAAAACAGAATTTTTGATGTGGAATGCTACTTGGCATAATTTTTTAATGTAACCCTCTTAATTGTGGTATGAATATTCAGATCCCAAAAATTCAAGATAAAAGTTTAATATTGACATAAAAGTAATAATACTTCAAGCACACTAACTAAGCAATTATGTCTTCTCAAAATAACATGGCCAAAGATAGTTCATCCCTACAAAATCATATAGTTTAGTCATGCTCCATTTTCGTCACACAATAATGTTCTCATCATGCACAACCCCGATGACAAGCCAAGCAAGTGTTTCATACTTTAGTAATTTCAAACCTTTTCAACCTTCACGCAATACATGAGCGTGAGCCATGGATATAGCACTATGGGTGGAATAGAATATAATGATGGGGTTATGTGGAGAAGACAAAAAGGGAGAAAGTCTCACATCAACGTGGCTAATCAATGAGCTATGGAGATGCCCATCGATTGATGTTAATGCAAGGAGTAGGGATTGCCATGCAACGGATGCACTAGAGCTATAAATGTATGAAAGCTCAACAAAAGAAACTAAGCAGGTGTGCATCCAACTTGCTTGCTCAGGAAGACCTAGGGCATTTGAGGAAGCCCATTGTTGGAATATACAAGCCAAGTTCTATAATGAAAAGTTCCCACTAGTATATGAAAGTGACAAAACAAGAGACTTTCTATCACGAAGATTATGGTGCTACTTTGAAGCACAAGTGTGGTAAAAGGATAGTAACATTGTCCCTTCTCTCTCTTTCTCTCATTTTTTGGTCCTTCTCTTTTTTATGGCCTTTCTCTCTTTTTTATATTCCTCACTTGGGACAATGCTCTAAAAAATGATGATCATCACACTTCTATTTATTTACAACTCAATGATTACAACTCGATACTAGAACAGAGTATGACTCTATATTAATGCCTCCGGCGGTGTACCGGGATATGCAATGAACCAAGAGTGACATGTACGAAAGAATTATGAACGGTGGCTTTGCCACAAATACTATGTCAACTACATGATCATGCAAAGCAATATGACAATGATGAACATGTCATGATAAACGGAACGGTGGAAAGTTGCATGGCAATATATCTCGGAATGGCTATGGAAATTCCATAATAGGTAGGTATGGTGGCTGTTTTGAGGAAGATATAAGGAGGTTTATGTGTGAAAGAGCGTATCATATCACGGGGTTTGGATGCACCGGCGAAGTTTGCACCAACTCTCAATGTGAGAAAGGGCAATGCACGGTACCGAATAGGCTAGCAATGATGGAAAGGTGAGAGTGCGTATAATCCATGGACTCAACATTAGTCATAAAGAACTCACATACTTATTGCAGAAATCTACAAGTCATCAAAAACCAAGCACTACGCGCATGCTCCTAGGGGGATAGATTGGTAGGAAAAGACCATCGCTCGTCCCTGACCGCCACTCAGAAGGAAGGCAATCAAAGAACACCTCATGTTTCAAATTTGTTACATAGCGTTTACCATACGTGCATGCTACGGGACTTGCAAACTTCAACACAAGTATTTCTCAATTTCACAACTACTCAACTAGCACAACTTTAATATCACTACCTCCATATCTCAAAACAATCATCAAGCATCAAACTTCTCTTCGTATTCAACACACTCATAGGAAAGTTTTTACTAGTCTTGAATACCAAACATATTAGGATTAATTTCCCAATTTAAGAAAATTACCATGCTGTTTAAGACTCTCAAAATAATATAAGTGAAGCATGAGAGTTTATATATTTCTTCAAAATAAAACTACCATCGTGCTCTAAAAGATATAAGTGAAGCACTAGAGCAAACAACAAACTACTCCAAAAGATATGAGTGAAGATCAATGAGTAATTGTATAATTATGTAACTATGTGAAGACTCTTTAACATTTAATAATTTCAGATATTGGTATTTTATTCAAGCAGCAAGCAAAACAAAATAAAATGACATGACGCTCCAAGCAAAACACATATCATGTGGTGAATAAAAATATAGCTCCAAGTAAAGTTACCGATGAACGAAGACGAAAGAGGGGATGCCATCCGGGGCATCCCCAAGCTTAGGTTCTTGTTCATCCTTGAATATTACCTTGGGGTGCCTTGGGCATCCCCAAGATTAGGCTCTTGCCACTCCTTATTCCATAGTCCATCGAATCTTTACCCAAAACTTGAGAACTTCACAACACAAAACTCAACAGAAAACTCGTAAGCTCTGTTAGCGAAAGAAAACAAAACACCACTTCAAGGTACTGTAATGAACTCATTCTTTATTTATATTGGTGTTAAACCTACTGTATTCCAACTTCTCTATGGTTTATAAACTATTTTACTAGCCATAGATTCATCAAAATAAGCAAGCAACACAATGAAAACAGAATCTGTCAAAAAACAGAACAGTATGTAGTAATCTGTATCAAACGTAAACTTCTGGAACTCCAAAAATTCTAAAATAAATTGGTGGACCCGAGGAATTTGTCTAGTAATCATATGCAAAACCAATCAACTAAATATCATTCTCCAGTAAAAAGTTTTAGCTAATCTCGTGAGCGCTAAAGTTTCTGTTTTTTACAGCATGATCATAAAGACTTCACCCAAGTCTTCCCAAAGGTTCTACTTGGCACAAACACTAATTAAAACACAAAACAACATCTAAACAGAAGCTAGATGGATTATTTATTACTAAACAGGAACAAAAGGCAAGGAACAAAAATAAAATTGGGTTGCCTCCCAACAAGCGCTAACATTTAATGCCCCTAGCTAGGCATGATGATTTCAATGATGCTCACAAAAAGATAAGAATTGAAACATAAAGAGAGCATCATGAAGAATATGACTAGCACATTTAAGTCTAACCCACTTCATATGCATAGGGATTTTGTGAGCAAACAACTTATGGGAACAATAATCAACTAGCATAGGAAGGCAAAACAAGCATAACTTCAAAACTTTAAGCACATAGAGAGGAAACTTGATATTATTGCAATTCCTACAAGCATATGTTCCTCCCTCATAATAATTTTCAGTAGCATCATGAATGAATTCAACAATATAACTAGCACCTAAAGCATTCTTTTCATGATCTACAAGCATAGAATTTTTATTACTCTCCACATAAGCAAATTTCTTCTCATGAATAAAAGTGGGAGCAAACTCAACAAAATAACTATCATGTGATTGAAAATTAAGATCGAGATGACAAGTTTCATGGTTATGATTATTCTTTATAGCATACGTGTCATCACAATAATCATCATAGATAGGAGGCATGCTTTCATCATAGTAAATTTGCTCATCAAAGCTTGGGGGACAAAAAATATCATCTTCATCAAACATAGCTTCCCCAAGCTTGTGGCTTTGCATATCATTAGCATCATGGGTATTCAAAGAATTCATACTAACAACATTGCAATCATGCTCATCATTCACATATTTTATGCCAAGCATTCTAATGCATTCTTCCTCTAGCAATTGAGCACAATTATCGGAATCCTTATTTTCACGGAAGACATTAAAAAGACGAAGCATATGAGGCACCCTTAATTCCATTTTTCTGTAGTTTTGTTTTATAATATAAACTAGTGATAAAACAATAAACTAAAAGATTCGATTGCAAGATCTAAAGATATACCTTCAAGCACTCACCTCCCCGGCAACGGCGCCAGAAACTGCTTGATGTCTACTACACAACCTTCTTCTTGTAGACGTTGTTGGGCCTCCAAGTGCAGTGGTTTGTAGGACAGTAGCAAATTTCCCTCAAGTGGATGACCTAAGGTTTATCAATCCGTGGGAGGCGTAGGATGAAGATGGTCTCTCTCAAACAACCCTGCAACCAAATAACAAAGAGTCTCTTGTGTCCCCAACACACCCAATACAATGGTAAATTATATAGGTGCACTAGTTCGGCGAAGAGATGGTGATACAAGTGCAATATGGATGGTAGATATAGGTTTTTGTAATCTGAAAATATAAAAACAGCAAGGTAGCAAGTGATAAAAGTGAGCGTAAACGGTATTGCAATGCTAGGAAACAAGGCCTAGGGTTCATACTTTCACTAGTGCAAGTTCTCTCAACAATAATAACATAATTGGATCATATAACTATCCCTCAAAATGCAACAAAGAGTCACCCCAAAGTCACTAATAGCAGAGAACAAACGAAGAGATTATTGTAGGGTACGAAACCACCTCAAAGTTATTCTTTCCGATCAATCCATTGGGCTATTCCTATAAGTGTCACAAACAGCCCTAGAGTTCGTAGTAAAATAACACCTTAAGACACACATCAACCAAAACCCTAATGTCACCTAGATACTCCAATGTCACCTCAAGTATCCGTGGGAATGATTATACGATATGCATCACACAATCTCAGATTCATCTATTGAACCAACACAAAGAACTTCAAAGAGTGCCCCAAAGTTTCTACCGGAGAGTCAAGACGAAAACGTGTGCCAACCCCTATGCATAAGTTCACGAGGTCACGGAACTCGCAAGTTGATCACCGAAACATACATCAAGTGGATCACGTGAATATCCCATTGTCACCACAGATAAGCACATGCAAGACATACATCAAGTGTTCTCAAATCCTTAAAGACTCAATCCGATAAGATAACTTCAAAGGGAAAACTCAATCCATTACAAGAGAGTAGAGGGGGAGAAACATCATAAGATCCAACTATAATAGCAAAGCTCGCGATACATCAAGATCGTACCACCTCAAGAACACGAGAGAGAGAGAGAGAGATCAAACACATAGCTACTGGTACATACCCTCAGCCCCGAGGGTGAACTACTCCCTCCTCGTCATGGAGAGCGCCGGGATGATGAAGATGGCCACCGGTGAGGGATCCCCCCTACGGCAGGGTGCCAGAACAGGGTCCCGATTGGTTTTTGGTGGCTACAGAGGCTTGCGGCGGCGGAACTCCCGATCTATTCTATTCCCCGATGGTTTTAGGGTATATTGGTATATATAGGAGGAAGAAATACGTCAGGGGAGCCACGAGGGGCCCACGAGGGTGGAGGGCGCACCCAGGGGGGTGGGCGCGCCCCCCTGCCTCGTGCCTTCCTCGTTGATCCCCTGACGTGCACTCCAAGTCTCCCGGATTGCTTTCTTTCCAAAAATAACTTTTCCAAAGGTTTCATTCCATTTGGACTCCGTTTGATATTCCTTTTCTTCGAAACACTGAAACAAGGGAAAAAACAGGAACTGGCACTGGGCTCTGGGTCAATAGGTTAGTCCCAAAAATCATATAAAAGTGCTTAGTAAAGCCCATTAATCATCCAAAACAGAATATAATATAGCATGAAGCAATAAAAAATTATAGATACGTTGGAGACGTATCAGTAGGCAATTTTTTTTGAAATACTACGTTCCCCAGCAGTGGCATCCGAGCCAGGTCTATGCGTAGATGTTATATGCACGAGTAGAACACAAAGAATTGTGGGCGATAATAGTCATACTACTTACCAGCATGCATACTTTGATTCGGCGGTATTGTTGGATGAAGCGGCTCAAACCGACATTACGCGTATGCTTACGCGAGACTGGTTCTACTGATGTGCTTCGCACACACGTGGCTAGTGGGTGTCTGTTTCTCCAACTTTAGTTGAATCGAGTGTGACTACGCCCGGTCCTTGTTGAAGGTTAAAACAGCAAACTTGAAGAAAAATCCTTGTGGTTTTGATGCGTAGGTAAGAACGGTTCTTGCTAAGCCCGTAGCAGCCACGTAAAACTTGCAACAACAAAGTAGAGGACGTCTAACTTGTTTTTGCAGTGCATGTTGTGATGTGATATGGTCAAGACGTGATTATATAAATTGTTGTATGAGATGATCATGTTTTGTAACACAGTTATCGGCAACTGGTAGGAGCCATATGGTTGTCGCTTAATTGTATGAAATGCAATCGCCATGTAATTGCTTTACTTTATCACTAAGCGGTAGTGATAGTCGTAGAATAAATAGTTGGCGAGACGACAACGATGCTTCGATGGAGATCAAGGTGTCAAGCCGGTGACAATGGTGATCATGACAGTGCTTTGGAGATGGAGATCAAAGGCACAAGATGATGATGGCCATATCATATCACTTATATTGATTGCATGTGATGTTTATCCTTTATGCATCTTATTTTGCTTAGTACGGCGGTAACATTATAAGATGATCTCTCACTAAATTTCAAGGTATAAGTGTTCTCCCTGAGTATGCAACGTTGCGAAAGTTCATCGTGCCGAGACGGGTGCAAGCCAGTTTTGCACACGCAGAATACTCGGGTTAAACTTGACGAGCCTAGCATATGCAAATATGGCCTCGGAACACTGAGACCGAAAGGTCGAGCGTGAATCATATAGTAGATATGATCAACATAGTGATGTTCACCATTGAAAACTACTCCATCTCACGTGATGATCGGGCATGGTTTAGTTGATATGGATCACGTGATCACTTAGATGATTAGAGGGATGCCTATCTAAGTGGGAGTTCTTAAGTAATATGATTAATTGAAATTTAATTTATCATGAACTTAGTCCCGATAGTATTTGCATAACTATGTTGTAGATCAATAGCTCGCGATGTAGCTCCCCGTTTATTTTTGATATGTTCCTAGAGAAAAACTATGTTGAAAGATGTTAGTAGCAATGATGCAGACTAGGTCCTTGATCTGAGGATTATCCTCATTGCTGCAAAGAAGAATTATGTCCTTGATGCACCGCTAGGTGACGGACCTATTGCAGGAGCAGATGCAGACGTTATGAACGTTTGGCAAAGCTCAGTATGATGACTACTTGATAGTTTAGTGCACCATGCTTTACGGCTTAGAACCGGGACTTCAAATATGTTTTGAACGCCACAGAGCATATGAGATGTTCCAAGAGATGAAATTGATATTTCAGTCTCATGCCCATGTCGAGGGGTATGAGACCTCTGACAAGTACTTTGCCTACAAGATGGAGGAGAATAGCTCAACCAGTGAGCATGTGCTCAGATTGTCTGAGTACTACAATTGCTTGAATCAAGTGGGAGTTAATCTTCCAGATAAGATAGTAATTGACAAAGTTCTCTAGTCACTATCACCAAGTTACTAGAACTTAGCGATGAACTATAATATGCAAGGGATGACGAAAATGATTCCCGATCTCTTCGTGATGCTGAAATCAACGAAGGTAGAAATCAAGAAAAGCATCAAATGTTGATGGTTGACAAGACCACTAGTCTCAAGTAAAAGGGCAAGGTAAAGAAAGGGATCTTCAAGAAGAATGGCAAGCAAGTTGCCACTCCCATGAAGAAGCCCAAAGCTAAACCCAAGCCTGGAACTGAGTGCTTCTACTGCAAAGGAAATGGTCACTGGAAGTGGAACTGCCCTAAATACTTGGCGGATAAGAAGGATGGCAAAGTGAACAAAAGTATATTTGATATACATGTTATTGATGTGTACTTTACTAGTGTTTATAGCAACCCCTCAGTATTTGATATTGGTTTAGTTGCTAAGAGTAGTAACTAAAAAAACAGGAGTTGCAGAATGAACACAGACTAGGCAAAGTGACAATGAGTGTTGGAAATGATTCCAAGGTTGATAAGATCACCATCGCACACTCCCTCTACCTTCAAGATTAGTGTTGGACCAAAATAAATGTTATTTGGTGTTTGCGTTGAGCATGAATATGATTGGATCATGTTTATTGCAATACGGTTATTCATTTAAGTCAAAGAATAATTGTTGTTCTATTTAGATGAACAAAACCTTCTATGGTCATACACTTAATATAAATGGTTTATTGAAACTCGATCTTAATGATACACATATTCACAATATTGATGCCAAAAGATGCAAAGTTGATAATGATAGTGCAACATATTTCTGGCACTGCCATTTAGGTCATATTGGTGTAAAGCGCAGGAAGAAACTCCATGCTGATGGGCTTTTGGAATCACTTGATTATTAATCACTTGATGCTTGTGAACCATGCCTCATGGGTAAGATGACTAAGACTCCGTTCTCTGGAACAATGGAGCAAGCAACTGACTTATTGGAAATAATACATACTGATGTATATGAATCGATGAGTGTTGAGGCTCGCGGCATGTATCGTTATTTTCTGACCTTCACAGATGATTTGAGCAGATATGGGTATATCTACTTGATGAAACATATGTCTGAAACATTTGAAAGTTCAAAGAATTTCAGAGTGAAGTGGAAAATCATCGTAACAAGAAAATAAAGTTTCTACGATCTGATCACGGAGACAAATATTTGAGTTACGAGTTTGGTCTTCATTTGAAACAATGTGGAATAGTTTCGCAACTCACGCCACCTGGAACACCACAGCGTAATGGGTGTGTCCGAATGTCATAACCGTACTTTATTAGATATGGTATGATCTATGATGTCTCTTACTGATTTATCACTATCATTTTGGGGTTATGCATTAAAGACAGCTGCATTCGAGTTAAATAGGGCACCATCTAAATCCGTTGAGACGACACCATATGAACTGTGGTTTGGCAAGAAACCTAAGCTGTCGTTTCTTAAAGTTTGGGGTTGCGATGCTTATGTGAAAAAGTTTTAGCCTGATAAGCTCAAACCCAAATCGGAGAAGTGCGTCTTCATAGGATACCCAAAAGAAACTGTTGGGTACACCTTCTATCACAGATCCGAAGGCAAGTTCTTTGTTGCTAGGAGTGGATCCTTTCTAGAGAAGGAGTTTCTCTCGAAAGAAGTGAGTGGGAGGAAAGTAGAACTTGATGAGGTAACTGTACCTGCTCCCTTATTGGAAAGTAGTTCATCACAGAAATCAGTTCCAGTGATTCCTACACCAATTAGTGAGGAAGCTAATGATGATGATCATGAAACTTCTGATCAAGTTACTACCGAACCTCGTAGGTCAACCAGAGGAAGATCCGCACCAGAGTGGTACACTAATCCTGTTCGGGAAGTCATGTTACTTGACCATGACGAACCTACGAACTACTCCCTCCGTTCCTTTATCTAAGGTTCATTTTTTCCAGCTTGGTGACCAAGGCAGCAATTTTTGGAGCATCTGGGACAATACTACCCCTGGTATTAGTTTAGCGTTGGAAATCAATTACGTGAGCCTCCACTGATTTGCCGCTGCATGCAGATATGCTGTTGGCCTTGAATGGCACATGCAATCCACGTATCCCAACAAATCAGGGATGCAAATAACTGTCTTGCCTCCTATACGAAAATGTGTACCCATGTGTTCGCGCGGCCATCAGAAAAAGGGAGGGAAGTGACTTGGCGCCAACACAATGAAGATTTTAAATATGTTTTTGTGTACAAAATGACTCAACTCCCCCTGGTTTTCTTCATTTCCCCCTTCTTTCAATATGTGGCCAACGAAAAAATGGTTGATCTAGACTTGCGTCCAACACCAAATTGGGATTCAATTGAGGAGAACGAAGACAGTGCCCGTGATCTTGGATACGACTATGACTGGCTAGCTTCCGATGACTCCGACGACGGTATGTTCTTGTGCAATCTCACATTTTTGCAGTAATAGCGGGATAATTTTTTCATTGCGGGCTCCATGTAGAAGTTGAGCATGCGCTCCATGACGGCAATGGATGCCAGCATGATCGACTTGATGCCAGCAAAGAAGCCGACCATGAGGCGGCCCTCCTTGAACAGACGCAGGTGCTTCTGCCGAGCACGGGCGACTTGACGTACGCACACCGGCGGAAGACGCTGGGACGCGCGGACGTGGGCACGGCCAAGGCACCGGCGGGCGCGGACGCGGGCACGGCCAACGTGCCGGCGGGCGCGGACGCGGGCACGGTCACGGCCAACGCGCCGACGGGCACGGACGCCCGCGAGGCCAACATGCCGACGGACACGGCCACGCAATGGATGCAACGCAGTCTTCACAGGTACGTACTATATGTATTCCATATTCCTTGAACCAGATCATGTATTCCAGGGTAGTACTTGACCCGTTGTGTCACCATCTCTGCACAAGTCGATCACCGATGCGCTGGTGGACGAGGCCACGCAGAGGATGGAATACAGTGCAAGTCGCCGGTGAATCCAGCGGAGAAGTGGTGGCGGTATCCTTTTGCAAGGCAGTTTCGCTCAGAAGTACGCAAACCTTCTATCAGGGGGAGATCCGGCTTGGTACCACCAGGGCCTATCTCTTCGACGGCGAACACATTCTTATAGATTCTCGTGCGCGCCGTACCGGTGAAGTATTCATCCAGGGAACGGTTACTCATGTTCCCCTACCATCTCGTGAACATCGCCACCGGTGACCAAGGAGTTGATGCGGCAGGTTCTATGTCTGCAACCGACTCAGGCCATGGAGTAGATGTCGGTGGTGGATGCGATGGCTCGGAAGGGGAAGAAGCTGCCAGTGTGCATGCGGGTCTCGTACGTGCTCGTGGTGCACATGATGTCATGCTTAAACGCGTGCGTGCGGCGCTTCTTGCTGGTCCTGTCATCAGGCATGTCCGTGGAGGTGAGGACAATGCCGTCGGGGACGCCAGTGACGCTCGACGTGGTCGTCGCCGCTTGGGCTTGGCTGGTCGCAGCAGAATGCGCCCGGCTCTGACGAAGTTGCAAGGCGGCCGTACCGAAGTTGTTCCATCTTCGCTAAATGGCAGCAGCAATGATGCAACAAGCCCCGCCAGCAACGTTAACCAAGGTGATTGTACCAAAGGTGTTCCATCTTCGGTAAATGGCAACGACAATGATGCAACCAGCCCCGCCGGCAACGTTAACCCATGCATCCGTGTGGAGTTTAACAAAGGTGTTCTTCCGGAGAGTGACCCTGGAGTACAAGCTGAAGTAGCTGACACCGGCAGCAACAATGGTTAGTCTACTCCATGAGTTATTTAAGTTAGTCCTTGTTTGATGTCACTGTGAGTAATCCGTGGCACTAAATTCTTGTTAATTTCTAGAGAATGTTAGTTCATTTTAGCTGAAAGTAATTCAGTTCTTGGTCTGAATGTTCTGTAGGCTCAAATGCTACTACAAAAAATAAGCGAAAATGGTACCCAGACAATCAAAAGCAAGAAATTTATGCCATGGTATTAGAGCGGACAAATCAAGGTGTACTAAACCAAGGGGCAGTTGAGGAGGTGGCAGAGCTTTGTCAAGTTAATTACCGGACTGTTCAAAACATATGGTTGAAAGGCAAGCGAGCTGGTGGTATTCATGGGGTAGCAAACAAAAGGGTGAAAACTTGTGGCTGCAAGAAGATACCGTTTGATTCGGATGCCATTAAACAGATTGAATTGAGCAAAAGAACTACGCTCAAAGATCTTGCTAATGAGCCTAAAATGGCGAAGACAACATTATGGAGAAGGTTGAAGGAGGGCAGACTGAAGCGCCATACAAATTCAATTTAATCCACACTGACTGATCACAACAAGCTAGGTCGGATTCGGTTTTTTTTATCCATGTTGGATGAACTAAGTGTGCCTGAAGAACCAACATTTAAAGGCGTGCACAATGTCGTTCATATTGATGAGAAGTGGTTCTACTGCACTAAAGGTACTCAGAACTACTACTTGGCACCTGATGAAGAAGAGCCCTATCGCAGCACACAGAGCAAGGGAATTATTGAGAAAGTGATGTTCTTGGCAGCGGTAGCAAGGCCTCGTTATGATGATCATGGTGTCATGACATTTCATGGCAAGATTGGAATTTGGAAGTTCACATATCAGGACTTTGCAAAGAGGCGTAGCGCTTACCGAGAGAGGGGTGATACGTCTCCATCGTATCTATAATTTTTTATTGTTCCATGCCAATATTATTCAACTTTCATATACTTTTGGCAACTTTTTATATTATTTTTGGGACTAACATATTGATCCAGTGCCCAGTGCCAGTTCCTGTTTGTTGCGTGTTTAATTTTTCGCAGAAACCCAATATCAAACGGAGTCCAAACGGGATAAAAACGGACGGAGAATTATTTTGGAATATTTATGATTTTTGGGAAGTAAAATCAACGCGAGACGGTGCCCGTGGGGGCCATGAGGCAGGGGGCACGCCCCAGGGGGCAGGCGCGCCCTGGACCCTCGTGGGCACCCCGTAGGGCGGTTGACGCTCTTCTTTTGCCGCGAGAAAGCTAATTTTATGAGAAAAATCTGGGTGAAAGATTCAACCCAATCGGAGTTACGGATCTCCGGATATAAAAGAAACGGTGAAAGGGCAGCAGAGGAGAACGCAGAAACAGAGAGAAATAGAGAGACAGATCCAATCTCGGAGGGGCTTTCGCACCTCCCACTCCGTGGAGGCCAAGGACCAGAGGGGAAACCCTTCTCCCATCTAGGGAGGAGGTCAAGGAAGAAGAAGACGAAGGGGCCCCCTCTCCCCTTCTCTTCCGGTGGCGCCGGAACGCTGCCGTGGCCATCATCATCACCGCAATCTTCACCAACAACTTCACCGCCATCATCACCAACTCTTCCCCCCTCTATGCAGCGGTGTAACCTCTCTCTTACCCGCTGTCATCTCTACTTAAACATGGTGCTCAACGCTATATATTATTTCCCAATGATGTATGGCTATCCTATGATGTTTGAGTAGATCCGTTTTGTCCTATGGGCTATTTGATGATCAAGATTGGTTTGAGTTGCATGTTTTATTATTGGTGCTGTCCTATGGTGCTCTCCGTGTCGCGCAAGCGTGAGGGATTCCCGCTGTAGGGTTTGGAATATGTTCATGATTTGCTTATGGTGGGTGGCGTGAGTGACAGAAGCACATACCCGAGTAAGTAGGTTGTTTGCGTATGGGATAAAGAGGACTTGATACTTTAATGCTATGGTTGGGTTTTACCTTAATGATCTTTAGTAGTTGCGGATGCTTGCTAGAGTTCCAATCATAAGTGCATATGATCCAAGTAGAGAAAGTATGTTCGCTTATGCCTCTCCCTCAAATAAAATTGCAACAGTGATTACCGGTGTAGTTATCGATTGCCTAGGGACAAATAACTTTCTCGTGACAAAAAGCTCTTTACTAAAACTAATTTAGTTTTGTCTTTACCTAAACAGCCCCTACTTTTTATTTACGCGCTCTTTATATTCTTGCAAACCTATCCAAAAACACCTACAAAGTACTTCTAGTTTCATACTTGTTCTAGGTAAAGCGAACGTTAAGCGTGCGTAGAGTTGTATCGGTGGTCGATAGAACTTGAGGGAATATTTGTTCTACCTTTAGCTCCTCGTTGGGTTCGACACTCTTACTTATCGAAAGAGGCTACAATTGATCCCCTATACTTGTGGGTTATCAAGGGGGAAGAGGTAACCAAGGTTTTGCCGTCGGTGACAAAGGATGTCAGTAGAGATTATATGGTGAACAAGCTTCTACTTGCCATCAAGGCTTTGTGGCCGGCTTCGGAACGCGGACGCATAATATACATTCAACAAGATAATGCAAAGACCCATATTTCTGTGAATGACAGTGTGTTTTGTGCGGCGGCACAGGCGGATGGATGGGATATTAGGCTTACATGTCAGCCGCCGAACTCACCTGATTTGAACATTCTTGACTTAGGGTTCTTTGTGGCACTTCAGGCTCTTTTTGAGAAGATGTCCCCTGGTAAAATTGTTGATATTGTTGCGAAGGTGAAAAAAGCATATGACACATACCCGGCTGAGAGAAGCAACCGTATTTTTCTTACCCTTCAGTCATGCATGTGCGAGGTAGTGAAGCAGAAAGGAGGTGACCGGTACAAGGTCCCGCACATGAGGAAGTCATTTCTGGCGGCACTCGAAATGCTTCCAGACGTAATACCCTGCGATGCTGATGTTGTAATTGCTGCTATTGAGGCCCTTCTAGATGCTTGATGTACTTCATGTGGCTTGTTATCATTAATAAACTTAGCGAATTCGTTATTTATATAGTCCTGAATTTAAGCATACTCGTACTGTACTTGTAGCATTATTCATAATCTTAGAGAACTCGTTCTTTCTTTTCTGATGCTTATTACTCCATGCCATCGAGTAATCTTAAAAGAACTCGTTGTTCATTTTTTTGGTGATGTTTATTACTCCATCACTTCGACTTATCTTTTGCTTTGAGACTAGAACGTTGCAAGTAAAAGTAACCAACAAAATGTGCTTCATTCATGCCATTATTAAAGTTTGGTGTCACTTAACAAACTCATGAAATACAAAAAAGACTTTGGGCACAATGACAATTTCTGAAATCACACAAAATGTTTAGTGCTAAACAGAGAGTAGTTGCGTCACTGATTACGTGGTCATTTCTTCATCATCTTTGGATCATACGATGTCATCAAGGACTTTAGTATGAAATCCCTATATGATTCCATTCCTGGGGGTACCGAGTTCGGCATTGAATCTGGGGCATAAAATCATTCCACACACACTCACTACAAAAAATACACTTCCGTGATGATACGTGTTTGTCACAGTAGGTCGCATTTTCTGTCATGCATGTACATCCATGACAAATTTATGACAGAATCAAGATAGTCATACCTGTGCTGTCGTAGAAGTGTTCCATGACATTGCCAAAATTATCATCACGGAAGTGTCCACTTCCATGACGATAAATCACGCGTCACAGAAGTGCTTTCGTCAAGGGTGACCGACACGTGGCATCCACCGTAACCGAACACCGTTAAGCTATTGGGTCGGATTTTGGATCCGATAACCCGTTAACAGCCACGACCAATGCCGATTTTCCACGTGTAAAATTCTCATTGGCTGACGGATCCACACGTCAGCTTCGCGTTGGCACAGGTGTCACTCATCCAACGGTCAAGATGGGCCTATGATATGTTGACACGTGGACCGGCCCAAAAGTGGCCCACAAAGTTTAAATGGGTCGGCCCAACCGAAGGCCCATAAGATTTAGCGGACCATAATGGGACGGCCCAGTTAAAGGCCCACAAAATTTAGCAGACCATAATGGGCCAGCCCAGCTAAAGGCCCACATGATTTTGAAGACCATAATGGGCTGGCCTAGCTAAAGGCCCACAAGATTTTGCGGACCACAATGGGCCGGCCCAGCTAAAGGCCCACAAGATTCTGCAGACCATAATGGGCCGGCCCAGCTAAAGGCCCAACATTCTCTGTCAAATCGGCCCGTCAACGGCCTGTCCTAAACTTGTCATCAACACGGCCCACGGTCACTTATGGCCCGTTAACAGTCCGCTAAGTAATTGGGCCGAATTACGGCCCGGTGTATTTCCGGCCTGTTGAAGGTCCGGCTTCATTTGGGCCCATTTACAGGCCATCAAAACTTTCGGCCCATAAACGACCATGAAGGATTTGGGTCATATTCGGCCATGTCTAACATTCGGCCTGTTAGAGACCCACTATAGCTTTGGGCCACTTTCGGCCTGTTGTCATTTTCGGCCTGTTAACGTCGGACGTAAACCATGGGCCATATGTGGCCCAACGTCATATCGGGCCCATATAAAAATGACGATAACCTAGCCCGACCGAAGTTCCGGCCTGTTAAAGGCCCGTGTATTAGGTCGGCGCATTTACGGCCCGTCCGAATTTCGGCCTGTCAAAGATTCGCATCGTAAATGGGCCACCATTTCGGCCTGCTAAGTCCAGTGGGTTATTTGGCATAATCAGGGCCCAATCGCACTTTCGGTCTATTAAAGGCCCATGTTTTTTATGGGCTCGAGATATTTACACATGTAAACGGCCTATTTTTACTGAGGGCCCAAATTATGTTTAGGCCTGTTAAAGGCCCACCATGGGCACAGGCCTACCAGAAAAATATGAAAGCTTATGCTGATTTAGGCCCAGATATTTTTAGTGGGCTACATGCCAATTTCGGCCCGTAATCGTTTTTAGCCCAATTGGAATGGGCGCGACGAATGTTGGCATGTTGGGCTCCTACAAAGCTTTCGGCCGAATACATTACTAAGATAAACCTACACTATACAAAAATAGCGTCGTAATTACTGCAGCCTGAGGCAGCATCATAAATGTTGTATCACAACAAAATAAATTCCAACCATACAACAAAAGGCCTATTGGCATAAAGTTTACAGTCCTTCCAGATAAAAGCACCATCAGATGTATAGAAGCACAGATCATTTGACCTGAGTGCTAATGTTTCAGGCTGTAGAATCTGATGGAGCAGCAAGATCTCCACCTTTTTTCCGCCATTGCTCTTGAACAACGAAGCGAATGTCTGATAGTCTGGTTTCAAAACCATTCATATCTTGACGACATTTCTCAACCACTATTCTTGTTTCCGAAACAACGTCCATTAGGGATTGGACTTGTGTCTGGAGCACAGATATATCACTTTGTCTAGCAGGAAGATTTTGTTCAGTAGGCGATTTGGACGAGGTTACCTTGACAACCAACCCAGAATTACGCAGGAAGGTGCTTTTTGCACTGTTAGTGGAGAGATACTGACGCACTGCAGCAAGAGGTGACATTGTGCCTGTAGTAGCCTCGTCACCTTCAGGTGGTTGTGGCTGTTCAATCATTTGTTCCATAGCTTCCTGAAAGTTTGAACTTGTAGATTAGTGTACCAGATAAGTTACTAATGAGACAAAAACAAACAAAGTAGGTTAAACGTTTATACATAACTTATTTTGGTGAACTACTGTAATACATTAGCATGTATTGTAGTGCCAACTACATAATAAAATCACTTTCGGAACATATGTCCATGTAGCATGCCTACTGTATTGTCTATTTCCTCACATTCGTTGACATCTAAGGATAAAGAGACATGGTTTAAAGTAGGATGAACATAGTATGACATCATTCATATCATGGGCAAACAGATATAAAACAAATAGGCTATTTTATCATCGTGTGCGCACGTGAACATAACAACTAGATTACAGATCAAGACCAAAAGAATATCCTTCATCTCTTTTAAACCATGTAAGGTGAAATGATACGTTAAGACAACTGTGAATAAAAGTGAACAGAGTAACTGACATTGGCTGCAAACCAAGTAGTTAAATGAACACATCACAGTACCAATCAGTTCAAGGCAGGAGGAGTAAGGACTTACAACAGCGGCTTGAACTGGTGTGCTCATGCCCTTCATCTTGCTGGTGTGGCAATCCTTGAAGATTTGCACTGCATTCGGTTCAGGTTCTTTTTGGTCCGCACGGGCTTTCCTCTGTATTTGGAACAAGTCAATATAGATACGATAATATGGCACAAAAAGAAGAAGGAAGTAGCAGCTATTTACAAGAGCCTCATAGTGTGCAATATAGCTACGAGATCCTGTTGTCTATTGGAATTTCACTTTAGAATGGTTGGTTTTGTTCTTCAAACTGTTAGCCTAGAAGAAGATACACTTGTAAGGCACATACATAAATACAAGTTCAATATGTGGTCTGATCAAATACATATAGCCTACCTGATACTTTGGATCAGACCAGTGTTTAACGAGGGCTGTCCAGTCTTCATCTGTAATATATTCCACTGGAGATGTTTGGGCGATTTCATTGTTAGCCTTGCCTTCAAAGTGAGATTTTCTAAGTTGGTACCGATACTGTCGCAGAGCAGACTGAAAAACATGAGTGCATGCTTGTTTAGTTGCATCATCTTTCGGATCCAACTTGAACCTCATCTGTTGAAAAAAGAATGTGAGTCTTATTAGGAGGAAGCTAGAAAGTATGGGACAGAGCAAGACAATATTACTAATTGCGATGAATAACATTACTTACGGATAAATGGTCAAGGAAGGTGTTAAACTGGGTATTGTCTTTCTCATTCCTGTACTGGATCCACGTTGGGAGGATACGTGCATGACACCTAACGGCAACGGCTGCCTCTGATACTAACTTGGCTGACCCTGTAGCATCACGTGGCCTTTTTAAACCTTCCTCAAAATGGATCTCCATTCTTCCTCCTTTAGATTTTGTTAATCTGTCAAGCATTATCCCTGATGTCTGTTTCCGCTTGCGCCGTGGTGCTAGTTCAACAACGAATATGGAAAGTGTTAGTGTACATCAAACTGTGAGAGTACATATAAAGGAGCATGCAACTGCAACTTGACTCGGTCAGGTACCGTCTTGGTGTTGATGCTCATGAGGTTCATCTGATCTTGCCAAGTCCTGTTGTGTCAGCAGTGCTTCGGAAGTAGTGTTAGGTGTGAAGGCAGCTTGGGAACTGGCCAGTTCCGGAGCAAACGAACGAGTAACTGGTTGAGATGCTGGTACAGTTGAAGCGGATGCTGCAGCTGGTGGAGCAGGTGATACTGTGTTTGTAGATTTAGCCGGTGGACTTGGACCTTCTACTGCACTATAAGTACCAGCAGAATCTCGACGGCAGAACCTTTTCCGTTTCACCCGACGAGTAACAGCACTCCCTACTTGTCGTGGAATTGTCACGACAGATGTCCTTAGTGTCAGGACTTAGTCGCGAGGCCAACGCATCTATGTGGTAGCTTGAGAGGGGTTGGGCGGAATCGAGAGACGCAACACAAGACAAGGATTTAGACAGCTTCGAGCCCCGGGAAACATCATCCGGTAATAGCCCTACATGCTGTTTGTGGCTAGGTCTCATTATGCTCATGAGAGAGTCGCCGGTAAGCCACCTCTTTGTGTCTAGCCCTAGATATTGTTTCTTGTTGCTTGTCCCTTCTTTGGGGAGCCCTGCCCCTCCTTATATAACTTGAAGGGCCGACTTACATGTAGAGTCCTAGTAGGATTAGAACTAGCTTATTCTCTATTACAAGTCAGATACAAGTACGGGTCTTGCTTCCCTGTAAAGGAAATATTCCTCATGCCTTCCATCTTAAGCCGGCCCACAATAACATGAGCCGGCCTTCTGGGCCTTGGGCCTAGTCTTCTGTCTGACCCGCCGTTAGGGCCATCCGTGAGTCGCCACTCCGGCTGGTTACCTATGAAAGCGCCAAGCCCGGCCAGGTCATACTTCCGACCGGGTCATACCGCGGGGTATATCCCTGACATTAGCCCCCAGTTTAATTTGGATTTATCCATGTTAAACTAATCTGTAATATAAACACAAGAACAAATTTGACAGGTTGTGCTCCGGGTTAAATATTCTTGTAAGCCGGCACCTGATCATCTTTAAATCCTTGTCATTTATTTCTTGATACATGCCCATGAACTCATAGCAAATCTCCTTTAGTAGATATGTTCAAACTTTGTGAATGAAAAAAATCCAGATACTTCTTTTGAGAAATCCGGGTCAATAGGCCAGCTTCAGAGTCAATTTGCTGGCATTGGTCTCTTGTAGAGAAATATTGTAAGAAACAGTCCACTTGAATCGGTTTCCAAAGCACCGGCTTTAAAAGATATTGGTCTTGAAATACTCATCTGACTTTCAGCCGGCTTGAAGAGGTAAAACTTGCCGGTTTATCATAACCAAAATTGCTGGTTTGTAAATATTGATAGCACCGGGTCATAACTGTTATTGACGCCGGGTCATAATTATTTGGTGACACCGGATCATGATTGTTGCAAACACTGGGTTAACTTGATCTTCTCCAAACTGAGAATTTTGAAGATTTTCCCCCTTATATATATATATATATCACTTGTAGCCCCCAAGTGCCGGGTTGTTATGCTTGCAGCAACCTGGGACTTGTAATTGCCTTATGCTCATAAAAACTTGAACCAGCGTAGCCCCCAAGGGCCGGCTCATTATATAATAATGAGCAGGGACTTTGTAAATATAATCATGTAAACTTGCCCAGCAACGTGCAACCCCCAAGGGCCGGGTCAGTAAGATATTACCGAGCTGGGACTTTGTATATGATTCATTGATAATAACAACATATGATGTAATCTCCACCATGGGGCTTGAACCCACGTCCACAAGGTTAAGAGCTTTGTACTCTACCAACTGAGTAGTGGATCTTTCAATATAATAGATTAAGGCTTGTGTACCTTGAATTTTCGACAGGAGCAATTGGTAGCCCCCAAGGGCCGGCTCATTACAATGTGATGAGTCGGGTCTTCAATAAGTTGAGCAAAAAATGTCTTTACATTAGCCCCCAAGTTCCATGGTGCATGCTGGCAGTGACATGGGACTTGCATATTTGATGTGATCTCAATTTAAATAATGTAGCCCCCAAGTGCCGGGTCGTAAGCCTGCAGTGACTCGGGACTATTCTTTCCATTGTAGAATAAATCATATCCATTGATAAAATAATAACCATTGCGCCAAAGCGACTTTGAATACCTCATCTGCTGATAAGTCAATCCGGAGTTTAAATACCCGGCGGCTCTTGGCCGATGGCGATTTAATACACCTCCATTGTAAGCCGGAATTTGTACAACCCCGCGGCTTATAGCCTTTGAGAAAATCAAGAATTGATCACCCTTTTGAGACACCAATTTCAATCTATGATGATGGGCTTGAATTTAATCATTTATGTAAGTCATAGCTCTGTAAATCCTGCAGAGTTTAAACGACATATGCCCTGGCGACTTAACGTCAAAAACCAGGGCGGGTAACCACCCAAATGTAGTCTTATCCTGCACATAATTAGATCACAAGATCCCTTGGCGGTTTACCACAGGGTGGGTCATAATATCTCACATATAACCATTTATGTGTAACAAGGAGTCACAGATAAGCCTGTTATGAATCATAACTTTGAAACATAACTATAATAATAATATTATACATGTGATATTGAATTTTCACTGCCGGTTTATGTGACCTGTGCAGTAAGGGTGATAACCCAATCTTTAGAAATCAAGACTTCCAAATGTTTATGATTGTCATATGATGGCGACTTATCATCCAAAGTCAAACCGGGTTAAATAGCAACCACTCATATACACTTTAGATATGATCAAAAGAGCTTCAAATAAATCCAAAAATTGTTTGCAAAAAGAGACTTCAAAAAATTTGAGGCTTCTGATTCGTATACGATCACAAAACCGTCCCAAAGTGGTTAAGCTAAAATTTGAATACGATCATATAGCCCCCAGTGGCTTTGGCGTTGCCGATCAAGAGGGTACCGACAGCTATGTTCTCTTTGGTTCGAATACGACCTATGTTTGAACAGGAAGCCCCCAAATGACCTTGAGAGTTGTTTAACGATGCTGATTCGAATACGATCCACGTCGGTTCCCAAAGGGGGTTGAGCTATGGTTCAAATATGACCAAGAAACTCCCCAATGAGCTCGACAGTGTGCCGATCAAAAGGGTATCGACAGCTATGTTCTCTTTGGTTTGAATACGACCTATGTTTGAATAGGAAGCCCCCTAGTGATCATAAGAATATTTAACGACTCTGATTCGAATACGATCAGGGTCACACCAAAAGGGTTAAGCTAAATTCGAATACGATCAGCTCCCAATGGTCATTAAAGCAGGGTACCTATGTTTGGGTTGTGCTTTGTAAAGACTCTTTTTGGTCCCTTTAATTTTTCCTAAGAACTCGAACTTTGCGAGAGATAAATTCTTTTTGAACCGGAAAAACCGGATATTGAGAGTTTCAAAGCTTTGTGATAGACAAATTTACCTTGAACCGGATTTGAGAGCTTCAAAACTTTGTGGCAGATAAAATTCCCTTGAACCGGATGTTGAACCGGATTTGAGAGCTTCAAAGCTTTGCGGGAGAAAGATGTCTCTTGAACCGGATTTTAAACCGGAATCTTTAATTTGAACCGGCAATTTTCTGACGGCCTTTAAATTTTCATCAATATGGTGGTTGCCTCCGGAACCGGGTTATCCTTCCCTCCAATGACCCGGAGTTCCCGAGTCATGTCATTGTAGCCCCCGAGTCTCAAGACGACTCGAGGAGTTGGCTTGAGATTCCCCATATTTAACCGTGATATAAACCGGCATGAGTTATCCAATAGCTCAGTGATATAATAATCCCTTTTTGCAGTGGACAATTTGTCCTGCATTGGAAAACTTGCAAGCCAGAGTAATTGCTCTTTTAAAGAAAGCAATATATAATATAAAAATATAATGGAGGGATTTCACCTGATATGTTAAGCCAGAAAATATCCACCGTGGAGTTGATGATCACCACGGTGAAGCTGAAATCAATCATGGGCGAGTCGGCCATGCAAGCAGACAGATGAATCGGCCGCGGCATTGTAAGCCGGTGTGGACAGGGAGAGTCGGCACCGGCATTGTAAGCCAGCACGGACGGGCGAGTCGGCTGTATGTTGATGTAGACCGGACTGCGGGGGACGGCGGCCTATGCACGCTTTATCGGGTAATTCGCACGGTCCTGACGAGTTGATGCGGACTGGACCACGGGAACGGAGGATTGCACGCATATCTGTCGAGCAGCGTGGCACGGATGAATGCTAGTGCATGCACTCCGTATCCGCGGTATAATGGCATAAAAAATTGTCCTGCATAAAAAATATTACAGGGCAGAGTAATTGTTCTTTGACAAAGACAATAAGTGTTAATAACATAAATTTAGATGGATATCACCTGATGTTTGTGAACGACAGATGATCTGTGCGTAAAGTCCGTCAGTCAACCCAGCACTTTGAATAGGCCAGACTGCAGGGCGGACAGTAAAACGACTGCAGCATTAGAGGCGGCTTAGAGAGGTGAGTTGGCCGCGGCATTGTAAGCCGGTGCGGACGGGCAAGTTGTCCTCCTCGTTGTAAACCGGCGCTGTTGTAAGAGACGGCCACGGTGCTTTAAACCGGTGCGGTCGCGAGAGATGGCCAAGGCGTTGTAAGCCGGTGTGGTCCATATCCGCGGTATAATGCCACTTTTGTTGTAAATGGTTACCCTGATTTGTTTATTTTGGACGCACGCGGGTGCGGCCATTAGCGCGCAATTGGTCTCCATGTGTGCTTCATCCAATTTACACATACTACTCTCCGAAGAAAATTAACACAATACGGAGTACCAGTACTAGTCGCCACATTGACAAATACTAATGTCCCTGCGTTTGATCCAGCCTATTGCCTGCATCTCTCCTCGACAGTATGATGGACTGGTGCTTTTGACCTTGACGTTGAAGTGAAAGGTGTTGATATCTTACAAGGAAAGTCTGAAGCTGCAGCTCGCCCGTGCGATTGCTCAAAAGCGAGGCTAGCAGAGTTGAACCGGCACAGGAGCAGCCAGCAGGAGCAGCAGCAGTGAGCCGGCGAGGGTGGGCCCCTGGCCACAGTAGCGGCTGAAGACACAACGGCGGAAGTAGCGGCAGCCGGTGACGGAGTTTTGATCCATGTCCGGGTTGTGGCCGCTCTGGCCAATTTGTTTTCTTTGAGTCGTGATCCGACGAGCAGATGATTGTTTCTTTTCCTTCTTAACAATACTTGCCTCGGGACTTGATTTTACTTTCACCTAGTCACATGACCGACTACTAGTTGAAGTAGTACGTGATGACTCCTTGAATCTGTCTTGAGTCCACAAATCACAGAGTAGACAGGAGCAGCCATTGTTGACTACCTCGGGACTTGGAACCTTCTCATCTGCCGTGGAGTAAATCGACATTACTTTATAAAAAATATCTGGTCTCTGGGCTGATTAGATAGTTCGATTCCGACTTGTCTTCCTGCGTTACAGCGATTTGTGCAGTTGGTATTGCCGTCGGACCTGGTGATCAGAACGAGGACCCAAACCATGCTGATTCTAGCGACTTCAGATTGGATTTGATGTGGTGACGAAATGGGCTGTAGCGGAAAAACGATGGTCTCGGCAACTTGCGTCGGCGACTTACGGCAACGAAATTTTTTTAACCCTAATTTCTTTTGAACCTTAAATCCCACATCTTAAACCTGGACTGATGAACTTGCAGCCTCTGTTGGAAAAGGCAGTGCCTAGGAGACGCTTAGGCACGCCTAGGCGCTAGGCAATGGCCAAACGCCTCGCCTAGGGCATAAATGGAGGTCTAGGCAGGGCAAGCAAGGAATTGCCTACCCAAGGAAGAAATCATGCCACATACTGCACTGATATGCCAAACAGATTATATTCCAATGACAGTAGATGGTAATTAACTTATTTATATGCCCTAAACTAATATCAACACCCATATAATAATCGCAAATACACTACAATTAAAAACTATATTACCGCCTAGGCCGCGCCTAGGGCGCTTAGGCACCGCCTAGGCACTAGGAGAAGGCCAACCGCCTCGCTTACGCCTACCGCTTTCTCCAACCTTGCTTGCAGCTAATACAAATCCTTCTGAACCGGCTTTCTCCATCCGGAAAACTGCAAATTTCTCGATCCTTGGAAAAAATCCCTTCAAGAACTCAACACCATCGTGCGCCTGCCCCATGGTGGGCGCCAACTGTCGTGGAATTGTCACGGCAGATGTCCTTAGTGTCAGGACTTAGTCGTGAGGCCAGCGCATCTATGTGGCAGCTTGAGAGGGGTTGGGCGGAATCGAGAGACGCAACACAAGACAAGGATTTAGACAGCTTCGGGCCCCGGGAAACATCATCCGGTAATAGCCCTACATGCTGTTTGTGGCTAGGTCTCATTATGCTCATGAGAGAGTCGCCGGTAAGCCGGCTCTTTGTGTCTAGCCGTAGATATTGTTTCTTGTTCCTTGTCCCTTCTTTGGGGAGCCCTGCCCCTCCTTATATAACTTGAAGGGGCGGCTTACATGTAGAGTCCTAGTAGGATTAGAACTAACTTATTCTCTATTACAAGTCGGATACAAGTACGGGTCTTGCTTCCCTGTAAAGGAAATATTCCTCATGCCTTCCGTCTTAAGCCGGCCCACAATAACATGAGCTGGCCTTCTGGGCCTTGGGCCTAGTCTTCTGTCTGACCCGCCGTTAGGGCCATCCGTGATTCGTCAGGCTCGTGAGTCGCCACTCCGACTGGTTACCTATGAAAGCGCCAAGCCCGGCCAGGTCATACTTCCGACCGGGTCATACCGCGGGGTATATCCCCGACACTACTATATTATTTTCCTTGCTCTTTTTTGACTTTGCCATGTCAAGTTGTACCCACAACACAAAAGAATAAAATCACTCTTCAGAACTCATTGATGCATGATACAGACAAGCAATACTTTGATGTAAGACAACCGTATGAGGATGGAATATGTAAGAAAAACAGAACGGCATGACATATTCACATCTACGATGTGCAAACTAAGCAGAAGGATTTTCAAGAAAATAGAAGTAATGCAAGCTAGACACCATATGAAAGATGCAACCAATATTACTCTGCCAAGTTAAAAGTGTCTTGTCATAAGTGGCAATTCGAAAAATTAGATGCAGTACAACATAGAAATCAATGCAAGATGCAACCACTATCAAACTGCCATGTTAAAAGCGTCCAATCATGAGTGACTGATGCGGGATACACAACAGCAGTACTTTGATGTAAGAACATGGTATGATAGATAGATGCAGTGTATTCTAGACACAGAAAGCCATGTCATATGCACATGTATAACATATGAACTCAGCACGTGCAACTTAATCAAAATAGAAGAAATACAGGCTAGACAACATATGCAACATGAAACCAATTATCACACTGTCAACTTAGAGCAAGCACCTGCGATGGTGGAGTATGGGAGATGAACTCATCATGTAGACTTGGGACTTCAACTTCATTAGCAGTAGCAGTGGCAAATCTAGAGAGTCTTTGTTTGCGTCGGTCCGGAGGACCACCAAAATCCCCTAACTTACTCTTTTCCTTCCTATTTTCTGATATTGCCTTATGAAGTCAAAACCACAAGAAGATGAATAAAATTAGCTCTGCATAACTGGTTGATGCATGATACAGACGAACACACTTTGATGTAAGGCAAGCGCAGGATAGGAGGATGGAATATGTACAAAAAAAGACAGTGTTTCATATTCACACGTACGATAGGAGGATGGTATATGTATGAAAAAATAGTAAGCGGAAGGCATTTCAACAAAATTAGAAGAAATGAAAGCTAGGCACCATATGAACATGCAACCAATATCACTCTATCAGGTAAAAAGTGTCTCGTCGTAAGTGCCATTTCAAGAAATTAGAAGCAGTACAAGCTAGAACACAATGCAAGATGCAACCTACATCACAGTCCCAAGTTAAATGTGTCTTATGGGTAAGTGATCGTTGCAAGTATAAGTTGTAAGCTATGCAGATGCAATTCAACATAATCAGAAGCAATACAAACTAGACATCATACGGAAAACGCAACCACGTATAACAGTTCCAAGTAAGAGCAAGCACCTGTGATGGTGGAGTAGGGGAGATGTGCTCATCATGTACACGTATGTTCTAGAAACAGGAACACGTGTCATATTCACAGGCATTATGTGTAAAGTAAGCAGATGCAATTCAAGTTAGAAGCAATACAAGCTAGACATACGCAACATGCAACCACATATAATAGTGTCAAGTTAGAGCAAGCACCTGTGATGGTGGAGTAGGGGAGATGTGCTCATCATCTACACAGCTACGTTGACTGTCCAGCCTTGTGTTGTCTTGCGAATCTTGTTGGGAGGATGGCGGAGTAGAATCTGTAGAGACCCCCCTGTTTGAGTTGCTCCGAAGGACCACCATCATCCACTTCCGGACTAATTTCCTTCAGCTGTAATGATTTTGCATTGTGAAGTCAAACCGATAAGAAAAAGGAATAAAATTCGCTCTTCAGAACTCATTCATGCATGATACTGACGAACACTACTCGGATGAAAGGCAAACACATGATGCGAGGATGGAATATGTATGAAAAATAGGATGGTGTGACATATTAACACCTATGATGTGGTAACTAAGCAGAAGGCATTTGAACAAATTAGAAGCACTGCAAACTAGACACCATATGAAAGATGCAACCAATATCACTCTGCCAAGTTCAAACTGTATGGCGTTTCAACAAATTAGAAGCAGTACATGCTAGAAATCATATGCAAGACACAACCAATATCACAGTGGCGACTTAAAGGTGCCTTATCATAAGTGACTGATGCGGGATATGCAAGAATAGTAGTCTGATGTAGAAACAGGAACACATGTCATATTCACAGGCATTATGTGTAAAGTAAGCAGATGCAATTCAACAAAGTTAGAAGCAATACAAGCTAGACATCATACGCAACATGCAACCACATATAATAGTGCCAAGTTAGAGCAAGCACCTGTGATGGTGGAGTAGGGGAGATGTGCTCATCATCTACACAGCTACGTTGACTGTCTAGCCTTGTGTTGTCTTGCGAATCTTGTTGGGAGCATGGCGGAGTAGAATCTGTAGAGAACCTCCGTTTCAGTTGCTCGGAAGAACCACCATCATCCAATGCCTTGCCAATTTCCTTCAGCTTTATTGATTTTGCATTGTGAGGTCATACCGACAAGAAACAGGAATATCATTCGCTCTTCAGAACTCATTCATGCATGATACTGAAGAACACTACTCTGATGAAAGGCAAAGTCATGATACGAGGATGGAATATGTACGGAAAAATGGACGGCTTGACATATTCACACCTATGATGTGGTAACTAAGCAGAAGGCACTTCAACAAATTAGAAACACTGCAAGACACCATATGGAAGGTGCAATCAATATCACTCTGCCAAGTTAAAACTGTCTCATCATAGGTGGCGTTCATCAAACTAGAAGCAATACATGCTAGAAATCATATTCAAGACGCAGACCAATATCACACTGCCAATTTAAAGGTGTCCCATCATAAGTGACTGATGCAGGATACACAAGAAGAGTAGTTTCATGTAAGAACATGGTGTGATAGACAGATATAGTATGTACCAAAAACAGGAAAGCGTGTCATACTCACATGTATCATGTGTAAGCTAAGCAGATGCAGTTTACACTAATTAGGAGCAATACAAGCTAGACACCATATGCAACATGCAACCAGATATCACACTGCCAAGTTAGAGCAAGCACCTTGGATGGTGGAGTAGGGGAGCGGAGACTTGGACCTTGTAATGCACTATCAGTACAAGGAGAATCGGTACAGATGCTCCGTTTACGTTGCTGCAGAGGACCACCATCATCGCCTTCCTTACTCTTTTCCTTCCCCTTTCTTGATTTTGCCTTGTCAAGTCAAACCCACAAGAAAAAGGAATAAAATTTGTTCTTCAGAACTCATTGATGCATGATACTGATGAACACTACTTTCATGTAAGGCAGCCGCATGATAGGAGGATGGAATATGTATGAAAAACAGGACGGCGTGACATATTGACATGTATGATGTATAAAGTGTAAACTAAGCACAAGGTGCTTGAACTTGTTAGAATCGATGCAAGCTAGAAACCATATGAAAGATGAAACCAATATCACTCTGCCAAATTAAAAGGGTGCCCTAACAAATGTATTTGACCAAATTAGAAGCAATACATGGCAACAGGCTAGAAATAATATGCAATATGCAACGAATAAAGGTGACTCATCGTAAGTGATTGATGCAGGGTACAGAAGAGAGGTAGTTTAATGTAAGAACAAGGTTAACACATAGATGTAGTGTGTACCAAAAATAGGAAGGCATGTCATATTCACAGGTATAGTGTGTAAACTAAGTAGATGCAATTTACCCTAATTAGAAGCATTACAAGCTAGACACCGTATGTAACATGCAACCACATATCACACTACGAAGTTAGAGCAAGCACCTGTGATGGTGGTGTAGGGGAAGTGCGGTCTTCAGGTACAGAGCTACATTCAATATCTTCATTTAGGCTTGCTGTTTCTTGAGAATCATGTGGAGAGGATGAAATTGCATTCTTTATAAGAGTATTGCGTCTCATATTAACCCACGCGCGTGACTGTCTCATCATAAGCGATAGACGCAGGATACACAAGAACAGTAGTTTGATGTAAGAACATGGTGTGATAGGCACATGTAGTATGTACCAAAAACAGGAAGGCGTGTCATATTCACATGTATAATGTGTAAGCTAAGGAGATGCAATTTAACAAATTAGGAGCATTGATGAGGGATACACAAGAAAAGTAGTTTGATGTAAGAACATGGTTAATAGAAAGATGTAGTATGTACCAAAAACAGGAAGGCATGTCATATTCACAGGTATAATGTGTTAACTAAGCAGATGCAATTTACCCTAATTAGAAGCATTACAAGGTAGACACCATATGCAACATGCAACCACATATCACACTGCCAAGTAAGAGCAAGCACCTGCAATGGTGGTGTGCGGGAATTGCAGTGATCAACTAGAGAGCTACGTTGACTATCTTCATTTAGCCTTGTTGTTTCTTGAGAATCATGTGGGGAGGATGACACTGCACTCTTTAAACGAGTAGGGCATCTCACAGTAACCCACTCGGGTGACTGTCTCATCATAAGTGATTGACGAGGGATACAAAAGAGCATTAGTTTGATGTACAAACATGGTTAATAGACATATGTAGTATGTATCAAAAATAGGAAGGCATGTCATTATCAAAGGTATAATGTGTAAAGCAAGCAGATGCAATTTAACCAAATTGGAAGCAATACAAGCTAGACACCATATGCAATATGCAACCACATTTGACAGCGCGAAGTTAAAGCAAGCACCTGGGATGGTTGTGTGTGGCAATTGAGATCATCAACTGCAGAGCTACGTTTACTGTCTCCAACAGCTGACACTGCACCCATTAGAGCGCTGAAGCGCTTAGTGCTTATCTTCAAATTACACTGGAGCGACTTCTGTCTTTTCTTTTCTGCATTCATCAACACTGCGTCAGAGTCTGAAATACCCATGCATAAAAAACAATAGTGTGAGTATGGGTGAAGTGTGTGCACAATTAGTACAGTGTAAAGGTAGCAAATAGCAGGTCGGTGAGAAATAAATGACGGGAGACATATGATAGCTCTACAACATGCATGGCACACTAAATTACTACAGGATTCTATGAAAATAACAGTCTACTGAAAGAAAACAGGTCAGTCCATTTTTTCTGCACCGTCCGATGTACAAAGAACGGGCAGATCGCCTTCATCTACCTCCAGCCAGTCAGTGTTGACGATCTTCCTCGAAACGCCAGCGACCACCGGCCCAGTATTCCTCCCCTGCCTGCGCCCTCCCCTCGACCTTACCGCACCGCCGTGCTTGGCACCGCCCCCCGGCCATCCATTCAAGCCCCGCCGACCTCCAGATCGGGCGCAAGCAGCTCCTGCGCCCCACACCCCTATGATAGACACCGATGCGCCGCTTCCCCAGGGAACAGGCGGACTAGGTGCTCCGCGCGCCTAAGCGGGTGCTGCTTCTTTTAATTGCAGTTCGACTGACCCTGAATTGAAATCCAGGTGGGCTACTGACCTCTAGCAAAGGTGAAATAGTAAAAGGGAGGAAACCTTGTGCATTTAGTATCACGAAGAAGATGCAGTAAGAAGCGCTCAACTAGTTTCTTTCGTGGGATGAATACGGTGTGAGCGGAGACATAAGATTTGCACGAATAAGGGAAGAGGAGTACCACTTTCTGCTGGCAGTGTTGTTGTCACGCCCAATATGCGACCCTATCCGAGAGGAACTCGAAGGTCCCACCAAGGATAGAACCGCATATTGAAACGCTTTTGCAAGGTGGATATCATTACATCAACATTACATAATAGATGGGGATACATACAAGGCATACAAATGCCGCAAGAATACATCAATACATCATACATAAGATCAACATCCGACTACAGATGGAACACAAACAGAAGCTCAAACGACATCCACCCTGCTAGCCCAGGCTGCCGTCCTGGAACCTATCCCCTGATCGAAGAAGAAGCAGAAGAAGAACTCCAAAACAAGCAACATCGCTCTCTCGTCAAGATCATCACAAAACCTGTACCTGCAACTGGTGTTGTAGTAATCTGTGAGCCACGAGGACTCGGCAATCCCATTACCATGGGTATCAGGACTAGCAAAGCTTAAAGGGTAAGGAAGGGGTAAAGTGGTGAGGTTGCAGCAGCGACTAAGCATATATGGTGGCTAACATACACAAATAAGAGCGAGAAGAGGAGCAACGGAACGGTCGTGAAGCTAGCAATGATCAAGAAGTGATCCTGAACTCCTACTTACGTCAAACATAACCCAGAAACCGTGTTCACTTCCTGGACTCCGCCGAAAAGAGACCATCACGGCTACACACGCGGTTGATGCGTTTTAGTTAAGTCAAGTGTCAAGTTCTCTACAACCGGGCATTAACAAATTCCCATCTGCCACATAACCGCGGGCACGGCTCTCGAAAGTTTATACCCTGCAGGGGTGTCCCAACTTAGCCCATTATAAGCTCTCACGGTCAACGAAGGATATTCCTTCTCCCGGGAAGACCCGATCAGTCACGGAATCCCGGTTTACAAGACATTTCGACAATGGTAAAACAAGACCAGCAAAGCCGCCCGAATGTGCCGACAAATCCCGATAGGAGCTGCACATATCTCGTTCTCAGGGCACACCGGATGAGCAATCCGTACAACTAAAACCATGCCTCAAGTTTCCCCGAGGTGGCGCTGCAAAGGGCTCTAGTTTGGACCAACACTCAGAGGAGCACTAGCCCGGGGGGTGTAAAATAAAGATGACCCTCGGGAGCGTGACTCCCAAGGGAAAAAGGCTTAGGTAGGCAAATGGTAAAACCAATGTTGGGCCTTGCTGGAGGAGTTTTATTCAAAGCGAACTGTCAAGGGGTTCCCATAACACCCAACCGCGTAAGGAACGCAAAATCAAGGAACATAACACCGGTATGACGGAAACTAGGGCGGCAAGAGTGGAACAAAACACCAGGCATTAGGCCGAGCCTTCCACCCTTTGCCAAGTATATAGATGCATTAATTAAATAAGAGAATATTGTGATATCCCAACAAAGTTCATGATATCCATGTTCCAACATGGAACAACTTCATCTTCACCTGCAACTAGCAACGCTATAAGAGGGGCTGAGCAAAAGCGGTAACTTAGCCAAACAATGGTTTGCTAGGAAGGGTGGAAAAGGTTAGAGGCTAACATGGCAATTTGGGAGGCTTGAAGAGCAAATGATAGGTAGCGCATCATAGCGATAGAACGAAGCAACTAGCATAGCAATGATATAGTGAGATCCAAGGTGACGGTCATCTTTCCTGAAATTCCGCTAGGAAGAAGAACGAGTCCATGAAGAAGATGAAGCCACGAAGACGAACCAAGCGTAGACAAACGAATCCTCACGATCGCAACGAAACGGGAACTATCGAGAAGAAGCACACAACATGGTAAACACACCACACATGAACAAGGCATGATGCTCAACCAAGTATGATGCATGACAAGACTACATCCAGCTACTCATGGCAAGAGATGATGCATACAAGAGTAACACATCAAAGCAAGTTTAAATGAGGCCGGAAACAACATATAACAAATTCGGTAAGTCCTCATATGCAAATTTCGAAATTTGGTCCAGATCTGAATAAGCCTTATGTTCAAGTGTTTAAACAGTAAGTTAAGATGCACCAAGATGATCTACACGAAATTCTAGTCAAGTTACAAATAAAGTTCATTTAGTTCGGAGCTACGGCCTAGAAGATATGAGCAAAACAAGTTAAACATGGCATTGATGCAAAATGCATCCAAACATCAAGCAAACACCTCAAAACAAGGATTGAACAAGGTAATATGTAACTACATTCAAGTTTCATATAGAGCATGCTCAAAATGGAGCAACGGTGCAACACATACACTTCAAACAAGATATAACAACAATCTACCCAAATCAGCAACTAGGCATCTTGCAAGCATCAAAGCAATAAGCGACAACACTCCAACATTAGAGCAAAAGGCATGGGCATGATGTACAGGAAAAGCATTACAAAACATGAACACTTGAGCTATCCCCAGAAACCACTAGAACATGCTCAAAAGGACATGGCAAGATTGCAAATAATAACAGTTTCACAGACTTAGCAGAAATCACTGGGCATGGCAGAAATAACATCAGGTTGCTAAGTTTAGAGCTATCAAACAACATGCTACAGGAATATATCATAGCAAACAAAGGCATGTCATGAATCTACTAACTGCATAGAATAAAAGTTCCTTACTTATCACGAGCCAAAAAGGCACAGAAGATATAATGGCACCCATGTAAACATAGCAAGTTTCATAAACAGATACAGACTTGGCAGAAAAAACTGAGCATGGCATAAACAGAATTATGAAGGCATCTTTGCGAGCTCAAATCACTCATCACAAAGCACTTCATGGCATGTGAAGGCATCCAACAATAATATAGAATAATTATGAAGCTAAGAATGGCAAGATCAAGTTCATAGGGTGCATGGATCACTAGCAGAACACATGGCAATAACTGAACTTCATGTTAAAAGGCTGACAGCAACATTAGTTAGCAATTTGAGAGAAAGTTTGCAACAAGCTACAGCAGGCTATAAATGCAACCAAGGGCATGGATGGATAGAGCATAACATGTATAACAAACCACCCTTAGTGAACATCTCCATATTATGCATAGAACTCATGGTGACAGCAGGTTTACATGGTATCACAATGTTATAGCTACAGACTTAGCAGAAATGACTGTCACAGAAATCAACAACATCATGAAGGCTACTTTGCATGCTTGTGCCAGTCACCACATACATTAAAAAAATACAAGACAAGCACCTATGTAAGGATGGCATGGTGTAGTTCAAAACACATGTAGCGCTCATGCTCATAGGATGCACACACAAAATGCAATGAAAAAGACAAATCAGCAAGTTGTGTAAACAGACAGCAGTTAACATCATATAGCACTCTTGCAACGATGATTTGGGCATCAAGATGGACTCAAACAAGCATGGCATACTGGAACAAAATGAAGATCATCTCATGGTGAACATTTTGATATATTACATGCACAAAACGGAGCAGCACTCATGAAGTTATAGCATGATGAAGATGCACACTCCCGACGAGGCCGAGGCGAGGCACGCCGGCGGCAGACGGCGATGATGGCGGGCGGCGGGGACGAGGCGCCGGCGAGGGGCGAAATGGATCCAGGCGGCGGCTCCCCAGATCGGGCCGGTCCCCGGCGCAGGGCGGCGCGGAGGCGAGGCCAGCGGCGGGAGGCGCTGGATCGGCGGCGGCCAGGGCGGAGGAGCTCACCGGCGCCGGGCGGCGAGGTCGCGGCGGCGGGGCACCGGCGATGGCGCAGGCGGCGGCGGTGAAGACGGGCGGCGGGGCTGGATCCGGGTGGCGGCGGGGGATCTGGGCCCGGGCGGCCCCGCGATGGGCTTCCCCGAGCCGCGCGGTGGGGGAACGTCGGCGGGACAGGTGGCGGCGCATGATTGGAGGAGAGTGGCGGTGGGGGTGATGTGGCGGCTTGCCATTGGCTGGAGCGACGTGGCTGGGGAGGGCGGACAAGTCTGGCGCGGTGGAGACGCGTCCGGCGGCGTGGAGGAAGAGGAGACTAGGGTTTGCACCGCGAATTTCGGGGGAGGCACACACATATATATATAGAGGGAGCTAGGAGAGTCCAAACAAAGTGCGGTTTTCGCCCACACAATCGTGATCGAACGACCGAGAGCATGGAGGGGGTTTGGATGGGCTCATGGCCTGTGGTGAAGGGGTGTTGGGCTGCAAAGAGAGAGGGGTTTCGGGCTACGCGGTTAACCGTTGAGGCATCAAACGACCTCCAAATGGAACGAAATTTGACGGGCGGTCTACGGGTGATATACCAAGGCCACTCGGCAAATCTTAGTCCATTCCGAGAACATTTTTCTCCCGCTCACGAACAAGGTTTGAGAGGGGCGACGGGCGCGTGTGGGAGTGTCGGATCGCGAAACGGACAACGCGGAAAAGGACCGGATGCAAGTTTTGAAAAACATGCAGATGAAATGCAGATGATGACATGGCAAAATGCAACACGCAAGCAAATGACATGGCAACGACGACGAATAACTGGAAGACACCTGGCGCATCGGATCCGGAGCGTTACAACACTCCTCCACTAACAAGAGATCTCGTCCCGAGATCTTAGGACCGAGACGGAAGGGAAAAAAGGATGGGGTGAAATAAGATCAAAAGAGAGAGGATGAACAAAGTCAAGAACACTCGAGTAGGAAAAGGAAACGACGAATATGACGAGAATCAAAGCTTCAAAACAAAAAATGAATTCGAAACCACTCCGGTTAGAACAAGATAGAAGCGGAATAAGAATGAAAGAATTTAGGCAGAACTCTGGCTGAACAAGGAAAGAATAGAACATGAACTTGAGAAATATTCCTTATGCTTTCCTCTTAAGCCGCCCCACCATCACACGAGCCGGCCTTCTGGGCCTTGGTCCTATTCTTCTATTTGACCCGCCGTTAGGGCCATCCGTAAGTCGCCAGGCTCGTGAGTCGCCACTCCGGCAGGTTACCAATGAAAACGCCAAGCCCAGCCGGGTCATACTTCCGGCCGGGTCATACCGCGGGGTATATCCCCGACATTAGCCCCCAGTTTAATTTGGATTTATCCATGTTAAACTGATCCTGCAAAATAACTCAAGAATAAATTTTACAGGTTGTGGTCCGGGTTAAATATTCTTGTAAGCTGGCACCTGATCATCCTTAAGTCCTTGACATTTTCTCCAGGAATATCCGGGTCAATAGGTCAGCTTCATAATCCATTTGCTGACATTGACTCTTATAAAGAAATATTATAAGAAATAATCCATTTGAGTCGGTTTCCAAAACTCCAGCTTAATAAACATCTTAGACTCAAGATTCATCTGATGATCCGCCAGTTTAAAGATGTAGAGGCTGGCTAGTTATAATTGCCAAAATTACCGGCTTGTAAATATTGATAACACCGGGTCATAACTGTTGCCGACGCCGGGTCATTATTACTGGTGACACCGGGTCATGATTGTTGCAAACACCGGGTCAATCTGGTCTGCTCCAAACTGAGAATTTGAAGATTTTTTCTCCCTTATATGCATATCACCTGTAGCCCCCAAGTCTTAAGAGGAGAACATAGTGATAACTTAAGACTTGCTTCAATATAAGTGTTGCAACCTTGAATTTTTGACAGGAGCAATTGGTAGCCCCCAAGGGCCGGCTCATTACAATGTGATGAGTCGGGTCTTCAATAAGTTCCGGTGCCGGGTCTTGCATATTTGATGTGATCTCAATTTACATAATGTAGCCCCCAAGTGCCGGGTCATAAGCCTGCAGCGACTCGGGAATATTCCTTCCATTGTAGAATAAATCATATCCATTGATAAAATAATAGCCATTGCGCCAAAGCGACTTTGAATACCTCATCTGTTGATAAGTCAATCCGGAGTTTAAATACCCGGCGGCTCTTGGCCGATGGCGATTTAATACGCCTGCATTGTAAGCCAGAATTTGTACACCCCGGCGGCTTATAGCCTTTGAGAAAATCAAGAATTGATAACCATTTTGAGACACCAATTTCAATCTTTGATGATGAGCTTGAATTTAATCATTTATGTAAGTCATAGCTCTGTAAATCCTGCAGAGTTTAAACAACATATGCCCTGGCGACTTAACGTCAAAACCCAGGGCGGGTAACCACCCAAATGTAGTCTTATCCTGCACATAATTAGATCACAAGATCCCATGGCGGTTTACCGCAGGGCGGTTCATAATATCTCACATATAACCACTGTGATATTGAATTAGTACTGCCGGTTTACATGACCTGTGCAGTAAGGGCGATAACCCAATCCTTAGAAGCCAATGCTTCCAAATGTTTATGATTGTCATATGATGGCGACTTATCATCCAAAGTCAAGCCGGGTTAATCGAAGCCACATATATGCTTCAGATATGATCAAAAGAACTTCAAATAAAATCCAAAAAATTGTTTGCAAAAGGAGACTTCAAAATTTTTGAGGCTTCTGATTCGAATACGATCAGAAAACCGTCCCAAAGGGGTTAAGCTAACATTCGAATATGATCATATAGCCCCCAGTGGCTTTAGCATTGCCGATCAAGAGGGTACCGACAGCTATGTTCTTTTTGGTTCGAATACGACCTATGTTTGAACAGGAAGCCCCCAAATGACCTTGAGAGTTGTTTAACGACGCTGATTCGAATATGATCCACGTCGGTTCCCAAAAGGGGTTGAGCTATGATTCGAATACGATCAAGAAGCCCCCTAGTGAGCTCGGCAGTGTGCCGATCAAGAGGGTACCAACAGCTATGTTCTCTTTGGTTCGAATACGACCTATGTTTGAACAGGAAGCCCCCTAGTGATCATGAGAATATTTAACGACTCTGATTCGAATACGATCAGGGTCACACCAAAAGGGTTAAGCTAAATTCGAATACGATCAGCTCCCAATGGTCATTAAAGCAGGGTACCTATGTTTGGGTTGTGCTTTGTAATAGACTCTTTTTGGTCCCTTTAATTTTCCCTGAGAACTCGAACTTTGCAAGAGATAAATTCTTTTTGAACCGGAAAAACCGGATATTGAGAGTTTCAAAGCTTTGTGATAAACAAATTTACCTTGAACCGGATTTTGAACCGGATTTGAGAGCTTCAAAACTTTGTGGCAGATAAATTTCCCTTGAACCGGATTTTAAACCGGATATTTAAGAGCTTCAATGCTTTGTGGGAGATGTCAAGTCTCTTGAGCCGGATCTAAACCGGAATCCTTCTTTTTAAGCCGGAAATTTTCTAACGGCCTTTAAACTTTTCACCAATATGGCGGTAGCCTCCGGGACCGGGTTATTTTTCCCTCCAATGACCCGGAGTTCTTGAATGCATTGAAACCGACTAATGCTGCCGAATCATATCATTGTAGCCCCCGAGTATCAAGACGACTCGAGGAGTTGGCTTTGAGATTCTCCATATTGACCATAGCATAAGGTGTATATCATTGGTGTTGATAGCGCGATGTGAACCCACAGAAGGTTGAGGTGACTGCGGCGGGTTATAAATGATCCTGTATGAGCCGTGTCAACAACTCGGCCAATGGTCCCTTCCAACTGGCTGTTTGAAGTTAACCAAACTGTAGTGACGGCGACTTGTGCGCCTGCCCATTGAACCATCCAGTGCAGACGGCGGCTGATAATGCAAGATAATTTGCCTTCAGTTTTGTCGGAAGAAAAAACCGGGCTTCCCAAGCAGTGACTTGCTCATACTCAATAATCAGCTCACGCAGACGGGTGTGGCCCGGTATGTTGATATAGACCAGGCCGCGAGAGACAGATGGTAAAAACAACCGTAGCACCAGAGGTGGTACAGGCAGATGAGTTGATCACGACGTTGTAAACCGGTGCGGTCGGGCGAGTCAATCGCCAGCGCGGTAAGCCGCGCGGATGGGCGATTCAACCACGTCGTGTTGATGTAGTGAACAATTGTCTAGATATGTCAGGCCAAAAATTATCCACTGCGAAGTTGATGATCATCACGGTGAAGCTGAAATCAATCACGGCCGAGTCGGCCGCAGGAGTAAACAAATGAGCCGGCCGCGGCGTTGTAAACCGGTGCGGACGAGCAAGTTGTCCTCCGCGTTGCAAACCGGCGCAGACGCATGAACCGGCGGCGAGGGCTGACGGGCGAGTCGTCCATGGTGTTGTAAGGTGGTGCGGATGGGCGAGTCGGCTGGCGCGTTGATGTAAACCGGACCGCGATACGCGTGTCCGTGAAGCTGCGGCACAACTGAACATGCCTCCGTGGTGTAATACCACCCCTTTTTCTTTTAATACCCGTCATATACATTCAGCAGCACAACATGGGCGAACGCCGGTGCAGAATATTGCTAGCGTACACCCCGCACCCGCCGTATAAGTCACTTTTGTAGTGAACAATTATCCTGTATACAAAAAACGTACAGATCAAAGTAATTGTCCTTTGACAAAGAACAATATAGGCTAATGAAATAAACTTAGATGGATGTCACCTGATTTGTTCGGATGACTGATGATCCATTCAACGCAACAAAAAATGGCTCAGGCAGACCGGCAACTCATGGCGGGTCAACAACAGAGAAACGGAGGCATCACCATGGCGGTGGCTCAGGAACTGCAGCGGCAGCGTGTTTGAGACGGCGGAGGCGGCGAATTGAATAGCTTGAAACGGACGCGAGTCGATCCGGGAGCAGGCGGCGGCTCATCGTGTGTCGGCTGTACAAACCAAAAAGTCTCACATGGAGGCAGAGTGTGGTGAGTTTGGGTGTGGTCGATTTGCGGTCGAGGCCCGCTGTAAGTCGCCCAGTCATCGCGGCGACCTGGAGGCGCAGGCAAACTTGACGTGGCGCTCAAACAGTGCCTTGAGGTATGCGAACGAAGGCGAGTCGTGAATGGCAGCAGTGGCGGAAGCGAATCCGTGTCCGCATCTGCGTCTTCCTCCTGGTTGTTGCTTTTTTCATTGTTGACTGATGGTTGACTAGCACCTAGTTGATTCTTTCCGGCACCTCCACCTAAGTATCAAGTCGGCCACTAGTATGTAGCAGTACTAGTACTTAATACGGACCCCACTTGATGGTCTACACGATGTGTAATGATAGCAGCAGGGTAGCAGCCTTGGAACATTGAAGCGAATCTTGAATCGGTCTCGGTCTTTCCGGACCGCACCAGCGGAAATCGTATTTACTCGGACTGGCGGATCGACGGGTTGTGTGTGGCGGCACGCACGGAACCCTAACTTATTTTGATCCAAAACCTTGTAGATGGGTTATCCTGCGCGATTCTTCCACGCCGTTTCTTCTTGATTCGGCTAATCTTGAACTTCTCGATGCCTGAGAGAAAATCCCTCCAAGAACTCAACACCACCGTGCGCGAGCCCCACGGTGGGCGCCAACTGTCATGGAATTGTCACGGCAGATGTCCTTAGTGTCAGGACTTAGTCGCGAGGCCAGCGCATCTATGTGGTAGCTTGAGAGGGGTTGGGCGGAATCGAGAGACGCAACACAAGACAAGGATTTAGACAGCTTCGGGCCCTGGGAAACATCATCCGGTAATAGGCCTACATGCTGTTTGTGGCCAGGTCTCATTATGCTCATGAGAGAGTCGCTGGTAAGCCGACTCTTTGTGTCTAGCCCTAGAGATTGTTTCTTGCTGCTTGTCCCTCTTGGGGTGCCCTGCCCCTCCTTATATAAGTTGAAGGGGCGGGTTACATGTGGAGTCCTATTAGGATTAGGACTAGTCTATTACAATTGGAGTCCTAGTCTTGCTTCCTTTGTAAGAATATTCCTTATGCTTTCCTCTTAAGCCGGCCCACCATAACACGAGCCGGCCTTCTGGGCCTTGAGCCTATTCTTCTATCTGACCCGCCGTTAGGGCCATCCGTGAGTCGCCAGGCTCGTGAGTCGCCACTCCGGCAGGTTACCAATGAAAACACCAAGCCCAGCCGGGTCATACTTACGGCCGGGTCATACCGCGGGGTATATCCCCGACAGAATGATACTTGACTTGAGGAACAACACAAAACCTCCGGAAGACTTGAAAGAGTGGAATGAGAATAACGGGGAAGAAGATGACAACTTCTACCATGAATGAAATAGAGAGCATCCTTAGAAGGAAACATTGAACGGAGTTGTTGGAAATTCAACAGCAAAAGAATAAGCTTGTTGTGGACTTATGGATAACATCTCAAAATTATGAGGTGGTAACCTACCACAAGCGGAAAAGATTGAAAAACTAAGAAGAACGAGGAAATGCAAAACTCCACTTCACCAGAATATGGAGAATTAATTGCACTTTGAGAAGCAAGAAGAAGATACTTGAGCTACGCCTACAAGAATCTTGATGAACACTTGAAGAATGAATTAAATCATGACGAGCCACCGTGATGAACTCCGGTAGCAAAAGAAAGACGAGATAAAATTGAAGGATGAAAGGGATAAGATTAAAGCCTTGCGATGATTTGAATGGAGGTTCGCGACGAAATCGGCGAGAAGCTTAGAACTCCGGAAAAGAAAAGATGGAATCACTTGGGATTAGTGTATATTCAACATGAACAACTCTGAAGGAAGGGATTAGATAACTTGATGGGGAAGAATAAGAATTATGTTATGCCTATCCTCCATCAATTAAATTGATGAGATACCATGGATTTGCATACCACTTATTCGCATTGAAAAGGATTACGAGGAGATATAGCGTGAACACGAGAGAGTCTTCATGAGCCACTGGTAGGATTGGAAAGAACGAATGAATTGATATGATAAGAACAGAAGTGAAATTCTCAAACGAACCACCGTGGCAATGAAAACGAACGAAGAGAAGAGAAGGAATCGCCGGAAAGAATTAGAAATGAACGAAGAGGCAAGAATTTAGAATATCGGAGAACGAAGTTGAAAACTTAGAACGAAGAAATCTTCTAAAAAAGATGGTCTTCGGATGATCGAGAGAGAAAGCAACTCTCGAAATGCGTCGGGTGGTTGAAAAGAATTGCACGGCTGGAAACAATTTGAGAGGATAACATGAGGCTAGCACCACGAATCTCCGATAGAACGGGCAAGATTTAGAAGAAACTCTTCTTCGGTCCTCAAATGTTGAGAATGACGACGAGAAACAACACCAAAATTGATGAGATACTCCGGGAGAATGAAAAGAGGAAAAAAGGTTAACCCGATCATGAAAGAATTTGAAAGCGATCTTGGAGAAGCATCTGACTGATGAAATTCATACTTACGTCAAACTTCGAAAAGGATTTGAGAATAACTCCGGGAAAATTAGAAGAGTCAGGTAAGATCCTGGGAAAAGACCTGTGGGTTAGTGCCCACTAAAAAGAAACACCGTTGAAAAAGATTGTTGCAGAGATAGATGATGCACCAGAACAATTGAAATATTTGAATGAGGTGACAACCTCGAATTAATTCGAACACAGCCGAATCTCCTGAGATGTCTTGAGCACTCCGGAAGGATAAACTGGAGAGAGGCGAACGAGCATGGAAAACACTTGATCCAAGAAAAAGAATATGATCAACCCGAAAAACTTGAATTGAGTCCACCGGAAAAGAAAACAAGACGAATCAATGATGAACTTGACAAGAATTCACCGGTTGAAATGATTGAGGAAAGACGGAAGAAGCTCCGTACGAATGAAAATTGATGCTCAAAAGAGACTCAGACTCCGGGAAGAAGAGGGTGGGAGGGCAGGAAAAATAAAGGCAACTAGGAAGGGAGAACTGACGATAGCTTGAAGAGTTTAAATACTTGAGGAAAGAATGCAAAGGCTTCACACGAGTAGGATGGATACTCGATTACGGACTCCGGCTCCGAGAAGAAGAAGGGTGGGCGGGTGGGAAAAACAAGGACAACTTCGGATGGGGAAACAACGTTGGTTGAGAAAGCACTGAGGACTGATCTTGCAAAAGATGGCGAGGGGCGAAACCACTCGAAGAAAAATGTGCCGGATTGAAAAGAGGATGGACAACAAACGAAAACTATCCGCGTGATCCTAAAAAAATTGAAGGGGAAGAGAAGTAAGTCGAAACACCTACGTCAAGATTCCTCACTAGAGCGACGAAGGGGCTGAGGAGTAAAAAGAATTCCTACTCTCCGATATAACTAGACTCAGAAATAGTTTTCTTCTAGACTCAACAACGGCCAACTACACGACCAATCAAGGGGGCTCCTAGGGTCGGTCGAGGCTCTGATACCAACTTGTCACGCCCAATATGCGACCCTATCCAAGAGGAACTCGAAGGTCCCACCAAGGATAGACCCGCATATTGAAACGCTTTTGCAAGGTGGATATCATTACATCAACATTACATAATAGATGGGGATACATACAAGACATACAAATGCCGCAAGAATACATCAATACATCATACATAAGATCAACATCCGCCTACAGATGGAACACAAACAGAAGCTCAAACGACATCCACCCTGCTAGCCCAGGCTGCCGACCTGGAACCTATCCCCTGATCGAAGAAGAAGCAGAAGAAGAACTCCAAAACAAGCAACATCGCTCTCTCGTCAAGATCATCGCAAAACCTGTACCTGCAACTGGTGTTGTAGTAATCTGTGAGCCACGAGGACTCAGCAATCCCATTACCATGTGTATCAGGACTAGCGAAGCTTAAAGGGTAAGGAAGGGGTAAAGTGGTGAGGTTGCAGCAGCGACTAAGCATATATGGTGGCTAACTTACGCAAATAAGAGCGAGAAGAGGAGCAACGGAACGGTCGTGAAGCTAGAAATGATCAAGAAGTGATCCTGAACTCCTACTTACGTCAAACATAACCCAGAAACCTTGTTCACTTCCCGGACTCCGCCGTAAAGAGACCATCACGGCTACACACGCGGTTGATGCGTTTTAGTTAAGTCAAGTGTCAAGTTCTCTACAACCGGACATTAATAAATTCCCATCTGCCACATAACCACGGGCACGGCTCTTGAAAGTTTATACCCTGCAGGGGTGTCCCAACTTAGCCCATTATAAGCTCTCACGGTCAACGAAGGATATTCCTTCTCCCGGGAAGACCCGATCAGTCTCGGAATCCCGGTTTACAAGACATTTCGACAATGGTAAAACAAGACCAGCAAAGTCGCCCGAATGTGCCGACAAATCCCGATAGGAGCTGCACATATCTCGTTCTCAGGGCACACCGGATGAGCAATCCGTACAACTAAAACCAGGCCTCAAGTTTCCCCATGGTGGCGCTGCAAAGGGCTCTAGTTTGGACCAACACTCAGAGGAGCACTGGCCCGGGGGTGTAAAATAAAGATGACCCTCGGGAGCGCGACTCCCAAGGGAAAAAGGCTTAAGTAGGCAAATGGTAAAACGAAGGTTGGGCCTTGCTGGAGGAGTTTTATTCAAAGCGAACTGTCAAGGGGTTCCCATAACACCCAACCGCGTAAGGAACACAAAATCAAGGAACATAACACTGGTATGACGGAAACTAGGGCGGCAAGAGTGGAACAAAACACCAGGCATAAGGCTGAGCCTTCCACCCTTTGCCAAGTATATAGATGCATTAATTAAATAAAAGAATATTGTGATATCCCAACAAAGTTCATGGTATCCATGTTCCAACATGGAACAACTTCATCTTCACCTGCAACTAGCAACGCTATAAGAGGGGCTGAGCAAAAGCGGTAACTTAGCCAAATAATGGTTTGCTAGGAAGGGTGGAAAAGGTTAGAGGCTAACATGGCAATTTGGGAGGCTTGAAGAGCAAATGATAGGTAGCGCATCATAGCGATAGAACGAAGCAACTAGCATAGCAATGATAGTAGTGAGATCCAAGGTGACGGTCATCTTTCCTGAAATCCCGCTAGGAAGAAGAACGAGTCCATGAAGAATATGAAGCCACGAAGACGAACCAAGCGTAGACGAACGGATCCTCACGATCGCAACGGAACGGGAACTATCGAGAAGAAGCACACAACATGGTAAACACACCACACATGAACAAGGCATGATGCTCAACCAAGTATGATGCATGACAAGGCTACATCCAGCTACTCATGGCAAGAGATGATGCATACAAGAGTAACACATCAAAGCAAGTTTAAATGAGGCCGGAAACAACATATAACAAATCCGGTAAGTCCTCATATGCAAATTTCGAAATTGGTCCAGATCTGAGTAAGCCTTATGTTCAAGTGGTTAAACAGCAAGTTAAGATGCACCAAGATGATCTACATGAAATTCTAGTCAAGTTACATATAAAGTTCATTTAGTTCGGAGCTACGGCCTAGAAGATATGAGCAAAATAAGTTAAACATGGCATTGATGCAAAATGCATCCAAACATCAAGCAAACACCTCAAAACAAGGATGCAACAAGGTAATATGTAACTACATGCAAAACTAAGCAAGTTTCATATAGAGCATGCTCAAAACGGAGCAACGGTGTAACACATACAATCCAAACAAGATATAACAACAATCTGCCCAAAACAGCAACTAGGCATCTTGCAAGCATCAAACCAATAAGCTACAGCACTCCAACATTAGAGCAAAAGTCATGGACATTATGTACAGGAAAAGCATTACAAAACATGAACACTGAGCTATCCCCAGAAACCAATAGAACATGCTCAAAAGGACATGGCACGATTGCAAATAATAACAGTTTCACAGACTTAGCAGAAATCACTGGGCCTGGCAGAAATAACATCAGGTTGCTAAGTTTAGAGCTATCAAACAACATACTACAGGAACATATCATAGCAAACAAAGGCTTTGCATGAATCTACTAATTGCATAGAACAAAAGTCCCTTACTGATCATGAGCCAAAAAGGCACAAAATATATGATGGCACCCATGTAAACATAGAAAGTTTCATAAACAGATAGAGACTCCTCCCCAACCTCCCGACGAGGCCGAGGCGAGGCACGCCGGCGGCAGACGGCGATGATGGCGGGCGGCGGGGACGAGGCGCCGGCGAGGGGCGGAACGGATCCGGTCGGCGGCTCCCCGGATCGAGCCGGTCCCCGGCCCAGGGCGGCGTGGAGACGAGGCCGGCGGCGGGAGGCGCTGGATAGGCGGCGGCCGGGGCGGAGGAGCTCACCGGCGCCGGGCGGCGAGGTCGCGGCGGTGGGGCACCGGCGATGGCGCGGGCGGCATCGGTGAAGACGGGCGGCGGGGCTGGATCCGGGTGGCGGCGGCGGATCTGGGCCTGGGCGGGCCCGCGATGGGCTTCCTCGGGCTGCACGGTGGGTGAACGGCGGCGGGACAGGTGGCGGTGCATGATTGGAGGAGAGTGGTGGCGGGGGTGACGTGGCGGCTTGCCATTGGCTGGAGCGACGTGGCTGGGGAGGGCGGACAAGTCCGCCGCGGCGGAGACGCGTCCGGCGGCGCGGAGGAAGAGGAGACTAGGGTTTGCACCGCGAATTTCGGGGGAGGCACACACATATATAGATAGAGGGAGCTAGGAGAGTCCAAACGGGGTGCGGTTTTCGCCCACACGATCGTGATCGAACGACCGAGAGCATGGAGGGGGTTTGGATGGGCTCATGGGCTGTGGTGAAGGGGTGTTGGGCTGCAAAGAGAGGGGTTTCGGGCTACGTGGTTAACCGTTGGGGCATCAAACGACCTCCAAATGGAACGAAATTTGATGGGCGGTCTACCGGTGATATACCAAGGCCACTCGGAAAATCTCGGTCCATTCCAAGAATGTTTTTCTCCTGCTCACGAAACAAGGTATGAGAGGGGCGACGGGCGCGTGTGGGAGTGTCGGAGCACGAAACGGACAACGCGGAAAAGGACCGGATGCAAGTTTTGAAAAACATGCAGATGAAATGCAGATGATGACATGGAAAAATGCAACACGCAAGCAAATGACATGGCAACGACAACGAATAACTAGAAGACACCTGGCGCATCGGATCCGGGGCGTTACAGCTGTGTCCTCCTTCTGTTTTTCCGACGATCTTCTTGTTGTTCGCCGGAAACCAGAAGTTGTGGAGGACGGTGCAGCCTTGGACGAACCCGTGGCCAATTTGTTGAGTGTGGTGCGGTGGCCGTCTGTCGGCGGCGGGGAAGCAGATCCGAGGCGGCGAACGACGGCGTAGCGGGAACAGCTCCGGTGCGGTGGACGGTTGCGACAGTGGAGCCGGAGCAGTGAGGCGCAGGACGGCGTGGTCGGAGTGGTTCTGGTACGGCACACGTCGGCGTCGGCGTCGTGGAGGCAGCTCTGCCTCTGCTTTAGCTGCTAAGTCCCTGAGGGCGTTGCGGTTGCGGTTGCGTTGGACGATGACGTTGGGGTACCGGCTCTGGCGTGATGGAGGAGGGAGGTGGTGGATTGGCCGCTATGGGGTGGAGGACGGAGGAGGCTGGGGTTTCGCGGTTGGTGGAGAGGGCGTTTTCACGCCCACGGGGTATGAATGGGGAAACGGTGGGAGGCGGGGAACTAAGGGGGGACAATGTTTCGGTTTGAGACGCGCTTGTTTGAAATTTGGGGAAAGTTACAAACTTTGCCCCCATCTAAAATTTCGGACATATTGCGGGTCGGGGGTAAGACAGTCATGTCAGGTGTCCCAAATGTGGGCGGGATAGATTTCGGCCGAGCGCATGGGTAGGCGCCCATGGCGTATGAATGCTTCTCGGAGGCGGTTGAGACTGGCGTCTTGGTGAAGTTACAAACCTACCCCGGTTTAGACCTTTGCACATCAGGCCGATAGGCTACACGGGCCAGAGTCAGGACAGTAATTTCCTACCACCAAAACATTAGTCTCGCGCGGTTTCGGGTGACCAGAGGCCTATTTGGCGCTTCGTTCAATATTTGGGAGGAGAAGCATTAACGTTTTCGGTTCTCTTGAATTGAACTTTCAGGATTTGTCAAACTTCACAAATCTTTACTCTTGAAAATCCTAAAGCTACGATTATTTTGGAATGGAGGGGGTACATTTTAATATACATTGTACACGAGTATATATTAAAAAATATGCAACTTACCTTAGTTCATGGATGGTTCCAGATATAATCTCCTTGGTTGCAAAAAAAAGTTAGATATGCGTATGAATATATATAGCATGTTCAAACTCACAACAAAGATTGATGCCCCCTTTTACATCTGATTTACAAATGCCATTATCTCGGGTTCAAATAGATGAATGCACTTCCTATGAATTCGAATCTTCGAAACCCCCTTTATGTTGAATTCGACATGTATTCTATTTCGTAGCTAGCAATTTGGAATGTATCCATGCAAGTGACAAATGTATAAAGTGCTTCCCACTAACAACATGGAGTGCACTAATTGATGTTTATATATGAATTGCAAAAGCATCCATTGCCTGTATTTCAAACCGCTCTCACTCTATGGATCGATAATATGAAATAAACACATGCACATGCTAGAATTCAATAGAGTATGGGTGTCTGATAGACCGATTTTCGTCCATAGGCAATTTGCAAAATTCATGATCTCATCCAAAAATAATAATGCCATTTATATTTTAATTTAATGCGTAGAACCGCCTTTTACACGTAGATGCACTATGTCTCGCCCCGTTCTCACAAACGCGTTATATATCTCTCTATCTAACGCATAAGTGCACACACTTTATATGCATCGGCATTTCTCTTTCACACATGCTCACAATCTCTCTCAGGGTGTCGGGGTGTCTCACGCACATGCTCTCTCTGTTTCTCTCTCTCTCTTTCTGACTACTATGTACCACTCTTTTCACTAATCTCAGTTGGAAAACACTATTTCTCTCACATGCATATATACACATGCACGGTCTCTACTAGCCCTCTATACGCACATATATGTGCCTACGTGTCTCCCGCACGCACATTATCTTTAGGCCTCTCTCGCACACATTGCCCCCCCCCCAACACACCTCTCTCTTAGTAGTTGGCAGATATGATTTCATCATATCATTCGGTAGGATACCCCTGGTTGTTAGTCTGGATGGTAATACGAGGCAAAGTTTTACCCTAGTTCGGGTCGGACCCTTGCAGTTGAAGAAAGAGCCTACTCCTGGTACTGTATATTAGTGATAGGGGTGTGTACAAAGTACACGTGAATACCAGGCATTGTGCGTGTGTGTATACTATCGACGAACTAGCCCCCAAGCTTGTATAACATACTAAGGGCCTAGGGTTACAAATCATATATAGTCGGCTTATCACCAGTGGGGATAGAGTCCTCCGCGACTCTGGTAGCTTCGTGTTGTACGCCGAGTCCTCCACATGGGTCTTCGTATAACACGTCTCGGTCCAACCTATATGTGGCGCAGGATGGAACCGACCCATGAGTCTTCATGTTGACCCACCACAACTAGAAATGATGTGCCCACCACACAACACACGCAATCGGCCACTAAGAAAATAAGCATATACAATAGTACAACGGTATCTAGCTCACGATCCGTCTCCATATTTTGTTGATGACACTGACGGACTTTGCATTTGATGCGTGCTCCGTATTTTGTTGACGACACTTACGGTCATTGTATTTGAAGCGAAAGCACGATATGGTCACTGGACTTCAGAATAAGCTCATCACGGTCACCACATACATTTTGTCGTGCTAACCAACATGTGGTTGGATGGTTAGAGGACAGTGGTTTCTCGAGCCCACCAAGGTTAAAGTCCCGATGCTCGCATTTATCTTGTGTTAATTTCAGTATTTTCCGGCGATGTACGTTCAGTGGGAGGAGACGTTCCACTCGACTACGAGGCACCTATGGTGACTTCGTAAAATCTCAAGATCATATATGCTGGCCCACTCTCTCGAAGGTGCTCATAGGGGTAGGGTTCGCGTGTGTGCGCTTATAGCGGTGAGTGCTTGCGCGTATATATGAGCCCTTGCGTCTGTACCGTGTTAAACAAATACATATCATGATTATACGGTCACTGGCTCACCCGTACAACTCCGTATTTTGTTGATGACACAATCAATTGACCAGTCAAACGTTCCACGCGGCGCAACTAGTGTTGCACCATCGGGGCGCGTAACCATGGGGCCCACCTGTCAGCCCGTATATGAAAGAAAGAAATGGTAGTTTGAGTCTGTACTGTGTTAATAAAATAGGAGTACATTTTAGGGTGATCATACGGTCACTGGCTCACCATACAGCTCCGTAATTTGTTGATAACACGATCAATTGACCAGTCAAATGGTCCACATTCAGCAGCGCACATTACCATAGGGCCCACCCGTCAGCGCATACATGAAGGACAGAAATGGTAATAAATTAGTGGTCGGTGCGTATTCGAAGTCGTGAGACCTCTGGTTGGCAGTCACCGGCGGTTGGGGAGCGTTCATTGGGCGGTGGGGTGGGGATCCCCGGAGAAAAAGCTCGGCGGGGGGGGGGGACTAGAGGGATGGCCGGTGCGGCGGCGGACCGGCGGTGGGGAGTGGTTTCGGGGAGGCGGGCCGGCCGCGGGCGGTGGGGGCTGGCGGTTCGGCCGGTGGTGGCTGGCGGCTCAGGGGGGTGGAGTTTGATGATAATTTGGAGGCCCTTGATTTCGTATCCAACGGCTGGAAAATCTAATGACCAGAGATGAAAAAGTCAATTGACTGACGTGTAGCCTCACCCCGCACGTACGCAAGACACGCACGCATGTAGGCGTGCAACACTGACACGTACACACGCACGCATGCTGGCGTGCAGCACTGACACGTACACATGCACTCACGAACACACGCACGTACGCACCCATGCATGCAACACTGAAACGTACCCTTGCACGCACGCCTGCATGCACACAGCACACGACGCAAGACACACGCTCAACCTATACGTGCATGCACCCTTTGTTAAGGATATGGATTGTTACGGGTATTAATCAATCTTATCTGTGATAAGCAGAACATTGATGTTTGCAGCGGTCTTTATGAATCACAATGTATCGAATGGGCTATCAACATAGTAGGCTTATCTACATGAAAAAGATGACGTCACACTCAATGAACAATCATCGGTTTATGAAATGCCCGCTTCTGACCGCCCTGGCCCACCAAAGGTTCCTCTGCTGTGCGCTGCCTGTGTTGGGTCACTGACATGCAGGCCATGCACCCAAAGAGCCCACACGTCAGTGGAAGAACGGCGAGGTGTCCTAGGTCAGAGTCGAGGGCGCCACTCGCGGCACGCCCGGCTGAACACGCCTCCGTGCCGCATTCAAACGCCTCCATGAAACCCGCCCGTGTGGAAGCCGAGAAACCCACTCTGGACACACGTCTGTTCATGACCGGGCCGGCGTTAAACGCAACACCGGCCGAGCTCCTCCCGTCCGCCGTCTATTTAATCTCCTATTGAAACGAGGCCAAACGCTGGCCAAGAATCGCACACCTCCGGCGCTCCCCTATCTCCTCCACCATTTTATCCACTCTTACAATTGCTTACGAAGAGTAGTTATTCCGCATCCAAGCCGGCTGGGTAGCCCGCCGGATACGAGCTATGCAGCTCGCTGATCCACCTCCCTCCCCTCGCCCGACGGAGCCAGTTGCCGCCCCAAGCCGGCGCGCGGTTCAGCAACTCGCCGCTCCAGGCCAGCTCGATGAGGAGCGGCGCACGGGCGTCGTTCCTGCTGTCCACGCCGCCGCCTCGTACCGCGTCTCCCATTTCTGTGGCCGAGACTCCCATGCCTGCGGCCGCGCCATGCAGGCAGTGACAGAAGCTGGGTGCGGGGAGAGCGACGAGTCGGTGACCAGCGCCTCCGCGTCCGCCGCCATCATCGAGGAGAAGTAGAACACGGGAGGCCGCCGCCGCTTGGGTCCCATGAAGGCCACCGCGGAGGCGACGCCGGCGTACACAGCAGGTGTCTTGCTGGATCCTTTTGTTGCGAGGACCTTCGTCGACCCCGCATGGGCTCCATGGAAGAGGGGAATGTTAGGATGAACTCGAGCCGGTGCCGGCCATGGCGAAGTAGTGGCCGGTGATGAACTCAAACCGGTGCCGGCCACCATCATCTTTGGCACCAGCCAATGATATCAGTTGGGCAGTGGGGAAGCGAGCTGTCCTTTGCGCTGAAGCATATACCTCCGGGGCTCCCGGCAGTCCGGTGATCATGCTGCCGGACATGGGGAACACAAATCGATCGACGGGCGACCATTTAGGCCAGGTATTATATACCTGTGCTGTCCAGAACTAGCACCGCGTAGTTCATTTGAATGTAATGAAATCCGTCATGTTTGTATGAAAATCCGGTATTTTATATGATTTCCGTTGTTGTTTATATGAAATATCAGTTTGTCTACGTGTTTGCGTGAATTTTGTCCGGTTGGTTGAGTTGCTGTCATAATGTGTGCGGCTACGGTTGGATGGCGGAATTTGCGGGTCGCCGGTCGGTCTGCGGGCGGCTCGGCCGGCGTTGTGGGACAAAAAAACACAGCTCTTGCCAGCTCGTCTCCAACGTGCACGCTGGAGGATGCATGACAGCATGAGCACCCGAGCCATTCCTCGTTCATCGGTGGCAAAGGCACCGGTGGACAAAAGGGTCGCCAATATTTTGGCTACCCCGGGCAAGATCCAAACAGCCCCTCCCAACAGATTCAAATCCCTCGTTCGCCGTGGAATTTTGCCATGTCTTGTTTTCATGGACTAGCAAGATGCCCGTGCATTGCACGGAACATCAAGATGCATTTTTTTACAAACTCCCGCATGCATGCAAGGGATAATTAATGTCCTCCTTTGCTAGTACCACGAGGCAAACACCATTAATATTGCATTGATTAGTGTTAGTGACCTTGTATATCTGCAAATTTTAATTTTGATAGAGGCCCCTTGTATATAAAAATGGAGGGAGAAAGATGAGAGATAAGGTGAGGAGGAGTGGGGCATGGTGGTGACTGGTGGTCGGACTGGGCGGAGGCATGGGGATGGACGGCGCATTATGTCTAGGTTTGTATCTCTCTCACACACACCCACGTAGGTGGGGGACGTGCACGAAGAGAAGAGGTGCACGCACGGCGCACGTACTCCCGTCTCTTTCCCAACCACACCCGCGCGGGTACACGGTGGAGCTCATTTCTGTACGAAAAAGGCAGCCCACGTGGTAATTTGGCACGTGTACTGGTTGTCCACTTGGTGGAGGGAGGATCGTCTACCACGGGTGAACAAACAAATTGCGACTTGACGCGTTATGTTAAATTAAAAAAAGAGGCAAACCATGTGGGGCCTACCTTAGAGGCAAGGCTCTATACACTGGAGTACTTTTGATGTGTCCCGCCAACTCGTAGAACGAAGAGAAGCTTGCTTAGTACGCCGTCTCCCCCGCCCACGGGCGCGGTGGCTCGCAGGATGAGGTGAAGCTTCCTTACGAGTAGTAGTAGTACTACTACTACTACTATACGCCTTTACGCCCGCTCCCTCGCCCACGCGCGCGGTGGCTCGCAGCACGAGGAGAAAATTTTACTACTCCCTCCGTTTACTCCTCGTCCCTACTACGTACTTTGATTAGTACTCCCTCCATTTACTTATACAAGGCCACTATAAAAGAATACATTTTGCATCTATACAAGGCCACAAATAGTAATCGAGACAAAAGTTACTACTCCCTCCTTTCCAGTTTATGGCTCAATTTCAAAATCTCTCCAACCAAGGTACACGGTGAGTGGTCGAATTAATTTCGTAGTTTGCACAAGTAATTAGTACGCTCGTTTTTCTCAAGAAGTTATGTTTACCGAGGCATTAATTAGAACGAATGCATGAATGACCACTAAATTTCCATGAACTTGTACATGCATTGGTTAGTTTCCTCTTGGCACTGCTTGCGTCGGGTGATCTAACGCACCTCGAAATCCAACATGTAATGGTACTACTACTAGTATAGTAGAATTGAGACTTATCAAACGAAAAAACGAATGTTTTTTAGATGAGCCCTATAAACCCTAGTGGGTACGTACTCCGTAAAAACAGATTTTTCCAAAACTAAGTCACTCCCTTTCATGAATTCTGTAGTATACTCCTCCGCCGACGCTCCCTTTCATGAATTCTGTACTTCCTGTCGCCGACATGTGGGACATATAGCAACCGGGTCGACGTGTCAAGCACCAAATAACAGTGCAGAACAGCAGGGGGGACGCACCCCACTCGTACCGGCCCAGTAGTAGTAATGAGCAATGAGACGTCAAATCACAATGCCGCACCTTCCCAGACGGACGAAGCAACCATTATTTCACACTTCGGTTTGCCATCATCTCAAACTACGTAGTATTGCTTCTGCCTCAAGAGGGACACGCGCATCGCCTTGGTACATCATGACACGTGGGACCGCATGACAGGCCATGCCCCCCGCCGATCGCTCGGTAAAATCACCTCATTTTTACTATACTTCCTCCGTATCGGTTTACTACATGGCATGCACGTCGTTCTAGGTTGAGAATTTAACTGACTATATATGTGATGAACAGTACTCTAGCCTTTAAAAATGTATACTTTTGTACATTAGTACTATCGATGGATTGCGCCATGGAGCAAAAATTGAAATTAAAAAAAAGGTGGTACATATAGAGAGCGCTCGTCGCCAAATTATGCATATAGTACTATTAAAAAAGCTAGTACGTGCTTAATTGGGGTGCTAAATTCTATTAAAGAAATACTAGTAGTATGTACATACTGAAGAGTTAAAGTAACGAGAAGAAACATAACATAGTTCTGCTGGGGGCTCAGCACAACACACCCCTCAAATTAAACTAAGCACACCTGAAATTAAACTATGCAACTAATCCGGTAGACACTGCATTAGAAGTTTAGAACCACCATGAGCAACGACACTGCGACCTTACTCGGAGTCCTCGTCCGCGTCCTCGACTTCGTCCTTGTCCCTCTTCCTCTTGGCCGATACTTCTTTGCTTGAACCGCACACTTGACTGTTGCTCTTCATCCAACCCTTGTAGATATTGAAACAAAGGTAGCCATCCATTGCAGCGTAGTGGATGTGGTCTATATCTTGTACATTCCGTTGCCATGCATGACGATGAAACGTGTAATGAGGTTTCTCCAGTTTACGGTACGAAGGATGAACCATGGCTCCTGCCAGGGTCAGCATTGAAGGCTGATGAGAGGGCACCAGCCGATTCTTCTGGAGGTCGAAGGGGTTGCCTACAACGAGGCCTATCCGACCCAGGACTTCTTTGTCGTTCTTAAAGTCTATAGTAATGAATTTCACTGTTTTGTCCTTGAGGAAGTTCTTAAAATCCTGGCACTCAACGTCGGCATGGCATATGTGGTAGACCAAGCAAACGTTATGTACGCAAACCTGGATCACGGCGGGCTACTTCCTCTCTTCGTCCTTTAGATCCTTCTCTCGTCCCAGGACTGTGGTGTACTCAACATCTAGCCCAGCGACCCACTCATCATCTGAGTTTTCGAACATGCGTCTGAAGCGAGAAAGGCATCCTTTCACCGTCGCGGAAGAACGGGTGTAGATGACGTCGAACTCATCGCCGGTGATGGTTCTAACCTTGTACTCACCGCCGATCGTGGAGATTTGGGACGCCATGGATTTGGGAGGAGGGTTAGGATTAGTGGAACTGCCGTATTGTGAATGGACGGGACGACTAGGAGCGAACCGCCGTAGTATTGAAGGACGTGCGGGGACGAGTAGGAGCGAACTGCCAGCGTGCGAACGGCAGGGTAGTGGCTTTCCATTCTCCCATGATACGGGCTTTCGGGAGCCCTTGGATCTGAGATCGAACGGTTGCATGGCGTGATTCTAGACCTATGGGTGAATATCCTATCCTGGAGGGTTATTCTGCAAATTTTCAGCAACTTAGCATGCGACCGTTTGATCTCAGATCTAAGGGCTGCCAGCAGCCCGTATCATGGTCGCGCCTACCACGACCGTCGCGTCGCTCGCACGGTCGTGCCCTTGGTGATTTAACACGGTGCGTTAGGCTATCTGATGTTGGCATGTCATACATAGTCATCACTTAGTCACTCATACTACAACAAGGTTGGCTATAAGTGTAATTTTTTTACTCCTCTCTATCTCTTTCTTCGTACTCCCTCCGTCCCATAATATCAGAACGTTTTTGACACTAGTGTAGTGCCAAAAATGTTCTTATATTATGGGACACAGGGAGTACTAGTATTTATTGCATTTGCCAAGGAGTGACCTCTTCCAATGAAATGGTGTTGCTAAGTTTGCTTCATTTAATTAGCTATAGACTCAAAATTGTCTTTTCACCTAGTTACACGCACTTAGCACCGTCTTCCTTGGGTCACCAAACTAGTCTCTCTCTTCTTGATTAACTTGCCACATCAGACTTTATGCCTATGTGGCAAGCTTAAGCACCTGTAGGAGCAAGTAAAAGTAAGTATAATAGTGCGCTTTACATGGCATTTTTGCATATGTGGAGGAAAGAGAGGCAAGGAAAAAGTGGAGAAGTGGGCTCTCATGCAAGAGCCAGCCTCTACTACATGGTGGAGCATTGGGAGAGGCACCTGTATGGAGGTGGTCAGGAATCAGGAGACTCACGCCGGTCGTAGCGCAGCAGTTAAAATGATAATGGCAAGTCAAATCACGGGGCCCCACCTGTCCAGCAGTAACTCGCTGTCAAATCACACAACCCTACGTTTGCAGCAGCCTACTCCCTCGTCTTCTCGCGTCTCTGTCGAACCGACTAGGCGGAACTGCCCCGCCTACCGCGCAGGAAAAGCCTCGCCCTCGACTTTTAAATACAACTACATCCGCTTAAGAATCCAATGATATACTTTCTGTGACATAGTAACTCATTTTTAGTTAGTCAAATGGATGACCTAGAACTATGTGCAGGCCCTATAAACCGAGACGCCTAAAAATAAAAAAACCGAGACGGAGAGGGTAGTTCAGCACATATCTTTTTAGATCAATATAGTCGGGATTCACCAAGGAGCAAAACCAAGTGGTAGGCTGCTCCTGTCGTGTTGGCGTAGCAACTCAAGCAGGGTCAGTCCGCACACGAAATGGCGACACACTTAACAGGACCCCTTTGGCCGACATGTGGCTCATCCACCGTCTTGTTCCACGTGCGATGCACCAAATTACAGTTCGGAGTAGCGGTTGGAATTGGAGGCACCCCGGTCGTAGCGCCACAGTAGTAGAAAATGAGCGATGAGGGGTCAAATCACAAAGCCCCACCTTTCCCGCATTAAGCTGGACGGACGAAGCAACCACCATTTCACTCTAGGGCGCAAGAGCATAAAGAAAACAGAAAACAATGATGCATGCGGTAGCTACCTAGGGCACCCTAGGGTAGGGGTCTCCACTACAGATCCTTTTTTTAAAGCGCCTCCACTACAAATCGGCTTCTCCCTCGTCCTCTTGAAGAAAACCGATGATGAGTGCGGCGGTAGGGTTTGTAGGAGTACTACGGCGTGCGGGCCCACGTCGTAGTAACGGGTTCGAGTCGACGCCTTAAATATGTGTGGGCCGCTTGGTTTTACGGGAACGAGGCAGCATTTTGTGTTCGGGGACCAGTGGAGATATAGTATGTACAAAAGATTGTGGACGTAGGTTCGACCGAAAGGCAATGATGCATGGGCCCTGCATTTTGATATACCCGGGGCCGCGTGAAATTTTCTACTCTACTCAAAACTAGTAAGGTACACATGTATTGAACGCATGAGATTTCGAAACCAAATTACGAATAAATACACACTATAGCATGTAAAGCTTTGAGTCATATATGCATGATGTAGATGTTCCTTTAGTTCTTATAGTTCATCTCATTCAAAATCAATTAGTTTTATAAAAATGTTAAGATTCATGGGGTTGTGCATTGTAAATCATAAAGTAAAAAAACAAATAATGGCAATTCGTTTAGAAAAAAATAATCAATTATGATACAAAAGATTCTAGAACAAAGGAGAAGTGCTTGTGTTTTGAGGTTTGTGCATTATGCTTAAGTTCAACCATGGAGTCTTCTAAATTGTACATGTGGCAGATCTGGTGGAATGTTGATGATATCCAACGGCCAGTAGTGCTCGGATTTGCCTATCTCTGCACTGTCGGGTTAGCTTCATCCAGCGACCATCTTTCAAAGTTATTGGCACACTATATAGTTCTTGTGCCATAGTTGCATGTTTTGGAAAAGAGCTACTAGTGGGTTGTACTATCTATTTAGGAATAGAAGATGTATACATGGAAGTTGTAGGGAAAGAGATGACATGGAGCATCTCAATTCCTATGAGTAGGGATTGGAAAAGAGATGTCATTTGGTTCACATCATAGGAACTTTTCTATTGAATCTAGAGATGACATGTATCTCAATTCCTATGAGGAGGGATTAGAAAAGAGATGTAATTTGGTTCATATCATAGGAACTTTTCTATAGAATATACGCTAATGTTTATTTTCCTTTGAAATTAAGGGAGTATAGGAATCCATTCATATGAACCAAGTGGCTCTAAAGCTATAGAAATGATATCATGTTTATTTCCTTTGAAATGTGGAGTATATGAATCTATTCCTATGAACCAATTGGCTCTAAAGGAAAAATCCTATAAAAATCATATCATATAGAGTTCCTATGATATTCCTCGACACTAAAGGATGCTTGAAATTGCTGTGGGTGATACGATGGTCTTTCTTTGTAGACTCCTCACCCATCTCTATAGTTACCTCTCGAAGATGAATGAAATGATATATACATGGTATTCTACATGTGCAATTTGGTACACGAAAACTCGGTAAAAGTTTGCGAGGTTCGAATTTTCAATAAAGCTATATGCACTGCATTTCGGAACGGAGGGAGCATACGGCAGTTGCTACCACTCATGTGGAAGATTTGTGTGTAGGAGGAGTGTCTGTTCTGTTAAATGACATGGCAAAACTGACACTGTCGGATGCCGATCTAATGGTTCTTATGGCGTTCGTCAGGAAAAGGCTTGTGGTGAACGTTTGTCGGATAATGATTTACGGACACATGCATTGCATTGATACGTGCCCCCCTCTCTCTCACGCACACGCACCCTCACGAGTCACGACTCTCCCGAGTCCTCTCGCAGACTCGCACGTCGCACCCACCGTCTATCTGCAGGTAGACTTCACGCACATATGTGCTCTTCACACCCTACCCTCGGAACTTCTAAAAAACAAAAGACGACGCGCACATTTTATTTTAGCTCACACGTCACACACTTATACTATTACTCTTGCAGCGAGCGTTCTTTGGGCATAGTATATTGTACTCTCACGAAGAGAAGCGGTGCACGCACGCACTAGTTCTCTCACAACCACTCGCGGGTACACGTAGGAGCGCATTTTTTTGAAGCTGGTACAACAAAATCACTCCACTATATATAAAAGCAGGAGCCTTAGCGCTTGCTTTACTAGGGTTCCTCTCGTTCACTCTCTCATGCTCTCTAGATCTAAGCAACACATAGGCGGCCACACTCTCTCTCAGCTCACGGCTGGTCACAAATCCGGTCGGACAACCTCGACCGGGGCAGGGGTGTATGTGCATCGTTCACGCTGTCGTCGGCGGCGAGGGAGGAGACCAACGGCTGCCCGCGCGTCCCGATCGGCGGCCGTGCCGTTCTCTTCAAGAGAGCACCGGCTCGGGAGGGCCTCCGACCCCTTCTTCCTCCCTGCGGTATTGTGGCCAAGATGCGGCCTCCCGACGCCGTCTTTTCCACATGCCGACGACCCTCAGGTATATATTCCTTCGAAACCTGCCTTGCTCTACTGCCCCAGCTCCCTTCGTGTGGATCCTTTTCTACTTCCGTCCGCTGTTCCAAAGCCACCTAGACTTCTACTATTATTAGAAGTAAAGCTAGTTCATACAGTCGACTCAAAGCGTTGGTTCAAACAGGGAAGAAAATGGGAAAGCTGTAGCATGAATCTAGGACTTGGTTCTAAGAGGAAACGGGGGAAAGTAGTAATATCTGTCACTGTTTAAATAACCGTATTTCGTATTTGCGCAAACAGGGATGTCTGTCTCCGTATCGTTTCTATCCGCGCAATCAAAAGCACACACCTCAGTTTTAGTACAACTGCGCAAAAGGAGATGGCTATCCCTCGTTGCCGTCGTCTAACCTCCCGTCTTCAAGGTATCCCTACATTGGTACTAGTAACTAAGGTAGAATGACCAACGCAATCTAAAAGAAGCTGATTTATATGTTTTATTGATTGCAGTGCAGGGACGAGCGAAAACAACTGCATCCTAGTCCGGAATGCACTTTTACCAGTTCATCCATGGACCGAGGACTAGCTGGCACGGCTGCACGGTGGTTTTTTGGACAGGTGCGCGGACAAGAGGCATTGTGGTCTGCTTATTTCTGCAAATAGCGGTGCTTAAATTTAGTGGAATGCACAAGCATTTCAGCTGGTCAGTACACTGCATGGTTCAGTTCAGCATTCCAGCTGAGACCACAATTATAATTGGTTATTCTGGAATGAGAGAATCTAACACTGAATGGTGGCAACAAGAAAAAACCAGAGTGAATTCCAGGAAATTTTAGCCTGCCGGGAGGCCCTTTGCTCAGAGAAGCCTTGCTTGTTTTTTCCTGATTTGTAAACCTTCTCACAACTTTGTCTTTTGCTGTGAACTAGTATATGTTTGTTATGTTCTATGAATCATTGAGATGTATAAAATTGCTTAACTTATGCTTTTCAAGTTTTTTATGAAGACGAGTTTAATGTGAGTGTTCCACATGAGCGCTGGACTAGCGTGTGAACGTTTGGAATTTATTACATTGTGGCCTCAATTAATTGCATGAACCACTATAACAGGATACATAGTTGATTATATGTCAGACAGCAGATTGTTGATTGTTAGCTGGTCGATAGCCTACTGTTGAAGCGAGCTGAGCCAATGTGCCGTGTTTTTCACAACTGCTTACAAGTGGGGTAGCACCAACAGTGTTTACAAGTACTTATGTATACGTCGGCGCACGGTTCTCGAACGAGTGCTCTATTTCATCAAAACACACACTGCTCATATGATAAACTGTGACAACTTATGTCTTACCATGCCATATTCATGAAAAAACTAGTGAGGACGCATCTGTTTCGGCAACAATTACGATGGTTCTCACATGATTCACGGGCACACAAAAGTAGCAGCAGTTCCCATAGACGGATTCAAACAGAGTACTAGCCCCAGAGGGGTCGATAACAGGCAAGGTTTGGATAATTAGACACAATCCAAACTACTATTAAACACTAGCTGGGGCAACTATTTCATGCCTCGATCTAATTTGGGCTGGACACAAGACGGACCTTGCCATGAACATCATCGAGGACGTCCCGCAGCAGCTCAATCCTGTGAACCTTCATGAAGACAACCTTGTGGCCTTGCCACTGATAAACTTGTTTGTGGAGGCATGCCACGTCATCTTCCTGCGTAAGCTTGACAAGAACAGTATGCCTCACAAAGGAAGGAGTAGCTTTGAACTTCTTGTGCTTCAGCACACCCTAGACAACACGCCTGACAACAGTGAGGCTGGAATACAATTCTTCATTGGTATAACCGCAAATGGCTTCCAGGATCCAACAGCCTAAGAACTATGTTTTCCCAGTGCGTATATTCAGGTCGTCCGCCTCATAGCGAGTGACATGTACAACCACACAATCCTTGTCTGCATCAGGGCTCTAATTGAAACAGAAACAAATTCTGAATTACTTTTCAGTATAAGAAACACAAGTTATTTAAACCACTATGTATAGCATGGCATCGAAGCTAATAAAATTTTGCATTATTAATCACCACATACTTCCTTTTCTAAAAAAATCACCACATACTTAGATGAAAAACCACAATCGAGATCGGCAAAGAAGGAAATCACCTTGGGCAGCTCAGCGGGGGGGGGGGGACACATCCTCGAAGGGGGAAAACTGCTCCTGCAGTGCCATGGGGGATGTAACCTCAAACGGGGCGTTGACCATCTCAGTAGTGGCCGTGAGCGTATCTGGGGTCAGCTCGGTGGTTGCCTCCATCTTCTTGGAGCTCTTTGTCTCGTGGGGATCAGCCTCCCGCGTCTGCTCCAATATCGGCAGATCTTTGCCTGGTTCTCCTTGGTCCATCATGAAACTAACAAATACTAGAAGACCACTGAAAGGAAACCACAATCGCAATGACAATGAAACAAAAAAGAGAGTGAGGATCGGTTACTGCTTTGCAAAAGTTCTTTTTTTCTCTGAACGAAAATATACCAACATCATGGATCCGCTTACCTTCCCTTCGTTCAGAGAGAAGAACAGTGGCAGATGCGAGTGTTGCCTTTCTTGAAGACGGTGAGGGAGAAGGATAGTCCGAGGGAGAAGGGGATTCAGCGAAGAGTGAAATGATGGTTGCTTCGTCCGTCAAACTTAGACTGCGGGGAGGTGGGGTTTTGTGATACGACGGCTCGTTACTGCCGCGCTACGACTGAGGTGACTCTCCGCCTGCATACTGCCTTCTAATTTGGTGGATGGCATTCGGGCCCGCGCGCTGCATGGCCCGCATGTCGGTGAACAAAAGTATAACTGCATTCAGTAGAGGGAGACGTTTCAATGACCTAGGAGGAGCCAGAAGCGGTAGAGTGTCTCCACTGTACTAGTAGTAATTGTTTTTCTGGGTAGCTGTCGAGTGTCTCCACTTTACTAGTAGTAATTGTTTCTCTAGGCCCAAGACAAAACAGCCCATCCACACTAGTAAATAGTAAAATCAATTCAAAAGCCCATCCACACTGGGTGCTCTTCTTCCTCCTCGCTCCCACCCACCTCACGTCAGCTCGCTCCACTCGTACCCCCAAATTCCTCACCTCACTCCTACAGAAAACCCCAGCTCCCCTTCTTCCTCACTCCTACAGAAAACCCCCAGCTCCCCTTCTTCTTCGCTCGCACTACAACTAGGCTCGTCATTCGTTACTCTGCTCAAATCCGTGAGCGCGACGCGACGCCCTCAAGGAAAATGGAGTCGGCTGACCCCAGCGCCAAGAAGATGAGGCTCCCGCCAGCGGCGACGCCTGTTGTAGATCCCGCACCCGGCAGCGCAGGGAGAAGCGGCGACCCTGCCCCCACCGGATCCCAGGAACCCATAGAATCTCTGGTGGACCGCATCAGCGATCTCCCCGACGCCGTCCTTGGGGAGATCATCTCGCTTCTCCCCACCAAGGATTGCTACCGTACCCAAGTCCTCTCAATTTGGTGGTGCCCTCTATGGCGCGCCGTTCCCCTTAATCTCGACTGTCGTCAGCTATCTCTCTTCAATGATTTTGAAATCCCAGAGCCATCATCTCCTCCCACCAGGGCTCCGTTCAAAGCCTCTGCATCCCGTCATGCTACCTGAGCAAGCATACCATGCCCTGCACGGTGGACGCCTGGCTGAAATCCCCTGAATTCACAGAACTACAGCTGCTTGAGTTCTACTATTCCCCTGGAAATCACATACCACATACCGAACGCCATGAACTTGTGCCCTCAGCACCGATGTCCATCTCGCAGTTTGCGTCCTCTCTCCACACCGCCACCTTTGCGCTGTGCTACCTACCAGACAATCTGGTACTAAACCTTCGACTCCCATTTCTCAAGAAACTTTCACTTGTGCGGGTTCGTATATCGGAGGCCTCATTGCACAGCATCATCCACTCCAGTTGCCCTGCGCTGGAGTGCTTGGTGCTTTTTTTCACTGTTAGAATCGGTTGTCTCCAAATAAAGTCGCCTAACCTTGTAAGAATTGGAATTTCTTTTGCCGGAAGGCAGCTCATCATGCAAGATGCCCCTTCACTTCAAAGGTTGATCCTTGATTCTAGTTATTCACCGTTGCAAATAACTGTCCTCTCTGCGCCTAAACTGGAGACCTTGGGTGTAATACATGATCCCTGTGCTCATTTTAATATGGTGTTTGGCTCCACAGTTCTTCAGGTACTTTATATTATCATCTACACTTGTAACCATAAGCTGCATTTTAAATTTCTGCGCATAATTTATATATCATCTTGGAGTACACATTTTGTACTAATATTATGTTCTATGCTCAATGACGAGTTTCTCCATGGATGGCCTATCAATGGTGCTGGATTCTGTCAAGATCTTATATATCCAAATGAATAGTTTTGATCTGAACAAGATTATTAGCTTGCTGCAATGGTTTCCATGTCTGGAGAAGTTGTATATAAAGGTGATAATTTCACGCACATTGGAAGCCCGCATATAGTGTACTAGAATTAACCGTTCAGCTGTTGCTCTTTCGACACTCTTCTTTTAGACCTTAACTGTTTTCAATCTTCATGTATATTTAGGCAACAGGACGGGGTAAGAAAGTTATAACCAATCGGTGGATTCGTAAGCATCGGGATTTTCTCACTTCTCATGAGATTCGATTGAAGACAATAACGCTAGAACGATATGTAGCCAACCGTGCAAACACAAGATTTGTCACATTCTTCCTGCTGAATGCGAGGTTACTATTGTCCATCAGGCTTAAGTTTATCAGCAGCATGGTTTTGACGGATGGGTATGTCGAAGAGCAAAAAAAGGAGTTTCAGGTGGGCAAAAGAGCTTCTGAACGTGATGGGCTTCTATTTACAACATATTGTGGTCATAATCCAGTAAATTTTACGACCTAGGATGTTCATTCTATGGACCTGACCGATCCATTTGACTGTGACTGCCGAAAACAGTGCTGGAGTTAGATGTTGTTGCCCTTTTCAATCTGGTTTTTTTGTAAACCTGATGAACAATTAACCCTCGTGCTTTTGTACAGTTTGTAAGCTGGAGTTAGATGTTCCTCCCCATTTCAACTCGGCTGTGACTGTCATATTTTCTTTGAAACAAGGCAAATGGCTTGCCATTCGTTTAATTTAGAGTGAAATATTGTAACAAATCCCAACCAAGGGAAATAACATCAGTCTAGCCGGCTGCTTGAGCTCACTGTGCATTACAGAAGCCAAGTGATTAGCCCCCACCAGCACCCACAAACTTATTTCGAACTAGCACATCAAATGGGCTGTAAATTTTCATAGGAAAGGCTGCATGACCGTGACAGATTTGGATTCTGACATTTGGGACCCGCGAGGAAATAGCCTATCCAAGGTGGTGTCGACTTACTAGCCAGTCAACAAACGATTCTGCCTACCAGCCGTTGGATTGACATCCAACATCTGTCGTGTATCTTCTATCTCTTGTCTTCTTCTTCCTCCAGCCGCCCAAACCAAACCACCCCGTCGGCTCCGCCTGCTCCCGCCTCCCATGGCTGGCTGCGCCTCCGCCGCCCTACCGTACGTACCCTCCAACGTTGGCCAGTCCCTCCCTCTATTCCCCCACACGTCTTGTTATTCTCCGGCGATGTCAGCCCCAACACGCACCCGCGCCCGAACCAGTCAACCCTCGTACTCCCCTCCGCCTGCGACTGGACTGGCGCATCGTCAACGGCTCCTGTTCGTTCCGTCCGAGGCCTCGCCGTCGTCCTCCGCCTTGCGGCCTTGGTTCGCTCGCCGTGCGCGGTGCGCCGCCCTCTTGCGTTGTCAACGTCGTCAACAACCGAGAGGAACAAGGAGATGACTGTACGTGGAGAGGATGATAGTAGGGACCCACCAGCGTCATGGCAGTACGCAAGCAAGTGCCTCTATAGTACAAGCCCAAAAATATGGTTCCTCCTAATGGTTGGACATCTGGGGCTCATGCCATTGTCAACGTAGTCAATAAACGAGAGAATTACACTACGAGCGGCTGACACCAGGGACCCAGCAAGTCGCGCAGTTGAGGAACAAGCAGTTGTTATTTATACTAGTTTTAGTGACGGATCAGGGTAACAATGGGGCTGTGCGGGGGCTGTGGCCCGTCTAGCCAGGGTTTTATTTATGTTTACCACATCATGAGCCCAGTTGTGTTTTTTCTTGCCGAAAATGGCTAGCCCAGTTCTATTTTTTAAAAGAAATACCCAAACAAGGCCTACTTGCTTTATCGGCCCTGCTGGGCTGCAAATCTTTCAAGACGAGGATACTTTCATTCGGTTTGCCCAGAAATGGGCTGTACATTTTTAAAACACATCAAACCGGGAATTAGTTTCAATTTTTTTCATTACAAGATCTTAAATTCCATTGATTTTTATGCGTGGACAATTATTCGGATTTTATATTTATATCAATTATTTTTCAAAATAGTTTGAATGTGAATCGATATTTCTGGATTAAAAACAGTTGACCGCACCGAAATATGCAAAATTTCGTACACTTTTTAACCGTGGCCACAATATGGGGTGTAATGCTAACAAAAAGAAGATGGGCTCCAAAAAAATTCTTAAGAATTAGCAAATGGGCTGTACATTATTAGAAATAATGGCAGATGGGCTGTATGCGGTTTTCCACAGATTTGAGGCTGACTTGTGCGCCTAGTACAGGTTGACGCGTATGCTTTCATATAAAAAAAGGTTGACGCACATGCAACGCCCTGTCAACTTAGTCAACACACGAGAGCAATGACTGTTGGATGTCCATCCAACGGCTGTCGTGCTTCTTCAATCTCTGCTCTTCATGCTCCAGCCGCTCAAACAAGCGCCAGCGGGACTGCCTGCTCCCTCCTCAGGCGGATGGCTATGCTGCCGCGCAGGCCTCACGGCCCCACCGTACTCCCATCGCTGGCCTAGCCATCCCTCTACTCACCCACACATGTTGTTATTCTCCGGCGACGGCAAACGAACCAGTAAACCCTCGTACTCCTCCGCGTGGGAAACAACTGCCGAGTATTCCCTGGCTCCGTGTTGTTCCCTTCCTAGGCCTCGCCGTCGTCCACCGCCCTGGTGCTCTCGGCGCGGCCTGGTCAACGTGGTCAATGAACGACATCCATCGGAAGTGGACTGTACGTGGAGAGGCTGACAGCTGGGTCCACGGCCGCACGCAAGGAAATGCCTCCTTATTACGCGCAAAATAATGATTCCTCCACCTGACAGCTAGGACCCACAGGAAGGGCCTCTGTATTTCATGAAAAAAACGTTCCCCCCGCTGACAGGCCGGACCCACCAGCTATATCTTCGCACGCAAGGAAGTGCCTCCTTATTACGCCCAAAAAAATGAATACCTCCCTGCTAGCTGGGACCCACCATATTGTTGGGCTGACTTGTGGGCCTACTAAGTTGACGGGGACGGAGGGCTTTGTCAACTTAGTCAATACTCCAGTGACCGTATGATGTCCATCCAACGGCCATAGTGCTTCTTCAACCTCTGGTCTTCTTGCTCCAGTCACCCAAAGCAGCGTCGGTCTTACCGCCTGCTCCTGCCTCCCGTGGCCGGCTGTGCTACCGCGGAGGCCTCACCGCCCCCATACTACTCCCACCACTGGCTAGGCCATCCCTCCACTCACCCACACCCCCTGTTATTCTGCGGCGACGGCAGCCTCACACCGCAGCCGAACCAGTGAACGCTCGTACTCCTCTCCGCGTGGGCATCCACTGCCGCATCTTGCCCGGCTCCGCGTCGTCCCCTTCCTAGGCCTCGCCGTCGTCCACCGCCGTGGTGCTCTCGGCGCGGCATGGTCAATGTGGTCAACGACCGACTTCCATCGGAAGAGTACTGTACGTGGAGAGGCTGACAGCTGGGTCCACGACAGCCGCAAGGAAGTGCCTCCTTATTACGCGGAAAATAATTATTCCTCCACCTGACAGCGGGGACCCACCGGACGGGCCACCAATATTTTGGAAAAAAAATCATTTCCCCCTGACTGGTGGGACCCACCGGAAGGGCCACTGTATTTCGCAAAAAAAATGTTCCCCCCGCTGTCAGCTCGGACCCACCGGAAGCGCCTCCTTATTACGCACAAAAAAATGAATACTCCCCTGGCTAGCTGGGACCCACCTTGGTGGGAGGCTGACTTGTGGGCCTACTAAGTTGACGGGGACGAAGGGCTTTGTCAACTTAGTCAATATGAACGATTCTAGCGCCAGTGACCGTACGATGTCCATCCAACGGCCGTAGTGCATCTTCAACCTCTGGTCTTCTTGCTCCAGCCGCCCAAAGCAGCGCCGGTCGTACCGCATGCTCCTGCCTCCCGTGGCCGGCTGTGCTGCCGCAGAGGCCTCACCGCCCCCTACTATTCCCACCGCTGGCCAGGCCCTGCGGCGGCGGCAGCCTCACACCGCAGCCGAACCAGTGAACCCTCGTACTCCTCTCCGCGCGGGCTTCCACTGCCGCGTCTTCCCCGGCTCCACATAGTCCCCTTCCTAGGCCTCGCCGTCGTCCACCGCCATGGTGCTCTCCGCGCGGCGTGGTCAACATGGTCAAGGAACGACTTCCATCGGAAGAGTACTGTACGTGGAGAGGCTGACAGGTGGGTCCACGGCCACAGCCCAGTTTTTTTGTGATTTGCCAAGTAGGTCGCTTTGTCAGGCCTGTTGGGCTGCAAATCTTTCAAGACGAGGAGAGCTTTCATTCGGCTGGCCGAGAAAATGGCCCATCAGTAATGAGAAATGGGCTGTACATTTTTTAAACACATCAAACCGGCAATTAGTTTCAAATATCTTTTTTTTCATTTCAAGATTTTAAATTACATTAATTTTTATGCGTGGAGAATTTGTTGGATTTTATATTGATATACATTTATTTTTAAAATCAGTTTGAATGTGAGTCGAAATTTCGGAATTAAAAACAGTTCGGACCGCACCGAAATATGCAAAATTTCGTATAATTTTTTAACCGTGGCCACAATATGGGCTGTAATGCTAACAAAAAGAATATGGGCTCCAAAAAAACCTTAAGAATTAGCAAATGGGCTGTAAATTATTAGAAATAATGGCAGATGGGTTGTATGATGTTTTCCACAGATTTGAGGCTTTCCTAAAAAAAGGTTGACGCACAAGCACTGACTGTTGGATGTCCATCCAACGGCCGTCGTGCTTCTTCAATCTCTGCTCTTCCTGCTCCAGCCGCTCAAACAAGCGCCGGCGGGACTGCCTGCTCCCTCCTCCTAGCGGCCGGCTGTGCTGCCGCGCAGGCCTCACCGCCCCACCGTACTCCCATCGCTGGCCTAGCCATCCCTCTACTCACCCACACCTGCTGTTATTCTCCGGCGACGGCAGATGAACCAGTAAACCCTCGTACAGTCGCACTCCCCTCCGCGTGGGAAACAACTGCCGAGTCTTCCCTACCTCCGTGTCGTCCCCTTCCTAGGCCTCACTGTCGTCCACCGCCGTGGTGCTCTCGGCGCGGCGTGGTCAATGTGGTCAACGACCGACTTCCATCGGAAGAGTACTGTGCGTGGAGACGCTGACAGCTGGGTCCACGGCCGTAGCAAGGAAGTGCCTCCTTATTACACGCAAAATAATTATTCCTCCACCTGACAGCAGGGACCCACCGGACGGGCCACCGTATTTCACAAAAAAAGCGTTCCCCCTTACTACTGGGACCCACCAGCTACACCTTCCCACGCAAGGAACTGCGTCCGGGCAAAAAAACAAAACGATTCGCCCCCCTGGCAGCTGGGACTCACCAGCTACATCTTCGCATGCAAGGAAGTGCCTGACAGTCGGGACCCACCTGGTCGAAGCGTACGTAGCGTTGTCATTCTGGTCGCGAACGTGTACGTACATATATACTGTTGGATGTAGAGGCGCGCACGTGTCGTAGTAGAGGCACGCACGTAGCATGTACACATACGTACAGCGGCCAGGGTGCAAGAAAGAAAATACGGCCACGTATGTGTACATACGGGCGGGGTCTCGAACGCCTACTCGCGCATACGTACGGCGAGGGCTCGTTGACATGGCTAGGTCGGAAGGGAGAAACAGCGTCGTCGTCGTGTTCATGGGGAGGCAACGGAATGCGTCGTGTTCATCGGGAGGCAACAGAATGCGTCGTGTTCATCGGGAGGCAACAGAACGCGTGGGAGCCAACCGCCTGGGTCGGAACGGAATGCGTGGCCATGTTCATCGGGAGGGCTTAGACGGAACAGGCGATGGAAACGAGGCCTGGCGTACCGCAGAACGGAGGAAACGACCTTGTGTTCGACCGGCCACATTCGAAACGGGATCCTGTACATCGGGAGGGGTCTGGCGTACCGCAAAACGGAGGAAACGAACCTCCTACGGTCGAAACGGGGGTCCTGTTGATCGGGAGGGGTGTGGCGTACCACAAAACGGAGGAAACGGACCTCCTACGGTCGAAACGGGGGTCCTGTTGATCGGGAGGGGTGTGGCGTACCGCAAAACAGACGAAACGGACCTCCTACGGTCGAAACGGGGGTCCTGTTGATCGGGAGGGGTGTGGCGTACCGCAAAACGGGACTCCACGGGATACTGTTCATCTCCACCGTCGACCTCCTCCAGCCTCCACGGGCTACCGTCGACCTCCTCTAGCCTCCACGGGCTCCTGTTCATCCAGCCTCCACCGCGCGCTACTCCACCGGCTACTGTTCAACCACCCCTCCACCATCTACTGTTCATCCAGCCCTCCACACCACGGGGTCCTGTTCAACCACCCCTCCACGGGCACCCCTCCACCGTCTACTGTTCATCCAGCCCTCCACACCACGGGGTCCTGTTCAACCACCCCTCCACGGGCACCCCTCCACCGTCTACTGTTCATCCAGCCCTCCACACCACAGGGTCCTGTTCATCCAGAGGCAACGCCACCGCTCACTGTTCATCCACCCCCCCCCCCCCCCCCCCCGCAACGCTCACTGTTCATCCAATCGATCGGCTTCAGTTAGCAGCAGTAGCGAAGGAATCGCTCGATCGGGTTCAGTTAACAGCCATCGATCGATCGCTCGGGTGCAGTAACGCGTAGCCTGTAGTGCAATCGCTCGGGTTCAGTTAGAGCCCAACGCCTCGCTCGGGTTCAGTTAGAGCCAACGCCTCGCACACACGCGCGTACGTGTACCAAAGAAACGCGCATCGCTCGGCCCCCGACCTCCCACCGTAACCGGGAACTCCCCGAAATTTTCCTCCCCCTTGCTTCTACCACGTTTTTTCTGTCATGGACGGCCCAAAGGATGTCATGCGGCTGCGTCTCCGGCCCGCCCAGGACGAAAAGCCCATTTTCTGTCAAGATTTTTTGTCATAGGAGTAGGAGCCCACCACGTCTATGATGATACCGGGTTTTGTCACAATTATCGTCATAGAAGTGTCATATGTATGACAGAAAAAAAATTCGTTTGGCCCAAAATGTCACGGATGTGTCTTTTTTTTTGTGACTTCACTTGCTCTGGCAGCTTGCATTGCTTCAAACTCGAAATCGATGGTCTCAGCATCGCTATCCACCTCATCATTCTTGATGGCCTTTTCATTTACCGAGTTGCTCTTATCGTTCTCCTTGCCATATTGGTGCTCCCCTTGATCGACGCCTCCAGTTGTGGAGCTAAAAGTTAGAACAAGGCATGTCATACTACATGTACAGATATGATGGAGAAAAGAAAACGTATAAGTGGGACTAACCAAAAATCAGTGATGTTATTTGACATGATGGATATTCCATACATACGGCAAAGGTCAGAGCGCCGAGCATTGCTTGACATGGCATGCTTGAAGAGGCCGATGCGGCGTACGGTTCAGACACCGCCCACTTCAAGACCTCGTTCACGGTGGCGATTCCTGCCTTGGAAGAAGTTCCAGACCGGATGTCGAGCACCATGTGTGCGCAATAACCCGGATTGTCGGAAGCCGCCGCTGTCTGGCCGCATCATGCAAAATCTGGTCGGCGAGCTTCACATCAGACAACATAGGCGAGGAGTCCTCGGCGAGACACCGGCCGCGGTCTTGCACCTCACTAAACAAGCCCAAGGACTCGTTCGTTTCTTCCACCTGACTGAACAGTTCCATAGCGGGATCATCCTCTTGGCTAAAAACATGCAGCAATGAGTTGATCCTATCTTCCTCTACCGTGAATGGATCCATGGTGGAAGAGAAAGGGCGTCCGTTGAGAATTTTTGTTCGTGTGATCTTTTCTTTTCTCAGGAGAAGGCTTAGATTAGGTAGAGAAAGATGTTGTCTACGCTCTCAAGGAGGAAACACTAAAAAAATGGGATTGCATGGATGGGAGGATATACAATTTCCTAAATAAACGATGGGCCCTTTTTCCCACAAACACATTAAGTGGTTGGCTTGATTTTAGCATCAGGAGGATAGCTACCATGTATGTGGCGGTGGAGCGGTAAAAGAGGGATTAAGTGAGATTACAACAAATACACCTTACATTGTGAAATTTTTGTAAAAAAATGCACCTTAGATAAAGGAACGACGAGAGTATGAGGAAGCGATGATGAGCCCAGATTCCGCGAAATGGCTTGAGGCCATGAAATCTGAGATGGGATCCATGTATAAGAACAAAGTATGGACTTTGATTGACTTGCCCGTTGATCGGAAAGCCATTGAGAATAAATGGATCTTTAAGAGGAAGACGGACGCTGATAGTAGTGTTACTATCTACAAAGCTCAAATTGTCGCAAAAGGTTTTCGACAAGTGTCGGAGGAAATGGCCACGGGTAGCCTAACTGACTACCCCTGGCTCTTCGGAAAATTTATCAGGCCTTTGGGCCTTCAAGCACTCCAAGCATTTGGGCCGCCTTCCCTGGCCGGCTACCACTAAAGCCGACTCCCGGAAGGCGACCCAGCCTCACCGACTCCTCCCCAGGACGACTACGGGGTGGCCGACTCCAAGAAGCCGGCCAAGAAGGACGCCGACTCCTAGGAGCCGGCCAAGACCACAACCACTCCTACATAACGGTGACCTGACGGGGTGTGGCCACAGTGCGGCCCACGACCCCCGAAGCCCGAGGCGGGCATGGCTACAGGAGGCCGTACGGGAGGGACGTCTCCCGTGCGGCTCGGCACTGTAGCCACGCTAGCCTCGACGTCATCCGCGACCCACTCCTGTACGGCCTGAGGACTGCGGGCCCCTTCAGCCAGAGAGAGGCGCAAGGGGGGCCCGGCTTTTCCTAGTCGGCCAAGAGTATAGCCAGCCTCCAGAAGCCGGCTACTCCCTTCCTCGAAGCAGGAGCCCCATTAAGGAGACAAGACGAGGTGAGGCTACAGTGATAGCCCCCGGGGCGGCCCACTGTAGCCATGCTCACCTCGACAAAGCCCTCATCATCAGAGGCGCGGCTACAGTAAGCAGCCGCCGACAAGACCCTAGGCGGTGGGACCGGCCTGTCGACCAAGTAGCCGGCAGCCGGCGGGACCCACTAGCCGGCGGGACCCAGCAGCCGGCGGAGAAGCCGGCGAGCGTAGACACTGAAGGCTGGGACCCGTTCCCAGTCGGATTACCGTTGTACCCCCGGGGGGTAGGCCTATATAAACCCCCCGGAGCACCCATGCAAAGGGTTCGCTTCTAGGTTGGCCTCTGAGCATAGTTGGCTTCTAGGTTAACACCCACACATAGTACACACACCATAGAGAGAGAGAAGCAAGAGCTAGCCTTGTTCTTCTTCTCCCTTGATCCCAACAGCTCTAGGAGCGATTGTAGCTACCCTCTATCGATCTAGTGATCATGCGGAGACCCCGCAGAGCAGGACTAGGGGTGTTATCTCCTCGGAGAGCCCCGAACCTGGGTAAGATTCGCCGGCGTGCATGTCTTTGCCTCATCCCGTTTCTGGGCACCGGCGACATTTTATTGGCTCCCACAATGATAAGCCATCCCTTGGCATATGTCGCACCAACCACCCGACAACAAGTTCAAGGTGTTAACTACGATGAGAATTTCTCACTCGTATCAATGCTTAAAGTCTGTCCGAATCTTGTTAGCAATTGCCGCATTTTATGAAATCTGGCAAATGGATGTCAAAACTATATTCCTTAATGGATTCATTAAAGAAGAGTTGTATATGATGCAACAAGAGCGGTAAAAGTTTCAAATTTCACTCAATTTCACACAAGCAACCACACCACAATCAAACAATCAATCAAAACTATTTATTTAATATAACATTCCAAAATTTAGAATTTTGGGATGTTACAAATAAGGAGATATTTCTCGGTTATGGAGGTGATAAAGAGTTCGTCGTAAAGAGTTACGCCGATGCAAGCTTTGACACTGATCCGGATGACTCTAAGTCTCCATCTGGATACATATTGAAAGTGGAAGCAATTAGCTAGAGTAGCTCCGTGCAGAGCATTGTAGACATAGAAATTTGCAAAATACATACGGCTCTGAATGTGGCAGACCCGTTAACTAAACTTCTCTCACAAGCAAAACATGATCACTCGTTGTGTGTTAATCACATAGCGATGTGAACTAGATTATTGACTCTAGTAAACCATTTGGGTATTAGTCACATGGAGATGTGAACTAATCACATAAAGATGTGAACTATTGGTGTGAAATCACATGACGATGTGAACTAGATTATTGACTCTAGTGCAAGTGGGAGACTGAAGGAAATATGCCCTAGAGGCAATAATAAAGTTGTTATTTATATTTCCTTATATCATGATAAATGTTTATTATTCATGCTAGAATTGTATTAACCGGAAACTTAGTACATGTGTGAATACATAGACAAACAGAGTGTCACTAGTATGCCTCTACTGGACTAGCTCGTTAATCAAAGATGGTTAAGTTTCCTAGCCATAGACATGAGTTGTCATTTGATCAACGGGATCACATCATTAGAGAATGATGTGATTGACTTGATCCATCCGTTAGCTTAGTACTATGATCGTTTAGTTTATTGCTATTGCTTTCTTCATAACTTATACATGTTCCTATGACTATGAGATTATGCAACTCCCGAATACCGGAGGAACACTTAGTGTGCTATCAAACGTCATAACATAACTGGGTGATTATAAAGATTCTCTACAGGTGTCTCCGATGGTGTTTGTTGAGTTGGCATAGATCGATATTAGGATTTGTCACTCCGATTGTCGGAGAGGTATCTCTGGGCCCTCTCGGTAATGCACATCACTATAAGCCTTGCAAGCAATGTGACTAATGAGTTAGTTACGGGATGATGTATTACGGAACGAGTAAAGAGACTTGCCGGTAACGAGATTGAACTAGGTATGATGATACCGACGGTCGAATCTCGGGCAAGTAACATACCGATGACAAAGGGAACAACGTATGTTGTTATGCGGTTTGACCGATAAAGATCTTCGTAGAATATGTAGGAACCAATATGAGCATCCAGGTTCTGCTATTGGTTATTAACTGGAGATGAGTCTCGGTCATGTCTATGATAACCCACAAGTATGGGGGATCGGAACAGTTTTCGAGGGTAGAGTATTCAACCCAAATTTATTGATTCGACACAAGGGGAGCCAAAGAATACTCTCAAGTATTAGCAGTTGAGTTGTCAATTCAACCACACCTGGATAACTTAGTATCTGCAGCAAAGTATTTAGTAGCAAAGTAGTATGGAAGTAACGGTAACGGTGGCAAAAGTAACAGTAGCAGTTTTATAGTAATTGTAACAGTGGCAACGGTAAAGTAACTAAGCAAAGAGCAATATGTGGAAAGCTCGTAGGCATTGGATCGGGGATGGAGAATTATGTCGGATGCGATTCCTCATGCAATAGTTATAACATAGGGTGACACATAACTAGCTCCAATTCATCAATGTAATGTAGGCATGTATTCCGAATATAGTCATACATGATTATGGAAAAGAACTTGCATGACATCTTTTATCCTACCCTCCCGTGGCAGCGGGGTCCTATTGGAAACGAAGGGATATTAAGGCCTCCTTTTAATAGAGTACCGGACCAAAGCATTAACACATAGTGAATACATGAACTCCTCAAATTATGGTCATCATCGGGAGTGGTCCCGATTATTGTCACTTCGGGGTTGCCGGTTCATAACATGTAATAGGTGACTATAGACTTGCAAGATAGGATCAAGAACTCACATATATTCATGAAAACATAATAGGTTCAGATCTGAAATCATGGCACTCGGGCCCTAGTGAGAGGCATTAAGCATAGCAAAGGCATAGCAACATCAATCTCAGAACATAATGGATACTAGGGATCAAACCCTAACAAAACTAACTCGATTACATGGTAAATCTCATCCAACCCATCACCGTCCAGCAGGCCTACGATGGAATTACTCACGCACGGTGGTGAGCATCATGAAATTGGTGATGGAGGAAGGTTGATGATGACGACGGTGACGGATTCCCCTCTCCGGAGCCTCGAATGGACTCCAGATCAGCCCTCCCGAGAGAGATTAGGGCTTGGCGGCGGCTCCGTATCGTAAAACGCGATGAATCCTTCTCTCTGATTTTTTCTCCCCGAAGGTGAATATATAGAGTGGGAGTTGAGGTCGGTGGAGCACCAGGGGGCCCACGAGGCAGGGGGCGCGCCCAGGCGAGTAGGCGCGCCCCCCACCCTCGTGGACAGGGTGTGGGCCCCCTGGCCTTGATTCTTTCGCCACTATTTTTTATTAATTCCAAAAATATTCTCCGTGAATTTTCAGGTCATTCCGAGAACTTTTATTTCTGCACAAAAATAACACCATGGCAATTCTGCTGAAAACAGCGTCAGTCCGGGTTAGTTCCATTCAAATCATGCAAGTTAGAGTCCAAAACAAGGGCAAAAGTGTTTGGAAAAGTAGATACGATGGAGACGTATCAGTCTACATAGTTCTCGAACCCGTAGGGTCCGCACGCTTAACGTTCGATGACGATCGATATTATGAGTTTATGTGTTTTGATGTACCGAAGGTCGTTCGAATGTGATCACGGACATGACGAGGAGTCTCGAAATGGTCGAGACATGAAGATTCATATATTGGAAGGTTACGTTTGGACATAGGAATGGTTTCAGATGAGTTTGGGCATATACCGGAGTACCGGGGGTTACGGGAACCCCCCGGGGGCTAAATGGGCCTAAATGGGCTTTAGTGGGAGAGAGAGGAGGCGGCCAAGAGGTGGGGGCACGCCCCCGAAGCCCAATCCGAATTGGGAGGGGGGTCGGCCCCCCTTTCCTTCCTCTCCTCTTCCCCTTCCTTCCCCCTCCTATTAGGACTAGGAAAGGGGGAAACCTACTCCTAGTAGGAGTAGGAACCCCCCTTGGGGCGCACCATGAAGGGCCGGCCGGCCCCCTCCTCCCCTCCTTTATATACGGGGGAGGGGGGCACCCCATAGACACACAAGTTGACAGTTGTCTTAGCCGTGTGCGGTGCCCCCCTCCACAGATTTCCACCACGGTCATATCGTTGTAGAGCTTAGGCGAAGCCCTGCGTCGGTAACTTCATCATCACCATCACCACGCCGTCATGCTGACGAAACTCTCCCTCGGCCTTAGCTGGATCAAGAGTACGAGGGACGTCACCGAGCTGAACGTGTGCAGATCGCGGAGGTGCCGTGCGTTCGGTACTTGGATCGGTTGGATTGCGAAGACGTTCGACTACATCAACCGTGTTACTAAACGCTTACGCTTTCAGTGTACGAGGGTACATGGACACACTCTCCTCGCTCGTTGCTACGCATCACCTAGATGGATCTTGCGTGTGCGTAGGCAAAAAATTTGAAATACTACGTTCCCCAACACATTTCTACCCCACATATGGGTTGGATTTGGGGGAGACCGGACTGTCCACACGGTTGAATTTTGGAGATCCCACTAGGCGCCCGTTTGATCTCAGTACATGCCTGGACATATGAGAAGAAATGAGCTTCGACCATGGAGACAACCTAAATTATTTGTTTTATTCATTTATATGCATTATAGCTCGTAGCAGCGTGATACGTCTCCAACTTTTTATTGTTCCATGCTGTTATATTATCATTCTTGGATGTTTTACAATCATTTTATAGCAACTTTATATCATTTTTTGGGACTAACCTATTGACATAGTGCCTAGTGCCAGTTGTTGTTTTTGCTTGTTTTTTACTTCGCGGGATATCAGTACCAAACGGAGTCCAAAAGCAGCGAAACTTTTTGGAGATTTTTTCTGGACCAGAAGACACCTTGCAGGCCAAGAAAGTACCGAAGGGGAGGCCCGTGGGGAGCACAACCCACCAGGGCGCGCCCAGGGGGTTGTGCCATCCACGTAGCCCCCCTGCACCGCCTCTTCGCCCTATAAATTCCCAAACATTCCAGAAACCCTAAGGGAGTCGACGAAACACAATTCCAGAACCACAAGATCCAATCTAACACCATCATGAAGGGGTTCATCATCCTCATTGGTGCCTCTACGATGATGCGTGAGTAGTCCACCATATACCTAAGGGTCCCTAGGTAATAGCTAGATGGCTTCCTCTCTCTCTTTTGATTCTCAATACAATTGTCTCTTGGACATCTATTTGATGCAACTCTTTTTGCGGTGTGTTTGTTGGGATCCAATGAACTTTGATTTTATGATCAGATCTATATCCATGAATATTATTTGAGTCTTCTTTGATCTCTTATACGCATGATTATTTATAGCATTATATTTCTTCTTCAAATCTTTGGTTTAGTTAGGCCAACTAGATCGATTTTTCTTGCCGTGGGAAGAGGTGCTTTGTGATGGGTACGATCTTGCGGTGTTCTTTCCCAGTGACAGAAGGGGCAGCAAGGCACGCATCTACTGTTGCTATTAAGGATAACAAGATGTGGGCTATTCCTACATGAATAGATCTTGTCTACATCATATCTTCGTTCTTATTGCATTACTCCGTCTCTCCATGAACTTAATACACTAGATGCATGCTGGATAGCGATCGATGTGTGGAGTAATAGTAGTAGATGTAGGTAGGAGTCGGTCTACTAATCTTGTATGTGATGCCTATATATTGATCATTGCCTTGGATATCATCATAATTATTCGATCTTCTATCAATTGCCCAACAGTAATTTGTTTACCCACCATGTGCTATTTCTCGAGAGAAGCCACTAGTGAAATCTACGGCCCCCGGGTATATTCTTTATCATATTTGCTTTGAGATCTATTTTTATTCGCTTTTATTTTCATATCTATTATTATAAAAACTCAAAAATACCTTGCTGCACTTTTTTATTATTTATTTTATTTTGTGTTATTGCGAGATCTATTTATCCAAAGTCATACAAACCAATCTATCTTTTGCCCGAGGAGGGATTGGCAAGCCCTCTTACGCGTCGGGTTGCAAGTATTTGTTCTTTGTGTGCAGGTACCATTTACATAGTGTTGCTTGGTTCTCCTACTGGATTGATACCTTGGTTTCATAACTGAGGGAAATACCTACCGTAGCCGTACTGCATCATCCCTTCCTTTTGGGGGAAATACCGACGTAGTCTCAAGCGACATCACAGTGCACGAGCGTTCTACTAGTTTACAAAGGGTGTGGCTAGGGGCACATTATTGCATGTCTAAGTGACTCAATCAAACATAAAAGAAAACACACACGAATCTCCATGCAAAATCAACGACATAGGACTTACATGCCTCCTCCCATTCCATGGAGATGACCACGTTGACCACCTGGGTGGTCGCCGCTATGTATAGTAACATGGGTTCTGATTGGGCTGGGGGAACCAGGAGTAGGTTTGACTGCAGTAGTCTCTTGAGTTTGGTGAATGCTTGTTTGGCTTCGTCGCTACAATAAAAGTTATCGCCTTTTTTTAGGATGCAATATAGGGGCAAGGCCTTCTTAGCTGTGAGATGAATTTGCTCAGGGCTACTATGCATCCAGCGAGCTTCTGTACTTTGCGCACCGTTTCTGGGGGCTCGAGGTCCACTATGGCTTGAATTTTTTTCTGGGTTTGACTCTATTCCCTATTGGGATACAATGAACCTCAGCAACTGTCCAGCTGGGACCCCAAAAAGCACTTCTCGGGGTTTAGCTTCATGCTGATATTACGGAGGTTGTCGAAGGTCTGCTGGAGGTCATCGAGAAGGCTTGAGCCTTGTTTGGACTTGACCACGATGTCGTCAATGTAGACCTCCGCGTTTACTCCGATCTTCTTGTTGAAAAACTTCCGCATCATCCGCTAATACGTAGCCCCCATGTTCTTGAGGCTGAACTGAAGGAAATATGCCCTAGGGGCAATAATAAAGTTATTATTTATTTCCTTATTTCATGATAAATGTTTATTATTCATGCTAGAATTTTATTAACAGGAAACTTAGTACATGTGTGAATACATAGACAAAACAAAGTGTCCCTAGTATGCCTCTACTTGACTAGCTCATTTACCAAAGATGGTTATGTTTCCTAACCATACACATGTGTTGTCATTTGATGAACGTGATCACATCATTAGGAGAATGATGTGATGGACAAGACCCATTCCTTAGCTTAGCATTATGATCGTTACAGTTTCATTGCTACTGCTTTCTTCATGACTTATACATGTTCCTTAGACTATGAGATTATGCAACTCCCGAATACCGAAGGAACACCTTGTGTGCTATCAAACGTCACAATGTAACTGGGTGATTATAAAGATGCTCTACAGGTGTCTCCAATGGTGTTTGTTGAGTTGGCAAAGATCGAGATTAGGATTTGTAACTCCGTGTATCGGAGAGGTATCTCTGGGCCCTCTCGGTAATGCACATCACTATAAGCCTTGCAAGCATTGTGACTAATGAGTTAGTTGCGGGATGATGCATTGCGGAACGAGTAAAGAGACTTGCCGGTAACGAGATTGTCGGTGGAGACGATGCCTATGGAATCACTGGGATCCCTTCTACAGTTGGCGGGCGCGGGGTTGTGCAAAGAGCGGGTCTGGTAGTCAGCACAAGGATCGTTTACCTAGCTTTGGGCCGCGAAGATGCGTAATACCTTAGTCCTGCTTTGATGTATATTTGAGTGTTCTTGAGCTCTCGAACTAGCTACGGTGCGTGCGTAGTCCAAAAGATCCGAATCCTTCTCCAGTACGCCTCGGGCCTCCGTTTATAGACAAAAGGGGTTGCCACAGCGGCACATAGGAGGCGGAAAGGTATACAGTAAACAAGCTTATCGCCTGTCATTACGGGACAAGGCACATTAAATGCGCTCCTTAGGTGTCTTGTTGCTTTATTGGGGATGGCAACGAGGCCCGTCCTGTCCGTCACCGCTCCGCCTCGCTCCGACACGCGTCCAGACCAACGAGGCATGTAGCGCCACATAGGTTGGCAGGCTGCGGAGATGGCGTGGTGGTAGGTCTTCACGAAGATCTGCATGCCACCACGCAGGTGCTTGCTGAGTTGGCCTGGAGGCCGCATGTTGCCACGCAGGTGCCTGCCCAACTGGTTGGGCTGGCAGCTGTATGGGAACGGCGGTGGAGTCTTGGCAGACGTGGGTCTGGCTGTGGCCCCGCAGGTGTCCTCGGCAAGGGTCTTGCCGGGGCATCGCGGTCGTCCCCGGCAAGGATCTTGCCGGGGGTCTCGTGGATTTCCTCGGCAAGGATCTTGTCGAGGATCGTCGTCTTCTGGTCCTCATCTGATCTTGTGTGCTTATGATCTTCACAAAGATCTGCATGCCACCATGGAGGTGCCTCCCGAGCCTTGGTTCCAATGTGGTTGGTGGTGTTGGAACCCTTGGGCTCAAGGGTGGCGCGCTCTGCTCGCGTTGGGCAAGCTGCCCCGGCAAGGCTCTTGTCGGGGCTGCGGAGGCCGCCCCGGCAAGGGTCTTGCCGGGGGAGTCCACCTCGCCCTCTTGCTCTTTGTGTCTCTGGTCTTGGCGTTGCTCTGCCCATCTTGTGCTCCTGGCTGGAGCGCTGCTCTGGTATTCTTGTGCTTCTGCTTCCTCCCTTTGCCCTGCTTAAGTGTGGCCGCAGGTGCGGCTCTGACTGCCCGTGCACAAGTAGAGGGGTAAAAAGGAGAGCCCCTACTTTTGCACCCCGACAGGAGCCCCCGGGCCTGGGCCACACATAAGCGCAACGCGTTGTTGGGCCGGGCCCAGAACGGTGCGCGGGCACGCGAGGCGGAGTTTTACCGCAGTAATTCCCTCACCCGCCGCGCTTCCCCAGGACCCGCGTTGAATGGGCGATGTGGGGGTCATCCATGGGGCGGTTCCTGCCCTGATGCGTCACATCATGGTAAAGAGGCGGCTCGCGCCTTTCCCATAAAAAGAGGAAAACGCAGGGGCGCAGCTCATTTACTGAGTGGACTCGAGTCGTGGCCTTCAAGGCACCCGTGCCCTATGATCACGGGGTGGAAAACGGTCGCCTCACTTGTCCCCTCGATTTCTGCTTGCTTGCCACGTGTCCCCCATGCCTCGAAGATGGTAGGCGGCGGATGCGGGGGGCACGGGCCTTAAGTGACGAGGCGGGAAACCGGGCTGCCACTGATTGGAGCAGCGGGTCGGTCTCGATTCCCTGCGCCCATGATGGCCGGATTGGTTGAGTGGGGCGGCCGAGCCACGACCCCGCCCCTTTATAAGAAGGGGAGGGGTGGCACCCCCTAATCCCTCATCATCCATCTTCTTCCACCTTGGCTCCTTTCTTTCTTCTGCTATGGCGAGAGGGTGCGCCGGCACTTCGACGGTGGCGACGAGGGTCTCTGCTCGACAGCGCGCCCCTCCTTCCCAAGAGCTCGCGGCGGCGGAGCTGGCCACAAGAGGAAGGGGGAGGGGGCGAGTCCGAGGTTGCCGTGCCGCTCGGGGAAGAGGAGGACGGGGTGGTGCACCGGCCTCGCCTCCGCCAGCGGTCCCTCTCCCAATGGAGGGCCACGTCGGGGACCAACCCCGCGAGTTCTTCATCAGGCTGCACCGGCCAGTGCACCGTCATCTTCATCTCCCTGCTCCATTCACTCGGGAGATGGAGCTCGATCTGCCACAGACCCTGGGGTTGCGTATGAGGGGCTGCGGGAATGGCGGCACATGGGTTGATGTCGACTTTCCCGCACCTCACGTCATGTGTCTTCGCCGCGGATGGAAGACCTTCACTCGTGTCCACAGCCTGGCGGAGGGGCTCGTTCTCTACTTCAAATTAATGGAGAACGGCCTGCTCTCCGTCAAGGTCTTTGGGGACTTTGGGACTCGCCTAAAGTGTTGCGTGGAGAGCTCCTCCGATGACGAAGACTCCTCCTCAAGCGGAAGTGACGAGGAGGACAGTGACAGCGACGACGAGGGCACTGAGCGGGGGAGGGGGGCGCCGGCTCCGACTGACCGCGTCGCCCCTCCCTCGGCCACGCGCCCTGCTGAGGGCCTTCCTCGTCAAGCTCTCCATCGGCGCGTTCCCCGTTGCCCTCTTTTTTCCTTCACCTGCCGCACCTGGGAGGAAAGGGGCAAGAACGGGGATCATGGGGCACTTATCTTTTTTTAGTTTGTAAGCCTACAGGCCTTAGTAAAATTTAGACCTTGTAATCCCCTCGCTCAGGCATACATCCCATATGAATTGTACTTGTTAACAACGTATGAATGAAAAGAAGGGTGTTTGCCGAGTTTCTTTTGTGCGTGGGCGGGGGCCACACCAAGGAACGAGTCCTCGTTATCTTAGGATAAACATTGTAACCGGGCAACAGTCCTTGCCGTCCTCCTGCTCTAGAGCTCGATTACACTCACGCCCATGGCGGAGGTAGGGGCAAAGCAGGATTGGGCCCTTCGCCCGTTCCCTTCCCACCGCGCTACGACCAAGTCCCGGCCCAAAGTAAGGTTTTTTGGACACAGGAAAAAGGGAGCATGATGGTATAAGAGTGAGCGAAGTCTTGTACGTCCAAGTTTCATACGGAAGCAGGGAGTGGGGAATGAAAAACTTATCTAGTGTTGCAGCCCCCGGCAGTCTTGGCCTGCCGCAGTCGGACCTTTGGATCCGCAGCCCCCGGCAACTTTTGCTTGCCGGGGTCGGGCGCCAGCCTGTTCTCTTTCCTCCAAAGAGCTCATCAGAAATGTCCATGCACCCTGCGAACCTAAAAAGGACGGGAAGGAACAGAGAGATGCACACTCGACCTCTATGCTAGGGTTAGTCGCTGCTAAGAACTATCAACCCTAACCGAGGAAGAGACTCAACCTAGCATGCATGCTAAAACTTAGGGCGTCGGCGCTTCATTTATTTATGCTCAGGGTCTGCGCCTGGCTTTGTACAAAGGGTTACATGCCTCGCCGGCAAGGCTTGTACAAAAGGCGGTCTGCCGGGGGGCGGCAACCGTGCCTTATGGGTAAAACTTGCGAAGATGTTCGATGTTCCAGGAGTTGCTTACTGGAATAGCATCTTCGGACTCCAAGCGGACTGCGCCGGACCTGGTGACTCGTATTACCCGATAAGGGCCTTCCCACTTCGGCGTCAACTTGTTGGAAATCTTGGCCGATTGAACGCGCCGAAGAACGAGGTCACTTTCCTCAAAGCTTCGGGCATGAACCTTGCGACTATGGTAGCGGCGCAAGGCTTGCTGGTAGCGCGCTGCTCTCACAGCCGCCCGAAGATGATCTTCCTCGAGGAGCGTTGCGTCATCTTACCTCAATTGCTCTTGCTCAAACTCATCATAAGCGAGCACTCGGGGTGACCCGAACATGAGTTCCATGGGGAGAACTGCTTCTGCCCCGTAAACGAGGGAGAAAGGTGTCTGGCTGGTGGCTCGATTTGGTGTCGTTCTGATTGACCAAAGAACCGCCGGCAATTCATCAATCCAGTGCCGTCCGCACTTGTGTAGCCTGTCAAAAGTTCTTGTCCGGAGGCCTCGCAATACTTCAGCATTCGCCCTCTCAGCCTGGACGTTTGTTCATGGGTGTGCAATAGAAGCAAAACAGACCTTGCCGCCGAGGTCTTGGATGTACTGCATGAAGACGCGGCTCGTGAACTTCATGCCGTTGTCGGTGATGACTCTATTTGGCACACCAAAATGGTAGACTAGCCCCTTGAAGAATTCGACGGCTGACTGTGCTATCACCTTTCTCACTGCCTCCACCTCCGGCCACTTTGTGAACTTGTCGATTGCAACGTACAAGTACTCAAAGCCACCGACAGCACGGGGAAAGGGGCCCAGTATGTCGAGCCCCCAGACCGAGAATGGCCAGGAAAGAGGGATTGTTCGGAGAGCTTGAGCTGGCTGATGAAGCTTCTTCGAATGGAACTGGCACGCTTCACACTTGGTTACTAGTGCCGTTGCATCCTGGAGGGTTGTGGGCCAGAAGAAACCTTGCCGGAATGCCTTACCGGCAAGGGCCCTCGACCCTATGTGGGAGCCACATAGGCCTCCGTGTATCTCTGCCAACAGCTCCAGTCCTTCCTCCCGGGGAATGCACTTCAATTTCACACCGTTTGGTCTTTTTCTGTACACAACATCGTCGACGAACTGATACATGGCAGACTGACGGGCTACTTTCTCTGCTTCTTCCTGCTCCTCAGGGAGTTCCCCTATTTGGAGGAACCAGACGGTATGATGTGCCCATGCCGGAGCCTGGGGCTCGACGGCAAGGACCAAAGGCATTTCCTCTGCCATGGGAGCGGTTGTCTCTACGGCCAGGGCTTGACGCCCTGCCGGAGTCTGTTGCCCCATGGCAGGCTTAGTGTCCACGGCAACATCCTTGCCGGCGGATCCTGGGAGCTTGGCGGGAAAGTACTTGCCGGGACCTGATTTCCTCCGCTTGTTCTGCTCTGTTGATGGTACAATGGATGGTTGAGTTAACCAAAGCACAAAAGTACCTGGTTCCACAGGCAATTTAAAGGCAGCGCGTTTTGACAAGTAGTCGGCGATGCCGTTCTCCACTCGGCGAACATGCTCTGCTTGTATACCGTCAAAACGCTCTTCCAACTTCCTCACTTCATCTACGTAGGCCTCTATCAATGGGCTTTGATAATCTTTGTTAACTTGCTTGACAACAAGCTGTGAATCACCCCTGATGATGAGCTTCTTGATTCCGAGGTCTGCCGCGATCCTGAGATCGGCAAGCAACCCCTCGTATTCAGCAGTGTTGTTCATCGACATCTCCCTGGGAAAGTGCATCTGGACTACATACTTGAGGTTCTCTCCGGTGGGTGCAACGAGCAGCACACCAGCACCGGCGCCTTGCAGCGATAAATCCCCGTCAAAGTACATAATCCAGTTGCGACTTGTTTCCTTGCCAGGAAGAGTGGTCTCCTGGATCTTCTCGTCGGGCGTTGAGGTCCATTCCGCAATGAATTCTGCCAAGACTCTACTCTGGATTGTCGAGGTACTTTCAAACTTCAAACCAAAGCTCGACAGTTCCAAGGCCCATTCCACGATCCTCCCGGTTGCGTCTGGGTTATGCAATATCCGTTGCAACGGGAGGCGGGTGACGACGGTGATTTTGTGTGCTTGGAAGTAATGACGCAGCTTCCTCGAGGCCATAAGGAGGCCGAAGAGCAATTTCTGCACACCGGAGTACCTTGACCTAGCCCCCTGCAAGAGGGAGCTGACAAAGTAAACCGGGTGCTGCATCATCTTCTTCTTCTGCACTATTTCATTTGGTTGTGTCGCTTCTGCTTCGCCAGCGCCAGACTCCGCCGGGGGCCTTGCCTTACCGGCACCAGGCCCTACCGGGGGGAGTTCTGGTTTGCCATCCGCCAGCCCTGCCATTGCCACTGCCTCTTCATCGACCTCCCTCTGCGCCACTAGCACGATGCTGACCACTTGGTTCGTTGCCGCTAGATATAGCCGTAACGGTTCTTGTGGTTTAGGCGCAACCAGTATTGGCATAGAGGAGAGGTACTTCTTCAAATCCTGCAGGGCTGCTCGGCCTCTGGGGTCCATTCCATTGGGCCCGCCTTCTTCAAAATTTTGAAAAAGGGAAGGGCACGCTCGGCATACTTGGAGATGAACCTCCTCATGGCGGCAACGCAGCCAGTGAGCCGGCGCACATCCTTGATCCGCTTAGGCGCCTCAATTTGCTCAATGGCCTTGATTTTATCTGGATTCGCCTCGATCCCACGCTGTGACACAAAGAACCCAAGAAGTTTGCCGGACGGAACGCCGAAGACACACTTCTCAGGATTCAGCTTGAGGTTGATCTTGCGCAAATTTGAAAACGTCTCTTCTAAATCTTGTACGAGTGTTGCCCTGTCCTTGGTTTTGACCACTATGTCATCCATATAAGCTTCCATATTTCTATACAGCTGAGGCTCAAAACCAATTTGGACTGCTCTTGCAAACGTTGAGCCAGCACTCTTCAACCCGAAAGGCATTCGTAAAAAATAATACGTACCACATGGGGTGATGAATGCTGTCTTCTCTTCATCTTCTTTCGTCATGAAGATCTAGTGGTATCCCAAGTAAGCGTCGAGGAATGATAACAAGTCACACCCGGCCGTGGAGTCAACAAACTAGTCGATGCACGGTAACGGGAAAGGGTCCTTTGGACAAGCCTTATTGATGTTCGTGTAATCAATACACAGTCTCCACTTCCCATTTGCCTTGCGCACCACCACCAGATTGGCTAGCCACGTCGGATGGAGTACCCCTCTTACCAAGCCTGCCGCTTCCAACTTCCTGATTTCCTCTCTGATGAACTCTTGCCGTTCCAGAGCTTGCTTCCTGACCTTCTGCTTGACGGGTCGCGCATGAGGACAGACAGCAAGATGGTGCTCAATCACCTCCCTGGGAACACTGGGGATGTCGGATGCTTGCCACGCAAACACATCGACATTCGCCCGCAGGAAAGTGATGAGCGCGCCTTCCTATTTGCTGTCGAGGGTGGAGCTTATGGTAAAAGCTCCTCCCGTGCCATCCTCCTTGACGGACACCTTCTTGGTCTCTGGTGGTGCAGCTCTGGATTTCTTGTTTCTTGCCGGTGGAGCTCTCTGGCACGTCCTCGATGGGAGCACTACACTCCGAAGAGGTGCGCTTGCCGGAGTGGGTGCGAGAGGTCTTGCCGGTCTTCTTCCCTCCCGGGGCTTCGGCGGCAGGAGCAAGTGCCTTGGCGGCAGTCGCCGCAACTGCCTCCCGGTAGAGTTGGTCAGCGCAGATCAGCACATCCTTCTTATCGGAGGGGACGGTGATGATGGTCATCGGCCCAGGCATCTTCAGCGTGTTGTAGGCGTAATGTGAGGCCGCCATGAACTTGGCTAGTGCTGGGCGGCCGAGGATCCCGTTGTAGGGCAAGGGGATCTCGGCTACATCGAAAAAATCCTCTCCGTCCTATAGTTTAACTCGCCTCCAAACATCACGGGCAGCATGACCTTACCCTTCGCCTGACTCCTTCCCGGGTTGACCCCTTGAAATGTGCCCGTCTCTTCGAGGTCTCCATCAGGAATCTGCAGCCTTTTGATCACAACAGGCGAAATCAAGTTCAGACCGGCCCCGCCGTCAACTAGCATTTTTGTCACCTTGAGGTTGTGTATTGTTGGTGAAACCAACAACGGCAAACACCCGACCGCAGTTGTGTGATCAGGGTGGTCCTCGGTGTCAAAAATGATAGGCATGCTGGACCACTTCAGTGGCTTTTGAGCATCGAATGATGGTTCCGCTGCTGTGATCTCACGCGCCCACTGGTCAAGCTGGCGGTGAGAGGTGTGCAGCGAGGTGCCACCGTCGACGCACATGGCCTCTGTAGCTTTTTGGAACTCATGCTCGCCGGACTCGTTGTCCTCGTCATGATCATCGTCTTCTTGCTTCTTGTCGCGGCCCCGAGCGGGCCTCTCTTGCTAGTTGTCCTTGCTGCGGCGTCCTCCTTGGCCGCCACGCTTCTTACCGGATCCCTCAGCACCATCCTGACCCTTCTCCTTGTCCCGCCTCTCATACTCGGCTTTTTGCTTCTCAGCAAGCAGCTCAACTTGCCGGCAGTTCTGGAGCTCGTGGCCCTTGGTGCGGTGGATCTTGCAGTATTGCTTGTCGGAGCTTCCTGGCTTGTCGGCAGCCGCCAAGGCCCGGCAAGTGGCGCACCCGGCAATTTCCTTGCCGGGGTCGTCTTCTTTGGCCTTCTTGGCGGCACCGGTGTCCTCGGATCCCTCGACGGCAAGCACGGTCTTGCCCTTGTGCTTCCTGTTGCGGCGCCGACCCTTCTTTGTCGGGGCGGCTGTGTCTTCGTTTGTGGAGTCGGTTTCCGCGCCGGTGTCCTTGCTGGGGTACTTCCTCCCCTCTTCAGCTCGATCGCACCTATCAGCCAGAACATAAAGTTCGGCCACATCTTTGACATTGTTCATCGCCAGCTCTTCACGCATCTTGCGGTTGCGCACATTCTGATGGAATGCGCTGATCACGGCAGCGGGATGAACATCTGGGATGTTGTACTGCACCCAGCTGAACCTCTGTATGTACTTGCGCAGGGTTTCACCTTCCTTCTGGGGGATGATATGCAAATCGCTTGCCTGGCCATGAGCTTGGTGGCCTCCGGTGAAAGCGCCAACGAACTCATGATACAAATCCGACCAAGAAGAAATGAAATCCGCCGGCAAGTGCATCAACCATGACATGACATTGGGTTTAAGTGCCAACGGGAAGTAATTGGCAAGCACCTTGTCGTCGCGAGCTCGAGCAGCTTGCATCGTGATGGGGTAGATGCTGAGGAACTCCGACGGGTGGGTCTTACCGTTGTACTTCTCGCCAATGTCGGGCTTGAACATGCGGTGGGAGGGCCACTGGAACTGCCGCAGCTCACGGGTGAAGGCTGGGCAACCCACCTCGTAAGGTAGGCCACCGGAGCCCCCCGGAGCTGGGTGGTCCGTAGCGGGTCCCGCTCGCCTATCTGACTGATGGTGCGCTTCGCGCCGCCGCTCGATGGTAGTTCAAGCGTCTTCATGGGCTCGCTCCCGAAGAACTTGGCGCTGATCGCGGTGGGTCCGTGGGTCGGACGACGCTATGGAGATGTTATCACAAGTGTCATCACGACGGACCGGCACCCGCGGTAGCTGACGTGGGGGAGAGTGCACCGTGGCCGCAGCACCTCCGGTCCTTCCACCACTGGCATGCGGTGGCTCGACGGAGCGCCGGCCTAAGGGCCCTGCTGGTCGCGACTCATCTTTGTTGGCAACACCGACGAGGCTCCGGATGGTGGCTCTCCACTCGTCGAGCTTTTCCGCAGCAGGAGGAAAGTCGAGGAGCAACTGCGCGCGCCAAAGCTTCTGTTGGTGTGGGTGGCGGCGAAAGCTGCGTGGACCGTGACACGCTCTGACTTCTAACCACGTTAGAAGGAGCTCTTTCACGGCCTTGCGGCTGTGCGCCATTTTTGCCAGCGCCTCAGCGTGCATGCTGGCCTTCTACGTCCCACGACTCAGGCGCAGGACTCTTCCCATGGCGGCGCCCGGGGTCTCCAGCGTGGTGACGCTGCTCGTCGCGCACAACCTGGGAAGAGCGCGTCGTGGGCGCCGGCGTAGGCGTCTTGGAAGTCGCTGCGCCGCCCATGGGTGGCATGACTCCATCCTTGGAGGGCCCTGCGCCGCCTGCGGGGGGCCCGGCTCCGTCTTTGGATTTGGTGACGTGCGGCCCGTCGTCTCGCGCACGAACGACGTCACTCGCCAGGCTTTGACTGCCAGAGCGATGTGGGTGTTCGCGGGCCGCGTCTCGGCTTCCGTCCGCGACCGCCCCACCACTCGCCCACACTCATACGGACCGTTCAGCTCCCGATGAACCGATCACCGTGATCTTCTTCTTCTTGGGAGCCATGGTGATGAAGGACTGCTAAACTAACTGCTAGACCAGATTTTCACAACTGCGCCCCCTACCTGGCGCGCCAAAGATGTCGGTGAAAACGACACCTATGGAATCACTGGGATCCCTTCTACGGTTGGCGGGCGCGGGGTTGTGCAAAGAGCGGGTCTGGTAGTCAGCACAAGGATCGTTTACCCAGGTTCGGGTCACAAAGATGTGTAATACCCTAGTCCTGCTTTGATGTATATTTGAGTGTTCTTGAGCTCTCGCACTAGCTATGGTGCGTGCGTAGTCCAAAAGATCCGAATCCTTCTCCAGTATGCCTCGGGCCTCCTTTTATAGACAAAAGGGGTTGCCACAGCGGCACACACGAGGTGGAAAGGTATACAGTGTACAAGCTTATCGCATGTCATTACGGGACAAGGCACATTAAATGTGCTCCTTAGGTGTCCCAATGCTTTATTGGGGACGGCAACGAGGCCCGTCCCGTCCGTCGCCGCTCTGCCTCGCTCCGACACGCGTCCAGGCCAACGAGTCATGCAGCGCCATGTAGGCTGGCAGGCTGCTGCGATAGCGTGGTGGCAGGGTCTTCACGAAGATCTGCATGCCACCACGCAGGTGCTTGCTTAGTTGGCCTGGAGGCTGCATGTTGACATGCAGGTGCCTGCCCAACTGGTTGGGCTGGCAGCTGTATGGGAACGACGGTGGAGTCTTGGCAGACATGGGCCTGGCTATGGCCCCGCAGGTGTCCTCGGCAAGGGTCTTACCGGGGCATCGCGGTCGTCCCCGGCAAGGATCTTGCCGGGGGTCTCGTGGATTTCCTCGGCAAGGATCTTGTTGAGGATCGTCGTCTTCTAGTCCTCATCTGATCTTGTGTGCTTATGATCTTCACAAAGATCTGCACGCCACCATGGAGGTGCCTCCCGAGCCTTGGTTCCAATGTGGTTGGTGGTGTTGGAACCCTTGGGCTCAAGGGTGGCGCGCTCTGCTGGCGTTGGGCAAGCAGCCCCGGCAAGGCTCTTGCCGGGGCTGCGGAAGCCGCCCCGGCAAGGGTCTTGCCGGGGGAGTCCACCTCGCCCTCTTGCTCTTTGTGTCTCTGGTCTCGGCGTTGCTCTGCCCGTCTTGTGCTCCTGGCTGGAGCGCTGCTCTGGTATTCTTGTGCTTCTCCTTCCTCCCTTTGCCCTGCTTAACTATGGCCGCAGGTGCGGCTCTGACTGCCCGTGCACAAGTAGAGGGGTAAAAAGGAGAGCCCCTACTTTTGCACCCCGACAGAGATTGAACTAGGTATGAGGATACCGACGATCGAATGTCAGGCAAGTAACATACCGATGACAAAGGGAACAACATATGTTGTTATGCGGTTTGACCGATAAAGATCTTCGTAGAATATGTAGGAGCCAATATGAGTATCCAGGTTCCGCTATTAGTTATTTCCCGGAGATGTGTCTCGGTCATGTCTACATAGTTCTCGAACCCGTTGGGTCCGCACGCTTAACGTTTTATGATGATTTGTATTGTGAGTTATGTGATTTGATGATCGAAGTTTGTTTGGAGTCCCGGATGAGATCGGGGACATGACGAGAAGTCTCGAAATGGTCGAGAGGTAAAGATCGATATATTGGAAGGCTATATTCGGACATCGGAAAGGTTCCGAGTGATTCGTGTATTTTTCGAAGTATCGGAGAGTTACGGGAATTCGCGAGGAGAAGTATTGGGCCTTATTGGGCCATACGGGAAGAGAGGAGGCAGGCCAAAGGGAAGGAGGTGCGCCCCCCCCCCCATGGGTCCAAATTGGACTAGGGGAAAGGGGGCGGCGCCCCCCTTACCCTTTCCTACTCTCTCTCTCTCTCTTTCCCTCTTTCTTCTCTCCTACTCCGGAAAGGAAAAGGGGAATCCTACTAGGACTTGGGAGTCCTAGTAGGACTCCCCACACTTGGCGCGCCCCCTCTAGGGCCGGCCTCCTCCTCCTCCCTCCTTTATATACGTGGGCATGGGACACCCCAGAGGCACAATAGACAATCTCTTAGCCGTGTGCGGTGCCCCCTCCACAGTTACACACCTCGGTCATATCGTCATAGTGCTTAGGCGAAGCCCTGCGCCGGTAACTTCATCATCACCGTCACCACGCCGCCGTGCTGACGGAACTCTCCCTCGGACTCAACTGGATCAAGAGTTCGAGGGACGTCACCGAGCTGAACGTGTGCTGAACGCGGAGGTGCCGTACGTTCGGTGCTTGGATCGGTTGGATCGCGAAGATGTTCGACTACATCAACGGCGTTGTCATAACGCTTCCGTTTTCGGTCAACGAGGGTACATGGACAACACTCTCCCCTCTCGTTGCTATGCATCACCATGATCTTGCGTGTGCGTAGGAAATTTTTGAAATTACTACGTTCCCCAACAGTGGCATCCAAGCCAGGTTTATGCGTAGATGTTATATGCACGAGTGGAACACAAGTGAGTTGTGGGCGATAATAGTCATACTGCTTACCAGCATGTCATACTTTGATTCGGCGGTATTGTTGGATGATGCGGCCCAGACCGACATTACGCGTACGCTTACGCGAGACTAGTTCTACCGACGTGCTTCGCACACAGGTGGCTGGCGGGTGTCAGTTTCTCCAACTTTAGTTGAATCGAGTGTGGCTATGCCCGGTCCTTGTTGAAGGTTAAAACAGCACATACTTCATGAAAAATCGTTGTGGTTTTAATGCGTAGATAAGAACGGTTCTTGCTAGGCCCGTAGCAGCCACGTAAAACTTGCAACAACAAAGTAGAGGACGTCTAACTTGTTTTTGCAGGGCTTGTTGTGATGTGATATGGTCAAGACGTGATGAGATATAAGTTGTTGTATGCACTACAAAAAAATGCACTTCTGTGATGATACGTGTTTGTCACAGTAGGTCGTGTTTTCTGTCATGCATGTACATCCATGACAAATTTATGACAGAATCAAGATAGTCATACCTGTGCTGTCGTAGAAGTGTTCCATGACATTGCCAAAATTATCATCACGGAAGTGTCCACTTCCATGACGATAAATCGCGCGTCACAGAAGTGCTTTCGTCAAGGGTGACCGGCACGTGGCATCCACCGTAACGGAACGCCGTTAAGCTATCGGGTCGGGTTTTGGATCCGATAACCCGTTAACAGCCGCGACCAATGGGGATTTTCCATGTGTAAAATCATCATTGGCTGGAGGAAACACGTGTCGGCTCATCATTGGGACAGATGTCATCCACTCATTGGACAGAAGGCGCCTATGATACGTCGACACGTGGCACGACCCATCAAGTTTAAATGGGCCGGCCCAACTAAAGGCCCACAAGATTTTGCGGACCATAATGGGCCGGCCCAGCTAAAGGCCCATGAGATTTTGCGGACCATAATGGGCTGGCCCAGCTAAAGGCCCACAAGATTTCGCGGGCCATAATGGGCCGGCCCAGGTAAAGGCCCACAAGATTTTTGTGTGCTATAATGGGCCGTCCCAGGTAAAGGCCCACAAAATTCTTGCGGGTCATAATGGGCCGGCCCAGCTAAAGGCCCACGAGATTTCGCCGACACTAATGGGCCGGCCTAGCTGTAGGCCCACAAGATTTTGAGGACCCTAGTAGGCCGGCCCATTAACTGGCTGCCATGTTTTGGGCCAAATGTCGGCCCATATTTGATCCGGTCCATTAATGGCCTGCCATGTTCCGGGCCTAATAATGGCCCATATGAGACCCGACCCGTTAAAAGCCTCCCACGTTCTGGGCCAAATCACGGCCCAGATCAGGTCCGGCCCTTTAAGAGGCTTTGGCCTCAATTATGGCCCATATCAGATTGGGCCCGTTAACTGGACGCTATGCTTCTGGGCCCACTTGCTAAAGGCCCATGTAGTAATTCGGCCTGATATTAGTTTCGGCCTGTTAAGGGCTTGTTTAACATTTTGGCCCTATATTAATTTCGGCCTGTTAAAAGCCCGTCATATAGTTGGGCCTAACTACGGCCCGGTTTGCATCCGGCCTGCTCGCAGCCGATATCTGATTGGGCCAAACAAGGACCGAGACAATTTTGGCATGTTAAAAGCCCGTGATTTGATTTGCGCAATCATGGGCCGGGGTCCATTTCGGGCTGCTGTCGGCCCATGAGCTGTTCGGCACGTTTCAGGCCCAACTTACTTCTCAGCCTCCTAAAAGCCCATTGAGTTTTCTTGCGAAAAGAGGGCCGGGGGTTACTCGGCCTATTAAAGGCCCAAATCTACTAGTGGGCCAGTTTGACGAGGCCCATGATGCGGATCATACATCGTGATTGCATGACGGCCCGATTATGTACCATAATTTTACGGTTTGGCCGGTTTACTGCGAAGACATGATATATATACAGTAAAATAATTGCAGCATCGTGAATAAGAAAAAACCTAGACTATACAATAAAGAAATTACGGCATATTACATCCACTGGGCATCAAAGTTCGTCACTATGATAATAAAGCACAAGCAGACAGCAGATTACATACACTGGGCATTAAAGATCGCCACCAGTGAAAATAAACATGCCGACAAAATAATATACAAAACCGACAGCACTTCAATAGAGTTCAAGAAAGGTTAGCCCTGCTAGCGAGCTGCAGCGCAACCACCTGAGCAAGATGATGAGACTGCGCTTGTTCAACACTTATATCTTCCTCACTCTGAAAGATAAACAAGCAGACAGATGACAGGTTTTGCACATAAAAGTATCAGTGCTGACAATTCATCACATTACTTGCTGACAAATAAAGTGACACAGTTTAAAATTGCATTAACACAATATGGTATTGTTCAGGTCAAGACATGGTAGGAAATGAAATTGTGAAGGAGTTGGCAGCTTCACAACACCACTGGATTACAGATCAAGAACTCATAAGTATCAATGGTTAGTGTGCTGTCAATTTATCCCATTTCAGATTGGCAAATAAAGAGATGGTTTAAATAATAGTAGAATGATATGACATTGTTCATAGTTAAGAAATTGCAGAATATGACATTGTGTTGTAGTGGGTAGGTTCACCACACCACTGGATTACGGATGAAGAACAGAAGCATAGATGCAGTGCAAAAGAAGATCACTTGCTCTGTATAGTTTAATTTACATGGTATGAAGAAGGAACTTGGTTGTACAACTGAAAACTTAAATTGAGAAGGACAAACTTTTGTTTATGAACTACATAATAAACTTTAAACATGCAATTTGATGCAAACACCAAAAATAAACAGCTGTTGCAGTCATGCCTAACCAAATATACACAACAAAGTTTGAAGGCTTGAGAAGGACAAACTTACATTACTGGTGAAGACAGGCTCTATAAAGCCCTTGTCCATGCTGATGGGGGGGCAATTCAAGAAGTTTACCACAGAATCTTCTTCATAAGCATTTCCTTTATTCTACATTTTGTTAAGAGTAGATATAGATGTGATAATATACGAAAAAATGGAGAATATTTAAGATAAGATGAAGAGTGATGCTACATAACCAAGTAGCTATAAATGTATGTACAGCGATACAGGAAAAAGGCACAGCCAACAGCAATGCACAGCTAGACTTCTTCAGTACCAACCTTATGGTAAGAGTAAATATAGATCTGATGTCTAGAAAATGGAGGGCAAAGGAAAATAAGCTGCAGAGTGATGGTACATGAACAACTACCTGTCAATATTAGTACACTGATAAAGGACAGCATGTACTTACAAGAACAATGCAGAGCTAAAAAATCATTGGCATTGGATATATTCTACACTAATGTAACCATTCATACAGATCAGATAATTTGGAGCGAACAATTGATAAGCAAGCTATCATGCATACTGCTGTCACATGATGAACAAGGTATGTATGCAAGTACAGTGATACAGGACAACAGGTACTAACAAGACCAAAGCAGCAGGCAGCATATTTGCGATACCTGTCGTTCTTTTCAAACCGGAATTCTTCTTCGAGCAGATTTCCTGCAAAAAAGATCCGTAAGGCACATGCGGAAAAGTAGAAGTTCAAATTGTCATTTGATTTCATAGACAGTACCTCATCCTGGGAACGAGACCAGTGCATAACAAGGTTTTTCCATTCAATGTCTTCTAAATTTAGCACAGGAGACTTCACCAAAAATTCGTTTATAGACTTGCCATCAAAGTGTGATTTCCTCAGGTAACACCGATACTACTGCAATGCTTCCTTGAAAAGCACAAGCAAGCTTTGCTCGTCATGACTATCCAGATTGACCCTCGCCTAGTTACAACAATGTAATGTAAATCATTGATGTGTTCGATCAGCAGAAAACGGGAAAATAATAACCATGAATAATAGCACTTACACGTAAGTTGGACAGGAAGATGTGAAAATGGTGTTTGTCTTCACTATAATCTTCCCATGATGGGAATATATGCACGTAGTCCCTAACAACATTGAAAGCATTGTCTTTTAAACTGGGAATAAATGGAATGGGGTTCCAATCTGCAGGAATTGGCCATCTCTGCAGTTGGGATAGGTCTTCGGCCGGTGGACTTGCTGTACTTTTTGCTGGAGTGGGATTTTTCTGTGGTACAGCTGGTGCTATGGCAAATGAAATTGGTATACCTTTTGCTGGAGTGCAGGTCCTGTGTGGTGGGGCTAGTGGTGTGGCTAGTGAAGTATGGGTACAGTCTGCTGGAGTCGGTCCTAGGTTTAGTGTCATTGGTTGTACAGCCAATATAAGTGGGGCGCTGTATGATTTCTCTGGCACCACCACATTTTTCAAGGACTTTGCTGGTGCTCCTTCAGGTTCGGCAATCACCCTCTTCCTTTTTGATGTCTGATGCACAAGAACAGCATTTGAGTGGAAAAACATGGTATGGTGACAGATGAAATATGTAGTGATAATGGATGGGCATGGCATCTCGAGTTATATGATGAGTAAACTAAGCAGATGGCGGTGCAAAAAAGTAGAAGAAATGCAAGACAACATATGCAAGATACGCGCAATCAATAAAACCTTGCCAAATTAGAACAGGCACCTTGATGGGTGAACAGGACAGGCCATCTGCCTTTGACTCCTCGAGGTTAGAATAGTCATTAGGATGATATTCTGAACAAGAATCAACAGGTGGGGAGCGTATGAGTTTCATTGCTTCCAGAATGGCACTCAATGCCTTGGTGCTAATTTTGTAAGTCATTGCAGTGTTCCACAATATTCTTCTGATGCGCGGATTCTGATATTCACTGTAATTGCGTATAATATCTGAGAACCATGAAAACATAAATAGTTGTGAGATTATCTTTGTAATGCAGATGATATTCTAATATAGGGGCGCCCCTGTAAACACTTGTGTGCTATCACTGGATTCTGATGAGAGAGCTCATGTGTGCTGTAATATGGTGCGTGCATTTATATAATCTGGCACAAGTACACACAAAAATAGGCTCCAGAAGTAAGGATAGCTGGCAGATGATAGGTTCATAATATACTATATAGAGAGTTTATTGCCAAACCATGATAACAAGAGCACACAACAACTAGGCAGATCATAGTGTACATAACAGGGGTACACCATAACCACGGTATATAAATTGGGAAAGTGGAACTGGCTTGAAAATACGGTGTTGTATTGCCGCTAGTAATTGAAAGCCTATCGATCACGTACAGGCCAGCTCTATCAGTTGTTGACTGCAGATGTCCATGCGCCCCTTCCTGACAAGGAACATACTGTACGTACTAAATACAGAATAAACAAAGAGGAACATGTTAAAGAACAGAAGAGGAAGCATATTCTTGAGGTTCCGCTTCATTGCATACAATGTTGGTTGCCCACTCATGATGAATCACAGCGCCCAAAGAAATGCAATTCCATGTTGTCTCTCTATATGTGGCAATTTTGAACAAGAGTCATTAGGATCATATTCTGAACAAGAATCAACAGGTGGGGAGCGTATGAGTTTCATTGCATCCAGAATGGCACTCAATGCCTTGGTGCCAATTTTGTAAGTCATTGCAGTGTTTAGCTTCAAGAGTGGACTGCTGCTAGTGTGACACAAAGCAGCTACACAGATCATAGTGTAGATATAACGGGGAAAACTGTAAGCATCAGAGTAAAATCAGCAAAGTGGAACTTGCTGGAATATATGTGCTAGTATTGCCGGTGCGGCTAGAAAGGCTTCGGATACCAGCTCTCTTCAAGTGAAGGTGCGGTACTGTTAATATCAGTGTTACTCTCAAAGGCGACACAGCTCCCCGCATTTCCTTGCTATTCTTATAGGATTCAAGTGGGCAGGTGACTACAAATCCTATTCCTATGTTTACAAGATCCTACAAATCAAAGAGGCTCAAAGTGTCCATCACAACCGACCGTATAGACCTCTACACTGCAAAAGTCCCTGCTCATCTTCAGTACAAGGAACATATTGTACCACTATCATACTCCCTCCGGTCCAAAATATAAGTCTTGGTAGAGATTTCCACTATGGATCACATACAGATGTATCCAGATACATTTTAGATTGTAGATTCACTCATTTTGCTCCATATTTAGTCCATGGTGGAATCTATACAAAGACTTGTATTTAGGAATGGAGAGAGTACATATTAAAGAAGAATGGAAGAGGAACATGGTAAAGAAGAGCAAGCAGATTTTGGATAATAAAATGTTGGTTGCGCAGTGCCCACACATGATGAACCAGAGCGCATTAAGAATGCAACTCCCAGCTATCTCTCGACCATTTCAGGCGGTTGGATGAAGATCCTACGTCTCCTAACCCATCTTCTTCCTCGTCTCTGATTCTTCCCATACAGAACACCGCACGGGCTGCCGGCCGGACCACCGGCCCCTGCCGCCTGTGTTCCTCCGCCACCCCCACCCCCACCCCCGCCCCAACCCCCGCCCGCGTCGAGTTTTCTTCGTTCGGCGAGGCCCCACAACCACCCGAGCCCCTTCATTCGCACCGGCGAACTCCGGCGAGCTCTGAAAAATCGACTGGCCCAATTTTGAAATTTAGTCTACTCTGATTTAACTAGTGTGGAATATAAAAGGGGAAAACCATAAGCATTGGGAGTATAGTGTTCAGCGTGCCATGGCGGATCTGAAGGTGCAAACCGGAGAAAGGCAACTTCACAACCAAGACAAGAAATCAGAGTAAAGCAGTGGCGATCTATTTTCTTGCTGCGATAAATAAGTTGAGCAGATACGAAAGAGTACCGCCTCTGGTACGGCGCCATGTACGCATCTGCTGAGAATTGGACGGTGCTACGGTAGCGATGGCTGTCGGCGGCGTGGAAGCAGATCTAGGAGGGTAGACGGTGGCTGCGGGGTGCGGTGGACGAGACGGTTGTAGGAGCGGCAAAGGCAAGGTGGACGACGGCGGGGATGAAGCGAGAGGACAGGATGCAAGGATCCCGGTCCGAAGCCGTGGATGAGAGAGGTCGATCTCTTGTAATGGACGGTGGTGGCGGGGTATCAGCTCCGGCATGGTGGAGGAGGACGGTGGTGGATGGGGTGGCGGACGGCGGCGGACGGAGGAGGGTGGGGGGGAGAGGGTGTTTTGGCGCCCACGGAGTACGAATGGGGAAAAGGGAGGTAGAGAGGAAGGGGGAACCATGTATTCAGGGTGCACTTGTCTCAAATGCGAGGAAATTTACAAACTTAGCCCCCGTTTCAAATTTCTACTACATCACAGCAACATTAGTCGGTTGGGGATAGGACGGTAATCTCGCATACACCGAATATTTGCCGACGAGAGTTTGTTTTTGGTGTCCACCGTGTATGAATATGAATCGGGGAGGGAGTCGATTTTGGCCGAGGACACACTGTGTTTTGGCGCCCACCGTGTATGAATCCGGGTGAGAGGCGGTTACGTCACATTTGGGTGAAATTACAAACCTACCCCTATCGAAACCTATAGAAATCCAGCAGATAGGCTTTGCGTGGCAGGGATAGGCAGTAGTGATTTCCATCTCGCAGATTTTGGTTTCGGGCGGTTACTGGGACTTTCCCCGCTTCGTTCAAATTTTGCAGAGTGCACGTTTACCGTGCCAACTCAATTCGAATCCCGTTTGTATTCTATTTTTTTCAGGCGGGATCCATTTTCAATTGGAATTACATTCTATATACATCATTTTTTTATATATACTTTCAAAAGCACAACACCATTTATACATAAATATGGTTTACAAATGGCATGATCTCAGATTCATAAGGTTGTATCCATCAATTTGGATTTTCAAATATTTGAAACCACTTTATGTTGAAATCCAATGTATGCATTCCTCGCTAACTGTCTCCAATTAATGTGTGTTTCATGCAGGTTTTTTTACTTCTCAAACATGTATAATGTGTTTCACACACGCAACATATAGTGTAATCCCATGTAGACATTAATTGCATATAAACCATGCATTGTTTGTAATTGAAGAATCTATGGATCACCAATATTGATAAACTATATAACATTACACGTGTGCCCAAATTCTACACCAATTTGCGTTATGATATTATCGATGTCGTGATCTCCAGTTTAAATATTTGAATCCCCTTTAATCCAGATATTCGTCTCATATAGCTATCACTCATGCTTATATAGGACTATCTCTCTGGACCTATACGCATTCATCGTCTCTCAGGTATCTCTCGTGCTACCTGTATGTCGACAATGATCTTTTATCTTCGTAACACACTGACGGTACTCTCTCCCTCGACCTTCATCTCTCTATCTCTCTCTAAGTATATCTCGCTCCCTGCTATGTGTCTCTAACTATGATTCTCCATGTTGAATCTCTTTCTCTCACACAAACACAAAACTTTGTCTCCCGGGGTCTCATTTCTCTCTACTATTCCCATGTGTGCCACTCGCACACCCCTCATACAGAGATGTCTTTCGCTCCTTAGATATGAGAACCTACGACTCTTCCTCTTCAATGTCTCTTTGTCACACACAAACACAAACTCTGTCTCCCAGGGTCTCATATTTCTCCATTGTTCTCTTGTATGTCGCTCACACACACCCTCTCTCCCTAGAGATATCTTGTGTTCCCTCGTATGTCTCTCTAGCTATCACTCTCGTTGTGAAATATCTTTCTCTCTCGCAGACACACAACTCTGTCTCTCTGGATCTCATTTCTCTCTGATATCTGTTTGTATGTGACTCACATGCACCCTGTCTCTATCTCTCTCACACCCACACACATAACCCAGCCTTCTGATCCTCTCGACTCCTATCTCTAACGCACACTAGCTAGCATCTTTATCTTTCTATTTATCTGTTTCTCCATCAACCTTCTTTCTCGCCCTCACTCTTGATTCCTATCACGCACACTACATATGTTTCTCTCTACATGCAGTCAAGTGCCCTCTCACACACATATATAACTTCACCCTTTGAACCACCCGACGGTCATCTCCAATACCCAAACTAGCGGATGTCCCTCTAGCTAGCATCTCCATCTCTGTATCTATCTGTAGTTTCTCTGTCAACATTTCTTTCTCGCACGGAGTCTTGCTTCCTATCACCCACACTATATATGTCTCTCCATACATATGCATTTATAGGTTGGTCTCTTTTGCACAATCGTTGCGCCTCACTCCCTCTGCTCGCCATAGATGCATGCTCCAGCCCACGCCAGTATCTCTTAAAGACAAAAACACATGGTCAATTGTCGGGCCTTCTTCCCTGCATTCTCACATGCATGCATATTGTCATACCGATCCGTCTCTCCCATGTCGTTGATCTTATGACTTATGTGTTCTTTCTTTTATCTCGATCATGCGCGCGCGCACACACACATCCCACGTATACATGTATACCTCTCACACATGCACGTTCAAGGTCTCTATGTCTCCATACGTATTAATTACCCTCAATCCTAACGCCACATCGAATCGTTCTCCTCTTTTGTGCACATAACTTCCGCCTGGATGGGTAAAACACACACTCACACTTAACAATCTCCTTCTAGCTACCCCCCCCCCCCCCCCCCGCCTCTCACTCTTCCCCTATATCCCCGAAACCAATAAGACAATCCCTTTCTTTTATTCCCGCCTACATGCACCATCGATATATAGTAGTCTTCCTTGGTGTCTCTCGAACAAACACGTTCTCTCGATGTCGACTCCTCTCACGCGCACACACCTTCTCTTCCCTCTCTACGGGCATTTTCTCTCTCGCACCCCATCGTTGGTGGCCTCTGCCATACACATCACCTCTCTATGATGAAGCCATGCACACTTAAATTACATCCGCCACAGAGGACCCCGCGACACACACACACACGCACACACACACACACGCACGCACGCACCCCCCCCCACACACACACACGACTCCTTATCTCTCTCTCTCTCACACACACACACACACACAAACACACACACACACACACACACGCACACCCCCCCCCACACACACACTAAGACTCCATCTCTCTCTCTCACACACACACAAACTAAGACTCCATCTCTCTCCTCTCTCTCTCTCACACACCCCACACACACTAAGACTCCATCTCACACACACATGCTCTAGGCGGAGCATTTGTTCCTACCACCCTTCATCCAACCTTACCCGTATGATAAACAATCACCTTTATTTACTTGCATAACATGGACAAATTCCACTTTACTTTAGTAGTCAGCAAACTTATCATCTGTACCCTTATAAAAAAACGAGTTGGCGGTGATGGTGTGCCTGCCATCTTGTAATACAGACCGTATGATCTATATCTGAGGATAGAAAGCAAACTATGATAATTTTACAAAAGATACCCGCACCTCTCTCCACATTATTATCTCCCGCAACCTCATTACTCAGCAATTAAAAAAGGAATAAGTCTCTGGAACAATCTAGCATGCATGGTGGCCGCTGCCGCCTGCCGGCGCCGTCCATCCCCATGCCTCCGCCTATTCCGACCACCAGTCACCACCACGCTCCACTCCTCCTCGCCTTATCTCTCATCTTTCATTTTTTCGATGACATTCTCGAGATACCAGTTTTCCGATAAAATTCTCGAGATATCATTAGTTTTTACACATGGGATTACTCCTGCATGGGTCAATCACAACAGGTGTTCTGTAAAAAAATGCATATTGATGTTCCGTGCAATGCACGAGAATCTTGCTTGTAATTATATAACGCAAATCACGAGCAGGAAGTGACATTTTTTTGACACAACCACGTTAACATGGCCACGTAAATCACTAGCTAAAGTAAATACCATTATACTTATATCCCGATGCAAAAGGTTGAGTACATGTCTGAAGAGTAGAGTCGCACACCCGCACTCTGTCTCTCAGAATCTCTCTCACACACACACCAGTTACGTGACGCGCACTTAAGCAGACACGTATGTTACAATTTGTGCACCCGCGGGTACACGTGATGCTGCGCATTTATTTAAGCCGAAAGGCGAACCCAAACATTAGCTGCATTCATTCCCCTCCCGCCGCCTCTTCTCTGGTCGCCGTCGCCCAGTAGCCATGGGTCGGCCGAAGGTAACAACATACGCCATACTCCCGCCGGAGCGGCGCTTTAATATGGAAATTTTAGTGGTCATGCATGCATCTTTTTGTGCTAGCACTCCTATATAAGGGTTGACCGGTCGCTTCCTGCGGACGTGCGTGGGCGGTGGAAGAGGAAGGAGAAGGGAAGCGGGCTGTGGAGTAACGTTTTTTTACCACAATTTCTTAGGAAACTGAGTGCAATAATTAAGTAGTTTTGCAAACTACCAGTACTACACCGGAAACGGTTCAAAACCTATACTCCCTTGCCAGCGCGCGCTTCCCACGTGAAACGGTCAGCTCGCCCTGGAGCGTCAGTGCCGCATTAATGCCCGACCAGAGCGGAGGCGACCTCTCACTGGCGCCGGCTTTGAAGTGGCGCGACGGCCGAGAGAGTGCCGCTTCCCGGTGCACGCGACTGCTCCGCGTCGAGACTGGCCATAGGCCCTGTTTGGATCCATGGGTTAGAGTTAGTTTGAGCTAGTTGGGGCTCAAATAGCCCTAAAGTATCCAAGCATGAGGGTTTAAATTGGAGCAAGTTGCACCGAACCCACCAAAAAAACTATCCCACCCAAGAGGTGCTAAGTGGAGATAGTTCTCATTAGGACCACTGAAAAATCACTTTTCTCTCTCCATGAAGTGCATTTATTGTCAATCTAACCCTGTCACCGAAACACCTCTTTGGCTACAGTTAGTTCAGGGTTAGTCATGAGTTAGTCTAACCTCTAGCTAAGTTAGAGTATCAAACAGGAGCAGTATAGGACATGCAAGTTGCTCAAAGCATACAGGCAAATTCGTACGTGAAAGGATTTTTTTTTCTTTTTCAAAACGGAGCGTGAAAGGAATTTTTTTTAGAATGCTCTTGGCATGTCGCTAACATGTGATAGTTAACCGACCTCAATAGACGGCAGAAACGCCAGCCCGCCACACTTTGATAGAGACGAGGAGGGAGAAGCGATACAGGCTGCTGGATTACTAGAGATAGGTGTCGCACGGAAGCCAAGAAATATGGTGATAGCGTGGGTTAGCCATGTACTAGTATGATGTAACTACACTAGGCTGTCGTGTTTCGTACTCTTCCAGTCCACTGTGGAGATGATTGGTTAATGTTATATCGCTGAATAATATTAAATATTATGAGTGCAGACGCTCCACCACGAGGTTCCTTGCTCCTTCTCGGTCGTTCGGAATCTATGTTCTTCCACTCTATTTTTTTTTACGTGAGCTTTGTTCATCCTTTTGCCTACACGCGAGACATCTAGCATCAAGGTGCACGTGTTGTGCAAGGATCGTTCCATCTATATGAAGAACACGTGGGACTGGAACTACGAGACGGACATGTACCCAGGAGTGGACGTACGAACCTGAGTAATGTAGCGCAGTAAGTGAAGTAGAAAGGCACAAATGGTATGAACATGCGTGGCATATAGGGTGTGTTTGGTTGCGTTCTCATCTCAGCATAGTTGTTCCCTCTTCATGCATGCTCAACTCAACACCCCTCTTCATGCATGCTTCTAGTGTATTTGTGCTAAACTAGTGTGGACTCATGCACCCTCCATACACTCTACCAAACACCCAAAAGTAGGTCGAGAAGGGAACTCTTGGGCGGCATTGTCTCTTACTACGTACTACCACTAAATGTTGTACGTGCAATGCACGGTGATGTTATGGAGTACGTGCCTAAGTACTCTACTACTACTATATTTTGGAGGCACATATTAACTTTTATATTTGTTTACGTGTATGCCCTGAGACCTTCCAACTAGACGTGTCTTTCTCTCCAGGTCGCACTTTGTATCATTCATACCACTAAGTACTACTATGTGTGGTCTCCGACCCAGAAGTGGAAGAAGTGGATGCTCTACCGCGCTGTTTTTTTACGCTGGGCTCTACCGCGCTGTTCATGTCCCACTCCTTTCGCTGACGTGTGGGACATCCAGCACGTGCCGTGTTTGGCACCCTTCATCGTAAGAGTTGAAACGCTAGCATTCATCAGAAATAAAAAATAATTATAAATCAGCAGAGATACTTTTTTTTTGCGAACCAATCAGCAGTGATACTATACCACGCGGTTTCCTTGCTCCTCGATATCGGAAAGAATACTTCCATTCGCCAACATGTGGGACGTCGACCATCCTGGTCCACTTGCCATGCACGCAGAACTCCAAGGGAGAGTCACCCAGGTCGTCGCGCCGCAGTAACAGTGACTAATGAGCCGTCAAATCACAAGCCCACTTCCCACTTTGAAATTGCTCGGACAAAGGAACCATCATGACCTCGTTGAATTCCGCTTCTTGAAGAAAACTACTATACCAGCAGTACTGCTAGCTACAGTAGTTACTCCAACAGAGGCCTCCTTTCGTTCATAGGATAGGAATATGAAAATCATAGGAAGTGAGATGACATGCATCTCAATTCCTATAGAGAAAGAGATGCCATTTGATGCTTAGGATAGGAATATTTCCATTTAGTCTAGGCTAATGTATTGGTAATTTGCTCCAAAAACTACAGTAGTAACTAGTAGTATTGGTACATGCTCGTACTCAGACACAGACACACACACTAACTACTAGTACTACTACTTCTCACATGCTGGCCAGACGCCGTCGTTCTCCTTCCCGGCTTTGTCGGCGACACCCCACCGTGCTTGGATCTCCGCCGACCTCTCCGCAGCAGCGAGTGCGTCCTTTTCTTTCTTGCGGCAGCAGGCCTCTCTTTTCTTGAGTGCTTTCTGACTTTTCCGCTCCCTCTGTGCGGCTTTGGCCGCCTCTTGCTCTACCGCCCATTCGGCCTTGGCATCTTCAAATTCCTCCCACATAGTTGTGAGGTCGCGAGCGGCGATGAACTCGGCACGGCGGGATGCCATCGCTTCCCTACCATTTTGTGTGCGGTCGTGGGCGGCGAGGAACTCGGCGCTCCGGGATGCCATCGCTGCCTTACCGGTTAGTGTGCGGCGCGGTGGCATGAACGACGCTTGGTGAGAGCTCTGGGGTGGAGTGGCCGGACAACCGTATAGTGCATTGGTTTGTCAAGAGCTCAAGGACAGAAGACGAAGCAAATTTGGATTCCCCTTCAATCCTGGTCATTTATTACCGAGTAAAATGCATTGGCAGTCATCGAACTTGTCTTGATAGCTCACTTTGATCATTGTATACGAGATATGGTGATTATACGGTCACTGGCTCAGCGTATAGCTCTGTATTTGTCTGGTTGACCAGTCAAACAGTCCGCATGCGCCTCATCAGCTCGTGTTCTTTATCTATCTTCGCGGGCCTACCTGTCAATGGAGAAAGAAATACTGTAAAAACCAAAATTATGCGTATGTGGGGAATCAAACCACAGACTCGTCGCTGCAACGCACCCTCATCATCCAAATGAAAATGAAATACTTCGCGTCAGACACTCACGCTCACGCTGTCAAAGCATGCTAATGCATGCACGTTGCCCTCTAAATCAAAGTCATGCTCATGGCGCAACGCAAACGGCGAGCCCATCACCTGCGCGCCCTGGCGGTGCCTGACATTACTGTTTAGACGTTTGATGGAGGCCTACGCGAACGCCGAACATGTATTCACCTGGCTCAACACCAACGGTCATACTCGGACCGCCTTGCTCATGTATATCGTCCATCACAACGACAATCTATAAAACAGCCTAAGCTAGAGAGGGTACTATGGTAGTATGGTACAGAGTATGTACTATCGTGAGCGACCGATCTTAGTGCCACTGCACACCGAAACCCCTTCCATCACTAGCGCGCTTCCCGCCTGAAACGGTCACCATCTCTCCAGAATGTCAATGCCGCATTCACCGGACTTAACTGCAGGTGCAATTGGTGTGTCACTGACATGCGGGCCAGATGCCCGTTGGGCCCACATGTCAGTAACCCAAACGCATATGTAGTTAAGTCACTGAAGCAGCATCCGCATTCACGCCCGACGAACCTACTCCAGCGCCAGTTGTCCATCCGTCTGCCGCGGCTCATTGCCATTTGCCCGCTATATTAACTTGAGCCCCAGCTCCCAGCCATAGCCAAAGACCCACACTTATTCTCCTCTGGTCCCTTCCTTCTGTCGGCACCACTTCAACCATGGCCTCCTGGCACTCCGAAGCTCTCTTGGACGTACTGTCGCAGGAGCAGACGAGGGACATCGGCGGCTCCGCTCCCAGCGCGCTCCAAAGCTCTCTTCGACGTACTGTCGCAGGAGAAAACGAAGGAGATCGCCGGCACCCCCCTGGCCGCCCTCCGCCGCCACGACCACGAAGCCGGCGCGTGTGCGCGGGCGCAGCGGCAGCGAGGAAGAGTAGTACACGGTAGGTGGCCGCTGCTCTGGAGGAGGAGGTTATCAAGGCGGATGAGGAGGAGGCAAAGGCAATGGCCGGCTTTCTCGGGTTCATGGCCGGACATGGTGGTCGGGCGCCGGCGATCGTTTAGATTAGGTTTACAGTAGGTTTTAGTATGGTTTGTGCGAAATATGTAATGAATTTCGTCCAGTTTGTAGGAAAAGTTTTCGAAATGTAATGAATTTCATCCGGTTAATTTGAAATTTGCTTTGTTTGCACGAATTTCGTCCGGTTAGTTCATATAGTTGTCGAAAGGTATGCGGGTAGCATCGGATGGCATCCATCAGTGTCCTCGGACAGATGCCGGTGTAAATTTGTGGGCCAGTGCTGGAGATGCCCTAACTATCATGCTATAATCGCTAACAATCCTCCATTATTTGGCAGGGAACAGTTATCCCTCAATCAAAATCAGATCCGTGGTGTTTCGCACTCCTCCCGCGTAAGAGTGTAAACTCTTGCTTACATAAAAATGGAGCAAGTGGACGGCACTGTAGCACGTCATATCACTCGAACTAGCCCGCCTAACGAGCGGGAAAGCATCGCCCTCGTCATTTTGTTCTGGATTTCTATCGATCGATCGCGCGAAAATGTTACGCTTCGCAAGTTCTAAAGGAAAAGGCGGCACACTTACGACTCGTACGCGTCGCAACCCCGACAGTCCGGCTCGCACGCCGCTCACCAGAGGGGACACGCGTTGTCTTGCAATTTCACTGACATGTGGGACCGTAATTGAATAAACCATCGATAGCCGAAATCTAATCGCTCGGCGGGCGTCGGCTGAGAAGAGAGAAACGGGGGAGGGAGAAGAGATCGCCCGCCCGCCGCGCACGGACTCCAAGAAATATATGGTGATAATGTGAGGTGGGCCATGCTGGAGTCCGAACCGCTTCTGGAGCCCGCTCTCACCGCCCTTGCCCCTCAAGACGCCAGCTGCCCGCCGCATGCATGCATAGCAAGTAGTACTCCTTATGTGGAGGAGAGAGAGGCATTGACAAAGTCAAGGAGTGGGCTCTGCAAGAGCCCGTCTCTACACGTGCTCCTAGGTATAAAAATAATAATTCTAAAAAAGGCATAAAAACAATTGTGTCTTAAAAAAGAAAGGTAAAAAACATTTGAGAGGAAATAGATAGAGAGAAAGTGAGAGAAAGCTATAACCTGGGCATTACATGAGGAAGGAGGGAGTGGTGCACATGCCAAGTTCACTGGGCTGCCGTGTTTCACACTCCTCCGTCGTAACAGTGGAGACAATAGCTTTCATAAAAAATAAACAATGAATACGCGTTGCTCGTCCTCTATATCGGAAAGAATACTTTCATTCACAGACATGTGGGACATCGACCATCCTAGTCCACCTGCCATGCACAAAATTATCCTGGTCTACCCCGGTCGTATCGCAGGCCCAACCTTTCCCACTGTAAGTTGTTCGGACGAAGGAACCATCATGACTTCGTTGAATTCCGCTTCTTCAAGAAAACTTACTGTACCCGCAATACTGCTACCACACGCGAAGACTGGACGGCACTATACCACGTCATATCACTGAAACCCACTAGGCCAAACTAGCCCGCCTAGGTCATCTATTTTGGAACGGAGGGAGTACGTCTCCGCACTGCTATGATTTTGTGTTGCATGTTCTCTGTACTTTTGCTACGATTTTCCTACCCTATGAACCAAATGAGGCCTGAATGTATGTTGACTATTGTTTGATCGATCGCTAAGCCTAAAATTTTAGGAGCTAGGGCTATTGGTCGATCGGCGAGGGATAAGTATAAGCGTACCACGAGCTCATCAGCCCCAACGTTTCTCTTCGGTGAGTGTTTTGCAAGTACTATAGCTCGCACAGTAGCTAGCCTACTAACACCAAGAATCATCAAACAAGCCCTGCTGATATGATAAATAGTTCAAACTTACATCTAAGCATGCCATATATTACATCAAAAGCTGGTGAGGATACATTTGTTTCCATAACTCGGAGAGGGTTCACATGATTCATCGCATGATTCACTATCAAACAAAAAATAATGCATGAGTTTAATTAGGGTAGTTTTGTAAAGTACGAGATACATTCCTCCAATCACAAAATGCCTTGGTTCATGAGATTTGAGATTTGAGCCCTATAAACCGGAAGGGAGGGAGTACTGCACATGGTGTAGTCTAGTCACTTGTTGAAATCTCTAGAAAGGCAAATACTCCTTTCCGGTTTACAGGGCTATACTACTCCCTCCGCCTAGGTGTGTAAGTCATCTTACGAAAACCAAATAGTCCCAAAACACTTAGGCGTGGTGCATTAACTTCTACCTTGTTTCTTGACATATCAACCAATAAGAGATGAGAGGTGTGCATGCTTTTAATGACTTGCAATGGCTAGTTCATTGCATGCAATGCTATTAATTAGCAAATAAACATTGGTGACCCCAAGAGGAAACGGTGCTAAGCGCGTGGACCTATGCAGAATGAGTATCAACCAATGGATAATGGAGTTTAATTGTTAAACAATAGCAATTTTGTCTCATGCAAGAGCCTGGCTAGTACTCCAAGGAACCGCACCACGCGAGTGTTCGCAACTGCCACGTTCGGGTTGCGCTTGGCTCTTCGCCTCTTCAAGAAGACGAACAATGATGTTACTCCTACTTCTACAGTATCGAATCCACTGCTGCATGTCCGTCCACCTCGTGCGGGAGGGATAGCATGTAGCGAAAGCTTCTACTTACTGCTCCTGCCTTTGCGTCTATGACAGGTGGGCCCAACAGGTGGTTGGCCCTCCTGTCATGCAGCCAAAGGCAGGTGCAGTTAAGGCACCGGAGCTTAGTCCGCGAGGGAGAGGGCGTTGTAGTAATCAAATTTCTCGGTCTTGTACGAGTTGATGCGACACATCAAAGCACTGCACTCGATATAACTCTTTTTACACATTTAAAATGGGCTACTTCGTATGTAGGAGTAGACATATTCTGCTTCGTATGTAGTCACTTGTTGCAATCTCTAAAAGACTTATATTTGGAAATGGAGGGAGTACAACGCATGCATGCCGTGACTTTCCTTTTGATACTTGCATGTGTTGATTTGATGCACCTTGCCAAATTTTGACTATAAATTTAACTAACCAAATTTTCATGCATGTCACAAAAAATTACGGGGCTGTTTGGATTGTGACTATGTTTGTCTTATGTTGCCACATTATTTTTCCCACACTTCCCACACTTGCCTAACCTGAGTTGCTCAAATTGTTAGACACACTTTGGCTTGCCTAAGGGAATCTTGCCACAATTTTTGTGTCTATGACATGTGGGGTTTACTGCTAATAAAAAAATTCTTGTCTTAGGTGTGGCTTATAAAAAAGACTTATATTTAGGAACGGAGGGAGTAGAAAATATAAATAATAATGCATGTTGGGGCAACCCACGTTTCTGCTAATTTTAGCCGTGGGCTTGTTCACAATTTTTACGAGGGGTTGGTTGTTCATTTAATGGAGGGACTTGTAGTACCAGACTTGAACGATACAAAGTGCGACCTGGCACACCGTAACACCACTTGGAACAAGCGGGTAGCTATCTCAAAAAACAATCAACAACTAAAAAAACCGCGACCTGGCATGCAGTAGTACACAATTTTAAACGATTGTTTTGATGGAGTGAAAATGGAAAACTACCCCACTACGTATATATAGGCCGGAGCCTCCGTGCTTGCTTGCTAGGGTTGCTTTATTCACACACTCTCATCCTCTCCAGATCAAAACAAGATAGGGGTAGTAACACTGTCTTTCTCCCTTCAAAAAAACACTGGTTTTCTATACTCACCGCTGGTTATAGATCCGGACGTATCCCCCTCCGCCGGTGAAGGGGAGGAGGGGCAGCGTTTAGGCCGTCGTTGACAGCGAGGGAGGAGACCCACTGCCGGTCGCACTGTTATCTCTGGCCGAGCGCCGGCGCGGGAGGTACTCCGATCCCTTCGTTGTTGCCTGTGGGCGGATCCGGCCTCCCGCCGCCCACCTATCCACATCCCGACGACCTTCAGGTATATCTTCGTTCGAAACCGCCTTAGCTCTACTTCCCCAGCTCACTACGTCGCTGTATGTGCATCATTTTCTACCTCTCAGCCCCTCTCGATCGGATGGTCCAACGTCACATATTTTTTTCTTCTATTGTTAGAGGTAAAGCTACTTCATGGAGTCGAATATTGTACTCCCTCCGTCCGAAAATACTTGTCATTGAAATGGATGTATCTAGATGTATTTTAGTTCTAGATACATCCATTTTGATGACAAGTAATTCCGGACGGAGGGAGTACTTGGTTCAAACAAGAAATAAAGTGGGGGGTGGGGGAATTTAGTATGTACTCCCTCCGTTCAGAATTACTTGTCTCGGAAATGGATGTATCTAGAACTAAAATACATCTAGATACATCCATTTCTGCGACAAGTAATTCCGAACGGAGGGAGTACATCGGACTTGGTACAAACAGGAAGGAAAGGGAGTGAAAGTAGTACAGACTGGTCATCCAACCGGTCTCTTGGTCGAAAAGGGAAATATAGGGGTAACGTTGTACACAGTGGTATGACCAGGACTAGATTTGCTATCCACACATAGGAGTAGGTGGCTAGAGTGAACAAAAATGGGACCAACCCAGATATGTTTCTTGGATGTTTGTTTCTCGGGGCAACAAACTATGAATCACCACTTTATGCCCCTGTTTACGTACATGGTGCTGGACTGCTGGACTGCTGGTGCACCCTCCGTTCAGAAGTGACTTTTGTGTTGTTTAACTGGAATGTCAGAATGGAACAGTTGGTTCATTTTGGTGGAACTGCACAAAGGGAGATCTGTGTTCCAATCCTCATCGTCCATATTGGCGCCATAACCTTCCTTTAGGTAAGAATGATATTTAATGCATGTGTTCATCTCTATTTTCCGACTGCCATGAGAAAATAATGCTGTTTTTTTACTAGTACACTTGTACTCCCTCACTGACAAAACCAATTCTGAATTAGAAGGCCAATCATGTACTTGGTTTCACCAACTGGTGAGGAGAAAGAGAAACAGAGCATGAAGAGGAAGAAGAAGAAGAAGAAGAATAAACAGTGCCAAGGCAATCTTGCTGAAGCCAGAGGCCTCAGTCAAGGCCATTCAAGGGCTCCGGCAATGACTACCTTACATGTGAGACGATCGTCCAGGGAGCCCTTCCACTTCTGCTATCTCACTTAATTAATTAGAGTACTTAAGTACCACTAATTTATTACTGCCTAATTTTCCTGTTGGAGTTAAACAAATCTTTAGTAGGACCCTATGCTGAATCATGTACGTGTGTATGTTTGTCTATGGAGGTGAATCATGTGGTGGAGCAGGGAGGGAATATTATTAGTGTCATGACATAATAGTGCTATTGTTTTGCATGTCAATTTATTTCCATTGGTTCAATGAGGCAATGTTTTGCGTATTGTCCATCATGAATTTGATGCTACTGTTTGAGTAATATGCTAATGTCTTCCTATCCTTTCTCACTAAGCTAATGAAGGTTTCACCTTGTTCCTACTTGTGCAAACAGGGATCATGTTGTGCCAATCATACATTTTAGTGGAACTACACAAGACAATACAATGAACTGTATCCCAGCCAGTGCTTTAACTCTGCTAGAAGTTCTTGATAATCTTTCGATATAATCTCAGCACTGGTAAACAAGAGTGATTTCAACCATACATTTGAAGTGCACAAAAAATATATACTATTGTGTGATTCCAGTGAGTGCTTTATCATCTCTTATGGGACTACATGAATAAGCTTTTTTTCTCAGGTTGGTACGGGCCTAAGGCCTTCATCCATATTAGTTTGTTTTCATCTCTATTTGTATCGTGCTACTGTCATGAGAAACTCATTTATCTTTGCACGTTAAAGTTTTGCAACCTATGATAAATGGCAATGCTTTGAGTGTTGAGTTGAGCTAATTGGCACTGATTAAATAAACTAATACCTCTCTTTAAGCAAGACTACTATGTTGCTAACTTTACCCATTAAGATAATGAGGGTGCTTCTATTTGTTAGTGTATGTTTCATCAACTAGTCCCACTATTACAGTAATCTCACTCTCTCAATATATGTGCCAACAGGGATGCTCGATTTTGGTGGAACTGCAAAAAACTTTGGGTGCTTCATTGCCTCGACAGCTTCCGTCCTTTCCTGTCAGTCGCTAATCTCCGCTTGCTTTCTTCCTTTGCTGTCAGTCGCTTGGCTTATCTCGGCTTCCAGTCAAAGGAAATAGTAATTGATATGCTACCTCACACAGGTTGGTACTGGTCTTTATCCTGATTATTGTGCCTGTCATATGTATTGGTAATTTGGTATTGTGCTACTATTTGCCGATTTCATAAAGGAGTAATTTGGAGCCTGAACTCGCAGGCAAATCATTACATCGGGTGATTTCAGTAGAACTGCACAAAATGATCAGATGGACAGGTACTTATGTTGCTGCTATGTACTCCAAAGTTCACTCAGACAAGCATCGATGTTGACAAGAAGTGCCTATATTCATTCGAGTATCAACCGGCGTTAACCAATTGTGAAACTCCAAGTATTAGGAGAGTGAACGCCAAAAATATTGCTTGGTGCATAGCCCAGAAAAACGCAGTCCAGTCTTTGGTCCCAACTTGTGCCTTTTGGTTATCGGCACATATGGTAGCGAACTATATGGCATGGAGTCTAAAGATTCCAGACAAGTTGGTTGACGCGTATATTCATCTGGCACTTAATCAGTCTGCACGCCAAGGATGCTCCATTTCAGTTGAACTGCACAAAAAATTTGGGTGGTTCATTTTCTCAACCGCCTCCTTTCTCGTCTGCAATGTAGAATTTTGGCGAGATACAGGACCAAGATGAGCCAGTAAACTAGTTGGATGAAAGTAGTGGCCAAGTTGCTCAAACCTCCCTCGGCACGAGGCCACTATTTGAGGATAAACCTACAAGCAAAGTTCAGATTGTCTGTGCTGCCTCTTATGTACTCGAAAGTTTACTCGTACAAGAACTAATTTTAGCAAGAAGTACCTCCGATTGAACACCATTTACCAGTCTGTACCCTAGGTAATTAAAGTTCGTCCATGGATCATATTGGCTGTGATCTCAATCATTTGGATGCATAAACATACTGAACATGTGTATATCTGAATCTTTTTGTGAATTATGTATGAATATTGTCGTGTGATCTATCAATCATTTGGATGCATAGATATGCTGAGCTTGTGTATATATGAATCTTTTGAGTTGTTGATAGTGAATGTTGGCTATGAATATGAACGTGTCCTGTGAACCTGAGTTTGATATGAATGTTTACCTTTTCTGTTGTATTTGTGTGTGAACTTGTTAGTATGCCTACTGTGGGGTATAAAACGCAGGTCTCTTATAAAAGTAATGCTGTGTCCAATTTATGTTTTCCCTTCTAACCACATTATATATATTTATATTATTACTATTATCGTATATTTTATAGAGACTTATATATACATTATAAAAACATCTCACATGTTATTAACTTATAAAAGTAAATGTTTAACGGAAGTTGGCAAGGAAAATCCTGGTTGTTTTTGACTCACAGGCAAGGAAAATCCTGGTGATTGCGTACAAAAGCTTGCGAAGATTTTAAGGACCAATTTAATAATAACGCGCTCATTTTTATTATGAGCAATAACTCGATATTTTCTTAATTATATATATATAATGTGCGTCTCCGGTTTATTCTTTCATATTAATTGCTCCTTCTAACATAACATTATATATATAACGAGCCCACCTAATACGTGTATTTCAAGGAAGTGCAAATGGGCTGGGTTTTCTTAGAAAAATATAAATGGGCCTGATTGACGCGAAATTATTTGTTCACCCAGCCCAGCAAATGGACTGTGCATTCTAGAAAACATGGGTTAAATATATGCCACATTTTTGCAGGCTGACATGTGGGCCAATAGGTCGAAGCCTACGCAGGGCGTTGTCAACTTGGTCAACAAATGATTGTGTCATCCACAGCCATTGGATTTATATCCAACGGCCGGCATGCACCTTCAATCTCTCGTCTTCTTCCTCCCGCGTCGCCGGGACCGCCTGGTCCGGCCTCCGGCGACTAGCGGCTCTGCTTAGCACGCATCGCTGCGAAGCGCTACCCCACCACCGGCCAGGCTATCCCTCCACCCCTCGACACCTCCTGTTATTCTCCACAGACTACAGCCCCACGCCGCAACAGAACCAGTTATAACCCTTCTCCTCCTCTCAATCTGCGACTCCACTACCGCGTTTTCCAATCTCCGAGTCGTTCCCATCCGGGGCCTCGCCGTCGTCCACTGCCTCGCTGCATTCGGTGCGGCGTAGTCAACAAACGAGAGTCACTGGAAGAGGACTGTACGTGGAGAGCCTGACGGCTGGGACCCACGAGGTCCATGGTCGCACGCAAGGAAAGTTCCTCCTTATTAAGCTGAAAAAAATGTTTCCTCCACCTGACAGCTGGGACCCACCGGCTGTATCTTCGCACGGAAGGAAGTGCCTCCTTGTTTTGCGAAAAAAATATTCATCCCGTTGACAGCTGGGACCCGTCAGATTTGGTGACTGACTTGTGGGCCTACTAAGCAGACGTGTACGCACGGCTTTGTCAACTTAATCAACAAATGATTCTAGCAGCTGGACCGTTGGATGTTAATCCAACAGCCGTGCTCCTTCTTCAACCTCTGTTCTTGCTCCTGTCTCCCGTGGGCGGCACCGCGGCTGTGCTGCCGCGCACCCAAACCAGTGAAGTTTCCCACTCCTCTCCATCTGCGACTCCACTGCCCTGTCTTCCCCATCTCCGGGTCGTTCCAGTCTGGGTGCGCTCGGCACGGTGTGGTCAACGTGGTCAACAACCGAGAGTCATCGGAAGATGACTGTACGTGAGAGGCTGACAGTGGGGACGCACCACACCCATGGACGCATGCATGCAACGGAACGCGGCGAGGTCAACGTGGTCAAGGAACGACTTCCATCGGAAGTATACTGTAAGTGGAGAGTCTCAGCTGGGTCCACGGCCGCAGCAAATAAGTGCCTCCTTATTACGCGGAAAATAATGATTCCTCCAACTGACCGCAGGGACCCACTGGACGGGCCACCGTATTTTGCGAAAAAAATGTTTGCCCCCTGACTGCTGGGACCCACCTGACAGGCCACCGTATTTCGTGAAAAAACGTTCCCCCCGCTGTCAGCTCGGACCCACCGGAAGTGCCTCCTTATTACGCACAAAAAAATGAATACTCCCCCGGCTAGCTGGGACACACCTTGGTGGGAGGCTGACTTGTGGGCCTACTAAGTTGACGGGGACGAAGGGCTTTGTCAACTTAGTCAATATGAACGATTCTAGCTCCAGTGACCGTACGATGTCCATCCAACGGCCGTAGTGCTTCTTCAACCTCTGGTCTTCTTGCTCCAGCCGCCCAAAGTAGCGCCGGTCGTGCCACATGCTCCTGCCTCCCGTGGCCGGCTGTGCTGCCGCGGAGGCCTCACCGCCCCCTACTATTCCCACCGCTGGCCAGGCCCTGCGGCGACGGCAGCGTCACACCACAGCCGAACCAGTGAACCCTCGTACTCCTCTCCGCGCAGGCTTCCACTGCCGCGTCTTCCCCGGCTCCCCGTCGTCCCCTTCCTAGGCCTCGCCGTCGTCCACCGCCGTGGTGCTCTCCGCGCGGCGTGGTCAACATGGTCAAGGAACGACTTCCATCGGGAGAGTACTGTACGTGGAGAGGCTGACAGCTGGGTCCACGGCCACAGCCCAGTTTTTTTGTGATTTGCCAAGTAAGTCGCTTTGTCAGGCCTGTTGGGCTGCAAATCTTTCAAGACGAGGAGAGCTTTCATTCGGCTGGCCGAGAAAATGGCCCATCAGTAATGAGAAATGGGATGTACATTTTTAAAACACATCAAACCGGCAATTAGTTTCAAATATCTTTTTTTTCATTTCGAGATTTTAAATTACATTAATTTTTATGCGTGGAGAATTTGTTGGATTTTATATTGATATACATTTATTTTTAAAATCAGTTTGAATGTGAGTCGAAATTTCGGGATTAAAAACAGTTCGGACCGCACCGAAATATGCAAAATTTCATATAATTTTTTAACCGTGGCCACAATATGGGCTGTAATGCTAACAAAAAGAATATGGGCTCCAAAAAAACCTTAATAATTAGCAAATGGGCTGTAAATTATTAGAAATAATGGCAGATGGGTTGTATGCTATTTTCCACAGATTTGAGGCTTTCCTAAAAAAAGGTTGACGCACAAGCAGTGACTGTTGGATGGCCATCCAACGGCCGTCGTGCTTCTTCAATCTCTGCTCTTCCTGCTCCAGCCGCTCAAACAAGCGCCGACGGGACTGCCTGCTCCCTCCACCCCGCGGCCGGCTCTGTTGCCGCGCAGGCCTCACCGCCCCACCGTACTCCCATCGCTGGCCTAGCCATCCCTCTACTCACCCACAGCTGCTGTTATTCTCCGGCGACGGCAGACGAACCAGTAAACCCTCGTACAGTCGTACTCCCCTCCGCGTGGGAAACAACTGCCGAGTCTTCCCTGCCTCCGTGTCGTTCCCTTCCTAGGCCTCGCCGTCGTCCACTGCCCTGGTGCTCTCGGCGCGGCCTGGTCAACGTGGTCAACGACCGACATGCATCTGAAGTGGACTATACGTGGAGAGGCCGATAGCTAGGTCCACGGCCGCACGCAAGGAAATGCCTCCTTATTACACGCAAAATAATGATTCCTCCACCTGACATCAGGGACCCACCGAAAGGGCCTCTGTATTTCGCGAAAAAAACGTTACCGCCGCTGACAGCTCGGACCCACCAGCTATATCTTCGCACGCAAGGAAGTGCCTCCTTATTACGCACAAAAAAATGAATACTCCCCCTGCTAGCTGGGACCCACCATGGTGGGAGGCTGACTTGTGGGCCTACTAAGTTGACTCGGACGGGGGCCTTTGTCAACTTTAGTCAATATGAACGATTCTAGCTCCAGTGACCGTACGATGTCCATCCAACGGCCGTAGTACTTCTTCAACCTCTGGTCTTCTTGCTCCAGTCGCCCAAAGCAGCGCCGGTCGTGCCGCATTCTCCTGCCTCCCGTGGCCGGCTATGCTACCGCGGAGGCCTCACCGCCCCCTACTATTCCCACCGCTGGCCAGGCCCTACGGCGACGGCAGCCTCACACCGCAGCCGAACCAGTGAACCCTCGTACTCCTCTCTGCGCGGGCTTCCACTGCCGCGTCTTCCCCGGCTCCCCGTCGTCCCCTTCCTAGGCCTCGCCATCGTCCACCGCCCTGGTGCTCTCGGCGCGGCGTGGTCAACGTGGTCAAGGAACGACTTCCATCGGACGTGGACTGTACGTGGAGAGGCTGACAGCTGGGTCCACGGCCGCAGCAAGGAAGTGCCTCCTTATGACGCGGAAAATAATGATTCCTCCACTGACAGCTGGGACCCACCGGACGGGCCACTGTATTTCATGAAAAAAAACGTTTCCCCGTGACTGCTGGGACCCACCAGCTACATCTTCGCACGCAAGGAAGTGCGTCCGGGCAAAAAAAACGATTCGCCCCCCTGACTGCTGGGACCCACTAGCTACATCTTCGCAGGCAAGGAAGTGCCTGACAGTCGGGACCCAGCTGGTCGAAGCGTACGTAGCATTGTCATTCTGGTCGCGAACGTGTACGTACATACTGGTCGATGTAGAGGCGCGCACGTGTCGTAGTAGAGGCGCGCACGTAGCATGTACACGTATGTACAGCGGCCAGTGTGCAAGAAAGAAAATACGGCCACGTAGGTACATACGGGTAGGGTCTCGAACACCTACTTGCGCATACTTACGGCCAGGGCTCGTGTACATGGCTGGGTCAGAACGGAGAAACAGCGTCGTCGTCGTGTTCATGGGGAGCCAACCGGCTGGGTCGGAACGGAATGCGTTGTCGTGTTCATCGAGAGGGCTTGGACGGAACAGCCGATGGAAACGAGGCCTGGTGTACCGCAGAACGGAGGAAACGGCCTTGTGTTCGACCGGCCACGTTTGAAACGGGATCCTGTTCATCGAGAGGGGTCTGGCATACCGCAAAACGGAGGAAACGGACCTCCTACGGTCGAAACGGGGGTCCTGTTGATCAGGAGGGGTGTGGCGTGCCGCAAAACGGAGGAAATGGACTTATGTTGGAGCGCTACGGTCGAAACGGGGGTCCTGTTCATCGGGAGGGGTGTGGCGTACCGCAAAATGGGACTCCACGGGACACTGTTCATCTCCACCGTCGACCCCCTCCCGCCTCCACGGGCTACTGTTCATCCACCGTCGACCTCCTCCAGCCTCCACCTGCGACTGTTCATCCACGGGCTCTTGTTCATTCAGCCTCCACCACGCGCTACTCCACCGGCTACTGTTCAACCAGCCCTCTCCACGGGCTCCTGTTCAACCACCCCTCCACGGGCTACTGTTCATCCAGCCCTCCACCGTCTACTGTTCATTCTGCCCTCCACGGGGTGGTCCTGTTCATCCTGCCCTCCACGGGGTCCTCTTCATCCATCCCCAACCGGCTCGATCGATCGGGGTCCTGTTCATCGAGAGGCAACACCACGGGGTCCTGTTCATCCACCCCTACCGGGAACTGTTCATCCAAACCCCCCAGCAACGCTCACTGTTCATCCAGAGGCAGCATCGATCGGCTTCAGTTAGCAGCAATAGCGAAGCAATCGCTCGATCGGGTTCAGTTAACAGCCATCGATCGATCACTCGGGTTCAGTAACGCGTAGCCTGCAGTGCAATCACTCAGGTTCAGTTAGATCCCAACGCCTCGCTCGGGTTCTGTTAGAGCCAACGCCTCGCACACACACGCGTATGTGTACGAGAGAAACGCGCATCACTCGGCCCCCGACCTCCCACCGTAACCGGGAACTCCCCAAAATTTTCCTCGCCCTCGCTTCTACCACGGTTTTTTCCGTCACGGACGGCCCAAATAATGTCATGCAGCTGCGTCTCCGGCCCGCCCAGGACGAAAAGCCCATTTTCTCTCATGATTTTTTGTCATAGAAGTAGGAGCCCACCACATCTATGATGATACCGGGTTTTGTCACAATTATCATCATAGAAGTGTCATATGTATGACAAAAAAAAATTGTTCGGCCCAAAATGTCACGGATGTGTCTTTTTTTGTAGTGATGAGATGATCATGTTTCGTTGAAGTTATCGGCAACTGGCAGAACCTTATGGTTCTCTCTTTATTGCATAAGATCCAAGCGCCAAATAATTGCTTTACTTTATCGCTATGCGATAGCAATAGTTGCAAGAGCAATAGTTGGCGAGACGACCATGTGACGACACATTGATAGAGATCAAGAAGATGGAGATCATGGTGTCATGCCGGTGACGATGGAGATCATGATGGTACTTTGGAGATGGAGATCAAAGGCGCAAGATGATCATGGCCATATCATGTCACATATTTTAATTGCATGTGATGTTTATCCTTTATGCATCTTATTCTCCTTAGTTCGGCGGTAGCATTATAAGATGATCTCTCACTAAATTTCAAGGTATAAGTGTTCTCCCTGAGTATGCACCGTTGCGACAGTTCGTCGTGTCGAGACACCACATGATGATCGGGTGTGATAAGCTCTACGTTCACATACAACGTGTGCAAGCCAGTTTTGCACACGCGGAATACTCGGGTTAAACTTGACGAGCCTAGCATATGCAGATATGGCCTCGGAACATTGGAGACCGAAAGGTCAAGCGTGAATCATATAGTAGATATGATCATAATAGTGATGTTCACCATTGAAAACTACTCCATCTCACGTGATGATCGGACATGGTTTAGTTTATTTGGATCACGTGATCATTTAGATGACTAGAGGGATGTCTATCTAAGTGGGAGTTCCTAAGTAATATGATTAATTGAACTTTAATTTATCATGAACTTAGTCTTGATAGTATTTGCATAACTATGTTGTAGATCAATAGCTCGTGATGTAGCTCCCATTTATTTTGATATGTTCCTAGAGAAAAACTATGTTGAAAGATGAGAGTAGCAATGATGCGGACTAGGTCTGTGATCTGAACATTGGAGAAAAACTATGTTGAAAGATGAGAGTAGCAATGATGCGGACTAGGTCTGTGATCTGAGGATTATCCTCATTGCTACATAGAAGAGTCCTTGATGCACCGCTAGGTGACAGACCTATTGCAGGAGCAGATGCAGATGTTATGAACGTTTGACAAACTCGGTATGATGACTACTTGATAATTTAGTGCACCATGCTTTACGGCTTAGAACCGGGACTTCAAAAATGTTTTGAACGCCACGGAGCATATAAGATGTTACAAGAGTTGAAATTGGTATCTCATACTCATGCCTGTGTCAAGAGGTATGAGACCTCGAATAGTACTTTGCCTACAAGATGGAGGAGAATAGCTCAACGAGTGAGCATGTGCTCAGAATGTCTGAGTACTACAATCACTTGAATCAAGTGGGAGTTAATCTTCCCGATAAGATAGTGATTGACAGAATTCTCTAGTCACTATCACCAAGTTACTAGAACTTCATGATGAACTATAATATGCAAGGCATAACAGAAACGATTCCCAAAGCTCTACGCGATGCTGAAATCGGCGAAGGTAGAAATCAAGAAAAAGCATCAAGTTTTGATGGTTGACAAGACCACTAGTTTCAAGTAAAAGGGCAAGGGAAAGAAAGGGAACTTCAAGAAAAATGGAAAGCAAGTTGCCACTCCCATGAAGAAGCCCAAAGCTAGACCCAAGCCTGAAACTGAGTGCTTCTACTGCAAAGGAAATGGTCACTGGAAGTGGAACTGCCCTAGATACTTGGCGGATAAGAAGGATGGTATAGTGAACAAAGGTATATTGGATAAACATGTTATTGACGTATACTTTACTAGTGTTTATAGCAACCCCTCGGTATTTTATACTGGTTCAGTTGCTAAGAGTAGTAACTCGAAACGGGAGTTGCAAAATAAACAGAGACTAGTTAAAGGCGAGGTGATGATGTGTGTTGGAAGTGATTCCAAGGTTGATAAGATCACCATCGCACACTCCCTTTACCTTCGGGATTAGTGTTGAACCTAAAATAAATGTTATTTGGTGTTTGCGTTGAGCATGAATATGATTGTATCATGTTTATTGCAATACGGTTATTCATTTAAGTCAAAGAATAATTGTTGTTCTATTTACATGAATCAAACCTTCTATGGTCATACACTCAATATAAATGGTTTATTGAATCTCAATCGTAGTGATACACATATTCATAATATTGAAGCCAAAAGATGCAAAGTTAATAATGATAGTGCAACTTATTTGTGGCACTACCTTTTAGGTCATATTGGTGTAAAGCGCATGAAGAAACTCCATGCTGATGGGCTTTTGGAATCACTTGATGCTTGCGATCCATGCCTCATGGGCAAGATGACTAAGAATCCGTTCTCCGGAACAATGGAGCGAGCAACTGACTTATTGGAAATAATATATACTGATGTATGCGGTCCGATGAGTGTTGAGGCTCGCGGCGGGTATCGTTATTTTCTGACCTTCACAGATGATTTGAGCAGATATGGGTATATCTACTTGATGAAACATAAGTCTGAAACATTTGAAAAGTTCAAAGAATTTCAGAGTGAAGTGTAAAATCATCGTAACAAGAAAATAAAGTTTCTACGATCTGATCGCGGAGATGAATATTGAGTTACGAGTTTGGTCTTCAATTAAAACAATGTGGAATAGTTTCACAAATTCATGCCACCTGGAACACCACAGCATAATGGTGTGTCCGAACGTCATAACCTTACTTTATTGGATATATTGCAATCTATGATGTCTCTTACCGATTTACCACTATCGTTTTGGGGTTATGCATTAGAGACAGCTGCATTCACGTTAAATAGGGCACCATCTAAATCCGTTGAGACGACACCTTATGAACTGTGGTTTGGCAAGAAACCCAAGTTGTCGTTTCTTAAAGTTTGAGGCTGCGATGCTTATGTGAAAAAGCTTCAACCTCATAAGCTCGAACCCAAATCGGAGAAATGTGTCTTCATAGGATACCCAAAAGAGATGTTGGGTACACCTTCTACCACAGATCCGAAGGCAAGATCTTTGTTGCTAAGAATGGATCCTTTCTGGAGAAGGAGTTTCTCTCGAAAGAAGTGAGTGGGAGGAAGGTAGAACTTGATGAGGTAATTGTACCTTCTCCCGAATTGGAAAGTATCTCTTCACTGAAATCAGTTCAAGTGATGCTTACACTAATTAGTGAGGAAGTTAATGATGATGATCATGAAGCTTCAGATCAAGTTACTACCGAACCTCGTAGGTCAACTAGAGTACGTTCCACACCAGAGTGGTACATTAATCCTATTGTGGAGTTCATGTTACTTGACCATGGCGTACCTACGAACTATGAGGAAGCGATGATGAGCCCAGATTCCGCGAAATGGCTTGAGGCCATGAAATCTGAGATGGGATCCATGTATGAGAACAAAGTGTGGACTTTGGTTGACTTGCCCGATGATCGGCAAGCCATAGAAAATAAATGGATCTTCAAGAGGAAGACGGACGTTGATAGTAGTGTTACTATCTACAAAGCTAGACTTGTCAAAAAAGGTTTTTGACAAAGTTCAAGGTGTTGACTACGATGAGATTTTGTCACTCGTAGCGATGCTTAAGTCTGTCCGAATCATGTTAGCAAATTGCCACATTTTATGAAATCTGGCAAATGGATGTCAAAACTACATTCCTTAATGGATTTCTTAAAGAAGAGTTGTATATGATGCAACCAGAAGGTTTTGTCGATCCTAAAGGTGCTAACAAAATGTGCAAGCTCCAGCGATCCATCCATGGACTGGTGTAAAGCATCTCAGAGTTGGAATATACGCTTTGATGATTTAATCAAAGCATATAGTTTTATACAAACTTGCAATGAAGCCAGTATTTATAAGAAAGTGAGTGGGAGCACTACAACCTTTCTGATAAGTATATGTGAATGACATATTGTTGATCAGAAATGATGTAGGATTTTCTGGAAAGCATAAAAGGACTGTTTGAAAGGAGTTTTTCAAAGAAAGACCTCGATGAAGCTGCTTACATATTGAGCATCAACATCTATATAGACACTTGATAAGTTTTTTCAATGAGTACATACCTTGACAATTTTTTTGAAGTAGTTCAAAATGGAACAGTCAAAGAAGGAGTTCTTGCCTGTATTGCAAGGTGTGAAATTGAGTAAGACTCAAAGCCCGGCCACGGCAGAAGATAGAAAGATAATGAAAGTAATTCCCTATGCCGCAGCCATAGGTTCTATAAAGTATGCCATGCTGTTTACCAGATCTATTGTATACCCTACACTGACTTTGGCAAGCAAGTACAATAGTGATCTAGGATTAGATCACTGGATAGCGATCAAAATTATCCTTAGTGGAATAAGGATATGTTTCTCGATTATGGAGGTGACAAAAGGTTCGTCGTAAAGGGTTACGTCGATGCAAGTTTTGACACTGATCCAGATGACTCTAAGTCTCAATCTGGATACATATTGAAAGTGGGAGCAATTAGCTAGAGTAGCCCCGGGCAGAGCATTGTTGACATAGAAATTTGCAAAATACATACGGATCTGAATATGGCAGACCCGTTGACTAAACTTCTCTCACAAGCAAAACATGATCACACCTTAGTACTCTTTGGGTGTTAATCACATGGCGATGTGAGCTAAGATTACTAACTCTAGTAAACCCTTTGAGTGTTTGTCAAATGGCGATGTGAACTATGCGTGTTAATCACATGGTGATGTGAACTATTGGTGTTAAATCACATGGCGATGTGAACTAGATTATTGACTCTAGTGCAAGTGGGAGACTGAAGGAAATATGCCCTAGAGGCAATAATAAAGTTATTATTTATTTCCTTATTTCATGATAAATGTTTATTATTCATGCTAGAATTGTATTAACCGGAAACTTAGTACATGTGTGAATACATAGACAAAACAAAGTGTCCCTAGTATGCTTCTACTTGACTAGCTCGTTTATCAAAGATGGTTATGTTTCCTAACCATAGACATGTGTTGTCATTTGATGAACGAGATCACATCATTAGGAGAATGATGTGATAGACAAGACCCATTCGTTAGCTTAGCATTATGATCGTTACAGTTTCATTGCTACTGCTTTCTTCATGACTTATACATGTTCCTTAGACTATGAGATTATGCAACTCCCGGATACCGGAGGAACACCTTGTGTGCTATCAAACATCACAACGTAACTGGGTCATTATAAAGATGCTCTAGAGGTGTCTCCGATGGTGTTTGTTGAGTTGGCATAGATCGAGATTAGGATTTGTAACTCCGTGTATCGGAGAGGTATCTCTGGGCCCTCTCGGTAATACACATCACTATAAGCCTTGCAAGCATTGTGAATAATGAGTTAGTTGCGGGATGATGCATTACGGAACGAGTAAAGATACTTGCCGGTAACGAGATTGAAGTAGGTATGAGGATACCGACGATCGAATCTCAGGCAAGTAATATACCGATGACAAAGGGAACAACATATGTTGTTATGTGGTTTTACCGATAAAGATCTTCGTAGAATATGTAGGAGCCAATATGAGCATCCAGGTTCCGCTATTGGTTATTGACCGGAGATGTGTCTCGGTCATGTCTACATAGTTCTCGAACCCGTAGGGTCCGCACGCTTAACGTTCGATTACGATTTGTATTATGAGTTATGTGATTTGATGACCGAAGTTTGTACGGAGTCCCGGGTGAGATCAGGGACATGACGAGGAGTCTCGAAATGGTCGAGAGGTAAAGATCGATATATTGGAAGGCTATATTCGGACATCGGAAAGGCTCCGAGTGATTCGTGTATTTTTCGGAGTACCAGAGAGTTACGGGAATTCGCCGGGAGAAGTATTGGGCCTTATTGGGCCATACGGGAATAGAGGAGGCAGGCCAAAGGGAAGGAGGTGCGCGCCCCCTTGGACTAGGGGAAAGGGGGCGGCGCCCCCCCCCCTTGCCCTTTCCTACTCCCTCTCTCTTTCCCTCTTTCTTCTCTCCTACTCCGAAAAGGAAAAGGGGAATCCTACTAGGACTTGGGAGTCCTAGTAGGACTCCCCACACTTGGCGCGCCCCCTCTAGGGCCGGCCTCCTCCTCCTCCCTCCTTTATATACGTGGGCAGGGGACACCCCAAAGGCACAACAGACAATCTCTTAGCCGTGTGTGGTGCCCCCCTCCACAGTTACACACCTCGGTCATATCGTAGTAGTTCTTAGGCGAAGCCCTGCGCTGCTAACTTCATCATCACCGTCACCACGCCGTCGTGCTGACGGAACTCTCCCTCGGCCTCAACTAGATCAAGGGTTCGAGGGACGTCACCGAGCTGAACGTGTGCTGAACGCGGAGGTGCCATACGTTCGGTGCTTGGATCGGTTGGATCGCGAAGACGTTCGACTACATCAACCACGTTATCATAACGCTTCCGTTTTCGGTCTACGAGGGTACGTGGACAACACTCTCCCCTCTTGTTGCTATGCATCACCATGATCTTGCGTGTGCGTAGGAAAATTTTGAAATTACTACGTTCCCCAACATGAACAACATGGTTATAAAACAGAACGGCCCATATGGCATGATGAAGGAGGTCGTTTCTTGGTCAGATTCCTTCATCCGTATCTGGTGGTACCCATAGTATGCATACAAGAAACACAAGCACTCGCATCTTGCCGTGGAATCAATGATCTAATCGATCCTGGGTAGCGGGATCGGGTCTTTGAGGCATGCTTTGTTAAGGTCGGTGTAGTCCACGCACATGTGCCATGTATTGTTCTTCTTTAATACCATTATTGGGTTTGCCAGCCACTCTGGGTGCGACCTCCATTATGAACTTGGCTGCGAGCAGACATGCTATCTCCTCCCCTATTGCCATTCTTTATTCCGTAGCAAAGCAGCGTAGGGCTTGTTTCACCGGCCTCGCGTCCTTGCGGATGTTCAGGCAGTGTTCGGCTTTGTTGGCTGGCACCCCTGGCATGTCAGCGAGCTTCTGGGTGAATATGTTCCAGTTGGCTTGGAGAAAGGCGAGGTGCTCTATCTCCTTGCTCTCCGAGAGGTCTCCGCCGATGGTTACCGTCTTGCTAGGATCTTGTAGGTGCACCTGGTCTGCTTAGCCGACCGGAATATAGGCCCTGGTCTCGGCTTCTGTGGGAGCTCGGCCTCTGATGGCCCTATTCATTTCCTTATTTTAGAGAGCTCGGCAGAGGCCAAGGCGGCCTCGACAACCTCCACGCTAGCAACTTCAGCTTTGTAGGCCTTCTCCGAGCTCCCTTGTACTGTGATTGTGCCGTTCAGGCCAGGCATCTTCAGCTGTAGGTAGGTGTAGGACGGGACCGCCAGAAATTTCACATATGCGAGCCTGCCCAGGATCGCATGGTAGCCGCTCTGAAAAGGAGCGACCTCAAACTAGACGGCCTTGCTTCAGTAGTTATGTTTGTCTCCGAAGATGACCTCGAGCTTGATCCGCCCCAAGGGCCGATTGGGCAGCCCGGCACCACCCCATGAAAGCCCACGTCCGATCTCCATAGACTGGACAGCGAGATCCTCATCTTTTCTAGGGTGTTGGTGAAGATAATGTTTAGGCCGCTGCCTCCGTCCATCAGGATGTGTGAGAGGCGGCAACCTCCCATGATTGGATCTAGTACCAGGGCGTGCTTGCCCGGTTGTACGACGTCTTTGGGGTGATTCCCAACATCGAAGGCCACTGTTTCCTGGGACCATGCAAGCCGTTCACTGGTTGTGTTTTTCATCATGTAGATTGCACATCGTGCGAGCTTCTGGTTTCAGCGCATATCCACTGTCGTGAATATCATGTTCAGGGAGGTCTTGCGGGTGGGCTCGCAGCCCCATGGGGGACGCACGATGCATCTCCATGCAAGATGATCGAGGCAATCGTAGACCCCTTAGGCCTACCCTTGCTTACCGTACATGCGGTTGATGAGGTGTGAAGGTGAGATGTCGAGGAATCACCCCGATCCGCCAGCGACCAGATCAAAAGAGCCGAATGTGAGGCAATGGCCTGGCGAGAGATCACCGACCTATTTCTTTCTCCGCACCAGGTTCGGTCTCCGATTAACGTCGCCCGTGCCTGGTGCACCAACTTGTGGAGCAAAATACTGTCAGATCCCTCAGAAGGGTTCATGATGAGATCGGAAGTACCGGAATGGAGTCTGGACACATAGTTTATTCAGGTTCAGAACTCTGAAGAGTAATAGCCTATGTCCTGCTACTTCTTGTTATTCATGATGAGGGGATACCTCGTGCAGAGGATTACCATGGCTTACGGGATGTCTACTGAGAGTTAGATATAAGATTGGATGCCTGAACGAGGACCTGGACCTTCCTTTATATAGAAGGGAGAGCCCTAGGTTTTACATGGGGGATAGATGAGATTGATCATGCCGCCTATCGGTGTCAAAACTGGCGAATCTCGGGTAGGAGTCCCGAAATGTGCGTCTAGATTCGATGGTAACAGGAGACGGGGGACATGATGTTTACCCAGGTTCGGGCCCTCTTGATGGAGGTAATACCCTACTTCCTGCTTGATTGATCTTGATGAATATGAGGATTACAAGAGTTGATCTACCACGAGATCGTAATGGATAAACCCTAGATGTCTAGACTGTATGATTGTGATTGCCTCTACGGACTAAACCCTCCGGTTTATATAGACACCGGAGGGGCCTAGGGTTGTACAGAGTCGGTTCACAAAGGAAGGAATCTACATATCCGAACGCCAAGCTTGCCATCCACGCAAAGGAGAGTCCCATCCGGACACGGGAAGAAGTCTTCTGTCTTGTATCTTCGTAGCCCATTAGTCCGGCCCATGTTACATAGTACGGACGCCCGAGGACCCCTTAATCCAGGACTCCCTCAGTAGCCCCTGAACCAGGCTTCAATGACGATGTGTCTGGCGCGTAGATTTTCTTCGGCATTGCAAGGCGGGTTCCTCCTCCTAATACTCCAAAACAGCCTTCAAACACAGAGAACGTGTCCGGCTCTGCAAAACAAGTACCACACACACGCGCGCAGAGAGTATAATATTTCATGAGTCCAATCTACTGACAACTTTTGTAGCATGACAACACGTCACTGCCCGATCATTATTTCGAACCATTTTTTAGCCTCCCGCTCCATGTTTCAAGATGCGGTTTTATTGGCAAGTCTTGTCAAAGCAGAGATCGTGTCCCCTTATTGCGGGATTCTCATCAATACGGGCATCATTAATCCAACCGCCCCGTTGGCACGATTCCTTGGGAATAGGCAAGTTTTAAGGCCCATGAGGAAGCGTTCGATATTCATCGCCTTTATAAAGGGGCACAGACCCGCCTTTCTCCTCTACGCCTACCTCTTCCTCAACTTTTCCAACCTCGAGCTCCAGCACCCGGGTTTCAACTTAATCGTTCCAAGCCTCCCAGTCATGTCCGGACCCATCCTTCAAGGCCGGTGGGTGGCCTCCTCTGTCACAGAGGAGGATGTCGCGATGCTCCGGGCGGCAAGGTACCTGACCGTGGAAATCCTCCACAGGCTCCCTGCTAGGGGGCAGGTTATTCCTACACCCAGATCCGGCGAGAGGGTCGTATTCATCTCCCATTTCCTCTGGGGTCTAGGATTCGCTCTCCACCCCTTCGTTCGTGGCCTCATGTTCTATTACGGGCTAGATTTTCACGATCTAGCTCCGGACTCCTTTCTTCATATCTCGGCGTTCATTGTCATGTGCGAAGCCTTTCTCCGAATTCCCCCACACTTCGGCTTATGGCTTAAGACCTTCAATGTGAAGCCGAAGGTAATTGACAGGGAGCAAGTGGAGTGTGGTGGTGCTATGGTGAGCAAGCTTGCCAATACTCTTTGGCCAGGGGGCTCCTTCACGGAAACTTCCAACCTCTGGCAGCGGGAGTGGTTTTACATCACTGAACCCCGTGGTACCAAGTGGGCAGCTATACCTGCATTTCAATCTGGCCCTCCATTATGACTCGCATCATGGATTAATAAGGGGCTGGACTGGGGATCAATTGATGAAGTGCAGACGCTGCAAAGCCGTATTCGGAGCCTCCTCCAAAAGGACACCCGCCTCATCAACGTAATCCAGGTAATGCTAGTCTGCCGGGTCCTGCCGTGCCAGCGACGGCCTCTCCGCATGTGGGAGTTTAATCCGGAAGGACCACGGACCCTCCGGCACTTCTTCGGCACAACGCACAAAGGGATGTGGAAGTTATTCTTCGGGACCCGAAAGCAGTGGCTGGATACAACCGGGGACATCGGCCTCGACTGCAACCATCCGGATACCTCGGTAAGCACTCGGCTCCTCAACACAGCTTAGTTGATTATCCCGTATCAATATTCTGAGAAACCTGCCTTCGACTAGGGATGAATAAAGAAGGCGGAACGAATTAGGTGTTCGTCTCCTCTTCCCAAAGACTCAGCTGATCCTGTGTTGACAAGGATGCTAGCCCCGGCGCCGTATCAAGTGTCGGCGAAGGAGGTCAAAGAGGAGAGCAAAAATGCCAAAGGCGGCCTCCACTCTAAAGGTACACCAGACGCTTTGTCCGGGGAGGCCAGAATTCCCTCTTCTGAACACGAAGGGGAAGACGAAGCTAATATCCCTTCTCCCTATGGGACGAAAAGGACCGCCTCCGCAGATTTGGAGGTAGAGGCTCCCAAGAGAGGGAGGAAGTCCCTGTCAGATGGTTCGGGTTCGGAAGACGACGTTGCCGCACAGTTCCACCGTAAGGACAAGCCTTTCGCAGAATTGTAAGTGAACAAGGGTATTCTAGACATATCCCGTTCTTTCCAGGTTACAAGGGTAACATCTTAAATATATGTTTGCAGTCCCGCCCGCAGTCTCCCTCAACAGTCCTCCTCCTCGGGTGACCTACTTCCGGAGATGATGGAAAGTGAGACGCCTCCACAGGCTCCCTCGCCCCTTAGGGCGGACGATTTCGAGGTGTCGTCCCGGAGGGTCTCCCCCGATCATCAAGTGGCACGGGGGGCAATGAAGACAGCGCCCAAAGGTGATACTTCAGTCGTCGAGGGTCCGGGGTGTGCAGCCCCTACGGGGACCAACAATAAAGGCCCCGGACTATCCGATTTACAGCCGAAGATGACTCTAGGGTCGAGCAAACATATCCCTTCGAAGGGATTTCGTACCACAGCCGCTTCCAGGAATCCGGAGGCGCCGGATACGTTGATGGACATGTTGCAAAATGCTTCCGTCTCGGAGGAACATCGTACCTTAATGGGTACGGTAGTTGAGAGGATTCTATCCGCAAGAAGCGGATTGAATGAAGCCTTCACGGGCCTACTAAGAGGCTTCGAGGTATATAATGCAATATCTTGACCACGCTTTACATGAAGAATGGGCCTGTGTATAGATAGTAGCCCCTGAGACTCTAGTCGGCTTCTACGGGGAGGCGATCAGAGGATCAAAAAGATATGCTTAGGAAATGACATGATTAATTTGAAAACAGGTTGTTATGTCGGTGGTGACTGCCCACACTGCGGAAGTTGCAGATTTAAAGCAGAAACTTGAGTCAGCGGATGAGGACATTACTCTCGTTAACAGGCGGCTCGACGAGGCACAATGTATGTTTTGGGGCAGTCAGCTTATGCATGTATAATAATAATATGAGCACGAAGCTGAAAATTATATACTAGGACATGCATAATTGCAGATGGTGCTGCTATGGTTGAGACCCTTCGGGCTGAACTTGCCCGGGCCAAGGAGCAAGCCAGAGTGAGCAATGCGGCTGTCAAGAAGGCAGTTGCTGAGTTAGAGGCCGAACAAGCCGCTCGGCGCCAGTGCGAGGAGAGAATATCTACCATGGCGCGAGAGCTGAAGGATGCCACTGGCCAATGTGAATCACTCAAGAAGGATAACAAAGCCAAGGCAGCCCTACTCAACAAGGCCTTACAAGAGGTGCGAGAGGCATGGTCCGAGTCTAGAGCGGCTCGGGAGGAGATCCGGCAAGCTGGGGAGATAGCGGCTAGTAAGCCCTTTCTATTACAGACTAAATTCGGCGACCCGAAGTATGCCCTGCTTAATCAATTGTGGAGTTCTCCGGACTCATCCTTGGACCTGCCGAAGAGTGTTGCTGATGCGGTGCAGTTTTACGAAGCGCAAGATGGACATGCAGTGGAGAAGCTTTTCTGGTCATAGTTCAACATGTCGAGGCGTCTGTCATTGCTGAACGAACAAATGACCCAATGGGCCGAGCTCCACAAGGTGTCCGGGGCTGCCATGAAGGAAGTCGTGATCCGGCTGTGGCCAACAGAGCCAATTCCGAACAGTTATTTCGGTTTGGTGCAGCGACTTGTTGATGCGGTGCCACATATCGGTGCTGTTAAGCGGTCGTCATGCATTGAAGGTGCACGGATGACCTTTGCCCGCGTCAAAACGTACTAGGCAAAAATGAAGGCCACCGATGTTGCCGCAAACAGTCCACCCGAGGGCAAGGACCATCGCACGCCGGAGCAATATTTTGAGGATGTCCTAGAGGGCGCCCGCTTGATAGAGGGTCAGTGCTCGAAAAAGATTATGTTCGAGTGAATGTATCAGAATTGTGATAACAATATTATGATATATTAAGGCTGTGTTATATTTATGCCTTTTACCTAAAAGGTATTTCCTCCTGTGTGGCCGTTTTGTGTAATCTGAAAGTTTACCAGTCATCGGCTTCAGCCCCCTTGCATATAATGCGGGGGTGTTCGGAATAGCAACTGACTACACTTGACCCAACGTCTTGGTCCGTGAAGGAGGTGTCAGTGCGGCGAACTAGGCAATTGGACTATAGGGCTTTAACACCTTCACTTAGCCATAGGAGTTTGACGGTGGGTCTACGATATAGCCCCTTGTATGTACGCGGTTATCCGAATACGGCTGCGCTACATAGGTGACCAGAAAATGGTGCTTCGTGTTATACGGAAGAAATCGCTAAAGATTTTAATAAGTCGCCGAGTGGTTGACCAGCTCTCGCCACATCATGACAGTCAGTTTTCGGCTTTCTCTACTGAGGTGTTTAACCAGGTGAACCGGAAACACAATCGCAGTAGTTCTCCCTTTACTACCCTAGCCGATAGAGCGGAACGTAAGGTAGTAAGCAGAGGAGATGGGCAACCCAACTATTGACCAAATACATGATTCAGAGCTGACGCATATAATGCCGAACTCGTGACGCCGAAGTATGCTGTAGAGCTGTTCGGACTTGTTGGCAATTTAATATGTTGCCATATCAAGCCCCTGGCGATTAGTGCCGAGGTGTGTATGTGAAACCACCGTGGAGGTGAAATACAGTTCTATGAGGAAAAGTAAGTACTGAAGACGGATTATGTTCACTAGAATCTGATTGATACGTTGAACGCAATCTTACAGATTATACCACCTCTACCCAGGTCATTTTATATGCCAGGGGTCGAAGGCTAAGGAAAAAGGCTATATCCAGGTTTTAAATAGAGTGTTTGGTCTAAGAAATCTTTTGGACCTCCTGTCGCACGTCTGCACAGCCTTTGCCTTAGCGAAGAGGATTCCTTAAAAGGAGCAATCTCTGGTTGCCTGGACGAAATTGGGCTCCGAAAGATCCCTTACAGGTCCATAGGATGAACAGGTTTTGATTCATCTGTGACAAAAGATAAAAAATAGTTAAAAGGAAAGGAGAAAAGCTGGAGGAGGACGAACCGTGCTGTAGGCCCATCCGCATTGTGCCTCCGCCGATGACCAAGGTATTTTAAGTGCATAATGATGCACGCGCAATGTGAACTTCGCGGGTATATGCGGCGAACGACGGAGGTGGAACTGTTAATCCAGCTCTAAAATTGACCGGTCTTGTGTAGTAGAGGCCGGTGGCTTAATGGCTGATGAGGTATGCGGTTTAACGAGTCCGCTTTGTACTTCGGCTGTGATGGTCGTGGTATACTCCTCGGAACGGAGGGGGTGTTCCGTGTTTCCATTAATCGTTATGACGCCGCGTGTACTGGGCATCTTAAGCTTTAGATAGGCGTAGTGTGGGACCGCATTGAAACGAGCGAACACGGTCCGCCCAAGCAGTGCATGGTATCCACAGCAGAACGGAACAATATCGAAGATTAAGACTTCGCTTCGGAAATTGTCCAGCGAACCGAAGACGACTTCCAGTGTGATTGAGCCCGTACAATGAGCTTCTTCGCCATGTATTACACCTTTGAAGGTAGTTGTGGTGGGCTTGATCCTTGAGGGATCAATGCCCATTTTGCGAACAGTGTCTCGATAGAGCAAATTAAGGCTACTGCAGTCGTCCAGAAGGACTCATGTGAGGTGGAATCCATCGATGATTGGATCGAGGACCAGAGCTGCCGAACCTTTGTGACGGATACCTGTCGGGTGGTCATTGCGATCAAAAGTGATCGAATAGGCTGCCCATGGGTTAAATTTTGATACGACCGGCTTTATGGCATAGTCGCCTCGCGGTACATGCTTGCGTTCCCTCGCAGGGATATGTGTCACAGATATCATGTTTACTGTTTTTACTTCGGGGGGAAATTGCTTTTGTCCCCCTGTATTTGGCTAGCAAGTCTCCTCGTCTTCGTTGTCGCTAGGCGGCCCCTTCCCTTTATGTTCGGCGTTGAGCTTGCCTGCTTGTTTGAAAACCCAACAATTTTTGTTGGTATGGTTGGCGGGCTTGTCAGGGCTGCCATGAATTTGACATGGCCGATCCAGTATCATGTCTAAAGTGGATGGGCCATCTTTGTTTGCCTTGAATGGCTTCTTCCATTGACCGGATTTGGAACCACTGAATCCGGCGTTGACCGCCATGACTTGGGTTCCTACATTATTGTTTCGACGCTTGTTTTATTTCGTCGAGGCTTGCCATTGCCATCCCTGACCTCAGAGGTGCCAGGATCGCTGGTGCTATTGTTTCGTCTAACCAGCCAGCTATCTTCTCCCGCGCAGAAGCGGGTCATCAGTGCGGTAAGAGCTACCATAGACTTTGGCTTTTCTTGGCCGAGGTGACGGGCCAGCCACTCATCTCGGATGCTATGTTTAAAGGCAGCTAGGGCTTCGGTGTCCGGACAGTCGACGATTTGGTTCTTTTTAATTAAGAACCTAGTCCAGAGTTTCCTGGCTGACTCTCCGGGCTGTTGGATGATGTGACTGAGGTCGTCGGCGTCCGGAGGCCGGACATATGTATCTTGGAAGTTGTCGTGAAAGGCGTCTTCCAGGTCTTCCCAGTTGCCAATGGAGTTTCTGGGAGGCTGTTTAGCCAGTGCTGGGCTGGTCCCTTTAGTTTTAGTGGGAGGTATTTGATGGCATGTAGATCATCGCCACGGGCCATGTGGATATGGAGAAGGAAGTCTTCAATCCATACTGCGGGGTCAGTTGTTCCATCATATGATTCGATATTCATAGGTTTGAACCCTTCTGGGAATTCATGCTCCATTACTTCATCAATGAAGCAGAGGGGGTGTGCGGCGCCTCTGTATCGGGCCAAGTCGCGACGTAGCTCAGATGGAGTTCGTCTGTGGTTTTCGGCCCGGGCGTGATTATGCTTGTCGCGTCCGGCTAGATAGGCATCGTCGCGCGTCGGGGCACGCCCCCGCGATCCGTAGATCGATCTGGTCTGACCTGCTCTACTGTCCAGGTCTTGCCGCAGATCATGTGTATGTCCCCGAGCTGTTATATCCCTACCTTTACGGCGAGGTAGTGTGGGCTGGTGTTCGGCTTGAGTTGCCGTTTTGTCCCGGCCACGTGGTGGTCGGTCAGCCGCATTACGTGCTGATGGTGCGGGCTCGAGGGCCTCGTCTTCAAATTGGGGTAGCAGTTTACGCTTCGGGTAACTTTTGTTTGGGCGCTCGAGGCCGTATTCCTCGGCCGCCAGGACATTAGTCCACCTATCGTTGAGAAGATTTTGATCAGCTTGAAGCTGCTGCTGCTTCTTTTTCAGGCTCCTTGCAGTGGCAATTAACCGGTGCTTAAAGCGCTCCTGCTCGAGAGGTTCCTCAGGTACGATAAAGTCTTCGTCACCAAGGCTCACCTCATCCTCGGAGAGTGGGAGATAATTACTGTCCTCCGAGTCTTCGTTTACGGCCTGTTCATCAGGGCTAACTTGCCCGTCTTCCCGATCTTCCGGTTCGAAGGTTGGCTCGACGGGGTCTTCTTTGTCTTCGGCATTGTCCGGAGTGTTGTTGTCTCTGGTGCCGGTATTGCTGTCTTTTCCACAGCGTGATTTAGAGCGGTGCCGCTGACGTCGGCGCTTGGGCTGTGTCTCAGGAGGTTTATCCTCAACTGGATCTTCTTTATCATTGCCGTTACCCTCTTTGGGTGTGTCCACCATGTACACGTCATACAAAGAGGTGGCCGTCCAGCGTCCGATAAACGGCGGGTTTTCGGCCTGCTCCTCTCCGGCATCGTCATCCATACCATCGATGTCTTCGGAGCCATAGTCGAGCATGTCAGTTAAGTCCTCGACAGTGGCTATGAACTGGGTGGTGGGTGGGACGTAAAATTCCCCGCTCTCAGCCCCTAGTCCAGGCTGGGCGTAGTTCGGACATTGCTCCTCTGTAATGACGAGGGATCGCATCAAGTCTAGAGCCTCGCTTAAAGGTGAGGTTTGGCCAGGGAGAAGAAACTCCGTGGAGTACGGCGGGAAGGAAACTCCTTGGCCGAGCTCACACGATGCTGACTCCGAGGGTTCGGAGCCAGTGTCCGGAGAAGAGTCCGGCTCCATGACAGTTGCCAGCGACACTACTTCCTCCGGCTCTCCCGTATTGGGCTTAGTGGCCGCAGATAGTCCGGCGGGCTCAATAACCCTGTCCTCGGACCTGGCGCTGTGCTCCGGATCTAAGGCCAGAGCGGAGGTTGGGGTCGTGAACCCTTGGAAGATCAAGTCTCCTCGGATATCAACGACATAATCCAGATTTCCAAAACTAATCTAGTGACCTGGAGCGTAGCTGGCGATCTGTTCTAGATGGCCAAGCGAGTTGGCCCGTAGTGCGAAGCCACCGAACACGAAGAGCTGGCCGGGGAGGAAATCCTCCCGCAGGGCAGCATTGTTGTAGATGACTGATGGAGCCATCGAACCTTCTTATGATGTCACAGTGGAACTCTCAATGAAAGCACCAATGTCGGTGTCAAAACTGGCGGATCTCGGGTAGGGAGTCCCGAACTATACGTCTAGGTTCGATGGTAACAGGAGACGGGGGACACGATGTTTACCCAGGTTCGGGCCCTCTTGATGGAGGTAATACCCTACTTCCTTCTTGATTGATCTTGATGAATATGAGGATTACAAGAGTTGATCTACCACGAGATCGTAATGGCTAAACCCTAGATGTCTAGCCTGTATGATTGCGATTGCCTCTACGGACTAAACCCTCCGGTTTATATAGACACCGGAGGGGCCTAGGGTTGTACAGAGTCGGTTCACAAAGGAAGGAATCTACATATCTGAACGCCAAGCTTGCCATCCATGCAAAGGAGAGTCCCATCCGGACACGGGAAGAAGTCTTCTGTCTTGTATCTTCGTAGCCCATTAGTCCGGCCCATGTTACATAGTCCGGACGCCCGAGGACCCCTTAATCCAGGACTCCCTCACCGCCGCCCTCCAGCTTGGAGAGCACGCATGTCGACTTTGCCTCTTTAGGGTTTCCTGATATTCCTTATGCCTAGTGGGCCCGTACGTGGTCGAGGTCGTGTTCCCTTATGTTATGTACCCTAGGGTCAGGGCCCCATCAGGGACCAGTTGGTTCTCAAGGAGAGGGCGATGTCAGTATTGGTGACACTGTCACTAGGGCTAAACTACTCAGAAGGCATAAACTAAAAGAGAAGGCATCATCCGAGAAAGGCGGGAAGATCAAATAGAGGTGTGGGCTTCAAGTGCGTTTGGAGTGTGTGGGGTCTTGGGTCAGAAGGTGGGTAGTGTTGCTATGAGTCGATGCAGGAGCCGTTATAAGCTAGATGCCGTGTAAGTGACAATCATCAATTAAATGAAATTAGTGTAAGTCTCTCCCTCTCTCTCCTCTCCTTCGGCATCCTCTACCTTCTCCCTTCCAACCTCCCCAATCCAAATTTGATTTTTTTGTACGAAATTTGTCCAAAATCCATCAACGTCGACTCGCTGGTGGCAAGGAGGTGACAATACCACAGATGTCGATTAACAACTACTATCTCGCTTGGGAATGAAAGCAAAGAATGCAAACCCAATGAGTACGAACTTTGAACTCGGCCCAAAACATGCTACCGTTACCGAACCTACAAGGTCACAAGCTTAAGGTAATCACAATCTGCTGAGTGTTAGTGGAGCAACAATTATGAGAAAATATTTATGAAATACTTTCATTAATATTAGAAATAGTTTCGAGGGGAACCGGAAGCATTTCGGGGTTACTAGAAGTGTTTCGGGGCTTACCAGGAATTGATATATAGGTGGAAAATGTTTTTCGAAATATTAAATTAATAATAAAAGGCTCTAATAATTATTAGGAGGCTTTTATAATTATTTAAATATCAACGGGCCAAGGAAAATATTAAAAGTCCTATAGGGGAAAAGTTAATGAGGCCCATTAGGCGGAGGCGCCCCTAGCTTCTTGGAGAAGCTAGGGGAGGCCGAATTGGAGGGGGATTCCCCCTCCTAAGCCGGCGCATGGGGCGAGGAATCCTCCCCCCTTGTGGCGCCCCCTCACCTCTCCTCCAACCTATATATACTAGAGGTTTTGGGCACTTTTGGACACACAAGTTTTGGAGCCTCCTCTAGTTCTCTAGTTCTAGTTGATCTAATTAGAGCTAGATCTAATCCTCTCTAGTCCTCATAATTAGAAGTCCAATGTGGTTCTAATCTTCTTCCTCTTATTCTCCGGCGGCGATTAGCTTTGTACGGCGAAGTGTTGGCGGATCGTGAAGACTGTACGCTTGGAAACTATGGAGAGGCCGTGCTTTTGGTCTTCGATTCGAGGGGTCATTCGTGAATGATTTGAGGGATTCAAGTATGATCTACACCGACTCTTCTTCCGCTGCAACTCAGAGTTGGTACGACCCGATTTAAACCGTTAATGCATCTTCATAGTGTTCCTGGTTTGATTGTAGGATGGAAAAAATATTTTCTACTACGTTTCCTAGCACTCCCTTACAATTAGTATCCTCTAGTCAGCTAGTGTGGAGATAAGAGGTACTCACCTCTTATGAAGTGGATCAAGCTGGTTAAGAAATGCTTCAGAAACTTGTCGTGGATGCTAGGTCATGTGCTGGTTTTCTAGTATAGGAAGGCATAATCAAACATAATGACAAGATATGGGTGGGTGCCAATGCTGGGAGCCAGACCAAACTAATGCATGCCTTTTAATCCACTCATTTATATGGTCATTCCATGATATTGGCAACTCATTACAGAGTTAAGCATCTCTTTGGTTGACACAGAATGAAGCTAGATGTGGAGAATTTTGTGAAGAAGTATGCTACATGTCAAGAGGCTATGCAAAGCACCAGGGTTTTTACAACTTTTACTTGCACCTAATGGTCCTTGGCGGTCCATCATCATGGATTTTATTGAAGGCCTGCCTAGATCAGATGGATACAACGCCATTTTGGTGGTGGCTGGTAGATTCACCAAAGTAGATGATTTCATTCCACTCAAAGTTCCTTTCTCTGCAGCATTAGTGGCTAAAGCATTTCTGAGCAACATTGTCATACTACATGGCGCTACCACTCTCCATGTGTGTGACAGAGATAACATCTTTACTAGTTCATTTTGGAAGGAGCTTTCCATAGTTTGGGACACATAATTGCAGATGAGCACTGCTTACCAACCTTAGACAACTGGTTAGACTCTAAAAGGGTAAATCCGTGTTTGGAGATGTATTTGTGTTGTGGTGTTCATGATGCTCCTGCCAAGTGGGCCTCTTGGCTACCTCAAGCTAAGTTTTGGTATAACTTCACTTCCACACTTCTCTGGGTTGCACACCTTATAAAGCCTTGTATGGACATGAGTCAAACATAGGACATCCCCCTGTAATAGGTCCCTCTTTGAATCCTGATGTGCAGACCTAGCTATCTATCCAAACTCAACACACTACTAACCTGAAAGAGCATTTGGCCAAAGCCCAGTTCAAATACAAGTAATATGCAGATAAGAAGAGATCTCCAAGGGAATTTGCTGAAGGGGAAATGGTGTACTTGTGGTTGCAGACGCATGCTTGGTCTTCAGTGGTTAACCGTACATGCCCTAAGCTTGCCTTGAAATTCTTTGGTATCTTTAAAATCTTTGCCAAGATTGGCAATGTAGCCTACAAGTTGGAGTTACTCCGAGTAAGTATGGTGCATTTGGTTTTTCATGTGTCAGAACTCAAGGCTTATCGGCTAGATCATAGATCTTTCCTTGCGAGGAGTGATACCTGAAGGTTTGGTTAATAAAGGAAATGATGCCTATCTTCAAGTGTTGATCAAGTGGTCTACTGTTCCAGCATTTGCAGGCACCTGGGTGGATTATCAGGTGCTCAAGTCTCGCTATCTAGAAGCACAAGCCTGAGGACCAGCTGGTTCTCAATGAGAGGGCGATGTTAGTATTGACGATACTGTGACTAGGTTAAATAACCCGGAAGGCGTAAACTAAAAGACAAGGCGCCAATTGAGGAAGGCGGGAGAATCAAATAGAGGTGTGGGCTTCAAGTGGTTTTGCAGTGTGTTAGGCCATGAGCTAGAAAGTGGGTTATGTTGATGTGAGTCGAGGCACACACCGTTATAAGCCAGATATCGTGTAAGTGAGAATCATCAATGAAATGAAATTAGTCTAAGCCTCTTTCTTGCTCGTGTCGCCCTTTACCTTCTAGCTTTCAACCTCCCCAACCCTAATTTGAATTTTTCACCGAAAATTTGTCCCAAATCCATCGATGCGGCGGCAAGGATGTGACAGTACCGCACATGTCGATTAATAACTACTATCTCGCTTAGGAATGAAAGCAAACAAAGCAAATCCCAATGAGTATGAACTTTGAACTTGACCCAAAACATGCTACCGTTTCCAAATCACTGTCACAGGGGGAATGGGCAGGATGAGATCCATGGGTAAATCGAGGCGGAGGTTCCCCCGGAGTACCGAACTGGCCATAGTACTACGGCTTCGTTCCCCCACGAGCCACGAGTAGCGCAATCTTCGTGGTCTGGTCTTCCAAGTCAAGTTCACCACCCTTTCCACCACCGTCTTCCTCCCCACGCTGAATATAAATACCTCCGCCTCCTCCGGTCCTCCCCTCTACGCCTCACCAAACCCAAAACCACCGCCTCGTCGATCCCACATTCCACCTTCCCTCCCGTTTCCGCCCGCAAATTGCCTCCTCCACCCAAACCCTAGGCCTCAAGCCCACCGCCACGCCCCCCCTCCCGCTCCCGCTCTGCGGCAATCCCGCGAACACCTCGCGCGCATCTCCCCGCGTTTCCACGGCCAGCCGGGCAACTTCTCCGAGCGCCCTGGCGATGGCGAACCACGGGGCCGCGGAGGCCGCCTCCATTCGCAACGAGGCCCGGGAGGTTCTAAGCCTCTACTCCGACGGCGAGCACGAGGCTGCGCTGGCCCGCGCCGTAGTGCTCGCCGCCGTGCACCCGGGCTCCGCGGTCGCTCTCAACCTCGCCGGATTGATCCACCGCCACGCCGCCCTCGTGGCGCGGAACGACAGGGGCGCCCACGGCGACGACGAAGACGGCGACGAGAACGCGTCCGCGCTGGAGAAGTACCACCGCCACGCCGCCCTCGACGCCTTCTCCGCCGCTGCGCGTCTCGCCCCCAACTGCGTCGTCACCAACGCCGACCACGCCGTGGCGCTCGTCCACTGCCGTCGCTTCGAGGACGCGCAGAAGGAGTTTCTCCGCATGCTCGACACGGTCGCGAACAACGACCAAGCCGACCCGGCGCTGTACAGCGTGGTGTACGACATGAGCGGGGACTCGAGCATGAAGGGGAGAAAGCGCGACGCCGTGAAGAGCGCCAGCATCGCCATGGAGCGCTTCGCGGAAAAAATCAACCACAGGATTCTGCCATTGGAGGCCGCCAAGTTGCTGGACGCCAGCAATCTCGGCGGGCCTGCCGCCGATGAAGCGCGAGAGCGTGCAAAGCTTCTCGCCGAGACCTACCCCTACTCGCCGCGCGCCCAGCTACTCCGCGCGTACATCGACTTGGCACCAGTCCGTGCCCTCGATCCGGCAATGGACAAGAAGCAGCTTCTGCGCCGCGCGCTCACCACCGTGTCTCAAGCGGCAGTAAACTTCGACCTCTCGCTCATGGTTGCCTTGTTCCACGCCAAGCTCTTGTTCGTCCTGGATAACTTTGATGCTGCGGAGCGAGAGTGCCGCCGGGCACTTCGCATGGAGACGCCGAATGACCCCAATTGGGATGACATACCTCCCATGGCTGCTCTTGGGGCAGATTCTGATGCCAGAGTATCTTATGTCAAGAAGCAGCTCCGTGTCTTGCTCAAGCAGATCATAGTTGTGGCTGCACTATACTGGTCCTCTATGAAGAATGCACTGCAGGGCCAACGCGTCGTATCAGTGACGGTTGACACGCTGCATGCGCACTATGATGGAATCGACAAGTCGGCAGCAAAGACCATATCTGATGCAACGCGCTTTCTCAAGAATCAGGAGTCATGGAGTTTCTGGATTTGCCTCAATTCCCGTTGTGATGGCAAGAAGTTTTCGGACACTAGTTCGCTCTGGCAACACACGTGCAGCAAGCACCGAGATGAGCTCTGGGGGAAGCTGCAGTCACTTATAGATCCAGAGTATTGGGAAAATACATCACAGGATGATCACTCGTTGGTTGGGATAACTCTCAGCCGCCAGTCTGACACCTTTCTTTTACCAAGGGTGCAGGATATGTTTGAATCCTTGCTGCTTTCACCATCTGTTGGAATACAGGCAGAGCCCTTCGCTGAAATGCGACAAAGGAAATGCAGAGAAGGATCTGAGATCCTTGGGAGCATCAGGGAGAAGCTGAGGTTGTTGCCTAAAGATACACTTAGCACTGAGGTCTAGCACTTCTACATATGGCATGGTTTCAATTTAGCATTCTTCCTTAGTTCACTGTTCTGCTGATAGTGAGGTTTATCAGACTAATGATTGGCTTGCTTGTTGATTGCAGTTTCAGGAGTGCTGTTCTGGAATAGAGAAATTGTGGCTAAAGTTTCTTGAAGTTACTGTTGTGGACTATCGTGAAATCATTCTTCCCCTTGCGAGATCATACCAATGGGTCTGTTAACATCTGCAGTGATTAGTTTTTATAGTTATATATGCCCATTTGTTGGCTCAACTGCCCATATTGTGTGCTAACTGATAACCATCTTTGCAGATAGAATTGAAGAAACGGATTCCTTTTTATCTAAATCATCCTGGTACCAGGCGTATTGAATTTGCTGATGCCAATATTGATATTATATGCGGTAAAATTCCTGCTGCCCAATGAATTTGTGTTAACTCATGTCACATTGACTTTTCCAGGAGCTTTTTGTTCTTCTGCTGTCATAGCAAATAATTAAGTTATATCTCAGCGATCTAAACCTGGCATTGCCCTAGTCTGCTTGTTCTATGCCTCCTTGATTCAGAGGAATTTCCATGTAGTTTATTAGTATTTCCATCCTTAGGAATTTTGAGTACTGCTCCCTCCGTTCCAAAATAAGTGTCTTAACTTTGTACTAACTTTAATACAAACTTGTACTAAGGTTGAGACACTTATTTTGGGACGGATGGAGCACTATATTAGAGGGTTTTTTACAGTGTAATATTCTATTAGAAGTTATCTGGTATGTAGGATTTGAATCCTTAGGATGTGCTCTTTTCCTATAGGCCACTTTGCGCTCAGTTCCAAAGGAAAATTTCCATTCAGTCTAACCTCTTGGAAAATACTTTTTTAAATTAGCAAATATGTTGTTGCATGCTCTCAGTTTTACAATATAAAATATGCTCTGTTATGTCACTAATACTTCTTACAATTTCATAATACAGGAACTTCTGGCCAATCTGTCAAGGAAATGGCAAGCACCTCCAGTTCTCAACAAAGCCTTACTGTTTCCAACAAGAACAATGCTGATAAAGAATTGTCTATCTTGAGTGTAATCATACAGGTAAGAGACACTCGCATCTGGTCATGTGATCTTTTAACAACCAGCCTATAATTTCCTATGTATGTCTTCCTGTCATTGGGCAATCTGAAAAACCAACCTATAATTTCCTTTGTATGTGTGCAGTCATTGTGCAATCTGAGGCATTTCAGAGATAAACTTCTGATGGGGCCACTTGTATGGATCCCGTCAGTTGAAAATCCCTGCATTGCACAGCAATTTTATGAAATCTTCTCTTCTTGGGAGAAAAACGACCACCACTTAACCGATGTTGTACTGACTTGCATGAAGACTCTTCTCTGCAGAGTTGTTGATTACAGCACTTTTTATGAAAAGGTTAGACCTTAATCACCATTGCTTATATTTGCAAGACCTTTTAAACAAAAATTAATTGAAGTTAGATTACAAACGTGAAAGCAGAGTATGTAAACCAGTTCGGTGCTGATGCTACCTTCAATTTATTTTATTTGCATGTGTCCATTTCTTACTTTGTGGTCATTTTGGAGGTCTGCAACTGTTTTGAACAAAACATAGATGTGGTATCTTACACTTCACAGAGGGAAACAGTCCTAGTTCATACCAGAATTAACTTCTTTTTTCTTGTTATTTACTGTAATTTATGCATGCTGAATATTGATACCAAGTATATGCACTAGAATGGGCGAATTTAGGTACTCCCTAAAGAAATATAAGAGCGTTTCGTAAAGAAATATAAGAGCATTTAGATAACGCTCTTATATTTCTTTACGGAGGGAGTATGTTGTTATTATAAGCTCTGTTGTGTTTTGCATCGCTGTTGTGTTTCTTTTACGTTGTGTGTAAAGTATTGACCTAAAAACAGCTGCATTCTGCGTCTGTCCTATATGATCATGCACGCAATTAGTAATCCTGAATTCCTGGTGAATCAATTCCACAGGTTGGGAAAACTTTTGCTTCTGAGATTGTGTCCACAATTCTCATTGAATTGCATATGTCAGAAACTTGTTCGCGTTTTAGAGAAAACAAGGAGACCAAGAGACATGTAGTGAACTCAGTCACGTGCGGAGATTGCATATGCCCAACACATTATCTTTTTGGGATCAAATTCGATGCTCAAATCAGCTGTAGGTGTGGGAAGTCTTCCGGTGAATACCTGTATACCACACTTTTCCATAAACTTGATGTCGGTTCACCTCAAACAGCAAAGGTATGCTGTATGCAATAGTTTTCTGCCTAGCCAACATTGTATAGGTGGATATTGACGCAAGAGTATTCTAGAAAGTAGGAAATATTGACTAGAGGTTTTAATTGTCCTTGTACAGATCAAGTCCTTTGCAGAGCTTCTGGTTCTATTGGATGAACAGTTTCGCGAGGACAACAAATGTGACCATTGTGGAAGTCTGCAGAATATTGATCTCTTTCTTTCAAACACACCACACTTCTTTACAATAGGTAACGCTACTTGTCTCAAATTATAAGTTGGCTTTTATTTTATTCATACATCATAGCTTGCAGTAGTTTACACCAACAAATATTCATCATGTCGGCAGTTTTGAACTGGCTGGGTGGCAGTGAAAGCCAGGACGCACTATCTGAAGTTCTGGCTGGCATCACGTCTCCCCTTGACACTGAGTTCTTCTGCAGAAGTGCTCATTCTGCAGCTATGTATGCTGTCACCTCCATGGTACGTGCACAGCAAACTATTCTATTTTCCTAAATTGAATTGTTAATGGAGCTGAACAAATACTTTTATCATTTAATTCTCATGTTAAGGTAATCCTGAAATGAGAAAAGCAATGAGCTATTTGTATTGGTTGACGTTCATGACCTTTTTATAAGTTGTGTTGCTAATTATTTACTGTTCCTTGACTGTTACTGGAGGCCAAGTTGGTATTGTTCTAAGACTGAAGCAAGGTTCTTAGTTTTGTGGAACAAAACGGATCATGGTTAAATGGCGTTGTCACCTGGTTCAAATTGCCTAGGTTATCTTGACAAGGCATTTTGCTTCTATTTCTAAAGAAGTGGATAGAAGGTTTAAACTATGATACATCATATCTGAGTTGGTTCGTACTTGGAGTTGGAGAGATATTTGCAAGTTTTTGAATGGTCCTATCTGTGGCATATTTTTTCCTGCCTACTTCACTTATATCAAGATATTTAGAAGACTCGACAGAAGAATTTCAGCAAGAATCAATAGCTTGTGTGATCCTTATGTCGCTGAGTTCTTTTTATAAACGGTCCATTGATTGAACGGTTGAAGAAGTATCATATGTAGGTAAACTGGTTAGACCTTTTAAAGTCTGCTGCTCTCACAAGTATATTTTGCATTATTTTCCTTCCTTTTATAGCGAATAGGAAATGGCCTCATCAAATCACATGGAGTGGTTGCAGAACATCTGCTGGAGTAACCTTTTATCTGCACACTTCTCTCTCTCTCTCTCTCTCTCTCTCTCTCTGTGTGTGTGTGTGTGTGTGTGTGTGTGTGTTTACTCTTCTGTTGCTTTGAGTATTAGTACAGGCCTATTGCAAGGTTGGTTTAATGCTCTGGTTACTTAATTTGCCTGCTTTTACATATGCAAGCAAGTCACTCCTTGCAAATGCAGTGCAATTTAGCATCCATCTTATGCTAGCTTGCAATCCAAACTCCTCTTGCAGATCTGCTATGCTGATGACCGCTACGTCTGCTTTGCTCGCGACGAGGACAAGTGGGTCATATATGGCTTCGAGACTGTCGAGGTAAGTTACTCGTGACTCCTGGGTGTTGATCAAGGCCCTGTATTCGTTCTTGTAGCCATTTTGTTCTTAACTTGCTGATTTGTTGGTGTGAACTTCCTGCATGCAGAGAGAAGATAGTTGGGAGCATTTGCTAGAACGTTTCAAGGACTGCAAGCTCCAGCCTGAAGTTCTATTTTTCGAGGTCATCAAGTAGACTGTTGTATAGCTTTGCAGAATGCAAACCTCTGTCTGACGATCAGAGCCAACTCTGGACCCAGTTTTTTTTGTTTCATTGCCACCATTTTGATGCTGTTTGGCTTGGTCACTCTGACATTGAATACAGATAAATTCTTCAGAGATGGTATAAATTGTTCTGTGTGTTCTTAACTCGAAAGAAGGGCTTTATGGTATTTGTCTTTGGAAGTTGGAACTGATGAGTGATGCATGTCTTGACTTCTAATGTCACATTTAATGGCACCACGCCGTTTTCTCTTAAGCCATAATGTTGATAATGGCTAGCTGAGAGAAGTGATTTTGATGCATCACCATCAGGAATCTACTGTAGGCTGTTTTTATTTCCTTTCTCTCGAGTTTCCTTTGTTAAGGTAGGCTCTAGGCTTCCGTTGTCTGTTTATGGCCCTTCGGCCTTTGTTTGTATCTGGTGTCATCTTGACCTTTTCTCTCTAATACAAGATGACGCTCATTTGGATGCGTGTTTGAGAAGAAAAATTGTTTCAATTTTGTTGTTGAAAATGTCGACCCTTTTCATAGATATGAGTATTGGGACTAGGTACTAAAATTGATGCTATTATAGTCTTGTTGTAGGAGATAGTTTCGAGAGAGGGGGTTGGGGATACCATTGTCTTTTTCTTCCTTTTCCTTTTTTACATCAATAAAAATACTTATCAGTGCAGCTGCGCTAATTGGGCTTTCCAAGCGCACACACTATGCGACAAAAAAACTCACATTGCATCTGAGCAGACCTGTCATAAAGGGTGTGTGTCATCATTACAGTACAAAAAAGAAAACTATCTGGTCCACGTCCCATCCGAACACAAGTCAAAAAAGAAAAAAATACGTGCATTTATTTGGTTTTACAAAATTTAAAAAGCCATAATTTTTTATTCGAGTATCGGAATTTAGATTCGTTTTCACCATTGGGTTTTTCACGGCGAGTTCTTCAAAACTAGATCCCATATGGGTATATTTTGACAAACTTTTTTTTCTGAGCAATTCTGAGTGCTGTAGAGGCAACTTTAGTCTTATAGGAAAGCAACTCTTCTTAGTTTGCCTACTATAATTGCCTATCAAGAAGAAGTCTTTAATAAGTTGCCTCCCATGACTATGTGTTCGGTAAATTCACATATAAGTTGTCTACCACACAATCGAGTATGCCAACACTATGTTTCAGAGTACATGCAGCATGAGCTACACCGACAGACAACTTGTCCTAGTATTGTAGCCAACTAATTAGCGATGACATGCAAACCAGGCATCATTGTTAGGCAAGTAATTATCATTGTCAAGTCTCGTGATTTGTTGGGACAGTTGCTTGGATTCATTTTGAATAGGTTTTTGCATTTGTGTTTTTTGTAATATAGTTGCTTTGTTTTGGTAGACAGTTGCTTGGATTATTTTGCTAGAATAATTTTCATTTTGTGTTTTTTTTGTAAGTGACTTGTTTTGGATTTTTTAGAATAGATAAGTTGCATGGGGAGGGGAAGGGGGGGGGGTAAGATAGCTGTCCACAAAGGCTATTCAAGTTGGTCATACGTTTTTTCTGTCTAAAGTAGACAATCTAAGTAGGAATGCTAGGGACAGTTGCTTGGTTTTGCTAGGACAATTTTTTCATAGTTGTTATTTAATAATGCAGTTGCTTGAATTGAATAGTACAGTTGCTTGGTTTTGTAGGATAGTTGCTCGGTTATGCTAGAATAGTTTTGCATTGCTGGCATAAATTTCGACAAATTCCTTTTTTTAATTATGTGATAATTATGAGAACCAATCCTACTACAGAAAGAGCCATTATACCAATTCAGAATTTCTACTAGAAATGACGAATGGTTAAAAAAAGTAGGCGGATCGGATCAAACGAAATTAGCCTTTCTTGTTGGTAATACATTTGCTTGGTTTTGCTATAAACAATTTTGCATTGTGTTTTGGTATTACAATTGCTTGGATTTTTTGCTAGGAATAGTGGCTTTGGATCTTGCTAGAACAGTTGTGTGGATTTCTGCTAGGGGGCAGTTGCTTAGAGTTTGCTAGAACAATTGCTATATGCAGATGTATATAGTTACATACACACACAAGATGAGTTGGACTTGCACACATTTTCTTGATTTTTTTCATTTTACACAAACCAACCAATGGGAAACACACATGAGTTGCTTGTTGAATGCACTGGAATTGCACGAAAACACCCCAAAAGTTGTTAATTTTTTATGTGATACTCAAGTGCATAACGATCCGAAAGTTATTGCCCTTGTTTTGCCTCCAATAGCCCCATCAATGATGAACTTAGACTTTTTCATATGTAGCACTAAAGGTGCATCATGTTGTGTGTGTGGTTTTCTCTTTTTTTTACACAAACCAACCTAATAGGCCGTCCTACTGGGAAAAAAATGAAGTTGCTTTTTCATAGCACTAAAGTTGCCTCCATCGTATTCAAAGTTGCTTCAAAAAAAAGTTCAACGAAACCTATCTATATGAGATCTAGTTTCGAAGAACTCGCCGCGAGAAAGCCAACTATGAAAACGAAATTGAATTTCGACACTTAAATCAGAAGTTACAGTTTTTTAAACTTTTTCGATCCCCAAATAAATGCACGCGAGGACATGGTTTCTTCTTTAATTAGTGAACTACGGTCGTCCACGTCAGCTGCTCTTTTCCATATTTGGATGAGCGCTAGTTCCTACCAATGGACGCTCGGGCGCCCGCTAGCCATGTCCATAAAACTATCCTCCTAACCATCCCAGCTTAATCCTCCTAACCATCCCAGCTTAATGCCATACCCTGTAATTTACAACACGTGAGCCCACAAATACTAATACACGCAGGATCAGCAGACAGTACAGTAATTCTACCGATATTAATTAATCACACGCACAGCCGCACCTAAATCCGGGAAGGATCCATCACCTTCTGTCCTGCACCACCACTCGGAATCGGACCGAAGCAGAAAAAATCTCGGAGGGAGCAGCTGTAGTGCAGGTATCAGATCCAAGAACGAAACCTTATTGATTTTGTTACAACTAGCGATAGTCACGTTCGTTCCACCTCAGCAAGAAGAGGCAAATGTACTCCCTCCGTCCGAAAATATTTGTCATCAAAATAGATAAAGGAGATGTATTTAGACGTATTTTAGTTTTAGATACATCATCTTTTATCCATTTTAATGACAAGTATTTTTGGACGGAGGGAGTAACTGATAGTACTAGATCTAAACAACAAATGGAGAAAGAAAAGAAAATGAGATGCACAAGTTGACTTCTGATGGGTGGCTCAGACTACAATGACCAAATGGGTGTCTTTGTGTCTAATTCCTAAGAGCATCTCTAGCAGACCCCATAAAAATTCGACCCGCAAAATGCATTTGTGGTTTCACAAAGATCGCGTTTACAGGTCGAAAACTAGCGCGGCCGAACAGAACCCGTATCTAAACCTGCATAATTTGAAAAAACACTTTCACGGGAGAAATTGCACAAACATAGTTCATCACATGATCAACAAACTACAAGCATAGTTATACTACATACTATGTTAAACTAGTACTAGAGGTGTCGGATCTGACGGCGGCGAGGTCGCGGCAAAATGGACGACGCCGTGGAGGCCGGGCGACGCTCAATCCTCCTCGCCGGAGCTGCACAGGTCGACGTACTTCGCCGCCTGCTCCGCGCGGATGCGGCGCCACTCCTCGGCCTTCTCGTTGGCGGCGACGTTGGCGGCGACCGCCTGCCGCCACTCGAGGTCTTCGAGCTCCTCGGCGTGGCACTGGCGCTCCGCCTCCTCGCGCACGCTCCGCTCGGCGATGGCGGCCGCAACGGCGTCGACGTCCGCGACGTAGTCCTCGGGCCCGACGACTCCGCGGCAGTCGAGCGGAGCGGGCTCCTCGGGCTCCTCCTTGACGGGAACGAAGGCGAACGGCGTCGGCTCCTCCGGCTCCTCCTCGTCCTTCACCCACTCCCTCTTCACGGGGAGAAAGCCCGCGCCGGAGGACGATGAGGATCCGGCGTAGGAAGACCTCGCGGAGGAGAAGGACGCGCGCCGGCGGTCGTACTCCTCCGTCTCGCGGCGGTTGAAGCTCGCCGGCGGCGACATCCCGTGGTTGGTCCACTTGCGGGCGCCGCGCTTCCTCGCGCCGTCCGACCGGACGCACCGCTCGCGCTCCGGGCCCCCTCTCGCCACCGGATCTGCGGCCAGAGCCGCGTCCGGAGCTCCACATTCGGCCCCACATGGCGGCTGGAGGCGAGGCGGGTGGTCGCCGACGGCGAGAAATGTGGAGAGGGGAAAGGGGAATCGGGTGGCTCGCAGCGGCGGGGGGAAAGGGTTTGGACCCGCAAACGAGTCGCGGAACCGCAGTTATAGTGCTCAGGGCGTGCGGTTCGCGGGCCGGGCGAGTATGCGGGCTCTGTTCTGGCCGGAAAATTGGGCCGAGCCCGCATACTCGCCGGAATTTTTGCGAGCCGGGCGTTTTGCGGGGTATGCTAGAGTTGCTCTAAGTGTGTGTCTCTGAACCAGCGAGGAAATGCTCACTGGTTTAGAGACATCCCAATAGAACTGCTACTGCTTGCAAATGCTTTCCAGTGAACAAATGGGCATTTCCTCACTGGTTCAGAGACATCCCAATAGAACTGCTACTGCTTACAAATGACACTTAGATAGAGCATCCCCAACGGGATGATGATGACCCTGAGGACAATGACTAATTGAAGGAAATATGACTTAGAGACAATAATAAAGTTATTATTTATTTCCTTATTTCATGATAAATATTTATTATTCATGCTAGAATTGTATTAACCGGAAACTTAGTACATGTGTGAATACATAGACAAAACAAAGTGTCCCTAGTATGCCTCTACTTGACTAGCTCGTTTATCAAAAATGGTTATGTTTCCTAACCATAGACATGTGTTGTCATTTGATGAACGGGATCACATCATTAGGAGAATGATGTGATGGACAAGACCCATTCGTTAGCTTAGCATTATGATCGTTACAGTTTCATTGCTACTGCTTTCTTCATGACTTATACATGTTCCTCGGACTATGAGATTATGCAACTCCCGAATACCGGAGGAACACCTTGTGTGCTATCAAACGTCACAACGTAACTGGGTGATTATAAAGATGCTCTACAGGTGTCTCCGAGGGTGTTTGTTGAGTTGGCATAGATCGAGATTAGGATTTGTCACTCCGTGTATCGGAGAGGTATCTCTGGGCCCTCTCGGTAATGCACATCACTATAAGCCTTGCAAGCATTGTGACTAATGAGTTAGTTGCGGGATGATGCATTACGGAACGAGTAAAGAGACTTGCCGGTAACGAGATTGAACTAAGTATTGAGATACCGACGATCAAATCTCGGGCAAGTAACATACCGATGACAAAGGGAACAATGTATGTTGTTATGCGGTTTGACCGACAAAGATCTTCGTAGAATATGTAGGAACCAATATGAGCATCCAGGTTCCGCTATTGGTTATTGACCGGAGATGAGTCTCGGTCATGTCTACATAGTTCTCGAACCTGTAGGGTCCGCATGCTTAACGTTTTGTGACGATTTGTATTATGAGTTATGTGATTTGATGACCGAAGTTTGTTTGGAGTCCCGGATGAGATCGGGACATGATGAGGAGTCTCGAAATGGTCGAGACGTAAAGATCGATATATTGGAAGGCGATATTCGGACATCGGAAAGGTTCTGAGTGATTCGGGTATTTTTCGGAGTACCGGAGAGTTACGGGAATTCGTATTGGGCCTTAATGGGCCATACAGGAAAGGAGAGAAAGGCCTCAAGGGTGGCCACGCCCCTTCCCCATGGACTGGTCCAAATTAGACTAGGGAAAGGGGGGCGCCCCTTCCTTCCTTCTCCTTCTCCCTTCCCTTTTTCCTATTCCATGTGGGAGGTGGAATCCTACTAGGACTAGGGAGTCCTAGTAGGACTCCACACTTTGGGCGCGCCCTATGAGGGCCGGCCTCCTCCTCCCTCCATCCTTTATATACGTGGCCAGGGGCACTCCATAGACACAAGTTGATCATTGATCTCTTAGCCGTGTGCGGTGCCCCCCTCCACCATAATCCACCTCGGTCATATCGTCGTAGTGCTTAGGCGAAGCCCTACGCCGGTAGCTTCATCATCACCGTCATCACGCCGTCGTGCTGACGAAGCTCTCCCTCAACACTCTACTGGATCGTGAGTTCGTGGGACGTCACCGAGCCGAACGTGTGCAGATCGCGGAGGTGCCGTACCTTCGGTGTTAGGATCGGCTGATCGTGAAGACGTACGACTACATCAACCGCGTTGTCATAACGCTTTCGCTTACGGTCTACGAGGGTACGTAGACAACACTCTCCCCTCTCGTTGCTATGCATCACTATGATCTTGCGTGTGCGTAGGAAATTTTTGAAATTACTACATTCCCCAACAGTGGCATCCAAGCCAGGTTTATGCGTAGATGTTATATGCACGAGTAGAACACAAAGAGTTGTGGGCGCTAATAGTCATACTGCTTACCAGCATGTCATACTTTGATTCGGCGGTATTGTTGGATGAAGCGGCCCGGACCGACATTACACATACGCTTACGCGAGACTGGTTCTACCAACGTGCTTCGCACACAGGTGGCTGGCGGGTGTCAGTTTCTTCAACTTTAGTTGAATCGAGTGTGGCTACGCCCGGTCCTTGTTGAAGGTTAAAACAACACATACTTGACGAAAAATCTTTGTGGTTTTGATGCGTAGGTAAGAACGGTTCTTGCTCAACCCGTAGCAGCCACGTAAAACTTGCAACAACAAAGTAGAGGATGTCTAACTTGTTTTTGCAGGGCTTGTTGTGATGTGATATGGTCAAGACGTGATGAGATATAAGTTGTTGTATGAGATGATCATGTTTTGTTGAAGTTATCGGCAACTGGCAGAAGCCTTATGGTTGTCTCTTTATTGCATAAGATGCAAGCGCCAAATACTTGCTTTACTTTATCACTATGCGATAGCAATAGTTGCAAGAGCAATAGTTGGCGAGACGACCATGTGACGACACGTTGATAGAGATCAAGATGATGGAGATCATGGTGTCATGCCGGTGATGATAGAGATCATGACGGTACTTTGGAGATGGAGATCAAAGGCGCAAGATGATCATGGCCATATCATGTCACATATTTTGATTGCATGTGATGTTTATCTTTTATACATCTTATTTTGCTTAGTTCGGCGGTAGCTTTATAAGATGATCCCTTACTAAAATTTCAAGGTATAAGTGTTCTCCCTGAGTATGCACCGTTGCGACAGTTCTTCGTGCTGAGACACCATGTGATGATCGGGTGTGATAAGCTCTACGTTCACATACAACGGGTGCAAGCCAGTTTTGCACAAGCAGAATACTCGGGTTAAACTTGACGAGCCTAGCATATGCAGATATGGCCTCGAAACACTGAGACCGAAAGGTCGAGCGTGAATCATATAGTAGATATGATCAACATAGTGATGTTCACCATTGAAAACTACTCCATTTCACGTGATGATCGGACATGGTTTAGTTGATATGGATCACGTGATCACTTAGATGATTAGAGGGATGTCTATCTAAGTGGGAGTTCTTAAGTAATATGATTAATTGAACATTAAATTTATCATGAACTTAGTCCTGGTAGTATTAGCATATCTATGTTGTAGATCAATAGCTCGCGTTTAGCTCCCCTGTTTTATTTTTTTGATATGTTCCTAGAGAAAACTAAGTTGAAAGATGTTAGTAGCAATGATGCGGATTGGATTCGTGATCTGAGGATTATCCTCATTGCTGCACAGAAGAATTATGTCCTTGATGCACCGCTAGGTGACAGACCGATTGCAGGAGCAGATGCAGACGTTAACGTTTGGCAAGCTCGATATGATGACTACTTGATAGTTTAGTGCACCATGCTTTACGGCTTAGAATCGGGGCTTCAAAGACGTTTTGAACGCCACGGAGCATATGAGATGTTCCAAGAGTTAAAATTAGTATTTCAGACTCATGCCCATGTCGAAAGGTATGAGACCTTTGACAAGCACTTTGCCTACAAGATGGAGGAGAATTGCTCAGCTAGTGAGTATGTGCTCAGAATGTCTGAGTACTACAATCACTTGAATCAAGTGGGAGTTAATCTTCCAGATAAGATAGTGATTGACAGAGTTCTCTAGTCACTATCACCAAGTTACTAGAACTTCGTGATGAACTATAATATGCAAGGGATAATGGAAACGATTCCCAAGCTCTTCGTGATGCTGAAATCGACGAAGGTAGAAATCAAGAAAAGCATCAAGTGTTGATGGTTGACAAGACCACTAGTTTCAAGAAAAGGGCAAAGGGAAGAAGGGGAACTTCAAGAAGAACGGCAAGCAAGTTGCTGCTCAAGTGAAGAAGCCCAAGTCTGGACCTAAGCCTGAGACTAAGTGCTTCTACTACAAAGGGACTGGTCACTGGAAGTGAAACTGCCCCTAGATACTTGGCGGATAAGAAGGATGGCAAAATGAACAAATGTATATTTGATATACATGTTATTGATGTGTAATTTACTAGTGTTTATAGCAACCCCTCGGTATTTGATACTAGTTCAGTTGCTAAGAGTAGTAACTCGAAACGGGAGTTGCAAAATAAACAAAGACTAGTTAAGGGTGAGGGGACGATGTGTGTTCGAAATGATTCCAAGGTTGATGAGATCATCATCGCACACTCCCTATACTTTTGAGATTAGTGTTGAACCTAAATAAATGTTATTTGGTGTTTGCGTTGAGCATGAATATGATTTGATCATGTTTATTGCAATACGGTTATTCATTTTAGTTAGAGAATAATTGTTGTTCTGTTTACATGAATAAAACCTTCTATGGTCATACACCCAAGGAAAATGGTTTGTTGGATCTCGATCATAGTGATACACATATTCATAATATTGAAGCAAAAAGATGAGTTAATAATGATAGTGCAACTTATTTGTGGCACTGCCGTTTAGGTCATATTGGTGTAAAGCGCATGAAGAAACTCCATGTTGATGGGCTTTTGGAATCACTTGATTATGAATCACTTGATGCTTGCGAACCATGCCTCATGGGCAAGATGACTAAGACTCCGTTCTCCGGAACAACGGAGCGAGCAACTGACTTGTTGGAAACAATACATACTGATGTACGCGGTCTGATGAGTGTTAAGGCTCGCGGCTGGTATTATTATTTTTTGACCTTCACAGATGATTTGAGCAGATATGGGTATATCTACTCGATGAAACATAAGTCTGAAACATTTGAAAAGTTCAAAGAATTTCAGAGTGAAGTAGAAAATCATCGTAACAAGAAAATAAAGTTTCTACGATCTGATCGCCGAGACGAATATTTGAGTTATGAGTTTGGTCTTCATTTAAAATAATGTGGAATAGTTTCACAACTCACGCCACCTGGAACACCATGGCGTAATGGTGTGCCCGAACGTCATAACCGTACTTTATTCATATGGTGCGATCTATGATGTCTCTTACCGATTTACCACTATTGTTTTGGGATTATGCATTAGAGACAACTACATTCACATTAAATAGGGCACCATCTAAATCCAGTGAGACGACACCGTAGGAACTATGGTTTAGCAAACCTAAGTTGTCATTTCTTAAAGTTTGGGGCTGCGATGCTTATGTGAAAAAACTTCAACCTGATAAGCTCGAACCCAAATCGGAGAAATGCGTCTTCATAGGATACCGAAAAGAAAATGTTGGGTACACCTTCTATCACAGATCCGAAGACAAGATCTTTGTTGCTAAGAATGGATTCTTTCTAGAGAAGGAGTTTCTCTCGAAAGAAGTGAGTGGGAGGAAAGTAGAACTTGATGAGGTAATTGTACCTTCTCTCGAATTGGAAAGTAGTTCATCACAGAAATCAGTTCCAGTGATTCCTACACCAATTAGTGAGGAAGCGAATGATGATGATCATGAAACTTCAGATCAAGTTACTACCGAACCTCGTAGGTCAACCAGAATAAGATCCGCACCAGAGTGGTACGATAATCCTGTTCTGGAGGTCATGTTACTTGACCATGACGAACCTACGAACTATGAGGAAGCGATGATGAGCCCAGATTCCGCTAAATGGCTTGAGGCCATAAAATCTGAGATGGGATCCATGTATGAGAACAAAGTATGGACTTTGGTTGACTTGCCCGATGATCGGCAAGCAATAGAGAATAAATGGATTTTCAAGAGGAAGACATACGCTGATAGTAGTGCTACTATCTACAAAGCTCGAATTGTCGCAAAAATGTTTTCGACAAGTTTAAGGTGTTGACTACGATGAGATTTTCTCACTTGTATCGATGCTTAAAAGTCTGTCCGAATCATGTTAGCAATTGCCGCATTTTATGAAATTTGGCAAATGGATGTCAAACCTGCTTTCCTTAATGGATTTCTTAAAGAAGAGTTGTATGTGATGCAACCAGAAGGTTTTGTCGATCGTAAAGGTGCTAACAAAGTGTGCAAAGCTCCAGCGATCCATCTACGGACTGGTGCAAGCATCTCAGAGTTGGAATATACGTTTTGATAGTGTGATCAAAGCATATAATTTTATACAGACTTGCGGTGAAGGCTGTATTTACAAGAAAGTGAGTGGGAGCACTACAGCCTTTCTGATAAGTATATGTGAATGACATATTGTTGATCGGAAATGATGTAGAAATTTCTGGAAAGCATAAAGGAGTGTTTGAAAGGAGTTTTTCAAAAAAAGACCTCGGTGAAGCTGCTTACATATTGAGCATCAAGATCTATAGAGGTAGATCAAGACGCTTGATAAACTTTTTCAATGAGTACAGACCTTGACAACTTTTTGAAGTAGTTCAAAATGGAACAGTCAAAGAAAGAGTTCTTGCCTGTGTTGCAAGGTGTGAAGTTGAGTAAGACTCAAAGCCCGACCACGGCAGAAGATAGAGAGATAATGAAAGTCATTCCCTATGCCTCAGCCATAGGTTCTATAAAGTATGCCATGCTGTGTACCAGACCTATTATATACCCTGCCCTGAGTATGGCAAGGAAGTACAATTTTGATCTAGGAGTAGATCACTGGACAGCGGTCAAAATTATCCTTAGAGGACTACGGAAATATTTCTCGGTTATGGAGGTGATAAAGAGTTCGTCGTAAAGAGTTGCATCGGTGCAAGCTTTGACACCGATCTGGATGACTCTAAGTCACAATCTAGATACATATCGAAAGTAGCTCCGTGCAGAGCATTGTAGACATAGAAATTTGCAAAAATACATACGGATCTGAATTTGGCAGACCCGTTGACTAAACTTCTCTCACAAGCAAAACATGATCACACCTTAGTACTCTTTGGGTGTTAATCACATGGCGATGTGAACTAAGATTACTTACTCTAGTAAACCCTTTGAGTGTTGGTCACATGGCGATGTGAACTATGGGTGTTAATCACATGGTGATGTGAACTATTGGTGTTAAATCACATGGCAATGTGAACTAGATTATTGACTCTAGTGCAAGTGGGAGACTGAAGGAAATATGCTCTAGAGGCAATAATAAAGTTATTATTTATTTCCTTATTTCATGATAAATGTTTATTATTCATGCTAGAATTGTATTAACCGGAAACTTAGTACATGTGTGAATACATAGACAAAACAAAGTGTCCCTAGTATGCCTCTACTTGACTAGCTCGTTTATCAAAGATGATTATGTTTCCTAACCATACACATGTGTTGTCATTTGATGAACGGGCTCAGATCATTAGGAGAATGATGTGATGGACAAGACCCATTCGTTAGCTTAGCATTATGATCGTTACAGTTTCATTGTTACTGCTTTCTTCATGACTTATACATGTTCCTCAGACTATGAGATTATGCAACTCCCGAATACCGGAGGAACACCTTGTGTGCTATCAAACGTCACAATGTAACTGGGTGATTATAAAGATGCTCTACAGGTGTCTCCGATGGTGTTTGTTGAGTTGGCATAGATCGAGATTAGGATTTGTAACTCCGTGTATCGGAGAGGTATCTCTGGGTCCTCTCGGTAATACACATCACTATAAGCCTTGCAAGCATTGTGACTAATGAGTTAGTTGCGGGATGATGCATTACGGAACGAGTAAAGATACTTGCCGGTAACGAGATTGAAGTAGGTATGAGGATACCGACGATCGAATCTCGGGCAAGTAACATACCGATGACAAAGGGAACAACGTATGTTGTTATGCGGTTTGACCGATAAAGATCTTCGTAGAATATGTAGGAACCAATATGAGCATCCAGGTTCTGCTATTGGTTATTGACCGGAGATGAGTCTCGGTCATGTCTACATAGTTCTCGAACCCGTAGGGTCCGCACGCTTAACGTTTTGTGACGATTTGTATTATGAGTTATGTGATTTGATGACTGAAGTTTGTTCGGAGTCCCGGATGAGATCGGGGACATGACGAGGAGTCTCGAAATGGTCGAGACGTAAAGATCGATATATTGGAAGGCTATATTCGGACATCGGAAAGGTTCCGAGTGATTCGGATATTTTTCGGAGTACCGGAGAGTTACGAGAATTCGTATTGAGCCTTAATGGGCCATACGGGAAAGGAAAGAAAGGCCTCAAGGGTGGTCGCGCTCCTTCCCCATGGACTAGTCCGAATTGGACTAGGGAAAGGGGGCGCCCCTACCTTCCTTCTCCTTCTCCCTTCCCTTTTTCCTATTCCATGTGGGAGGTGCAATCCTACAAGGACTTGGGAGTCCTAGTAGGACTCCACACTTTGGGCGCGCCCTATGAGGGCCGGCCTCCTCCTCCGTTCATCCTTTATATACGTGGCCAGGGCACCCCATAGACACAAGTTGATCATTGATCTCTGAGCCGTGTGCGGTTTCCCCTCCACCATAATCCACCTCGGTCATATCGTCGTAGTGCTTAGGCGAAGCCCTGTGCCGGTAGCTTCATCATCACCGTCATCACGCCGTCGTGCTGACGAAGCTCTCCCGCGACACTCTGCTGGATCGTGAGTTCGTGGGACGTCACCGAGCCGAACGTGTGAAGATCGCGGAGGTGCCGTACCTTCGGTGCTAGGATCGGTCGATCGTGAAGACGTACGACTACATCAACCGCGTTGTCATAACGCTTTCGCCTACGGTCTACGAGGGTACGTACACAACACTCTCCCCTCTCGTTGCTATGCATCACCATGATCTTGCATGTGCGTAGGAAATTTTTGAAATTACTACGTTCCCCCACACTAATATCTAGAGTCCGAAGAAGATTTAAGCCTCGGACCCGACGAATTCGATATCCCCGAAGAGCCACTTGGCGATCCTCGGTTACAGCCAGCGGCGGCTACTTAGCACCCCCAAGAGCATGAAGCTAAAATATCAGAAGCTTCGAAGTTGAATAGGACAAGATAACTGATAAATGGACCGAGGTCCTCAGCACCGAGCAAGAGCTCGAGGAAAGATACGTAGGAAATAAGCAGTACTATCCGCGGAAGTGTCTGCTTCCCGAGTTTGATGAGGAGGTCACCGGCACCCCGCTATCAAAGCACGAGTGGGCCCAAGACTGACCTCCTCGAGGGCGAGACAGGCCAGCAGGAGGGTATCCCAATCCCCCCGATGTACCTCGTGAAGGAAATATGCCCTAGAGACAATAATAAAGTTGTTATTTTATTTTTTCCTTATTCATGATAAATGTTTATTATTCATGCTAGAATTGTATTGACTGGAAACCTTAATACATGTGTGAATACATAGACAAAACACTGAGTCCCTAGTGAGCCTCTACTTGACTAGCTCATTGATCAAAGATGGTTAAGGTTTCCTAACCATGGACGTGATTTGTCATTTGATAATGGGATCACATCATTAGGAGAATGATGTGATGGACAAGACCCATCCGTTAGCTTAGCATGTTGATCGTTCAGTTATATTGCTATTGCTTTCATGTATGTCAAATACATATTCCTTTGACTATGAGATCATGAAACTCCCGGATACCGGAGGAATGCCTTGTGTGCTATCAAACGTCACAACGTAACTAGGTGATTATAAAGATGCTCTACAGGTATCTCCGAAGGTGTCTTGTTGGGTTGACGTGAATCGAGATTAGGATTTGTCACTCCGAGTATCGGAGAGGTATCTCTAGGCCCTCTCAGTAATGCACACCATAAGAAGCCTTGCAAGCAAAGTGACTAATGAGTTAGTTGTGGGGTGATGTAATACGGAATGAGTAAAGAGACTTGCTGGTAACGAGATTGAACTAGGTATGAAGATACCGACGATCGAATCTCGGGCAAGTAACATGCTGATGACAAAGGGAATAACATGTGTTGTCATAACGGTTCGACTGATAAAGATCTTCGTAGAATATGTAGGAGCCAATATGAGCATCCAGATTCCGCTATTGGTTATTGACCGGAGAAGTGTCTCGGTCATGTCTACATAGTTCTCGAACCCGTAGGGTCCGCACACTTAACGTTCAATGACGATTTTGTATTATATGAGTTATGTGATTTTGTGAACGAATGTTGTTCGGAGTCCCGGACGAGATCACGGACATGACGAGGAGTCTCGAAATGGTCGAGTGATAAAGATTGATATATAAGACAATGGTATTCGGACACCGGAAGTGTTTCGGGATGCACCGGGTACTTATCGGGTCATCGGAAGGGGTTCCGGGCACCCCCGGCAAAAGATATGGGCCTTATGGGCCAAGAGGGGAAACACACTAGCCACAAAGGGGCTGGTGCACCCCCCATATGGGCTGGCCAAATTGGAGTAGAAAAGGGGAAGGAGGAAAGGAAAAAGGGAATAGGATTCCCCCTTCCCCCTCTTCCCTTCCTACTCCGAATAGGAATAAGAAAGGGGGAAGGCCGAATTGGGAGGACCCCAACTTGGGGCGCCCCCTTGGCTGCCTCTCCTACCCTCCAACCTATATATATGTGGGGGGGGCATCGCTAGAACACACATCAAACATTGTTAGTCGTGTGCGGCGCCCCCCTCCACAGTTTACGCCTCCGGTCATATCTTCTTAGTGCTAGGAGAAGCCCTGCGCGGATCACTTCACCATCACCGTCACCATGCTGTCATGCTGACGGAACTCATCTACTCCCTCGACACTTTGCTGGATCAAGGGTTCGAGGGACATCATCGAGCTGAACGTGTGCAGAACTCGGAGGTGCCGTACGTTCGGTGCTTGATCAGTTGGAACGAGAAGAAGTTCGACTCTATCAACCGAGTTGTCAAACGCTTCCGCTTTCGGTCTACGAGGGTACGTAGACACACTCTCTGTCGGCGTCCTTGGAACGGGGGTCCCCAGACTTGCCTGCCTGCGGCCCACAGCGCGGCTCCACTAGCGGCCCTGTACGGCCCATCTTCACTAGCAAACACTCAAGACCCTCGCGAGGGGCCAAACCTCGCGAGGCGGACGACGCAAGACCTCCTCCGGGGCAGCCTCACCAGGCTAGCTGGCGAGGGGCAGAGAGATCAAGGCAAGGGGAACCTCGCGAGGTTCCTATGACGTAAGCCATGACGACTGGGGCCAGGCGGGCGCCAGCGGGTGCAGTGTCATCGTTTCCTCTTTGGTGCTAAAGAGGCAAGCGCAGGCGAGGAGTCCCGAGGCATTAGGCAAAGGTTTCCATATCGGTGCAACGAGACCAAGACCAGCAGGACGGAGGTCACCATGGAGCCCAAGACGGCGTCACCACCAGAGCCTTTGGCAGGCGAAGACCACCTTTAGTCAGGATAACTTGTACTACTTGTCTCCCTTCGAATTTGGCCGTCGTTGGCTCCCTTCCCGCTCAATATTTGGGGAGAGGACCAGGGCCTCTATAAATAGGAATAGCCACCACCATATGAGGCATCTTGATCTGATCTTGGATCAGAGCCATTCCATCCATAGCCACACACAAGTTCACCAAGCACAAGAACACCTCTCCTCAGGAGGCTGTTCTTCCCTTGTAACTGTTCATCCTCAGCCCAAGAGGCAATCCACCACACCACACTGGAGTAGGGTATTACACCACTACGGTGGCTCGAACCAGTATAAATCTTGTGTCCCTAGTTCTTTGGGTTCGTCGAGCTAGGCTTTGAGACCGCGGTGAGGCTGAGGGCGTGATTAGGTAGGAGGGAGATCTTCGTGCGCACCCCAGTGTTCGAACCTCAAGGGTTTTGCCGCAACCCAAAATCCGACATTTGGCACGCCAGGTAGGGGTGCGCCGAAGCTTTCTTTCCGTCGATCCGTGTCCCGTCGTCGCGACCATGGCGGACGCTCGTCGATCCCGCGCTGAGCGCCGGGCCGCCCTCGCCGCCCGCGTCGCTTAGATCGCTCCTGTCGGCGGGCCTCCCCGTCGTTCTCCGTGATACGTCTCCGTCGTATCTACTTTTCCAAACACTTTTGCCCTTGTTTTGGACTCTAACTTGCATGATTTGAATGGAACTAACCCGGACTGACGATGTTTTCAGCAGAATTGCCATGGTGTTATTTTTGTGCAGAAACAGAAGTTCTCGGAATGACCTAAAATTTCACGGAGATTATTTTTGGAAATAATAAAAAATACTGGCGAAAGAATCAAGGCCAGGGGGCCCACACCCTGTCCACGAGGGTGGGGGCGCGCCCACCCCCCTGTGCGTGCCCCCTTGCCTCGTGGGCCCCTAGAGTTCCACCGACCTCAACTCCAACTCTATATATTCGTGTTCGGGGAGAAAAAAACAGAGAGAAAGATTCATCGCGTTTTACAATACGGAGCTGCCGCCAAGCCCTAATCTCTTTCGGGAGGGCTGATCTGGAGTCCGTTCGGGGCTCCGGAGAGGGGAATCTGTCGCCATCGTCATCATCAACCATCCTCCATCACCAATTTCATGATGCTCACCGCCGTGCGTGAGTAATTCCATCGTAGGCTTGCTGGACGGTGATGGGTTGGATGAGATTTATCATGTAACCGAGTTAGTTTTGTTAGGGTTTGATCCCTAGTATCCACTATGTTCTGAGATTGATGTTGCTATGACTTTGCTATGCTTAATGCTTGTCACTAGGGCCCGAGTGCCAAGATTTCAGATCTGAACCTATTATGTTTTCATGAATATATGTGAGTTCTTGATCCTATCTTGCAAGTCTATAGTCACCTACTATATGTTATGATCCAGCAACCCCGAAGTGACAATAATCGGGACCACTCCCGGTGATGACCGTAGTTTGAGGAGTTCATGTATTCACTATGTGTTAATGCTTTGGTCCGGTACTCTATTAAAAGGAGGCATTAATATCCCTTAGTTTCCATTAGGACCCCGCTGCCACGGGAGGGTAGGACAAAAGATGTCATGCAAGTTCTTTTCCATAAGCACGTATGACTATATTCGGAATACATGCCTACATTACATTGATGAATTGGAGCTAGTTCTGTGTCACCCTATGTTATGACTGTTACATGATGAACCACATCCGGCATAATTCTCCATCACCGATCCAATGCCTACGAGATTTTCACATATTGTTCTTCGCTTATTTACTTTACCGTTGCTACTGTTACAATCACTACAAAACCCAAAAATATTACTTTTGCTACCGTTACCATTACTATCATACTACTTTGCTACTAAATACTTTGCTGCAGATATTAAGTTATCCAGGTGCGGCTGAATTGACAACTCAGTTGCTAACACTTGAGAATATTCTTTGGCTCCCCTTGTGTCGAATCAATAAATTTGGGTTGAATACTCTACTCACGAAAACTGTTGCGATCCCCTATACTTGTGGGTTATCAAGACTATTTTCTGGCGCCGTTGCCGTGGAGCATAGCTCTATTCTTTGAGTCACTTGGGATTTATATCTGCTGGTCACTATGAAGAACTTGAAAGACAAGAAAACAAAATTTTATCCTTCAACTACGAGGGGAGGTAAGGAACTGCCATCTAGCTTTGCACTTGATTCACCTTCTGTTTTGAGTAAACTTGTGACACCTAAACCTGCTTCTGCTATTAATTCTGATATGTCGCATGTTATTGATGATGCCACTTCTGCTATGCATGATACTTATGATGAAACTACTTCTATGGTTGATACTACTGTACCACTTGGTGAATTTCTTGATGAACAACTTGCTAGGGCTAGAGAGAATGAAATTATTGAAACTGATAATATTGATGAAAGTGATGATGAAGATTCTCCCCCTAGATATGAATTACCTGTTGTGCCTGAGGGCTATGTTATGGATGAAGAAACTGCTAGAGATTTTCTTGCTTGCAATGATAGAAGTGATCTTAAGAAATTACTAGCTAAGCTGAAACAAAAAACTCTGAATGCTAGAATGAAATATGATCTTGCTTATGCTACTTCACCTATCTTTGTTACTGATAAGGATTATGAATTCTCTGTCGACCCTGATATAATTACTTTGGTGAAATCTGATCCTTTCTATGGCTATGAATCTGAAACTGTTGTGGCACATCTCACTAAATTAAATGATATAGCCACCCTGTTCACTAATGATGAGAAAACTCGCTACTATTATATCCTTAAAATATTCCCATTCTCATTAAAGGGTGATGCTAAGATATGGTTTAATTCTCTTGATCCTGGTTGTGTGCGTAGTCCCCAGGATATGATTTATTACTTCTCTGCTAAATATTTCCCTGCTCATAAGAAACAAGCTGCTTTAAGGGAAATATATAATTTTGTGCAAATTGAAGAAGAGAGTCTCCCACAAGCTTGGGGGAGGCTTCTCCAATTACTTAATGCTTTGCCTGATCACCCTCTTAAGAAAAATGAAATACTTGATATATTTGATAATGGACTAACCGATGCTTCTAGAGACCACCTGGATAGTTGTGCTGGTTGTGTTTTCAGGGAAAGAACAGTTGATCAAGCTGAAATTCTATTGAATAATATTTGACCAATGAAAATAATTGGACACTTCCTGAACCAACTCCTAAGCCAACTCCGAAGAAAAGGGGTGTTCTATTTCTCAGTCCTGAAGATATGCAAGAGGCAAAGAAATCTATGAAGGAAAAAGGTATAAAAGCTGAAGATGTTAAGAATTTACCTCCTGTTGAAGAAATACATGGTCTTAATCCATCACCTATTGAAGAAACACATAGTCTTGATAACCCGACATAGGTAGTAAAGGTAATTTCTCTCTATAGATATGATAAAGCTGAAATCCCTCCTCTTAAGTTTGCTAGCCAATGCTTAGATGAGTTTGATAACTTTATGGTTAAGCAAGAAAACTTCAATGCTTATATGATTGAACACTTGAGTGATTATATGTCTAGAGTTAAAGGTGAACTTAAACTCATTAGTAAACATGCTTCTATGGTTACCACTCAAGTAGAACAAGTACTTAAAGCTCAAAATGATTTGCTCCATGAATTGAATAGTAAGAATAATGACTTTGCTGTTAGAGTTGCAACTAGGGGAGGTAAAGTGACTCAGGAACCTTTGTATCCTGAGGGCCACCCTAAGAGAATTGAGCAGGATTCTCAGAGAAATAATTTAGATGCACCTAGTCCCTCTAAAAAGAAGAAAAAGAAAAATGATAGGACTTTGCATGCTTCTAGTGAACCTGTTGTAGACACAACTGAGAATCCCAATCATATTTCTATTTCTGATGCTGAAACACAATCTGGTAATGAACATGAACCTAGTGATAATTGTGACACCCCTGATTCAATCGTACACTAATCATACACGCAAACGTGTACGATCAAGATCAGGGACTCACGGGAAGATATCACAACACAACTCTAAAAATAAAATAAGTCATACAAGCATCATAATACAAGCCAGGGGCCTCGAGGGCTCAAATACAAGTGCTCGATCATAGACGAGTCAGTGGAAGCAACAATATCTGAGTACAGACATAAGTTAAACAAGTTTTCCTTAAGAAGGCTAGCACAAACTGGGATACAGATCGAAAGAGGCGCAGGCCTCCTGCCTGGGATCCTCCTAAACTACTCCTGGTCGTCGTCAGCGGCCTGCACGTAGTAGTTGGCACCTCCGGGGTAGTAGGAGTCGTCGTCGACGCTGATGTCTGGCTCCTGGGCTCCAGCATCTGGTTGTGACAACTAGGTAGAATGGAAAGGGGGGAAAGAGGGAGAAAAGCAACCGTGAGTACTCATCCAAAGTACTCGCAAGCAAGGATCTACACTACATATGCATGGGTATATGTGTAAATGGGCAATATCGGTGGACTGAACTGCAGAATGCCAGAATAAGACGGGGATAGCTAGTCATGTCGAAGACTACGCTTCTGGCAGCCTCCATCTTGCAGCATGTAGAAGAGAGTAGATGGTAAGTTCACCAAGTATCATCGCATAGCATAATCCTACCCGGCGATCCTCTCCTCGTCGCCCTGTGTGAGAGCGATCACGGGGTTATATCTGGCACGTGGAAGGGTGTGTTTTATTAAGTATTCAGTTCTAGTTGTCATAAGGTCAAGGTACAACTCCGGGTCGTCCATTTACCGAGGGACACGGCTATTCGAATAGATAAACTTCCCTGCACGGGTGCACCACATAACCCAACACGCATGATCCCATTTGGCCGGACACACTTTCCTAGGTCATGCTCGGCCTCGGAAGATCAACACGTCGCAGCCCCACCTAGGCACAACAGAGAGGTCAGCACGCCGGTCTAAATCCTATGCGCGCAGGGGTCTGGGCCCATCGCCCATTGCACACCTGCACGTTCCGTACGCGGCCGGTAAGCAGACCTAGCCTCCCTAATACAAGAGCAGGCGTTCCAGTCCAATCCGGCACGCGCCGCTCAGTCGCTGACGTCAAGAAGGCTTCGGCTGATACCACGACGTCGAGTGCCTGCTACCTTTTGAGCACTGCGTTGGTTTTCCCTTGAAGAGGAAAGGGTGATGCAGCAAAGTAGCGTAAGTATTTCCCTCAGTTTTTGAGAACCAAGGTATCAATCCAGTAGGAGGCTACGCGCGAGTCCCTCGCACCTACACAAACAAATAAATCCTCGCAACCAATGCGATAAGGGGTTGTCAATCCATACACGGTCACTTACGAGAGCGAGATCTGATAGATATGATAGGATAATATTTTTGGTATTTTTATAATAAAGATGCAAAGTAAAATAAAAGCAAAGTAAAAAAGCAACGGAAATAACTAAGTGTTGGAAGAGTAATATGATGAAGATAGACCCCGGGGCCATAGGTTTCACTAGTGGCTTCTCTCAAGAGCATAAGTATTTTACGGTGGGTGAACAAATTACTGTTGAGCAATTGTCAGAATTGAGCATAGTTATGAGAATATCTCGGTATGATCATGTATACAGGCATCTCGTCCGAGACAAGTAGACCGACTCCTACCTGCATCTACTACTATTACTCCACACATCGACCGTTATCCAGCATGCATCTAGAGTATTAAGTTCATAAGAACAGAGTAATGCCTTAAGCAAGATGACATGATGTAGAGGGATAAATTCATGCAATATGATAAAAACCCCATCTTTTTATCCTCGATGGCAACAATACAATACGTGCCTTGCTGCCCCTACTGTCACTGGGAAAGGACACCGCAAGATTGAACCCAAAGCTAAGCACTTCTCCCATTGCAAGAAAGACCAATCTAGTAGGCCAAACCAAACTGATAATTCGAAGAGACTTGCAAAGATAACCAATCATACATAAAAGAATTCAGAAGATTCAAATATTGTTCATAGATAAACTTGATCATAAACCCACAATTCATCGGCCTCAACAAACACACCGCAAAAGAAGATTACATCGAATAGATCTCCACAAGAGAGGGGCAGAACACTGTATTGAGATCCAAAAAGAGAGAGGAAGCCATCTAGCTAATAACTATGGCCCGAAGGTCTGAGGTAAACTACTCACACTTCATCGGAGAGGCTATAGTGTTGATGTAGAAGCCCTCCGTGATTGATGCCCCTTCCGACGAAGCTCCGGAACAGGCCCCAAGATGGGATCTCGTGGGTACAGAAGGTTGCGGCGGTGGAATTAGGTTTTTGGCTCCGTATCTGATCGTTTGGGGGTACGTAGGTATATATAGGAGGAAGGAGTACGTCGGTGGAGCAACATGGGGCCCACGAGGGTGGAGGGCGCGCCTGGGGGGGGCGGGTAGGCGCGCCCCTACCTCGTGGCTTCCTGGAAGCTTCCTTGACGTACGGTCCAAGTCTCCTGGATCATGTTCGTTCCGAAAATCACGTTCCCGAAGGTTTCATTCCGTTTGGACTCCGTTTGATATTCTTTTTCTGCGGTTTGGACTCCGTTTGAAACTTTGAAATAGGCAAAAAACAGCAATTCTCGGCTGGGCCTCCGGTTAATAGGTTAGTCCCAAAAATAATATAAAAGTGAATAATAAAGCCCAATAATGTCCAAAACAGAAGTTAATATAGCATGGAGCAATCAAAAATTATATATACATTGGAGACGTATCAAGCATCCCCAAGCTTAATTCCTGCTCGTCCTCGAGTAGGTAAATGATAAAAAAAGAATTTTTGATGTGGAATGCTACTTGGCATAATTTCAATGTAATTCTTCTTAATTGTGGTATGAATATTCAGATCCGAAAGATTCAAGATAAAAGTTCATATTGACATAAAAATAATAATACTTCAAGCATGCTAACTAAGCAATTATGTCCTCTCAAAATAACATGGCCAAAGAAAGTTCATCCCTACAAAATCATATAGTTTGGTCATGCTCCATTTTCGTCACACAAGAATGCTCTCATCATGCACAACCCCGATGACAAGCCAAGCAATTGTTTCATACTTTAGTAATCTCAAACCTTATGAACCTTCACGCAATACATGAGCATGAGCCATGGATATAGCATTATGGGTGGAATAGAATATGATGATGGGGATTATGTGGAGAAGACAAAAAAGGAGAAAGTCTCACATCAACGAGGCTAATCAATGAGCTATGGAGATGCTCATCGATTGATGTTAATGCAAGGAGTAGGTATTGCCATGCAACGGATGCACTATAGCTATAAATATATGAAAGCTCAACAAAAGAAACTAAGTGGGTGTGCATCCAACTTGCTTGCTCACGAAGACCTAGGGCACTTGAGGAGGCCCATTGTTGGAATATACGAGCCAAGTTCCATAATGAAAAATTCCCACTAGTATATGAAAGTGACAAAACAAGAGGCTCTCTATCATGAAGATTATGGTGCTACTTTGAAGCACAACTATGGTAAAGGATAGTAACATTGTCCCTTCTCTCTTTTTCTCTCATTTTTTGGGGCCTTCTCTTTTTTTTATGGCCCTTCTCTCCCTTTTTTTTATTCCTCACTTGGGACAATGCTCTAGAGAATGATGATCATCACACTTCTGTTTATTTACAACTCAATGATTACAACTCGATACTAGAACAAAGTATGACTCTATATGAATGCCTCCGGCGGTGTATCGGGATATGCAATGAACCAAGAGTGACATGTATGAAAGAATTATGAATGGTGGCTTTGCCACAAATACTATGTTAACTACATGATCATGCAAAGCAATATGACAATGATGAACGTGTCATGATAAACGTAATGGTGGAAAGTTGCATGGCAATATATCTCGGAATGGCTATGGAAATGCCATAATAGGTAGGTATGGTGGCCGTTTTTAGGAAGATATAAGGAGGTTTATGTGTGAAAGAGCGTATCATATCACGGGGTTTGGATGCACCGGCGAAGTTTGCACCAACTCTCAATGTGAGAAAGGGCAATGCACGGTACCGAAGAGGCTAGCAATGATGGAAAGGTGAGAGTGCGTATAATCCATGGACTCAACATTAGTCATAAAGAACTCACATACTTATTGCGAAAATCCACAAGTCATCAAAAACCAAGCACTACGCGCATGCTCCTAAGGGGATAGATTGGTAGGAAAAGACCATCGCTCGTCCCCGACCGCCACTCATAAGGAGGACAATCAAAGAACACCTCATGTTTCAAATTTGTTACATAACGTTTACCATACGTGCATGCTACGGGACTTGCAAACTTCAACACAAGTATTTCTCAAATTCACAACTGCTCAACTAGCACGACTTTAATATCACGACCTCCATGTCTCAAAACAATCATCAAGCATCAAACTTCTCTTAGTATTCAAAACACTCATAAGAAAGTTTTTACTATTCTTGAATACCTAGCATATTAGGATTATTTAAGAAAATTACCATGCTATTTAAGACTCTCAAAATAATCTAAGTGAAGCATGAGAGATCAATAGTTTCTATAAAACAAATCCACCACCGTGCTCTAAAAGATATACGTGAAGTACTAGAGCAAAACTATATAACTCAAAAGATATAAGTGAAGCACATAGAGTATTCTAATAATTTCCGAATCATGTGTGTCTCTCTAAAAAGGTGTGTACAGCAAGGATGATTGTGGTAAACTAAAAACAAAGACTCAAATCATACAAGACGGTCCAAGCAAAACACATATCATGTGGTGAATAAAAATATAGCTCCAAGTAAAGTTACCGATGGAAGTAGACGAAAGAGGGGATGCCTTCCGGGGCATCCCCAAGCTTTGGCTTTTTGGTGTCCTTAGATTATCTTGGGGGTGCCATGGGCATCCCCAAGCTTAGGCTCTTGCCACTCCTTGTTCCATAATCCATCAAATCTTTCACCCAAAACTTGAAAACTTCACAACACAAAACTCAGCAAAAAATCTCGTGAGCTCCGTTAGCGAAAGAAAACAAAAGACCACTTCAAGGTACTGTAATGAACTCATTCTTTATTTATATTGGTGTTAAACCTACTGTATTCCAACTTATCTATGGTTTATAAACTGTTTTACTAGCCATAGATTCATCAAAATAAGCAAACAACACATGAAAAACAGAATCTGTCAAAAACAGAACAGTCTGTAGTAATCTTTAACTAACGCAAACTTCTGGAATTCCAAAAAATCAGCCAAAATAGGAAGACCTAGACAATTTGTTTATTGACCAGAAACAATTGGAATCAATATTTTATCACGTTCTGGTGATTTTTAACAATTATTTTCGTGAACAGAAAGTTTCTGAAAATTACAGCAAGATCAAATAACTATCATCCAAGAAGATCCTATAGGTTTAACTTGGCACAAACACTAATTAAAACATAAAAACACATCTAACCAGAGGCTAGATCAAATATTTATTCCTAAACAGAAAGAAAAAGCAAAAAACTAAAAAATAAAATTGGTTGCCTCCCAACAAGCGCTATCGTTTAACGCCCCTAGCTAGGCATAAAAGCAAGGATAGATCTAGGTATTGCCATCTTTGGTGGGCAATCCATAAGTGGCTCTCATGATAGATTCATATGGTAATTTTATTTTCTTCCTAGGGAAGTGTTCCATGCCTTTCTTTAATGGAAATTGGAATCTAATATTCCCTTCCTTCATATCAATAATTGCACCAATCGTTCTAAGGAAAGGTCTACCAAGAATAATAGGGCATGAAGGATTGCAATCTATGTCAAGAACGATAAAATCTACGGGCACATAATTACTATTTGCAACAATAAGAACATCATTAATTCTTACCATAGGTTTCTTAATAGTGGAATCCGCAAGGTGCAAGTTTAAAGAGCAATCATCAAAATCACGGAAACCTAGCGAATCACACAAAGTTTTTGGAATCGTGGAAACCCTAGCACCCAAATCACACAAAGCATAGCATTCATGATCTTTAATCTTAATTTTAATAGTAGGTTCCCACTCCTCATAAAGTTTTCTAGGGATAGAAACTTCCAACTCAAGTTTTTCTTCATAACATTGCAGCAAAGCATCAACGATATGTTTGGTAAAAGCTTTATTTTGACTATAAGCATGAGGAGAATTTAGCACGGATTGCAACAAGGAAATACAATCTATCAAAGAGCAATTATCATAATTAAATTCCTTGAAATCCAAAATAGTGGGTTTATTAACATCTAATGTTTTGATTTCTTCAATCCCAGTTTTATCAATTTTAGCATCAAGATCTAAAAACTCCGAATTTTTGGAACGCCTTCTAGGTAAAGGTGGATCATATTCAGTTCCATCATTATCAAGATTCATATTGCAAAACAAAGATTTAATAGGGGACACATCAATAACTTTTAGATCTTCATCTTTATTTTCATAGAAATTTGAAGAACACGCTTTCATAAAACAATCTTTCTTAGCACGCATCCTAGCGGTTCTTTCTTTGCACTCATCAATGGAAATTATCATGGCTTTGAGAGACTCATTGATATCATGCTTAGGAGGAATAGATCTAAGTTTCAAAGAATCAACATCAAGAGAAATTCTATCAACGTTCCTAGCCAATTCATCAACTTTAAGCAATTTCTCTTCAAGCAAAGCATTGAAATTCTTTTGCGAATTCATAAACTCTTTAACACTAGTCTCAAATTCAGAGGGCATCTTATTAAAATTTACATAAGAATTGTTGTAGGAATTACCATAATTATTTGAGGAATTGCTAGGATAAGGCCTAGGATTAAAGTTTCCTCTATACGCATTGTTACCAAAATTATTCCTACCAACAAAATTCACATCCATTGATTCATTATTATTCTCAATCAAAGTAGACAAAGGCATATCATTAGGATCAGAAGAAACACTCTTAGTAGCAAATAATTTCATAAGTTCATCAATCTTTCCACTCAAAACATTAATTTCTTCTATCGCATGCACTTTTTTATTAGTAGATCTTTCAGTGTGCCATTGAGAATAATTAACCATAATATTATCTAGGAGCTTAGTAGCTTCTCCTAAAGTGATTTCCATAAAAGTGCCTCCCGCGGCCGAATCTAAAAGATTTCTAGAAGCAAAATTCAATCCGGCATAAATTTTTTGTATAATCATCCACAAATTCAAACAATGAGTAGGGCAATTACGTATCATTAATTTCATCCTCTCCCAAGCTTGTGCAACATGTTCATGATCAAGTTGCTTAAAATTCATAATGTCGTTTCTAAGAGAGATGATCTTAGCGGGAGGAAAATACTTAGAGATAAAAGCATCTTTGCACTTATTCCAAGAATCAATACTATTTTTAGGCAAACACGAAAACCAAGCTTTAGCACGATCTCTAAGCGAAAAAGGAAATAGCTTCAATTTAACAATATCATTGTCAACATCTTTCTTCTTTTGCATATCACACAAATCAACAAAGCTATTTAGATGAGTAGCGGCATCTTCACTAGGAAGGCCGGCGAATTGATCTTTCATGACAAGATTCAACAAAGCAGCATTGATTTCACAAGATTCAGTATCAGTAAGAGGAGCAATCGGGGTGCTAAGGAAATCATTATTGTTGGTGTTGGTAAAGTCACATAATTTGGTATTATCTTGAGCCATCATGACAAACAAGCAATCCAACACACGAGCAAACGAGAAACAAGCGAAAAAGAGGCGAACGAAAAAGAGAGGGCGAATAAAACGGCAAGGGTGAAGTGGGGGAGAGGAAAACGAGAGGCAACTGGCAAATAATGTAATGCGAGAGATAAGGGTTTGTGATGGGTACTTGGTATGTTGACTTTTGCGTAGACCACCCCGGCAACGGCACCAGAAATCCTTCTTGCTACCTCTTGAGCACTGCGTTCGTTTTCCCTTGAAGAGGAAAGGGTGATGCAGCAAAGTAGCGTAAGTATTTCCCTCAGTTTTTGAGAACCAAGGTATCAATCCAGTAGGAGGCTACGCGAGAGTCCCTCGCACCTACACAAACAAATAAATCCTCGCAACCAACGCGATAAGGGGTTGTCAATCCCTAGACGGTCACTTACGAGAGTGAGATCTGATAGATATGATAGGATAATATTTTTGGTATTTTTATAATAAAGATGCAAAGTAAAATAAAAGCAAAGTAAAAAGTAACGGAAATAACTAAGTGTTGGAAGATTAATATGATGAAGATAGAACCGGGGGCCATAGGTTTCACTAGTGGCTTCTCTCAAGAGCATAAGTATTTTACGGTGGGTGAACAAATTACTGTTGAGCAATTGACAGAATTGAGCATAGTTATGAGAATATCTCGGTATGATCATGTACATAGGCATCACGTCCGAGACAAGTAGACCGACTCCTGCCGGCATCTACTACTATTACTCCACACATCGACCGCTATCCAGCATGCATCTAGAGTATTAAGTTCATAAGAACAGAGTAACGCCTTAAGCAAGATGACATGATGTAGACGGATAAATTCATGCAATATGATAAAAAAAACCATCTTGTTATCCTCGATGGTAACAATACACTACATGCCTTGCTGCCCATACTATCACTGGGAAAGGACACCGCAAGATTGAACCCAAAGCTAAGCACTTCTCCCATTGCAAGAAAGATCAATCTAGTAGGCCAAACCAAACTGATAATTCGAAGAGACTTGCAAAGATAACCAATCATACATAAAAGAATTCAGAAGATTCAAATATTGTTCATAGATAAACTTGATCATAAACCCACAATTCATCGGTCTCAACAAACACACCGCAAAAGAAGATTACCTCGAATAGATCTCCACAAGAGAGGGGGAGAACATTGTATTGAGATCCAAAAAGAGAGAGGAAGCCATCTAGCAAATAACTATGGACCCGAAGGTCTAAGGTAAACTACTCACACTTCATCGGAGAGGCTATGGTGTTGATGTAGAAGCCCTCCGTGATCGATGCCCCTTCCGGCGGAGCTCCGGAACAGGCCCCAAGATGGGATCTCGTGGGTACAGAAGGTTGCGGCGGTGGAATTAGGTTTTTGGCTCCGTATCTGATCGTTTGGGGGTACGTAGGTATATATAGGAGAAAGGAGTACGTCGGTGGAGCAACATGGGGCCCACGAGGGTGGAGGGCACGCCTGGGGGGGGGGGGGGTAGGCGCGCCCCCTACCTCGTGGCTTCCTGGAAGCTTCCTTGACGTAGGATCCAAGTCTCCTGGATCATGTTCATTCCGAAAATCACGTTCCCGAAGGTTTCATTCCGTTTGGACTCCGTTTGATATTCTTTTTCTGCGAAACTCTGAAATAGGCAAAAAAAACAGCAATTCTGGGCTGGGCCTCCGGTTAATAGGTTAGTCCCAAAAATAATATAAAAGTGAATAATAAAGCCCAATAATGTCCAAAACAGAAGATAATATAGCATGGAGCAATAAAAATTATAGATACGTTTGAGACGTATCAAGCATCCCCAAGCTTAATTCCTGCTCGTCCTCGAGTAGGTAAATGATAAAAAAGGAATTTTTGATGTGGAAGGCTACTTGGCATAATTTCAATGTAATTGTTCTTAATTGTGGTATGTATATTCAGATCCGAAAGATTCAAGATAAAATTTCATATTGACATAAAAATAATAATACTACAAGCATCCTAACTAAGCAATTATGTCCTCTCAAAATAACATGGCCAAAGAAAGTTCATCCCTACAAAATCATATAGTTTGGTCATGCTCCATTTTCGTCACACAAGAATGCTCTCATCATGCACAACCCCGATGACAGGCCAAGCAATTGTTTCATACTTTAGTAATCTCAAACCTTATAAACCTTCACGCAATACATGAGCGTGAGCCATGGATATAGCACTATGGGTGGAATAGAATATGATGATGGGGGTTATGTGGAGAAGACAAAAAAGGAGAAAGTCTCACATCAACGAGGCTAATCAATAAGCTATGGAGATGCTCATCGATTGATGTTAATGCAAGGAGTAGGGATTGCCATGCAACAGATGCACTAGAGCTATAAATATATGAAAGCTCAACAAAAGAAACTAAGTGGGTGTGCATCCAACTTGCTTGCTCACGAAGACCTAGGGCACTTGAGGAGGCCCATTGTTGGAATATACAAGCCAAGTTCTATAATGAAAAATTCCCACTAGTATATGAAAGTGACAAAACAAGAGGCTCTCTATCATGAAGATTATGGTGCTACTTTGAAGCACAAGTGTGGTAAAGGATAGTAACATTGTCCCTTCTCTCTTTTTCTCTCATTGTTTTTGGGCCTTCTCTTTTTTTATGGCCCTTCTCTCCCTTTTTTTATTCCTCACTTGGGACAATGCTCTAGAGAATGATGATCATCACACTTCTATTTATTTACAACTCAATGATTACAACTCGATACTAGAACAAAGTATGACTCTATATGAATGCCTCCGGCGTTGTACCGGGATATGCAATGAACCAAGAGTGACATGTATGAAAGAATTATGAATGGTGGCTTTGCCACAAATACTATGTCAACTACATGATCATGCAAAGCAATATGACAATGATGAACGTGTCATGATAAACAGAATGGTGGAAAGTTGCATGGCAATATATCTCGGAATGGCTATGGAAATGCCATAATAGGTAGGTATGGTGGCTGTTTTGAGGAAGATATAAGGAGGTTTCTGTGTGAAAGAGTGTATCATATCACGGGGTTTGGATGCACCGGCGAAGTTTGCACCAACTCTCAATGTGAGAAAGGGCAATGCACGGTACCGAAGAGGCTAGCAATGATGGAAAGGTGAGAGTGCGTATAATCCATGGACTCAACATTAGTCATAAAGAACTCACATACTTATTGCAAAAATCTACAAGTCATCAAAAACCAAGCACTACTCGCATGCTCCTAGGGGGATACATTGGTAGGAAAAGACCATCGCTCGTCCCCGACCGCCACTCATAAGGAGGACAATCAAAGAACACCTCATGTTTCAAATTTGTTACATAACATTTACCATACGTGCATGCTACGGGACTTGCAAACTTCAACACAAGTATTTCTCAAATTCACAACTACTCAACTAGCATGACTTTAATATCACGACCTCCATGTCTCAAAACAATCATCAAGCATCAAACTTCTCTTAGTATTCAAAACACTCATAAGAAAGTTTTTACTATTCTTGAATACCTAGTATATTAGGATTATTTAAGCAAACTACCATGCTATTTAAGGCTCTCAAAATAATCTAAGTGAAGCATGAGAGATCAATAGTTTCTATAAAACAAATCCACCACCATGCTCTAAAAGATATAAGTGAAGTACTAGAGCAAAACTATATAACTCAAAAGATATAAGTGAAGCACATAGAGTATTCTAATAATTTCCGAATCATGTGTGTCTCTCTCAAAAGGTGTGTACAGCAAAGATGATTGTGGTAAACTAAAAACAATGACTCAAATCATACAAGACGCTCCAAGCAAAACAAATATCATGTGGTGAATAAAAATATAGCTCCAAGTAAAGTTACCGATGGAAGTAGACGAAAGAGGGGATGCCTTCCGGGGCATCCCCAAGCTTTGGCTTTTTGGTGTCCTTAGATTATCTTGGGGGTGCCATGGGCATCCCCAAGCTTAGGCTCTTGCCACTCCTTGTTCCATAATCCATCAAATCTTTCACCCAAAACTTGAAAACTTCACAACACAAAACTCAGCAAAAAATCTCGTGAGCTCCGTTAGCGAAAGAAAACAAAAGACCACTTCAAGGTACTGTAATGAACTCATTCTTTATTTATATTGGTGTTAAACCTACTGTATTCCAACTTATCTATGGTTTATAAACTGTTTTACTAGCCATAGATTCATCAAAATAAGCAAACAACACATGAAAAACAGAATCTGTCAAAAACAGAACAGTCTGTAGTAATCTTTAACTAACGCAAACTTCTGGAATTCCAAAAAATCAGCCAAAATAGGAAGACCTAGACAATTTGTTTATTGACCAGAAACAATTGGAATCAATATTTTATCACGTTCTGGTGATTTTTAACAATTATTTTCGTGAACAGAAAGTTTCTGAAAATTACAGCAAGATCAAATAACTATCATCCAAGAAGATCCTATAGGTTTAACTTGGCACAAACACTAATTAAAACATAAAAACACATCTAACCAGAGGCTAGATCAAATATTTATTCCTAAACAGAAAGAAAAAGCAAAAAACTAAAAAATAAAATTGGTTGCCTCCCAACAAGCGCTATCGTTTAACGCCCCTAGCTAGGCATAAAAGCAAGGATAGATCTAGGTATTGCCATCTTTGGTGGGCAATCCATAAGTGGCTCTCATGATAGATTCATATGGTAATTTTATTTTCTTCCTAGGGAAGTGTTCCATGCCTTTCTTTAATGGAAATTGGAATCTAATATTCCCTTCCTTCATATCAATAATTGCACCAATCGTTCTAAGGAAAGGTCTACCAAGAATAATAGGGCATGAAGGATTGCAATCTGTGTCAAGAACGATAAAATCTACGGGCACATAATTCCTATTTGCAACAATAAGAACATCATTAATTCTTACCATAGGTTTCTTAACAGTGGAATCCGCAAGGTGCAAGTTTAAAGAGCAATCAACAAAATCACGGAAACCTAGCGAATCACACAAAGTTTTTGGAATCGTGGAAACACTAGCACCCAAATCACACAAAGCATAGCATTCATGATCTTTAATCTTAATTTTAATAGTAGGTTCCCACTCCTCATAAAGTTTTCTAGGGATAGAAACTTCCAACTCAACATTGCATCAAAGCATCAACGATATGTTTGGTAAAAGCTTTATTTTGACTATAAGCATGAGGAGAATTTAGCACGGATTGCAACAAGGAAATACAATCTATCAAAGAGCAATTATCATAATTAAATTCCTTGAAATCCAAAATAGTGGGTTTATTAACATCTAATGTTTTGATTTTCCGAGGCTTGCAAAGATAACCAATCATACATAAAAGAATTCAGAAGATTCAAATATTGTTCATAGATAAACTTGATCATAAACCCACAATTCATCGGTCTCAACAAACACACCACAAAAGAAGATTACATCGAATAGATCTCCACAAGAGAGGGGGCGAACATTGTATTGAGATCCAAAAAGAGAGAGGAAGCCATCTAGCTAATAATTATGGACCCGAAGGTCTGAGGTAAACTACTCACACTTCATCGGAGAGGCTATGGTGTTGATGTAGAAGCCCTCCGTGATCGATGCCCCTTTCGGCGGAGCTCCGGAACAGGACCCAAGATGGGATCTCGTGGATACAGAAGGTTGCAGCGGTGGAATTAGGTTTTTGGCTCGGTATCTGATCGTTTGGGGGTACGTAGGTATATATAGGAGGAAGGAGTACGTCGGTGGAGCAACGTGGGGCCCATGAGGGTGGAGGGCGCGACTGGGGGAGGGGGGTAGGCGCGCCCCCTACCTCGTGGCTTCCTGGAAGCTTCCTTGACGTAGGGTCCAAGTCTCCTGGATCATGTTCGTTCTGAAAATCACGTTCCGAAGGTTTCATTCCGTTTGGACTCCGTTTGATATTCTTTTTCTGCGAAACTCTGAAATAGGCAAAAAACAGCAATTCTGGGCTGGGCCTCCGGTTAATAGGTTAGTCCCAAAAATAATATAAAAGTGAATAATAAAGCCCAATAATGTTCAAAACAGAAGATAATATAGAATGGAGCAATCAAAAATTATAGATACGTTGGAGACGTATCAGTGCCCATAACTGTTCCCGCGTAGTTGGTTAGTGCGTATAGGCCAGTGGCCAGACTCAGATCAAATACGAAGATCTCGTTAAGCGTGTTAATTGAAGTATCCGCGAACGCCGACCAGGGCCAGGCCCACCTCTCTCCTAGGTGGTCTCAACCTGCCCTGTCGCTCCGCCACAAAGTAACAGTCGGGGCCGTTGGGAACCCAGGCCCACCTCTATCGGGATGGAGCCACCGGCCCCTTCAATCCCCGTCTCCGAACAGTATCATAAGTAATGTAACAGTATAAAGCATATAGCACATGCCCGTGATCACCTCCCGAAGTGATCACGGCCCGGTAGTATAGCATGGCAGACGGACAAGAGTGTAGGGCCACCGATGGAATACTAGCATCCTATACTAAGCATTTAGGATTGCAAGTAAGGGTAACAACTGTAGCAACAATGACAGGCTATGCAGCAGGATAGGATTAACCGAAAGCAGTAACATGCTACACTACTCTAATGCAAGAAGTAGAGAGAAGGAGTAGGCGATATCTGGTGATCAAGGGGGGCTTGCCTAGTTGCTCTGGCAAGGAGGGGTCGTCAACACCGTAGTCGATCGAGGCAGCAGCAACGGCTTCAGTCTCGTATTCTACCGGAGAGAAGAGGGGAGGGAACAGTGAATACAAATGCAAACATGGGCATGACGATGTATGACAAGAAAAGTAACGGCGCAAGGTGTGCCATAGCGCGGTAGTAGGTGATACCGGCGAAGGGGGAAAACATCCGGGAAAGTATCCCCGGTGTTTCATGTTTTCGAACAGATGAACCGGAGGGGGAAGGTTGCAGGTTCGCTATGCTAGGGATGTGTGGCGGACGAACGGGCTGCGTATCCCAATCCGTCTCGTCGTTCTGAGCAACTTTCATGTACAAAGTTTTTTCATCCAAGCTACGGTTTATTTTATATTAATTTTAAAAGATTTAATCATTTTTAGAATTTATTTAATTATTTTAAATCAACATTATCCAGAATAGTGTATGCTGACGTCATCATGACGTGAGCAGTCAACAGGGTGTTGACTAGGTCAAACTGACGTGTGGGTCCTAGCTGTCATTGACTATTAACCAATCTAACAGATTAATTAACTAAACTAAGTGATTAGGTTAATCTAGTCAGGATTAATTAAGTTAATTAATTCTTTAATTAATTAATATTTTAATTAATTTTATTTATTATTTATTAATTTATTTTTTAATTCTTTTTATCTTTTTTATACGTTCTGTGGGCGGGGCCCATATGTCATAGGCCCAGGGGGCCGATGCGTGTTAGCGGGCGTCGGGTGCGGGCGAAGGGGTGCCCGCACGCCCGAGGCAACCAGGGAAGGGGCGGCCGTGGTGGCTGCCGGAGCAGGGCGGCGCGACGAGGCCAGGCAGGACAACGAGCGTGGGCGGCTGCGACTGGGCTCGACGGGCGCGTGCGGCGAGGGCCAGGGCGCACCGGCGAGCGGGTTGGCTGTGGCCGCGGGCGCACCGGAACAAAGCCGAGGCGCGGCGGACGCTTGAGGCGCAAGGCGGGAGCAGCAGCGGGGAGCGGGGCGAGCGGGCAAAGGAGGGCGGGCGCGTGGCACGACAGTAGGCGGCGGAGGCGGGGACGACGGGCTGCGGGAAGCTGCGGCAACGGCGGCGCGGAGCGTGAGGAGCAGGAGGGCGGAGCGCACAGGATAGAGGGCGCGCGGGGCTTCGCCGGGCGCGGCCAAGCCGAGGCACGAAGCAGCGAGTGTGCGCGCGGGAGCCGAGCTCCGGGCTCGGTGGCCAAAACACGGGGCGTGAGCGAGCCACAGCGGGCACAGGAGTAGAGGCGGGAGGCGACGGGGTTCTCACCCGCGTTGGTGAGCAGGGGGCGGCGAGGCTCGGTGGAGCCTTTGGGGAGGAAGACGGGGACATGTCGCCGGCGAGGAGGAGACGAGGAGGACGAGGCGGAGGAGCTCCGGGCGACGACGACGAGCAGCGACGGTGTGCTGGTCCGACGACGGGGAGGCCTTCGGGCGGCAGTGGACGCGGGCGCGGTCGTCGGGGTCGTCGCCCCGATCCAGATCCAGCTGGGGGATGAGAGGAGTGGGGTGTGGGTGGTAGCAGTTTTGGGTTCGGCCGGGGGTAGGGGGTTAGTAGTGGGCGGCTGGGCCAGCCTGGTTGTGCCGGTGAACAGCTGGGCCGAAGCCCAGCGAGGGGGGGGGGGTGCTGTTGCCCCCTTTTGCTTTTATTTGTTTTGTCTTTTCTTTTTCTTATTTTCTATTTTTATTTGTAGTTTCTTTTATCTTTAGTGTTATAAAAATTACAACTAGTGCCTAAATTTGTATTTATCAACAAACTACCGTGAGATTAATTCTTAACCCTAATAAAATAGTTTTAGCATTTTATAAATTCAATAGGCATTTGTTTAATTGTTTTCGCTACTGTTTTAATTGTTTTAGAGCATTTAAACATTTTATCAAAGTTTGGTTTCTCCACCATAATTACTTATGATTTATTTGACACAACCCGAACATTTTAGTTTTGATATTTGAAAATTTTACTGTTTGCCTATATTTTAATTTTTTTATTTGAATCGTTTTTGAACTAACTCGAGTTTATCAACAGTAACCGAGGTGACGTGGCAGCATTAGCAGAGGTTTACTGTAGCTTGATTATCCGGGCGTCACAATAATATTAATAATGATATTCATGATGATGCTCAACCTAGCAATGATAATGATATAGAAATTGAACCTGCTGCTGATCTTGATAACCCACAATCAAAGAATCAACGTTATGATAAGAGAGACTTTGTTGCTAGGAAGCATGATAAAGAAAGATAACCATGGGTTCAGAAACCCATGCCCTTTCCCCCTAAACCATCCAAGAAAAAGGATGATGAGGATTTTGAGCGCTTTGCTGAAATGATTAGGCCTATCTTTTTGCGTATGTGTTTGACTGATATGCTCAAAATGAATCCTTATGCTAAGTATATGAAAGAATTTTTTACTAATAAAAGAAAGATACCGGAAGCTGAGATTTCAACCATGCTTGCTAATTATACTTTTAAGGGTGGAATACCAAAGAAACTTGGAGATCCAGGGGTACCCACTATACCATGCTCCATTAAAAGAAACTATGTTAGAACTGCTTTATGTGATCTTGGAGCTGGTGTTTGTGTTATGCCTCTCTCTTTATATCGTAGACTTGACTTGAATAAGTTCACACCTACTAAAATATCTTTGCAAATGGCCAATAAATCAACTGCTATACCTGTCAGTATTTGTGAGGGTGTGCCTGTTGTGGTTGCAAATGTTACTATTTTAACGGACTTTGTTATTCTTGATATTCCCAAGGACGATAGCATGTCTATTATTCTTGGAAGACCCTTTTTGAATACTGCAAGAGCTGTTATTGATTGCAACAAAGGCATTGTCACTTTTCATGTTAATGGTAATGAAGATACGGTACACTTTCCGAGGAAACAACCTCAAGTTCATAGTATAAACTCTATTGGAGAAATTCCATCGATTATTTTTGGAGGTTTTGAATTTCCTCTTCCTACTGTCAAAAAGAGATATGATATTCTTATTATTGGGGACGTGCATATCCCCGTTTAGGTAACATAGTGTTATTCGAAATTTCTCCGGTTCCATGTTATTCGGAATGAGTTTGTTAACAAGACTTGATCAACCTTGTTAGTGGATTCCTTTTGATGAGCATGAGATGGATGAAGTTAGAAAGCACAACCTTCTATACCCTCCTTTTACTTTCTGTTATTTAGAATAAATAAAGCAAAAATAGTATTTTCTGTCTGTTTTCTGAATTATCCGTGCAATAAAAAATACCCCGAAAATAAAAGTTCTCCAAATGCCCTGAAATTTAAATATGATTTTTTACTAGAATATTTGAGAATATCTGGCACTGAGAACACAGCAGGGGGAGCAAGCACCTGGCCACGAGGGTCCAGGGAGCGCCCACCCCCCTGGGCGCGCCCCCTGCCTCGTGGGCCCATGGTGGCTCCCCTCCACTTATTCCAGCACCCACACACTTCTTCTTCCTCCCAAAAGAATCACAAACCAGCTCAAGCACGAGTTCTAGCTCATTTTGCTGCGATTTTCGATCTCCTTGCTCAAAGCACCTCTCACAAAACTGCTTTGGGGGATTGTTCCTTGGTATGTGACTCCTCCAATGGTCCAATTAGTTTTTGTTCTAGTGCTTTATTCATTGCAAATTTGTGCTGCCTAGGTGACCACGTTCTTGAGCTTGCATGTCAAATTTATATGGTTCCAAGTAGTTCTAATGCATGATATAGTCTCTAGGCACTTGTAGGAGTAGTTGCTATCAATTTTGTTGAGTTTGGTTCACTTTTATTTGAAGTTACTAAAAAATTTAGAAATTTTTCAGACGAAGAAAAATGTTTAGGAAAATGTACCAAGGTGGTCCTTCAAGAAAGCAAGGACCCAGGCTCGCAATGCGTGATGCTGACGATGAACCACTGAGGGAAGCTCAAGTGCGGGCTTGCGAATGGCCTTCAGAGGACCTCATGGATCGAGCGGGAATCAAGGAAGAATTTTACACGTATGTGCGTAACGCTGATCTTGAGAGCTTCAAGGCAGATAAGTGCCGTCAGCATTACTATCTCACTGATTCCTTTGTGAGAAGGTTTAAATTTTCGTCATCATGCAATTCTCAAACTGTCCTGTTTGATCTTTATGAAAATTCTTATACTATGGACTTAGAGGATTTTACCACTGCTTGCAAACTTCCACAATGGGGTAGCACTAGTGAGCCACGCAAATCTGAGTTTAGAGATTTTCTTGCTAGTATAACTGTGGGGGAGTCTAGAGATATGACACAAGCTACCATAGGGAGCATTCATTTTTCCTGCTATACATTATTTTGCTCTCTTCATGGGTAGGTGCATAAATGGTAAGGATGAAGCATGTCACATGTGTATCCCTGACCTCAGTGTTCTCAAGAGTGCTGTATTAGGAGATAAACATTATAATTTGGGAGCCATTGCTGCATGTAGGTTGCATAACAATAGATTTAATGGAGATTTCTTTGGTGGAATTTATGCAACCCGTTTAGCTAATTTTCTTGGTATACCCATATGTGAGTATGATATTGAGTTGCCTCCTACTTATTTAGATTATGAGGCTATGGTTCGTCATCGTTTGGTTGAGAGGAACGATCAGTTCCTCCAGTACCGACTAATCTTTGACACACGACGCACCTATCATGTCGCTCTCCCTTCTCCTACTTTCTTTGACTTTCAGGCAAAGGGGGGATATTTCATAACGAGGGAGGAGGCGAATGAGTACGAGAGGAGGGCTGAGATAGCTCGCCTCCAATCTGTAGCCCACGATGCAATAAATGCTGCTTCACAATACGACCCCAACTATAACTTTGGATATCCGCCAGGCCAGCCGTGGCAGTAGACCAACTTAGGCCAAAAGCCTAAGCTTGGGGGAGTACGTATTTCTCACCGACATTACATTTATGTTCACACTCATTGCTAGTTGTCGGTGTTCATACTTTTTCATTGTACTATCCATGCTAGTTTATTTTCCTTTTTATGCTTTCTTCTTGTGTGTTTGAAAAACTTTAAGAAAAACAAAAAAAATTAGTTGTAGCTTTTAGCTAGTTTACTTTTCATGCTTGTAGTAGTAATAATTAAAAGAAAACCCAAAAAGATTTCCTGTTCTTCTTTTGCTTGTCGGGAGCTTTCCCATGTAAATAGTTTTATTTCTTTTCTTTTCTTTGGGGGTCGATAGGAGAAGACCATAATTAAAATGTTGAAGTGGCTCTTATATGCATTATTGTTGATTTAACCAAGAGCCCATATTGCCTTGTCTTCTCCTGTTTATTGAATGCTTGCATATCCAGCTTAGTGCAATGCACGTGCACTATTATTATTATTCACATCGTTCGGTCGTGCAAGTGAAAGGCAATTATGACGATATATGATGGACTGATTGAGATGAGAGAAGCTGGTATGAACTCGACCTCTCTTGTTTTTGTAAATATGATTAGTTCATCGTTCCCGATTCAGCTTATTATGAATAAACATGTTTGCAATGACAATTAGAGATTATAGTTGCTTATGCTGTGCTTAATTAGCTAGGAGTTTATAATGGTTTACCTTACGTGCCAACATGCTATTAAAATGGTTATGATGTGGTATAATAGGGTGCTATCCTCCTTTGAATGATTCGAGTGACTGGACTTGGCACATGTTCACGCATGTAGTTGAAACAAAATCAACATAGCCTCCACGATATTTATGTTCATGGTGGATTATATCCTACTCATGCTTGCACTCAATGTTTATTAATTTTAATGCATGTTCATGACTGTTGTCGCTCTCTAGTTGGCCGCTTCCCAGTCTTTTGCTAGCCTTCACTTATACTAAGCGGGAATACTGCTTGTGCATCCAATCCCTTAAACCCCAAAGTTATTCCATATGAGTCCACCATACCTTCCTATATGCGGTATCTACCGGCCGTTCCAAGTAAATTTGTATGTGCCAAACTCTAAACCTTCAAATGAAATTCTATTTTGTATGCTCGAATATCTCATGTACCAACTAGGGCTGTCTGTATCTTCCATGTTAGGCGGGTTATTCTCAAGAGGAGTGGACTCCGCTCCTCACTCACGAGAAAATGGCTGGTCACAGGGATGCCCAGTCACATGCTTTATGCAAACCAAATCAAAGTAATTGCAAACAAAACTCCCCCGGGACTCTTGTTAGTTGGAGGCACTCGTTGTTTCGAGCAAGCCATGGATTGATGCTTGTTGGTGGAGGGGGAGTATAAACTTTACCATTCTGTTTGGGAACCGCCTATAATGTGTGTAGCATGGAAGATATCGCCATCTCTCAGTTGTTATGTTGACAATGAAAGTATGCCACTCAAAATATTATTTATCTCTATTTTAAAATCGAGCTCTGGCACCTCTACAAATCCCTGCTTCCCTCTGTGAAGGGCCTATCTATTTACTTTTATGTTGAGTCATCACCCTCTTATTAAAAAGCAGCAGCTGGAGAGCACCGCTGTCATTTGCATCCATTACTATTAATTTATATTGGGTATGACTGGATCTCTTTTACCATGAATTACAATGTTTAGTCAGTCCTTGGTCTTGAAAGGTGCTCTGCATTTATGTTTTGCGGCCTCAGAAAGGGCTAGCGAGATACCATCTTGTTATATAATATTATGATTGTTTTGAGAAAGTGTTGTCATCCTAGATTTATTATTATTGCTCGCTAGTTGATTATGCCATTGACATGAGTAAACGCGAGACCTAAGTGTTATTGTGAATATGATTAGTCATAATCTTTGCTGAAAACTTGAATGCTGGCTTTACATATTTACAACAACAAGAGCAAACAGAGTTTGTAAAAGTTTTTCTTTATCACTTTCAGTTTATCAACTGAATTGCTTGAGGACAAGCAAAGGTTTAAGCTTGGGGTAGTTGATACGTCTTCGTCGTATCTACTTTTCCAAACACTTTTGCCCTTCTTTTGGACTCTAACTTGCATGATTTGAATGGAACTAACCCGGACTGACGATGTTTTCAGCAGAATAGCCATGGTGTTATTTTTGTGCAGAAACAAAAGTTCTCAGAATGACCTGAAATTTCACGAAGATTATTTTTTGGAAATAATAAAAATACTGGCGAAAGAATCAAGGCCAGGGGGCCCACACCCTGTCCACGAGGGTGGGGGCGCGCCCCCTGCCTCGTGGGCCCCCTGGAGCTCCACCGACCTCAACTCCAACTCTATATATTCGTGTTCGGGGAGAAAAAATCAAAGAGAAAGATTCATCGCGTTTTACGATACGGAGCCGCCGCCAAGCCCTAATCTCTCTCGGGAGGGCTGATCTGGAGTCCGTTCGGGGCTCCGGAGAGGGGAATCCGGCGCCATCGTCATCATCAACCATCCTCCATCACCAATTTCATGATGCTCACCGCCGTGCGTGAGTAATTCCATCGTAGGCTTGCTGGACGGTGATGGGTTGGATGAGATTTATCATGTAATCGAGTTAGTTTTGTTAGGGTTTGATCCCTAGTATCCACTATGTTCTAAGATTGATGTTGCTATGACTTTGCTATGCTTAATGCTTGTCACTAGGGCCCGAGTGCCATGATTTCAGATCTGAACCTATTATGTTTTCATGAATATATGTGAGTTCTTGATCCTATCTTGCAAGTCTATAGTCACCTACTATGTGTTATGATCCAGCAACCCCAAAGTGACAATAATCGGGACCACTCCCGGTGATGACCATAGTTTGAGGAGTTCATGTATTCACTATGTGTTAATGCTTTGGTCCGGTACTCTATTAAAAGGAGGCCTTAATATCCCTTAGTTTCCATTAGGACCCCGCTGCCACGGGAGGGTAGGACAAAAGATGTCATGCAAGTTCTTTTCCATAAGCACGTATGACTATATTCGGAATACATGCCTACATTACATTGATGGATTGGAGCTAGTTCTGTGTCACCCTATGTTATGACTGTTACATGATGAACTACATCCGGCATAATTCTCCATCCCTGATCCAATGCCTATGAGCTTTTCACATATTGTTCTTCGCTTATTTACTTTACCGTTGGTACTATTACAATCACTACAAAACCCAAAAATATTAATTTTGCTACCGTTACCATTACTATCATACTACTTTGCTACTAAATACTTTGCTGCAGATATTAAGTTATCCAGGTGTGGATGAATTGACAACTCAGTTGCTAATACTTGAGAATATTCTTTGGCTCCCCTTGTGTCGAATCAATAAATTTGGGTTGAATACTCTACCCTCGAAAACTGTTGCGATCCCCTATACTTGTGGGTTATCACTCCGTCGCCCGCCGCCAACGCCGCCACCGGCCCGGCGGGAAACGAGCAGCAAGCGTCCTCGCTGCACCCCTCAGTGCGGCGAGACGGCCGCACCGCCACTCCGTCACTGACCCTGGCCGGCTCATCGTCTCACGCTCGTTGCGCTCCCACGGACGCACAGGCCGCGCTGCTCATGGCACGCGAGCTCCTGCGCTACCGCCCCGTCGACGACCTCTATGAGGACAGGCTGGACCACATCACCGAGCTCGTCAGCGCCGCCGGGGACTCCCCTGCGCCATCCCTCTCGCTGCTTCGCCCTCCGCCAGCAGCGGGCGACGTGGCTCACGGAGTGCCTCCACCACCTCTACACCAAGACGGTGTTCTGGCGCCAAGACGTACGGCCCCCCAAGGTGACCCATCGTGCCGAGCGCCCATGCGAGAAGAAGGAAGCTGCCAAGAAGTTCCCCGGCCGCAAGAGAACGCTCCCGCGCTCCCAGCACCACTGCGACAAGACCGTGCGCCGCCTGCGGCGGCGATGCGTGGACATCAAGGGCAGGCTCCACCTCAGCAGAGGGTCCCGGTGGCCACGGTGGGCAGCCGTGCCTTCACCCCTGAGCTGCGTAGCGTCGCCTGGCCGGGCAAGTTCAAGCCGGACCTGCCTCCTTGCTACGACGGCACCCCCGACCCCGCGGAGTTCTTGCAGCTCTACGAGCTGAGCATCGAGGCGGCCAACGGCGACGAAAAAGTCATGGCGAACTGGTTCCCCATGGCTCTCAAGGATGGTGCTCGCTCGTGGCTCCTGAAACTTCCCCCGGGCTCGATCTCCTCCTGGGGAGAGATGCGCGACCGCTTCGTCGCCAACTTCCAGGGCACTCGCGACCGCCCTCCGGCCGCCGGTGACCTACGTCGCATCAAGCACCAGCCAGGAGAGACCCTGCAGAAGTACATCCAACGCTTCAACTACGTTCGCCTCAAGATCCCCAAGGTGACAGACGAGGCCATCATCTCTGCGTTTTCTGATGGCGTCCGTGACGTCAAGATGAAGGAGGAGCTCGCCATCCATGAGGAGCTATGCACGGCTTTGGAGTTGTTCAACCTGGCGACCAAGTGCACAAGAGCTGAGGAGGGGCGCCTTTCCCTCCTCGAGCTCCCAGCTACCGACCCGGAGGAGAAGAAAACCAAGGCCAAGGACGTGAAGCGCAAGGGAGTGGCCGTGCTTGCAGCGGAGCCAGATATGAAGCGCGACCGGGAACTTCCCGAGTCGTCCAAGAGCAGCCGGCAGTTCTGCGCCTTCCACAACGTACACAGCCACAACACTAGCGACTGTCAAGAGCTTAGGGCCATTCGAGATGGATGCCTCGGTCAACGTCCCGAGCGCAACGACTGGGGCTATGGCCGAGGAGGAGGATGCTGGGACAATCGCGGCCCTCGCCAGGAGTGGTGCGAGGACCGCTGGCAGGACCAACCTCGTGAGGGCGCATGGAGGGACCAGCCCCGCGAGGACCGCCCTCAGGGCAATGCTGGACTTCCTCCGTTGCCGCCACCACCAAGAAGGAACGAAGACCACCACCAGGACGAGGGGGTTGGGGGCTTCCAAGAACCGTGTGCCATCGCCTGCATCTTGGGCGGAGCTCAGGCCCCAGCCTCTCAGCGTATCTTCAAGCAGTTTGCTCGCGAGGTGAACGCAGCCCTTCCCAGGCTTGAGGCCACGCGCCCGCTCAGGTGGTCCAAGTGCGCCATCACTTTCAGCTCAGCGGACCAGCTCAAGTGCGTGGCCACTGCTGGCGCCCTCCCGATGCTTTGCTCACCCGTCATCAGCAACGTACAAGTCACCAAGACCCTCATCGACGGCGGCGCAGGGCTTAACGTCTTGTCCGTCGAGACGTTCTACAGCCTCCAAGTGCCATACGATTAGCTCAGCCTACCAAGCCCTTCTCGGGAGTGACCGACGGCTCCACCACGCCGATAGGGCAGGTCCGCCTACCTGTCAACTTCGGACAGCGCGACAACTACCGCAGCGAGCTCATCGACTTCGATGTCGCCCACATCCGTCTGCCGTACAATGTCATCCTTGGGTATCTGACCCTGGCCAAGTTCATGGCGGTGACCCACCACGACTACAACGTCCTCAAGATGCCAGGAAGCGGCAGGATCATCACAGCCCCTGCGAAGAAAGAGATGCGGTGTGCTCCCTCGAGCGCGCCTTCCAAGCTGCATCAATCGAAGACCCCGACGACCAAGGCACCATGTACCCTCCTGAGGCCAGCCCCAAGAAAAAGAAGCAGCTACTCCGCACCGGGCCTCAGGAGAGCGGCGCCTCTGGTGGCGCTACATCAGGATCGGCACCCGCGCCTGGGGCGCCTCCCTCCCTCGCATAGGAAGGCGCGCCCGGCGCCCTCCTCGGGCAGGGCTCGGGGGCTCTCTTCTGGAGGGCCTCAGACCTTGCCAACATCACGAGGGAGGCGCTCGGGCACCACATGGAGGCGTGCTTTGCGGTACGTTTCCCTCAGGAGGACACCAGGCGAGGAGCGCCCGGCGCTCAGGAGTTCATCACCAAGGTCACTCAGGAGCTGCAGGATGCAAGAGCCATGCGCGGCGACCGCCGCCCACCTGGCGCAGCTCCCCATCCAGGCGAGGATGGCGGGCTACGCGTCTACGTCGACATTTCAGGGCTCAATAGGGCCGCATCTCAGGAGCTTTTCTGGCCTTCGCGCGTGGGACGCTGCGAGGGCCCACCTCACAGCTATGTTCGCGTGCCATTCGGCCTGTCGAGCGTGGCAGCCGCCTTCCAGCGCAACCTACGAAGCGTCCTGGTGACTCAGGAGGCCAGGCATCAAGCGGTCCTGACGGAGATGGAGACGGTCCTCAAGGAACCGCCCGGACCCCCAGAGCCTCCCAAGGCTCAGGGCCCCGGTGGCTCGTGAGGAGCAACCCCTTCGCCGTGCATCTTTAGCTACCCCAACACCCCTTCGACAAGGGAACTAGGTGACATTTTCCAAGTTTATTTAGCTGGGAGCGCCCCTCGGGCTGCATCATTCCCAGGCCGCATGGGCCTGTCCCTGCGGCATGTATCCTTTTACGTATTTAGCTTACTCTGCTAGGGGCGCCCCTCGGGCTGCATCATCCCCAAGCCGCTCGGGTCCAACCCAGTGGCGTGTATCGTTCTCGCATTTACCTAAGCTAGTTCGCCTTCCATGCATGATCTATCTATGGTTATCACCGCTTGTCTGTCACCCACCATGGGAGCTACGCACGCTGGCACGGCGCTTGTGCTCGGGTTCGACCCTGCAACGTCGACAAATCTGAGCGGCCGAGCTCTGGCTTGCGGCACGCCCCGTGTACGCCACCTCACCAGGCCCTCGGTGCCTTCACCTTCTTGCAGAGCGACCTGTGTCAGGCCGGCAATCATCGTGGCAATCTGTGTCCCTCCTCGTGCTAACCTGCAGGAACCTCCCGAGGACGACAGCGGGTGGTACCACGGGCTCGTTCTTCTCCCATGCGATTCGCTTGCGCGTTAAAAGGGGGGCTCTTGAGCATCGCGACTCAGGAGTTCTTTCTGGCTCTCCAGCCCTCACCCCTGGCCTTGACCATGGCATCGCGACCTGGCATACCAGCGGTGGCTGAGCTCGCTCGAGGGCCGGGACCTGAGGACGCAGATCATACAGAAGAGCGTGGAGAATAGGGGGAGGCTCGCACGTGCCCAACCTAGCTACCCAACAGTAATCGGCGGACAAGTCTGGCGCGACACAAGAACCAACTCAGGAATGCCAAGATAAGTCCCGCGCCTAGATCGACCCAGCGCTACAGCATAGGATCCTTGCCAGTAGCAGCCTTGTTACGGCAACGTCGCCACCCTTTCCTGCCTCTCGGTGGCTGCTTGAGCGCTAAAGGGGACCTCTTGAGCATCGTGCCTCAGGAGCTCTTACTGGACCTCGGGCCGCTCACCTCCTGGCCTTGACCACGGCATCGCAACCTGGCATACCAGCGACGGCTGCAGCCTTCCTGGGGACCAGGACCTGTTGGCGTAGAGCACCAAGCTGCCGCGGGGTTGGAAAGGGGAGACCAAGCCGAAACAAGACACACATTCGCGAGTTTTCATAATAAAGATAATATGAACAGAAGACATTACAGATCCTTTACACGCCCCCACGGAGTCCGTTTCGATTCCTCGCAGGGAACAAAAAAAAGGGAGTTCCTAGGAGCTCTATCTACATGCGCCAGGGCAGCCGACGCCATCATCAACAGTGGGCCACGGGAGGCCGTTGCCAACCCCATCCAGATCAGCGACGGCGGCGGCCGGACGCTGCGGCCTTGCTCCAGGCCTGGCGAGAGCTTGGGGGCATGTAGCTATCGTCGCTCGTCTCCGGAGTCTCGTAGGGCTCGGGAGAATCGCTGGACTCCCAAGCGCTGCCACTGCTGCTGGAGGAGCCGCTGGCGAAGCCAGCGGCAAGCTCGGCGTTGGCCGCTGCGCCGTCCCGACGACCCTCTCCAGGGCAGCACTCCAAGCGGCGGCCTTCCGCGTCGAAGACCTTGAAGAACATCGTGGAGGCGCCGTCGTACTTGAAGTGGATGGCGAGGGCACCTTCCGCGCGGCAAACCCGGGCAACCTCGCCCCAGCCGCGGGTCATGAAGATCTTGCCCGGGGAAACGGCTTCCACCTTAGCTCCAATCGCTGGGGCGTCGCAGTTGGCGTGCTGCAGCCAAAGCTCAAGGGGGCCCCTCGGCGGCATCTCGGTGGAGAAGAACTGCGGGAAGCGGATCCAGGGACTCGTCAAGTCGGGCAGTTGCCGAGGCAGCGTGGGGAAGCGGAGACGCCCACGTCCAATCAATCGCCATGCGTCAAGCGGTGTCGTAGGCTATTGGGGCCCGTGGCGCTCCGCACTTGCCCTTTGGCTTCGCCTTGAAGCCAAGTCCGAGCGCGCCTTGGGCCCGGGGGCTACTGTCGGCGTCCTGGGAACGGGGGTCCCTAGACTTGCCTGCCTGCGACCCACAGCGCGGCTCCACTAGCGGCCCTGTACGGCCCATCTTCACCAGCAAACACTCAAGACCCTCGCGAGGGGCCAAGCCTCGCGAGGCGGAGGACGCAAGACATCCTCCGGGGCAGCCTCACCAAGCTGGCTCGCGAGGGGCGGAGAGATCAAGGCAAGGGGAACCTCGCAAGGTTCCTATGACGTAAGCCATGACGACTGGGGCCAGGCGGGCGCCACCGCGCGAAGTGTCGTCGTTTCCTCTTTGGTGCTAAAGAGGCAAGCGCGGGCGAGGAGTCCCGAGGCATCAAGCAAAGGTTTCCATATCGGTGCAACGAGACCAAGACCAGCAGGACGGGGGTCACCGTGGGGCCCAAGACAGTGTCACCACCAGAGCCTTTGGTAGGCGAAGACCACCTTTAGTCAGGGTAACTTGTACTAGTTGTCTCCCTTCGAATTTGGCCGTCGTTGCCTCCCTTCCCGCTCAATATTTGGGGAGAGGACCAGGGCCTCTATAAATAGGACTAGCCACCACCATAGGAGGCATCTTGATCTGATCTTGGATCAGAGCCATTCCATCCATAGCCACACACAAGTTCACCAAGCAAAAGAACACCTCTCCTCAGGAGGTTGTTCTTCCCTTGTAACTGTTCATCCTCAGCCCAAGAGGCAATCCACCACATCACACTGGAGTAGGGTATTACACCACTACGGTGGCCCGAACCAGTATAAATCTTGTGTCTCTCGTTCTTTGGGTTTGTCGAGCTAGGCTTTGAGATCACGATGAGGCCGAGGGCGTGATTAGGTAGGAGGGAGATCTTCGTGCGTACCCTAGTGTTTGAACCTCAAGGGTTTTACCGGAACCCGAAATCCGACACTCTCCCCCTCTCATTGCTATGCATCTCCTAGATAGATCTTGCGTGAGCGTAGGAATTTTTTGAAATTGCATGCTACGTTTCCCAACAGTGGCATCCGAGCCAGGTCTATGCGTAGATGATATGCACGAGTAGAACACAATGAGTTATGGGTGGTGATCGTCATACTGCTTACCACCAATGTCTTATTTTGATTCGGTGGTATTGTTGCATGAAGCGGCCCGGACCAACCTTACATGACCACGTTCATCAGACTGGTTCCACCCACAGACATCCAACTAGTTTTGCATAAAGGTGGCTGGCGAGTGTCTATTTCTCCAACTTTAGTTGAATCGAATTTGACTGCGGCCGGTCCTTGTTGAAGGTTAAAACAACAAACTTGATAAGTCACCGTTGTGGTTTTGATGCGTAGGTAAGAACGGTTCTTACTAGAAGCCCGTAGCAGACACGTAAAACTTGCAACAACAAAGTAGAGGACGTTTAACTTGTTTTTGCAGGGCATGTTGTGATGTGATATGGTCAAGACATGATGTGATATACATTATTGTATGAGACGATCATGTTTTGTAAAAGTCATCGGCAACTGGCAGGAGCCTTATGGTTGTCGCTTTATTGTATGAAATGCAAACGCCATGTAATTGCTTTACTTTATCACTATGCATTAGCGATAGTTGGCGAGACAACAACAACGCTATGATGGAGATCAAGGTGTCAAGCCGGTGACGATGGAAATCATGACGGTGCTTTGGAGATGGAGATCAAAGGCACAAGATGAAGATAGCCATATCATGTCACATATTTTGATTGCATGTGATGTTTATCTTTTATGCATCTTATTTTGCTTAGTACGGCGGTAGCATTATAAGATGATCCCTCACTAAAATTTTAAGGTATAAGTGTTCTCCCTGAGTATGCACCGTTGCGACAGTTCGTCATGCTGAGACACCACATGATGAGCGGGTGAGATAAGCTCTACGTTCACATACAACGGGTGCAAGACAGTTTTGCACATGCGGAATACTCGTGTTAAACTTGACGAGCCTAGCATGTACAGACATGGCCTCAGAACACTGGAGACCGAAAGGTCGAACGTGAATCATATAGTAGATATGATCAACATAGAGATGTTCACCATTGAAGACTACTCCATCTCACATGATGATCGGACATGGTTTAGTTGATTTGGATCACGTAATCATTTAGATGACTCGAGGGATGTCTATCTAAGTGGGAGTTCTTAAGTAATTTGATTAATTGAACTTAATTTATCATGAACTTAGTCCTGATAGTATTTGCATATCTATGTTGTAGATCAATAGCTCACGTTGTAGCTCCCCTATGTTTTTGATATGTTCCTAGAGAAAACTAAGTTCAAAGATGATAGTAGCAATTATGCAGACTGGGCCGTGATCTGAGGATTATCCTCGTTGCTGCACAGAAGAATTATGTCCTTAATGCACCGCTAGGTGATAGACCTATTGCAGGAGTAGATGCAGACGTTATGAACGTTTGACAAGCTCGGTATGATGACTACTTGATAGTTTAGTGCACCATGCTTTACGGCTTAGAACCGGGACTTCAAAACGTTTTGAACGCCACGGAGCATATAAAATGTTCCAAGAGTTGAAAATTGTATTTCAGACTCATGCCCGTGTCGAGAGGTATGAGACCTCTGACAAATACTTTGCCTATAAGATGGAGGAGAATAGCTCAGCTAGTGAGCATGTGCTCAGAATGTCTGAGTACTACAATCACTTGAATCAAGTGGCAGTTAATCTTCCAGATAAGATAGTGATTGATAGAGTTCTCTAGTCACTATCACCAAGTTACTAGAACTTCGTGATGAACTATAATATGCAAGGGATGACGAAAATTATTCCCAAGCTCTTCTCGATGCTGAAATCGACGAAGGTAGAAATCAAGAAAGAGCATCAAGTGTTGATGGTTGACAATACCACTAGTTTCAAGTAAAAGTGCAAGTAAAAGAAAGGGAACTTCGAGAAGAATGGCAAGCAAGTTGCCACTCCCATGAAGAAGCCCAAAACTAGACCCAAGCCTGAAACTGAGTGCTTCTACTGCAAAGGAAATGGTCACTGGAAGCGGAACTACCCCAAATACTTGGCGGATAAGAAGGATGGCAAAGTGAACAAATGTATATATGATATACGTGTTATTAATGTGTAAATTTACTAGTGTTCATAGCAACCCCTGGGTATTTGATACCGGTTCAGTTGCTGAGATTAGTAACTCAAAACAGGATTTACAGAATGAACAGAGACTAGTTAAGTGCGAAGTGACGATGTGTGTTGGAAGTGATTCCAAGATTGATACGATCACCATCGTACACTCCCTTTACCTTCGGGATTAGTGTTGAATGTAAAATAAATGTTATTTGGTGTTCGTGTTGAGCATGAATATGATTGGATCATGTTTATTGCAAAACGGTTATTCATTTAAGTTAGAGAATAATTGTTGTTCTGTTTACATGAATAAAACCTTCTATGGTCATACACCCAAGGTGAATGGTTTATTGAATCTCGATCGTAGTGATACACATATTCATAATATTGATGCCAAAAGATGCAAAGTTGATAATGTTTGTGCAACATATTTGTGGCACTGCCGTTTAAATCATAATGGTGTAAAGTGCATGAAGAAACTCCATGCATATGGGCTTTTGGAATCACTTGATTATGAATCATTTGATACTTGCGAACCATGCCTCATGGGCAAGATGACTAAAACTCCGTTCTCCGGAACAATGGAGTGAGCCAATAACTTACTGGAAATAATACATACCGATGTATGCGGTCCGATGAGTGTTGAGGCTCGCAGCGGGTATCATTATTTTCTGACCTTCACAGATGTTTTGAGCAGATATGGGTATATCTACTTAATGAAACACAACCCTGAAACATTTGAAAAGTTCAAAGAATTCCAGAGTGAAGTGGAGAATCATCGTAACAAGAAAATAAAGTTTCTACGATCTGACCGCGGAGGCAAATATTTGAGTTACGAGTTTGTCCGTCATTTGAAACAATGTGGAATAGTTTCACAACTCACGCCACCTGGAACACCACAACGTAATGGTGTGTCCGAACGTCGTAACCGTACTTTATTAGATATGGTGCGATCTATGATGTCTCTTACTGATTTACCAATATTGTTTTGGGGTTATGCATTAGAGACAGCTACACTCACTTTAAATAGGGCACCATCTAAATCCGTTGAGACGACACCGTATGAACTATGGTCTGGCAAGAAACCTAAGCTATCATTTCTTAAAGTTTGGGGTTGCGATGCTTATGTGAAAAAGCTTCAGCCTGATAAGCTCCAAACCAAATCGAAGAAACGCATCTTCATAGGATACCCAAAAGAAACTGTTGGGTACACCTTTTATCACAGATCCGAAGGCAAGATCTTTGTTGCTAAGAAAGGATCCTTTCTAGATAAGGAGTTTCTCTTGAAAGAAGTGAGTGGGAGGAAAGTAGAACTTGATGAGGTAATTGTACCTTCTCTCGAATTGGAAAGTAGCTCATCACAGAAAACCGTTCCCGTGATGCCTACACCAACTAGAGAGGAAGCTAATGATAATGATCATGAAACTTCGGATCAAGTTACTACCGAACCTCGTAGGTCAACCAGAGCACGTTCCGCACCAGAGTGGTACGGTAATCCTGTTCTGGAGGTCATGTTACTAGACCATGACGAACCTACGAGCTATGAGGAAGCGATGATGAGCCTAGCTGCAAAATGGCTTGAGGCCATGAAATATGAGATAGGATCCATGTATGAGAACAAAGTATGGACTTTGGTTGACTTGTGTGATGATCGGCAAGCCATAGAGAATAAATGGATCTTCAAGAAGAACACTAACGCTGATAGTAATGTTACTGTCTATAAGCTCGACTTGCTGCGAAAGGTTTTCAACAAGTTCAAGGAGTTGACTACGATGAGACTTTCTCACCCATAGCGATGCTTAAGTCTGTCCGAATCATGTTAGCAATTGCCGCATTTTATGGTTATAAATCTGGCAAATGGACGTCAAAACTGCATTCCTTAATGGATCGTAAAGAAGAGTTGTATATGATGCAACCAAAAGGTTTTGTCGATCCTAAAGGTGCTAACAAAGTGTGCAAACTCCAGCGATCCATCTATGGACTGGTGCAAGCATCTTGGAGTTGGAATATAAGCTTTGATAAGGTGATCAAAGCATATGGTTTTATACAGACTTATGGTGAAGCCTGTATTTACAAAAAAGTGAGTGGGAGCTCTGTAGCATTTCTGATATTATATGTGGATGACATATTGTTGATTGGAAATGATATAGAATTTATGGATAGCATAAAAGGATACTTGAATAAGAATTTTTCAATGAAAGACCTCGGTGAAGCTGCTTATATATTATGCATCAAGATCTATAAAGATAGATCAAGACGCTTGATAAGATTTTTCAATGAGTACATACCTTGACAAGATTTTGAAGGAGTTCGAAATGGATCAGTCAAAGGAGTTCTTGCCTGTATTGTAAGGTGTGAAGTTGAGTAAGACTCAAAGCCCGACCACGGTAGAAGATAGAGAGAGAATGAAAGTCATTCCCTGTGCCTGAGCCATAGGTTCTATAAAGTATGCCATGCTGTATACCAGACCTATTGTGTACCTTGCCACGTGTCTGGCAAAGGGGTACAATAGTGATCCAGGTGTGGATCACTAGATAGCGGTCAAAATTATCCTTAGTGGAATTAGGATATGTTTCTCGGTTATGGAGGTGACAATGAGTTCGTTGTAAAGGGTTACATCGATGCAAGCTTTGACACTGATCCGGATGACTCCAAGTCTCAATCTGGATACATATTGAAAGTGGGAGCAATTAGCTAGAGTAGCTCCATGCAGAGCATTGTAGACATAGAAATTTGCAAAATACATACGGATCTGAATGTGGCAGACCCGTTGACTAAACCTCTCTCACAAGAAAAACATGATCACACCTTAGTACTCTTTGAAGTGTTAACCACATGGAGATGTGAACTAGATTATTGACTCTAGTAAACCCTTTGGGTGTTGGTCACATGGCGACGTGAACTATGGGTGTTATTCACATGGCGATGTGAACTATTGGTGTTAATCACATGGCGATGTGAACTAGATTATTGAATCTAATGCAAGTGGGAGACTAAAGGAAATATTCCCTAGAGACAATAATAAAGTTGTTATTTTATATTTCCTTATTCATGATAAATGTTTATTATTCATGCTAGAATTGTATTGACCGGAAACCTGTGTGAATACATAGACAAAACACTAAGTCCCTAGTGAGCCTCTACTTGACTAGCTCGTTGATCAAAGATGGTTAAGGTTTCCTAACCATGGACATGAGTTGTCATTTGATAACGGGATCACATCATTAGGAGAATGATATGATGGACAAGACCCATCCGTTACCTTAGCATGTTGATCGTTCAGTTATATTGCTATTGCTTTCATGTATGTCAAATACATATTCCTTTGACTATGAGATCATGCAACTCCTCGGTACCGGAGGAATGCCTTGTGGGCTATCAAATGTCACAACGTAACTGGGTGATTATAAAGATGCTCTATAGGTATCTCTGAAGGAGTCTTGTTGGGTTGACGTGAATCGAGATTAGGATTTGTCACTCCGAGTATCGGAGAGGTATCTCTGGGCCCTCTTGGTAATGCATATCATAAGAAGCCTTGCAAGCAAAGTGACTAATGAGTTAGTTGCGGGATGATGTATTACGGAATGAGGAAAGAGACTTGCCGGTAACGAGATTGAACTAGGTATGAAGATACCGACAATTGAATCTCGGGCAAGTAACATACCGATGACAAAGGGAATAACGTATGTTTTCATAACGGTTCGACCGATAAAGATCTTCGTAGAATATGTAGGAGCCAATATGAGCATCCAGGTTCCGCTATTGGTTATTGACCGGAGAAGTGTGTCGGTCATGTCTACATAGTTCTCGAACCCGTAGGGTCCGCACACTTAACGTTCGATGGCGATTTTGTATTATATGAGTTTTGTGATTTGGTGACTGAATGTTGTTAGGAGTCCCGGACGAGATCACGGACATGATGAGGAGTCTCAAAATGGTCGGGAGGTAAAGATCGATATATAGGACGATGGTATTCGGACACCGAAAGTGTTTTGGGATGCACCGGGTACTTATCGGGTCACCGGAAGGGGTTCCGGGCACCCCCGGCAAAAGATATGGGCCTTATGGGCCAAGAGGGGAAACACACCAGCCACAAAGGGGCTGGTGCACCCCCCCATATGGGCTGGCCAAATGGGAGTGGAAAAGGGGAAGGAGGAAAGGAAAAAGGGAATAGGATTCCCCCTTCCCCCTCTTCCCTTCCTACTTTGAATAGGAATAGGAAAGTGGGAAGGCCGAATTGGGAGGACCCCAACTTGGGGCGCCCCCTTGGCTGCCTCTCCTCCCCTCCAACCTATATATATGTGGGGGGGGCACTGCTAGAACACACATCAAACATTGTTAGCCGAAGCCCTGCGCGTCATATCTTCGTAGTTTATGCCTTCGGTCATATCTTCGTAGTGCTTAGGCGAAGCCCTGCGTGAATCACTTCACCATCACCGTCACCACGCTGTCATGCTGACGGAACTCATCTACTCCCTCGACACTTTGCTGGATCAAGAGTTCGAGGGACGTCATCGAGCTGAACGTGTACAGAACTCGGAGGTGACGTACGTTCGGTGCTTGATTGGTCGGAACGAGAAGAAGTTCAACTACATCAACCGCATTGTCAAACGCTTCCGCTTTCGGTTACGAGGGTACGTAGACACACTCTCCCCCTCTCATTGCTATGCATCTCCTAGATAGATCTTGTGTGAGCATAGGAATTTTTTCTAAATTGCATGTTACGTTTCCCAACACCTCGCCACTAGGGCAAGGGTGCAATTCCATGTCGGAATTCATACGACCTATGGAGGAAATCAGTGCCGGCGCCCCATCCCGATCCATTTACGGATCAAGGGAGCGCGCACCTGCGGAGCAGGTAGGAGCCAGGCTCGGTCAAACAAGTATGGCAGTACGTGTCACAATGCATATGATTGGACGTTGATGACACCCGATGCCCGGTATGTCAAAACGCGGGTCTGAGGAGCAGCTCACCCCATGTGTTTTACCGACGAGGTGATGCAACACCAGTTTCCTGAGGGGTTTAAACCCATCAATATCGAACAGTACGATGGAACAACGGATCCCGCAGTATGGATAGAGGTCTTCCTCATGCACATCCACATGACTAGAGGCGACAACCTCCACGCCATCAAGTATTTACCCTTGAAGCTCAAAGGGTCGGCTCGATACTGGCTTAATAGCCTACCTGAGAACTTAGTCGGCAATTGGGAGGACATGGAGGATATTTTTCGAGCAAACTTCCAAGGAACCTATGTCCGACCTCTGGATGCCGACGACCTCGGCCATATTGTACAGGAACCACGGGAGTCGGCCAGAAATTCTGCAACCGGTTCTTGACGAAGAAGAACCAAATTGCGGACTGCCCGGATGCTGAGGCCATTGCAGCTTTCAAGCACAACATCCACGATGAGTGGCTCGCTAGAGAGCTCGGGCAGGAAAAACCCCGCACAATGGCCGCCCTCACACATCTGATGACTCGCTTTTGTGCAGGTGAGGATAGCAGGCTCGCCCGCCGTAGTAACCAAAACGGCAACTCGGGTACCACCGAGGTGTGCGACGGGAATGGTAAACCCCGGCGCCATAAAAGTAACAAGCGCCGCAATAGAGGACAGAGCAGCGACGCCGAGGAGGGGTGGTAAATGCCGGATTTAGCAACCAACACGGCGGTAAAAACCGGAAGCCCTTTCAAGGCAATAAGGACGACCCATCGATATTCGATATAATATTGGATAAACCATGTGTCATTCATGGCACCCCAAACAAACCCGCTACGCACTCGAACCAGAATTTCTGGGTGATCAAGCAAGTCGGCAACAGAGAGGCCGACAATGAGGGCACGGACCAGCCGTGTAATGAGGACGGTAACCAACCCATGCTAAGTAATGGAGGCCAGACAAGTTCCCTTTTGAGGTCAAGGGCATGAATATGATTTATGCTACTCACGTCACAAGGAAGAAGAGAAAATGCGCGCTTTGAGATGTTTACGCCGTAGAGCCAGCAGCGCCAACTTATAGCCAGTGGTCGGAAATCTCGATCACCTTCGACCGAAGTGACCACCCGACGAGAACCCGCCACGCCGGCACCGCAGATTTGGTACTCGACCCCATCATGGACGACTTCCATCTAACCTGAGTCCTCATGGACAGTTGTAGCAATCTCAACTTGATATACGCCGATACTATCAAGAAGATAAACATGGATCCGGCCAGAATCAAGCCCAGTACCACCACCTTTAAAGGTATCATACCAAGAGTTGAGACGCAATGCTCGGGCAGTGTCACCTTAGATGTGGTCTTTGGCACACTAGATAGCTTCTGAAGTGAAGAGTTAATCTTCGACATTGTACCCATGCAAAGTGGCTACCATGCGCTCCTCGGACGGACTTCCTTCGCCCAATTCCATGTCGTCCCTCACTATGATTATTTAAAGCTTAAGATGTCAGGGCCAAATGATGTCATTAAAGTTAATGGAACACGGAACGCTCTCGTAGAACCGAGGACCAGATGACGGCCTTTGTAGCCGAGGTACACGCGGTTGAGGGAGCATCCAGGGCGCAAGCAGTGTCAAGCGGCCAGAGTCACATGAAACGTTCAAGAAGTATGAACTTACTGTCGGATCATGCAACCGGTAACCCTAAATAGGGATACGAGCTCCACCGCCCCATTCTCATGGTCGAGGTTGTCATTAAAAATCCCATGGGCGGTGGTGTAGCTGATCATATAGAAGCACAGTTCAGGTAAACTGATAAGTGCATACATACCCCCGACGACCAACTCGAACCTGACCATTACAACATAGGGTATTCAGTCGGGAGTTGATTAAATACGGCATGTAAAGCCTAGATTGATAAACCTCCGCTATAAATTCGCTCTTTAAAAAGCGATGTTCATATCAAATGAACTTAAGAGCCGACGGGTCCCTCTACAAGCGGAGATGACTTTCCTCAGATTCGACGAGGAACTGGTGTTTGACAGCACGAAGGACCAGCGCCAGCAGGATATTGAAGGACATCACACCCTCCCTTAAGTGATTAGTTATGTTCCATTTGTTATCTATCATATGCATCCTCATGTTGTAATTCAAACTGGTTCCATCCTTTTTTTAATAAGGAGAGGGCCCGATGTCAATCCCCTTTCTGTCCTTCTATTAAAGCATGAGTCTAAGCGATACAAAGGATGCATGCCCTTAAAGCATCATCAAACCTTACAGGGGTTGTAGAATCAAGCCAACACCCCGCAGCTTCCGAGGCACCCCAGAAAAGTCACCGGCCCTGTCTCCTCGGTATTTCGCATTATATGCATTAGTTTTGAGTTGTGTCTTTGGTCAATGGCTGGTTTGCCCGGCTCCTGTGCTTACCTCTTACGTTCCCGCTTTGTTTGGCTAGGAGGTAAAGGGAGAACCACTGCGATTGCTACTTCTGGTTTAACCGGTTAAGTACCTCAGTTGGAGAAAGTCGAAAGCCGACTGTCACAACAAGTGTAAACTGGTCGGCGAACCGACGAAAGTGTTAAACTATATACGACCGACAGCAGTTGTCCGCGTAAAATGAAAGGCTTTTTCTTCTCAAGAAAGCCAACTATGGGTGGTTCCACCATAGACATTCCGATGACTCGACATATACCATGGGCTATTAAATTGCCCCCACTAAAATACTCCTGCGACTAAGTGTATGTTTTAGCCTTATGGTCTGATTGCCTTGTTTCTCCCAGCACAACTGCCCACGGGCGCCGAGACTTCGGTTGACAGTTAAAATCAGGAATGAAACACCCTAAGTATATTCTACGAAGGGGCAGAAGCTGTCGACTGGCCAACTACATCTTTGACGAGTCGCAGGTGAGTCAAAATGAAAGCATAAAAGTTACAAACGGAATAAGTAAATTTCATTTTACAATTACGAACGTTGGGTATATATCTCGGCGTGTATTTACAGAATACAAATATAGGTGCTAATGATCTTTTAAAATCACCTGTTTGCTACATTTCCCTTCGGATGTCCAAGCTGCTGGCATGACCTGCTCATAGTAGTCAGCATCCAATCGTCTCTTTCCTTCCGGGCGGTGTCATGAGATCGGCTCTATATCCAACCTTGGCCACCAAGTCTGCACAACTGCAAATGCCTCCTGGGCTCTTTGGGAACGTAGTAATTTCAAAAAAAATCCTACGCACACGCAAGATCATGGTGATGCATAGCAACGAGAGGGAAGAGTGTAGTCCACGTACCCTCGTCGACCGTAAGCGGAAGCGTTATGACAATGCAGTTGATGTAGTCGTACGTCTTCACGATCCGACCGATCCTAGTACCGAAAGTACGGCACCTCCGTGTTATGCACACGTTCGGCTCGGGGACGTCCCACGAACTCTTGATCCAGCTGAGTGTCGAGGGAGAGCTTCATCAGCACGACGGTGTGATGACGATGATGATGAAGCTACTGGCGCAGGGCTTCGCCTAAGCACTGCAACGATATGACCGAGGTGGATTATGGTGGAGGGGGAGCTTCGTCAGCACGACGGTGTGATGACGATGATGATGAAGCTACTGGCGCAGGGCTTCGCCTAAGCACTGCGACGATATGACCTAGTAGGAGTAGGACTCCCCCTTTCCTAGTCCAACTAGGAGGAGGAAGGGGGAAGGAAGGAGAGGGAGAGAGGGAGGGAAAGAGGGGGCGCTGCCCCCCTCCTTGTCCAATTCAGACTCCTCAAGGGGGGGTAGCCCTATGGCCCCCTCCTCTCTCTCTCACAAGGTCCATGTTGGCCCATTAGCCCCCCCCCAGGGGGAGGGGTTCCGATAACCCCCCGGCACTCCGATAATTATGGTGACCCCTGGAACTCATCCGGTTTCCGAATATGGTCAACCAATATATCAATCTTTATGTCTCGACCATTTCGAGACTCCTCATCATGTCTGTGATCATATCCGGGACTCCGAACTATCTTCGGTACATCATAACACATAAACTCATAATACCGATCGTCACCGAACGTTAAGCGTGCGGACCCTACGGGTTCGAGAACTATGTAGACATGACCGAGACACGTCTTTGGTTAATAACCAATAGCGGAACCTGGATGTTCATATTGGCTCCCACATATTCTATGAAGATCCTTATCGGTCAAACCGCATAACGATATACATTGTTCCCTTTGTCATCGGTATGTTACTTGCCCGAGATTCGATCGTCGGTATCTCAATACCTAGTTCAATCTCGTTACCGGCAAATCTCTTTACTCGTTCTGTAATGCATCATCCCACAACTAACTCATTAGTCACATTTCTTGCAAGGCTTATAGTGATGTGCATTACCGAGAGGGCCCAGAGATACCTCTCCGTTAAACAGAGTGACAAATCCTAATCTCGATCTATGCCAACTCAACAAGTACCATTGGAGACACCTGTAGAGCACCTTTATAATCACCTAGTTACGTTGTGACATTTGGTAGCACACTAAGTGTTCCTCCGGTATTCGGGAGTTGCATAATCTCATAGTCATAGGAACATGTATAAGTCATGAAGAAAGCAATAGCAATATACTAAACGATCAAGTGCTAAGCTAACGGAATGGGTCAAGTCAATCACATCATTCTCTAATGATGTGATCCCGTTAATCAAATGACAACTCATGTCTATGTCTAGGAAACTTAACCATCTTTGATTCAACGAGCTAGTCAAGTAGAGGCATACTAGTCACACTCTGTTTGTCTATGTATTCACACATGTACTAAGTTTCCGGTTAATACAATACTAGCATGAATAATAAACATTTATCATGATATAAGGAAATATAAATAACAACTTTATTATTGCCTCTAGGGAATATTTCCTTCAGTCTCCCACTTGCACTAGAGTCAATAATCTAGATTACACAATAATGATTCTAACACCCATGGAGTCTTGGTGCTGATCATGTTTTTTCTCGTGAGAGAGGCTTAGTCAACGGGTCTACAACATCTGGATCCATATATACCTTGCAAATCTCTATGTCTCCCTCCTTGACTTGATCGCGGTTGGAATTGAAGCGTCTCTTAATGTGCTTGGTTCTTTTGTGAAATCTGGATTCCTTTGCCAAGGGAATTGCACCAGTATTGTCACCAAAAGATTTTCATTGGACCCGATGCACTAGGTATGACACCTAGATCAGATATGAACTCCTTCATCCAGACTCCTTCATTTGCTGCTTCCGAAGCAGCTATGTACTCTGCTTCACACATAGATCCCGCCACGACGCTTTGCTTAGAACTGCACCAACTGACAGGTCCACCGTTCAATATAAATACGTATCTAGTTTGTGACTTAGAGTCATCCGGATTAGTGTCAAAGCTTGCATCAATGTAACCATTTACGACGAGCTCTTTGTCACCTCCATAAACAAGAAACATATCCTTAGTACTTTTCAGGTATTTCAGGATGTTCTTGACCGCTGTCCAGTGATCCACTCCTGGATTACTTTGGTACCTCCCTGCTAAACTAATAGCAAGGCACACATCAGGCCTGGTACACAACATTGCATATATGATAGAACCTATGGTTGAAGCATAGGGATGACCTTCATTTTCTCTCTATCTTTTGCAGTGGTCGGGCATTGAGTCTGACTCAACTTCACACCTTGTAACACAGGCAAGAACCCTTTCTTTGCTTGATCCATTTTGAACTTATTCAAAACTTTATCAAGGTATGTGCTTTGTGAAAGTCCAATTAAGCGTCTTGATCTATCTCTATAGATCTTGATGCCTAATATATAAGTAGCTTCACCGAGGTCTTTCATTGAAAAACTCTTATTCAAGTATCCTTTTATGCTATCCAGAAATTCTATATCATTTCCAATCAACAATATGTCATCCACATATAATATCAGAAATGCTACAGAGCTCCCACTCACTTTCTTGTAAATAGAGGCTTCTCCAAAAGTCTATATAAAACCATATGCTTTGATCACACTATCAAAACGTTTATTCCAACTCCGAGATGCTTGCACTAGTCCATAAATGGATCGCTGGAGCTTGCACACTTTGTTAGCATCCTTTGGATCGATAAAACCTTCAGGTTGCATCATATACAACTCTTCTTCCAGAAATCCATTCATGAATACAGTCTTTACATCCATTTTCCAAATTTCATAATCATAAAATGCAGCAATTGCTAACATGATTCGGACGGACTTAAGCATCGCTACGGGTGAGAAAGTCTCATCGTAGTCAACTCCTTGAACTTGTCGAAAACCTTTTGCAACAAGTCGAGCTTTGTAGACAGTAACACTACAGTCAACGTCAGCCTTCTACTTGAAGATCCATTTATTCTCGGTGGCTTGCCGATCATCGGGCAAGTCAACCAAAGTCCACACTTTGTTCTCATACATGGATCCCATCTCAGATTTCATGGCCTCAAGCCATTTTGCGGAATCCGGGCTCATCATCGCTTCCTCATAGTTCGTAGGCTCATCATGGTCAAGTAACATGACCTCCAGAACAGGATTACCATACCACTCTGGTGCGGATCTTACTGTGGTTGACCTACGAGGTTCGGTAGTAACTTGATCTGAAGTTACATGATCATCATCATTAGCTTCCTCACTAATTGGTGTAGGAGTCACAGGAACAGATTTCTGTGATGAACTACTTTCCAATAAGGGAGCAGGTACAGATACCTCATCAAGTTCTACTTTCCTCCCACTCACTTCTTTCGAGAGAAACTTCTTCTCTAGAAAGGATCCATTCTTAGCAACGAATGTCTTGCCTTCGGATCTGTGATAGAATGTGTACCCAACAGTCTCCTTTGGGTATCCTATGAAGACATATTTCTCTAATTTGGGTTCGAGCTTATCAGGTTGAAGCTTTTTCACATAAGCATCGCAGCCCCAAACTTTTAAGAAACGACAACTTGGGTTTCTTGCCAAACCACAGTTCATAAGGTGTCGTCTCAACGGATTTAGATGGTGCCCTATTTAACGTGAATGCAGCCGTCTCTAAAGCATAACCCCAAAATGATAGTGATAAATCATTAAGAGACATCATAGATCGCACCATATCTAATAAAGTGCAGTTACAACGTTCGGACACACCATTACGCTGTGGTGTCCCGGGTGGCGTGAGTTATGAAACTATTCTGCATTGTTTCAAATGAAGACTATTTTATTGTTACGATGATTTTCCACTTCACTCTGAAATTCTTTGAACTTTTCAAATGTTTCAGACTTATGCTTCATCAAGTAGATATAACCATATCTGCTCAAATCATCTGTGAAGGTGAGAAAATAACGATACCCGCCGCGAGCCTCAACATTCATCGGACCACATACATCAGTATGTATGATTTCCAACAAATCTGTTGCTCGCTCCATTGTTCCAGAGAACGGTGTTTTATTCATCTTGCCCATGAGGCATGGTTCGCAAGTACCAAGTGATTCATAATCAAGCGATTCCAAAAGTCCATCAAAATGGAGTTTCTTCATGCGCTTTACACCAATATGATCCAAACGGCAGTACCATAAATAAGTTGCACTATCATTATCAACTCTGCATCTTTTAGCTTCAATATTATGAATATGTGTATCACTACTGTCGAGATCCAACAAAAATAGACCACTCTTCAAGGGTGCATGACCATAAAAGGTATTACTCATATAAATAGAACAACCATTATTCTCTGATTTAAATGAATAACCGTCTCGCATCAAACAAGATCCAGATATAATGTTCATGCTTAACGCTGGCACCAAATAACAATTATTCAGGTCTAAAACTAACCCCGAAGGTAGATGTAGAGGTAGTGTGCCGACGAAGATCACATCGACTTTGGAACCATTTCCCACGTGCATCGTCACCTCGTCCTTAGCCAATCTTCGCTTAATCCGTAGTCCATGTTTCGAGTTGCAAATATTAGCAACAGAACCAGTATCAAATACCCAGGTACTACTGCGAACATTAGTAAGGTACACATCAATAACATGTATATCACATATACCTTTGTTCACCTTGCCATCCTTCTTATCCGCCAAATACTTGGGGCAGTTCCGCTTCCAGTGACCAGTCCCTTTGTAGTAGAAGCACTCAGTCTTAGGCTTAGGTCCAGACTTGGGCTTCTTCACTTGAGCAGCAACTTGCTTTCCATTCTTCTTGAAGTTCCCCTTCTTCCCTGTACCCTTTTTCTTGAAACTAGTGGTCTTGTTGACCATCAACACTTGATGCTCCATCTTGATTTCTACCTCCGCAGCCTTTAGTATCGCGAAGAGCTCGGGAATTGTCTTATCCATCCCTTGCATATTATAGTTCATCACGAAGCTCTTGTAGCTTGGTGGCAGTGATTGAAGAATTCTGTCAATGACACTATCATCATGAAGATTAACTCCCACTTGAATCAAGTGATTGTTATACCCAAACATTTTGAGTATATGCTCACTGATAGAACTATTCTCCTCCATCTTGCAGCTGTAGAATTTATTGGAGACTTCATATCTCACAATCCGGGCATTTGCTTGAAATATTAACTTCAACTCCTGGAACATCTCATATGCTCCATCACGTTCAAAACGTCGTTGAAGTCCCAGTTCTAAGCCGTAAAGCATGGTGCACTGAACTATCGAGTAGTCATCAGCTTTGCTCTACCAGACGTTCATAACATCTGGTGTTGCTCCTGCAGCGGGTTTAGCACCTAGCGGTGCTTCCAGGACGTAATTCTTCTGTGCAGCAATGATGATAATCCTCAAGTTACAGACCTAGTCCGTGTAGTTGCTACCATCATCTTTCAACTTCGCTTTCTCTAGGAACGCATTAAAATTCAATGGAACAACAGCACGGGCCATCTATCTACAACAACATAGACATGCAAAATACTATCAGGTATTAAGTTCATGATAAATTAAAGTTCAATTAATTAAAATTACTTAAGTACTCCCACTTAGATAGACATCCCTCTAATCATCTAAGTGATCACATGATCCAAATCAACTAAACCATGTTCGATCATCACGTGAGATGGAGTAGTTTTCAATGGTGAACATCACTATGTTGATCATATCTACTATATGATTCACGCTCGACCTTTCGGTCTCAGTGTTCCGAGGCCATATCTGCATATGTTAGGCTCGTCAAGTTTAACCCGAGTATTCTGCGTGTACAAAACTGGCTTGCACCCGTTGTATGTGAACGTAGAGCTTACCACACCCGATCATCACGTGGTGTCTCGGCACGACGAACTTTTGCAACGGTGCATACTCAGGGAGAACACTTGTACCTTGAAATTTAGTGAGAGATCATCTTATAATGCTACCGCCGAACTAAGCAAAATAAGATGCATAAAAGATAAATATCACATGCAACCAATATAAGTGATATGATATGGCCATCATCATCTTGTGCCTTTGATCTCCATCTCTAAAGCACCTTCATGATCACCATCGTTACCGGCTTGACACCTTGATCTCCATCGAAGCATCGCTGTCGTCTTGCCAACTATTGCTTCTACGACTATCGCTACCGCTTAGTGATAAAGTAAAGCAATTACATGGTGATTGCATTTCATACAATAAAGCGACAACCATATGGCTCCTGCCAGTTACCGATAACTCCGTTACAAAACATGATCATCTCATACAATAAAATTTAGCATCATGTCTTGACCATATCACATCACAACATGCCCTGCAAAAACAAGTTAGAAGTCCTCTATTTTGTTGTTGCAAGTTTTATGTGGCTGCTACGGGCTGAGCAAGAACCGTTCTTACCTATGCATCAAAACCACAACAATTTTTCATCAGGTATGTGCTATTTTAACCTTCAACAAGGACCGGGCGTAGCCACACTCGATTCAACTAAAGTTGGAGAAACTGACACCCGCCAGCCACCTGTGTGCGAAGCACGTCGGTAGAACCAGTCTCGCATAAGCGTATGCGTAATGTCGGTCCGGGCCACTTCATCCAACAATACCGCCGAATCAAAGTATGACATGCTGGTAAGCAGTATGACTATTATCGCCCACAACTCACTTGTGTTCTACTCGTGCATATAACATCTACGCATAAACCTGGCTCGGATGCCACTGTTGGGGAATGCAGTAATTTAAAAAAAAATCCTACGCACACGCAAGATCATGGTGATGCATAGCAACAAAAGGGAAGAGTGTAGTCCACGTACCCTTGTAGACCGTAAGCGGAAGCGTTATGACAACGCGGTTGATGTAGTCGTACGTCTTCACGATCCGACCGATCCTAGTACCGAAAGTACGGCACCTCCGTGATCTGCACATGTTCGGCTCGGTGACGTCCCACGAACTCTCGATCCAGCTGAGTGTCGAGGGAGAGCTTCGTCAGCATGACGGCGTGATGACGGTGATGATGAAGCTACCGGCACAGGGCTTCGCCTAAGCACTGCAACGATATGATTGAGGTGGATTATGGTGGAGGGGGGCACCGCAGACGGCTAAGACAATGTCTGTTGTTTTCTAGGGTGCCCCCTGCCCCCGTATATAAAGGATCAAGGGGGAGGCCGGCCAGCCCTTGGGGCGCGCGACAACTCGTTGCTATACAGACTTTTGGAGAAGCCTGTATTTACAAGTAAGTGAGTGGGAGCTCTGTAGCATTTCTAATATTATATGTGGATGACATACTGCTGATTGGAAATGATATAGAATTTCTGGATAGCATGGATACTTAAATAAGAGTTTTTCAATGAAAGCCTCGGTGAAGCTGCTTATATATTGGGCATCAAGATCTATAGAGATAGATCAAGACGCTTAATTGGACTTTCACAAAGCACATACCTTGACAAAGTTTTGAAGAAGTTCAAAATGAATCAAGCAAAGAAAGGGTTCTTGCCTGTGTTACAAGGTGTGAAGTTGAGTAAGACTCAATGCCCGACCACTGCAGAAGATAGAGAGAAGATGAAAGATGTTCCCTATGCTTCAGCAATAGGCTCTATCATGTATGCAATGTTGTGTGCCATACCTGATGTGTGCCTTGCTATAAGTTTAGCAGGGAGGTACCAAAGTAATCCAGGAGTGGATCACTGGACAGCGGTCAAGAACATCATGAAATACCTGAAAAGTACTAAGGATATGTTTCTCGTTTATGGAGGTGACAAAGAGCTCATCGTAAATGGTTACATTGATGCAAGCTTTGACACTGATCCGGACGATTCTAAATCGCAAACCGGATACGTGTTTACATTGAACGGTGGAGCTGTCAGTTGGTGCAGTTCTAAACAAAGCGTCGTGGCGGGATCTACGTGTGAAGCGGAGTACATAGTTGCTTCGGAAGCAGAAAATGAAGGAGTCTGGATGAAGGAGTTCATATCCGATCTAGGTGTCATACCTAGTGCATCGGGTCCAATGAAAATCTTTTGTGACAATACTGGTGCAATTGCCTTGGCAAAGGAATCCAGATTTCACAAAAAAGAACCAAGCACATCGAGAGACGCTTCAATTCCATCCGAGATCTAGTCCAGGTGGGAGACATAGAAATTTGCAAGATAAATATGGATCTGAATGTTGCAGACCCGTTGACTAAGCCTCTTCCACGAGCAAAACATGATCAGCACCAAGGCTCCATGGGTGTTAGAATCATTACTGTGTAATCTAGATTATTGACTCTAGTGCAAGTGGGAGACTGAAGGAAATATGCCCTAGAGGCAATAATAAAGTTATTATTATTTCCTTATATCATGATAAATGTTTATTATTCATGCTAGAATTGTATTAACCGGAAACATACTACTTGTGTGAATACACAAACAAACAGAGTGTCACTAGTATGCCTCTACTTGACTAGCTCGTTGATCCAAGATGGTTATGTTTCCTTGGCATTGGCATGAGTTGTCATTTGATTAATGGGATCACATCATTAGGAGAATGATGTGATTGACTTGACCCATTCCGTAAGCTTAGCACACGATCGTTTAGGATTCTGCTATTGCTTTCTTCATGACTTATACATGTTCCTATGACTATGAGATTATGCAACTCCCGTTTACCGGAGGAACACTTTGTGTGCTACCAAACATCACAACGTAACTGGGTGATTATAAAGGTGCTCTACAGGTGTCTCCGAAGGTACTTGTTGGGTTGGCGTATTTTGAGATTAGGATTTGTCACTCCGATTGTCGGAGAGGTATCTCTGGGCCCACTCGGTAATGCACATCACTTAAGCCTTGCAAGCATTGCAACTAATGAGTTAGTTGCGGGATGATGTATTACAGAACGAGTAAAGAGACTTGCCGGTAACGAGATTGAACTAGGTATTGAGATATCGACGATCGAATCTCGGGCAAGTAACATACCGATGACAAAGGGAACAACGTATGTTGTTATGCGGTCTGACCGATAAAGATCTTCGTAGAACTTGTGGGAGCCAATATGAGCATCCAGGTTCCGCTATTGGTTATTGACCGCAGACATGTCTCAGTCATGTCTACATAGTTCTCGAACCCGTAGGGTCCGCACGCTTAAAGTTTCGATGACAATTATATTATGAGTTTATATGTTTTGATGTACCGAAGGTTGTTCGGAGTCCCGGATGTGATCACGGACATAACGAGGAGTCTCGAAATGGTCGAGACATGAAGATTGATATATTGGACGACTATATTCGGACACCGGAATGGTTTCGGGGGTTATCGAATATATAGCGGAGTACCGGGGGGTTACCGGAACCCCCCCCCCACCCCCAGGGGATTAATGGGCCTACATGGGCCTTAGTGGAGAAGAGGAGGGGCGGCCAGGGCAGGCCGCGCGCCCCTCCCCCTCTAGTCCGAATTGGACAAGGAGGGGGGCGGCGCCCCCCCCCCCCCTTTCCTTCTTCTCCTCCTCCTCTTTCCCCCTTCTCCTAATGCAACAAGGAAGGGAGGGAGTCCTACTCCCCGTGGGAGTATGACTCCTCCTGGCGCGCCCCTCTCCTGGCCGGCCTCCTCTCCCCCCTTGCTCCTTTATATACGGGGGCAAGGGGGCACTCCAAAGACACAACAATTGATCTGTTGATCTTTTAGCCATGTGCGGTGCCCCCCTCCACCATAGTCCACCTCGATAATACTGTAGCGGTGCTTAGGCGAAGCCCATGCGTCGGTAGAACATCATCATCGTCACCACACCGTCATGCTGACAAAACTCTCCCTCAACACTCGGCTGGATCGGAGTTCGAGGGACGTCATCGGGCTGAACGTGTGCTGAACTTGGAGGTGACGTGCGTTCGGTACTTGATCGGTCGGATCGTGAAGACGTACGACTACATCAACCGCGTTGTGCTAACGCTTCCGCTTTCGGTCTACGAGGGTACGTGGACAACACTCTCCCCTCTCGTTGCTATGCATCACCATGATCTTGCATGTGCGTAGGAATTTTTTTGAAATTACTACGTTCCCCAACAATGCTGGCATGCGTCCCTTATGCTGCATGGCAGATCCAGTAACTCCCTTGAGAAGCGCCAATTTTGTGTCAGCTGGGGGAGGGTGTCAGGACCAAAGACACAGTGCATTACATATGGCTTACCGGCAGAAATATCTATCGCCTAACAAAGTTCCGCCTTCGCAGCGTCAGCCAGGGCAATGGCCTCCCGTCGTTCCACTGCGAGTTGTTCCAGCTCAATAGTGTCCTTCTTCCACAAGGATTTAAGCACATCGCGTTTAGCAATCATGCCCTTCAACATCTCCTCAACCTCGGCATTCCGAGATTGAGCCACTTGTCGAGCTTTTAAGCCCTTGTCAAGGTCTCAAGCACCTTGTAGCGCCACAGCCTTTTGCCTCCCCACTTAGGACCACTCCTTCGATAGCTCAGTGATACATCTCCAACATATTTACAATTTTTTATTGTTTCATGCTATTATATTATCAATCTTGGATGATTTATATGCATGTTTAGGCTATTTTACATCATTTTTGGGACTAACCTATTACCCCAGTGCCCAGTGCCAGTACCTATTTTTGGCTTTTCAGAAAATCAATACCAAACGAAGCCCAAACATGATGAAACTTCACGGTGATTTTTTCTAGACCAGAAGGGACCCTAGCAGGTTTGGGAGGAGGCCAGAAAACCTACAGGAGAGCCATGAGCTCACAGGACGTGCCTTACGGGGTATGGCGCGCCCCCTGAGCTCGTGGGTCCCACACAGTTCCGCTTGACCTAATTCCACCTCTTTAAATTCACAAATATTCCCAACCCACCACGGAGCTACCCAAAACACTTTTTCCCCGCCAAAAACTTCTGTTCGTCCGCGATCCCCTCTGGAGGCCTTTTCGGTACTCTGCTGGAGGGGGAATCGGTCACGGAGAGCTTCTACATCATCATTGTTGCCTTCTGATGATGCATGAGTAGTTCACCACAGACCTATGGGTCCATAGCTAGTAGCCAAATGGCTTCTTATCTCTTAGTAGCCAAATGGCTTCTTCTCTCTTTGTGATCTTCAATACAATGTTCTCCTCGATCTTCTTGGAGTTCTATCCGATCTAATATTCTTTTGCAGTGTGTTTGTTGGGATCCGATGAATTATGGGTTGATGTCTACTACGTAACCTTTCTTCTTGTAGACTCGTGTTGGGCCTCCAAGCTTAGAGTTTTGTAGGACAGTAGCAAATTTCCCTCAAGTGGATGACCTAAGGTTTCTCAATCCGTGGGAGGCGTAGGATGAAGATGGTCTCTCTCAAAAAACCCTGCAACCAAATAATAAAGAGTCTCTTGTGTCCCCAACACGCCCAATACAATGGTAAATTGTATAGGTGCACTAGTTCGGCGAAGAGATGGTGATACAAGTGTAATATGGATACTAGATATAGGTTTTTGTAATCTGAAAATATAAAAATAGCAAGGTAACTAGTAACAAAAGTGAGCAAAACGGTATTGCAATGCTTGAAAACAAGGCCTAGGGTTCATACTTTCACAAGTGCAAAGATCTCAACAATGATAACATAATTGGATCACATAACAATCCCTCAACATGCAACAAAGAATCACTCCAAAGTTTCTATCGAGAACGTAGGATGAAAACGTGCATCAGCCCCTATTTATAGATTACCCCAATGTCACCTCGGGAATCCGTGAGTTGAGTGCCAAAACATACATCAAGTGAATTAATAGAACATCCCATTGTCACCACAGATATCCCATCGCAAGACATAGATCAAGTGTTCTCAAATCCAATACTCAATCCAACATAACAAAACCTCAAAGAGCAAGACTCAATTCATCACAAGCAGGTAGAGGGGGAGAAACACCATATGATCCAAGTATAGCAACAAAGCTCGTTGTACATCAAGATCGTGCCAAATCAAGAACACGAGAGAGAGAGAGAGAGAGAGAGAGAGATCAAACACATAAGCTACTGGTACATACCCTCAGCCCCGAGGGTGAACTACTCCCTCCTCGTCATGGAGACCGCTGACATGATGAAGATGGCCATCGGTGATGGTTTCCCCCTCTGGCAAGGTGCCGGAACGGGCTCCCAATTGATTTTTCGTGGCTATAGAGGCTTACGGCGGCGGAACTTCCGATCTAGGTTTCCTTTCGGAGGTTTCTATATTTATAGGAATTTTTGGCGTCGGAAACAAGTGAGGGGGGTTCACGAGGAGCCCACAAGCCAGGGGACGCGCCCTAGGGGGGTCGCCCCTAGGCTTGTGGTCTCCTCGGACTCTATTGGCCCAACTCCGATGCTCTGTGGGTCTCTTCTGGTCCATAAAAAATCACCGTAAATTTTCAACTCGTTTGTACTCCATTTGATATTCCTTTTCTGTAAAACTCAAAAAACAAGGAAAAACAGAAATTGGCACTGGGCTCTAGGTTAATAGGTTAGTCCCAGAAATAATATAAAATAGAATATTAATGCATATAAAACATCCAAAGCAGGTAATATAATAGCATGGAACAATAAAAAATTATAGATACATTGGAGACGTATCAAGCATCCCCAAGCGTAATTCATGCTCGTCCTCGAGTAGGTAAATGATAAAAAATAGAATTTTTGATGTGGAATTCTACCTAACATATTTATCAATGTAATCTTCTTTACTGTGGCATGAATGTTCAGATCCGTAAGATTCAAAACAAAAGTTTAATATTTGCATAAAAACAATAATACTTCAAGCATACTAATAAACAATCATGTCTTCTCAAAATATCATGGTCAAAGAAAGTTATCCCTACAAAATCATATAGTCTGGCTATGCTCTATCTTCATCACACAAAATATTTCATCATGCACAACCCCGATGACAAGCCAAGCAATTGTTTCATACTTTTAATGTTCTCAAGCTTTTTCAACTTTCACGCAACACATGAGCGTGAGCCATGGATATAGCACTAGGTGGAATAGAATGTGGTGGAGGTTGTGAGGAGAAGACAAAAAGGAGAAAGTCTTACATCTACTAGGAAAATTAACGGGTTATGGAGATGCCCATCAATTGATATAGATGCAAGTGAGTAGGGATTGACATGCAATGGATGCACTAGAGCTATAAGTGCATGAAAGCTCAAAATGAAAACTAAGTGGGTGTGCATCCAACTTGCTTGCTCACAAAGACATAGGGCAATTTGAGAAAGCCCATCATTGGAATATACAAGCCAAGTTCTCTAATGAAAAATTCCCACTAGTATATGAAAGTGATAAAATAGGAGACTCTCTATCATGAAGAACATGGTGCTACTTTGAAGCACAAGTGTGTAAAAAAGGATAGTAACATTGTCCCTTCTCTCTTTTTCTCTCATTTTTTTGTTTTTTTTGTTTGGGATCTTTGGCCTCTCCTTTTTTTAAGTCCAGAGTCTCATCCCAACTTGTGAGAGAATCATAGCTTCCATCATCCTTTCCTCACATGGGACAATGCTCTAATAATGATGATCATCACACTTTTATTTACTTACAACTCAAGCATTACAACTCGATACTAGAACAAAATATGACTCTATATGAATGCCTCATGCGTATGAGAACAATACGACAATGATGGTATGTGTGATAATAAAACGGAATGGTGGAAGTTGCATGGCAATATATCTCGGAATGGCTATGGAAATGCCATAATAGGTAGGTATGGTGGCTGTTTTGAGGAAGGTATATGGTGGGTTTAATGCACCGGCGAAAGTTGCGTGGTACTAGAGAGGCTAGCAATGGTGGAAGGGTGAGAGTGAGTATAATCCATGGACTCAACATTAGTCATAAAGAACTCACATTCTTATGGCAAAAATTTATTAGCTATCGAAACAAAGTACTACACGCATGCTCCTGGGGGATAGATTGGTAGGAAAGACCGTCGCTTGTCCCCGACCGCCACTCATAAGGAAGACAATCAAAAAATAAATCATGCTCCGACTTCATCACATAACGGTTCACCATACGTGCATGCTACAGGAATCGCAAACTTTAACACAAGTATTTCTACCAATCCACAATTACTCACTAGCATGACTCTCATATCACCATCTTTATATCTCAAGAAAAATGCAAGGAATCAAACTTCACATATATTCAATGCTCTATATGAAAGTTTTTATTATATCCCTCTTGGATGCCCATCATATTAGGACTAAATTCATAACCTAAGAAAATTACAATGTTGTTTAGAGACTCTCAAAATAATATAAGTGAAGCACGAGAGTTCATCAACTTCTACAAAATAAAACCACCGTCGTGCTCTAAAAAGATATAAGTGAAGCACTAGAGCAACTACCCAACTCAAAAGATATAAGTGAAGCACATAGGGTATTCTAATAAATTCACGATTAATCTGTGTCCCTCTCAAAAGGTGTGTACAGCAAGGATGATTGTGGAAAACTAAAAAGCAAAGACTCATATCATACAAGACGCTCCAAGCAAAACACATATCATGTGGTGAATAAAAATATAGTCTCAAGTAAATTTACCGATGGATTGAAGATGAGAGAGGGGATGCATCCCCAAGCTTAGATGCTTGGTTGTCCTTGAATATTACCTTGGGGTGCCTTGGGCATCCCCAAGCTTATGCTCTTGCCACTCCTTATTTCATAGTCCATCAAATCTTTACCCAAAACTTGAAAAATTCACAACATAAAACTCACGAGATCCGTTAGTATAATAAAATAAATCACCACTTAGGTACTGTTGTGAACTCATTCTAAATTTATATTGGTGTTATATATACTGTATTCCAACTTCTCCATGGTTCGTACCCTCCGATACTACCCATAGATTCATCAAAATAAGCAAACAACACAATGGAAACAGAATCTGTTAAAAACAGAACAGTCAGTAGTAATATGGAAACTTTGTATACTTCTGTAACTCCAAAAAATCTAAAAAAATTAGAACAATATAGGCAATTTGTATATCAATAAAGTGGAACAAATTCAGAATTTTTCGTCGCTCTAGCAGATCAAATCAATTCAGTTACTGGGCACAAAAGTTTCTGTTTTCTCACAGAATCAAATCAACAATCATCAGCACTATCCCAAAGGTCTTACTTGGCACTTTATTGAAACAAAAGCTATAAAACATGATTACTACAGTAGCATAATCATGTGAACACGCCAAAAACAGTAGGTATAACTATTGGGTTGTCTCCCAACAAGCGCTTTTCTTTAATGCCTTTTTAGCTAGGCATGATGATGTCAATGATGCTCACATAAAAGATAAGAGTTGAAACATAATGGGAGCATCATGAAGCATATGACTAGCACATTTAATTCTATCCCCACTTCCTATGCATAGGGATTTTGTGAGCAAACAATTTATGGGAACAAGAATCAACTAGCATAGGAAGACAAAACAAGCATGACTTCGAAACTTTCAATACATAGAGAAGAAACTTGAGATTACTGAGATATGTAAAAGCATATGTTCCTCTCTCCTAATAATTTTCAGTAGCATCATGAAGGAATTCAACAATATAACTATCACATAAAGCATTCTTTTCATGATTCATAACCATAAAAATTTTATTACTCCACATGAGAAAATTTATTCTCATGAATAGTAGTGGGAGCAAACTCAACAAAATAACTATCATGTGAGGCATAATCCAATTGAAAATTAAAATCATGATGACAAATTTCATGGTTATCATTATTATTTATAGCATACATGTCATCACAATAATAATCATAGATAGCAACTTTGTTCTCATAATCAATTGGAACCTCTTCCAGAATAGTGGATTCATCACTAAATAAAGTCATGACCTTTCCAAATCCACTTTTATCAATATTGTGAAAAGATTCAACACCCTCCAAAATAGTGGGATCATTAGTACCTAGAGTTTACACTCTTCCAAACCCACTTTCATCAACATAATCATCATAAATAGGAGGGATGCTATCATCATAATAACTTTTCTTATCAAAACTTGGGGGAAAACATATCATCTTCATCAAACATAGCATCCCCAAGCTTATGGCTTTGCATATCATTAGCATCATGGATATTCAAAGAATTCATACCAACAACATTTCAATCATGCTCATCATTCAAAGATTTAGTGCCAAATATTTTATTGACTTCTTATTCTAACACTTGAGCTCAGTTTTCCTTTCCATCATTTTCACGAAAGACATTATAAAGATTAATATGTGGCAACCTCAATTCCATTTTTTGTAGTTTTCTTTTATAGACTAAACTAGTGATAAAACAAGAAACTAAAAGATTCAATTGCAAGATCTAAAGATATACCTTCAAGCACTCACCTCCCGGGCAACGGCGCCAGAAAAGAGCTTGATGTCTACTGCGCAACCTTTATTCTTGTAGACTCAAGTTGGGCCTCCAAGCGCAGAGTTTTGTAGGACGGTATCAAATTTACCTCAAGTGGATGACCTAACGTTTATCAATCCATGGGGGCGTAGGATGAAGATGGTCTCTCTCAAACAACCCTACAAGCAAATAACAAAGAGTCTCTTGTGTCCCCAACACACCCAATACAATGGTAAATTGTATAGGTGCACTAGTTCGGTGAAGAGATGGTGATACAAGTGTAATATGGATACTAGATATATGTTTTTGTAATCTGAAAAAATATAAACAGCAAGGTAACTTGTAACAAAAGTGAGCAAAAACGGTATTGCAATGCTTGAAAACAAGGCATAGGGTTCATACTTTCACTAGTGCAAAGTCTCTCAACAATGATAACATAATTGGATCACATAACAATCCCTCAACATGCAACAAAGAATCACTCAAAAGTTTCTGTCGGAGAAGGTAGGACGAAAACGTACATCAACCCCTATGCATAGATTACCCCAATGTCACCTCGGCAATTCGCGAGTTGAATGCCAAAACATACATCAAGTGAATCAATAGAACATCCCATTGTCACCACAGATATCCCATCACAAGACATAGATCAAGTGTTCTCAAATCCAATACTCAATCCAACATAACAAAACCTCAAAGAGCAAGACTCAATTCATCACAAGCAGGTAGAGGGGGAGGAACACCATATGATCCAACTATAGTAACAAAGCTCGCGGTACATCAAGATTGTGCCAAATCAAGAACACGAGAGAGAGAGAGAGAGATAGAGAGAGAGAGAGCGAGAGAGAGAGATCAAACACATAGCTACTAGTACATACCCACAGCTCCGAGGGTGAACTACTCCCTCCTCGTCATGGAGACCGCCGGGATGATGAAGATGGCCACCGGTGATGGTTTCCCTCTCCGGCAGGGTGCCGAAACGGGTTCTCGATTGGTTTTTCATGGTTACAGAGGTTTACGGCAGCGGAACTTCCGATCTAGGTTTCTTTTCGAAGGTTTCTATATTTATAGGAATTTTTGGCGTCGGAAACAAGTCAGTGGGGTTCCCGAGGAGCCCACAAGTCAGATGCACGCCCTAGGGGGGGCGCCCCCTAGGCTTGTGGTCGCCTCGAGGCTCTTCTGGCCCAACTCCGATGCTCCGTGGGTCTCTTCCGGTCCATAAATAATCATCGTAAATTTTTAGCTCGTTTGGACTTCGTTTGATATTCCTTTTCTGTAAAACTCAAAAACAAGGAAAAAACAGAAACTGACACTGGGCTCTAGATTAATAGGTTAGTCTCAAAAATAATATAAAATAACATATTAATGCATGTAGAACATCCAAAACAGGTAATATAATAACATGGAACAACAAGAAATTATAGATACGTTGGAGACGTATCATGGGTTTATGATCAGATTATTTATTGAAAGTAATTGAGTATTTTCTAAAATTTATTATGCACGATTGTTATAGCTTTGTATTTCTCTCCGATCTATCTGTTTGGTTTAGCCAACTAGATTGATTTATCTTTAGTGGGAGAGGTGCTTTGTAATGGGTTCAATCTTGTGGTGTCCTCACCCAGTGACAGAAGGGGTAGCGAGGCACATATTGTATGTTTCTATTAAGGGTAAAACGATATGGTTTAATCAAATTGCTTGAGTTTACTTTGTCTACATCATGCCATCTTGCTACCCTTCTATCACAGATCCGAAGGCAAGATCTTTTTTGCTAAGAATGGATCCTTTCTAGAGAAGGAGTTTCTCTCGAAAGAAGTGAGTGGGAGGAAAGTAGAACTTGATGAGGTAATTGTACCTTCTCTTGAAGTGGAAAGTAGCTCATCAGAGAAAACCGTTCCCCTGATGCCTACACCAACTAGAGAGGAAGCTAATGATAATGATCATGAAACTTCATATCAAGTTACTACCAAACCTCATAGGTCAACCAGAGCACGTTCCGCACCAGAGTAGTACGGTAATCCTGTCCTAAAAGTCATGTTACTAGACCATGATGAACCTACGAACTATGAGGAAGCGATGATGAGCCCATATTCCGATAAATGGCTTGAGGCCATAAAATCTGAGATAGGATCCATATATAAGAACAAAGTGTGGACTTTGGTGGACTTGCCCGATGATCGGCAAGCCATTGAGAATAAATGGATCTTCCTGAGGAAGACGGACGCTGATAGTAGTGTTACTATCTACAAAGCTCGACTTATCGAAAAAGGTTTTTGACAAGTTCAAGGTGTTGACTACGATGAGATTTTCTCACTCGTATCGATGCTTAAAGTCTATCCTAATCATGTTAGCAATTGCCACATTTTATGAAATCTGGCAAATGGATGTCAAAACTGCATTCCTTAATGGATTTATTAAAGAAGAATTGTATACGATGCAACCAGAAGGTTTTGTCAATCCTAAATGTGCTAACAAAATGTGCAAGCTCTTGCGATCCATCTATGGACTGGTGCAAGCATCTCTGTAGCGATCCGACCTCAGATGGTCAAATCTCTGTGCATAAGTGTCATCCCTGGATCGGTAATGCTGACACACACAGTACTCGAAGGATTTATAATAGAGTGCAATCACACACTTATTACATCGAATGTCTCAAAAGAGAACTTATTACAATAAATATGGCTTAAGGCCATCTAAATAAGATAACAGCGGAAGGCTTGGAAGATAAAGTGAGTCCATCAACTCCAACGGCATAGCTGAGTGCATGACAACGACCTATCGCACCTTACTCGTCGTCTGAAAAGTCTGCAACATAATACGTTGCAGCCCGAAAACGGGTCAGCACATGGAATATGCTGGCAAAATAACATAGTAGAGCAATGAACAGATAAAGCTATCACTACATGCATATTTGGCAGGTGGAGGCTCTAAGGTTATTTGTTTTTGCAAAAAGCCAATTTTTCCCTACATCAAAGGAATAAATTTTATTTAACTATCATGGTGGTTGAAATATTGAGAATGGTACCCCCATCTCAATCCCAATTAAAAGTAATCATTGACAACCCAACAAATTAATTTAGAGTGATGAGATACAATCGGATAATCCAAGTACTAGATACTCAGGATGTCCATAACCGGGGACACGGCTAACCATGATTAGATTGTACACTCTGCAGAGGTTTGCGCACTTTTTTCCCCACAAGACTCGATCCCCTCCGTTGGATTTCTCACACTACAGGGTGTTTGAGAAACGGTTGACCGAGACACAATCTTTCAGAAACATTAACTCTTTACTCCGGGTGGACCGGTACACCTACTTTCCCCTACATCTGCTAGTCCACCTCTTCAAGAGGTCATGTAGCATACTCAACTATGCCAGAGTCCATAATGGCTTGTGGCTGCACACAGAAGTTTCTAGCATGAAATATCTCACGATCCCTTTGAGCCTGGGTGGCGGACCGTAGGAGGATCACACGGTATATCCCCGGGATCTCCTAGGACAACACTGGATTCCCCAGGTGCCCAAAACAAACAATCCACCCAGATGTGTATTAAAGTTGCCACCTTAAGTTGAACCATTAATTAACAATCTCACATATGTCATGGATACACTCAAACCCAAATCCACGTCTACGAGCATAGCATGGCAATATAAGCATACGTAGAAGTAACTCCCAAGGGTTTGACAATAAAACAGGGTAATAGGTCCTACCTCATCAACTACTTCCCAATACCCACAATTTAATCACATCCTAATCATGCAGTGTTTGAGGATTGGAACTAATGCATAAAAACTGGGTATGAAAAGAGTATGATCAATGTGTTACTTGCCTTGCTGACGATCCGCAAAACCTAGAGACTCGTAGTAGCACGCTTCGCACTCCGGGAATTCTATCGCAAACAAACAATAGCATACATAAGCAATAAATCAAAGATGCACGGGTAAAACTCAAATAAGAAGATCTGACCAGAAAGTTCAACTTAAGAACTCTGGTTTGCAAAAAGAATCAAATCAAACGGAGCAACGAAACTCAAACTGCGAAAGAAACAAGATCTGATTACTAATCTGGACTAAAGTCAAATTTTACAGTACCAAAATCTTGTTCAAGTTGGTTAAACAGAAATAGGACTTCGAGACGAAAATCTAGGCACTTGAATCGCCTGATTCCGATAAACGAGCGAAAAGATAAACTAAAACGAAAATCGGGTCAGAAATCGCGATCGAAAATAATCGCGAAAAACCCTGGAAAAAGAAAAACTGACGAACAGGCTAACGAACAAACGTTCGTTGTCTGTGACTAACGGGTGAACGGCGTTCGTTAAAACGAACATACGGACGAACGTCCGCAGTTTAACCGAACCGAAAAAAACGAAACAAAAACCAATCTAAAAAACGGGCTAGGGTTTCTAAAAAAACCGACCGGACTGAAGTCAACGGCGGTGGCGGCTCCGGCGGCGGCGGGTGGCGGCACGGCGGCGGCGGGCGGGCTGGGGCTGGCGGCGGCTCGAGGCCTCGCCTCTTAAAGGGTCGGCCGGGTTGGTGTCCCAGGCGGACACGACCCGGTAAGGCGGTTACTTTTAAAAAAAATATTCCGACGCGCAGAAAAACGAAGAAAAGAAATACTAAACGGACTCCAAAAATCCCGAAATAAATTTTCCCCGTCCTCGAAAAATATACCGGACAAGGTGAACATTTACTTAGGACACTAATGCAGTTTTGAAAAACGCATATTTTTCCTAATTCAAATAAAATAGCAATAAAATCCAAATAAAATTGTTTATTTGTTTTTAATATTTTTCCTCCAATATTTCATTATTTTTGGGGAGGTCATATTATCCCCTCTCATATAATTTGATATGAAATATTTTCGGAGAGAAAAATAATTAAAACAAATGACCCTTGTTTCAATACTTGATAAAATTCAAATATGAAAACGGTGAAATCCCCAACTCTCTCCGTGGGTCCTTGAGTTGCTTAGAATTTTGAGGGTCGCAAAGTAGATATGCAATAAAATATGATATGCATGAATGACCTAGGTATAACATTCAAAATTGAAAATTTGGGATGTTACAAACCTACCCCCCCCCCTTAAGATGAATCTCGCCCTCGAGATTCGGGTTCGCTAGAAAATAGGTGTGGGTGGTCTTTGCGTAGATCCTCCTCTCGTTCCCAGGTGGCTTCATCCTCGGTATGGTGGCTCCACTGAACTTTGCAAAACTTGATAACCTTGCTGCGAGTAACTCGGTTGGCAAACTCAAGAATCTTGACAGGTTTCTCCTCGTATGTCAGATCACTGTCCAACTGAATTTCTTCCAGGGGCACTGTATCTCTTAGCGGTATATCGGCCATCTCTGCATGGCACTTCTTCAACTGGGAAACGTGAAACACATCATGAACTCCTGACAATCCTTCAGGTAACTCCAACTTGTAGGCTACCTCTCCCATGCGTTCCAAGACATGGTACGGTCCTACAAATCTCGGGGCTAACTTTCCCTTCACCCCAAAACGTTTAACTCCTCGGAGCGGTGATACGCGAAGATATGCTTGGTCTCCGACTTCATAGATTCACTCCTTGCATTTCGAATCCGCATAACTCTTCTGCCTGGACTGAGCTACCTTCAGTCGGTCTCGAATCAGCTTAACCTTCTCTTCGGACTCCTTAATCAAATCCGGTCCAAACAACTATCGGTCTCCTACTTCATCCCACATCAACGGTGTTCTGCATCTTCGTCCATACAGGGCTTCGAAAGGTGCCATCTTCAAACTGGCCTGGTAGCTGTTGTTGTATGAAAACTCCGCGTACGGCAAATTGTCATCCCAACTAGATCCATAATCTAGTGCACAAGCTCTCAACATGTCCTCCATAATCTGATTGACTCCCTCGGTCTGTCCGTCTGTCTGCGGATGAAAGGCTGTGCTAAACTCTAGCCTGGTCCCCAAAGTCTGGTGCAGCTGATGCCAAAACTCTAAAGTAAACTGTGTTCCTCTATCTGATACGATGGTCCTCGGAACTCCATGCAGACATACGATCCTGGTCATATATATCTTGGCCAACTTCGCACTTGTATAGGTGGTTTTCACTGGGATAAAATGAGCTACTTTGGTCAAGCGATCAACTACTACCCAGATAGAATCATAACCTGATCGGGTCCTCGGCAATCTGGTGATGAAATCCATGCCAAGCTTGTCCCACTTCCATTCGGGTATCGGCATAGGCTGCAGTAATCCTGCTGGCTTCTGATGTTCTGCCTTCACTCTCTGACATACATCACATATGGCTACATACTCTGCAATATCCTTCTTCATACCAGTCCACCAGAAACGCTCCTTCAAGTCCAAATACATCTTGGTGTTTCCGGGGTGTATCGAGTATGGCGAGTCATGAGCTTCCTGAAGTATCAACTTCCTGATCTCTGCATTATTGGGCACATAAACACGGTCCTCAAACCACAAGGTTTCATGTTCGTCTTCACGAAAACCCTTGGCATTTCCTTCACTCATCTTCTCCTTTATCTCAGCAATCTCTTTGTCATCCTTCTGAGCTTCTCCTTCCCAACAATGTAGACTGAACTTCCATTGCTGCAACAGAACCTCTAGGAACAATCTCCAATCGAAGTTCGCTGATATCCTCGGCTAACTCCTTTGCCCCCCCCCCCCCCCCGCTTACGAGGGTGTTAACATAACTCTTATGGATCAAAGCGTCTGCTACGACATTGGCCTTTCCTGGATGATAATGCAGCTTCATGTCATAATCCTTTATGAGCTCCAACCATCTCCTCTGCCTGAGGTTCAGCTACTTCTGGGTAAATATGTACTTCAAACTCTTGTGATCCGTGTACACGTTGCAACGGTTTCCAATGAGAAAATGTCTCCAAGTCTTGAGTGCATGCACCACAGCTGCTAACTCCAAATCATGCATGGCATAATTCAACTCATGCGCTTTAAGTTGTCTTGAGGCATAGGAAACAACTCTTCCGTCTTGCATAAGTACTCCTCCAAGTCCTAAGCGAGAGGTGTCGCAATACACTTGGAAATACTTGCGTATATCCGGCAGGATTAGCACTGGGGCTATGGTCAAACGTTTCTTCAACTCCTGAAAACTGGCCTCACATTCTTCCGTCCATTTAAACTTGGTGTCCTTCTTCAACAATGCTGTCATGGGCTTCGCAATCTTAGAGAAATTCTCAATAAATCTCCGGTAGTATCCCGCAAGTCCAAGAAAACTGCAAATCTCTCCAACTGAGGTGCGTGCCAACCACTTGGTGACTGACTGAACCTTGGTGGGATCCACTGCTATACCTTCTCCTGATATAACATGTCCAAGAAAACCAACTTCCTTCAGCCAAAACTCACATTTGCTGAACTTGGCATATAACTGGTGTTCCCTGAGCTTCTCGAGAACTAAACGCAAATGTTCCTTGTGCTCCTCTTCATTCTTCGAGTATACCAAGATATCATCAATGAACACCACGACAAACTTATCCAAGAACTCCATGAACACCTTGTTCATCATACTCATGAAATATGTGGGGGCGTTAGTTAGTCCAAATGACATAACTGTATACTCATATAGCCCGTACCTTGTGGTGAAAGTTGTCTTAGGTATATCCTTCTCCCGAATCTTCAACTGGTGATATCCCGATCGCAGATCGATCTTCGAAAACACTTTAGCTCCTTGCAGCTGGTCGAACAAATCATTAATCATCGGCAGTGGGTACTTGTTCTTGATCGTCACTTCATTCAATGCCCGATAATCAACAACCATCCTCAACGATCCATCTTTCTTCTCAACCAGGAGCACTGGGGCTCCCCACGGTGATGAACTTCGTCGGATGTAACCTTTCTCCAATAACTCCTTAATCTGTTTCTTAATCTCCTCCAGATCATTTGCGGGCATCCGGTATGGTCTCTTCGATATAGGTCCGGTACCTGGCAATAGTTCTATTAAGAACTCAATGTCTCGATCCGGTGGCATGCCTGGTAATTCCTCTGGAAACACATCCGGGTAATCCTTCACAATAGGTACTTCCTCCTGAACAACTCCTGAGAGGGAATTTACTTGGGTTCTCCTTAACGTATGCCTGGATACATACTTGATCCTTTTTCCCTCCGGGGTGGTGAGATAAATCGACTTATTGGCGCAATCGATGTTTCCTCCATACATCGACAGCCAATCCATGCCCAGTATCACATCCAACCCTTGTGACTCCAGAATTATAAGGTCTGAGGGGAAAGTATGACTACCTATGGTTAATGGCATCTGAAAACATCCTCTGCTTGCCATATACTCTGCTCCGGGTGAGGTTACTAGCATAGGTGTCTTAAGAACTTTAGTGGGCAACTTATACTTATCCACAAACCCCCTCGATATGTATGAATGCGATGCACCAGTATCAAAAAGAATGAGTGCAGTAAATGACTTAACCAAAAACTTACCGATAACGGCGTCTGGCTGCTCTTCAACCTCCTCCACGTTAACGTGGTTCACTTGCCTCGGTTGAATGGGTTAGGCTTCTTCCCAGAGCTTCCATTTCCATTGCCATTCTTCAACTCAAGGCAATCATTGGCGTAGTGCCCAGTCTTCCCGCACTTGAAACAAGTAATGTGGCTCTGGTCCTTCTTGGCGGGCGTGGCTGGGTTAGAGCGGTTCTGATTGTTGCTTGCTCCATTCGCATTCCCATTCTTGTGGCCATTGTGGTTGTGAGAGCTCCCTCCATTATGGGTGTGGCCTCCATGGCTATGGGTAAATCCTCCCGAGTTCGGGGTTAAACGAGGCTTCTGTTGAGCTCCTGAATTGTACTTTCCTTGTCCATACTTCCTTTTGCGGCTCTCAATCTGCTGCTGCTTCCCTTCAATCATAAGAGCCTTGTCTACCAACTCCTGGTAGTTATTGAATGTCGCCACCATCAACTGCATGCTCATCTCATCATTCAGCCCTTCCAAAAACTTCTCCTGCTTCGCGGCATCTGTGGCCACATCATCAGGGGCATAACGAGATAACTTGCTAAACTCATCCACGTACTGAGCTACAGTGTGGTTCCCCTGGCGTAAGTTGCGAAACACACATTTCTTCATGCTCATAGCTCCAGTTGAGACATGGGTTGTGCGGAAAGCGTGCTGAAACTGATCCCAAGTGATATTGGCTATAGGGAAAGTGGCTGTGTAATTCTCCCACCATGAGGCTGCTGGTCCATCCAACTGATGTGCGGCAAAATGCACCTTCTCAGCATTAGTGCAACCTGCGGTGGTCAACTCCCTTCCAATCTAGCGTAACCAGTCATCCGCAACTGTTGGCTCGGTGCTACTGGAAAACACCGGCGGCTGTAACCTCAGAAAATGGGCTAAGTTGTCAACTGGAGGAGGGTTGTTGTTGTTGCCTTAGTTATGGACTAATATCTGCATCAAGGCATTCTGCTGCTGGATCAACTGGGTGATCTCCGGTGGGAAGACAAATCCGGTGTCACATCTCGGAGGCATCTGATGGGTTTAGAGGGGAGAGATTAGAATAGAAATGAGGTCTAGTGAGAAAGCACTACCCATATGCACATGAGACAAACACAATCATATCATATCGCTCAATCAATCAAGCAAGGGCACACAAACGGTCTAGAACTATTGTTACAGTGCTCGGACTATACTATATACATGGGGAAAGACTACTAATCATATGGTGGTCATTCTAGAAATTTTGATCGATGGAAGACTCCATGATGTACGCTCCAGCTTCGTCTTCATAACCACATCACTATCATCGGGGTCTGAGTCCGTGTCGTCGATGATGATGTAGTTCTTCGGACAAGTGGAATCGTCGTCTTCTCCTCCTGGTGCGGGGTCTCCCATGAAAACTCCGATCTTCTTTATCATGTCGTCATTCTTCTCCAATAGTACCGTGATTTCCTCCTCGTATCCATCACGCGTAGACTTGAGTTCCTCTTCTAGCTCGGTGATCCTAGTCATCGCCTTCTTCAAATCTATCATGCCTGCGCACATCTGGTCCTCCTGGCGTCGAATGTGCTGGTTTAGCTCCTGGATGAAAGCTGCAATGGACCTGTCCTTCCTGGTGCTGATCATCTCCCATTGCTCGTCTCGGCGCCCACATATCTGGTAGATAGTGTGCTTGAGATCCTTGCTGTAGACTTCGCCGATGCGTCCCATGGTGATGTGGGCCGCCATGCTCTTTCCTAGACTCCAGGTTGGTGCATCAAAGGAAAACTCTATGGGCTCCGTAATAGGTGTGAATGTCCTTCCTGGAACTTGAACTCGAACACTCCAACGCTCCTCTTCTGGTAAAGTGGCGGTGTAGGTCCCGGTGAAGCTTGGTATTCCGATGTTCAGGTACCTAGTGACTTCCTTCAAGTGTCGTCCAAAGGGTGTGTCTTCATCCGGTTGTGCAAACTTGTTCCTCGAGTCTGCCATCCTAAAGAGTAGAAAATGGAGAGGAGTCAGAAATGAGTAGAGAAGAGTGAACTATGGCTTTTCTTAGTGCTCGTGTCCTACAGTCAGCGTGTGCTCTGATACCATCTTGTAGCGATCCGACCTTAGATGGTCAAATCTCTGTGCATAAGTGTCATCCCTGGATCGGTAATGCTGACACACACAGTACTCGAAGAATTTATAACAGAGTGCAATCACACACTTATTACATCGAATGTCTCAAAAGAGAACTTATTACAATAAATATGGCTTAAGGCCATCTAAATAAGATAACAGCGGAAGGCTTGGAAGATAAAGTGAGTCCATCAACTCCAATGGCATAGCTGAGTGCATGACAATGACCTATCGCACCTTACTCGTCGTCTGAAAAGTCTGCAACATAATACGTTGCAGCCCGAAAATGGGTCAGCACATGGAATATGCTGGCAAAATAACACTGTAGAGCAATGAATAGATAAAGCTATCACTACATGCATATTTGGCTGGTGGAGGCTCTAAGGTTATTTGTTTTTGCGAAAAGCCAATTTTTCCCTACATCAAAGAAATAAATTTTATTTAACTATCATGGTGGTTGAAATATTGAGAATGGTACCCCCATCTCAATCCCAATTAAAAGTAATCATTAACAACCCAACAAATTAATTTAGAGTGATGAGATACAATAGGATAATCCAAGTACTAGATACTCAGGATGTCCATAACCGGGGACACGGCTAACCATGATTAGATTGTACACTCTGCAGAGGTTTGCGCACTTTTCCCCACAAGACTCGATCTCCTCCATTGGATTTCTCACACTACAGGGTGTTTGAGAAACGGATGACCGAGACACAGTCTTTCAGAAACATTAACTCTGTACTCCGGGTGGACCGGTACACCTACTTTCCCCTACATCTGCTAGTCCACCTCTTCAAGAGGTCATGTAGCATACTCAACTATGCCAGAGCCCATAATGGCTTGTGGCTGCACATGGAAGTTTCTAGCATGAAATATCTCACGATCCCTTTGAGCCTGGGTGGTGGACCGTAGGAGGATCACACGGTATATCCCCGGGATCTCCTAGGACAACACTGGATTCCCCAGGTGCACAAAACAAACAATCCACCCAGATGTGTATTAAAGTTGCCACCTGAAGTTGAACCATTAATTAACAATCTCACATCTATCATGGATACACTCAAACCCAAATCCACATCTATGAGCATAGCATGGCAATATAAGCATACGTAGAAGTAACTCCCAAGGGTTTGACAATAAAACAGGGTAATAGGTCCTACCTCATCAACTACTTCCCAATACCCACAAGTTAATCACCTCCTAATCATGCAGTGTTCAAGGATTGGAACTAATGCATAAAAACTGGGTATGAAAAGAGTATGATCAATGTGTTACTTGCCTTGCTGACGATCCGCAAAACCTAGAGACTCATAGTAGCACGCTTCGCACTCCGGGAATTCTATCGCAAACAAACAATAGCATACATAAGAAATCAATCAAAGATGCATGGGTAAAACACAAATAAGAAGATCTGACCAGAAAGTTCAACTTAAGAACTCCGGTTTGCAAAAAGAATCAAATCAAACGGAGCAACGAAACTCAAACTGCGAAAGAAACAAGATCTGATTACTAATCTGGACTAAAGTCAAATTTACAGTACCAAAATCTTGTTCAAGTTGGTTAAACAAAAAGAGGACTTCGAGACGAAAATCTAGGCACTTGAATCACCTGATTCCGATAAACGAGCGAAAAGATAAACTAAAACAAAAATCGGGTCAGAAATCGTGATCGAAAATAATCGCGAAAAACCCTGGAAAAAGAAAAACTGACGAACAGGCTAACGAACGAACGTTCGCTGTCTGTGACTAACGGGTGAACGGCGTTCGTTAAAACGAACGTACGGACGAACGTCCGCAGTTTATCCGAACCGAAAAAACCGAAACAAAAACCGATCTAAAAAAACGGGCTAGGGTTTCTAAAAAAACCGACCGGACTAAAGTCAACGACGCTGGCTCGGTGGAGATCGGCGGTGGCGCGGCGGCGGCTCTGGCGGTGGCGGGTGGTGGCGCGGCGGTGGCGGGCGGGCTGGGGCTGGCGGCGGCTCGAGGCCTCGCCTCTTAAAGGGCCGGCCGGGTCGGTGTCCCAGGCGGACACGGCCCAGTAAGGCGGTAACTTTTTTTTAAAAAAAAGAAAAATATTCCGGCGCGCACAAAAACAAAGAAAAGAAATACTAAACGGACTCCAAAAATCCCAAAATAAATTTCTCCGTCCTCTAAAAGTATACCGGACAAGGTGAACATTTATTTAGGACTCTAATGTAGTTTTGAAAAACGCATATTTTTCCTAATTCAAATAAAATAGCAATAAAATCCAAATAAAAATTGTTTATTTGTTTTTAATATTTTCCTCCAATATTTAATTATTTTTGGGGAAGTCATATTATCCCCTCTCATATAATTTGATATGAAATATTTTCGGAAAGAAAAATAATTAAAACAAATGACCCTTGTTTCAATACTTGATAAAATTCAAATATGAAAACGGTGAAATCCCCAACTCTCTCCGTGGGTCCTTGAGTTGCTTAGAATTTTGAGGGTCGCAAAGAAGATATGCAATAAAATATGATATGCATGAATGACCTAGGTATAACATTCCAAATTGAAAATTTGGGATGTTACAATCTCGGAGTTGGAATATACGCTTTGATGACTTGATCAAAGCATATAGTTTTATACAGACTTGCGGTGAAGCCTGTATTTACAAGAAAGTGAGTGGGAGCACTATAGCCTTTCTGATAAGTATATGTGAATGACATATTGCTGATCGGAAATGATGTAGAATTTTCTGGAAAGCATAAAGGAGTGTTTGAACGGAGATTTTCAAAGAAACACCTAGGTGACGCTGCTTACATATTGGGCATCAAGATCTATAGAGATAGATCAAGACGCTTGATACACTTTCGATGAGTACATACCTTGATAAGATTTTGAAGGAGTTCAAAATGGATCAGTCAAAGAAGGAATTCTTGCCTGAGTTGTAAGGTATGAAGTTGAGTAAGACTCAAAACCAGACCACGGCAGAAGATAGAGAGAGAATGAAAGTTATTCCCTATGCCTCAGCCATAGGTTCTATATAGTATGCCATGATGTATACCAAACCTATTGTGTACCTTGCCATAAGTTTGGCAAAGGGGTACAATAGTGATCCAGGAGTAGATCACTGGACAACGGTCAAAATTATCCTTAGGTACCTAAAGAGGACTAAGGAAATGTTTCTCGGTTATGGAGGTGACAAAGAGTTTGTCGTAAAGGGTTACGTCGATGCAAGCTTTGACACTGATCCAGATGACTCTGAATCTCAATCTGAATACATATTGAAAGTGGGAGCAATTAGCTAAAGTAGCTCCGTGAAGAGCATTGTAGACATAGAAATTTGCAAAATACATACGGATCTGAATGTGGCAGACCCATTGACTAAACTTCTCTCACAAGCAAAACATGATCACACCTTAGTACTCTTTGGGTGTTAATCACATGGTGATGTGAACTAGATTATTGACTCTAGTAAACCCTTTGGGTGTTGGTCACATGGCGATGTGAACTATGGGTGTTAATCACATGACGATGTAATCTATTGGTGTTAAATCACATGGCGATGTGAACTAGATTATTGACTCTAGTACAGGTGGGACTGATGTCTACTACACAACCTTCTTCTTGTAGACGTTGTTGGGCCTCCAAGTGCAGAGGTTTGTAGGACAGTAGCAAATTTCCCTCAAGTGGATGACCTAAGGTTTATCAATCCGTGGGAGGCATAGGACGAAGATGGTCTCTCTCAAACAACCCTGCAACCAAATAACGAAGAGTCTCTTGTGTCCCCAACACACCCAATACAATGGTAAATTGTATAGGTGCACTAGTTCGGCGAAGAGATGGTGATACAAGTGCAATATGGATGATAGATATGAGTATTTGTAATCTGAAAATATAAAAACAGCAAGGTAACAAGGGGTAAAAGTGAGCGTAAACGGTATTGCAATGCTAGGAAACAAGGCCTAGGGTTCATACTTTCACTAGTGCAAGTTCTCTCAACAATAATAACATAATTGGATCATATAAATATCCCTGAACATGCAACAAAGAGTCACTCCAAAGTCACTAATAGAGGAGAACAAATGAAGAGATTATGGTAGGGTACGAAACCACCTCAAAGTTATCCTTTCTGATCGATCTATTCAAGAGTCCGCAGTAAAATAACATGAAGCTATTATTTCCGGTCGATCTATCATAGAGTTCGTACTAGAATAACACCTTAAGACACAAATCAACCAAAACCCTAATGTCACCTAGATACTCCAATGTCACCACAAGTATCCATGGGTATGATATACTATATGCATCACACAATCTCAGATTCATCTATTCAAACAACACAAAGAACTTCAAAGAGTGCCCCAAAGTTTCTACCGGAGAGTCAAGACGAAAACATGTGCCAACCCCTATGCATAAGTTCATTGAACCAGCAAGTTGATCACCAAAACATACATCAAGTAGATCACGTGAATATCCCATTGTCACCACAGATAAGCACATGCAAGACATACATCAAGGGTTCTCAAATCCTTAAAGACTCAATCCGATAAGATAACTTCAATGGGAAAACTCAATCCATTACAAGAGAGTAGAGGGGGAGAAACATCATAAGATCCAACTATAATAGCAAAGCTCGTGATACATCAAGATCGTATCACCTCAAGAACCTGAGAGAGAGAGATCAAACTCATAGCTACTGGTACATACCCTCAGCCCCGAGGGTGAACTACTCCCTCCTCGTCATGGAGAGCGCCGGGATGATGAAGATGGCCACCGGTGAGGGATCCCCCCCACCGGCAGGGTGCCGGAACAGGGTCCCGATTGGTTTTTTGGTGGCTACACAGGCTTGCGGCGGCGGAACTCCCGATCTATTCTGTCCCCCAAAGATTTTAGGGTATATGGGAATATATAGGCGAAAGAAGTCAGTAAGGGGAGCCACAAGGGGCCCACGAGGGTGGAGAGCGCGCCCGGGGGGGTGGGCGTGCCCCCCTGCCTCGTGCCTTCCTTGTTGCTTCCCTTACGTGCACTCCAAGTCCCCTGGATTGCTTCTGTTCCAAAAATAACTCTCCCGAAGGTTCCATTCCGTTTGGACTCCGTTTGATATTCCTTTTCTTCGAAACACTGAAACAAGGGAAAAAACAGGAACTGGCACTGGGCTCTGGGTTAATAGGTTAGTCCCAAAAATAATATAAAAGTGCATAGTAAAGCCCATTAAACATCCAAAACAGATAATATAATAGCATGAATACTTCATAAATTATAGATACGTTGGAGACGTATCAGGGACACTGAAGGAAATATGCCCTAGAGGCCATAATAAAGTTGTTATTTATATTTCCTTATATCATGATAAATGTTTTTTATTCATGCTAGAATTGTATTAACCGGAAACTTGATACATGTGTGGATACATAGACAAAACACAGTGTCCCTAGTGAGCCTCTACTAAACTAGCTCGTTGATCAAAGATGGTTAAGTTTCCTAACCATAGACATGAGTTTTCATGTGATGAACGGGATCACATCATTAGGAGAATGATGTGATGGACAAGACCCATCTGCTAGCTTAGCATAATGATCGTTAAGTTTTATTGCTATTGATTTCTTCATGTCATATACATATTCCTTTAACTATGAGATTATGCAACTCCCGGATACCGGAGGAATACCCTGTGTGCTATCAAACGTCACAACATAACTGGGTGATTATAAAGATGCTCCACAGGTATCTCCGAAGGTGTTTGTTGGGTTGGCATAGATCGAGATTAGGATTTGTCACTCCGAGTATCGGAGAGGTATCTCTAGGCCCTCTCGGTAATACACATCATGATAAGTATACCTGGCCATCCCTCGGGCCGTGTCGGGCTTTGGGCCGGGCCAACCAAAGCCCGACACAAAAACCCAGGCCCGAGCCCGGCCCGGCCGGCCCCAGCAGTCGGGCCTAAAAATCGGGCCTGAGCCCGGCCCATCGCGCTAAAAGCCCGCTGGGCCTCGAGCCATGGGCCGGGCCTCTTCCTTAAACGGTGAAATCAATGGGCCCGGGCCCGGCCCGGCCCGGCCCGGGCTTCGGGCTCAAAACCTAGGCCCAAGCCCGGCCCGTGGACAAGGCCAGGTCGGGTCAGGCCGACCGGGCCAGGCTGCCCAGGGCCAGGACTAATGATAAGCCTTGCAAGCAATGTGACTAATGAGTTAGTTACGGGATGATGTAATGCAGAAAGAGTAAAGAGACTTGCCGATAACGAGATTGAACAAGGTATGAAGATACAGACGATCGAATCTCGGGCAAGTAACATACCGATGACAAAGGGAATAACGTATGTTGTGATTACGGTACGAACGATAAAGATCTTCGTAGAATATGTAGGAACCAATATGAGCATCCAGGTTCCGCTGTTGGTTATTGATCGGAGAGGTGTCTCGGTCATGTCTACATAGTTCTCGAACCCGTAGGGTCCGCACGCTTAACGTTTGATGACGATTTTGTATTATATGAGTAATGTGATTTGGTGACTGAATGTTGTTCGGAGTCTCGGATGAGATCACGGACATGATGAGGAGTCTCTAAATGGTCGAGAGGTAAAGATTCATATATAGGACAATGATATTCGGACACCAGAAGTGTTCTGGGGGTACCGGGTACATATCAGGTCGCCGGAAGGGGTTCCGGGCATCCCCCCGGCAACTACATGGGCCTAATGGGCCTAAGGGGCTGGTGCGCCCCATGTACGCCAAAATAGGGGGAAGGAAAGAGGAGAAGAGAGAAAGGAAGGGGAGGGATTCGGCCTCCCCCTTCCTTCTCTCCTCCCTCCTCCTTCCTTCCCCCTCCGGATGAATATGGAAGGGGGGAGGCCGAATTGGGAGGCGCCCAAGTAGGATTCCTCCTACTTGGGGCACCCCTTGGCTGCCTCTCCTCCCCTCCAACCTATATATATATGAGGGGAGGGCACCGCTAGAACACACAACATTGATTCCTAGCCGTGTGCGGTGCCCACCTCCACAGTTTACGCCTCCGGTCATATTCACGTAGTGCTTAGGCGAAGCCCTGCGCGGATCACTTCACCATCACCGCCACCACGCTGTCGTGCTGACAGAACTCTCCCTCGACACTTTGCTGGATAAAGAGTTCGAGGGACGTCATCGAGCTGAACGTGTGCAGAACTCGGAGGTGTCGTACGTTCGGTACTTGATCGGTCGGAACAAGAAGAAGTTCGACTACATCAACCGCGTTATCAAACGCTTCCGCTTTCCATCTACGAGGGTACGTGGACACACTCTCCCCCTCTCGTTGCTATGCATCTCCTAGATAGATCTTGCGTGAGCATAGGAATTTTTTTGAAATTGCGTGCTACGTTCCCCAACAGAACAGCGGAGGGAGGATCAGGGACCAACTCCACAGAGATGCAACACCACAACCTGTAATTCCACCAAGTGAAAAAATAGGCAAACCAAAGTATGCCACTAGATAGAATGGAAGATTTTAGTTGAAATGCAGCTAAAGATCATGGCAAACTTGTAGCTAGCTAGATACCAATTTGAAAGCAAGTTTCAGACTTAGAGAATTTCTACATGGCAACAAATGGCATGACATGAATGCACATGTAACACATGGCAAAACATGCTTACTGAACTAATTCAAATGACCCCTATATCAATGACAATCATCATGACAAGTTGACAAGTATTAACAGATTTTCAGACTTAGTGATATTTGCATAGTGGCAGAAAACAGATCATGATGCAACCATTGAGGCAAGTAAAATATATGCTACAATAGTTTTTCATGGCAACAAAGAGCATGGCAAGCAAGTACTAATTACCCTCAACAAAACACCCTTACTGATCATGATCCAAAGATGCACATATTTGTTGCAGACCACAAGGAAAAATGCAAAGTAATTATACTGCCAATTTCAGACTTAGAGAAAAATAGCATGATCAAACTTTATTAAAAAAAATATGTCCATTAAGATCACTCACACACATACATCATTCTATATCCATCCGGAGAACTATATAACATACATCATTCTACATATCCATCCATCATTCATCCATCGATCATTCTAACATACATCACTTTTTATTTGGTTTTCTTTTCCTTCTTCATTTTTTCCATAACATATATACATCATTCTACATATCCATCATTCATCTACACACAAAATTAAATACATAAATTCATCTAAGTTATACATATTCATCTAATTAACTTACATATATATGTATGTGTGTGTGTGTGTTCAATCCAGCACCGGCGGGGCTCCTACGCCGGAGATGTACGGGGCGGCGGCTAGGTGGGGGGTGGGCTCGGGGAGGGGCGGCTGGTGAGGTCGAGGCGATGGCGGCAATGGTGGACGGGGAGAGGGGGTTTCGATCGATTCAAGGGAGGAGAGAGGGGGAGAGGGAGGAGATATATGGCTCATAGCGCTAGCTGGCTCGGCGGCGATGCCGAGGTCGAGGGTGCCGGCGAGGTCGAGGTAGACGTACGGTGAGGTCAAGGGAGACGTGGAGTGGCGGCACGACGGTGACGAGCGGCAGCCTGGCAGCGTCAGGGCTCGGGGAGGAGGCGCGGGTGGCATGCATCGGGGGCGGCGACGACGAGGGCGGGCTCGGGGGCGGCGGCCTGCTCCGGCAGCCTGGCGGCATCGTGGTGTGTGGGCGTCGAGGAGCAGATGTCCTTTGGAATTTTCCCAAGTGCTGCTTATACACATACCTTTAGTCCCGGTTGGTGGCTCCAACCGGGACGAAAGGGAGGCCTTTCGTCCTGGTTGGAGCCACCAACCGGGTCTAAAGGTCAATTTCAGCAGCCCAAAGGGCGGGAAGCCCGGGCCTTTAGTCCCGGTTGGTGTCTCAAACCGGGACGAAAGGGGGGCCTTTCGTCCCGGTTGGAGCCACCAACCGAGACTAAAGGGCTATTCCTGGCGCGGCGTCGGGGCAGTGGAAGTTTAGTCCCACCTCACCAAGCGAAGGGCGCTTGCACCAGTTTATAAGCCCCGCTGCGGCATCTTTCCCAAGCTCCTCTCTAAAGCAGGCAGTACATGCCTAACCTCTCTGTCCTATGGGGCCTACCTGCCCACGGGCCTGCATCCTGGCCCACGTAAAATTGGGTTTCTAGTCGTATGCAGGCCGCGGTGGCCCAGTAGGCGAGCACTTTTTATAGTTTTTGCGGTAGGCCTTTAGTCCTGGTTGGTGCCACCAACCGGGACTAAAGCTAGGTTTTAGTTTAGTATTTTCTATTAAGCTAGTAATGTTATATTTTTCTTTTTTGTTGAGTTATTAGTTTGGTATTTTTCTTTTCTATTTAGTTATTAGTTTAGTATTTTTCTTTTCTGTTAACCTAATATGCATCATTCAAAGGCACATCATCAATTTTCAACCCTTTTCTGACTTCATTTGCTATTTTATGCATTTAATGATTTTTTAGCTAAATGACCCTGAAATTGAAAAGCACTACAAATGAATTCTGAAAAGGTTGAAACTTAGCATGGTATCATAATTTCATGCACATAGCATGTGCTAAAAAAGTTGAGACGGTTACGGCAAAAACTGGATGCACTCCGTGTACAAACTGGACAATCTCTTTCGAAGTATCAGGGCTTTGGACAAAAACTCATCTATTACAAAAGGGATTTCATTTTTTTACTTATTTTTAACTCCAGACTTTTTGTGCGTTCAATATGCACCATTAAAAGCCACATCATCAATATTCAACCATTTTCTGACTTCATTTGCTATTTTTCATGCATTTAATGATTTATTTTGAGCTAAATGACCCTGAAATTGAAAATCACTACAAATGAACTCTGAAAAGGTTGAAACTTGGCATGGTATCATAATTTCACCCACATAGCATGTGCTAAAAAGTTGAGAGGGTTACGGCAAAAACTGGATGCACTCCGTGTACAAACTGGACAATCTCTTTCGAAGTATCCGGGTTTCAGACGAGAACTCATCTATTACAAAGGGATTTCATTGTTTTGACATGTAAGTACAGTGATATTCTAGATCAAATCCATCATCAGAATAGTTGTGGAGCATAACTATGGCTTTCAACCCAGAATCAAAGGCGCAAAATATTCGGTTATCTTGTATACGTCGAACAGTTACTTGAACAATCGTACCATCTGATATGTTGTCTTCACTAGAGAGGCACTTTTCTTCGCATATGTCCCTTGCTTATTGCGCCGTAACCATGGATAATCTTCATCGTTTAACATGATGCTTGGGTCAGCCTTCACTTTGAAGGGAGGAATTTCATGAAACTTTTCATAATCTTCAGACATGTCTATCTTGTCCTCCACTCCCACGGTGTTTCTTTTCCCAGAAAGAACAATGTGGCGCTTTGGCTCATCATATGATGTATTCGCTTCCTTATCTTTTCTTTTTCTCGGTTTGGTAGACATGTCCTTCACATAGAAAACCTGCGCCACATCATTGGCTAGGGCGAATGGTTCGTCTGTGTACCCAAGACTGTTGAGATCCACTGTTGTCATTCCGTACTACGGGTCTACCTGTACCCCGCCTCCTGACAGATTGACCCATTTGCACCGAAACAAAGGGACCTTAAAATCATAGCCATAGTCAAAGTTCTCATATGCCCACTATGTAACCATAATATGTGTCCTTTGCCCTATTGGTTGCTGCATCAAAGCGGACACCACTGTTTGGTTTGGTGCTCTTTTTATCTTGGGTGATCGTGTAAAATGTATTCCCATTTATCTCGTACCCTTGGTAAGTCAATACAGTCAAAGATGGTGTCCTGGCCAGCAAGTACAGCTCATCTCCAACAATGTTGTTACCCATGAGATGTGTTTGCAACCAACCGCCAAAAGTCCCGATGTGTTCACGTGTAATCCAGTTGTCAGACTGCTCCGGGTGTTTGGAGCAAAGAATATTCTTGTGTTCATTGATATACGAGGTCACCAAGGTAGAATTCTGTAGAACTGTGTAGTGTGCTTGAGCCCAAGACTACCCGTCCCTACATATTATTGAATCCGCTCCTAGTGTGCCTTATCCACTCAGTCTCCCCTCATACCGCGATTGAGGGACACCAATCGGCTTAAGGTACAGAATAAAGTCAACACAAAACCCAATGACCTCCTCTGTTTGATGGCCCGTGGAGATACTTCCTTCCGGCCTAACACGATTACGAACATATTTCTTTAAGACTCCCATGAACCTCTCAAAGGGGAACATATTGTGTAGAAATACAGGACCCGGAATGGCAATCTCGTCGACTAGATGAACTAGGACGTGCGTCATTATATTGAAGAAGGATGGTGGGAACACCAACTCAAAACCGACAAGACATTGCACCAAATCATTATGTAACCTTGGTAGGATTTCTGGATCGGTTACCTTCTGAGAGATTGCATTGAGGAATGCACATAGCTTCACAATGGCTAATCGAACGTTTTCTGGTAGAAGCCCCTCAATGCAACCGGAAGCAATTGCGTCATAATCATGTTGCAGTCATGAGACTTTAGGCTCTGAAACTTTTTCTCTGCCATATTTATTATTCCCTTTATATTCGATGAGAAGCCAGACGAGACCTTCATACTGAGCAGGCATTCAAAAAAACATTTCCTTCTCTTCTTAGGTAAGAGCATAGCTGGCAGGACCTTGATACTACTTTGGATGCATGCTGTCTTTTTCGTGCACAAGTTGCTGGTCCTCCCGTGCCTCCGGTGTATCTTTTGTCTTCCCATACATGCCCAAGAAGACTAGCAGGTTCACGCAAAGATTCTTCGTCACGTGCATCACGTCGATTGCAGAGCGGACCTCTAGGTCTTTCCAATAGGGTAGGTCCCAAAATGTAGATTTCTTCTTCCACATGGGTGCATGTCCCTCAGCGTCATTCAGAATAGATTGTCCGCCAGGACCCTTTCCAAAGATTACTTGTAAAATCCTTGACCCTATCAAGTGTATCATCACCACTACGGAGGACGGACTTCTTCTGGTGATCTGCCTCACCTTTGAAATGCTTGCCTTTCTTTCTCAAGAGATACTTGGTCGGAAGAAATCGACGATGTCCCAGGTACACATTCTTCTTGCATTTATCCAAATATATACTTTCGGTATCATCTAAACAGTGCGTGCATGCGTGGTATCCCCTGTTTGTCTGTCCTGAAAGGTTACTAAGAGCAGGCCAATCATTGATGGTTACAAACAGCAACGCTTGTAGGTCAAATTCCTGCTGTTTGTGCTCATCCCACACACGAACACCTTTGATATCCCACAGCTATAAAAGTTCTTCAACTAATGGCCTTAGATACACATCAATGTCGTTGTCGGGTTGCTTAGGGCCTTGGATGAGCACTGACATCATAATGAACTTTTGTTTCATGCACAACCAAGGAGGAAGGTTACAGACACATAGAGTCACAGGCCAGGTGCTATGATTGTTGCTATGCTCCCCAAAAGGATTGATGCCATCTGCACTTAAACCAAACCATACGTTCCTTGCGTCATCTACAAAGTCCCGCCACTTTCTCTTGATTTTTCCCCACTACGACCCGTCAGCAGGTGCTCTCAACTTCCCGTCTTTCTTACGGTCTTCCTTGTGCCATCAGATCAACTTGGCATGCTCTTTGTTTCTAAAAAAACATTTCAACCGTGGTATTATAGGAGCATACCACATCACCTTGGCAGGAACCCTCTTCCTGGGGCGCTCGCCCTCAACATCACTAGGGTCATCTCGTCTGATCTTATACTGCAATGCACTGCATACCGGGCATGCGTTCAAATTCTCGTACTCATCGCGGCAGAGGATGCAGTCATTAGGGCATGCATGTATCTTCTGCACCTCCAATCCTAGAGGGAAAAGAACCTTCTTTGCTTCGTACGTGCTGTCAGGCAATTCGTTATCCTTTGGAAGCTTCTTCTTCATTATTTTCAGTAGCGAACCAAATCCCTTGTCAGATACACCATTGTCTGCCTTCCATTGCAGCAATTCCAGTGTAGTACCGAGCTTTGTATTGTCATCTTCGCAATTTGGGTACAACCCTTTTTGTGATCCTCTAACATGCGATCGAACTTCGACTTCTCCCTTTCACTTTCGCATTCTCTCTGTGCATCAGCAATGAACCGGCGAAGATCATCATCGTGCACATCTGGTGCCTCTTGATCTTCAGCTTCCCCGTTGCAGTATCACCGTATTCAGGGAACATAGGATAGTTGTCATCATCCTCTTCTTCTTCATTGTCTTCCATCATAACCCCTCTTTCTCCGTGCTTGGTCCAAACATTATAGTGTGGCATAAAACCCTTCTCAAGCAGGTGCAAGTGAACGGTTTTCGAGGAAGAGTAATCCTTCGTATTCCCATAGATAGTACATGGACAACACATAAAACCATTCTGCTTGTTTGCCTCAGCCATCTTGAGAACATTATGCAGGCCCTCAATGTAGTCGGAGGTGCCCCGATCACCGTACATCCATTGTCGATTCATCTGCATGCATTATATAATTAAGTATATCAAAAACTATTACAGAACATCATGAATAGAGAAGTGACCAAATTAATACAAGTTCATCATTACATTAAAACCAAAGTATAGTAGTGATCAAATGTTATTACTGAAAAAATAAATACATAAATTTCATACATAGTTCTCATAGAACAACATACAGCTCTCTAGAGCATCTAATTAAAACATACGTTGAAACTAACATACAACTATGTAAAATATTTAAATGCAACAACAAATATGATCAAAATCGCAATTAAGGTGCCAATTGATCCAACAACATAATGATATCAAGCCTCATTATCAATGGCATATTTTCTAATCTTCCTAATCTTCAAGTGCATTGCATCCATCTGGATCTTGTGGTCATCGACGACATCGGCAACATGCAACTCCAATTTCATCTTCTCCTCTTCAATTCTTTTCAATTTTTCTTTCAAATAATTATTTTCTTTTTCAGTCAAATTTAACCTCTCGACAAGAGGGTCGGTTGGAATTTCCGGTTCACATACCTCCTAGATAAAAACATCTATGCCATGTTGAAGGAAATATGCCCTAGAGGCAATAATAAAGTTATTATTTATTTCCTTATATCATGATAAATGTTTATTATTCATGCTAGAATTGTATTAACCAGAAACTTGATACATGTGTGAATACATAGACAAACAGAGTGTCACTAGTATGCCTCTACTTGACTAGCTCGTTGATCAAAGATGGTTATGTTTCCTAGCCATAGACATGAGTTGTCATTTGATTAACGAGATCACATCATTAGGAGAATGATGTGATTGACTTGACCCATTCCGTTAGCTTAGCACTCGATCGTTTAGTATGTTGCTATTGCTTTCTTCATGACTTATACATGTTCCTATGACTATGAGATTATGCAACTCCCGTTTACCGGAGGAACACTTTGTGTGCTACCAAACATCACAACGTAACTGGGTGATTATAAAGGTGCTCTACAGGTGTCTCCAAAGGTACTTGTTGGGTTGGCGTATTTCGAGATTAGGATTTGTCACTCCGATTGTCGGAGAGGTATCTCTGGGCCCACTCGGTAATGCACATCACTATAAGCCTTGCAAGCATTGTAATTAATGAGTTAGTTGCGGGATGATGTATTACGGAATGAGTAAAGAGACTTGCCGGTAACGAGATTGAACTAGGTATTGAGATACCGACGATCGAATCTCGGGCAAGTAACATACCGATGACAAAGGGAACAACGTATGTTGTTATGCGGTTTGACCGATAAAGATCTTCGTAGAATATGTGGGAGCCAATATGAGCATCCAGGTTCCGCTATTGGTTATTGACTGGAGAGGTGTCTCGGTCATGTCTACATAGTTCTCGAACCCGTAGGGTCCGCACGGTTAACGTTACGATGACAGTTATATTATGAGTTTATATGTTTTGATGTACCGAAGGAGTTCGGAGTCTCGGATGAGATCAGGGACTTGACGAGGAGTCTCGAAAAGGTGGAGACGTAAAGATCGATATATTGGACGACTATATTCGGACATCGGAAAGGTTCCGAGTGATTCGGGTATTTTTCGGAGTACCGGAGAGTTACGGGAATTCGTATTGGGCCTTAATGGGCCATACGGGAAAGGAGAGAAAGGCCCCAAAGGGTGGCCGCACCCCTCCCCATGGACTAGTCCAAATTGGACTAGGGAGGGGGGCGCCCCCTTCCTTCTTTCTCCTTCTCCCTTCCCTTTTCCTACTCCAACAAGGAAAGGAGAAGTCCTACTCCCGGTGGGAGTAGGACTCCCCCCTTGGCGCGCCCTCCTCCTAGGCCGGCCGCCTCCTCCCTTGCTCCTTTATATACGGGGGCAGGGGGCACCCCATGGACAGACAATTGATCATCGATCTCTTAGCCGTGTGTGGTGCCCCCCTCCACCATATTACACCTCGATAATATCGTAGCGGTGCTTAGGCGAAGCCCTGCGTCGGTAGAACATCAACATTGTCACCACACCGTCGTGCTGACAAAACTCTCCCTCAACACTCGGCTGGATCGGAGTTCGAGGGACGTCATCGAGCTGAATGTGTGCTGAACTCGGAGGTGCCGTGCGTTTGGTACTTGATCGGTCGGATCGTGAAGACGTACGACTACATCAACCGCGTTGTGTTAAACGCTTCCGCTTTTGGTCTACGAGGGTACGTGGACAACACTCTCCCCTCTCGTTGCTATGCATCACCATGATCTTGCGTGTGCGTAGGAATTTTTTTTGAAATTACTACGTTCCCCAAAAGTGGTATCAGAGCCAGGTTTTATGCGTTGATGTTATATGCACGAGTAGAACACAAGTGAGTTGTGGGCGATATAAGTCATACTGCTTACCAGCATGTCATATTTTGGTTCGGCGGTATTGTGAGATGAAGCGGCCCGGACCGACATTACGCGTACGCTTACGCGAGACTGGTTTCACCGTTGCGAGCACTCGTTGCTTAAAGGTGACTGGCGGGTGTCTGTCTCTCTCACTTTAGTTGAACCGAGTGTGGCTACGCCCGGTCCTTGCGAAGGTTAAAACAGCACCAACTTGACAAACTATTGTTGTGGTTTTGATGCGTAGGTAAGAACGGTTCTTGCTAAGCCCGTAGCAGCCACGTAAAACTTGCAACAACAAAGTAGAGGATGTCTAACTTGTTTTTGCAGGGCATGTTGTGATGTGATATGGTCAAGACATGATGCTATATTTTATTGTATGAGATGATCATGTTTTGTAACCGAGTTATCGGTAACTGGCAGGAGCCATATGGTTGTCGCTTTATTGTATGCAATGCGCCATGTAATTGTTTTACTTTATCACTAAGCGGTAGCGATAGTCGTAAAAGCAATAGTTGGCGAGACGACAACAATGCTACGATGGAGATCAAGGTGTCGCGCCGGTGACAATGGTGATCATGACGATGCTTCGGAGATGGAGATCACAAGCACAAGATGATGATGGCCATATCATATCACTTATATTGATTGCATGTGATGTTTATCTTTTATGCATCTTATCTTGCTTTGATTGACGGTAGCATTATAAGATGATCTCTCACTAAAATTTCAAGATAAAAGTGTTCTCCCTGAGTATGCACCGTTGCGAAAGTTCTTCGTGCTGAGACACCACGTGATGATCGGGTGTGATAGGCTCTACGTTCAAATACAACGGGTGCAAAACAGTTGCACACGCGGAATACTCAGGTTAAACTTGACGAGCCTAGCATATGCAGATATGGCCTCGGGACACTGAGACCGAAAGGTCGAGCGTGAATCATATAGTAGATATGATCAACATAGTGATGTTCACCATTGAAAACTACTCCATTTCACGTGATGATCGGTTATGGTTTAGTTGATTGGGATCACGTAATCACTTAGATGATTAGAGAGATGTCTATCTAAGTGGGAGTTCTTAAGTAATATGATTAATTGAACTTAAATTTATCATGAACTTAGTCCCAATAGTATTTTTCAGATTATGTTGTAGATCAATAGCTCGCGTTGTTGCTTCCCTGTGTTTATTTTTGATATGTTCCTAGAGAAAAATTATGTTGAAAGTTGTTAGTAGCAAAGATGCGGATTGGATCCGTGATCTGAGGATTATCCTCATTGCTGCACAGAAGAATTATGTTCTTGATGCACCGCTAGGTGACAGACCTATTGCAGGAGCAGATGCAGACGTTATGAACGTTTGGCTAGCTCAATATGATGACTACTTGATAGTTTAGTTCACCATGCTTAACGGCTTAGAATCGGGACTTCAAAGACGTTTTGAACGTCATGGACCATATGAGATGTTCCAGGAGTTGAAGTTAATATTTCAAGCAAATACCCGAGTTGAGAGATATGAAGTCTCCAACAAGTTCTATAGCTAAATGATGGAGGAGAATAGCTCAAGCAGTGAGCATGTGCTCAGATTGTCTGGGTACTACAATCGCTTGAATCAAGTGGGAGTTAATCTTCCATATAAAATAGTGATTGACAGAATTCTCTAGTCACCATCACCAAGTTAGTAGAACTTCGTGATGAACTACAGTATGCAAGGGATGACGAAAGTAATTCTCGAGCTCTTCGTGATGCTGAAATCGACGAAGGTAGAAATCAAGAAAAACATCAAGTGTTGATGGTTGACGAGACCACTAGTTTCAAGAAAAGGGCAAAGGAAAGAAGGGGAACTTCCAGAAGAACGGCAAGCAAGTTGCTGCTCAAGTGAAGAAGCCTAAGTCTGGTCCTAAGCCTGAGACTAAGTGCTTCTGCTGCAAAGGGACTGGTCACTGGAAGCGGAACTACCCCAAGTATTTGGTGGATAAGAAGGATGGCAAAGTGAACAAAGGTATATTGGATATACATGTTATTGACGTGTACTTTACTAGTGTTTATAGCAACCCCTCGGCATTTGATACTGGTTCAGTTGCTAAGAGTAGTAACTCGAAACGGGAGTTGCAGAATAAACAGAGACTAGTAAAAGGCGAGGTGACGATGTGTGTTGGAAGTAGTTCCAAGATTGATATGATCATCATCGCACACTCCCTATACTTTTGGGATTAGTGTTGAAACTAAATAAGTGTTATTTGGTGTTTGCGTTGAGCATGAATATGATTTGATCATGTTTGTTGCAATACGGTTATTCATTTAAATTAGAGAATAATTGTTGTTCTATTTACATGAATAAAACCTTCTATGGTCATACACCCAATAAAATGGTTTGTTGGATCTCGATCGTAGTGATACACATATTCATAATAATGAAGCCAAAAGATGCAAAGTTAATAATGATAGTGCAACTTATTTGTGGCACTGCCGTTTAGGTCATATTGGTGTAAAGCGCATGAAGAAACTCCATACTGATGGGATTTTGGAATCACTTGATTATGAATCACTTGATGCTTGCGACCCGTGCCTCATGGGCAAGATGACTAAAACGTTGTTCTCCGGAACTATGGAGAGAGCAACAGATTTGTTGGAAATCATACATACAGATGTATGTGGTCCGATGAATATTGAGGCTCGTAGCAGGTATCATTATTTTCTGACCTTCACAGATGATTTGAGCAGATATGGGTATATCTACTTAATGAAACAGAAGTCTGAAACATTTGAAAAGTTCATATAATTTCAGAGTGAAGTGGAAAATCATCGTAACAAGAAAATAAAGTTTCTACGATCTGATCGTAGAGAAGAGTATTTGAGTTACGAGTTTGGCCTTCAGTTAAAACAATGTGAAATAGTTTCACTACTCACGCCACCTGGAACACCGCAGTGTAATGGTGTGTCCGAACATCGTAACCGTACTTTATTAGATATGGTGCGATATATGATATCTCTTACCGATCTACCACTATCGTTTTGGGGTTATGCATTAGAGACAGCTGCATTCACGTTAAATAGGGTACCATCTAAATCCGTTGAGACGACATCTTATGAACTGTGGTTTGGCAAGAAACCAAAGTTGTCATTTCTTAAAGTTTGGGGTTGCGATGCTTATGTGAAAAAGTTTCATCCTGATAAGCTCAAACCCAAATCGGAGAAATGTGTCTTCATAGGATACCCAAAGGAGACAGTTGGGTACACCTTCTATCACAGATCCGAAGGCAAGACATTCGTTGCTAAGAATGGATCCTTTCTAGAGAAGGAGTTTCTCTCGAAAGAAGTGAGTGGGAGGAAAGTAGAACTTGATGAGGTAATTGTACCTGCTCCCTTATTGGAAAGTAGTTCATCGTAGAAACCAGTTTCTGTGACGCCTATACCAATTAGTGAGGAAGTTAATGATGATGATCATGAAACTTCAGATCAAGTTATTACTGAACCTCGTAGGTCAACCAGAGTACGATCCGCACCAGAGTGGTACGGTAATACTGTTCTGGAGGTTATGTTACTAGACCATGACGAACCTACGAACTATGAAGAAGCAATGGTGAGCCCAAATTCCGCAAAATGGCTTGAGGCCATGAAATCTGAGATGGGATCCATGTATGAGAACAAAGTATGGACTTTGGTTGACTTGCCCGATGATCGGCAAGCCATTGAAAATAAATGGATCTTCAAGAAGAAGACTGACGCTGACGATAATGTTACTGTCTATAAAGCTCGACTTGTTGCGAAAGGTCTTCGACAAGTTCAAGGGATTGACTACGATGAGACCTTCTCACCCGTAGCGATGCTTAAGTCTGTCCGAATCATGTTAGCAATTGCCGCATTTTATGAAATCTGGCAAATGGATAAACAAAACTGTATTCCTTAATAGATTTATTAAAGAAGAGTTGTATATGATGCAACCAAAAGGTTTTGTCAATCCTAAAGGTGCTAACAAAATATGCAAACTCTAGCGATCCATCTATGGACTGGTGCAAGCATCTCGGAGTTGGAATATACGCTTTGATAAGTTGATCAAAGGATATAGTTTTATACAGACTTGCGGTGAAGCCTGTATTTACAAGAAAGTGAGTGGGAGCACTACAACATTTCTGATAAGTATATGTGAATGACATATTGTTGATCGGAAATAATGTAGAATTATTCTGCAAAGCATAAAGGAGTGTTTGAAAGGAGTTGTTCAAAGAAAGACCTCGGTGAAGCTGCTTACATATTGAGCATCAAGATCTATAGAGATAAATCAAGACGCTTGATAAGTTTTTTCAATGAGTACATACCTTAACAAGATTTTGAAGTGGTTCAAAATGGAACAGTCAAAGAAAGAGTTTCTTGCCTGTGTTACATGGTGTGAAATTGAGAAGACTCAAAGCCCGACCACGGCAAAAGATAGAAAAAGAATGAAAGTCATTCCCTATGCCTCGGCCATAGGTTCTATAAAGTATGCCATGCTGTGTACCAGATCTATTTATACCCTATGCTGATTTTGGCAAGGGAGTACAATGGTGATCTAGGAGTAGATCACTGGACAGCGGTCAAAATTATCCTTAGTGGAATAAGGATATGTTTCTCGATTATGGAAGTGACAAAAGGTTCGTCGTAAAGGGTTACGTCGATGCAAGTTTTGACACTAATCTAGATGACTCTAAGTCTCGGTCTAGATACATACTGAAAGTGGGAGCAATTAGCTAGAGTAGCTCCGTGCAGAGCATTGTAGACATAGAAATTTGTAAAATACTTATGGATCTGAATGTAACAGACCCGTTGACTAAAATTATCTCACAATCAAAACATGATCACACCTTAGTACTCTTTGGATGTTAATGACATAGCGATGTGAACTAGATTATTGACTCTAGTAAACCCTTTGGGTGTTGCTCACATGACAATGTGAACTATGGGTGTTAATCACATGGTGATGTGAACTATTGATGTTAAATCACATGGCGATGTGAACTAGATTATTGACTGCAAGTGGGAGACTGAAGGAAATATGCCCTAGAGGCAATAATAAAGTTATTATTTATTTCCTTATATCATGATAAATGTTTATTATTCATGCTAGAATTGTATTAACCGGAAACTTGATACATGTGTGAATACATAGACAAACAGAGTGTCACTAGTATGCCTCTACTTGACTAGCTCGTTGATCAAAGATGGTTATGTTTCCTAGCCATAGACATGAGTTGTCATTTGATTAACGGGATCACATCATTAGGAGAATGATGTGATTGACTTGACCCATTCCGTTAGCTTAGCACTCGATCGTTTAGTATGTTGCTATTGCTTTCTTCATGACTTATACATGTTCCTATGACTATGAGATTATGCAACTCCCGTTTACCGGAGGAACACTTTGTGTGCTACCAAACGTCACAACGTAACTGGGTGATTATAAAGGTGCTCTACAGGTGTCTCCAAAGGTACTTGTTGGGTTGGCGTATTTCGAGATTAGGATTTGTCACTCCGATTGTCGGAGAGGTATCTCTGGGCCCACTCGGTAATGCACATCACTATAAGCCTTGCAAGCATTGTAATTAATGAGTTAGTTGCGGGATGATGTATTACGGAACGAGTAAAGAGACTTGCCGGTAACGAGATTGAACTAGGTATTGAGATACCGACGATCGAATCTCGGGCAAGTAACATACCGATGACAAAGGGAACAACATATGTTGTTATGCGGTTTGACCGATAAAGATCTGCGTAGAATATGTGGGAGCCAATATGAGCATCCAGGTTTCGCTATTGGTTATTGACTGGAGAGGTGTCTCGGTCATGTCTACATAGTTCTCGAACCCGTAGGGTCCGCACGCTTAACGTTACGATGACAGTTATATTATGAGTTTATATGTTTTGATGTACCGAAGGAGTTCGGAGTCCCGGATGAGATCAGGGACTTGACGAAGAGTCTCGAAATGGTCGAGACGTAAAGATCGATATATTGGACGACTATATTCGGACATCGGAAAGGTTCCGAGTGATTCGGGTATTTTTCAGAGTACCGGAGAGTTACGGGAATTCGTATTGGGCCTTAATGGGCCATACGGGAAAGGAGAGAAAGGCCCCAAAGGGTGGCCGCACCCCTCCCCATGGACTAGTACGAATTGGACTAGGGAGGGGGGCGCCCCCTTCCTTCTTTCTCCTTCTCCCTTCCCTTTTCCTACTCCAACAAGGAAAGGAGAAGTCCTACTCCCGGTGGGAGTAGGACTCCCCCCTTGGCGCGCCCTCCTCCTAGGCCGGCCGCCTCCTCCCTTGCTCCTTTATATACGGGTGCAAGGGGCACCCCATGGACAGACAATTGATCATTGATCTCTTAGCCGTGTGCGGTGCCCCCCTCCACCATATTACACCTCGATAATATCGTAGCGGTGCTTAGGCGAAGCCCTGCGTCGGTAGAACATCAACATTGTCACCACACCGTCGTGCTGACAAAATTCTCCCTCAACACTCGGCTGGATCGGAGTTCGAGGGACGTCATCGAGCTGAACGTGTGCTGAACTCGGAGGTGCCGTGCGTTCGGTACTTGATCGGTCGGATCGTGAAGACGTACGACTACATCAACCGCGTTGTGTTAAACGCTTCCGCTTTCGGTCTACGAGGGTACATGGACAACACTCTCCCCTCTCGTTGCTATGCATCACCATGATCTTGCGTGTGCGTAGGAAATTTTTTGAAATTATTACGTTCCCCAACACATGTTGGTCAGCATAATTTTCATAAACACTAAATAAAATAAATAGTTATAAAAGATAATATACCACATCCGAATCATAGACCGGATGAGAGCCGACGGGGGCGGATACCAAAACCATGGCACTATATAATAACAAACGATAATAAAAGTAAGAAAATTATACAAGTAGCTATCTAAATCATACAAGTAAGAATTTTTTTTTCTTTTAAAAAGAAGATAAGAACAAGAGGCTCACCACGGTGGTGCCGATGACGAGATCGGGGCGGGCGATCGACGGCACTGAGGACAGGGACGGGGACGGGACGACACCCTACACATGTGCAGACTCTAAGGAGTTAATTTTGTTAGACAATGTAAATGTGTACGTGGTGGTGCAGTATAAACCACGTACATGTATAGTTGGGTTGCGTGCGTTGTACTCTAGGTAGTTTAGGTTAGTTGGGATTGATCTCTATCTTGTATAGATCTTAGCTTGAGGATCAATCCCCTAACAACCTGAACTACCGCCCTTGTACCTATGATCTATAAATAACACGCAACGCGTCCCTGCGAAAGCATACGCTTCAACCATATTTACAAATTTGAGCTCAAATTGTGCATCTAAATCAAATGAACTCCCAATATACTCCTCCACTAAAACCCACAAACCACTCTACTTCTAGAGCATTTGAAATAACCTAAACTAGCAGTGAGAGATGAAAGAATGAAGGAGCTAACCTTTTTGAACACTTGTGTAGTTGGTGCACCGTCAAACCTAGATAAATCTTAGGGAAAATGTAGTTTGGAGGTCGAGCTTGGAGAGGAGAAAACTTAAGTGTGACACCAACTGGGACTAAAGACCTACCCTTTAGTCCCGTTTTCAGACACCAAAAGGTCCCAGTTAAACCGGGACTGGTGCCCTGCCAAGGCCCGGCCAGCGTCCTAGCCGCTCAAACCAGAACTGATGCTTCCATTAGTCCCGGTTCATAACACGGCCGGGACTAATGCTCTGATCTGGCCAGGACCAAAACCATGTTTTCTACTAGTGTAACGTTCCACATTCTGTTGGGGCATTATATCCCCTGAGAGGTTGTATCGCCAGATACGTTCTCTGGGTATCCCAGTTGAGAACCCATAACTCGACGACTGTATGAAAGTTGCCTACAACGTAAAGAACACGTACGTGGAAATTCTCTATTTTGAAAAACATGTACACGCAAATGGAGCCCAAAGATCACCATCGATCTGTTCCTCGAGAAGAAGAAAGATCCGGTCACTGGATCTGGATTTTGTCAACGAGGTATCTTAGTACGAATGCCTGCCCCCCGAGGCATTCTTTAGCGTGGAATCATGTGCAGGTGTATAGTGATTGCAGATGTGTGTCGCAAGCAGTGACCTCGTCTACATGTGCACCAAGAATATAAAAACTATGGCAGATATAAAATTGCCGAGGCAAACCCAGACAAAACTTCTTGAGGGAGGGCATTATCTTTTTAGTCTGGTCATTAAAAAAAACTTAGCGTATTTCCTGAAAATATAAAAACATACACCAACAGAGTATGTACCGAGCAGATAACTGAATGATAAAACACAAAACATGCAAAAGTAGTTCAACTAAACAGGAACAGCACAAATTCACAAATCACAATGAACTCACACATTGTAGCTAAACCGGGTGCCTACTTCTGGAATGAAGATCCTTCGGCTCGCCTTCGCTTCTTGCACAAGAAGTCTATCAAATTACTGGAGAGAACTCCATAAGCTCAAGGGAGCACTACCGTTATACTTCCTCCGTAAAAAAATATAAGAGCGTTTAGATCACAACTTTACAGAGAGAGTACTAGACAACCTATTGCACCATGTCGCCCATTTCTTCAGGTCAGGATCAGCTCATACGGTGTCCGAGCTAGTGTACTAATCTCCTACGGTGCCATATTCGCTTTGATCTTCCAAAAAAAAACACAACCTGGGCAATATCAAAACAAGATCACAGTCCCAATAGTATATATCTGCACTGCTGCACAAAGGTTCGATCGATGCATGCACCCTGACCGGCGGTCTCTATCTCAGCTTGTTTTGCTCAGCTTGTCATGTGGTCCAACCATATTCTTTTGCCCTTGATTATCTTTTCTAGGAGGAGCAGCACCAGGTACTCTGCATGTCTTGTGCTACCCCCATGTTATTTCAGCATCGCTTGATCCTCACAATCTTGTTAAGAATTCCCTGGGATTCGGTTCAGGTGTGGAACTAAACTATTCTGGCATTTCACTTTCCCATACACCATTGGGTTCTACCAGGAACTGAAATGTGATGTCCCAGATCATCGGTCTATGGAACCGTCACAAATCAAATCATACTGACTGAAAGCTTAAAGCTAATATCTCTCACAATTATTGAGATAGCAATGCATAGGCATGAGCTGTATCATTCAGTGTCCATTTTGTCTAGAGGGGGAAAAGGTCCTTAGTCACCTGCCTCCCAGGATTCCATAAAACCAGAGAGGTGGCCTGTTTTTGCTGAATCCATGACAGGTCCCAACCATGCCAAGCGCCAAACAATCTGAATAAACTCTGGACAACCGACCCAGCTTTGCTTACTGCACAATTACGAAGAATCTTATGCTGAGCTATGTCAGAGCTTCAGATATGTGCGCAAAATAATTGGTTTCCTGCATGAATTAATCATGAAAGGATGATTCTCATGGTACAAAACATAATAGACTAGCCAAAGCAAGGTTCATCAAGTTTTTCATACAAATGTTACTGCCTGCCACAGTGCACTATGCACACAGAACACAGTGACTAGTGTGAATTACAACCTGATCAACTGACTGGATTGATCACAGGCACGTATCAGAATTCAGCAAACATCATCCATCCAGATCAGGACACCAAAGTCTAAACTCTACACATAGCTAGGCATCAGGCGGCAACATGACTACAACATAGTAATTCACAATACATAAAACCATGCATATATCTTGGGCTACCCATCTCTCTCATGACCTGCATCACACAAATTGGCCCTATGAGCAGAATCACCTGCATGTCGGAATGCCAAATATGCACCAAATTCAGGAAAGGCGTACCTCAAGAAACTGCATCCACTGATCCAAGGCTACTTAACTAGACCATGGTCCATACACAACACACAGACATTATATTGACATAACTAGAGCTATAAGCATTGCCAAGTGAAAACGCCAGCTAAAATTTATGAGCTAGCATCGTTTGCCGTCCATGTCGAGATGGCATAGAGGATGCGTCCTTTCCATCCTTGCAAGAGCCAGTGCTGATCTATATCAATCACAAAGTCCTTGTGGTAGCAGTTCTTGACCTTGTCTCTCGCTAGCTCAATGACCTCTGGATTCAATGGCAGCAGCTTCAAACCTGCCCGTTGATTCCTTACCTGCCATTGCTTATACGTCTCAGGACGCTCCACCCTATCTGTACCCTCACAGGCAATGACATTCAGGGCAGCACGCCCAAGGATGTTCTGCTCAATCAGCATCCTCTGTTCGTTATCCCTTGGGGTGGTTGTGTCCAGAACATCAAAAAGGGCCGAGTAGTAGAACAGAACCTCCCGAAACCGTGTCACAAAGAATGGGGCACTGAATGAGCCATTCACGATTGCATGGATGAATGTGTGGGGCTGCATCTTCCTGATGTTCTTGAGCACAACATCCCTTGGGCTCTCAAGCACAACGCTCTCGTCCATCAAGTTCTTGAATTGAAACAAGGAGTTAACAATGAGTACCTCATCAGGATCAATCTTCAAATCCTCTTTGCGGAGCGACTCCATCTTTGCCGTCGCGATGGCCCGGTACTCGAACGGCACATTAAACTCATGGGCATACTTCTTGAGCCTGCGCCCTGTCTCTTCAATCCGCTCTGTTGGCCGGAACCCAGGCTGAGGGAGATCAATACCAGTGATCCTTACATCTGGCGGCCCTCCAGGCCTTGTTGATATCCGTCGCAGAAAGCACGGCCACTGGAACCCATATTGTATACCATAATCGATGATATGTATCTTCTTCTTCCCCAAGGAGGCATTATAGATTGTACTGTTTGAGAATAGGAAAGACACCTTCTTGAAACAGATGGCTGCCATGTACAGCTGGTAAGCTTTGAGCATGTCCACAGCTGAGATGCGTGTTGCCATGAGCGACTGGTGTACGAGGCCACCTGTGCCCGCCATCCGCGCCTGCAGGCCCTCCGCAAAGCAATGCGCGAGGCGCTGAGTCCCGTCGCCATCAGGGCGAGCATGCAGCTTGATCTGCTTCAGCAGCTCTGTAGCGCTCCGGCGGTCATCTGTGGCAACAGCCTGCGCGCAATGGATGAGCAACGTGCGCAGGTCCACCACATCGGAACCACCACGCCGGCCCCTCCCCTTGCCATTGGCCCCTTTCCCGCCGCCGCTATCATTCTTGGCCACCGCCTCCTGCATGGCGATCCGCAGGTTCTGCATCTGCACGATGCACATCTCGTCTGAGGGCATCAGCATCCTGTCGAACATCTCCCGTGCAGAGACGTCATCTCCCAGCGCACTCTGCTTGCTGCTCCTGCCACCCTCCTGCTCCAGCTCGTCATCATGGTAAGGGTTCTTCCGACCTCGGCCGCCACCAGAGTTGGCCGAGACCGCATCCACCGCCTCCTCCTTCTTTACGCTGAGCACAGCCGGCGCCGGCGCAGGAGCTGCGTGGCCATTGAACCCAGCGACGAGTTTGTCCTCCCTGGGCAGGAACTTGTTGCCCTCCTCGACGCCCTTGAAGAACTGGCCAGAGGAGGCCTCGAGGTCGATGACGAGCTTGTCCTGACTGGGCAGGAACTTGTTGGCCTCCTGCATCCCCTTGAGGAAGGCGGAGCTCATGAGGTCGGAGTTGGCGCCGCCACCGAAGAAGGCGGCGGGATCGAGGTCGACGGGCTCGAACTGGAAGCGGTCGTAGGAGTCAACGGCGGCGGGCGTGGGAGGCAGCTGGGCGGCGTTGCCGACGGAGGCGTCGGAGGGGGAGCACGGGGAGACGGCGCGGTTGTTGCTGTCGTCGGACGTGGAGTTGGAGGAGGGATCGGAGAGGATCTCGAGGAAGGGCTGCTGCGCCTCGATGAGCGCGGGGTTGTCGGGGAAGTCGTAGAAGAACTTGTCGTCGATGTCCTCCTCCATGAGTATGCGGGAGATGAAGGGCAGGACAAGGTCCTCCGGCGTGGAGGAGGGGGAGTCGCCGCCGCCGCCGCCTCCACCTCCCCCGTGGCCGTCGGAGGATTGCTGCTGCTGCTCCTGCTCGTGGTGCGGGGTCGGGGGGAGGTCGAGGTATTCGGAGGGCGAGCCGGGGATGAGGTCGGAGAGGTAGAGGTTGAGGGAGGGGTCGTCGGCGGTGGGGGAGCCCATGTCGGCGGGGAGGTAGGGGGAGAAATTCGTGTCGTGGGGGAGGTAGGAGGAGGAGCCCATGGCGGCGCGGGAGGTGGGAGAGGGCAAGTGGGGTTTTGGTGGTTTTGTAGAGGCGGGGAGCGGAAGGTTCTGCGAAGGATCGGCGGGTGGGATCGGGGGATTGGCCACCGGAGGAGACTGAGAGAAGACGGGAGGGAGGAGGGGAATGGGGAGGGGATGAGGGAGAGGGAGGAGGGACACGCTGGTGGACGGAATATTCCGGTGTTTCTGCGGCGGCCGGCCTCGTGGGCTGGGCTGTGGCCTGATTAGGTTCGGCCCGGATTCCGGTCCGGGTCAAGAGGGCTAAATATTACTCCTCATTTACTTGTCTTTAAAAAAATCTATGGAGGCTAGCGCAACAGTCCTTGCCAACTTGAGACTTGCTCAAACACCGGAAGATGGCAGTACAATCAGAGTGTGGACTTTGTGGCTCTGAAAATTTCTGGCGGCATTCTTTGATGGAGTGCAACATGGCACGCTGCATTTGGGCATTAGAGGATGATGATCTGATGAAAGTTATGATGCAGTGTAAAGAACCAGATGCAAAACGCTTTGTTTTCTCACTGATGGAGTCTATACCGCATGAGGATTTGGCATGCTCGGAGAAAGGCTATCCATGAGCATGTATTTCAGGGGCCGTTAGCTACTAATCAGTTTGTCCAGAGTTACCTAATGGACCTTCAGATTTGCACACCCTTGAAGCAACATGCAACTGTTTAAACACATCTGAGACAACATCACAGATGGATCCCGCCGCCTGCAGGAATTGCAAAAAATCGTGTTGTTGGTGTCGTGCCACATGACGCAGTGAAAGGGAGTTACAGCGCAGTTTGCAGGGATTTCACTGAAAAAATATCTAGGCTCTTTGGTGATAAAATGTCAAGGTGTGACTGACCCAGTATCATTGGAGGCTTTCACTTGTCGAGAAGCGCTCTCACTTGCTTTTGACTTATCACTTGCAAACATACAGATAGCTTCAGACCGTCAAGGTGTGATCAAAGATATCCATGGAAATATGGGTGGGCTACACTCTAGCATTATTAAGGAGGTCAATCTTACACCTCAGCAGTTCTCTCGTTGTACCTTCATCTTTGAAGGAAGAGAAACTAATCTTGAGGCACATAGCCTCGCTAAACATACTCTAGACTTTTTTTAGGACGCCATGTGTGGCTCCTTAATCCCCCAGATCTACATTATATTCCTTTGAACTTTTATAATCAATAAAATGGAGTGTGTTTAGACTAAAAAAATAATTTGTCTCAAAAAATATTATTCATTAACATCCTAAACAATCTATGGATAGCAATTACTCATAGGAAAGAAGATGGCTTGAAAAGTCATTTTGCAGTTACATCTTGAAGCCTTTGCTGCAAAGGAAGTTGTAGCAAGAAGAAGAAGATTTAATCTGAGAAGCCTTTTTACAAGAGAATGAGCCAAAGTATTCTGGAGTCTTTGAATGTGCTTGACCCTGCAAGAATATAGACATGATGCTGAAGAATTCAGCTAAGATAGTCCCAATCTTTCAATGCCCTGGGTTTTGGATTAAACTCTTGGCTTCCGCCGCTTCTATCAGCGTCCTGCAATCAGAGAAAAGAGTCGAGCTCCAATTCAAGGATTTGACGATCGCTGCACTAAGGAGGAGTCCCAAAGCTTCGGCCTGCAAAATTAAATATAATTTTGTGAAAGTAGCTCGTATAAATATTGTATGGCGGTTGAGCCCGTTCCTTAGAAATACTCCTAAGAATGCCAAAAGTCATCCTCTACTCCTGAGCTCATTTGCGCTCGGGATGAACAGTAAAATAAGAAGAAAAGAATCAAAAAAATCTGATTTTTTTTGTGAAAACATGGACAAAAGTTTTACGTGCCCGCAAAATTTCATCTTGAAAAGACATTCGTGGAAGTTGTGGCAAAAAACATAATCAACACTTCAAAATGCTTTCAAAAATAACACTTTTGGAGCATTATTTTTGTTTCTTTGCCACAACTTCCAGGAATGTGATTTCAAGATGAAATTTTGTGAGCACGTAATACTTTTGTCAATGTTTTTACCAAAAAAAGTCAGATTTTTTTTGATTTTACTGTTCACTGAGCTGATTTGAGCTCGAGCTAAAAAACTCCACTTCCTAAAAATGCTTCATTTACTAACACTGAAGGGTTAAAGGCCACGTTAACATATGCTTTAAAACCTGCACGCAAAATAGAGAAATTTGCATTTGAGGAGGGATTGGATAGGTTAAGAGTAGGAGACCTATAGTCCTCTTCACAATCCTCCATTGAACCTGCATTTAGCATTGCCTTTGTAGCATGGATTACCTGCGTTGGCTGCATAGGACTTTAAGTTGTCTTTTTAAAGAGAAGGTCATTTTTAGCTTCCCATATATTCCAGAGAATAGTGAAAGATAGTGCTTAAATTTAGCTCTGGGAGCTAGCTTTTCAAATATTCCAGAGAATAGTAAAAATAGTGCTTAAATTTAGCTCTGGGTGCTTCACGGATAAGATTTGTAGAATGATATCTGTAGGGTAAAGATTGTGTTTCAACATATCAATTTTCAAACCAAAGTAAAACCAGACCATTCTAGAGAAATTGCATAGAAAAAAATGCAAATATGTTTCTTCCTAACCACTGTTAGGGAACGTAGTAATTTCAAAAAAAATCCTACGCACACGCAAGATCATGGTGATGCATAGCAACGAGAGGGGAGAGTGTCGTCCATGTACCCTCGTAGACCGTAAGCGGAAGCGTTATGACAACGCGGTTGATGTAGTCGTACGTGTTCACGATCCGACCGATCCAAGTACCGAACACACGACACCTCCGAGTTCAGCACACGTTCAGCTCGATGACGTCCCACGAACTCCGATCCAGCAGAGTTTTGCGGGAGAGTTCCGTCAGCACAACAGCGTGATGACGGTGATGATGTTGCTACCGACGCAGGGCTTCGCCTAAGCACCGCTACGATATGACCGAGGTGGATTATGGTGGAGGAGGGCACTGCACACGGCTAAAAGGATCAACTGATCAACTTGTGTGTTCTAGGGTGCCCCCCTCCCCACGTATATAAAGGAGGGAGGGGAGGCCGGCCGGCCTCTCTAGGCGCGCCAAGGGGAGGAGGAATCCTCCTCCTAGTAGGAGTAGGATTCCTCCTTTCCTAGTCCTACTAGGAGGGGGAAGGAAGGAGAGGGGGAGGAGAAGGAAAGAGGGGGCGCAGCCCCTCCCCTAGTCCAATTCGGACTAGGCCCATGGGGGGCGTGCGGCCAGCCCTCGTGGCTTCTCCTCCTTTTCCCCTGAAGCCCACTAAGGCCCATATGTACTCCCGTATTCCCGTAACTCCCCCGGTACTCCGAAAAATACCCAGATCACTCGGAACCTTTCCGATGTCCGAATATAGCCTTCCAATATATTGATCTTTACGGCTCGATCATTTCGAGACTCCTCGTCATGTCCGTGATCTCATCCGGGACTCCGAACAACCTTCGGTACATCAAATCACATAAACTCATAATATCGATCGTCACCGAACGTTAAGCGTGCGGACCCTACGGGTTCGAGAACTATGTAGACATGACCGAGACACGTCTCCAGTCAATAACCAATAGCGGAACCTGGATGCTCATATTGGCTCCTACATATTCTACGAAGATTTTTATCGGTCAAACCGCATAACAACATACGTTGTTCCCTTTGTCATCGATATGTTATTTGCCCGAGATTCGATCGTCGGTATCTCAATACCTAGTCCAATCTCGTTACCGGCAAGTCTCTTTACTCGTTCCGTAATGCATCATCCCGCAGCTAACTCATTAGTTGCATCAATTGCAAGGCTTATAGTGATGTGCATTACCGAGAGGGCCTAGAGATACCTCTCCAACAATCGAACTGACAAATCCTAATCTCGATCTATGCCAACTCAACAAGTACCATCGGAGACACCTGTAGAGCACCTTTATAATCACCCAGTTACGTTGTGACGTTTTGTAGCAGACAAAGTGTTCCTCCGGTATTCGGGAGTTGCATAATCTCATAGTCATAGGAACATGTATAAGTCACGAAGAAAGCAATAGCAATATACTAAACGATCAAATGCTAAGCTAAAGGAATGGGTCAAGTCAATCACATCATTCTCTAATGATGTGATCCCGTTAATCAAATGACAACTCATGTCTATGGCTAGGAAACTTATCCATCTTTGATTCAACGAGCTAGTCAAGTAGAGGCATACTAGTGACACACTGTTTGTCTATGTATTCACACATGTACTAAGTTTCCAGTTAATACAATTCTAGCATGAATAATAAACATTTATCATGAAATAAGGAAATAAATAATAACTTTATTATTGCCTCTAGGGCATATTTCCTTCAGTATCCCACTTGCACTAGAGTCAATAATCTAGTTCACATCGCCAAGTGATTTAACACCAATAGTCCACATCATCATGTGATTAACACCCATAGTTCACATCACCATGTGACCAAACACTCAATGGGTTTACTAGAGTCAATAATCTAGTTCACATTGCAATGTGATTAACACGCAAAGAGTAATAAGGTATGATCATGTTTTGCCTGTGAGAGAAATTTTAGTCTACGGGTCTGCAACATTCAGATCCGTATGTATTTTGCAAATTTCTATGTCTACAATGCTCTCAACGGAGCTATTTTAGCTAATTGCTCCCACTTTCAATATGTATCCGGATTGTGACTTAGAGTCATCCAGGTCGGTGTCAAAGCTTGCATCGACGTAACTCTTTACAACGAACTCTTTATCACCTCCATAACCGAGAAATATTTCCTTAGTCCTCTAAGGACAATTTTGACCGCTGTCCAGTGATCTACTCCTAGATCAAAATTGTACTCCCTTGCCAAACTCAGGGCAGGGTATACAATAGGTCTGGTATACAGCATGGCATACTTTATAGAACCTATGGCTGAGGCATAGGGAATGACTTTCATTCTCTCTCTATCTTCTGCCGTGGTCGGGCTTTGAGTCTTACTCAACTTCACACCTTGCAACACTGGCAAGAACTCTTTCTTTGACTGTTCCATTTTGAACTACTTCAAAAACTTGTCAAGGTATGTACTCACTGAAAAACATATCAAGCGTCTTGATCTATCTCTATAGATCTTGATGCTTAATATGTAAGCAGCTTCACCGAGGTCTTTCTTTGAAAAACTCCTTTCAAACATTCCTTTATGCTTTCCAGAAAATTCTACATCATTTTCGATTGACAATATGTCATTCACATATACTTATCAGAAAGGATGTAGTGCTCCCACTCACTTTCTTGTAAATACAGGCTTCACCGCAAGTCTGTATAAAACTATATGCTTTGATCAACTTATCAAAACGTATATTCCAACTCCGAGATGCTTGCACCAGTCCATAGATGGATCGCTGGAGCTTTCATATTTTATTAGCACCTTTAGGGTTGACAAAACCTTCTGGTTGCATCATATACAGCTCTTCTTTAATAAGTTCATTAAGGAATGCAGTTTTGTTTATCAATTTGCCAGATTTCATAAAATGCGGCAATTGCTAACATGATTCGGACAGACTTAAGCATCGCTACGAGTGAGAAAATCTCATCGTAGTCAACACCTTGAACTTTGTCAAAAACCCTTTTCGACAAGTCTATCTTTGTAGATAGTAACACTACTATCAGCGTTCGTCTTCCTCTTGAAGATCCATTTATTTTCTATGGATTGCCGATCATCGGGCAAGTCAACCAAAGTCCACACTTTGTTCTCATACATGGATCCCATCTCAGATTTCATGGCCTCAAGCCATTTTGCGGAATCTGGGCTCATCATCGCTTCCTCATAGTTCGTAGGTTCGTCATGGTCAAGTAACATGACCTCCAGAACAGGATTATCGTACCACTCTGGTGCGGATCTCACTCTGGTTGACCTACGAGGTTCGGTAGTAACTTGATCTGAAGTTACATGATCATCATCATTAGTGTTGGGGAACGTAGTAATTTCAAAAAAATTCTACGCACACGCAAGATCATGGTGATGCATAGCAACGAGAGGGGAGAGTGTTGTCCACGTACCCTCGTAGACCGATAGCGGAAGCGTTTAACACAACGTGGTTGATGTAGTCGTACGTCTTCACGATCCGACCGATCAAGTACCGAACGCACGGCACCTCCGAGTTCAGCACACGTTCAGCTCGATGATGTCCCTCGAACTCCGATCCAGCCGAGTGTTGAGGGAGAGTTTCGTCAGCACGACGGCGTGGTGACAATGTTGATGTTCTACCGACGCAGTGCTTCGCCTAAGCACCGCTACGATATTATCGAGGTGTAATATGGTGGAGGGGGGCACCGCACACGGCTAAGAGATCAATGATCAATTGTGTCTAGAGGTGCCCCCTGCCCCCGTATATAAAGGAGCAAGGGGGAGGCCGCCGGCCAAGGAGGAGAGGCGCGCCAGGAGGAGTCCTACTCCTACCGGGAGTAGGACTCCCCCCCTTTTCCATGTTGGACTAGGAGAGGAAGGGGGAAAAGGTGGAGGGGAGGAAGGAAGGGGGGGCGCCGCCCCCCTCTCCTTGTCCTATTCGGACTGGGGGGGGAGGGGCGCGCGGCCCTGCCCTGGCCTCCTCTCCTCTCTTCCACCTAGGCCCACTAAGGCCCATTAAGTTAACGGGGGGGGGGGGGAGGGTTCCGGTAACCTCCCGGTACTCCGGAAAAATCCCGATTTCACCCGGAACACTTCCAATGTCCAAACATAGGCTTCCAATATATCAATCTTTATGTCTCGACCATTTCGAGACTCCTCGTCATGTCCATGATCACATCCGGGACTCCGAACAACCTTCGGTACATCAAAACATATAAACTCATAATATAACTGTCATCGTAACGTTAACCGTGCGGACCCTACGGGTTCGAGAACTATGTAGACATGACCGAGACACCTCTCCGGTCAATAACCAATAGCGGAACCTGGATGCTCATATTGGCTCCCACATATTCTACGAAGATCTTTATCGGTCAAACCGCATAACAACATACGTTGTTCCCTTTGTCATTGGTATGTTACTTGCCCGAGATTCGATCGTCGGTATCTCAATACCTAGTTCAATCTCATTACCGGCAAGTCTCTTTACTCGTTCCATAATACATCATCCCGCAACTAACTCATTAGTTACAATGCTTGCAAGGCTTATAGTGATGTGCATTACCGAGTGGGCCCAGAGATACCTCTCCGACAATCGGAGTGACAAATCCTAATCTCGAAATACGCCAACCCAACAAGTACCTTTGGAGACACCTGTAGAGCACCTTTATAATCACCCAGTTACGTTGTGACGTTTGGTAGCACACAAAGTGTTCCTTCGGTAAACGGGAGTTGCATAATCTCATAGTCATAGGAACATGTATAAGTCATGAAGAAAGCAATAGCAACACACTAAACGATCGAGTGCTAAGCTAACGGAATGGGTCAAGTCAATCACATCATTCTCCTAATGATGTGATCTCGTTAATCAAATGACAACCCATGTCAATGGCTAGGAAACTTAACCATCTTTGATCAACGAGCTAGTCATGTAGAGGCATACTAGTGAAACTCTATTTGTCTATGTATTCACACATGTATTATGTTTCCGGTTAATACAATTCTAGCATGAATAATAAACATTTATCATGATATAAGGAAATAAATAATAATTTTATTATTACCTCTAGGGCATATTTCCTTCAGTCTCCCACTTGCACTAGAGTCAATAATCTAGTTCACATCGCCATGTGATTTAACATCAATAATTCACATCACCATGTGATTAACACCCATAGTTCACATTGTCATGTGACCAACACCCAAAGGGTTTACTAGAGTCAATAATCTAGTTCACATCGCTATGTGATTAACATCCAAAGAGTACTAAGGTGTGATCATGTTTTGATTGTGAGATAATTTTAGTCAACGGGTCTGTCACATTCAGATCCGTAAGTATTTTGCAAATTTCTATGTCTACAATGCTCTGCATGGAGCTACTCTAGCTAATTGCTCCCACTTTCAATATGTATCTAGACCGAGACTTAGAGTCATCTAGATTAGTGTCAAAACTTGCATCGACGTAACCCTTTGCGATGAACCTTTTGTCACTTCCATAATCGAGAGACATATCCTTATTCCACTAAGGATAATTTTGACCGCTGTCCAGTGGTCTACTCTTAGATCACTATTGTACTCCCTTGCCAAAATCAGTGTAGGGTATACAATAGATCTGGTACACAGCATGGCATACTTTATAGATCCTATGGCCAAGGCATAGGGAATGACTTTCATTCTCTTTCTATCTTCTGCCGTGGTCGGGCTTTGAGTCTTACTCAATTTCACACCTTGTAACACAGGCAAGAACTCTTTCTTTGACTGTTCTATTTTGAACTACTTCAAAATCTTGTTAAGGTATGTACTCATTGAAAAAACTTATCAAGCGTCTTGATCTATCCCTATAGATCTTGATGCTCAATATGTAAGCAGCTTCACCGAGGTCTTTCTTTGAAAAACTCCTTTCAAACACTCCTTTATGCTTTGCAGAATAATTCTACATTATTTCCGATCAACAATATGTCATTCACATATACTTATTAGAAATGTTGTAGTGCTCCCACTCACTTTCTTGAAAATACAGGCTTCACCGCAAGTCTGTATAAAACTATATGCTTGGATCAACTTATCAAAGCGTATATTCCAACTCCGAGATGCTTGCACCAGTCCATAGATGGATCGCTGGAGTTTGCATATTTTGTTAGCACTTTTAGGATTGACAAAACCTCCTGGCTGCATCATATACAACTCTTCTTTATTAAATCCATTAAGGAATGCAGTTTTGTTTATCCATTTGCCATATTTCATAAAATGCGGCAATTGGTAACATGATTCAGACAGACTTAAGCATAAATACGAGTGAGAAACTCTCATCGTAGTCAACACCTTGAACTTGTCGAAAACCTTTTTGCGACAATTCTAACTTTGTAGACAGTAACACTACTATCACTGTCTGTCTTCCTCTTGAAGATCCATTTAATCTCAATGGCTCGCCGGTCATTGGGCAAGTCAATCAAAGTCCATACTTTGTTCTCATATATGGATCTCATCTCAGATTTCATGGCCTCAAGCCATTTCGCGGAATCTGGGCTCATCATCGCTTCCTCATAGTTCGTAGGTTCGTCATGGTCAAATAACATGACCTCCAGAACAGGATTACCATACCACTCTGGTGTGGATCTCACTCTGGTTTACCTACGAGGTTTGGTAGTAACTTGATCTGAAGTTACATGATCATCATCATTAACTTCCTCACTAATTGGTGTAGGAGTCACAGGAACAGATTTCTGTGATGAACTCCTTTCCAATAAGGGAGCAGGTACAGTTACCTCATCAAGTTCTACTTTCCTCCCACTCACTTCTTTCGAGAGAAACTCCTTCTCTAGAAAGGATCCATTCTTAGCAACGAATGTCTTGCCTTCGGATCTGTGATAGAAGGTGTACCCAACTGTCTCCTTTGGGTATCCTATGAAGACACATTTCTCCGATTTGGGTTTGAGCTTATCAGGATGAAACCTTTTCACATAAGCATCGCAACCCCAAACTTTAAGAAACGACAACTTTGGTTTCTTGCCAAACCACACTTCATAAGATGTCATCTCAACGGATTTAGATGGTACCCTATTTAACGTGAATGCAGCTGTCTCTAATGCATAACCCCAAAACGATAATGGTAGATCGGTAAGAGACATCATATATCGCACCATATCTAATAAAGTACGGTTATGATGTTCGTACACACCATTACACCGTGGTGTTCCAGGTGGCGTGAGTAGTGAAACTATTTCACATTGTTTTAACTGAAGGCCAAACTCGTAACTCAAATACTCTTCTCCACGATCAGTTCATAGAAACTTTATTTTCTTGTTACGATGATTTTCCGCTTCACTCTGAAATTATATGAACTTTTCAAATGTTTCAGACTTCTCAAATCATCTGTGAAGGTCAGAAAATAATGATACCTGCTACGAGCCTCAATATTCATCGGACCACATACATCTGTATGTATGATTTCCAACAAATCTGTTGCTCTCTCCATAGTACCGGAGAACGGCGTTTTAGTCATCTTGCCCATGAGGCACGGTTCGCAAGCATCAAGTGATTCATAATCAAGTGATTCCAAAATCCCATCAGTATGGAGTTTCTTCCTGCGCTTTACACCAATATGACCTAAACGGCAGTGCGACAAATAAGTTGCACTATCATTATTAACTTTGCATCTTTTGGCTTCATTATTATGAATATGTGTATCACTACGATCGAGATCCAACAAACTATTTTATTGGGTGTATGACCATAGAAGGTTTTATTCATGTAAACAGAACAACAATTATTCCCTAATTTAAATGAATAACCGTATTGCAACAAACATGATCAAATCATATTCATGCTCAACGCAAACACCAAATAACACTTATTTAGTTTCAACACTAATCCCGAAAGTGTAGGGAGCGTGCGATGATGATCATATCAATCTTGGAACCACTTCCAATACACATCGTCACTTCATCCTTAACTAGTTTCTGTTCATTATGCAACTCCCGTTTCGAGTTACTACTCTTTAGCAACTGAGTCAGTATCAATAACCGAGGGGTTGCTATAAACACTAGTAAAGTACACATCAATAACATGTATATCCAATATACCTTTGTTCACTTTGCCATCCTTCTTATCCACCAAATACTTGGGGTAGTTCCACTTCCAGTGACCAGTCCCTTTGCAGTAGAAGCACTTAGTCTCAGGCTTAGGACCAGACTTAGGCTTCTTCACTTGAGCAGCAACTTGCTTGCCGTTCTTCTTGAAGTTCCCCTTCTTCCCTTTGCCCTTTTCTTGAAACTAGTGGTCTCGTCAACCATCAACGCTTGATGTTTTTCTTGATTTCTATCTTCGTCGATTTCAGCATCACGAAGAGCTCGGGAATTACTTTCGTCATCCCTTGCATACTATAGTTCACCACGAAGTTCTACTAACTTGGTGATGGTGACTAGAGAATTCTGTCAATCACTATTTTATCTGGAAGATTAACTCCCACTTGATTCAAGCGATTGTAGTACCCAGACAATCTGAGCACATGCTCACTGCTTGAGCTATTCTCCTCCATCTTTTAGCTATAGAACTTGTTGGAGACTTCATATCTCTCAACTCGGGTATTTGCTTGAAATATTAACTTCAACTCCTGGAACATCTCATATGGTCCATGACGTTAATAACGTCTTTGAAGTCCCGATTCTAAGTCGTTAAGCATGGTGCACTAAACTATCAAGTAGTCATCATATTGAGCTAGCCAAACGTTCATAACGTCTGCATCTGCTCCTGCAATAGGTCTGCCACCTAGCGGTGCATCAAGGACATAATTTTTCTGTGCAGCAATGTGGATAATCCTCAGATCACGGATCCAGTCCGCATCTTTGCTACTAACATCTTTCAACATAATTTTTCTCTAGGAACATATCAAAAATAAACACAGGGATGCAACAACGCGAGCTATTGATCTACAACATAATTTGCAAAATACTATCAGGACTAAGTTCATGATAAATTTAAGTTCAATTAATCATATTACTTAAGAACTCCCACTTAGATAGACATCCCTCTAATCATCTAAGTGATTACGTGATCCAAATCAACTAAACCATAACCGATCATCACGTGAAATGGAGTAGTTTTCAATGGTGAACATCACTATGTTGATCATATCTACTATATGATTCACGCTCGACCTTTCGGTCTCAGTGTTCCGAGGCCATATCTGCATATGCTAGGCTCGTCAAGTTTAAACTGAGTATTCTGCGTGTGCAAAACTGGCTTGCACCCGTTGTAGATGGACGTAGAGCTTATCACACCCGATCATCACGTGGTGTCTGGGCACGACGAACTTTGGCAACAGTGCATACTCAGGGAGAACACTTTTATCTTGAAATTTTAGTGAGAGATCATCTTATAATGCTACCGTCAATCAAAGCAAGATAAGATGCATAAAAGATAAACATCACATGCAATCAATATAAGTGATATGATATGGCCATCATCATCTTGTGCTTGTGATCTCCATCTCCGAAGCACCGTCATGATCACCATCGTCACCGGCGCGACACCTTGATCTCCATCGTAGCATCGTCGTCGTCTCGCCAATTATTGCTTTTACGACTATCGCTACTGCTTAGTGATAAAGTAAAACAATTACATGGCGATTGCATTGCATACAATAAAGCGACAACCATATGGCTCCTGCCAGTTGCCGATAACTCGGTTACAAAACATGATCATCTCATACAATAAAATATAGCATCACGTCTTGACCATATCACATCACAACATGCCCTGCAAAAACAAGTTAGACGTCCTCTACTTTGTTGTTGCAAGTTTTACGTGGCTGCTACGGGCTTAGCAAGAACCGTTCTTACCTACGCATCAAAACCACAACGATAGTTTGTCAAGTTGGTGCTGTTTTAACCTTCGCAAGGACCGGGCGTAGCCATACTCGGTTCAACTAAAGTGAGAGAGACAGACACCCGCCAGTCACCTTTAAGCAACGAGTGCTCGCAACGGTGAAACCAGTCTCGCGTAAGCGTACGCGTAATGTCGGTCCGGGCCGCTTCATCTCACAATACTGCCGAACCAAAGTATAACATGCTGGTAAGCAGTATGACTTATATCGCCCACAACTCACTTGTGTTCTACTCGTGCATAACATCAATGCATAAAACCAGGCTCGGATGCCACTGTTGGGGAACGTAGTAATTTCAAAAAAATTCTACGCACACGCAAGATCATGGTGATGCATAGCAACGAGAGGGGAGAGTGTTGTCCACGTACCCTCGTAGACCGATAGCGGAAGCGTTTAACACAACGCGGTTGATGTAGTCGTACGTCTTCACGATCCGACCGATCAAGTACCAAACACACGGCACCTCCGAGTTCAGCACACGTTCAGCTCGATGACGTCCCTCGAACTCCGATCCAGCCGAGTGTTAAGGGAGAGTTTCGTCAGCACGACGGCGTGGTGACAATGTTGATGTTCTACCGACGCAGGGCTTCGCCTAAGCACCACTACGATATTATCGAGGTGTAATATGGTGGAGGGGGGCACCGCACACGGCTAAGAGATCAATGATCAATTGTGTCTAGAGGTGCCCCCTGCCCCCGTATATAAAGGAGCAAGGGGGAGGCCGCCGGCCAAGGAGGAGAGGCACGCCAGGAGGAGTCCTACTCCTACCGGGAGTAGGACTCCCCCCCATTCCATGTTGGACTAGGAGAGGAAGGGGGAAAAGGTGGAGGGGAGGAAGGAAGGGGGGGCGTCGCCCCCCTCTCCTTGTCCTATTCGGACTGGGGGGGATGGGCGCGCGGCCCTGCCCTGGCCTCCTCTCCTCTCTTCCACCTAGGCCCACTAAGGCCCATTAAGTTACCGAGGGGGGGGGGGTTCCGGTAACCTCCCGGTACTCCGGAAAAATCCCGATTTCACCCGGAACACTTCCAATGTCCAAACATAGGCTTCCAATATATCAATCTTTATGTCTCGACCATTTCGAGACTCCTCATCATGTCCGTGATCACATCCGGGACTCCGAACAACCTTCGGTACATCAAAACATATAAACTCGTAATATAACTGTCATCGTAACGTTAACCGTGCGGACCCTATGGGTTCGAGAACTATGTAGACATGACCGAGACACCTCTCCGGTCAATAACCAATAGCGGAACCTGGATGCTCATATTGGTTCCCACATATTCTATGAAGATCTTTATCGGTCAAACCGCATAACAACATACGTTGTTCCCTTTGTCATCGGTATGTTACTTGCCCGAGATTCGATCGTCGGTATCTCAATACCTAGTTCAATCTCGTTACCGGCAAGTCTCTTTACTCGTTCCGTAATACATCATCCCGCAACTAACTCATTAGTTACAATGCTTGCAAGGCTTATAGTGATGTGCATTACCGAGTGGGCCCAGAGATACCTCTCCGACAATCGGAGTGACAAATCCTAATCTCGAAATACGCCAACCCAACAAGTACCTTTGGAGACACCTGTAGAGCACCTTTATAATCACCCAGTTATGTTGTGACATTTGGTAGCACACAAAGTGTTCCTTCGGTAAATGGGAGTTGCATAATCTCATAGTCATAGGAACATGTATAAGTCATGAAGAAAGCAATAGCAACATACTAAACGATCGAGTGCTAAGCTAACGGAATGGGTCAAGTCAATCACATCATTCTCCTAATGATGTGATCTCGTTAATCAAATGAAAACCCATGTCAATGGCTAGGAAACTTAACCATCTTTGATCAACGAGCTACTCAAGTAGAGGCATACTAGTGACACTCTGTTTGTCTATGTATTCACACATGTATTATGTTTCCGGTTAATACAATTCTAGCATGAATAATAAACATTTATCATGATATAAGGAAATAAATAATAACTTTATTATTGCCTCTAGGGCATATTTCCTTCAATTAGCTTCCTCACTAATTGGTGTAGGAGTCACAGGAACAGATTTCTGTGATGAACTACTTTCCAATAAGAGAGCAGGTACAGTTACCTCATCAAGTTCTACTTTCCTCACACTCACTTATTTCGAGAGAAACTCCTTCTCTAGAAAGGATCCATTCTTAGCAACGGATGTCTTGCCTTCGGATCTGTGATAGAAGGTGTACCCAACTGTCTCCTTTGGGTATCCTATGAAGACATATTTCTCCGATTTGGGTTTGAGCTTATCAGGATGAAACTTTTTCACATAAGCATCGCAACCCCAAACTTTAAGAAACGACAACTTTGGTTTCTTGCCAAACCACAGTTCATATGGTGTCGTCTCAACGGATTTAGATGGTGCCCTATTTAACGTGAATGCAGCTGTCTCTGCATGACCCCAAAACGATAGTGGTAAATCAGTAAGAGACATCATAGATTGCACCATAACTAATAAAGTACGGTTACGATGTTCGTACACACCATTACGCTATGGTGTTCCCGGTGGCGTGAGTTGCGAAACTATTCCGCATTGTTTCAAATGAAGACCAAACTCGTAACTCAAATATTCTCCTCCACGATCAGATCATAGAAACTTTATTTTCTTGTTACGATGATTTTCCACTTCACTCTGAAATTATTTGAACTTTTCAAATGTTTCATATTTATGTTTCATCAAGTAGATATACCCATATATGCTCAAATCATCTGTGAAGGTCAGAAAATAACGTTACCTGCCGCGAGCCTCAACACTCATCGGACTGCATACATCAGTATGTCCAACAAGTCTGTTGCTCGCTCCATTGTTCCGGAGAACGGAGTCTTAGTCATCTTGCCCATGAGGCATGGTTCGCAAGCATCAACTGATTCATAATCAAGTGATTCCAAAAGCCCATCAACATGGATTTTCTTCATGCGCTTTAACCAATATGACCTAAACGGCAGTGCCACAAATAAGTTGCACTATCATTATTAACTTTGCATCTTTTGGCTTCAATATTATGAATATGTGTATCACTACGATCGAGATTCAATAAACCATTCACCTTGGGTGTATGACCATTGAAGGTTTTATTCATGTAAACAGAACAACAATTATTCTCTGACTTTAAATGAATAACCGTATTGCAATAAAGATGATCAAATCATATTCATGCTTAACGCAAACACCAAATAACATTTATTTAGGTTCAACACTAATCCTGAAAGTATAGGGAGTGTGCGATGATGATCATATCCATCTTGGAACCACTTCCAACACACATCGTCACTTCACCCTTAACTAGTCTCTGTTCATTCTGTGACTCCCGTTTCGAGTTACTAATCTTAGCAACTGAACTAGTATCAAATACTGAGGGGTTGCTATAAACACTAGTAAAGTACACATCAATAACATGTATATCAAATATACCTTTGTTCACTTTGCAATCCTTCTTATCCGGCAAATACTTGGGGCAGTTCTGCTTCCAGTGACCAGTCCCTTTGTAGTAGAAGCACTTAGTCTCAGGCTTAGGTCCAGACTTGGGCTTCTTCACTTGAGCAGCAACTTGCTTGCCGTTCTTCTTGAAGTTCCCCTTCTTCCCTTTGCCATTTCCTTGAAACTAGTGGTCTTGTCAACCATCAACACTTGATGCTTTTCTTTTTCTACCTTCGTTGATTTCAGCATCACGAAGAGCTTTGGAATCGTTTCCGTTATCCCTTGCATATTATAGTTCATCACGAAGTTCTAGTAACTTGGTGATAGTGACTAGAGAACTCTTTCAATCACTATCTTATCTGGAAGATTAACTCCCACTTGATTCAAGTGATTGTAGTACTCAGACATTCTAAGCACATTCTCACTAGCTGAGCTATTCTCCTCCATCTTGTAGGCAAAGTACTTGTCAAAGGTCTCATACCTTTCGACATGGGCATGAGTCTGAAATACTAATTTCAACTCTTGGAGCATCTCATATGCTCCGTGGCGTTTCAAAAACGTCTTTGAAGCCCTGATTCTAAGCCGTAAAACATGGTGCACTAAACTATCAAGTAGTCATCATATCGAGCTTGCCATACGTTCATAACGTCTGCATTTGCTCCTGCAATCGGTCTGCCACCTAGCGGTGCATCAAGAACATAATTTTTCTGTGCAGCAATGTGGATAATCCTCAGATCACGGATCCAGTCCGCATCTTTGCTACTAACATCTTTCAACATAATTTTTCTCTAGGAACATATCAAAAATAAACACAGGGAAGCAACAACGCGAGCTATTGATCTACAACATAATTTGCAAAATACTATCAGGACTAAGTTCATGATAAATTTAAGTTCAATTAATCATATTACTTAAGAACTCCCACTTAGATAGACATCCCTCTAATCATCTAAGTGATCACGTGATCCATATCAACTAAACCATGTCCGATCATCACGTGAGATGGAGTAGTTTTCAATGGTGAACATCACTATGTTGATCATATCTTCTATATGATTCACGCTCGACCTTTCGGTCTCCAGTGTTCCGAGGCCATATCTGCATATGCTAGGCTCGTCAAGTTTAACCCGAGTATTCTGCGTGTGCAAAACTGGCTTGCACCCGTTGTATATGAACGTAGAGCTTATCACACCCGATCATCACGTGGTGTCTCGGCACGACGAACTTTGGCAACGGTGCATACTCAGGGAGAACACTTGTACCTTGAAATTTAGTGAGAGATCATTTTATAATGCTACCGTCAATCAAAGCAGAATAAGATGCATAAAAGATAAACATCACATGCAATCAATATAAGTGATATGATATGGCCATCATCATCTTGTGCCTTTGATCTCCATCTCCAAAGCACCATCATGATCACCATTGTCACCGGTGCGGCACCTTGATCTCCATCGCAGCATCGTTGTCGTCTCGCCAACTATTGCTTCTACGACTATCACTACCGCTTAGTGATAAAGTAAAGCAATTACATGGCGATTGTATTTCATACAATAAAGCGACAACCATATGGCTCCTGCCAGTTGCCGATAACTTCAACAAAACATGATCATCTCATACAACAACTTATATCTCATCATGTCTTGACCATATCACATCACAACATGCCCTGCAAAAACAAGTTGGACGTCCTCTACTTTGTTGTTGCAAGTTTTACGTGGCTGCTACGGGCTGAGCAAGAACCATTCTTACCTACGCATCAAAACCACAACGATATTTCGTCAAGTTAGTGTTGTTTTAACCTTCACAAGGACCGGGCGTAGCCACACTCGATTCAACTAATGTTAGAGAAACTGACACCCGCCAGCCACCTGTGTGCGAAGCACGTCGGTAGAACCAGTCTCGCGTAAGCGTACGCGTAATGTCGGTCCGGGCCGCTTCATCCAACAATACCGCTGAATCAAAGTATGACATGCTGGTAAGCAGTATGACTAGTATCGCCCACAACTCACTTGTGTTCTACTCGTGCATATAACATCTACGCATAAACCTGGCTTGGATGCCACTGTTGGGGAACGTAGTAATTTCAAAAAAATTCCTACGCACACGCAAGATCATGGTGATGCATAGCAACGAGAGGGGAGAGTATCATCCACGTACCCTCGTAGACCGTAAGCAGAAGCGTTATGACAACGCGGTTGATGTAGTCGTACGTCTTCACGATCCGACCGATCCAAGTACCGAATGCACGGTACCTCCGAGTTCAGCACACGTTCAGCTCGATGACGTCCCACGAACTCTGATCCAGCAGAGCTTTGCGGGAGAGTTCCGTCAGCACGACGGCGTGATGACGGTGATGATGTTGCTACCGACGCACGTCTTCACCTAAGCACCGCTACAATATGACCGAGGTGGATTATGGTGGAGGGGGGCACTTCACACGGCTAAAAGGATCAACTGATCAACTTGTGTGTTCTAGGCTGCCCCCCTCCCCACGTATATAAAGGAGGGAGGGGAGGTCGGCCGGCCTCCCTAGGCGCGCCAAGGGGAGGAGGAATCCTCCTCCTAGTAGGAGTAGGATTCCTCCTTTCCTAGTCCTACTAGGAGGGGTAAGGAAGGAGAGGGGGAGGAGAAGGAAAGAGGGGGCGCAGCCCCTCCCCTAGTCCAATTCGGACTAGGCCCATGGGGGGCGCGCGGCCAGCCCTCGTGGCTTCTCCTCTTTTTCCCTTAAAGCCCACAAGGCCCATATGTACTCCCGTATTCCCGTAACTCCCCCGGTACTCCGAAAAATACCCGGATCACTCGGAACCTTTCTGATGTCAGAATATAGCCTTCCAATATATCGATCCTTACGGCTCGATCATTTCGAGACTCCTCGTCATGTCCGTGATCTCATCCGGGACTCCGAACAAACTTCGGTATATCAAATCACATAAACTCATAATACCGATCGTCACCGAACATTAATTGTGCGGACCCTACGGGTTCGAGAACTATGTAGACATGATCGAGACACGTCTCCGGTCAATAACAAATAGCGAAATCTGGATGCTCATATTGGCTCCTACATATTCTACGAAGACCTTTATCGGTTAAACCGCATAACAACATACGTTGTTCCCTTTGTCATCGGTATGTTACTTGCCCGAGATTCGATCGTCGGTATCTCAATACCTAGTTCAATCTCGTTACCGGCAAGTCTTTTTACTCGTTCCGTAATGCATCATCCCGCAACTAACTCATTAGTTGCATTGCTTGCAAGGCTTATAGTGATGTGCATTACCGAGAGGGCCCAGAGATACCTCTCCGACAATCGGAGTGACAAATCCTAATCTCGGTCTATGCCAACCCAACAAATACCATCGGAGCCACCTGTAGAGCACCTTTATAATCATCCAGTTACGTTGCGATGTTTGGTAGCACACAAAGTGTTCCTCCGGTATTCGGGAGTTGCATAATCTCATAGTCATAGAAACATGTATAAGTCATGAAGAAAGCAATAGCAATATACTAAACGATCGAATGCTAAGCTAACGGGATGGGTCAAGTCAATCACATCATTCTCTAATGATGTGATCCCGTTAATCAAATGACAACTCATATCTATGGCTAGGAAACTTAACCATCTTTGATTCAACGAGCTAGTCAAGTAGAGGCATACTAGTGGTACTTTGTTTGTCTATGTATTCACACATGTTGTAAGTTTCCGGTTAATACAATTCTAGCATGAATAATAAACATTTATCATGAAATAAGGAAATAAATAATAACTTTATTATTGCCTCTAGGGAATATTTTCTTCAACCACATCTACAATACTACCTCCGTCCCATAATATAAGAGTGTTTTTTACTCTAGTGTAGTGTCAAAAACGCTCTTACATTATGAAACAGATGGAGTGGTTTTTATTATTATGCTTAGAAAATTTAGAAGTTTTCAAAGCTGCTGCTATAGCTCTTCTTTGATGTGATAGTAAAATACTCTTGTATAACATTTTTTGGGTGTGTAAACTTACATGGCTCCCAATCGGGTGAGAATGAGACGGTTCCTCGATTCATCTCAAGCCGTGCGTGGAATGTTGTTTTCTAGGTTATACTCGTAAAGTACGTTTTAGTAAAAGAACATGGAAGAGCGAGTCATGTGCTTGGAACATTGTTTCAGGAAGGTGATTATTACCCTGTTTTCCTAATACATCTTTAATGGGCTGGTTTGTGATACACCCCTCAGTCCTTCTGAGTTGCAAATACAAATCGTGCAATATATTTCGTTGGGGACTAATAAAAACGTAGGTGCCAATCGGGGCCTCAAGCTTAAATTTAACCCCATTGACCGATTTGGTTGATATCCATGCGAGCAAGAACAATATAGAGCCAATAGTTGGCTATAAAACTGTTAATCTCATCAAGAGTCAATCTTATTAATTATTCATACAATAGAGTTGACTATAAAATTAACTATTAGATTAGTCTTTTTTGAACTTCCTCTCTACCTCTTTGCTCTCATTTAATCTTTTATTTAGGAGCACTCGTAAAGGTTACCTTTTGTATGAGAACAAACTTCTCCTCTTTTTCTTTGTATCTCTCTTCTATATAAGTAACATATTGTTTAATCGGGCATATAGCGGAAATTCACTTTGCCCCAAGGGAGCATATGCTCCTGCCATTGAAAAATATATTTCAAAATGTCAAAAAATAAAAAAACCAAACACACATTTCACGCGTACATCTCATCATTGTATATGCGCACACCAAGTTTTGTGAAAGTTCGACATTTCATATGCCTTGTGTAAGAAAGACAAAAAAATATCTCATGAAAAGCCTATTACACTAAGTTTTGTCTTTTTTACATGTGACGCAAAAGTGTCGGTTTTTCACGAAACGAGTTTGTGTGCACGTAGAATGTCAAGCTGTACGCGGGAATCATTTTGTCAGAATTTTGTGACATTTCAAAATATGTTTAAAGCACATTAAAAAAACCAGGAGCATATGCTCCCATGTGCCAAAACGCCTCTCTCTGCATATAGTATTATTATAATACTTGCTTCTGCGTACATGCTTCTAGTCCAGGCCGACCCTCGATTTCAAAGTTTACACACGGTCGACTTCAGTATGGACCTCGATGATTGTGCAGCTGTTTGAGCACAATAATGGCAGCCACTCGTGTTACCCCCTTCCATGCACGCACTAGCTTGAGCAAGCTGACCAACAATTCTATCCGTTAGGCAAACTACTTTTTCCGTTTTTATTTAGTCCGCATATTAGCTTTAATCAAAGTCAAACTTTGTAAACTTTAACAAAGTTTATAAACAAAAATATTGTCATATACAATAACAAATCAACAACATTAGATTTATTATTAAATGTACTTTCAGTAGATTTGTTATGGCGAATATTTGTATTATTTTTTATAAAGTTGGTCAAACATTACAAAATTTGACTTCAGTCAACTCTAATATGCAGAGTAAATAAAAACAAAGGGAGTACATCTTTGTGAGCGGCTGTGATGGACGTCGTACTTTTTTAGTTTTTATTTACTATATTTTTGCGGGGTTTTGTATATTAGCTTTGTCTTAAGTTAAATTTTATAAACTCTAGTTAATTTTATATATTATCCACAATACCAAGTCAATACCACCAAAATCAGCATGAAATATATTCATCATATATATTTGTTATTGTGAGAGTTTATATACCATTATAATCAACATGGAATATATTTTCGCATCATATAGAAGTACTACCTTGTATCAAAATGTAAGACATTTTTCTATTTTGGCATAGGGCACAAAAACATCTTACATTTTGTTACAGATGAAGTATTTGTTATCATGAGATTTTATATTCTTTATAAACTTGTTCAAACTTATAAAGTTTGACTTAGATTAAACCTAATATGCAGGTAAATAAAGAAGGGGTATCTTGTTTTGGCGAATAGACATAATCGTACCTGACGTATATATGAAGCTTAGGGTGCGTTTGGGAGCTAAGTATTTTTGAAGTTTTTTAGAAATACTGTGGTTTTTGAAAAAACTTCAGTATTAAATACTTTGAGGTGTTTGGTTAAACAATACTGCAGCTTAAGAAACCATAGTATCTCCAAAACTGTGGTATTTTTGTAGTATTTGAAAAAGAGGTTGGGACCTTTTTTTTTAAACTGAGAAATGCTGGCTCATTGGTCTCTCTGAATCCATCTTCTTATGTCCAATACTTTGCTAGATGATAGATCTATCTGGCCAGAGTACATGTCGGGGGATGGACCCCGGGCAGGCAACGGAACCCGGATCCTCTTCAAAAAACAACGGGGTTGGCACCGCCCCTCAATACCGATACGCGCTTGGCCGGGTCGCTCGACCCGGCTAAGCCCCGCAAGCCGGCCAGACTAGCCGACCCGACAAGACACGTCGACTCGGCCCCAACGACTAGCGCAAGACAGCCGAACCCGGCACGGCCAAAGCCTCCTCAACAAGCCAGCGCCACCCATGGCGTGCTACGCAATCCAGCCGCGGGTCAACTCCCGTCCCATCCAGGCCGTATGATGGGGACGAGACTTCAATCAACGATGACCGAGGCAACAGCGCCCGCCCATGCCTCTGGTCAGCAGGAACGTGGCAACAGTGCCCCTCACCTACCCGCTGACCAGGGCCGGCGTGGTTATAATGCCCCCGCCCTCACCGCTGATGACAGCAAGCGGCAACCTGACGGAGAGCACTGTACGTGACTCGACTCGGCCACGCCCTGACGATCGACAAGACGGCGCACAGTCCCCCTAGGCTTGTGGGGCCCGCACCTAGGGGAACCCGGCGAACCACAAGCCCTCGGCGGGACCCAGCCCGGGTCCCCGGACACCGACAATACGGACCCACCGACTTGTAACATTACCATTGTACCCCCGGGGGTTGGACTATAAAACCCCCCGGGAGCCCACGATCATTCGGGGGGGGGGGCGAGCGAGAGGGCAAGCAGAAAACACATACGAGAGAAAGGCAAGTAAGCATAGGACTAGCCACAAAACAGCAACACCGGAGAAAAGGAGCACCCCAAGCCTTGGCCAGCTTCCTTCCTCCTCCATACAGCTCCAGGAGCAACATTGTACTATCGATCATCCAACTACACTCGGCAGGACTAGGGGTATTATCTCTCCGGAGAGCCCCGAACCTGGGTATGTCCGGCGTCCCACGCCCGCTCATGCCAACCTCGCCTCTGGAGTCCACCAGTGCCCTCGAGCCTCCTCCTCTCTTTAGCCATCCCTTGGCATCTGTCGTGCGCCCACCACGACAGTTGGCGCCCACCGTGGGGCAGCTCGAGGAGCTGGCCGGGAGCATGCTTCAGACGGGGCCCTTCTCCTACACCGACGAGTCCGTCGCACTGGCAGACGACGTCGTCGGCGCGCTTGTCGCCTCCTTCGCCGCGCTGCGTATCTCCGATGCGTTCGCGGCCGACGAGTACCCCAGCGAGGTGCTCAGCTACTCCGAATCTCCCCTCTCCCTCGGCGGCGGCGTTTCCGCTGGGGCAATGGACGTCCATGTGGAGGTCTTCATCACCGGCGATGGCGCCTCCTCCTCGTCGAGCAAGACGAGGAAGGCTGCCGAAGCCAGGGCCGCAGCGGATCGGATCGAGCCATCCGATCCGTTGCGCGCCGCGATGCAGAGCCTCCGCATCCCCATCGGCACCGACGTCGACGCCACCAACGTCGCTAAGGCCTGAACCCAGCTCGAGGAAAGGCGCCAACAGATGCTGGACCTGTCCGAGACACTCGCCGCCACTCAGCGTCGCCTGGACGCCGCTCAGCTGGAGCGCGATGCCGCCTACGGATTCACGCCCGCCGCGGCCGAGCCAAGCCGGGTGGCCGATGTGCGTGCCCGGGGAGGAGCGATCGGCCGGGCCCTCGGTGCCGTCCCAACCGTCTACGAGACCCCAGCGAAGAACATGCGCGCTGCCCAGGCAGCCGCGGCCGGCCTGGACCAGCTCGCGGGTGAGGAGTTGAAAGACCACATCGGGCGGATGCGCGAACTCCTCCACGCCGCCAACACCCAGCAGGACCGCCTCAACCAGTTCTCCAAGCCGGCGGGGTCCGGCTCCTCCCGCCTTGGCGGGCCCGGCGAACTTCTGCACACCGCTTCCTCGCCACCCGGCGAGGCGCACTCCGGCCGAGCCCGGACTCGGCGCGACCCGGCCGCTACAGCCGCCGGCGGATTGGGCGAGGAGCCCGTCCTGGAGATCCAGCGTGGACCCGGCCAGCATGGCCGGCGTCCGGCTCCAACCGACCCGGCCCCCGTGGCCTGGCCGCAAGTCGACTCGGCCCGCGCGCCATCGACGACGCCGACGCTCGCCACCGCCTCGATTTGCTCGCTCGCTCCCTGGAGGTGGAGGAGAGCGGCGCTATCGGGCCGGCGTGCTTCGGCCCGCGCATCCGGGAGGAGCCCTTCCCTAAAGGATTCATGCTCCCCGCGACACCCCATGTACAACGGGACGGTGAAGCCAGAAGACTGGCTCACCGACTACACCGCGGCCATTGGCATCACCGGTGCCAATCGTCGTCTCGCCGTGCGCTACGCACCGCTCATGCTCCAAGGGTCGGCCCGCACGTGGTTGAACAGCCTGCCGATGGGCAGCATCAACACGTGGGTGGACTTCGAGGAAGCCTTCGTCCGCAACTTCACGGGGACCTACAAGCGACCCGGCCGCCCTAGCCAGCTCGCCATGTGCGTGCAAGGGCCTACGGAGACCGGTCACGAGTACCTCGCATGCTGGACCGAGCTCCGGAACAGCTGCGAGGGCGTCCATAAAATCCAGGCGATCCAGTACTTCGTCAGCGGGTGCCGTCCTCAAGCACAAGCTCTTACGCTCCGAGCCGGCCACCATGGCCGCGCTCATGGTGACGGCGGACAAGTACGCCAACGCCGACTCCGCCATGAAGATCCAGGTGGCGCTGGGAAGCCGGCAAGGCGAAGCCGGTTCCCCCTCCGAAGCCGGCCGGCAAAAGCAGCCGGCAGTAGCATCACCAGAACAACAAGCGCAAGGCCGACCAGCCGGCGCCGCGTCACGACAACCGGCTCGTCGTAGCCACCGAGCCCGCGGCGGACCCGGTGGCGAAGCGCCGACAAACCGGCAAGACGGCATGGCAACCCGCCATGAGCTTCGAGCAGATGCTCGACGCCCCCTGCAAGCACCACAACGGCGCAAGACCCTCCACGCACACGCTTCGGCAGTGCGCCATCACCAAGCGCATCATGAGGGGCGACGTCCCGCCCCCTCTGGCCCCGGCTCCAGGCGCGGGACAGCCGCCTCCGCCTCCACCGCCGCCTCCAGCTGGCGGCGCGATGCACGACGACGCCTACCCGGACCAGAACGCGGCCTACGTCGTCTTCACCAGCCTCGGTGACGACAAGCGTAGCGAGCGCCTCCTTCGGGAGGAGGTGAACACCGTCGTCCCGGCCAAGCCGGAGTTCATGCTTTGGTCGGATCGCCCGATCACCTGGACCCGGGAGGATCACCCGGCAGTCATGCCGAGCCCGGGAGGTTATGCCCTCGTCCTCAACCCCACCATCGTCGCGCGGCACACATGCAAGTCCCTGGAGTGCGCCCGAGACGACGCCAAGTTGGCCAAGTTGCTGGTCATTGCCGAGGAGCGGCGCCAGCTCGACCGGATCATTGCCCTGGCAGGCGAGGCCTCCGCCGCGTCGATCCCGACCCCGGACCCGGCCGACGAGGCCGCCTTCAAGCCCTCCAAGGAGACCAAGAAAGTGAAGCTCAACCCAGAAGACCCCAGCTGCAGCAAGTACGTTGTCATAGGCGCCCGCCTCGACAGAAAATAGGAAGGCGAGCTCGTCGACTTCCTCCATGAGAATCGGGATATCTTCGCATGGACCCCCAAGGACATGCCGGGTATCCCGAGGAAGTACGCCGAGCACAAACTTCACGTCCGCAAGGACGCCAAGCCTGTCCGTCAGCCCCTACGACGATTTTCCGAAGAGAAGAGAAGAACCATTGGTGAAGAGGTCGCCAAGCTTTTGGCGGCCGGCTTCATAATGGAAGTGTTTCACCCCGAGTGGCTGGCCAATCCAGTCCTCGTCCTGAAGAAGAACAAGACCTGGCGCATGTGTATCGACTACACCAGCCTCAACAAGGCCTGTCCCAAGGATCCGTTCGCCCTCCCGCGGATCGACCAAGTCATCGACTCGACCGCCGGGTGTGAGCTCCTGTCCTTCCTGGACGCTTACTCCGGCTACCACCAGATCAAGCTGGACCCGGCCGACACCCTGAAGACGTCCTTCATCACGCCCTTTGGGGCGTATTGCTACATCACCATGTCGTTCGGCTTGAAGAACGTCGGCGCCACCTTCCAGCACTGCATGCAGAAATGCCTGCTGCCGCAACTCGGCCGCAATATCCACGTATACGTGGACGACATCGTGGTGAAGACCAAGCAGCACCTCACGCTCCTCGACGATTTGAAGGAAACCTTCGCCAACCTCCGCGAATACAAGGTCAAGCTTAACCCGGAAAAATGTGTCTTGGGCATCCCGGCCGGAAAGCTACTCGGCTTCCTCATCTCGGAACGCGGCATTGAGGCGAACCCGGAGAAGATCAAGGCCATCGAGCGCATGCGCAAGCCAGCTCGGCTGCGCGATGTCCAGAAGTTCACCGGATGCTTGGCCTCGGTCAGCCGGTTTCTAAGCCGGCTGGGCGAGAGGGCGCTACCCCTGTACCAGCTGATGAAGAAGACGAGCCCGTTTGAATGGAACGACAAGGCAGACGAGGCCTTCCAAGACCTCAAGCGCATGCTCTCCACCGCACCAATCCTGGCCGCGCTGACCGACAAGGAGCCGCTGTTGCTCTACATAGCCGCGACCTCGCGGGCGGTCAGCACGGTGCTGGTGGTCGAGCGACCAGAGAAGGGTAAGATCCAAGCCGTCCAGCGCCCAGTCTACTACCTGAGCGAGGTGCTCTCTATCTCCAAGCAAAACTACCCGCACTACCAGAAGATGTGTTACAGCGTGTACTTCACCGCCAAGAAACTGAAGCAGTATTTCCAAGAGCACGTTGTCACCGTGGTCAGCACGACGCCTATCGGAGAAATCATCGGGTGCCGGGATGCCTCTGGCCGGGTTGCCAAGTGGGCGATCCAGCTAGCCGGTCACACCATCCTCTACGAGCCCCGCACCGCGATCAAGTCTCAAGCCCTGGCCGACTTCCTCGTCGACTGGACCGAGACCCAGTACTTGCCGCCGCCTCCCGACTCGATGCATTGGCGCATGCACTTCGACGGGTCCAAGATGCGACTCGGCTTGGGGGCCGGCATCGTACTGTCGTCCCCGAAAGGCGACCGGCTCCGCTACGCGCTCCAGATCCACTTCGCCGCCTCCAACAATGTCACCGAGTACGAAACCCTTGTGCACGGCCTCCGGCTTGCCAAGGAACTCGGCATCCGGTGCATCCTGTGCTACGGCGACTCGGACCTGGTGGTGCAGCAGTGCTCCGGTGAATGGGACGCCCGCGACTCCAACATGGCAAGCTACCGCTTCCTCGTCCAGAAGCTGTCCGGATCCTTCGAGGGCTGCGAGTTCCTCCATGTCCCGCGTGCGGAGAACGAAGCAGCCGACACGCTCGCCAAGATCGCCTCGTCACGACAAGCCATCTCGTCCGGCGTCTCCCTCGAGCACCTGTGCAAGCCGTCCGTCAAGCCATCGCCGGACTCCGAGTCCATCCACGTTCCAGACGACCCGGCCGCACCTCAACCCGGCCCGGGGATTGCTGAACCCGGCCCAGGGGCTGTTCAGCTCGACCCGGCCACCATCGTCCCGGACCCGGCCGTTGCCATCCCCGACCCGGGGGCTGCTCAACCCGGCTCGGGGGCTGCCGACTCGGAACCCACCCTGGTGGCCGTCTTTGCCGTGGTTACGGCTCCATCTTGGGCCCTCCCAATATCAGAATTTTTGGAGAACGGGGTTCTCCCCACGGACGAGACCGAAGCTCGGCAATGCAGCGCCGGGCGTCCGCCTACAGCACCATCAACAACGAGCTCGTCAAGCGCGGCTCCACCGGCGTGTTCCAGCGCTGCGTTGAGCAGGAACGGGGCATCGACATCCTCCTCGACATACATCAGGGCGAGTGTGGGCACCACGCCGCATCACGATCCCTGGTGGCCAAGGCGTTCCGCCACGGTTTCTACTGGCCCACGGCCCTCCAAGATGCCGAGTCGCTCGTCCTCAAGTGTGAGGGATGCCAGCGCTTCAGCAAACGCAGCCACCAGCCGGCGTCAGCACTCCGCATCATACCGATCGCCTGGCCCTTCGCGGTCTGGGGACTCGACATGGTGGGACCCTTCAAAACCGCTCGAGGCGGCATGACGCACTTGCTGGTGGCAGTGGACAAATTCACCAAGTGGATCGAGGCAAGACCAATCAAGAACTGGACGGGCCAACAGCCGTCCAGTTCATCAAGGACATAGCGGTGCGCTACGGCATGCCGAACAACATCATCATTGACAACGGCACCAACTTCGCCAAGGGCGCGCTCGAGCAATACTGCTCCGTCTCCGGCATCCGCCTCGACCTGGCCTCCGTTGCGCATCCGCAGTCCAACAGGCAGGTCGAGCGGGCCAATGGACTCATCATGTCCGGCGTCAAGCCGCGACTCGTCGAGCCACTCATCCGCTCACCTGGCAGCTGGCTTGACGAGTTGCCAGCCGTTCTCTGGAGTCTACGCACCACGCCGAATCGGTCGACCGGGTTCACCCCGTTCTTCCTCGTCTACGGAGCCGAAGCCGTCATCCCGACCGACGTCGAGTTCGACTCGCCGCGCGTCGCGATGTACACCGAAGCCGAAGCCAGAGAAGCCCGCGAAGATGGCGTCGACCTGCTCGAAGAAGCACGCCTCCTGGCGCTCAGTCACTCGGCCATCTACCAGCAAGGCCTGAGGCACTACCACAGCAAGAAGATCAAGCCCCTCGCGTTCCGCGAGGGCGACCTCGTCCTCCGACTCGTCCAAGAGGAGGCAGGCCGGCACAAGCTGTCCCCTCCATGGGAGGGCCCATTCATTGTGAGCAGGGCCTTGCGCGACCGCAACGCCTACTACCTCATCGACGCACGCAAGTCAAGGAAGCGCAAGAAGGACACCGCCGGTGAAGAAACGACCCGACCGTGGAACGCGGAACTCCTCCGCCCGTTTTACAGTTAGTCGCACGAGCGTATGTATCATCGCCTTTTGTAAACGCATGAAACCATGGGGTCCCCGAACGTGACTCGGGGGCTGCCTTTTGTCTACCAATTTGTTGTGTCCCTATTTTCTTGCATCACTATACCACTGAACCCGGCCACCGGTCCGACTCGCTCGACCTGGGGGCTGGCCGGCTCGGTCGCCACCCCGCCGCCTTACTTGGTGATTCCTGATAAAGTTAGGATGTCGCGGTCCCCCACTTCGCCCTAAAGCCACAGATCCAGCTTTGGTTGTCGGCTGGCAAGCACAACGGGCCAAAGCTCCTTTACGCTTCATACACTAAGTCAAAGGCTGCCGGGTAGATCAACCCGGCCCACCATTCATCAAATGAACAGCCGCATGACCGGCTGCTCGCCAACCGGCTTTGCCGGATTGCCGCCAGCCAGCCCAGTGGGTGTTTCGCTCGCGCTCAACGTTTCGAGGGACCCAAGTCCTGCGCGCTCCTCTCAAAGAACTGAACTCCTTGTCACGGACCGGAGCCTCGGCCGTCTGACTCGCGGGGGGGGGGGGGGGGAGGTTTGAGAAAGGAAAAACGCATGAAATCGGTCTAAAAACGGAAGGCAAAAAGCAAAAGCACCCACGACATCTACACAAGTATTTAAGAAAAGGCCCACGGCCCGAGTTCATTACACCCTAAAACCCCCAGTGGGTGGGTGGACCTGCTATTTAACAGATTTTACACAAAGTGTCTCAGGCATCTCCAGCGCCGCGTCGCGACGTCGACGGCTCTCCCCTGGCGGCCTCCGGGTCCAGCGAGGCGCCGGTGTCCTACTCAGCACCCACGTCGTGGTAGACGCCCGTCTCCTCCGAGCTCCCCTCCGGATCTTGGAGGAGCAAGCCGTAGTCGTCGCCGTCCACGGCCCTGCCGTCTTCCGCCCGCTCCGGATGGAACTCATCGTGGAAGGCGAACTCGGCGATGTAGCTGGCCCGGGAGGCGATCCGGCCGGCTTGCTCCTGCAAGAGCTGCTCCGAACCGGCCCGCTGCCCCATCAACGCGTCCAGCTGCAAGTCCGGATGCCAGGACAGCGCGAACCGGAGCGCCATCTCAGCACCGGCACGAGCGGCGGAGACGCGCCACTCGCCAAGCCGGTCCGGCCCCATGTCCAACCAACGCGCCAGGCGCGAGAAGCTGCTCGGTTGGACGGAGTCCGGCCATAGGGCCGTCGTCATTGCGGTGCCGGCCTGGGACAGCCGCCCCAACTGCGTTCCCAGGACCTGCAGGTGGGCCTCAGCGGCGGTGATGATCTCCGGGAAGGTCCAGGCCACCCGCGGATCCGTCCCGGACCCAACGACGCCGGTCGGGTCGCGTTGATAGCGGACGGCTTCCTCCGCCAGCCGCTGCGTCTCTGGGAAGGCCCCTGCCGCAAAGGAAGAAGCGAGTTAGAAGAAGAACAACAAGGAAGAAAGGCCGGATCCCGACCCGGCAAACGACAAGAAAAAGCACTTACTGGAGAAGGACTCTTCCAGGTGCTGCGCCTCAAGCAACGTACCACGCCGCTCCCGTTTGACGGCGCGGTCGCGCTCCTCGAGTGCCTTCTCCAGATCGGCCGCCTTGGCAAGGGCCGCCTTCAACTCGGCGTCCTTGTCTTCGGCCGCCTCGCGGCGACGAGCCTCGTCCTGACGGGCCCCCTCAGCCGTGGTGACCTGCCCCCGCAGGCGATCCACCTCGGACTGGAGCCGGCCCTTGTCGTCGGCCAGCTGGCCGCGCTGCTGGTCCGCCTCCACCAGGGCCTGCTGCGCCTCTGCCACCTTGGCGGCTTCCGCCTTAAGGAGCTCCACCTCGGCCTCGAGGCGGCTCTTGTGACCCGCCAGCTGCTCATGCAGCCGATTGGCCTCGTCGAGAGACCGCCGAGCCGCGGCCGCCTCCGCCCTCGCCTGCGCCGCCTCGACGCCAAGACGGCCGGTGTCCGCAACGGGCCGGGCGTAGTGATGACCGGCCCGGAGTAGACGAATCCGCCAGGACAGCACCTCGGCTGCGAAAAAGAAGGACTCAACAGAAGAAAAAAGCAAGACTTAAGATTTGGCCCAACTGTTACACAGTTGGCCCGAATCTCGGGGGCTACACCCAGTGGGTGCGCTAGTGCGCCCTCACTAGAAAAGAGCACAAGAATACCTGCGGCGACGCGGAGCTCCTCCTCCTTGGCAGCAAGCTGCTCCATGAGCTCCCGGTGCTTGCCCAGGAGACGATTGTAGGCGGCAACCCGGAAGGCGTCGAGATGCTGAAGAAAGCAGAAATCAGGACAAGGCCAACACTCTAAAGATTCGACCCAACTACTACGTAGTTGGCCCGAACCTCGGGGCAACACCCAGTGGGTGTGCTGACGCGCCCCCACAAAGAAGAAATTACAAGAAGACTTACCAGAACGGCGCGCTCCAGGTCGCGCGTCCGCTCCACCTCGGCCCGGGCGAAGGCCTCGAGCCGTTCCGTCCGGCCTCGCAGGCGGCGACTGACGGCGTCCAGCGCCGCCTCCTCCTGGGTCTGAGGCTCGAAGACAACGGCGCCCCCGCTCCGCGCCGGCTGCGGCACGGCAGCTCGTCGCCCTCCCTACCGGGGCACCAAGGCGTACTCCCCGCTGGCCGCTCGCGACGCGGCCAACACCTCCTCCGACGCCCCTCCCAGCGCCGACGACGACCCGGACGTCGGGACGCCCTGCCTCGCCGTCTCTAACCCGGACGCCGGGACGCCCTGCGCCGCCGTCTTCGGCCCAGCTGCCGGGGTGGCCTCCGGCACCGCCGCCCGCGGTGCCTCCTCCAAAACCGGCGGCGCCTCCGACACCGCCGCCGGCAGCGTCTCTTCCAAAACGACGCCGCCTCCACCATCATCAGTCCCCGCTCGCTCGACCACGTCGGCCCGTGGCGGGGTGTCATCCGCCACCTCCATGACCTCCCGGTCGGGGATCACCACCTCAGCCCGGCCTCCACGGCCGCGCTCCCTCACCGACGACGGCTCAAAGACCGTCGCCGCCACCACCGTGCCCTCCGGCATCTCGCGCCAGGCCGGCTCCGCGCCCATGCTGCCACCGCGTCGGTCCAAGCACGGACCGACGCCGCCTCCAGCTCCGCCTCGACCCGGTTCCTGTCCCGCCAGGCCAAGGCTTCGGCGCCGTTCGGATCCAGGCCGAGGTCCGAGTCGGCCCGTCCCTCCACCTCGGCTTGGTCGGCGAGGTCGGACCGGCTCCTGCGGAACGCGGCCCCTTCGGCGGTCGCGGCTTCCACCGCCGCCCTCGCCAGCGCGATTGGTGACCTGTATTAGAAGACAGAATGAGCAGAAAAGAAACAAGACTAGCTCAAGAAAAAAATCTGAGCGCAAACGAGAGATGAAGGTTACCCCGCCAAGACCGGGACTGGGGTTGGCATCCCGTGCCCGCCGCCGCGCTTCCTCTTGGCCAGCCTCCCGGCCCCGGCCGGGTCCGCCGTGCGCTTCAGGGCCCGGGGTCACGGCGCGACGCTGTCTTTCCCATGCGGGCGGCGCCGTGCCGGGACCCGTCTCCGCCTCCCCCGCCCAACGCCACTACACCGACAACTGGCGTCAGCACCGACCGTTCCGTGCCGCGGTCAGCAATTCAAGACACATGAAGAAAAACACGAGACTTACCCGCGCGACGCCCAGCGCCGGCGTCAGACTCGGCCTCCTCCTCCTCCCCGCCATGAGCCGCGGGCTCCTCTGGCGCCACCGGCGCCACCTGCGACGGGGCCTGGGCGTAAGGATGCCGAATCGCGTTCAGAAGTACCCCCCGCATCGCGTCAGGGCGGATGAGAAGGTGCGCGGCAGCAAAGTAAGAAGACCAGACACTCACCTGCGGCGCCAGGTTCGACTGGCCGTACGGCGCCTTGCCGAACCGCCAGTCCTCCCCAAGGTTGGCCTTGGAGATGTCATTCACGCTGCGCGCGATCTGCTTCGCGGACAGCCGCGTCGACCCCATGCGGTTGGGGTCTTGAAGGGCGACCATTTCGCCGATGAGGCAGGAGCGCCCCTGAAGCGGAAGGACCCGGCGCATGATGAACGGGGCGAGGAGGTCGGTGCCGGTGAGCCCCTCCTGCGTCCTCATCACCGTCACCCGCTCGCAGAGATTGACGATCTCCTGCGACGGGCGCCTGGGCGAGTAGCCCCAGTTCGTCTTCGCCCGCGGCGGTGCGATGGCGAAGGCCGGAAGGTTGATGCGATCCGCACCAAGGTTGCGGACGTAGAAGAAGGAGTTCTGCCACTTCTTGACAGAATCCTCCAGCGGGATCTTGGGGAAATCCGCCCCCGACCGCTTCGAGATGACGGCGGCGCCGCAATCGGCGAACTCCCCGGCCGACGGGCCCTGCTGCTTCAAGGAGAAGAAGCGCGCCCAAAGGTCGATCGTAGGCTCGACCCCCAGGTACCCCTCGCAGAGGGTGACGAAGCCGGAGAGCTGGACGATGGCGCCGGCGCCAAGATGATGCGGCTGGAGCCCGAAGAACTCCAGGAATGCGCGGTAGAAGGTGCTCGCCGGCGGCCCGAACCCGCGCTTGAAGTGCGTGAGGAAGACCACGCGCTCCTGCCCCTCGGGCCGAGGCCTCTGTTCGCCGCGCGGCAGGCGGACGCTGCCGTCCGTCTCCCGCGGCAGGCGCCGCGTCGCCCGGAGTTGGGTGATGTCGTCGGAGGTGACATTCGAACCCATCCAGGAGCCCGATGGCAGCGACATGATCAAAGGAAGAAGAAGGAAGATGGACGGCGAAGGAGTTCTGCTCGGAGCAGCGGGCGCCGCAGTGCGTCAGTTGCAAAGAGCGGAGCGAGAGCAAAGGGACAGGAGGGCGCGAGCGAGAATAATGTCCGCCGCCCCCCTGCCCCCCGATTTATAACCCTCGGTTTGAACGTGGGGAAGTGGGATCGTCTCCACGCGCCCGTTCCACTACCCTGCAATAAGTGCGCACGTACACGTGCAATAACTGCCCGGGGAAGAGCAACCGGCCCCCGGACGCCGCAATAAATCCGCGCGCTTGGGCCGAGGGCGCGCGGCGGTGGGCCCCAGCCCGTCGCCCGGTCCCGTCACGCGCGTGGCCTGTCAGGCCCCTCCGACTTCCGGACACCACGTGGCGCCCGCGCAAAGCCCGAGGAATTGCCCCAAGATTCGGCGGACTTGTTGGTCCCCGCCACGGCCGGGATGCCACGATCTGGTTTTCGAGAAAACCAGCACAAAGTGGGTGTTGCCGGACCCGGCGCTCGCAGAATCCACCTTGCTTAAGGGGGAAACTGCGAAGGCCCACTCATCCGAAGACGGCGGACCTTCATAGCTTCGGGGACTACTGTCGGGGGATGGACCCCGGGCAGGCAACGGAACCCGGATCCTCTTCAAAAAACAACAGGGTTGGCACCGCCCCTCAATACCGGCACGCGCTTGGCTGAGTCGCTCGACCCGGCCAAGCCCCGCAAGCCGGCCAGACTAGCCGACCCGGCAAGACACGTCGACTCGGCCCCAACGACTAGCGCAAGACAGCCGAACCCGGCACGGCCAAAGCCTCCTCAACAAGCCAGCGCCACCCATGGCGTGCTACGCAATCCAGCCGCGGGTCAACTCCCGTCCCATCCAGGCCGTATGATGGGGACGAGACTTCAATCAACGATGACCGAGGCAACAGCGCCCGCCCATGCCTCTGGTCAGCAGGAACGTGGCAACAGTGCCCCTCACCTACCCGCTGACCAGGGCCGGCGTGGTTATAATGCCCCGCCCTCACCGCTGATGACAGCAAGCGGCAACCTGACGGAGAGCACTGTACGTGACTCGACTCGGCCACGCCCTGACGATCGACAAGACGGCGCACAGTCCCCCTAGGCTTGTGAGGCCCGCACCTAGGGGAACCCGGCGAACCACAAGCCCTCGGCGGGACCCAGCCCGGGTCCCCGGACACCGACAATACGGACCCACCGACTTGTAACATTACCATTGTACCCCCGGGGGTTGGACTATAAAACCCCCCGGGAGCCCACGATCATTCGGGGGGGGGGGGGGGCGAGCGAGAGGGCAAGCAGAAAACACATACGAGAGAAAGGCAAGTAAGCATAGGACTAGCCACAAAACAGCAACACCGGAGAGAAGGAGCACCCCAAGCCTTGGCCAGCTTCCTTCCTCCTCCATACAGCTCCAGGAGCAACATTGTACTATCGATCATCCAACTACACTCGGCAGGACTAGGGGTATTATCTTTCTGGAGAGCCCCGAACCTGGGTATGTCCGGCGTCCCGCGCCCGCTCATGCCAACCTCGCCTCTGGAGTCCTCCAGCGCCCTCGAGCCTCCTCCTCTCTTTAGCCATCCTTTGGCATCTACCGTGCGTCCACCATGACAGTACACGTACGGATGACTTATCCCCTGCTCCTTTTTACCACTGCTTCTTCTAGACGCGCAAGCTGCACCTTTAGTGCCTGTCAGAATGCTTCGTTTTTGATGGATCACAAAAGATAACTCGACTATGTATCCTAGCATCCAGTAGAGAACGTGCTCATGCCCAGCATGCATACGGCGGCCGTTAGCACGAGTTGATCCGGCCGTGAGTGTAGCTGAATTAGGTTTGGCTTTAGGTATGCTCAAGATTATCCATGCAACGACAGAACAATCGGTCAAAATCAGATAAACTTAATAAAAACTGCCATTTGCCAAACGCCTCCACAGTTTTATCAAAACTTAGAAAAACTATACTTTTTAGAAACCAAAGTATTTATTACCCACACATTAAAATACCGAGGTTTTGGAATACTCTGGTTTTGCAAAAACTGCGTTGCCAAACTAGGAGGGACACAAAAAAGCACTTTGAAGAGTATCTCCAGCGCCTTGTGAATTTTTTCTTCTCTTTTTGATGACTGAACCCTATGATATTTTGTTATGTACTTTTATTTCCAGTCGTTAAAATTAGAACAAGAACATGTACACATACGCGTGGACTCCAGAAAAAGTGATACACTGTTTAGTTTTTTTTAGAAAAGGAGGATGTACCCCCGGCCTCTGTATCTGGACGATGCATGCAGCCATATTATTAATTATTCACAAAGATCATACAAGGTGATACATTAATAAGCCTGGAGCCATCATCTTGACAACGTTGTTGCTACTCCTATCCTCTTGATGAAGACGTGTCGAATGTCTAGGCCTAGTACCAAACAAACATCGTATCAAAGCCTGGCATCTAAAGCCGGGTGTCCCATCCAAAGCCACTACCTAGATTGGGTCCCACACCGGTATGGCACATTCCCAGTGAGCACCGCACGCTGCAAGGGCCGTCACCTCCATCTTCCATCGGTCCATCCTCAGAGCAGAACTGATGCACCCACCTTGCCAGGCCTCTCTTCCATCAACGCCACCATGACGCCAGACAGCTTCCTCCTCCCGCGCGAGTCCATCTTCAATACGTGCCCATCGTCGAACCTCCGCGGCGCCATGCCTCCAGGATCCGCCGTCGGCCTTGCAGTAGATGTAACACCGCTCTTCCTCTTGTCCCCTCCAGCCAGCACGTGCTGCAAAACGATGCCCCCAGGAGGGACAACGGCATCGAAGGTGCCATCATCGTCCGATCCGGTAGACCCAGATCTAGGGTTTCCCCCGGAGCATCACGAGTGGGGCGCCATGACCTGCAACAACGATGCCTTCAGAAGGGAACGACGTCATAGACACCGCCATCGTCCATCATGACCATAGTTGGTGCGATTTTCATCGAAAATCACAGCCCCCCGATCTCTTAGCCGACTGAAACCGAACGGAGCTTCACCGTGAAGACCAAAGCCGCCGTCGGCACGTCGGCAGGGAGCCTCCAACCGCCCCCACCAGTCCTCCACACGCCACCGGTTGCCACGCCGGGGCGGATCTGGACGGGACGCCAGATCCGCGGCTTCTGTCGCGCATCTCCAGGCATAGACTCCACCGAGGGAAAGAGCACCATGCCGGCCATGGATCTGGCCGCCGCCGCATAGGCAAGGGACGCCGCCCTACCTGCTGCTTGCAGATCCAATAACGGAGTCACCCATGTCGCCTCCGGGTGATCCCGCAGCCCCCGCCGTGTCCGGCCCTCCACGCGCAGGACGAGGCATCGCAGCACCGCCGCTGGACTTGCCTGCGCGCCGCCTCGCCCCGGATGAACGCGATGCCGCCGCCCACGCCGAGCCCTCGCGCGAGGAGGAGATGGGGCCCGCCGCCGCCAGCACCTATCGGGCTTTGCCCGGCGGCAACGAGGGGAGAAGAGGGGCGGGGGAACCTGAGGTGTGCCGACGGCTAGGGTTGCCCCCTCGGGCGCTCGCGGGGGGAGCGACGCGAGAGGGCTCACAGTTGATGAGTTCTATCCCTCTCGTCAATACACTGTTTAGCTGGTATTGTGATAGCGTGGTAAACAGCCTGTCATTAAGAAAAATCAAATCTTGATCATACATTTACATAAATAAAGAGCCTTGGGTTGGTATGCATGCAACAACTAAAACACGACATGGTATGGAATAAAGGGAACAAATGACAATAATCATTGACATGGTGGTTTGGCGAATAAATAGCGGGAGCAAATACAACAAGCAAGAAACTTAGAAGTAGGCCCCCATTTCACTTTCAGTATGCCAAGTGGATATTAACATGTCCACCTCGCGGCTAGAGACGCTTGTCTTCAAACAACACATGGATTAACCTACCTTCCTGAGTAAGATATTCAAGTGGGGTCCTCTCTCTCGGTAATTGCTATTCCCTTCGTAAAGAAATACAAAAGCATTGGATCATTACTTTAGGTGGTGTTTGGTTCTCTAGTCCTAAGACTTTTTCTAGTCCCAACTAAAAAGTCCCTAGTCCCTAAAAAGTCCCTCCCTGTTTGTTTCCAGAGACTAAAAAGTCCCTAGTCCCTTCCTAGAGGTTATTAAATAACCATGTTGCCTCTAGTATATAGAAAAATAACAATCAAACAACACCATGGGGTGGCGGGCCAATGGATGCATGGAGGGGCATTATTGGAAAAGTCCCAAAAAGTCCCAAAAAGACTCTCCTTGAGAGTCTTCTTCATTTAGTCTCAAATGCCTAGTTTAGTCCTAAAAAACCCTCCCGTTTGATAAAAAAGTCTCTAAGAGGGACTTTTTTAGTCCCTACATAAAAAAGTCCCTGGAAACAAACACCCCTTAGTAATCTAAATGCTTTTATATTTTTTTACGAAATAGAAAAGTGGATTCCAGACTTCAGAGGCAAACCACACGATAAAATTACATAGGTAAGATATATAAAACCAACGGTTCCATAATCCGGCGAACTAGTTGCTGTTCAAGATATCTGCACCTTATCCCTTCAGCCACCGAACGCCGTTGAATTCAAAGGTTGCACACGCACGGGATCTGGGATCAAGGTTGTTACACTCCAGTCCAGAGACTGAGGCCTGAGCCACAAGACATGCGGGGCCTGTATCCGCACCCATCGCGAGGTCAAGTCAAAACAGCTACTCCTTGGAGTCTTGCACCAGTGCTACTGCTGCTGCGATTCGCCGATGTTCTAGAGAAGACCTGCATGTTGCTATCAGTAGACAGTAAGGCCCACCAAAGGAGACGGCTAGGAGCGTGTACAATAATGGCATATGGATACAGATGTTTTATGACAAAAATAGTTTGAGATCTTTATATTTTTTTTCCAATACAAGCTATCATTTGTGGACCTTATTAAAAGATACTCCTTCCGTCTTATAATATAAAAACGTTTTTAAAGCTATGTTAGTTTCAAAAACGTTCTTATATTATGGGACGGAGGGAGTAGAAAATAAAGACTTCAGTATACATGCATCTTTATTTTTCACTTCAATTTTTTCAGCTTTTGATACTAGATCATATATTTTCTCTTCAAGCACCCGCCTCCTGCAGAGGATCCCGCTTCCCTATCCAAACCTACTTTACTTGACATCCGATCCTACATGGCATATGAGGCATCATGCTGGGCTATGCATTGTACATACCCGAAAACTACTGAGCTGATTAACGGATCTAAACATACCGAGCCAAGGTTCGCCTAGTTTCTAGACAAAAGAATTTAATGTTCTTCATACTCTAGACCATGTCTGTATACCAGCTCGCCTGCCTATCACAATCAGCAACAAACACAAAAGAGCATGCGGTCAATTGAGACCACGTGACTACCCAAACGAATAATGCAAGGATTGGCCGTATTGGTGGTTAGTCAAAACTCAAACTCTACTAGTACAATACTCTTTCTCCAGCCCAGTCTTCCTAATCTTGCAGGAGCACTCTGAATTGTTTGTCAGTCTCCGCAGTTTCTTGGAGGGCAACATGCAAGATATAAAACTAAGGATGGATATTATAGGAGAGGAGCATGCATGTTGGCTACAGGCCAACATCGTCTCCAATATTTTGCCAGCAAGGAACCAACGGCGTCACTGCATGATCCAGTCAAAGTCTAACATGGTGTACAATTAAACAAACAGTATCCGTAGCATAGCCCACGGGATAGCATAGGTTTTAGGAAATGTGGAAGACAATATGTGACTCTTGTCATGGTCCATGGCAGCAAACTGAAATGTCACAACAGCTTGGCAGCCAAGCTACAACTTTAACTGCTGGTGCTTCGATACAGAATGGCCAAAATTAACAAAATATTGTTTGAGGATACCCAAGAACCCCAAAGCTAGAGCCCCTTGCCAAGGAAGTTCTTCATGCTATATGACTTCTAAGCGAACACCTTTATTCAAAAAGGCTTTCGCCCCGCTTTGTATATAAAGCAAACCATCAAGCCAACATCCAACAGAGGTTCACACACACAAAGATAGCACACACAAGAGGTTCAACAAGGATTCTGCTGAGGACACAGCTCAACAAGCCCTAAAATAGAAAAACAACAACCAAAGCAAACGCCACAACATTGGCGTCACGGTCCTGCGGGCGGCTAAGCGGCCGCCAAAACTGCATATAACCACACATTTTGAAAATGGCGTCAGTCGCACGTCGAAGAGGTATACGCTGGATCACAAGCTTATTGCGGATCGTCCACAGCGTCCAGGCAAGAACCCAATGCCCAGCCACCTAATGTGGCAGAGGCGCAACGGGGAGGCAAGTAGTTCCGTGAATAAGCCAGGAAAGTTAGTGTTGCACCACCGTCCACCGACCACCTCCCTAAAGCAACTCCAAAGGAATTGTGCAGAGACGCAATGAAGAAGACGTGGTTGGAGTCCTCCTCCGTCGCACAAAGGGAGCACATCCCATCACCAGGCCGTTTCGCTTGAGTACCTCCACCCCTGAAGGCACCCGGCCGCGGATCCATTGCCACAGGAGTATCCTAATCTTCAAAGGTAGTCTAGTCGCCCATATCGCAGAGAGGGGCTCAGGTCCAGGAACCGCCGCAATGGCCTGGTACAGTGATTTCATGGAGAAGCGGCCCGATGGCTCCAGCCGCCACGAAATGCGATTGTCCGGGTGATCAACACCCGGTTCCTGGAGGGCAATGCACTCAAGGAGCTCGTTCTAGGCGGCAAGTTCCAGGGGGCCAAAAGGCCGCCGGAAAGCGAGGCGCCCTAAGTCAATAAGGGTCGCCTGGACAGATATCCTAGGCTCTGTCGGATTTCGGGTTCCGGCAAAACCCTTGAGGTTCGAACACTGGGGTGCGCACGAAGATCTCTCTCTCCCAAGATCGCTCTCGCAACTATCGCAAGGCCTGGATAGACGAACCCAAAGAACGAGAGACACAAGAGTTTATACTGGTTCGGGGCACCGATGTGGTGTAATACCCTACTCCAGTGTGGTGTGGTGGATTGCCTCTTGGTCTAAGGATGAACAGTTACAAAGGAAGAACAACCTCCTGGGAGAGGTGCTCTTGTGCTTGTGTGTGGCTATGGATAGAATGGCCCCGATCCAAGATGAGATCAAGATGCCTCCTATGGTGGTGGCTAGTCCTATTTATAGAGGCCCTGGTCCTCTTCCCAAGTATTGAGCGGGAAGGGATCCAACAACGGCCAAATTCGAAGGGGGACAACCAGTACAAGTTATCCTGACTAAAGGTGGTCTTCGCCTGCCAAAGGCTTTGATGGTGACGCCGTCTTGGGCTCCACGGTGACCTCTGTCCTGTCGTCCTGCTGGTCTTGGTCTCGTTGCACCGATATGGAAACCTTTGCCTGATGCCTCGAGACTCCTCGCCTGCGTTTGCCCCCTTAGCACCAAAGAGGAAACGAGGACACTGCGCGCGCTGGCGCCCGCCTGGCTCTAGTCGTCATGGCTTGCGTCACAGAAACCTCGCGAGGTGTCCCTTGCCTTGATCTCTCCGCCCCTCGCGAGCCGGCCTGGTGAGGCCGCCCCTGAGGAGGTCTTGCACCGTCCGCCTCGCGAGGCTTGGCCCCTCGCGAGGGTCTTGAGTGTTTGCTGGAGAAGATGGGCCGTACAGGGCCACTGGTGGAGCCGCGCCGTGGGCCGCAGGCAGGCAAGTCTGGGGACCCCCGTTCCCAGGACGCCGATAGTAGCCCCCGGGCCCAAGGCGCGCTCGGACTTGGCTTCGAGGCAAAGCCAAAGGGCAGGTGCGGAGCGCCGCGGGCCCCAACAGCCTGCGGCCCCGCTTGACGCGTGGCGATTGATTGGACGTGGGCGTCTCCGCTTCCCCACGCTGCCTCGACAACTTCTCGACTTGACGAGTCCTTGCTGCATGCAGAGAAAAATCATCATTACCTGTGATCGTGGGGGTCGCCGGTTGGCCTTCTCCTGCTATAAATGAGGAGGGGGCGGAGCCCCCGTCGCTCATCTCTTCCTGCTCCGCTCGCTTCTTCTTCCTTGCTTCATTGCTAGTAGCGACGCCCATGGAGCCTATTCGGAGGTTCTTGGCCGCAGAGAAGGGAAAAACCCCGCGACGAGCCCGGGCCACTTCCGCCGAAGAAGAGGCCAGGCCATCGCCGCGACATGGTCGCGAGGCCGGAGGTGTCGAGTGTTGGAAATATGCCCTAGAGGCAATAATAAAATGGTTATTATTATATTTCCTTGTTCATGATAATTGTCTATTGTTCATAATTGTGTTATCCGGAAATCGTAATACATGTGTGAACACATAGACCATAACATGTCCCTAGTGAGCCTCTAGTTGACTAGCTCGTTGATCAATAGATGGTTACGGTTTCCTGACCATGGACATTGGATGTCATTGATAACGGGATCACATCATTAGGAGAATGATGTGATGGACAAGACCCAATCCTAAGCATAGCACTAGATCGTGTAGTTCGTTTGCTGAAGCTTTTCTAATGTCAAGTATCATTTCCTTAGACCATGAGATCGTGCAACTCCCGGATACCGTAGGAATGCTTTGGGTGTACCAAACGTCACAACGTAACTGGGTGGCTATAAAGGTGCACTACAGGTATCTCCGAAAGTGTCTGTTGGGTTGGCACATATCGAGACTGGGATTTGTCACTCCATATGACGGAGAGGTATCTCTGGGCCAACTCGGTATTTCATCATCATAATGAGCTCAATGTGACTAAGTAGTTAGTCACGGGATCATGCATTACGGAACGAGTAAAGTGACTTGCCGGTAACGAGATTGAACGAGGTATTGGGATACCGACGATCGAATCTCAGGCAAGTAACGTACCGATTGACAAAGGGAATTGTATACGGGATTACTTGAATCCTCGACATCGTGGTTCATCCGATGATATCATCGAGGAGAATGTGGGAGCCAACATGGGTATCCAGATCCCGCTGTTGGTTATTGACCGGAGAGTCGTCTCGGTCATGTCTGCGTGTCTCCCGAACCCGTAGGGTCTACACACTTAAGGTTCGGTGACGCTAGGGTTGTAGAGATATTTGTATGCGGTAACCCGAAAGTTGTTCGGAGTCCCGAATGAGATCCCGGACATTACGAGGAGTTCCGGAATGGTACGGAGGTAAAGATTTATATATAGGAAGTCCAGTTTCGGCCACCGGGAAAGTTTCGGGGGTCACCGGTATTGTACCGGGACCACCGGAAGGGTCCCGGGGGTCCACCGGGTGGGGCCACCTATCCCGGAGGGCCCCATGGGCTGAAGTGGGAAGGGAACCAGCCCCTGGTGGGCTGGTGCGCCCCCCATGGGCCTCCCCCTGCGCCTAGGGTTGGAAACCCTGGGGGTGGGGGGCGCCCCACCTGACTTGGGGAGCAAGTTCCCCCTTGGCCGCCGCCCCCCTTGAGATGGGATCTCCAGGGGCCGGCACCCCCCAGGGCCCCTATATAAAGGGGGGGGGAAGGGAGGGCTGCGCACCCAAGCCCCTGGCGCCTCCCTCTCCCCCCGTAACACCTCTCCCTCTCGCTGAGCTTGGCGAGCCCTGCAGAGATCCCCGCTGCTTCCACCACCACGCCGTCGTGCTGCTGGATCTCCATCAACCTCTCCTTACCCCTTGCTGGATCAAGAAGGAGGAGACGTCTCTCCCAACCGTACGTGTGTTGAACGCGGAGGTGCCGTCCGTTCGGCGCTAGGATCATCGGTGATTTGGATCACGACGAGTACGACTCCATCAACCCCGTTCTCTTGAACGCTTCCGCTCGCGATCTACAAGGGTATGTAGATGCACTCCTTCCCTCTCGTTGCTAGATGACTCCATAGATTGATCTTGGTGACGCGTAGAAAATTTTAAATTTCTGCTACGATCCCCAACATCGAGGCCTTGGTGCGAGCGGCCTCCTCCCGGGTACCCACTGCCTTTGTACGCCCAAGCTGAGGGCTCCGGAGGAAGGGGCGGCGAGCGCCGCTGCCCGCGCCGGGGCCGTGGTCACCGCGCCGCGGTGACGCACGCTGTCGCCCCAGGGGTCCACGCCGCGGACTCCTCGCACAAACTCTTGATGTGGGCGGCGATGCCTCCGCGCACTTGAATCCGCTTCCCGCAGTTCTTCTCCACCGAGATGCCGCCGAGGGGCCCCCTTGAGCTCTGGCTGCAGCACGCCGACTGCGACGCCCCGACGACTGGAGCGGAGGTCGAAGCCGTTTCCGCGGGGCAAGATCTTCATGACTCGCGGCTGGGGCGAGGTCGCCCGGGTTTGCCGCGCGGAAGGCGCCCTCGCCATCCACTTCAAGTACGACGGCGCCTCCACGATGTTCTTCAAGGTCTTCAGCGCGGAAGGCCGCCGCTTGGAGTGCTGCCCTGGAGAGGGTCATCGGGACGGCGCAGCGGCCAGCGCCGAGCTTGCCGCTGGCTTCGCCAGCTGCTCCTCTAGCAGCAGCGGTGGCGCTTGGGAGTCCAAGGACTCTCTCGAGCCCTACGAGACTCCGGAGACGAGCGACGACAGCTACGTGCCCCCGAGCTCTCGCCGGGCCCGGAGCAAGGCCGCAGCATCCGGCCGCCGCCGTCGCTGATCTGGATGGGGTTGGCGCCGGCCTCCCGTGGCCCACTGTTGATTATGGCGTCGGCTGCCCTGGTGCGTGTAGATAGAGCTCCTAGGAACTCCCTCCTTTTTGTTCCCTGCGAGGAATCGAAATGGACCCCGTGGGGGCGTGTAAAGGGTCTGTAATGTCTTCTGTTCATATTATCCCTATTATGAAAATTTGCGAGCGCATGTCTTGTTTCGGCTCGGTACCCCTTTCCAACCCCACGGCAGCTTGGCGCTCTACGCCGACAGGTCCCGGTCCCCAGGCAGGCTGCAGCCGTCGCTGGTATGCCAGGTCACGATGCCGTGGTCAAGGCCAGAAGGTGAGCGGCCCAAGGTCCAGTAAGAGCTCCTGAGTCCCGATGCTCAAGAGGTCCCCTTTAGCGCTCAAGCAGCTATCGAGAGGCAGGAAAGGGTGGTGACGTTGCCGTAACAAGGCTGCCACAGGTGCGGATCCTATGCTGTAGCGCTGGGCTGACCCAGGCGCGAGACTTATCTCGGCTTTCTGGAGCTGGTTCCTTGCGTCGCGCCAGACTTGCGTGTCGACTACAGTAGGGTAGCTAGGTTAGGCCCGTGCGAGCCTCCCCCTCTTCTCCACGCTCTTCTGTGTGCTCTGCGTCCTCAGGTCCCGGCCCTCGAGCGAGCTCAGCCGCCGCTGGTATGCCAGGTCGCGATGCCGTGGTCAAGGCCAGGGGGTGAGGGCTGGAGACCCAGTAAGAGCTCCTGAGTCGCGATGCTCAGGAGCCCCCCTTTTAACGCGCAAGCGAATCGCATAGGAGAAGAAGGAGCCCGTGGTACCGCCCGCTGTCGTCCTCGGGAGGTTCCTGCAGGTTAGCACGAGGAAGGACATAGATCGCCATGATCGGTCTGCCGCAGGTCGCTCTGCAAGAAGATGAAGGCACTGAGGGCCTGGTGAGGTGGCGTGCACGGGGTGTGCCGCGAGCCAGAGCTCGACCGCTCAGATTTGTCGACGTTGCAGGGACGGACCCGAGCACAAGCGCCGTGCCAGCATGTGTAGCTCCCGTGGTGGGTGACGATCAAGTAGGTGATAACCATAGATAGATTATGCGTGAAAAGCAAACTAGCTTAGGTAAATGCAAGAACGATACATGCCGCTGGGTCGGACCCGAGCGGCCTGGGGATGATGCAGCCCGAGGGACGCCCCCAGCAGAGTAAGCTAACGACATAAAATGATACATGCCGCAGGGACAGGCCCACGCGGCCTAGGAATGATGCAGCCCGGGGAGCGCTCCCAGCTAAATAAACTTGGAAAATGTCACCTGGTTCCGTTGTCGAGGGATGTTGGGGTAGCTGAAGACACGTGGCGAAGGGGTTGCTCCTCACGAGCCATCGGGACCCTGAGCCTCAGGAGGCTCTGGGGGTCCAGGCGGTTCCTCGAGGACCGTCTCCATCTCCGTCAGGACTGCGTGATGCCTGGCCTCCTGAGCCGCCAGGACACTCCGCAGGTTGCGCTGGAAGGCAGCTGCCATGCTCGGCAGACCGAATGGCATGCGAACATAGCTGTGAGGTGGACCCTCACAGCGTCCCATGCGCGAAGGCCAGAAGAGCTCCTGAGAAGCGGCCCTGTTGAGCCCTGGGATGTCGATGCAGACGCGCAGCCCACCATCCTCGCCAGGATGGGGAGCAGCGCCAGGTGGGCGGCGGTCGCCGCGCATGGCTCTTGCTTCTTGTAGTTCCTGAGTGGTCTGGATGATGAACTCCTAAGCGGCGGGCGCTCCTCGCTTGGTGTCCTCCTGAGGGAAACGTGCCGCGAAGCTTGCCTCCACATGGTGGCCGAGCGCCTCCCTCGTGATGTTGGCTAGGTCTGAGGCCCTCCAAAAGAGAGCCCCCGAGCCCTGCCCAAGGAGGGCGCCGGGCACGCCTTCCTATGCGAGGGAGGGAGGCGCCCCAGTTGCGGGCGCTGATCCTGGAGCGGCACCGGTAGAGGCGCCGCTCCCCTGAGGTCATGTACGGAGTAGCTGCTTCTTCTTCTTGGGGATGGCCTCAAGAGGGTACTGCGCATGATCGTTGTCGGGGTCTTCGATTGTCGCGGCTTGGAAGGCGCGCTCGAGGGAGCACACCGCATCTTTTTCTTCGCAGGGGACCGTGATGATTCTCCTAGCATCTTGAGGATGTTGTAGCTGTGGTGGGTTACTGCCATGAACTTGGCCAGTGCTGGATATCCGAGGATGGCGTTGTATGGCAGACGGATGTGAGCTATGTCGAAGTCGATGAGCTCGGTGCGGTAGTTGTCGCGCTATCCGAAGGTGACAGGGAGGCGGACCTGCCCTATCGGGGTGGTGGAGCCGTCGGTCACTCCTGAGAAGGGCTTGGTAGGCTGAAGCTGGTCGTATGACACTTGGAGGCTGTTGAACGTCTCGACGGACAGGACGTTAAGCTCTGCGCTGTCGTCAATGAGGGTCTTGGTGACTTGTACGTTGCTGATGACAGGTGAACTGTGACGCCCCCGATTTGACCGTACACTAATCATGCACGAAAATGTGTACGATCAAGATCAGGGACTCACGGGAAGATATCACAACAAAACTCTACAACATAAATAAGTCATACAAGCATCATAATACAAGCCAGGGGCCTCGAGGGCTCAAATACAATTGCTCGATCATAGACGAGTCAGCGGAAGCAACAATATCTGAGTACAGACATAAGTTAAACAAGTTTTCCTTAAGAAGGCTAGCACAAAAGTAGCAACGATCAAAAAGGCAAGGCCTCCTGCCTGGGACCTCCTAACTACTCCTCGAAGCCGAACTCCATGTAGAATCATCCTCGGGATCTCTAGCTCCTGGACTCCAGCATATGGTTGCGACAACCAGGTATAGAAAGGGGAAAAGAGGGAGAAAAGCAACCGTGAGTACTCATCCAAAGTACTCGCAAGCAAGGAGCTACACTACATATGCATGGGTATATGTGTAAAGGGCCATATCGGTGGACTGAACTGCAGAATGCCAGAATAAGAGGCGGATAGCTAATCCTGTCGAAGACTACGCTTCTGGCCACCTCCATCTTGCAGCATGTAGGAGAGAGTAGATGGTAAGTTCACCAAGTAGCATCGTATAGCATAATCCTACCTGGCGATCCCCTCCTCATCGCCCTGTTAGAGAGCGATCACCGGGTTGTATCTGGCACTTGGAAGGGTGTGTTTTATTAAGTATCCAGCTCTAGTTGTCATAAGGTCAAGGTACAACTCCGGGTCGTCCTTTTACTGAGGGACACGACTATTCGAATAGATAAACTTCCCTGCAAGGGTTCACCACATAACCCAACACGCTCGATCCCATTTGGCCGGACACACTTTTCTGGGTCATGCCCGGCCTCGGAAGATCAACACGTCGCAGCCCCACCTAGGCTCAACAGAGAGGTCAGCACGCCGGTCTAAACCCTATGCGCGCAGGGGTCTGGGCCCATCGCCCATTGCACACCTGCACGTTGCGTACGCGGCCGGAAGCAGACCTAGCCCCCTTAATACAAGCGCGAGCTTACGGTCCAATGCGGCGCGCGCCACTCAGTAGCTGACGTCAAAAGGAGCTTCGGCTGATACCACGACGTCGAGTGCCCATAACTGTTCCCGCGTAGCTGGTTAGTGTGTATAGACCAAATGGCCAGACTCAGATCAAATACCAAGAACTCGTTAAGCGTGTTATTTTGAAGTAACCGCGGACGCCGTCCAGGGCCAGGCCCACCTCTCGCCTAGGTGGTCTCAACCTGCCCTGTCGCTCCGCCACAGAGATCCACTTGCGGGTACTCCTACGAGCCGACCCGACTTTAGTCACCATAGGTGTCATGTATATAGTATATAAGTATATACCCGTGATCACCGCCCAAGTGATCACGGCCCGATAGTATAGCACAGCAGACGGACAAGAATGTAGGGCCACTGATGGAAAACTAGCATTCTATACTAAGCATGTAGGATTGCAGGTAAAGGTAACAACAGTAGAAGCAAGGACAGGCTATGCATCAGGATAGGATTAACGGAAAGCAGTAACATGCTACACTACTCTAATGCAAGCAATATAGAGAAGAATATGCGATATCTGGTGATCAAGGGGGGGGGCTTGCCTGGTTGCTCTGGCAAGTAGGAGGGGTCGTCTTCGATGTAGTCGAACACACGAACATCGGCAGCGGTCTCGAAGTCTACCGGAAAGAAGTAATGGAGGGGGAACACAATAAATAACAGAGCAATCAAATGTAACACAAAGCAAGACGCGGCGATACGTTGTGCTAGGGGTGACCTAACGTAGGGATAGGTGATACCGGCGAAAGGGGAAACATCCGGGAAAATATCCCCGGTGTTTCGCGTTTTCGGACAGATGAACCGAAGGTGAAATGTTGCAGGTTCGCTATGCTAGGGACGCGTGGCTGGAGAACAGGTTGCGTATTCGGATTCGTCTCGTCGTTCTGAGCAACTTTCATGTACAAAGTATTTTCATCCGAGTTACGGGTTATTTTATATGATTTTTATAAGTTTAAATGATTTTCTAAATTTCCAGGATTTATTTTAATTCGAAAATAAAAGAGAAATTGCTAAATGTACCCAGCCCTGTGTACACAACAGTTTACACAGGGGCTGACATGTGGGCCAGGGGGACCCAGTTGACCAGTCAATGTTTGACTGGTCAACAGGGGGTGGGGCCCCCGTGTCATTGACAGATTAGGCTAAACAGGGTTTAATTAAGTTAACTAGTGATTAGGTTATTCTAATTATGATTAATTAAGTTAATTAATTTTTTAATTAATTAATTAATATTTTTTTATTGTCATTATATTTTTTCAATTCTTTTTTTTTATAAAAATGTTCTGGACAGTGGGCCCCGTTTGTCATAGGCCTAGTGGGGGCCTTAGCGGGCGAGCGGGTTACGGGCGCTGGCACGCCCAGGTCAACAGGGGGCTACGCGCCAGCCATGGGCACGGCGACGCCGGTCGCCTGAGGCGACAGTTGCGAGGCCACGGGGAGGCGGGATCGCCCGGGAGGTAGGGGACGGGGCGACGCGCGGGAGCAGGGGAGCGGCGCGCGTCGACGAGATGGTGCTAGCGCGTGTGTGAGGCCGCGCGGCGGGGCGCGACAGGGGCCATGGTGGCCATGAGCGGGAGCTCAGGCGGCGGAGCAATGCAGCAGCAGAGCGAGGACGCAAGCGGGGGGGGGGGGGGGGCAAAGAGCGCGGCGCCCGGCAACAGCAGCAGTCGTGTGCGCGTGCGCGCGAGGCGGGACGCCGGGTGGCTACGGTGAGCGCGGCCGGTGCGGGCGCGGGCGGAGGAAGGCGAGGCGCGGCACAAGGCGCACGCGGGCAGCGCAGCCGCCGCGAGGAAGTGGCGGCACAATGGGACAGCATGCGGGGAAGAAGAGGCTGAGGTGGTCAGTGGCGCGGCGGGCGCAGCGGTGATTGGCGGGACCGCACGGCTGGAGCGGCAAGGCGAGGCAAGCCGTGGCGGGGAGCAGGGCCGGCCTGACCAGAGCAGGGGCGTGGGGAGGTCCACGGGCACAGACGGCGTCGTGGCGTGCGAGGGAGAGAGCAGGAGGGGGCTCACGGGGGGGATCGTAGGGCACGGCAGCGGGGTCGTGGTGGGGGACGGGGACGACGGCGATGATGGCGGACACGGGGAGGCAGACCGGCGGGGAGGACCAGCGAACGGCGGCTCCGGTGAGGTCCTCGGGCGGCGGTGGTGCGGCGCAGCGGTCCGACGAGGTGGTGGTCTGGTGAGGGTGTCAACCGGCGGGGGCGGTTCGTGCCCCGATCCAGATCGGATCGGGGGAGAGAGGAGTGGGGCGAGTGGGGTGGGTGTTGGTTAGGGTTTTCGGGTGGGGGGATATGAGGAGTGGGGTGTGGGCCGGCCGGTTGTAGCCTCGTGGCCAGCTCGGCCACGGCCCAGCAAGGGGCTTTGTTTCTCTTTTTTTATTTGTTTCTTTTATTATTATTTTAGTTTCACTTTTTTTGTTGTCTATTATAGTTTCATTTATTTTAGTTTTATAAAATACCTAGTTAGAACCTAAATTAGTATAATTAATATAAGCCAGTACCCAACCTGGTTTTGACTCAAAATAAGTTAGCTTAATATTTTTATAATTTAAAGAGCAATTAAATTGTTATTTAGCCACTGTTTTTATTATTTTAGTGTCTTTAATTATTTTATAAAAATGTGGGTTCTCCACCATTATTACTAAGGATTTATTTGTCACATTTAGCACATTTTAGTTTTTATGTTTGAAAACTTTTATCGTTTGACTTTAATTCAAATTTGAATTTGAATCGGTTTCGAACTAACGCGAGATTAACTACAGTAACCGAGGTGACGTGGCATCATTAGTGTGGAATTACTGTAGCTTAACTATCCGGGCGTCACAATTCTCCTCCACTACAAGAAATCTCGTCCCGAGATTTAAGAGGCGTAGGGGGGGAAGGTTCTGGTTACAAAATTCTAGCGAGTGTTCTCGGTTTTAGTTGATCTTCTCGAAGAAATAGATCTCTTCCGTTGACGTCCGCATTCCTCTGCTCCAGGTCATCATGATGAAGTCGTAATCCTTCCTTCGGGAGTTCCATCGTACTTACGAAAGGATAAAAGGGGGGTATTCTGGGAGAACGGACCTCGGCAAGGTTGACTATCTGGTCGATAACATCGGGGAAGGTGGCGAAAAGTAACTCTCGAATTGAAACTTAAGAAAATATCGAGAGCAAAGTAAGGAGGTACCATGGGAAGTTTCAAGCGGGCAGGCAATCGTTCGATGCCTGAAATAGGGTGTGAAAGGGTCAAAGCAACGGGAATAAGTATTGTGTCCGATATCAGACCTGAAGGTGGCTCGTGAATTACATACGAGGCCATGCGCGAGAAACAACCTTGGAAACAGGGGGTGTACATGAGAGTCAGGTTTCGATCCTGTGGAACTGTGGGGTATGGGCCCACCATGTGGGTTAAAAGTAGGAAGGGCGGAGATGTCTTGCGCGATCATGTAAGCAAGGCATGTCAGAGGATAGCCTGTCATTTATGTCGACAACAACATCGGTACCAAGGGCGAGGGACGAAGAGAACCATTTTCATGCTCGTTGAACGAGGCGGACCAATAGGCAGAGTTCTCGTCCATCGGCGGTTACCGGAATGTCATCAACAATAGTATCAGGGTCTTACTGACAAAGTTGTACACCGAGGTGTTTACATAAGCAGGGAAATATTACTGCTTAAGTCATAAAGATCACAAGAAAGGGTAAACAAAACAATGGAAAGGATAATATGATTATCAAATTAAACAGAACAATGGAAAGGAAATGTGTTTACACACGTATTTCAGGGGTATATCCTTCCCAAGGACAAACAAAGCATGATATCCATGACAGGATAGAAGTAGAAAACCATTTAGGTAAGGGGAGAGGAATTTCATGACATTACCCCAAACATCGGTGTTTGGATAATTGAGCTGGAAACATTTAGCATTGGGCTTCAAAGGTTCTTGTTGAAAATCGGAGTACCATAGACATGCTTCGAGATAGCATTGACATGGCCATCAAGTAAGGGTCAGAATTTGGATGCACAAAGATCCATCAGGAACAACTTATAGAATAAGCCTTACGATTTCCTCATGGAAGAATCGCTAACCTTGCTAAGAAGGAAACTATAACAATAGGTCCTCCAGCCAGGTGTACTAGGCATGACATCACCTTACCGGGTTATATAAAGGCAAATGTTATAACTCTTGGAATATGTTCCAACCATCATAACTGGCCGAGATTCAAATCTGATTGGTGTCAAGATACCTCAGACTCAGGATGTCTGAGAAGAAAAGGTGCAACACAAAGTGTCGAGATGACATTGTAAGATTTTTGGGATTTGAACTATGGAAGCGAGTTCCGAAACAAGAGTTCATCATTAATCAAGGAGAGGATGAGGAGGTGGCTGATGGACTCAGCGACATTCCATTGAGATTTCCAAAAGATGGATTTCCACAACTATGTGAACAAGGAGATAACATTAGCTAGATCGAATGACTTAATGATGTATGCTCGAGGAAAACATACACAGTTAAACATTGGTTGAACAGTGCACCCGAAATATGGGCTAGGTAGCACGATCAATGTTCGAATGATGATTCATTAAGTCATAGACGTAGAATGAAACTATAGACCAATAACTTCAAAGCAATAGGGTTGCTAGAAGTTTAGAATTTACACATCACAGACCATTTGTCGGTATTTCATTTAGAAACAACTCGGGGACCAAGAAAGAATGGTGATGGTGAGAAGTATCACTGTACCAAGAATTCTTAAGAGGTGGAGTAATGCTCACGACATTCTTGACATCAAAGATGGTAATACTCCACGGTAGAACATAACATAGGTTGGATAGCAGGGAAATCAGGATACAACACAAAATATGAACAAGTTTGTGTTGAGGGGAGGCAAGAATGTTGTCGATGATACCACAATTCATCGAGGGGCAAGGATGGTATTTCTCATCCTGAATTTCAACACACAACTTGGAAGAAGTCAAATTGTTGACAATGATCACGACAAATTTGTCGAGAGGTTTTCAAGAAGATGTAATTGATCGACGATGACATCAAGTCAAAGGAATGATGAAAGCGAAAGGTTATTGGAACCACGGTTAGGACACAAACTCGAAATCGAGTTTGCTGTTCAAGGAGAAGCGATATGACGAGGAAGATTGACGCAAGATTAGCTCACTGTCGAAATTTGTGCGCCGGGAAGGTCCAGGTAGCACAGTTAAAATTCAGCACGATAATGATGTAGCCAATCAGGCTTGGAATGACGTGATCGGGTACAAACTCATAAGTAAAGAAGATTACTAAGAGTTGTTTAATCGCAGTGCGGACTCGATTCAGTTATCGGTGGTTTTGAGTGTTTAAAAACTCGAAGCCCGTGAAAAATTGGAATCAATGAGAATGTAGCACTTGATGGAGAACTCATAATAAGTTATGCATTTCCGTGATAATCTCAAGATACCAGGGGGGTAATACTCGACGACAAACCAAAGTAGAGGTTGGACTGGGGTATTGCTCTGCAGAAGACAAGGGCTTAAACTTGCACGAGAAATGGTATTTAAAAGAGAACATGGTTGGAACCACGATTGCAAAATGCCAGATCCCAGATATAAGATGAACTTATACCAAGGGAATAATTAATTTAAGAAAAGCTTTAATGACGTTTGAGCCAGAAGGAAGAATCCTAGGATCTGATTGAGGATTGTGAGCATTCGCAATATTTTGAATCAACAGACTCAAAATGATAATGACAAGGAATGACAATAAGATTACGAGACTTATGGGATTAACCATAATGCAAGCAAGCAAGAATTTCAAGAGCAATAGGCTGCTCAGGATTTTCGGTAGATCGAATGGTATTTTGAACACTTTTGTGAAATACTTGAATCAACTGGGGATGAGTGGATACTCGGTAAGTGCGAGAATTATCCGTAGGGGTATTCAGGTGACAAAGAACAGCAAGGCAGTAAGCTCAAAGGATTCTCGGAACAACAGAGAGAATTTTGGGGTATCTTGTAATAACAAGATCAACTGGGAAACATTGTATGAATGGCGAGTATACATGGTTATCCATAGGAGTTTATCGATGAAAGGATATTGCAAAAGCGATGAACACAAGTTCTCGGGTTATCAGCGGAGAGTATCTTCAGGGTCTTCACGTGCAGCAGATGATCATCAGGAATAAGGGGCTCTCCGGGTGAAAGTGATAACGAGATCCTAATGTTAGATTTAGCAAAATTTACTTAACCCGAATAGAAGAGAGATCAGAGTCCCAGAGTATAGACAAGGAGTAAAAGATCCTAATACTACCCAATGGCGACGTGGGCCCGTAAGCCACATAGCCATGTTAGTAAAAGTTTTTCAATGACTAGACTCGACTTCGGCCAAGGAGTATGGAAGGGGGATTCCTACAGGCAGTCGGCTCTGATACCAACTTGTGACGCCCCCGATTTGACCGTACACTAATCATGCACGCAAATGTGTACGATCAAGATCAAGGACTCACGGGAAGATATCACAACAAAACTCTACAACATAAATAAGTCATACAAGCATCATAATACAAGCCAGGGGCCTTGAGGGCTCGAATACAATTGCTCGATCATAGACGAGTCAGCGGAAGCAACAATATCTGAGTACAGACATAAGTTAAACAAGTTTGCCTTAAGAAGGCTAGAACAAAAGTAGCAACGATAAAAAAGGCAAGGCCTCCTACCTGGGACCTCCTAACTACTCCTCGAAGCCGAACTCCATGTAGAATCATCCTCGGGATCTCTAGCTCCTAGACTCCAGCATATGGTTGCGACAACCAGGTATAGAAAGGGGAAAAGAGGGAGAAAAGCAACCGTGAGTACTCATCCAAAGTACTCGCAAGCAAGGAGCTACACTACATATGCATGGGTATATGTGTAAAGGGCCATATCGGTGGACTGAACTGCAGAATGCCAGAATAAGAGGCGGATAGCTAATCCTGTCGAAGACTACGCTTCTGGCCACCTCCATCTTGCAGCATGTAGGAGAGAGTAGATGGTAAGTTCACCGAGTAGCATCGTATAGCATAATCCTACCCGGCAATCCCCTCCTCGTCGCCCTGTTAGAGAGCGATCACCGGGTTGTATCTGGCACTTGGAAGGGTGTGTTTTATTAAGTATCCAGTTCTAGTTGTCATAAGGTCAAGGTACAACTCCGGGTCGTCCTTTTACCGAGGGACACGGCTATTCGAATAGATAAACTTCCCTGCAGGGGTTCACCACATAACCCAACACGCTCGATCCCATTTGGCCGGACACACTTTTCTGGGTCATGCCCGGCCTCGAAAGATCAACACGTCGCAGCCCCACCTAGGCTCAACAGAGAGGTCAGCACGCCGGTCTAAACCCTATGCGCGCAGGGGTCTGGGCCCATCGCCCATTGCACACCTGCACGTTGCGTACGCGGCCGGAAGCAGACCTAGGCCCCTTAATACAAGTGCGAGCTTACGGTCCAATGCGGCGCGCGCCACTCAGTCGCTGACGTCAAAAAGAGCTTCGGCTGATACCACGACGTCGAGTGCCCATAACTGTTCCCGCATAGCTGGTTAGTGCGTATAGACCAAATGGCCAGACTCAGATCAAATACCAAGAACTCGTTAAGCGTGTTATTTTGAAGTAACCACGGACGCCGTCCAGGGCCAGGCCCACCTCTCGCCTAGGTGGTCTCAACACGCCCTGTCGCTCCGCCACAAAGATCCACCTGCGGGTACTCCTACGAGCCGACCCGACTTTAGTCACCATAGGTGTCATGTATATAGTATATAAGTATATACCCGTGATCACCGCCCAAGTGATCACGGCCCGATAGTATAGCACAGCAGACGGACAAGAATGTAGGGCCACTGATGGAAAACTAGCATTCTATACTAAGCATGTAGGATTGCAGGTAAAGGTAACAACAGTAGAAGCAAGGACAGGCTATGCATCAGGATAGGATTAACGGAAAGCAGTAACATGCTACACTACTCTAATGCAAGCAATATAGAGAAGAATAGGCGATATCTGGTGATCAAGGGGGGGGGCTTGCCTGGTTGCTCTAGCAAGTAGGAGGGGTCGTCTTCGATGTAGTCGAACACACGAACATCGACAGCGGTCTCGAAGTCTACCGGAAAGAAGTAACGGAGGGGGAACACAATAAATAACAGAGCAATCAAATGTAACACAAAGCAAGACGCGGCGATACGTTGTGCTAGGGGTGACCAAACGTAGGGATAGGTGATACCGGCGAAAGGGGAAACATCCGGGAAAATATCCCCGGTGTTTCGCGTTTTCGGACAGATGAACCGGAGGTGAAATGTTGCAGGTTCGCTATGCTAGGGACACGTGGCTGGCGAACAGGTTGCGTATTCGGATTCGTCTCGTCGTTCTGAGCAACTTTCATGTACAAAGTATTTTCATCCGAGTTACGGATTATTTTATATGATTTTTATAAGTTTAAATGATTTTCTAAATTTCCAGGATTTATTTTAATTCGAAAATAAAAGAGAAATTGCTAAATGTACCCAACCCTGTGTACACAGCAGTTTACACAGGGGCTGACATGTGGGCCAGGGGGACCCAGTTGACCAGTCAATGTTTGACTGGTCAACAGGGGGTGGGGCCCCCGTGTCATTGACAGATTAGGCTAAACAGGGTTTAATTAAGTTAACTATTGATTAGGTTATTCTAATTATGATTAATTAAGTTAATTAATTCTTTAATTAATTAATATATTTTTTATTGTTATTATATTTTTTCAATTCTTTTTTTTATAAAAATGTTCTGGGCAGTGGGCCCCGTTTGTCATAGGCCTAGTGGGGGCCTTAGCGGGCGAGCGGGTTACGGGCGCTGGCACGCCCAGGTCAACAGGGGGCTGGGCGGCAGCTACGGGCACGGCGACGCCGGTCGCCTGAGGCGACAGTTGCGAGGCCACGGGGAGGCGGGATCACCAGGGAGGTAGGGGACGGGGCGACACGCGGGAGCAGGGGAGCGGCGCACGTCGACGAGATGGTGCTAGCGCGTGTGTGAGGCAGCGCGGCGGGGCGCGACAGGGGCCATGGTGGCCGTGAGCGGGAGGTCGGGCGGCGGCGCAGTGCAGCAGCAGGGCGAGGACGCAAGCGGGAGGGGGCAAAGAGCGTGGCACCCGGCAACAGCAGCAGTCGTGTGCGTGCGCGAGGCGGGACGCCGGGTGGCTACGGTGAGCGCGGCCGGTGCGGGCGCGGGCGGAGGAAGGCAAGGCGCGGCACAAGGCGCACGCGGGCAGCGCAGCCGCCGCGAGGAAGTGGCGGCACAGCGGGACAACATGCGGGGAAGAGGAGGCTGAGGTGGTCAGTGGCGCGGCGGGCGCAGCGGTGCTTGGCGGGGCCGCACGGCTGGAGCGGCAAGGCGAGGCAAGCCGTGGTGGGGAGCAGGGCCGGCCTGACCAGAGCAGGGGCGTGGAGAGGTCCACGGGCGCGGACGGCGTCGTGGCGTGCGAGGGAGAGAGCAGGAGGGGGCTCACGGGAGGGATCGTAGGGCACGGGCAGCAGGGTCGTGGTGGGGGACGGGGACGACGGCGATGATGGCAGAGACGGGGAGGCAGACCGGCGGGAAGGACCAGCGAACGGCGGCTCCGGTGAGGTCCTCGGGTGGCGGTGGTGCGGCGCAGCGGTCCGACGAGGTGGCGGTCTAGTGAGGGCGTCGAGCGGCGGGGGCGGTTCGTGGCCCGATCCAGATCGGATCGGGGGAGAGAGGAGTGGGGCGAGTGGGGTGGGTGTTGGTTAGGGTTTTCGGGTGGGAGGATATGAGGAGTGGGGTGTGGGCCGGCCGGTTGTAGCCTGGTGGCCAGCTGGGCCACGGCCCAGCAAGGGGCTTTGTTTCTCTTTTTTTTATTTGTTTCTTTTTTTATTTTCTATTATAGTTTCATTTATTTTAGTTTTATAAAATACCAAGTTAGTACCTAAATTAGTATAATTAATATAGGCCACTACACAACCTGGTTTTGACTCAAAATAAGTTAGCTTAATATTTTTATAATTTAAAGAGCAATTAAAATGTTATTTAGCCACTATTTTTATTATTTTAGTGTCTTTAATTATTTTATAAAAATGTGGGTTCTCCACCATTATTACTAAGGATTTATTTGTCACATTTAGCACATTTTAGTTTTTATGTTTGAAATTTTTTATCGTTTGACTTTAATTCAAATTTGAATTTGAATCGGTTTCGAACTAACGCGAGATTAACTACAGTAATCGAGGTGACGTGGCATCATTAGAATGGAATTACTGTAGCTTAACTATCCGGGCGTCACATGAACAGAGCATCGTGAGGGCGCCGGCGGTGGCCGCGCACTTGAGCTGGTCCGCCGAGCTGAACATGATGGCACACTTGGACCACCAGAGAGGACGTGTGGCCTCAAGCTTGGGAAGGGCCGCGTTCACCTCACAAGCAAACTGCTTGAAGATGCGCTGAGAGCTTGGGGCTTGAGCTCCGCCCAAGATGCAGGCGATGGCGCGCGGTTCCTGTAAGCCCCCAGCTCCCTCGTCCTGATGGTGGTCGTCGTTCCTTCTTGGTTGTGGCGGCACTGGAGGAAGACCGGCGTTGCCCTGGGGGCGGTCTTCGCGAGGCTGGTCTCTCCAGGTGCCCTCGCGAGGCTGGTCCTGCCAGTGGTCCTCGCGAGGCCGGTCGCGCCACTCCTGGCGGGGGCTGCGGTTGTCCCAGCGTCCTCCGCCTCGTCCCCCTCCTCGGCCGTAGCCCCGGTCGTTGCGCTCGGGGCGTCGACCGAAGCGTCCATCTCGAATGGCCCTGAGCTCTTGACAGTCGTTGGTGTTGTGGCTGTGTACGTTGTGGAAGGCGCAGAATGGTCGGCTTCTCTTGGACGACCCGGGGTGGTCCCGGCCGCGCTTCGTATCCGGCTCCGCCGCGAGCACGGCTACTCCCTTGCGCTTCACGTCCTTAGCCTTGGCTTTCTTCTCCTCCAGGTCGGTAGCTAGGAGCTCGAGGAGGGAAAGGCGCCCCTCCTCAGCTCTTGCGCACTTGGTCGCCAGGTTGAACAACTCCAAAGCCGTGCATAGCTCCTCGTGGATGGCGAGCTCCTCCTTCATCTTGACGTCGCGGACGCCGTCAGAAAACACCGAAATGATGGCCTCATCCGTCACCTTGGGGATCTTGAGACGAACGTTGGTGAAGCGCTGGATGTACTTTTGCAGGGTCTCTCCTGGCTGCTGCCTGACGCGGTGCAGGTCACCCACGGCCAGAGGGCGGTCGCGAGTGCCCTGGAAATTGGCGACGAAGCAGTCGCGCATCTCGTCCCAGGAGGAGATCGAGCCCGGGGGCAGGTTCAGGAGCCACGAGCGAGCGCCATCCTTGAGAGCCACGGGGAACCAGTTCGCCATGACTTTTTCGTCGCCGTTGGCCACCTCGATGCTCAGCTCGTAGAGCTGCAAGAACTCCACGGGGTCGGGGGTGCCGTCGTAGCGAGGAGGCAGGTTTGACTTGAACTTGCCCGGCCAAGCGACGCTACGCAGCTCTGGAGTGAAGGCGCGACAGCCTGCCGTGGCCACCGGGGCCCTTTGCAGAGGTGGGGCCTGTCCTTGGTGCCCACGCACCGCCATAGCAGGCGGCACGCGGTCTTGTCGTGGTGGCGCTGGGAGTGCAGGAGCATTCTCTTGCGGCCTGGGAATCTCTTGGCAGCTTCCTTCTTCTTGCGCGGGGGCCCGACGTGGTGGGTCGCACTGGGGGGCCGCACGCCTTGGCGCCAGAGCGCCGTCTTGGTGTAGAGGTGGTGGAGGTGCCCCGTGAGCCACATCGCCCGCAGCTGGTGGGGGGCGAGGCAGCGAGAGGGATGGCACGGGGGAGCCCCCTGCGGTGCTGACAAGCTCGGCGATGCGGTCCAGCCAGTCCTTGTAGAGGTCGTCGACTGGGCGGTAGCGCAGGAGATCGCGTGCCATGAGCAGCGCGGCCTACGCGTCCGTGGGAGCGTGACGAGCGTGGGACGACGAGCCGGCTGGGGTTAGCGACGGAGTGGCGGTGCGGCCGTCCTGCCGCACAGAGGGGTGCAGCGAGGATGCCTGCTGCTTGTTTCCCGCCGGTCCGGTGACGGCGTTGGCGACGGGTGACGGGGAACAATGGGGAGGCCCGCCGACAGGAGCTGTCTGAGCGACACGGGCGGCGAGGGCGGCCCGGCGCTCAGTGCGGGCTCGGCGAGCGTCTGCCATGGATGCGGCAAAGCGACGGGACGCGGATCGGTGGGAGGAAAGCTTCGGCGCACCAATACCTGGCGCGCCAAATGTTGGATTTCGGGTTCCGGCAAAACCCTTGAGGTTCGAACACTGGGGTGCGCACGAAGATCCCTCTCTCCCAAGATCGCTCTCGCAACTATCACAAGGCCTAGCTAGACGAACCCAAAGAACGAGAGACACAAGAGTTTATACTGGTTCGGGCCACCGATGTGGTGTAATACCCTACTCCACTGTGGTGTGGTGGATTGCCTCTTGGGCTGAGGATGAACAGTTACAAGGGAAGAACAGCCTCCTGAGGAGAGGTGCTCTTATGCTTGTGTGTGGCTATGGATAGAATGGCCCCGATCCAAGATGAGATCAAGATGCCTCCTATGGTGGTGGCTAGTCCTATTTATAGAGGCCCTGGTCCTCTCCCCAAGTATTGAGCGGGAAGGGATCCAACAACGGCCAAATTCGAAGGGGGACAACTAGTACAAGTTATCCTGACTAAAGGTGGTCTTCGCCTACCAAAGGCTCTGGTGGTGACGCCGTCTTGGGCTCCATGGTGACCTCTATCCTGTCGTCCTGCTGGTCTTGGTCTCGTTGCACCGATATGGAAAACTTTGCGTGATGCCTCGGGACTCCTCGCCTGCGCTTGCCCCCTTAGCACCAAAGAGGAAACGAGGACACTGCGCGCGCTGGCGCCCACCTGGCTCCAGTCATCATGGCTTGCGTCACAGATACCTCGCGAGGTGTCCCTTGCCTTGATCTCTCCGCCCCTCGCGAGCCGACCTGGTGAGGCCGCCCCTGAGGAGGTCTTGTGTCGTCCGCCTCGCGAGGCTTGGCCCCTCGTGAGGGTCTTGAGTGTTTGCTGGAGAAGATGGGCCGTACAGGCTGCTGGTGGAGCCGCGCTGTGGGCCGCAGGCAGGCAAGTCTGGGGACCCCCGTTCCCAGGACGCTGACAGGCTCCAACGCAATGGAGAATAGGTCCGGGAATCTGGCCGCGAAAGCGAGATCACCAGTCCATCTGTCAAACTAGAATAGGGTGGAGGCGCGTGAGCCCACCGAGATGGAGGACCCAATGCGGAGGACCGGGAGAAGCTCGATGATGGATTTCCAAAACTACGAGCTGCCAGAGCGCTGACAGAAAGCAAGCGGTTGTCCTCGTAGATACTTGGCCCTGATGATGTCGAGCCATAGGCCGCCTCCCCATTCGCAATCCGCCACAGCCATCGAGTAAGTAGGGCGATGTTCATGCGTTTGGAGGACATGCTGCCGAGCCCGCCCTGGTCTTGAGGTTTGGAGATCTCGGGCCAGTGGACCATGTGGTATTTATGTTTATCCCCCTCCCCAGCCTAGAAGAAACGCGCCTGAAATTTGGCGATCTCGTGATGGAGGGTCTCATGTAGGCTGTAGAAGCTCATAATGAACAACAACAGGCTACAAAGAGATGAGCTAATGAGCACCGTCCGGGCCGCCTTGGACAGCCATCGACCCTGCCAGGGCTCGACACGGTGTTGGTGTTGGGGAACGTAGTAATTTCAAAAAAAATCCTACGCATACGCAAGATCATGGTGATGCATAGCAACGAGAGGGGAGAGTGTAGTCCACGTACCCTCGTAGACCGTAAGCGGAAGCGTTATGACAACGCGGTTGATGTAGTCGTACGTCTTCACGATCGACCGATCCTAGCACCGAAAGTACGACACCTCCGCGATCTGCACACGTTCGGCTCGGTGACGTCCCACGAACTCACGATCCAGCAGAGTGTCGAGGGAGAGCTTCGTCAGCACAACGGCGTGATGACGGTGATGATGAAGCTACCGACGCAGGGCTTCACCTAAGCACAGCAACGATAGGACTGAGGTGGATTATGGTGGAGGGGGGCACTACACAAGGCTAAGAGATCAATGATCAACTTGTGTGTCTCTATGGGGTGCCCCCTCCCCCGTGTATAAAGGAGGGGAGGAAGAGGCCGGCCGGCCCTAGGAGCGCGCCAAGGGAGGGGAGGAGTCCTCCTCCTAGTAGGAGTAGGACTCCCCCTTTTCTAGTCCAACTAGGAGGAGGAAGGGGGAAGGAAGGAGAGGGAGAGGAGAAGGAAGGGGGGGCGCCCCCCTCCCTAGTCCAATTCAGACTCCCTATAGGGAGGGGGCGCGGCTACCCCTTGTGGGCTGCCTCCCCTCTTCCCTATGGCCCATGTAGGCCCAACTTTCCCCAGGGGGTTCCGGTAACCCTCCGACACTCCGGTTTTCTCCGAAACCACCCGGAACACTTCCGGTGTCCGAATATAGCTGTCCAATATATCAATCTTTATGTCTCGACCATTTCGAGAACCGGGACTCCGAACTATCTTCGGTACATCAGAACACATAAACTCATAATACCGATCGTCACCGAACGTTAAGCGTGTGGACCCTACGGGTTCGAGAACTATGTAGACATGACCGAGACACGTATCCGGTCATTAACCAATAGCGGAACCTGGATGTTCATATTGGCTCCCACATATTCTACGAAGATCTTTATCGGTCAAACCGCATAACAACATACGTTGTTCCCTTTGTCATCGGTATGTTACTTGCCCGAGATTCGATCATCGGTATCTCAATACCTAGTTCAATCTCATTACCGGCAAGTCTCTTTACTCATTCTGTAATGCATCATCCTGCAACTAACTCATTAGTCACATTGCTTGCAAGGCTTACAGTGATGTGCATTACGGAGAGGGCCCAGAGATACCTCTCCGACAATCGGAGTGACAAATCCTAATCTCGATCTATGCCAACTCAACAAGTACCATCGGAGACACCTGTAGAGCACCTTTATAATCACCCAGTTACGTTGTGACGTTTGGTAGCACACAAAGTGTTCCTCCGGTATTCGGGAGTTGCATAATCTCATAGTCATAGGAACATGTATAAGTCATGAAGAAAGCAATAGCAATATACTAAACGATCAAGTGCTAAGGTAACGGAATGGGTCAAGTCAATCACATCATTCTCTAATGATGTGATACCGTTAATCAAATGACAACTCATGTCTATGTCTAGGAAACATAACCATCTTTGATTCAACGAGCTAGTCAAGTAGAGGCATACTAGTCACACTCTGTTTGTCTATGTATTCACACATGTACTAAGTTTCCGGTTAATACAATTCTAGCATGAATAATAAACATTTATCATGATATTAGGAAATATAAATAACAACTTTATTATTGCCTCTAGGGCATAATTCCTTCAGTCTCCGACTTGCACCAGAGTCAATAATCTAGATTACACAGTAATGATTCTAACACCCATGGAGTCTAGGTGCTGATCATGTTTTGCTTGTGAGAGAGGCTTAGTCAACGGGTCTGCAACATTCAGATCCGTATGTATCTTGCAAATCTCTATGTATCCCTCCTTGACTTGATCGCGGATGGAATTGAAGCATCTCTTGATGTGCTTGGTTCTCTTGTGAAATCTGGATTCCTTTGCCAAGGCAATTGCACCAGTATTGTCACAAAAGATTTTCATTGGACCCGATGCACTAGGTATGACACCTAGATTGGATATGAACTCCTTCATCCAGACTGCTTCATTTGCTACCTCCGAAGCAGCTATGTACTCCGCTTCACACGTAGATCCTGCCACGACGCTTTGCTTAGATCTACACCAACTGACAGCTCCACCATTTAATATAAACACGTATCCGGTTTGTGACTTAGAGTCATCCGGATCAGTGTCAAAGCTTGCATCGACGTAACCATTTACGACGAGCTCTTTGTCACCTCCATAAACGAGAAACATATCCTTAGTCTTTTTCAGGTATTTCAGGATGTTCTTGACCGCTGTCCAGTGATCCACTCCTGGATTACTTTGGTACCTCCCTGCTAAACTGATAGCAAGGCACACATCAGGTCTGGTACACAGCATTGCATACATGATAGAGCCTATGGCTGAAGCATAGAGAACACCTTTCATTTTCTCTCTATCTTCTGCAGTGGTCGGGCATTGAGTCTAACTCAACTTCACACCTTGTAACATAGTCAAGAACCCTTTCTTTGCTTGATCCATTTTGAAATTTTTCAAAACTTTATCAAGGTATGTGCTTTGTGAAAGTCCAATTAAGCGTCTTGACCTATCTCTATAGATCTTGATGCCCAAAATATAAGCAGCTTCACCGAGGTCTTTCATTGAAAAACTCTTGTTCAAGTATCCTTTTATGCTATCCAGAAATTCTATATCATTTCCAATCAACAATATGTCATCCACATATAATATTAGAAATGCTACAGAGCTCCCACTCACTTTCTTGTAAATACAGGCTTCTCCAAAAGTCTGTATAAAACCATATGCTTTGATCACACTATCAAAACGTTTATTCCAACTCCGAGATGCTTGCACCAGTCCATAAATGGATCGCTGGAGCTTGCACACTTTGTTAGCATCCTTTGGATCGATAAAACCTTTAGGTTGCATCATATACAACTCTTCTTCCAGAAATCCATTCAGGAATGCAGTCTCTACATCCATTTGCCAAATTTCATAATCATAAAATGCAGCAATTGCTAACATGATCCGGACAGACTTAAGCATCGCTACAGGTGAGAAGGTCTCATCATAGTCAACTCCTTGAACTTGTCGAAAACCTTTAGCAACAAGTCGAGCTTTGTAGATAGTAACACTACTATCAGCGTCCGTCTTCCTCTTGAAGATCCATTTATTCTCAATGGCTTGCCGATCATCGGGCAAGTCAACCAAAGTCCACACTTTGTTCTCATACATGGATCCCATCTCAGATTTCATGGCCTCAAGCCATTTCGCAGAATCTGGGCTCATCATCGCTTCCTCATAGTTCGTAGGATCATCATGGTCAAGTAACATGACCTCCAGAACAGGATTACCGTACCATTCTGGTGCTGATCTTACGCTGGTTGACCTACGAGGTTCGGTAGTAACTTGATTAGAAGTTTCATGATCATCATCATTAGCTTCCTCACTTACTGGTGTAGGAATCACTGGAACTGATTTCTGTGATGAACTACTTTCCAATAAGGGAGCAGGTACTGTTACCTCATCAAGTTCTACTTTCCTCCCACTCACTTCTTTCGAGAGAAACTCCTTCTCTAGAAAGGATCCATTCTTAGCAAGGAATATCTTGCCTTCGGATCTGTGATAGAAGGTGTACCCAACAGTCTCCTTTGGGTATCCTATGAAGACACATTTTTCCGATTTGGGTTCGAGCTTATCAGGTTGAAGCTTTTTCACATAAGCATCGCAGCCCCAAACTTTAAGAAACGACAACTTGGGTTTCTTGCCAAACCACAATTCATATGGTGTCGTCTCAACGGATTTAGATGGTGCCCTATTTAATGTGAATGCAACTATCTCTAATGCATAACCCCAAAACGATAGTGATAAATCAGTAAGAGACATCATAGATCGCACCATATCTAATAAAGTACGGTTATGACGTTCGGACACACCATTACGCTGTGGTGTTCAAGGTGGCGTGAGTTGTGAAACTATTCCACATCGTTTCAAATGAAGACCAAACTCGTAACTCAAATATTCGTCTCCGCGATCAGATCGTAGAAACTTTTTTTTCTTGTTACGATGATTTTCCACTTCCCTCTGATTCTTTGAACTTTTCAAATGTTTCAGACTTATGTTTCATCAAGTAGATATACCCATATCTACTCAAATCATCTGTGAAGGTTAGAAAATAACGATACCCATCGTGAGCCTCAACACTCATCGGATCGCATACATCAGTATGTATTATTTCCAATAAGTCAGTTGCTCGCTCCATTGTTCTGGAGAACGGAGTTTTAGTCATCTTGCCCATGAGGCATGGTTCGCAAGCATCAAGTGATTCATAATCAAGTGATTCCAAAAGCCCATCAGCAGAGAGTTTCTTCATGCGCTTTACACCAATATGACCTAAACGACAGTGCCACAAATATGTTGCACTATCATTATCAACTTTGCATCTTTTGGCATCAATATTATGAATATGTGTATCACTACGATCGAGATTCAATAAACCATTCACCTTGGGCGTATGACCACAGAAGGTTTTATTCATGTCAACAGAATAACAATTATTCTTTGACTTAAATGAATAACCGTATTGCAATAAACATGATCCAATCATATTATGCTCAACGCAAACACCAAATAACATTTATTTTAGGTTCAATACTAATCCCGAAGGTAAAGGGAGTGTGCGATGGTGATCTTATCAACCTTGGAATCACTTCCAACACACGTCGTCATCTTGCCCTCAACTAGACTTTGTTCATTTTGTAACTCCTGTTTCAAGTTACTAATCATAGCAACTGAACTAGTATCAAATACCCTGGGTTACCATGAACACTAGTAAAGTACACATCAATAACATGTATATCATATATATACTTTTCACTTTGCCATCCTTCTTATCCGCCAAGTATTTGGGGCAGTTTCGCTTCCAGTGACCATTTCCTTTGCAGTAGAAGCACTCAGTTTCAGGCTTGGGTCTAGCTTTGGGCTTCTTCATGGGAGTGGCAACTTGCTTGTCATTCTTCTTGAAGTTCCCTTTCTTTCCCTTGCCCTTTTACTTGAAACTAGTGGTCTTGTCAACCATCAACATTTGATGCTTTTCTTGATTTCTACCTTCGTCGATTTCAGCATCACGAAGAGCTCGGGAATCGTTTTTGTCATCCCTTGCATATTATAGTTCATCACGAAGTTCCAGTAACTTGGTGATAGTGACTAGAGAACTCTGTTAATCACTATTTTATCTGGAAGATTAACTCCCAGTTGATTCAAGCGATTGTAGTACTGAGACAATCTGAGCACATGCTCACTGGTTGAGCTATTCTCCTCCATCTTGTAGGCAAAGTACTTGTCAAGGGTCTCATACCTCTCGACTCGGGCATGAGTTTGAAATATTAACTTCAACTCCTGGAACATCTCATATGCTCCATGACATTCAAAACGTCGTTGAAGTCCCGGTTCTAAGCCGTAAAGCATGGCACACTGAACTATCGAGTAGTCATCAGCTTTCTCTGCCAGACGTTCATAACATTTGGCGTTGCTCCTGCAGCGGGTTTGGCACCTCGCGGTGCTTCCAGGACGTAATTCTTCTATGCAGCAATGAGGATAATCCTCAAGTTACGGACCCAGTCCGTATAGTTGCTACCATCATCTTTCAACTTAACTTTCTCTAGGAACGCACTAAAATTCAATGGAACAACAACACGGGCCATCTATCTACAACAACATAGACATGCAAAATACTATCAGGTACTAAGTTCATGATAAATTAAAGTTCAATTAATCATATTACTAAAGAACTCCCACTTAGATAGACATCCCTCTAATAATCTAAGTGATCACGTGATCCATATCAACTAAACCATGTCCGATCATGACGTGAGATGGAGTAGTTTTCAATGGTGAACATCACTATGTTGATCATATCTACTATATGATTCACGCTCGACCTTTCGGTCTCAATGTTCTGAGGCCATATCAGCATATGCTAGGCTCGTCAAGTTTAACCCGAGTATTCTGCGTGTGCAAAACTGGCCTTCACCCGTTGTATGTTAACGTAGAGCTTATCACACCCGATCATCACGTGGTGTCTCAGCACGAAGAACTATCGCAACGGTGCATACTCAGGGAGAACACTTGTACCTTGAAATTTAGTGAGAGATCATCTTATAATGCTACTGTCGAACTAAGCAAAATAAGATGCATAAAGGATAAACATCACATGTAATCAATATAAGTGATATGATATGGCCATCATCATCTTGTGCCTTTGATCTCCATCTCCAAAGCACCATCATGATCACCATTGTCACCGGCGCGACACCTTGATCTCCATCGTAGCATCGTTGTCGTCTCGCCAACTATTGCTTCTACGACTATCGCTACCGCTTAGTGATAAAGTAAAGCAATTACATGGCGATTGCATTTCATACAATAAAGCGATAACCATATGGCTCCTGCCAGTTGCCGATAACTTTTTGTTACAAAACATGATCATCTCATACAATAAAATTTAGCATCATGTCTTGACCATATCACATCACAACATGCCCTGCAAAAACAAGTTAGACGTCCTCTACTTTGCTGTTGCAAGTTTTACATGGCTGCTACGGGCTGAGCAAGAACCGTTCTTACCTACGCATCAAAACCACAATGATTTTTCATCAAGTATGTGTTGTTTTAACCTTCAACAAGGACCGGGCGTAGCCACACTCGATTCAACTAAAGTTGGAGAAACTGACACCCGCCAGCCACCTGTGTGCGAAGCACGTCGGTAGAACCAGTCTCGCGTAAGCGTACGCGTAATGTCGGTCTGGGCTGCTTCATCCAACAAATACCGCCGAATCAAAGTATGACATGCTGGTAAGCAGTATGACTATTATCGCCCACAACTCACTTGTGTTCTACTCGTGCATATAACATCTACGCATAGACCTGGCTCGGATGCCACTGTTGGGGAACGTAGTAATTTCAAAAAAAATCCTACGCACACGCAAGATCATGGTGATGCATAGCAACGAGAGGGGAGAGTGTAGTCCACGTACCCTCGTACACCGTAAGCGGAAGCGTTATGACAACGCGGTTGATGTAGTCGTACGTCTTCACGATCGACCGATCCTAGCACCGAAAGTACGACACCCCCGCGATATGCACATGTTCGGCTCGGTGACGTCCCACGAACTCACGATCCAGCAGAGTGTCGAGGGAGAGCTTCGTCAGCACGACGGCGTGATGACGGTGATGATGAAGCTACCGGCGCAGGGCTTCGCCTAAGCACTGCAACGATATGACCGAGGTGGATTATGGTGGAGGGGGGCACCACACACGGCTAAGAGATCAGTGATCAACTTGTGTGTCTCTATGGGGTGCCCCCTCCCCCGTATATAAAGGAGGGGAGGAGGAGGCCGGCCGGCCCTAGGGGCGCACCCAGGGAGGGGAGGAGTACTCCTCCTAGTAGGAGTAGGACTCCCCCTTTCCTAGTCCAACTAGGAGGAGGAAGGGGGAAGGAAGGAGAGCGAGAGGAGAAGGAAAGGGGGGACCTCCCTAGTCCAATTCGGACTCCCTATAGGGAAGGGCGCGGCTGCCCCTTGTGGGCTGTCTCCCCTCTTCCCTATGGCCCATGTTGGCCCAACTTTCCCCCCCGGGGGGGGGGGGGTCCGGTAACCCTCCGGCACTCCGGTTTTCTCCGAAACCACCCAGAACACTTCCGGTGTCTGAATATAGCCGTCCAATATATCAATCTTTATGTCTCGACCATTTCGAGACTCCTCATCATGTCCGTGATCACATCTGAGACTCTGAACTACCTTCGGTACATCAAAACACATAAACTCATAATACCGATCGTCACCGAATGTTAAGCGTGCGGACCCTACGTGTAACGCCCATGATGCGGCTATATCTCCCACGTGTCGAGGCACGACTTAGAGGCATAACCGCATTGTGGTATTGTCGCAAGAAGGGTTATCTTCACACAATCTCATGTAATGAATAAGAATGGGATAACGAGAGTTGGCTTACAATCGCCACTTCACACAATACATAAATATAATTCATACATCATCCAAAATCCACACATGGACCGGCTACGGTCAAATCCAAAAGAAAATAAGATAACCCCAGATGCTAGATCCCCGATCGTCCCAACTGGGCTCCACTACTGATCATTAGGAAAAGAAACATAACAACGACCACGTTCCTCGTCGAACTCCCACTTGAGCTCGGTTGCGTCACCTGCACTGGCATCGTCGGCACCTGCAACTGTTTTGGTAGAATCTGTGAGTCACGAGGACTCAGCAATCTCACACCCGTGAGATCAAGACTATTTAAGCTTATAGGAAAGAATGGTGTAATGAGGTGGAGCTGCAACAAGCACTAAGCGTATGTGGTGGCTAACATACGCAAATAAGAGCGAGAAGAGAAGCAACGCAACGGTCGCGAAGCTAGAAATGATCAAGAAGTGATCCTGAAACTACTTACGTTCATGCATAACTCAAACCGTGTTCACTTTCCGGACTCCGCCGAGAAGAAACCATTACGGCTACACACACGGTTGATGTATTTTAATTAAGTCAAGTGACAAGTTCTCTACAACCGGACATTAACAAATTCCCATCTGCCTCATAACCGCGGGCACGGCTTTCGAAAGATAATACCCTGCAGGGGTGTCCCAACTTAGCCCATTATAAGCTCTCATGGTCAACGAAGGATAAACCTTCTCCCGGAAAGACCCGATCAGTCTCGGAATCCCGGTTTACAAGACATTTCGACAATGGTAAAACAAGACCAGCAAAGCCGCCTGAATGTGCTGACAAATCCCGATAGGAGCTGCACATATCTCGTTCTCAGGGCACACCGGATTGTCCAAGCTTCCGATAGGCAATCCCAGAGTTGCCCCTGGTGGCCACCGGCGACTGACAGGTTGGACCAATACTCAGAGGAGCACTGGCCCGGGGGTTTAAATAAAGATGACCCTCGGGCTCGCGAAAACCCAAGGGAAAAAGGCTTAGGTGGCAAATGGTAAAACCAAGGTTGGGCCTTGCTGGAGGAGTTTTATTCAAGGCGAACTGTCAAGGGGGTCCCATAAATCACCCAACCGCGTAAGGAACGCAAACTCAAGGAACATAATACCGGTATGACGGAAACTAAGGCGGCAAGAGTGGAACAAAACACCAGGCATAAGGCCGAGCCTTCCACCCTTTACCAAATATATAGATGCATTAATTAGATAAGAGATATTGTGATATTCCAAAAGATCTATGTTCCAACATGGAACCAACTTCAACTTCACCTGCAACTAGCAACGCTATAAGAAGGGCTGAGCAAAAGCGGTAACTTAGCCAAACAACGGTTTGCTAGGAAAGGATGGTTAGAGGCTTGACATGGCAATATAGGAGGCATGATATAGCAAGTGGTAGGTAGCGCAGCATAGCAATAGAACGAACAACTAGCAAAGCAAAGACAGAAGTGATTTCGAGGGTATGGTCATCTTGCCTGCAAGGTTCTCAGAATTGTCGAAAGCTTGATCCTCGTAAGCGTACTCAACAGGTTCCTCATTCACGAACTCATCTCCCGGCTCTACCCACAGCAAGAAAACAAGCAATGGAACCACAATCAATCACGGGAAATGCACAAGCGACATGATGCAATACATGAATGATATGCGAGATATGATATGCGATGCGTATGCGTGCTCCGGAAGAAAAAGGATGAACAAGGCAGTAACTTGGCAAACCAAGTATGCCACTAGAAAGATGAGATGATTTCGGTTGAAATCGATATAAAGATCACCGGAAACGGATGCACGGTTTGCAAATGGCAAGCAAAACAAGAATGACACGATTCTGCGATTAACAGCATGATAGCACTTAGAATGCAACAAGTAACTGTGATATAGCACTCCAACATAGCAACAAAGCATATGATAGTAATCTACAGGAGATGCTTGACAAAAGATGAACACTGAGCTACGGCTAGATCACACCATAACAGGTTCAAACAAGCATGGCAAAAGTGCAAAAGATATCAGGTTCACAGACTTAGTGAAATTACTGGACATGGCTGAAACAGCATCAGGTAGCAATGTTCAGAGCAAGAAAAACACATGCTACAGGAACCTAACATAGCAAAACAAGGCCTGGCATGAATCTACTAAATGCATAGAACAAAAGTCCCTTACTGACCATGAGCCAAAAAGGAACAGAAGTTAAGATGGCAACCATGTAAACATAGCAAGTTTCGTTAACAGGTTTCAGACTTAGCAGAAAACAGAGCATGGCAGTAACAGAAATTATGAAGGCATCTTGGTGAGCTTGATTCACTCACCACAAAGCAATGCATGACAAAAAGAGCATACCTACAGCAAGATGGCATGTTTATGAAGCTAACCATGGCAAGAGCAAGTTCATAGCATGTATGGATCAACTACAACAACCTTGGCAGAATTGAATATCATGTTAACAAACTGCCAGGAATATTTTATAGCAAAAGTAGATCAACATTAAGGCATGCTATGGCACTCCATAATTGCAAATAGGGGCATGGATGGATAAAACACAACTATATCTACAAAACATCCTTACTGAACATCACCAAAAGGACCATGGATCTCTCTGTAGACACATGGATACATGGCAACAAAATAACAGCAGTCACAGACAGCAAAATCCTGTCTCTGAAAACAGAAACATCATGAAGCCTAGTTTGCATGCTTGTGCTAGTCACCACGTAGGTCACAAAAATACATGGCATACACCTCTGTAAAAATAGCATGGCATAGATCAAAACACCTGTAGAGCTCATGCCCATAAGATGCACACATCAATTGCAACAAAAATAACAAATCACCAAGTTCTGATAAGTAACAGCAGTAAATATCATATAGCATTCTTGAACCAGAGATTTGGGCATCAAGATGGACTCAAACGAGCATGGCACAATGGAGCAAAATGAAGAGCATCTCGAGACGAACATTTCGACATATTACACACACGAAACGGAGCAGTATGCACGGAGATATGATGCGATGAACAGGAGCATATAATGTAAAATATACGGGACTTGGAGAAATTCGGAGGGAGGGAGAAGTCAACCTAGACCCGATCTAGGGTTCGTCGGGCTCGCCGGAGACGGAGCTGGCCGGCCGGAGTTTGGAGAGGAGGGAGACGGCGACGGAGAGCTCGGGGGAGGTCGGGGCACTCGGCGGCCGGAGCGGAGGAGTCCGGGCGGCGGGGCCGGCGACCGGAGCTGGGGGCACGGGCGGCGCCGGTGCGGGCTCGCCCGGGCGGTGGCGCGGCCGGATGGCGATGGAGGAGCTGCGGGCGGCGAGGCGCGGGGTCGCCGGAGGAGACGGACCGCGGGACGGCGGGCGGAGGCGACGCGGGCCGGGAGGGTCCGCCCCGGGCCGAGCGGGCCGGCGGCGTATGGGCGACGGGGCCGCCACATGGCGCGCGGAGATTGGCTGCGGGCGGCGGCGGCTGAAGCGTCCGGCGGCGGTGGACGTGTCCGGTGGTGGCGGGGGCAATTTTGCTAGGGTTTGGACCCAGATTTCAGAGGGGGAGGTGTTTATATAGGTAGAAGGAGCTAGGAGAGTCCAAATGAGACACGGTTTTCGCCCACACGATCGTGATCGAACGACCGAGAGCATGGAGGGGACTTAGAGGTGTTTTGGGCTGTTTGGAGGGGGGTTTTGCTGCAACACACAAAAGGCTTTTGCGGTTACCCGGTTAACCGTTGGAGCATCAAACGACCTCCAAATGGAACGAAACTTGACAGGTGGTCTACCGGTGGTATACCAAGGACACTTGGCAAACCTCGGTCCATTCCGAGAACGTTTAACCCCCGCTCACGAAAAGTAACAAGAGGGGTGCGCCGGTGCACGTGGGAGTGTCGGATTGCAAAACGGACAACGGTGAAAATGCTCGGACGCATGAGACGAACACGTATGCAAATTTGATGCACATGATGACATGATATGAAATGCATGACATGAACAAAATGCAAAACGAAAGACAAAACCCAACCACGGAGGGAATATCATAACACATAGCCGAAAATGGCAAGAGTTGGAGTTACAAATATGGAAAGTTACATCCGGGGTGTTACACTACGGGTTCGAGAACTATGTAGACATGACCGAGACACGTCTCCGGTCAATAACCAATAGCGGAACCTGGATGTTCATATTGGCTCCCATATATTCTACGAAGATCTTTATCGGTCAAACCGCATAACAACATATGTTGTTACCTTTGTCATCGGTATGTTACTTGCCCGAGATTTGATCGTCGGTATCTCAATACCTAGTTCAATCTCGTTACCGACAAGTCTCTTTACTCGTTCCGTAATGCATCATCCCGCAACTAACTCATTAGTCACATTGCTTGCAAGGCTTATAGTGATGTGCATTACCGAGAGGGCCCAAAGATACCTCTCCGACAATCGGAGTGACAAATCCTAATCTCGATATATGCCAACTCAACAAGTACCATCGGAGACACCTGTAGAGCACCTTTATAATCACCCAGTTACGTTGTGACGTTTGGTAGCTGTAGGATCGAAAGTATGTCTAGAGGGGGGGTGATTAGACTACTTGACCAAATAAAAATCTAGCCTTTTCCCAATTTAATTCTTGGCAGATTTTAGCAACTTAGCACAAGTCAAGCAATCAACCTACACATGCAATTCTAAGAGTATAGCAGCGGAATGTAAAACAATTGCATATGAAGGTAAAGGGAGGAGTTTGGAGGGAGCAAACGCAATGTAGACACAGAGATTTTTTATCCGTGGTTCCGATAGGTGGTGCTATCGTACATCCACGTTGATGGAGACTTCAACCCACGAAGGGTAACGGTTGCGCGAGTCCACGGAGGGCTCCACCCATGAAGGGTCCACGAAGAAGCAACCTTGTCTATCCCACCATGGCCGTCACCCACGAAGGACTTGCCTCACTCGGGTAGATCTTCACGAAGTAGGCGATCTCCTTGCCCTTAGAAACTCCTTGGTGCAACTCCACAATCTTGACGGAGGCTCCCAAGTGACACCTAACCAATCTAGGAGACACCACTCTCCAAGAGGTAATAAATGGTGTGTTGATGATGAACTCCTTGCTCTTGTGCTTCAAATGATAGTCTCCCCAACACTCAACTCTCTCTCATAGGATAGGATTTGGTGGAAAGATGATTTGAGTGGAAAGCAACTTAGGGAAGGCTAGAGATCAAGATTTATGTGGTTGGAATGGAATATCTTGACCTCAACACAAGTGTAGGTGGTTCTCTCTCAGAAAATGTATGTTGGAAGTGTAGGCATGTTCTGATGGCTCTCTCCACGAATGAAGAGTGGGTGGAGGAGTATATATAGCCTCCACACAAAATCTAACCATTACACACAATTTACCAAACTCGGTGTGACCGATTCAGAGAACTCGGTCGGACCGATTTGGTTCATAATGTGACCGTTAGGTTTTTCGGTGGGACCGACATGTCAACTCGGCGGGACCGATGTCATTAGGGTTAGGGCATAACGTAATCTTGGTGAGACCGATTACACAAACTCGGTGAGACCAATTTTGGTAATAGACCAACAGAGAGTTGGTCAGGCAAACTCGGTGGGACCGATTCGCTCATCTCGGTTGCACTGAAACGTTACGAAAGGGAAACAGAGAGTTTGCATTGCAATCTCGGTGGGACCGATCCCTCATCTCGGTTGGACCGAAACATTACGAAGGGAAACAGAGAGATTACAATCCCATCTCGGTGAGACCGAGACCCCTATCGGTGAGACCGAAAAGACTAGGATTTGTGGCAGTGGCTATGACAAGTGAACTCGGTGGCGCCGGATAGATCAAATCGGTGGGGCCGAGTTTGACTTTTGGTTTGGGACATATTTGGATATGAGAAAGTAGTTGAGGGTTTTGGAGCATATCACTAAGCATTTTGAGCAAGAACCTCATTAAGCAACACCTCACCCCCTCTTAATAGTATTGGCTTTTCCTATGGACTCAATGTGATCTTGGATCACTAAAAATGAAATGTAGAGTCTTGTGCTTTGAGCTTGAGCCAATCCTTTTGTCCTTAGCATTTTGAGGGGTCCACTTTCTTAACCCATGCCATGCCAATCATTGAGCTTTCCTGAAATATTTATCTTGAAATAGCATTAGCTCAATGAGCTATATGTTGTTAGGAATTACCAAAACCACCCAGGGATAGTTGCACTTTCAGTAGCACACAAAGTGTTCCTCCGGTATTCGGGAGTTGCATAATCTCATAGTCATAGGAACATGTATAAGTCATGAAGAAAGCAATAGTAATATACTAAACGATCAAATGCTAAGCTAACGGAATGGGTCAAGTCAATCACATCATTCTCTAATGATGTGATCCCATTAATCAAATGACAACTCATGTCTATGGCTAGGAAACTTAACCATCTTTGATTCAACAAGCTAGTCAAGTAGAGGCATGCTAGTGACACTCTGTTTGTCTATGTATTCACACATGTACTAAGTTTTTGGTTAATACAATTCTAGCATGAATAATAAACATTTATCATGATATAAGGAAATATAAATAACAACTTTATTATTGCATCTAAGGCATATTTTCTTCAGTTGGAGCTTGGTCACCATCGGCCGGAGCTCCGCTATGGAGAGCCGAGAGTCGCTAATGGGTATCCCCAGGTAGGACATGGGGAGTGAACCCAGCTGGCAATTAAGCTGGTCCGCGATATTCTGGCCCTCGGAAGGGGAGTAGCCCATAAGCATCACCTCACTTTTTGTCGAAGTTAATCTTGAGACCCGACATCTGCTGGAAGCATAGCAGGAGGAATTTAAGATTCACAATGTCTGTCGTGGAGCCTTCCACCATGATAATGGTGTCGTCGTCATATTGCAGGAAGGAGACCCCACCCCTCCTACAAGGTGTGGCACTATGCCGCAGATGTGGCCCGCTGCCTTGGCCTTATCTAGGATGGTGGCGAGGGCGTCGACCGCCATATTGAACAGAAAGGGGGAGAAGGGATCACCCTGCCTTGGAAGAAGGGTCCGACCTCGCCGTTGATATTAACCGCGGTGCGCCCACAAGAAACCATCTGCATGACCTTGCTGACCCATCGATCATCAAAACCCTTCCGGAGGAGCACTTCCCAAAGGAAGGGCCAATGTACCATGTCATAGAATTTATTAAAGTCAATCTTCAGGAAGACCGCCTTCAGGTTTCTAGCACGGACCTCATGAAGGACTTCATGGAAAACCAAGACCCCATCCATAATATATCATCCTTGGATGAAGGGAAACTGATTGGGATGGGTGATGCGGTCGGCCAGCAAGGTCACCCTATTAGCGTACCCCCTTCGCCAGGATGCGGAAGATCACATTGATCACCGTGATCGCATAAAACTGGTGGATGTCCGAGGCCCTAGTGACCTTGGGGATGAGAGTAATGATCCCGTAGTTAAGGCGGGATAAGTCACTAGTGCCCACGTAAAACTCATCAAAAAGCGCCATCACTTCAGGCTTAATGACATTCCAGAAGGTTTGGACAAACTTGACCGGAAGGCCATCGGGGCCCGAGGCCGAGGATGGGTTCATGCCCTTAATCGCTTGCCAGACCTCATCCTCAGAAAAGGGGTCGTGAGGGCCGAGTTCTTAGCTGACGAGGCGCGCTGGTGTTCGGCCCATATATCATGGGCCAACGCCAGCCCTCCCTGAGGGAAGGCGGAGAGGTGGTCTTTATAACACCCATCCATGTGCGTGCGAATGTCCATCGGCCGCTGGAGAAGGGTCTCGCCATCCCAGAGGATAGAGATGGTGTTACGGCGCCTCCGTCCATTGGGCAATGGCTTGAAAGTAGGCCATGTTGGCATCGCCCTTGAGGACCCATTTCTAGGTCCCACGAAGGCGCTAGTAAGCCTCCTCGTCAGTGTAAATAACCGTCAGTTGATCCTCAAGATCGTACTGGAGCAGCCCCTCGTCGGACGATAAGCCCGACGTGTCAGCCCTAAGATCTAAGGCCTTAATGGAGTCAAGGAGAGCCTTTTTGCGCTCCTGGAGGCCCCGGCCTAGGTTGGCTCCCCAGTCCCCACCCTTCATAAACTGGCAGACGCGCTTAGCGCAAAAATGCTAGGAATCCACGACACACAGGTCCCGGTGGAGGGAGGGGAGCGAGCCTCGTCCCACTTGGTGCATACGGCCTCGATAAACCTGTTCTGGTTCAACCAAAAGGTCTCGAAGCGGAAGCGCGGAGGGGTCGGTGGGCGTTCATTCTCCGAGGAGAGGAGGAGGGGGACATGATCTGACCCAATCCTGGTAATCGCCCGGAGACTAGCTAGGGGGCATCGCAGTTCCCATTCTGGGGAGACGAACACGGGGTCCAGGGCCGACCGAACCTGGACCCAACCCTGTCTAATTCTCGGAGGCCGAGGTCGGCGATGCAATCATTGAACATTTGCATCCGAGGGAGGTTGACTAGACTGTTGCTTTTGTCCCCACCCACCACCACTGGCAGCTGAGCCGCCAGCACCTTCCTCCGAAGCTCGTCGAGGAAAGCTTTGGAACGACGGTGGTCGGCAGGACCGTAGACTATGACTATCTCCCATTTGAAGTTTAGGGAGCACTCGAAGATCTCCATGCTGACGAAGAGCTCGCCACGGTCCATGCTACCCACCTCAAAGGTGGCATCCTTAACTCCTAGCAGGATGCCACCAGAATGGCATGTGGTCCCATTAGATGGGAGCCAATGCCAGGCAAATAGGTGGGAGCTCAAACGTTCCAGCTCCGGAAGAGCAAATTCTGACCGCATGGTTTCCTGGATTGCTACTATGTTGATCCGTTCATCACACATATACTCGACGAGTTGGCGGCGCCGATCATCTTGGCCGAAACCGCGGATGTTCCAGAAAAGTGTCTGCATCAAGGGGCCATTGATCGGGGGGCTGCCTGACCCCAAGACGAGCCTTTTGCAAACATGTTGGTAAAGACCAAAAGCAGAAGGCTCTGAGGATTCTGAAACGATAAGCAACTTTGGGCAGGCAAAAAAGTAAAAAATCCAGAGGCAATCAGAGTCTTGTTGATAATTAAAAAATATTACGCAAGCGGAGATCAGGTGTCGTACCAAAAAAGAAGAATAAACATCCAAAACAGAGGAAAAGTCTGAGGACCATGTCTGAAGTTTTGTCGAATATAAGGATTCAGAAATAAAATTCGGTAAAAATTATCGTATCACTAGCCAAGGCAGTAACTTTCTTTAGCTTATATAAGCTATATACCGCCTAACAGATCGTTATCTAATCATAAGTTGTGAATATCCGTTGCTTTCAATTTAGACTTTGCGTGGAAAATGAGAGTCGAGTACAAAATAAACCTACTATACATAATAGCATGCCATCACCATCCATTACGGTGCATAGTTACATAGCATCAATACCTCAAGCTAAATGCCACCGCATGCCAATTTTTTGCACACAGCCCACTGCCGTAGACAGGTAGCAACCACGACCATGATGCCGATGGCCACAACGACCAGGGCACCAGTCATCTCTATTGTGCAATCCTAAAATATCCAAATAAAGAGGAAACTTTACCACTGTCTGCTCTTAGATAATCTAAGCAGGCAGTTGATGAAAGCGATCGTGTCCAGCCCCAGGGACCGTCCGATTGGGCATGACAGGTCGAGATCACCATCGTAAAGGCACCAGTGGCTGCTAAGAGAATTGTTTAGCGGACGCGGAGGAATTGATCCCGAGCTCATATGCTCCCGCATGAACAGTAAAATCGAAAAAATATTGAAAAAAATTTAAAAAATTCCAAATTTTTTTTTGAAGAAACATTGACAAAAGTTCTAAGTGCCTGCAAAAATTCGTCGTGAAATCACATTCCTAGAAGGCATGGCAAAAAAACAAAAATAGTACTCTGAAAAAGCTACTTTCAAAAGCATTTTGAAGCACTGAATTTGTTTTTTTTGCCACGCCTTACAGGAATGTGATTTCATGATGAATTTTTGCAGGCACTTAGAACTTTTGTCAATGTTTCTCTCAAAAAAATTTAGAATTTTTTGAATTTTTTTTAATATTTTTTCGATTTTACTGTTCATGCGGGAGCATATGAGCTCAGGATCAAAAGATGACTTTCGTTGTTTAGCTCCATAATGAAGCCTAATCATTGTGCTATGTGATGGAGAGCAAACCAAAAGGCAACATAGTACATGGCCACTACGTGCCTTAAACTATGCTAAGATAGGACATAAAGCACTGCAGCCATAACAGCCGTATGACTAAACTAGGTTAGGACGGGCCCATTTCCCCTCATACAGCGAAGAAGGGACCGCAAATCCAAGATCATGTGCACTGCATGATTTGATCTGATGCATCCAGGAGACTGATACTACTCCTTCCGATCCAAAATAAGTGTCGCAGTTTTGAACTAAAATGACACTTATTTTGGACCGGAGGGAGTACCTTTTTTTAGGTTTCAGCACTAGTATTGAGAAGTGGTTCTTCAAACAAAAGGAATACAAAATACAGAGATGTGTGAACGAGTGGTGGACAGAAGTCAAGCAGTCGGCCTTGACTGAAAGCAGATATGCCTTTTTCTCCATGCTACCGGTTACTCCTACATTTTATGGTATAAAGAGACATTTTCCCAGCTTCCTAAGGTTTCAAGAACCGACCAGATGCATTAAGGTTCAATGAACCACATGCTGTAAATGCAGTCCATCGGACAGATAGGATTTTGACATACTGACAATACTGAAGGAGAAAACCTTTACCACATACCCACAACAATACTAGTTTATAGTTCTTTGAACATTTCGAAGAAGAAACAGTCCACCCTACAAAGTAACAGGTCAATGCACAGCATCATTTGAAATGGCCTCATCATATGTATTTTGCTGCCTACAAAATCAGTAGTCAAGCGTAATTGGGTATCTTTCCTTTCCCTTTTGTTGCGTCTCAGTATACTTCTGTAAAACTGTCATCAGATCATATTCTTTTCATTCAATGCAAGGCATGGGCTTGACTTGAACGCTGTGTGATGCAAGAAATTGTTGGCCAAGATCCCAATAAAGCATTGGGTTCAGAAAACAACCACCAACCAGCACACTGATACCAAGTCAGGGAACTCCAGAATGTTCTGGTGTGCAGAAAGATTTGGTAACTGGAGTAGAAGTTTGGGAGAGATAAACTCTGTAACTGTTGGGTTTGGGCAGATTACTATGGACTCCCACAGATTTTGTCGAAAAGCTGCATTGTTTCGTCATTTTTCGGAGGAATCATAACCTATCTTCTGAATGGTTCTTCCACAGGGTCGTGACAAGAACCCTACGGGAAGCCAACGACAGTGACCATCTTGAAACAGGGTAAGGAGAGTGCCAGAACATTGTGAAAGTCTAACCATGTCTGTGCAAGGGGTCCCTCTTGCCTCTTGGATTAACTGTCGAACAGTTGAGAGAAGCCAGGACATTTCATCAACTAAGACTATCATGCAATCAGCAGAGGTGGGGAAGATGGGACACGCCAATGGCACAGACATTAAGGTCCAAGAACTACAGAACACTAACTCAGGACAATCCAATAGTTCAACACTGTCTAACAGGATAGCGAAAGTTTCGAATGAGACTGAACATCTGAAACAAAGTAACGATCTGACTAGAAAGTCATCCAAAACTGGATCGAAGAACCAGCGTTTATTTGAGAAGCTATAGAGTCGATTTAAAAAAAAAAGGATCTGGACTTCGGTACATACCAAAAATATGTAGGTCAACTGGGTGCTATCTTCAGTTTGGATGTTTATCTATCATTGCTTGGATTTCCTATTTCACGAGAAAATTAACCGTACAAGCAACAAGTAAAAATATTAGAGTGCCTCATTTAATGTAGGCTCCCCCACTGCCTGCACACACACACACAAACAAACGCAAGCACGAGCTGCAAAACACAACATAACCGACAATTTTTTTTTGAACCGAAACCGTAGAACAATAGTTCTATGGTATTTTCATTAAATAAAATATATACAAACAAAGTTTAAATAAAGCAAAAATCACCCAATGCCTGCCCTAGGGAACATCAAATCAATTACAAGTTCTATTCTATCCAGACGTTGATCTTACCTGCCTTGACTGATTTAGCTCTGATCTGAGTAACCTGTTGGCCCTCCTTCAGGTAGTGTTTCCAAGTGTGAATCCTAGGTGCTGCTCTTCTGAAAATCTTCTCATTTCTGCTCATCCATATGCTCCAGCAACCCATAAGTATAATCTCCATCGCAATATCTGGTGGAAGTTTGAACTTTGTAAGCTGAATTTCATCATATGCACATATACCCCTCTGTTTCCCGGGTGTGAGCGTCTGCCAGCACTCTAGTACAAATTGGCAATCCCAGAAAACATGTGCTCGGTTTTCCTCTGTGGCGCCGGAGCATAAGGCACAATTGTAGTCCTCCAGATACATGCTCCTTCGGTGTAAGAGGTTTCTTGTGCTCAACCTATCATGAAGGAGCAACCAGAAAAAGATTTTGTGTCTCAGTCTGCATGCACTGCTCCAGAGTTGAGGGAAGATGTTGTGTGCTGTGTTGGTATCAATGATATTTTTGAAGGCAAAGTGTTCACGGCGGTCCTATCCCCTCCCGCGACCCCCGCGTCGCCACCCTAGCCGCGCCGCCGCGGCCCCCTCGCCACCTCGCCCCACCTCCTCGCCGCCGCCTGAGGCAGCCGCCGGGCAAGCCTGGGGCGCCAAGGATGATGGATGCGGGCCCTCGGCTGCCCTGCCTGCGTGGGGAGTTCCGGATCTGGAGCGGCTGCTCTTTTGGCAAGGCACGGCAGGCTCCGGCGAGCAGCCATGCGGGCGGTGGTTCTGGCGTCCTGGCCGCGCGGGCGGCGGGATCCCGGTGGTCGTTGGCGGCTGGCGGCGGCTTCTGCGGCGGTCGGTGCGCGCGATCTGGCGCCTCTCCTCCTCCCCTGTTCGGCGTGCGGGCCAGCCTGGTCGGGCCGCGCCTCCCTTGGTCGCTGGTCCTGTACAGGAGGCGCTGGTGGTGGCGGGGATTTAGTTCGGGCGAAATCCCTAGCCGGCCATGACCGGCCGCGCCGACGGCGACGCCTGAGGGCGCCGTTCTCCTCCTTGGAGGCGTCAGTATGGACTGGTCTCCTTACTTCCCCTTCCGCTAGGTCTCCCGGGTGAAAGCCCTAACTTTGTTGGGCGGCGGCGGCGCTCATGGCGCCGTTCCCTTCTTGAAGGCGCCGCTTTGGGAACCTTGGGGTTGGGTGGCGCTTGCGGGTGGTGGGCGACGGCGGTGGTGCGGTCCTATCATAGCATGGATCTAAGTCCGTTGCTTGGAGATGGACTCACGTTCGTGGAGGTCGACGTTTGGCGTCGTGGTGGCGTCGATTGCGGAGGACCTGCCAAGGCTCGCGTAGGTGGAGGTCGTCGTTTGGCGTCGTGGTGGCGTCGATGGCGGAGGACCTGCCAAGATTGACACCTCAATCTGCTCTGAAGATGGACCCGTGGAAGATGGCGGCGACGACACATGTGAGTGCGTTGGACCGGTTTGTGCCCTGGACCTGGCAGATGGCTCGGTCGGGGCCTCCGGCTTTAGATGTTAGGCTTAGGTGAGAGGTCTGGGTATGTGGCCCAGCTTGCACCCCTTCATCATATGGATAGGAGTAGCGGCACATGGCCAAGATGGTGGATTCAGGCATATTGTTGTTCTACTTTGTAAGGTCCTCGAGAATAATCAATAAAATGGCCGCATGCATCTCCCAGATGCAGAGGCCGGGGGTCATCCTCCTTTTCTAAAAAAAAAAAATCAATGATGGCCTTATACATCTTCATAGATGAGTACTTTGGTGAAGTCCAAGAATAAGTCCATGTATCTGTTTCATCCGGAGTTTCTCTGTTGTGTATGATCTCTTGTAATTGTAGTGCATTGAATTGATTGAAAGCTTGGAGTGAGAGTGGCCTGTGGAAAAGCTGACTGATCTCATTGAGTGCAAATACTTTGTGCAAGGAGATATCTCTGTTAGTAGCAAAAGAGTGCAACTTTGGGTACTTGTCTCTGAGAGGTTGTTCATGCCAGTTATCAGTCCGGAATAGTGTGGAGTTTCCTCTGCCAGCTTTACATACTGCCTGCTGTTTACATGTTGGCAGTAATCTGAGTATATCCTTCCAACATAACCGACATGATTCTCGGAAGGCCAAATACAGCTTCCAGTCTGTCACAGTAGAAACATGAACTGATTTTTCTTTCCATTGTAAAAATTCAAAACCGTAACATTCTGAAATTTTACCGCTAAAAACCGACAGTCATGCTAGAGCATAAATTCTTTTTTTTTTTCCAATTTTGGTGCAACCATGATTTCCGAATGCAAAACAAAAATCAGATTCAATGTTTTTATTGAATAAAATATAAGATTTACCATTGACATGACTGTTATATGGTAGGTTACATTTGCAAACAAAATGCTTTTGTACAAACTCTTCGTATTTAGAAAGTTGAAATGTCATTGTTGCAGCTGCATGGCTTTAGTAAAAAGGAAATGCTTAGTTTACAATACTAAAAGGTACCATGAAAGTGAGACGATACAATCAAAAGACACACTGAAGCACTAGCAAGGGCTGGACATTATGCCCTGATGATCATAAGCTACACAAACTTTACTAATCAAACTCAGTTTCCTCTGCATGCAGGGCCACCTGGCGCTGCCAGCATCCAGTCTGCATAAGCAGCAGGTCGAGTTTTGTTCAGTTAGTTGTAGTACTTCTGTAGTTCATCTTGTTTTGTTCAGTTAGCTGTAGTAGTTCTTGCTTTGTTGTTTCTCCTTCTTTGGTTTTTCCTCTCCTGGTTTAGTAGGCTTGGTTGTACTACCGACACTTTGGCGTTCTTGTCCAAATACAGACATATCCGTAATTGATGCGACAAAAGTTTTATATCAACTGAGAAACAAAAGTCAAATTTTAAGCACCTCTCGAAAATCACGCAGGAGAACCCTGATTTCAAGTCCAATGACACTGGGCAGCACCAAGCTAAGAGTCAGGTTGTGCAGCAATTACTGTTTCCTTAGTAGTCAATTAGTTAAGGAGATAACTACAGTAGGCTATTTAGTTTACGAATATTTAGATAGTTTGCTATAGGATTTGAAATACATGTCATCTCGTTTCCTATAACTTTTCTTCCTATGATTTTCGAGATACTACAGTATTTAAACCTATAGAAAACACGTACTACAGTATTTTGCAGTTTGCAGTATCCCTAAATAAAATACCAGTTTGGCACTTGTGGTAGTAAGCATGTATTTTGTGTTTGTAAGACTTGCACTCGACCTATCTCCTTAATTGAATACATATACACATACTAGGCCATCGAATTAATCCTTGCCATATTCATTGACTGGCCAGATCAGTGATGGTAAAAAGTAGCATCAACATCTTATCTAAATATATGGTAAATACATACTATCTACAATATATTATGGAAGATAGTATTGCCGCGTATGATTAAGCATGCCCCATGAACAAATTCCACAAGACACGCACCATTAGGCGAAGAGCAGACACGAGAGAACCGCGTGGCAAGCTTTCTGTTTCTGTGTCAGAAAAATGAGGTCGCGAACTCTTCTCTTGATACTTATATAAAAAATAAACTACAGCACTGGAAATAGCACTGCTTATAAAACCACGTTTTTGCTTGCATCTAAACACCTCAAAGTATTTCAAACTATAATATTCTTTAGAAAACTATGGTGTGTTTTCATAATAGTGTAAAAACACTTTGCATCCAAATAGGGACTAAACAAATTTATGGGATCAGCAAACGAACAAATTGCCGCCTTAAACAGACCATAAAACCTCCTCCAGGACACAAAGCAAGTTACCATACACATCTGATTACTCCAGTCTCCAAGTACAGTTCAGCAAACAAAAATCCTTAATCTGAATTCCAGAGAACAGAGCAGTAGGGAATTATACCCAAATGAACTTCAAACAGTAGTTAGTGCATCACTGTTTATGTAAATTTTAACTTCTTCAAAAAACCAGATGCACGAATCCCTGTGGAATTTTAAGACACCACCACACAATTGAATAACAATTGGCAGGGACAAGCAGATTGTGCAGGCTAGGTCTGGAATTGACAAGGGCAGAACCCAGGTGCGCAATCACATCGCTACTGGTGATAAAATATGAACCGCAGACATCATGAGCATCGGGTCACAACATAAGAAATCTCAGAGCACATCAAAGCATAAAAATCAATTGTAAGCGTAAGTGGGGTATCTTTCCTTCCCTTTTGTTGATTCAGTACTTCTGCAAAACTGTGAAATCATATTTTCATTTAATGCAAGTCATGGGCTTGACATGAACGCTATGTAATGCAAGAAACCAAGATCCCAAGACAGCATCGGGTCCAGAAACCACCACCAACAATCACACTGATACCAAGTCAGGGAACTCCAGAATTTTATCATAACCTATCTTCTCAATGGTTCTACCCCAGGGTTGTGACAAGAACCCCACAGGAAGCCAACGACAATGACCATCTTGAAACAGGATACAGTCGTACAGAGAGAAAACTGTGGAAGTCTAACCATGTCTTGCCAGGGGTCCCTCTAGCCTCTTGGATTAACTGTCAAACGGTTGAGAAAAGCCAGGACATGAACTAAGCGTCTAAGCCTATCATGCAATCAGCAGCAGTGGGGATGATGGGACACAGAAATGGCACTGACATTAAGGGCCAAGAACTACAGAACACTAACTCAGGATAATCAAACATTTCAACACTGTTTAACAGGATAGCAGAAGTCTCGAATGAGACTGGACATTGCATGACTCATTTCATCACCTTGTTACTTGATCCAATTATCATCTCAATTATGACTATCATGTTCTAAATATCTTTTTCTAGATTAAATTTAATATAAAATTGCTCAAATATTCAGTTCTACATACCTGCGCAGTAGTGGTGACATGTTTGTTGCATGCTTGTAATGCAGCTCCACTGCGCGTAGCTTGTGATCGTCTTGTTGAAGCGTGTGATCGCGCGTGTACAAACTAGAAAGGCGGTGCGAGGATAAGAGAGCAATGCATGACTGAGATGGTGCCCGTAGGAATAGCACTCCACTTTTCTTTACAGGCGGATCAGATTTGTTGAAGTGTGGTTTTGGGGAGGCATGAACCTTGTGATAGCCTGGCGCTTGTGTGGGTATCTGGAGTATTTAAACGCGCCCTTGTGTTGAGTAGAGTAGATGCGAGAAGGAAGAACAAGAAAATAGCCCAATCGTCTTCCTCGTGTCGTGTGTGTGCGCGCGTGCTTTTGACGCTCGGCAATGGAGAGTTCTCGCTATCTCCTCCTCCTGCTCATTGGACTGCTCGTCGCACCCTACGCGGTGGGAGAGCCATGTGACTCCTGGCACTGGGCGTACCTAACGAGCGTGTTCTGTATATCCAAGGAGCATGACAGCATACTTGCTTGCTGCGAAGTGCTGAAGTCCATCGTGAACATATCGCTGACAGAGGACCCTTTGTGCATGTGTAGCCTGACTGCAGAGCCACCTTTTATCAGCACTGGACTATTTATTGATGAACTCGTCGACAAGTACATAGCTTGTGGAGGTGACCGTGGTAAAGACGCCCAGGCCCTCTCCGATGCACAGGAGTATTTAACCAAAAACTACCACATTTCACGGACATGTGACAGAAAACTACCACTTTACGTTTTTGTGCGGAAAACTACCACTATTTGTCTAATCTTTGACTAAAAACTACCATGTCGCGAAAGTGCCCGATTCGCCTCTTATAAACGCTTTTCTGACAGGTGGGACCCACACGTCATCACCAACCTTCTTCTTCCTCCCCTCCTCTCTCTTTGGCATTTCAACAAACACCTCTTGCGCATGGGACGGAAGCAGGGGAGCTCCTAGACACCACTCCCCCTGAGCTCGCTCGCATGCCGCAGCCGGGTAACACCACCACCGGGCACCATGGTCGCCTTCTTCACTCCCCGGCGTTGGTTGCGGACTGGAGATGGCAACGGCGTCGGCGCTGCGGCCGGCGTCGTGGCGGTGGAGGTGAGGCAGGGGCAGGCACGCGGGCCACGCGCCGCTGCCGCGCTCCCCGGCACTGGACCGAGGGCGGCATGCTCCGCGACGTGCCCGTCGGCGGCGGCCGCAAGAACAGGCGCAGCGGCGGTGGCAAGGGCGGCGCCAAGGCCCCCTCCCCCGTCACCACGGAGGTGTCTACTGCAGCTACCCAGGGCAGCGGTGCAGGCGCGCCGGCCGACGCCGTTGACGGGTTCATCCCGGCCGACTTCCTGAGCCGGTGTCTACTGTCGCGCCGCCGCCAGGACAGGCTGCTGCTAGGACGGCGCCGGAGCCGAGGTCTTTCGCGCGGAGGAGGAGGTCTTGGGCACGGCGGCAGCGGCGGGCGCTGCAAGCGACGGGCACGGCGAGCGGCGGCGCGGTGCGCGGCGGAACGGGCGAGCAGCAGCGGGTACAAACAGCGTTGACTAACGATGCCATCACTTATATGTGGGCCAGGCCTGTCATAAGTGCGTTTAAAATGGACGAAGGCGCCGATTTACAGACATGGTAGTTTTTAGTCAAAGATTAGACAAATAGTGGTAGTTTTCCGAAAAAAACGTAAAGTGGTAATTTTTTGTCACATGTCCGTGAAATATGGTAGTTTTTGGTTAAATACTTGATGCACAGTGGGTCAGTGGTATTTTCTTGTACTCTGCTAGAGGTTTCTGTCTTATTTTGTTCAGGACATAGTATATTACATGTTCTCTATTCTCTTTTTTTGAGGACTATTTACATGTTCTCCGTTTTCTAGAAAACCAAGTTAAATGGTTTGTGTGGTGTCACATTTTAATGTCCGCCCCCACGTACTCTAAACTTCTCTCCTCTTATTTTCTCAAGTGTTGATCCTTAACTCTTTTTTCGTTAATGTTGATCCTTGTGTTTTCCATTTCGCCCAAACCTAGATTTCTTTGCTTTGACAATGAAAATCCGCTGTTTTGTAGTTTTTCTCTGTCGCCTAAAATATGGCTTCTCTAATGCAGGGCAACCACTGCCGCTATCTGAGCTGCAGGATGGATCTAGCTCTACCGATCAACACAAAGTGTCGCTCGCACCGGCTCCTCTCCCATAAGTCAGAAAATTAATGGAGAACTGGAACAGTAGTCTAGGGTTTGCCTATTGCTTGGGGAGCGGCCTCTGGGTCATGTGACTCATGTCCATCTTCTTGTACCCTGTGCTCACCAATTTATCTTAGGGAAAGTCTCACATCCAATTGTTCTTTATTTTACTCTCAACTAAGGTAGTACGAAGCACACAATCTCACAAGCGTTATATTTTGGTCTTTGACTGTATTTACTATTGCTAATTATCTTCCAGTTCGATTTTTACCTGAAGCAAAATGCCGATCTGCTTTGGGTGAACGTATGAACACACATAGGAAAGTGACCTCTGGTTGGAGAATGTAGTGCATAGAAAGATATACTCACATCTGTGTAACTCGGTATCTTGGATCTCCAAGCCTTGCTGCTCTGCTCAGACTGCTCTACTTGAAAAAGACCTGCATATTTATCCGAACATAGAGACTGCAAGCGGAAGCCTGGGTGTCTGCATTTGAGACTGCAGGTTCTCAGAAACGAAAACTGTCTGATTAAACACATGCTTGCATTCTTTATTTGTCAGATGAAACGAAAGATCATGTTTTGCTTGGTTGTAATGTAGAGAATGAAACTTTGTATCTGACACCGAGTACATAGGACTATCTAGTTATGCCCTAGAATCGGCGAACCACAACATTTCTTGCATTATTTGTCGAACAAAAGTCTTAATTTGGATCTTATCCTTACAACTGAACCCATGGCCGCTCATGGTAATGGTAGATCTAGCTATAACTGAGCAACAGTACATGAGACACTAAAATGTAAATGAAAAATGAAACTGAACTCTTTCATAGACTATGCTGGGAAGTGAAGCAGCTCGAGGGACAGAGACGTATGCATCATGTGTATGCATAGCTTCCGTTGGAAATCCCCGACAAGCTTGTCAATCAATTATCTACTTCCTTATTATGGGCCCAACAAACAAGGTGTATATGGAATAGATCTTTCTAGTTCCTTATTATAGCAGTCATCCAATCCTTTTGGGCGCATGTTGCCCAAGTCTTCTAGCTTGAGTTCATCTAGATGATAGGCATATCCTCTGTTCAACGTTTCACTGAAATAAATTATTTCTTTGTAAGGATGAAATCCAAGGATCTTAATATGTTCATCCCACCTGCGCCCTTCAAGTCTAGTTTCAAAGATTATCTCATGGTCTGAATTCAACTCGAACTTCTTTTTTACTGTACTGTAAATAGCTGGATTGATATCTGCCATAATCCAGCAGGGCCTGTGAACTTGTGGATCATAGTTTTGAGGTGGTGGGATTTGGTGAAGGTTGTTATCATGCTTCAGAAACCACTCACTCTGACCGCAGCATTCAGTGAGTATCCAAACTCGAAGATGACATTGACCATCAAGTGCTGCAAAATACACCCCCTTCTCTGATCTCCCAAGAAGAACCTGTGCCCACCGGTGCTGATCAACATCTGTTGGCAGTTTAATTGCTTGGTACGTGCCACTTGATAACGATATTCTGGCGAAAGGAGTCATTGACAAGAAGATATTAGTACTAAATCAAGAACCAATGCAAGCTCTTTATTGAAGAGGAAATAACATTGTAAGAAGAAATGATGGTGCTTAGAAAGTACAGTATACCTCATAACAAAATGACAGTGCACGTAGATTTCTCCATGCCAGTACACAGCGTATAGTTCATCTGGCATTGGCAGCTCAAGCAGTAACATGTCGGCAAGAGTCCCCAGGGCATCTCCCTGTCGGATGAACGATCTCTCTTCCCACCTTGTTGTTTCTGAAGAGAAAACATGCATCATGTATGGCGACGGAGGCCATCGCCAAACCCCAGGGGAGGAGATGGGCGTGGGGGCAGGCTTGCCCAACGTCGAGTGGCGGGATTGACCACATAATGATCTAGCAAAGCTAGGCCGTTGCATACATCATCCACAGAGATGTCGTCCGTGGGCATGAAGTGGAGGTCGGCGTAGCCGCGGATTGCTGAGGGGTCGAAGAAGAACTCCGTGAAGTCAAGCTCACAGAAGTTGATGAGGAAGCCGGCCAAGGAGAGCGGGAGGAGGTCCCGGTCCAGGAGACGATGGGCGTCGACGATGGCGTGCCAGGAGCGGCACACGCAGCGGGCTGCAGCAAGACTGCGCGGTGGAAGACAGCGGAGGACGTCCGCGTGCAGGTCCTCGGGCAGCCGCTGCGTCTGGTCCATCTCTCTACTTGTCGCCGCTGCTGGATCTGGATCTGGATCGCCGCCTTGCCCGGTTCTTCTCTCGGCATCGGCGTCCAACAAGAAAACCATCCTAAATGTTGGATATTGTCGCTCGCTTGACCGCTCACAGGGATGATTTATTGAGGACACATGCCACTCCGGATCCGAGCATTAGTCCAAAACAGCGAGCGTCCGAACGCCTGATCTATAATATCTCTCCCCCTGAATTTAAATTTGGCTCGATAAAATATCTGATGTTTACAAAGGAAAACAAAAAAACAACTAACCATTACAAAACAGAATCACATTGCAAAATTGATCTAAGAGTCAAGAAAATTGTATGGTGCACGTTGAAGATTGAAAATTGCATGAACTAAAAGCATCTACAACCGGACGCTTCAAACTCGTCTCATACGTCCGGGCGGGCGGGTCGGTCACTGTCCAGTCGCAAAATTTTGACCCAGACGGACGCCTCAAACGGGCCTCAAACGGTCGGACTGACCGGCACCCCCTAATAACTAACCCAGATATGAGACGGATAGGAGGGCATCCGGGCACGCCCACGCTGGCCCACCTGACCCACATATATTCCTTCCCACCCGCTCGCCAGATCAAATCCTAGCCACTTCACTCCACTCCCCTCCACTCCTCGTGGGCGTCGATCGACGCAAACATGGCGCGGCGTGCCCGCCGTGCGCGGCAGTGGGCGTGGGACGCAGCGACAACGCTCGTGTAGGATCGAAAGTATGTCTAGAGGGGGGGGTGATTAGACTACTTCACAACTGGAATCAGAAGATTTGCCATCAGCCACTTCTTCGTCGTCTGCTAGCTGACGGCAAAGGATGGCTTTACCGTTAGCTTGCAAAAAACAAACGGCAAAGAGCTGGCTGATGGCAAAGAACATATTTGCCATCAGCCACCTCTTTATCGTCTGCTAGCAGACGGCTGTTGGATCTCGGGTTCCGGCAAAACCCTCAAGGTTCGAACATTGGGGTGCGCATGAAGATCTCCCCCTACCGAACCACACCCTTAACCTCGCTACGATCTCTAAGGCTAGCTCGGCGAACTCGCAACACAAGAGACACAAGATTTATACTGGTTCGGGCCATCGTCGTGGTGTAATACCCTACTCCAGTGTGTGGTGGATTGCCTCTTGGGCTGAGGATGAACAGTACAAGGGGAAGAACAGCCTCCTGAGGCGGGGTGTTCTTGTGCTTGGTGAACTTGTGTGTGTGAGGATTACTCAAGATGAGATGCCTCCAACTATGGTGGCTAGTCCTATTTATAGAGGCCCTGGTCCTCTCCCCAAATATTGAGCGGGAAGGGAGCCAACAACGGCCAATTTTGAAAGGGGACAGCTAGTACAAGCTATCCTAACAAAAGCAGTCTTCGCCTGCAAAAGGCTCTGGCGGTGACGCTGCCTTGGGCTCCATGGTGACCTCCGTCTTGCCGTCCTACTGGTCTTGGTCTCGTTGCACCAATATGGAAACCATTGCTTGACGCCTCGGTATTCCTCGCCTGCGCTTGCCTCCTTAGCACCAAAGAGGAAACAAGGACACTGTGCGCGCTAGCGCCCGCCTGGTCTCGATCGTCATGGCTCACGTCACTGGAACCTCGCGAGGTTTGCCTTGCCTTGATCTCTCCGCCCCTCGCGAGCTAGCCTGGTGAGGCCGCTCCCGAGGAGGACTTGCGTCGTCCGCCTCGCGAGGCTTGACCCCTCGCGAGGGTCTTGAATGCTTGTTGGTGAAGATGGGCCGTACGGGCCCGCTCGCAGGGCTACGCCGTGGGCCGCAGGCAGGCAAGTATGGGGACCCCCATTCCCAGAACGCCGACAACGGCAAAGAATTTTTGTCGTCTACTAGCAAACGGCAAAGAGGGTGGTTGGCCCACTGGCTAGTAAACCCTAACGCCCCCCCTCTTTGTCGTATGCTAGCAGAGGGCACAGAGCAACACGCTAGACGGCAAAGGAGAGGCAGACGACAAATGTTCAATTTAACTAAAGGCCGCGCTCCCGCCGTCCCCCTGTCTCTCTTTCTTTCCCTCTTTCCTCCCCGACGACCACCGCCGCCCCAACCACCCGCCGCCGCCGCGTCGCCCCACCGCCCCACCGACCCACCCCCTTGGCCCCACCCCCTCTCTGTCTCTCCCCCCACCTCACTCGCGCGCCGCCCCGGCCATCCCCGCCCCGCGTTCCCGACAACGCCCATCCCCACCCCCCGGAGCCAGACTCGCTGTCGGCCCCTGCACCCGCCCCGCCCCCCGGATCCAGGCCACGGAGCCCGCCCTGCCCCATCGCCGGAGCCAGGCCACAGTGGCCCTGCGGCGGCCCCTGCACCCGCCCCACCGTCGGAGCCAGGCCGCGCCGCCGCCACCCTTCCCGCGGTCGTCCTCTCTACGGCCATCCTCCACCCTCCCAGCGACCATCCTCCATTGGCCCTCCTCCACCACTGCCGGAGCCAAGGTGGACTTTTTTTGTTTTCTTCCTACTACTCTTTGTTGTTTAGGTTTAGGTTATTGATAGGTTTAGGTTAATTAGTGGTAGGTATAGGTTAGTGCTAGGTTTAGGTTTAGATAATTAGAAGAAGAAGAAAGTTGAAAAAAGAAGAATAAGTAGAAGAAGAGGAAAAAGGCAGAAAGGAGAAGAAGAAGAAAGTTGGAAAAAAGAACAATAAGAAGAAGAAGAGGAAAAAGGAGGAGGAGGAGGAGGAGAAGAAGAAGACGATGATGATGAAAAAAAAGGAGTAGAAGAAGATGATGAAAAAAAGAAGTAGGAAAAGTAGACAAAGAGGGTCGCCGAGGGTCGATGGTCGAGGGTCGCCGAGGGGTCGAGGGGAAAAGGAGTCAAGGGTCGAGGGGTCGAGGGGAAAAGGGGTCGATGGTCGAGGGGTCAATCCTCGACCCCGACACCCTGACCCCTGACCCGGACACAGCACCCGACACCCCGACCCCGACACGGCACCCCCGACCCCAACACATCACCCCGACCCCGACACGACACCCCCGACACACCGACCCCTGACACCTCTTCGGCCTCCTGTTGACCGAAAAGGTGCTCTTCCGCCTTCCAGAGGCCGACGGGGTCATATATATGTGAATTATGAGTTAGGTCATATATTATTTTGATTTTGTTATAAAAAACATCATATTTTGTGTTGATCTGGTGGTTTTAAATGTGCAGTTGTTTCATTGCTGCGAGGGTCTGGTGTTCGACGACCTCCCCGTGCGTTTGACGAGCTCCGCCCCTGCGTTCGTGGGTGAGCACGAATGACATCTCCTCCTCCCCCCTTCATTTGCGATGTTCCGGTCTTCGTGCCGATGAAACTTGTTAGCTATAGGTGTCTTCAATCATCAGTATGCGTGACCACTATGTGTCTCCCGTTTGAAAGGGTTACATCTATAAATATGCATGCATTTGCATATTTATAACTATGATCTTTCGAATTGTCCAACGTTATCCATGGTCAGCCCGAGTATGTGTAGACTGGGTTCGTTTTCCCATATGCTCTGCTCCGGATCCGATGCAGAATTTCATCAGTGCCTCCCTGTTGTTCTTCGGGTTCACATCCTCTCTGCTTATTGCCGAGACGTGTATCAGGAGAATAGCGGGGAGGTGCTGCCGAATTTTTTTGTCGGATCCAGAGTAGAGCATGGGAAAACGAACCCAATCTACACATACTCTGGTGGGATTAGGACCTATCTTTACCTATTAGCATCTAGGTTGCATGGACGTAATAAAGCTGACAAACTCCATTAACTGATGGATATGGTTTGCTGAATTATGTATATATTTCTTGTGTGTCCAGTAGCTAGGCAATATGAGTGATCGTGCGTGGATGTACACCGGTCACACTAGTCAGGAAGACATGACCGATGAATGGTTAACAAAAACCAAGGGTTTTGTGAGAGCCGCATTTGCAAATGGCCAGAGAAAAACCTGGTGCCCTTGTGTCCGGTGCGACAACTATCATAGGAGGAATGAGCTTGAAATGAGTAAACACCTGCAGAAGTTTGGTTTTACGCATGCTTATACGGTCTGGACATTTCATGGTGAGTCTGCCCAATGTGCCAGAGCCGAGGTGGTTCATCGTCGCACCGACGAGCATGGTAACGGGATGGAAGACATGGTGCAAAACTTTGATGATGCTTGGGACTCGGACGATGATATGGAGGAATCTTCAAAGGCCTTTAATGAAATGTTGGAGTCTTCAAAACGTCCTCTCCACGAGCACATCGAGCTTTGTTAGCTGGATGCCATCTCACAAATAATGGCTCTGAAGGCCCAATTGAACTTGGGCAGAGAAGCTACGACGAGATGATGACAGTATTTGGACGTCTTCTACCCAAAGGCCATGTACTACCTGCAAACCTGTACCAGTCAGAGAAAATCCTCCATGCTCTTAAGATGCCCTATGAGAAGATACATGCCTGTGAGAAAGGATGTGCCTTATTTAGGCTTCAGTATGCGGACTTGAACTATTGTCCCATTTGCAAGTCATCCAGGTATGTTGTGGTAGACAACGGTATGGGTGAAAAGACGCGGACCAAAATCCCCGTTAATGTTCTTTGGTATATGCCAATCGTACCAAGACTTCAACGCCTTTTCATGGTTGAAGAGACGGCCAGACAGATGACATGGCACAAAACGGGCAAAAGAACCCAACTAGATGCAGATGGGAAATTGATGATGGTGCACACATCGGATGGTGAAGCGTGGAAGCGCTTCGATGCATTACATGCGGAAAAAGCGGCAGATCCAAGGCATCCTCGAGTCGCCATCAACACGGATGGGTTCAGTGTGTTTGGTTTGACGGCAGCCCAATACAGTTGTTGGCCCGTATTTGTCATTCCACTCAATCCCCCCGGACAGATTATGCAAAGAAAGAACATTTTCCTGACGTTGATAATTCTAGGGCCAAACTATTCGGGGAAGAATATGAATGTGTACATGCAGCCGCTTAAGGACGAATTGCAAGAAGCTTGGGATAATAGGTTCAAGACATCGCCTTTAGCAAACATAACTTCATAATGCGTGTCCGGTACATGTACTCGACGCATGACTTGCCAGCGTATGCGCTATTCGTTGGCTGGTGTGTGCATGGAAGGTTCCCGTGCCCCACATGCAAGGCAACTCTTGAGTTTCGTTGGCTTTGGGCTGGTCGCAAGTTTTCTTGCTTTGACTTGCATAGACAGTTCCTCGATCCTCGCCATAAGTTCAGGAAAGACAAGAAGAACTTCATCAAAGGTAGAGTTGTCAAAAACTCTGCACCACCTGTGTTGACAGGCCAAGTGTGACGCCCCAAGACCGACGCTCCAGACGCCTGCCATGTTTTTCGTGTTCGTTGTGTGTATTTATTTGTTTGTTGCATTCATCATCCGCATTGCATCGGCACTCGTTGCCGTCATTGTTTTTAAAACTTGCATCCGCTCGTAGTTGTCGTGTCCCCCCTTGCTTTCGTTGACCGTTCCGAGTCAAACCTTGTTATTCGTTTGCCCTCTTGCCTAAACCGGAGTCTCTCTGTACAGTGCACAAACCCCCTTGTGTGCGCGTCCGAAGTTGTCCCAAACCTGAACCGGACTTTCGTTACCGTTGGGTCCGGATCATCCCCAAACATCTATAAAACATCTCCGTTTTCTTATTTGGACTCCATAGCCTCTTTTTTTTCGCCCGTCCGATTACGAACGTAGGGACGAGATAGCCCCTAGCCTAACCCACCCGCTTTATATACAAGTCTAAACCGAGACCAAATCCCTAATTTCTAGGGATCCTCCTAGTCGCGCCGCCACCCACTCACCATCTCCATCGGGATACTCCCAGATCCACCTCTCCGCCCGGCCGACCCGACCACCTCCCTCGTTTTCAGCACCGAGCCAACGACCTTCTCCTCTCGATCCATGGCCGCGTCCTCCCTGCCTTCTTCGCCAACCACCTCACAGCCTCGCACCCGAACACCGGCAGGCCACCGGAGCACCACCACCAGTGACCTCAACCACGAGGGCGTCGCCCTCATCCACCACGCTAGGAGCCCGAGCTCCTTCTCCCGCGTTTGTGCACTGCCTCCCGAGACCAGGCGCCCTGTGCCCGCGACCCTCGCCCGAGCCGGCGACCTCCAGCAGCAACAACCTCGCCGGAGATGGGTTCCCCGCCGTGCCCTGCTCCCTTCCTTCCCCATCTGCTCTCTCTCTTTCTCTCTCTCACGCTGCTCTCTCTGTTGTCCTCGTAGCGCCGCCATGGAGGCCCCAGCTCCAACCCGTAGCAGCTGCACTGCCGGAGTCGCCAATGCCTCGTCTGCCTCCCCTGCATCACGCCCCGTCGCCGGGAGCTCGTCCCCAAGTTCCGCCACGCCGCTGCATCCTCTGCTTCCCCTGTGCACTGCGACCTCGCATGCCTGCTTCGCTCCATCGAGCAGTGCCACCGCCGGAGTTCCTCGTCGCCGGGAACCACCTCCCCGAACCTCGGACTGCCCGGATCCGCCGCGCCGCGGGTCCCCTGCCTCTGCATCGCGGCTCTGCCCGTCTTCTGCGTCGCCGTGTTCTGCTGCTGCTTCTGTTGGAAACGAGCAGAGAACGAGGCGCCCGCTCCCCCGTGCCTCGCGTTGACCGCGCCCTGCCTCCTCTCGCCTGGGCCAGCGCGCTGACTCAAGCCGGCACAGCTCCCTTGCCGCGGCCTGCTGCTTCACCAACCGGGCCGAAGCCCATGGGTGAGCAGCCCCCTCCAGCCCCTCTCCTGTGCACTATTGGCCCAGCAAGTTTCAGCCCGTGTTATGTTTTTTTTCCTGGTCCTGCGAATTTTGCCAATTATCCAGAGAATTACCGTTTTGCAGAAAAACCCTCCATGTTCATGCATGTAATAAATAATTAACCATGCTTCATATGTAAATAATTTATATATGTAAAATGCTTAGAATTTTATCTAGTTTCATAATATGCCACTCTCATCCATGTTTAAAATGTTTAAAATGCTGTTTGTTTAAATTTGCTCGAATGCCATGTTAAAATGATTTATTTCATAACTAATTAACCGTAACTCGGATTTTAATAAACTTTATAGTAAATGGGGTAGAAAAATGCATAGATTAACATGGTGCACTTTATTTTGCTGTTTAACAACATTAAAATTGTGTTTACGGCAGAACAGTAGCAAATTCAAAATATGCATGTGGGGATTTTCCGGAATTGTTGTTTGTTGTTTCCGGCCTCATTTAAATTGCCTAGATAGGTAGTTTTGTTATGCTTCACCCCTTGACATGTTTAATAACATTTAATATTGTTGGGTACATAAATGAGAGAGAACTAAATAATTGAATGTGGTGTTTCATCAATACGCAAGTCGTTGCATATTGAGCTCCACTTAATTTGTAGTATTGTTTGTGCACCTTGCCATGCCATGCCTCATTAAACCGGACATGCATCATACTTGATTGTGCATCATGCCATGTTTCTGTGATGGTTGTTTACCATGTTGTTTGCTTCTTTCCGGTTTGCTTCTCTCGTTAGCTTCGGTTTCGTTCCGGAGTTGTGAGGATCCGTTCGACTACGTCCGTTTGTCTTCTTCATGGATTCGATCTTCTTCCTTGCGGGATCTCAGGCAAGATGACCATACCCTCGAAATCACTTCTATCTTTGCTTGCTATTTGTTCGCTCTATTGCTATGTCGCGCTACCTACCACTTGCTATATCATGCCTCCCATATTGCCATGTCAAGCCTCTAACCCACCTTCCTAGCAAACCATTGTCTGGCTATGTTACCGCTTTTGCTCAACCCCTCTTATAGCATTGCTAGTTGCAGGTGAAGATGAAGATTGCTCCATGTTGGATTATGTTTATGTTGGGATATCACAATATCTCTTATATTATTAATGCATCTATATACTTGGTAAAGGGTGGAAGGCTCGGCCTTATGCCTGGTGTTTTGTTCCACTCTTGCCGCCCTAGTTTCCGTCATACCGGTGTTATGTTCCTTGATTTTGCGTCCCTTACGCGGTTGGGTGATTTATGGGACCCCCTTGACAGTTCGTTTTGAATAAAACTCCTGCAGCAAGGCCCAACCTTGGTTTTACATTTGCCTCACCTAGCCTTTTTTCCCTTGGGAGTCGCGCTCCCGAGGGTCATCTTATTTTACCCCCGGGCCAGTGCTCCTCGGAGTGTTGGTCCAAACTAGAGCCACTTGCAGCGCCACCTCGGGGAAACTTGAGGGCTGGTTTTAGTTGTACGTTGTGTTCATCCGGTGTGTCCTGAGAACGAGGTACGTGCGACTCCTATCGGGATTGTCGACACATCGGGCGGCTTTGCTGGTGTTGTTTTACCATTGTCGAAATGTCTTGTAAACCGGGATTCCGAGACTGATCGGGTCTTCCCGGGAGAAGGAATATCCTTCGTTGACCGTGAGAGCTTATAATGGGCTAAGTTGGGACACCCCTGCAGGGTATAAACTTTCGAGAGCCATGCCCGCGGTTATGTGGCAGATGGGAATTTGTTAATATCCGGTTGTAGAGAACTTGACACTTGACTTAATTAAAATGCATCAACCGTGTGTGTAACCGTGATGGTCTCTTTTCGGCGGAGTCCGGGAAGTGAACACGACTTTTGGGTTATGTTTGACGTAAGTAGGAGTTCAGGATCACTTCTTGATCATTACTAGTTGACGACCGTTCCGTTGCTCCTCTTCTCGCTCTTATTTGCGTATGTTAGCCACCATACATGCTAGTGCTTGCTGCAGCTCCACCTCACTACCCTTTCCTACCCATAAGCTTAAATAGTCTTGATCTCGCGGGTGTGAGATTGCTGAGTTCTCGTGACTCACAGATACTTCCAAACAGTTGCAGGTGCCGATGATACCAGTGCAGGTGATGCAACTGAGCTCAAGTGGGAGTTCGACGAGGACCTTGGTCGTTACTTTGTTTCTTTTCCTGTTGATCAGTAGTGGAGCCCAGTCGGGACGATCGGGGATCTAGCATTTGGGGTTGTCTTCTTTTATTTTGGTTCCGTAGTCGGACCTATGTGTGTACTCTGATTGATGTATGATTTATTTATGTATTGTGTGAAGTGGCGATTGTAAGCCAACTCTTTATCCCATTCTTGTTCATTACATGGGATTGTGTGAAGATGACCCTTCTTGCGACAAAACCACAATGCGGTTATGCCTCTAAGTCGTGCCTCGACACGTGAGAGATATAGCCGCATCGTGGGCGTGGCACCAAGAGACCCTGGATCAGTTAAACGCTCTCGAGCTAGATCTAGAGCGTCTAGGGTATTTCAAGGGGTATAATTCAAAACACGCCTGGACTCACAAGTCATGCTTGTGGGATCTGCCTTACTTCAAAGACCTCCTTTGCCCACACAACATCGACGTGATGCACACTGAAAAGAATATCGCTGAGGCACTTTTGGTATATTGTTCGTCATAGAGGGGAAGTCAAAGGATAATACTAAGGCTAGAGTCGATCAAGAGGCTCTATGTGATAGACCGTTACAAAACATGCAAGAACCAAAAGGAAAGCAGAACTGGACAAAGCTAAAGGCATGGTTCAATCTTGGAAGGCCAGCTATGAGGGAAATTATCTTGTGGGTGAAAATGCAGTTGATATTCCCCAATGGGTATGCAACGAATCTAAAGAAGGGAGCGAGTCTTGAAAAATTGAAATATTTGGTATCAAGAGTCATGATTGACACATATGGATTGAGCGGGTAATGCTGGTGATGTTGCGTGGCTTAATCCCTAAGGATGAATGGCTTGTACTGGCAGAGCTGAGCTATTTATTCCGTGTTCTTTGTGCGAAAGAACTATCGCCTGGACTGCTAGAAGAAATGGAAGAGTTGGCACCGGAGTTGATCTGCAAGTTAGAGAAGATCTTTCCGCCGGGCTTCTTTAAGCCAATGCAACACTTGATTTTGCATCTCCCGGCCGAGGCAAGATTGGGGGGGGGGCCTGCAAAATCGTTGGTGCTACGCAACTGAGAGGATGCATAAGACGCTTCGAGCAAAATGTAAAAATAAACGTAGAATTGAAGCATCGATGGCCAAGGCATTCATTACTGAGGAGGCGGCAAACTTCGTGACAGCACACTAAGAAGCCAAAAATCGTAATTTGCATAATCCGAAGCCTCGATATGCTGGAAACCCTAAAAAGGGTGGATCCAACCTCAGCCTATTCAAAGGGAATCTCGCACCAGCCGGTGCTTCTAATTCCTTATCGTTGGGTGTCGAAGAATGGCGGACCATTTCGTTGTATATCTTCAACAACCTAACAGAAGTGCCGCGGTACATCGAGTAAGTTCTTGGTACATTGTTTCGCAACTTCTAATTCCTTTGAACTGCTCTTATTCCCGGATATTTGATACAGTCGATACGTCGGTAAATTCTCGTATGGAGCGGTGATCGAAAAAGATTCCATCGAAGAGTATGAGCTTCTAGCAAAGCATGGAGGCGGCTATCCCGGTTTCATCTCTTGGTTCAAACAAACGGTAATTTCCATTAGACCATTTCATTTCTTCGTCTAATTTGCGGCTAATGCAAGACTCCTTTCGTATTAAACTTGTAGGCTAATTCAGAGTTTATGGACGCCGAATTGAGACAAGTCGCTAATGGTTTTGACTTTAAGGTCCGTTCATTTGACAAATACGACATCAACGGGTATCGCTTTCGTACCTATGGCAAAGAGCTATCTATGGCTGACCGAAAGTCTACCAATTGTTATGTCTCTGTTATCGGCGAAGGAGATACTGAGTATTATGGAAGAGTTAAAGCAATTTATGAACTTCTATTATATGGTATAAACCCACCAAACGTCGTAGTCTTCAAATGTTATTAGTTCTAGCCGAAGGAGACTAGAAGGACTCCTGAACATATAGGGCTAGTCGAAATGAAACAAAGCACCCATTTGGATGTTCTCGATGTCTGTATTACGGCTCAACATGCAACCCGAGTTTTTTATCTACCGTGGGCCTGTCAAAGTGATCCAAATCTCAATGGTTGGGATGTCGTTTATGAAGTGACGCCACGTGTTAGACCACCTCCCCCCAATGAAGAGGATTATGAACCTCACATTAACCCAGATAAATATGAAGGAGAATTCTTCCAAGAAACACGTCTTTCCTAAAAACATTTCAAAAACCGCTCTACTTCACCCCAGAACATTGAAGTAGACAGCGAGAGTGAATCCGACTTCATGCCTGAGCCGGAACAAGAAGAGCCGTAACAAGAAGAGGTTACTGCTGTGGATGACCTGTCAATGCTTGACCGATTACGTAAAGGAGGCCTTCCACATGTTGATGCATTTATTGATGATGATGATGATGATGATGAGCACGTCATTACTGATAGTGATGTTGATGATGCATTTTTTGCTCCTGGAGGATATATAGATGATGAAGAGTAATAGTAGTAATGTCAGGTATTCAATTATTATTATGTACATATATATGTAACATCCCAAATTTTCAATTTGGAATGTTATACATAGGTCATCATATGCATATCGTATTTTATCTGCATTTTGGTTTTGATCCTAGAAATTCTAAGCAACTCAAGGACCCACGAAGAGAGTTGGGGATTTCATTTATTTTCATATTTGAATTTTTCTCAAATAATGAAAAGAGGATCATTTTGGTTGTAATAATTTTTCTCTCCGAACTATTTCAAATTAAAAAAATAAAAGAGAGGAGATAATATGACTTCTCCAAAATAAAAGAAATATAGGAGGAAAAATGTTAAAACCAAATAAATATTTTATTTGTTATTTTATTTGAATTAGAGAAAAACATGCATTTTTCAAAATTGCATTTTTAGGCCAGAAAAATGTTCACTTTGTTATTAATATTTTATTAAGATGGTGAAAATTGTTTTTTGGCATTTTTAGAATTTTTTATATTTTAATTAGGATTTTTCATTTTTGCTGGAATTTAGTTTATTAAAAAAAAAGGTTCCCGGACCGAACTGGGCCAAAGGCCCAGCCGGCCCAGTGCGCCACCGCCTCGCCCGTCCCGCGCCCGAGCCGGAGTCCGGCCGCCGCCCGGCTCCGCCGCCGCCGTGTCCGAGCGGGACACCGCCCGCCCTCGCCCCCTCCCCCAAGCCAGCATCCCCCCGGCCCCCTTTAAATACCGCCGCCCCGCCGCCTCCTCCCCTCGTCCCGCACCACCACCACCGCCGCCAGTGCCGCCCGCCGTCGCAGCCCGCCGCCGTGCGCTGTTGCTGCTGCCGCCGCCGCCCCGCGCCAACGCCGCCGCCTCGCCGAGCCGCCGTCGCCGTTGACCCGCCGCCGGTTTTTGTTCCGGTCCGTTACGGTTTTTTTTAAACCCTAGATCTACACCGGTTTTTTTACCGATCGGTTTTCTCTGTTTAGGTCTATTCCGCGAACGTTCGTTCGTTAGTTCGTTTTAACGAACGTTTTCATTCGTTCGCCTCTGTTAGCGGACGTTCGTCCGATAGATTTTTCTTTTTCCGTTTATTTTTGCCAGGGACCTATCCGCGATTATTTTATCGCAAATTAGCCCCTGTTCTTCAAACCCTCGCAACTTTTCAACCGTTCGTCCAAATCCAGTGAAACCAACGCCGAAATCTTCATCTCGAACCCCTCTTTCCGGTTTATCAACTTGAATATGATTTTTGACAAATTAAAATTTGGTTTTAAGCAGATTTGAATTCAAACTTCTTTTGATCGTAGTTTCAGTTTCGTAGCTCCGATCGGTGTGATTCTTTTTGCAAATCGAAGCTCTTCAGCTGAACTTTCAGATTGGATCTTCTTATTTGAGTTTTACCCTTGCATCTATGCTTGAGCGCTTATGTATGCTATTGTTTGTTTGCGATAGAATTCCCGGAGTGCGAATCGTGCTACTACGAGTCTCTATGGTTTGTGGATCATCAACAAGGCAAGTAACACGTTGATCATACCCCTTTATTACCCAGTTTTTATGCATTAGCTACAATCCTCAAACACTGCATGGTTAGGATGTGATTTAACTTGTGGGTATTGGGAAGTAGATGATGAGGTAGAATCTATTGCCCTTTTATTATCAAACCCTTGGGAGTTACGTCTACGTTATGCTTATACTGCTATGCTATGCTCGTAGACGTGGTTTGGTTTGAGTGATCCATGACAGATGTGAGATTGTTAATTAATGGTTAAACTTAAGGTGGCTACATAAATACACATCTGGGTGGATTGGTTGCGGGCACCTGGGGTTATACCAGTGTTGTCCTTTGGTTCGCCACCCAGGCTCAAAGGGATCATAAGATTATTCATGCTAGAAACTTCCGTGTGCAGCCACAAGCTATTATGGGCTCTAGCATAGTTGAGTATGTTGCATGACCTCTTTCAGTGGTAGGCTAGCAGATGTAGGGGAAAGTAGGTGTAACTGTCTATCCAGAGTAAAGAGTTAATGCTCCTGAAAGACTGTGTCTCGGTCATCCGTTTCTCAAACACCGTGTAGTGCGAGAAATCCAACGGAGGAGATCGAGTCTTGTGGGGAAAAGTGCGCAAACCTCTGCAGAGTGTACAAACTAATCATGGTTAGCCGTGTCCCCGGTTATTGACATCTTGAGTATCTGGTTCTTGGATTATCATGTTGATCTCATCAGTCTAAATTAATTTGTTGGGTTGTTAACTACTGTTTAATTGGGATTGAGTTGGGGTTACCATTCTCACTGTTTATCAACTACCATGATAGTTAAGCAAAATATATTCCTTTGTTGTAGGAAAAAATTGGCTTTTCGCAAAACATTATACCCATAGAGCCTCCACCAGCCATATATGCATGTAGTGATAGCATTTATTCTGTTCATTGCTCTATTGTGTTATTTTGCCATCATATTCCATATGCTGACCCGTTTCGGGCTGCAACATATCATGTTGCAGACTTTTCAGACGAAGAGTAAGGTGCGCTAGGTCGTTGTCGTGCACTCAGCTATGCCGTTGGAGTTGATGGACTTGCTTTATCTTCCAAGCCTTCCGATGTTATCTTATTTAGATGGCCTTAAGCTATATTATTGTAATAAGCTCTCTTTTGAGACATTCGATGTAATAAGTGTGTGATTGCACTCTATTATAAATCCTTCAAGTACTGTGTGTGTCAGCATTACCGATCCAGGGATGACACTTATACACAAAGATTTGACCGTCTGAGGTCGGATCGCTACAAGACGGTAACAGAGCACACGCTGATTGTAGGACACGACCACTAAGATAAACCATAGGTCACTCTTCTCTACTCATTTCTGACTCCTCTCCATTTTCCACTCTATAGGATGGCGGACTCAAGGAACAAATTTGCACAACCGGATGAATACACCCCTTTTGGGAGACACTTGAAAGGAGTCACTAGGTACCTGAGTATTGGAATACCAAGCTTCACCGGGACCTACACCGCCACTTTACCAGAAGAGGAGCGTTGGATGATTCGAGTTCAAGTTCCAGGAAGGACATTCACGCCAGTTACTGAACCCATAGAGTTTTCCTTTGATGCACCAACCTGGAGTCTAGGTAAGAGCATGGCAGCCCACATCGCCATGGGACGCATCGGCAAAGTTTATCACAAGGATCTGAAGGACACCATCTACCAGATATGTGGGCGCCGAGATGAGCAATGGGGGATGATCAGCACCAGGAGGGACAGGTCCATTGCAGCTTTCATCCAGGAGTTAAACCAACACATTCGTCGCCAGGAGAACCATATGTGTGCAAGCATGATAGATCTGAAGAAGGTGATGACCAGGAACATGGAGCTAGAAGAGGAACTCAAGTCTACCCGCGACGGATATGAGGAGGAAATCGCAATACTAGTGGAGAAGAATGACGACCTGACAAGGAAGCTAGGAGTGTTCATGGGAGACCCCGTGCCAGGAGGAGATGACGGCCCTCCCGAGGACATCCGTTCTGAAGACTACATCATCATCGGCGACACCGACTCCGACCCCGATAGTAGTGATGATGATTACGAAGACGAAGCTGGAGCGGATATCATGGAGTCTTCCACCGATCAAAATTTCTAGTCGACCACCATATTATCAGTAGTATTTCCCCATGTATATAGTCCGAGCACTGTAACGATAGTTAGATCGATTGTATGCCCTTGTTTGAATTAATTGGTGTGATATGAATGTGTTTGTCTCATGTGCATATGGGTAGTGCTTTCTCACTAGACCTCACTCTATTCTAATCTCTTCCCTCTAAACCCATCAGATGCCTCCGAGACGTGACCCCGGATTTGTCTTCCCACCGAAGCTCACTCAGTTGATCCAACAGCAGAATGCCTTGATGGAGTTGCTAGTCCAGAACCAAGGCAACAACAACAACAAAAACAACAACCCATCGCCACCACCTCCAGTTGACAACTTTAGCCTGTTTTCTGAGGTTGCAACTGCCGGTGTTTTCCAGTAGCACTGAGCCGATAGTTGCTGATGACTGGCTATGCATGATTGGAAGGGAGTTGGCCACCGCAGGTTGCACAGACGCAGAGAAGGTGCGTTTTGCCGCACACCAATTGGATGGACCCGCAGCCTCATGGTGGGAGAATTACACAGCCACTTTCCCTATAGCCAATGTCACTTGGGAGCAGTTTCAGCAAGCATTTCGCACCGCACATGTCTCAACTGGAGCTATGAGCATGAAGAAGCGTGAGTTTCGCAACTTACGCCAGGGAAACCGTACTGTGGGGCAGTACGTGTATGAGTTCAATAAGTTAGCTCGCTATGCCCCGGATGATGTGGACACAGATGCCACGAAGCAGGAGAAGTTCATGGAAGGGTTGAATGATGAGATGAGCATGCAGTTAATGGTGGCAACATTTAACAACTACCAGGAGTTGGTATACAAGGCTCTAATGATTGAAGGGAAGCAGCAGCAGATTGATAGCCGCAAAAGGAAGTATGGACAAGGGAAGTACAATTCAGGAGCTCAGCAGAAGCCTCGTTTTACCCCGAACTCGGGAGGATACACCCATAACCATGGAGGCCATATCCACAATGGAGGAAGTTCGCATAACCACAGTGGCTCCAAGAATGGAAATGGGAATGGAGCAGGTAGCAATCAGAGCCGCTCTAACCCGGCCACACCCGCCAAGAAGGACCAAAGTCACATTACTTGTTTCAAGTGCGGGAAGACTAGACACTATGCCAATGAGTGTCCTGAAGCAAAGAATGGAAATGGCAATGGAAGCTCTGGGAAGAAGCCCAACCCTTTCAACAGGGGACAAGTGAACCACGTGAACGTGGAGGAGGTTGAAGAGCAGCCAGATGCAGTTATAGGTAAGTTTTTGGTTAAGTCATTTACTGCAATCGTTCTTTTTGATACTGGTGCATCACATTCATACATTTCAAGGGGATTTGTGGATAAGTATAAGTTTCCCACCAAAGTTCTTAGGACACCTATGTTAGTAAGCTCGCCAGGAGCGGAGTATATGGAAAGCCAAGGATGTTTTCAGATGCCATTGACCATAGGTAGGCATGTTTTCCCCTCAGACTTAATAATTCTGGAGTCGCAAGGATTGGATGTGATACTAGGAATGGATTGGCTATCGATGTATGGAGGAAACATTGACTGTGCTAGTAAGTCGATACTTCTCACCACCCCGGAGGGAAAAATGATTAAGTATGTATCCAGGCATGAAACAAAGAGAACCCAAGGAAATTCCCTCTCAGGAGTTATTCAGGAGGAAGTTCCTGTAGTGAAGGACTATCCAGATGTATTTCCAGAGGAACTACCAGGCATGCCGCCGGATCGAGACATTGAGTTTTTGAGAGAGCTGTTTCCAGGCACCAGACCGATATCAAAGAGACCATACCGGATGCCCGCAAATGATCTGGAGGAGATTAAGAAGCAGATTAAAGAGTTATTGGAGAAAGGATACATTCGACGAAGTTCGTCACCATGGGGAGCCCCACTGCTCTTGGTTGAGAAGAAGGATCGATCGTTGAGAATGGTTGTTGATTATCGTGCATTGAATGAAGTGACGATCAAGAACAAGTTCCCACTACCGATGATCAATGGTTTGTTTGACTAGCTACAAGGAGCTAAAGTATTCTCCAAGATCGATCTACGATCAGGATACCACCAGCTGAAGATCCGAGAACAGGATATACCTAAGACAGCTTTCACCACAAGGTACGGGCTATATGAGTATACGGTTATGTCATTTGGATTGACTAACGCCCCAGCCTATTTCATGAGTATGATGAATAAGGTGTTCATGGAGTTCTTGGATAAGTTTGTCATGGTGTTCATTGATGATATTTTGGTGTACTCGAAGAATGAAGAGGAACACAAGGAGCATTTGCGTTTAGTTCTCGAGAAGCTCAGGGAACATTAGTTGTATGCCAAGTTCAGCAAATGTGAGTTTTGGTTGAAGGAAGTTGGATTTCTTGGACATGTTATATCAGGAGAAGGTATAGCAGTAGACCCTACCAAGGTTAAGTCAGTCACTGATTGGCTAGCACCCACCTCAGTTGGAGAGATCCGCAATTTTCTAGGACTCGCGGGATATTACCGGAGATTCATTGAGAATTTTTCCAAGATTGCGAAGCCTATGATGGAGTTATTGAAGAAAGACACTAAGTTTAAGTGGATAGATGAATGCGAGGCAAGTTTTCAGGAGCTGAAGAAACGTATGGTTACAGCCCCAGTGCCGATTCTGCCGGATATACGTAAGGATTTCCAAGTGTATCGCGACGCTTCTCGCTTAGGACTTGGAGGTGTACTTATGCAAGACGGAAGAGTTGTTTCATATGCCTCACGTCAGCTTCGACCGCATGAGTTGAATTATGCCACGCATGATTTTGAGTTAGCAGCTGTAGTTCATGCACTCAAGACCTGGAGACATTTTCTTATTGGAAACCGTTGTGATGTGTACACGGATCACAAGAGTTTGAAGTACATTTTCACTCAGAAGGAGCTGAATCTCAGGCAAAGAAGATGGTTGGAGCTTATAAAGGATTATGACATGAATTTGCATTATCATCCAGGCAAGGCCAATGTCGTAGCAGACACTTTGAGCCGAAAGAGTTATGCCAATACCCTCGTAAGCGGAGGATTACCAAAGGAGTTAGCCGATGATCTTAGGGAGCTTCATTTGGAGATAGTTCCTAGAGGTTTTGTTGCAGCGATGGATGTTCAGTCGATATTATTGGGAAAGATTCGTGAAGCTCAGAAGGATGACAAGGAAATTGCTGAGATAAAGGAGAAGATGAGCAAAGGAAAAGCCAAGGGTTTTCGTGAGGATGAGCACGACACCTTCTGGTTTGAGGACCGTATATATGTACCTAATAATGGAGTGATCAGGAAGTTAATACTTCAGGAAGCTCATGACTCGCCATACTCGATACACCCCGGAAACACCAAGATGTATTTGGATTTGAAGGAGTGTTTTTGGTGGACAGGAATGAAGAAGGATATTGCCGAGTATGTAGCTGTATGTGATGTATGTCAGAGAGTGAAGGTAGAACATCAGAAGCCAGCATGATTACTGCAACCTATGACGATACCCGAATGGAAGTGGGACAAGCTTGGCATGGATTTCATCACCGGATTACCCAGGACCCGATCGGGATATGATTCTATCTGGGTAGTAGTGGATCGTTTGACCAAAGTAGCTCACTTTATCCCAGTGAAAACCACCTATACAAGTGCAAAGTTGGCCAAGATATATATGACCAGGATCATATGTCTGCATGGAGTTCCGAGGACCATCGTATCAGATAGAGGGACATAGTTCACTTCAACGTTTTGGCATCAGTTGCACCATACTTTGGGGACCAGGCTAGATTTTAGTACAACCTTTCATCCGCAGACAGATGGGCAGACCGAGAGAGTCAATCAGATTCTGGAGGACATGTTGACTGCTTGTGCGCTAGATTATGGATCTAGCTGGGATGATAATTTGCCTTACGCGGAGTTCTCATACAACAACAGCTACTAGGCCAGTTTGAAGATGGCACCTTTCGAAGCTTTGTATGGAAGGAGGTGCAGGACACCGTTGATGTGGAATGAAGTTGGAGACCGTCAGTTGTTTGGACCTGATTTGATTGAAGAGTCCGAAGAGAAGGTCAAGTTGATTCGTGACAGACTGAAGGTAGCTCAGTCCAGGCAGGAGAGTTATGCAGACTCAAAACGCAAGGAGGTAGTCTATGAAATCGGAGACCGATCATATCTTCGTGTGTCACCTCTGCGAGGAGTTAAACGGTTTGGAGTTAAAGGAAAGTTAGCCCCGAGATTTGTAGGACCATACCGAGTTTTGGAGCGTATGGGAGAAGTGGCCTACAAGTTGGAGTTACCCGAAGGATTGTCAGGAGTTCATGATGTGTTCCACGTTTCACAATAGAAGAAGTGCCATGCTGAGATGGCCGATATACCTCTGAGAGATACAGTTCCCCTGGAAGTAATTCAGTTGGGTAGTGATTTGATCTACGAGGAGAAACCAGTCAAGGTTCTCGAGTTTGCCAGCCGAGTCCCACGCAGCAAGGTTATCAAGTTTTGCAAAGTTCAGTGGAGTCACCATACCTAGGATGAAGCCACCTGGGAACGAGAGGAAGATCTACGGAAAGATCACCCACACCTATTTTCTAGCCAACCCGAATCTCGAGGGCGAGATTCATCTTAAGGGGGGTAGTTTATAACATCCCAAATTTTCAATTTGGAATGTTATACATAGGTCATCATATGCATATAATATTTTATTTGCATTTTGGTTTTAATCCTAGAAATTCTAAGCAACTCAAGGACCCATGGAGAGAGTTGGGGATTTCATTTATTTTCATATTTGAATTTTTCTCAAATAATGAAAAGAGGATCATTTTGGTTTTAATAATTTTTTCTCTCTGAACTATTTCAAATATAAAAAAATAAAAGAGAGGAGATAATATAACTTCTACAAAATAAAAGAAATATAGGAGGAAAAATGTTAAAACCAAATAAATATTTTATTTGGATTTTATTTGTTATTTTGAGAAAAATATGCATTTTTCAAAATTGCATTTTTAGGCCAGATAAATGTTCACTTTGTTCTAAATATTTTATTTAGATGGTGAAAATTGTTTTTGGCATTTTTAGAATTTTTTTATATTTTAATTAGGATTTTTCCTTTTCAATGGAATTTAGTTTATTAAAAAAAGTTCCCGGACCGAACTGGGCCAAAGGCCCAGCCGGCCCAGCGCGCCACCGCCTCGCCCGTCCCGCGCCCGAGCCGAAGTCCGGCCGCCGCCGTGTCCGAGCGGGACACCGCCCGCCCTCGCCCCCTCCCCCAAGCCAGCAGCCCCCCGGCCCCCTTTAAATACCGCCGCCCCGCCGCCTCCTTCCCTCATCCTGCACCACCACCGCCGCCACCAGCACCGCCCGCCGCCGCAGCTCGCCGCCCCGCGCTGCTGCTGCCGCCGCCGCCACCACCGCGCGCTGCTGCTGCCGCCGCCCCGCGCCAACGTCGCCGCCTCGCCGAGCCGTCGTCGCCGTTGACCCGCCGCCCGCCGCCGGTTTTTGTTTCGGTCTGTTTCATTTTTTAAACCCTAGATCTACTCCGGTTTTTTTACCGATGGGTTTTCTCAGTTTAGGTCTATTCCGCGAACGTTCATTCGTTAGTTCGTTTTAATGAACATTTTCGTTCGTTCGCCTCTGTTAGCGGATGTTCGTCCGATAGCTTTTTCTTTTTCCGTTTACTTTTGCCAGGGACCTATCCACGATTATTTTATCGCAGATTAGCCCCTGATCTTCAAACCCTCGCAACTTTTCAACCGTTCGTCCAAATCCAGTGAAACCAACGCCAAAATCTTCGTCTCGAACCCCCTTTTCCGGTTTATCAACTTGAATATGATTTTTGACAAATTAAAATTTGGTTTCAAGCAGATTTGAATTCAAACTTCTTTTGATCGTAGTTTCAGTTTCGTATCTCTGATCGGAGTGATTCTTTTTGCAAATCGAAGCTCTTCAGTTGAACTTTTAGATTGGATCTTCTTATTTGAGTTTTACCCTTGCATATATGCTTGAGTGCTTATGTATGCTATTGTTTGTTTGCGATAGAATTCCCGGAGTGCGAAGCGTGCTTCTACGAGTCTCTAGGGTTTGCGGATCATCAGCAAGGCAAGTAACACGTTGATCATACCCCTTTATTACCCAGTTTTTATGCATTAGCTACAATCCTCAAACACTGCATGGTTAGGATGTGATTTAACTTGTGGGTATTGGGAAGTAGATGATGAGGTAGAATCCATTGCCCTTTTATTATCAAACCCTTGGGAGTTACGTCTACGTTATGCTTATACTGCTATGCTATGCTCGTAGACGTGGTTTGGTTTGAGTGATCCATGACAGATGTGAGATTGTTAATTAATGGTTAAACTTAAGGTGGCTACTTAAATACACATCTGGGTGGATTGGTTGCGGGCACCTGGGGTTATACCAGTGTTGTCCTTTGGTTCGCCACCCAGGCTCAAAGGGATCATAAGATTATTCATGCTAGAAACTTCCGTGTGCAGCCACAAGCTATTATGGGCTCTAGCATAGTTGAGTATGTTGCATGACCTCTTTCAGTGGTAGGCTAGCAGATGTAGGGGAAAGTAGGTGTAACTGTCTATCCAGAGTAAAGAGTTAATGCTCCTGAAAGACTGTGTCTCGGTCATCCATTTCTCAAACACCGTGTAGTGCGAGAAATCCAACGGAGGAGATCGAGTCTTGTGGGGAAAAGTGCGCAAACCTCTGCAGAGTGTACAAACTAATCATGGTTAGCCGTGTCCCCGGTTATGGACATCTTGAGTATCTGGTTCTTGGATTATCATGTTGATCTCATCAGTCTAAATTAATTTGTTGGGTTGTTAACTACTGTTTAATTGGGATTGAGTTGGGGTTACCATTCTCAATGTTTATCAACTACCATGATAGTTAAGCAAAATATATTCCTTTGTTGTAGGAAAAAATTGGCTTTTTGCAAAACATTATACCCATAGAGCCTCCACCAGCCATATATGCATGTAGTGATAGCATTATTCTGTTCATTGCTCTATTGTGTTATTTTGCCATCATATTCCATATGCTGACCCGTTTCGGGCTGCAACATATCATGTTGCAGACTTTTCAGACGAAGAGTAAGGTGCGCTAGGTCGTTGTTGTGCACTCAGCTATGCCGTTGGAGTTGATGGACTCGCTTTATCTTCCAAGCCTTCCGCTGTTATCTTATTTAGATGGCCTTAAGCCATATTATTGTAATAAGCTCTCTTTTGAGACATTTGATGTAATAAGTGTGTGATTGCACTCTATTATAAATCCTTCCAGTACTGTGTGTGTCAGTATTACCGATCCAGGGATGACACTTATACACAGAGATTTGACCGTCTGAGGTCGGATCGCTACAATATATTATTAATTAGTTCATGTTATTAGGTATTCAATTTTTTATTATGTTGTTGATGATGATATACTTAAATTATATACATATGATTCATGTCAGGTGATGACCCACAGGTATAAGGGATCAATTGTTGTCCTTTTGATAAGTAAGAGTGTCGAACCCTACGAGGAGAAGAAGGAAATGATAAGTGGGTTTCAGCAAGGTAATGTCTGCAGGCACTGAAATTGGAAGTAACAGATAATTTGGTAGCAGGATAATTTGTAACGAGCACGTAACGGTAACGGCAAATAATATGCAGCAAGATAGCCCAATCCTTTTGTGGCAAAGGGCAGGCCAAAACGATTTCTTATAATAAGCAAAGTGTTCTTGAGGGCACACGGGAATTCCATCTAGTCACTTTCACCATGTTGGCTTGATTTGTGTTCACTACTTTGATAATTTGATATGTGGGTGGATCGGCGCTTAGGTGTTGTTCTTACTTGAACAAACCTCCTACTTATGATTAACCCCCTCGCATCCATCCGCATCTACGAGAAAAGTATTAAGATAGAATCTAACCATAGCATTAAACTTTTGGATCCAAATCGGTCCCTTACGAAGTAGCGCATAAACTAGGGTTTAAGCTTCTATCACTCTGGCAACCCATCATCTAATAACTACTCCACAATGCATTCCCTTAGGCCCAAATATGGTGAAGTGTCATGTAGTCGACATTCACATGACACCACTAAGGGAATTACAACATACATATTATCAAAATATCGAACACATATCAAGTTCACATGATTACTTGCAACATGATTTCTCCCGTGACCTCAAGAACAAAAGTAACTACTCACAAGTGATAAACATGTTCATGATCAAAGGGGTATTAAATAGCATAATGGATGTAAACATATAATCTTCCACCAAATAAACCATATAGTGATCAACTGCAAGATGTAATCAACACTACTAGTCACCCACAGGTACCAATCTGAGGTTTCGGTACAAAGATTGAACACAAGAGATGAACTAGGGTTTGAGAGGAGATGGTGCTGGTGGAGAGGTTGATGAAGATTGGCCTCCCCAAGATGAGAGGGTTGTTGGTGATGATGATGACGATGATTTCCCCCTCCGGGAGGGAAGTTCCCCTGGTGGAATCGCTCCACTGGAGGGCAAAAGTGCTCCTGCCCAAGTTCCGCCTCGAGACGGCGGTGCTCCGTCCCGAAAGTCTTCTCATTTCTTCTAGGTAAAAATGATTTATATACCAGAAGATGGCACCGGAGGTGGGACGAGGAGGGCACAACCCACCAGGGCGCGCCCAGGTGGGTGGTGCCCACCTGGTGGGATCCCTCTGGCAGTTATTCGCTCCAATAATTCTTATTTATTTCATAAAAATTGCTCGTGAAGTTTCAACTCATTTGGAGTTGTGCAGAATAGGTAGCCTGACGTAGCTTTTTCAGGTCCAGATTTCCAGCTGCGGAATTCTCCCTCTTTGTGTGATCTTACATATTATGAGAGAAAAGGCATTAGAATTACTCCAAAAAGCATTATTATGCATAAAAACATTATAAATAACAATAGGTAAACATGATGCAAAATGGATGTATCATCATGTATTCAATTCTTTTTATGTTGTACTAATTTCGTTTACTCTTTGTCATTGTAGGTGTTGACAGATGGTGGGCGCGGGTCGAGAGCGCTCCGAGCCTGCTTCCTCGGCGTGTGCTGGGAGGGGTACTTCCATTCCACCCCAGCACCTCCGGAGAGCGCTGCTAGACAGTATGCAGACGCCACCGGCGGGCGCTTCTTCTTCGACCAGGAGAGGTCGGGGGAGGACGAAGAGGGGTGCTAGAGGTGGATGTGGCAGCGGGAGAGGTAGGAAGGCTGCTACGCCTTCCTCGCTGCCACCCCCAGCTGATTCACCCAACCACAGGACTGCTCCGTCTGAGGTGGACCCGTCTGACGTGGACCCGTCTCGGACTCCGGTCCACGAGGCTCGGGTCGCCAAGCCTTCGCCCCACGAGACTCCGGTCCCAGAGTCTTTGTCCCACAAGACTCCGGGCCCATAGTCTTCGTCCCATGAGACTCCGGAGGCTAGTGGCCATGCTGATGGTGGCGAGGATAACTTTTCTGATGATAGCTATAGCAAGGGCGAGCTGGTTGAGGGGGGCAAGGTCTACCAGCGTGGTGGTACAAAGCTCCCGCCCGTGCCGATGACTCGCGAGCAAAGGTGGTTGATTGCACCTAATGGGGAGAGGTAAGTGCATTTACTCCTTTTTTAACCTTTTGCCTTCATGTTTCTTCAAATTAATATCTAATGCGTTGGCCTTGTCATACTGCAGGGGTTGGAAACACGCCCCTAGTGTCCACAGGCCCAACCAGGTCCTTGGTGTGCTTTACCGGCAGAACTTCCCGGGGTGGGTCACATTGCCCGGTAAGGGTCAGGTTCCACAGCTAGCACTGAGCTGGGAGCTGTACTTGGCTGCCCCGGCCCCGCCGGAGGAGAGGGTCGATGGTGTCTTGTGCGAGATGATGGCCGACATTGTGATCTAGACATTTTGGGTAATTTCTCCTTTACATAATTAAAAATCAACAGTGCCTAGTGATTGTACTAATCAGTGTTGTCTTGTTTGATTTTAGAACTTCTACATGTGTCTTGAGGGACAGGAGGAGGCCGCGGCTATGGTTGTCGAAGCCGAGTGCAAGCGCCTACTTCAGAACTTAGGGCACGAGGCTCGGGTGCAGGCTCTTCGAGACTACTATGCCTCGACTGGTATTAAGAGGTCCAAGACGAAGTGCCGCGACAAGTTTCTGAGTAAGGATAAGTACATGTAGGTAATTTCCTATTCTTAAGGCCTTGTACTTAGTTTCCTTGATTTGATTCGTAGGTGTAGCGCTGAAATTTCTCTTGACTAACTTAGGTGCCCCCGAGATGGGCTGCGGATAGGATGGACTATTGGGAGGCGTTGGTGGGTGAGTGGTGCTCTCCCCAATGGCTAGCCATCCACAACAAGGCCAAGGATAAGCGTGCCCAAATGGTTGGTGTGCCACACCATCAAGGGAGCTCCAACCTGTATGAGTACGGGGATAATTGGGTATGTGGTTTGCTTCATGGTTCATGCAATTTCATTCTTCATGCTAGCTTGAGCCCTTAACTAATATTTTGTTCCTCTCTTTTAGGCGTGACACAACAAGAAGGAGGTGCCAAGGGTGTTCGATCTCTATGCCATGGCCCATACTGCCCCATACAAGAAGGCCAAGGCATTCTCTGAGTCTGACCTCGATCATCCACAAAGCTTCACCAACATCTCCTCCCACCACAAGCTCGTGAAGTACAGATCCGAGGGGAAGGCGAGGAAAGGGGAGGACTTTAACCCGAGCCAGAGTCCTTTTGATCTAGAGCTGGTGATGATATCTGGTGGCGAGAGGTCCCATGGCTCGATAGTCATTGGGGATGGACTGATACATTGTCCTTGCACTCTCCCGGAGATTAAGAAGCGCCAGACGAGCTCTGATCCTGAGATAAGTCCTCGTCCATGGCCAATGGAGCTCGCCATCGAGGTTAGTTATACAGACTCAGATACCTTTCCTCCATTACATTCTGTGTGCGGCCGTCGATGATTACAATGCTAACGAGTGGTGTTGCAGGCTATTCTTGAGAAAGAGAGATTGAACACCCAGGCGCTTCTAGCGGAGGCAAACAGGCAGGCGGCGGAGAGGGAGAGGTACCTGGAGGAGAGGATAGCTAGCCTGTTGGAGGAGGAGAGGAACAAGAACGACACGTCTCACCGGGCCCTATACAAGCTCCTCGTGGTAAGTTTCTCCTGCATATTAGCCAAATCATGCATGTAATGTTCGTTTCATTACTAACTAATATGACTGACTCGTGAAAACCAAATGTGCAGTCTGTGTGCCAGGCCAACGGTCAGACCCCTCCGCCGATGCCCCAGATTGCTCCGGCGACCACGATGAGTTTCATTTGAATGTTCATTAGTTACTAGTATTCACATTTGAGTTGCATCATGCTAACGAGACATTGCAAATGATCCTTGGTGCAGCGTACCTCCCGACAAGCATCGACCGATCCTTCTCCGTCTGGCACTGGCACTTGCGCGACCGGTCCTTCACCTCCGTGATGACGGCAAGTTTTCCCAAGTGTTTTGCTTAGACAGATTCTGTTTTTTATGCATTGTTTTGCTAATTTTGTTGAAATTGTCGATTTTATCGGTGGTATAAGCCATGGAGAAGTTATAATACAGTAGCTACAATGCAGAAACAAAATATGAATGAGTTTGCAACAGTACTTGAAGTGATTTGCTTTATTATACTAAGGATCTCACGAGGGTTTTGTTAAGTTTTGTGTGATTGAAGTTTTCAAGTTTTGGTGAGATTACGATGTATGAAGGAATAAGGAGTGGCAAGAGCCTAAGCTTGGGGATGCCCGAGGCACCCTGATACGTCTCCAACGTATCTATAATTTATGAAGTATTCATGCTGTTATATTATCATGCTTGGATGTTTTACAATCATTTTATAGAAACTTTATATCATTTTTTGGGACTAACCTATTGACCCAGTGCCCAGTGCCAGTTTTTGTTTTTTTGCTTGTTTTTTACATCGCAGTAAATCAATACCAAACGGAGTCGAAACGCAATGAAACTTTTTGGAGATTTTTTTGGACCAGAAGACATCCAGTGGGCCAGAGAAGCACCTGGGGGGGTGCCCCGAGGGAGGCACAATCCACTAGGGCATGCCTGGGGGCCCAGGCATGCCCAGGTGGGTTGTGCCCACCTCGGTGGCCTCCGGCACCCCCTCTTCGCCCTATAAATCATCAAATATTCCAAAAACCTTCGGGGTAACCCTAGATCAGAAGTTCCGCCACCACAAGCCTCTGTAGCCACGAAAAACCAATCTAGACCCCGTTTCGGCACTCCGCCGGAGGGGGAGATCATCACCGGTGTCCATGTTCATCATCCCGACGGCCACCATGATGAGGAGGGAGTAGTCCACCCTCGGGGCTAAGGGTTTGTACCAGTAGCTATGTGTTTAATCTCTCTCTCTCTCTCGTGTTCTTGAGATGTCACGGTCTTGATGTATCGTGGGCTTTGTTAATATAGTCGGATCATATGGTGTTTTCCCCTCCCTATCTTGTTGTGATGAATTGAGTTTTCCTTTGAGATTTCGTTTTATCGGATTGAATACGTTTATGGATTTGAGAGCACTTGATATATGTCTTGCATATGAATACTCGTGGTGACAATGGGGTATCATATTGATTCACTTGATATGTGTTTTGGCACTCAACTCGCGGATTCCTGAGGTGACATTGGGGTAATCTATGCTTAGGGGTTGATGCAACTTCTCGTCTTTGTTTCTCCGGTAGAAATCTTGGGGCACTCTTTGAGGTTCTTTGTGTTGGATTGAGTATTATGAATCTGAATTTGCTTTGGTGTTATTTTAGTACAAACTCTAGAATAGATTGATCGGAAAGAATAGCTTTGAGGTGGTTTCGTACCCTACAAAAAATTTCTTCTTATGTTATCCGCTACATAGGAACTTTGCAGTGATTCTTCATCGCACTTTGAGGGATGGTTATATGATCCAATTATATTAGCATTGTTGAGAGATTGCACTAGCGAAAGTACGGACCCTAGGCCTTGTTTTCAAGCATTGCAATACCATTTGTGCTCTGTTTTATCAATTGCTACCTTGCTGTTTTTTATTGTTCCTATTACAAAAATCAATATCTACTATCCATATTGCACTTGTATCACCATCTCTTCGCCGAACTAGTGCACCTATACAAATTACCATTGTATTTGGTGTGTTGGGGACACAAGAGACTTTTTATTATTTGGTCGCAGGGTTGTTTGAGAGAGACTATCTTCATCCTACGCCTGCCACGGATTGATAAACCTTAGGTCATCCACGTGAGAGAAAATTGCTACTGTCCTACAGAACTCTGCGCTTGCAGGCCCAACATGTTTCTACAAGAATAAAGTTGCGTAGTAGACATCAAGCTCTTTTCTGGTGCCGTTGTTGGGGAAGCTAGGTAAGTGGCACTCACATCCCGTCAACGAAGCTCTTTTCTGGCGCCGTTGCTGGGGAGGTGAGTGCTTGAATGTATATCTTTCGATCTTGCAATTGAATCTTTTAGTTTCTTGTTTTATCATTAGTTTGGTTTATAAAACAAAACTACAAAAAAATGGATTGAGGTTGCACCATATTGTTCATCCTTATAATGTCTTTGTGAAAATGATGGAAAGGAAAATTGTGCTTAATTGATAGAAGAAGAATTATACAAAATGTTTGACAAAAAATCTTTGAATGATGAGCATGATTGTAATGTTGTTAGTATGAATTGTTTGAATATCCATGATGCTAATGATGTGCAAAGCCATAAGTTGGGGATGCTATGTTTGATGAAGATGATATTTTTAGTCCCCCAAGATTTGATGTGCAAATTTGTTATAATGATTTCATGCCTCCTATTTATGATGATTATAATGATGAAAGTGGATTTGGAGAGGTCATGGCTTTATTTAGTGATGAATCCACCATTTTGGATGAGGCTTGAATTAACTATGATAACAAAGTTGCTATCTATGATGATTATGGTGATGACTTGTATGCTATAAATAATAATGATAACCATGGAACTTGTCATCATGATTTTAATTTTCACTCACATGATAGTTATTTTGTTGAGTTTGCTCCCACTACTACTGTTGAGAATAAATTTGCTTATGTGGAGAGTAATAAAATTTCTATGCTTATGCATCATGAAAAGAATGATTTATGTGATAGCTATATTGTTGGATTCATTCATGATGCTACTGAAAATTATTATGAGAGAGGAACATTTGCTTGTAGGTATTGCAATAATATCGACTTTCCTCTCTATGTGTTGAAATTTTTGAAGTTGCACTTGTTTTGCCTTCCTATGCTAGTTGATTCTTTCTCCCATAAATTATTTGCTCACAAAATCCCTATGCATAGGAAGTGGGTTAGGCTTAAATGTGCTAGTCATATGCTTCATGATGCTCCCGTTATGTTTCAATTCTTATCTTTTATGCAAGCATCATTGAACTCATCATGCCTAGCTAAAAGGCATTAAAGAAAAGCGCTTGTTCGGAGACAACCAAACATTTACCCTTACTGTTTTGGTGTGTTCAGATTATTATTATACTGTAGTAATCATGTTTTATTGCTTTTGTTTCAATATAGTACCAAGTAAAGCCTTTGGGATAGCGTGGATGATAGTTGACTTGAATTTGTGTAAAAAGAGAAACTTTTGTGCTCAGTCCAGGAATTTTGAAAATTCACTAGAACGTGATTTTGATCTGAATTTTTTACAGGTGACAAATATACGAATTCTCCATGTTTTCCTAATTTTTAAATTTTTTGGAGTAGTAGAAGTATGGTTGGAGTACAGATTACTACAGACAGTTTTATTTTTGAAAGATTCTGTTTTCAATGCATAGTTTGCTTGTTTTCTAGTTTATATGGCTTATATTGCTCAATATAAATTGTGTAAATGATGAGGTATAGTAGGCATTATGTGAGAACAATTATGAATCTTGTCTTTGACAGTACCAAAGTGAAACGGTTTGCTCTTTATCATACTAACCTATCTCACGAAGTTCTGTTAAGTTTTGTGTGATTGAAGTTTTCAAGTTTTGGGTGAGATATCGATATGAGGAGAATAAGGAGTGACAAGACCCTAAGCTTGGGGATGCCCCAAGGCACCCCCAAGGTAATATCCAAGAAATATCTAAGCAACTAAGCTTGGGGATGCCCCGGAAGGCATCCCCTCTTTCGTCTCCAACATTATCGGTAACCTCACTTGGAGCTATATTTTCATTCATCACGTGATATGTGTTTTGCTTGGAGCATCATTTTATTTTGTTTTGATTTGATTTCTGTTATTTATAATAATGTTTTGCATCTTTTATTTCAATAGAAGTGGCAAGGATAGCCTTTACCATGCTTATCTTGCAAGTATATGTGTTGTTGTTTCAAAACAGAAAGTTTATCGCTGTTGCAAAAATTCCCTAGAAAAGTCAGAATGCGATAAAGTATTGAAACTTTTTGCAAAATAAGCTCTAATAAATTTTTCTACAATGTGGTAAATTTTTAGAATTTTTGGAGTTACAGAAGTATGATTGTTCTTGCATTCTTTACAGACCGTACTGTTTTGGCAGATTGTTGTTATGTTTGCATGTTTAATGATTCTATTTGAGGATAGGAGTATTAAATATGCAGAGGCATTTAGTATACAATGTTGAATAATAATTTTTGTGATTTGCTACAGTAGAGAATGATAAGGTTTTGCGTTGAGTTATACTAACTTATCTCATGAGTTCTTGTTGAGTTTTGTGTGGATGAAGTTTTTGAGATTTAGGAAAACTGTGATATAAAAGGAATTAAGGAGACACAAAAACTCAAGCTTGCGGATGCCGAAGGCATCCCAAGTTAATATTCTAATAAGTCTCAAGCATCTAAGCTTGGGGATGCCCTGGTAGGCATCCCACCTTTCTTCTTCAACAATTATCGGTTAGTATCGGTTGAGCCTAAGTTTTTGCCTCATCACATGATGTGTGCTATCCTTGAATTGTCATTTTGTTTTGTTTTACTTGCTGTTTTAATAAAATACTTAGATCTGAAACTTTTAAATAAGAGAGAGTCTTCAAATAGCTACCCATTTACATAACTACTCGCTTGATCTTCACTTATATCTTTTTGGAGTAGCTTGTCATTTACTCTTGTGCTTCACTTATATCCGATGAGTAAATTGTTGAATGAATTGAATATCATGAAGTTGAAATTATATCATGACTAGTGGTAGCTTCACATTGGGTTTAGAAAGTGAAATCTTTTGAAGCTTGACAATCACAATATTGGTCATACAAGCAATTCATGAATGATTAGAAGGAAGAGAACTTTCACATGCAAATGCACTATCTTGGAAATCTTTTGTAACTGTGAGCCCCCATCAAAATATTATATGCCAAATTGTTGACGTTGGACAAGGAAAACAACGTAATGATTTATGTTTGTTCATATTCACATAGAAGTTATATTGTCATAGATCCTTCAACATGTGGTGCTTGCCCCCCATCTTTGCTAGCCAAAAATTCCACACCAAGTAGAGATACTACTTGTGCATCCAAAAACCCTTAAACCCAAATCTTATTTTCAAGAGTCCACCATACCTACCTAAGGATTGAGTAAGATCCTTCAAGTAAGTTGTCATCGGTGCAATAAGGCAATCAAAATTGCTTCTAAAAGTGTTAGATCATTTAGTGTAAGAGAAAGTTGAGCATTGTACGAACTTGTGATGGCAAAGAATGAAAGCGACAGACTGCATAATAAAGGTTGCTATCACAAGGGGCAATATAACATGACGTTCTTTTGCACTAAGGGATTGAGCATACAAACAAAAAGTGCATGGCAACCTCTGCTTCCCTCTGCGAAGGGCCTATCTTTTACTTTTATGTATTTACTTTCATGCAAGAGTCAAAGTTTTTCTCTTTATTCCTTTTTGTTTTTCTCTTTTGGCAAGCATCATGTGGCGAGGAAAGATCTAGGCACATATATCCAGCTGGATATGGGTAGCATGAGTTATTATTGTTGACATCACCCTTGAGGTGAATTCGTTGGGAGGCAAATTTATATGCCCCTATCTTTCTATGTGTCCGGTTGAAACGTTTTGCTCATGTGTATGCGGTGAGTGTTAGCAATCATAAAAGACTATATGATGGTTGAGTATGTGGAGCTCTTACTTAGACTCTGTTGAATAAGTTGAATTGCAATTGTTTGGTGACTAAGCATATAGATTGTGGAGTTTCAAGAGAATTCATTGTTTGAGCCTTAACATGTGAATTGGTTGCTACTTTTAACATGATGAGTTTTATGAGAAAGAATTGCTGTTATGATGCTAGGAGAAGTGATTGAAATTATCATTGATCAAACTTGCACACTTTGCTAGCATTCACACTTCATAAATTATTTCTTTTATCATTTACCTACTCGAGGACGAGTAGGAATTAAGCTTGGGGATGCTGATACGTCTCCAATGTATCTATAATTTACGAAGTATTCATGCTGTTATATTATCATTCCTAGATGTTTTACAATCATTTTATAGCAACTTTATATCATTTTTTGGGACTAACCTATTGGCCCAGTGCCCAGTGCCAGTCACTGTTTTTTGCTTGTTTTTTACATCGCAGGAAATCAATATCAAACGGAGTCCAAACACCGCGAAACGTTTTGTGGATTTTTTATGGACCAGAAGACATCCAGTGGGCCAGAGAAGCACCTGGGGGGGCCCCGAGGGGGGCACAACCCACAAGGGCGCGCCTGGGCCCCCAGGCGCGCCCAGGTGGGTTGAGCCCACCTTGGTGGCCTCCCGCACCCCCTCTTCGCCCTATAATTCGTCAAATATTCCAAAAACCCTTGGGGTAACCCTATATCAGAAGTTCTGCCTCCGCAAGCCTCCATATCCACGAAAATCAATCTAGACCCCATTCCGGCACCTTGCCGGAGGGGGAGATCATCACCTGTGGCCATCTTCATCATCCCGGCGGCCACCATGATGAGGAGGGAGTCAGTACAAAAAAAATACACTTCTGTGATGATACGTGTTTGTCACAGTAGGTCACGTTTTCTGTCATGCATGTACATCCATGATGATTTTATGACAGAATCAATAGTCATACCTATGCTGTCGTAGAAGTGTTCCATGACATTACCAAAATTATCATCACGGAAGTGTCCACTTCCATGACGATAAATCACGCGTCATAGAAGTGCTTTCGTCAAGGGTGACCGACACGTGGCATCCACCGTAACGGGTCGCCGTTAAGCTATCGGGTTCCGGTTTGCATCCGATAACCCATTAACAGCCCGGACCAATGGGGATTTTCCACGTGTAAAATTATCATTGGCTGGAGGAAACACGTGTCGGCTCACCGTTGGGACAGATGTCATCCACTCATTGGACAGAATGCGCCAATGATACGTCGACACGTGGCACGGCCCAACAGAGGATCATTCCTGTGAAAAGGCCGGCCCGTTTGACTTGGTCAAAAGATAGCGGGCCGGCCCACGGAAAGCCTGTTAACGGCATGTTCGCACATAGCCCATTTATAGCCCGCTAACCCAGGGCCCGTTACGGCATATCCGAATTAGGCCCAGCAGCGTCATCTGGGCCGTCCAATATGATTCCAGCCCGTTGTAACTTCCGGCCCATGTCTGGCCCATGACGTCTTTTGGCCCATATGAGGCACTTTGTAACTCTTGGCCCATTAACTGCCCGTGGTGAAACTGGCCCGTAATGAACAGTATATCGCTTTATACCCATTAATGGCCCATTATTCCATTGGGTCGTTTCAAGCCCATGTTATCTTTCGGCCTTCTCAGGGCCCATTTATTCTTGGGATCATTTCCAGCATTCGGTTACTTATGGCCTGTTACTGGCCTTTTCTGATTGTGGGCCAAATCCAGCCCGTGGTTACAGTCGGCCCGTTTGTGGCCCGTTAATTCGTTGGGACGTTTTCATAGCTCATCAAATACGGCCGATTAACGACGGCCCGTTATGGTCGGCCCATGAACGGACGATTCCAACTATAGCCCGTTTAAGGCCCATAACGCCGTCCGTTATTGGTCCATGTTTGGCCAATCGATCATACGGCCCGTAGAAGGCCCATTGATGCTAGTCCCCGTAGAAGGCCCATTCTTTCTATGGCCCGTAGGAGGCCCAGGGTCATTACAGTAGATATGTAGCCCATGGTTATCGTGGCCTAGTTTTAAAAATAGGTTATTGCGGCCACTAGCAAACCGCGGAAAAAGAACTGCACTGACTACAAGCAAACAAATAAACAAGACAACAAAGCAAGCAACTTACGCTAGGCTATCACGACTATTACACATATTACATCCACTAGGCATCAAAGTTCACCACCAGTGGAAATAGAGGGAACAAAGCAGCATATCACATACGCTGGTTGTCAAAGTTGGCGACCAGTGCAAATAAACGCCGCAGCAAAACAAGTCCAGAACTGAAACCACTTCAGAAGAGCTCAAGAAACTATATCTTGGGTACCCATAATGCTGGCAAGATGCTTAGCAAGCTTATTAACTTTCTCTTGTTTGGCGCTTAAATCCTCGAGCGCTTGCTATTGCACAAGAAAGTATGCATCTGAATTCTGCAGGGACTTCCTCAGTCCTTCGGCTTCTTGCCGCAACACATCTGACTGATGCCTTTCAGCTTGTAGCTGAGACTGAAGAAGCCGAAGTGATTCAGGCAGCAAGTTTGAAGAGCTTATGGCAGCGGTACTAGCCAGTAACTCGAACACTACATCAACGCATGACTGTGGGGTTTTCTCATTGTCTACAAGATCATTTTTATCACCTTTCTTGGAGACCAACTGGGTTGTCTCACTATCTTGAACATTATCTGCATTACTTTCTCTACCATTGCATAGTGGGGTGCTCTTCTCCAATACTCTGTTCGCATACTACAAGAGAAACAAGCAGACACATCACAGGTTTAGCATGTAGAATACGAAACTCATTTTGGTAAACCGGTTCAGTAGTAAGGTGGACAGGATAACAGCATGAAACAAACATATATCTATGTACTATGGTCACTGTATTGTCCATATCATTCTAGTTTATGTTGCCAAATCAAGATAGAGACATAGTTCAACTCATATATTTTTAAGACACAGCAGCATAGACAGAATATAAGTGTGAGAAACTACACAACATTGGCAACACTTGTAATGTGCATCACATGAGAACATAACTGTTCATACAACTGAAACTGAAATCAACATAGAGCGAGAAGTTAGAACAACAATCCAGTTAAAGAAATAGGTTTAAAACATACCTGTTGCGCCATTGGAGTTTCAATTGGATCCTTCAATTTCGAAAGTAGTTGGTATGAGTAAATACAGTGATGCAACAACAAAGGAGTATGGACCATAGCTACAGAATCTGACCTGAGAACAGTTGCTCTTCTGCTTTAAACGTGGAGTTTGGGTTCGCTGTGGTGGTCTTCGTGCTTTGGGCACTGCAGTTGCTTTACAAACTGCTCGTGTGGGGGTACTCTATGGTGGACATGGTGCTTTGTCAACTAGAAGTGGGTTACTATCCACTGGGGTTGGGGTTAGATGGGTTGTAGCTGGTTCTCTGCCCAACGGTGTAAGTGTGCAATCTGGAAGAGTCTCGATCATGTGTGGTGGGGCTAGTTTGTGGGCCAGTACAACCATGGTTGTATCTGCATGGACGAGTAGCACTGTCTTTTGTGAATAATAGGTTTTTGCTCCCTTAGATACTGCCATCACCCCCTCCAATTCAAATGGCTGATAAACAAGAAAAGAAATTGAACATACAGACATTGTATGATAGATAGATGTGGTAATTCACATATATGTTGTCTAACCAAACAGGACAGCATGACACAATTTCACATATATGATGCCTAACTAAACAGGATAGCATGACACTGTTTCAGATATATGATGGATAACTTAACAGGATATAATGGCATAATTCAACATATGATGAGTATCTAAACAGGATGACATGACAAAACTATATGATGTCTTTCTAAAATAGGTTGGATGAAATAATTCACATACATGTTGTCTAAGTATAGAGGATGGCATGATATAATTGACATAATTGATTCATATACTAAGCAGCTGGCACTCGCATGTATGATCTCTAGACTAAGCAGATGGAATTCAATATTGTGCATATGATGTCTAAACTAAGCAATGCAAGACACCATATGCATGATATGAGAAATATAAACATTGCAACTTAGAGCATACACCTCAGGTGGGATATAGGACTGGTCGTCTGTCTCTGAATCCTCCTCTGAGGAGCTCCCTGTAACCATCGAGATATATGCTTCAACAGGTACCATTGCCTACTCTGAAGACCTTGTTTTCACTTCTGATTTTTCCATAACCGGCTCAAATGGCTGATACACATGAAGAGTAGTTCAATATACACAGATTGTCGACAAATGGAATATGTAATGAAAAAAAGATGGCATGAGATAATTCACATATATGATGCCTCGCTACATGGCGGTGCATAATTCACATATATGATAACTGGCTGAAAAACATGGCATTGCATAATTCACATATCTGATATAGAAAGCAAACAGGAGGCATTCACACAAAGCATGTCTAATCTAAGCAGATGGTATGGCAATGCAAGACACCATATGCATGATATGAGCAATATAACCCTGCCAAGTTAGAGCATGAACCTCCGGGGGGGATACGACTTGTTATCTGTCTCTGAATCCTCCTCTGAGGAGCTATCTGTAACCAGCAAGAAATCTACATCAACAGGTAGCACTGACTGCTCAGAAGACCTTGTTTTCACTCCAGATTTTCCCATGACTGACTCAAATGGTTGATGCACAGGAAGAGTAGATGAATGTATAAACATTGTTGACAAATGGAATACATTATGAAAAAAATATGGCATGATACAATTCACATATACGATGACTGTCTAAACAGGATGGCATTGCATGATTCATGTATATGATGCCTGGCTAAAGAAGATGGCATTGCATAATTCCCATATACTCCCTTCGTTCCTAAATATTTGTCTTTTTAGAGATTTCAAATGGACTACCACATACGGATGTATATAGACATATTTTAGAGTGTAGATTCACTCATTTTGCTCCATATGTAGTCACTTGTTGAAATCTCTAAAAAGGCAAATATTTAGGAACGATGGGAGTATGATATAGAAACCAAACAGGTGGCATTCACACAAAGCAAATCTAAACTAAGCTGATGACATAGAAGATGTATAATGTAAGCAATGCGAGGCGCCATATGCATGATATAACCAACATCAGCATGCCAGGTTAGAGCAAACACCTCAGGTGGTAAATAGGAGTGGTCGGCTCCCTCTGAATCCCCATCTGAACAGTTATCTTCCTCTGGAATACAATCTGGAATGGCGGGAGGGGGGCCACTTCGCCCACCATGGAGCGGCGTCTGCATGACATTATATTCCCATGCAACGATCTTCTCTTTTTCTCTACATGTTCAGTACGATTGTGTACAATAACTGACATGCATAATAAAAAAATAGTTAGATTTTGTAAGGCCTAAGGGGTGCATACAAAAATCAAGACTGATGGTAGCAAACGAGTGGATAGATCCAAAACTAATGATAGCAGGTAGATTATAGCTTCAGTTTAAAAAGATAGACAATGGATCATCTACTGTTTGTTGCCCACCCAACATGAACCACATAGAAGACCCTAGATGAACCAAATAGTAGACATATACTACTCGTTTCTGCCTCAATATGTGCCCCACGGGCATTTTAAAACTCAAGTTTGAACGATAAAGTAGCATGTAATAATAACCGATGTATAACGTAAGAAAACACAAAAGAGTGCGACCTCTCTTCCGGAACTGTGTAGTCCTCAGGTTCATCTGCTCAGTCGATGATGGTAATGCAGTTGGCATGGCTGCTGGCAACGGGGAAGATGATCTGAGGCGGCGAAAGAAAGTTTGCAGGGGGAATCTTTGCTGCAGTGAATGCTTTTGTCGATGGTGCACCTCAGGTGGGGTGGATGAAGGCACAGCAGGAGCAGGACATAACACACAGAGTTTTCTTTGACGCCTATCTGGAAATGAAGTAAATCTGTAAGGGCTCCTTAGAGTTGGAGGATTCTATAAACGCAGCGACAGGAAAAACACAGGAATATGATAGGAATGCACGTGCAAAACAGAGCATTTGGAAACATAGGATTTCTGTCAACCTGGGTGTTTGGTTCACATGAATTGGAAGAACACAGGAATGGAGAAACATGGTGTAACTAAAGTCAAACCATGTGAAAATGAAAAAAATTAGAATCTTATTATGCTAGTAATGCAATTAGTTATGTTCTTCATGCATATTAATTTGAAAAGGACGCCCAAGTGGATATTGAAATTCCTACGTTTTTTCTTTGAAAGAGACACCAAATGAAAAAAATCCTCCAGTTTTTTTGCTCCACTCCTTCTAACCAAATGCACGAATAGTAGTACCGTAGTAGTTCCATAGCATAGGATCCCTGAGGGATCGACATGAATGCAGAGTAACAAAGTGATGCGACGAGTGTACAACCTCTTTGGCATAGCCTTGTCGACCTCAGCATCATTGGGTTGGACGTGGAGGATGGTGATGCTAGTGTGACTGCCGGAGGCGGGGAAGAAGATCCGAGGCCTCTGGAAAGGGCACCGAGGGTACTGCTCCGCTGTGATGGACGGTTTCGTCATTGGAGCAGCTCCGGTGAGGTGTACGGCGGCGAGGCTGAAGCAGGACAAGATAGACAACGTTAATCTGAAGTGGGACTCTAATATCATCTGCAATAGATGATGTACAATACATCACCAAAAAGTGCTAGATGTAAAATGCATCAGCCGCACCACGGCCGCTCCGGCAGATGTTGTATATACTGTTCACTCTGAACTTAACTAAAGAAATTGAACTTACAGTCGAAACTGAATTTTACTATCGAAACTGATTAAACTAGTAGCAGAGCATTGCAATAGATGTGTAGGGCGTTCGAGCACTAGTAGCAGAGAAGCAGTGATCTAAATCAGCAGACGCTCGAGCAGGGAATGCACTAGCAGAGAGCAAGTCGTGCAGCAGCACCGCGAGCTAGTGCTAAAGCAGCAACTCCTGTAGCTCCCGGAGGTCGTTTAACAGCACCAACGCGAGCGAGAGCAAGAGCAGAGCAGCAGCACGAACGAGAGCAAGAGCGGAGCAGCAGCGCGACCGACAGCAATAGCGGAGCAGAGTAGCAGCATGAACGAAAGCAACAGCAGTGCAGCAGCGCGATCGACACCAAGAACAGAGCCGCAGCGCGAGCGAGAGCCGGAGCAGCAGCAACATCAGCACGAGCGAGAGCCAGAGCAGCTGCGGCTAGTACCGGTGTGGAAGTCGCCATCGAGGAAGCAACAACATGGGGGAGAGACGACGTGGATGAAGTGGCCAGCGACGGTGCCGTCGATGGAGACCCGCCATGGCTGCTCGGTATCGAGCATCGACAGCCTCGTGAGATCGAATAAAAGTTAAAATGCAGCGGTGAGTGCAGAATCTCCTTGGTGGCGCCGAGTTCGCCTCGGCTTCATTTGAGGAATTGGTGAGTGTGTTGTGGTTCCGGTGGGGCAGGTCAAGACGGTGCTGTGGGGATGGAGGTGGCGCGATAGACGAGGTGAACGTCGGGGCAGCTCCTTGGAGGTGGAGGACGGGGCGGCTGATCCTGCGGGATGACGAGATTGACGACGGATCCTCATCCGGTGCAGTGGATGAGGAACGGCATGCTGTTGTGATGGACGACGTCATCGGGGAAGAGTCTCCGGCTGGGCGGCGGTCGGGAGGCCAACAGAGGAGCGTGGGGTTTCACGGGTTTTGGAGGCCTCGGTGTACGAATGGGGGGGGCGAAGGGGAAGGTAGGGGGAGCCATGTCTTAGGGACACGCTTGTTCGAAATGTAGGGTAAGTTACCAGCATACCCCCACCGGTTTTGACCACGCGACGTCGAGCTGGCATTTCCGGCTGAGGGGTAGAAGGGGGATTTTGTGTGTCTGGGCTGCGGGACCGATTTCGGGTGAGGACGGAGTTTTCGGGCGCGTCAAAATTTCGGGATAACAAGGCGCGGTGCGGGTTGAAGAGGCAGGAGTTTCAAAGCAGATGAGACAAAAGATACTCGAGCTTGAAAATTTTGGGATAACAAGGCACGGATTCCATGTTCAGCAGAACAAACTTAACGTGTACAAAAAAACCATTCATACAAGACACAAGAGAGTCATGTCCCCTTTTACTATATTGCTATAAATGCCATTGAAAAACTACAAGAAAAATGTAAAAAAAATCGGGAGAACAAGATTACCCTGTACAATACCAAATCGATTCGCACTTACCTCAACAACAACAAAAAACAAATCAATTCGCACCAAAAGAAAGATTCATGTCCCTTTTTATATGATTACAAAAGCCAGGATCTCGAATTTCAATTTTTGAATCCACGTTATGTTGAATTCGAATATATCGTTAGTTGACCTTGCGGTTTATAATGGATGTAGTCCTACATTTTGATCTTCCATCATATATGAACATTTTACTCCACCCTATGAACATATATATTGTTGTCTACCATATGGACTAAATTTGAATCAATTTTCCTTATTTGAATATGATTCTTGTCAAGTTATACCATCATTTAAATATTATCTTGATAACAAAAAACATGCATATAGCAGTAATCATATTTCACTATGAACTACATGTACCATACGATCTCCAATTCAAATATTTGTATCCATTTTATGTTGAATTCAAGTAAGAGTACATTGGTCTAGGTAGCGAGATGTTCGGGATAATCTAAACCTTGTTTTCATATGTATAATTTTTGGCTGAATTGGGACAAGTTTTGGTATAAGCTTCTTGCAAAACCGGAGATTATCTCAACAAGCCTCGTGGTTCTGAGAGGGAACATGTCACATTTGTGTGCGAAACGATATACGCTGCCTCCCCCTGATTTTCTTTACAGAGGCAACATAGAACTATATTTGTGCCCTGTTAAAATTTGGAATTATTCCGGGTCCGTTTGACCTTTTGTATACATTAATTGAGTTTCTAGACATTTAATGTGCATAATTGAAATTTGAACTGCAAGCACATGCTCCGGTGCACCAAAGTTGGTTGAAAAATCACATGTGTGTCCTTGGGTGAATTTCTAGGTCCCATGCAAGAAATGGGAATGGAATTCAAACATCTGGGCGTCGTGACTCGGCCGAGAACATCGAGAAACTTGGTTTTTAAATTCCTGTAAATCCAAAACTTGCCTAGAAATCATGAAACTTGGCATGGTGTCATGTCATGGCACTAACATGCTGTGGTAAAAAATTGGGCCGAATTGGAACAAGTTTTGGTATAAGCTTCTTGCAAACCAGAGCTTCTCTCAAGAAGGCTCGTGGTTCTGAGAGGGAATGTGTCACCTTTGAGTGTGAAACGATATACGCTGCCCCCCTTGAGTTTCTTTATAGAGGCAACATAGAACTACATGAGTGCCCTGTTAAATTTTGGAATTATTCCGGGTTCGTTTGGCCTTTTTTATACATTAATTGAGTTTCTGGTCATTTAATGTGCATAATTCAAATTTGAACTACAAGCACATGCTCCCGTGCACCAAAGTTGGTTGAAAAATCACATATGTGTGTCCTCGGGTGAATTTCTAGGTCCCATGCAAGAAATGGGAATGAAATTCAAACATCTGGGCATCGTGGCTCGGCCGAAAACATTGAGAAACTTGGTTTTAAAATTCTTGTAAATCCAAAACACACCTGAAAATCATGAAACTTGGCATGGTGTCATGTCACCATGATGTGGTAAAAATTGGCCGAATACGAACAAGTTTTGGTATAAGCTTCTTGCAAACCGGAGCTTCTCTCAAGAAGGCTCGTGGTTCTGAGGGGGAACCTGTCACCTTTGTGTGCATAATTCAAATTTGAAATACAAGCACATGCTTCAGTGCACCAAAGTTGGTTGAAAAATCACATGTGTGTCCTCGGGTAAATTTCTAGGTCCCATGCAAGAAATGGGAATGAAATTCAAACATCTGGGCATCGTGGCTTGGCCGAGAACATTGGGAAACTTGGTTTTAAAATTCTTGTAAATCCAAAACACACCTGAAAATCATGAAACTTGGCATGGTGTCATGTCATGGTCTACCATGCTATGGTAAAATTGAGAAACTTGGTTTTTTAATTCCTCTAAATCGAAAACACGCATGAAAATCATGAAACTTGGCTTGGTGTCATGACATGGCACCAACATGCTGTGGTAATTTTGCTGTCCGATTTGCGAAGGCGCACACATTAACAATCAACAAAGTCATTTTGGAACAAGTGCGGTCACGTTACAATCGGAAACATAAGTATTATTGAAACCGTGGGCGTTCTACTTACCATTTATGTGCTGCCATGCGTCCCCTTTTTTTATTAGCTAGGATGCGCCGTGCAGGGTAGCTATTTGAGTACGGGAGGCGTGCGATCAGACCCCTGCGCGTGCTTATCGGGAGGAGAGCCCTTTGACCTCCATCTGCCGCCCACCTCTCTCTCAAGGTATCCACTAATGGCTCCCGAGCCTCTGTTTAATGGCGTGGCTATGTCTCGCTCGACTGAGATTTAAGAGAGAAAAAAGAAAATTTGAAAAGAAAATTTTGCACGGATCTTGGTGTAAGATCCGACGGACCTATATAGCATCTACTGCGACTTATAGCAAGACTGATGAATATATAAGGATGACGACAATGGATAATAATTGTCTTACATAATTAGGAAGATAATAAAAAGCCACATGCGGCAACGCCCGAAATACACAAGGGCAAAAGAAGAAGGAAGACAATGATCTAGCTCGCTGATCTCTACTTTCTTGATGCGTTGCTGTAGACCGCGGGAACTAGTCTCCGCGGCGAGTGGCGATGAGCTCTGTCGTGTCCTCAAGACGCTGCTTGAGAGCATCCACGGGTTCCTCCACCAGCCTTTGGCGCTCGATGCGGAGCATGTCATTCTCGTCCATAAGTTTCTTGACGATGACGCCGGTCCTCTTCAACAAGGCACTGGTCTCCTCTTACTGCTCTGCACTTCAGACGATCTTCGCCCTCAGCAGGTCGCGCTTGGCCCAGAGCCTCTCATTGGCCTCCCTTAGTTGCCGGATGACGCTGGTAGCATGTTCAAACGAGGCTTTCATGTCGTCCTGCAACCTCGCCCAGCCGGCGATCTGATCCATCTGGCTATGGACGATCTCATGCATGCGCCTGTAAGAGTCATCGCCTGCTCGCGAAACATTTTCCCAGGCCACCGCGGCGCGGCGGGACATCTTTGCTGCATTCGCAGTGTGGCGGGACATCTCTGCTGCTTCTGCTGTGCGGCCGGACCAATCTGCTGCATCAGCGGTGCGGCGGGACCTCCGTGCTACTTCGGCGGCACGGCGGACCTCTGTGCTGCTACTTCCGTGCGGCGGGACATGTCGGCTGCTTTCGCGGTGAGGCGGGACATCTCTCGTGCTTCCGCTTCCATGCTCGCCTCTCCCTGGTGGCTATCTCTCGACCTAGAACTCACGCTGGCCATGGCAGACGCAAGGGAAGGATGCTGAATGACTTGTTTGTTTTTGTGGATGATGAGTTGAGGAGGAATCTGCAGTCATCTTGGCATAGTAGTATATATAACCGAGTACTAATACGCTCCTAAGTGGGAAACCGTTTAGGTTGTGATCGGTGTGAACATGTTTGCAATCAAATATAGCGTGGTAGTAGTAATTCGGAATGTGACAATACGCAAGCTCAAAATTTATTGATGGTTCTAGTTTTGAAGTGCAGCACTATTCCCGAATGGCGTAACGTGGGCACGTGTTCTCGGCCATGGTGTAGCATATGCCATGGTACTTCTTTTTCTACTGCTGTGTACGTGTAGTAACTGGCACCGTTGGATACATATCTTATGGTTATTCGGGCGTTCGACAGGAATAGCCTCGTGGCGAGCTATAGACTAGTCTTTTTTTCAGACCCATTACACCTATCTCTCGGGACTTCTCGCACGCACCATCTCTAGCTCCCTAGGTCGATGCCACCCACATACACTTGTACTCTGAGTTTAGTATGTTATACAGGAAGAGAAGAGGTGCACGCACGCACTCGTCCTCTCTCTCACACACGCATCTGTAGCTACGAATTGTAGTGTTCCCAGCCATTCGATTGGCTCTATCATAGGTTTCACGTTGCTCCTTGGCCTTGATATTGAGAAGTTTAAAACACGGAGGCTAAGCTGGAGGCGCGAGGTTTTGGTTAATGTGCGGGCCGCACACGGCACCAACACGACACGAGCTTTGTCTGCCTGGTGCGTAGTCGGGTGAGTTGTCCAAGTATAGACACAACCAGGCCCTCCTTGGTATCTGCGCCTCGACTTATGCGCAGAGAAATTAGGATCAGAGGGAGTACTACTAGTCTATCTATCTATCTACTCTTTAAAAAGCAGAGTTGGTGATGATGGTGTGCCTGCCATCCTGCAATATAGGCCGTCCGATCTATATCTAACAGATAGGAAGGAAACTATGACAATTTACCCGCACTCCTCTCCACATTTGCAGATAAGGCCTTCCCTCGTTCATCCTTTTCTCCCACAAGATCTTGATGCTCCGTGCAATGCACGGGCATCTTGCTAGTAGTAGTACTACTTTGATGTGTCGCATCAACTCGCACAAGCATGCAACACTCACTAGTGCGCGTCGGTCCTAAACAAACGGTTTAAAACCCCTTCCGCGACGGCATTTGGAACTGTCGCCAAGTGAGTGTGGGCGTTAAGGGGGTCCTTCCCACACGACCCAAAAACTGTCGGGGATAGAGCCCCTATAGTACTCCTACTCGTTTCTGCTCGCATTGCCATCGTAGTCGGTATTCTATGGTGCTATGTTTACGATGCACGGCCCATCACAAATGGTTCACCGTTAAGAAGATTAGCTAATCATCGTACGAGTGTTGGATAGGATTATGAAACGTTGGACCGTCGTAACATCGTTGTACACGACAACTATCGCACACGCTATTCTGTGGTGCAACGTTTACGATGCATACTTCATCAAAAAGAGTTCATGGTTGCGACTCGTGTATGATAAGGCAACTAACACAAATGTTTAGTTTGCCCGCACCATTTGTGATATTGTCTGACATCGCACACGCTTTGCAAACGACAACGGTGTGCATGCTTGCACACGTTTCCTCTCTGTGAACCGTCTCGGATTATGGTGCATAGCGCAAACGTTTGTGTTTTACCAACCGTGTGTGCCGTAACAACCTGGAGAGCGTAATTTCACCGTAATTTAATTGCTGCTTTTCCAAATTGTACCGGATTTGGATTTGAATTTGAATGTATGCCACAACTTTATTCATATCCATCAGGTTCAAACAACCAATGCATTATTCGATTCATAGGTACATATGTTCAAGAATTACATAAGAACCAAATAAAGAATGATGAACCACAGTTGTATACTTGTACTATTAAAGACGGTAAAGAAAGAGGCGAAATATATTCTGGCTGCTGAACAAGGTGAAGCGGAATGCCCATATTGTGCCCTCCTCCATGTAGAAGGCACGCACGACTCTAGTCCAACCCCTTGTGATGGCCGACCGCCCATCCTTCACGGTCTTCATGAAAACATCTAGATAATCATCGTGTTCTGGTAGAAATACTTTAACCTTTGCATGCCCACCAATCATGTAGTTTGAGAGGTAATCTTGAGTAAACTGCTTTGGCAACCACTACAAAGGAATAAGATTTCAGACATCGTCATCTAACACAACTCATTATGGGCAGTAAAAAGAAGGCTGCAGAGTTCTTACTTACAATCCTGCGGTTCGCTTTTGTCTTGGATAAAGTGTAAACAAATAGTTTAATTGCCATCTTTGGACCCATTTTACTAACAATCTTTATCAGCTTCCTCACTTGATGCTGGTTCATCGATATCTCATTTCCCCATACGCGGAAAGGGTCAAAACGCGGATCTTTAACAATGACATATGTATCTAAAAGCACCAAGTTAATATTAGAAGCAAAACAACAATGGCACAATGATGTAGTACAACACTCTTTTATAATATGTCTATATACATCCGTATGTGGTAGTCCATTTGAAATCTCTAAAAAGACAAATATTTAGGAACAGAGGGAGTATCTTATAACATCCAATATACTCGCATATTAGATGAATTAACATCTTATATTATGGGCCGGAAGGAGTTTAGTTCGTTCTTAAAAATTATCTGCTGCTGTATCCATGGGTTACAGTTAGTTTGAGCTAGTTCGGGCTCAAATAGCCCTAAAGCACATCTAAACATGAGGGCTAGTTTGAGCTAGTTGCATCTATAACCCACCAAAAAAAACTAGTATCCAACCCAAGAGGTGCTAATTGGAGCTAGTTCTCCTAGTGCATTTATTGTCAATCTAACCCTGCCATCCAAACAACTCTCTGGATGGAGTTAGTTCAGGGTTAGTAATGAGCTAGAAACTAACTCTAACCTCTAGCTAAGTTGAGTATCCAAACAGGGCTGTGTTGTTGCTGTTGCTGCTGCTACTCTTCTACGTATATGTAGACATCATTAGAACATTAATGTATCACTCTTCCTTGTTGCTATGTAGCCTAGGATTGCATATTTAGACATTAAGTACAATGCATGTTGCTATGTAGCCTCAGATATATTACATATGGCCCTAGTTAACCTAAGGAAAAATGGGTTGCAGATATATTCAGTTAAAAGTCCGATTCACCGATTAGTCCCTTATTAGCCGCCGGCCTATATGGTACCAGCTACGGATATCCTGAATAGTGAGCAGATCTAAGCCATGGGATGAAACTAACCTCGATGGAAAACAACAGTCGTTCCCAAAATTGTCCTGTGTAGGTACATCAAGAAGCATGTTAAGCACAACAGGCTAAACATCAACCAAAATTACACATGGCAGACAAAATAATCTCCAAAAGAGAGCTTCAGTGTGCAGGTTTAAGCACGCTAGTAAGGCAAAACAAGTGGAAAGGTGTGCTAACTGCAACAGGCCTAACATTTAACAACAAGCAAACATGGTCATTCAAACTGGTATTGTGCCGGTCTAAGTACACTGGTTATGGTTAAATAAAAGTGGAAAGGCGTGTTAACTACAAGATCCAGCAACCAAATGTAGTCCTTCATAGTGGTATTGTTGAAAATGGTACTGATGAAATTGAACTGCACAGTTCATACTTGCACATATAGAACATCACGTTGTGAATAACTGGAATAAACAAGGCATACTACGAACAACCAAAGATAGCATTTGAAACTGAACATATGCTAACTACAAACAACCGAACAATCAAAAAACTTTAAAATAGGCATATGCTAGCTATAACAGGCTTAACAACAAGCAAATATATGCATTCCTATCGGTATGTTTAAAACTGGATTGATGAAATGTACTGCACAATAAATAATTGCACATATAGAGCATCACATTGTGAACAACTGAAATAAACAAATCATGGGTTTCCTCACTTGTCACAGATGGACTCGTTCCCGTGGGAAGAGCACGGACCCTAGATGCACTCCATGTTGTCGCAGATGGGCTCCTTCCCCTTGGAAGAGCACGGCTGTAGGGTGCCCTCCCTGATGTCGCAGACGGGCGCTTTCCCCTTGGAAGAGCATATGGGCTCTTTCCCCTTGGAAGAGCCGGAGAGGGTGCCCTCCTCGTGGTCGCCGTCGATGAGGTCTGACTTGGAAGCTGTGGATCCCAAGCCAGCGTCGCAGAACGTGTCCTTCAGAAATGACAAAAGGGGCTCGATGGCGATGTAGAATGGCAAATTGTTGACAGCGAGCTAGAGGAGATCAGCGGCGGGGCCATGGATGAGATTGATGGTGGTTGAACCCGAGGGGTTGGGGGTGGGCCACTTAACCTGTGACACGGCCCGCCTAAGGGCATCGCTGTCGATGACCTCGATGTCGTAGCTGGCGGACGAGACATGCCCGCATACTCTAGCCCGCTGCTTGAGTGCCTGCTGCCAGTAATGGTTGTCAGCTTCCTCGGCGACGTCGGGCGAAGAGACCGCTATTGATGTCTACTACACAACCTTCTTCTTGTAGACATTGTTGGGCCTCCAAGTGCAGAGGTTTGTAGGACAGTAGCAAATTTCCCTCAAGTGGATGACCTAAGGTTTATCAATCCGTGGGAGGCATAGGATGAAGATGGTCTCTCTCAAGCAACCCTGCAATCAAATAACAAATAGTCTCTTGTGTCCCCAACACACCCAATACAATGGTAAATTGTATAGGTGCACTAGTTCGGCGAAGAGATGGCGATACAAGTGCAATATGGATGGTAGATATAGGTTTTTGTAATCTGAAAATATAAAAACAGCAAGGTAACTAACGATAAAAGTGAGCGTAAACGGTATTGCAATTCTAGGAAATAAGGCCTAGGGTTCATACTTTCACTAGTGCAAGTTCTCTCAACAATAATAACATAATTGGATCATATAACTATCCCTCAACAAGCAACAAAGAGTTACTCCAAAGACACTAATAGCGGAGAACAAACGAAGAAATTATGGTAGGGTACGAAACCACCTCAAAGTTATTCTTTCGGATCGATCTATTCAAGAGTTCATACTAGAATAACACCTTAAGACACAAATCAACCAAAACCCTAATGTCACCTAGATACTCCAATGTCACCTCAAGTATCTGTGGGTATGATTATACGATATGCATCACACAATCTCGGATTCATCTATTCAATCCAACACAAAGTACTTCAAAGAGTGCCCCAAAGTTTCTACCGGAGAGTCGAGACGAAAACGTGTGCCAACCCCTATGCATAGGTTCATGGGCGGAACCCGCAAGTTGATCACCAAAACATACATCAAGTGAATCACATGATATCCCATTGTCACCACAGATACGCACATGCAAGGCATACATCAAGTGTTCTCAAATCCTTAAAGACTCAATCCAATAGGATAACTTCAAAGGGAAAACTCAATCCATTACAAGAGAGTAGAGGGGGAGAAACATCATAAGATCCAACTATAATAGCAATGCTCGTGATACATCAAGATCATATCACCTCAAGAACATGAGAGAGAGAGAGAGAGATCAAACACATAGCTACTGGTACATACCCTCAGCCCCGAGGGTGAACTACTCCCTCCTCGTCATGGAGAGCACCGGGATGATGAAGATGGCCACCGGTGAGGATTCCCCCCTCCGGCAGGGTGCCGGAACAAGGTCCCGATTGGTTTTTGGTGGCTACAGAGGCTTGCGGCGGCGGAACTCCCGATCTATTCTGTTCCCCGATGGTTTTAGGGTATATGGAGATATATAGGCGCAAGAAGTCCGTAAGGGGAGCCACGAGGGGCCCATGAGGGTGGAGGGCGCGCCCAGGGGGTGGGCGCGCCCCTGCCTCGTGCCTTCCTCGTTGATCCCCTGACATGCACTCCAAGTCTCCCAGATTGCTTTCTTTCCAAAAATAACTCTCTCGAAGGTTTCATTCCGTTTGGGCTCCGTTTGATATTCCTTTTCTTCGAAACACTGAAACAAGGGAAAAAACAGGAACTGGCACTGGGCTCTGGGTTAATAGGTTAGTCCCAAAAATAATATAAAGTGCATAGTAAAGCCCATTAAACATCCAAGATGGATAATATAATCGCATGAATACTTCATAAATTACAGATACGTTGGAGACGTATCAGCATCCCCAAGCTTAATTCCTGCTCGTCCTCGAGTAGGTAAATGATAAAAGAAAGAATTTATGAAGTGTGAATGCTAGCAGGTGCATAAGTTTGATCAATGATAATTTCAATCACCTTTTCTAGCATCATTATATGTCATAACAGTAGCTCAACTCATAGAACGTTTCATAATCAAGTAACAAACTATTCACATGTTAAAGTATAGACAATGAACTTTCTTGAAAACTAACAAACCGTGTTATTAGTCATCAAACAATTACAATTCATCTTATTTTCAGGAAGAGTCTATGAAAGAGATTTGATTTAGCCAACTCCACATACTCAACTATCATTAGTCTTCCATGATTGCTACCACTCAAAGCATATTTTTAGAACAAATAGTATTCATCGAACACAGAGAAAGATAGGGGCTTAATGTTTCGCCTCCCAACCTTTTACCTCAAGGGTAATGTCAACAGTAATAATTCATGCTCAAATATATTTGAATGGCCATATATGCCTAGATCTTTCCATCACATGATGCTTGCCAACTAAAGAGTAGGTTGGAATGAGAAGGAATACTACTGACTCTTGCATAAAAGTAAAAGATAGGCCCTTCGCAGAGGGAAGCAGGGATTTGCAGAGGTGCCAGAGCTCGAAGCAAAACATAGATGAAAATAATTTTGAGAGGTATGCTTTCATTGTCAACATAACGACCAAGAGTTCCCAATATCTTCCATACTACATACATTATAGGCGGTTCCCAAACAGAAAGGTAAAGATTTTACTCCCCCTCCACCAACAATCATCAATCCATGGCTTGCCCGAAACAACGGGTGCCTCCAACTAACATCAATCCTGGGGGAGTTTTGTTTGCAATTATTTTTTATTTGATTTTGATCTTTTGATCATGGGACTGGGCATCCCAGTTACCAGCCATTTTTCTCATGAATGATGAGCGGAGTCCACTCATCGTGAGAATAACCCACCTAGCATGGAAGATACAAACAGCCCCTAGTCGCTACATGAGCGATTCGGGCATACAAAACAGATTATTATTTGAAGGTTTAGAGTTTGTCACATGCAAATTTACTTGGAACGGCAGGTAAATACTGCATATAGGTAGGTATGGTGGACACTCATGGAAGAAACTTGGTTCAAGGGATTTGGATGCACAAGCAGTATTCCCGCTTAGTACAGATATTTTGGCCAGCAAAGGATTCTAAATAGCAAGCACCACATGTTAGAGGATCCATAACAATATAACTTCTATACAAATATACCCAAGCATAACTCATTATGTTGTCTTACTTGTCCAACTTCAACTAATTTGCTCAGGTTTGAAAATAATTAATGGGGATCACAATCATAGAAGATGTCCAGGATAGTATATTTATATGTGAAATCTCTCTTCCTTCAATATTCTTTCATGAATTGTTCAAGTGACCAATACAATGTTTGCTAACCTTCAATAAATTACCACCTCTACTTCTTATATGTAAAATCGTTACTCCCCATGGGATAAGCATATGAAACATATATATTTCAGATTTATGATATTCAAATCATTCAACCATTAACTCATAGGATATAGGTGAAGCACACGAGTAAATGACAAACTACTCCAAAAAGATATAAGTGAAGATCAATGAGTAGTTAAATAATTATTTAGCTATGTGAAGACTCTCTCTCATTTAAGAATTTCAGATCTTGATACTTTATTTAAACAGCAAGCAAAACAAAATAAAATAAAATGACGCTCCAAGCAAAACACATATCATGTGGTGAATAAAAATATAGCTCCAAGTAAAGTTACCGATGAACGAATACGAAGGAGGGGATGCCTTCCGGGGCATCCCCAAGCTTAGGCTCTTGGTTATCCTTGGATATTACCTTGGGGGTGCCTTGGGCATCCCCAATCTTAGGCTCTTTCCACTCCTTATTCCATAGTCCATCGAATCTTTACCCAAAACTTGAAAACTTCACAACACAAAACTTAACAGAAAACTCGTAAGCTCCATTAGTATAAGAAAATAAAGCACCACTTAGGTACTGTAATGAACTCATTATTTATTTATATTGGTGTTAAATCTAATGTATTCCAACTTCTCTATGGTTTATAAACTATTTTAATAGCCATAGATTCATTAAAATAAGCAAACAACACACGAAAAACAGAATCTGTCAAAAACAGAACAGTCTGTAGTAATCTGTAACTAACTCAAACTTCTAGAACTCCAAAAATTATAAAATAAACTGGTGGACCTGAGGAATTTGTCTAGTAATCATCTTCAAAAATAATCAACTAAATAGCACTCTCCAGTAAAAAGTTGAAGCTAATCTCGTGAGCGCTAAAGTTTCTGTTTTTTACAGCATGATCATAACGACTTCACCCAAGTCTTCCCAAAGGTTCTACTTGGCACAAACACTAATTAAAACATAAAACGGCATCTAAACAGAATCTAGATGGATTATTTATTACTAAACAGAACCAAAAATCAAAGAACTAAAATGAAATTGGGTTGCCTCCCAACAAGCGCTAACATTTAACGCCCCTAGCTAGGCATGATGATTTCAATGATGCTCACATAAAAGATAGGAATTGAAACATAAAGAGAGCATCATGAAGAATATGACTAGCACATTTAAGTCTAACACAATTCCTATGCATAGGGATTTTGTGATCAAACAATTTATGGGAACAATAATCAACTAGCATAGGAAGGCAAAACAAGCATAACTTCAAAACTTTAAGCACATAGAGAGGAAACTTGATATCATGACAATATGTAGAAGCATATGATCCTCTCTCAGAATAATTTTCAGTAGCATAATGAATGAATTCAATCATATAACCAGCACCTAAAGCATTCTTTTCATGATCTACTTGCATAGAAATTTTACTACTCTCCACATAAGCAAAATTCTTCTCATTCGGGATAGTGGGAGTATCATAAGAGACTTGCATACTATAAATTGTTTCCACATTAAAAGAGTAACGTTCAGAAAAAGGGTAATCATAATCATGAAAAGTTTTATAAATATAATCATCACTACTTTTTATAGCATAAGTTTCATCACAATAATCATCATAAGTAGCAACTTTGTTCTCATCATAATCGATTGAAACCTCTTCCAAGATAGTGGATACATCACTAAATAAAGTCATGACCTCTCCAAATCCACTTTCATAATTATCATAATAAGATTCAACATCCTCCAAAATAGTGGGATCATTACTTCCTAAAGTTGACACTCTTCCAAACCCACTTTCATCAATATAATCATCATAAGTAGGAGGCATGCTATCATCACTATACATTTGCATATCAAAACTTGGGAGACTAAAAATATCATCTTCATTAAACATAGCATCCCCAAGCTCGGGACAAACATTAATTGCACCAAATATATTCTAAAAAACATCATCTTATTCAAACATAGCATCCCCAAGCTTGGGCCTTTTCATATCATAAGCATAATCAATCTCATCATTAATAATATGGATAGCACCAATAATATAGCAATTATCATATTCTTCCAAGCAAGTGCCAAAAAGATTTTCAAGATCATAAGGAGTATCATTATCTTCCCAATCATAATCATCACAACAAGCAATAGGCATAACGAGATCATCATCAAGTGCATCATCTTCCACAATTATTTTTGATTCATTTTCATGAGGCACAACAATAATAGGAGCAACATTATTTGGGAGAGATATCCTTTTACCTCTCTTCCTTTTTCTTTTCTTCTTCTTCACCATATCATGTGTGGGTTCAATCCTCTTTTTGGCGCTCCTTATTAATGAGATTGGTTGAATAGAAAGCTCCTCCTCGTTACCTGATTCATCATAAGAAATAATAGGAGAATATTGGGAAGTCTCTTCCCCTTCGTTAGTATTCTCTTCAGCTTCTATTTGTTTTCTTTTCTTTATGTAATTGGAAATATAAGGATTTTCAATGCAATTCACCGCACAATACATAAAAATTTCTTCTAGATCAAAATCAAGAAATCTATCAAGATTAAATTTTGGAATACCCTCAGTTATACGTTTCATTTCTTCATACCCCAAAAGAAGACTAAGCTCTTTATGATGCGCAAGGGTAATCAAGTTATCACAATTTTTGGACACGATTTGATGATGAAACAAATAGCATTGGAGCTTTAAATGACCATGTTCATTGCAAAGTTCACAAGGATGGCGATAAATATTGAATCTTTCAGCACAATCATCTAGCCTTTCTTGCAACCATTTTGTTTCCAAATGCTTATGCCTCTTGCAATATCTATCTTCCCTATTTGGTGTGTACTTGCAAACCCAATGCACTCCACAAAAATTGACATGTTTATAGGAGACATTTTCATTGTAACTAGTGCCATCATCATTAGTACTATGGATATTCAAAGAGTTCATACTAACAACATTGCAATAATGCTCATCATTCAAAGATTTAGTGCCAAACATTTTAATGCATTCTTCTTCTAGCACTTGAGCACAATTATCGGAATCCTTATTTTCACGGAAGACATGAAAAAGATGAAGCATATGAGGTACCCTCAATTCCATTTTTTTGTAGTTTTATTTTATAAACTAAACTAGTGATAAAACAAGAAACAAAAAGATTCGATTACAAGATCTAAAGATATACCTTCAAGCACTCACCTCCCCGGCAACGGCGCCAGAAAAGAGCTTGATGTCTACTACACAACCTTCTTCTTGTAGACGTTGTTGGGCCTCCAAGTGCAGAGGTTTGTAGGACAGTAGCAAATTTCCCTCAAGTGGATGACCTAAGGTTTATCAATCCGTGGGAGGCGTAGGATGAAGATGGTCTCTCTCAAGCAACCCTGCAACCAAATAACAAATAGTCTCTTGTGTCCCCAACACACCCAATACAATGGTAAATTGTATAGGTGCACTAGTTCGGCGAAGAGATGGTGATACAAGTGCAATATGGATGGTAGATATAGGTTTTTGTAATCTGAAAATATAAAAACAGCAAGGTAACTAATGATAAAAGTGAGCGTAAACGGTATTGCAATGCTAGGAAATAAGGCCTAGGGTTCATACTTTCACTAGTGCAAGTTCTCTCAACAATAATAACATAATTGGATCATATAACTATCCCTCAACAAGCAACAAAGAGTTACTCCAAAGACACTAATAGCGGAGAACAAACGAAGAGATTATGGTAGGGTACGAAACCACCTCAAAGTTATTCTTTCAGATCGATCTATTCAAGAGTTCGTACTAGAATAACACCTTAAGACACAAATCAACCAAAACCCTAATGTCACCTAGATACTCCAATGTCACCTCAAGTATCTGTGGGTATGATTATACGATATGCATCACACAATCTCGGATTCATCTATTCAATCCAACACAAAGTACTTCAAAGAGTGCCCCAAAGTTTCTACCGGAGAGTCGAGACGAAAACGTGTGCCAACCCCTATGCATAGGTTCATGGGCGGAACCCGCAAGTTGATCACCAAAACATACATCAAGTGAATCACGTGATATCCCATTGTCACCACAGATACGCACATGCAAGGCATACATCAAGTTTTCTCAAATCCTTAAAGACTCAATCCAATAAGATAACTTCAAAGGGAAAACTCAATCCATTACAAGAGAGTAGAGGGGGAGAAACATCATAAGATCCGACTATAATAGCAAAGCTCGTGATACATCAAGATCATATCACCTCAAGAACACGAGAGAGAGAGAGAGATCAAACACATACCTCAGCCCCGAGGGTGAACTACTCCCTCCTCGTCATGGAGAGCACCGGGATGATGAAGATGGCCACCGGTGAGGATTCCCCCCTCTGGCAGGGTGCCGGAACAGGGTCCCGATTGGTTTTTGGTGGCTACAGAGGCTTGCGGCGGCGGAACTCCCGATCTATTCTGTTCCCCGATGGTTTTAGGGTATATGGAGATATATAGGCGCAAGAAGTCCGTAAGGGGAGCCACGAGGGGCCCATGAGGGTGGAGGGCGCGCCCAGGGGGTGGGTGCGCCCCCTGCCTCGTGCCTTCCTCGTTGATCCCCTGACGTGCACTCCAAGTCTCCCAGATTGATTTCTTTCCAAAAATAACTCTCTTGAAGGTTTCATTCCGTTTGGGCTCCGTTTGATATTCCTTTTCTTCGAAACACTGAAACAAGGGAAAAACAGGAACTGGCACTGGGCTCTGGGTTAATAGGTTAGTCCCAAAAATAATATAAAAGTGCATAGTAAAGCCCATTAAACATCCAAGATGGATAATATAATTGCATGAATACTTCATAAATTACAGATACGTTAGAGACGTATCAGCTATACACCTCTTTTGGGACAGTCGCTCCTCGAGCTCCACGGGAAGCATAGCCGGGCTTAGGCTGCGACGCTCTGGAGTGGGGGACGGGGATGGGGATCTATGGGAATGAGGGCGTTTGGCAGGCGTCATCTAAGAAACTCAGAGCGGCCTGGGTATGGAGATCGGTGGGTAAGCTGCACGGGCAAACCGGCAGATGTTGACAATGGAGGCCTTGTGGCGGCGGGGACTTTGCTAGGGTTTCGAGCGAGGGAGGGTGTGTGTGTGTGTGCGCGCGCACGCCCGAGGAGGTTTTGGTGTGTGTGTGTGTGTGGAGGGGGGTGTTTGAGGAAATGACGCGGGTACTGAAAATTTTACTACGCGGGAGTCAAACGCGGGAGTGAAATGCCGGGCTATTGAAAATTTTGATGATAGTGCACCGCACACGGTCCGGAGATAACAACCGTGTGTTATGAAAAAGAAAAACCCTCGAGGCGGGCAGATATTTTCTATGCAGGCGGGATTGGGAACAAGAAACATCGCACGCGGTTCAGAGATAACAGCTGTGTGTTATGAAACAGAAAAACCCTCGAAGCGGGCAGATATTTTTGAGAGGGGGGGCCTCGTGGAGCCCAATGTACTGTGTGGATGTGTGCGTGACAGGTGCACCGGCGAGGCAGACGGTTAGTTTGAGTGAAGCGTGTCTGTTGTGTCTGTTCATAAATTTGGCGAAAAATGACGCGGGAGAGGGTCAGAACACAAACACACTTGCATGTGGACCAAATTTATGTATCAAAAGGGTGGTTTGATTTTCATAATACCAAATGCAACTTCGATGTGGCACCTCTCTCGCAAAGCGCACGGTATTGCTTGCTCCCACCCTCTCGTGTAGGCATGAAGGGAATCCTAAGTTATGAATGCATGCCCCCTCCCCCTCAACCGAGGTTCACCTAGCAAAGTGCGAAGTAGCTAGCAGCCCCCCTCCTCCCGCATGTCGGCACGAAGGGAATCCTAAGCTATATATGAATGCATGCCCCCTCCCCCTCAACCGAGGTTCACCTAGCAAAGTGCGAAGTAGCTAGCAGCCCCCTCCTCCCTCGCGTCGGCACGAAGGGAATCCTAAGCTATATATGAATGCATGCCCCCCCCAACCGAGGTTCACCGTAGCAAAGTGTGAAGTAGCTCGCAGCCCCCTCCCTCGTGTCGGCACGAAGGGAATCCTAAGCTATGAATGCGTGCCCCCAACTGAGGTTCACCTAGCAAAGTGTGAAGTAGAGCTAGCAGCCCCCCTCCCTCATGTCAGCATGAAGGGATTCCTAAGCTATGAATGCATGCCCCCCAACCGAAGTTCACCTAGCAAAGTGCGAAGTAGCTAGCAGCCCCCCTCCCTCGTGTCGGCACGAAGGGAATCCTAGCTAAGCTATGAATGCATGCCCTCCCCCCCAACCGAGGTTCACCCTAGCAAAGTGCGAAGTAGCTAGCAGCCACCCCTCCTTCGTGTCGGCACGAAGGGAATCCTAAGCTATGAATGCACATGGCCCCCCAACCGAGGTTCACCTAGCAAAGTGCGAAGTAGCTAGCAGCCCCCTCGTGTCGGCACGAAGGGAATCCTAAGCTATGATCATGCCCCCCTCTCCCCCCAACCGAGGTTCACCTAGCAAAGTGCGAAGTAGCTAGCAGCCCCCACCCCCCTCGTGTCGCCACGAAGGGAATCCTAATTAAGCTATGAATGCATGCCCCCTAACCGAGGTTCACCTAGAAAAGTGTGATGTAGCAACCCCCCCACACTTTCAGTCGGCGGGCCAGAGAGGCATATATCTCACCAAGATGGATCGTAAAACGGACCAAGAATAATCCACCTTGGTCGTACAACCTCTCTCTTGTTGTCGGTAAAAGTGATGTCCGTCCATGCGACCCCGGAGATGGGCTAGCTTGCCAATTATCACGCAAGTAGCTAGTCCCCGAAGACAAGCACTGCATGCGTGTGGCCCAAACATATGTATGGAGAGGTGTGTTTTTGAGTAACAATGAACAACTTTGATGTGGCACCGTGATTTTGAACTAGAAATCCCCACACTGAGTGAGGGTTAGGTTGACGATGCATATGTATGTTACACCACACTTCAAGCCAACGACGGGGATTCATATATGCATGCATGCGTGCATAGTATATGCGCTCAAACTTAATTAGGTCTGAATCTCACCATGACCTATACTACGATAACACTAACCAAATGAAGAATCCGCCATGGTAACCTATCTTGTTGTTGGTCAAGGTGATCATGGATGTCCACGCGGGCCCACAAATATATATAGGCTTGTCGCCGATAACCACATGAGGGAGTGTATCATTCAAAGGCAACCACTAGATGCATATGTATGGAGGTGATGCGTGCATGTATGTTTGAATACACAACATTGATCTGGCGCATGTGTCAAAAATCGTACACTAGCTCCCCACACAGAGCGAGATCGATTCATGATGGTGTCGTTGTACTAGCCACTTCGACTCGATGGGAGGGATTTATGCGTACACATGCATATGTGTGTGCTCAAAGTGTATCATGCATGTCATCCCAGAGCAAAAATAATAGTCCCCTCCTAAGTCAAATTAACCTCTCCTGTTGTCAGGCAAAAAGAAGTGATGGACCAAGCGGGCCCACAGATGGAAAGCATCGATATTGCTGATAACCGCTTAAGTGGGTGCGAGAGGACAACCACCACCGCTTTGCATGTGGGCCAAACATATATATGTTGAATACCCAAAATGCACAACTTTGATGTGCCACATGCCTCAAAAACCGTAAACCTTGCACCCACACAGACGAGGTTCATATCAAGCGTACTACATATGATGGTCCCCTTCCCCCCTCTTCACCGCATACTATGTGCTTCTGCCGTAATATATGTACAAGCCAAAAGAATCCTCATCGATGGTGAAATTAATTAACCTCTCCCGATGTAGGTCAAAGTGATGCATGCATGCATGCATCGACGATGGCGTCGTGGGCCCACAGATGGAAGCGTCACACGTGAGTGTCCTAGCTGGGATATATATGCATGTGGCCCAAAAAGGTGTTGTGTGATGTTTGAATAACCAATTTCACAATTTTGATGTGGCACGTGCCTCGGTAACCAAAAAGTCCCGACACTGAGTGAGGTGTACTTGTTCATGGACGCATACGTATAGTATATATGCTAGTCCCCTCCCACCTCTTCGACGCGTACTATATACCACCATAACACAAACAAAAATATTATACCTTGCCGGTCAAATTAACCTCACCGCCGGCTGTTTGTCAAAGTGATGGACGACGACTTCGCGGGCCCACAAAGCGTCACACGCGAGTATCGAGTGTCGTGTAGGAAAACCATCGACTGCATGTGGCCAAAACATATATGTATGAAAGGGTTGTGTAATGTTTTAAATAACGATTTCACGACTCTGATGTGGCACCAGCCTGCCTAACAAAACGGCCAACCCACACGGTGTCTCACAACTCGTAGTGTACTGCGAGCCATCCGCCACCCCCAGACGCACACACCCACACACACACCGCGAATCCACCGCAACTACGATGCATGTTAAATTAATTATCCCGCGGTGAACATACATTTTACCAAAGGAGGGACATTTTAATTTCAAAAAATTCACAGAGATCATTAAGACGTTTTAGTACATTGATTGGTTGATTTTCTATGGGTATAATGTGCAAAAATCAAATTTGAGCTACATGCACACGTGACAGTGCACCTAAATGGATTGCAAAAACACATGTGTCTCACTGGGTGCATGTTTACTCCCCGTGCAACAAATTTCAAACATTGAGAATCTTGATTTTTAAATTCTAGTACATCAAAAACTTATTTGAAGTTCATGAAACTTATCGTGTTGTCATATGGACACCAATACAAAGTGGCATTGCACCTTTTTTGTCAAATTTGAGACCAGTTTTAATGTAATATTTATCTAATTACAGACGGGAGATTATTAATAATTGGGAACCAATATCCCAAACGGAATATTTATTCGAACCGTGAGCGTTAGACCAACAATGGATACGTGTCATGCTTCGGTTAAGCAATAAAGCGGCATCATTAATCATCCAAATAGAAAAACAATATACGTGCCACCACGCGACCCGTGTGGCGTGCGAGCAGGCGTGATTTGACGGGACGCATGCGAGCCGTCCGCCGCGCAGGCAGACGGGGAGGCATGCGTGCAAGTGTGTGAATTGACGGAGGCGTGCTCGCGGCGCAGTGTCATCGGGAGGCGTGCGAGTAGCTGTGTGCAACTTTGGTAGGCATGCCAGCAGTCGAGTGCGCAGGCTCACCGGGAGGCGAGCCATCGGTTTGATCGCTGCCCGCCTCTCTCCCACAATTCCCACTACTCCATATTAATGGTGCGCCCGAGCGGCCGCACCCCCCATCCTCGCTATGCGCACACAATCCTCTCTCTCCACTTGCAACCTCGACGCCGCTCTCAGTCCTCAAAGCCGTCAGTGTATGAGGATGCCATCGAAGCGCCCCATCGGAGGGAGTGGCAACGCTGGGGATGCTAAAGCACCGGAGCACGGTGTGGAGATGGAGACAGAGGTTTCCGTCACCGCCGACAAGTTATCGGTGCACCCTGACATCGTCGACGGCGTCGAGCTTCCACAGCCGGAGGTGGAGTTCCACACCGACTCTGACGACCAATCCGGCGACGACTCCGACGACCACTCCAGCGATGACTCCGACGACGACGGACAGCTGGTTAGTCATCTATACCCATTTATGTGTCAAATAGATCATAGGGTTTCTCTGGTTACTCCTGCCTCCCCCTTTTTGGAATAGAAATCCTGTGGTTATGTTCTCCCAATCCATGAAATCTGAGTAAGTTTTGTTAGATCCGTGTAGTGTATTGATTGTTTGAATGGTTCAGGTGATAAGTGATTAGTTGTTTCATCTGTGGAAATGATTTCTGCTAGTAATCCGACTAGGGTTAGTGTTCATGCTAATAATTCCTAGACAGGACTTGACAATTGATTTTGAATGACCTACATATGTTTGTGCCATTATTTTCTTCACGATTGGTCTGTACATAGACGACTGTGCTTAAAATCGAACCATAATCTCTGAATATGTATAAATAAATAGCAATAAATTCCTAATCCTACTTCACGACATGTAATTAGTGATTTGATGCCAAATTTGTTTTACTATATGTATAGGTGTTGTCTGACGATGTGGACAGCGAGGGTGAAGATGCCCAGAGGAGGTACAAGAGGTGAATCATGAGGGAGCTTTATGCGGGAATGCAAAACAGGCGTATTAGGACCTGGAACGACGGCTATGGATGCCCATTTTGCAACCACAAGATTCATGACGCGTATCTAAGTGTTCTTGCGCATGCAAGAGGACGGGCTGCTGGCTCCTTCAAGCACAAGTATTCTCGCAGGGTGGCGCACGACACGTACGCCGAGTACCTGGAGAAGCTTCTGGATCGTGCCGGCGGCATGTGAGATGAGATGTGGGATGGATCGAACTATGTACGCTTGAGTATGCTTAATGACGGTTGAACTATGCTTATGTACGTGTACGCTTATCATCTATGTCTGAGTATGTTAAATATTTCACCAAATTTTGGTAAACATTACAACGGGGGACCAACAAACCAAGACGGATGTAGTACGTCAATCACACACGGTTCCCAAAATTGGAACCGTGTGCAATGCCTATCATTTTGCCTGCTGCGTCAATCACACACGGTTCGCTCTAGTAAACCGCCGCCCCCAAAATTCTTTATGGGACAGAAAACCCTCACCACCCAATTCAAAAAAGAAAAAAGAAAACCCTCACCATCCCCATGTCACAAAAACCCTCACCCTGCCCGCCACCCACCTCGGCCCCTCCGGTACGTTCCCCATTCACACCTGCACAAGCTCCTCCGCGTCTATGCCATAGCACCACCTATCGCGGCGGTAAACACTTAGCTCGCCGCCTGCCGCCGCCGCCAGGCTGCCGGTAAAGCCCACCACATTTCGCCACTTCCGCTTGCCGCCGCCTATCGCCATCGACTTTCTCGACGCTGCTCGCGGTCGACCCAGCTCCACTCGGTTGGGGAACCAGCCGTACTGAGGGTTCTTTCTCATGGACGACAAGGTAACTAATTTAACGAGATATTATCTCATCTCTTATCCTAGTTCATCTGCCTCCTTTAATCGCCCGGCGGAAATCACCGTGAATTCGTTTTTATTCAAGCTGATTTGAGGGTTTTCTTTCATTCATAGAATGTACAATGCGCCGATACTTCAAGACTTGGCGACCGCCACCAGAGATTCCATCTCATCGTACCAGATAACTTGAGGACGCGCGTGGTATGTTCAATCTCACCCTAAATCGGTTGGCATGGCCTACTGTCCTGAACATATTCTAAATATTGCTACATTTGGATAAAAGGTGCCACATGCACCATATACGTCAAAGGGGATTTTTCCCCTCTTCTTTCTATATTGGCAAATTAATGATGTATTGTTCTTTCGATTACTCTCAGATTTCCATGACATCATGTTTACCTTATCTGTTTAATTATAGACTTTTGTCCTTCAATTTCAACTGCTGTACAGTTCTTTCAATTTGGGCCCATATTTGCATGTTACCATATTTTGTTTAACAACCCTACCATTTTCTGCAGGACATCCCTCACTATGCAACAGATTATGTAGTGCACAATTTTTCCCTTTACATACATCAAGCTCCACGAATGTCATACTGCGAACAAACCATGGATTTACAATCGTTGCTACTGTAAGACTTGATGAACGTGGTGACTCCTATTTTGGCACTGGCTTTTGGAATGAAATTGCAAAGTTTTATGTACTGAAAGCTGGCACTAAAATTGCACTGCACATAGAAGGGCCTAGTCATGAGATATATGCTAACTTCTCCGAAAAAATCATCCATCCAGACTTTGTTCGAAGTAAGTTGTCTTTTCAACTATCTGCATAAGTTGACTTACCCAGCAATGTCAAATGAATTGTGTAGTAGTTAAGCAACCAATTGTTATTCCCTTATGTTACTATATTCCTACCTAATAACTTCTAGTTACCAATACACTTTTCTATTGCCCTGTTTTAACTAAATATTCCCTGTACTCCCATTTCTATCAGAAAGCGCCGCTGACAAGGAGACTCCTGAGGTGGAGAACGGGGCTGCGAACAAGCGGAGGCGGGGCGAGCTAGAACCGCAAGCGACTCCAGCAGGCCTAGACTTAATCAGCAGCCTCCCTGATGATATGTTGAGAGTCATCATCTCCCTCCTCCCAATCAAATATGGGGCGCGGACAACCCTCCTTCCCTGGCGGTGGCGCCCCCTATGGAACTCCAGCCCTCTCGATCTCATCGACACCCACGAGATCTACCATGGCTATCGCAAAAGCTTGGATGCGTTCTCCAAGATCCTCGGCAGTCACCTTGGCCCAACCAAAGGCCTTAGAATGGGCAAGTTCCGTTCCAACGGCAAGGACCGAGCCAAGGTTGATGACTGGTTCCGATCCCCCGCCCTAGATCAGCTCGAGGAGCTCACTTTTGATGATGGGCATATGTGGTCGCTGCCAGCGTCCGCACTCCGCCTCACGCCCATCCTGCGTGTCGCCAAGTTCAGGAACTACCATTTCTCGCCCCTCAATGATGCGCCCGCTCTTATTCTACCACGACTGAAGCACCTCGAGCTCGTCGCCGTCTGCCTCTCAAAGGGTGACATGGAGCGCCTGCTCCGTGGCTGTACTACACTCGAGTACCTTCGTCTTCAGGCTATCAATGGGTTGAGTACCTTCCACATCACCTCCATGACTCTCTGGACTATTTATGTGTGTTGCTGGTGCGGTAGGAGGAAATCACAAAAGGTGGACCACGGTATGGTCATCCAGGACACACCTGCACTTGAGAGATTACTTGTAGTTGATGAAGAAGGCCCAACAAGAATCAATGTCATTTCTGCGCCAAAATTGACAGTGGTGGGCTACTCGTCTGACAAATACTCCGAACTTGTTATTGGATCCACACCCGTTCCGGTACAACAGCCGCCTTCTACCTCTCCTTCTACAAATTAACATTATTTCAAATTTTGAAGATGTTTGTTCGTCTGTCATTCAGAAAATGATTCCGACAAGCTTGACCCCGAAACTATGCATAGTGAAGGTCTTGGCACTAGAATCTATCGGGCCCGACCTGGAGCAAGTTGTCAGTTTCCTGAGATGCTTTCCGTGCCTGGATAAGCTATATATCGAGGTGATGTTCCTTTCCTGTTAGATGTTAACCATCAGGGAGTTCAATTTGTGACACCTTTTTCCAAGTTTACAATGACAATGTACTATGATTTCTGAAGGTTCTTTTGGAGGATTTCAGTACATACATGCCCCCCATATTGGTTGCTTGATCCATATGGTTACAATCAATAAGCATTTCTCCTTTGGATTCATCTGTACTAGTTTTCTTAGGGAACTTTTCATCCACTCCAACTTCTTGTGAAGAAGGCTACATTTTTCTAGAATGTAATCAAATGCCCATGTTAATCATGTCAGATCGAAGATGGCATGTTAGTGCATTTTACAAATCCTGCAAACCAAATAGCTAGTCCTGTAGTAATGTTCAAAACTGCATGTAGGCACTAACACATTTTCTTCTTTTGCAGATAAGATTAGGCCCAGTGGTGGATAATGTGATACAATATAACAATCACGTCGAATGCCTAGATCTGCATCTCTCAGAAATTACTTTGAACTCCTACCAAGGGACCTTACCGGAGATTATATTCGCCAGGTTCTTTGTTCTCAAAGCAAGGGTGCTGAAGGACATGAGGTTTCCCCTACATTTATTTCGCAAAAATGAATGGTCTGTTGATCAGCGTCGGCGCCTGCGGTAGAATGGAGTAGGCTCCAAAAATGCTGAATTTCATTTTGGAACTTCAGATGACAGAGTAATCGGAAGTCATCGGGTCAACCCCATACATGACTTCTCAGTGGCTGACCCCTTTGCAAAAATTGTGAGGTTTCGAAGCCAGACTTAGAAGCGGTGATATTAGTTTGAACCTCTCTGATATCCATGTTTAGCGCATCAACGCGAGCGTTTGCAGCTGATGAGCTGAATTTCATTTCTAATATCAGTTTGAACCTTTGTAATCTTCGAATTTGAGCCATATAACTCTGGAATTTGAACCTTGTAACATTTCGAGCTTTTGTGGTACATCCGTTGAAATGGCATCGTATGAGACTCTTATATTGCTAGCACTACTTTGACCTTAATATGCAATGGTCTTAGATTTTATTAACCATTATCGAATCAGTTTACCTTGTCGATCTCATAGCACACGATCTGTATAGCTAACTCGACTGCGATCTTCGGCATTATTGCACACAGTTGGTTTCTTCCACCGTGTGCACTGTAGAGTGCAGAATTAATTATCACACTCGAGTGTCCACGCCTGGGGTGCGGTGTTGTCAAGCGTGCACTGGATTCTGGAATCCTCCGCTATGAACGTCGTGACAAGACGTGACGATTACAGGACGGCCGGCCCCCATTTATTATTACAGTGGCCATTTAACCAACCCTTGTGTCTCTTCAACCTTTCGATCGCGCCCCACCATTGCAAGAAGCACACCAACCACGAGAAATTCTTAGAGGGTATCCTGTGCGGCTCCAATGGCGCTCCAAGCGCCTGCCGACGACGAGTAGCAGTTCACCATGCGTGCCATGGTGGACACCCACAGAAGGTTCATGGACCTCTCGGTGGTGTACACCAACGACCCGGTCTGGGCGGAGCCCTCCATCCACATCATGGAGCTGTTGCTTGCCGAGGAGAAGTACAAGGTGGTCGGATTCGACCTCGAGTACACCCGCGCTCGTGCCGGGTCTCGTCCCAAGGTCGTCGTCGCCCAGATGTGCGGGCGCCACCACGTCCTCGTCTACCACTACTGCCTGGCCACAAGGCCTTGCGAGCGTTTCACCAGGTTTGTCAACAGCCCCCACTACATGTTCGCTACGGCGGACATCACCAATGATGTAAAGGCGCTTGAGAGTTCGGGCATCGCCTGCCAGAATCTTGTCGACATCCAGGGCCAATACAAGATCTGGGGCAGCAAGGAGCATGAGAAGGACTCACTGGTTCACCTCGCCGAGGCCATCATCGATCCGTACTACAGAGACATGAAGGATTCATGCAACAAGGACAAGCGTGCCTGACACTCGGCCTGGATGGAGAAACTCGACAAAGCTCACGTCGTGTACGCGGCCAAGGAGGCGTACACAAGCTACGACATGTACCGGCGGATCGTTGACATGAGGAAGTCCCTCCTTCCCCAAAACGGCCAGGGATCCAGCCGGAAGCAGAGCAATGGCAAGCGTCGTCGCAACAATAAGTAGATGATTAGATCCTCATTTCTCCTACTTTAGTATGCATGTAATTGCTTACTTTGGTGTGTGCAAATGTTATGTGTGTAGTCACTTGTGTAATTGTATGCTTAATTTGGTAATGCAATGCTCTCTTTTTAAGTATATATGTTGATGCTCTGTAGACAGTAGATGGTGTGCGGACAATGAAAATCATATCGCACACGGACTAAACAACGGAACCCGTCGGTGATGTTTTCATCAATCACTCACAATTGTATACCAGTAATTGTTTGCTCACAACACACACGTCTTATTAGCAGCAACTGTCTGTGTTCTTATCGGTCTTCAGACACATTTCTGATTACAGACCTGTTTGCCGCGTATCACACACATCTTGTTAAGTTGAACCGATTCTGTTCTCATGTCTCAACGCAAACAGTTCATCCGAGTGAACCGCATGCCGTATATCGCACACACCTTTGATCTGGCTAACCGTTTCTTTTGTGTTGCCTAATCACAAACAGTTCATCCAAGTGAACCGTATGCTGTGTATCGCACACGCCTCCATCTGGCTGCCCATTTCTTTTGTTCCTCCTCATCACAAACAGTTCATTGAACTGAACCGTATGCCCTTCATCGCACACGCAACTAAAACCTGAACTGTGTTTGATGCATCCTTCATCGCAAACGTTTTACACATTTCTGACGGTTTTCATACAACACTGTTTGCGATTATGGCATCACACACAGTTTCTCGAAGGGTCTCTGATCGTAGTGTCGCGTTAGCAGCATCCTACAGTAGTGACTTCCTGAACAAACAAGCATATAAGCTGTTATACTTCTTACCCAAAGGATCTTTATATCCAACAGAGACAAAATATCCATTCAACTGTTGGAAATTACTTTACTTGCTGATCTGATGTCGAAGTAATTGCTGCATCGCCACCAAAACCCACCATCTCTTAAGCTAAAGTAAACCGAGCTAATCCCTATATTAGCATATTACTAAGATAAACAGAAGGCACTATAGAATCATTTAGGAGGTGAGCTTGTCAATCTGAATGTGTAGGGACACCGTCCTCGACAACCCTACCCCGGTCAGCAGCTTGGGCGGAACGGTGAAGAAGGTCAGCTCCTGCACGGCGACGTCGCCGGGATCCTTGCTGTTTGTCACCTCCATTTCCACCTTGACAGCGTCGGTCCTGCCTTTGGGCTCCCCCGGCGGGCCGTTCGCCCACAGCTTGGCCACGTAGTGCGGCAGTGGGGACGCCCCCGCTCTGATGCAGATGACCAACACGGTGATAGGTGTGCCGATGTCGAGCACGCCGCTGACCAAGAAAAACGCGCGGCCGTCCTCCTCCGCAAACAGCAAGAGTCGTGGCTCTGACAGTGGCACTTGCAGCTAGAGCACCTTGCCGTACTGGATCCTGTGCACGTGCATGGGGTGCATGTCGCTGATGTGGTGGGAGAGCGCCGGCGGCGGGCCTTCGTAGCCGCAGGCAGGCACGGGGCATTTGCAGGGCGCGACCGGACACACACTCTAGTGATCGGCGAGCTTGTGGTAAGTGACGTAGAGCCCACAGCCTTCGTGCGGGCACTCCACCATTACCGAGGAGAGGACGGCGTCCATCGCCGTGTTCCACACGTCGAAGCCACCGCCGCGCTCGCACTTCTGGCACTGCCGCTAGTTCCCAGGGCGCTCGACGCGACAGTCCGCGCAGGTCGGGTGCCCTCCCTTGCACTGCACAAATCAATCGAACAACACATCAATCAAGAAACTTGCACCTTGCTCGATCAGCCGAATGGACGAGGTGTATTCGAACCTCATACACTGGAGGCTTCAAGGGGCAGAGGCACAAGGGGCAGTGGAGCAAGGTGAGGTCCATCGAGACCATAGAGAGCTCCATCGTCAGGTCCTGTTCCGTCGGCATGATCTCGCCCTCCTCGTGCACAACCATCTCTTGCTTTAGGGCCGGGGCATTACAAAGCTTTACCCTCACATATTCATACTACTTCAAGGTGCATTAAATCAACACATGAAAGTATCAAAAGGAAAGTCACGTCATGCATTCATGCGTTGTAATTAATGCATCGGTAAATGCAAATTATTGAAATATATCGAGTGCAGTGCTTTGATGTGTCGCGTCAACTCGTACAACAACGAGAAGTTTGATTACAATGCCCTCTCCCTTGCGGACTGAGCTCCGGTGCCTTAACTGCACCTGCCTTTGGTTGTATGACAGGTGGGGCACCCACCTATTGGGCCCACCTGTAATACACACAAAGGCAGGAGCAGTATGTCAATGAAGCTGTGTCCCTCCCTCGCCCATGAGCGTGGTGGCTCGTAGGACTAGGAGAAGCTTTCGCTACACGCTCTCCCTCCCGCACGTGGTGGACATGCAGCAGTTCATTCGATGTCAGATGGCCAGAAGCATACTGTAGTACTCCACTGTAGTAGTACTCCATGATTGTTCGGCTTCCCGAAGAGGCGAAAAGCCAAGCGCATCCCGGACGCTCGTGTGGCAGTTTCATGTGTAGAGTAGTCTAGGATAGCGTGTACCGTGCCTCTAAGCTTAAAATCGTTGGGGTCGGCTACATGCTATGAGGCCGTCTCGAAGCATTTTTTTATTAAAATAATCTTCTCGCCCTACCTATCATCCTAGTGATTGTAGTTTGCACGCTCATCTGGTCAAGATAGGAATATATATTTTAATTTGTGGTGGGGTAAATGTTAGAGGTTGCAGAAAATATATTGTACACTGTAGGTCTTTTAGCCAAGTTTAGAGGCAAGTATGTGGGGCCAGTGCTATGATGTGTCGCATTAACTCGTACAACGAGGAGAAGCTTGATTTTACTACTACATGCCTTCTCCCTCACCCATGCACGCGGTGGCTCGCAGACGAGGACATGCTTTTGCTTACACTACAACAAGCTATCCCTCCCGCACGCGGTGGACGAACATGCAGCAGTGGATTCGATATTGCAGAAGTAGTAGTAACATCATTGCTCGTCTTCTCGAAGAGGCGAAGAGCCAAGCGCAACCCGAACGTGGCAGTTGCGAATGCTCGCGTGGCAGTATTTGTGTAGGGGTGGGGTGTGGTGCGGAGCCTTGGAGCACGCATATAGCCAGGCTCTTGCATGAGAAAAATGGCTATGTGAGCCCACTATTGTAGTACTTGCTAGTATAGCCCTGTAAACCGGAAAGGAGTATTTGCCTTTCTAGAGATTTCAACAAGTGACTAGACTACACCCTAAATGAGTACATATGGAGCAAAATGAGTGAATCTACACCATAAATAAATACGTAGTTCTCTCGTTTTCCTCTCCGCCTTGGTCGCGGTGCACAATATTGAGTATACTAGTACTGACTAGTCTCTTTTTGACACGCATTTACGTTTTTTTGAACACAGTACAGACGCAAGAGCTCATATACACGCGCATACACTCACCCCTATGAACACACACACGCACACCCTACCCCTATGAGCACCTCTGAAAGACTGAGCCGGCATATCATGTTGAAATTTACGAAGTCACCATAGGCACCTCATCGTCGATGGGAACGTCTCCTGACATGCATTTACGTTGATACGGCTTGAATGCCAACGACACAGAGGGTAGCGGTTACCGAAACATTGAACGGTCAATGATGCCTCTGCATTCAAGTAGCATGCAGAGGTAGGAGTAAGTAATTGGAGAAGCAGAATGGAGCATGTGAATGCAACGCAGTTTGGACTGTCATATAAAGGCGCCACACCACTCCAATCCATCTACTCCTAGTCTCTACGCAACACTGCCCACTCCAAACCAAGACCAAGACCAAGTGACCAGAAGCCACAAGCACCCATGGCATCAATGGACGCGTGCGGCAGTCGGCTGTGCCAGGTCGACCTGCGGACCCACACCACGGAGCGTTTCCAGACGGTGCTGGCGACCGCCAGCGTCATAGCCCTTGTCGACGCCGGCTTCGCCTCTCGCATGCGCCAGATGATGGTCGACTCCATCCGCAGGTTCACCGCCATCAAGAAGCGCGCGGACGACCTTGCCGTACTACTCCAGCCCGCGCGCCCACGCTCCTCGTTGCCTGCCAACCTCATCGGCCTCCAAGGTAACGAACTCTTTGAAGCACTGGTGGCCTTGTAGCTGCCGGAGGTCATGACGAAGAATGTGCCCCTCGAGGCCGCGCTCGCTGCACATCGCATCGCCATGCAAGAAACCGTCGATCTGCACATCCACGTCTATGAGGAAATCGTCTACATAGGCCACTATAAGGGCAGCGAGGACGGAAAGATGTTGGCCTTCTTCCAATGGCTGGAATCTTTGGATGCCATTGTTCAGAAGCACGACGACCTGGACACGAAAGCCGCTGTTACTTAGCTGCCGTTCGGTGGGCCGGCGCCCTGAGTCGAGGAGGTGGACGTCGTCTATGGATGCATCTTTCTTCTTGCCTCCTGTAACCAGCACTGCATCGCCTTGTGGCCTTAATGTTTTATTAGTGTATGGCATTTTTATTCCAGTCGTAAATGACATGTGTGATCCCTTGCTCTTATTCGGCGTTAATTATCTGTAGTATCACTATGTTCGACCTGGTGTACTACTACCTAGGTCCTGGTTTATTAGTCCCTTTTGTAATTTGTGCTAAATTTTGACCAAAGATTTAACTGACAAAATGTTAGTGCATGCCAACAAAAATTATATCATTTGATTTGTATTTGAACATAGTTTTCAATGATATAATTTTGGTGACATGCATGAACTTTTTGTTAGTCAAATTTATGGTCAAAATTTGGCACAGATTACGACGGGGAGCAATAAACCAGGACGGAGGTAGACTAGTTAGTCACCATCGTGTTTTGTGTCTAATTTTGACTTCAGCGACCCAACCTACATGGAGGGAGTGTTGTATATATTGGCGCAACAACCAAACTTATAAAGTAGGGACAATTGCATTTTTACCCCTAGTTGGGTTCTACCCACGGGTTTTGCCCTTACTTTTCGAGCTTGCTCGGTTTTGCCCTTACTTTTTCCGTCGTGGTCCCTCGAATGCCCTTTGACCGTTTGACCAAAACTTTGAAAATTCATAACTAATTCATATGAACTCAGAAAAATGAAAATAAGATATCAAAATGTTTAGATAAACATTACCTTTATGTGCATATCATTTGCATTCAGGACAAAAGCAACCTTTAAACTACCAGAGGTAATTAATGTTATTAACATTATTAAAAATAAAAAGGTATAAACAATATTTTTTTATGAATAAAAATTACATGCAAATGTAGGTGATGTTTTCTGAACATCCAGATATCTTATTTGCATTTTTCTGAGTTCGTATCATCTTGTTAAGAATGTTCTAACAACTTTGACCATTATTTGGAAACTTCATAACAAGTTGATACGAACTCAGAAAAATGCAAATAAGATATCAAGATGTTCAGAAAACATCATCTACATTTGCATGTAATTTTTATTCATGAAAAAATATATTGTTTATACCTTTTTATTTTTAATAATGTTAATAACATTAATTACCTCAGGTAGTTTAAAGGGTGCTTTTGTCCTGAATGCAAATAATATGCACATAAAGATAATGTTTATCTGAATATTTTGATATCTTATCTGCATTTTTCTGAGTTCATATGAATTAGTTATGAATTTTCAAAGTTTTGGTCAAACGGTCAAAAGGCATTCGAGGGACCTCGACGGAAAAAGTAAGGGAAAAACTGAGCAAGTTCAAAAAGTAAGGGCAAAACCCGTGGGTAGGAACCAACTAGGGGTAAAAATACAATTGTCCCTATAAAGTATATTCAAAACTGAGCATTACTACAAGTCACGAGTTCAAAACGAGAAAGTGGAACAAGTACAGCATGCCTGTGCCGTTCGCGTCACACCCCCACACGGTCGCGGTGCACAATGTAGTAACTAGTCTCTTCTTGACCCGCATTTACATTGATACGGCTTGAATGCCAGGGAGGGAGAGGGTAGAGGTTCCAGAGACATTGAACGGTCAATGATGCATCCTCAATTAGCATGCAGAGGGAATTAATTGGAGAAGCAGAATAGAGCCAACACGATGTGAATGCAACAGAGTTTGGACTCTCATATAAAGGCGCTCCACCACTCCAATCCATCTACTCCTAGTCTCTGCGCAACACTACTCACTCCAATCCAAGACCAAGTGACCAGAAGCCACAAGCACCTATCGAGGCGATGGACGCGAGCGGCAGTCGGCTGTGCCAAATCATCCAAGACTCTGGCCTGCGGCCCCACACCATGCAACGTTTCCAAACGGTGCTGGCGACCGCCGGCGTCGTAGCCCTCGCCGAGGCTGGCTTCACCTCTCGCATGGACGACATGATGATCCACTCCATCCGCAAGTTCACCGCCATCAAGAAGCGCGCGGACGACCTAGCCGTACTGCTCCAGCCCGTGCGCCCAGGCTCCTCATTGCCTGCCACCCTCATCAGCCTCCATGGTGACGAACTCTTTCAAGCCCTGGTGGCCCTGCAGGTGCCGGAGGTCACGACGAAGAATGTGCACCTCGAGGCCGCGCTCACCGCGCAGCGCCTCGCCATGCAAGAAACCGTCGACCTGCACATCCACGACTATGAGGAAATCGTCTTCATAGGCCACTACAAGGCCAGCATGGACAGAAAGACGTTGGCCTTCTTCCAGCGGCTAGAATCTTTGGACGCCATTGTTCAGAAGCATGTCGACCTGGCCATGAAGCTGCTGCTACCTAGCCGCCGTTCGGTGGGCCAGCACCCTGAGTCGAGGAGGTGGACATCGTTGATGGATGCATCTTTCTTCTTGCCTCCTGTAACCAGCACTGCATCGCCTCGTGGCCTTAATGTTTTATTAGTATAGTACTTCCTTCGTTCCCAAATATAAGTCTTTCTAGAGATTCCAGCAAGTGACTACATATGGAGCAAAATGAGTGAATCCACACTCTAAAATATGTCTACATACATCCGCATGTTGTATTCCATTTGAAATATCTAAAAAGACTTATATTTAGGAACGGAGGGAGTATATGGCCTTTTTATTCCAGTCGTAACGTTTTCACTGTGAGGTGGGGCCGCAGTTGAGCAAACCGACCATCGGCAAATCCCCACCCCGCCCATCGGGCGTCGGCTGAGTTTAGAATTAGAAGAGAGAAACGAGGGAGAATAGCTAGCTGTAGCACGGACGCTATTGTCAGATGGGACTCGTGTTGATAGAATAGGACTACTGAGCACTCGTACCTCTTTTTTGAGGGAAAAAGTAGTCGAATGTCTAGTACCACTAGTTGGGTGCGTGCGACCTATACCTGTCATCACTTTAGGTCTCCTTTTCGAACCGCAGCTACGCTTCACAATACATATTTTTTCACACATTTATCCTCCTATATGTACTCCTAGGCTATTTCCACGTGCTCCCTTTCGCCGACATGTGGGACATAGAGCATCAGGGTCGTAGTGCATGCATGACTCGGAGCATATGCCGGGGTACTTTACATTTCAGACCTCACGAATTACATGCAAACCCCCCGCAGAAGAATAAATAAATAAATGAATTACTACATGAAACCGGATTATTTTCATAGAAACCGGAGCACGTTCATTAAATTTTGGACATAACACATTTATAAAAAACGACCGGACCTAAACCAGTCTAAGGGCCTCTTTGATTCGCAGGATACTAAAAACGTAGGAATGGGGAAAGTATGATGGTGATGAACCGAGACGAGGAGAACTCTAACTCAGTTAGAGGTTAGAGTTAGATTCTAACCCTGAACTAACCCTGAACTAACTCTAACCAAAGAGGTGTATGGATGGCAGGGTTAGATTGACAATAAATGCTCTTTCTCAATCATTTGACTACTTTGGACCCTATTTCCTGCCGGATTTGGAGTGGCCGGCTCTTGTGTGGCCTCCTCCCGCTCACAATTGACATAAATGAACCATCTTTACAAATCAAGCATGCAAAACATGATAAATTTTACTTTGTCCATACAAATGAGATATCCCACTTAAACATACAAGTCGTCAATCAAGCTTCACAAAAAAATACACTCCATGAAACAAAGCATGAGCTAACTCATCATGGAAGTCATTCACGATAGGGAGGGAGTCCGGAGCCCCTCACGCACCCAGGGAGGAGCTCGTCATCGTTGCTCTGGAGGAAGGCTCTGTAGATCCCAAGCCCCGGGAACCCTTCCGACACCGGCGCTTGCGAGTTGAGGTCGACACCGGCATGGGTAGCAGGGCCGCTTGCCGACGACTACGAACCAAATCTTTGGGCCTCTAGAAATAATGCAAGGCTGAAACTGAATTACCTAGAAAGGTGAACTGAATCTTTGGGCCTCTAGAAATAATGCAAGCCTGAAACTAAAATACCTAGAAAGGTGAACTGAATCTTTGGGCCTCTAGAAATATTTTTGTCGGGTGGTAGGTGCGACATATGCCAACGGGTGGCTTATCATTGTGGGAGCCAGTAAGACGTCGCCGGTGCCTGGAAACGGGATGAGGCGAAGACATGCATGCCGGTGAATCTTACCCAGGTTCGGGGCTCTCCGTGGAGATAACACCCCTAGTCCTGCTCTGCGGGGTCTCCGCATGATCACTAGATCAAAACGAGTAGCTACAAGTGCTCCTTGAGCTGTCGGATTCGAGGGAGAAGAAGAGCAGGGCTAGCTCTCCCTTTCCTCTCTATATGGTGTGTGTGTAACTCTCTGAGACCAACCCTTTGCATGGGTGCCCCGGGGGGTTTATATAGGCCTACCCCCCAGGGGTACAATTGTAATCCGGCTGGGCGCGGGTCCCAGCCGTCAGTGTCTGTGTTCGCCGGCTTCTCCGCCGGCCATTGGGGCCCGCCGACTGGTGGGTCCCGCCGGCTGCCGGCCTCTTGGTCGACAGGCCGGCCCCACCGCTTGGGGGTCTTGTCGGCGGCTAGTTACTGTTGCCTTGCCCCTGATGACGAGGGCTTTGTCGAGGTAAGCGTGGCTACAGTGTGCCGCCTTGCGGGCCCTCACTGTAGCCTTACCTCGTCTTGTCTCCTTAAAGTGGCTCCCGGGGCCCGGCTACGCCCCTGGCCGACTGGGGGAGGCCGGGCCGCCTTCATGCATCTCTCTGGCTAAAGGGGCCCGCCGCCTGCGGGCCGTACTGGCGTCTGTCGTGGATGACGTTGAGGCCAACATGTGTAGAGTGCCGAGCCGGACGGGAGATGGCTGACCCGTACGGCGTCCTGTGGCCATGCCTACTTCGGGATTCGGGGATAGTGGGCCGTAGTGCGACCACGCCCCGTCTTGTCACCGTTATGTGGACATAGTCTTGGTGGGTGCGATCTTGGCCGGCTTCTTGGAGTCAGCGTTCTTCATGGCCGGCTTTTGGGAGTCGGTGTTCTTCATGGCCGGCTTTTGGGAGTCGGTCCTTTTGGAGCCGGCTTCCTGGAGTCGGCCATTTCGTAGCTTTCTTGGGGAAGGTTTCTGGGACTGGGTCGCCTTCTGAGAGTCGGCCCCTGGGATGGCCGGCCGGGGGAAGGCGGCCTAGTGCTTCAAATGCTTGAAGGCTCAAATGGCCTGATAATTTTTTGAGGAGCCAGGGGGAGTCGGTTAGGCTACCCGTGGCCATTTACTCCGACAGTAGTCCCCGAAGCTGACTGAGCTTCGAGGTTGGGGGAAGTCGAGAAACTCGGTCAGCTTCCTATCTTGACAAGTCGGCAGCCGGGAGACGGCTTCGATTGGGCGTGCCGTTTTGGCGAAATTTTTTGAAGTCGGAAGGCGGGAGTCTGCTGGCGCGCGCACCGGGCCGCCGGCCGGCCACTTGCCGCCTGCGAACCACGTGGCATCCCTTGGCTAAAAAGCCTGCCAGCCCACGCGCGCGACGAGACGTCACCGCAGGTCGGGGGGCCCACCACTCCTATGCCCGGGCCCAGGCGCGGATTCTCTGCGGCCCAAAGCCCCCCGCATGTCTTCGTGCGGCGGTTTCGGCACGCCTTTAGGGCGTAATAATCGCGGGGCGTGGGGGAAGTGGGTGCAATTAATCCCACGTCTCACCCCACGCCTCGCCTCCTCGGCTTCACCGTGCGAAGCTATAAGTAGGGGGAGGGGGGAAGCGGCAGGCGCTCGCACGCCCCTCTCCTCTCCGCCATCTTCTTCCTTCTGCTCTTTCTTGCAACAGCGCCTCGCCGCCGCACCGTTCTACCACTCGATTCTCCGCCGCCGCGTTCATTCTCGCTAGCCCTACGCCGCGATGCAGTACAGCGGGGATTGGGACGGCTCCAACGTCCACGAGGATCACGTCGAGTTCCTCCGCAAGACGTGGCGGCTGCCCGGCACGGACAAGGCGCGGGTCCGTCTCGCGCCGGAGAAGGAGATCACGCCGGAGCCGGAGGAAGGCGAGCGGGTAGTCTTCTGCTCGCATTTCTTGCGCGACATCGGCTTGCCCGCGAGCGCCTTCTTCCGCTCCTTTCTCGAGTTCTACCAACTCCAGCCGCACCACCTCACCCCGAACACGGTGGTGCTGCTGTCCGCCTTCGTCACCTTGTGCGAAGGCTACCTCGGCGTCCTCCCCACCCTCGAGCTCTGGGGGGAGTTCTTCCAGTCCAAGCCGGGCACGCGCATGCAGGGCGTGCCGGCTTAGAGTGGCACCTTCATCGCGATGCGGAGGGTGACTGCCGACAACCCCTTCCCCGTCATCACGCTGATCCAGTCGGTGAACCTATGGCAGAAGTCGTACTTCTATGTGAAGAACGTCGCCCCGCAGGGCGACTAGGTCAATTTGCCGGCTTACGAAGCTGGCCCACCGGCGGGCAAGCGGCCCCAGTGGTCCTATCGGGTCGTGACGCTTACGCCGGTTGGAGACGCAGCTGTCGCCTGATTGCGGGTGATGATCCAGTCGGAGGGCTTATCGGGGCCCAACCTGCTGGCCGCCTTCGTCACGCGCCGGGTGCTCCCGCTCCAGAGCCGCCCTCATCTGATCTGTCAGATGAACGGCCAGCTCGATCCGAGTCGGATGTGCACCAAAGACATGCCGCACGACGAAGTGGCCCATATGGTGAACTACCTTGCGAACTGCAAGCTCTCCGCAGAGTGGCAGTTTGGCAAGGAGCCGTATTGCCGAGCTCACCCGCCGCCCATGGTATGTTCTCCTTTTCTCTTTCTCCTCTCTCAGTTTTGTCGCCAAGTTCCTTTTGGCCGACACTGACTAGTCGGCTTGTCTCGACAGAGCCCTCTTCTTCGGCCTGCAGGCAGGGCGGACGCGGAGCGCCGATTCGTCCCCGACCGGGCGGAGCACGATCTGGAGTACCCCGACTTGGGGGCGGCCGCCATGGACGACAACACCGAGGCGTGCGGTGGCCAAGCCGGCGGTGAGGCAGGCGGCTCCGGGCTTGGAGTCAGCTTCGACGACTGGCCGGACGATGACGAGGCGGAAGTCGTCCCACGCCACCAGCCGGCGCCTGGCCACGGCGCGGGTTCCTCCGCCGCGCCGCCTGCTCGGGGCGGCGGGCAAAAGCATCGTGCCGCGCCGGGCTTGTTCGGCAGTCGGCCGAAGAAGCCCAGAGGCGAGGCAGCGGCGACCAGGAGGGAGGAGGCGGCCGCGAAGGCGGCCCACTTCCGCAAGGCGGTGAGGCAGCCGCAGACGGTGTCGGCGCAAGTATATACTCCTTCGTGTATTCTTTTTTTCTTTTTTCTGGTAGTTCATGAATCCTCGTCCTTTCTCCAAAAAACCAGAGCTCCATTGTCGCTCGAGCGGGCTGCTGCCGCCTCCGTCGTTGGGTCGCCGGGAGGATCTGGGAGCACTACTCGCGGCGTGGACCCCCGTGCCGATCTTCAGGCGGCGACGGAGTGGAACGCGCGGGAGGCGCGGGAGGAGCAGGAGGCGGGGGAGGCGGAGGCATTGAGGGCGGCCGCCGCCAAGGCGGCGCAGGAGGAGGAGGCGGCGAAGGCGCGCGCTGATGCCGTGGCCAAGGCCCAAGCGGAGGCTGCGGCTGCGGCGATGGCGGAGGGGGCCTTACTGGTCACCCCACTGCGCGTCGCGGCGCTTGGGGCCCCAGAGCCCCCACCAGAAGAAGCCGGCGGTGACCAGCCGGGGCTGGAGAGGGAGGACGACGTCGTCATCCTGGAGAGGGTGGCGGCACCGGTCCCGCCGACTGGGGCGACTCAAGGCGGCCGGCCTGTCCTGCCGCCTGTGCAATCGGCCGGGGGCGAGCCGGTCGCGAGGGCTGATCTGGTGGTCCGGACGCCGTCGCGCCAGTGCACGGGGAAGGCCGCATCAGAGCCGCAGAAGGCTGCATCAGAGCCGCAGCCGGCCGCGGGCTCCAGCTCGTCGGCCTAGGATATGGAGGCGGCCAGCGCCAGCTCGGGGTGGACGCCGCGGAGGGACGGCCGTGATGAATGTGGCCGCGCAGGACGTCCGGACCCGGCTTCAAGCCCAGGCTACGGTGCTGAGGAAGTACAACGACGAGTTCCTTGCGACGCGGGCGGCCATCCGGGTTGGTCTTCTTGTCTTTGCTTTTTTGATCTTGATTTCTTCCGTGGGGGCGCGTCAGCGCACCCACTAGGTGTAGTCCCCGAGTTCCGAGTCGGCTGCTGAGCAGGCGGCTTGGAACTTCCTAGCAGACCTTGTGTTGCTATTCTTGTTCTCATTCACTCTCCTGCCTGACTTGCATGACTACCATAACCTCCGCGCGGCTGCCTTCAACTCCCAGGCTCGGGAACTGACCTAGAAGACTGCTGACCTATCTGAGGCCGGGGTAAGTGCTTCGTCCTTTACCTCATGCGGGGGCGCGTCAGCGCACCCACTGGGTGTAGTCCCCGAGATTCGGGCCGACTGCTGAGCAGTCGGGTTGGATCTTCCTTGACGACTTCTTCTTATTGCTTCTTCTTTCTCTGCCATCCCTGCAGCGGCCAACGCCAGTCTAAGGGAGCAGCTGGGAGGGTCTCAGGCCGCCCTTCGTGCTAAGGAGGCCGAGTTTGCCGCCTTGGCGCAGGAGCGTCACCTCCTGGCCAAGAGGTTGGCCGACCAGGAGGAGAGCCACAAGGCGGCCCTGAAGGCGGTGCGGGACAGCGAGGCCGCCCTCCAGGCCGAGTACGAGACAGAGGCGGCTAGCTGGGCTGAAGCAAAGCAGACGCTGATCAATGGCTATGGCCAGATCGAAGATTTGGTTGACGGTAAGCCGCCTTCTTCTTCGTCTGTCAGGACCGGTTTTCGGGATATTAATTTCCCAGAAAATGGCCCTTGTGCTCACCAGCCCCAGGATTACTGTTAGCTGATGAGGCACCGACCTGATACAGAAATTCCAAGCAAAGTACAAAATATGTAGTACAAGACCATTGTGGCCTATGAGTACAACAAAAGGTTTCTAGTGGTTGATGGCGGAAGCGGTTTGTGGTTCATCTGCGTCTATGGGACTCCATTTCCCACAAGAACAGCTGACCAGGATAACTCCTATCTTCTCGAGGCTGCTATCATCATTGCGTAGGTTCCGGGGCTGTCATCACAACGCTCCTCTCCAAGCAAGAAATCTGGCCAAGACAATAGCCAGGGACAAGCCAGTGAGTACTTTTGAATGTACTCGCAAACATTATGAACACGGGTATAATATAACAATGGATAATCATGCTCCGAAATATTCTATGATCATAACGTTAGTCACGAAATAAACAAAATTCATGATGCACGCATGCAGGTTGTTCATGTAAAATATGAATATGCAATACGGGAGTAGAAATAGAATGCACCGATCGAGTGTGTGAAGCGACGCCTCGAAAGGATAAGAAGATAAATCATGCCTCAGTCGGGCGTCTGAGCGACACCACATAAAGGGCTTGTAGATAAAAGAAATAACAAGCATGCCACAGTCGGTCGTCTATGCGACACCACATAAAGGGCTTATAATATAAAAGAAATAACAAGCATGCCATAGTCGGGCGTCTATGCGACACCACATAAAGGGCTTATAATATAAAATAAATAACAAGCATGCCACAGTCGGGCGTCTATGCGACACCACATAAAGGGCTTATAAGAGAATAGTCGCAGTGAGTATCCAGGAGGTAGAACCGTCCCAGGGATACTTAATAATTCAAATAATGTAAATGGTAAGTCCGCAATAATAATAATAATAATCCTCATATGTCACAGGTCATAATCAATGTTCTGGTTTAGCAGTTCTTCCTCGAAAGACCGACACTAAGACTGACACTTAACCCATCTCAGACTGTAGTCCTTACCCATGGACACGGCTATACGAATAGGTTTAACCTCTGCAGAGGGTGTACTCTTTACCCACGAGTAACGGATTTCTTTAGTCCATCGGGACTAATTCCGCCGATGGTCTTTTAATTGAAAACACACATGTCCGCACACACCAGCCTAACTTACCGGTGTCTGGAATCACCCACGACAGCTGTCAAGCAAAACTCTAAGTGGGGAGGCTACAACCTCGATTAGCATGGGATCACGCGCGCAAACTAGGGAAGCCACTCCCCTCGGCTACAACCGGAAACACCCATGCTCCCGGACCAGGTGGCATGCCTACCGGATGCCTCCGGTATCTTCCACCATGGCCTCTCTGTACGGTGTGTGCTTGGAGGGGTTGACAACTTACTGAACCGTACCCTACCTGCGGAAGGGACTAGTGGTAGTACGAAACAAGTATGGGGGTTACTGGCACAAGATTCGATCTACGGCCGACTCAGGAGGTTCAAGTACTCCCTGTATGATTAGCATAACAAAAATATTTCAACTAACAGACAGAATCACCGCTCATCAAACCTCATCATGCCATACCGGACACACTCGTCTCGACGAGGAACTAGGGACAAGCTCGTGTCTACCCAAGACCGCGACTTTCCCGGCTTCCTTCTGGTATGCATGAGAAGCTTACGAGGATGATTACCATCACCAGCATATCCATTTCTAACAGCAAAGCATCTCCATTATGCACTCATGCGTATGATTTTATCGTCACATAAAATAACGTATGCTCCAAGTCAAGGTGGTGTTGTAACCGTATCAACAACACACAAAAATATTATGCCAGAGTTCAGAATGCTTGCCTTCAAGAGTATGCAAGGGGGTGCACTTTTTGAAAGTTGCTTTCCTTCTTCAAAAATCCTATTTTGAGGAAATTTAAATTAACACATAATTTTAAAACAGTACAAAAAGTTGTTTGGAAAATTTTCAAATAAATACTAAAATAAACTAGACAGAAATTGAGAAAGGTAGGAAGAAGAATAAACTCATTTGGAGTTTTATTTAAAAAGATATAGCCAGTCAAAGTTCTGTTTTTAATAAAATCAGAAAAAGAAAACGTTTCGGGGGAAAATACGTTTTCGAAGCAGAGGAGGCGTACTTCAGGGGTTTACGCGTCCACTTAAACACGTGGTGGCGGGGTTGGGTCACTGACAGTGGGTCCAGCAGGCCTACTGGTCAGGTTTGACTAGTCCCCCGCCTCCTTCCTCCTCTGTCCGAGCCGAGGCGGGGGCTCCGACGATCCTCGCCGGCGAACGGTGCTCCTCGATGGCATCCCAGGGTGGGGATGGATCCGTGGTTCCAGGGCGGTCCTCCCGGTGGTCGAGAGGGTGGCGGGGACGAAGGGAGTCGCCGACGGCGAGCTTTGCGGCGGACGGCGTCGCGGGAGGATTTGGGGTTTCGAGCTATGGTGGTTCTTGGTCGCGTTTGAGAGGCTGGGCGGCTCCGTGAGATCATGGGGAGTCGAACGGTGGCGCTGGAAGGATGGGGGAGGCTCTGGTTGCGACGAGCGGGACCGGAGGGCAGCGGCGGCCGAACTGGCAGGAGACGGGGAAGAAAGCTTCCCACCGTCGCTTGCTGGCCGTGGGGGCACTGCTGGGGTGCAAGGAGGTTGCCTGAGTGCAGGGACGGGCTCGGGGGCTCCTATTTATAGGGGTCGAGGTCGGTTCCCGCGGCGGCCGTGGATAAGAACGTCGGCGACCGCTGTTCTGTAGCTGCAGGACGACGTGGCGGCGACGAGCGCGTGCCGACGAGCCTGTGGATGAGCTCGGGCTGTTCCAGGGGGCAGCTGGCGCGCGCGGGTGGCTTGGGCGGCGCCGTCCATGGCAGAGCCTGCGGTGGCCGGCCGCTAGCCGCCGTGGCCGACCTGACGGCGGCACTGTGGGGCTCCAGGGGCGGCTCTGCGGCGAGGGAAGGGGCGGGCGTGCTGGCTGCGGGTGGCCAAGGGCCAGAACGGGCGCGGGGAGGGCGGTAGTGCGACGCGGCGGCTCGGTGCGTGCGCGTGCAAAACGTGCGCTCTGGGTGCGCCCAGAGCACGCACGCTAGCTGCTCGACGAAATGCCAATGCATGCCATAGGGCTTGGGTGAGGCTGGCAAGTAGCAGGTTTAGGTTAGAGTCTTTTAGGAGCTTAGTGGACATGCTATTTTGTCCAGAGGTGCAAGGTCACAGCGCAAAGGCAAAAATCATGTCAAAACTGACCATGCACACAAGGTGCTCGACAGATTGCTAAGTGCATCTAGGCAACTCTTGGAGTGGCCAAAAACTCCAGACCAGTGTCTCTTTAGATGTAGGTGGTGGTGGCAAGGTTAGTTTGGCAAAACTAGAAACTTGATAGTGCAAGTTTTTGAGAAAGCAAATTTTGGGTAGAAACTAAAGGCTATTATTGCATGGACTAAAAGTACTCCAATGGGTCCAATCTCCTGGACTTAAGGGTTTGAGGACTATAAGCAGGAAAAAGCTCATGGGCACTAGAGCAAAATAAATTAGGGTTGCAGTACAAATCACTAAGCTAGACCAGAATGAAAATGAGGTTGATTCACTCAAATTTTTCAAAGAACACCAGTGGGTTTTTGCATAAAGTTGAATTATATGCATCTACTGACATCTCCAAACACTTGGAATAATTTTTAAATGAATATTTAAATAGGTCGTAGTGCAAAAATACCTACTGGACCAGATTTGAAAATTTGGTGTAGAGCTCAAAATCTCCAATGACCAAAAGATATTTTTGCATAAAAGTGATGTGGAAACATCACATGACATCCCCAAATTTTGGTGAAAATTTTAAATGTAATTATCAAATGGTTGCAGTGCAAAAGAGGCTCCAAATTTCTGAAAAATCATTTTAAAAGAATAAAGCTCAGGAAAAACAATTATGCAAATAAATCCATTGATAAAGAATTGTTTTATTGTGAGAGTATACAAGTCCAATAATATTTCTGGAAAGTTTCCACTTGAGGTAAAAACCCACAATATCAAAGAGAAGAGGGGTTCTGAAATCAAAAGATAAACCCAGAAAACAAAAATTTAATTTCCTGGCAAAAAATTTAATTAATAAAACAAGGTCAAAATTTTGGGGTGTTACAACACTACCCCCCTTAAGAAAAATCTCGTCCTCGGGATTTGCTATGGGTTGTTTTAAAAATAATACTCCCATTAGTTGAAACCAAGAGTTTGCTCATAGCACAAACTTAGGGTACAATCATAAGCTGCAACACGCAAATAAACATAGCTATGACGTTTACAATGAAAACGGCAAATGGACAGGGTCCCGAGAGAACGTCTCTGGTACTGGGGCGCACTCTTCTTCTATCGGGGGAAGCGGGTTGACCAGTCGATGGACGCGTCTCTCCTGGTCGGGCCTCAGTGGTCTGCCGATGGCGATCTGAGGATTTAAATCAGCGAGGCTCTGGAGATAACCCATAACTCGCTGGGTCAAACGTTCTTGAGCGATGACATACTGGACAAGGTTGGCCAGTACTGGGTCTCTCTCAATTCGTCCATTGGGAAAAGATGCTACTTCTCCGGGTGCTGCACGACTTGGAAAATAATAATATCCTCGTTCGCTGGCATAGGGTACCGTGAATCAAAGACGAGCAAGCGCTTCGTACGCAGCAGCTTCAATGGCCATATGCGGAGTCGGCATGGATTTCCCCATGAAGGAGACTCCCGTTGGGTCTTGGTTTGGGTTTGCGGGAGGGATGTGCACCACTGCCCAATATTTCGAGGTGGATGGGGTGATCCTCGATTTGAGCAACTCGTACTGGGGTGGATGGATAGCACTCATGGTGCTGCAGGTAAAGTCCCACAATATTTTAACAAAACTGCCTGGGGTGGCATCTGGAGTTCTCAGATAAATACTGGGGGTCGGCATGGCAAAGAAATGGCTGTGCGTGTTGTGCGCAAGGTGAGGGGTACTTGGCAAGGTCACGAGGTGGCCTCTTATATAGCATTGGGGCTGGGCTATTTACCGTGGTGAAGGGAAACTAGTTTGTTGGTTCTGCTCTTGGAGCCGGGGTCAATGCCACAGATACACATATCTCATAAATGTGACGCATTACTATGGGCGTCGTCGGGGTGGTTTTGGTAGCTGCGCCCGGAATTTAAAAATGCAACTGTACGCTGACGTACTTATGCATGGCTACTATTCAAAAATAGGGGCGCACAAGCAGACATCATTTAATAATGGTGATACAGGATCACACAATTACATAGCGTAGAAATACTAAGGCTCGGTACTTACTCGAGTGACTTACTCTACTTCGTTAATGTCTAAGCGGGCTGGCCTTGTGGACGTCGAGGCTTCTCCACGGGTTTCACCGTCGGGATTAGCCGGATGAGGTTGAGGGGCTGCAGGGTCGGGGTAGTGGTGATGACCATCGCGGGGGTTGTTAGCCACAATCCCGTTGGAGCGTGTTCCCAAAAGGCGACGAAGCACTTCTGGGGACACCAAAGCATTTTGGTCGATGGTTGGGGCAGACCGCAAGGACTCGATCGGCTGTCCGAACAGCACGACTGGGTTGACGGCGTCGGGCTCATCTTCTCCTCTCGCCGGGGCTCGGCGAACCAGTTCTCCACGAGCTACGATCAGATCAAGGGTGATTTGATCGAACAGTTCCTCTAGTGCACTTACATAGCGCACAAGATGCAACAATGCAGGATTCGTCTCGTGCTCTCTGTTGACAACCTGGGGCATCCTACCATACCCATCACGGCTGGGGTAGTAGTAGAACGAGCGATAGTTAACTCTGGGCGACAAGTGCCGGAGTTGAACTATAGCCTCTCGAGCTGCTAGCTAGATGGCTTGTGGCTCAAAGGAAGTTGTCCTTTCAGTGAACCTGTAGGGGCGTTCCGGCGATAGACCCCTACCATAGATGTGTACAGTGACCCAGAATTGACGGCTCTCACCGCTCATGAGTCCTTGGTACACAACATATTCTGGGGGCTCTTCTAATGCATAGGCACGGCAGGTGAGGTTTGCGAGCACGGTCACAAAACCTCCATGGTTGGTTGCTGTGGTCTCATTGTGAACAATGGGTCCAGGCATCGTGGCTTGGTTTGGGAAAAGAGGCTGTGCTGTGCTGTGTTGAGGCTAGCGTGCCTTTTTATAGAAAAGGGGACGGAGTCTTCCTTTGCACGGTTGCGAAAGAGACTATTTGGGTGCCGGTCACTGGCGCGCGATCGACAGGCTAGGCTGATAGGTTGGGCACCGACTGCCAAAAGCGTCGGGATCACTGTGTGGCTATCTTACACGAGAAGCTCGGCTGGGGTTTAGGCAAAGGCCTGGTGGGTTGGTTAACCTAGGTTTATTGGCCTGGCTAAGATAGGATTAGCCAATGGTCAGCCTGGCTCTGATACCAAGTTTGTCAGGACCGGTTTTCGGGATATTAATTTCCCAGAAAATGGCCCTTGTGCTCACCAGCCCCAGGATTACTGTTAGCTGATGAGGCACCGACTTGATATAGAAATTCCAAGCAAAGTACAAAATATGTAGTACAAGACCATTGTGGCCTATGAGTACAACAAAAGGTTTCTAGTGGTTGATGGCGGAAGCGGTTTGTGGTTCATCTGCGTCTATGGGACTCCATTTCCCACAAGAACAGCTGACTAGGATAACTCCTATCTTCTCGAGGCTGCTATCATCATTGCGTAGGTTCCGGGGCTGTCATCACAACGCTCCTCTCCAAGCAAGAAATCTGGCCAAGACAATAGCCAGGGACAAGCCAGTGAGTACTTTGAATGTACTCGCAAACATTATGAACACGGGTATAATATAACAATGGATAATCATGCTCCGAAATATTCTATGATCATAACGTCAGTCACGAAATAAACAAAATTCATGATGCACGCATGCAGGTTGTTCATGTAAAATATGAATATGCAATACGGGAGTAGAAATAGAATGCACCGATCGAGTGTCTGAAGCGACGCCTCGAAAGGATAAGAAGATAAATCATGCCTCAGTCGGGCGTCTGAGCGACACCACATAAAGGGCTTGTAGATAAAAGAAATAACAAGCATGCCACAGTCGGGCGTCTATGCGACACCACATAAAGGGCTTATAATATAAAAGAAATAACAAGCATGCCACAGTCGGGCGTCTATGCGACACCACATAAAGGGCTTATAATATAAAAGAAATAACAAGCATGCCACAGTCGGGCGTCTATGCGACACCACATAAAGGGCTAATAAGAGAATAGTCGCAGTGAGTATCCAGGAGGTAGAACCGTCCCAGGGATACTTAATAATTCAAATAATGTAAATGGTAAGTCCGCAATAATAATAATCATAATCCTCATATGTCACAGGTCATAATCAATGTTCTGGTTTAGCAGTTCTTCCTCCGAAGACCGACACTAAGACCGACACTTAACCCATCTCAGACTGTAGTCCTTACCCATGGACACAGCTATACGAATAGGTTTAACCTCTGCAGAGGGTGTACTCTTTACCCACGAGTAACAGATTTCTTTAGTCCATTGGGACTAATTCCGCCGACAGTCTTTTAATTGAAAACACACCTGTCCGCACACACCAGCCTAACTTACCGGTGTCTGGAATCACCCACGACAGCTGTCAAGCAAAACTCTAAGTGGGGAGGCTACAACCTCGATTAGCATGGGATCACGCGCGCAAACTAGGGAAGCCACTCCCCTCGGCTACAACCGGAAACACCCATGCCCCCGGACCAGGTGGCATGCCTACCGGATGCCTCCGGTATCTTCCACCATGGCCTCTCTGTACGGTGTGTGCTTGGAGGGGTTGACAACTTACTGAACCGTACCCTACCTGCGGAAGGGACTAGTGGTAGTACGAAACAAGTATGGGGGTTACTGGCACAAGATTCGATCTACGGCCGACTCAGGAGGTTCAAGTACTCCCTGTATGATTAGCATAACAAAAATATTTCAACTAACAGACAGAATCACCGCTCATCAAACCTCATCATGCCATACCGGACACACTCGTCTCGACGAGGAACTAGGGACAAGCTCGTGTCTACCCAAGACCGCGACTTTCCCGGCTTCCTTGTGGTATGCATGAGAAGCTTACGAGGATGATTACCATCACCAGCATATCCATTTCTAACAGCAAAGCATCTCCATTATGCACTCATGCGTATGATTTTATCGTCACATAAAATAACGTATGCTCCAAGTCAAGGTGGTGTTGTAACCGTATCAACAACACACAAAAATATTATGCCAGAGTTCAGAATGCTTGCCTTCAAGAGTATGCAAGGGGGTGCACTTTTTGAAAGTTGCTTTCCTTCTTCAAAAATCCTATTTTGAGGAAATTTAAATTAACACATAATTTTAAAACAGTACAAAAAGTTGTTTGGAAAATTTTCAAATAAATAATAAAATAAACTAGACAGAAATTGAGAAAGGTAGGAAGAAGAATCAACTCATTTGGAGTTTTATTTAAAAAGATATAGCCAGTCAAAGTTCTGTTTTTAATAAAATCAGAAAAAGAAAACGTTTCGGGGGAAAATACGTTTTTGAAGCAGAGGAGGCGTACTTCAGGGGTTTACGCGTCCACTTAAACACGTGGTGGCGGGGTTGGGTCACTGACAGTGGGTCCAGCGGGCCCACTGGTCAGGTTTGACTAGTCCCCCGCCTCCTTCCTCCTCTGTCCGAGCCGAGGCGCGGGCTCCGGTGCTCCTCGCCGGCGAACGGTGCTCCTCGATGGCATCCGAGGGCGGGGATGGATCCGTGGTTCCAGGGCGGTCCTCCCGGTGGTCGAGAGGGTGGCGGGGACGAAGGGAGTCGCCGGCGGCAAGCTTTTCGGCGGACGGGGTCTCGGGAGGATTTGGGGTTTCGAGCTATGGTGGTTCTTGGTCGTGTTTGAGAGGCTGGGCGGCTTCATGAGATCATGGGGAGTCGAACGGTGGCGCTGGAAGGATGGGGGAGGCTCTGGTTGCGACGAGCGGGACCAGAGGGCGGCGGCGGCCGAACTGGCCGGAGACGGGGAAGAAAGCTTCCCACCGTCGCTTGCTGGCCGTGGGGGCACTGCTGGGGTGCAAGGAGGTTGCCTGAGTGCAGGGACGGGCTCGGGGGCTCCTATTTATAGGGGTCGAGGTTGGTTCCCGCGGCGGCCGTGGATAAGAACGCCGGCGACCGCCGTTCTGTAGCTGCAGGACGACGTGGCGGCGACGAGCGCGTGCCGACGAGCCTGTGGATGAGCTCGGGCTGTTCCAGGGGGCAGCTGGCGCGCGCGGGTGGCTTGGGCGGCGCCGTCCATGGCAGAGCCTGCTGTGGCCGGCCGCTAGCCGCCGTGGCCGACCTAACGGGGGCACTGCGGGGCTCCAGGGGCGGCTCTGCAGCGAGGGAAGGGGCGGGCGTGCTGGCTGCGGGTGGCCAAGGGCCAGAACGGGCGCGGGGAGGGCGGTAGTGCGACGCGGCGGCTCGGTGCGTGCGCATGCAAAACATGCGCTCTGGGTGCGCCCAGAGCACGCACGCTAGCTGCTCGACGAAATGCCAATGCATGCCATAGGGCTTGGGTGAGGCTGGCAAGTAGCAGGTTTAGGTTAGAGTCTTCTAGGAGCTTAGTGGACATGCTATTTTGTCCAGAGGTGCAAGGTCACAGCGCAAAGGCAAAAATCATGTCAAAACTGACCATGCACACAAGGTGCTCGACAGATTGCTAAGTGCATCTAGGCAACTCTTGGAGTGGCCAAAAACTCCAGACCAGTGTCTCTTTAGATGTAGGTGGTGGTGGCAAGGTTAGTTTGGCAAAACTAGAAACTTGATAGTGCAAGTTTTTGAGAAAGCCAATTTTTGGCAGAAACTAAAGGCTATTATTGCATGGACTAAAAGTACTCCAATGGGTCCAATCTCCTGGACTTAAGGGTTTGGTAGAGAGGACTATAAGCAGGAAAAAGCTCATGGGCACTAGAGCAAAATAAATTAGGGTTGCAGTACAAATCACTAAGCTGGACCAGAATGAAAATGAGGTTGATTCACTCAAATTTTTCAAAGAACACCAGTTGGACGACAACGTTGTTGCCCAGCCAGAGGAATGGTTCGGGATGAACCCGGCAAACAGCGAAGACTCGGCGGAGGAGATCGACTCCAGCGACGAGGGCGAAGAGGAGGAGGAGGAGGAGGGTGAAGACGCCGGGCCGGATGGTGGAGCGGCCGGCCAGCCTCATCTTGACCGTGCCTCCAGCAACACGGCACGCGCGGGTGCACCGCCTGCCGCTGGCGATGCTCAAGCCGAGACCCGCCAGCCGGCCACTCCTTCAGCTGGTGACGCCATTTCCACCGACCAACCCGGCTCCCACACCGCGCCTTTAGTCTAGTCTGCTATCTTTATTTTCCTGTCTTATCACTTTTAGAACAATATTTTGTTAAGTTTGCACAATTCCGCCCACTGGGGGTGTATTCGAACTATGTTGATTGCCGGCCTGTTGGGGGCTTTATATGTAGATATGACTATGCATGTGTTTGGCTTTTCCTTGTTCTTTGCTTTTCATCCTTCTGTTGTTTCCTTTGCCGCCCTCCCTTGGTTGCCGTCTCCCCAGTCAGACAGTTGCTCTACAATCTGTGGCTGGAGAAGTGCTTGGCCAGTTGGGAGGGCAAGTAATCTAGCTTTGTTGGATTATAGCGAAGTGTTTGGGAAGCCGGCCAGCCGGCTGTTCTGACAGCCGACAAGCATGGTTGGAGGCCGTCTTTTCGCTATACAAGTTCATTAGTCCTTAGCCGTTTTTCGTGTGGGCATCCTTTCTGCCTTGGCTCTTGCTAGTCGAACAGTCGGTTCTTCGAGCTGTGACTTTCAACAAGAGAGGACTCGGGAGCCGGCACACTACTTGTCTGACTTCAGGTAGAACTTTTTAATATAGCTTAAGGCGGCCAGTCCCCGGGCCGACTAGTCGAACCCGGTGCCAGACAGAAAATCAAATGTAATAATACATTCATGGATATGACACTTGTCACTCATAGATAAATGAAGGCAGTCCCCGAGTGCCCCTCGGGGGGCCTGTTGTTTTCGTACTTAATACAAAAGGGTAGCATGATACATACTGCTTTTAACTGTAAAATCTTCTCAGGAGGTTCGCGTTCCATGGTCGCTCCGACTCCTTGCCAGAATCATCCCTCTTGCGTGCTCTTGGTTTTTGCGCGTCGATCAGGTAGTAGGAGTCATTGCCTAGTGCCTTGCTGATGACGAAAGGGCCTTCCCAAGGGGCCGAGAGCTTGTGCTGGCCGGCTGTTCGCTGGATCAGCCGAAGCACAAGGTCGCCCTCCTGGAAAGATCTTGGCTTGACCTTGCGGTTGTGGTAACGGCGCAACCCCTGCTGGTAGATGGCGGACCGGCTGAGCGCTAACAGCCGGCCTTCTTCCAGTAGGTCGACACCATCTTCTCACGCTTCCTTGGCCTCCGCCTCCGTGTACATGGTGACCCGAGGCGAGTCGAACTCGATGTCGGTTGGGATGACAGCCTCGGCACCATATACAAGGAAGAACGGAGTGAAGCCGGTTGACTTGTTAGGGGTAGTACGTAGACTCCAGAGGACAGCCGGCAGCTCATCGAGCCAGCAGCCGGCCGATTGCTCTAGTGGTACGACCAGTCGGGACTTGATGCCGGAGAGGATGAGTCCATTTGCTCGCTCAACCTGGCCGTTTGACTGCGGGTGGGCAACAGACGCTAAGTCCAGTCAGATACCCTGCGTCGCGCAGAAACGTGCCAGTGCTCCTTTGGCAAAGTTTGTGCCGTTGTCGGTGATGATGCTGTGCGGTACGCCGTACCGAGTAGTGATGTCCGTGACGAACGTCACGGCAGTCGGCTCGTTCAGCTTCTTGATCGGCTTCGCTTCGTTCCACTTGGCGAACTTGTCCACGGCGACAAGCAGATGTGTCAAGCCGCCGCGGGCTGTCTTGAATGGGCCCACCATGTCCAGTCCCCAGACGGCAAAGGGCCAGGTGAGGGGAATGGTCTTGAGTGCAGGAGCCGGCAGGTGTTGCTTGGAACTGAAGACTTGGCATCCTCTGCAGCTCTTGACTATCTCTTTGGCATCTTCCAAAGCAGTCGGCCATAAGAAACCGTGGCGGAAAGCTTTGGCCACAAGTGATCTTGAGGCTGCGTGGTGGCCGCATTCGCCTTGATGGATATCCTTGAGGATTGCCACTCCTTTCTCTGGCTCGACGCAGCGCTGGAAGACTCCAGTGACACTGCGCTTGACAAGCTCTCTGTTTATTACTGCATATGCTCCGGCTCGTCATTGCACTAGTCTTGCTGAGATCTCATCAGCCGGCAGCTCTCTGTTGACTAGGAATTTGAGGATGGGCTGGGCCCATGATGGAGCTGTGACTTCTTCTACTGTTAGTACGGCCACCATGACTCGGGTGGGTGGGTCGGGTGGCGTGGAATTGGAGTCGGCCACCGCCTCTTGTGTTGCTGCAGTCCCCGGGCTGACTGCTGCAGTCCCCGGGCCGGGTTCTGAAGTCCCCGAGTCGGGTGCGACTACGGCAGTCCCCGGGCCGGTTGTCGAAGTCCCGTGCCGCCTGCGGGGTTCCTCCAGTCGGATCCGGCTGCATCAGGGATAGGCGGTACGAAGATAGAGTCCGACTCTGGAGACGGCTTGATGGACGGCTTGAGGAGGCGCTAGAGGGAGACACCGGTTGGTATAGCCTGTCGGGTGGAGCCGATCCGTGCCAGGGCATCTGCTTGGTCGTTGTCGGCCCTTGGTACGTGAAGGAACTCGCACCCTTCGAAGTACCCACTGATCTGCTGGACGAGGAATCGATAGCTCGCCATGTTTGCATCCTTGGCGTCCCAGTCGCCAGATGACTGCTGGACCACCAAGTCTGAGTCGCCATAACACAGGATCTGGCGTATGCCGAGTTCTTTGGCTAGCCCGAGCCCATGTATGAGCGCCTCGTACTCGGCCAAGTTGTTGGAGGCGGTGAAGTGGATTTGCAGCGTGTATCTGAGTTTGTTGCCTTTGGGAGAGGTGAGGACGATGCCGGCTCCCAAGCCGGTGCGCATCTTGGACCCGTCGAAGTGCATCCGCCAATGGGTAGAGTCGGGAGCCGGCGGTAGGTACTGGGTCTCGGCCCAGTCAACGAGGAAGTCGGCCAACGCTTGGGACTTGATGGCGGTGCGGGGTTGGTAGAAGATTGTGTATGGTGCCAATGCAATGGCCCCATTTAGCCACCCGGCCGGATGCATCCCGGCTGCCGATGATCTCGGCAAGCGGGGCGGTGCACACGACCGTGATGGGATGCTCTTGGAAGTAGGGCTTCAGCTTCTTGGCGGCGAAGTACACCCCATAGCATATCTTCTGGTAATGCGGGTAGTTTTGCTTTGAGCTGGATAGTACTTCGCTTAGATAATACACCGACCTTTGGACTAGCTGGGCTCGGCCTTCTTCCGGACGCTGGACCACGACAACTGTACTGACCACTCGGCTAGTCGCGGCAATGTAGAGGAGCATGGGCTCCTTCTCAGTCGGCGCCGCCAGGACAGGTGGAGTGGTCAGCATCTTCTTCAGCTTATGGAAGGCTTGGTCGGCTTGGTCATTCCACTCGAAGTGAGTGGACTTCTTCATGAGTCAGTACAGGGGGAGAGCCTTCTCTCCTAGTCGGCTGATAAAGCGGTTTAAGGAGGCCAGGCACCCGGTGAACTTCTGCACATCTCGCAATTTGGTGGGAATCTCCATCCTCTCGATGGCCTTGATCTTCACAGGGTTGCACTCGATGCCGCGTTCGGAGACCAGAAAGCCTAGCAGCTGGCCGGCTGGTACTCCGAACACGCATTTCTCGGGGTTGAGCTTGATCTGGAATTGGCGCAAGTTGGCGAATGTTTCTTTGAGGTCCTCCAGCAGGGTGCCGCGCTTCTCTGTCTTCACCACAATGTCGTCTAGGTAGACGTGGGCATTTCTGCCGAGTTGCTTGAGGAGGCATTTCTGCATGCAACGCTGAAAAGTGGCACTGGCATTCCTTAAGCCGAATGTCATAGTCAGGTAACAGAAAGCTCCAAATGGTGTGATGAAGGCAATCTTCAGGCGGTATGCTGGGTCCAACTTGATTTGATGGTACCCTGAGTAGGCATCCAAAAAACTCAACAGCTCGCATCCGGCCGTGGAGTCTATCACTTGGTCAATCCGTGGCAAAGCAAACGGATCTTTGGGGCAGGCCTTGTTGAGGCTGGTGTAGTCTATACACATGCGCCACTTGTTGTTCTTCTTCAATACCAAGACTGGGTTGGCAAGCCACTCTGGAAAAAAATACTTCCATAATAAAGCCAGCAGCGAGGAGCCGGGCTATCTCTTCTCCTACGATTCTTCGCTTCTCTTCTGACAGTCGGCAGAGGGGCTCCTTGACCGGCTTCGCGTCGGCTCGGACGTGTAATTTGTGCTCGGCGAAATCCTTCGGGACACCCGGCATGTCCTTTGGGGACCATGCAAAGACGTCTCGATTCTCACGAAGGAAGTCGACGAGCTCGCCTTCCTATTTACTGTCCAGGTTTGCCCCAATGACAGCAAACCTTTCCGGATTCTCCGGGTCCAGAGGTATCTTCTTCGTCTCCTTGGCCGGCTGGAAGGAGCCCTACGCATCATAATCTTTGGGGTTGGGGGACAAGGCCGGCTGCTTGCCGGCCATGGCCACAACCCGTTCCAGCATCTTCTTCTCTTCTGCCACTACGAGGGACTCGGCCAGCCGACTGCTGGCCATAGCGCACTCGATGGACTTCTTGTAGTCGCCGGCTACAGTGATGATCCCCTTCGAGCTCGGCATCTTCATCTTCAGGTAGGCGTAGTGGGGCACAGCCATGAACTTGGCCAGAGCAGGTCGGCCAAGCAAAGCATGGTAGGGGCTCTCCAGATCCACTACCTCAAACTAGATCGCTTCTCGGCGAAAATGATCCTTGTCTCCGAAGAGAACATCCATCTTGATCTTGCCGATCGGGGAACAAGACAAGCCGGGCACGATGCCATGGAACACGGTCTGGCTTGGCACGAGCTGCTTCGCCTTGATGTTCAGCTTCTCCATGGTATCGCGGTACAGTATATTGATACTGCTTCCGCCATCAATCAGGACGCGGGAGAATCGGGCAGCTCGCCTCTCCGTCGCGAGGGTGACATCCAAGACTAGTACGTAGGAGCCAGGGGATGGCATCACCTCTGGGTGGTCGGCCTGGCTCCAGTTGATGGGCTTCTCGGACCAGTGCATGAACTCGGGGGTGCTAGAGGCGACTGCGTTGACCTCTTGGTGCTGATGGCGCCGACTACGCTGGTCTTCAACTTGGCTTGTGAAGACGACGTAGGCGGCGTGCTCTTCAGGGAACTCATCTTGAATGGTTTCGACCGCTGGTCGAGCCGCCGGCTGCTTCGGGGCTGGAGGCGGCGGTCCGGGAGGCGGAGGCGGCACCAGCCCCTCGCCCTTGGAGATTCGCGTGAGCCAGTGGCACTTTCGGGTCGTGTGGTTGGACGGCTTCGCGCCGCTGTGGAACTTGCAGGGGGCGTCGAGAGTCTGCTCGTAGGAGAAAGCCGGCTGCCAAGCCGGCCTGCCACCCTTCTTCTTGGGAGCGGGCCGCTCTTCGGGCTGCTCATCTTCAACTGTGGCCACTTGCCGACTGGTGGAAGGCGGCATAGGGGCCTTGCGCTTATGATCGTTCTGGTAGGGGCGCCGATTGGAGTCGCCAGCCGGCGTCTTAGGAGCCGGAGTGATCACCTTCCCAGAGGCGTCCACTCGAAGCTCGGTCTTCATCGAGGAGTCGGCCGTGGCGTACTTGTCCGCGATGATCAGCAGTTCGTCGAGGGTAGCCGGCTCGTCGCAGAGGAGTCGGTGGTTGAGGAGGGTGCCCTCTCGGCACCCGGCGGTGAAGTACTCGATGGCTTGAACCTCGTGCACCCCCTCGCAGGAGTTGTGGAGCTCGGCCCACCGCGTGAGGTAGTCGCGCGTCGACTCGTTTGGCCCTTGGACGCATAGGGAGAGCTGGCGAGGCTTGGGAGGCCGCTTGTACGTGCTGGTGAAGTTACGGACAAAGACTTCCGTGAAGTCCAGCCAGCTGTTGATGCTGTAGGGCTTGAGGTTGTTGAGCCAGGTGCGCGCTGTGCCCTATAGCATGAGGGGGACGTACTTCACGGCTACGCGCCGATTGCTGTTGGCTATGCTGACAGCAGTAGAGTAGTCGATGAGCCAATCTTTCGGCTTCACAGAGCCGTTGTACTTAGGCGTGTCTCTGGGGAGCGAGAACCCTTTGGGGAAGGGCTCGTCGCGGATGCGGGGGCCAAAGCATGGCGGACCGACATCATCTTCTTCTTCTAGCACCAGGGACCGAGCCAGGCGGTCGATCCGGTGGCGGGCGTCGTTCTCGCCGACTCCTTCGCGGTGGCCTAGTCGGCCACCAAGAGTCGGATGCGTGACAGGCGGCGGGGTGGGGTATCTCTCCCCTCGAGGTGGGGGAGGAGGCGGATTTCCTTGGCGCTCCACCGCTCGAGGGCGGCCTTCCGCGTCGCGCTCGATGGTGATACGAGTCCGGCTGCGGCTAGCAGCCGGCTCCTTGTCTTTCCTCACGCGGGCGCCGCTCGCAGTCGGCGACCGGGATGTCGCGGCGTGCTCCCGGCGCGGGGGAGGACTCTCAGCGCGAGCGCCGGCTTCGTGCCGTTCTGCGGCCGCGTCGATCAGCTGCTGGATCCGCCTTGTCATGTAGGGGAGCTCATCGGCTCCCAGCCCATTTAGCTCTTCAGCGGCCGCCTGAGCGGCTCACAAATTCTCGAGCGGGGTGGCGTAGACGGGGCGGTCTGCCCCCAGCATGCTGGCAATAGCCGCGCCGCGCTTCTGGACGAAGCCGGCTCGGCTCGGCCCGCCACGAGGCGGCGTGCCAAAGGCGGCGCGGTCGACTTCATGCTGGTGAGCCTCGGTGAGGCGTCTCGTGGAGGCTATCTTCTGGCCTGCTGCGATGAGGGCAAGGCGGCGTGCCTCCAAGGTCTCGGCGTCGGCGTCGGCCGGGATGGGGACGGATAAGTTGTGCATCGCCGCTTGCAGGGCGTTGTGGGCGTTCTCGCCCGAGTTGGCGACGTGGCTGATGACCAACACTTTGGTGACAGCGCTGCTGCCGCTGTCAGCTCGAGGGAGAGGGTCGTCGAAGACCACCACGTCGGAGGGGTAGGCGTCGAGCGATGCCGTGTCAGAATCGACAAGCATCGGGTCGGTGGAGCCGACCGACTCCAAGTCTATAGCAGGCTCGCTGGAGACGTGAAGTTGGTCGAGGAGGCTGACGAGGCGGCTCTCGGGGTAGTCCATGCCAGCGTCGGACGCGGGCTCGTCGGGGATGCGAGTCTCGCCGAGCAGATCGGCGAGGCAGCTCGCTGCGCAGGCGTCGTCGAAGCCTTGCAGCGCATCGGGGCAAACGCCATCGGGCGCAGCAGGCTGGCTGCGGTCGCGGGGGAGAAAAAGGGTTCCCGTCCAGAACAAGTCTCCGGATGACGGTGCACCTGGCCTGACGGTGGGCGCCAAATGTCGGGTGGTAGGTGCGACATATGCCAACGGGTGGCTTATCATTGTGGGAGCTAGTAAGACGTCGCCGGTGCCTGGAAACGGGATGAGGCGAAGACATGCACGCCGGCGAATCTTACCCAGGTTCGGGGCTCTCCGTGGAGATAACACCCCTAGTCCTGCTCTGCGGGGTCTCCGCATGATCACTAGATCAAAACGAGTTGCTACAAGTGCTCCTTGAGCTGTCGGATTCGAGGGAGAAGAAGAGCAGGGCTAGCTCTCCCTTTCCTCTCTATATGGTGTGTGTGTAACTCTCTGAGACCAACCCTTTGCATGGGTGCCCCGAGGGGTTTATATAGGCCTACCCCCGGGGGGTACAATTGTAATCCAGCTGGGCGCGGGTCCCAGCCGTCAGTGTCTGTGTTCGCCGGCTTCTCCGCCGGCCATTGGGGCCCGCCGACTGGTGGGTCCCGCCGGCTGCCGGCCTCTTGGTCGACAGGCCGGCCCCACCGCTTGGGGGTCTTGTCGGCGGCTGGTTACTGTTGCCTTTCCCCTGATGACGAGGGCTTTGTCGAGGTAAGCGTGGCTACAGTGTGCCGCCTTGCGGGCCCTCACTGTAGCCTTACCTTGTCTTGTCTCCTTAATGTGGCACATGTTTCGAGGGAGGGGTAGCCGGCTCCCGGGGGCCGGCTACGCCCCTGGCCGACAGGGGGAGGCCGAGCCACCTTCGTGTGTCTCTCTGGCTAAAGGGGCCCGCCGCCCGCGGGCCGTACTGGCGTCTGTCGTGGATGACGTTGAGGCCAACATGGCTACAGTGCCGAGCCGGACGGGAGATGGCTGACCCGTACGGCGTCCTGTGGCCATGCCTGCTTCGGGATTCGGGGATAGTGGGCCGTACTGCGACCACGCCCCGTCTTGTCACCGTTATGTGGACATAGTGTTGGTGGGTGCGATCTTGGCCGGCTTCTTGGAGTCGGCGTTCTTCATGGCCGGCTTTTGGGAGTCGGTCCTTTTGGAGCCGGCTTCCTGGAGTCGGCCATTTCATAGCTTTCTTGGGGAAGGTTTCTGGGACTGGGTCGCCTTCTAAGAGTCGGCCCCTGGGATGGCCGGCCAGGGGAAGGCGGCCCAGTGCTTCGAATGCTGGAAGGCTCAAATGGCCTGATAATTTTTTGAGGAGCCAGGGGGAGTCGGTTAGGCTACCCGTGGCCATTTACTCTGACAATTTTACCTCCTCAAGCAACATCAAACAATTCCATGCGTGCACCACACATCTATACCAAGTTTAATCAGGATCTACTTTTCCAAATCAGAATTAGCGCTAGAGCGAGCAAGATTAATGATATGGCTATGAGACAAAGAAGGAACGAACAAACTCACCCCTCTCGCGACCTCCCTGGTAGATGCGCCGCCGCCGCGCATGACAGAGGGAGAAAAACGGCCGGTGAAGGGGGAGCAGGGCGAGCTTCGGAGGCCGGAGGGAGAGGGCGGCTGGAGGAGGGCGGCGGAGGCCAGAGGGAGAGGGCGGCCGGAGGAGAGAGAGGGCGAGCGGCACTTGGGCAGGCGACCCCATGGGGAACAGAGAGGAGTCGTGCGAGGGGGCACTACTAGGAAAATGCTTATACACAGTAGCATAGTAGTAGCGCTGTAAAATAGTAAGCGCTGCTGCTACTTAGCAGTAGCGCTCGGGAACTACAAGTGCTGCTAATATGAGCATAGCAGTAGCGCCGGACATAGAAAACGCGCTACTACTAAAACTGACAGACCGTTCCAGGTATGCTAGGGATACTAGTAGCGCTCATTGGTAGAAAGCGCTACTACTATTGATCTTATCAACAACGCTTTTTTCCTTACCAGCGCTACTGATATATGCAGTCCCCTCCTAAGACCAAAGTTTAGTCCCACCTCGCTCCGCGAACAAAATTTTTACAACCTTAAATATGGTGCTTCTCAAACCATCACAACCACTTGGTCTTCATTGAACTCTATGTGTAGGATCTGTGGCCGCAATAGGAATCTTCACCAGTTCTTAAACCAGAGAAGATTCCTATTGACAATTTAGATTCTACACAAAAAGATCATTGATGACCAATGTATTTTTGAAAAAAATTACATGCTTAGCGTTAGTAGTAGCGCGTTTACACAGAGAGTGCTACTGCTATTGATTTTAGCCATAGCGCTGGTTAAGAAAAAATGCTACTGCTATTGATCGTAGCAGTAGTGCTTGTTAGAAACAAGCGCTACCACTAAAGCCCCTATCCAAAACCGCCCTGCGCGCGCGTCCCCTCACTTCCCCCCTCACACTCACATCGTACGTCGCCGCCGTCGCCGTCCCTCCTCCTCCTCCGTCGTCACCCTCCTCCACGCCCAAGGTGCCTCCCTCCTCCTCCCCTCCTCCTCCCTCCTCCTCCTCCCTCTCCGCCGGCGGCCCCCTCCTCCTCCTCCCTCTTCCCCGACGGCCCCCTCCTCCTCCTCTCTCTCCGGCGGCCCCCTTCTCCTCCTCCTCCCTCTCCGGCGGCCTCCTCCTCCTCCTCCCCCTCCTGCTCTCTCCTCCTCCTCTCTCCTCCTCCTCCCTCCTCCTCCCTCCTCCTCCTCCTCCCACCTCCACCTCCCCCTTTCTGTAAATAGAATAGGAAGTTTTTAGAATTTTTAGATTTTTTAAGTAAATGTAGGTTTTTAGTATATTCTGTTTTTAGAAAATCTGAATAAGTAATATGAATAGAATAAAATATGAAATTGAAAAATTTTAGTAAATGTAGGTCTTTTGAATAGAATAGGAAATTTTTAAATTTTTTGAATAGAATAAAATATGAAATTGAAAAAATAGGTAAATGTAGGTCTTTTGAATAGACTAGGAAATTTTTAGAAAATTTGAATAAGTAAATTTGAAAAGAATAGGAGATTATAAGTAAATTTGAATAAGAAAATTTGAAAAGAATTGGAAATTATAAGTAAATTTGAATAGAATAATTCAATGTAGCTTATGGAGTTTCACTAGGTTCTAAGATGATGATAATAATGTTTTTTGTTTATATTTTGTTTTTGCAGAGATCATGGAGCCCCTGCATCATCCCCGCCGCCGTCCCCGTCATCGACCCCCTCCGACCTCGATCGAGGTGAGACCAGCCACCCCATGTTGTTAATTTAATTTAGGTATTTTAGGTGTTTAATCTTAGAATAACATAGTATCAACCCTAGTTATGATCGAAGCATGTTTAAAATGTAGGTTTTTAATTAGGTGTAGTTAATAGAGTTTAGGTGTTTTAGGTGTTACATTTGTTGTTATTTTTTAGTTAAAACAATTATTCCCGCATCGACGTCGATGATACCTATCCCGCATCCTCGTCGTCGACTCGGCGGAGGAGGCCAGCTTGATCAGAGGGGCCATGTCCGGGACTGGGCTCCGCCGGGCTGGTACTGGGAGGTGCTACCTTCCGGGGGGTGCAACTTGGTGAGGAGCCAGCCCGTCGTTGACCCGAACCTTCTTTGGTGGCGGTCGCGTGGTCCAGTGACGGTGCCAAGGCTTTCAGACACGGCAAATTTCAGGCTCTCTATATGTCCTTTTTTAGCAAAGGTCATGTCGGATTTTTCCGTGAATTCTGGCATGACTTGTGCTAGAATATGTAGGAAATATTGAGTGGCCTGGATTTTCTCGAAAAATAATTAAATGACATTTCAGGTTGACTTTAAGTCTGTCGAGGCTCCATCACCGAAGGTCGAAAAATCAGTGAGGGAGTGTATCCACCATATATGAGAGAGGACGAAGAAGCCCGACTGTTGTCGTGGGGGTCGTTTCTCCTTCTTCTCCGGGTGCTAGACCTTTGTTATGCACTAGGGGAAGAAGGAGTAACGACCATCAACGACGGTCGCAAATGTCAGAGAGGAATCAGTGTGTGAGAGTCTCCACCACATATGAGAGGACGAAAAATCCCGACTGTTGTCGTGGGGGTCGCTTCTCCTTCGTTCCTGTGTGCTAGACATTTTGGTGTAATGCACTCGGGAATGAAAGCAGGAGCTACCATCACCAACGGTCGAATGTATACACCACGCGAGCTGAGAGTTTTCAAGAAAAAGACTCGACAGACCGATAGTGAACCCGTGATGAATAATAATGATCTAATTTAATTTTTGTAATACATATATTGAATTGTACAAGTTTAATCTTTGAATTATGAACGTAGGAAATGTCGTCATCGGACGATGAAAGTCTCCCGGGGGAGTGCAGCTGGTGCCACGATGATCGAGGTTTGTGCGTGTAGCGACCCGACCTCAGACAGTCAAGTCTCTGTGCTTCAGTGTCATCCCTGGATCAGTAATGCTGACACACACAGTACTCGAAGGATTTATAACAGAGTAGCAATCACACACTTATTACATCGATAGTCTCCAAAGAGAACTTATTACAATAAATATGGCTTAAGGCCATCTAAACAAGATCACAGCGGAAGGCTTGGAAGATAAAGTGAGTCCATCAACTCCAATGGGATAGCTGAGTGCACGACAACGGCCTATCGAACCTTACTCCTTGTCTGAAAAGTCTGCAACATGATATGTTGCAGCCCGAAAACGGGTCAGCACATGGAATATGCTGGCAATGTAACACAGTAGAGCAATGAACAGATAAATACTATCACTATATGCATGTATGGCGGGTGGAGGCTCTACAGTTAATATGTTTTTGCGAAAAGCCAATTTTTTCCTACAACAAAGGAATAGATTTTATTTAACTATCATGGTGGTTGAAACATCATTGAGAAGGTTCCTCCAGCTCAATCCCAATTAAAGTAATCATTATCAACCCAACAAATTAATTTAGAGTGATGAGATCAAACCAATAAATCAAGTACCAGATACTGAAGATGTCCATAACCGGGGACACGGCTAACCATGATTAGTTTGTACACTCTGCAGAGGTTTGCACACTTTTCCCCACAAGACTCGACCACCTCCGTTGGATTTCTCGCACTATATGGTGTTTGAGAAACGGATGACCGAGACACAGTCTTTCAGAAACACTAACTCTTTACTCTGGGTGGACAGTTACACCGACTTTCCCTCTACATATGCTAGCCCACCATTGAAACAGGTCATGCAACATACTCAACTATGCTAGAGCCCATAATATCTTGTGGCTGCACACGGAAGTTTCTAGCATGAATAATCTTATGATCCCTTTGAGCCTGGGTGGCGGACCGTAGGATGATCACACTGGTACTTCGGGATATCCTAGGACAACACTGGATTCTCCAGGTGCCCACAAGCAATCCACCCAGATGTGTATTAAAGTTGCCACCTTAAGTTGAACCATTAATTAACAACTCACATCTGTCATGGATCTCTCAAACCAAACCACATCTACGAGCATAGCATAACAATATAAGCATAACGTAGTAGTAACTCCCAATGTTTGATAATAAACAGGGCAATAGGTTCTACCTCATCATCTACTTCCCCAAATATCCACAAGTTAAACACATCCTAATCATGCAATGTTTGAGGATTGGAACTAATTCATAAAAACTGGGTATGAAAAGAGTATGATCAATGTGTTACTTGCCTTGCTGACGATCCGCAAGACCTAGTGACTCGTAGTAGCACGCTTCACACTCCGGGAATTCTATCGCAAACAAACAATAGCATACATCAGCACTCAAGCAATGATGCACGGGTAAAACTCAAATAAGAAGATCTAACCAGAAAGTTTAGCTGAAGAACTCCGGTTTGCAAAAAGAATCAAATCAAACGGAGCAACGAAACTCGAACTACGAAAGAAACAAGAGCCGATTATTAATCTGGACTAAAGTAAAATTTTACTATATCAAAATCTTGTTCAAGTTGGTTAAACAGAAAGAGAACTTCGAGACGAAGATCTAGGCGCTTGTCTCACCTGATTTGGATAAACGAGCTAAAAGATAAACTAGCTCGAAGATCAGGGCAGGAATCGCGATCGAAAATAATCGCGGAAAAACCCTGGAAAAAGAAAAACTGACGAACAGGCTAACGAACGAACGTTCGTTGTCTGTGATTAACTGGCGATCAACGTTCGTTAAGACGAACACGGACGAACGTCCGCTGACTAACGAAACCGAAAAAAACAGAACCGATCTATTAAAAAAATAGATCTAGGGTTTCGAAAAAACCGAACGGTTAACCAAAAAAAAGGATGAATGGCGGCGTCGGCTACCTTCGGTGAGGCTCCGGCGGGGCGGCGCGGCGTCGGGGCGGCGGCTGGCGGCGCGAAGCGGCGGCGGCAGAAAGCGGCGGCCGCGCGGCGGCTCGGGTGCTGGGCGGGGCTGGCGGCGCGCGGGGTGAGGAGGCGAGGGGCGGCGACGGCTTAAAAAGGGGCCCCGGGGGCCTCGGCTTGCGCGAGGGGGCGGCGAGGCTGACCCGGACTCCTCCTCGCCGGAGTCCGGCGTCCGCATGGGAGGGCGAGGCGGCGCGAGCGGGATGGGCTGGCTGGGCTGCGGCCCGGCGCGGTCCGAAAGATTTTTTTAAACAAATTTTGCCGGAAAAATCCTAATAAACAAAAATAAAAATCTAAAAATGCCAAAACAAATTTTCACCATCCAAATAAAATATTTAGAACAAGATGAACATTTTATTGGCCCTAAAATTTAATTTTGAAAAATGCACATTTTTCTAATTCAAATAAAATAACGATAAAAACCAAAATAAACTATTTATTTGATTTTAATATTTTCCTCCAAATTTCATTTATGTTGGAGAAGTCATATTATCTCCTCTCATAAATTATTTAATATGAAATATTTCGGAGAGAAAAATTAATTAAAACCAAAGTGATCCTTGTTTCGATATTTGAGAAAATTCAAATATGAGAACTATGAAATCCCCAACTCTCTCCGAGGGTCCTTGAGTTGCTTAGAATTTCGATGATTGCAAAACAAAATGCAATAAAATATGATATGCATGAATGACCTATGTATAACATTCCAAATAGAAAATTTGGGATGTTACAGTGCGACAGGCCTCACCTGGACGAAGATCGGCGCTTCAGCATTAAGCTCGAGGAGACCTTCGATGTTGAAACAGTACGCAACGACGACAAGTGTTTTTTCGTAATTAAGCACGACTTCAACTATTTCAACGTGTAATTTTCATCTTTTACAATTTGAGTAGCTTATCCCATGCCATGCAAGACGCTATGTCTTGGAGAGGATGGATTTTGAAGACCATGAAAATTTCGAAACAAAGAAAATTCACCTAAGGACTCATCATGGTATGGATTTTGAAGTAAATCTATATAATTCTAAGAGTGTAACCCATTTTGGTTGCAAAAATTGGGAAGAACTTTGCAAGATGTATGGTTTTTATGAGGGTATGCTTGTCACCATGGATCATGGTGATCCTGATATCGACCAAGACAATATGGACATTTGGGTCCTTGTTGATACGCTTCCAGTTCTACCGCTATGTGAGTTTCTCAAACATAGTTATTAACTAATTTGTATTGTTCATTTCAAAATAGTTGACAGCTTATTTTCATTGTTCAAACAATGTGCGGAACATGGTAGACAGAACGTACTACACCAATGGCTCTGAGTTAACTTATCAGGAGAAAAATCATCTGGTCGCATTTTGTACTGATCTTGAGAATTACAATATCTATTATAAAACTCCTCCAAATTATGGTCAATATGTGCCACTAGTGCACGTGTTGAACTACGGTAACATCCATGGAGATGCCACGGTAAGATTTTTTAGTATTACTACATCTGTGCATCTTTTGCATAAATTCTTTTAAAACTTAACTACATTGCTAACTATGAAGTTATTACTATGTTTTTCAACTGAAAATCCCGAATGATTGTGTGCCTCATCTAATGTATCAGAATGGTCGCCTTGATGTTTTGAACATATGGCCAGGTCATCCTACGAATCTCACCTGTCCATATCAGATTTCTAAAAGAAGTGGAGACATGAAAATCAAAGAATGGAAAAAATGTGTGGACAGTCATAAGGAGGTACTTGTAAGCAACATTGTGCGAAAGGCAAGAATTGAAGACATGATAATCTCCATTCTCCATAATGGAGAGTCAGGGCCTATCTTGTTTTATGCTATTTTACCTAAGAGAAGGTAGTAGGTCCTAGTTAATAATACTCATGATCATGTGCTAAGAACAACTAAGTAGGATTGGTTAGATGACTATGATGATGATGTGGTATCGAGTAGAAGTTGTATGATCGATCATGATGAGTATGACTTGTTATTATGATACCAATGATGAGTTATTTATTATTATGATCGATGATGCATGATGCTAAGTTGTTATATGAGCATGTTGCCTCCACTTGAATCTACTCCACATTCATTTCACCCGCTGTTATATATAATAAGCAATCATGGCCATAAAATCATATGATGAAAGTACTGTATATAAAACCGCACAATGAAAATAAGTTGTATTCTTAAAAATACAGGAAAATTTATCAGCAGCGCTTTTTAGAACAAGCGCTACTGCTACTTACAAGTAGCAGTAGCGCTGCCCAAAGCAGAGCGCTACTGCTAACTAGGTATAGCAGTAGCGCTCCCTTTCCAGCGCTACTGCTACTAGTTAGCTGTAGCGCCTTAGGGGTAGCGCTGGGACCAGCGCTACTGCTATGCATATTTCAAGCGCTACTACTAGGGTTTTCCCTAGTAGTGGGGGGGAGCAATCTGGTGCGGGCAGGGGAGATTTTTTTAGTTCTCTTTTAGTGGGCCCGAGGAGAACTAACCCAATTAGAACCTCTCCACCGGGCTAGTTTTTTTAGCTGGGTTAGAGCAAACTTGCTCAAACTAACCCCTCCTGTTTGGATCCTTTGAGGCTATTTCAACCCAAACTAGCTCTAACTCAGGGATCCAAACAAAGAGGAGTAGTACTGTACATGCTATAGTCTGGACCGTAGCACATAGTTTTTTATGGCCATATCACCACATTGTTTTCTACTGCTGGTTCACTGGGCTGCCGTGGTTCGCACTCCTCCGACGTGAGTAGTAGTACTAGTATATACACTATATATACCACATGATTCTTTGCTCCTTCTTACTACGTACTTCGCCAACATGTGGGAGAGCCAGCATCCGGGTCAACGTGTCATGCACCAGATTAGAGTGCAGAACTAAAGGGAGGCATCACCCCGGTCGTAGCGCCAGTAATTCATGACTATAGTGAGTAGTCATATCACAAGTCTTTCCAGCAGTAACACACCGTCAAATCGCACAGCCCGACCTTTCCAGCAGTAAGTAAGTTGAATCCGCTACTCCCTCACCCTCCTCGCCTCTTTGTCAAACCGCCTACGCGAAAACTGACGCGCGTACTGCTCGGGAAAAGCCCCTCCCTCAACTTTTAACTACGCGAAAATAGTTCAAGCTTGTTCGTTCTATATAAATACTAGTACTTTATGTTTATTCACCCATGGGGTTGTTCAATGAATGGAGGGCCGGGGAGAACAAGTGAACAACTACTGCTAGTAAGTAGGAGTCGTACAGTTAGTCACCTTAAATAGAGAGTTTCTTTTCTTTAATGCCACGTACACAAATTGAAACGCTTGTTGTGGAGAGAAAAAGATAACCACTCCACTATATATGTACGCAGGGGCCTGAGCGCTTGCTTTACTAGGGTTTCTCTCTTCATTCTCTCATCCTCTCCAGATCTAAACAAGACAGCAGTAGCGACATTTTCTCTCTGCTCACCGCTGGTCACAGATCCGGCCGGATCCCTCGGTGTGTGTAGACGACTAAGGTGCATCGTTCACGCGGTCATCGCCGGCAAGGGAGGAAACCCACAGCTGCCGGCGGGGCCCGATCCTCTGCCCGTGCTGTTCTCTCTGACACAGCGCTGGCTCGGGAGGTCCTCCGACCGTTCTCCCTCTCTGCTGTATTGTGCGCAGATCCGACTTGCGGCTGCCGACATCCTGACCCTCAGGTATAAGTTCTTCAAGAGCGGCCTTGCTCTACTGCCCCAGCTCCCCACGTGTCTGCATGTGCATCTTTTTCTACTTCCATCAGCTCTTCCAAATCCACCTAAATTTTTAGTATTATTAGAGGTAAAGCTACTTCATGCATTCGAATCTAGGACTTTGTTCAAACAATGAAGAAAGGGGGGAAAGACGTAGCATGAATCTAGGACTTCATTCAAAGAGGAAATAACAGGGGGAAAGTAGTAGAGACCGGATACCCAATGGGTCTCTTGGTTGAAAATGGAAATAACGGGAAAACACAGTACAAACTAGATAAGGAACAGATCTATTGTTGGTTGAAAAAAGGATAGAAACTGGCGGTTGGTGGACAAGTCAACAGAGTATGTCTAGGATTATATTTGCTACCCTCACATAGTAAAAGGTCTCCAAGATTAGATTTGCTGCCCTCACATAGTAAAAGGTCTCCAGGATTAGATTTGCTGCCCTCACATAGTAAAAGGTCTCTAGGATTAGATTTGCTGCCCTCACATATTAAAAGGTCTCCAGGATTAGATTTGCTGCCCTCACATAGTAAAAGGTCTCCAGGATTAGATTTGCTACCCTCACATAGTAAAAGGTCTCCAGGATTAGATTTGCTGCCCTCACAGAGCATGAACAAACTCGGCATCACCACTTTATGCCTCCTTGTAGGTACATTGTGCTGATGCGTCCACTGTGGCATGTCCTTATACCAACCTTTTGCTATTGTTAATGTAAGGGCGCATGTAAAATGAAGCGATCACACTGTTACCTTGAGGACATGTCTAACCAGTGTTATTGTTAATCTAAGGCCTCCAGTGATATGATGCAATTAAACTGTGTTACAAATGGTACTCCTGGTCTTTTCCCCGGTATGATAAGTAAGTTGCTTCTTTACGCTGCTGAGTTACATGGTGTCCCCACGGTCCCATGCCCTTAAACCAACTCTTTAGCTGCTGTTGATTTACTGTATCTGGTAAACAAGCAATGCCACCATTAAAGAAATCCCATATTTGACGAATGTCATTGTTGATCGTAATGCTTCCGGTAACATGAAGCATTGCTTACGTTTTAAAATTTCTACTATCCTTGCGTGATTGCCATGCACATAATTAAGATGCTTCTTTTCATTTCGTGTATGTTTCGTATATTCTTATTGACAAGCAACTGTTTACTTTCTATCTTTTTGTGCAGATAGGGATATCCATTTCACCTTGTTGCTATTGTGACCTTTTGGTGAACTGCACAAAACACTTTTTTTGGAATGAGTGTCTTGTGCAGTTCAACTAAAATGTCACGTGGGCAACATCTCTCAATTTTGGTGGAACTACACAAAATGGTGATTGGAGTTTCCAAAATCTCCATCAAATTCTGATGGTAATCTCGTGCAACATTTTATTAGGCTTTGCAAGATGAGCCGTCACTGTCACAACAATGGCACTTTATTTTATTGGAACTGCACAAAAGGATAAGCAAATTATAGTTGCACCTTACATGAGCAGGACAACCAACCTTAATGTTGCTCAATTTTTGTGCAACTACTAAAGAACCTGCCAGCTCACGAGAGCAAGTACTTCTTGCTAGTTGAATGATGCAATCTTTGCTTCATTTCAGGTGAACTGCAGAAAAAGTGGCATGAATTGAATCATCGAGTGGAGCTGCAGGTTGACTTCCACTAGTGCCACTATTATAGTAATCATGTTCTTTATTATCTGTGTTGTGCAAAGAGGAATACTCAACAACAGATGTTGTGATGGTCAAGAACATTCGCTAAGTTCTTGGGTTGTTATGACACGGCTAGCCAAGATGGATTTAATCCCGATATTCAATTTACCAAAAGGGTCTAATGGGTTGGTTCTGAATCTTGCAAGCTGGGAATCAATGAGATGTGTAGGCATCTTTGTTGTACTTATTATTTGAATCTTATTTGTTGGTTATGAATCTTGCAAGCTGGGAATCAATGAGATGTGTAGGCATCTTTGTTGTACTTATTATTTGAATCTTATTTGTTGGTTCTGAATCTTGCAAGCTGGGAAACACGACATGATGATGCAGAGAACATCAACCATAACAAACAGGTCAAACTTGGTAGTATTATCTGTGTGAAACTGCGACAAATGTGCTGATCGTGTGCATCCTGAGAATAATAATTCTAATTGTTGTGCATGTTGATCCTGTGGCACTGATAGAACGAGCCAATGCATTGCTTGTTTTAAGTATAAATTTCTATTAAAGCTAATTAAATTTAAGTAAAGTGACCACTAACACTTGTTATTATAGTACCAATACGGACCCGCTCGTGAACCGACGTGTGGCCGGAATAGGATTCTTAATGGAGGTGTTTGAATGCGCCGAGGGTGCATGTTCTGCCGGGCGTGCAGCGGGCGAGAGAGGGATAGTAACTATTGTTGCCTGTACACACTCAGTTTACTGTTGATTCCAGTTCCCCATCAGTGGAAAAATGAACTGCTGTCACCGCCTATCCACTCGTTCACTTGAAGAGACTCCAATGGCGATCTGAGGGGTGAGCCTGCTGGATATGGACTTCAGCAAGGAGTTCACCTTTGAGTTCGCCGTTAAGTCCCATGGCTGCACCAAGTTGAATGTGATGTACACCAACGATCCGGACTCGGTGAAGCTCTGCCTCGCCGAGTTCAAGCAGTACCTACAAGACGAGAAAGCACAAGGTCCCAGGACTAGACCTTGTGCCCATCCATTCGTCTCCTGACAGGGACCAGCGGATCACGGTCGCCCAGGTATGCGTGTAGGACGAGGTTCTTGTCTACCACTGCTGTAGGGCCATAAGAGGTTCTGGGGCATTCACCTGTTTCATCGGTAGCGCCGACTGCACCTTCGCTATAGTGGAGAGAAGGAAGAACACGACGATTCGACCATCTAGTGCAACAAGCTTGTCGACATCCAGAAGCAATACAAGTTCATCGGCAATGGGCAGGAGAAGGACTCCGTGGTTGACCTTGCCGAGACCATCATCGACCCCTGCTACGCCAACATGAAAGAAGACAACGATACCAAGGACCTGAACACGTGGGTGTAAACCTGTGAATAGTTTCAAATCCAGATTAAAACCAGCCCAAACCACATGACTTTCCTCCCACCAACCAATCTAATCCAATCCAAATATTGAGGTCTGGAAGCCAGACCGGACCAAACTAGCTGTATTTTCCATCCAAAGCAATCCAAACTGTTTCACGTTTTTTGATTATATCCATAGTTTGAAACCATGAACAAGCTGATGCGTTGTTACCGTGAAGGTGAAGCTTCTGGTCAACTGCTTGGCCATTCATGTGCTTAGGCTTAATGGAGAGACACGGTCTTATGCTGCTAGTCATTGGGCATACGCTTAATGGAGAGAGACAAAGAGATGACACATCATCAACCACTCGCGGCCGGTTGGCCCGCCACCGCCACCAAATGGGGCCTGCTGCCACGAGCAGGGAACCACCGCTACTAGACACGACATCCAGATGGGAAAGACGGCACCGCGAACCCAAATCCTAGCGGCTAGCGCTTGAAAGATGGCTGTCTATGCGCTGGTCTCGTGTACACTGGTCGATGATTTATTCCTGATACTATGGATTGAAACAATTTGAGACCAATTAGTCTGTGTCCAGACCGATCAAATCCAGTCCAATAAGTATTAATGCCCAAACCGGACCAGATTACATTAGGGCCTTAGACCATTTAAACCAATCCAAAGGCAACCCACTAGAAAACCGAACCAAAGCTTAGGTTTCAACCCAAACCATTCTTAGCCTTACGTGGGAGGTACCTCTGAATCTAGCCAACATAACCTACACTGCCAAGGACGCATACGCATGCTACGACATGTACAGGCGGATCTTGGACATGAGGGCGTGTCTACTTCCCGTAACTGACGAGTACATGGACAGCCGCAGCGTCATGATCAAGCGTGCCAGGAAGGTCTAGATGTTGTACTTTATCTGTTTAAGCACCTTTATCATCTAAGTGTTTCATGCATTAGCCTATGTGTCGTAATTACCTGTTTTATCCGAAATATTTCTTCTAAGAACCCATTAACCTGTTTGCTTTTTTTAGTGGCTATTTGCTTATGTATGTAAATTGTTCACTCGGCTGCCGTGCTTTCAATCTCCTTCCTCCCAACATATTCCCCTTCTCAGGTGGACCCAGTAGGTCTCGTACACAGACATATGGGACCAACCACCTATCCATTTGTATTTCTTTATTTTGTTCAATACTTCTTTCTCTTCCTATACAGCGGTTGGCCATCATAGCCTATGGCGTTGGCCAGGCCATCCCTCTACTCCCACACATTGTCCGGCAGCGGCAGCTCCACCGGCCCACCCTGCACCCGAACAAGTCAACCCTCGTACTCCCCTCCGCCTGCGTCTTCCCCTGCTCCGGTTCGTTTGGTCCGAGGTCTCGACATCGTCCTCCGCCTTGGTGCTCCCGCCGTGGCACCGCCGTCTGTCGTTCCCAACATGGTCAGCAAAACAAGAGGAATCAGGAGACAACTGTTCGTCGAGAGGCTGACAGTCCCGGGCCCACCAGGTCCATGGCCTAGGTTCAGTTGTTTAACATGGGCAGCCCACGACACGTTTCAACGTTTTTTGGATCCAGCCGGTATCAAGCGGCCTCTGGGCCTCCCAACCTAGCTTGTCTATAATATCAGCAACCCAAGCTATGTTTCTGTTTTCAAGACGACGCACAACTCAGTTCTATTTTTCTATAAGAAAGCAAAACTGAACCTATGTTTTACCTTCTATAATAGTATATATATATATATTTACATCTTATTTTATTACATATATATAGAATAAAAACAACATAAGGTTCCGTTAAACCTATCGTTCGTCCAACCATTTTATAGACCTTCCCACTTTCTTTATTTTTCGTTTTCATTAATCCTATATCTGAATTTTCTCTCACTTTCTTTTTCGATGTAAACTGAGTTTTCTCCCAGTACTTTTCCCTAGAACCAACTCAACTATCCCACGTCTAGCCTAAAAAATAATAATACCCCACGTCCTATTAACTCATCAAATTAAAATGATATTTTATTTTGTAAATTGAAATTTCTTACAAATAATAATAATAATTGTTTATATATAACTTGGCAAGTTAACTCCTACTGATTGTGTACATAATCTTGCAAAGATTTTACTGACCAATGCAGTAATAGACGTGCAATAATGTGTTTATGTTTTTATAACATTTCTCCGTCCAGCCCAACATGATATTTTCACCCAGCCCAGCAAGTCTGCAGAGTTCGAGAAAAATGCAAACGGGCTTTAAATTCTACTATAATATATAAACGAGCTGCATAGATGCTACATCATTGTTTCACCCAGCCCACCAAATGGACTAAAAAACCAAATGGACTGGCTGACATGTGGGCCAGTAGGTCGAAGCCTAAGCACTTTTGCAACAAATAAAAAATACAAAGGTCGAAGCCTAAGCAAGGCGTTGGATTTACATCCAACGGCCGGCATTCTTCTTCAATCTCTCGTCTTCTTCCCCCAGCACTGCCAAGACTGCCTGCTCCAGCCTATGGCATCTAGCGGCGCTGTTTTGCGTGCCTCGCAGCAAAACGCTACCCTGCCGACGACCAGGCCATCCCTCCACTCCGCACCTCCTGTTATTCTCTGTCGAGTGTAGGCCCACCCCGCACCCGAACCAGCCAAGTTTCCCACTCCTCTCCGTCTGCGACTCCACTGCCGCGTCTTCCCCATCTCCGGGTCGTTCCAGTCTGGGGCCTCGCCATCATCCACCGCCTCGCTGCTCTCGGCGCGGCGTGGTCAACAAACGAGAGTCATCGGAAGAGGACTGTACGTGGAGAGCCTGGCGGTAGGGACCCACCGGCTGTATCTTCGCACGGAAGGAAGTGCCTCCTTGCTATGCGAAAAAACTATTCCTCCCGATGACAGCTGGGACCCGACAGATTTGGTGGCTAACTTGTGGGCGTACTAAGCAGACGTGTATGCAGGCCTTTGTCAACTTAATCAACAAATGATTCTAGATGCTGGACCGTTGGATGTTAATCCAATAGCCATGCTCCTTCTTCAACCTCTGTTCTTGCTCCTGTCTCCCGTGGGCGGTAGTGCTGCCGCGCACCCGAACTAGTCAAGTTTCCCACTCCTCTCCATATGCGACTCCACTGCCGCGTCTTCCCCATTTCCGGGCCATTCCAGTCTGGGGCCTCGCCGTCGTCCACCGGCCTTGGTACGCTCAGCACGGTGGTCAACGTGGTCAACAAACGAGAGTCATCGGAAGATGACTGTACGTGGGAGGCTGACAGTGGGGACGCACCACGCCCATGGACGCATGCATGCAACTGCATCCTTTTTACGCAGAAAAATAATGTTTTCTCCCTCTGACTGCTAGGACCCACCAGCTACATCTTCACCCGCAAGGAAGTGCGTCCTTATTACGGGCAAAAAAAAAAAGATTCCCCCTGACAGCTGGGACCTAGGAGCTATATATTCGCACGCAAGGAAGTGCGTCATGATCCTCCCTGACAGCTGGGACCCACCCGGTCGAAGCGTACGTACCATTGTCTGTCTTGTCGCGAACGTGTACGTACATACTAGTCGATCGGTCGCTCTGCAACAATGAACCGTGGCCGAGTAAGTAGCAACACATGTAATAGTAGAGGCCCCCACGTTGCAGTTCAGGCTGTCCCGTCTAAACCGTGTACACGTACATACAACCACACGCCAAAAAATACGGCCACGTACGTACATACGGGCGGGGTCTCAAACGCCTACTCGTGCATACGTACGGCCAGAGCTCGTGTACATGGCTGGGTCGGAACGGAGAAACTCCGTCATCGTGTTCATCGGGAGCCAACCGGCTTGGACGGAACAACCGATCGAAACGAGGCCTGGCGTACCGCAAAACGGAGGAAACGGCCTTGTGTTCGACCGACCACGGTCGAAACAGGATCCTGTTCATTGGGAATGGTCTGGCGTACCGCAAAATGGAGGAACATGACTTCTCTTGGACCTACTATGGTTGAAACGGGGTCCTGTTGATCGCGAGGGTGTAGCGTACCGCAAAACAGAGGAAACAAACTTGTGTTGGAGCACTATGGTCGAAACGGGGGTCCTGTTCATCGGGAGGGGTGTGGCGTATCGCAAAACGGGACTCCACGGGATACTGCTCATCTCCACCGTCGACTGCCTCCACAGGTTACTGTTCATCCACCTTCGACCTCCTCCAGCCTTCACCTGCGACTGTTCATCCACGACGTCTCCCCTCCTGCCTCCACCAGCCATTGTTCATCCATGGGCTCCTATTCATCCAGCCTCCACCGCTCCTCCACTGGCTACTGTTCAACCACCCCTCCACGGGCTACTGTTCATCCATCCCTCTACCGGATACTATTCAACCAGCCCTCCACGGGGCCGTCCTGTTCATCCAGCCCTCCATGGGGTCCTGTTCATCCACCCCCAACCGGCTCGATTGGGGTCATGTTCATCCAGCGGCAACAACTTCTACTACCACGGGGTCCTGTTCATCCAACCCCCCAAGAACGCTCACCGTTCATCAAGAGGCAGCATCGATCGGCTTCAGTTAGCAGCAGTAGTGAAGGAATCACTCAGGTTCAGTTAACAGCAAGCGATCAATCGGGGTTCAGTAACGTAGCTAGTGCAATCGCTCGGGTTCAGTTAGAGCCCAACACCTTGCTCAGGTTCAGTTAGAGCGCAAAGCCTCGCACACACGCGCGTACGTGTACGAGAGAAAAGCGCAAACCTCCATGCATCGCTCGGCCCTGACCACCCATCGTAACCGGGAACTCCCCGATATTTTCCTCGCCCTCGCTTCTACCATGTTTTTTCCCATCATGGACGGCCCAAAGAATGTCATGCAGCTGCGTCTCCGGCCCGCCCAGGACGAAAAGCCCATTTTCTATCATGATTTTTTGTCATAGAAGTAGGAGCCCACCACATCTATGATGATACTGGGTTTTGTCACAATTGTCATCATAGAAGTGTCATAAGCATGACAAAAAAAATTCGTCCGGCCCAAAATGTCGTGGATGTGTCTTTTTTTGTAGTGAGTAGTCCACCCTCGGGGCTGAGAGTTTGTACCAGTAGCTATGTGTTTAATCTCTCTCTCTCTCTCGTGTTCTTGATGGCATGATCTTGATGTATCGGGGGCTTTGTTAATATAGTTGGATCATATGGTGTTTTCCCCTCTATCTTGTTGTGATGAATTGAGTTTTCTCTTTGAGATTTCGTTTTATCAGATTGAACACTTTTATGGATTTGAGGACACTTGATATATGTCTTGCATATGAATACCCTGGTGACAATGGGGTATTATTTTGATTCACTTGATATATGTTTTGGCACTCAACTCCCAGATTCCCTAGGTGACATTGGGGTAATCTATGCATAGGGGTTGATGCATGTTCTTGTCTTTGTTTCTCCGGTAGAAATCTTGGGGCACTCTTTGAGGTTCTTTGCGTTGGATTGAATATTACGAATCTGAATTTGTTTTGTGTTATTTTAGTACGAACTCTTGGATAGATCGACTGGACATAATAGCTTTGAGGTGGTTTCGTACCCTACAAACAATTTCTTCTTATGTTCTCCGCTAGATAGGAACTTTGGAGTGATTCTTCATCGCACTTTGAGGGATGGTTATATGATCCAATTATATTAGCATTGTTGCAAGATTGCACGAGCGAAAGTATGGAACCTAGGCCTTGTTTTCAAGCATTGCAATACCATTTGTGCTCCGTTTTATCAATTGCTACCTTGCTGTTTTTTATTGTTCCTATTACAAAAATCAATATCCACTATCCATATCGCACCTGTATCACCATCTCTTCGCCGAACTAGTGCACCTATACAAATTACCATTGTATTTGGTGTGTTGGGGATACAAGAGACTTTTTATTATTTGGTTGCAGGGTTGTTTGAGAGAGACTATCTCCATCCTACGCCTCCCATGGATTGATAAACCTTAGGTCATCCACTTGAGGGAAAATTGCTACTGTCCTACAAAACTCTGCGCTTGGAGGCCCAACACGTGTCTACAAGAATAAATTTGCGTATTAGACATCACACCCCAAGGTAATATTCAAGGAATCCCAAGCAACTAAGATTGGGGATGCCTGAGAAGGCATCCCCTCTTTCTTCTAATGATCATCGATAATTTTACTTCCAGCTATATCTTTATTCGTCACATAATATGCGTAAATCTTGGAGCGTCGTGTGCTTTTTATTTTTCTTTTAGTAATACACCATGCTGGTATGAGATAGTCCTTGGTTGATTTATAGAATGCTCTTTGCACTTCACTTATATCTTTTGAGTATGGCTTTATAGAATGCTTCATGTGCTTCACTTATATCATTTGAAGTTTGGATTGCCTGTTTCTCTATGCATAGAAAACCGCCATTTTTAGAATGCTCTTTTGCTTCACTTATATTTGTTAGAGCGTGGGCATATCTTTTGTAGAAAGAATTAAACTCTCTTGCTTCACTTATATCTATTTAGAGAGTCATCAGGAATTGGTCATTCACATGGTTAGTCATAAAATCCTACATAAAACTTGTAGATCACTGAATATGATATATTTGATTCCTTTTAATAGTTTCGCGATATAAAGATGGTGATATTAGAGACATGCTCATGAGTAATTGTGGATTGGTAGAAATACTTGTGTTAAGGTTTGTGATTCCCGTAGAATGCACGTACGGTGAACCGTTATGTGATGAAGTCAGAGCAAGATTTATTTTTTGATTGTCTTCCTTATGAGTGGCGGTCGGGGACGAGCGATGGTATTTTCCTACCAATCTATCCCCCTAGGAGCATGCGTGTAGTACTTTGTTTCGATACTTAATAGATTTTTGCAATAAGTATGTGAGTTCTTTATGACTAATGTTGAGTCCATGGATTGTACGCACTCTGACCCTTCCACCATTGCTAGCCTCTTGGGTACCGTGCATTGCCCTTTCTCACCTCGAGAGTTGGTGCAAACTTCGATGGTGCATCCAAACCCCGTGATACGATACGCTCTATCACACATAAGCCTCCTTATATCTTCCTCAAAACAGCCACCATACCTACCTATCATGGCATTTCCATAGCCATTCCGAGATATATTGCCATGCAACTTCCATCGTCATCATATACATGACTTGAGCATTCATTGTCATATTGCTTTGCATGATCGTATGATAGCCAACATGATGTTTATATGGCTTGTCTGTTTTTTGATATCTTTGCTATGCTAGATCATTGCATATCCTGGTACACTGCCAAAGACATTCATATAAAGTCATATTGTTCTAGATATCGAGTTGTAATATTGAGTTGTAAGTACATAAAAGTGTGATGATCATCATTATTAGAGCATTGTCCTAGTGAGGAAAGGATGATGGAGACTATGATTTCCTCACAAGTCGGGATGAGACTCCGGACGAAAAAAGAAAAAAGAAAAAAAAAGAGGCCAAAAAAAGAGAGAGTCCAAAAAAGGGAGAAAACAAAAAAATGAGAGAAGGGGCAATACTACTATCCTTTTACCACACTTGTGCTTCAGAGTAGCACCATGTTCTTCATATAGAGTCTCTCGAGTTATCACTTTCATATACTAGTGGGAATTTTCATTATAGAACTTGGCTGTGATGGGCTTCGTCAAATGCCCGAGGTCTTCATGAGCAAGCAAGTTGGATGCACACCCACTTAATTTTCAGTTTGAGCTTTCATACACTTATAGCTCTTAGTGCATCTGTTGAATGGCAATCCCTACTCCTTGCATTGACATCAATTGATGGGCATCTCCATAGGCCGTTGATTAGCCGCGTCGATGTGAGACTTTCTCCATTTTTGTCTTCTCCACACAACCTCCACCATCATATTCTATTCCACCTATAGTGCCATATCCATGGCTCACACTCATGTATAGCATGGAAGTTGAAAAGGCTTGAGAACATTAAAAGTATGAAACAATTGTTTGGCTTGTCATCGGGGTTGTGCATGATGAAATACTTTGTGTGATGAAGATGGAGCATAGCCAGACTATATGATTTTGCAGGGATAACTTTCTTTGGCCATGCTATTTTGAGAAGACATGATTGATTTATTAGTATGGTTGCAGTATTATTGTCTTAATGTCAAATGATAGACTATTGCTTTGAATCACTTGTGCCTTAATATTCATGCCATGATTAGATTATATGATCAAGATTATGCTAGGTAGCATTCCACATCAAAAATTATCTTTTTTATCATTTACCTACTCGAGGACGAGCGGGAATTAAGCTTGGGGATGCTGATACGTCTCCATCGTATCTATAATTTTTGCTTGTTCCATGACAATATTCTACAACCTTTACATACTTTTGGCAACAATTTATATGATTTTCTTGGACTACTATATTGATCCAGTGCCCAGTGCATGTTCCTGTTTGTTGCATGTTTTTTGTTTCATAGAAAATCCATATCAAACGGTGTCCAAATGGGATAAAAACTTACGGAGATTTTTTTGGAATATATGTGAGTTTTGGGAGGTGGAATCAACGCGAGACGATGCCCGAGGGGGCACAAGGCAGGGGGCGCGCCCCAGGGGGTAGGGCGCGCCCTGGACCCTTGTGGCCACCCTATAAGGCGGTTGGTGCCTTTCTTCTGGTGCAAGAAAGCTAATATCCGGATAAAAATTGTGTTAAAATTTCAGCCCAATCGGAGTTACGGATCTTTGAGAATTTAAGAAATGGCGAAAGGCCAGAATCTGAGAGCGCACACATAGAAGGAAACAGAGAGAGGTCCAATCTCGGAGGGGCTCTCGCCCCTCCGCCGCCATGGAGGCCATGGACCAGAGGGGAAATCCTTCTCCCATCTAGGGGGGAGGCCAAGGAAGAAGAAGGAGGAGGAGGGGGCTCTCTCTCCTCCTCTCTCCCGGTGGCGCCGGAACGCCGCCGGGGCCATCATTGTGACGGCAATCTACACCAACAACTTCGCCGCCATCATCACCAACTCTCTCCCCCTCTATGCAGCGGTGTAACACCTCTTCTCCCTGCTGTAATCTCTACTTAAGCATGGTTCTCAACGCTATATATTATTTCCTAATGATGTATGGCTATCCTATGATGTTTGAGTAGATCCGTTTTGTCCTATGGATTAATTGATGATCGTGATTGGTTTGAGTTGTATGTTTTATTATTGGTGCTGTCCTATGGTGCTCTCCGTGTCATGCAAGCGTGAGTGATCCCCGCTGTAGGGTTTGCAATATGGTCATGATTTTCTTATGGTGGGTTGCTAGAGTGACAGAAGCTTAAACCCGAGTAAGTAGGTTGTTTGCGTATGGGAGTAAAGAGGACTTGATACTTTAATGCTATGGTTGTGTTTTACCTTAATGATCTTTAGTAGTTACGGATGTTTGCTAGAGTTTCAATCATAAGTGCATATGATCCAAGGAGGGAAATTATGTTAGCTTATGCCTCTCCCTCATATAAAATTGCAATAATGATTACCGACCTAGTTATCGATTGCCTAAGGACAAATAACTTTCTTGTGACAAAAAAGCTCTCTACTAAAAGTAACTTAGTTGTTTCTTTATCTAAACAGCCCCTAGTTTTTATTTACGTGCTCTTTATTATCTTGCAAACCTATCTCTTTACACCTACAAAGTACTTCTAGTTTCATACTTGTTCTAGGTAAAGTGAACGTTAAGTGTGCGTAGAGTTGTATCGGTGGTCGATAGAACTTGAGGGAATATTTGTTCTACCTTTAGCTCCTCGTTGGGTTCGACACTCTTACTTATCGAAAGAGGCTGCAACTGACCCCCTATACTTGGGGGTTATCAAAAATCTTTATGTCTCCCTCCTTGACTTGAAGCATCTTTTGATGTGTTCCGTTCTTTTATGAAATCTGGATTCCTTCGCTAAGGCAATTGCTCCAGTATTGTCACAAAATATTTTCATTGCAACTGATGCACTAGGTATTACACCTAGATCGGATATGAACTCCTTCATCCAGACTCCTTCATTTGCTGCTTCCGAAGCAGCTATGTACTCCGCTTCACACGTAGATCCCGCCACGACGATCTGCTTGGAACTACACCAACTGACAGCTCCACCATTCAATATAAATATGTATCCGGTTTGTTACTTAGGTTCATCCGGATCAATGTCAAAGCTAGCATCGACGTAACCATTTACGATGAGCTCTTTGTCACCTCCATAAACGAGAAACATATCCTTTGTCCTTTTCAGGTACTTCAGGATGTTCTTGACCGCTGTCTAGTGATTACTTTGGATTACTTTGGTACCTCCCTACCAGACTTATGGCAAGGCACACATCATGTCTGGTACATAGCATAGCATACATGATAGAACCTATGGCTGAGGCATAGGGAATGACTTTCATTTTCTGTCTATCTTCTGCAGTGGTCGGGCTTTGAGTCTGACTCAATTTCACACCTTGCAACACAGGCAAGAAACCTTTCTTTGACTGATCCATTTTGAACTTCTTCAAAACTTTGTCAAGGTATGTGCTTTGTGAAAGTCCTATTAAGCGTCTTGATCTATCTCTATAGATCTTGATGCCCAATATATAAGTAGCTTCACCAAGGTCTTTCATTGAAAAACTCTTATTCAAGTATCCTTTTATGCTATCCAGAAATTCTACATCATTTCCAATCAACAATATGTCACCCACATATAATATTAGAAATGCTACAGAGCTCCCACTCACTTTCTTGTAAACACAGGCGTCTCCGAAAGTCTGTATAAAACCATATGCTTTGATCACCTCATCAAAGCGTATATTCCAACTCCGAGATGCTTGCACCAGTCCATAGATGGATCGCTGGAGCTTGCACACTTTGTTAGCACCTTTAGCATCGACAAAACCTTCTAGTTGCATGATATACAACTCTTCTTTAAGAAAATCCATTAAGGAATGTAGTTTTGACATCCATTTGCCAGATTTCATAATCATAAAATGCGGCAATTGCTAACATGATTCAGACAGACTTAAGCATCACAACGGGTGAGAAAGTCTCATTGTAGTCAACTCCTTGAACTTGTCGAAAACCTTTCGCGACAAGTCGAGCTTTGTAGACAGTACCATTACCATCAGCGTCAGTCTTCTTCTTGAAGATCGATTTATTCTCTATGGCTCGCCGATCATCGGGCAAGTCCACCAAAGTCCACACTTTGTTCTCATACATGGATCCTATCTCAGATTTCATGGCCTCAAGCCATTTATCGGAATCTGGCCCCATCATAGCTTCTTCAAAGTTCGCAGGTTGCCATGGTCTAGTAACATGACTTCCAGAATAGGATTACGGTACCACTCTGGTGTGAAACATGCTCTGTTTGACCTACGAGGTCTAGTAGCAACTTGATCTAAAGTTTCACGATCATGTCACGACCGGTTTTTCAATAAAATATTTATTGAGAGACCAAACCCTTTTACGGGCCAGTAAAGAAGAATTCCTTCTCACTGGTAGACAATATCTTGGTCACAGAAGAAAAATACCAGGAGTACTGAATATAATACAAGGTTGAGCGGAGACTGCTCAACAATTTATTACATGTACACCGATAAAACACAACGGCGGATAGGGTGGCATAACTACTAACTCACGATAACAACGGTGGTGAAAATATCACCGCGAAGCGGGTGATATGACTCCTGAAAACTACAGCTCTTCGAGCGTCGGGGTGAAGCTCGAGGAGATTTGTTACGGGTTGCGGAAGCGTATATAATACAAGTGACCAATATCCAGGATCGCACGGGGCTGACTGGGACTCCTTTAGGCGTCGGACTCACTATCAAACTCTTCATCCATGAGATCGCCTTCGTCAACATCTGGCCAAATCAACAAGCCAGGTGAGTACTATGAAAGTACTCGCAAGACAGTTCGGACATAAGATATAACAAATGTAGACATGATGCATATGAACAGAAATAACAAGTGCACTCAAACAACGGAATAATCATGCACGGGAAAAATAAAGAGAAGTCGGGCGGTAGTCCTCCCGAAATCCCAAAATAATATACTGGGTGCCAAACGAGGGTCTGAATGACTCCTCGAGAGGAAAAATGCAAGAATAACAATGCCGCAGTCGAGCGTCAAGGCGACACCACATAAAGGGCTTATAATAGAAAATAAAAGGCAGTGCGTGCCACAGTCGGACGTCTGAGCGACATCACATAAAGGGCTTATATTGAAAGTAAAAGACAAACATGCCACAGTACGACGTCTGAGCGACATCACATAAAGGGCTTATATTGAAAGTAAAAGACAAACATGCCATAGTCGGACGTCTGAGCGACATCACATAAAGGGCTTATATTGAAAGTAAAAGACAAACATGCCACAGTCGGACGTCTGAGCGACATCACATAAAGGGCTTATATTCATAACTTAGTAGCTCATGAATTTTAAATCATATCAAGAGAATAATCAGGCATGAGATAAACAACAGGGTTAGTCCATCCACAGGAATAACGTTCAGCCAAGTTTACTACTCACGCTCGCTTACCGGAAAAAAATATACCACGAGGTTATGACATAGACATGGATATGCAGATCACGTTACTTGACCATGGATACGATGACTCGGAAGGATTTGACTCTGCAGAGTTTGTACTTTAACCACAGCCAACGGATTTCAGTAGTCACGGGGACTAGTTCCGTTTATGGTGTTTTGGGAGAAACACGTCTAACCAGTACACACCCATTCAACATTCCGAAGCCAGGAATCACCCTCGGCAACGTTCAAGAAAAACCTTGAGACGGGGAGGCTACAACCTCGCGTAGCATGGGATCAAATTTCTATACGCGCGCTCTAAGGGGTGCCCCCCTCTCGGTCCCAACCGGAAACACCCATGCCCCTGACCCGATGACTAGCTTTAATCCAGGGCCATGGAACCCTCATCCCGGCCCCTCTATTTGGTGTGTACACGGAAAGAGGTTACCAACTTACTAAACCGTATTCTTGGCAGAAAACATGTGGCGGCACGGAAAGGGGAAGAACGATAACGTGACTCAGTCCACGTTAACGTCGGAGTTTATCGGACAACATGAGGTTGGCATGCTACAACAATACCACCTCACTGCCTTTCATGTCACCACATGACTAGGCCATCTCTCATCAGAGATCACAGTAACCTTGGAGCACACGGATAGTTGCCTTACACGCAACGAGATACTCATCGATGCTCATATGCCATGCGCAACCCTTCACGCAAACATGCAAAACACCTATCATATCAAAGGTTCAAACATGCTTGCCTGGTTCGGAGAAGTCGGAGTCTAGCTCGGCGAAGTTCGCGGCTCCGTCACCTCTCCCGGAACCTACGGTATAGCGAAAAATGCATACTAACGTGAAAACCAACGCGTGTAGAAAAGCTGTTCCAATTTTTTTCAAATAAATCCCATAAAAAACTAGACAAAATTATAAGACTGTTAGAAAAAGAATCACTCAAAAATCACTTTTTTTAAAAAGTTATAAGGGTTTCTGTCCAGGGACTCATCTGTAATGAAACAGAAAAGTTCCAGGGGCTAAACTGAGAAAACAGAAAACGGTTCGAGTAGAAACGCGCCAGCCCACAGAGAAAACGTACTCTGCCCGAAGGCGCCAATAGAAAATGCTTCGGGGGTGAAAGAAGAGAGGCTGACGTGGGGGGTCCACATGTCAGGTTTGAAAAACCTCGCCGGCGCCCGAAGGCTGCGGTGGTCGCCGTCATCGAACCACGGCGAGTCAGGGAGATCGGAGTGTACCAAGAGTATCAGCGTGTCCTTCCGCGTCGGTGGGTGGTGGACTTGGGCGTCGGAGAGCACCACGTCGACGGTGACACTTTCTCCGGCGGACGGCGGCTCGGGCGATGGTGTGGAACTCCGGTGGTGTGCTGCAACCTTCGAATTGAAGCACGGGTCAGAAGGAGGGATGCACTAGAGAGCTACTGGCAAGAGATGGGAGGCAGAGGTGCACGCACGGGAGCGAATCGAGCTGGATCCCGTGGCGGGTCGCGGCGGCCGGAGTTCAGGAAGAAGACTCCCTCGGGGCTCTTCCAGTGGCTAGGTGGGGTCTTGGTGGAGTGCAGAGGTGGTGTGGGTACTAGCTGGAGCTCGGGGCCTCTATTTATAGGCGGCTCGAGGGGGTGGCCGTGAACGGAGAATCTCCGGCGAGCGATTACGGCGAGGCAGTGGCTTGGCAGAGGGTTTAGGTGGCCAGGCAGCACCAGTGAGAGTTACTGGTCCCGTTCCACTGCTAAACTCGGTCGGGCATGGCGCAATGGCGTCAGTCTTCGTCGGGGTCGCCGTACTGGCACGGCGGCGGCAGAGAGCGCGCTCCGCGCCTAGCGGTTCACGACGAGGGTGGCAGCGTGCACGGGGGAGTGGAAGACCATGCGGCGGCCTCCGGTGGCTTGGGCGGCGCTGGTCAGCGCCATCTACGCTGTGCTTCTTCCTGGCGGCCGCAAAGCCGCCGCTGGCGTCGGTCACGGGGCGGCGCACCTCCTCCTGCTCGTCGCCGACGCCCGCAAGCATCCAGGCGCTCGTGCGATGCAGAGGACAAGGGGGAGGGGATAGGGAACACGGCGACGCCGAGGTACTGGCGAGATCGACTACGGACACTGAAGAATCGACAGTAGTTCAGACACTGTTAACTGAACTTGACTGAACCTTAGAGAAACAGTGTCCAGCAGGTGTTCGATGAAATGATTTGGTATGAAGAAATTTTTTCCTGGAGCTGGGACTTGGTGAGGTGACCTCTCAATGCACCTAGAGGCTGCCTGATATTTCTCAGAATTTTTGGAGAAGGATTTGAATGAATTTCATCAAATTTGGCAAATCTGGTCCAAACTTGCAGCAAGTATAGTTTGAAATTTTTTGAACTGGAGACCAGTGGATCTTCATGGATCTTGGTTGAGGGTTCAAAGGACTAGGAAGGGAAAATGGTTTGGGGGCAAAAATCAAAGGAGAAAGAGTAGTTCCTTTGTAAACCTCCAAGGATCAAGATATAAGGCAGAAATTGTTTTTGATAAGAAATAAATGGAAATAATTATATGGAGAGGTTCAACTTGCTGGATTTGAAGCATATCATGATCCAAAGATGAGGAAAGGCTTATGGGAGGGAATTTACCCTTGGGTCATGGCAAGAGGAATTTTTGAAAGTGAAAAAAGATCATTCCAAAAGCTATAGGGCCTTTTAAAGAAATTTTCAAAGGACATTTTTTCCAAGAGAAAAACATTTTGGTTTGAGTCCAAATAAAAGAGGAAAACCTCCAAGACCAAAATCAAGTTTTGAGTGAATCCGAGAATGAAGCACTAGTCATAAAAGAAAATATTTTGAGAGGGAGAGTTCTTTTAGAAGAAAAATTTAAATCACCTCCCTCAAATCAAGGAAAAGTTTTGAAAAAGCCAAATAAAATTTTGGGTGTCATAACACCTACCCCCTTAGGAAAAATCTCGTCCTCGAGATTTCAGCTGATCCTCAAATAGGTATGGATACTCTGCCTGGAGAAAATCTTCCCTTTCCCATGTAGCTTCATCCTCAGTGTGGTTGCTCCACTGAACTTTGAAATTTTTTGTTGTTTTCTGACGTGTCCTCCTTTCAGACTCTTCCAAAATCTTTACTGGTCTCTCTGTAGGTGAGGTCTGGTTGTATATCAATGCTTTCATGAGATACATGCTTCTCCGGGTTACTTACACATTTTCTCAATTGTGAGACATGGAACACGTCATGGACGTCTGACAGCTCCTTGGGTAAGTCTAGTTTGTAGGCCACTGTGCCTCTTCGTGCCTCTATACAGAATGGTCCGATAAATCTCGGGGCTAGCTTCCCCTTAATTTTGAACCGTTGCAGGCCCCTCATAGGAGACACTCGTAGGTATACGGAATCACCGGGCTCAAAGCTGACCTCACGATGTTTTTGATCGTAGTAGCTCTTTTGTCGGCTTTGCGCTGTCTTGAGTCTGTCCCTAATCTGCTTAACTTTCTCCTCGGCCTCTTTAAGCATGTCTGGGCCGAAGATACGGCTGTCACCTATTTCTGACCAATTCAGTGGGGTACGACACCTCCGTCCGTACAATGCTTCAAAACGTGCCATCTGTAAGCTGGCTTGGTAACTGTTGTTGTAAGCAAACTCGGCATACGGCAAACTCTCTTCCCAACTGGATCCATAGGTGAGCACACAGGCTCTCAGCATGTCCTCTAGGATTTGGTTCACACGTTCCGTTTGTCCATCAGTCTGAGGGTGGTACGCTGTACTGAAAGCTAGTTGCGTGCCCAGAGCTTGTTGCAGGTGATCCCAAAATTTGGAGACAAATTGGGTGGCTTGGTCGGATATTATAGTCTTTGGGACTCTGTGCAAACAAACTATACGGGAGAGATAAAGCTTGGCCAGCCTTTGTGTGGAGTAGGTAGTCTTCACGGGAATGAAGTGAGCAACCTTGGTTAGTCGGTCTGTAATGACCCATATGGCGTCATTTCCGCGTTGTGATCGAGGTAGTTCGACGATGAAGTCCATTCCTATTTCATCCCATTTCCACTCCGGTATCCTGTTTGGATGGAGTAGCCCTGCTGGCTTTTGATGTTTGGCCTTGATGCGCTGACATGAATCGCAAAAAGCAATAAATGCGGCTATATCTCTTTTCATACCGTGCCACCAAAATCTTTCCTGAATGTCTTTGTACATTTTGGTTCTTCCAGGGTGGATCGAGTATGGAGCGGTGTGGCTTCCAGTCAAGTATGGCTTTGACTTTTTCTGGGTCTACGGCCACGCCTTCTTGGTTTAATATGTGGCCTAGGAAACCAACTTGCCTTAGCCAAAACTCACACTTGCTAAATTTGGCGTACAACTGATGTTTCCTTAATTCTCCCAAAACAATTCTGAGATGCTCAGCGTGCTCTTCCGGTGTCCTTGAGTAAACCAGAATATCGTCAATGAACACCACAACAAATTTGTCAATGAATTTCATAATACTTTGTTCATGAGGTGGACGAAATATGCGGGGGCATTCGTTAGACCAAAAGGCATCACTGTGAACTCATATAATCCGTATCTGGAGGTGAACGCTGTTTTAGGGATATCTTCTGTCCGTACTTTCAATTGATGATATCCTGATCTCAAATCAATTTTTGAGAACACCTTGGCTTGCGCGAGTTGATCAAACAAATCATATCCGCGGCATCGGATATTTGTTTTTGATGGTGACCATATTGAGATCTCGATAGTCTATACACAATCTTAGTGTCCCATCCTTTTTCTTGGCGAATAATACTGGCGAACCCCAAGGTGAGGAGCTGGCTCGAATAAAACCTTTTTCCAGTAATTCCTTTATCTGCTCCTTCAATTCTACCAATTCTGAGGGTGCCATTCTATAAGGCTTCTTATAGATGGGAGCGGTGCCAGGTGCTAGTTCAATGCTGAACTCTATCTCTCGGTCTGGTGGCATGCCTAGTAGTTCTTCAGGAAATACGTCAGGAAACTCGCATACCACTGGAACTTTTCTTAGTTCTGAAATGTCCACTTTGTTCAATTTTGGTTGCCATGACCGGGGTCTCTCTTGAGCTGTAACCTTAATTGTCTTGCCTTGATGATGGGTGTGGATCACAGTCCGATTGAAACAATCAATAAATCCATTGTTGGTGGTCAACCAGTCCATCCCTAAGATGACATCCAGTCCTTTATTTTCCAACACGATGAGATTAGCTTGCAACTATAGTCCTTCGAACTCAATGATCACTCCTTGGCAGTAACTCTGAGCGATCTGCTTATTTCCGGGGGACTTGATGACCATAGACTTTTCCAAGGGAAGTATCGGAAAACCATGTTGCAAAACAAAATTCTTCGAAACGAACGAATGGGAAGCTCCAGAATCAAACAAAACCGTGGCAGGTACTGTGTTGACAGGGAACGTACCGAGCACGATGTCTGGGGCATTCTGCGCTTCTTCCTTGGTCACATGGTTCAGGTGACCCTTCCTGTGGTTGTTGTTGGGATTGAAATTGTTGCGCTTGGGGGCTGGATCATTCCCACCATTGTTTGGCTTGGGGGCCGAGTTCCTTGGCTTTGGGCACTGTTTAGCATAGTGCCCTTCTTCACCACAAGCATAGCATGTGACCCCTGGACGGTATGTGAACTCCTTGTCCTTGGCATGAAACTGTCTGACTGGCCTTAGATCAGTAGTCGTGGATTTCCTTGCTTCTGTCCTTGGAACCTCAGTCTTGCTTCGGTTGTTGCGAGCAAGAGTCGTCTTGTCCCTCTTTTGCTTACGGATATCTTCCAGACTACGGCGCTCATTCTCCAAGGTAATGGCCTTGTCAACCAGAGTTTTAAAATCCGGGAAAGTGTGTACAACCAGTTGGCATCTTAGTGCCGATGTCAGGCCGTCCAGGAATTTTTCCATCTTCTTGTTCTCTGTCATGTGCTCGTCGTAGGCATAACGAGATAGCTGGGTAAACTGACCGTTGTATTCTGTCACTGACATGCCTCTTTCCTTGAGGTCATCAAATTCTCTCTTCTTGATTTTTATGATGCTCCTGGGGATGTGTGCCCCACGAAAGCCTTCCTTGAACTCTTCCCAGGTGATGTTGTGTTCACTGGGATGCATGTGTAGGAAGTTTTCCCACCATGCTGCAGCTGCTCCAGTAAGGTAGTGTGGTGCATAAAGCACCTTCTCATTATCTGAACACTGAGCAATAATCAGCTTCCTTTCGATGTCATGAAGCCAATCATCGGCTTCCAGCGGCCTATCGGTGTGAGCAAACGTTGAAGGGCGAGTCTTCTGTAACTCAGATAACTTGGAGTGTGGCTGGTACGGCTCACGGTGGTTTCCCATATTGATGACGTGGGTCATCATCTCTTGGTGCTGTTGCTGGCTTTGTTCGAAGAGACGGCATACTTGAGATAAGGCTGCTTCGCTGTCTTGTTGACTGGACTGTCCCTGAGTGAAGTTGTTGCTAGTCTGTGTCCCATAAACTCCTTCTGGCTGATTGGGCATGGAGCGAGTCCACGGGCGAGAAATTATTCCAGTCTGGGGGTATTATTTTGCAAAACTCATGAGAAGAACTGTGTGGCACAAGGGAAATCTTGCAAAGGCAAAAATTTAAAAGACCTCAAGATTTTTCGAAGAAAAAAAACATAAACAATTTCGCACGGAGAAGAAACGCTTAACACAAATCTTACACACGAAAAGCAAACACACGATACAGCACTCAGGATGTGCGTACACAATCCTGACATGTTATATAGACTAGCACACTCCTCCGGAAAGCAGCGAACACACTAATACAAACTAGCGTATAGATAAAACACATCATACAAGCAGACATAACGCACGGCTACTCGGCGCTCTCAGTCGGAGATGGTGATGATGTCCTTTCCCTTGCCGAGGGCAAGACTCAGCGGTGCGGGAGATTCAACCTCCACCTCCTCTCTAGCAGGCTCCTGGCGCGTAGCACTGCGCTGCGGTGATGGCGCGGGTGCGACAGGCGGTAGTGCGGGTGTGGCAGGCGTTGCAGCTCTGACTGGAGTAGGAGCGATGACTCGGTCGAACTCCTCAGTGGTAGGCAGACGATGAGCAGTTGCTAAAATGGCCGGTGCATAAGATGCTGAAGACGAGACGAATGTCAGTGGTGGTGCCGTGTGAAGAAGCTCCTTCCTGCAGGCAGGACCGCCCCGAACTAAGTCCATCCGGGCAGCCACAAGATCGTCCACGAGGTTGTCGAAAGACTCCTCCAGAGCCTTGAGATACTCCACAACCATCTCGATGGCTTCATCTCGCTCTCCCCGATGGCAGGCGAATGCATAGTGGCAAGTGTATGGCACATGGCATGGGAGGTAGCGGTAGCGACGAGTCTTCATCATAGGAAGGATGTCCCGAAGGCGAGCTATCGCCTCCCGGGCAGCCATCTGCATGGCATGCCTCTCCGTAGGCATGGCCCTTCCCACAAAACGGAAGTGGCGAGATGCAGAACGTCCTCCCTTGAATTGCACCACGGCTTGGTGCATAGACACGTTGTCGCTGAGCTTGTGCTGGTAAAGCATGAACTCCGCACGAGTCGCCGGCCCGATCGCGAGCTTGGTGATGAAGACGAGGAGTTTGACAAACCCCTCGGGCACGTTCGTGAACACTCGAGTCTCGCAGTTGCTGCCAGCCATCTACAAAAGTAGGCAAAAATTCTGAGTAGTCAAGTCATAAATTTATGATGACCAACAGAAAATAGCTACAATTGCAAAATGCTGAAAAAGCACAAAAGACGCTAATAACCGATTAGCGATCGCTCCTAGTGGCTTCCTACAGTCAGCCTGGCTCTGATACCAAGCTTGTCACGACCGGTTTTTCAATAAAATATTTATTGAGAGACCAATCCCTTTTACGGACCAGTAAAGAAGAATTCCTTCTCACTGGTAGACAATATCTTGGTCACAGAAGAAAAATACCAGGAGTACTGAATATAATACAAGGTTGAGCGGAGACTGCTCAACAATTTATTACATGTACGCCGATAAAACACAACGGCGGATAGGGTGGCATAACTACTAACTCACGATAACAACGGTGGTGAAAATATCACCGCGAAGCGGGTGATATGACTCCTGAAAACTACAGCTCTTCGACCGTGGGGGTGAAGCTCGAGGAGATTTATTGCGGGTGGCGGAAGCGTATATAATGCAAGTGACCAATATCCAGGATCGCACGGGGCTGACTGGGACTCCTTTAGGCGTCGGACTCACTATCAAACTCTTCATCCATGAGATCGCCTTCGTCAACATCTGGCCAAATCAACAAGCCAGGTGAGTACTATGAAAGTACTCGCAAGACAGTTCGGACATAAGATATAACAAATGTAGACATGATGCATATGAACAGAAATAACAAGTGCACTCAAATAGCGGAATAATCATGCACGGGAAAAATAAAGAGAAGTCGGGCGGTAGTCCTCCCGAAATCCCAAAATAATATACTGGGTGCCAAACGAGGGTCTGAATGACTCCTCGAGAGGAAAAATGCAAGAATAACAATGCCGCAGTCGGGCGTCAAGGCGACACCACATAAAGGGCTTATAATAGAAAATAAAAGGCAGTGCGTGCCACAGTCGGACGTCTGAGCGACATCACATAAAGGGCTTATATTGAAAGTAAAAGACAAACATGCCACAGTCGGACGTCTGAGCGACATCACATAAAGGGCTTATATTCATAACTTAGTAGCTCATGAATTTTAAATCATATCAAGAGAATAATCAGGCATGAGATAAACAACAGGGTTAGTCCATCCACAGGAATAACGTTCAGCCAAGTTTACTACTCATGCTCGCTTACCGGAAAAAAATATACCACGAGGTTATGACATAGACATGGATATGCAGATCACGTTACTTGACCATGGATACGATGACTCGGAAGGATTTGACTCTGCAGAGTTTGTACTTTAACCACAGCCAACGGATTTCAGTAGTCACGGGGACTAGGTCCGTTTACGGTGTTTTGGGAGAATCACGTCTAACCAGTACACACCCATTCAACATTCCGAAGCCAGGAATCACCCTCGGCAACGTTCAAGAAAAACCTTGAGACGGGGAGGCTACAACCTCGCGTAGCATGGGATCAAATTTCTATACGCGCGCTCTAAGGGGTGCCCCCCTCTCGGTCCCAACCGGAAACACCCATGCCCCCTGACCGGATGACTAGCTTTAATCCAGGGCCATGGAATCCTCATCCCGGCCCCTCTATTTGGTGTGTACACGGAAAGAGGTTACCAACTTACTAAACCGTATTCTTGGCAGAAAACATGTGGCGGCACGGAAAGGGGAAGAACGATAACGTGACTCAGTCCACGTTAACGTCGGAGTTTATCGGACAACGTGAGGCTGGCATGCTACAACAATACCACCTCACTGCCTTTCATGTCACCACATGACTAGGCCATCTCTCAGCAGAGATCACAGTAACCTTGGAGCACACGGATAGTTGCCTTACACGCAACGAGATACTCACCGATCTCATATGCCATGCGCAACCCTTCACGCAAACATGCAAAACACCTATCATATCAAAGGTTCAAACATGCTTGCCTGGTTCGGAGAAGTCGGAGTCTAGCTCGGCGAAGTTCGCGGCTCAGTCACCTCTCCCGGAACCTACGGTATAGCGAAAAATGCATACTAACGTGAAAACCAACGCCTGCAGAAAAGCTGTTCCAAAATTTTTTAAATAAATCCCATAAAACTCTAGACAAAATTATAAGACTGTCAGAAAAAGAATCACTCAAAAATCACTTTTTATTAAAAAGTTACAAGGGTTTCTGTCCAGGGACTCATCTGTAATGAAACAGAAAAGTTCCAAGGGCTAAACTGAGAAAACAGAAAACGGTTCGAATAGAAACGCGCCAGCCCACAGAGAAAACGTACTCTGCCCGAAGGCGCCAACAGAAAACGCTTCGGGGGTGAAAGAAGAGAGGCTGACGTGGGGGGTCCACATGTCAGGTTTGAAAAACCTCGACGGCGCCCGAAGGCTGCGGTGGTCGCCGGCGTCGAACCACGGCGAGTCAGGGAGATCGAAGTGTACCAAGAGTATCAGCGTGTCCTTCCTCGTTGGTGGGTGGTGGACTTGGGCGTCGGAGAGCACCACGTCGAGGGCGACACTTTCTCTGGCGGACGGTGGCTCGGGCGATGGTGGGGAACTCCGGTGGTGTGCTGCAACCTTTGAATTGAAGCGCGGGTCAGAAGGAGGGATGCACTAGAGAGCTACTGGCAAGAGATGGGAGGCAGAGGTGCACGCACGGGAGCGAATCGAGCTGGATCCCGTGGCGGGTCGCGGCGGCCGGAGTTGAGGAAGAAGACTCCCTCGGGGCTCTTCCAGTGGCTAGGCGGGGTCTTGGTGGAGTGCAGAGGTGGTGTGGGTACTAGCTGGAGCTCGGGGCCTCTATTTATAGGCGGCTCGAGGGGGTGGCCGTGAACAGAGAATCTCCGGCGAGCGATTACGGTGAGGCAGTGGCTTGGCAGAGGGTTTAGGTGGCCAGGCAGCACCAGTGAGAGTTACTGGTCCCATTCCACTGCTAAACTCGGTCGGGCATGGCGTAATGGCGTCGGTCTTCGTCGGGGTCGCCGTACTGGCACGGCGGCGGCAGAGAGCGCGCTCCGCGCCTAGCGGTTCACGACGAGGGTGGCAGCGCGCACGGGGGAGTGGAAGACCACGCGGTGGCCTCCGGTGGCTTGGGCGGCGCTGGTCAGTGCCGTCTACGCTGTGCTTCTTCCTGGCGGCCGCAAAGCCGCCGCTGGCGTCGGTCACGGGGCGGCGCACCTCTTCCTGCTCGTCGCCGACGCCCGCAAGCATCCAGGCGCTTGTGCGATGCAGAGGACAAGGGGGAGGGGACAGGGAACACGGCGATGTCGAGGTACTGGCGAGATCGACTACGGACACTGAAGAAACGACAGTAGTTCAGACACTGTTAACTGAACTTGACTGAACCTTAGAGAAACAGTGTCCAGCAGGTGTTCGATGAAATGATTTGGTATGAAGAAATTTTTTCCTGGAGCTGGGACTTGGTGAGGTGACCTCTCAATGCACCCAGAGGCTGCCTGATTTTTCTCAGAATTTTTGGAGAAGGATTTGAATGAATTTCATCAAATTTGGCAAATCTGGTCCAAACTTGCAGCAAGTATAGTTTGAAAAATTTGAACTGGAGACCAGTGGATCTTCATGGATCTTGGTTGAGGGTTCAAAGGACTAGGAAGGGAAAATGGTTTGGGGGCAAAAATCAAAGAAGAAAGAGTAGTTCCTTTGTAAACCTCCAAGGATCAAGATATAAGGCAGAAATTGTTTTTGATAAGAAATAAATGGAAATAATTATATGGAGAGGTTCAACTTGCTGGATTTGAAGCATTTCATGATCCAAAGATGAGGAAAGGCTTATGGGAGGGAATTTACCCTTGGGTCATGGCAAGAGGAATTTTTGAAAGTGAAAAAAGATCATTCCAAAAGCTATAGGCCTTTTAAAGAAATTTTCAAAGGACATTTTTTCCAAGAGAAAAACATTTTGGTTTGAGTCCAAATAAAAGAGGAAAACCTCCAAGACCAAAATCAAGTTTTGAGTGAATCCGAAAATGAAGCACTAGTCATAAAAGAAAATATTTTGAGAGGGAGAGTTCTTTTAGAAGAAAATTTTAAATCACCTCCCTCAAATCAAGGAAAAGTTTTGAAAAAGCCAAATAAAATTTTGGGTGTCACAGATCATCATCATTAGCTTCCTCTCTAGTTGGTGTAGGCATCACGGGAACGGATTTCTCTGATGTGCTACTTTGCAAATTGAGAGAAGGTCCAATTACCTCATCAAGTTCTACTTTCCTCCTACTTACTTCTTTCGAGAGAAATTCCTTCTCTAGAAATGTTCCATTTTTGGCAACAAAGATCTTGCCTTCAGATCCGTGGTAGAGGGTGTTCCAATTGTTTCCTTAGGGTATCCTATAAAGATACACTTCTCCGATTTGGGTTCGAGCTTATCAGGCTGAAGCCTTTTGACATAAGTGTCGCAACCCCAAACTTAAGAAATGACAACTTAGGTTTCTTGCCAAACCATAGTTCATACGATGTCGTCTAAACGGATTTAGACGGTGCCCTATTTAACTTGAATGCAGCTATCTCTAATGCATAACCCCAAAAACAATAGTGGTAAATGGGTAAGAGACATCATAGGTAGCACCATATCTAATAAAAGTACGCTTACGATGTTCGGAGACACCATTACACTATGGTGTTCCAGGTGGCGTGAGTTGTGAAACTATTCCACATTTTTTTAAATGAAGGCCAAACTCGTAACTCAAATATTCGCCTCCGCGATCAGATCGTAGAAACTTTATTTTCTTGTTACTATGATTCTCCACTTCACTCTGAAATTCTTTGAACTTTTCAAATGTTTCAGACTTGTGTCTCATGAAGTAGATATACCCATATCTGCTTAAATCATCTGTGATGATCAGAAAATAACGATACCCGCCGCGTGCCTCAATACTTATCGGACCGCATACATCGGTATGTATTATTTCCAATAAGTCATTGGCTCGCTCCATTGTTGTAGAGAATGGGGTTTTAGTCATCTTGCCCAAGAGGCATGGTTCGCAAGTATCAAATGATTCATAATCAAGTGATTCCAAAAGTCTGTCTGCATGGAGTTTCTTCATGCGCTTTGCACCAATATGACCTAAACGGCAGTGCCACAAATATGTTGCACTATCATTATCAACTTTGCATCTTTTGGCATCAATAATATGAATATGTGTATCACCACAATCGAGATTCAACAGAAAGAGACCACCCTTCAAGGGTGCATGACCATAAAAGATATTACTCATATAAATAGAACAACCATTATTCTCTGATTTAAATGAAGAACTGTCTCGCACTAAACAAGATCCAGATATAATGTTCATGCTCAACACTGGCACCAAATAACAATTATTCATGTCTAAAACTATTCCCAAGGTAGATGTAGAGGTAGCATGCTGATGGTGATCACATCGACCTTGGAACTATTCCAAACGCGCATCGTCACCTCGTCCTTAGCCAATCTTTGTTTAATCTGTAGCTCCTGTTTTGAGTTACAAATATGAGCAACGGAACCAGTATCAAACACCCAGGCACTACTACGAGCATTAGTAAGGTACACATCAATAACATGTATATCAAATGTACCTTTGTTCACTTTGCCATCCTTCTTATCTGCCAAATACTTGGGGCAGTTCCGCTTCCAGTGACCAGTCCCTTTGCAGTAGAAGCACTCAGTTTCAGGCTTGGGTCCCGCTTTGGGCTTCTTCCCAGGAGTGGCAACTTGCTTTCCATTCTTCTTGAAGTTCCCCTACTTTCCCTTACCCTTTTTCTTGAAACTAGTGGTCTTGTTAACCATCAATACTTGATGCTCCTTCTTGATTTCTACCCCCGCAGCTTTGAGCATTGCGAAGAGCTCGGGAATTGTCTTTTCCATCCCTTGTATATTATAGTTCATCACAAAGCCTTTGTAGCTTGGTGGCAGTGATTGAAGAACTCTGTCAATAACACAATCATCTGGAAGATTAACTCCCAGCTGAGTCAAGTGATTATGATACCCAGACATTTTGAGTATGTGTTCACTGATAGAACTATTCTCCTCCATCTTGCAGCTATAGAACTTGTTGGAGATTTCATATCTCTCAACTCAGGCATTTGCTTGAAATATTAACTTCAACTCCTGGAACATCTCATATGCTCCATGATGTTCAAAACGTCTTTGAAGTCCCGATTCTAAGCCGTAAAGCATGGCACACGGAACTATTGAGTAGTCATCGGATCGAGATTGCCAGACGTTCAAAACATCAGCATCTGCTCCTGCAGTAGGCCTTTCACCTAGCGGTGCATCAAGGACATAATTCTGTAGCAATGAGGATGATCCTCAAGTTACGGACCTAGTACGAGTAGTTGCTACCATCATCTTTCAACTTAGCTTTCTCTAGGAACACATTAAAATTTAGGGGAACGGTAGCACGGGCCATTGATCTACAACATAGATATGTAAATACTACCAGGACTAAGTTCATGATAAATTAAGTTCAATTAATCAAATTACTTAAGAACTCCCACTTAGATAGACATCCCTCAATTCATCTAAATGATAGGTGATCCAAATCAACTAATCCATGTCCGTTCATCACGTGAGATGGAGTAGTCATCAGTGGTGAACATCTCTATGTTCATCATATCTACTATATGATTCACGTTCGACCTTTCGGTCTCCAGTGTTCTGAGGCCATGTCTGTACATGCTAGGCTCATCAAGTTTAACCCAAGTATTCCGCATGTGCAAAACTGTCTTGCACCCGTTGTATGTGAACATAGAGTCTATCACACCTGATCATCACATGGTGTCTCAACACGATGAACTGTAGCAACGGTGCATACTCGGGGAGAACACTTTTAACTTGAAATTTAGTTAAGGCATCATCTTATAATGCTACCGCCGTACTAAGCAAAATAAGATGCATAAAAGATAAACATCACATGGAATCAAAATATGTGACATGATATGGCCATCATCATCTTGTGCTTTTGATCTCCATCTTCGAAGCATCGTCATGATCTCCATAGTCATCGGCTCGACACCTTTATCTCCATCGTTGCGTCGTGGTCGTATCGCCAACTATTGCTTCTACAACTATCGCTAAAGCATAGTGATAAAGTAAAGCAATTACATGGCATTTGCATTTCATACAATAAAGAGACAACCATAAGGCTCCTGCCGGTTGCTGATAACTTTTACAAAACATGATCATCTCATACAATAACGTATATCACATCATGTCTTGACCATATCACATCACAACATGCCCTGCAAAAACAAGTTAGACGTCCTCTACTTTGTTGTTGCAAGTTTTACATGGCTGCTACGGCCTTCTAGCAAGAACCGTTCTTACCTACGCATCAAACCACAACGGTGTTTCGTCAAGTTTGCTGTTTTAACGTTCTTCAAGGACCGGTCGCAGTCAAATTTGATTCAACTAATTAAAGTAGGAGAAACAGACACCCGCCAGCCACCTTTATGCAAAACTAGTTGCATGTCTGTTGGTGGAACCGGTCTCATGTGCGTGGACATGTAAGGTTGGTCCGGGCCACCTCATCCTACAATACTGCCGAATCAAAATTAGACATTGGTGGTAAGCAGTATGACTATCACCGACCACAACTCTTTGTGTTCTACTCGTGCATATCATCTACGCATAGACCTGGCTCATGATGCCACTATTGGGTAACGTAGCATGGAAAACAAAAAAAATTCTACACACATGCAATGATCTATCCATGGAGATGCATAGCAACGAGGGGGAGAGTGTGTCTACGTACCCTCGTAGACCGTAAGTGGAAGCGTTTCTCAACGTGGTTGATGTAGTCGAACTTCTTTGCGCTTCAACCGATCAAGTACCGAATGCACGACACCTCCGCGTTCTGCACACGTTCAGCTCGATGACGTCCCTCGCCTTCTTGATCCTGCAAGACATCGAGGTAGTAGATGAGTTCCGTCAGCACGACGGCGTGGTGACGGTGATGGTGAAGTGATCCTCGCAGGGCTTCGCCTAAGCACTACGAAAATATAGCCGAGGGTGTAAATGGTGGAGGGGGGGCGCCGCACACGGCTAGGCAATTGTATGGTGTGTGCTAGGGCCCCCCACATATATATAGGTGGGAGGGAGAGGGGAGAGGCTAGGAGGCACCCCAAGTAGGACCGAATCCTACTTGGGTTCCTCCTAGGCCGGTGCCCCCCTTCCTTATTTATCGGAGGGGGAAGGAAAGAGGAGGGAGGAGGGAAGGAAGGGGGAGGCTGAATCCCCCCTTTCCTTCTCCCTTAGTTTGGCCCATATGGGGGGTGCACCAGCCCCTTGTGGCTGGTGCATTTCTCCTCTTGGCCCATAAGGCCCACCATATCTTTTGCCGGGGGTGCCCGGAACCCCTTCCGGTGACCCGATATGTACCCGATACATTCCGAAAGATTTCCGGTGTCCGAATACTATCATCCAATATATCAATCTTTACCTATCGACCATTTCGAGACTCCTCATCATGTCCGTGATCTTATCCGAGACACCAAACAACATTCGGTCACCAAATCACAAAACTCATATAATATAATATCATCATCGAACGTTAAGTGTGCGGACCCTACGGGTTCGAGAACTAGTAGACATGACCGAGACACCTCTTCGGTCAGTAACCAATAGTGGAACCTGGATGCCCATATTGGCTCCTACAGATTCTATGAAGATCTTTATCGGTCGAACCGTTATGACAACATAAGTTATTCCCTTTGTCTATCGGTATGTCACTACTGCAGGATGCTGATAATGCGACACTACGACCAGAGACCCTTTGACAAAACTGTGTGCGATGCATTAATCGCAAACGGTGATGTAAAAACTATCAAAAAAGATGCAAAACGTTTGCGATGAATGATACATCAAACACGGTTCATATTTTAGTTGCGTGTGCGATGAGGGGCATATGGTTGATCTGTACGAACTGTTTGCGATGAGATAGAACAACAGAAATGGGCAGCCAGATCAAGGTGTGTGCGATATATGGCATACAGTTCACTCCAATGAACTATTTGCGATGAGTGAGGTGAACACAAACGATTCGGCATAACAAGATGTGTGTGATACCCGGCAAACAAGTCGGTAATCAGAATTGTGTGTGATCATTATAGACAGCCCATACGGTCTCTTTTTGTGAATTGTGTGCTCGTCAGGGCACACAGTTCAACAAACCAACCTGTTGGCAATAATTTAGAAGATCTCTGTCGAATACATATTACTAACCGTCTGTGATGAGATTGACATGATAAATAGAGATATATATAGTCTACTTAGTCCTTCTTCTTCTTCTTGTTGTTCTTGTTGGATAGCCCCGCGACATCATCTTGGCGAGGGCGCTTCTTGCCGCTGACCGTTGGCTTTTCATCGCCGCCGCCGTCGTCATCGTCGTTGCTGTCGTCGTCGTCGTCCTCCTCGTTCGACCATTCCTCCTCCTCATCATCCTCGTCCTCTTCTTCGTCCTTCGACGGCTCCTCGTCCGTTTGGTTGTCGTCTGATGACTCCGGAGGCGGCATCCCTTCCATGAACCGGATATAATCGAGGTCTAGGCTCGACGCCGGACTCATGGAAGACGAGCGGGATGATTTCGATCTTGACCTATCATCGGGCGCCAGACTACTGACCGAACTGTCGCCCTCGCTGTTGCTCGACATGGCTGCAGAGTGTGTGCCAGTGTGTAGCGCGGCCTGCTGGGGACGATGAAGATGGTGGACACTTAAGCGGGGTATGCAGAGAAGAGGAACTGCCAATTGAAGCGGGGATTGAAGCGGGGGTTGACGTATTATCTAACCGCTGATATAATCAACCGCAATTATTTGTACCCAGTCGCTCCAAATTCCCGGGGTTGCGCAGAACTCCTATTGGCTATTTGGCTGGTTTCCTTTTTCAGGACAAAAACAAGGAACGAGTTTTGGGATTATGCACCGGTACCGGTATGAACGGAGTAGGACAGTTGGCAAGCAATACATTGAGCTCTTCTTATTGATAAAGCCAGTAATAATCTAACTAGAAAGGAAAAGAAAAAAGACAAAGAAAAATATCTACACGAATCTTCGCGTAACATCAATGGCATAGGACCTAGATGTGCATTACTTAGATCACATCTAGATGTGCTTTAGCAACACTGTCAAACAAAACCCTAATCATCATTGCAAACAGCGCATAGAACATGGCGAATGCGACAACCACAACTACACATGCTAGTTCCTTCTTGTCTCTTGCTTTCATCTGTTGCCTATGATTGATTCTTTCTTGCTTCATCGTACTGATTGTACATTCCAGGTCAGCCAGTTTCTTCTTCAGCTTTACGTTATCTTCGCGAGCTTGGTGATAACACTCCGAGCCCTGCCATGCCATTCTTCATCCAGCCAGTTAACAAAGGCACAAGCCTCATATCCCTGCCAATGTTAAATAGTATTCTGGATGAGCGGTGGCATTAATTGAAGTAAAATGATGAACTTAATTAGCACTAACCTCTAAGGGGCAACTGAGAAGCCGCCTGCCAATGTCTAATCCCTCGTGCATACACGTCGAGCGGGAGTGTGCCCGTGCACACAACTTAGCTTTTGGTACTTCTCGGTGGCACAAAACTCGGAAGTCAAACTCGTGTTGCGGGAGTCTAGAGTCAAGCTCCGGATCCAGCGACAGATCGCTTTCCTTGGGGGGGGGGGCATTCAGGACGGATTCAGCAAGGAGCTATACTTTGGACATGCTAAAAAAGATCGGGATAGATTGGAACCTGACAGGACGATTCAGATCCGTAGTACGCCTGCCTTTTGATGACCTTAGGCAAGTGCTCGGCGGCGACCGCCGTCGTGGCGGCGATACGAGCAGGAGCAGACACACCGAAACCATCAGCACCACTCGTCCGCATTCCCCAAATGTCAGCGCCACGCGAGGGAATTTGGAGGCTATGTAGGGATTTGGGGGAAATGGGGAAACTATGGAGATAAGCTAACGGTCGGGAACTACTAATGGCACTATATGTATGTTGTATACGGCACACTATTTGTACATGTTGTTTGTGTTAGGTATTACAACGTCACACACGATTTCCGCACCAAACCGTGTGAGAAGACAACGTAGGTTAGACAAGGTGGCCGTTACATAACCGTATGTGATGTACTACCCTGTCCATATAATTGAGTTACGGTGAGATACCATGTAAACAGCCGCTCTGCGGATATCCGTAAAAAAACAGCCGCTCTACATATAGACATGGCAGCGGCGGCCTAGGTAGCGGCTACCGGAGAAGAGGTCAATCCTCGATCGGTTGGCGGTGGCGGCGTCATAGGAGGTCAATCCTCGGTCTGTGGAGGGAGATAAGAGGAGCTCAACCATCGAGGTCGGCGGTGGCGTGATTCGGGCACATCCATCGCGGTCGATGGCGGGATAGTGGAGGTCGAACTTCAGGCGGCAGCCGCACTAAGCTTTGCTCCTCGACCCTGCTGTCTCGGCGTGCCGCCGCATCACGCTTGTCTGTCTGCTGGGTGGAGGTCGCCGTGCGGCTAATTAATTAAGGTATTCTTTTCGTGAGTGGCTTAATTAATGTATTCAATTCCTAAGTGTAGTGTTGTACTAGTACTCTGCGTGTAAATTGACTGGCCATTAATTTTTGTCATTGCACGTCTGGATAACAACATGGAGCGCCCTTAGTAATTATTAAAATAAAACCTTGTGATTTATGCACACATCTTTGGGCAGCAGTTAATCCATGTATTAACGTTGTTGTTTTGTTTTTAATTACCATCCGTGTGCTGCAGATGGAATGATCTTGATTGATGAAGAATCGGAAAACCGCAGATTTTATCAGTGGCGTGACAGAGTTTATGAATTTGGCTGAAAGTACAAAGAGGAGAATTGGTGATGCAGATTACATCCTGTGTCCATGTACTGATTGTGCCAATACAGAGTCACATGAAGTTGCAGATGTCCAGATGCACTTAGTCTCTAGGGGATTCATGGATGGATATACACATTGGACCAGACACGGTGAAGAAGAGGTCATGGATGAAGATACCCAGGGCAGCGAGATGCCAAACCCCGATCAGTGTCACATGGATGTTGAATCTAACATCGGGGTAGAAGCGTCAAGCTACCAATGGAACACTGGAAAGCCGAAACGCCCACTGGAAAACCAAGACATCGACGCAGGTGACGATGATCTTGATATGCCAGATTTTGCTGCTATGATTGCAGATTTCGAGGGCCCAGAAAAGGATATGATTGGGTACAAGGATCTGCCAACCGTTGATGCGGACTCCAAGAAAGAATTGTATCCAGGTTGCAAAAAGAAATATTCCAAGTTGAGTGCCACCTTGGCGCTTCTCAGATTTAAAGCAGCAAATGGTCTATCAAACAAGGGCTTCACAGAGATGTTAGGTCTTTTCAAAGAAATTCTTCCGGAAGATAATGTGCTCCCCAGAAGCACGAATGAAGCGAAGAAAATTGTTTGCCCATTGGAACTTGAAGTACAGAAGATACACGCTTGTGTGAATGATTGTATATTGTACCATGGTGAGTACAAAGATTCGCGTGCATGTCCCACATGCAAGCATTCACGATACAAGCGCAGGAGAGCAAAGGACAAGAACAAATTGGACGACGAGATCAAGACAGGAATCCCATTCAAGGTTGTTTAGTACTTGCCTTTAATTCCAAGGTTGAGGCGTTTGTTTTCAAACCCTAGAGAGGCAAAGAGGTTGCGGTGGCATCATGATGAGCGAATTGCGGATAGGTTTATGAGACACCCGAAAGATGGGGCTCAGTGGGAATTAATCGACAAAAAGTTTGAAAAATTTGCCAAGGATCCTAGAAGTATAAGGCTCGGGGAGTGTACTGATGGGATGAATCCTTTTGGCGATATGAGGACCAATCACAGCACATGGCCGGTGCTTCTGTGCATATATAACCTAGGTCCTTGGTTGTATGAAGAAAAAATACATTATGATGTCACTGATTTTCCAAGGCCCGAAGCAACCTAGAAATGACATCGACATTTACTTTCAGCTACTGGTAGTAGAACTGCTGACAGTGTGGATAGATGCGCCTGCTGTAAAATGTTATGATGCTTACAGAAGGAGATTTTTGATCTACATGCGATGCTGGTGGACACCATTCAAGATATGCCGGCATTAGGCAACACATCGGGGCAGAAAACAAGGGGAGATGTAGGGTGTGTCACATGCATGGATAGGGCAGCTAGCAGAAGACTTCCCAACTCGCACAAAACAGTGTATTTGCGTCATCGTAGGTTCTTACTGAAAAATCACCCATACCAAAAGATGAAAGCTAAATTTGATGGTACGGCAGAGGCAGGTGTGGGCCCAAGACTGTGACGCCCCCAATTTGACCGTACACTAATCATGCACGCAAATGTGTACGATCAAGATCAGGGACTCACGGGAAGATATCACAACACAACTCTAAAACATAAATAAGTCATACAAGCATTATAATACAAGCCAGGGGCCTCGAGGGCTCGAATACAAGTGCTCGATCATAGACGAGTCAGCGGAAGCAACAATATCTGAGTACAGACATAAGTTAAACAAGTTTGCCTTAAGAAGGCTAGCACAAACTGGGATACAGATCGAACGAGGCGCAGGCCTCCTGCCTGGGATCCTCCTAACTACTCCTGGTCGTCGTCAGCGGGCTGCACGTAGTAGTAGGCACCACCAGTGTCGTAGGTGTCGTCATCGATGGTGGCGTCTGGCTCCTGGGCTCCAGCATCTGGTTGTGACAACCAGATAGAAAGGAAAGGGGGAAAAGAGGGAGAGAGGCAACCGTGAGTACTCATCCAAAGTACTCGCAAACAAGGAGCTACACTACATATGCATGGGTATATGTGTAAAGGGGCATATCAGTGGACTGAACTGCAGAATGCCAGAATAAGAGGGGGATAGCTAGTCCTGTCGAAGACTACGCTTCTGGCCATCTCCATCTTGCAGCATGTAGAAGAGAGTAGATTGAAGTCCTCCAAGTAGCATCGCATAGCATAATCCTACCCGGCGATCCCCTCCTCGTCGCCCTATTAGAGAGCGATCACCGGGTTGTATCTGGCACTTGGAAGGGTGTATTTTATTCAGTATCCGGTTCTAGTTGTCATAAGGTCAAGGTACAACTCCGGGTCGTCCTTTTACCGAGGGACACGGCTATTCAAATAGATAAACTTCCCTGCAGGGGTGCACCACATAACCCAACACGCTCGATCCCATTTGGCCGGACACACTTTTCTGGGTCATGCCCGGCCTCGGAAGATCAACACGTCGCAGCCCCACCTAGGCTCAACTGAGAGGTCAACACGCCGGTCTAAATCCTATGCGCGCAGGGGTCTGGGCCCATCGCCCATTGCACACCTGTATGTTGCGAGGGCGGCCGGAAGCAGACCTAGCCTAGTGGCGTTCCAGTCCAATCCGGTGCGCGCCGCTCCATCGCTGATGTCAAAAAGAGCTTCGGCTGATACCACGACGCCGGGATACCCATAACTACTCCCGCGTAGATGGCTAGTGCGTATAGACCAAATGGCCAGACTCAGATCAAATACCAAGATCTCGTTAAGCGTGTTAAGTATCCGCGAACGCCGACCATGGCCAGGCCCACCTCTCACCTAGGCGGTCTCAACCTGCCCTGTCGCTCCGCCACAAAGATCCACTTGCGGGTACTCCTACGAGCCGACCCGACTTTAGTCACCACATGTGTCATGTATATAGTATATAAGTATATACCCGTGATCACCGCCCAGGTGATCACGGCCCGATAGTATAGCACAGCATACGGACAAGGATGTAGGGCCACTGATGGAAAACTAGCATCCTATACTAAGCATGTAGGATTGCAGGTAAAGGTAACAACAGTAGTAGCAAGGATAGGCTATGCATCAGGATAGGATATCGGAAACAGTAACATGCTACACTAGTCTAATGCAAGCAGTATAGAGAATAATAGGCGATATCTGGTGATCAAGGGGGGGGCTTGCCTGGTTGCTCTGGCAAGTAGGAGGGGTCGTCAACTCCGTAGTCGAACTGGGCAGCAGCAGTGTCGGTCTCGTAGTCTACCGGAGAGAAGAGGGGGGAAGAAACAGTAAATACAATGCAAACATAAGCATGACGATGCGTGACATGACAATGAGCGGTGCTAGGTGTGTCCTAACGCAACAGTAGGTGGTACTGGCGAAGGGGGAAACATCCGGGAAAGTATCCCCGGTGTTTCGTGTTTTCGGTCAGACGAACCGGAGGTGAAAAGTTGCAGGTTCGATAGGTTAGAGGTTGTGGTGGACGAACGGGCTGCGTATCCGGATTCGTCTCGTCGTTCTGAGCAACTTTCATGTACAAAGTATTTCCATCCGAGTTACGGATTAAAAGATATGATTTTCTAAAGATTTTAATAGTTTCTGGAATTTAATTAATTATTTAATTTAATTCGAAATTTGGATTTATGACATCAGCATGATGTCATGCTGACGTCAGCAGTCAACGTTGACCGTTGACCTGGTCAACCTGACAGGTGGGTCCCACCTGTGAGTGACTGTTATCTAATTAACTACTGTTTAGTTAAATTAATTAACTAATTAGATTAATTTAAACAGGGTTAATTAACTTCATTAATTTAGTTAATTAATTAATTAATTAATTAAATTTATTTTTATTTTTATTTTTATTTTCTTTATTTATTTATTAATTATTATTAATTAATTTATTATTTTTATTTTTTATTTTTTTTAATCATCGTTTTTTTTCTTTAATTCGTTCTGGGGCTGGGCCCCTCTGTTCAGTGGCACAGAGGCCATACAGGGTGCGGGCGACGGGTTACGGGCGCGCCCCGTTCGGGCGCACGCCCAGGGGCACGCGGGCGTGGGCGCTGGCGGCCACGGCGGGGCACGGCGCGGCCAGGGGTGGGCGCAGCCCGGCTGGCCCTGGACGCCGGCCGGGACGGAGGAGGTCGCCGACCAAGGCAGGGGTCGCGGCTGGCGGGGCCTGGCAACGGAGCACTACGGCGGCGGCAGGTGTGCGCGCGGGCAGCAGCAGCGGGTGGTGCAGGAGGCGAGCGGCAGGCCAGCGTGCGGTGGCGAGCGGCGAGCGCGTAGCGCGAGGTGGCCGACGGTCGGGCGGCGCGGCGCTGCGGAGTAGTAGCGCGCGCGGCAGAGCGGCTGAGGCGGGACGCGGGCGCGCGGACGAACGCGGTCGCCGCGCGGCGAGCCCGAGCGCGCGCGCGTAGAGGGGGAGCGGGGTGAGCAGCGACGGGAGCGGGGCCGCGGGGGCGCGGGCCGGCGCCAGGTGCGGGTGTGCGCGATGGGGCAACAACAGCGGTGAGCGGGGGAAGCGGAGGAAGGCGGAGCCTCACCGCGGGGCGTAGGGTACGGGGCAAAAGTGCTCGGGATGGGGGACGGGGACGAGGCGAAGCAGGGGAGGAGGCGAGGCGACTCCGGGCGACGACGATCCGGGCGGCGGCGGAGAGGTCCAGAGGCGGCGGGGTCGAACGCCTCCTCCTCGATCCCGATCCAAATCGGGGGAGAGGGGGATATTTCGGGGGAGTGGGGGGGTGTCGGTGGTGGCTAGGGTTGCGGGGGGGGGGGGGGGAGGGGATAAGGAGAGGAGTGGGGGCCGGCCTGGTTGGCCCGATGGCCAGCTGGGCCGCGGTCCAGCAGGGGGGGGCTTCTTCCTCCTTTTGTTATTTTTTTGTTCTGTTTTGGTATTTTCTTTCTTTTATTTATGTGCTTTTCTGTTTTATTTCAATTTAATTTATTTAGGCATTTTATAAAAATATGTTTTCTTTATTATAATTACCCTTGTAATATTCGGCACCCACCGAACATTTTTGTTTCAATTTTTGAAAAACTTTTATTGTCGACATTAATTTAAAATTGAATTTTGAAACGGTTTTGGATCGTCGCACGGTTAACAACAGTAACCGAGGTGATGTGGCATGATTAGCGGGGAATTACTGTAGCTTGATTACCCGGGCGTTACAAATCTCCTCCACTACAAGAAATCTCGTCCCGAGATTTAGGAGGTAGAAGGAAAAAATGCGGGGTATTCTTCGCGCAGACGATCCTCTCGTTCCCAAGTGGCTTGATCTTCAGAATGGTGCGACCACTCGACTTTGAGGAACTTGATCGCCTTCTGACGTGTGCGGCGTTCAGCTTGGTCGAGAATGCGGACCGGATGCTCCTTATAGGAGAGGTCCTGTTGCAATCCGAGCACTTCATGATCCACTGCTCGGATTGGGTCCTTGAAGCAACGGCGGAGCTGTGACACATGGAACACATCGTGAACCTGAGAAAGGTTCGGCGGAAGCTCCAGTTGGTATGCCACTTTTCCACGCCTTTCGAGAATAGTGAATGGGCCAATATAGCGAGGAGCTAGTTTGCCCTTGATCCCGAAGCGATGAGCACCCTTCATAGGTGTGACTCGAAGATAAGCCTTTTCGCCAGGTTGATAGACCATGTCTTTATGATGACGGTCATACTGACTCTTCTGACGTGACTGAGCAGTCTTGAGATTCTCACGAATAATGCGGACTTGTTCTTCGGCATCTTGGATAATATCTGGACCAAAGAGTGGACGTTCCCCAGTTTCTGACCAGTTCAGAGGGGTTCGGCACTTTCGTCCATATAACACTTCGAAGGGGTCCATCTTCAGACTAGCTTGATAGCTATTATTATAAGAGAACTCAGCATACGGGAGAGATTCCTCCCATTTCTTGCCGAAGGAAATAACACAAGCTCGAAGCATGTCTTCGAGAACTTGGTTGACGCGTTCAACTTGCCCTTGCGACTGAGGATGAAACGCAATACTGAATGACAGATGAGTTCCCATGGCTTCTTGGAAACTTGCCCAGAATCTTGAAGTGAATAAGCTGCCACGGTCTGAGCTGATAACCAATGGAATACCGTGGAGTGAAACAATCCTGGACATATAGAGCATTGCCAGCTGGCTAGCAGTGATCGTTTCTTTGACCGCCAGAAAATGTGCAACTTTGGAAAGCCGGTCAATGACGACAAGAATAGCATCATTACCTTTTTGTGATTTGGGAAATCCAGTGACGAAGTCCATCTCAACATGGTCCCATTTCCATTCAGGAATAGAGATAGGTTGCAGAGTTCCAGCAGGCCTTTGATGTTCTGCTTTGATACGACGGCAAACGTCACACTCAGCAACATAACGAGCAATGTCTTGCTTCATATTAGACCACCAGAATCTCTGACGGATGTCTTGGTACATCTTTGTACTACCAGGATGGATACATAGAGGCGTATCATGAGCTTCTTTCATAACTTCCTGTGTCATATCTAGGTTTTTCTCTGCACATGGCACCACTAGGCGGCCCTTGAAGTATAAGGTGCCATCTTCAGCAATAGTGAAGAATGAGGGCTTTCCTTCTGCGAGGTAGCGCTTAATCTTGTGGGCTTCAGAGTCATACTTCTGTAGCCTTTTGATGCTATCCACAAGATCTGGTTTAGCAACTAGGGTATTGAGGGAACCCTGGGTAACAACGTGGAGGTTCACTTTGCCAAACTCCTTAGGAGGGGGAACGAGTGCACCCGGAGGAACAATATGGAGGTTCAGCTTCCAGAATTCTTCAACAAGCGAGGGCTGAACTTTGTGAACCTGGAGGTGGTTGCAGTAAGACTTGCGGCTCAAGGCATCAGCCATTACATTAGCCTTGCCTGGCATATAGGAAATACCCAAGTCAAAGTCTGCAACAAGCTCCATCCATCTCTGCTGACGGAGGTTCAGATCTGGCTGAGTAAACAGATACTTCAGACTTTGGTGGTCAGTGAAGATCTCACAACGATTACCAAGAAGGTAATCTCGCCACTGCTTCAGCGCATGAATGACAGCAGCAAGTTCGAGGTCGTGAACTGGGTAGTTCTCTTCGTGAGGGCGCAATTGCCGAGAGGCATAAGCAATCACTTTGCGGTCTTGCATTAGGACACAGCCTAATCCTTGACGGGAAGCGTCGCAGTAAATGACGAAGTCCTTCTTAGTATCAGGTGGAGCTAGAACTGGGGCAGAAGTCAACTTGTCTTTGAGTTCCTGGAAACTTTCCTGACATTTGTCTGTCCATTGGAACTTGACACCCTTATGTAACAGGTTAGTCAGAGGCCTGGCGATCTTGGAGAAGTTCTCGACGAATCGACGGCAATAGCTGGCGAGACCGAGAAAACTTCTGACTTGCTTAACGTTCTTGGGAGGAGTCCAATCAAGGATAGCCTGGACTCGTTCAGGGTTGACGGAAATACCATCCTTAGAGATGACATGCCCAAGATAGGTTACTTCGGGTAGCCAGAATTCACATTTGGAGAACTTGGCATATAGTTGATGCTCTCGTAGCTTTTCCAGCACAAGTCGAAGATGTTCAGCATGTTCTTCTTCGTTCTTTGAAAATACCAGGATATCATCCAGATAAACCACAACGAACTTGTCGAGGTAATCCATGAATATATAGTTCATCAGACGAGAGAAGGTGGCTGGAGCATTGGTTAAACCGAAAGACATGACGGTGTACTCGTATGAACCATAGCGAGTCACGAAGGCGGTCTTTGGGATATCCTCTTCGCGAACACGGATCTGGTGGTAACCCAACCTCAAGTCGAGCTTAGAGAACACTGACGAACCCGCCAGTTGATCATACAGATCATTGATCCGAGGAAGAGGGTATTTATTCTGAATGGTAGCTTGGTTTATAGGACGGTAGTCTTGAACCAATCGGTTAGTCCCATCCTTCTTCTTGACAAAGAGAGAAGGTGCTCCCCAAGGAGAGCAACTTGGGCGAATGAATCCTTTGCGAAGAGAATTGTCGATTTCCTCCTTAAGCTCAAGGAGTTCATGCGGCGGCATCTTGTAGGGTCGCTTGGCTATAGGAGTGGTGCCTGGTTTCAAGTCGATAATGAATTCGACAGCTCTAGCAGGGGGAATCCCTGGAAGTTCTTCAGGAAAGACGTCGAGGAATTCATGCACGACGGGAATGTTTTCAATGCCCTCGAGTGGTGCAGCATTCAATGCATTCAATGCATAGAGCCTTGCCTCGGCATTTTGCACCAGATGGGCTTGGTAAGTAACTATCTCATCTGAAGGGTGTAGCAGATGGACGGTCTTAGTGGTGCAAACGATTGAAGCAGTATGCGCTTTTAACCAATTCATTCCCAGAATGAGATCAATGCTACAGGACTTCAGTACGATGGGAGAGACAAGAAATTCCAGTCCTTCGATTTCAACGGGGACGTCGTTGCAAATCATGGAGGTTCGACATTGGCCCGCAGGGGTGTGTACTAATAGTGAAGCATTCATGTCTTCGCTTCTAATGCCATGCATGAATGCAAAATCTTCTGACATGAATGAATGTGATGCACCTATATCAAATAAAACGGATGCTGGTACTGAATTTATGAGGAGTGTACCCATCACAGTAGCAGGCTGGTCTTGAACTTCGTTGAGATCAACGTGGTTGGCATGAGCCCGACCATAAGACTTAGCATTGTTGTTGCGGGGCTGGTTGTTACCACGGCCAGTTGCTGGAAGGGCCAGTTGATTTTGGTTCTGGTTGCACTCTCTAGCACGGTGCCCTGGTTGACCACACCTGAAGCACAAGCCATTATTGGGAGTGGGAACAGGGGCTTGGGACGGTGGAGCTGGAAGTCTTGACTGCCTAGATGATGGTGGAGGCAGACGAGGTGCAGCATAGGTCTGCCTTGGGGCAGATGCATTTGGATGGTACATGCTGTTCGGGATCCATATCTTACGCTTCTGTGAGGGCGAGCCCGAAGATGAGCCCGTGTCACGGTTGCGCCTATGTGAGCTCTGGTATTCCTGCAGACCAGTTTCGACATTGATGGCCTTGTTCACCAAGGTGGCGAAATCAGCAAAGTCATGCACTAGAAGTGCGAGCTTGATGTCAGCTTGAAGGCCATCACGGAACTTCTCCTGTCTACGTGCATCAGTTGCAATGTCCTCTTCAGCATAGCGAGACAAGTCCAGAAACTCCCGCTGATAAGCTTCAACAGTTTTGTTGCCTTGGGTGAGGTTGCGGAACTCACGCTTCTTCCGATCCATGACTCCCTGAGGAATGAAGCGGGCACGGAAAGCAGCTTGGAAGTCTGGCCAGGTGATGATTGTTCCAGCTGGCAGAGTACGCCTGTGGCTGTCCCACCATTGAGCTGCGGGTCCCTTCAGAAAGAAGGAAGCAAAGTTGACATAGCTGGCAGGGGCTACATCGGCAGACTCCATCTCATAGGTGATGTCACAGAGCCAGTCATCAGCATCCAGAGGCTGAGTTGAGCTGCGGTACACAGTTGGATTGAGGCGCATGAAATTCTGCAGAGTTACTGGGGTTGGTTGCTGGTCCATATTGGGGCGAGGAAACTGAGCCATCATATTTTCCATGAATTGGCGGTTCAGTTCAAACTGTTGGATCATACCAGCCATGTACTCAGGTGGTGGTGGGGCATTGCCACCACTACCACGACCACCTGGTCTAACCATCCTGCTAATATATAACAGGGGTTCAGCATTGAGAAATTTGCAAAGACAAGGATCATTCATGATGAAACATGCATAATGAAAGGAGCACGATAGCTACTACATAGTAGTCGGCATAACTTACAAAAGGGGTCATGCATAGAGTTCAGTACACAGAGTTCAGTACATAGACTAAAACATCATAGGCGGCACACAGGCTCGCGGCGAATGCATCTAACACTACAAGCAAGCCTACATCAGTCCCAAGAGGTACTGTGGAGGTAATCGTAGCCCGACAGTTGGTAGTGAGGCAACGGATAGCCCTCCACGTCAGCAGACTGGGGGCCGCGGATACTCAGGTGTAGAGCCCGACGCTCAGGTGGCAGAAGAGGACCAAGTGCGGGAGAGTAGCCTGCCACCTCTGGCCAACCGACACCGTGGGGCATCACGGTCCTGGCTGGGTAGATCGTAGTACGCGGTAGCTGTCCAGATCAGACAAAGGGGTGCAGCAGCGTCAGAGCACGGTAAAGGTGCTGACGGGTGGTGTACATCTCGTGGCGAAGAGCTCGGTTAGCTCGATCCAGCCCATCAGCATGCAGAACCAGGTTCTGATGGTAGAAGGGCTCTCGGGTGACAGTGGAGTAGGCAGCAGTATAGTATCCCTCCGCACCAACATCAAATGCGATAGCAATGTGCCTGAAAGGGGAGGTGTCCAACTCCCGATACTCTCCACGAAGACGTGTCAGATCAGCATAGGCAGCATCGTGGATAGCCATATCGATGGTCACACCACCACCATGTGCGGTGTGCAGCACAGTAGTGGAGTCATACTCCCGCGAGTAGAGGTGGACGATGGCACGGTACTGCTCCTGGTTAAAGTCCTGGTACTCCTCGTAGACGGTGTACTCAGGGTGCCAGCGATAACCCAGATAGGTCATCATCTCAGCTAGCACAGCCGGTGATCCCGAGGCACCAATGGCCGTCGTGTGGCGCACGACCTGCCTCGTGGGTTCCATCTGAAAGCAAAAACGTTTCAAAGGAGTCAAATGACAGTGTGTGAATTGTTCAAAATACTATTCTAAGAAACAACTATGGCTTATCCAACTTTGGGGTGAATGCGGTCACGGGATCCTAGTGTTAGAGTTAGTAAATTCGTTTAACCCGAGTAGAAGAGAGTTCAGAGTCCCAGAGTAAAGGTCGGGGAGTAAAAGATCCTAGTACCACCCAATGGCGACGTGGGCCCGTAAGACACACAGCCATGTTAGTAAAAGTTTTGTAATGTCTAGACTCGACTTCGGCCAAGGAGTGTGGAAAGGGGGATTCCTACAGGCAGTCGGCTCTGATACGAACTTGTGACGCCCCCGATTTGACCGTACACTAATCATGCACGCAAATGTGTACGATCAAGATCAGGGACTCACGGGAAGATATCACAACACAACTCTAAAACATAAATAAGTCATACAAGCATTATAATACAAGCCAGGGGCCTCGAGGGCTCAAATACAAGTGCTCGATCATAGATGAGTCAGCGGAAGCAACAATATCTGAGTACAGACATAAGTTAAACAAGTTTGCCTTAAGAAGGCTAGCACAAACTGGGATACAGATCGAACGAGGCGCAGGCCTCCTGCCTGGGATCCTCCTAACTACTCCTGGTCGTCGTCAGCGGGCTGCACATAGTAGTAGGCACCACCAGTGTCGTAGGTGACGTCGTCGACGGTGGCGTCTGGCTCCTGGGATCCAGCATCTGGTTGTGTCAACCAGATAGAAAGGAAAGGGGGAAAAGAGGGAGAGAAGCAACCGTGAGTACTCATCCAAAGTACTCGCAAGCAAGGAGCTACACTACATATGCATGGGTATATGTGTAAAGGGGCATATCAGTGGACTGAACTGCAAAATGCCAGAATAAGAGGGGGATATCTAGTCCTGTCGAAGACTACGCTTCTGGCCATCTCCATCTTGCAGCATGTAGAAGAGAGTAGATTGAAGTCCTCCAAGTAGCATCGCATAGCATAATCCTACCCGGCGATCCCCTCCTCGTCGCCCTGTTAGAGAGCGATCACCGGGTTGTATCTGGCACATGGAAGGGTTTATTTTATTCAGTATCCGGTTCTAGTTGTCATAAGTTCAAGGTACAACTCCGGGTCGTCCTTTTACCGAGGGACACGGCTATTCGAATAGATAAACTTCCCTGCAGGGGTGCACCACATAACCCAACACGCTCGATCCCATTTGGCCGGACACACTTTTCTGGGTCATGCCCGGCCTCGGAAGATCAACACGTCGCAGCCCCACCTAGGCTCAACCGAGAGGTCAACACGCCGGTCTAAATCCTATGCGCGCAGGGGTCTGGGCCCATCGCCCATTGCACACCTGTACGTTGCGAGGGCGGCCGGAAGCAGACCTAGCCTAGTGGCGTTCCAGTCCAATCCGGCGCGCGCCGCTCCGTCGCTGACGTCAAAAAGAGCTTCGGCATACCACGACGCCGGGATACCCATAACTACTCCCGCGTAGATGGCTAGTGTGTATAGACCAAATGGCCAGACTCAGATCAAATACCAAGATCTCGTTAAGCGTGTTAAGTATCCGCGAACGCTGACCAGGGCCAGGCCCACCTCTCACCTAGGCGGTCTCAACCTGCCCTGTCGCTCCGCCACAAAGATCCACTTGCGGGTACTCCTACGAGCCGACCCGACTTTAGTCACCACATGTGTCATGTATATAGTATATAAGTATATACCCGTGATCACCGCCCAGGTGATCACGGCCCGATAGTATAGCACAGCAGACGGACAAGGATGTAGGGCCACTGATAGAAAACTAGCATCCTATACTAAGCATGTAGGATTGCAGGTAAAGGTAACAACAGTAGTAGCAAGGATAGGCTATGCATCAGGATAGGATATCGGAAAGCAGTAACATGCTACACTACTCTAATGCAAGCAGTATAGAGAAGAATAGGCGATATCTGGTGATCATGGGGGGGGGCTTGCCTGGTTGCTCTGGCAAGTAGGAGGGGTCGTCAACTTCGTAGTCGAACTGGGCAGCAGCAGTGTCGGTCTCGTAGTCTACCGGAGAGAAGAGGGGGGAAGAAACAGTAAATACAATGCAAACATAAGCATGACGATGCGTGACATGACAATGAGCGGTGCTAGGTGTGTCCTAACGCGACAGTAGGTGGTACCGGCGAAGGGGGAAACATCCGGGAAAGTATCCCCGGTGTTTCGTGTTTTCGGTCAGACGAACCGGAGGTGAAAAGTTGCAGGTTTGATAGGTTAGGGTGTGTGGTGGACGAACGGGCTGCGAATCCGGATTCGTCTCGTCGTTCTGAGCAACTTTCATGTACAAAGTATTTCCATCCGAGTTACGAATTAAAAGATATGATTTTCTAAAGATTTTAATAATTTCTGGAATTTAATTAATTATTTAATTTAATTTGAAATTTGGATTTATGACATCAGCATGATGTCATGCTGACATCAGCAGTCAACGTTGACCGTTGACCTGGTCAACCTGACAGGTGGGTCCCACCTGTCAGTGACTGTTATCTAATTAACTACTATTTAGTTAAATTAATTAACTAATTAGATTAATTTAAACAGGGTTAATTAACTTAATTAATTTAGTTAATTAATTAAATTTATTTTTGTTTTTATTTTCTTTACTTATTTATTTATTAATTATTATTAATTAAATTTTTTTTTAATCATCGTTTTTTTCTTTAATTCGTTCTGGGGCTGGGCCCCTCTGTTCAGTGGCACAGAGGACATACAGGGTGCGGGCGCGCCCCGTTCGGGCGCACGCCCAGGGGCACGTGGGCGTGGGCGCTGGCGGCCACGGCGGGGCACGGCGCCGGCCAGGGGTGGGCGCAGCCCGGCTGGCCCTGGACGCCGGCCGGGACGGAGGAGGTCGCCGACCAAGGCAGGGGTCGCGGCTGGCGGGGCCTGGCAACGGAGCACTACGGCGGCGGCAGGTGTGCGCGCGGGCAGCAGCAGCGGGTGGTGCAGGAGGCGAGCGGCAGGCCAGCGTGCGGTGGCGAGCGGCGAGCGCGTAGCGCGAGGTGGCTGACGGTCGGGCGGCGCGGCGCTACGGAGTAGTAGCGCGCGGCAGAGCGGCTGAGGCGGGACGCGGGCGCGCGGACGAACGCGGTCGCTGCATGGCGAGCGCGAGCGCGCGCGTAGAGGGGGAGCGGGGTGAGCAGCGACGGGAGCGGGGCCGCGGGGGCGCGGGCCGGCGGCCAGGTGCGGGTGTGCGCGACGGGGCAACAGCAGCGGTGAGCGGGGGAAGCGGAGGAAGGCGGAGCCTCACCACGGGGCGTAGGGTACGGGGCAGCAGTGCTCGGGGTGGGGGACGGGGACGAGGCGAAGCAGGGGAGGAGGCGAGGCGACTCCTGGCGACGACGATCCGGGCGGCGGCGGAGAGGTCCAGAGGCGGCGGGGTCGAACGCCTCCTCCTCGATCCCGATCCAAATCGGGGGAGAGGGGGATATTTCGGGGGAGTGGGGGGTGTCGGTGGTGGCTAGGGTTGCGGGGGGGGTGAGGGGATAAGGAGAGGAGTGGGGGCCGGCCTGGGCCGGCCTGGTTGGCCCGATGGCCAGCTGGGCCGCGGTCCAGCAGGGGGGGCTTCTTCCTCTATTTGTTATTTTTTTGTTCTGTTTTCTTTTTTGGTATTTTCTTTCTTTTATTTATTTGCTTTTCTGTTTTATTTCAATTTAATTTATTTAGGCATTTTATAAAAATATGTTTTCTTTATTATAATTACCCTTGTAATATTCGGCACCCAGTGAACATTTTTGTTTCAATTTTTGAAAAACTTTTATTGTCGACATTAATTTAAATTTGAATTTTGAAACGGTTTTGGATCGTCGCACGGTTAACAACAGTAACTGAGGTGACGTGGCATGATTAGAGGGGAATTACTGTAGCTTGATTACCCGGGCGTTACAAAGACCCTATGACGGGGAGGTGGTCCACAACATGGCTAAAAAAATTAATGTTGTGCTTGGCAAGAACCACCCTTTGACGGTGAAACTAACACCCAAGGATCAAGTGTTTATGAAGAAATCGGTGTTCTGGAAATTACCTTACTAGGAGATTCTACGGGTACGTCACTTTATCGATGTCATGCACGTAGAGTAGAACGTATGTGAAAGCATCCCTAGTACTCTGCTCAAGATTAAAGGTAAAAGAAAGGATGGTGATGGTTCACGACTCGATATGCTTGCTGATCAATCACAACGCAAAAGTGAAGCAGAAGATGATGACAAATTCACCAAAGCTCGCTAGAGTTACAATTTTAGTACAAAAGAAGCAACACAGTTCTTCACCTATTTTTTGTCAGTTAAGACACCCTCTTCCTACTGCGCAAACATCAGAAGTCTCGTGAATGTGAGCTCAGGTAAAATGAAGTTGGGACACATGAAGTCACATGATTGCCACGTAATGTTGACACAAATCCTCCCTGTGGCCATCAGGAATCCGATGGACAAAGATATAAGAAACACACTCATTCACCTCTGTGATTTCTTCAACCAACTATGGCAGAAAGTTGTAAATCCTGAAGAGTTGGATCATATGCAAGATGATATTGCAAGAATATTGTCCAACCTAGAGATGTTTTTCCCACCATCATTCTTTGATGTCATGGTCCATCTCACTGTGCACCTTGTCGACGAGATAAAGTATTATGGTCCTGTGTTTCTTCGCAACATGTATCCCTTCGAGCGGTCCATGCGAATACTGAAGCGCTTTTGTTGGAACTGAAACCATCCAGAGGCAAGCATCCTACAAGGTTGTACCGCGGAGGAGGTGGTTGAGTTTTGCACCGAATACATGAAACAAAGACCTATAGGTTTGCTCCTCTCTCGCCACGAGGGAAGGCTGAAAGGTAAGCCGGTCCTTGCTGGCACGCAAATGGCTGCACTCGGAGAATTGGCAGAGAAAGCCCATTTGACGGTACTGCTTAACAGCCCAGTTCTCATCGCTTAGGCCGAAGAACACTTGGCGGAGATACGCCAAATATTCTTACCAATGGTGTGTGGAGATGAAGGAGCACACGAAGAACTACGCCGAATGGCTGAAGAATCGTTTGGCACAAGGATCCATCGATGACATTGCTACGTGGTTGGCACAAAATCCATCACCTACGGTGTTGACGTACCAAGCATATGACATAAATGGATACACGTTCTACACTGAGGAACGTGATAAGAAGATCTCGTATCAAAATAACTCTGTTCGAATAGAATGCATGACTGTAAATGAACCTGATAAAAGGGTATACTATGGAACCATCAAAGAGATTTGGGAGCTTGACTATGTGAAAGTTAAGGTGGCATTATTCAGGTGCGCATGGATCCCTCTTGGTCAGGTAAGGACAGATGAGTACAGGAAGACCTGTGTTAACAGGACAACGATGGCGTATCATGCGGACCCATTCATTCTTGCCAGCGATGCTACCCAGATTTTATTTGTGGAAGACCCCTTGCATAAGAACGGCCATTTAGCGATGCATGGGAAGAGAAGGGTACTGGGTGTCGACGATGTTGCCGATGAGGACGAGTAAGATGAATTTGATGAGTTGCCAGCCAAGGAATCACGCACCCGTGGAACAGAGCAGCGTAAAATCATCAAAAAACCCAAGTTCATTCGGGGCCAACTTAATGATCCTAGTTCCCCCATGTACATGGGAATTAAGCCGTAAGACTAGTCTTTATGCCTACCCTGCAACTTAATTTCGTTCAATTTAGAACTGTCGCGTGTACTGAATTTGTGAGTTATGCCCGGTTTTCTGTTGATGTAAGAACCGTTAATATGTTGACCTTGATATGCTGTCAGCTCAGGCAATGAATATGAACTGTTATTATTATTATTATTATTATTATTATTATTATTATATCATAGAGGTAGCACACTCAATTGATCTCACTACAGTATGTGTGAACAAAAATATGCAATCTGGTTTGCGAATAGCACACGGTTCGTTGATGAAAGACGTGTGCCGACCAAACCCTGCCACCCCGCCCATGATCTGAGTCGTGCTTTTTGATTGGCCAGAACCCAAACCCCACGGAACGTACGTCTGCACCGTTGGATGCTCCCAGATCGAACGACGATCCTCATCCCTTTCGACAGCACATGCAGTTCCGGTTGTAATTTTATTTCTATGCACAAAATGCACGTTAATCTAAATAAATGTCTTAAATATAGCTAACGATACCTGAAATGCGCTAGAAAATCAAATCCGTGGTATGATGGTGATTGCGTACAGTGGAAATTTTTATGAGGCCAAATGATGAAGTCACCAGCCACAGGAGTTTGAATTGACACATCTCCTTTTGGAAAACCATGATCCTTCATGTGAGATGCTCAGGTTTGGAAGGAGTGCTCATCAAAACTTGTGCCAAACTTTACCAATTTTTTTTCCACGGGGTCATGAGAGCACGCCACAGGCACACATCGATTTTGATGATGTCCGAACTCCATCTGAATTTCCTGTAATTAAAATACCAACTAGGCCTACGCCGGTGGCCGCACCTCGTGGCCGAAATGTTTCAAACTTCTCCCCGCTTCTCGAACAAACGGATGAAAACTCACAAAGCGATGCACAAATGATCTGTACACCTTTGCTAGGCTGATAGTAAGGGGGTATCATAGCTAGTATCATGCATGCCAACTAGGCAATTTTGATGAGCTGTCATAGAATTAATTAAACGAAGAAAGAGAGGGTTAAGTATCATATCATAATAAATGCTATGCTACTATGTGTCATGCATGACAATATAAATAAAGTACTACATATGATAGTTGCTACTCTATGATACTATGCATTAGAGCAAGTACATAATAGAGTGACATAACACTAGCCACAATGGGTCGTAACATAGAATGTTACTAGTCTATGTTACTACCTCTATAGTGGGGAGTAACATATGTGTAGTAACATGCAACACTTCATTTATTAGGCTATAGACTCATCTTGCCTTGAGATGTGTGATGTTACTCATACTACTAGTAAGACTACCTGCAGTGGGAGTAACATAGGTAGTAACATCACACATATCTAGATAAAATAGAAGATGTGGCAAGCAATAAATGAAGAAATGGAGGAAAGTGGTAACATAGCTAGTTACTAGTAGTATGAGTAACATCACACATATCAAGGCAAAATGAGTCGATAGCCTAATAAATAAAGTGTTGCATGTTACCACACATATGTTACTCCCCACTATAGAGGTAGTAACATAGACTAGTAACATGTGCATGTTACTAGTCTATGTTACTACCCATTGTGGCCAGTCTAACTAGCTATGTTACCACTTTCCTCTCTTTCTTCATTTATTACTTACCACATCATCTATTTTATCTAGATACGTGTGATGTTACTACCTATGTTACTCCCACTTTGGGTAGTCTAAGCAGGCTATAAGGAATAGACTAATATATATATATATATGTGTGTGTGCTTATTAGTTGGAGGAAAGAGAAGAGAAGCGGGCTCTTGGTTAGTAGAGCCAGCTGCAACACGAGACCCAAGACACTTTGTGAGGATGTAAGGTGGGCCAACTATTGATAAACTAGTACGTATATAAAACTTATTATTGTACATGCCCGCTAAGAGGTTGGCTGTATATGACATGGTGAAAGAACATGCGGTGCCCCCATGTTTGGTTTTGGTAATTGATGACAATCTCTATGGACTAATGGTTTCCTTGAGTTATATTTGAAGGGTTTGTCCATAGGCTTTTCTTGGGGTCCATTTGTTGGTTTCAAGGAGATTTTGTGATGACCAAGGTGCTATTAAGGAATTATCCAAAGATTGGTCTTGTGAGTGTTGAGCTTATTGCAAGCATGTCTTGAAGAAGAAGTGTGTGTGATCATTCATGTTTACCTTCTAGACATCATCCAAATGAAGAGAGTTGGAAAGATTCAAGGTTGATCAAGACTAAGTCAAAGATTGAATCAAGTTGATCAACACACAAAGCGTAGAAGATGTACCGAGAGGGATCACGTGAGGGATCACGTGATCGCATGGTAAGGTAAGCACTGTCCTTTATGCTTTGTGTACTAACCCATGGTCTACGTGAGAGTTCTATGTGGGGTTAGGTATGTTTCCATGGGCTTGCGTCAAGAGGAAGATATTATACAACCCATGGAGGATGACATTAAATGGTGTTCGTCACCAAGTTTGCGTGTGCAAGTTCAAGTGGAGCATCATCAAAGAGATCTTATGCTTGAAGCTTGCCGTCCATTGTGGTGACAATGGATTTGTGAAGATGTGCCGAAGAGTGGCTCACCCATAGTGGAGTATGGGGGAGCAATCCACTAGTCTTCACCAAGCCAATGCAATCAAGAAAGGTGGTCCAGCTTGAGGGAGTCAAGATCGTCATCATCCAGCTCAAGTGGACTATGCGCAAGGCAAAGGTTTGCCCTTCATAGGTTTTCTATTTTACCGGTCTCATGGTAGTTGTGGGAGACCAGGTTATAGGATCGATTGCCGTACTATCAAGGGGGGCTCTCGATGAGTAGCTTGATCGTATCATTCGTAGAGAGCTCAAACCATTGCATCCTTGCATCATCTTTATTGGTTCTTGTTTGGTTCTTCTCCTTGTGAGATTTGGAGCTTTTGATCATCTTGTTGACAAGCTCGAGTTCATCGAAAACGGCGTTCACTCATGCATCTTCTATGATGTTTTCGATGTTGGAGGTTATGTCAGTTCTTCTCTGTTGGAGGTTTCACTCCTCTATTTGTTAGGCATACCTCCCCTGACAAGCCCGACGTTTTGATGCTACTCGTCGTCTTGTATCCAACAAGCTTGAGTTTGCTCAATTCGGAGCTCATTTGCAGATGTTTTGGCAGTTCTAGTTTTCCTTGGAGTATACTTGTTTTCATGGAAGTGGCATAAGGATGGTGCGAGCGGTAGTACCGCTGGGCCGGAGCGGCAGTACCGCGTATCGCCACAAGCGGTAGTACCGCTGCCCCACAGCGGTAGTACCGCCCATGGCCATAAGCGGTAGTACGGCTCCGGTTCCGCGCTGGTACCGCCTTGACTCGAGACGTGGTTTTCTTGTGTCGGGTTCAGCGGCAGTAGTAGCGGCAGTAGGAGCGGTAGTATCGCTCGTGTGCGGTAGTACCGCGGCTACCACCACCCCTAGTTCCACTCTATGGCCCTCCTCCCTGTTCCTTCTCCCTGTGCTCGTGGTAGGCGATGTGCGCGGTCCCAGCGGTAGTACCGCTGGGCCAAGCGGCAGTACCGCTGCGGCCAACGGTAGTACCGCTGGCTCCAGCGGTACTGCCGCTCATACGGCTCTGCCTCGCCCTCTCTTTTGCTCCGCTCTCCGTGTTCTACCGCCCGGGCGGTAGTACCGCTCCCCTGAGCGGTAGTATCGCTCGTTCGCGGACTGGGCACATAACGGTTGGATTCGGGAGCTCCTATTAAAGGGGGTCTTCTTCCTCATTCAACCTTATCCCTTGAGCTCGTGTTCTTCCCCCATTGTTGACCTTCTTCGAGCTTGCTAACTCTCAATCCCTCCATGGATTCTTGCTAGTTTTTGGGGGAAAAGAGAGAGGAGATCTAGATCCACATTTCCACCAATCACTTTCTCCTCTATGTGAGGGGAACCCTTTGGATCTAGATCTTGGAGTTCTTTGTGTTCTCTTCTTCGTTCTTCCTCTCATTTTCCTCCCTAGCATTAGTTGCTTCGGTGGGATTTTGGAGAGAAGGACTTGGGCACTCCGTGTGCCCTTGCCATTGCATTTGGTGCATCGGTTTGAGTTCTCCACGGTGATACGTGGAAGTTACAAGTTGAGAAGCTTATTACTCTTGGGTGCTTGGTACCCTTGAGCTTGTTCCTCTTGGGTGCTTGGGCGCCCTAGACGGTTGGTGGTGTTCGGAGCTCAATCATTGTGGTGCAAAGCTCCGGGCAAGCGTCGGGGTCTCCAATTAGGTTGTGGAGATCGCCCCGAGCAATTTGACGGGTACCGGTGACCGCCCCATGGGTTGCCAAAGTGTACGGGTTCGGTGACCGCCCCCAAGGGTTGCCATTTGTATGGGTTCGGTGACCGCCCTCAAGGGTCCCTTAGTGGAATCACGGCATCTTGCATTGTGCGAGGGCATGAGGAGATTACGGTGGCCCTAGTGGCTTCTTGGGGAGCATTGTGCCTCCACACCGCTCCAAACGGAGATTAGCATCCACAAGGGTGTGAACTTCGGGATACATCGTCGTCTCCGCGTGCCTCGGTTATCTCTTACCCGAGCCCTTTACTTATGCACTTTATGTTGTGATAGCCATATTGTTTCTTGTCATATTTCTTGCTATCACCTAGTTGTTTATCTTGCTTAGCATAAGTTGTTGGTGCACATAGGTGAGCCTAGTTGTTGTAGGTTTTGTGCTTGACAAATTAACCGCTAGGTTTATTCCGCATTTGTTCAAGCCTAAACCGTTATTATTTTAAAGCGCCTATTCACCCCCCCTTCTAGGCGACATCCACGATCTTTCACATGGCAACTTCTTATAGCCAACCCTTGGTTGTATTATTAAGCATGCTTGTAGTGAGGTAGCTAGTATATCATAGACGACTAGCTAGTATCAGACTAGCCACAGTGGGAGTAACTTCAGCAGTAACATCGACTCCAACTCAGCAAACTTGCTTATGTGGTAATAAGTTAATGAGGAGAGAGATAGTTTGAGTAACTTAGCTAGTTACTGTAACATCACATGTCCCAATGCAATATGAGTCTATAACCTAATAAATGAAGCTTTGCATGAGACTACACTTATGTTACTACCCACTATGAAGGTAGTAACATATATAGTCTAGGGATATGTGTATGTTACTAGTGTACTCTCTATTGTGGCTAGTCTCATACTCCCTCCTTTCCGGTTTAGGCCGGTGTAATGGTATTATCATAAGCAGTATCATGCATGCCAACTAGACTTTCTAGATGATGTGGCACACAATTAAATGAGGAAAGAGAGGATGTGTATCATATCATGATACCGTGTCATATTAAATGTTGTACTAGTACTTTGTGTGATGCATGCCAATTAGTAAGGCAACCTAAGATGCTAACTTATGATACTATGCATTACGGAAGTAGTATCCTACACTATCATATGCATGATACTAGTATATATGATACTCCCCATTACAACCAACCTTATAGGGCTCAATTAAAAAATCTCACCAACCAAGGTAGATGGTGAGTGGTGGAATACTTTTTGTAGTTTGCAAAAACACCCAATTAATGCTTTTGTTTTGCTCAAAAAATTATGTTTTCCAATGTATTAATTGCAATACATGCATGCATATATAAAGTACATGCATTGGTCAACTTTGTCTTAATACTTGCATGCAATGATTTAATGCACCTTGGAATCTGGGCATGTGATGGGGCACAACCAAATTGAGCCTTATAAAATGGGATAACTAAAATTTTGAGATAATCCAATAAACCGGAAAGGAGGGAGTATATATGCATGATACTAGTATATGATCGGCAGTACCTCCGTAATGCGTGCATGCATAGTATCATAAGTTAGTATCTTAGGTTCCTTATTAATTGCGATGCATGACACAAAGTAGTACAACATTTAATATGATACGGTTGATGGGGAACGTAGTAATTTCAAAAAATTTCCTACGCACACGCATGATCATGGTGATGCATAGCAACGAGAGGGGAGAGTGTTGTCCACGTACCCTCGTAGACTGACAGCGGAAGCGTTATCACAACGCGGTTGATGTAGTCGTACGTCTTCACGATCCGACCGATCAAGTACCGAACGTACGGCACCTCCGAGTTCTACACACGTTCAGCTCGATGACGTCCCTCGAACTCCGATCCAGCCGAGTGTTGAGGGAGAGTTTCGTCAGCACGACGGCGTGGTGACGATGATGATGTTCCACCGACGCAGGGCTTCGCCTAAGCTCCGCAACGGTATTATCGAGGTGTAATTTGGTGGAGGGGGGCACCGCACACGGCTAAAAGATCTCAAGGATCAATTGTTGTGTCTATGGGGTGCCCCCCTGCCCCCGTATATAAAGGAGCAAGGAGGAGGCAGCCGGCCAAGGGAGAGGCGCGCCAAAGGGGGGAGTCCTACTCCCACCGGGAGTAGGACTCCTCCTTTCCTTGTGGGAGTAGGAGAAGGGAAGGGGGAAGGAGAAAGAAGGAAGGGGGCGCCCCCCCTCCCTAGTCCAATTCGGACTAGCCCATGGGGAGGGGTGCGGCCACCCTTTGGGGTCTTTCTCTCCTTTCCCGTATGGCCCATTAAGGCCCAATACGAATTCCGTAACTCTCCGGTACTCCGAAAAATACCCGAATCACTCGGAACCTTTCCGAAGTCCGAATATAGTCGTCCAATATATCGATCTTTACGTCTCGACCATTTCGAGACTCCTCGTCATGTCCCCGATCTCATCCGGGACTCCGAACTCCTTCGGTACATCAACATACATAAACTCATAATAAAACTGTCATCGTAACTTTAAGCGTGCGGACCCTTCGGGTTCGAGAACTATGTAGACATGACCGAGGCACCTCTCCGGTCAATAACCAATAGCGGGACCTGGATGCCCATATTGGCTCCCACATATTCTACGAAGATCTTTATCGGTCAGACCGCATAACAACATACTTTGTTCCCTTTGTCATCGGTATGTTACTTGCCCGAGATTCGATCGTCGGTATCTCGATACCTAGTTCAATCTCGTTACCGGCAAGTCTCTTTACTCGTTCCGTAATACATCATCCCGTAACTAACTCATTAGTCACAATGCTTGCAAGGCTTATAGTGATGTGCATTACCGAGTGGGCCCCGAGATACCTCTCCGACAATCGGAGTGACAAATCCTAATCTCGAAATACGCCAACCCAACAAGTACCTTTGGAGACAGCTGTAGAGCACCTTTATAATCACCCAGTTACGTTGTGACATTTGGTAGCACACAAAGCGTTCCTCCGGTAAACGGGAGTTGCATAATCTCATAGTCATAGGAACATGTATAAGTCATGAAGAAAGCAATAGCAACATACTAAACGATCGGGTGCTAAGCTAACGTAATGGGTCATGTCAATCACGTCATTCTCCTAATGAGGTGATCCCGTTAATCAAATGACAACTCATGTCTATGGCTAGGAAACATAACCATCTTTGATTAACGAGCTAGTCAAGTAGAGGCATACTAGTGACACTCTGTTTGTCTATGTATTCACACATGTATTATGTTTCCGGTTAATACAATTCTAGCATGAATAATAAACATTTATCATGATATAAGGAAATATATGATACTTTATTATTGCCTCTAGGGCATATTTCCTTCAGTCTCCCACTTGCACTAGAGTCAATAATCTAGTTCACATCGCCATGTGATTTAACATCAATAATTCACATCACCATGTGATTAACACCCATAGTTCACATCTCTATGTGACCAACACTCAAAGGGTTTACTAGAGTCAATAATCTAGTTCACATCGCTATGTGATTAACACCCAAAGAGTACTAAGGTGTGATGATGTTTTGATTGTGAGATAATTTTAGTCAACGGGTCTGTCACATCCAGATCTGTAAGTATTTTGCAAATTTCTATGTCTACAATGCTCTGCACGGAGCTACTCTAGCTAATTGCTCCCACTTTCAATATGTATCTAGACCGAGACTTAGAGTCATCTAGATTTAGTGTCAAAACTTGCATCGACGTAACCCTTTACGACGAACCTTTTGTCACTTCCATAATCGAGAAACATATCCTTATTCCACTAAGGATAATTTTGACCGCTGTCCAGTGATCTACTCCTAGATCACTATTGTACTCCTTTGCCAAAATCAATGTAGGATATACAATAGATCTGGTACACAGCATGGCATACTTTATAGAACCTATGGCCAAGGCATAGGGAATGACTTTCATTCTCTTTCTATCTTCTGCCGTGGTCGGGCTTTGAGTCTTACTCAATTTCACATCTTGTAACACAGGCAAGAACTCTTTCTTTGACTGTTCTATTTTGAACTACTTCAAAATCTTGTTAAGGTATGTACTCATTGAAAAAACTTATCAAGCATTTTGATCTATCTCTATAGATCTTGATGCTCAATATGTAAGCAGCTTCACCGAGGTCTATCTTTGAAAAACTTCTTTCAAACACTCCTTTATGCTTTGCAGAATAATTCTACATTATTTCTGATCAACAATATGTCCTTCACATATACTTATCAGAAATGCTGTAGTGCTCCCACTCACTTTCTTGTAAATACAGGCTTCACCGCAAGTCTGTATAACACTATATTCTTTGATAAACTTATCAAAGTATATATTCCAACTCCGAGATGCTTGCACCAGTCCATAGATGGATCGGTGGAGCTTGCATATTTTGTTAGCACCTTTAGGATTGACAAAACCTTCTGGTTGCATCATATACAACTCTTCTTTAATAAATCCATTAAGGAATGTAGTTTTGTTTATCCATTTGCCATATTTCATAAAATGCGGCAATTGCTAACATGATTCAGACAGACTTAAGCATAGATACGAGTGAGAAACTCTCATCGTAGTCAACATCTTGAACTTGTCGAAAAACCTTTTTGCGACAATTCTAGCTTTGTAGATAGTGACACTACTATCAACATCCGTCTTCCTCTTGAAGATCCATTTATTCTCAATGACTCGCCGATCATTGGGCAAGTCAATCAAAGTCCATACTTTGTTCTTTATACATGGATCTCATCTCAGATTTCTTGGCCTCAAGCCATTTTGCGGAATCTGGGCTCATCATCGCTTCCTCATAGTTCCTAGGTTCGACATGGTGTAGTAACATAACCTCCAGAAGAGGATTACCGTACCACTCTGGTGCGGATCTTACTCTGCTTTACCTATGAGGTTTGGTAGTAACTTGATCTGAAGTTACATGATCATCATCATTAACTTCCTCACTAATTGGTGTAGGAGTCACAGGAACAGATTTCTGTGATGAACTACTTTCCAATAAGGGAGCAGGTACAGTTACCTCATCAAGTTCTACTTTCCTCCCACTCACATCTTTCGAGAGAAACTCCTTCTCTAGAAAGGATCCATACTAAGCAACGAATGTCTTGCCTTCGGATCTGTGATAGAAGGTGTACCAAACTGTCTCCTTTGGGTATCCTATGAAGATACATTTCTCCGATTTGGGTTTGAGCTTATCAGGATGAAACTTTTTCACATAAGCATCGCAACCCCAAACTTTAAGAAACGACAACTTTGGTTTCTTGCCAAACCACAGTTCATAAGGCGTCGTCTCAATGGATTTTGATGGTGCCCTATTTAACGTGAATGTAGCTGTCTCTAATGCATAACCCCAAAACGATAGTGGTAAATTGGTAAGAGACATCATAGATTGCACTATATCCAATAAAGTACTGTTATGACGTTCGTACACACCATTATGTTGTGGTGTTCCAGGTGGCGTGAGTAGTGAAACTATTTCACATTGTTTTAACTGAAGGCCAAACTCGTAACTAAAATCCTCTTCTCCACGATCAAATCGTAGAAACTTTATTTTATTGTTACGATGATTTTCGCTTCACTCTGAAATTATATGAACTTTTCAAATGTTTCAGACTTCTATTTCATGAAGTAGATATATCCATATCTGCTCAAATCATCTGTGAAGGTCAGAAAATAATGATACCTGCTACGAGCCTCAATATTCATCGGACCACATACACCCGTATGTATGATTTCCAACAAATCTGTTGCTCTCTCCATAGTTCCGGAGAACGGCGTTTTAGTCATCTTGCCCATGAGGCACGGTTCGCAAGCATCAAGTGATTCATAATCAAGTGATTCCAAAATCCCATCAGTATGGAGTTTCTTCATGCGCTTTACACCAATATGACCTAAACGGCAGTGCCACAAATAAGTTGCACTATCATTATTAACTTTGCATCTTTTGGCTTCAATATTATGAATGTGTGTATCACTACGATCGAGATCCAACAAACCATTTTCGTTGGTGTGTATGACCATAGAAGGTTTTATTCATGTAAACAGAACAACAATTGTTCTCTAACTTAAATGAATAACCGTATTGCAATAAACATGATCAAATCATATTCATGCTCAACGCAAACACCAAATAACACTTATTTAGTTTCAACACTAATCCCGAAAGTACAGGGAGTGTGCGATGATGATCATATCAATCTTGGAACTACTTCCAACACACATCGTCACCTCTCCTTTTACCAGTCTCTGTTTATTCTGCAACTCCCGTTTTGAGTTACTACTCTTAGCAACTGAACCAGTATCGAATACCGAGGGGTTGCTATAAACACTAGTAAAGTACACATCAATAACATGTATATCCAATATACCTTTGTTCACTTTGCCATCCTTCTTATCCACCAAATAGTTGGGGTAGTTCCGCTTCCAGTGACCAGTTCCTTTGAAGTACAAGCACTTAGTCTCATGCTTAGGACCAGACTTAGGCTTTTTCACTTGAGCAGCAACTTGCTTGCCGTTCTTCTTGAAGTTCCCTTTCTTCCCTTTGCCCTTTTCTTGAAACTAGTGGTCTCATCAACCATCAACACTTGATGTTTTTCTTGATTTCTACCTTCGTCGATTTCAGCATCACGAAGAGCTCGGGAATTACTTTCGTCATCCCTTGCATACTATAGTTCATCACGAAGTTCTACTAACTTGGTGATGGTGACTAGAGAATTCTGTCAATCACTATTTTATCTGGAAGATTAACTCCCACTTGATTCAAGCGATTGTAGTACCCAGACAATCTGAGCACATGCTCACTAGTTGAGCGATTCTCCTCCATCTTTTAGCTATAGAACTTGTTGGAGACTTCACATCTCTCAACTCGGGTATTTGCTTGAAATATTAACTTCAACTCCTGGAACATCTTATATGTTCCATGACGTTCAAAACGTCTTTGAAGTCCCGATTCTAAGCTGTTAAGCATGGTGCACTAAACTATCAAGTAGTCATCATATTGAGCTAGCCAAACATTCATAACGTCTGCATCTGCTCCTGCAATAGGTCTGTCACCTAGCGGTGCATCAAGGACATAATTTTTCTATGCAGCAATGAGGATAATCCTCAGATCACGGATCCAATCCGCATCTTTGCTACTAACATCTTTTGCAAAATACTATCAGGACTAAGTTCATGATAAATTTAAGTTCAATTAATCATATTACTTAAGAACTCCCACTTAGATAGACATCCCTCTAATCATCTAAGTGATTACGTGATCCAAAGCAACTAAACCATGTCCGATTAACACGTGAGATGGAATAGTTTCAATGGTGAACATCACTATGTTGATCATATCTACTATATGATTCACGCTCGACCTTTCGGTCTCTGTGTTCCGAGGCCATATCTGTACATATGCTAGGCTCGTCAAGTTTAACCTGAGTATTCCGCGTGTGCAACTGTTTTGCACCCGTTGTATTTGAACGTAGAGCCTATCACACCCGATTAACACGTAGTGTCTCAGCACGAAGAACTTTTGCAACGGTGCATACTCAGGGAGAACACTTTTATCTTGAAATTTTAGTGAGAGATCATCTTATAATGCTACCGTCAAACAAAGCAAGATAAGATGCATAAAGGATTAACATCACATGCAATCAATATAAGTGATATGATATGGCCATCATCATCTTGTGCTTGTGATCTCCATCTCCAAAGCACCGTGCTTGTGATCTCCATCTCCGAAGCACCGTCATGATCACCATCGTCACCGGCGCGACACCTTGATCTCCATCGTAGCATCGTTGTCGTCTCGCCAACTTATTGCTATTACGACTATCGCTACTGCTTAGTGATAAAGTAAAACTATTACATGGCGATTGCATCTCATACAATAAAGCGACAACCATATGGCTCCTGCCAGTTGCCGATAACTCGGTTACAAAACATGATCATCTCATACAACACATTATATCACATCATGTCTTGACCATATCACATCACAACATGCCCTGCAAAAACAAGTTAGACGTCCTCTACTTTGTTGTTGCAAGTTTTACGTGGCTGCTACGGGCTTAGCAAGAACCGTTCTTACCTACGCATCAAAACCACAATGATAGTTTGTCAAGTTGGTGCTGTTTTAACCTTCGCAAGGACCGGGCGTAGCCACACTCGGTTCAACTAAAGTGAGAGAGACAGACACCCGCCAGTCACCTTTAAGCAACGAGTGCTCCGAACGGTGAAACCAGTCTCGCGTAAGCGTACGCGTAATGTCGGTCCGGGCCGCTTCATCTCACAATACCGCCGAACCAAAGTATGACATGCTGGTAAGCAGTATGACTTATATCGCCCACAACTCACTTGTGTTCTACTCGTGCATAGCATCAACGCATAAAACCAGGCTCGGATGCCACTGATGGGGAACGTAGTAATTTCAAAAAATTTCCTACGCACACGCAAGATCATGGTGATGCATAGCAACGAGAGGGGAGAGTGTTGTCCACGTACCCTCGTAGACTGACAGCGGAAGCGTTATCACAACGCGGTTGATGTAGTCGTACGTCTTCACGATCCGACCGATCAAGTACCGAACGTACGGCACCTCCGAGTTCTACACACGTTCAGCTCGATGACGTCCCTCGAACTCCGATCGAGCCGAGTGTTGAGGGAGAGTTTCGTCAGCACGACGGCGTGGTGACGATGATGATGTTCCACCGACGCAGGGCTTCGCCTAAGCTCCGCAACGGTATTATCGAGGTGTAATTTGGTGGAGGGGGGCACCGCACACGGCTAAGAGATCTCAAGGATCAATTGTTGTGTCTATGGGGTGCCCCCCTGCCCCCGTATATAAAGGAGCAAGGAGGAGGCAGCCGGCCAAGGGAGAGGCACGCCAAAGGGGGGAGTCCTACTCCCACCGGGAGTAGGACTCCTCCTTTCCTTGTGGGAGTAGGAGAAGGGAAGGGGGAAGGAGAAAGAAGGAAGGGGGCGCCCCCCCTCCCTAGTCCAATTCGGACTAGCCCATGGGGAGGGGTGCGGCCACCCTTTGGGGTCTTTCTCTCCTTTCCCGTATGGCCCATTAAGGCCCAATACGAATTCCCGTAACTCTCCGGTACTCCGAAAAATACCCGAATCACTCGGAACCTTTCCGAAGTCCGAATATAGTCGTCCAATATATCGATCTTTACGTCTCGACCATTTCGAGACTCCTCGTCATGTCCCCGATCTCATCCGGGACTCCGAACTCCTTCGGTACATCAACATACATAAACTCATAATAAAACTGTCATCGTAACTTTAAGCGTGCGGACCCTTCGGGTTCGAGAACTATGTAGACATGACCGAGACACATCTCCGGTCAATAACCAATAGCGGGACCTGGATGCCCATATTGGCTCCCACATATTCTACGAAGATCTTTATCGGTCAGACCGCATAACAACATACTTTGTTCCCTTTGTCATCGGTATGTTACTTGCCCGAGATTCGATCGTCGGTATCTCGATACCTAGTTCAATCTCGTTACCGGCAAGTCTCTTTACTCGTTCCGTAATACATCATCCCGTAACTAACTCATTAGTCACAATGCTTGCAAGGCTTATAGTGATGTGCATTACCGAGTGGGCCCCGAGATACCTCTCCGACAATCGGAGTGACAAATCCTAATCTCGAAATACGCCAACCCAACAAGTACCTTTGGAGACACCTGTAGAGCACCTTTATAATCACCCAGTTACGTTGTGATGTTTGGTAGCACACAAAGCGTTCCTCCGGTAAACGGGAGTTGCATAATCTCATAGTCATAGGAACATGTATAAGTCATGAAGAAAGCAATAGCAACATACTAAACGATCGGGTGCTAAGCTAACGTAATGGGTCATGTCAATCACGTCATTCTCCTAATGAGGTGATCCCGTTAATCAAATGACAACTCATGTCTATGGCTAGGAAACATAACCATCTTTGATTAACGAGCTAGTCAAGTAGAGGCATACTAGTGACACTCTGTTTGTCTATGTATTCACACATGTATTATGTTTCCGGTTAATACAATTCTAGCATGAATAATAAACATTTATCATGATATAAGGAAATATATAATACTTTATTATTGCCTCTAGGGCATATTTCCTTCAACGGTATCATGATATGATACCACACCCTCTCTTTCATCATTTAACTATGTGCCACATCATCCAAAAAGTCTAGTTGGCATGCATCACACCGCTTGATAGTCCCATATTATGACCAGCCTTATTAGGGTGGCCATAGTGGGGGTATCATAGCCGGTATCGTGCACTCGGGAATAGAAAATATGATGATGTGGCAAAGAAGCAGTAACATAGCTAGGTAGATACCGTAACATATATATATATAAAATAAATGATTTACTACTTTGTGTCATGCATGGCCATAAATACGGTCATCTATGATATATACTCCCTCCGTTAACTAATATAAGAGCGTTTAGGTCACTATTTTAGTAATCTAAACACTACTCTATGATACTATATATGCACTATGAAGGTACGCACGTAGTATCATACACTAGTATCATATGCATGATACCATATATATATAGTATATGATACTCCCCACTATATAAGGCTGGCCATAGTGGTGGTATCATAGCCGACGATGTCATGCACTCGGAAATAGCAAGTATGTTGATGTGGCAAAGAATTAAATTTATATAAAGAGGGTTAGATTAACATATAGGTAGATACCGTATCATGTTAAATGCGATGCTAATTTGTGTCATGCATGGCAATAAATATGATCTATATATGATACTATACTCTATGTATTATACTATGCTCTATAATTAATTAAAGGTAGTATCATACACTAGTATCATATATACTGTATATATTCATGATACTAGTATATGACACTCCACTATACTCGTGATTTCTTACCATGGAAAAAAATTGGAGGCGAAACGACGAACTCATGTTTTCATTCGAACAAAAATATGATGTTAGGTAATGTAAATGTTTTCAAAGAGCACACGGTTCACTCATGAAAGCCGTGTGTCCACTAAACCGTGGCCGATGCACCCCACCCCTCTGCCACGTGCGCGATCTGAGTTGTGCGTTCTAATTGGCCAGAACCTAAACCCCATGGATCGTACGTCTGCACCATTGGATTCTCCTTGATCGAACAGCGATCCTCATCCCTTTCGACAACACATGTACATGTTTTCAAATAGCCCCTCCCAAAAATGTTTTCAAATAACACACGGTTCACACACGAAAGCTGTGTGCCTACCAAACCGTGGCCGATGCCCCCCTTGCTGCGCGTGCGATCTGAGTCGTGCGTTCTGATTGGCCAGAACCCAAACCCCACAGCTCGTACGTCTGCACCATTGGATGCTCCGAGATCGAACGACAATCCTCATCCCTTTCGACAGGAAATTCAGTCCGGCTAGGAATTGATTTATATGCCAACATGCACGGTAAATGCCAAAAAATGTCTTACATATAGCACACGATCCCTGAAATGCACCAGCAAATCAAACCCGTGGTAAAATTGTGATTGGTTTACGTGGGAAAAATTTAGAGGCGAAACGATGAACTCACGTCTTCATTTCAAAATTAGTACGTCTTCATTTCAAACGAAATTATTCTGTTTGTGCACACGAGCGCTTAGAGGCAACCATTTGCATAGGCCTTTCCGCGCGCGCGGCGACCGGGCATATTTTTCACCCTTTTCACCTAGGCCGCCAACACCCGAAGTCCCCAACACCCCCCACCGTCCGCCCGCGTTTCACTCAACTAGTCCACCCAATCTCCTTCGCCAGCTCCCCCTCCCCTAGATCCACAGCAGAACCCTCCCCGACGCCGCCGTGCTCACCCAGGTCGTGTGTCTGCTCTTCGGCGTCAAGCTACCTCCCTAGTCGTTCCCAACACACGGCGGCCCGCACCTCGCTGGCTTCGTTTGCTCGCCAGCCACCCTCGAGCATATCAATGCAGTAACCCTCGCCTCTCCTGTGGCTCGGCCGGGTTTGCATTAAGAAGCCTGTTAGTTACTGCTCTCCATCATGGTGAGGCATATTTCCTCGCAATCCCTCTTCCAATTTCGTTCCGTATGTTCCCAAATTGGCTATAAAATAACGGAGAGCGTATATATGTTCATTATCAACCTTCCTTACTACATATAAGCTATATTTGTTCCAATAAGTTACTGCCTATTTACAGATCGCGGGCGCCCGAGTCACACAAACTTAACAAATTAGCCGTACATTTTCTAAATTATTGCATGGCATGTTTAGAAAGCTTGATACCAAGTTTTTAGTTTTATGCTTATCCTCCTTTCCGGAGTTTCACATGTGTTCTCTGTAGATGCCGAGTAGCAGCAACAACAATCATTCAGGCCATGTATCTTCATCTGATTCGAACAACCCTAGGTCTTCAGCAGATGGTGAGGGATCAAGTAGTCTTGAACGGGATAGAGCTGCAGCAATTACCCTTCCGGTCAGGACACGGAGGAACGCTCCAAGGAAGCCCACACACCAGCCTAAAGGTGTATATGAAGTAACCGAGATTGATTTAAAGTCCTGGGCTCCAACTAAACCAGATAAAGCACGCATGAGGTTCAGGAGTGTGTGTGGATTTGTTGGCAGGGCAAGGCTCAACATTAATCTGCCAGGGTTTCGAAAGGCTGACACAGAAACACGGGGAAGGATAGTCTAGGAGATCATGGATCACTTCAACGTTCCAGAGCAGTGGAGAATGCAGGTGGAACACGTTGCACTAAAGAAGGCTAGGGATGCTTGGAGAAACTGGAAGCACGTGCTGTACAAGAAGTACTTGAGTGAAGGCAAGGACCCAATCCCCGCATACCCCCAAATTACAAAGGCAGACTGGGCAGAATTCAAAAGGTTCAGGGCAACTAAAGAGTTTGCTGAGAAGAGTTTCAAGCAATCGGAACTTCAGAAGAAAAACATACACCCCCACCATCTGGGTGTCGCGGGACACTACGGCATGAAACTGATATGGGAACAAGAGGACAAAGAAGCAGTAGCGGCGTGTGACACCCAAAATTTTTAATTGGTTTTATCAAAATCTTTTATTTGATTTGAGCAGGGTATTTAAATTTTCTTCTAAAAGGATTTTCCCTCTCAAAATATTTTCTTTTGTGACAAGTGTTTTGTTTTGGATTCACCCAAGACTTGATTTTGGTCTTGGAGGTTTTGTCCATCTTATGTGGACTCAAACCCAAATGTCTTTCATTTGGGAAATTTCTTTTGAAAATCTTTTTAAATAGCCCTATGGCATTTGGAATGATCCTTTCCCCCTTATCAAAATCCCTCTTGCCATGGCATGAGTGGAAATCCCCTCCCAAAAGCCTTTCTCCATCTTTGGATCATGATATGCTTCAAATCCAGCAAGTTGAACCTCTCCATATATTTGTTTCCATTTATTTCTTATCAAAAATATTTTCTGCCCTCTATTCTAGCTCTTGGAGATTTACAAAGGAGCTACCCTTTCTACTTTGATTTTTGCCTCCAAACCAATTTCCCTAGCTAGTCCTTAGAGCCCTCAACCTAGATCCATGAAGATCCACTGGTCTCCAGTTCAAAATTTTCAAATTGTGCTTGCTGCAAGTTTGGACCTTATTTGCCAAATTTGATGAAATTCATTTGAATTCTCCTCCTAAAAATCTGAGAAAATTCAGGCAGCCTCTGGGTGCATTGAGAGGTCACCTCACCAAGTCCCAGCTCCAGAAATTTTTTTCTTCATGCCAAATCATTTCGTCGAACACCTGACTGGCACTGTTGCTATCACGTTCAGAAAGTTCAGTTAAACAGTTTCAGGAACACTGTCGTTTTCTTCAGAGCCCGTTGTCGATCTCGCCAATACCCCGGTGTCGTCGTGCTTCCTGTCCCCTCCTTCTTATCTCTGCGCCGCACGATCACCTGGAAGCTTGCGGGCGTCGGCGACGAGCAGGGGGAGGTGCGCCACCCGTGAGCGACGGCAGCGGCGGCTTTGCGGCCGCCAGAGAGAGGCGCAGCGTGGACGGCGCCACCCAGCGCCGCCCAAGCCATCGGAGGCCGCCGTGTGGCCATCCTCTCCCCCGTGCGCGCTGCCACCCTTCGTCGTGAACTGCTAGGCGCGGAGCGCGCTCTTTGCCGCCGCCGTACCCGCCGCCGTGCCCGTACGGCCGCCCCGTCGATGATCGGTGCATTACGCCTTGCCCGACCGAGGTTTAGCGGTGGAACGGCACCAGTGATCTTCTCTGATGGTGCCTAGCCCCCTAAACCCCCTGCCCAACCACTGCCTCGCCGTAATCGCTCGCCGGAGATATCCCGTTCACGGCCACCCCCTCGAATCGCCTATAAATAGAGGCCCTGAGCTCGAACACGAACTCACACCACCCCTACGCACCACCAATACCACGCCAAGCCACTGGTAGAGCCACGAGGGAGCCTTCTTCCCCAACTCCGGCCGCCTCGACCCGCCACGGGACCCAGCTTGATTCGCTCCCGTGCGTGCACCTCTACCCCTCAGCTCTTGCCAGTAGCTTTCTAGTGCATCCACTCTGCTGACCTGCGCTTCAATTTGGAGATTGCAGCACCCACCGGAGTTCTCCACCATCGCCCGAACCACCGTCCGCCGGAGAAAGTGTCGCCGTCGACGTGGTGCTCTCCGACAACCAAGTCCACCACCCACCGACGCAGAAGAACACGCTGAACCTCTTGGTACCCTCCGATCTCTCTGTCTCGCCGTGGTTCGACGCCGACGACCACCGCAGCCTTCGGGCGCCGTTTTTAAACCTGACGTGTGGACCCCCCCCCCCGTCAGCCTCTCTTCTTTCTCCCCCTCGAACCGTTTTCTGTTGGCGCCTTCGGGAAAATGCGCTTTCCCTTCGGGCTGGCGCATTTCTTTCCGAACCGTTTTCTGTTTTCTCAGTTAAGTCCCTGGTTCTTTTCTGTTTCATCACAGATTAGTCCCTGGACTAAAACCCTTATAACTTTTTAATAAAAGATGATTTTTGATTGATTCTTTTTCTGGCAGTCTTGTATTTTTGTCTAGTTTTTTATGGTATTTATTTGGAAAAATTTTGGAACAAGTTTTATGCACGCGATGGTTTTCACGTTAGTGTGCGTTTTCGCTATACCGTAGGTTCCGGAAGAGGTGACGGAGCCGCGAACTTCGCCGAGCTAGACTCCGACTTCTCCGAACCAGGCAAGCATGTTTGAACCTTTGATATGATAGGTGTTTTGCATGTTTGCTTGAATGGTTGTGCATGGCATATGAGCATCGGTGAGTTTCTCGTTGCATGCAAGGCAACTATCCGTGTGTTCCGAAGTTACCGTGATCTTTGATGAGAGATGACCTGATCATGTGGCGACATGAAAGGTAGTGAGGTGGTATTGTTGTAGCATGCCAGCCTTACATCATCCGTTTAACTCCGACGTTAACGTGGACTGAGTCACGTTACCGTTCCTTCCCTTTCGTGCTGCCACATGTTTTCTGCAAAGAATACGGTTTAGTAAGTTGTTAACCTCTTTCCTTGTACACACCAAATAGAGGGGCCGGGATGAGGGTTCCATGGCCCTGGATTAAAGCCAGTCATCCGATCAGGGGGCATGGGTGTTTCCGATTGGGACCGAGAGGGGGGCACCCCTTAGAGCGCGCGTATATAAATTTGATCCCATGCTACGCGAGGTTGTAGCCTCCCCGTCTCAAGGTTTTTCTTGAATGTTGCCGAGGGTGGTTCCTGGCATCGGAATGTTGAATGGTGTCTACTGGTTAGATGTGTTTCTCCTAAAACACCGTAAACGGAACTAGTCCTTGTGACTACTGAAATCCGTTGGCTGTGGTTAAAGTACAAACACTGCAGAGTCAAATCCTTCCGGGTCATCGTGTCCATGATCAAGGACCATGGCCAGTATATCCATATCTATGTCAGTCCTCGTGGTAAATCCCCGGTGAACAAGCTTGAGTGATATACTCGTTTGAATTGTTATTCCTATGGATGGACTAACCTTTATTTTATCACGCATCTGAATATTATCCTTGTTGTGATATTAAATTTATGAGCTGCTAAATTATTAAGTTGTGAAATATAAGCCCTTTATGTGATGTCGCTCAGACGTCCGACTGTGGCACTCTTGTTATTTACTTTTGATATAAGCCCTTTATGTGATGTCGCTCAGACGTCCGACTGTGGCACTCTCGTTATTTACTTTGGATATAAGCCCTTTATGTGATGTCGCTCAGACGTCCGACTGCGGCACTCTTGTCATTTACTTTCAATATAAGCCCTTTATGTGATGTCGCTTCAGACGTCCGACTGTGGCACGCACTGTCATTTATTATCCATTATAAGCCCTTTATGTGGTGTCGCATTGACGCCCGACTGCGGCATTGTTATTTTATTTTGTATCCTTTCGAGGAGTCATTCAGACACTCGATTGGCCCTCAGTATTACTTTGGGATTTCGGGAGGACTACCGCCCGACTTCCCTTTTATTTTCCATGCCCTGCTATCTCATTGCCTGAGTGCGCTTGTTAATCTGTTCATATGCATCATGTTTACATTTGTTATATCTTATGTCCGAACTGTCTTGCGAGTACTTTCATAGTACTCACCTGGCTTGTTGATTTGGCCAGATGTTGACGAAGGCGATCTCATGGATGAAGAGTTTGATAGCGAGTCCGACGCCTAGAGGAGTCCCAGTCAGTCTCGTGCGATCCTGGATTTTGGTCACTTGTATTATATACGCTTCCGCCACCCACAATAAGTATCCTCGAGCCTCACTCCGACGCTCGAAGAGCTGTTAGTTTCAGGAGTCATGTCACCCACTTCGCTGTGTTTTATCCGCCACCATTTTTATCGTGAGTTAGTAGCTATGCCACCCTCTCCGCCTTTATGTATTATTGGCGTGCTTGTAATAAATTGTTGAGCAGTCTCTGCTCAACCTTGTATTATATTCAGTACTCCTGGTTTTCTTCTGTGATCAAGATTTTGTCTACCAGTGAGAAGAATTCTTCTCTACCGGTCCGTAAAAGGGATTGATTTCTCAATAAATATTTTTATTGGAAAACCGGTCGTGACAAGCTTGGTATCAGAGCCAGGCTGACTGTAGGAAGCCACTAGGTGCGATCGCTAATCGGTTATTAGCATCTTTAGTGCTTTTTCAGCATTTTGCAAATGTAGCTATTTTCTGTTGGTCATCATAAATTTATGACATGACTACTCAGAATTTTTGCCTACTTTTGTAGATGGCTGGCAGCAACTGCGAGACTCGGGTGTTCACTAACGTGCCCGAGGGGTTTGTCAAACTCCTCGTCTCCATCACCAAGCTCGCGATCGGGCCAGCGACTCGTCCGGAGTTCACGCTTTACTAGCACAAGCTCAGCGACGACGTGTCTATGCACCAAGCCATGGTGCAATTCAAGGGAGGACGTTATGCGTCTCGCCACTTCCGTTTTGTGGGAAGGGCCATGCCTACGGAGAGGCATGCCATGCAGATGGCCGCCCATGAGGCGATAGCTCGCCTTCGGGATATCCTTCCTATGGTGAAGACTCGTCGCTACCGCTACCTCCCATGCCATGTGCCATATACTTGTCACTATGCATTCGCCTGCCATAGGGCAGAGCGGGATGAAGCTATCGAGATGCTTGTCGAGTACCTCAAAGCCCTGGAGGAATCTTTCGACAACCTCGTGGACGATCTTGTGGCTGCCCGCATGGACTTAGTTCGGGGTGGTCCTGCCAGCAGGAAGGAGCTTCTCCACATGGCACCGCCACTGACTTTCGTCTCGTCCTCGGCATCTTATTCACCGGCCATTTTGGCCACTGCTCGCCGTCTGCCTACCACTGAGGAGTTCGACCGAGTCATCGCTCCTACTCCAGTCAGAGCTGCACCGCCTGCCGCAACCGCGCTGCCGCCTGTCGCTCCCGCGCCATCACCTCAGCGCAGTACTACGCGCCTGGAGCCTACTAGGGAGGAGGTGGAGGTTGAGTCTCCTGCACCGCTGGGTCTTACCCTCGGCAAGGGGAAGGACATCTTCACCATCTCCGACTGAGTGCGCTTAGTAACCGCGCGTTGTGCTTGCATGTATGTTATGTTTTATGTACTTAAGTTGTAGTAGTTGTGTGCGCTGCATTCCGGAGGAGTGTGCTAGTCTAAATAACATGTCAGGAATGTGTACGCACATCCTGAGTGCTGTATCGTATGTTTGCGTTTCGCGTGTAAGATATGTGCTAAGCAGTCCTTCGCCGTGCGAAATCGTTTATGTTCTTGAAAAATCTTGAGGTCTTTTAAAAATTTTGCCCTTGCAAGATTTTCCTTGTGCCACACAGCTCTTCTCATGATTTTTGCAAAATAATACCCCAGAGTGGAAAATGTCTCGTCCGTGGACTCGTTCCATGCCCAACCAACCAGAAGAAGTTTATGGAACACAGACCAGCAACAACTTCACTCAGGGACAGTCTAGTCAACAGGACAGCGAAGCAGCCTTATCTCAAGTATGCCGTCTTTTCGAACAAAGCCAGAAACAGCACCAAGAAATGATGAATCACATCATCAATATGGGAAATCACCGTGAGCCATACCAACCCAACTCCAAGTTGTCTGAACTGCAGAAGACACGCCCTCCAACGTTTGCTCACACTGATAGGCCACTTGAAGCCGATGATTGGCTTCGTGACATCGAAAGAAAGCTGATTATTGCTCAGTGTTCAGATCATGAGAAGGTGCTTTATGCACCTCACTACCTCACTGGAGCAGCTGCAGCATGGTGGGAAAACTTCCTACACATGCATCCCATTGAACACAACATCACCTGGGAAGAGTTTAAGGAAGGCTTTCGTGGGGCACACATCCCCAGGAGCATCATAAAGATCAAGAAAAGAGAATTTGATGACCTCAAGCAAAGAGGCATGTCAGTGACAGAATACAACGGTCAGTTTACCCAGCTATCTCGTTATGCCTACGATGAGCATATGATTGAGAACAAAAGGATGGAAAAATTTCTGGACGGCCTGGCGCCAACATTAAGATGCCAACTGGTCGTACACACTTTCCCAGATTTCAAAACTCTGGTTGACAAGGCCATTACCTTGGAGAATGAGCGCCGCAGTCTGGAGGACATCCGTAAGCGGAAAAGGGACAAGACGACTCTTGCTCACAACAATCGAAGCAAGACTGAGGTTCCAAGGAATGAAGCAAGAAGATCCACGACTACTGATCTAAGGCCAACCAGACAGTTTCATTCCAGGGACAAGGACTTTACGTACCGTCCAGGGGTCACTTGCTATGCTTGTGGTGAAGAAGGGCACTATGCCAAACAGTGCCCAAAACCAAGGAACTCGGCCCCCAAGCCGAACAATGGTGGGAACAATCCAGCCCCCAAGCGCAACAATTTCAATCCCAGCAACAACCACAGGAAGGGTCACCTGAACCATGTGACCAGGGAAGAAGTGCAGAATGCCCCAGACATCGTGGTCGGTACGTTCCCTGTCAACACTGTACCTGCCACAGTTTTGTTTGATTCTGGAGCTTCTCACTCGTTCGTTTCGAAGAGTTTTGTTTTACAACATGGTTTTCCGATACTTCCCTTGGAAAAATCTATGATCATCAAGTCCCCCGGGAATAAGCAGAGCACTCAGAGTTACTGCCAAGGAGTGATTATTAAATTCGAAGGACTAAAGTTTCAGGCTAATCTCATCGTGTTGGAAAATAAAGGACTGGATGTCATCCTAGGGATGGACTGGTTGACCACCAACAAGGGATTTATTGACTCTTTCAATCGGACGGTGATTCTCACTCACCCTCACGGCAAGACAATAAAGGTTACAGCTCAAGAGAGACCACGGTCACGGCAGCCAAAGCTGAACAAAGTAGATATTTCAGAATTGAGAAAAGTTCCAGTGGTGTGCGAGTTTCCCGACGTATTCCCTGAAGAACTACCAGGCATGCCACCAGACCGAGAGATAGAGTTCAGCATTGAACTAGCACCTGGCACCACTCCCATCTATAAGAAACCTTATAGAATGGCACCCTCAGAATTGGTAGAATTGAAGAAGCAAATAAAGGAATTACTAGACAAAGGATTTATTCGAGCTAGCTCCTCACCATGGGGTTCGCCAGTTTTATTCGCCAAGAAAAAGGATGGGACACTGAGACTGTGTATAGACTATCGAGCTCTCAATATGGTCACCATCAAAAACAAATATCCGATGCCACGGATAAATGATTTGTTTGACCAGCTCGCACAAGCCAAGGTGTTCTCAAAAATTGATTTGAGATCGGGATACCATCAATTAAAAGTACGGACAGAAGATATCCCTAAGACAGCATTCACCTCCAGATACGGCTTATATGAGTTCACAGTGATGCCTTTTGGACTGACGAACGCCCCCGCATATTTCGTCCACCTCATGAACAAAGTGTTTATGAAATTCATGGACAAATTTGTTGTGGTGTTCATTGACGATATTCTAGTATATTCAAGGACACCAGAAGAGCATGCTGAACATCTCAGAATTGTTTTGGGAGAATTAAGGAAACATCAATTGTACGCCAAATTTAGCAAGTGTGAATTTTGGCTAAGACAAGTTGGTTTTCTAGGCCATATATTAACCCAAGAAGGTGTGGCCGTAGACCCAGAAAAATTCAAAGCCATACTTGACTGGAAACCACCTGCCAACGTGACAGATGTGCAGAGTTTCCTTGGAATGGCTGGATATTACCGGAGATTTATTGAAGGATTCTCCACTGTGGCAAAACTAATGACCCAGTTGCTCAAGAAAGACAAGAAGTTTGTATGGACGGAAGCGTGCGAGAAAAGCTTCCAAGAACTCAAGAAGAAACTAACAACAGCACCAGTTTTGACCGTGCCAGACATACACAAGAGTTTTGAAGTGTATTGTGACGCGTCCCGGAAGGGCCTCGGGTGCGTGCTGATGCAGGATGGCAAAGTTGTCGCGTATGCTTCCAGGCAACTACGGAAGCATGAGGAAAATTATCCTACTCATGACTTGGAGCTAGCAGCAGTCATCCATGCACTCAAGGAGTGGAGGCACTTTCTGTTGGGAAACCGTTGCGAAATATATACGGACCATAAGAGCCTCAAATATATTTTCACACAACCAGAGCTAAATTTACGGCAGTGACGCTGGTTGGAATTGGTCAAGGACTATGATGTCGGTATTCACTATCATCCAGGGAAGGCCAATGTAGTGGCCGATGCTCTTAGTCGGAACCCCAGCCCGGGCAACGACAGTCCACAGAACTTGAGACCTGAGTTTCAGCAGGAGTTCGCTAGACTCAACATGGTGTTGGTCTCTGAGGGCACCGTATCAAATCTGGAGATACATCCCACCCTAATGGAACAAATTAAGAAGGCTCAGCAGGGACATCCCAGCATTGAAGGTATAAAGAGAAAAATGAGCCTAGGCAAGGCTTCAGAGTTCGTCACAGACAATGAAGGAATATTATGGTACGGGGACAGACTTTGCATACCAAACATTGAGGAACACAAGCAACAAATCCTAACCGAAAGCCACACCGCTCCATACTCGATCCACCCTGGAGGAACCAAAATGTACAAAGACATTTAGGAAAGATTTTGGTGGCACGGTATGAAAAAGGATATAGCCGCATTTATTGCTTGTTGCGATTCATGTCAGCGCATTAAAGCCGAGCATCAAAAGCCAGCAGGGCTACTCCAGCCAAACCGGATACCTGAGTGGAAATGGGATGAAATTGGAATGGACTTCATCGTCGGACTACCTCGATCGCAACGCGGAAATGATGCCGTATGGGTCATCACAGATAGGCTAACCAAGGTAGCACATTTCATTCCCGTGAAGACGACCTACTCCACTCAAAGGCTAGCCAAGCTATATCTCTCCCGTATAGTTTGTTTGCATGGAGTCCCAAAGACTATAATATCCGACCGAGGCACTCAATTTGTCTCTAAATTCTGGGATCACTTACAACAAGCTCTGGGCACGCAACTAGCATTCAGTACAGCGTACCACCCTCAGACTGATGGACAAACGGAACGCGTGAACCAAATCCTAGAGGACATGCTGAGAGCCTGTGTGCTCACCTATGGATCCAGTTGGGAAGAAAGTTTTCCATATGCCGAGTTTGCTCACAACAATAGTTACCAAGCCAGCTTACAAATGGCACCCTTTGAAGCATTGTACGGACGGAGGTGTCGTACCCCACTGAATTGGTCAGAAACGGGTGACAGTCGTATCTTCGGCCCAGACATGCTCAAGGAGGCCGGGGAGAAGGTTAAACAGATCAGGGACAGACTCAAGACAGCCCAAAGCCGGCAGAAGAGCTATTACGATCAGAAACATCGTGAGGTCAGCTTTGAACCCGGTGATTACGTATACCTACGAGTCTCTCCTATGAGGGGCCTACAACGGTTCAAAATTAAGGGGAAGCTAGCCCCGAGATTTATTGGACCATTCTGTGTGATTGCACGAAGAGGCACAGTAGCCTACCAACTAGACCTACCCAAGGAGCTGTCAGACGTCCACGACGTGTTCCACGTCTCACAGTTGAGGAAATGTATGAGTAACCCGGAAAAGCATGTGTCTCATGAGAGCATTGATGTGCAACCAGATCTCACCTACAGAGAACGGCCAGTAAAGATATTGGAAGAGTCTGAACGGAGGACCCGACAGAAAACAACTAAATTTTTCAAGGTTCACTAGAGCAACCACACCGAGGATGAAGCTACATGGGAAAGGGAAGATTTTCTCCAGGCAGAGTATCCATATCTATTTGAGGATCAGCAGTGATCTCGAGGACGAGATTTTTCCTAAGGGGGTAGGTGTTGTGACACCCAAAATTTTTAATTGGTTTTATCAAAATATTTTATTTGATTTGGGGAGGGTATTTAAATTTTCTTCTAAAAGGATTTTCCCTCTCAAAATATTTTCTTTTGTGACAAGTGTTTTGTTTTGGATTCACCCAAGACTTGATTTTGGTCTTGGAGGTTTTTTCCATCTTATGTGGACTCAAACCCAAATGTCTTTCATTTGGGAAATTTCTTTTGAAAATCTTTTTAAATAGCCCTATGGCATTTGGAATGATCCTTTCCCCCTTTTCGAAATCCCTCTTGCCATGGCATGAGTGGAAATCCCCTCCCAAAAGCCTTTCTCCATCTTTGGATCATGATATGCTTCAAATCCAGCAAGTTGAACCGCTCCATATATTTGTTTCCTATTATTTCTTATCAAAAATATTTTCTGCCCTCTATTCTAGCTCTTGGAGATTTACAAAGGAGCTACCCTTTCTACTTTGATTTTTGCCTCCAAACCAATTTCCCTAGCTAGTCCTTAGAGCCCTCAACCTAGATCCATGAAGATCCACTGGTCTCCAGTTCAAATTTTTCAAATTGTGCTTGCTGCAAGTTTGGACCTTATTTGCCAAATTTGATGAAATTCATTTGAATTCTCCTCCTAAAAATCTGAGAAAATTCAGGCAGCCTCTGGGTGCATTGAGAGGTCACCTCACCAAGTCCTAGCTCCAGAAAAAAAATTCTTCATGCCAAATCATTTCGTCAAACACCTGACTGGCACTGTTGCTATCACGTTCAGAAAGTTCAGTTAAACAGTTTCAGGAACACTATCGTTTTCTTCAGAGCCCGTTGTCGATCTCGCCAGTACCCCGGTGTCGCCGTGCTTCCTATCCCCTCCTTCTTATCTCTGCGCCGCACGATCACCTGGAAGCTTGCGGGCGTCGGCGACGAGCAGGGGGAGGTGCGCCACCCGTGAGCGACGGCAGCGGCGGCTTTGCGGCCGCCAGAGAGAGGCGCAGCGTGAACGGCGCCACCCAGCGCCGCCCAAGCCACCGGAGGCCGCCGCGTGGCCATCCACTCCCCCGTGCGTGCTGCCACCCTTCGTTGTGAACTGCTAGGCGCGGAGCGCGCTCTCTGCCGCCGCCGTGCCCGTACGGCCGCCCCGTCGATGATCGGTGCATTACGCCTTGCCCGACTGAGGTTTAGCGGTGGAACGGCACCAGTGATCTTCTCTGATGGTACCTAGCCCCCTAAACCCCCTGCCCAACAACTGCCTTGCCGTAATCGCTCGCCGGAGATATCCCGTTCACGGCCACCCCCTCGAATCGCCTATAAATAGAGGCCCCGAGCTCGAACACGAACTCACACCACGCCTACGCACCACCAATACCATGCCAAGCCACTGGTAGAGCCACAAGGGAGCCTTCTTCCCCAACTCCGGCCGCCTCGACCCGCCACGGGACCCAGCTCAATTCGCTCCCGTGCGTGCACCTCTACCCCTCAGCTCTTGCAAGTAGCTTTCTAGTGCATCCACTCTGCTGACCTGCGCTTCAATTTGGAGATTGCAGCACCCACCGGAGTTCTCCACCATCGCCCGAACCACCGTCCGCCGGAGAAAGTGTCGCCGTCGACGTGGTGCTCTCCGACGACCAAGTCCACCACCCACCGACGCGGAAGAACACGCTGAACCTCTTGGTACCCTCCGATCTCTCTGTCTCGCCGTGGTTCGACGCCGGCGACCACCGCAGCCTTCGGGCGCCGTTTTTAAACCTGACGTGTGGACCCCCCCCGTCAGCCTCTCTTCTTTCTCCCCCTCGAACCGTTTTCTGTTGGCGCCTTCGGGCAAATGCGCTTTCCCTTCGGGCTGGCGCATTTCTTTCAGAACCGTTTTCTGTTTTCTCAGTTAAGTCCCTGGTTCTTTTCTGTTTCATCACAGATTAGTCCCTGGACTAAAACCCTTATAAATTTTTAATAAAAGATGATTTTTGATTGATTCTTTTTCTGGCATTCTTGTATTTTTGTCTAGTTTTTATAGTATTTATTTGGAAAAAATTTGGAACAAGTTTTATGCACGCGATGGTTTTCACGTTAGTGTGCGTTTTCGCTATACCGTAGGTTCCGGAAGAGGTGACGGAGCCGCGAACTTCGCCGAGCTAGACTCCGACTTCTCCGAACCAGGCAAGCATGTTTGAACCTTTGATATGATAGGTGTTTTGCATGTTTGCTTGAATGGTTGTGCATGGCATATGAGCATCGGTGAGTATCTCGTTGCATGCAAGGCAACTATCCGTGTGTTCCGAAATTACCGTGATCTTTGATGAGAGATGACCTGATCATGTGGTGACATGAAAGGTAGTGAGGTGGTATTGTTGTAGCGTGCCAGCCTTACGTCATCCGTTTAACTCCGACGTTAACGTGGGCTGAGTCACGTTACCGTTCCTTCCCTTTCGTGCTGCCACATGTTTTCTGCAAAGAATACGGTTTAGTAAGTTGTTAACCTCTTTCCTTGTACACACCAAATAGAGGGGCCGGGATGAGGGTTCCATGGCCCTGGATTAAAGCCAGTCATCCGGTCAGGGGGCATGGGTGTTTCCGGTTGGGACCGAGAGGGGGGCACCCCTTAGAGCGCGCGTATATAAATTTGATCCCATGCTACGTGAGGTTGTAGCCTCCCCGTCTCAAGGTTTTTCTTGAACGTTGCCGAGGGTGGTTCCTGGCATCGGAATGTTGAATGGGTGTGTACTGGTTAGATGTGTTTCTCCTAAAACACCGTAAACGGAACTAGTCCTTGTGACTACTGAAATCCGTTGGCTGTGGTTAAAGTACAAACTCTGCAGAGTCAAATCCTTCCGAGTCATCGTGTCCATGATCAAGGACCATGGCCAGTATATCCATATCTATGTCAGTCCTCGTGGTAAATCCCCGGTGAACAAGCTTGAGTGATATACTCGTTTGAATTGTTATTCCTGTGGATGGACTAACCTTTATTTTATGACGCATCTGAATATTATCCTTGTTGTGATATTAAATTTATGAGCTGCTAAATTATTAAGTTGTGAAATATAAGCCATTTATGTGATGTCGCTCAGACGTCCGACTGTGGCACTCTTGTTATTTACTTTTGATATAAGCCCTTTATGTGATGTCGCTCAGACGTCCGACTGTGGCACTCTCGTTATTTACTTTTGATATAAGCCCTTTATGTGATGTCGCTCAGACGTCCGACTGTGCCACTCTTGTCATTTACTTTCAATATAAGCCCTTTATGTGATGTCGCTTCAGACGTCCGACTGTGGCACGCACTGTCATTTATTATCCATTATAAGCCCTTTATGTGGTGTCGCATTGACGCCCGACTGCGGCATTGTTATTTTATTTTGTATCCTTTCGAGGAGTCATTCAGACACTCGATTGGCCCTCAGTATTACTTTGGGATTTCGGGAGGACTACCGCCCGACTTCCCTTTTATTTTCCATGCACTGCTATCTCATTGTCTGAGTGCGCTTGTTAATCTGTTCATTGCATCATGTTTACATTTGTTATATCTTATGTCCGAACTGTCTTGCGAGTACTTTCATAGTACTCACCTGGCTTGTTGATTTGGCCAGATGTTGACGAAGGCGATCTCATGGATGAAGAGTTTGATAGCGAGTCCGACGCCTAGAGGAGTCCCAGTCAGTCCCGTGTGATCCTGGATTTTGGTCACTTGTATTATATACGCTTCCGCCACCCACAATAAGTATCCTCGAGCCTCACTCCGACGCTCGAAGAGCTGTTAGTTTCAGGAGTCATGTCACCCACTTCGCTGTGTTTTATCCGCCACCGTTTTTATCGTGAGTTAGTTGCTATGCCACCCTATCCGCCTTTATGTATTATTGGCGTGCTTGTAAGAAATTGTTGAGCAGTCTCCGCTCAACCTTGTATTATATTCAGTACTCCTGGTTTTCTTCTGTGATCAAGATTTTGTCTACCAGTGAGAAGAATTCTTCTCTACTGGTCCGTAAAAGGGATCGATTTCTCAATAAATACTTTTATTGGAAAACCAGTCGTGACACGGCGGGTGGGAATCCGGCCTTTAGTGAAATCAGGGGCGAACGTGCCAGAGACTACTTGCGGGCACGTGCAAAGAGGCGTGATGACGGAACTTATTACTTTGAAAACGCACGTGACGCCAAACTGTTTGAAGTGATGTTGGAGGCTTCCAAGATCCCTGGAAGGTTCTACAAAAACTCAGGGCCATGTGACATTATGTCCATTGCTCTGGACACAAAAGAGCCCCCTGGACGTGCAAGGGGTATAGGTGTTAATGTCCCGCACAAGAGGGCTTTCACACTCAGCAAAGAAGAGAGGCTCAGCATGAAAAAAGCGAGGAGTGAAATGAAGCAGAATGCATTGTATGAAAGGTCGAAGAAGGAGATTTATCCGGCTGTTCGAAAGGATGTTGAGGAGTCAATGATGATGCAGAAGACTCTAACACTGACAGATAGCCAGCAGATGGGAGGGGAGGCGGGCATGGAGGATGCTGCTTATTGCGCGACAACACTGCACAAGAGTAGTTGTGCATCAGCTGACCCCAGTGACACTGAGACTGCAGCTGCTCGTGATGATGCTATATCTGATCTATCTGGAATGAAAGACAGACTGAAGGGCGTGCTTACACATTATGAAGGTACATTAAAATGTGCAAACGCCTGGGTTTGCCCACCCTTCTTGGAAGATGGCCTCTTCTTGGACAATGTGCCATTGAAGCCGGGTTGTGTGAAGTGCTACGTGACTGAAGTAAAGCCTGGATTCAATGAATTTGCCCTGAAGAATGTCCTAGGAGACTTCGATGAGCAAAGGACCTTGGGAGAAACACTGTTACATCACATCCAGTGGCCATGAAAGGAAATAGAGTTCATCGATGAGATTCCTGAAGCCCCGCCAAGGGCAACCATTGTCGCCCCTCAACCGGTGACGCTCTCCTTGCCACAGCAGCTCTCGCGGGATGATGCATCAACCTGTGATCAGCCGGCCCAACTTTGTGGCTTACAAGCCATGTCATCCTTCGCCCCAAAGCAGCCAGTGGCAAGGCCTACAAATGCTGATGACGCACCACCGGTTCAGATGCCGGCTGCTGAAGCAGCGGGGGGAGACCCAGCTACAGCACAACTAGACATTCTGCCAGAAATGCTTCAAGTACCAAGAAGGAAGTGGCAAAAAAGGCTACACCCACAACCATGATTGCCTCTTACTTAAAGCACTCATCGCCCAGAACCAAATTAACAGCAGCTTGTTCGAATCGCGGAGTAATATTATTTCTGACGCCATGGGTGATGAAGAAGTACGTTTGTTGCTTGCTAAAAGTAAAGCAGACGTACTTGAAGCATGCAATTACATCCATTGCCAGCCATTTCTTGTTGGCGAATACTTTCATGAGTGCAGCTCCAGTTGTTGTGAGTTACATGAATATTGCATGGATCAAATGTCAGAAGGTCATCATGGTTTGCTAGTCCACTACAACAGAGATCATTTCCGACATGATGCTGGTTCCATCAATGTGAGTTTCGAGGACTTACATCTCTTCTTCAACTTCAACGTGCTCGATGCCACTCTTGTTAGATGCGTGATTTTGTAAGTACTTAACAAACTCTGATCAACTTCTCCATACAAGGCTGTAAATGATAAACAGCTAACTGCATTTTATTCCTCTCAGGGGATTGAATGCGCAGAGAAGAAAAAGGGGGAGTGTGTATTTTATAGATCCTGCATTAGCAAATGGCACAACATTAGATGCTAAGGACCGACAGGACTGGGCCGTTAACATGGTCGTTCGTATCTTCAAAAACACGTCCCATGCAGAATCATTTCGTTGGCCATATCATGAACGGTAAGTCAAGTAAACAACCACACATACACTGATTGTCTTTCAGATTTCGACATCATTCGTAAGTTCATGCCTTTCTTAATATGTAGAAATCACTGGATATTGGTATTCATTGTTCCAAACAAGAACACAGTTTACTCCATCAATTCTGACGCATGTTCAGCAATTCTTGGATAGGTATTGAATTCTATGATGTTGAAATTAATTTGCATTCATATCTGGTTCAATAATTGATGTTGTCAAAATTCATCGTCATTTGCAGTGTGTTCGCATTATGGAAAACTAAACCGGGGAACCTGTTCAAGACGGAACAACCTCTACAGCACGAGATCGTTTCTCCGGTAACACACCAAAATCCATTATTTTTGGAAAATTTATCCAACAGTCTACAAATACCTTTCCTTACGCTAGTCAAATGTTCAAGCTTCTAAATAAACCTCTTTCTGTTTTGTCCAAAGAAAAAATAATACATCTAACACCGGTTAGGTTGTTCCTAACAGGAGAAATACATGACTAATTTTGTACAAAAAATTTCAGTGTCCTCAGCAAGAAGCAGGGACCAACCTTTGTGGATACTATGTTTGCAGACACATGATCTCCATCTACAAATCTGCTGATAGTTGTGACGATCCTCGCGAATTAGTACCGGTAAGTCTATCTTAATTAATATCTTTACTCCACTCATATGGCACATTCTGATCTGAAAAATACTGCAGCTCATCTTAAAACCGAGGATACCTGAACCGCTCCCGGCTGGTGAATTGCTGATGGTTTGAAGACTTATCAGCGACTTCTTCCTGGATCACTACATCAATCCCACTGGTGATAATGAAGATTTCAGCACGCGTTCTCCTGAAACATTGAGTAGGAGTTAGCCGCTAAACATATAACGTATGGATCCGTTGTTTTCCATCTGATGAGGTCTTCGTATTTCATACACTATGATTAATTATGTAATGCATATATGTGTGGACACATCATTGGAAGTTAGCTACCATATGTTCAATTGCAATTGTTGCGAAATCTGACGAATGTTCTTCCTGTGGACACTATTTGTTCACTTGAATATTGTGGCGAATTTGCTTTTTGCGTGCCGATTCAAAATGGGATATTTTTGTTTTAACCTGGCAATTGCTCCGCACACGGTTCAACTAAATGAGTGTGTGCGATCAACATCAGAAAGCATACGTCAATCGTAGCGGAACCGTCGATGATACACAGCAGATCACAAATGATTTGCAGCGCTACTACGCGTGCGTAGGGTCTCCGGAACCATTTGTGGTATCGCATTATCGCACACGAGAACTGGGAGTAAACCGTGCCCAATGCAAAATACAATCATAGTCGTAATTTTTTTAGGAAACGTGTGGGATCCCAAACGAAAAGCACACGTCACTCTTGCAGCAACCGTCGGTGTTACCCAACAAATCACAAACGGTCTGCATCACTTGTATGTGTGCGAAGGGGCTCCTGAACCATTTGTGATAGAACATTATCGTAGACGGTAATTGTTGGCAAACGTGTGCGATGGAGTCAAGCATGGCAGACGGGTTACGCAGAAAACTCGTGTGCAATGGGGCACAAATCGCACACAGTTCATATGTTGGCCCGTGTGCCTTACATATTGTTTCCCAAACGGTTCGTTACGACAGACCGTATGGTTTCACTGCGTCATTAGAAACGCTTAATCACCGATACCACACGTGCGAAAGAATTTAGTGTGTGCTGCATCGGACACGATTACATTTTGGAAGGCCTCTGGATCACTGCTCCATATCCCCGACGGTTTCTGGGTCGTGTGGGAAGGACACCCTATCGTACACACTCACTTGGCGACGGTCCCAAATGCCGTTGCGGAAAGGGGTTAAAAACCGTTTGTTTAGGACCGACGCGTACCAGTGATGTTACTTGCCCGAGATTCGATCATCGGTATCTTCATACCTAGTTCAATCTTGTTACCGGCAAGTCTCTTTACTCGTTCCATAATACATCACCTCGTGACTAACTCCTTAGTCGTTTGCTTGCAAGCTTATGATGTGCATTACCGAGAGGGCCCAGAGATACCTCTCCGATACTCAGAGTGACAAATCCTAATCTCGACCTATGCCAACACAACAAACACCTTCGGAGATACCTATAGAGCATCTTTATAATCACCCAGTAATGTTGTGACATTTGATAGCACACAAGGCATTCCTTTGGTATCCGGGAGTTGCATAATCTCATAGTCAAAGGAACATGTATTTGACATGAAGAAAGCAATAGCAATAAAACTGAACGATCATAATGCTAAGCTAACGGATGGGTCTTGTCAATCACATCATTCTCTTAATGATGTGATCCCGTTATCAAATGACAACTCATCACTACAAAAAAAGACACATCCGTGACATTTTGGGCCGAACAAATTTTTTTCTGTCATGCTTATAACACTTCTATGACGATAATTGTGAACAAAACCGGTATCATCATAGATGTGGTGGGCTCCTACTTCTATGACAAAAAATCATGACAGAGAATGGGCTTTTCGTCCTGGGCGGGCCGAAGACGCAGCTGCAAGACATTCTTTGGGCCGTCCATGACGGAAAAAACTGTGGTAGAAGCGAGGGCGAGGAAAACATCGGGGAGTTCCCGGTTACGGTGGGTAGTCGGGGGCCGAGCGATGCGCGTTTCTCTCATACACATACACGCGTGTGTGCGAGGTGTTGCGCTCTAACTGACCCGAGCAAGGCATTGGGCTCTAACTAAAACCGAGCGATTGCACTGCAGGCTACGCGTTACTGACCCGAGCGATCGATCGATGGGTGTTAACTAAACCCGATCGAGTGATTCCTTTGCTACTGCTACTAACTGAAGCCGATCGAACCTGCTGCCTCTTGATGAACTGTGAGCGTTGTTGGGGGGGTTGGATGAACAGTTCCTGGTGGGGGGGGGGTGGATGAACAGGACCCAGTGGTAGTAGAGGCCGTTGCCGCTGGATGAATAGGACTCCAATCGAGCCGGTTGGGGGTTGGATGAACAGGAACCCATGGAGGGCTCGATGAACAGGACCCCGTGAAGGGCTGGTTGAACAGTAGCCGGTGGAGGGCTGGTTGAATAGTAGCCGGTGGAGGGCTTGATGAACAGTAGCCCATGGAGGGGTGGTTGAACAGGACCCCGTGGAGAGGGCTGGTTGAACAGTAGCCGGTGGAGGAGCGGTGGAGGCTGGATGAACATGAGCCCGTGGATGAACAGACGCAGGTGGAGGCTGGAGGAGGTCAATGGTGGATGAACAGTAGCCCGTGGAGGCTGGAGCAGGTGACACGACTGGCGCTGCTTTGGGCGGCTGGAGCAAGAAGACCAGAGGTTGAAGAAGCACTACAGCCGTTGTATGGACATCGTACGGTCACTGGAGCTAGAATTGTTCATATTGACTAAGTTGACAAAGCCCTCCGTCCGCGTCAACTTAGTAGGCCCACAAGTCAGCCTCCCACTATGGTGGGTCCCAGCTAGCAGGGGAGGTATTCATTTTTTTCTGCGCAATAAGGAGGCACTTCCTTGCGTGCGAAGATATAGCTGGTGGGTACGACCTGTCAGCGGGGGGAACGTTTTTTTCGTGAAATATAGAGGCCCTTCCGGTGCGTCCCAGCTGTCAGGTGGAGGAATCATTATTTTGCGCGTAATAAGGAGGCATTTCCTTGCGTGTGGTCGTGGATCCAGCTGTCAGCCTCTCCACGTACAGTCCACTTCTGATGGATGTTTTTTGTTGACCACATTGACCACTCCGCGCCAAGCGCATCCAAGGTGGTGGACGATGGCGAGGCCCGAACAGCAACGAGCCAGAGATGGGAAGACGCGGGAGTGGAGTCGTAGACAGAGAGGTGTACGAGGGTTAACTGGTTCAGGTGCGGTGTGGTTCGGCAGTCGGTGGAGAAGAACACGAGGTGTGAAGGGGTGGAGGGATGGCCTGGCCGGTGGTGGGGTAGCGCTTCATAGTGAAGCGTGCTAAGCAGAGCTGCTAGCAGCAGGAGGCGGGAGTAGGTGGTCCCGGCGGTGCTGGAGGAAGAAGACGAGAGATTGAAGATGGAAGCCGGTCATTGGATGTAAATCCAACGGCTAACGATGTCAGAATCATTTGTTGACTAAGTTGACAACGACTTGTGTTGGCTTCGACCTATTGGCCCACATTTCAGCCTCCAAAAATGTGGCACGTATTCAACCCATTTTTCAGAATTTACAGTCAATTTGATCTCTCTTTTTTTAGAATTACAGTCCATTTGCTCGGCAGAGTGGACAAATAATGTAGCGTCCATGCGGCCCATTTATTTTTTCCTAAAAAATTACAGTCCATTTGCACTTTCTAGAAATACACGATTTTGTTGTGCTGATTCTAATTACAATGTTGGGTTGGGTGCCGCAATGTTATCAAAAAATAAACATGGGTTGAGCATTTTGTTATAAATATATTTAAATAATAAGTGATTTATTATTACATTGGTCCTTAAATCTTAACAAGCTTTTGTACACAATCACTAGGATTTTCGTGGCCAACAAAATCCAGGATTTTATTGTTAAGAAATTATTTTTATAAGTTAATAAGATGTGGGATATTGTTTTCTTACATATGTAAGTATCTGTTAAATATATGATGACAATAAAAATAATATATAATAACATATAAAATAATTTAAATATATATAATATAGTTAGAAGGGAAACATAAGTTGGACCAGGCGTTCCTATTCTTATATAGAAAAATAGAACAAACCTCTGCGTTTTCTTCAAAAAATACATAAATTGGGTTGCCGATGTTTCGGGAAAAATAAAACCTTGGATGGGAGGTCCATAGGCCGGTTGATACATGACGGCCCTCAAGAAAATACAAACCGGCATGTCGTGGGCTGCGCATGATAAAAAAGAAAGCCTAGACGGGGCAGCCCACAACCCAGCTGATACTTGCCGCCCCAGTGATAATAAATGATACCTGCCAGCTCCCCGGCTTCATTGTGAATTTATCTCCATTAGTAACTACGTTGAAGCACCTAAGAAAATGTAACTATGTTGACAAACCCATGGGCCCCAACGTCTGTATAGCATTAGGAGGAAGTATTTTTTTCAATGAGGCACTTGCTTGCGTACGGCCATAGACCTGGTGAGTCCCAACTGTCCGCCTCTCCACGTACAGTCCTCTCCAGATTCCTCTCGTTTGTTCAGCATGTTCACAATGGAAGACAGCGGCGCCGCGGCGAGCGCACAAAGGTGCAGGAGGAGATCAGACCACCTGAGGCAGTGCCTTATTTGTAACGAAAGTACTGAACTAGCCCAGTGGCCAAGTGACACTGCCCGACAGCTGTTCCAGTCGGGTTTGATTCCACCTGATGCAGGGAAAATATCTCCAAATTTTTTGCCTCTGCCATTATTGACATGTGGGTCCCCATTGTCATCCACGCACACCACGTCCAACACTTGCCAAAACTTCGTCCCGCGTTTTCTCTGTTTTTCGCACTCGATATTGTGTGGGCATTTTGAAAATAGCATATCTTTTCGACTGTGCATCATATGAAGATGTGCCATGCATGAATGTTGATCAGCATGATGTTAACTGGCTGGTAGTTCCATTTTCGACCATGAATAAAACTTCCAACATGATGTTATCCCTATTTGAAAAGGACGTGTTAATATATATGCTCTTCCTCTGAAAGTTGCAGTTTCTTATCTGAAACTCAACTTGCAGTTTCTTCGCTCGGAATCACATTGTCTGCACTTTTATACTTGTATGAAACTATATTTTTAAGTGCTAAAAATAGATCTCTAGAATTCATAAAATACTTCATATTCTCAATACTGTAAATCCGAAATTCAAAAGACATTCATATCTGAAAGTACTCTCAAAATACACAACACAAAACACAATTCATAACCTGTAAATACTGACAACCCTAAGCTCCTCCTGACAATTCACAACCTGTCCGACTATTGGGCTGGGGGGGCAGTCCCCTCCTATTCCTCGGCGGCAGACAGCCGCCCCGTGAGACGATGTGAATGGCGAGGGAGAGGATGGCGGGGAAGCGTCGTCGGGCCAACTGCTTTTCTCCTCTTGAAGTTGGGTTCGGTCGACGAAGACTCCACCGGCTCGCTCTAGCACGACACCCTCACAAACGGCACCCTGTAGATGCTCGATCCTTCAATCTCTGGTGGATGCTCCATCTGGGATCGATACTCCCACCACCGCTCCCTCAAGATCAGATTCGGTGAATCTGTTTGCTCCATGGCCCAGAGGAGCAGCTCTATGTACTCCCGCGTGACTCCCTTTGGGAGTATCGCCGCCTTTTCGCTCTGTTGCAGATATTTGGCCATGGATGTCATCGTCGCCGCTAGTCGGTCCTTGTTGTCAAACCAACACTATATCTCCAACATCCAAGATAGCTTCACAGGGTCGCCGTCTGCGATCCTCACATATCGGTTGTACTCCTCCATCGATCTACTTCTCCACAGCACCTTCACTCGCCGGCGGTGGTTTTTGAATGGAAGAGGAGAGGAGCAGCGCTGGTTTTGGATTAGAATGGGAGAGGAGCGACGCTGGTTTTGGATTGGAAAAGGAGAGGAGGGGCGGTGGTTTTGAAATGGAAGAGGAGAGGAGCGTCACTGGATTTAGATTGGAACAGGAGAGGAGCGGAGCTGGTCTTGGAAGTATTTTTTGTTTTACGTATTTTGGATCAAAGTTTGACCACGTACTATATTTGACAAGCAAAATGTGAATGCATGTCACCAAAAATTGTATTGTTTGGTTCATATTTGAATGTACTTTCAAATTATATTATTTTTGCAATGTATAACATATATTTTATTTGTGAAAATCATGGTCAATTATGACCCAGAATAAAATGGAGACTAGTTAATGTGGGGTCGCTTTGTTAATTGAAGGGTAAATTGATTTTGATTTTGATCCAGCCACAGCGCGCCGTCCCTCTCGTCCAATCCTAAATCGCTGCCGCACGCTCCTCTCCCTCTTCTCCATTGCAAAACCACCTCCTCTCCTCTCCATCATCTCCATTCCAAAACCACCGTCTCGCCTCTCCCTCTTCTCCATTGCAAAACCACGTCCTCTCCTCTCCATCATCTCCATTCCAAAACCACCGTCTCGCCTCTCCCTCTTCTCCATTGCAAAACCACCCCCTCTCCTCTCCATCATCTCCATTCCAAAACCACTGTCTCGCCTCTCCCTCTTCTCTATTGCAAGACAACCGTCTCTCCTCCCATCTTCCAAAGCTAGCACCAGACCACTCAGAAGGACATCTATGGAGAGGATGCAGCAGCGAATCAGGCAGATCGCCGGCGGCGACTAGGCGAAGTTAGCCAGGTTGAAGGAGATCCTTACTTAGTTTGACAATGAGTGGGAGATTTCAAGGACGGTGAGGGCCATGTGGCAATGTATGCGAAAGAGTGAGACGACAACGATGAGGGCGGTGATGTACTCCTCGGCGGCAGGCACGCCGCAGTCCTTCGAGTTCATTGAGTATCTCCTCTGGGCGATGGAGCAGACAGATTCGCCCGAGGCGAAAGTCAGGCAGAGGTGGTGGGCGTATAGGTCGAAGGTCGAGCACCCAGAGGATAACGAATCGATCGAGTACGGTGTGCCGTTCGTGAGGGTGCAGAGCCAGCCGGAGCCACATGAGTATTCGTTCTCCCACCGCAAGAGGAGGCCGGATGGCGCGATGTCGCTTCCCCGCCATTCTCCACTGTTCCCTCGATGCACGCCTTGTTTCAACGGCGGCGGTAGGGTTTAAGGTAAGCTTCGCCACTAACCTAATATTCCATCTGCTCATGCTTACAATCAGTGTGACAACTAATCAAAATCATGCTTACAATCAGTCTCCGAGTACTACGCCAATCACCCTAAAATAGCTCTGGACCTTTGGGTCAAAGTTGTGACACCGTGTACAAATAAAGAAAAATAGATTGGTGCTTCTTTTAGAAAAGAGTACTCCCTAGAAAACTACCAATATAAGCTACTAGTATTTGGTTAGAGGATTTGCTGCCGAGAAAGATCCGTCCACAGAGAGCGCCACACATCCCACTGGTGGTGGTAGATGCCAATGCGTGCATGGAGCATGGTTGCTGTTGGTAATTTTTACTTGGCACACCTCGCACACTGCATATATGTCGGTTCCATCCATACATTTGTGCAGTTCCACCAAAATGCAGCTGAATAACCCTGTTTGCACAGATAATGAAAAAGCATGATTACATTATAGTGGCACTAGTTGATGAAACATACACTAACAAATAGAAAAAATATTGTTATAGTATCATAGTATGCCATGCTGCGAGGGCGAGATGGGCCCTGCGACGCCTCATACGGTATGCCTCACACTGGAAATCGACCCAAGTATCCCCGATACACCTTCTGCTAGTGATGAACATCAGTGTACAGCGGTAGTACAAGGAGGGGCCTTGAGACATTCCAATCTCTATTTTTGTGCAGATCAACTAAAATTAAGCACCCCAGTTTGCAGAAACGCTTAAACATTAACAATGGGACTAGTTGATGAAACATATACTAACAAAGAGAAGCACTTTCTTTATCTACATTGGAAATGAAATGATAGAGAGGGCACTCGCTCTATTTTAACTATAATATTACTTCATTTTATCAGTGGCACTAGGGTCGAGCAGGTGGCAAATGAGGTGTAGCATGCGTCGCAAGGATGGAGGCCGGGGGTGCTTAGACTGGGATGCTGAAGCTGGCTCTTTCAGTCCCTATCTTCCCCCCTGATTTTTCTGTGGTAGCATTTGGGTTGTAATCAATACTTGGTCGAGCTGGTGCTGCGTCCCACTACCTGCCTAGCTTATGTGGCGATCTTGTCTCCTGCTAGTACTCAGTCCGTTCTAGTAGTAGTTGCATAACTACCCGTTTACACTGAGATGTTGTCGGATAATGGTTCTCTATGGTTGGGTTTCTTTAATGAAATCGGAGGAAACCCCCTCTTTTGATATATAAAAAAATCGGTGGCACTAGCGGTGCCAAAACATTGCCTCAAATTAATAGTGCCACTAGATTAAGGTGCAAAATAATAACATTACTGCTTTATCATGGCAGTGCCAAAACAGTAGCACAAGAGCAGACTCAACATGCAGGATCTTTGGCAAACGGTCGGACCAAAAAGGAACATACCTCGTGATGGGAACCATATCTGCAGTCAACACCACAGTAGAAGGGATGACACCAGTCACCAACATGGATGATTCAATTCATGGGACCTTTTGGTGCAGTTCACCTAAAATGAAGCAATGCCCCATGAGCTAGTAGCTTCTTCTTCATTTTTTTAAGAAAAGGGCTCCAGCCCCGGTTCCATTTCCATCAGAAAACGAAACCCACAGAGCTTCTTCTTCATTAGTTGCAATAAAATTGAGCAATAGCAAGGTTGGTTGTGAAGCTCCTGGAATGTTCAACTATAATTTGGATATCATTTGTGCAGTTCAACTAAGATCAAGCATGAAATGTATATCTTTGTTTGCACCAAAAAGGTGGAAAGGAGGGTGACTAACAAGTGATGAAACATACATCAAATGAAAAGGAGCATGTTCCTTATCTGAATGGCAATCCTACAAGGATAGTAGAAATTTCTAAAGCAGCAGCATTCCTAGATATTAGTGTGGGCATTAGGATTAACTATGACAACCGTTAAATACGACATTACTTTAATGCTGCCGTTGCTTCATTTTACCAGCAACATTACATTAACAGCTGCTACAGAGTTGGTATTTGGGGACGGGAGAGTAGGTGGACCAGGACAGTTGCATTTCTAACGAAAAGAAGCAACTTATCTTAATGGGAAATTTAGCAGGACATGAAAAAAGTGCCATTGATTCATATTACTGGAGGCATTACATTGGTTTAACGTGTCCATACTTTTAACAGTGCGACCGCTACATTTTACCAGTGGCATTACATAAGAGTGGCTCGGGGCAACAAACATCAGAACAGGATATCTGGGTTGGTCCCATTTTTGTTCGGTATAGCCACCTTATACTATGTGAGGCTAGCAAATCTAGTGTTGGACTTACTCTGTTGACTTGTCCCCCAGTCCCCACTTTCTTTCCCTTTTCAACCAATAGATTGGGTTTATATTGAGTTTATACTGCGTTTCCCTTTATTTACCTATTAGACCAAGAGACCAGTTGCATAGCCAGTCTCTGCTACCTTTTGCCCCCATTATTTCCTCTTTCGACCAAGTCCTAGATTCAGGTAACAAATCTTCCCCACCCCCACCCCCTTTCTTCCTTGTTTGAACCAAGTAGTACTAGATTCGAGTGTATGAACTAGTTTTACCTCATAACAGTAAAAATTTAGGTGGCTTTCAAATAGCTGATCGATCCTATCTACGAGGGGGCCTGAGAAATAGTAAAAGATACAAATGTTGCGATGTCAGGTGCTCGGGAAGTAGAGCAAGGCCAGTTTCAAAGGAAGTTATACCTGAGGGTCGCCGGGATGTCGCTAGGTGGGCGGCGGGAGGCCGGATCTTCCCACACTACGGCAGTGAGGAAGAAGGGGTCCGAGGCCCTCCCTAGCCAGCGGTGCTTGGGAGAGAACGTCAAGGTACACTGATCGGGATGCGCCGACAGTGGGTAAGAGCCGTCGCCGAGGACGACCGCGTGAACATTGCAATTTCTCACCTTCCCTGGCGGAGAGGATCCGACTGGATCTATGACCAGCGATGTGCAGAGAGAGAGAGAGAGTGGCCGTCGTGTCAAAACCGGTAGATCTCGGGTAGGGGATCCCGAACTGTGTGTCTAAGGATCGAAGGTAACAGGAGGCAGGGGACACAATGTTTACCCAGGTTCGGGCCCTCTTGATGGAGGTAATACCCTACTTCCTGCTTGATTAACTTTGATGAGTATAGGTGTTACAAGAGTTGATCTACCTCGAGATCGTAATGGCTAAACCCTAGATCTCTAGCCTGTATGATTATGATTGCCTCTACGGACTAAACTCTCCGGTTTATATAGACACCGGAGGGGGCTAGGGTTGTACAAAGTCGGTTTACAGAGAAAGGAATCTTCATATCCGCATGCCAAGCTTGCCTTCCATGCCAAGGAGAGTCCCATCCGGACACGGGGGAAAGCCTTCCATCTTATATCTTCACGGCCCATGAGTCCGGCCCATGTCGCATAGCCCGAACGCCCGAGGACCCCATAATCCAGGACTCCCTCAGTAGCCCCCGAACCAGTCTTCAATGATGATGTATCCGGTGCGCACATTGTCTTAGGCATTGCAAGGCGGGTTCCTCCTCCGAATACTTCAAAGCATCTGAACCAATGGACTGTATTCGGCTTTTACATCTTCGGTCTTGGTAAGCTGAATTCTTTGAACAGCCCAGCTTTACATTAAATGTTATACCCTTCGGCTTCTGTGCTTCCATCGCCTCAGCTTCCGTGTGGCAAACGAATACGAAGGGTCCAAGTGCTTTTACAAATAACCCCTCAACAGCGTACGGAAGGTATCTATTTAAGGAGATTAGATCTCAGATGCTATTCCATACTAGACGGAAATCCTTCGATCTTGCCTCAAGGAACCACGCAATCATGGCCAGCGCTCCTAGTTCTTCCTCCCGCCCCCACGACCCTCAAAAAGGTGATTGGGAGAGCTGCTCTGTATCCCATGCCCAGCTGACCAAGCTCCAGGCGCAGGGTTATCTCCCCCTGCGGATCTAGTCCCCGTTCGGGCGGGATTAACCTCTTTTACTGGCGAAACTCTGGCAGAAAATTTCCCGAATCCTTCGGAAGGGGAGCAAGTGTGCTTCGTTTCCTTTCTCTTAAGAGGCGTTGGATTTTTAATCCATCCTTTCCTCCGAGGTCCCCTGGAGTACAATGGCCTCCAACTACACAATCTCACGCCCGTCTCCACTCTGCATATCGCGGGTTTCATCGCTCTCTGCAAGTTTATCCTAGGCTGCGAGGCCCATTTCGAGCTGTGGAGGAAGCTTTTTTGCCTCGTCCCTCGCTCCCAAAAGGGATCCATATTCGAGGTGGGCGGTGCCGAAGTATGGCGCATAGCCGAGACAGGATACCTATCCGGCACTCTGAAGAAGGCATCCATAGAGTGGCCCTCGGAGTGGTTTTATATTGAAGACGTCGTTCTCTCGGACCCAATCCGACGAGGCCTTCCTGAATTTTCCAATGCTCCATTAAAGAAGCACCACAGTGATACGTCTCCAACGTATCTATAATTTTCTATTGTTCCATGCTATTATATTATCTGTTTTGGATGTTTAATGGGCTTTACTAAGCACTTTTATATTATTTTTGGGACTAACCTACTAACCAAAGGCCCAGTGCAAATTGCTGTTTTTCTTGCCTATTTAGGTGTTTTGCAGAAAAGGAATATCAAATGGAATCCAAACGGAATGAAACCTTCGGGAGAGTTATTTTTGGAACAAACGTGATCCAGAGGACTTGGAGTGGACGTCAAGAAAGAAGAGAGGAGGCCACGAGGCACGGAGGCGCGCCTACCCCCAGGGCGCGCCCCCACCCTCGTGGGGCCCTCGCAGCTCCACCGACCTACTTCTTCCTCCTATATATATATACACGTATACCCCGAAAACATCCAAGAGCACCACGAAACCCTATTTCCACCACCACAACCTTCTGTACCTGTGAGATCCCATCTTGGGGCCTTTTCTGGCGCTCCATCGAAGGGGGAATCGATCACGGAGGGCTTCTACATCAACACCATGGCCTCTCCGATGATGTGTGAGTAGTTTACCATAGACCTTCGGGTCCATAGTTATTAGCTAGATGGCTTCTTCTCTCTCTTTGGATCTCAATACAAAGTTCTCCTTGATTCTCTTGGAGATCTATTCGATGTAATTCTTTTTGTGGTGTGTTTGTCGAGATCCGATGAATTGTGGGTTTATGATCAATATTATCTATGAACAATATTTGAATCTCCTCTGAATTCTTTTATGTATGATTTAATATCTTTGCAAGTCTCTTCGAATTATCAGTTTGGTTTGGCCTACTAGATTGATCTTTCTTGCAATGGGAGACGTACTTAGCTTTGGGTTCAATCTTGCATTGCTCGATCCCAGTGACAGAAGGGGAACGACACGTATTGTATTGTTGCCATCGAGGATAAAAAGATGGGATTTATATCATATTGCTTGAATTTATCCCTCTACATCATGTCATCTTGCCTAATGCGTTACTCTGTTCTTATGAACTTAATACTCTAGATGCATGTTGGATAGCGGTCGATGTGTGGAGTAATAGTAGTAGATGCAGAATCGTTTCAATCCACTTGTCACGGACGTGATGCCTATATACATGATCATGCCTGATATTCTCATAACTATGCACTTTTCTAACAATTGCTCGACAGTAATTTGTTCACCCACCATAATACTTATGCTATCTTGAGAGAAGCCACTAGTGAAACCTATGGCCCCCGGGTCTATTTTCCATCATATTAAGCTCCTGTCAACTAGCTATTTCTAGCGCCGTTTATTTTGCAATCTTTACTTTTCAATCTATACAACAAAAATACCAAAAATATTTATCTTATTATCTCTATCAGATCTCACTTTTGCAAGTGGCCGTGAAGGGATTGACAACCCTTTTATCACGTTGGTTACAAGGTTCTTATTTGTTTGTGCAGGTACGAGGGATTTGCGTGTAGTCTCCTACTGGATTGATACCTTGGTTCTCAAAAACTGAGGGAAATACTTACGCTACTTTGCTGCATCACCCTTTCTTCTTCAAGGGAAAACAAACGCATGCTCAAGAGGTAGCAAGAAGGATTTCTGGCGCCGTTGCCGGGGAGATCTACGCACAAGTCAAGACATACCAAGTACCCATCACAAACTCTTATCCCTCGCATTACATTATTTGCCATTTGCCTCTCGTTTTCCTCTCCCCACTTCACCTTTGCCGTTTTATTTGCCCTTCTTACGTTCGTCCTTTTGTTTGCTCGTGTTGCCATGTGCCTTCTATATGCTTGCATCTTCGCTTGCCGAAAATCTATTGATATGGATCCACTTAAAGTGTTCTACTTGGATCATCTTCGATCCTTATGCGCTCGTGCTGAAACCCCAACTAGCCTAGTTGATGGGAAATCTTTAGATGAGCATGCTCATTTTGTGCGTCACCGTTTGTCTGAAAAAGGGAGACTCTTATGGGATCAAATGAACAGATTGTTGTGTTATGCTTGGAATCTTTGTGAAATTTATGATTTTACTTGTTGCACTAAGAACCCTAAAAAACACCTCCCCTACCTATATGAGTTTAATGATAATGAAATCTTATCTTCTTATGCAAAGGGTGTTTATAGTTACTACGATATCGAACAAATTGAAGAATTTGTTGCTTTTAAGGGTGCTTATGAAGTTGCGTCTTTGATGGAAAAGTATGATATTACTCTCTACGAATCTGAAAATTTTGACATACTTAAATATTGCTATGAAAAATATGCTCATAATGTCTATATCAAAGAATTTATTGAAAGAATGACCGTTGCTTCTGAAGAAAATAATGATATGCATGAATCTATAGATAATTATGATTCCTATGATTTGATTGAAATATCCCTTGATGAACGTGATGCTTGCTATTCTTGTGGCCATGATGCCAATATTTATGAAGATGAATTTGCTATAGTTCCTTATGTTAAACATGAGATCGTTGCTATTGCACCCATACTTAATAGTTCCTTTGATGAAAAGCATGATTGCAATGATGTTATTATAAATTATCTTAATGTCAATTGTGTTAATGATATGCAAAACCTCAAGCTTGGGGATGCTAGTTTTGCTATGACTACTATTTGTTGCAATGATCATGATTGGGGTGATTCTTCTTCTGATCTTGAAAATTTATTTAAGCCTCATGATGAATATGAGATTGATATTAATGTTTGCAATAATATTGAAAGTGGGTTTGGAAGATTGTCAACTTTAGATCCGACATATTTGGAGAATGTTCAATCTTATGAAGTTTTTGATAAAAGTGGGTTTGGAGAGGTCATGACTTTAGTTAATGTTAATCCCACTATTTTGGAAGAGTGTTGTAAGTGCATCTAGTGCCCCTTAGTGATTTTGGTGTATTGAAGACTTATAGGTTAAGGGACTAATGCGTTTGTGAGTGTACACAGATCTATAAGTCTATGAGGAGTTTGATAATTACAGAGAAAGTCGACCCCTAAAAATGAAGTTCTTCGACTGAAGACTTTGGATTACTGAAGACTTTGAAGGTGAAGAAATTGGTGTGACCTTGAAGACTTGGTATTCATTTGAGGAACATGAAGCGTGAAGACTTTTGTTTTCGTAGTTTCATTGTCTCTTTCTTGAGTCATAGGAAACACCGTACTGTTAAAGGGGGTCGAGGAAATACTAAGGAAAAATTTCCATGTGATGCTCAACTCAAAATCCTACACCTACCAATCCCTTCAAGTGAAGCCATTGGAAATCTCATACAGTTCAGTCATATTCTTCAGTGACAGAGACGAAGTTCTTCTGCTCTCTAAGGAATTTGTTCTGACTGAGGAGTTAGGAATTCGCCAGTGCGGATTGCCTACACAGTGAGGAACATGATAGCCCTGAGGAATTTGAACCTTAAATTTCCGACCGTTCCTGTGCTATGCGCCAGCTGTCCCAAAATATCTACCCACCTAACGGTCATATCATTGAAGGGCATTTATGTCTTATCATGCGGGCTGCTCCCTAGGCTATAAATAGCCGCCCCCTACAACCACTAGCTGGTTGGCTGCTCCGAGAGAAACTGACACTTGTCATTTGAGAGTATCCCATCCTCCGAGGACTTTGAGCGAAAATCATCAAGTGAGGAAAAACCCCAAACCCAAACACCTACAAACCCAAAGTGATTGAGCATCACTGAAGAGATTGATCCTGCGTGGATCCGACGCTTGTTACCTTTGAAGATTGTGCTTCTTCCAGACGGTTAGGCGTCAGGGTCTAGAGCATCCAAGAGGAAATTGTGGATCACCGAGTGACCGAGTTTGTGAAGGTTCGGAAGTCACCTGAAGACATACCACGAGTGATTGGATGAGGTCTGTGTGACCTTAGTTCAAGGAGAATACGGTGAGGACTGTGTGTCCGGGACTGGGTGTCCTCAGGTTTAAATACCTAGCCGCTCCAACCAGATGTACAACTGAGACAGCAGTTGGAACTGGTCTACCAATCATTGTCTTCACCAAGCCAACTGGTTCTATTTCCTCAACTCTTTCATTTCCTCATTCCTGTGTTGTGCAATTGTTCATATCTGTGTTTGAAGACTTTAACTGAAGACTTTCTCAGTTTCCTTAGTTCAATTTCCTCAGTCTGTTTGTCTTCATCCTGTGTTATCCTGTGTTTACGCTTTCTGTACTCTCTGCTTGTTTTCATTTCATCATGATGACTATGCTTGTGTTCTGCTATGCATACTTTTGAGTACTTATTCCGCTGCAAGTAGTTCTTCGCTAAGGAATTTCCTCACCTACAAATTCCTCAGTGAATAATTTATAAAAATCGCCTATTCACCCCCCCTCTAGTCGATATAATGCACTTTCAATTGGTATCAGAGCAAGGTACTCCCTTGTTTTGTGTGATTTTGGTTTAACCACCTGGAGTTTTAGTTATCGACCGCAGGTATGATCAAGGTCTCTGCTGGGTGTCCTACCTTCGATGGGACGGACTACCCCTACTGGAAGAATAAGATGCGGATGCATCTTGAGGCAATTGATAACGATCTCTGGTATGTTGTGGAAAAAGGTGTTCCCTCTGTCTCACCCTCACTGAACGCTGCCGATGTGAAGAGATTCAAGCAACTCGATGCTCAAGCGAAGAATATCATATGTGGCCATCTGAGCAAAGGACAGTATGGAAGAGTGAGTGCTTTGGAAACTGCTAAGCTTATCTGGGATAGGCTGTCCAAAGTAAATGAAGGAGTCTCAACACAGCGTGACTCTCGAGTTGATGTTCTTCGCAATCTCTTCAACCGCTTCAAAAGACTCGACAATGAGAATGTTCAACAAACCTTAGATCGCCTCACTGACATCTCAAATGAGCTTCAAGCACTTGGTGCCACTGACATCATCGACCACGAGGTGGTGAAGAAACTGCTGAGATCGCTTGATTCCTCATTTGATACTCTGGCCTTGATGATACAAGAGTGTGCTGATTACAAGTCACTTGATCCCGCTGATATCCTCGAAAGGCTAAACACTCATGAGTTCCAGCTTGCTGAAAAGAGAGATCTCTATGGTTTGAGCTATGGCAGATCACGTGCACTGAAGGCCAAGGCAGTTTATGAGTCTGAAGATGAAGACTCTGAAAGCAGTCTTGGTGATCCTGAAGAACTGAGCCATGATCTAGCACTGCTTGTGAAGAAATTCCAGAAGCTCTCAAGACGTGGTCGCTTTGGAAGACCCTCAAGGAGCAATGATTCCTCACCCAGTGACTACGAGAAGAGGCTTTGTCACAAATGCAAGAAACCAGGACACTACATTCAAGATTGTCCTCAATGGGAAAAGGAATCAAAGAAGAAGAAATATAAGGATTACAGTTCTGATGATACGAAGAAAAAGAAGAAATCCTCAAAATCTTCATCATCAAAATCCTCAAAGTCTTCATCTCACAAGAAGAGTAGCTCCAAGAAGGCTCGGGCATTCATTGGCAAGGAAATGGACTCTGAGGCTGAATCTGAAGAAAATGAGGAAGAGGAGGCATCTGAGGATTCCGAATCCGGTGTGGCGAGCCTAGCCCTCGCTCCAATAAGTCTATCTTCAACTCTGAAGAAAATGACCTCGCCAACAAGGCTGATGAAGGCAATGATGACTACGCTCCCACCTATTGCTTCATGGCAAAGGGTGCCAAGGTACTCAAATATGCCTCATCTGAATCAAGTGAAAATGAATCTGAAAACCTTAAGCCTAGCTATTCTAAACTTGCTATGATTGCTGTGAAACAACAAAGGGCCCTTGAAAAGGTTCAAAACATGCTAGACAAGAGTGATGATATGTTGGGTGAAGAAATGGATCGCACTAAAACCTTGACTGAAAATCTTCAGAGACTTCAGCCTAGGTATGACAACCTTCAAGGTCATCATAACACTCTCTTATCTGATCATGAGAAGCTTTCTTATGAATTTCTTCAAAGAAAGCAAGATCTTGAGAAGCTAAGAGTGAGTTATGAAGATCTTCAGAAGGAGCGCGATTCATTACTTGCTCAACAAATCAGTGCTGCTCAGGAAGAATTTGTTCCTCCATGTTTGAAATGCATTGAACGTGAATCTGCTAATTCTTCACCTGAATGTTCAAATGCTCCTAATGCTACAAATACCTCAACTGTCTCTGCAATCATTAATTCCTCATCTGAGGACATTGCTAGTATCACTAACGATGCAGGGCTGAAGGAATTGTACATGACAGGCATGTACAAAAGTCTCAAAGGGCATCAGACTCTTTGTGGTGTGCTTAAAAAGCAGATCCTCAACAGAAACCCTAGGAAAGAGGGTATTGCCTTTGAGAGGAAACTCAATGCTGATGGTACATATTGGAAGCCTGAGCAGTACCCCAAAACCTCATGGGTTGCTGCAAAGGGACCTCCAGTTGATCCATCTAATTTATCTGGCTTTACATGTGAATCTTCTCATTCTTCTGATGAGTTATTTGACTCCAACTATAAACTGTTCAAAAATCAGAATGGTGAAGTATTTGCTAGATATGTTGGCACTAACTGCAGGAACGGTTCCCCTATGAAGAAAATCTAGGTTCCCAAAAGGTGCCTTGAAAGTCTTCAGGTGAATGTCCTCATGACACCACCTGTGAAGAATAGGAAACCCAGATCAAATTCTTCATATGGACAAAATTCTTCATATGGATCCAAGTCCTCATACGGACCAAATTCCTCACGTGGATCAAATTCCTCAAAAAGATCAAAGTCCTCATATGAACATCATTGTGCTAACAACTCTGTTTCGCAGGGAAGAGCCAAGGGCTATGAATGTGAGCATTATTCTTCTAATCATTATGTTCATAAGTCCTCGAAGAATTTCTCTGCTTATTCATATGTTTACCCTAACTCCTCTTATGTGAAACGAAATGGATTGGCTTCTATGCCACCTTTCTCACATGGAGCTCGCAAAGTGATGAACTCTTTGCCACCCCTTCAGATGTGGATGGTGAAGAAAAAGAACTAATATCTTCTGGAGGGTCAGGTCTCCAGACGTACTTGAACGTCTGAAGAATTTGCTGGAGACCTGAAGTTTGCCTGAAAGAACGCAGGCTAATCATGAAGAAATGAACTTTCATTTCTCACATCCTTATACTGCTTTATCTGTTCTATTGCTTGATGAAATTGATGTCATATTCTTCACTAATGAAATATATGAAGTTCGTAAGATGCACTAATTCATCTGCAGGATGATCAACCCAAAGCCACTGAGTGGGTCCTCGATAGTGGATGTACAAATCACATGACTGGTGACAAGAATCTGTTGATTGATGCTCCCTTATCACCATCGCATCTGAAGCATATCATCTTCGCTGACAAAGGCAAAAGTCAGGTATTGGGTCTAGGTAAGGTTGCGATCACAAAGGATCGACACATGGACAAAGTCATGCTTGTCGAGTCCTTAGGACACAACCTCATGTCTGTCTCAATGCTTTGTGATCTTGATATGGTAGTTGTCTTTGGCAAGTATCGTTCTGTTGTGGTTATGGAAGCTGACAATTCCAAAGTCTTCGATGGCTTTAGGAGAGGAGACTTGTATATTGTTGATTTCTCTACAGGACCGCAACCAGCCGTGTGCCTACTTGCAAAAGCTTCAGAAGGATGGCTATGGCATCGACGACTTGGTCATGCAGGCATGAGGAATTTGGACACGCTTGCGAAGAAGAAGCATGTCATTGGCATTGAGAATGTCAAATTCCTCAAGGATCACCTATGTGGGGCTTGTGAAGCTGGAAAGATGACCAAGGCTAAGCATCCAGCGAAGACTATCATGACCACTACTCAACCATTCGAATTGCTTCACATGGACCTCTTTGGTCCTAACCGTTACTCAGCTGTCACAAATGACGCATCTCTCTATGGGCTTGTTATTGTTGATGATTACTCTCGTTACACATGGGTACACATTGTTACTTACAAACATGAAGTGCGGGAAGTCTTCAAACGATTTTCCTCGAGGGCTTCAACCAACTTTGGTGTGAAGATCAAGCACATCAGAAGTGACAATGGAACTGAGTTCAAGAATTCTGGTCTTGATGACTATCTTGATGAACTTGGTATTACTCATGAGTTATCTGCTCCTTACATCCCTCAGCAAAATGGCGTCGTGGAGCACAAGAACAGAACTCTTGTTGAGATGGCTCGCACTATGCTTGATGAGTACAAGACGCCTCGTCACTTCTGGATTGAGGCAATTTATACTGCGTGCCACATCATCAACAGGGTATATCTTCACAAATTCTTCAAGAAGACTGCCTATGAACTCCTCACTGACAAGAAACCCAATGTGAGTCATTTTAAAGTCTTCAGTGCTAAATGTTGGATCAGAGATCCTCATCACAATGCTAAATTTGCACTGAAAGCACATGAAGGTTTTATGCTTGGTTACGGAAAGGACTCGCACACCTACAGAGTCTTCAACACCGTTCTTCACAAGGTTGTTGAAACTGTAGATGTGCGGTTTGATGAAACAAATGGCTCGCAAAGAGAGCACCTACCCTCTGTGATAGATGAACCAGCACCCGAGGAAACTATCAAGTTCAAGGCTACTGAGGATGTCATTCCTACTGAAGAATCTGCTGAAGAATTCATTCCAGAACGTGAAGAATGTCGAGCTAATGCACCCGAAGAAATTGCTGAAGAAAATGGTGTTGAAGAAAATGCTGATCAAATTCCTCGACGACAACCTACTCATCCTCGCGTTGCAAAAGAAGTGCAAGTTGAGAAGATCATCGATGACATTGAAGCATCAGGTCCACTCACACGCTCAAAAGCTTCACATTTATCTAAATTTTGTGGGCACTATGCTTTTGTCTCTATCTCAGAGCCCACTAAGGTAGATGAATGGATTCAGGCCATGCAAGAAGAATTACATCAGTTCAAGCTCAACAACGTTTGGGAACTGGTCAATCGTCCAGATCCTCGCAAACACAATATCATTGGCACAAAGTGGATCTACCGCAACAAGCAAGATGAAAATGGCCTTGTGGTGAGGAATAAGGCACAGCTAGTAGCTCAAGGCTACACACAGGTTGAAGGAATTGATTTCGATGAAACTTTTGCACCTGTTGCTAGACTTGAAGCTATTCACATATTACTTGCTTATGCTAACCATCATGATATCACTTTATATCAAATGGATGTGAAAAGTGCATTCCTCAATGGTAAGCTTGAGGAAGAAGTATATGTTGCTCAACCCCCAGGTTTTGAAGATCCTAAGCATCCTGACAAAGTCTTCAGACTAAATAAGGCCCTATATGGCCTCAAGCAGGCCCCTCGGGCGTGGTATGATACTTTGAAGGAATTCCTTATGAAGAAAGGCTTCAAACCCAGTTCACTCGACCCTACTCTTTTCACTAAATCATATGATGATGAATTGCTTGTATGCCAAATATATGTTGATGACATCATCTTTGGCTGTACTGACCAACGTTATAGTGATGAATTTGCCTATATGATGAGTGAAGAATATCAAATGTCTATGATGGGAGAGTTGAAATTCTTCTTAGGTCTTCAAATTCGTCAACAGTGCAATGGCATATTCATATCTCAGGAGAAACACCTCAAGGATGTACTGAGGAAATTCGGCATGCAAGATTGCAAAGGCGTCAAAATTCCTATGCCCACAAATGGCCATCTGTGCACTGATGAAAATGGTATTGACTTCGATCAAAAGGTATACCGCTCCATGATTGGTTCTTTATTGTACTTATGTGCATCTAGGCCAGATATTATGCATAGTGTTTGCATGTGTGCCTGATTTCAAGCTACACCGAAGGAATCACACCATAAGGCTGTGAAGCATATTCTTCGATATCTAGCTCACACACCAACACTAGGATTATGGTACCCCAAGGGCTTGGCTTTTGATCTCGTTGGATATTCTGACTCTGACTATGCTGGTGATCGTGTGGATCGCAAGTCAACATCTGGTACATGTCATTTCCTCGGACGATCTTTGGTCTGTTGGTCCTCAAAGAAACAGAACCGCGTATCATTGTCTACTGCTGAAGCTGAGTACATTGCTTCTGGTTCTTGCTGTGCTCAATTGCTGTGGATGAAGCAAACTCTCAAGGACTACGGCGTCAACATGAAGAATGTGCCTCTCTTCTGTGACAATGAGAGTGCCATCAAGATTGCTCACAACCCAGTTCAGCACTCAAAGACAAAGCACATTCAGATTCGTCATCATTTTCTTCGCGATCATGTGTTGAAGGGCGACATTTCCATTGAGCATGTGAAGGCTGAAGAACAGCTAGCCGATATCTTCACAAAGCCCTTGGATGAGAAGAGATTTAGCAAGTTGCGGTGTGAGCTAAATATCTTAGAATCTTCGAATGTTCTTTGAAAAGGACACTCATCCTAACACTTATGCAAAATTGATGACTTAGATGTGCAACACATGAAGAAACGTTTTTCTTCAATCAATGAAGAATAACACTCTAAGTGTGAAGAAATTAATGAAGAATTTGATTCTCAGAGCCCTACGACAATTGTACGCGGTGTCTGAAATCATCATTCTTATACGGTGGGTCAGGCCACCACAAAAGTTGAAAATCTTCAATTTGAGTTTTTCCTCTATTTTTGAAATTCCTCAGTTGTTCATATTCTTCAACTTTGCAAAATCTTCACTGTTTCCATCGTTTCTCTTCATTGGCTATATATATATATGAGTTTATGTCCTCTACAGCATTCACTTATGGCTAATTCTTCAAGTTGATTTTTCTACTAAGTGAATGTGATCGGACCCTTCCCCCTCTATGCTATACTCAACCCAATCTATTCACAAATTCTTCATGTGCGTTCTATTTGAAACTCGTTCAAAATCTTGACTGTGTCCTTGTCAGCTGAAGAATTTGCGAACAGAACTTTTAACTTATCTTATCCAAATTTTTGGCTTTGCCGCTCAAACCGTTTCGCTTCCCACGATATACTTATCTATTCACCCACGATCTAACATGATCTCCACTTCTTAGTACGTGGGTGACACATGTCATGTGAATGAGAAGGGTCAGGGGCACGTTCGTCCAATTTCTTCGGGCGAACCGTTTTTCACCGTGGCTATAAATACCCCCTCTCCCCTGTCTCACTTCTTTTACTCCGCTCGACCTCTCTCCAAGCTCGAGCTTCTCAAACCCTAGCGCCGCCGCTACATCATCATCGCCGGTGAGGAAGAGCTTCATTGCCTCGACCTCGTCGCCGCTGTACTCATGCCGGCCGCGGAAATCTTCACTCTGCCGCCGCCGTAGCCGTCTTCCTCCGCTAAGTTAGGGCGTGGAAGATCTGCACAGACGAGCTTCACTTCTCCACATTCGAGTTCGTCGTGTTCTTCGTTCAGGGTAATTAAAAGTTACTTTTCCTGCCCACTTTGATTCAAATGTTTACTACAAAATCTTCAAAGCTGTTTTTTTCTTCAAATCGTCACACACTAAACAGCTCACATGTCATCTGCTCTTGACTCGTTTCTCTAAGCATCACTTTTCTTCAAGATTCCTCAATTGTGTGGATCTTCGATCTATACAACTCTGGAACCTAAGACAAAGAACGCTTAGTGAAATTCTTCAAGACTCATCTGGTCAAAATTCCTCAAACTTGTTCTTATTGAAAAACCTTCTGAGAATGCATATGACCTCTCCAAATTCCTCGCAACTATACTCTGTTCACAGGTACTCATGTCCGCTGCTGAATCACTAGGTTCTCATCAACTTAACTCATTTGCAGCGTTCCTTGAAGAAAAGTTGCATACTTCTTCAGAGAGTTCAATTGTTCAAATTCCTCAACTAAAGAAAATGGCTAATGAAAAGAGGCCACAGAAAGGAGGAAAGAAGCCTGAGGTCAATACTGCCTTTGAAATCCCTGAGGACATTTATGCTGGGTACTACACACCCCCTGAGGAAGATAAAAATCAGCGCAAGGTGCGCATTCAGAGGATAGAAAGGAGATGGGCAAAAGAGTGGAGGGAGTACAGGTATGTGACTCCAAAATACATGAAGAAATTCGCTGTTACTCCTCCATGCTCAAGACCTCCATTGGCATCTAGCCAAGAGGTAGATCCCACTAGCATCAAGCGCGGTGAGGATTTTCCTGAAGAATGGGCCAAGCGCCAGGCCAAGTTGGCCAAACAGGCAAAAGATGCAGTGAGGAAATTCAACGAAGATTCCACTGCTGCTGCTGCTGAGGCCTCTGTAAGGCCGAAGAAATCCATGGCAAAGAAGCCTGCGCACAAGCCAAGTGCCTCTTCTTCAATGCCCTCATGGCCAATTTCCTCAGCTAAGCCCTCGCGGCCAATTCCTCAAGCCGCTCCTGCTCCTCCGAAGTCCTCAGCTGCTTCGACAAAATCCTCAGCACCTGTGCATCTTGCCACGTGCCAAAGGACTACAGGCATCTCCATTGCCTCAGGAGCTTCAGCTAGTTCCTCAGTTGCACCATATTCTTCAACAGGACCCTCTCTGCTGAAGACTAAGACCACTACAGGACGAGGCTCTCGCCCAAGTCCTCAGAAGAAGCGGGTCGCCTTCCAAGTATTGTCTGAAGATGATGAAGAACTTGCTAATATCATCAGAGACAGGCAAGTCAGGGCTGCTAGAGCCAAGGGCACAGAAGTGCCACTGCTTTTGGATCCAAAGCTGATCCTCGACTATATTGATCTCTGGCACAAGGACCCAAACACTCCTATGCCTGATTTCAAGTTGACACCTGGCCAAAGTCACATGCTGACCCATTTCATCAGTGAAGAAAAATGGAAATATGAGAAGGCCAGGCAACTCAAGAAAGCATAGTATAGGAAGGAGAAGTTTCTGAAGAACAACGTTGTCTCTATGAGAACTAATGAACTCGTAAAGCTCTAGTCTAAAATCAAAGTCCTCAGCGATGATTTCAATGCTTACTATGCTGATTGGAAAGGAGCCAAGGTCAGGTTCGTCAATCTGACGAAGACACTCACTTCAAGTGCCGCTGCCCCTGTGCATATTGAAGTCACTCCGGCTGAAGCATCTGCTCAGCAAACTGAAGAAGATGCCAGCACCGCTGATGACAATCAGGCTGCTGAAGATAATGTGAGTTCCAGGGCTGATGACTGCATTCCAGCCGCTGATGAAATTCCCAGGGCACCCACTTGTGGTGCGCCTAAAGAAAATGAAGAGGTCAGGGCAACTGCATCAGTTGTGCCTGAAGAAACTGCACCAAATTCCTCTGCTCCACCTGAGCCTACTCCAACTCCAATCCTTCCATTTGCATCAGATGTGAAGAAGACCAAGGCTGCAGAGCATGCAGCAGTGAAGAAAAGGAAAGCATCAGCTTCTTCAGATTCTTCTGCTCCGAAGAAAATGAAGCCTATGACCAGCTCTTTTGCAAACCCGATTGATGTTGTTCCAATCTCAACCATGCCATCAAAGGACCTTGTTCCTTTTGGTGAAGAATATGTGATCCCTAGCGGATCTGATGAAGAAACTCCTTCTGCTTCTATGTCAGAGCAGATGGATGAAGAAATTGAAGTGGATGAAATCCCTTCAACCCCAGTTGTTTCCTCGCCTGTGCCTCAGTTTACTGCTGAAGAGGCCGGCGTTGAAGAAATTGAAGATGAAGATGTGGACATTGGCTGTACCACACCTGTGATGAATGATGACTTTTGGGAAAGTCAGCACCCCAATTCTCCACTCTTCACTCCACTGCAGCAAATTCCTAAGTCCCCAGTCACTACAGTTCAAATGGGATCTGATGAAGCTCATGAAGACATTCCAGCCGCTAGTGCTGAAGAAACAGAAAATGAAGAATTCAAGAACCAGGCTGCCACTGAAGAGGAACCAGAAATTCCTCAGCATGAAGAACCTGAGATTGCGATTCCTGAGGTTGTGATGCAACTCACTGACACTCCTCTGCCCAAACCAAAGGATCCATTCTCCAGGAAGCAAAAATTCAAGACTGATGCCTTCTTTGGCGAGCATGTATTCTTCACTGATTACAACCCTTATGACTCTGCTCGCATAAGGAAGAGGCGTTTCTGGACTGCCAGCCAGGCAAATTTCTATTCCTCAGTGCTGTTCAACAAGGACAAAGTCTTCGATCATGAGCACATTCCTCACGTGGACATGGAATCTCTGTCGTGCTTCGTGCCAGTCCTCAGTGTTCTTCATGACGCTGGACTGTTAAATTTCTGCACTGACATCTGTGATTGGAATGAAGAACTTATTCTTCAATTCTATGCAACGCTGCACATCACCGGAAATTCTGAAGATGTGAATTCATGGGTGCTGGAGTGGATGTCTGAAAACACTCACTACAAGGCACCAGCTACTGAATTGCTTTGTGCCTTACCTCTTAGTCCGCCCCTTGAAGGTGCTTGTTGCGTCTACAATGAACATGAGCTTACCGATCACTATATGCAAGTGCTGATGAAGCCGTTGAAGCCAGGTCAGTCCTCAAGAACAAAATTCCTTGTGAAGGAATTGATGTATGTGCCTCGGACTGTCTATCACATTCTGACAAAGACATTGAGTCCAATCAAGGGCCACGACTCAAATGAAGAAGAAGTCGTTGGCATCATGAAGAATCTGCTTTTCAATATCGTTCATGGCATTCCCATCAACTTCCATGATTTCTTCATGAGGACTCTGGCTAATGTCGCCATGTCACCATTTGAGTTGAATCCTTATGCACTTTGGATTATGAGATTCATCAGGACAAGGTCTTCACTCAACTATAAAGCTGATACACTGAACCATTGCAGCTACTTGCCCCCAATTGAAGTCCTCAAACGGACTTTTTCCTCAGCTGATGAAAAGGGCAAGGCTACTGCTGTAATTGATGAAGGCATTCGTCCATTGGATGGACAATTTCGCAAGGCTGCATCCTACTCCACCAATGATGACTCTGCCACCCATGACTCTGCCGCCAACGCACCCAAGCAAAATCCTCAAGGCACAGCACCCAGGGTGATGACTGACCGTGAGCTTCTCCTCAGTCTTCACCAGAAGGTTGATCGCGATCATAAATGGGTCAAGCATCAGTTTGGTTCAATTCTTCACAACATGACTGCTACCCACAATGCAGTGAAGAAAAACCACTACTACCTTCATGAAATCCTCAACCGCACCTGGGCTGTTCTGTCTCAAGTCTATAGTGAAGAAGATCTGAAGACAATGGTCTCCAGGACGATCTTGACTGGGTTGTACCTCCTCCGAAGAAGTACAAGAAGGTGAAGGTTCCTTCCTTGGTGGCCAGCTCCTATTCTTCATCATGTGACACTGATGAACATGAAGATTTGGATGACACTGCAGCAGGCCCTACTCCAACAACCGACCCCAACAACGCTGACGCTCCTTCATCACCTTGATACTCTTCAGGGGCGTTAGTCCTCATTTTTGACCCTTTTGGTCATTTGATGACAAAGGGGGAGAAATTTGAGTTAGTCTTCAAGCGGGTCTATCTTAAATGGGCGTTTTTTAAGTTGCAACTCTCGTTCTTTTGAAGACTTTGCTGGATCGAGTTGTAAACTTAAACTCTATGGTGACCTGATACTTTTGTTGTTTCTTCTGCATTCCTCGTTAATGTTATTGCACGCATGCTGAATTACATCAGTCACCATATTTCATCATGCATTTCAAATTCTTCATATATTATGTCAAATGCGTGTATGAATTACAAGATATAGGGGGAGATCTCCATGATTCAACTCTTCAAGTGTGCATTGCTTCAAAAGCAAATTCCTCACTATGCACATCTTCAGGGGGAGTTCTGCTATATCTTGCAATCAAATTCCTCAATATCAGTATTTACACTTCATATGTTTATCCCCGTTGAAAACTTAACCTATATTGTCATCAATCACCAAAAAGGGGGAGATTGTAAGTGCATCTAGTGCCCCTTAGTGATTTTGGTGTATTGAAGACGTATAGTTTAAGGGACTAATGCGTTTGTGAGTGTACACAGATCTATAAGTCTATGAGGAGTTTGATAATTACAGAGAAAGTCGACCACTAAAAATGAAGTTCTTCGACTGAAGACTTTGGATTACTGAAGACTTTCTGATGACTTTGAAGGTGAAGAAATTGGTGTGACCTTGAAGACTTGGTATTCATTTGAGGAACATGAAGCGTGAAGACTTTTGTTTTCGTAGTTTCATTGTCTCTTTCTTGAGTCATAGGAAACACCGTACTATTAAAGGGGGTCGAGGAAATACTAAGGAAAAATTTCCATGTGATGGTCAACTCAAAATCCTACACCTACCAATCCCTTCGAGTGAAGCCATTGGAAATCTCATACAGTTCAGTCATATTCTTCAGTGACAGAGACGAAGTTCTTCTGCTCTCTGAGGAATTTGTTCTGACTGAGGAGTTAGGAATTCGCCAGTGCGGATTGCCTACACAGTGAGGAACATGATAGGCCTGAGGAATTTGAACCTCAAATTTCCGACCGTTGCTGTGCTATGCGCCAGCTGTCCCAAAATATCTACCCACCTAACGGTCATATCATTGAAGGGCATTTATGTCTTATCATGCGGGCTGCTCCCTAGGCTATAAATAGCCGCCCCTACAACCACTAGCTGGTTGGCTGCTCCGAGAGAAACTGACACTTGTCATTTGAGAGCATCCCATCCCCCGAGGACTTTGAGCGAAAATCATCAAGTGAGGAAAAACACCAAACCCAAACACCTACAAACCCAAAGTGATTGAGCATCACTCAAGAGATTGATCCTTCGTGGATCCGATGCTTGTTACCTTTGAAGATTGTGCTTCTTCCAGACGGTTAGGCGTCATGGTCTAGAGCATCCAAGAGGAAATTGTGGATCGCCGAGTGACCGAGTTTGTGAAGGTTCGGAAGTCACCTGAAGACTTACCACGAGTGATTGGATGAGGTCTGTGTGACCTTAGTTCAAGGAGAATACGGTGAGGACTGTGTGTCCGGGACTGGGTGTCCTCAGGTTTAAATACCTAGCCGCTCCAACCAGACGTACAACTGAGACAACAGTTGGAACTGGTCTACCAAATCATTGTCTTCACCAAGCCAACTGGTTCTATTTCCTCAACTCTTTCATTTCCTCATTCCTGTGTTGTGCAATTGTTCGTATCTGTGTTTGAAGACTTTAACTGAAGACTTTCTCAATTTCCTCAGTTCAATTTCCTCAGTCTGTTTGTCTTCATCTTGTGTTATCATGTGTTTACGCTTTCTGTACTCTGTGCTTGTTTTCATTTCATCATGATGACTATGCTTGTGTTCTGCTATGCATACTTTTGAGTACTTATTCTGCTGCAAGTAGTTCTTCGCTAAGGAATTTCCTCACCCACAAATTCCTCAGTGAAGAATTTATAAAAATCGCCTATTCACCCCCCCATTAGTCGATATAACGCACTTTCAAGTGTCAACTTTGCAGACATGTGGATCGTGTTAAGAATATGTTTTGTGATAGCTATATTGTTGAATTTTCTTATGATCCTACATGTAATTATTATGAGAGAGGAAAATATGGTTGTACAAATTTTCATGTCACTAAATTTCTTTCTATTGTTTCTTTCTTCTTCCTTGCATATGCTAGATCTTGCTTGCCTTGCTAATTTGTTTTCCTATAAAATGCCTATGCATAGGAAGTATGTTAGACTTATATGTGTTTGTTACGTGTTTCATGATGCTCTCTTTATGTTTCAATTCTTATATTTGATGTGAGCATCATTGAAATTATCAATGCCTAGCTAGGGGCGTTAAACGATAGCGCTTGTTGGGAGGCAACCCAATTTTATTTTTGTTTCTTGGTTTTTGGTTCTGTTTAATAATAAATATTTGATCTAACCTCTGGTTAGATGTGGTTTTCTGTTTTAATTAGTGTTTGTGCCAAGTAAACCTATAGGATCTTCTTGGATGATAGTTATTTGATATTGCTGAAAAAAATCAGAAACTTTCTGCTCACGAAAACAATTGTCCAAAATCACCAGAACGTGATAAAATACTGATTCTAATTGCAGTAGATCAATAAACAAATTATTTAGGTCGTCCTATTTTGGTAGAATTTTTGAGTTACAGAAAGTTTGCGTTTGATCCAGATTACTACAGACTGTTCTGTTTTTGACAGATTCTGTTTTTCGGGTGTTGTTTGCTTATTTTGATGAATCTATGAGTAGTATCTGAGGGTATGAACTATAGAGAAGTTGGAATACAGTAGGTTTAACACCAATATAAATGAAGAATGACTTCATTACAGTAATTTATGGTGGTGATTTGTTTTCTTATACTAACGGAGCTCATGAGATTTTCTGTTGAGTTTTGTGTTGTGAAGTTTTCAAGTTTTGGGTAAAGATTTGATGGATTATGGAATAAGGAGTGGCAAGAGCCTAAGCTTGGGGATTCCCAAGGCACCCCAAGGTAAAATTAAAGGAAAACTAAAAGCCTAAGCATGGGGATGCCCCGGAAGGCATCCCCTCTTTCGTCTTCATCTATCGGTAACTTTACTTGAGGCTATATTTTTATTTACCACACGATATGTGTTTTGCTTGGAGCGTCTTGTATGATTTGAGTCTTTTATTTTTAGTTTACCACAATCATACTTGCTGTACACACCTTTTGGGAGAGACACACATGAATCGGAATTTATAGGAATACTCTATGTGCTTCACTCATATCTTTTGAGCTAGATAATTTTGCTCTAGTGCTTCGCTTATATCTTTTTAGAGCACGGTGGTGGTTTTATTTTATAGAAATTGTTGATCTCTCATGCTTCACTTATATTATTTTGAGAGTCTTTTAGAACAACATGGTAGTTTGCTTTGGCTATAAAATTAGTCCTAATATGATGAACATCCAAGATGGGTATAATAAAAACTATCATATAAAGTGCATTGAATACTATGAGAAGTTTGATACTTGATAATTGTTTTTAGATATGAAGATGGTGATATTAGAGTCATGCTAGTTGAGCATTTGTGAATTTGAGAAATACTTGTTCTAAAGTTTGTGATTCCCGTAGCATGCACGTATGGTGAACCGTTGTGTGATGAAGTCAGAGCATTATTTATTTATTGATTGTCTTCCTTATGAGTGGCGGTCGGGGATGAGCGATGGTCTTTTCCTACCAATCTATCCCCCTAGGAGCATGCGCTATTACTTCGTTTGGATAACTAACAGATCTTTGCAACAAGTATGTGAGTTCTTTATGACTAATGTTGAGTCCATGGATTATACGCACTCTCACCCTTCCACCATTGCTAGCCTCTCTAATACCGCGCACCTTTCGCCGGTATCATACACCCACGATATACCTTCCTCAAAACAGCCACCATACCTACCTATTATGCCATTTCCATAGCCATTCCGAGATATATTTCCATGCAACTTACCACCGTTTCGTTTATTATGACACGTTTCATCATTGTCATATTGCTTTGCATGATCATGTAGTTGACATCGTATTTGTGGCAAAGCCACCTTATAATTGTTTTCATACATGTCACTCTTGATTCATTGCATATCCCGGTACACCGCCGGAGGCATTCACATAGAGTCATATTTTGTTCTAAGTATTGAGTTGTAATTTTTGAGTTGTAAGTAAATAAAAGTGTGATTATCATCATTATTAGAGCATTGTCCCAAGTGAGGAAAGGATGATGGAGACTATGATTCCCCCACAAGTCGGGATGAGACTTCGGACGAAAAAGAGAAAAGGAGGCCATAAAAAAAGAAAAAGGCCCAAATAAAAAAAATAAAAAATGAGAGAAAAACAGAGAAGGGACAATGTTACTATCCTTTTACCACACTTGTGCTTCAAAGTAGCACCATGATCTTCATGATAGAGAGTATCCTATGCTATCACTTTCATATACTAGTGGGAATTTTACATTATAGAGCTTGGCTTGTATATTCCAATGATGGGCTTCCTCAAAATGCCCTAGGTCTTCGTGAGCAAGCAAGTTGGATGCACACCCACTTAGTTTCTTTTGTTGAGCATTCATACACTTATTACTCTAGTGCATCCGTTGCATGGCAATCCCTACTCACTCACATTGATATCTGTTGATGGGCATCTCCATAGCCCGTTTATACGCCTAGTTGATGTGAGACTATCTTCTCCTTTTTGTCTTCTCCAAAACCACCATTCTATTTCACCTATAGTGGTATTTCCATGGCTCACGCTCATGTATCGCGTGAAGATTGAAAAATTTTGAGAACATCAAAAGTATGAAACAATTGCTTGGCTTGTCATCGGTGTTGTGTATGATTAAATATGTGATGAAGATAGAGAATAGCCAGACTATATGATTTTGTAGGGATAACTTTCTTTGGCCATGTTATTTTGAGAAGACATGATTGCTTTGTTAGTATGCTTGAAGTATTATTATTTTTATGTCAATATTAAACTTTTGTCTTGAATCTTTCAGATCTGAACATTCATGCCACAATAAAGGAAATTACATTGATAAATATGCTAGGTAGCATTCCACATCAAAAATTCTGTTTTTATCATTTACCTACTCGAGGACGAGCAGGAATTAAGCTTGGGGATGCTTGATACGTCTCCAACGTATCTATAATTTTTGATTGTTCCATGCTATTATATTATCTGTTTTGGATGTTTAATGGGCTTTACTAAGCACTTTTATATTATTTTTGGGACTAACCTACTAACCAAAGGCCCAGTGCAAATTGTTGTTTTTTTGCCTATTTTAGTGTTTCGCGGAAAAGGAATATCAAACGGAATCCAACTGGAATGAAACCTTCGGGAGAGTTATTTTTGGAACAAACGTGATCCAGAGGACTTGGAGTCGATGTCAAGAAAGAAGCGAGGAGGCCACGAGGCAGGGAGGCGCGCCTGCCCCCCTGGGCGTGCCCCCCAACCTCGGGGCCCCCTCGCAGCTCCACCGACCTACTTCTTCCTCCTATATATATATCCATATACCCCGAAAACATCCAGGAGCACGACGAAACCCTATTTCCACCGCCGCAACCTTCTGTACCCGTGAGATCCCATCGGCCTTTTCCGGCGCTCCACTGGAGGGGGAATCGATCACGGAGGGCTTCTACATCAACACCATGGCCTCTTCGATGATGTGTGAGTAGTTTACCACAGACCTTCGGGTCCATAGTTATTAGCTAGATGGCTTCTTCTCTCTCTTTGGATCTCAATACAAAGTTCTCCTCGATTCTCTTGGAGATCTATTCGATGTAATTCTTTTTGCGGTGTGTTTGTCGAGATCTGATGAATTGTGGGTTTATGATCAAGATTATCTATGAACAATATTTGAGTCTCCTCTGAATTCCTTTATGTATGATTTAATATCTTTGCAAGTCTCTTCGAATTATCAGTTTGGTTTGGCCTACTAGATTGATCTTTCTTGCAATGGGAGATGTGCTTATCTTTGGCTTCAATCTTGTGTTGCTCGATCCCAGTGAAAGAAGGGGAAACGACACGTATTGTATTGTTGCCATCAAGGATAAAAAGATGGGGTTTATATCATATTTCTTGAATTTATCCCTCTACATCATGTCATCTTGCCTAATGTGTTACTCTGTACTTATGAACTTAATACTCTAGATGCATGCTGGATAGCGGTCGATGTGTGGAGTAATAGTAGTAGATGCAAAATCGTTTCGACCTACTTGTCGTGGACGTGATGCCTATATACATGATCATGCCTGATAATCTCATAAGTATGCACTTTTCTATCAATTGCTCGACAGTAATTTGTTCACCCACCGTAATACTTATGCTATCTTGAGAGAAGCCACTAGTGAAACCTATGGCCCCCGGGTCTATTTTTCCATCATATTAATCTCCCATCAACTAGCTGTTTCTGGCGCCGTTCATTTTGCAATCTTTACTTTTGAATCTATACAACAAAAATACCAAAATATTTATCTTATTATCTCTATCCGATCTCACTGTTGCAAGTGGCCATGAAGGGATTGACAACCCGTTTATCGCGTTGGTTGCAAGGTTCTTTTTTTTCTGTAGGTACGAGGGATTTGCGTGTAGTCTCCTACTGGATTGATACCTTGGTTCTCAAAAACTGAGGGAAATACTTACGCTACTTTGTTGCATCACCCTTTCCTCGTCAAGGGAAAACCAACGCATGCTCAAGAGGTAGCACACAGCTGGCACCCCCAGATTCTCGAGGAGGCAGATAGTGCGGAGGTTAAGATGTTAATGGACAAGATAAAAATTCTCGCCCAATCCGGACTGTCCATAATTGAGGTCATAGCGATTTCCATAACGCGAGGTGTTCAGCCACTCCAATCCAGAGGACTCCCCATGTGGAACTAGAACGGGGAGGATGATACATCTCGCTACGGGTGCAAGGGTCCAGACAACTTCGCCGCCCTGGCCGCCATGTTGGCTGATCTTTATAAAGGGGAGAAAGAAGAATCCACCTGCCTTAAGTGCCAAGATGGCTTTTCCATGTACAACCCCCCTAGCTGGGTAAGCCTTTAATCCAGAACCTCACTCAATCTTCTTCCTGAGTCACAACTAGTTGAACTTAACCCGACAACTTTTAACAGGAATGGAGGAAGGCTACTGCGGGCATCTATAGCCCTGCGCCGCAGCCGGCGGACCATATTTGGGACCTAGATCCAGGATTTGAGGAGGATTTGGATATATCCGGAGATCTCAAGGAGGGGGTCTTCTATCAGGCGAGCTACGACGGCACAGAAGTGGCCATTGTAGCCGATTACCCCGGCCTTCTCCCTTCTTCCCATGTAAGTGCCTAGGGAGCGTCTCCTCCAAAAGAGTTTTCCCATCGCGCCTCACCCACTGCACTGTCTCGTGCTTCAAAGGGGCGATGCTCGTCTCACCACGCCGCATCGGGGTCATTGCTACCTCTTGAGCACTGTGTTGGTTTTCCTTTGAAGATGAAAGGGTGATGCAGCAAAGTAGCATAAGTATTTCCCTCTTTTTTGAGAACCAAGGTATCAATCCAGTAGGAGGCCACACGCAAGTCCCTCGTACCTACACAAAAAATAAGAACCTTGCAACCAACGCGATAAAGGGGTTCTCAATCCCTTCACGGCCACTTGCAAAAGTGAGATCTGATAGAGATGATAAGATAATATTTTTGGTATTTTTATGATAAAGACTAAAAGTAAAGAAAGCAAAATAAATGGCGATAGAAATAGCTTGTGGACGGAAGATTAATATGATGGAGAATAGACCCGGGGGCCATAGGTTTCACTAGTGGCTTCTCTCAAGATAGCATAAGTATTACGGTAGGTGAACAAATTACTGTCGAGCAATTGATAGAAAAGTGCATAATTATGAGAATATCTAGGCATGATAATGTATATAGGCATCACGTCCGCGACAAGTAGACCGACTCCTTCCTGCATCTACTACTATTACTCCACACATCGACCGCTGTCCAGCATGCATCTAGAGTATTAAGTTCATAAGAACAGAGTAACGCATTAGGTAAGATGACATGATGTAGAGGGATAAACTCATGCAATATGATATAAACCCCATCTTTTTATCCTCGATGGCAACAATACAATACGTGTCGTTTCCCCTACTGTCACTGGGATCGAGCACCGCATGATTGAACCCAAAGCTAAGCACTTCTCCCATTGCAAGAAAGATCAATCTAGTAGGCCAAACCAAACTGATAATTCGAAGAGACTTGCAAAGGTAACCAATCATACATAAAAGAATTCAGAGAAGATTCAAATATTGTTCATAGATAATCTTGATCATAAACCCACAATTCATCGGATCTCGACAAACATACCGCAAAAAGAGTTACATTGAATAGATCTCCAAGAAGATCGAGGAGAACTTTGGATTGAGATACAAAGAGAGAGAAGAAGCCATCTAGCTAATAACTATGGACCCGAAGGTCTGTGGTAAACTACTCACACATCATCGGAGAGGCTATGGTGTTGATGTAGAAGCCCTCCGTGATGTATGCCCCCTCCGACAGAGCGCCGGAAATGGCCCCAAGATGGGATCTCACGGGTACAGAAGGTTGCAGCGGTGGAATTAGGTTTTCGTGGTGCTCCTCGATGGTTTCTGGGTACGTAGGTATATATAGGATGAAGAAGTAGGTTGGTGGAGCCACGAGGGGCCCACGAGGGTGGAGGGCGTGCCCAGGGGGGTAGGCGCGCCCCCTGCCTCGTGGCCTCCGCGTTGTTTTCTTGACGTCCACTCCAAGTCCTCTGGATCATGTTTGTTCCAAAAATAACTCTCCTGAAGGTTTCATTCCATTTGGACTCCGTTTGATATTCCTTTTCTGCGAAACACTGAAATAGGCAAAGAAAACAGCAATTTGCATTGGGCCTTGGGTTAATAGGTTAGTCCCAAAAATAATATGAAAGTGTATAAATAAGCCCGTTAAACATCCAAAACAGAATATATAATAGCATGGAGCAATCAAAAATTATAGATACGTTGGAGACGTATCAAGCATCCCCAACTTAATTCCTGCTCGTCCTCGAGTAGGTAAATGATAAAAACAGAATTTTTGATGTCGAATGCTACTTAGCATGTTTCTCAATGTAATTTTCTTTATTGTGGCACGAATGTTCAGATCCGAAAGATTCAAGATAAAAGTTTAATATTGACATAAACATAATAATACTTCAAGCATGCTAACCAAACAATTATGTCTTATCAAAATAACATAGCCAAAGAAAGCTTATCCCTACAAAATCATATAGTTTGGCTATGCTTCAATTTCGTCACACAAAATGCTCTCATCATGCACAACCCCGATGACAAGCCAAGAAATTTTTTCATACTTAGCATTTTCAAACTCTTTCAACTTTTACGCAATATATGAGCGCGAGCCATGGACATAGCACTATGGGTGGAATAGAATATAATGATTGAGGTTGTGTGAGAAGAAAAAAAGGGAGAAAGTCTCACATTGACGCGGCTAATCAACGGGCTATGGAGATGCCCATCAATTGATGTCAATGCAAGGAGTAGGGATTGTCATGCAATGGATGCACTAGAGCTATAAATATATGAAAGCTCAACAAAATAAACTAAGTGGGTGTGCATCCAACTCACTTGCTCACGAAGACCTATGGCATTTGGAGGAAGCCCATCATTGGAATATACAAGCAAAGTTCTATAATGTAAAATTCCCACTAGTATATGAAAGTGACAAAATAGGAGACTCTCTATCATGAAGATCATGGTGATATTTTGAAGCACAATTGTGGTAAAAGGATAGTAACATTGTCCCTTCTCTCTTTTTCTCTCTTTTTTTTATTTGGGCCTTCTTTTTTTTATGTCCTCTTTTATTTTATTTTTTTCATCCGGAGTCTCATCCCGACTTGTGGGGGAATCATAGTCTCCATCATCCTTTCCTCACTTGGGACAATGCTCTAATAATGATGGTCATCACACTTTTATTTACTTACAACTCAAAGATTACAACTCAATACTTAGAACAAAATATGACTCTATGTGAATGCCTCCGGCGGTGTACCGGGATATCCAATGAATCAAGAGTGACATGTATGAAAGAATTATAAAGGTGGCTTTGCCACAAATACGATGTCAACTACATGATCATGCAAAGCAATATGACAATGATGATGCGTGTCATAATAAACGGAACAGTGGAATGTTGCATGGAAATATATCTCGGAATGGCTATGGAAATTCCATAATAGGTAGGTATGGTGGCTGTTTTGAGGAAGATATAAGGAGGTTTATGTGTGATAGAGCGTATCATATCACGGGGTTTGGATGCACCGGCGAAGTTTGCACCAACTCTCAAGGTGAGAAAGGGCAATGCATGGTACCAAAGGGGCTAGCAATGATGGAAGGGTGAGAATGCGTATAATCCATGGACTCAACATTAGTCATAAAGAACTCACATACTTATTGCAAAAATCTACAAGTCATCAAGGCCAAGCACTGCGCGCATGCTCCTAGGGGGATAGATTGGTAGGAAAAGACCATCGCTCGTCCCCGACCGCCACTCATAAGGAAAGCAATCAAAGAACACCTCATCCTTGAAATTTGTCACATAACGTTTACCATACGTGCATGCTACGGGACTTGCAAACTTCAACACAAGTATTTCTCAATTTCATAATTGCTCAACTAGCACACCTCTAATATTACCACCTTTATATCTCAAAACAACTATCAAGTATCAAACTTCTCTTACTATTCAATGCACTTTGTAAACTACCATGCTGTTCTAAAGGACTCTCAAAATGATATAAGTGAAGCATGAGAGATCAATAATTTCTAATATAACCACCACCGTACTCTAAAAGGTATAAGTGAAGCACTAGAGCAAAATTGTTTAGCTCAAAAGATATAAGTGAAGCACATAGAGTATTCTAATAAATTACGAATAATGTGTGTCTCTCTCAAAAGGTGTGTACAGCAAGGATGATCGTGGTCAACTAAAAATCAAAGACTAAAATCATACAAGATGCTCCAAGCAAAACACATATCATGTGGTGAATAAAAATATAGCTCCAAGTTAAGTTACCGATGGACGAAGAAAAAAAGAGGGGATGCCTTCCGGGGCATCCCCAAGCTTAGGCTTTTTGGTGTCCTTAGATTTTACCTTGGGGGCCTTTGGCATCCCCAAGCTTAGGCTCTTCCCCTCCTTGTTCCAAAATCCATCAAATCTTTACCGAAAACTTGAAAACTTCACAACACAAAACTTAACAGAAAATCTCGTGAGCTCCGTTAGCGAAAGGAAACAAAACACCACTTGAAGGTACTGTAATGAACTCATTCTTTATTTATATTGGTATTAAACCTACTGTATCCCAACTTCTGTATGGTTCATAAGCTTCATTACTAGCCATAGATTCATCAAAATAAGCAAACAACACGCGAAAAACAGAATCTGTCAAAAACAGAACAGTCTGTAGTAATCTGTAACTAACGCAAACTTATGGAACTCCAAAAATTCTAAAATAAATTTCTGGACGTGAGGAATTTATCTATTAATCATCTGCAAAAAGAATAAACTAAATATCACTCTCCAGTAAAACGTTGTAGCTAATCTCGTGAGCACTAAAGTTTCTGTTTTTTACAGCAAGATCACAAAGACTTTCCCCAAGTCTTCCCAAAGCTGCTACTTGGCAAAAACACTAATTAAAACACAAAACCACATCTAAACAGAAGCTAGATGGATTATTTATTAATAAAAAGAACCAAAAAGTAAGAAACTAAAATAAAATTGGGTTGCCTCCCAACAAGCGCTATCGTTTAACGCCCCTAGCTAGGCATAAAGGCAAGGATAGATCTAGGCATTGCCATCTTTGGTAGGCAATCCATAAGTAGATCTCATGATAGATTCATAAGGTAATTTAATTTTCTTCCTTGGAAAGTGTTCCATGCCTTTCCTTAAGGGAAATTGGAATCTAATATTTCCTTCCTTCATATCAATAATTGCACCAATCGTTCTAAGGAAAGGTCTACCAAGAATAATAGGACATGAAGGATTGCAATCTATATCAAGAACGATGAAATCTATTCTTCCCATAGGTTTCTTAATGGTGGAATCCGCAAGGTGCAAGTTTAAAGAACAATCATCAAATTCACGGAAACCCAACATATCACACAAAGTTTTTGGAATTGTGGAAACACTAGCACCCAAATCACACAAAGCATAGCATTCATGATCCTTAATTTTAATTTTAATAGTAGGTTCCCACTCATCATAAAGTTTTCTAGGGATAGAAACTTCCAATTCAAGCTTTTCTTCATAAGATTGCATTAAAGCATCAACGATATGTTTAGTAAAAGCCTTATTTTGACTATAAGTATGCGGAGAATTTAGCACGGATTGCAACAAGGAAATACAATCTATTAAAGAACAATTATCATAATTAAATTCCTTAAAATCCAAGATAGTGGGTTCATTGCTATCTAAAGTTTTGACTTCTTCAATCCCACTTCTGCCAAATTTTGCATGTAGATCTAAAAAACTCCGAATCATTGGGACGCCTTTTAACTAAAGTTGACTCATCTCCAGTCCCATCATTATCAAGATTCATATTGCAAAACAAAGATTTAATAGGGGACACATCAATTACTTTTAGATTTTCATCTTTATTATCATGAAAACTAGAAGAACACGCTTTCATAAAGCAATCTTTTTTAGCACGCATCCTAGCGGTTCTTTCCTTGCACTCATCAATGGAAATTCTCATGGATTTGAGAGACTCATTGATATCATGCTTAGGTGGAATAGATCCAAGTTTCAAAGAATCAACATCAAGAGAAATTATATCCACGTTCCTAGCCAATTCATCAATCTTAGGTGATTTTTCTTCAAGCAAAGCACTGAAATTCTTTTGAGAAATCATAAATTCTTTAACACTAGTCTCAAAATCAGAGGGCATCTTATTAAAATTTCCATAAGAGTTGTTTTAGGAATTACCATAATTATTAGAGGAATTACTAGGATACGGCCTAGGATTAAAGTTTCCTCTATAAGCGTTGTTACAAAAATTGTTCCTACCAATAAAATTCACATCCATAGATTCATTATTATTCTCAATCAAAGTAGACAAAGGCATATCATTGGGATCAGAAGAAACACTCTTATTAGCAAACAATTTCATAAGTTCATCCATCTTTCCACTCAAAACATTAATTTCTTCAATTGCATGCACCTTTTTACTAGTAGATCTTTCAGTGTGCCATTGAGAATAATTAACCATAATAGTATCTAGGAGTTTAGTAGCTTATCCTAAAGTGATTTCCATAAAAGTGCCTCCCATGGCCGAATCTAAAAGATTTCTAGAAGCAAAATTCAATCCGGCATAAATTTTTGTATAATCATCCATAAATTCAAACCATGTGTAGGGCAATTACGTATCATTAATTTCATTCTCTTCCAAGCTTGTGCAACATGTTCATGATCAAGTTGCTTAAAGTTCATAATATCGTTTCTAAGAGAGATGATCTTAGCGGGAGGAAAATACTTAGAGATAAAAGCATGTTTGCACTTATTCCAAGAATCAATACTATTTTTAGGCAAAGACGAAAACCAAGTTTTAGCTCGATCTCTAAGCAAAAAAGGAAATAGCTTCAATTTAACAATATCATTGTCCACATCTTTCTTCTTTTGCATATCACACAATTCAACAAAGCTATTTAGATGGGTAGCGGCATCTTCACTAGGAAGGCCGGCGAATTGATATTTCATGACAAGATTCAGCAAGGCAGCATTAATTTCACAAGATTCAGCATCGGTAAGAGGAGCAATCGGAGTGCTAAGAAAATCATTGTTGTTCGTATTGGCAAAGTCACACAATTTAGTATTATCTTGAGCCATCGTGACAAGCAAGCAATCTAACACACAAGCAAACAAGAAGCAAGCAAAAAAGAGGCAAACGGAAAGAGAGGGCAAATAAAACGGCAAGGGTGAAGTGGGGGTGGAAAACGAGAGGCAAATGGCAAATAATGTAATGCGAGGGATAAGAGTTTGTGATGGGTACTTGGAATGTCTTGACTTGTGCGTAGGCTCCCCGGCAACGGCGCCAGAAATCCTTCTTGCTACCTCTTGAGCACTGCGTTGGTTTTCCCTTGAAGAGGAAAGGGTGATGCAGCAAAGTAACGTAAGTAATTCCCACAGTTTTTGAGAACCAAGGTATCAATCCAGTAGGAGGCCACACGCAAGTCCCTCGTGCCTACACAAACAAATAAGAACCTTGCAACCAACGCGATAAAGGGGTTGTCAATCCCTTCACGGCCACTTGCAAAAGTGAGATCTGATAGAGATGATAAGATAATATTTTTGGTATTTTTATGATAAAGACTAAAAGTAAAGAAAGCAAAATAAACGGCGATAGAAATAGCTTGATGGAAGATTAATATGATGGATAATAGACCCGGGGGCCATAGGTTTTACTAGTGGCTTCTATCAAGATAGCATAAGTATTACGGTGGGTCAAAAAATTACTGTCGAGCAATTGATAGAAAAGTGCATAATTATGAGAATATCTAGGCATGATCATGTATATAGGCATCACGTCCGCGACAAGTAGACCGACTCCTGCCTACATCTACTACTATTACTCCATACATCAACCGTTGTCCAGCATGCATCTAGAGTATTAAGTTCATAAGAACAGAGTGACGCATTAGGTAAGATGACATGATGTAGAGGGATAAACTCATGCAATATGATATAAACCCCATCTTTTTATCCTCGATGGCAACAATACAATACGTGTCGTTTCCCCTACTGTCACTGGGATCGAGCACCGGATGATTGAACCCAAAGCTAAGCACTTCTCCCATTGCAAGAAAGATCAATCTAGTAGGCCAAACCAAACTGTAATTCGAAGAGACTTGCAAAGATAACCAATCATACATAAAAGAATTCAGAGAAGATTCAAATGTTGTTCATAGATAATCTTGATCATAAACCCACACTTCATCGGATCTCGACGAACACACCGCAAAAAGAGTTACATGGAATAGATCTCCAAGAAGATCGAGGAGAACTTTCTATTGAGATCCAAAGAGAGAGAAGAAGCCATCTAGCTAATAACTATGGACCTGAAGGTCTGTGGTAAACTACTCACACATCATCGGAGAGGCTATGGTGTCGATGTAGAAGCCCTCCGTGATCGATGCCCCCTCCGGCAGAGTGCCAGAAAAGGCCCCAAGATGGGATCTCATGGGTACAGAAGGTTGCGGCGGTGGAATTAGGTTTTCGTGGTGCTCCTCGATGGTTTCGGGGTACGTAGGTATATATAGGAGGAAGAAGTAGGTCGGTGGAGCCACGAGGGGCCCATGAGGGTGGAGGGCGCGCCCAGGGGGGTAGGCGCGCCGCCCTGCCTCTTGGCCTCCTCGGTGATTTCTTGACGTCCACTCCAAGTCCTCTAGATCACGTTTGTTCCAAAAATAACTCTCCCGAAGGTTTCATTCCGTTTGGACTCCGTTTGATATTTCTTTTCTGCGAAACACTGAAATAGGAAAAAAAACAGCAATTTGCACTGGGCCTTGGGTTAATAGGTTAGTCCCAAAAATAATATGAAAGTGTATAAATAAGCCCATTAAACATCCAAAACAGGATATATAATAGCATGGAGCAATCAAAAATTATAGATACATTGGAGACATATCAGTCGTCCCTTAAGAAGGGGACGCCGACGCAAGGCGGATCTTCGAAAAGAAATGCGGACGGCGATACTTCCAAGCCGCTACCTTCATCAAAAACGTACGGTCTTTAATACGTCTGGCGGCAAACATACCGAACTGTGACCTTTTCTATTGTGCCCTATTTCAGGAAGAGCATTCATCGGACTGTATCCAGAGATACTGCCGGACATATGTCCACCAATCCGACCCCGGACCCGACCTCTAGGCTAGAGTTGATACGGGTGCAATGCCGGATTGCCCTATCTCTGATGATTCAGATAATGTATCCGTCACCAACTCCGAAGTGGAGAGTGCAATGAACCATCGGCGCCGGAGGGCAGCTATGCGTGATCCTAACTTTACTGAAGAGGCATTCAATGCCTTTAGCTCGGCAGATGCATATATCTGAGCTACTCGGGATGGGCTTGCTGGAGCCACTTACCAGCTTTCAAAGGATATGCGGGTAAGATTATTTTGTGTAGATTCGATAGTCATATACCAGTAGGCCCCGAGACTTGAAAACAGTTGAAGCAACTAATTTTAAGGATCGATGTATAATCAGGTACTCACGGAGAAGAACAACATGCTACCTCAGGAGCTAGAACAGTGTCAGACCCAGCTGGCTGCCGTTACCGCCGAACTGGCGAAATCCAAGGAGGCACCGACTGGTAATGTCCCCTTTTGTCCGGGAAATACGATCATGTGCCTGTAATGTTTATGCGAATAAATATTGTTGTATTTTATGATAGCAGGATCGTCGGATCAGCTGGAAGAGAAACTGAAGGCCACACAGGCTGATAAAGAACATGCCGAAAGGGAAGAGGCCGCTGGTCAACGTGTACTTACACGGGCCAGGGACGAGAAGAACAAGCTGCAGAATGCCAACACCCAGCTCGGCAAAGAGCTGAAAGACGTGCGAGCCCAACTGTCGGACGCCTTGAAGGAGAATAGAAAGCTGAGAGGCGGCATATTCAGTATGCCTGTAAACTTATTTTCGTACAGTTCGGTAAAGCGAATCGTAACAAGTTTATTTCTGTAGGTGTGCTAACAGTGCGGCCCGAACAAGAGGTGTCCGTATTTCAAGGCGACCTGCTACAAGAGCTGTCCAAGATGCATGAGCAAGCTCGAAAGGCAATGACAAATATTGCTAAGGCTTTATGGCCAGCCGATTCTCCTCCAGGAAGTATGGAGGAACTCGTCAATTTATTCAAGGCAGCTCGGCGCCATTTTGCACCATGGAAGATATCAGCATGCCGAGAAGGTGCTCGGGAAGCCTGGGCCATGGTAAAAACACGGTACACCAAACTTGATCCGAATCATATGGTGCAGGTCGGACCTCGGGGATCCGATGGACAGGAAATTCCGGTCAGCTTGGTGTACGACCAAGTGAAGATGGCCGCCAAGTATTCACAACAAGATTGTGAACTAGACAAGATGTTAGAGGGTCTAGAGGAAGAAGAAGTTTTTGAGTCCAAGTAGCAATGTACTTTCATCGACAAACTTGTCTCCAACCGAATTTGTAAAACTATTGTCATGGCAGACTTTCTGCTTCGACCTCCGAAGACCCGAGGGTTGGAGTGTTTCCGAATACTGTACCGTAGGTAAACACCAAAGTATGTTCGGAAACCAGGCAGTCCGGTTATAGTTGCTTGAACAGACAAGTTGTGTTCGGGGAGTTATGTTATATTACATTTAATTGTAAGAAACATCTACCAGGGAGAATAGTTTCGTTAAGGGTTCCTTTCCCTGGGCCAGCATGCGTTGTTTGTTTGCATGCTGAAGCTGTGATGCTAAAGATCACAGTGTACATTATAGTCTGGGGGTTGTGTATTGCAACGAGGGCAATTCGTCTTTTGTCCGCCGACCACTTATTCTCTTAAGAACGCTAGCTTTCGGCTTCACCCAGACTGAGGTACATGTCCGGATAACCCGATTGTAACAATCACAGAGGTGCTCCCTTTATGCCCTAGCCGAACAAGTGGGAACGTAGGGCATAAGCACAGGAGCCAGGCAACCTAGCTTGGCAAAATCTTAAGTCATAAAAGGTGCATATAATGGCGAAGGAAAGACATATATGAGTGGACAACACATATATACGGTGAGCTTGATGCTCGAAAAAGGAAAATAAGCTTCTGTGAAAAGAAGCCCCCAGGTATTGTGGGGTATGTACATTTAAAGATGTATACCCCTCAGGTGTACGGTTTATCCGATCACAAGCTAGAAGTCATATAAAAACGAAAAAAGAGGAAAAAGGTGAAAGAGAGGAAAAAGGTGAAAGTGTAGCGACCAGACCTCAAACAGTCTGTGCTGCTGTGCACCAGTGTCATCCCTGGATCAGTAATGCTGACACGCACAGTACAAATGGAGGATTTATAACAGAGTAGCAATCACACACTTATTACAATGAATATCTCAAAAGAGAATAACTATGATAAATATGGCTTAAGGCCATCTAAAAACAATAACAGCGGAAGGCTTCGAAGATAAGTGAGTCCATCAACTCCAACGGCATCACTGAGTATAAGACCACGACCTAATGCACCTTACTCGCCGTCTGAAAAGTCTGCAACATGAAACGTTGCAGCCCGAAAACGGGTCAGCACATGGAATATGCTGGCAATATAACACATAGAGAATAATGAACATAAAGTGCTATACTACATGCATATATGGCTGGTGGAAAGCTCTATGGTTACAGTTTTGCGAAAAGCCAATTTTTCCCTACTGCAAAGGAATAAGTTATGTTTAACTATCATGGTGGTTGTTAAACATTGAGAAGGTACCTCCAACTCAATCCCAATTAAGTGTCATCATTAACCCAACAAAATTAATTAAAGTAACATGGTGATGAGATTCACATGATAATCCAGGTACTAGATACTCAAGTTGTCCATAACCGGGGACACGGCTAATCATGAGTTGTTTGTACACTCTGCAGAGGTTTGTGCACTTTTCCCCACAAGACTCGATCGCCTCCGCCTGATTCTCGCACTGCATGATGTTTGAGAAACGGATGACCGAGACACAGTCTTTCAGAAGCGTAAACTCTCTACTCTGGGTAGACCGTACCACCTACATCCCCTACATCTGCTAGTCTACCTCTTCAAGAGCTCACACAACTTAATCAACTATGCTAGAGCCCATAATAGCTTGTGGCTGCACATGGAAGTTTCTAGCATGAATAATCTCATGATCCCTTTGAGCCTGGGTGGCGGTCCATAACGATCCATCTTTCTTCTCCACTAGAAGTACTGGTGATCCCCAAGGTGACGAACTTGGGCGAATAAAGCCTTTATCCAATAACTCCTTAATCTGCTTCTTAATTTCCTCCAAATCTTTTGCGGGCATCTTGTACGGTCTCTTAGATATTGGCCCTGTGCCTGGCAAAAGTTCAATCAAGAACTCAATGTCTCTATCTGGTGGCATGCCTGGCAACTCTTCTGGAAATACATCCGGGTAATCCTTCACCACTGGTACTTCCTCCTGTACAAATCCTGATAAGGAATTCACTTGAGTCCTCTTCGGCACATGCCGGGATACATACTTAATCCTTCTTCCTTCTGGGGTGGTAAGCATAATCGACTTACTGGCACAATCGATGTTCCCTCCATACTTTGATAACCAATCCATGCCTAATATCACATCCAATCCTTGCGATTCCAATATTATTAGGTCTGAGGGAAACAGATAGTTACCAATCCTTAATGGTAACCGTTCACACCATAAACTAGCCATATACTCTGCTCCTGGTGAGGTTACTAACATGGGTGACGTAAGGGCTTGAGTTGGCAGTTTATACTTATCCACAAATCCCCTTGATATGTATGAATGCGATGCGCCAGTATCAAAAAGAACGAGTGCAGTAAATGACTTAACCATAAACTTACCTATTACTGCATCAGGCTGTGCTTCAACCTCTTCCACGCTCACGTGGTTCACATGTCCTTTATTGAAAGGGTTCGGCTTCTTCCCAGAGCTTCAATTGCCATTTCCGTTCTGGGCTTCAGGACAATCATTTGCATAGTGTCCAGTCTTCTGGCACTTGAAACAATTAATGTGGCTTAGATCCCTCTTGGCTGGGGTAGATGGGTTGGTGCGGTTCTGTCCGTTGCTTCCTCCATTCCCATTACCATTCTTGGAGCCATTATGGTTGTGCGAACTACTTCCTCCATGGGTATGTTGAAACTGCCCTCCTGGTTTCGGGGCAAAACGTGGCTTCTGCTGAGCTCCAGAATTGTACTTCCCTTGTCCATACTTCCTCTTACGGTTTTCAATCTGCTGCTGCTTCCCTTCAATCATGAGTGCTCTATCTACCAACTCCTGGTAGTTGTTGAAGGTTGCTACCATTAGCTGCATGCTCAGCTCATCATTCAATCCTTCGAGAAACTTCTCCTGCTTGGCTGCATCTGTAGCAACGTCATCTGGTGCATAACGTGCTAACTTACTGAAATCCTCCACATACTGGCCTACGGTGCGTCCTCCTTGGCATAGGTTGCGAAACTCACGCTTCTTCATAGCCATAGCTCCTGCTGAAACATGAGTTGTATGGAAAGCTTGCTGAAACTGGTCCCATGTGACAGTGTCAATAGGGTGTGTGGCTGTGTAATTCTCCCACCATGATGATGCGGGTCCATCAAGTTGATGTGCGGCAAAACACACTCTTTCCGCATCTGTGCATCATGAAGTGGCCAACTCCCTTCCAACTTTGCGGAGCCAATCATCTGCAACAATCGGCTCGGTGCTGCTGGAAAACACCGGCGGATTTAGCCTCAAGAAACGGGCTAAGTGATCAACAGGTGGAGGTGGTGGGTTATTGTTGTTGTTGTTGTTGTTGTTGCCTTGGTTCTGTACCAACACTTGCATCAGGGCATTCTGTTGCTGAATCAACTGAGTGATCTCTGGTGGGAAAACAAATCCGGTGTCGCGTCTCGGAGGCATCTGATGGGTTAGAAAAGATGAGAGTTAAGAATAGAATGAGGTCTAGAGAGGAAACACTACCCATATGCTCATGAGACAAATACAATCAATATCACTCAATCAATTCAAACAAGGCATACAATCGATCTAACTAGCGTTACAAAAGTGCTAGAACTATACTACATAAATGGGGGAAAACTACTACTGATATGGTGGTCTACTAGAAATTCTGATCAGTTGAAGACTCCATGATATCTGCTCCAGCTTCATCAACAAAGTCATCTTCACTGGGGTCCGAGTCGGCGTCGTCGATGATGATGTAGTTATCCGGGCAAGCGCATTCGTCATCTTCTGCTTTTGACACTGGATTTCCCATGAATACTCCAATCTTCTTCTCCAGGTCGTCATTCTTCCCTACTAGTGCGATGATTTCCTCCAGATAATCCTTGCGTGTAGCCTTGAGTTCTTCCTCCAGCTCCTTGATCTTCGTCAACGCCTTCTTCAGCTCTATCTTGTCTGAGCACATCTGGTTCTCCTGGCGACGAATGTGTTGGTTTTGCTCCTGGATGAAAGCTGCAATTGATCCATCCTTCTTGGTGCTGATCATCTCCCATTGCTCGTCTCGGCGTCCACAAATCTGATAATTAGTATCGTTAAGCTCCCTGTGGTAGACTTCTCCAATGCGTCCCATAGCGATGTGGGCTGCCATGCTCTTCCCTGAACTCCAGGTTGGTGCTTCAAAAGCCAATCTTATAGGTTCAGTAACTGGCACAAACGTCCTTCCTGGAACTTGAACTTGAATCTTCCAGCTCTCCTCTTCAGGTAATGTGGCGTTGTAGGTTCCGGTGATGCTTGGTATTCCTATGTTCAAGTACTTAGTGACTTCCTCCAAGTGACGTCCAAAAGGCGTATCTTCATCTGGTTGCATGAACTTGCTCCTTGCATCCGCCATTCCTAAAAGAGTAGAAAGTGGAGAGGGGTCAGAAATGAGAAGAGAGAAGTGTTCTAGGGATTAAGCTTAGTGGTCGTGTCCTACAATCAGCGTGTGCTCTGATACCACCTTTGTAGTGACCAGACCTCAAACAGTCTGTGCTGCTGTGCACCAGTGTCATCCCTGGATCAGTAATGCTGACACGCATAGTACAAATGGAGGATTTATAACAGAGTAGCAATCACACGCTTATTACAATGAATATCTCAAAAGAGAATAAGTATGATAAATATGGCTTAAGGCCATCTAAAAACGATAACAGTGGAAGGCTTCGAAGATAAGTGAGTCCATCAACTCCAACGGCATCACTGAGTATAAGACCACGACCTAATGCACCTTACTCGCATTATAACACATAGAGAATAATGAAACGTTGCAGCCCGAAACGTTGCAGCACATGGAATATGCTGGCAATATAACACATAGAGAATAATGAACATAAAAATGCTATACTACATGCATATATGGCTGGTGGAAAGCTCTATGGTTACAGTTTTGCGAAAAGCCAATTTTTCCCTACTGCAAAGGAATAAGTTATGTTTAACTATCATGGTGGTTGTTAAACATTGAGAAGGTACCTCCAACTCAATCCCAATTAAGTGTCATCATTATCCCAACAAAATTAATTAAAGTAACATGGTGATGAGATTCACATGATAATCCAGGTACTAGATACTCAAGTTGTCCATAACCAGGGACACGGCTAATCATGAGTTGTTTGTACACTCTGCAGAGGTTTGTGCACTTTTCCCCACCAGACTCGATCGCCTCCGCCTGATTCTCGCACTGCATGATGTTTGAGAAACGGATGACCGAGACACAGTCTTTCAGAAGCGTAAACTCTCTACTCTGGGTAGACCGTACCACCTACATCCCCTACATCTGCTAGTCTACCTCTTCAAGAGCTCACACAACTTAATCAACTATGTTAGAGCCCATAATAGCTTGTGGCTGCACACGGAAGTTTCTAGCATGAATAATCTCATGATCCCTTTGAGCCTGGGTGGCGGTCCATAGGATGATCACACGGGTACTCCGGGATATCCAAAAATACAGGCAGCACTGGGTTCTCCAGGTGCCTCAATCCACCCAGATGTGAGTTTTAGTTGCCACCTTAAGTAAACCATTAATTAACAATCTCACATCTGTCATGAATATCTCTCAAACCCAATCCACGTCTACAAGCATAGCTTAGCGATATAAGCAACGTAGAAGTAACTCCCAAGGGTTTGATAATAAAACAGGTAATAGGTACTACCTCAACTACTTCCCAATACCCACAATTTAATTAGATCCTAACCATGCAATGTTTGAGGATTGATCTAATGCAATAAAACTGGGTAGTGAAAAGTATGATCAAAGTGTTACTTGTCTTGCTGATGATCCGCGAAACCTAGAGATTTGAAGTAACAAGCGGCGCACTCCGGGTACTCTATCGCAAACAAACAAGCAAACAATAAGTACTCATCTAATGCACAGGTAAAACTCGAATAAAAGCCGGTTTGCAAAAACAATCAAATCGAACGAAGCAACGAAGGTCAAACGGCGAAAAAAACAAGCTTCGTTTACTAATCTGGATCTAGGTCAAATTTTACAGTAGCAAAAACTTGTATGAGTAGGTTAAACGGAAAGAGAATTTCGAGACGAAACTCTAGGCGCTTGAATCGCCTGATTCCGATAAACGAGCGAAAAGTTAAACGAAAACGAAGATCCGATCAGGAATCGGGATCTGGAAAAATCGCGGAAAAATCCGACAAAAAAGAGAAAACTGACGAACGGTTAAACGAACGAACGTTCGTTAACAGCGAAAATCCGACGAACACGTTCGTTAAAACGAACGGGTCGGTGAACGTTCACTAAATAATAAAACCGAAAAAATAAACCGATCTAGGGTTTAGAAAAAAAACGAACGGTTTTTTTAGAAACCGGCAAACGGCGGCGGCTCGATACCTCGTCGGGACGAGCTCCGGCGGGGTCGGCGAGGCTCCGGTGGGGTTCGGCGAGGGCGGGTTGGGGCGGCGGGGCTCGGGCAGGGCGCGGGGCGGCGGGCTCGGGCGGCGGCGCTGCGGGCGGCGGGCTCGGGCGGCGGCGCTGCGGGCTCCGGCGGGGTCGGCTTGGGGCGGGGACGGGGTGAAGGGGGGGGGGGCGGCGGCGGCTTATAAGAGAGGGGGCTGGTGGCGTGGGGGAGGGGGCAAGGCGGCGACGGCCGTGCTCCAGGCGGACTCGGGCGCGGCGGCGGCTGCGTGGGCGCGAGGGAGACTAGGGAGGTGGGCCGGCCGGCTCGGCTGGGCCTCGGCCCGGTCGGGCGCGGGGGGGGGGGGGGTGTTAAATTATTCCGCCGAATCTAAAAAAATCGCAGAAAAATAAATAAAAATCCAAAAATGATAAAACAAATTTTCCGCGTCTAATAAAATTAATTAGAACAAGGTGAACATTGTTTTGACCCAAAAATGCATTTTTGAAAACGTGCAATTTTTTTAATGCAATTAAAATTGCGAATAAAATCCAATATATGATTTTAATATTTTTCCTCTAATATTTCAATTGTTTTGGAGAAGTCATATTTTCTCCTCTCATTTATTTTTAATGTGAAATATTTTTCCGGAGAGAAAATAATTAAAACCAAAATCCTCGTTTTATTATTTGATGAAAATCAAATATGAAAAATCGGGAAAATCCCCAACTCTCTCCGAGGGTCCTTGAGTTGCTTAGGATTTATCGAGGATTTGCCAAAATGCAATAAAATATGCTATGCAATGATGATCTAATGTATAACATTCCAAATTGAAAATTTGGGATGTTACAGAAAGAGAGGAAAAAGGAAAAGGGTACATGTGCGGACTTAGGCGTAGAATCTTCGGAGCTGGGCAGCGTTCCATGGGTTTGGTTCTAAGCAATTATCCGAAGCATTGCGAAGGCGATAGGCTCCACCAGTGAGAACTTCATCTATAATGAAGGGACCCTTCCATTTGGGGTTGAGCTTATCCTTTTTATTCTCTGGTAGGCGTAGAACAAGTTCACCGACATTATTAGTCTTTCCCCGTACTTCCCTGCTTTGATATCGCCGAGCCTGCTGTTGATAGAATGCGGAACGGGCCTTCGCGACATCGCGCTCCTCTTCCAGGCCGTCCAGATCATCCTGCCGATCGAGCTCGGCTTCTCTCTCTTCGTACATGCACACTCGAGGTGAGTCATGAATAATGTCGCAAGGCCAAACTGCCTCCGCGCCGTACACCATGAGGAAAGGTGTATATCCGGTCATGCGATTGGGCGTGGTCCACAACCCCCAGAGTACAGAATCGAGTTCCTCTACCTAGTGCTTGTCCGATTATTTTAGAGATCGCACTAGTCTGGGTTTGATGCCGCTCATTATTAGGCCGTTCGCCCGTTCGACCTGACCATTTGTTTGAGGGTGGTATACGGAGGCATAATCATGCTTAATGCCCAAATTAGCACACCAAGTTTTCACCTCATCGGCCGTAAAGTTAGAACTGTTGTCAGTAATAATACTGTGCGGGACCCCATAATGGTGTACAACACCGGATATAAATTCTATCACCGGTCCGGCCTCGGCTGTTTTGACCGGTTTGGCTTCTATCCATTTAGTGAACTTGTCGACCATAACCAGTAAATATTTCTTCTTATGGCTTCCCCCTTTAAGGGGTCCGACCATGTCTAGCCCCTAGACCGCAAAAGGCCAAGTAATGGGGATTGTTCTAGGGCAGTGGGTGGCATATGGCTTTGATTGGCAAAGAGCTGGCATCCAACGCAACGCTGTACGAGGTCCTGAGCGTCTGCTCGGGCCGTGGGCCAATAGAAACCCGTACGGAAGGCTTTACTTACAATGGCCCGAACCGCGCCATGATGGCCACCAAGACCAGCGTGTATTTCAGCCAAGAGCTGTCGTCCCTCCTCTTCGGAGATACATCTTTGAAGGACTCCAGTAATACTTTTCTTGTATAGTTCTCCTTCATGGACTTTGTAGACCTTTGAGCATCAAACGATACGATGGGCCTCAGTCCGATCGTCAGGGAGCTCGTTCCTAGTAAGGTAGGCGAGGAAAGGTTCAGTCCATGGGGCAATTATAGCCATGATTTCATGGGCCGAGGGTGTTATTTCGGCATCCGAGCCCCCGATGATATCGGAGCTGGGTTTGGAATCTGGGAGTGTGATCGGCTCCGGACCAGGTTTGCCGCTCTCGTCCTGCCACACCACCGATGGCTTGAAGAGCCTTTCCACAAAGGTGTTAGGTGGGACGGGATCACGTTTAGCGCCCATGCGAGCAAGGATGACCGCGACTTGATTACTCTCTCAAGCCACATGATGAAACTCGAGCCCCTCAAACCGAGTTGACATTTTGAGTACGGCATTGCGGTAAGCCGCCATCTTCGGGTCTTTTGCATCGAATTCTCCGTTTATTTGGGATATTGCAAGGTTTGAATTCCCGCGCACCTCAAGGCGTTGTATTCCCATGGAGACAGCCATCCGGAGACCATGCAAGAGGGCCTCGTATTCGACTGCATTGTTAGAGTTTGTATACAATATTTGCAGCACATAACGGACTCTGTCTCCTGTCGGGGATGTCAAAACGACACCAGCCCCAAGTCCGGCTAACATTTTGGAGCCATCGAAGTGCATCACCCAGTTGGAATACGTGTCGTACTCTTTAGGGAGTTCGGCCTCTGTCCATTCGGCGACGAAGTCAGCCAACACCTGAGATTTAATGGCTCGCCGTGGTTTGTACGTTATTTCAAATGGTAAGAGCTCAATGGCCCATTTGGCAATCCGGCCGGTGGCGTCCCGGTTGTTTATAATATCATTGAGTGGTACTTCTGAGGCCACCGTGATTGAGCATTCTTGGAAGTAGTGCTGCAGTTTGCGGGATGCCATAAAAACCGCATAGGCTATCTTTTGATAATGCGGGTATCGGGATTTGCACGGTGTAAGGACCGTCGATACATAGTATACTGGTTTTTGGAGTGGGAATTTATGTCCCTCTTCCTCTCGTTCGACGACGAGCACCGCACTCACCACCTGGTGAGTTGCAGATATGTAGAGCAACATTGGTTCTCCGACATTTGGTGCGCCCAGGATGGGGTTGCTTGCTAGCAAAGTTTTTATTTCCTCCAGTCCGGCTGTTGCAGCATCCGTCCACACAAAGTGGTCGGTGCGTCGGAGCAGGCGATACAATGGCTATGCCTTTTCTCCTAATCTGGAGATAAACCGGCTCAAAGCTGCCACGCACCCGGCTAGTTTTTGGACCTGCTTGAGGCCAGTTGGTGTTGCCAATTGTGACAGGGCTCGGATTTTGGCTGGGTTTGCTTCAGCTCCTCTATTGGAGACAATAAACCCAAGTAGTTTGCCGGTGGGAACACCGAAAACGCACTTTTCCGGATTGCACCTTATGTCATATGTTCGAAGGTTGTCGAATGTAAGGCGTAAGTCGTCTACCAATGATTCAACATGCTTGGTTTTGATGACTACGTCATCTACATATGCCTCCATGGTCTTGCTGATTTGTTTTTCCAGGCACGTTTGAATCATGCATTGGTAAGTGGCGTCGGCGTTCTTGAGCCTGAAAGGCATAGTGTTGAAGCAGAAAGGTCAATACGGGGTGATGAATGCCGTTGCGGCTTGGTCGGATTCTTTCATCTTAATTTGATGGTATCCGGAGTATGCGTCGAGGAAACATAGTGAATCGTGTCCTGCGGTTGCATCGACAATCTGGTCGATACGTGGTAGTGGGAAGGGGTCCTTGGGGCAGGCCTTGTTAAGGTCTTTGAAGTCGACACACAGGCGCCAGGATTTATCCTTCTTTGGTACCATGACCAGGTTTGCTAGCCAATCTGGATGCTTGATCTCTCTAATAAACCCGGCTTCGAGTAGCTTGGCTAGCTCCTCCCCCATAGCCTGTCGTTTGGGTTCGGAAATTCGCCGGAGCCTTTGCTTGGCCGGTTTGTATCCCTTCAGTATATTGAGACTATGTTCGGCCAGCGCGCGTGGGATTCCTGGCATATCCGAGGGGTGCCAGGCGAAGATGTCCCAGTTCTCGTGCAGGAACACGTGTGATGCGGCGTCGACCGTTGGGTCCAGTTGTGCCCCAATGGAAGCTGTTTTCTTGGGATCCGTCGGGTGAACCTGAAATTTGACTATTTCATCAGTTGGCTTGAAAGAGGTGGATTTGGACCTTTTATCAAGAATGACATCGTCCCTATCCACTGTGGAGCGCAGAGCGGTGAGTTCTTCGGCCGCTAGGGCTTCGGACAGTGCCTCAAGGGCCAGGGATGCGGGTTTTTTTTGGCGCGGAGTGCTATGTCCGGATCACTGGAGATAGTGATAACACAATTGGGCCCGGGCATTTTAAACTTCATATACCCGTAATGAGGTATAGCTTGAAACCGTGTGAATGCATCTCTCCCTAACAGGGCATGATATCCATTGTTGAAAGGAGCCACCTGGAAGATTATCTCTTCGAACCTATAGTTTTCTGGTGTGCCGAATACCACATCCAATTTAATTTTCCCTGAGCATCTTGCTTCCCTGCTAGGGATGATTCCCCTGAAGGATGTATTGCTTTGCTCAATGCGACTCCTGTCCATTTGAATTTTATTAAGCGTGTCCTCATAGATGAGGTTCAGTCCGCTGCCGCCGCCCATTAGCACTTTAGTGAGCCGAAAGCCGTCCACGATTGGGTTTAGGACCAGAGCGGCTGGTGCCCGGACTGAGCGGGATCTTGGTTCGTCATCGGCATTGAAAGTAATCACCGTATCGTTCCAAGGGTTTATTGCTGCTACTTGGCAGACTTCGGCAAGGTCGCGGAGCACCCTTTTGTGCTGATTATTTGATGAGAAGGTCTCGAAGATCGTGAATACGTTGAGATCGTCATCCTCCGAAGAGTACTTCTCTGGGGTAGTGTTGGTGAGGATACCCTCGCCGCTCTTGGCCACTTGCCAGAGTATCCAACATGCCCGTAGGCTATGCGTTGGTTCGGTATTCGGCGTCATGTGTATTTGATAGGGCCTGTCGAGCCATTGTTTGAAAACAGTTTTGTGTCCCATAAAAGGCTTAATTTTCTTATCCACGGGACGATGGTCAGGTGCCCCGCGAGGGTGCATCTTTTTTGCTTGTCCGGGAGATGGCTTAAAGGCCTGCGGTTCCCAGCGGGTTGTCTGAGTTTTCCAAGCGCTTTCCATGGTGCAGCACTTCAATACTATGTGTGTCAAATCTGCAAAGTGCAGTGCGCGACGGCGGTTGAGGGCATTAAGTATTCCATCGTCTGTACAGTTGTTGCGGAATACTGAGATCGCGTCGTCGTCGCAGCAATCTTTGATCTTGTTTTTAACAAGGAGGAATCTGGCCCAAAAATGATGGACTGTTTCCTGAGGCTGCTGCCGCACATACATTAGGTCACATATGTCCGGTGGACTGGAATTGCTTGGGGAATATTGTCTGTGGTGGGTGGGTGGGCTTAAATTCGTGCTCTAACCCATTGTGGAATCTGGAGTTTGATGAATTTCCGAGGTCACCAGCTCGGGCTCCGGAGTGTCCGATGAGTTTTCGGACTTAACGTCCGGTCCTATGTTCGGAGAACAGGGAGTGTCCTCCCGGAGAAGGGTGTCCGGCCCTTCGGGCTCGGAAACATGAACATACCTCATTCTCAACATAGGAGAAGAGTTATTGTTGGCCTGTTCCTCCACAACCGCTACTAGATGGGTGATCGGTGGAGATTTAATTTCTCACTGATCGGGTTTAAGCCCAATCCAATCATAGTTAGTTGCGACTCCCAAGCCGGCGATGCGATCTAGCAGCTCGTTCAAAGACGTTACGTCTGTTGGGGAATGTAGTAATTTCAAAAAAATTCCTACGCACACGCAAGATCATGGTGATGCATAGCAACGAGAGGGGAGAGTGTTGTCTACGTACCCTCGTAGACCGACAGCGGAAGCGTTATCACAACGCGGTTGATGTAGTCGTACGTCTTCATGATCCGACCGATCAAGTACCGAACGTACGGTACCTCCAAATTCCACACGTACAGCTCGATGACGTCCCTCGAACTCCGATCCAGCCGAGTTCCACCGACGCAGGGCTTTGCCTAAGCTCCGCGACGGTATTATCGAGGTGTAATATGGTGGAGGGGGGCACCGCACAGGGCTAAAATATCGTATATCAAGTGTATCCTTAGGTGCCCCCCTGCCCTCGTATATAAAGGAGCAAGGGGGAGGCCGGCTGCCCTAGGCGCGCCAAGGAGAGAGGGGGAGTCCTCCTCCTAGTAGGAGTAGGACTCCCCTTTCCTAGTCCTACTAGGAAAGAAGGGGGGGAAGGAAAGAGAGGGAGAGGGAGAGGGAAAGGGGGCTGCGCCCCCCTCTCCTAGTCCAACTAGGACTCCCCTTGGGAGGGGGCGCGCCACCTCCTGGCTGCTGCCCTCTCTCTCCCCTCAAGGCCCACCAAGGCCCAATACTTCCCCGGGGGGTTCCGGTAACCCTCCGGCACTCCGGTTTAATCCGAAACTTCTCCGGAATACTTCCGGTGTCCGAATATAGTCGTCCAATATATCAATCTTTATGTCTCGACCATTTAGAGACTCCTCGTCATGTCCGTGATCACATCCAGGACTCCGAACAACCTTCGGTACATCAAAACATATAAACTCATAATATAACTGTCATCGTAACTTTAAGCGTGCGGACCCTTTGGGTTCGAGAACTATGTAGACATGACCGAGACACCTCTCCGGTCAATAACCAATAGCGGGACCTGGATGCCCATATTGGCTCCCACATATTCTATGAAGATCTTTATCGGTCAGACCGCATAACAACATACGTTGTTCCCTTTGTCATCGGTATGTTACTTGCCCGAGATTCGATCGTCGGTATCTCGATACCTAGTTCAATCTCGTTACCGGCAAGTCTCTTTACTCGTTCCGTAATACATCATCCCGCAACTAACTCATTAGTCACAATGCTTGCAAGGCTTACAGTGATGTGCATTACCGAGTGGGCCCAGAGATACCTCTCCGACAATCGGAGTGACAAATCCAAATCTCGAAATACGCCAACCCAACAAGTACCTTTGGAGACACCTGTAGAGCACCTTTATAATCACCCAGTTACGTTGTGACGTTTGGTAGCACACAAAGTGTTCCTCTGGTAAACGGGAGTTGCATAACTTCCTAGTCATAGGAACATGTATAAGTCATGAAGAAAGCAATAGCAACATACTAAACGATCGAGTGCTAAGCTAACGGAATGGGTCAAGTCAATCACGTCATTCTCCTAATGAGGTGATCCCGTTAATCAAATGACAACTCATGTCTATGGCTAGGAAACATAACCATCTTTGATTAACGAGCTAGTCAAGTAGAGGCATACTAGTGACATTCTTGTTTGTCTATGTATTCACACATGTATTATGTTTCCGGTTAATACAATTCTAGCATGAATAATAAACATTTATCATGATATAAGGAAATATATAATACTTTATTATTGCCTCTAGGGCATATTTCCTTCAGTCTCCCACTTGCACTAGAGTCAATAATCTAGTTCACATCGCCATGTGATTTAACATCAATAGTTCACATCACCATGTGACCAATACTCAAAGGGTTTACTAGAGTCAGTAATCTAGTTCACATCGCTATGTGATTAACACCCAAAGAGTACTAAGGTGTGATCATGTTTTGATTTGAGATAATTTTAGTCAACGGGTCTGTCACATTCAGATCCGTAAGTATTTTGCAAATTTCTATGTCTACAATGCTCTGCACGGAGCTACTCTAGCTAATTGCTCCCACTTTCAATATGTATCTAGACCGAGACTTAGAGTCATCTAGATTAGTGTCAAAACTTGCATCGACGTAACCCTTTACGACGAACCTTTTGTCACTTCCATAATCGAGAAACATATCCTTATTCCACTAAGGATAATTTTGACCGCTGTCCAGTGATCTACTCCTAGGTCACTATTGTACTCCCTTGCCAAAATCAGTGTAGGGTATACAATAGATCTGGTACACAGCATGGCATACTTTATAGAACCTATGGCCAAGGCATAGGGAATGACTTTCATTCTCTTTCTATCTTCTGCCGTGGTCGGGCTTTGAGTCTTACTCAATTTCAGACCTTGTAACATAGGCAAGAACTCTTTCTTTGACTGTTCTATTTTGAACTACTTCAAAATCTTGTTAAGGTATGTACTCATTGAAAAAACTTATCAAGCGTCTTGATCTATCTCTATAAATCTTGATGCTCAATATGTAAGCAGCTTTACCGAGGTTTTTCTTTGAAAAACTCCTTTCAAACACTCCTTTATGCTTTGCAGAATAATTCTACATTATTTCCAATCAACAATATGTCATTCACATATACTTATCAGAAATGCTGTAGTGCTCCCACTCACTTTCTTGTAAATACAAGCTTCACCGCAAGTCTGTATAAAACTATATCCTTTGATCAACTTATCAAAGCGTATATTCCAACTCTGAGATGCTTGCACCAGTCCATAGATGGATCGCTGGAGCTTGCATATTTTGTTAGCACTTTTAGGATTGACAAAAACTCCTGGTTGCATCATATACAACTCTTCTTTAATAAATCCATTAAGGAATGTAGTTTTGTTTATCCATTTGCCAGATTTCATAAAATGCGGCAATTGCTAACATGATTCAGACAGACTTTAAGCATAGATACGAGTGAGAAACTCTCATCGTAGTCAACACCTTGAACTTGTCGAAAAACCTTTTGCGACAATTCTAGCTTTGTAGATAGTAACACTACTATCACTGTCCGTCTTCCTCTTGAAGATCCATTTAATCTCAATGACTCGCCGATCATTGGGCAAATCAATCAAATTCCATACTTTGTTCTCATACATGGATCCCATCTCGGATTTCATGGCGTCAAGCCATTTTGCAGAATCTGGGCTCACCATCGCTTCTTCATAGTTCGTAGGTTCATCATGGTCTAGTAACATGACCTCCAGAACTGGATTGCCGTACCACTCTGGTGCGGATCTTACTCTGGTTTACCTACGAGGTTTGGTAGTAACTTGATCTGAAGTTACATGATCATCATCATTAACTTCCTCACTAATTGGTGTAGGAATCACAGGAACAGATTTGTGTGATGAACTACTTTCCAATAAGGGAGCAGGTACGGTTACCTCATCAAGTTCTACTTTCCTCCCACTCACATCTTTCGAGAGAAACTCCTTCTCTAGAAAGGATCCATTTTTAGCAACGAATGTCTTGCCTTCGGATCTGTGATAGAAGGTGTACCCAACTGTCTCCTTTGGGTATCCTATGAAGACACATTTCTCTGATTTGGGTTTGAGCTTCTCAGGATGAAACTTTTTCACATAAGCATCGCAACCCCAAAATTTTAAGAAACGACAACTTTGGTTTCTTGCCAAACCACAGTTCATAAGATGTCGTCTCAACGGATTTAGATGGTACCCTATTTAACGTGAATGCAGCTGTCTCTAATGCATAACCCCAAAAAGATAGTGGTAGATCGGTAAGAGACATCATATATCGCACCATATCTAATAAAGTACGGTTACGATGTTCGGACACACCATTACACTGTGGTGTTCCAGGTGGCGTGAGTAGTGAAACTATTTCACATTGTTTTAACTGAAGGCCAAACTCGTAACTCAAATATTTTACCTCTGCGATCATATCGTAGAAACTTTTATTTTCTTGTTACGATGATTCTCCACTTCACTCTGAAATTCTTTGAACTTTTCAAATGTTTCAGACTTGTGTTTCATCAAGTAGATATACCCATATCTGCTCAAATCATTTGTGAAGGTCAGAAAATAATGATACCTGCTACGAGCCTCAATATTCATCGGACCACATACATCTGTATGTATGATTTCCCACAAATCTGTTGCTCTCTCCATAGTTCCGGAGAACGGCGTTTCAGTCATCTTGCCCATGAGGCACGGTTCGCAAGCATCAAGTGATTCAGAATCAAGTGATTCCAAAATCCCATCAGTATGGAGTTTCTTCATGCGCTTTACACCAATATGACCTAAACGGCAGTGGCACAAATAAGTTGCACTATCATTATTAACTTTGCATCTTTTGGCTTCAATATTATGAATATGTGTATCACTACGATCGAGATCCAACAAACCATTTTCGTTGGTGTCTATGACCATAGAAGGTTTTTATTCATGTAAACAGAACAACAATTGTTCTCTAACTTAAATGAATAACCGTATTGCAATAAACATGATCAAATCATATTCATGCTCAACGCAAACACCAAATAACACTTATTTAGTTTCAACACTAATCCCGAAAGTACAGGTAGTGTGCGATGATGATCATATCATTCTTGGAACTACTTCCAACACACATCGTCACCTCACCTTTTACTAGTCTCTGTTTATTCTGCAACTCCCGTTTCGAGTTACTACTCTTAGCAACTGAACCAGTTTCAAATACCGAGGGGTTGCTATAAACACTAGTAAAGTACACATCAATAGCATGTATATCCAATATACCTTTGTTCACTTTTGCCATACTTCTTATCCACCAAATAGTTGGGGTAGTTCCACTTCCAGTGACCAGTCCCTTTGTAGTAGAAGCACTAAGTCTCAGGCTTAGGACCAGACTTAGGCTTCTTCACTTGATCAGCAACTTGCTTGCCGTTCTTCTTGAAGTTCCCCTTCTTCCCTTTGCCCTTTTCTTGAAACTAGTGGTCTCGTCAACCATCAACACTTGATGTTTTTCTTGATTTCTACCTTCGTCGATTTCAGCATCACGAAGAGCTCGGGAATTACTTTCGTCATCCCTTGCATACTGTAGTTCATCACGAAGTTCTACTAACTTGGTGATGGTGACTAGAGAATTCTGTCAATCACTATTTTATCTGGAAGATTAACTCCCACTTGATTCAAGCGATTGTAGTACCCAGACAATCTGAGCACATGCTCACTAGTTGAGCGATTCTCCTCCATCTTTTAGCTATAGAACTTGTTGGAGACTTCATATCTCTCAACTCGGGTATTTGCTTGAAATATTAACTTCAACTCCTGGAACATCTCATATGGTCCATGACGTTCAAAACGTCTTTGAAGTCCCGATTCTAAGCCGTTAAGCATGGTGCACTAAACTATCAAGTAGTCATCATATTGAGCTAGCCAAACGTTCATAACGTCTGCATCTGCTCCTGCAATAGGTCTGTCACCTAGCGGTGCATTAAGGACATAATTCTTCTGTGCAGCAATGAGGATAATCCTCAGATCACGGATCCAATCCGCTTCTTTGCTACTAACTTTTTTCAACATAAATTTTCTCTAGGAACATATCAATAATAAACACAGGGAAGCAACAACGCGAGCTATTGATCTACAACATAATTCGCAAAATACTATCAGGACTAAGTTCATGATAAATTCAAGTTCAATTAATCATATTACTTAAGAACTCCCACTTAGATAGACATCCATCTAATCCTCTAAGTGATTACGTGATCCATATCAACTAAACCATGTCCGATCATCACGTGAGATGGAGTAGTTTCAATGGTGAACATCACTATGTTGATCATATCCACTATATGATTCACGCTCGACCTTTCGGTCTCCGTGTTCTGAGGCCATATCTGCATATGCTAGGCTCGTCAAGTTTAACCTGAGTATTCCGCGTGTGCAACTGTTTTGCACCCGTTGTATTTGAACGTAGAGCCTATCACATCCGATCATCACGTGGTGTCTCAGCACGAAGAACTTTCGCAATGGTGCATACTCAGGGAGAACACTTTTATCTTGAAATTTTAGTGAGAGATATTCTTATAATGCTATCGTCAATCAAAGCAAGATAAGATGCATAAAGGATTAACATCACATGCAATCAATATAAGTGATATGATATGGCCATCATCTTGTGCTTGTGATCTCCATCTCCGAAGCACCGTGCTTGTGATCTCCATCTACGAAGCACCGTCATGATCACCATCGTCACCGGCACTACACCTTGATCTCCATCGTAGTATCGTTGTCGTCTCGCCAACTAATTGCTTTTACGACTATCGCTACTGCTTAGTGATAAAGTAAAACTATTACATGGTGATTGCATCTCATACAATAAAGCGACAACCGTATGGCTCCTGCCAGTTGCCGATAACTCGGTTACAAAACATGATCATCTCATACAACAAATTATATCACATCATGTCTTGACCATATCACATCACAACATGCCCTGCAAAACCAAGTTAGACGTCCTCTACTTTGTTGTTGCATGTTTTACGTGGCTGCTACGGGCTTAGCAAGAACCGTTCTTACCTACGCATCAAAACCACAACGATAGTTTGTCAAGTTGGTGCTGTTTTAACCTTCGCAAGGACCGGGCGTAGCCACACTTGGTTCAACTAAAGTGAGAGAGACAGACACCCGCCAGTCACCTTTAAGCAACGAGTGCTCCGAACGGTGAAACCAGTCTCGCGTAAGCGTACGCGTAATGTCGGTCCGGGCCGCTTCATCTCACAATACCGCTGAACCAAAGTATGACATGCTGGTAAGCAGTATGACTTATATCGCCCACAACTCACTTGTGTTCTACTCGTGCATAGCATCAACACATAAAACCAGGCTCTGATACCACTGTTGGGGAACGTAGTAATTTCAAAAAAATTCCTACGCACACGCAAGATCATGGTGATGCATAGCAACGAGAGGGAAGAGTGTTGTCTACGTACCCTCGTAGACCGACAGCGGAAGCGTTATCACAACGCGGTTGATGTAGTCGTACGTCTTCACGATCCGACCGATCAAGTACTGAACGTACGGTACCTCCAAGTTCTACACACGTTCAGCTCGATGACGTCCCTCGAACTCCGATCCAGCCGAGTGTTGAGGGAGAGTTTCGTCAGCACGACGGCGTGGTGACGATGATGATGTTCCACCGACGCAGGGCTTCGCCTAAGCTCCGTGACGGTATTATCGAGGTGTAATATGGTGGAGGGGGGACACCGCACACGGCTAAAATATCGTATATCAAGTGTGTCCTTAGGTGCCCCCCTGCCCCCGTATATAAAGGAGCAAGGGGGAGGCCGGCTGCCCTAGGCGCGCCAAGGAGAGAGGGGGAGTCCTCCTCCTAGTGGGAGTAGGACTCCCCTTTCCTAGTCCTACTAGGAAAGAAGGGGGGAAGGAAAGAGAGGGAGAGGGAGAGGGAAAGGGGGATGGGCCCCCCTCTCCTAGTCCAACTAGGACTCCCCTTGGGAGGGGGCGCGCCAACTCTTGCTGCTGCCCTCTCTCCCCTCAAGGCCCACCAAGGCCCAATACTTCCCCGGGGGGTTCCGGTAACCCTCCGGCACTCCGGTTTAATCCGAAACTTCTCCGGAACACTTCCGGTGTCCGAATATAGTCGTCCAATATATCAATCTTTATGTCTCGACCATTTAGAGACTCCTCGTCATGTCCGTGATCACATCCGGGACTCCGAACAACCTTCGGTACATCAAAACATATAAACTCATAATATAACTGTCATCGTAACTTTAAGCGTGCGGACCCTTTGGGTTCGAGAACTATGTAGACATGACCGAGACACCTCTCCGGTCAATAACCAATAGCGGGACCTGGATGCCCATATTGGCTCCCACATATTCTACGAAGATCTTTATCGGTCAGACCGCATAACAACATACGTTGTTCCCTTTGTCATCGGTATGTTACTTGCCCGAGATTCGATCGTCGGTATCTCGATACCTAGTTCAATCTCGTTACCGGCGAGTCTCTTTACTCGTTCCGTAATACATCATCCCGCAACTAACTCATTAGTCACAATGCTTGCAAGGCTTATAGTGATGTGCATTACCGAGTGGGCCCAGAGATACCTCTCCGACAATCCGAGTGACAAATCCTAATCTCGAAATACGCCAACCCAACAAGTACCTTTGGAGACACCTGTAGAGCACCTTTATAATCACCCAGTTACGTTGTGACGTTTGGTAGCACACAAAGTGTTCCTCTGGTAAACGGGAGTTGCATAATCTCATAGTCATAGGAACATGTATAAGTCATGAAGAAAGCAATAGCAACATACTAAACGATCGAGTGCTAAGCTAACAGAATGGGTCAAGTCAATCACGTCATTCTCCTAATGAGGTGATCCCGTTAATCAAATGACAACTCATGTCTATGGCTAGGAAACATAACCATCTTTGATTAACGAGCTAGTCAAGTAGAGGCATACTAGTGACACTCTTGTTTGTCTATGTATTCACACATGTATTATGTTTCCGGTTAATACAATTCTAGCATGAATAATAAACATTTATCATGATATAAGGAAATATATAATACTTTATTATTGCCTCTAGGGCATATTTCCTTCAACGTCTGCCGGATCCATCTTGTTGGAGTATTCGGGGCCGATGCTGAGATGATTTTTGGCGGCTTGGGGGGCCGCCTTCGGCTTAACGGCCAAACGGGCGCCCATGGTGAAGCTGCCAAGCTGGAGGGTCTGCCCTGAATCTAGGGCTCCTCCAGAAGTGATGCTGTCATTGATATCAAGGTGAGCCATCAATCCTTCTATCGACGACACAGAGGAACTCTCAATGAAAGCACCAATGTCGGTGTCAAAATCGGCAGATCTCGGGTAGGGGATCCCGAACTGTGCGTCTAAGGATCGAAGGTAACAGGAGGCAGGGGACACAATGTTTACCCATGTTCGGGCCCTCTTGATGAAGGTAATACCCTAATTCCTGCTTGATTGACTTTGATGAGTATAGGGGTTACAAGAGTTGATCTACCTCGAGATCGTAATGGCTAAACCCTAGATGTCTAGCCTATATGATTATGATTGCCTCTATGGACTAAACCCTCCAGTTTATATAGACACGGAGGGGGCTAGGGTTGTACAAAGTCAGTTTATAGAGAAAGGAATCTTCATATCCGCACGCCAAGCTTGCCTTCCACTCCAAGGAGAGTCCCATCCGGACACGGGGGAAAGCCTTCCATCTTGTATCTTCACGGCCCATGAGTCCGGCCCATGTCGCATAGCCCGGACGCCCGAGGACCCTGTAATCCAGGACTCCCTCAGTGGCCACCGCTGTCGTGTTTAGATCTGGAGAGGACGACATAGTGTGAAGAGAGCAACACTCGCAAGCAAGCGTGGAGGCTCCTGCCTATATAGTGGAGTACTAGTTTTCTTTTGTCTACCGGAGCCGGCTTGACCTCGTCAATGACTGTCGAGAAGTCTTCATGCACGTGCCCCGGAGGCGAAGTTGTCGTCATTTTGATCTGAAGCACCGGATTATAACATATAACACGAAAAAATGCCACATGACAAGAAACCATAACCTCACTGCCCAAAGGAGACAACATGAATCCTGACGGACAAACTAGACGAGGATCAAAGCTCAAATTAAAGATAAACTCGTAGAAAAGGGGTCCATCGATAGATGTCCTAATTAACATAGCCGGCTTGACCTAGATGGCAGCTGAGTAGTCTTCGTGCATGTTCCCCAATGACCAGCGCCTTGGAGGAACTCAGTTGTCGCTGTTTAACCCTCGCAGTGATCCGAAGCACATGACACCTAATATTGCGAGATGACAAGAAACCTTTTTTTAGATTTCTCATCAGAATTACAGCCCTGTACAACACAGCCTGCACGATATGTAGACGATAGCCAATCCAGGCATGTCTGCTGGAGTCTGGTCACATGCATGGACAAACTGATCTTCCGTGTCATGTAGGGATCGTCCAGGCACCAACGTCTGTACAACACTTCTCTAGTACTCTACTATCGCTCGTCTCTCTCTTCTATTAACTCACCCGACTTGTGGGGCCGGGGAGTGTGCCTATGGTAGGTTCTCAATTGTGGTCCCACATGTGTGTGCAAATGCAATATGGCGTGTGTTCCATTTGGATAGCGGCGTGCCAGACCGGTCGACCGTCTGGGGTACGACGCAAACGCGACGGGCGTGCTGTATACTCCGTACATGTGTACCGCCGTTTTCTTGAGGCTTTGCTCCATGGAGTACTATTTAAAAGTCGAGTGCAGGGCTTTTCCCGCGCGGTAGGCGGGGCAGTTCCGCCTAGTCGGTTCGACAGAGACATGAGAAGATGAGGGAGTAGGCTGCTGCAAACGTAGGGCTGTGTGATTTGACAGCGAGTTACTGCTGGACAGGTGGGGCCTCGTGATTTGACTTGGCATTATCATTTTAACTGCGGCGCAACAACCGGTGTGAGTCTCCCGATTCCTGACCACCTCCATGGTATATAGGTGCCTCTCCCAATGCTCCACCATGTAGAGGCTGGCTCTTGCATGAGAGCCCACTCCTCCACTTTTTCCTTGCCTCTTTCCTCCACATATGCAAAAATGTCCATGTAAGCGGGCTTATTGCTCACTATTATACTTGCTCGTAGAGGTGCTAAGCCTGCCACATAGGCATAGAATCTGATGTGGCAAGTTAATTAAGAAGAGAGAGACTAGTTTGGTGACCCCAGGAAGAAACGGTGCTAAGCGCGTGTACCTAGGTGAAAAGACAATTTTGAGTCTATAGCTAATTAAATGAAGCAAACTTAGCAACAAAAAACTAAGCACATATGCATTGGGGACTTGAGTTGCTAAGCCATTTAATGCCCTTAGCACCTCATCTAAGCACCATTTCATTGGAAGAGGTCACTCCTTGGCAAATGCAATAAATACTACGAAGAAAGAGATAGGGAGAAGTAAAATAATACTCTTATAGCCAACCTTATAGCTAACCTTGTTGTATGAGTGACTAAGTGATGACTATGTATGACATGCCAACATCAGATAGCCTAATGCACTGTGTTAAATCTCCAAGGGCGCGACCGCACGAGCGAGGTGGCGGTCGTGGTAGGCGTGACCATGATACGGGCTGCTGGCGGCCCTTGGATCTGAGATCGAACGGTCGCATGCTAAGTTGCTGAAAATTTGCAGAATAACCCTCCAGGATAGGATATTCACCCATAGGTCTAGAATCACGCCATGCAACCGTTCGATCTCATATCCAAGGGCTCTCGGAAGCCCGTACCATGGGAGACTGGAAAGCTTCGTATCACCTGTAATTTTCCCGACGCTTGACATGACATCGAAAGCCATTTAATTGGGCGTCGAGTAGACATGACATCTAATTGGGCCCCATAGTACTATGCATGAATCCATTTATCCACCAGGCAAGCAACTACCCTGCCGTTCGCACACCCCACTCAGCATTTTTACAATCGAAAAACCGCTGGCAGTTCGCTCCTACTCGTCCCCGGACGTCCTTTAACATTACGGCAGTTCGCTCCTAGTCATCCCGTCCTTTCACATTACGACAGTTCCACTAATCCTAGCCCTCCTCCCAAATCCATGGCGTCCCAAATCTCCATGGTCAGTGGTGAGTACAAGGTTAGAACCATCACCGGCGATGAGTTCGACGTCATCTACACCCGTTCTTCCGCGATGGTGAAAGGATGCCTTGCTCGCTTCAGACGCATGTTCGAAAACTCAAATGATGAGTGGGTCGCTAGGCTAGATGTTGAGTACACCACAACCCTGGACAAAGAGAAGAATCTAAAGGAGGGAGAGAAGATGAAGCCCGCCGTGATCCAGGTTTGCATGCATAACTTATGCTTGGTCTACCACATATGCCATGCTGACGTTGAGTGCGAGGAATTTAAGAACTTCCTCAAGGGCTGCCTAGTCAAATTTGTTACTGTAGACTTTACGAATGACACAACAGCCCTGGGTCGGATAGGCCTCGTTGTAGGCAACCCCTTCGACCTCCAGAAGGCTGGTGCCCTCCCGTGATCAGCCTTCAATGCTGACCCTAGTAGGAGCCATGGTTCATCCTTCGTACGGTAAACTGAAGAAACCTCCGCCCAAGTTTCATCGTGCATGGCAGTGGAATGTACTAGATATAGACCACATCCACTACGCTGCAATGGATGGCTACCTTTGTTTCAATATCTACAAGGGTTGGATGAAGAGCAAGAGCCAAGTGTGCGGTTCAAGCAAAGAAGTATCACCCAAGAGGAAGAGGGACAAGGACGAAGTCGAGCACGTGGACGAGGAGTCCGAGTAAGGTTGCAGTGTCGTTGCTCATGCTGGTTCTAATGCTGTGTCTACCGGATTAGTTGCTTAGTTTAATTTCAGGTGTGCTTAGTTTTATTTGAGGGGTGTGTTGTGCTGAGCCCCCAGCAGAACTATGTTATGTTCCTTCTCGTTACTTTAACTCTTTAGTACATACATACTAATATTTCTTACAGTTCATCTTTTAGTTGGTATAGTACTACCACTCGTTTCTTCACATTATATACGTACAATATATATGGCCAACATCATACAGCCAACAGTTTAGTTATCAAAGAATTTCAGGGTGCTTAGTTTTGTCAAAGAATTACAGGGTGCTTAGTTTTATTTGAGGGGTGTGTTGTGCTGGACACCATTATTGTGACTCAAATCTCTTTTGCCATGTTATAATGACATAAATACCGATGGACCAACATGCTAGCTCTCCCTCTATCTCACTACAGTAAAATAAAGTGTGGGGACTACTTGATCCCAACAGCGTTCTTATTTTCCTGTAAAATTATTCACTTGGTTACTCCTAACAAGCGGGGCCACACTTATGATTGTCAGAATCGGCTTATTTTTGTCATATAACATGGTCAACGGGTTTGACATGAAAATAACAATGTCCAATGGCATTTTTGAGCAAACATCTAACTTAATGATGGCATTTTTGAGATAACTAATTGCATTTTTTAGCAGGCATCTCATGGATCGATGGCATTTTTGAGTAGTTGTAACTTCTAATGGCAAAACTGAGAAGTGATACACAACTAGTGGCATAAATAATAAGAACCCAAGAATTAAATAGGTATGCTAATTTCTTTAATACAATTTAGCACCCCATTTAAGCACGTACTAGCTTTTTTGATAGTACTATATGCATAATTTGGCGACGAGTGCTCTCTATATGTACCTCCTTTTTTCTTTAATTTCATCTTGTTAGTTTTGCTCCATGGCGCAATCCATCGATACTACTACTGTACAAAAATATACATTTTTTAAAAGGCTAGAGGGCGGGGCAGTCTAGCTTGGTCGGTTTCAAGAGAGGCGAGGGCCTTTGTGATTTGACGGCTCATTACTGCTGGAAGGCGTGGCCTTGTGATTGACTTCTCGTATGAATGTGCCGACGACCTGAGGAGGAGCAAAGAACCGTGCGGTATACTCAAGTTTTCCACTGGAGTACTACCTCCATCCTGGTTTATTGGTCCCCATTGTATATTGTGTCAAATTTGGACTATAGATTGAACTAACAAAACGTTCATGCATGTTACCAAAAATTATATCATTGAAAACTATGTTGAAATACGAATCCAACGATATAATTTTTGTTGACATGCATTAAATTTTTGTTAGCTAAATATTTGGTCAAAACTTGGCACAAACTACAAAGGTGAACTATAAACCAGGACAGAGGTAGTACGACGGAGGAGCATGAAACATGGCAGCCTAGTGCCATATGGCGATAAAAAATGATCTAATTTGCTAGTCATCTCATTCTTGGCGTTGTTCTATTCATGCCTCGCAGAGAATGTGACACGTGCGGCGAAACACCCGAAGCAAAAGAAGAAACACATGAGCAAAAGAAGAAGGAAGATTATCACCCCAAAAAAGAAGGAAGACACACACACAAGTCTGGGGCGCTGCTCTCTACTACATGAAGGGTTGCTAGCCGCGGAGTCGTAACTGCTTCTTCATCGCCTCCATGACCTCTATCTCATTGCGCGTCTCCTCCGCCATCTTCTTCATTTTTGTCCATGACGCAGGATTTCTCGACGCGAGCCTTCATCATCTGTTCCACGGCCGCATTACGTACCTTGACAGCAGCCGAGTGCTTGATGCGGAGCTTCGCCAACTCCTCCTTCTGTTCCATGACGAGGGCCTGCAGCATCTTCATCGAGGAACTACTATTCTCATGCAGCTTCTTCCAGTCGGCGTTCTCCTCCTTCAGCAGGTCGAGCTCGTGGCAGAGCTTCGCCTTGTCCTCCTGAAGTTGCAGGATTTCACCGGTCGGATTCTTCACCGAGGCAATGCTCTTCTTCAGCAGCATCACCAAGCTGGCGGTCAACTCCCCCTGCTCACTCAGCTCAGCGGGCATGTCGTCGAGGCTCTCCTTCAGCAGCTCCAGCAAGCCATGGATGAACTCCTTCTACTTATTGAGGTGCTTATTGAGCTGATCAGGCATGCTGTCAAGGGATAACGACTCCAGCGCCGCCAGCTCGGCATGTTCGCCTCCGCGGCTAGGGCGCTCCTAGGAGCCATCGCCTGCCCGTGAGAGATCTTTCGAGGTCTCTGCGAGGCGGCGAGCCCTCTTTTTTTCCGCAGCCTTGGTTGCCGCTCCCTTGTTACGAGTAGTTCTTGACCTAGAGCTCTGCACACTGGCCATGGCAAGGACGGACAAAGAAGAAGGACTTATGAGGAGGAAGGTAGAGTAATTTTTGGTTAGGCAGCTCCCCTTTTTATAACCTAAGTACTAGCACTAGTACTAAAACCTGCATAGTGGGAGCACGTTCAGGTTTGGTACGTACTACTAGTAGGTGTGAGAAGGCTTGCACTTAATTGTAGCACTAGTACTTTGGAATGTGATGGGAACAAGGTAAAGATTAATTGATGGTTTTGGTTTCGAGGCCCGAAACGGCTCCCGATGAGTTTAGTGGAACATAAATTTCAAGTACTCCCTCCATCTCAGTTTAGAAGGCTTGCACGTGTATCTAGGTCGTCAATGTAACTTATATAAAATAAATTTGTTTAACATAAAAATATATCATTAAAAATAGAATATTTGAAGTTTGTAATGATATAGTTTTCGTAATGTATGCCTCTTATTAAGTTGGTCAAATTAATGACCTAGGTACACGTGCAAGACTTGTAAACTGAGATGGAGAGTACTACACTGCTAAAATGCGGTCGCATAGGTCAGTGATGTAACTGGTTGTACATGTCAGACCAAGCCGATGTGTGTCCCTTCGGTGAGACGCGGGTCCGACCGACCATCTGTTGGTGTGACCAACCGTAAAGTATTATGCGATGGAGACTTCTGGTTGTGGCTACGGTTGATTGTCACGACCAAGCATTCTAAAACTAGTGATAAATCAATTACCATCTTTTTCAAACGACCAAGTATTTTCACAGGAATACAATACATATAGATGGAGTGATTGTCAAGGTTGCAAACCGACATGGCGTTGCAACTTCACTGCAGCAGCAACCGACTAGGTCACTGCATCGCTGGCGGGGAAGGAGGGCAGCTCACCTTGCCTATGATGCATGCCCAGCGGCGCCGCCGCAACTGGTCCCGGGATTTGGCTTCTCCTACTGCCCATTTGAACAGTTGCACCGGCTGCTCATGCCATTGCGCAGGCATGCACGTTCTTTCCTCCGCAGTCGACTCCATGAATAGATCTCTGCCATTAGCCCTAGATCGAAATCAACGCGTGATACGTCTCCAACGTATCTATAATTTTTGATTGCTCCATGTTATATTATCTTCTGTTTTGGACATTATTGGGCTTTATTATTCACTTTTATATTATTTTTGGGACTAACCTATTAACCAGAGGCCCAGCCCAGAATTGCTGTTTTTTGCCTATTTCAGAGTTTCGCAGAAAAAGAATATCAAACGGAGTCCAAACGGAATAAAACCTTCGGGAACGTGATTTTTGGAACGAACATGATCCAGGAGACTTGGACCCTAAGTCAAGGAAGCTTCGAGGAAGCCACGAGGTAGGGGCGCGCCTACCCCTTAGGCGCGCCCTCCACCCTCGTGGGCCCCACGTTGCTCCACCGACGTACTTCTTCCTCCTATATATACCTACGTACCCCCAAACGATCAGATACGGAGCCAAAAACCTAATTACACCGCCGCAACCTTCTGTACCCACGAGATCCCATCTTGGGGCCTGTTCCGGAGCTCCGCCGGAAGGGGCATCGATCACGGAGGGCTTCTACATCAACACCATAGCCCCTCCGATGAAGTGTGAGTAGTTTACCTCAGACCTTCGGGTCCATAGTTATTAGCTAGATGGCTTCCTCTCTCTTTTTGGATCTCAATACAATGTTCTCACCCTCTCTCGTGGAGATCTATTCGATGTAATCTTCTTTTGCGGTGTGTTTGTTGAGATTGATGAATTGTGGGTTTATGATCAAGTTTATCTATGAACAATATTTGAATCTTCTGAATTCTTTTATGTATGATTGGTTATCTTTGCAAGTCTCTTCGAATTATCAGTTTAGTTTGGCCTACTAGATTGATCTTTCTTGCAATGGGAGAAGTGCTTAGCTTTGGGTTCAATCTTGCGGTGTCCTTTCCCAGTGACAGTAGGGGCAGCAAGGCACGTATTGTATTGTTGCCATCGAGGATAACAAGATGGGTTTTTTATCATATTGCATGAATTTATCCCTCTACATCATGTCATCTTGCTTAAGGCGTTACTCTATTCATATGAACTTAATACTCTAGATGCATGCTGGATAGCGGTCGATGTGTGGAGTAATAGTAGTAGATGCAGGCAGGAGTCGGTCTACTTGTCTCGGACGTGATGCCTATATACATGATCATACCTAGATATTCTCATAACTATGCTCAATTCTGTCAATTGCTCAACAGTAATTTGTTCACCCACCGTAAAATACTTATGCTCTTAAGAGAAGCCACTACTGAAACCTATGGCCCCCGGGTCTATCTTCATGATATTAATCTTCCAATACTTAGTTATTTCCGTTGCTTTTTACTTTGCCTTTTATTTTACTTTGCATCTTTATCATAAAAATACCAAAAATATTATCCTATCATATCTATCTGATCTCACTCTCGTAAGTGACCGTGTAGGTATTGACAACCCCTTATCGCGTTGGTTGCGAGGATTTATTTGTTTTGTGTAGGTGCGAGGGACTCGCACGTAGCCTCCTACTGGATTGATACCTTGGTTCTCAAAAACGGAGGGAAATACTTATGCTACTTTGCTGCATCACCCTTTCCTCTTCAAGGGAAAACCAACGCAGTGCTCAAGAGGTAGCAAGAAGGATTTCTGGCGCCGTTGCCGGGGAGGTCTACGCAAAAGTCAACATACCAAGTACCATCATAAACCCTTATCTCCCGCATTACATTATTCGCCATTTGCCTCTCGTTTTCCTCTCCCCCACTTCACCCTTGCCGTTTTATTCACCCTCTCTTTTTCGTTCGCCTCTTTTTCGCTTGCTTTTTGCTCGTGTGTTCGATTGCTTGTTTGTCACGATGGCTCTACCTAAATTTGGTGATCTTCACCTTAAAAGATTAGAAGAGATCGAAGGCAACGTCAAGAGTTTTATGGTTTTACAATTTCAGCATAATAATTTCTTCAGAAATGAGCTTAAGGAACAAAAAAGCTTTATGAGTTATATGAATAAAGAGCTCGATGATATGTCTAAAGAATTAGATGGTTTGAGATCCCAAATTGCTCGCCTTGAAAAGTTGATAGCTGAAATATCGGATAAGCAGGCTACCTTAGTTAATAAGATGGCCGCTAAACCGGATTTCTATGAGAATAAAGATGAAGATCTAAAAGTTATTGCTGTGTCCCCTATTAAATCTTTGTTTTGCAATATGAATCTTGATAATGATGGGACTGAATATGATCCACCTTTACCTAGAAGGCGTTCCAAAAATTCGGAGTTTTTAGATCTTGATGCTAAAATTGATAAAAGTGGGATTGAATAGAACGAAACGTTAGATGTTAATAAACCCACTATTTTGGATTTCAAGGAATTTAATTATGATAATTGCTCTTTGATAGATTGTATTTCCTTGTTGCAATCCGTGCTAAATTCTCCTCATGCGTATAGTCAAAATAAAGCCTTTACCAAACATATCGTTGATGCTTTGATGCAATCTTATGAAGAAAAACTTGAGTTGGAAGTTTCTATCCCTAGAAAACTTTATGATGAGTGGGAACCTACTATTAAAATTAAGATTAAAGACCATGAATGCTATGCTTTGTGTGATTTGGGTGCTAGTGTTTCCACGATTCCAAAAACTTTGTGTGATTTGCTAGGTTTCCGTGATTTTGATGATTGCTCTTTAAACTTGCACCTTGCGGATTCCACCATTAAGAAACCTATGGGAAGAATTAATGATGTTCTTATTGTTGCAAATAGGAACTATGTGCCCGTAGATTTTATTGTCCTTGATATAGATTGCAATCCTTCATGTCCTATTATTCTTGGTAGACCTGTCCTTAGAACGATTGGTGCAATTATTGATATGAAGAAAGGGAATATTAGATTCCAATTTCCATTAAAGAAAGGCATGTGACACTTCCCTAGGAAGAAAATAAAATTACCATATGAATCTATCGTGAGATCCACTTATGGATTGCCTACCAAAGATGGCAATACCTACATCTATCCTTGCTTTTATGCCTAGCTAGGGGCGTTATACGATAGCGCTTGTTGGGAGGCAACCCAATTTTATTTTTAGTTTTTTTCTTTTTGGTTCTGTTTAGGAATAAATATTTGTTCTAGCCTCTGGTTAGATGTGTTTTTATGTTTTAATTAATGTTTGTGCCAAGTTAAACCTATAGGATCTTCTTGGATGATAGTTATTTGATCTTGCTGTAATTTCCAGAAACTTTCTGTTCACGAAAACAATTGTTAAAAATCACCAGAACGTGATAAAATATTGATTCCAATTGTTGCTGATCAATAAACAAATTTCCTAGGTCTTCCTATTTTGGATGATTTTTTGGAGTTCCATAAGTTTGCGTTAGTTACAGATTACTACAGACTGTTCTGTTTTTGACAGATTCTGTTTTTCGTGTGTTGTTTGCTTATTTTGATGAATCTATGGCTAGTAAAAGAGTTTATAAACCATAGAGAATTTGTAATACAGTAGGTTTAACACCAATATAAATAAAGAATGAGTTCATTACAGTACCTTGAAGTGGTCTTTTGTTTTCTTTCGCTAACGGAGCTCACGGGATTTTCTGCTGAGTTTTGTGTTGTGAAGTTTTCAAGTTTTGGGTGAAAGATTTGATGAATTATGGAACAAGGAGTGGCAAGAGCCTAAGCTTGGGGATGCCCATGGCACCCCCAAGATAATCTAAGGACACCAAAAAGCCAAAGCTTGGGGATGCCCCGGAAGGCATCCCCTCTTTCGTCTACTTCCATCGGTAACTTTACTTGGAGGTATATTTTTATTCACCGCATGATATGTGTTTTGCTTGGAGCGTCTTGTATGATTTGAGTCTTTGATTTTTAGTTTACCACAATCATCCTTGCTGTACACACCTTTGAGAGAGACACACATGGTTCGGAAATTAATAGAACACTCTATGTGCTTCACTTATATCTTTTGAGTTATATAGTTTTGCTCTAGTACTTCACTTATATCTTTTAGAGCACGGTGGTGGATATGTTTTATAGAAACTTTTGATCTCTCATGCTTCACTTAGATTATTTTGAGAGTCTTAAATAGCATGGTAGTTTGCTTAAATAATCCTAATATGCTAGGTATTCAAGATTAGTAAAAACTTTCTTATGAGTGTGTTGAATACTAAGAGAAGTTTGATGCTTGATGATTGTTTTGAGACATGGAGGTAGTGATATTAAAGTTGTGCTAGTTGAGTAGTTGTGAATTTGAGAAATACTTGTGTTGGAGTTTGCAAGTCCCGTAGCATGCACGTATGGTAAACGTTATGTATCAAATTTGAAACATGAGGTGTTCTTTGATTGTCCTCCTTATGAGTGGCGGTCGGGGACGAGCGATGGTCTTTTCCTACCAATCTATCCCCCTAGGAGCATGCGCGTAGTGCTTGGTTTTTGATGACTTGTGGATTTTTGCAATAAGTATGTGATTTCTTTATCACTAATGTTGAGTCCATGGATTATACGCACTCTCACCTTTCCATCATTGCTAGCCTCTTCGGTACCATGCATTGCCCTTTCTCACATTGAGAGTCGGTGCAAACTTCGCCGGTGCATCCAAACCCCGTGATATGATACGCTCTTTCACACATAAACCTCCTTATATGTTCCTCAAAATAGCCACCATACCTACCTATTATGGCATTTCCATAGCCATTCCGAGATATATTTCCATGCAACTTTCCACCGTTCCGTTTATCATGACACGTTCATCATTGTCATATTGCTTAGCATGATCATGTAGTTGACATAGTATTTGTGGCAAAGCCACCGTTCATAATTATTTCATACATGTCACTCTTGGTTCATTGCATATCCCGGTACACCGCCGGAGGCATTCATATTGAGTCATACTTTGTTCTAGTATCGAGTTGTAATCATTGAGTTGTAAATAAATAAAAGTGTGATGATCATCATTTTCTAGAGCATTGTCCCAAGTGAGGAATAAAAAAAAAAGAGAAAAAGAGAGAAGGGACAATGTTACTATCCTTTACCTCACTTGTGCTTCAAAGTAGCACCATAATCTTCATGACAGAGAGTCTCTTGTTTTGTCACTTTCATATACTAGTGGGAATTTTTCATTATAGAACTTGGCTTGTATATTCCAACAATGGGCCTCCTCAAGTGCCCTAGGTCTTCGTGAGCAAGCAAGTTGGATGCACACCCACTTAGTTTCCTTTGTTGAGCTTTCATATATTTATAGCTCTAGTGCATCCGTTGCATGGAAATCCCTACTCCTTGCATTAACATCAATCGATGGGCATCTCCATAGCTCATTGATTAGCCTCGTTGATGTGAGACTTTCTCCTTTTTTGTCTTCTCCACATAACCCCCATCGTCATATTCTATCCACCCATAGTGCTATGTCCATGGCTCGCGCTCATGTATTGCGTGAAGGTTTATAAGTTTGAGATTACTAAAGTATGAAACAATTTCTTGGCCTGTCATCGGGGTTGTGCATGATGAGAGCATTCTTGTGTGACAAAAATGGAGCATGACTAAACTATATGATTTTGTAGGGATGAACTTTCTTTGGCCATGTTATTTTGAGAGGACATAATTACTTCGTTAGTATGCTTGAAATATTATTATTTTTATGTCAATATGAACTTTTATCTTGAATCTTTCGGATCTGAATATTCATACCACAAGTAAGAAGAATTACATAAAAATTATGCCTAGTAGCACTCCGCATCAAAAATTCTGTTTTTATCATTTACCTACTCGAGGACGAGCAGGAATTAAGCTTGGGGATGCTTGATACGTCTCCAACGTATCTATAATTTTTGATTGCTCCATGCTATATTATCTTCTGTTTTGGACATTATTGGGCTTTATTATTCACCTTTATATTATTTTTGGGACTAACCTATTAACCGGAGGCCCAGCCCAGAATTGCTGTTTTTTTGCCTATTTTAGAGTTTCGCAGAAAAAGAATATCAAACGGAGTCCAAACGGAATGAAACCTTCGGGAACGTGATTTTTGGACTGAACATGATCCAGGAGACTTGAGCCCTAAGTCAAGGAAGCTTTGATGAAGCCACGAAGTAGGGGGGCGCGCCTACCCCCTGGGCGCGCCCTCCACCCTCGTGGGCCCCACGTTGCTCCACCGACGTACTTCTTCCTCCTATATATACCTACGTACCCCCAAACGATCAGATACGGAGCCAAAAACCTAATTCCACCACCGCAACCTTCTGTACCCACGAGATCTCATCTTGGGGCCTGTTTCGAAGCTCCGCCGGAAGGGGCGTCGATCACGGAGGGCTTCTACATCAACACCATAGCCCCTCCGATGAAGTGTGAGTAGTTTACCTCAGACCTTCGGGTCCATAGTTATTAGCTAGATGGCTTCCTCTCTCTTTTTGGATCTCAATACAATGTTCTCCCCCTCTCTCGTGGAGATCTATTCGATGTAATCTTCTTTTGCGGTGTGTTTGTTGAGACCGATGAATTGTGGGTTTATGATCAAGTTTATCTATGAACAATATTTGAATCTTCTGAATTCTTTTATGTATGGTTGGTTATCTTTGCAAGTCTCTTCGAATTATCAGTTTGGTTTGGCCTACTAGATTGATCTTTCTTGTAATGGGAGAAGTGCTTAGCTTTGGGTTCAATCTTGCGGTGTCCTTTCCCAGTGACAGTAGGGGCAGCAAGGCACGTATTGTATTGTTGCCATCAAGGATAACAAGATGGTTTTTTTTATCATATTGCATGAATTTATCCCTCTACATCATGTCGTCTTGCTTAAGGCGTTACTCTGTTCTTATGAACTTAATACTCTAGATGCATGCTGGATAGCGGTCGATGTGTGGAGTAATAGTAGTAGATGCAGGCAGGAGTCAGTCTACTTGTCTCGGACATGATGCCTATATACATGATCATACCTAGATATTCTCATAACTATGCTCAATTCTGTCAATTGCTCAACAGTAATTTGTTCACCGACCGTAAAATACTTATGCTCTTGAGAGAAGCCACTAGTGAAACCTATGGCCCCCGGGTCTATCTTCATCATATTAATCTTCCAATACTTAGTTATTTCCGTTGCTTTTTACTTTGCCTTTTATTTTACTTTGCATCTTCATCATAAAAATACCAAAAATATTATCCTATCATATCTATCAGATCTCACTCTCGTAAGTGGCCGTGTAGGGATTGACAACCCCTTATCGCGTTGGTTGCGAGGATTTATTTGTTTTGTGTAGGTGCGAGGGACTCGCGCGTAGGCTCCTACTGGATTGATACCTTGGTTCTCAAAAACTGAGGGAAATACTTACGCTATTTTGCTGCATCACCCTTTCCTCTTCAAGGGGAAACCAACGCAGTGCTAAAGAGGTAGCAACGCGACGCTGCCAGATGCTGACATCCCTCAGCATCTCTCCCCAGAGATCGACTTGTGCCTCCACCTTGTGCTGTGCCAGGTACAGCTCCTTGGAACTTCTCTCCAATCGATGCGACACTTCCTCGATATGATTTGCCCTTGCTGCCCACCACCTGAAATGTAGCCCTGGCATGTCGTCCGGCGCCACCGACCTGTGATTCCAGAGCAATGGATCCCCTCTAAAACACATGTGGGTTTTGCTCAAAGGCGGCAGTGCTGCGGGCCGCAGCGAGAGGGCAGCTTGTGGGATCCTGGGATCTAAGGGATTATCCATGGAGGGATCCTCCATGGCGGGATCCGGTGGGCGAGGCGGGGAGTCGAGCCTAGGCACTAGGAGAGCCCTATGAGGCTAAGATAAAGATAGCACTACTCCACTCCATCCATATTTAAATACAAAAGGCCACCAACAGTAGCCCTGGCAAAAATTGATCATGCTGCCTGCGTCCTGGTTTATTGGCCCCCACTTTTTTTGTGCCACTTTTTATGACATGCATAATATTATGTTACTTAAAAATATGGTAAAAATTGGCACAAAACACGATGGAGACCAATGGAAGTAGCAACCCATGATTTAACTACTCGCATGCACGCAGTGGAGTAGTAATGTCTTTCTTCCTCCCTCACGTCCACTCAATTTTCATGCGCTGTATTAAGTGACCATCAATGAAGTGAAGGACTTTACATGCGTCAAATTATCACATGGGGTGGATCTTCATACAAAAATGCATCCCCCCGTGTACCCGCGTGTGCGTGCGAGGGAATGAGTGCATGCGTGGTGTGCGTGCACATCTTCGCTTCGTGCATGTACCGCCAGTGTGCCTTAGAGAGGACGAGTACATTCTTCTGGAACCAGTAGCACGCCACTGTGATCAATCCACACAAGGAGGTCGCGACAACGCCTCCACATGTGCCACGTGGCTTCATGAACTGTAAGAGAGACACTGTGTAGCGTGCCATTGGAATTCTAATTTACGTGTTTTGCACATACTAGAAGTACTAGTAAGGTACACGTGCATTGCACACATTAGATTTGGCAACCAAATTATGAATAAATACCACACTATAGGATGTAAGCTTTGAGTCATATATGCCTGATATAGACGTTTGTTTAATTCTTATAGTTCATCTCATTCCAAATCAATTAGTTTTTATAAAAAGCAAGGGACTCTTTGATTCGTAGGATTTCCAAAACGCGGGAATAGGAAAAACATGGGATTAGAGTGAAATGCATCTTGAATCCTACAGGATTGTACGAGTGTTTGATTGTGCCTAGAAAAAACGCAGGATTCTTTCAAAGAGGTTTGAGTGGATGGGATATTTCCTATGAAATCTAGTGCAAATGAATCCTGAAAAATTCCTATGGTTTACAATCCTACGAATCAAACAACCAAGATAGGAAAAATTCCTAAGGATTAGAAGCCTCCAAAATTCCTTTAACAATCCTTTGAATCAAAGAAGCCCTTAATCTATTTTATGATTCATGGAATTGTGCGTTGTAAAGCATAAAGTAAAAACAAATAATGGCAATTCAACTAGAAAAAAAGTTTGGGCAGTTATGATACGGAAGATTCTAGAACAAAGGAGAAGCACTTGTGTTTTGAGGTTTGTGCATTATGCTTAAGTTCAACCATGGAGTCTGCTAGATTGTACATGTGGAAAAATCCGATGGGGGGTTACAAGATGGTGCGAGGGGCCAAGTGGAGGGAGACTATGAAGGAGTGCACAAGTGCGAGATCAATATTTAAAGAGAGGGGGCGAGAACGTGTGATGTTGCGCGCAGTGGCGGAGCCATGAAAAATAAATGAGCTATGGGGCCAAGCATTGTTAATCCTTTACGAGGAGGGCCAATTCATCAACTTAAACCATTTTACCAGCAATTGTCTAATGATCACATTCATATTAGCCTCGATATATTGTGATGTTAGGGGGGGGGGGAAGGGCCCTTGCTGCTCCTGTCTTCGCCACTGTGCGCGCATCTGAGAGATGAAGCGGAAGACATGGATGATGAGAGGGGGACGTTGGATATATAATTAATGTGGGTGTATTAGCTATGTAATCCTATATAGAGAGGTATAGATTGATTGATGTAGACGTGGGAAAGAGGGTGAGACCTCACTAGATATATAGATTGATCGGTTTGTGTGGAAAACTGTGAAAGACCTAGCTATATATACACACACATAGAGGAACATCGATCGCTGCACATGCACGTGAGAGATAAACAATGCCCGATATGATGGAGAGGGGGAGGTGTGTGTGTGCATGCATGGGAGACCGACCTGAAGAAAAAGACTGCATGTGTGCGATGGATAATCCCGACTGGTAGTATGTGTGCATGCATGCACGAGAGAAAGTTAGTGGTACAATTATAAAGAGAAGACGACTGTGTGGGTGTAAAAGACTAGGTGAGGTCATAATCAATGTAAAGTTGAATTCAAATATTTGAATAAGAGATCATGATGTTTGAAACCCATGCATGCATGAATATAACTGATATATGCGCGGTGTGGTTTGGAAACGAGCATGTTGTACTGTATACACATTGAACAAGGTCAAACTGATTTGAATTTGAGATACCGATGGCAGACATCGTTTGGCCACATTGCATCTGTGCATGGACACACTATTCTAATTGGAGATGATGGGTGGCTTTCGCATCACATATCTATATCTATACCCCTATATTTTATATTTTATATTTTTTATCTAGTGTGCGGATAACTTTAACTTTGAAAGATGGTCATTGGATGAAGCCAATCCGATGGTGCAGAGATAGCAAATTTGAGCACTACTGGCCGTTGGATATCATCTAGATTGCACCAGATTTTGCCACATGTACAATCTAGAAGACTCCATGGTTGAACTTATGCATAATGCACAAACCTCAAAACACAAGCACTTCTTCTTTGTTCTAGAATCTTCCGTATCAGAATTGCCCAAATGTTTTTCTACATGATTTGCCATTATTTGTTTTTACTTTATGCTTTACAACGCACAATTCCATGAATCTTAAAATAGATTAGCTTTCTTATAAAAACTAGATGATTTTGAATGAAATGAACTATAAAAATTAAACGAACATCTACATCATGCATATATGACTCAAAGCTTACATGCTATAATGTGGTATTTATTCATAATTTGGTTGCCAAATCTCATGCGTGCAATGCACGTGTACCTTACTAGTCTAAATGGTGTTTGTGTGTGTGTTGTGCATGTTAAACACATTGTACGTAGTATCATATATGGTTTAGACCGAACATCTAGCTAGAGCATACATGTACTATGATTTGAATTCAACATAAAATGGATACATATCTTTGAATTTGAGATCGTATGTACATGTAGTCCGTATTTATATAGGAATTTACTTCTCCTATATTCATGTCATGTGTTGTGAAGATAATATTTAGATGGTTGTATAACTAACCCGAGTACAATCCCATTCAAACAGGGAAAATGTACTCAAATTTAGTCCATATGCTAGACAACACACATTGTTTTTTTATTGTTGAGGGAAGTGCAAATTGTTTTGGTACTGTACACGTTTACGTTTGTTGTCCTGATTTTTTTAGTTTTTTTGTTGTATATGAATGCATTTCTAGTAATATAGTAAAATGGGACATGACTCTCTCTAGTGATGAGGTGCGAATTGTCTTTTTTTGGGTACACGTTAAGCTTGTTCTCCCGAAATTTCAAGCCGCGCCTTGTTATGCCGAAATTTCAAGCTAGCATAGTGCTGCAAAACTCCCGCCTCTTCAACCCGCGCCTTGTTAACCCGAAATATTTAAGATATATCTTTGTCTTGTTGTGCTCCGAAAACTCCCTCCATCTCAACCCACGCCTTGCTATCCCAAAATTACAACGCGCGCGAAAACCCGCACCTCCTGCGAAATCCCGACACGCGAAATGCCCGTGATACCCCTGAACAGAAAGAATCGCCTAGCTCAAATCAGTGGGGGTACTTTCATAACTTACCCCACATTTCGGACAGACACGTCCGTAAGCCATGGTTCCCCACTCCCATCCCATCAGCCCACCCATTCGTAGACCGAGGCCGCGAAAACCCGCGAAGCTCCACACCCTCCTCCGTCCGCCACCCAGCCGGAGCCTCCTCCCCGACGACGTCGTCCACAGCAACACCTCGACGTCCCTCATCCACCGGACCGGATGAGGATCCGGCGTCGATCATGTCGTCTCGCCTGTTCAGCCACCCCGTCCTCCACCTCCAAGGAGCCACCCTGACATTCCCCTCGTCTTTTGCGCCACCTCCATTCCCACACCACCGTCTTCACCTGTACCACCGGAAGAGCAGCATCATCACCGTTTCCTCGGATGAAGCTGAGGCCTAATCGGTGCCACCAAAGAGGTTGTACACTAATCGCCGCATTTTCTTCTTGATTCGATCTCACAGTGCTGCCGGCGCTCGGTCCCGAGCCGACAAGGCGTAGCTCCATCCACGGCAGTGTCGCCGGCCACTTCCTCTACGACATCGCTCCCTCGGCGGCAATGTCCACATTAGTAGGAGCTACTGCTGCTTTAGCTCTCATTCGCGCTGCTACTCTGCTCTTGCTCTCACTCCCCTGCCTGGTCTGCTCTTGCTGTTGCTCTTGCTTGTGCTGCTGCTCTCGCTCTTGCTCTTGCTTGTGATGCTGCTCCGATATAGCTACACTTCAGTCGACTGAATCGACTTTTGGGTCAGTCGATTTTCAGGGGGTTGGGGGCTCATCGGAGTTAAGGAATAACCGGCCGCAGCGGGGAGGGGGGCTCGCCGGAGAGGTACCCCACTATCTATCTTAGGGTTCAGGGTGGGGCGGTGGTCGCCGGTGGTGGTGGGGCGGTGGCGTGGGGATCGCCGGAGAAAAAGCTCAGCACGGGGGGGCCTAGAGGTATGGCCGGGGCGGCGGTGGACCGGCGGTGGGGAGAGGATTTGGGGCGGGCGGGGCGACACACTGCCGGCCGCGGGCGGTGATGTCTACTACGCAACCTTCTTCTTGTAGACGTTGTTGGGCCTCCAAGTGCAGAGGTTTGTAGGACAGTAGCAAATTTCCCTCAAGTGGATGACCTAAGGTTTATCACTCCGTGGGAGGCGTAGGAGACATGTTTATAGGAGACATTTTCATCATAACTAGTGCAATCATCATTAGTACCATGGATATTCAAGGAGTTCATACTAACAACATTGCAATCATGCTCATCATTCAAAGATTTAGTGCCAAACATTTTAATGCATTCTTCTTCTAACACTTTGGCACAATTTTACTTTCCATCATACTCACGAAAGATATTAAAAAGATGAAGCATATGAGACAAACTTAATTCCATTTTTTTGTAGTTTTCTTTATAATCTAAATTAGTGATAAAAGAAGAAACAAAAAGATTCGATTGCAAGATCTAAAGATATACCTTCAAGCACTCACCTCCTCAACAGCGGCGCCAGAAACTGCTTGATGTCTACTACGCAACCTTCTTCTTGTAGACGTTGTTGGGCCTCCAAGTGCAGAGGTTTGTAGGACAGTAGCAAATTTCCCTCAAGTGGATGACCTAAGGTTTATCAATCTGTGGGAGGCGTAGGACGAAGATGGTCTCTCTAAAGCAACCCTGCAACCAAATAACAAAGAGTCTCTTGTGTCCCCAACACACCCAATACAATGGTAAATTGTATAGGTGCACTAGTTCGGCGAAGAGATGGTGATACAAGTGCAATATGGATGGTAGATATAGGTTTTTGTAATCTGAAAATATAAAAACAGCAAGGTAGCAAGTGGTAAAAGTGAGCGTAAACGGTATTGCAATGCTAGGAAACAAGGCCTAGGGTTCATACTTTCACTAGTGCAAGTTCTCTCAACAATAATAACATAATTGGATCATATAACTATCCCTCAACATGCAACAAAGAGTCACTCCAAAGTCACTAATAGTAGAGAACGAACGAAGAGATTATGGTAGGGTACGAAACCACCTCAAAGTTATTCTTTCCAATCAATCCGTTGGGCTATTCCTATAAGTGTCACAAACAGCCCTAGAGTTCGTACTAGAATAACACCTTAAGACACAAATCAACCAAAACCCTAATGTCACCTAGATACTCCAATGTCACCTCAAGTATCCGTGGGTATGATTATACGATATGCAGCACACAATCTCAGATTCATCTATTTCTACCGGAGAGTCAAGACGAAAACGTGTGCCAACCCCTATGCATAGGTTCATGGGCGGAACCCGCAAGTTGATCACCAAAACATACATCAAGTGAATCACGTGATATCCCATTGTCACCATAGATACGCACGGCAAGACATACATCAAGTGTTCTCAAATCATTAAAGACTCAATCCGATAAGATTACTTCAAAGGGAAAACTCAATCCATTACAAGAGAGTAGAGGGGGAGAAGCAACATAAGATCCAACTATAATAGCAAAGCTCGCGATACATCAAGATCGTATCACCTCAAGAACACGAGAGAGAGAGAGATCAAACACATAGCTACTGGTACATACCCTCAGCCCCGAGGGTGAACTACTCCCTCCTTGTCATGGAGAGCGCCGGGATGATGAAGATGGCCACCGGTGAGGGTTCCCCCCTCCGGCAGGGTGCGGTAACAGGGTCCCGATTGGTTTTTGGTGGCTACAAAGGCTTGCGGCGGCGGAACTCCCGATCTCTTCTGTTTTTCGAAGTTTTTAGGGTATATGGATATATATAGGCGGAAGAAATACGTCAGGGGAGCCACGAGGGGCCCATGAGGGTGGAGGGCGCGCCCTAGGGGGGTGGGCGCGCCCCCTACCTCGTGGCTCCCTCGTTTCTTTCCTGACGTGCACTCCAAGTCTATCGGGTAGCTTTCCTTCCAAAATAACTTCTCCAGAAGGTTTCATTCCGTTTCGACTCCGTTTGATATTCCTTTTCTTCGAAACACTGAAACAAGGGAAAAAACAGGAACTGGCACTGGGCTCTGGGTCAATAGGTTAGTCCCAAAAATAATATTAAAGTGCATAGTAAAGCCCATAAAACATCCAAGATGGATAATATAATAGCATGAATACTTCATAAATTATAGATACGTTGGAGACATATCAGCATCCCCAAGCTTAATTCCTGCTCGTCCACGAGTAGGTAAATGATAAAAGAAATAATTTATGAAGTGTGAATGCTAGCAGGTGCATAAGTTTGATCAATGATAATTTCAATCACCTTTTCTAGCATCATTATATGTCATAACAGTAGATCAACTCATAGAACTTTGCATGATCAAGTAACAAACTATTCACATGTTAAAGCATAGATCATAAGCTTTCTTGAAAACTAACAAACTATGTTCTCAGTCATCAAACAATTGCAATTCATCTTATTTTCAGGAAGAGTCTATGTCAGAGCTTTGATTCAGCAAACTTCACATACTCAACTATCATTTAGTCTTCCATGATTGCTACCACTCAAAGCATATTTTTAGAACAAATAGTATTCATCGAACACAGAGAAAGATAGGGGCTTAATGTTTCGCCTCCCAACCTTTTACCTCAAGGGTAATGTCAATAGTAATAATTCATGCTCAAATATATTGAATGGCCATATATGCCTAGATCTTTCCATCACATGATGCTTGCCAACTAAAGAGTAGGTTGGAATGAGAAGGAATACTACTGACTCTTGCATAAAAGTAAAAGATAGGCCCTTCGCAGAGGGAAGCAGGGATTTGCAGAGGTGCCAGAGCTCAAAGCAAAAACAGAGATGAAAATAATTTTGAGAGGTATGCTTTCATTGTCAACATAACGACCAAGAGTTCCCAATATCTTCCATACTACATACATTATAGGCGGTTCCCAAACAGAAAGGTAAAGATTTTTACTCCCCCTCCACCAACAATCATCAATCCATGGCTTGCCCGAAACAACGGGTGCCTCCAACTAACATCAAACCTATGGGAGTTTTGTTTGCAATTATTTTTGATTTGATATCAATCTTTTGATCATGGGACTGGGCATCCCAGTTACCAGCCATTTTCTCGTGAATGATGAGCGGAGTCCACTCATCGTGAGAATAACCCACCAAGCATGGAAGATACTGCTAACCCGTAGTCGCTACATGAGCGATTCGGGCATACAAAACAGATTATTATTTGAAGGTTTAGAGTTTGGCACATGCAAATTTACTTGGAACGGCAGGTATATACCACATATAGGTAGATATGGTGGACACTCATGGAAGAAACTTGGTTCAAGGAGTTTGGATGCACAAGCAGTATTCCCACTTAGTACAGATATTTTGGCTAGCAAAGGATTCTAAATAGCAAGCACCACATGTTAGAGGATCCAAAACAATATAACTTATACAAATATACCCAAGCATAACTCATTATGTTGTCTTCCTTGTCCAACTTCAACTAATTTGCTCAGGTTTGAAAATAATTAATGGGGATCACAATCATAGAAGATGTCCAAGATAGTATATTTATATGTGAAACCTCCCTTCCTTCAATATTCTTTCATGAATTGTTCAAGTGACCAATACAATGTTTGCTAACCTTCAATAAATTTACCACCTCTACTTCTTATATGTGAAGGCATTACTCCCCATGGGAAAGTCATATGAAACATATATAATTTCAGATTTATGACATTCAAATCATTCAACCATTTACTCATAGGATATAAGTGAAGCACACGAGTAAATGACAAACTACTCCAAAAAGATATAAGTGAAGATCAATGGGTAGTTAAATAATTATGTAGCTATGTGAAGACTCTCTAACATTTAAGACTTTCAGATCTTGGTATTTTATTCAAACAGCAAGCAAAGCTAAAGAACATAAAATGACGCTCCAAGCAAAACACATATCATGTGGTGAATAAAAATATAGCTCCAAGTAAAGTTACCGATGGAAGTAGACGAAAGAGGGGATGCCTTCCGTGGCATCCCCAAGCTTAGGCTTTTGGTTGTCCTTGAATATTACCTTGGGGTGCCTTGGGCATCCCCAGGCTTAGGCTCTTGCCACTCCTTATTCCATAGTCCATCGAATCTTTACCCAAAACTTGAAAACTTCACAACACAAAACTTAACAGAAAATCTCGTGAGCTCCGTTAGCGAAAGAAAACAAAACACCACTTCAAGGTACTGTAATGAACTCATTATTTATTTTTATTGGTGTTAAATCAACTGTATTGCAACTTCTCTATGGTTTATAAACTATTTTACTAGCCATAGATTCATCAAAATAAGCAAACAACACACGAAAAACAGAATCTGTCAAAAACAGAACAGTCTGTAGTAATCTGTAACTAACGCAAACTTCTGGAACTCCAAAAATTCTAAAACAAATGGGTGGACCTGAGGAATTTGTCTATTAATCATCTGCAAAAAGAATCAACTAAATAGCACTCTCCAGTAAAAAGTTTTAGCTAATCTCGTGAGCGCTAAAGTTTATGTTTTTTTACAGCATGATCATAAAGACTTCACCCAAGTCTCCCCAAAGGTTCTACTTGGCACAAACACTAATTAAAACACAAAACCACATCTAAAAAGAAGCTAGATGGATTATTTATTACTAAACAGAACCAAAAAAAGAAATTAAAATAAAATTGGGTTGCCTCCCAACAAGCGCTATCGTTTAACGCCTCTAGCTAGGCATGATGATTTCAATGATGCTCACATAAAAGATAAGAATTGAAACATAAAGAGAGCATCATGAAGAATATGACTAGCACATTTAAGTCTAACCCACTTCCTATGCATAGGGATTTTGTGATCAAACAAGTTATGGGAACAATAATCAACTAGCATAGGAAGGCAAAACAAGCATGACTTCAAAACTTTAAGCACATAGAGAGGAATCTTGATATTATTGCAATTCCTACAAGCATATATTCCTCCCTCATAATAATTTTCAGTAGCATCATGAATAACTTCAACAATATAACCAGCACCTAAAGCATTCTTTTCATGATCTACAAGCATAGAAAATTTACTACTCTCCACATAAGCAAAATTCTTCTCATTTGGGATAGTGGGAGTATCATAAGAAACTTGAATTTTATAAATTGTTTCCATATTAAATGAGTAATGTTCAGAAAAAGGGTAATCATAATCATGACAAGTTTTATAAATATAATCATCACTACTTTTTATAGCATAAGTTTCATCACAATAATCAACATAAGTAGCAATTTTGTTCTCATCATAATCAGTTGAAACCTCTTCCGAAATAGTGGATACATCACTAAATAAAATCATGACCTCTCCAAATCCACTTTCATAATTATCACAATAAGATTCAACATCCTCCAATAATGTGGGATCACTACTTCCTAAAGTTGACACTCTTCCAAACCCACTTTCATCAATATAATCATCATAAGTAGGAGGCATGCTATCATTATTATAAATTTGCATATCAAAACTTGGGAGACTAAAAATATCATCTTCATTAAACGTAGCATCCCCAAGCTTGGGAAAAACATTAATTGCAGCAAATATATTCTCAAAAACATCATCTTCATTAAACATAGCATCCCCAAGCTTGGGCCTTTTCATATCATAGGCATAATCATTCTCATCATTAATAGTATGGATAACACCAATAGTATAGCAATTATCATATTCTTCCAAGCAAGTGCCAAAAAGATTTTCAAGATCATAAGAAGTATCATTATCTTCCCAATCATAATCATCACAACAAGCAATAGGCATAACGAGATCATCATCAAGTGCATCATCTTCCACAATTATTTTTGATTCATTTTCATGAGGCACAACAATGATAGGAGCAACATTATTTGGGAGAGATATCTTTTTACCTCTCTTCGTTTTCCTTTTCTTCTTCTTCACCACATCATGTGTGGGTTCAATCCTCCTTTTGGAGCTCCTTATTAATGAGATTGGTTGAACAGAAGGCTCCTCCTCGTTACCTGATTCATCATAAGAAATAATGGGAGGATATTGGGAAGTCTCTTCCCTTTCGTTAGTATTCTCTTCATCCTCTATTTGTTGTCTTTTCTTTATGTAATTGGCAATATAAGGATTTTCAATGCAATTCACCGCACAATACATATAAATTTCTTCTAGATCAAAATGAAGAACTCTATTACGGGCAAATTCTGGAATATCCTTAGTTATACGTTTCATCATAACCCAAGAGCAAACTAAGTTCATTATGATGTGCAAGGGAAATCAAGTCATCACAATTTTTGGACACGATATGATCATGAAACAATTTGCATTTGGTACTGAAATGATCACGTTCATTGCAAAGTTCACAAGTATGGCTAAGAAAGTTTAAATTTTCAGCACACGCATCTAGCCTTTCTTGCAACCATTTAGTTTCTAAATGCTTATGCCTCTTGCAATAGCTATCTTCCCTATTTGGTGTGTACTTGCAAACCCAATGCACTCCACAAAATTGACATGTTTATAGGAGACATTTTCATCATAACTAGTGCAATCATCATTAGTACCATGGATATTCAAGGAGTTCATACTAACAACATTGCAATCATGCTCATCATTCAAAGATTTAGTGCCAAACATTTTAATGCATTCTTCTTCTAACACTTTGGCACAATTTTACTTTCCATCATACTCACGAAAGATATTAAAAAGATGAAGCATATGAGACAAACTTAATTCCATTTTTTTGTAGTTTTCTTTATAATCTAAATTAGTGATAAAAGAAGAAACAAAAAGATTCGATTGCAAGATCTAAAGATATACCTTCAAGCACTCACCTCCTCGACAGCGGCGCCAGAAACTGCTTGATGTCTACTACGCAACCTTCTTCTTGTAGACGTTGTTGGGCCTCCAAGTGCAGAGGTTTGTAGGACAGTAGCAAATTTCCCTCAAGTGGATGACCTAAGGTTTATCAATCTGTGGGAGGCGTAGGACGAAGATGGTCTCTCTAAAGCAACCCTGCAACCAAATAACAAAGAGTCTCTTGTGTCCCCAACACACCCAATACAATGGTAAATTGTATAGGTGCACTAGTTCGGCGAAGAGATGGTGATACAAGTGCAATATGGATGGTAGATATAGGTTTTTGTAATCTGAAAATATAAAAACAGCAAGGTAGCAAGTGGTAAAAGTGAGCGTAAACGGTATTGCAATGCTAGGAAACAAGGCCTAGGGTTCATACTTTCACTAGTGCAAGTTCTCTCAACAATAATAACATAATTGGATCATATAACTATCCCTCAACATGCAACAAAGAGTCACTCCAAAGTCACTAATAGTAGAGAACGAACGAAGAGATTATGGTAGGGTACGAAACCACCTCAAAGTTATTCTTTCCAATCAATCCGTTGGGCTATTCCTATAAGTGTCACAAACAGCCCTAGAGTTCGTACTAGAATAACACCTTAAGACACAAATCAACCAAAACCCTAATGTCACCTAGATACTCCAATGTCACCTCAAGTATCCGTGGGTATGATTATACGATATGCAGCACACAATCTCAGATTCATCTATTCAACCAACACATAGAACCTCAAAGAGTGCCCCAAAGTTTCTACCGGAGAGTCAAGATGAAAACGTGTGCCAACCCCTATGCATAGGTTCATGGGCGGAACCCGCAAGTTGATCACCAAAACATACATCAAGTGAATCACGTGATATCCCATTGTCACCACAGATACGCACGGCAAGACATACATCAAGTGTTCTCAAATCATTAAAGACTCAATCCGATAAGATTACTTCAAAGGGAAAACTCAATCCATTACAAGAGAGTAGAGGGGGAGAAGCAACATAAGATCCAACTATAATAGCAAAGCTCGCGATACATCAAGATCGTATCACCTCAAGAACACGAGAGAGAGAGAGAGATCAAACACATAGCTACTGGTACATACCCTCAGCCCCGAGGGTGAACTACTCCCTCCTTGTCATGGAGAGCGCCGGGATGATGAAGATGGCCACCGGTGAGGGTTCCCCCCTCCGGCAGGGTGCCGGAACAGGGTCCCGATTGGTTTTTGGTGGCTACAGAGGCTTGCGGCGGCAGAACTCCCTATCTCTTCTGTTTTTCAAAGTTTTTAGGGTATATGGATATATATAGGTGGAAGAAATACGTCAGGGGAGCCACGAGGGGCCCACGAGGGTGGAGGGCGCGCCCTAGGGGGGTGGGTGCGCCCCCTACCTCGTGGCTCCCTCGTTTCTTTCCTGATGTGCACTCCAAGTCTATCGGGTAGCTTTCCTTCCAAAAATAACTTCTCCAAAAGGTTTCATTCCGTTTCGACTCCGTTTGATATTCCTTTTCTTCAAAACTCTGAAACAAGGGAAAAAGCAGGAACTGGCACTGGGCTCTGGGTCAATAGGTTAGTCCCAAAAATAATATAAAAGTGCATAGTAAAGCCCATAAAACATTCAAGCTGGATAATATAATAGCATGAATACTTCATAAATTATAGATACGTTGGAGACGTATCAGGCGGCGGGGGGGGGGGGGGGGGCGGCGGTTTGGCCGGTGGTGGCTGGCGGCTCAGGGGAGTGGAGGTTGAAGATGAACTGCAGGCCCTTGATTTCGTATCCAACGGCTGGAAAATCGACTGACCAGAGATGAAAATGTCAGTCGACTGACGTGTAGCCTCACTTGATGCTGCTACACGATCAGCTGCCCCAGGTCTCGCACGCACTGCTGCTACTGCTTTTCTGCTACTAGTGCGTTCAGTTTCGACAGTAAAATTCAGTTTCGACAGCAAAATTCAGTTTCGACAGTTAAGTTCAGTTGCGACAGTTAAATTCAGTTTCGACGGTTTATACGTCTCCAACGTATCTATAATTTTTTATTGCTCCATGCTATATTATACTCTGTTTTCGATGATTAATGGGCTTTGTTATACACTTTTATATTATTTTTGGGACTAACCTATTAACCGGAGGCCCAGCCCAAATTGCTGTTTTTTGCCTATTTCAGAGTTTCGCAGAAAAAGAATATCAAACGGAGTCCAAACGGAATGAAACCTTCGGGAACATGATTTTTGGAACAAACGTGATCCAGAGGACTTGGAGTCCACGTAAAGCAATCAACGAGGAGAGAAAGAGGTAGGGGCGTGCCTACCTCCCCCAGGAGCGACCTCCACCCTCGTGGGGCCCATGTTGCTCCACCGACGTACTTCTTCCTCCTATATATACCTTACGTACCCCCAAACCATCAGAAGCATCCACGAAAACCTAATTCCACCGCCGCAACCTTCTGTACCCATGAGATCCCATCTTGGGGCCTTTTCCAGCATCCTGCCGGAGGGGGCATCGATCACGGAGTGCTTCTACATCAACACCATAGCCTCTCCGATGATGTGTGAGTAGTTTACCTCAGACCTTCGGGTCCATAGTTATTAGCTAGATGGTTTCTTCTCTCTCTTTGGATCTCAATATAAAGTTCTCCTTGATTCTCTTGGAGATCTATTCGATGTAATCTTCTTTTGCGGTGTGTTCGTTGCGACCGATGAATTGTGGGTTTATGATCAAGTTTATCTATGAACAATATTTGAATCTTCTCTGAATTCTTTTATGTATGATTGGTTATCTTTGCAAGTCTCTTCGAATTATCAGTTTGGTTTGGCCTACTAGATTGATCTTTCTTTCAATGGGAGAAGTGCTTAGCTTTGGGTTCAATCTTGTGGTGTCCTTTCCCAGTGACAGCAAGGGCGGCAAGGCACGTATTGTATTGTTGCCATCGAGGATAAAAAGATGGGGTTTATATCATATTGCATGAGTTTATCCCTCTACATCATGTCATCTTGCTTAAAGCGTTACTCTGTTCTTTTGAACTTAATACTCTAGATGCATGCTGGATAGCAGTCGATGTGTGGAGTAATAGTAGTAGATGCAGAATCGTTTCGATCTACTTGTCGCGGATGTGATGCCTATATACATGATCATACCTAGATATTCTCATAACTATGCTCAATTCTATCAATTGCTCAACAGTAATTTGTTCACCCACCGTAATACTTATGCTATCTTGAGAGAAGCCACTAGTGAAACCTATGGCCCCCAGGTCTATCTTCCATCATATCAATCTTTCAACACTTAGTTATTTTTATTGCCTTTTATTTTACTTTGCATCTTTATTATAAAAATACCAAAGATATTATCTTATCATATATATCAGATCTCACTTTCGTAAGTGACCGTGAAGGGATTGACAACCCCTTTATTGCGTTGGTTGCGAGGTTTTTATTTGTTTGTGTAGGTGCGAGGGACTTGAGCGTGGCCTCCTACTGGATTGATACCTTGGTTCTCAAAAACTGAGGGAAATACTTACGCTACTTTACTGCATCACCCTTTCCTCTTCAAGGGAAAACCAACGCAGTGCTCAATTGGTAGCAAGAAGGATTTCTAGCACCGTTGCCGGGGAGTCTACGCAAAAGTCAAGACATACCAAGTACCCATCACAAACTCTTATCCCCCGCATTACATTATTTGCCATTTGCCTCTCGTTTTCCTCTCCCCCACTTCACCTTTGCTGTTTTATTCGCCCTCTCTTTTTCCCTTCGCCTCTTTTTCGCTTGCCTCTTGTGTTGCCATGTGCCTTCTATGTGCTTGCATCTTCTCTTGCTAAAAATCTATTGATATGGATCCACTTAAAGTGTTCTACTTGGATCATCTTCGATCCTTATGCGCTCGTGCTGAAACCCCAACTAGCCTAGTTGATGGGAAATCTTTAGATGAGCATGCTCATTTTGTGCGTCACCGTTTGTCTGAAAAAGGGAGACTCTTATGGAATAAAATAAACAAATTGATGTGTTATGCTTGGAATCTTTGTGAAAGTTGTGATATTACCTGTTGCTCTAAGAACCCTAAAAAACACCTTCCCTACCTTTGTGAGTTTAATGAAAATGAAATCTTGTCTTCTTATGCAAAGGGTGTTTACAGTTACTATGATAGCAAACAAATTGAAGAATTTGTTGCTTTTAAGGGTGCTTATGAAGTTGCTTCTTTGATTGAAAAGTATGATAGTACTCTTTACGAATCTGAAAATTTTGAAATACTTGAATATTGCTATGAAAACTATGCTCATAATGTCTATGTCAAAGAATTTATTGAAAGAATGATCGTTGATTCTAAAGAAAATAATGTGCATGAATCTATAGATAATTATGATTCTGATGATTTGATTGAAATATCCCTTGATGATCATGATGCTTCTTTTGGCCATGATGCCAATATTTATGAAGATGAATTTGTTATGGTTCCTTATGTTAAACATGAGATCGTTGCTATTGCGCCCATACTTGATAGTTCCGTTGATGAAAAGCATGGTTGCAATGATTTTACTATAAATTCTCTTGATGTCAATTGTGGTAATAATATACAAAACCCTAAGCTTGGGGATGCTAGTTTTGCTATGTCCTCTACTTGTTGCAATGATCATGATTGGGGTGATTCTTCTTACGATCTTGAAAATTTACTTACTCCCCATGATGAATATGAGATTGATAATAATGTTTGCAATAATATTGAAAGTGGGTTTGGAAGAGTCCAATTTAGATTCCACATATTTGGAAAATGTTCAATCTTATGAAATTTTTGATAGAAGTGGGTTTGGAGAGGTCATGACTTTAGTTAATGTTGATCCCGCTATTTTGGAAGAGTGTCAACTTCGCATGCATGTGGATTGTGTTGAAAACATTTTATGTGATAGCTATTTTGTTAAATTTTCTTATGATCCCACATGTAATTATTATGAGAAAGGAAAATATGGTTGTAGAAATATTCATGTTACTAAATTACCTCTCGTTATGTTGAGATTGCTATTGTTTCTTTCCGCTTCCTTGCATATGCTAGTTTTTGCTTGCCTGGATAATTTGTTTGCCTATAAGATGCCTATGCATAGGAAGTATGTTACACTTAGATGTGTTTTTCATGTATTTTATGATGCTCCCTTTGTTCTTCAATTCTTGTCTTTCATGCGAGCATCATCGAAATCTTTATGCCTAGCTAGGGGCGTTAAACGATAGCGCTTGTTGGGAGGCAACCCAATTTTATTTTTAGTTTTTTTGCTTTTTGCTTCTGGTAAGGAATAAATCTTTTATCTAGCCTCTGGTTAGATGTGGTTTTATGTTTTAATTAGTGTTTGTGCCAAGTTAAACCTATAGGATCTTCTTGGATGATAGTTATTTTACCTTGCTGAAAATTCCAGAAACTTTCTGTTCACGAAAACAACTGTTAAAAATCACCAGAACGTGATAAAATATTGATTCCAATCGCAGCAGATCAATAAAAGAATTTTTTACGTCTTCCTATTTTGGTAGATTTTTTTGAGTTCCAGAAGTTTGCGTTAGTTACAGATTACTACAGACTGTTCTGTTTTTGACAGATTCTGTTTTTCGTGTGTTGTTTGCTTATTTTGATGAATCTATGGCTAGTAAAATAGTTTATAAACCATAGAGAAGTTGGAATACAGTAGGTTTAACACCAATATAAATAAAGAATGAGTTCATTACAGTACCTTGAAGTGGTATTTTGTTTTCTTTCGCTAACGGAGCTTACGAGATTTTCTGTTGAGTTTTGTGTTGTGAAGTTTTCAAGTTTTGGGTAAAGATTTGATGGATTATGGAACAAGGAGTGGCAAGAGCCTAATCTTGGGGATGCCCATGGCACCCCAAGATAATCTAAGGGCACCAAAAAGCCAAAGCTTGGGGATGGCCCGGAAGGCATCCCCTCTTTCGTCTTCGTCCATCGGTAACTTTACTTGGAGCTATATTTTTATTCACCACATGATAAGTGTTTTCTTGGAGCGTCTTGTATGATTTGAGTCTTTGCTTTTTAGTTTACCACAATCATCCTTGCTATACACACCTTTTGAGAGAGACACACATGATTTGGAATTTATTAGAATACTCTATGTGCTTCGCTTATATCTTTTGAGCAATATAGTTTTTGCTCTAGTGCTTCACTTATATCTTTTAGAGCACGGCGGTGGTTTCGTTTTATAGAAACTATTATTCTCTCATGCTTCACTTATATTATTTTGAGAGTCTTAAACAACATGGTAACTTGCTTAAATTGGGAAATCAGTCCTAATATGCTAGGTTTTCAAGATTAGTAAAAACTTTCTTATGAGTGTGTTGAATACTAAGAGAAGTTTGATGATTGATGATTGTTTTGAGATATGGAGGTAGTGATATTAAAGTTGTGCTAGTTGAGTAGTTGTGAATTTGAGAAATACTAGTGTTGAAGTTTGCAAGTCCCGTAGCATGCACGTATGGTAAACGTTATGTAACAAATTTGAAACATGAGGTGTTCTTTGATTGTCTTCCTTATGAGTGGCGGTCGGGGACGAGCGATGGTCTTTTCCTACCAATCTATCCCCCTAGGAGCATGCGCGTAGTGCTTGGTTTTTGATGACTTCTAGATTTTTGCAATAAGTATGTGAGTTCTTTATGACTAATGTTGAGTCCATGGATTATACGCACTCTTACCCTTCCATCATTGCTAGCCTCTTCGGTACCGTGCATTGCCCTTTCTCACCTTGAGAGTTGGTGCAAACTTTGCCGGTGCATCCAAACCCCGTGATATGATACGCTCTACACACATAAACCTCCTTATATATTCCTCAAAACAGCCACCATACCTACCTATTATGGCATTTCCATAGCCATTCCGAGATATATTGCCATGCAACTTTGCACCGTTCCGTTTATCATGACACGTTCATCATTGTCATATTGCTTTGCATGATCATGTAGTTGACATCGTATTTGTGGCAAAGCCACCGTTCATAATTTTTCATACATGTCACTCTTGATTCATTGCCCATCCCGGTACACCGCCGGAGGCATTCATATAGAGCCATACTTTGTTCTAGTATCGAGTTGTAAATAAATAGAAGTGTGATGATCATCATTCATAGAGCATTGTCCCAATAAAAAAAATAGAAGAAAGGCCAAATAAAAAAAAGGGAAGGCCCAAAAAAGAGAACATAAAAAGGGGCAATGCTACTATCCTTTTTCCACACTTGTGCTTCAAAGTAGCACCATTATCTTCGTGATAGAGAGTCTCTTGTTTTGTCACTTTCATATACTAGTGGGAATTTTTCATTATAGAACTTGGCTTGTATATTCTAACAATGGGCTTCCTCAAATGCCCTAGGTCTTCGTGAGCAAGCAAGTTGGATGCACAGCCACTTAGTTTCTTTTGTTGAGCTTTCATGCATTTATAGCTCTAGTGCATCCGTTGCATGGCAATTCCTACTCCTTGCATTAACATCAATCGATGGGCATCTCCATAGCCCGTTGATTAGCCGCGTTGATGTGAGACTTTCTCCTTTTTTGTCTTCTCCACATAACCCCGATGTTATATTCTATTCCACCCATAGTGCTATATCCATGGCTCACGCTCATGTATTGCGTGAAGGTTGAAAAGGTTTGAGATTACTAAAGTATGAAACAATTGCTTGGCTTGTCATCGGGGTTGTGCATGATGAGAGCATTCTTGTGTGACGAAAATGGAGCATGACCAAACTATATGATTTTGTAGGGATGAACTTTCTTTGGCCATGTTATTTTGAGAAGACATAATTGCTTAGTTAGTATGCTTGAAGTACTATTACTTTTATGTAAATATTAAACTTTTATCTTGAATCTTTCAGATCTGAATATTCATACCACAATTAAGAGGGTTACATTAAAAAATTATGCCAAGTAGCATTCCGCATCAAAAATTCTGTTTTTATCATTTACCTACTCAAGGACGAGCAGGAATTAAGCTTGGGGATGCTTGATACGTCTCCAACATATCTATAATTTTTGATTGCTCCATGCTATATTATACTCTGTTTTGGATGATTAATGGGCTTTGTTATACACTTTTATATTATTTTTGGGACTAACCTATTAACTGGAGGCCCATCCCAAATTGTTGTTTTTTGCCTATTTCAGAGTTTCGCATAAAAAGAATATCAAACGGAGTCCAAACGGAATGAAACCTACGGGAACATGATTTTCGAAACAAACGTGATTAAGAGGACTTGGAGTGCACGTAAAGCAATCAACGAGGAGAGCACAAGGTAGGGGGCGCGCCCACCTCCCCCAGGCGTGCCCTCCACCCTCGTGGGGCCCACGTTGCTCCACCGACGTACTTCTTCCTCCTATATATACCTACATACACCCAAACCATCAGAAGCATCCACGAAAACCTAATTCCACCGCCGCAACCTTCTGTACACGTGAGATCCCATCTTGGGGCCTTTTCCGGCGTCCTGCCAGAGGGGGCATTGATCACGGAGGGCTTCTACATCAACACCATAGCCTCTTTGATGATGTGTGAGTATTTTACCCAAGACCTTCGGGTCCATAGTTATTAGCTAGATGGCTTCTTCTGTCTCTTTGGATCTCAATACAAAGTTCTCCTCGATTCTCTTGGAGATCTATTCGATGTAATCTTCTTTTGCGGTGTGTTTGTTGAGACCGATGAATTGTGGGTTTATGATCAAGTTTATCTATGAACAATATTTGAATCTCCTCTGAATTCTTTTATGTATTATTGGTTATCTTTGCAAGTCTCTTCGAATTATCTGTTTGGTTTGGCCCACTAGATTGATCTTTCTTGCAATGGGAGAAGTGCTTAGCTTTGGGTTCAATCTTGCGGTGTCCTTTCCCAGTGACAGCAGGGGCAGCAAGGCACGTATTGTATTGTTGCCATCGAGGATAAAACGATGGGGTTTATATCATATTGCATGAGTTTATCCCTCTACATCATGTCATCTTGCTTAAAGCATTACTCTGTTCTTTTGAACTTAATACTCTAGATGCATGCTGGATAGCGGTCGATGTGTGGAGTAATAGTAGTAGATGCAGAATCGTTTCGGTCTACTTGTCGCGGACGTGATGCCTATATACATGATCATACCTAGATATTCTCATAACCATGCTCAATTCTATCAATTGCTCAACAGTAATTTGTTCACCCACCGTAATACTTATGCTATCTTGAGAGAAGCCACTAGTGAAACCTATGGCCCCCGGATCTATCTTCCATCATATCAATCTTTCAACACTTAGTTATTTTGATTGCCTTTTATTTTACTTTGCATCTTTATTATAAAAATACCAAAGATATTATCTTATCATATCTATCAGATCTCACTTTCGTAAGTGACCGTGAAGGGATTGACAACCCCTTTATTGCGTTGGTTGCGAGGTTTTTATTTGTTTGTGTAGGTGCGAGGGACTTGAGCATGGCCTCCTACTGGATTGATACCTTGGTTCTCAAAAACTAAGGGAAATACATACGCTACTTTACTGCATCACCCTTTCCTCTTCAAGGGAAAACCAACGCAATGCTCAAGAGGTAGCAACAGTTAAGTTCAAAGATGAGCGGCTGATGTATTTTACATCTAGCACTTTGTGTTTATGTATTTTACGTCATCTATTGGAGATGTTATTAGAATTCCACTCAGTTTAACGGGTTCTCTCTTGTCCTTCTTCAGCCTCGGCGTCGTACAACTCACCGGAGCTGCTCCAACGACAAAACCCTCCATCACAGCGGAGCAGTGCCCCGGGCTCCATCTCCAGACGCCTAAGATCTTCTTCCCCTCCTCCGACAGCCAAGTCAGTCGGAGCATCCTCACCGACCAACCCAATCACGCTGAGATCGACATGGCTTCGCCAAAGAAGTTGTACACTTGTTGCATCTCTTTTTTACTCTACATGTTATGTATATTGTCCACTGAGCACACGTAGTAACGTGAAATACGATTATTTTATCCTACTATATGACAACCAGTGAGGTACCAGGCCACTTAGCTATCCGTGATGGACTCTCTTGAACGCCATCATTATTTATCTCTGCGCGTTTGAGCTGTGCATTTGTCGATGGGCCTGGGAGTTGAGCTAGTAGGGCAGTGGCCTGGGTCCAAAGTAGTAGAAGTAGCACAAAAATATTTTTAAGTGTAGAATTTTCCTTGCTCAAGCCTACCTACTAGAATTGCCAGTGCTTGAAAGGAAAAGTGAAGGAAAAACATAGGAATTGGAAAGTTTCCTATGGTACTACTATTCATGCATTTGGTTCAATGGAATGGAGCAAAGGAAAACTGTAGGATTTGTTCCTTTAGTGTCTCCTTGAAAGAAAAACCATAGGAATTTTAATTTCCACTTGTCCTCCTTTTCAAATTCGTATTCATGAAGCACAAGACTAAGAGATAGTAGCATAATAACATTATAACCGTACATTTTCTTTTGGTTTGACTTAATCTCACCATGCTTCTTTGCATCATGTGATCTTCCAATTCTTGCAAACCAAACACCCAGATTGGCAGAAATCCTGTGTTTTTAAATTCTCTATTTTGCACGTGCATTCCTATCCTATTCCTGTCTATTTCCTATCCCTGCATTGTTAGAATCCTCAAATTAAACAAGCCCTTACACAATTACTTCTGTTACAGATATGTGTCAAAGAAAACCTTGTGTGGTTTGTCCTGCTCCTGCTGCACTGTGTTCCACCCCAGCTCAGCTGCTCCAACGAAGGAAGGGTTCACCACAGCAGGGATCCGCTCTCCAGACTATCTTTCGCCGCCCCAGATCTTCTTCCCCGCCGCCGACAGCCACAACAACTGCATTACCATCATCAACTGAGCAGTTGACCTTGAGGACTACACAGGTCCGAAAGAGAGGTCGCACTCTTCCGTGTCTGCTTACGTTATGCATCGCTTAATATTATGACATGCTACTTTATCGTCGTGTTCACCTATTAGAGTCTGAGTCAGGTCCAAACTAATGCTGAAACTTGAGTTTTGAAATGGTTGTGGGGTACATATTGGGGCAGCAATAAGTACTATATGTGTAGCCACCAGACCTCAAACAGTCTAGTCTCTATGCATCAGTGTCATCCCTGGATCGGTAATGCTGACGCGCATAGTACTTGAAGGATTTATAACAGAGTAGCAATCACACACTTATTACATCGAATGTCTCAAAAGAGAACTTAATACAATAAATACGGCTTAAGGCCATCTAAAAACGATAACAGCGGAAGGCTTGGAAGATAAAGTGAGTCCATCAACTCCAACGGCATCACTGAGTATAAGACCACGACCTATGGCACCTTACTCGTCGTCTGAAAAGTCTGCAACATGATACGTTGCAGCCCGAAAACGGGTCAGCACATGGAATATGCTAACAATGTAACACATAGAGAGTAATGAACAAAATAATGCTACCACTACATGCATATTTGGCTGGTGGAAAGCTCTATGGTTACAGTTTTGTGAAAAGCTAATTTTTCCCTACCACAAAGGAATAAATTTTATTTAACTATCATGGTGGTTGTTAAACATTGAGAAGGTACCTCCAACTCAATCCCAATTAAGAACGTGATTAACCCAATCAAATTAAATTAAGTAACATGATGATGAGATTCACATGATAATCCAAGAACTAGATACTCAAGATGTCCATAACCGGGGACACGGCTAACCATGATTAGATTGTACACTCTGCAGAGGATTGCGCACTTTTCCCCACAAGACTCGATCGCCTCCACTTGATTTCTCACACTACATGGTGTTTGGGAAACGGATGACCAAGACACCGTCTTTCAGAAACAATACTCTTTACTCCGGGTGGACAGTTACACCTACTTTCCCCTACATCTGCTAGCCCACCTCTTCAAGAGGTCATGTAACCTACTCAACTATGCTAGAGCCCATAATAGCTTGTGGCTGCACACGGAAGTTTCTAGCATGAATAATCTCATGATCCCTTTTGAGTCTGGGTGGCGGTCCATAGGATGATCACACGGGTACTCCGGGATATCCAAAAATACAGGCAACACTGGGTTCTCCAGGTGCCTCAATCCACCCAGATGTAAATTAAAGTAACCACCTTAAGTTGAACCATTAATTAACAATCTCACATCTGTCATGGAAAACTCTCAAACCCAATCCACGTCCACGAGCATAGCATAGCAATATAAGCAAACGTAGAAGTAACTCCCAATGGTTTGATATAAACAGGGCAATAGGTACTACCTCAACTACTTCCCAAAACCCACATTTTAATCAGATCCTAATCATGCAATAGTTTGAGGATTGATGTAATGCAATAAAACTGGGTGGTAAAGAGGTATGATCAAAGTGTTACTTGCCTTGCTGATGATCCGTGAAACCTAGAGACTCGTAGTAGCACGCTTCGCACTCCGAGTACTCTATCGCAAACAAACAATACATACATAAGCAATCAAGCAAGGGTGCACGGATAAAACTCAAAATAAGAGATCTAACCAGAAAGTTCAACTTAAGAACTCCGGTTTGCAAAAAGAATCAAATCGAACGAAGCAACGAAACTCAAACGACGAAAGAAACTAGCTTCGTTTACTAATCTGGACCTAAGTCAAATTTTACAGTAGCAAAACTTGTTTGAGTTGGTTAATCAGAAAGAGGGTTTCGAGACGAAACTCCAGGCGCTTGAATCGCCTGATTCCGATAAACGAGCGAAAAGTTATACTAAAACGAAAAACAGATCTGAAATCGCGATCGAAAATAATCACGGAAAATCCGAGAAAAAGAAAAACCGACGAACAGGCTAACGAACCAACGTTCGCTGTCTGCGGTTAAACGACGAAAACCGTTCGTTAAAACGAATGTACGGACGAACGTCCGCGAAATAGGCTAAACCAAAAAAAAACTAAACCGATCTATAAAAAAACAAACCGCGGTTTTCAAAAAAAAAACACGCACGGTTTTCCGGATAAAACCGGCGGCGGCGCGGGTGGCTACCTCCGGCGGCGGCGAGGTCCGGCGAGGGGCGGCGGAGCTCCGGCGACGGCGGGACGGGCGGCGGCGGCGGCGGCTCCGGCGGCGGCGGCGCGGGGCGGCGGCGTCGGCGGGCAGCGGCGGCAGCGCTAGGGTTTCGCGGGGCTCGGCCTCCCGGCTTATAAAGGCCGGCCGGGCCAGAGTCCTAGCCGGACACGGCCCGGTAGGTCGGTTCGTTTTTTTAAATCGGACATGCAGAAAAAGAAAGAAAATAAATACTAAACGGACTCCAAAAATCCCGAAATAAATTTTCCCCGTCCTCTAAAAATAAGGCGGACAAGATGAACATTTATTTGGGCCTAAAATGCAATCTTGAAAAACGCATATTTTTCATAATTCAAATAAAATCAAATATTTGTTTTTAATATTTTTCCTCCAATATTTCATTATTTTTGGAGAATTCATATTATCCCCTCTCATATAATTGATATGAAATATTTTCAGAGAGAAAAATAATTAAAACAAATGATCCTATTTTCAAAATTTGAGAAAACCCAAATATGAAAATAATGAAAGCCCCAACTCTCTCCGTGGGTCCTTGAGTTGTGTAGAATTTCTAGGATCGCAAAACAAAATGCAATAAAATATGTTATGCATGATGATCTAATGTATAACATTCTAAAATGAAAATTTGGGATGTTACAAACCTACCCCCTTAAGATGAATCTCGCCCTCGAGATTCGGGTTGGCTAGAAAATAGGTAAGAGTGGTCCTTCCGTAGATCTTCCTCTCGCTCCCAGGTGGCTTCATCCTCGGTATGGTGACTCCACTGAACTTTGCAAAACTTGATAACCTTGCTGTGGGTGACTCAGCTGGCATATTCGAGAATCTTGACTGGTTTCTCCTCATAGGTCAAATCACTATCCAGCTGAATTGCTTCCAATGGCACTGTATCTCTCAGTGGTATCTCAGCCATCTCTGCGTGGCACTTCTTCAGCTGAGAAACATGGAACACATCGTGAACTCCCGACAATCCTCCGGGCAATTCCAACTTGTAAGCAACTTCTCCCATATGCTCCAAGACTTTGTATGGTCCTACAAAACGTGGCGCTAACTTTCCTTTAACTCCAAAGCGCTTCACTCCTCGAAGTGGTGATACTCGAAGATACACTCTGTCTCCGTCTTTGTAAACTGTCTCCTTGCGTTTAGAATCCGCATAACTCTTCTGCCTGGACTGGGCTACCTTGAGCCTATCACGAATCAACTTCACCTTCTGTTCAGACTCCTTAATCAAATCTGGTCCAAACAACTGGCGGTCTCCAACTCCATCCCACAACAACGGTGTCCTGCACCTCCTTCCGTACAGAGCTTCGAAAGGGGCCATCTTCAAACTGGATTGATAACTGTTGTTGTAAGAGAACTCTGCATACGACAAATTGTCGTCCCAACTAGATCCATAATCTAGCACACAAGCTCTCAGCATGTCCTCCAAAATCTGATTGACTCGCTCGGTCTGTCCGTCTGTCTATGGATGAAAGGTTGTACTGAACTCTAGCCTGGTACCCAAAGTTTCATGCAATTGATTCCAAAACTTTGAAGTAAACTGGGTTCCTCTATCTGATACAATGGTCCTCGGAACTCCACGCAGACATACGATCCTGGTCATGTATATCTTTGCCAACTTAGCACTTGTATAAGTGGTCTTTAAAGGGATGAAATGAGCTACCTTCGTCAAACGATCGACTACAACCCATATCAAGTCATAGCCTGAACGAGTCCTGGGCAATCCTGTGATAAAATCCATGCCTAGCTTATCCCACTTCCATTCGGGTATCGGCAATGGTTGTAGCAATCCTGCTGGCTTCTGATGCTCTTCCTTTACTCTCTGACATACATCACAAACTGCTACATACTCCGCAATATCCTTCTTCATTCCAGTCCACCAGATACTGTCCTTTAAATCCTGGTACATCTTGGTATTTCCTGGGTGAATCGAATATGGTGAATCATGGGCCTCTTGCAAGATCAACTTCCTGATCTCTGGATCATTGGGCACATAAACGCGGTCCTCAAACCATAATGTATCGTGCTCATCCTCACGAAATCCCTTGGCTTTTCCTTTACTCATCCTTTCCTTTATCTCAGCAATTTCCCTGTCTGTCTTCTAAGCTTCTCTGATCTTATCCATCAAAGTAGACTGAATCTCCAATGCTGCTACATAGCCTCTCGGAACTATTTCCAAACATAGTTCGTGAAGATCCTCTGCTAACTCCTTGGGTAACTCTCCGGTCATGAGTGTGTTGACATGGCTCTTGCGGCTCAACACATCGGCTACTACATTAGCCTTCCCTGGGTGATAATGCAATCTCATATCATAATCCTTAATGAGCTCCAACCATCTCCTTTGCCTGAGATTCAACTCCTTCTGTGTGAAAATGTACTTCAAACTCTTGTGATCCGTGTACACCTCACAATGGTTTCCGATGAGAAAATGTCTCCACGTCTTCAACGCATGCACTACGGCTGCTAACTCTAAATCATGTGTAGCATAATTCAACTCATGGGGTTTAAGCTGTCGTGAGGCATATGAAACAACTCTTCCCTCCTGCATTAGCACTGCTCCAAGTCCTTGACGAGAAGCGTCGCAATATACTTCATAATCCTTGCGTTGATCTGGCAAAATCAACACTGGCGCTGTAACCAAACCTTTCTTCAACTCCTGGAAACTAGCCTCACATTCCTCAGTCCAATTGAATTTGGTGTCCTTCTTCAACAACTCCATCATAGGCTTTGCAATCTTTGAGAAATTCTCGATGAATCTCCGGTAATATCCTGCGAGTCCAAGAAAACTCCGGATTTCTCCAACTGTCGTGGGTGACTCCCAATTTGTCACAGTGTTAACCTTGGTGGGATCTACTGCTATTCCTTCTCCGGATATAACATGTCCAAGGAATCCAACTTCCTTTAACCAAAACTCGCACTTGCTGAACTTGGCATATAACTGATGTTCTCTGAGCTTTCCAAGTACCAAACGCAAATGCTCCTTATGCTCTTCTTCATTCTTCGAATAGACCAGAATATCATCAATGAACACTATGACGAACTTATCCAGAAACTCCATAAACACTTTGTTCATCATGTTCATGAAATAGGCGGGTGCGTTAGTCAGGCCAAATGACATAACGGTGTACTCATATAGCCCATACCTTGTGGTAAAAGTTGTCTTGGGTATATCCTGCTCTCGAATCTTCAACTGGTGGTATCTTGATCGCAAATCAATCTTGGAAAAGACTTTAGCTCCTTGTAGTCGGTCAAACAGATCATTGATCATCGACAGTGGGTACTTGTTCTTGGTTGTTACTTCATTCAATCCACGATAATCAACAACCATCTTGAATGATCCATCTTTCTTTTCCACTAGAAGTACGGGTGATCCCCAAGGTGACGAACTTGGGCGAATATATCCTTTATCCAGTAACTCCTTAATCTGCTTCTTAATTTCTTCCAAATCCTTAGCGGGCATCCTGTACGGTCTCTTAGATATTGGCCCAGTGCCTGGCAAAAGCTCAATCAAAAACTCGATGTCTCTATCCGGTGGCATGCCTGGCAACTCCTCTGGAAATACGTCAGGGAAATCCTTCATCACTGGCACTTCCTCCTGTACAACTCCTGATAAGGAATTCACTTGAGTCCTCTTCGGCACATGCCGGGATACATACTTAATCCTTCTTCCTTCTGAGGTAGTAAGCAAAATCGTCTTACTGGCGCAATCGATGTTTCCTCCATACATCGATAGCCAATCCATTCCCAAAATCACATCCAAACCTTGCGACTCCAAAACTATTAGGTCTGAGGGGAAAACATGCCTACCTATGGCCAATGGTATCTGAAAACATCCTTGGCTTGCCATATACTCTGCACCTGGCGAGGTTACTAACATAGGTGTTCTAAGAACTTTGGTGGGCAACTTAAACTTATCCAGAAATCCCCTTGATATGTATGAATGTGATGCACCAGTATCAAAAAGAACGATTGCAGTAAATGTTTTAACCAAAAACTTACCTATTACTGCATCAGGCTGTGCTTCAACCTCCTCCACATTAACGTGGTTCACCCGTCCCCTGTTGAAAGGGTTCGGCTTCTTCCCTGAGCTTCCATTGCCATTTCCATTCTTAGCTTCCGGACAATCAGTGGCATAATGTCCAGTCCTCTGGCACTTGAAACAAGTAACGTGGCTTAGATCCCTCTTGGCTGGGGTTGATGGGTTGGTACGGTTTTGTCCGTTGCTTCCTCTGTTCCCATTGCCATTCTTGGGGCCACTATGATTGTGCGAGCTCCCTCCATTGTGATTGTGACCTCCATGGTTATGCTGAAGGTGCCCTCCCGAGTTTGGGGTAAAACGAGGCTTCTGGTGAGCTCCTGTACTGTACTTTCCTTGTCCATACTTCCTCTTACGACTCTCAATCTGCTGCTGCTTCCCTTCAATCATGAGAGCTCTATCTACCAACTCCTGGTAGTTGTTAAAAGTTGCCACCATCAACTGCATGCTCAGCTCATCATTCAGTCCTTCCAGAAACTTCTCCTGCTTAGCTGCATCTGTAGCAACGTCATCTGGGGCATAACATGCTAACTTACTGAAATCCTCCACGTATTGGCCAACGGTACGTCCTCCTTGGCGTAAGTTGCGAAACTCACGCTTCTTCATGGCCATAGCTCCTGCTGAAACGTGGGCAGTATGGAAAGCTTGCTGAAACTGCTCCCATGTGATAGTGTCAATGGGGTGAGTGGCTGTGTAATTCTCCCACCATGATGATGCGGGTCCATCAAGCTGATGTGCGGCAAAACGCACTCTCTCCGCATCTATGCATCCTGCAGTGGTCAGCTCCCTTCCAACCTTGCGGAGCCAATCATCTGCCACAATCGGCTCGGTGCTACTGGAGAACACCAGCGGATTCAGCCTAAGAAAACGGGCTAAGTGATCAACATGTGGTGGTGGTGGTGGGTTGTTGTTGTTGTTGCCGTGGTTCTGAACTAGCACTTGCATCAAGGCATTCTGCTGCTGAATCAATTGAGTGATCTCCGGTGGGAAAACAAATCCGGTGTCGCGTCTCGGAGGCATCTGATGGGTTTAGAAAAGATGAGAAAATAGGATAGAATGAGGTCTAGAGGGAAAACACTACCCATATGCACATGAGACAAACACAATCATATCACTCCAATCAATTCAAACAAGGCATACAATCGATCTAACTATCGTTACAAAGTGCTTGGACTATACTATATACATGGTGGAATACTACTACTAATTTGGTGGTCTACTAGAAAAATTGCTCAGTCGAAGACTCCATGATATCTGCTCCAGCTTCATCCTCCCAATCATCATCACTGGGGTCCGAGTCAGTGTCGTCGATGATGATGTAGTTCTCCGGGCAAGTAGAATCGTCATCATCTCCTCCTGGCGCTGGGTCTCCCATGAAAACTCCTAGCTTCTTTGTCAGGTCGCCATTCTTCTCCACTAGTGCGACGATTTCCTTCTCATATCCATCGCGTGTAGCCTTGAGTTCTTCCTCCAGTTCCATGATCCTTGTCTTTGCCTTCTTAAGTTCTATCATGTCTGCGCACATCTGGTTCTCCTGGCGACGTATGTGCTGGTTTAACTCCTGAATGAAAGCTGCAATAGATCTATCCTTCCTGGTACTGATCATCTCCCATTGCTCGTCTCGGCACCCACAAATCTGATAGATAGTATCCTTGAGATCATTGTGGTACACTTCTCCAATGCGTCCCATGGTGATGTGGGCTGCCATGCTCTTTCCTAGACTCCAGGTTGGTGCATCAAAGGAAAACTCTATGGGCTCAGTGATTGGCATGAACGTCCTTCCTGGAACTTGAACTTGAATCATCCAGCGCTCCTCTTCTAGTAGTGTGGTGTTGTAGGTTCCGGTGAAGCTTGGTATTCCGATGTTCAGGTACTTCGTAACTTCCTTCAAGTGTCGTCCAAAAGGTGTATCCTCATCCGGTTGCGCGAACTTGTTCCTTGCATCCGCCATCCTAAAAGAGTGGAAGAAGGGAGAGGAGTTAGAAATGAGAAGAGAGTAGTGATCTAGGGCTTTAGCTTAGTGGTCGTGTCCTACAGTCAGCGTGTGCTCTGATACCATCTTGGTAGCGACCAGACCTCAAAAAGTCTAGTCTCTGTGCATCAGTGTCATCCCTGGATCGGTAATGCTGACATGCACAGTACTTGAAGGATTTATAACAGAGTAGCAATCACACACTTATTACATCGAATGTCTCAAAAGAGAACTTAATACAATAAATACGGCTTAAGGCCATCTAAAAACGATAACAGCGGAAGGCTTGGAAGATAAAGTGAGTCCATCAACTCCAACGGCATCACTGAGTATAAGACCACGACCTATGGCACATTACTCGTCGTCTGAAAAGTCTGCAACATGATACGTTGCAGCCCGAAAATGGGTCAACACATGGAATATGCTGGCAATGTGACACATAGAGAGTAATGAACAGAATAATGCTATCACTACATGCATATTTGGCTGGTGGAAAGCTCTATGGTTACAGTTTTGCGAAAAGCCAATTTTTCCCTACCACAAAGGAATAAATTTTATTTAACTATCATGGTGGTTGTTAAACATTGAGAAGGTACGTCCAACTCAATCCCAATTAAGAACGTGATTAACCCAATCAAATTAAATTAAGTAACATGATGATGAGATTCACATGATAATCCAAGAACTAGATACTCAAGATGTCCATAACCGGGGACACGGCTAACCATGATTAGATTGTACACTCTGCAGAGGATTGCGCACTTTTCCCCACAAGACTCGATCGCCTCCACTTGATTTCTCGCACTACATGGTGTTTGGGAAACGGATGACCGAGACACCGTCTTTCAGAAACAATACTCTTTACTCCGGGTGGACAGTTACACCTACTTTCCCCTACATCTGCTAGCCCACCTCTTCAAGAGGTCATGTAACCTACTCAACTATGCTAGAGCCCATAATAGCTTGTGGCTGCACACGGAAGTTTCTAGCATGAATAATCTCATGATCCCTTTGAGTCTGGGTGGCGGTCCATAGGATGATCACACGGGTACTCCGGGATATCCAAAAATACAAGCAACACTGGGTTCTCCAGGTGCCTCAATCCACCCAGATGTAAATTAAAGTAACCACCTTAAGTTGAACCATTAATTAACAATCTCACATCTGTCATGGAAAACTCTCAAACCCAATCCACGTCTATGAGCATAGCATAGCAATATAACCAAACGTAGAAGTAACTCCCAATGGTTTGATATAAACAGGGCAATAGGTACTACCTCAACTACTTCCCAAAACCCACATTTTAATCAGATCCTAATCATGCAATAGTTTGAGGATTGATCTAATGCAATAAAACTGGGTGGTAAAGAGGTATGATCAAAGTGTTACTTGCCTTGCTGATGATCCGTGAAACCTAGAGACTCGTAGTAGCACGCTTCGCACTCCGGGTACTCTATCACAAACAAACAATACATACATAAGCAATCAAGCAAGGTTGCACAGATAAAACTCAAAATAAGAGATCTAACCAGAAAGTTCAACTTAAGAACTCCGGTTTGCAAAAAGAATCAAATTGAACAAAGCAACGAAACTCAAACGGCGAAAGAAACTAGCTTCGTTTACTAATCTGGACCTAAGTCAAATTTTACAGTAGCAAAACTTGTTTGAGTTGGTTAATCAGAAAGAGGGTTTCGAGACGAAACTCCAGGCGCTTGAATCGCCTGATTCCGATAAACGAGCGAAAAGTTATACTAAAACGAAAAACAGATCTGGAATCGCGATCGAAAATAATCGCGGAAAATCCGAGAAAAAGAAAAACCGACGAACAGGCTAACGAACCAACGTTCGCTGTCTGCGGTTAAATGACGAAAACCGTTCGTTAAAACGAACGTACGGACGAACATCCGCGAAATAGGCTAAACCAAAAAAAAACTAAACCGATCTATAAAAAAAACAAACCGCGGTTTTCAAAAAAAACACGCACGGTTTTCCGGAGAAAACCGGCGGCGGCGCGGGTGGCTACCTCCGGCGGCGGCGAGGTCCGGCAAGGGGCGGCGGAGCTCCGGCGGCGGCGGCGCGGGGCGGCGGCGTCGGCGGGCAGCGGCGACGGCGGCGGCGGCGGCGGTTCGGTGGCGGTGGCGCTAGGGTTTCGCGGGGCAGGCGGGCGGCTCGGGCTGGGCTGCGGGGCTCGGCCTCCCGGCTTATAGGTCGGTTAGTTTTTTTTAAATCAAACATGCAGAAAAAGAAAGAAAAGAAATACTAAACGGACTCCAAAAATCCCGAAATAAATTTTCCCCGTCCTCTAAAAATAAGCCAGACAAGATGAACATTTATTTGGGCCTAAAATGAAATTTTGAAAAACACATATTTTTCCTAATTCAAATAAAATCAAATATTTTTTTAATATTTTTCCTCCAATATTTCATTATTTTTGGAGAAATCATATTATGCCCTCTCATATAATTGATATGAAATATTTTCGGAGAGAAAAATAATTAAAACAAATGATCCTATTTTCAAAATTTGAGAAAACCCAAATATGAAAATAATGAAATCCCCAACTCTCTCCGTGGGTCCTTGAGTTGCGTAGAATTTCTAGGATCGCAAAACAAAATGCAATAAAATATGTTATGCATGATGATCTAATGTATAACATTCCAAATTGAAAATTTGGGATGTTACAATATGTCTACTATCTGGTTAATCTCGGGTGTCTACTATGAGTTTCATGTTGGGTGCAAACAAACATTAAAGGAGTCATTATCACTAAAGCTATTATCTGCCTGCTATCATTGGTTTTGGGTCTATCCACAGTTTGTTACCATCACTCTGGATTTGTGCATGCACTCCTTACATAATCTCACTATGTTTTATTCCTATGCATATCAGTTATTGTACACAATGGAACTGAACATGTAGAGCAAAAGAGACGAGCCTTGCGTGGCAATAAAATTTCATGCAGACGTCGCTCCATGGTGGGCGCAAAGGCAGCCCCCCTCCACCTATTTCGGATTGTAATCAAGAGGAAGACAACTGTTCTGAGGGGGATTCAGAAGGAGAAGACCACTCCTATTTACCCCCTGAGGTCTTCGCTCTAACTTAGCATGCTGATGTTGGTAATATCATCCATATGGTGCCTTGCATTGCTTACTTTATACATCAAATATGTCATCTGCTTAGTTTAGACATGCTTTGTGTGAATGCCATTTTTTTAGTTTCTTTATCGTATATGTGAATCATGCAATGCCATCTTGTTTAGCCAGGCATCATATATGTGAATTTTGCAATGCCACCCTGGTTAGCCATTCATCTTATATGTGAATTATATCATGCCATCATTTTTTTATTACGTGTTAAATTTGTCAACAATTTTAGTACAATCAATTACTCTTCCTGTGCATCAGCCCTTCAGCACGGTCATGGAAAAATCTGGAGTGGAAACAAGGTCTTCAGAGCAGACAATGTTATCTGACGAAGCGCATGTCTTGTTGGTTACGGATAGCTCCTCGGAGGAGGATTCAGAGACAGATGACCAGTCCTATTCCCCCCCCCCCCCGAGGTACATGCTCTAACTTGGCAGGGTTATGTTGCTCATATCATGCGTATGGGATCTTACATTGCTATGTCATTTGCTTAGTTTAGACATGCTTTGTGTGAATGCCACATGTTTAGTGTCTAATTACCATATATGTGAATTATGCAATGCCATCTTGTTGCAAGACATTATATATGTGAATTATGCAATGCTATCTTGTTGCAAGGCATTATATATGTGAATTATGCAATGCCATGTTGTTTAGCCAAGTGTCATATATGTGAATTATATCATGCCGTCCTTTTTTTGTATTTCTCGTTGCATTTGTCGACAATGTTTGTATATTCAACTGCTCTTCCAGTGCATCAACCATTTGAATTGGGGATGGAGAAATCTGAAGTGAAAACAAGGTCTTCAGAGTAGACAATGCTACCTGCTGAAACATATATCTTGCTGGTTACAGATAGCTCTTCAGAGGAGGATTTAGAGGCAGATGACCAGTCCTATTATCCCCCTGAGGTGTATGCTCAAACTTGGCAGGGTTATATTACTCATATCATGCATATGTTGTATTGCAATGCTTAGTTATTACATCATATACACAATATTGAATGCCATCTCCTTAGTTGACACATCATTATGCGATTGCCCTCTGCTCACTTGCTTAGTATATAAATCATATATTTGAATTATATCATGCCATGATGTTTACATAGACAGCATGTATCTGAATTATGGCATGCCAACCCATTTTCTGAAGACATAATATAGTTATATCATCTCATCCTATTTACATAGTCATCATATTTTGAATTATGTCATTCTATCCGTGAATTATATCATGCCATCACGTTTCCATCGACCGCATGTTTGTGATTTATGGCATGCCAACCACTTTAATAGACACATCATATAATTATATCATGTCATCCTGTTTACATAGTCATCATATATTGAAGTATGTCATTCTATCCTGTTTAGTTAGCCATCATACATGTGAAATTGTGTCATGCTATCCTGTTTAATTAGCCATCATATATGTGAAATTATGTCATGCTATTCTGTTTGGTTAGACAACATAAATGTGAATTATTTCATACCCTGTTTTCTTCCCTACTATCCATTGCACCTGTCTATCTTACAATGTTTGTATATTCAAATACTTTTCTTGTTTATCAGCCATTTCAATTGGAGGGGGTGACGGCACTATCTGTGGGAGTAAAAACACGGTCTTCAGAAAAGATCGTGCTACCTGTCGATGGAGATAGAACCACTGTTGTACTTGCCCAAGAACCAGCCCCACCACACATAACCCAGACTCACACAGATTGTACCCCTACCTAGTTGGACAGAGAACCAGCTACACCCCTTCTAACCCCAACCCCAGCAGATAGTAACCCAGTTCCAGTTGACACAGCACCATCTCCACCACAGAGCACCCAAACACGAGCAGTTAGTAAGCCAACTGCAGTGCCCAAAGCACGAGGACCACCACTCCGAACCCCAAGTCAACGCTTAAAGTAGAAGAAGCATTGTTCTCAGGTCAGGTTCCGTAGCTGTGGTTCATACTTACTTTGCTCTTGCATCACTTTATTTACTCATACCAACTAATTTCAAATTTGAAGGATGCAATTGAAACTCCAATGGCGCAACAGGTATGTTTTAAACCTGTTTCTTTAACGTGTTTGCTATTGTAACTTGCTCTATGTTGATTTCAGTTTCAATTGAATAAACAGTTATGTTCTCATGCCATGCACATTACAAGTGTTGTTATTGCTATGTAGTTTCCCACACTTATATTCTGTCAATCCTGCTTTGTCTTAAATAGATATGATTCTAACTATCTCTATCTTGATTTGGCAACATAAACTAGAATGATATAGACCATACAGTGACCTACTACATAGATATATGTTTGTTTCATGTTGTTATCCTGTCCACCTTACTATTGAACTGGTTTACCAAAATGAGTTTCATATACAACATGGTAAACCTGTGATGTGTTTGTTTGTTTCTCTTTGAGAACGCGGATAAAATATTGGAGAAGAGTACCCCGTTATGCAATGGTAAAGTAAGTAATGCAGATAAGGTTCAAGATAGTGAGACATCCCTGTTCGTCTCCAAGAAAGCTGATAAAAACTATATTGAAGACACTGACACAACCCCAGAGTCCTGTCTTGATGTAGTGTTCGAGTTATTGGCTACTACTTATGGCACCAGCTCTTCGAACTCGCTGCCTGAATCAGTTCGGCTTCTTGAGTCTCAACTTCAACTTGAAAGACATCGATCAGATGTTATGCGACAGGAAGCTGAAGGACAGAGGAAGTCCCTGCAGAATTCAGATGCATACTTTCTGGTGCAACAACAAGTGCTGGAGGATTTAAGCGCCAAACAAGAGAATGTTAATAAGCTTGCTAAGCATCTTGCCAGCATTATGGGTACCCAGGATATTGCTTCTTGACCTCTTCTGAAGTGGTTTCAGTTCTGGACTTGTTTTGCTATGGCGTTTATTTGCACTGGTCGCCAACTTTGACAACCAGTGTATACGATATGCTGCTTTGTTCCCTATATTTGCACTGGTGGCGAACTTTGATGCCCAGTGGATGTAATATGTGTAATAGCCATGATAGCCTAGCATAAGTTGCTTGCTTATTTATTCCTTGTTGTCTTGTTTATTTGTTTGCTTGTAGTCACTGTAGTTCTTTTTCCGCGGTTTGCTAGTAGCCGCAATAATCTATTTTTTAAAACTAGGCCACAATAACCATGGGCTACATATTTACTGTAGTTACCATGGGCCTCCTACGGGCCATAGAAACAATGGGCCTTCTAAGGGCCGTAGAAACAATGGGCCTTCTACAGGCCGTAGCATCAATGGGCCTTCTACGGGCCGTATGATTGATCGGCCAAACATTGGCCAATAACAGACCGCATTATGGGCCATGAACGGGCTAGATTTGGAATCGTCCATTCATGGGCCGACAATAACAGGCCGTCGTTAATCGGCTGTATTTGATGACGCTATGAAAACGGCCCAACGGATTAACAGACAGCAAACGGGCCGATTGTAACCATGTGCTGAATTTGGCCCACAAGCAGAAAAGGCCAGTAATGGGCCGTAAGTAAGTGAATGCTGGAAATGAGCCCAAGAATAAATGGGCCTGAGAAGGCCAAAAGATAACACGGGTTGGAAACGGCCCAATGGAATAATGGGTCGTTAATGGGTATAAAGCAATACACTGTTCATTGCAGGCCAGATTCACCACGGGCCGTTAATGGGCCAAGAGTTACAAATGGCCTCGTATGGGCCGAAAGACATCATGGGCCATACATGGGCCGGAAGTTACAACGGGCTGAAATCATATTGGACGGCCCAGATGAAGCTACTGGGCTTAATTCCGATAGGTCGTAACGGGCCGTGAGTTAGCGGGCCGTAAATGGGCTATATACGAACAGGCCGTTAACAGGCTTTCCGTGGGCCGACCCATTACCTTTTGACCAAGTTGAATGGGCCGGCCTTTTCACCATAATGGGCCTCTATTGGGCCGTGCCACGTGTCGGCGTATCATAGGTGCCTCCTGTCCAATGAATGGATGACATCTGTCCCAACGGTGAGCCAACACGTGTTTCCTCCGGCCAATGAAAATTTTACACGTGGAAAATCCTCATTGGTCCGGGCTGTTAGCGGGTTATCGGATCCAAAACCGGACCTGATAGCTTAATGGCAACCCGTTATGGTGGATGCCATGTGTCGGTCACCCTTGACGAAAGCACTTCCATGACGCGCCATTTATCATCATGGAAGTGGACACTTCCGTGATGATAATTTTGGTAATGTCATGGAACACTTCTACGACAGCACAGGTATGACTATCTTGATTCTGTCATAAAATCGTCATGGATGTACATGCATGACAGAAAACGTGACCTACTGTGACAAACACGTATCATCATGGAAGTGTATTTTTTTGTAGTGCATGTCTATGGTTAGGAAACCTTAACCATCTTTAATCAACGAGCTAGTCAAGTAGAGGCTCACTAGGGACACGGTGTATGTTTATATATTCACACATGTATTTAGGTTTCTCATCAATACAATTCTAGCATGAATAATAAATCTTTATCATGAATAAGGAAATATAAAATAACAACTTTATTATTGCTTCTAGGGCATATTTCCTTCAGTCTCCCACTTGCACTAGGGTCAATAATCTAGATTACATTGTAATGATTCTAACACCATGGAGTCTTGGTGCTGATCATGTTTTGCTCATGGAAGAAGCTTATTCAACGGGTCTGCCACATTCAAATCCGTATGTATTTTGCAAATCCATATGTATTATTGTCTCTAGGGCATATTTCCTTCAGATTGAACCCATCACAAAGCACCTCTCTCATTGCAAGAAAAATCAATCTAGTGGGCCAAACCAAATCAATAGATCGATGAGAAATACAAAGCTATCTTGATCATGCATAAAAGGGTTCAGAGAATACTCAAATAATATTCATAGATAATCTGATCATAAACCCACAATTCATCGGATCTCAACAAACACATCGCAAAAGAACATTACATCGAATAGATCTCCAGAACATCGAGGAGAACATTGTATTGAAGATCAAAGAGAGAGAAGAAGCCATCTAGCTACTAGCTATGGACCCGTAGGTCTGTGGTAAACTACTCACACATCATCGGAAGGGCAGATGTAGGGGCCCTCCGTGATCGAATCCCCCTCCAGAAGAGTGTCAGAAAAGGCCCATAGATGGGATCTCACGAGAACAGAAGCTTGCGGCAGCGGAAAAATATTTTTGGTGTGCCCTCTGGTGCAGGGGGAATAATTGGGTATTTATAGAGCTGAGATTAGGGTTAGGAGAGTCCCGAGGGGCCCACAAGCCCTGAGCCCCCCCTAGGGTGCAGCCAGCAGGCTTGTGTCCCTCTCGTGACTCTTCTGGTCTCCTCCCGAAGCTTCGTGAGTGTCTTCTGGTCCAAGAAAAATCAGCAAAAAATTTTGTTCCATTTGGACTCGGTTTGGTATTGATTTTTTGTAAAAGACAAAAACAAGAAAAAAAACAGCAACTAGCACTTGGCACTAGGTTAATAGGTTAGTCCCAGAAATGATATAAAATAGCACCAAAATGCATATAAAACATCCAAGATGGATAATATAATAGCATGGAACAATCAAAAATTATAGATACGTTGGAGACTGGTAAGTCTCCAACGTATCTATAATTTATGAAGTATTCATGCTAATATATTATCATTATTGGATGTTTTACAATCATTTTATAGCAACTTTATATCATTTTGTGGGACTAACCTATTAACATAGTGCCCAGTGCCAGTTGATGTTTTTTGCTTGTTTTTTACATTGTAGAAAATCAATATCAAACGCAGTCCAAACGCAGCGGAACTTTTTGGAATTTTTTGGGACCAGAAGACATCCAGTGGGCAGAGAAGCACCAGGGGGTGCCCCGAGGGGGACACAACCCACCAGGGCGCGCCCAGGTGGGTGGTGCCCACCTCGGTGGCCTCCTGTACCCCCTCTTCGCCCTATAAATCATCAAATATTCCAAAAACCCACGGGGTAACCCTAGATCGGAAGTTCCGCCGCCGCAAGCCTCTGTATCCACGAAAACCAATCTAGACCCCGGTGGGGCGAGTCATCACCGGTGGCCATCTTCATCATCCCGGCGACCACCATGATGAGGAGGGAGTAGTCCACCCTCGGGGCTGAGGGTTTGTATTAGTAGCTATGTGTTTAATTTCACTCTCTCTCTCTCTCTCTCTCTCTCTCTCTCGTGTTCTTGATGGCACGATCTTGATGTATCGGGGGCTTTGTTAATATAGTTGGATCATATGGTGTTTTCCCCTCTCTATCTTGTTGTGATGAATTGAGTTTTCCCTTTGAGATTCCGTTTTATCGGATAGAATACTTTTATGGATTTGAGAGCGCTTGATATATGTCATGCATATGAATACCCGTGACAATGGGGTATTATTTTGATTCACTTGATATATGTTTTGGCACTCAACTCGCGGATTCTCGAGGTGACATTGGAGTAATCTACGCATAGGGGTTGATGCACGTTCTTGTCTTTGTTTCTCTGGTAGAAATCTTGGGGCACTCTTTGAGGTTCTTTGTGTCGGATTGAGTATTATGAATCTGAAATTACTTGGTGCTTATTTTAGTACGAACTCTTGGATAGATCGATCGGAAAGAATAGCTTTGAGGTGGTTTCGTACCCTACAAACGATTTCTTCTTATGTTCTCCGCTAGATAGGATCTTTGGCGTGATTCTTCGTTGCACGTTGAGGGATGGTTATATCATCCAATTATATTAGCATTGTTGAGAGATTGCACTAGCAAAAGTACAGACCCTAGGCCTCATATTCAAGCATTGCAATACCGTTTTTTGTGCCCGTTTACTATTGGTTACCTTGCTGTTTTTATAATTTCATATTACAAAAACCAACATCTACTATCCATATTACACTTGTATCACCATCTCTTCGCCGAACTAGTGCACCTATACAATTTGCCATTGTATTGGGTGTGTTGGGGACACAAGAGACTTTTTGTTATTTGGTTGCAGGGTTGTTGGAGAGAGACCATATTCATCCTACGCCTCCCACGGATTGATAAAACTTAGGTCATCCACTTGAGGGAAAATTGCTACTGTCCTACAAAACTCTGCACTTGCAGGCCTAACACAATTCTACAAGAACAAGTTGCGTAGTAGACATCAAGCTCTTTTCTGGCGCCGTTGCCGGGGAGGTGAGTGCTCGAAGGTATATCTTTAGATCTTGCAATTGAATCTTTTAGTTTCTTGTTTTATCACTAGTTTGGATTATAAAAGAAAACTACAAAAAAATGGAATTGAGGTTGCATCATATTATTCATCTTTATCATGTCTTTCGTGAAAATGATGGAAAGGAAAATTGTTCTCAATTGATAGAAGAAGGATTCAATAGAATGCTTGGTATGAATGATGAGTATGATTGCAATGTTGTTAGTATGAATTCTTTGAATATCCATGATGCTAATGATATGCAAAACCATAAGCTTGGGGATGCTATGTTTGATGAAGATGATATTTCTAGTGCCCCAAGATTTGATGTGCAAATTTGTTATAATGATTGCATGCCTCCTATTTATGATGATTATAATGATGAAAGTGGATTCGGAGAGGTCATGACTTTCTTTAATGATGAATCCACCATTTTGGATGAGGCTTCAATTGACTATGATAACAAAGTTTCTATCTATGATGATTATGGTGATGACATGTATGATATAAAGAATAATTATAACCATGAAACTTGTCATCATGATTTTAATTTTCACTCTCATGATAGTTATCTTGTTGAGTTTGCTCCCACTACTATTGATGAGAAGAAATTTGCTTATGTGGAGAGTAATAAGTTTTCTATGCTTTTGTGTCATGAAAAGAATGCTTTATGTGATGGTTATATTGTTGAATTTCTTCATGATGCTACTGAAAATTATTATGAGGGAGGAACTTATGCTTGTAGGAATTGCAATAATATCAAGTTTCCTCTCTATGTGTTCAAAATCTTGAAGTTATGTTTGTTTTGCCTTCCTATGCTAGTTGATTCTTGCTCTCATGCATTGTTTGATCACAAAATCCCTATGCATAGGAAGCGGGTTAGACTTAAATATGCTAGTCATATGCTTCATGATGCTCTTGTTATGTTTCAGTTCTTATCTTTTATGAGAGCATCATTGAAATCATCATGCCTAGGTAAAAATGCATTAAAGAAAAGCGCTTGTTGGGAGACAACCCAACACTTTTACCTACTGTTTTTGTGTGTTCACATGGTTATGATACTGTAGTAATCATGTTTTATTGCTTTTGTTTCAATAAAGTGCCAAGTAAAGCCTTTGGGATAGTGTGGATGATAGTTGACTTGAATCTGTGCAAAAACAGAAACTTTTGCGCCCAGTCCAGGAATTTCTAAAATTCACTGGAACATGATTTTGATTTGAAGTTTTTACAGGTGATAGATATACAAATTCCCTACGTTTTCCTAATTTTTAAGAATTTTTGGACTAGCATAATTATGGTTGGAGTATAGATTACTCTAGGTTGTTTTGTTTTTGACAGATTCTATGTTAAATGCATAGTTTGCTTGTTTCCTAGTTTCTATGACTTATATTGCTCAATATAAATTGTAGAAATGATATAATACAGTAGGCATTGTGTGTGGAAGCAATTATGAATCTTGTCTTTGACAGTACCAAAGTGAAATGGTTTGCTCTTTATCATACTAACCTATCTCACGAAGTTCCGTTAGGTTTTGTGTGATTGAAGTTTTCAAGTTTTGGGTGAGATGTCGATATGAGGAGAATAAGGAGTGACAATACCCTAAGATTGGGGATGCCCAAGGCACCCCAAGGTAATATTCAAGGAAGATCCAAGCAACTAAGCTTGTGGATGCCCCGGAAGGCATCCCCTCTTTCGTCTCCAACATTATCGGTAACCTTACTTGAAGCTACATTTTTATTCATCACATGATATGTGTTTTTCTTGGAGCGTCATTTTATTTTATTAGTATTTGATTTCTGTTATTTAGAATAATGTTTTGTATCTTTTATTTCGATAAAAGTGGCAAGGATAGCCTTTCCCATGCTTATTTTGCAAGTATACATGTTGCTGTTTCAAAACAGAAAGTTTATCGCTGTTGCAAAAATTCCCTAGAAAAGTCAGAATATGATCAAATGCTGAAACTTTTTGCACAATAATCTCTGATAAATTTTCTGGAGTGTGGTAAATTTTCATAATTTTTGGAGTTAAAGAAGTATTGATACTCTTGCATTCTTTACAGACTGTACTATTTTGGCAGATTGCTGTTATGTTTGCATTGTTTGCATATGTTTGCATGTTTAATGATTCTATTTGAGGATAGGAGTATTAAATATGTAGAGGCATTTAATATGCAATTTTGAATAATAATTTTGGTGATTTTCTACAGTAGAGAATGATAAGGTTTTGCATTGATTTATACTAACTTATCTCACGAGTTCTTGTTGAGTTTTGTGTGGATGAAGTTTTTGAGATTTAGGAAAACCGTGATATGAGTGGAATTAATGAGAAAAAAAGATCAAGATTGGGGATGCCCAAGGCACCCCCAGATAATATTTCAAGAAGTCTCAAGCATCTAAGCTTGGGGTGCCCCGGTAGGCATCCCACCTTTCTTCTTCAACAATTATCAGTTAGTATCGGTTGAGCCTAAGTTTTTGCTTCTTCACATGATGTGTGCTATTCTTGGAATGTCATTTTGTTATGTTTTGCTTACTGTTTTAATAAAATACTTAGATCTGAAACCTTTAAATAAGAGAGAGTCCTCAAATAGCTACCCATTTACATAACTACTCGCTTGATCTTCACTTATATCTTTTTGGAGTAGCTTGTCATTTACTCTTGTGCTTCACTTATATCCTATGAGTAAATTGTTGAATAAATTGAATGTAATGAAGTTGAAATTATATCTTGATATCATGCCTAGTAGTAGCTTCACATTGGGTTTAGAAAGTGAAATCTTTTGAAGCTTGACAATTACAATATTGGTCATACAAGTAATTCATGAATGATTACTATAAGGAAGAGAACTTTCACATGCAAATATATTATCTTAGACATCTTCTATGATTGTGAATACCCATTAATTATTTTCAAACTTGAGCAAATTATTTGAAGTTGGACAAGGAAGACAACGTAATGAGTTATGTTTGGGTATATTTGCATAGAAGTTATATTGTCATGGATCCTCCAACATGTGGTGTTTGCCTAGGATCTTTTGCTAGCCAAAAATTCGTACTAAGTAGAGATACTACTTGTGCATACAAAAACCCTTAAACCCAGTTTCTTGCCATGAGTGTCCACCATACCTATCTATGGATTGAATAAGATCCTTCAAGTATGTTGTCATCGGTGCATAAAGCAATAAAAATTGCTCCTAAATATGTTTGATATGTTAATGTAAGGGAAAATTTAGCATTGTACGAACTTGTGATGGCAAAGTAATAAAAGCGACGGACTGCATAATAAAGGTTGCTATCATAAGGGGCAATATAACGTGACGTTCCTTTGCATTAAGAGCTTGGGCATCCAAATAAAAAGCGCATGGCAACCTCTGCTTACCTCTGCGAAGGGCCTATCTTTTACTTTTCAGTATTTACTTTTATGCAAAGAGTCAATTGTATAAATTCTCATTTCAACCTCAATTATTCTCTAGTTGGCAAGCACCATGTGGTGGGGAAATATCTAGGCGCATATGACCAGTCAAATATATTTGATCATGATTTATTATTGTTGACAATTATCTCTATGATAAATGAGTTGGGAGGCAAAATATTAAGCCCCTATCTTTCTCTGTGTTCGATGGATGCATTTGTTCTAACAATATGCTTTGAGTAGTAGCAATCATGGAAGACTACATTATGATTCAGTATGTGGAGCTCTTACTTAGACTTTGTTGAATAAGTTGAATTGCAATTGCTTGGTGACTGAGAACATAGGTTGTTGAGTTTCAAGAGAATTCATTGTTTGAACCTTAAAGTGTGAAGTGGTTGCTACTTTAAAATGAGAAGTCTTATAAGAAAGAATTCTGTTATGATGCTAGGAAAAGTGATTGAAATTTTCATTGGTCAAACTTGTGCACTTTGCTAGCATTCACACCTCATAAATTATTTCTTTTCTCATTTACCTACTCGAGGACGAGTAGGAATTAAGCTTGGGGATGCTCATACGTCCCCAATGTATCTATAATTTATTAAGTATTCATGCTAATATATTATTATTCTTGGATGTTTTACAATCATTTTATAGCAACTATATATCATTTTTTGGGACTAACCTATTGACATAGTGGACAGTGCCAGTTGTTGTCTTTTGCTTGTTTTTTACATCGCAGAAAATCAATATCAAACGGAGTCCAAATGCTGTGGATTTTTTTGGAGATTTTTTTGTACCACAAGACATCCAGTGGGCCAGAGAAGCACCTGGGGGGTGCCTCGAGGGGGGCACAACCCACCAGGGCACGCCTGGGGGCCCAGGCGCGCCAAGGTGGGTTGTGCCCACCTCGGTGGCCTCCCGTACCCCCTCTTCGCCCTATAAATCGTCAAATATTACAAAAACCCTTGGGGTAACCCTAGATCAGAAGTTCCGCCGCCGCAAGCCTCTGTATCCATGAAAACCAATCTAGACCCCATTCCAGCACCGTGCCGGAGGGGGGAATCATCACCGGTGGCCATCTTCATCATCTCGGCGGTCACCGTGATGAGGAGGGAGTAGTCCACCCTTGGGGCTGAGGGTTTGTACCAGTAGCTATGTGTTTAATTTCTCTCTCTCTCGTGTTCTTGATGGCATGATCTTGATGTATCAGGGGCTTTTTTAATATAGTTGGATCATATGGTGTTTTCCCCTCTCTATCTTCTTCTGATGAATTGATCAGTTTTCCCTTTGATATTTCATTTTATCGGATTGAATACTTTAATGGATTTGAGAGAACTTGATATATGTCTTGCATATGAATACCCGTGGTGACAATGGGGTATCATTTTGATTCACTTGATATATGTTTTGGCACTCAACTCGCGGATTCCCGAGGTGACATTGGGGTAATCTATGCATAGGGGTTGATGCACGTTCTTGTCTTTGTTTCTCCGGTAGAAATCTTGGGGCACTCTTTGAGGTTCTTTGTGTTGGATTGGGTATCATGAATCTGTAATTATTTGGTGATTATTTTAGTACGAACTCTTGTATAGATCGATCGGAAAGAATAGCTTCGAGGTGGTTTCGTACCCTGCAAACGAATTCTTCTTATGTTCTCCGCTAGATAGGAACTTTGGAGTGATTCTTCGTTGCACGTTGAGGTATGGTTATATGATCCAATTATATTAGCATTGTTGAGAGATTGCACTAGCGATAGTACGGACCCTAGGCCTCATTTTCAAGCATTGCAATACCGTTTTTGTGCCCGTTTACTATTGGTTACCTTGCTGTTTTTATATTTCATATTACAAAAACCAACATCTACTATCCATATTACACTTGTACTCTTCGCCAAACTAGTGCACCTATACAATTTGCCATTGTATCGGTGTGTTGGGGACACAAGATACTTTTTGTTATTTGGTTGCAGGGTTGTTTGAGAGACACCATCTTCATCCTACGCCTCCCACGGATTTAAACCTTAGGTCATCCACTTGAGGGAAAATTGCTACTGTCCTACAAAACTCTGCACTTGGAGGCCCAACACGAGTCTACAAGAACAAGTTGCATAGTAGACATCAGAGATGTATCAATCCCCTTCACCTTGATTTTAATGTGGGGCTCGTGAGATCTTCCCTCAAATCTCTCTCCCAAGTTAAATATATCCTCTTATCTGTCTCCCTTATTATTATATGGACATTTATAGTGGCTGATAAGTCAGTTTTATCTTAGATCCATCATAATATAGGGATGAGAGTACAAGATAATATATGTGAACTGACCTATGGTTGGATGGTTAGGAGGACAGTGTCATCCCCAACTCATCAGGGTTCAAGTCCTCAAATTGACTTTTGTGCTTACATTTTCCCATAGTGTATGAACGTCTGTGTCTGTATTACATTAAAAACTAACATAATATATGATTAGTTATCTTTTAGTCTTATTTCTAGAAAATAAATATACATATAAGGGCCTGTTTGGGACTGCTCCGCTTCATCAAAATTAGTTTCACTCCACTAAATTCACTTTGGAGCAGTTTCATACAGAAGTTGTAGCACTGCCAAAGAGAACGTTTGGCTTCCATCTAGCTCCAACTTCAAGAATGATAAATTTGGTGGAAAGGATCTATTTTATTAGATGAGGGGGGAGAAACGAAGGGGTATCCACTTACTGGTGACAGTGGTGGGTAATTTCCACTCAACTCCAGCTTCTAGAGTTTTTTGGAGCACCCCCTGAAGTGAAGGAAATATGCCCTAGAGGCAATGATAAAGTTGTTATTTTATATTTCCTTATATCATGATAAATGTTTATTATTCATGCTAGAATTTTATTAACCGGAAACTTGATACATGTGTGGATACATAGACAAAACACCGTGTCCCTAGTAAGCCTCTACTAGACTAGCTCGTTAATCAAAGATGGTTAAGTTTCCTAACCATAGACATGTGTTGTCATTTGATGAACGGGATCACATCATTAGGAGAATGATGTGATGGAAAAGACCCATTCATTAGCTTAGCACATTGATCGTTAAGTTTTATTTCTATTGCTTTCTTCATGTCATATACATATTCCTTTGACTATGAGATTATGCAACTCTCGGATACCGGAGGAATACCTTGTGTGCTATCAAACGTCACAACGTAACTGGGTGATTATAACGATGCTCTACAGGTATCTCCGAAGGTGTTTGTTGGGTTGGCATAGATCAAGATTAGGATTTGTCACTCTGAGTATAGGAGAGGTATCTCTGGCCCTCTCGGTAATACACATCATAAGAAGCCTTGCAAGCAATGTGACTAATGAGTTAGTTGCGGGATGATGTCTTATGGAACGAGTAAAGAGACTTGCCGGTAACGAGATTGAACTAGGTATGAAGATACCGACGATCGAATCTCAGGCAAGTAACATGCCGATGACAAAGGGAATAACGTATGTTGTCATTATGGTACGACCAATAAAGATCATCGTAGAATATGTGGGAACTAATATGAGCATCCAGGTTCTGCTGTTGGTTATTGACGGGAGAGGTGTCTCGGTCATGTCTACATTGTTATCGAACCCGTAGGGTCCGCACGCTTAACATTCGATGATGATTTTGTATTATATGAGTTATGTGATTTGGTGACCGAATGTTGTTCGGAGTTCTGGATGAGATCATGGACATGACGATGAGTCACAAAATGGTCGAGAGGTAAAGATTCATATATACGACGATGATATTCGGATACCGGAAGTGTTTCGGGGTGTACCGGGTACATATCGGAGTACCGGGGGGGTTACCGGAACCCTCCGGGGGATTAATGGGCCATATGGGCCATAGGAGGGGAGCACACCAGCCCAGAAGGGGTGGCTCGCCCCCCTCCCCCCTAAGGAAGGAGGCCGAATAGGAGAAGGATGAGGGGGTTCACCCCCCCTTTCCTTCCTCCCCCCTCTCTTCCCTTTCCCCCTTCCGGTAATAAGGTAAGGGGGGCGAATTGGACTAGGGGCCCAAGTAGGATTCCTCCTACTTGGGGCGCCCCATGGCAGCTCCCCTCCCCCTCCCACCTATATATACTTGGGGAGGGGGTGCCTAGAACACACACCAACAATTGTTAGCCGTGTGCGGCGCCCCCCTCCACAGTTTACGCCTCCGGTCATATCTCTCGTAGTGCTTAGGCGAAGCCCTGCGCGGATCACTTCACCATCATCGTCACCACACCATCGTGCTGACGGAACTCTCCCTCGACACTTTGCTGGATCAAGAGTTCGAGGGACATCATCGAGATGAATGTGTGCAGAACTCGGAGGTGCCGTACATTCGGTGCTTGATCGGTCGGAACGAGAAGAAGTTTGACTACATCAACCGCGTTATCAAATGCTTCCGCTTTTGGTCTACGAGGGTACATGGACACACTCTCCCCCTCTCATTGCTATGCATCTCCTAGATAGATCTTGCATGAGCGTAGGAATTTTTTTGAAATTGCATGCTACGTTTCCCAACAGTGGCATCCGAGCCAGGTCTATGTTTAGATGATATGCGCGAGTAGAACACAAAGTGTTGTGGGTGGTGATCATCATACTGCTTACCACCAATGTCTTATTTTGATTCGGTGGTATTGTTGGATGAAGCGGCCCGGACCTACCTTACATGACCACGTTCATGAGACCGGTTCCACCGACAGACATGCAACTAGTTTTCCATAAAAGTGGCTGGCGGGTGTCTGTTTCTCCAACTTTTGTTGAATCGAATTTGACTGTGGCCGGTCCTTGTTGAAAGTTAAAACAGGAAACTTGATAAATAACCGTTGTGGTTTTGATGCGTAGGTAAGAACGGTTCTTGCTAGAAGCCCGTAGCAGCCACGTAAAAGTTGCAACAACAAAGTAGAGGACGTCTAACTTGTTTTTGCAGGGCATGTTGTGATGTGATATGTGTTGGGGAACGTAGCATGCAATTTCAAAAAAAATCCTACGCTCATGCAAGATCTATCTAGGAGATGCGTAGCAAGGAGAGGGGGAGAGTGTGTCCATGATACCTCGTAGACCGAAAGTGGAAGCGTTTGATTAACGCAGTTGATGTAGTCGAACGACTTCTCGTTCCGACCGATCAAGTACCGAACGTACGGCACCTCCGAGTTTTGCACACGTTCAGCTCGATGACGTCCCTGGAACTCTTGATCCAGCAAAGTGTCGATGGAGAGTTCCATTAGCACGACGGCATGGTGACGGTGATGGTGAAGTTATCCGCGCAGGGCTTCGCCTAAGCACTACGTGAATATGACCCGAGGCGTAAACTGTGGAGTGTGCGATGGTGATCTTATCAACCTTGGAATCACTTCCAACACACATCGTCACCTCGCCCTTTAACTAGTCTCTGTTCATTTTGCAATTCCTGTTTTGAGTTACTAATCTTATCAACTAAACCGGTATCAAATACCCTGGGGTTACTATGAACACTAGTAAAGTACGCATCAATAACATGTATATGAAATATACCTTTGTTCACTTTGCCATCCTTCTTATCCGCCAAGTATTTGGGGTAGTTCGGATTCCAGTGACCATTCCCTTTGAAGTAGAAGCACTCAGTTTCATGCTTAGGTCTAGCTTAGGGTTTCTTCATGGGAGTGGCAACTTGCTTGCCATTCTTTCTTGAAGTTCCCTTTCTTTTCCTTTGCCCCTTTTCTTGAAACTAGTGGTATTGTTAACCATCAACACTTGATGCTCTTTCTTGATTTCTACCTTTGCCGATTTTAGCAGCGCAAAGAGCTCGGGAATCGTTTTCTTCATCCCTTGCATATTATAGTTCATCACGAAGTTCCAGTAACTTGGTGATAGTGACTAGGGAACTCTGTCAATCACTATGTTATCTGGAAGATTAACTTCCACTTGATTCAAGCGATTGTAGTACTCAGCCATTCTGAGAAAATGCTCACTGGTTGAGATATTCTCCTCCATCTTGTAGGCAAAGTACTTGTTAGAGGTCTCATGCCTCTCGACTCTGGCATGAGTCTGAAATACCAATTTCAGCTCTTGGAACATCTTCTATGCTCTATGGCGTTCAAAACTTTTTTGAAGTCCCGGTTCTAAGCCGTAAAGCATGGCACACTAAACTATAAAGTAGTCATCATAGCGAGCTTGCCAAACGTACATAACGTCTGCATCTGCGCCTGCAATAGGTCCGTCACCTAGCGGTGCATCAATGACATAATTCTTCTGTGCAGCAATGAGGATAATCCTCAGATCATGGAGCCAGTCCGTATCATTGCTACTATCATCTTTCAACTTATTTTTCTCTAGGAACATATCAAAAATAAACGGGGAGCTACATCGCAAGCTATTGATCTACAACATAGATATGCAAATACTATCAGGACTAAGTTCATGATAAATTAAGTTCAATTAATCATATTACTTAAGAACTCCCACTTAGATAGACATCCCTCAAGTCATCTAAATGATACGTGATCCAAATCAACTAAACCATCTCCGATCATCACATGAGATGGAGTAGTCATCAATGGTGAACATCTCTATGCTGATCATATCTACTATATAATTCATGTTTGACCTTTCGTTCTCCAGTGTTCCGAGGCCATGTCTGTACATGCTAGGCTCGTCAAGTTTAACCCGAGTATTCCGCATGTGCAAAACTGTCTTGCACCCGTTGTATGTGAACGTAGAGCTTATCACACCCAATCATCACGTGGTGTCTCAGCACGAAGAACTTTCGCATGGTGCATACTCAGGGAGAACACTTATACCTTGAAATTTAGTGAAGGGATCATCTTATAATGCTACCGCCGTACTAAGCAAAATAAGATGAACAAAAGATAAACATCACATGCAATCAAAATATGTGACATGATATGGCCATCATCATCTTGTGCTTTTGATCTCCATCTCCAAAGCATCATCATGATCTCCATCGTCACCGGCTCGACAACTTGATCTCCATCGTAGCGTTGTGGTCGTCTCGCCAACTATTGCTTCTACAACTATCGCTAACGCATAGTGATAAAGTAAAGCAATTACATGGCGTTTTCATTTCATACAATAAAGCGACAACCATAAGGCTCCTGCCAGTTGCCGAAAACTTTTACAAAACAAGATCATCTCATACAATAACGTATATCACATCATGTCTTGACCATATCACATCACAACATGCCCTGCAAAAACAAGTTAGACGTCCTCTACTTTGTTGTTGTGAGTTTTACGTGACTGCTACGGGCTTCTAGCATGAACCGTTCTTACCTACGCATCAAAACCACAATGGTGATTTATCAAGTTTGTTGTTTTAACCTTCAACAAGGACCGGCCGCAGTCAAATTTGATTCAACTAAAGTTGGAGAAACAGACACCTGCCAGCCACCTTTATGCAAAACTAGTTGCATGTCTGTCGGTGGAACCGGTCTCATGAACGTGGTCATGTAAGGTTGGTCCGGGCCGCTTCATCCAACAATATCGCCGAATCAAAATAAGACGTTGGTGGTAAGCAACATGACTATCACCGCCCACAACTCTTTGTGTTCTACTCATGCATATTATCTACGCATAGACCTGACTCGGATGCCACTATTAGGGAACGTAGCATGCAATTTCAAAAAAATTCCTACGCTCACGCAAGATCTATCTAGGAGATGCATAGCAACGAGAGGGGGAGAGCGTGTCCACGTACCCTCATATACCAAAAGCGGAAGCGTTTGATTAACGTGGTGGATGTAGTCGAACATCTTCTCGTTTCGGTCGATCAAGTACCGAACGTATGGCACCTCCGAGTTCTACACACGTTCTGCTCGATGACGTCCCTCAAACTCTTGATCCAGCAAAGTGTCGAGGGAGAGTTCCGTCAGCACGATGGCATGGTGGCGGTGATGGTGATGGTGAAGTTATCCACGCAGGGCTTCGCCTAAGCACTACGTGAATATGACCAGAAGCGTAAACTATGGAGGGGGGCGCCACAAATGGCTTGGAACAATTGATGTGTCTTAGAGGCGCCCCCACCCCCATATATAAAGGAGGGAGAGGAGAGGAGGCCGGCCCTAGGCGCGCCCCAAGTAGGAGGTGTCCTACTTGGTCTCCTAGGAGGATTCGCCCCCCCCTTCCTTTTACCGGAGGGGGAAAGGGGGGCGGAGAGAGAGAGAGGGAGAAGGAAAGGGGAGCGCCGCCCCCTCCCCTAGTCCAATTCGGAATCCTCCCTTGTGGGGGGCGCGCCACCCCTATATGGGCTGGTCTGCCTCCCTCCTATGGCCCATATGGCCCATATCTTCCCCCGGGTGGTTCCGGTAACCACCCCGGGACTCCGATATGTACCCGATACATTCTGAAAAACTTCTGGTGTCTGAATACTATCATCCAATATATCAATATTTACCTCTCGACCATTTCGAGACTCCTCGTCATGTCCGTGATCTTATCCGGGACTCCGGACAACGTTTGGTCACCAAATCACATAACTGATATAATACAAATCGTCATCGAACGTTTTTAAGCGTGCGGACCCTACGGGTTCGAGAACTATGTAGACATGACCGAGACACCTCTCCGGTCAATAACCAATAGCGGAACCTGGATGCTCATATTGGCTCCCACATATTCTATGAAGATCTTTATCGGTCGAACCGTTATGACAACATACGTTATTCCCTTTGTCATCGGTATGTTACTTGCCCGAGATTCGATCGTCGGTATCTTCATACCTAGTTCAATCTCGTTACCGGCAAGTCTCTTTACTCGTTCCGTAATACATCATCCCGCAACTAACTCATTAGTCACTTTGCTTGCAAGTCTTATTAATGCATTACCGAGAGGGCCCAGAGATACCTCTCCGATACTCGGAGTGACAAATCCTAATCTAGATCTATGCCAACCCAACAAACACCTTCGGAGATACCTGTAGAGCATCTTTATAATCACCCAGTTACATTGTGACGTTTGATAACATGCAAGGTATTCCTCCTGGTATCCGGGAGTTGCATAATCTCATAGTCAAAGGAATATGTATAAGTCATGAAGAAAGCAATAGCAATAAAACTGAACGATCATTATGCTAAGCTAACGGATGGGTCTTGTCCATCACATCATTCTCCTAATGATGTGATCCCATTCATAAAATTACAACACATGTCTAGGGTTAGGAAACTTAACCATCTTTGATTAACAAGCTAGTCTAGTAGAGGCTTACTAGGGACGCAGTGTTTTGTCTATGTATCCACACATGTATCAAGTTTCCAGTTAATACAATTCTAGCATGAATAATAAACATTTATCATGATATAAGGAAATATAAAATAACAACTTTATTATTGCCTCTAGGGCGTATTTCCTTTAGTCTCCCACTTGCACTAGAGTCAATAATCTAGTTCACATCGCCATGTGATTTAACACCAATAGTTCACATCACCATGTGATTAACACCCATAGTTCACATCGCCATGTGACCAACACCCAAAGGGTTTACTAGAGTCAATAATCTAGTTCACATCGGCATGTGATTAACACCTAAAGAGTACTAAGGTGTGATCATGTTTTGCTTGTGAGAGAAGTTTAGTCAATGGGTGTGCCACATACAGATCCGTATGCATTTTTCAAATTTCTATGTCTACAATGCTCTGCATGGAGCTACTCTAGCTAATTGCTCCCACTTTCAATATGTATCCAGATTGAGACTCAGATTCATCCAGTTCGGTGTTAAAGCTTGCATCAACGTAACTCTTTACGATGAACTCTTTATCACCTCCATAACCGAGAAATATTTCCTTAGTTCTCTAAGGATAATTTTGACCGCTGTACAGTGATCTACTGCTGGATCACTATTGTACCCCTTTGCCAAACTCATGGCAAGGTACACAATAGGTCTGGTATACAGCATGGCATACTTTATAGAACCTATGGCTGAGGCATAGGGAATGACTATCATTCTCTCTTTATCTTCTGCCGTGGTTGGGTTTTGAGTCTTACTCGACTTCATACCTTACAACTCAGGCAAGAACTCCTTCTCTGACTGATCCATTTTGAACTCCTTCAAAATCTTATCAAGCTATCTACTCATCAAGTCTTATCAAGCATCTTGATCTATCTTTATAGATCTTGATGCCCAATATGTAAGTAGCTTCACCGAGGTCTTTCTTTGAAAAACTCCTTTCAAACACTCCTTTGTGCTTTCCAGAAAATTCTACATCATTTCTGATCAACAATATGTCATTCACATATACTTATCAGAAAGGCTATAGTGCTCCCACTGACTTTCTTGTAAATGAAGGCTTCACTACAAGTCTGTATAAAACTATAGGCTTTGATCAACTCATCAAAGCATGATTCCAACTCCGAGATGCTTGCACCAGTCCATAGATGGATCGCTGGAGCTTGCACACTCTGTTAGCACCTTTAGGATTGAGAAAACCTTCTGGTTGCATCATATACAACTCTTCTTTAATAAATCCATTAAGGAATGCAGTTTTGACACCATTTGCCAGATTTCATAAAATGCGGCAATTGCTAACATGATTCGAACAGACTTTAAGCATCGATACGAGTGAGAAAATCTCATCGTAGTCAACACCTTGAACTTGTCAAAAAAACTTTTGCGACAATTCGAGCTTTGTCGGTTGTAACAGTACTATCAGCGTCCATCTTCCTCTTGAAGATCCATTTATTCTCAATGGCTCGCCGATCATCGGGCAAGTCAATCAAAGTCCATACTTTGTTCTCATACATGGATCCTATCTCGGATTTCATGGCCTCAAGCCATTTATCGGAATCTAGGCTCATCATCGATTCCTCATAGTTTGTATAGGTTCGTCATGGTCTAGTAACATGACTTCCAGAACAGGATTACCGTACCACTCTGGTGCGGAACGTGCTCTGGTTGACCTACGAGGTTCGGTAGTAACTTTATCTGAAGTTTCATGACCATTATCATTAGCTTCCTCACTAGTTGGTGCAGGCATCACGGGAATGGTTTTCTGTGATGAGCTACTTTCCAATTCGAGAGAAGGTACAATTTCCTCATCAAGTTCTACTTTCCCCCACTCACTTCTTTCGAGAGAAACTCCTTCTCTAGAAAGGATCCATTCTTAGCAACAAAGATCTTGCCTTCAGATCTGTGATAGAAGGTGTACCCAATAGTTTCTTTTGGGTATCCTATGAAGACGCACTTCTCCGATTTGGGTTCGAGCTTATCGGGCCGAAGCTTTTTCACATAAGCATCGCAACCCCAAACTTTGAGAAACGACAGCTTAGGTTTCTTGCTAAACCACAGTTCATAAGGTGTCGTCTCAATGGATTTAGACGGTGCCCTATTTAACATGAATGCAGCTGTCTCTAATGCATAACCCCAAAACGATAGTGGTAAATCGGTAAGAGACACCATAGATCGCACCATATCTCATAAAGTAGGGTTACGATGTCCGGACACACCATTATGCTGCGGTGTTCTGGGTGGCGTGAGTTGTGAAACTATTCCACATTGTTTTAAATGATGGCCAAACTCGTAACTCAAATATTCGCCTCCGCGGTCAGATCGTACAAACTTTATTTTATTTTTACGATGATTCTCCACTTCACTCTGAAATTCTTTGAACTTTTCAAATGTTTCAGACTCGTGTTTCATCAAGTAGATATACCCATATCTGCTCAAATCATCTGTGAAGATAAGAAAATAACAATACCCGCCGCAAGCCTCAACACTCATCGGAGCGCATACATTGGCATGTATTATTTCCAATAAGTCAGTGGCTCGCTCCATTGTTCCGGAGAACGGAGTTTTAGTCATCTTGCCCATGAGGCATGGTTCGCAAGTATCAAATGATTCATAATCAAGTGATTCCAAAAATCCATCTGTATGGAGTTTCTTCATGCGCTTTACACCAATATGACCTAAACGGCAGTGCCACAAATATGTTGCACTATCATTATCAACTTTGCATCTTTTGGCATCAATATTATGAATTTGTGTATCACTACGATCGAGATTCAATAAACCATTTACATTGGGTGTATGACCATAGAAGGTTTTATTCATGTAAACAGAACAACAATTATTCTGACTTAAATGAATAATCGTATCGCAATAAACATGATCCAATCATATTCATGCTCAACGCAAACACCAAATAACATTTATTTTGGTTCAAGACTAATCTCGAAGGTAGAGGGAGTGTGCGATGGTGATCTTATCAACCTTGGAATCACTTCCAACACACATCGTCACCTCGCCCTTTAACTAGTCTCTGTTCATTTTGCAATTCCTGTTTTGAGTTACTAATCTTATCAACTAAACCGGTATCAAATACCCTGGGGTTACTATGAACACTAGTAAAGTACGCATCAATAACATGTATATGAAATATACCTTTGTTCACTTTGCCATCCTTCTTATCCGCCAAGTATTTGGGGTAGTTCCGCTTCCAGTGACCATTCCCTTTGAAGTAGAAGCACTCAGTTTCATGCTTAGGTCTAGCTTAGGGTTTCTTCATGGGAGTGGCAACTTGCTTGCCATTCTTTCTTGAAGTTCCCTTTCTTTTCCTTTGCCCCTTTTCTTGAAACTAGTGGTCTTGTTAACCATCAACACTTGATGCTCTTTCTTGATTTCTACCTTTGCCGATTTTAGCAGCGCAAAGAGCTCGGGAATCGTTTTCTTCATCCCTTGCATATTATAGTTCATCATGAAGTTCCAGTAACTTGGTGATAGTGACTAGGGAACTCTGTCAATCACTATGTTATCTGGAAGATTAACTTTCACTTGATTCAAGCGATTGTAGTACTCAGACATTCTGAGAAAATGCTCACTGGTTGAGATATTCTCCTCCATCTTGTAGGCAAAGTACTTGTTAGAGGTCTCATGCCTCTCGACTCTGGCATGAGTCTGAAATACCAATTTCAGCTCTTGGAACATCTTCTATGCTCTGTGGCGTTCAAAACTTTTTTGAAGTCCCGGTTCTAAGCCGTAAAGCATGGCACACTAAACTATAAAGTAGTCATCATAGCGAGCTTGCCAAACGTACATAACGTCTGCATCTGCTCCTGCAATAGGTCCGTCACCTAGCGGTGCATCAATGACATAATTCTTCTGTGCAGCAATGAGGATAATCCTCAGATCATGGACCCAGTCCGCATCATTGCTACTATCATCTTTCAACTTATTTTTCTCTAGGAACATATCAAAAATAAACGGGGAGCTACATCGCAAGCTATTGATCTACAACATAGATATGCAAATACTATCAGGACTAAGTTCATGATAAATTAAGTTCGATTAATCATATTACTTAAGAACTCCCACTTAGATAGACATCCCTCAAGTCATCTAAATGATACGTGATCCAAATCAACTAAACCATCTCCGATCATCACATGAGATGGAGTAGTCATCAATGGTGAACATCTCTATGCTGATCATATCTACTATATAATTCATGTTTGACCTTTCGGTCTCCAGTATTCCGAGGCCATGTCTGTACATGCTAGGCTCGTCAAGTTTAACCCGAGTATTCCGCATGTGCAAAACTGTCTTGCACCCATTGTATGTGAACGTAGAGCTTATCACACACAATCATCACGTGGTGTCTCAGCACGAAGAACTTTCGCAACGGTGCATACTCAGGGAGAACACTTATACCTTGAAATTTAGTGAAGGGATCATCTTATAATGCTACCGCCGTACTAAGCAAAATAAGATGAACAAAAGATAAACATCACATGCAATCAAAATATGTGACATGATATGGCCATCATCATCTTGTGCTTTTGATCTCCATCTCCAAAGCATCATCATGATCTCCATCGTCACCGGCTCGACAACTTGATCTCCATCGTAGCGTCGTGGTCGTCTCGCCAACTATTGCTTCTACAACTATCCCTAACGCATAGTGATAAAGTAAAGCAATTACATGGCGTTTTCATTTCATACAATAAAGCGACAACCATAAGGCTCCTGCCAGTTGTCGAAAACTTTTACAAAACAAGATCATCTCATACAATAACGTATATCACATCATGTCTTGACCATATCACATCACAACATGCCCTGCAAAAACAAGTTAGACGTCCTCTACTTTGTTGTTGTGAATTTTACGTGACTGCTACGGGCTTCTAGCATGAACCGTTCTTACCTACGCATCAAAACCACAATGGTGATTTATCAAGTTTGTTGTTTTAACCTTCAACAAGGACCGGCCGCAGTCAAATTTGATTCAACTAAAGTTGGAGAAACAGACACCTGCCAGCCACCTTTATGCAAAACTAGTTGCATGTCTGTCGGTGGAACCGGTCTCATGAACGTGGTCATGTAAGGTTGGTCCGGGCCGCTTCATCCAACAATACCACCGAATCAAAATAAGACGTTGGTGGTAAGCAACATGACTATCACCGCCCACAACTCTTTGTGTTCTACTCATGCATATTATCTACGCATAGACCTGACTCGGATGCCACTATTAGGGAACGTAGCATGCAATTTCAAAAAAATTCCTACGCTCACGCAAGATCTATCTAGGAGATGCATAGCAACGAGAGGGGGAGAGCGTGTCCACGTACCCTCATAGACCAAAAGCGGAAGCGTTTGATTAACGTGGTGGATGTAGTCGAACATCTTCTCGTTTCGGTCGATCAAGTACCGAACGTATGGCACCTCCGAGTTCTACACACGTTCTGCTCGATGACGTCCCTCGAACTCTTGATCCAGCAAAGTGTCGAGGGAGAGTTCCGTCAGCACGATGGCATGGTGACGGTGATGGTGATGGTGAAGTTATCCACGCAGGGCTTCGCCTAAGCACTACGTGAATATGACCGGAAGCGTAAACTATGGAGGGGGGCGCCACAAATGGCTTGGAACAATTGATGTGTCTTAGAGGCGCCCCCACCCCCATATATAAAGGAGGGAGAGGGGAGGAGGCCGGCCCTAGGCGCGCCCCAAGTAGGAGGAGTCCTACTTGGTCTCCTAGGAGGATTCGCCCCCCCCCCCCTTCCTTTTACCGGAGGGGGAAAGGGGGACGGAGAGAGAGAGAGGGAGAAGGAAAGGGGAGCGCCGCCCCTCCCCTAGTCCAATTCGGAATCCTCCCTTGTGGGGGGCGCGCCACCCCTATGTGGGCTAGTGTGCCTCCCTCCCGTGGCCCATATGGCCCATATCTTCACCCCCCCGGGGGGGGTCCGGTAACCCCCCGATACTCCGATATGTACCCGATACATTTCTGGTGTCTGAATACTATAATCCAATATATCAATCTTTACCTCTCGACCATTTGGAGACTCCTCGTATGTCCATGATCTTATCCAGGACTCCGAGCAACATTCGGTCACCAAATGACATAACTCATATAATACAAATCATCATCGAACGTTTAAGCATGCGGAACCTACAGGTTCGAGAACTATGTAGACATGACCGAGACACCTCTCCGGTCAATAACCAATAGCGGAGCCTGGATGCTCATATTGGCTCCCACATATTCTACGAAGATCTTTATCGGTCGAACTGTTATGACAACATACGTTATTCCCTTTGTCATCAGTATGTTACTTGCCCGAGATTCGAACGTCGGTATCTTCATACCTAGTTCAATCTCGTTACAGGCAAGTCTCTTTACTCGTTCCGTCATACATCATCCCGCAACTAACTCATTAGTCACTTTGCTTGCAAGGCTTATTATGATGTGCATTACCGAGAGGGCCCAGAGATACCTCTCCGATACTCGGAGTGACAAATCCTAATCTCCATCTATGCCAGCCAAACAAACACCTTCGGAGATACCTGTAGAGCGTCTTTATAATCACCAAGTTACGTCGTGACGTTTGATAGCACATAAGGTATTCCTCCGGTATCCGGGAGTTGCATAATCTCATAGTCAAAGGAATATGTATAAGTCATGAAGGAAGCAATGGCAATAAAACTGAATGATCATTATGCTAAGCTAACGGATGGGTCTTGTCCATCACATCATTCTCCTAATGATGTGATCCCGTTCATCAAATGACAACACATGTCTATGGTTAGGAAACTTAACTATCTTTGATTAACGAGCTAGTCTAGTAGAGGCTTACTAGGGACACGGTGTTTTGTGTATGTATCCACACATGTATCAAGTTTCCTGTTAATACAATTCTAGCATGAATAATAAATATTTATCATGATATAAGGAAATATCAAATAACAACTTTATTATTGCCTCTAGGGCATATTTCCTTCAATATGGTCAAGACATGATATGATATACGTTATTGTATGAGATGATCATGTTTTGTAAAAGTTATCGGCTACTGGCAGGAGCCTTATGGTTGTCGCTTTATTGTATGAAATGCAAAGCCATGTAATTGCTTTACTTTTTCACTTTGCGTTAGCGATAGTTGTAAAGAAATAGTTGGCGAGATGGCCACGACGCTATGATGGAGATCGAGGTGTCAAGCCAGTGATGATGGAGATCATGACGGTGCTTTCGAGATGGAGATCAAAGGCAGAAGATGATGATGGCCATATCATGTCACATATTTTGATTGCATGTGATGTTTATCTTTTATGCATCTTATTTTGCTTAGTATGGCGGTAGCATTATAAGATGATCCCTTACTAAAATTTCAAGGTATAAGTGTTCTCCCTGAGTATGCACCATTGCGACAGTTCATCGTGCTGACACACCACATGATGATCGGGTGTGATAGGCTCTACGTTCACATACAACGGGTGTAAGACAGTTTTGCCTATGCGGAATACTCGGGTTAAACTTGATGAGCCTAGCATGTACAGACATGGCCTCGGAACACTGGAGACCGAAAGGTCAAATTTGAATCATATAGTAGATATGATCAACATAGAGATGTTCACCATTGAAGACTACTCCATCTCGCGTGATGATCGGACATGGTTTAGTTGATTTGGATCACGTATCATTTAGATGACTTGAGGGATGTCAATCTAAGTGGGAGTTCTTAAGTAATATGATTAATTGAACTTAATTTATCATGAAATTAGTCCTAATAGTTTTTGCATATCTATGTTGTAGATCAATGGCCCGTGCTACCGTTCCCTTGAATTTTAATGCGTTCGTAGAGAAACCTAAGTTGAAAGATGATGGTAGCAACTACACGGAATGGGTCTGTAACTTGAGGATTATCCTCATTGCTGCACAAAAGAATTATGTCCTTGATGCACCACTAGGTGAAAGGCCCGCTGCAGGAGCAGATGCAGATGTTATGAAAGTCTGGCAAGCTCCATCTGATGACTACTCGATAGTTCAGTGTGCCATGCTTTGCAGCTTAGAATCGGGACTTCAAAGACGTTTTGAACGTCATGGGCCATATGAGATGTTTTTTTGAATATTTACTGTAGAGCAACAGCCCCACAGTCCTTTTTATTCTAGAAATTTTTTCCCAGACCTGTTTAAATCCGCTCCCACCGGGAGTCGAACCCAGGACCTGGGGTGCTACTAAAGTCGCTGCAACCACTAGGCTACAGGCCCGTTCGCGACCATATGAGATGTTCCAGGAATTGAAGTTAATATTTCAGGCAAATGCCCGAGTTGAGAGATATGAAGTCTCCAACAAGTTCTATAGCTGCAAGATGGAGGAGAACAGTTCTGTTACTGAACACATACTCAAAATGTCTGGGTATCATAATCACTTGACTCAGCTGGGAATTAATCTTCCAGATGATAGTGTTATTGACAGAGTTCTCCAATCACTGCCACCAAGCTACAAAGGCTTCGTGATGAACTATAATATGCAAGGGATGGAAAAGACAATTCCCGAGCTCTTCACAATGCTCAAAGCTGCGGAGGTAGAAATCAAGAAGGAGCATCAAGTGTTGATAGTTAACAAGACCACTAGTTTCAAGAAAAAGGGCAAAAAGGAGGGGAACTTTAGGAAGAATGGCAAGCAAGTTGGCACTCCCGGGAAGAAGCCCAAATCTAGACCTAAGCCTGAAACTGAGTGCTTCTACTGCAAAGGGACTGGTCACTAGAAGCGGAACTGCCCAAAGTATTTGGAGGATAGGAAGGATGGCAAAGTGAACAAAGGTATATTTGATATACATGTTATTGATATGTACCTTACTAATGCTCGTAGTAGTGCGTGGGTATTTGATACTGGTTCGGTTGCTCATATTTGTAACTCAAAACGGGGGCTACGAATTAAACGAAGATTGGCTAAGGACGAGGTGACGATGCGCGTCGGGATTGGTTCCAAGGTCGATGTGATCGCCGCTGGCACGCTACCTCTACATCTACCTTCGGGGTTAGTTTTAGACCTGAATAATTTTTGTTTGGTGCCATCGTTGAGCATGAACATTATATCTGGATCTTGTTTACTGTGAGACGGTTATTCATTTAAATTAGAGAACAATGGTTGTTCTATTTATATGAGTAATATCTTTTATGGTCATGCACCCTTGAAGAGTGGTCTATTTTTGTTGAATCTCGATTATGGTGATACACATATTCATAATATTGATACCAAAAGAAGCAAAGTTGATAATGATAGTGCAACATATTTGTGGCACTGCGGTTTAGGTCATATTGGTGTAAAGCGCATGAAGAAACTCCATGCAGATGGACTTTTCGAATCACTTGATTATGAATCATTTGATGCTTGCGAACCATGCCTCATGGGCAAGATGACTAAAACACTGTTCTCCAGAACAATGGAGCGAGCCACTGACTTATTGGAAATAATACATACCGATGTATGCGGTCCAATGAGTGTTGAGGCTCGTGGCGGGTATCGTTATTTTCTGACGTTCACAGATGATTTGACCAGATATGGGTATATCTACTTGATGAAACACAAGTCTGAAACATTTGAAAAGTTCAAAGAATTTCAGAGTGAAGTGGAGAATCATCGTAACAAGAAAATAAAGTTTCTATGATCTGGTCGCAGAGGCGAATATTTGAGTTACGAGTTTGGCCTTCATTCAAAACAATGTGGAACACAACTGACGCCACCTTGAATACCATAGCGTAATGGTGTGCCCGAACATCATAACCGTACTTTATTAGATATGGTGCGATCTATGATGTCTCTTACCGATTTACCACTATGGTTTTGGGGTTATGCATTAGAGACAGCTGCATTCACGTTAAATAAGGCACCGTCTAAATCCGTTGAGAAATCACCGTATGAACTGTGGTTTGGCAAGAAACCTAAGCTGTCGTTTCTTAAAGTTTGGGGTTGCGATGCTTATGTGAAAAAACTTCAGCCTGATAAGCTCGAACCCAAATCGGAGAAGTGCGTCTTCATAGGATACCCAAAAGAAACTGTTGGGTACACCTTCTATCACAGATCCGAAGGCAAGATCTTTGTTGCTAAAAATGGATCCTTTCTAGACAAGGAGTTTGTCTCGAAACAAGTGAGTAGGAGGAAAGTAGAACTTGATGAGGTAATTGTACCTTCTCTCGAATTGGAAAGTAGCTCATCACAGAAAACCGTTCCCGTGATGCCTACACCAACTAGAGAGGAAGCTAATGATAATGACCATGAAACTTCAGATCAAGTTACTACCGAACCTCGTAGGTCAACCAGAGCACGTTCCGCACCAGAGTGGTACGGTAATCCTGTTCTGGAAGTCATGTTACTAGACCATGACGAACCTATGAACTATGAAGAAGCGATGATGAGCCCAGATTCCGATAAATGGCTTGAGGCCATGAAATCTAAGATAGGATCCATGTATGAGAACAAAGTGTAGACTTTGGTTGACTTGCCCGATGATTGGCGAGCCATAGAGAATAAATGGATCTTCAAGAAGAAGACTGGCGCTAATGGTAATGTTACTGTCTACAAAGCTCAACTTGTCACGAAAGGTTTTCGACAAGTTCAAGGAGTTGACTACGATGAGACTTTCTGACCCATAGCGATGCTTAAGTCTGTTCGAATCATGTTAGCAATTGCCGCATTTTATGATTATGAAATCTAGCAAATGGACGTCAAAACTGGATTACTTAATGGATTTCTTAAAGAAGAGTTGTATATGATGCAACCAGAAGGTTTTGTCGATCCTAAAGGTGCTAACAAAGTGTGAAAGCTCCAGCGATCCATATATGGACTGGTGCAAGCATCTCGGAGTTGGAATATACGCTTTGATGAGGTGATCAAAGCATATGGTTTTACACAGACTTTTGGAGAAGCTTGTATTTACAAGAAAGTGAGTGGGAGCTCTGTAGCATTTCTAATATTATATGTGGATGACATATTGTTGACTGGAAATGATATAGAATTTTTGGATAGCACAAAAGGATACTTGAATAAGAGTTTTCCAATGAAATACCTCGGTGAAGCTGCTTATATATTGGGCATCAAGATCTATAGAGATAGATCAAGATGCTTAATTGGAGTTTCACAAAGCACATACCTTGATAGAGTTTTGAAGAAGTTCAAAATGGATCAGTCAAAGAAAGGGTCCTTGCCTGTGTTAATGGTGTGAAGTTGAGTCAGACTCAATGCCCGACCACTACAGAAGATAGTGAGAAAATGAAAGTCATTCCCTATGCCTCAGCCATAGGTTCTATCATGTATGTTATGCTGTGTACCACACCTGATGTGTGCCTTGCTATAAGTTTAGCAGGGAGGTACCAAAGTAATACAAGAGTGGATCACTAGACAGCGGTCAAGAACATCCTGAAGTACCTGAAAAGGACTAAGAATATGTTTCTCGTTTATGGAGGTGACAAAGAGCTCGTCGTAAATGGTTACATCGATCCTAGCTTTGACACTGATCCGGATGACTCTAAGTCACAAACCGGATACGTATTTATATTGAATGGTGGAGCTGTCAATTGGTGCAGTTCCAAGCAAAGCGTCGTGGTGGGATCTACGTGTGAAGCAGAGTACATAGCTGCTTCGGAAGTAGTGAATGAAGGAGTCTGGATGAAGGAGTTCATACCCGATCTAGGTGTAATACCCAGTGCATCGGGTCCAATGAAAATCTTTTGTGACAATACTGGAGCAATTGCCTTGGCGAAGGAATCCAGATTTCACAAATTAACCAAACACATCAAGAGACGCTTCAAATCCATTCGTGATCAAGGCAAGGAGGGTGACATGGAGATTTGCAATATACATACGGATGTGAATGTGGCAGACCCGTTGACTAAGCCTCTTCCATGAGAAAAACATGATCTGCACGAAGACTCCATGTTGTTAGAATCATTACAATGTAATCTAGATTATTGACTCTAGTGCAAGTGGGAGACTGAAGGAAATATGCCCTAGAGGCAATAATAAAGTTGTTATTTTATATTTCCTTATATCATGATAAATGTTTATTATTCATGCTAGAATTGTATTAACCGGAAACTTGATACATGTGTGGATACATAGACAAAACACCGTGTCCCTAGTAAGCCTCTACTAGACTAGCTCGTTAATCAAAGATGGTTAAGTTTCCTAACCATAGACATGTGTTGTCATTTGATGAACGGGATCACATCATTAGGAGAATGATGTGATGGACAAGACCCAATTCACTAGCTTAGCAGATTGATCGTTAAGTTTTATTGCTATTGCTTTCTTCATGTCATATACATATTCCTTTGACTATGAGATTATGCAACTCCCGGATACCGGAGGAACACCTTATGTGCTATCAAACGTCACAACGTAACTGGTTGATTATAAAGATGATCTATAGGTATCTCCGAAGGTGTTATTGGGTTGGCATAGATCGAGATTAGGATTTGTCACTCCGAGTATCGGAGAGGTATCTCTGGGCCCTCTCGGTAATACACATCATAAGAAGCCTTGCAAGCAACGTGACTAATCACTAGTACAGTGAGGTGCTATATAAATGGTTTTTAACCCCTTTCCGTGACGGCATTTGGAACTGTCGCCTAGTGAGTGTGGGCGATAGGAGGGTCCTTCCCACACGACCCAGAAACCGTCGGGGATATGCCCTCCTAGCACACATGCTCGGCAAAATGAGGTCGTGTGGGACTGGCGAGCGACCAAATACGGTTATACGTAAAGTAGTGCTCAAGAAATACAATTATACAGGCGAAATCATTTCCGGTCGTAAGTACATCCCACACAGTCAGTTCCCGCTAAACGTTTCCGTTCGTATATACATCCCACACAGTCGCTCCAAGGAAAACGTTTTTGTTCGCAGGTACATCACACACAATTTTCCCCGTTAAATCGTTTGTGATAGCGTTTCCATTGCACACGGTATTAACAATTTTATCATTTGCGTTATTGAATGCATCACACACAGTGCGTAGAAGAAACTATGTGGCAAAGGCTGTCCATCACACACAGTTTTTATGTGGTAAACATTTGCGCCAGGTGGCCTAACGCAAACAGTTTTCAAGAGGATGTCGTGTGTGATTGTTCATTAATCTAACACGGTTTATTCCTAGAAACTGTGTGCGTTGCCTGAGGTCATCGCCCACGGTGTTTTGTCAATAACCGTTGGCAATAGAAAAACCCAATTAGTAGGCTAATTATCCTATTATTATTAATCCATTTATTAATCTAATTTACATTTCATATTAAGCACATAATATATTTCATTTTCATAATTGAAATACATCAGAGTACAACATCATATAGCTTCAGCACTCAGCTACCCCATTACACAACTGCACCAGCACCAAGTTTCACATACAACATCTATAACCTTTCGAAATTAGCATCATAGACGGTACATAGACAGATGTATCTCATCTGGAAAACTGCTGAAGCAGAAGGCGAATATTGAGCCTTCATTGATGTTGAAGGTCTTTGCAACTTTAGGCCAGTGCCTGTGGATGATTGACCGTCCATCCTTCGTCCTCTTCAGGAACACTTCAATATTGAACTGTGGGTGTTGTATGAATACCTTCCTCGCCTCCTGACCATACAGGTGGTTTGAGAGGTAATCATTAGTGAACTGCTTTGGAAAGGCCTAAAAACAAGGATGTGCATAAATATCTTCTCTATATTAGAAATGGGGCAAAGAAATAAAAAAGGCAAGGTATAATAGTTAGTACCATCCTGTAGTGAACTGATGTCTTCTTCATTGTGCAGACAAAGATCTTGTTGTTTTTTGTCGCTAATTTCTTTATCCTAACAATCTTTCTGAGTTTCTTGACTTGACTGATATTCATGGACAACTCATTTCCCCATATGCAAAAAAGGGTCGATCAGTGGGTCAAAACCCCTGACAGCAGGACCTACATGTGCAAAACCAAATTGTTAAAAACTAAATATTAGAATGGTTCCTGCAATTGCACAATAATGTGCTATTAGACAAAGGACCATGCATCTGCAAACCTTGATTGTAAACCTCAGAGCTTCCCATTGTTTCCCTGCAACACATATAAGGTAGTTAGTCATCAGGTTAAGTGAGGGTTCGCATGCTATCTATAAAATATGTTGATGGAAAATAAGCACATTGCAGATTCATCAGATTAATTCAAGCCACATGGAAAACCAATTTATCCAAACCAAGCATGATCAAGAACTAGGGAATATAGCACTTGTATATGTTTCTCATGTATTAAGTGCAACCAAATTTGATTTATTCCTCACATGCACAACAATACAAAATTCTACCCACGACAATTGGACATCACATTGCAGAATTGAACCAAGCAGTTAACTAAACACCACAACAAATGAACCAAACATTAACTAAGCACCACATTGCACAATATAACATACTCCTAATAGAAGATCAACCAGTTAACCAAACCAAGCATGCTTAACAACTTGGAAATATAGCAATTGTATTTGTTTCTCATGTATTTAGTACAACCAAATTCAATTTTGTAACATCCCAAATTTTCAATTTGGAATGTTATACATGGATCATCATTGCATATCATGTTTTGTTGCATTTTGACAAATCCTCGATAAATCCTAAGCAACTCAAGGACCCTCGGAGAGAGTTGGGGATTTTCTCGAATTTTCAAATTTGATTTTTCAAACGAGGATTGTGGTTTTAATTATTTTTCTCTCCGGAAAAATATTTCATTTTAAATAAACGAGAGGAGAAAATATGACTTCTCCAAAACAATTGAAATACTGGAGGAAAAATGTTAAAATCATTATTTGGAATTTATTTGGATTTTATTTGCAATTTTTATTGCATTAAAAATATTGCATGTTTTCAAAATATTTATTTTGTTTAAAAAAAATGTTCACCCTATTCTAGATTTTCTAACTAGACGGGGAAAATTTATTTCCTATTTTTCTGATTTTTATTTATTTTTCTGCGTATTATTTTCCGCGGAACTTATTTAAAAAAACGCCCGCGCGCCGACTGGGCCAAAGGCCCAGCCGATGGCCCGCCTCGCGCCTTCCTCTTCCCGCACGGGAGCTCGCCGCCAGGGTCCGTCCCGGGCACGGGAGCCGCCGCCGCCTCGGGTGCCCCCTTACCCAAGCCGCCGCACACACCCCCCCCTCCTTAAATACCGCGCCCCCCTCTCTTTCTTCACCACAAGCCGCCGCCGGAGCCCCTCATCGCCCCGCCGCCGCCGCCGGGAGCCGCCGGAGCCGCCGCCCCCGCACCCCTGAGCCCCGCACCCCGCCGCCAAGCCCCGCCCCCGTCGGAGCCCCTCGCCGGAGCCCGCCGTCGAGGTACCGCCGCTGCCCCGATTCCCGTCGTTGCCGGTTTTCTGTAAAAAAAAACCCCTTCGTTTAAAAAAAATACCCTAGATCGGTTTTTTTTCGGTTTTATTATTTTACGAGCGTTCACCGAACCGTTCGTTTTAACGAACGCGTTCGTCGGTTTTTCTCTATTAACGAAGGTCCGTTATTTAACCGTTCGTCCGTTTTTCTTTTTCGTCGGATTTTCTCGTTATTTTCTCAGATTCGATTTCTGATCGAATCTTCGATTCTGTTTAACTTCTCGCTCGTTTATCGGAATCAGGCGATTCAAGCGCCTAGAGTTTCGTCTCGAAATTCTCTTTTCGTTTAACCTACTCAAACAAGTTTTTGCTACAGTAAAATTTGACCTAGAGCCAGATTAGCAAACGAAGTTTCTTTCTTTTGCCGTTTGACTTTCGTTGCTTCTTTCGAGTTGATTCTTTTTGCAAACCGGAGTTCTTAAGTTGAACTTTCTGTTTGGATCTTTCATTCGAGTTTTACCTGTGCATTAGTTGAGTACTGATTGTATGCTTGTTTGTTTGCGATAGAGTACCCGGAGTGTGCCGCTTGTTACTTCGACTCGCTAGGTTTTGCGGATCATCAGCAAGGCAAGTAACACTTTGATCATATTCCGTTCATACCCAGTTTTATTGCATTAGATCTATTTCCTCAAACACATTGCATGATTAGGATCTAAATAAACTGTGGGTATTGGGAAGTAGTTGAGGTAGTACCTATTACCTGTTTTACTTTATCAAACCCTTGGGAGTTACTTCTACGTTGCTTTTATTATGCCATGCTATGCTCGTAGACGTGGATGGGTTTGAGAGATATTCATGACAGATGTGAGATTGTTAATAATGGTTCAACTTAAGGTGGCAACTAAAACTCACATCTGGGTGGATTGAGGCACCTGGAGAACCCAGTGTTGTCTGTATGTATAAGGTCCGCCACCCAGGCTCAAAGGGATCATAAGATTATTCATGCTAGAAACTTCCGTGTGCAGCCACAAGCTATTATGGGCTCTAGCATAGCTGAGTAGGTTACAGGATCTCTTGAAGAGGTGGACTAGCAGATGTAGGGGAAAGTAGGTGTACCGGTCCATCCAGAGTAAAGAGTGATTGTTTCTGAAAGACTGTGTCTCGGTCATCCGTTTCTCAAACATCATGCAGTGCGAGAATCAAGCGGAGGCGATCGAGTCTTGTGGGGAAAAGTGCGCAAACCTCTGCAGAGTGTACAAACTAATCATGGTTAGCCGTGTCCCCGGTTATGGACAACTTGAGTATCTAGTACCTGGATTATCATTTGAATCTCATCACCGTGATACTTATAATTAACTTTGTTGGGCTAATGATGATACTTAATTGGGATTGAGTTGGAGGTACCTTCTCAATGTTTCAACCACCATGATAGTTAAATAAAATTTATTCCTTTTGAAGTAGGATAAAATTGGCTTTTCGCAAAACTGTAACCATAGAGCTTTCCACCAGCCATATATGCATGTAGTATAGCATTATTATTGTTCATTGCTCTCTATGTGTTACATTGCCAGCATATTCTATGTGTTGACCCGTTTTCGGGCTGCAACGTTTCATGTTGCAGACTTTTCAGACGACGAGTAAGGTGCCTTAGGTCGTGGTCTTATACTCAGTGATGCCGCTGGAGTTGATGGACTCACTTATCTTCCAAGTCTTCCGCTGTTATCGTTATTAGATGGCCTTAAGCCATGTTTATCATTCTTAATCTCTTTGGAGATATTCGATGTAATAAGTGTGTGATTGCTACTCTGTTATAAATCCTCCATTTGTACTGTGCGTGTCAGCATTACTGATCCAGGGATGACACTGGTGCACAGCAGCATAGGCCATTTGAGGTCTGGTCGCTACAAAGTTGGTATCAGAGCACACGCTGACTGTAGGACACGACCACTAAGCTTAAGCCCTAGAAAGCTTCTCTCTTCTCATTTCTGACCCCTCTCCACTTTCTACTCTTTTAGGAATGGTGAATGCAAGGAGCAAGTTCATGCAACCAGATGAAGACACGCCGTTTGGTCGACGTCTGAAGGAAGTCACCAAGTACTTGAACATAGGAATACCAACGTCACCGGAACCTACAACGCCACATTACCTGAAGAGGAGAGCTGGAAGATTTAAGTTATCATTCCAGGAAGGACGTTTGTGCCAATTACGGAACCCATGAGACTGGTTTTCGAAGCACCAACTTGGAGTTTAGGGAAGAGCATGGCCGCACACATCTCCATGGGACGCATCGGAGAAGTCTACCACCAGGAGCTTAAGGATACCATTTATCAGATTTGTGGAGGTCGAGACGCGCAATGGGAGATGATCAAGACCAAGAAGGATGGATCAATTGCAGCTTTCATCCAGGAGTAGAACCAACATATCCGACGCCAGGAGAATCAGATATGCACGGACAAGGAAGAACTGAAGAGGGCATTCACGAAGATCAAGGAACTCCAAGAAGAACTCAAGACTACACGCGAAGATTACTTGGAGGAAATCAACGCGCTAGTAGGGAAGATTGACGACCTAGAGAATAAGATTGGAGCATTCGTGGGAAATCCAATGCCAAAAGCAGAAGTCGACGAATGCACTTGTCCGGATAACTACATCATCATCGACGACACCGACTCGGAACCAAGTGAAGACGAATGGATTGATGAAGCTGGAGCAGACATCATGGAGTCTTCAACGGATCAGAATTTTTAGTAGACCACCATATCAGTAGTAGTTTTCCCCCATTTAATAGTATAGTTCAAGCACTTTGTAACGCTAGTTAGATCGATTGTTTTGCCTTGTTTGATTGATTGAGTGATATTGATTGAATTTGTCTCATGAGCATATGGGTAGTGTTTTCCCTCTAGACCTCATTCTATTCTTACCTCTCATCTTTTCTAAACCTATCAGATGCCTCCGAGACGCGACACCGGATTTGTTTTTCCGCCAGAGATCACCCAGTTGATTCAGCAACAGAATGCCCTGATGCAAGTGTTAGTTCAGAACCAAGGCAACAACAACAACAACAACAACAACAACAACCCACCACCACCACCACCTGTTGATCACTTAGCCTGTTTCTTAAGGCTAAACCCGCCGGTGTTTTCCAGTAGCACCGAGCCGATTATAGCAGATGATTGGCTCCGCAAAGTTGGAAGGGTGTTGACCACTGCAGGATGCACAGATGCGGAAAGAGTGCGTTTTGCCGCACATCAGCTTGATGGACCCGCAGCATCATGGTGGGAGAATTATACATCCACGCACCCTATTGACACTGTCACATGGGACCAGTTTCAGCAAGCTTTCCGTACAGCTCATGTTTCAGCAGGAGCTATGGCTATGAAGAAGCGTGAGTTTCGCAACCTACGCCAAGGAGGACGCACCGTAGGCCAGTATGTGGAGGAATTCAGTAAGTTAGCACGTTATGCACCGGATGACGTTGCTACAGATGCTGCCAAGCAGGAGAAGTTTTTGGAAGGACTGAATGATGAGCTGAGTATGCAGTTGATGGTAGCAACCTTCAACAACTACCAGGAGCTGGTAGATAGAGCTCTCATGATTGAAGGGAAGCATCAGCAGATTGAAAACCGCAAGAGGAAGTATGGACAAGGGAAGTACAATTCTGGAGCCCAGCAGAAGCCACGATTTACCCCGAAGCCGGGAGGACAGTTTCAGCATACCCATGGAGGAGGTAGTTCGCACAACCATAATGGCTCCAAGAATGGTAATGGGAATGGAGGAGGAAACGGACAGAACCGCACCAACCCATCTACCCCAACCAAGAGAGATCTAAGTCACATTACTTGTTTCAAGTGCCAGAAGACGGGACATTATGCTACTGATTGTCCCGAAGCCCAAAATGGAAATGGCAATGGAAGCTCTGGGAAGAAGCCGAACCCGTTCAACAAAGGACATGTGAACCACGTGAGCGTGGAGGAGGTTGAAGCTCAGCCTGATGCAGTAATAGGTAAGTTTTTCGTTAAGTCATTTACTGCAACCGTTCTTTTCGATACTGGTGCATCGCATTCATACATATCAAGGGGATTTGTAAACAAGTTTAAGATGTCCACCCAAGTTCTCAAAAGCCCCATGATAGTAACCTCGCCAGGAGCAGAGTATATGGCCACCCAAGGATGTTTTCAGATACCGTTGGCCATTGGTAGGCATGTTTTCCCCTCAGACCTCATTGTTTTGGAATCGCAAGGTTTGGATGTGATTTTGGGAATGGATTGGCTATCGTTATATGGAGGAAACATCGATTGTGCCAGCAAGACGATTTTGCTTACCACCCCAGAAGGAAAAAGGATCAAGTATGTATCCCGGCATATGCCGAAGAGGACTCAAGTGAATTCCTTATCAGGAGTTGTACAGGAGGAAGTACCAGTGGTGAAAGACTATCCGGATGTATTTCCAAAAGAGTTGCCAGGCATGCCACCAGATAGAGACATTGAGTTCTTGATTGAACTTTTGCCAGGCACAGGGCCAATATCTAAGAGACCGTACAGGATGCCCGCAAAGGATTTGGAGGAAATAAAGAAGCAGATCAAGGAGTTACTGGATAAAGGCTATATTCGCCCAAGTTCGTCACCTTGGGGATCACCAGTACTACTAGTGGAGAAGAAAGATGGATCGCTGAGGATGGTTGTTGATTACCGAGGATTGAATGAAGTGACCATCAAAAACAAGTACCCACTGCCGATGATCAATGATTTGTTTGACCGCTTGCAAGGAGCTAAAGTATTTTCCAAGATCGATCTACGATCAGGATACCATCAGTTAAAGATTCGAGAGCAGGATATACCCAAGACGCCATTTACCACCAGATATGGATTGTATGAGTATACCGTTATGTCATTTGGACTGACTAACGCACCGGCCTATTTCATGAACCTGATGAACAAAGTGTTTATGGAGTTTTTGGATAAGTTCGTCGTGGTGTTCATTGATGATATTTTAATCTTTTCCAAGGATGAAGAAGAGCATGAGGAGCATTTACGATTGGTACTTGAGAAGCTCAGAGAACATCAGTTATATGCCAAGTTCAGCAAATGTGAGTTTTGGCTGAAGGAAGTTGGATTCCTTGGACATGTTATTTCTGGAGAAGGAATAGCAGTAGACCCTGCCAAGGTTGACACAGTGACAAGTTGGGAATCACCCACGACAGTTGGAGAAATCCGGAGTTTTCTTGGACTTGCAGGATACTACCGGAGATTCATTGAGAATTTCTCAAAGATTGCTAAGCCCATGACTGAGCTATTGAAGAAGAACACCAAATTCAATTGGACTGAGGAATGTGAAGCTAGTTTCCAAGAGCTGAAGAAACGATTGGTTACATCACTAGTGTTGATTCTGCAAGATCAACGCAAGGACTATGAAGTTTATTGCGACACTTCTCGTCGAGGACTTGGAGCAGTGCTTATGCAGGAAGGAAGAGTTGTGTCGTATGCTTCACGACAACTTAAACCCCATGAGAAGAATTATGCTACGCATGATTTGGAATTAGCAGCCGTGGTGCATGCATTGAAGACATGGAGACATTTTCTCATCGGAAACCATTGTGAGGTGTACACGGATCACAAGAGTTTGAAGTACATTTTCACGCAGAAGGAGTTAAACCTCAGACAGAGGAGATGGTTGGAGCTCATCACAGATTATGATATGAGATTGCATTATCACCCTGGAAAGGCTAACGTAGTAGCAGACGCGTTGAGCCGCAAGAGTCATATCAACACCCTCATGACAGGAGAATTACCTCAGGAGTTAGCCGAGGACCTTCGTGAGCTATGTTTGGAGATAGTCCCTAGAGGCTATTTAGCGACATTGGAGATTCAGTCTACCTTGATGGAAAGGATCAGAGAAGCTCAAAAGACAGACAAGGAGATTGAAGAGATAAAGGAGAAGATGAGCAAAGGAAAAGCCAAGGGATTTCGTGAGGATGAGCACGATACCTTATGGTTCGAGGACCGCGTATATGTGCCAAATGATCCGGAGATCAGGAAGTTGATTTTGCAAGAAGCCCATGATTCACCGTACTCGATTCACCCAGGGAATACCAAGATGTATTTGGATTTGAAGAATACTTTCTGGTGGACCGGAATGAAGAAGGATATTGCGGAGTATGTAGCAGTTTGTGATGTATGTCAGAGAGTGAAGGCAGAGCATCAGAAGCCAGCAGGATTGCTACAGCCATTGCCGATACCCGAATGGAAGTGGGATAAAATAGGCATGGATTTTATCACAGGATTACCCAGGACTCGTTCAGGCTATGACTCGATATGGGTTGTAGTCGACCGTTTGACGAAAGTGGCTCATTTCATTCCAGTGAAGACCACTTACACCAGTGCTAAGTTGGCAAAGATATACATGACCAGGATCGTATGTTTGCATGGAGTTCCGAGGACCATTTTATCAGACAGAGGAACCCAATTTACCTCAAAGTTTTGGAAGCAGTTACATGAAACATTGGGAACCAGGCCGGAATTTAGTACAGCATTTCACCCGCAGACAGATGGACAGACCGAAAGAGTCAACCAGATTTTGGAGGACATGTTGAGAGCATGTGCACTAGATTATGGATCTAGTTGGGACGACAATTTGCCATATGCGGAGTTTTCGTACAACAACAGTTATCAAACCAGTTTGAAGATGGCCCCTTTCAAAGCTTTGTACGGAAGAAGGTGTAGGACACCGTTGTTATGGGACGAAGTTGGAGACCGTCAGTTGTTTGGACCAAATTTGATTAAGGAGTCTGAACAGAAAGTGAGGTTGATTCGCGATAGGCTCAAGGTAGCCCAGTCCAGGCAGAAGAGTTATGCCGATTCTAAACGAAAGGAGACCGTTCACGAAGTCGAAGACAGAGTGTATCTTCGAGTATCACCACTTCGAGGAGTGAAGCATTTTGGAGTTAAAGGAAAGTTAGCGCCCCGTTTTATCGGACCATACAGAGTGTTGGAACGTATGGGAGAAGTTGCCTACAAGCTGGAATTGCCCGAAGGATTGTCTGGAGTACATGATGTATTTCACGTTTCGCAGTTGAAGAAGTGCCACGCAGAGATGGCTGAGATACCACTGAGAGACACCGTGCCACTGGAAGCGATTCAGTTGGAAAGTGATTTGACTTATGAGGAGAAACCAAATAAGATTCTCGAGTATGCCAGCCGAGTTACCCGCAGCAAGGTTATCAAGTTTTGCAAAGTTCAGTGGAGTCACCACACAGAGGATGAAGCCACCTGGGAGCGAGAGGAAGATCTACGGAAAGACCACTCCCACCTGTTTTCTAGCCAACCCGAATCTCGAGGGCGAGATTCATCTTAAGGGGGGTAGGTTTGTAACATCCCAAATTTTCAATTTGGAATGTTATACATGGATCATCATTGCATATCATGTTTTGTTGCATTTTGACAAATCCTCGATAAATCCTAAGCAACTCAAGGACCCTCGGAGAGAGTTGGGGATTTTCTCGATTTTTCAAATTTGATTTTTCAAACGAGGATTGTGGTTTTAATTATTTTTCTCTCCGGAAAAATATTTCATTTTAAATAAACGAGAGGAGAAAATATGACTTCTCCAAAACAATTGAAATACTGGAGGAAAAATGTTAAAATCATTATTTGGAATTTATTTGGATTTTATTTGCAATTTTTATTGCATTAAAAATATTGCATGTTTTCAAAATATTTATTTTGTTTTAAAAAAAATGTTCACCCTATTCTAGATTTTCTAACTAGACGGGGAAAATTTATTTCATATTTTTCTGATTTTTATTTAATTTCTGCGTATTATTTTCCGCGGAACTTATTTAAAAAAACGCCCGCGCGCCGACTGGGCCAAAGGCCCAGCCGACGGCCCGCCTCGCGCCTTCCTCTTCCCGCACGGGAGCTCGCCGCCGGAGTCCGTCCCGGGCACGGGAGCCGCCGCCGCCTCGGGTGCCCCCTTGCCCAAGCCGCACACCCCCCCCCTCCTTAAATACCGCGCCCCCCCTCTCTTTCTTCACCACGAGCCGCCGCCGGAGCCCCTCATCGCCCCGCCGCCGTCGCCGTTTGCCCCGCCGCCGCCGCCGGGAGCCGCCGGAGCCGCCGCCCCCGTACCCCCGAGCCCCGCACCCCGCCGCCAAGCCCCGCCCCCGCCGGAGCCCCTCGCCGGAGCCCGCCGTCGAGGTACCGCCGCTGCCCCGATTCCCGTCGTTGCCGGTTTTCTGTAAAAAAAAACCCTTCGTTTAAAAAAACCCCTAGATCGGTTTTTTTTCGGTTTTATTATTTTACGAGCGTTCACCGAACCGTTCGTCTTAACGAACGCGTTCGCCGGTTTTTCTCTGTTAACGAACGTCCGTTATTTAACCGTTCGCCCGTTTTTCTTTTTCGTCAGATTTTCTCGTTATTTTCTCAGATTCGATTTCTGATCGAATCTTCGATTCTGTTTAACTTCTCGCTCGTTTATCGGAATCAAGCGATTCAAGCGCCTAGAGTTTCGTCTCGAAATTCTCTTTCCGTTTAACCTACTCAAACAAGTTTTTGCTACAGTAAAATTTGACCTAGATCCAGATTAGCAAACGAAGTTTCTTTCTTTTGCCGTTTGACTTTCGTTGCTTCTTTCGAGTTGATTCTTTTTGCAAACCGGAGTTCTTAAGTTGAACTTTCTGGTTGGATCTTTCATTCGAGTTTTACCTGTGCATTAGTTGAGTACTGATTGTATGCTTGTTTGTTTGCGATAGAGTACCCGGAGTGTGCCGCTTGTTACTTCGACTCGCTAGGTTTTGCGGATCATCAGCAAGGCAAGTAACACTTTGATCATATTCCGTTCATACCCAGTTTTATTGCATTAGATCTATTTCCTCAAACACATTGCATGATTAGGATCTAAATAAACTGTGGGTATTGGGAAGTAGTTGAGGTAGTACCTATTACCTGTTTTACTTTATCAAACCCTTGGGAGTTACTTCTACGTTGCTTTTATTATGCCATGCTATGCTCGTAGACGTGGATGGGTTTGAGAGATATTCATGACAGATGTGAGATTGTTAATAATGGTTCAACTTAAGGTGGCAACTAAAACTCACATCTGGGTGGATTGAGGCACCTGGAGAACCCAGTGTTGTCTGTATGTATAAGGTCCGCCACCCAGGCTCAAAGGGATCATAAGATTATTCATGCTAGAAACTTCCGTGTGCAGCCACAAGCTATTATGGGCTCTAGCATAGCTGAGTAGGTTACAGGATCTCTTGAAGAGGTGGACTAGCAGATGTAGGGGAAAGTAGGTGTACCGGTCCATCCAGAGTAAAGAGTGATTGTTTCTGAAAGACTGTGTCTCGGTCATCCGTTTCTCAAACATCATGCAGTGCGAGAATCAAGCGGAGGCGATCGAGTCTTGTGGGGAAAAGTGCGCAAACCTCTGCAGAGTGTACAAACTAATCATGGTTAGCCATGTCCCCGGTTATGGACAACTTGAGTATCTAGTACCTGGATTATCATTTGAATCTCATCACCGTGATACTTATAATTAACTTTGTTGGGCTAATGATGATACTTAATTGGGATTGTGTTGGAGGTACCTTCTCAATGTTTCAACCACCATGATAGTTAAATAAAATTTATTCCTTTTGAAGTAGGATAAAATTGGCTTTTCGCAAAACTGTAACCATAGAGCTTTCCACCAGCCATATATGCATGTAGTATAGCATTATTATTGTTCATTGCTCTCTATGTGTTACATTGCCAGCATATTCTATGTGCTGACCCGTTTTTGGGCTGCAACGTTTCATGTTGCAGACTTTTCAGACGACGAGTAAGGTGCCTTAGGTCGTGGTCTTATACTCAGTGATGCCGCTGGAGTTGATGGACTCACTTATCTTCCAAGTCTTCCGCTGTTATCGTTATTAGATGGCCTTAAGCCATGTTTATCATTCTTAATCTCTTTGGAGATATTCGATGTAATAAGTGTGTGATTGCTACTCTGTTATAAATCCTCCATTTGTACTGTGCGTGTCAGCATTACTGATCCAGGGATGACACTGGTGCACAGCAGCACAGGCCATTTGAGGTCTGGTCGCTACAAATTTATTCCTCACATGGTATACAATAACAGAATGCACGCACAACAATTGAACATCGCATTGCAGAATTGAACCAAACAGTTAACTAAACACCACAACAAATGAACCAAATATTCACTGAGGACCACATTGCACAATATAACATACTCCTAATAGAAGATCAGACAGTTAACCAAACCAAGCATGCTTAACAACTTGGAAATATAGCAATTGTATTTGTTTCTCATGTATTTAGTACAGCCAAATTCGATCTATTTCTCACATGGTATACAATAACAGAATGCACCCACAACAATTGAACATCGCATTCCAGAATTGAACCAAATAGTTAACTAAACACCACAACAAATGAACCAAACATTAACTGAGGACCACATTGCACAATGTATAACATACTAGAAGATCAGACAGTTCACCAAACCAAGCATGCTTGGCAACTTGGAAATATAGCAATTATATTTGTTTCTCATGTATTTTGTAAAGAAAAATTCAATTTATTTCTCACATGGAAGACAATAACAATTTGCACCCTGAAGAATTGAGCATCACATTTGCAGAATTGAACCAAACAGTTAACTCAACACGACAACTAATTAACCAAACAGTTAAAAGGGTGGGCTCCAAAAAATGTCATGAACTGTCGTTTAAAGCAGCCAATCACGTCATGTCGTTGGCGCGCGAGGCGTCGACGGTGGCCTCGATGGCGAGGTGCTCCTCCAAGATCTGGGGGTCAGCACGAATGGCAGCCATCGCGACCTCATCCGCGCGTGCGGCCGCAATTTGCTTCTCCGCTGCCAAATGCTCCTTGAGCTCCTGGCTATACTGCGTGCACCATTGCTTAGGGCGGCGCTTATTTGGTGGAGGGGTCGGTGATTTGGGTGGAAGGTGTCGGGCCGGCGGTCAGGGCATGTGGGATGTGGAAGGAGGAGGAGGATGGGGGTCAGGTGTGGATTACCTGCCTGGATAGACGAGGCCGAGCAGCGTAAAGGAGGGTCGCCAGCGAGGAGGCGGCGCTGCAAGCAAGGAGTGAAGGTTTCAACTTGGAAAGGAAGGTGGAAACAGGGGAAATGTGGCTTTTGGTAAGGGGGGGCGGGGAGGTAGATATTTCCGTGGAAGCCAAAAATTTGGAATCGCTTCAGCGAAAAAACTGGCGCGCAAAGTGTCATCAGACACAATCCCTTATTCAGAACTGTGTATGATATGTGAACATGACAAACGATTCAGATAGCTTAACCCGTGTGTGATGAGTTTGAACGTCGCACCTTCTCGCGTAAGTTGTATGCATACTATACTCCTACGATGCTCCAAGATATTTTGTGTTGCATCTCACACAGTTGGTGATAATAAACTGTGTGCGATCTACTTGATTTTTCATCTTGATTTGAATTACATAATGGGGTCACAGCTGCAAAGGATGGTGTTTGAATTGCTAGAACTTTTATCTGCAGTGAACATGCAACTATAGGTGTGTCATCAAAAAATTGGAATTATTCAAGGTTCGTTTGGACGTTTTTATACATTAATTTGGTTTTGTAGGCATTTCAGGTGCATAATTCAAATTTGAACTACACGCACATGCTCTAGTGCATATAAACGGGTTGAAAAAACAAATATGTGTCCTTGGTTGCATTCCTAGGTCCCATGCAAGAAATGGGATTGAATGTCAAACACCCTGCCACCATCACTGGGCCGCAAACATTGAGATACCTGGTTTTTAAATTCTAGTAAATCCAAAACTCGTCTAAAATTCATGAAACTTGGCATGCTATCATGGAGCGGCATCAACATGTCGTGGTAAAATTTTTGTCACATTTGGGGCAGGTTTGGGTATAAGCTTCTCACAAACCATAGCTTCTCACAACAAGCGTGATGGTTTCGGTAGGGAATGTGCCACCTTTGGGTACGAAGCGATATCCGTTGCCTCTTATTGCTTTCAATATTTTTCTAGTGTCAACATAGAACAACAGGAGTGTTGTGTTAAATTTAAGAATTTTTCGGGGTTCGTTTGGAAATTTTTATACATTAACTGGGTTTTCTAGGCATTTTATGTGCATAATTCAAATTTGAACTACATGCACATGCTCCAGTGCATATAAATTGGTCGAAAAATCAAATATGTGTCCTTGGTTGCATGCTTAGGTCCCATGCAAGAAATGGGAATGAATGTAAAACACCCTGCCACCGTCACTGGGTCGCAAACATTGAGATGCCTGGTTTTTAAATTCTAGTAAATCCAAAACTCGTCTGAAATTCATGAAACTTGGCATGCTATCATGGAGCGGCATCAACATGCCGTGGTAAAAAAGTTGTCTCTTTGGGGAAGGTTTGGGTATAAACTTCTCACAAACCAGAGCTTCTCACAACAAGCGTGATGGTTTTGGTAGGAAACGTGCCACCTTTGGGGACGAAACGATATCCGTTGCCTCTTATTGCTTTCATTTTTTTCTAGTGTCAACAAGAACAACAGGAGTGTTGTGTTGAATTTTGGAATTTTTCGGGGTTCATTTGGACATTTTTATACATTAACTGGGTTTTCTAGGCATTTTATGTGCATAATTCAAATTTGAACGACATGCACATGCTAAGGCGCATATAAATTGGTTGAAAATCAAATCTGTGTCCTTGGTTGCATGCTTAGGTCACATGCAAGAAATGGGAATGAATGTCAAACACCCTGCCACCGTCACTCGGCCGCAAACATTGAGATACCTGGTTTTTAAATTCTAGTAAATCCAAAACTCGTCTGAAATTCATGAAAATTGGCATGCTCTCATGGAGCGGCATCAACATGCCGTGGTAAAAATTTTGTCCCAGTTGGGGCAGGTTTGGGTACAAGCTTCTCACAACAAGCGTGATAGTTTTGGTAGGGAACGTGCCTCCTTTGGGGACGAAACGATATTTGTTGCCTCTTATTGCTTTCAAAAAATTTCTTGTGTCAACATAGAACAACAGGAGTGTTGTGTTAAATTTAGGAATTTTTCGGGGTTCGTTTGGACATTTTATACATTAACTGGGTTTTCTAGGCATTTTATGTGCATAATTCAAATTTGAACTACATGCAGATGCTCCAGTGCATATAAATTGGTTGAAAAATCAAATCTATGTCCTTGGTTGCATGCTTAGGTCCCATGCAAGAAATGGGAATGAATGTCAAACACCCTGCCACCATCACTGGGTCGCAAATATGAGATACCTGGTTGTTAAATTCTAGTGAATCCAAAACTCGTTTGAAATTCATGAAACTTGGCATGCTATCATGGAGCGGCATCAACATGTCGTGGTAAAAAAATTGTCCCATTTGGGGCAGGTTTGGGTCTAAGCTTCTCACAAACCAGAGCTTCTCACAACAAGCGTGATGGTTTCGGTAGGGAACGTGCCACCTTTGGGGATGAAACGATATCCGTTGCCTCTTATTGCTTTCAAATTTTTTCTAGTGTCAACATAGAACAACAGGAGTGTTTTGTTAAATTTTGGAATCTTTCGGGGTTCATTTGTACATTTTTATACATTAACTGGGTTTTCTAGGCATTTTATGTGCATAATTCAAATTTGAACTACATGCACATGCTCCGGTGCATATAAATTGGTTCAAAAATCAAATCTGTGTCCTTGGTTGCATGCTTAGGTCCCATGCAAGAAATGGGAATGAATGTCAAACACCCTGCCACCGTCACTGGGCCGCAAACATTGAGGTACCTGGTTTTTAAATTCTAGTAAATCCAAAACTCGTCTTAAATTCATGGAACTTGGCATGCTATCATGGAGCGTCATCAACATGCCGTTGTAAAATTTTGTCCCTGTTGGGGCAGGTTTGGGTACAAGCTTCTCACAACAAGCGTGATGGTTTCGGTAGGGAACATGCCACCTTTGGGGACGAAACGATATCCGTTGCCTCTTATTGCTTTCAAAAAATTTCTAGTGTCAACAGAGAACAACAGGAGTGTTGTGTTAAATTTTTGATTTTTTCGGGGTTCGTTTGGACATTTTTATACATTAACTGGGTTTTCTAGGCTTTTTATGTGCATCATTCAAATTTGAACTACATGCACATGCTCCAGTGCATATAAATTGGTTGAAGTGCATGCTTAGATCCCATGCAAGAAATGAGAATGAATTTCAAACACCAGGGCACTATTGATTGCCGGCAAAACATTGAGATACTTTGTTTTTAAATTCTAGTAAATCCAAAACTCATCTGAAATTCATGAAACTTGGCATGCTATCATGGAATGGCACGCGACACGTTCTGGTATTTTTCGTGTCCATTTTGAGAGAAGGCGCACTTGAATAACAGCCAACAAAGGCATTTTGAAACAAATAGCTGCCACTGTAACTGTTGGGGAACGCAGTAATTTCAAAAAAAATCCTACGCACACGCAAGATCCATCTAGGTGGTGCATAGCAACGAGAGGGGAGAGTGTTGTCCACGTACCCTCATAGACCGAAAGCGGAAGCGTTATATCAACGCGGTTGATGAGTCGTACATCTTCACGATCCGGCCGATCCTAGCACCGAAAGTACGGCACCTCTGCGATCTGCACACGTTCATCTCGGTGACATCCCACGAACTCTAGATCCAGCTGAGTGTCGAGGGAGAGCTTCGTCAGCACGACGGCGTGATGACGGTGATGATGAAGTTACCAACGCAGGGCTTCGCCTAAGCACTACAACGATATGACCGAGGTGGAAATCTGTGGAGGGGGGCACCGCACATGGCTAAACAATTAACTTGTGTGTTCTAGGGTGCCCCCCTCCCCACGTATATAAGGGAGGGAGGGGGAGGCCGGCCGGCCCTCCATGGTGCGCCCCCAAGAGGGGAATCCTACTAGGACTCCAAGTCCTAGTAGGTTTCCACCAAAAGGGGGAGAGGGGAAAGGAAGGAGAGGGAGAGGGGGAAAGGAAAAGGGGGGCTCTGCCCCCTCCTTCCTTGTCCTATTCGGACTCAAGGGGGAGGGGGCGCGCGGCCTACCCTGGCCGCCCCTCTCTCTCTCCACTAAGGCCCATCGAGGCCCATTAGTTCCCCCGGGGGTTCCGATAACCCTCTTGCACTCTAGTTTTATCTGAAACCTCGCGGAACCCATCCCGTGTTCGAACATAGCCGTCCAATATATCAATCTTTAGGTCTCGACCATTTCGAGACTCCTCGTCATGTCCGTGATCACATCCGGGACTCTGAACTACATTCGGTATATCAAAACACATAAACTCATAATACTGATCGTTGCCGAAGGTTAAGCGTGCGGACCCTACGGGTTCGAGAACTATGTAGACATGACCGGGACTCGTCTCTGGTCAATAACTAATAGCGGAACCTGGATGCTCATATTGGCTCCTACATATTCTATGAAGATCTTTATCGGTCAAACCGCATAACAACATATGTTGTTCCCTTTGTCATCAGTATGTTACTTGCCCGAGATTCGATCATCGGTATCATCATACCTAGTTCAATCTCGTTACCGGCAAGTCTCTTTACTCGTTCCGTAGTGCATCATCCCGCAACTAACTCATTAGTCACATTGCTTGCAAGGCTTATAGTGATTTGCATTACCGAGAGGGCCTAGAGATACCTCTCCGACAATCAGAGTGACAAATCCTAATCTCGATCTATGCCAACTCAACAACCACCTTCGGAGACACCTGTAGAGCATCTTTATAATCACCCAGTTACGTTGTGACATTTGATAGCACACAAGGTGTTCCTCTGGTATTTGGGAGTTGCATAATCTCATAGTCAGAGGAACATGTATAAGTCATGAAGAAAGCAATAGCAATAAAACTTAACGATCATAATGCTAAGCTAACAGATGGGTCTTGTCCATCACATCATTCTCTAATGATATTATCTTGTTCATCAAATGACAACACATGTCTATGGCTAGGAAACATAACCATCTTTGATAAACAAGCTAGTCAAGTAGAGGCATACTAGGGACACTCTGTTTTGTCTATGTATTCAAACATGTACTAAGTTTCCGATTAATACAATTATAGCATGAATAATAAACATTTATCATGATATAAGGAAATATAAATAACAACTTTATTATTGCCTCTAGGGCATATTTCCTTCAGTCTCCCACTTGCACTAGAGTCAATAATCTAGTTCACATCGGCATGTGATTTAACACCAATAGTTCACATCTTGATGTGATTAACACCCATAGTTCACATCACCATGTGACCAACACTCAAAGGGTTTACTAGAGTCAATAATCTAGTTCACATCGCTATGTGATTAACACCCAAAGAGTACTTAGGTGTGATCATGTTTTGTTTGTGAGAGATGTTTAGTCAACGGGTCTGCCATATTCAGATCCATATGTATTTTGCAAATTTCTATGTCTCCAATGCTCTGCACAGAGCTACTCTAGCTAATTGCTCCCACTTTCAATATGCATCTAGATTGAGACTCAGAGTCATCCAGATCAATGTCAAATCTTGCGTCGACGTAACTCTTTACGACAAATTTTTTACCACCTCCATAACCGAGAAATATTTCCTTAGTCCTTTAAGGATAATTTTGACCGCTATCGAGTTATCTACTCCTAGATCAAAATTGTACTCCCTTGCCAAACTCAGGGCAGGGTATACAATAGGTCTGGTACACAACATGGCATACTTTATAGAACCTATGGATGAGGCATAGGGAATGACTTTCATTCTCTCTCTATCTTCGGCAAGAACTCTTTCTTTGGTTGTTCCATTTTTAACTACTTTAAAAACTTGTCAAGGTATGTACTCATTGAAAAAACTTATCAAGCGTCTTGATCTACCTCTATAGATCTTGATGCTCAATATGTAAGTAGCTTCACCGAGGTCTTTCTTTGAAAAACTCCTTTCAAGCACATCTTTATGCTTTCCAGAAAATTCTACATCATTTCCGATTGACAATATGTCATTCACGTATACTTATCAGAAAGGCTGTAGTGCTCCCACTCACTTTCTTGTAAATACAGGCTTCATCGCAAGTCTATATAAAACTATATGCTTTAATCAACTTATCAAAGCATATATTCCAACTCCGAGATGCTTGCACCAGTCCATAGATGGATCGCTGGAGCTTGTATATGTTGTTAGCACCTTTAGGATTGACAAAACCTTCTGGTTGCATCATATACAACTCTTCGTTAATAAATTCATTAAGGAATGCAGTTTTGTTTATCCATTTGCCAGATTTCATAAAATGCAGCAATTGCTAACATGATTCGGATAGACTTAAGCATCGCTACGTGTGAGAAAAACTCATCGTAGTCAACACCTTGAACTTGTCGAAAACATTTCGCGACAAGTCAAGCTTTATTGATAGTAACACTACTATCAGCGTCTATCTTCCTCTTGAAGATCCATTTAATCTCAATGGCTCGCCGATCATTGGGAAAGTCAATCAAAGTCCATACTTTGTTCTCATACATGGATCCCATCTCAGATTTCATGGCCTCAAGCCATTTCGTGAAATCTGGGCTCATCATCGCTTCCTCATAGTTCATTGGTTCGTCATGGTCTAGTAACATGACTTCCAGAACCGGATTACCGTACCACTCTGGTGCAAAACGTACTCTGGTTGACCTACGAGGTTCTGTAGTAAATTGATCTGAAGTTTCATGATCATCATCATTAACTTCCTCATTAATTGGTGTAGGCATCACTGGAACTGATTTTTGTGATGAGCTACTTTGCAATTCGGGAGAAGGTACAATTACCTCATCAAGTTCTACTTTCCTCCCACTCACTTCTTTCGAGAGAAACTTCTTCTCTAGAAAGAATCCATTCTTAGCAACAAAGATCTTGCCTTCAGATCTGTGATAGAAGGTGTACCCAACATTTTCTTTTGGGTATCCTATGAAGACGCACTTCTCCGATTTGGGTTCGAGCTTATCAGGTTGAAACTTTTTCACATAAGCATCGCAACCCGAAACCTTAAGAAAGAAAGCTTAGGTTTCTAGCCAAACCATAGTTCATACGGTGTCATCTCAATGGATTAGATGGTGCCCTTTTTAACGTGAATGTAGCTGTCTCTAATGCATAACCCCAAAACGATAGTGGTAAATCGGTAAGAGACATCATAGTTTGCACTATATCCAATAAAGTGCGGTTATGACATTCGGACACACCATTATGGTGTGGCATTCCAGGTGGCATGAGTTTGTGAAACTATTCCACATTGTTTTAATTGAAGACCAAACTCGTAACTCAAATATTCGTCTCTGCGATCAGATCGTAGAAACTTTATTTTCTTGTTACGACGATTATCCACTTCACTCTGATATTCTTCGAACTTTTCAAATGTTTCAGACTTATGTTTCATCAAGTAGATATACCCATATCTGCTCAAATCATCTGTGAAGGTCAGAAAATAACGATACCCGCCGTGAGCCTCAACACTCATCGGACCGCATACATCAGTATGTATTATTTCCAATAAGTCAGTTGCTCGCTCCATTGTTCCGGAGAACGGAGTCTTAGTCATCTTGCCCATGAGGCATGGTTCACAAGCATCAAGTGATTCATAATCAATTGATTCCAAAAGCCCATCAGCATGGAGTTTCTTCATGCGCTTTACACCAATATGACCTAAACGGCAGTGCCACAAATAAGTTGCACTACTATTATTAACTTTGCATCTTTTGGCTTCAATATTATGAATATGTGTATCACTACGATCGAGATTCAGTAAACCATTTATATTGAGTATATGACCATAGAATGTTTTATTCATGTAAATAGAACAACAACTATTCTTTGACTTAAATGAATAACCGTATTGCAATAAACATGATCAATCATATTCATGCTCAACGCAAACACCAAATAACATTTATTTTAGGTTCAACACAAATCCCGAAGGTAAAGGGAGTGATGGTGATCTTATCAACCTTGGAATCACTTCCAACACACATCATCACCTCGCCCTTAACTAGTCTCTGTTTATTTTGGAACTTCCCTTTCGAGTTACTACTTTTAGCAACTGAACCAGTATCAAATACCGAGGGGTTGCTATAAACACTAGTAAAGTACACATCAATAACATGTATATCCAATATACCTTTGTTCACTATGCCATCCTTCTTATCCGCCAAGTATCTAGGGCAGTTCCACTTCCAGTGATCATTTCCTTTGCAGTACAAGCACTCAGTTTCAGGCTTGGGTCTAGCTTTGGGCTTCTTCATGTGAGTGGCAACATGCTTGCCATTCTTCTTGAAGTTCCCTTTCTTTCCCTTGCCTTTTTACTTGAAACTAGTGGTCTTGTCAACCATCAACACTTGATGCTTTTTCTTGATTCTACCTTCGACGATTTCAGCATCGCGGAGAGCTTGGGAATCGTTTCCATTATCCCTTGCATATTATAGTTCATCACGAAGTTCTAGTAACTTGGTGATAGTGACTAGAGAACTCTGTCAATCACTATCTTATCGGGAAGATTAACTCCAACTTGATTCAAGTGATTGTAGTACTCAGACATTCTGAGCACATGCTCACTCGTTGAGCTATTCTCCTCCATCTTGTAGGCAAAGTACCGTCAGAGGTCTCATACCTCTTGACACGGGCATGAGTATGAGATACCAATTTCAACTCTTGGAACATCATATATGCTCCGTGGCATTCAAAACATTTTTGAAGTCCCGGTTCTAAGCCGTAAAGCGTGGTGCACTAAACTATCAAGTAGTCACCATAACGATCTTGTCAAATGTTCATAACGTCTGCATCTGCTCCTGCAATAGTTCTATAACCTAGCGGTGCATCAAGGACATAATTCTTCTATGCAGCAATGAGGATAATCCTCAGATCACGGACTAAGTCCGCATCATTGCTACTATCATCTTTCAACTTATTTTTCTCTACGAACATATCAAAAATAAATGGGGAGCTACATCGCGAGCTATTGATCTACAACATAGTTATGCAAATACTATCAGGACTAAGTTCATGATAAATTAAAGTTCAATTAATCATATTACTTAAGAACTCCCACTTAGATAGACATCCCTGTAGTCACCTAAATGATCATGTGATCCAAATCAACTAAACCATATCCGATCATCACATGAGATGGAGTAGTTTTCAATGGTGAACATCACTATGTTGACCATATCTACTATATGATTCATGCTCGACCTTTCGGTCTCCAGTGTTCCGAGGCCATATCTGCATATGCTAGGCTTGTCAAGTTTAACCCGAGTATTCTGCGTGTGCAAAACTGGCTTGCACCCGCTGTATGTGAACGTAGAGCTTATCACACCCGATCATCATATGGTGTATCAGCACGACGAACTGTAGCAACAGTGCATACTCAAGGAGAACACTTATACCTTGAAATTTAGTGAGAGATCATCTTATAATGCTACCGCCAAACTAAGCAAAATAAGATGCATAAAGGATAAACATCACATGCAATCAGTATAAGTGATATGATATGGCCATCATCATCTTGTGCCTTTGATCTCCATCTCCAAAGCACCGTCATGATCACCATCATCACCGGCTTGACACCTTGATCTCCATCGAAGCATCGTTGTTGTCTCACCAACTATTGCTTCTACGACTATCGCTACCGCTTAGTGATAAAGTAAAGCAATTACATGGCGATTGCATTTCATACAATAAAGCGACGACCATATGGCTCCTAATAGTTGCCGATAACTGTGTTACAAAACATGATCGTCTCATACAACAATTTATATAATCACGTCTTGACCATATCACATCACAACATGCCCTGCAAAAACAAGTTAGACATCCTCTACATTGTTGTTGCAAGTTTTACGTGGCTGCTATGGGCTGAGCAAGAACCGTTCTTATCTACGCATCAAAACCACAATGATTTTTCATCAAGCGTGTTGTTTTAACCTTCAACAAGGACCGAGAGTAGTCACACTCGATTCAACTACAGTTGGAGAAACAAACACCCACTAGCCACCTGTGTGCGAAGCACGTTGGTAGAACCAGCCTCGTGTAAGCGTACGCGTAATGTCAGTCTGAGCCGCTTCATCCAACTATACCGCCGAATCAAAGTATGAAATGCTGGTAAGCAGTATGACTATTATCGCCCACAACTGTTTGTGTTCTACTCGTGCATATAACATCTACGCATAGACCTGGCTCTGATACCACTATTGGGGAACGCAGTAATTTCAAAAAAAATCCTACGCACACGCAAGATCCATCTAGGTGATGCATAGCAACGAGAGGGGAGAGTGTTGTCCACGTACCCTCGTAGACCGAAAGCGGAAGCATTATATCAACGTGGTTGATGTAGTCGTATGTCTTCACGATCCGACCGATCCTAGCACCGAAAGTACGGCACCTCCTCGATCTGCACACGTTCAGCTCGGTGACGTCCCATGAACTCTAGATCCAGCTGAGTGTCGAGGGAGAGCTTCATCAGCACGACGGCATGATGACGGTGATGATGAAGTTACCAACGCAGGGCTTCGCCTAAGCACTACAACGATATGACCAAGGTGGAAATCTGTGGAGGGGGCACCGCACACGGCTAAACAATTAACTTGTGTGTTCTAGGGTGCCCCCCTCCCCACGTATATGACACAGGGAGGGGGAGGCCTGCCGGCCCTCCTTGGCGCGCCCCCAAGAGGGGAATCCTACTAGGACTCCAAGTCCTAGTAGGTTTCCACCAAAAGGGAGAGAGGAGGAAGGAAGGAGAGGGAGAGGGGGAAAGGAAAAGCGGGGCGCCACCCCCCTTCCTTGTCCTATTCGGACTCAAGGGGGAAGGGGCGCGTGGCCTGCCCTGGCTGCCCCTCTCTCTCCACTAAGGCCCATCGTGGCCCATTAGTTCCCCCGGGGGTTCCGATAACCCTCCGGCACTCCGGTTTTATCCGAAACCTCCCGGAACCCTTCCAGTGTCCGAACATAGCCGTCCAATATATCAATCTTTATGTCTCGACCATTTTGAGACTCCTCGTCATGTCTGTGATCCCATCTGGGATTCCAAACTACATTCGATACATCAAAACACATAAACTCATAATACCGATCGTCACCGAACGTTAAGCGTGCGGACCCTACGGGTTCGAGAACTATGTAGACATGACCGAGACTTGTCTCTGGTCAATAACCAATAGCGGAACTTGGATGCTCATATTGGCTCCTACATATTCTATGAAGATCTTTATCGGCCAAACCGCATAACAACATATGTTGTTCCCTTTGTCATCGGTATGTTACTTGCCCGAGATCCGATCGTCGTTATCATCATACCTAGTCCAATATCGTTACCGGCAAGTCTCTTTACTCGTTCCGTAGTGCATCATCCCACAACTAACTCATTAGTCACATTACTTGCAAGGCTTATAGTGATGTGCATTACCGAGAGGGCCCAGAGATACCTCTCCGACAATCGGAGTGACGAATCCTAATCTCGATCTATGCCAACTCAACAAACACCTTCGGAGACACCTGTAGAGCATCTTTATAATCACCCAGTTACGTTGTGATGTTTGATAGCACACAAGGTGTTCCTACGGTATTCGGGAGTTGCATAATCTCATAGTCATAGGAACATGTATAAGTCATGAAGAAAGCAATAGCAATAAAACTTAACGATCATAATGCTAAGCTAACGGATGGGTCTTGTCCATCACATCATTCTCTAATGATGTGATCTCATTCATCAAATGACAACACATGTCTATGGCCAGGAAGCATAACCATCTTTGATAAACAAGCTAGTCAAGTAGAGGCATACTAGGGACACTCTATTTTGTCTATGTATTCACACATGTACTAAGTTTCCGATTAATACAATTCTAGCATGAATAATAAACATTTATCATGATATAAGGAAATATAAATAACAACTTTATTATTGCCTCTAGGGAATATTTCCTTCAGTAACATCTCAAACGTTTTGTATAATTTAAATTGTGTGTGTTCTGTTAACAATTCACGTGATGCCACGCCTCACTCTTTTAATGGCTAGGAGGTGTCGTGCGGACAGGTGCTTGAGTGCTTGACTAAACGGGAGGCGTGCGAGTTGTACTCCAATGCGGAGGCTCACCGGGAAGCGTGCGAGCAGTACGCCGCGCATGCTCACCGGGAAGTGAGCCTTTGACTTCCATGGCCACCCGACTTGCTCGCATCCTCTCCATTAATGGCGCCCAAGCCATAGTTTAATATGGTTTTTAAATATAAAACACGCGTCGCAAACGTTTGAGTTAGAACACCCGTACGCAAACCGACAACTTCCCCAGGAAGCCAAGGGAAATGTGCCGAGCAGGATTTGTGCAGCTCTTGATCGCAAAAGTTTGAGGTAGAACACCCGTATGCAAACCGACAGCTTCCCCAGGAAGCCAAGAGAAAATGTGCCGAGCAGGATTTGTGCCGCTCTTGATCGCAAACGTTTTAGATAGAACACCCGTATGCAAAGTGAGAGCTATGGTCTTCCCCCTTAAGTCGAGGGAAAATTCGCAGCGCAGGATTTGTGCATCCCTTCAACGCAAATAGTTGTTTTCGATGACCCGTATGCAACCACGTACAAACAATTTGGTAAGATTTGCATCTGTCATATTGGGTATGTTGCCATTTTTCAAACTAGAAAGATTGACATTTGTTGATCTAGTAACGTTGCCATTTGTCAATCCTTGTAACACTGCGATTTGTCAAAATATGCAGCTAAAAATCACTAGCACTATCTAATTTTTGCAACTAAAATTCGGTAATTAAGCATAGATTTCATTCATCGATTAAGCAGTCGTTCTTAATTTATACAAACAGTTCAACTCGACAGCTAAACCGACCAAACTTTTCCCCAATTGTTGCCAACCACGTACTGAAATAGCTAGTTCAACTATGTATACTAGCTAATTTTAAGTACGTTGTACAGTTCCACCATATCTATAGTCAGATGAACTGAACAAAATAGCCCCTAAATACTACTACTACGGAGGGGCTTTGTGCTACTTCCAGCAGCCTCTCCTCTGCCGAGCACGCTCAGTAAGAAGCAGAGGAGGAGGACACTACAAAAAAATACACTTCCGTGATGATATGTGTTTGTCACAGTAGGTCGCGTTTTTGTCATGCATGTACATCCATGACGATTTTATGACAGAATCAAGATAGTCATAACTATGCTATCGTAGAAGTGTTCCATGACATTACCAAAATTATCATCACGGAAGTGTCCACTTCCATGACGATAAATCGCGCGTCACAGAAGTGCTTTCGTCAAGGGTGACCAACACGTGGCATCCACCGTAATGGAACGCCGTTAAGCTATCGGGTCCAGTTTTGGATCCGATAACCCGTTAACAGCCCGAACCAATGGGGATTTTCCATGTGTAAAATCATCATTGGCCAGAGGAAACACGTGTTGCCTCACCGTTAGGACAGATGTCATCCACTCATTGGACAGGAGGCGCCTATGATAGGTCGACATGTGGCACGGCCCAACAGTGGCCCATTCTGGTGAAAAGGTCGGCCTAGTAAAAATTAGCAGGATGGCCCATATAAGGCCTACTTGTGTCAGGTCCATTTAAGCCCACGGCCCATACGAGATGTGCCAATTCGGCCCGTTAAAGATTTGACACCATTGCAGCCCATCGTCAGTTCGAGCCCGTTAATAGCCCGCTATATATTTGGGCTCAATATCGGCCCGATGAGATTTTGGCCTGTTAACGGCCATTCAATGGATTGGGCCAATTTTCACGATGTACATCTTTCGACCTTTTAGCGACCCATTTAAATGTTGGGCTAATTTCCGGCCTGGTGTGTCTTTCAGCTTGTTGACGGCCCATAAATCAGTTGGGCCATTTGTAGTCGGACCTGAGTTTCGGACTTTTAGCGACCCATTTAAGTGTTGGGCCAATTTCTGGCCCGGTGTGTCTTTCAGCCTGTTGACGGCCCATATATTAGTTGGGCCATTTGTAGTCGGGCCTGAGTTTTGGCCTTTTAGCGACCCATTAAGTGTTGGGCCAATTCCCGGTCATGTGTGCCTTTCAGCCTGTTAACGGACCATAAATGAGTTTGGCCATTTGTAGTCAGACCTGAGTTTTGGCCTTTTAACAGCCCATGCCCTTCATGGTCCAATACCAGCCCGGTTTCTCTTTCGGCCTGCTAAAGGCCCACAACATAGTTGGGCCATTTACAATACGACCTGACTTTCGGCCTCTTAGCGGCCCATGCTCTTCATGGTCCAGTACAAGCCTGCTGTCTCTTTCGGCCTGCTAAAGGCCCACAGTATAGTTGGGCCATATGTAGCCCGAACTTAGTAACGGCCTGTTAACGGCCCATGAAATAAATTGGGCCCACCTGTTGACCGCTTCGATGTCGGCCTGTTAACGACCCGGGAGTTAAGAGGGCCGACCATTAACTTTCGGCCTGGTAACGGCCCATTAACTTAATGGGCCCACTAAAGTTTGTACATGTCTTTAGGCCAAATTAGATAATTTGAGCCCATTACGACGAGCAATTATGCACAGGACCAAAACCGATCAAGCAAAGGTAAGACATACAGGGAAAAACGTTGCACATCCAGCATATATTACAGGAAATTACATCCACTGGGCAATCAAAGATTGATGCCAGTGCAAATAAATGAACAGAACCTAACGATCTACAACGTCACAATCTGCAACCTCAGCACGGATGACGCCCATAAGCATGTGGGCAAGTTCTTGCTGCTTTGCTACATTGTCTCTAAAAACATTGATCAGTTGTTGTGTCGCACGACTCTGCACCTCTGATTCCTCCACCATTTCCATCATTGCTTCAGCCATTAATTGGTTCACAAACATACATTTTTCCGTTGCATTCGAGACAGAGGATACTGAACAGATTCAGATGGCGATTTTGGCAGGCTTGTAGATAGTGGAGAGTGTCTCGACCACTGCATCATAACATAAATTAGGAGGGGAACCAAACAGATTAATCATGAGTTATTGCCATATTACCAGGCCTAGATTTATTGGAAAGAAACAATGGGGTTGCCTTGCTGTTTTCAGTTTGTCTTCTTATCTTCAGCAGCCTACACCAAATTAACACACTAGCATTGCTATCATTGGCCAAGTCAGATAATAGGAAAGCAACATTGGCACAACGAACGTTTGGGCAACTAGCCAACACCAAACTAACACAATATGGCACAACTGTCATCAGCCAGGTAAGGTAATAAGAAAGCAACATTGACACAATGAATGAATGGGCAACCAGAGCAGCACTACAATTCAGTAATGTGCATGATATGAGATAGTAAACTCATGCAGCTCAGTATGCAAAACTACCAGGCAGTTTTCTTTACAAAAATCAACATTGGCGCCTTTAACATTTTGCTACAACTAATTTTAGATCAGATAAAGGTTGGATTCACGCCGATTAACAAAATACATGTTGATGTAAAAATATAGTGATATAAAATAGGTACTTACATCAGCATTGTCGCACAGAGAATTCCCGCAAGATATTTTCCTCGAATACAATCCCAATGAAGGAAGTCTTCTATCATTTAACCTTATTTTCTAAAAGAGAGATGGGTAAGAAACATGTAGAAAATATGATCAGAATGTTATAAAATTTCATGATGCGAGGATACGCACACGCTTCTTAGAATGGAGTTGACATTCTTTTGCTGGATTGGAGCGGACTAATTCTTTGGCCATTGGAATCTTCTTATTATCAGTGGGAGTTGGGTTTCTCTGTGCTGGAGCAGTATCTATCAAAAATGGAGTTGGTTTATTATCTCCTGGCGTTTGGATCTTTTGCAAAGACCTGGTTTGTAACCCTTCAGATTCTAACATAGCCGTCTTCCCCTTGCAAGCCTTATATAGAAGAATGGTGCTTCAATTATAAAACATGCTACAGCAGAGATGGAATTGGTACTGAAGAATAGAAAGGCATGACATATTGACATGTATTCCCTCCATCCGGAAATAAATGGATGGGTCTAGGCATATTTCAGTTCTAGATACATCCAGTTTTATCCATTTCTGCGACATGTAATCCGGACGAAGGGAGTATGATGTAAGAGCTAGGGATATGAGAGGACAACACAGTAAAAAAACACTCAAAACCCACTGCAGAACCAAAGTATTCAAACCCACTGATATGAGATAGTACACTCATGCAGCTCAGGATGCAAAACTACCAGGCAGTTTTCCTTACAAAAATCAACATTGTGGCCTTTAATCATACATTTTGCTACAACTAAATTTAGATCAGATAAAGGTTGGATTCACGCCGATTAACAAAATACATGCTGATGTAAAAATATAGTGATATACAATAGGTACTTACATCTGCATTAGAGCACAGAGAATTCCTGCAAGAATCTTTCCTCACAGACAATACCAGTGCAGAAATTCTTCTATCTGTTAAGCTTATTTTCTAAAAGAGAGATGGGTAAGAAACATGTAGAAAATATGATCAGCATGCTATAAAATTTCATGATGCAAGGATACGCACATGCTTCTTAGAATGGAGTTGACATATTTTTGCTGGACTGGAACGGACTAGTTCTTTGGCCACTGGAATCTGCTTATTATCAATAGGAGTTGGGTTTCTCTATGCTGGAGCAGTATCTATAAAAAATGGAGTTGGTTTATTATCTCCTGGCATTTGGATCTTTTGCAAAGACCTGGTTTGTAACCCTTCAGATTCTAACATAGTCGTCTTCCCCTTGCATGCCTTGTATAGAAGAATGGTGCTTCAATTATAAAACATGCTACAGCAGAGATATGGAATAGGTACTGAAGAATAGAAAGGCATGACATATTGACATGTATTCCCTCCATCCCGAAAAAAATGGATGGGTCTAGGCGTATTTCAGTTCTAGATACATCCTTTTTTATCCATTTCGGCAACATGTAATCCGGACGGAGGGAGTATGGTGTAAGAGCTAGGATACGACAGGACAACACAGTAAAAAAACACTAGTTGAATGTAAAACTGTATGCTAGCGGAATACGTACAGAAAAAACTAAGGCAACATACACGTGTATGATTGGGAAACAAAGATGGCATTGCAACAGAGCACTAGAACAGCACTTCAATGTAAAAAAACATGGTATGGTAGACAGATGAAGTACATACTGATGAATAACAATGCATAAGATATTCAGAAGCATGATGTCCAAATTAAGCAGATGGCATTGCGATAGAGTAGAATGACAGTACTTGAATTTGAAAACATGTTATCATGAATGGAATAGGTACTGAAAAACAGGAAGGCATGACATATTTACATGCATGATCAGCATGCTAAGCACATGGCATTGCAACAGAGTAGATACACTCCAGGACATTATATGCATGTTGTACCCATATCACGGGCCAAGTTAGAGCAAGGACCTTGTGGGGTGAAGATGATTCAACATCTTTCTGCAAGTCTTCTGAAGAACTGCCTTTACATGTTCCATCATATTGGGTATCATTAACATCAAGTTTATTGGCCTTTACATTGCTCCGTGAGGTTCTTGTGGATATATCAGTGTGTGCAATTATATCTGACATGCATGGAAGACAACTAGTAGTTAGATTTATGTAATGAGTGCCTGTAGGAGACGACATAAATAGTAGGACTGGGGTTAACTAGCAGCAACAGGTCTCAAAAACTAAAGTGAGAACACAAATGAAAGCTACAGAATATGTATCGTTTGTACTCGAGATTAACTAGATGGCACACAAAAGTATTAAAGAACAACATAGGTAATAGAAGTGGTATAATACTATAATCACCAGCCTGTGGGATAGCATTGGCTGATGGATGATAACTATGGAACAACGTTACCTAAAGAACAAGTATCTTAGCTGAACTATGGAACAACGTTAACTCCTGAACAAGACCCGTAAGAGATCAGCATGAATATACAGTGAAATGTGATAATCTATTTTCCATGCTTAGATGAATAACAAAGCCATAAATGTTGCACACAAGTATGATGAGGGTACAACCTATCTGGCCGCCATCCATAGGAGTGAGCATCATGTGCTGACTTGTCGATGGCCCTACAGTTGTTGTGGCTGTCCATGTCGGGCACGCGCATTCGATGCAGGGAACTATTGAGTGGGGACTATAGCTCCCTTCTGGTGTATGCTTCCCTTGTTGGAGCGGCTGCGGTGAGTCGGAAGACGGTGTGGCTGAAGATGCAGATAACGCATAATGTTAAGAACGACACATCTCTTTTATCTGAAAAATACACTAAGAGATCAATAGCAAGGTACGAGAGTGGTCACACGTTTGTTGAGTGAAGACTAAATTGGGGTCACACGATTTTATTTTATTTTGGTACTGTTCGATCTACGCCGGATGGCTTGATGGCCATCTTGTGCCTCCCGGCTGACACTGTTAGGAATCTTCCCCGAAGAGCCAGCGACCAATGGCAGAGCAGCCTGCCTCCGCTGTCCGTGGCCCCGGCCAAAACCCCGCTCCCTGCCCCACCGCACTGCCGTGGTTGCGCTGCCCCCGGGCCAATCCACAAAGACTCCCCGTCATCCAGATCCGGCGGCGGCAGTACCTTCAACCCACACAACTCTAAGATAGCCATCTAAGCGCTGCTTCCGCGGTGAACTTGCGGCCCCGCACCCTTACGTTAGACACCAGCCAACCGGCAGCCTAGGAGCTCTGCCGCCTCGAGGGGTGCTGCTTCCCATTGGGAATCGATTGGCCCAGAATAAAAAATTAGACAACTAACGCCTAAATAAAGTGATTTCAGATGAGGGTGCCACCTATCTGGCGGCATGGTGAAGTAGGCAGGTCCAGCTGCTGAGTCGGTGAGGCCGACGCGGTTGCGGTGGCGACCGGCGGCAGGGAAACAGCGATGTCACGATGGTCGATGGCTACGGGGAAGCAGCGCCGGGACTCTGGATGGATCCAAAGTTGGAGCCGCTCTGGCGCCGTGGACAACGGCGGGGGTGAATCGGCTCCGGTACGGTTCACGCGGCCGTCGTCGAGGCAGCTCCATCAGCACGGAGTAAGAGGCACACGGCCCAGTGCACGATGGCAAATGGACAGCATCTCCGGCATTAGGGAGGAGGGCGGTTGTGAAATTGGTGCGGTGGGGGCGCCATGGAGGAGGGGCTGAGGTTTCGCGGCTCGGGAGAAGGGAGCTTCCGGGGAGAAGGTGATTTGGCACCCACGAGGTATGAATGGGGGGATTGGGAGGGGAGTGGAACCATGTTTTACGGACGCATTTGTCTGAAATGTGAGGGGGAGTTACAGTTCTACCCCTGCCTTTAGGCTTCTCGGCTTGGGTATGTGTACTGAGGGTTGGGGATAGTAGGGTAACTTTGCTTCTCCCCAAATAGTGGGCGGGAGCGATTTCGGGCGAGGAGGGCGTGTTTTGAAATATAGTGGGCGCGAGCGATTTCGGGCGAGGAGAGCGTGTTTGGAAATAGTGGACGCGAGCTATTTCGGGCGAGGAGAGCGTGTTTTGCCGACCATGGTTTATGAATTATTCGGCACATGTCATTTTGGCCGAGGAGAAGGCGCGCTTAGATGAAGTTACGAACCTACCCTCGATGTACAACGGGCCAATTGATGTGTGTCCCACATAGGACGATAATTTCGCGTCTCCCGTTTATTTGCTTGGGCGACTTCCACCGACCAGAGGATGTTTAACGGTTCGTTCAAAATTTGGGAGAACGAGCATCCACATCTACCTTACCAAGTCGATTCGAATCAAATTTTGAAATATTACCTTGCCACTTCTTTTTTAGATGGAGAGATGATGCTCGGGAGTAATGTGTTTTTACATGCTCGTTGCTAGCAATTTACTATATGACAAATAGTTGACCCACTCAAAAACGGGAATCAAACCCAAAATGAAATATCTCGATTCAATGAAATAGCTCGTTCACCAGGTCAAAATAGTGAACTAAATCCAAAATTGAACACCTCAATCGAGTAACATGTTGTACAGTATTATAGTACTCCATGAACATGTTGAAAGTCAAATTAATGAACTTGTTTGATATATGCATATATCCGTTCATGTGTGGATTGCAGACAACATGTTCTCCAGTTTAAATATTTGAATGCAAGTTTATATCGAAACATGGTTTATATCAGTCTTTGATCATTAAAACGCGACCTCCCCCTCTCCCGGACTCCTTCTCTCTCTCTCTCTCTCTCTCTCTCTCTCTCTCTCTCTCTCTCACACCGACAATCTTCAATTCTATCGCACGCATCCAACACACAAACCTTGTTGGTCCCTCTCGCTTTCTCTCCATCTCTCTCTCTCTTTGTGTGCGTGGGGGGGTCTTTCTAGTTCGCATGCATATATACTCCATCTATAGGTCTCTCTCGCACACTATGTATGATTCTCTAGTCCAAGCTAGATATCTTGGGTGCACTCATCGTACGCACACAAATTCCTTGGCTCGTTGCCCGTAACTCTCTCACGTACCACTCTGTCGTCTCGGAGCTCTTCCCCCCCCCCCTCTCTCTCTCTCAAACTCTCCATCTACCTAGGTCACACATACACATGCATATCTCACTCGCACTCGATAGGCCCATCTAAAACTCTATCTCTCTCCCTCGTTCTCTCTCCATCTCACACGCACACACACACAATCTCATGCCTAGCTAGTCAAGTATGATGGTCTCTCACTCAATTGTAGGCACACGCAGTCCCCCCTATATGTATATGACTAGCTAATCTTAGTCTCCATCACAAACATGTGCATGGTCTATCTCGATTTCTCTCGGGGCATCTTTCTATCGCACACGCACCTCCCTCGATCTCCCACCCATATAGGCCCCTCACGATCTCGAGGGGATCTCTCTATCACAAACACACCCTCTCGCCCTCCCCATGCGTCCATGTTCTCCATGTGTCCCTCTTGACCTTTGTTCCTTGTTGGCCAGACCTCTATTGGACATGTGCTATAGGGGTGTCTCTCTCTGTTGCAAACAATCACACACTAGCTATCTTCATGTATCTCCTCGCCTCACTTTTCTATCTCGGAGATGCATGCGTGATATGTTCGCCTAAGAAACAAAAAAACACACACTCTCTCTAATTCATCGTTTGTTGTCACTTTCTCTTTCACACACATACTCTTTTTGCACACTTACTCATTCTCCTTCACATGCACTTGATCTCTCTCGACTTAGGCACTCTCCTCGGTCCATAGCATATTGATTTATTGAAAAGTCAAACATCACAAAGTTTGACCATGTACGTGGAGAAAAACAATTAAATCTAGAACGGTAAACATATACCATTAGATTCACCATGAGATGTAGTTTCGTATGATGTATCTTTGGTATTGTAGATATAAATAACATTTGCGTAAACCTGATCAAAGTTTCCAAAGTTTGACTTTTAAAAAATTTACATGCACTGCATTATCGAGCGGATGGAATATCTCTTTCCACCTCTCAGCTATCTGACGCACCACTCAGCCTTATCGGGGCTCCTCAATCTCTCTCAAACTTTATATCTCCCTGGTTCACACATACACATGTCTCGCTCGCGCTATACATATAGACCCATCCAACACTCTCTGCCCTTGTTCTCTCTCTACGTGACACGCACCCCCCTAATAAGTACCATAATCCCTCACTCCATCATAGGCGCAAGCACTCCTCCCCCCTAAGTATGATTATCTCTCACTAGCCTTCAGGAACACACGTATTGTCTCCTTCCATCCATACGTCTATCTCGATATCTCTCGGGGTATCTTCTATCGCGCACACACCTTGTCACTCGATCTCCCACCAATGTAGTCCTATCACAATCTCCAGGGGATCTCTCTATGACAAACATACACTCTCTCCTCCCCATGTCTGCATTTTCTCCATACGTCTCTCTTGACCTCTCTCCCTTGTTTGTCAGACCCCTCTTGGCCACGTGCTAGGGGTCTTGCTCTCTCGGTTGCAAAAAACCACACACTATCTCCTCACCTTGCTTCCGTTATCGAAGATGCATGTGTGATATGTTTGCATAAGACACTCACGTTTTTTCTCGACTCTTATCGAGTGTTGTCCATGTCTCTTTCACACACGCACACACACTTTTTTCACTCACTCTTTCTATTTCACTCTCTCTCGCTCTCTCTCTCTCTCTAGTTAGGGACTCTCTCACGTCCATAAGCATATGGATGTTTTGAAAAGTCAAACCTCAGAAAAGTTTGACCAGGTATATGTGGAGAAAAACATTTACATCTGGAATGATCATTAGATTCATCACAACATGTACTTACTTCATACTATCATTTATCTTTGGTATTGTAGATATAAGTAATTTCTTTATAAACTTGGTAAAGGTTTTAAAAGTTAGACTTTAAAAAAAATGTTGGAACTACATTATCGAACGAAGGGAGTAGCTCTTTCTCTCTCTCTCTCTCTGCTATCTCTCACGAGCCTCCCCTCTCACTCGAACACTCTATATCGATGGATTATACACTCACTGTGTCAGCGTATAGCTCCGTATATTGTTTAGTTGACCGGTCAACCAGTCCAAATGCTGCCTTGTCATCTTGTGTTATGTATCTTCGTGTGTTGGCCCATGTGGCAGTGGGTGAAAATAAGTAAACTAGAGGCCCATCTGACACGCGGTGAAGTAAACAAAGTTGAAACCACTCGGGATAGCACCCTGCACGCTAGTAAATTGAGGGCGCATTGAGGACACACTTCTTCCGCGTGAAGGACGCACTCGCGCACAATTCACCACTGCACGGCGGCATGGACAGAAGGACGCACTCGCGCACACCCAGCACACAACACACACCAGCACACGTGTACACCGGCGTCGCCGCCGGTTGAGATGGACGGCGAGGCAGCCAACAAGCGGAGGCGGCTCGAGCCAAAACCGCATCTGGCGAGCCTGGACTTCATCAGCAGCCTCCCCGATGACATGCTGCTCGTCATCATCGGCCTCCTCCCCACCAAATCTGCCATGCGGACCGCCCTGCTCTATGGGCGGTGGCACCCCCTTTGGCGCCGCATCCCCCTCAACCTCACCGTCGACAGCTGCCTCTGCGACGGGGATTGCAAACGCATGGCCGCAGTCTCCAAGATCCTTTCATCGCACCCTGGGCCAGCCAGATGCCTTGACATCCGCATGTTCGGTACCAACTGCAAGGTCCAACCCAAGTTCGACGAGTGGTTCTTATCCCCCGCCCTAGATCAGCTCGAGGAGCTCAGCTTTGAAGCTGGACGATGTCGCTCTCTGCCGCCGTCCGCTCTCTGCCTCACACCAACGCTGTGCCGCGCCAGCTTCAGCTCCTCCTATCTTCCCCAGATTAATGCCACGCCCGCCCTTCTTCTCCCTCAACTCAAGCAGCTCGACCTCTTTGACTTTGTCATCTCGAAGAAGGCTATGGAGCACCTGCTACGCAGCTGTACTGCGCTCGAGTACCTTCGTCTTGAGCAGATCCACGGGTTCATTAGCCTCCACATCACCTCGACGAATCTCCGATGGATTTATGTGTCTTGCTGGCCCCGTAACAAGACATCAATTGGGAAGAGATCACTCCAGCTGTTTCACGTTATGGTCATTGAGAATGCGCCTTTCCTTGAGAGATTGTTTGTATCGGATCTAGAAGGTCCAACAAAAATTAGGGTCATTGACGCGCTGAAATTGACAGCGTTGGTGCACTCGTCTGCCAAATTCTCTGAACTCTTTATTGGATCCGTAATCGGTCAGGTACAGCACTCATCTTCTTCTCTGTCTTCTTGAAATTCACATTTTTTAATTTCTTCTTGATGTATTTACGATCGTCTTCCAGAAAATGATTCCCACAAGCTTGACCCAGTCTATGTGCACAGTGAAGATCTTGGCAATAAAATCTATCGGCCCCAATCTGGATCAAGTTGTTGGATTCCTTACATGCTTTCCATGCACGGAGAACCTACTCATCGAGGTGAAACTTCTTTCCTATTAGTAAAAGGTAATCACAACGTAGCTCAATTTTTTCGTAATTTTCCCAAATTACGATGACAAGTGTAGTGTTCAAAACTGCATCTACGCACTGCACCGAAAGAAATGTTTTTAGTATTTTTTCTCACATGATCACCTGCATCATTTTTTTGTTGTACTACTATAGTAGCCTAGGCTAGTCATAGTGGAAACTAACTTAGACTACTCCAGTAACTCTATGGTTACCCTAAGAGCAAGTACTACCTCCATCCTGGTTTACTCTTCCTATTTTGTAGTATCAAAATTTGACCATAGATTTAACTGACAAAATGTTAATGCATGTCACTAAGAACTATATCGTTGGATTCGTATTTGAACATAATTTCAAATGGTGTAATTTTTAGTGACATGCATTGGCATTTTCTTACGTAAATCTATGGTCAAAATTTTATACTAAATAAGAGGCAGTACAAAAGTGGGCTATAACGGCCCTCCACTATGTAGGCCAAAACACGTGCCAAATTCACTTGTGATGCATTTGGCATCGATGCCCCTCCATTGCTCACCTGGTGCCCCAATCTGGATCACCTACTTTGCTCCGATGCCAAATTAACTCACGCAATGAAAAAAACACTTGTGTGGGAGAGAGAGAGGACTGAGGCAATAAAAAAACACTTGTTTGGGAGAGTGAGAGGCTGGTGTAGTTAGTTTGATTGATTTGTTTATACATGTGGGTCTGTGTGCACAGCGGTGCCAACTCTCTCACATCAGGAGAGCGGTGCCAAAATCTTTTGATTTGACATCGATGCGTATTATGTGGCATACTTTTGCGAAATATGGCATCGGCCACATAGTGGAAGGCAACAAATGCCCAAGCTCTTCATGTACTCCTAGGTAAATGAGAGGAAAGAGAAAGAGAGAGAGAGACAGTGAAAAAATATCACTAGCCAACCAACCCTATCGTATGAGCGAATGATATTGGTACCTCTTGATGACACGGCAATCTTATACAGCCAGCTGCTCTAATATGTTCTCTTCTTTTGCAGATAAAAAAAGACTCGAAAGTGAAAAATGTGATGCACTATAACAATCTCATCGAATGCCTTGATCTCCATCTTACAGAAATTGATTTGATCGACTACCGAGGTAGCACATCTGAGATTAAATTGGCCAGGTTCTTTGTTCTGGAGGCAAGTGTGATCAAGGTAATGAAGTTTGGCATTCTCTGGCGCAACAATGAATGGCGTGCTGATCACCGCAAGCGTCTAAGCCTAAATGACAAAGTCTCCGCAGAAGCTGAATTTGTTTTTGAAACATCAAGTGGCCAGAGACTCGAAAACTTATTTGCCCATTAGTGACTTGTCAGGGCGGTGGATTTTAGTTTGTACGATAATGCTGCATCCACCTAAAGTAACGAAAGTTATTACGTAAACTTCCTAGTACTTCCCTCTTCGTAGGTGCAGCATTACTCCTAACATTTGTAATATCAGTTTGAAACCTGTAATATTGCCATGTCCTATTCCTGCGTTTTCAAAATCCTGCGAATCAAACAGGTCCTGAGTTGGTGATGATGTTGTGCCTGCCATCTATCACCAATAGCCGTCGGATCTAGATCTGACGCATACAAACCGAACTTCTCCAGTTTTGCAAAAAGATGCCCGCACTTGTTCCCTATTTACAAACAACTCCTTGTCTCTCACAATCAGCCTTATCTCCTCCCCACCACATCTAGAAGGACATGGAAAAATCTGGCGCGATGGCCGCTGCCGGCGTCGTCCACCCCCCCCCCCCCCAATCTTGGTGTTCCATGCAATGCACGGGCATCTACGCACGGAAAATTATGTCGAACACGGCTAGTTGTAAGCAGGCTAGGTCTACAGCCATGATGATAGTGACTGCAGACGGTGAGGCTAACTATGGTATGCCGAACACAGCGCCTATACTCAGGTGTCATCTACGGCGTAGGGTCTTGTCACTTCACTGTGAGGAGCAGCACGTAATAATTTCACCAAGGGGTAGTACAGTGCTACTACATTGGTAGTACTACTACTAGTACTAGCACCACCGTCTGGATTTATTAGTACTACCACGTCCATCTGGATTTAGTATTTGACTAGCAATATCTAGTAATGCATGTCACAAAAAATGTACTACTCCCTCTGTAAATAAATACATGGTGTATTGTTTTATTCCTATCGGCGAGATAACTTAATGTCTTTTTGCTACTTAATAGGATTACATGCAATGAACTAACCATTGCATGTGATGTTTGGTAGTCTCAAGTCATTGAAAGCATCCACGGCCCACATCTCTCATTGGTTGATATGTTACGAAATAAGAAACAAGGAGGGAGTTAATGTACCGTGCCTAAGTGTTTTGGGATTATTTGGTTTTCGTAAGGTGACTTACACAACATTTTTGGTTACATGCATTAACATTTTATTAGTTAAATCAAAGGTCAAAACTTGGCGCAAAATGCAAAGGGGACCAATAAACTAGTAACATCAAAGTTCTCTCATTTGGCCCCAACAAGAGGTCCGGTGAGATGACTATACTGCACCGGCACGGAGGGGGACGCAGCTTCATTGACTTACTGCACCTGCCTTTGGGTGTATGACACGTGGGCCCAACGGGTGGCTGGCCAACCTGTCATACAGCCAAAGGCAGGTGCAGTAGAGGGGCGAGGAGTAGATGGCCAACACGCACGTGAATTCAACACAGTCTGCACTTCTCATATAAAGGCTCCCGCCAGTCCAATCTACGAAATCCTATGCACCTACGCACCCAAGGGCAAGAGTGATCACTCCAATCGCAAGATCAGTTGACTAGAAGCTAGACCCATGGAGGCGATGAGCGCGAGAATCAACCGGCTGTGCCAGATGGTCCATGACGCCGGCCTGCGGCCCGGCACCGAGGAACGTCTCCAGGTAGTGCTTGAGGCTACCAGGGCGAGGGGCCGCTTGGACGACAGCTTTGTCTCCTTGTTCGACGAGGTCCTCGTCGGCTTCCTCGACAAGTTCACCGTTGTCAAGAAGCTCGCGGACGACCTTGATGTACGCCTCCAGCCCACGCGCCCAGGCTCTGTGAGGCCTGCCACCCTCAACGGCCTCTATGGTGACAACCTCTTCGACGCACTGGTGGCCCTGCGACTGCCCGCCATCGCGCCGGAGAATGTCCACCTCGAGGTCGCACTCGTCGCGCAGCGCCTGGCACAGTAAGACACCATCGACATAATCACCCATGTCTATGCGCAAATCGTCCACAAGGACTACTACATGCAACAGGAGGACGATAGGACGCTGAACTTCTTGGAATGCAGGGCAACCTTGGACGGCACTATTCAGAAGCACGTTGACCTTGCCGCCAACGCCGCTGCTCCTCACACGTCAGTTGGTGACCCGGTGCACTAGGGCGTGAGGATGTCGTTGATGGATCCGTATGTATCTTTATCTTTCCGTCAAATCCATGTAGTAGTATATGGTACTACTAGTGATTATCTTACCTTTCGCATCAACTTCATAATTTTTGTACGTACTCCATGCATGAACCGCGCCAGAACCAAACTTCTCATTACTCTAGGGAAAATCATGATTTCTATCTATAGGTCGCGCCATGGAGTAGAACCAAATTTTACAAGTTACAAGTTCAAGAGGAAAAGCCTGCCGTGTTCGCGTCGCACCCCCACACGGTTGGTCTGGCACACCGCTCAAGGGGGAATGCGTGTTGTGTTGCATTTTCACTTACAAGTGGGACCGCAGTTGAGCAAACCGACTATCGGCAAACCCCCACCCTGCCCACCGCGTGATGGCTGAGGAAACAGGAGGGAGAAGAGATGGCTGTAGCACGGACTCCAAGAAAATTGGTGTCGGATGGGACTCGTGTGGGTGGCGTGTGCCGTACTGCTAGACATGAATGCTAGTTATGACCCATGCCACCCCACTATATCGAGGTGCTGGTTACGTAGAACAAATTTCCTGGAGTCCGTGCTCAGCCCTCCTCTATCTCTCTTCTTAGCCAGCCAGCAGACGCGTGGAGCCCATCGTCTGTTTGCTCATATGCGGTCCCACATGTCAGTGAAAACGCAAGAGGACCCACTAAACTTGCACATCTTTCACCTCAACATGCTGGTGATGAAAAACAAATCCAATAAAGATCTTCCGTGGCCGCTTTTGGAGTTACTCAAGAGTAGTAAGGTTCTATTTACAGTTTAACCCAAGATGCACATCACGTGGCTTCAACTACCACTCTATTTTCTTGCATGACACGACCTAGATGCTGGATGTCCCACGTGTCGGCAAAAGGAGGAAGAACTCGACCAAATCTTCGGTTGTGCTCTCGGATTAGACTAGTTGTGCTAACTTAAAATTTTATTGTGTAGAATGGATGCAAGTTTTGGTATTGGGAAGAAGAGTACAACGATATATTGATAGAGCGCAATTTAGTAGATGTTCTAGAACTTTTAGCTAGCATAGAGGCTAGAGATGAGACTAGTGCACTTGTTGATAGAATAGAGGCTAGACACGTCTACTTCTTTACACTCGAAGAAGAAAGAAGCACGCAAGATCGAGCCTCCGCAGATCAACAATGAATGCATCGAGTAGGCACTAATCCAACTTACAGGAGCAGTTATGGAAGTTGGATATCTTCTAAAATGTATTCTTGTGGTTCTTGTTTTCTTTGGTCTTGCTTTTCTAGTCAAAATTTTGGTGACGTATTTCCATGTACCAAAAAATCAATGATGAAAAAAAGGTATGTGTTTGCAAAGAAACATGTATGTGGTCGGGATGCCTCCGCGCGTTCGGTGCACGGCCACCGCATCTGAGAAATGGCCCTGACACGACCCCATTGCCCTACCCAAACGGACAGAATCCGGGAAAACGGAGGTCCGTTTGGGGTCGTGCGTTGGAGTTGGCCTTACAAGTGGGACCGCGGTTGAGGAAACCGACTATCGGCAAACCCCCACCTCGCCCGCTGCGCGATGGCTGAGTTAGAGAAATGACGAGGTTGAAGAGATTGTTGTAGCACGGACTCCAAGAAATATGGTGTCAGATGGAAGTCGTGCTGGTGGCGTGTGCCGTACTCCTGGACGTGAATGCTTGTTCTAGCCCATGCCACCCTACTACTCCTACTACTTATAGTAGTAGTATCAAGGATTCGAGGTGACGGTTACTTACAGCGAACACATTAACATATGGCCCACCTCACACTGTGGCCAAATTTCCTGGAGTCTGTGCTAGGTTAAAAAGTGTTCTTTGTGAGGATGGGTGGCTGGTCTCAAGTTTAAAACTTGTTGTATTGCGTACGTAGACGTAGAGATAGTACAGCATGTGAAGCTAGTACAAATAGTGTACTATTATTGATTGGCCTCATCTGATAACCTGTTGCAATGCACGTACAATTATGTATTCGGAAAATATTTTTTGCCTCGTCACAGCACCCACTCAGAGAAGCGACTCGAAAGCCATTCATAAATTTAGTATGTTTATCACAGGCATATCATTTTATTACATACAACAGGTCATCAACCCACAACGACAACGAGGATACATTATAAATACTAAAGTTTTCATCACACAACAAATAACAAGCAATGAAATGAACTTCAACTCAACCAATCCTCGGCGTTGGAAATGCTTGCTTTGAACCAAAAGTGATTCTCCGGGAAGGGCCAGCTACTGTCAATCTCGAGACCAATGCATGACTGATCATCCAGGCTGAAGCGGCCTACTATATCACGACCAGGGTAGGGAACCACCGCAATGTCCGACGTATAGATACAGTTGCTTCTCATAAATGGAAGTAACGTTGTGTCAACAGCAGTTGGATCGCCTTTCACCATCATTGGATAGTTTTGTCCAAGGAAGAGCGAGTTTTCTCCAAGACTATCAATATTGTACCAGGGAGAAGGTGTTGGCGCTAGCACAGTAGTATCCATCCCGAATACCATGCAACGGGTGTTGGAATAGGTCCAGAGAGTGCGACCACGGGAGACAACACCTGCTTCCTTAGTAGTAACATCAGCAGTGGGCTGTATACAGACAAGAAGGGGTGATCCATCAGAATTAGTTGCCAGCCGCCACTGAGTATATAAGTCCTTCTCGTCCTCATGCTCGTGATCATCACCATCGTCATCTCCCCCTTGGTTATAATTTTTTTAAATTATAGGTGGTGGAATGTTCACAGGACCTTGGAAACACAAGAAGAAGGTTAATTAGTAGAGAAGGGAAACTTGCTAACTCGCATGCATGTGGATGAAACAATTATAATTAGGGTGGAAGACAAACGTACCGAAACTACGAGGATCCCATGCACAAACAGTGCCACGAGTGGTGGCAGCAAACACAAGACCCTCGTATTGAACTGCATCACAATACACATCCGTGTATAGAAACTGATTTTTGAGCAATATTCATCCAGTCGAACCACGGAGGACGGCAACAAGCTTGTCGAAGATAGCAACAACACCATAGTTCCTGTAATGCCAAGAGCGGTTGGGAACTCGACAAATTGCTATCTTCCATAGAAGACAGTCACCATGATCATATTTGAATGTGCGTAGAATACCGGTGTGCTCAACCTGTGGGCAGTCTGAGATTTTTGGAAGTGGAACCCGGGGATGAGTGTACACATTCACAAGTTCCCACTCGCAGTTGTACCCAATATAAACAACCCAATCTCCATTTGCGCCTGCCCAAGCCTTGCCCTCAAGCGATGGCATCTAAACATCATACGTATCATTATCAAGCGGCATCAACTTGCACAAGGCGAGGCTTCCCTCGTCCCCGCGCCAGTCAGCAGGGCCACGGCGAAGAAGATAGGGGGGATCAAACCGCTCCTGGACTCTTGGGTTCCTTGTAATGATGTTATTAGTTGAGTCGAGAATGGTCTTGAACGAACCTGCCATGCTAGCCAAGGTGATGACGTTGCACCGATCAATGAGTTCCCCCACCATGTCATCTTTCAGATCGGGGCAAGAATAACGGGGTCGTTTCCGGCTTGTTCCCTCCATGGACAAGACGGCCGAACAATGGCAGAAGGAAGGGTGAAGGAAAATGGAGGAGGGAGGAAGAGCGTGCGACAGCAGTTCCAAATCGAGAGGGAAAGGCGAAGAGTCGGTGGACGGTTGTCAGTTTGCCACGGTACACGAAGAGGCACCCCGGCCTACATGTCCTTTCGGCAATTGTACAAAAGGACTCGCCGTCGTCCCACTGACATGTTGGAACAGGTGAGGGAGTCCTGGACTAAGGGGTCCTCGGGCGTCCGGCCTGTTAGCCATGGGCCGGACTGATGGGCTTTGAAGATACGAAGACCGAAGACTGCACCCGTGTCCGGATGGGACTCTCCTTGGCGTGGAAGGCAAGCTTAGCGACCGAATATGTAGATTCCTTTCTTTGTAACCGACCTTGTGTAACCCTAGATCCTCCCGGTGTCTATATAAACCGGAGGACTTAGTCCGGAAAGGAGATACTCATTACCATAGTCATACAGGCTAGACTTCTAGGGTTTACCATTACGATCTCGTGGTAGATCAACTCTTGTAATATTCATATTCATCAAGATCAATCGAGCAAGAAGTAGGGTATTACCTCCATAGAGAGGGCCTGAACCTGGGTAAACATCGTGTCCCTTGTCTCCTGTTACCATCGACCTCAGACGCACAGTTCGGGACCCCCTACCCGAGATCCGCCGGTTTTGACACCGACATTGCTGCTTTCATTGAGAGTTCCACTGTGCCGTCGACGACGGGATCGATGACTCGCCTCGTCCTTAAAGAAAATATCACCGCTGGAGGAGAACTGGCCCCAGGCCAAACCCTCCGGCTGGGCGGTTTTACCATGACCACCCGTTCGGCCGTTAAGCCGACGATGACCTCTCAGGCCATCGAAAATCCTCTTCGTATCGACCCCAAACACTCCAAGCAGATGGATCCGGCGGAGTTTTCGTCTTTAAACGAGCTCCTTGATCGCATCGCCGCCCTGGGAATCGCCACAGATTACGATCGGATCGGGCTTAAACCCGACCAAAGAGAAATCAAATCTCCACCGGTCACCCACCAGACAGTGGTAGTCGAGGAGAAAGATGGCGACTCTTCCCCTATACTGAAGACGGACTATGTCTGGATCGCCGACCCTGCAGAGCCGGATACCCATCAGCAAAAGGAGGTGACTGGCCTTCCGAACATAGGATCGGACGGCAGGCATAAGCAACGAGAAGATACTCCGGGGCCCGGACTGTTAAGTCAGGAAAACCTTCAGTCTCCGGATCATCGATCGGGTTAGGGTCCGGATCCAATTCCACCCACCCACCCAAACATAAGCGCTCTCATGAGCATACAACAGCAGTCTCAGGAAACGGTCCACCACTTCTGGGCCAGATTCCTCCTTGTCAAGGACAAGGTTAAAGATTGCCGCGACGAGGACGCGATATCAGCGTTCTGCAACAATTGCACGAACGAAGGAATCCTCAACGCCATTAATCGCTGCCGCATACTACACTTCGCTGACTTGGCAACTATCGTGCAGAAGTACAGCGCAATGGAAAGCGCATGGAAAGATCAGGCAGCTTGTTGGGAGCCATCGGTCCCAACTCAACCGCTGGTCCAGGTAAAAAGGGCGCATCCCCGTGACACGCCCAGTCCAATAGCCAAGAAATATAAACCCATTACGCGGCACGGAACCATTCTGGAGGGATGGCTCGATGGCCCATGCAAAATACACACAACACTGGACACCATACCAACCCACAGCCTTAGAGCATGTTGGATACTCCGGTAGGTAGCCAAGAGCGGCGAGGACATCCTCACCAAAAACACCCCAGAGCAACACCCTCCAGAAGACGATGACCCCAGAGTATTGACAGTCTTCGAGACATTCGCTTCGAACAATAAGTGCAAAAGGGCACTCCGCGACCTCGCTGAAGTCTGTCAAATCGCCGCGATAAACCCTTGGAACGACACGGCTATAACCTTTAATGCCGGTGACGAACCAAAATTCAGGACAGTCCGAGCACCAGCCGCATTAGTCCTCAGTCCCATCGTGGACGGCTTTCGACTCACCAAGGTCCTCATGGACGGCGGCAGCGGACTAAACCTCATATATGAGGATACACTCCACAAGATGGAAATAAACAGAAGCCGCTTTGAGCAAAGCAGCACGACCTTCCGAGGAATCATTCCCAGCCGGGAGGCGCGGTGTGCGGGAAAAATCACACTTGACGTGGTATTCGGCACGCCGGAGAATTATCGGCCCGAAGAAATCACCTTCCAAGTGGCTCCTTTCAACAGTGGATACCACGCCCTGTTGGGGCGAGATGCTTTTACACGCTTCCAAGCTATACCTCATTACGGGTACATGAAGCTCAAAATGCCCGGACCAAACGACATAATCACTCTTGTCAGTGATCCGGACATAGTACTCCGCGCCGAAAACAAAACCGCATCCCTGACCCTTGAGGCATTATCTGAAGCCCTCGCGGCCGAAGAATTAACCGCACTGCACTCTACAGTGGATAGGGACGATGTGATCTTAGACAAACAACCTAAATCCACCTCCTTCAAACCGGCAAAAGAAATAGTCAAATTCCAGGTCCACCCAACGGACCCCAAGAAGACAGCATCCATTGGAGCACAACTAGACCCAACGGTCGACGCTGCACTATGGGATTTCCTTCGTGAAAACTGGGATATATTCGCCTGGCACCCTTCTGACATGCCTGGAACCCCATGCGAGCTGGCCGAACATAGCCTCAATATATTAAAGGCATACAAACTAGTCAAACAAGCACTGCGGCACTTTTCCGAATCCAAACACCAAGCTATGGGGGAGGAGCTGGCCAAGCTAATCGAGGTCGGATTCATCATAGAAATAAAACATCCGGACTGGCTGGCAAACCTGGTGATGGTACCAAAGAAGGACAAATCCTGGCGCCTGTGCGTCGATTTTAAAGACCTCAATAAGGCTTGCCCTAAGGATCCCTTCCCCCTCCCCCGCATTGATCAAATCATCGATGCTACCGCAGGACATGACTCACTGTGTTTCCTGGATGCATATTCCAGATACCATCAAATCAAAATGAAGGAATCTGATCAAGCTGCAATGGCATTTATTACCCCATATGGGCCATTCTGCTTCAACACTATGCCCTTCGGGCTCAAGAACGCCGGCGCCACATACCAATGCATGATTCAAACATACCTGGAGAAACAGATCGGCAAGACAGTTGAAGCTTATGTGGACGACGTCGTCATCAAAACTAGGCACGTCAAAACACTAATAGACGATTTACGTCTCACATTCGACAACCTCCAATTCCCGCTTCATGTTATTATACATATCGGCACCCAGTCCTGGCCACGCCAAACGTCGGCGAACCCATGTTATTATACATATCGGCAACACATCAGGTGGTGAGCGCCGTGCTCGTCGTTGAACGAGAACAGGACAGACACAAATTCCCGCTTCAGAAACCAGTATACTATGTACCCACTATCCTTACACCATGCAAATCCCGGTACCCCCATTATCAAAAGATAGCATGCGCGGTCTTCATGGCATCCTGAAAGCTCCGGCGCTACTTCCAGGAGTGTTCGATCATGGTGGCTTCCGAAGTACCACTCAACGGCATTATAAACAACCGCGATGCCACGGGCCGGATTGCCAAATGGGCCATCGAGCTCCTTCCATTTGATATTACATACAAACCACGTCGAGCTATTAAATCCCAAGTACTAGCCGACTTCGTCGCCAAATGGATAGAGGCCGAACTCCCTAAAGAGTATGGCACATATTCCAATTGGGTTATGTATTTCGATGGCTCCAAAATGCTGGTAGGGCTAAGAGCAGGCGTCGTTTTAACGTCCCCTACTGGAGACGTTGTTCAGTACGTACTCCAAATACTATACACAAATTCCACCAACGCAGCCGAATACGAGGCCTTATTGCATGGTCTCCGGATGGCTGTCTCCATGGGCATACAACGCCTGGAGGTGCGCGGGGACTCAAACCTGGCAATATCTCAACTAAATGGAGATTTCGATGCCAAGGATCCAAAGATGGCAGCTTATCGTAATGCCGTCCTAAAAATGTCGGCTCGGTTCGAGGGGCTCGAGTTCCATCACGTGGCCCGAGAGAGTAATCAAGCGGCGGACATTCTCGCTCGTATTGGCGCCAAGCACGCCCCCGTCCCACCTAATATCTTTCTGGAAAAACTTTCCAAGCCATCCGTGGTGTGGCAGGGGGACAGCGTCGACACTAGTCTGGATCCAAGGAAAACTCCAGATTCCGAGCACACAAATATCATCGGCGGCTCAGCCACCGAAATGACACCGTCGGCCCATCTCATTACAGCAGTCATTGCCCCATGGACCGAACCCTTCTTGGCCTACCTCAATAGGAAGGAACTTCCCAAGGATCAGAATGAGGCCCGCCGCATTGTCCGGCATTCGAAGGCCTATAAGGTTCACGATGGAGAACTCTATAAGAAAAGCGCTATCGGAGTCCTTCAAAGATGTATCTCCGAGGAGGAGGGGCGACAGCTCCTGGCTGAGATTCACGCCAGTCTTGGCGGGCACCACGCCGCAGCTCGGGCCCTTGTTAGCAAGGCCTTCCGTACAGGGTTTTATTGGCCGACGGCCCGAGCAGATGCACAGAACCTTGTCCAACGTTGCATCGGATGCCAACTCTTCGCCAACCAAAGCCATATGCCCCCACTGCCCTACAAACAATCCCCATCACTTGGCCTTTAGCGGTCTGGGGAATGGATATGGTTGGACCCCTTAAAGGAGGAAGCCATAAGAAAAAATATTTGCTGGTCATGGTGGATAAATTCACTAAGTGGATAGAGGCCAAACCAGTTAAAACGGCCGAATCCGGGCCGGTGATAGAATTCATATCCAGCGTTGTACACCGTTATGGTGTTCCGCACAGTATCATCACCGATAACGGCTCCAACTTCACAGCCGACGAAGTGAAAACCTGGTGCGCCAATCTGGGCATCAAGCTCAATTGCGCCTCTGTCTATCACCCACAGACAAACGGTCAAGTCGAAAGAGCCAATGGTCTCATTATGAGCGGCATTAAGCCTAGACTAGTGCAGTCTTTGAAGGAATCAGACAAGCACTGGGTTGAGGAGCTCTACTCCGTACTCTGGGGGCTGCGAACCACGCCCAATCGCACTACCGGATACACACCTTTTTCCATGGTGTACGGCGCAGATGCAGTACTACCCTGCGACATTATTCATGACTCACCTCGAGTGCGCATGTACGAAGAGAGAGAGGCCGAGCTCGATCGGCAGGACAGCTTAGATGCGCTGGAGGAGGAGCGGGATGTCGCAAAAGCCTGTTCCGCATTTTATCAACAGCAGGCTCGCAGGTATCAAAGCAGAGAAGTGCGGGCCAAAACTTACAACATCGGCGAACTCGTTCTGCGCCTGCCGGAGAAGAAAAAGGACAAACTCAAGCCCAAGTGGGAGGGTCCCTTCATCATCGATGAAGTTCTCACCGGAGGGGCGTACCGCTTGCATGATGCGTCAGACAATCGACTAGAGCCGAACCCATGGAACGCGGCCAGACTCCGAAGATTCTATGCCTAGCGCCGAACTCTTTGTTCGTATCCTTCCCTTATTGTTTTCATCATTTTTTCTCTCTTTTTGTTTTTTCTCTTTAGCCTTAAAAGCTTTCGTGCGGTTAGACCGTGCACCCCCGATGCATACATCTTCAAGTATGTACGTCTATTATACCTAGGGCTTCTTGGACAGAAGCTTGCTATTACTATTTTCCGAGCATCAAGCTCATCACATATGCGTTTTCTCCCATATGTACCTTTTCTTTGCCATTATATGCATCGATATGACTTAAGTTTTGGCCAAGCTGGGTTGCCTGGCTCCTGTGCTTATGCCCTACGTTCCCGTTAGTTCGGCTAGGGCATAAAGGGAGCACCTCTGCGATTGTTACTGTCCGGACATGCACATAGATGCATGCACACCCATGGAAAGGAACCCTTAACGGAACTATTCTCTCTGGAAGATGTTTCTTACAATTTCAATGTAATATAACATAACTAGCCGGATACAACTTGTCTGTTCAAGCAACTATGACCCCTACGCCTGGTTTCCACGCATACCATGGTTTATTTTGCTACTCTGGTATTCGGAAACACTCCGCACCTTCGGGTCGAGAGGTCGAAGCGAAAAGGTCGGCCATGACAATCGTTTTACAATCCAGCTAGAAGGAAAGTACATAGTCACTTAGGACTTAAAAACTTCCTCCTCTATACCGTCCAATAGGCGGTCTAATTTACAATCCTGTTGGGAATATCTACTTGGTCATATACTAAACTAACGGGAATGTCTTCCCCATTTGACCCTAGCAGTCCGAACCGGGCCATGTGATTCGGATCCAGCTTGGTATACCGCATTTTTACCATGGCCCAGGCCTCTCCCGCACCCTCTCGGCAGGCCGATATCTTCCATAGTCGGATACGCCGTCGCGCTCCCTTGAACAGCTCTACAAGCTTCTCCATACTCCCTAGAGGGGAGGTGGATGGCCATAAGGCCTTCGCTACACTCCGCATTGCCAGTCGAGCTCGCTCGTGCAAATGCGACAGCCCTTGCAGAAGATCACTTGATGATCCGGACACCTCCTCTGCGGGACGGCCCGTCAACATACCTGCAATCACAGCTATATCAGCTACTTTTACTCCCAAACTGTTATGAGGTAAATACAGCCACATACTGAATATGCCGTCTCGCAGCTTTTTGGGTGTTTGCATCTTGGAGTTTGTTTTTCTCCTGTCTGACATGGGTCAAAACCCGCTCGCCTGCGGCATGCAATCTTTTCGACTCTTTTTCCTCTAGTTGATCCGATGGTCCTCTTATGAGATAAAGCCGCAGTGTTAACACGGTCACTATACAACAACTATTTCTCGATGGAGGGAAATATTACCGGAAGACGCCGCCTTGGATTTTTGTAGTTCGGCTGTCACTGCGTTTAACTGCGTCCGGCACTTTTCTAGCTCTTGGGCTAGCACGCCGTTCTTCTCCGACAGAACCTGATTATGCAGCGATCCTCAAATCAGTTGTTCCAACTACTTTAAGTCTCGGGGGCTACTGGCATACGGTTATCATACTGAGACACAGTAAACTTACATGTACATCTTTTAAATGTTGCTTTGTGGCTCTGCCAAGCCCATCTCGAGCAGCTCGGATGTATGCATCAGCCGAGCTGAAGGCATTAAACGCCTCTTCCGAAAAGCGAGGGTCTCGTAAAATGGCCCTCCGGCGCCGATGATTCATGGCGCTTTCCACTTCCGAGTTGGTGACGGACATATTTTTCGAGCCCTCGGCCGAAGGACAGTCCGGCGTCACTCCCATATCGGCCCCCGTCCCCTCGGCTGGGGCTGGATCTCGGCTGTTGGGAGTATTGCTGACCGGACCCCCGGACACAGTCCGGCAGACTCTTTTCCTGATACGGGACGAACATGAAAGTCACAGTTGGATGCGACTATTAGAAAAAACATATTTGCAAACCCATACCTCTTTGACGAGGGCCCGACCGTGTCTTCGTTTGCCTTCCTCTTCGAAGGCTTGCCCGGTGCGGGAGCCGCTCTCTTCGGAGTCGCTCTTGGAGTAGCACGGTATGTCGAACGCCTCCCCTTCGAAGCACGAGATAGTGTGGTGGGTGAGGCGGAACGAGGGAACCCTTTCGGGGGAGATGTCTCCTGACTACTTACGCGCGAAGTGGGGAGAAGACCAGGGTAATCGGCAATGATGGCCACTTCGGTGCCGTCGTAGCTCGCCTGGTAAAACACGCCATTCTCGAGCACCACGAATATATCCGGATCATCTTCGAATCCGGGGTCAAGGTCCCGATCATGGCCCTCGGGCTGCGGGGCGGGGCTGTGAAGCCCCTCGGAAATCTTTCGCCAGTGCTGTTACAAATGGACGGGTTAATATTCATTGAGCGAAGCTCAGGGAGTGGGATGAGTAGAGCAGAAGAGTTGGGGGCTTACCCATCTAGGAGGACTGTACATGGAATATCCTTCTCTGTGCGTGATGCGCAGAACTCCTCTTCCTCACCCTTGAACAGTTCGGCAATATTTTGGCTAGGGCAGCAGGGGTGTCCAGACCTTTCCTGCAGCAGCGGGAGGCGTCATCTTCCCCATTGTAGTTCCACATGGGAAGTCCTCTGTATTGAAGTGGCTGGACCCCCGCACTATGGAGGTCGCCATCACTTTGACTATTGTGTATCCGGACTGGGCAAGCGTCCTGATCTTGCACGGACTTCCGCACGGTCTTCCTCCTCGAGGCTCCGAGGGCGCCAGTTGTGGCGTTTCTTCAGAGGAACACTTGCAAACTCGGGGAGACCCCTCCGGACCGGATCTGGAAGTACGACATCATCAATGTAAAACCATTCAGAGGTCCACTCTTCAGAAGCTTTCTTCGGTGTGCCGGATAGGTATCCGGTCTCAGCAATGTGCCATATTTCGGCCCCGCCCACTTCAAATATCGATCCCTCATGATTGCGCGGGACAAGACAAAACAACCTTCTCCACAGATCAAAATGGGCCTCACAACCCAGGAATAGTTCACATAAAGCGACATAACCCGCAATGTGCAGGATGGAGGCTGGAGTAAAATTGTGCAGCTGGAGGCCATAATACTCCAGAAGCCCTCGGAGGAATGGGTGAATTGGAAATCCCACGCCCCTCAGCAGATAGGGGACAAAGCACACTCGTTCCCCAACATATGGATTGGGTAAATCCTGCGTCTGGATTTTGCCGTTGAAGGAAGCCAACCCTGCTCGAACAGGGACCAGATCCGCGGGGGGAGGAATCCCTGCGTTTGCAACTTCTCCAATTGACTGTGGGACACAGAGCACCTCTCCCACTCGCCTTTCTCTGGGTCGGAACAGGAGGAGGAGATGGGAATGCTAGCCATGTTGGAGTGGTCTTTCCTGGCAATCTCTGAGGATTTTCTCCGCGTGGTGCCGAATGGATCTGAGACCCAATCTCTTTAAATAGACGCCCTTTCTTGCATGGCCGGGGTGTTATTTGCAAAAAATACCCTGACCGTCCACATTCGCCCGACACGTGGAAGCTGAAGTCATAGATGCACAGAAGCCGAGGGGTGCGGCATTGAATTAAAAGCCGAATACATTACCTGGAAGTCATCGGAGGAGGAACCCGCCTTGCAATGCCGAAGACAACCTGCGTGCCGAACACCTCGTCATTAAAGCCTGGTTCGGGGGCTACTGAGGGAGTCCTGGACTAAGGGGTCCTCGGGCGTCCGGCCTGTTAGCCATGGGCCGGACTGATGGGCTATGAAGATACGAAGACCGAAGACTACACCCGTGTCCGGATGGGACTCTCCTTGGCGTGGAAGGCAAGCTTGGTGACCGAATATGTAGATTCCTTTCTTTGTAACCGACCTTGTGTAACCCTAGATCCTCCCGGTGTCTATATAAACTGGAGGACTTAGTCCAGAAAGGAGATACTCATTACCATAGTCATACAGGCTAGACTTCTAGGGTTTAGCCATTACGATCTCGTGGTAGATCAACTCTTGTAATATTCATATTCATCAAGATCAATCAAGCAGGAAGTAGAGTATTACCTCCATAGAGAGGGCCCGAACCTGGGTAAACATCGTGTCCCTTGTCTCCTGTTACCATCAACCTCAGACGCACAGTTCGGGACCCCCTACCCGAGATCCACCGGTTTTGGCACCGACAACGGGACCACATGTCAACGAAACATGGTGTGTAATTTCTCGTGCAAAATGCGATCTGGCCGCGTTGGCCCGAGGTGCCGCATTAGTTATCGACCTTTATTTTTTTAACATACAATCTGAGTGGATAGCTCCTGTGGTCATCACACGTGAGCGGATATATAGGTGGGCTAGGTGGGTAGGCGGCAACAATCTAAGTGCTAACAGAGTTGATCTCGAAAAAAGAGTTGATCCAATGCTTGGTTTTGTTTGGATTTTCCAACTATGACCATTGGATAGAGTGAATCAATGGCTTACGTTCAAATTTATTCTCATGCTATAGAATGGTATAGGAACGTGGAGAGATTTGGTTGATTTTATATCGTTGAATAATATAAAATATTATGAGTGCAGATGCTCCACCCCGAGGTTTGTTGCTCCTTCTCGGTCGTCCGGAATCTATGTTCTTCCACTCTTTCGTTTAAGACATGAGCTTTGTTCATCCTTTTGCCGACACGCGGGACATCTATATGCCTCCATTTAAAAATCATACTATATGCCTCCATGACACGCGGGACATCTAGCATCAAGGTGGCGCGTCATGCAAGAAAATGGAGATATGCAGTGCGTAAGTGAGTCATGCACTTCGATGGCACCTAGTACTACGCAATATTTTTTCTCCTCGATGGCACGTGAATAGTGCATGTACTCAATGACAGAGCACGGGATGGTAGCCATGGACATGGTCAGCCCTTTTTGAAGAGAGTACTAATAAATACGTAACTTTGATGTGTCCCGTCAACTCGCAGAACGACGAGAAGCTTGCTTAATATGCCTTCTCCCTTGCCAACGCGTGCGCGGTGGCTCGCAGCACGAGGAGAAACTTTTGCTTACAAGCGGTGGATGTGCAGCAGTTCATTTGGTGTCAGATTTCCAGAAGTACTACTGTAGTACCATCATTACTGTTCGACTTCCGGAAGAGGAGAAGAGCCAAGCGCAAGGTCACCTACTAACCTAGTACAGTACTACTATAGCCAAAGCTGGTCCACCTTTTTAGAGCATGGTTAATTAATATAGGCGGCTCTTGCAGCGGCACATCATTTAGAGCAAGTACTCTCTTCGTCGGATCAAAGGAAGTGAAACAAAAGTTGGAGTGGATGCTAGATTGCCAATTAAAACATGATTACATAGGAAACAAATCCTATAGCATTCTATCCTATGAATCAAACGACCAATGTAGGAAAATTATGAGGGGGGTATCTCCAACAGTGTTCCTCGGCTCGCACCTAGCATCACGGTGGTCGAACTTGGAGTCATTCATCTGGTACACGTGGCATCTCAGATCTGGACACAAGGTGACGCGACCTCTCACTTCCTCCGCCATTTGAAGCGGCACGCTGATGGAGGACTAGCATACTCCAATATTAGGTTGGCTCTATGTGATGTGGCAACTTCATATACTAACCGGATGCTGGCTATACTACTACGGTACTCACACTCCAAGAAGTGACTCGAAAACCATTCATAAATTGAGTCTATGACACGCATTTGCAAATGTACCATTCATTACATACAACAAGTCATCAACACATAACGACAAATACATGTTGGATTATAGATTATTTCCAACAAAACATTCTAGTAAATACTGAAGTTTTCATCACACAACAAATAACAAGCAATGAAATGAACTTCAACTCAACCAATCCTTAGCTTTGGAAACGGTTGCTTTGAACCATCCAGCTATTGTCAATATCGATAGCAACGCAGGACTGATCATCCAGGCTGAAGCGGCATATATTAGGAGCAGGGTAGGGAACCACCGCAATGTCCGTGGTATAGATACAGTTGCTTCTCATAAATGGTAGTAATGTTGTGTCAACAGCAACTGGATCGCCTTTAACCATCATTGCATAGTTTGGTCCAAGGAAGAGCGAGTTTTCTCCAAGACTATCAATACTGTACCAGGGAGAAGGTGTTGGCGCTAGCACACTAGTATCCATCCCGAATACCCTGCAACGGGTGTTGGAATAGGTCCGGAGAGGGCGACCATGGGAGATAACACGTGCTCCCTCGGTAGTAACAATCTCAGTGCACTGTATACAGACAAGAAGAGGTGATCCATCGGAATTAGTTGCCAGCCGCCACTGAGTATATAAGTCCTGCTCGTCCTCATGATCGTGATCATCACCATCGTCATCTCCCCCTTGGTTATAAAAATTTTCAAGTATAGGTGGTGGAATGTTTCCAGGAGCTTGGAAACACAAGAAGAAGGTTAATTAGTAAAGGGAAACTTGCTAACCCGCATGCATGTGGATGAAACAATAACAATTACGGTGGAAGACAAACGTACCAAAACTACGAGGATCCCATGCAAAAACAGTGCCACGAGTGGTGGAAGCAAACACAAGATCCTCGTATTCAATTGCATCATAGTACTCATCATCCGTGTACAGAAACTGATTTTTGAGCAATATCCATGGACGAACCATGGAATCAGTAACGACGGCAACAAGCTTGTCGAAGATAGCAACAACTTCATAGTTCTTGTAATTCCAAGTGCGGTTGGGAACTCGACAAATTGCTATCTTCCATAGACGACAGCCACCATGATCGTATCTGAACATACGTAGATCATATGTGTGCTCAACCTCAGGGCACTCTAAGATTTTTGGAAGTGGAATCCGCTGACGAGTGTACACATTCACAAGTTCCCACTCGCAATTGTACCCAATATAAACAACCCAATCTCCATTTGCGCCAGCCTAGGCCTTACCCTTAAGCGATGGCATCTTGACATCACACGTATCATTATCAAGCGGCATCAACTTGCACAAGGCGAGGCCTCCGTCGTCCGCGCCCATGCGGACAGGCATATAGCGAACAAGATAAGGGAGATCAAACCTCTCCTGGACCCTTGGGTTCCTTGTAATGATGTTATTAGTTGAGTCGAGAATGGTCTTGAACGAACCTGCCATGCTAGCCGAGGTGATGACGTCGCACCGATCAATGAGTTCCCCCACCACGCCATCTTTCAGATCGGGGCAAGAATAACGGGGTCGTTTCCTGGTTGTTCCCTCCATGGAGAAGACGATCAAACAATGGCAGAAGGAAGGGTGAAGGCAAATGGAGGAGGGAGGAAGAGTGTGCGACAGCAGCTCCAAATCGAGAGGGAAAGGCGGAGAGTCAGTGGACGGTTGCCAGTTTGCCACGGTACACGAAGAGGCGCCCCGGCCTAAACGTCCTTTTCGAAATTGTACAAAAGGACTCGTCGTCGTCTCACTGACATGTTGGAACGGGACCACATGTCAATGAAACATGGTGTGTAATTTCTCGTGCGAAATGCGATCTGGCCGTGTTGGCCCGAAGTGCCGCATTATTTCTCAACTTTATTTTTTTAATGGCGTGCGGTTCAGTTTTGAAGCACGACTAACTGGTACTGTTGCAGAGAAAATATAAACTACTCTACCACTACTCCACCTCTAGTACTATTAGTATAAAAAAGATATATAGGCTGGAGCTTCAGAGCTTTCTTGCTAAGGGCTGCCCACTTGCTTCTCACACTATCACCCTCTCTCCAGATCTAAAAAAGACGGCCTCTCTCTCCCTCCTCGCCGGTGGTCACAGATCCGCCGGGGAAGAAAAGGACGCGCAGCATTGACACACTCGTCATCGGCGAGCGAGGTCACGCACTGACGACAAGGCCGTCCTCTCAGACCTAGTGCCCGCCCGGGATGGCCTCCGTCCCCAAGCTCGCTGTCGTAGTGCGTGCGGAGGACGACGACCACGAGCGAAGCCACTTCCCGCCGACCCTCAGGTATGCTACCTCTTTTTGAACCATACCCTTGTTCTATTGCCCCATCTGCCATGTCGCTGCATGTGGATCTTTTTCCACTCCACCATTTTCCTAATTTGCTATCCTCTGCTCTGCTGGTCACACAGACGAAAACCTTAATTTGCACTATTAAAGGAAACCCTACTTCATGCAGACTAATCCATGTCTGGGTTGAATAAGGAAAGGAAGGGAGACTGTACTGTCCAAGAGAGTAGGCATCGAACCCGCATCTAGGTTGTAAAGGGGAAAATCAGTAGTTAAGGAACGAGTCTCGTGTCTCTTGGTTGAAGAAGGGTAGAAAGGCATGACAACGCAATAGAGAATGACCAGGTCGATCGGTTTGTTGTCCTCACATAGGAAAAAGGTGGCTAAAGAGAATAAAAATGGGACGTAATCCACATATGCTGCCTGGATATTTGTTGCTCTAGGCAACCATACCTCCCTCACCACTCTATGTGTCCGTGGAGGTACATCGTACTGGTGCGCCCACTGTCCGAATGGGCCTCCCATGCTCTTATTGTCACTTTTTTGCTGTTAGTATAATGCCAGCAGTCAAGTCAAGCAATGCTACTGCTAAAGTGATGCCACATTTAACTAATGCCGCACTCAGTCTAATGCCACTGATAAATTTAAGCAATGCCATTTAATGTCACTGGATTATTTCAGGGTTAGCTGTTGATTGTGGATGTATTAAAGATTTTTCAGCTAAGGCATTCTAATGTTGTTGCACAACCAGTATACCAACGATGAAACTTGTTACTACCTTGAGATTTTTGCACTGTTAATGCTTATAGATTACATACCTCACTTTCATGAGATAAGTTAATTTTTTTGTACAGTGTCACCAAAATGCCAAGGCGCTGATGTCATTTTATTTTGGTTAAACTGCACAAAAAATTATGAAGACAAGAGGAAAGGTCAAGAGTGGGCACCTCCTCCTCCGGATGTTCTCTTGATTCGTTCGATCAAGTTTTATGTTTGATCGATTATCAAGATTGGGATAGCAATTTTTAAGGTCCCCCCGAGTTCGAAATGATATTTACCTTGGAGGTACATGGTTTGCAATTTTTTTATACTGTCATTAGTTAATAATGCTAGTTACCTTCAAACTTTTGTATTTGGTTTAGTGCTCATGCACAGCTAGTATACCAATGCTGAAACTTGTTACCTTTACATTTTGTATTGTTAATTCTTATAGAAATCTTCCAGTGCTAGAGTTTATTGAAATCTGTTCAGTAAAACCATTATACTATACCCTGTAATAAAATAACTACTCTATTGTTGCAGTAGCCACTGGATTAGTGTATATTTGTAGTATTCGAATGGTGTTGCATTAGCGTATGGACATAAATAAAGTGTGGCAAGCTTTCCCAGATATGTGCTCAAGAAAACTACTACCTGTTTTTCTAATACTAGACGTTTGGGTACTTTAAATTGAATTGCGAAAACGTCTTATATTAAGGAACAGAGGGTGTAGAGTTCACTCAAATTATCCCGGTAAAGCTAGTCACACCTTTGTTAAAATTAATGTTCATTATGTTATCGGAGGAGGTTTGTATGTTTGTCTCTAATGCTGTTGACTACATACCTGACATCATGATGTAATGTTAAGTCATTTCCTTTTGTGCAGTATCACTGAATTTTAGTTGAACTGCACAAAATATGCTTAAAAGAAGAGGAAAGGTCAGGAATCGATCATTCTTTCAGAAAGAACTATATATGCCTTTCTGACATCAGCCGTTGTTCCTTATTTATTCCTTCAAACAGGTGGTTAGAAACAGTCTTGCTACCTTTTCCATTAAGAAATTGGAATGCTTATATTTGTGAGTCTATGCTTCAACTAGTGCCACTTTTATAGTAATCACACTTTCAATATCTATGCAAACAGGGATGCTCGATTTTAGTGGAACTGCACAAAAAGTCCAACTAGTTCAACATTAGGAGCATGTTTTCTTCCAAACCTTTATATCCAATTGGTGGCACTATGAGCTGTTCATTACGAAGGTACATGGTTTGCTACTATCTTGCAACTCTTTTTGTACTGTCATTAGATAGTAATACTAGTGGTTTGCATGTGAATTTATTGGCAGGGTCGACCTACATTGGAGGTGCAAGACGGGATTCAATGATTGGATGCTCAATTTCGGTTGTATCGATTTCACCTCTTCCATCACTGCGAACATGGATATCCTTGGACTGATGAAGAATAGGCGCTATATTTCTGCTCTGAACCAGCAAATCAATTTAGTATGAAATGTTCCAGGGCAAAACATGACTGTATCAAATTGTCCAGTGAAAAACATGATAGATGCTAAGCGGAAGAGACATGTTTAAACCGAAAATAAAAGGTGGGGTATATGTTTACTAGCTACTTGATATTTGTGCAGACAGAGATGTCTGCCCGTTGCTATTTGGCAAACACATAAAGTGACCACAATTTTGGTTGAACTGCAGAAGAGAATAGTATAGTCACTGCATGCAGTGCCATTTGAAAATAGACACAGAAAGATTGGATAGTCACTTCATGGACTGTAGAAAAGTAGTACTATACTATTTATTGGACAACACTAGGTGCTTCATTGCTTTCGTCTGATTATACAATGGGCATCATTTTGCCTAAGTTAAAGTTTGTATTCCGAAAATAGTCTCGCCGTGTGATCGAGAGAAGACCAAATCATATTGCAGTGGATGTTCCTCCATCATGTGTGGTTCATTCTCATGGTTCCAGCTGTTGGTGAAACCACTTACGTTTGCAAGAGGAATTGTAAACTTCACAAACAAATTTGTCTTTCAATCTGTACTGAATGTTGGCCAAGAGAAGCATCCATGTTAGTAGGAAGAACAGATATTTTTCTAAATCTTTGCTTTTGGAGCTACATATTTGTATATGATCTGTGAATCATACGCTGCGACTCGTTGCATGCTGCTCCGCATACTCGCTGCAAGCGATTCTGAGTGCCTGCATGCAGCCGGTCGTAATTAAGGCAGCTAACTGATGCGAAAAAAGATGCGCTTTAATTGTTGGGGGCCTTTTAAATCCATGGAATCATTATTGACAAGGAGGGAGATGATTCGAGTGCACTCGTTTGACCGTCATGCCGGCGTGCGACCCAGCACGGACGGGACGGGACGGCACAATCATAATTTCAGTTTCTCTAGTTTTCCACGGCAAGCTGGCGCGCTAAGCCATGCCTGCTTATGCATTGAATTCCGATGACCGTCGCGCTACCTTCCGCCTATAAGTACAGTTTCCCGGCCTTCTCCGGTGGCACTGTGACCCAACTCGCCCTATCCTCATAAGCCCCCACCGGCCCGACGTCGCTCGCCACTAATCCTCGCTCTCGCCACATCCGCCATGCCCCCGCCCGTCCGCGATAGGCGAGGCCGGAGGCGGTCACCGCCGGAACTAGTGTTCGGTTTTCCACCGGAAGGCAGACGGAGGGAGGAGGCATTCTATCGGTCTTTAGATGGCAATGCGGAGATCGAGGACTTGTTGGAGCGCGACCGCCTGGCGGAGGAGCAGGAGTTGTTGGAGCGCGACTGCTTGGCAGAGGAGCAGCGTATCACCGATTTGCGCCGCCAGCGGGACATGGAGCAGCAGTGCACCGACGCTCTGAGTTGCGAGCAGAGCGCCCGCAACTGGGCCGACTACGTGGAGGCTGACGCCTGACAAATAGCCCTGGAGGCTGTCGGGCACGCATGCGTTCGCGACGCCGATTTTTACTACCAGCTCGTTAAGTGGGTTTCCCGCTTAGAAGCCGAAGCTTCGGTGGACCACGCCGGCATGGAAACGCCCAACGCGCGCGAGCAACGCGCCCTATCGCACCTCTGGCAAGTCCGAGGCGAGGCGGAGGACGCCGGTGCCGGCGTTTAGCGTGTACCACAGATGGCGGCCGGCATCGTCTAGTTAGCTAAGAGTAAGTTAGTACTTGTGCGCTACTAGAGTATTAGTGGGAGTAGATAGTTAACTTGGCTATGATGGTTGTCAAAGTGGAAGTTCATTACTCTATATGTGGATTAGACCTGTTACTTTGCTCTGAATGTTGAACTTTCCATTTGAACGTATGGAATGGGCTGTTATTTTTTTAAATGGGTTGTATTTGTCCTCCACGGGTTTAGAGGCTGACTTGTGGGCCTACCAAGTTGACGCGTACACAATCAGAAGATGATTGTATGTGGATAAGATGACAGAAGGGACCCGCCAAGGTCATGGCAGTACGCAAGCAAGTGCCTCCTTATTTCAAGCCAATAAAAAAGGTGGCTCCTCCTAATGGATTTCTCACATCTGGGTCCCATGCCATTATCAACGTAGTCAATAAACGAGAGAATTGCACAACGAGCGGCTGACACCAGGGACCCAGAAGCTCGCCCAGTTATTTTTGTTTTGGGTTAATTTGATAAATGCCACTCCAAATCTGGTGTTTCCGAGAAATGCCACTGCAATTTCCAAACTTTGAAAACTGCCATTTCATGCCATTTCCAGTGGCATTTTTCGAAGTCTGGAGTGGCGCTTTTCAAAGATTGCAAATTGCAGTGGCCTTCTCCAAAGTTTGCAAAAATTGCAGTGGCATTTTTCAAAGTTTGGAAATTGCAGTGACATTTTTATGAATCACCATAATTGGAGTGGCATTTATCTAATTTGTTTTTGAGACGGAAGCAGGGTGTCAGCTGGGCTGTGCGGGGCACTCTGGCCTGTCTAGACAGCCTTCTCTTTTATGTTTACCACAGACCAGCAAGTAGTTTTATTTCTTTCTGAAAATGGCTAGCCCAGTTTTTTTGTGATTTGCCAAGTAAGTCGCTTTGTCAGGCCTGTTGGGCTGCAAATCTTTCAAGACGAGGAGAGCTTCATTCGGCTGGCCGAGAAAATGGCCTATCAGTAATGAGAAATGGGATGTACATTTTTAAAACACATCAAACCGGCAATTAGTTTCAAATTTCTTTTTTTAATTTTGAGATTTTAAATTGCATTGATTTTTATGCGTGGACAATTTGTTGGATTTTATATTGATATACATTTATTTTTAAAATCAGTTTGAATGTGACTCGAAATTTCGGGATTAAAAACAGTTTGGACCGCACCGAAATATGCAAAATTTCATATAATTTTTTGGCCACAATATGGATTGTAATGCTAACAAAAAGAATATGGGCTCCAAAAAACACCTTAAGAATTAGCAAATGGGTTGTAAATTATTAGAAATAATGGCAGATGGGTTGTATGTTGTTTTCCACAGATTTGAGGCTTTCCTAAAAAAAGATTGAGCACAAGCAGTGACTGTTGGATGTCCATCCAATGACTGCCGTGCTTCTTCAATCTCTGCTCTTCCTGCTCCAGCCACTCAAACAAGCGCCGGCGGGACTGCCTGCTCCCTCCTCCCCGCGGCTGGCTGTGCTGCCGCGCAGGCCTCACCGCCCCACCGTACTCCCATCGCTGGCCTAGCCATCCCTCTACTCACCCACACCTGCTGTTATTCTCTGGCGACGGCAGACGAACCAGTAAACCCTCGTACAGTCGTACTCCCCTCCGCATGGGAAACAACTGCCGAGTCTTCCCTGGCTCCGTGTCGTTCCCTTCCTAGGCCTCGCCGTCGTCCACCGCCCTGGTGCTCTTGGCGCGGCCTGGTCAACGTGGTCAACGACCCACATGGATCTGAAGTGGACTGTACGTGGAGAGGCTGACAGCTGGGTCGACGGTCGCACGCAAGGAAATGCCTCCTTATTACGCGCAAAATGATGATTCCTCCACCTGACATCTGGGACCCACCGAAAGGGCCTCTGTATTTCGCGAAAAAATGTTACCGCCGCTGACAGCTCGGACCCACCAGCTATATCTTCGCACGCAAAGAAGTGCCTCCTTATTTCGCACAAAAAAATGAATACTCCCCCTCCTAGATGGGACCCAGTATAGTGGGAGGCTTACTTGTGGGCCTACTAAGTTGACGGAGACGGAGGGCTTTGTCAACTTAGTCAATATGCATGATTCTAGCTCCAGTGACCGTACGATGTCCATCCAACGGTCGTAGTGCTTCTTCAACCTCTGGAATTCTTGCTCCAGCCGCCCAAACCAGCGCCGGTCGTGCCTCGTGCTCCTACCTCCCGTGGCCGGCTGCGATGCCGTGGAGGCCTCACCGCCCCCTACTACTCCCACCGCTGGCCAGGCCATCCCTCTACTCACCCACACCCCCTGTTATTCTGCGGCGACGGCAGCCTCACACCGCAGCGAACCAGTGAACCCTCATACTCCTCTACGCGTGGGCATCCACTGTCACGTCTTCCCCGGCTCTGTGTCGTCCCCTTCCTAGGCCTCGCCGTCGTCCACCGCCCTGGTGCTCTCGGCGCGGCGTGGTCAACGTGATCAAGGAACGGCTTCCATCGGACGTGGACTGTACGTGGAGAGGCTGACAGCTGGGTCCACGGCCGCAGCAAGGAAGTGCATCCTTATTACGCGGAAAATAATGATTCCTCCACCTGACAGCAGGGACCCACCGGACGGGCAACCGTATTTTGCGAAAAAAACATTTCCCCCCTGACTGCTGGGACCTACCAGCTACATCTTCGCACGCAAGGAAGTGCGTCCGCGCAAAAAAACGATTCGCCCCCTGACTGCTGGGACCCACCAGCTACATCTTCACACGCAAGGAATTGCCTGACAGTCGGGACCCACCTGGTCGAAGCGTACGTAGCGTTGTCATTCTGGTCGCGAACGTGTATGTACATACTGGTCGATGTAGAGGCGCGCATGTAGCATGTACACGTACGTACAACGGTCAGTGTGCAAGAAAGAAAATACGGCCACGTACGGGCGGGGTCTCGAACGCCTACTCGCGCATACGTATGGCCAGGGCTCGTGTACATGGCTGGGTCAGAACGGAGAAACATCGTCGTCGTCGTGTTCATGGGGAGCCAACCGGCTGGCTCGGAATGGAATGCGTCGTCGTGTTCATCGGGAGGGCTTGGACGGAACAGCCGATGGAAACGAGGCCTGGCGTACCGTAGAACGGAGGAAACGGCCTTGTGTTCGACCGTCCACGTTCAAAACGGGATCCTGTTCATCGGGAGGGGTCTGGCGTACCGCAAAACGGAGGAAACAGACTTGTGTTGGACCTCCTACGGTCGAAACGGGGTCCTGTTGATCGGGAGGGGTGTGGCGTACCGCAAAACGGAGGAAACAGACTTGTGTTGGAGCGCTACGGCCGAAACGGGGGTCCTGTTCATCGGGAGGGGTGTGGCGTACCGCAAAACGGGACTCCACGGGATACTATTCATCTCCATCGTCGACCCCCTCCAGCCTCCACGGGCTACTGTTCATCCACCGTCGACCTCCTCCAGCCTCCACCTGCGACTGTTCATCCACGGGCTCCTGTTCATCTAGCTTCCACCGCGCACTACTCCACCGGCTACTATTCAACCAGCCCTCTCCACGGGCTCCTGTTCAACCACCCCTCCACGGGCTACTGTTCATCCAGCCCTCCACCGGCTACTGTTCATCCAGCCCTCCACGGGGTCGTCCTGTTCATCCAGCCCTCCACGAGGTCCTGTTCATCCAGCCCCAACCGGCTCGATCGATCGGGGTCCTGTTCATCAGAGGCAACACCACGGGGTCCTGTTCATCCACCCCCACCGGGAACTGTTCATCCAAACCCCCCAGCAACGCTCACTGTTCATCCAGAGGCAGCATCGATCGGCTTCAGTTAGCAGCAGTAGCGAAGGAATCACTCAAGTGAAGTAACGTAGCTAGTGCAATCACTCGGGTTCAGTTAGAGCCCAACGCCTCGCTCGGGTTCAGTTAGAGCCCAACGCCTCGCACACACGCGCGTACGTGTACGAGAGAAACGCGCATCGCTCGGCCCCCGACCACCCACCGTAACCGGGAACTCCCCGAAATTTTCCTCACCCTCGCTTCTACCATGGTTTTTTCCGCCATGGACGGCCCAAAGAATGTCATGCAGCTGCATCTCCGGCCCGCCCAGGACGATAAGCCCATTTTCTGTCATGATTTTTTGTCATAGAAGTAGGAGCCCACCACATCTATGATGATACCGGGTTTTGTCACAATTATCGTCATAAAAGTGTCATAAGTATGATAGGAAAAAATTCGTTCGGTCCAAAATGTCACGGATGTGTCTTTTTTTGTAGTGGGAGGAGCCTTCCGATGAGCTGGACAACTGCAATACGGTGCCTGCCGCTGCTGCACGTTTAGCGACGCTCGCCAGCTCGAACGCCCACTGCCGCTCCAGACGACCCCTCTCAAAGCGGCCGGACTGCTCGTAGATCTCCTGATTCCTCGCCTCTGCGTCGGTGTGTGCCGCGGCCACGGCTGCAGTAAGGCTCTTTGCGTGCTCGACGAGGCGCTCCTCCTCCTCCCGCAGGAACTCGATGTAGCGCGCAAGGTCGCTGACGCACGTGCGGGCCTCCACCTCCGCCTCTCTCCTTCGGGCGGCGGTGGCGGAGCGGGTGATGATCCCTGCGGTCGACTGTGGGCCGACAACCACGGCGGCCGATGATGGGGTGGCGGCCACGACGGCCACCTTCCACCTTCGGGCCGCGGTGGCAGAGCGGGTGATGGTGGCCGGCAGTGGGGTGGCGGCCACGACGGCCACTCCCGCCTTCAGGCCGCTGCCGCGCAGTGGGTGATGGCCGGCAGTGGGGTGGCGGCCACGACGGCCACCTCCCGCCTTCGGGCCGCTGCGGCGGAGTGGGCGATGCCCTGGCTTTCGACGGTGATGTGGCAGCAATGGCGGTCGGCAACAGCTGCCGATGGGCACAGACGGTGGAGCGTGTTGTGGGTGTTCCGCGCGCACCCAACAGGGACGCCACGTGCACTACACTACGCCGGGGACTGCGCCGCCGCCGCGGTGTAGCCTCCCAGCTAGAGCTGTCCTCTGATGATGGCGGAGTGGCTGAGCGACGATGATGGACCGGTGCCATTGGCGATTGTGGGAGAAGCAGACGAGATAAGATACAGGGAGGGAGGGGAAAATGCGACGCAGGACTCGCCGGTCGTGAGGGTTTATATAGCAGGCCGGTAAGCATTGGGATTTGTGGGATTTCACCGAGTCGGGCGGGAAGCTTGTGCGGGAACGGGCTCACTGATGATTCATTGTGGCGCCACTTCGAGCCACCGTTTGGCCAAAAGAACGCCCCCGAGCACTGCGCAAGCTTGCGCTGTAAGCCGTCTGCGGCAGCGGGGTGACAAGACATGCGAGAGGAGGACGAAAGGACATGTACACATACGGTTAATAAAAAACGTTTGCGATTTAATTACCTACTATACCCCCGTCCTGGTTTATAATTAGGATTTAACTAATAAAATACGAATGCATGTCGCCAAAAATTTAATCGTTGGATTCGTATTTGAACATAGTTTCGAGTTATACAATTTTTGTAACATGCATTAACACTTTCTTAGTTAAATTTAAGGTTATATACCAGCAAGCGTTTGCTCGCAACACACACGGCTTATTCCATCACAAACAGCTCAGATGGATCAACTATATGCCACGTATCGCACACGCAACTCTAATCTGATTCGTGCTTGATGTCTCCGACATCGCTCGCACAGTTCGTCTTATTTGCCACGTATCACTGTGCCGGCCTCTGCTCGCGTCCCTCGGCAAGCTCTGCTCGCCGTTAGGCGCCGCGGCACGCTCTGCTTGTGTCCATCGACGCGCTCTGCTCGCGTCTGTCGACGCGCTCGGCTCGTGGACAGTTTTTCCTTGCGTGTTCAACTGCTATATGCATATATATGGTTGCCCTCCGTTGAGGCGACCACGGAGCGCTCTTCTCGTGTCCCTCCGCGCGCACTATGCCAGCGGTTGGGCGTGCGCGCGATCACGTCGGGGGGCCCATATGCATGCGGTTGCGCCGCGTGCGTTGCCACGCGATGAAGTTACATGCGGCACGATGGAGTTACGCACTGGAACTTAGAACTGCCAATAGGGCCTGCCGATATTCCAGGTCGTCCGGCTTCCCCTTTAATTCCCGCAGCCATTATTACCTTAGTCTCTTCAACCTTTCGATCGCGCCCCACAACACAACAAGCACAGCCACGATGACACATAGAGAAGGGATGTCTAGAGGCGCTCCAATGGAGTTCGGCGAGCATAAAGTGGAGACCCATGCGAGGGAGATGGATCTCTCGGTGGTGTACACCATCGACTCGGCCGTGGTGGACGACTACATCAACCACGTTGAGCAGTTGCTTGCTCGAGACAAGTACAAGGTGGTCGGCATCAACCTCCAGTACACCACCGGCCGTCCCAACATAGATCAGAAGGTTGCCGTCGCCCAGTTGTGCATGCGCCATCATGTCCTTATCTACCACTACTGCATGGCCACAGAGCCTTGCGACCATTTCACCAGGTTTGTCAACAACACCAATTACAAGTTCGCCACGGTGGAAACCACCGACGATGTAAAAGCGCTCAGGGTTACGGGCTTGTCCTGTAAGAACCTTGTCGAAATACGTGAGCTCTACAGGGTCTTGGGCAACACGAAGAAGGAATCCCTGGTTGAACTCGCCTCGGCCATCATTGACCCATACTACAAAGAGATGAAGCAGGATGCCAACAGAACATGTCTCGTATCCTGGCACGGGGCCTGGATGCGGCAACTGGATGAACCTCACCTCAGGTTCGCGTCCAAGAGCGTGTACACATGCTACAAGATGCACAGGCGGATCGTTGACATGAGGAAGTGCCTTGTTACGGAGATCGAAGAGGCCGGATCGAGCCACAACCAAAGCAAGCGTCACAAGAAGTAGATGGTGATCAGATGATCGTTTATCCTAGTTAATCATGTATGTAATATATAGTTTACTTTGGTGTGTGGAAATGTCATGTGTGTAGTAGCCACCTATGTAATTATGCATGTAATAGTTTACTTTGGTGTGCGCAAATGCCATGGTTGTAGTAGCCACCTATGTAAGTGGATGTTTAATTTGGTTATGCAACCATGTCCTTATAAGTGTGTGTGTGTGTGTGTGTCTATATATATATATGTTGTTGTTCTGTATGCAATCCCATCGCACAACACACACGTCTTATTAGCAGCAATCGTCTGTGTTATTGTCGGTCTTCGCACACATTTCTGATTACAGACCTGTTTGCCGCGTATCACACACATCTTGTTATATTGAACCGTTTTTGTTCTCTTGTCTCAACGCAAACAGTTCGTCCGAGTGAACCGCATGCCGTATATCACACATACCGTGATCTGGCTGACCGTTCCTTTTGTGTTGCCTAATCACAAACAGTTCATCCGAGTGAACCGTATGCTGTATATCGCACACACCTTCATCTGGCTGCCCGTTTCTTTTGTTCCTCCTCATCGCAAACAGTTAATTGGACTGGACTGTATGCTCTGCATCGCACACGCAACTAAAATCTGAACCGTGTTTGTTGCATTCGTCATCGCAAACGTTTCGCACCCTTTTTGACGGGTTTTTTACACCATCGTTTTCGATTATTGCATCGCACACTGTTTCGTCGAAGGGTCTCTGATCGTAGTGTCGCGTTAGGAGCATCCTACAATAGTGAATGAGTTAGTTGCGGGATGATGTATTACGGAACGAGTAAAGAGACTTGCCGGTAACGAGATTGAACTAGGTATGAAGATACCGACGATCGAATATCGGGCAAGTAACATACCGATGACAAAGGGAATAACGTATATTGTCATTACGATACGACCGATAAAGATCTTCCTAGAATATGTGGGAACCAATATGAGCATCCAGGTTCCGCTGTTGGTTATTGACCGAAGAGGTTTCTCGGTCATGTCTACATAGTTCTTGAACCCATAGGGTCCGCACGCTTAACATTCGATGACGATTTTGTATTATATGAGTTATGTGATTTGGTGACCGAATGTTGTTCGGAGTTCCGGATGAGATCATGGACATGACGAGGACTCTTGAAATGGTCGAGAGGTAAATATTCATATATAGGACGATGATATTCGGATACCGGAAGTGTTTTGGGGTGTACCGGGTACATATCGGAGTACTGGGGGGGTTACCGGAACCCCCCGGGGGATTAATGGGCCTTACGGGCCATAGGAGGGGAGCACACCAACCCACAAGGGGTGGCGCCCCCCTAAGGAAGGAGGCCGAATTGGAGAAGGAGGAGGGGGTTCGGCCCCCCTTTCCTTCCTCCCCCCTCTCTTCCCTTTTTCCCCTTCCGGTAATAAGGAAAGGGGGCCGAATTGGACTAGGGGCCCAAGTAGGATTCCTCCTACTTGGGGCGCCCCATGGCAGCTCCCCTCCCCCTCCCACCTATATATACTTGGGGAGGGGGCGCCTAGAACACACACCAACAATTGTTAGCCGTGTGCGGCGCCCCCCTCCATAGTTTACGCCTCTGGTCATATCTTCGTAGTAATTAGGCGAAGCCCTGCGCGGATCACTTCATCATCACCGTCACCACACCGTCGTGCTGACGAAACTCTCCCTTGACACTTTGCTGGATCAAGAGTTTGAGGGACGTCATCGAGCTGAACGTGTGCAGAACTCGGAGGTGCCGTACATTCGGTGCTTGATCGGTCAGAACAAGAAGAAGTTCGACTACATCAACCACGTTATCAAACGCTTTCGCTTTCGGTCTACGAGGTTACGTGGACACATTCTCCCCCTCTCGTTGCTATGCATCTTCTAGATAGATCTTGCGTGAGCGTAGGAATTTTTTTGAAATTGCATGCTACGTTTCCCAACATGAAGAGCTTCGTAAAAAAATGGAAGTTGTACCCCGGATTCTAGATTGTTTGCGGAGCGGCATTATCGTCGAGCTACCCCGTTTGACTTGTATTTTCTGAAGCAGAGCTGAATTTTAAGGAGCGGAGTTGACCTAAACAGGTTCTAAATATGCTGGAAGATATATTATTTTAATAGTTAAAGGAAGACAAGACTTTTCTTCATGCTTCTCTCTCTACCCGACATTTCTAAATAGCAATGCCCTAAGGCAAGGGATGGGTGGCTGCATGTTGCCGCCTAATCCAACCTATCACTTTTTTTTTTGACACAAACTATCCCGGGCAGCACTAGCCATCGGACTACTGCCAATTCTATCATATCAGACTAGTACTATGCCCTCGGATGAACTAAGATGAACGTTGGATCGGCTATAGTAGAGAACCCACGCTAGATAGGTAATTAGTACGTGTCTTGCGTTAATGTTTCCTCTAATTGTGTGCTTCATAACTACTAGGAGGCCCATTACGTGGAATTTCCTTTATTTAACAAGAATTCCTTTCATTACGTATCTAATCTGGTTAACTACTCCAAAAATTACTCATGATTAGGTGGTTCATTGAACAAGGACGACTGAAGCAAAACACTTTGGTGTATCCATGTGGTGTTAGATGCATTACCAAAATAATGTTGGATGCATAGTTGCCTGGAGTACAACGAAAGCTTTACTAGGTTGCGTTTGAAGCATAATGCAGTAATATTAGAATCATGATTAGTACTACCTCCGTTCGAAAAAGCTTGTCTCTCAAATGGATGTATCTAGCATCAAGTTAGTACTAGATACATCCATTTGATAAATAAGTTTGGGACAAACTTTTTCGGACAGAGGGAGTACGTAACAAAAAATCTCTGTTGTGTACGAAGCATATTAGTTTTATGAAATTGTGTAAACAAAGGCTTATTCATCCGTGTTTGTGTATGAAGCATTAGACAGTAACGTTGGAAGCATGATTAATATTGGTTCTGCAAAACTTGCATCATTTGGTTGTTGTGTGACAGAAATATTGGAGATCTGCCAGTGAATACAGAATGAGATGTACTCCTACAATTTACTCCACGGAAAATCCATCACGAAATTAAACTGAACTCAAACAAGTTGAGCCGAATTCTCTCAAAAGGAAAAACAAATTAAACCGAATTAACAGCATTTTTAGCAAGCTAATCTCATCGGACAGGCTCCCTCGCGCTGAGCTCCCTCCATTCACGCGTCTGTCGTGCAGCTGCTCTTCCAGCTCGGCACCGCTCCGTTCAGCCGCTGCCCCGGCTCGCGGCCCGATTGCTCGACGTCCCCGGGGATTACAGGCACAGCAGAGCTTGGGGAGCTTCGTTCCAGTGAGCACAAACAACATATTAGAGAGATGCGCAGCCGGAATGTGCACGGCCCTCCTATCATAATAACCAGTGCTAACAGAAGAGAGAATAGGAGGGCGAGCAATAAACCAACGAAAAGCCACTTGTAGATGCGGTCCTCTTTGGTGTCCCCCGACGCGATAACCCCGGCTTCAGGCGACGGCAGCACCGCCGCTGTCCCGGCTGGATGCGCTGGCACCACCACGGCGGCTCCTGCTGGAGGCGCCGGCGACTCGACCATAGTCGCTGGTGAAGGCGGGGGGATGGCGGCCCCGGCTGGAGGCGGCGGCGGTGGCACCTCAAGATTTGCTGCCGGTGGAGGTGGAGCCTCGAGACCTGCTTCTGGTGGAGGCGGCGGCAGCTCGCCGGTAGTCGTTGGTGAAGACGGTTGGCTGGTGTCGAGACAATTCACTGCTATTTTCCAAGCACCTTCCCTGTCACATGTCGCAGATGCTTGCGAGAAAGACAGTAGCAGAAGTAGCAGAAAAATTACTGCCAGTCCGGAGTAGGTCAAGGAAGAGGCCAACTTCCTGGAGATGTCCCCTGCCCAGAGGAGAAGGCCGGTGTCGTCCTCCACGACGGTGCGGGGGACGTCGTTGTCTTTACTCATCTCGTTCGTCCAACCGGCCTCCTCACTTGAACTCTGCACAAACCAAGTAGCAATTCCGATCAAAAGAACTCCAACTATTTGGAGCTGTAACTAACAAACATCATGCTTTGACATTTGACAACAGAGAAGCCCTGCAAAACTTCCACCGGAAAACGAGACAAAACAATGTGCAGAAGGACTGTGCAGAGCCATAATGCTACAAAATCTGTCTCATTTGCTACCCATCGAAAACATCATGGTAGAGATGGAAACAGGACAAAAGAAAAGCCAACGAAGCATAACTAGAAGCATGACTGGAACTCAACGGATCCGTCGATCGCCTTAGCTAAAGAGCCTTGTAATTATTAAGCACTTGAAAAGGAACTAAAAAAAGGCTACCTGAACAGCCTTGTAATTGATCTTAGCTGCATCGCTGTGCACTGGTGTGAGACCTAGTTTGTTCCCCTGGAAAACTCTGGCTCCATTCTTCGGCAGGAGCCACTCAGTCCTGCACAAAGACACAAGACAACTAAGGACACTTGGAAATAGCGAGAACAACCATCTTACTGTTTAGCTGTTAATGGAGCAGAATTTTGAAGAAGAGCACCTTGGCTCTTGTGTGCTTGAGCTACTACTGAGGCAGCAGTGAAGTGCTGTCTTTCCTTCCGGGTCGGTTTCATTGACATCAACATCCCCCATCAGAAGCATCTTTGTGACATTCATATCTCCGGCCTACACAAGGAATCAATCATTACAAGTTTTTCATATGTAAGTTGCAGCTTGTTAGGCGTAGCATGATTACAATAATAGTGCATCAATCGAACATAAGAAAATGTAGAGCTGCTTCTTGATAATACAGACAAAGCGTGTAGATCATAATCATAGTAACTCATTTCATGGATTATTCTAAGAGTCTTCGAAAATAAGGTGTGGACCTCAATTACACACACCACCTAACTCACTTAACTTCCTAGCAGTCATAGCAACTAATTTCATGTGCAATGAAAATCTAGAGGTGTTCAAAATGGAAAAGCTCTGTGTAGACCACAAAGAGAAGACACTGAACACTCAATCATTGTAAGTTTTTCCATATATGAGTTGCAGCTGCATGAATACAGCAATATCGCATCAACCAGACATAAGAAAAAGCAGAGCTGCTTCTTGCTAATACAAACAATGTGTGTAGATCATAATGATGGTAACTCATTTCAAGTAAAATTTAAGAGTATTTTCGAAAATTAAGGTGTACACCTCAATTACACACTGATTACTCGAATGAACTCAATAACAGCCATAGCAATTAATTTCATGTGCAATGCAAACCTAGGGGTGTTTAAAAGAGAAAAAGTTTGTAGACCACAAACTAAAGACACTGAATAGTCAGTGTATTGCAAAGTTTGGGAATGCTAGCAGTGAAAATTGAAGTGTACAATGAAACCAACAGCAATCAGTACCTTTGCACCCCAAAGTAGAGGGGGCAAGCTTCTCCTGTCAACTTTTCGGTCCCTCCACGACGTGGCCCCAAATTGGTTAAGCAGCTGAATCTCACAGAGCAAGACTTTCCTCATTTCATTGCCATTTCTAGCTGAAGCCTCTCCAATCGACAGGACCTCATCCACAACAGAGTTGTAAATTGATCTCTTTGTCCTGACGCCGTCTATCACCGTCGCCGATATCCTGTCCTCAGCCACCAGGAGCATTGCGAGTGTAGCGACATGACCCTCCATGGCGTATCTGTTGTCTATTTTTAAAGTAATAACCATTGCTTCCTCCACAGGTCCGAATTCAGTACTGAAGAATCTGCTAAGGTACACTGCCAGAAACGAATGCCAAAGAAAATGTTACAAGTACATTCATGTTCACTGTGTTGAACATAACTGGTTCAGGATTATGAAGCTATACCATCGTCTACCGTAAGCGGGAGACCCCCAACAAAGATTTTGCGAGTGTAGTCATGCTTCTCCCAATGATCATTATGCTATAAATAAAATGCGTTGTAAGGAGGCCATGTAAACAAAACAAAGTCACTTGGTAATACAGATAGAGGATATCTAGATTACCTGAGATAATTTGGGACCTTCTTTCGGGGCACTGTGGCTCTTACTTTTAGCCCCTTGGGCAGATAAATTGCTGGAACGAAAATCCCCGTGACCTACTGACGCCTTTGGCACAACATAGCTGCAATGATATTCAAAGCAATATCTTAATTTTTAACTTTCACATGAGCAGCACTTTCTCTACATTTCATGTAATCGTGTACAGATATAAGAAATACCTTTCATAATAATCGTCGTTGTCATAATCATCGAAATCATCATCCAGAAGCTCTTTGTGCCTTTCTTTTTTCATTGCATGGTTCTTTTCCATTGAGCCATGGTTCACTAAAAAGGAACAAAATCCAGTTGAAAATGCAGTTCGCTTTATATGCATTATTATCAGTAAAACCAAAACTATCTAACCAATCTTTATGTAATTCAAACAATAAAATCCCTTCCAGTGTTATTCGCAAAAAAAATATGCTTCCAGTGTAATGAAACAGATCAAACAATAGAACATGGCAGAATATGATCTTATAGCAGAACATGTACTTTCGTTGAAGAATCAAACACAAAACTATGGGCAAGTGAAGTGCTTTTATTTACACGAGATACACAAAAGGACAAATGAAGTGCTTGTATTTACGTAAGAGATGTTCTATTTGCGAACTCAGTCAAATATTTACTATCCCAGAAAATCATCTTACTTGGTACAACATTTGCGGAGTTGAGAAGAAACCGCATGTCCTGGGATGTCGCCACGTCTATTGGTCTTTGCTTTCTGTTCAACACCAAAGAATCGCGTCACTGTAAGTCGATCAAATCACTGAATACAAGAATTCTTCAGAAATATTACTCACCGTAGGTTCTGGGCTTTGGGGTTAGCCCCATAACGCAAAAGAAGTCGTACACAGCTCAAAGAACCATTTTTCGCTGCAAGGAATAATGGGGTTTCTTTGGTCTTGGAAGGTATATCAACGCAATCTTGTGCATGAAGCAGAAGTGACTTGCAGAGCAAAGAAACTTGCAGAGCAAAGAAACACAATAATGCCAATTAGCCACAGTGGTATTATTAAGCACTTGAAAAGGAAGTAACAAGGCTACCTGAAGAGCCTTGTAATTATCCTTAGCTGCAGTACTGTGCACTGGTGTGAGACCTAGTTTGTTCCCCTGGAAAACTCTGGCACCATTCTTCAGCAGGAGCCACTCAATCCTGCACAAAGACAGAAGACAACTAAGGACACTTGGAAATAGCGAGAACAACCGTCTTATAATTTAGCTGTAAGCAGAATTTTGAAAAGAGCACCTTGGCTCCTGTGTGCTTGAGCTACTACTGAGGAAAGAGTGAAGTGCCGTGTTTCCTTTGGGGTCGGTTTCATTGACATCAACATCCCCCATCAGAAGCATCTTTGTGACATTCATATCTCCGGCCTACACAAGGAACCAACCATTGCAAGTTTTTCATGTGTATAAGATGCAGCTTATAAATTGCAGCTTGTTAGGCGTAGCACGATTACAGCAATATTGCATCAACTGAACATATGAAAATGCAGAGCTGCTTCTAGATAATACCTAAAAATAAAGTGTGTAGATCATAATCATGGTAACTCAATTCATGTATTATTTTAGGAGTTTTTCATAAAATAAGGTGTGGACCTCAATTACACACATTGATTACTCACTAAACTTCATGGCAGTCCTAGCAACTAATTTCATGTGCAATGCAAATCCAGAAGTGTTTAAAAGGAAAAAAGCTTGTGTAGACCACAAAGTAAAGACAATGAACACTCAATCATTGTAAATTTTTCTATATATAAGTTGCAGTTGCACGATTACAGCACTACTGCATCAACTGAACATAAGAAAATGCAGAGCTGCTTCTAGTTAATACGTAAAAGCAAAGCGTGTAGATTATAATCATGGTAACTCAATTCATGTATTATTTTAGGAGTCTTTCCTAAAATAAGGTGTGGACCTCAATTACACACAATGATTACTCACTTAACTTCATGGCAGTCGTAGCAACTAATTTCATGTGCAATGCAAATCTAAAAGGGAAAAAGCCTGTGTAGACCACAGAGCTGCTTCTTGATAGTACAAACAAAGGGTGTGGATCATAATCATAATACTCATTTCATGTACTCCCTCCGTTCCTAAATATTTGTCTTTCTAGAGATTTCAACAAGTGACTACATACGGAGCAAAATGAGTGAATCTACACTCTAAAATATGTCTATATACATCCGTATATGGTAGTCCATTTGAAATCTCTAGAAAGACAAATATTTAGGAGCGGAGGGAGTATAATTTGAAAGTCTTTTCAAAAAAGAAGGCGTAGACCTCAGTTACACACACTGATTACAGCAATATTGCATCAACCACAGAGCAGTCCTAGCAACTAATTTCATGTGCAATGCAAATCTAGAAGTGTTTCAAAGGCTAAAAAGTCTGTGTAGACCACAAAGTAAAGACACTGAACACTCAGTCATTGTAAGTTTTTCCATATATAAGTTGCAGTTGCATGATTACAGCAATATTGCATCAACCAAACATAAGAAAATGCAGAGCTGCTTCTTGATTATACAAACAAAGGGTGTCGATCATAATAATACTCACTTCATGTATAATCTAAAAGTCTTTTCAAAAAATAAGGCGTAGACCTCAGTTACACACACTGATTACTCAACTAAACTTCTTTTTTTTGCGGGGGTACTCAATTAAACTTCATAAGACTCATAGCAACTCATTTCATGTGCAATGCAAATCTAGCGGTGTTGAAAAGGGAAAAAAAAACCGGTGTAGACCTCAAACAAAAGACACTGAATACTCAATGCATTGCAAAATTTGGGAATAGTGACAATTTAAGTGTAGCATTGAACTAACAGCAATCGGTACCTTTGCAGCCCTAAGTAGAGGGGGCAAGCTTCTCCTGTCAACTTTTTGGTCCCTCCACGACGTGGCCCCAAATTGGTTAAGCAGCTGAATCTCACAGAGCAAGGCTTTCCTCCTCATTTCATTGCCGTCTCTAGCTGAAGCCTCTCCAATCGACAGAACCTCATCCACAACAGAGTTGTAAATTGATCTCTTGGTCCTGACGCCATCAATCACCACGCTCACCATCGCCGATATCCTTTCCTCAGCCACCAGGAGCAGCATTGCAAGTGCAGCGACACGCCCCTCCATGGCGTATCTGTAAGCCACCTCCCCAACCTCCCTGGTCTTCTCTGCCAGAAGCCTCACCGCGTTCAGATCCTGCACACACATACAGGGAAGTTAGAGTTTTGCATGAGAGATTGATCCTATCTACAGTATCTTGTAGTACTATCAAGTATCAACCATGTAGGTAGGAGAAGTATGGAGCTGTGTGTGAGTTTAGTGATGGGGCAAACCTTTTGTTGCAGATAAACCAGAAGATCCTCGACCGAGTTGTCCGGTGACCAATCAACTTGAACCCTGAAGAGAAAGCAGGCAGGGAACAGACAGATGCATTGCTGTCAGTTTGATCTCAAATGGCATCGACCAAATGAACAATCATCAGTACTAGCAAATACTAGTAGCACGCAGTTGGTGCCATGCCATTGACACACCTTCTGCTCATGAGCGCGACCTCGAGCGCGACTAGGCGTGTGCCGTCGAGCAGCCTGACGTCCGTCCGGGCGTTCCTGGAGAGGAGCAGCTGGAGGCACCTCTTGGAGTGCCCCTCGGCGGCGACGTGGAGCGGTGTACGCGTGAGCTGGTCCCTGGCGTCGACGGAGGCCGGCGTGATCCCGTACTCACCGTCGAGGAGGAGCCTGGCGCACTCGGCGACGTCGTGCCTGCAGGCGAGGTGGAGGAGCCTGTTGGACATCTCCTGGTCGAGGATCCTGGCGGCGTCGGAGCCGTTGCGCAGCCGACCCAGCGCCGCCTTCTTGATGCTGTCCACCGCCGCGAGGAGGAGCGCGGTGTCGTCCTCCACGACGGCGCGGGAGACGTCGTCATCCTTGCCCATCTTGTCCGTCGTCCCGTCACCCTCTTCGCTCAAGCTCTGCACAATCCAAGCACCAAATCGAATCAAAATTTTGAAAGTGACAAATCAATAGCGCAAAACAGGAAACCCGGACCAGGTCGTGCGAAACATTCACGGGAACAAAACCTCTGCAAAACCCCACCGGAAAAAGGTAGGTAGGGGAAAACCCCAACCCCATGCCCCGAAACCAACGAACCAACCAGCAGCAGAACCACCAAAAACGAAACACGCAAAACCAGAGCACCGCCGCACTCGCGAGAGCTCATCCGGAAGCCACACCCAAAACCGCAAGGCCAAAATCATGTCGTACCCCGAAGAAATCGATCGAATCGAACGCGCGCAAACAAATCAGCAACACGCAGATCACGCAGCAATGCTGGCCTCGCTCGCTCGCGTGCTCACCTCTGCCATGCGCGCGGCCGACCTCCCGGAAACCCTCGCCGGGCCTGCTGCTCCCGTAAAAATGCCTCTCCGCCCTCCCGCCCGCTCACACAAACACCCCTGCGCACCGCTCGATCGCTTTTATGTAGACTACTTTTTTTTAGCAGAATGTAGACTACTATACTACTGCTCCTCTCCCGCCCTCCGGTGCCCACCCAGGATGGGCCAACCCAAACTGCAAAAGCAAAACTTATCCTGCGCCCGGGCTTTCGTCGTCTGCACTGGTCTGAATTTCTATCTGGTCAAAATATTATTACTGCCGGATGCCAAAGTTTGGATGCGAATAGTATTGCCAAATTGAAAAGAGAAGTAAACCCATGCTTCTCCGTTCGCAATGCCAATTTTTACCCAAAAGCAATAAAGTAACATCTGTTTGCCCAATGGACAAAATCGTCGGATTTCCCACCCGTTGAAGACATGCACACGTCCTTCGAGCGTCCCTATGCCCCAACTCGAACGTGTCAAAATGTGTTACGTGGACAGTTACAAGAGCAACTCCAACGGGCCGACCCAAACGGACGGTGTTTTTGTCTGTTTTTTGTCCGTTTGGGTCAGCCGCCCGCCCGCCATCCGCCCTCTTTTAGTTTTGGGTCAGCAATGCACCCAACGGACCGACCCATTTCATGACCGTGCGCGTTTTAGATCATGCCAGCGGCCATGCCGCCGCCCTGGTTTTGGCGCTCCAGCGCGCGCGGGGAAAAGCGACCTAGCGCGCGCGGGGGAAAGGTTCGCGCGCGCGCCGCGGCCGGCGCTCGTTATAAGGCGCTCCCTCCACACTCTGTACGCCGCCCACTCGTCTCGCCCCCTCTCACTAGCCTCGCCGCCTCTGCGCCGCCTTGGCGCTTCGGATTTTCGCAGAGTCCGCAAGCGCCGCTCCGGCGGCTTCTCCTCCGAGATCTGGTTTCGCGAGAAACGCCTCATCCTCGGCACCTTCGACACCGCAGAGGAGGCGGCCCGCGCGCACGACGCGGCGGCGTGGCGCCTCCTGAGGCCTAGTCGGGATATGAATTTTCCCGACGTGTCGAGCCAGCGGGCGCAGGATCTCGCGCCTCTCCCGCGGCTTTTCACCGACGAGGATCGCCGTGTCCACCGGAGGCGGCAGCGTCGCCTCGCCATCGCCGAGATGGACGTGGAAGCCATGGTGGTGTGGCGCGAACGCTTCCCGCAGGACATCATCGACGAGCGCCAGTTCTACAAGCAAAGGAGGTTGGAGAGGGACGCGAGGAGGATAGAGCGAGCTGCCTATCGGGAGGACAAGTGTTCGCAAAAGCAGGCCGCTCAATTGAAACTGAAGTTACGAGAAACGTCGGGTTGGGACTTCGAAGACGAGCAGCATGCTGACGCCTACATTCAGACGTCGGAGGAGGACATTACCGAGTCGGAGTCGGAAAGCGACGAGTAGTTGGTCTTTTCTTTTATCTGTGTACGCTAGAACTATCTTTTTATCGGAAAAAATGGCCGGCGTCGGCGACGAAGCAGGCGGGCGAGAGTGTGCTGTTTGATGTGGAGAGGCCAATCCAATGTGCCACCAACCAGCGGGCCCGGTGAGGAAAGAGGGCGAGCGCGCGCGTCCGTCTTGTGTCCGTGCCGACGCAAATCCGGCTCAAAATGGGCCGGGAATGGGTCGGCAGGCGGACGAAAGCGGACGCGCGTCCGTTTGGGTCGGCGCGTTGGGCCGACTTTTCTGTCTGTGCCGACCCAAACGGACGGCCGCGGACGAAATGGGTCGCCCCATTGGAGTTGCTCTAACGGAGCCGGTCATGTAACCTCGTGCACCAATCGTTCGCGCTAATTCAAACCGACAATTCAAAAAGAACGACGAAACTCAAAAAGACCGCGCTGATCAATCTGGCGCCTGCAACGGGGCAGATCTGCTCGATGATCCTGGACCGATCCTCGGTCGAGGCCAAGGTGAGATCCGGGTCGGCGCAGACCCAGTCCGGGGACAAATTGGACATACCGAATGCCATCCGGCTTGTCGCGCCTCCTCCACTGCTACCCTGTGGGTCGTTGTCATGGTGCGAGAAGAGGAGGCGGCTGCGCGCGTTGGCGATCATCCGATCGGGATCCTCATCCTCCTCCTTCTTCTTCATCGGGTTCCACTCACAATCGGACTGGCAACGGGGCATGTTGGCACCATCTCCTTGTCATATCGAGAACGGCGCGGCGGGGACGTCTGCCCGACGAAGCGGCTCGCTGTGACGCCCGGATAATTATGCTACAGTAAACCTACGCTAATGATGCCACGTCACCTCTGTTAGTGTTGATAATCTCGCGTTAGTTCAAAACCGGATCAAAATTCAAATTCAAAATATGGCAAACAATAAAGTTTTCAAAAATTAAAATTAAAATGTTCGGAATGAACCAAATATTGCATAGATAACAATGGTGGAGAAACCTAACTTTAATAAAATGTTTAAGTGTTCAAACTAATTAAAATAGAGGTTTAAATATTAAAATAAATGCCTTGTGAGTTTTATAAAATATTAAACTATTTTAATTTGAGTTGGGAATTAATGTGGCAATAGAATATTTAAAAGTATTAATTTAAGTGCTAGTGATAATTTTATAAAACTAAAATAAAAGAGGAACTAAAAGAAAACAAAAAAGAAAAATAAGAAAAGGTAAAACAAAAACAAAACAAAGCAAAAATAAAAGTAGAAGAATAGAACCCCCCACTGGGCCAACCGGCCCAGCTGCTAGCCAGGCCGCCCACCAGGCCGGCCCACCCCTGCCCTACACCTAACCACCCCACACCCGAAACCCTAGCCCCCGCACCCATTCCCCACTCGCCCTCCCCCCCCCACTCACTCCTCCCTCTGCCCCCGATCTGGATCGGGAAAACGGCGCCCCGACCCCCATCGCCTCGACGTGCATCGCCGCCCCACCGCGCCTCGGTCCTCCACCGCGGCGCCACCTCGCCGGCGTCGCACCTCCCGGCCTCCTTCCTCTCCCTCGTTCACCGCGTCGTCTTCCCCGAGCTCCGCGCGCACTCCGTCCACGGCGCCTCGACGCCCACCACCGTCGTCGGACCTCCCAGCGCCTCTCCCTCGCCGGACCTCCCCGCGCCTCGCCGCCCGTCTTCGTCCTCCTCCACGACCGGAGCTCCTCCGCCTCGTCGCGCCTCGCCGACTCCACCTCACCGGCCTGCCTCCTCTTCGTCACCGTCGTCCCCGACGACCTCCTCGCCCCCCCGCTGCCCCCGTCCCTACAAATTCCGGTGAGGCCTCCGGCCTCTTCTCTCCCCTCGTCCCCGTACGCGCTCGCACGCCCCTGACCATCGCCTGTACGCGCACCGAGCGCGCTCACCGCGGCCTCGCCTCGCCCGGCGTGCCGTCGCGTGCGCCCACAGCCGCCCGCCCGCGGTGGCCTCGCACGCCGTCCGTTCGCCCCTCACCCTCGCCCCCGCACACGCCCGTGGCCGCGCGTGGCCGCCGCTGCCCGTCCCCTGCTGCGGCTCTGCTCCGGCCAAGCCGCCGCACGCCGTCGCTCGCCCCCCGCCTCCGCCTGCCGCGGCCGGCCGGCGAGCCTCGCCTCGCCGCGCCCCGACGGCCTTCGTCCGTTGCGCCCCCTCGCCAGTCCCGTTCGGGCGGACGCCCGACGCCCGACGCCCGTTGCGCCCGAACCACCTTGGCCTATGGGCCAATGACCACTGGGCCAGTGCCCCCTGGCCAAATGACATATGGGGCCCAATGCCCAGAGAAGGAAAAACAAAAAAAATGATAAATAATAATAATAAAATAAATAATAATAATAATAATAATAATAAATTAATTAATAAAAATAAATAAATAATAATAAAATAATAATAATAGTAAATAAATTAATTAATAAAAATTAATAAATAAATAAAATAAATAATAAAAATAAATTTAATTAATTAATTAAATTAATTAAGTTAATTAATCTTGTTTAAATTAATCTAATTAGTTAATTAATTTAACTAAACAGTAGTTAATTAGCTAACAGCCCCCTGACAGGTGGGACCCACCTGTCAGGTTGACCAGGTCAACGGTCAACGTTGACTGTTGACGTCATGCTGATGTCATGTTGATGCATTAATTAGATTTCGAATTAGATTAATTTATTAAATTCTAAAAATGACTAAATCCTTTTAAAATTAATATAAATTAAACCGTAGCTCGGATGGAAAAACTTTGTACATGAAAGTTGCTCAGAACGACGAGACGAATCCGGAAACGCGGCCCGTTTGTCCGCCACACATTCCTAGCATAGCGAACACGTAACTTTCCCCCTCCGGTTCATCTGCCCGAAAACGCGAAACACCGGGAATAATTTCCCGGATGTTTCCCCCCCTTCGCCGGTATCACCTAATACCGCGTTAGGGCATACCTAGCACCGCGTATTACCTCATTATGTTTTGTGATGCTTTGTTTGCTCCGTGTTTACTGTTTCTCCCCCCTCTTCTCTCCGGTAGACTACGAGACCGACGCCGCTGCAGGTGCCCCGTCCGACTACGCGGTTGACGACCCCTCTTTGCCAGAACAACCAGGCAAGCCCCCCCCTTGATCACCAGATATCGCCTATTCTTCTCTATACTGCTTGCATTAGAGTAGTGTAGCATGTTACTGCTTTCCGTTAATCCTATCCTGATGCATAGCCTGTCATTGATGCTACAGTTGTTACCTTTACCTGCAATCCTACATGCTTAGTATAGGATGCTAGTGTTCCATCAGTGGCCCTACACTCTTGTCCGTCTGCCATGCTATACTACTGGGCCGTGATCACTTCGGGAGGTGATCACGGGTATATACTATATACATTATATACATGACACATGTGGTGATTAAAGTCGGGTCGGCTCGTCGAGTACCCGCAAGTGATTCTGATGAGGGGGCTGAAAGGACAGGTGGCTCCACCCCAGTAGAGGTGGGCCTGGGTTCCTGACGGCCCTCGACTGTTACTTTATGGCGGAGCGACAGGGCAGGTTGAGACCACCTAGGAGAGAGGTGGGCCTGGCCCTGGTCGGCGTTCGCGGATAAATAACACGCTTAACGAGTTCTGGGTATTTGATTTGAGTCTGGCCATTTGGTCTATACGCACTAACCATCTACGCGGGAGTAGTTATGGGTATCTCGGCGTCGTGGTATCAGCCGAAGCCTTCTTGACGTCAGCGACTGAGTGGCGCGCGCCGGATTGGACTGGAACGCCACTAGGCTAGGTCTGCTTCCGGCCGCGTACGCAACGTGCAGGTGTGCATAGGGCGATGGGCCCAGACCCCTGCGCGCATAGGGTTAGACCGGCGTGCTGACCTCTCTGTTGTGCTTAGGTGGGGCTGCGACGTGTTGATCTTACGAGGCCGGGCATGACCCAGAAAAGTGTGTCCGGCCAAATGGGATCGAGCGTGTTGGGTTATGTGGTGCACCCCTGCAGGGAAGTTTATCTATTCGAATAGTCGTGTCCCTCGGTAAAAGGACGACCCGGAGTTGTACCTTGACCTTATAACAACTAGAACTGGATACTGAATAAAATACACCCTTCCAAGTGTCAGATACAACCCGGTGATCGCTCTCTAACAGGGCGACGAGGAGGGGATCGCCGGGTAGGATTATGCTATGCGATGCTACTTGGAGGACTTCAATCTACTCTCTCCTACATGCTGCAAGATGGAGATATCCAGAAGCGTAGTCTTCGACAGGACTAGCTATCCCCCTTTTATTCTGGCATTCTGCAGTTCAGTCCACTGATATGGCCCTTTACACATATACCCATGCATATGTAGTGTAGCTCCTTGCTTGCGAGTACTTTGGATGAGTACTCACGGTTGCTTTTCTCCCTCTTTTCCCCTTTCTATACCGGTTTGTCGCAACCAGATGCTGGAGTCCAGGAGCTAGAGGTCCCGAGGATGATGCTACATGGAGTTCGGCTTCGAGGAGTAGTTAGGAGGTCCCAGGCAGGAGGCCTTGCCTTTTCGATCGTTGCTACTTTGTGCTATCCTTCTTAAGGCAGATCTGTTTAACTTATGTCTGTACTCAGATATTGTTGCTTCCGCTGACTCGTCTATGATCGAGCACTTGTATTCGAGCCCTCGAGGCCCCTGGCTTGTATTATAATGCTTGTATGACTTATTTATGTTTTAGAGTTGAGTTGTGATATCTTCCCGTGAGTCCCTGATCTTGATCGTACACATTTGCGTGCATGATTAGTGTACGGTCAAATCGGGGGCGTCACAAGTTGGTATCAGAGCCAACTGCCTGTAGGAATCCCCCTTTCCACACTCCTTGGCCGAAGTCGAGTCTAGACATTGCAAAAAACTTTTACTAACATGGCTGTGTGTCTTACGGGCCCACGTCGCCATTGGGTGGTATTAGGATCTTTTACTCCTTGTCTATACTCTGGGACTCTGATCTCTCTTCTATTCGGGTTAAGTGAATTTTACTAAATCTAACATTAGGATCTCGTTATCACTTTCACCCGGAGAGCCCCTTATTACTGATGATCGTCTGCTGCACGTGGAGACCCTAATACTCTCCGCTGATAACCCGAGAAACTTGTGTTCATTGCTTTTGCAATTCTCTTTCATCGATAAACTCCTATGGATAACCACGTATACTCGCCATTCATACAATGTTTCCCAGTTGATCTTGTTATTACAAGATACCCCGAAATTCTCTCTGTTGTTCCGAGAATCCTTTGAGCTTACTGCCTTGCTGTTCTTTGTCACCTGAATACCCCTACGGATAATTCTCGCACTTACCGAGTATCCGATCATCCCCAGTTGATTCAAGTATTTCACAATAGTCTTCAAAATACTATTTGATCTTCCGAAAATCCTCAAGAGCCTATTGCTCTTGAAATTCTTGTTTGCTTGCATTATGGTTAATCCCATAAGTCTCGTAATCTTATTGGCATCTCTTGTCATTATCATTTTGAGTCCGTTGATTCAAATTGTTGTGAATGCTCGCAATCCTCAATCATATCCTAGAATTCGTCCTTCCGGCTCAGACGTCGTTTTAAACATGAACTGGATCTCGGCCTATCAAATTGCCATCGATTGTACCCCTAAGCCTACTCAACTTATCCATCCTTGATCAGAGCGTTGCTTCTGACCCCCTGATTTGGAAATCATAATTCTTTGCATTTGAACTTTGAGTTAGTCAGTTGTTTCTATAATCAGATCTCCTTGCATTCTTCTTCCTCTGGTTGAGTACCGATGCTCACATCAGATCCCTTGTGGACCATCGGTTCCTTTGTTGGATTTTATCCGACAGTGTCCTTCCTATTGAATAACCTTGTGAGTCTTTCCATGGGTATATAATGCCTTTGGTAAATTGTATCCTCTGCTTGATAACCATACTCTACTTTTGAGCTGGTGATTTTACTCTTGAAGTTTGAGGTATATGTTTCTAAGATGCCCCGATGGATTGAACCTATACCTTCCCTAAAAACCGTATGAACCCGAAGGTTTTCACAAGCCATACCCTTCTGGTATTTTACCAGATAATTTTCTACCATACAACTTCATCGAAAGCGAGAAGTAAATGAAAGGTTATGCATTGGAGAAGTGGGAGTCGACCTTGAACTTTGCGTTCATGCCCATGGACACGATGTAGATCTTATCATTAAAGCTTTTCTTAAATTAATTATTCCTTTGGTATAAGTTCATCTTATATCTGGGATCTGGCCTTTTCAATCATGGTTCTGACCATGTTCTCCTTTAAATACCATTTCTCGTGCAAGTTTAAGCACTTGTCTTCTGCAGAGTAATACCCCAGTCCTACCTCTACTTTGATCTACCGTCGAGCATTACGCTCTGGTATCTCAAGGATACCACGGAACTACATAACTTCTTATGAGTTCTTCGTCAACTATTATTCTCGCCAATTCCAATTTCCCTCGGGTTCTAAATTATTAGTCACTCGAGAACACCGTTAAGTGAATCGGTTCCGCACTCCGATTCAATAACTCTAAGTAATTTTCGTTGCTTATGATTTATTAACCCTTCAAGTCATTCCTAGCCCGATCGGCTATATCATTATCATGCAACTTTTTAACTGTGCTATCTGGTCCTTCTTTCCGAAGCACGATTTTCGACGATGAGCTAAGCTTACGCCGACTTTCCTCGTCATATCTTTTCGCCTTGAACAACAAGCTTGATTCCGAGTTTGTGTCGTACCCAGGGTTCCAATAATCTTTCGCTTCATCATTCCTTTGACTTGATGTCATCGCCGAGTGATTGCATCTTCATGGAATCTCTCGACAAATGTGTCGTGATCATTATGAGCATTCTGAGTCCTTCCGGAATATCGATTGAATTCATGATGAGGAAGACCATCCTTTCCCTTGATGATTTGTATTATCATCGGCCACTTTACTGCCCCCCTCCAACACAAACTTGTTCGTGTTATGTGTTATACCTTGAGATCCTTGCTATCCAGCATTTGTTCCCCTTTACTTTGGAGTATTACCAAATTTTATATCAAGAATGTCGTGAGAATTTCACCACCTCTTTAGAATTCTTGAGATAGTAATACATCTTGCCGTCTACATTCAGTTCTTGGTCCCCATGTTGATTTTAACCAAAGTACCCACAAATGAACTGTGATGTGTAAAATTCAAAACTTCCAGCAACCCTATTACTTGTAAGTTAATGAACGATAGTTCATTCCTTGTGTATTGGTTATCGAATCACCATTCTAACCTTGATCATGCTACCTAAGCCCATATTCGGGTGCACCTTTCAACCAATGTTTAATTGAGTATGTTTTCCTCGAGCATACCTCACTATATCATTTGATCTGACAAATGTTATCTCCTTGTTCACATAAGTGTGGAAATCCCTCCTTTTGGAAATCTCGAGGAATTGTCGCTGAGTCCATCAACCACCCCCTCATCCTCTCCTTGGTTTAATGATGAACTCTTGTTTCGGGACTCGTTTCCATAGTTCAATTCTCGAGAATCTTACAATGTCATCTCGACAATTCGTGTTGCACCTTTCTTCTCAGGCATCCTGAGTCTGAGTTATCCTGACACCAATCAGATCTGAATCTCGCTCAGATATGATGGTTGGAACATATTTCCAAGAGTTGTAACATTGGTCTATTTATGACCCGGCAAAGTGACGTCATGCCTAACACACCTGGCCGCAGGACCTAGTGTTATAAGTTTTCCTTTTTAGTAAGGTTAGCTATTCTTCCATGAGGAAATTGTAAGACTTATTCTATAAGTTGTTCCTGATGGATCCTTTTTGTTCCCAAAGTCTGATCTTCACCTGTTGACCATGTCAATGCTATCTCGAAGCATGTCTATGGTACTCCAATTTTCAACGGGAACATTTGAAGCACAGTGCTAAATGTTTCCTGCACAATTATCCAAACACCGCTGTGTGGGTAATGTCATGAAAATTCTCTCCCGTACCTAAAGAGTTTTCTACATTATATCATGTCATGGATATCATGCTCTGCTTGTCCTTGGGAAGGATATACCCTTGAAATATGTGTTTAAACACATTTTCCTTTCCATTCTTCTGTTTAATCTGATAATCATATTTTCCTTTCCATTGTTTGGTTTAACCTGTCTGGTGATCTATATGATCTAAGCAGTAATATTCTCCTGCTTATGTAAACACCTCGGTGTACAACTCTGTCAGTAAGACCCTGTTACTATTGTTGGTGACATTTCGGTAACCACCGATGGACGAGAACTTTGCCTAATGGTCCGCCTCGTTTCAACGAGCAGGAAAATGGTTCTCTTCGTCCCTCGCCCTTGGTACCGATGATGTTGCTGACATATAATCGACGGGCTACCCTCTGACATGTCTTGCTATCATGACCGTGCAATATGTCACCGTTCCTCCTACTTTTAATCCACATGGTGGGCCCATAACCCACAGTTCCACAGGATCGAAACCTGACTCTTCTATACAACCCTGTTTCTAATGGATATACCTCACACTTGGCTCCGTATTTAATTCACGGACCACCGTCCTACTGATCTGTACTGGCATCCGACTTAATACTTATTCCGATTGCTTTGAACCCCATTCACACCTTGTTTCAGGCTTCGAACGATTGCCTACCCGTTTGATACTCCTCATGGTACTTTCTTACTTACTCTCGGCTTTTCTTAAGATTTAGTTCGAGAGATACTTTCCGCCACCTTCCCCGATGTTATTGACCAGATAGTAAACCCTGCAGAAGTCCGTTCTTCCAGAATACCCCCTTACTCTGTCGTAAGTACGATGGAGTTCCCGAAGAAAGGACGATAACCTTATCATAATGACCTGAAGCAGAGGACTGAAGGCATGAACGTAATGGATCGACTTCTTCGAGAAGAGCAACTATGACCGAGAAGAATCATTAGAGTTTCGTAACCAGATCCCTTCCCCCTTTACTTCCCTCTTAAATCTCGGGACGAGATTTCTTGTAGTGGAGGAGAATTGTGACGCCCGGATAATTATGCTACAGTAAACCTACGCTAATGATGCCACGTCACCTCTGTTAGTGTTGATAATCTCGCGTTAGTTCAAAACCGGATCAAAATTCAAATTCAAAATATGGCAAACACCAAAGTTTTCAAAATTAAAATTAAAATGTTCGGAATGAACCAAATATTGCATAGATAATAATGGTGGAGAAACCTAACTTTAATAAAATGTTTAAGTGTTCAAACTAATTAAAATAGAGGTTTAAATCTTAAACTAAATGCCTTGTGAGTTTTATAAAATATTAAACTATTTTAATTTGAGTTGGGAATTAATGTGGCAATAGAATATTTAAAAGTATTAATTTAAGTGCTAGTGATAATTTTATAAAACTAAAATAAAAGAGGAACTAAAAGAAAACAGAAAAGAAAAATAAGAAAAGGTAAAACAAAAACAAAACAAAGCAAAAATAAAAGTAGAAGAATAGAAACCCCCCCCCCCACTGGGCCAACCGGCCCAGCTGCTAGCCAGGCCGCCCACCAGGCCGGCCCACCCCTGCCCTACACCTAACCACCCCACACCCGAAACCCTAGCCCCCGCACCCATTCCCCACTCGCCCTCCCCCCACTCACTCCTCCCTCTGCCCCCGATCTGGATCGGGAAAACGGCGCCCCGACCCCCATCGCCTCGACGTGCATCGCCGCCCCACCGCGCCTCGGTCCTCCACCGCGGCGCCACCTCGCCGGCGTCGCACCTCCCGGCCTCCTTCCTCTCCCTCGTTCACCGCGTCGTCTTCCCCGAGCTCCGCGCGCACTCCGTCCACGACGCCTCGACGCCCACCACCGTCGTCGGACCTCCCAGCGCCTCTCCCTCGCCGGACCTCCCCGCGCCTTGCCGCCCGTCTTCATCCTCCTCCACGACCGGAGCTCCTCCGCCTCGTCGCGCCTCGCCGACTCCACCTCACCGGCCTGCCTCCTCTTCGTCACCGTCGTCCCCGACGACCTCCTCGCCCCCCCCCCCCGCTGCCCCCGTCCCTACAAATTCCGGTGAGGCCCCCGGCCTCTTCTCTCCCCTCGTCCCCGTACGCGCTCGCACGCCCCTGACCATCGCCTGTACGCGCACCGAGCGCGCTCACCGCGGCCTCGCCTCGCCCGGCGTGCCGTCGCGTGCGCCCACAGCCGCCCGCCCGCGGTGGCCTCGCACGCCGTCCGTTCGCCCCTCACCCTCGCCCCCGCACGCGCCCGTGGCCGAGCGTGGCCGCCGCTGCCCGTCCCCTGCTGCGGCTCTGCTCCGGCCAAGCCGCCGCACGCCGTCGCTCGCCCCCCGCCTCCGCCTGCCGCGGCCGGCCGGCGAGCCTCGCCTCGCCGCGCCCCGACGGCCTTCGTCCGCCGCGCCCCCTCGCCAGTCCCGTTCGGGCGGACGCCCGACGCCCGTTGCGCCCGAACCACCTTGGCCTATGGGCCAATGACCACTGGGCCAGTGCCCCCTGGCCAAATGACATATGGGGCCCAATGCCCAGAGAACGAAAAACAAAAAAAATGATAAATAATAATAATAATAAAATAAATAATAATAATAATAATAATAATAAATTAATTAATAAAAATAAATAATAATAATAAATTGATTAATAAAAATTAATAAATAAATAAAACAAATAATAAAAATAAATTTAATTAATTAATTAATTAACTAAATTAATTAAGTTAATTAATCCTGTTTAAATTAATCTAATTAGTTAATTAATTTAACTAAACAGTAGTTAATTAGCTAACAGCCCCCTGACAGGTGGGACCCACCTGTCAGGTTGACCAGGTCAACGGTCAACGTTGACTGCTGACGTCATGCTGATGTCATGCTGATGCATTAATTAGATTTCGAATTAGATTAATTTATTAAATTCTAAAAATGACTAAAATCCTTTTAAAATTAATATAAATTAAACCGTAGATCGGATGGAAAAACTTTGTACATGAAAGTTGCTCAGAACGACGAGACGAATCAGGATATGCGGCCCGTTTGTCTGCCACACATTCCTAGCATAGCAAACACGCAACTTTCCCCCTCCGGTTCATCTGCCCGAAAACGCGAAACACCGGGAATAATTTCCCGGATGTTTCCCCCCCTTCGCCGGTATCAGCTAATACCGCGTTAGGGCATACCTAGCACCGCGTATTACCTCATTATGTTTTGTGATGCTTTGTTTGCGCCGTGTTTACTGTTTCTCCCCCCTCTTTTCTCCGGTAGACTACGAGACCGACGCCGCTGCAGGTGCCCCGTCCGACTACGCGGTTGACGACCCCTCTTTGCCAGAACAACCAGGCAAGCCCCCCCCTTGATCACCAGATATCGCCTATTCTTCTCTATACTGCTTGCATTAGAGTAGTGTAGCATGTTACTGCTTTCCGTTAATCCTATCCTGATGCATAGCCTGTCATTGATGCTACAGTTGTTACCTTTACCTGCAATCCTACATGCTTAGTATAGGATGCTAGTGTTCCATCAGTGGCCCTACACTCTTGTCCGTCTGCCATGCTATACTACTGGGCCGTGATCACTTCGGGAGGTGATCACGGGTATATACTATATACATTATATACATGACACATGTGGTGATTAAAGTCGGGTCGGCTCGTTGAGTACCCGCAAGTGATTCTGATGAGGGGGCTGAAAGGACAGGTGGCTCCACCCCGGTAGAGGTGGGCCTAGGTTCCTGACGGCCCCCGACTGTTACTTTATGGCGGAGCGACAGGGCAGGTTGAGACCACCTAGGAGAGAGGTGGGCCTGGCCCTGGTCGGCGTTCGCGGATAAATAACACGCTTAACGAGTTCTGGGTATTTGATTTGAGTCTGGCCATTTGGTCTATACGCACTAACCATCTACGCGGGAGTAGTTATGGGTATCTCGGCGTCGTGGTATCAGCCGAAGCCTTCTTGACGTCAGCGACTGAGTGGCGCGCGCCGGATTGGACTGGAACGCCACTAGGCTAGGTCTGCTTCCGGCCGCGTACGCAACGTGCAGGTGTGCATAGGGCGATGGGCCCAGACCCCTGCGCGCATAGGGTTAGACCGGCGTGCTGACCTCTCTGTTGTGCTTAGGTGGGGCTGCGACGTGTTGATCTTACGAGGCCGGGCATGACCCAGAAAAGTGTGTCCGGCCAAATGGGATCGAGCGTGTTGGGTTATGTGGTGCACCCCTGCAGGGAAGTTTATCTATTCGAATAGTCGTGTCCCTCGGTAAAAGGACGACCCGGAGTTGTACCTTGACCTTATAACAACTAGAACTGGATACTGAATAAAATACACCCTTCCAAGTGCCAGATACAACCCGGTGATCGCTCTCTAACAGGGCGACGAGGAGGGGATCGCCGGGTAGGATTATGCTATGCGATGCTACTTGGAGGACTTCAATCTACTCTCTCCTACATGCTGCAAGATGGAGATATCCAGAAGCGTAGTCTTCGACAGGACTAGCTATCCCCCTTTTATTCTGGCATTCTGCAGTTCAGTCCACTGATATGGCCCTTTACACATATACCCATGCATATGTAGTGTAGCTCCTTGCTTGCGAGTACTTTGGATGAGTACTCACGGTTGCTTTTCTCCCTCTTTTCCCCTTTCTATACCGGTTTGTCGCAACCAGATGCTGGAGTCCAGGAGCTAGAGGTCCCGAGGATGATGCTACATGGAGTTCGGCTTCGAGGAGTAGTTAGGAGGTCCCAGGCAGGAGGCCTTGCCTTTTCGATCGTTGCTACTTTGTGCTATCCTTCTTAAGGCAGATCTGTTTAACTTATGTCTGTACTCAGATATTGTTGCTTCCGCTGACTCGTCTATGATCGAGCACTTGTATTCGAGCCCTCGAGGCCCCTGGCTTGTATTATAATGCTTGTATGACTTATTTATGTTTTAGAGTTGAGTTGTGATATCTTCCCGTGAGTCCCTGATCTTGATCGTACACATTTGCGTGCATGATTAGTGTACGGTCAAATCGGGGGCGTCACACTCGCCTGGCTGCAGTGGCGCCCCCAGCTCCTCCTTGACGCGACCTCTGATTTGGACATCATAGTTACAGGACGCCGAGGGCAGCTCCTCCTTGGCACAGCGTTTGATTTCGATGTCGTGGTTGCGCGGCAGCGAAGGCAGCGTCGGATGCGATCGCTCGAGCAACAGCTCTCTTTGCACTGTGAAATCATTGTCCGTGCGTGCGGGCCTCAGCAGGGAGGGGTGACTATTGCTGCTACTCATCGTCGTCGTAGAGCTCCACCTCCTCCTTGATCGTTCGAGTGGTGGATGCCGATGAGCCTAGAGACCGTGGGTGGCGGAGCCACGATCCGGAGCTCCCTACGGATCAACATGCCAGAACCGAGAACCAATAGCCGGACTTGCCCATCGTTGCGTTCTGCGACTAAGAGGAGAGGAGATGACGATGACAACGGTGTGCGGAGGAGAGGAGAAACGGTTTGCCTGGCAAGCCCTGACTGCTTTAAAAAGCCGGGGAAGCGAACCAGCCGCTTCAATGCGGGCTCATCTCCTGAAGTAGGCTTCTCGATCGCTGCATCATCATTGAAGTGGTGTCGATCAATCGTCCGGTCACATCGGTCTGACTGGCATGAATATGGTAGGAGGAAGCCCCAGCGCATTCGCTCCGAAGCGGCATGATTGTGCGGCGAGGGTTTTGGAGTGGAACGCGCAACGATGGCTTTGGTTGGGATAGTGCAGTTCAGACACCAACATAGCACACGTCTAGACACCCCAAACCTCCCTAGTTTGCTTGCTAGGAATTCGGACCGGTCCGTCGACATTTGATGCATGGTGTTGGATGGCAAAAAGCGCCCGAATAGGGTTGTTCGGACGTTTTGGGGTGTTTCAATGCGCGGCATTGAAGTTACCTAACATCATTAAATTTACAACCGTTGGAGGCATATACACATACTCCCTCCCTTCTGGTTTTTAGGGCTCAAATCTCAAATCTCATCAAGCAAGGCATTTGTGAGTGGAGGAATGTATCTCGTGCATTAATTTAGATTAATTAGAGTGCATGCATGCTTGGCCACTAGATGAGTAAGAACATTACATGCATTGGTGTGTTCCTTTTTAATTCTTGCATGCAAAGATTTAATACGCATTGGAAACTAAAAATGATATGGAGATGAGCCTTCTAAATTGGAAAAACAAAAAATTTAACATAAGCCTTATAAACCGGAAAGGAGGGAGTATATGTTTTATTTTTCTACAACTAGATAGACAAGATGACTATTTATCAGAAGTCCAATATATTCAACTAACACCCCAAGCAAGAAACAAATCTACACGCCACGAGTTACACACACATGTTGAACAACATTTCTATCTTCTGATCAAATACAAGCAATGGTGAGTAAGAGCATCTACAACCGAAGCCCCCATATCCGCTTCAAATGTACGGGCGGCCTGTATTGGAGATATGCCCTTGAGGCAATCATATATGATGATATTTTCTATGTGTTTATGGATAAGTATAGTCCTTGACATTATCAATGATGTGTATCAATAAGTACGTGACTTGTTTGTGAGACTATGTATTGTCTGATGACTATCCTAAATGGTCCCTAGCCAATTTGGCTGTGTGGACGCGTAGCCAACTAGACTAGAATATGACACGGTGGATGGCTCGCTCTCACTTGCCAATTAGCATTGGATGCTAGACCGATAATATGGACTCGGAAAGATCTGGTCGGATACGACGTAGTCGGATCCAAGTCCAAATAAGGCCCGAGTCGGATAGACCCGACTATGAGACGCGGCGATAGGTCATCTATGAGTCTCTAGTACAACATACATTTTGTGTCCTAGACCTGAGCTGGCGCATGGACTTGGGATGGTGACAGAGCTACTTTGGACCGACCAAACGCTACTCTGTAATTGGGTAGTTATAAAGGAAGGTTTTAAAAAATTCAGACGCATGCTACGGAAGATGGTCGAGCAAGATGAGATTTGCCCCTCCGATTCGGAAAGATATACTCTGGTCCCCTCAGGTGATCCGACCTGGATAAACATGGCCATGCTATGAGGATTATGAGATAATCCAAAGTATTAGTCGGATTCACCGGAACGAGAAAGAGGTTGAGCTGCAACAAGGAGTGACAACATATATCATGTGGCAAAGGAAACAGAAATGTGATGTACAGGTTTGCCAGAACCGGCTTCATAGTCTGCTTGGTGGTCGACATGCTTTGCTAGAGGTTGGTACCAACCGAGCAAGTCGGATGTGACCCGAACTACGATCAAGCCAACTTGAACCTAAAGGATCGCGCGCTTAAGGGAAGGAACCTACAAGGTCGGATCTGAGGACATTGGTCGGATGTGATCCGAGCTGGACTTGGATCATGACTAAGTAGACTTATGGGCTTTAGGATCCATGCGAGACCCATCTATTGAGCCCGCGACGGATGCCTATATATATTGGAGGTGCGGCACACATAAGTAGTTGATCCTTTCAGCACCTTCATTAGGGATTTGTATGTGCTGCAACTAGACACCTCCGCGAGCCGTCGGCTGTGTGATCAGACCTAGGAGTTCATCGCACGGTGTTCCTCTTGCATGCGTGGATATCGTTAAAGGCGGTGCGCCACTCCAGTGAACCTGCTCATGGGATCCGATCGGTTACATGGGAGACGCACAAAGAGGAGACGACTCCTAAGGTGCGCTGCCTCAACTCTTCTTCCGTTGCGCGGCACTGTGCGTCTAGTGGTAACGATCTGTGATCCATCTGCCACAGCATGTTCCTAGTTATTCTTCGTGTAGGGAAAACTTTATATTCTAGCCAATGCACCTAGCATAGAACCCAACAGCCTACCCGATCATTGATGGCTCAAGAATTTGTGATATTTTTTGAGTGATTCTTATTTGGTTTTCATCGGATCTTTGGCACCGGATACGACGGCGACGGCCAAAACTCCTATGAAAGCGCGGGTGTGGTGGCGACCATGGCGAGACGTGGTTTGGTATGGATGGCTGGAGGGTGAGCAGTGAGGAGGCGGCCGAAAAATAGTGACGGCGCCGGCGGCGGGGAGGGCGGGTGGAGGCGTTGGAGATGAATGAAGTGTTAGTGTCCCCGACAGGCTTGCCACGGGGAGGACAAGGGCGTGCGTCCCGCCCGTCCGCGCGATGTCCGTTTCACTCCATACGCGGCCATGTTTGGACCATGAATGGATCGAAAACGAACGAAAACCGAACATTTATCCGTGTGGGGCCGCGCGTTGGACCACGCTATTCATCCGTTCTATCTTAAACGGACTAGCACGGACCGGATGAGGTTGTGCGCTGGAGTTGGCCTAAGGACTGGTATCATCTCATACTTTCCGTCTAGGTGAGGGATGTCTACTCTCCTATACATTCTGCCTGACGATGTGCGCGAGCTGATGGCCTGACGATGTCCTTGTCTTGCTTTGCGCCCCCTGCTGGCGTCATTTGCATTGCATGCATGCAGGTCGCGCTGGGCTGTCCAGGCTTTGGTAGGAGCAGATTTTGTCTGCCAGTTCAGGCACGGCAATGCCGTGCCACGGCAGGTCAGGTCGGTCTGGGCCGTGCAGGAGCTCGCAGGTGCAAGAGATCATCCATTTAACAGTAGCAACGTACATGTGGGCAGAGATGCAAGGCCAGTGTAGTGGTCGTAGGTTGAGAAACGGACATCCAAGACATGTATTTAGAGCAACTCCAACGGCAGGGGCAGCCTGGAAAGTCGCCTCATCCGCCTCCCTCCACCGCTCCTCCTCCTTGCTTTCCTTAATGGCCGCCTGGTAGGCGGCCTCGGCTTCCTGGTCCTCGTCGCGGACGACGAGCGGGGGCGGCGGCATGCTACGATCGACGCCGTGGACGCCGCGTCGCCTCGCCTCCTCGTGCTTGAAGGCGAATCATCGAGCCCAGTTGGGCGAGTCGACGGCGTAGTGCGGTTCGGCGCGCTGCTTCGGCGTCAGCAACGCTCGTCGACGCCGCACCTCCTCCGCATGGGCCCTCGCCGTCCGCGGCGCCGCCGACACTAGGATCTTCTCCGGATCCAAATGCCAGTCATGCGGCAGCGTCGCATCGGGGTACGGCAGAGGCACGCGGTGCTGCCAGTGCCACTCGGCCTGGTGCACCGGCACATTGATGCGCTGCCTCTGTCGGGGACCGCGCGACGGCGCGGGGTGGGCGGGGAGGGAGGGGGAATGGTAGCGGGGGCCTTGCCTTGCCGTTGCTGCCGGTGCCGGAGAAGAAGCCCATGCTGTCGGTGGCTAGGGTTGTCGCCGGCGTGGGGGCAGGGATGGCCAGATGGGAACGCGCGCTGCAGCTGGTTGGGGCGAGCACGTATGTAGGTATACCAGGGCAGGAGTGCATCTTGGTCGAAAGGACCGTTTGATTTGAGAAACGACTGAGAATTGTTCGTGATGTTTTGCAAGTCCTGCATAGCATTCATTCGCTACCAGGCAAATGAAATCGCCGAGGGATAATCGAAGCCACAGCATGATCGCCATCAATTTGCACCGTACCAGCTGCACCTCGCTACAACATATTGTTCGGTTCCTCTGCATATTGTCCCCACCGTACGTATCCATCTTTTTATACCACATAGACGTACTGTATTTAGTTTGCAAATCAAACGGGTGGTACTACAAATCAAACACAAGAATGCATGAATTGTCACCTTCGAAGTATGATGATCCCGATCAATCCATCAAACCCGTCCATCCGTCAATGCATGCATCGGCGCGGTCATGCATTGCATGTCCGTGCGATGCCAAGTTGACAGCCAAAACAACGACACGCTTTCGTCATCGTCATCATCCTTCCCGCGCGCCTACTGAGGAGGATATCCTTGCAGTACTTAAGCACCCATGGCACTGGCGCACGGGCCACTCTCACATCACAGCCCCACACGTCAGTGACCGAGCGCGCACAGTACATGAGATACAATGACCACCCGAGGCGGATTGTTATTGGTGGCCAACTCCACCGCGCGGCCTCATTCTATCCGCGTATGTCCGTTTGGAGTAAAACGGACATACCAGATGACCCAGCGCGGGACCCCATCTAAAAAAAGTTCGTTTGTCGTCTGCTTCGCCCCATCCTGGGACCAAAGTTGAGCTGGTTTTTGGTCTGAAACAGACACGAGCGGACGCTCTCTGCGTCGTCCTCGTCCGGGGCGTGTCCTTCTACATGTGACCCTGGCCCGCCTGTCACTGGCCCACCCACCCACCCCTTTCTCTCTCCTTCTTTTCTCTCCCTGGCCCACCACGCGTTGGGGTGCGCGAGCAGTGGCGAGCGAGCGCGAGCGGCGGCGGCAAGGCGCGGGCGCGCGCGGCGCGGCCGCAGGCGAGCGCGGCGCGGCCGGCAATGCGAGGCGTAGCGAGGGCGGGCGGCCGAGCTCGCAGCCGCTGGTGTCGGGGCGCGGCGGTGCGAGGCGGAGGGCGCGAGTGCGGCGCTGCGGGAGGGGCGGCAGGGCGCGCGCGGCGTGGGCGGGCACGGCGCGGCGCGGGGCGCAGGCGGGCTCGCGCGTGGCGTAGGCGGGCGAGGAGCCTGCGCAGTGCAGCGCGGCGCGGCAGGGGCACGGGCAGGTGCGGGGCGAAGCAGAGCGGGCGAGCTCGGCAGGGGCGGCTGCACCGGCGGAGCGAGAGCGCTAGCTCGCGGGCGGTTGAGGCGCGAGAACGAGGCGGACGTTTTGGGGTCGAGCTGTGCGTTGGGCGCCTCCAACTTAACCCGAACATGCTGATACGTCTTCAACGTATCTATAATTTTTGATTGCTCCATGCTATATTATCTACTGTTTTGGACATTATTGGGCTTTATTATCCACTTTTATATAATTTTTAGGACTAACTTATTAACCGGAGGCCTAGCCCAGAATTGCTGTTTTTTTGCCTATTTCAGAGTTTCGCAGAAAAAGAATATCAAACGGAGTCCAAACGGAATGAAACCTTCGGGAGCGTGATTTTTGGAACGAACATGATCCAGGAGACTTGGACCCTACGTAAGAGAAGCTTCCAGGAGGCCATGAGGTAGGGGGGCGTGCCTACCCCCCAGGGCGCGCCCTCCACCCTCGTGGGCCCCACGTTGCTCCACCGACGTACTTCTTCCTCCTATAAATACCTACGTACCCCCAAACGATCAGAGACGGAGCCAAAAACCTAATTCCACCACCGCAACCTTCTGTACCCACGAGATCCCATCTTGGGGCCTGTTCCGGAGCTCCGCCGGAGGGGGCGTCCATCATGGAGGGCTTCTACATCAACACCATAGCCTCTCCGGTGAAGTGTGAGTAGTTTACCTCAGACCTTCGGGTCCATAGTTAGTAGCTAGATGACTTCTTCTCTCTTTTTGGATCTCAATACAAAGTTCTCCCCCTCTCTCGTGGAGATCTATTCGATGTAATCTTCTTTTTGCGGTGTGTTTGTTGAGACCGATGAATTGTGGGTTTATGATCAAGTTTATCTATGAACAATATTTGAATCTTCTCTGAATTCTTTTATGTATGATTGGTTATCTTTGCAAGTCTCTTCGAATTATCAGTTTGGTTTGGCCTACTAGATTGATCTTTCTTGCAATGGGAGAAGTGCTTAGCTTTGGGTTCAATCTTGCGGTGTCCTTTCCCAATGACAGTAGGGGCAGCAAGGCACGTATTGTATTGTTGCCATCGAGGATAACAAGATGGTTTTTTTATCATATTGCATGAATTTATCCCTCTACATCATGTCATCTTGCTTAAGGCGTTACTCTGTTTCCATGAACTTAATACTCTAGATGCATGCTGGATAGCGGTCGATGAGTGGAGTAATAGTAGTAGATGCAGGCAGGAGTCGGTCTACTTGTCTCGGACGTGATGCCTATATACATGATCATACCTAGATATTCTCATAACTATGTTCAATTCTGTCAATTGCTCAACAGTAATTCGTTCACCCACCGTAAAATACTTATGCTCTCGAGAGAAGCCACTAGTGAAACCTATGGCCCCCTGGTCTATCTTCATCATATTAATCTTCCAACACTTTGTTATTTCCTTTGCTTTTATTTTACTTTGCATCTTTATCATAAAAATACCAAAAATATTATCCTATCATATCTATCAGATCTCACTCTCGTAAGTGACCATGAAGGGATTGACAACCCCTTATCGCGTTGGTTGCGAGGATTTATTTGTTTTGTGTAGGTACGAGGGACTCGCGCGTAGCCTCCTACTGGATTGATACCTTGGTTCACAAAAACTGAGGGAAATACTTACACTACTTTGCTGCATCACCCTTTCCTCTTCAAGGGAAAACCAACGCAGTGCTCAAGAGGTAGCAAGAAGGATTGCTGGCGCCGTTGCCGGGGATGCCTACGCAAAAGTCAACATACCAAGTACCATCACAAACCCTTATCTCCCGCATTACATTATTTGCCATTTGCCTCTCGTTTTCCTCCCCCCCACTTCACCCTTGCCGTTTTATTCGCCCTCTCTTTTCCGTTCGCCTCTTTTTTGCTTGCTTTTTGTTTGCTCGTGTGTTGGATTGCTTGTTTGTCACGATGGCTCAAGATAATACCAAATTATGTGACTTTACCAATACCAACAATAATGATTTCCTTAGCACTCCGATTGCTCCTCTTACTGATACTGAATCTTGTGAAATCAATGCTGCTTTGTTGAATCTTGTCATGAAAGATCAATTCGCCGGCCTTCCTAGTGAAGATGCCGCTACTCATCTAAATAGATTCGTTGATTTGTGTGATATGAAAAAGAAGAAAGATGTTGATAATGATATTGTTAAATTGAAGCTATTTCCTTTTTCGCTTAGAGATCGTGCTAAAGCTTGGTTTTCGTCTTTGCCTAGATGCTTTTATCTCTAAGTATTTTCCTCCCGCTAAGATCATCTCTCTTAGAAACGATATTATGAATTTTAAGCAACTTGATCATGAACATGTTGCACAAGCTTGGGAGAGGATGAAGTTAATGATACACAATTGCCCTACTCATGGTTTGAATTTGTGGATGATTATACAAAAATTTTATGCCGGATTGAATTTTGCTTCTAGAAATCTTTCAGATTCGGCCGCGGGAGGCACTTTTATGCAAATCACTTTAGGAGAAGCTACTAAACTCCTAGATAATATTATGGTTAATTATTCTCAATGGCACACTGAAAGATCTACTAATAAAAAAGTGCATGCGATAGAAGAAATTAATGTTTTGAGTGGAAAGATGGATGAATTTATGAAATTATTTGCTACTAAGAGTGTTTCTTCTGATCCTAATGATATGCCTTTGTCTACTTTGATTGAGAATAATAATGAATCTATGGATGTGAATTTTGTTGATAGGAATAATTTTGGTAACAACGCGTATAGAGGAAACTTTAATCCTAGGCCTTATCCTAGCAAGTCCTCTAATAATTATGGTAATTCCTACAACAAGTCTTATGGAAATTTTAATAAGATGCCCTCTGAATTTGAGACTAGTGTTAAAGAGTTTATGAATTCGCAAAAGAATTTCAATGCTTTGCTTGAAGAGAAATTGCTTAAAGTTGATGAATTGGCTAGGAACGTTGATAGAATTTCTCTTGATGTTGATTCTTTAAATCTTAGATCTATTCCTCCTAAGCATGATATCAATGAGTCTCTCAAAGCCATGAGAATTTCCATTGATGAGTGCAAAGAAAGAACCACTAGGATGCGTGCTAAGAAAGATTGCTTTATGAAAGCGTGTTCTTCAAATTTCTATGAAAATAAAGATGAAGATCTAAAAGTTATTGATGTGTCCCCTATTAAATCTTTGTTTTGCAATATGAATCTTGATAATGATGGGACTGAATATGATCCACCTTTACCTAGAAGGCGTTCCAAAAATTCGGAGTTTTTAGATCTTGATGCTAAATTTGATAAAAGTGGGATTGAAGAAATCAAAACCCTAGATGCTAATAAACCCACTATTTTGGATTTCAAGGAATTTAATTATGAAAATTTCTCTTTGATTGATTGTATTTCCTTGTTGCAATCCGTGCTAAATTCTCCTCATGCTTATAGCCAAAATAAAGCGTTTACTAAACATATCGTTGATGCCTTGATGCAATCTTATGAAGAAAAGCTTAAGTTGGAAGTTTCTATTCCTAGAAAACTTTATGATGAGTGGGAACCAACTATTAAAATTAAGATTAAGGGTCATGAGTTCTATGCTTTATGTGATTTGGGTGCTAGTGTTTCCACTATTCCCAAAACTTTGTGCGATTTGCTAGATTTCCGTGATTTTGATGATTGCTCTCTAAACTTGCACCTTGCGGATTCCACTATTAAGAAACCTATGGGAAGAATTAATGATTTTCTTATTGTTGCAAATAGGAATTATGTGCCCATAGATTTTATCGTTCTTGATATAGATTGCAATCCTTCATGTCCTATTATTCTTGGTAGACCTATCCTTAGAACGATTGGTGCAATTATTGATATGAAGGAAGGGAATATTAGATTCCAATTTCCATAAAAGAAAGGCATGGAACACTTCCCTAGGAAGAAAATAAAATTGCCATATGAATATATCATGAGAGCCACTTATGGATTGCCTACCAAAGATGGCAATACCTAGATCTATCCTTGCTTTTATGCCTAGCTAGGGGCGTTAAACGATAGCGCTTGTTGGGAGGCAACCCAATTTTATTTTTAGGTTTTTTGCTTTTGCCTCTGTTTAGGAATAAATATTTGTTCTAGCCTCTGGTTAGATGTGTTTTTATGTTTTAATTAGTGTTTGTGCCAAGTTAAACCTATAGGATCTTCTTGGATGATAGTTATTTGATCTTGCTGTAATTTCCAGAAACTTTCTGTTCACGAAAACAATTGTTAAAAATCACCAGAACGTGATAAAATACTGTCCAATTGCTGCTGATCAATAAACAAATTGCCTAGGTATTCCTATTTTGGCTGATTTTTTGGAGTTCCAGAAGTTTGCGTTAGTTACAGATTACTACAGACTGTTCTGTTTTTGACAGATTCTGTTTTTCGTGTGTTGTTTGCTTATTTTGAGGAATCTATGGCTAGTAAAATAGTTTATAAACCATAGAGAAGTTGGAATACAGTAGGTTTAACACCAATATAAATAAAGAATGAGTTCATTACAGTACCTTGAAGTGGTCTTTTGTTTTCTTTCGCTAACGGAGCTCACGAGATTTTCTGTTAAGTTTTGTGTTGTGAAGTTTTCAAGTTTTGGGTGAAAGATTTTGATGGATTATGGAACAAGCAGTGGCAAGAGCCTAAGCTTGGAGATGCCCATGGCACCCCCAAGATAATCTAAGGACACCAAAAAGCCAAAGCTTGGGGATGCCCCGGAAGGCATCCCCTCTTTCGTCTACTTCCATCGGTAACTTTACTTGGAGCTATATTTTATTCACCACATGATATGTGTTTTGCTTGGAGCATCTTGTATGATTTGAGTCTTTGCTTTTTAGTTTACCACAATCATCCTTGCTGTACACACCTTTTGAGAGAGCCATACATGATTTGGAAATTATTAGAATACTCTATGTGCTTCACTTATATCTTTTGAGTTATATAGTGTTGCTCTAGTACTTCACTTATATCTTTTAGAGCACGGTGGTGGATTTGTTTTATAGAAACTATTGATCTCTCATGCTTCACTTAGATTATTTTGAGAGTCTTAAATAGCATGGTAATTTGCTTAAATAATCCTAATATGCTAGGTATTGAAAATTTGTAAAAACTTTCTTATGAGTGTGTTGAATACTAAGAGAAGTTTGATACTTGATGATTGTTTTGAGATATGGAGGTAGTGATATTAAAGTTGTGCTAGTTGAGTAGTTATGAATTTGAGAAATGCTTGTGTTGAAGTTTGCAAGTCCCGTAGCATGCACGTATGGTAAACGTTATGTAACAAATTTGAAACATGAGGTGTTCTTTGATTGTCCTCCTTATGAGTGGCGGTCGGGGATGAGCGATGGTCTTTTCCTACCAATCTATCCCCCTAGGAGCATGCGCGTTGTGCTTGGTTTTTGATGACTTGTAGATTTTTGCAATAAGTATGTGAGTTCTTTATGACTAATGTTGAGTCCATGGTTTATACACACTCTCAGCCTTCCATCATTGCTAGCCTCTTCGGTACCGTGCATTGCCCTTTCTCACATTGAGAGTTGGTGCAAATTTCGCCGGTGCATCCAAACCCCGTGATATGATACGCTCTTTCACACATAAACCTCCTCATATCTTCCTCAAAACAGCCACCATACCTACCTATTATGGCATTTCCATAGCCATTCCGAGATATATTGCCATGCAACTTTCCACCATTCCGTTTATCATGACACATTCATCATTGTCATATTGCTTAGCATGATCATGTAGTTGACATAGTATTTGTGGCAAAGCCACCGTTCATAATTATTTCATACATGTCACTCTTGATTCATTGCATATCCCGGTACACCGCCGGAGGCATTCATATAGATTCTAGTATCGAGTTGTAATAATTGAGTTGTAAATAAATAGAAGTGTGATGATCATCATTTAATAGAGCATTGTCCCCAAAAAAAGAGAATGGCCAAATAAAAAAAGGGAAGGCCCAAAAAAAAGAAATAAAAAGGGACAATGCTACTATCCTTTTTTCCACACTTGTGCTTCAAAGTAGCACCATAATCTTCATGATAGAAAGTCTCTTGTTTTGTCACTTTCATATACTAGTGGGAATTTTTCATTATAGAACTTGGCTTGTATATTCCAACAATGGGCCTCCTCAAGTGCCCTAGGTCTTCGTGAGCAAGCAAGTTGGATGCACACCCACTTAGTGTCTTTTGTTGAGCTTTCACACATTTATAGCTCTAGTGCATCCGTTGCATGGCAATCCCTACTCCTTGCATTAACATCAATCGATGGGCATCTCCATAGCTCATTGATTAGCCTCGTTGATGTGAGACTTTCTCCTTTTTTGTCTTCTCCACATAACCCCCATCATCATATTCTATTCCACCCATAGTGCTATATCCATGGCTCACGCTCATGTATTGCGTGAAGGTTTATAAAGTTTGAGATTACTAAAGTATGAAACAATTGCTTGGCTTGTCATCGGGGTTGTGCATGATGAGAGAATTCTTGTGTGACGAAAATGGAGCATGGCTAAACTATATGATTTTGTAGGGATGAACTTTCTTTGGCCATGTTATTTTGAGAGGACATAATTGCTTAGTTAGTATGCTTGAAGTATTATTATTTTTATGTCAATATGAACTTTTATCTTGAATCTTTCGGATCTGAATATTCATACCACAATTAAGAAGAATTACATTTAAATTATGCCAAGTAGCACTTCGCATCAAAAATTCTGTTTTTATCATTTACCTACTCGAGGACGAGCAGGAATTAAGCTTGGGGATGTTTGATACGTCTTCAACGTATCTATAATTTTTGATTGCTCCATGCTATATTATCTACTGTTTTGGACATTATTGGGCTTTATTATCCACTTTTATATAATTTTTGGGACTAACCTATTAACCGGAGGCCCAGCCTAGAATTGCTGTTTTTTTTTCCTATTTCAGAGTTTCGCAGAAAAAGAATATCAAACGGAGTCCAAACGGAATGAAACCTTCGGGAGCGTGATTTTTGGAACGAACATGATCCAGGAGACTTGGACCCTACGTAAGAGAAGCTTCCAGGAGGCCACGAGGTAGGGGGCGCGCCTACCCCCCTAGGGCGCGCCCTCCACCCTCGTGGGCCCCACGTTGCTCCACCGACGTACTTCTTCCTCCTATATATACGTACGTACCCCCAAACGATCAGAGACGGAGCCAAAAACCTAATTCCACCACCGCAACCTTCTGTACGCACGAGATCCCATCTTGGGGCCTGTTCCGGAGCTCCGCCGGAGGGGGCGTCCATCACGGAGGGCTTCTACATCAACACCATAGCTTCTCCGATGAAGTGTGAGTAGTTTACCTCAGATCTTCGGGTCCATAGTTAGTAGCAAGATGGCTTCTTCTCTCTTTTTGGATCTCAATACAAAGTTCTCCCCCTCTCTCGTGGATATCTATTCGGTGTAATCTTCTTTTTGCGGTGTGTTTGTTGAGACCGATGAATTGTGGGTTTATGATCAAGTTTATCTATGAACAATATTTGAATCTTCTCTGAATTCTTTTATGTATGATTGGTTATCTTTGCAAGTCTCTTCGAATTATCAGTTTGGTTTGGCCTACTAGATTGATCTTTCTTGCAATGGGAGAAGTGCTTAGCTTTGGGTTCAATCTTGCGGTGTCCTTTCCCAGTGACAGTAGGGGCAGCAAGGCACGTATTGTATTGTTGCCATCGAGGATAACAAGATGGTTTTTTTTATCATATTGCATGAATTTATCCCTCTACATCATGTCATCTTTCTTAAGGTGTTACTCTGTTTCCATGAACTTAATACTCTAGATGCATGCTGGATAGCGGTCGATGAGTGGAGTAATAGTAGTAGATGCAGGCAGGAGTCGGTCTACTTGTCTTGGACGTGATGCCTATATACATGATCATACCTAGATATTCTCATAACTATGCTCAATTCTGTCAATTGCTCAACAGTAATTCGTTCACCCACCGTAAAATACTTATGCTCTCGAGAGAAGCCACTAGTGAAACCTATGGCCCCCGGGTCTATCTTCATCATATTAATCTGCCAACACTTTGTTATTTCCTTTGCTTTTATTTTACTTTGCATATTTATCATAAAAATACCAAAAATATTATCCTATCATATCTATCAGATCTCATTCTCTTAAGTGACAGTGAAGGGATTGACAACCCTTTATCGCGTTGGTTGCGAGGATTTATTTGTTTTGTGTAGGTACGAGGGACTCGCGCGTAGCCTCCTACTGGATTGATACCTTGGTTCTCAAAAACTGAGGGAAATACTTACGCTACTTTGCTGCATCACCCTTTCCTCTTCAAGGGAAAACCAACGCAATGCTCAAGAGGTAGCACATGCATGTCCGTTTTGCCACCCATTGCCATCCCAAACGGATAGAATTCGAATAAAACGGACGTCCGTTTAGGGTCGTGCGGTGGAGTTGGCCTGATCTCTCCGACCAGACTGGACGGACGAGCCCAGACTCCTGCAAAGGTACGTACGTACTCCTGTAGCAGAGAGCCTGTCCCCTCCGGCCCTGACACCTGATCCTGTGGTCCGCCGAACGCGACAAAGTGCACCAGCAAAGCGGAAAAGCATTCTAGCAACGTGTGTGACTCTGTGTGTCTATCGGCAGATGCGCGCGCGCACCATTGATCGATCGCCCCATGCACGGAGCCCGGCCGGTGCACGCTTGACCAGCTCAGATGTGCAGACGGTGGCCCGTTTGCAACCCTGCAGATTCCTTCCTCGTAGCACATTCACACTAGTACACACCATTTCTTGCTGCATTGGAGGAGGATGATTCTGATGAAGAAGCCTACCGTGACAGCCTCAAAGAGCTCAAAGGTGAATTCAGGGAGTATGCACCCTTAATGAACAGAGTGGTAAGAGCAACTCCAACGGGGCAACCCAAACGGACGCACGCTTTGTCCATTTTTTATCCGTTTGGGTCGGCCAGGCGGACGTGCGCGTCCGCATTTTGAAATGGGCCGGCTTGACCGCCACCGCCCAACGGGGAGGCTGACTCAAATGTGCCGGCGTGAAAAAAAAACAGCTCGCACGAAATAAACATAATTAAACATAAGTGGTCAGTCAAACGCCTCCCAAAGTTCACTTAAACCTAATTAAACATTAACTAAAACATAAAAAAAGTATGCGGCCGCCTGCTGCCTCCCCGCATGCTGCCCTAGACATCGTCGGCCTTGCCCTTGGCATCGACGCCGCATTCGCCATCGCCGGTGAGGTCGATGAAGACGGGAGCAGGGCCAGCCCACCCGAACGCCGCCTGGTACGCTGCTAGGGCCGCCTCCTCCGGCGCTTGCTGGGGCGGCGGCATTGCGGCAAGCCGCCGCCCTCCTCCTCCTCCTCCTCGAGCCGGAGCGCGTCCACGTCGTGTTGGAGCATGGACTCGTAGCGCATCTGCTCCTCGCCGTCGGCCTGCTCCTGGCGGAGCCAATGCGCCTTCCAGCGCTCGAGGTGGGCCGCCTCCTGCGTCGGCGTCGCGGCGAAGTGGATGGGAGCCGCGCTCACCCACTCGTGGTACTGGCCCGTCCACTAGTAGGCCTCCTCCGGCCAAGTGGGTGGAGGCAGGGAGCGCTTCCGCGTCGGCTCTGGCTCCGGCTTGGGCTGGACAGGCGGCGACGGTGGCGGTGGCGGCACGAACAGCGGGATGTGGACGGAGTCCCCCGCCGCCGACAGGGCAAGGGCTTGCTCCAGCCCATCGCAGTGCGCGTCCTCCTCGAGGCGGCTAGCCTCCAGCGCGTGCTGCACGGCCTCCTCGAGGGTGGCCTAGTACTCCGCCTCCGCCTCCTTGTACTCTGGCTCTACCTGCGGGGACGGCGGTGGGAACGGCGGCGGGACGGCGTCGACACCCGAACGCTGTTGCTCCTCATGTTCGAAGGCGAACCAAGCCTCCCAGTTGGGAGAGTCAGTGGCGTACTCAGGCAGCCGACGCTGCTCCGGCGTGAGCTGCGCGCGGTGCCTGCGCACCTCCTCGTCGTGCGCCCGCTGGCTCCGCGGAACCGCCGGCACCGGGATCCGCTGCGGATCCAGGTGCCAATGGTGCGGCAGCGTGACGTCGGGGTACGGCAGCGGCTACCTGTACTCCCAGTGCCACCGCGCCTGGTGCACCAGGATGTGCAGGCGCCGGCGACCAGGGCGGAAACGCACCGACGCCGGAGGAGGAGGGGGAGGGGGAGTACGGGATGACGAGGCGCCGGGGGTGCCCTTGCCATTGCTACTGCTGAAGAGGCCCATGGCGTGCTAGGGTTTGCTGTCGCCGGCGAGGAACCAAAGGGAGTGGTGGGGGCCAGATGTGGACGGGAGAAGTGGATGAGGCCGGCCCCCGCCGCACGCGTGCTTAAAAAAGGACGCTTCCAGTGGCTGACTAGTGGGCCCATTGTCGGTGGTCGTCATAAATAAGACGACGGGTGGCGGTTGGGTGGCCTACAGGTGGGGACGCGACGGACATCGAGGAGACGCGCGACGCGTCCGCGTCGACGCATTCCAGGCGCAATTTTGGGCCGGAAATGGGTCGGCCGGGCGCCAGGCGGACATGATTTGCGTTTGGGTCGGCGCGTTGGGCCTCCACTTTTGTTCATGCCGACCCAAACGGACGCAGACGGACGAAATGGGTCGCCCCACTGGAGTTGCTCTAAGTGATGTTCTCTATTATTTTGAGTTGTCAACGGTTGGATGAAAACTGCTTTAGTCAATGTCATTGACTTACAAATGATGGTTACATGTGTAGGCTTCGGAGCTTAACAGAAGCATTTTTTATGGCTTGGACGCGCTTGCGTGTGACCCCGGACCATGGAATCTGACAGCAAGCCGAAGGAAATGGTGAACGTGACATCGAGTCTCCTAGCCATGTTATAGTTTAAGTGTAACCCTAAAGTTGATTTGTATTATGTTCTTGGTTGTTTGTTATTTTAGAATTTCATGACCCGTTGTCGTAAGATAGTGGGCATGCTAGGGTGCGTTCGCCCAGCCGATGTCCATGTTCCTGCTCATGGAGGGTCGATGCGTGCCATCGCTTCATCGAGCCATGCTGGCGAAGCTTCCTCTACCCATGCTGCCTCGTCGTCTCGCATTGTTGAGGAGGACGAGGGAGAAGATGATGAGAAAGAAGAAGAAGAGCAAGCCGATGAAGGAGGTGATGACACTACAAAAAAAGACACTTCCGTGATGATACGTGTTTGTCACAGTAGGTCACGTTTTCTGTCATGCATGTACATCCATGACGATTTTATGACAGAATCAAGATAGTCATACCTGTGCTATCGTAGAAGTGTTCTATGACATTACCAAAATTATCATCACGGAAATGTTCACTTCCATGACGATAAATGCCGCGTCATGGAAGTGCTTTCGTCAAGGGTGACCGACATGTGGCATCCACCGTAACGGGTCGCCATTAAGTTATCGGGTCCGGTTTTGGATCCGATAACCCGCTAACAGCCACGACCAACAACGATTTTCCATGTGTAAAATTCTCATTGGCCGACGGATCCACGTGTCAGCTCCGCGTCGGCACAGGTGTCACTCATCCAATGGGCAAGATGCGCCTATTATATGTTGACACGTGGACCAGCCCAAAAGTGGCCCATAAAGATTAAATGGGCCGGCCCAACTAAAGGCCCACGAGATTTCGCTGACCATAATGGGCCGGCCCAGCTAAAGGCCCACGAGATTTCGCCGACCATAATGGGCCGGCCCAGCTAAAGGCCCATAAGATTTTGAGGACACTAATGGGCCGGCCCGTTAACAGGATGCCATGTTTTGGGCCAAATGCTGACCCATATTTGATCCGGTCCATTAACATCCTGCCACGTTCCGGGCCCAATAAAGGCCCATATGAGATCCAGCCCGTTAAAAGCTTACCACGTTCTGGGCCAAATTACGGCCCAGATCAGATCCGGCCCTTTAAGAGGCTTTGGGCTAAATTATGGCCCATATCAGATTCGGCCCGTCAACTGGACGCTATGCTTTTGGGCCCACTTGCTAAAGGCCTATTTAGTAATTCAGCCTGATATTAGTTTTGGCCTATTAAAGGCATGTTTAACATATCGGCCCTATATTTATTTCGGCCTGTTAAAAGCCTGTCATATAGTTGGGCCTAACTACGGCCCGGTTTGCATTCGGCATGCTCACAGCTGATAATCTGATTGGGCCAAACAAGGACCGAGAAAATTTTGGCCTGTTAACGGCACGTGATGTGATTGGCACAATCATGGGTTGGGGTCTATTTCGGCCTGCTGCCGGCCCGTAAGTTGTTCGGCACGTTTCAGGCCCAACCTACTTTTCAGCCTCCTAAAAGCCCATTGAGTTTTCTTACAAAAATAGGGCCGGCGGTTTACTCGGCCTATTAGAGGCCCAAATCTACTAGTGGGCCAATTTACATTTAGGCTTGTTAACGGACCGATTATGTAGTGATTTGCATGACGGCCCGATTATGTACCATAATTTTACTGTTTGGCCGGTTTACTGCGAAGACAAGATATATATACAGTAAAATAACTGCAGCATCGTGAATAAGAAAAAACCTAGACTATACAATAAAGAAATTACAGCATATTACATCCACTGGGCATCAAAGTTCGCCACTATGTTAATAAAGCACAAGCAGACATCAGATTACATACACTGGGCATCAAAGATCGCCACCAGTGCAAATAAACACGCCGAAAAATAATATACAAGACCTACAACACTTCAATAGAGTTCAAGAAAGGTTAGCCCTGCTCGGGAGCTGCAGCGCAAGCAGCTGAGCAAGCTGATGAGACTGCGCTTGTTTGACACTTATATCCTCCTCACTCTGAAAGATAAACAAGCAGACAGATGACATGTTTTGCACATATAAGTATCAGTGCTGACAATTCATCACATTTCTTACTGACGAGTAAAGTGACACAGTTTAAAATAGCATTAACACAATATGGTATTGTTCAGGTTAAGACATGGCAGGAAATGACATTGTGAAGGAGTTGGCAGCTTCACGACACCACTGGATTACAAATCAAGAACTCATAAGTATCAATGGTTAGTGTGCTGTCAATTTATCCCATTTCAGATTGGCAAATAAAGAGACGGTTTAAATAATAGTAGAATAATATGGCATTGTTCATAGTTAAGACATTGAAGAATATGACATTGTGCTGTAGTGAGTAGGTTCACCACACCACTGGATTACGGATCAAGAACAGAAGCATACATGCAGTGCAAAAGAAGATCACTTGCTCTGTATAGTTTAATTTACATGGTATGAAGAAGGAACTTGGTTGTACAACTGAAAACTTAAATTGAGAAGGACAAACTTTTGTTTATGAACTACATAATAAACTTTAAACATGCAATTTGATGCAAACACCAAAAATAAACAGCTGTTGCAGTCATGCCTAACCAAATATACACAACAAAGTTTGAAGGCTTGAGAAGGACAAACTTACATTATTGGTGAAGACAGGCTCTATAAAGCCCTTGTCCATGCTGATGGGGGGGGGGGCAATTCAAGAAGTTTACCACATAATCTTCTTCATAAGAATTGCCTTTATTCTACATTTTGTTAAGAGTAAATATAGATGTGATAATATAAGAAAAAAATAGAGAATATTTAAGATAAGATGAAGAGTGATGCTACATAACCAAGTAGCTATAAATGTAAGTACAACAATATAGGCAAAAGGTACAACCAAGAGCAATGCAGAGCTAAACTTCTTCAGGACCATCGGCGTTATCCAACCTTATGGTAAGAGTAAATATAGATCTGATGCATAGAAAATGGAGGGCAAAGGAAAATAAGCTGTAGAGTGATGCTACATGAACAACTACCTGTCAATATAAGTACACTCATAAAGGACAGCATGTACTTACAAGAACAATGCAGAGCTAAAAAAATTCATTGGCATTGGATATATTCTACACTAATGTAACCATTCATACAGATCAGATAATTTGGAGCGAACAATTGATAAGCAAGCTATCATGCATACTGCTGTCATATAATGAACCAGGTATGAATGCAAGTGCAGTGATACAGGACAACGGGTACTAACAAGAGCAAAGCAGCGGGCAACATATTTGCGATATCCTGTCGTTCTTTTCAAACCAGAATTCTTCTTCGAGCTGATTTCCTGCAAAAAAGATCCGTAAGGCACATGCGAAAAAGTAGAAGTTCGAATTTTCATGTGATATCATAGACATTACGTCATCCTGGGAACGAGACCAGTGCATAACAAGGTTTTTCCATTCAATGTCTTCTAAATTTAGCACAGGAGACTTCACCGGAAATTCGTTTATAGACTTGCCATCAAAGTGTGATTTCCTCAGGTAACACTGATACTGCTACAATGCTTCCTTGAAAAGTGCAAGCAAGCTTTGATCGTCATGACTATCCAGATTGACCCTCGCCTACTTACAACAATGTAATGTAAATCATTGATGTGTTCAATCAACAGAAAATAGGAAAATAATCACCATGAATAATAGCACTTACACGTAAGTGGGACAGGAAGATGTGAAAATGGTGTTTGTCTTCACTATAATCTTCCCATGATGGGAATATATGCACGTAGTCCCTAACAACATTGAAAGCATTGTCTTTAAAACTGGGAATAACTAGAATGGGATTCCAATCTGCAGGAATTGGCCGTCTCTGCAGTTGGGATAGGTCTTCGTCCGGTGGACTTACTGTACTTTTTGCTTGGGTGGGATTTTTCTGTGGTACGGCTGGTGCTATGGCAACTAAAATCGGCAAACCTTTTGCTGGAGTGCAGGTCCTGTGTGGTGGGGCTAGTGGTATGGCCAGTGAAGTATGGGTACAGTCTGCTGGAGTCGGTCCTACGTTTTGTGTCACTGGTTGTACAACCAATATAAGTGGGGTGTTGTCTGATTTCTCCGGCACCACCACGTTTTTCAAGTGGGGTGCTCCTTCAGGTTCGGCAATCACCCTCTTCCTTTTTGATGTCTGATGCACAAGAACAACATTTGAGTGGAAAAACATGGTATGATGACAGATGGAATAGGTATTGATAATGGATGGGCATGGCATCTTAACATATATGATGAGTAAACTAAGCAGTTGGTGGTGCAACAAAGTAGAAGAAATGCAAGACAACATTTGCAAGATACGCACAATCAATAAAACCTTGCCAAATTAGAACAGGCACCTTGATGGGTGAACAGGACAGCCCATCTGCCTTTGACTCCTCGAGGTTAGAATAGTCATTAGGATCATATTCTAAAAAAGAATCTATAGGTGGGGAGCGTATGAGTCTCATTGCATCCAGAATGGCACTCAATGCCTTGGTGCCAATTTTGTAAGTCGTTGCAGTGTTCCACAATATTCTTCTGATTCTGATATTCACCGTAATTATGTATAATATCCGAGAACCATGGAAAGATAAATAGTAGTGAGATTATCTTTGTAATGCATAGGATATTCTAATATAGGGGCGCCCCTGTAAACCCTTGTGTGTTATCACTGGATTCTGATGAGAGAGCTCATGTGTGATGTAATATGGTGCGTGCATTAATATAATCTGGCACAAGTACACAAAAAAATAGGTTCCAGAAGTAAGGATAGTTGGCAGATGATAGGTTCATAATATACTGTATAGAGAGTTTATTGCCAAACCATGATAACAAGAGCACACAGCAACTAGGCAGATCGTAGTGTACATAAAAGGGGTACACCATAACCATGATATATAAATCGGGAAAGTGGAACTGGCTGGAAAATACGGTGTTGAATTGCCTCTACTAATTGAAAGCCTATCGATCACGTACAGGCCAGCTCTATCAGCTGTTCGCCCCTTCCGGACAAGGAACATACTGTACGTACTAAATACAGAATAACAGAAGAGGAACATGTTAAAGAATAGAAGAGTAAGCATATTCTTGAGGTTCCGCTTCATTGCATACAATGTTGGTTGCCCGCTCATGATGAATCACAGCGCCCAAAGAAATGCAATTCCATGCTGTCTCTCTATATGTGGCCACATGCATTTGGAAAATCAAGTGGGAGCATTACCTGACCAATTAAATGTTGATCTGTTAACTAATATCAGTATCATATCACAATTCGTATTTGAAGAAGTAAGCTTTGGACTTATGATTGGTGTGTTGTTTAGCTTCAAGAGTGGACTGCTACTAGTGCTGCCACATAGCAGCTACACAAATCATAGTGTAGATATAACGGGAAAACCGTAAGCATCAAGAGTAAAATCAGCAAAGTGGAACTTGCTAATATATGTGCTAGTATTACCGGTATGGCTAGAAAGGCTTCTGATACCAGCTCTCTTCAACTGAAGGTGCGTTACTGTTAATATCAGTGTAACTCTCAAAGGCGACACAGCTCCCCGCATTTCCTTGCTAATCTTATAGGATTCAAGTGGGCAGGCCACTACAAATCCTATTCCTATGTTTACAAAATCCTACGAATCAAAGAGGCCTGAAGAGTTCAAAGTGTCCACCACAACCGACCGTATAGACCTCTACACTGCAAATGTCTCTGCTCATCTTCACTACAAGGAACATACTGTACTACTATCATACTCCCTCCTTTCCAAAATATAAGTCTTTGTAGAGATTTCCACTATGGATCACATACAGATGTATACAGATACATTTTAGAGTGTAGATTCACTCATTTTGCTCCATATGTAGTCCATGGTGGAATCTATACAAAGACTTGTATTCAGGAACGGAGAGAGTACTTATTAAAGAAGAACGGAAGAGGAACATGCTAAAGAAGAGCAAGCAGATTTTGGATAATAAAATGTTCGTTGCGCAGTGCCCACACATGATGAACCAGAGCGCATTAAGAATGCAACTCCCTGCTATCTCTCTATATGTGGTGCACGTGCTTTTCAAAAGTAAAGTAGGAACATGAGTTGACCAATTAAACATTACCTGTTTTAGTAATATCAGCATCATATCAGATTCGTATTTCAGCAACAAGTTTGGATTTATGAGTGGCACGTTGTTTAGCTTGATGGATTCAGGAGCAGTGCTAAGCAGGTACGATGATGGTACTGAACATAAAGGCATGTCTGCATGCAAGTCGCGTGACTTCTGTCATTTGGGTCAGTCGACCATTTCAGGCGGTTGGATGAAGATCCTATGTCTCCTAACCCTTCTTCTTCCTCGTCTCTGATTCTTCCCATACAGAACACCGCACGGGCCGCCGGCCGAACCACCGGCCCCCATCGCCTGTGTTCCTCCGCCACCCCAACCCCCCACCCCCGCCCCACCCGTGTCGAGTTTTCTTCGTTCGGCGAGGCCCCACCAACGCCCCCACAACCATCGTCCCCACCCAAGCCCCTTCCTTCGCACCGGCGAACTCCGGCGAGCTCTGAAAAATCGACTGACCCAATTTTGAAATTTAGTCTACTGTCATTTAACCAGTGTGGAATATAAAAGGGGAAAACCATAAGCATTGCGAGTATAATGTTGAGCATGCCATGGCGGATCTGAAGGTGCAAACCGGACAAAGGCAACTTCGCAACCAATGTTTGCTTTCAACTAGTAAGTAAGTGATGGACAAGTCAGAGTAAAGCAGTGGCAATCTATTTTCTTGCTGCGATAAATAAGTTGAGCAGATACGAAAGAGTACCGCCTCTGGTGCGGCACCGTGTATGCATCTGCTGAGAATTTGACGATGCTGTGGTAGCAATGGCTGTCGGCAGCGTGGAAGCAGATCTAGGAGGGTAGACGGTGGCGGTGGGGTGTGGTGGACGAGACAGTCATAGGAGCGGCGCCGGCAAGGTGGACGGCGGTGGGGATAAAGCGAGAGGACGGGATGCAAGGATCCCGGTCCGAAGCCGTGGATGAGAGAGGTCGATCTCTTGTAATGGCCGACGGCGTTGGGGTATCAGCTCCGGCATGGTGGAGGAGGACGGCGGTGGATGGGGTGGAGGACGGAGGAGGCTGGGGTGGAGAGGGTGTTTTGGCGCCCACGGAGTACGAATAGGGAAATGGAGGGAGAGAGGAAGGGGGAACCATGTCTTCACGGCGCGCTTGTCTCAAATGCGAGGAAATTTACAAACTTAGCCCCTGTTTAAAATTTCCTACATCACAGCAGTATTAGTTGGTTGGGGATAGGACGGTAATCTCGCATACACCGAATATTTGCCGACGAGAGTTTGTTTTTGGCGCCCACCGTGCATGAATCGGGGAGGGAGTCGATTTCGGCCGAGGAGACACTATGTTTTGGCGCCCACCGTGTATGAATCCGGGTGAGAGGCGGTTATGTCACGTTTGAGTGAAATTACAAACCTACCCCTATTGAAACCTATAGAAATCGAGCCGATAGGCTTTGCGTGTCAGGGATAGGCAGTAATTTCCATCTCACAGATTTTGGTTTCGGGCGGTTGCTGCAACTTTCCCCTCTTCGTTCAAATTTTCGCAGAGCAAGAGTGCACGTTTACCGTGCCAACTCAATTCGAATCCAGTTTGTGTTTTATTTTTGTTCGGGCAAGATCCATTTGCGATTTGAATAAAATTCTATATACATCATTTTTATATATACTTTCAAAAGCACAACAAAGAATTCTGCTCCTTTGTATGTATATAATATGATTTACAGATACAATGATCTCAAAATCATAAGGTTGAATTCAATAAAATTTAAACCAAATTATGTTCTACTAAAATGTATGGATCAGTAATATCTACATATTAAATAACATATATGCGCGTGAATTCATATGAGTATGCATGTTTGATAGATCAATTTTGGTTCGAGTATGAATTACATGTATCATCATCTCAAATTCAAATATTTGAATCCCTTTTATGTTGACTCCTTTCACGCCCATCTCTCTCGCATGCTCCTTCATGTAGCTGTCATTCTCTTTTCTCCAGCTCACCCGCACGCTCACTTCATGTTTCTCCTATCTTCGCAAACATGGTCTCTCGACGTCTCCCTTGAGAAGTGTCACACTCTCCCTATCATTATACATCACACAGTTTTCATTATCTCTCACGTCTCTACCGTTCTCTCATATCACTAGGTACCTAAGCTTTCTTTTTCACCGCCACACACACAGTCTCACTCGTCTTTCACTTCGTCTTTCTCTCTATGGGGTTCTCTCACACACCCTATATGTCTCTAGATATGACTCATACCACTAAAATTACTCTCTCCTGCAGACACAACATTTGTTGCGGTCTCCTTTCCGTCTCCATCCCAGTTATAAAACTGACATTAGTCATTTGTTTACCGATCAGACAAAGCCCCCCCACTCTCTCTCTCTCTCTCTCTCTCACACACACACACACATCTCTTGCTTCCACTCCCCTTCCCGACTATCGTCTCTCTCTCACACCCACAAAACTCTCTCTTTCGCACCCCGACTCGTATTTCTCTCACATCATTGATCGACTAGCCTCCAGATAGGTTTATACACCCGCACACTCGTGCTTCCACTATCGCGTACATGTCTCTCTCGCGCTCCTGGTATCTATGTAGATTTTTCGTCCCTTCTTGAGACACGCCCTCTCGATCGTGCACACACACACACACACACTATCGCCTCATTTTAAGCTGATAACTCTCGCACACACACTCTTTGTGTCTTTGTCACACATGCACTCCGTCCTCCTCCTCTCTCCCTCTCTCTCTCTCTCACACACATGGGCTTTTTGCAACAACTAGCAAGATGCCCATGCGTTGCACGGAACATCAAGATGCATTTGTATGAGTAGTTTATCTTGTGGGAGAAAAGGATGAACGAGGGAAGGCCTTATTTGCAAATGTGGAGAGGGGTGTGGGTAAATTTTTGCAAAATTGCCGTAGTTTCCTTCCTATCCGTCAGATATAAATTGGACGACCTATATTGCAGGATGGCAGGCACACCATCATCACCAACTCTGTTTTTTATCTCTACTCTTATAAAAAGAATAGTCGGTGATGATGGTGTGCCTGCCATCCTGCAATATAGGCCGTCCGATCTATATCTAACGGATAGGAAGGAAACTATGGCAATTTACCCGCACTCCTCTCCACATTTGCAGATAAGGCCTTCCCTCATTCATCCTTTCTCCCACAAGATCTTGATGTTCCGTGCAACGCATGGGCATCTATCTAGTAAGAATAGAAATTAGAGATATACCACTTCTCGAATCTTGAAACCAACAACATTCCTCCCTTATCTCATCAAAACCGCCAAAGGAATATATTTTGAGTGAAACATAAGATATTTTTAGTGATACACGTATTTCAAAACTAGACTATTTTTCTATCAAATCGGTGAATATGTATTAATCTACTTTGATCGTGTGGCAACGCATTGGCACATTGCTAGTAGTTATTACTACTGTATAATTTTTTGGACACCAGACAAACGGTGGAGTACATATACGAAGAGAAGAGGCGCACGCACGCAGTCAGTCTCTCGTTGTCTCGCACACATGAGAGTTACGTAAAGGCACCGTTAACAGATAAACATTAAAACCCTAGGTGCACGATTGCTGCATGCGCGGGTGCCGGGTACGTGGTGGAGCACACCTTTGTAGGAATAGTCAGCTCGCGTAATAATTTCATCCATAGGAGTTGATGGTCGGGACCACAGGTGAACGACCTGGAGGCGGTGGCTCGCCAGTTGCCACAGATCGAGTAGCCATGTTTAAAATATCATATTTTTAGCGGGGTAAGAGTTCCGATTTTCAAGGGTGTGTTATAAGTACATAAGTAGCTTTTAGAACGATTGGTATGGAGCGAAAATGGAATTCATAACTACTACTACCTCCTTGGCATATGGTTGTATGGGTTTATGTTGCGAGATGTTGAACCTGGTAGTTCTAGGGCAAATACTATGGTTTAGATGTTGGTTTTCAGTAATGAAAATCGGAAGGGGGAAACCCTTCTTTGATAAAAAAAACTACTACCTCCGTCCTGGTTTACTAGTCCCCATCGTATTTTGGGTCAAAGTTCGTCCACGAGTTTTACTTGTAAAATGTGAATGGAAACGAGATTTTGTTATACCCAAACAAAAGAGGACTGGAGGGAGTGATTCCTCTGACACGGACGCGACCTCTCATAGCGCAGGCATTGAACCGGCGCGCCGGCCAAGAGGGCCCTACTCGCTGCAGGCCCGGGTGAACACGCCTCCTTGCCGCATGCAACCGGCTTCAGACTGCCCCGCCTTCCTCCATTGAATCCGCGCGTGTGCCGGCAACACGTCCTTCCGCGAGCCGGCCGACATTTTAGAACACAAAAAATGATCAAAATATAATTAATTACGCATGGTCTTGACTTGTTGTGCTCGCACTGGTAGTAGGAACTAGAGGTTTTTCTTTATTTATAACTCTCCTCAAATTTTTTTTGGCTTTGAAGTGAATCATGGTTGTGGACATTATCTATGAATGTGCAGATATCTGTGAACATGAGTTTGATGTGGAAGTTGAACTTGGAATGTTGGGCTTGCGCGTGAACTATACCATGTCCAATGCTTCGTCTGTTATTGTTTGGAAAGTAATTGCTGTTATTACATGACACTAAAAAAATTATTTTGTGCCACATCAGCAGATGCACGGACATCACAACAGGCATGCTGACTGGATAAACATTTGAACCTAGCTATTGTGAAGGAAAATTTGTATTGACAACAGTTTTAGATAGCAGGAGACGCCTAGCCCGCTCTGCCTCTGCTAGCTTCTTTCTGGCTTCTTCAGGAACTCAGCTACATTCTCAAGGGCTGCTGCACGCTTTCTTTCAGCCTTTACTAGAGCCATGAGGACACGAACAGTTGACGACTCCACCTGGCTTGTGTGTAATCCAGCATCATCTGGAAATTTGCACCTTGTGTCTAATCCAGCATCATTAGGGAACTGGCACCTTGTGTGTAATCCAGCCTCATTTTGGAAACATGATCTCGAGGTTGACCATACTTCCCTCCTCGCAGGAACTGCATCCTGACATGAAGTTACTTCTTTTTTAGATCAATACTCAGAGCGACCCAGATCCATTTAGTAGAAGCCAGATAAACAGGACTCGGAGAAGTGAATTCAAAAGGAAAAATATAAAAACAGACTACAAGGTGAGAACACCCACTTCCTACATCAAGCTAAAAGCGAAAGCACTAGGACGATTAAGACTCTTCTTATTACACATGAAGAAGACGAGGCTAAGAGAAACAAAAACTACAACATATACACATCGAAGAACACGAGGCTAAACGAAAGTAATTGAAAAGGTGTTGTCGGTGTCAAAACCGGCGGATCTCGGGTAGGGGGTCCCGAACTGTGCGTCTAAGGTCGATGGTAACAGGAGACAAGTGACACGATGTTTACACAGGTTCGGGCCCTCTCTATGGAGGTAATACCCTACTTCCTGCTTGATTGATCTTGATGAATATGAGTATTACAAGAGTTGATCTACCACGAGATCGTAATGGCTAAACCCTAGAAGTCTAGCATGTATGACTATGGTAATGAGTATTTATCTTTTCGGACTAAGTCCTCCGGTTTATATAGACACCGGGAGGATCTAGGGTTACACAAGGTCGGTTACAAAGGAAAAGAATCTACATATTTGGTCGCCAAGCTTGCCTTCCACGCCAAGGAGAGTCCCATCCGGACACCGGTGCAGTCTTCGGTCTTCGTATCTTCACAGCCCATCAGTCCGGCCCATGGCTAACAGGCCGGACGTCCGAGGACCCCTTAGTCCAGGACTCCCTCAGTAGCCCCTGAACCTGGCTTCAATGACGAGGAGTCCGGCGCGCAGATTTGTCTTCGGCATTGCAAGGCGGGTTCCCCTTTCCGGACTCCAAGATAGTCTCCGGACGTGATGATTGTATCCGGACCTGTAACACACACCACACACAACCGCAGAGAGAATATGATATTCCACGGGTCCAATCCGCTGACAACTTTTTACAATATGACATCACGTCTACCCGGCCATAATTTCGGACCGTTTTGTTCTGCCGTCCCATGTTTCGAGACGCGGTTGCCATTGGCACGTCTTGTCGAAGCAGAGATCGTGTCCCCTTATTGCGGGATTCTCATAAATATGGGTATGGGTAACCCAACCGTGCTTTTTACATAGCCCTTGGGAATAAGCGAGTTTTAAGGCGAGTGAGGAGGCGCTTGATATTCGCGACCCTTTATAAGGGGATAAGAATTCGCCCTTGTCTACTCACGCTTTCCCTTTCCTCTGCCCTTCCATCCTTGAGCTCCAGTGCCCAAGTCCCCATCTCCGAAAAGCATCCGACCATGTCTAGATCCGGAGGTCAAGGCAAATGGATGGTCTCCTCCGTCAAGGAGAAAGACATTGCCGAGCTTCGGGTGGCCGGGTATTTGGCAAAGGAAATCGCCCACCGTCTTCCAGGCCAGGGGCAAGTCGTCCCCACGTCGAAGCCCAACGAGAGGGTGGTATTCATCCCTCATTTCCTCCGCGGGCTAGGGTTTCCACTCCACCCTTTCGTCCGCGGGCTGATGTACTACTACGGGATAGACTTCCATGATCTATCCCCGAACTCTTTCCTCAACCTCTCGGCGTTCATCGTCGTGTGTGAGGCCTTCCTCCGCATCCATCCCCACTTTGGGCTGTGGCTCAAAGTCTTCAACGTGAAGTCGAAGGTAGTGGACGGCCAGCACGCGGAGTGCGGAGGATCCATGGTGAGTAAGCTGGCCAATGTCTCCTGGCCAAAATGCACTTTCATGGAGACTGTCAAGGAATCGCAAAAGCAGTGGTTCTACATCACAGAACCTCGCGGCACAAACTAGGCCGCGGCTGCCAAATTTAACTCCGGCGCTCCCATGCGTCTCACCTCCTGGGTCGAGAAGAGCCCGAACTGGTGTTCGCCAGACAAGCTAATAGCGCTGCAGACGCGCGTTCAAAGCATGGTGGACAAGAATGTCAAACTTGTCGATGTAATCCAAGTGATGCTGGTTTGTCGAATCCTCCCTTGCCAAAGCCGAAAATGCCTCCTTTGTGAGTTTAATCCGAGGGGGCACCAAACCCTGGAGAGGCTCTTCGGAACGACTCACGAAGATGCCTGGAAGTTGCTCTTTAAGGGCGACGAAATACCGCCAGCCACGGATTCAGATCGTGGGCACGACATTAACCATCCTGCCAGCGAGGTATGTTTCTACCGCGTCCCCTACTTGTTTGCTTCAAGGAGGATATCTGAACTTGTACTATCATTGCCTCTTCAGGAATGGATGGAGAGGGCGAAGTAGATCCAGTGTCCGGCTCCGCTACCTGAAGAACCAGTCATTCCGCGTTTAGCGAAGATGCTGGAACCGGCGCCCTACACAGGGCCGGCGAAGAAGGCCAAGGGGAAGCCGGGGGGGGGGTCCGGAGTGGCCCCCGTCGCAAGAATGCTTCGGACGCGACGTCCGAAGACAAGACCCGCTCCTCCGCCATCGAAGATGACAACGATGAGGTGGAGGAGGAGGAGAACAACCATCCCCCTGATGGGGGAAGGAAGAAGAGGGCGGCCTCCACGGGCCTGGAGGCGGGGAAACCCAATAAGGGGAAGGGCTCCTCCATGGATAAATCCGCGTGGGACATCAACAGCAGTCCGGAGCGACACCCCCGCACCAAGCCTCAAGCTGCTTCGTAAGTGTTATGACTCCCGCGCACCCATATGTCCAGTCTCTCCATTTCAATGTATTGACATAGCTACTTATGCTATTATAGTCCGGCCCACGACAACTCCCAGTGATCCTCATCAAGAGGTTTGTTGGACCCAAAGGAGATGGCCAGCGAGACACCGCCAGCCGCTTACTCTCCCAAGGCCAAAGGGGATGACGAGGTGCTCTCCCAACGGACCTTCCCAGGCCAGGGAGAGGCGCCCGAAGGCGAAGCCCCCGTCGCCGAACACCAGGGGGAACCAATCCCCCGGGAGACTGGGGAGGAGGGCCGTACTCAGTTCGGCCCTCAACCGGACTTGATTCCGGAGACCGATACGGCTCCGGAATCCGGCATGCAACCTCCTTCGAAAGAGGGGGGTATGCCTATTCCACCGGTGACCCCTGTCCAACCAGGGGCACCAAATGATCTGCTGGAAGCGCTGCGAGGCGCTTCCATTGTGGATGAGCATCATGTTCTTATGGGCACAGTGAATGAAAGGGTTCAGTCTGCCAAGAGCGGACTAACCGAAGCCTGCAGCAGCCTGCTGATAGGTTTTGAGGTAAGCGACGCAAAAAGAGAAAATCCCCATATAGACAGTAGCCCCTGAGACACTGTCCGGTGTTCGGAAAGATAAGCCGGACAGAGGATCATTCCTATATTTGCAGGGAACTAACTAAATTTGTCTGGAATGCATATGCAGGCGTCGCTGCTGGCCGCGGGCTCACATGCTGCCGAAGTCCCCGAACTTAAGCGGAGGCTGGAGCAGGCCGAGGAGGAGCTCGGCCAGGTGAAGAGGCAGCTCCAGGAGAATCAAGGTATGTAATAACTCAAGAAGTATTCAGAAAGAGTAGGATGTTACAAATTGACCGAAGTATCTTGATATAAATAGGAGCAACGACCGAAGTCGAGGCCCTGAAAAAGGCCCTGGGCGAAGCCGAGGGGAAGGCCGTGAAGGAGCAGGCTGCCCGTAAGAAGCTCAAGGCCCGGGTCAGCGAGGTTCAACAAGAGCTCCATGATGCGGTGAAGAAGTGTGAGACCTTGGAGCGTGACGTGTCAGCTAAAGAGGCTGAACTCTCCAAGGCTCATCAGAGCGCGGAGATGGCCCGGAACGAGGCCCAGGGTGCCCTCCAAGAGGTCCAGGAGGCGAGGAAGATTGCTGCGGGTAAGGCATTCTGTATGCAAAGCAAATATACGGAGAGGAAGTATTTTTTACTAACCCGGATTCGGAGTTCTCCAGGGGCTTTTGCGGATTTGCCGCGCAGTGTATCCGACGACGCGGAGTTCTTCCGAGCCGAAGAAGGGAGCTCTACCGAGAAGCTATTATGGTCGCAATATCTTGCGCCAGAGCATCCCGTGCCCTTCACTGATCAGCTGAAATAGCTGGTGGAGCTGCATAGGGTGGCCGAACTAGCCATGAAGGATTTGATAATCCGGCTATGGCCAGCCGAAGCTATGCCCGGCAGCTACTTCAAACTCGTGAGGCGATGGTGGACGCCTGTCCTCGGCTGGATATCGTCAAGCGATCGGCCTATATTGAGGGTGCTCGTATGGCCTTCGCCCGTTGCAAGATGTGGTGGGCGAAGATGAACGCCGTCGAGCTGGCCCGTGGGCCGCCAGAGGGCAAGGAGCACCGCACACCCAAGCTCTATTTCGCGGATGTCCTAGAGGGGTCTCGCATTGTGGCAACGCAGTGTGGGCAGGACATTATTTTCGAATGAATACATTTGTGTTGTCTTTGCCTTATATGATGAAACAAAGTCGGTTTGTAATATAATGACTATTATGTTTTTAATTTTACCTCCTGTGCGGCCGTGTTTATATGAAATCTGAGGGTTGGCCAGTCGTCGGCTTCTGCCCCCATGTAGGTAGTACGGAGGTGTTCGGGATGGAATCTAAACAATCTTGATCCAATTATATGGTCCTTGAAGGAGTTGTTTAGCGCAACGAACCAGGCAACCAGACTATTCGGCTTTAATGCCCTCACTTAGCCATAGGAGTTCGACAATAAAAACATTGACGCAGCCCCTAGTATCCGAGCTAGAGTGCTATAAGCGTCTGATCGGGAAGTGCCGATCCTTCGCATAACGCGGAAGAAATCTCCAACGATTTGCGACCTCCGAACAGCTGACCAGCTCTTGCTGCATCATGACAGTCAGTTTTCGGCTTTCTCTACTGAGGTGCTCCTTTGGATAAACCAGGGTACAACCGCGGTAGTTCTCCCTTTACTACCTTAGCCGATATAGTGGAACGTAAGGTAGCAAGCACAGGAGCCGGGCAACCCAACTATTGACCAAAGACATGATTCGGAATGCATATAATGCTAAATTCGGGGTGCCGAACTATACTATAAAAAGTGTTCAGACTTTGTTGCCGTATTGTAGGGCGCCTGGGAGCCCCTGGCAAATATGAAACGTACCAAAGTGTACGGGTGCTGGAAGATAAGTTATTAAATGAAAACAAAAATAAAACAGAGGTGATATCTTGGGCCCTTAAACTTGAGCCATGAACTGTTTCCATTATAATTGGGTTAATGCGTCAAAGTGCATTAATACAAATAGTGCGATAAGCAATCCGGCTATTTAACATGCCATGACCAAGGGTGAGCTGCGTGTGGGGCCTGACAACAGGTAGAGTGGTCGTTGAAGTGACCTCTAGAGCTTCCCCTATACGTCTGCACTTCTTGCCATCCTGGTATTTTTATCCTTTTACAGGACTGATAATTAGGTCGTCCAAGAAGGCCTATGTAAAAGAAACCCGGAAAAGGAAAAAGGAAATAGTAAAAGTAGATGTGTGTCCGGGATCGGTCGAGCCGAACTGTGGATCACAAGCTTTTTGTGCCTCCATCGATGCCCATGGAATTTTGAGTGCGTAATTATGTACGCGTGGTACGAATGCCATTGCCTGATCGGGACTGGGACGGAGGCCAAATTGCTAATCGAGCTCTTGATGAGCCGAGCTATTCTGTTGCAGCGTAGTCCGGACCTTCTTAACGACGTCCAGGGGCTCGGCAGCCGGATTACGGTTCTGCTTGAGATGGCCGCTCTGTACTTCTGCTGCTAGGGCGGCGGTGTGCTCCTCGGTACGGAGGGAGCGTTCTGTGTTTCCGTTGACCGTTATGACACCGCGTGGACCGGGCATCTTGAGCTTGAGATAAGCATAGTGCGGCACCGCGTTGAACCGAGCAAAAGCAGTCAGTTCGAGCAGTGCATGATAACCACTTCGGAATGGGACGATGTCGAAGATTAACTCCTCGCTTCGGAAGTTGTCGGGGGATCCGGAGACAACCTCTAGTGTGATTGAGCCCGTACAGCGGGCCTCTACACCTGGTATGACTCCTTTAAAGGTAGTCTTTGTTGGCTTGATCCTTGATGGATTGATGCCCATTTTTCGCACTGTATCCTGATAAAGTAGGTTGAGGCTGCTACCTCCGTCCATCAGGACGCACATCATGTGAAATCCATCGATGATTGGGTCGAGGACTAGTGCGGCTGAGCCGCCATGACGGATACTAATCGGGTGATCCCGACGATAAAAGGTGATCGGAAATGACGACCATGGATTGAATTTTGGGGTGACTGGTTCTATCGCATAGACGTCCCTTAGTGCGCGTTTGCGCTCCCTTTTGGGGATGTGTGTAACATATATCATGTTTACTATTTTCACTTGAGGGGGAAACTTCTTTTGTCCCCCTGCGTTCGGTTGCCGGGGCTCCTCGTCATCGTCCTCGCTTTGTGATCCCTTTTCCCTGTTCTCGGCGTTTAATTTGTCGGCCTGCTTAAAAACCGAACAGTCTCTGTTGGTATGATTGGCTGGTTTTTCTAGGGTGCCATGTATCTGGCACGGGCGATCGAGTATGCGGTCAAGGCTGGATGGTCCTTGATTCTTTCTCTTGTATGGTTTCTTCCGCTGGTTGGACTTGGAGCCACTGAATCCGGCGTTGACTGTAGTGTCATCGGTATTATCACCATTGCTTCGGCGTTTGTGTCTGTTACGTCGGAGCTTGCCGTTGTTATTCTTAGCCTCGGAGGGGCCTGCCTCGCTGGCTGTGTTTTTGCTGCGAGCCAACCAACTATCCTAACCCGCGCAAAAGCGGGTCATGAGTGCCGTGAGGGCTGCCATAGATTTTGGCTTTTCTTGGCCGAGGTGGCGGGCGAGCCATTCGTCGCGGATGCTATGTTTAAAGGCTGCTAAGGCTTCGGCATCCGGACAGTCGATGATCTGGTTCTTTTTAGTTAGGAACCTAGTCCAGAACTTCCTGGCCGACTCCCCGGGCTGTCGAACTATGTGACCTAAGTCATCGGCGTCTGGCGGCCGAACATATGTACCTTGGAAGTTGTCGAGAAAGGCTTCTTCCAGGTCCTCCCAGCTGCCAATAGAATTCTCGGGCAGACTGTTCAGCGAGTGCCGGGCTGGCCCTTTGAGTTTTAGTGGGAGGTATTTGATGGCGTGAAGATCATCCCCGCGGGCCATGTGATTGTGGACAATAAAATCCTCGATCCATACCGCGGGATCGGTTGTTCCATCATATGACTCGATGTTTACGGGTTTAAACCCTTCTGGGAATTCATGATCCATTACTTCGTCAGTGAAGCAAAGAGGGTGCGCGGCGCCTCTATATCGGGCCACATCGCGACGTAGCTCTGATGGAGTCTGTCTGCGGCATTCGGCCCGGGCGTGGTTAGGTTTATCACGTCCAAATAGGTAGCCGTCGTCGTGTGTCAAGGCACATCCTCGCGATCCGTAGATCGATCTTGTATGTCCTACTCTACTGTCCAGGTCCTGACGAAGGTTATATGTATAGCCCTGAGCTATCTTATCCCTGCCTTTACGGTGAGGTGGGACAGTCTGGTTTTCGGCTCGGGTTGCAGTTTTATCCCGACCACGCGGTGGCCGATCAGCCGCGTTGCGTGGTGCTGGTTGATACGTCTCCAACGTATCTATAATTTTTGATTGCTTCATGCTATATTATATTCTGTTTTGGATGTTTAATGGGCTTTATTATACACTTTTATATTATTTTTGGGACTAACCTATTAACCGGAGGCCCAGCCCAAATTACTATTTTTTTGCCTATTTCAGAGTTTCGCAGAAAAAGAATAACAAATGGAGTCCAAACGGAATGAAACCTTCGGGAACGTGATTTTCGGAACGAACATAATCCAGAGGACTTGGACCCTACGTCAAGAAAGCAACCAGGAGAGCATGAGGCAGGGGCGCGCCTACCCCCTAGGCACGCCCTCCACCCTCATGGGGCCCACGTTGCTCCATCGACGTACTTCTTCCTCCTATAAATACCTACATACCCCAAACCAACAGAAGCATCCACGAAAACCTAATTCCACTGTCGCAACCTTCTGTACCCGTGAGATCCCATCTTGGGGCCTTTTCCGGCGTACTGCCGGAGGGGGCATTGATCATGGAGGGCTTCTACATCAACACCATAGCCTCTTCGATGATGTGTGAGTAGTTTACCTCAGACCTTCGGGTCCATGGTTATTAGCTAGATGGCTTCTTCTCTCTCTTTGGATCTCCATACAAAGTTCTCCACGATTCTCGTGGAGATCTATTTGATGTAATCTTCTTTTGCGGTGTGTTTGTTGAGACCGATGAATTGTGGGTTTATGATCAAGTTTATCTATGAACAATATTTGAATCTTCTCTGAATTCTTTTATGTATGATTGGTTATCTTTGCAAGTCTCTTCGAATTATCAGTTTGGTTTGGCCTACTAGATTGATCTTTCTTGCAATGGGAGAAGTGCTTAGCTTATGGTTCAATCTTGCGGTGTCCTTTCCCAGTGACAGCAGGGGCAGCAAGGCACGTATTGTATTGTTGCCATCAAGGATAACAAGATGGGGTTTATATCATATTGCATGAGTTTATCCCTCTACATCATGTCATCTTACTTAAAGCGTTACTCTGTTCTTTTGTACTTAATACTCTAGATGCATGATGGATAGCGGTCGATGTGTGGAGTAATAGTAGTAGATGCAGGCAGGAGTCGTTCTACTTGTCGCGAACGTGATGCCTATATACATGATCATACCTAGATATTCTCATAAATATGCTCAATTCTATCAATTGCTCAACAGTAATTTGTTCACCCACCGTAATACTTATGCTCTTGAGGGAAGCCACTAGTAAACCTATGGCCCCCGGGTTTATTTTCCATCATATTAATCTTCCAACACTTAGCTATTTTTATTGCCTTTTATTTTACTTTGCATCTTTATTATAAAAACACCAAAAATATTATCTAATCATACCTATCAGATCTCACTTTCGTAAGTGACCGTGAAGGGATTGAAAACCCCTTTATTGCGTTGGTTGCGAGGTTTTTATTTGTTTGTGTAGGTGCGAGGGACTTGAGCGTGGCCTCCTACTGGATTGATACCTTGGTTCTAAAAAACTGAGGGAAATACTTACGCTGCTTTACTGCATCACCCTTTCCTCTTCAAGGGAAAACCAACGCAGTGCTCAAGAGGTAGCAAGAAGGATTTCTGGCGCCGTTGCCGGGGAGATTCGCGCCAAGTCAAGTCAAGATTTGATTTCCCGACAACGAGCCATTTCTGGCGCCGTTGCCTGGGAGTCTACGCAAAAGTCAACATACCAAGTACCCATCACAAACTCTTATCTCCCGCATTACATTATTTGCCATTTGCCTCACGTTTTCCTCTCCCCCACTTCACCCTTGCCGTTTTATTCGCCTTCTTCCTGCATGCCTTTTTGTTTGTGTTTCCATGTGCCTTCTATTTGCTTGCATCTTTGCTTGCTAAAAATCTATTGATATGGATCCACTTAAAGTGTTCTACTTGGATCATCTTCGATCCTTATGGGCTCGTGCTGAAACCCCAACTAGCCTAGTTGATGGGAAATCTTTAGATGAGCATGCTCATTTTGTGCGTCACCGTTTGTCTGAAAAAGGGAAACTCTTGTGGAATCAAATAAACAAATTGCTGTGTTATGCTTGGAATCTTTGTGAAATTTGTGATATTACTTGTTGCTGTAAGAACCCTAAAAAACACCTCCCCTACCTATGTGAGTTTAATGAAAATGAAATCTTATCTTCTTATGCAAAGGGTGTTTATAGCTACTATGATATTGAACAAATTGAAGAATTTGTTGCTTTTAAGGGTTCTTTTGAAGTTGCTTCTTTGATTGAAAGGTATGATACTACTCTTTACGAATATGAAAATCTTGACATACTTGAATATTGCTATGAAAACTATGCTCATAAGGTCTATGTCAAAGAATTATTGAAAGAATGACCGTTGCTTCTAAAGAAAATAATGATATGCATGAATCTTTAGATAATTATGATTCCGATGATTTGATTGAAATATCCCTTGATGAATATGATGCTTGCTATTCTTGTGGCCATGATGCCAATATTTATGAAGATGAATTTGCTATAGTTCCTTATGTTAAACATGAGATCGTTACTATTGCACCCATACTTGATAGTTCCTTCGATGAAAAGCATGATTGCAATGATTTTACTATAAATTCTCTTCATGTCAATTGTGCTAATTATATGCAAAACCCTAAGCTTGGGGATGCTAGTTTTGCTATGTCTACTACTTGTTGCAATGATCATGATTGGGGAGATTCTTCTTATGATCTTGGAAATTTATTTAAGCCCCATGATGAATATGAGATTGATAATAGTATTTGCAATAATATTGAAAGTGGGTTTGGAAGAGTGTCAACTTTAGATCGCACATATTTGGAGAATATTCAATCTTATGAAATTTTTGATAAAAGTGGGTTTGGAGAGGTCATGACTTTAGTTAATGATAATCCCACAATTTTGGAAGAGTGTCAACTTCGCATACATGTGGATCGTGTTGAGAATATGTTATGTGATAGCTATATTGTTGAATTTTCTTATGATCCTACATGTAATTATTATTTGAGAGGAAAATATGGTTATAGAAATTCTCATGTTACTAAATTACCTCTCGTTATGTTGAGATTGCTATCGTTCCTTTCCGCTTCCTTGCATATGCTAGTTTTTGCTTGCTATGATAATTTGTTTTTATATAAGATGCCTATGCATAGGAAGTATGTTAGACTTAGATGTGTTTGTCACGTGTTTCATGATGCTCTCTTTGTGCTTCAATTCTTGTATTTCATGTGAGCATCATTGAAATTATCAATGCCTAGCTAGGGGCGTTAAACGATAGCGCTTGTTGGGAGGCAACCCAATTTTATTTTTTGTTTTTTGCTTTTTGCTTCTGTTTAGGAATAAATCTTTGATCTAGCCTCTGGTTGGATTTTTTTATGTTTTAATTAGTGTTTGTGCCAAGTTAAACCTATAGGATCTTCTTGGATGATAGTTATTTGATCTTGCTGTAAATTCCAGAAACTTTCTGTTCACGAAAACAATTGTTAAAAATCACCAGAATGTGATAACATATTGATTCCAATTGCTGATGATCAATACACAAATTGTCTAGGTCGTCCTATTTTGGTAGATGTTTTGGAGTTCCAGAAGTTTGCGTTAGTTACAGATTACTACAGACTGTTCTGTTTTTGACAGATTCTGTTTTTCGTGTGTTGTTTGCTTATTTTGATGAATCTATGGCTAGTAAAATAGTTTATAAACCATAGAGAAGTTGGAATACAGTAGGTTTAACACCAATATAAATAAAGAATGAGTTCATTACAGTACCTTGAAGTGGTGTTTTGTTTTCTTTCGCTAACGGAGCTCACGAGATTTTCTGCTAAGTTTTGTGTTGTGAAGTTTTCAAGTTTTGGGTAAAAGATTTGATGGATTATGGAACAAGGAGTGGCAAGAGCCTAAGCTTGGGGATGCCCATGGCACCCCAAGATGATCTAAGGACACCAAAAAGCCAAAGCTTGGGGATGCCCCGGAAGGCATCCCCTCTTTCTCTACTTCCATCGGTAACTTTACTTGGAGCTATATTTTTATTCACCACATGATAAGTGTTTTGCTTGGAGCGTCTTGTATTCGCTACAAAACAAAGACACTTCCGTGATGATACGTGTTTGTCACAGTAGGTGTCGTTTTCTGTCATGCATGTACATCCATGACAAATTTATGACAAAATCAAGATAGTCATACCTGTGCTGTCGTAGAAGTGTTCCATGATATTACCAAAATTATCATCACAGAAGTGTCCACTTCCATGACGATAAATCATGCGTCACAGAAGTGCTTTCGTCAAGGGTGACCGACACGTGGCTTCCACCGTAACGGAACACCGTTAAGCTATCGGGTCCGGTTTTGGATCCGATAACCCGCTAACAGCCCCGACCAATGGGGATTTTCCATGTGTCGGCTCACCGTTGGGACAGATGTCATCCACTCATTGGACAGAAGGCGCCTATGATACGTCGACACGTGGCACGACCCAACATAGGCCCATTCCTGTGAAAAGGCCGCCCCGTTTGACTTGGTCAAAAGGTGGCGGGCCGGCCCACGGAAAGCCTATTAACGGCCTGTTCGCATATAGCCCATTTACAGCCCGCTAACCCAGGGCCCGTTACGACCTATCCGAATTAGGCCCAGTAGCGTCATGTAGGCCGTCCAATATGATTCCAGCCCGTTTTATGTTCCGGCCCATGTATGGCCCATGACGTCTTTCGGCCCAGATGAGGCCCTTTGTAACTCTTGGCCCATTAACGGCCCGTGGTGAAATTGGCCCGTAATGAACAGTGTATCACTTTATACCCATTAATGGCCCATTATTCAGTTGGGCCGTTTCCAGCCCATGTTATCTTTCGGCCTTCTCGGGGCCCATTTATTCTTGGGCTCATTTCCACATTCGTTTACTTATGGCCCGTTACTGTCATTTTCTGCTTGTGGGTCAAAGTCAGCCCGTGGTTACAGTCAGCCCGTTTGTGGCCCGTTAATACGTTGGGCCGTTTTGATAGCGTCATCAAAATACGGCCGATTAATGACGGCCCGTTATGGTTGGCCCATGAACGGACGATTTCAACTCTAGCCCATTTACGGCCATAATGTGGTCTGTTATTGGCCCATGTTTGGCCAACCGATCATAAGCCCGTAGAAGGCCCATTGATGATATGGCCCATAGAAGGCCCATTGTGTCTACGGCCCATATAAGGCCCATTGTTTCTACGCCCCGTAGAAGGCCCATTGCTTCTACGGCCCGTAGAAGGCCTAGTGTCAGTACAGTAAATATGTAGCCCATGGTTATTGTGGCCTAGTTAAAGAAAAGGTTATTGCGGCCACTAGCAAACCGCGGAAAAAGAACAGCACTGACTACAAGCAAACAAATAAACAAGACAACAAGGAAATAAATAAGCAAGCAACTTACGCTAGGCTATCATGGCTATTACACATATTACATCCAATGGGCATCAAAGTTCGCCACCAATGCAAATATAGGGAACAAAGCAGCATATCATATACACTTGTTGTCAAAGTTGACGACCAGTGCAAATAAACGCCACAGCAAAACATCTCCAGAACTGAAACCACTTCAGAAGATCTCAAGAAACAATATCCTGGGTACCCATAATGCTGGCAAGATGCTTAGCAAGCTTATTAACTTTCTCTTGTTTGGCGCTTAAATCCTCCAGCGCTTGCTGGTGCACCAGAAAGTATGCATCTGAATTCTGCAGGGACTTCCTCTGTCCTTCAGCTTCCTGTCGCAACACATCTGATCGATGTCTTTCAACTTGAAGCTGAGACTCAAGAAGACGAACTAATTCAGGTAGCGAGTTCGAAGAGCTTGTGCCAGCGGTAGTGGCCAGTAACTCGAACACTACATCAAGACAGGACTTCTGGGTTCTCTCACTGTTGTCAAGGTAGTTTTTATCAGCTTTCTTGGAGACCAACAAGGATGTCTCACTATCTTGAACCTTATCTGCATTACTTCCTTCACCATTGCATAACAGGGTACTGTTCTCCAATATTTTGTCTGCATTCTAAAAGAGAAACAAGCAGACACATCACAGGTTTACCATGTTGTATATGAAACTCATTTTGGTAAATCAGTTCAGTAGTAAAGTGCACAGGATAACAGCATGAAACAAACATATATCTATGTACCATGGTCACTTTATGGTCTATATCATTCTAGTTTTGGTTGCCAAATCAAGATAGAGACACAGTTCAAATAATATTTGTTCAAGACAAAGCAGAATAGACAAAATATAAGTGTGGGAAACTATAGAGACACTTGTAATGTGCATGACATGAGAACATAACTGTTTATTCAATTGAAACTGAAATCAGTATAGAGCAAGTTACAACAGCAAACCAGTTAAAGAAACAAGTTTAAGACATACCTGTTGCACCATTGGAGTTTCAGTTCCATCCTTCAAATTTGAAAATAGTTGGTCTGAGTAAATACAGTGATGCAAGAGCAAAGGAGTATGAACCATAGCTACAGAACCTGACCTGAGAACAATTCTTCTTCTCCTTTAAGCGTGGAGTTGGGATTCGGAGTGGTGGTCCTCGTGCTTTGGGCACTGCAGTTCCCTTACTAACTGCTCGTGTTTGGGTGCTCTGTGGTGGAGACGGTGTTGTGTCAACTGGAACTGGGTTACTATCTGCTAGGGTTGGGGTTAGAAGGGGTGTAGCTGGTTCTCTGTCCAACAGGGTAGGGGTACAATCTGCGAGAGTCTGGGTTATGTGTGGTGGGGCTGGTTCTTGGGCAAGTCCAACCGTGGTTTTATCTGCATCAACTGGTAGCACTATCTTTTCTGAAGACCGTGTTGTTACTCCCTTAGATACTGCCATCACCCTCTCTAATTCAAATGGCTGATAAACAAGAAAAGTAATTGAATGTATAGACATTGTATGATAGACATGTGCAATGGATAGTGGGGAATAAAAGAGGGCATGAAATAATTCACATTAATGTTGTCTAACCAAACAGGATAGCATGACACAATTTCACATATATGATGGCTAACTAAACAGGATAGCATGATACAATTTCACATTATGATGGCTAACTAAAAAAGATGGAAAGACATAGTTCAAAATATGATGACTATGTAAATAGGATGACATGATATAACTATATAATGTGTTTATTAAATAGGTTGGCATGCCATAATTCACATACATGCCGCCTATGGAAACATGATAGCATGATATAATTCCCGGATAGAATGACATAATTCAAAATATGATGACTGTAAACACAAAACAAGATGAGATGATATAACTATATGATGTCTTTATTAAATGGGTTGCCATGCCATAATTCAGATAGATGTTGTGTATGTAAACATGATGGCATGATATAATTCAAATATATGATTTATATAGTAAGCAAGTAAGCAGATGGAAATCCATATATGATGTAAAAACTAAGCAATGCAAGACAACATGCATGACATGGGTAATATAACCCTGCCAAGTTTGAGCATAGACCTCAGGGGGGAAATAGGACTGGTCATCAGTCTCTGAATCCTCCTCCGAGGAGCTCTCTGTATCCAGCAAGATGTCTGCTTCAGCAGGTAGCATTGTCTGCTCTGAATACCTTGTTTTCACTCCAGATACTTCCATCACCGCTTCAAATGGCTGATGCACAGGAAGAGTAGTTGAATATACAAACGTTGTCGACAAATGGAACACGTAATACAAAAAAATGATAGCATGATATAATTCACATACATGATGATTGGCTCAACAACATGGCATTGCATAATTCACATATATAATGCCTTTGCAACAAGATAACATTGCATAATTCACATATATAATGTCTTGCAACAAGATGGCAATGCATAATTCACATATATGGTAATTAGACACTAAACAGGTGGCATTCACACAAAGCATGTCTAAACTAATCAAATGACATCACAATGCAAGACACCATACGCACGATATGAGCAACATAACCCTACCAAGTTAATTAGAGCATACACCTCAGGGGGGGAATAGGACTGGTCATCTGTCTTTGAATCCTCCTCTGAGGAGCTATCCGTAACCAGCGAGATATGCGCTTCGTCAGATAGCATAGTCTGCTCTGAAGACCATGTTTTCACTCCAGAATTTTCCATCACCGTGTCAAATGGCTGATGCACACGAAGAGTAGTTGGATGTACTAACATTGTTGACAAATGTAATACGTAATGAAAAAAAAGGATGGCCTGATATAATTCACATATAAGATGACTGGCTAAGCAGGATGGCATTGCAAAATTCACATATATGATGCCTGGCTAAACAAGATGGCATGGCATAATTCACATAAACGATGAATAAACTAAACAGACGGCATTCACACAAAGCATGTCTAAACTAAGCAGTTGACATATTTGATGTATAAAGTAAGCAATGCAAGGCACCATATGCATGATATAACCAACATCAGCATGCCAAGTTAGAGTGAAGACCTCATGGGGTAAATAGGAGTGGTCTTCTGCTTCTGAACCCCCCTCAGAACAGTTATCTTCCTCTTGATTACTATCCGAAATGGGTGGACGGGGGGGCTGTCTTTGCGCCCACCATGGCGCGACGTCTGCATGAAATTTTATTGCCACGCAAGGCTCGTCTCTTTTGCTCTACATGTTCAGTTCCATTGTGTACAATAACTGACATGCATAGGAATAAAACATAGTGAGATTATGTAAGGAGTGCATGCACAAATCCAGAGTGATGGTAGCAAACTGTGGATAGACCCAAAACCAATGATAGCAGGCAGATAATAGCTTTAGTTAAAAAATACAGATAATGGCTCCTTTAATGTTTGTTTGCACCCAACATGAAACTCATAGTAGACACCCGAGATTAACCAGATAGTAGACAGATAGTACTGATTGCTGCCCCAATATGTACCCCACAACCATTTAAAAACTCAAGTTTCAGCATAAGTTTGGACCTGGCTCGGAGTCTAATAGGTGAACACGACGATAAAGTAGCATGTCATCATATTAAGCGATGCATAACGTAAGCAGACACAAAAGGGTGTGACCTCTCTTATGTGTAGTCCTCAAGGTCATCTGCTCAGTTGATGATGGTAATGCAGTTGTCGTGGCTGCCGGCGGCGGGGAAGAAGATCTGAGGCGGCGAAAGACAGTCTGGAGAGCGAATCCCTGCTGTGGTGAACCCTTCTGTCGAGCAGCTGAGCTGGGGTGGAACACAGCACCGCAGGAGCAGGACAAACCACACAAGGTTTTCTTGGACACATATCTGTAAAAGAAGTAATTGTGTAAGGGCTTGTTTGAATTTGAGGATTCTAACAATGCAGGGATAGGAAATAGACAGGAATGGGATAGGAATGCACGTGTAAAATAGAGAATTTAAAAACACAGGATTTCTGCCAATCTGGGTGTTTGGTTCACAAGAATTGGAAGATCACAGGATGCAAAGAAGTATGGTGAGATTAAGTCAAACCACAAGAAGTGTACAACCTCTTTGGCGAAGCCATGTCGATCTCAGCGTGATTGGGTTGGCCGATGAGGATGCTTCGGCTGACTTGGCTGTCGGAGGAGGGGAAGAAGATCTTAGGCGTCTGGAGATGGAGCCCGAGGTACTGCTCCGCTGTGTTGGAGGGTTTCGTCGTTGGAGCAGCTCCGGTGAGTTGTTCGACGCCGAGGCTAAAGCAGGACAAGAGAGACAATGTTAACCTGAGTGGAATTCTAATAGCATCTCCAATAGATGACGTAAAATACATAACCACAAAGTGCTAAATGTATACATCAGCCACTCATCTCTGAACTTAACTGTCGAAACTGAATTTAACTGTCGAAACTGAACTTAACTATCGAAACTGAATTTTGCTGTCGAAACTGAATTTTACTCTCGAAACTGAACGCACTAGAGGTGAGGCTACACGTCAGTCGACTGACTTTTTCATCTCTGGTCAGTAGATTTTGCAGCCGTTGGATACGAAATCAAGGGCTTGCAGTTCATCTTCAACCTCCACCCCCTTGAGCCGCCAGCCACCACCAGCCAAACAGCCGCCCCGCCCGCCCCGAAAACACTCCTCACCGCCGGTCCGACGCCGCCCCGGCCATCCCTCTAGGCCCCCCCCCGTGCCGGGCTTTTTCACCGGCGATCCCCACGCCACCGCCCCACCACCGCCGGCGACCACCGCCCCCACCCTGAACCCTAAGATAGATAGTGGGGTACTTCTCCGGCGAGCCCCCCTCCCCGCTGCGGCTGGTTCTTCCTTAACTCCGGCGAGCCCCCCACCCCCTGAAAATTGACTGACCCAAAAGTCGATTCAGTCGACTGAAGTGTATCTAAATCGGAGCAGCATCGCAAGCAAGAGCAAGAGCGAGAGCAGCAGCGCGAGCAAGAGCAAGAGCGAGAGCAGCAGCGCGAGCAAGAGCAAGAGCAAACCAGGCAGGGGACCGAGAGCAAGAGCAGAGCAGCAGCGCGAGGGAGAGCTAAAGCAGCAGCAGCTCCTACTGATGTGGACGTCGCCGCCGAGGGAGCGACGCCGTGGAGGAAGTGGCCGGCGACGCCGTGGTGGATGGAGCCGCGCTGTGTCGGCTCGGGACCGAGCGCGGGCAGCACCGTGAGATCGAATCAAGAAGAAAATGTGGCAATTAGTGTACAACCTCTTTGGTGGCGCCGATTAGGCCGCAGCTTCATCCGAGGAAACGGTGATGCTGATGCTCTTCTGGTGGTGTAGGTGAAGACGGCGGTGTGGGAATGGAGGTGGCGCGAAATACGAGGGGAATGTCGAGGTAGCTCCTTGGAGGTGGAGGACAGGGTGGCTGAACCGGCGGGACGACCAAATCGACGACGGATCCTCATCCGGTACGGTGGATGAGGGATGTCGAGGTGTTGCTGTGGACGACGTCGTCGGGAAAGAGGCTCCGGCTGGGTGGCGGACGGAGGAGGGTGTGGGGCTTCGCGGGTTTTCCCGGCCTCGGTGTACGAATGGGCGGGCGGATGGGATGGGAGTGGGGAACCATGGCTTAGGGACGTGCTTGTCCGAAATGTGGGTAAGTTACGAAAGTACCCCCACCAATTTGAGGCGGTTCTTTTTGTTCAGGGGTATCACGGGCATTTCGCGTGTCGGGATTTCACAGGAGGTGGGAGTTTTCGCACGCGTTGTAATTTTGGAATAGCAAGGCGCGGGTTGAGATGGAGGGAGTTGTCGGAGCACAACGAGACAAAGATATATCTTAAATATTTCGGGCTAACAAGGCGCGGGTTGAAGAGGCGGGAGTTTCGCAGCACGATACACAAAGACGCTAGCTTGAAATTTTGGCATAACAAGGCGCGGCTTGAAATTTAGGGAGAACAAGCTTAATGTGTACCCAAAAGAAAAAAAGACAATTTAGACTAGTATGATATACTACGTACAATGTGTTTAACATGCACAACACACACACAGACACCATTTAGACTAGTAAGGTACACGTGTATTGCACACATGAGATTTGGCAACCAAATTATGAATAAATACCACATTATAGCATGTAAGCTTTGAGTTATATATGCTTGATGTAGATGTTTGTTTAATTCTTATAGTTCATTTCATTCAAAATCATCTAGTTTTTATAAGAAAGCTAATCTATTTTAAGATTCATGGAATTGTGCATTGTAAGGCATAAAGTAAAAACAAATCATGTAGAAAAACATTTGGGCAATTCTGATACGGAAGATTCTAGAACAAAGAAGAAGTGCTCGTGTTTTGAGGTTTGTGCATTATGCTTAAGTTCAACCATAGAGTCTTCTAGATTGTACATGTGGCAAAATCTGGTGGAATCTAGATGATATCCAATGGCCAGTAGTGCTCAAATTTGCGAGCTCTGCACCATCGGATTGGCCTCATCCAACGACCATCTTTCAAAGTTAAAGTTATCCACACACTATATAAAAAAAATATAAAATATAATATATATATATATAGGGGTATAGATATAGATATGTGATGCGAAAGCCACCCATCATCTCCAATTAGAATAGTTTGTCCATGCACGGATGCAATGTGGCCAAACGATGTCTGCCATCGGTATCTCAAATTCAAACCAATCTGACCTTGTTCAATGTGTATACATTGCAACATGCTCGTTTCCAAACCACACCACGCAGATCTCCGTTATATTCATGCATGCATGGGTTTCAAACATCATGATCTCTTATTCAAATATTTGAATTCAAATTTACATTGATTATGACCTCACCTAGTCTTTTACACCCACACATTGGTCTTCTCTTTATAATTGTACCACTAACTTTCTCTCGTGCATGCATGCACACACACTACCAGTCGGCATTATCCATCGCACACATGCAATCTTTTTCTTCAGGTCGGTCTCCCATGAAGGCGCGCACACACACACACATCCCCCTCTCCATCATATCGGGCATTCTTTATCTCTGACGTGCATGCGCAACGATCGATGTTCCTCTATGTGTGTGTGTATATAGCTAGGTCTTTCATAGTTTTCCACATAAACGGATCAATCTATATATCTAGTGAGGTCTCACCCTCTTTCCCACGTCCACATCAATCAATCTATACCTCTCTATATAGGATTACATATATAGCTAATACACCCACATTAATTATATATCCAACAACCCCTCTCATCATCCATGCCTTCCGCTTCATCTCTCAGACGCGCGCACAATGGCCAAGACAGGGGGCAGCAAAGGCCCTGCCCCCTAACATCACTATATATCGAGGCTAATATAATATGAATGTGATCATTAGACAATTGCTGGTAAAAATGATTTACGTTGATGAATTGGCCCTCCTCGTAAAGGATTAGCAATGCTTGGCCCCCTAGCTCATGGGACATTTTTCATGGCTCCGCCACTGTGCGCAACAGCGCACGTTCTCGCCCCCTCTCTCTAAATATCGATCTCGCAGTTGTGCACTCCTTCATAGTCTCCCTCCACTCGGCCCCTCACACCATCTTCTAGCCCCCCACCGGATTTTGCCACATGTACAATCTAGCAGACTCCATGGTTGAACTTAAGCATAATGCAAAAATCTCAAAAAAAGTGGTTCTCCTTTGTTCTAGAATCTTCCGTATCGTAACTGCCCAAACTTTTTTAGTTGAATTGCCATTCTTTGTTTGTACTTTATGCTTTACAATGCACAATTCCATGAATCATAAAATAGATTAAGGGCTTCTTTGATTCAAAGGATTCTCGAAGGAATTTTGGAGGATTCTAATCCTTAGGAATTTTTCCTATCTTGGTTGTTTAATTCATAGGATTGTAAACCATAGGATTTTTTTCCATATGATTCATTTGCACTAGATTTCATAGGAAACATCCCATCCACTCAAATGTCTTTGAAAGAATTCTTCATTTTTTCTATGCACAATCAAACACTTGTACCATCCTGTAGGATTCAAGACGACATTCCACTCTAATCCCATGTTCTTCCTATTCCCGCGTTTTGGAAATCCTACGAATCAAAGAGGCCCTAGGTTTTTTTTATAAAAACTAATTGATTTTGAATGAGATGAACTATAAGAATTAAACGAAGGTCTACATCAGGCATATATGACTCACAGCTTACATGCTACAATGTGGTATTTATTCGTAATTTGGTTGCAAAATCTGACGTGTGCAATGCACGTCTACCATACTAGTACTTCGAGTATGTGCAAAACACAATGGCACACTACACAGTGTCTCTCTTACAGTTCATGAAGCCACGTGGGCACGTGGCACATGTGGAGGCATTGTCGCGACATCCTTGTGTGGATTGATCACAGTGACGTGCTGCTGGTTCCAGAAGAATGTACTCGTCCTCCCTGAGCCGCACTGGTGGTACATGCACGAAGCGAAGATGTGCATGCACGCCACGCACACACTCATTCCCTCGCACGCACACGCGGGTACACGGGCGGACGCAATTTTTTACCAAGATCCACCCCATGTGATAATTTGACGCGTGTAAAGTCCTTCACTTCATTGATGGTCAATTAATACAGCGCATGCAAATTGAGTGGACGTGAGGGCGGAAGAAAGACATTACTACTCCACTACGCGCATGCGAGTAGTTAAATGATGGGTTGCTAGTAGTACTTCCATTGGTCTCCTTCGTATTTTGTGCCAATTTTTGACAGTAACATAATATTTACGCATCTGAGCAGTGCAGTATACTTGAAATTTATGTTCCACTAAACTCATCGGGAGCCGTTTCGGGCCTCGAAACCAAAAACCATCAATTAATCTTTACATTGTTCCCATCACATTTGAAAGTACTAGTGCTACAATTAAGTGCAAGCCTGCTCACACCTTCCAGTACGTACCAAACCTGAACGTGTTCCCGCTATGCAGGTTACTAGTGCTAGTACTTAGGCTATAAAAAGGGGAACTACCTAACCGAAAATTACTCTACCTTCCTCCTCGTAAGTCCTGCTTCTTCGTCCGTCCTTGCCATGGCCGGTGTGTAGAGCTCTAGGTCGAGAACTACTCATAACAAGGGAGCGGCAACCAAGGCTACGGAAAAAAAAGAGGGCTCGCCGCCACGCAGAGACCTCGAAAGATCTCTCACGGGCAGGCGATGGCTCCCAGGAGCGCCCTAGACGCAGAGGCGAACATGCCGAGCTGGCGGCGCTGGAGTCGTTATCCCTCGACGACATGCCCGATCAGCTCAATAAGCACCTCAATAAGCAGAAGGAGTTCATCCACGGCTTGGTGGAGCTGCTGAAGGAGAGCCTCGACGACATGACCGCTGAGCTCAATGAGCAGGGGGAGTTGACCGCCGGCTTGGTGATGCTGTTGAAGAAGAGCATTGCCTCGGAGAAGAAGGCGATTGGCGAAATCCTGCAACTTCAGGAGGACAACGCGAAGCTCTGCCACGAGCTCGACCTGCTGAAGGAGGAGAACGCCGGCTGGAAGAAGCTGCATGAGAATAGTAGTTCCTCGATGAAGATGTTGCAGGCCCTCGTCATGGAACAGAAGGAGGAGTTGGCGAAGTTCCGCATCGAGCACCCGACATCTGTCAAGGTACGTAATGCGGCCGTGGAACAGATGATGAAGGCTCGCGTCGAGAAATCCCGCGTCATGGACACAATGATGAAGATGGCGGAGGAGACGTGCAAGGAGATGGAGGTCGTGGAGGCGATGAAGAAGCAGTTACGACTCTGCGGCCAGCAACCCTTCATGTAGTGAGAGCAGCGCCCCAGACTTGTGTGTGCGTCTTCCTTCTTTTTTGGGGGTGATAATCCTCCTTCTTCTTTTGCTCCTGTGTTTCTTATTTTGCTTCGGGTGTTTCGTCGCACGTGTCACCTTCTGTGCGAGGCATGCATAGAACAATGCTAAAAATGAGATGACTAGCAAATTAGATCATTCTTTATCACCAATAGAACAATGCCTCTTGCTAGTAATATATAATAAGAATAGAGAGTAGAGGATATGGCGCTGGGCTGCCGTGTTTCGTGCTCCTCCGTCGTACTCCAGTGGAAAACTTGAGTATACCGCATGGTTCTTTGCTCCTCCTTAGGTCGTCGGCACATTTATACGAGAAGTCAAATCACAAAGCCTCGCCTTCCAGCAGTAATGAGCCGTCAAATCACAAAGGCCCTCGCCTCTCATGAAAAGGACCAAGTTGGACTGCCCCGCCCTCTAGACTTTTAAAAAATGTATACATTTGTACAGTAGTAGTATCGATGGATTGCGCCATGGAGCAAAACTATGCATATACTACTACGTACTCCCTCCGTCCAGGTTTATTAGGCCTCTTAGCATCACAAGCATGTCTCTTTTTATAAGGCCTTGTTTTGGAAAGGTGCATACATACAACCATTTCATTGGTTGCATTGAAAGTCATTGTTATTGATGCCATGGCTGGGAAATTAATACACTTCATGAATGCTTTTTCATTGGGTGCATGCATGTGAGAGAGTGCATTGGGAGTGGAATGGAAGAATTAATGTGAGCAAATTACTATGTGTCTTGGTCTAAGAGAAGTTGTCATTAGGCCTAATAAACCCAGACGGAGGGAGTATATGACACTACCCACTATGAAGGTACTAGTAACATAGACTAGTAACTGGTATGTTACTCTCCACTATGACCAGCCAAAGTCGAGGCGCGGATACCAACAAGGGCCTGGTTGTGTCTATACTTGGACAACTCACCCGACTGCATGCGCACCAGGCAGACGAAGCTCGTGTCGTGTTGGTGTCGTGTGCGGCCCACACATTAACCAAAACCTCGCGCCTCCATCTTAGCCTCCGCATTTAAAACATCTCAATCTCAAGGCCAAGGAGCAACGTGAAACCTATGATAGAGCCAATCGGATGGTTGAGAACACTACAGTTCGTAGCTACAGATGTGTGTGTGAGAGAGGACAAGTGCGTGCGTGCACCTCTTCTCAGAGTACAACTGTATGTGGGTGGCATCGGCCTAGGGACCAGTAATGGTGCGTGCGAGAAGTCCCGAGAGATAGGTGTAATGCGTCTGAAAAAAAGACTAGTCTATAGCTCGCCACGAGGCTATTCCTGTCAAACGCCAAGCGTAAGATATGTATCCGACGGTGCCAGTTTTTGCACGTACACAGCAGTAGAAAAAGAACTAGTAGTACGCTACACCACGGCCGAGAAAACGTGCCGACGTTACGCCATCCCGGAATAGTGCCGCACTTCGAAACTAGAACCGTCAATAAATCTTGAGCGCGTCTCATCACATTCCAAATTACTACTACTACCACACTATATTTAATTGCAAACCTGTTCACACCGATCACAACCTAAACAGTTTCTCACTTAGGAGCGTATTAGTAGTACTCGGTTATAAATACTACTATGCTAAGATGACCGCACATTCCTCCTCAACTCCTCATCCACAAGAAACAATCAAGCCATAGCCAGCGTGAGTTCTGGGTCGAGAGATTTCGACCAGGGAGAGGTGAGCATGGAAGAGGAAGCACGAGAGATGTCCCGCCTCGCCGCGAAAGCAGCCGACATGTCCAGCCGCGCAGTAGTAGCAGCACATAGGTCCCACCGCGCCGCCGAAGCAGCACGGAGGTCCCGCCGCGCCGTTGATGTAGCAGACTGGTCCGGCCACGCCGCGGAAGCAGCAGAGATGTCCCGCCGCGCCGCCGAAGCAGCACGGAGGTCCCTCCGCGCCGCGGCGGCCTGGGAAAATTTCTTGTGGGCAGGCGAGGACTCTTACAGGCGCATGCGTGCGATGGTCCATAGGCAGATGGATCAGATCTCCGGCTGGGCGAGGTTGCAGGACGAGGCTATCGGCGTCATCCGGCAACTAGGGGAGGGCAATGCGAAGCTCCGGGGCGAGCGCGACCTTCTGAGGGCGAAGATCGCCGGAAGGGCGAAGCAGGAGGAGGAGACCGCTGCCGTGTTGCAGAGGACGGGCATCATCATCAAGAAACTTATGGACGAGAATGCCATGCTCCGCATCGAGCGCAACAGGCTGGTGGAGGAATCCATGGATGCTGCCAAGTAGCGTATTAAGGACATGAAACTGATGAAAGAGATCATCGCCCGCCACGAGAACTAGTCTCCGCGACCTGCAGCGCATAAAGAAAGTAGAGATCAGCGAGCCAGATCATTGTATGCGTCTTCCTTCTTCTTTTGCTCTTGTGTATTTCGGGCATAGCTGCATGTGGCTTTTTTTAATTATCTTCCTAATTATGTAAGACAATTATTATCCACTCTCATCGTCCTTATATATATATATTCATCAGTCTTGCTATAAGTCGCAGTAGATGCTATATAGGTCCATCGGATCTTACATCAAGATCCGTGCAAAATTTTCTTTTCAGATTTTCTTTTTTCTCTCTTAAATCTCAGTCGAGTGAGACATTGCCACGCCATTAAACAGAGGCTTGGGCACCATTAATGGTACCTTGGAACAGAGGTGGATGACAGATGCAGGTCAAAGGGCTCTCCTCCCGATAAGCACGCGCAGGGGTCTGATCGCACGCCTCCTGTACTCAAATAGCTACCATGCACGACGCCTCCTAGCTAATAAAAAAAGGGGACGCGTGGCAGCACGTAAATGGTAAATAGAACGCCCACGGTTTCAATAATACTTGCGTTTCCGATTGTAACGTGACAGCACTTGTTCCAAAATGACTTTGTTGATTGTTAATGTGTGCGCCTTCGCAAATCGGACAGCAAAATTACCACATCATGTTAGTGCCATGTCATGGCACCAAGCCAAGTTTCATGATTTTCATGCGTGTTTCGAATTTACAGGAATTAAAAAACCAAGTTTCTCAATGTTTCCAGCCGAGCCATGACGCCCAGATGTTTGAATTTCATTCCCATTTCTGGCATGGGACCTAGAAATTTACCTGAGGACACACATGTGATTTTTCAACCAGCTCTGGTGCACTGGAGCATGTGCTTGTATTTAAAATTTGAATTATGCACACAAAGGTGACACGTTCCCTCTTAGAACCACGAGCCTTCTTGAGAGAAGCTCTGGTTTGCAAGAAACTTATACCAAAACTTGTTCCTATTCTGCATTTTTTTACCATAGCATGGTAGTACCATGACATGACACCATGCCAAGTTTCATGATTTTCAGGCGTGTTTTGGATTTACAAGAATTTTAAAACCAAGCTTCTCAATGTTCTCGGCCGAACCACGATGCCCAGATGTTTGAATTTCATTCCCATTTCTTGCATGGGACCTAGAAATTCACCCGAGGACACACATGTGATTTTTCAGTCAACTTTGGTGCACGGGAGCATGTGCTTGTAGTTCAAATTTGAATTATGCACATTAAATGACCAGAAACTCAATTAATGTATAAAAAGGCCAAACAAACCCAGAATAATTCTAAAATTTAACAGGGCGCTCATATAGTTCTATGTTGCCTCTGTAAAGAAAATCTGGCGGTAGGCAGCGTATATTGTTTCGCACACAAAGGTATAAAGAAATAAAGAAACAAAGAAATTAGACCTATTTAATTCTTGGGTTCTTATTATTTATGCCACTAGTTGTGTATCACTACTCAGTTTTGCCATTAGAAGTTACAACTACTCAAAAAATGCCATCGATCCGTGAGATGCCTGCTCAAAAATGCAATTAGATATCTAAAAAATGCCATCGTTAAGTTAGATGTTTGCTCAAAAATGCCATTAAACATTGTTATTTTCATGTCAAACCCCGTTGACCATGTTACATGACAAAAATAAGCCGATTCTCACAATGATAAGTTAATGGTGTCCAGCACAACACACCCCTCAAATAAAACTAAGCACCCTGGAATTCTTTGACAAAACTAAGCACCCTGAAATTCTTTGACAACTAAACTGCTGGCTATATGATGTTGGCCATATATATTGCACGTATATAATGTCAAGAAACGAGTGGTAGTACTATACCAACTAAAAGATGAAATGTACGAAATATAACGAGAAGAAACATAACATAGTTCTGCTGGGGGCTCAGCACAACACACCCCTCAAATAAAACTAAGCACACCAGAAATTAAACTAAGCAACTAATCTGGTAGACACTGCATTAGAACCACCATGAGCAACGACACCGCCACCTTACTCGGAGTCCTCATCCATGTCCTCGACTTCGTCCTTGTCCCTCCTCCTCTTGGGCGATACTTCTTTGCTTGAACCGCACACTTGGCTCTTGCTCTTCATCCAACCCTTGTAGATATTGAAACAAAGGTAGCCATCCATTGCATCATAGTGGATGTGGTCCATATCTAGTACATTCCACTGCCATGCATGACGATGAAACGTGTACGGAGGTTTCTCTAGTTTACCGTACGAAGGATGAACCATGGCTCCTGCCAGGGTCAGCATTGAAGGCTGATCAAGGGAGGGCACCAGCCCTTCCTTCTGGAGGTCGAAGGGGTCGCCTACAACGAGGCCTATCCGACCCAGGATTTCCTTGTCGTTCCTAAAGTCTATAGTAATGAATTTGACTCGGCCGCCCCTGAGGAACTTCTTAAATTCCTCGCACTCAACGTCGGCATGGCATATGTGGTAGACCAAGCATAAGTCATGCACGCAGGATCACAGCAGGCTTCTTCTTCTCTGCCTCCATTAGTTTCTTCTCGCTTCCCTGGACTATGGTGTACTGAACATCTAGCCCAGCGACCCACTCATCATTTGAGTTTTCGAACATGCGTTTGAAGCGAGCAAGGCATTCTTTCACCGTTGCGGAAGAACGGGTGTAGATGATGTCGAACTCATCGCCGGTGATGGTTCTAACCTTGTACTCACCGCCGATCATGGAGATTTGGGACGCCATGGATTTGGGAGGAGGGTTAGTATTAGTGGAACTGCCGTAATGTGAAAGGACGGGACGACTAGGAGCGGTTTATCGATTGTAAAAATGTCGAGTGGGGGGCGCGTGCGAATGGCAGGGTAGTGGCTTGCCTGGTGGATAAATGGATTCATGCACAGTACTATGGGGGCCCAATTAGATGTCATGTCTACTCGACACCCAATTAAATGGCTTTCGATGTCATGTCAAGCGTCGGGAAAATTACAGGTGATACGAAGCTTTCCATTCTCCCATGATACGGGATTCTGGGAGCCCTTGGATCTGAGATCGAACGGTTGCATGGCGTGATTCTAGACCTATGGGTGAATATCCTATCCTGGAGGGTTATTCTGCAAATTTTCAGCAACTTAGCATGCGACCGTTCGATCTCAGATCCAAGGGCTGCAGCAGCCCGTATCATGGTCGTGCCTACCACCAAACTAGTCTATCATCTAGGTACACGCGCTTAGCACCGTTTCTTCCTGGGGTCACCAAACTAGTCTCTCTCTTCTTAATTAACTTGCCACATCAGACTTTATGCCTATGTGGCAGGCTTAGCACCTGTAGGATCAAGTACAATAGTGGGCTATAAGCCCGCTTTACATGGCTTTTTTGCATATGTGGGGGAAAGAGGCAAGGAAAAAGTGGAGGTGTGGGCTCTCAAGCAAGAGCCAGCCTCTACATGGTGGAGCATCGGGAGAGGCACCTGTATGGAGGTGGTCAAGAATCGGGAGACTCAAGCCGGTCATAGCGCCACAGTTAAAATGATAATGGCAAGTCAAATCACCGGGCCCCACCTGTCCAGCAGTAACTCACTGTCAAATCACACAGCCATACGTTTGCAGCAGCCTACTCCCTCATCTTCTCGCGTCTCTGTCGAACCGACTAGGCGGAACTGCCCCGCCTACCGCATGGGAAAAGCCCCGCCCTCGACTTTTAAATAGTATAGTATACTAATTTTGTATCCATGGATTGCGCCATGGAGCAAAACCTCAAGAAAACGGCGGTACACATGTACGGAGTATACAGCACGCCCGTCGCATTTGCGTCGCACCACAGACGGTCGGTCGGTCTGGCACGCCGCTCTCCGAATGGAACGCGCGTCATATTGCGTTTGCACACACATGTGGGACCACAATTGAGAACCGACCATAGGCACTCTCCCCGGCCCCGGAAGTCGGCTGAGTTAATAGAAGCACATACTCCACCTTGGTACCTGGATAATCCCTGCAAGACACGGAAGATCAATTCGTCCATGCATGTGACCAGACTCCAGCAGACACGCCTGGATTGGCTATCGTCTACATATCGTGCAGGCTGTGTTGTACAGGGCTGTAGTTCTGGTGAGAAATCTAAAAAAAGGTTTCTTGTCATCTCGCAAAATTAGGTGTCATGTGCTTTGGATCACTGCGAGGGTTAAACAGCGACAACTGAGTTGGGCTAGTCATTGGGGGCACATGCACGAAGACTACTATCGACGGACCCCTTTTCTACGAGTTTATCTTTAATTTGAGCTTTGATCCTTGTCTAGTTTGTCCGTCGGGATTCATCTTGTCTCCTTTGGGCAGTGAGGTTATGATTTCTTGTCATGTGGCATTTTTTCGTGTTATACATTATAATCCGGTGCTTCAGATAAAAATGACGATAACTGCGCCTCCGGGGCACGTGCATGAAGACTTCTCGACAGTCATTGCCGAGGTCAAGCTGGCTCCGGCCGGTAGACAAAAGAAAACTAGTACTCCACTATATAGGCAGGAGCCTCCGCGCTTGCTTGCTAGTGTTGCTCTCTTCACACTGTCTCATCCTCTCCAGATCTAAACACGACAGCGGTGGCCACACACTCTCTCTCTCTACTCACCGCTGGTCACAGATCCAGCCGGATCCTCTCCGCCGTGGAAGGTGAGAAGGTGCAACGTTCACGCGGTCGTCCTCGGCGACGGCTCTTACCCACTGCCGGCGCGTCCCGATCAGCGTGCCTTGCCGTTCTCTCCCAAGCATCGCCGGCGAGGGAGGGCCTCCCACCCCTTCTTCCTTGCTGTCGTAGTGTGGGCAGATCCGGCCTCCCGCCGCCCACCTAGCGACATCCCGGAGACCCTCAGGTATAACTTCCTTCCATACTGGCCTTGCTCTACTTCCCGAGCTCCTGACGTCGCTGCATTTGTATCTTTTACTATTTCTCAGGCCCCCTCGTGTAGATAGAATCGATCGGCTGTTCGAAAGCCACCTAATTTTTTACTGTTAAGAGGTAAAACTAGTTCATGCACTCGAATCTAGTAGTACATGGTTCAAACAAGGAAGAAAGGGGGTGGGGGTGGGGGAAGATTTTTTACCTGAATCTAGGACTTGGTCGAAAGAGGAAATAATTGGGGCGAAAAAGTAGCAGAGACTGGCTATCCAACTGGTCTCTAGGTCTAATAGGGAAATAAAGGGAACGCAGTACAAACTCAATATAAACCCGATCTATTGCTTGAAAAAGGAAAGAAAGTGGGGACTGGGGGACAAGTCAACAGAGTAAGTCCAGCACTAGATTTGCTAGCCTCACACAGTGTAAGGTGGCTATATACCGAACAAAAATGGGACCAACCCAGATATCCTCTTCTGATGTTTGTTGCCTCGAGCCGCTCTTATGTAATGCCACTGGTAAAATGTAGCAGTCACACTGTTAAAAGTAAGGACACGTTAAACCAATGTTGTTTTCAATGTAATGCCTCCAGTAATATGAATCAATGGCACTTTTTTTCATGTCCTGCTAAATTTCCCATTAAGATAAGCTGCTTCTTTTCGTTAGAGATGCAACTGTCCTGGTCCACCTACTCTCCAGGAGCTTCACGACCAACCTTGATGTTGCTCAATTTTATTGCAACTATGTAGAAGCTCTGTGGGTTTCGTTTTCTGATGGAAATGGAACCGGGGCTGGAGCCCTTTTCTTAAAAAGAAGAAGAAGAAGAAGAAGCTGCTAGCTCATGGGACATTGCTTCATTTTAGGTGAACTGCACCAAAAGGTCCCATGAATTGAATCATCCATGTTGGTGACTGGTGTCATCCCTTCTACGATGGCGTTGACTACAGATATGGTTCCCATCACGAGGTATGTTCCTTTTTGGTCTGACCGTTTGCCAAAGATCCTGCATGTTGATCCTGCTCTTGTGCTACTGTTTTGGCACTGCCATGATAAAGCAGTAATGTTATTACTTTGCACCTTAATCTAGTGGCACTATTAATTTGAGGCAATGTTTTGGCACCGCTAGTGCCACTATTTTTTTATATATCAAAAGAGGGGGTTCCCTCTGATTTCATTAAAGAAACCCAACCATAGAGAACCATTATCCGACAACATCTCAGTGTAAACGGGCAGTTATGCAACTACTACTAGAACGGACTGAGTACTAGCAGGAGACAAGTTCGCCACATAAGCTAGGCAGGTAGGAGGACGCAGCACCAGCTCGACCAAGTTTGGATTACAACCCAAATGCTACCACAGAAACATCAGGGGGAAGATAGGGACTGAAAGAGCCAGCTTCAGCATCCCAGTCTAAGCACCCCCGGCCTTCAACCTTGCGACGCACGGTACACCTCGTTTGCCACCTGCTCGACCCTAGTGTCACTAATAAAATGAAGTAACAATACAGTTAAAATAGAGTGAGTGTCCTCTCTATCATTTCATTTCCAATGTAGATAAAGAAAGTGCTTCTCTTTGTTAATGTATGTTTCATCAACTAGTTCCATTGTTAATGTTTAAGCTTTTCTGCAAACTGGGGTGCTTAATTTTAGTTGATCTGCACAAAAATAGAGATTTGAATGTCTCAAGGCCCCTCCTTGTACTACCGTTGTACACTGATGTTCATCACTGGCAGAAGGTGTATCGGGGAGACTTGGGTCGATTTCCAGTACGATGTAATATTTTCTTCTGTTTATTAGTGTATGTTTCATCAACTAGTGCCACTATAATGTAATCATGCATTTTCATTATCTGTGCAAACAGGGTTATTCAGCTGCATTTTGGTGGAACTGCACAAATGTACAGATGGAACCGGCATATATGCAGAGTGCTAGGTGCCAAGTAAAAATTACCGACACCAACCCTGCTCCATCTAAGAATTGGCATCCACCACCATCAGTGGGATGTGTGGCGCTCACTGTGGACGGATCTTTCTCGGCAGCAAATCCTCTAACCAAATACTAGTAGCTTAGACTTAAAAAAAGTACTAGTAGCTTATATTGGCAGTTTTCTAGGGGTGTACTCTTTTCTGAAAGAAGCACCAATCTATTTTTCTTTATTTGTACACAGTGTCACAACTTTGACCCAAAGGTCCAGAGCTATTTTAGGGTGATTGGCGTAGTACTCGGAGACTGATTGTAAGCATGATTTTTATTAGTTTTCACACTGATTGTAAGCATGAGCAGATGGAAGATTAGGTTAGTGCGAAGCTTACCTTAAACCCTACCGACGCCGTTGAAATGAGGCGAGCGTCGAGGGAACCGTGGAGAACGGTGGGAAAGCGACGTCGTGCTATCCGACCTCCTCTTGCGGTGGGAGAACGAATACTCCTGTGGCTCGGGCTGGCTCTGCACCCTCACGAACGGCACACCATACTCGATCGATGCGTCATCCTCTGGGTGCTCGACCTTCGACCTGTACGCCCACCACCTCCGCCTGAATTTCACCTCGGGCGAATCTGTCTGCTCCATCGCCCAGAGGAGATACTTGATGAACTCGAAGGACTGCAGCGTGACTGCCGCCGAGGAGTACATCGCCGCCCTCATCGTCGTCGTCTCACTCTTCGGCATACATTGCCACATGGCCCTCACCGTCCTCGAAATCTCCCACTCATTGTCAAACCAAGTAAGGATCTCCTTCAACCTGGCTAACTTTGCCTGGTCGCCACCGGCGATCTGCCAGATTCGCTGCTGCATCCCCTCCATAGATGTCCTTCTGAGTGGTCCGGTGCTAGCTTTGGAAGATGGGAGGAGAGACGGTGGTCTTGCAATAGAGAAGAGGGAGAGGCGAGACAGTGGTTTTGGAATGGAGATGATGGAGAGGAGAGGTTCCCCTGCCTTTCGGTCGCTGATAGGTGGGCCCCGCGCTTGGTGGGACCCATGTGTCAGTGTCTCAATGGTAGGATGGGCTACGTCAGGGGATCCTCGTCCGAGGAGAGAGGAGGTGGTTTTGCAATGGAGAAGAGGGAGAGGCAGGACGGTGGTTTTGGAATGGAGATGATAGAGAGGAGAGGAGGTGGTTTTGCAATGGAGAAGAGGGAGAGGAGCGTGAGACAGCGATTTAGGATTGGACGAGAGGGCCGGTGCGCTGTAATTCGATCAAAATCAAAATCAATTTACCCTTCAATTAAGAAAGCGACCCCACATTAACTAGTCTCCCTTTTATTCTGGGTCATAATTGACCATGATTTTCGCAAATAAAATATATGTTATATGTTGCAAAAATAATAGAATTTGAAAGTACATTCAGATATGAACCAAATGATACAATTTTTGGTGACATGCATTCACATTTTGCTTGTCAAATACAGTACGTGGTCAAACTTTGACCCAAAATACGCAAAACAAAAAAAAAATCTTCCAAGACCAGCGCCGCTCTTCCGCTCTTCTCCTCTTAAACCACTGCCGCTCCTCTCCTGTTCCAATCTAAATCGAGCGCCGCTCCTCTCCTCTTCCATTTCAAAACCACCGCCCCTCCTCTCCTGTTCCAATCCAAAACCAGCGTCGTTCCTCTCCCGTTCTAAACCAAAACCAGCGCTGCTCCTCTCCTCTTCCATTAAAAAACCACCGCCGGCAAGTGAAGGTGCTGTGGAGAAGTAGATCGATGGAGGAGTACAACCGATACGTGAGGATCACAGACGGCGACCCTGTGAAGCAAGCTAGGATGTTGGAGATACAGTCTTGGTTTGACAACAAGGACCAACTAGCGGCGACGGCGACATCCATGGCCAAATATCTGCAACAGAGTGAAAAGGCGGCGATACTCCCGGAGGGAGTCACACGGGAGTACATAGAGCTGCTCCTCTGGGCCATGGAGCAAACAGATTCACCGAATCCGATCATGAGGGAGCGATGGTGGGAGTATCGATCCCAGATGGAGCATCCACCAGAGATTGAAGGATCGAGCATGTACAGGGTGCCGTTTGTGAGGGTGATGTGCCAGAGTGAGCCGGTGGAGTCTTCGTCGACCGAACCCAACTGCAAGAGGAGAAAAACAGTTGGCCCGACGACGCTTCCCCGCCATCCTCTCCCTCACCGTTCACATCGTCTCACGGGGCAGCTGTCTGCCGTCGAGGAATAGGAGGGATTTACCCCCCCCCCCCAGACCAATAGTCGGGCAGGTTGTGAATTGTCAGGAGGAGCTTAGGGTTGTTAGTATTTGCAGGTTGTGAATTGTGTTTTGTGTTGTGTATTTTGAGAGTACTTTCAGATATGAATGTCTTTTGAATTTCAGATTTGCAGTATTGAGCATATGAAGTATTTTATGAATTCTAGAGATCTATTTTTAGCACTTAAAAATGTAGTTTCATAGGAGTATAAAAGTGCAGACAATGTGATTCTCAGAGAAGAAACTGCAAGTTTCAGTTTCAGATAAGAAACTCCAAGTTCAGTTTCAGATAAGAAACTACAACTTTCAGAGGCAGAGCATTTATATTAACACGGCCTTTTCAAACAGTGTTAACATCATGCTGAAAGTTTTATTCATGGTCGAAACTGGAACTACCAGCCAGTTAACATCATGGTGATCAACATTCATGCATAGCACATCTTCATATGATGCACAGTCAAAAAGATATGCTATTTTCAAAATGCCCACACAATGTCGAGTGTGCGAAAAACAGAGAAAACGAGGGACGAAGTTTTGACAAGTGTAGGACGTGGTGTGCGTAGATGACAATTGGGACCCACGTGTCAAAAAGGCAGAGGCAAAAATTTTGGAGATATTTTCTCTGCACAGGTGGAATTGGAACAGCTGCCCCGTCTAGGCTTTCTTTTTAACATGCGCAGCCCACGGCCTCGGATGGGAGGTCCATAAGGCTGTTTGTATTTTCTTGAGGGCCATCATGTATTGACCGGCCTATGGACCTCCCATCCGAGGTTTTATTTTTCCTGAAACATCGGCAACCCAATTTATGTATTTTTTTAAGAAAGCGCAGAGGTCTGTTCTATTTTTCTATATAAGAATAGGAACGCCTGGTCCAACTTATGTTTTCCTTCTAACTATATTATATATATTTAGATTATTTTATATGTTATTATATATTATTTTTATTGTCATAATATATTTAACAGATACTTACATATGTAAGAAAACAATATCCCACATCTTGTTAACTTATAAAAATAATTTCTTAACAATAAAATCCTGGAATTTTTTTGGCAACGAAAATCCTGGTGATTTATTATTACATTGGTCCTTAAATCTTACCAAGCTTTTGAACACAATCACCAGGATTTTCGTTGCCAAAAAAATTCCAGGATTTTATTGTTAAGAAATTATTTTTTGATAACAAAATGCTCATCCCCTGTTTATTTTTTGATAACATTGCTGCGCCCACCCCAACATTATAATTAGAATCAGCCCAGCAAAATCGTGTATTTCGAGAAAGTGCAAATGGCCTGTAATTTTTTAGGAAAAACATAAATGGGCTGCATGGACGCTACATTATTTGTTCACCCAGCCCAGCTAATGGACTGTAATTCAAAAAAAAGAGATCAAATGGACTGTAAATTCTACCCTGCAAAAGAAGACTATAAATTCTGAAAAAATGGGTTGAATACGTGCCACATTTTTGGAGGCTGAAATGTGGGCCAATAGGCCAAAGCCAATGCAAGTCGTTGTCAACTTAGTCAACAAATGATTCTGACATCGTTAGCCGTTGGATTTACATCCAACGACCGGCATCCATCTTCAATCTCTCGTCTTCTTCCTCCAGTGCCGCCAGGACCACCTGCTCCCGCCTCCTACCGCTAGCAGCTCTGCTTAGCACGCTTCCCTGTGAAGCGGTACTCCACCGTTGGCCAGGCCATCCCTCCACCCCTCCACACCTCCTGTTCTTCTCCACCGACTACCGAACCACACCGCACCAGAACCAGTTAACCCTCGTACACCTCTCCGTCTGCAACTCTACTCCCGAGTGTTCCCATCTCCGGCTCGTTGCTGTCCGGGGCCTAGCCGTCGTCCACCACCTTGGATGCCCTCGACGCGGAGTGGTCAACGTGGTCAATGAACGACACCGTCGGAAGTAGACTGTGCGTGGAGAGGCTGACAGCTGGGTCCACGGCCGCACGCAAGGAAATGCCTCCTTATTACGCGCAAAATAATGATTCCTCCACCTGACAGCTGGGACCTACCGGAAGGGCCTCTGTATTTCGCGAAAAAAAAGTTCCCATCGCTGACAGGTCGGACCCAGCAGCTATATCTTCGCACACAAGGAAGTGCCTTCTTATTACGCACAAAATAATGAATACTCCCCCTGCTAGTTGGGACCCACCTTGGTGGGAGGATGACTTGTGGGCCTACTAAGTTGACGGGGACGGAGTGCTTTGTCAACTTAGTCAATATGAATGATTCTAGCTCCAGTGACCGTACGATATCCATCCAACGGCCGTAGTGCTTCTTCAACCTCTGGTCTTGTTGCTCCAGCGGCCCAAAGCAGCGCCGGTCGTGCCGCATGCTCCTACCTCCCGTGGCCGGCTGTGCTACCGCAGAGGCCTCACCGCCCCCTACTATTCCCACCGCTGGCCAGGCCCTGCGGCGACGGCAGCCTCACACCGCAGCCGAACCAGTGAACCCTCGTACTCCTCTCCGTGCGGGCTTCCACTGCCGCGTCTTCCCCGGCTCCGCGTCGTCCCCTTCCTAGGCCTCGCCGTCGTCCACCGCCCTGGTGCTCTCGGTGCGGTGTGGTCAACGTGGTCAAGGAACGGCTTCCATCGGACGTGGACTGTACGTGGAGAGGCTGACAGCTGGGTCCATGGCCGCAGCAAGGAAGTGCCTCCTTATTACGCGCAAAATAATTATTCCTCCACCTGACAGCGGGGACCCACTGAACGGGCCACCGTATTTCACGAAAAAAACGGTTCCCCTGACTGCTGGGACCCACCAGCTACATCTTCGCACGCAAGGAAGTGCGTCCGGGCAAAAAAAACGATTCGCCCCCTGACTGCTGGGACCCACTAGCTACATCTTCGCACGCAAGGAAGTGCCTGACAGTCGGGACCCACCTGGTCGAAGCGTACGTAGCGTTGTCATTCTGGTTGCGAACGTGTACGTACATACTGGTCGTTGTAGATGCGCGCACGTGTCGTAGTAGAGGCGCGCATGTAGCATGTACACATGCGTACATCGGCCAGGGTGCAAGAAAGAAAATACGGCCATGTACGTACATACGAGCAGGGTCTCGAACGCCTACTCGCGCATACGTACGGCCAGAGCTCGTCTACATGGCTGGGTCGGAACAGAGAAACAGCGTCGTCGTCGTGTTCATGGGGAGCCAACCGGCTGGGTCGGAACGGAATGCGTCGTCGTGTTCATCGGGAGGGCTTGGACGGAATAGCCGATGGAAACGAGGCCTGGCATACCGCAGAACGGAGGAAAACGGCCTTGTGTTCGACCGACCACATTCGAAACGGGATCCTGTTCATCGGGAGGGGTCTGGCGTACCGCAAAACGGAGGAAACGGACCTCCTACGGTCAAAACGGGGGTCCTGTTGATCGGGAGGGGTGTGGCGTACCGCAAAACGGAGGAAACAGACTTGTGTTGGAGCGCTACGGTCGAAACGAGGGTCATGTTCATTGGGAGGGGTGTGGCGTACCGCAAAATGGGACTCCACAGTATACTGTTCATCTCCACCGTCGACCCCCTCCAGCCTCCACGGGCTACTGTTCATCCACCATCGACCTCCTCCAGCCTCCACCTGCGACTGTTCATCCACGGGCTCCTGTTCATCCAGCCTCCACCGCGCGCTACTCCACCGGCTACTATTGAACCATCCCTCTCCACGGGCTCCTGTTCACCCTCCACGGGCTACTGTTCATCCCGCCCTCCACCGTCTACTATTCATCCTGCCCTCCACGGGGTGGTCCTGTTCATCCTGCCCTCCACGGGGTCCTGTTCATTTAGCCCCAACCGGCTCGAACGATCGGTGTACTGTTCATCCAGAGGCAACACCACGGGGTCCTGTTCATCCACCCCCACCGGGGACTTATCACAATTAGTGTTTGTGCCATGTTAAACCTATACGATCTTCTTGGATGGTAGTTATTTGATCTTGTTGTAAATTCCAGAAACTTTCTGTTCACGAAAACAATTGTTAAAAATCACGGAACTTGATAAAATATTGATTCCAATTGCTGCTGATCAATAAACAAATTGTCTAGGTTGTCCTATTTTGGTAGATTTTTTGGAGTTCCAGAAGTTTGCGTTAGTTACAGATTACTACAGACTTTTCTGTTTTTGACAGATTCTGTTTTTCGTGTGTTGTTTGCTTATTTTGATGAATCTATGGCTAGTAAAATAGTTTATAAACCATAGAGAAGTTGGAATACAGTAGGTTTAACACCAACATAAGTAAAGAATGAGTTCATTACAGTACCTTGAAGTGGTGTTTTGTTTTCTTTCGCTAACGGAGCTCACGAGATTTTCTGCTAAGTTTTGTGTTGTGAAGTTTTCAAGTTTTGGGTAAAAGATTTGATGGATTATGGAACAAGGAGTGGCAAGAGCCTAAGCTTGGGGATGCCCATGGCACCCCAAGATAATCTAAGGACACCAAAAAGCCAAAGCTTGGGGATGCCCCGGAAGGCATCCCCTCTTTCGTCTACTTCCATCGGTAACTTTACTTGGAGCTATATTTTTATTCACCACATGATAAGTGTTTTGCTTGGAGCGTCTTGTATTATTTGAGTCTTTATTTGTTAGTTTGCCACAATCATACTTGCTGTACAAATCTTTTGAGAGAGACACACATGATTCGGAATTTATTAGAATACTCTATGTGCTTCACTTATACCTTTTGAGCTATATAGTTTTTGCTCTAGTGCTTCACTTATATGTTTTAGAGCACGGTGGTGGATTTGTTTTGTAGAAACCATTGTTCTCTCATGCTTCACTTAGCTTATTTTGAGAGTCCTACAAAACAATGTGGTAATTTGCTTTAATTATGATAGGCATTCAAGATTAGTAAAAAAATTCTTATGAGTGTGTTGAATACTATAAGAAGTTAGATGCCTGATAATTGTTTTGAGATATGAAGATGGTGATATTATAGTCATGCTAGTTGAGTAGTTGTGGATTTGAGAGATACTTGTGTTAAAGTTTGTGATTCCCGCAGCATGCACGTATGGTGAACCGTTATGTGATGAAGTCGGAGCATGATTTATTTATTGATTGTCTTCCTTGTGAGTGGTGGTCGGGGATGAGCGATGGTCTTTTCCTACCAATCTATCCCCCTAGGAGCATGCGCGTAATACTTTGCTTTGATAACTTGTAGATTTTTGCAATAAGTATATGAGTTCTTTATGACTAATGTTGAGTCCATGGATTATACGCACTCTCTTCCTTCCACCATCACTAGCCTCTCTAATACCATGCACTTTTCGCCGGTATCATACACCCACCATATACCTTCCTCAAAACAGCCACCATACCTACCTATCATGGCATTCCATAGCCATTCCGAGATATATTGCCATGCAACTCACCACCATTCCGTTGACTATGACACGCTCCATCATTGTCATATTGCCTCGCATGATCATGTAGTTGACATCGTATTTGTGGCAAAGCCACCATTCATAATTCTTTCATACATGTCACTCTTGATTCATCGCATATCCCGGTACACCGCCGGAGGCATTCACATAGAGTCATATTTTTTTCTAAGTATTGAGTTGTAATTGTTGAGTTGTAAGTAAATAAAAGTGTGATGATCATCATTTTTAGAGCATTGTCCCAAGTGAGGAAAGGATGATGGAGACTATGACTCCCCCACAAGTCGGGATGAGACTCCGTACTAAAAAAAGAGGCCATAAAAAAGAGATGAAAGGCCCAAATAAAAAAATATATACACAAAATGAGAGAAAAAGAGAGAAGGGACAATGTTACTATCCTTTTACCACACTTGTGCTTCAAAGTAGCACCATGATCTTCATGATAGAGAGTCTCCTATGATATCACTTTCATATACTAGTGGGAATTTTTCATTATAGAACTTGGCTTGTATATTCCAATGATGGGCTTCCTCAAAATGCCCTAGGTCTTCGTGAGCAAGCAAGTTGGATGCACACCCACTTAGTTTCTTTTGTTGAGCTTTCATATACTTATAGCTCTAGTGCATCCGTTGCATGGCAATCCCTACTCACTCACATTGATATCTATTAATGGGCATCTCCATAGCCCGTTGATACGCCTAGTTGATGTGAGACTATCTTCTCCCTTTTTGTCTTCTCCACAACCACCATTCTATTCCACATATAGTGTTATGTCCATGGCTCATGCTCATGTATTGCGTGAAGATTGAAGAAGTTTGAGAACACCAAAAGTATGAAACAATTGCTTGGCTTGTCATCGGGGTTGTGCATGATTTAAATACTTTGCGTGGTGAAGATAGAGCATAGCCAGACTATATGATTTTGTAGGGATAACTTTCTTTGGCCATGTTATTTTGAGAAGACATAATTGCTTAGTTAGTATGCTTGAAGTATTATTATTTTTATATCAATATTATACTTTTGTCTCGAATCTTTCGGATCTGAACATTCATACCACAATTAAGAGAATTACATTGAAATTATGCCAAGTAGCATTCCGCATCAAAAATTCTGTTTTTATCATTTACCTACTCGAGGACGAGCAGGAATTAAGCTTGGGGATGCTTGATATGTCTCCAACGTATCTATAATTTTTGATTGCTTCATGCTATATTATATTCTGTTTTGGATGTTTAATGGGCTTTATTATACACTTTTATATTATTTTTGGGACTAACCTATTAACCGGAGGCCCAGCCCAAATTGCTGTTTATTTGCCTATTTCAGAGTTTCGTAGAAAAAGAATATCAAACGGAGTCCAAACGGAATGAAACCTTCGGGAACATGATTTTCGGAATGAACGTGATCCAGAGGACTTGGAACCTACGTCAAGAAAGCAACCAGGAGAGCACGAGGCAGGGGGCGCTCCTACCCCCTGGGCGCGCCCTCCACCCTTGTGGGGCCCATGTTGCTCCACCGACGTACTTCTTCCTCCTATATATACCTACGGACCCCCAAACCAACAGAAGCATCCACGAAAACCTAATTCCACCACCGCAACCTTCTGTACCCGTCATATCCCATCTTGGGGCCTTTTCCGGCGTCCTGCCGGAGGGGGATTGATCACGGAGGGCTTCTACATCAACGCCATAGCCTCTCCGATGATGTGCGAGTAGTTTACCTCAGACCTTCGGGTCCATAGTTATTAGCTAGATGGCTTCTTCTCTCTCTTTGGATCTCAATACAAAGTTCTCCACGATTCTCGTGGAGATCTATTCGATGTAATCTTCTTTTGTGGTGTGTTTGTTGAGACCGATGAATTGTGGGTTTATGATCAAGTTTATCTATGAACAATATTTGAATCTTCTCCGAATTCTTTTATGTATGATTGGTTGTCTTTGCAAGTCTCTTCGAATTATCAGTTTGGTTTGGCCTACTAGATTGATCTTTCTTGCAATGGGAGAAGTGCTTAGCTTTGGGTTCAATCTTGCGGTGTCCTTTCCCAGTGACAGCAGGGGCAGCAAGGCACGTATTGTATTGTTGCCATCGAGGATAACAAGATGGGGTTTATATCATATTGCATGAGTTTATCCCTCTACATCATGTCATCTTACTTAAAGCGTTACTCTGTTCTTTTGAACTTAATACTCTAGATGCATGCTGGATAGCGGTCGATGTGTGGAGTAATAGTAGTAGATGCAGGAAGGAGTCGGTCTACTTGTCGCGGACGTGATGCCTATATACATGATCATACCTAGATATTCTCATAACTACGCTCAATTCTATCAATTGCTCAACAGTAATTTGTTCACCCACCGTAATACTTATGCTCTTGAGAGAAGCCACTAGTGAAACCTATGGCCCCGGGTCTATTTTCCATCATATTAATCTTCCAACACTTAGCTATCTTTATTGCCTTTTATTTTACTTTGCGTCTTTATTATAAAAATACCAAAAATATTATCTTATCATATCTATCAGATCTCACTTTCGTAAGTGACCGTGAAGGGATTGACAACCCCTTTATTGCGTTGGTTGCGAAGTTTTTTTTGTTTGTGTAGGTGCGAGAGATTTGAGCGTGGCCTTCTACTGGATTGATACTTGGTTCTCAAAAACTGAGGGAAATACTTACGCTGCTTTACTGGATCACCCTTTCCTCTTCAAGGGAAAACCAACGCAGTGCTCAAGAGGTAGCACTGGTGTGGTATCTGGCGCCTCATCGTCGAACTGAGGTAGTAATCTGCGCTTCGGGTAACTTTTGGCTGGGCGTTTAAGGCCATATTCCTCGGCTTCCAGGACATCGGTCCATCTGTCATTGAGCAGGTCTTGATCAGCTTGAAACTGATGCTGCTTCTTTTTCAGGCTCCTCGCAGTGGCTATTAGCTGAAGCTTAAAGCGCTCCTGCTCCAGGGGCTCCTCAGGCATGATGAAGTCTTCGTTGCCGAGGCTCACCTCCTCCTCCTCGGAGGCTGGATGGTAACTACCGTCCTCCGGGTCTTCTTCTATGGCCTGTTCGTCAGGGCTGGCATGCCCTGATTCCCGATTGTCTCGTTCGGCAGTTTGTTCATCGGGTTCTTCCGTGTCTTCGGCACCATCCGGAGTGTTGTCGTCTCCTGTGCTGGTGTTGCTATCCCTGCTGCGGCGGGATTTAGAGCGGCGCCGCTGACGCCGGCGCTTTGGTTGTGTTTTAGGAGGGTCCTCCTTTTCTGGGTTTTCCTTCTCATTGCCGCTATTATTTTTCGGCGTATCTACCATGTAGACGTTATATGAGGAAGTGGTCATCCATCGTCCAGTGAACGGCGGGTTTTGGGCCTCGTCTCTGGCATCGTCGCTCATACCGTCGATGTCTTCGGAGTCGTAGTCAAGCGCGTCGGTTAAGTCTTCGACAGTGACTATGAAGTGGGTGGTGGGTGCGAAGCGAAATTCTCCTTCATCATCAGCCTCCAGTTTGAACCGGACATAATTCGGTTGTGAGTCCCCCGCCAAGGACAAGTTTCTTAACGAGTTTAGCACATCGCCCAAGGGCGAATGCTGGAAGATGTCTGCGGCGCTAAACCCAAAGATCGATAAGCGATCCAGGTCGGGGTCCGCGGATGCACATGGCTCGGAATTTATGACCAGAGACGAGTCCGGAGTTCCAGTGACAAAGACGTCGTGTGACTTTAGGTCTATGTTCGGCTCTAATGTCGTGGAATTTGTGGCCTCCGCGGTGGGGTTGAGCCTCTCGTCCTCGGTCGGCGCAATATGCTCCGGATCTATGGCCAGAGCAGTCACAGGAGAAATCTCCTGGATGCGGCCCGATGACAGATTTAGGTCATGTTCATCGGGGTGACTAGGAGCGGTCGCCGCGGTCTCGAATCTGGCGAAGATCAAATCTCCATGGATGTCCGCGACGTAATTCAAGCTCCCAAATCTGACCTGATGGCCAGGGGCATAGCTATCGATCTGCTCCAGGTGGCCAAGCGAGTTGGCCCGCAGTACGAAGCCGCCGAACATGAAGATCTGTCCGGGGAGGAAGGTTTCCCCTTGGACAGCATTGTTGTTGACGATTGAAGGGGCCATCATACCTTTTGAGGACAGCACAGTGGAACTCTCAATGAAAGCACCAATGTCGGTGTCAAAACCGGCGGATCTCGGGTAGGGGGTCCCGAACTGTGCGTCTAAGGTCGATGGTAACAGGAGACAGGGGACACGATGTTTACCCAGGTTCGGGCCCTCTCTATGGAGGTAATACCCTACTTCCTGCTTGATTGATCTTGATGAATATGAGTATTACAAGAGTTGATCTACCACGAGATCGTAATGGCTAAAGCCTAGAAGTCTAGCCTGTATGACTATGGTAATGAGTATCTATCTTTCCGGACTAAGTCCTCTGGTTTATATAGACACCGGGAGGATCTAGGGTTACACAAGGTCGGTTACAAAGGAAAAGAATCTACATATTCGGTCGCCAAGCTTGCCTTCCACGCCAAGGAGAGTCCCATCCGGACACGGGTGCAGTCTTCGGTCTTCGTATCTTCACAGCCGATCAGTTCGGCCCATGGCTAACAGGCTGGACGTCCGAGGACCCCTTAGTCCAGGACTCCCTCATGTGTTACTTACCAAAGCTCGTTTTACAGGTTCGGTGCAGCTCCTCTTTAACTTGCCATGCTCCTTGAAAGTGTCCCCAATATCCCGTGTTTGGTCTTCATTGCTCCTCTTCATGTTCGCACTGGTGGTTTTAAAATGTCAACATGGCAAGAAAAATATACTAGTAATACTCACGCATCTTGTGGGCAACACTAAATCACTCGTCTGCCCTGTTAGAGCATATCCAACAAAAGCGCAACACGCGGTGCTTTAAAAAAGCGTTTACAGTGCTGAGATCGAGAAGTAGAGATAGAGAGTAGAGACTAGAGAGTAGAGACATAGATAGTTCTCAGCATAGATATAGCATAGATAGATAAAAAATAGATAGTTCAACTACTCCTTTCGTCCGACTCCTCCTCGGTGATGTCTCCTCCGACGTCTCAATGTAGGCGTGAAGATACCGATCGTTGTCGGATTCCCAAGGCGACACTGCTCCTAGCCTCATGTTGAATTGAGCGTTCGCTTTTCGCATACGCTTGTCCTCGCGATAGGCGGCTCGCTCCGCCCTCCTTTGCGCGTAGAACTCGCGCTCGTTGATGATGTCCTGCGGGAAGCGTTGGCGCCACAGCGCCATGGCTTCCTCATCCATCTCGGCGATGCTGAGATGGTGCTCCCGCCTCCGGTTGTCGCGACGATCCTCGTCGGTGATAAGCCGTGGCAGAGGCGCGAGCTCCTGCGCCCGCTCCCGCGTCGGCACGTTGGGGAAGTTCAATGTTCTATGAGGCCACCGGAGGCGCCACGCTGCCGCGTCGTACGCGCGGGCGGCCTCGTTGGCAGTGTCCAAATTGCCGAGGCTGAGGCGCATCCCGCGGAACCGGATCTCGGCGGAGAAGCCGCCGAAGGGGCGCGCGCGGACGCTGCGGTATCCCCAAGTTTCCTGGCGATGCGGCGACATGGTGGCGCGGCGGCGGTGAGGCGAGAAAGAGCGGTGGCGAGGCGCAGAGCGGGGATAGCGCGGTTGCGAGGCACAAAGTGGGGAGAGAGCGGTGGCAAGGCATAGAGCGGTGGGAGGGCGTTGGATTTTATAAAGCGCGCCGACGCCGTTCCCGACGTCCCTGCTATCTCTACTCTGTTCTCTACTGTTATATTTATTTTATATTTAATATTTATCTCTACTCTCTTCTCTACTGTTATATTTATTTTATATTTAATATTTATCTCTACTTCTCTACTCTCTACTCTTTTTTTCTACTTTCTTTGTTTTCTTTAAAAAAAACAGAGTTGGTGATGCTGGTGTGCCTGCCATCCTGCAATATAGGCCGTCCGATTTATATCCGACGGATAGGAAGGAAACTATGGCAATTTTGTAGAAAGATACCCACACCCCTCTCCAGATTTGCAAATAAGGCCTTCCCTCGTTCATCCTTTTCTCCTACAAGATAAACTACTCATACAAATGCCTCTTGATGTTCTTTGCAACGCATGGGCATCTTGCTAGTTCTAAAAAACTTTCCATCATTTGCCACACTACAGGTTGCAGATGAAGAACCTACCCAAGAACAGCGCGATACAAGAGCGACACACAATTACAAGCTAATATTCTGTTGGACAATGGAGGCTATAACCAATTACTTTTATGGGAACAATAGCAACCAGGAAATTTGAAGGGTAGGTATGAACAAAATTGGAACTGCACATGTACTGCTAAGTGATTCAATACACACATTACCAATCAAGGAGGAGAACAATGGTTGCAGCGGCCTCTGTGCATCATGGTCGGCAACGGGAGTCAGTTCATTGTCCACGACGGTGGTGCTTCTACGCTTGGCATCGGCTTCCGGGAAGCATACCCGAGACCGTGGAAGACGGTGCCGGGGAAGAGGCTCCGTGCACGACGACAACGATGGACCGACTCTAGTGCGGCGTACGAGGTCGTCGATGAGGCAGATGCGCTGCGGTGGACGAGTGCGCCGATGGATAAGGGGAGGAGCACGAAGGCTGCGGTGCCATGGAGAAGTCTATTTTGGTGTGGGGATAGAAAATGGGGAGTATTCAGGTGTACTACTCTGGGTGCCGGGGTGGGGCTGGCTGGGTAGGGTGAACTTGAAGTTACGAAAATAGGCCCCTACTAAGCGTAATCCGTAGACCTGTTCTGAAGGTTATGATGGTAACTTCGCACTGCTCGAATCAGGGTCGCGGGAGATTTTCCCGCCGACCTCAAATTTTTTTGCCACTGAACTCCCCGTGTGGCATGTTGGGTGATTGGGCTAAGCAACTAGCGAGTAGTACTAGTAACTACTAGTACTCCGTCCGATTTTATTAACTATGCATATTAGGTTTGACCAAAGTCAAACTTCCTAAAGTTTGACCAAGTTTATAGAAAAATATAAACATTTACCATAACAAATATGTATGATGTTAAAGTACATTCAATAATGAATCTAATGGTATTTATTTGTTTTTGTATATGTTAATATTTTTTTATAAACTTTCTGAGAGTTTACAAAACTTGACTTTGACCAATGCTAATACGCGGACCTAAATAAAAACGGAGGGAGTACACATTTGTTTTCTTAGTTTGTAGTGAATTAATCATTTGTTGTAATTGTGAAATAAATACATTAGGCTATTGACTTCGAATGTAATGGTCTATACAATTCAATAGTTACAATCATTGTTGAATTCCAAGATGTATACGAGGTCTATAGTACTTCACAATATGATCAAACTCACATAATCCCAATCTAATGAGAATGTAAATGCATTTCATAGTTATTACTTTGTAGGATGCAACAAAACCAACCATAACTCTACATCATCCATTATAAAAGCAACATTTTGAACACATCCCAATGTGTGAATGAAACATGTAGAGAGAGCTTGCGAAGATGGAGCAGATAGGGCGGTAAAGATTGTGTGTATGTGGACAAGATAGTAGGAGACAAACCTAACGAGAGAGAGAGAGAGAGGGAGAGAGAGGGAGAGAAAGAGAGAGGAAGAAATTAGGTCTGTGAGATAGATGGAGACATGTAATATACGTGAGATGCGTGTGCATCCGGATTCTGTAGACGTGGAAGGAGAAGAGACAACAGGTTTGATGAGAGAACTGGAAAAACATGGATGAGAGGGGAAGGATCTCGTGGGTTGAGGGATTGATAATTTTGTGTGGGAGAGAGAGGGATTGGTAATTTTGTACGGGAGAGAGGGGGGAGGAGTCAGTCAGCCGTCGTCACATCAGCCTGCTTCCAAATGGCCCCGCATTCTCTAGTGCAGTGTGGTCACCGTCTTCGATCTCCTCGATGCCCTCTTTGAAGGTTGAGTTGTTGTGCATGCTGGGGTGCAGAGAAGCACAAGCCAGAGTGGTCGCCATATAGCCTTGGATAGGGATGAATTGTGTGCCTGTGGGAGGGGGAGTGTGTGTGCGGTGTGTGTGTGTGTGTGTGTGTGTGTGTGTCAGGTTTTGAGAGAAATCAAACCTATGGAGAGAACTGTGTGTGTATGCGACGGAAAGCCACATGCTAAATAGGGTTTTCACAAAGAGATTGTGCGTGCGAGATAGAGAGCGATGTGCGGGCCTTGAGGTGAGCAGGGGCCGGGTGAGGGTGTCAAAATGTGTGCGTTGATGCATGTGTTACATGCGATCGTGCGAGGGACGGACGAATCGAGAGAGATGGTTGTTGTGTACGGATGCTCCTCCCTCTCTCTCTCTCTCTCTCACACACACAAGTACAAATAGAAGACCGTTCTCTCATGTATACACAACGTATTGGCATATGTCTATGTCTCACTCATGCATGATCATTTGCACATTCACACCTCTCTATGTCTTTATCACACGCACACCGTCTCCACATTGCCCTTCCGCCACAACACACATATGGACACATACACACGTTCTCTCTTAGTCACACACACAAAATCAGTATTAAAAAAAATAGGACGCACCTAACACGTCCAAATCCAAATAAACACAAACTGGAGCTAAATTCAAATATATGGAAATACTGTAGCGTCAAGAACTTTTCTAGGAAAAAAAGTTGAGTAATATTCGGGGATTGTTTTCACACACAAAAAAGGTTCGGTGGGTGTCCTTCGAGCGCGACACGGTGATGCACCGTTTGATCGACCGCGCGGCCGCGGTTTACCCGCTTGCACAGGATTCTGGTGATATGTCTCCAACGTACCTATAATTAATGAAGTATTCATGCTATTATATTATCCATCTTGGATGTTTAATGGGCTTTACTATGCACTTTTATATTATTTTTGGGACTAACCTATTAACCCAGAGCCCAGTGCCAGTTTCTGTTTTTTCCCTTGTTTCAGTGTTTCGCAGAAAAGGAATATCAAACGGAGTCCAAATGGAATGAAACCTTCGAGAGCGTGATTTTTGGAACGAACGTGATCCAGGAGACTTGGAGTTGAAGTCAGGGAAGCTTCGAGGTGGCCACGAGGCAGGGAGGCACGCCCCCCACCCTCGTGGGCCCCTCGTGGCTCCCCTGACCGACTTCTTTCGCCTATATATATATCCATATACCCTAAAACCATCGGGGAACAGAATAGATCGGGAGTTCCGCCGCCGCAAGCCTCTGTAGCCACCAAAAACCAATCGGGACCCTGTTCCGGCATCCTGCCGGAGGGGGGATCCCTCACCGGTGGCCATCATCATCATCCCGGTGCTCTCCATGACGAGGAGGGAGTAGTTCACCCTCGGGGCTGAGGGTATGTACCAATAGCTATGTGTTTGATCTCTCTCTCTCTCTCTCTCGTGTTCTTGAGGTGGTACGATCTTGATGTATCGCGAGATTTGCTATTATAGTTGGATCTTATGATGTTTCTCCCCCTCTACTCTCTTGTAATGGATTGAGTTTTCCCTTTGAAGTTATCTTATCGGATTGAGTCTTTAAGGATTTGAGAACACTTGATGTATGTCTTGCATGTGCTTATCTGTGGTGACAATGGGATATCACGTGATCTACTTGATGTATGTTTTGGTTATCAACTTGCGGGTTCCGTGACCTCGTGAACTTATGCATAGGGGTTGGCACACGTTTTCGTCTTGACTCCCCGGTAGAAACTTTGGGGCACTCTTTGAAGTACTTTGTGTTGGTTTGAATAGACGAATATGAGATTGTGTGATGCATATCATATAATCATACCCACGGATACTTGAGGTGACATTGGAGTATCTAGGTGACATTAGGGTTTTGGTTGATTTGTGTCTTAAGGTGTTATTCTAGTACGAACTCTATGATAGATCGAACGGAAAGAATAGCTTTGTGTTATTTTACTACGGACTCTTGAATAGATCGATAAGAAAGAATAACTTTGAGGTGGTTTCGTACGCTACAATAATCTCCTCGTTTGTTCTCCGCTATTAGTGACTTTGGAGTGACTCTTTGTTGCATGTTGAGGGATAGTTATATGATCCAATTATGTTATTATTGTTGAGAGAACTTGCACTAGTGAAAGTATGAACCCTAGGCCTTGTTTCCTAGCATTGCAATACCGTTTACGCTCACTTTTATCACTTGCTACCTTGCTGTTTTTATATTTTCAGATTACAAAAACCTATATCTACCATCCATATTGCACTTGTATCACCATCTCTTCGCCGAACTAGTGCACCTATACAATTTACCATTGTATTGGGTGTGTTGGGGACAAAAGAGACTCTTTGTTATTTTGTTGCAGGGTTGCTTGAGAGAGACCATCTTCATCCTACGCCTCCCACGGATTGATAAACCTTAGGTCATCCACTTGAGGGAAATTTTCTACTGTCCTACAAACCGCTGCACTTGGAGGCCCAACAACGTCTACAAGAAGAAGGTTGCGTAGTAGACATCAAGCTCTTTTCTGGCGCCGTTGCCGGGGAGGTTAGTGCTTGAAGGTATATCTTTAGATCTTGCAATCGAATCTTTTATTTTATTGTTTTATCACTAGTTTAGTCTCTAAAAGAAAACCACAAAAAATTGGAATTAAGGTTGCCTCATATGCTTCATCTTTTTAATGTCTTTCCTGAAAATGATGGGAAGGAAAATTGTGCTCAAGTACTAGAAGAAGAATTACATAGAATGTTTGGCACTAAATATTTGAATGATGAGCATGATTGCAATGTTGTTTTTATGAAATCTTTGAATACCCATGATGCTAATGATATGCAAAGCCACAAGCTTGGGGATGCTATGTTTGATGAAGATGATATGTTTAGTCCCCCAAGTTTTGATGAGCAAATTTATTATGATGAAAGCATGCCTCCTATTTATGATGATTATTGTGATGACACGTATGCTATAAAGAATAAAGATAACCATGAAACTTGTCATCATGATTTTAATTTTCAATTGGATTATGCCTCACATGATAGTTATCTTTTTGAGTTTGCTCCCACTAGTATTGATGAGAATAAATTTGCTTATGTGGAGAGTAGTAAAATTTCTATGCTAGTAGATCATGAAAAGAATGCTTTATGTGCTGGTTATATGGTTGAATTCATTCAGGATGCTACTGAAAATTATTATGAGAGAGGATCATATGCTTCTACATATTGCAATAATATCAAGTTTCCTCTCCGTGTGCTTAAAATCTTGAAGTTATGCTTGTTTTACCTTCCTATGCAAGTTGATTCTTGTTCCCATAAGTTGTTTGCTCACAAAATCCCTATGCATGGGAAGTGGGTTAGACTTAAATGTGCTACTCATATTCTTCATGATGCTCTCTTTATGTTTCGATTCTTATCTTTTATGTGAGCATCATTGAAATCATCATGCCTAGCTAGGGGCGTTAAACGTTAGCGCTTATTGGGAGGCAACCCAATTTTATTTTTGTTTCTTGCTTTTTGGTTCTGTTTAGTAATAAATTTTTGATCTAGCCTCTGGTTAGATGTGGTTTTATGTTTTAATTAGTGTTTGTGCCAAGTAAGACCTATAGGATCTTCTTGCATGATAATTATTTGATCTTGCTGAAAAGGACAGAAACTTTCTGCTCACGAAAACAATTGTTAAAAATCACCAGAAAGTGATAAAATACTGATTCCAATTGAAGTAGATCAATAATCAAATTATCTAGGACGTCCTATTTTTTCAGAAGTTTTGGAGTTCCAGAAGTATACGTTTGATACAGATTACTACAGACTGTTCTGTTTCTGACAGATTCTGTTTTCTAAGTGTTGTTTGCTTATTATGATGAATCTATGAGTAGTATCGGAGGGTATAAACCATAGAGAAGTTGGAATACAGTAGATAATATACCAATATGAATTTAGAATGAGTCAACAACAGTACCAAAAGTGGTGATTTATTTTCTTATACTAACGGAGCTTACGAGTTTTCTGTTGAGTTTTGTGTTGTGAAGTTTTCAAGTTTTGGGTAAAGATTCGATGGACTATGGAATAAGGAGTGGCAAGAGCCTAAGCTTGGGGATGCCCAAGGCACCCCAAGGTAATATTCAAGGATAACCAAGAGCCTAAGCTTGGGGATGCCCCGGATGACATCCCCTCTTTCGTCTTCGTTCATCGGTAACTTTACTTGGAGCTATATTTTTATTCACCACATGAAATGTGTTTTGCTTGGAGCGTCATTTTATTTTGCTAGTATTTTCTTGCTGTTATTTAGAATAATGTTTTGCATCTTTATTTTCAATAAAAATGTCAAGGATAGCCTTTACCATGCTTATTTTGCAAGTATACATGTTGTTGTTTCAAAACAGAAAGTTTACCGCTGTTGCAAAAATTCCCTAGAAAATTCAGAATATGATAAAATGTTGAAACTTTTTGCATATTAAGCTCTGATAAATTTTCTACAGTATGGTATAATTTCATAATGTTTGGAGTTAGGGAAGTATGATGAATCTTGCATTCTTTACAGGCTGTACTGTTTTGGCAGATTGCTGTTATGTTTGCATTGTTTGCATATGTTTGCTTGTTTAATGATTCTATTTGAGGATAGGAGTATTAAATATGCAGAGGCATTTAGTATGCGATGTTGAATACTAATTTTAGTGATTTGTTACAGTACAAAATGATAAGGTTTTTGCATTGGTTTATACTAACTTATCTCACGAGTTCTTGTTGAGTTTGGTGTGGATGAAGCTTTCGAGATTTAGGAAACCGTGATATAAAAGGAATTAAGGAGACGCAAAAGTTCAAGCTTGGGGATGCCCAAGGCACCCCAAGATAATATTTCAAGAAGTCTCAAGCATCTAAGCTTGGGGATGCCCCGGTAGGCATCCCACCTTTCTTCTTCAGAAATTATCGGTTAGTGTCGGTTGAGCCTAAGTTTTTGCTTCTTCACATGATGAGTGCTATCCTTGAAATGTCGTTTTATTTTGTTTTGATTGATGTTTGAATAATATCCCAAGATCTGAAATTCTTAAATGAGAGAGAGAGTCTTCACATAGCTACATAATTATTTAACTACTCATCGATCTTCACTTATATCTTTTTGGAGTAGTTTGTCATTTACTCGTGTGCTTCACTTATATCCTATGAGTAAATGGTTGAATGATTTGAATATCATAAATCTGAAACTATATATGTTTCATATGCTTATCCCATGGGGAGTAATGACTTCACATATACGAAGTAGAGGTGGTAAATTTTTTGAAGGTTAGCAAACATTGTATTGGTCACTTGAACAATTCATGAAAGAATATTGAAGGAAGAGAGATTTCACATATAAATATACTATCTTGGACATCTTCTATGATTGTGAGCCCCATTAATTATTTTCAAACTTGAGAAAATTAGTTGAAGTTGGACAAGGAAGACAACATAATGAGTTATGCTTGGGTATATTTGTATAGAAGTTATATTGTTATGGATCCTCTAACATGTGGTGCTTGCTATTTAGAATCCTTTGCTAGCCAAAATATCTGTACTAAGCGGGAATATTGTTTGTGCATCCAAACTCCTTGAACCAAGTTTCTTCCATGAGTGTCCACCATATCTACCTATATGCGGTATTTACCTGCCGTTCCAAGTAAATTTGCATGTGCCAAACTCTAAACCTTCAAATAATAATCTGTTTTGTATGCCCGAATCGCTCATGTAGCGACTAGGGGCTGTCAGTATCTTCCATGCTAGGTGGGTTATTCTCACGATGAGTGGACTTCGCTCATCATTCACGAGAAAATGGCTGGTAACTGGGATGCCCAGTCCTATGATCAAAAGATCAAAAACAAATTCGCAAATAATTTAAACAAAACTCCCCCAGGAATGTTGATAGTTGGACGGCACCCATTGTTCCGGACAAGCCGTGGAGTGTGAATGTTGGTGGAGGGGGAGTAAAAACTTTACCTTTCAGCGTGGGAACCGCCTATAATGTATCTAGTATGGAAGATATTGGGAACTCTTGGTCGTTATGTTGATAATGAAAGCATACCTCTCAAAATTATTTTCATCTTTGTTTTAGCTTCGAGATCTGGCACCTCTGCAAATCCCTGCTTCCCTCTGTTAAGGGTCTATCTTTTACTTTTATGCAAGAGTCAGTAGTATTCCTTCTCATTCCAACCTACTCTTTAGTTGGCAAGCATCATGTGTTGGGGAAAGATCTAAGCATATATGGCCATTCAAATATTTTTGATCATGAATTATTATTGTTGACATTACCCTTGAGGTAAAAGGTTGGGAGGCGAAACATTAAGCCCCTATCTTTCTCTGTGTTCGATGAATGCTATTTGTTCTAAAAATATGCTTTGAGTGGTAGCAATCATGGAAGACTAAATGATAGTTGAGTATGCGAAGTTTGCTGAATCAAAGCTCTGACATAGACTCTTCCTGGAAATAAGATGAATTTTAATTGTTTGATGACTAATAACACGGTTTGTTAGTTTTCAAGAAAGCTTATGATCTACTCCCTCCGTTTCTTTATATAAGGTGTATTTGTTTTTTGGTAAAATTCCAGAATGTAAGGTGCATTTCTTCTAATTCCTCATAATTCCCTTGTTAGCCCTCCAGCAAAATGGAAAGTATCCCTTTTCTGATTGTCTGTATCTCTCCTTTACCAAAAGAAGGAAAGTATCTCCCTATCGATTGCATGCATCTCTTACTTTCCTGGACTAATTGATTTACTTACCACTAATCAACAAATTTGCCAAGGGTAATTTAATCCTAACATGTCTATAATTCCGTGCCTTGGTCACCGTGCCGACAATAATACACCTTACATAACGGAACAGAGGGAGTATACTTTAACATGTGAATAGTTTGTTACTTGATCATGAAAAGTTTTATGAGTTCAGCTACTGTTATGACATATAACGATGCTAGAAAAGGTGATTGAAATTATCATTGATCAAACTTATGCACCTGCTAGCATTCACACTTCATAAATTATTTCTTTTATCATTTACCTACTCGAGGACGAGCAGGAATTAAGCTTGGGGATGCTGATACGTCTCCAACGTATCTATAATTTATGAAGTATTCATGCTATTATATTATCCATCTTGGATGTTTAATGGCCTTTGCTATGCACTTTCATATTATTTTTGGGACTAACCTATTAACCCAGAGCCCAGTGCTAGTTTCTGTTTTTTCCCTTGTTTCAGTGTTTCACAGAAAAGGAATATCAAACGAAGTCCAAATGGAATGAAACCTTCGGGAGCGTGATTTTTGGAACGAACGTGATCCAGGAGACTTGGAGTTGAAGTCTGGAAAGCTTCGAGGTGGCCACGAGGCAGGAAGGCGCGCTTGCCCTCTGGGCGGGCCCCCACCCTCGTGGGCCCCTCGTGGCTCCCCTGACCGACTTCTTTCGCCTATATATATCCATATACCCTAAAACCATTGGGGAACAGAATATATCGGGAATTCCGCCGCCGCAACCCTCTGTAGCCACCAAAAACCAATCGGGACCCTGTTCCGGCATCCTGCTGGAGGGGGGATCCCTCACTGGTGGCCATCTTCATCATCTCGATGCTCTCCATGACGAGGAGGGAGTAGTTCACCCTCGGGGCTGAGGGTATGTACCAGTAGCTATGTGTTTGATCTCTCTCTCTCTCTCGTGTTCTTGAGGTGGTACGATCTTGATGTATCGTGAGCTTTGCTATTATAGTTGGATCTTATGATGTTTCTCCCCCTCTACTCTCTTGTAATGGATTGAGTTTTCCCTTTGAAGTTATCTTATCGGATTGAGTCTTTAAGGATTTGAGAACACTTGATGTATGTCTTGCATGTGCTTATCTGTGGTGACAATGGGATATCACGTGATCTACTTGATGTATGTTTTGGTGATCAACTTGTGGGTTCCGTGACCTCGTGAACTTATGCATAGGGGTTGGCACACATTTTCGTCTTGACTCTCCGGTAGAAACTTTGGGGCACTCTTTGAAGTACTTTGTGTTGGTTTGAATAGATGAATCTGAGATTGTGTGATGCATATCGTATAATCATACCCACGGATACTTGAGGTGACATTGGAGTATCTAGGTGACATTAGGGTTTTGGTTGATTAGTGTCTTAAGGTGTTATTCTAGTACGAACTCTATGATAGATCGAACGGAAAGAATAGCTTCGTGTTATTTTACTACGGACTCTTGAATAGAATAACTTTAAGGTGGTTTCATACCGTACAATAATCTCTTCGTTTGTTCTCCGCTATTAGTGACTTTGGAGTGACTCTTTGTTGCATGTTGAGGGATAGTTATATGATCCAATTATGTTATTATTGTTGAGAGAACTTGCACTAGTGAAAGTATGAACCCTAGTGCTTGTTTCCTAGCATTGCAATACCGTTTACGCTCACTTTTATCACTTGCTACCTTGCTGTTTTTATATTTTCAGATTACAAAAACCTATATCTACCATCCATATTGCACTTGTATCATCATCTCTTCGCCGAACTAGTGCACCTTTACAATTTACCATTGTATTGGGTGTGTTGGGGACACAAGAGACTCTTTGTTATTTGGTTGCAGGGTTGCTTGAGAAAGACCATCTTCATCCTACGCCTCCCATGGATTGATAAACCTTAGGTCATCCACTTGAGGGAAATTTGCAACTGTCCTACAAACCTCTGCACTTGGAGGCCCAACAACGTCTACAAGAAGAAGGTTGCGTAGTAGACATCATCTGTATCGTGGCTGTGGTAACTAATATAGGCGCTACCTTAGTCTAATGTTTACGTGTACTAGTACGGTTTTCTTTTAAGTTTGACCAACCCTATATAAAACTAAACTAAGCTCCCATACACGCACTCATCAATATGCCGCCGCCGCCATTGCGCATGCCAGCGCCCTCCTGCTCTGACCAACCATTTCTTGCTCATCGCCGCAGTGCCGCCGCCATCCCTGTACCACCAAGCCGAAGGCTCGCCCGCTCTGTCGTCTGCAGTCCCTCCTCGCGATGCCGCCGCGCTGCCAAGCACGCGAGCAGCTGGTGGAGCCGCGTCTATGCATGCAGCGTACGAAGAGGAGGACGAGCGCGTGCTCCAGCACGCCGGCGAGGAGGAACTAGCGTGTCATTGTCGTTTCCGCCCGGGCGGAGGAGGCGTGCATGGTGGCTGTCGCGACGGAAGCCGGTCATGCCCGCGCCGAGCCCGCAAACCGGGTGCGGACGCGGAATCTACCTTCGAGACCTTGAATGCCACCTGGATCCTGCAATCTGAAGGAGCAATTTGGGTTAGTTGACTCTTGTGAGCCGTTGGATGCAACATGGATGGCTAGAAGGGCTTCTTCAACCTCCAAAATTGATGCACTGTTCATCTTCTCAGTTCGCCACACCCCTAACCGCCTACCGCCGCCGCCCCGCCCTCCCCTGAGCCGCCTGCCACCGCCATGCTCCCCCACCCCTGATCCGTTTAACCCTGGGCATGATCCATTTTTTCTGGCGAACTGCATTCCAGACCCAACACTCATAAGATAGATCATGGGCACCCTGCCACCCTAATAAAGATACTGGGGTAGCTTCTCTGCCGTCTTCTTCCTTCGCTCCGTCGAACTTCTTTCACAAATCGACTGACCCAAATTATACTACTAGTACGAACGTATTAAGTACAATAGGAACACGAAGATACGAGTAGTAGTACCAACTACAAGAAGAACAGTAGTAAGACATAGTACAAGTACTACTGTACGTACTAAAGAGTTCAAATAACGAGAAAGAACATAAAGTTCAAAGAACGAGAAAGAACATAAACATAGTTCTGCTAGAGGCTCAGCACAACACACCCCTGAAATAAAACTAAGCAACTAGTCTGTTTGACACTGTAGTAGAACCAGCATGAGCGACGGCACTGCCACCTTACTCAGAGTCCGAGTCCACGTCCTCGACTTCGTCCTCGTCCCTCTTCCTCTTCCTCTTCGCCGCCACTTCTTTGCTTGAACCGGACACTGGGCTCTGCTTCTTCATCCAACCCTTGTAGATATTTAAACAAAGGTACGCATCCATTGCTGTGTACAGGATGTGATCTTCATCTATTGTCTTCGACTCCCATGCATGATGAAACTCGTGGTGAGGTTTCTTCAGTTTAGCGTACGAAGGATCAATCATGGCTACTGCTAGGGTTAGCATTGAAGGTTGAGAGGAGGACACCAGGCTTGCCTTCTCGAGATTGAAGGGCTGGCCTACAATGAGGCCTATCCGACCCAGGACATCCCTATCGTACCTAAAGTCTACAGTAATGAATTTCACTCTTTCGTCCTTGAGGAAGTTCTTAAAATCCTGGCACTCAACGTCGGCATGGCATATGTGGTAGACCAAGCACACGTTATGTATGCAAACCTGGATCACGGCGGGCTTCCTCTTCTCTGCCTCCTTTAGAATCTTCTCGCTTTCCAGGACTGTGGTGTACTCAACATCTAGTCCAGCGACCCACTCATCCTTTGAGTTTTCGAACATGCTTCTGAAGCGAGCAAGGCATCCTTTCACCGTCGCGGATCCATGGGTGTAGATGATGATGAACTCATCGCCGGTGATGGCTCTAACCTGGTACTCAGTGGCGACCATGGAGATTTGGGAGGCCATGGATTTTGGAGGAGGGTTAGGAGCTGGTGTAATGTGAAAGGACGGGACAACTGGGAGTGAACTATTTTAAGGTAGAAGACGGGGACGAGTAGGGCGTGCGAACGGCGTGGGGTTGTTGGCTTGCCCGGTAGATAAACGGCTGCAAGCCCCCAAAGAGTTCTCGAGTACTATGCGGGACCCACTAGATGTCATGTCTACTAGACCCATATCGTAGGCCTGACGGTATAGCTTCTGCCTGTTCGCACGCCATGCCGGCGCGTGGACGTAACTTCACTTAATTCCCTCAACTGTCGCGCCTCCCACGACCTTCGCCTCCCTTGCGCAGTCGCGCCCTTTGAGACTTCGACCGGCTATAAATGAGCAATTTTTTTGCCTACTCCGCATGCATGATACTCCCTCTAGTCCTTTTTATTTCCGTCAACTGTTTGCAAAGTTTTTGACCAAATTTATACTAAAAATATCAATATCTACAATATTGATTATAATGTGTATAAAAACTACATTTTATAATGAGTATAAAAATATTGATTTGACATTGTGAATGCTGATGTACATTTTTCTATAAGTTTGGTCAAAGTAGAGGTACATTGACTTCAGACAAAACTTAAATGCATAATGCAGACTAGTTCCTCCGTCCAATGTGTGCTATGTCCTATGTAGTCATCACAACAAGGTTAGCTATTAGAGTACCACTACCTCCCTTCTAGTTTAAAGGGCTCGATTCAAAAAATTCACCTAGTCTTACCAAGATAGAGGCGGTGGAATAGTTTTTGTAGTGGTTTCTAGTGTCTGGACTCCATCTTTAGGAACCTTCGCCGCCGCCGGCAAGAATGCAAGGAGATGAACCAGAAAGGAAATGAGGCTAGAATGAGTAGTTCCGTATTTTATACAGTGGCACAGGTGGGTAAATATCTGCTATATAGTACCTCAAGTGGCAAGGCCATGTCTCTATGCACACACATCTCAGCCGTTGGTTCCAGGTAGATTCTAACGGCTCACGTTGTCCAGAGGCAGACATACCATCACCACCAACTGAGATTTTTATAGGAGTGGTCATGCATGCATGTGGTGTAATTAATGCATTGGTTTACACAAATTTTTGAGAAAAACGAGAGTACTAATTAAGTACTTTTGCAAATTAAGGAATTAATTCTACCATTCATCATCTACCTTGGTTGAAGAGATTTTCAAATTAAGCCCTATAAACCGGCAAGGATGGAGTACCACATTACCACCACTATGGCCAACCTTAATCATCGCATGCAATAATTTAGTGCACCTTGAAATCTGAACGCCTGCTTGACTCTCCTTCTCCCTCCAGCAGTCCACCACTCCACCCCGTGTGGAAAAAATTTGCATGCATGACTCTCCTCCCCCACGCTCGTCCAATCCTTTGTGACCAGCAATATTTCCACCCCTTCCCTCACCCGTAATTTACTCCAACAAATATGCCCACGTAGCTGCTTCAGTTACTTAACTGTAGGTGCATTGGGTCACTGACATGTGGGCCCAACAGGCATCTGGCCCACATGTCAGTGACGCAACTGGACCTGCAGTTAAGTCAGTGAAGCTCAGTCCATATATTATGTAGGTGTGCCATTGCTCGCTATAAATACTGCGCCTCCCACGGCATTCGGAAGAACGCTCATGTTCATCGCTATCTCCTCCCCCTCCCTCTCACGTCGACCACCATGGCATCCCCCTCCCAAGCCCTAGGCGCCCCTCGCTGCACCTCGCGGACGGTCGTGCGTCGTCGTTCCGTTCCTCGCCGCCACTAGTCGAGGAGGACGCGTCGGTGTTCCGGTCCTCGCCGCGACGCATCGAGGTGGACGCGTCGACATTCCCAATCTCGCCAGCACGCACGTCGGAGGACACGTTGGCTCCCTGCTACGAGGAGAACGTCGCGCCGCCCGTCGAGCCCCCCAGCCTGGAGGAACTTTGGAAAGAAATGGATGTCGCCTTGTGGGAGGCTTTGCCTCCGGCAGAGCGCGCCAAAATAGAGGCGGAGAAGAAGGCCGAGGAAGAGAAGCGCGCCGCGGGGCAAGCTGCCTGGCAGGCCTATATCGCGTCAGAGAGAGTCAGGCAATTGGTTCTTTGGCAGAAGTCTCGTGCGAGGGCCGTGAGGGTGGCGGAGGACACCCGCGCCAAAGCCCTGAGTGCAGTCGGGCCCAAGCGCCTCATCTACGCTTGGCGGTACGTGGACCGGGAGCACGCTTCCAGCGAGGACGAGTACCTGTTGGCGCCGGATCACCACACCGGTGAGATCACGCTCGCCCGCCGGCAAGCCACCAATCAGCAGCTCACGAGTTGCGAGGCTGAGGAAGAGGTGTTGTGTCGGCGAGCTGGGAAACGGCCGCGCACCAGGGCACTCGTGGCGCGCTGCAAGCGCTCCTCCGAGCGCCGTGGCTTTTATTAGGAATATAATTTAGTTTCGTAAGGCGATCTCATTAGTTTTGGGACGCAAATGATAAATCTTGGACAGTCGGGAATCATTAGCGTCCATAATTAAGTATGTAAAAGGAAAATTTTGGAAACCTTGTGTATCCGTACGCATTTTGTAAGTACGTGCATATGTCACATGCACTAACATTTTATCAGTTAAATCTTTGGTCAAAATTTAGCACCAATTACAATGGTGACGAATAAACCAGGACAAAGGTACTAGTAGTAGTTTAGAAGCCCAAATAAATGAGTGAGGCGCCTTAATGTTACTCTCCACTGTGACTAGTCTTATGGGAAAAGCTGGGGAAGAGGCGGCTTATTTTTTAAGCCGCCAAAAGAACTGGCCCTAGGAGTTGTAGCTAGGGATACTAGGAGTAGTAGCTAGGGATCGAGTGTGCGAGATGAACCGGAGAAAGTAAATGCAGAGAGATGAAATGCAAAAAAGACGGAGGGATGTGATGGTTGCTTGTCCGTTCATTTTACCAGGCCACTTATTACTGGGAGTGGTTGTGTTTTGTGATATGACGGCTTTACTGCCGCACCACGAGCGGGGTGAGACTCGTGTGCAACGCCGCCCTCTACACTAGTACTACATCGGTCGTGGTTTATTAGTCCCCCATTGAATTTGACTGAATATTTAACTGACAAAATGTTAGTGCATGTCAACAAATACGATATCGTTGGATTCGTATTTGAACATAGTTTTCAATGATATAATTTTAGGTAACATGCATCAGCATTTTATCGTACTATATATAATGTTAGTTCAATTTTTGGTCATACTAATCTATAGTAAGGTGCCCGTGTGTTGCACGGAACAGCGAAATGCATTGATCGGGGAGTTGTTTATTTTGACAAAGGATGTGGGGGTCATCTCATGTGTAACGGGTATCGATAGGTTTCTTTGGATATTATTTCATCTCTAGAGCTCACAAACATCCGGGTGAAATAGATAAAAAAGTATCTTTTGCAAACAAAAGCGTTCAACTATTCAACCTACATCCTAAACTTGTGAAGAAATAACACTTATTGTGCTTTGCAAGAAATGATCTTTAAGAATTAGTTTTTGAGTATCGATTGTTATACATGTTGGCTACAGATGACATGGCACTTTCTTATAGTCAATAGTTGGCTATACTATTAAGTATTAACCATCTCCTTATACACCTAGATAGAGGGATTAAATCAGGATGACTTGGAAGGGGCAGAGGAGATGTAAGAAATGGTTCATCATAAGTCTTTCACCAGTACTGTAGTAAAAATTTCATACATGGAAGATTCTAGACTAAACCATAAATGGATACACTTTTATTCATGCGCGATACTCCAATAGAGCAAGATCATGCATGGAAGTCTCCACATGCTTAGACAGCGGATTACATTGAGCGAAGACTAATGATCTGTTGGAAATATGCCCTAGAGGCAATAATAAAATGGTTATTATTGTATTTCCTTGTTCATGATAATTGTCTATTGTTCATGCTATAAATGTATTAACTGGAAACCATAATACATGTGTGAATACATAGACCACAACATGTCCCTAGTAAGCCTCTAGTTGACTAGCTCGTTGATCAATAGATGGTTATGGTTTCCTGACCATGGAGATTGGATGTCATTGATAACGGGATCACATCATTGGGAGAATGATGTGATGGACAAGACCCAATCCTAAGCATAGCACAAGATCATGTAGTTCGTTTGCTAAGAGCTTTTCTAATGTCAAGTATCGTTTCCTTAGACCATGAGATTGTGCAACTCCCGGAAACTGTAGGAATGCTTTGGGTATACCAAACGTCACAATGTAACTGGGTGGCTATAAAGGTGCACTACAGGTATCTCCGAAAGTGTCTGTTGGGTTGGCACGAATCGAGACTGGGATTTGTCAATTCGTATGACGGAGAGGTATCTCTGGGCCCACTCGATAATGCATCATCATAATGAGCTCAATGTGACTAATGAGTTAGCCACGGGATCATGTGTTACGGAACAAGTAAAGAGACTTACCGGTAACGAGATTGAACGAGGTATTGGGATACCGACGATCGAATCTCGGGCAAGTAACATACCGATAGACAAAGGGAATTGTATACGGGATTGATTGAATCCCCGACATCGTGGTTCATCCGATGAGATCATCGTGGAACACGTGGGAGCCAATATGGGTATCCAGATCCCGCTATTGGTTATTGGCCGGAGAGGTGTCTCGGTCATGTCTGCATGGTTCCCGAACCCGTAGGGTCTACACACTTAAGGTTCGGTGACGCTAGAGTTGTTATGGGAAATAGTATGTGGTTACCGAAGGTTGTTCGGAGTCCCGGATGAGATCCCGGACGTGACGAGGAACTCCAGAGTGGTCCGGAGGTGAAGATCGATATATTGGACGAAGGGTATTGGTGTCCGGAATTGTTCTGGGAGTACCGGGTGACGACCAGCGTGACCGAAAGGTGTTTCGAAGGCCCTGGCAAGCGTTTGGGGGCCTTATGGGCCAAGGGGAGGGGGCACACCAGCCCACTAAGGGGCTGTGCGCCCCTCCCAACCCCTCTCACATAACGTGGAGAGGTGGGGGCGCCTCCCCTAGGGCAGCCACCCCTCCCGGCTTGGGGGGCAAGTTTCCCAGGGGTGGGGGCACCGAAACCCATCTAGGGTTTCCCCTGTGGCCGCCGCCCCTCCCCTAGGGAACCCTAGGGCGCCTCCTCCACCCCCTTCCCCCTATATATAGTGAGGGAGAGAGAGGGCAGCCGCACCCCTTGCCTGGCGCAGCCCTCTCCTCCTCCAACTCCTCCTCCTCCTCCGTAGTGCTTAGCCAAGCTCTGCTGGAGAACCACGAGCTCCATCGCCACCACCCCGTCGTGCTGCTGGAGTTCTCTCTCAACTTCTCATCTCCCCTTGCTGGATCAAGAAGGAGGAGATGTCCCCGGGCTGTACGTGTGTTGAACGCGGAGGCGCCGTCCGTTTAGCGCTAGATCGGATCTTCCGCGATTTGAATCGCCGCGAGTACGACTCCATCAACCGCGTTCTTGTAACGCTTCCGCTTAGAGATCTTCAAGGGTATGAGGATGCACTCCCTCTCTCTCGTTTCTAGCATCTCCTAGATTGATCTTGGTGACACGTAGGAAAATTTTGAATTATTGCTACGTTACCCAACAGTGGCATCATGAGCTAGGTCTATGCGTAGATTCTATGCACGAGTAGAACACAAAGTAGTTGTGGGCGATGATTTGTTCAATTTCCTTACCGTTACTAGTCTTATCTTGATTCGGCGGCATTGTGGGATGAAGCGGCCCGGACCGACCTTACACGTACTCTTACGTGAGACAGGTTCCACCGATTGACATGCACTTGATGCATAAGGTGGCTAGCGGGTGTCTGTCTCTCCCACTTTAGTCGGATCGGATTCGATGAAGAGGGTCCTTATGAAGGGTAAATAGCAATTGGCATATCACCGTTGTGGCTTTTGCGTAGGTAAGAAACATTCTTGCTAGAAACCCATAGTAGCCACGTAAAACATGCAACAACAATTAGAGGACGTCTAACTTGTTTTTGCAGGGTATGCTATGTGATGTGATATAGCCAAAAAGATGTGATGAATTATATATATGTGATGTATGAGACTGATCATGTTCTTGTAATAGGAATCACGACTTGCATGTCGATGAGTATGACAACCGGCAGGAGCCATAGGAGTTGTCTTAATTTATTGTATGACCTGCGTGTCAATGAAAAACGCCATGTAATTACTTTACTTTATTGCTAACCGTTAGCCATAGTAGTAGAAGTAATAGTTGGCGAGACAACTTCATGAAGACACGATGATGGAGATCATGGTGTCATGCCGGTGACGAAGGTGATCATGCCGCGCCTCGAAGATGGAGATCAAAGGCGCAAGATGATATTGGCCATATCATGTCAGTTTATGATTTGCATGTGATGTTTGTCATGTTTAAATCTTATTTGCTTAGAACGACGGTAGCATAAATAAGATGATCCCTCACTAAAATTTCAAGAGATGTGTTCCCCCTAACTGTGCACCGTTGCGAAGGTTCATTGTTTTGAAGCACCACGTGATGATCGAGTGTGATAGATTCTAACGTTCGCATACAACGGGTGTAAGCCAGATTTACACATGTGAAACACTTAGGTTGACTTGACGAGCCTAGCATGTACAGACATGGCCTCGGAACACAAGAGACCAAAAGGTCGAACATGAGTTGTATAGTAGGTACGATCAACATGGAGATCTTCACCGTTGATGACTAGTCCGTCTCACGTGATGATCGGACACGGTCTAGTCGATTCGGATCATGTATCACTTAGATGACTAGAGGGATGTCTATCTAAGTGGGAGTTCATTAAATAATCAGATGAACTTAATTATCATGAACATAGTCAAAAGGTCTTTGCAAATTATGTCGTAGCTTACGCTTTAGTTCTACTGTTTAAGATATGTTCCTAGAGAAAATTTAGTTGAAAGTTGATAGTAGAAATTATGCGGACTGGGTCCGTAAACTGAGGATTATCCTCATTGCTGCGCAGAAGGCTTATGTCCTTAATGCACCGCTCGGTGTGCTGAACCTCGAGCGTCGTCTGTGGATGTTGCGAACATCTGACATACACGTTTTGATGACTACGTGACAGTTCAGTGCGTAATGCTAACGATTTAGAATTGAGGCGCCAAAGACGTTTTTGAAACGTCGCAGAACATATGAGATGTTCCAAAGACTGAAATTGGGATTTTAGACTAGTGCCCACGTCAAGAGGTATGAGACCTCTGACAAGTTTCTTAAGCCTGCAAACTAAGGGAGAAAAGCTCAATCGTTGAGCATGTGCTCAGATTGTCTGAGTACTACAATCGCTTGAATTGAGTGGGAGTTAATCTTCCAGATGAGATAGTGATGGTTCTCCATAGTCACTGCCACCAAGCTATTAGAGCTTCGTGATGAACTATAACATATCAGGGATAGACATGATGATCCTTGAGCAACTCGCGATGTTTGACACCGTGAAAGTAGAAATCAAGTAGGAGCATCAATTGTTGATGGTTAGTAAAACCACTAGTTTCAAGAAGGGCAAGGGAAAGAAGGGATACTTCATGAAACGACAAATCAGTTGTTGCTCTAGTGAAGAAACCCAAGGTTGAACCCAAACCCGAGACTAAGTGCTTCTGTAATGAGGGGAACGTTCACTGAAGCAGAACTACCCTAGATACTTGGTAGATGAGAAGGCAGGCAAGGTCGACAGGAGTATATTGGATATACATTATATTAATGTGTACTTTACTAGTACTCCTAGTAGCACCAGGGTATTAGATACCGGTTCGGTTGCGAAGTGTTGGTAACTCAAAATAAAAGGCTACGGAATAAACGGAGACTAGATAAAGGTGAGATGACGATATGTGTTGGAAGTGTTTCCAAGGTTGATGTAATCAAACATCGTATGCTCCCTCTACCATCGGGATTGGTATTAAACCTAAATAATTGTTATTTGGTGTTTGCGTTGAGCATAGACATGATTGGATTATGTTTATCGCAATACGGTTATTCATTTAAGGAGAATAATGGTTACTCTGTTTATTTGAATAATACCTTCAATGGTCTTGCACCTAAAATGAATGGTTTATTGAATCTCGATCGTAGTGATACACATGTTCGTGCCAAAAGATATAAGATAGTAATGATAGTACCACATACTTGTGGCACTGCCATTTGAGTCATATTGGTATAAAACGCATGAAGAAGCTCCATGTTGATGGATCTTTGGGCTCACTCATTTTTGAAAAGATTGAGACATGCGAACCATGTCTATTGGTAGATATGCATGAAGAAACTCCATGCAGATGGATCGTTTGGACTCACTTGATTTTGAATCACTTGAGACATGCAAATCATACCACATGGGCAAGATGACTGAAAGGCCTCGTTTTCAGTAAGATGGAAGAAGAAAGCAACTTGTTGGAAGTAATACATTTTGATGTGTGCAGTCCAATGAGTGCTGAGGCACGCAGTGGATAACGTTATGTTCTTACTTCACAGATGATTTGAGTAGATGCTAAGAATATTTACTTGATGAAACACAAGTCTAAATTATTGAAAGGTTCAAGTAATTTCAGAGTGAAGTTGAAGATCGTCGTGACAAGGGGATAAAATTTCTATGATGTGATCATAGAGATGAATATCTGAGTTACACGTTTGGCACACAATTAAGACATTGTGGAAATTGTTTCACAACTAATACCGCCTGGAACACCATAGTGTGATGGTGTGTCCGAACATCATAACTGCACCCTATTGGATATGGTGCATACCATGATGTCTCTTATCGAATTACCACTATCATTTATGGGTTAGGCATTAGAGACAACCGCATTCACTTTAAATAGGGCACCACGCAATTCCGTTGAGACGACACCGTATGAACTATGGTTTAGAGAAACCTAAGCTGTCGTTTCTTAAAAGTTTGGGGCTGCGACGCTTATGTGAAAAAGTTTCAGGCAGATAAGCTCGAACCCAAAGCGGATAAATGCATCTTCATAGAATACCCAAAACAGTAGGGTATACCTCCTATTTCAGATCCGGAAGCAAAGTGATTGGTTCTAGAAACAGGTCCTTTCTCGAGGAAAAGTTTCTCTCGAAAGAATTGAGTGGGAGGATGGTGGAGACTTGATGAGGTTATTGAACCATCACTTCAACTAGTGTGTAGCAGGGCACAGGAAGTTGTTCCTGTGGCACCTACACCAATTGAAGTGGAAGCTTATGATAGTGATCATGAAACTTCGGATCAAGTCACTACCAAACCTCGTAGGTCGAGAAGGATGCGTACTACTTCAGAGTGGTACATAATCCTGTCTTGGAAGTCATGTTGCTAGACAACAATGAACCTACGAGCTATGGAGAAGCGATGGTGGGCCCGGATTCCGACGAATGGCTCGAGGCCATAAAATCCGAGAGGGGATCCATGTATAAAAACAAAGTATAGACTTTGGAAGAACTACTTGATGGTCGTAAGGCTGTTAGGTGCAGATGGATTTTAAAAGGAAGACGGACAATGATGGTAACTGTCACCATTAAGAAAGCTTGACTTGTCGTTAAGATGTTTTCCGACAAGTTCAAGGAGTTGAATACGATGAGACTTTCTCACTCGTAGCGATGCTAAGAGTCTGTTGGAATTATATTAGCAGTTACTGCATTATTTATGAAATCTTGCAGATGGGATGTCAAAACATTGTTTCCTCGACGATTTTCTTGAGGAAAGGTTGTATGTGATACAACCAGAAGGTTTTGTCAATCCTGGAAGATGCTAACAAGTATGCAAAGCTCCAGCAATCCTTCTAAGGACTGGAGTAAGCATCTCGGAGTTGGAATGTACGCTTTGATGAGATGATCAAAGATTTTGGGTTTTTACAAAGTTTATGAGAAACTTGTATTTCCAAAGAAGTGAGTGGGAACACTATAGAATTTTTGATGAGTATATGTTGTTAACATATTCTTGATCAGAAATGATTTAGAATTTCTGGAAAGCATACAGGGTTATTTGAAAAGTGTTTTTCAATGGAAAACCTGGATTAAGCTACTTGAACATTGAGCATCAAGATCTATAAGGATAGATCAAAACGCTTAATAGTACTTTCAAATGAATACATACCGTGACAAGATTTTGAAGGAGTTCAAAATAGATCAGCAAAGGAGTTCTTGGCTGTGTTACAAGGTGTGAGTATTGAGTAAGACTCAAGACCTGACCATGGCAGAAGAGAGAGAAAGGATGAAGGTAGTCCCCTAGGCTTTAGACGTAGGCTCTACAGTATGCTATGTTGTGTGCCGCACCTGAAGTGTGCCTTGCCATGAGTCAGTCAAGGGGTACAAGAGTGATCCAGGAATGGATCACATGACAGCGGTCGAACTTATCCTTAGTATCTAGTGGACTAAGGAATTTTCTCGATTATGGAGGTGGAAAAGAGTTAGTCGTGAAGGGTAACGTCGATGCAAACTTTAACACTAATCCAGATGACTCTGAGTAGTAAACCGGATTCGTATAGTAGAGCAGTTATTTGGAATAGCTCCAAGTAGCGCGTGGTAGCTGCATCTGCAAGATGACATAGAGATTTCTAAGGCACACACGGATCTGGAAGGTTCAGACCCGTTGACTAAAAACCTCTCTCACAAGCGAGATATGAACAAACCCCATGGGTGTTGGATTCATTACAATCACATAGTGATGTGAACTAGATTATTGACTCTAGTGCAAGTGGGAGACTGTTGGAAATATGCCCTAGAGGCAATAATAAAATGGTTATTATTGTATTTCCCTGTTCATGATAATTGTCTATTGTTCATACTATAATTGTATTAACTGGAAACCGTAATACATGTGTGAATACATAGACCACAACATGTCCCTAGTAAGCCTCTAGTTGACTAGCTTGTTGATCAATAGATGGTTATGGTTTCCTGACCACGGACATTGGATGTCATTGATAACGGGATCACATCATTAGGAGAATGATGTGATGGACAAGACCCAATCCTAAGCATAGCACAAGATCGTGTAGTTCGTTTGCTAAGAGATTTTCTAATGTCAAGTATCGTTTCCTTAGACCATGAGATTGTGCAACTCCCGGATACTGTAGGAATGCTTTGGGTGTACCAAACATCACAACGTAATTGGGTGGCTATAAAGGTGCACTACAGGTATCTCCGAAAGTGTCTGTCGGATTGGCACGGATCGAGACTGGGATTTGTCACTCCGTATGATGGAGAGGTATCTCTGGGCCCACTCGGTAATGCATCATCATAATGAGCTCAATGTGACTAATGAGTTAGCCACGGGATCATGCGTTACGGAACGAGTAAAGAGACTTACCGGTAACGAGATTGAACGAGGTATCGGGATACCGACGACCAAATCTCGGGCAAGTAATATACCGATAGACAAAGGGAATTGTATACGAGATTGATTAAATCCCCGACATCGTGGTTCATCCGATGAGATCATCGTGGAACATGTGGGAGCCAATATGGGTATCCAGATCCCGCTATTGGTTATTGGCCGGAGAGGTGTCTCGGTCATGTCTGCATGGTTCTCGAACCCGTAGGGTCTACACACTTAAGGTTCGGTGACGCTAGAGTTGTTATGGAAATAGTATGTGGTTACCGAAGGTTGTTCAGAGTCCCAGATGAGATCCCGGACGTGACGAGGAACTCCGGAGTGGTCCGGAGGTGAAGATCGATATATTGGACGAAGGGTATTGGAGTCCGGAATTGTTCTGGGAGTACCGGGTGACGACCAGCGTGACCGAAAGGTGTTTCGGAGGCCCCGGCAAGCGTTGGGGGCCTTATGGGCCAAAGGGAGGGGCACACCAGCCCACTAAGGGGTTGTGCGCCCCTCCCAACCCCTCTTACGTAACGTGGAGAGGTGGGGGCGCCTCCTCTAGGGCAGCCACCCCTCCCGGCTTGGGGGGCAAGTTTCCCAGGGGTGGGGGCACCGAAACCCATCTAGGGTTTCCCCTGTGGCCGCCGCCCCTCCCCTAGGGAACCCTAGGGCGCCTCCTCCACCCCCTTCCCCCTATATATAGTGAGGGAGAGAGAGGGCAGCCGCACCCCTTGCCTGGCGCAGCCCTCTCCTCCTCCAACTCCTCCTCCTCCGTAGTGCTTAGCGAAGCTCTGCCGGAGAACCACGAGCTCCATCGCCACCACGCCGTCGTGCTGCTGGAATTCTCCCTCAACTTCTCCTCTCCCCTTGCTGGATCAAGAAGGAGGAGACGTCCCCCGGTTGTACGTGTGTTGAACGCGGAGGCGCCGTCCGTTCGTCGCTAGATCAGATCTTCCGCGATTTGAATCGCCGCGAGTACGACTCCATCAACCGCGTTCTTGTAACGCTTCCGCTTAGCGATCTTCAAGGGTATGAAGATGCACTCCCTCTCTCTCATTGCTAGAATCTCCTAGATTGATCTTGGTGACACGTAGGAAAATTTTGAATTATTGCTACGTTACCCAACATGGTCAACATTTTACTTGGTAATGCATATGTCCAAGTGAACCTCCTTGGAGTCCCCGTGCACCACGTTGGGGGCCAAATCATACCATGCGTCTTCCATGTCCTCATCGGCGGGAAGATCCCAGCTCGGCATAGTCCTAGTCAGCTTGATGTAGCCAGGGTCACCGCCCACGTACCTCCGAGGGGTAGTAACAGTGAGCACGCACCCGAACATCGGCCTCGTGTCAGTGTCAGCGTCAGCGGCGTCGCCCCTGACGCACACTACAGAGACGGGGCGGCGGCCTGCGCGGGCCTCGCCGTGCCCACGATCAAGAGGAAGATGCTGCCGTCCTCCTTCGAGACTAGCAGGCGGCGGTGATCCTCCAGGGACTATGGCACGGTGAACAGGTAGCACATCTCGTACTTGATGTTCTTCGCCGCGGGCAAGTAGTGATAGACGGATGACTGCGTGAGGTGATGCACGAGGTCCGTCGGCGATCCCCAAAACGGCATCGGGCACTCATAGCAGTAGAGGAAGGGCTCCTTGGAGGCATCGACCAGGCCGTCCATGAAACGGGAGTGGCTGTAGGGGATGGTGTGCCAGTTGAATATATGAGCAAGTTACTATGAGATTTAGTCTGAATAAGCACAAAATAAATCATGACGGCTATAACAGAGATTAAACTAATCATGTGGACTAGCATAGTAGATGAACAAATCGAATCTAGGACACAGACTAGAAACATGAATTCTACCACGATTTCGAATAGGAAGGAAAGAAACACATACGGTGCAACGGGAGCAGCACCATTGGCGTTGAGGTTGTCGCCCATGTCGTTGAGGAAGAGGTTGCCGAGGTCGGGGAAGAAGTCGTCGTCGGTGAAGTCGTCGCTGCCAGCAGTCGCGAGAGTGCACTCCCCAAATTTGAACAGCGCCCGCCGAATGGAGCACAGGAGGGAGTGGCTGTAGGGGAGGTTGCGGCGGCCGAATCGAGCGCATGAGTAGCACACGAAGCAGTAGATGGTGCTCCTCCCTAGTCTCTTTCTCTACTCTTATCTCTATACCTACTACTCTTTTTCTTTTTTATAATATACTAGTAGCTGTCAAATCGAATAGCATTGCGCTGCTTGCTGCACGCCCGGCTGAACACGCCTCCTTGCCTCCATCAAACCCCTCCATTAAACCCGCATGCAAACCCAGACACCTACTCCGGCCCGCGGGAGGAAATTTGCCGGTTGCTGTTGGAGAATAATAGAGTCACGTCCAATCCATTTGAGTTAATTGCATGTATGATTCTCCCTCTATAAAAAGTTAATTGCATCCTTAATCTTGTATTCTAAGTACTCTGTTGGTTCCATTGTCAGTACAGTGTACATTACTTGGAGGCTGGCTACAGATTCATACAAAAAGTTAGAAAGAAACGAATCCATCCTTAATCTTGTATTCTAAGTACTCTGTGGGTTCTACTCCCAGTACAGTAGCGAAAGAAGTATATATTAAAAAACATAAAAAGCGACAGTTTGGGACAGAATTTGAACTCAGGCCATCGCGCTGCAAGCATCCGGCCCAGACCAATACACCAGGTGTTCGTTGCGGACGATGCAGGAGATAAACGTTTATAGCAATGAGCCCGTCTGTTGCAATGGATCCAAAGTAGAATAATACATATTCACAAATTTCAAAGAAAACACTTTAGTTTTGATATACATATCACTAAAAATATATTCTTTGGGCTGTTTTGATGAGGTAAGGGAGGAATGTGGTTGGTTTCAAGATACTAAGGGGTTTTGTGTAAACTGGAGCAGAGAAGTGGGAATTGTTGCAAAAGGCCGCAACTTACATCACAACCGTTAGATGCAGATCTAATGGTCAGAAATAGCGGATGGCAGACACACCATCATCACCAACTGAGTCTTTTATAGGAGTATAAGTATAAGTAATATAGGAGTAGGAGTAGAGAAAAAACCGAGTTGGTGATGATGGTGTGCCTGCCATCTTATAGTATAGACCGTCCGATCTATATCTGACGGATAGAAAGCAAACTATGACAATTTTAAAAAAGATACCCGCACCTCTCTCCACATTTACAGATAAGGCCTTGCCTCGTTCATCCTTATGTCCCACAACCTCATTGCCGGGAAATTAAAAAAGGAAGTCTCTGGAACAATCCGGCATGGTGGCCGCTGCCGGCGCCGTCCATCCCCATGCCTCCGCCCAGTCCGACCACCAGTCACCACCATGCCCCACTCCTCCTCACCTTATTTATCATCTTTCTCGAGATATCATTTTTTCGATGAAATGATCGAGATACCATGTTTCCGATAAAATTCTCGAGATATCATTAGTTTTTACACATGGGATTACTCCTGCATTGGTCAATCACAACATGTGTTTTAAACAAGAAAATCCTGTCGGAAGCACACGAATCCTCATATTCTATTCACCCTGGAGGTACGAAAATGTATGAAGACCTTCGACAAATATTCTGGTGGGATGGAATGAAGAAAGACATTACCTATTTTGTGGCCTATTGCGACATATGCAAGAAGGTGAAGGCCGAGCATCAGAAGCCAGCCGGACTTCTCCAACCACTGCCAGTTTCGCAATGGAAATGGGATGACGTTTGCATGGATTTCATCACCGGACTACCTAAGACTCAGCGAGGCAATGATGCAATATGGGTCATAGTGGACACCTTAACCAAGGTTGCTCACTTTATCCCGATCAAAACCACATATCGAGCGGATCAACTTGCACAGCTGTATGCATCCACAATAGTCAGTCTGCATGGAGTACCCCGAACCATCACTTCCAACCGAGGTTCACTTTTTACCTTCGCTTTTTGGTCACGTCTCCATCAAGCCTTGGGGACAGCACTGAAATACAGTACCGCTTATCATCCTCAGACAGATGGACAGACAGAGCGAGTAAACCAAATACTCGAAGATATGCTACGAGCCTGCGTCTTGGCCCAAGGGCCTAAATGGGAAGACTGCTTGCCGTATGCCGAGTTTTCTTATAACAACAGCTTCCAGACCAGTCTAAAAATGTCACCGTATGAAGCCTTGTATGGCGGTAAGTGCCGCACTCCTTTAAATTGGTCTCAAACTGGGGATAGCCGTATCTTTGGAACAGATCTCATGATGGAAGCTGAGAAACAAGTTAAGGAGATCAGAGACAGATTGCAACTGGCCAAATCTCGACAGAAGAGTTATTATGATGCAAAGCACCGACAAATCAGTTTTGAACCCGGAGAACACGTATACCTCCGAGTCACTCCTATGAAAGGAGTCAAGAGATTCCAGACTCGTGGAAAGTTGGCACCCAGATTTATTGGCCCATTTCCAGTTATGTCTCGAGTGGGTACTGTTGCATATCAGTTGGAACTACCCCCTGAATTGTCAGACGTGCACAACGTGTTTCATGTTTCACAGTTGAGGCGATGCATATCGCCGCCTGAGAAAAAGACTGTTATGACTGAGATAGAGTTGGCAAGGGATTTAACATATGAAGAAAGACCGGTTAGAATTCAGGATCAGATGGAAAGAGTCACTCGCAGTAAAGTAAGGAAATTTTACAAAGTTCAGTGGGACCGTCACACGGAGTCAGAATGAACGTGGGAACAGGAAGAATTTCTAAGAGCACATTATCCAGAATGGTTTTCCCAAGCAACCGAATCTCGAGGACAAGATTCATTCTAAGTGGGGGAGGTTTGTGACAGCCTGGTTTTTGCCCTTTTCTATTTGCCCAATTTTCATTTGGATTTATTTTGAAATTTGGAGTTTTTGAATCTTTTCATATGGACTTAAACACTTGGGTACCCTTGGCTTTCACCCAAGTTCCTCATTTCCCTCCCTAATCATCATTCCCTCTCTGGTTCACCCCAAAATAATATTTGGAATATTTTTCTTTAATGAAAAATATTAATTTCCCTATCCAAAACCCTAACTAGCTCAATGTGCTCCAAAGCAACCCCAATTTTTCTAGCCCACAAAAATCTGAAAAATTCACAAATATTCTTTTAACCCTAGGGAACCTTCCTGAGCAAAAATATTTCATCACTTTTTGGAATATTTTTGCTACAGAAAATATTTTTTGTTCTGGACAGAAATGGTGGTTTCTACAGAACTACCATTTTACTTGCTCCAATGTGGCTGGTTTTTCTGGTGCATCATCACCTTAGTAGATGATTGCTAGCCTCCAAAGCCCAGCCCCCAACTCCCAGCCATTTGACCTCAGTAACCTCTCAAAGTTACTGATCAGAAACTTAACTGGCTTGTGAAATCTTTTCTACTGCGTCTGGATCCAAACCAAAGCATGGTAATCTTCAAAACTACCATGAACAACAAGCCAGACATGAACTTTGGACGTAGGTCGGCCTGAGGGCAAAGTTCACGCGGTGACCATGTGTGTACACGATGCCAGCCTGCGTGTCGACGCACTCTGAGTGCCGCCGAGCGCTCTGTTTTGCGCGTGCTCGCTTCCCCGACTGCCAAAGCATGCCAAACCTCGCCACCATCTTCGTCCCAACCCCCTTAACTCCACCCTGGCACTCGCCAACGCCGGAGCTTGCCGCAGCGAGCACGGGCGCGGTCCGGCCAACACAACAGTGCGCTCTGCACTGTGCTCGTCGCCTTCCTCTCGATCATGTGCTCGTCCCCGTTCGCCCACAGTCCCCGCGTGAGTTGCGTTGCCTTCTCCTCCTCTCACTGACGTGGCTCGTCGCCGGGCGCCGTGTCCAGGTGTCCACCGGCGGTGCCCAAACCCCCTCTCGGTGCTCGCCTATAAATGGAGCCCTCCCCAGCCTCCTCGAGCATCATCCTCCACTGCCACACACTCCACAACCTCGTAGGAAACCGTAGCCCGGCCGGGCAGGCTGCGGGCCGCTGTCCCCGAGCTCGAGCTCACCGGCGATCCCCTCGGGTCGTCGCGGTAGCTCCAGCCCCTCCCTGGCCTGGGCGACACTTCCAAAGCCTCCACCACTCTTCAGTGAAGCCGTTCCGTCCACTTGGAGCCCCTAGAGTTGTCCTTGTTCGCCGTCGTCTTCGTCTCCGGCGACCACCGCTCTCTGCCTCCGCTTGCGAGGTCGATTCCGACGCCGTCCGACCACCCCTAGCTACACTACGGGTACGGGCAGGTGCGCCTCCATCCCCTCTCTCGATCCCTCCCTCTCGTTTTGGCCTAGGAGCCCTCGCCGCCGGCGTGAGCTCCGGTGAAGCCGCGACCCCCTCTGTTTCCTCCTCCCTCTAGCCCTCGCCTGACTAGCGGGGCCCGCTAGTCAGCCACTCAGTACGCGCGCGAAGCGGTACGAGTGGTGGCGCCCCGAGGCATTACGCCTTCGACGTCACCCCCCTAGTTTGTTTTATTTAAATTCAAGTTCATATATATTTTCCAGAGAGCTTCAAACAGCTATAACTCTTCAACCATAAGTCCAAATGAATTGATTCTTTTTGCATTGTGTTCTTTGCAAAGAAATCTAGCAGCTCACCAAAAATGAGATTTTTCTGTGCTGTCTAGATTTTCTAGTGATTTTCAGAAGGGTTCTTGATATTTTCTTCTTGTGTTTAAAATTATTTTTAGAGGGTGAGGCTTGTCTTGAGGAGCACCAGAAGGCTTGTGAACCTCATATGCACTAAGGCAAGCCACAACAACATTTTCATGGTGCCATTTCAATATTTATGATTTTCTTACTTGAATGAAAGATTTAATCCATGCATTTAAATAACTATTATGTTATTTATATTCTGTTAAGTGCTTGTTTTAGTTAATATGCTTGATTTACAGAATGTTTGAAACTAACTTAGTTGGTAAATAAACTAGGATTCATTTGTGGTGATGAAATAATAATATTGTTATGCATATGAGTAATTACTTGAAGTTATTTTCTTGCATGAGTAAAATAAGAAAAATTTCCAGAAAATATTCTGTTTAAAGTGAGGTTTATCCTAACCAGAAAAGTGGCATGAGTTGTTGATGTTTTTGCTTAGTGTGAATATAGTTGACTCAGTCATTTCCGTTAATATGTGATGCATATGTAGTGTTGCATTTTCATGGCATGCGATGACACCGGTCATTTTTACTTTAGGTTGAACCTGAATATAACTCAACTTGAATATATCGTTGGCCGGGTCATGGTGCCACTGAATCGAGTTTTTCCCAGTGCAACCACATTTGCCTTTATGGGAAGGCCTTGATTCGGTCCGTTGTCATGCCTCTGGTCGGTGCCTCCAACTAGGGAAGGTTATGGGCATGCTTACCCTGGCCCGGTAAGCAGACATAACCTTGTGTGCCCGTTGTTGAGAGTATGGTATCGGGTCCCCTTGTGGGATCGTTTTGGCCACGACGGTGGTCATTGTGTCTTTGGTAGACACGGGGCCACCCAGGACTAGCCCGATGGGGAGTGCGTCGGAGTGACCGGGAGAGTGTCATGGCAATGGAGGGGTGAGGGAGTCCTGGATTAGGGGGTCCTCGGACAGCCGGACTATATCCTTTGGTTGGACTGTTGGACTATGAAGATACAAGATTGAAGACTTCGTCCCGTGTCCGGATGGGACTCTCCTTGGCGTGGAAGGCAAGCTTGGCAATACGGATATGTAGATCTCCTCCCTTGTAACCGACTCTGTGTAACCCTAGCCCCCTCCGGTGCCTATATAAACCAGAGGGTTTAGTCCGTAGGACAACAACAATCATACCATAGGCTAGCTTCTAGGGTTTAGCCTCTACGATCTCGTGGTGGATCAACTCTTATATTGCTCATATCATCAAGATCGATCAAGCAGGAAGTAGGGTATTACCTCCATCGAGAGGGACCGAACCTGGGCAAACATCGTGTCGCCCGCCTCCTGGTACCATCCGCCTTAGACGCACAGTTCAGGACCCCCTACCCGAGATCCGCCTGTTTTGACACCGACATTGGTGCTTTCATTGAGAGTTCCACTGTGCCATCACCACAAGGTTTGATGGCCCCTTCGATCATCGGCAATGATGCGATCCAGGGTGAGGTTTTCCTCCCCAGACAGATCTTCGTGTTCGGCGGCTTCGCACTGCGGGCCAACTCGCTTGGCCATTTGGAGCAGATCGAGAGCTACGCCCCTGGCCATCAGGTCAGGTTTGGAAAGTTGAACTATACTACCGATATCCGCGGAGACTTGATCTTTGACGGATTCGAGCACATGTCAGGTGCGCCGCACAGTCACGACGAGCACGACTTAGCTCTGCCGCCGGACGGTGTTCGGGAGATCACACCTGTGCCTACTCCGGCCCTAGATCCGGAGTCGGTTACGCCGTCCGAGGACGGGTGGATGGACCCCGCCTCAGAGGTCACACACTCAGCGGCGATAGAGCCGAATACTGACTTCACCTCCTATGGGACCTGTGTCACCGGATCCTCGGATTCATCCCCGGCCACAGGCCCCGAACCGCTTGTGTCCATGCCTATCGAATCTGATTGGGTGCCGATCATGGAGTTCGCCTCCGCGGATATCTTTCAGCACTCGCCTTTTGGCGATGTGCTAAATTCATTAAGGTCTGTCTCCTTGTCGGGAGAACCTTGGCCGAACTATGTCCAGCTAGAACGGGATGCGGACGACGAAGAAATTCGCTCCCCGCCCACCATCCACTTAGTAGCCATTGTCGACGATTTAACCGACATGCTCGATTTCGGCTCCGAAGACATCGACGGTATGGACAACGATGCAGGAGACGAACAGGAACCACCGCCCACAGGGCACTGGACTGCCACCTCATCATATGATATATACATGGTGGACACCCCCAAAGAAGGCGATGGCGATAAGACAACGGAGGATAATCCCTCCAAGCAGCAATCCAAGCACCGACGTCAGCGGCGCCGCTCTAAGTCCCGCCATAGCAGCGATACCGGCCCAAGAGACAATAACGCTCCGGATAGTGCCAAAGACGACGACAACCCCCTCCAGCCAGACCTCGAGCGGGATGATGAACAAGATAGCCCTCCAGAACAGGCAGCAGACGGAGAATCAGAGGATGGCAATTACATGCCTCTCTCCGAAGACGAAGTGAGCCTCGGCGACGAAGAATTTATCGTGCCTGAGGATCCCGTCGAGCAGGAGCGCTTCAAGCGCCGGCTTATAGCCACAGCAAACAGCCTGAAGAAAAAGCAACAACAGCTTTGAGCTGATCAAGATCTGCTAGCGGATAGATGGACTGAAATCCTGGCGGCCGAGGAATACGAACTCGAGCGCCCAACCAAGAGTTACCCAAAGCGCAGGTTGCTACCCCAACTCGAGGAGGAAGCATTGAAACCTACATCACCAGCATATGATGCGGCTGATCGGCCACCTCGTGGCCGAGACAGAGGGGCATACCAGCCTGAAGTCCAGCCCGCAACCCGCCGCCATTCAAACAAAAATACCAAGGCCCGGGGCAACACGCGGGACCTGCGAGACGTATTGGAAAACAAAGCAGGACATGCGAGATCGATCTACGGATCATGGGGGCGCGCCCCAACGCGGTACGATGACCGTCACACCGGATATACTAAAAGCAAATCCGGCCGGGCCGAATACAGCAGACAAGACTCGTATGAACTGCGTCGTGATATAGCCCGGCACAGAGGCGCCACACACCCCCTATGCTTCACTGATGAAGTAATGGATCACGAATTCCCAGAGGGTTTTAAACCCGTAAACATTGAATCATATGATGGTACAACAGACCCCGCTGTATGGATTGAGGATTTCCTCCTCCACATCCACATGGCTCGCGGTGATGATCTACATGCCATCAAGTACCTCCCACTAAAACTAAAAGGACCAGCTCGGCATTGGCTAAATAGCTTGCCAGCAAACTCCATTGGCAGTTGGGAGGATTTGGAAGATGCATTCCTTGACAACTTCCAAGGCACTTATGTGCGACCACCGGATGCTGATGACTTGAGCCATATAACTCAGCAACCAGGGGAATCGGCCAGGAAATTCTGGACCCGGTTCCTCACTAAGAAGAACCAAATTGTCGACTGTCCGGACGCAGAGGCCTTAGCAGCATTTAAGCATAATATCCGTGACGAGTGGCTTGCCCGGCACCTCGGCCAGGAGAAGCCGAAGTCTATGGCAGCACTCACGACACTCATGACCCGCTTTTGCACGGGCGAGGATAGCTGGCTGGCTCGCAGCAACAACACATCAAGAAGTCATGGCAGTTCAGATGCCAAAGATAGTAACGGCAGACCACATCGCAACAAACACAAGCGCCGCAACAACGGTGACAACGCCGAAGACACGGCAGTCAATGCCGGATTCAGTGGCTCTAAATCCGGTCAGCGGAAGAAGCCGTTCAAAAGAAGCAACCCGGGCCCGTCCAGTTTGGACCGCATACGCGATCGCTCGTGTCAAATTCACGGCACCCCTGATAAGCCAGCCAATCACACCAACAGAGAATGCTGGGTGTTCAAGTAGGCCGGCAAATTGAATACCGGAAACAAGGAAAAGGGGCTGCATAGCGACGATGAGGAGGAGCCCCGGCCGCCGAACATAGGAGGACAAAAGAAATTTCCTCCCCCAAGTGAAAACGGTGAAAATGATATATGCAACCCATATTCCCAAGAGGGAACGGAAGCATGCACTAAGGGACGTCTATGCGATGGAGCCAGTCGCCCCAAAGTCCAACCCATGGTCTTCTTGTCCGATCACTTTCGATCGCAGGGACCACCCCACTAGTATCTGTCATGGCGATTCTGCCGCATTGGTCCTTGATCCCATCATTGACGGATTTCACCTCACCCGAGTCCTTATGGACGGGGGCAGCAGCCTGAACCTGCTTTATCAGGATACAGTGCGCAAAATGGGTATAGACCCCTCGAGGATCAAACCCACTAAAACCACCTTTAAAGGTGTCATCCCAGGTGTAGAGGCCCGTTGCACGGGCTCAATCACACTTGAAGTGGTCTTCGGATCTCCGGACAACTTCCGAAGCGAGGAGTTAATCTTCAATATCGTCCCGTTCCGCAGTGGCTATCACGCACTGCTCGGGCGAACCGCATTTGCCAGATTCAATGCGGTACCGCATTATGCATACCTCAAGCTCAAAATGCCAGGACCTCGCGGGGTTATAACAGTCAATGGAAACACAGAACGCTCACTCCGCACGGAGGAGCACACTGCGGCCCTCGCAGCAGAAGCACAAAGCAGCCTTTTAAGGCAAACCGCCAATTCGGCGATAAATCCCCCGGACACCTTCAAGCGAGTCTGGAATAATCTACAACAGGATCGCCTGGCACGTTCAGAGCTCGCCTAGCAATTCGTCCTTCATCCTAGTCCCAGTCAAGCGACGAAATCTGTGCCGCGTCTACATAATTACGCACTAAAAATACCATGGGCATAGGCGGGGGCACGGCCAAGGCACGTCCCACAATGTGGCTCAACCGCCCCAGGGGCTGTATACCTTTATCATTTTCTCTCTTTTAGGACCTTACTCTCTGGAACCCCTTTTCGGCAGTCTGATTGCTGGACACATTACGGGAAGGAAATACCAAGGAAGCAAGAAGCTCTGACGTACAAGGGAATCCCCAGGTGGTCTCTGATAACGATCGAAATACCTGTTTTAAATACCCATACGCAGCTTGCCCTTGGATAGGACATGTCAAATTGTCCTCTTTTTTGCTTATTGCACTACTTGTATCCATACGCTTCGACGTATTATTTAAGAACAATGTATAGCGTTAGTCTATTATTGCATTACCCTTTCTTTTTTTCCTTGTCTGCTTATTTATGACAAATTGCACCCGTACATTCTGGTATGACCAATACGCCAGGGGCTTCAGTATACCCCGTAAATACTGTGTGAGAAGTCCGAACACTTTCGACAGTGCGGCACCCCCGAACTTATAGCACTATATGCATCAGCTCCGAATCATGTCTTGGGTCAATAGTTGGGTTTGCCCGGCTCCCATATTTTGGTCCCTTACGTTCCGCAATATCGGCTAAGGTAGCACTGGGAGAACTACTGCGATTGTGTCCCAGTTCTTTCGGACGAGCACCTCAGTAAAGAAAGCCGAAAACTGACTGTCATGATAAGGCGAGAGCTGGTCGCTGTTCGAGAGGTCTCAAGTCCTTAAAGACTTTTTCCGCTTCGGGCGAGGAGTCGGCCTTGCCCAACTTAGGCGTATATAGCGCCCCAAATTCAGCCTTCCGAATACTAGGGGCTTCGCCAAAATTTAAAATTGTAGACTTCTATGGCTAAGTGAGAGCGATAAAGCCTTATAGTCCGACTGCCTGGTTCGTTGTGCTGAACACCTCCTTCGAAGGACCCAAAATTGGGATAAAGAGTGCTCAGGTTTATCCCGAACACCTCAGTACTAGTTACATGGGGGCAGAAGCCGACGACTGGCCAACTCTCAGATTTTATAAACGGACGCACAGAAGGTAATATTTTAAATTCACAAGCGTTGCATAGCAAAAATGAACTCGTTTCATATTACAGGATCACATGAGTACATTTATTCAAATATTACATCCTTAGCACACTCATCTGCCACAAGACAAGCACCCTTCAGGACACTTTCATAATACTTTTCGGGGTGGCGATGCTCCTTGCCCTCCGGCGGCCCCTCCTTCACCAGCTTTTTGGTGTCCAGCTTCACCCAGTGCACCTTCGCCCGGGCAAAAGCCCTACGCGCACCCTCGATGCAGACGGATCGCTTTATGACTTCAAACCGTGGGCAGGCATTCGCAAGCCGCCTCACCAGACCGAAGTAGCTACTAGGAAGGGACTCACCAGGCCACATCCGGACTATAAGACCCCTCATGGCCTGTTCGGCCGCCTTGTGAAGCTCGACCATTTGCTTCAACTGGTCGCTCAAGGGCATTGGGTGTTCGGTCCTAGTATACTGAGACCAGAACAACTTCTCCGTCGATCTCCCCTTCTCGGCCCGGTAGAACTCCGCGGCATCTGACACACTGCAGGGTAGATCTGCGAACGCTCCTGGAGAGCTCCGAACTCGGGTAAGTAAAAAGAAAGTTTCCTTCACATGCTTGCTTTGCATAATGAATGCCTTACCCACCGCTATCTTCTTAACCGCCTCAATCTCTTGGAGGGCCTTTTGGGCTTCGGCCTTGGCATGTTGTGCGCTTTCAAGGGCCTTCGCAAGCTCGGACCCTTACGTCTTAGAGTCAAGCTCCAAGGCCTCGTGTTTCTTGACGAGAGCCTGGAGCTCTTGCTGCACCTCGCCTACTCGGGCCTCTTGTTTCTCTCGCTCGATGCGCTCCTTGGCCGCTTTGTCTTCGGCCTCGGATAGCGCCTTCTGCAGGGCCGCCACTTTGGTCGTGGCGCCTAGCAAAATCCATGACGATCCTATTATTCCAAAACCAAAATTTTCTTTGTCAATATACAGACGGGGTATAACTTACCTTTGTTCTCTTCGAGCTGCCTCTTGGTAAGTCCAAGCTCTTCCTTGGACCGCTCAAGGCCCCGCTTCAGTGCAGCAACCTCCGCAGTACGTGCGGCAGTGGCTAGCAGTGAAGCCTGCATATGCACATAGACATATTCCAATTAGACTCCTGCGGTTATTATTTGATCCTCTATTCGGCCTTTCTTCGCAAACACCAAACAGAGCATCAGGGGCTACTGTCTATGCGGTAACATTCTCTTATAATCTGGGTACTTACCTTAAAGCCTGTTAGGAGGCTGGCACAGGCTTGAGTTAGTCCGCTCTTGGTGGACTGAACCTTCTTGACCACCGCACTCATAATAGTGCGGTGCTCTTCGTCAATGGAGGCGCCGTGAAGCACTTCCAGCAAGTTGTCCGATACCTTTGGATGAATAGAGGCCATCGGCACAGACGGCTTACCCCCCTTAGCGAGGGGTCGCCGGACAGAATCCGGAACCATTGGAGGTTCCGGCGCCGTATTCGGCTTGGGGCTAGACTTGCTGCCCCCGGCGTTAGGGCCCAAAGGAGGCTTGCCCCTCGTGCGCCCAGCACCTGGAATGTCGCCTTGAAGCGCCTCCGGAACTGTCTCCCCTTGGTTTAGTCCCCTTTGAGACAACACCTCGGCGTCGTCCGTAGGGCGGGGGGAGGAGGCGGTTGGGAGTGAATCGCTGTTCATATCCGACGGGCCCAGAGAATCATCTGACAAAGATACGTCGATGTGGGCTTGGGATGGGCTGCATAATCATGCGCGGCGTGATAAGAAACAGTACAATAAGACGTACCAAAAATTGTTAGGGTATCCAGATACTCACGACTTCACCAGGGGCTTGTCCTTGGGCAACCACTCCTCGTCGCTGAAAGCGGCCGTCATGGAGCAGTCCAGGAGGAGGGTCCTTCCCTTCTTGGACCCTTCGGCCTCCCCTGATGGGGCGGCCTTCCTTTTCATGTCCCCCCCGGCTGGGGGGAGAACTTTCCTCTTCTTCCTCCTCGGTTTCATGGGAGGAGTGCGCCTCGGTGTTTTCGGACGATGAGTCCGATATAACCTTGCGCTGGAGACCCTTCCTGGTCCCCGTGGCCTTCTTCTTGGCCTTCTCCGGCACCTCATAAGGCGCCGGAACCAGCATCTCCATTAGGAGAGCATCTGCTGGATCTTCTGGCAGGGGAGCCGGACAATCGATCAACTCCGCTGTCGCTACCCAGTCCTGTTAAATGGGGTGGAGGCTTAGATCCCGCGCGTGGTTATACTGGGGAAAAGAACATCTTATGAGATGTAAAAGGCTTATCGGATCGGTAGGACGCTTTGCGCTGAGTACGCGGTCCTCGGTAAGGGGAGGAGGTACCTCGGCGCCCTTGAACAGCACCCTCCAGACGTCCTTGTGCGTCGTGTCGAAGAGCTCTCGCAGCGTCTGTTGCTCGGCCGGGTCGAACTCCCACAAATTGAATGCCCGTCTTTGACACGGGAGGATCCGGCGAAAGAGCATGACTTGGACCACGTTGACGAGCTTGATTTTCTTGCTCATCATGTTTTTGACGCAGGTCTGGAGTCCGGTCAGCTCTACCTAGGAACCCCAGGATAGGCCCTTCTCTTTCCAGGAGGTGAGCCGCATGGGGATTCCGGGTCGAAATTTGGGGGCCGCCACCCAGTTGGGGTCGCGCGGCTCGGTGATGTAGAACCACCCCGATTGCCACCCCTTTATGGTCTCCACATAGGAGCCTTCGAGCTAGGTGACGTTAGGCATTTTGCCCACCATGGCGCCTCCGCACTCCGCTTGCTAGCCGACCACCACCTTCGGTTTAACGTTGAAGGTCTTCAGCCACAGGCCGAAGTGGGGCTTGATGCGGAGGAAGGCCTCGCACACGACGATAAACGCCGAGATGTTGAGGTTGAAATTGGGGGCCAGATCGTGAAAATCCAGCCCGTAGTAGAACATGAGCCCGCGGACAAACGGGTGAAGGGGAAATCTCAGTCCGCAGACGATGTGGGTAAGGAAAACCACCCTCTCATGAAGTTCTGGAGTAGGGACAATCTGCCCCGAATCTGGCAGCCGGTGTGCGATATCCGCGGCCAGATATCCTGCTCCCCGTAGCTTTGTGATGTTCTCCTCCGTAACGGAGGAGACCATCCACTTGCCTCCCGCTCCGGACATCCTTGGAGTGGCTTGAGGAGGAAATGCGAACTTGGGTGCTGGAGCTCGAGTGTGCAAGAATGGATGAGCAAGGAGGAAGAGGGCGTGGGTAAAAAGATGAGTCCCTGTCCCTTTATAAGGGCGGAAGAAACTATATGCCTCCCCACCTGCCTGGTAAATTCGCTTATTCCCCAAGCGCCGTAATTGATGGCGCGGTTGGGTTACCCACACCCGTATTGATGAGAATCCCGTGATAAGGGGACACGATCTCTGATTTGACAAGACGTGGCAAGAAAACCGCCTCGCAATGTGTGCAGTAGCTGGTTGAGAAAAACGGTTCGTCATGACCAGACCACGGCATAACGTCACGTTGTGAAAGGCTGTCAGCAAATTAGATTTGTGGAAATATTATTCTCTCTACGGTGGTATGTGGAATTTGTTTTGCAGAGCCGAACACTATCCTTGTGTTCAAAATCTTCTATGGAGTATTCGGAGGAGGAACCCGCCTTGCAATGCCGAAGACAATCTGCGCGCCGGACTCATCGTCATTGAAGCCTGGTTCAGGGGCTACTGAGGGAGTCCTGGATTAGGGGGTCGTCGGACAGCCGGACTATATCCTTTGGCCGGACTGTTGGACTATGAAGATACAAGATTGAAGACTTCGTCCCGTGTGTGGATGGGACTCTCCTTGGCGTGGAAGGCAAGCTTGGCAATACGGATATGTAGATCTCCTCCCTTGTAACCGACTCTGTGTAACCCTAGCCCCTCCGGTGCCTATATAAACCGGAGGGTTTAGTCCGTAGGACAACAACAATCATACCATAGGCTAGCTTCTAGGGTTTAGCCTCTACGATCTCGTGGTGGATCAACTCTTGTAATACTCATATCATCAAGATCAATCAAGCAGGAAGTAGGGAATTACCTCCATCGAGAGGGCCCGAACCTGGGTAAACATCGTGTCCCCCGCCTCCTGTTACCATCCGCCTTAGACGCATAGTTCGGGACCCCCTACCCGAGATCCTCCAGTTTTGACACCGACAAGGGGTTTCGTCGGAATGTCGTTGGTCCACCCGAATGGCAATGCGAGGCCATGGGTTCCGTGGTGTGGGTACAGTGTGCTACCTCTGCATAGTGTAATAATCTATCGATAGCCGAGTCCACGGTTATGGACACGCTCGTAGTAGGTCACACCATGGGTCAACGTTTAATAAATTTTGCACACTAAGTTATGAACTTTGCACTATTGTTGATGGTGGGAAAGCCATCGAGATGTTCGAGACCAAGTATTGGTCATGGTTGTGATCGTCGTAAGGATCACGAGATGCCCCTAGTCAAGACCATGATGGTGGTACGTTTGTGATCCAAGAATGATCACGGTTGGTAATCCAATCCCGAGGGACTTCTATCACAAGAGCATGATCACAGCATGTTGAAACATTATTGCATTATTAATTGGTTAATTATCATGATATTGTTTGTCATTATGATTATGCCTGTTGTGAGCTTGCAAGTACATTCCATGTACTGAACTGGCGTGTCATGCCAGATTTCAGGAAAGTCTCGTTGGAAAGAAGTGCTGCTCGAGTCTAGATCGTGTCCACATCGGTGTCCCTGTGCTATGGAGTTTCCGCTACGACGTTGTTCCGCTGCCGCGTAGTTATTATGATCGAGGCCCCTTTATGTTCACTAAATAATGCACATATTGTTCAGCCGCACCGTGTGTGCCGCTTGGCCTCGACACATGTTGTAATATAAACTATGATCCGCTAGCATCAATAAAGCGGTTGTTTTCTGTACCAAGATGTTGTGTGTTGCCAGAAGACATGGTCTCTGGGCTGGCAATGCATGGTAAACCGGTCGCTTTGAGCCGGGGTGCCACACATCACCTGTCCACTTCCCGCAGCACATATTCGCTTCTCCATCCTTGTCCACACATAATCGTCCAATCTTCCATCCCCGCTAAGGCGCCTCCCCCCTCTTCTGAAACCCAAGCACTAACAATGGCAGAATCGAGCAGCGTCCGCTGAAAGAGTGGCTGGAATTCGCTCCCCACATAGGTAATCAAGCTCATTGTTTCGTGTGTGGACAATCTCAGTACCATGCCGCTCGCCGCGTGCTCGTCGGGGCTGTACCTTTTACACAAAGCCCTTAGGCCGGAGCTTTTTAAGCTAGCTCCTTGCTTGTTGATGCCGCCTGATCTTCAGAAACGGCGTGTCACGCAGCATAACGATCGTAGGGTGGCGAGCATCAACCCTCTTGACTGGGATCCGATCCCCGTCGCCCTCAACTACATTAACGGTATGTACTGGGTCGGCATGAACACATCTTGGATGGTGCTCGTCGACGGTGGCGGCAGCTGGATGCTTGTGGAGGTCTACACCCGGCGATTGATCCCCCTTCCTTCGATTAACACTGCACCGCTTTGGCACCGCGGCCCAGAATATTCGAAGTCTTACAGTAGCCAACATGATACCAAGTTTGATTTGCTCAAGGTTCTAATCTACCAAGTGCCCACAAGATCTGCGAATTATAAAGAATTCAGGCTAATTGCATTCTTCTACCGCGGTCTCGCCTATCTGACAGGTCACTGTGGTAAGTGGATAAATCTGCACGTCCATCGCAGGATCATACATCATCCATGGTTCTCTGATGCCATTGAACACAAGGGCTTCATTTATGCTGTTGACTCCTTCTGTGGCTGGACGTATTGCTGGCCTACTCTAGTCATCGCTACAAACGGCTGTTACAACAGTATGTTACTTTCCTATGATATCATGATGGCTTGCTTATATTACTGTCAACATTTACTGAAAAAATATTCATGCTCATAACATGTTGTTCTTAAGATTGACTACATTAATAGCCCTTTTTTATTTGACTCCAACTTGATATGATGTTGCAGGCCGCCTGGTGTCCCTACCCTTCCTAATCCTAGAACCTTTCAAAGAAAAGCGGCATGGCAGTTGCAGGTGGTTCCTGGCTCGATTAGATGACGGCGACCGATTGATGATCGTTCACACGTACCGGACGTGTTGTTTCGCGGAATACAATCACAGTCACTGCAAGGTCTTTGAGCAGGATCCCAGCTTCTCTGGGCTTTCAGGAAATTTTGACTGGAGGCTGGTAAGTAGCCTTGGTACACGCTCTCTATTTCTCGGACTGAATTATCCGATTAACCAGGAGATAACCGATGGCAAGGATCATGATGGCGGCGCGGTTTCGTTCATCAGGCAAAAATGTGTGTACACAGCGTACCATGTGTCTCTGCATGCACCATACCCTGATATGTGCCGCCATGCTATGCAGCCCAAAGTAGGAGAGAGGGTCGCAAGTATCAGACTTTAACCTGCTGGCTGGAGTGTCCCCCGTCAGGCACCCATCTGGTTCAAGCCGTCAGCCAATCTCCACAGCTTAATAAATAGTAAAGTCTAACTGAGCCAGTTAGTTAGATGCGTACATTTGGTGTAGTAGTATCTTTATTTAGTTTGATGCATACACTTGTTCTTTTTTGGTAGCCCTTTTGTAATGATGGCTGATGTTTGGTTTAGAAGAGAGAGCTGCGTCTTTACTCTTCTGGCCTGCTTACTGCTTCTGTTGCACCCCCAGCCCTGGTTGCTGCTGCTGCCGCTGTTTTCAATGTACAATCAGTAATATATTTCATCTGTTGGTTGAATAAATGTGTTGTTAGAACGACAAACACAATGTTTTGGAAGTCGTTGCACGGTCCGATACTTTAGTGCCCCGTACACTATGTAGCGCATACTATTTTTCGTACGGAACACATTTTCCACTTGTTGATAACATGCAGCCCACTGATGAAGGCCCAATAGAGGAGCCCATAATTAACTGGAAGGGAGGCACTCACATGAATCCGTCCTAGGTACATGCTCATGGTCCCCTAAACATAAATAAGTAAATAAATAAAGCTAAATGCTCATGCACCGGTTCTTTAAATTCACGATTTTAACAGGAGGATATTATTTCCTATGATAGTGTCGTTACATTCAGTCGATATAATTCTTAGGCAAAGATAGCGACCAATCTTCTTTCTCCCATCATTTTCTTCCTGTAACCAGCGGACCCATGCAAATTGTAGTCAATGTTGTAAATAGTTCCGGTCCATTTTTATTTTTCAATAAGAATGTCCAACCCAGCCCAGCACATTGGCGACATCACTTTATCCTTCGCCTTGGTGCGCTCGCCGCGGCGCCGCCGTCCGGCCCTGTCAACTTAGTGAATCGGGAGAGGACTGTAGATGTGAGTATGACAGTATGGACCCACCAGGTCCACTCCCGAACACAAGCAAAGCGCCTCTTTTACTACTCAGATGCACCCCTCATTTTTTAACTCTAATCCACCCTGCTGATATCTGGGATCTACATCCTTTTCAACGTATAGTCAATTAACGACAGAATTGCACAAATTTTGTTTGAGGATTTGTTCAGAGGAGCAGGCTATAAACTGGGTTGTGCGGTCCCTGTGGCCCGTCTAACAACATGACCAGCCCAGCAGTTTTTCTTTGGGAAAATAGTAGGCCACTATTTCTTTTTGAAGAATACCCAAGCTAGGCCTATTTGTTTTCTCCGACTTACTGGGCTGCAAATCTTTCAAGACGAGGAGGGATGCATTCCGTCCTGGCCAAAGAGTTTGGTTAGTATCTGTTAAAAGTAAATGGGAAAATTAGTTTCTTTTTAGTTTTTGTTCTTCACTGATATTTTATATTTATTTGGATTTTAACATGACATAGTACTAATTCATTTTTAAATTTGTTTTAGTATGGCTAATAATTTTTGGATTAAGAATATCCCAGCAAAAAATTGCGAATTTTCAAAATTTCGCACATTTTTAGTTCAATTTTTTAACCCTGGTACTGACCAGAAAATGGGCAGCAATTCTAAAAATGGAAAATGGGCTGCAATAAATTCCATATGAATTAGAAAATGAGTAAAAATTATAAAAATAATAGCAATTGGGTTGTACACACCACAAATTTTGAGGCTGACTTGTTTGCGCAAGGCTTTGTCAGTCAACACACTATTCAAGCAGCAGTGACTATTGGATGTCCATCTAACGACCAACGTGATTCTTCAATCTCTGATCTTCCGGCTCCAGCTGCCTAAACCAGCGCCGGCGGGACTACGTGCTCCCTCCTCTTGTGGCCCGCTGTCATGCCGCACAAGCTTCACCGGCCCACCCTACTCCCTCCGCTGGCCTGGCCGCACGCAATCAACTACCTCCTTATTACCCCTAAAAAAACTGCCTCCTTATTACGCGAAAAAAATGATTCCTCCCACTGACATCTGGGCACACCGGTTCGGTGGCTGACCTGTGGGCCTACTAAGTTGACGCGTATGCAGGGCTTTGTCAACTTAGTCAACAAACGATTCTAGCAACAGTGACAGTTGCATTTGAATCGAACGGTCCTGTTGTTTCTTCAATTGCTGCTCTTCTTGCACCAGCCGCCCAAATCTGCGCCGGCAAGACCACCTGCTCCTGCCTCCAGTGGTCGGCTGTGCTGCCGTTGAGGCCTCACCGCCCCCTACTACTGCCACCGCTGGCCAGGCCCTGCGGCGACGACAGCCTCACACTGCAGCCGAACCAGTGAACCCTCGTACTCCTCTCCGCGTGGGCACCCACTGCCGCGTCTTCCCCGGCTCCGCACCATCCCCTTCCTAGGCCTCGTCGTCGTCTACCGCCATGGTGCTCTCGGCGCGCCCTGGTCAACATGGTCAACGAACGACATCCATCGGACGTGGACTTTATGTGGAGGGGCTGACAGCTGGGTCCATGGCCGCACGCAAGAAAATGCCTCCTTATTACGCGCAAAATAATGATTCCTCCACCTGACATCTAGGACCCACCAGAAGGGCCTCTGTATTTCTAAAAAAACGTTCCCCCCGCTGACAGGTCGGACCCACCAGCTATATCTTCGCACGCAAGGTAGTGCCTCCTTATTACGCACAAAATAAATGAATACTCCCTCTGCTAGCTGGGACCTAGCATAGTGGCAGGGTGATATGTGGACGGAGGGCTTTGTCAACTTAGTAGATATGAACAATTCTAGCTCCAGTGACCGTACGATGTCCATCCAATGACCGTAGTGCTTCCTCAACCTCTGGTCTTCTTGCTCCAGCCGCACAAAGCAGCGCCGGTCGTGCCGCTTGCTCCTGCCTCCCGTAGCCGGCTGTGCTGCCGCGAAGGCCTCACCGCCCCCTACTACTCCCACCGCTAGACAGGCCCTGCGGCGACGGCAGCCTCATACGGTAGCCGAACCAATGAACCCTCGTACTCCTCTCCGCGTGGGCATCCACTACCGCGTCTTCCCCGGCTCCGAGTCGTCCCCTTCCTAGGCCTCACCGTCGTCCACCGCCTTGGTGCTCTCGGCGCGGCGTGGTCAATGTGGTCAACGACCGACTTCCATCGGAAGAGTACTATACATGGAGAGGCTGACAGCTGGGTCCATGGCCGCAGCAAGGAAGTGCCTCCTTATTACGCGGAAAATAATGATTCCTCCACCTGACAGCAGGAACCCACCGGATGGGCCACCGTATTTCATGAAAAAAAAAATTTCCCCTTGACTGTTGGGACCCACCAGCTACGTCTTCGCACGCAAGGAAGTGCCTGACAGTCGGCACCCACCTGGTCGAAGCGTACGTAGCGTTGTCATTCTGGTGGCGAACGTGTACGTACATACTGGTCGATCAGTCTGTCCGCAGGCTACAGCGATGAACCGTGGCCGAGTAAGGAAGGGCACGTGTCATAGTAGAGGCGCGCACGTAGCATGTACATGTATGTACAGTGGCCAGGGTGCAAGAAAGTAAATACGGCCACGTACGTACATACGCGCGGGGTCTCTAGCGCCTACTCGCGCATACGTACGACCAGGGCTCGTGTACATGGCTGGGTTGGAATGGAGAAGCTGCGCCGTCATCGTGATCATGGGAGGCAACCGGCTGGGTCGGAACGGAATGTGTCGTTGTGTTCATCGGGAGCCAACCGGCTTGGACGGAATAGCCAATGGAAACGAGGCCTGGCGTACCGCAGAACAGAGGAAACGGCCTTGTGTTCGACTGGCCACGGTCGAAATGGGATCCTGTTCATCGGGAGGTGTCTGGCGTACCGCAAAATGGAGGAAACAGACCTCCTATGGTCGAAACGGGGTCCTGTTGATCGGGAGGGGTGTGGTGTACCGCAAAACAGAGGAAACGGACTTGTGTTGGAGCGGTACAGTCGAAACGGGGGTCCTGTTCATCGAGAGGGGTGTGGCGTACTGCAAAATAGGACTCCATGGGATACTGTTCATCTCCACCGTCGACTGCCTCCACGGGTTACTGTTCAAGCACCGTCGACCTCCTCCAGCCTCCACATGCGACTGTTCATCCTACCTCCACCGCAGGCTCCTCCAGCGACTACTGTTCAACCAACCCTCTCCACGGGGTCCTGTTCAACCACCCCTCCACGGGCTACTGTTCATCCCGCCCTCCACCGGCTACTGTTCAACCAGCCCTCCACGGGCTCGTCCTGTTCATCCAGCCCTCCACGGAGTCCTGTTCATCCACCCCTCCACCGGCTCGATCGATCGGGGTCCTGTTCATCCAGCGGCAACGGCCTCTACTACCATGGGGTCCTGTTCATCCAACCCCCCATCGGGAACTGTTCATCCAAACCCCCCAACAACACTCACTGTTCATCCAGAGGCAGCATCGATCAGTTTTAGTTAGCAGCAGTTGCGAAGGAATCACTCGGGTTCAGTTAACAGCAAGGGATCGATTGATCGCTCGGGTTCAGTAACGCGTAACCTGCAGTGCAATCGCTTGGGTTCAGTAACGCGTAGCCTGCAGTGCAATCGCTCGGGTTCTGTTAGAGCCCAACGCCTCGCTCGGGTTCAGTTAGAGCCCAACGCCTCGCCACACGCGCATACGTATGAGAGAAACGCGCATCGCTCGGCCCCCGACCACCCACAGTAACCGGGAACTCCCCGATATTTTCCTCGCCCTCCCGTCTACCACGGTTTTTCCATCATGGACGGCCCAAAGAATGTCATGCAGCTGCATCTCCGGCCCGCCCAGGACGAAAAGCCCATTTTCTGTCATGATGTTTTGTCATAGAAGTAGGATCCCACCACATCTATGATGATACCGGGTTTTGTCACAATTATCGTCATAGAAGTGTCATAAGTATGACAGGAAAAAAATTCATTCAGCCCAAAATGTCATGGATGTGTCTTTTTTTGTAGTGTGAGGAGGAGGAGGAGTACGACAGTGATGACAGACCTCCATCGACTCAGCCAACCCAAGAGAAGAGGGGGAAACAACCGAAGAAGGATTGCAAGAGTCCTTCCCCGTTTCAGAGAGAGCATCCTCGTCATCTCGCGTTGTTGAGGAGGACAAGGGAGAAGATGACAGGAAAGAAGAAGAAGAAGAAGAAGAAGAGCTAGCCGATGAAGGAGGTGATGAGGAGGAGGAGTATGACGGCGATGACGGACCTCCATCGACTCAGCCAACCCAGGGCAAGAGGGAGAAACAGCTGAAGAAGGATTGGAAGAGTCCATCCCCCGTTTCAGAGAGAGCATCCTCATCATCTCGCATTGTTGAGGAGGACGAGGGAGAAGATGAGGAGAAAGAAGAAGAAGAGCAAGCTGATGAAGGAGATGATGATGAGGAGGAGTACGATGGCGATGACGGACCTCCATCGACTCAGCCAACCCAGGACAAGAGGGGGAAACAGCCGAAGAAGGATTGGAAGTGTCCATCCCTGTTTCAGAGAGAGCATCCTCGTCGTCTTGCGTTGTTGAGGAGGACGAGGGAGAAGATGACGAGAAAGAAGAAGAAGAGAAAGACGACGGAGGAGGTGATGATGAGGTGGAGTACGACGGCAATGACGGACCTCCATCGACTCAGCCAACCGAGGACAAAGAGGGGGGAAACAACTGAAGAAGGATTGGAAGAGTCCATCCCCGTTTCAGAGAGAGCATCCTCGTCGTCTCGCGTTGTTCAGGAGGACGAGGGAGAAGATGACGAGAAAGAAAAAGAAGAAGAAGGGCAAACCGATGAAGGAGGTGATGAGGAGGAGGAGTCTGACGGCAATGACGGACCTCCATCGACTCAGCCAACCCAGGACAAGAGGGGGAAACAGCCAAAGAAGGATCGGAAGAGTCCATCCCCGTTTTAGAGAGAGCATCCTCATCGTCTCGCGTTATTGAGGAGGACGAGGGAGAAGATGACGAGAAAGAAGAAGAAGAAGAAGAAGAGCAAGCCGATGAAGGAGGTGATGAGGAGGAGGAGTACGACGGCGATTACGGACCTCCATCGACTCAGCCAACCCAGGACAAGAGGGGGAAACAGTCAAGAAGGATTGCAAGAGTCCATCCCCGTTTCAGAGAGAGCTTCCTCGTCGTCTCGCATTGTTAAGGAGGACGAGGGAGAAGATGACGAGAAAGAAGAAGAAGAAGAGCAAGCCAATGAAGGAGGTGATGAGGAGGAGGAGTATGACGGTGATGACGGATCTCCTTCGACTCAGTCAACCCAGGACAAGAGGGGGAAACAGCCGAAGAAGGATTGGAAGAGTCCATCCCCGTTTTAGAGAGAGCATCCTCATCGTCTCGCGTTATTGAGGAGGACGAGGGAGAAGATGACGAGAAAGAAGAAGAAGAAGAAGAAGAAGAAGAAGAAGAAGAAGAGCAAGCCGATGAAGGAGGTGATGAGGAGGAGGAGTACGACGGCGATTACGGACCTCCATCGACTCAGCCAACCCAGGACAAGAGGGTGAAACAGTCAAGAAGGATTGCAAGAGTCCATCCCCGTTTCAGAGAGAGCTTCCTCGTCGTCTCGCATTGTTAAGGAGGACGAGGGAGAAGATGACGAGAAAGAAGAATAAGAAGAGCAAGCCAATGAAGGAGGTGATGAGGAGGAGGAGTATGACGGTGATGACGGACCTCCATCGACTCAGTCAACCCAGGACAAGAGGGGGAAACAGCCGAAGAAGGATTGGAAGAGTCCATCCCCGTTTCAGAGAGAGCATCCTCGTCGTCTCGCGTTGTTGAGGAGGACGAAGGAGAAGATGACGAGAAAGAAGAAGAAGAAGAAGAAGAACAAGCCAATGAAGGAGGTGATGTGGAGGAGGAGTACGATGGCGATGTGAAGGAAATATGCCATAGAGGCAATAATAAAGTTGTTATTTATATTTCCTTATATCATGATAAATGTTTATTATTCATGCTAGAATTGTATTAACCAGAAACTTGATACATGTGTGAATACATAGACAATACATAGTGTCCCTAGTATGCCTCTACTAGACTAGCTCCTTAATCAAAGATGGTTAAGTTTCCTGACCATAGACATGTGTTGTCGTTTGATAAATGGGATCACATCATTAGGAGAATGATGTGATGGACAAGACCGATCCGTTAGCTTAGCATAATGATCGTTAAGTTTTATTGCTATTGCTTTATTCATGACTTATACATATTCCTTTGACTATGAGATTACGCAACTCCCGAATACCGTAGTAATACCTTGTGTGCTATCAAATGTCACAACGTAACTAGGTGATCATAAAGATGCTCTATAGGTATCGCCGAAGGTGTTTCTTGGGTTGGCATAGATCCACATTATGATTTGTCACTCCGAGTATCGGAGAGGTATCTCTGGGCCCTCTCGGTAATGCACATCATGATAAGCCTTGCAAGCAATGTGACTAATGAGTTAGTTGCAGGATGATGCATTACGGAAGGAGTAACGAGACTTGCCGGTAACGAGATTGAACTAGGTATGAGGATACCGACGATCGAATCTCGGGCAAGTAACATACTGACGACAAAGGGAATGATGTATGTTGTCATTGCGGTTTGACCAATAAAGATCTTCGTAGAATATGTAGGAACCAATATGAGCATCCAGGTTCCGCTATTAGTTATTGATTGGAGACGTGTCTCGGTCATGTCTACATAGTTCTCGAACCTGTAGGGTCTGCACACTTAACGTTTGATGACGATTTGTATTATGAGTTATGTGTTTTGGTGACCGAAGATTGTTCAGAGTCCCGGATGAGATCACGGACATGACAAGGAGTCTCGAAATGGTCGAGAGGTAAAGATTGATATATTGGACGATAGTATTCGGACACCAGAATGGTTTCGGAGTGTTTCGGGTATTTATCGGACTACCGACGGGTTACTGGACCCTCCCCCCCCCGGGGAAAGGAATGGGCCACATGGGCCATAGTGGAGAGAGAGGGGAGCCCACAAGGGGGTTCACCCCCATGGGGAGTCCGAATTAGACAAGGGGAGGGGGCGCGGCCCCCCTTTCCTTCTCCCTCTCCCTCTCCTTCCCCATTTCCTCCTCCGAAAGAAGGAAGGGGAGGCGAATAGGACTTCAAGTCCTAGTAGGACTCCTCCCCCTTGGGGGCGCGCCTAGGCCGGCCTCCTCCCCTCTCCTCCTTTATATACGGGGGCAAGAGGGCACCCCAAAGCACATCAATTATTTCTTAGCCGTGTGCGGTGGCCCCCTCCACTATTTACTCCTCCGGTCATATTGTCGTAGTGCTTAGGCGAAGTCCTGCGCGGATCACTTCACCATCACCGTGATCACGCCATCGTGCTGACGAAACTCTCCCTCGACACTTTGCTGTAGCAAGAGTTCAAGGGACATCATCGAGCTGAACGTGAGCTGAACTCGGAGGTGCCATACGTTCAGTACTTGATCGGTTTCATCACGAAGACGTTCGACAACATCAATCGCATTAAACTAACGCTTCCGCTTTCGGTCTACGAGGGTACGTGGACACACTCTCCCCCTCTCGTTGATATGCATCTCCTAGATAGATCTTGCATGATCGCAGGAATTTTTTTGAAATTGCATGCTACGTTCCCAACACGATGACGGACCTCCATCGACTCAACCAACCCAGGACAAGAGGGGGAAACAACCGAAGAAGGTTTGGAAGAGTCCATCCCCGTTTCAGAGAGAGCATCCTCGTCGTCTCGCGTTGTTGAGGAGGATGAGGGAGAAGATGACGAGAAAGAAGGAGACGAAGAGCAAGCCAATGAAGGATGTGATGATGAGGAGGAGAAGTACGATGATACGTCTCCAACGTATCTAAATTTTTTGATTGTTCCATGCTATTATATATTCTGTTTTGGATGTTTAATGGGCTTTATTATAAACTTTTATATTATTTTTGGGACTAACCTATTAACCCCAGGCCCAGTGCAAATTGCTGTTTTTTTGCCTATTTCAGTGTTTCGCAGAAAAGGAATATCAAACGGAGTCCAAACGGAATGAAACCTTCGGGAGTGTGATTTTTGGAACAAACGTGATCTAGAGGACTTGGAGTGGACGTCAAGAAACGAACAAGAAGGCCACGAGGCAGGGAGGCGCGCCTGCCCCCCTGTGCGGGCCCCCACCCTTGTGGGCCCCTCGTAGCTCCACCGACCTAGTTCTTCCTCCTATATATATGTACATACCCCGAAAACATCCAGGAGCAACACGAAACCCTATTTCCACTGCCGCAACCTTCTGTACCCATGAGATCCCATCATGGGGCCTTTTCAGGCGCTCCGCCGGAGGGGGAATCGATCACGGAGGGCTTCTACATCAACACCATAGCCTCTCCGATGATGTGTGAGTAGTTTACCACAGACCTTCGGGTCCATAGTTATCAGCTAGATGGCTTCTTCTCTCTCTTTGGATGTCAATACAAAGTTCTCCTTGATCTTCTTGGAGATCTATTCGATGTAACTCTTTTTACGGTGTGTTTGTTGAGATCCGATGAATTGTGGGTTTATGATCAAGATTATCTATGAACAATATTTGAATCTTCTCTGATTTCTTTTATGTATGATTGGTTATCTTTGCAAGTCTCTTCGAATTATCAGTTTGGTTTGGCCTACTAGATTGATCTTTCTTGCAATGGGAGAAGTGCTTAGCTTTGGGTCCAACCGTGCGTTGCTCGATCCCAGTGACAGCAGGGGAAACGACACGTATTTTATTGTTGCAATCGAGGATAAAAAGATGGGGTTTATATCATATTGCTTGAGTTTATCACTCTACATCATGTCATCTTGCCTAATGCGTTACTCTGTTTTTATGAACTTAATACTCTAGATGCATGCTAGATAGCGGTCGATGTGTGGAGTAATAGTAGTAGATGCAGGCAGGAGTCGGTCTACTTGTCGCGGATGTGATGCCTATATACATGATCATGCCTAGATATTCTCATAATTATGCACTTTTCTATCAATTGATCGATAGTAATTTGTACACCCACCGTAATAATTATGCTATCTTGAGAGAAGCCACTAGTGAAACCTATGGCCCCCAGGTCTATTTTCCATCATATTAATCTCCCGTTAACTAGCTATTTCTGGTGCCGTTTATTTTGCAATCTTTACTTTTAATCTTTATCATAAAAATACCAAAAATATTATCTTATCATCTCTATCAGATCTCACTTTTGCAAGTGGTCGTGAAGGGATTGACAACCCCTTTATCGCGTTGGTTGCAAGGTTCTTATTTGTTTGTGTAGGTACGAGGGACTTGCATGTGGCCTCCTACTGGATTGATACCTTGGTTCTCAAAAACCGAGGGAAATACTTACGCTACTTTGCCGCATCACCCTTTCCTCTTCAAGGGAAAACCAGGGCATGCTCAAGAGGCAGCAAGAAGGATTTCTGGCACCGTTGCCGGGGAGTCTACGCACAAGTCAAGACATACCAAGTACCCATCACAAACTCTTATCCCTCGCATTACATTATTTGCCATTTGCCTCTCATTTTCCTCTCCCCCACTTCACCTTGCCGTTTTATTCACCCTCTCTTTCCGTTCACCTCTTTTTCGCTTGCCCCTTGTGTCCCGTGTGTCGTCATGGCTACTCTTTTATCCACTCCTTTGTCTCCCGAGAATGAAGTTCTTCATTTTAAACAAAGGGAGGGAGAAAATCTAAAAGATGCTTGGTACAGAATTTGCAATGCGCAAAATAGATCTACTAGGAAGCAATCTACTTCTGTTCTTCTTCGCAATTTTTATGTAGGCATCACTCCTTGGAATAGATATATTCTTGATACCATTACCGGAGGAAATTTCTTGGGTAGCCATACTTTTGATTCTTATAATGCTATGATAGATTTTTTTGGCCACCACCTCTTTTGGTTAATGGAACTATTTTAACTTTGGAACATGTGATGCAAAGGCTTGAAATTATTGAAAATAAAGTTGCCACCATAGAGTTGATTGAAAATTTCGACTGAAAGATCCACAACCAAATTACCCAATACGGGTCTAAGGTAGGAGTTGCTCTTAAATTTTTTTAAGAAAAGGAACCCATGGTTAACGAAAAGATAGATCAAGATTCCACTACAATTGATAAAATTGAGGATATTATTACCAACTTAGGGTCAGCCTTTTCTTCCGTGAAAAATACTCCAAAACCACCTAATGCTAAAATTGCCAAACTGTTGTATGTTCCTAAAAATAAGGGTGAAACCTCTAGTAAGGAAAATGCGGATCTCAAATCCATAAGTGTTCACCCCAACTTTCTCGCTATCATTAAGTAACCTTTTTCTACAAATGATTTTCTTGATTTCTTGCCTAGGAGTTTAATTATTAATAAAAAGAAGGAAACTCCTAAGGGTTATAAGTGTTCTATTGAAGAATTGCCTACCAAAGATGGCAATACCTAGATCTATCCTTGCCTTTATGCCTAGCTAAGGGCGTTAAACGATAGCGCTTGTTGGGAGGCAACCGAATTTTATTTTTGTTTCCTGCTTTTTGGTTCTGTTTAGTAATAAATCTTTGATCTAGGCTCTGGTTAGATGTGGTTTTATGTTTTAATTAGTGTTTGTGCCAAGTAGAACCTATAGGATCTTCTTGGATGATAGTTATTTGATCTTGCTGAAAAAGTCAGAAACTTTCTGCTCACGAAAACAATTGTTAAAAATCACCAGAACGTGATAAAATACTGATTCCAATTGTATTTGATCAATAAACAAATTATCTAGGTCTTCCTATTTTGGTAGATTTTTCTGAGTCACAGAAGTTTGCGTTAGATACAGATTACTACAGACTGTTCTGTTTTTTGATAGATTCTGTTTTCCGTGTGTTGTTTGCTTATTCTGATAAATCTATGGCTAGTATCGGAGGTTATGAACCATAGAGTAGTTGGAATACAGTAGGTTTAACACCAATATAAATAAAGAATGAGTTCATTACAGTACCTTGAAGTGGTGTTTTGTTTTCTTTCGCTAATGGAGCTCATGAGATTTTCTGTTAAGTTTTGTGTTGTGAAGTTTTCAAGTTTTGGGTAAAGATTTTATGGATTATGGAACAAGGAGTGGCAAGAGCCTAAGCTTGGGGATGCCCAAGGCACCCCAAGGTAAAATCCAAGGACAACCAAAAAGCCTAAGCTTAGGGATGCCCCGGAAGGCATCCCCTCTTTTGTCTTCGTCCATCGGTAACTTTACTTGGAGCTATATTTTTATTCACCACATGATATGTGTTTTGCTTGGACCGTCTTGTATGATTTGAGTCTTTGCTTTCTAGTTCACCACAATCATCCTTGCTGTACACACCTTTTGGGAGAGACATACATTAATCGGGATTTATTAGAATACTCTATGTGCTTCACTTATATCTTTTGAGCTAAACAATTTTGCTCTAGTGCTTCACTAATATCTTTTAGAGCACGCTGGTGGTTTTATTTTATAGAAATTATTGATCTCTCATGCTTCACTTATATTATTTTGAGAGTCCTTTTGAACAACATGGTAATTTTCTTTGGCTATAAAATTAGTCCTAATATGATAGGCATCCAAGTTGGATTTAATAAAAACTTTCATATAAGTGCATTGAATACTAGGAGAAGTTTGATACTTGATGATTGTTTTGAGATATGGAGATAGTGATATTAAAGTTGTGCTAGTTGAGTAGTTATGAATTTGAGAAATTCTTGTGTTGAAGTTTGCAAGTCCCGTAGCATGCACGTATGGTAAACGTTATGTAACAAATTTGAAACATGAGGTGTTCTTTGATTGTCCTCCTTATGAGTGGCGGTCGGGGACGAGCGATGGTGTTTTCCTACCAATCTATCCCCCTAGGAGCATGCGCGTTGTGCTTGGTTTTTGATGACTTGTAGATTTTTGCAATAAGTATGTGAGTTCTTTATGACTAATGTTGAGTCCATGGATTATACACACTCTCATCCTTCCATCATTGCTAGCCTCTTCGGTACCGTGCATTGCCATTTCTCACCTTGAGAGTTGGTGCAAACTTCGCCGGTGCATCCAAATCCCGTGATACGATACGCTCTATCACAAATAAACCTCCTTATATCTTCCTCAAAACAGCCACCATACCTACCTATTATGGCATTTCCATAGCCATTCCGAGATATATTGCCATGCAACTTTCCATCGTTCCGTTTATTATGACACGCTTCATCATTGTCATATTGCCTTGCATGATCATGTAGTTGACATCGTATTTGTGGCAAAGCCACCATGCATATTATTTCGTACATGTCACTCTTGATTCATTGCCCATCCCGGTACACCGCCGGAGGCATTCATATAGAGTCATATTTTTTTCTAGTATCGAGTCGTAATCATTGAGTTGTAAATAAATAGAAGTGTGATGATCATCATTTATAGAGCATTGTCCCAAAAAAAGAGAAAGCCCAAATAAAAAAAGGCCAAAAAAAGAAAAAAAGAAAAAAAGAGAAATAAAAAGGGACAATGCTACTATCCTTTTTCCACGCTTGTGCTTGAAAGTAGCACCATGATCTTTATGATAGAGAGTCTCTTGTTTTTTCACTTTCATATACTAGTGGGAATTTTTCATTAAAGAACTTGGCTTGTATATTCCAACAATGGGCTTCCTCAAATGCCCTAGGTCTTCGTGAGCAAGCAAGTTGGATGCACACCCACTTAGTTTCTTTTGTTGAGATTTCATACATTTATAGCTCTAGTGCATCCGTTGCATGGCAATCCCTACTCCTTGCATTGACATCAATTGATGGGCATCTCCCTAGCCCATTGATCAGCCGCGTCAATGTGAGGCTTTCTCCTTTTTTGTCTTCTCCACACAACCCCCATCATCATATTCTATTCCACCCATAGTGCTATATCCATGGCTCACGCTCATGTATTGCGTGAAAGTTGAAAAAGTTTGAGATTACTAAAGTATGAAACAATTGCTTGGCTTGTCATCGGGGTTGTGCAAGATGAGAGCATCTTGTGCGACGAAAATGAAGCATGGCCAAACTATATGATTTTGTAGGGATGAGCTTTCTTTGGCTATGTTATTTTGAGAAGACATAATTGCTTGGTTAGTATGCTTGAAGTATTATTATTTCATGTCAATATTAAACTTTTATCTTGAATCTTTCGGATCTCAACATTCATGCCACAATAAAGAAAATTACATTGAGAAATATGTTAGGAAGCATTCCACATCAAAAATTCTGTTTTTATCATTTACCTACTCGAGGACGAGTGGGAATTAAGCTTGGGGATGCTTGATACGTCTCCAACGTATCTATAATTGTTGATTGTTCCATGCTATTATATATTCTATTTTGGATGTTTAATGCTCTTTATTATACACTTTTATATTATTTTTGGGACTAACCTATTAACCCAAGGCCCAGTGCAAATTGCTGTTTTTTTGCCTATTTCAGTGTTTCACAGAAAAGGAATATCAAACGGAGTCCAAACGGAATGAAACCTTCGGGAGCGTGATTTTTGGAACAAACGTGATCCAGAGGACTTGGAGTGGACATCAAGAAACGAACGAGGAGGCCACAAGGGAGGGAGGCGCGCCTGCCCCCCCCGGGCGCGCCCCCACCCTCGTGGGCCCCTTGTAGCTCCACCGACCTACTTCTTCCTCCTATATATACCTACGTACCCCGAAAACATCCAGGAGCACCACGAAACCCTATTTCCATCTTGGGGCCTTCTCCGGCACTCTGCCGGAGGGGGAACCAATCACGGAGGGCTTCTACATCAACACCATAGCCTCTCCGATGATGTGATAGTAGTTTACCACAGACCTTTGGGTCCATAGTTATTAGCTAGATGGCTTCTTCTCTCTGTTTGGATGTCAATACAAAGTTCTCCTTGATCTTCTTGGAGATCTATTCGATGTAACTCTTTTTGTGGTGTGTTTGTCGAGATCCGATGAATTGTTGGTTTATGATCAAGATTATCTATAAACAATATTTGAATCTTCTCTAAATTCTTTTATGTATGATTGGTTATCTTTGCAAGTCTCTTCGAATTATCAGTTTGGTTTGGCCTACTAGATTGATCTTTCTTGCAATGGGAGAAGTGCTTAGCTTTGGGTTCAATCTTGCATTGCTCGATCCCAGTGACAGCAGGGGAAACGACACGTATTGTATTGTTGCAATCGAGGATAAAAAGATGGGGTTTATATCATATTGCTTGAGTTTATCCCTCTACATCATGCCATCTTTCCTAATGCGTTACTCTGTTCTTATGAACTTAATACTCTAGATGCATGCTGGATAGCGGTCGATGTGTGGAGTAATAGTAGTAGATGCAGGCAGGAGTCGGTCTACTTGTCGCGGACGTGATGCCTATATACATGATCATGCCTCTCATAATTATGCACTTTTCTATCAATTGCTCGACAGTAATTTGTTCACCCACCGTAATACTTATGCTATCTTGAGAGAAGCCACTAGTGAAACCTATGGGCCCCAGGTCTATTTTCCATCATATTAATCTCCCGTTAACTAGCTATTTCTGGTGCCGTTTATTTTGCAATCTTTACTTTTAATCTTTATCATAAAAATACCAAAAATATTATCTTATCATCTCTATCAGATCTCACTTTTGCAAGTGGCCGTGAAGGGATTGACAACCCCTTTATCGCGTTGGTTGCAAGGTTCTTATTTGTTTGTGTAGGTACGAGGGACTTGTGTGTTGCCTCCTACTGGATTGATACCTTGGTTCTCAAAAACTGAGGGAAATACTTACGCTACTTTGCTGCATCACCCTTTCCTCTTCAAGGGAAAACCAACGCATGCTCAAGAGGTAGCAAGAAGGATTTCTGGCGCCGTTGCCGGGGAGTCTACGCACAAGTCAAGACATACCAAGCACCCATCACAAACTCTTATCCCTCGCATTATATTATTTGCCATTTGCCTCTCGTTTTCTCTCCCCCACTTCACCCTTGCCGTTTTATTTGCCCTCTCTTTCCGTTCGCCTCTTTTCGCTTGCCCCTTATGTCCCGTGTGTCGTCATGGCTAGTATTTTATCCACTCCTTTGTCTCCCGAGAATGAAGTTCTTAATTTAGCGGGCTATAATGGGCCGGCCCACCTAAAGGCCACAAGATTTTGCAGACCATAATGGGCCGGCCCAGCTAAAGGCCCAACATTCTCAGTTAAGGCTCGTACAGCTTGTGTCAAATCGGCCCGTCAACGGCCCGTCCTAAACTTGTCATCATCGTGGCCCATGGTCACTTCTGGCCCGTTAACAGTCCGCTAAGAATTTGGGCCGAATTACGGTCCGGTGTGTTTCCGGCCTGTTAAAGGTCCTGCTTCATTTGGGCCCATTTATAGGCCATTGAAACTTTTGGCCCATAAACGACCGTGAAGGATATGGGTCATATTCGGCCATGTCTGACATTCGGCTTGTTAGAGGCCCACAACAGATTTTGGCCACTTTCAGCCTATTGTGACTTTTGGCCTGTTAACGTCGGACAAAATCCATGGGCCATATGTGGCCCAACGCCACATCGGGCCTACTAACGACCGATATAAAAATGACACTAATCAAGCCCGACGAACTTCCGGCCTGTTAAAGGCCCGTGTAGTAGGTCGGTGCATTTACGGCCCGTCTGAATTTCGGCCTGTGGACGATCCGCATTGTAAATGGGCCACCATTTCGGCCTGCTAAGACCAGTGGGTTATTTGGCACAATCAGGGCCCATTCTTACTTTCGGCCTATTAAAGGCCCATGTTTTTTATCGGCTCGAGATATTTACACATGTAAACGTCCTATTATTACTGAGAACCCAAATTATATTTAGGCCTGTTAAAGGCCCTCTATGGGCACAGGCCTACCAGAAAAATATGAAAGCTTATGCTGATTTAGGCCCAGATATTTTTAGTGGGCTACATGCAAATTTCGGCCCAAAATCGTTTTTAGCCCAATTGGAATGGGCCCGAGGAATGTTGGCATGTTGGGCTCCTACGAAGCTTTCGGCCGAATACATTACTAAGATAAACCTACACTATACAAAAATAGCGTCGTAATTACTGCAGCCTTTGGCAGCATCATAAATGTTGTATCACAACAAAATAAATTCCAACCATACAACAAAAGGCCTGTTGGCATAAAGTTTACAGTCCTTGCAGATAAATGCACCATCAGATGTATAGAAGCACAGATCATTTAACCTGAGTGCTTATGTTTCAGGCTGTAGAATCTGATGGAGCAGCACGATCTTCTCCTTTTTTCCGCCATTGCTCTTGAACAACGAAGCAAATTTCTGATAGTCTGGTTTCAAAACCAATCATATCTTCACGACATTTGTCAACCACTATTTTTGGTTCCGACACAACGTCCATTAGGGATTGGACTTGTGCCTAGACCACAGATATATCACTCTGTCTAGCCGGAAGATTTTGTTCAGTAGGAGATTTGGAAGAGTTTACCTTGACAACCAACCTAGAATTACGTAGGAAGGTGCTTTTTGCACTGTTAGTGGAGAGATACTGACGTACTGCAGCAAGAGGTGACATTGTGCCTGTGGTAGCCTTGTCACCTTCAGGTGGTTGTGGCTGTTCAATCATTTGCTCCATAGCTTGCTGAAAGTTTGAACTTGTAGATTAGTGTACCGGATAAGTTACTAATGAGACAAAAACAAATAAAGTAGGTTTCATGTTTATACATAACTTATTTTGGTGAACTACTGTAACACATTAGCATGTATTGTAGTGCCAACTCCATAATAAAATCACTTTCGAAACATATGTCCATGTAGCATGCCTACTGTATTGTCTATTTCCTCACATTCGTTGACATCTAAGGATAAAGAGACATGGTTTAAAGTAGGATGAACATAGTATGACATCATTCATATCATGGGCAAACAGATATAAAACAAACAGACTATTGTATCATTGTGTGCACACGTGAACATCACAACTAGATTACAGATCAAGACCAAAAGAATATTCTTCATATCTTTTAAACCATGTAAGGTGAAATGATACGTTGAGACAATTGTGTATAAAAGTGAACAGAGTAACTAACATTGGCTGCAAACCAAGCAGTTAAATGAACACATCACAATACCAATCAGTTCAAAGGCAGGAGGAGTAAGGACTTACAACAGCGGCCTGAACTGGGCTGCTCATGCCCTTCATCTTGCTGGTGTGGCAGTCCTTGAAGATTTGCACTGCATTCGTTTCAGGTTCTTTTTGGTCCGCACGGGTTTTCCTCTGTATTTGGAACAAGTCAATATAGATATGATAATATGGCACATAAAAAAGAAGGAAGTAGCAGCTATTTACAAGAGCCTCGCAATGTGCAATATAGCTACGAGATCTTGTTGTCTGTTGGAATTTCACTTTAGAACGGTTGGTCTTGTTCTTCAAACAGTTAGCCTAGAAGAAGATACACTTGTAAGGCACATACATATATACAAATTCAATATTTGGAACTAGTGTTTAACAAGGGTTGTCCAGTCTTCATCTGTAATATATTTCACTGGAGATGTTTGGGCGATTTCATTGTTAGCCTTGCCTTCAAAGTGAGATTTTCTAAGGTGGTACCGATACTGTCGCAGAGCAGACTGAAAAACATGAGTGCATGCTTGTTTAGTTGCATCATCTTTCGGATCCAACTTGAACCTCATCTATTGAAAAAAGAATGTGAGTCTTATTAGGAGGAAGCTAGAAAGTATGGCACAGAGCAAGACAATATTACAAATTGCGATGAATAACATTACTTATGGATAAATGGTCAAGGAAGGTGTTAAACTGGCTATTGTCTTTCTCATTCCTGTACTGGATCCACGTTGGGAGGATACGTGCATGACACCTAACGACAATGGCTGCCTCTGATACTAACTTGGCTGACTCTGTAGCATCACGTTGCCTTTTTAAACCTGCCTCAAAATGGATCTCCATTCTTTCTCCTTTAGATTTTGTTAATCTGTCAAGCATTATCCCTAATGTCTGTTTCCGCTTGCACCGTGGTGCTAGTTCAACAACGAATATGGAAAGTGTTAGTGCACATCAAACTGTGAGAGTACATATAAAGGAGCATGCAACTACAACTTGACTCGGTCAGGTACCGTCTTGGTGTTGATGCTCATGAGGTTCATCTAATCTTGCCAAGTCCTGTTGTGTCAGCAGTGCTTCGGAAGTAGTGTTAGGTGTGAATGCAGCTTGGGAACTGGCCAGTTCTGGAGCAAACGAATGAGTAACTCGTTGGGATGCTGGTATAGTTTAAGCGGATGTTGCAGCTAGTGGAGCAGGTGATACTGTGTTTGTAGATTTAGCCGGTGGACTTGGACCTTCTACTACACTATAAGTACCAGCAGAATCTCAAGGGCAGATCCTTTTCCGTTTCACCCGATGAGTAACACCATTCCCTACTATATTCTTTTCCTTGCTCTTTTTTGACTTTGCCATGTCAAGGCATACCCACAACACAAAAGAATAAAATCGCTCTTCAGAACTCAATGATGCATGATACCGACAAGCAATACTTTGATGTAAGACAATCGTATGAGGATGGAATATGTAAGAAAAACAGGACGGTGTGACATATTCACAACTAAGATGTGTAAACTAAGCAGAAGGATTTTCAAGAAAATAGAAGTAATTCAAGCTAGTCACCATATGAAAGATGCAACCAATATCACTCTGCCTAGTTAAACGTGTCTTGTCATAAGTGTCATTTCGAAAAATTAGAAGCAGTACAACGTAGAAATCAATGCAAGATGCAACCACTAACAAACTGCCATGTTAAAAGCGTCCAATCATGAGTGACTGATGCGGGATACACAACAGCCGTACTTTGGTGTAAGAACATGGTATGATTGATAGATGCAGTGTATTCTAGACACAGAAAGGCATGTCATATGCACATGTATAACGTATAAACTCAGCAGGTGCAATTTAATCAAAATAGAAGAAATACATGCTAGACAACATATGCAACATGAAACCAATTATCACACTGTCAACTTAGAGCAAGCACCTGCGATGGTCGAGTACGGGAGATGAACTCATCATGTAGACTTGGGACGTCAACTTCATTAGCAGTAGGAGTGGCAAATCTAGAGAATCTCTGTTTGCGTCGGTCCGGAGGACCACCAACATCCCCTAACTTACTCTTTTCCTTCCTATTTTCTGATATTGTCTTATGAAGTCAAAACCAACAGAAGATGAATAAAATTAGCTCTGCATAGTTGGTTGATGCATGATACAGACGAACACTACTTTGATGTAAGGCAAGCGCAGGATAGGAGGATGGAATATATACAAAAAAAAGACAGCATTGCATATTCAGACGTACGATAGGAGGATGGAATATGTATGAAAAACAGTAAGCAGAAGGCATTTCAACAAAATTAGAAGAAATTAAAGGTAGGCACCATATGAACATGCAACCAATATCACTCTATCAGGTAAAAAGTGTCTCGTCGTATGTGTCATTTCAAGAAATTAGAAGCAGTACAAGCTAGAAGACAATGCAAGATGCAACCTACATCACACTCCCAAGTGAAATGTGTCTTATGGGTAAGTGATCATTGCAGGTGTAAGTTGTAAGCTACGCAGATGCAATTCAACAAAATCAGAAGCAATACAAACTAGACATCATATGGAACACACAACCACATATAACAATTCCAAGTTAGAGCAAGCACCTATGATTGTGGAGTAGGGGAGATGTGCTCATCATCTACACGTATGTTGTAGAAACAGGAACAGGTGTCATATTCACAGGCATTATGTCTAAAGTAAGCAGATGCAATTCAACAAAGTTAGAAGCAATACAAGCTAGACATCATACGCAACATGCAACCACATATAATAGTGCCAAGTTAGGGCAAGCACCTGTGATGGTGGAGTAGGGGAAATGTGCTCATCATCTACACAGCTACGTTGACTGTCTAGCCTTGCGTTGTCTTGCGAATCTTGTTGGGAGGATGGCAGAGTAGAATCTGTAGAGACCCTCCGTTTCAGTTGCTCGGAAGGACCACCATCATCAATGCCTTACCAATTTCCTTCCGCTTTACTGATTTTGCATTGTGAGGTCAAACCGACAAGAAAAAGGAATAAAATTCGCTCTTCAGAACTCATTCATGCATGATACTGACGAACACTACTCTGATGAAAGGCAAAGTCATGATACGAGGATGGAATATGTACGAAAAACTGGACGACTTGACATATTCACACCTATGATGTGGTAATTAAGTAGAAGGCACTTCAACAAATTAGAAGCTCTGCAAGCTAGACACCATATGGAAGGTGCAATCAATATCACTCTGCCAAGTTAAAACTGTCTCGTCATAGGTGGCGTTCATCAAACTAGAAGCACTACATGCTAGAAATCATATTCAAGACGCAAACCAATATCACACTGCCAACTTAGAGGTGTCCCACCATATGTGACTGACGCAGGATACACAAGAAGAGTAGTTTCATGTAAGAACATGGTGTGATAGACAGATATAGTATGTGTAAGCTAAGCAGATGTAGTTTACACTAATTAGGAGTAATACAAGCTAGACACCATATGCAACATGCAACCAGATATCACACTGCCAAGTTAGAGCAAGCACCTTGGATGGTGGAGTAGGGGAGCGGAGACTTGGAACTTGTAATGCACTAGCAGTACAAGGAGAATCCATACAGATGCTCCGTTTACATTGCTGCAGAGGACCACCATCATCGCCTTCCTTACTCTTTTCCTTCTTCTTTTTCGATTTTGCCTTGCCAAGTCAAACCCACAAGAAAAAGTAATAAAATTTGCTCTTCGGAACTCATTGATGCATGATACTGACGAGCACTACTTTCATGTAAGACAGCCACATGATAGGAGGATGGAATATGTATGAAAAACAGGATGGCATGACATATTGACATGTATGATGTATAAAGTGTAAACTAAGCACAAGGTGTTTGAAATAGTTAGAAGCAATGCAAGCTAGAAACCATATGAAAGATGAAACCAATATCACTCTGCCAAATTAAAAGGGTGGCCTAACAAATGTATTTGACCAAATTAGAAGCAATACATCGCAACAGGCTAGAAATAATATGCAATATGCAACGAATAAAGGTGTCTCATCGTAAGTGATGGATGTAGGATACAGAAGAGAGGTAGTTTCATGTAAGAACATGGTTAACACATAGATGTAGTGTGTACCAAAAATAGGAAGGCATGTCATATTCACAGGTATAATTTGTAAACTAAGCAGATGCAATTTACCCTAATTAGAAGCATTACAAGATGGACACCGTATGCAACATGCAACCACATATCACACTACGAAGTTAGAGCAAGCACCTGCGATGGTGGTGTAGGGGAAGTGCGGTCTTCAAGTACAGAGCTACGTTTAATATCTTCATTTAGGCTTGCTGTTTCTTGAGAATCATGTGGAGAGGATGAAATTGCACTCTTTATAAGAGTAGCGCATGTCATACTAACCCATGGGCATGACTGTCTCATCATAAGCGATAGATGCAGGATACACAAGAACAATAGTTTGATGTAAGAACATGGTGTGATAGGCAGATGTAGTATGTACCAAAAACAGGAAGGTGTGTCATATTCACATGTATAATGTGTAAGCTAAGGAGATGCTATTTAACAAATTAGGAGCAATACGAGCTAGGCACCATATGCAACATGCAACCAGATATCACACTGCCATGTTAGAGCAAGCACCTGGGGTTGTGGAGTAGGGGAGATGAGATTGGGAACTTGCACTGCAGTAGGAGTAGTAGGAGAATCTACAGAGATCATCTGTTTTGGTTGCTCCAGAGGCCACCATCATTCCGTGCCTTCGTCCTTTTAGATTTTGCCTTGTCAAGTAAACACACAAGAAAAAGGAATGAAATTCGCACTTCCAAATTCGTTGACGCATGATACTGACGAACACAACTTTTATGTATGGCAACCACATTGTAGGAGGATGGAATATGTACGAAAAACGCTAAGCAGAAGGCATTTCAACACATTGGAAGCAATGCAATCTAGACACCATATGAAAGATCCAACCAAAATCACTCTACCAAGTTAGATGTGTCTCATTATAAGTGGCACTTCAACAAATTAGAGGCCATACATGTTTGAAATGATATACAAGATGCAACCAATATTACCACTACAAAAAAGACACATCCGTGACATTTTGGGCCGAACAAATTTTTTTCCTGTCATACTTATGACACTTCTATGACGATAATTGTGACAAAACCCGGTATCATCATAGATGTGGTGGGGTCCTACTTCTATGACCAAAATCATGATAGAAAATGGGCTTTTCATCCTGGGCGGGCCGGAGACGCAGCTGCATGACATTTTTTGGGCCGTCCATGATAGAAAAAACCGTGGTAGAAGCGAGGGCGCGGAAAATATCGGGAGTCCCCGGTTACGGTGGGTGGTCGGGGGCCGAGCGATGCGCGTTTCTCTCGTACGTACGCGTGTGTGTGCGAGGCGTTGGGCTCTAACTGAACCCGAGCGAGGCGTTGGGCTCTAACTGAACCCGAGTGATTGCACTGCAGGCTACGCGTTACTGAACCCGAGCGATCGATCGATGGCTGTTAACTGAACCTGATCGAGCGATTCCTTCGCTACTGCTGCTAACTTAAGCCGATCGATGCTGCCTCTGGATGAACAGTTAGCGTTGCGGGGGGGGGGGGGGTTGGATGAACAGTTCCCAATGGGGGCGGATGAACAGGACCCCGTGGCGTTGCCTCTGGATGAACAGTACCCCGATCGATCGAGCCGGTTGGGGCTGGATGAACAGGACCCCGTGGAGGGAGGATGAACAGGACCACCCCGTGGAGGACAGGATGAACAGTAGACGGTGGAGGGCTGGATGAACAGTAGCCCGTGGAGGGGTGGTTGAACAGGAGCTTGTGGAGAGGGCTGGTTGAACAGTAGCCGGTGGAGTAGCGCGCGGTGGTGGCTGGATGAACAGGAGCCGGATGAACAGTCACAGGTGGAGGCTGGAGGAGGTCGACGGTGGATGAACAGTAGCCCGTGGAGGCTGGAGGGGGTCGACGGTGGAGATGAACAGTATCCCGTGGAGTCCCGTTGAGCGGTACGCCACACCCCTCCCGATGAACAGGACCCCTGTTTCGACCGTAGCGCTCCAACACAAGTCCGTTTCCTTTGTTTTGCGGTACGCCACACCCCTCCCGATCAACAGGACCCCCGTTTTGACCGTAGGAGGTCTGTTTCCTCCGTTTTGCGGTACGCCAGACCCCTCTCGATGAACAGCATCCTGTTTTGAACGTGGCCGGTCGAACACAAGGCCGTTTCCTCCATTCTGCGGTACGCCAGGCCTTGTTTCCATCGGCTGTTCCGTCCAAGCCCTCCCGATGAACACGACGACGCATTCTGTTCCGACACAGCCGGTTGGCTCCCCATGAACACGACGACGACGCAGTTTCTCCGTTCCGACCCAGCCATGTACACGAGCCCTGGTCGTACGTATGCGCGAGTAGGCGTTCGAGACCCTGCCCGTATGTACGTACGTGGCCGTATTTTCTTTCTTGCACACTGGCCGCTGTACGTACGTGTACATGCTACATGCGCGCCTCTACTACGACACGTGCGCGCCTCTACATCGACCATTATGTACGTACACGTTTGCGACCAGAATGACAACGCTAAGTACGCTTCGACCAGGTGGGTCCCGACTATCCGGCACTTCCTTGCGTGCGAAGATGTAGCTGGTGGGTCCCAGCAGTCAGGGGTGAATTGTTTTTTTGCCCGGACACACTTCCTTGCGTGCGAAGATGTAGCTGGTGGGTCCCAGCAGTCAGGGGGAAACATTTTTTCGCGAAATACGGTGGCCCGTCCGGTGGGTCCCTGCTGTCAGGCGGAGGAATAATTATTTTGCACGTAATAAGGAGGCACTTCCTTGCTGCGGCCATGGACCCAGCTGTCAGCCTCTCCACGTACAGTCCACGTGCGATGGAAGTCGTTCCTTGACCACGCCGCGCCGAGAGCACCAGGGCCGTAGACGACAGCGAGGCCTAGGAAGGGGACAACGCAGAGCCGGGGAAGACACGGCAGTGGATGCCCACGCGTAGAGGAGTATGAGGGTTCACTGGTTCACTGCGGTGTGAGGCTGTCATCGCCGCAGAATAACAGGGGGTGTGGGTGAGTAGAGGGATGGCCTGGCCAGCGGTGGGAGTAGTAGGGGGCAGTGAGGCCTCCGCCGCATCGCAGTAGGCCACGGGAGGCAGGAGCACGAGGCACGACCGGCGCTGACTTGGGCGGCTGGAGCAAGAAGACCAGAGGTTGAAGAAGCACTACGGTCGTTGGATGGACATCGTACGGTCAGTGGAGCTCAAATCATGCATATTGACTAAGTTGACAAAGCCCTTTGTCCCGGTCAACTTAGTAGGCCCACAAGTCAGCCTGCCACTATACTGGGTCCCAGCTAGCAGGGGGAGTATTCATTTTTTGTGCGTAATAAGGAGGCACTTCCTTGCGTGCGAAGATATAGCTGGTGGGTCCAAGCTATCAGCGGCTGTAATGTTTTTTTCGCGAAATACAGAGGCCCTTTCGGTGGGTCCCAGATGTCAGGTGGAGGAATCATTATTTTGCGCGTAATAAGGAGGCATTTCCTTGCGGGCGGCCATGGACCCAGCTGTCAGCTCTCCACGTACAGCCCACTTCAGATGCATGTCGGTCATTGACCACGTTGACCAGGCCACGCCGAGAGCGCCAGGGCGGTGGACGACGGCGAGGCCTAGGAAGGGAACATCACGGAGGCAGGGAAGACTCGGCAGTTGTTTCCCACGTGGAGGGGAGTACGACTGTACGAGGTTTACTGGTTCATCTGCCGTCGCCGGAGAATAACAGCAGGTGTGGGTGAGTAGAGGGATGGCTAGGCCAGCGATGGGAGTACGGTGGGGCGGTGAGGCCTGCGCGGCAGCACAGCCGGCTGCGGGGAGGAGGGAGCAGGCAGTCCCGCCGACGCTTGTTTAAGCGGCTGGAGCAGGAGGAGCAGAGATTGAAGAAGCACGATGGCCGTTGGATGGAAATCCAACAGTCACTGCCTGTGCGTCAACCTTTTTTTAGGAAAGCCTCAAATCTGTGGAAAATAGCATACAGCCCATCTGCCATTATTTATAATAATTTACAGCCCATTTGCTAATTCTTAAGGTTTTTTTGGAGCCCATATTCTTTTTGTTAGCATTACAACCCATATTGTGGCCGCGGTTAAAAAATTATACAAAATTTTGCATATTTCGGTGCGGTCCGAACTGTTTTTAATCCCGAAATTTCGAGTCATGTTCAAACTGATTTTAAAAATAAATATATATCAATATAAAATCCAACAATTTGTCCGTGCATAAAAATTAGTGCAATTTAAAATCTCGAAATGAAAAAAAGAAATTTGAAACTAATTGCCCGTTTGATGTGTTTTAAAAATTTACAGCCAATTTCATTACTGATAGGCCATTTTCTCGGCCAGCCGAATGAAAGCTCTCCTCGTCTTGAAAGATTTGCAGCCCAACAGGCCTGACAAAGCGACTTACTTGGCAAATCACAAAAAACTGGGCTGTGGCCGTGGACCAGCTGTCAGCCTCTCCACGTACAGTACTCTTCCGATGGAAGTCGGTCGTTGACCACATTGACCACGCCGCACCGAGAGCACCAAGGCTGTGGACGACGGCGAGGCCTAGGAAGGGGACGACGCGGAGCCTGGGAAGACACGATAGTGGATGCCCACGCGGAGAGGAGTACGAGGGTTTACTGGTTCGGCTGCGGTGTGAGGCTGCCGTCGCCGCAGGGCCTGGCTAGCGGTGGGAGTAGTAGGGGGCGATGAGGCCTCAACGACAGCACAACCGGCCACTGGAGGCAGGAGCAGGCGGTCTCGCTGGTGCTGGTTTGGGCGGCTGGTGCAAGAAGAGCAGCGATTGAAATCCAACGGTTACTGCTGCTAGAATCGTTTGTTGACTAAGTTGACAAGCCCTGCGTACGCGTCAACTTGGTAGGCCCACAGGTCAGCCTCCCAACCAGTGCGCCCGAGATGTCAGTGGGAGGAATCATTTTTTCGCATAATAAGGAGGCAGTTGATTGCGTGCGGCCAGGCCAGTGGAGGGTAGGGTGGGCCGGGGAAGCCTGCGTGGCATCACAGCGGGCCACAAGAGGAGGGAGCAGGCAGTCCCGCCGGCTAGTTTAGGCGGCTGGAGCAGGAATATCAGAGATTGAAGAAGCACGTCGGCCGTTGGATGGATATCCAATTGTCACTGCTGCTAGAATCGTGTGTTGACTGACAAAGCCTTGCGTAAACAAGTCAGCCTCGAAATTTGTGGCGTGTACAGCCCATTTGCTATTATTTTTATAATTTTTACTCATTTTCTAATTCATATGGAATTTATTGCAGCCCGCTTTCCATTTTTAGAATTGATGCCCATTTTCTGGTCAGTACCAGGGTTAAAAAATTAACTCAATATGTGGGAAATTTTGAAAATTCACAAATTTTTGCTTGGGAACAAAATATTCTGAATCCAAAAATTAGTAGCTGTCGGTGTTCTGGGAACGGGGGTCCCCAGACTTGCCTGCCTGTGGCCCACCGCATGGCTAAGCCAGCAGGCCGTACGACCCATCTTCATCAACAAGGCATCCAAGACCCTCGCGAGGGTTCAAGCCTCGCAAGGCGGACGACGCAAGACCTCCTCTGGAGTAGCCTAGCCAGGCAGGCTCATGAGGAGCGGAGATATCAAGGCGGGGCAAAACCTCATGAGGCTCTCGTGACGTGAGCCATGACGAACGGCACCAGGCGGGCGCCAGCGCGTGCAGTGTCTTTATTTCCTCTTTGGTGCTAAGGAGGCCAGCGCAGGCGAGGAGTACCGAGGCATCAGGCAAAGGTTGCTATAATGGTGCAACGAGACCAAGACCGTGAGGACGGCAAGACGGAGGTCATCGCGGAGCCCAAGACGGCGTCACCACGAGAGCTTTTCGCAGGCGAAGACCACTTTTGTCAGGATAGCTTGTACTAGCTGCCCCCTTCAAATTTTCCCGCCGTTGTTGGCTCCCTTCCTGCTCGATATTTGGGAAGAGGACCAGGGCCTCTATAAATAGGTCTAGCCACCACAGTAGTAGGGATCGGATCCAGAGACGCGCACAAGCTCGTACGCACAAGAACACCTGAACCTCAGGAGGCTGTTGTTCCCTTGTATTATTCATCATCAGCCGAAGAGGCAATCCACCACCACCACACTGGAGTAGGGTATTACACCACAACAGTGGCCCGAACCAGTATAAATCTCGTGTCTTTCTGTGTTGCGAGTTCGTCGAGTTCGTCCGCGAGATCTTAGTGAGCTAGGGCGTAGATCGGTAGGAGGGAAAGACTCCGCGCACACCCCAGTGTTCGAACCTTAAGGGTTTGCTGGAACTCCACATCCGACATTTGGCGCGCCAGGTAGGGGTGCGCCGGAGCTTCATTTCCACCAACCAGCTCGCCGACGCTCCACAGCCACGATGTCCGGCGACCCAAGGGCCGGCTCCGATCGCTGGGCAGCCTGGCCAGCCCGGGCAGCGCCGCTTGCCCATGAAGATCTCGACCCCGCACTCTAGGCGGCGCGAGCGCCGGCAAACTCCGCCGGGCGCGGACAGCGCGGCCAGGCGTCATCCACCCTCACCCCACGGCAAGTACGAGCCGCAACAAGAGCGGGGAGTCATGCCGCAGCAACGGCGCCACACTCACGGCGGGAGCAAGCAAACATGCGGGCGGCACTAACGGTGGCAAGGGAGCTGCTGCGATGCAGGCTGATGGAGAGCGGCCGGGATACGCTGTTGGAGCGTGTTGCGGAGCTGCTGGATGCAGCGGCGTCGGGAGCACCACCCTTCTGCTATCGACTTCCTCCTCAGGCCACTGCAAGGCCGCGCGGTGAACCTCACCATGTCCGTGTGCCATCAACTACGCCCGGGGGTTTCATCAACATCAGCACAGCCAGTGGTGTAGGGGGCTCCGACTCCCCCATGCCTCCCGCGACAAGCACGAGCGCAAGCGTCGCCCTTCCTGGTCCCAGCCGGATGCCACGCTACCATCCGCAGGACGCCACCCTGGGCCAAGCAACATGGAGCGTGGGGCACCATGGCGAGGTATTCGGGGTGACGGCCCCGGAAGCCTACGTGCCCCGCATGATGGATCAAGGGTACGCACTAGAGGACGACCTCGGCTCGTTCATTGGAGAAGATTGGGGAGAGGGGGCGCTAGGTGCCGAAGCCTTCCAAGAACCAATGGAGAACCACAACGATCGCGCCGGCAACGGCAACCACAGGGTACCGCTAATCTCTCAGGAGCAGGCTTATGCTAACCATGGGCTGCAGATGAATCATGTTGCAGCGTCGATTGATGACCCTGGCACGGCGGCACCCGTTCGAACAAGGGAGACACGCTGGGGGCCGCCGGGAGGGAGCTAGGAGCAGGGCCCCTCCCCGCGGTGCGTGACGCCGGGCGACACCCGGAGGTAGGCCCTCTGTCGGGGAGGCCTCGACAATCCTTCCCCCGGGAGAGGACCTATGGTCGCCGAGGGAACCACCGGCGTCCTCTTTCCCTCCTTTGTGTCGTCCTGGTGACCGGTTGGCTCAGAGGAGGTCGAGGGTGGCGCAAGGCGGGGCCCTCGTCTGGCGATATGAAGCAAGGCCGGTACCTGTGAAGAAGGCCTAGTGCCTGTGAAGCTCGCCGCCCGTGAGACTCTCACGTAATAAATGAGTTGGGGCTGTACAAGCCCCGGAGTCTCCGGGGTGCCTGCCTCAAGCCCTGGGGATCCCTCCCACGCCTTGTGGCAGCACTTAGCTCCGCGCTGGTGAGAAGACTGAAGACCAGAAGACTAGACTAGGTGCCGGACGCGGCCTTTTGCTTTGGATCTCTCTTTCTGTAGCTTTGCTTTCTGGATCTGGATTTGAGTTGAAGTCGAATTTTTATCGATGCGCGCGGGGGGAGCCTTTTCTCGTTTGAGCAATTTCTTGCCTTCTGGATCTCATTTTGTCTGGGACTCATGTCCGTCGCCTTTCACTCACGAGCTCCTCGCGAGCGGGACTGCGCGAACCACGCGCATGCCAAGTGCGCGCTAGCACTGCAACTGGTGCTCATCCCTCGTGGGGCCCCTCCTGACGGGGCAACGAGCTCAGCAGGATTCTGAGAAACCCGACGCGTCGCGACCCAGCTCAAAGCTGGCACTGACTAAGGTAAACCACGACAGAGAACTCGCACCCGGATTCATGAGCTCGCAAGGACACAAACTTGCGTTGCTTAGGAAAGTAAAAACTGCAGTTTGCTTACATGAGGGGCTCCCCCTCTCAAAATGCTCTCACAAGTTTTCCAGGGGCCACGCCCGAGTTTGTGCGCAGGGTGAAATGACAGGAGAACAAGTGATCAGCCAGAAATGTCGCTCGCTGCATCACCCACGGATGTGCCACTCGCGTCGTCGTCATCTTCATCAGCATCGTCGCCACCATCGGCGACGCCCCCGTCGCCGTCGTCAACCACGTCGCCTTTGTCTGCAACGACCACCACCGCGTCATCCTCCGAAGTGAAGGCCTTGACCAATGCGTCCACATTGTCCTCAACCCAACGCGCTAGGTCGCCCGGACAGCCGTGGGTACGGGGGCGATAGAGGCAGCGAAATCAAAGTTGGGGTCGACATTCAAGAGGTGGCTGAAGACACGGGAGAAGGCGTGCTCGAGCAGGCCACGACCCCTTTCCTCCACAAGCTGGCGAGCTCTGGCAGATCGAGCCTCTAGGCGCGTCACCACCTCGGTGAAGAAGGTCAGGTGGCTGGCATAATCATTCGAGTGAGGGGCCGGTGCCTCCACGTAGCAAATATGGCCCAGGGCGATATTGGCCCTGTTCCGGAGATCCTGAAGCATAGGGGTAGGGGCATGCTCGCGCTCCAGCGATCGTCGCTGGAGCACTTCCTCCGTGTTTTGCCTCGCGACAGCCTCTGCGTCATCAATCCGCCTCCGGAGGGAACGCAGCTCGGCGTAGGCGGAGGCCAAGTCCGCCTGCGCCGTAACCAGGGCGGCGGCCGTGGCTTCCGCACGCCTCTCAGCCTCGTCCAACCTGGGCCTGAGGGCAGCGGCCCTGCCCTCATCCTCCGCGCCTGCGAGCTTCAGCTTCAGGTTGTACGTACCCTCCAGATCTGCACGAACGTCGGCTACCCGGCGGTTCACCTCCTCCTCAACTCCGGCCTCGCGAGCCCCGACGGCATCTTCTGCTTGAGCAACTTGACGTTCCCTCGTCTCCAGTCGCTCGAGCTCGAGGCTGCACTCCACAGCTTCCAGGGCCAACGTCTCACTGCGCTTCCGGACCTCCTCGTCCTCCGCGGGCGTCCCCCTCAGCGATGCAAGAGCGGCCCTGCGCGCCTCCACCTATTGCTCAAGGGATGCGCTCCAGGCCTGGAGCTCCCACGCGCATTCCTCCGCAACCTCGCGACGGCGGTCAGCCTCGCGAGCTTCTTCCAAGGCTCGTGAGCAGGCTTCGTGGGCGATCTTGAGGGACGCCTCAGCCCTCGCATTCTCAAGGTCGCAATGATAGCGATAGAGGTTGATGGCCACCCTCAGCTTGCGCCGCTCCTCCACCAGTCGGAGACCTTCAACCTCAAGGCGCGAGTCAACACCTTCGAGCTCTTCACCAACTCGGCTCATCGCGCCCATCGCCTCCTTGAAGAGCTCGTGACGAACCACACTCCACCCGCGCTCGAGCTCGAACGCTCGGCCCTCCTCGTCCTCCACCTCGGGGGCTGCGGGCGGGGCGCCAAGCGGCGCGCCACCCCCCGGCAGGGGACTAGGGGCTGGCGCCGCACCCGACACCAGCCCGTCCTCACGAGACGCCCAAGCCGGTTGAGGCTCGCTGCTTGAAGAGGAGCCAAAGATCGAAGCCAACCAGCTGCTGTCTATGAGCAAAGGAGGGGTCTTGGGCCAGGCTCCACGCCAGACCGTGGGGGAGGAGTGACGAAGCCGCGGGCTCAGCGCGCCATGAAGGCGGAGATGCTCCCCCAACCGACCCTGCTCCAGGAGCGGTAAGCAGATCAGGAACGCTCAAGGCGGATGGGGGAGCTGATGAAGGAGGAGGCCGCTTCTCGGGAGACACAACAGCTTCAACGGAAGGAGCCCTGAAAAGCTGACGTCGGGATAAGGGGGCAACACGCAGGAAGCCATGACGACAAGGTACTTACGCGTCAATGGCGATGTACTTTCGCCGCTTCAGCGGTCCAAAGATGTTGCTGCCGCTAGGGGATCCTTTCCTCTTGCGGAGCTCCTCGAAGTCCACACAAAGATGACCGAAACGCTGGACGTGACGACCGGTGCGCGGCGGGGCCGAAGAAGAGCCCGGAAGGATATCTTCAGGGGTGCCTGGTTGCGGCAAACACCGGGCACCGTTTCACCACGACCTCCCGAGGCTCCTGGAGCCTTGGCCTCGGGAGTCGTATGCTGCGTCTCCTCAGCAACCGACGCCTCAGGAGGGGGGTGGCAGGCTCCTGAGGACGATGCCCCAGGATCACCACTTGGCACGTCCTCCTCAGCACTCGAGCCACCGGCCTCCGCCGGAGCTCGCCCACCTGCACCGTCACTTGGGGCGAGCTCAGCACCAGGGGCAAGGAAGGGAACCACCACGATGGGGTTCTCACGAGGCCCCTCCAGGCCGATCGGCCGCGGCCCCCACTCATCAAAAGGAGGCATGTTCTCTGCAAACTCATCCTTGTTCTTGCAGCGGTACAGTAAGCAATTCTTCCCAGGCAGTTCGGCCAGCAAAGGGACACCCGTCAGGACCTTGAGCACTGTCTGCCGCGTCCCGAGAAGGAGCCCAAACTCCTGAAACCTCATGTAGTCCTGGCTGTTGAGCAAGGTCCACAATGGGCGAGAGTGGCGCTGAAGCGGAGCGACCCGGCGCTTGACGAATTCCTTCACCACCATCAGCGCGGTCACGCCGCGATCCTTCATGAACCTCAACCTAAGCCAGACGTGGGCAAGGTGGGGGCTTGTGAGCCGCTGATGGCTCCAGCCGGAGTTAGGAACAACGGGCCTTGGCAAAGCCTGGAGCAGAGGACTGAGCACGCCGACATCAACGAACACCCATCGTGTCCGAAATTTGCCCGTGGATGGAGGAAGCTCGAAGTCAATCCCCTCGCCCGCCGTCGCGGGCACGGCCTGGAAGCTTACGCACCCTGAGCTCTGCTGAGGGTCGATCAGATGCAATGACAAGAAATGGCGGATGAGGGCACGGAAGGGGCTATGCCAACCATGGCTTCGCACACGAAGGCGAAGACGGCGAGGAGAGTCACGGATTGAGGGTCAAGATGCAGCATGTGGATCTGATAATGCTCAAGCACCGCATTGAAGAAGGCGGAGAAGGGAGGAATCAGGCCAGCCCAGAGGGCATCTATGAAGATTGGGACTTCGGTGGTCGCCTGAGCCGTGCGGGTGCGAGACGCAAGCCAAGCCACCGTCTCCCCCAACTCTTTGAAACTGGAAGCAAGCATCGGGTGCACCTTGTCCATGGCCTTGTCATTGAGCACCCGAGACCGACCGAGCACCGGCGCAAAGGACGGAGGCGCAGCTGGCAGAGACAGAGGCCCCTTCCCCTTTTCAGCTTGTTTCGGAGCCATGGCGACGGAGCAGGCGGAGCACAAGTCAGATTGGAAGAAGAGGAACAGAGTCTCGTGGAAGCAGAGAAAATGGGGAAGCAAGGCGCAGGCGACGGAGGAATAACCGTCTAGGCCGCAGGGGCCGCATAGCCAGGCGGATTCAAAGGCAACATGGGGAAGCGGAGGCGCCCACGTCCAATCAACCGCCATGCGTCAACCGAGGCCGCAGGCTTTTGGGGCCCGCGGTGCTCCGAACTTAACCCTTGGCTTCGCCGCGAAGCCAAGCCCGAGCAAACCTTGGGCCCGGGGGCTACTATCGGCGTTCTGGGAACGGGGGTCCCCAGACTTGCCTGCCTGCGGCCCACCGCATGGCTAAGCCAGCAGGACGTACAACCCATCTCCATCAACAAGGCATCCAAGACCCTCGCGAGGGGCCAAGCCTTGCGAGGCGGACGACGCAAGACCTCCTCTGGAGTAGCCTAGTCAGGCAGGCTCACGAGGAGCGGAGATATCAAGGCGGGGAAAAACCTCACGAGGCTCTCGTGACGTGAGCCATGACGAACGACACCAGGCGGGCGCCAGCGCGCGCAGTGTCTTTATTTCCTCTTTGGTGCTAAGGAGGCCAGCGCAGGTGAGGAGTACCGAGGCATCAGGCAAAGGTTGCTATATTGGTGCAACGAGACCAAGACCGGGAGGACGGCAAGACGGAGGTCATCGTGGAGCCCAAGATGGCGTCACCACCAGAGCTTTTCGCAGGCGAAGACCACTTTTGTCAGGATAGCTTGTACTAGCTGTCCCCCTTCAAATTTTCCCGCCGTTGTTGGCTCCCTTCCCGCTCGATATTTGGGAAGAGGACCAGGGCCTCTATAAGTAGGTCTAGCCACCACAGTAGTAGGGATCGGATCCAGAGACGCGCACAAGCTTGTACGCACAAGAACACCTCAACCTCAGGAGGCTGTTCTTCCCTTGTACTGTTCATCATCAGCCCAAGAGGCAATCCACCACCACCACACTGGAGTAGGGTATTACACCACAACGGTGGCCCGAACCAATATAAATCTCGTGTCTTACTGTGTTGCGAGTTCGTCGAGTTCGTCCGCGAGATCTTAGTGAGCTAGGGCGTAGATTGGTAGGAGGGAAAGACTTCGCACGCACCCCAGTGTTCGAACCTTAAGGGTTTGCCGGAACCCCACATTCGACAGTAGCCGTACTAAAACAAATTTAAAAATAAACTAGTACTATGTCATGTTAAATCCAATGAAATACGTATAAGATATCAGTGAAGAACAAAAACAAAAAAAGAAACTAATATCCCACTTGCTATAATTTTTTTGGAATTTTCAACCCCTTTTGATATTACTTTTTACAGACACTGACCATACTCCTTGGCCAGGCCAGAATGCATCCCTCCTCGTCAGCCCAGTAAGTCGGAGAAAACAAATAGGCCTAGCTTGGGTATTCTTCAAAAAGAAATACTGGGCAACCTATTTTCCCAAAGAAAAAACTGCGGGGCTGGTCATGTTGTTAGACAGGCCACAGAGACCGCCCAACCCAATTTATAGCCTGCTCCTCCGAATTACTACTAAAAAAAGTTGTGCAATTCTGTCTATAATTGACTATACATTAAAAATGATGTGGGTCCCAGATATCAGCAGGGTGGATTAGAGTAAAAAACGAGGGGTTCATCTGAGTAGTAAAAGAGGCACATGCTTGTGTTCGGGAGTGGACCTGATGGGTTCGTACTTTGATACTCACAACTACAGTCCTCTCCCGATTCACTATGTTGATAGGGACCATTTCAAAAAAACTATGTTGAGGGCCGGACGGCGGCGCCGCGGCAAGCGCACCAAGGCGGAGGATAAAGTGTTGTCGCCAATGTGCTGGGCTGGGTTGGACATTCTTATTGACAAATAAAAATGGACCGGATCTATTTACGACGTTGACTACGATTTGCAAGGGTCCGCTGGTTGCAGGAAGAAAATGCTGGGAGAAAGAAGACTGGTCGCTATCTTTGCCGAAGAATAATATCGACTAAATGTAACGACACTATCATAGGACATAATATCCTCCTGTTAAATCGTGAATTTAAAGAACTGGTGCATGAGCATTTAGCTTTTAAGAGACATTGACCATACTCTTAAGCCAGGCCGGAATGCATCCCTCCTCGTCTTGAAAGATTTCCAGCCCAGTAATTCGGAGAAAACAAATAGGCCTAGCCTGGGTATTCTTCAAAAAGAAATACTGGGCTACCTATTTTCCCAAAGAACTCGTGCATGAGCATTTAGCTTTATTTATTTATTTATTTACTTATTTATGTTTAGGGGACCATGAGCATGTACCTGGGCCGGATTCATGTGAGAGCCTCCCTTCCAGTTAATTATGGGCTTCTCTATTGGGCCTTCATCAGTGGGTTGCATGTTATCAACAAGTGGAAAATGTGTTCCGTACAAAAAATATTATGCGCTACGTACGGTACGGGGCACTAAAGGATCGAACCGTGCAACGACTTCCAAAACATTGTGTTTGTCATTCTATCAACACATTTATTCAACCAACAGACAAAATATACTACTGATTGTACATTGAAAACAGCAGCAGCAGCAACCAGGGCTGGGGGTCCAACAGAAGCAGTAAGTAGGCCAGAAGAGTGAAGACGCAGCTCTCTCTTCCAAACCAAACATCAGCCATCATTACAAAAGAGCTACCAAAAAAGAGCAAGTGTATGCATCAAACTAAATAATCATTGTTTGGAGGGGGGTTTTGCTGCAACACACAAAAGACCTTTGCGGTTACCCGGTTAACCGTTGGAGCACCAAACGACCTCCAAATGGAACGAAACTTGACAGGTGGTCTACCGGTCGTATACAAGGCCACTTGACAAACCTCGGTCCATTCCGAGAACGTTTAACACCCGCTCACGAAAAGAGACAAGAGGGGTGCGCCGGTGCATGTGGGAGTGTCGGATTGCAAAACGGACAACAGGGAAAATGCTCGGATGCATGAGACGAACATGTATGCAAATGAGATGCGCATGATGACATGATATGAGATGCATGACATGAACAAAATGCAAAACGAAAGACAGAAACCCAACCACGGAGGGAATATCACAACACATAGCCGAAAATGGCAAGAGTTGGAGTTACAAATATGGAAAGTTACATCCGGGGTGTTACATGTATGCATCAAACTAAATAAAGATCCTACTACACCAAGTGTACGGATCTAACTAACTGGCTCAGTTAGATGTTACTATTTATTAAGCTGTGGAGATTGGCTGACGGCTTGAACCAGATGGGTGCCTGACGGGGGAAACTCCAGCCAGCAGGTCGAAGTCTGATACTTGCGACCCTCTCTCCTACTTTAGGCTGCAGAGCGTGGCGGCACATATCAGGGTATGGTGCATGCAGAGACGCATGGTACGTTGTGTACACACAGTTTTGCCTGATGAATGAAACTGCGCTGCCATCATGATCCTTGCCGTCGGTTATCTCCTGGTTAATTAGATAATTTAGTCCGACAAACAGAGAGCGTGTACCAAGGCTACTTACCAACCTCCAGTCAAAAATTCCTGGAGGCCTAGAGAAGCTGGGATCCTGCTCAAAGACCTTGCAGAGACTGTGATTGTATTCCGCGATACAACACGTCCGGCAAATTTCCTCCCGCGGGCCGGAGTAGGTTTCTCGGTTTGCATGCGGGTTTAACGGAGGGGTTTGATGGAGGCGAGGAGGTGTGTTCAGCCGGGCGTGCAGTGGACGGCGCAGTACTATTCGATTTGACAACTACAACTAGTATATTATAAAAAACAAAGAAGAGTAGTAGAGATAGAGATAAGAATACAGACTAGGGAGGAGCACCATCTAATGCTTCATGGGCTTCTCCTGCGCTCCATTCGGCGGCCGCAACGTCCCCTGCAGCCACTCCCTCCTGCGCTCCATTCGGCGGGCGCTGTTGAAATTTGGGGAGCGCACTCTCGCGACTGCTAGCAGCGACGACCTCACCGACGACGACTTCTTCCCCGACCTCGGAAACCTCTTCCTCAACGACATGGGCGACAACCTCAACGCCAATGGTGCTGCTCCCGTTGCACCGTATGTGTTTCTGTCCTTCCTGTTCGAAATCGTGGTAGAATTCATGTTTCTAGTCCGTGTCCTAGATTCGATATGTTCATCTACTATGCTAGTCCGCATGATTAGTTTAATCTCTGTTACAGCCGTCCATATTTATTTTGTAGTAAATCTCGTAGTAAATTGCTCATATATTCAACTGGCGGAACGTCCCCTACAGCCACTCCCGTTTAATGGACGGCCTGGTCGATGCCTCCAAGGAGCCCTTCGTCTGCTGCTATGAGTGCCCGGTGCCGTTTTGGGGCTCGCCGGCGGACATCATGCATCACCTGACGCAGGCGTGCGGCGATCACTACTGGGCCTTGGTGAAGAACATCAAATACGACACGTGCTACCCGTTCACCGTGCCGGAGTCGCTGGAGGATCAGCGCTGCCTGCTAGTCTCGGAGGAGGACGGCAGCGTCTTCCTCTTGATCGTGGCCACCGGCGAGGCCCGCGCAGGCCGCCGCCACATCTCTGTAGTGTGTGTCACGGGCGACGCCGCTGACGCTGACACTAACACGAGGCCGATGTACGGGTGCGTGCTCACTATTACTACCCCTCGGAGGTACATGGGCGGCGACACTGGCTACGTCAAGCTGACTTGGACTCTGCCGAGCTGGGACCTTCCCACCGATGTGGACATGGAAGACGCATGGTATTATTTGAACCCCAACAATGTGCATGGGGACTCCAAGGAGGTTCACCTGGACATCTGCATTACTAAGTTAAATGTTGATCATTAGTCTTCGCTCAATGTAATCCGATGTCTAAGCATGTGGAGACTTCCATGCATGATCTTGCTCTATTGGAGTATTGCGCATGAATAAAAGTGTATCCATTTATGGTTTAGTCTAGAATCTTCCATGTATGAATTTTTACTACAGTACTGGTGAAAGACTTATGATGAACCATTTCTTACATATCCTCTGCCCCCTTCCAAGTCATCCTGATTTAACCCCTCCGTCTAGGTGTATAAGGGCATGGTTAATACTTAAATAGTATAGCCAACTGTTGACTATAAGAAAGTGCCATGTCATCTGTAGCCAACATGTATAACAATGGATACTCAAAAACTAATTCTTGAAGATCATTTATTGCAAAGCACAATAAGAGTTAGTTCTTCACAAGTTTTGGATGCAGGTTGAACAGTTGAACGCTTTTGTTTGCAAAAGATACTTTTTTATCTATTTCACCCGGATGTTTGTGAGCTCTAGAGATGAAATAATATCCGAACAAACCTATCGATACCCGTTACACATGAGATGACCCCCACATCCTTTGTCAAAATAAACAACTCCCCGATCAATGCATTTCACTCTTCCGTGCAACGCACGGGCACCTTACTATAGATTAGTACGACCAAAAATTGAACTAACATTATATATAGTACGATAAAGGATGATGCATGTCACCTAAAATTATATCATTCAAAACTATGTTCAAATACGAATCAAACGATATTGTTTTTGTTGACATGCACTAACATTTTGTCAGTTAAATCTTCAGTCAAATTCAATGGGGGATAAACCACGACCAATGTAGTAGTACTAGTGTAGAGGGCGGCGCTGCACGGGAGTCTCACCCCGCTCGTGGCGCGGCAGTAAAGCCGTCATATCACAAAACCCAACCACTCCCAGTAATAAGTGGCTGGTAAAATAAACGGACAAGCAACCATCACATCCCTCCATCTTTTTTGCATTTCATCTCTCTGCATTTACTTTCTACGGTTCATCTCGCACACTCGATCCCTAGCTACTACTCCTAGTATCCCTAGCTACTACTCCTAGGGCCAGTTCTTTTGCGGCTTCCCCAGCTTTTCCCATAAGACTAGTCAAAGTGGAGAGTAACATTAAGGCGCCTCACTCATTTATTTGGGCTTCTAAACTACTACTAGTAGTGCTACCTCCGTCCTGGTTTATTCCTCACCATTGTAATTTGTGCTAAATTTTGACCAAAGATTTAACTGATAAAATGTTAGTGCATGTGACATGCACTAACATTTCACAATGGAGAGGAACGGAACGGCGACGCGTGACCGTCCGCGCGGTGCGGCGAGGGGCGCCTAGGGCTTGGGAGGGGCGATGCCATGGTGGTCGATGTGAGAGGGAGCCAGGGAGGGGGAGGAGATAGCGATGAACATAAACATGAGGGGGAGGAGATAGCGATGTCGTGGGAGGCGCAGTATTTATAGCGAGCAATGGCACACCTACATAAGATATGGACTGAGCTGCACTGACTTAACTACAGGTCCAGTTGCATCACTGACATGTGGGCCAGAACCCTGTTGGGCCCATATGTCAGTGACCCAATGCACCTGCAGTTAAGTAACAGCTACGTGGGCATATTTGTTGGAGTAAATTACGGGGGAGGGAAGGGGTGGAAATATTGCTGGTCACAACGGATTGGACGAGCGCGGGGGGAGGAGAGTCATGCATGCAGATTTTTTCCACACAGGGTGGAGTGGAGGGACCGCCGGAGGGAGAAGGAGAGTCTGGCAGGCATATTGTTTCCACACATGGAGTGGAAAATATTTGGAAACGAACGGGCTTCCTGCAAGTATGGGGAACGGTGCATAATAAGTCTCATCTTGCATGCCAGGCTAGGTATAGTCTCAAGTCATTAAAAATATACACGCCCCACACATGTTCATATTTCAAGGTGCACTAAATTATTGCATGCGATGATTAAGGCTGGCCATAATGGTGGTATCTTAGCTAGTATCATGCACACGGGAATAGCAAACATACTGATGTGGCAAAGAAATAAAGAAGAGAGGGGGGTTAGAGTAACTAGTGTTCATGCATGCATTGGTAAACACATTTTTTGTGAAGAACTACAAAAACTATTCCACCGCCTCTATCTTGCTAAGAGTAGGTCCAATTTTTGAATCGAGTCCTTTAAACTAGAAGGGAGGTAGTAGTACTCTAATAGCTAACTTTTTTTTGAAATAACTCTAATAGCTAACCTTGGCCCTATTTGGATCCATGTGTTAGAGTTAGTTTGGGTTAGTTTGAACTCAACTAACCCAAAAAATATCTAACCCACCCAAGAGGTGCTTTATACTCATTATAATCAGTATTGTAGATATTGATATTTTTAGTATAAACGGTTGACGGAAGTAAAAAGGACCAGAGGGAGTATCATGCATGCGGAGTAGGCAAAAAAATTGCTCATTTATAGCCGGTCGAAGTCTCAAAGGGCGCGACCGTGCGAGGGAGGCGAATGTCGTGGGAGGCGCGACGGTTGACGAAATTAATTGAAGTTACACAGAAGCCGGCATGGCGTGCGAACAGGCAGAAGCTATACCGTCACACCTACGATATGGGTCTAGTTGACATGACATCTAGTGGGTCCTGCATAGTTCTCGAGAACTGTTTGGGGGCTTGCAGCCGTTTATCCACCGGGCAAGCCAGCAACCCCACGCCGTTCGCACGCCCTACTCGTCCCCGTCTTCTACTAATACAGTACCTTACAATAGTTCACTCCCAGTCGTCCCGTCCTTTCACATTACGGCAGTTCCACTAATCCTAACCCTCCTCCCAAATCCATGGCGTCCCAAATCTCCATGATCGGCGGTGAGTACACCGTTAGAACCATCACCGGCGATGAGTTCGACGTGATCTACACCCGTTCTTCTACAACGGTGAAAGAATGCCTTGCTCGCTTCAAACGCATGTCCGAAACCTCAAATGATGAGTGGGTCGCTGGGCTAGATGTTGAGTACACCACAGTCCTGGGAAGCGAGAAGAAACTAAAGGAGGCAGAGAAAAAGAAGCCCGCCGTGATCCAGGTTTGCGTGCATGACTTATGCTTGGTCTACCACATATGCCATGCCGGCGTTGAGTGCGAGGAATTTAGAAGTTCCTCAAGGGCGGCCGAGTCAAATTCGTTACTGTAGACTTTAGGAACGACAAGGAAATCCTGGGTCAGATAGGCCTCGTTGTAGGCGACCCCTTCGACCTCCAGAAGGAAGGGCTGGTGTCCTCCTCTCAGCCTTCAATGCTGACCCTGGCAGCAGCCATGATTGATCATTCGTACGCTAAACTGAAGAAACCTCATCACGAGTTTCATCATGCATGGGAGTCGAAGACATTAGATGAAGATCACATCCTGTACGCGGCAATGGATGCCTACCTATGTTTAAATATCTACAAGGGTTGGATGAAGAAGCAGAGCCCAGTGTCCGGTTCAAGCAAAGAAGCGTCGGCGAAGAGGAAGAGGGATGAGGACGAAGTCGAGGATGTGGACTCGGACTCCGAGTAGGTGGCAGTGCCGTCACTCATGCTGGTTCTACTGCAGTGTCAAGCGAACTAGTTGCTTAGTTTATTTTCAAGGGTTTGTTATGCTGAGGCCCCAGCAGAACTATGTTTATGTTCTTTCTCGTTATTTGAACTCTTTAGTACGTACAGTAGTACTAGTACTATGTCTTCTACTGTTCTTCTTGCAGTTGGTACTACTGCTCGTATCTTCGTGTTCCTACTGTAGTTAATACGTTCGTACTAGTAGTATAATTTGGGTCAGTCGATTTGTGAAAGAAGTTCGACAGAGTGAAGGAAGAAGACGGCAGGGTGCCCATGATCTATCTTATGAGTGTTGGGTGTGGAATGCAGTTCGCCGGAAAAAAATGGATCGTGCCCGGGGTTAAACAGATGGCGGGGGTGGGGAGGAGCATGGCGGTGGCAGGCGGTTCAGGGGAGGGCACGACGGCGGCGACAGTCGGTTAGGCGTGTGGCGGGCTGGGAAGATGAACCGTGCATCTATTTCGGAGGTTGAAGAAGCCCTTCTAGCCATCCATGTTGCATCAAACGGCTCACAAGAGTCGACTGACCCAAATTGCTCCTTCAGATTGCAGGATCCACGTGGCATTCAAGGTCTCGAAGGTAGATTCCGCGTCCGCACCCGGTTTGCGGGCTCGACCCGCGCGCGACCGGCTTCCGCCGCGACAGCCACCATGCGCGCCTCCTCCGCGCGGGCGGAGACGACAATGACACGCTAGTTCCTCCTCGCCGGCGTGCTAGAGCACGCGCTCGTCCTCCTCTTCATACGCTGCGTGCATAGACGCGGCTCCACCGGCTGCTCGCGTGCTTGGCAGTGCGGCGGCATCGCGAGGAGGGACTGCAGACGACGTGAGCGGGCGAGCCTTCGGCTTGGCGGCGACACGGCGGTGATGGGCGAGAAATTGTTGGCCGGAGCAGGTGGGCGCCGGGATGCGCAACGGCGGCGGCGGCATATTGATGAGTGCGCGTATGGGAGCTTAGTTTAGTTTTATATAGGGTTGGTCAAACTTAAAAGAAAACCGTACTAGTACACGTAAACTTTAGACTTAGGCAGCGCTTTTATTAGTTACCACAGCCACGATACGGAATCCTGTGCAAGCGCGTGAACCGCGGCCGCGCGGTCGATCGAACGGTGCGTCACCGTGTCATGTTCGAAGGACATCCACCGAACCTTTTTGTGTGTGTGAAAACAATCCCCGAATATTACTCAACTTTTTTTCCGGGAAAAGTTCTTGACGCTACAATATTTCCATATATTGAATTTAGCTCCAGTTCGTGTTTATTTGGATTTGGACGTTTTAGGTGTTTTGGGGCTGTTTGGTTCCCAGCCACCGTTTGCCAAGCCAAAATTTGGCAGCCACAGTTTAGTTGGCTTGTGTTTGGTTTTTGCCACACTTTGGCTTGCCACACTTTATTGCCCCTATGGCCCACTTGTCATAGAGACAATGTTGCCACACTTGCCTAAGGTTGGTTCTTCAAAATGAGAGCCACAAGTTGGCAAGCCTAAGGGAATCTTGCCACACTTTTTGAGTCTATGTAATGTGGGACCCTATTGTGGCTTGCCTAAGGTGTGGCTTGAACCAAACACCCACCTAAGTTGGTCAAACTTGCCTAACCTTAGGTGTGGCAACCTTAGGCAAACTTAGTCTCAAACCAAACAGCCCCTGTGTGTGTGACTGAGAGAGAACGTGTGTATGTGTCCATACATGTGTCGTGGCGGAAGGGCAATGTGGAGACGGTGTGCGTGTGATAGAGACATAGAGAGGTGTGAATGTGCAAATGATCATGCATGAGTGAGACATAGACAGATGCCGATACGTTGTGTATACATGAGAGAACGGTCTTCTATTTTACTTGTGTGTGTGTGTGAGAGAGAGAGGAGCATCCGTAACACAACCATCTCTCTTGATTCGTCCGTCCCTTGCACAATCGCATGTAACACATGCATCAACACGCACATTTTGACACCCTCACCCGGCCCCTGCCCACCTCATGGCCCGCACATCGCTCTCTATCTCGCACGCACAATCTCTTCGTGAATACCCTGTTTAGCAAGTAGCTTTCCGTCACATACACACACATTTCTCTCCTTAGGTTTATTTTCTCTCAATATCTGACACACACACACACACAACACACATCACACACACACACACACCGTCCCCCGAGCACACAATTCATCCCCATCCAGGGTTGTATGGCGACCACTCTCGCTTGTGCTTCTTCGCACCCCAGCATGCACAACACCTCAATCTTCGAAGAGGGCATCGAGGAGATCGAAGACGGCGATTACACTGCGCTAGAGAATGCGGGGCCATTTGGAAGCAGGATGATGTGACGATGGCTGACTGACTCCTCCCCCCACCCTCTCTCTCTCGCACAAAACTACCAATCCCTTTCTCCCCCGCAAAAATTATCAATCCCTCAACCCACGAGATCCTTCACCTCTCGTCCATGTTTTTCCAGCTCTCTCATCAAACATGTTGTCTCTTCTCCTTCCACGTGTACAGAATCCGGATGCACACGCATCTCACATATATTACATGTCTCCATCTTTCTCACAGACCTAAATTCTTCCTCTCTCTTTCTCTCTCTTTCTCTCTCTATCTCCCTCTTTCTGTTTCGTTAGGTTTGTCTCCTACTCTCTCGTCCACATACATCCAATCTTTCCCCCCTATCTGCTCCATCTTCGCAAGCTCTCTCTGCACGTTTCATTCACACATTGGGATATGTTCAAAATGTTGCTTTTATAATGGCTGATGTAGAGTTATTATTGGTTTTGTTGCATCCTACAAAGTAATAACTATGAAATGCATTTTGATTGTCACTTGATAGGGATTATGCGAGTTTGAGCATGTTGTGAAGTACTATAGACCTCGTATACATCTTGGAATTCGACAGTGATTGTAACTATTGAATTATATAGACCATTACATTCGAGGTCAGTAGCCTAATATATTTATTTCACAATTTCAACAAATGATTAATTCACTACATACTAAGAAAACAAATGTGTACACCCTCCGTTTTTATTTAAGTCTGCGTATTAGCATTGGTCAAAGTCAAGTTTTGTAAACTCTCAGAAAGTTTATAACAAAAAATATTAACATATACAATAACAAATAAATACCATTAGATTCATTATTGAATGTACTGATTCGAGTAGTGGGAAGTTACCATCATAGCCTTCGGAACAGGCCTACGGATGACGGTTGGTAGGGGGCTGTTTTCGTAACTTCAGGTTCACCCTACCCAGCCAACGCCACCCCCGCACCCAGAGTAGTACACGTGAATACTCCCCATTTTCTATCCCCACCGCAAAATAGACTTCTCCACGGCACCACAGCCTTTGTGCTCCTCCCCTTCTACATCGGCGCCCTCGTCCAGCGCAGCACATCCGCCTCATCGACGACCTCGTACGCTGCACTGGAGCCGGTCCACCGTCGTCGTCGTACACGGAGCCTCTTCGCCGGCACCGTCTTCCACGGTCTCGGATCTGCTTCCCGGAAGCCGACGCCAAGCGCAGAAGCACCACCGTTGTGGACAATGAACTGACTCCCGTTGCCGACCATGACTCACAGAGGCCGCCGCGACCATCGTTCTCCTCCTCGATTGGTGATGTGTGTATTGAATCACTTAGCAGTACATGTGCAGTTCCAATTTTGTTCATACCTACCCTTCAAATTTCCTGGGTGCTATTGTTCCCATAAAAGTAATTGGTTATAGCCTCCATTGTCCAATAGAATATCAGCTTGTAATTGTGCGTCGCTCCTGTATCGCGTTGTGCTTGGGTAGGTATTTCATCTGCAACCAGTAGTGTGGCAAATGATGGATAGTTTTTTAGAACTAGCAAGATGCCCATGCGTTGCACGCATCAAGATGCATTTGTATGAGTAGTTTATCTTGTAGGAGAAAAGGATGAACGAGGGAATGCCTTATTTGCAAATGCGGAGAGGGGTGTGGGTATCTTTTTGCAAAATTGCCATAGTTTCCTTCCTATCCGTCGGATATAAATCGGGTGGCCTATATTGCAGGATGGCAGGAACACCATCATCACCAACTCTGTTTTTTATAAGAGTAGGGAAAAAGTAGAGAAAAAAATAGAGAGTAGAGAAGTAGAGATAAATATTAAATATAAAATAAATATAACAGTAGAGAAGAGAGTAGAGATAGCAGAGACGTCGGCAAAGGATTGCGCGCGCGGGAAAAGGCGGCCGGGCGTGCGCTAGTTTTGGCGCGCGGCGTCCGGCGCGCTTTATAAAATCGAACGCCCTCCCACCGCTCTGTGCCTTGCCACCGCTCTCTCCCCGCTCTGTGCCTCGCCACCGCTCTCTCCCCGCTCTTTCTCGCCTCGCCGCCGCCGCGCCACCATGCCGCCCCGACGCCGGGAAACTTGGGAATACCGCGGCGTCCGTGCGCGCCCCTCCGGCGGCTTCTCCGCCGAGATCCGGTTCCGTGGGATGCGCCTCGGCCTCGGCAATTTTGACACCACCAATGAGGCCGCCCGCGCGTACGACGCGGTGGCGTGGCGCCTCTGATGGCCTCATAGAACATTGAACTTCCCCAACGTGCCGACGCGGGAGCGGGCACAGGAGCTCGCACCTCTGCCGCGGCTTATCACCAACGAGGATCGTCGCGACAACCGGAGGCAGGAGCACCGTCTCGGCATTGCTGAGATGGACGAGGAAGCCATGGCGCTTTGGCGCCAACGCTTCCCGCAGGACATCATCAACGAGCGCGAGTTCTACGAGCAAAGGAGGGTGGAGAGGGATAAGAGGAGGGCGGAGCGAGCCGCCTATCGCGAGGACAAGCGTAGGCGAAAAGCGGACGCTCAATTCAACATGAGGCTAGGAGCAGTGTCACCCTGGGAATCCGACGACAATTGGTATCTTCACGCCTACAGTCAGACGTCGGAGGAGGACATCACCGAGGAGGAGTCGGACGACGAGGAGTAGTTGAATAATCTATTTTTTTATCTATCTATGCTGAGAACTATCCTCTACTCTCTATCTCTACTTCTCGATCTCAGCACTGTAAAACACTTTTTTTAAAGCGCCGCGCGTTGCGATTCTGTTGGAGATGCTCTAACATGGCAGACGAGTGCTTTAATGTTGCCCACAAGATGCGCGAGTATTACTAGTAGTATATTTTTCTTGCCATGTTGAGATTTTAAAACCATGAGTGCGAACATGCAGAGGAGCAATGAAGACCAAACACGGGATATTGGGTGTTGGAAATATGCCCTAGAGGCAATAATAAATTGGTTATTATTATATTTCCTTGTTCACGATAATCGTTTATTATCCATGGTAGAATTGCATTGATAGGAAACTCAGATACATGTGTGGATACATAGACAACACCATGTCCCTAGTAAGCCTCTAGTTGACTAGCTCGTTGATCAATGGATGGTTACGGTTTCCTGACCATGGACATTGGATGTCGTTGATAACGGGATCACATCATTAGGAGAATGATGTGATGGACGAGACCCAATCCTAAGCCTAGCACAAGATCGTGTAGTTCGTTTACTCAGAGCATTTCTAATGTCAAGTATCAGTTCCTTAGACCATGAGATTGTGCAACTCCCGGATACCGTAGGAATGCTTTGGGTGTACCAAACATCACAACGTAACTGGGTGGCTATAAAGGTGCACTACAGGTATCTCCGAAAGTGTCTGTTGGGTTGGCACGAATCGAGACTGGGATTTGTCACTCCGTGTAAACGGAGAGGTATCTCTGGGCCCACTCGGTAGGACATCATCATAATGTGCACAATGTGACCAAGGAGTTGATCACGGGATGATGTGAGTTACGGAACGAGTAAAGAGACTTGCCGGTAACGAGATTGAACAAGGTATAGGGATACCGACGATCGAATCTCGGGCAAGTAACATACCGATAGACAAAGGGAATTGTATACGGGATTGATTGAATCCTCGACATCGTGGTTCATCCGATGAGATCATCATGCAACATGTGGGAGCCAACATGGGTATCCAGATCCCGCTGTTGGTTATTGGCCGGAGAACGTCTCGGTCATGTCTGCGTGGTTCCCGAACCCGTAGGGTCTACACACTTAAGGTTCGATGACGCTAGGGTTATAGGGAAAGTATGTACGTGGTTACCGAATGTTGGTCGAAGTCCCGGATGAGATCCCGGACGTCACGAGGAGTTCCGGAATGGTCCGGAGGTAAAGATTTATATATGGGAAGTCCTGTTTTGGTCATCGGAAAAGTTTCGGGTGATATCAGTAATGTACGGGGACCACCGGGAGGGTCCCGGGGGTCCACCAAGTGGGGCCACCAGGCCCAGAAGGCTGCATGGGCCAAGTGTGGGACGGGACCAGCCCCAGGTGGGCTGGTGCGCCCCCCCACCAAGGCCCAAGGCGCATGGGAGAGTGGGAGGGGGCAAACCCTAGGTCCAGATGGGCCTTAAGGCCCACCCTAGTGGCGCCCCCCTCTCTTCCCCCCTTGGCCGCCCCCCTAGATGGGATCTAGGGCTGCCCGCCACCCCTTGGGGTGGGAACCCTAGAGGGGGCGCAGCGCCCTCCCCCCTATATATAGTTGAGGTCTAGGGCTGCCCAACACATGAGCTTTCTGATCTCTTTTGGTGCAGCCCTACCCCTCTCCCTCCTCCTCTCCCGCGGTGCTTGGCGAAGCCCTGCGGGATTGCCATGCTCCTCCATCACCACCACGCCATCGTGCTGCTGCTGGACGGAGTCTTCCCCAACCTCTCCCTCTCTCCTTGCTGGATCAAGGCGTGGGAGACGTCACCGAGCTGCACGTGTGTTGAACGCGGAGGCACCGTTCTTCGGTGCTTAGATCGGAATCAACCGCGATCTGAATCGCTACGAGTACGACTCCTTCAGCCGCGTTCTTGCAACGCTTCCGCATCGCGATCTACAATGGTATGTAGATGCACTCCCCTTCCCCTCGTTGCTAGATTACTCCATAGATTGATCTTGGTGATGCGTAGAAAATTTTGAATTTCTGCTACGTTCCCCAACAGTGGCATCATGAGCTAGGTCTATGCGTAGTTTCTATGCACGAGTAGAACACAAAGTAGTTGTGGGCGTCGATGTTGTCAATTTACTTGCCGTTACTATCTTAGCTTGTTTCGGCGGCATTGTGGGATGAAGCGGCCCGGACCGACCTTACACGTACGCTTACGTGAGACACGTTCCACCGAGTGACATGCACTAGTTGCATAAGGTGGCTAGCGGGTGTCTGTCTTTCCCACTTTAGTCGGAACGGATTTGATGAAAAGGGTCCTTATGAAGGGTAAATAGAAATTGGCATATCACGTTGTGGTTTTACGTAGGTAAGAAACGTCCTTGCTAGAAACCTATACAAGCCACGTAAAAACTTGCAACAACAATTAGAGGACGTCTAACTTGTTTTTGCAGCATGTGCTATGTGATGTGATATGGCCAGAAGATGTGATGAATGATATATGTGATGTATGAGATTGATCATATTCTTGTAATAGGAATCACGACTTGCATGTCGATGAGTATGACAACCGGCAGGAGCCATAGGAGTTGTCTTTATTTTTTTGTATGACATGCGTGTCATTGAATAACGCCATGTAAATTACTTTACTTTATTGCTAAGCGCGTTAGCCATAGAAGTAGAAGTAATCGTTGGCGTGACAACTTCATGAAGACACAATGATGGAGATCATGGTGTCATGCCGGTGACAAAGATGATCATGGTGCCCCGAAGATGGAGATCAAAGGAGCAAAATGATATTGGCCATATCATGTCACTATTTGATTGCATGTGATGTTTATCATGTTATGCATCTTATTTGCTTAGAACGACGGTAGTAAGTAAGATGATCCCTCACTAAAATTTCAAGAGACGTGTTCCCCCTAACTGTGCACCGTTGCGAAGGTTCGTTGTTTCGAAGCACCACGTGATGATCGGGTGTGATAGATTCTAACGTTCGAATACAACGGGTGTTGACGAGCCTAGCATGTACAGACATGGCCTCGGAACACATGCGAAACACTTAGGTTGACTTGACGAGCCTAGCATGTACAGACATGGCCTCGGAACACAAGAGACCGAAAGGTCGAACATGAGTCGTATAGTAGATGCGATCAACATGGAGATGTTCACCGATGATGACTAGTCCGTCTCACGTGATGATCGAACACGGCCTAGTTTGACTCGGATCATGTATCACTTAGATGACTAGAGGGATGTCTATCTGAGTGGGAGTTCATTATATAATCAGATGAACTTCATTATCATGAACATAGTCAAAAGGTCTTTGCAAATTATGTCATACGCTTTAGTTCTACTGTTTAAGATATGTTCATAGAGAAAATTTAGTTGAAAGTTGGTAGTAGCAATTATGCGGACTGGGTCCGTAAACTGAGGATTGTCCTCATTGCTGCAAAGAAGGCTTATGTCCTTAATGCACCACTCGGTGTGCTGAACCTCAGCGACGTCTGTAGATGTTGCGAAACATCTGACATACACGTTTTGATGATTACGTGATAGTTCAGTGCGTAATGCTAACGGTTTAGAATTGTGGCACCAAAGACGTTTTTGAAACATCGCAGAACATATGAGATGTTCCGAAGACTGAAATTGGGATTTCGGACTAGTGCCCACGTCAAGAGGTATGAGACCTCTGACAAGTTTCTTAAGCCTACAAACTAAGGGAGAAAAGCTCAATCGTTGAGCATGTGCTCAGATTGTCTGAGTACGACAATCACTTGAATCGAGTGGGAGTTAATCTTCCAGATGAGATAGTGATGGTTCTCCATAATCAGTGCCACCAAGCTATTAGAGCTTCGTGATGAACTATAAATATCAAGGATCGATGATGATCCTTGAGCAACTCGCGATGTTTGACACCGCGAAAGTAGAAATCAAGAATGAGCATCAATTGTTGATGGTTAGTAAAACCGCTAGTTTCTAGAAGGGCAAGGGCAAAAGGGATACTTCATGAAACAGCAAATCATTTGCTGCTCTAGTGAAGAATCCCAAGGTTGAACCCAAACCCGAGACTAAGTGCTTCTGTAATGAGGGGAACGGTCACTGAAGCAAAGCTGCCCTAGATACTTGGTAGATGAGAAGGCAGGCAAGGTCGACAGAAGTATATTGGATATACATTATATGAATGTGTACTTTACTAGTACTCCTAGCAGCACCAGGGTATTAGATACCGGTTCAGTTGCTAAGTGTTAGTAACTCGAAATAAAAGCTGCGGAATAAACGGAGACTAGCTAAAGGTGAGATGACGATATGTGTTGGAAGTGTTTCCAAGGTTGATGTGATCAAGCACCGCATGCTCCCCCTACCATCGGGATTGGTGTTTGCGTTGAGCGTAAACATGATTGGATTATGTTTATCGCAATACGGTTATTCATTTAAGGGGAATAATGGTTACTCTGTTTATTTGGATAATACCTTCAATGGTCTTGCACCTAAAATGAATCTCGATCGCAGTGATACACATGTTCATGCCAAAATATATAAAATAGTAATGATAGTACCACATACTTGTGGCACTGCCGTTTGAGTCATATTGGTATAGAACGCATGAAGAAGCTCCATGTAGATGGATCTTTGGACTCACTCGTTTTTGAAAAGAATGAGACATGCGAACCATGTCTATTGGTATATATGCATGAAGAAACTCCATGCAGATGGATCGTTTGGACTCACTTGATTTTGAATCACTTGAGACATGCAAATCATACCACATGGGCAAGATGACTGAAAGGCCTCGTTTTCAATAAGATGGAACAAGAGAGCAACTTATTGGAAGTAATACATTTTGATGTATGCAGTCCAATGAGTGCTGAGGCATGCAGTGGATATCGTTATGTTCTTACTTCACAGATGATTTGAGTAGATGCTGAGTGTATTTACTTGATAAAACACAAAGTCTGAATTATTGAAAGGTTCAAGTAATTTCAGAGTGAAGTTGAAGATCGTCGTGACAAGAGGATAAAATGTCTGTGATATGATCCTAGAGATGAGTACCTGAGTTACGACTTTGGCACACAATTAAGACATTGTGGAAAGTGTTTCACAATTAATACCGCCTGGAACACCATAGTGTGATGGTGTGTCCGAACATCATAACTGCACCCTATTGGATATGGTGCATACCATGATGTCTCTTATCGAATTACCACTATCGTTTATGGGTTAGGCATTAGAGATAACCGCATTCACTTTAAAAGGGGCACCACGCAATTCCGTTGAGACGACACCGTTTAGAGAAACCTAAGTTGTCGTTTCTTAAAAGTTTGGGGCTGCGAAGCTTATGTGAAAAAGTTTCAGGCTGATAAGCTCGAACCCAAAGCGGATAAATACATCTTCATAAGAATACCCAAAACAGTTGGGTATACCTCCTATTTCAGATCTGGAAGCAAAAGTAATTGGTTCTAGAAACGAGTCCTTTCTCGAGGAAAAGTTTCTCTCGAAAAGAATTGAGTGGGAGGATGGTGGAGACTTGATAAGGTTATTGAACCGTCACTTCAACTAGTGTGTAGCAAGGCACAGGAAGTTGTTCCTCTGGCACCTATACCAATTGAAGTGGAAGCTTATGATAGTGATCACGAAACTTCGGATCAAGTCACCACCAAACCTCGTAGGACGACGAGGATGCGTGCTACTTCAGAGTGGTACGTGATCCTGTCTGAGATATCATTTTGAATTTCTGCTACGTTCCCCAACATCGGGGACATCTTGAAGGAGTGTGGCAAGTTAAAGAGGAGCTGCACCGTACCTGTAAAACGAGCTTTGGTAAGTAACACCCCTTTCAATTACTTTCGTTTAGCCTCGTGTTCTTCGATGTGTATATGTCGTAGTTTCTGTTTCTCTTAAGCCTCGTGTTCTTCGATGTGTCATAAGAAGAGTCTTAATCGTCCTAATGCTTTCGTGTTTAGCTTGATGTAGGAAGCGGGTGTTCTCACCTTGTAGTCTGTTTTTATATTTTTTTTCCTTTTGAATTCACTTCTCCCAGTTCTGTTTATCTGGCTTCTACTAAATGGATCTGGGTTGCTCTGAGTAATTATCTAAAAAAGAAGTAACTTCATGTCAGGTTGCAGTTCCTAAGAGGGGGGAAGTATGGTCAACCTCGAGATCATGTTTCCAGAATGAGGCTGGATTACACACAAGGTGCCAGTTCCCTAATGATGCTGGATTAGCCACAAGGTGCAAACTCCCAGATGATGCTGGATTACACACAAGCCAGGTGGAGTCGTCAGCTGTTCGTGTCCTCGTGGCTCTAGTAAAGGCTGAAAGAAAGCATGCAGCAGCCCTTGAGAATGTAGCTGAGTTCCTGAAGAAGCAAAAAGAGCAATCAGATGCTCTCTTCACCCATGCCAAAGAAGAGATGGAAGAAGCCAGAAATAAGCTAGCAGAGGCAGAGCAGGCTAGGCGTCTCCTGCTATCTAAAACTGTTGTCAATACAAAATTGACTTTATAGTAGCTAGGTTCAAATGTTTATCCAGTCAGCATGACTGTTGTGATGTCCGTGCATCTACTGATGTGGCGCAAAATATTTTTTCCGGGTCATGTAATAACAGCAATTACTTTCCAAACAATAACAGACGAAGCATTGGACATGGTATAGTTCACGCGCAAGCCCGACATTCCAAGTTCAACTTCCACACCAAACTCATGTTCACAGATATCTCCACATTCATATATAATGTCCACAACCATGATTCACTTCAAAGCCAAAAAAAATTTGAGGAGAGTTATGAATAAAGAAAAACCTCTAGTTCCTGCTACCAGTGCGAGCACAACAAGTCAAGGCCATGCGTAATTTATTATATTTTGGTCACTTTTTGTGTTCTAAAATGCCGACCGGCTCTTGGAAGGACATGTTGCCGGCACACGCGCGGATTCAATGAAGGCATGCGGGGCAGTCTGAAGCCGGTTGTATGCGACGAGGAGGCGTATTCAGCCAGGCCTGCAGCGAGAGGGGCCCTCTTGGCCGGCGCGCCGGTTCAATGCCTGTGCTATGAGAGATCGCGTCCATGTCAGAGCAATCACTCCCTCCAGTCCTTTTTTGTTTGCGTATAACAAAATCTCGTTTTCCATTCACATTTTACAAGTAAAATTCGTGGACAAACTTTGACCCAAAAAACGATGGGGACTAGTAAATGAGAACGGAGGTAGTAGTTTTTTTAATCAAAGAAGGGTTTCCCCCTTCCGATATTCATTACTGAAAACCAACATCTAAATCTAAACATAGTATTTCCCTAGAACTACCAGGCTCAACATCTCGCAATATAAACCCATACAACCATACGCCAAGGAGGTACGTAGTAGGTGCTATTATGAATTCCATTTTCGCTCCATACCAATCATTCTAAAAACTACTTAGTACTTATAACGCGCCATTGAAAATCGGAACTCTTAACCCCGCTAAAAAATGATACTATTTTAAACGTGGCTACTCGATCTGTGGCAACTGGCGAGCCACCGCCTCCAAGTCGTTCACCCGTGGTCCCGACCATCAACTCCTACGGATCAAATTATTTCGCGAGCTGACTATTCCTACAAAGGTGCACTCCACCACGTAGCCGATACCTGCGAATGCAGCAATCGTGCACCTAGGGTTTTAGGGTTTATTTGTTAACGTTGCCTTTACGTAACACTCATGTGTGCGAGACAGCGAGAGAGCGACTGCGTGCGTGCGCCTCTTCTCTTCGTATATGTACTCCACCGTTTGTCTGGTGTCCCCAAAATTATAATAACTACTAGCAATGTGCCAATGCGTTGCCACACGATCTGAGTAGATTAATACATATTCACCGATTTGATCGAAAAAAGTCTATTTTTGAAATACATATATCACTAAAAAAATGTTATGTTTCACTCAAAATGTATTCCTTTGGCGGTTTTGATGAGATAAGGGAGGAATGTTGTTGGTTTCAAGATTTGAGAAGTGGTATATGTCTAATTTCTACTCTTACTAGCAAGATGCCCATGCATTGCACAGAACATCAAGATATTGTGGGAGAAAAGGATGAACGAGGGAAGGCCTTATCTGCAAATGTGGAGAGGAGTGCGGGCAAATTGCCATAGTTTCGTTCCTATCCGTCAGATATAAATTGGGCGGCCTATATTGCAGGATGGCAGGCCCACCATCATCACCAACTCTGTTTTTTATCCCTACTCTTATAAAAAGCATAGTCGGTGATGATCGTGTGCCTGCCATCCTACAATATAGGCCGTCTGATCTATATCTGATGGATAGGAAGGAAACTATGGCAATTTTGCAAAAAGATACCCACACCCCTCTCCACACTTGCAAATAAGGCCTTCCCTTGTTCATCCTTTTCTCCCACAAGATAAACTACTCACACAAATGCATCTTCATGTTCCGTGCAATGCTTGGGCATCTTGCTAGTTGTTGCAAAAAGCCCATGTGTGTGTGAGAGAGAGGGAGAGAGGAGGAGGACAGAGTGCATGTGTGCCAAAAACACGAAGAGTGTGTGTGCGAGAGGTATCAGCTTAAAATGAGGCGATAGTGTGTGTGTGAACGATCGAGAGGGCGTGTCTCAAGAAGGGAAGAAAAATCTACATAGATACAAGGAGCGGGAGAGAGACATGTATGCGATAGTGGAAGCACGAGTGTGCGGGTGTATAGACCTATCTAGAGGCTAGTCGATAAATGTTTGTGAGAGAAATACGAGTCGGGGTGTGAAAGCGAGAGTTTGTGTGTGTGAGAGAGAGACGGCAGTCGGGAAGGGGAGTGGAAGCAGGAGTTGTGTGTGTGTGAGAGAGAGTGGGGGGGAGTTTGTCTGATCGGTAAACAAATGAATAATGTCAGTCTGGGATGGAGACGAAAAGGAGACCACAACAAATGTTGTGTCTACAGGAGAGAGAGAGTAATTTTAATGGTATGATTCATATCTAGAGACATATAGGGTGTGTGAGAGAATCCCATAGAGAGAAACGCAAAGTGAAAGACGAGTGGAGACTGTGTGTGTGGCGGTGATAAAGAAAGCTTAGGTACCTTGTGATACGAGAGAACGGTAGAGACGTGAGAGATAATGAAAGCCGTGTAATGTATAATGATAGGGAGAGTGTGACACTTCTCAAGGGAGACGTCGAGAGACCATGTTTGCGAGGATAGGAGAAAAATGAAGTGAGCGTGCGGGTGAGCTGGAGAAAAGAGAGTGATAGATACATGAAGGAGCATGCATGCGAGAGAGATGGGCATGAAAGGAGTGAACATAAAAGGGATTCAAATATTTGAATTCGAGATGATGATACATGTAATGCATACTCGAACCAAAATTGATCTATCAAACATCCATACTCATATGAATTCACGTGCATCTATGTTATTTAATATGTAGATATTACTGATCCATACATTTTAGTAGAACATAATTTGGTTTAATTTTTTGAATTCAACCTTGTGATTTTGAGATCATTGTATTTGTAAAGCATATTATACATATAAAGCAGCAGAATTCTTTGTTGTGCTTTTGAAAGTATATATAAAAAATGATGTATATAGAATTTTATTCCAATCGAAAATGAATCCTGACCGAAAAAACTAGAATACAAACGGGATTCGAATTGAGTTGGCACGGTAAACGTGCACTCTGCAAAATTTAAACGAAGCGGGGAAAGTCGCAGTAACCGCCCGAAACCAAAATCTCCAAGATGGAAATTACTACTGCCTATCCCTGCCATGCAAAGCCTATCTGCTCGATTTCTATAGGTTTCAATAGGGGTAGGTTTGTAATTTCACTCGAACGTGACATAACCGCCTCTCACCCAGATTCATACACGGTGGGCGCCAAAACACAGTGTGTCCTCGGCCGAAATCGACTCCCTCCCCGATTCATACACGGTGGGCGCCAAAAACAATCTCTCGTCGGCAAATATTCGGTGTATGCGAGATTACCGTCCTATCCCCAACCGACTAATATTGTTGTGATGTAGGAAATTTGAAACGGGGGCTAAGTTTGTAAATTTCCTCGCATTTGAGACAAGCGCGCCCTGAAGACATGGTTCCCCTTCCTCGCCACCTCCATTTCCCCATTCGTACTCCGTGGGCGCCAAAACACCCTCTCCACCCCAGCCTCCTCCGTCCGCCACCCCATCCACCGCTGTCCTCCTCCACCATGCCGGAGCTGATACCCCGACGCCTCCGTCCATTACAAGAGATCGACCTCTCTCATCCACGGCTTCTGACCAGGATCCTTGCATCCCGTCCTCTCGCTTCATCCCCGCCGTCGTCCACCTTGCCGGCGCCGCTCCTACGACCGTCTCGTCCACCGTGCCCCGCCGCCACCGTCTACCCTCCTAGATCTGCTTCCACGCTGCCGACAGCCATCGCTACGGCAGCACCGTCAAATTCTCAGCAGATGCATACACGGCGCCGCACAAGAGGCGGTACTCTTTCGTATCTGCTCAACTTATTTATCGCAGCAAGAAAATAGATCGCCACTGCTTTACTCTGATTTCTTGTCCATCACTTACTTGCTAGTTGAGAGCAAACATTGGTTGCGAAGTTTCCTTTGTCCGGTTTGCACCTTCAGATTTGCCATGGCACGCTCAACACTATACTCCCAATGCTTATGGTTTTCACCTTTTATATTCCACACTAGTTAAATCACAGTATACTAAATTTCAAAATTGGGTCAGTCGATTTTTCAAATCTCGCCGGAGTTCGCCGGTGCGAACGAAGGGGCTCGGGTGGGGACTTTGGTTGTTGGGGGAGGGTGGGGCCTCGCCGAATGAAGAAAACTCGACGCGGGTGGGGGCAGGGGGTGGGGGTGGCGGAGGAACACAGGCGGTGGGGGCCGATGGTCCGGCCGGCGGCCCGTGCGGTGTTCGGTATTGGAAGAATCAGACGTAGGATCTTCATCCAACCGCCTGAAATGGTCGACTGACCCAAATGCAGACATGCCTTTATATTTAGTACCATCATCGTACCTGCTTAGCACTGCTCCTAAATCCATCAAGCTAAACAACGTGCCACTCATAATTCCAAACTTGTTGCTCAAGTACGAATCTGATATGATGCTGATATTACTAAAACAGATAACATTTAATTGGTCAGCTAATGTTCCTACTTCACTTTCGAAAAAGCACGTGCACCACATATAGAGAGACAGCAGGGAGTTGCTTTCTTAGTGCGCTCTGGTTCATCATGTGTGGGCACTGCGCAACGAACATTTTATTATCCAAAATCTGCTTGCTCTTCTTTAGCATGTTCCTCTTCCGTTCTTCTTTAATAATTACTCTCTCTGTTCTTAAATACAAGTCTTTGTATAGATTCCACCATGGACTACATATGGAGCAAAATGAGTGAATCTACACTCTAAAATGTATCTGGATACATCTGTATGTGATCCATAGTGGAAATCTCTACAAAGACTTATATTTTGGAATGGAGGGAGTATGATAGTAGTACAGTATGTTCCTTGTAGTGAAGATGAGCAGGGACATTTGCAGTGTAGAGGTCTATACGGTCGGTTGGTATGGACACTCTGAACTCATCGGGCCTCTTTGATTCATATGATTTTGTAAACATGGGAATAGGATTTGTAGTGGCCTGCCCACTTGAATCCTATAAGAATAGCAAGGAAATGCGGGGAGTTGTGTCGCCTTTGAGAGTTACACTGATATTAACAGTACCACACCTTCAGTTGAAGAGAGCTGGTATCTGAATGCTTTCTAGCCGTACCGGCAATACTAGCACATATATTCCACCAAGTTCCACTTTGTTGATTTTACTCTGATGCTTACGGTTTTCCCGTTATATCTACACTATGATCTGTGTAGCTGCTTTGTGTCGCACTAGCAGCAGTCCACTCTTGAAGCTAAACACCGCAATGACTTACAAAATTGGCACCAAGGCATTGAGTGCCATTCTGGATGCAATGAAACTCATACGGTCACCACCTGTTGATTGTTGTTCAGAATATGATCCTAATGACTACTCTTACCTCGAGGAGTCAAAGGCAGATGGCCTGTCCTGTTCACCCATCAAGGTGCCTGTTCTAATTTGGCAAGGTTTTATTGATTGCGCGTATCTTGCATATGTTGTCTTGCATTTCTTCTACTTTGTTGCACCGCCAACTGCTTAGTTTACTCATCATATATGTTAAGATGCCATGCCCATCCATTATGAATACATATTCCAGATGTCATTATACCATGTTTTTCCACTCAAATGTTGTTCTTGTGCATCAGACATCAAAAAGGAAGAGGGTGATTGCCAAACCTGAAGGAGCACCAGCAAAGTCCTTGAAAAACGTGGTTGTGCCAGAGAAATCAGACAGCACCCCACTTATATTGGCTGTACAACCAGTGACACAAAACGTAGGATCGACTCCAGCAGACTGTACCCATACTTCACTGGCCACACCACTAGTCGCACCACACATGACCTACACTCCAGCAAAAGGTATGCCGATTTCAGTTGCCATAGCACCAGCCGTACCACAGAAAAATCCCACTCCAGCAAAAAGGACAGCGAGTCCACCGGCCGAAGACCTATCCCAACTACAGAGACGGCCAATTCCTGCAGATTGGAACCCCATTCTAGTTATTCCCAGTTTAAAAGACAATGCTTTCAATGTTGTTAGGGACTACGTGCATATATTCACATCATGGGAAGATTATAGTGAAGACAAACACCATTTTCACATCTTCCTGTCCCACTTATGTGTAAGTGCTATTATTCATGGTGATTATTTTCCTGTTTTCTGCTGATTGAACACATCAATGATTTACATTACATTGTTGTAAGTAGGCGAGGGTCAATCTGGATAGTCATGACGAGCAAAGCTTGCTTGCGCTTTTCAAGGAAGCATTGCAGTAGTATCGGTGTTACATGAGGAAATCACACTTTGATGGCAAGTCTATAAACGAATTTCTGGTGAAGTCTGCTGCGCTAAATTTAGAAGATATTGAATGGAAAAACCTTGTTATGCACTGGTCTCGTTCCGAGGATGAGGTACTGTCTATGATATCGCATGACAATTTGAACTTCTACTTTTCCGCATGTGCCTTAGGGATCTTTTTTGTAGGAAATCTGCTCGAAAAAGAATTCCGGTTTGAAAAGAACGACAGGATATCGCAAGTATGCTACCCGCTGCTTTGCTCTTGTTAGTACCTCTTGTCCTGTATCACTGTACTTGCATACATACCTGGTTCATTATGTGACAGCAGTATGCATGATAGCTTGCTTATCAATTGTTCGCTCCAAATTATCCGATCTATATGAATGGTTACATTAGTGTAGCATATATCCAATGCCAATGAAATTTTTTAGCTCTGCATTGTTGTTGTAAGTACTTGTTGTCCTTTATCAGTGTACTTATATTGACAGGTAGTTGTTCATGTACCATCACTCTGCAGCTTATTTTCCTTTGCCCTCCATTTTCTACACATAAGATCTATATTTACTCTTACCATAAGATTGGATAACACCGATGGTACTGAAGAAGTTTAGCTCTACATTGCTCTTGGCTGTACCTTTTGTCTGTATCGTTGTACTTACATTTATAGCTACTTGGTTATGTAGCATCACTCTTCATCTTATCTTAAATATTCTCCATTTTTTCTTATATTGTCACATGTATATTTACTCTTAACAAAATGTAGAATAAAGGCAATGCTTATGAACAAGATTCTGTGGTAAACTTCTTGAATTGCCCCCCCCCCCCATCAGCATGGACAAGGGCTTTATAGAGACTGCCTTCACCAATAATGTAAGTTTGTCCTTCTCAAGCCTTCAAACTTTGTTGTGTATATTTGGTTAGGCATGACTGCAACAGCTGTTTATTTTTGGTGTTTGCATCAAATTGCATGTTTAAAGTTTATTATGTACTCCAGTTCATAAACAAAAGTTTGTCCTTCTCAATTTAAGTTTTCAGTTGTACAACCAAGTTCCTTCTTCATACCATGTAAATTAAACTATACGGAGCAAGTGATCTTATTTTGCCAATCCGAAATGGGATAAATTGACAGCACACTAACCATTGATACTTATGAGTTCTTGATCTGTAATCCAGTGGTGTCGTGAAGCAGCCAACTCCTTCACAATATCATTTCCTGCCATGTCTTGACCTGAACAATACCATATTGTGTTAATGCTATTTTAAACTGTGTCACTTTATTCGTCAGTAAGAAATGTGATGAATTGTTAGCACTGATACTTATATGTGCAGAACCTGCCATCTGTCTGCTTGTTTATCTTTCAGAGTGAGGAGGATATAAGTGTCAAACAAGTGCAGTCTCACCAGCTTGCTCAGCTGCTTGCGCTGCAGCTCCCGAGCAGGGCTAACCTTTCTTGAACTCTATTGAAGTGTTGTCGGTTTTGTATATTATTTTGTCGGTGTGTTTAGTTGCACTGGTGGCGATCTTTGATGCCCACTGTATGTAATCTGCTGTCTGCTTGTGCTTTATTATCATAGTGCCGAACTTTGATGCCCAGTGGATGTAATATGCCGTAATTTCTTTATTGTATAGTCTAGGTTTTTTTCTTATTCACGATGCTGCAGTTATTTTACTGTATATATATCCTGTCTTCGCAGTAAACCGGCCAAACCGTAAAATTACGGTACATAATCGGGCCGTCATGCAAATCACCATGTATGATCCACATCATGGGCCCCGTCATCTTGGTCCGTTAATAGGCCTAAATGTAAACTGGCCCACTAGTAGATTCGGGCCTTTAATAGGCCGAATAAACCGCCGGCCCTATTTTCCCAAGAAAACTAAATGGGCCTTTAGGAGGCTGAAAAGTAGGTTGGGCCCGAAACGTGCCGAACAGCTCACGGGCCTGCAGCAGGCCGAAATAGACCCCGGCCCATGAATGTGCCAATCAAATCATGGGCTTATAACATGCCAAAATTGTCTCGGTCCTTGTTTGGCCAAATCAGATTATCGGCTGCGAGCAGGCCGGATGCAAACCAAGCCGAAGTTAGGCCCAACTATATGACGGGCTTTTAACAGGCCGAAATTAATATAGGGCCGAAATGTTAAACGGGCCCTTAACAGGCTGAAACTAATATCTGGCCGAATTACTAAATGGGCCTTCAGAAAATGGGCCCAAAAGCATAGCGTCTAGTTGATGGGCCGAATCTGATATGGGCCATAATTTAGCCAAAGCCTCTTAAAGGGCCGGACCTGATCTGGGCCGTAATTTGGCCCAGAACATGGGAGGCTTTTAATGGGCCGGATCTCATATGGGCCATTATTAGGCCCGGAACGTGGCAGGCCATTAATGGACCGGATCAAATATGGGCTGGCATTTGGCCCAAAACATGGCAGCCAGTTAATGGGCCGGCCTACTAGGGTCCTCAAAATCTTGTGGGCCTACAGCTGGGCCGACCCATTAATGTCGGCGAAATCTCGTGGGCCTTTAGCTGGGCCGGCCCATTATGGTCCACAAAATTCTTGTGGGCCTTCACCTGGGCCAGCCCATTATGGCACGCAAAAATCTTGTGGGCCTTTACCTGGGCCGGCCCATTATGGCCCGCAAAATCTTGTGTGCCTTTAGCTGGGCGTCCCGTTATGGTCCGCAAAATCCTGTGGGCCTTTAGTTGGGTCGTCCCATTTAAACTTTATGGGCCACTTTTGGGCCGGTCCACGTGTTAACATATCATATGCGCATCTCACCCATTGGACGAGTGACACCTGTGCCAACACGGAGCTGACACGTGTTTCCTCCAGCCAATGATGATTTTACACATGGAAATCCCCATTGGTCGGGGCTGTTAACGGGTTATTGGATCCAAAACCGGACCCGATAGCTTAACGGCGTTCCGTTACGGTGGATGCCATGTGTCGGTCACCCTTGACGAAAGCACTTCTGTGACGCGCGATTTATCGTCATGGAAGTGGACACTTCTGTGATGATTATTTTGGTAATGTCATGGAACACTTCTACGACAGCACAGGTATGACTATCTTGATTCTGTCACAAATTTGTCATGGATGTACATGCATGACAGAAAACGTGACCTACTGTGACAAACACGTATCATCACGGAAGTGTATTTTTTTATAGTGTACACTGTCAACTTGAAGGTGTCTCGTCAGAAGTGATTGATGAGGCATACACAAGAAAAGTAGTTCAAAATAGAAAGGCGTAATATGTACCAAAATCATGAACACATGTCATATCCACAGGTATAATGTGTTAACTAAGCAGATGCAATTTACCCTAATTAGAAGCATTACAAGGTAGACACCATATGAAACATGCAACCACATATCACACTGCCAAGTAAGAGCAAGCACCTGCGATGGTGGTGTGGGGGGAATTGCGGTCATCAACTAGAGAGCTACGTTGACTATCTTCATTTAGCCTTGCTGTTTCTTGAGAATCATGTGGGGAGGATGACACTGCACTCTTTAAACGAGTAGCACATCTCATAGTAACCCACTGGGGTGAATGTCTCATCATAAGTGATTGATGAGGGATACAAAAGAGCATTAGTTTGATGTATGAACATGGTTAATAGACATATGTAGTATGTATCAAAAATAGGAACGCATGTCATTATCAAAGGTATAATGAGTAAAGTAAGCTGATGCAATTTAACCAAATTGGAAGCAATACAAGCTAGACACCATATGCAACATGCAACCATATTTGACAGCGCGAAGTTAAAGCAATCACCTGGGATGGTTGTGTGTGGCAATTGAGATCATCAACTGCAGAGCTACGTTTATTGTCTCCATCTGCTGGCACTGCACCCTTTAGAGCGCTGAGACGCTTAGTGCTTATCTTCGAATTACACTGGAGCGACTTCTGTCTTTTCTTTTTTGTATTCATATACACTGCGTCAGAGTATGAAATACCCATGCATAAAAAAACAATAGTGTGAGTATGGGTGAAGTGTGTGCACAAGTAGTACAGTGTAAAGGTAGCAGATAGCAGGTCGGTGAGAAATAAATGACGGGAGACATATGATAGCTCTACAACATGCATGGCACACAAAATTACTAGATTCTAGGATTTTGAAATATGAGCACAGGGATGGCTGGGAAATGTAGATGCTCCTCCAGCACACCACAAGGTGTGGTCCTATGAAAATAATAGTTGACTGAAAACAAATAGGTCAGTCCATTTTTCTGTACCGTCCGATGTACAAAGAACGGGTAGATCGCCTACATCTACCTCTAGCCAGTCAGTGTTATGATCTTCCTCAAAACGCCAGTGACCACCGGCCCAGTCCCCTGCCTCCGCCCTCCCCTCGACCTTACCGCACCATCGTGCTTGGCACCGCCCCCGGCCATCCATTCAAGCCCCACCGACCTCCAGATCGGGCACAAGCAGCTCCTGCGCCCCACACCCCTATGATAGACACCGATGCGCCGCTTCCCCGGTGAACAGGCGGACTAGGTGCTCCGCGCGCCTAAGCGGGTGCTGCTTCTTTTAATTGCGATTCGAGTAACCCTGAATTGAAATCCAGGCGGGCTACTGACCTCTAGCAAAGGTGAAATAGTAAATGGGAGGAAACCTTGTGCATTTGGTATCACGAAGAAGATGCAGTACGAAGCTCTCAACTAGTTTCTTTCGTGGGATGAATACGGTGTGAGCAGAGACGTAAGATTTGCATGAATAAGGGAAGAGGAGTGCCTCTTTCTGCTGGCAGTGCTATTTCCTCTTTCTGTTTTTCCAACGATCTTCTTGTGGTTCGTTGGAAACGAGAAGTTGTGGAGGACGGTGGAGCCTTGGACAAACCCATGGCCAAGTTGTTGAGTGTGGTGCGGTGGCCTTCTATCGGCGGCGGGGAACCATATCCGAGGCGGTGAACAACGGCGTAGCGGGAACAGCTCCGGTGCGGTGGACGGCTGCGACAGTGGAGCGGTAGCGGTGAGGCGCAGGACGGCATGGTCGAAGTGGTTCTGGTACGGTGCACGTCGGTGTCGGCGTCGTGGAGGCAGCTGTGCTCGGCTTCAGCTGCTAAGTCCTTGAGGGCGTTGCGGTTGCGGTTGCGTTGGACAACGACGTCGGGGTACCGGCTCCGGCGTGATGGAGGAGGGCAGCGGTGGATTCGGCGTGATGGGGTGGAGGACGGAGGAGGCTGGGGTTTCACGGCTGGTGGAGAGGGCGTTTTGGCGGGAGGGGGGAACTAAGGGTCAACAATATTTTGGTTTGGGACGCGCTTGTTTGAAATTTGGGGAAGTTACAAACTTTGCCCCCATCTAAAATTTCGGACATATTGCGGGTTGGGGGTAGGACAGTAATCTCATATGTCCCAAATGGTGGGCGGGATAGATTTCGCCCAAGCGCATGGGTGTTTAGGAGCCCACGGCGTATGAATGCTTCTCAGAGGCGGTTAAGACTGGCGTCTTGGTGAAGTTACAAACCTACCCCGGTTTAGACCTTTGGACCTCGGGCCGATAGGCTACACGTGCCAGAGTCAGGATAGTAATTTCCTACCACCAAACATTAGTCTCGCGCGGTTTCGGGTGACCAGAGGCTTATTTGGCGCTTCGTTCAATATTTGGGAGCAGAAGCATTAACGTTTTCGGTTCTCTTAAATTGAACATTCAAGATTTGTCAAACTTCACAAATCTTTACTCTTGAAAATCCTAAAACTACGATTATTTTGGAATGGAGGGGTACATTTGAATATACATTGTACACGAGTATATATGAAAAAATATGCAACTTACCTCAGTTCATGCATGGTTCCTGATATAATCTCCTTGGTTGCAAAAAAATAGTTAGACATGCGTATGATTATATATCATGTTCAAACGCACAACAAAGATTGATGCCCCCTTTTAGATCTGATTTACAAATGCCATTATCTCGGGTTCAAATAGATGAATGCACTTCCTATGAATTCGAATCTTCGAAACCCCCTTTATGTTGAATTCAACATGTATTCTATTTTGTAGCTAGCAATTTGGAATGTATCCATGTAAGTGAAAAATGTATAAAGTGCTTCACACTAACAACATGGAGTGCACTAATTAATGTTTATATATGAATTGCAAAAGCAATGCATTGCCTGTATTTCAAACTGCTCTCACTCTATGGATCGATAATATGAAGTAAACACATGCACATGTTAGAATTCAATAGAGTATGGGTGTCTGATAGACCGCTTTTCGTTCATAAACAAATTGCAAAATTCATGATCTCATCCAAAAATAATAATGCCACTTATATTTTAATTTAATGCATAGAACCACCTTTTACACGTAGATGCACTATCCCTCGGCCCGTTCTCACAAAACGTGCTATATATCTCTCTATCTAACGCATAAGTGCACACACTTTATATACATCGGCATTTATCTTTCACACATGCTCACAATCTCTCCCAGGGTGTCGGGGTGTCTCACGCGCACACTCTCTCTGTATCTCTCTCTCTCTTTCACTAATCTTAGTTGGAAAACACTATTTCTCTCACATGCATATATACACACGCACGGTCTCTACTAGCCCTCTATACGCACATATATGTGCCTACGTGTCTCCCGCACGCACATTGTCTTTAGGCCTCTCTCGCACACATTGCCCCCCCCCACAGACACACCTCTCTCATAGTAGTTTGCAGATATGATTCCATCAGATCATTCGGTAGGATATCCCTGACTGTTAGGCTAGATGGTAATACGAGGCAAAGTTTTACCCAAGTTCGGACCCTTGCAGTTGAGGAAAAAGCCTACTCCTGGTACTGTATATTAGTGATAGGGGTGTGTACAAAGTACACGTGAATACCAGGCATTGTGCGTGTGTGTATACTATCGACGAAGTAGCCCCAGGCTTCTATAACATACTCGGGGCCTAGGGTTAGAAATCATATATAGTCGGCTTATCACCAGTGGGGATAGAGTCCTCCATGACTCTGGTAGCTTCGTGTTGTACGCCGAGTCCTCCACATGGGTCTTCGTATAATGCTTCTCGGTCCAACCTATGTGGCGCAGGATGGAACCAACCCATGAGTCCTCATGTTGACCCACCCCAACTAGAAATGATGTGCCCACCCCAACTAGAAATGATGTGCCCACCACACCACACATGCAATCGGCCACTAAGAAAATAAACATATACAATAGTACAATGTTATACATGAAAGTTAATTGCATGGTGCATCCAAAAATATTTGTTCTGCATTGTGAATGTTTATATTTGCTCCTAAAATATTAGTCACGGGAAGAGAAACGAAGGGCATATCTCTCCTTGTCTCCACCGGACACCCCCTCTTTCTACACCACTTTCACGTACGCACACAAACTATCTCTCGGCCCTCTAAAAGTATGCATGCCCATGACACATTCACGCGTGACGGTCACTGTATTTCAAGCGAAAGCACTATACGGTCGGTGGACTTTAGAATATGCTCATTACGGTCACCGTATATATTCTCGTAGTGATCATATGGTATCTAGCTCACGATACGTCTCCGTATTTTGTTGATGACACTGACGGACATTGTATTTGATGCGTGCTCCACATTTTCTTGACGACACTTATGGTCATTGTATTTGAAGCGAAAGCACGATATGGTCACAGGACTTCAGAATAAGCTCATCACAGTCAGCACATACATTTTGTGGTGTTGACCAACCTGTGGTTGGATGGTTAGGAGGACAGTGGTTTCTCGAGCCCACCAGGGTTAAAGTCTTGGTGCTCGCATGTATCCTAGGTTAATTTCAGTATTTTTCCGGCGATGTGCGTTCAGTGGGAGGAGACGTTCCACTCGACTACGAGGCACCTATGGTGACTTCGTACAATCTCAAGATCATATGCTGGCTCACGCTCTCAAAGGTGCTCATAGGGGTAGGGTCTACGTGTATGCGCTTATAGCGGTGAGTGCTTGCGCGTATATATGAGCGCTTGCGTCTGTACCGTGTTAAAAAAATACATGTCGTGATTATACGGTCACTGGCTCACCCGTACAATTCCGCATTTTTTGATGACATAATCAATTGACCAGTCAAACGTTCCACGTGGCGCAACTAGTGTTGCACCATCGGGGCACGTAACCATGGGGCCCAACTGTCAGCGCGTATATGAAAGAAAGAAATGGTAGTTTGAGTCTGTATTGTGTTAATAAAATACATTTTAGGGTGATCATATGGTCACTTGCTCACCATATGGCTCCGTAATTTGTTGATGACACGATCAATTGACCAGTCAAATGGTCCACATTCAGCAGCGCAAATTACCATAGGGCCCACCCGTCAGCGCTTATATGAAGGACAGAAATGGTAATAAATTAGTGGTCGGTGGGGATTCGAAGTCATGAGACCTTTGGTTGGTAGTCGCCGGCGATGGGGGCGCGGTGATTGGGCGGTGGCGTGGGGATCCCCGAAGAAAAAGCTCGGTGCGGGGGGCCTAGAGGGATGGCCGGGGCGGCGGCGGACCGGCAGTGGGGAGTGGTTTCGGGGCGGGCGGGGCCGCGCTGGCCGGCCGCGGCTGGCCGCGGCCGGTGGCTCAGGGGGTGGAGGTTGAAGATAAACTGCAGGCCCTTGATTTCTTATCCAACGGCTGGAAAATCTACTAAGCAAAGATGAAAAAGTCAGTCGACTGACATGTAGCCTCACCCCGCACGTACACATGCACGCACGCAACACTCACACAAAAACACGCACGCATGCAGGCATGCAACACTGACACGTACACATGCACTCACGAACACACACACGTACACACACATGCATGCAACACTGAAACGTACACATGCACGCACGCAACACTCACACGCCTGCATGCACAGCGCACACGACGCAAGACACATGCTCAACCTATACGTGCATGCACCCTTTGTTAAGGACATGGATTGTTGCGGGTATTTATCAATCTTATCTTTTTTTGCAAGGTTTAATCAATATTATCTATGATAAGCAGAACATTGATGTTTGCAGCGGTCTTTATGAATCACAACGTATCGAACGGGCTATCAACGTATATATGAAAATTTTAAAATTCTCTTACATTATATAGTAGGCTTATGTAGATGAAATAGATGATGTCACACTCAATGAAAAATCATCGGTTTATGAAATGCCCGCTTCTGACCGCCCTGGCCCACCAAAAGTTCCTCTGCCGTGCGCTGCCTGCATTGGGTCACTGACATGCAGGCCATGTACCCAAAGAGCCACACGTCAGTGGAAGAACGGCGCGGTGTCGTACGTCAGAGTTGAGGGCGCCACTCGATGCACGCCCGGCTGAAGACGCCTCCTTGCCGCATTCAAACGCCTCCATGAAACCCGTGTGGAAGCCGAGAAACCCATTCTGGACACACGTCCGTTCTATGACCGCATTAAACGCAACACCGGCCGAGCTCCTCCCGTCCGCCGTCTATTTAATCTCCTATTTAAACAAGGCCAAACGCCAGCCAAGAATCGCACCCCTCCGCCGCTCCCCTATCTCCTCCTTCACCATTTTGTCCACTCTTACAATGGCTTGCGAAGAGTAGTTATCCCGCATCCAAGCCGGCTGGGTGGCCCGCAGAACCCGCCGGATACGAGCTATGCAGCTCGCTGATCCACCTCCCTCCCCTCGCCCGACGTAGCCAGTAGCCGCCCCAAGCCGGCGCGCGGTTCAGCAACTCGCCGCTGCAGGCCAGCTCAACGAGGAGCGGCACACGGGCGGCGTCGCTGCCGTCCACGCCGCCGCCTCGAACCGCGCCTCCCGTGTCTGCGACCGCGTCTCCCATTTCTGTGGCTAAGACTCCCATGTCAGCGGCCGCGCAAAGCAAGCACAGACAGAAGTCGGGTGCGCGGAGAGCGGTGAGTCGGTGGCTAGCACCTCCGCGTGCGCCGCCATCATCGAGGAGAAGTAGAACACGGGAGGCCACCGCCGCTTGGGTCCCATGAAGGCCACCGCGGGGGCGACGCCGGCGTACACAACAGGTGTCTTGCCAGATCCTTTTGTTGCGAGGACCTTCGTCGACCCCGCATGGGCTCCACGGAATCGGAGAATCCCCCTTCCACCATCATTTTGGGCATCAGCCAACCATATCAGTTGGGCAGCGGGGAAGCGAGCCGTCCTTTGTGCTGAAGCATATACCTTCGGGGCTCCCGGCAGTCCGGTGATCGTGCTGCCAGACATGAGGAACACAAATGGATCGGCGGGCACCATTTAGGCCAGGTATTATATACCTGTGCTGTCTAGAACTAGCACCGCTTGGTTGATTTGAATGTAATGAAATCGGTCATGTTTGTATGAAAATCCGGTATTTTATATGAATTCCGTCATTGTTTATGAGAAATATCGCCGTGTTTGCATGAATTTCGTCCGGTTGGTTGAGTTGCTAGCAGAATGTGTGCGACTATGGTTGGATGGCGTAATATGCGGGTCGCCGGTCGGTCTGCGGCCGGCTCGGGCGGCGTGGTGGGAAAAAAGGACAGCTCGTGCGAGCTCGTCTCCAACGTGCGCGCTGGAGGATGCATGAGCACCCGAGCCATTCCTCGTTCATCGGTGGCAAAGGCACCGGTGGACAAAAGGGTCGCCAATATTTTGGCTACCCTAGGCAAAATCCAAACAACCCCTCTGTCATGGTTTTGTCACGGCAGATGTCCTAATGTAAGGACTTAGTCGTGGAGCCATCGCAACGTAGTTAGCTTAAAGGGGTTAAAGCAGGACAAAGGACGCAAGGAGTTTATACTAGTTCGGCCCCTTGCGATGAAGGTAAAGGCCTAATCCAGTTGATGTGGAATTGCTAGGGTTTCGATGACCAGGGAGCGAATCCGCTATGCCTGGCTCTCGACTTGTTGTTTCTTGTCCCTAAACTGCCGTTGGGTCGTCCCTTTATATACTCAGGTTGACGCCCGGCGGTTCAAAGAATCCCGGCCAGCTCATAAACATGTCCTGCTCGGTTTCTTCCCTTTTCTATCTTACAATACAAGTTACATATCATATGGCGGTTTATGTCTATGGGCTCTAATCCGCCTTTGAGCCCTGGGCCTTTGTGTTAAATCTCCTCCGTAAAGCGCCATACTCCTTATCTTCATGGCCTTCAATATGAACAATTCATTATGGGTATAACCCGGCCCCTCCTGGTCGGTTTATACTCAGTAGTAATATCCCCAACATTAGGCCCCAGATTGATTTGAACCTGTTCATGTCAATCTTCAATACTTAGGAAAATTCCTCCTTCAGCGCCTTCGCGTAAACCTTGTAATGACGTCATCTTCCAAGATTATAGTAAACCGCCATGACGTCACCTGTCATTCAAAATTGTATATTCCTCACCTTCATTAATGATCCTCCGACAATCGAGGCGACAGCTCTGTCACATATCCATTTTTTGGGCTCCTCGATTCTCGCACTTGCCATCTTATCGCTTCGCCTAATAAATAAGCCCAGGGGGTCCTTTTCATCCCCCCGTCGTGCCTCCTCGCTTCTTCTTCTTCCTTGTGCCGACCCGACCCTTAAGCGCGGCCGCCATCGTCAAACTCCGCCCTCGACCTCAACTCCGGCCGCTGCATCAACCTGAACGCACCAGAGAAACGCGGCGCTCCTCCGCTGTTCCGTCAGCATCAGTAAGTTTCCCTTTTCCTTGCTCTAGATTCGCCATTAGGGTTTCGGTGTTCATCGAAGCTCGAAGTTGTTCTCCCCTGTTCATCTCTGCACCACAGTTCTTGATCTAAACTTTGATGTTTATCCTGTATAAAGATAGCCATGGTCCTTCGTTTCCACTAATTCATCTCACTTTAAGTAGAAAATCCCATCTGAATCCTTCGACTGTTCAAGTACCAGAAGTTTTAACCCTGGATAATTTTCCCTTTTCTGACATATGGTAGATCCAGATTTGTAATGTCAATTTGTGAAACCTGTTTTTCCATCACTTAGTTATTTTAGATCTGTACCTTCCGTATCAGCATAGGCGGTTTAACTTTATAAAATGATAATCCGCCAGGTACCATTAGTCCCCTCTTAAACCGCAAAATCATCATATTTGTAGTCCTGCCAATGTTAGAATCCGGTTTAACACGTACATGTACCTCAATGTGTTCTCCCTCTGATCTTGCGACGCTTTGTACTTGCCAGTCATGATTGTTAAACCGACATTGATCTTTTTTCAGCTTTTCATTGAAAATGGCTAAGCAAATTTATTCCTGCAATTGGGTCCCGTCTCGGGTTACTGAGGAACAATTGGACGGGTTAGTCAGAACTGGCGCTTTAGCAAAAAAGGAGGTCATCCACTGGAGAGTCCCTGGTCCAGAAAATCCTCCGGAGCCTAAGGATGGAGAAATGATTGTGTTTGTGGATCATCTGGGTCGAGGGTTTTCCCCTCCCGGATCAAAAATTTTCTGTGATGTGCTTGCTAGCATCTAACTCCATCCTCAAGATATTGGACCGAACTCTGTGTCCAATATTTGCAATTTCCAAGTATTTTGCGAAGCTTATCTGCAAGAGGAGCCCATAGTTGAACTGTTCAGGGATTTCTTCTATTTTAACCGCCATACAGAATTTATAGACGGACCCAATACTGAACTTGGCGCGATGGCAATTCAGAAAAGGAAAGATGTCAGCTTCCCTCACGCCAAGCATCATAGTCACCCCAAGGACTGGAATCGGACTTGGTTTTACTGCCGAGATACGTCTCCAACTGACGAGAATCCTCTGCCGGGTTATCGTCCTCACCGGCTTACCAATACACATCCGTTTCCCCAACGACTTAGCACCAAGGAATGATGCAAGTATGCACCATAGCTTTCAAAGCTTCGGGCCTTCGTTGCAAACGGTTTAACAGGCGTCGACTTTGTTCGTTGCTGGATCACCTGGAGCGTTCTGCCTTTAAGCCGTCGCCCCGATTTAAAATGTGCGAATACACAGGAGACTTAAAAGATCCTCAACGACATATTGACATTCAGCTAACAGAAGATGAAGTTACTAAAGCTGTTAAAAAGATACTGGATGAATCGGTGGCTGTCTGCAGCAAACAGGGCTGAATGCCTTCTGTGCTTCCAATAAACGACCAGCTGTAAGGATCATATAACTCTTGCTTTAATCCGATCCTGTTAAGTATCCTCCCAAAATTTTGTCAATCTGTGACAGGGTGATGATCCGTTCTGGAAGAAGAAACAATAGGACAAACCGGCCAAAACACCTCGCCCCAAGATTAAGGTTACCAAAAAACCTGCCAAGAAGAAAACTGCTGACTTCAACGAGTTAAACATTGATGCTCATGATGATGATCATGAGTCAGAGGTAGAACTTGATTCACTTGGTTCCTTTTTCATACATCTCGTTGACAATGATCCTTATCAGGTAATTATTCTTTCCTCCGGCTCAGATCCTCTGCCAACACAGAAAACCCGTCAAGCAAACCGGAAAGTAAGATTTTCTCACCCCTAGCTCACTTGGATCCAAACTTTCTTTTGAAGAAACAGCAACACGAAGCTCATCGCACAACCCGTCATAGTGGCCAGGTGGTAACTTCCTCCGGTTTACCGAACACGCCAGTTCGTAAAGCCGCCCGGAGGTCTCTCATATTTCTGACACATGTTATCCCAAGGCTGGTTATTTCAGGCTTCCTCTTAATCCGTCTGATTCCAATTATCAGGGAACCTCTCTTTCATCCTCTGGCGAGTCAACAGGGACACAAATCCCTCCCCTTAAAATTGTTCCTGGGTGAGTATATTAAGTCTAACCCTTTACATCTTATACTTGCCTTATCATGCTAACCTTAATGCTTGTTTTCCTCAGTGCCAAGGCCAGACCTAGTAAAAAGGCCAGGCCGAATAAACCGGCTGATGATAATCCGGCCACTGACCCGGAGAAGACCCCGGATGCTCATACTCAGACCAACGAAGTTGTCTTGGATGATCTACCACCTAAAAACCATGACGCCGACATGGAACAGATGGAGATTGATCCACCAAGTCCTGCTGCCAAACCGCCAAGCCCGACTGAAGCTGGAGATAAACCGGCGAGCAGTCAAAACTGTTGATGATAAGACGGTTGATGTTATGGTTACTGGATTTGGCTACACAGCTCCTAGCAACCCTATTGCTTTGTCCACACACACTGCCAAAGAAGAAATTTCTTTTACTAACAAGGGTAAGTGGAAAGCAGACTTGGAAGCCTATACCCATCTCAGCGCCCAGGATATCCATTCTGGTTATTTAAACCGTCTGTTCACAAGCCGTGACTATGAAGCTGGTTTAGTGAACATGATGAAGGAACGCTATGAGGTAAATACTGTTATCTCCACTTAATTGATTCTTCCTTCATATCCAGCTTGATAATATTAACTCCAGTAGCCCCCAAGGGACGGTTTATAATATTGGTATGTACCGGGACTTGTATCATAGCAAGACTTCAAATTTGCCTCTGTAGCCCCCAAGGGCCGGTTTATTCTTTCAAGACGAACCGGGACTTTTATCCTGCCAAATTTCTTGTTGAATATCATTGTACACCAATCATCCACTAAGGTGACTAATGAAATAATACCCATAATGTTACTTTGAGCAAATGCACATTAGCCCCCAAGTGCCAAGGATAAAACTTGTATTATCCTTGGGACTTATAAAAATCTTTGAATAAAGAGCAAATAGACATTAGCCCCAAAGTGCCAAGGATAAAACTTGTTATGTACTTGGGACTTATGAATCTTGCACTGTGTAACTCATGAAATGGATAACTCTGTACAGGCTGAGCTTGTCAAAAAGAATTCCCAAATTGCTGATCTGCAAGAGAATATCAAGTCACAGCAAGCAGAGACCTCCAAGGCTGAAAAGGAACTGAACGGTGCTTTAGCCAACATGGAAAAATTGAAGGAAAACTTCAAGAATGACCGAGCTAATTGGGATGCAGAAAAGGAGATTCTCCTGAAACGGGCTGAAGATGCTGAAGCAGCTCTTAATCCGGTGAAAGAAGAGTTGGCCGGTTTAAGGCAACAAATAAATGCCATGACTACTATTGTATTTGGTAAGACACCCCTTCACTCTCTGTTCCTATACTGTTTGCCTGAGACGCCGTTTTACTGATTTATTCTTTGATATAGGAACCCGTGTTGCACATCTTGGCTCAGATTCATGGCAAAAGCTGAAGGCTGCCTATACCCTGATAGAACAACTATATACCAGCGTCCAACGGGTTATCTGCACAGTGTCTCATGACAAACCGCCCCCAACCTTGATCAAGGAAACACTGAGATGGCTGTCTATGATACCCGAACGGTTAATTGAGTTCAAGAAATCAGCTGCCAGAGCAGGTGCCCTTACGACACTGATCCGAGCCAAAGCCTGGGTACCCGATCTTAATACGGCCGACTTGGCGAATGGCTATCCCAGCCTGAAGGAGGATGGGTCAGATTTTGATAACAATGATCTCAGAGCTTTAACAAGGGAAATGCATCCATGGGCAAGCAAATTGGCTGACAACACGGATCTTTCTCGCTACCATGCGGTTTATGATATCAATAACAATAAAGCCAACCCGCCAACCTATGAAGCGCCAAGTCTGATTCCTCCAATTCATAAGCATACTTATGCCCCTAACATTGACCCCTCCTCACTTATCCACGATGAAGCAGTATTCAGGGCTTTAACTGGGATCGATTGGGCAACCATTGACTTCCAGCCATTGGGTGGAGAGAAGGAGGATGAACCGGCGCAGGATGATCCACAATCATCAAGTCAGCCCAGCGAAGAGTCATGATCCGGAGGCCAGTTTAGCCTTCTGTATACTTGCTGAAAACAATTATCCTTTTTGGGCATCAAAGCGCCTTTGTAATAGGCTAGTTTAAACACTTGGTCTGCTATGCCATCGTGCATACTTATCTTGCATGACACTGTTAATCCGCTATCTTTATACTATGTCTGCTCATAATTCGTAGCAGCTTTTTTCAACCTGTTTCTGCATACAACAAGTTTACAATGTCCTGGCGGTTTATCGCCGGACGGGTCATAATACCCAACATATAACCCGGGTTTATAACCTAGGCTGTATTTAAGAATAATTAAATATGAAATATATCATACCTGTGACTTTGAATCACATCGTTGGTTTACCAACTTTTTGTAGTAAGGGTGATAACCCCACTCTTGAGTACTGATAACTCCTCCCATATTTTGCCGGTTTATAAGAAAAAACCGCACCGGGTTGTAATAAACATCGGATTAACCATATATAATACTGGCGACTTATAGTCGAAACCAGGCCGGGTCAATAAGCACCGGATTATAATTGATCGTGTACTGACAACTTGTAGTCGAAAGCCAAGCCGGGTCAATAAACGTCGGTTTATCATAAGATATTATAAACATCGTCAAAGGAGAAAAAACTTGGCAAATAAAAACATAAAAAGAAGATGCAAGGCTTTTCATGGGCTGCCAGGCCCAAAATCAAGGCTTTTCATGGGCTGCCAGGCCACTGAGTTAAACCATTTTACAAAGCCTTTTAAGATGGACCTCACATTAACCAATTGTCGTTTTAACTTCGACAAGTTCAGGGTCTGTATAAGATTGACTTGCCAAACGTTCGGCGGGTCATACTAGGATTACCTGGACGGAGTGGCTTACTTAAAAAAGGCAGGATAACCCGGGGTTTTAGGTGAATAAACCTAGCTTCCAAGCTTGGCTTGATAGCCTATTACAAGGGTGTAGACTCTTTGTTCTTTGAGAAGCAAGGAGCCCCCGAGCAATATTTTGAGTTGTGCTCAGTGGGTGCCTATGTTTGAGTTGTGCTTTTGCAGAACTCTCTTTGGCCCCCAAGTGATTTCCCTGGTGGCCTTACGCCGATCAAGAGGTGTAGCTATGGTTCGAATACGACCAAGCTCCCAAGTGATTTCCCTGGTGGCCTTACGCCGATCAAGAGGTGTAGCTATGGTTCGAATACGACCAAGCCCCCAAGTGATTTTGTTTATATATGGCTTTATAAGCCGGATCAATGGGTAAACAGAACTCCGCTTTATAAACAGAAGCCCCCATGTAACCACACATGATGTAAGAAAAACAACAGAGACCCCGCTTTAGCTGAGGCTCCGGTTTATTATATTGATCATAATATATACATTGTCATAACTATGTACATAAGAAGAGCCTGTGGCTCAAGTATAGTAAGGCCGAAGATGAGCGATATTCCACGGCCGGTGGGTCTCCTCCTCCGATTTACGTGAGTCCTTATGCTCTCGAACATCGATAAGGTAGTATGACCCGTTATGCAGATTCTTGCTGGTAAATCACCGGACGAGCTACTGCAATGTCACGCTCCTCATCTAACAGGTCAAGTGCTTCCTGTCGTGCCTTCTCATTGTCAGCTTCGACATAAGCCGCCACACAAGGCGAGTCATGACGGATGTCACTAGGGAGAACCGCCTCTGCTTCATGAACCATGAAAAAAGGTGTGTAACCCATAGATCTGTTGGGGTGGTATTAATGCTCCATAACACGGAAGGTAACTCTTCCACCCAACAACTCGGCGTCCTCTGCAGGGGAACCATAAGCCGGGGCTTGATGCCTCTCAGGATCTCCTGATTGGCTCTCTCCGCTTGACCATTAGATTGGGGCTGAGCCACTAACGACATGTCAAGTCGGATGTGCTCATGTTGACAAAATTCTTTCATAGCACCCTTGGACAGATTAGTGTCATTATCAGTGATGATGTTGTGTGGAAAACCAAACCGGAAAATCACCTTCTTGATGAATTGGACCGCTGTGGTTGCATCACACTTATTGACTGGCTCTGCTTCCACCCACTTAGTGAATTTATCAACCGCCACCAAAAGGTGGGTCTTCTTATCCTTAGATCTCTTAAAGGACCCAACCATATCCAGTCCCCCAAGTTGCAAACGGCCAAGTAATTGGAATGATCCTCATTTCTTGAGCCGGAACATGAGCTCGGCGTGAAAATTTTTGACAGCCATCACACTTTTTGACCAAATCTTCAGCATCGGCATGAGCTGTCAGCCAATAGAAGCCGTGACGAAAGGCCTTGGCTACCAGAGACTTTGAACCGGCGTGGTGACCACAATCCCCTTCGTGGATCTCAAGCAAAATCTCACGGCCTTCCTCAGGAGATACACAACGCTGAAACGCCCCTGTTACACTGCAATGATCCAACCCTCCCAGCAGATTCAAATCCCTCGTTCATCGTGAAATTTTGCCATGTGTTGTTTTCATGGACTAGCAAGATGCCCGTGCATTGCACGGAACATCAAGATGCTTTTTTTTACAAAACACCTGTTGTGATTGACCCATGCAGGAATAATCCCATGTATAAAAACTAATAATATCTCGAGAATTTTATCAGAAAAATGGTATCTCCAGAATTTCATCGAAAAAATGATATCTCGAGAAAGATGAGAGATAAGGTGAGGAGGAGTGGGGCGTGGTGGTGACTGGTGGTCGGACTGGGTGGAGGCATGGGGATGGACGGCGCATTATGTATAAGTTTGTATCTCTCTCACACACACCCACGTGGGTGGGGGACGTGCACGAAGAGAAGAGGTGCATGCACGGCGCACGTACTCCCGTCTCTTTCCCAACCACACCTGCGCGGGTACACGGTAGAGCTCATTTCTGTACGAAAAGGCAGCCCACGTGGTAATTTGACACGTGTACTGGTTGTCCACTTGATGGAGGATCGTCTACCACGGTTGAACAAACAAATTGCGACTTGACGCGTCATGTGGGGCCTACCTTAGAGGCAAGGTTCTATACACTCGAGATGCTCTGCACATATTACTTTTGATGTGTCCCGTACACTCGCAAAACGAGGAGAAGCTTGCTTACTATGCCGTCTCCCCCGCCCACGGGCGTGGTGGCTCGGAGGACGAGGTGAAGCTTGCTTACTACTAGAAACTACCTCCGTCCTGGTTTATTGGTCCCCATTGTATATTGTGTCAAATTTTGACTATAGATTGAACTAACAAAACGTTCATGCATGTTACCGAAAATTATATCATTGAAAACTATGTTTAAATATGAATCCAATGATATAATTTTTGTTGACATGCATTAAAATTTTGTTAACTAAATATTTGGTCAAAATTTGGCACGAACTACAAAGGTGACCCATAAACCAGGACGGAGGTAGTAGTACTACGCCTTACGCCCGCTCCCTCGCCCACGCGCGCGGTGGCTCGCAGGACGAGGAGAAAATCTTACTACTCCCTCCGTTTACTCCTCGTCCCTACCTTGGTTAGAAAGATTATCATATTGTTTGGAATATATGTCTTTTAGTAGTACTACCTCCTTTCCAGTTTATGGATCAAATTCCTTAGAGTAGTATATAGGAGTAGTAGTACTACAGCAATTTCCTTGGAGTCCATGGTGCAGCAAGCTACCCTAGGCTATGTTACTACTCCCTCCTTTCCAGTTTATGGCTCAATTTCAAAATCTCTCCAACCAAGGTAGACGATGAGTGGTGGAATTAATTTCGTAGTTTGCACAAGTAATGTACGCTCGTTTTTTCTCAAGAAGTTATGTTTACCGAGGCATTAATTAGAACGATTGCATGCATGACCACTAAATTTCCATGAACTTCTACATGCATTGGTGAGTTTTCTATTGACAATGCCTGCATCGGGTATTTAACGCAGCTCGAAATCCAACATGTGATGGTACTACTACTACTAGTAGATTTGAGACTTATAAAATGGAAAAACAAATTTTTTTAGACGAGCCCTATAAACAGGAAAGGAGGGAGTAGTAAGTAGTATACTACCTCCATAGTGGGTACGTACTCCGTAAAATCATATTTTTCGAAAACTAAGTCGCTCAACCTTTATTTGCTTGTTTCCCTTCCTGCCTCGTTGCCTCGAACAGACTATGCCAAACTCCCCTGCCTGCCGCGCAGGAAAAGACCTGCCCTCGCCTTTTTTTAGTCCGGGTTTGTATCGATGGATCACGCGAAGCAGCAAAAACCAAGCCGTGTCTTGTACTCCTCCGTCGACGCTCGCTTTCATGAATTATGTACTTCCTCTCCCCGACATGTGGGACATATAGCAACCGGGTCGACGTGTCATGCACCAAATAACAGTGCACAATAGCAGGGGGACGTACCCCAGTCGTACTGCCCGAGTAGTAGTAATGAGCAATGAGACGTCAAATCACAATGTCGCACCTTCCTAGACGGACGAAGCAACAATTATTTCACACTTCGCTTCGCCATCATCTCCTTCAAGAAAACCACGTAGTATTGCTTCTGCCATTGTTCTGCCTCAAGAGGGACACGCACATTGCCTTGGTACATCATGACACGTGGGACTGCATGACAGGCCATGCTCCCCCGCCCATCGCTCGGTAAAATCACCTCATTTTTACTACTTCCTCCGTATCGGTTTACAGAGCATGCACGTCGTTCTAGGTTGAGAATTTAATTGGCTATATATGTGATGAACAGTATATGTTTAGAAACTACATCCGCTTAAGAATCGAATGATATACTTTTTGTGACATAGTAACTCATATTTAGTTAGTCAAACGGATGACCGAGAACTACGTGCGCACCCTATAAACCGAGACAGAGAGGGTAGTACAGTACGTATCTTTTTAGATCAATATAGTCCGGATTCACCAAGGAGCAAAATCAAGTGGTAGGCTTTTCCTGTCGTGTTGGCATAGCAACTCAAGCAGGGCCAGTCCGCACACAAAATGGTGACACACTTAACAGGACCCCTTTGGCCGACATGTGGCTCATCCACCGTCTTGTTGCACGTGCGATGCACCAAATTATAGTTCGGAGCAGTGGTTGGACTTGGAGGCACCCCGGTCGTAGCGCCGCAGTAGTAGTAAATGAGCGATGAGGGGTCAAATCACAAAGCCCCACCTTTCCCGCATTAAGCTAGATGAACAAAGCAACCATCATTTCACTCTAGGGCGCGGGAGCATAAAGAAAAGAGAAAACCAATGATGCGTGCGGCAGCTACCTAGGGCACCCGAGGGTAGTGGCCTCCACTACAAATCCTTTTTTTAAGCGCCTCCACTACAAATCCGCTTCTCCCTCGTCCTCTTGAAGAAAACCGATGATGCATGCGGCGGTAGGGTTTGTAGGAGTACTACGGCGTGCGGGGCCACGTCGTAGTAAACGGGAGAGGGATTGAGTTCGAGTCGACGCCTTAATATGTGTGGGCCGCTTGGTTTTACGGGAACAAGGCAGCATTTTCGGTTCGGGGACCAGTGGAGATATGCATACAAAAAATTGTGGACGTAGGTTCGACCGAAAGGCAATGATGCATGGGCCCTGCATTTTGATATACCCGTGGTCGCGTGAAATTTGCTACTCTACTCAAAACTACTAAGGTACACATGCATTGAACGCATGAGATTTGGAAACAAATTATGAATAAATACACACTATAGCATGTAAAGCTTTGAGTCATATATGCATTATGTAGATGTTCGTTTAGTTCTTATAGTTAATCTCATTCAAAACCAATTAGTTTTATAAAAAGGTTTAGTTCCTATGATATTCCTCCACACAAAAGGATGGTTGAAATTGCTGCAGGTGATACGACGGTCTTTCTTTGTAGACTCCTCCCCCGTCTTTATAGTTACCTCTCGAAGATGAATGAAATGATATATACTGGGTATTCTATATGTGCATTTTGGTACACAAAAACTCGGTAAAAGTCTGTGAGGTTTGAATTTTCAATAAAGCTATATGCACTGCATTTTGGAACGGAGGGAGGAGCATACGGCAGTTGCTAACACTCACGTGGAAGAATTCTGTGTAGGAGGAGTGGCTGCTCTGTTAAATGACATGGCAAAACTGTCACTCTCGGATGCCGATCTAATGGTTCTTACGGTGTTCGTCAGGAAACGGCTTGTGGCGAACGTTTGTCGGATAATGATTTATGGACACATGCATTGCATTGATACGTGCCCCCTCTCTCTCACGCACACACGCACCCTCACGAGTCACGACTCTCCCGAGTCCTCTCGCACCCACCGTCTATCTGCAGGTAGACGTAACACACATATGTGCTCTTCACACCCTACCCTCAGAACTTCTAAAAAACAAAAGACGTCGCGCACCTTTTGTTTTAGCTCACATGTCACACACTTATACTATTACTCTAGTATATTGTACTCTCACAAAAAGAAGCGGTGCACGCATGCACTAGTTCTCTCACACCCACTTGCGGGTACACGTAGGAGCGCATTTTTTGAAGCTGGTACAACAAAATCACTCCACTATATATATAAGCAGGAGCCATAGCGCTTGCTTTACTAGAGTTCCTCTCTTTCACTCTCTCATGCTCTCCAGATCTAAGCAAGACATAGGTGGCCACACACTCTCTCTACTCACGGCTAGTCACAAATCCAGCCGGACTACCTAGACCGGGGCAGGGGTGTAGGTGCATCGCTCACGCTGTCGTCGGCGGCGAGGGAGGAGACCAACGGCTGCCCGCGCGTCCTGATCGGCGGCCGTGCCGTTCTCTCCGAGAGAGCGCCGGCTCGGGAGGGCCTCCGACCCCTTCTTCCTCCCTACGGTATTGTGGCCAAGATGCGGCCTCCCGACGCCATCTTTTCCACATGCTGACGACCCTCTGGTATATATTCCTTCGAAACCTGCCTTGCTCTACTGCCCCAGCTCCCCACGTGGCTGCGTGTGGATCTTTTTCTACTTCCGTCGGCTGTTCCAAAGCCACCTAGACTTTTACTATTATTAGAGGTAAAGGTAGTTCATACAGTCAAATCTAAGAGTTGGTTCAAACAGGGAAAAAAGTGGGAAAGCTCTAGCATGAATCTAGGACTTGGTTCTAAAAGGAAACGGGGAAAGTAGTAGATACTGGCTACCCAACCGGTCTATTGTTTGAAAAGGCGAAGAAAGCATGGTGGATGGTGAAGGGTGGGGGGGAAGTGGACCTGTCTCTTGGTTGAAAAAGGAAAGAAAGTGAGGGGTGTTGGGGGAAAATGCAAATGAGAATGAGCAGGTCTAGATTTCCTGTGCTCACATAGGAAAATGTCGCCGAGGAGATAAAAATGGGGCAAATGTAGACATGTTGCCTGAGTGTTTGCCGCTCTCGGCAACCACATCTGCCTCGCCACTTTATGCCCCTGCTATCCCTACGCCCATATCGCTACCATTAATGTAAAATCACATGAAGCATTAAGCAATGCCACCTATTGTCACTATAAGTAATGGTCTAGTGCCGTCGATAAATTGAAGCAATGCCACCACCATTTTATGAAGTGCTTCCGTCGCTTTATTTCCCATGAATTGTGTTGTTGTAGTTACACTTAAATCTCACACCGCTAACGTTGCTTCATCCCAGAGGAACTGCAAAAATTTGATTGCACATTTACTGACCATGTGCTACTCTCATGTCAGTAATACTAATGCTATTGTTCTGCATGTTAATTTAGTGGCAGTGTTGATGTGATGTGATGCTACCTACTTAAGGGCACTTTCATACTGTCAATCTAGTGCCAATTATAACACAATAGATGTTGTTGTTGATCATACGCCACTATAAATATCTGTCACTGTTTAAATAACCGTATTTCGTATTTGCACAAACAGGGATGTATGTCTCCATATCGTTTCTATCTGCGCAATCAAAAGTACACACCTCAGTTTTAGTACAACTGCACAAAATGAGATGGCTATTCCTAGCTGCTGTCCTCTAACCACCAGTGTTCCAGGTATTCCTACATTGGTTCTAACTAGGTAGAATGACCAACACAATCTAAAAGAAGCTGATTCGTATGTTTTACTTCCTGATTGCAGTGCAGGGACGAGCGAAAACAACTGCATCCTAGTCCGGAATGCACTTTCTTCCAGTTCATCCATGGACCGAGGACTAGCTGGCACGGCTGCACGGAGGTTCTTGGGACAGGTGCGCGGACAAGAGGCATTGTGGTCTGCTTATTTCTGCAAATAGCGGTGCTTAAATTTAGTGGAATGCACAAGACTTTCAGCTGGTTAGTACATTACATGGTTCAGTTCAGCATTCCAGCTGAGACCACAATTCTAATTGGTTATTCTGGAATGAGAGAACCTAACCCTGGATGGTGGCAACAAGAAAAAACCAGAGTGAACTCCGGGAAATTTAAGCCTGCCGGGAGGCCCTTTGCTCAGAGAAGCCTTGCTTGTTTTTTTCCTGATTTGTAAACCTTCTCACAACTGTCTTTTGCTGTGAACTAGTATATGTTTGTTATGTTCTATGAATCATTGAGATGTATAAAATTGCTTAACTTATGTTTTCAAGTTTTTTATGAAGCCGAGTTTAATGTGAGTGTTCCACATGAACGCTGGACTACCGTGTGAACGTTTGGAATTTACATTGTGGCCTCAGTTAACTGCATGAACCACTATAACAAGATACGTAGTTGCTTATATGTCAGACAACAGATTATAGATTGTTAGCTGGTCAATAGCCTAGTGTTGAAGCGAGCTGAGCCAATGTGCCGTGTTTTGCACAACTGCTTACAAGTGGGGTAGCACCAAGAGTGTTTACAAGTATATGTATACGTCGGCGCACATTTCTTGAACGAGTACTCTATTTCATCAAACACACACTGCTCGTATGATAAACCGTGACAACTTATGTCCTACCATGCCATATTCGTGAAAACACTAGTGAGGACGCATCTGTTTCGGCAACAATTACGATGGTTCTCACATGATTCACGGGCACACAAAAGTAGCAGCAGTTCCCATAGACGGATTCAAACAGAGTACTAGCCCCAGAGCGCTCGATAATAGGCAAGGTCCGGATAAGTAGACACAATCCAAACTAGTATTAAACACTAGCTGGGGCAACTATTTCATGCCTCGATCTAATTTGGGCTGGACACAAGACGGACCTTGCCATGAACATCATCGAGGACGTCTAGCAGCAGCTCAATCCTGTGAACCTTCATGAAGATAACCTTGTGGCCTTGCCACTCATAAACTTGTTTGTGGAGGCATGCCACGTCATCTTCCTGCGTAAGCCTGACAAGAACAGTATGCCTCACAAACGAAGGAGTAGCTTTGAACTTCTTGTGCTTCAGTACACCCTAGACAACATGCCTGACAACGGTGAGGCTGGAATACAACTCGACATCGGTATAAGCACAAATGGCTTCCAGGATCCAACAGCCTAAGAATTCTGTTTTCCCACTGTGTATATTCAGGTCATTCGCCTCATAGCGAGTCACATGTACAACCACACAATCCTTGTCTGCATCAGGGCTCTAATTGAAACAGAAACAAATTCTGAATTACTTTCCCGTATAAGAAACACAAGTTATTTAAACCACTATGTATAGCATGGCATCAAAGCTAATAAAATTTTGCATTATTCATCACCACATACTTAGATGAAAAACAATAGTCGAGATCGGCAAAGAAGAAAATCACCTTGGGCAGCTAAGCGGGGGGGGGGGGGACACATCCTCGAACCTCGAAGGGGGAACCTGCTCCTGCAGTGCCACAGGGGCTGTAACCTCAAACGGGGCATTGACCATCTCAGTAGTGGCCGTGGGCGTATCTGGGGTCGGCTCGGTGGCTGCCTCCATCTTCTTGGAGCTCTCTATCTCGTGGGGATCAGCCTCCCGCGTCTACTCCAATATCGGCAGATCTTTGCCTGGTTCTCCTTGGTCCATCATGAAACTAACGAATACTAGGAGACCACTGAAAGGAAAACACAATCGCAATGACAATGAAACAAAAAAGAGAGTGAGGATCGGTTACTACTTTGCAAAAGTACTTTTTTTCTTTGAACGAAAATATACCAATATCACGGATCCGCTTACCTTCCCTTTGTTGGGAGAGAAGAACAGTGGCAGATGCGAGTGTTGGCTTTCTTGAAGACGGTGAGGGAGAAGGGGATTCAGCAAAGAGTGAAATGATGGTTGCTTCGTCCGTCAAACTTAGACTGCGGGGAGGTGGGGTTTTGTGATACGACGGCTCGTTACTGCCGCGCTACGACCGGGGTGACTCTCCGCCTGCATACTGCCTTCTAATTTGGTGGATGGCATTTGGGCCCGCGTGCAGCATGGCTCGCATGTCGGTGAACAAAAGTAAAATGACATTCAGTAGAGGGAGACGTTTCGATGACCTAGGAGGAGCCAGAAGCGGTAGTGTATCCACTGTACTAGTAGTAATTGTTTTTCTGGTAGCTGTAGAGTGTCTCCACTGTACTAGTAGTAATTGTTTCTCTGGGACCAAGACAAAACAGCCCATCCACCCTAGTAAATAATAAAATCAATTCAAAAGCCCATATATTTACTTAATTAGAGGCGCTACCCACACCCAGCACACCGCCCCCCAAAAAAACCTGGGTTCTCTTCTTACTCCTAACTCCCACCCACCTCATGTCAGCTCGCTCCACTCGTACCCCCAAATTCCTCACCTCACTCCTACAGAAAACCCGAGCTCCCCTTCTTCCTCACTACTTTAGAAAAACCCCAGCTCCCCTTCTTCTTCACTCGCACTACAACTAGGCTCGTCATTCGTTACTCTGCTCAAATCCGTGAGCGCGACATGACACCCTCGAGGAAAATGGAGTCGGCTGACCCCAGTGCCAAGAAGATGAGGCTCCCGCCAGCGGCGACGCCTGTTGTAGATCCCGCACCCCGCAGCGCGGGGAGAAGCGGCGACCTCGCCCCCATCGGATCCCAGGAACCTGTAGAATCTCGGGTGGACCTCATCAGCGATCTCCCGGACACCGTCCTTGGGGCGATCATCTCGCTTCTCCCCACCAAGGATTGCTGCCACACCCAAGTCCTCTCAATTCGGTGGCGCCCTCTATGGCGCGCCGTGCCCCTTAATCTCGACTATCGTCAGCTATCTCTCTTCAATGGTTTTGAAATCCCCACAGCCATCATCTCCTCCCACCAGGGCTCCGTTCAAAGCCTCTGCATCCCGTCATGCTACCTGAGTAAGCATACCATGCCCTGCACGGTGGACGCCTGGCTGAAATCCCCTGAGTTCACAGAACTACAGCTGCTTGAGTTCTACTATTCCCCTGGAAATCACCTACCACATACCGAACGCCATCTACCTGTGCCCTCAGCACCGATGTCCATCTCGCGGTTTTCCTCCTCTCTCCACACCACCACCTTTGTGTTGTGCTACCTACCAGACAGTCTGGTACTAAACCTTCGACTCCCATTTCTCAAGAAACATTCACTTGTGTGGGTTCGTAAATTGGAGGCCTCATTGCACAACATCATCCACTCTAGTTGCCCAACCCTGGAGTGCTTGGTGCTTGTTTTCACAATTAGAATCGGTTGTCTCCAAATAAAGTCGTCTAACCTTGTAAGAATTAGAATTTCTTTTGACAGAAGGCAGCTCATCATCCAAGATGCCCCTTCACTTCAAAGGTTGATCCTTGATTCTAGTTATTCACCACCGCAAATAACCGTCCTCTCTGTGCCTAAACTGGAGACCTTTGGTGTAATACATGATCTGTGTGTTCATTTCAAGATGTTGTTTGGCTCCACAGTTCTTCAGGTACTTTATATTATCATCTACACTTGTAACCATAAGCTACATTTTAAATTTCTGCACATAAGTTATATATCTTCTCGAAGTACACATTTTGTACTAATATTATGTTCTATGCTCAATGAAGAGTTTCTCCATGGATAGCCTATCAATGGTGCTGGATTCTGTCAAGATCTTATATATCCAAATGAATAGTTTTGATCTGAACAAGATTATTGGCTTGCTGCAATGCTTTTCATGTCTGGAGAAGTTGTATATAAAGGTGATAATTTCACGCACATTGGAAGCCCGCATACAGTGTTCTAGAATTAACCGTTTAGCTGTTGCTCTTTCCACACTCTTTTTTTAGACCTTAACTGTTTTCAATCTTCATGTCTATTTAGGCAACAGGACGGGGTAAGAAAGTTATAACCAATCGGGGGATTCGTAAGTACCGGGATTTTCTCACTTCTCATGACATTCGATTGAAAACAATAATGCTAGAACGATATGTAGCCAACCATGCAAACACTAGATTTGTCACATTCTTCCTACTGAATGCGAGGTTACTATTGTCCATCAGGCTTAAGTTTATCAGCAGCATGGTTTTGATGGATGGGTATGTTGAAGAGCAAAAAAAGGAGTTTCAGGTGGGCAAAAGAGCTTCTGAACGTGTCGGGCTTCTATTTACAACATATTGTGGTCATAATCCAGCAAATTTTACGACCCAGGATATTCATTCTATGGACCTGACCGATCCATTTGACTGTGACTGCCGAAAACAGTGCTGGAGTTAGATGTTCTTGCCCTTCTCAACCTGGGTTTTGTCTAAACCTGATGAACAATTAACTCTCGTGCTTTTGTACAGTTTGTAAGCTAGAGTTAGATGTTCTTGCACTTTTCAACTCGGCTGTGACTGTCATATTTTCTTTGAAACAAGGCAAATGGCTTGCCATTCATTTAATTTAGAGTGAAATATTGTAACAAATCCCAACCAAGGGAAATAACATCACTCTCGCCAGTTGTTTAATTACAGAAGCCAAGTGATTAGCCCCCACCAGCACCCACAAACTTATTTCGAACTAGCACACCAAATGGGCTGTAAATTTTCATAGGAAAGGCTGCATGACCGTGACAGATTTGGTTTCTGACATTTGGGACCCATGAGGAAATAGCCTATCCAAGGTGGTGTCGACTTACTAGCTAGTCAACAAACAATTCTGCCTACCAGCCATTGGATTGACATCCAACATCTGTCATGTATCTTCTATCTCTGGTCTTCTTCCTCCAGCCGCCCAAACAAAACCACCCCGTCGGCTCCGCCTGCTCCCACCTCCCATGGCTGGCTGCGCCTCCGCCGCCCTACTGTACCCTCCAACTTTGGCCAGTCCCTCCCTCCATTCCCCCACACGTCCTGTTATTCTTCGGTGATGTCAGCCCCAACACGCACCCGCACCCGAACAAGTCAACCCTCGTACTCCCCTCCGCCTGCGACTGGACCGGTGCATCTTCCACGGCTCATGTTCGTTTTGTCCGAGGCCTCGCCGTCGTCCTCGGCCTTGGTTCTCTCACCGTGCGTGGTGCGCCGCCCTCTTGCGTTGGTAACGCCGTCAACAACCGAGAGGAACAAGGATATGACTGTAAGTGGAGAGGATGACAGTAGGGACCCACCAGCGTCATGGCAGTACACAAGCAAGTGCCTTGTTATTACAAGCCCCAAAAAAATAGTTCCTCCTAACGGTTGGACATATGGGGCTCACGCCATTGTCAATGTAGTCAATAAACGAGAGAATTACACAACGAGCGGCTGACACCAGGGACCCAGCAGGTCGCACAGTTGTTATTTACTTTTTTTGAGGAACAAGCAGTTGTTATTTATACTAGTTTTAGCGACGGATCAGGGTAACAACGGGGTTGTGCGGGGGCTGTGGCCCGTCTAGCCAGAGTTTTATTTATGTTTACCACATCATGAGCCCAGTTGTGTTTTTTTCTTGCTGAAAAAGGCTAGCCCAGTTCTATTTTTTTAAAGACATACCCAAATGAGGCCTACTTGCTTTATCATCCCTGCTGGGCTACAAATCTTTCAAGACGAGGCGAGTTTCATTCAGTTTGCCCAGAAATGGGCTATACATTTTTAAAACACATCAAACCGGGAATTAGTTTCAATTTTTTTTAATTACAAGATTTTAAATTCCATTGATTTTTATGCGTGGACAATTATTTGGATTTTATATTTATATAAATTATTTTTCAAAATAGTTTGAGTGTAACTCAATATTTCGGGATTAAAAACAGTTGACCGCACCGAAATATGCAAAATTTCAAATAATTTTTAACCATGGCCACAATATGGGGTGTAATGCTAACAAAACGAAGATGGGCTCCAAAAAATTCTTAAGAATTGGCAAATGGGCTGTAAATTATTAGAAATAATGACAGATGGGATGTATGTTGTTTTCCAATGATTTGAGGCTGACTTGTGCGCCTACTACTGGTTGACGCGTATACTTTCCTAAAAAATAAGGTTGACGCACACGCAAGACCGTGTCAACATAGTCAACACACGAGAGAAGTTACTGTTGGATGTCCATCCAACGGCCATCATGCTTCTTCAATCTCTGCTCTTCCTGCTCCGGCCGCTCAAACAAGCGCCGGCGGGACTGCCTGCTCCCTCCACCCGCGACGGCTATGCTGCCGCGCAGGCCTCACCGCCCCATCATTGTCCCATTGCAGGCCTAGCCATCCCTCTACTCACCCACACCTGCTGTTCTTCTCCGGCGACGGCAGACGAACCATTAAACCCCCACACTCCCCTCCGCGTGGGATACAACAGCCAACGTTTCCCTGGCTCCGCGTCGTTCCCTTCCTAGGCCTTGCCGTCATCCACCGCCCTGGTGCTCTCGATGCGGCGTGGTCAACGAATGTCATGCATCAGAAGTGGATTGTACGTGGAGAGGCTGACAGCTGGGTCCACGGCCGCACGCAAGGAAATGCCTCCTTATTACGCGCAAAATAATGATTCCTCCACCTGACAGCTGGGACCCACCGGAATGGCCTCAGTATTTCACAAAAAAAATGTTCCCCCGCTGACAGGTCGGACCCACCAGCTATATCTTCGCACGAAAGGAAGTGCCTCGTTATTACGCACACAAAAATGAATACTCCCCCTGCTAGCTGGGACCCACCATAGTGGGAGGCTGACTTGTGGGCCTACTAAGATGACGGACAGAGGGTTTTGTCAACTTAGTCAATATGAACGATTCTAGCTCCAATGACCGTACGATGTCCATCCAACGGCCGTAGTCCTTCTTCAACCTCTGGTCTTCTTGCTCCAGCCGCCCAAACAAGCGTCGGTTGTGCCGCCTGCTCCTACCTCTCATGTCCGGCTGTGCTGCCACCGCTGGCCATGCCATCCCTCTATACTCCCCCACACCTCCTGTTATTCTCCGGCGACGGTAGCCTCACACCGCAGCCGAAGCAGTCAACCCACGTACTCCCCTCCGCGTGGGCATCGACTGCCGCATCTTCCCCGGCTCCGCGTCGTCCCCTTCCTAGGCCTCGCCGTCGTCCACCGCCCTGGTGCTCTCGGCGCGGCGTGGTCAATGTGGTCAATGAACAACTTCCGTCGGAAGAGTACTGTACATGGAGAGGCTGACAGGTGGGTCCACGGCCGCAGCAAGGAAGTGCCTCCTTATTACGCGCAAAATAATTATTCCTCCACCTGACAGCAGGGACCCATCGGATGGGCCACCATATTTCGCAAAAAAATGTTTCCCCCTGACTGCAGGGACCCACCAGCTACATCTTCGCATGCAAGGAAGTGCGTCCATATTACGGGCAAAAAAATGATTCGCCCCCTTGACTGCTGGGACCCACCAGCTACATCTTCGCACGCAAGGAAGTGCCTGACAGTAGGGACCCACCTGGTCGAAGCGTACGTAGCGTTGTCATTTTGGTCGCGAACGTGTACGTACATACTGGTTGATCGGTCTGTCTGTAGGCTGCAGCGATGAACCGTGGCCGTGTAAGGAAGGGCACGTGTCTTAGTAGAGGCGCGCACGTAGCATGTACATGTACGTACAGCGGCCAGGGTGCAAGAAAGTAAATACGACCACGTATGTACATACGGGCGGGGTCTCGAACGCCTACTCGCGCATACGTACAGCCAGGGCTCGTGTACATGGCTGGGTTGGAACGGGGAAACTGCGTCGTCGTCGTGTTCATGGGGAGCCAACGGAATGCGTCATGTTCATCGGGAGGCAACGAAACGCGTGATGTTCATCGGGAGCCAACCGGCTTGGACGGAAAAACCGATGGAAAGGAGGCCTGGCGTACCATAGAACGGAGGAAACAGCCTTGTGTTCGACCAGCCACGGCCGAAACGGGATCCTGTTCATCGGGAGGGGTCTGGCGTACAGCAAAACAAAGGAAACGGACTTCCTACGGTCAAAACGGGGTCCTGTTGATCGGGAGGGGTGTGGCGTACCGCAAAACGGAGGAAACGGACTTGTGTTGGAGCGCTACGGTCGAAACGGGGGTCCCGTTCATCGGGAGGGGTGTGGCGTACTGCAAAACAGGACTCCACGGGATACTGTTCATCTCCACCGTTGACTGCCTCCACGGGCTACTGTTCATCCACTGTCGACTGCCTCCACGGGCTACTGTTCATCCACCGTCGACCTCCTCCAGTCTCCACCTGCGACTGTTCATCCACGGGCTCCTGTTCATCCAGCCTCCACCGCGCCCTCCTCCAGCGGCTATTGTTCAACCAGCCCTCTCCTTGGGGTCCCGTTCAACCACCCCTCCACGGGCTACTGTTCATCCAGCCCTCCACCGACTACTGTTCAACCAGCCCTCCACGGGTTCCTGCTCATCCAGCCCTCCACGGGGTCCTGTTCATCCACCGGCTCGATCGATTGGGGTATTGTTCATCCAACGGCAACGGCCTCTACTACCATGGGTTCCTATTCATCTAACCCCCCACCGGGAACTGTTCATCCAAACCCCCCAACAACGCTCACTGTTCATCCAGAGGCAGCATCGACCGGCTTCAGTTAGCAGCAGTAGCGAAGGAATCACTCGAGTTCAGTTAACAGCAAGGGATCGATCGTCGGGTTCAGTAACGTAGCTAGTGCAATCGCTCGGGTTCAGTTAGAGCCCAACGCCTCGCTTGTTCAGTTAGAGCCCAACGCCTCGCACACACCCGCGTACGTACGAGAGAAACGCGCACCGCTCGGCCCTCGACCACCCACCGTAACCGGGAACTCCCCCGATATTTTCCTCGCCCTCGCTTCTACCACGGTTTTTTGTGTCATGGACGGCCCAAAGAATATCATGCAGCTGCGTCTCCGGCCCGCCCAGGACGAAAAGCTCATTTCTGTCAGGATTTTTTGTCATAGAAGTAGGATCCCACCACATCTATGTGTTGGGGAACGTAGCAGAAATTCAAAATTTTCTACGCATCACCAAGATCAATCTATGGAGTAACCTAGCAACGAGGGGAAGGGGAGTGCATCTACATACCGTTGTAGATCGCGATGCGGAAGCGTTGCAAGAACGCGGATGAAGGAGTCGTACTCGTAGCGATTCAGATCGCGGTTGATTCCGATCTAAGCACCGAAGAACGGTGCCTCCGCGTTCAACACACGTGCAGCCCGGTGACGTCTCCCACGCCTTGATCCAGCAAGGAGAGAGGGAGAGGTTGGGGAAGCCTCCGTCCAGCAGCAGCACGACGGCGTGGTGGTGGTGGAGGAGCATGGCAATCCCGCAGGGCTTCGCCAAGCACCGCGGGAGAGGAGAAGGAAGAGGGGAAGGGCTGCGCCGAAAGAGAGACGTTCTCGTGCGTATGGCAGCCCCAAATACCTCAAGTATATATAGGGGAAGGGGAGGGGCTGCGCCCCCATCTAGGGTTCCCTCCCCAGGGGTGGCGGCAGCCCCCAAACCCATCTAGGGTGCGGCCAAGGGGAGGAGAGGGGGGTGCCACTAGGGTGGGCCTTAAGGCCCATCTGGACCTAGGGTTTGCCCCCTCCCACTCTCCCATGCGCCTTGGGCCTTGGTGGGGGGGCGCACCAGCCCACCTCGGGCTGGTCCCCTCCCACACTTGGCCCACGCAGCCTTCTGGGGCTGGTGGCCCCACTTGGTGGACCCCCGGGACCCTCCCGGTGGTCCCGGTACATTACCGATATCACCCGAAACCTTTCCGGTGACCAAAACAGGACTTCCCATATATAAATCTTTACCTCCAGACCATTCCAGAACTCCTCGTGACGTCCGGGATTACATCCGGGACTCCGAACAACATTCGGTAACCACGTATATCTATTCCCTATAACCCTAGCGTCATCGAACCTTAAGTGTGTAGACCCTACGGGTTCGGGAATCATGCAGACATGACCGAGACGTTCTCCGGTCAATAACCAACAGTGGGATCTGGATACCCATGTTGGCTCCCACATGTTCCACGATGATCTCATCGGATGAACCACGATGTCGGGGATTCAATCAATCCCGTATACAATTCCCTTTGTCTACCGGTATGTTACTTGCCCGAGATTCGATCGTCGGTATCCCGATACCTTGTTCAATCTCGTTACCGGCAAGTCTCTTTACTCGTTCCGTAACTCACATCATCCCGTGATGACCTCCTTGATCACATTGTGCACATTATGATGATGTCCTACCGAGTGGGCCCAGAGATACCTCTCCGTTTACACGGAGTGACAAATCCCAGTCTCGATTCGTGCCAACCCAACAGACACTTTCGGAGATACCTGTAGTGCACCTTTATAGCCACCCAGTTACGTTGTGACGTTTGGTACACCCAAAGCATTCCTACGGTATCCGGGAGTTGCACAATCTCATGGTCTAAGGAACTGATACTTGACATTAGAAATGCTCTGAGCAAACGAACTACACGATCTTGTGCTAGGCTTAGGATTGGGTCTCGTCCATCACATCATTCTCCTAATGATGTGATCCCGTTATCAACGACATCCAATGTCCATGGTCAGGAAACCGTAACCATCTATTGATCAACGAGCTAGTCAACTAGAGGCTTACTAGGGACATGGTGTTGTCTATGTATCCACACATGTATCTGAGTTTCCTATCAATACAATTCTAGCATGGATAATAAACGATTATCGTGAACAAGGAAATATAATAATAACCAATTTATTATTGCCTGTAGGGCATATTTCCAACAGTCTCCCACTTTCACTAGAGTCAATAATCTAGTTCACATCACCATGTGATTAACATTCATAGGTCACATCACCATGTGACCAACATCCAAAGAGTTTACTAGAGTCAACAATCTAGTTCACATCACAATGTGATTAACACTCAATGAGTTCTGGTTTGATCATGTTCTGCTTGTGAGAGAGGTTATTAGTCAACTGGTCTGAACCTTTCAGATCCGTGTGCTTTAGGAATATCTATGTCATCTTGTGGATGCTACCACGCGCTACATGGAGCCATTTCAAATAACTGCTCTACTATACGAATCCGGTTTACTACTCAGAGTCATCCGGATTAGTGTCAAAGTTCGCATCGACGTAACCCTTTACGAGGAACTCCTTTTCACCTCCATAATCGAGAAAATTCCTTAGTCCACTAGATACTAAGGATAAGTTCGACAGCTGTCATGTGATCCATTCCCGGATCACTATTGTACCCCTTGACCAACTCATAGCAAGGCACACTTCATGTGCGGTACACAGCATAGCATACTGTAGAGCCTAAGTCTGAAGCATAGGGGACGACCTTCGTCCTTTCTCTCTCTTTTGCTGTGGTCAGGTCTTGAGTCTTACTCAATACTCACACCTTGTAACATAGCCAAGAACTCCTTCTTTGCTGATCTATTTTGAACTCTTTCAAAATCATGTCAAGGTGTGTGTTCTTTCAAAGTATCATTAGGCATCTTGATCTATCTCTATAGATCTTGATGCCCAATATGTAAGCAGCTTTATCCAGGTCTTCCTTTGAAAAACTCCTTTCAAACAACCCTTTATGCTTTCCAGAAATTTTTACATCATTTCGGATCAACAATATGTCATTCACATACACTTATCAGAAATGTTGTAGCGCTCCCACTCACTTTATTGTAAATACAAGTTTCTAACAAACTTTGTATAAACCCAAAAACTTTGATCACTCCATCAAAGCGTATATTCTGACTCCGAGATGCTTGCTCTAGTCCTTGGAAGGATCGCTGGAGCTAGCATACCTTTTAGCATATTTAGGATCAACAAAACCCTTCTGATTGTATCACATCCAACCTTTCCTTACGAAAACTGGTAAGGAAACTTGTTTTGACATCCATCTGCCAGATTTCATAAATGCAGCTAATGCTAACACGATTCTGACGGACTTAAGCATCGCTACGGATGAGAAAATCTCATCGTAGTCAACTCCTTGAACTTGTGGAAATACTCTTTGCCACAAGTCGAGCTTCATAGACGGTAACATTACCGTCCACGTCCGTCTTCTTCTTAACGATCCATTTATCTCGGATTTCATGGCTTCTAACCATTTGTCGGAATATGGGCCCACCGTCGCTTCTCCATAGCTCATAGGTTCATCGTTGTCCAACAACATGACTTCCTAGACAGGATTACGTACCACTCTGAAGTAGTATGCATCCCTGTCGTCCTATGAGGTTTGGTAGTGACTTGATCCGAAGTTTCACGATCACTATCATAAGCTTCCACTTCAATTGGTATAGGTGCCACACTAGTTGAAGTGACGGTTCAATAACCTCATCAAGTCTCCACCATCCTCCCATTCAATTCTTTTCGAGAGAAACTTTTCCTCGAGAAAGGACCTGTTTCTAGAAGCAATTACTTTTGCTACCAGATCTGAAATAGGAGGTCTACCCAACTGTTTTGGGTATTCTATGAAGATGCATTTATCCGCTTTGGGTTCGAGCTTATCAGCCTGAAACTTTTTCACATAAGCATCGCATCCCCAAACTTTTAAGAAACGACAACTTAGGTTTCTCTAAACGGTGTCATCTCAACGGAATTGCGTGGTGCCCTATTTAAAGTGAATGCGGTTGTCTCTAATGCCTAACCTATAAACGATAGTGGTAATTCGATAAGAAACATCATGGTATGCACCATATCCAATAGGGTGCAGCTATGATGTTCGGACACACCATCACACTATGGTGTTCCAGGCGGTATTAATTGTGAAACACTTTCCGCAATGTCTTAATTGTGTGCCAAACTCGTAACTCAGATACTCATCTCTATGATCATATCACAGACATTTTATCCTCTTGTCACGACGATCTTCAACTTCACTCTGAAATTACTTGAACCTTTCAATAATTCAGACCTGTGTTTTTATCAAGTAAATACACTCAACATCTACTCAAATCATCTGTGAAGTAAGAACATAACGATATCCACTGCATGCCTCAGCACTCATTGGACTGAATACATCAAAATGTATTACTTCCAATAAGTTGCTCTCTTGTTCCATCTTACTGAAAACGAGGCTTTCAGTCATCTTGCCCATGTGGTATGATTTGCATGTCTCAAGTGATTAAAAATCAAGTGAGTCCAAACGATCCATCTGCATGGAGTTTCTTCATGCATATATACCAATAGACATGGTTCGCATGTCTTAATCTTTTCAAAAACGACTGAGTCCAAAGATCCATCTACATGGAGCTTCTTCATGCGTTCTATACCAATATGACTCAAATGGCAGTGCCACAAGTATGTGGTACTATCATTACTATTTTATATATTTTGGCACGAATATGTGTATCACTGCGATCGAGATTCATTTTAGGTGCAAGACCATTGAAGGTATTATTCAAATAAACAGAGTAACAATTATTCTCCTTAAATGAATAACCGTATTGCGATAAACATAATCCAATCATGCTCAACGCAAACACCAAATCTCGATGGTAGAGGGAGCATGCGATGCTTGATCACATCAACCTTGGAAACACATATCGTCATCTCACCTTTAGCTAGTCTCCGTTTATTCCGCAGCCTTTATTTCGAGTAACTAACACTTAGCAACCGAACCGGTATCTAATACCCTAGTGCTGCTAGGAGTACTAGTAAAGTACACATTCGTATATCCAACATACTTCTGTCGACCTTGCCCGCCTTCTCATCTACCAAGTATCTAGGGTAGTACTGCTTCAGTGACCGTTCCCCTCATTACAGAAGCACTTAGTCTCGGGTTTTGGTTCAACCTTGGGATTCTTCACTAGAGCAGCAAACGATTTGCTGTTTCATGAAGTATCCCTTTTGCCCTTGCCCTTCTAGAAACTAGTGGTTTTTACTAACCATCAACAATTGATGCTCCTTCTTGATTTCTACTTTCGCGGTGTCAAACATCGCAGGTTGCTCAAGGATCATCATCTATCCTTGATATTTATAGTTCATCACGAAGCTCTAATAGCTTGGTGGCACTGATTATGGAGAACCATCACTATCTCATCTGGAAGATTAACTCCCACTCGATTCAAGTGATTGTCGTACTCAGACAATCTGAGCACATGCTCAACGATTGAGCTTTTCTCCCTTAGTTTGTAGGCTTAAGAAACTTGTCAGAGGTCTCATACTCTTGACGTGGGCACTAGTCCGAAATCCCAATTTCAGTCTTCGGAACATCTCATATGTTCTGCGACGTTTCAAAACGTCTTTGGTGCCACAATTCTAAACCGTTAGCAATACGCACTGAACTATCACGTAGTCATGAAAACGTGTATGTCAGATGTTTCGCAACATCTACAGACGACGCTGAGGTTCAGCACACCGAGCGGTGCATTAAGGACATAAGCCTTCTGTGCAGCAATGAGGACAATCCTCAGTTCACGGACCCAGTCTGCATAATTGCTACTATCAACTTTCAACTAAATTTTCTCTAGGATCATATCTTAACCAGTAGAACTAAAGCGTATGACATAATTTGCAAAGACCTTTTGACTATGGTCATGATAATGAAGTTCATATGATTATTTAATGAACTCCCACTCAGATAGACATCCCTCTAGTCATCTAAGTGATACATGATCCGAGTCAAACTAGGCCGTGTCCGATCATCACGTGAGACGGACTAGTCATCATCGGTGAACATCTCCATGTTGATCGTATCTGCTATACGACTCATGTTCGACCTTTCGGTCTCTTGTGTTCTGAGGCCATGTCTGTACATGCTAGGCTCGTCAAGTCAACCTAAGTGTTTCGCATGTGTTCCGAGGCCATGTCTGTACATGCTAGGCTCGTCAACACCCGTTGTATTCGAACGTTAGAATCTATCACACCCGATCATCACGTGGTGCTTCGAAACAACGAACCTTCGCAACGGTGCACAGTTAGGGGGAACACGTCTCTTGAAATTTTAGTGAGGGATCATCTTACTTACTACCGTCGTTCTAAGCAAATAAGATGCATAACATGATAAACATCACATGCAATCAAGTAGTGACATGATATGGCCAATATCATTTTGCTCCTTTGATCTCCATCTTCGGGGCACCATGATCATCTTTGTCACCGCCATGACACCATGATCTCCATCATCATGATCTCCATCATTGTGTCTTCATGAAGTTGTCACACCAACGATTACTTCTACTTCTATGGCTAACGCGCTTAGCAATAAAGTAAAGTAATTTACATGGCATTATTCAATGACACGCAGGTCATACAAAAAAAATAAAGACAACTCCTATGGCTTCTGCCGGTTGTCATACTCATCGACATGCAAGTCGTGATTCCTATTACAAGAATATGATCAATCTCATACATCACATATATCATTCATCACATCTTCTGGCCATATCACATCACATAGCACATGCTGCAAAAACAAGTTAGACGTCCTCTAATTGTTGTTGCAAGCTTTTACGTGGCTTGTATAGGTTTCTAGCAAGAACGTTTCTTACCTACGTAAAACCACAACGTGATATGCCAATTTCTATTTACCCTTCATAAGGACCCTTTTCATCAAATCCGTTCCGACTAAAGTGGGAGAGACAGACACCCGCTAGCCACCTTATGCAACTAGTGCATGTCAGTCGGTGGAACCTGTCTCACGTAAGCGTACGTGTAAGGTCGGTCCGGGCCGCTTCATCCCACAATGCCGCCGAAACAAGATAAGACTAGTAGCGGCAAGAAGAATTGGCAACATCGACGCCCACAACTACTTTGTGTTCTACTCGTGCATAGAAACTATGCATAGACCTAGCTCATGATGCCACTGTTGGGGAACGTAGCAGAAATTCAAAAATTTCTACGCATCACCAAGATCAATCTATGGAGTAATCTAGCAACGAGGGGAAGGGGAGTGCATCTACATACCGTTGTAGATCGCGATGCGGAAGCGTTGCAAGAACGCGGATGAAGGAGTCGTACTCGTAGCGATTCAGATGGCGGTTGATTCCGATCTATGCACCGAAGAACGGTGCCTCCGCGTTCAACACACGTGCAGCCCGGTGACGTCTCCCACGCCTTGATCCAGCAAGGAGAGAGGGAGAGGTTGGGGAAGACTCCGTCCAGCAGCAGCACGACGGCGTGGTGGTGGTGGAGGAGCGTGGCAATCCCGCAGGGCTTCGCCAAGCACCGCGGGAGAGGAGAAGGAAGAGGGGTAGGGCTGCGCCGAAAGAGAGACGTTCTCGTGTGTATGGCAGCCCCAAATACCTCAAGTATATATAGGGGAAGGGGAGGGGCTGCGCCCCCATCTAGGGTTCCCTCCCCAGGGGTGGCGGCAGCCCCCAAACCCATCTAGGGTGCGGCCAAGGGGAGGAGAGGGGGCGCCTCTAGGGTGGGCCTTAAGGCCCATCTGGACCTAGGGTTTGCCCCTCCCACTCTCCCATGCGCCTTGGGCCTTGGTGGGGGGGCGCACCAGCCCACCTGGGGCTGGTCCCCTCCCACACTTGGCCCATGCAGCCTTATGGGGCTGGTGGTCCCACTTGGTGGACCCCCGGGACCCTCCCGGTGGTCCCGGTACATTACCGATATCACCCGAAACCTTTCCGGTGACCAAAACAGGACTTCCCATATATAAATCTTTACATCCGGACCATTCCGGAACTCCTCGTGACGTCCGGGATCTGATCCGGGACTCGAAACAACATTCGGTAACCACGTATATCTATTCCCTATAACCCTAGCGTCATCGAACCTTAAGTGTGTAGACCCTACGGGTTCGGGAATCATGCAGACATGACCGAGACGTTCTCCGGTCAATAACCAACAGTGGGATCTGGATACCCATGTTGGCTCCCACATGTTCCATGATGATCTCATCGGATGAACCACGATGTCGAGGATTCAATCAATCCAGTATACAATTCCCTTTGTCTACCGGTATGTTACTTGCCCGAGATTCGATCGTCGGTATCCCGATACCTTGTTCAATCTCGTTACCGGCAAGTCTCTTTACTCGTTCCGTAACTCACATCATCCCGTGATCAACTCCTTGATCACATTGTGCACATTATGATGATGTCCGACCGAGTGGGCCCAGAGATACCTCTACGTTTACACGAAGTGACAAATCCCAGTATCGATTCGTGCCAACCCAACAGACACTTTCGGAGATACCTGTAGTGCACCTTTATAGCCACCCAGTTTCGTTGTGACGTTTGGTACACCCAAAGCATTCCTACGGTATCCGGGAGTTGCACAATCTCATGGTCTAAGGAACTGATACTTGACATTAGAAAAGCTCTGAGCAAACGAACTACATGATCTTGTGCTAGGCTTAGGATTGGTCTCGTCCATCACATCATTCCCCTAATGATGTGATCCCGTTATCAACGACATCCAATGTCCATGGTCAGGAAACCGTAACCTTCTATTGATCAACGAGCTAGTCAACTAGAGGCTTACTAGGGACATGGTGTTGTCTATGCATCCACACATGTATCTGAGTTTCCTATCAATACAATTCTAGCATGGATAATAAACGATTATCGTGAACAAGGAAATATAATAATAACCAATTTATTATTTCCTCTAGGGCATATTTCCAACACTATAATGATACCAGGTTTTGTCACAATTATCGTCATAGAAGTGTCATAAGTATGACAGAAAAAAAATTCGTTCGGCCCAAAATGTCACGGATGTGTCTTTTTTTCTAGTGATCCTCGCCGTCTCACGTTGTTGAGGAGGACGAGGGAGAAGATGACGAGAAATAAGAAGAAGAAGAGCAAGCCGATGAAGGAGGTTATGAGGAGGAGGAGTACGACGGTGATGACGGACCTCCATCAACTCAGCCAACCCAGGACAAGAGGGGGAAACAGCCGAAGAAGGATTGGAAGAGTCCATCCCCGTTTCAGAGAGAACATCCTCGTCGTCTCGTGTTGTTGATTTGCTACTTATTTACTATGTTGAACCTATTTGATATGTTGAACCTATTTGATATGTCGATTTGCTAACTATAAAGTGTGAGATCATCATATTTTGATTTGCGAACACTATTTGCTGTTGTGTTCGACTATCATTCATATTTGAAATTGAAATGATCAAGATCTTCTAAAAAAAGTGAAAAGGACCCTACCGGCAGGGACTACGCCGGTAGGTTCTTACCGTCTACCTTAAAATATTTGTGATTTCCACCTTTTATCGTGCGATAGCGAGTGAATAAACACTCGACCTGAGAATAACCCGCTTAGCATGGAAGATACCGACCACCTCCTGTCGTTCCATGAACGATCCAGGAACACAAAACGGATATTTTTTTAGAAGTTTTTAGAGGTGGCACATGCAAATTTACTTAGGACGGCAGGGTAATACCATATATAGGTAGGTATGGTGGACTCATCTGGAATTACTTTGGGTTCAAGGTTTTTGATGTACAAGCAGAGTTCCCACTTAGTACAAGCGAAGGCTAGCAATTAGATTGAGAAGCGGCCAGCTAGAGAGCAACAACGGTCATAACCATGCATTATGCATAAGTAACATTGGACAATAGCATGAGTAGGATATGAACACCATGAACATAAATATCATAGAGGCTATGTTGGTTTTGATTCAACTACATGCATGAACATGTGCCAAGTCAAGCCACTCGAATATTCAGAGGATACCATATCATCATACTACATCACAATCATTTTAACGCTATGTTGATATCCAAGATAAATCATTATCAACTCCCAGCTACTTATGCATGGCATGAGAAACTATAATCTCTAATTGTCATTGCAAACATGTTTAATCATAACGGGTTGAATCATGGATACTAGGTTAAACATATTTACACAAGCAGAACAAGTCGAGTTCATACCAGTTTCTCTCTGCCATGGCCAGTTCATCGAATATCGTCATTATTGCCTTTCACTTGCACGACGGAACGATATAAAATAATAATAGTGCAAGAGTGCCGTGGACTAAGCTGGAATATGCAAACATTTTATTCAACAGGAGAAGACAATGTAAAATATGGTCTTTATTAGTTCAACAATTATTCATATGAGAGCCACTCAACATTTTCATCGTGGTCTTCTCCTTGGTACAACTCGAATAAAAAGAAAAGAAACTCAGAGAAACACACTGAAATGTTTTTGGAGTTGTTGGTTTTCTTGAACAAGCAAATAAAAAGAAAAAACGAGAAAAACTATTTACACGGGAAAGCTCCCAACAAGCAAAAGAAGAACAAGGAAATCTTTTGGGTTTTCTTTTTAATATTACTACTAAGCATGCATAGAAAGTAAACTAGCTACAACTAATTTTTTGGGTTTTCTAAAGTTTTTCAAACACACAAGAAGAAAGCAAGAAAATAAATCTAAGCATGGATGATACAATGAAAAAGTGTGAGCACCGACAAATGAAATTAGTGAGCATGAATGTAAAGTCGGTGGAAGCACGTACTCCCCCAAGCTTAGGCTCTTGGCCTAACTGTGTAGTCGATCAGTAGCCTGGATAGTAGTCGGCGTGGTAACTCACGCAGGCTCTTGGTGCGGACGTCTCGGCCTGCCGTGCTGCCTCTACTGCTGCATTGTGACCTCGGGTCTCGCTCTCAAGAACAAAATATCTTCCCTTGTTATCTGAAAGGTAGGGACCGAGACCGACATTGTGAACATATTGCTCAAATTCCTCCTTAATGCCCACACGCACCATATACTCATCGCAAGGCCATAATCATGTTTTGGTGGAGGCATCTCACATGGAACTTTCACTTGGTTCAACATAAGACCGGCGAGCAGAACTGTCACTAGAAGATGCCCCCGAGGATCGTCTCCTCAAAGAACTCCTTCCAAGCGTCATGTCCGCGTACAATTTCTGAATATAAAAAAATTGGGGGTTGATAAAAAATTATCAACAACACTTTATAAAATTGATAGCAACAACTCATAGGGATACATAGAGGCCAAAACAAGCATTCAAACTACTTAAAACACTAAGAATTCAACATGCAAGCTCATCTACAGTATTACCAAGAGTAGCTAATTATTGAAAATATAAACCACTAAAACAAAAACTAATTGAACAAACGGCAGAGTCACATACCAAGCAACAATCCCCCAAAATAGTTTCGGAAACGGAGCTTCGAGCAAAGAGATCAAGTATTTCATTTTTCTTAAGAGGATGATCAGGCAAAGCATTAAGTAATTGGCAAAGCCCCCCCCCCCAAGTTTGTGGGAGACTCTCTTATTTAATTTGAACAAAGTTAAATATTTCCTGTAACGCAGCTTGTTTCTTATGAGCAGGAAAATATTTTTCAGAGAAGTAGTAAATCATATCCTGGGGACTACGCACACAACCAGGAGCAAGAGTATTGTGCCAAGCTTTAGCATCACCCTTTAATGAGAAAGGAAATAATTTTAGAATAAAGTAATAACGAGTTTTCTCATCATGAGTAAAAAGGGTGGCTATATCATTCAACTTAGTAAGATGTGCCACAACAGTTTCAGTTTCATAACCTTGGAAAGGATCGGATTCAACCAAAGTAATTAATTTTGGGTCGACAGAGAATTCATAATCCTTATCATCAATAAAGATAGGTGAAGTAGCAAACTTAGAATCACATTTCATTCTAGCATTCAGAGATTTTTCTTTATACTTGTGTAATAACTTCTCTAGATCATCTCTATCCTTACAAGCAAGAATATCTCTAGTTGTCTCTTCAATCATAACATAACCTTCCGGTACCTTAGGCAATTCATATCTAGGAAGGCTAGTTCTAGCAGGTGTTTCAGGAGATTCAGTTTCAAGCTCATCATCAGATTCAACAACATCATGTTGTATTACTCTAGCAATTTGTTTATCAAGAAATTCACCAAGTGGCACATCATCATTATCAAGAAAGGTACTAGCATCATCATAAGCATTATTCATAGCAGAAGTAGCATCATCAATAACTTGCGACATATCAGAATTAATAGCATGTGGTGGAGTTGCAAGTTTACTTATAACCGAAGGTGAATCTAAAGCAGAACTGGATGGCAGTTCCTTACCTCCCCTCGTCTTTGAGGGAAATATCTTAGTCTTAGCGTCCTTCAGGTTCTTCATAGTGATAATATGATAATGATCCCAAGTGACTCAACAAATATAGGCTATGCTCCCCGGCAACGGCGCACAAGTATAGGGGATCGCAACAGTTTTCGAGGGTAGAGTATTCAACCCAAATTTATAGATTCGACACAAGAGGAGCCAAAGAATATTTGAAGGTATTAGCAGCTGAGTTGTCAATTCAACCACACATGGAGATTAATTATCAGCAGCAAAGTGATCAGTAGCAAAGTAGTATGATAGTTTTGATAGTAGTGGCAGCAGCAATAGTAACGGTAACAGTGATAGCAGTAATTTTGTGGCAAGTCTAACAGTGAAGATAGCAGTAGTAACTTAGCAGAAACAATATAGGCTAAATTTGTAGGCATTGGATCGGTGACTTGTTGGATGATATTCATCATGACAGTTATAACCTAGGGCGATACGACACTAGCTCCAGTTCATCGACATAATGTAGGCATGTATTCCGTAAATTGTCATACGTGCTTTATAAAAAGAACTTGCATGGCATTTTTTGTCCTACCCTCCCGTGGCAACGAGGTCCATACTGGAAACTAAGGGATATTTAGGCCTCCTTTAATAGAGAACTGGAACAAAGCATTAACACATAGTGAATACATGAATTCCTCAAACTACGGTCATCACCGCGAGTGGGCCCGGTTGTTGTCACTCCGGGGTTGCCGGATCATAACACGTAGTAGGTGACTATAACTTGCAAGATCGGATCTAAAACATGGATATAATGATGATAACATAAATGGTTCAGATCTGAGTTCATGGCACCCGGGCCCAAAGTGACAAGCATTAAGCATAGCAAAGTCATAGCAACATCAATCTAGGAACATAGTGGATACTAGGGATCAAGCCCTAACAAAACTAACTTGATTACATGATGAATCTCATCCAACTCCTCACCGACCAGCGAGCCTACGAAGGAATTACTCACTCCCGGTGGGGAGCATCATGGAATTGGCGATGGAGAAGGGTTGGTGATGACGAAGAACGAAGATGCCCCTCTCCGGAGCCCCAAACGGACTCCAGATCTGCCCTCCCGAGGAAGAATAGGGCTTGGCGGCGGCTCCGTCTCGTGGATCGCGATAATTCTTTCTCCCTTATTTTTTTCTAGAATAATGTGATTTTATAGCGTCAGAATCAGGGTCTGCGGGGCCACGAGGTGGGGACAACCCACCTGGGCGCACCAGGAGAGGGGGCGCGCCCTGGTGGGTTGTGCCCACCCAGGTGCCCCTCTCCGGCAGGTCTTGGCTCCAGAAATTCTTATTATTGATATAAAAAATCCTCGCAAAGTTCTGTTCCATTCCGAGAACTTTTATTTCTGCACAAAAACAACACCATGGTAGTTCTGCTGAAAACAGTGTTAGTCCGCGGTTAGTTTCATTCAAATCATGCAAATTAGAGTCCAAAACAAGAGGAAAAGCATTAGGAAAGGTAGATACGTTGGAGACGTATCAAACCGGTATCAAATACCCTGGGGTTACTATGAACACTAGTAAAGTATACATCGATAACATGTATATCAAATAAACCTTTGTTCACTTTCCCATCCTTATAATCCGCCAACTATTTGGGGTAGTTCTGCTCCGACTGATCATTCCCATTGCAGTAGAAGCACTCAGTTTCATGCTTAGGTCTAGCTTTGGGCTTCTTCACGGGAGTGGCAACTTGCTTGTCATTTTTCTTGAAGTTCCTTTTCTTTTCCTTTGCCCTTTTACTTGAAACTAGTGGTCTTGTCAACCATCAACACTTGATGCTCTTTCTTGATTTCTACCTCTGCCGATTTCCACATCGTGAAGAGCTCCGGAATCTTTTCCGTCATCCCTTGCACATTATAGTTCATCACGAAGTTCTAGTAGCTTGGTGATAGTGACTGGAGAACTCTGTCAATCACTATCTTACCTGGAAGATTAACTCCCACTTGATTCAAGTGATTGTAGTATACAGACATTCTGAGCACATGCTCACTGGTTGAGTTATTCTCCTCTGTCTTGTAGGCAAAGTACTTGTCACAGGTCTCATACCTCTCGACATGGGCATGAATCTGAAATACCAATTTCAACTCTTGGAACATCTCATATGCTCCGTAGCGTTCAAAACGTTTTTGAAGTCCTCGTTTTAAGCGGTAACATCCCAAAATTCTAAATTTTGGAATGTTATATTAAATAAATAGTTTTGGTTGGTTTGTTTCATTGTGATGTGGTTGCTTGTGTGAAATTGAGTGAAATTTGAAACTTTTTGAAAGTTGAATGAGAGGGAATAAAAGGACTTTCCCAAACTTTCATTTTGCATTTATGATCTCCATGAATTCAAGTTTATTTCATCACAAAACCCTAGAGTGAAGATGATATGACTTCTTCCATTTAAATAAATGAAAAGGGTTTTGAAAATATTTGAATCTCATTTGGAAATATTTCAAATTCAGAAACTTTATGCAACTCAATGATTTTCATGAGAGAAGATAAAATGACATCTTCAAATCATATGAAATATGAGTTGGAAGTTTAAAAGAATCAAATTTAAAGTCCCTTTGAAGGTATTTTGAAAATCATTTTCAATTTAGAGATATTTGGTTTTTATTCAAATTATTTTTCTCCAAAAATAAAATAAATGGAAATAAGGGTAAAATGATTCCCTTCAATGTAAAATTAGGAGAAAATAAATTTGAAATCATTTTGGTATTTTAAAATGATTTTTATGGGTTTTATTGCAACAGTAGCACTGTTTGCTTTATTTAGTTTTTAGTATAATTTCTTTGCCGCTAAACAAATGTTCATGTTGTAGAAAATCTTTTTCTGTAAATTTTGATATATAATATGCCTATATTATATTTTTATTTTTTTGGTTTTATTTTACTTATGTCTGTGTTTTTTTCAAAAAAAACTTTTCCGCCGAACGGGGCCGGCCCCGCTAGTCGCCAGGCCAGCCCAGCCGCGCGCCGTCTCCCTCCCGAGCGGACTCCGCCGCCCACACGAACCGCCGCCGCTCGCCGTGACCACGCCGGACTCCTCCCTGAACCCTTCTCCAAGCCGCCCTTCCCCGCCCATTTATATACGCCGCCCCCGGACCCCCTCTCCTCCCATCGAACCAGCAGCAGCAGCCACAGAAGTCGCCGCACTTCATCGCCGCCGTTGCCGTCGAGCGCCGCAGCGGCCGCCCGCTTCGCCGTCGACCTCCGCCAACGCCACCACCGCACCCGCCGCCCAGGGCCGCCCTTCCCCGACCGCTCCGCTGCCCTCTTCGACAATCAGAGCGCCACCCCGATCGGATCTGCCGCCGCCGCTGCCGCTTGACTCGCCGCCGACGACCTCACCACCGCGGTAACTACCGCTCCCCTCTCGTCCGTCCGATCTTCCCCCAACGGTCCCGATTAAATAGTTTTTTTTCTTTTCAACCGTTTTTCTCTAAGTAGCGAGTGTTCGCTAGTTCAGTTTCTGTGGTGATCGTGTTCATCGCTTTTCTGTTACATAGCCAGGGACCCCAATGTAAATACTTTCTTTACAGATTAGTCCCTGTTCTTCAAATGGTCACAACTTTTTGCTCGTTTGTCCAAATCCAGTGAAACCAACGCCCAATTCTTCGTTATGATCCCCTCTATCCAGAGAACACATAAAATCAAATTTTTGAAATTTTAAAATTTGAATTAGATCAGATTCAAGTTCAAACTTGTTTTGGCTATAACTTGAGTTTTACAGCTCCGATTTAATTGATTCTTTTTGCAAATCAAAGATCTTGACATGTACCTTCTGTTAAGATCAAAATCACATAATTTTGCTGCTGTTAAAAATATGTTTATGTCCAGAATCTTTGTTTGTTGGTTTTGAAGTTTTCTGAAGTGTTTCTTCGTTCTTTTGGATCTTTTGCGTGATTGCTTATGTGTGGTTATAATTGCTTGCTCACAATAGATTGATCAGAGTATGATGAGTAGAACTATCAAGAATTATGAGTGCAAAGAATATGCATCAACATTACAAGGCAAGTTCACACTTTGATCATACTCTTTTATACCCAGTTTTACTTGCATTAGTTTCACCCTCAAATATTGCATGAGTAGGATTGGGAGTTGGGGCATTGCTATGTAGCTGATGAGGCAGGAACTTATTACCTTTGATTACCCCGGGACATGCGTTATGCTCATATTGCCAAGCCATGCTCATAGACGGGGATTGGTATGTGAGATTCATGAAAGTTGCGAGAGTATTAACTTTAAGGTGGCAACATTAACACACATCTGGGTGGAATGGTTGGGGCACCCTGGAGAACCCAGTGGTTTGCCCGGGCACCTGGAGAACCCAGTGCTTGCCCAAGGGGATCCCGGAGTACCCATGTGATCACCCTATGGAATGCCACCCAGGCTCAAACGGATCATAAGATTATTCATGCTAGAAACGTCTGTGTGCAGCCACAAGCCATTATGGGCTCTGGCATAGTTGAGTAAGTTGTGTGACCTCTTTCAGTGGTAGACTAGTAGATGTAGGGGAAAGTAGGTGTAACTGTCTACCCAGAGTAAAGAGTTAATGCTTCAGAAATACTGTGTCTCGATCATCCGGTTCTCAAACATCAGGCAGTGCGAGAAATTCAACGGAGGAGATCGAGTCTTGTGGAGAAAAGTGCGCAAACCACTGCAGAGTGTACAAACTAATCTTGATTAGCCGTGTCCCCGGTTATGGACATCTTTGAGTATCTGGTATTTGAATTATTGGTTGATCTCATCACTCTATTTAATGGAATTGTTGGGTTATTAATAATTTGGGAATTTTGGGATTGAGTTGGAGGAACCTTCTCAATAATGGCATAAACAGGGTAGTTAAATAAAATTTATTCCTTTGTTGTAGGAAAAATTAGCTTTATGCAAAATTGAACTTAGAGCCTCCACCAGCCAAATATGCATGTAGAGATAGTCATTATTCATCATTGCTCTATAGTGCGAATGTTGCCAGTACATTCAATGTACTGACCTACATGGCTGAAGCGTCTCATGTTGCAGGAATCTTACGATGAGTAAGTGAAACGATAGGGTTATGTTGTCTACACTCAACTTTGTCGTTGGTGCTGTTGGGACTCCACAACTTTGTTGTTACTTCAGCTATATGGATTGAGGTAATAGTATTTACGTTACTTTATACATGTGACTTACCTCTGTTATAAATCCTCGAGTACTGCGTGTGTCAGCATACCGATCCAGGGATGATACTTAAGCACAGAGACTTCGATCCATTCCGGTCGGGTCGCTACAAGATGGTATCAGAGCACATGTTGACTGTAGGACGTGACCCCTAGAAATTGGCAAGCCCATAGGAAATATTTTCTCTAAAACTTTATTTTCAAAAGAGATCCCTTAACTCTCATCTTTTCTAAGCTTTACCAAGTATTTCCTCTCATCTCAAATAGTTAGACTATACCCTTTCCCCTTTTGACCACGTGAAGATTCAGCTGATATGACTACTCCGAGAAGGACAAGATATCGGACAACTAAGACCACTTCAGAATGAAGAGGATTTTACCATACATTATAATAATGGAAACTACAACGGTTGAAGAGTCCGAAGACTAGGAGAATTCGAAGGCTCTGAAGAATTTCTAGATTGGAATGACCTAGGAAGGCTACCCTGATGGAACTCGTCAGACTATTGAAGCTGTCAATGCCCAAGATTAAGGTGTGTTGGAGAAAGACCGGAACATGGAGCGTTAAAACTTAAAGCTTTGTCAAGAAAACCCTAAGGCAGGAGATATCAACTATGGAATGATAGCTCATGGAAATGACATGGGCATAAACCCGGCTATCCATGATGTTATCACCCGCTTATGCTATTGTCACCGTTCTAAGTTAAGCATACGTTTCTTTGGAAGGATTGGATGAAAAAAGGGCTAATGGAGCACCTACCAGCAAAAGATGAAGTTTTAACCTTAGCTGGTGTATCGCCAGGATCTGGAGTATTACATCTAGAATTTTAAGATGGACTTGCAGGAAGCTGTATTTGACGAGGAATCATTTCGTGAAGAACTCAGGACCCAGAAGCTGAAAGTAGCCAAGCTGGAGAAGCAAAACCTCGAGATACCGGTCATTCGTCAGGAACTGAAGGACAGTAGGACCATGGTTCATGCCAAGGATGTTGAAACCCAGAAGTTTGGAACGCAACTCTAGAAATATTAAATGGATGTCACGAGAGACTTTGCGTCAACAGAGATGATATGGCAAAAGAACTTGAGAAGGAAAAGCATGGTCGGAAGAAGCCATCGCAGACATGAACAAGACTTGAAGAGTTTGGCGACTTTGAAGATTTATTGACCTTTAGAAGACCAAACCCCTGTTATATACTTACGTTAGATGCGACGATGGTGAGCTGTCATTTGTTTGATGTTTTTCCGACAGCCACAAAATAAAATATGTCTCTTCAAAACTATTGTTTGTATTGTGTGTATCCCTCTCTATCTCTCTTATCTCACCCAATACCCTTGGAACCAATAGAGGGTGACTGGAGATGAACCCATATTTTCTGGACCGATGACTCAATTGGAGACGGACCGATGGATCCAGAACATGGAAGATCGCATGAAGGAGCACTGTATTGAAGAAGAGTGTATGGTTCCATACACCCTACGACAGATCACACAAGGTGCTGCAAAATGGCGAGAGATACATCAAGCTATACAAGGATGGAATGGAGCCAATGCTTGGGGTGAATGTAGCGACCAGACCTCAAACAGTCCAGTCTCTGTGCATCAGTGTCATCCCTGGATCGGTAATGCTGACACGCACAGTACTTGAAGGATTTATAACAGAGTAGCAATCACACACTTATTACATCGAATAGTCTCAAGAGAGAACTTATTACAATAAATATGGCTTAAGGCCATCTAATTACGATAACAGCAGAAGGCTTGGAAGATAAAGTGAGTCCATCAACTCCAACGGCATCACTGAGTATAAGACCATGACCTAAGGCTCCTTACTCATCGTCTGAAAAGTCTGCAACATGATACGTTGCAGCCCGAAAACGGGTCAGCACATGGAATATGCTGGCAATGTAACACATAGAGAGTAATGAACAGAATAATGCTATCACTACATGCATATTTGGCTGGTGGAAAGCTCTATGGTTACAGTTTTTCGAAAAGCCAATTTTTCCCTACTGCAAAGGAATATATTTTTATTTAACTACAAAGTTGGTTGAAAAAAATATTGAGAAGTTAAACCCCTCTCAATCCCAATTAAAAGTAATCATTAACAACCCAACAAAATTAGTTAAGTATAAGATGATGAGATTCACATGATAATCCATGAACTAGATACTCAAGATGTCCATAACCGGGGACACGGCTAACCATGATTAGATTGTACACTCTTCAGAGGTTTGTGCACTTTTCCCCACAAGATTCGATCTCCTCCGTGGGATTTCTCGCACTACATGGTATTTGACAAACGGATGACCGAGACACGGTCTTTCAGAAGCGTTAGCACCTTACGATGGGTAGACAGTTACACCTACTTTCCCCTACATCTGCTAGTCTACCACTGTAAGAGTTCACACGACTTAAACAACTATGCTAGAGCCCATAATAGCATGTGGCTGCACACGGAAGTTTCTAGCATGAATAATCTCATGATCCCTTTGAGCCTGGGTGGCGGTCCATAAAGAAACAGGCAATCACTGGAATACCCAGGTGCCTCAATCCACCCAGATGTGTGTTTAAGTTGCCACCTTAAGTAAACCATTAATTAACAATCTCACATCTATCATGGATACACTCACCCAATCCACGTCTACTAGCATAGCATAACAATAAGCAAACGTAGAAGTAACTCCCAAAGGTTGATAATAAAACAGGTAATAGGTACTACCTCATCTACTTCCCGATACCCACAATTTAATTAGATCCTAATCATGCAATTGTTTGAGGATTGATCTAATGCAATAAAACTGGGTATGAGAAGAGGTATGATCAAAGTGTTACTTGCCATGCTGATGATCCGTGAAACCTAGAGATTCGAAGTAGCACGCTGCGCACTCCGGGTACTCTATCGCAAACAAACAAGCATAAAATAAGCACTCATCTAATGCATAGGTAAAACTCAAATAAAAGATCTAACCAGAAAGTTCAAATTAAGAACTCCGGTTTGCAAAAAGAATCAAATCAAACGAAGCAACGAAAGTCAAACGGCGAAAGAAACAATCTTCGTTTACTAATCTGGACCTAAGTCAAATTTTACAGTAGCAAAAACTTGTTTGAGTTGGTTAAATGGAAAGAGGGTTTCGAGACGAAACTCTAGGCGCTTGAATCGCCTGATTCCGATAAAAGAGCGAAAAGTTATACTAGAACGAAAAACAGATCAGAAATCGCGATCAGAAATAATCGCGGAAAATCCGAGAAAAAGAAAACAGACGAACAAGCTAACGAACGAACGTTCGCTGTCTGCGGAAAAAAACGAAAACCGTTCTTTAAAACGAACGAACGAACGAGTGTTCGCTAAATAAACTAAACCGAAAAAAAACAGATCTAGGTTTTAAAAAAAACGAACGAAAAACCGGACGGAACACCGAACGGTTTTCTCGAGGAAAACCGCCGGCGGCGGGGCGGTGGTCAACCTCGGCGGGGCGACGGGCGGCTCCGGCGGGGCGGCGGGGTCGGCGGTGGCAGGGTCGGCGGTGGGACGGCGGCGGGGCTCCAGCGTCGGGCGGCGGGACGGCGGGCGGCGGCGGCTCGGGCGACGGCGGCGGATCGGGCTAGGGTTAGGGTTTTCGTCGGCGGGGGCGACTTGGGCTGACGGGGCCTCGGGGGCGCGCCTTATAAAGGCCTGGCCGGGCGGAGTCCTGCCGAATACGGCCCAAGGTCGGTTCGCGTTTTTTTAAATAATTTTACGCAGAAAAACAAATAAAAGAAATACTAAATGGACTCCACAAATCCCGAAATAAATTTTGCCCGACTTCTAAAATCAAGCCGGACAAGGTGAACATTTATTTGGGGCCTAAATGCAATTTTGAAAAACTCATATTTTTCCTAATTCAAATAATAATCAAATAAAATCCAAATAAAATCAAATATTTGTTTTTAATATTTTTCCTCCAATATTTCATTATTTGTGGAGAATTCATTTTATCCCCTCTCATATATTTTGATATGAAATATTTTCGGAGAGAAAAATAATTAAAACAAATGATCCTATTTTCAAAATTTGAGAAAACCCAAAATATGAAAATAACGAAATCCCCAACTCTCTCCGTGGGTCCTCGAGTTGCGTAGAATTTCTAGGATCACAAAACAAAATGCAATAAAATATGTTATGCATGATGATCTAATGTATAACATTCCAAATTGAAAATTTGGGATGTTACAAACCTACCCCCCCCTTAAGAAGAATCTCGCCCTCGAGATTCGGGTTGGCTAGAAAATAGGTGAGAGTGGTCCTTCCGTAGATCTTCCTCTCGCTCCCAGGTGGCTTCATCCTCGGTATGGTGACTCCACAGAACTTTGCAAAACTTGATAACCTTACTGCGGGTGACTCGGCTGGCATATTCGAGAATCTTAACTGGTTTCTCCTCATAGGTCAAATTACTATCCAACCGAACCGTTTCCAGGGGCACTGTATCTTTCAGTGGTATCTTAGCCATCTCCGCGTGGCACTTCTTCAACTGGGATACATGGAACACATCGTGAACTCCTGACAATCCTTCGAGCAATTCCAACTTGTAAGCAACTTCTCCCATACGCTACAAAACTTTGTATGGTCCTACAAAATGTGGCGCTAACTTTCCCTTAACTCCAAAGCGCTTCACTCCTCGAAGTGGTGATACTCGAAGATAAACTCTGTCTCCGACTTCGTAAACTGTCTCCTTGCGTTTAGAATCCGCATAAGTCTTCTGCCTGGACTGGGCTACCTTGAGCCTATCGCGAATCAACTTCACCTTCTGTTCAGACTCTTTAATCAAATCTGGTCCAAACAACTGACGGTCTCCAACTTCGTCCCACAACAGCGGTGTCCTGCCCCTCCTTCCGTACAGAGCTTCGAAAGGGGCCATCTTCAAACTGGATTGGTAGCTATTGTTGTAAGAAAACTCTGGATATGGCAAATTGTCATCCCAACTGGATCCATAATCTAGCGCACAAGCTCTCAGCATGTCCTCCAAAATCTGATTGACTCTCTCGGTCTGTCCGTCTGTTTGTGGATGAAAAGCGGTACTGAACTCTAGCCTGGTACCCAAAGTTTCGTGCAACTGATTCCAAAACTTTGAACTAAACTGGGTTCCTCTATCTGATACAATGGTCCTCGGAACTCCATGCAGACATACGATCCTGGTCATGTATATCTTTGCCAACTTAGCACTGGTATAAGTGGTCTTTACTGGCATGAAATGAGCTACCTTCGTCAAACGATCGACTACAACCCATGTCGAGTCATAGCCTGAACGAGTCCTGGGCAATCCCATGATAAAATCCATGCCTAGCTTATCCCACTTCCATTCGGGTATCGGCAATGGTTGTAGCAATCCTACTGGCTTCTGATGCTCTGCCTTCACTCTCTGACATACATCACAAACTGCTACATACTCCACAATATCCTTCTTCATTCCGGTCCACCAGAAACTGTCCTTCAAATCCAGATACATCTTGGTATTTCCTGGGTGAATCAAATATGGTGAATCATGGGCCTCTTGCAAAATCAACTTCCTAATATCCGGATCATTGGGCACATAGACGCGGTCCTCAAACCATAAGGTATCGTGCTCATCCTCACGAAATCCCTTGGCTTTTCCTTTACTCAACCTTTCCTTTATCTCAGCAATCTCCTTGTCTGTTTTCTGAGCTTCTCTGATCTTATCCATCAAAGTAGACTGAATATCCAATGCCGCTACATAGCCTCTCGGAACTATTTCCAAACATAGTTCGCGAAGATCCTCTGCTAACTCCTTGGGTAACTCTCCAGTCATGAGTGTGTTGACATGGCTCTTGCGGCTCAACACATCAGCTACTACGTTAGCCTTCCATGGGTGATAATGCAATCTCATATCATAATCCTTAATGAGCTCCAACCATCTCCTTTGCCTGAGATTCAACTCCTTCTGCGTGAAAATGTACTTCAAACTCTTGTGATCCGTGTACACCTCACAATGGTTTCCGATGAGAAAATATCTCCATGTCTTCAACGCATGCACTACGGCTGCTAGCTCCAAATCATGTGTAGCATAATTCAACTCATGGGGTTTAAGTTGTCATGAGGCATATGAAACAACTCTTCCCTCCTGCATTAGCACTGCTCCAAGTCCTCGACGAGAAGCGTCGCAATATACTTCATAATCCTTGCGTTGATCTGGCAGAATCAATACTAGCGATGTAACCAAACATTTCTTCAACTCCTGGAAACTAGCCTCACATTCCTTAGTCCAATTGAATTTGGTGTCTTTCTTCACCAACTCCGTCATAGGCTTTGCAATCTTCGAGAAATTCTGAATGAATCTCCGGTAGTATCCTGCGAGTCCAAGAAAACTCCGGATTTCTCCAACTGTCGTGGGTGCTTCCCAATTTGTCACAGTGTTAACCTTGGTGGGATCAACTACTATTCCTTCTCCGAAAATAACATGTCCAAGGAATCCAGCTTCCTTTAACCAAAACCCGCACTTGCTGAACTTGGCATATAACTGATGTTCTCTGAGCTTTCCAAGTACCAAACGCAAATGCTCCTTATGCTCTTCTTCATTCTTCTAATAGACCAGAATATCATCAATGAACACTACGACGAACTTATCCAAAAACTCCATAAACACTTTCTTCATCATGTTCATAAAATAGGCAGGTGCGTTAGTCAGACCGAATGACATAACGGTGTACTCATATAGCCCATACCTTGTGGTAAAAGCTGTCTTGGGTATATCCTGCTCTCGAATCTTCAACTGGTGGTATCCTGATCGCAAATCAATCTTGGAAAATACTTTAGCTCCTTGTAGTCGGTCAAACAAATCATTGATCATCGGCAGTGGGTACTTGTTCTTGATGGTTACTTCATTCAAACCACGATAATCAACAACCATCCTTAACGATCCATCTTTCTTCTCCACTAGAAGTACTGGTGATCCCCAAGGTGACGAACTTGGGCGAATATATCCTTTATCCAGTAACTCCTTAATCTGCTTCTTAATTTCCTCCAAATCCTTAGCAGGCATCCTGTACGGTCTCTTAGATATTGGCCCTGTGCCTGGCAAAAGCTCAATCAAAAACTCAATGTCTCTATCCGGTGGCATGCCTGGCAACTCCTCTGGAAATACGTCAGGGAAATCCTTCACCACACGCACTTCCTCCTGTACAACTCCTGATAAGGAATTCACTTAAGTCCTCTTCGGCACATGCCGGGATACATACTTAATCCTTCTTCCTTCTGGGGTAGTAAGCAGGATCGTCTTACTGGCGCAATTGATGTTTCCTCCATACATCGATAGCCAATCCATTCCCAAAATCACATCCAAACCTTGCGACCCCAAAACTATTAGGTCTGAGGGGAAAACATGCCTACCTATGGCCAATGGCATCTGAAAACATCCTTGGCTTGCCATATACTCTGCTCCTGGCAAGGTTACTAACATAGGTGTTCTAAGAACTTTGGTGGGCAACTTAAACTTATCCACAAATCCCCTTGATATGTATGAATGCGATGCACCAGTATCAAAAAGAACGATTGTAGTAAATGACTTAACCAAAAACTTACCTATTACTGCATCGGGCTGTGCTTCAACCTCCTCCACATTCACGTGGTTCACATGTCCTTTGTTGAAAGGGTTGGGCTTCTTCCCAGAGCTTCCATTGCCATTTTCATTCTTAGCTTCGGGACATTCATTTGCATAATGTCCAGTCTTCTGGCATTTGTAGCAAGTGACTTGGCTTAGATCCCTCTTGGCTGGGGTCGATGGGTTGGTCCGGTTCTGTCCGTTGCTTCCTCCATTCCCATTACCATTCTTGGGTCCACTATGGTTGTGCGAACCTCCTCCTCCATGGGTATGCTGAAAAGGTCCTCCCGAATTTGGGGTAAAACGTGGCTTCTGATGAACTCCAGAATTGTACTTCCCTTGTCCATACTTCCTCTTGCGGCTTTCAATCTGCTGCTGCTTCCCTTCAATCATGAGAGCTCTATCTACCAACTCCTGGTAGTTGTTGAAGGTTGCTACCATCAACTGCATGCTCAGCTCATCATTCAATCCTTCCAGAAACTTCTCCTGCTTGGCTGCATCTGTAGCAACGTCATCTGGGGCATAACGTGCTAGTTTACTAAAGTCCTCCACATACTGGCCTACGGTGCATCCTCCTTGGCGTAAGTTGCGAAACTCACGCTTCTTCATGGCCATAGCTCCTGCTGAAACATGGCCAGTACGGAAAGCTTGCTGAAACTGGTCCCATGTGACAGTGTCAATAGGGTGTGTGGCTGTGTAATTCTCCCACCATGATGCTGCGGGTCCATCAAATGATGTGCGGCAAAACGCACTCTCTCCGCATCTATGCATCCTGCAGTGGTCAGCTCCCTTCCAACCTTGCGGAGCCAATCATCTGCCACAATCGGCTCGGTGCTGTTGGAGAACACCGGCGGATTCAGCCTAAGAAAACGGGCTAAGTGGTCAACAGGTGGTGGTCGTGGTGGGTTGTTGTTGTTGTTGTTGTTGTTCCCCTGGTTCTGAACTAGCACTTGCATCAGGGCATTCTGCTGCTGAATCAACTGAGTGATCTCCGGTGGGAAAACAAATCCGGTGTCGCATCTCGGAGGCATCTGATGGGTTTTTTAGAAAAGATGAGAAAATAGAATAGAATGAGGTCTAGAGGGAAAACACTACCCATATGCACATATGACAAACACAATCATATCACTCCAATCAATTCAAACAAGGCATACAATCGATCTAACTATCGTTACAAAGTGCTTGGACTATACTATATACATGGTGGAATACTACTACTAATTTGGTGGTCTACTAGAAAAATTGCTCAGTCGAAGACTCCATGATATCTGCTCCGTCTTCATCCTCGCAATCATCCTCACTGGGGTCCGAGTCGGTGTCGTCGATGATGATGTAGTTCTCCGGGCAAGTAGAATCATCATCTTCTCCTCCTGGTGCTGGGTCTCCCATGAATACTCCTAGCTTCTGTGTCAGGTCGCCGTTCTTCCTCACTAGTGCGACGATTTCCTCCATATAATCCTCGCGTGTAGCCTTGAGTTCTCCTTCCAGTTCCATGATCCTAGTCTTTGCCTTCTTCAGATCTATCATGTCTGCGCACATCTAGTTTTTCTGGCGACGAATGTGCTGGTTTAACTCCTGAATGAAAGCTGCAATAGATCTATCCTTCCTGGTGCTGATCATCTCCCATTGCTCGTCTCGGCGCCCACAAATCTGGTAGATAGTATCCTTGAGATCATTGTGGTACACTTCTCCAATGCGTCCCATGGTAATGTGAGTTGCCATACTCTTTCCTAGACTCCAGGTTGGTGCATCAAAGGAAAACTCTATGGGTTCAGTGACTGGCATGAACGTCCTTCCTGGAACTTGAACTTGAAACATCCAGCGCTCCTCTTCTGGTAGTGTGGCGTTGTGGTCCCGGTGTAGCTTGGTATTCCGATGTTCAAGTACCTAGTAACTTCCTTCAAGTGTCGTCCAAAAGGTGTATCCTCATCCGGTTGCGTGGACTTGTTCCTTGCATCCGCCATCCTAAAAGAGTGGAAGAAAGGAGAGGAGTCAGAAATGAGAAGAGAGTAGTGATCTAGGGCTTTAGCTTAGTGGTCGTGTCCTACAGTCAGCGTGTGATCTGATACCATCTTTGTAGCGACCAGACCTCAAACAGTCCATTCTCTATGCATCAGTGTCATCCCTGGATCGGTAATGCTGACACGCACAGTACTTGAAGGATTCATAACAGAGTAGCAATCACACACTTATTACATCGAATAGTCTCAAGAGAGAACTTATTACAATAAATATGGCTTAAGGCCATCTAATTACGATAACAGCGGAAGGCTTGGAAGACAAAGTGAGTCCATCAACTCCAACGGCATCACTGAGTATAAGACCACGACCTAAGGCTCCTTACTCGTCGTCTGAAAAGTCTGCAACATGATACATTGCAGCCCGAAAATGGGTCAGCACATGGAATATGCTGGCAATGTAACACATAGAGAGTAATGAACAGAATAATGCTATCACTACATGCATATTTGGCTGGTGGAAAGCTCTATGGTTACAGTTTTGCGAAAAGCCAATTTTTCCCTACTACAAAGGAATATATTTTTATAACTACAAAGTTGGTTGAAAAAAATATTGAGAAGGTAAACCCCCTCTGAATCCCAATTAAAACTAATCATTAACAACCCAACAAAATTATTTAAGTATAAGTTGATGAGATTCCCATGATAAACCAAGAACTAGATACTCAAGATGTCCATAACTGGGGACACGGCTAACCATGATTAGATTGTACACTCCGCAGAGGTTTGTGCACTTTTCCCCACAAGACTCGATCTCCTCCGTTGGATTTCTCGCACTACATGGTGTTGAGAAACGGATGACCGAGACACAGTCTTTCAGAAGTGTTAGCACCTTACAATGGGTAGACAGTTACACCTACTTTCCCCTACATCTGCTAGTCTACCACTGTAAGAGTTCACACGACTTAATCAACTATGCTAGAGCCCATAATAGCATGTGGCTGCACATGGAAGTTTCTAGCATGAATAATCTCATGATCCCTTTGAGCCTGGGTGGCGGTCCATAAAAAAACAGGCAATCACTGGAATACCCAGGTGCCTCAATCCACCCAGATGTGTGTTTAAGTTGCCACCTTAAGTAAACCATTAATTAACAATCTCACATCTGTCATGGATACACTCACCCAATCCACGTCTACTAGCATAGCATAGCAATAAGCAAACGTAGAAGTAACTCCCAAAGGTTGATAATAAAACAGGTAATAGGTACTACCTCATCTACTTCCCGATACCCACAATTTAATTAGATCCTAATCATGCAATTGTTTGAGGATTGATCTAATGCAATAAAACTGGGTATGAAAAGAGGTATGATCAAAGTGTTACTTGCCTTGTTGATGATCCGTGAAACCTAGAGATTCAAAGTAGCACGCTGCGCACTCTGGGTACTCTATCGCAAACAAACAAGCATACAATAAGCACTCAACTAATGCATAGGTAAAACTCAAATAAAAGATCTAACCAGAAAGTTCAACTTAAGAACTCCGGTTTGCAAAAAAAAATCAAATCAAACGAAGCAACGAAAGTCAAACGGCGAAAGAAACAATCTTCATTTACTAATCTGAACCTAAGTCAAATTTTACAGTAGCAAAAACTTGTTTGAGTTGGTTAAACAGAAAGAGGGTTTCAAGACAAAACTCTAGGCGCTTGAATCGCATGATTCCGATAAACGAGCGAAAAGTTATACTAGAACGAAAAACAGATCGGAAATCGCGATCGGAAATCGCGATCGGAAATAATCGCGGAAAATCCGAGAAAAAGAAAACGGACGAACAGGCTAACGAACGAACGTTCGCTGTCTACGAAAAAAAAACGAAAACCATTCGTTAAAACGACCGAACGAACGAGTGTTCGCTAAATAAACTAAACCGAAAAAACAGATCTAGGTTTTTTTCATAAAAAACGAACGAAAAACCGGATGGAAAACCGAACGGTTTTCTTGAGGAAAACCTCTGGCGGCGGGGCGGTGGTCAACCTCGGCGGGGCGACGGGCGGCTCCGGCGGCGCGGCGGGGTCGGCGGCGGGACGGCGGGCGGCGGCGTCGGGCGGCGGCGGCGGCACGCGATGGCGGCAGTGGCGTCGGCGGATCGGGGTAGGGTTAGGCTTTTCGGCGGCGGGAGCGACTTGGGCTGACGGGGCCTCGGGGGCGCGCCTTATAAAGGCCTGGCCGGGCGGAGTCCTGGCCGAATACGGCCCAAGGTCGGTTCGCATTTTTTTTAAATAATTTTGCGCAGAAAAACAAATAAAAGAAATACTAAACGGACTCCAAAAATCCCGAAATAAATTTCCCCGACTTCTAAAATCAAGTCGGACAAGATGAACATTTATGTGGGGCCTAAATGCAATTACGAAAAACGCGTATTTTCCTAATTCAAATAATAATCAAATAAAATCCAAATAAAATCAAATATTTGTTTTTAATATTTTTCCTCCAATATTTCATTATTTGTGGAGAAGTCATTTTATCCCCTCTCATATATTTTGATATGAAATATTTTCGGAGAGAAAAATAATTAAAACAAATTATCCTATTTTCAAAATTTGAGAAACCCAAAATATGAAAATAACAAAATCCCCAACTCTCTCCGTGGGTCCTCGAGTTGCGTAGAATTTCTAGGATCGCAAAAGAAAATGCAATAAAATATGTTATGCATGATGATCTAATGTATAACATTCCAAATTGAAAATTTGGGATGTTACAATGAATTCAAGACAATTCTACTGAGGTCTCATCTTATCGAAAAGCCATGTGAACCTAAAGAGAAGAAACCTTGTGCATGCAAGCTCTGTGGAGAAATAGGACACAACCATAAAGAACGCAAGGATGAATGCTCTCATTGTGAAGAAAGTCACCCAGCTGGAGAATGCCCAACTAGGCAAATTACTTGTTTCTTGTGTGAAGGGACTACCCACCCTGCTCAGTGTCACATTTACCCCATGGTACAAAGAACCATCCATCAGAAGAAAGAAGCAATGAAAGGAGCCCTCGTGGAAATTTTAGAAGAACCTGTGATGAAGGAAAAGGTGGAGGACACACCCGAAGAAGACCCCATTAAACCCTGCACCAAGTCTTGCTATTCATGTGGAGAAGAAGGACACATCTCCCAGAATTTTCTGAAGGGGGATCTAGTAGCATTCCCGACAGTGGAAGTAGAGTATGACCCACAAGAAATAGAAGCCCTAACTGGCACGGAAAAGTCCAGGAAGAGAAATAGATTGGATTACAGGAACAACCCGATTTCTACAAAGAAGGACCTGAGTCATGTCACATGTTTCAGGTGCAAAGATCTAGGGCACTACTTCAGTGGTTGCCCAAAAAGGAAGCTGAGGACCCAAGGAGGCTATGTAATCACAAGGAAACCTCGAGACTTGTCAAAAGAATTATGTTTCCGCTGTAATGAAGCACGGCACTTTGCCAGAGATTGTCCCAAAGAGAAGGAGGCTTGTGCTAAATTGTAGTAGTAGTGGGAACATTTCTTTTTATTGTTGAGGTGTTGAGTTGAGGCATGTAATGGATATGCAAGAGATTGTAATAAGTTCATGATATCAATAAAGTTCATGTGTCATAATTTCATACGTTGAATTTTACGAGTTGTTACTCTATGAAGAAAGATTTTGACCATTTTCGAGGATATGAGAAATATGGTATATGGAAGAATTTGTGCATTTCAAGGGTGGTAGTACCCTGTGAGGACACTTGACCCTTGGAAAAGATAATGATATTCCGCGGAGTGGACTTCGGACAAAATAAGTACAAGTTTTATCTCGATATGCGGGATACCCCAAGAATATGAAGAGATGAAGTACTATTGGATATAAAGGAGGTATAATGTTGGTAATATGGAGCAATTGTAAACCCAGGATGAGTTAAAGCTATAAATGTGATGAGGTGGGCCCGTAACCCACAGGCTCCACGACCTGCCAAGAAGCAAGCACATTCTTGCTGAAGGAAAAAAACCTGGAAGAGGATATGCCTTTATCAACAAACGATCTTGCAGGAGTAACGCAAAACCTAAGAGTTGTGAAGAAACAATAGATGTTTTGCAGAATCAATGGACTTTCCGAACTTGGTTCATCAACAAGAGAAATTCCGCGATGCTTGTGAGGATGACCGAGTGTTAGAATGCGAGATTCACTAAACCATATACAAGGTAATGATCTGTGAAGGAAATATGCCCTAGAGGCAATAATAAAGTTGCTATTTATATTTCCTTATATCATGATAAATTTTTATTATTCATGCTAGAATTGTATTAATCGGAAACTTAGTACATGTGTGAATACATAGACAAAATAGAGTGTCCCTAGTATGCCTCTACTTGACTAGCTTGTTTATCAAAGATGGTTATGTTTCCTAGCCATTGACATGTGTTGTCATTTGATGAACGGGATCACATCATTAGAGAATGATGTGATGGACAAGACCCATCCGTTAGCTTAGCACTATGATCTTTTAGTTTATTGCTATTGCTTTCTTCATGACTTATACATGTTCCTATGACTATGAGATTATGCAACTCCCGAATACCGGAGGAACACTTAGTGTGCTATCAAACGTCACAACGTAACTGGGTGATTATAAAGATGCTCTACAGGTGTCTCCGATGGTGTTTGTTGAGTTGGCATAGATCGAGATTATGATTTGTCACTCCGATTGTCGGAGAGGTATCTCTGGAACCTCTCGGTAAAGCACATCAATATAAGCCTTGCAAGCAATGTGACTAATGAGTTAGTTGCAGGATGATGGCCCTCTCGGTAATGCACATCACTATAAGCCTTGCAAGCAATGTGACTAATGAGTTAGTTGCGGGATGATGCATTACGAAACGAGTAAAGAGACTTGCCGGTAACGAGATTGAACTAGGTATGATGATACCGACGATCGAATCTCGGGCAAGTAACATACCGATGACAAAGGGAACAACGTATGTTGTTATGCTTGACCGATAAAGATCTTCTTAGAATATGTAGGAGCCAATATGAGCATCCAGGTTCCGCTATTGGTTATTGACCGGAGATGTGTCTCGGTCATGTCTACATAGTTCTCGAACCTGTAGGGTCCGCACGCTTAACGTTCGATGACGATTTGTATTATGAGTTATGTGATTCCATGTACCGAAGGTTGTTCGGAGTCCCTGATGAGATCACGGACATGACGAGGAGCCTCTAAATGGTCGAGATGTAAAGATCGATATATTGGAAGGCTATATTCAGACATGGGAAAGGTTCCGAGTGATTCGGGTATTTTTCGGAGTACCAGAGAGTTACGGGAATTCATCGGGGGAAGTAGTGGGCCTTAATGGGCCATACGGGAAAAGAGAGATGGTCCTCAAGGGGTGGCTGTGCGTCCCCCATGGCAAGTACGAATTGGACTAGGGAGGGGGTGGTGCCCCCTCTCTTTCCTTCTCCCTCTCCTACTCCTTCCCTCTCTCCCCTCTTGGAAAAGGAAGAGGACTCCAACTAGGATTGGGAATCCTAGTTGGAATCCCCCTATAGGCGCGCCCCTCCTAGGCTGGCCTCCTCTTCCTCCCTCCATTATATACGTGGCTAGGAGGCACCCCAATAGCAGAACAACACAAATTGATCTTTTAGCCGTGTGTGGTGCCCCCCTCCACAATTTTACACCTAGGTCATATTGTCGTAGTGCTTAGGTGAAGCCCTGCATCGGTAACTTCATCATCACCGTCACCACGCCGTCATGCTGACGAAACTCTCCCTCGGTCTCAGCTGGATCAAGAGTTCGAGGGACGTCACCGAGCTGAACGTGTGCAGATCGCGGAGGTGCCGTGCGTTCGATACTTGATTGGTTGGATCGCGAAGACGTTCGACTACATCAACCGCGTTACTAAACGCTTCCGCTTTCGGCTACGAGGGTACGTGGACACACTCTCCCCGCTCGTTGCTATCCTTCTCCTAGATAGATCTTGCGTGATCATAGGAATTTTTTTGAAATACTACGTTCCCCAATAGTGGCATCCGAGCCAGGTCTATGCGTAGATGTTATATGCATGAGTAGAACACAAAGAGTTGTGGGCGATAATAGTCATACTGCTTACCAGCATGTCATACTTTGATTCGGCGGTATTGTTGGATGAAGCGGCCCAGACCAACATTACATGACCGCATTTATGAGACTGGTTCTACCGTCGTGCTTTGCACAAAGGTGGCTAGTGGGTGTCTGTTTCTCCAACTTTAGTTGAATCAAGTGTGACTACGCTCGGTCCTTGTTGAAGGTTAAAACAACACACTTGGCGAAAAATCGTTGTGGTTTTGATGCATAGGTAAGAACGGTTCTTGCTAAGCCCATAGCAGCCATGTAAAACTTGCAACAACAAAGTAGAGGACGTCTAACTTATTTTTGCAGGGCATGTTGTAATGTGATATGGTCAAGACGTGATGAGATGTAAATTGTTGTATGAGATGATCATGTTTTGTTAAAGTTATCGGCAACTGGCAGAAGCCTTATGGTTGTCTCTTTATTGCATAAGATGCAAGCGCCATATAATTGCTTTACTTTATCGCTATGCGATAGCAATAGTTGCAAAAGCAATAGTTGGCGAGACGACCATGTGACGACACGTTAATAAAGATCAAGATGATGGAGATCATCGTGTCATGCCGATGACGATGGAGATCATGACGATACTTTGGAGATGGAGACCAAAGGCACAAGATGATGATGGCCATATCATGTCACATATTTTGATTGCATGTGATGTTTATCTTTTATGCATCTTATTTTGCTTAGTACGACGGTAGCATTATGAGATGATCCCTTACTAAAATTTTACGGTATAAGTGTTCTCCCTGAGTATGCACCGTTGCGACAGTTCTTCGTGCTGAGACACCAGGTGATGATCGGGTGTGATAAGCTCTACGTTCACATACAACAGTTTCAAGCCAGTTTTGCACATGCAGAATACTCGGGTTACACTTGACGAGCGTAACATATGCAGATATGGCCTCGGAACACTGAGACCGAAAGGTCGAGCGTGAATCATATAGTAGATATGATCAACATAGTGATGTTCACCACTGAAAACTACTCCATCTCACGTGATGATCGGACATGGTTTAGTTGATATGGATCACGTGATCACTTAGATGATTAGAGGGATGTCACTAGTAGAAAAACGGCCTAATGTGAAGCACATTAGTATCGGTTTGTAACAAAACCGGCACTAATGTGTCCATTAGTGCCGGTTCGAACGGCTAGGCGGGCGGAGCTAATTAGTACCGGTTCGTTGCGAACCTTCAGTACCGGTTCGTGGCACGAACCGGTACTAACGAGGATGTGGCACGCCGTGGTCCGGCTGCGGCCCCACCAGTGCCTTTAATACCGGTTCCTACCACAAACCGGTACTAGAGGTTTGTAGTTGCAGCTGTTTTTTAGTCCCACCTCACTCGGCTAACAGGGTTTTTACCACCTTAAATATGTTACTTCTCAAACTATGACAAGCACTTGGTCTTCATTGAACTCTATGTGTAGAATTTGTGGCCGCAATATGAGTCTTCACCGGTTTCTAAACCGTTGAGGACTCATATTGACAATTCAGATTATACACAAAAAGATCGTTGATGATCAATGTATTTTTGATGTATATTTTTACATGTTTACACCCTCACTCTGCTCTCTCAAACTCCGGACTTTTTTGCGTTCAGCAGCCGCCATTCAAAGCCACGTCGTCAACTTTCAACCCTTTTTGACATAATTTGCTATTTTAATGCATTACTAATTTGTTTTGAGCTAAATGGCCCTGAAATTGAAAAGCACTACAAATGAACTCTAAAAAGGTTGAAACTTGGCATGGTATCATCATTTCACCCGCATAGCATGTGCAAAAAAGTAGAGACGGTCACGGCAAAAACTGGATGCACTTCGTGTACAAACTGGACAATCTCTTTCGAAGTATCAGGGTTTCAGACAAAAACTCATCTGTTACACACCGGCAATTCAAAAATTTAATAACTTATTACAACTCCGGACTTTTTTTGCGTTCAGCAGGCGCCATTCAAAGCCACGTCATCAACTTTCAACCCTTTCTGACATAATTTGCTATTTTTAATGCATTTACTGATTTGTTTTGAGCTAAATGGCCTTGAACTTGAAAAGCACTACAAATGAACTCTGAAAAGGTTGAAACTTGGCATGGTATCATCATTTCACCCGCATAGCATGTGCAAAAAAGTAGAGAGGGTCACGGCAAAAACTGGATGCACTTCGTGTACAAATTGGACAATCTCTTTCGAAATAAATAGAAGAAAATAAATAAAGCAGAAAAGAAAAAACTATATAAAAAACTACTCAGAAATAAATAGAAGAAAATAAATCAAGCAGAAAAGAAAAAACTATATAAAAGATTACTCAGAAATAAATAGAAGAAAATAAATAATGCAGAAAAGAAAAAAACTATATAAAAATTGTTGGGGCGCTGCCCAGTGGGCCTGCCAGACCTCGGGTGTGGAAATTCAGGCCCAGAAGGGCCAGCAGGCTCACAGGGCAGCGCGCCATAGTTAGGCACAGAAGCTTGCTTTATAGAGGAGTTCGAAGGAGCAGCCGTGGCTGGGTTTATAAACAAATGCGGCTGCCCTTCGCCCGGCGAGGTGGGACTAAACTTTGCGCCCCTCGCCTGGTAGCGCACCCCCTTTAGTACCGGGTCGTGGCTCCAACCGGTACTAAAGGTTGGGTCTTTAGTACCGGTTGTTGCCACCACCCGGTACTAAAGGGATTCCCTTTCCGCCGCTTGGCCTGGCCAAAATTGACCTTTAGTACCGGTTGGTGGCTCCAACCGGTACTAAAGGCACCTACAAATTTCGTCAGTTTTCATCTGCTTCTTCTCCTCTGCCCCGTCGCCCGCCGCCCCTGTCGCGCCACCCCTCATCGACGCCCCCGTCCCCGTCGTCACCACCCCGGCCGTCGTCCCCGCCCTATCCCCGGCCGTCCCCATCGTCGTCGCTGCCCCGTCCCCGTCGTCGTCGCCGCCCCGTCCCCGTCGTCCCGTCGTCCCCGCCCCGTCCTTGTCGTCCCGTCGTCCCCGCCCCCGCCCCCGTCGTCGTCGCTCGTCGTCGCCATCCCCGTCGCCGGTGAGCTCCTGCCCCGGCCGCCATGTCCACACACACACACACACATTGTTAATTAGTTGTAAAATTGTTAGTATTTTTTATGGTTTTTAGTTATAGAAATATTTATAGAAATGTTAGAAATTTTTCTATTTTTTTGTTATAGAAATGTTAGTTCAAGCTAGATGAATTAGATTAATGTCAAATTGTTAGACGATGATCGATGTTTTTTTTAGTTTCTTATAATTTTAGTTATAGAAAAATTTAGAATTTGCATATAGAATTTTAGTTATCACAATCCAATCATTTAAAAAATGTTACTTTTTGCGGGCATATAGTATTTGTTCTCGACGATGCCCGGCCCGCATCCTCGTCGTCGACCCGTTCGCGATGACGTCCTGGTTCAGAGGACCCATGTCCGGGACTGGGCTCCACCGGGCTGGCACTAGGAGGTGCTACCTTCAGGGGCGCGCCGCTTGGTGAGGAACCCGGCCCCGGGTCCCGTCGTCGACCCTGATCTCCTTTGGTGGCGTTCACGTGGGCCACATTCGGTGCAGGGGAGCCTGCTCCGCCGGAGGTGGTGCGTCGCCGTGTTAGGGAGGAGGACGAGCACGTCCGTCGCTACATGGCTACTATGGACTTGTAACACCCACGATGCGGCTATATCTCCCACGTGTCGAGGCACGACTTAGAGGCACAACCGCATTGTGGTTTTGTCGCAAGAAGGGTCATCTTCACACAATCCCATGTAATGAACAAGAATGGGATAAAGAGTTGGCTTACAATCGCCACTTCACACAATACATAAATAAATCATACATCATTCAAGATACACACATAGGTCCGACTACGGAACCAAGATAAAAGAAGACAACCCAACTGCTAGATCCCTGATCGTCCCAACTGGGCTCCACTTCTGATCAACAGGAAACGAAACAACACAACGAACAAGAGCTTCATCGAGCTCCCACTTGAGCTCAGTTGCGTCACCTGCACTGGCATCGTCGGCACCTGCAACTGTTTTGGAAGTATCTGTGAGTCACGAGGACTCAGCAATCTCACACCCGCGAGATCAAGACTATTTAAGCTTAAAGGAAAAGGATGGGGTAATGAGGTGGAGCTGCAGCAAGCACTAGCATATATGGTGGCTAACTTATGCAAATAAGAGTGAGAAGAGAAGCAACGGAACAGTCGTGAACTAGCAATGATCAAGAAGTGATCCTGAACTCCTACTTACGTCAAACATAACCCAGGAACCGTGTTCACTTCCCGGACTCCGCCGAGAAGAGACCATCACGGCTACACACGCGGTTGATGTATTTTAATTAAGGTCAAGTGTCAAATTCTCTACAACCGGATATTAACAAATTCCCATCTGCCACATAACCGCGGGCACGGCTCTCGAAAGTTTAAATACCCTGCAGGGGTGTTCCAACTTAGCCCATTATAAGCTCTCACGATCAACGAAGGATATTCCTTCTCCCAGGAAGACCCGATCAATCTCGGAATCCCAGTTTACAAGACATTTCGACAATGGTAAAACAAGACCAGCAAAGCCGCCCGATGTGCCGACAAATCCCGATAGGAGCTGCACATATCTCGTTCTCAGGGCACACCGGATGAGACATCCTACGAGTAAAACCAGACCTCGAGTTTCCATGAGGGGGCCCCGCAGTCTACTTAGTTCGGACCAACACTCGAAGGAGCACTGGCCCGGGGGGGTTAAAATAAGATGACCCTTGAGTCTGCAAAACCCAAGGGAAAGGGGATAGGTGGTAGCAAATGGTAAAACCAAATGGTAAAACCAAGGGGGTCCCATAAATCACCCAACCGCGTAAGGAACGCAAAATCAAGGAACATAACACCAGTATGACGGAAACTAGGGCGGCAAGAGTGGAACAAAACACCAGGCATAAGGCCAAGCCTTCCACCCTTTACCAAGTATATAGATGCATTAATTAAATAAGAGATATTGTGATATCCCAACAGAGTTCATAATATCCATGTTCCAACATGGAGCAAACTTCATCTTCACCTGCAACTAACAATGCTATAAGAGGGGCTGAGCAAAAGCGGTAACATAGCCAAACAACGGTTTGCTAGGAAGGGTGACAAAGGTTAGAGGTTCATGGCAACTTGGGAGGCTTGATAAGCAAGTGGTAGGTAGCGCGGCATAGCGATAGAGCGAACAGCTAGCAAGCAAAGATAGAAGTGATTTCGAGGGTATGGTCATCTTGCCTGAGATCCCGCTAGGAAGAAGAACGAGTCCATGAAGAAGACAAACGGACGTAGTCGAACGAATCCTCACAACTCCGGAACGAAACCGAAGCTAACGAGAGAAGCAAACCGGAAAGAAACAAACAACATAGTAAACAACCACCACATACACATGGCATGATGCAAAAACAAATATGATGCATGTCCGGTTTAATGAGGCATGGCATGGCAAAGTGCAACAAACAACACTACAAATTAAGTGGAGCTCAATATGCAACGAGTTTCATATTGACGAAACACCACATTTAATTATTTAGTTCGCTCTTGTTTAAGTAACCGACAATATTAAATGTTGTTAACCATGGCAAGGGGTGAAGCATAATTAAACAACCTATCTAGGCACGTTTAAATGAGGCCGGAAATAACAAACGACAATACCGGAAAATCCCCATATGTCATTTAGCAATTTTAATGCAAACATCAAATTTTAGACATTTTAAATGTTGTTATCATGATGCGGATGACATATGCAAGGTATATGCAATTTTATGGAAGTGTTGGTATAAAATGATACGAGGCAGTTGTTACCGTGGTGGAAGAAAGGGGTGCCACGGCAACGAATCCGAAAATGATGCCACGGCACCATATCGGTTCCGGTAGCTAATGGAGATACCGGCGCAAAAGAGAATTGTGCGGAACATGCAAAAGATGGTGGGGTGATCCCAGTTACCGGGTTCCCACGGGACGATGGCATGACAACGAGGAGGAACATGGAATGACAACTCGAAAACGGTGCAACCACGAGCATCTCATACAACACACATGCATTCGGTCCACGGACGTCGTCTCGGGGTTATACCTTCGAAACGTGCATTTTGGAGCGGTTCAAAATCGTCGAGGGAATTAGTGGTACACGAAGGTAGTTGAACTTGACGGTTCCGTTACGCGGGTCTTCGGCGACGGTAGTGGTACACGTTTTCGTAGATGTTCGGGGTCGTCGGTAGAGGTACTTGACGTTATCCGGGACGGTCTTGGTGTATCCGGGGCTCCGGATGTCGTGGTACTTGGCAAAATTCTCGGAGAAGATTGACGGTCCGGGTACGGGTCTCGCAATGTAGTCAAACTTGGTGTATCCGAAGAAATACTTGGTGAATCCATGTAGTCGAACACCGTCGTAGTGGTACTTGCCGCTCATTGTGTAGTTGAACACGGGGTTCCTCGGAGCATCGGTCTCGGTGATCCAGTGGCAGCAGCAACGCGGTATACGGGGCAACAGTTGGAGGAGCTCCCGGCGACGCAGGGGAGCAGCTGGGACTTGGTGAAAAGCGGCGGCAGCGAGGCTTGTTGCCGGCATGGGGAGGTAGACCGGCGGGGCAGGAGGTCGACCCCGACGGAGACCCAGGGCGGCGCGGCGAACTTGGCGAAGCAGGGGAGGTCCGGGGCGCCGGGAACCACGACGGCGGAGCGGATCCTGCCGGAAAGAGGACGGGGACGGTGCGATTATGGGGTCGTCGGAGCGGCGCATGGGCGGCGGGGCCGCCAGAGGAGGCTCGCGCGGAGGGGCGACGCTCGGCAGCGGGGCCAGCAGCAGGCTACCGCGGGAGGCCGAGGCCGGTGGAGGTGCGGCGCAGGGCGGCGACACAGGGCAGCTTCAGGCGATGCAGCGGGGTGACGGGGATGGACGGCGCCGGTGCAGAAGAGGAAGAAGGGTGGCGTCACCGGCAGGGGAGGCGCGCCATGGGGATCGAGCGCGAGCGCTCCTCCTGGCGCTAGCGATGTGCGTGCGTGTGTGAGTGGCGGCGGAGGGGAAACGAGAGGGAGAGGAGGAGATCGGGTGAGGGCATCGGGCTAGGGTTAGGAAGAGTTTAGGTGGGCCTTGGGCCATTTCGGTGGAGGGGGAAAAGGCCAGGAGGCCTAGCAGGCTGGATTAAAAGAAAAGAAGGGGAAAATCCTTTTCTATATACAGAAAAGAGATAGAAGAGAAAAATCTATTTGGAGGGCAAAATAAATACAAGTGAGTTGAAAACTGGCATTGAGCTACTTTGACATATTTCAAAGTGCCACAACTGGAATTTAAGTATTTGGAGAAAGATCAAGACATAGAATATTTGAAAACGAGAGAGATTTCAAATGCAAGTTTGTTTCGAGGGCCTTCAAATAAATGGAATATTTGGTTATAGCTCCCTTATATTGGGAGGGTATGTTATAAAGAGAAATCACCATTGTGAATATCCCTTGATTTAAATAGATCGAAGATCCATGCAATTTATTTAGTTGAGTTTTAAAAATTAATGACATGATGGCATGATGACATGATGCAATGCAAAAATAAAAGAGCAAACGCCAAAAGAAACACGCGGAGATCACAAAAATATGGAAGTCTTCTGAAGCGTCGGTCTCGGGGCGTTACAACACTCCACCACTACGAGAGGATCTCGTCCCGAGATCTAGGATGGCACCGGAGAAAAACGGAAGGGAAGAGGTAAGACAAATTGCTTCTTTGACAAACGAGTGAAACCAAAGAACCTTGAGAGGTCGCAAAGCTTGAAGAAATGACACGACGGAGGTGAACAAAATTTACAACATTCCGTTCAGCAAGAGGAACAAGGACCATTGCGAGAACCTTTGTAGGTTGAAGAATATGAAACAAGAGCTTAACGGATCAAAAGGAATATGAAAGCACACCGGTAGAAAAGAGAAGCAAGGAACTCCATGAGAACCTTGAGGTTAAGTGACACAATAGATATTTAAACCACTCCGGTTAAAACAAGATAGAGAAGGAATAAGAATGATATAATTTGGGCAGCACTCCGACTGTAAATGGAAGGAATTGAACATGATCTTGACAAGATGAGAGGATACTCGATGAAATTAACAACACATTGCCTCCGGAACTAAAGAAAGAATGGCACAAGGGGTAAGAAAGATTTCAGACAGCACTCCGGTTGAGGAAGGAGACAAAACTTGATAAGATGAGAGAACTCGAATGAAAACACGACACTCCGGCTAAAGGGATAAGAAAGGAAAAATTACATGATCTTGACAAAACAAGAAGATGGGTCGAAGAGAGCAATATTACAAAGCCTCCAGACACAATGCATGATAGTTAGATAGTTGGAGTGAATAGAACGAAGAATGAAACCAACATCTCCTAGCATAAATGAATTTTAAGGAGCATCCTTACGAAATAGGATTGGACGGAGTTGTTGGAAAACCAACAACGAAAAGGATAAGCTTGTAGTGGGCTTATGGGAACATCCCAACATAATGAGGTGACAAACTGCCACCAACGAAAACAATGATTGATTGAATTGGGATCAACAAGGAGATGAAAACTTCTCTCGCCGAGAGGATAGGAGAAAAACTTGGATCATTGATAAGCACCATAACAGCAACATTCCTTAGGGAAGGATTTAGGTGAAACATGACACAAGATAAATCCAACGAAGAGATTGGTGGATTTAAAATATCTCATTCTTGCCAACATGTGAATCATGAAACGCGAACTCAAATTGTCAAGAATGACATAGCACCACCTCAAAAGATAAGAGAGAAAGAATTGCACTTCGGAATGCAAGATGAAGAATGGTTGGACTCCACAAAACAAAACATGTGTAGAACACCATGTTTATCTTTGAGTATAGCTTGGCGGATCATAACTTCAAGAGAAATCTTGAAGAACAATTGAAAAATGAAAGGAATCCTTGACGAACCACCATGTAGAGCCTCCATGAAGAACTCCGGTAATAAAAGAATGATCAAACGAAATGGAAAGTTGAAAAGAACTCCGGGAGAAGCCTTGCAATGATTTAGATGGAGCTTTGAAATGAAATAATTGAAATAACTTGGAGCTCCGGAAAGAAAAGATGAACAACTTGGAACCGATAATTTGATAACATGAACGAACTCCGGAAGAAGGAATTAATCACTTGGAGGAAACAAGAATAAGAATTACATTACGCGTATCCTTCACCAATTTAGATTGATGACAAGCAACGGATCTGCCATACTACTTATCCTCGTAGAAAGGATTAAGATAGACATAGCGCAAACTTGTGAAGGTCTTCATCGAAACACCGGTAGGATTGAAACAACGAATAAATTAATATGCGGACATAGGAAAAAGGAATCTTGAACGAACCACCGTAAGAATTGGAAATGAAAGTAGCAAAGGCACAATTCATCGGGAAGAATTGGAAAATGAAAGAAGATACTTGAGGGGATTTAGATACAAGTGAACGAATAGATGACGAGCTGAATAGAGAATACTTGAATGATGCACCGGTAAGATTTTGAGAAGAACGAAGAGACATCAATTTAGAATAGTTGGAGAACGAGGCTGAAAACTTAGAACGAAGAAAATATCTGAAATGATGGCCTTTGGATGATCCAGAAATGAAAACAACTCTGAAATGTTCCGGATGGGTATGAAAAGAATTGCGCGATTGGAAACAATTATGAGAGGATGGCATAAGCTAGAACTATGAATCTTCAAGAGAACGGACCAAGATTCACGAGAAATTCTTCTTCGGTCTTCAAATGTGGAGAATGATGATGAGGAACACCACCATGAATTGTTTTGGCACTCGGGATGAAAAATTGGAAAGGTTGAACCAATGACGAAAAGAATTTAAAAGATCTTGGAGAAAGACATTTGACTGATGATAATTCATTCTTACGTCAAACTTCGAAAAGAATTTAGGAATAGCTCCGAAAAGAATTAGATGAGTCAGGTAAGATCCTGGAAAAAGACCTGTGGGTTAGGGCCCACTCAAAAGAAACACCGTTGAAATGATTACTTGAAAATGAGATTGCACCGGTTGAATTAAATGGCTTGAATGAGGTAACAACCTCGAAATAGTTAGAATTGATGCGGAGTGGAAACACGAATCTTCAGAGATATCTTCAGCACTCCGGAACAAATTGAATAGCAAGCGGGGAATGATTAAGAGATGCACCAACATACGAAAACACTTGAAACGAGGAAGGGAATATGATCAACATTGAAGGCTTGAATTGAATTCACCGGAGAAGAAAAAGAACGGAGAATAATAAACTTGAAGGACAACTTCATGAGAACCACCGGGTAAGCACATTGATTGAAAAGAATGAAGGGGCTTCACATGAATAAAATGGATACTTTGTTAAGACATCTGAGTCCTTGAAGAAAGAGGGTGGGAGGGCGGGAAAACAAAGGCAACTTGGGGCAGATGGAATAAACACCGTTGAGAAAACTTATAATTGATCTTACGGATGGGGAGAATGATGGGATCATCTCGAAGAGAAATGCACCGGTTGGAAAAGAATTAACATGACGAGCTCGATGATCAAGAAGGATTAGTATCCACATAGAAATATGAGAACACCGCTTAGGATAAGGTATGGAATCAACACTTGACATTGAAGCAACTCGAATACCACAACTTAAAACAAAACAAAGGATTTGGCTTGCAAAATAAGCCGGAACAAACATATGATAGATATTTCGTCCGAAGTTTTCGTGGTGGGGCCCACACGGGCTCGATCGTATAGCACCATCATGTACAAGGCTGTGCACATGACATACGAAGCGTCCCCGAGTCGGCATAGCCAAGGACTCTTTAAGACACTACGAGACCACTATAAAACCAACCGTGTACAGGCGGACCACTAGACGTCGAACCCCAATCTCATATCATGCGTCTGTCGGAAAGATATCCTAAGAGCTACTTGAATTCCCACTTATAAACTCCCGAAACTTTCTGGTTATGCAATCTAGTGTTGGGGATACAGGGGACACAAAATATATCACCCAAACTAACAATACCTAGATCCAGCTGTATCCATCCGCCAACACATAACCAAGAAAACTCCGGAAATCGTTTACCTCAACCTTCGAAAAGCATCCGTTATACGAGTTATGGCAATACTCCCGAACTCCCGCCCCAGTATTGGGTGGCGTCAAGGTGATCTCACCAACAACTGCATAAAAGAGATTTCGATGTCGGCGAAACTCAGGTATTCCAGAACTGCAACGATAAAATTGTGACGACAACACCTCGGAGCTCAACTCCCCGGGACACTGCCACAACCCCTAAATGTCAGGAGGCACCAAGAACAATGTTCTTGTCACAAAACCTTCGGAACGATTCCAAGATACCCGCGTGATCCTAAAAATAATTTAGTGAAATTTGAGGAGAGGAAAGTCAAAACTTCTACGTTAGGAGACCTCACCAGAGCGACGAAGGGACTGAGGAGTAAAAGAATCCTACTCTCCGATATATATAATCCTAAGACTCAAAACATTTTTGTTCTAGACTCAACAACGCCAGCGATTCGATCAAGCAGGGGGCTCCTAAGTCGGGGATGGCTCTGATTACCAACTTGTAACACCCATGATGCGGCTATATCTCCCACGTGTCGAGGCACGACTTAGAGGCATAACCGCATTGTGGTTTTGTCGCAAGAAGGGTCATCTTCACACAATCCCATGTAATGAACAAGAATGGGATAAAGAGTTGGCTTACAATCGCCACTTCACACAATACATAAATAAATCATACATCATTCAAGATACACACATAGGTCCGACTACGGAACCAAGATAAAAGAAGACAACCCAACTGCTAGATCCCTAATCGTCCCAACTGGGCTCCACTACTGATCAACAGGAAACGAAACAACACAACGAACAAGAGCTTCATCGAGCTCCCACTTGAGCTCAGTTGCGTCACCTGCACTGGCATCGTCGGCACCTGCAACTGTTTTGGAAGTATCTGTGAGTCACGAGGACTCAATAATCTCACACCCGCGAGATCAAGACTATTTAAGCTTAAAGGAAAAGGATGGGGTAATGAGGTGGAGCTGCAGCAAGCACTAGCATATATGGTGGCTAACTTACGCAAATAAGAGCGAGAAGAGAAGCAACGGAACGGTCGTGAACTAGCAATGATCAAGAAGTGATCCTGAACTCCTACTTACGTCAAACATAACCCAGGAACCGTGTTCACTTCCCGGACTCCGCCGAGAAGAGACCATCACGGCTACACACGCGGTTGATGTATTTTAATTAAGGTCAAGTGTCAAATTCTCTACAACCGGATATTAACAAATTCCCATCTGCCACATAACCGCGGGCACGGCTCTCGAAAGTTTAAATACCCTGCAGGGGTGTTCCAACTTAGCCCATTATAAGCTCTCACGGTCAACGAAGGATATTCCTTCTCCCAGGAAGACCCGATCAGTCTCGGAATCCCGGTTTACAAGACATTTCGACAATGGTAAAACAAGACCAGCAAAGCCGCCCGATGTGCCGACAAATCCCGATAGGAGCTGCACATATCTCGTTCTCAGGGCACACCGGATGAGACATCCTACGAGTAAAACCAGACCTCGAGTTTCCACGAGGGGGCCCCGCAGTCTACTCAGTTCGGACCAACACTCGAAGGAGCACTGGCCCGGGGGGGTTAAAATAAGATGACCCTTGAGTCTGCAGAACCCAAGGGAAAGGGGATAGGTGGTAGCAAATGGTAAAACCAAGGTTGGGCCTTGCTGGAGGAGTTTTATTCAAAGCGAACTGTCAAGGGGGTCCCATAAATCACCCAACCGCGTAAGGAACGCAAAATCAAGGAACATAACACCGGTATGACGGAAACTAGACCGGCAAGAGTGGAACAAAACACCAGGCATAAGGCCGAGCCTTCCACCCTTTACCAAGTATATAGATGCATTAATTAAATAAGAGATATTGTGATATCTCAACAGAGTTCATAATATCCATGTTCCAACATGGAGCAAACTTCATCTTCACCTGCAACTAACAATGCTATAAGAGGGGCTGAGCAAAAGCGGTAACATAGCCAAACAACGGTTTGCTAGGAAGGGTGACAAAGGTTAGAGGTTCATGGCAACTTGGGAGGCTTGATAAGCAAGTGGTAGGTAGCGCGGCATAGCGATAGAGCGAACAGCTAGCAAGCAAAGATAGAAGTGATTTCGAGGGTATGGTCATCTTGCCTGAGATCCCGCTAGGAAGAAGAACGAGTCCATGAAGAAGACAAACGGACGTAGTCGAACGAATCCTCACAACTCCGGAACGAAACCGAAGCTAACGAGAGAAGCAAACCGGAAATAAACAAACAACATAGTAAACAACCACCACATACACATGGCATGATGCAAAAACAAATATGATGCATGTCCGGTTTAATGAGGCATGACATGGCAAAGTGCAACAAACAACACTACAAATTAAGTGGAGCTCAATATGCAACGATTTGCATATTGACGAAACACCACATTGAATTATTTAGTTCGTTCTTGTTTAAGTAACCGACAATATTAAATGTTGTTAACCATGGCAAGGGGTGAAGCATAATTAAACAACCTATCTAGGCACGTTTAAATGAGGCCGGAAATAACAAACGACAATACCGGAAAATCCCCATATGTCATTTAGCAATTTTAATGCAAACATCAAATTTTAGACATTTTAAGTGTTGTTATCATGATGCGGATGACATATGCAAGGTATATGCAATTTTATGGAAGTGTTGGTATAAAATGATATGAGGCATTTGTTACCGTGGTGGAAGAAAGGGGTGCCACGGCAACGAATCCGAAAATGATGCCACGGCACCATATCAGTTCCGGTAGCTAATGGAGATACCGGCGCAAAAGAGAATTGTGCGGAACATGCAAAAGATGGTGGGGTGATCCCGGTTACCGGATTCCCACGGGACGATGGCATGACAACGAGGAGGAACATGGAATGACAACTCGGAAACGGTGCAACCACGAGCATCTCATACAACACACATGCATTCGGTCCACGGACGTCGTCTCGGGGTTATACCTTCGAAACGTGCATTTTGGAGCGGTTCAAAATTGTCGAGGGAAGTAGTGGTACACGAAGGTAGTTGAACTTGACGGTTCCGTTACACGGGTCTTCGACGACGGTAGTGGTACACGTTTTCGTAGATGTTCGGGGTCGTCGGTAGAGGTACTTGACGTTATCCGGGACGGTCTTGGTGTATCCGGGGCTCCGGATGTCGTGGTACTTGGCAAAATTCTCGGAGAAGATTGACGGTCCGGGTACGGGTCTTGCAGTGTGGTCAAACTTGGTGTATCCAAAGAAATACTTGGTGAATCCACGTAGTCGAACACCGTCGTAGTGGTACTTGCCGCTCATTGTGTAGTTGAACATGGGGTTCCTCGGAGGATCGGTCTCGGTGATCCAGTGGCAGCAGCAACGCGGTATACGGGGCAACAGTTGGAGGAGCTCCCGGCGACGCAGGGGAGCAGCTGGGACTTGGTGAAAAGCGGCGGCAACGAGGCTTGCTGCCGGCGTGGGGAGGTAGACCGGCGGGGCAGGAGGTCGACCCCGACGGAGACCCAGGGCGGCGCGGCGAACTTGGCGAAGCAGGGGAGGTCCGGGGCGCCGGGAACCACGACGGCGGAGCGGATCCTGCCGGAAAGAGGAAGGGGACGGCGCGATGATGGGGTCGTCAGAGCGGCGCATGGGCGGCGGGGCCGCCAGAGGAGGCTCGCGCGGAGGGGTGACGCTCGGCAGCGGGGCCAGCAGCAGGCAATCGCGGGAGGCCGAGGCCGGTGGAGGTGCGGCGCAGGGCGGCGACGCAGGGCAGCTTCAGGCGATGCAGCGGGGTGACGGGGATGGACGGCGCCGGTGCAGAAGAGGAAGAAGGGTGGCGTCACCGGCAGGGGAGGCGCGCCATGGGGATCGAGCGCGAGCGCTCCTCCTGGCGCTAGCGATGTGCGTGTGTGTGTGAGTGGCGGCGGAGGGGAAACGAGAGGGAGAGGAGGAGATCGGGTGAGGGCATCGGGCTAGGGTTAGGAAGGGTTTAGGTGGGCCTTGGGCCATTTCGGTGGAGGGGGGAAAGGCCAGGAGGCCTAGCAGGCTGGATTAAAAGAAAAGAAGGGGAAAATCCTTTTCTATATACAGAAAAGAGATAGAAGAGAAAAATCTATTTGGAGGGCAAAATAAATACAAGTGAGTTGAAAACTGGCATTGAGCTACTTTGACATATTTCAAAGTGCCACAACTGGAATTTAAGTATTTGGAGAAAGATCAAGACATAGAATATTTGAAAACGAGAGAGATTTCAAATGCAAGTTTGTTTCGAGGGCCTCCAAATAAATGGAATATTTTGTTATAGCTCCCTTATATTGGGAGGGTATGTTATAAAGAGAAATCACCATTGTGAATATCCCTCGATTTAAATAGATCGAAGATCCATGCAATTTATTTAGTTGAGTTTTAAAAATTAATGACATGATGGCATGATGACATGATGGCATGATGACATGATGCAATGCAAAAATAAAAGAGCAAACGCCAAAAGAAACACGCGGAGATCACACAAATATGGAAGTCTTCTGAAGCGTCGGTCTCGGGGCGTTACAGGACGTCAGGTTCTCCAATACCTGGCAGGTTCTTTGGGCAGATGACCGGAGATATGAGGATCCTGTGATGGTTCCTTCTCTTTGGGTGTCCACCGCCCGCGCCTCAGGAACCGCGAGTGGCCTAGATTCTTCTGTAGTATTCGATCTTTATTAGCCAACTAGCTAGTGATGTATTCAATATATAATATTCGAGACAATGTATTCGAGATTATATATATTATTAGAGACGTTGTATTCGAGATTATATATTATTCGAGACAATGTATTCGAGATTATATATTATTCAAGACGATGCATATTATGTACTATGATTCAGTTTTTCCTTATTTATTGCATCCATGCATTGTAACTTGAATACTAAATTGTTTTATATTTCTTCTGGATTAGTTAAGTAAAAGCTATGGCAGACAATACCGGCAGAGATGGAGAAGAGACCCTGTTCGAGGCAGCCCTCGCAGGCCAGATGATCTGAATGAAGAAGATGACGGCTCCCAATATCTGAACAATACCGGGGAGGGTGATGATAAGATATTCGATCTCGACGACCGAATAGATGAAGTCATGAACTATGATTATGATTATGATGATGCAGACAATGTTGATCTTGAAATAACAAAGAGCGGTGAGGTATATTTATATAAGCATGCATCCGGTGATCATCACATGTTTTTTTCATTTGAAGATATATTAACGAATCGATCTTTCTTCTTTCAGCCCTCCGGATCGAGCAAATCTGCTTCTACAAGCAGCAGGACAGTGTGAGGCCCGGGCAAAAAGTTGAAGGAGGGCGTAATGTACAACATCGATGCCATCAAAGCTAATGGCGGACCACTGGCGCCTAAGAACATTGTGAACAAGTTCGTTCGTCAGTGCGGAGTTCTTGTGAAGGACCAACTCCTGATCTCCATTCAAGAATGGAAAGAGCCAGCAAAGAAACGTCCAGATGTTACTTGGGTCGACGACAGAGCAAAAAAAATGCTTTGGGAACCTCTCATGGAACATTTGACCCTACCAGATCATTTCACTGATGCAGATGTGCAGAAAGTCAAGGACGCAGCTCTTAGGAAGACGGCAATTGCATTCAACACCCACAACAAAACTGTATGGGCCAACTACGTCGAAGGAGAAAGGAAGACTCCAGAATTCAAGGGAACACTGGAGAAGCAAAGAGAACACTGGCCCGCTTTCATGAAATTCAAGGAATCAGAATTATCTAAGGAACGGTCAAGAAAAAACAAGGCCAATGCCACAAAAAAGACGCAGTTCCATAGGCTGGGGCCAGGTGGCTACGTGGTGGCAATGCCTAAGTGGGATAAGTCTGAGCAAGAGATGGTGGATGCAGGGGTCACTCCAGTTACTAGGAGCTGGCCCCCCAGGTGCAGAACTTGGTTCTATGCGCATGGGGGGGGCATTGGACCCGAAGACAGGCCTGGTTTCGAAGAAGGCAAGTCTAAAAGGAGCCGAAGAGAAGTTACTTCAAGCAATAGAAGATGCTTGAATGGGGGTGTTCACGCCCAACAGAGAGAACGACGAGCTTACGCGCGCCCTGGGAAATCCTGAACACCCGGGAAGAACACGAGGCAAGGGCGTTATTCCCTGGTATGAGGGCTTTTCGGACTGGAACGACGACTATAGGAGCCATGCAAGAAGGAAGATGGAGGAGGAGAAGAAGAGGAAGATGGAGGAGGAGCAGAGGAAGCAGGAAGAAAAACGCCTTCAAGGCCTAGAATCAGCGCACGCGGACTTGGCACTCAAATTCCAGCGGCAGCAGCAGCAGATCGAATCACTTAGCCAGGAAAGGGGGACTCAGCAACGGCATCAGCTAGCAGATGATCCAGCATTGGATAGCACCGTCCCATCCATGCCGAGAAGCAGCGTTGGTTCCGCCCCGGGCGACGCACTGCTGGATATATACCCTGTGGATGACATCATGGAGAACACTAACTGTGAGCTACACTTCAAAATGAAGAACATATCCATGAAGGTGGCGGACACTGTTGCTTATACAAATCCCCCTGAAGCAACCTTCCATTGCAACCTGATTCCAGCCGGCTATGCTCGTGTCGTGGTTGATGAGGTGGTGGACCAATATTCGGGGCTAGAGCTTGACATTCCTGGATAGCTTGAGGAGCACACACTGGGAGAGGCCATACATCGTATCATCCTATGGAGAAAGGATTGCATCATCTTTCGAAGGCCACCGACACCGCGTCGTCATCCGGCTCCTCCTCGATGTGAGGCCACTCCTCCTCCTCAAAGTCCGGCATAGCAGCAGGCCACTCCTCCTGCTTCAAGTCCGGCACATCGTGAGGCCACTCCTCCTGCTTCAAGTCTGACACCGCGTGAGGCCACTCCTCCTGCTTCAAGTCCGGCACAGCATGAGGCCACTCCTCCTGCTTCAAGTCCGACACCGCGTGAGGCCACTCCTCCTGCTTCAAGTCTGGCACAGCGTCAGGCCACTCCTCCTGCTCCAACTCAGCCACGTCAGCCATCTCCACCGCCTCAGCAATCGGGGAAGAGAGCCGCCGCAGCTATGGTGCGTAGCGGTACGAGTCGAGGTAGTACAGGAGGTACAGGCGGAGGCAAGCGATATAAATTGTAACATCCCAAATTTTCAATTTGGAATGTTATACATTAGATCGTCATTGCATATCATATTTTTGGCTTGATCCTAGAAAATTCTACGCAACTCAAGGACCCACGGAGAGAGTTGGGAATTTCGTTAATTTCATATTTGAGTTTTCTCAAATTTCGAAAAGAGGATCGTTTGATTTTAATTATTTTCTCTTCAAATATTTATTTTATAAAAACAAAAGACAGAGGATGAAATGACTTCCTCAAAATAAAGAAATACTGGAGATTTAATGTTAAAATCAAATAAGATTTTTATTCGGAGTTTTATTGCTATTTTATTTGAATTAGGAAAAAACTTGCGTTTTCCCAAATTGCATTTTAGGCCCAAATAAATGTTCACCATGTCCGGCCTATTTTTAGAGGACGGGGAAAATTTATTTCAGGATTTTTGGAGTCTGTTTAGTATTTCTTTTCTTTCTTTTTCTGCACGTCGGAATTATTTTAAACAAAAGGGAAACCGACTCCGGGCCGTACCCGAGCGGGACTCCGCCCGGGGGGGCTTTATAAGCCGCAGCCCCGAGCCGTCCCAAGGCCCAGCCACCGCTGCGAAGCCCACCGCCGCGACCCAAACCCTAACGCGCGCCTCCGCCGCTGCACCGAGCTGCGCGCCGCCGCCGCCGCTGCACCGCGCCGCCTCGCCGCCGACCCGCCGCCGTGCCGTCGCTTAGTCGTCGCTGGAGGTAGTCGCCGCCACCGTTCTCGGTTTTCGTGAGAAAACCGATCGTTTTTTTCAAAAACCTTAGATCCGTTTTTTTGTTTCGGTTCGGTTTTTTCGGTTTAGTTATTTAGCGGACGTTCGCTTTAACGAACGGTTTTCGTCCGTTAGCCGCAGATAGCGAACGTTCGTTCGTTAGTCTGTTCGTCAGTTTTTCTTTTTCTTGGATTTATCGTGATTATTTTCGATCGCGATTTCTGATCCGATTTTCGTTTTAGTTTATCTTTTCGCTCGTTTATCGGAATCACGCGATTCAAGCGCCTAGAGTTTCGTCTCGAAGCCCTCTTTCTGTTTAACCAACATAAACAAGTTTTTGCTACTATAAATATTGACTTTAGTCCAGATTAGCAAACGAAGCTTGTTTCTTTCGCAGTTTGAGTTTCGTTTGATTTGATTCTTTTTGCAAACCGGAGTTCTTAAGTTGAACTTTCTGGTTAGATCTCTTATTTGAGTTCTACCCGTGCGTTGTTGCTTGATTGCTTATTGTATGTTTGTTTGCGATAGAGTACCCGGAGTGCGAAGCGTGCTACTACGAGTCTCTAGGTTTCACGGATCATCAGCAAGGCAAGTAACACTTTGATCATACCTCTTTACTACCCAATTTTATTGCATTACATCAATCCACAAACAATTGCATGGTTAGGGTCTAATTTAATTTGTGGGTTTGGGAAGTAGATGAGGTAGTACATATTCACCTGTTTATTATCAAACCTATGGGAGTTACTTCTACGTTGCTTATATTGCTATGCTATGCTCATAGACGTGGTTTGGGTTTGAGAGTATTCATGACAGATGTGAGTATTCTTAATTAATGGTTAACTTAAGGTGGGAACTTTAATACACATCTGGGTGGATTGAGACACCTGGGGAACCCAGTGATTGCTTGTATTTTTGGAAATCCCGGGGTACCGTGTGATTCTCCTATGGACTGCCACCCAGGCTCAAAGGGATCATGAGATTATTCATGCTAGAAACTTCCGTGTGCCGCCACAAGCCATTATGGGCTCTGGCATAGTTGAGTATGTTGTGTGACCTCTTTCAGTGGTAGGCTAGAAGATGTAGGGGATGTAGGTGGTACTGTCTACCTAGAGTAAAGAGTTAACGCTTCTGAAAGATTGTGTCTCGGTCATCCTTTCTCAAACACCATGTAGTGCGAGAAATCCAACGGATGAGATCGAGTCTTGTGGGGAAAAGTGCGCGTACCTCTGCAGAGTATACAAACTAATCATGGTTAGCCGTGTCCCCGGTTATGGACGTCTTGACTATCTGGTTCTTGGATTATCATGTGGATCTCATCACTCTTAATTATAAAATTTGATTGGGTTATTAATTACTTTTAATTGGGATTGAGATGGGGTTTACCATTCTCAATGTTTAACAACCACCATGATAGTTAAATAAAATTTATTCCTTTGTTGTAGGGAAAAATTGGCTTTTCGCAAAACATATTAACCATACAGCCTCCACCAGCCATATATGCATGTAGTGATAGCCTTATTCTGTTTATTACTCTTTGGTGTTATATTGCGAGCATATTCCATGTGCTGACCCGTTTTCGGGCTGCAACGTATCATGTTGCAGACTTTTCAGACAACGAGTAAGGTGCCTTAGGTCGTGGTCTTTCACTTAGTGATGCCGTTGGAGTTGATGGACTCAGTTTATCTTCCGAGCCTTCCGCTGTTATCGTATTAGATGGCCTTAAGCCATATTATTTTTGTAATAAGTTCTCTTTTGAGACATTCGATGTATCAAGTGTGTGATTGCTACTCTGTTATAAATCCTTCAAGTAATGCGCGTGTCAGCATTACCGATCCAGGGATGACACTGATGCACAGAGATCACACTGTTTGAGGTCTGGTCGCTACAAGATGGTATCAGAGCACACGCTAACTGTAGGACACGACCACTAAGCTAAAGCCCTAGATCACTACTCTGTTCTCATTTCTAACTTCTCTCCATTTTCTACTCTTTAGGATGGCGGATGCAAGGATCAAGTTCACGCAACCAGATGAAGACACCCCTTTTGGACGTCACTTGAAGGAAGTCATTAGGTACCTGGACATTGGAATACCAAGCTTCACAGGGTCTTACAACGCCACCTTACCAGAAGAGGAGCGCTGGATGATTCAAGTTCAAGTTCCAGGAAGGACGTTTACGCCAGTCACTGAGCCCATAGAGTTTTCCTTTGATGCAAAAACCTGGAGTCTAGGAAAGAGTATGGCAGCCCACATTACCATGGGACACATTGGAGAAGTTTACCACAATGATCTCAAGGATACTATCTATCAGATTTGTGGGCGCCGAGATGAGCAATGGGAGATGATCAACACCAGGAAGGATAGATCGATTGCAGCTTTCATCTAGGAGTTAAACCAACACATTCGACGCCAGGAGAACCAGATGTGCGCAGGCATGACAGATTTGAAGAAGGCAATGACAAGGATCACGGAACTAGAGGAAGAACTCAAGGCTATTCGCGAGGATTATATGGAGGAAATCGTCGTACTAGTAGAAAAGAATGACGGCCTGGCAAGGAAGCTGGGAGTATTCATGGGAGACCCCGCGCCAGGAGGAGAAGACGACAGTTCCACTTGCCTGGAGAACTACATCATCATCGACGACACCGACTCGGATCCCGACGATAGCGATGATGACTATGTTGATGAAGCTGGAGCAGATATCATGGAGTCTTCGACCGATCAATTTTTCTAGTCGACCACCATATCAGTAGTAGAATTCCACCATGTATATAGTATAGTCCGAGCACTTTTGTAACGATAGTTTTTAGACCGATTGTATGCCCTTGCTTGATTGATTGAGTGATATGTTTGTGTTTGTCTCATGTCCATATGGGTAGTGTTTTCCCCCTAGACCTCATTCTACTCTGTTTTCTCACCTTTTCTAAACCCAGTAGATGCCTCCGAGACGCGACAATGGATTTGCTTTCCCACTAGAGCTCACTCAGTTGATCCAGCAGCAAAATGCATTGATGCAGATACTAGTCCAGAATCAGAACCAGGGGAACAACAACAACAACCCACCCCCACCACCACCTGTTGACCACTTAGCCCGTTTTCTTAGGCTGAATCCGCCGGTGTTCTCCAGTAGCACCGAGCCGATTGTTGTAGATGATTGGCTCCGCAAGATTGAAAGGGAGTTGACTACTACAGGATGCACAGATGCGGAGAGAGTGCGTTTTGCCGCACATCAGCTTGATGGACCCGCAGCATCATGGTGGGAGAATTTCACAGTCACTTACCCCATCGACACTGTGACATGGGATCAGTTTCTGCAGGCTTTTCGCACTACCCATGTGTCAACAGGAGCTATGGCCATGAAGAAGGGCGAGTTTCGCAACTTACGCCAAGGAGGACGCATCGTTGGCTAGTATGTGGATGACTTTAGTAAGCTAGCACGTTATGCCCCAGATGACATCGCTACAGATGCAGCTAAGCAGGAGAAGTTTCTGGAAGGACTGAATGATGAGCTGAGCATGCAGTTAATGGTGGCAAATTTCAATAACTACCAGGAGTTGGTAGACAAAGCTCTCATGATTGAAGGGAAGCAACAGCAGATAGACAACCGCAAGAGGAAGTATGGACAAGGGAAGTATAATTCTAGAGCTCATCAAAGGCCCCGTTTCACCCCGAACTCGGGAGGACTTGTCCATAACCATGGAAGTCACAATCACAATGGAGGGAGTTTGCATAACCATAGTGGCGCCAAGAACGGGAATGGTAATGGAGGAAGCAACAGACAGAACCGTTCCAACCCGGCAACGCCCGCCAAGAAATATCTAAGCCACGTTACTTGCTACAAGTGCCAGAAGACTGGACATTATGCCGATGAATGTCCTGAAGCTAAGAATGGAAACAGCAATGGAAGCTCTGGGAAGAAGCCCAATCCTTTCACCAGGGGACAAGTGAACCACGTTAGCGTGGAGGAGGTTGAAGCCCAACCCGATGCAGTAATAGGTAAGTTTTTGGTTAAGTCATTAACTGCAGTCGTACTTTTTGATACTGGTGTATCGCATTCATACATACCAAGGGGATTTGTGGATAAGTTTAAACTGCCAACCCAAGCCCTTAGGTCACCCATGTTAGTAACCTCGCCAGGAGCAGAGTATATGGCTAGCCTATGGTGTGATCGGTTACCATTAAGGATTGGTAACTACCTGTTTCCCTCAGACCTAATAGTATTGGAGTCACAAGGACTGGATGTGATATTAGGCATGGATTGGTTATCGAAGTATGGAGGGAACATTGACTGCGCCAGTAAGTCGATTTTGCTCACCACCCCAGAAGGAAGAAGGATCAAGTATGTATCCTGGCATATGTCGAATAGGACTCAAGTGAATTCCTTATCAGGAGTTGTACAGGAGGAAGTACCAGTGGTGAAGGATTTTCCGGATGTATTTCTAGAAGAGTTGCCAGGCATGCCACCGGATAGAGACATTGAGTTTTTGATTGAGATTTTGCCAGGCACAGGGCCAATATCTAAGAGACCGTACAGAATGCCCGCAAAGGATTTGGAGGAAATTAAGAAGCAGATTAAGGACTTACTGGATAAAGGTTATATTCGCCCAAGTTCGTCACCTTGGGGATCCCAGTACTTCTAGTGGAGAAAAAGGATGGATCGTTAAGGATGGTTGTTGATTATCGAGGATTGAATGAGGTGACAATCAAGAACAAGTACCCACTGCCGATGATCAATGATTTGTTTGATCAGCTGCAAGGAGCTAAGGTGTTTTCCAAAATCGATCTGCGATCAGGGTACCACCAGCTGAAGATTCGAGAGCAGGATATACCTAAGACAGCTTTTACCACGAGGTACAGGCTATATGAGTATACCGTTATGTCGTTTGGCTTGACTAACGCACCTGCCTATTTTATGAACATGATGAACAAGGTGTTTATGGAGTTTTTGGATAAGTTCGTTGTGGTTTTCATTGATGATATTCTGGTCTACTCGAAGAATGAAGAAAAACATAAAGAGCATTTACGTTTGGTACTTGGGAAGCTCAGAGAACATCAGCTATACGCCAAGTTCAGCAAGTGTGAGTTTTGGCTGAAGGAAGTTGGATTCCTTGGACATGTTATATCCGGAGAAGGAATAACAGTAGACCCCACCAAAGTTGTCACTGTGACAAATTGGGAATCACCCACGTTAGTTGGAGAGATTCGGAGTTTTCTTGGACTTGCAGGGTACTACCGGAGGTTCATTGAAAATTTCTCAAAGATTGCGAAGCCCATGACGGAGTTGTTGAAGAAGGAGACCAAGTTCAAATGGACTAAGGAATGTGAGGCCAGTTTTCAGGAGTTGAACTCTTGGTTACATCACCAGTGTTGATTCTGCCAGATCAACGTAAGGATTACGAAGTGTATTGCGACGCTTCTCGTCGAGGACTTGGAGCCGTACTTATGCAGGAGGGAAGAGTTGTTTCATAGGCCTCACGACAGCTTAAACCCCATGAGTTAAATTATGCTACGCATGATTTGGAGTTAGCTGTCGTAGTGCATGCGTTGAAGACTTGCAGACATTTTCTCATCGGAAACCATTGTGAGGTATACACGGATCACAAGAGTTTGAAGTATATCTTCACGCAGAAGGAGTTGAATCTCTGGCAGAGGAGATGGTTGGAACTCATTAAGGATTATGATATGAGGTTGCATTATCATCCTGGAAAGGCTAACGTAGTAGCCGATGCGTTGAGCCGCAAAAGTCATGTCAATACACTCATGACCGGAGGATTACCCAGGGAGTTGGCAGATGACCTACGCAAGCTATGTTTGGAAATTGTTCCGAGAGGTTATGTAGCAGCTTTGGAGATTCAATCTACTTTGATGGATAAGATCAGAGAAGCTCAGAAGACGGACAAGGAGATAGCCGAAATAAAGGAAAGAATGAGTAAAGGAAAGGCTAAAGGATTTCGTGAGGATGAGCACGATACCTTATGGTTTGAGGACCGCGTATATGTGCCAAATGATCAGCAGATCAGGAAGCTGATTTTGCAGGAGGCCCATGATTCGCCATATTCGATTCACCCAGGAAATACCAAGATGTACCTGGATTTGAAGGATAGTTTCTGGTGGACCGGAATGAAGAAGGATATTGCAGAGTATGTAGTAGTTTGTGATGTATGTCAGAGAGTGAAGGCAGAACATCAGAAGCCAGCAGGATTGCTACAGCCATTGCCGATACCCGAATGGAAGTGGGATAAACTAGGCATGGACTTTATCACTGGATTACCTAGGACTCGTTCAGGCTATGACTCGATATGGGTTGTAGTCGATCGTTTGACGAAGGTAGCTCATTTCATCCCAGTGAAGACCACTTACACCAGTGCAAAGTTGGCAAAGTTATACCTGACCAGGCTCGTATGTCTGCATGGAGTTCCGAGGACCATTGTATCAGATAGAGGAACCCAGTTCACCTCAAAGTTTTGGAATCAGTTGCATGAAACTTTGGGAACCAGGCTAGAGTTTAGTACAACTTTTCACCCGCAGACAGATGGACAAACTGAGAGAGTCAACCAGGTTCTGGAGGACATGTTGAGAGCTTGTGCGCTAGACTATGGATCTAGTTGGGACGATAATTTTCCGTATGCAGAGTTCTCTTACAACAACAGCTATCAAGCCAGTTTGAAGATGGCCGCTTTTGAAGCACTGTACGGAAGGAGGTGCAGAACACCGTTGTTGTGGGACGAAGTTGGAGACCGACAGTTGTTGGACCAGATTTGATTAAAGAATCTGAAGAGAAGGTTAAGCTGATTCGCGATAGACTCAAGGTAGCCCAGTCCAGGCAAAAGAGTTATGCGGATTCTAAACGCAAGGAGACAGTTTACGAAGTTGGCGACATAGTGTATCTTCGTGTATCACCACTTCGAGGAGTGAAGCGTTTTGGAGTTAAGGGAAAGTTAGCACCACGTTTTGTGGGACCATACCAAGTTTTAGAACGTATGGGAGAAGTTTCTTACAAGTTGGAATTGCCTGAAGGACTGTCGGGAGTTCACGACGTGTTCCACGTTTCTCAGTTGAAGAAGTGCCACGCAGAGATGGCTGATATCCCTCTGAGAGATACAGTACCACTGGAAGCGATACAGTTGGATAGTGACTTGACATATGAGGAGAAACCAGTCAAGATACTCGAGTTTGCCAGCCGAGTTACACGCAGCAAAGTAATCAAGTTCTGCAAAGTTCAGTGGAGTCACCATACCGAAGATGAGGCCACCTGGGAACGAGAGGAAGACCTACGGAAGGATCACCCTCACCTATTTTCTAGCCAACCCGAATCTCGAGGGCGAGATTCATCTTAAGGGGGGTAGGTTTCTAACATCCCAAATTTTAAATTTGGAATGTTATACATGAGATCATCATTGCATATCATATTTTTGGCTTGATCCTAGAAAATTCTACGCAACTCAAGGACCCACGGTGAGAGTTGGGAATTTTGTTAATTTCATATTTGAGTTTTCTCAAATTTTGAAAAGAGGATCGTTAGATTTTAATTATTTTCTCTTCGAATATTTCTTTTATAAAAATAAAAGAGAGAGAGAGAGGATAAAATGACTTCCTCAAAATAAAGAAATACTGGAGATTTAATGTTAAAATCAAATAAGATTTTTATTCGGAGTTTTATTGCTATTTTATTTGACTTAGGAAAAAAATTGCATTTTAGACCCAAATAAATTTTCACCTTGTCCGGCCTATTTTTAGAGGACGGGGAAAATTTATTTCGGGATTTTTGGAGTCCGTTTAGTATTCCTTTTCTTTCTTTTTCTGCACGTCGAAATTATTTAAAAAAGGAAACCGACTCCGGGCTGTACCCGAGCGGGACTCTGCCGGGAGGGGCTTTATAAGCCGTAGCCCCGAGCCGCCCCAAGGCCCAGCCACCGCCATCGAAGCCCACCGACGCCACCCAAACCCTAACCCGCGCCGCCGCCGATGCACCGCGCTGCCGCCCCGCCTCGCCGCCGACCCACCGCCGCGCCGTCACCTCGTCGTCGCCGGAGGTAGTCGTCGCCGCCGTTCTCGGTTTTTGCGAGAAAACCGATCGGGTTTTTTTTCAAAAACCTTATATCCGTTTTTTTAGTTTCGGTTCACTTTTTCGGTTTAGTTATTTAGCGGACATTCATCCGTTCATTCGTTTTAACGAACGGTTTTCGTCCGTTACCGCAGATAGCGAACGTTTGTTCGTTAGTCTGTTCGTCAGTTTTTCTTTTTCTCGGATTTATCGTGATTATTTTCGATCGCGATTTCTGATCTGATTTTCGTTTTAGTTTATCTTTTCGCTCGTTTATCGGAATCAGGCAATTCAAGCGCCTAGAGTTTCGTCTCGAAGCCCTCATTATGTTTAACCAACTTAAACAAGTTTTTGCTACTATAAATATTGAGTTTAGTCCAGATTAGCAAACAAAGCTTGTTTCTTTCGCAGTTTAAGTTTTGTTGTTTCGTTTGATTTGATTCTTTTTGCAAACCGGAGTTCTTAAGTTGAACTTTCTGGTTAGATCTCTTATTTAAGTTTTACCCGTGCGTTGTTGCTTGATTGCTTATTGTATGTTTGTTTGTTTGCGATAGAGTACCCGGAGTGCGAAGCGTGCTACTACGAGTCTCTAGGTTTCACGGATCATCAGCAATGCAAGTAACACTTTGATCATACCTCTTTACTACCCAGTTTTATTGCATTAGATCAATCCACAAACAATTGCATGGTTAGGGTCTAATTTAATTTGTGGGTTTGGGAAGTAGATGAGGTAGTACCTATTCACCTGTTTATTATCAAACCTATGGGAGTTACTTCTACGTTGCTTATATTGCCATGCTATGCTCGTAGACGTGGTTTGGCTTTGAGAGTATTCATGAAAGATGCGAGTATTCTTAATTAATGGTTAACTTAAGGTGGCAACTTTAATACACATCTGGGTGGATTGAGGCACCTGGGGAACCCAGTGATTGCCTGTATTTTTGGAAATCCCGGGGTACCGTGTGATTCTCCTATGGACTGCCACCCAGGCTCAAAGGGATCATGAGATTATTCACGCTAGAAACTTCCGTGTGCAGCCACAAGCCATTATGGGCCCTGGCATAGTTGAGTATGTTGTGTGACCTCTTTCAGTGGTAGGCTAGCAGATGTAGGGGATGTAGGTGGTACTGTCTACCCAGAGTAAAGAGTTAACGCTTCTGAAAGACTGTGTCTCGGTCATCCGTTTCTCAATCCCCATGTAGTGCGAGAAATCCAACGGAGGAGACCGAGTCTTGTGGGGAAAAGTGCGCAAACCTCTGCAGAGTGTACAAACTAATCATGGTTAGCCGTGTCCCCGGTTATGGACGTCTTGACTATCTGGTTCTTGGATTATCATGTGGATCTCATCACTCTTAATTATAAAATTTGATTGGGTAATTAATTACTTTTAATTGGGATTGAGATGGGGTTTACCATTCTCAATGTTTAACAACCACCATGATAGTTAAATAAAATTTATTCCTTTGTTGTAGGGAAAAATTGGCTTTTCGCAAAACATATTAACCATACAGCCTCCACCAGCCATATATGCATGTAGTGATAGCCTTATTCTGTTTATTACTCTTTGGTGTTATATTACCAGCATATTCCATGTGCTGACCCGTTTTCGGGCTGCAACGTATCATGTTGCAGACTTTTCAGACGACGAGTAAGGTGCCTTAGGTCGTGGTCTTTCACTCAGTGATGCCGTTGGAGTTGATGGACTCACTTTATCTTCCAAGCCTTCCGTTGTTATCGTATTAGATGGCCTTAAGCCATATTATTTTTGTAATAAGTTCTCTTTTGAGACATACGATGTAATAAGTGTGTGATTGCTACTCTGTTATAAATCCTTCAAGTACTGTGCGTGTTAGCATTACCGATCCAGGGATGACACTGATGCACAGAGATCAGACTGTTTGAGGTCTGGTCGCTACATAAATATGGTCCAAGCCTCGCTCCTCTTCCTCAGAGGCCTTACGACATGAGTGAGGAGCAAAACGCAGCCATAGTGAAGGCCCAAGTGGACGCCCATTTTGGACCGAAACCGGCACCGCCGCCAAGGGAGAAAGTGTGTGAGGAAAAGATTGACCACTTTATTCGTATGGCTAGACCACCAGCTCCCAAGCCTGTTGACTCAGACTATGAGCGCCAAATTAGGAAGGCACATCGAGCACGAGTACAGAAGAAGTCGAGCTCGAGCTCGAGCCAAGCAGCTGGCAAAAAATGCAGGAAAACCGTTCCTCAGCTGGGAGAACAGGCGGCGCAATCGACCCCCCCCCCCCTGCTTGTTGTGCCAACAACACATAAGAGTACCGGTGCCCTATATATATGTGGGCAAACCGTTAACGTTCCCCAGCTCGGCAATCTGGTAATAACCGAGGAGCATATAATGTAGGCTGAAATGCTCGGTATGACTGTTGGACAACTCCTCGAGATCGAGCCCATGTCTCTGCTTAGAGAGGAGGAAATAAAACGAAAATATGTCCGCGGCAAACCTTTGGTCGAGCCCGAGGAGGAACCTCCCAACGAGAATGTATGAATTGCATCAATGGTACATGGAAATTTGCAAGACCCACAATCTACTGTCCCTCATGGTGAAAGTCAAGGAAGAGGATTACTTCCATAAGGTAGCTCTGTCTATTGAGTATACAAAACTGTTTCAGTTATTCAATTATGACGCACTTGACAAATCTATCGTCGGTTGCTATTGTCTGTAAGTGATTTCTTTCTGTAATTTAAGTCTCAAGCTAGTTGTAGTGCTCTCGTTGATCATTATCTGTAATTATCCTCACTATATTCTTTTCTGTGGTATTATGCAGGATGAAGATGTCCGAAATGAGAAAAGCTGGACGCTGTGGCATTGGGTTCATTGACCCAAATACCATTAATGAAGAGACATGGTCATATGAACATTATAAACAAGAAGTAGAGAATAACATGCTAGAGTTCTTGAAGCGCCTCAATACCAATGCAGATATACTACTTCCTTACAACTTCCAGTGAGTCACACTGTCTTGTACTACAAATTCTGTTTTTGTTACTAGCTAGATGTTAATAAGTGTATAGGGTTTAGGGTTAGTTGATGAGTGTTATGCACATGCCCGCTTAATATATTTTTACATGCAAACGTGCGCATGCAGGTACCACTGGATCTTGGTAGACATTAAAGTTAAAGAAGGAAAAGTTGAAGTACTGGACTCACTGCTTAAAAAACCTAAAGAGTACTCAATCGTGAAGGGGATAGTCAACAGGTAATTTCAATCATTATATATATGTCCTGATATCAACTAATTAATAACTCATTTATTCATTTTCTTTGCCGGCCGGCCGGCAGGGCTTGGCAAAAGTTCATCAAAGACATTCCAAGCCCGTTCAGAGAAAATCTGTATTGGTATCGACCCACGGTAATTAATTAAGTAGTACTAGCTAGCTAGCTACCATGCAATCTCTTTAATTCTAGTTTCAATAACATTAATTATCATGCTTGATTAATAATTATCTGATTGAACTCTATTCTCGTACAGGCCATGAAGCAGGAGCCGGGGAATGAATTATGTGCATACTATGTTTGCGAGAACATTCGCATGATAACGTCCGAAAGGAGCACATCTGATAGACAGATATGGGTACGTTTGCCTGAACACTATACACAATTTTTACATCATTATCGATATCTAGTCACACAACTAATACATGCATATTGATCTCCTTCTTAACAATTCAATGAGGTGCGGCAGAAGCTCCTACCAATGGATCGCGTACGAGCAATTGCAGAGGAAATAGCGGGATTTTTGCTCGACCAGGTCATAGAACCTAGAGGAGAATTCCATTACCCGCTACCGCAGTAATGCCTCCATGTAGGAGAAATTGTATATACCAAATTGTATATATATATGTACATGTGTATGTGTGAATATGGTGGTGCGAGACATTCGATTATATATATATATAATCGGTTCTACGAGAAATTCTATTTATATATATACCAGCAAACGAAAAAGAATTAAATGGAAAACACAAAATTAAAGGAAAAAGAAACCCTGAACACAAAACCCCCCCTAACCTTTTAGTACCGGTTGATGTTACCAACTGGTACTAAAGGTCTCCCCGTCCCCGCCGCCGGCTCGTGCCACGTGGTGGCTCTTTAGCGGCGGTTCGTGCATAACCGGTACTAAAGGGGGGACCTTTAGTCCCCACCCTTTAGTGACGGTTGCAGAAATGGCACTAAAGGACCTTACGAACCAGTGCTGTAGCTCGGTTCTGCACTAGTGTGTCTATCTAAGTGGGAGTTCTTAAGTAATATGATTAATTGATCTTTAATTTATCATGAACTTAATCCTGATAGTATTTGCATAACCATGTTGTAGATCAATAGCTCACGATGTAGCTCCCCGTTTATTTTTGATATGTTCCTAGAGAAAAACTATGTTGGAAGATGATAGTGGCAATGATGCAGACTAGGTCTGTGATCTGAGGATTATCCTCATTGCTGCACAGAAGAATTATGTCCTTGATGCACCGCTAGGTGACGGACCTATTGCAGGAGCAGATATAGACGTTATGAACGTTTGGCAAGCTCGGTATGATAACTACTTGATAGTTTAGTGCGCCATGATTTACGGCTTAGAACCAGGACTTCAAAAACGTTTTGAACGCCACGGAGCATATAATATGTTCCAAGAGCTGAAATTGGTATTTCAGACTCATGCCCGAGTCAAGAGGTGTGAGACCTCTGACAAGTACTTTGCCTACAAGATGGAGGAGAATAGCTCAACCAGTGAGCATGTGCTTAGATTGTCTGGATACTACAATCGCTTGAATCAAGTCGGAGTTAATCTTCCAGATAAAATAGTGATTGACAGAGTTCTCTAGTCACTATCACCAAGTTACTGGAACTTTGTGATGAACTATAATATGCAAGGGATGACGAAAACGATTCCCGAGCTCTTCGTGATGCTGAAATCGACGAAGGTAGAAATCAAGAAAAGCATCAAATGTTGATGGTTGACAAGACCACTAGTTTCAAGTAAAAGGGCAAGGGAAAGAAAGCGAACTTCAATAAGAATGGCAAGCAAGTTGCCCCTCCCATGAAGAAGCCCAAAGCTAGACCCAAGCATGAAACTGAGTGCTTCTACTGCGAAGGAAATGGTCACTAGAAGCGGAACTGCCCCAAATACTTGGCGGATAAGAAGGATAGCAAAGTGAACAAAAGTATATATGATATACATGTTATTGATGTGTACTTTACTAGTGTTCATAGTAGCCCCTGGGTATTTGATACTGGTTCAGTTGCTATGATTAGTAACTCAAAATAGGAGTTACAAAATGAACAAAGACTAGTTGAGGGCAAGGCGACGATGTGTGTTGGAAGTGATTCCAAGGTTGATAAGATCACCATCGCACATTCCCTTTACCTTCAGGATTAGTGTTGAACCTAAAATAAATGTTATTTGGTGTTTGCGTTGAGCATAATATGATTGGATCATGTTTATTGCAATACGGTTATTCATTTAAGTCAAAGAATAATTATTATTCTGTTTACATGAATAAAACCTTCTGTGGTCATACACCCAAGGTGAATGGTTTATTGAATCTCGATCGTGGTGATACACATATTCATAATATTGATGCCAAAAGATGCAAAGTTGATAATGATAGTGCAACATATTTGTGGCACTGCCGTTTAGGTCATATTGGTGTAAAGCGCATGAAGAAACTCCATGCTGATGGGCTTTTGGAATCACTTGATTATGAATCACTTCATGCTTGCGAACCATGCCTCATGGGCAAGATGACTAAGACTCTGTCCTGTGGAACAATGGAGCGAGCAACTGACTTATTGGAAATAATACATACTGATGTATGTGATCTGATGAGTGTTGAGGCTTGCGGCGGGTATCGTTATTTTTTGACCTTCACAGATGATTGGAGCAGATATGGGTATATCTACTTGATGAAACATAAGTCTGAAACAGTTGAAAAGTTCAAAGAATTTCAGAGTGAAGTGGAAAATCATCGTAACAAGAAAAGAAAGTTTCTACGATCTGATCGCGGAGACGAATATTTGAGTTACGAGTTTGGTCTTCATTTGAAATGATGTGGAATAGTTTCACAACTCACGCCACCTAGAACACCACAGCGTAATGGTGTGTCCGAACGTCATAACCGTACTTTATTAGATATGGTGCGATCTATGATGTCTCTTACCGATTTATTACTATCGTTTTTGGGTTATGCATTAGAGACAGCTGCATTCACGTTAAATAGGGCACCATCTAAATCCGTTGAGACGACACCATATGAACTGTGGTTTGGCAAGAAACCTAAGCTGTTGTTTCTTAAAATTTGGGGCCACGATGCTTATGTGAAAATGCTTCAACCTGATAAGCTCAAAACCCAAATCAGAGAAATGCGTCTTCATAGGATACCCAAAGGAGACTGTTGGTACACCTTCTATCACAGATCCGAAAGCAAGATATTCATTGCTTAGAATGGATCCTTTCTAGAGAAGGAGTTTCTCTTGAAAGAAGTGAGTGGGAGGAAAGTAGAACTTGATGAGGTAATTGTACCTTCTCTCGAGTTGGAAAGTAGTTCATCGGAGAAATCAGTTCCGGTGATGCCTACACTAATTAGTGAGGAAGCTAATGATGATGATCATGAAACTTCAGATCAAGTTACTACCGAACCTCGTAGGTCAACCAGAGTAAGGTCCGCACCAGAGTGGTACGGCAATCCTGTTCTGGAGGTCACGTTACTTGACCATGATGAACCTACGAACTATGAGGAAGCGATGATGAGCCCAGATTCCGTAAAATGGCTTGAGGCCATGAAATCTGAGATAGGATCCATGTATGAGAACAAAGTATGGACTTTGGTTGACTTGCCCGATGATCGGCAAGCCATGGAGAATAAAATGGATCTTCAAGAGGAAGACGGACGCTGATAGTAGTGTTACTATCTACAAAGCTCGACTTGTCGAAAAAGGGTTTTTGACAAGTTCAAGATGTTGACTATGATGCGATTTTCTTACTCGTATCAATGCTTAAAGTATGTCCGAATCATGTTAGCAATTGCCACATTTCATGAAATCTGGCAAATGGATGTCAAAAACTACATCCTTAATGGATTTCTTAAAGAAGAGTTGTATATGATGCAACAAGAAGGTTTTGTCAATCCTAAAGGTGCTAACAAAATGTGCAAACCTCCAGCGATCCATCTATGGACTGGTGCAAGAATCTCGGAGTTGGAATATACGCTTTGATGAGTTGATCAAAGCATATAGTTTTATACAGACTTGCGATGAAGCCTGTATTTACAAGAAAGTGAGTGGGAGCACTACAGACTTTCTGATAAGTATATGTGAATGACATATTGTTGATCGGAAATGATGTAGAATTTTCTGGAAAGCATAAAGGAGTGTTTGAAAGGAGTTTTTCAAAGAAAGACCTCGGTGAAGCTGCTTACATATCGTGCATCAAGATCTATAGAGATAGATCAAGACGCTTGATAAGATTTTTCAATGAGTACATACCTTGACAAGATATTTGAAGTAGTTCAAAATGGAACAGTCAAAGAAGGAATTCTTGCCTCTATTGCAAGGTGTAAAGTTGAGTAAGACTCAAAACACGACCACGGCAGAAAATAGAAAGATAATGAAAGTCATTCCCTATGCCTCAGCCATATGTTCTATAAAGTATGCTATGCTGTGTACCAGACCTATTGTGTACCTCACCATGAGTTTGGCAAGAGGGTACAATAGTGGATCACTGAACATCGGTCAAAATTATCCTTAGTGGAATAAATAAATGTTTCTCGGTTATGGAGGTGACAAAGAGTTCGTCGTAAAGAGTTGCATTGATGCAAGATTTGACACCGATCTAGATGACTCTAAGTCTCGATCTAGATACATATTGAAAGTGGGAGCGATTATCTAGAGTAGCTCCGTGCAGAGCATTGTAGACATAGAGAATTTGCAAAATACATACGGCTCTGAATGTGGCAAACCCATTGACTAAGCCTCTCTCACAAACAAAACATGATCACACCTAAGTACTCTTTGGGAGTTAATCACATAGCGATGTGAACTAGATTATTGACTCTAGTAAACCCTTTGAGTGTTGGTCACATGGCGATGTGAACTATGGGTTTTAATCACATAAAGATGTGAACTATTGGTGTTAAATCACATGGCGATGTGAACTAGATTATTGACTCTAGTGCAAGTGGGAGACTGAAGGAAATATGCCCTAGAGGCAATAATAAAGTTGTTATTTATATTTCCTTATATCATGATAAATGTTTATTATTCATGCTAGAATTCTATTAATCGGAAACTTAGTACATGTGTGAATACATAGACAAAACAGAGTGTCCCTAGTATGCCTCTACTTGACTAGCTTGTTTATCAAAGATGGTTATGTTTCCTAGCCATAGACATGTGTTGTCATTTGATGAACGGGATCACATCATTAGAGAATGATGTGATGGACAAGACCCATCCGTTAGCTTAGCACTATTATCGTTTAGTTTATTGCTATTGCTTTCTTCATGACTTATACATGTTCCTATGACTATGAGATTATGCAACTCCCGAATACCGGAGGAACACTTAGTGTGCTATCAAACGTCACAACGTAACTGGGTGATTATAAAGATGCTCTACAGGTGTCTCCGATGGTCTTTGTTGAGTTGGCATAGATCGAGATTAGGATTTGTCACTCCGATTGTCGGAGAGGTATGTCTGGGCCCTCTCGGTAATGCACATCACTATAAGCCTTGCAAGCAATGTGACTAATGAGTTAGTTGCGGGATGATGCATTATGAAACGAGTAAAGAGACTTGCTGGTAACGAGATTGAACTAGGTATGATGATACCGACGATCGAATCTCGGGCAAGTAACATACCGATGACAAAGGGAACAACATACGTTGATATGCGGTTTGACCGATAAAGATCTTCGTAGAATATGTAGGAGCCAATATGAGCATCCAGGTTCTGCTATTGGTTATTGACCGAAGATGTGTCTCGGTCATGTCTACATAGTTCTCGAACCCGTAGGGTCTGCACGCTTAACGTTCGATGACGATTTGTATTATGAGTTATGTGATTTGATGTACCGAAGGTTGTTTGGAGTCCCGGATGAGATCACGGACATGACGAGGAGTCTCAAAATGGCCGAGATGTGAAGATCAATATATTGGAAGGCTATATTCGGACATCGGAAAGGTTCTGAGTGATTCATGTATTTTTCGGAGTACCAGAGAGTTACGGGAATTCGCCGGGGGAAGTAGTGGGCCTTAATGGGCCATATGGGAAAGGAGAGAAGGGCCTCAAGGGGTGGTTGTGCACCCCCCCCGCATGGCAAGTCCGAATTGGACTAGGGAGGGGGCGAGGCCCCCTCTCTTTCCTTCTCCCTCTCCTACTCCTTCCCTCTCTCCCCTCTTGGAAAAGGAAGGGGACTCCAACTAGGATTGGGAACCCTAGTTGGACCCCCCTATAGGCGCGCCCCTCCTAGGCCGGCCTCCTCTTCCTCCCTCCTTTATATACGTGGCCAGGGGGCACCCCAATAGCACAACAACACAAGTTGATCTTTAGACGTGTGCGGTGCCCCCCTCCACAGTTTTACACCTCGGTCATATTGTCGTAGTGCTTAGGCGAAGCCCTACGTCGGTAACTTCATCATCACCGTCACCACGCCGTCGTGCTGACCAAAATCTCCCTCGGTCTCAACTGGATCAAGAGTTCGAGGGACGTCACCGAGCTGAACGTGTGCAGATCGCGGAGGTGTCGTGCATTCGGTACTTGATCGGTTGGATCGCGAAGACGTTCAACTACATCAACCGCGTTACTAAACGCTTCCACTTTCGGTCTACGAGGGTACGTGAACACACTCTCTCCGCTCGTTGCTATGCTTCTCCTAGATAGATCTTGCGTGATCGTAAGCAAATTTTTGAAATACTACGTTCCCCAACAATCTAGGTGCGGAATGGATTGATCACCATGCCGACTTACCCTTATTATTCGCCTCTACTATGTGGGATGGTAAATCTGGGTGACTTACCCATAGTAGAGCAACGACGATCAAAACCTTGTTTGAACCTTAGAATGGTAAGACAATTTCCCTTTGTATATGGCAGCTGTTGGCAATCATAGGTCATACGATGAGAATGAAGCCAGACCCATCTCCTGCAGGAGAAACCATAAATTGTTGACCGCCATGAGATATCGATAGTTGTTTAGTATTGGCTCCAGACCTGTCAGCTAAGAAGACCCAGTCACAGAAGGACCTTACTAAGATGAAAGGATAGAAGAATTGAGGAAAAGGATATGCCACTACCGGAAGAGTCCAGAGCAGGAATTATCCTGAAGATCTGAGTAGATCGACACTGCCGACAATAAGGATGTACGACCTGAGTTTTGATGGAACCGTAACCATGCTTCTAAGGGTGGTAGCATCCCAGACCCCCTGTGACGATCGATGGATTTTAAGAAGACCCCCGAACCTACCCTAATTCTTGCAAGCCTCTTCGAATCTCGAGGGCGAGATTCACTTTAAGGGTGGTAGGTTTGTAACATCCCAAAATTCCAAATTTTGGAATGTTATACTAAATAAATAGTTTTGATTGGTTTGTTTGATTGTGGTGTGGTTGCTTGTGTGAAATTGAGTGAAATTTGAAACTTTTTGAAAGTTGAATGAGAGGGAATAAAAGGACTTTCCCGAACTTTCATTATGCATTTATGATCTCCATGAATTCAAGTTTATTTCATCACAAAACCCTAGAGTGAAGATGATATGACTTTTTCCATTTAAATAAATGAAAAGGGTTTTGAAAATATTTGAATCTCATTTGGAAATATTTCAAATTCAGAAACTTTATGCAACTCAATGATTTTCATGAGAGAAGATAAAATGACTTCTTCAAATCATATGAAATATGAGTTGGAAGTTTAAAAGCATCAAATTTATAGTCCCTTTGAAGGTTTTTTTAAATCATTTCCAATTTGGAGTTATTTGGTTTTTATTCAAATTATTTTTCTCCAAAAAATGGAAATAAGGGTAAAATGATTCCCTTCAATGTAAAATTAGGACAAAATAAATTTGAAATCATTTTGGTATTTTAAAATGATTTTTATGGGGTTTTATTGCAACAGTAGCATTGTTTGCTTTATTTATTTTTTTGTAGAATTTATTTGCCACTAAAAAATGTTCATGTTGTCTTTTTCTGAAAATTTTGATATATAATATGCCTATATAATATTTTTATTTTGTTTGGTTTTATTTTTCTTATGTCTGTGGTTTTTTCAAAAAAAAAATTCCGCCCAAGTGGGCTGGCCCAGCTAGCCGCCAGGCCAGCCCATCCCCGCGCGTCGTCTCCCTCCCGAGCGGACTCCGCCGCTCGCACGAGCCGCCGCCGCTCGCCGTGACCGCGCCGGACTCCTTCCCGACCCCTTCTCCAAGCCGCCCTTCCCTGCCCCTTTATATACGCCGCCCCGGGACCCCCTCTCCTCCCATCGAACTAGCAGCAGCAGCAGCAGCAGCCGCAGAAGCCGCTGCCGCCGCACTTCATTGCCATCGCCCGCGTCGAGCGCCACAGCCGTCGCCCGCGTCACCGTCGACCTCCACCGACGCCACCACCGCACCCGTCGCCCAGCGCCGTGATACGTCTCCAATGTATCTATAATTTATGAAGTATTCATGCTATTATATTATCCATCTTGGATGTTTATGGGTTTTATTATGCACTTTTATATTACTTTTGGGACTAATCTATTGACCCAGTGCCTAGTGTCAGTTCCTGTTTTTTCCCTTGTTTCAGTGTTTCAAAGAAAAGGAATATCAAACGGAGTCCAAACGAAATGAAACCTTCGGGAGAGTTATTTTTGGAAAGAAAGCAATCCGGGAAACTTGGAGTGCACGTCAGGGGATCAACGAGGAAGGCACGAGGCAGGGGGCGCACCCTCCACCCTCGTGGGCCCCTCGTGGCTCCCCTGACGTATTTCTTCCTCCTATATATACCAATATACCCTAAAACCATCGGGGAACAGAATAGATCGGGAGTTCCGCCGCCGCAAGCCTCTGTAGCCACCAAAAACCAATCGGGGCCCTGTTCCGGCACCCTGCCGGCGGGGGGGATCCCTCACCGGTGGCCATCTTCATCATCCCGGTGCTCTCCATGATAAGGAGGGAGTAGTTCACCCTCGGGGCTGGGGGTATGTACCAGTAGCTATGTGTTTGATCTCTCTCTCTCTCGTGTTCTTGAGGTGATATGATCTTGATGTATCGCGAGCTTTGCTATTATAGTTGGATTTTATGATGCTTCTCCCCCTCTACTCTCTTGTAATGTATTGAGTTTTCCCTTTGAAGTTATCTTATCAGATTGAGTCTTTAATGATTTGAGAACACTTGATGTATGTCTTGCGTGGGATAACCCTAGTGACAATGGGTTATTCTATTGATTCACTTGATGTATGTTTTGGTGATCAACTTGCGGGTTCCGCCCATGAACCTATGCATAGGGGTTGGCACACGTTTTCGTCTTGACTCTCCGGTAGAAACTTTGGGGCACTCTTTGAGGTTCTATGTGTTGGTTGAATAGATGAATCTGAGATTGTGTGATGCATATCGTATAATCATTCCCATGGATACTTGAGGTGACATTGGAGTATCTAGGTGACATTAGGGTTTTGGTTGATGTGTGTCTTAAGGTGTTATTTTACTACGAACTCTAGGGCTATTTGTGACACTTATAGGAATAGCCCAATGGATTGATCGGAAAGAATAACTTTGAGGTGGTTTTGTACCCTACCATAATCTCTTCGTTTGTTCTCCGCTATTAGTGACTTTGGAGTGACTCTTTGTTGCATGTTGAGGGATAGTTATATGATCCAATTATGTTATTATTGTTGAGAGAACTTGCACTAGTGAAAGTATGAACCCTAGGCCTTGTTTCCTAGCATTGCAATACCGTTTACGCTCACTTTTATCATTAGTTACCTTGCTGTTTTTATATTTTCAGATTACAAAAACCTATATATACCATCCATATTGCACTTGTATCACCATCTCTTCGCCGAACTAGTGCACCTATACAATTTACCATTGTATTGGGTGTGTTGGGGACACAAGAGACTCTTTGTTATTTGGTTGCAGGGTTGCTTGAGAGAGACCATCTTCATCCTACGCCTCCCACGGATTGATAAACCTTAGGTCATCCACTTGAGGGAAATTTGCTACTGTCCTACAAACCTCTGCACTTGGAGGCCCAACAACGTCTACAAGAAGAAGGTTGCGTAGTAGACATCAAGCAGTTTCTGGCGCCGTTGCCGGGGAGGTGAGTGCTTGAAGGTATATCTTTAGATCTTGCAATCGAATCTTTTTGTTTCTTGTTTTATCACTAGTTATTTTATAAAAGAAAACTAAAAAATGGAATTGAGTCTGCTTCATACGCTTCATCTTTTTAATATCTTTCGTGAGTATGATGGAAAGGAAAATTGTGCTCAAGTGCTAGAAGAAGAAATCTATAGAATGTTTGGCACTAAATCTTTGTATGATGAGCAAGATTGCAATGTTGTTAGTATGAATTATATGAATATCCATGATGCTAATGATATGCAAAGCCACAAGCTTGGGGAAGCTATGTTTGATGAAGATGATATTTTTGTCCCCCAAGTTTTGATGAGCAAATTTATTATGATGAAAGCATGTCTCCTATTTATGATGATTATTGTGATGACATGTATGCTATAAAGAATGGAAATAACCATGAAACTTGTCATCTTGATTTTAATTTTCAATTGGATTATGCCTCACATAATAGTTATTTTGTTGAGTTTGCTCCCACTACTATTCATGAGAAGAAATTTGCTTATGTGGAGAGTAATAGAAATTCTATGCTTGTAGATCATGAAAAGAATGCTTTATGTGCTGGTTATATGGTTGAATTTCATTCATGATTCTACTGAAAATTATTATGAGAGAGGATCATATGCTTCTACATATTGCAATAATATCAAGTTTCCTCTCTATGTGCTTAAAATCTTTAAGTTATGCTTGTTTTACCTTCCTATGCATGTTGATTATTGTTCCCATAAGTTGTTTGCTCACAAAATCCCTGTGCATAGGAAGTGGGTTAGACTTAAATGTGCTAGTCATATTCTTCATGATGCTCTCATGTTTCAATTCTTATGTTTTATGTGAGCATCATTGAAATCATCATGCCTAGCTAGGGGCGTTAAACGATAGCGCTTGTTGGGAGGAAACCCAATTTTATTTTAGTTTCTTGCTTTTTGGTTCTGTTTAGGAATAAATAATCCATCTAGCTTATGTTTAGATGTGGTTTTATGTTTTAATTAGTGCTTGTGCCAAGTAGAACCTTTGGGAAGACTTGGGTGAAGTCTTTATGATCATGCTGTAAAAAAACAGAAACTTTAGCGCTCACAAGATTAGCTTCAACTTTTTACTGGAGAGTGATATTTAGTTCATTATTTTTGCAGATTATTACTAGACAAATTCCTCAGGTCCACAAATTTATTTTAGAATTTTTGGAGTTCCAGGAGTATACGTTTGATACAGATTACTACAGACTGTTCTGTTTTTGACAGATTCTGTTTTTCGTGTGTTGTTTGCTTATTTTGATGAATCTATGGCTAGTAAAATAGTTAATAAACCATATAGAAGTTGGAATACAGTAGATTTAACACCAATACAAATAAAGAATGAGTTCATTACAGTACCTTGAAGTGGTGTTTTGTTTTCTTTCGCTAACGGAGCTCACGAGATTTTCTGTTGAGTTTTGTGTTGTGAAGTTTTCATGTTTTGGGTAAAGATTCGGTGGACTATGGAATAAGGAGTGGAAAGAGCCTAATCTTGGGGATGACCAAGGCACCCCAAGGTAATATTTAAGGATAACCAAGAGCCTAAGCTTTGGGATGCCCCGGATGGCATCCCCTCTTTCGTCTTCGTTCATCGGTAACTTTACTTGGAGCTATATTTTTATTCACCACATGATATGTGTTTTGCTTGGAGCGTCATTTACTTTTGTTAGTATTTTCTTGATTTTATTTAGAATAATGTTTTGCATCTCTATTTTCAATAAAAATGTCAAGGATAGCTTTTACCATGCTTATTTTGCAAGTATACATGTTGCTGTTTCAAAACAGAAAGTTTACCGCTGTTGCAAAAATTCCCTAGAAAAGTCAGAATGTGATAAAATGTTGAAACCTTTTGCATAATAAGATCTGATAAATTTACTACAGTGGGAATTTTATTTCATAATTTTTTGAGTTAGGGAAGTATGATGAATCTTGCATTCTTTACAGACTGTACTGTTTTGGCAGATTGCTGTTATGTTTGCATTGTTTACATATGTTTGCTTGTTTAATGATTCTATTTGAGGATAGGAGTATTAAATATGCAGAGGCATTTAGTATGAAATGTTGAATAATAATTTTAGTGATTTCCTACAGTAGAGTATGATAAGGTTTTTGCATTGGTTTATACTAACTTATCTCACGAGTCCTTGTTGAGTTTTGTGTGGATGAAGCTCTTGAGATTTAGGGAGACCGTGATATGAGAGGAATTAAGGAGACACAAAAGCTCAAGCTTGGGGATGCCCAAGGCATCCCAAGATAACATTTCAAGAAGTCTCAAGCATCTAAGCTTGGGGATGCCCCGGTTGGCATCCCACCTTTCTTCTTCAACAACTATCGGTTAGTTCCGGTTGATCCTAAGTTTTTGCTTCTTCACGTGATGTTTGCCATTCTTAGAATGTCATTTTTTTTTTCTTGCTGTTTGAATAAAATACATTAGATCTGAAATTCTTAAATGAGAGAGAGTTTTCACATAGCTACATAATTATTTAACTACTCATTGATCTTCACTCATATCTTTTTGGAGTAGTTTGTCATTTACTCGTGTGCTTCACTTATATCCTATGAGTAAATAGTTGAATGATTTGAATGTCATAAATCAGAAATTATATATGTTTCATATGCCTTTCCCATGGGGAGTAATGACTTTACATATAATAAGTAGAGGTGGTAAATTTATTGAAGGTTAGCAAACATTGTATTGGTCACTTGAACAATTCATGAAAGAATATTGAAAGAAGAGAGATTTCACATATAAATATACTATCTTGGACATCTTCTATGATTGTGAGCCCCATTAATTATTTTCAAACCTGAGCAAATTAGTTGAAGTTGGACAAGGAAGACAACGTAATGAGTTATTCTTGGGTATATTTGTATAGAAGTTATATTGTTATGGATCCTCTAACATGTGGTGCTTGCTATTTAGAATCCTTTGCAAGACAAAATATCTGTACTAAGCGGGAATACTGCTTGTGCATCCAAACTTCTTTAACCAAGTTTCTTCCATGAGTGTCCACCATATCTACCTATATGCGGTATTTACCTGCCGTTCTAAGTAAATTTGCATCTGCCAAACTCTAAACTTTCAAATAATAATCTGTTTTGTATGCCCGAATCGCTCATGTAGCGACTAGGGGCTAGCAGTATCTTCCATGCTAGGTGGGTTATTCTCACGATGAGTGGACTCCTCTCATCATTCACGAGAAAATGGCTGGTAACTGGGATGCCCAGTCCCATGATCAAAAGATCGAAATCAAATCAAAAATAATTGCAACAAAACTCCCCCAGGATTGATGTTAGTTGGAGGCACCTGTTGTTTCGGGTAAGCCATGGATTGATGATTGTTGGTGGAGGGGGAGTAAAAAACTTCACCTTTCTGTCTGGGAACCGCCTATAATGTATGTAGTATGGAAGATATGGGGAACTCTTGGTCGTTATGTTGACAATGAAGGCATGCCTCTCAAAATTATTTTCATCTCTGTTTTAGCTTCGAGCTCTGGCACCTCTGCAAATCCCTGCTTCCCTCTGCGAAGGGTCTATCTTTTACTTTTATGCAAGAGTCAGTAGTATTCCTTCTCATTCCAACCTACTTTTTAGTTGGCAAGCATCATGTGGTGGAGAAAGATATAAGCATATATGGCCATTCAAATATATTTGATCATGAATTATTATTGTTGACAATTATCTATATTATAAATAAGTTGGGAGGCGAAACATTATGCCCCTATCTTTCTCTGTGTTCGATGGATGCTATTTGTTCTAAAAATATGCTTTGAGTGGTAGCAATCATGGAAGACTAAATGATAGTTGAGTATGTGGAGTTTGCTAAATCAAAGCTCTCACATAGACTCTTCCTGAAAATAAGATGAATTGTAATTGTTTGATGACTAATAACACGATTTGTTAGTTTTCAAGAAAGTTTATGATCTATACTTTAACATGTGAATAGTTTGTTACTTGATCATGCAAAGTTTTATGATATGAGCTACTGTTATGACATATAATGATGCTAGAAAAAGGTGATTGAAATTATCATTAATCAAACTTGTGCACCTGCTAGCATTCACACTTTATAAATTCTTTCTTTTATCATTTACCTACTCGAGGACGAGCAGGAATTAAGCTTGGGATGCTGATACGTCCCCAACGTATCTATAATGTATGAAGTATTCATGCTATTATATTATCCATCTTGGATGTTTATGGGCTTTATTATGCACTTTTATATTACTTTTGGGACTAACCTATTGACCCAGAGCCCAGTGCCAGTTCCTGTTTTTTCCCTTGTTTCAGTGTTTCAAAGAAAAGGAATATCAAACGGAGTCCAAACGGAATGAAACCTTCGGGAGAGTTATTTTTTGGAAAGAAAGCAATCCGGGAGACTTGGAGTGCACGTCAGGGGATCAACGAGGAAGGCACGAGGCAGGGGGCGCGCCCTCCACGCTTGTGGGCCCCTCGTGGCTCCCCTAACGTATTTCTTCCTCCTATATATACCAATATACCCTAAAACCATCGGGGAACAGAATAGATCGGGAGTTCCACTGCCGCAAGCATCTGTAGCCACCAAAAACCAATCGGGACCCTGTTCCGACACCCTGCCAGAGGGGGGGATCCCTCACCGGTGGCCATCTTCATCATCCTGGCGCTCTCCATGACGAGGAGGGAGTAGTTCACCCTCAAGGCTGAGGGTATGTACCAGTAGCTATGTGTTTGATCTCTCTCTCTCTCGTGTTCTTGAGGTGATATGATCTTGATGTATCGCGAGCTTTGCTATTATAGTTGGATTTTATGATGCTTCTCCCCCTCTACTCTCTTGTAATGGATTGAGTTTTCCTTTGAAGTTATCTTATCAGATTGAGTCTTTAATGATTTGAGAACACTTGATGTATGTCTTGCATGGGATAACCGTGGTGACAATGGGTTATTCTATTGATTCACTTGATGTATGTTTTGGTGATCAACTTGCGAGTTCCGCCCATTAACCTATGCATAGGGGTTGGCACACGTTTTCGTCTTGACTCTCCGGTTGAAACTTTGGGGCACTCTTTGAGGTTCTATGTGTTGGTTGAATAGATGAATCTGAGATTGTGTGATGCATATCGTATAATCATTCCCACGGATACTTGAGGTGACATTGGAGTATCTAGGTGACATTAGGGTTTTGGTTGATGTGTGTCTTAAGGTGTTATTTTACTATGAACTCTAGGGCTGTTTGTGACACTTATAGAAATAGCCTAATGGATTGATCGGGAAGAATAACTTTGAGGTGGTTTCGTACCCTACCATAATTTCTTCGTTTGTTCTCCGCTATTAGTGACTTTGGAGTGACTCTTTGTTGCATGTTGAGGGATAGTTATATGATCCAATTATGTTATTATTGTTGAGAGAACTTGCACTAGTGAAAGTATGAACCATAGGCCTTGTTTCCTAGCATTGCAATACCGTTTACGCTCACTTTTATCATTAGTTACCTTACTGTTTTTATATTTTCATATTACAAAAACCTATATCTACCATCCATATTGCACTTGTATCACCATCTCTTCGCCGAACTAGTGGACCTATACAATTTACCATTGTATTGGGTGTGTTGGGGACACAAGAGACTCTTTGTTATTTGGTTGCAGGTTGCTTCAGAGAGACCATCTTCATCCTACGCCTCCCACAGATTGATAAACCTTAGGTCATCCACTTGAGGGAAATTTTCTACTGTCCTACAAACCTCTGCACTTGGAGGCCCAACAACGTCTGCAAGAAGAAGGTTGCGCAGTAGACATCAGGCCGCCCTTCCCCGACCGCTCTGCTACCCTCCTCGACGATCAGAGCGCCGGCTCGATCAGATCTGCCGCCGCCGCCGCTTGACTCGCCGCCGACGACCCCGCCACCGCGGTAACTCCCGCTCCCCTCTCGTCCGTCCGATCTTCCCCCAACGGTCCCGATTAGATAGGTTTTTTTCTTTTTAACAATTTTTCTCTTAGTAGCGAGTGTTCGCTTGTTCAGTTTCTGTGTGGAGCGTGTTCATCACTTAAGTCTCTGTAGTGAATGTTCGTTCGTTAGTTTTCTGTTACGTAGCCAAAGACCCAGATGTAAATACTTTCTTTACACATTAGTCCATGTTCTTCAAATGGTCACAACTTTTTGCTCGTTTGTCCAAATCTAGTGAAACCAATGCCCAATTCTTCGTTATGACCCCCTCTATCCAGAGAACACGTAAAATCAACTTTTTGAAATTTTAAAATTTGAATTAGATCAGATTCAAACTTGTTTTGGCTATAACTTGAGTTTTACAACTCCGATTTAATTGATTCTTTTTGCAAACCAAAGCTCTTGACATGTACCTTCTGTTAAGATCAAAATCACATAATTTTGCTGCTATTAAAAATATGTTTCTGTCCAGAAGCTTTGTTTGTTGGTTTTGAAGACTTCCAAAGTGTTTCTTTGTAGAATCTATTTGCCGCTAAACAAATGTTCATGTTGTAGAAAATCTTTTTCTGTAAATTTTGATATATAATATGTCTATATTATATTTTTATTTTTTTGGTTTTATTTTTCTTATGTCTGTGTTTTTTTCAAAAAAAATCCGCTGAACGGGGCCGGCCCAGCTAGCCGCCAGGCCCGCCCAGCCGCGCGCCTTCTCCCTCCTGAGCGGACTCCGCCGCCCACACGAGCCGCCGCCGCTCGCCGTGACCACGCCGGACTCCTCCCCGACCCCTTCTCCAAGCCGCCCTTCCCCACCCCTTTATATACGCCGCCCCGGGACCCCTCTCCTCCCATCGAACCAGCAGCAGCAGCCGCAGAAGCCGCCGCACTTCATCGCCGCCGCCGCCGTCGAGCGCCGCAGCCATTGCTGGCTTCGCCGTCGACCTCCGCCGACGCCACCACCGCACCCGCCGCCCAGGGCCGCCCTTCCCTGACCGCTCCGCTGCCCTCCTCGACAATCGGAGCGCCGCCCCGATCGGATCTGCCGCCGCCGCCGATGACCTCGCCACCGCGGTAACTCCCGCTCCCCTCTCGTCCGTCCGATCTTCCCCCAACAGTCCCGATTAAACAGGTTTTTTTTCTTTTCAACCGTTTTTCTCTAAGTAGCGAGTGTTCGCTAGTTCAGTTTCTGTGGTGAACGTGTTCATCGCTTAAGTCTCTGTAGCGAATGTTCGTTCGTTAGTTTTTCTTTTACGTAGCCAGGGACCCAGATGTAAATACTTTCTTTACAGATTAGTCCATGTTCTTCAAATGGTCACAACTTTTTGCTCGTTTGTCCAAATCCAGTGAAACCAATGCCCAATTCTCCGTTGTGATCCCCTCTATCCAGAGAACACATAAAATAAACTTTTTAAAATTTTAAAATTTGAATTAGATCAGATTCAAATTCAAACTTGCTTTGGCTATAACTTGAGTTTTACAACTCCGATTTAATTGATTCTTTTTGCAAATCAAAGCTCTTGACATGTACCTTCTGTTAAGATCAAAATTACATAATTTTGCTGTTGTTAAAATATGTTTCTGTCCAGAAGCTTTGTTTGTTGGTTTTGAAGTTTTCTGAAGTGTTTCTTCGTTCTTTTGGATCTTTTGAGTCATTGCTTATGTGTGGTTATAATTGCTTGCTCACGATAGATTGATTGGAGTGTGACGAGTAGAACTATCACGAATTATGAGTGCAAAAGAATCTTCATCAACATTACAAGGCAAGTTCACACTTTGATCATACTCTTTTATACCCAGTTTTACTTGCATTAGTTTCACCCTCAAAGATTGCATGGGTAGGATTGGGAATTGGGGCATTGCTATGTAGTTGATGAGGTAGGAACCTATTACCTTTGATTACCCCGGGACTTACGTTATGCTCATATTGGTTAGCCATGCTCATAGACGGGGATTGGTATGTGAGATGCATGAAAGTTGCGAGAGTATTAATAATTAAGGGTAACTTTAAGGTGGCAGCATTAACACACATCTGGGTGGAATGGTTGGGGCACCCTGGAGAACCCAGTGGTTTGCCCGGGCACCTGGAGAGCCCAGTGCTTGCCCAAGGGGATCCCGGAGTACCCGTGTGATCACCCTATGGAATGCCTCCCAGGCTCAAAGGGATCATAAGATTATTCATGCTAGAAACGTCGTGTGCAGCCACAAGCCATTATGGGCTCTGGCATAGTTGAGTAAGTTGTGTGACCTCTTTCAGTGGTAGACTAGCAGATGTAGGGGAAAGTAGGTGTAACTGTCTACCCAGAGTAAAGAGTTAATGCTTCAGAAATACTGTGTCTCGATCATCCGGTTCTCAAACATCAGGCAGTGCGAGAAATTCAACGGAGGAGATCGAGTCTTGTGGGGAAAAGTGCGCAAACCACTACAGAGTGTACAAACTAATCTTGATTATCCGTGTCCCGGGTTATGGACATCTTTGAGTATCTGATATTTGAATTATTGGTTGATCTCATCACTCTATTTAATGGAATTGTTGGGTTATTAATAATTTGGGAATTTTGGGATTGAGTTGGAGGAACCTTCTCAATAATGGCATAAACAGGGTAGTTAAATAAAATTTATTCCTTTGTTGTAGGGAAAAATTAGCTTTATGCAAAATTAAACTTAGAGCCTCCACCAGCCAAATATGCATGTAGAGATAGTCATTATTCATCATTGCTCTATAGCGTGAATCTTGCCAGTACATTCAATGTACGGACCTACATGGCTGCAACGTCTCATGTTGCAGGAATCTTACGACGAGAAAGTGAAACGATAGGGTTACGTTGTCTACACTCAACTTTGCCGTTGGTGTTGTTGGGACTCCACAACTTTGTTGTTACTTCCGCTATATGGATTGAGGTAATAGTATTTATGTTACTTTATACATGTGATTTACCTTTGTTATAAATCCTCGAGTACTGTGTGTGTCAGCATACCGATCCAGGGATGACACTTAAGCACAGAGACTTCGATCCATTCGTGTCGGGTCGCTACATAAGCCGTAAAGCATGGCACACTAAACTATCAAGTAGTCATCATACCGAGCTTGTCAAACATTCATAACGTCTGCATCTGCTCCTGCAATAGGTCTGTCATCTAGCGGTGCATCAAGGACATAATTCTTTGGTGCAACAATGAGGATAATCGTCAGATCACGGACCCAATCCGCATCATTGCTACTATCATCTTTCAACTTAGTTTTCTCCAGGAACATATCAAAAACATAGGGGAGCTACAACGCGAGCTATTGATCTACAACATAGATACACAAATACTATCAGGACTAAGTTCATGATAAATTAAGTTCAATTAATCATACTACATAAGAACTCCCACTTAGATTGACATCCCTCAAGTCATCTAAATGATACGTGATCCAAATCAACTAAACCAGGTTCGATCATCACGTGAGATGGAGTAGTCTTCAATGGTGAACATCTCTATGTTGATCATATCCACTATATGATTCACGTTCGACCTTTCGGTCACTAGTGTTCTGAGGCAAGTCTGTATATGCTAGGCTCGTCAAGTTTAACCTGAGTATTCCGCATGTGCAAAACTATCTTGCACCCGTTGTATGTGAACGTAGAGCCGATCACACCCGATCATCACGTGGTGTCTCAGCACGAAGAACTGTCGCAACAGTGCATAATCAAGGAGAACACTTATACCTCGAAATTTTAGTAAGGGATCATCTTATAATGCTACCGCCATACTAAGCAAAATAAGATGCATAAAAGATAAACATCACATGCAATCAAAATACGTGACATGATATGGCCATCATCATCTTGTGCCTTTCATCTCCATCTCCAAAGCACTGTCATGATCTCCATCGTCACCAGCTTGACACCTTGATCTCCATTGTAGAGTCGTGGTCGTCTCGCCAACTATTGCTACTACAACTATCGCTAACGCATAGTGATAAAGTAAAGCAATTACATGGCGTTTGCATTTCATACAATAAAGCGACAACCATAAGGCTCCTGCCAGTTGCCGATAAATTTTATAAAACATGATCGTCTCATACAATAACGTATATCACATCATGTCTTGACCATATCACATCACAACATGCCCTGCAAAAACAAGTTAGACGTCCTCTACTTTATTGTTGCAAGTTTTACGTGGCTACTACGGGCTTCTAGCAAGAACCGTTCTTACCTACGCACCAAAACCACAACGGTGATTTATCAAGTTTGCTGTTTTAACCTTCAACAAGTACCGGCCGTAGTCAAATTCGATTCAACTAAAGTTGGAGAAACAGACACCCGCCAGCCACCTTTATGCAAAACTAGTTGCATGTCTGTCGGTGGAACCGGTCTCATGAACGTGGTCATGTAAGATTGGTCCGGGCCGCTTCATCCAACAATACCGCCGAATCAAAATAAGACATTGGTGGTAAGAAGTATGATGATCACAGCCCACAACACTTTGTGTTCTACTCGTGCATATCATCTATGCATAGACCTGGCTCGGATGCCACTGTTGGGAAACGTAGCATGCAATTTCAAAAAAATTCCTACACTCACGCAAGATCTATCTAGGAAATGCATAGCAACGAGAGGGGGAGAGTGTGTCCATGTACCCTCGTAGACCAAAAGTGGAAGTGTTTGATAACGCGGTTGATGCAGTCGAACTTCTTCTCGTTCCGACCGATCAAGCACCGAACGTACGGCACTTCCGAGTTCTGCACATGTTCAGCTCGATGACGTCCCTAGAACTCTTGATCCAGCAAAGTGTCGAGGGAGAGTTCCGTCAGCACGACGGCGTGGTGACGGTGATGGTGAAGTGATCCGCGCAGGGCTTCGCCTAAGCACTACGAAGATATGACCGGAGGCGTAAACTATGGAGGAGGGCGCTGCACACGGCTAATAATTGTTGGTGTGTCTTCTAGGCGCCTCCCCCCCCCCCCTCATATATATAGGTGGGAGGGAGAGGGAGCAGCCAAGGGGGCGCCCCACCCAAGTCGGAGGAATCCTACTTGGGGGCCTTGTCCAATTCGCCCCCCCCCTTTCCGTTTTCACCGGAGGGGGGAGGAAAGAGGAGGGAGGAGGGAAGGAAGGGGGAGGCCGAATCCCTCCCCTTCCTTCTCTCTTTCCCCTTTCCCTTTCCCTTTCCCCTCTGGTGCGACCCATATGAGAGGCGCAGCAGACCCTGCTGGCTGATGTGTTTCCCCTCTTGGCCCATTAGGCCCATATTTTGCCGGGGGTGCCCGGAACCCCTTTCCGGCGACCCGATATGTAGCCGGTACCCCCGGAACACTTCCTGTGTCCGAATACCATCGTCCTATATATCAATCTTTACCTCTCGACCATTTCGAGACTCCTCATCATGCCCATGATCTCATCTGGGACTCCGAACAACATTCGGTCACTAAATAACATAACTCATATAATACAAAATCGTCATCGAATGTTAAGCGTGCAGACCTCGAGAACTATGTAGACATGACCGAGACACCTCTCCGGTCAATAACCAACAATGAAACCTGGATGCTCGTATTGGCTCCTACATATTCTACGAAGATCTTTATCGATCGAACCGTTATGACAACATACATTTTTCCCTTTGTCATCAGTATGTTACTTGCCCGAGATTCGATCGTCGGTATCTTCATACCTTGTTCTATCTCGTTACCGGCAAGTCTCTTTACTCATTTCGTAATACATCATACCGCAACTAACTCATTAGTCACATTGCTTGCAAGGCTTCTTATGATGTGCATTACCGAGAGAGCCCAGAGATACCTAATCTCGATCTATGCCAACCCAACAAACACCTTCGGAGATACCTGTAGAGCATCTTTATAATCACCCAGTTATGTTGTGACGTTTGATAGCAGACAACGCATTCCTCCGGTATCCGGGAGTTGCATAATCTCATAGTCGAAGGAATATGTATTTGACATGAAGAAAGCAATAGCAATAAAACTGAACGATCAATAAGCTATGGTAACGGATGGGTCTTGTCCATCACATCATTCTCCTAATGATGTGATCCCGTTCATCAAATGACAACACATATCTATGGTTAGGAAACTTAACCATCTTTGATTAACGAGCTAGTCTAGTAGAGGCTTACTAGGGACACGGTGTTTTCTCTATGTATCCACACATGTATCGAGTTTCCGGTTAGTACAATTCTAGCATGAATAATAAACATTTATCATGATATAAGGAAATATAAAGTAACAACTTTATTATTGCCTCTAGGGCATATTTTCTTCAAGCCGGGGGTTTAATATAATCAGATCAGGTTTATACGGTAGAGGATTAGGAAACATGGGCCGGGATTTTTCATTTTTCTGAATGCGAGTTGTGGTTAGTCTACTGTCACTAATGTAGGTAAAAAATATCTTATGGGTACCCATTGGATATCCATGGAGAAGAAAATACAACCATACTCGACCCAGCTGTTCGCGGGTATCCATATCCATGGATCCATGGGCAGAAAGGCCCTCCATATGCTTGCCCAACCGGGTCGGGTATCCATGGGTACCCGGATCCATGGATAAAATTTCCATCCCTATTCGAGCCCTATTTCCGTCGTCGATTCCGGATGCGGTGAACTATGTTTGATCGCCTCTACTATGGTCTCTGGGCCTATGATGACTACTTCATCTTGAAGAAGGATGCCATTAGAAACGTTGGATTGTCTGGTTAGCATAAGTGCACGACTCATTGAGAATGCTTGCCATGGCACAACCGTAGATTTGTGGGACGAGTATCTCCGAATGTCCGAAAGCACATGTCTCAAAGCCAGGTTTACTAATGCGGTGATCAAGATGTTTGGATCGGCGTACTTGAGAGAACCAACTGTTGAAGACACCCGCAAAGCTCATGGCACTGTCAAAATATAGAGGAGGAGGAGGTTTCGCGAGAGGAGAGGTTCGCGTCCGGCGGTTGGCTCTCTAGCATGAGATGTGTGGCTGTAGTGCATGGAATATGAGGGGTGACCGGGCCAGGCGCATCTGTGGACATATGAGGGTCATTTTTGTGGTATGTGAGCGTAGAACTGAAGATGTTCGTAGCATCACTATTCTCAACGTGTGGAGTATTAGCTAGGAGAGGGGGAAATATCAGGTGATACTAGTCGTTACATTCTATCAACTTGTAAATTTCTTCATTGTTTTTTAGATAGCTTACCACTCATGCCAAGTGGTAACTTGTAAAATTCAAATTTAAACACGTCAAAAAAATCTGAAAAAAAGATGGATGTCACAACACATATGTTGACAATCGATAAAAAATTCAGATCAAAATTCGATATACACATAGAAAAACAAAAAAATATCCGTCATGAATAGTGTCAAAAGAAGAAGAAAGCAAAACATGACACTATTCACATCTGAATTTGTCTTTTTTTATTTCTCCTTGTATATTTCGATTTTCGATCTGAATTTTTTAAGGGTTGACTACATATGTGTTGCTAACATCCATGTTTTTCTAAGAATTTTTTGACATGTTTAAATTTGAATTTTACAAATTGGTATCATGGTAGGATGTAAGGACCGGTATCATTTGATACTTGCCGGCTGGGAAAGGCATACTCCCTCCGTCCGCGAATAAGTGTACATCTAGCTTTTGTTCTAAGTCAAAATTTTAAAATTTTGACTAAATTTATAGAAAAGAGTGGTAGCATATATGACATCAAATTGGTATATTATGAAAGTACATTTCAAAACGAATCTTGGGATACTAATTTGATGTCATAAATGCTGCTACTTTTTTCTATAAAGTTGGTCAAAGTTTTAAAACTTTGACTTAATACAAAAGCTAGATGTATACTTATTCGCGGACGGAGGGAGTATGTAGTACTCTCCTATACATTCTGATCGATCATTGGGTAGAACTACGTTCCCGCTGTTTATTGAGAGGGAAGAGGCCATCGCGCCCGAGCGAGCCGATGCCTGACGATGCCCTTGTCTTGCTTTGGGCCCCCTGCTCGCGACGTTTGCATTGCATGCATGCAGGTCGCGCTGGGCTGTCCAGTTCAGGCACGCCAATGCCGTGCCACCGCAGGGCAAGGCGGTCTGAGCCGTGCAGGAGCTCGCAGGTGCAAGAGATCATTCATTTACCAGTAGCAACTCACATATCGGCAAAAATGCAAGGCCAGTGTGGTATAGTGGTCGTAGCTAGAGTGAGAAACGGACATCCTTTGGGAGAAGTTGGATGGCAAATGGCATTTCCGCCGGGCACATACAGGAGTTTACCATCCTTTGGGAGAAGTTGGATGGGATAACCTTAGATCAAGCCACGAATGACACGGTCATTTGAAAACTTACAGAGCGCGGTATCTACTCCACTTCATCGGCCTATTCGCTACAGTTCGAGGGGCGCACCTCCACACCACTTCTAAAGACCGTTTGGAAAGTCTGGGCTACACAAAAATGCAAGTTCTTCGCTTGGTTGATCATTCACAACAGAGTGTGGACGGCAGATAGGCTACAACGGAGAGGGTGGCCAAACTGCGGTTTGTGTCCCCTTTGTAGCCAAGTCCAGGAGTCAACGGCGCATCTCCTATTCCAATGCCGATTCTCGGTTGCAGTTTGGAATGCGGTAAAGGCGAGGACCGGACTGAGCAATATTGTCACAACTGACTGGGTGGCTATGCAAAGTGTCAGGCATTGGTGGACTGAGATTGTGCTTACACGCTCGCCTAACAGAAAAGGGATGGCCTCCCTCCTTATGCTTATCTCTTGGGAACTTTGGAAGGAGAGGAATGCTAGGGTCTTCCGAAACGCTTCCGTGCCTTTGATGATTCTCGTGGAAAAAATCTTGGGTGAGGCGGCCCTGTGGGCTTTGGCGGGTGCCAAGGGCTTGATGTAATTCTACACCGTGAATAGTTGCTCTATCTTTGCCATTGTATGGTTGTTGTCCTCGAACTCTGTTACAACTCTCTCTTAATTAATGAAATGGCAAATCTTTTGCCTCGTTTCAAAAAAAAACGGGCATCCAGGACACGTGTTTAACTTGATCCTTGATCAGAATGAATCAAACCAGAAAACATTGCTGGGAGTAGTATAATATGAAGAGGTAAAAAATCAGTAAATGATTAATGCTGTCCTGGCAGCGATCCCAAGCTACTTCATGGGCTGCTTCATCTGGCCGAAGCAATCCTTACAGCAGCTAGAGCAGATTATGAGGGGTTTTCTGTGGCAAGGAAAGAACCATGCACAAGGTGGGCAGTGCCTGGTGGCATGGGATTATGTTACCCTGCCGCGGCAGAATGGAGGGTTGGGCGTCTGTGACCTTGATGCACATAATTAGGCAATGATAGGCAAGGTCATGACAAGGTTCCTGCAGCCCAGCGATGTCCCATGTTACCGGTGGTTTGCATCAACATATTATCATAAAGAGATACCGCTTACGGTCCGCAGTACGGACACTGCCATCTGGCGCTGCATCAAATCTTCTATTCAGTTTGTCATACAGTCCACAAGGTGTGAGCTTGGAGATGGCACCACTATATCCTTCTGGTATGATCTTTGGATAGAGAATGGCCGGCTATCCCACTCCTTTCCAACCCTTTTCACCTTTGCCAGATGCAAGTCTTGCACAGTTGCCTCACAGTATGTCTCTGGACACTGGGCGATACAACTACACCCTAGTTTGTCTTACACAGCTCTGCAGGAGCTCGAGAGGCTAACTCAGTTACTAAGCTGCATCCCACCAACAACTGCTAGAGCAGACATCAGGAGGCCGCTAGCGTTTGATAACAAGATTTCTACGGCTTTTTTTCTACAAGATGCTTACATTCAGGGGCAGGGACTGCCCGTTGGCTCGTACATTTGGGACCGAATCATACCCAAACGACACCGCGCCTTCTTATGGCTGGCCCTCAAGGACAGGCACAACACCCGGAATAATATGATAAGGAAGCACTGGACGAGGCTAGTAACACACAACAGATGTGATTTATGCCCAGCAGCCGAGACCATGCATCATATACTGCTTAGATGCAAACTTGCACAAACTGTTTGGGCAAAGGCCGGCCTCCTGGATTTGGCAGTCTCATGTGAGTCTACAGCAGATTTCTTGGCCTCTGACATAGCAAAGGAGGCACATGGCGCGGTATGGCATGTCTTCTTTGCAGCTGCTGCTGTTGCGCTTTGGCATGCTCGGAATGAGCAAGTTTTCCACAACAAGTGTTGGACAGCTCGGAGGGTTCTTATTGAGGTGGCCGACCTGATCAAGTTATGGACACTGCGAGCACCCGAGGGAAATGTCAGAGATCGTTTATCTTCTTGGGCTGATGTAATGGTGCGAGAATAGCTGCCAAGCTCTCCTTGTTCCTAGCTTTCTTCCTGCTTTACTTCTTTCCTTCCTTCCTAGCTTTCCTTGTTCTAATTCCCAGGCTTGGCGTTGGCCTGCTGCACGCTCTGTGCGACGCTCACAACGCCTTCATGTAAAAACACCATTGGTCACTCAGGCTACGGCCTGTTTTGAATGCATAAGGTAGAACATGATCTACCTTTTCTTTCAAAAAAAAAGTAAATGCATGAACGAACGCTGGCAATAAAAATTCGAAGTGCATGCGTTGGTATAGTACATCGCTCCATGATGGCCGGTCGCTCGTGTCACAAACAAGATACCACCGCAGTCGTGTGCAACGTTCGGACGTGCACCGTGGATGAGTCCATGCATCCACGCGCGCTCAAACCCTGTCGTTTGGTGGCGCCATGTCATGCGGCGGGATCCCCGCGCAGCAGGTCTGCCACAGCAGTGGAATCTCTGGACGGACCGGCAGCCTTAACCAGGGACGCGCGCTGCAGCTGGTTGGGGCGAGCACGTACGTATACGGTACCAGGGCAGGCAGGCATCTTGGTCGGAATGACCAATTATTTCTTCCTCCCATTTGATTTGAGAAACGACTGAGAATTGTTTGTGTTGTTTTACAAGTCATGCGTAGCATTCATCCATTCGCTACCAGTCAAGTGAAAATCGCCGAGGTATAATCGAAGCCACAATATGATCGCCATCAATTCGCATCGTACCACTACCAGCTGCACCTCGCTACAACGTACTGTTCGGTTCCTCTGCATATTGTCCCCACCGTACGTATCCATCTTTTTATACCACATATAGACGTATTTAGTTTGCACTGTGAGTTTGGAAAAGGAAAAAAACAAGACTGTCTCAACGGTAATTCAAATCAAACACAAAAATGCATGGATGCGGCATGCATCGTGATCACCTCCGAAGTAGATCATGATCCTTCAAACCCATCCATCCGTCCATGCATGCATCCGGCCGGTCATGCATTGCATGTCCGTGCGATGCCAAGTTGCCAGCCAAAGCAACGACAGGCTTTCGTCATCGTCATCATCATCATCCTCCCCGCGCGCCTACCGAGGAGGATATGCTCGCAGTCGCAAGCGCAGACTCCCGGCCTCTCCCTCCCTACGTACCCATGGCACTGGCGCGCGGGCCACGCCCGCATCCCAGCCCCACCCGCCAGCGAGCTAGCAAGCGCGGTTTAGGAGATACATCCACAATCCGGGGCGGTTTGGTGATCTGTGATCTCCCCGACGAGACGCGACGGACGAGCCGAAGGCTGCTGCCTGCGAACGTACGTACTCCTGTAGCAGAGAGCCTGTCGCCTCCGCCCTGACACCTGAAACCTGATCCTGTGGTCCGCTGAACGCGACAAAGTGAACCAGCAAAGCGAAAACGCACAGCAGCGTGCGTGTCGATCCGCAGATGCGCCCGCGCGCCATATTGATCGATCGCCCATACATGGAGCCAGTAGCCCGGCCGGTGCACGCACCCACGCTAACCCTCCCTACGCTTGACTAGCTCGGACGTGCAGTCGTTGGCTGGGGGCGGAGCCACGATGAAATACGAGAGGGGGCAAACATCTATACGAATTTTTTTCCAGAGACATGCATATGAACTAATGGCTAGATCATTTAAAAAAAACAATCACACAAGTATACGTAAAGTGTGAAAGAAGCAAAGTCATAATTACCTTATAAGATAATGCACACATAATTATGAGAAGTTCATTGCCACCCGACCCCAGCTTTTTTCCATTGTGAAGGAGGAGGAGGTAGAAATAAGCTCAGCTGGCTTCTCTAAAACGAGTTCTTTTGAACTTCTAGCTTATTTTGACAATAAGCTGCTAGAAGCTACAAAAGAACTGGCCTTTAAGGCACAATAACTAACTTGAGAAATATCAACATGTTGTTCCTTTTTGTTGGTACGCCCTTGATTTTTAGCCTTCAAGCTGCATGAAAAAGAAACCTGTTTAAATACAGAGAGAAGTAAAGATTGATAGATAAAAATAATAATAAGATTCAAGACATTACCTCCTTCTATTTCATCCCACTTTCTCTTATATATAATCTCCTCATGTTGATTGACATTAAAATCTGTAAGTCTCTTCCTTTTAGATGGATCATGAGTAAGATTGCCCAGATGTACTATTTCGGGGCATACTACCAGTTGTAGACTTCGCAAAAATAATTTGTCCATTAGCTTTCTTGTAAAGATCAAATAGTTGAACGTTAAATAAATCAAAATACATGAATGTCAACTATCACTAGGTTTTATTGTACTCCCACGAGTTCAAACTTATTCATACGAGATTATTTGGTGTAGCTAGATTCAATCAATCTAATTACCAATTTGTACATTGTAATTTATACACATGGATGTTTGATATGATTCGCGGCCATTTTAACATGGAAATCGGAATAGAATAACAATCTAGAAATTAGAAAAAAAAAGAGAACCGAACCTAGGGCTTACCTTGATTGATCAGTGACGCACTGCGCACAACCTTTTTCCTCGGAGCGACGAGCTGCGTGCACCCGTGGATCGAGGCTAGCCGCCGGAGGGCCGGAGGGGCATCGTGTAAGTGCTGCAGGGTAGACCGCAACCTGCAGGCAACAGATTGGGCAGAGTTTAAGACGGGAACGTGTGGATGTGTCTACGTGATGTGGGAACTTTTTTAGCAACTTCGCAAAGCTTTGTTAGGTCGTCACAATGTTTACAGGGACGAAAGAAATTCCATCCGGCTGGCCTACCGCAGCACTGCCTCTGTCTACTTCGTTTACCACCCCTTTACAATCTATAGCAGCATATACTCTTGCAATATTCAGATCGGTAGCAAGATCAAGGCCCTCTCTGACCGCCATAGCTTCAAGTGTGGTTGGGTCAGAAATGTGGAAGTTGATATGTCTCCAACGTATCTATAATTTTTGATTGTTCCATGTTGTTATATTATCAATCTTGGATGTTTTGCAATCATTTATAGTCATTTTATATCATTTTTGGTACTAACCTATTGACATAGTGCCAAGTGCCAGTTGCTGTTTTTTCCATGTTTTTTACATCGCAGAAAATCAATATCAAACGGAGTCCAAATGCCCCGAAACTTTACGAAGAATTTTTATGGGCTAGAAGGAACACAACGGGCCCTGGCTGCGCCTGCGGGGTGCCCCGAGGGAGGCACAACCCACCAGGGTGCTCCAGGAGGCCCAGGCGCGCCCTGGTGGGTTGTGCCCACCTCGGGTGCCCCCCGGACCGCCTCTTTGCTCTGTAAATACCCCAATATTCCAGAAACCCTAGGGGAGTCGACGAAATATTCATCCAGCCGCCGCAGAGCCCAGAACCACCAGATCCAATCTAGACACCATCTCGGATGGGGTTCACCACCTCCATTGGTGCCTCTCCGATGATGCGTGAGTAGTTCTTTGTAGACCTTCGGGTCCGTAGTTAGTAGCTAGATGGCTTTCTCTCGCTCTCGCTGAATTCTCCATACAATGGCCTCTTGGAGATCCATATGATGTAACTCTTTTGCGGTGTGTTTTTGGGATCTGATGAACTTTGAGTTTATGATCAGTCATATCTTTTTATATCCATGAAAGTTATTTGAGTTTCTTTGATCTCTTATATGCATGATCTCTTATAGCCTCGTATTTCTTCTCCGATATTTGGGTTTTGTTTGGCCAACTTGTGAATGAAATATGCCCTAGAGGCAATAATAAAGTTGTTATTTATATTTCCTTATATCATGATAAATGTTTATTATTCATGCTAGAATTGTATTAACCGGAAACTTAGTGCATGTCTGAATACATAGACAAAACATTGTCACTAGTATGCCTCTATTTGACTAGCTCGTTAATCAAAGATGGTTAAGTTTCCTAGCCATAGACATGAGTTGTCATTTGATGAACGGGATCACATCATTAGAGAATGATGTGATTGACTTGACACATCCGTTAGCTTAGCACTATGATCGTTTAGTTTATTGCTATTGCTTTCTTCATAACTTATACATGTTCCTATGACTATGAGATTGTGCAACTTCCGAATGCCGGAGGAACACTTAGTGTGCTATTGATACGTCTCCAACGTATCTATAATTTTTTATTGTTCCATGCTATTATATTATCTGTTTTGGATGTTTAATGGGCTTTATTATACACTTTTATATTGTTTTTGGGACTAACCTACTAACCAAAGGCCCAGTGCAAATTGTGTTTTTTTTGCCTATTTCAGTGTTTCGCAGAAAAGGAATATCAAACGGAATCCAAACAGAATGAAACCTTCGGGAGAGTGATTTTTGGAACAAACGCAATCCAGGAGACTTGGAGTGGACGTCAAGGAAGCAACGAAGCGGCCACGAGGGAGGGAGGCGCGCCCGGGGGTAGGCGCCGCCCCACCCACGTGGGCCCCTCATGGCTCCCCCCAACCGACTTCTTTCGCCTATATATACTCATATGCCCCGAAAACATCCAGGAGTACCACGAAAACCTATTTCCACCACCGCAACCTTCTGTATCCGTGAGATCCCATCTTGGGGCCTTTTCCGGCGCTCCGCCGGAGGGGGAATCGATCACGGAGGGCTTCTACATCAACACCATAACCTCTCCGATGATGTGTGAGTAGTTTACCACAGACCTTCGGGTCCATAGTTATTAGCTAGATGGCTTCTTCTCTCTCTTTGGATCTCAATACAAAGTTCTCCTCGATTCTCTTGGAGATCTATTCGATGTAATTCTTTTTGTGGTGTGTTTGTCGAGATACGATGAATTGTGGGTTTATGATCAAGATTATCTATGAACATATTTGGTTCTTCTCTGAATTCTTATATGTATGATTTGATATCTTTGCAAGTCTCTTCGAATTATCAGTTTGGTTTGGCCTACTAGATTGATCTTTCTTGCAATAGGAGAAGTGCTTAGCTTTGGGTTCAATCTTGCGGTGTCCTTTCCCAGTGACAGCAGGGGCAGCAAGGCACGTATTGTATTGTTGCCATCGAGGATAAAAAGATGGGGTTTATATCATATTGCTTGAGTTTATCCCTCTACATCATGTCAGCTTGCCTAATGTGTTACTCTGTTCTTATGAACTTAATACTCTAGATGCATGCTGGATAGCGGTCGATGTGTGGAGTAATAGTAGTAAATGCAGAATCGTTTCGGTCTACTTGTCGTGGACGTGATGCCTATATACATGATAATGCCTAGATATTCTCATAACTATGCACTTTGCTATCAATTGCTCGACAGTAATTTGTTCACCCACCGTAGATTATGCTATCTTGAGAGAAGCCACTAGTGAAACCTATGGCCCCTGGGTCTATTTTCCATCATATAAGTTTCCGACCTATTTTATTTTGCAATCTTTACTTTTCAATCTATATCATAAAAATACCAAAAATATTTATCTTATTATCTCTATCAGATCTCACTTTTGCAAGTGGCCATGAAGGGATTGGCAACCCCTTTATCGCGTTGGTTGCAAGGTTCTTATTTGTTTGTGCAAGTACGAGGGACTTGCGTGTAGTCTCCTACTAGATTGATACCTTGGTTCTCAAAAAACTGAGGGAAATACTTACGCTACTTTGCTGCATCACCCTTTCCTCTTCAAGGGAAAACTAACGCAGTGCTCAAGAGATAGCAAGAAGGATTTCTGGCGCCGTTGCCGGGGACTCTACGCACATGTCAAGACATACCAAGTACCCATCACAAACTCTTATCCCTCACATTACATTATTTGCCATTTCCCTCTCGTTTTCCTCTCCCCCACTTCACCTTTGCCGTTTTATTCACCCTCTTTTTCCGTTCGCCTCTTTTCGCTTGCCTCTTGTGTGCTTGTGTGTTGGATTGTTAGTCACAATGGCTCAAGACAATACTAAATTGTGTGATTTTTCCAATACCAACAACAATGATTTTCTTAGCACTCCGATTGCTCCTATTACCGATGCTGAATCTTGTGAAATTAATGCTGCTTTGCTGAATCTTGTTATGAAAGATCAATTCTCTAGCCTTGCCAGTGAAGATGCCGCTACCCATCTAAACAACTTTGTTGATTTGTGTGATATGCAAAAGAAGAAAGACGTGGACAATGATATTGTTAAATTGAAGCTATTTTCATTTTCGCTTAGAGATCGTGTTAAAACTTGGTTTTCGACTTTGCCCAAAAATAGTATTGATTCTTGGAATAAGTGCAAAGATGCTTTTATCTCTAAGTATTTTCCTCCCGCTAAGATCATCTCTCTTAGAAACGATATTATGAATTTTAAGCAACTTGATCATGAGCATGTTGCACAAGCTTGGGAGAGGATGAAATTAATGATACATAATTGTCCTACACATGGTTTGAATTTATGGATGATTATACAAATTTTTTATGCTGGATTGAATTTTGCTTCTAGAAATCTTTTAGATTCGGCCGCTGGAGGCACTTTTATGGAAAGCACTTTAGGAGAAGCTACTAAACTCCTAGATAATATTATGGTTAATTATTCTCAATGGCACACCGAAAGATCTACTAGTAAAAAGGTTCATGCGATAGAAGAGATTAATGTTTTGAGTGGAAAGATGGATGAACTTATGAAGTTGTTTGCTAATAAAAGTGTTTCTTCTCATCATAATGACATGCCTTTGTCTACTTTGACTGAGAATAATAATGAATCTATGGATGTGAATTTTGTTGGTAGGAACAATTTTGGTAACAACGCGTATAGAGGAAACTTCAATCCTAGGCCGTTTCCTAGTAATTCCTCTAATAATTATGGTAATTCCTACAACAACTCTTATGGAAATTTTAATAAGATACCCTCTGATTTTGAGACTAGTGTTAAAGAATTTATGATTTCGCTAAAGAATTTTAATGCTTTGCTTGAAGAAAATTGCCTAAGATTGATGAATTGGCTAGGAACGGGGATAGAATTTCTCTTGATGTTGATTCTTTGAAACTTAGATCTATTCCACTTAAGCATGATATCAATGAGTCTCTCAAAGCTATGAGAATTTCCATTGATGAGTGCAAAGAAAGAACCGCTAGGATGCGTGCAAAAAAAGATTGCTTTACGAAAGCGTGTTCTTCTAGTTATCATGATAATATGGATGAAGATCTAAAAGTGATTGATGTGTCTCCTATTAAATCTTTGTTTTCCAAAATGAATCTTGATAATGATGGGACTGGAGATGAGTCAACTTTAGATAAAAGGCGTCCCAATTATTCAGAGTTTTTAGATCTTGATGCAAAAATTGGTAAAAGTGGGATTGAAGAGGTCAAAACTTTACGTAGCAATGAACCCACTATTTTGGATTTCAAGGAATTTAATTATGATAATTGCTCTTTGATAGATTGTATTTCCTTGTTGCAATCTGTGTTAAATTCTCCTCATGCTTATAGTCAAAATAAAGCTTTTACTAAATATATCGTTGATGCTTTAATGCAATCTTATGAAGAAAAACTTGAATTAGAAGTTTCTATCCCTAGAAAGCTTTCTGATGAGTGGGAACCAACTATTAAAATTAAGATTAAAGATCATGAATGCTATGCTTTGTGTGATTTGGGTGCTAGTGTTTCCACGATTCCAAAAACTTTGTGTGATGTGTTAGGTTTCCGTGAATTTGATGATTGTTCTCTAAACTTGCATCTTGCGAATTCCACCATTAAGAAACCTATGGGAAGGATTAATGATGTTCTTATTGTTGCAAATAGGAATTATGTGCCCATAGATTTCATTGTTCTTGATATAGATTGCAATCCTACATGCCCTATTATTCTTGGTAGACCTTTCCTTAGAACGATTGGTGCAATTATTGATATGAAGCAAGGGAATATTAGATTCCAATTTCCATTAAGGAAAGGCATGGAACACTTTACTAGGAAGAAAATTAAATTACCTTATGAATCTATCATGAGAGCCACTTATGGATTGCATACCAAAGATGATAATACCTAGATCTATTCTTGTTTTTATGCCTAGCTAGGGGCGTTAAACGATAGCGCTTGTTGGGAGGCAACCCAATTTTATTTTTGTTTCTTGCTTTTTATTTCTGTTTAGTAATAAATATTTGATCTAGCCTCTGGTTAGATGTGGTTTTATGTTTCAATTAGTGTTTGTGACAAGTAAAACCTATAGAATCTTCTTGGATGATAGTTATTTGATCTTGCTGAAAAAGTCAGAAACTTTCTGCTCACGAATTTAAAAAAAAAACACCAGAAAGTGATAAAATATTGATTACAATTGAAGTAGATCAATAAGAAAATTATTTAGGTCTTTGTATTTTGGTAGAAGTTTTGAGTTACAGAAAGTTTGCGTTTGATACAGATTACTACAGACTGTTCTGTTTTTGACAGATTCTGTTTTTCGTGTGTTGTTTGCTTATTTTGATGAATCTATGGCTAGTATCGGGGGGTATGAACCATAGAGAAGTTGGAATACAGTAGGTTTAACACCAATATAAATAAAGAATGAGTTCATTATACTACCTTAAAGTGGTGGTTTGTTTTATTTCGCTAACGGAGCTCATGAGATTTTCTGTTGAGTTTTGTGTTGTGAAGTTTTCAAGTTTTGGGTAAAGATTTGATGGATTATGGAATAAGGAGTAGCAAGAGCCTAAGCTTGGGGATGCCCAAGGCACCCCAAGGTAAAATTCAAGGACAACCAAAAGCCTAAGCTTGGGGATGCCCCGGAAGGCATCCCCTCTTTCGTCTTCGTCCATCGGTAACTTTACTTGATGCTATATTTTTATTCACCACATGATATGTGTTTTGCTTGGAGCGTCTTGTATGATTTGAGTCTTTGATTTTTAATTTACCACAATCATCCTTGCTGTACACACATTTTGGAGAGACACACATGAATCGGAATTTATTAGAATACTCTATGTGCTTCACTTATATCTTTTGAGCTAGATAAATTTTGCTCTAGTACTTCACTTATATCTTTTTAGAGCACGGTGGTGGTTCTATTTTATAGAAATTATTGATCTCTCATGCTTCACTTAAATATTTTTGAGAGTCCTTTAGAACAGCATGGTAATTTGCTTTGGCTATAAAATTAGTCCTAATATGATAGGCATCCAAGATGGATATAATAAAAACTTTCATATAAAGTGCATTGAATATTATGAGAAGTTTGATACTTGATGATTGTTTTGAGATATGAAGATGGTGATATTGAAGTTGTGCTAGTTGAGTAATTGTGAATTTGAGAAATACTTGTGTTAGAGTTTGCAAGTCCCGTAGCGTGCACGTATGATAACCGTTGTGTAACAAATTTGAAACATGAGGTGTTCTTTGATTGTCATCCTTATGAGTGGCGGTCGGGGACGAGCAATGGTCTTTTCCTACCAATCTATCCCCCTAGGAGCATGCGTGTAGTGCTTGGCTTTTGATGACTTGTAGATTTTTGCAATAAGTATGTGAGTTCTTTATGACTAATGTTGAGTCCATGGATTATACGCACTCTTACCCTTCCATCATTGCTAGCCTCTTCAGTACCGTGCATTGCCCTTTCTCACCTTGAGAGTTGGTGCAAACTTCATCGGTGCATCCAAACCCCGTGATATGATACGCTCTATCACACATAAACCCCCTTATATCTTCCTCAAAACAGCCACCATACCTACCTATTATGGCATTTCCATAGCCATTCCGAGATATATTTGTTGGGGATCGTTGCAGAATTTTAAAATTTTCTACGCATCACCAAGATCCATCTATGGAGTCTACTAGCAACGAGGGGAAAGGAGTGCATCTACATACCCTTGTAGATCGCGAGCGGAAGCGTTCAAGTGAACGGGGTTGATGGAGTCGTACTCGTCGTGATCCAAATCACCGATGACCGAGCGCCGAACGGACGGCACCTCTGCGTTCAACACACGTACGGAGCAGCGACGTCTCCTCCTTCTTGATCCAGCAAGGGGGAAGGAGAGGTTGATGGAGATCCAGCAGCACGACGGCGTGGTGGTGGAAGTAGCGGGGATCCCGGCAGGGCTTCGCCAAGCGCAAGCGGGAGAGAAGTGTCACGGGAGGGAGAGGGAGGCGCCAGGGGCTAGGGTACAGCAGCCCTCCCTCCCCCCTTTATATAGGCCCCCTGGGGGGGCGCCGGCCCTGGGATCCCATCTATGGGGGCGCGGCGGCCAAGGGGGGGAAACTCCCCCCCCCCCCCAAGTCAGGTGGGGCGCCCCCCACCCCCAGGGTTTCCAACCCTAGGCGCAGGGGGAGGCCCATGGGGGGCGCACCAGCCCACTAGGGGCTGGTTCCCCTCCCACTTCAGCCCATGGGGCCCTCCGAGATAGGTGGCCCCACCCGGTGGACCCCCGGGACCCTTCCGGTGGTCCCGGTACAATACCGATAACCCCCGAAACTTTCCCGGTGGCCGAAACTGGACTTCCTATATATAATTATTCACCTCCGGACCATTCCGGAACTCCTCGTGACGTCTGGGATCTCATCCGGGACTCCGAACAACTTTCGGGTTTCCGCATACTAATATCTCTACAATCCTAGCGTCACCGAACCTTAAGTGTGTAGACCCTACGGGTTCGGGAGACATGCAGACATGACCGAGACGCCTCTCCGGTCAATAACCAACAGCGGGATCTGGATACCCATGTTGGCTCCCACATATTCCACGATGATCTCATCGGATGAACCACGATGTCGAGGATTCAATCAATCTCGTATACAATTCCCTTTGTCAATCGGTACGTTACTTGCCCGAGATTCGATCGTCGGTATCCCAATACCTTGTTCAATCTCGTTACCGGCAAGTCACTTTACTCGTACCGTAATGCATGATCCCGTGACTAACTCCTTAGTCACATTGAGCTCATTATGATGATGCATTACCGAGTGGGCCCAGAGATGCCTCTCCATCATACGGAGTGACAAATCCCAGTCTCGATCCGTGCCAACCCAACGGACACTTTCGGAGATACCCGTAGTGCACCTTTATAGTCACCCAGTTACGTTGTGACGTTTGGCGCACCCAAAGCACTCCTACGGCATCCGGGAGTTGCACGATCTCATGGTCTAAGGAAATGATACTTGACATTGGAAAAGCTCTAGCAAACGAACTACACGATCTTTTGTGCTATGCTTAGGATTGGGTCTTGTCCATCACATCATTCTCCTAATGATGTGATCCCGTTATCAATGACATCCAATGTCCATAGTCAGGAAACCATGACTATCTGTTGATCAACGAGCTAGTCAACTAGAGGCTTACTAGGGACACGTTGTGGTCTATGTATTCACACATGTATTACGATTTCCGGATAACACAATTATAGCATGAACAATAGACAATTATCATGAACAAGGAAATATAATAATAACCATTAATTATTGCCTCTAGGGCATATTTCCAACAGTCTCCCACTTGCACTAGAGTCAATAATCTAGTTACATTGTGATGAATCGAACACCCATAGAGTTCTGGTGTTGATCATGTTTTGCTCTAGGGAGAGGTTTAGTCAACGGATCTGCCACATTCAGGTCCGTATGTACTTTACAAATATCTATGTCTCCATTTTGAACACTTTCATGAATGGAGTTGAAGCGACGCTTGATATGCCTGGTCTTCCTGTGAAACCTGGGCTCCTTGGCAAGGGCAATAGCTCCAGTGTTGTCACAGAAGAGAGTCATCGGGCCCGACGCATTGGGAATCACCCCTAGGTCGGTAATGAACTCCTTCACCCAGATTGCTTCTTGCGCTGCCTCTGAGGCTGCCATGTACTCCGCTTCACATGTAGATCCCGCCACGACGCTTTGCTTGCAACTACACCAGCTTACTGCCCCTCCATTCAAAATATACATGTATCCGGTTTGTGACTTCGAGTCATCCAGATCTGTGTCGAAGCTAGCGTCGACGTAACCCTTTACGACGAGCTCTTCGTCACCTCCATAAACAAGAAACATATCCTTAGTCCTCTTCAGGTACTTCAGGATATTCTTGACCGTTGTCCAGTGTTCCATGCCGGGATTACTTTGGTACCTTCCTACCAAACTTACGGCAAGGTTTACATCAGGTCTGGTACACAGCATGGCATACATAATAGACCCTATGGCCGAGGCATATGGGATGACACTCATCTTTTCTCTATCTTCTGCCGTGGTCGGGCATTGAGCCGTGCTCAATTGCACACCTTGCAATACAGGCAAGAACCCCTTCTTGGACTGATCCATATTGAACTTCTTCAATATCTTGTCAAGGTACGTACTCTGTGAAAGACCAATGAGGCGTCTTGATCTATCTCTATAGATCTTGATGCATAATATATAAGCAGCTTCTCCAAGGTCCTTCATTGAAAAACACTTATTCAAATAGGCCTTTATACTTTCCAAGAATTCTATATCATTTCCCATCAATAGTATGTCATCCACATATAATAAAGAAATGCTACAGAGCTCCCACTCACTTTCTTGTAAACACAGGCTTCTCCATAAGTCTGTGTAAACCCAAACGCTTTGATCATCTCATCAAAGCGAATGTTCCAACTCCGAGATGCTTGCACCAGCCCATAGATGGAGCGCTGGAGCTTGCATACCTTGTTAGCATTCTTAGGATCGACAAAACCTTCCGGCTGCATCATATACAATTCTTCCTTAAGAAAGCCGTTAAGGAATGCCGTTTTGACGTCCATTTGCCATATCTCATAATCATAGAATGCGGCAATTGCTAACATGATTCGGACGGACTTCAGCTTCGCTACGGGTGAGAAAGTCTCATCGTAGTCAACCCCTTGAACTTGTCGATAACCCTTAGCGACAAGTCGAGCCTTATAGATGGTCACATTACCATCCGCGTCTGTCTTCTTCTTAAAGATCCATTTATTTTCTATGGCTCGCCGATCATCGGGCAAGTCAGTCAAAGTCCATACTTCGTTTTCATACATGGATCCTATCTCGGATTTCATGGCTTCTAGCCATTTGTCAGAATCCGGGCCCGCCATCGCTTCTTCATAGTTCGAAGGTTCACCGTTGTCTAACAACATGATTTCCAGGACAGGGTTGCCGTACCACTCTGGTGCGGAACGTGTCCTTGTGGACCTTCGAAGTTCAGCAATAACTTGATCCGAAGCTTCATGATCATCATCATCAACTTCCTCCCCAGTCGGTGTAGGCACCACAGGAACATCTTCCCGCGCTGCGCTACTTTCCGGTTCGGAAGGGGCGACTATCACCTCATCAAGTTCCACTTTCCTCCCACTTAATTCTTTCGAGAGAAACTCTTTCTCCAGAAAGGACCCATTCTTGGCAACAAAGATCTTGCCTTCGGATCTGAGGTAGAAGGTATACCCAATGGTTTCCTTAGGGTATCCTATGAAGATGCATTTTTCCGACTTGAGTTCGAGCTTTTCAGGTTGAAGTTTCTTGACATAAGCATCGCATCCCCAAACTTTTAGAAATGACAGCTTAGGTTTCTTCCCAAACCATAATTCATACGGTGTCGTCTCAACGGATTTCGACGGAGCCCTAGTGAATGCGGCAGTCTCTAAAGCATAGCCCCAAAATGAGAGCGGTAGATCGGTAAGAGACATCATAGATCGCACCATATCCAATAGAGTGCGATTACGACGTTCGGACACACCATTTCGCTGAGGTGTTCCAGGCGGCGTGAGTTGTGAAACGATTCCACATTTCCTTAAGTGTGTGCCAAATTTGTGACTTAAATATTCCCCTCCACGATCTGATCGCAGGAACTTTATTTTCCTGTCACGTTGATTCTCAACCTCACTCTGAAATTCCTTGAACTTTTCAAAGGTTTTAGACTTGTGTTTCATTAGGTAGACATACCCATATCTACTTAAATCATCAGTGAGAGTGAGAACATAACGATAGCCACCGCGAGCCTCAACACTCATTGGACCGCACACATCAGTATGTATGATTTCCAATAAGTTGGTTGCTCACTCCATTGTTCTGGAGAACGGAGTGTTGGACATCTTGCCCATGAGGCATGGTTCGCACGTGTCAAATGATTCGTAATCAAGAGACTCCAAAAGTCCATCTGCATGGAGCTTCTTCATGCGTTTGACACCAATGTGACCAAGGCGGCAGTGCCACAAGTATGTGGGACTATCGTTATCAACTTTACATCTTTTGGTATTCACACTATGAATATGTGTAACATCACGTTCGAGATTCATCAAGAATAAACCATTGACCAGCGGGGCATGACCATAAAACATATCTCTCATATAAATAGAACAACCATTATTCTCGGATTTAAATGAGTAGCCATCTCGAATTAAACGAGATCCAGATACAATGTTCATGCTCAAAGTTGGCACTAAATAACAATTATTGAGGTTTAAAACTAATCCCGTAGGTAAATGCAGAGGTAGCGTGCCGACGGCAATCACATCGACCTTGGAACCATTCCCGACGCGCATCGTCACCTCGTCCTTCGCCAGTCTCCGCTTATTCCGCAGCTCCTGTTTTGAGTTACAAATATGAGCAACCGCACCGGTATCAAATACCCAGGAGCTACTACGAGTACTGGTAAGGTACACATCAATTACATGTATATCACATATACCTTTGGTGTTGCCGGCCTTCTTGTCCGCTAAGTATTTGGGGCAGTTCCGCTTCCAGTGACCACTTCCCTTGCAATAAAAGCACTCAGTCTCAGGCTTGGGTCCATTCTTTGACTTCTTCCCGGCAACTGGCTTACCGGGCGCGGCAACTCCCTTGCCGTCCTTCTTGAAGTTCTTCTTGCCCTTGCCTTTCTTGAACTTAGTGGTTTTATTCACCATCAACACTTGATGTTCCTTTTTGATCTCCACCTCCGCTGATTTCAGCATTGAATATACCTCAGGAATGGTCTTTTCCATCCCCTGCATATTGAAGTTCATCACAAAGCTCTTGTAGCTTGGTGGAAGCGACTGAAGGATTCTGTCAATGACCGTGTCATCCGGGAGATTAACTCCCAGCTGAGACAAGCGGTTGTGTAACCCAGACATTCCGAGTATGTGCTCACTGACAGAACTATTTTCCTCCATTTTACAACTGAAGAACTTGTCGGAGACTTCATATCTCTCGACCCGGGCATGAGCTTGGAAAACCATTTTCAGCTCTTCGAACATGTCATATGCTCCATGTTTCTCAAAACGCTTTTGGAGCCCCGGTTCTAAGCTGTAAAGCATGCCGCACTGAACGAGGGAGTAATCATCAGCACGTGATTGCCAAGCGTTCATAACGTCTTGGTTCTCTGGGATGGGTGCTTCACCTAGCGGTGCTTCTAGGACATAATCTTTCTTGGCAGCTATGAGGATGATCCTCAGGTTCCGGACCCAGTCCGTATAGTTGCTGCCATCATCTTTCAGCTTGGTTTTCTCTAGGAACGCGTTGAAGTTGAGGGCAACGTGGGCCATTTGATCTACAAGACATATTGTAAAGATTTTAGACTAAGTTCATGATAATTAAGTTCATCTAATCAAATTATTCAATGAACTCCCACTCAGATAGACATCCCTCTAGTCATCTAAGTGAAACATGATCCGAGTTAACTAGGCCGTGTCCGATCATCACGTGAGACGGACTAGTCAAGATCGGTGAACATCTCCATGTTGATCGTATCTTCTATATGACTCATGCTCGACCTTTCGGTCTTCCGTGTTCCGAGGCCATGTCTGTACATGCTAGGCTCGTCAAGTCAACCTAAGTGTATCGCGTGTGTTCCGAGGCCATGCCTGTACATGCTAGGCTCGTCAACACCCGTTGTATGCGAACGTTAGAATCTATCACACCCGATCATCACGTGGTGCTTCGAAACAACGAACCTTCGCAACGGTGCACAGTTAGGGGGAACACTTTCTTGAAATTATTATAAGGGATCATCTTACTTACTACCGTCATTCTAAGCAAATAAGATGTAAAACATGATAAACATCACATGCAATCAAATAGTGACATGATATGGCCAATATCATTTTGCTCCTTTGATCTCCATCTTCAGGGCGCCAATATCATCTTCGTCACCGGCATGACACCATGATCTCCATCATCGTGTCTACATGAAGTTGTCATGCCAACGATTACTTCTACTTCTAGGGCTAACGCGTTTAGCAATAAAGTAAAGTAATTTACATGGCGTTATTCAATGACACGCAGGTCATACAAAAAATAAAGACAACTCCTATGGCTCCTGCCGGTTGTCATACTCATCGACATGCAAGTCGTGATTCCTATTACAAGAATATGATCAATCTCATACATCACATATATCATTCATCACATCTTCAGGCCATATCACATCACAAGGCACATGCTGCAAAAACAAGTTAGACGTCCTCTAATTGTTGTTGCAAGTTTTTTTACGTGGCTTCTATAGGTTTCTAGCAAGAACGTTTCTTACCTACGTAAAACCACAACGTGATATGCCAATTTCTATTTACCCTTCATAAGGACCTTTTTCATCGAATCCGTTCTGACTAAAGTGGGAGAGACAGACACCCGCTAGCCACCTTATGCAACTAGTGCATGTCAGTCGGTGGAACCTGTCTCACGTAAGCGTACGTGTAAGGTCAGTCCGGGCCGCTTCATCCCACAATACCGCCGAAACAAGATAAGCCTAGTAGTGGCAAGAAAAATTGACAACATCTACGCCCACAACTGCTTTGTGTTCTACTCGTGCATAGTAACTACGCATAGGCCTGGCTCATGATGCCACAGTTGGGGATCGTTGCAGAATTTTAAAATTTTCTACGCATCACCAAGATCCATCTATGGAGTCTACTAGCAACGAGGGGAAAGGAGTGCATCTACATACCCTTGTAGATCGCGAGCGGAAGCATTCAAGTGAACGGGGTTGATGGAGTCGTACTCGTCGTGATCCAAATCACCGATGACCGAGCGCCGAACGGACGGCACCTCTGCGTTCAACACACGTACGAAGCAGTGACGTCTCCTCCTTCTTGATCCAGCAAGGGGGAAGGAGAGGTTGATGGAGATCCAGCAGCACGACGGCGTGGTGGTGGAAGTAGCGGGGATCCCGGCAGGGCTTCGCCAAGCGCAAGCGGGAGAGAGAGGTGTCACGGGAGGGAGAGGGAGGCGCCAGGGGCTAGGGTACAGCAGCCCTCCCTCCCCCCCCGTTATATAGCCCCCCTAGGGGGGCGCCGGCCCTGGGATCCCATCTATGGGGGGGCGGCCAAGGGGGGGAAACTTCCCCCCCAAGTCAGGTGGGGCGCCCCCCACCCCCAGGGTTTCCAACCCTAGGCACAGGGGGAGGCCCATGGGGGGCGCACCAGCCCACTAGGGGCTGGTTCCCCTCCCACTTCAGCCCATGGGGCCCTCCGGGATAGGTGGCCCCACCCGGTGGACCCCCGGGACCCTTTCGATGGTCCCGGTACAATACCGATAACCCCCGAAACTTTCCCGGTGGCCGAAACTGGACTTCCTATATATAATTCTTCACCTCCGGACCATTCCGGAACTCCTCGTGACGTCCGGGATCTCATCCGGGACTCCAAACAACTTTCGGGTTTCCGCATACTAATATCTCTACAACCCTAGCGTCACCGAACCTTAAGTGTGTAGACCCTACGGGTTCGGGAGACATGCAGACATGACCGAGACGCCTCTCCGGTCAATAACCAACAGCGGGATCTGGATACCCATGTTGGCTCCCACATGTTCCACGATGATCTCATCGGATGAACCACGATGTCGAGGATTCAATCAATCCCGTATACAATTCCCTTTGTCAATCGGTACGTTACTTGCCCGAGATTCGATCGTCGGTATCCCAATACCTTGTTCAATCTCGTTACCGGCAAGTCACTTTACTCGTACCGTAATGCATGATCCCGTGACTAACTCCTTAGTCACATTGAGCTCATTATGATGATGCATTACCGAGTGGGCCCAGAGATACCTCTCCATCATACGGAGCGACAAATCCCAGTCTCGATCCGTGCCAACCCAACAGACACTTTCGGAGATACCCGTAGTGCACCTTTATAGTCACCCAGTTACGTTGTGAAGTTTGGCGCACCCAAAGCACTCCTACGGCATCCGGTAGTTGCACGATCTCATGGTCTAAGGAAATGATACTTGACATTGGAAAAGCTCTAGCAAACGAACTACACGATCTTTTGTGCTATGCTTAGGATTGGGTCTTGTCCATCACATCATTCTCCTAATGATGTGATCCCGTTATCAATGACATCCAATGTCCATAGTCAGGAAACCATGACTATCTGTTGATCAACGAGCTAGTCAACTAGAGGCTTACTAGGGTCACGTTGTGGTCTATGTATTCACACATGTATTACGATTTCCGGATAACACAATTATAGCATGAACAATAGACAATTATCATGAACAAGGAAATATAATAATAATCATTTATTATTGCCTCTAGGGCATATTTCCAACAATATTGCCATGCAACTTTCCACCGTTTCATTTATTATGACACGCTTCATCATTGTCATATTGCCTTGAATGTAGTTGACATCGTATTTGTGGCAAAGCCACCATGCATAATTCATCATACATGTCACTCTTGATTCATTGCCCATCCCGGTACACCACCGGAGGCATCCATGCAGAGTCATATTTTGTTCTAAGTATCGAGTTGTAATCATTGAGTTGTAAATAAATAGAAGTGTGATGATCATCATTATTAGAGCATTGTCCCAATAAAAAAAGGCCAAATAAAAAAAGGGAAGGCCCAAAAAAAGGGGACAATGTTACTATCCTTTTCCACACTTGTGCTTCAAAGTAGCACCATGATTTTTATGATAGAGAGTCTCTTATTTTATCACTTTCATATACTAGTGGGATTTTTTCATTATAGAACTTGGCTTGTATATTCCAACAATGGGCTTCCTCAAATGCCCTAGGTCTTCATGAGCAAGCAAGTTGGATGCACACCCACTTAGTTTCTTTTGTCGAGCTTTCATACACTTATAGCTCTAGTGAATTCATTGCATGGCAATCCCTACTCCTTGCATTGACATCAATTGATGGGCATCTCCCTAGCCCGTTGACTAGCCGCCTCAATGTGAGACTTTCTCCTTTTTTGTCTTCTCCACATAACCCCCATCATCATATTCTATTCCACCCATAGTGCTATTCCATGGCTCACGCTCATGTATTGCGTGAAGGTTGAAAAAGTTTGAGATTACTAAAGTATGAAACAATTGCTTGGCTTGTCATCGGGGTTGTGCATGATGAGATCATTCTTGTGTGACCAAAATGGAGCATGACCAAACTATATGATTTTGTAGGGATGGACTTTCTTTGGCCATGTTATTTTGAGAAGACATGATCGCTTAGTTAGTATGCTTGAAGTATTATTGTTTTTATGTCAATATTAAACTTTTATCTTGAATCTTTCGGATCTGAACATTCATGCCACAATAAAGAAAATTACATTGAAAAATATGTTAGGAAGCATTCCACATCAAAAATTCTTTTTTATCATTTACCTACTCGAGGACGAGCAGGAATTAAGCTTGGGGATGCTTGATACGTCTCCAACGTATCTATAATTTTTGATTGTTCCATGCTATTATATTATCTGTTTTGGATGTTTAATGGGCTTTATTATACACTTTTATATTATTTTTGGGACTAACCTACTAACCAAAGGCCCAGTGCAAATTGCTGTTTTTTTTGCCTATTTCAGTGTTTCGCAGAAAAGGAATATCAAACGGAATCCAAACGGAATGAAACCTTCGGGAGTGTGATTTTTGGAACAAACGCAATCCAGGAGACTTGGAGTGGACGTCAAGGAAGCAACGAGGTGGCCACGAGGCAGGGAGGCGCGCCCAGGGGGGTAGGCACGCCCCCCCACCCGCGTGGGCCCCTCGTGGCTCCCCCAACTGACTTCTTTCGCCTATATATACTCATATGCCCCGAAAACATCTAGGAGTACCACGAAACCCTATTCCCACCGCCGCAACCTTCTGTACCCGTGAGATCCCATCTTGGGGCCTTTTCCGGCGCTCCGCCGGAGGGGGAATCAATCACGGAGGGCTTCTACATGAACACCATAGCCTCTCCGATGATGTGTGAGTAGTTTACCACAGACCTTCGGGTCCATAGTTATTAGCTAGATGGCTTCTTCTCTATCTTTGGATCTCAATACAAAGTTCTCCTCGATTCTCTTGGATATCTATTCGATGTAATTCTTTTTGTGGTGTGTTTGTCGAGATCCGATGAATTGTGGGTTTATGATCAAGATTATCTATGAACAATATTTGGTTCTTCTCTGAATTCTTATATGTATGATTTGATATCTTTGCAAGTCTCTTCGAATTATCAGTTTGGTTTGGCCTACTAGATTGATCTTTCTTGCAATAGGAGAGGTGCTTAGCTTTGGGTTCAATCTTGCGGTGTCCTTTCCCAGTGACAGCAGGGGCAGCAAGGCACGTATTGTATTGTTGCCATCGAGGATAAAAAGATGGGGTTTATATCATATTGCTTGAGTTTATCCCTCTACATCATGTCATCTTGCCTAATGCGTTACTCTGTTCTTATGAACTTAATACTCTAGATGCATGCTGGATAGCAGTCGATGTGTGGAGTAATAGTAGTAGATATGCAGAATCGTTTTGGTCTACTTGTCCCGGACGTGATGCCTATATACATGATCATGCCTGATATTCTCATAACTATGCGCTTTTCTATCAATTGCTCGACGGTAATTTGTTCACCCACCGTAGATTATGCTATCTTGAGAGAAGCCACTAGCAAAACCTATGGCCCCCGGGTCTATTTTCCATCATATAAGTTTCCGACCTATTTTATTTTGCAATCTTTACTTTTCAATCTATATCATAAAAATACCAAAAATATTTATCTTATTATCTCTATCAGATCTCACTTTTGCAAGTGGCCGTGAAGGGATTGACAACCCCTTTATCGCGTTGGCTGCAAGGTTCTTATTTGTTTGTGCAGGTACGAGGGACTTGCGTGTAGGCCCTACTGGATTGATACCTTGGTTCTCAAAAAACTGAGGGAAATACTTATGCTACTTTGCTGCATCACCCTTTCCTCTTCAAGGGAAAACCAACGCAGTGCTCAAGAGGTACCAGCTATCAAACATCACAACATAACTGGGTGATTATAAAGATGCTCTACAGGTGTCTCCGATGGTGTTTGTTGAGTTGGCATAGATCGAGATTAGGATTTGTCACTCCGATTGTCGGAGAGGTATCCCTGGGCCCTCTCGATAATGCACATCACTATAAGCCTTGCAAGCAATGTAACTAATGAGTTAGTTACGGGATGATGCATTATGGAACGAGTAAAGAGACTTGCCGGTGACGAGATTGAACTAGGTATGATGATACCGACGATCAAATCTCGGGCAAGTAACATACCGATGAGAAAGGGAACAGCATATGTTGTTGTGCGGTTTGACCGATAAAGATATTCATAGAATATGTAGGAACCAATATGAGCATCTAGGTTCCGCTATTGCTTATTCACCGGAAGTGAGCCTCGGTCATGTCTACATAGTTCTCGAACCCGTAGGGTCCGCACGCTTAACGTTCGATGACGATCGGTATTATGAGTTTATGTGTTTTGATGTACCGAAGGTAGTTCGGAGTCCCGGATGTGATCACGGACATGAAGAGGAGTCTCGAAATGGTCGAGACATGAAGATTGATATATTGGAAGGTTATGTTTGGACACCGGAATGGTTTCGGATGAATTCGGGCATTTACCGGAGTACCGGAGGGTTACCGGAACCCCCCGGGGGGTCAATGGGCATTCATGGGCCTTAGTGGAAGAGAGAGGAGGCAGCCAAGAGGTGGGGTGCGCCCCCCAAGCACAATCTGAATTGGGGAGGGGGCCGGGCCCCCTTTCCTTCTTCTCCTCTTCCCCTTCCTCCCCCTCCTACTTGGACTACGAAAGGGGGGAAACCTACTCCTAGTAGGAGTAGGAATCCCCCCTTGGGGGCACACCATGAGGCCGGCCGGCCCCCTCCTCCCCTCCTTTATATACGGGGAAGGGGGGCACCCCATAGACACACAAGTTGATTCTTAGCCGTGTGTGGTGCCCCCCTCCACACATTTCCTCCTTGGTCATATTGTCGTAGTGCTTAGGCGAAGCCCTGCGTCGGTAACTTCATCATCACCGTGAACACGCCGTCGTGCTGACAAAACTTGAAGGAAATATGCCCTAGAGGAAATAATAAAGTTATTATTTATTTCCTTATTTCATGATAAATGTTTATTATTCATGCTAGAATTGTATTAACCGGAAACATAATACATGTGTGAATACATAGATAAACAGAGTGTCACTAGTATGCCTCTACTTGACTAGCTCGTTGATCAAACATGGTTATGTTTCCTAGCCATAGACATGAGTTGTCATTTGATAAATGAGATCACATCATTAGGAGAATGATGTGATTGACTTGACCCATTCCGTTAGCTTAGCACTTGATCGTTTTAGTTTACTGCTATTGCTTTCTTCATGACTTATACATGTTCCTATGACTGTGAGATTATGTAACTCCCGATTACCAGAGGAACACTTTGTGTGCTACCAAACGTCACAACGTAACTGGGTGATTGTAAAGGTGGTCTACATGTGTCTCCGATGGTACTTGTTGAGTTGGCATAGATCGAGATTAGGATTTGTCACTCTGATTGTCGGAGAGGTATCTTTGGGCCCTCTCGGTAATGCACATCACTATAAGCCTTGCAAGCAATGCCACTAATGAGTTAGTTGCGGGATGATGCATTACGGAACGAGTAAAGAGACTTGCCGGTAACGAGATTGAGCTAGGTATTGAGATACCGACGATCAAATCTCGGGCAAGTAACATACCGATGACAAAGGGAACAATGTATGTTGTTATGCGGTTTGACCGATAAAGATCTTCGTAGAATATGTGGGAGCCAATATGATCATCCAGGTTCCGCTATTGGTTATTGAACGGAGACGTGTCTCGGTCATGTCTACATAGTTCTCGAACATGTAGGGTCTGCACGCTTAAAGTTCGGTGACGATCGATATTATGAGTTTTTGTGTTTTGATGTACCGAAGGTAGTTTGGAGTCCCGGATATGATCACGGACATAACTTGGAGTCTCGAAATGGTTGAGACGTAAAGATCGATATATTGGACGACTATGTTCGGACACCGGAAGTGTTTCGGGAGGTTTCGGACATATACCGGAGTACCGGGGGGTTACCGGAACCCCCCGGGGAGTATATTGGGCCTAATGGGCCATAGTGGGAGAAGAGGAGGGGCGGCCAGGGCTGCTGTGCGCCCCCTCCCCCTCTAGTCCAAATTGGACAAGGAGGGGGCCCTTCCTTCTCCTCTCTAACTCCTACTTGGAAGGGGGAGTCCTACTCCCGGTGGATCGTGAAGACGTACGACTACATCAACCGCGTTGTCACAATGCTTCCGCTTTTGGTCTACAAGGGTACGTGGACAACACTCTCCTCTCTCGTTGCTATGCATCACCATGATCTTGCGTGTGCGTAGGAATTTTTTTGAAATTACTACGTTCCCCAAAAGTGGCATCAGAGCCAGGTTTATGCGTAGATGTTATATGCATGAGTAGAACACCAGTGAGTTGTGGGCGATACAAGTCATACTACTTACTAGCATGTCACACTTTGATTCGGCGGTATTGTTGGATGAAGCGGCCCGGACCGACATTACGCGTACGCTTACGCGAGACTGGTTCTACCGACGTGCTTAGCACACAGGTGGCTGGCGGGTGTCAGTTTCTCCAACTTTAGTTGAATCGAGCGTGGCTACGCCCGGTCCTTGAGAAGGTTAAAACAACACATACTTGATGAAATATCGTTGTGGTTTTGATGCGTAGGTAAAAACGATTCTTGCTCAGCCCGTAGCAGCCACGTAAAATTTGCAACAACAACAAAGTTGAGGATGTCTAACTTGTTTTTGCAGGGCATGTTGTGATGTGATATGGTCAAGACATGATGCTAAATTTTATTGTATGAGATGATCATGTTTTTGTAACCAAGTTATCGGCAACTGGCAGGAGCCATATGCTTGTCGCTTTATTGTATGAAATGCAATCGCCATGTAATTGCTTTACTTTATCACGAAGCGGTAGTGATAGTCGTAGAAGCACTAGTTTGCGAGACGACAACGATGCTACGATGGAGATCAAGGTGTTCCGCCGGTGACGATGGTGATCATGACGGTGCTTTGGAGATGGAGATCAAAGGCACAAGATGATGATGGCCATATCATATCACTTATATTGATTGCATGTGATGTTTATCTTTTATGCATCTTATTTTGCTTAGATCGACGGTAGCATTATAAGATGATCTCTCACTAAATTTCAAGGTATAATTGTTCTCCCTGAGTATGCACCGTTGCGAAAGTTCGACGTGCCGAGACAGCACGTGATGATCGGGTGTGATAAGCTCTACGTTCACATACAACGGGTGCAAGCCAGTTTTGCACAAGTAGAATACTCGGGTTAAACTTGACGAGCCTAGCATATGCAGATATGGCCTCGGAACACTAAGACCGAAAGGTTGAGCGTGAATCATATAGTAGATATGATCAACATAGTGATGATCGGACATGGTTTAGTTGATTTGGATCACGTGATCACTTAGATGATTAGAGGGATGTCTATCTAAGTGGGAGTTCTTAAGTAATTTGATTAATTGAACTTTAATTTATCATGAACTTAGTACCTGATAGTATTTTGCATGTCTATGTTGTTGTAGATAGATGGCCCGTGCTGTTGTTCCGTTGAATTTTAATGCGTTCCTAGAGAAAGCAAAGTTGAAAGATGATGGTAGCAACTACACAGACTGGGTCCGTAACTTGAGGATTATCCTCATTGCTGCATAGAAGAATTACATCCTGGAAGCACCGCTAGGTGCCAAACCCGCTGCAGGAGCAACGCCAGATGTTATGAACGTCTCGTAGAGCAAAGCTGATGACTACTCGATAGTTCAGTGTGCCATGCTTTACGGCTTAGAACCGGGACTTCAACGACGTTTTGAACGTCATGGTGCATATGAGATGTTCTAGGAGTTGAAGCTAATATTTCAAGCAAATGCCCGGATTGAGAGATATGAAGTCTCCAATAAGTTCTATAGCTGCAAGATGGAGGAGAATAGTTCTGTAAGTGAGCATATACTCAAAATGTCTGGGTATAACAATCACTTGATTCAACTGGGAGTTAATCTTCCAGATGATAGTGTCATTGACAGAATTATTCAATCACTACCACCAAGCTACAAGAGCTTCGTGATGAACTATAACATGCAAGGGATGGATAAGACAAATCCCGAGCTCTTCACAATGCTAAAGGTTGCGGAGGTAGAAATCAAGAAGGAGCATCAAGTGTTGATGCTCAACAAGACCACCAGTTTCAAGAAAAAGGGTAAAGGGAAGAAGGGGAACTTCAAGAAAAACGGCAAGCAAGTTGCTGCTCAAGTGAAGAAGCCCAAGTCTGGACCTTAGCCTGAGACTGAGTGCTTCTACTGCAAAGGGACTGGTCACTGGAAGCGGAACTGCCCCAAGTATTTGGCGGAAAAGAAGGATGGCAAGGTGAACAAAGGTATATGTGATATACATGTTATTGATGTCTACCTTACTAATTCTCGCAGTAGCACCTGAGTATTTGATACTGGTTCTGTTGCTAATATTTGCAACTCGAAACAGGGACTACGGATTAAGCGAAGATTGGCTAAGGACGAGGTGACGATGCGTGTGGGAAATGGTTCCGAAGTCGATGTGATCGCGGTCGGCACGCTACCTCTACATCTACCTTCGGGATTAGTTTTAGACCTGAATAATTGTTATTTGGTGCCAGCGTTGAGCATGAACATTATATCTGGATCTTGTTTGATGCGAGACGGTTATTCATTTAAATGAGAGAATAATGGTTGTTCTATTTATATGAGTAATATCTTTTATGGTTATTCACCCTTGAAGAGTGGTCTATTTATATTAAATCTCGATAGTAGTGATACACATATTCATAATATTGAAGCCAAAAGATGCAGAGTTGATAATGATAGTGCAACTTATTTGTGGCACCGCCGTTTAGGTCATATTGGTATAAAGCGCATGAAGAAACTTCATACTGATGGACTTATGGAACCACTTGATTATGAATCACTTGGTACTTGCGAACCATGCCTCATGGGCAAGATGACTAAAACGCCGTTCTTCGGAACAATGGAGAGAGCAACAGATTTGTTGGAAATCATACATACTGATGTATGTGGTCCGATGAATGAGGCTCGCGGCGGGTATCGTTATTTTCTCACCTTCACAGATGATTTAAGCAGATATGGGTATATCTACTTAATGAAACATAAGTCTGAAACATTTGAAAAGTTCAAAGAATTTCAGAGTGAAGTGAAAAATCATCATAACAAGAAAATAAAGTTTCTATGATCTAATCCTGGAGGAGAATATTTGAGTTACGAGTTTGGTCTTCATTTGAAACAATGCGGAATAGTTTCGCAACTCACGCCACCCGGAACACCACAGCGTAATGGTGTGTCCGAACGTCGTAATCGTACTTTACTAGATATGGTGCAATCTATGATGTCTCTTACTGATTTACCGCTATCATTTTGGGGTTATGCTTTAGAGACGGCTGCATTCACGTTAAATAGGGCACCATCTAAATCCGTTGAGACGACACCTTTTGAACTGTGGTTTGGCAAGAAACCTAAGTTGTCGTTTCTTAAAGTTTGGGGATGCAATGCTTATGTGAAAAAGCTTCAACCTGATAAGCTCGAACCCAAATCGGAGAAATGTGTCTTCAGAGGATACCCGAAGGAGACTGTTGGGTACACCTTCTATCACAGATCCGAAGGCAAGACATTCGTTGCTAAGAATGGATCCTTTCTAGAGAAGGAGTTTCTCTCGAAAGAAGTGAGTGGGAGGAAAGTAGAACTTGATGAGGTAACTGTACCTGCTCCCTTATTGGAAAGTAGTTCATCACAGAAATCTGTTCGTGTGACTCCTACACCAATTAGTGAGGAAGCTAATGATGATGATCATGTAACTTCAGATCAAGCTGCTACCGAACCTCATAGGTCTACCAGAGTAAGATCCGCACTAGAGTGGTACGGTAATCCTGTTCTGGAGGTCATGTTACTTGACCATGACAAACCTACGAACTATGAGGAAGCGATGATGAGCCCAGATTCCGCGAAATGGCTTGAGACCATGAAATCTGAGATGGGATCCATGTATGAGAACAAAGCGTGGACTTTGGTTGACTTGCCCGATGCTTGGCAAGCCATCGAGAATAAATGGATCTTCAAGAAGAAGACTGATGCTGACGGTAATGTTACTATCTACAAAGCTCGACTTGTTGCAAAAGGTTTTCGACAAGTTCAAGGAGTTGACTACGATGAGACGTTCTCACCCGTCACGATGCTTAAGTCCGTCCGAATCATGTTAGCAATTGCTGCATTTTATGATTATGAAATTTAGCAAATGGATGTAAAGACTGCATTCCTGAATGGATTTCTGGAAGAAGAGTTGTATATGATACAACCTGAAGGTTTTATCGATCCAAAGGATGCTAACAAAGTGTGCAAGCTCGAGCTATCCATTTATGGACTAGTGCAAGTATCTCGGAGTTGGAATAAACGTTTTGATAGTGTGATCAAAGCATATGGTTTTATACAGACTTTTGGAGAAGCCTGTATTTACAAGAAAGTGAGTGGGAGCTCTATAGCATTTCTAATATTATATGTGGATGACATATTGTTGATTGGAAATGATATGGAATTTCTGGATAGCACAAAAGGATACTTGAACAAGAGTTTTTCAATGAAAGACCTCGGTGAAGCTGCTTATATATTGGGCATCAAGATCTATAGAGATAGATCAGGACGCTTAATTGGACTTTCACAAAGCACATACCTTGATAAAGTTTTGAAAAAGTTCAAAATGGATCAAGCAAAGAAAGGGTTCTTGCCTGTGTTACAAGGTGTGAAGTTGAGTCAGACTCAATGCCCGACCACTGCAGAAGATAGAGAGAAAATGAAAGATGTTCCCTATGCTTCAGCCATAGGCTCTATCATGTATGCAATGTTGTGTACCAGACCTGATGTGTGCCTTGCCATTAGCTTAGCAGGTAGGTACCAAAGTAATCCAGGAGTGGATCACTAGACAGCGGTCAAGAACATCCTGTAATACCTGAAAAGGACTAAAGATATGTTTCTCGTTTATGGAGGTGACAAAGAGCTCATCGTAAATGGTTACGTCGATGCAACCTTTGACACTGATCCGGATGACTCTAAGTCACAAACCGGATACGTATTTGTATTGAACGGTGGAGCTGTCAGTTGGTGCAGTTCTAAGCAAAGCGTCATGGTGGGATATACGTGTGAAGCGGAGTACATAGCTGCTTCGGAAGTAGCAAATGAAGGAGTCTGGATGAAGGAGTTCATATCCGATCTAGGTGTCATACCTAGTGCACCAGGTCCAATGAATATCTTTTATGACAATACTGGTGCAATAGCCTTGGCAAAGGAATCCAGATTTCACAAGAGAACCAAGCACATCAAGAGACGCTTCAATTCCATCCGCGATCAAGTCCAAGTGGGAGACATAGAGATTTTCAAGATACATACGGATCTGAATATTGCAGACCCATTGACTAAGCCTCTCTCACGAGCAAAACATGATCAGCACCAAGGCTCCATGGGTGCTAGAATCATTACTGTGTAATCTAGATTATTGACTCTAGTGCAAGTGGGAGATTGAAGGAAATATGCCCTAGAGGCAATAATAAAGTTATTATTTATTTCCTTATTTCATGATAGATGTTTATTATTCATGCTAGAATTGTATTAACCGGAAACATAATACATGTGTGAATACATAGAGAAACAGAGTGTCACTAGTATGCCACTACTTGACTAGCTCGTTGATCAAAGATGGTTATGTTTCCTAGCCATAGACATGAGCTGTCATTTGATAAATGGGATCACATCATTAGGATAATGATGTGATTTACTTGACCCATTCCGTTAGCTTAGCACTTGATCGTTTTAGTTTACTGCTATTGCTTTCTTCATGACTTATACACGTTCCTATGACTATGAGATTATGTAACTCCCGATTACCGGAGGAACACTTTGTGTGCTACCAAACGTCACAACGTAACTGGGTGATTATAAAGGTGCTCTACAGGTGTCTCCGATGGTACTTGTTGAGTTGGCATAGATCGAGATTAGGATTTGTCAATCCGATTGTCGGAGAGGTATCTCTGGGCCCTCTCGGTAATGCACATCACTATAAGCCTTGCAAGCAATGCCACTAATAAGTTAGTTGCAGGATGATGCATTACGGAACGAGTAAAGAGACTTGCCGGTAACGAGATTGAGCTAGGTATTGAGATACCGACAATCAAATCTCAGGCAAGTAACATACCGATGACAAAGGGAACAACGTATGTTGTTATGCGGTTTGACCGATAAAGATCTTCATAGAATATGTGGGAGCCAATATGAGCATCCAGGTTCCGCTATTGGTTATTGACCGGAGACGTGTCTCGGTCATGTCTACATAGTTCTCAAACCCGTAGGGTCCGCACGCTTAAAGTTCGGTGACGATCGGTATTATTAGTTTTTGTGTTTTGATGTACAGAAGGTAGTTCGGAGTCCCGGATATGATCACGGACATAACGAGGAGTCTCGAAATGGTCGAGACGTAAAGATCGATATATTGGACGACTATGTTCGGACACCGGAAGTGTTTCGGGAGGTTTCGGACATATACCGGAGTACTGGGGGGTTACCGGAACCCCCTGGGGAGTATATTGGGCCTAATGGGCCCTAGTGGGAGAAGAGAAGGGGCGGCCAGGGCAGCCGCGCGCCCCCTCCCCCTCTAGTCCGAATTGGACAAGGAGGGGGGGCGGCGCCCCCCTTTCCTTCTCTCCTTCTCTCCCTTCCTTCTCCTCTCCTACTCCTACTTGGAAGGGGGGAGTCCTACTCCCGGTGGGAGTAGGACTCCTCATGGGGCGCGCCATAGGAGGCCGGCCCCCTCCCCCTCCTCCACTCCTTTATATACGGGGAGGGGGGCACCCCTTGGAGACACAACAATTGATCATTGATCTTTTAGCCGTGTGCGGTGCCCCCCTCCATCATAATCCACCTCAGTAATATCGTAGCGGTGCTTAGGCGAAGCCCTGCGTCGGTAGCATCATCATCATCACCGTCATCATGTCGTCGTGCTGACGGAACTCTCCCGCAAAGCTCTGCTGGATAGGAGTTCGTGGGACCTCATCGAGCTGAACGTGTGCTGAACTCGGAGGTGCCGTGCGTTCGGTACTTGGATCGGTCGGATCGTGAAGACGTACGACTACATCAACCGCGTTGTCACAACGCTTCCGCTTTCGGTCTATGAGGGTACGTGGACAACACTCTCCTCTCTCGTTGCTATGCACCACCATGATCTTGCGTGTGCGTAGGAATTTTTTTGAAATTACTACGTTCCCCAACAAAACTCTCCCTCGACCTCAGCTGGATCTAGAAGTTCGAGGGACGTCACCGAGCTGAACGTGTGCAGATCGCGGAGGTGTCGTGCGTTCGGTACTTGATCGGTTGGATCGCGAAGACGTTCGACTACATCAACCGCGTTACTTAACGCTTCCGCTTTTGGTCTACGAGGGTACGTGGACACACTCTCCCCGCTCGTTTCTATGCTTCTCCTAGATAGATCTTGCGTGATCGTAGGAATTTTTTTGAAGGGACAATTCCATTTATCCCCCTAACTTGAGCCACCACCTGGCATTTGCCCCTAATTTTGAGGTATGCTCAAAAATACCCCTCTTCCGTCAATTCACCTTACAGAAATGCCCTTGCCGTCCGGTCAAAGGGGTTTGACCGTCTGGTGAATAGTAACATGGGGAACCGTAAATTAAAAAAAATAGAAAAAAACTGAAATTTTGTGGGATCGAAGATACTTAAGGGCGCAAGGTGTGTGCAAATTTTTGCGTTGTTTGTACATTCCAGGAACTCGTGGGAAAGGAAAAAATTTAAATCTATACGCTGTGAACAGTAAATTCAAAAAAATAGCAAGAAAATTTTAAAAAATATGAATTTTTTTGGCATCAAAGAGGCTTGGGTGCGCAAGGCGCTTGCAAATTTTTGTGATCAAATGACATACGAGGTGCTCTAGAAAAAAAAAGCAAAATAGTGCATTTTTTCAAAGTTTTTTTCGGCGCCAAATTTTATTTTTTCTCCACGAGCTCCTACAGTGTCGAAACGCAAAAAACAATTTGCACGCACATTTTAAAGTTTTTCGTTTGACATGAGCTGCTGGAATGTCCAAACTGTGCCAAAATTTGCACGCGCCTTGCTCCCTTGAGTATCTTCGATCCCACAAAATTTCAGATTTTTTTGATTTTTTTGCTATTTTTTGCGAATTTACTGTTCACCATTTACTATTCACCAGACGGTCAAACCCCGTTGACCGGACGATAACGGCACAGAAGGGCATTTCTGTAAGGTGACTTGACGGAAGAGGGGTATTTTTGAGCATACCTGAAAATTAGGGGCAAATGCCAGGTGATGGCTCAAGTTAGGGGGATAAATGGAATTGTCCCTTTTTTGAAATACTACGTTCCCCTACAGTGGCATCCGAGCCAGGTTTATGCGTAGATGTTATATGCACGATTAGAACACCAAGAGTTGTGGGGGATAATAGTCATACTGCTTACCAGCATGTCATACTTTGATTCGGCGGTATTGTTGGATGAAGCGGCCCAGACCGACATTACATGACCGCGTTCATGAGACTGGTTCTACCGCCGTGCTTCGCACACAGGTGGCTAGTGGGTGTCTGTTTCTCCAACTTTAGTTGAATCGAGTGTGACTACGCCCGGTCCTTGTTGAAGGTTAAAACAGCAACCTTGACGAAAAATCGTTGTGGTTTTGATGCGTAGGTAAGAACGGTTCTTGCAAAGCCCATAACAGCCACGCAAAACTTGCAACAACAAAGTTGAGGACGTCTAACTTGTTTTTGCAGGGCTTGTTGTGATGTGATATGGTCAAAGACGTGATGATATATAAATTATTGTATGAGATGATCATGTTTTGTAACAGTTATCGGCAACTGGCAGGAGCCTTATGGTTGTCGCTTTATTGTATGAAATGCAATCGCCATGTAATTGCTTTACTTTATCACTAAGTGGTAGCGATAGTCATAGAAGCAATAGTTGGCGAGACGCCAACGATGCTTCGTTGGAGATTGAGGTGTCAAGCCGGTGACGATGGTGATCATGACGGTGCTTTGGAGATGGAGATCAAAGGCACAAGATGATGATGGCCATATCATATCACTTATATTGATTGCATGTGATGTTTATCCTTTATGCATCTTATTTTGCTTAGTACGGCGGTAGCATTATAAGATGATCTCTCATTAAATTTCAAGGTACAAGTGTTCTCCCTGAGTACGCACTGTTGCTAAAGTTCGTCGTGCCGAGACACCACGTGATGATCGGGTGTGATAAGCTCTACGTTCACATACAACGGGTGCAAGCCAGTTTTGCACAAGTAGAATACTTGGGTTAAACTTGACGAGCCTAGCATATGTAGATATGGTCTCGGAACACTAAGACCGAAAGGTCGAGCGTGAATCATATAGTAGATATGATCAACATAGTGATGTTCACCATTGAAAACTACTCCATCTCACGTGATGATCGGACATGGTTTAGTTGATATGGATCACGTGATCACTTATATGATTAGAGGGATGTCTATCTAAGTGGGAGTTCTTAAGTAATATGATTAACTGAACTTTAATTTATCATGAATAGGTTTCTCGCCGACACACAGCCAACGGCCGACACCCATGTGAGCCTCCAAAAATAACGGCCATGGCGGATCAGACGACCTAGTTCAGGCTATCGGCGTCGAACATCTCCTTCTGCCTGGCCTCGAACCAGCTGTTGGGGAACGTACTAATTTCAAAAAAATTCCTACGCACACGCAAGATCATGGTAAGCGGAAGCGTTATGACAACGCAGTTGATGTAGTCGTACATCTTCACGGTCGACCGATCCTAGCACCGAAGGTACGACACCTCCGTGATCTGCACACGTTCGGCTCGGTGACGCCCCACGAACTCACGATCCAGTAGAGTGTCGGGGAAGAGCTTCGTCAGCACAACGGCGTGATGATGGTGATGATGAAGCTACCGGCGCAGGGCTTCGCCTAAGCACTACGACGATATGACCGAGGTGGATTATGGTGGAGGGGGGCACCGCACACGGCTAAGAGATCAAGGATCAACTTGTGTGTCTATGGGGTGCCCCCCTCCCCCGTATATAAAGGAGTGGAGGAGGGGGAGGGCCGGCCCTCCTATGGCGCGCCCCATGGGGAGTCCTACTCCCACCGGGAGTAGGATTCCCCCCCTTCCCTAGTTGGACTAGGAGTGGAAGGAAGGGGGGAAGGAGGAAGGAAAGGGGGGCCGGCCCCCTTCCCAATTCGGATTGGGCTTGGGGGGGGCGCCCCCTCCTTTGCTTCATTCTCCTCTCTCCCACTATGGCCCAATAAGGCCCATATACCTCCCGAGGGTTTCCGGTAACCTCCCGGTACTCCGGTATATGCCCGATCTCACCCGGAACCATTCCGTATGTCCAAATATAGTCGTCCAATATATCGATCTTTATGTCTTGTCCATTTTGAGACTCCTCGTCATGTCCGTGATCATATACGGGACTCCGAACTATCTTCGGTACATAAAAACACATAAACTCATAATACCGATCGTCACCTAACGTTAAGCGTCTGGACCCTACGGGTTCGAGAACTATGTAGACATGACAGAGACTCATCTCCGGTCAATAACCAATGGCGGAACCTGGATGCTCATATTGGTTCCTACATATTCTACGAAGATCTTTATCGGTCAAACCGCATAACAACATACGTTGTTCCCTTTGTCATCGGTATGTTACTTGCCCGAGATTCGATCGTCGGTATCTCAATACCTAGTTCAATCTCGTTACCGGCAAGTCTCTTTACTCGTTCCGTAATGCATCATCCGGCAACTAACTCATTAGTTACATTGCTTGCAAGACTTTTAGTGATGTGCATTACCAAGAGGGCCCGAAGATACCTCTTCGACAATCGGAGTGACAAATCCTAATCTCGATCTATGCGAATCAACAAGTACCATCAGAGACACCTGTAGAGCACCTTTATGATGACCCAGTTTCGTTGTGATGTTTGGTAGCACACAAAGTGTTCCTCCGGTATTCGGGAGTTGCATAATCTCATAGTCGTAGGAACATGTATAAGTCATGAAGTTGCATACTAGTGACACTCTGTTTGTCTATGTATTCACACATGTACTATGTTTCCGGTTAATACAATTCTAGCATGAATAATAAACATTTATCATGATATAAGGAAATATAAACAACAACTTTATTATTGCCTCTAGGGCATATTTCCTTTAGTCTCCCACTTGCACTAGAGTCAATAATCTAGATTACACAGTAATGATTCTAACACCCATGGAGTCTTGGTGATGATCATGTTTTGCTCGTGAGAGAGGCTTAGTCAACGGTTCTGTGATGACCCACAAGTATAGGGGATCTATCATAGTCCTTTCGATAAGTAAGAGTGTCGAACCCAACGAGGAGCAGAAGGAAATGATAAGTTGTTTTCAGCAAGGTATTCTCTGCAAGCAGTCAAATTATCGGTAACCGATAGTTTTGTGATAAGGTAATTTGTAACGAGTAACAAGTAACAAGTGTAAATAAAGTGCAGCAAGATGGCCCAATCCTTTTTGTTGCAAAGGACCCAAACTCTTATATAGAGAAAAGCGCTCCCGAGGACACATGGGAATTATCGTCAAGCTAGTTTTCATCACGCTCATATGATTCGCGTTCGGTACTTTGATAATTTGATATGTGGGTGGACCGGTGCTTGGGTGCTGTCCTTACTTGGACAAGCATCCCACTTATGATTAACTCCTATTGCAAGCATGCGCAACTGCAAAATAAGTATTAAGGTAAACCTAACCATAGCATGAAACATATGGATCCAAATCAGCCCCTTACGAAGCAACGCATAAACTAGGGTTTAAGCTTCTGTCACTCTAGCAACCCATCATCTACTTATTACTTCCCAATGCCTTCCTCTAGGCCCAAACAATGGTGAAGTGTCATGTAGTCGACGTTCACATAACACCACTAGAGGAGAGACAACATACATCTCATCAAAATATCGAACGAATACCAAATTCACATGACTACTAATAGCAAGACTTCTCCCATATCCTCAGGAACAAACGTAACTATTCACAAATCATATTCATGTTCATAATCAGAGGGGTATTAATATGCATAATGGATCTGCACATATGATCTTCCACCAAATAAACCAACTAGCATCAACTACAAGGAGTAATCAACACTACTACCAACCCACAGGTACCAATCTGAGGCTTTGGGACAAAGATTGGATACAAGAAATGAACTAGGGTTTGAGAGGAGATGGTGCTGGTGAAGATGTTGATGGAGATTGACCCCCTCCCGATGAGAGGATCGTTGGTGATGACGTTGGTGATGATTTCCCCCTCCCGGTGGAAGTTTCCCCGGCAGAACAGCTCTACCGGAGCCCTAGATTGGTTCTGCCAAGGTTCCGCCTCGTGGCGGCGGAGTTTCTTCCCGAAAGCTTGCTTATGATTTTTTCTCGAACGAAAGACATCATATAGCAGAAGATGAGCACCGGAGGCCTGCCAGGGGGCCCACGAGGCAGGGGGCGCGCCCAGGGGGTAGGGCGTGCCCCCCACCCTCGTGGCCAGGGTGTGGGCCCCCTCTGATATTTTCTTCGCTCAGTATTTTTTATTATTTCCAAAAATGACTTCCGTGGAGTTTCAGGACTTTTGGAGTTGTGCAGAATAGGTCTCTAATATTTGCTCCTTTTCCAGCCCAGAATTCCAGCTGCCGGCATTCTCCCTCTTCATGTAAACCTTGTAAAATAAGAGAGAATAGGCATAAGCATTGTGACATAACGTGTAATAACAGCCCATAATGCAATAAATATCGATATAAAAGCATGATGCAAAATGGACGTATCAGTCTGCAACATTCAGATCCGTATGTATCTTGCAAATCTCTATGTCTCCCTCCTTGACTTGATCGCGGATGGAATTGAAGTGTCTCTTGATGTGCTTGGTTCTCTTGTGAAATCTGGATTCCTTTGCCAAGGCAATTGCACCAGTATTGTCACAAAAGATTTTCATTGGACCCGATGCACTAGGTATGACACCTAGATCGGATATGAACTCCTTCATCCAGACTCCTTCATTTGCTGCTTTCGAAGCAGCTATGTACTCCGCTTCACACGTAGATCCCGCCACGACGCTTTGCTTAGAACTGCACCAACTGACAGCTCCACCGTTCAATATGAACACGTATCCGGTTTGTGACTTAGAGTCATCCGGATCAGTGTCAAAGCTTGCATTGACATAACCATTTACGATGAGCTCTTTGTCACCTCCATAAACGAGAAACATATCATTAGTCCTTTTCAGGTATTTCAGGATGTTCTTGACCGCTTTCCAGTGATCCACTCCTGGATTACTTTGGTACCTCCCTGCTAAACTAATAGCAAGGCACACATCAGGTCTGGTACACAGCATTGCATACATGATAGAGCCTATGGCTGAAGCATAGGGAACACCTTTCATTTTCTCTCTATCTTCTGCAGTGGTCGGGCATTGAGCCTGACTCAACTTCACACCTTGTAATACAGGCAAGAACCCTTTCTTTGCTTGATCCATTTTGAACTTCTTCAAAACTTTATCAAGGTATGTGCTTTGTGAAAGTCTAATTAAGCGTCTCAATCTATCTCTATAGATCTTGATGCCCAATATATAAGCAGCTTCACCGAGGTCTTTCATTGAAAAACTCTTGTTTAAGTATCCTTTTATGCTATCCAGAAATTCTATATCATTTCCAATCAACAATATGTCATCCACATATAATATTAGAAATGCTACAGAGCTCCCACTCACTTTCTTGTAAATACAGGCTTCTCCAAAAGTCTGTATAAAACCATATGATTTGATCACACTATCAAAATGTTTATTCCAACTCCGAGATACTTGCACCAGTCCATAAATGGATCGCTCGAGCTTGCACACTTTGTTAGCATCCTTTGGATCGATAAAACCTTCAGGTTGCATCATATACAACTCTTCTTCCAGAAATCCATTCAGGAATGCAGTCTTTACATCCATTTGCCAAATTTCATAATCATAAAATGCAGCAATTGCTAACATGATTCGGACGGACTTAAGCATCGCGACGGGTGAGAAGGTCTCATCGTAGTCAACTCCTTGAACTTGTCGAAAACCTTTCGCAACAAGTCGAGCTTTGTAGACAGTAACATTACCGTCAGCGTATGTCTTCTTCTTGAAGATCCATTTATTCTCGATGTCTTGCCGATCATCGGGCAAGTCAACCAAAGTCCACACTTTGTTCTCATACATGGATCCCACCTCAGATTTCATGGCCTCAAGCCATTTTGCGGAATCTGGGCTCATCATTGCTTCCTCATAGTTCATAGGTTCGTCATGGTCAAGTAACATGACCTCCAGAACAGGATTACCATACCACTTTGGTGCGGATCTTACTCTGGTTCACCTATGAGGTTCGGTAGTGACTTGATCTGAAGTTATATGATCATCATCATTAGCTTCCTCACTAATTGGTGTAGGAGTCACACGAACAGATTTCTGTGATGAACTACTTTCCAATAAGGGAGCAGGTACAGTAACCTCATCAAGTTGTACTTTCCTCCCACTCACTTTTTTCGAGAGAAACTCCTTCTCTAGAAAGGATCCATTCTTAGCAACGAATGTCTTGCCTTCGGGTCTGTGATAGAAGGTGTACCCAACAGTCTCCTTTGGGTATCCTATGAAGACACATTTCTCCGATTTGGGTTCGAGCTTATCAGGTTGAAGCTTTTTCACATAAGCATCGCAGCCCCAAACTTTAAGAAAAAACAACTTTGGTTTCTTGGCAAACCACAGTTCATAAGGTGTCGTCTCAACGGATTTAGATGGTGCCCTATTTAACGTGAATGCAGCCGTCTCTAAAGCATAACCCCAAAACGATAGCGGTAAATCAGTAAGAGACATCATAGATTGAACCATATCAAGTAAAGTACGATTACGACGTTCGGACACACCATTACGCTGTGGTGTTCCGGGTGGCGTGAGTTGCGAAACTATTCCAAATTGTTTCAAATGAAGACCAAACTCGTAACGCAAATATTCTCCTCCACGATGACCTCCAGAACAGGATTACCGTACCACTCTAGTGCGGATCTTACTCTGGTTGACCTATGAGGTTCGGTAGCAACTTGATTTGAAGTTACATGATCATCATCATTAGCTTCCTCGCTAATTGGTGTAGGAGTCACACGAACAGATTTCTGTGATGAACTACTTTCCAATAAGGGAGCAGGTACAGTTACCTCATCAAGTTCTACTTTCCTCCCACTCACTTCTTTCGGGAGAAACTCCTTCTCTAGAAAGGATCCATTCTTAGCAACGAATGTCTTGCCTTCGGATCTGTGATAGAAGGTGTACCCAACAGTCTCCTCCGGGTATCCTCTGAAGACACATTTCTCCGATTTGGGTTCGAGCTTATCAGGTTGAAGCTTTTTCACATAAGCATCGCATCCCAAAACTTTAAGAAACGACAACTTAGGTTTCTTGCCAAACCACAGTTCAAAAGGTGTCGTCTCAACGGATTTAGATGGTGACCTATTTAACGTGAATGCAGCCGTCTCTAAAGCATAACCCCAAAATGATAGCGGTAAATCAGTAAGAGACATCATAGATTGCACCATATCTAGTAAAGTACGATTACAACGTTCGGACACACCATTACGCTGTGGTGTTCCGGGTGGCGTGAGTTGCGAAACTATTCCGCATTGTTTCAAATGAAGACCAAACTCGTAACTCAAATATTCTCCTCCAGGATTAGATCATAGAAACTTTATTTTCTTGTTACGATGATTTTCCACTACACTCTGAAATTCTTTGAACTTTTCAAATGTTTCAGACTTATGCTTCATCAAGTAGATATACCCATATTTTCTCAAATCATCTGTGAAGGTGAGAAAATAATGATACCCGCCGCGAGCCTGAACATTCATTTGACCACATACATCAGTATGTATGATTTCCAACAAATCTGTTGCTCGCTCCATCGTTCCGCAAAACGGCGTTTTAGTCATCTTGCCCATGAGGCATGGTTCGCAAGTACCAAGTGATTCATAATCAAGTGATTCCAAAAATCCATCAGAATGGAGTTTCTTCATGTGCTTTACACCAATATGACCTAAACGGTAGTGGCACAAATAAGTTGCACTATGCTACCTCTTGAGCACTGCGTTGGTTTTCCCTTGAAGAGGAAAGGATGATGCAGCAAAGTAGCGTAAGTATTTCCCTCAGTTTTTGAGAACCAAGGTATCAATCCAGTAGGATGCCACGCACGAGTCCCTCGCACCTACACAAACAAATAAATCCTCGCAACCAACGCGATAAGGGGTTGTCAATCCCTACACGGTCACTTACGAGAGTGATATCTGATAGATATGATAAGATAATATTTTTGGTATTTTTATGATAAAGATGCAAAGTAAAGAAAGCAAAATAAAAAATGGCACTAGAAATAGCTTGTTGTCGGGAGATTAATATGATCGAAAATAGACCCGGGGGCCATAGGTTTCACTAGTGGCTTCTCTCAAGAGCATAAGTATTTACGGTGGGTGAACGAATTACTGTTGAGCAATTGACAGAATTGAGCATAGTTATGAGAATATCTAGGTATGATCATGTATATAGGCATCACGTCCGAGACAAGTAGACCGACTCCTGCCTGCATCTACTACTATTACTCCACACGTCGACCGTTATCCAGCATGCATCTAGAGTATTAAGTTCATAAGAACAGAGTAATGCTTTAAGCAAGATGACATGATGTAGAGGGATAAACTCATGCAATATGATATAAACCCCATCTTGTTATCCTCGATGGCAACAATACAATACGTGCCTTGCTGCCCCAACTGTCACTGGGAAAGGACACCGCAAGATTGAACCCAAAGCTAAGCACTTCTCCCATTGCAAGAAAGATCAATCTAGTAGGCCAAACCAAACTGATAATTCGAAGAGACTTGCAAAGATAACCAATCCTACATAAAAGAATTCAGAGAAGATTCAAATATTGTTCATAGATAAACTTGATCATAAACCCACAATTCATCGGTCTCAACAAACACACCGCAAAAGTAGATTACATCGAATAGATCTCCATGAGAGAGGGGGAGAACATTGTATTGAGATCCAAAAAGAGAGAAGAAGCCATCTAGCTAATAACTATGGACCCGAAGGTCTGAGGTAAACTACTCACATATCATCGGAGAGGCTATGGTGTTGATGTAGAAGCCCTCCGTGATCGATGCCCCCTCCGGCGGAGCTCCGGAACAGGCCCCAAGATGGGATCTCACGGGTACAGAAGGTTGCGGCGGTGGAATTAGGTTTTTGGCTCCGTATCTGGTAGTTTGGGGGTACGTAGGTATATATAGGAGGAAGGAGTACGTCGGTGGAGCAACAGGGGGGCCACGAGGGTGGAGGGCGTGCCCCCCTACCTCGTGCCTTCCTGGTTGATGTCTTGACGTAGGGTCCAAGTCCTCTGGATCACGTTCGTTCCGAAAATCACGTTCCCGAAGGTTTCATTCCGTTCGATATTCTTTTTCTGCAAAACTCTGAAATAGGCAAAAAAACATCAATTCTGGGTTGGGCCTCCGGTTAATAGGTTAGTCCCAAAAATAATATAAAAGTGTATAATAAAGCCCAATAATGTCCAAAACAGAATATAATATAGCATGGAGCAATCAAAAATTATAGATACGTTGGAGACGTATCAAGCATCCCCAAGCTTAATTCCTGCTCGTCCTCGAGTAGGTAAATGATAAAAACAGAATTTTTGATGCGGAATGCTACTTGGCATAACTTCAATGTAATTCTTCTTAATTGCGGTATGAATATTCAGATCCGAAAGATTCAAGGTAAAAGTTCAATATTGACATAAAAATAATAATACTTCAAGCATACTAACTAAGCAATTATGTCCTCTCAAAATAACATGGCCAAAGAAAGTTCATCCCTACAAAATCATATAGTTTAGTCATGCTCCATTTTTGTCATACAAGAATTCTCTCATCATGCACAACCCCGATGACAAGCCAAGCAATTGTTTCATACTTTAGTAATCTCAAACCTTTTCAACTTTCACGCAATACATGAGCGTGAGCCATGGATATAGCACTATGGGTGGAATAGAATATAATGATGGGGGTTATGTGGAGAAGACAAAAAAGGAGAAAGTCTCACATCAACGAGGCTAATCAATGAGCTATGGAGGTGCCCATCGATTGATTTTAATGCAAGGAGTAGGGATTGCCATGCAACGGATGCACTAGAGCTATAAATATATGAAAGCTCAACAAAAGAAACTAAGTGGGTGTGCATCCAACTTGCTTGCTCACGAAGACCTAGGGCACTTGAGGAGGCCCATTGTGGGAATATACAAGCCAAGTTCTATAATTAAAAATTCCCACTAGTATATGAAAGTGACAAAACGAGAGACTCTCTATCATGAAGATCATGGTGCTACTTTGAAGCACAAGTGCGGAAAAAGGATAGTAGCATTGTCCCTTCTCTCTTTTTCTCTCATTTTTTGGGCCTTCTTCTTTTTTATGGCCTTTCTCTTTTTCTTATTCCTCGCTTGGGACAATGCTCTAGAAAATGATGATCATCACACTTCTATTTATTTACAACTCAATGATTACGACTCGATACTAGAACAAAGTATGACTCTATATGAATGCCTCCGGCGGTGTACCGGGATATGCAATGAACCAAGAGTGACATGTATGAAAGAATTATGAACGGTGGCTTTGCCACAAATACTATGTCAACTACATGATCATGCAAAGCAACATGACAATGATGAACGTGTCATGATAAACGGAACGGTGGAAAGTTGCATGGCAATATATCTCGGAATGGCTATGGAAATGCCGTAATAGGTAGGTATGGTGGCTGTTTTGAGGAAGATATAAGGAGGTTTATGTGTGAAAAGCGTATCATATCACGGGGTTTGGATGCACCGGCGAAGTTTGCTCCAACTCTCAATGTGAGAAAGGGCAATGCACGGTACCGAAGAGGCTAGCAATGATGGAAAGGTGAGAGTGCATATAATCCATGGACTCAACATTAGTCATAAAGAACTCACATACTTATTGCAAAAATCTACAAGTCATCAAAAACCAAGCATTACGCGCATGCTCCTAGGGGATAGATTGGTAGGAAAAGACAATCGCTCGTCCTCGACCGCCACTCATAAGGAAGACACTCAAAGAACACCTCATGTTTCAAATTTGTTACATAACGTTTACCATACGTGCATGCTACGGGACTTGCAAGATTTAACACAAGTATTTCTCAAATTCACAACTACTCAACTAGCACAACTTTGATATCACTACCTCCATGTCTCAAGACAATCATCAAGCATCAAACTTCTCTTAGTATTCAACACACTCATAAGAAAGTTTTTACTAGTCTTGAATACCTAGCATATTAGGATTATTTAAGCAAATTACCATGATATTTAAGACTCTCAAAATAATCTAAGTGAAGCATGAGAGATCAATAGTTCCTATAAAACAAATCCACCACCGTGCTCTAAAAGATATAAGTGAAGTACTAGAGCAAAAAATATATAACTCAAAAGATAGAAGTGAAGCACATAGAGTATTCTAATAATTTCCGAATCATGTGTGTCTCTCTCAAAAGGTGTGTACAGCAAAGATGATTGTGGTAAACTAAAAATCAAAGACTCAAATCATACAAGACGCTCCAAGCAAAACACATATCATGTGGTGAATAAAAATATAGCTCCAAGTAAAGTTGCCGATGGAAGTAGACGAAAGAGGGGATGCCTTCCGGGGCATCCCCAGGCTTTGGCTTTTAGGTGTCCTTAGATTATCTTGGGGGTGCCATGGGCATCCCCAAGCTTAGGCTCTTGCCACTCCTTGTTCCATAATCCATCAAATCTTTCACCCAAAACTTGAAAACTTCACAACACAAAACTCAGCAGAAAATCTCGTGAGCTCCGTTAGCGAAAGAAAACAAAAGACCACTTCAAGGTACTGTAATTAACTCATTCTTTATTTATATTGGTGTTAAACCTACTGTATTCCAACTTCTCTATGGTTTATAAACTATTTTACTAGCCATAGATTCATCAAAATAAGCAAACAACACACGAAAAATAGAATCTATCAAAAACAAAACAGTCTGTAGTAATCTGTAACTAACGCAAACTTCTGGAACTCCAAAACTTCAGCCAAAATAGGACGACCTAGAAAATTTGTTTATTGATCAGAAGCAATTGGAATCAATATTTTATCACGTTCTGGTGATTTTTAACAATTGTTTTCGTGAACAGAAAGTTTCTGGAATTTACAGCAAGATCAAATAACTATCATCCAAGAAGATCCTATAGGTTTAACTTGGCACAAACACTAATTGAAACATAAAACAAATCTAACCAGAGGCTAGAACAAATATTTATTCCTAAACAGAAGCAAAAAGCAAAAAAAACTAAAAATAAAATTGGGTTGCCTCCCAACAAGCGCTATTCTTTAACGCCCCTAGCTAGGCATAAAAGCAAGGATAGATCTAGGTATTGCCATCATTGGTAGGCAATCCATAAGTGGCTCTCATGATAGATTCATAAGGTAATTTTATTTTCTTTCTAGGGAAGTGTTCCATGCCTTTCTTTAATGGAAATTGGAATCTAATATTCCCTTCCTTCATATCAATAATTGCACCAATCGTTCTAAGGAAAGGTCTACCAAGAATAATAGGGCATGAAGGATTGCAATCTATGTCAAGAACAATAAAATCTACGGGCACATAGTTCCTATTTGCAACAATGAGAACATCATTAATTCTTCCCATAGGTTTCTTAATAGTGGAATCCGCAAGGTGCAAGTTTAGAGAGCAATCATCAAAATCGCGGAAACCTAGTAAATCACATAAAGTTTTTGGAATCGTGGAAACACTAGCACCCAAATCACACAAAGCATAGCATTCATGATCTTTAATTTTAATTTTAATAGTAGATTCCCACTCATCATAAAGTTTTCTAGGGATAGAAACTTCCAACTCAAGTTTTTCTTCATAAGATTGCATCAAAGCATCAACGATATGTTTGGTAAAGGCTTTATTTTGACTATAAGCATGAGGAGAATTTAGCACGGATTGCAACAAGGAAATACAATCTATCAAAGAGCAATTATCATAATTAAATTCCTTGAAATCCAAAATAGTGGGTTCATTAATATCTAATGTTTTGATCTCTTCAATCCCACTTTTATCAATTTTAGTATCAAGATCTAAAAACTCTGAATTTCTGGAACGCCTTCTAGGTAAAGGTGGATCATAATCAGTCCCATCATTATGAAGATTCATATTGCAAAACAAAGATTTAATAGGGGACACATCAATAACTTTTAGATCTTCATCTTTATTTTCAAAGTTTTCGGCTTAGCGGCCATCTTATTAACTAAGGTGGCCTGCTTATCCGATATTTCAGCTATTAATTTCTCAAGATGAGCAATTTGGGATCTCAAACCATCAAATTCTTTAGACATATCATCGAGCTCTTTATTCATATAACTCATAAAGCTTTTTTGTTCCTTAAGCTCGTTTCTAAAGAAATTATTATGCTCAAATTGTAAGACCATAAAACTCCTGACATTGCCTTCGATCTCTTCCAACCTTTGAAGGTGAAGATCACCAAATTTAGGCAGAGCCATCGTGACAAGCAAGCAATCCAACACACGAGCAAACAAGAAGCGAACAAAAAGAGGCGAACGGAAAAGAGAGGGTGAATAAAACGGCAATGGTGAAGTGGGGGAGAGGAAAACGAGAGGAAAATGGCAAATAATCTAATGCGGGACATAAGGGTTTGTGATGGGTACTTGGTATGTTGACTTTTACGTAGACTCCCCGGCAACGGCGCCAGAAATCCTTCTTGCTACCTCTTGAGCACTGCGTTGGTTTTCCCTTGAAGAGAAAAGGGTGATGCAGCAAAGTAGCGTAAGTATTTCCCTCAGTTTTTGAGAACCAAGGTATCAATCCACTAGGAGGCCACGCACGAGTCCCTCGCACCTACACAAACAAATAAATCCTCGCAACCAACGCGATAAGGGGTTGTCAATCCCTACACGGTCACTTACGAGAGTGAGATCTGATAGATATGATAAGATAATATTTTTGGTATTTTTATGATAAAGATGCAAAGTAAAGAACGCAAAATAAAAAATGGCGCCAGAAATAGCTTGTTGTCGGGAGATTAATATGATGGAAAATAGACCCGCGGGCCATAGGTTTCACTAGTGGCTTCTCTCAAGAGCATAAGTATTTACGGTGGGTGAACGAATTACTGTTGAGCAATTGACAGAATTGAGCATAGTTATGAGAATATCTAGGTATGATCATGTATATAGGCATCACGTCCGAGACAAGTAGACCGACTCCTGCCTGCATCTACTACTATTACTCCACACGTCGACCGTTATCCAGCATGCATCTAGAGTATTAAGTTCATAAGAACAGAGTAATGCTTTAAGCAAGATGACATGATGTAGAGGGATAAACTCATGCAATATGATATAAACCCCATCTTGTTATCCTCGATGGCAACAATACAATACGTGCCTTGCTGCCCCAACTGTCACTGGGAAAGGACACCGCAAGATTGAACCCAAAGCTAAGCACTTCTCCCATTGCAAGAAAGATCAATCTAGTAGGCCAAACCAAACTGATAATTCGAAGAGACTTGCAAAGATAACCAATCATACATAAAAGAATCCAGAGAAGATTCAAATATTGTTCATAGATAAACTTGATCATAAACCCACAATTCATCAGTCTTAACAAACACACCGCAAAAGAAGATTACATCGAATAGATCTCCACGAGAGAGGGGGAGAACATTGTATTGAGATCCAAAAAGAGAGAAGAAGCCATCTAGCTAATAACTATGGACCCGAAGGTCTGAGGTAAACTACTCACACATCATCGGAGAGGCTATGGTGTTGATGTAGAAGCCCTCCGTGATCGATGCCCCCTCCGGCGGAGCTCCGGAACAGGCCCCAAGATGGGATCTCACGGGTACAGAAGGTTGCGGCGTGGAATTAGGTTTTTGGCTCTGTATCTGGTAGTTTGGGGGTACGTAGGTATATATAGGAGGAAGGAGTACGTGGGTGGAGCAACAGGGGTCCCACAAGGGTGGAGGGCGCGCCCAGGGGGGTAAGCGCGCCCCCCTACCTCGTTCCTTCCTGGTCGATGTCTTGACGTAGGGTCCAAGTCCTCTGGATCATGTTCGTTCCGAAAATCACGTTCCCGAAGGTTTCATTCCGTTTGGACTCCGTTTGATATTCTTTTTCTGCGAAACTCTGAAATAGGCAAAAAACAGCAATTCTGGGCTGGGCCTCCGGTTAATAGGTTAGTCCCAAAAATAATAGAAAAGTGTATAATAAAGCCCAATAATGTCCAAAACAGAATAAAATATAGCATGGAGCAATCAAAAATTATAGATACATTGGAGACGTATCACACTATCATTATCAAGTCTGCATCTTTTGGCTTCAATATTATGAATATGTGTATCACTACTATCAAGATTCAATATAAATAGACCACTCTTCAAGGGTGCATGACCATAAAAGATATTACTCATATAAATAGTACAACTATTATTCTCGGATTTAAACGAATAACCTTCTCGCATCAAACAAGATCCAGATATAATGTTCATGCTCAACGCTGGCACCAAATAACAATTATTCAGGTCTAAAACTAATCCCGAAGGTAGATGTAGAGGTAGCGTGCCGACCGCGATCACATCGACTTTGGAACCATTTCCCACGCGCATCGTCACCTCGTCCTTAGCCAATCTTCGCTTAATCCGTAGTCCTTGTTTCGAGTTGCAAATATTAGCAACAGAACCAGTATCAAATACCCAGGCACTACTGCGAGCATTAGTAAGGTACACATCAATAACATGTATATCACATATACCTTTGTTCACCTTGCCATCCTTCTTATCCGCCAAATACTTGGGGTAGTTCCGCTTCTAGTGACCAGTCCCTTGCAGTAGAAGCACTCAGTCTCAGGCTTAGGTCCAGACTTGGGCTTCTTCACTTGAGCAGCAACTTGCTTGTTGTTCTTCTTGAAGTTCCCCTTCTTCTCTTTACCATTTTTCTTAAAACTGGTGGTCTTGTTGACCATCAACACTTGATGCTCCTTCTTGATTTCTACCTCCGCAGGCTTTAGCATTGTGAAGAGCTCGGGAATTGTCTTATCCATCCCTTGCATGTTATAGTTCATCACGAAGCTCTTGTAGCTTGGTGGCAGTGATTGAAGAATTCTGTCAATGACACTATCATCCGGAAGATTAACTCACAGTTGAATCAAGTGATTGTTATATCCAGACATTTTGAGTATATGCTCACTTACAGAACTATTCTCCTCCATCTTGCAGCTATAGAACTTATTGCAGACGTCATATCTCTCAATCCGGGCATTTGCTTGAAATATTAACTTCAACTCCAGGAACATCTCATATGCACCATGACGTTCAAGATGTCGTTGAACTCCCGGTTCTAAGCCGTAAAGCATGGCACACTGAACTATCGAGTAGTCATCAGCTTTGCTCTGCCAGACGTTCATAACATCTGGCGTTGCTCCTGCAGCGGATTTGGCACCTAGCGGTGCTTCCAGGATGTATTCTTCTGTGCAACAATGAGGAAAATCATAAAGTTACGGACCCAGTCCATGTAGTTGCTACCATCATCTTTCAACTTTGCTTTCTCTAGGAACGCATTAAAATTCAACGGAACAACAGCACGGGCCATCTATCTACAACAACATAGACATGCAAAATACTATCAGGTACTAAGTTCATGATAAATTAAAGTTCAATTAATCAAATTACTTAAGAACTCCCACTTAGATAGACATCCCTCTAATCATCTAAGTGATCACGTGATCCAAATCAACTAAACCATGTCCGATCATCACGTGAGATGGAGTAGTTTTCAATGGTGAACATCACTATGTTGATCATATCTACTATATGATTCACGCTCGACCTTTCGGTTTTAGTGTTCTGAGGCCATATCTGCATATGCTAGGCTCGTCAAGTTTAAGCCGAGTATTTTGCACGTGCAAAACTGGCTTGCACCCGTTGTATGTGAACGTAGAGCTTATCACACCCGATCATCACGTGGAGTCTCGGCACGACGAACTTTCGGAACGGTGCATACTCAGGGAGAACACTTGTACCTTGAAATTTAGTGAGAGATCATCTTATAATGCTACCGTTGAACTAAGCAAAATAAGATGCATAAAGGATAAACATCACATGCAATCAATATAAGTGATATGATATGGCCATCATCATCTTGTGCCTTTGATCTCCATCTCCAAGGCACCGTCATGATCACCATCGTCACCGGCGCGACACCTTGATCTCCATCGTAGCATCGTTGTCGTCTCGCCAACTATTGCTTCTACGACTATCGCTACCGCTTAGTGATAAAGTAAAGCAATTACATGGCGATTGCATTTCATACAATAAAGCGACAACCATATGGCTCCTGCCAGCTGCCGATAACTCTGTTACAAAACATCATTATCTCATACAATAAAATTTAGCCTCATGTCTTGACCATATCACATCACAACATGCCCTGCAAAAACAAGTTAGACGTCCTCTACTTTGTTGTTGCAAGTTTTACGTGGCTGCTACGGGCTGAGCAAGAACCGTTCTTACCTACGCATCAAAACCACAACGATTTTTCGCCAAGTATGTGATGTTTTAACCTTCACAAGGACCAGGCGGAGCCACACTCGATTCAACTAAAATTGGAGAAACCGACACCCGCCAGCCACCTGTGTGCGAAGCACGTCGGTATAACCAGTCTCGCGTAAGCGTACGCGTAATGTCGGTCCGGGCTACTTCATCCAACAGTACCGCCGAATCAAAGTATGACATGCTGGTAAGCAGTATGACTATTATCGCCCACAACTCACTTGTGTTCTACTCATGCATATAACATCTACGCATAAACCTGGCTCGGATGCCACTGTCGGGGAACGTAGTAATTTCAAAAAAAAATCTACGCACATGCAAGATCATGGTGATGCATAGCAACAAGGGGGAGAGTGTTGTGTACGTACCCTCTTAGACCGTAAGCGGAAGCGTTATGACAACGCGATTGATGTAGTCGTACGTATTTACGATCGACCGATCCTAGCACCGAAGGTACGACACCTCCGCGATCTGCACACGTTCGGCTCGGTGACATCCCATGAACTCACGATCCAGTAGAGTGTCGGGGAAGAGCTTCGTTAGCATGACGGCGTGATGATGGTGATGATGAAGCTACTGGCGCAGGGCTTCACCTAAGCACTACGACGATATGACCGAGGTGGATTATGGTGGAGGGGGGCACCGCACACGGCTAAGAGATCAAGGGTCAACTTGTGTGTCTATGGGGTGCCCCCCTCCCCCGTATATAAAGGAGTGGAGGAGGGGAAGGGTCGGCCCTCCTATGGCGCGCCCCATGGGGAGTCCTACTCCCACCGGGAGTAGGATTCCGCCCCTTCCCTAGTTGGACTAGGAGTGGAAGGAAGGGGGAGGAAGGAGGAAGGAAGGGGGGCGGCCCCCTTCCCAATTCGTATTGGGCTTGGGGGGCGCCCCCTCCTTTGCTTCATTCTCCTCTCTCCCACTATGGCCCAATAAGGCCCATATACCTCCCGGGGGTTTCCGGTAACCTCCCGGTACTCCGATATATGCCCGATCTCACCCGGAACCATTCTGATGTCCAAATATAGTCGTCCAATATATCGATCTTTATGTCTCGACCATTTTGAGACTCCTCGTCATGTCCGTGATCATATCCGGGACTCCGAACTATCTTCGGTACATCAAAACACATAAACTCATAATACCGATCGTCACCTAACGTTAAGCATGCGGACCCTACAGGTTCGAGAACTATGTAGACATGACCGAGACTCATCTCCAGTCAATAACCAATAGCGGAACCTGGATGCTCATATTGGTTCCTACATATTCTACGAAGATCTTTATCGGTCAAACCGCATAACAACATACGTTGTTCCCTTTGTCATCGGTATGTTACTTGCCTGAGATTCGATCGTCGGTATCTCAATACCTAGTTCAATCTCGTTACCGGCAAGTCTCTTTACTCGTTCCGTAATGCGTCATCCCGCAATTAACTCATTAGTTACATTGCTTGCAAGGCTTTTAGTGATGTGCATTACCGAGAGGGCCCAGAGATACCTCTCCGACAATCGGAGTGACAAATCCTAATCTCGATCTATGTCGACACAACAAGTACCATCGAAGACACCTGTAGAGCACCTTTATGATGACCCAGTTACGTTGTGACGTTTGGTAGCACACAAAGTGTTCCTCCGGTATTCTGGAGTTGCATAATCTCATAGTCATAGGAACATGTATAAGTCATGAAGAAAGCAATAGCAATATACTAAACGATCAAGTGCTAAGCTAACGGAATGGGTCAAGTCAATCACATTATTCTCTAATTATATGATCCCGTTGATCAAATGACAACTCATGTCTATGGTTAGGAAACATAACCATCTTTTATTCAACGAGCTAGTCAAGTAGAGGCATACTAGTGACACTCTGTTTGTCTATGTATTCACACATGTACTAAGTTTCCGATTAATACAATTCTAGCATGAATAATAAACATTTATCATGATATAAGGAAATATAAATAACATCTTTATTATTGCCTCTAGGGCATATTTCCTTCACCAGCTCCTCGTCTTCTCGCTCATCTTGGTCAAGTCGACGTTCATGATCGCAAGGGCCACCTCCTTTGCTTTTGGTTGTGGCACTGGTGGCCTCGATGTCAAGTTGCCTCTGCTTGGCCGTGACATTGGCGGCCTCGATGTCGAGCTGCCTGTCCCGGGACGCCTCCTCCATGTTGATCTTCCTCTTCTTGGCCGCCTCCTCCGTCTCAAGCTTTCCTCTGAAGCTCTAGGTATTGCTTCATTTGCTTGTCCTTGCTTTGTCGCTTTTTCTCGTCCCTCAGATCCTTTTGAGGCATCATGCCATGCAAATTCTCATGCAAGGCCATGGATGATGCATCACGTATGTCTTACACCTTGGAGTTGGTCTTGCCCCTCGGCCTCCTCAACGCCTCACCATCTCCACCTCCGGCCAAGGCAGCCGTCTTCTTGCCTCTCTTCCTTTGAAGTTCACGGTATTGATCTTTGAACTTTGGGCAATTGTTGATGATCGTCCAACAATGCGTAAGAGTGAAGCTTGGCCTTGAACGCTTCCAAAGATTGAAATGCCTACAAGACCAACAATAATTGAACATGTAAACGTATAGAAGGCCGAAGTGTCGTGGCCGTAGCAACGAAAGAACTAGGATGAGGAGAGCATACCATGTCCCCAATGCCGAGACCACTCACGGGCCGTGCTTCAATGCTCTCAAGTGCGACACAATACTTGTTGCGTTCTTGTTGGATGAACAACCACCTCTTTTAAATGGAGGTGATGCCACGGTCGCTCGTAAATTGGTAGGGCGCAAACAACTTTCTTTCATGGAATGTTTTGTGAACTCTTGTCCAAAAAATAAGTCCCTTTTGTTGCGCACCGATCCTCGGATCTTGACTAATATCCATCCAACATTGGCAAATCAACTTGTCCTCTTCTTGTGAGTATGAACCCGTACGAATGCTCTTCTTCCTCTTTTGTGCTTCCGCTCTTTGGGTGAGCTCGTCGATGAACAATGGCTCCCCCCAATATCAACGCCTTCTTCTTCATCACCATCACCTTTGCAATAGATGTCATCATCTTCATGCCACGAGTCACCATGGTCGTAGTCAGCATGGTCATGGGACTCATTGTCTTCATCGGCAACGTACTGGGCGCAGCCATCCTGACTTTGGGTCTCCCCGGGATCGTAGGCGCAGCCATGCCCACCCTCGTAGATCACATTCTCCATGAAATGGCTGTAGAAGGGGTCGTCGACCGTTGGCGTTGGCGTTGGCATTACGTCGAACAGGACGCGGGGCGACGGCATGGCGCCCGTAGACGGCGGCCGTGCTTGCTTTCTTTACATCTCGACGGATGGCCGGCCGCCTCTGCTAGACCCTGGCATGACGTTGAGGTCTGTGACACCCCCGATTTGACCGTACACTAATCATGCACGCAAATGTGTACGATCAAGATCAGGGACTCACGGGAAGATATCACAACACAACTCTACAACATAAATAAGTCATACAAGCATCATAATACAAGCCAGGGGCCTCGAGGGCTCGAATACAATTGCTCGATCATAGACGAGTCGGCGGAAGCAACAATATCTGAGTACAGACATAAGTTAAACAAGTTTGCCTTAAGAAGGCTAGCACAAAAGTAGCAACGATCGAAAAGGCAAGGCCTCCTGCCTGGGACCTCCTAACTACTCCTCGAAGCCGAACTCCATGTAGAATCATCCTCGGGATCTCTAGCTCCTGGACTCCAGCATCTGGTTGCGACAATCCGGTATAGAAAGGGGAAAAGAGGGAGAAAAGCAACCGTGAGTACTCATCCAAAGTACTCGCAAGCAAGGAGCTACACTACATATGCATGGGTATATGTGTAAAGGACCATATCAGTGGACTGAACTGCAGAATGCCAGAATAAGAGGGGGATAGCTAGTCCTGTCGAAGACTACACTTCTGGCAGCCTCCATCTTGCAGCATGTAGAAGAGAGTAGATTGAAGTCCTCCAAGTAGCATCGTATAGCATAATCCTACCCGGCGATCCCCTCCTCGTCGCCCTGTTAGAGAGCGATCACCGGGTTATATCTGGCACTTGGAAGGGTGTATTTTATTCAGTATCCGGTTCTAGTTGTCATAAGGTCAAGGTACAACTCTGGGTCGTCCTTTTACCGAGGGACACGGCTATTCGAATAGATAAACTTCCCTGCAGGGGTGCACCACATAACCCAACACGCTCGATCCCATTTGGCCGGACACACTTTTCTGGGTCATGTCCGGCCTCGTAAGATCAACACGTCGCAGCCCCACCTAGGCTCAACAGAGAGGTCAGCACGCCGGTCTAAACCTATGCGCGCAGGGGTCTGGGCCCATCGCCCTATGCACACCTGCACGTTGCGTACGCGGCCGGAAGCAGACCTAGCCCCCTTAATACAAGCGCGAGCTTACGGTCCAATGCGGCGCGCGCCACTCAGTCGCTGACGTCAAAAGAGCTTCGGCTGATACCACGATGTCGGGATACCCATAACTACTCCCGCGTAGATGGTTAGTGCGTATAGACCAAATGGCCAGACTCAGATCAAATACCAAGATCTCGTTAAGCGTGTTAAGTATTTGCGAACGACGACCAGGGCCAGGCCCACCTCTCTCCTAGGTGGTCTCAACCTGCCCTGTCGCTTCGCCATAAAGTGACAGTCGGGGGCCGTCAGGAACCCAGGCCCACCTCTACCGGGGTGGAGCCACCTGTCCTTTCAGCCCCCTCATCAGGATCACTTGCGGGTACTCCTCGAGCCGACCCGACTTTAGTCACCACATGTGTCATGTATATAATGTATATAGTATATACCCGTGATCACCTCCCGAAGTGATCACGGCCCAGTAGTATAGCATGGCAGACGGACAAGAGTGTAGGGCCACTGATGGAACACTAGCATCCTATACTAAGTAGTAGGATAGCAGGTAAGGGTAACAACTGTAGCAACAATGATAGGCTATGCATCAGAATAGGATTAACCGAAAGCAGTAACATGCTACACTACTCTAATGCAATCAGTATAGAGAAGAATAGGCGATATCTGGTGATCAAGGGGGGGGCTTGCCTGGTTGCTCTGGCAAGTAGGAGGGGTCGTCAACACCGTAGTCGAACTGGGGGTCGCCGGCAGTCTCAGGGTCTACCGGAAAGAAGTAAAGGAGGGGGAACACCATAAATAACAGAGCAATCAAAAGTAACACAAAGCAAGACGTGGCGATACGTTGTGCTAGGGGTGACCTAACATAGGGATAGGTGATACCGGCGGAAGGGGAAACATCCGGGAAAGTATCCCCGGTGTTTCGCGTTTTCGGACAGATGAACCGGAGGTGAAATGTTACAGGTTTGCTATGCTACGGATGTGTGGCGGACGAACGGGCTGCGTATCCGGATTCGTCTCGTCGTTCTGAGCAACTTTCATGTAGAAAGTATTTTCATCTTAGCTACGGTTTATTTTATATGATTTTCTAAAGTTTTAAATCATTTTAAAATTTATTTAATTTACTTAATTCAACATTATCCAGAATAGTGCCTGCTGACATCATCATGACGTCAGCAATCAACAGGGCGTTGACTGGGTCAAACTGACGTGCGGGACCCACCTGTCATTGACTGATTAATTAATTAACTAACAGTTTAATTAGTTTAGTTATTAGATTAGTTTAATCAATCAAAAATTAATTAGGTTAATTAATTCTTTAATTAATTAATTATTTTTAATATATATTTTTATTATTATTATTATTATTATTATTATTTTCTTTTCGTTCTTTTTTTCTGTTTTACAGGGGCTGTCCCACATGTCATAGGGTACAACTAAAACTAAGTCTAATATAAATTAGTCTAACAAAGGGGCTTGTTTAACTAGGGATTAGCCCCGTAAGCTAGCAAAGGGCCGGCCACACACGGTTGTGGCAAAAGCCAGCCACACATACGCTGCACACACACCACACAACACACTTGGCCATGGCCGGTAGCAGCAGCAGCCGGTGGTAGTGGGCAGCAGCAGTACCAGCAACAGAGCAGCGTAGCAGTGGCCTAAGCACGAAGCAGCAGTAACAGCAACTAGCAGATACAGCAGTAATAAACAGCAGCAGAGAGCAGCGGCACAAGCAGTTAAGCGCAGTAGGCAGCGGCGAAAAGTAGCAGTTGCGGGCGCAACGCACGACGACGGGAGCGGCGGGGTGCGGCCAGGGGACGGCCGGTGCGCGGCCTGTCGTGGCCAGGGAGCGCGTACCGGGCGTCGTGGCACGAGGCGCGAGGGCGGACCGCGGCCAACGGCCGGAGCTTGGGCGACACGGGCATGGCCGAGCGCGAGGCTGCGGCGCAGCCGATGCCGAGGAGCAGCAGCAGGGCAAGCACGCAGAGCAGGGGGCGCGACCCCGTGCAGATGCGCACGCGCGAGGGCGCAGACTGGGGCGGACAGGGACGCGGGGGAAGGCACGGCCATGACGAGCTCGTAGCCATGACGGATGACGGTTGGTGAGCGCGAGATCGACGGCAGTGGCTTACGACGGCCTACGGAATGGATTCGAGAGGGGGAGGAGGGGACTCGAACAGGAGCTCACTGCCATTGCAGGGACGGCGCGAGGACGACTCGAGGTGGCCGGACGCATCGCACTCATCAACAAGATGCGGCTGTCGTGGCAGAGAAGACCGCGTGATGGCGAGGTAGTAGGTCGTCCGAGCTCTAACCGATAGGCGAGGGCGACGGAGACGACGATGGCGGAGTTCCTCGACGTCTTGGCGCGACGAATGGAGGCCAGTGGCCGCGGGATCGACGATGATGACGACGACCGCGAGCTCAGCCTCTTCCAGTTCATCGGATATGAGCGAGGGAGAGGGGGATTTGTGGACTAGGGTTACCAGGGAGGGAGAGGGAGGCTCGGGGCGTCAAGTAGGCGCCGGGGTAAGCCGCGGGATGTCCAACACGCATCCACAGCCGCAGCCATGGTGGTCGGATGCGTGCCACGACCTCTTGTTGTGAACAGGGAGGAGGATGGCTCTTGGTGGGCTGGGCCTTGTGTGCTGAGGCCACTTATGGCCTAGTGGCACAATAGGCTTTATTCATTTTTATTCTTTTACTGTTTTACACTCTCGCTACTGTTTTCTATTTATTCTAGCTAGCAAATGAGTTTTGTTACTTATGAAACTTTGCACATAAATCAGGCACAACAATATTAGATGACACAAAAAGTTTGGGGCCAAAAGGAGTTGTCTAACCAATTTTTAGAAATTTGGAAAGGCCAATTTTAATTGTTGCTGGATCAATAAGTTAAATCCCAGGGGCATTTTGGAAATACAAAAGAGGTTGGTTTCATCATGACAAATTCTTAGAGAACATTTGCCAAATTATGAACACTTTTGTTTTGTAGTTTGAAGAAAAAAATACTTTGACTTTAATTTAAAATTTTGAATTTTGAACGGGGTTTGAATCAACGCGAGTTTATCAACAGTAACCGTTCTGACGTGGCATCATTAGTAGAGGTTACTGTAGCTTAATTATCCGGGCGTCACAATTCTCCTCCACTACAAGAAATCTCGTCCCGAGATTTAAGAGGGGAGTACGGGGGAAAGTTCTGGTTACGGAATTCTAACGAATCTTCTCGGTCTTGGTTGCTCTTCCGAAGAGGTTGATCCGTTTCGTGGATGTCTTCATTTCTCTGCTTCAAGTCACCATGATCAAGTCGTCATCCTTTCTTCGGGATCTCCAACGTACTTACGAATAGGTAATGGGCAGCTCGGCTACGACAGAATGCTTATGAGGGAAAACAATCTGGGGTTAACCCATGAATGAGCATAAGATTATCTCTCGAGTTGAACATATGAAACACATCGAGAGTAAGGTACGAAGGTACAATAAGAGGTTCCAAGCGGATAGATAGTTGCTCGAAGTCTGAACCAGAATGAGAAAGGGGTTCAGAGTAGCGAGAGTAAGCATTGCGTCTGATACCAGAATAGAGCACTAGGAAGGTGGCCCGTGAATTAAATACGAAGCCAAGAGCGAGGAATAAGTTTGGAAACAGGGAGTATAGGAGAATCAGGTTTCGATCCTGTGGAGCTGTGGGTTATGGGCCCACCATGTGGGTTAAAAGTAGGAAGGGCGGAGACGTCTTGCGTGATCATGTAAGCAAGGCATGTCAGAGGATAGCCTGTCTTTTATGTCGGCAACAACATCGGTACCAAGGGCGAGGGACGAAGAGAACCATTTTCCTGCTCGTCGAAACGAGGCGGACCAATAGGCAAAGTTCTCGTCCATCGGTGGTTACCGGAATATCATCGACAATAGTAACACGGTCTTACTGACAGAATTGTACACCGAGGTGTTTACATAAGCAGGAGAATATTACTGCTTAGATCATATAGATCACCAGAAAGGTTAAACCAAACAATGGAAAGGAAAATATGATTATCAGATTAAACAGAACAATGGAAAGGAAAATGTGTTTAAACACATATTTCAAGGGTATATCCTTCCCAAGGACAAGCAGAGCATGATATCCATGACAGGATATAATGTAGAAAACTCTTTAGGTACGGGAGAGAATTTTCATGACATTACCCATACAGCGGTGTTTGGATAATTGAGCAGGAAACATTTAGCATTGGGCTTCAAATGTTCCTGTTGAAAATCGGAGTACCATAGACATGCTTCGAGATAGCATTGACATGGTCAACGGGTGAAGATCAGACTTTGGAAACAAAAAGGATCCATCAGGAACAACTTATAGAATAAGTCTTACAATTTCCTCACGGAAGAATGACTAACCTTGCCAAAAAGGAAACTATAACAATAGGTCCTCCGGCCAGGTGTGCTAGGCATGACATCACCTTACCGGGCCATATAAAGACCAATGTAATAACTCTTGGAAATATGTTCCAACCATCATATCTGACCGAGATTCAGATCTGATTGGTGTTAGGATAACTCAGACTTAGGATGCCTGAGAAGAAAGGTGCAACACAAATTGATGGGATGACATTGTAAGATTCTCGGGAAATGAACTATGAAAGCAAGTTCCGAAACAAGAGTTCATCATTAACCCAAGGAGAGGTGAGGAGGTGACTGATTGACTCAGCGACAATCCATTGAGACTTCCAAAAGATGGATTTCCACAACTATGTGAACAAGCAGATAACATTAGCTAGATCGACTTAATGATGTATGCTCGAGGAAAACATACATAGTTAAACATTGGTTGAAATGTGCACTCGAAATATGGGCTAGGTAGCACGATCAATGTTCGAATGATGATTCATTAAGCCATAGACGTAGAATGAAACTATAGACCAATAACTTCAAAGCAATAGGGTTGCTAGAAGTTTAGAATCTACACATCACAAACCATTTGTCGGTATTCCGTTTAGAAACTACACGGGGACCAAGAAAGAATGGTGATGGGGAGAAGTATCACTGTACCAAGATGTCATACGAGGTGGTGAAATTCTTACGACATTCTTGACATAAAAGATGGTAATACTCCAAGGTAGAACATATCATAAGCTAGATAGCAAGGAAATCAAGGTACAACACAAAACACGAACAAGTTTGTGTTGAATGGAAGGCAATAAAATGGTCGATGATAAAACAAATCATCGAGGGCAAGGATGGTATTTCTCATCCAGAATTCGATAGATATCTTGGAAGAGCTCAGAATGTTGATGATGTTCACGACACATTTGTAGCGAGAATTTATGAAGAGGTAATCGATCGGCGATGACATCAAGTCAAAGGAACGATGAAGCAAAAAGTTATTGGAACCAGGGTACGACACAAACTCGAAATCAAGCTTGTTGTTCAAGGCGAAATGATATGACGAGGAAAATCGACGTAAGCTTAGCTCATCGTCGAAAGTGGTGCTCCGGGAATAAAGACCAGGTAGCACAGTTAAAATCGGCACGATAATGATGTAGCCAATCAGGCTAGGAATGATGTGATCGGGTACAAACTCATAAGTAAAGAAGATTACTAAGAGTTGTTTAATCGCAGTGCGGACTCGATTCAGTTATCGGTGGTTTTGAGTGTTTTAAAACTCGAAGCCCGTGAAAAAATTGGAATCAGGAGAATGTAGCACTTGATGAAGAACTCATAAGAAGTTATGCAGTTCCGTGATAATCTTGAGATACCAGGGGGGTAATACTCGACGACAAATCAAAGTAGAGGTTGGACTGGGGTATTACTCTGCAGATGACAAGTGCTTAAACTTGCACGAGAAATGGTATTTAAAGGAGAACATGGTCAGAAACCACGATCATAAATGATCGAACCACGGATACAAGATGAACTTATAACAAGGGGGGTAATTATTTTTACAAGCAGCTTCCATGATAAGTTATACATCGTGTCCATGGGCATGAACGCAAGGTTCAAGGTCGACTCCCACTTCTTCAATGTATAACCTTCCATTCACTCCTCGCTTTGGTAAAGGCATTAGTGTTGAAAGTTTTACCTGGTGAAATACCAGATGAGTATGACTCGTGAAAACTTCTGAGTTCACACATATTAAGGAAGGCATAGGTTCAACCCGTCAGGGTATCGTGGAAACATATACCACCAGCTTCAATAGTAAATACCACCAGCTCGAAAACAGAGCATGGTTGACAAAACAGAGGATACAATTTACCAAAGGCATTATATACCCATGGAAAGGCTCACAAGGTTATTCAATAGGAAGGACACTGTCGGATAAAATCCAACAAAGGAACCGATGGTCCACAAGGGATCTGATGTGAGCATCGGTACTCAACCAGAGGAAGAAGAATGCAAGGAGATCTGATTATAGAAACAACTGACTAACTCAAAGTTCAAATGCAAAAGAATTATGATTTCCAAATCAGGGGGTCAGAAGCAACGCTCTGATCAAGGATGGATAAGTTGAGTAGGCTTAGGGGTACAATCGATGGCAATTTGATAGGTCGAGATCCAGCTCATGTTAAAAATGAGGTCTGAGCCGGAAGGATGAATTCTAGGATCTGATTGAGGATTGCGAGCATTCGCAACATATTGAATCAATGGACTCAAAAAGATAATGACAAGGGGTGCCAATAAGATTTCGAGACTTATGGGATTAATCATAATGCTAGTAAGCAAGAATTTCAAGAGCAATAGGCTCCTGAGGATTTTCGAAAGATCGAATGTTATTCTGAACACTTTTGTGATATACTTGAATCAACTGGGGATGAGCGGATACTCGGTAAGTGCGAGGATTATCCGTAGGGGTATTCAGGTGACAAAGAACAGTAAGGTAGTAAGCTCAAAGGATTCTCGGAACAACAGAGAGAATTTCGGGGTATCTTGTAATAACAAGATCAACTGGGAAACAATGTATGAATGGCGAGTATACGTGGTTATCCATAAGAGTTTATCGATGAAAGGGAATTGCAAAAGCGATGAACACAAGTTCTCGGGTTATCAGCGGAGAGTATCTTCAGGGTCTTCACGTGCAGCAGACGATCATCAGTAATAAGGGGCTCTCCGGGTGAAAGTGACAACGAGATCCTAATGTCAGATTTAGCAAAATTCAATTAACCCGAATAGAAGAGAGATCAGAGTCCCAGAGTATAGACAAGGAGTAAAAGATCCTAATACCACCCAATGGCGACGTGGGCCCGTAAGCCACACAGCCATGTTAGTAAAAGTTTTTCAATGACTAGACTCGACTTCGGCCAAGGAGTTGGAAAGGGGACTCCTACAGGCAATCGGCTCTGATACCAACTTGTGACGCCCCCGATTTGACCGTACGCTAATCATGCACGCAAATTTGTACGATCAAGATCAGGGACTCACGGGAAGATATCACAACACAACTCTACAACATAAATAAGTCATACAAGCATCATAATACAAGCCAGGGGCCTCGAGGGCTCGAATACAATTACTCGATCATAGACGAGTCAGTGGAAGCAACAATATCTGAGTACAGACATAAGTTAAAAAAGTTTGCCTTAAGAAGGCTAGCACAAAAGTAGCAACGATCGAAAAGGCAAGGCCTCCTGCCTGGGACCTCCTAACTACTCCTCGAAGCCGAACTCCATGTAGAATCATCCTCGGGATCTCTAGCTCCTGGACTCCAGCATCTGGTTGCGACAATCCGGTATAGAAAGGGGAAAAGAGGGAGAAAAGCAACCGTGAGTACTCATCCAAAGTACTCGCAAGCAAGGAGCTACACTACATATGCATGGGTATATGTGTAAAGGACCATATCAGTGGACTGAACTGCAGAATGCCAGAATAAGAGGGGGATAGCTAGTCCTGTCGAAGACTACGCTTCTGGCAGCCTCCATCTTGCAGCATGTAGAAGAGAGTAGATTGAAGTCCTCCAAGTAGCATCGTATAGCATAATCCTACCCGGCGATCCCCTCCTCGTCGCCCTGTTAGAGAGCGATCACCGGGTTATATCTGGCACTTGGAAGGGTGTATTTTATTCAGTATCCGGTTCTAGTTGTCATAAGGTCAAGGTACAACTCTGGGTCGTCCTTTTACCGAGGGACACGGCTATTCGAATAGATAAACTTCCCTGCAGGGGTGCACCGCATAACCCAACACGCTCGATCCCATTTGGCCGGACACACTTTTCTGGGTCATGTCCGGCCTCGTAAGATCAACACGTCGCAGCCCCACCTAGGCTCAACAGAGAGGTCAGCACGCCGGTCTAAACCTATGCGCGCAGGGGTCTGGGCCCATCGCCCTATGCACACCTGCACGTTGCGTACGCGGCCGGAAGCAGACCTAGCCCCCTTAATACAAGCGCGAGCTTACGGTCCAATGCGGCGCGCGCCACTCAGTCGCTGACGTCAAAAGAGCTTGGCTGATACCACGATGTCGGGATACCCATAACTACTCCCGCGTAGATGGTTAGTGCGTATAGACCAAATGGCCAGACTTAGATCAAATACCAAGATCTCGTTAAGCGTGTTAAGTATCTGCGAACGACGACCAGGGCCAGGCCCACCTCTCTCCTAGGTGGTCTCAACCTGTCCTGTCGCTTCGCCATAAAGTAACAGTCGGGGGCCGTCGGGAACCTAGGCCCACCTCTACCGGGGTGGAGCCACCTGTCCTTTCAGCCCCCTCATCAGGATCACTTGCGGGTACTCCTCGAGCCGACCCGACTTTAGTCACCACATGTGTCATGTATATAATGTATATAGTATATACCCGTGATCACCTCCCGAAGTGATCACGGCCCAGTAGTATAGCATGGCAGACGGACAAGAGTGTAGGGCCACTGATGGAACACTAGCATCCTATACTAAGTAGTAGGATAGCAGGTAAGGGTAACAACTGTAGCAACAACGATAGGCTATGCATCAGAATAGGATTAACCGAAAGCAGTAATATGCTACACTACTCTAATGCAAGCAGTATAGAGAAGAATAGGCGATATCTGGTGATCAAGGGGGGGGGCTTGCCTGGTTGCTCTGGCAAGTAGGAGGGGTCGTCAACACCGTAGTCGAACTGGGGGTCGCCGGCAGTCTCAGGGTCTACCGGAAAGAAGTAAAGGAGGGGGAACACCATAAATAACAGAGCAATCAAAAGTAACACAAAGCAAGACGCGGCGATACGTTGTGCTAGGGGTGACCTAGCATAGGGATAGGTGATACCGGCGGAAGGGGAAACATCCGGGAAAGTATCCCCGGTGTTTCGCGTTTTCGGACAGATGAACCGGAGGTGAAATGTTACAGGTTTGCTATGCTACGGATGTGTGGCGGACGAACGGGCTGCGTATCCGGATTCGTCTCGTCGTTCTGAGCAACTTTCATGTAGAAAGTATTTTCATCTGAGCTACGGTTTATTTTATATGATTTTCTAAAATTTTAAATCATTTTAAAATTAATTTAATTTATTTAATTCAACATTATCCAGAATAGTGCCTGCTGACGAGTCAACAGGGCGTTGACTGGGTCAAACTGACGTGCGGGACCCACTTGTCATTGACTGATTAATTAATTAACTAACAGTTTAATTAGTTTAGTTATTAGATTAGTTTAATTAATCAAAAATTAATTAGGTTAATTAATTCTTTAATTAATTAATTATTTTTAATATATTTTATTATTATTATTTTCTTTTCGTTCTTTTTTTCTGTTTTACAGGGGCTGTCCCACATGTCATAGGGTACAACTAAAACTAAGTCTAATATAAATTAGTCTAACAAAAGGGCTTGTTTAACTAGGGATTAGCCCGTAAGCTAGCAAAGGGCCGGCCACACACGGTTGTGGCAAAAGCCAGCCACACATACGCTGCACACACACCACACAACACACTTGGCCATGGCCGGTAGCAGCAGCAGCCGGTGGTAGTGGGCAGCAGCAGTACCAGCAACAGAGCAGCGTAGCAGCGGCCTAAGCACAAAGCAGCAGTAACAACAACTAGCAGATACAGCAGTAATAAACAGCAGCAGAGAGCAGCGGCACAAGCAGTTAAGCGCAGCAGGCTGCGGCGAAAAGTAGCAGTTGCGGGCGCAACGCACGACGACGGGAGCGGCGGGGTGCGGCCAGGGGACGGCCGGTGCGCGGCCTGTCGTGGCCAGGGAGCGCGTACTGGGCGTCGTGGCACGAGGCGCGGGGGCGGACCGCGGCCAACGGCCGGAGCTTGGGCGACACGGGCATGGCCGAGCGCGAGGCTGCGGCGCAGCCGATGCCGAGGAGCAGCAGCAGGGCAAGCACGCAGAGCAGGGGGCGCGACCCCGTGCAGATGCGCACGCGCGAGGGCGCAGACTGGGGCGGACAGGGACGCGGGGGAAGGCACGGCCACGACGAGCTCGTAGCCATGACGGATGACGGTTGGTGAGCGCGAGATCGACGGCAGTGGGTTACGACGGCCTACGGAATGGATTCGAGAGGGGGAGGAGGGGAATCGAACAGGAGCTCACTGCCATTGCAGGGACGGCCCGAGGACGACTCGAGGTGGCCGGACGCATCGCGCTCATCGACGAGATGCGGCTGCCGTGGCAGAGAAGACCGCGTGATGGCGAGGTAGTAGGCCGTCCGAGCTCTAACCGATAGGCGAGGGCGACGGAGACGACGATGGCGGAGTTCCTCGACGTCTTGGCGCGACGAATGGAGGCCAGTGGCCGCGGGATCGACGATGATGACGACGACCGCGAGCTCAGCCTCTTCCAGTTCATCGGATATGAGCGAGGGAGAGGTGGATTTGTGGACTAGGGTTACCAGGGAGGGAGAGGGGGGCTCGGGGCGTCAAGTAGGCGCCGGGGTAAGCCGCGGGATGTCCAACACGCATCCACAGCCGCGGCCATGGTGGTCGGATGCGTGCCACGACCTCTTGTTGTGAACAGGGAGGAGGATGGCTCTTGATGGGCTGGGCCTTGTGTGCTGAGGCCACTTATGGCCTAGTGGCACAATAGGCTTTATTCATTTTTATTCTTTTACTATTTTACACTCTCGCTACTGTTTTCTATTTATTCTAGCTAGCAAATGAGTTTTGTTACTTATGAAACTTTGCACATAAATCAGGCACAACAATATTAGATGACACAAAAAGTTTGGGGCCAAAAGGAGTTGTCTAACCAATTTTTAGAAATTTGGAAAGGCCAATTTTAATTGTTGTTGGATCAATAAGTTAAATCCCAGGGGCATTTTGGAAATACAAAAGAGGTTGGTTTCATCATGACAAATTCTTAGAGAACATTTGCCAAATTATGAACACTTTTGTTTTGTAGTTTGAAGAAAAAATACTTTGACTTTAATTTAAAATTTTGAATTTTGAACGGGGTTTGAATCAACGCGAGTTTATCAACAGTAACCGTTCTGACGTGGCATCATTAGTAGAGGTTACTGTAGCTTAATTATCCGGGCGTCACAAGGTCGATGATGGCCGAGGGGTGGGGGGTGGATGATGCGATCACGCCAACGCCCGGCGACCCCGAAAAACGGTCTGGCCATCGTGCCTTGGCGGGGGAAAACCGGGCGACAAAGGCGTGGCCCTTGACATCGGCGAGGGGCAGTGTTGAGGCCTGGCGACGGACGAGTCTGTGCTCGCCGGGCCGACGACCGCTCCAGATAAACCCGCCGGTGGGCAAAGCCCAAGCATGAGGAGGGCGTGGACTTTGTTGACGATGTCCTCCTTCTCATCGACCCCGGCCTTGCTTCGCGCGGCCTCCACCGCATCGCGCTCGTCGGCGAACTTGGCCACGGCGTTCTTGCCCTTGACGACCGCCCTCCGGTTCCTCCTCTTCGCTGATTCCGCGTCCATCTTTGCGAGCTCCTCCGGCGTGCATTCCGACCGCAGTTCCTTGGACCCTTGGCCGCCTTCTTCTTCACCTTTCCGGGCGGGTCGAAGGCCAGGCCGCCGGAATTCGGCGGGGCGTCGGCCATGGACGGGGGAGGGTGGTGGGCGGGACGTGGGAGGGTTGGGGGGGGGGAGGATAGCGCGAAATGGGGCGCCGGGGTGGTGCTTTGTGCCACCGACGGACGGGGCAGGGGAGGACAAGCGCGCGCGTCCGGCCCGTCCACGCGCTGTCCGTTTCACCCCAAAAGCATGGGTTGAAAGCTTACAGAAAGTGGACAAAAGTCCGTTTACGCCCGCGCGCTAGGCCGTAGGGTTTGTCCGTTTTGCCCCAAACAGACGCACCCGGTCTGGATGGAGTCGCGCGTCGGAGTTGACGTGATGGCCGCTCCGGTCGTGTACCTACTAGTAGCACCGTGCGCGTGTGCAACGTTGGGGGGGGGGGGGGGGGGGGGGGCGCCCCGTCTAGGAGGCCATCCACGGCGCGCTCATGCCCGGTCGTTGTGCAGCGCGCGCGCAGGTGCCATTGTGCAGCCCTGCCGCTGCAGTTGGAATCCCCGTGGACCCTTAACCGGCTGGGTCGGGGGAGCAGAGCACTGTAAGTATGGAAAAGAAAGGAAAAGATGACTTTCCAAACGGCATAGTAGTACAAATAAAAAACAAAACTGCATGCTCATGATCACCTGCGAAGTTTGTCCCGATGGACCCATCCAAGCACCCTGCCGGTCATCCATGTCCGTGCGTGCGATGCCAAGTTGCCAGCCAAAGCAATGACAGGCTTTCGTCATCGTCATCATCATCAGCCCCGCGCGCCTACCGAGAAGGATATCCTCGCAGTCGCAAGCGCAGAGCCGCAGACTCCCCTCTTCCAACCTACCCATGGCACTGGCGCGCGGGCCACTCACGCATCATAGCCCCACCCGTCGGCGACCGAGCGCGCACAGCACAGGAGATACAACGACCATCCGGGTGATCTCTCCGACGAGACGAAACGGACTCCTGTAGCAGAGAGCCTCTGTCACCTGATCCTGTGGTCCGCCGAACGCGACAAAGTGAAGCAGCAAAGCGAAAAAGCATAGCAGCGTGTGTGTGTCGATCGGCAGATGCGCGCGCGCGGCCATTGATCGAGCGCCCCATGCATGGAGCCCGGGCGGTGCACGCATCCACGCTAACCCTACGCTTGATAGTCGCTGGCCCGTCTCCAACCCTCCAGATTCCTTCCTCGCAGCACATTCACACCATTTCTCGCATGCACACAAACCATCTTCCAATTTCTCACCGTGTTCACCCACACTACTACTAGAGTCTACTAGATCTGAGACGCATGCCCAACCAATTCGATGCCCCCTCCGGGAAAGGAAAGCTTGGCGCGTGCGCGCCCCGTCACGAGCCCCCGCAGCGGCAAGTTCACGGTGTGCGATGGATCCATCTCACCAACACAGACAAGCAAAGCAGTTCCTTCCTTGCTTCCGCCGGCCATACAATGAATGAATGAATCTTTCCCACCACCGGAAGCCATACCAATGCCCATGTGCCATGCACATTACACACGCACGCACGCACGGATCAAACAAACAAACAAACCACACGCTGGTTCACACAGCAGCGATGGTCTCCATCAATCATTATCCCTTCTCATCCATCGGCCCAGTCCACTCCGGGTCTTTGGCGATCGTCTTTGTCCTCGTCCACAGCGTAGTACAGCAGGGGTACGAACTCCACCAACACACGCCTATCTCCGCGTGCCCCGAGGAAGATACTACCACCCACCCCAACCAAACACCTCCCACGCACGGGCTACCGCCACCTTCTTCTCCCCAACCAACCAAACCCCTAGCTCCCCACAAAACCCCAGAACCGCACACTGCCACGCCGGGGCCACGGCTCACCGACCCCACCCGTCAGCGACCGAACGAGCAGCAGCAGAAAACTCCCGAAGCTACCCCGTCTCTCCCTCTCTCTCCTCGACGAGCCCCGCCCCACAGCAGCGGCGGCAGCAGAGGCTGCCCCCTCGGCTCTGACATGGCAGCGGGGGCCCAAGGGAAGGCGACAAAGCGGACCAAAGCGAGCGCGGCCCCTGCCTAGCCCACCCATAGCTCTCCTCCGGACGAGCTTGCCCCTCTCCCGCCTTCCAAGCAGCTTCCGGGGTGGGGGAGTGGCCAGTGGTGGAGCGCCACGCGTCGAACGCGACGGGGTCTCCCGTTTCCGTTTCCGTGCTACGGCCCGCCCACGGCGCTCCCCGGGTATGCCAGGAACGGCAAAAAGCGCAGAGCTTTTAATGGGAGGAGGAGGTGGTGGGGTGGGGGCACGAAAGCTGTGAAGGGGTACCACAACAGAGGCGGACGGGTGGGTACCGACTACCGAGACATGCTGTGCTAGAGAGACAGTGACCAGGGAGGGACAGGCAGACAGGCCAGTGCAGGATAAGTGCGGCTTTTGCAGTCTGGGTTCGCCGTGCGCGGTGGGTGTGGGTGCCGGAGGGCGGAGGGGGGAGGAGCGCTCCACTACTAGCAGCAGTCTACATAAGAGAGGGGCGATCGAGCGGAGGCGCAGGGTGTTTGTGTGTGTGAGCGAGCGAGGAGAGGGCGGAGAGGGGTTTCTCGGGGACAAGCAGTGCAGGCGCGGCGAGGGTTTCTGCGACGCCGGCCGCGCGCATGGGAGAGGTGAGCGAGGCCTTGCGTCGCCGGCATTGTTGTGTGTTGCTGATTTGCTTCCGCTTGTTCGATTCGATCGATTTCTTCGGGGTATGAGATGAGATGATTTCGGCCTTGCGGTTTTGGGTGGGGCCCTCCGATGATCTCTCGCGACTGCGGCGGTGCTATGGTTCGCCGACCGCCGGAGCGAGAGGGAGGGAGGGAGGTGGTAATGGCCCTTCGTTTTCGGTGGTTCTGCTGGGTTGGATCGTTGGTTCCGCCGTTTCGGGGCATGGGATTGGGGTTTTCTCCTGCCTTCTCCGCTGGGGTTTTCAGAGGTTTGTTCCCGGCCGGTGTTTCCGGACGATCTGGTCCGGGTTTCTCGCGGGTTTCGTTGTCATGCGTCTGCGTGATCCTTCATCACGCTCCCCGCTCCAGTTCGCCATTTCAGTCGATTAGCCGCTTGCACTCTCTCAACCGAGATTCTCTTCAGTTTGCTTCAGGGGATCAAGTGTTCCGTCACTCCTTGCGAACCCTTTGCTCCTCCTGCTTGTGCTAGTTTTTCCCCTGGTTTCCATCCAGTGGTGGTTTGTTTTTGATCCGTCGTTGCAAATGCTGCAAGTTAATTTGAGGCCGATTTCCTTCTCAGTGCATTTAGGTGTTGCTTTGGGGTTTTTTGTCCCTCGTCTTCGATGTTTTTTGCGTCAGATTAGCAAACGCAAACGCGCGTGTTCTTCCTTTGGGACGATTTGATTTGACGAGGCAGGCACTTGCTCTGCCGGTGTGGAGGGAGAGAAAATGAGATTCCACGCCTCCGATCATAACCGGAAAGCTTTTCGTCCTCGGCGATCGCTTTGGGCAGGGAGCAGTTCCTTTTCCCAGCTTCGTCTCGGGCGTCGTGCCGCTCCGCCCCGTGATCGATCGACGCCCTGACATGACCAGGCCGCGTTTCTCCATGATTCGAGTGGACCGAGCTTTCGTCTCGTCTGCTTGCTCTTCTTGCGCTCCTTTTCCGTTGCGTCTCCTCGAGGCGATCCAGTTTCCAGTTTCGTGCCTGCGCTCTGAGGGCCTGCAGACTGCCCCTCTCGTTATGCTACCTTGGCTGCATTGTCCCATTTAATTTTGTCATGTTGTTTTCGATCGGTTTACGTCTCGTTTTTCGTGAGAAAATTTGGAGCAATTTTCTGGTGTCAAAACTAAGTTTGACTTGTCACTTTAAAATTTTGATTCGATTTGGTTGGTGCTTGGATGGTGCAGAGCTTGAGCGAGGAGGGTGGCGGGACGACGGACAAGATGGGCAAGCAGGACAATGACGTCTCCCGCGCCGTCGTGGAGGACGACACCGCGCTCCTCCTCGCGGCGGTGGACAGCATCAAGAAGGCGGCGCTGGGCCGGCTGCGCAACGGCTCCGACGCCGCCAGGATCCTCGACCAGGAGATGTCCAACAGGCTCCTCCACCTCGCCTGCAGGCACGATGCCGCCGAGTGCGCCAGGCTCCTCCTCGACGGGGAGTACGGCATCACGCCGGCCTCCGTCGACGCCAGGGACCAGCTCACGCGGACGCCGCTCCACGTCGCCGCCGAGGCGCACTCCAAGAGGTGCATCCAGCTGCTCCTCTCAGTCTCCAGGAACGCACGGACGGACGTCAGGCTGCTCGACGGCACACACCTAGTCGCGCTCGAGGTCGCGCTCATGAGCAGAAGGTGCGTCAATGGCACCAACTGCGTGCTACTAGTATTTGCTAGTACTGATGATTGTTCATTTGGTCGATGCCATTTGAGATCAAACTGACAGCAATGCATCTGTCTGTTCCCTGCCTGCTTTCACTTCAGGGTTCAAGTCGATTGGTCACTGGATAACTCAGTCGAGGATCTTCTGGCTTATCTGCAACAAAAGGTTTGCCCCATCACTAAACTCACACACAGCTCCAAACTTCTCTTACATGGTTGATACTAGATAGGATCAATTTCTCATGCCAAACTGCAACTTGCCTGAATGTGTGTGTAGGATCTGAACGCGGTGAGGCTTCTGGCAGAGAAGACCAGGGAGGTTGGGGAGGTGGCTTACAGATACGCCATGGAGGGGCGTGTCGCTGCACTCGCAATGCTGCTCCTGGTGGCCGAGGAAAGGATATCGGCGATGGTGAGCGTGGTGATTGATGGCGTCAGGACAAAGAGATCAATCTACAACTCTGTTGTGGATGAGGTTCTGTCGATTGGAGAGGCTTCAGCTAGAGAGGGCAATGAAATGAGGAGGAAAGCCTTGCTCTGTGAGATTCAGCTGCTTAACCAATTTGGGGCCACATCGTGGAGGGACCGAAAAGTTGACAGGAAAAGCTTGCCCCCTCTACTTAGGGCTGCAAAGGTACAGATTGCTGTTAGTTTCATGTTACACTTAAATTGTCACTATTCCCAAACTTTGCAATGCATTGAGTATTCAGTGTCTTTAGTTTGAGGTCTACACCGATTTTTTTCCCTTTTAAAACACCTCTAGATTTGCATTGCACATGAAATGAGTTGCTATGACTGTTATGAAGTTTAATTGAGTAATCAGTGTGTGTAACTGAGGTCTACGCCTTATTTTTCAAAAAGTTTTTTAGATTATCCATGGAGTATTATGGTTATGATCTACACCCTTTGTTTGTATGATCAAGAAGCAGCTCTGCATTTTGTTATGTTTGGTTGATGCAATATTGCTGTAATCATGCAACTGCAACTTATATATGGAAAAACTTACAATGACTGAGTGTTCAGCATCTTTACTTTGTGGTCTACACAGACTTTTTTCCCTTTGAAACACTTCTAGATTTGCATCGCACATGAAATTAGTTGCTACGACTGCCATGAAGTTAAGTGAGTAATCATTGTGTGTAATTGAGGTCCACACCTTATTTTAGGAAAGACTCCTAAAATATTACATGAAATGAGTTACTATGATTATGATCTACACGCTTTGTTTTTACGTATTATCTAGAGGCAGCTCTGCATTTTCTTATGTTTGGTGGATGCGATATTGCTGTAATCGTGCAACTGCAACTTATATATAGAAAACTTTACAATGATTGAGTGTTCAGTGTCTTTACTTTATGGTCTACAGAGACTTTTCCCTTTTAAACACTTCTGGATTTCCATTGCACTTGAAATTAGTTGCTAGGACTGCCATGAAGTTAAGTGAGTAATCAATGTGTGTAATTGAGGTTCACACCTTATTTTAGGAAACACTCCAAAAATAATACATGAAGTGAGTTACTATGATTATAATCTACACGTTGTTTTTACGTATTAGCGAAGCAGCTCTGCATTCTCTTATGTTCAGTTGATGCAATATTGCTGTAATTGTGCAACTGCAACTTATATATATATATAGAAAAATTTACAATGTGATTGAGTGTTCGGTGTCTTTACTTTGTGGTCTACACAAACTTTTTCCCTAACACTTCTGGATTTGCATTGCACATGAAATTAGTTGCTAGGACTGCCATGAAGTTTAGTGAGTAATCAATATGTGTAATTGAGGTCCACACCTTATTTTAGGTGAGTAATCAGTTGATGCAATATTGCTTTAATCGTGCTACGCCTAACAAGCTGCAATTTATAAAGCTGCATCTTATACATATGAAAAAATTGCAATGATTGATTCCTTGTGCAGGCCGGAGATATGAATCTCACAAAGATGCTTCTGATGGGGGATGTTCATGTCAATGAAACCGACCCCGAAGGAAACACGGCACTTCACTGGTGCCTCAGTAGTAGCTCAAGCACACAGGAGCCAAGGTGCTCTTCTTCAAAATCCTGCTCCATTAACAGCTAAACTGTAAGATCGTTGTTCTCGCTATTTCCAAGTGTCCTTAATTGTCTTCTGTCTTTGTGCAGGATTGTGTGGCTCCTGCAGAAGAATGGTGCCAGAGTTTTCCAGGGGAACAAACTAGGTCTCACACCAGTGCACAGCGCTGCAGCTAAGGGCAATTACAAGGCTCTTCAGGTAGCCTTTGTTACTTCCTTTTCAAGTGCTTAATAATACCACTGTGACTAATTGGTATTTTGTTTCTTTGGTCTGCAAGTCACTTCTGCTTCATGCACAAGATTGCGTTGATATACCTTCCAAGACCAAAGAAACCCCATTATTCCTTGCAGTGAAAAATGGTTCTTTGAGCTGTGTACGACTTCTTTTGCGTTATGGAGCTAACCCCAAAGCCCAGAACCTACGGTGAGTAATATTTCTGAAGAATTCTTGTATTCAGTGATTTGATCGACTTACAGTGACGCGATTCTTTGGTGTTGAACAGAAAGCAAAGACCAATAGACGTGGCGACATCCCAGGACATGCGGTTTCTTCTCAACTCCGCAAATGTTGTACCAAGTAAGATGATTTTCTGGGATATTAAATATTTGACTGAGTTCGCAAATAAAACATCTCTTAGGTAAATACAAGCACTTCATTTGTCCTTTTGTGTATCTCATGTAAATAAAAGCACTTCACTTGCCCATAGTTTTGTGTTTGATTCTTCAACCAAAGCACATGTTCTGCTATAAGATCACATTCTGCTATGTTCTATTGTTTGATCTGTTTCATTACACTGGAAGGATTTTTTTTTTGCGAATAAAACTGGAAGGAATTTTATTGTTTGAATTACATAAAGATTGGTTAGATACTTTTGGTTTTACTGATAATAATGCATATCAAGCCAACTGCATTTTGAACTGAGTTTTGTTCCTTTTCAGTGAACCATGGCTCAATGGAAAAGAACCATGCGATGAAAAAAGAAAGGCACAAAGAGCTTCCGGGTGATGATTTCAATGATTATGACAACGGCGATTATTATGAAAGGTATTTCTTATATCTGTACACAATTATGTGAAATGTAGAGAAAGTGCTGCTCATTTGAAGTTAAAATTAAGATATTGCTTTGAATATCCTTGCAGCTATGTTGTGCCAAAGGCGTCAGTAGGTCACCGGGATTTTCGGGTTAAAAGTAAGGGCAATAGTGCCCCAAAAGAAGGTCCCAAATTATCTCGGGTAATCTAGGCATCCTCTATCTGTATTACCAAGTGAATTTTTATTACATGATCTGCTTACAACATATTTTATTTATAGCATAATGATCATTGGGAGAAGCATGACTACACTCGCAAAATCTTTGTTGGGGGTCTCCCGCTTTCGGTAGACGATGGTATAGTTTCATAATCCTGTACCAGTTATATTCAACACAGTGAACATGAATGTACTTCTAACACTTTCTTTGGCATTTGTTTCTGGCAGCGTACCTTAGCAGATTCTTCAGTAGTGAATTCGGACCTGTGGAGGAAGCAATAGTCATTACCTTAAAAATAGATGAGAGGATACAGTCCCGAGGCTTTGGCTTTGTAAAATTCGAAAGAGAGAAGGATATGATTAGTGCAAAGGAAGCTCATCATGTCTATGTGCTTGGGAAGAGAGTGGAGATAAAGGATGCTGTTGCTAGACCGTCCCTGCCTGAACTCGAAAGAGCAACTTCCTTCAGGCACCATGTACGTGAGTCCCCAAGAGTGACTCATAGTGAGCTGGAGGATGAACAACCTGAGCAATATAACTTTGGGAAACGGCGGCCAATGCCAGAGAAGCACCTCCCATCTTGGTTCTTCATATTCAGGAGGTGGTTGCCAGGATTTCTCATGGAAGCAACCGAACGATATGGGGAGAAGTACCCATTATGCTCTGTGAAGACTGATTTCAGATCATGTTGCAGAATGGAGCTTGATCATTCTGCCCTTGGCTATCCTAAGCTAAGCGATTTCATCCGCTCCCTCCCTGGCATCTGCAGGATGCGTGTAGTCCCTGTAGGAAATGGCCCTGCAACACATATGGTCCTTCTGCCACCGCTCTCAAGGCCAAAGTATGTACCCTTGCTAGAGCCTTACTCGTTTGATCATGACGAGCTCCCAGAATCAGTGTCAGATCATCACTCTCCAAGATCACCACTTACCGCCAATATCACTGAGAATGCTCCTTATAGCACTGACAGTCCACATGGTGATGCATGCAGCGAGAGCAATGTCCAGAGCCAGCATGATGATGAGTGCAGCAGAAGCAATGGCGAAAGCCTGCCGGATGGTGATTCCACCTCCAATGGTAGCTTACTTGATGAGGTTACTGTGAGCACACCAAAGTCTGATTTGATCGAGTCAGCTGCAAGAAAGCCTGATTTGATTGTGTCTGGACCTCTTCCTGAAAAAGCCGAACAAGGACCGTTAAGGAAGCCTGATTTGGTCGAGTCTGCACCTACAAAGAAACTCGATCTGATTGAGTCCAGTCCTCCTCCTAGGAAGGCTGATTTGGTTCAGCCTGGGCCTGCAGGGAAGCTTCATTTGGTTGAGTCCAGTCCTCCCAGGAAGGCTGAATTGATTGAGCCTGGACCAGCAAGGAAGATTGATTTGAATCAACCCAGACCAACAACACACTTTGTTGATCGTCCTGTTGAAAGGCCAGCAGTCACTCCAAGCAGCTGCGACAATGAAATGAGATTTTCCTTCTTCCACTCACAGTGGGACAAGTACCTAGTAAGTTCCCCCTTCTTCTGTTTCACCTTGCTTGCCATGTTAGTTAGGCTCAGAATCATGTCTTGACTCTTGACTAACACAGTTCTTCCCACCTGTAGACTCCACATGCCAAGAGTGATTACTGCATCATATGCCGCTCCTGCGAGGCCGCGATGGAGCTTGTCCCGTGCCTCCATAAGATATGTGTTGCCTGCATGATGAGGTGCAATGTCAGGGCATGCATGACCTGTGGCACTGCTGTAAGTGGAGTCAAGTCTGCCCTGGCGCTGGATGCAAAATCCCGACACGTGGTAACAAATTTTCTCAGCAGCTAAAATTTGCTCCGCTTCACCACATCTGAAATCAAATTTGCCTGATGATTAATTGCTGAACACGCAGGGAGTCATGGGGCGCGTCTCGGATCAGAAGTGCCAGTTGATGGTTGTCTGCAGTGGAGCTGATGCAGTTGTGAGATGCTCCCCCTGCATGCACACCATAGCTTGCCGAGGCTGCCTCCTGGCCTCGGTGACAGTGCTCAAGAAGTGCACTGTCTGTGACTGCATGATTGAGCACTTCAAGTTTGGTCCATAAGGCTTAGCTCTAATACCGAAGACTGATCTAGTAATACATAGAATAAGGCAGGCGATCCCACGGACTGAAGGAGGCATTGATCCCATCTCCTTCGATGTTCTGAGCTTGTGGGATGATGCGCCTAAATAGGCCATGTTTAGAGGAGTGCCCTTTGCTGCTCCCTTATGTTTTTTTGCGTAGGAATGCCTTTTCCTAGATGCTTGATGGTCATGGTTCTGTAAGCTTTGCGACGGGGGGCTGCGTCCCCTTCGATTTTGGCAAGCTTACAGCATCGGTACCATGTGAAGCCCCCCTTTATTATCTGTTATCGTGCTCTTTCACTGAACCTATGTATTAGTACTATCTAAGTAAGATGGATCCTTGTCAGTTATATCTCTGGGTGAGCAGTGCTGGAGATTTGCAATTTGTAGCTTTCTGATATACCTGGTGCTTGCTTCTCTTTTGTATGGGTTGGTTGAATTAACCTGGATGATCTGCTGTATGTTGCATTTCCAGAGTGTAATTGGCAAGCTGCAGTTGTTTAGCTAAAATTTGGAGTTACTATTGTTCTAGTATTTAATTCATGGGTCAAGTTTCACTGCTTGTTCCTTCAGGGTGGATTCTCTGACTTTAAATTCTCTCAGAATTGTTTTGAATGGTTGAATAAGAGGCAAGTATGTGCTTTCTTCGGTCTCAGCCAGCTTAAACTTATCTTTGCTTGACTGTATTGCTTACAGTAGATTAATCTATGGGTGCAGCAGTATGTTCTACTCTCTCCATTTACAAATATAAGTTGTTCTAACTTTTTTGTGAATCGGATGTATATAGACCCGTTTTAGTGTGTTTGCTCACTCATTGCAGTCCGTATATGGTTCATATTGAAATATCCAAAACATCTCATATTTGTGAACGGAAGGAGCATTTGAAATGGAAACTTATACTGTGAAGATTGTTTGATCTGCAGAATATTCTTCTGTATGTTTTCTTGGTTGTTTAGTAAATCATGGCGTCTTTCACTAGTTCTTTCAGAAGTAGGTTGCGGATTACAGGTCGGCCAGTTAGGACTTTCTTGAATGGGTCAATAAGGAAATATTTTGGATCTACAATATTATACAGGGATGTTTGAATTCGCATTCTATCTCAATAAATAAATTTGAAATTCAGATCTTTGACTACACTAAGTAAAAAGATTTCTCGCCGCCATGCCTCGAAGTCCCTTTCTTCTCTTTTGAATGGGTTGGTTGAATTCAACCAGAGTCATCTGTTGTTCGATGATCTGCTGTATGTTGCATTTCCAGCGTGTAATTAGCAAGTTGCTGTTGTTTAGCTGAAATTTGGAGTTACTATCGTTCTGTTTGGTTCATGGGTAGTTTCACCGCTGATGATAATCCTCCAGGTTGGATTTTCAGTTCTTTCAGAATGGTTTTGAGCGGTTGAACCGTCCTGTTTTGCTATTTTTTCAGAATTAGGTCGCAGATTACAGATCGGCTTGTTAGAAATTGCTTCAATAGATCAATAAGGAAATACAGTATTTTTGGATCCACATTATTTTGTAGGGATGTTTGAATTCGCATCGTATCTACATGAATAAATTTGTAGTTCTACGCACTAGATTTCTCACCGTACAGGCAGCACACACGCGGCGGTGGCGTCGGGAGTCGTCCTGAGACGACGACGACGACGAGCGCCTCGATTGACAATCCACTCGTTGCCGTGCCTCAAAGTCAGGCCGCCGCCTTGTGGAAAGCGAGAGCGGCGGGCTGACGGCTGAGCCCGGGGACGCCGACCCGCTCCCCTACCTCGGGCCCTCTCTCCACTCTGGTGCGGGCGCTCTCGTGTCTCGTCCTTGGATAGGGTGGCCGTCACTGGCGGCGCGCTCTCGTCGCTGCAAAGGATTCACGACGGCCCCGCATTGGACGTCACCCGTAGCTAACGAGAAAATTCGCGTTACAGCCCCGAACTAGCCACTCCGTTTATTATTCAACCTTCAATTTTAAAAGGGAAATGTTTGTAATCGGCGCGCCGGCGCAACGCTTGGCCGGTCTCTATCTCCACGTCACGCAGTACGTCCTCCCACGCGTCAAAACAGGCCCACGCACCGCTGTTTCTCCTTTCCTTATCCCCTCGCGAGCCTTCCTGTCCATTCATTTCTCACCTCCTCTTCTTTTCCCCATGGATCTCAAATCAGGGAGGACATGGCCTGCACCTTCTCCATGCTCCTGGCTTCGACGGGGAGCGGGGCTGCCAACCACTGCATGGCGGCGGCCTTGGGACGGCGTGGCGGAGCGGATGCTGGAGACGGGGGCATCCAGCGATGCTGCAACCGGCCGAGCATGGCGCTGCCCACCATGGGCACGGTGACCACGCCGACGGGTGCTGCAAACCACGGTGGCAACTGTGGTGGAGGATGTTGGAACCGGCATGGGGATTTGCTTCAACCAGCGCCGGGATTTGCTTCAACGGTGAGGATGGTGGTGGACGGCGACAACGGTGGCCGTCGTGGTAAGTTGTTCTTTTTTTAATTTTTGCTGAAACTACTTTCGAATTTTGCTGGAACCATTTTCTCGATTTGCTGCAACAGGAGGGGACAATGTCGGGCGACCATGGCCGCGGGTGCCGTGATTTTTGCTGCACAGATTTTTTGCTGGAACCAGCATTTTGACTTGTTGCAATCGGCAAGGATGGTGCTGGGGCGGCTACGACGACAACGCCGTGATTTTTTTGCTGCATTGATCTTTTTTCTTCTTTCTGAGGAACCATTTTTCATTTTTGCTGGAACTATATCAATTTTTTGTTGGAACCATGTGTGTTTTTTGCTGGAACCATATCAATGTATTTCGCTGGAATCATAGTATTTTTGCTGCAACGACATTATTGTTTGCTGGAACCATATTAATTATTTGCTGGAACCATGTGTTTTGCTTTCAAGCTGGCATTGCTTTGTTTTTTCTGCTGCAACCGACGAGCGGCGATGCCGACGGCAAGCAACGAGCGTTGGGGAACCAGCGGAGCTTCCAGGTCGCGCGGGCATAGAGGTCGCACGGGCATGGATCGATGGCACTTTTTGTGTTTTGTTTCCTTGTGCGTGTGGGAAAGGACAGGAAAGGGGAAGGAAGAGGAGGCGAGATCTGACGGTTCACTACTTCCAAATCGGATGGCTAGCAGCGGACCGGTCGAAAGTTTAGGCCGGTGCGCCGGCGCCTATCGTTGCCCATTTTAAAACCGATGATTCTTAACTTGTTACTTGGTTTAAGAATCAATCCTCGCTCGGTTTTAACTTGGTTTTGACTGCGTTGACAAGTTTTGGTTGCCGACTGGACAACGCCATGTCAGCTTTTGACTACCCAGTCAGCTCGAACTAGATCAAATTATTTGAAGTGTTTTTTTTGAAAAGGGGTATCCCCGGCCTCTACATCAGAACGATGCATACGGCCACCTTTATTACCAAGCAAATCAGTTCGACGGTAGTCTTAAAGTCTCAACAGAGTACAAAAAATGCTCACAAAGAGCTAAAGATCAAAATAAAGCCACAACCGGCTAGCAAGAGAAAGATAGGAAAACTAATTGCCTATCCTATTACATGATCGTCATCCAAACCGGTTGAAAATAACCCGTGCTACCATCTCCCATCGGATAGATCTAATAACCAAACGCTCCCTGGCCTCCGTCGGAGTGAGTAGCGGCCACATACGGATCAACGCAGTGGCTCGGAAGATAACCTACAAAAAAGAGTATTTGTTGTTCTGTTAAAGACCGAATTATTTCTGCAATTCTAGATAGCCCATAATAATGCACATACTCCTACGCGAATGTGTCTTGCTGTTTGGGGCTCAACCCATTAAGCCACGTCCCAAATAACGTGTTGATATTATTCGGAGGAGTAATATTAAAGGCTATGTGCACAGACTGCCAAATAATTTTTGCCAAGGGACAATCAAGAAAGAGGTGTTTGATGGATTCATCCCGATCACAAAAGTTACATCTAGTGGATCCATTCCAGTTGCGTTTTATCAAGTTATCCTTAGTTAAAATGACTTGTTTGTGTACAAACCACATAAACACTTTAACTCTCAAGGGTACTTTGACATGCCAAACATGCTTCGAATTAGGAATAGAGCTAGAATTAATAACATCCAAATACATGGATTTGACCGTAAACTCTCCATTTCTAGTTAGCTTCCAACACAACTGATCGGGTCGTTGAGTTAGTTGAACATCCATCAATCTTCTCACAAGATGGAGCCAAGCTTCCCAATGGTTTTCGGCTAGCGCTCTCCTGAATTGAATATTGAGAGGCGTGGACTAACATACTGTCTCAACGGTTGCATCTCTTCGTTGAACAATGCTATAGAGAGAAGGATATTGAAGCGCGAGGGGCGTATCCCCTAGCCATGTATCCTCCCAGAATCTCGTAGAAGTACCGTTCCCAATAACAAACTTTGTCCGATTAAAAAAGACTGATTTAACTCTCATCGGTCCTTTCCAGAAAGGCGAATCCATCGGCCTCACTGTCACCTGGGATAAAGTTTTGGAATGAAGGTATTTATTACGCAGAATCTGTGCCCATGTAGCCCCGGTCTCACTAGATAGCTTATACAGCCACTTGCTGAGAAGACATTTGTTCTTCACCTCAAGATTTTCGATACCGAGACCCCCTTGGTCTTTCGGTCGACAAATAATGTCCCATTTAGTGAGTCTATACTTCCTCTTTAGATTAGCACTTTGCCAGAAGAAGCGGGACCGATAGAAATCAAGTCTTTTCCGAACTTCAACTGGTACCTTGAAAAAAGACAGAAGAAACATGGCAATGCTTGTGAGGACCGAATTGATGAGAATTAAATGGCCTCCATATGAATTATTTGAAGTGTTATATTCTATGTTTAATTAAGATGGGGTCCGTGGGTCAACTACACATTAACAGAGAGGGCACGACTACTTCTCTTCTCTTGCTCTCATGTTCTTCTTCCTCACGACCGAGCACAGAGGAGATGTTGGCGCCAATGAAGCCGTCGAATGGCAGCACTAGGGTGCTCACCGGTGACCTTGGGGTGACCGCCAAGTTCTATTGTGTCCATGATGGCCCACAAGACACACAAGATCGTTCGATAAGTATCGAATTAGTTATTGTTTCCAACACAAAAAAAATGCCATGTAGGCATTTGGAGTTGATTGTAGACAATAGAAAGTAAAGGGCATAAAACGTAAAAGAGTGAAAAATAAAAGGTTGGTTTGACTGCAGTAGAGAGGGTAGGCGCAGGGGAACTTCAGATCATAGTGTACATCAAGTGTGCGAGTGCAACAATGACTAATTACCTTTTCATGTGATTCCACTTCAATTATATGTTCAATAGGCGGTTCACCCTTGAGTAGTTGAGCTCGTCTATGTAGTCTCCTCTATTATCCTGCATCAACGTTCTATATGCATGGTTGTTCCAATAATTAAGGTCGTGAGATCGAACCAATGCTTAATTGTCGTGGATTCCCATTATCCTCGTATCATCTTCATTCCTCGTGGATATCAACATCTGTCACCTGGAGATCACACATTCACTTAACAGTATGTGTTACTCATGTAGGTATATAGGTCATGTTGTATGCGCCCTTAAATTGGACAATATGCATTGTGCTCGCCATGGATAAACAATGTAATAATCAGCCATATGAGTAGTTTTGCAAATAACGACATATAGAATGGTCATAAATGAATCTCACCAAACCCCGACATCTCACATGCCTATGGAGAATTACTCACGCATGAGAGTGGAATAACCAATAAACACAATATTAAACAAAGATAAATCATACTGATAGTATCGTAGAAGACCCACAATAATATGAATGATCGATCCGATCTCAGTCTCTCGAAAGTAAGAATAGAGTTCCAAACCCAAGCCTTACAAATTGTTACAACTCTCTCGATGGTGATGTTGCCGATGAATGAACAAAAGGGGAATGAAGATTGGAGAAGTTCGGAATGAATCTAAGTGAAGCCCTTCTCTCCTCTTCAAATGTGGAATTCTCTTCCCTGGTGGCGTCCGATCATCAATGTCACCCACTTCCATTGATGCAAGCTCGTTAAGTTGAGAAGACAAGGTGAAGCCTATACGGCGGAACTTACGAGCTCATCCAAACGTGCCGAGCTAGCTCATCAACGTGCCAAGCTATGCCACCATGCACCGGGCCCATGGTAGTTGATACGTCTCAAATGTATCTATAATTTTTTATTACTTCATGCCATGTTTATATCGTTTTGAGTTTTGACATCTATTATAATTTTTTTGGACTAACCTATTAATTCAGTGCTCAGTGTCAGTTGCTATTTTCTGCATGTTTTTGGTTTTTCGGGTAAGTCAATTTTATCAGGCTAAAAAAGCCAGCGAAGGTTTGTATCGAGAAGCATCCACCAGCAAGGGACATAGGCCGGGGGCCATCCACATTCCCCACATGCCCCTTCACCCGACCAAGGGTGCATGGTGGGGCCGCGTGGGCCCCAAGTGGCTCCATTCGACCGCCTCTCGGTCCATGTGCCTTTGTATACCTCTGAAACCTCCTAGGAATTTTCCGCCCTAATTTTTCCGCCGCTGCACACCTATGTTTCATGAGGATCTAGTCTAGAGGCCTTCTCCGGTACTCTACCAGAGGGGAATTCTTCACGGTGGCCATCTCCATCAACTTGAAGGCCATAATGATCGCCCATGAGTAGTTTCCTTTGGACTATGAGTTCATAGCTAGATGGTTCACTCTTCCTTACTTCTCAATACAAAGATAACATGAGCTACCATACATGATTGTGATCCATCTGACATAATCTATTGGTGCGTTTGTTGGGATATGATGAATTGTCACTTTATGACCAGATTCATGCATGAATATTTTTTAGCACTTGCCTCTTTGCTACATAATTCTTATTCATATATGCTCGCTGATCTATTCTTCTTTATTTTACCAAGATTGGGGTTTGATATTAAAGAGGGAGTTGTGTATGATACTTGGGTTCAATCTTGCAAGTAATCTACTGCAGTGACAGAAAGTGGAAAGGCTTGTATTGTATTGTATTGTATTGTTGTCACTAGGGATAAAAATATGGTTGTGTAGTTGTCCTTTGAAGCAGGGTGAATACAATATACCATCTACTTCATGTCATCATGCTTATTGCAACTCTCTATTTTTACTTAATACTTTAAGATGCATGCTCGATAGCGGTCTTCTGTGGAGTATTAGCTATAGATGCAGTTGGATAATAGTCTATAGATATTGGGACATGATGCTCATATGTTGATTATGCCATGGATAGTTGTAGTTACAAAATTGCAATTTAATTGATGCTCAACTATAATTTATTACCATACAATGCTTTCTTTGGAGAGAAACCACTAGTGAACCTATGAACCTGGTCTTTTTCTTCCTATAAATTTCAATCACAATCAACCGTCTTTTAATTTCTTGCCTTTACATTCTCCTCAACTTGCCATTAAGTCCAAGTCTTTTTTTGTTTCTGTTGCCGCTTTTATTTCCTTAGTAACTAGCAACTAGTGGGAATAAAAATCCCACTAGTCTAGTTCGGGGCCGACAAAGTTTTGTATTTGTGTGTGCGAGTGTTGATGTTTGCTTGTGTTACTAAGCTCCTATTGGTTTGATAAACCTTGAGGTCACTTGAGGGAAATTGATGCTTGCTACAAACCCTTGCACCTAGGGGGCCAACACATTCCGAGTTAATAGGACACACTAACCAACAACGGTGGTCATGGTGGGCCAGGATCGGTGCCCCTTCTAGCTAGCACCTAGTGCCCCTGGCCGCGTTGGACATGTGCAGCCCCTCCTCCCTGAGAGGCTTAGATATAGTGCCTCGATCCTCGCCATCTCTGGCCCATTCTCCGTGCCTACGCAACTCCTCTTCTATGTGTCGCCGCCCGCTCTCGTAGTGTCCTTGTTGGAGCATAACATGAGAAGCCGCACCAAATCCACCGAATTCGCCCCCAACTTCCCTACCTAGAGTGTCAAGAGTGGGGCCCCGGCCTCCTCCTCCCAGCAACCTCCCCTCTCAGATGCGGTCGGTCGGGGATGGCGGGTGGGCGGGTTCAATACATGTGGGTGTGGAGAAGGCTAGGCGATGGTGGCGCCCAAGAGAGAGAGATGGTGTTTTTTTGGATGGGTCCTGATACGTCTCCAACTATCTATAATTTTTGATTGTTCCATGCTGTTATATTATCATTCTTGGATGTTTTACAATCATTTTATAGCAACTTTATATCATTTTTGGGGACTAACCTATTGACATAGTGCCCAGTGCCAGTTGCTGTTTTTTGCTTGTTTTTTACATCGCAGAATATCAGTACCAAACGAAGTCCAAACACAGCAAAACTTTTTGGAGAATTTTTATGGACCAGAAGGAACAATATGGGCCAAAGAAGTACAGAGGGGTGCCCCGAGGGGGGCACAACCACCTGGGCGCGCCTGGGGGCCCAGGCGTGCCCTGGTGGGTTGTGCCCACCTCGGTGGCCTCCCATACCGCCTCTTCGCCCTATAAATGCCCAAATATTCCAGAAACCCTAGGGGAGTCGACGAAACACAATTCCAGCCACTGCAAGTTCTAGAACCACGAGATCCAATCTAGACACCATCACGGAGGGGTTCATCATCCTCATTGTTGCATCTCCGATGATGCGTGAGTAGTTCATTGTAGACCTACGGGTCTGTAGTCAGTAGCTAGATGTCTTCCTCTCTCTCTCTCTTGATTCTCAATACAATGGTCTCTTGGAGATCTATTTGATGTAACTCTTTTTTGCGGTGTGTTTGTTGGGATCCGATGAACTTTGAGTTTATAATCAGATCTATATATCCATGAAAGTTATTTGAGTTTTGATCTCTTATATGCATGATTATTTATAGCCTCGTATTTCTTCTTCGAATCTTTGGTTTAGTTAGGCTGACTAGATCGATTTTCTTGCCATGGGAAGAGCTGCTTTGTGATGGGTTCGATCGTGCGGTGTTCTTTCCCGGTGACAGAAGGGGCAGCAAGACATGTATTGATCATTGCTATTAAGGATGACAAGATGGGGTCTATTCCTACATGAATAGATCTTGTCTACATCATGCCATCGTTCTTATTGCATTACTCCATTTCTCCATGAACTTAATACACTAGATGCATGTTGGATAGCGGTCGATGTGTGGAGTAATAGTAGTAGATGCAGGCAGGAGTCAGTCTACTAATCTTGGACATAATGCCTATATATTTATCATTGCCTGGATATCATCATAATTATTTGAGGTTCTATCAATTGCCTAGCAGTAATTTGTTTACCCACCGTGTGCTATTTCTTGAGAGAAGCGACTAGTGAAATCTACGGCCCTGGGGTCTATTCTTTATCATATTTGCCTTGAGATCTAATTTTCTTTTCTTTTCTTTTTAGATCTATTATTCCAAAACCCCAAAAATACCTTGCTGCACTTTTTATTATTTATTTTATTTCATGTTTTATCGAGATCTATTTATCCAATCTATCACAATTTTATCCCGTCAACTTGACAATTTCCTACGCCGTTACCCGTAAGAGGGGTTGACAACCCCTCATAAGCGTCAGATTGCAAGTATTTGTTCTTTGTGTGCAGGTACCATTTACATAGTGTTGTTTGGTTCTCCTACTGGATTGATAACCTTGATTTCATAACTGGGGAAAATACCTATCGTAGTTGTACTGCATCATCCCTTCCTCTTTGGGGAAATACCGACGTAGTTCAAGCCACATCAAAAGGAATTCCTGGCGCCGTTGACGGGGAGACATCATCAACATCTATCAGGTTCCTAATCAAAAATCTCATCTCCTTGCAATTTACATTATTTGCCATTTGCCTCTCATTTTCATCTCCCCCACTTCACAAAAATTTGCCATTTTATCCGCCCTCTTTTTCGTTCACCGTTTTCTCGTCAGATATGTTTTTGTGTGCAATCTTGTTTGTGTAGTTATGATGTCTCAAGAAAATACCAAGTTGTGTGTTTTTCCAATACCAATAATAATGATTTTATTAGCACTCTGATTGCTCTTTCTGCCACTAGTGCGGAATCTTGTGATATCAATGCCGCTTTGTTGAATCTTGTTATGAAAGATCAATTTTACGGTACTCCTAATGAGGATGCCACGTCCCATCTAAACACATTCGTAGAATTATGCGATATGCAAAAGAAAAAAGATGTGGACAATGATATTGTGAAGTTGAAATTATTTAAGTTTTCTTTGCGAGATCGTGCAGAAATTTGGTTTTCCTCTTTGCCTCGCAATAGTATCGAATCTTGGGATAAGTGCAAAGATGCTTTTATCTCTACTCCTAATGAAGGAGTTGGTAGTCTACGTTCCAGGTTTATTTTCGTCCCATCTCCCACCAGCATCTATCCCTGGTTATTTTTGTCTGTTTTTTTACCTCCCCACGGTCGGTGCGCTTACAGGCAGCTCACAAAAACAATCCATCGCCACCCACCCACGACTCCCTCACCCTGGCTAGGGTTCCTAGCCCCTCCTCCTTAGCCGCCACTGCGTGTTTCTCGTTGGTCTCGCCCGAGCGCCTTCCCGACCTAGCCGGGAGAAGCCAGCCAACGCCATCCCGACCTCGCCGGGAGAAGCCATCCAACACTGTCCCGACCTTGCCAGGAGAAGCCAGCAGGACCCTGCCGCCATGCCTCCCTCACCCCTTCTCCTCTTTTCCGCTACCTATCTCTTTCCTCTGAACTGCGCGTCATTCCTCTCTGTAGGTGCCGCCATGGCCGCGTCATGGAGCTTGTCGTCGTGGGCTGCGTGCCCCTCCGACAACGGCATGCCTCGCCCATGCCCAGGTCCTCTCAATCCTAATTTAGGCGTCAATTTATTTTGCGCTTGATCCTGGTTTTCACGGGATTTTCGTCCTCGTTGTGTGTTTCATGGTGGCCGCTAGGGTGCCCCCTGCCGGCCATCTGCCATTTTGTCAATTCCCGCCCCATGCCCCTCCCCCAAAGGTCCCTCCCTCTCATGAGGGTCGCCACCATCACTGCACCCATTCTCCCTCACCATGGTGCAGTCAGTTCCTCCCCTGGTCTCTATCATGTCTTCAAAGAAGGTCATGATACGCGACGAGTGGGAGCTGAAGCTGCGATGTCAAGATCTGCAAGCAGGACATGAACCACCTTGCCATGAATTTCCTCACCACGTTGGGATTCATCGACGCCACCAACAGGTTCTGTATCAATTCCGGGACCCAACATATTGTATCCCAACATGTTTAACTTAGGTCGGTCTTACTCCTCCAATACTCCTGGAATAGTACTTGAGATTTAGGCACTGGACTCTCACTGAAGTGTGATTCATGCAATTTTGTGTGCAGTTGACATTTACCTGGTGGACCATCACCAACCGGATGGAGGTGAAGCAAGTGGGCAAGTCAGGGAAATGGTCAGAAGGCCATTGAGAAGATCAACGATCTTAACCTCATGATCCTAATTTTAGTTTGTACCTTGTTGTTGGGCCGTCAGAAAAGTTTGGAGCAGGAGCGATGATATGACAATTGCAGCTAACTTTGTTGTCATTAGTCATATATGTGCTAATGGACCTTCCTGGTTCTCTATTATGTTTACCGGCCGGTTTCTCATCTGAAAAGTACCCCATAGCATTGTGGACAATGTTTTTTGGGTCAGAAGTAGTTTTCCTACATGAATGAGAAATGTGGCTTATTTTGTTAGAAGTTGTTTTTCTACAAGAAACTAAGGTATAGATGCGTATGAGAAATTATATCATTGTTTAACTAAAAAAATTGTATTTGCTCCTTTTAGCTGGAGCCCGGAGATGATATGGTTTGTACAGTATGGTTCGAATAAGATATTGTTTGTATACTGTTGAGTGAAGTATTGTATAACTACTGTAAAGTGGGTGTAAGTTTTTATTATGCATTTTTCAGAGGTTTGGGCGTTTGGACACAACCATATGTACAAGCTGAAGCCTTCATTTGGTTTCCACTTCTTATCTTGTATCAAATTTTGACATGCAGATTCTAGGTATGAATTCTCTATAATATTTCCATCTGGAAGCACAAAACACTACTGCAGGATGCTGCTAACGCGAGACTACGATCAGAGACCCTTCGACGAAACTGTGTGTGATGCAATAATTGCAAACGGTGGTGTAAAAAAACTGTCAAAAAAGGTGCAAAACATTTGCGATGACGGATGCATCAAACACGGTTCAGATTTTAGTTGCGTGTGCGATGCAGGGCATACGGTTCAGTTCAATTAACTGTTTGCGATGAGGAGGAACAAAAGAAACGGGCAGCCAGATGAAGGTGTGTGCGATATATAGCATACGGTTCACTCGGATGAACTATTTGTGATTAGGCAACACAAAAGAAACGGTCAGCCAGATCAAGGTGTGTGCGATATACGACATGTGGTTCACTCGGATGAACTGTTTGTGTTGAGACAAGAGAACAGAAATGGTTCAATATAACAAGATGTGTGTGATACGCCGCAATAAATTTGTAATCAGAAATGTGTGCAAAGACCGATAATAACACAGACGGTTGCTGCTAATAAGACATATGTGATATGCTCTGCCTACACAACATCTATTGGCCATAAGGATGCGAAGAGGCATCCTATATCAGCAAGGACTAGTTGTTCCACCAATAGCTCATCTAAGAGAACTCTCAAGCTAACTGTGCTCAGGCTAGAGCAGCCATCAGATGAGTGACTGGATGGGAAGTTGTCTTGATGTTAAATTAACTAATAGGATGGGTCATAAAGGTCAAATTAAATGACCTCTATGATCCATCCCATTAGTTAAATTAACCTCGAGGTCCTTGTTTTTTTAACACATGTTAGAGAAGGTCTACCACATTACTTTTTGACAATGTGCGATACGTGGCATACGGTCGATCCATCCGACCTGTTTGTGATGGAATATGCCGTGTGTGTTGTGGGCAAACGCTTGCTAGTATACAACCGTTTGCGATTGATGAATTCATCACCGACGGGTTCCCTAGTGTGGTTCGTGTTCATCTGATCATCATCTACTTCTTGTGCTAGCTCGATGTTCCTTCTATGCTAAGTTTCCATTAATTGATGGAATTTTAAGAACACGCCACTGTTTCCCGCCATTTCCTCACCTGTTTTCCGCCACCCAGCGATATTGCGCATAAACCTAGGCGGCGCGCGATGCATGGAGGCGACAAGCGCAACCTGTAGCACATCCACCTTTTCCAAGCATGCCAACCCACCAAAGCGCCCGCCTCTACCATCAACCTCGTCGACGAGGAAAACGAGCAGGCGCCACGGCCCGTCGAGGCCGAGGCGCTCCACGGCAACGCGATGGACGACGATGTGATGCACGTCATCGCCAGGGTTGAGCAGACCTTTGGCCCATGGTGCTTGAGCGCCGCGGATCAAGATAGGCATGTCAGTGCCGACAGGCTGCAGCTCGCCGCACAACATGATCGATGGCGCGCCGCAGAGCAAGCTAGGCGCGTCCACGCTGATAGGCTGCAGCTCCCGCACGGCGAGACCGTTGGAGCGCCATAGAGCGAGAGGCGCGGCATGCCGCACAGCAAGAACGAATCCATCGGTGCTTGCCTGCTGTCGACACGGCATCGCAGCTGGGTGCACGTCCCGTCAGTACCCCCATTCCTCGCGAAGAGTGGGCAGAGGCCCTCTGCGCCGTACTTGCACCAGAGGCCGGCCGCGCCGTACTTGCACCGGACGCCCGCCGCGCCGTTCGCATGGGTCTCGTCGTTCGCCTTGTCCGCGGCCCGCTCGATGCCAACGCACTGGTCGATAGGCTCGACTGCCTCCTTGGCCCAGGTGTCAACCTGGGCGCAGTAGAGAAACATGACCGTCGCATCCTCGAGCTAGTGATCTCCGATGAAATAGCCAACTTGGAGCTCGAAATCGCGCTCCAGATGTACCACGAGAGTGTCGACCGCTTGGACGAACGCCTGCATGAGTTCAGGCAGAGCCAAGAGCTACCGTAGGCAAGGGCTGCTGGTCATGGTCTCATGGACACGTTTTATTTTGTTGAGTCGTTTCGACGTGGATCGCTATGTATTCACAACAATCATAGTATTGCTCTGTTTATTGCTCTATTTCAATGTGTGTACTCTGTTTTCCGTTCTTATATGTTCTGTTTCAATGTGTGTATACACGCTTTCCATTCTGTATATGTGGATGATAACAGCTAGATTCAAATTAGTATACAAAAACAGATAGAAAATGGAATTCATAATATATATATATATATATATATTAATTATTCATTAGTTCATCACAGAATATATGTATAATATCATCACATATACGTGATGATACTTAACTACTAGGTACAATGCATAAAATTGAAAACGAACAATACTAAAACTAAAAATCCCTCCTAGGGCCAGTATTCCGGCAGCCCCTCGCCAGTAGCTCCCTGGTGCGCGGCGTCTTCCCAGTGCGGAGGCAGTACTCCGCCTCCTCCGCCTCGTAGCGCTTGACGTACCGATCTGCCTCTTGCTGGCGGACGAGCGCGAACGATCTTGCCATTTTGTTGGGCACCCACCGGAGCTCCTTGTCGGTGGCACGCTGGAGCTTATTGGCCCACCTCCATGCAGCGACGAGGCGCCCATCGCCTTTGACCTTCCCTGCGAAGTACCCGTCTTCGTACACCTCCTCCACACGACGACGCGCCTGCCCCCAAAGCTCCGCCGCCTCCTTTTTCCAGGCGGCATCACGGGCTTCACAGGCCCCCTAGTACCTGACTTCCTCCTCCGCCATCTCCTTCTTGAACGCCACTTACCTGGCTTTCTCAGCCGGTGGTAGCGACTTCCACAGACAAAGATTGTACTGGCCCCAAAACCAATCCAAAGTTGGGGGGTCCGGCGCAACCTCGTCCGGTGGCGCGTAGGGGTCCTCGTCGCTGCTATTCGAGTGAGCGTCCTCGGGGGCGGCGACTCCTCATTGGCGCGTGGGCAGAACGGCAGCGCCATGGCAGAGATTTGAGAGAGAGAGAGAGAGAGAGAGGAGGCGAGCGAGGGGAGGGTGTAGATGAGAATGCAGGCGGGACAACATGAGCAAGGTAGTATTTATTGGTGGCCGGAATCTAGATCGACGAGAACAGTACACACGTCGGTCACCAGAATTTACGAGTACTGTAGTTTGAATTACACATGATTCCCACAGCAAAATCCGTGTGTGAACATAATAGCTGACGGTTTCCAATACAGAACTGTGTCTGATTAATGATCCCTGCCACTCACCTACCAAACCTCGAGTCGCGACATAGAGTGCCAATCGTGTCGGGGTGGTTGTCTTGCCAGATCTTTACATTTTTTTTTTGAACACCAGATATTTATATCATCTGATGATTTTTTAACTCGCACACAAGTAAACAAAAATATGATTTTTCAAACCGTTATGGTTAGCCGTTGCATGTAGATGTAGTTCAAATTTGAATTATGGTCATTAAATGGCTAGAAAATCACTTAAATGTCTTTAAAAGGTCAAATGACACCTAGAATTTTCCAAATTTTCACATGACAGTTGTAGTAGTGCATGTTATACATAGAAAAAAATTGAAGGTCGTAAGAGGAAGCTATCTCCTATTCGTCATCAAACATGCATTGTTCCCTCTCGGAACCACGAGCATTCTAGTGAGTTGTTCCGGTTTGTGAGGCGTGTGTGTCCAAACTTTCGTCAAACAGGCCAATTTTTTTATCACATCATCTTAGTGGCATGACATTACATCAAGCAAGGTTTCATGTTTTTCTGGTCATTTTTTAATTTTTTGGAATTAAAATGCCATGGCACTCCATGCATGTGCCCATGCCGTGAGACCAATATGTTTGAAAATTCCTTCTAATTTACTGCACATGGAATTAACTCGCACACAAGTATGATTTTTCAAACCATTATGGTTGGCCGTTGCATGTAGATGTAGTTCAAATTTGAATTACGGTCATTAAATGGCTAAAAATCACTTAAATGTCTTTAAAAGGTCAAATGACTCGTGAAATTTTCCAAATTTTCACATGACAATTGTATTAGTGCACGTTAAACGTAGAAAAAAAATTGAAGGCAGTAAGAGGAAGCTATCTCCCGCTCGTCATCAAACATGCATTGTTCCCTCTCGGAACCACGAGCCTTCTAGTGAGTTGCTCCGGTTTGTGAGGGGTGTGTGTCCAAACTTCCGTCAAACAGGCCAATTTTTTTACCACATCATCTTGGTGGCATGACATTAGGTCAAGCAAGGTTTCATGCTTTTCTGACCATTTTTTAATTTTTTGGAATTGAAATGCCATGGCACTCCATGCATGTGTCCATGCCGTGACCACACTGGTACGCGTCGGTCCTAAACAAACGGTTTTTAACCCCTTTCCGCAACGGCATTCGGAATCGTCGCCAAGTGAGTGTGGGCGATAGGGAGGTCCTTCCCACACGACCCAGAAACCGTTGGGGATATGCCCTCCTGGCACACACGCTCGGCAAAATGAGGTCGTGTGCGACCGGCGAGCACTCAAATACAGAAATACGTACAGTAGTGCTAAAAAATACAATTATACAGGTGAAACCATTTCCGGTCGTAAGTACATCCCACACAGTCAGTCACCACTAAACGTTTCTGTTCGTATATACATCCCACACAGTCACTACAAGGAAAACGTTTGCGCAAGGTGGCGTAACGCAAACAGTTTTGAAGAGAATGTTGTGTGTGATTGTTCATTGATCCAACACGGTTTATTCCTAGAAACTGTGTGCGTCGCCTGAGATCATCGCCCATGGTGGTTTCTCATTAACCGTTTGCAATAGGAAAACCCAATTAGCAAGCTAATTGGCCAATTAGCGGGCTAATTGCCCTATTATTAATAATCCATTTACTAATCTAATCGACATTCATATTAAGCACATAATATATTCCATTTCCATATTAAGGAAGCAGGATTTCATAATTGAAATACATCGGAGTACAACATGATATAGCTTCAGCACTCAGCTACCCCATTACACAACTGCACCAACACCAAGTTTCACATGCAACATCTAGAACCTTTCGAAATTAGTATCATAGACGGTACATAGAGAGATGCATCTCATCTGGAAAACTGCTGAAGCGGAAGGCGAATATTGAGCCTTCATTCATGTTGAAGGTCTTTGCAACTTTAGGCCAGTGCCTGTGGATGGTTGACCGTCCATCCTTCGACCTCTTCAGGAACACTTCAATATTGAACCGTGGGTGTTGTATGAAAACTTTCCTCGCCTCCTGACCACAGAGGTGGTTTGAGAGGTAATCATCAGTGAAGCCTGAAAACAAGGATGTGCATAAATATCTTCTCTATATTGGAAATGGGGCAAAGGAATACAAAAAGGCAAGGTATAATAGTTAGTACCATCTTGTAAACCTCAGTGCTTCCCATTGTTTCCCTGCAACACATATAAGGTAGTTAGTCATCAAGTTAAGTAAGGGTTCGCATGCTATCAGTAAAATATGTTGATGATAAATAAGCACATTGCAGATTCATCAGATTAATTCAAGCCACATGGAAAACCCATTTACCAAACCAAGCATGATTAAGAACTAGGAAATATAGCACTTATATGTTTCTCATGTATTAAGTGCAGCCAAATTCGATTTATTCCTCACATGGTATACAATAACAGAATGCAGCCACAGCAATTGAACATCGCATTGTAGAATTGAACCAAGCAGTTAAATAAACACCACAACAAATGAACCAAACGTTAACTGAGCACCACATTGCACAATATAACATACTCCTAATAGAAGATCAGACAGTTAACCAAACCAAGCATGCTTAACAACTTGGAAATATAGCAATTGTATTTGTTTCTCATGTATTTAGTACAACCAAATTCGATTTATTCCTCACATGGTATACAATAAGAGAATGCAGCCACAACAATTGAACATCGCATTGCAGAATTGAACCAAGCAGTTAACTAAACACCACAACAAATGAACCAAACGTTAACTGAGCACCACATTGCACAATATAACATACTCCTAATAGAAGATCAGACAGTTAAGCAAACCAAGCATGCTTAACAACTTGGAAATATAGCAATTGTATTTGTTTCTCATGTATTTAGTACAACCAAATTTCACATGGTATACAATAACAGAATGCAGCAACAACAATTGAACATCGCATTGCAGAATTGAACCAAGCAGTTAACTAAACACCACAATAAGTGAACCAAGCCACAACAAATGAACCAAGCAGTTAACTAAACACCAATTGAACAATATAACTTACTCCTAATAGAAGATCAAACAATTAACCAAACCAAGCATGCTTAACAACTTGGAAATATTGCACCCTGAAGAATTGAACATCACATTTGCAGAATTGAACCAAGCAGTTAATTGAACACCACATTGCATGACATATAGAACATATACACTATAGGAGAAGATTGCATGGTAAAAGTAGATAGCACAATTCACTAGAATTTGTTAAGGAAAGGCAGTAGCTAGCAAACTGAACATGGGTCCTTATAGTGAGCTAATAAGACAAGCTACTCCTCATTGTCGGAGATATCGATGACGATTGGCTCCTTGGACATGGAAGAAGGCGAGGCCTCCGCATCGTGGGTGCCCTCGTTATAGTGGTGAGTTGCCTGAGCCGCTCCGGGCACCAACCTGCTGGCTCTCGAGATGAGGTAAGCACGTGCACACTGAGAAAACACCTCGTAGTCTTCGTCGAAGGCACCAACAGTGGCCTCGAGAAAACGCCACGAACTGTCGTTTAAAGCAGCCAACCGCGTCGCGGCGTCAGCGCGCGAGGCGTCAACGGTGGCCTCGACGGCGAGGTGCTCCTCCAAGATCTGGGGGTCGGCACGAATGGCAGCCATCGCGACCTCTTCCGCGCGTGCGGCCGCGATTTGCTTCTCCGTTGCCAAATGCTCCTTGAGGTCCTGGCTATACTGCGTGCACCATGGCTTAGGGCTGCGCTTATTTGGTGGAGGGTCGGTGATTTGGGTGGAAGGTGTCGCGCTCGCGCCCGCGGTCGGGGCATGTGGGATGTGGAAGGAGGAGGAGGATGGGGTCAGGTGTGGATTACCTGCCTGGATAGGCGAGGCCGAGCAGAGTGAAGGAGGGTCGCCGGCGAGGAGGCGGCGGCGCTGCAAGCAAAGAGTGAAGGTTTCAACTTGGAAAGGAAGGCGGAAAGAGGGGAATGTGGCTTTTGGTAAGGGGGGGCGGGGAGCTAGATATTTCCGCGGAAGCCGAAAATTTGGAATCGCTTCAGCCAAAAAACTAGCTCGCAAAGTGTCATCAGACACGGTCCCTTATTCAGACATGGTCCAAAGATATTTTGTGCTACATCTCACACAGTTGGTTATAATAAACTGTGTGGGGTCTACTTGATTTTTCGTCTTGATTTGAATTACATAATGGGGTCACAGCGGCCATGGACGGTGTTTGAATTGCTAGACCTTTTATCTGCAGTGATCATAAAAGAATTGGAATTATTCAGGGTTCGTTTGGACATTTTTATGCATTAAGTGAGTTTTCAATGCATTTATGTGCAGAATTCAAATTTGAACTACATGCACATGCTCTAGTGCATATAAATTCGTTGAAAAATCAAATCTTTGTCCTTGGGTGCATGCTTAGGTCCCATGCAAGAAATGGGAATGAATCTCAAACACCATGGCACCGTTGATCGGCGGCAAAACATTGAGATGCTTGGTTTTTAAATTCTAGTAAATCCAAAACTCGTCTAAAATTCATGAAACTTGGCATGCTATCATGGAGCGGCATCAGCATGACGTGGTAAATTTTTTATCCCATTTGGGGCAGGTTTGGGTATATGCTTCTCACAAACCGGAGCTTCTCACAACAAGCATGATGGTTTTCGGTAGGGAACGCCCCACCTTTGGGGACGAAACGATATCCATTGCCTCTTATTGCTTTCAATTTTTTTTCTCGTGTCAACATAGAACAACAGGAGTGTTGTGTGAACTTTTGTGATTTTTCAGGGTTCGTTTGGACATTTTTATGCATTATCTGAGTTTTCAATGCATTTATGTGCATAATTCAAATTTGAACTACATGCGCATGCTCCAACGCATATAAATTGGTTGAAAAATGAAATATGTGTCCTTGGGTGCATGCTTAGGTCCCATGCAAGAAATGGGAATGAATTTCAAACACTAGGGCATCGTTGATTGCCGGCAAAACATTGAGATGCGTGGTTTTTAAATTCTAGTAAATCCAAAACTCGTCTGAAATTCATGAAACTTGGCATGCTATCATGGAGCGGCATCAACATGCCGTGGTAAAAATTTTGTCCCATTTGGGGCAGGTTTGGGTATATGCTTCTCACAAACCGGAGCTTCTCACAACAAGCATGATGGTTTTCGGTAGGGAACGCCCCACCTTTGGGGACGAAACGATATCCATTGCCTCTTATTGCTTTCAATTTTTTTTCTCGTGTTAACATAGAACAACAGGAGTGTTGTGTGAATTTTTGTGATTTTTTGGGGTTTGTTTGGACATTTTTATGCATTAACTGAGTTTTCAATGCATTTATGTGCATAATTCAAATTTGAACTACATGCGCTTGCTCCAGTGCATTTAAATTGGTTGAAAAATCAAATCCGTGTCCTGGGGTGCATGCTTAGGTCCCACGCAACAAATGAGAATGAATTTCAAACACCAGGGCACCGTTGATTGCCGGCAAAACATTGAGATACTTTGTTTTTAAATTCTAGTAAATCTAAAACTCGTCTGAAATTCATGAAACTTGGCATGCTATCATGGAAGGGCACCCGACATGCTGTGGTATTTTTTGTGTCCATTTTGAGAGAACGTGCACTCGAATAATGACAGCCAACAAAGGCATTTTGAAAATAAATAGCTGCCACTTTAATATCTCAAACGTTTGTATAATTTAAACCGTGTGCGTTCGGTTAACCATTCACGTGACGCCATGTGTCTTGGTTTTAATGGCTATAGGAGGTGTCGTGTGGACAGCTGCTTGACTGAACGGGAGGCGTGCGAGCGCAGTCCGGTGCGCAGGCTCACCGGGAAGCGTACAAGCTGTTCAACGTAGGATCTGTGCATCTCTTCAATGCAAACGGTTTAGATTACGGTATGCAAATTAAAGCTAGACTTCGGCGCTAAGCCAAGAGACACTGCGATTTGTCAAAATATGCAGCTAAAAATCAATATCACTATCTATTTTTTGCAACTAAAATTCAGTAATTAAGCATAGATTTCATTCATACTACAGATTAAGCAGTCGTTCTCACCGGGAAGCGAGACAGCCTTGGACCGCCGCCCGCCTCGCTCCCACTGGTCTATATTAATGGCGCCGCCGAGCGGCCGCACCCCCCATCCTCGCCACACACACAATTCCTCTCTCTCCGCCCGCATCCTCGACACCACTCTAAGTCCTCAAAGCCATCAGTGTACGAGGATGCCGCCGAAGCGCCCCACCGGAGGGACTGGCGACGCCGGGGCTGCTGAAGCACCGGAGCACGGCGTGAATATGGAGACAGAGGTTTTCGTCCCCGCCAACGAGGTGGAGAACGAGGCTGCCAACAAGCGGAGGTGGGTCGAGAAAGAACCGCAAGTGACTCCAGCAGGCCTAGACTTCATCAACAACCTCCCCGATGATATGTTGATAGTCATCATATCCCTCCTCCCAATCCAAAATCGAGCCAGGACAGCCGCCGTTTCCCGGCGGTGGCGCACCCTATGGCTCCGCACCCCTGTCGACCTCCTCCACGCCCACAAGCTCTGCCATGGCTATCACCAAAGCTTGGATGCGTTCTCCCAGATCCTCGGCAGTCATCATGGTCCAATCAAAGGCCTTACCGCGGGCAAGTTTTGTTCCAATGGCAAGGAGTGAGCCAAGATTGACGAGTGGTTCCGATCCCGCGCCATAGATCAGCTCGAGAAGCTAAGTTATAATGATGGGCATATGAGCTTGCTGCCAACATCCGCGCTCCGCTTCGCGCCCACGCTGCGCCTCGCTAAGTTCATGAACTGCCATCCCGCCCCTAATGACGCGCCCGCTCTTTTTCTACCATGACTGAAGCACCTCGAGCTCGTCGTCGTCCGCATCCCAAAGGATGACATGGAGCGCCTGCTCCACGACTGTACCACACTCGAGTTCCTTCGCCTTCAGGCGATGAATTGGTCGAGTACCTTGCACATTGTCGGTGTCAAAACCGGCGGATCTCGGGTAGGGGGTCCCGAACTGTGCATCTAGAATCGATGGTAACAGGAGACGGGGGACACGATGTTTACCCAGGTTCGGGCCCTCTCTATGGAGGTAATACCCTACTTCCTGCTTGATTGATCTTGATGAATATGGGTGTTACAAGAGTTGATCTACCATGAGATCGTAATGGCTAAACCCTAGAAGTCTAGCCTATGAGTATATGGTAATGAATCTGTCCTATCCGGACTATGCTCTCCGGTTTATATAGACACGGGAGAGATCTAGGGTTACATGAGGTCGGTTACATAAGAGGGAATCTTCATAATCAATCGCCCAGCTTGCCTTCCACGCCAAGTAGAGTCCAATCCGGACATGGGTATAGTCTTCGATCTTCATGTCTTCATAGCCCATCAGTCCGGCCCATGGATAACAGGCCGGATGCCTGAGGACCCCTTAGCCCAGGACTCCCTCAGTAGCCCCTGAACCTGGCTTCAATGATGAGGAGTCCGGCGCACAGATTGTCTTCGGCATTGCAAGGCGGGTTCCCCTTCTTCCGAACTCCAAGATAGTTTTCGTATGCGATGATTGTATCCGAACCTGCAACGCATTCCACACACAACCACAGAGAGAATATAGTATTTGCACGAGTCTGATCTGCTGACAGTTTTTATGACGCTACGTCTGTCCGGTCATATTCTTGAACCGTTTTTCATCTGCCACCCCGCGTTACGAGACGCGGTTGCTATTGGCATGTCTTGTCGAAGCAGAGATCGTGTTCCCTTATTGCGGGATTCTCATCAATGTGGGCGTGGGTAACCCAACCCTGCCACCTGCACAGCCATTGGGAATAGGTGAATCTTAAGGCGAGTGAGGAGGCGTTTAATGTTTGTTGCCTTTATAAGAGGATAAGGATCCCTCTTCCTCTTCTCACGCTTTCTATCCATCTCCGTCTTCCAGATCTCGAGCTCCAACGCCCAAGTTCCAATCTCCTTTCCACCCCAGCAACCATGTCCGGATCCGGTAGTTAGGGCAAGTGGATGGCCTCCTCCGTCACGGAGGAGGACATTACTGAGCTCCGGGCGGCCGGATACTTGGCGAAGGGAATCGCCCACCGCTTGTCGGCCGAGGGACAAATCGTTCCCACGCCGGAGCCCAACGAGAGGGTAGTATTCCTCCCTCATTTCTTCCGCGGGCTGGGGTTCCCAATCCATCCCTTTGTCCGTGGGCTGATGTATTATTACAGGGTGGATTTCCATGATCTGTCCCCAAACTCCTTCCTCAACATCTCGGCGTTCATCGTCGTGTGCGAGGCCTTCCTCCGCATCCACCCCCACTTCGGGCTGTGGCTCAAAGTCTTCAACGTGAAGCCGAAGGTGGTAGACGGCCAGCACGCGGAGTGTGGAGGAGCCATGGTGAGCAAGCTGCCCAACGTCTCCTGGACGAAAGGTATTTGTGTGGAGACAGTGAAGGAGTGGCAGAGACAATGGTTCTATATCGCAGAACCCCGCGGCACCTCCTGGGCCGCGGCTACTGAATTCCGCTCTGGCGCTCCTATGCGGCTCACCTCTTGGGTTGAGAAGAGTCCAGATTGGGGTTCGTCCAACGAGGTAATAGCGCTGCAGACGCGCGTTCAAAGCATGATAGCCAAGAACGTCAAGCTTGTAGATGTAATCCAGGTGATGTTAGTTCGCCGAATTCTCCCGTGCCAACGCCGAAGCCGCCCCTTGTGGGAATTCGACCCGAAGAATCACCATACCTTGGTGAGGCTCTTCGAGACTACTCACAAGGACGCGTGGAAGTTGCTCTTTAAGGGCAATGAGAAACCGCCGGCCGCGGATTCAGATCGCGGACACGACGCTGGTCATCCTGCCAGTGAGGTATGTCTCTTTTAATGTATTCCCTGCCTGTTTGATGCTAGGGCGACGCCTGAGCTTTTCTTATCGCTCTTTCAGGACTGGGCGGAGAGGGCGAAGCGGATCCAGTGTCTGGCTCCGCTGCCTGAAGAACCAGTCATCCCGCGCCTAGCGAAGATGCTGGTGCCAGCGCCGTATAAGGCACCGGAGAAGAAGGCCAAGAAGAAGGCAAAGGGGGCCAAGAGCGGCCTCCGTCGTAAGGGTACCTCGGACATGGCGTCCGAGGACGACGAAACTCATTCCTATGTCCCTGAGGACAATGACGGGGAGGAGAAGGAGGAAGAAAACAATCCTCCCCCCGAGGAGAGGAAGAAGAAGAGGGCGGCTCCGGCGCATCTGGAGGCGGAGGCGTCAAAAAAGGGGAAGGGTGTTCCCGCGGTCAACACCACGTGGGACGTTGACAGTCCGGAACGACGCCCCCGCACTAAGCCCCTGGCCACGTCGTAAGTGACATGGCTTATTTATGCACACATCCAGCCCTTTTTCTCCATTATCTTGATGTGGTTAACCGTACCATTGCAGTCCGGCCCGCGACCTGATTCAGCGATCCTCGTCTGGAAGTTCGTTGGCCCCGTCGGAGATGGTGAGCCAGTCGCCACCACCCGCTTATTCCCCCGGGGCCGGGGACGACACCGAAGTGCTGTCCCGGAGGCCCGATCCGAACCGGGAAGGAACCCACGGCGCTGTCCGGGAGGCGCTATGAGGCGAAGCCTCCACTGCCGGACATATGGAGGGGACGATCCCCATGGAGACTGGCAAAGAGGGCCGCATCCAGCTTGGCCCTCAGCCGAATACGATTCTGGAGGCCCATATGGCTCCGGAGTCGGGCGGGCAGCCCCCTTTGAAGGAGGGGGTGCACCGCTTCCACCGGTGGTCCCTATCCATCCAGGGGCGCCGGATAACCTGATGGAGACGTTACGAGGCGCCTCCGTTATGGAAGAGCATCGTGTCCTTATGGGCACGGTGATCGAGAAGGTTCAGTCTGCCAAGAGTGGACTGAACGAAGCCCGCAGTAGCCTGTTGACAGGTTTCGAGGTAAGTGACATAGAAAGAGAAAACCCCATGTAGTCCATAGCCCCTAAGACACTTTTCGGTGTTCGGCGACAAGAACCGGACAAAGGATCAATCTTTTATTGCAGGAGACTAACGTGAGATGTATGCATAAGCAGGCATCGCTGTTGGCCGCAACCTCGCATGCTGCCGAAGTCTCTGAACTGAAGCAGAGGCTGGAGCGGACCGAGAACGAGCTCGGCGAGGTTACAATGCGGCTTCAGGAGAAACAAGGTACATAACCTCTTGCTGTGTGTTCGGAAAGAACAAGTGTTGCATACTGACCATAATGTCAAAATGTGTGCAGGAGCCCCGACCGAGGTGGAGGCCCTGAAAAAGGCTCTGGTCGAAGCCGAGGGGAAGGCCGTCGAGCAGCAAGCCGCTCGAAAAAATCTCGAGGCCCGAGTCAAGGAGGTCCAACAGGAGCTCCAAGACGCGGTGAAAAAATGTGAGATCTTGGAGAATGATGTGTCGGCTCAAAAGGCCGAACTCTCCAAGGCTTGTCAGAGCGCGGAAACCACACGGAATGAGGCCCGGGCCACCCTCCAGGAGATCCAGGAGGCTAGGAAGATCACGGCGGGTAAGGTTTTTAAGATGCAAAGCAAGTGTGCGGAGAAGCAATACCTTTTACTAACCCGGGTTCGGAGTTCCCCAGGGACTTTTGTGGATTTACCACGTAGCGTATCAGATGCTGCAGAGTTCTACCAAGCGAAAGGAGGAGGTTCGGCGGAGAAGTTATTCTGGACGCAGTATGCGATGCCAGAGCATCCCGTGTCCTTCACCGATCAGCTGAAGCAGCTGGTGGAGCTGCACAGGGTGGCCGAACTAGCCATGAGGGATTTAACAATCTGGCTATGGCCAACCGAAGCTATGCCTGGCAGCTACTTCGGACTTGTGAAGCGGCTAGTGGAAGCCTGTCCTCGGCTAGACGTCATCAAGCGCTCTGTATGTATTGAAGGTGCCCGTATGGCCTTCGCTCGCTGCAAGATGTGGTGGGTGAAGATGACCGCTGTTGAAGTGGCCAGCGGGCCGCCAGAGGGCAAGGAGCACCGCACACCCGAAAAATATTTTGCGGATGTCCTAGAAGGGTCTCGACTTGTGGCAGCTCAATGTTCGAAGGACATTATTTTCGAATGAATACATTCATGTTGTCCTTTTCCTTGTATTATAAAGACAAAGCTTGTTTTGTAATGTAATTTTGTTATGCTTTAAATTGTTTCCTCCTATGCGACCGTGTTCTATGCAATCTGAGGGTTGGCCAGTCAACGGCTTCTGCCCTCACGTAATTAGTACGGAGGTGTTCGGGATGGGATCTAAACAATCTTGATCCAATTATATGGTCCTTGAAGGAGTTGTTTAGTGCAACGAACAAGGCAATCAGACTATACGTCTTAAACGCCGTCACTTAGCCATAGGAGTTTTATAATTAAGCAAGTGCGCAGCCCCTGGTCCAAGCCAGGGTGCTGTCAGCATCTGATCGGGAAGTGCCGATCCTTTGCATGACGCGGAAAATAATCTCCAACGATTTTGTAACCCTTGAACAGATGACCGGCTCTCGCCGTATCAGGACAGTCAGTTTTCGGCTTTCTCTACTGAGGTGCTCATCCGGTCAAGGCCATGGCACAATCGCAGTAGTTCTCCCTTTACTACCCTAGCCGATATAGCGGAACGTAGGGTAGCAAGCACAGGAGCCGGGCAACCCAACTATTGACCAAAGACATGATTCGGAGCCAATGCATATAATGCTAAATTTCGGGGTGCCGAACTTTTATACAAGAAATGTTCGGACTTTGTTGCCGTGTTATGGGGCAATAAACAGCCCCTGGCGAATATGAAACATACAAAAGAGTACCGATGTAGCTGATAAGCAGATCGAAATAAAATGAAGTAAGAAGCGAAAACCACATTAACTGGGCCGCAAATCATTTTTATTATAACTGAGTGGATATGTCAAGGCGTATCTTATACAAATAGTGCGATAAGCACCTGGGCTATTTAACATGCCGGGATCAAGAAGGGGCAGCGTGCGGGTCCTGGGAAATAAGTAAAAATACCGTCAAGAAGAACGTATGGAGGTGACCCTACGCACCTATGTTGCGTGCCCCCTTTGTATGCCGATCCTTCGAAGGGGCTGGCAATCAGGCTCGCGAGAAAAGGAACCTGAAACAGAAAGGAAAAAGTGTGTCCGGGGTCGGTCTAGCCGAACTGTGAATCCTGGATTGGCTTGTGCCTCCGTCGACGTCCATGGAATTTCGAGTGCGTAATTATGTACGCGTGGTACGAATGCCACTACTTCATCGGGACTGGGACGGAGGCCAAATTGCTAGTCGAGCTCTTGACGAGCCTTGTTGTCCTACTGCAGTGTAGTTTGGAACTTCTTGATGGTGTCCAGGGGCTCGGCAGCCGCATTATGGTGCTGCTTGAGAAGGCCGCTCTGTACTTCTGCTGCTAGGGCAGCGGTGCGCTCCTCTGTTCGGAGGGAGCGTTCCGTGTTGCCATTGATTGTTATGACGCCGCGTGGGCCGGGCATCTTGAGCTTGAGATAAGCGTAGTGCGGCACTGCGTTGAATCTAGCAAACGTTGTTCGTCCGAGCAGTGCGTGGTAGCCGCTGCGGAATGGGGCGATGTCGAAGATTAACTCCTCGCTTCAGAAATTATCCGGAGAACCGAAGACTACTTCCAGCGTGAGCCCGTACAGCGGGCCTTGACGTGTGGTATGACTCCTTTGAAGGTAGTCTTTGTTGGTTTGATTCGTGAGGGGTCAATGCCCATCTTCCGCACCGTGTCTTGATATAGCAGGTTGAGGCTGCTACCACCGTCCATCAGGACTCGTGTTAGGTGAAATCCGTCGATGATTGGGTCAAGGACCAATGCGGCCGAACCGCCATGATGGATACCGGTTGGGTGGTCTCCACGATCGAAGGTGATTGGAAATGACGACCATGGATTGAATTTGGGGGCGACTGGCTCTACCGCGTAGACGTCCCTGAGTGCACGCTTACGCTCCCTTTTGGGGATGTGTGAAGCGTATATCATATTCACCGTTTTGACCTGAGGGGGAAATTTCTTCTGCCCCCCAGTGTTCAGCTGCCGGGGCTCTTCGTCCTTGTCCTCACTTTGTGATCCCTTTTCTTTGTTTTCAGCGTTTAACTTGCCAGACTGCTTGAGAACCCAACAATCCCTATTGGTATGATTGGCTTGCTTGTCCGGGGTGCCGTGTATCTGGCACGGACGGTCGAGTATGCGGTCCAGGCTGGAAGGTCCTTCATTATTTCTTTTATAGGGCTTCTTCTGCTGGCCGGACTTGGAGCCAGTGAATCCGGCGTTGACTGTGGCGTCATCGGTGTTATTGTCGGTGCTTCGGCGTTTGTGTCTGTTGCGCCGGAGCTTGCCAGTGCTATTCTTGGCCTCCGAGTGGCCTGTCTCGTTGGCTGTGTTGTTACTACGGGCCAGCCAACTGTCCTCTCCCACGCAAAAGCGGGTCATTAGTGCTGTGAGGGCTGCCATGGACTTCGGCTTTTCTTGGCCGAGGTGGCGTGCCAGCCATTCATCACGGATGCTGCGTTTAAAGGCTGCTAGGGCCTCGGCATCCGGACAGTTAATGATCTGGTTCTTTTTGGTTAGGAATCTAGTCCATAATTTTCTGGCTGATTCTCCAGGTTGTTGAACTCTGTGGCTTAAGTCATCGGCGTCTGGTGGCCGGACATAGGTTCCTTGGAAGTTGTCGAGGAAAGCCTCTTCCAAGTCCTCCCAGCTGCCGATGGAATTTTCAGGCAGACTGTTAAGCCAGTGCCGAGCTGGCCCTTTGAGCTTTAGTGGGAGGTATTTAATGGCGTGGAGATCATCTCCTCGAGCCATGTGGATATGGAGGATAAAGTCCTCGATCCATACTGCTGGATCCGTTGTGCCGTCGTATGATTCGACATTGACGGGCTTGAACCCCTCGGGGAATTCATGGTCCAGTACTTCATCTGTGAAGCAGAGAGGGTGTGCGGTGCCTCTATATCGGGCCGAGTCGTGGCGTAGCTCTCATGGAGTCCGTCTGCGGTATTCGGCCCGGGTGTGGTTAGATTTATCACGTCCGAATAGGTAGCCTTCTTCGTGCCTCGAGACACGCCCTCGCGATCCGTAGATCGATCTTGTGTGTCCTGTTCTGTCGTCCAGGATTTGCCGGAGGTCGTATGTGTGACCCCGAACTCTTCCGTCTCTATTTTTGCGAGGCGGTGGGGCAGGCTGCTGTTCAGCCTGAGTTGTCGCTTTGTCCCGGCCGCGGGGTGGCCGGTCGGCCGCCCTGTCTAGGCCATGCGGTGGTCGCTCCTCATTATGCGAGGGAGATATGTGTTCCGGTGCCTCCTCATAAAATTAAGGTAGCAGTCTGCGTTTCGGGTAGCTCTTGGCTGGGCACTTGAGGTTGTATTCTTCCGCTGTCAGGACGTCAGTTCATCTGTCGACGAGCAGATCTTGTTCAGCTTGAAGCTGCTGCTGTTTCTTTTTTAGGCTCCTTGCAGTGTCTATGAGTTGAAGCTTAAAGCATTCCTGCTCCAGAGGGTCCTCGGGCACGATGAAATCTTCGTTGTCGAGGCTTGTCTCCTCTTCGTAGGGAGGATGGTAACTATCGTCCTTCGAGTTATCTTCTATGGCCTGTTCATCAGGGTTGTCTTGCATGTTGTCATGTACCTCCTATTCGGATGCAGCGCCGACAGGGTCTTGATTGGTTTCGGCGTCGCCCGGAGTACTATTTTCTCCGGTGCCAGTGTTGCCATCCTTTGAGCAACGAGGCTTAGAACGGCGTTTGGGACGCCGGCGCTTGGACTGCGTCTTAGAGGGTTTGTTCTTATCCGGCTCTTCTTTGTCGTCGCCAGATCCTTTAGGTGTATCAACCATGTACACATTGTACGAAGAGGTGGCCGTCCAACATTTAGTGAATGGCGGGTCTTGGCCTTGCTCCCTATCGGCATCGTCATCCATGCCGTCGATTTCTTCGGAGCCATAGTCAAGCACGTCGGTTAAGTCATCGACGGTGGCTATGAAGTGGGTGGCGGGTGGGAAGCAAAATTCCTCATCGTCCGCCTCTAGCTCGAACCGAACATAGTTCGGCTGTGAGTCTTCCTCCAAGGACAAGTTCTTCAAAGAAATTAGTACGTCACCCAAAGGCGAATGCTGGAAGATGTCTGCGGCGCTAAATTCGAAAATTGGTAACCGATCCAGCTCGGTGTCCGTTGGCGCACTTGATCCGGAACGTGAAGCCGGAGACAAGTCCGGAGTTCCGTTGACGCAGGCATTGCAGGATGTGGAGTCCGTGTGCGGCTCCAACACCGTGTACTTTATGGCCTCGGAGGGGACGATCTGCTTCGGTATTGGGGCCGTAGCAGTAACAGGATCCATCTCCTGGGTGTGCCCTGATGACAGATTTAAGTCATGTTCATCGAAGAGAAGGGGAGCGATCGCCGCGGTCTCAAATCCATCGAAGATCGAGTCTTCGCGGATATCCGCGACGTAGTTCAAGCTTCCAAATCTGACCTGACGGCTAGGGGCGTAGCTATCGACCTGCTCCAGACGGCCAAGAGAGTTGGCCCGCAGTACGAAGCCGCCGAACACAAAGATTTGTCCGGGGAGGAAGGTTTCTCCTTGGACGGCGTCATTACTGACGATCGAAGGGGCCATCGAATCCTTTCATCGACTGCACAATGGAACTCTCAATAAAAGCACCAATGTCGGTGTCAAAACCGGCGGATCTCGGGTAGGGGGTCCTGAACTGTGCGTCTAGAATCGATGGTAACAGGAGACGGGGGACACGATGTTTACCCAGGTTCGGGCCCTCTCTATGGAGGTAATACCCTACTTCCTGCTTGATTGATCTTGATGAATATGGGTGTTACAAGAGTTGATCTACCAAGAGATCGTAATGGCTAAACCCTAGAAGTCTAGCCTATGAGTATATGTTAATGAATCTGTCCTATCCGGACTATGCTCTCCGGTTTATATAGACACCGGAGAGATTAGGGTTACATGAGGTCGGTTACATAAGAGGGAATCTTCATAATCAATCGCCCAGCTTGCCTTCCACGCCAAGTAGAGTCCAATCCATACATGGGTATAGTCTTCGGTCTTCATGTCTTCATAGCCCATCAGTCCGGCCCATGGATAATAGGCCGGATGCCCGAGGACCCCTTAGTCCAGGACTCCCTCACACATCACCTCCAGGAATCTCCGCACTATTTATGTGTGTTGCTGGTGCTGCAATGAGAGATCACAAAAGGTGGATGCTACCTCTTGAGCATGCGTTGGTTTTCCCTTAAAGAGGAAAGGGTGATGCAGCAAAGTACCGTAAGTATTTCCCTCAGTTTTTGTGAACCAAGGTATCAATCCAGTAGGAGACTACACGCAAATCCCTAGTACCGGCACAAACAAATAAGAACCTTGCAACCAACGCGATAAAGGGGTTGTCAATCCCTTCACGGCCACTTGCAAAAGTGAGATCTGATAAAGATAATAGGATAAATATTTCTAGTATTTTTGTTGTATAGATTGAAAATTAAAGATTGCAAAATAAACGGTGACAAAAATAGCTAGTTGACGGGAGATTAATATGATGGAAAATAGACTCGGGGGCCATAGGTTTCACTAGTGGCTTCTCTCAAGATAGAATATTCTACGATGGGTGAACAAATTACTGTCGAGCAATTGATAGAAAAGTGCATAGTTATGAGAATATCTAGGCATGATCATGTATATAGGCATCACGTCCGTGACAAGTAGACCGAAATGATTCTGCATCTACTACTATTACTCCACACATCGACCGCTATCCACCATGCATCTAGAGTATTAAGTTCATAAGAACAGAGTAACGCATTAGGCAAGATGACATGATGTAGAGGGATAAACTCAAGCAATATGATATAAACCCCATCTTTTTATCCTCGATGGCAACAATACAATACGTGCCTTGCTGCCCCTGTTATCACTGGGAAAGGACACCGCAAGATTGAACCCAAAGCTAAGCACTTCTCCCATTGCAAGAAAGATCAATCTAGTAGACCAAACCAAACTGATAATTCGAAGAGACTTGCAAAGATATTAAATCATGCATATAAGAATTAAGAGAAGAATCAAATATTGTTCATAGATAATCTTGATCATAAACCCACAATTCATCGGATTTCGACAGACACACCGCAAAAAGAGTTACATCAAATAGATCTCCAAGAGAATCGAGGAGAACTTTGTATTGAGATTCGAAAAGAGAGAAGAATCCATCTAGCTAATAACTATGGACCCGAAGGTCTGTGGTAAACTACTCACACATCATCGGAGAGGCCATGGTGTTGATGTAGAGGCCCTCCGTGATCGATTCCCCCTCCGGCGGAGCGCCGGAAAAGGCCCCAAGATGGGATCTCACGGGTACAGAAGGTTGCGGTGGTGGAAAAAGTGTTTCGTGGCTCTCTTGGATGTTTTCAGGGTATAAGAGTATATATAGGCGAAGGAAGTAGGTCGGTGGAGCTACGAGGGGGACACGAGGGTGGGGGCGCGCCTACCCCCCTGGGCGTGCCTCCCTGCCTCGTGGCCGCCTCGTTGCTTCCTTGACGTCCACTCCAAGTCTCTTGGATTGCGTTTGTTCCAAAAATGATCCTCGCGAAGGTTTCATTCCGTTTGGATTCCGTTTGATATTCCTTTTCTGCGAAACACTGAAATAGGCAAAAAAACCAGCAATTTGCACTGGGCTTTCGGTTAATAGGTTAGTCCCATAAATAATATAAAAAGGTATATTAAAGCCCATTAAACATCCAAAACAGATAATATAATAGCATGGAACAATCAAAAATTATAGATACGTTGGAGACGTATGAAGCATCCCCAAGCTTAATTCTTGCTCGTCCTCGAGTAGGTAAACGATAAAAACAGAATTTTTGATGTGGAATGCTACCTAACATAATTTTCAATGTAATTCTCTTTATTGTGGCATGAATATTCAGATCCAAAAGATTCAAGATAAAAGTTTAATATTGACATAAAAATAGTAATACTTCGAGCATACTAACCAAGCAATTCTGTCTTATCAAAATAACATAGCCAAAGAAAGCTTACCCCTACAAAATCATATAGTTTGGCCATGCTTCATTTTCGTCACACAAAATGCTCCCATCATTCATAACCCCGATGACAAGCCAGGCAATTGCTTCATACTTTTTAACGCGCTTCAGCCTTTTCAACTCTTACGCAATACATGAGCGCAAGCCATGGATATAGCACTATGGGTGGAATAGAGTATGATGATAGGGGTTATGTGAGAAGACAAAAAAGGAGAAAGTCTCACGACGCGGCTAATCAACGGGCTATGGAGATGCCCATCAATTGATGTCAATACGAGGAGTAGGGATTGCCATGCAACGGATGCACTAGAGCTATAAGTGTATAAAAGCTCAGCAAAAGAAACTAAGTGGGTGTGCATCCAACTTGCTTGCTCACGAAGACCTAGGGAATTTTGAGGAAGCCCATCATTGGAATATACAAGCCAAGTTCTATAATGAAAAATTCCCACTAGTATATGAAAGTGACAAAATAAGAAACTCTCTATCATGAAGATCATGGTGCTATTTTGAAGCACAAGTGTGGAAAAAGGATAGTAACATTGTCCCTTCTCTCTTTTTCTCTCATTTTTTGTTTGGGCTTCTTTGGCCTCTTTTTTTTCATAGTCTCCATATTTACTCACATGGGACAATGCTCTAATAATGATGATCATCACACTATTATTTACTCATAACTCAATGTTACAACTCGATACTAGAACAAAAATATGACTCTATGTGAATGCCTCCGGCGGTGTACCGGGATATGCGATGAATCAAGAGCGACATGTATGAAAGAATTATGAAAGTGGCTTTGCCACAAATACGATGTCAACTACATGATCATGCAAAGCAATATGACAACGATGGAGTGTGTCATAATAAACGGAACGGTGGAAAGTTGCATGGCAATATATCTCGGAATGGCTATGGAAATGCCATAATAGGTAGGTATGGTGGCTGTTTTGAGGAAGATATAAGGAGGCTTATGTGTGATAGAGCATATCGTATCACGGGGTTTGGATGCACCGGCGAAGTTTGCACCAACTCTCGAGGTGAGAAAGGGTAATGCACGGTACCATAGAGGCTAGCAAAATACGGAAAGGTAAGAGTGCATATAATCCATGGACTCACATTAGTCATAAAGAACTCATATACTGATTGCAAAAGTTTATTAGCCCTCGAAGCAAAGTACTACTACGCATGCCCCTAGAGGGATAGATTGGTAGGAAAAGACCATCGCTTGTCCCCGACCGCCACTCATGAGGAAAGCACTCAAAGAACACCCCATGCTTCAAATTTTTCACACAACGTTTACCATACGTGCATGCTACGGGACTTGCCAACTTTAACACAAGCATTTCTCAATTTCACAATTACCCAACTAGCATGACTCTAACATTACCACCTTTATATCTCAAAACCATTATCAAGCATCAAATTTATCATAGTGTTTAATGCACCCTATATGAAAGTTTTTATTATACCTATCTTGGATGCCTATCATATTAGGATTAATTTTATAGCCAAAGCAAATTACCATGCTGTTCTAAAAGACTCTCAAAATAATATAAGTGAAGCATGAGAGATCAATAATTTCTATAAAATAAAATCACCACAGTGCTCTAAAAAGGTATAAGTGAAGCACTAGAGCAAAATTATCTAGCTCAAAAGATATAAGTGAAGCACATAGAGTATTCTCATAAATTCCGATTCATGTGTGTCTATCCCAAAAGGTGTGTACAGCAAGGATGATTGTGGTAAACTAGAAAACAAAGACTCAAATAATACAAGACGCTCCAAGCAAAACACATATCATGTGGTGAATAAAAATATAGCATCGAGTAAAGTTACCGATAGACGAAGACGAAAGAGGGGATGCCTTCCGGGGCATCCCCAAGATTAGGCTTTTGGTTGTCCTTGAATTTTACCTTGGGGTGCCTTGGGCATCCCCAAGCTTAGGCTCTTTCCACTCCTTGTTCTAAAATCCATCAAATCTTTACCCAAAAATTTGAAAACTTCACAACACAAAACTCAACAGAAAATCTCATGAGCTCCGTTAGCGAAATAAAACAAACCACCACTTTAAGGTACTGTAATGAACTCATTATTTATTTATATTGGTGTTAAACCTACTGTATTCCAACTTCTCTATGGTTCATACCCCCCGATACTAGCCATAGATTCATCAAAATAAGCAATCAACACACACACAAAAAACAGAATCTGTCAAAAACAGAACAGTCTGTAGTAATCTGTATCAAACGTATAATTCTGGAACTCCAAAAATTCTGAAATAAATTGGTGGATGTGTGGAATTTATCTATTGATCATCTTCAAAAAGAATCAACCTAAAATCACTCTCCAGTAAAAAATGGCAGCTAATCTCGTGAGCGCTAAAGTTTCTGTTTTTTTACAGCAAGATCACAAAGACTTCACCCAAGTCTTCCCAAAGGTTCTACTTGTCACAAACACTAATTAAAACATAAAACCACATCTAAACAGAGGCTAGATGAATTATTTATTACTAAACAGGAACAAAAAGCAAGGAACAAAACTAAAATTGGGTTGCCTCCCAACAAGCGCTTTTCTTTAAAGCCTTTTTATCCAGGCATTGATAATTTTGATGATGCTCACATGAAAGACAAGAATTGGAGCACAAAGAGAGAATCATAAAACACATGATAAACACACCTAAGTCTAACATAATTCCCATGCATAGGCATTTTATGAGCAAAAAAAATATCAAGGAAAGCAAAAACTAGCATATGCAAGGAAGAAGAAAGAGACGATAGCAATCTCAACATGAAGAGAGGTAATTTACTAACATGAATATTTCTACAACCATATTTTTCTCTCTCATAGTAATTACATGTAGGATCATAAGCAAATTGAACAATATAGCTATCACATAACATATTATCAACACGATCCACATGCATGCAAAGTGACACTCTTCCGAAATAGTGGGATTAACATTAACTAAAGTCATGACCTCTCCAAACACACTTTTATCAAAAACTTCATAAGATTGAACATTATCCAAATATGTGGGATCTAAAGTTGACACTCTTCCAAACCCACTTTCAGTATTTTTGGAAACATTATTATCAATCTCATATTCATCATGGGGCTTAAATAAATTTTCAAGATTGTAAGAAGAATCACCCAATCATGATCATTGCAATAAGTAGTAGACATTGCAAAATTAGCATCCCCAAGCTTAGGGTTTTGCATATTATTAGCACGATTGACATTAAGATAATTTATAATAACATCATTGCAATCATGCTTTTCATTGAAGGAACTATCATGTATGGGTGCAATAGCAACGATCTCATGTTTAACATAAGGAACTATAGCAAATTCATCTTCATAAATATTGGCATCATGGCCACAAGAATAGCAAGCATCATGTTCATCAAGGGATATTTCAATCAAATCATCGGAATCATAATTATCTATAGATGCATGCATATCATTATTTTCTTCCAAAGCAACGGTCATTCTTTCAATAAATTCTTTGATATAGACATTATGAGCATAGTTTTCATAGCAATATTTAAGTATGTCAAAATTTTCATATTCGTAGAGAGTAATATCATACTTTTCAATCAAAGAAGCAACTTCATAAGCACCCTTAAAAGCAACAAATTCTTCAATTTGTTCGATATCGTAGTAACTATAAACACCCTTTGCATAATAAGATAAGATTTCATTATCATTAAACTTACATAGGTAGGGAAGGTGCTTTTTAGGGTTCTTAGAGAAACAAGTAAAATCATAAATCTCACAAAGATTCCAAGCATAGCACAGCAATCTATTTATTTGATCCCATACGAGTCTCCCTTTTTCACACAAACGGTGACGCACAAAATGAGCATGCTCATCTAAAGATTTCCCATCAACTAGACTAGTTGGGGTTTCAGCACGAACGCATAAGGATCGAAGATGATCCAAGTAGAACACTTTAAGTGGATCCATATCAATAGATTTTTAGCAAGCAAAGATGCAAGCAAATAGAAGGCACATCGTAACACAAGCAAACAATAGATCTGGCGAGAAAAAGGAAAACGGAAAAGAAGGCAAATAAAATGGCAAAGGTGAAGTGGGGGAGAGGAAAACGAGAGGCAAATGGCAAATAATGTAATGCGAGGGATAAGAGTTTGTGATGGGTACTTGGTATGTCTTGACTTGAGCATAGATCTCCCCGGCAACGACGCCAGAAATCCGCACGTTGGCGGGAGATCAAATCTTGACTTGACTTGGCGTAAACCTCCCCGGCAACGGCGCCAGAAATCCTTCTTGCTACCTCTTGAGCCTGCGTTGGTTTTCCCTTGAAGATGAAAGGGTGATGTAGCAGAGTAGCGTAAGTATTTCCCTCAGTTTTTGAGAACCAAGGTATCAGTCCGGTAGGAGACTACACGCAAATCCCTAGTACCTGCACAAACAAATAAGAACCTTGCAACCAACGCGATAAAGGGGTTGTCAATCCCTTCACGGCCACTTGCAAAAGTGAGATCTGATAAAGATAATAAGATAAATATTTTTGGTATTTTTGTTGTATAGATTGAAAAGTAAAGATTGCAAAATAAACGGCGACAGAAATAGCTAGTTGACGGGAGATTAATATGATGGAAAATATTCTCGGGGGCCATAGGTTTCACTAGTGGCTTCTCTCAAGATAGTATATTCTACGGTGGGTGAACAAATTACTGTCGAGCAATTGATAGAAAAGCACATAGTTATGAGAATATCTAGGCATGATCATGTATATAGGCATCACGTCCGTGACAAGTAGACCGAAACGATTCTGCATCTACTACTATTACTCCACACATCGACCGCTATCCAGCATGCATCTAGAGTATTAAGTTCATAAGAACAGAGTAACGCATTAGGCAAGATGACATGATGTAGAGGGATAAACTCAAGCAATATGATATAAACCCCATCTTTTTATCCTCGATGGCAACAATACAATACGTGCCTTGCTACCCCTGCTGTCACTGGGAAAGGACACCGCAAGATTGAACCCAAAGCTAAGCACTTCTCCCATTGCAAGAAAGATCAATCTAGTAGGCCAAACCAAACTGATAATTCGAAGAGACTTGCAAAGATATTAAATCATGCATATAAGAATTCAGAGAAGAATCAAATATTGTTCATATATAATCTTGATCATAAACCCACAATTCATTGGATCTCGACAAACACACCACAAAAAGAGTTACATCAAATAGATCTCCAAGAGAATCTAGGAGAACTTTGTATTGAGATCCAAAGAGAGAGAAGAAGCCATCTAGCTAATAACTATGGACCCGAAGGTCTGTGGTAAACTACTCACACATCATCGGAGAGGCCATGGTGTTGATGTAGAGGCCCTCCGTGATTGATTCTCCCTCCGGCGGAGCGCCGGAAAAGGCCCCAAGATGGGATCTCACGGGTACAGAAGGTTGCGGCGGTGGAAAAAGTGTTTCGTGGCTCTCTTGGATGTTTTCAGGGTATAAGAGTATATATAGGCAAATGAAGTAGGTCAGTGGAGCTACGAGGGGCCCACGAGGGTGGGGGGGCGCCGACCCCCCTGGGTGCGCCGCCCTGCCTCGTGGCCGCCTCGTTGCTTCCTTGACGTCCACTCCAAGTCTCGTGGATTGCGTTTGTTCCAAAAATGATCCTCGCGAAGGTTTCATTCCGTTTAGATTCCGTTTGATATTCCTTTTCTGCGAAACACTGAAATAGGCAAAAAAAACAACAATTTGCATTGGGCTTTCGGTTAATAGGTTAGTCCCAAAAATAATATAAAAAGGTATATTAAAGCCCATTAAACATCCAAAACAGATAATATAATAGCATGGAACAATCAAAAATTATAGATACGTTAGAGACGTATTAGTGGACCACAATATGGTCATCCAGGACACACCTTCACTTGAGAGATTACTTGTAGTTGATCAACAAGGTCCAACAAGAATCAATGTCATTTCTGTGCCGAAATTGAAAGTGGTGGGCTACTCATCTGTCAAATACTACAACTTTCAGGTACAACAGTCGCCTTATATACCTCTCCCTCTTGATATCAACGTTATTTCTAGTTTTGAAGATGTATGTTCGTCTGTTATCCAGCGAAGCTTCACCCAGACTCTAGGCACAATGAAGGTCTTGGCACTAGAATCTGTCGTCCCCAACCTGGACCAAGTTTTCAGTTGCCCGAGATGCTTTCCGTGCCTGAAGAAGCTGTATATCGAGGTGATGTTCATTTCCTGTTAAATGTTAACCATAAGGGAGTACAATTTTTTGCACCTTTTCTCAAGTTTACAATGACAATGTACTATGATTTTTGAAGGAATTTTGGAGGATTTTAGGACATACACCCCCACCCCATGTTGGTTGCTTCATTCATATGGTTACAATCGTCCATAATCATTTCTCCTTTGGATTCATCTGTACTAGTTTTCAGGGAATTTTTCATCCAATCCAACCTCTTGTGAAGAAGGCTACATGTTTCTAGATTGTAATCAAATTCCCATGTTAATCATGCCAGATCGAAGATGGCACGTTGGTGCATTTTACAAATCCTGCAAACCAAATGGGTGTGTAGCAGTGTTCAAAACTGCATGTAGGCACTAACACGTTCTCTTCTTTTGCAGTGCATATTAGGCCCGGTGGAAGATGTTTATAACGACAATCACATCGAATGCCTGGATCTGCATCTCTCAAGTATTACTTTGAACTCCTACCAAGGGACCCCACCGGAGATTACACTCGCCAGGTTCTTTCTTGCCAGAGCAAAGGTGCTGAAGGTACTGAGGTTGAACACGCATTTAATTAGGAAAGATAAATGGTATGATTATCAGAGCCGGCTGGTACTGTGGAATGGAAGTGCCTCCAAAAATGCAAACTTTGTATTGGAAGAGCATATGGCAAAGCAATTGGAAATCATTATGTCAAACCCATACATGACTTGTCAGCGGCTGATCCCTTTTCAGAAATGACACGGTTTGCAATGTTTGAATTTGGGCGTTGTAATCTTTGAATTTGAACCTTGCAATATTTATGGTATTTGTTATATTGAACCGTTTCTGCTCTCTTGTCTCAACGCAAACAGTTCATCCGGGTGAACCGCATGTCGTACATCGCACACACCTTGATCTAGCTGACCGTTTCTTTTGTGTTGCCTAATCACAAACAGTTCATCCGAGTGAACTGTATGATGTACATCGCACACACCTTGATCTGGCTGACCGTTTCTTTTGTGTTGCCTAATCACAAACAGTTCATCCGAGTGAACCGTATGCTGTACATCGCACACAGCTTCATCTGGCTGCCCGTTTCTTTTGTTCCTCCTCATCGAAAACGGTTAATTGAACTAAACCGTATGCCCTGAATCGCACACGCAACTAAAATCTGAACCGTGTTTGATGCATCCGTCATCACAAACGTTCTGCACCTTTTTTGACAGTTTTTTACACCACCATTTTGCGATTATTGCATCGCACACAGTTTCGTCGAAGGGTCTCTGATCGTAGTGTCACGTTAGCAGCATCCTGCAGTATTGCCAATATGTTTGAAAATTCCTTCTAATTTACTGCACATGGAATTAACTCGCACACAAGTACACAAATATGATTTTTCAAACCATTATGGTTAGCCGTCGCATGTAGATGTAGTTCAAATTTGAATTACGGTCATTAAATGGCTAGAAAATCACTTAAATGTCTTTAAAAGGTCAAATGACCCCTGAAATTTTCCAAATTTTCACATGACAGTTGCATTAGTGCACGTTAAATGTAGAATTTTTTTCGAAGGCCGTAAGAGGAAGCTATCTCCCGTTCGTCATCAAACATGCATTGTTCCCTCTCGGAACCACGAGCCTTCTAGTGAGTTGCTCCGGTTTGTGAGGGGTGTTTGTCCAAACTTTCATCAAACATGCCAATATTTTTACCACATCATCTTGGTGGCATGACCTTACAGCAACCAAGGTTTCATGTGTTTCTGATATTTTTTCTAATTTTTTGGAATTAAAATGCCATGTCACTCCATGCATACATATGCATGTGTCCATGTCATGAGACAAATATGTTTGAAAATTCCTTCTAATTTACTGCACATGGAATTAACTCGCACATAAGTACACAAATATGATTTTTCAAACCGTTATGGTTAGCCATTGCATGTATATGTAGTTCAAATTTGAATTACGGTCATTAAATGGCTAAAAATCACTTAAATGTCTTTAAAAGGTCAAATGACCCCTGAAATTTTCCAAATTTTCACATTACAGCTGTATTAGTGCACTTTAAATGTAGAAAAAAAATTGAAGGCCGTAAGAGGAAGCTATCTCCCATTCGTCATCAAACATGCATTGTTCCCTCTTGGAACCATGAGCCTTCTAGTGAGTTGCTCCGATTTGTGAGGGGGCGTGTCCAAACTTTCGTCAAACAGGCCAATTTTTTTACCACATCATCTTGGTGGCATGACATTACATCAAGCAAGGTTTCATGTTTTTCTGATCATTTTTTTTATTTCTGGGAATTAAAATGCCATGTCACTCCACGCATGTGTCCATGCTGTAGGACCAATATGTTTGAAAATTCCTTCTAATTTACTGCACATGGAATTAACTCGCACACAAGTACACAAATATAATTTTTCAAACCGTTATGGTTAGGCGTTGCATGTTGATGTAGTTCAAATTTTAATTACGGTCACTAAATGGCTAGAAAATCACTTAAATGTTTTTAAAAGGTCAAATGACCCCTAGAATTTTCCAAATTTTCACATTACAGTTGTAGTAGTGCACGTTAAACATAGAAAAAAATTGAAGGCCGTAAGAGGAAGCTATCTCCTGTTTGTCATCAAACATGCATTGTTCCCTCTCGGAACCACGAGCCATCTTGTGAGTTGCTCTGGTTTGTGAGGGGTGTGTGTCAAAACTTTCGTCAAACATGCCAATTTTTTTACCACATCATCTTGGTGGCATGCCATTACATCAAGCAAGGTTTCATGTTTTTCTGATCATTTTTTAATTTTTTGGAATTAAAATGCCATGGCACTCCATGCATACATATGCATGTGTCCATGTCGTGAGACCAATATGTTTGAAAATTCCTTCTAATTTACTGCACATGGAATTAACTCGCACACAAGTACACAAATATGATTTTTCAAACCGTTATGGTTAGCCGTTGCATGTAGATGTAGTTCAAATTTCAATCATAGTCATTAAATGGCCAGAAAATCACTTAAATGTTTTTAAAAGGTTAAATGACCGCTAGAATTTTCCAAAATTTCACATTACAGTTGTAGTAGTGCACGTTAAACGTAGAAAAAATTTGAAGGCCGTAAGAGGAAGCTATCTCCTGTTCGTCATCAAACATGCATTGTTCCCTCTCGGAACCACGAGCCTTCTAGTGAGTTGCTCTGGTTTGTGAGGGGTGTGTGTCCAAACTTTCGTCAAACATGCCAATTTTTTTACCACATCATCTTGGTGGCATGACATTACATCAAGCAAGGTTTCATGTTTTTCTGATCATTTTTTAATTTTTTGGAATTAAAATGCCATGGCACTCCATGCATACATATGCATGTGTCCATGTTGTGAGACCAATATGTTTGAAAATTCCTTCTAATTTACTGCACATGGAATTAACTCGCACACAAGTACACAAATATGATTTTTCAAACCGTTATGGTTAGCCGTTGCATGTAGATGTAGTTCAAATTTGAATTACGGTCATTAAATGGCTAGAAAATCACTTAAATGTCTTCAAAAGGTCAAATGACCCCTGAAATTTTCCAAATTTTCACATGACAGTTGTATTAGTGCATGTTACATGTTGAAAAAATTTGAAGGCTATAAGAGGAAGCTATCTCCCGTTCGTCATCAAACATGCATTGTTCCCTCTCGGAACCACGATCCTTCTAGTGAGTTTCTCTGGTTTGTGAGGGGTGTGTCAAAACTTTCGTCACACATGCCAATTTTTTTACCACATCATCTAGGTGGCATGACATTACATCAACCAAGGCTTCATGTGTTTCTGATTTTTTTTTACTTTTTGGAATTTAAATGCCATGGCACTCCATGCTTAATTGTGTCATAGCCATTAGACCAATATGTTTGAGAATTCCTTCCAATTTACTACACATGGAATTCAATCACACACAATTACACAAAATATGTCTTTTCCAACCGTTATGGTTAGCTGTTGCATGTACATGTGGTTCAAATTTCAGTTATGGTCATTAAATGGCTATAAAATCACTTAAATGTTTTAAAAGGTCAAATGACCCTTGAAATTTTCCAAAATTTTACATGAAAGTTGTATTAGTACTACAAATTTTCTCTTACATTTAAAACATCATCCGTTGCCACTTTACTCCAAATTCGTCTTTCACAGCTAATAAAAAATATCTACAACAACACACACAGTTGTTTTCTAGGAACCATATGTGATGAAAATATCAAGGTCTATTTAAGTCTTCCTCCTTAAGCTTCGCCGACTCGTCTTCTCCAGTGCCGGCAACCCCCGAATCCACGAATCCCGATCCCCATTCCCGCACCCCCTTCTTGCAAAGATGATGCCGTGGAAACGCTTTGTGAATGCCCGTATGATGGCCGCGCCCCCCAAGCGCGGCCACCTGCGCCGAGAGCGCGGCCGCCAACGCCGAGAGTGCCACTGCATCCGCATTGAGTGCGGCCGCTTTCGCCGAGAGGGTGATACGCCTCCAACGTATCTATAATTTTTGATTGTTCCATGCTATTATATTATCTGTTTTGGATGTTTAATGGGCTTTAATATGCTCTTTTATATTATTTTTGGGACTAACCTATTAACCGAAGGCCCAGTGCCAGTTTCTGTTTTTTTGCCCATTTCAGTGTTTTGCAGAAAAGGAATACCAAACGGAATCCAAACGGAATGAAACCTTCGCGATGATCTTTCTTGGAACGAAAGCAATCCAGGAGAGTTGGAGTTGAAGTCTGGAACTCCGCGAGGCGGCCACGAGGCAGGAGAGCGCACCCAGGGGGTAGGCGCGGCCCCACCCTCGTGGGCCCCATGGAGCTCCACCGACGTACTTCTTTCACCTATATATACTCTTATACCCTAAAAACATCAGGGGAGCCACCAAACCACTTTTCCACCACTGCAACCTTCTATACCCATGAGATACCATCTTGGGGCCTTTTCCGGCGCTCTGCCGGAGGGGCAATCGATCACGGAGGGCTTCTACATCAACATCATAGCCTCTCCGATGATGTGTAAGTAGTTTACCACATACCTTCGGGTCCATAGTTATTAGCTAGATGGCTTCTTCTCTCTCTTTGATTCTCAATACAAAGTTCTCCTCGATGTTCTTGGAGACCTATTCGATGTAATACTCTTTTGCGGTGTGTTTGCCGAGATCCGATGAATTGTGGATTTATGAACAAGTTTATCCATGAATATTATTTGGTTCTTCTCTGAATTCTTATATGCATGATTTGATATCTTTGCAAGGCTCTTCGAATTATCGGTTTAGTTTGGCCTACTAGATTGATCTTTCTTGCAATGGGAGAAGTGCTTAGCTTTGGGTTCAATCTTGCGGTGTCCTTTCCCAGTGACAGTAGGGGTAGCAAGGCATGTATTGTATTGTTGCCATCGAGGATAAAAAGATGGTGTTTATATCATATTGCTTGAATTTATCCCTCTACATCATGTCATCTTGCTTAATGCGTTACTCTGTTCTTATGAACTTAATACTCTAGATGCATGCTGGATAGCGGTCGATGTGTGGAGTAATACTAGTAGATGCAGAATCGTTTCGGTCTACTTGACACGGACGTGATGCCTATATTCATGATCATTGCCTAGATATTCTCATAATTATGCGCTTTTCTATCAATTGCTCGACAGTAATTTGTTCACCCACCGTAATACATGCTATCTTGAGAGAAGCCACTAGTGAAACCTATGGCCCACGGGTCTATTTTACATCATATAAGTTTCCGATCTACAATTCTAGTTTCCTATTTTTTTATTTTGCAATCTTTACTTTCCAATCTATACAACAAAAATACCAAAAATATTTATCTTACTATCTTTATTAGATCTCACTTTTGCGAGTGACCGTGAAGGGATTGACAACCCCTTTATCGCGTTGGTTGCAAGGTTCTTGATTGTTTGTGCAAGTACTAGGTGACTTGTCCGTTGTCTCCGACTGGATTGATACCTTGGTTCTAAAAAACTGAGGGAAATACTTACGCTACTTTGCCGCATCACCCTTTCCTCTTCAAGGGAAAACCAACGCATGCTCAAGAGGTAGCAAGAAGGATTTCTGGTGTCGTTGCCGGGGAGATCTATGCCAAGTCAAGACATAGCAAGTACCCATCATAAACTCTGCTCCCTCGCATTACATTATTTGTCATTCGCCTCTCGTTTTCCTCTCCCCCACCTCTAAAACAAATTTTCGAAAACCTTTGCCTTTTCTTCGCCCTCCTTCCGCTCGATCTTGTGTTACCATGTGCCTTCTTTTTGCTTGCATCTTCGCTTGCTAAAAGTTTATGGATCCTCATCCCCTTGCCAATCTTTTTAAGAGATCCAATTATGATGAACCAATTTCTAGTGATTTGAGTGTACTAGATTATCTTTATGAGGTTTTGCTTGAAATTCATGAATCTGAAAATTGTGATGAAGAAATTTATGAAGAGATTCACGATAGCTCCTTGAATAAAAAGCATGATTGCAATGATTTTACTATAAATTCTCTTGATGTCAATTGTGCTAATAATATGCAAAACCCTAAGCTTGGAGATGCTAGTTTTGCTATGTCTACTACTTGTTGCAATGATCATGATTGGGGTGATTCTTCTTATGATCTTCAAAATTTATTTAAGCCCCATGATGAATATGAGATTGATAATAGTGTTTGCAATAATATTAAAAGTGGGTTTGGAGAGGTCATGGCTTTAGTTAATGATAATCCCACTATTTTGGAAGAGTGTCCACTTCGCATGCATGTGGATCGTGTTGAGAATATGTTATGTGATAGCTATTTTGTTGAATTTGCCTATGATCCTACATGTAATTATTATGAGAGAGGAAAATATGGTTGTAGAAATTTTTATCTTACTAAATTACCTCTCGTCATGTTGAGATTGCTATCTTCTCTTTCTTCTTCCTTGCATATGCTAATTTTTGCTTGCTATGATAATTTGTTTGCTTATAAAATGCCTATGCATAGGAAGTATGTTAGACTTAGATGTGTTTATCACGTGTTCTATGATGCTCTCTTTGTGCTTTAATTCCTGTCTTTGATGTGAGCATCATTAAAATTATCAATGCCTAGCTAGGGCGTTAAATAATAGCGCTTGTTGGGAGGCAACCCAATTTTATTTTTGTTCCTTGCTTTTTGTTCCTGTTTAGTAATAAATAATTCATCTAGCCTTTGGTTAGATGTGGTTTTATGTTTTAATTAGTGTTTGTGCCAAGTAAAACCTATAGGATCTTCTTGGGTGATAATTATTTGATCTTGCTGAAAAAAGACAGAAACTTTCTGCTCACGAAAACAATTGTTAAACATCACCAAGAGTGATAAAATATTGATTTCAACTACAGTATATCAATAAACAAATTATCTAGCTCGTCCTATTTTTTCAGAATTTTTGGAGTTACAGAAGTATTCGTATGAATCAGATTGCTACAGACTTCTGTTTTGACAAATTCTGTTTTTCGTTGTGTTGTTTGCTTATTTTGATGAATCTATGAGTAGTATCGGGGGGGGGGGGTATGAACCATAGAGAAGTTGGAATACAGTAGGTTTAACACCAATACAAATAAAAGAATGAGTTCATTACAGTACCTTAAAGTGGTGGTTTGTTTTCTTATACTAACGGAGCTCATGAGATTTTCTGTTAAGTTTTGTGTTGTGAAGTTTTCAAGTTTTGGGGTAAAGATTTGATGGATTTTGGAATAAGGAGTGGCAAGAGCCTAAGCTTGGGGATGCTCAAGGCACCCCAAGGTAAAATTCAAGGACAACCAAAAGCCTAAGCTTGGGGATGCCCCGGAAGGCATCCCCTCTTTCGTCTTCGTCTATCGGTAACTTTACTTGAGGCTATATTTTTATTCACCACATGATATGTGTTTTGCTTGGAGCGTCTTGTATGATTTGAGTCTTTGCTTTTTAGTTTACCACAATCATCCTTGCTGTACACACCTTTTGGAGATACACGCATAAATTGGAATTTATTAGAATACTCCATGTGCTTCACTTATATCTTTTGAGCTAGATAATTTTGCTCTAGTGCTTCACTTATATATTTTTAGAGCATGGTGGTGGTTTTATTTTACAGAAATTATTGATCTCTCATGCTTCACTTATATTATTTTGAGAGTCTTTTAGAACAACATGGTAATTTGCTTTGCCTATAAAATTAGTCCTGTTATGATAGGCATCCAAGATGGGTATAATAAAAACTTTCATATAAAGTGCACTGAATACTATGAGAAGTTTGATGCTTGATTATTGTTTTGTGATATGAAGATGGTAATATTAGAGTCATGCTAGTTGAATAATTGTGAATTTGAGAAATACTTGTGTTGAGGTTTGCAAGTCCCGTAGCATGCACGTATGGTAACCGTCGTGTAACAAATTTGAAGCATGAGGTGTTTCTTTGATTGTCTTCCTTATGAGTGGCAGTCGGGGACGAGCGATGGTCTTTCCCTACCAATCTATCCCCTAGGAGCATGCGTGTAGTGCTTGGTTTTGATGACTTGCAGATTTTTGCAATAAGTATGTGAGTTCTTTATGACTAATATTGAGTCCATGGATTATACGCACTCTCACCCTTCCAGCATTGCTAGCCTCTCTTGTACCGCGCAACTTTCGCCAGTACCATAAACCCACCATATACCTTCCTCAAAACAGCCACCATACCTACCTATTATGGCATTTCCATAGCCATTCCGAGATATATTGCCATCCAATTTTCCATCGTTCCGTTTATTATGACACGCTTCATCATTGTCATATTGCCTCGCATGATCATGTAGTTGACATCATATTTGTGGCAAAGCCACCATTCATAATTTTTTCATACATGTCACTCTTGATTCATTGCACATCCCGGTACACCGCCGAAGGCATTCACATAGAGTCATATTTTGTTCTAAGTATCGAGTTGTAATTCTTGAGTTGTAAATAAATAAAAGTGTGATGATCATCATTATTAGAGCATTGTCCCGTGTGAGGAAAAAAAAGAGGCCAAAGAAGCCCAATAAAAAAACAGGCCAAAGAAGCCCAACAAAATAAAAAAAGATTGAGAGAAAAAGAGAGAAGGGACAATGTTACTATCCTTTTTCCACACTTGTGCTTCAAAGTAGCACCATGATCTTCATGATAGAGAGTCTCCTATTTTGTCACTTTCATACTAGTGGGAATTTTTCATTATAGAACTTGGCTTGTATATTCCAACGATGGGCTTCCTCAAATGCCCTAGGTCTTCATGAGCAAGCAAGTTGGATGCACACCCACTTAGTTTCTTTTGTTGAGCTTTCATACATTTATAGCTCTAGTGCATCCGTTGCATGGCAATCCCTACTGATTCACATTGATATCTATTGATGGGCATCTCCATAGCCCATTAATATGCCTAGTTGATGTGAGACCATCTTCCTCTTTTTTGTCTTCTCCACAACCACCATTCTATTCCACCTATAGTGCTATGTCCATGGCTCACACTCATGTATTGCGTGAAAGTTGAAAAAGTTTGAGAATACTAAAGTATGAAACAATTGCTTGGCTTGTCATCGGGGTTGTGCATGATTTGAGCATTTTGTGTGACTAAGATGGAGCATAGCCAAACTATATGATTTTGTAGGGATGAACTTTCTTTGGCCATGTTATTTTGAGAAGACATGATTACTTTGATAGTATGCTTGAAGTATTATTATTTTTATGTCAATATTAAACTTTTGTCTAGAATCTTTCGGATCTGAACATTCATGCCACAATAAAGAAAATTACATTGAAAATTATGTTAGGTAGCATTCCACATCAAAAATTCTGTTTTTATCATTTACCTACTCGAGGACGAGCAGGAATTAAGCTTGGTGATGCTTGATACGTCTCCAACGTATCTATAATTTTTGATTGTTCCATGCTATTATATTATCTGTTTTGGATGTTTAATGGGCCTTAATATGCTCTTTTATATTATTTTTGGGACTAACCTACTAACCGAAGGCCCAGTGCCAGTTTTTGTTTTTTTTTGCCTATTTCAGTGTTTTGCAGAAAAGGAATACCAAACGGAATCCAAACGGAATGAAACCTTCACGATGATCTTTCTTGGAACGAAAGCAATCCAGAAGAGTTGGAGTTGAAGTCTAGAACTCCGCGAGGCGACCAGAAGGCAGGAGGGCGCGCCTAGGGGGTAGGCGCCCCCACCCTCGTGGGCCCCACGGAGCTCCACCGACGTACTTCTTTCGCCTATATATACTCTTATACCCTAAAAGCATCAGGGGGAGCCACAAAACCACTTTTCCACCGCCGCAACCTTCTGTACCCATGAGATCCCATCTTGGGGCCTTTTTCAGCGCTCTGCCGGAGGGGGAATCGATCACGGAGGGCTTCTACATCAACACCATAGCCTCTCCGATGATGTGTGAGTAGTTTACCACAGACCTTCGGGTCCATAGTTATTAGCTAGATGGCTTCTTCTCTCTCTTTGATTCTCAATACAAAGTTCTCCTCGATGTTCTTGGAGATCTATTCGATGTAATACTCTTTTGCGGTGTGTTTGCCGAGATTCGATGAATTGTGGATTTATGAACAAGTTTATCTATGAATATTATTTGGTTCTTCTCTGAATTCTTATATGCATGATTTGATATCTTTGCAAGTCTCTTCGAATTATCGTTTTAGTTTGGCCTACTAGATTTATCTTTCTTGCAATGGGAGAAGTGCTTAGCTTTGGGTTCAATCTTGCGGTGTCCTTTCCCAGTGACAGTAGGGGTAGCAAGGCACGTATTGTATTGTTGCCATCGAGGATAAAAAGATGGGGTTTATATCATATTGCTTGAGTTTATCCCTCTACATCATATCATCTTGCTTAATGCGTTACTCTGTTCTTATGAACTTAATACTCTAGATGCATGCTGGATAGCGGTCGATGTGTGGAGTAATAGTAGTAGATGCAGAATCGTTTCGGTCTACTTGACATGGACGTGGGCCTATATTCATGATCATTGCTTAGATATTCTCAAAACTATGCGCTTTTCTATCAATTGCTCGGTAGTAATTTGTTCACCCACTGTAATACATGCTATCTTGAGAGAAGCCACTAGTGAAACCTATGGCCCCCGGGTCCATTTTACATCATATAAGTTTCCGATCTACAATTCTAGTTTCCTATTTATTTTATTTTGCAATCTTTACTTTCCAAACTATGAAAGAAAAATACCAAAAATATTTATCTTACTATCTTTATTAGATCTCACTTTTGCGAGTGACCATGAAGGGATTGACAACCCCTTTATCGCGTTGGTTGCAAGGTTCTTGATTCTTTGTGCATGTACTAGGTGACTTGTGTGTTGTCTCCTACTGAATTGATACCTTGGTTCTCAAAAACCGAGGAAAATACTTACGCTACTTTGCTGCATCACCCTTTCCTCTTCAAGAAAAAACCAACGCATGCTCAAGAGGTAGCAGAGGGCGTCTGCGACAGCCGACAGGGCAGCTGCAGCAGCCGAGACGGCTGCAGCTGCTGCTACGACGGTGGCTGCAAACGCCGAGAGCGCTCGAGCTGCCGTCCGTGCCTCCGATGTCGCCCTGGCCTGGTTCGAGGCCATCCATGCCAAGATCAAGGATGCACACGCCAAGATATTCCAGGCCACCTCGTCCAGCATGCAACCCACGTCCGAAAAGGGCGGCGGTGGCCATGGAGCACCTGCTTCCTCATGAGGTCGCCGTGCGGGAGCTGGAGATGCAGGAGGCGGCGGAGATCGAGGAGCGCCGGGAGGAGGAGTTGCGCGTGGCCAAGGCGAGATAGAGAAGAGTCTGTCCGTCGAGGAATCGGCGATGGAGTACCAAGGCGAGCTCTGGCGCAGCCACTACTACGAGTACTACAACCTTGAGGGCGGCGCCGAGGACGAGGACGAGGACGCGGTCAACTTCAGCAGGGGGGACACGGAGTCGACCAACGTCGTCATGTCGCCAGGACAAGTCATCGACGTCTCATCTCACACCGGTGATGCATAGGCTGGCGCGGCGACGGATTTGTTAAAATTATGCGTACTTAGGCTATTTTTTAATGCTGGTCTTTTGTTAGAGCAATGTTTAGGTCAACTGGCTCTGTTTAATTACTAAAATTGCTCGATTCAGTAAGTGTGGTTTGCCTGCTGTACGCTCTTTTGTGTGCCCAAATTAGCAAGCAATGTTAAATTATGCAATGATGTACCCGAGGAAATTTCCACCAAAATTTGAATTATCAAACTCATCCCACGCACGTAAAGCAGAAGAATCATTTGCGATGCACACAATCATTCAAAGTGAATGGTCCGGCGGCACTGCGCGCAAAGTTTCCCTCCACATTTCCAAAATTTTGGCCTACCACCAAAATATCTACCCCACCCCCTCCCCCTTCCCCACCCCCTTTTCTCCCCGACCACAAGTCACATTTCTCCTGTTTCCTCCTTCCTTCCTTAGCTATAGCTGCTTCCTCGCTTGCTTCCTTGCTCTCGCCGTCTCGCATCCTACCACCGGGGTCGCCATGGTCTTCTTCAAAGACCTCTCCAGCGGTTCCTCGTCCGGCGACGACTCCTTCACCACCCGGGTATGCCTCTCTTCTCTCTCTCGGGCTATGACTTGGAATGAAAGATTTTTTACCCGACAGTCGATTTGAGTCATTTCTTCCTCTTGTAGCTCCCTAGGACCATAAGTGGCAACGAATGGAGCGGGGTGGCTAAAGATCTATCTACTCGTTGTCACCATCAATTTCCATGCGTGAAGCTAGTTGCGTTTGAATCTGTGGACACTGGGAGGAAGTTTCTAGCATGTGCAGAGAAGGGTAGACCCTCTTTCATTGTTACAAATCATTTGTTAGATGTGATTCAGACACTGTCACGGTCCCAACCCATTCATACCACACCTTTAACCAAACGCATCCTAAGACAGTGCCACAGTTTCTACCTAGTATCTAAAATTGTTGCCATCTCATCAGCAGTGCCGTTAGAAAATTATTTGGCACCGCTTCAGCAGTTTATGTAGCCAACTTTGGTCCACGCATCCGAGCAACCAAGCAGTAAAATACTAAATCTTTATGGCACGAAGGAACTGGGCATCGGAGCAACTAGGTGCTCCGGAGTCCGGGTCCCTGATTTTTTTCCGCTGCATCGGCTCACCAGTGCAGGGCACCGGTGCGAGATGTAGCAACAGTTGTCTTTACACCAGTTTTGGCATACATAGTGGACGGCCTTAGTGCTATTAGTTCTATGTTACTAAATTTGTGCATGTACACACCTGTTAGTATCAATTTGCTGTCATCCAAACACCGTCGCTATGCTGTTGCAGTTATATTTACCTTCCTCATAAAATGTTTAATTTGTTATTTATTGTACATGAGTAAGAACTTGTAGCGTTGTTGTAGTTAATTATAGGTTCTGATGTTTCAGAATTTCGTTGTTGTCTCAGTAGCAATTAATTTATTTGCACATTGATTTTTTTGAGAAGATATGTGAAAATTAACATGTTTCTTCAGTTTTTCAAAATAAGTATTTAGAATTTTCTATGTTGCTATAAACCCATTTCCCCTACAATTGTTATTGATCTAGTTTTAAATATTATAGGATGATGTGAAGTGTTCTTACTTGGAGTGGGTTGATCAAGAGTGGCAATAGTCTTTGAAGATGTACCTAGCAAAGCTCTGGAACATGTATTAGGAAGAGAACAGAGGTAGGCTTAAAGAAAGTATTGTCAATGCTGAAGAATATTTGAAGATGCGGGATAAAAATAGGAAGGTGAAGAATGAGTTTAGATTTTTTTTAAATCAGACTTTGCTAAGACGGTGTTGGCGAAGGAGTTGGATCACAGCTCTGTGGGCGATCGGCTGTTCCCGAAACTCCCGAACGGGTGGAAACAAAAAGAGAAAACCACCTCCACCACCAGGAACAGCTCTACCCACCACCTTCCCCGATCTGCAACCCCCCGCGAACCCATCGCCGGAGACCACCGGACCTCCACCGTCGTGCGCCTAGCCTCTCCTCCTTCCTTCTCCTTGCCCTCTCACCGGCGCGGCTGATCTCCCGCATCCCCGCGCGCCGCCAGGCCCTGGATCCCTGTACCTCGCCGCAGGGCCCTCGATCTCGTGCGCCGCCGTTGGGCCATGGATCCCACGCGCCGCCACCGCGCCAAGGATCCCCTCGCGCTGCCACCTCCTGAGGCCACAACGCGCTACCTCGTGTCCCCCGGACCTTACCTCCTTCCTCCCCTCGCCGGCGACCAACCTGCCTCCTTGTTCGCCACGTCGGGCGAGTGGTGCAGCGCCGGAGCGCCGCCGCCATGGGCTTGGCCGTTGCCGTCCTCCAGATGCATGTCAGCCACCGCTCCTCAACTCCACATCGACCCGGCTCGGTGCTCCAACAGTCCTCGAACTGCCATGAGATCTGGTGTTGGGGCTCCTCTCCTCTGCTTGCATTGCCTCGGCTCTGCACGTCACCTGCAGAACACCCACCCCGACCTCCCCGTAAGCCAGCCAAGCACTGCCGCGAGGCCACTTGCTGCACCCCCACCATGTTTCCCCTGCTACCCCCAATCACCCGACGGTCACCTCCCACTGCAGCGCCGCTTTCCTGCAGCCTGAGCGTCGCGGCCTCTCCTGCAATAGCTGTCGTGGCCTTCGTTCTTGTTCTTCAAGAAGCAGCAGCTGACCCTGTTCTTGTTCATCTTTAAAACATCAACATTGTTTATCTGAACTGACTGAAAATTTTGATCCGGATTGAGTGCTGATGACTAGGATCCAATGCAACTCCTCCAACATTCAATCTGTTGTATGCTCGTCATCCCTCGCGCGTGACCTGCTCGGGTATCTCAGGCAGACCTTCCATGGCTCCTGTCATTGACCTTCGCCCGACGTCTCTCATTGCTGCTGCACACGGTGTCTGTTGTGTTCCCTGTCACCTTCCCATGCATGTCACCGAGTTGCTGCTGGCTTTGGTTGTTGTTAATTTAGGTGTACAGGGAAGAAGATAAAGATGAGTGTGTCTAAGACGGTGTGGATAAGGAACGTGTGGTGTGTGAGAGGATAGGATACAACATGTCTTACTATTCAGTGATAAAAAGAACGTGCGCTTCAAAGAAGTAATGTTTTTTACCTAGTGGTCATGATCAATTATCTCTACTCCTAATGTCTCAGTTGGTAGTCTCCGTTCGGGGTTTATTTTCGTCCCACCATTTTCGTCCGGGTTTTTTTCGTCCCACCTTCCACTGGTTTTTTTCGTAGGTTTTTTCGTCCGCTCCTCTCGATCCCTAGAACTCCCAGAGTAGACACCGCCGCCGCCCGCCCCTTCCAGGCCCCGCCCCCCAGCCCTAGCCGCAACCCCAACCCCATGGAGGTCGAGATCAAGCTCCGTCTCCCCGACGCGGCTGCACACCGGCGCCTCCTCCTTCCTCGCGCCCCGCCTGCTCCGCACCGACGCCCCAGCGCGGCCCCTCGCCGCCGCCACCGCCGCCCAGCGGGACGTCCGCCTCTACGGCACCGACGACCGCGACCCCTCCCGCGCCGTCCTCACGCTCAAGCGCCGCCCGCGCATCGACGCCGGCGTCAGCCGCGTTGAGGAGGTCATGGAGCCCCTCGACCCCGCCCTCGCCCTCACCTGCGTCGACAACCCCGCCCGTCTCGACGCGGTGGACTCCCCCATCGTCCGGCTCGTCTCCGACGAGTACGGCGTCGGCAGGGACAAAGCGCCGTTCGTCTGCCTCGGCGGCTTCCGGAACACCCGCGGTGTGTATGAGCTCGAGGAGGGCGAGGGGCAAGGGCTCGTGCTAGAGCTCGACGAGACACACTTCGATTTCGGCACAAACTACGAGCTGGAGTGCGAGACCGCTGAGCCCGACCAGGCCAAGGAGGTCCTGGAGCGGCTGCTCACCGTGGCTGGGGTGCCGTATGAGTACTCCTGGAGCAATAAGTTCGCGTGCTTCATGGCCGGGAAGCTGCTTCCGTGACTAGGTTTGTGGTTGGTCTTTACCGTGTCCCAAATGATGATTAAACCGTGGTTGCTATAAAACTTGTGTTTCATTAGCACTTTCTTGCGACGATAGGCTTGTTCTGTGGTGAGTGATTTCAAATCTCACAAATGTAATGTTTAGTTCTGTTACATTCTGGTATTTGATAACTTTCATCCAAGAATACTATCTTGGGTGGCAGCATAGCAACACAAGGGTTTGCATTTCAATCCTCGTAAAAAAACTTGTCCTGGAGCATGATCCGACAACCGCTGGGAAGAAGCCGGGGCTGGTATGTCTGGTTGGGGAGAGGACTAAATTTCATCTCTCGGGTCCATTTATATACAGGACATAAAATCTACTCCCTTTGTTTCAAAATATAAACTTTTTTTAGAGATTTCAATACGGACTACATTCGGATGTATATAGACGTATTTTAGAGTGTAGTTTCACTCATTTTGCTTTGTATGTAGTCCACATTAGAATATCTAAAAGGGCTTATATTTAGGAACGGAGGGAGTAGCTAGGAACAAACTGAATTTCGTATGTCCGCCACACGGTTATGGGCAATGAGCCTGTTATTGCAGTCTCAGCACACCACATCTTGTTCTGCTCCCCGGTGCAGATGGGCATCCTTAGATTCACCACCTCCCTGATGAGCTGCTTCTTGTCTTAACCCACCTCCCTGATGAGCTGCTTGTTGGTCTCAGGCATACACGGTCATCGTTGGTATCTAAGTTGCCACCTGACAAATCTGTTCTTATTTCTTATTAGGTACCTGAAAGGCTGAACCTGATCTTTGATGAACTAGAAGGCCAAGATACCAAGGTATGCCTGAGTTCATAGCTTGATTCCTTACCATATAATTGCTGAAACATGCAGCGACACATGATTAACCTTTGTACTTTATACTTTGCTAAAACATTTAGGACTCGAGTGGGCGACTCCAAGAATGGGTACTCCTGAAACTTTAGCCAGTGGCCATGTTGATGGTATTTTTTGGGAACAGGGGAGGGCGTGTGTTATTGTTCAAACCAGGCGCCTGATTTTTTTTAATCTTTATCCATTGACCACATTGCTGCCCTAAGCGATGAACAGGGCAGGGCGTGTGGTATTGCAGTTAACTATGTGTCATCTGGTCATCATAGTGATTGGTAGATTAAAACCGTTAGCCACCTCTGAATTCATATCGAAGGTAGTTCACCAAGATCTGCGGTTTTTATTTGCATTTTATAAGTTTTAGTGTTTCATGTTACTGCTTTAAATACCTAATTATGGTTTCATCTTCCCTTTTTGGTGCCAGTCATGCGAGCTGGTCTTTTTCTGCTTGGATCTCCAGGTTGTGGGAAAACACTAATGACAATTTATTTTGAGATTGCCATATTCTTTCTACCTAATTTGTGTTCTGTATAAACTGTACAATGTTTCCTTTTCTGGAACTTTAGGGGCCTGATCAATTGAACAAGTATATTGGGGAGAGCGAATCAGAAGTAAGGAAAATATGAACCCGTGCAAGCACTAACTCACCATACATCCTATTTTTTTGAGGTAAATTTTTATGTTTAGCTGATTGCGTGTGTGGATTTATTCTTTCGGGAACACTTGGTAGTTACTTTGTACAATTATGAATGCGTGGTACATCTGTCATGTGATTTATGAATGTGCAACGAGTGGAATTAAATTGTTTGACCATGCCTTCCTTGTTTAGGTAAAACTAAGTAGTTGTGGCCGCTTTGGATGAGAGAACCCAATTCCTGGTAAATTGGACACCATCAATGAGTTCGTCGAGTTTGATTGAACTCTCACACTTTGAACATGCTCTATTTAAAGCAAGGCCATCCCTGTCATAACAGGTACAGTAAAATGCCAACACATATATGATTGATGTTATGGCACTATACTTGAGTTTGGGGATGACGAGATCGACGGAAGCAACAGGAGCCAACGACTCATGAATTCAGCGGCATCTGCACGCCCTACATGTAGTTGTGCACCTCCTCCTCCTGTTTTCTTGCATGTGATCAATGGTTTCAGATCTCTATTTATTAACAATGCTTTCCTACATTTGGTGGATTATTGCACTTGTATTTTTTATTGTTATCATCTAGAAGATTATATTCTTTATGAATGCTTTTAAAATGCTTCGTCAGGCTGTTCCCGCCGATGCTGCTGTTCATGCCGTCCCCCCAGTGCCTAGCATCACCGGCAAGAAGTTCAGCGCTATCCGACAAGGTGTCCTGCAGGGACAACCTCCGTCGACCTGTCATCGAACTTCAGTATGCGTGCTTTGTTCTTTGAAACTGAATTCAGACTTTGAGTACTACTTTTATTTGAAAGAAAATATGTGCGTGATTCCACAACTTATGCCAAAATGCATAGCATAGCTTGGTATACACGAATTGCAATCTAAACGTTTTTCTCTGTGTCGTCGTCCTGCTTTCTGGTTCTATGTTATCTGTCATCTTATATCTCTGCTTTCTGCTTTCTGGTGCCTAAACCGAACCGTCGAATCTGTAAATATGTACCAGTACCAGTTTGAACCAGGGGATGGTTGGTTGTTTATGTGTGCTGTTAATGAGTTCATTCTGCTCTCTAACTCATTGAATTTTTGGATGTCAATCAACAAGCTTCCCCTCACTGACTGATTGATTGATTGATTTTTGGCCGGTGCTAGCTTGTGTGTCTTGTGTCGGGCGAGGGAGAGGGACGATGTGCATACGGGGTTGTAGTGCAGAGGCGCCGGTGGTTTCAAGTTGCAGGGCCGGGAGGTGAGGGAGCACAATGACAACAACACTACGTCTCTCTTCTCTCTGTTATCTCTGTACTGAATTGTCCCCTCTTTGTTGCAGAAATTTCACGGCAACCAGGAGTAACAATATTTTTGGTTACTTGGGAATACGATGATGTTCTGGTGACGTGGAACATGCTGAGATTTGGACTTCAATCCTTGATTGTGCACGCGTATGCATGCTTCACACCCATGCTGCAAATAGATTTTCATTTTCGAAGAAAGTAATAATACTATAACTACAAAATTCATGTTGCAGATTTATGCTCCATGTAGTATACTAGCCCATTATAGCTTTATTCAGTTCACCATTTGCACATCATGTTCTGGAGTTTGAAATGCACTCCCTTTTTCTGTAGGGATTTCCGAAACGAGTAGTAGACTAATAACTTCTACAACATCAAAGATCTCTGAGATTTTAGAGTATGCACCATATTGATTTACTTATCGATTTATTCACACGTATATTGAGTTCATGATGGAAATATATACGAGTATTTTCATTGTATGGAATTTTTTAATTACTACCAGATGGAATTTGGGAATTAGTCTTACAAAGCTTCCAAAATCACTAAAGTTATACAGCTACTACAGAACTGGTTAAAATTAGTGATGTTCTATAATATCTACATGACTGATTACAACACTGCTCATGTGATTTGGTACTTTACTATATGGTAGCTTGTTTTACCCCTGAGGCGAGCTAATGATTGGGAACTTATAGTGCCAAACTGACCTGCATATTCTGTCAAACATTTTGTTGCAGTATTTAGGATCAGCATGGAAGCTGAATTTGTCACCTGATGTTGTTTAATTGTGTGCTACTAAATTCATTGGTTGCCTAGCCTTAAAACTATCTGTAATAGCATACCTTGTTTTCAACATCATTGGCTTGTTTAGAATGCTAAACTGAAGAACTGAAGTACTGAACAAAACAATACAGAAGTCAGTAAAAAGTGTTTAAGAGGAATTTTTGGTCTGCAGTCTGTACTAATAAAATCTTGTGGTCATTCGTTTTGACCTGATTCAAGGCAAGGCCTATCAGTGTTAACTCCCAGGCTGTAAAAATTGAATTGATGATTGCATACTCTCGTGTGGATTTTTTATGTGCATGCACGACAACCATTCATTTGTGCCTTTCATCATCAGATCAAACGGCAAGTTTATTGTCTGATTAATTAGAGGTTTCTATTTTAGAATGAATTTTTCTGAATTTTTGCTATCCCGCTGGTCCTTACTAATTCAGTATATACTAGAATTTGAAGTTGTGATCATCCATTGTTCTACTATGGAGACTAGGATAAATGATTGCAGTTGCAGGGCCGCCGCCGTTGCTGAACACAAACGGGGCTCGAAGCAGGCCAATCTCCGAGGTGGACCGGGCAACGGATCGTGGAGAGGCGCCCAAGGATTTTTTTTTGCTTCTGTTGATTGTGCCATCCAATTGGTTTAGACTTTTCACCATTGCTAATTACTAGGGGCGTATGGGTGCCGGACCTGGCAAGTGGCCTGCACGCTACGCTCTTGCCAAATAATTTGCAACCATGCTTGCACTGAATTTTTATTTATTTCCCGATGTACCTTACAACAACTTCATGATGTAGCACTACTTTGCACTAGCATGCACCTGCAGATATAATATGGAAAATGGCTGTCATTTAGAATTACTTCCAAGCTGCATCGTCTATCTGAATGTCAGCCCGAAACCACTGGTTGGCACACATAAAATTTTGGAAGTTGTATGTAGTCCTCCTTCTTTGAACCAAACTTTATGTCTATGATTGATGAATCAATATACTTTTTTGTTCAAACTGGATCCAATAGAACATGGCTTTGGTGGTAGTTCCCCGTACATGTAGAATTTCTATCCTTCTATATGTGTACTGAAACAATTTAAGGTCACTATGTAGTAAATTCATCATACTATATGTCCACCGAAACCACTTAAGGTCAAAAGTGACAAGTAGAACCACATGCATCGTTTTGGGTAGTCTAACTTGACTCTATTACTTTTATCTCATAAATCTATGATCGGTGCGTTTTTTACGTGGAATATATTCCGGAGCGGTTGCTGGTGTTAGGGATGCATTTATATATGGGATAATTGCATTAGCTATTTCATACGATTGGCATGCAAGGATTTTTCTTCTTTAGTATAACTCTCTGTATTTTTATTGTTTCTTTTATTGTTTCCAGAATGCATTTCCACAATAGAGATGGGAAATGGGTACATCGTTGTCGTCCTTCAGTGAGCAGCCGAGGAGGAGCTCCTCCATGCTGATGATGTGGAAGACAGATACCCTGTCCGCGACGCCTGGTTCTGGCCTCATATACATGTAAGTACCCGTTCGTTCATTAATAGATAGCATATAAGGAAGTGTGTCGTTTGAATTTGGATCATGCCATGCACAAGACTATTCAGATTGTTTTCTTGAGGAAAGTGAGTATTCAAGTTGGTTAGATGAAAGTGTATCATCATTTTTTCATGAAAAATAATTTCATAATACCATATTGCAGTGACTTCCTATGTCATCAGCAAATGCAATGGAGAAGAAGCCGGTTCACCACATGATCATTTAATTTGTTATTGTTTTTTAACTATTCCCTGTTGCATGTATAATCAGAAAAAATAAAACTCCTCTTTTCGGCCCATACTAGGAGTCTGGAAGTGATACTTTTGTGAGGAGTGCTGGAACATGACTGGATCAAGCGAGACAAAGAACAATGGATGAAAGAAAGAGATCAGAAAAGGGATTCACTCCTGACCACCTCATACATATATACATGTGTAAGAGCTTGTCACCTCATACATATCTCTTGTAGCTATATAGGGCTCTTTTCGTATTCTAGGAAATTTTAAAATTATATTTTACTAGGGATGTAAGTATCAGATGCTAGATATGTGATCTAGAGATTTTAGACTTTCAGGATTCAACCATCAGTTGTCTTCCTTGAATATTTATTTATTTTTGTAGGGCAATATTTTTTTTAATCCTTGAAGCGCCATTCAGAACTTATGATCGTGGTTGTCAAATTCCTGTGAAATATATACCTTTGATCTCAGTTTTATAGGGAAATTAACATGATCTCATTTTTATCATGCTGACAATATATTATGTTATACCTTTGATTTTGGTAATGGTATGTTTTCCCATGATTGCTGTCATTTTTTTGTCCTACATGTGTCCGTGCGTTGGGATAGTATGAAGAAAAGTTGCAGCTATCCATACATCATTATTTATGGCAGAAGGGAAATCTACTGAATCACAGTCACATTTCCTAAAACTCTCGAATTCCAACTTAACGGTGTTGATGACCATGATGAAACTGTGAAATATTAAGCGGTACTTTTCCATTGATTTTTTCATTCTCATCGTATCATTGATGTGACTGTGTGACTCAAGTTTTGATTTCTCCCTCACCTTTTAAGTTCAAAGTAGTATTCAGCAAGTTGTTGTGTCGAATATAAATCTCTGAAACACTTGCTACATAAAGGTTCAGTTATATCATCAATAATGCCAATGCTTCTGGCTGCTGTTGCTGGCTCCTAACAGCAAAATCAAGTCTGGAAACACGTATGGTAATGGTGTAAAAAAATCGAGAGAGGTTTTGAGTATGCTTTCTTAGCTATGACACTTTGATTTAGCTTACTTTGCTAGGATACCAGAACTAGCACTCTACGAGTGAAATAATTTATTTATTTAGCACCATTGTCAAATTATTACTTTGTATTCCTGAAATTTTAATATAACTGAATGTGGTGAAATGCAGTGAAAATATTGTTGATTTTGATTTAAAAATGGCTAAATTGGAGGAAAGCATTTCTGCTACATTCATCGGCAATACTACACCATATACTATAGAAGCTTGGGCCACTAAATCAGCTGTTTCTAATGGATCTTCTTGGACTCAACAGTATCAATCTACTTCCCAGGCATGTGGTTTATTTTATTCTTCAGCTCAATGGAAAACCATGGCAAGTTCTGTTTTACCTTTAGGGTGTTGACAAAATGATTTCAATGAGACCAATTAAGTGAATAGCCTATGGAAAAATGATGACCTGTTGTTAAAATGAAATAAAAACAGATAAACAAAAAAATGATGATCTATTGTTGATTGTCTTCAACAGAAACAAACCTGTTCATAGTTTTCTTGTGTTTTTTCTTCGATGTGACTCTTTGCCTGACATGTTGATGTTACTATGTATCCATATTGGATTTCACATAAGGAATGTCCATCCCTGAAGCACAACCTCGTGTACATGGTTAAGTGGACCAGACTAAGTCCGGAAGAAGATTGAAAATTTCAAACGTGAGAATGACAACTACAGGAAGACTATAAGACTTTATATTGATTCTTCTTGTAAAATCACTAGAAACGCCTAGGGCCAACTTTATAATGATTTTTTTCCTAGACAGGAGCGCCAAGTGATTGAGTCATTCATCGCTATGGACGTGAATAGCTGACAAGGGCCACCTTGATCAGAATCGCTCGATAAACCAGTCCTTCCAGAAAGACAAGCAAATCCTACCAGCAAAATCATATTACAAATAGACAGGACACAAGGCATCCCAGACCACACAAGCAAGTAAATGATCGATATAGAGGTTTGAATGATTGAGCCATACAATATGGGAATACATGCTACATGCTAAACAAGTTAGACGGTTCAAAGTAATGATGGTCAATAAAGACGAAAAAATCATGGCACGCAACAGACGAGTGACCGAGTATAATGAACTTTTTATAGTCATGGATTAGTCATGTGTTAAACAAGTTCTGTTCATGGATTAGTTATTATCAAGCCTGCTGTTCTTTCTATAGTCATGTGCTATTTTTTCAATTGAACACATTGAAGTTTCTATAGATTTTCATGGTTTATGCAAAATAGCTGAGCCTGGTTGTTTTATTCATACATATTCAGGATTGTTAGAGTCTAGAATTCGTCGGTTTATGTCGTGGAGAGAGCAGTAGTGTTGTTCATCTTCTGGTTTTGATATAATTACTAACATTTATTCATTTTAAAGATTAGTGGATTAGTGCATGCTAACAAACCCTGTACTGTCAAAGCATTGTTCCAATGTCTCTTAAAATATATTTTTTCATAGAGGGTCGTTCTGACAAGTGTGGTAGCATGCTGATCCAATAAAAGACCGGCGAAGACAAGATCAAGTTCCGCCACTTCTGCTTTGAAGAGATTGCTACCAAGCTGTACCTCAGCCTCAAGGACAAGAATGACTCCAGTTTGGGGTTCAACATGCTGCTCGCAAATCCTAATACAATATTTGAGTCTCACCATGTTGCTTCCATTATAAAATGTGGCTTCGTGATGGCAGTATTGCCAACATTGACCTCATCGAGTCCACCAAGATTAATAAGCCTGGGATCAAGGATGCAGGTCCCTATCACATTCAGGCACATATATCCTCATATGCAGTCTGATATATTCAATGGTAGATCCACCAGGTATACCATCATGGTTAAAATCAACATGAATAACTCCTTTGTGTAGGGCTAATAACTTCAGGTTCAGTGGGAGGGAAACAATTGTGTAGAATGCCCTATCGTTTGATGTGATATATGCCCAAGAGATTAGGAGTCCTTGATTGTAATATGTGCCAATTCTTAAAGAAAGCAAGGAGTGAAGTAGAAGCTTCACCATTTGAGCACCAAGGACGTATCATTGACTACAATGTTCATCAGGTTGCTTAGAAGAGATATGAGCAAAAGTATTATCATTTGTAAATATTCTTTTCAAGTGAGATGAGCAGCAGTACCAAGATAGATAACAATGTTAAAGTATCTTTAGATTTTTTTTTTCATTTTTTTGATAGAGCTGGCATTTATTTGGATATGATTTTCCATGGTGGGGAGAGATGGCGACGGCCCGGGGTGAGTAGGTTGGGGGAATGAGATATGAGTGTGAGCAATGTGTTGTGGGCTGAGAGAGTGAATCACCTTTTTTAGATAAGAAGAAAATGAGTTGTTGATTGCTTTTTTAAGGGAAAAGCCACTGTTTGCTTTGAAAGAAATGTCACACATTTTTTATATAGTGAATAATATCACGTATCCTAATAAGTCATTTCTATGGAATAATTACCAACAAGTGATTCAAAGGTGAGCCATATCGAAATTGGATGTGACCCGCTCTAATAGAAGGCACGATGCCACTCACTTCGACTAAAAATGTCACATGCTATTATCTAGCAGCTAATCGATGAATATATCTTTACTTTTTCGGGTCAGAGTTTAAAACTGATGGCTTCGGATGATGCTTTGATGGATTGGACTGAGACCTCGTCGAGTTTTACACAATCAGAAGAGGTGCACACAAATAATTGTTATTTTTTGTATATATTTAGCACATGATAACACAAAAGGTATATTTCTACATATATGTTTATTATTGTAGGGGATGAGAGAGATAAAGATGGATTATGTCGACATTTAAAAACATCGGCAAGGGTCCCCATGCGATGTCATTGAAAGGCACAAAAATATCATCAAGTTTTATACACCAACATGAAAAAAAATTAAAGGCCTGTGGCAACGCACGGGCATTGTACTAGTAAAGACTATATTTTCGAACTCAGACTCCACTAGAACTTCATAAAAAAATCCCACTAGGAAAACTACAGAAGTATAATGTATAAATATGGAAAAGATATTAAAAAAGGTCCACTTTACTAATTATGTGGTCGACTGAGCTGCAATACTTTATAGATAAAAATAAATAATATAACACCATAATTATTCGTACATTCCAGAAGTTCAACAACTATTGTTGAGTCATTCATACACGTAGTTAGGGGGGTGGGGTGCACATCCCATCCAAAATTTAATTAAGGGCGTGGTTTGGTGGAGTTGACAAAACAATGAAAAGAGAGAAAAAAGTTTTGTACCCAAAAAAGTGAAAAAAATCTAGAAAGTTCAAAAAATATAGGTTGTGTGATTGACTTGAACTTTGATAGAAGTTCAAATTTAAAATTATGAGTAGTTATATATATATATATTAAATAAAAGACAAGAAGGAACAATGAAGATGGTGTGTGTGTGGGCGCGTCCGTGCGTGTGCGTGTGTGTCTTCGTGCAAATGGCTAGTTCTTTAAAAAGAGAATTTAAGTCCAGAAAATTCACTTCAAGACATTAATAAAAAATAATATTATCCTTGTTCTCCAACGCAAAAATAAAATTCAATAAAAAGGGGAATGTTGTATACACATTTTCTAAAAGAACCAAAGAAGTTCGAATTATACAAACAGAGTAGTTTGATCTTAATAAAAAATTCCGTTTTATCGTTTCTATAAGTAAAATCAAGAAGTTTAAACTAAAAATAACGGAGTAGTTCAATCTTAATAAAAACAATAGATTTTTTCTATTTCTAATAACAAAACAAGGAAGCTCACTTTGAAAAAACATACCCTTTCGGTGTTATTTTTTTCTTCAAATTTTCCCTGTTCGAAAAAAACAGAGCAGTTCAAACAATATATATAAACAAATCCCTCTCGTCTCGTCTGTATATTGTTGATGCTGCTCCATCTCTCTTTCTGTTGCTGTTTGTTGCCCACAACATGTTTGTGTTAATGCTTGGAGGAGTACTGCTACTAGATTTCATACATAACATCTTGTTTGTTAAAAGAAACAAAGCTACTCCTAGGTGATGCAATACTTTCTCGTATGTGAACGAGACGTCATTTAGAGAACGTATAGTAGAAGAGAAATTGCTCTGTTGTTGTGCTTGTTCAACAGTGTATTTTTTTGTGAAGTTCAAAATGTTGTGTTCGAGAAGGTCAAAGTATGTTGAGTACATATTGTTATTTTTGTGAAAGGTTAAAAAATGTTGTGTTCTAGAATGTCAAGTTCAAGAAAGTTCATGAATTGTTGTCAAGAAAGATTCATTGATGTTTATTACAAAAACTCGAATTTTCCCAATTACTAAATAAGAAAACGAAGAAGTTCAAACTAAAAAGAAAAAGTTGTTGAAGAGTTATAAAAAAGGATGTCCCCGTTTCTTAAAAAATCTAGAAGGTCAAATTAAAGTAACAGAGCGGTTCAAAATATTTTATTTATTTATTGCAAAACTTGGATTTTTTTCGTTGAAGGAAAATAAAATCAAGAAGTCCAACTTTAAAAAATAGAGCAGTTCGATGTTTATACAAAACTCAAATTTTTCTCGTTACTAAATGAATAAACTCAAGAAGTTCAATTTTTTTAAAAAAAATGGGTAGTTAGATGTATACAGAAAACTCAAAGTCTTCCCCGTTTCTACGAAAAATATAAAAAGCTTTAGAAGTTCAAATTTAAATAACGGGCCGATTATATTTTTATTACAAAACTAGGATTTTTTGGTTACTAAACTAAATAAACCAAGAAGTACAAATTACAATAATAGAGCAGTTCGATGTTTATAAAAAACATAGATTTTCCTTGATACCAAAGAAATAAAATGAAGAAATTCAAACTAATAATAACGGAAGTACTTCGATATATATAAAAAAACTCAGGTTTTCACGTTACTAGAGAACAAAACCAAGAAGTTAATTTGGAACAGAGCGGAGCAGTTTGATATTGATTTGAAAAATAGGATTTTTCTAGTTACTAAATAATAAAATCAATAAGTTCAATTTCAAATAAGGAAGAAGTTCGATGTTTCTAAAAAACCTCCAGTTTCCACATTTCTAAAAATACACATTGAAGTTCAAATAAAAAAGATAGATCAGTTCAATGTCTATAAAATTATCAGATTTGTTGCAACAAGTTCACGTGCACCTTCATGCACAGTTCAGAATTTATATTGCGGGACGTCCGACCTCCAATTACATGTTTTAAAATGGCAAGAAAATGACGTCCGACCTTCAATTCCGTGTAATTCGACGTACACACAAAAATGCGACAGAAGTTTATAGTGAAAACGACGAGAAGTTCAAGTACTGCAAGGAATGCATTTCAGGTGAGAATAAAAAATATAGAAAAATAAAAGCATAAAAGGTTTGTTGAAAGAAGTTCAAGTGCTCTGTCTAGGGAAGTTCAAAAATTCTTGCGAGAGAGGTTCACCTCGTATTTCCATGTTTGATTCAAGTACTGCAAGGAATGCATTTCAGGTGAGAATAAAAAATATAGAAAAATAAAACAATGAAAGGTTTGTTGAAAGAAGTTCAAGTGCTCTGTCTAGGGAAGTTCAAAAATTCTTGCGAGAGAGGTTCACCTCGTATTTCCATGTTTGATTTTTTCCGTATAAAAATAGAATACAATTCTTTACTCAAAATTTGAAAAAGGTGAAGTTCAAATTGAAATAACAGAGAAGTTCGGAGTTTATTAAAACCTAGGATTTACCTGTTCAAAAAATAAAAACACAAAGCCATTTTTTGCACTTTAAAAAAACTCATAAACAGAAAAAATGCTTGCCAGAAGTTCAAGTGCTCGGCGGGGAAAAGTCTACAAAATTCTTGTGAGAGAGATTCACAGTGTATTTAGATGTCCAAAATACATAATAAATATGTTATTTTTTTGTGTTTTAAAATAATTCTCTCAAACCAGAGAGAAGTTCAAATTGATAACAACCGGAAGTTCACGTACTACATGGTGTGTATTTCATATAAGAAAAATACAATAAAGTGAAACAGAGTGAAGTTTAAATTGACTTGCCCTAGAAGTTCAACTACTTCACGCATTGCAAAAAATAGCACGTCAAAAACAGAGTGAGGTTCAAACAAACATGCCCCGAGAAGTTCAACTACTTCATGCAGTGTGTTTCCATTCGCAATGAAGGCAGAAATCATGATCTCGTCATTTCTCTAATTTACTTCAAAACGACAGGAATATCATTTGTGTAAATTCAAGTCCTCGGTCGGAGAAAGTTAAAAAAATATTGTGAGAGAGGTTTGTACAAAAAGAATATCATTTGTGTAACACTGACGAAATGGATGAGAAAATTACAAATGAAAATACGTCACAGAAGTTCAACATGAAAACAGCACGAAGTTTGACTACTATAGTGAATGAATTTGAGATGAAAAACTTCTAAAATTGTCGCGAGTATGAAAAAACGATCAACACGGGAAAGTTGCGTGTTTACAGCAGCTTTCCATCGGTATATCACTTGCTCAATTCCGGTGAGTGGATGGAGAGCTACGAGCAGTGGATGGAGATCTGCGAGCAAAAAAAGCACGTGAAAAACAGAGTTAAGTTCAAGTAGACATGCCGAGAAGTTCAGGTTCTTCAAGTAGTGCATTTTCGAAGAAACTGTTTCGCAATAAAGGCAGAACGAATGATCTCGCCATTTTCGAAATTACTTGAAAATGGCTAGGAATCACAGAAAACCACCAACATGAAAAAGTTTCGCATTTTCCTTAGCTTTTCAACAGTATATCATTTGCCCCATTCCAATAAACTTTGTAGAAATTACGGCGAAAATACGTTTTTGGCCATTTTCAAAATTGAATTAAAAAGTAAAGAATTGGGAGAAACAATATATACCAAAAAGTTTTGCATTTCCTCAAGCTTTCCAACGCCATATCATTTGCTGCATTCAGACATATGGTTAAAAAAGTAGATCAAAAATACAAACTCAGTGGAACTTGTATCATTTTCTAAATTACTCTTAAAAAGTTCAATATTAGAAAACACTTTCTACATGAAAAATTAGCGCATTTTCATAAGCTTTGCAACGCCATATCATTTGCCTCAATTGGAATAGCCGTTTAGAAATGACATCGAAAATACGAACTCGGCTGTTCGGTTTGCGAAATTTTACGATTTTCCAAATTACTCTTTAACCGTAGGGAATTAGAGAAAACTTTCAACATGTGGAAGGAGCGGTTTTGCAGCAGCTTTCCAACGCCATACTATTTGCCCCATTCCGATAAACAGTTTAGAAATGCGATCGAAAATACGATTCACATTTTTTGTATGAAGAAAAAACGGTTTTCAAAACTGCTGTTAAACCGCTTTCATTTTGCCAAAAAATTAACTTGGGTCATGATTCTGGTGTCCATAGCTTTCCAACGGTATATCGCAAGCCTCATTTGGGTAATGTTGGCGGAAGTTCAACCTAGCACTGGGAGAAGTCCAGGTCGAACAACTCCCGCAGTAAAATTGCAAAAAACGCAACTTCATCACGACCCGAGAGCAAAATCCGCCAACGAGCAAGATTCCTATTTAAAACCGGTATTTAGTTGCTAAAAAACGTTTCTAGATTACACTAACATCATATAGAACACGACTAACAAGAATAATTCGCGGGGGAAGCCACAGTTGCGAAGATAGCACGAAGGTCGGGTTCGTACAGAGGGAAGTTCAGGCGCGTTACTCAGGCAGTTCAGGTTGTGATCAGAATATTATTCCGATCCCGTGATCAGAATAGTGTTTATGTATAGGTAAATTTTTTGGGGCACCTAGGTGCCCAGGCACCTCGGTGTGTTATGGAAAATACTATTCATTAGTGCATGGTGTACAATTGATAAAATAATGACTTTCCATGTTTTGTTTGCATGTATTAGTATCCTAAATAGTCATGATTGTTTTCTAGAATAAAAATAAACTGAACACTTATACTTGGTATGTATATATGTACATCATACCCGAGATACCCACGTGTATATATTGTTAGACCGATATACTAGTTAGTGGGTATTATACCTAACGCAAATTTGTATGCATTGATGTTATACCCAATGAAAATATACATATAAATATCATACATTTTAATAAGTACGCATGATGTCATACTAAATGAAAATATACACATAAATATACCTCGATGCGAATATACAAATAAAAATATACGTGTATACCCAACAAAAATATAAACACAAATATACATACCTTGATGTGATTTTTTTGTATATACCCATCAATGTCACACATTTTATAAGCGGTATATGTACCTGAGATACCCAGGTGTACATTTTAGATCGTGATACTAGCTAATGGGTATTATACCTAATGAAAATATGTGCGTGTTGGTGTCATACCCAATGAAAATACATACGTGTTAGTGTTATTCCCGATGAAAATATGTACGTATTGGTGTACGTGGTAAAAAAGTTGTATGCTATTTTTCTAATTAATTATTATGCACCTGCAATACATGGCAACGAGTATGCTAAATAATTATTAGCAATTTACTATCATGAAGGGAAAATAATGACACGTATCAATTAGGCAACCATTATTACTTTCCATAGAAGTACCATCATGCAAACAAATAGGAAAGTAATAATGCGGGTATGCATGCAAAGTTTATACCTATTTTAGCAGCGAGATCAAGTATGATCCAACGACATCTAGGTAAGGAGCCTGGGCACCTTGGTGTCCCAAATGATTGACACCTAGGTGCCCAGGCTCCTTACCTAGATGCCGTTGGATCATACATTGCGAAGATAAACTCTGAAGTCAAATCAATGTTGAAGACAAACCAAATATGAAGATAATGCAATCATGACGCCAAATGAAAATCTTCGAGAAATTTTGGTGGTGGCGTTACCCACCGTATAGGAAGTATTAGACCCAGACAGGGCGCACAATTATCGTGGCACTCCGAAGTCAATTTCCGTATTAATGTATTCACACTTAGAGGGTAAGTCTTCATTAATTGAAGATATATGTTACTTCGTGTGTTGCACATCTAAGTCATCAACATGCATAAGCGTTAGAATGTGTGTCCATTCACAGGACATTAGAGGATTCTAAGATATTTAGCTCACACCGTAGCTTGCAAAACCTTTTCTCATCCAAGGGCTTCGTGAAGATATCTGCCAATTGCTCTTCAGTGTTGACGTGTATGATATCAATGTCTTCCTTCAACACATGATCTCTGAGAAAATGATGACGGATTTGAATGTGCTTTATCTTCGAGTGCTGAACTAGGTTGTGAGCTATCTTGATGGCGCTTTCATTGTCGCAGTAAAGTGGCACATGCTTCATGTTGGTGCCATAGTCCTTGAGAGTTTGCTTCATCCAAAGAAGCTGAGCGCAGCAAGATCCAGCAGCAATGTATTCTGATTCAGCAGTGGAGAATGATACACAATTCTACTTCTTTGAAGACTAACAAACAAGAGATTGTCCAAGAAAGTGACATGTGCCTGATGTGGACTTGCGATCAACCTTGTCACCAGCATAATCAGCATCTGAGAATCCAACTAGATCAAACTCTGAGCCCTTTGGACACCATAATCCTAGTGTTGGGGTGTGAGCCAAATATCGAAAAATTCGCTTCACAGCTAAGTGATGCGGTTCCTTTGGTGCCGCTTGGAATCGGGCACACATGCAAACGCTAAGCTTTATATCAGGCCTAGATGCACATAAGTAGAACTCTTTACCATTGTCGTCGGGGCCCAATTGGCCTTTGGTTGGCATTGGCGTCGTGTACCCTTTGCAGTCTTGCATTCCAAACTTCTTCAGGCAATCTTTGAGCTATTTCTCTTGTGATATGAAGATGCCATTTCTCTGCTGACGGATTTGAAGACCAAGGAAGAACTTCAGCTCACCCATCATGGACATCTGATATTGCTCTTGCATCATATGCCCAAACTCATCACTGTATCTCTTATCAGTGCAGTCGAAGATAATGCCATCCACATAGATTTGGCATACAAACAGTTCACCATCATATGTCTTCGTGAAGAGAGTGGGATCTAGGGAACCAGGTTTGAAGCCTTTGCTCTTCAGGAAGTCTTTGAGTGTGTCATACCAAGCGTGAGGTGCTTGTTTGAGGCCATACAGTGCCTTGTTGAGTTTGCACACCATGTCAGGACGCTTTCGGTCTTCAAAACCAGGTGGTTGTGCAACATACACTTCTTCAATTTTGCCGTTAAGAAAGGCACTCTTTACATCCATTTGGTACAGAAGAATCTTATTGTGGTTGGCGTAGGCTAGCAGTATGCGAATGGCTTCAAGCCTAGCCACAGGAGCAAAAGTTTCATCGAAGTTAATCCCTTCAACTTGTGTGTAACCTTGAGCAACGAGACGAGCCTTGTTTCTGACAACTTGACCATGCTCATCTTGTTTGTTGCGATAGGTCCATTTGGTACCTATGATATTGAGCTTGCGAGGATCAGGACGCTTTACTAGCTCCCATACATTGTTTAGCTCAAACTATTTAAGCGATTCTTGCATAGCTTGAATCCATTCAGGTTCCATGAAGGCTTCATCAACTTTCTTGGGTTCAGATATAGAGACAAATGCAAAGTGCCCACAGAAATTTTCTAGCAATGTTGCTCTCGAACGAGTGAGTGGACCAAGTGCATTGATACTATCGATTATCTTCTCAATCTGGACTTCATTTGCAACACGAGGATGTACTGGACGAAGATTTTGCCCTTGCTGATCATTGTCTTTATCTTCAGCATTGGCTTCAGGTTGAGCAGTGTCTTCATGCTGATTAGGTGCAGAAATGATGATTTCCTCTTCAGCCTGTTCCTCTGAAGGTATGATTTCTCCAGTACCCATAAGCTTGATAGACTCACTTGGTGTAGCTTCATCTAGCACATTTGGCAGGTGCTCTCTTTGCGAGCTGTTAGTCTCATCGAACCGCACATCCACAGTTTCAACCACCTTGTAGTGAAAGATGTTGAAGACTCTGTAGGAGTGCGAATCCTTTCCGTAGCCAAGCATAAAACCTTCATGTGCTTTCGGTGCAAATTTTGAAGTGTGATGCGGATCCTTGATCCAGCACCTAGCACCAAAGACTCTGAAATAGCTGACATTTGGCTTCTTACCAGTCAGAAGCTCATATGATGTCTTCTTTAGGAACTTGTGAAGATATACACGGTTGATGATGTGACAAGCAGTATCAATGGCTTCAGGCCAGAATTTCCTTGGAGTCTTGTACTCATCAAGCATCGTATGTGCCATCTCAATGAGGGTTCTATTCTTGTGCTCCATGATGCCATTCTGCTGAGGTGTATATGGAGCAGAGAACTCATGTGTGATACCCAATGTATCAAGATAAGTGTCGAGGCCGGTGTTCTTGAATTCTGTGCTGTTGTCACTTCTGGCGTGCTTGATCTTGATGCCGTAGTTGGTCATGGCGCGATTGGCGAATCGTCTGAAGATATCCTGCACTTTAGTCTTGTAGAGAATTATGTGCACCCATGTATATCTTGAGTAATCATCAACAATGACGAAGCCATAGAGGCATACAGTGGTAGTAAGGGTAGAGTAGTGAGTAGGGCCAAATAAGTCCATGTGAAGCAGCTCGAAGGGGCGTGTCGTTGTCATGATTGTCTTCGAGGGATGCTTGGCCCTAGTCATCTTTCCGGCTTCACAGGCACCACACAGACGATCCTTCTTGAACTTGATGCCCTCGATGCCAATGACATGCTTCTTCTTTGCGAGAGTGTGCAAGTTCCTCATGCCCGCATGCCCTAGCCTCCAATGTCAGAGCCAACACTCTGAAGATTTTTCTAGAAGACATATGGCAAGCTGTGGTCTTGCGGAGAAATCTACCATATACATATCGTCTTTTCGATACCCTTCAAGACTAGAGATTTGTCAGATTCCATAAGCACAAGGCAACGATATTTTCCAAACATCACAATCATGTTCAGGTCACAAAGCATTGAGACAGACATTAAGTTGAAACCAAGGGATTCAACAAGCATCACTTTATCCATGTGCCGATCCTTTGAGATTTCAACTCTCCTAGGCCCAATACCTTGCTTTTACCAGTGTCAGCAAATGTGATGTGACTTTTGTCAGACGGACGTAGGGTTGAGTCCATAAGAAGACTTCGATCACCAGTCATGTGGTTAGTGCATCCACTGTCCATAATCCACTCAGTAGCCTTTGGAGCCGTACCCTACAGTACAGTTTGGGGATAAGCTTCACAAAGAGAAGTGTGAAGCATAAACATTTGACGAACAAGCATACTATCAAACTTCAGATCCTTGTTAAGGTAGATAGGATGATTGTCAAGAAATCCTAGGATGAAATACATAGTAAGACCATTTTGGCACTTTATCTTGCGAGCCACAAGAAGTTTTAGGTCCCCAGCATTAGTGCCTGGAGCTTTTGATTTCTGGCTGGAGTCCTTTCCCTGCAAAAGAAAGTTAATTCTTTTTAACCACCCACATCTTTAGGGGTGGCTTAGAAGCAATGAGTCTAAGTGCAGCATCTGAGAACTTTGGCCTTGGAGCCCTAGCAAATAGCCTTGTATGAGGTGAATAATACTCATAAGAATAAGCAGAAAAGTTCTTGGTCTTATGAACATAGCGGTTTGAAGAAACACGCTCATATTCATAAGTCTGAGTATGGTTTCCCTACAAAACATTGGCATTAGGGTGACCCTGAGGGGTCCTCTGTCTGTATGAAGCCTTTGGACCATATGAAGCCTTTGGTTTGGGGTTTGTCTTCTTCCTAGGTGGTGTCATGATGACATTCACAGGAAGCTTCTCAAGACAACTTTTGGGCACCCAGATCTTCTTCAAGGGTGGTCGATTCCTGATGTTAGTACCAATATACCTGGCAAACGCTTCACCATTTTGATTCTTAAACAGCTTATAATTTGCGTCAAAGGATTCATCAATAATAATGGGGTTAGCACAAGTGAAGCCAGATAAGGTAGATGGGTCGACTGAGGGGCCCTTTGCAGCAACCCATGTGGTTTTGGGGTACTGCTCAGGCTTCTAGTATGAACCATCAACATTCATTTTCCTCTCGAACCCGACACCCTCTTTCCTAGGGTTTCGGTTCAGAATCTGTTTCTTGAGGACATCACATAGTGTCTGATGCCCTTTGAGGCTTTTGTACATGCCTGTTTCAAGCAAAGACTTCAACCTAGCATTCTCATCAGCAATAGTAGTGGTATCCTCAGAAGAGGGGTTAGTCACCACATCAGCAATTGAAGATATTGCAACACTAGCAGCAGTAGAACATTCAGCAACAGACACAACATTATCACTCTCAAGACCTTTTAAACATGGTGGCACAAAGTCTTCCTGAGCGGAACTGATCCGTTGAGCGCAAAGTGAATCGTTCTCCTTTTGAAGTTCTTCATGAGACACTCTCAGATTCTCAAGTTCTTACTTCCTTTGAAGATAATCATAGAAAGCTTCTCATGAGTAGCTGAGAGTGTTTCATGCGACTTTCAAGTTCTTTGTACTTAACATGAAGATTTTTAATATCTTTAATTAAGGACTGAGTTTGATTCATTTTAGCGTCCAATAGGTCATCGCTTTTGTCTAGCAACTTTTGAATATGTTCCATAGCAGCTTGTTGTTCAGTTGCAATTTTAGCAAGAGTCTTGTAGCTAGGTTTGGATTCACATTCAGAGTCATCTTCACTGGATGTTTGAAAGTAAGCATCGCGTGAGTTTACCTTGGCACCATGTGCCATGAAGCAGTAGGTTGGAGCAGAGTCATTCTCACCATCGGCATCAGCGTCGGTGATGTGACCATTGTCTCTGGTGTTGAAGATGAGCTTGGCGACGAACGCCGAAGCTAGAGCCAGGCTTGCCACGCCTGAATCAGACTCCTACTCAGACTCCACCTCCGCCTCCTCAGAAGCAGACTCCTCCTCTGAATCCATCTCCTTGCCAACAAACGCACGAGCCTTGCTAGATGAGCTCTTCTTGTGAGACGAAGACTTTGAGGATTTCTTCTTCTTCTTGTCGTCAGAATCATATTCCTTGCTCTTCTTCTTATTCTTCTTAGATTGCTTGTCCCATTGAGGACACTCAGAGATGTAGTGGCCAGGCTTCTTGCATTTGTGGCACGTTCTCTTCTTGTGGTCACGAGTGGAAGCCTCATCATTTCTTGAGCTGGATCTTGAAGACTTTCCGAAGCGATTCTTTTTGGAGAACTTCCGGAACTTCTTCACGAGCATAGCTAGCTCCTTGCCAATCTCTTCAGGATCCTCAGAACTGCAGTCAGATTCGTCTTCAGATGAGGAAGCAACCTTTGCCTTCAAAGCACACATGTTCGGCCATAGTTGGGGCCATAGATGTCTCTCTTCTCAGATAGCTAGAACTCATGTGTGTTGAGCCTCTCAGGTATGTCAAATGGATCGAGATCTTTGAAGTCATGACATTCTTGTATCATCAGGGCCAGGGTGTCAAATGAGCTGTCAAGTGATCTCAGGAGCTTCTTGACGATTTCGTGCTTGGTGATCTCAGTGGCGCCAAGAGCGCGAAGCTCATTTGTGATATCAGTGAGGCGATCAAATGTGAGTTGGACATTCTCATTATCGTTTCTCTTGAAGTGGTTGAAGAGATTGCGAAGAAAATCAATACTTGAGTCTCTCTAAGTTGAGACGCCTTCGTTGACCTTGGATAGCCAGTCCTAGACTAGCTTCGCAGTTTCCAGTGCACTCACACAGCCATACTGTCCTTTGGTCAGATGACCACAAATGATGTTCTTGGCGGTCGAGTCCAATTGAGTGAACCTCTTGACATCAGCAGCGGTGACACCTTCACAGACCTTGGGAATGCCTGTCTTGACGACATACCAGAGGTCGACGTCAATGGCTTCAAGATGCATGCACATCTTATTCTTCCAGTAGGGGTAATCAGTGCCATCGAAGACTGGGCATGCAGCGAAGACCTTGATTATCCCTGCAGTCGACATAGCTAAAACTCCAGGTGGTTAAACCGAATCACATAGAACAAGGGAGCACCTTGCTCTGATACCAATTGAAAGTGCTAGTTATCGACTAGAGGGGGGTGAATAGGCGATTTTTATGAAAGTCTTCAAAACCCGAGGTCTTTGAAGAAAAATAGATGAAATGAACCTATTGATATGCAGCGGAAGATAGACTACATTAGACAAGCCATAGTCAAGTAAGCAATGTAGTGAAAGTATGAAGACTATCAGCAGCTAGGTAGTATGGATGAGAATGGAAGACAGAATGAAGCCAAACAAGTAATAGTCTTCACAAAGTGAAGTCAATCAGATCAGACAGGCAAGCAATGACTTCACGAAGACAAACAGTAAAGTCAAGGGAAGTGTGGGATAGAACCAGTTGCTTGGTGAAGACAAGGATTTGGTAGACCAGTTCCAGTTGCTGTGACAAATGTACGTCTGGTTAGGGAGGCTGAGATTGAACTCAGAAGACCGCGTCTTCACCTTATTCCCCTTGAGCTAAGGACACCCAGTCCTCGCCCAATCACTCTGGTAAGTCTTCAAGGTAGACTTCCAAACCTTCACAGACTTCGTTCACCGGCGATCCACAATGACTCTTGGATGCTCAGAACGCGATGCCTAACCGGGTGGAGGATTCACAGTCCTCAAGTGTAACAAGTCTTCAGGTCACACGGACAAAAAGACTTCAGTGATGCCTAACACTCTTTGGCTCTGGGTGTTTTGGGCTTTGTCCTCGCAAGGATCTCTCTCTCAAAGGCTTCGTAGGTGGGTTGCTCTCAAACGACAAAAGCCATGTACTAATTCTAAGCAGCCACCAATTTATGGTGTAGGGGGTGGGCTATTTATAGCCAGGAGGCAACCCGACCTGATATGTCCAAAATGACCCTTAGTCACTAAGGAACCGACACGTGTCCAACGGTCGGATTTCAAACACACACGGCAGCTTGACTTGGGCTACAAGTAAAGCTGACTCATCCAACTCTGGATAAGATTTACTCTCATTGTCTTCGCTCGAAGACATAGGATTTTGGTTGAGCATCACATCAGTCACTCTGACTTTGTTCACTTGGACCCCACTTAACAGTACGCTGGTTCCTATACTAAGTAAAGAAGAAAAGGAAACTACGAAACAACTATGTCTTCGCACTCCATAGTCTTCAAGTGAATGTCTTCACATGTCATAATCTTCATCGTGAATGTCTTCACGAACCACCATTGTCTTCAATGTCTTCACACATTTTTAGGGGTCATCTCTGGTAGGTAAACCAAATCAATAAGGGACTACTACCTGTGTTATCCTGCAATTCTCACAAACACATTAGTCCTTCAACCAAGTTTGTTGTCAACACTCCAAAACAAACTAGGGGTGGAACTAGATGCACTTACAGTAACCCCTCTAGGGTTCCTAGGGGGAAAACCACGACTATAAAAACAATAAAAAATCCCCTTACATGGGTGCCCGCCCTAGGCCATATATGGCACGCAGGCCAGCCAATCTCTAGTCTGACTCGACCACAAGTTTTACATGAAGAGGGAGAATGCTGGCAGCTGGAATTCTGGACTGGAAAGGAGCAAATCTGATATACCTATTCTGCACAACTCCAAATATCCCGAAACTTTACGGAGAACTGTTATTGGGCGAAGAAAGAACAGAAGGGGACTCACCACGTGGCCACAAGCCTGGGGGCGCGCCCTACCCCCCAGGGGCACCCCCTGAGCTTGTGGCCCCCCTGGCCAGCCTCTGGTGCCCATCTCTGCTATATGGAGGGTTTTGACCTAGGAAACAAATCATAAGAAGGCTTTCGGGATGAAGCACCGCCGTCTCGAGGCGGAACCTAGGCAGAAGCAATATAGGGCTCCGGCAGAGCGATTCTGCCAGAGAAACTTCCCTCTGGGAGGGGGAAATCAAAGCCATCGTCATCACCAACGATCCTCTCATCTTGGGAGGACCAATCTTCATCAACATCTTCACCAGCACCATCTCCTCTCAAACTCTAGTTCATCTCTTGTATTCAATCTTTGCCTCAAAACCTCAGATTGGTACCTGTGGGTTGCTAGTAGTGTTGATTACTCCTTGTAGTTGATGCTAATTGGTTTATTTGGTGGAAGATCATATGTTCAGATCCTTAATGATATTTATTACCCCTCTAATCTTGAACATGAACATGCTTTTTGGTAGTTACTTTTGTTCCTGAGCACATGGGAGAAGTCGTCAAGTAATCATGTGAATTTGGTATTCATTTGATATTTTGATGAGATGTATGTTGTCTTTCCTCTAGTGGTGTTATGTGAGCATCAACTACATGACACTTCACCATGATTTGGGCCTAGGGAAGGCATTGAGAAGTAGCAAGTAGATAATGGATTGCTAGAGTGACAGAAGCTTCAACCCTAGTTTATACGTTGCTTCGTAAGGGGCTGATTTGGATCCACATGCTATGGTTAGATTTATCTTAATTATTCTTCCGTAGTTGAGGATGCTTGCGAGAGGGGTTAATCATAAGTTGGAGGCTTGTTCAAGTAAGGACAACACCCAAGCACCTGTCCACCCACATACCAAATTATCAAAGTAGCGAACGCGAATCATATGAGCATGATGAAAACTAACTTGACGATAATTCCCATGTGTCCTCGGGAGCGCTTTGCCTTATATAAGAGTTCATCTAGTCTTGTCCTTTGCTATAAAAAGTATTGGCCCACTTTGCTTCACCTTTGTTACACCTGTCACTTGTTATCGTTATGAGTTACCTTGCTTCCAAACTACTCGTTACCGATAATTTTAGTGCTGGCAGAGAACACCTTGCTGAAAACCGCTTGTCATTTCCTTCTGCTCCTCATTGGGTTCGACACTCTTACTTATTGAAAGGACTACGATTGATCCCCTATACTTGTGGGTCATCATTACACAATACAAGAGAATGAGCCAACGGAATGGTAGGATTTTCCAAAATACTACCTTCTGAAATATATGCGGAATGGCACATCTTACCAAAATTGGTAACTGCAGTGATTCAATGAACCATGGCCTTATCATCCTCCCTTTCATCAAAGAAACTTGTCTTCAGCTTTAATATATTGTTATGAGCTTCATTCTTGTGCACATTGGCACATTTGCAAGGATTTTCAGGAACAATAATATGAGAGGGAGATGTCAGATGTCTTCTTTGTACAAGCATTTTCACGAGAAGACGGTCGCCGGTCATCGGGTAGAGGATTACAGGGACAATTTGGGGGAGCACAATCAAAGTTTGCCTGAGTGGTTGCCATGCTTGGTTATTCTGAATTTACTTTTTTGTAACAGCCATGTGTTGCTATCTGTGGAATTGCCACGGACTAATGTTATCACTTCTTCACGTTATCTCTTTACTCATTTTTCGAAAATTATGCGTATTGTAAATTGCCATGTTCCCATCATGATCAGTGTTTGCCTCTTATTTTTTACTTGCTTCTATTTTTATCCAGAAAGCACCATTATATGTCCCAACATAGGTCCTATATTGATGGTTCACCGATCAAATTTGCCATGTGCTAGGTTGTTGCTAGTTACCAACCATCGAGTGGTTGGTAACTACATGCTTGCTATTGAGAACTTGCCACACAGGAATGCTATCACTTTTCAACACTTTTCCTTATTCTCAAGAAAATAACATGTGTGCGATATAAGAAATTTGCCATGTGTATATCGTGATACTTGCTTGTTACTGAATCCAAAATAATAACATATGGAAGTTTCTATACTGATTAATTTATTCTAACTCCGAGAAATTGCCATGTCAAGAATTGTGTAGTTCTCGTTGAGAAAAATTGTCATGTGTGTTTTCATTTCTTTGATGTGTCTCGTTAGTTGTCATGTGTGCTTCATACGACAACTAATATAGAAGGGGCCTGGCAAGTTACCATGGTTAGTATTTTAGGTCCATGGGAAAATGGTAAGTTTTAAAGATCATACGGTAACTAATATAGATGGGCCTGGAAAATTTAGTATGGCTACTATTAGATCCATGAAGAAAAAAATGCTAACTTCAGCTGAAATTATATGGCAACACTAGGTCTATAGATAAGAATGCATGCCCCTTAGAAACTTTGTGTGTTCTTTGATGGAAAAACTTAGTATATGATCGTTGTAACTCCATAAAACTTAGGGCGGTAGCTTTTTTGAACTCTAACACTGGGTTTGGGGATAAGTATACATGCGCAAAAAAATATTGTTTGTCTTTTGTTGGAAAATCCTAGTAAATGGTCATGGCAGCTTTGGGTCTTGATAGCTATGCATATGAAATATGTGATAATTTCAAGTTGACACTACTACAGGAATGCCTAGGAGTGGCGGGTGGGAAAAGCCCAGCTGTGGCGGGCAATTTTCTCAGGGGCACCCGCGAGTGACCTCCCGCCACTTCTATATTGGCATCAGTGGCGGGCGCTCGTTGATGTCTACTACGCAACCATCTCCGTGTAGACTCGTGTTGGGACTCCAAGCGCAGAGTTTTGTAGGACAGTAGCAATTTTCCCTCAAGTGGACGCCTAAGGTTTATCAATCCGTGGGAGGCGTAAAGACCGTTACCATGAATTTTGGAACCCCTCGTTCAAAAAGATCCTGAATTCCTTTGCAGTTTCCAAGTTGTCCGCACAACTACTTTTGCAAATTTGGCATGTTGTAAGCACCATGATCCCTATTAATCATATGATGCACTTATTACTATTAACAAAGGGTGAAAATGATCGGAAAAATTCGGCATGACCTTTGCTAAAAAATGAACCTACTGAATGCCAGAAATTCGGCGAAACGAAAATTAATCAATGTTTCGCCAAAACGTTGGCACTCATTTTTGGATCCCTAAAAATAATGTATAACATGTCCATTAAGCACTCATTTGGATATACTTTTCATATTCAAACTTGTCTTACAATCGGAGAAGTGATGTCGCTTGAACTACGTCGGTATTTCCCCAAAGAGGAAGGGATGATGCAGTACAGCTACTGTAGGTATTTCCCTCAGTTATGAAACCAAGGTAATCAATCCAGTAGGAGAACCAAGCAACACTATGTAAACGGTATCTACACAAAAAGAACAAATACTTGCAACCCGACGCTTATGAGGGGTTATCATTCCCTCTATAGGCAACGACGCCAGAAATTGTCAAGCTGACGGGATAAAAATTATGATAGATTGGATAAATAGATCTTGATAAAACGCAAAATAAAATAAGTAACAAAAAATACAGCAAGGTATTTTTGGGTTTTTGGAAATAGATATGAAAACAAAAGCAAATAAAAATAGATCTCAAGGCAAATATGATAAAGAATAGACCCGTGTTGGGGAACGTAGCATGCAATTTTAAAAAAAATCCTATGATCATGCAAGATCTATCTAGGAGATGGATAGCAACGAGAAGGGGAGAGTGTGTCTGTCAGTGTCAAAACCGGTCGATCTCGGGTAGGGGTCCCGAACTGTGCGTCTGAGGATTGAAGGTAACAGGAGACGGGGGACATGATGTTTACCCAGGTTCGACCCTCTTAATGGAGGTAATACCCTACTTCCTGCTTGATTGACTTTGATGAGTATAGGGGTTACAAGAGTTGATCTACCTCAAGATCGTAATGGCCAAACCCTAGATGTCTAGCCTGTATGATTTGTGATAGCCTCTACTGATTAAACCCTCCGGTTTATATAGACACCGGAGGGGGCTAGGGTCGTACAAAGTTGGTTTACAGAGGAAGGAAACTACACGTCCAGACGCCAATCTTGTCATCCACCCAAAGGAGAGTTCCATCCGGACACGGGGGAAGGCCTTCTACCTTATATCTTCACGGCCCATCAATCCGGCCCATGTCACATAGCCCGGCCATCCGAGGACCCCCTAATCCAGGACTCCCTCAGTAGCCCCCGAACTTGCCTTCAATGACGACATAGTATCTGTCTTTATATCTTCAGCTTTGCAAGGCGGGTTCTCCATTATACTTCGGATTGACGATAGTTCGGCTCCACATTAAATATCATATTCTATTGATTCTTTGCTGCCGTCACCTCGGCTTCCACGTGTCAAACGAATGCGAACGGTCTAGGATTTTTTTTACAAATAACCCTTTGACCATGCAGGGAAGGCGTCTATTTAAGGAGATTAGGTCTCGAATGCCATTCCACACCATGCGGAAATCCTTAGAACTCGCCATAGGAAATTGTCCAAACATGGCCAGCGCTCCTAGCTCTTCCTCACGCCCCCACGACCCTCAAAAAGGCGACTGGGAAAGCTGCTCGGTATCCCACGCCCATATGAATAAACTTCAGACGCAGGGATATCTTCCTCCCGCGGATCTAGTCTCCGTTCGGGCTGGATTAACTTCCCTCAACGGCGAAGCCCTGGCGGGGAATTTCCCCAATCCTTCTAAAGAGGAGCGGGTGTGTTTTGTTTCCTTCCTTTTGAGAGGCGTCGGATTTCCTATCCACCCTTTCCTCAGAGGTATTCTGGAGTATTACGACCTCCAACTGCACAATCTGATGCCAGGCTCCATCGTGCATATCGCGGGCTTCGTTGCTCTTTGCGAGCTGTTTCTAGGCTGTGAGGCTCATTTCAAGCTATGGCGGAAATTTTTCTGCCTCGTACCCCGCTCCCAGAAGGCATCTATATTCGAGGTGGGCGGCGCCGAAGTATGGCGCATAGCCGGGACACGATACTTGTCCGGCACTCCGAAGAAGGCATCCGAAGAGTGGCCCTCGGAATGGTTTTATATTGAAGACGCCATTCTTCCAGACCCAATCCGGCATGGTCTTCCCGAACTCTCCAGTGCTCCTTTAAAGAAGCGCACCAGCTGGTGTCCCCAAAGCCCCGAGGAAGAAGACAGTGCGGAGGTTAAGAGGCTAGTAAGCAAGATCAGAGTACTTGCCAACTCCGGGCTGTCTATAATCGAGGTAATGGCGATTTCAATAACGTGATGCGTTCAGCCGCTCCAATGTAGAGGTTTTCCTATGTGGAGTTACAATGGGGAGGACGATGCATCCCGTTGTCTACGCAAGGGTCCAGACAATTTTGCCGTCCTGGCCACCATCTTAGCCGACCTTTACAAATGGGAGAAGGAAGACTCGTTTGAAATGTCGGGTAGGTTTTTCCATGTATAACCCCATCGACTGGGTGAGTATTTCTTCAATTCACTCAATCTTTGTCCTGAGTTTATGCTAGTCGAATTTAATCCGGCTATTTTTTATAGGAGTGGAGAAAGGTCGTCGAGGGGGTCCACAGCCCCGCTCCGCAGCCAGAGGACCATATTCGAGACATGGATCCCGGATTTGAAGAAGATCCGGATATATTTATAGAACTTAAGGAGGGGATCTTTTATCAGGCGAGCTACGACGGGACATAAGTGGCCATTATAGCCGATTACGTCGGCTTTCTCCCGTCCTCCCATGTAAGTACCCAGGAGACGTCTCCTCCAAAAGAGTTTCCCCATTGCGCCTCACCCACCGCACTGTCTCATGCTCCGAAGGGGCAGCGCTCGTCTCGCCGAGCTGTATCAGAGGCGTCCTCTAAGAAGGCGACGCCCGTGCAGGGCGAGTCTTTGAAAAGAAAGGCAAACGGTGATACTACCGGGCCCCCACCTTCACCAAAGAGGTATAATTTTTAACATGCACTCGGTGGACATACCGGATTGTGACGTTTCCCGCTGTGCCATATTTTAGGAAGAGCATACGCTGGACTGTATCCGGGGACCTCGCCGGCCATGCATCGACCAATCCAGCCCCGGACCTTGCCACAAGGACTAGGGTTGATGCGGGCGCAACACCGGATTGTCATCTCCAAGAGGACTCAAATAATGTATCAGTCACCAATTCCGAAGTGGAGAGTGCGATGAATCATCGGTGGCGGAAAGAGGCCATGCGCGACCCAAGTTTCACCGAAGAGGCGTTCCACGCCCTCAGCTCTGCGGATGCATATATCCGAGCTGCTCGGGATGGACTTGCCAGAGCCACTCACCTGCTTTCAAAGGATATGCTGGTAAAAACTTTGTGTAGATTCAATAATCATGTGCCAGTAGCCCCCGAGACTTGGAGCAGTTGGCGCAACTGATTCAAGTGTCGTTATATCATCACGTACTCACTGCGAAAAATAACAGCTGTCCAAGGAGCTTGAAGAATGCCGGACCAAGCTAACTGTTGTCACCGCCGAACTGGAAAATGTGAAGAAATCCAAGAAGGCACCTGGTGGTAAGCACAACAGCGTCCGGAAAATATGATTATGGGCCAACAATGATTTTTAAATATGCATTGTTTTGTTTACAGCTACAGGATCGGCAGATCAGTTGGAGGAGAGGCTAAAGGCTGCTCAGGCGGACAAAAAACATGCCGAAGGGCAAGAAGCCGCTGGTCAATGTGTATTAACACGTACCATTAATGAGAAGAACAAGCTACATGATGCAAACATCAAGCAAGCATAAGAGCTAAAGGACGTATGAGCCCAACTGTCGGATGCCTTGAAGGAGAGAAGAAAGCTGAGAGGCGGCATATTCAGTATGTCCTTTAACCTAACTTTCATATGGTCCCCTGATGCAAAGGTTTACGAGATCGTTCCTATAGGTTTGTTAACTGGGCGGCCCGAGGGAGAAGTGTCCGGATTTCAAGGCGACTTGCTGCAAGAGCTATCGAAAGTGCACGAGCGAGCTCGGAAAGCCATGAGGAACATGGCTAAGGTTTTATGGCCATCCAATTCTCCTCTAGAAATTATGGAGGAGCTCGTGAATTTATTCAAGGAAGCTCGACGCCATTTTGAACTATGGAAGGCATCAGCATGTCGAGAAGGTGCACGAGAAGCCTGGGCCATGGTGAAAACGTGGTATACCGGACTGGATCCGAATCATATGGCCCGGGTCGGACCTCGAGGACCAGACGGTCAAGAAATTCCGGTTAGTTTGGTGTACGACCAAGTAAAGACATCCGCCAAATTTTCACAACAGGACTGTAAACTAGAGAGCCTTATGGAGGAGTAGGCGTTTGATTCCATGTAACAATACACTTTATCATCAAACTTATCTTTGGCCGAATTTTAAAAGATCGTCATGGCAGACCTTCCGCTTCAACCTCCGAAACCCAAAGGTTGGAGTGTTTCCAATACTATACCTGTGGTAAACACCAAGTATGTTCAGAAACCAGGCAATCCAACCATAGTGCTTGAACAAACAAACTATATTCGGGGAGCTATGTTATATTACTTTTTAATGTAAGAAACATCTTCCAGAGAGAATAGTTCCGTTAAGGGTTCCTCTCCCTGGGTCAGCATGCGTTATTAATGCATGCCTAAACTGTGATGCTAAAAAATCACAGGAAGCTTTATATTTCAGGAGTTTATATTGCAACGAAGGCAGTTCATCGTTTTCCGCCGACCAATTATTCTCTTAAGAACGCTAGCTTTCGGCTTCACCCGTCTGAGGTACATGTCCGGATAACCCGGTTGTAACAATCGCAGAGGTGCTCCCTTTATGCCCTAGCCAAACAAGCGGGAACGTAGGGCATAAGCACAGGAGCCAGGCAACCCAGCTTGGCAAAAACTTAAGTCATAGAGGTGCATATAATGGCGAAGAAAGGACGTATATGAGTAGTCGACACATATATATGGTGAGCTCTATGCTCAAAATAATAATAAGCTTCTATTGAGAGAAGCCCCCAGTTATGGTGGGGTGTGTACATTTAAGGATGTATACTCCTCAAGTGTGCGGCTTACCCTAACACACGCTAGAAATCGTATAAAAACGAGAAAAAGAAAAAATTGAAAGGAGAAAAAGGAACGAACAAAGGCATATGTCCGGGCTTAGGCATAGAATCTTCGGAGCCGAGCATCGTTCCATGGGTTCGGCTCTAAGCGATTATCCGATGCATTGCGAAGGCGATAGGCTCCTCCAGTGAGAACTTCATCTATAATGAAGGGACCCTCCCATTTGGGTTTGAGCTTTTCCTTTTTCTTCTCTGGTAGGCATAGAACGAGTTCGCCGACATTATATGTCTTCGCCCGCACTTCTCTGCTTTGGTATCTTCTAGCCTGTTGTTGGTAGAATGCGGAACGGGATTTTGCGACATCGCGCTCCTCTTCCAGGCCGTCTAGATCGTCCTGCCGATCGAGCTCTACTTCTCTCTCTTCATACATGCGCACTCGATGTGGGTCATGAATAATGTCACAGGGCAGGACAGCCTCTGTGTCGTACACCATAAAGAAGGGTGTGTGTCCGATCGTGCGATTGGGCGTGGTCCGCAGCCCCCAGAGTACGGAATCGAGTTCCTCAACCCAGTGCTTATCTGATTCCCGTAGGGATCGCACTAGTCTGGGTTTGATGCCGCTCTTTATCAGGCCATTAGCCCATTCGACCTGACCGTTTGTTTGAGGGTGATATACGGAGGCGTAATCGAGCTTAATGCCCAGATTAGCGCACCAAGTTTTCACCTCGTCGGCTGTAAAGTTAGAGCCATTGTTAGTAATAATGCTGTGTGGGACACCATAACGGTGTACGACACCGGATATAAAGTCTATCACCGGTCCGGCTTCAGCCGTTTTTACTGGTTTGGCCTCTATCCACTTAGTGAATTTATCCACCATAACCAGCAAATATTTCTTCTTATGGCTTCCCTCTTTAAGGGGTCCGACCATGTCCAGCCCCCAGACCGCGAAAGGCCAAGTAATGGGGATTGTTCGTAGGGCAGTGGGCGGCATATGGCTTTGATTGGCAAAAAGCTGGCATCCAACACAGCGCTGTACGAGGTCCTGTGCATCCTCTCGGGCCGTGGGCCAAAAGAAACATGTACGGAAGGCCTTTCTTACAAGGGCCCGAGCTGCGGCGTGATGGCCGCCAAGACCAGCATGTATTTTGGCCAAGAGCCGCCATCCCTCCTCTTCGGAGATACATCTTTGAAGGACTCCAGTACTAATTTTCTTGTAGAGTTCACCTTCATGAACTTTATAGGCTTTCGAACATCGAACGATACAACGAGCTTCATTCTGGTCATCAGGGAGGTAGGCCAGGAAAGGTTCAGTCCACGGAGCGATGACAGCCATGATTTTATGGGCGGAAGGTGTCATTTCGGTGCCCGAGCCCCCGATGATATCAGAATTGTGTTCGGCATCTGGGGGTATTATCGGCTCCGGACTAGTGTTACCGCTCTCGTCCTGCCATACCACGGATGGCTTGAAGAGCCTTTCCACGAAGGTGTTAGGTGGGACAGAGTCGCGTTTAGCGCCCATTCGAGCAAGGATGTCCGCCGCTTGATTACTGTCTCGAGCCATGTGGTGAAACTCAAGCCCCTCAAACCGAGCTGATATCTTGAGTACAACATTGCGGTAAGCCGCCATCTTTGAATCTTTAATATCAAATTCTCCGTTTATTTGGGATATTGCAAGGTTCGAATCCCTGCGTACCTCGAGGCGTTGTATGCCCATAGAAACAGCCATCCGGAGACCATGTAGTAGTGCCTCATATTCGGCTGTGTTGTTGGAGTCCGTATACATGATTTGTAATGCATAACGGATTGTGTCCCCTATAGGGGATGTTAGGAGGACACCAGCCTCCAGTCCGGCTAACATTTTAGAGCCGTCGAAGTGCATCACCCAGTTGGAGTATGTGTTGTACTCTTTAGGGAGTTTGTCTTCTGTCCATTTGGCGACAAAATTGGCCAACACCTGATATTTAATGGCTCGGCGTGGCTTATATGTTATTTCAAATGGTAGGAGCTCGATGGCCCATTTGGCAATGCGGCCAGTGGCGTCTTGATTGTTTATGCTGTCATTAAGTGGTACTTCGGAAGCCACCATGATCGAACACTCTTGAAAGTAGTGCCGCAGCTTCTGGGATGCCATAAAGACTGCATATGCTATCTTTTGATAGTGTGGGTATCAGGATTTGCATGGTGTAAGGACCGCCAATACATAGTACACTAGTTTTTTTGGGGGGGGGGGATTTATGTCCCTCTTCCTCTTGTTCGATGACGAGCACCGCGCTCACCACCTGGTGAGTTGCAGATATGTAGAGTAACATAGGTTCGCCGATGTTTAGTGCGGCAAGGATTGGGTTGCTTGCTAACAAAGTTCTTATTTCTTCCAATCCGGTTGTTGCCGCATCCGTCCACGCAAAGTGATTGGTGCGTCAGAGCAGGCGATAAAGTGGCAGCGCCTTTTCTCCCAACCTAGAGATAAAACGGCTCAAAGCTGCCACGCACCCAGCTAGTTTTTGGACCTGCTTTAGGTTTGTTGGCGTTGCCAATTGTGACAGGGCTTGGATTTTGGCTGGGTTTGCTTCGATTCCTCTATTGGAAACAATGAACCCTAGCAGTTTTCCGGCTGGAACGCCGAAAACGCATTTTTCTGGATTGAGCCGTATGTCATATGTTCGGAGGTTGTCGAATGTAAGGTGTAAGTCGTCCACCAATGATTTGACATGTTTAGTTTTGATGACTACATCATCTACATATGCCTCCACCGTCTTGCCAATTTGTTTTTCCAGGCATGCTTGAATCATGCGTTGGTAAGTGGCGCCGGCATTTTTGAGTCCAAAGGGCATAGTGTTGAAGCAGAAAGGCCCATACAGAGTAATGAATGCCGTTGCGGCCTGATCGGATTCCTTCATCTTAATTTGATGGTATACAGAGTATGCATCGAGGAAACACAGTGATTCGTGTCCTGCACATCAATGATTTGGTCAATGCAGGGCAATGGGAAGGGGTCCTTATGGCAGGCCTTATTGAGGTCTTTAAAATCGACACAAAGGCGCCAAGATTTGTCCTTCTTTGGCACCAAGACCAAGTTTGCTAGCCAGTCCGGGTGATTGATTTCTCTGATGAACCCGGCCTCAAGTAGTTTGGCTAGCTCCTCCCCCATAGCTTGTCACTTGGGTTCGAAAAATCGCCGCAGCGTTTGCTTGACTGGCTTGAACCCCTTTATTATGTTGAGGCTGTGTTCAGCCAGTCTACGCGGGATTCCTGGCATATCCAAAGGATGCCAGGCAAAGATGTCCCAATTCTCACACAGGAATGCTCTTAGAGCGACGTCGACCGTCGGATCCAGCTGTGCTCCGAGGGCTGCTGTTTTATTAGGATCCGTCGGGTGAACTTGAAATTTGACTATTTCGTCTGCTAGCTTGAAAGAAGTGGATTTAGGCCTTTTATCGAGGATTACGTCGTCTCTATCCACTGTGGAACCCAGAGCGGGGAGATCCTCGGCCGCAAGGGCCTCCGATAATTCCTCGAGGGCCATGGATGCGGTTTTATTTTCGGCGCGGAGTGCTATGTCCGAATCACTGGTGATAGTGATGACTCCGTTGGGCCCGGGCATTTTGAGCTTCATGTACCCGTAATGGGGTATGGCTTGAAAGCGTGTGAATGTGTCTCGCCCCAACAGGGCGTGATATCCGCTGTTGAAAGGTGCCACGCGAAAGAGCAACTCTTTTGACCTGTAGTTCTCCGGCGTGCCGAATACCACATCAAGTTTAATTTTCCCCGAGCATCGCGCTTCTCGACTGGGGATAATGCCTCGAAAGCTTGTACTGCTTTGCTCGATGCGGCTCTTGTCCATTTGCATTTTATCGAGCGTGTCCTCATAGATGGGGTTCAGTTCGCTGCCGCCGTCCATGAGCACTTTAGTGAGCCGAAAGCCGTCCACGATTGGGTTTAGGACCAAAGCGGCTGGTGCGCGGACCGATCGAGCCCTTGGTTAGTCGTTGGCGGTAAAAGTTATTGCCGTATCATTTCAAGGATTTACTGCGGCTACCTGGCTGACTTCAGGGAGGTCGCGGAGTGCCCTTTTACGTCGATTATTTGAAGAAAATGTCTCGAAGACTGTAAATACATTGAGATCGTCGTCCTCCGAAGAGTATTTCTCTAAGGTCGTGTTGGTGAGGATAGCCTCCGCTCTTAGCCACCTGCCAGAGTACCCAACATGCCCGAAGGCTGTGTGTTGGTTCGGAATTCGACGTCGGGTGTATCTGACATGGCTTGTTGAGCCATTCATCAAGGACAGTTCTGTGTCCCGTTAAGGGCTTGATTTTCTTGTCCGTGAGATGATGATCAGGTGCAACATGAGGGTGCATCCTTTTTCCCGTCAGGTGGGTGGCTTAAAGGCAGGCGGTTCCCACTGGGCTGTCTGGGCTTTCCAAGCGCTTTCCATTGCGCAATACTTCTGTACTATGTGTGCCAAATCTGCAAAGTGCAGTATGCGGTGTCGGTTGAGGGCATTAAGGATCCCCTCGCCCGTACAGTTGTGGCAAAATACTGAAACCGCGTCGTCGTCGTAGCAATCTTTGATCTTGTTTTTAACAAGGAGGAATCTGGCCCAAAAGTGATGGACTGTTTCCCGAGGTTGCTGCCGCACATACATTAAGTCGCATATGTCCGGAGGACCAGAATAGCTTGGGGAGTATATCTTGTGGTGGGTGGGTGGGCTTGAATCCGAACCCTGGCCCACTGTGGGATCCGGAGTTTGAAGAATTTCTGAGGTCACTGGCCCAGGATCCGGAGTGTCCCGGGGGTTTTCAGGTTCAACGCTCGATTCTATGTTCGGAGGACAGAGGGTTTCTTCCCGAAGATGGGTATCCGGCTCATAGGGCTCGGAGGTCCGAACATGGCTTGTTCTCAGCATAGGGGGAGAGGTATCTTCGGCTTGTTCCTCCACAACCCCTACCAGATGGGTGATCGGCGGGGACCTGATTTCCCTCTGAACGGGTTTAAGCCTGATCCGATCATAGTCTGTTGTGACCCCTAGGGCGGCGATGCGATCTAGCAGTTCATTCAAAGATGAGACATCCGCAGGATCCATCTTATCGGAGTGTTCGAGGCCGATGCGGAGACGATTTTCGGTGATTTGGGGGACCGCTTTTAGCTTAACGGCAGAGCGGGCCATGGTAAAACTGCCGAGCTGGAGGATCTGCCCAGGAGCTAGGGCCCTTCCAGAGGTGATTTTGTCGTTGATGACAAGGCGAGCCATCGATCCTTCTATTGATGACACAGAGGAACTCTCAATGAAAGCACCAATGTCGGTGTCAAAACCGGCCGATCTCGGGTAGGGGGTCCCGAACTGTGCGTCTGAGGATTGAAGGTACCATGAGGCTGTAACATCCCAAATTTTCAATTTGGTATGTTATACATAGAACATCATTGCATATCATATTTTATTGCATTTTGACAAATCCTCGATAATCCTAAGCAACTCAAGGACCCTCGGAGAGAATTGGGGATTTTCTCAAATTTTCATATTTGATTTTTCATCAAATAATAAGACGAGGATTTTGGTTTTAATTATTTTCGCTCCGGAAAAATATTTCATTAAAAAAAAGATAAATGAGAGGAGAAAATATGACTTCTCCAAAACAATTGAAATACTGGAGAAAAAGTGTTAAAATCATTTATTGGAATTTATTTGGATTTTATTTGCAATTTTTATTGCATTAAAAATATTGCATGTTTTGAAAAAATTTATTTTGTGTTAAAAAAATGTTCACCCTATTCTAGATTTTCTAACTAGACGGGGAAAATTTATTTTATCTTTTTTGGATCTTTATTTATTTTTCTACGAATATTTTTCCGCGGAACGTTTTAAAAAAAACCGTTCGTTTAAAAAAACCCTAGATCTTTTTTTTCGGTTTTGTTATTTTGCGAGCGTTCACCGAACCGTTCGTTTTAACGAACGCGTTCGTCGGTTTTTCTCTGTTAACGAACGTCCGTTCTTAACCGTTCGTCCGTTTTTCTTTTTCGTCGGATTTTTCCGCGATTATCTCAGATTCGATTTCTGATCGAATCTTCGTTTCTGTTTAACTTTTCGCTCGTTTATCGGAATCAGGCAATTCAAGCGCCTAGAGTTTCGTTTCGAAATTCTCTTTCCGTTTAACCTACTCAAACAAGTTTTTGCTACTGTAAAATTTGACCTAGATCCAGATTAGTAAACGAAGCTTGTTTCTTTCGCCGTTTGACTCTCGTTGCTTCGTTCGAGTTGATTCTTTTTGCAAACCGGAGTTCTTAAGTTGAACTTTCTGGTTGGATCTTTCATTCGAGTTTTACCTGTGCATTAGATGAGTACTTATTGTTTGCTTGTTTGTTTGCGATAGAGTACCCGGAGTGTGCCGCTTGTTACTTCGAATCGCTAGGTTTTGCGGATCATCAGCAAGGCAAGTAACACTTTGATCATATACCTTCCATACCCAGTTTTTATTGCATTAGATCTATTCCTCAAACAATTGCATGATTATGATCTGATTAAACTATGGGTACTGGGAAGTAGTTGAGGTAGTACCTATTACCTGTTTTCTTATCAAACCCTTGGGAGTTACTTCTACGTTGCTATTATATTGCCATGCTATGCTCGTAGACGTGGATTGGGTTTTGAGTGATATTCATGACAGATGTGAGATGTTTAATAATGGTTTACCTAAGGTGGCAACTAAAACTCACATCTGGGTGGATTGAGGCACCTGGAGAACCCAGTGTTGTCTGATTTTATAAGGACCGCCACCCAGGCTCAAAGGGATCATAAGATTATTCATGCTGGAAACTTCCGTGTGCAGCCACAAGCTATTATGGGCTCTAGCATAGTTGAGTAGGTTACATGATCTCTTGAAGAGGTGGGCTAGCAGATGTAGGGGAAAGTAGGTGTACCGGTCCACCCAGAGTAAAGAGTGATTGTTTCGGAAAGACTGTGTCTCGGTCATCCGTTTCTCAAACATCATGCAGTGCGAGAATGAAGCGGAGGCGATCGAGTCTTGTGAGGAAAAGTGCGCAAACCTCTGCAGAGTGTACAAACTAATCATGGTTAGCCGTGTCCCCGGTTATGGACAACTTGAGTATCTAGTACCTGGATTATCATTTGAATGTCATCACCATGTTACTTTTAATTAATTTTGTTGGGTTAATGATGACACTTAATTGGGATTGAGTTGGAGGTACCTTCTCAATGTTTAACAACCACCATGATAGTTAAATAAAATTTATTCCTTTGCAGTAGGGAAAAATTGGCTTTTCGCATAAACTGTAACCGTAGAGCTTTCCAGCAGCCATATATGCATGTAGTATAGCCTTATCATTGTTCATTATTCTCTATGTGTTACATTGCCAGCATATTCTATGTGCTGACCCGTTTTCGGGCTGCAACGTTTCATGTTGCAGACTTTTCAGACGACGAGTAAGGTGCCTTAGGTCGTGGTCTTATACTCAGTGATGCCGCTGGAGTTGATGGACTCACTTATCTTCCAAGTCTTCCGCTGTTATCGTTTTTAGATGGCCTTAAGCCATATTATTTCATACTTAATCTCTTTGGAGATATTCGATGTAATAAGTGTGTGATTGCTACTCTGTTATAAATCCTCCATTTGTACTGTGCGTGTCAGCATTACTGATCCAGGGATGACACTGGTGCACAGCAGCACAGACCATTTGAGGTCTGGTCGCTACAAAGTTGGTATCAGAGCACACGCTGACTGTAGGACACGACCACTAAGCTTAAGCCCTAGAAAGCTTCTCTCTTCTCATTTCTGACCCCTCTCCACTTTCTAATCTTTTAGGAATGGCGGATGCAAGGAGCAAGTTCATGCAACCAGATGAAGACACACCGTTTGGTCGACACTTGAAGGAAGTCACCAAGTATTTGAACATAGGAATACCAAGCATCACCGGAACCTACAACGCCACATTACCCAAAGAGGAGAGCTGGAAGATTCAAGTTCACATTCCAGGAAGGACGTTTGTGCCAACTACGGAACCCATAAGATTGGTTTTCGAAGCACCAACCTGGAGTTTAGGGAAGAGCATGGCCGCACACATCGCCATGGGACGCATTGGAGAAGTCTACCACCAGGAGCTTAAGGATACAATTTATCAGATTTGTGGACGCCGGGACGCGCAATGGGAGATGATCAGAACCAAGAAGGATGGATCAATTGCAGCTTTCATCCAGGAGAAAAACCAACATATTCGTCGCCAGGAGAACCAGATGTGCACGGACAAGGAAGAACTGAAGAAGGCACTAACCAAGATCAAGGAGCTCCAAGAAGAACTTAAAGCTACACGCGAGGATTATATGGAGGAAATCATCGCACTAGTAGGGAAGAATGACGACCTGGAGAAGAAGATTGGAGTATTCATGGGAAATCCAGTGCCAAAAGCAAAGAATGACGAATGCACTTGTCCGGATAACTACATCATCATCGACGACACCGACTCAGAACCAAGTGAAGATGACTGGGTTGACGAAGCTGGAGCAGACATCATGGAGTCTTCAACGGATTAGAATTTTTATTAGACCACCATATCAGTAGTAGTTTTCCCCCATTTAATAGTATAGTTCAAGCACTTTGTAACGCTAGTTAGATCGATTGTTATGCCTTGTTTGAATTGATTGAGTGATATTGATTGTATTTGTCTCATGAGCATATGGGTAGTGTTTTCTCTCTAGACCTCATTCTATTCTTAACTCTCATCTTTTCTAAACCTATCAGATGCCTCCGAGACGCGACCCCGGATTTGTTTTCCCGCCAGAGATCACCCAGTTGATTCAGCAACAGAATGCCCTGATGCAAGTGTTAGTGCAGAACCAAGGCAACAACAACAACAACAACAACAACCCACCGCCACCACCACCTGTTGATCACTTAGCCCGTTTCTTAAGGCTAAACCCGCCGGTGTTTTCCAGTAGCACCGAGCCGATTGTTGCAGATGATTGGCTCCGCAAAGTTGGAAGGGAGTTGACCACTGCAGGATGCACAGATGCGGAAAGAGTGCGTTTTGCCGCACATCAGCTTGATGGACCCGCAACATCATGGTGGGAGAATTATACAGCCACGCACCCCATTGACACTGTCACATGGGATCAGTTTCAGCAAGCTTTCCGTACAGCTCATGTTTCAGCAGGAGCTATGGCTATGAAGAAGCACGAGTTTCGCAACCTACGCAAAGGAGGACGCACCGTAGGCCAGTATGTGGAGGATTTCAGTAAGTTAGCACGTTATGCACCAGATGACGTTGCTACAGATGCTGCCAAGCAGGAGAAGTTTCTTGAAGGACTGAATGATGAACTGAGTATGCAGTTGATGGTAGCAACCTTCAACAACTACCAGGAGCTGGTAGATAGAGCTCTCATGATTGAAGGGAAGCAACAACAGATTGAAAACCGCAAGAGGAAGTATGGACAAGGGAAGTACAATTCTGGAGCTCAGCAGAAGCCACGATTTGCCCCGAAACCGGGAGGACAGTTTCAGCATACCCATGGAGGAGGTAGTTCGCACAACCACAATGGCTCCAAGAATGGTAATGGGAATGGAGGAAGCAACGGACAGAACCGTACCAACCCATCTACCCCAACCAAGAGGGATCTAAGTCACATTACTTGTTTCAAGTGCTAGAAGACTGGACACTATGCAACTGATTGTCCTGAAGCCCAAAATGGAAATGGCAATGGAAGCTCTGGGAAGAAGCCGAACCCATTCAATGAAGGACATGTGAACCAGGTGAGCATGGAGGAGGTTGAAGCTCAGCCTGATGCAGTAATCGGTAAGTTTTTGGTTAAGTCATTTACTGCAACCGTTCTTTTCGATACTGGTGCATCGCAATCATACATATCAAGGGGATTTGTGAATAAGTTTAAGATGTCCACCCAAGTTCTCAAAACCCCTATGTTAGTAACCTCGCCAGGAGCAGAGTATATGGCCAGCCAAGGATGTTTTCAGATACCATTGGCCATTGGTAGGCATGTTTTCCCCTCAGACCTCATAGTTTTGGAGTCGCCAAAGAGGAAGGGATGATGCAGTACAACTACTGTAGGTATTTCCCTCAGTTATGAAACCAAGGTAATCAATCTAGTAGGAGAACCAAGCAACACTATGTAAACGGTATCTACACAAAAAGAACAAATACTTGCAACCCGACGCTTATGAGGGGTTATCATTCCCTCTATAGGCAACGACGCCAGAAATTGTCAAGCTGACGGGATAAAAATTATGATAGATTGGATAAATAGATCTCGATAAAACGCGAAATAAAATAAGTAACAAAAAATACAGCAAGGTATTTTTGGGTTTTTGGAAATAGATATGAAAACAAAAGCAAATAAAAATAGATCTCAAGGCAAATATGATAAAGAATAGACCCGTGTTGGGGAACGTAGCATGCAATTTAAAAAAAATTCCTACGATCATGCAAGATCTATCTAGGAGATGGATAGCAACGAGAAGGGGAGAGTGTGTCTGTTAGTGTCAAAACCGGTCGATCTCGGGTAGGGGTCCCGAACTGTGCGTCTGAGGATTGAAGGTAACAGGAGACGGGGGACATGATGTTTACCCAGGTTTGACCCTCTTAATGGAGGTAATACCCTACTTCCTGCTTGATTGACTTTGATGAGTATAGGTGTTACAAGAGTTGATCTACCTCAAGATCGTAATGGCCAAACCCTAGATGTCTAGCCTGTATGATTTGTGATAGCCTCTACTGATTAAACCCTCCGATTTATATAGACACCGGAGGGGGCTAGGGTCGTACAAAGTTGGTTTACAGAGGAAGGAAACTACACGTCCAGACGCCAATCTTGTCATCAACCCAAAGGAGAGTTCCATCCGGACACGGGGGAAGGCCTTCTACCTTATATCTTCACGGACCATCAATCCGGCCCATGTGACATAGCCCGGCCATCCGAGGACCCCCTAATCCATTCGTGCTGACGAAACTCTCCCTCGACCATAATATCATATTCCATCGTCGTGGTGATTGTGATGGTGATGTGATCTGCGCAGGGCTTTGCCTATGCACTACGTGAATATGACCGGAGGAGTAAACTGTGGAGAGAGACGCCACACACGGCTTGGAACAATTGGTGTGTCTCCAAGGGGTGCCCTGCTGTAAGTGCATCTAGTGCCACCCCTAGTTGGTTTTGGAGTATTGACGACAAACCTGGTTGAGGGACTAATGTGTTTGTGAGAATTGCAGGATAACACAGGTAGTAGTCCCTCATTGATTTGGTTTACCTACCGGAGATGACCCCTAAAAATGTGTGAAGACATGGAAGACAATGGTGGTATGTGAAGATATTCACATTGAAGACTCTGACATGAGAAGACATCACATGAAGACTTTGGAGCGCGAAGACATTGTTGTTTCATAGTTTCTTTTTCTTCTTTGTTGAGTCATAGGAACCACGGTACTGTTAAGTGGGGTCCAAGTGAACAAAGTCAGAGTGACTGAAGTGATGCTCAACCAAATCCTATGTCTTCGAGCGAAGACAATGAGGGCAAATCTTATCCAGAGCTGGATGAGTCAGCTTTACTTGTAGCCCAAGCCAAGCTGCCGCGTGTGTTTGAAATCTGATCATTGGAACACGTGTCAGTTCCTTAGTGACCCAGGGTCATTTCGGATAAATCAGGTCGGGTTGCCTAGTGGCTATAAATAGCCCACCCCCTACACCATAAATTGGTGGCTGCTCAGAGTTAGTGCACGGCTTTTGTCGTTTGAGAGCAACCCACCTCCGAAGCTTTTGAGAGAGAGAAATCCTTGCGAGGACAAAGCCCAAAACACCCTGAGCCAAAGAGTGTTAGGCATCACTGAAGTCTTTCTGTCCGCGTGACCTGAAGACTTGTTACACTTGAGGACTGTGAATCCTCCAGCCGGTTAGGCGTCACGTTCTGAGCATCCAAGAGTCAATGTGGATTGCTGGTGAACGAAGTCTGTGAAGGTTTGGAAGTCTACCTTGAAGACTTACCAAAGTGATTGGGCGGGGATTGGGTGTCCTTAGCTCAAGGGGAATAAGGTGAAGACGTGGTCTTCTGAGTTGAATCTCAGCCTCCCTAACCAGACGTACAGTTGTCACAGCAACTGGAACTGGTCCAACAAATCCTTATCCTCTCCAAGAGACCGGTTCTATCTTCTCCCTCTCTTTACTTACAGTTTGTCTTCGTAAAGTCATTGCCTACCTGTGCTACCTGTTTGACTTCACTGTGTGACTTCTATTGTTGTGTGGCTTCATACTATCTTCCTTCCTGATCATTACTACTTAGCTGCTATTAGTCTTCGTGCTTTCACTTCATTGAATACTTGACTATGGCTTGCCTAGTGTAGTCTACCTTCCGCTGCATGTTATTAGGTTCATTTTCATTGTTTGTCTTCGAAACTTCCATGTTTTGAAGACTTTCATAAAAATCGCCTATTCACCCCCCCTCTAGTCGATAACTAGCACTTTCAATTGGTATCAGAGCAAGGTACTCCCTTGTTCCGTGTGATTCGGTTTAACCACCTGGAGTTTTAGCTATGTCGACTGTAGGGATAATCAAAGTCTTCGCTGCGTGCCCTGTCTTCGATGGCACTGATTATCCCTACTGGAAGAATAAGATGCGCATGCATCTTGAAGCCATTGATGTCGATCTATGGTATGTCGTCAAGAACGGCGTTCCCAAGACTGGTGAAGGTGTCACCCCTGCTGATGTCAAGAAGTTCGTTCAACTAGATTCTACTGCCAAGAACATCAGCTGTGGTCATCTGACTAAAGGACAGTATGGCCGTGTGAGTGCTCTGGAAACGTCGAAACTAGTCTAGGACTGGCTCTCCAAGGTCAACGAAGGCGTCTCAACCTAGAGAGATCAAAGGATCAGTGTCCTTCGCAACCTGTTCAACCGCTTCAAGAGAAATGACAATGAGAATGTCCAACTCACGTTTGATCGCCTCACTGACATCACAAATGAGCTTCATGCTCTCGGCGCCACTAAGATCACCAAGCATGAAATCGTCAAGACACTCCTGAGATCACTTGACAGCTCATTTGACACCCTAGCCCTGATGATTCAAGAACGCCCTGACTTCAAGACACTCGATCCGTCTGACATACTTGAGAGGCTCAACACACATGAGTTTTATCTATCTGAGAAAAGAGATATCTATGGTCCCAACTATGGCCGAACTCGCGCTTTGAAGGCAAAGGCTGTTTCCTCATCTGAAGAAGAATCTGACTATAGTTCTGGAGATCCTGAAGACATTGGAAAGGAGCTTGCTAGGCTTGTTAAGAAGTTCCAGAAGTTCACAAAGAAGAAAGGCTTCAGAAAGTCTTCATGATCCAGCTCAAGAAATGATGAAGCTTCTACTCATGACCACAAGAAGAGAACATGCCACAAGTGCAAGGAACCTGGTCACTACATCTCTGAGTGTCCACAGTGGGACAATGAAAACAAGAAGAAGAAAAAGAGCAAGGAATATGATTCTGATGACAAGAAGAAGAAGAAATCCTCAAAGTCTTCTTCCAAATCTTCATCGAAGTCTTCATCACACAAGAAGAGCTCATCTGGCAAGGCTCGTGCTTTTGTTGGCAAGGAGATGGATTCAGAGGAGGAGTCTGCTTCTGAGGAGGCGGAGGTAGAGTCTGAGGAGGAGTCTGACTCTGGCGTTGCTAGTCTGGCTCTAGCTACAACTTACATTGCCAAGTCCATCTTCAACATTGAAGACAATGGCTCCGCCACCAACGCTGATGCTAATGACAAGGACGACTCCGCTCCCACCTACTGCTTCATGGCACATGGTGCCAAGGTAAACTCACGTGATACTTACTTTCAAACATCAAGTGAAGATGACTCTGATTGTGAATCCAAACCCAGCTACAAAACACTTGCTAAAATTGCAACTGAACAACAGAAAGCTATGGAACATATTCAAAAACTGTTAGACAAAAGCGATGACCTGTTGGACGCAGAAATGACCCGATCTCAGTCCTTAATTGAAGAAATAAAAAATCTTCATGTTAAGTACGAGGAACTTGAATGTCGTCATGAAACGCTCTCAACAACTCATGAAAAGCTTTCCTACGATTATATTCAAAGGAAGCAAGAACTTGAGAAATTGAGAGCGGCTCATGAAGATCTTCAAAAGGAGAATCAGTCACTTCGCGCTCAACGGATTAGTCCCGCTCAGGAAGGATTTGAACCACCATGTCTAAAATGCCTTGAGCGTGATAACGCTACTTCTGTTGCTGAATGTTCTACTGCTTCTACTGGTGCAATATCTTCAACTATTGATGTTGTAACTAACCCCTCTGCTGAGGATGCCACTACTGTTGCTGATGAAAATGCTAGGTTGAAGACATTGCTTGAGACAGGGACATACAAAAGTCTCAAAGGGCATCAGACACTGTGCGATGTCCTCAAAAAGCAGATTCTGAACCGAAACCCTTGAAAAGAGGGTGTTGGGTTCGAGAGGAAAATGAATGTTGATGGTTCTTACTGGAAGCCTGAGCAGTACCCCAAAACCATATGGGTTGCTGCAAAGGGACCTTCAGTGGATCCATCCACCTTATCTCGCTTCACTTGTGCTAACCCAATTATCATTGATGATTCCTTGGATGCACACTATAAACTGTTTAAGAATCAGAATGGTGAAGTGTTTGCCAGGTATATTGGTACTAACTGCAGGAATGGGCCACCTATGAAAAAGATCTGGGTGCCCAAAAGGTGTCTGGAGAATCTTCCTGTGAATGTCATCATGACACCAAAAGGGAAGAAGACAAACCCCAGAGCAAAGGCTTCATATGGCCCGAAGGCTTCATACAGACACATGACTCACCTGAGTCACCCTAACGCCAATGTTTTACAGGGAAATCATACTCAAACTTATGAATATGAGCGCATATCATCAAACCGCTATGTTCATAAGACTAAGAACTATTCTGCTTATTCATATGAGTATCACTCATCTCCTGCAAGGCTATTTGCTGGGGCTTCAAAGCCGAAGTTCTCAGATGCTGCACTTAGACTCATTGCTTCTAAGCCACCCCTGAAGATGTGGGTGGTTAAGAAGAATTAACTTTCTTTTGCAGGGAAAGGTCTCCAGTCGGAAATCAAAGGCGTCCGATGCTATTGCTGGGGACCTAAAACATCTTGTAGGGCGCAAGATAAAATGCCCAAATGGTCTTACTATGTATTTTGTTCCTGAATCGCTTGCCAATCATCCTATCTGTCCTAACCTTGATCTGAGCTTTGATAATCCTCTTGTCCGTCAAATGTTTATGCTTCACAATACACTTGGTGAAGCCTATCCCCCTAACTGTACTGTAGGGTATGACACCAAAGTCTTCAGAATGGATTATGGACAGCGGATGGACTAATCATATGACTGGTGATCGAAGTCTTCTCATGGACTCAACCTTACCTCCATCTGACAAGAGTCACATCACATTTGCTGACACTGGTAAAAGCAAGGTATTGGGTCTAGGTAGAGTTGCAATCTCAAAGGATCAGCACATGGATAAAGTGATGCTTGTTGAATCCCTTGGTTTCAACTTAATGTCTGTCTCAATGCTTTGTGACTTGAACATGATTGTGATATTTGGAAAATACCATTGCCTTGTACTAATGGAATCTGACAAGTCTCTAGTCTTTGAAGTGTATCGAAAAGATGATTTGTACATGGTAGATTTCTCAGCAGGACCATAGCTTGCCGTATGTCTTCTAGCAAAAGCTTCAGATTGCTGGCTTTGGCATCGGAGGCTAGGGCATGCTGGCATGAGGAACTTACACACTCTCGCAAAGAAGAAGCATGTGATAGGCATCGAGGGCGTCAAGTTCAAGAAAGATCATATGTGCGGTGCCTATGAAGCTGGAAAGATGACTAGGGCCAAGCATCCCTCAAAGACAATCATGACGACATCTCAACACTTCAAGCTGCTACACATGGACTTATTTGGCCCTACTCACCTACTCTCACTACTACTGCTTGTCTCTATGGCTTCGTCATTGTTGATGATTATTCAAGATATACATGGGTGCATATAATCCTCTACAAGACTGAAGTGCAGGATGTCTTCAGATGCTTCACCAACCGTGCCATGAACAACTATGGCATCAAGATCAAGCATATCAGAAGTGACAACGGTACAGAGTTCAAGAACACCGGCATCGACCTTTACCTGGATACATTGGGTTTCACTCATGAGTTCTCAGCTCCGTACACACCTCAGCAGAATGGCATCATGGAGCGCAAAAACAGAACACTCATTGAGATGGCTCGGACAATGCTTGATGAATACAAGACTCCAAGAAAGTTCTGGCCCGAAGCCATTGCTACTGCATGCCATGTCATCAACCGTGTTTATCTTCACAAGCTTCTGAAGAAGACATCCTAGGAACTCCTTACTGGTAAGAAGCCAAATGTCAGTCACTTCAGAGTATTTGGTGCTAGGTGCTGGATCAAGGATCCACATCGCACTTCAAAATTTGCACCGAAAGCACATGAAGGTTTTATGCTTGGTTACGGAAAGGATTCGCACTCCTACAGAGTCTTCAACCTCTTTCATTATAAAGTGGTTGAAACTGTAGATGTGTGGTTCGATGAGACTAACGGCTCGCAAAGAGAGCACCTGCCAAATGTGCTAGATGAAGATCCACCTAGTGAATCCATAAACTCATGGGAACTAGAGATATCATACCTTCTGAGGCACAGGCTGAAGAGGAACTCATCATTTCTGCACCTAATCAACCTGAAGCCAATGCTCAGCCTGAAGACAATCCTCCAAATGATGACAATGATCAGAAAGAGAAAAATCTTCGTCGAGTTCATCCTCGTGTTGCAAATGAAGTACAGATTGAGAAGATAATTGATAGCATCAATGCACCAAGTCCACTCACTCGTTCAAGAGCAACACAGCTAGCAAATTTCTGTGGGCACTTTACATTTGTCTCAATATCAAAACCCAAGAAAGTTGCTGAAGCCTTCATGGAACCTGAATGGATTCAAGCTATGCAAGAAGAGCTTCAACAGTTCTAGCTGAACAATGTGTGGGAACTAGTCAAGCATCCTGACCCTCGCAAATACAACATAATAGGAACCAAATGGATACATCGCAACAAACAAGATGAGCATGGTCAAGTCGTCAGAAACAAGGCTCGTCTCGTTGCTCAAGGATACACTCAAGTTGAAGGGGTTGACTTCGATGAAACATTTGCTCCTGTAGCTAGGCTTGAAGGCATTCGCATACTGCTAGCCTACGCAAATCATCACAACATCCTTCTGTATCAAATGGATGTGAAGAGTGCATTTCTCAATGGCAAGATTGAAGAAGAAGTGTATGTTGCACAACCACCTGGCTTTGAAGATCCAAAACATCCTGATATGGTATACAAGCTCAACAAGGCATTGTATGGCCTCAAACAAGCCCCTCGCGCTTGGTATGACACACTCAAAGACTTCCTGAAGAGTAAAGGCTTCAAACCTGGTTCCCTGGATCCCACACTCTTCACGAAGACATATGATGGTGAACTGTTTGTGTGCCAAATATATGTGGATGACATTATCTTCGGCTGCACTAACCAGAAATATAGTGATGAGTTTGGACACATGATGCAAGAGCAATATCAAATGTCCATGATGGGTGAGCTGAAGTTCTTCCTTAGTCTTCAAATTCGTCAGCAGAGCAACGACATCTTCATATCTCAAGAGAAATACCTCAAAGACTGCCTGAAGAAGTTCGGAATGCAAGACTGCAAAGGTTACACGACGCCAATGCCAACCAAAAGTCATCTGGGTCCTGGCACCAATGGTAATGAGTTCGGTCAAAAGGTATACCGCTCCATGATTGGTTCTTTACTTTATTTATGTGCATCTAGGCCAGATATCATGCTTAGTGTTTGCATGTGTGCCTGATTCCAAGCGGCACCAAAGGAATCACATCACTTAGCTGTGAAGCGAATTCTTTGATATTTGGATTACACCCCAACACTAGGATTATGGTATCCAAAGGGCTCTGAGTTTGATCTAGTTGGATTCTTGGATGCTGATTATGCTGGTGACAAGGTGGATCGCAAGTCTACATCAGGCACATGTCACTTTCTGGGACGATCACTTGTCTATTGGTCTTCAAAGAAGCAGAAATGTGTATCTCTCTCCACTGCTGAATCTGAATACATTGCTGCTGGATCTTGCTGCGCTCAGCTTCTATGGATGAAGCAAACACTCAAGGACTATGACATCCATCTGAAGCAAGTACCACCCTACTGCGACAATGAAAGCGCCATCAAGATTGCCAACAACCCAGTTCAGCACTCGAAGACAAAGCACATTGAAATTCGTCATCACTTTCTCAGAGATCATGTTATGAAGGAAGATATTGATATCATTCACGTCAACACTGAAGAGCAATTGGCAGATATCTTCACAAAGCCCTTGGATGAGAAAAGGTTTTGCAAGTTACGGTGTGAGCTAAATATCTTGGAATCCTCGAATGTCCTGTGATTAGGCACACATCCTAACACTTATGCATGTTGATGACTTAGATGTGCAACACACGAAGTAACGTATATCTTCAATCAATGAAGACTTACACTCTAAGTGTGAATACATTAATGCGGAATTTGATTTCGGAGCGCCACGATAATTGTGTGCCGTGTCTGGGTCTAATACTTCCTATACGGTGGGTAACGCCACCACCAAATTCTTGTTTGAAGTGTTTTTCTCCTGGCGTTACATTTGCTAAGTCTTCGCATTTGATTTATCTTCAACATTGGTTTGTCTTCCTGATGATCTTCACCTTATTGATTTAGTTTTACTCAGATATATACATATACTTGTGTTCTGTCCTCTACAACATTCACTTATAGCTATGTCTTCTCGTTTGAATCTTTTGGACTAAGTGAATGTGATCGGACCCTAACCCCTCTATGCTTCTACCTCAAACTCTATGTATCCAAATCATATGCATTCTGTTGAAACTGCCGAATGTCTTCTCCGCATCCTTGTCAGCAGAAGATACAGAGACAAACATTAAATCTATTTTAAATGCTCAGTCCTTATTGCCTGAAACCCGGAGAAGCCGGAACGACCACCCGACAGATCAGGCGTGCGTGGGAACATGGAACAACTTCCAATGTGTTGCATGTTCGCCATGTGTCCCTCAGATGTGAAGCGCCAGGGGCACCTGCGTAATTGCGCTGTGCTGTCCCTCTCCCTATAAATGCACAACTCATCGCGGTCAAAATCTTTCTTCCACCTCTCCACCTCAACAAACCCTAGCGCCACCGCTAGCTCTCGACGACGTCGGCGACGAAGCGCTTAGCTGCCGCGACCTCGTCTTCTCCACCGTCGCCGTAGGTGCCCTCCGTCGCCAAGTTAGGGCACGGAAGATCGAACTGCTCGGCCTCCTCTTCTACTCCGTCTAGCAGTTCATTGTGTGGTAATTAAAACTCTCTTTTTACTGTCTTTTTGATCTGATGGATTAATCTTTCCTTACCAAAAGTGGTTTCTGCCTCCATTGGATCTATCCTGTTCTGCATCTCATATTATGCCTAGTATATTCACTTATGCTTCACACGTAGTTGGATTCCTCACTTGTACCTATTCTTGGATTCGTACAAATCTGGAACCAACTCTCAACATATAAGTGAATGTCTTCGCGCTATGAGGTCAATGCCTTCAAACTGATTTATCTTCAAAATCTTCTGAGAATGCATATGACCTCTTCCCCTTCCCTCACATCTCTAATGCTGTCACATGTACATGTCCGTGGGAGAATCCCTTGGTTCTCATAGTTTGCATTCATTTGCAGAATTCTTACAGCATCACATCAACTCTCCCGAAGCTAGTTCTTGTCTGACCAGCAGACGGAAGACTTTGACAATTTTGAAGCCATTCAGTCTGAACTTCATGGCCACAGAAAAGTCTGCAAGGAAGGGCGGCATGCAGCGCCGTGGGGGGACATCAGGATTTGCCACCATATCTCCATGAGCTGTACAAGACTGATCCAGAAGAAGATTATAATTAGCGCAAAACTCGAATCCAATGGATTCGAAGATATTGGGCCGAGCAATGGTTCAAATACCGATTCGTGACCTAGGAGTATGCTGAGAAGAATGCTATCATGAGTCCTTGGGGTGATATTCTCTTTCAAAATCTTCAACCCAAGAATAGAGCTAAAGCTATTGCTCAGGGTTTCTACCCCTGTATGGTCCGTGGACCACAGCCTGCCAATGCCGACCCATCATCATTGCTATGGTGTCGTGATGATAATCTTTTCAAGCGCAACTTTCAGACTGCAAAGGCATCGGCCAAAGAGAACAAGAAAAGTCTTGGATGCAATTTCAAGCCAGGTCCTTCTGCTCCACGGGCTGATGGCACACGTGATGCAAATCCAAATGTCATCGGCCCCTTCGACAACTTTGATGGTCTCCTCTCCTACATCACTGCTCAGAGGGCCACAGTGGATCAGTCTGGAGATGAAGCTGATTTTGATGAAGCTCCCGCTCCACCGAAGCCTCAAAAGCAGAACAAACCAAAGGCTTCAAAGCCCTCCACTGCACCAAGAGTTTCGCGTGCGAAGCCTCTGGCCACTGCTCCTCCTGCACCTAGTGTGCATTCTGAAGATCTTTCTCACATATCCAAGACTGAGAAGAAGAAGAAGACCATGTAGATCATTGGTCAAGCACTGACCCCAGCTGCCGTTCTGAGGAATGAGAACGAAGCCATTGATCTGTCAAGTGACGATGATGCTCTCGAACTGCTAATCAAGAGCAAGCAAGAGGCGGAAATCTTCAATGATCTTCCCCTTTTCGATGTGGACATCCTGAACAAGTTCATTGATGAATGGTTTGACAGCCCAAACCTCAGTTTTGATTATCTTCAGCTTCCAATCGGCCTCAGCGTCTCCTTCCTTGGAGCCATTGCTCCTGAGCTGGCTCTAGCTCATAAAATTGTTGAACTGAAGAACAAAATTGACTATGAAAAGGCGCAGTTCAAGAAGCATATGGCCAAGCTCAGTGTGACGGATGTCCAAAACTTAAACCAAATGATGCATGAGCTCAAGGAGGCGTTTCACAAGAATCGTGACGAAGCTAAAGGTTCTCGAGAGCGCATGAAACTCCTTGCTGCCAAATGTGTTCAAGCTTACAATGAAGCCGAGAAGCGCAAGGCACTTGGGCGTCCTGGCAGCGACCCCAAGATGGCTGCCAAGAAGAAGAAGCCTACTGTGGCCCCAGCTGAAGCATCAAGGCGGGAAGAACCACGCATTGTCTTCCCCGCCAGCATGACAGGCGTGAAGCCTAAGGTCCCCACAGTGGCTTCGGAACTCAAGAAAACAAGAACAGCCGAAGCCAGAAAGCGCAAGTCCAAGAACACCACTGATGATGCGCCACCAACCAAGAAGAGAAAGACAAAGAAGAAAGATCGGACTGCTCCCACAGAGCCCCTTGTCGTTGAGCCAATCTCAGTTGCTCGTCCTGCGTCTGCACACCAAGAGCATCGTTTGATAATTCATGAGCCTGCTACCACAGAGGCTCCTGAAACTGAAGACATTCCAACTGTTGACCCCACCGCAGCCGAAGACATTGGTCTCGAAGACAATGTAGATGCTGATGAAGTCCTTCCTCAGACCGAGCACAACATGGTATCATCGCATGTTCTCACGAACAGCGAACTCATCAGCATTGGTCGTCCTTTGACGCCAATAGCTCAGGATGATTCATGAGCTGATCACCCTCAAGACTCCCCCCGTCAAGAAGAATCACCACGTACTCCCCCAACTCAAGTCACCACTCTGGTGCTTGAAGATGAAGACTTTGTGGCCCAGACAACTCCATCTCCACAAGCGTCGCCAGCGTTTTACAGGCTTCGCAAAGGACCAAGGCCACAAGTCACTCTTTCGAGTGTTCTAGAAGGAGAAGATCACCACTCAGTATCATGCCAAGTATTTCCTGAAGCCACTCCAACTGCGAACATTTCAGAGTCTGAAGCCAAAGCTGCTGAAGACATTCCGGCTGCATCAGCCGATGAACGAGAAGAACCCTGTCATGAAGAAGAACGTGTTGCTACACCCCCGTCCAACCAAGAAGTTGTTCTCGAGGAGAATGTGTCCGACCCTCCAGCTACTCAAGTGGAGGTTAACAATACTGAGGCGGCCACAAACAACACTACTGAAGCCGATGACGTTGTCATGGCTGAAGCTAATGTGGCGCCTGAAGTTAATATGGTGCCAGAAGTAAATGCACCTGAAGCCAATGCTGCACCTGATGCAAATCTGCAGCCTGAAGTTAATACCAATGCCACTGCTCATGTACCGCCTCCAAGGCCACACACCATTGAGCAAGCATTTGATCGTGGTTAGCTGGTTACTGTCAGATGGCCCATTCTGGTTCCTCCACCTGGTGCCAGTCCACAATTTGACTATCATGTAGAGCACAGGCCTCAGGTCCAGAAGCCTAAGCTAAGGTTGCCAAGGTTTCCAGGTACTGCAACTTCACCAGGATCCTTCAATGCAAATGGCTTCATTGCACACAACACCTTCTTTGATAGTGCCAAGAACCCCTACTCGAAGCCAAGAATTTCATCCGATCGGTTCTGGAGCTATCAGCAGTGCAGTTACTATTCATGTGTTCTTTATGATCAAGGGCGCATCTTCCCCCATATGCGTCTAGACTGTGAAGCTATTGCTGGACTGCCCTGCTTAGAAGAAGCCCTTGCCTATTTCCGAGATGCTGGTCTACTGCAATTTGTGACTGATAAAGAGCACTGGAATGAAGAGCTTCTGCTACAATTCTATGCTACACTCCACATTCGCGGCTACAACAGGGATCCGAAGACTTGGATCCTTGAGTGGATGACAGGAAATATACACCACGAAGCCAAAGCTCAGGATATTATTAAGCTCACAGGCCTGCCCACTCCAGGTGAACTATATGAGCCTGGTTGTTAGCTTCACCGCAATGCTTTGGAGAGCATTTTTCAGAAGCCTGAGCCCAACATGAGCCAAATGCTGAGCATGATGAAGCCACTGCCACGCGACGCTGAATATCCACGGGAATTCTTTGTTGAAGACCTAGAGTATCTGCCATGCATGATCTATCATATCATAAGGAGAACTCTATGGCCCATCAAGGGACATTCACCTGCAGCGAAGCTTGAAGGAGCAATGAAGACATTGGTCTTCTCTATCTTCAATGGCATCAGTTTCAATGCTCAAGACTTCTTCATCAGGCAATTGGCTGCATCTGGCTCTGATATTTTCGGATTGAAATTCTATGCTCCATGGGTTATGCGCCTTATCAAGCTTCACTCTGCCGTCAACTATCAGCCGTCTGCGCGTAACCATCTGATATTCTTGCCAGAGGTTGATATGTCTGTCAAAGCCATCTACCCAGAGCCTGCCAAGGAGCCAATTTATCTTCACAATACTGATCACCAAAGCTTCACACAGCCCATTGAAGGAGTTCTGGCTGCCACTCGTGTTTATCCTTTGGCTGGCAATACACGCACACCTCATCGTGCCCCAACTGAAGCCACTGAAAGCACAATTGCTCAAAGGCCTCGGAAGTGTTCTCGTGTTCTCAACGACCAAGAGCTTCTCGTTGCCCTGCATCAAAAACAGGATAAGCATCACGACTGGCTGAAGCATCAGATGAAAAGCCTCTTGGTGGATGTCAATCACATTCGCAACCTTGCCACCAAGAATGCATTTGTCACTCACAAAACCCGTCGGAGGTCTTGGAAGAGTTTGACATTGCTCAGTGCTGAAGCTGATCTTCAAGACGATGGCTTCACCAAAAGATTCAAGTTTGATTCCACTCCTCCCAGGAATGTTGTCTTGCGTCGGACTCCCTCACTTGAAGACTCTGACTATTCTTCCTCAGCTGCAACTGTTGATACCAGAGTCATTGATGACTAAGATGATGCTACTTCCCCACCTCCAACTTCGGTGCGTATCGACACTGCACCAAGTTCTTCTGCACCACCAAACCTCAACGACGATCCTGCTGCTTCACCACCTACTCCTCATGAGAACGAGTAGAGTCTCTATGTCTTCAAACCTTTTTGGTCCTTACTGACAAAAGGGGGAGAAGCATATGAGTTGATAGTCTTCAAGCGGGTCCTTATGGGTGGTTGCTATACTTTTGCCAAGTGTTTACAACTCTCGCTTTTGATACATTTGGTTTTTTGAGTTGTAACACCTAAACTTGATGGTTGTCTGCTAATTTTTTTGCTATCGCATATGCGATGATAAATCACGCACGAAGTCATATTGCAGACGTCCATTTTTCATTATGCATGTCATTATCTTTGTTATATCTTTTCACGCATGATGAATTGTCTTCATAAGTTGAAGAGGATCTCCACAAGTACAACCTGCCATGTGCATTTGCATTCCAAAAGCAAAATACTTATATGCACATCTTCAGGGGGAGCCTTTTGCTACTTATGAAGACAATTATCTTAATTCTTTACAATTTCACATACTTTTATACCCGTTGAAAACTTCAACCAGTTTGTCATCAATCACCAAAAAGGGGGAGATTGTAAGTGCATCTAGTGCCATCCCTAGTTGGTTTTGGAGTATTGACGACAAACCTGGTTGAGGGACTAATGTGTTTGTGAGAATTGCAGGATAACACAGGTAGTAGTCCCTCATTGATTTGGTTTACCTACCGGAGATGACCCCTAAAAATGTGTGAAGACATGGAAGACAATGGTGGTATGTGAAGATATTCACATTGAAGACTCTGACATGAGAAGACATCACATGAAGACTTTGGAGCGCGAAGACATTGTTGTTTCATAGTTTCTTTTTCTTCTTTGTTGAGTCATAGGAACCACGGTACTGTTAAGTGGGGTCCAAGTGAACAAAGTCAGAGTGACTGAAGTGATGCTCAACCAAATCCTATGTCTTCGAGCGAAGACAATGAGGGCAAATCTTATCCAGAGCTGGATGAGTCAGCTTTACTTGTAGCCCAAGCCAAGCTGCCGCGTGTGTTTGAAATCTGATCATTGGAACACGTGTCAGTTCCTTAGTGACCCAGGGTCATTTCGGATAAATCAGGTCGGGTTGCCTAGTGGCTATAAATAGCCCACCCCCTACACCATAAATTGGTGGCTGCTCAGAGTTAGTGCACGGCTTTTGTCGTTTGAGAGCAACCCACCTCCGAAGCTTTTGAGAGAGAGAAATCCTTGCGAGGACAAAGCCCAAAACACCCTGAGCCAAAGAGTGTTAGGCATCACTGAAGTCTTTCTGTCCGCGTGACCTGAAGACTTGTTACACTTGAGGACTGTGAATCCTCCAGCCGGTTAGGCGTCGCGTTCTGAGCATCCAAGAGTCATTGTGCATTGCCAATGAACGAAGTCTGTGAAGGTTTGGAGGTCTACCTTGAAGACTTACCAGAGTGATTGGGCGAGGACTGGGTGTCCTTAGCTCAAGGGGAATAAGGTGAAGACGTGGTCTTCTGAGTTGAATCTCAGCCTCCCTAACCAGACGTACAGTTGTCACAGCAACTAGAACTGGTCCAACAAATCCTTGTCCTCTCCAAGAGACCGGTTCTATCTTCTCCCTCTCTTTACTTACAGTTTGTCTTCGTGAAGTCATTGCCTGCCTGTGCTACCTGTTTGACTTCACTGTGGGACTTCTATTGTTGTTTGGCTTCATACTATCTTCCTTCCTGATCATTACTACTTATCTGCTATTAGTCTTCGTGCTTTCACTTCATTGAATACTTGACTATGGCTTGCCTAGTGTAGTCTACCTTTCGCTGCATGTTATTAGGTTCATTTTCATTGTTTGTCTTTGAAACTTTCATGTTTTGAAGACTTTCATAAAAATCGCCTATTCACCCCTCCCTCTAGTCGATAACTAGCCCTTTCACCTGCCCATGTATATAAAGGAGGGAGAGGAGGAGGCCGACCACCATGGGGCGCGCCATGAGGGGGGGAGTCCTACTAGGACTCTAGTCCTAGTAGGATTCGACCCCCCTGAAAATTTGTTTTTGCCACTCTAGATTTTGCCAATTTTGCTTATGCCACTCTAGATTTTGACATCTCACTTTTGCCACTCTTTGCTTTGACATTACATCACAAATGCCATTGCGTGGCAAAACCGATAATTTTTCATTTCACTTTTGCCACTCTTAGCTTTTGACAATGTATCACAATTTCCACTCTAAAAGTTTTGCTTTTGCCACTGAATGGCAAAAGTGATATATTCTCAAAAGCTATGAGTGGCAGAAGTGAAATGTCAGATTCTAGAATGGCATAAGCAAAGTGAGGAAAAACTAGAGTGGCAAAAACAAAGTTTTCCCACCTTTTTTCCTTCTCATGGAGGGGGGAAGAGGGAAGGAGAGGGAGAGGGGGAAAGGAAAGGGGGCTCATGGGGGGCGCCATCCCTTGTGGGCTCCCCTCTCTCTCCCCTATGGCCCATGTTGGCCCATTACTTCCCCCGGGGGTTCCGGTAACCCCTCGATACTCCGATAAATATCCGAAACGTCCCGAAACCATTCCGGTGTCCAAATACTATCGTCCAATATATCAATCTTTACCTCTCGACTATTTCGAGACTCCTCGTCATGTCCGTGATCTCATCTAGGACTCCGAACAATCTTTGGTCACCAAAACACATAACTCATAATACAAATAGTCATCGAACATTAAGCATGTTGACCCTACGGGTCTGAGAACTATGTAGACATGACCGAGACATATCTCCGATCAATAACCAACAGTGGAACCAAGATGCTCATATTGGTTTCTACATATTCTATGAAGATATTTATCAGTCAAACCGCAATAACAACATACGTCATTCCCTTTGTCATCGGTATCTTACTTGCCCGAGATTCGATCGTCGGTATCCTCATACCTAGTTCAATCTCTTTACCGGCAAGTCTCTTTACTCGTTCCGTAATGCATCATCCCATAACTAACTCATTGGTCACATTGCTTGCAAGGCTTATGATGTGCATTAACGAGAGGGCCCGGAGATACCTCTCCGATACACGGAGTGGCAAATCCTAATCTTGATCTATGCCAACCCAACAAACACCTTCGGAGATACCTGTAGTGCATCTTTATAATCACCCAGTTATGTTGTGACGTTTGATAGCACACAATGTGTTCCTTCGGTATTCAGGAGTTGCATTATCTCATAGTCAGAGGAATATGTATAAGTCATGAAGAAAGCAATAGCAATAAAACTTAACGATCATTGTGCTAAGCTAACGAATGGGTCTTGTCCATCACATCATTCTCCTAATGATCTGATCCCGTTCATCAAATGACAACACATGTCTATGGTCAGGAAACTTAACCATCTTTGATTAATGAGCTAGTCTAGTAGAGGCATACTAGGGACACTTTGTTTTGTCTATGTATTCACACATGTATCAAGTTTCCGGTTAATACAATTCTAGCATGAATAATAAACATTTATCATGATATAAGGAAATATAAATAACAACTTTATTCTTGCCTCTAGGGCATATTTCCTTCAGTCTCCCACTTGCACTAGAGTCAATAATATAGATTACATTGTAATGATTCTAACACCCATGGAGTCTTGGTGCTGATCATGTTTTGCTCATGGAAGAGGCTTAGTCAACGGGTCTGCAACATTCAGATCCGTATGCATTTTTCAAATCTCTATGTCTCCCTCCTTGACTTGATCGCGGATGGAGTTGAAGCGTCTCTTGATGTGTTTGCTTCTCTTTTCAAATCTGGATTCCTTCGCTAAGGCAGTTGCTCTAGTATTGTCACAAAAGATTTTCATTGGACCCGATGCACTAGGTATTACACCTAGATCAGATATGAACTCCTTCATCCAGACTCCTTCATTTGCTGCTTCTGAAGCAGCTATGTACTCTGCTTCACACGTAGATCCTGCCACGACGCTCTGCTTGGAACTGCACCAACTAACAGCTCCACCATTCAATATAAATATGTATCCTATTTGTGACGTAGAGTCATCCGGATCAGTGTCAAAGCTAGCATCGACATAATCATTTACGATAAGGTCTTTGTCACCTCCATAAACGAGAAACATATCCTTAGTCCTTTTCAGATATTTCAGGATGTTCCTGACCGCTGTCCAGTGATCCACTCCTGGATTACTTTGGTACCTCCCTGCTAAACTTATAGCAAGGCACACATCAGGTCTGGTACACAGCATTGTATACATGATAGAACCTATGGCTGAGGCATAGGGAATGACTTTGATTTTCTCTCTATCTTCTGCAGTGGTCGGGCATTGAGTCTGACTCAACTTCACACCTTGTAACACAGCTAAGAACCCTTTATTTGACTGGTCCATTTTGAACTTCTTCAAAACTTTATTAAGGTATGTGCTTTGTGAAAGTCCAATTAAGCGTCTTGATCTATCTCTATAGATCTTGATGCCCAATATATAAGCAGCTTCACCGAGGTCTTTCATTGAAAAATTCTTATTCAAGTATCCTTTTATGCTATCCACAAATTCTATATCATTTCTAATCAATAATATGTCATCCACATATAATATTAGAAATGCTACAGAGCTCCCACTCACTTTCTTGTAAATACACGCTTCTCCAAAAGTCTCTATAAAACCATATGCTTTGATCACACTATCAAAGCGTATATTCCAACTCTGAGAGGCTTGCACCAGTCCATAAATGGATCGCTGGAGCTTGCACACTTTGTTAACACCTTTAGGATCGACAAAAACCTTCTGGTTGCATCATATAGAACTCTTCTTTAAGAAATCCATTAAGGAATGCAGTTTTGACATCCATTTGCCAAATTTCATAATCATAAAATGCGGAAATTGCTAATATAATTCGGACAGACTTAAGCATCGCTATGGGTGAGAAGGTCTCATCATAGTCAACTCCTTGAACTTGTCGAAAACCTTTCGCAACAAGTAGAGATTTGTAGACAGTAACATTACCGTCAGCGTCAGTCTTCTTCTTGAAGATCCATTTATTTTCTATGGCTTGCCGATCATGGGGCAAGTCAACCAAAGTCCACACTTTGTTCTCATACATGGACCCCATCTCAGATTTCATCGCCTCAAGCCATTTTGCGGAATCTGGGCTCATCATCGCTTCCTCATAGTTCGTAGGTTCGGCATGGTCTAGTAACATGACTTCCAGAATAGGATTACCATACTCTCTGGTGTGGAACGTACTCTGGTTGACCTACGAGGTTCGGTAGTAACTTGATCTGATGTTTTATGATCATCATCATTAACTTCCTCACTAATTGGTGTAGGCATCACTAGAACTTATTTATGTGATGTACTAATTTCCAATTCGAGAGAAGGTACAATTACCTCATCAAGTTCTACTTTCCTCCCACTCACTTCTTTCGAGAGAAACTCCTTCTCTAGAAAGGATCCATTCTTAGCAACAAAGATCTTGCCTTCAGATCTGTGATAGAAGGTATACCCAACAGTTTCTTTTGGGTATCCTATGAAGACGCACTTCTCCGATTTGGGTTCGAGCTTATCAGGTTGAAGCTTTTTGACATAAGCATCGCAGCCCCAAACTTTAAGAAATGATAGCTTAGGTTTCTTGCCAAACCATAGTTCAGATGGTGTCGTCTCAATGGATTTAGATGGTGCCCTATTTAACGTGAATGCAACCGTCTCTAAAGCATAACTCCAAAATGATAGTGGTAAATCGGTAAGAGACATCATAGATCGCACCATATCTAATAAAGTACGATTACAACGTTCGAACACACCATTACGCTGTGGTATTCCAGGTGGCGTGAGTTGCGAAACTATTCCACATTGTTTCAAATGAAGACCAAACTCGTAACTCAAATATTCGCCTCCGCGATCAGATCGTAGAAACTTTATTTTCTTGTTACGATGATTTTCTACTTCACTCTAAAATTCTTTGAATTTTTCAAATAATTCAGACTTATGTTTCATTAAGTAGATATACCCATATCTGCTCAAATCATCTGTGAAGGTCAGAAAGTAACGATACCCACCGCGAGCCTCAACACTCATTGGACCGCATACATCAGTATGTATTATTTCCAATAAGTCGGTGGCTCGCTCCATTGTTCCGGAGAACGGAGTCTTAGTCATCTTGCCCATGAGGAATGGTTCACAAGCATCAAGTGATTCATAATCAAGTGATTCCAAAAGCCCATCAGCATGGAGTTTCTTCATGCGCTTTACACCAATATGACCGAAACGCCAGTGCCACAAATAAGTTGCACTATCATTATTAACTTTGCATCTTTTCTCTTCAATATTATGAATATGTGTATCACTACGATCGAGATTCAACAAAAATAGACCACTCATCAAGGGTGCATGACCGTAAAAGATATTACTCATATAAATAGAACAACCATTATTCCCTGATTTAAATGAATAACCGTCTCGCATCAAACAAGATTTAGATATAATGTTCATGCTCAACGCTGGCACCAAATAACAATTATTCAGGTCTAAAACTAATCCCGAAGGTAGATGTAGACGTAGCGTGCCGATGGTGATCACATCGACCTTGGAACCATTTCCGATGCACATCGTCACCTCGTCCTTAGCCAATCTTCGTTTAATCCGTAGCCCCTGTTTCGAGTTGCAAATATGAGTAACAGAACCAGTATCAAATACCCAGGTGCTACTACGAGCATTACTGTAACATCCCAATTTTCAATTTGGATGTCATACATAGGTCATGATATGCATATATTTTATTTGCATATTGGTTGTGATCCTAGAAATCTTAAGCAACTCAAGGACCCAAGGAGAGAGTCGGAGATTTCACAAGTTTTCATATTTGAATTTTTTCAAATTTGAAAAGAGGATCAATTGATTTTAATATTTTTTCTCTCCAGTTATTTCCAATATTAAAAATAAATGAGTGAAGATAAAATGATTTCTTCAAAAGAGAGGAAATATTGGAGAAGAAATTTTAAAATCAAATTTATATTTTATTTGGATTTTGTTGCTATTTTATTTGAAATTAGAAAAATATGCATTTTTGAAAATTGCATTTTTAGGCAAGAAAAATGTTCACTTTGTTCTAAATATTAGATTTAGACGGTGAAAATTGTTTCTGGTATTTTTAGATTTTTTGTATTTTATCAGGATTTTTCTTCCTCCTAGAATTATTTAAAAAAAATCGCTGCCCGACTGGGCCGAAGTCCCAGCCGAGCCAGGCCGCAGCCCACCTCCCCGCCGCCTTCCTCCTGAGCGGGAGGAATCCCGCCGCCGCACGGACACCGAGGAGTTCGAGCCGGACTCCCCTCGCGCCGCCCCCTCCCCCAAGTCGGTCGAGCCCCCTCCCCTCTTTATAAGCCGCCGCCCCCGCCGACCTCTCCTCACCCCGAGCCGCCGCCACACCACCGCCGCCCGTGCCACCGCCGACGCCGCCGAAGCCTCGCCCCGCCTCATCGCCGGAGTCGCCGCCGCCGCCGTTGACCCCGCCGCCGTTTGGATCGGTATAAAACCGTCCCAGTTCGCCGTTTTTCTTTGCGTTTATTTTTTCGGTTCTTCGGTTTTAGATCGCTTTTTTAGGGTTTGCTAATTAGCGAACGCTCTCTGTTTAGATCATTTTAATGAACGAATTTGTCCGTTTAGTTCTGTTAGCGAACGTTCGTTCGTTAGCCTTTTCTTTTTCTGTTTATTTTCGGCCAAGGACCTATCCCAGAATACTTTTCTCACAGATTACTCCCTGATCTTCAAACCCTCACAACTTTTTGCTTGTTTATCCAAATCCAGTGAAACCAACGCCAAAATCTTCGTCTTGTTCCCCTCTTTCTAGTTAGTCAAATTGAGCATGATTTTGACAATTTAAAATTTGGTTTCAAGCAGACTTGAATTCGAACTTCTTTTAATCGTAGTTTGAGTGTCGTAGCTCCAATTCGATTGATTATTTTTGCAAACCGTAGCTCTTCAGTTGAACTTTCAGTTTGGATCTTTTCATTTGAGTTTTTACCCTTGCATCTTATTCTTGAGTGCTTATGTATGTTATTTTTTGTTTACGATAGAGTTTCCAGAGTGCGAAGCGTGCTACTACGAGTCACTAGGGTTTTCAGATCGTCAGCAAGGCAAGTAACACTTTGATCATACCCTTTATTACCTAGTTTTTATGCATTAGTTTTCAATCCTCAAACACTGCATGGTTAGGACTTCAATACATGTGGGTATTGGGAAGTAGTTGATGAGGTAGAACCAATTGTCTTTAATTCAAACCCTGGGAGTTACTTCTACGTTATGCTTATACTGCTATGCTATGCTCGTAGACGTGGTTTGGGTTTGAGTGATCCGTGACAGATGTGAGAGTTTTAATTAATGGTTAAACTTAAGGTGGCTACTTTAATACACATCTGGGTGGATTGGTTGAGGCACCTTGGAGGACCCAGTGGTTGTCTGGGCACCTGGAGCAATCCAGCGTTGTCCTGGGATATCCTGGAGTACCCGTGTGATCATCCTACGGTTTGCCACCCAGGCTCAAAGGGATCATAAGATTTTTCATGCTGGAATCTTCCGTGTGCAGCCACAAGCCATTATGGGCTCTGGCATAGTTGAGTATGTTGTGTGACCTCTTTCAGTGGTAGGCTAGCAGATGTAGGGGATGTAGGTGGTAATGTCTACCCAGAGTAAAGAGTTAATGCTTCGGAAAGACTGTGTCTCGGTCATCCGTTTCTCAAACATCATGTAGTGCGAGAAATCCAACGGAGGAGATCGAGTCTTGTGGGGAAAAGTGCGCAAACCTCTGCAGAGTGTATAAACTAATCATGGTTAGCCGTGTCCCCGGTTATGGACATCTTGAGTATCTGGTACTTGAATTATTGATTTGATCTCATCACTCTACTTAATTAATTTGTTGGGTTGATGCTTATTAATTTGGGATTGAGTTGGAGGAACCTTCTCAATGTTTTCAACAAACTTTGTAGTTTAATAAAATATATTCCTTTGTTGTAGGGTGATACGTCTCCAACGTATCTATAATTTTTGATTGTTCCATGCTATTATATATTCTGTTTTGGATGTTTAACGGGCTTATTTATACACTTTTATATTATTTTTGGGACTGTCCTATTAACCGGAGGCCGAGCCCAAATTGCTGTTTTTTGCCTATTTCAGTGTTTCGCAGAAAAAGGATATCATACGGAGTCCAAAAGGAATGAAACCTTCGGAAGAGTTATTTTTGGAACAAACGTGATCCAAAGGACTTGGAGTGGACGTCAAGAAATCACCGAGGAGGCCACGAGGCAGGTGGGCGCGCCTACCCCCCTGGGCGCGCCCTCCACCCTCGTGGGCCCCTCGTGGCTCCACCGACCTACTTCTTCCTCCTACATATACCTACGTACCCCCAAACCGTCGAGGGGCACCACAAAAACCTAATTCCACCGCCGCAACCTTCTGTACCCGTGAGATCCCATCTTGGGGCCTTTTCCGGCGTCCTGCCGGAGGGGGCATTGATCACGGAGGGCTTCTACATCAACACCATAGCCTCTCCGATGATTTGTGAGTAGTTTGCCTCAGACCTTCGGGTCCATAGTTATTAGCTAGATGGCTTCTTCTCTCTCTTTGGATCGCAATACAAAGTTCTCCTTGATTCTCTTGGAGATCTATTCGATGTAATCTTCTTTTGCGGTGTGTTTGTCGAGATCCGATGAATTGTGGGTTTATGATCCAGATTATCTATGAACAATAATTGAATCTTCTCTGAATTCTTTTATGTATGATTGGTTATCTTTGCAAGTCTCTTTTAATGATTAGTTTGGTTTGGCCTACTAGATTAATCTTTCTTGCAATGGGAGAAGTGCTTAGCTTTGGGTTCAATCTTGCGGTGATCGATCCTAGTGACAGTAGGGGAAACGGCACGTATTGTATTGTTGCCATCGAGGATAAAAAGATGGGGTTTATATCATATTGCATGAGTTTATCCCTCTACATCATGTCATCTTGCTTAAGGCGTTACTCCGTTCTTATGAACTTAATACTCTGGATGCATGCTGGATAGCGGTCGATGTGTGGAGTAATAGTAGTAGATGCAGGCAGGAGTCGGTCTACTTGTCACGGACGTGATGCCTATATACATGATCATACCTAGATATTCTCATAACTATGCTCAATTCTATCAATTGCTCGACAGTAATTTGTTCACCCACCGTAATACTTATGCTATCTTTAGAGAAGCCACTAGTGAAACCTATGGCCCCCGGGTCTATTTTCCATCATATTAATCTTCCGTCAACAAGCTATTACTTTTGCCGTTTATTTTGCTTTCTTTACTTTTTGTCTTTATCATAAAAATACCAAAAATATTATCTTATCATCTCTATCAGATCTCACTTTTGCAAGTGGCCGTGAAGGGATTGACAACCCCTTTATCGCGTTGGTTGCAAGGTTCTTATTTGTTTGTGTAGGTTCAAGGGACTTGAGTGTGGCCTCCTACTGGATTGATACCTTGGTACTCAAAAACTGAGGGAAATACTTATGCTACTTTGCTGCATCACCCTTTCCTCTTCAAGGGAAAACCAACGCAGTGCTCAAGAGGTAGCAAGAAGGATTTCTGGCGCCGTTGCCGGGGAGGCCTACACGAAGTCAAGTCAAGATTTGACTCCCGACAATGAGCCATTTCCGGCGCTGTTGCCGGGGAGTCTACGCATAAGTTAACATACCAAGTACCCATCACAAACTCTTATCCCTCGCATTACATTATTTGCCATTTGCCTCTCGTTTTCCTCTCCCCCACTTCACCCTTGTCGTTTTATTCGCCCTCTCTTTTTGCTCGCCTTTCCTTTGCCATGGCCGAATCAAAAGGGGCTAGGGGTTCTTTCCTAGGTTTCAATGCCTTGGATAGCCCTTCCGTCCTCTCTAAGCTCATAAATAATGATGCTATGGAAAAACCTACCAGGGTTATCAATGAGAATCGGAATAATTTCGACGAAGATGATCCTGGAATATTTCGTTATTTACTTGATGAGTCTTTGAAAGATGCTTGGGATAGGTTATTGAGAATCCGGGCCAGCTTTGTGCCCCAATATCAAATTGAAATATACTTGTAAAAGCTTTTATGTTGCCTTACCTTCATCATTTAAGCATGTCTTAGACTCTATTTTTGAAGAAGGTTTTCTTGAAGGGGATGCCGTAGATACCTATGAAAAGATGAAAACCATATTTGGGCACCCCATGAATGAGAAGGTCGAATCTACCTCTCTTTTGCTTTCCTATCAAAACAAAACTATCAAAGAGATGAAGGCTAGCTTAGATGCAAATTTTCGTAACGTGCTTAATCTTTCCTCTACTATTAATAGCCATGTGCTTTATCAAAACAGAAAGATTAATGCCATAGATAACAAGTTTGCTCTTTTCTTTCCTAAAACCAAAGATGGCAATACCTAAATCTATCCTCGCTTTTATGCCTAGCTAGGGGCGTTAAACGATAGCGCTTGTTGGGAGGCAACCCAATTTTAGTTTAGTTTTTTCTTTTTGGTTCTGTTTAGGAATAAATAATTCATATAGCCTCTGGTTAGATGTGGTTTTGTGTTTTAATTAGTGTTTGTGCCAAGTTAAACCTATAGGATCTTCCTGGATGATAGTTATTTGATCTTGCTGAAAATTCAAGAAACTTTCTGTTCACGAAAACAATTGTTTAAAATCCCCAGAACGTGATAAAATACTGATTCCAATTGAAGTAGATCAATAAACAAATTATCTAGGTCATCCTATTTTGGTAGAATTTGTTGAGTTCCAGAAGTTTGCGTTAGTTACAGATTACTACAGACTGTTCTGTTTTTGACAAATTCTGTTTTTCACGTGTTGTTTACTTATTTTAATGAATCTATGGCTAGTAAAAGAGTTTATAAACCATAGAGAAGTTGGAATACAGTAGGTTTAACACCAGTACAAATAAAGAATGAGTTCATTACAGTACCTTGAAGTGGTGTTCTGTTTTCTTTCGCTAACAGAGCTCACGAGATTTTCTGTTAAGTTTTGTGTTGTGAAGTTTTCAAGTTTTGGGTAAAGATTTGATGGATTATGGAACAAGGATTGTCAAGAGCCTAAGCTTGGGGATGCCCAGGGCACCCCAAGGTAAAATTCAAGGATATCCAAAAGCTTAAGCTTGGGGATGCCCCGGAAGGCATCCCCTCTTTCGTCTTCGTCTATCGGTAACTTTACTTGGAGCTATATTTTTATTCACCACATGATATGTGTTTTGCTTGGAGCATCTTGTATGATTTGAGTCTTTGCTTTTTAGTTTGTCACAATCATCCTCGCTGTACACACCTTTTGAGAGAGACACACATGATTCGGAATTTGTTAGAATTCTCTATGTGCTTCACTTATATCTTTTGAGCTATATAGTCTTTGCTCTAGTGCTTCACTTATATCTTTTAGAGCACTGCGGTGGTTGTATTTTATAGAAATTATTGATCTCTCATGCTTCACTTATATTATTTTGAGAGTCTTAAACAGCATGGTAATTTTCTTTAATTGTGAAATTAATTTTCATTATTGAGTTCATTGAATATCATGAGAAGTTAGATACTTGATAAGTGTTTTGAGATATAAAGGTGGTAATATTAGAGTGTGCTAGTTGAGTAATTGTGAAATTGAGAAATACTTGTGTTAAAGTTGGCAAGTCCCGTAGCATGCACGTATGGTAAAAGTTGTGTGACAATTTTGACACATATGTGTTCTTTTATTTCTTTCCTTATGAGTGGCGGTCGGGGAAGAGCGATGATCTTTTCCTACCAATCTATCCCTCTAGGGGCATGCGTAGTAGTACTTTGCTTCGAGGGCTAATAAACTTTTGCAATAAGTATATGAGTTCTTTATGACTAATGCGAGTCCATGGATTATACGCACTCTCAGCCTTCGACAATTTTCTAGCCTCTACGGTACCTTGCATTGCCCTTTCTCACCTTGAGAGTTGGTGCAAACTTCGCAGGTGCATCCAAACTCCGTGATATGACACGCTCTATCACACATAAAGCTCCTTATATCTTCCTCAAAACAGCCACCATACCTACTGTTGGGGAACGTAGCAATAATTCAAAAAAATTCTACGTGTCACCAAGATCAATCTAGGAGATGCTAGCAAAGAGAGAGAGAGAGAGTGCATCTTCATACCCTTGAAGATCGCTAAGCGGAAGCGTTACAAGAACGCGGTTGATGGAGTCGTACTCGCGGCGATTCAAATCGCGGAAGATCCGATCTAGCGCCGAACGGACGGCGCCTCCGTGTTCAACACACGTACAGCCCGGGGACGTCTCCTCCTTCTTGATCCAGCAAGGGGAGAGGAGAAGTTGAGGGAGAACTCCAGCAGCACGACGGCGTGGTGGCGATGGAGCTCGTGGTTCTCCGGCAGAGCTTCGCTAAGCACTAAGGAGGAGGAGGAGTTGGAGGAGGGAGGGGCTGCACCAGGCAAGGGGTGCGGCTGCCCTCTCTCTCCCTCACTATATATAGGGGGAAGGGGGGTGGAGGAGGCGCCCTAGGGTTCCCTAGGGGAGGGGCAGCGGCCACAGGGGAAACCCTAGATGGTTTGGGCGCCCCCACCCCTGGGGAACTTGCCCCCCAAGCCGGGAGGGGTGGCTTCCCTAGGGGAGGCGCCCCCACCTCTCCATGTTACGTGAGAGGGGTTGGGAGGGGCGCACAGCCCCTTAGTGGGCTGGTGTTCCCCCTCCCCTTGGCCCATAAGGCCCCCCAACGCTTGCCGGGTCCTCCGAAACACCTTTCGGTCACGCTGGTCGTCACCCGGTACTCCCAGAACAATTCCGGACTCCAATACCCTTTGTCCAATATATCGATCTTCACCTCCGGACCACTCCGGAGTTCCTCGTCATGTCCGGGATCTCATCCGGGACTCCGAACAACCTTCGGTAACCACATACTATTTCCCATAACAACTCTAGCGTCACCGAACCTTAAGTGTGTAGACCCTACGGGTTCGGGAACCATGCAGACATGACCGAGACACCTCTCCAGCCAATAACCAATAGCGGGATCTGGATACCCATATTGGCTCCCACATGTTCCACGATGATCTCATTGGATGAACCACAATGTCGGGGATTCAATCAATCCCGAGTACAATTCCCTTTGTCTATCGGTATGTTACTTGCCCGAGATTCGATCGTCGGTATCCCAATACCTCGTTCAATCTCGTTACCGGCAAGTCTCTTTACTCGTTCCATAACGCATGATCCCGTGGCTAACTCCTTAGTCACATTGAGCTCATTATGATGATGCATTACCGAGTGGGCCCAGAGATACCTCTCCGTCATACGGAGTGACAAATCCCAGTCTCGATTACCAAACAGACACTTTCGGAGATACCTGTAGTGCACCTTTATAGTCACCCAGTTACGTTGTGACGTTTGGTACACCCAAAGCATTCCTACGGTATCCGGGAATTGCACAATCTCATGGTCTAAGGAAATGATACTTGACATTAGAAAAGCTCTTAGCAAACGAACTACACGATCTTGTGCTATGCTTAGGATTGGGTCCTGTCCATCACATCATTCTCCTAATGATGTGATCCCGTTATCAATGACATCCAATGTCCATGGTCAGGAAACCATAACCATCTATTGATCAACGAGCTAGTCAACTAGAGGCTTACTAGGGACATGTTGTGGTCTATGTATTCACACATGTATTACGGTTTCCAGTTAATACAATTATAGCATGAACAATAGACAATTATCATGAACAAGGAAATACAATAATAACCATTTTATTATTGCCTCTAGGGCATATTTCCAACAATCTCCCACTTGCACTAGAGTCAATAATCTTGTTCACATCACTATGTGATTGTAATGAATCCAACACCCATGGGGTTTGTTCATATCTCGCTTGTGAGAGAGGTTATTAGTCAACGGGTCTGAACCTTTCAGATCCGTGTGTGCTTTACAAATCTCTATGTCATCTTGTAGCTGCAGCTGCCACGCGCTACTTGGAGCTATTCCAAATAACTGCTCTACTATACGAATCCGGTTTACTACTCAGAGTCATCTGGATTAGTGTCAAAGTTTGCATCGACGTAACCCTTTACGACGAACTCTTTTTCCACCTCCATAATCGAGAAAATTCCTTAGTCCACTAGATACTAAAGGATAAGTTCGACCGCTGTCATGTGATCCATTCCTGGATCACTCTTGTACCCCTTGACTGACTCATGGCAAGGCACACTTCAGGTGCGGTACACAGCATAGCATACTGTAGAGCCTACGTCTAAAGCATAGGGGACAACCTTCGTCCTTTCTCTCTCTTCTGCCGTGGTCATGTTTTGAGTCTTACTCAATACTCACACCTTGTAACACAGCCAAGAACTCCTTCTTTGCTGATCTATTTTGAACTCCTTCAAAATCTTGTCACGGTATGTATTCATTTGAAAGTACTATTAAGCGTTTTTTATCTATCCTTATAGATCTTGATGCTCAATGTTCAAGTAGCTTAATCCAGGTTTTCCATTGAAAAACACTTTTCAAATAACCCTGTATGCTTTCCAGAAATTCTACATCATTTCTGATCAACAATATGTTAACAACATATACTCATGAAAAATTCTATAGTGCTCCCACTCACTTCTTTGGAAATACAAGTTTCTCATACACTTTGTAAAAACCCAAAATCTTTGATCATCTCATCAAAGCGTACATTCCAACTCCGAGATGCTTACTCCAGTCCTTAGAAGGATTGCTGGAGCTTTGCATACTTGTTAGCATCTTTCAGAATTGACAAAACCTTCTGGTTGTATCACATACAACCTTTCCTCAAGAAAATCGTCGAGGAAACAATGTTTTTGACATCCTATCTGCAAGATTTCATAAATAATGCAGTAACTGCTAATATAATTCCAACAGACTCTTAGCATCGCTACGAGTGAGAAAATCTCATCTTAGTCAACTCCTTGAACTTGTTGGAAAACATCTTAACGACGAGTCGAGCTTTCTTAATGGTGACACTTACCATCATTGTCCGTCTTCCTTTTAAAATCCATCTGCACCCAACAGCCTTGCGACCATCAAGTAGTTCTTCCAAAGTCTATACTTTGTTTTTATACATGGATCCTCTCTCGGTGTAGCGACCAGACCTCAAATGGTCTGTGCTGCTGTGCACCAGTGTCATCCCTGGATCAGTAATGCTGACACGCACAATACAAATGGAGGATTTATAACAGAGTAGCAATCACACACTTATTACATCGAATATCTCCGAAGAGATTAAGTATGACAAGCATGGCTTAAGGCCATCTAATAACGATAACAGCGGAAGACTTGGAAGATAAGTGAGTCCATCAACTCCAGCGGCATCACTGAGTATAAGACCACGACCTAAGGCACCTTACTCGTCGTCTGAAAAGTCTGCAACATGAAACGTTGCAGCCCGAAAACGGGTCAGCACATAGGATATGCTGGCAATGTAACACATAGAGAGTAATGAACAATAATAATGCTATACTACATGCATATATGGCTGGTGGAAAGCTCTATGGTTACAGTTTTGCGAAAAGCCAATTTTATCCTACTTCAAAGGAATAGATTTTATTTAACTATCATGGTGGTTGTGAAACATTGAGAAGGTACCTCCAACTCAATCCCAATTAAGTGTCATCATTAACCCAACAAAATTAATTAAAAGTAACATGGTGATGAGATTCAAATGATAATCCAGGTACTAGATACTCAAGTTGTCCATAATCGGGGACACGGCTAACCATGATTAGTTTGTACACTCTGCAGAGGTTTGCGCACTTTTCCCCACAAGACTCGATCGCCTCCGCTTGATTCTCGCACTACATGATGTTTGAGAAACGAATGACCGAGACACAGCCTTTCAGAAACAATCACTCTTTACTCTGGATGGACCGGTACACCTACTTTCCCCTACATCTGCTAGTCCACCTCTTCAAGAGATCTTGTAACCTACTCAACTATGCTAGAGCCCATAATAGCTTGTGGCTGCACACGGAAGTTTCTAGCATGAATAATCTTATGATCCCTTTGAGCCTGGGTGGCGGACCTTATACAAACAGACAACACTGGGTTCTCCAGGTGCCTCAATCCACCCAGATGTGAGTTTTAGTTGCCACCTTAAGTTGAACCATTAATAAACATCTCACATCTGTCATGAATATCACTCAAACCCAATCCACGTCTACGAGCATAGCATGGCCATAGTAATAGCAACGTAGAAGTAACTCCCAAGGGTTTGAATAGAAAACAGGTAATAGGTACTACCTCAACTACTTCCCAATACCCACAATTTAATTAGATACTAATCATGCAATTGTTTGAGGAATAGATCTAATGCAATAAAACTGGGTATGAAAAGTATGATCAAAGTGTTACTTGCCTTGCTGATGATCCGCAAAACTTAACGAGTCGAAGTAACAAGCGGCACACTCCGGGTACTCTATCGCAAACAAACAAGCATACAATCAGTACTCATCTAATGCACAGGTAAAACTCGAATGAAAGATCCAACCAGAAAGTTCAACTTAAGAACTCCGGTTTGCAAAAAGAATCAACTCGAAAGAAGCAACGAAAGTCAAAGGGCGAAAGAAAGTAGCTTCGTTTACTAATCTGGATCTAGGTCAAATTTTACTGTAGCAAAAACTTGTTTGAGTAGGTTAAACGGAAAGAGAATTTCGAGACGAAACTCTAGGCGCTTGAATCGCCTGATTCCGATAAACGAGCGAGAAGTTAAACAGAATCGAAGATTCGATCAGAAATCGAATCTGAGATAATCGCAGAAAAATCTGACAAAAAGAGAAACGGACGAACGGTTAAAGAACGGACGTTCGTTAACAGAGAAAAACCGACGAACGCGTTCGTTAAAACGAACGGTTCGGTAAACGCTCGCAAAATAATAAAACCGAAAAAAAACCGATCTAGGTTTTTTTTAAAACGAAGGGTTTTTTTAAAAAGAAAACCGGCAAACCGAAAGGCATCGGGTATACCTCGTCGGGGCGGCTCCGGCGAGGATCCGGCGGGGCTCCGGCGGGGCGCGGCGGGGTGCGGGGCTCGGGGGAAGGGCGAGGGGCGGCGAGGGGCGGTGGCAAACTGCGGTGGCGGCGGCTCCCGAGCTCACACCGGCGGCGGCGGGCGAGATGAGAGGAGAGAGAGGGGGGGTATATATAGGAGGGAGGGGGGCTCCGGTGGCTTGGGGGAGGGGGCAAGCCGAGCGGGAGGCGGCTCCCGTGGCCATGGCGGACTCCGGCGGCTGTGGGCGCGTGCTGGAGAAGGAGAGGGGCGCGGGCGGGCCGGCGCTCGGCTGGGCTGCGGCCCGGTCGGGTGTCGCGCGTTTTTTTTATAAAATAAGTTCCGCGGAAAATAATTCATAGAAAAATAAATAAAAGTCAGAAAAAATATAAAATAAATTTTCCCCGTCTAGTTAGAAAATCTAGAATAGGGTGAACATTTTTTGTAACACAAAATAAATATTTTGAGAAACATGCAATATTTAATGCAATAAAAATTGCAAATAAATTCCAAATAAATTCCAATAAATGATTTTAACATTTTTCCTCCGGTATTTCAATTGTTTTGGAGAAGTCATATTTTCTCCTCTCGTTTATTTTTAAAATGAAATATTTTTCCGGAGAGAAAATAATTAAAACTGAAATCCTCGTCTTATTATTTGATAAAAATCAAATATGAAACTTCGAGAAAAATCCCCAACTCTCTCCGAGGGTCCTTGAGTTGCTTAGGATTTATCGAGGATTTGTCGAAATGCAATAAAACATGATATGCAATGATGATCTATGTATAACATACCAAATTGAAAATTTGGGATGTTACAAACCTACCCCCCTTAAGATGAATCTCGCCCTCGAGATTCGGGTTGGCTAGAAAACAGGTGGGAGTGGTCTTTCCGTAGATCTTCCTCTCGCTCCCAGGTGGCTTCATCCTCCGTGTGGTGACTCCACTTGACTTTGCAAAACTTGATAACCTTGCTGCGGGTAACTCGGCTGGCATACTCAAGAATCTTAACTGGTTTCTCCTCATAGGTCAAATCACTTTCCAACTGAATCGCTTCCAGTGGCACAGTATCTCTCAGCGGTATCTCAGCCATCTCTGCGTGGCACTTCTTCAACTGGGAAACGTGAAATACATCATGTACTCCAGACAATCCTTCGGGCAATTCCAGCTTGTAGGCAACCTCTCCCATACGTTCCAACACTCTGTATGGTCCGATAAAACGGGGCGCTATCTTTCCCTTAACTCCAAAGCGCTTCACTCCTCGAAGTGGTGATACTCGAAGATACACTCTGTCTCCGACTTCGTGAACTGTCTCCTTTCGTTTAGAATCAGCATAACTCTTCTGCCTGGACTGGGCTACCTTGAGCCTATCGCGAATCAACCTCACTTTCTGTTCAGACTCCTTAATCAAATCTGGTCCAAACAACTGACGGTCTCCAACTTCGTCCCATAACAACGGTGTTCTACACCTCCTTCCGTACAATGCTTCGAAAGGGGCCATCTTCAAACTGGTTTGATAACTGTTGTTATACGAAAACTCTGCATATGGTAAATTGTCGTCCCAACTGGATCCGTAATCTAGTTCACATGCTCTCAACATGTCCTCCAAAATCTGGTTGACTCTCTCGGTCTGTCCATCTGTCTGTGGGTGGAAAGCTGTACTAAATTCCAGCCTGGTTCCCAGTGTTTCATGTAACTGCTTCCAAAACTTCGAGGTAAATTGGGTTCCTCTGTCCGATACAATGGTCCTCGGAACTCCATGCAAACATACGATCCTGGTCATGTATATCTTTGCCAACTTAGCACTGGTGTAAGTGGTCTTCACTGGAATAAAATGAGCCACTTTCGTCAATCGGTCGACTACAACCCATATTGAGTCATAGCCTGAACGAGTCCTGGGTAATCCTGTGATAAAATCCATGCCTATTTATCCCACTTCCATTCGGGTATCGGCAATGGTTGTAGCAATCCTGCTGGCTTCTGGTGCTCTGCCTTCACTCTCTGACACACATCACAAACTGCTACATACTCTCAATATCCTTCTTCATTCCGGTCCACCAGAAATTATTCTTCAAATCCAAATACATCTTGGTATTCCCTGGATGAATCGAGTACGGTGAATCATGGGCTTCCTGCAAAATCAACTTCCTGATCTCCGGATCATTTGGCACATATACGTGGTCCTCAAACCATAAGGTATCGTGCTCATCCTCACGAAATCCCTTGGCTTTTCCTTTGCTCATCTTCTCCTTTATCTCTTCAATCTCCTTGTCTGTCTTCTGAGCTTCTCTGATCTTTTCCATCAAGGTAGACTGAATCTCCAATGTCGCTAAATAGCCTCTTGGGACTATCTCCAAACATAGCTCGCGAAGGTCCTCGGCTAACTCCTGAGGTAACTCTCCTGTCATGAGGGTGTTGACATGACTCTTGCGGCTCAACGCGTCGGCTACTACGTTAGCCTTTCCAGGGTGATAATGCAATCTCATATCATAATCTTTAATGAGCTCCAACCATCTCCTCTATCTGAGATTTAACTCCTTCTGCGTGAAAATATACTTCAAACTCTTGTGATCCGTGTACACCTCACAATGGTTTCCGATGAGGAAATGTCTCCATGTCTTCAATGCATGCACCACGGCTGCTAATTCCAAATCGTGCGTAGCATAATTCTTCTCATGGGGTTTAAGTTGTCGTGAAGCATATGACACAACTCTTCCTTCCTGCATAAGCACTGCTCCAAGTCCTCGACGAGAAGCGTCGCAGTAAACTTCATAGTCTTTGCGTTGATCGGGCAGAATCAACACTGGTGATGTAACCAATCGTTTCTTCAACTCTTGGAAACTAGCTTCACATTCCTCAGTCCAATTGAATTTGGTGTCCTTCTTTAATAGCTCAGTCATGGGCTTAGCAATCTTTGAGAAATTCTCGATGAATCTCCGGTAGTATCCTGCAAGTCCAAGAAAACTCCGGATTTCTCCAACTGTCGTGGGTGATTCCCAACTTGTCACCGTGTCAACCTTGGCAGGGTCTACTGCTATTCCTTCTCCAGAAATAACATGTCCAAGGAATCCAACTTCCTTCAGCCAAAACTCACATTTGCTGAACTTGGCATATAACTGATGTTCTCTGAGCTTCTCAAGTACCAATCGTAAATGCTCCTCATGCTCTTCTTCATCCTTGGAAAAAATTAAAATATCATCAATGAACACCACGACGAACTTATCCAAAAACTCCACAAACACTTTGTTCATCAGGTTCATGAAATAGGCAGGTGCGTTAGTCAGACCAATGACATAACGGTATACTCATACAATCCATATCTGGTGGTAAAAGCCGTCTTTGGTATATCCTGCTCTCGAATCTTTAACTGATGGTATCCTGATCGTAGATCGATCTTGGAAAATACTTTAGCTCCTTGTAGGCGGTCAAACAAATCATTGATCATCGGCAGTGGATACTTGTTTTTGATGGTCACTTCATTCAATCCTCGGTAATCAACAACCATCCTCAGCGATCCATCTTTCTTCTCCACTAGAAGTACTGGTGATCCCCAAGGTGACGAACTTGGGCGAATATAGCCTTTATCCAGTAACTCCTTGATCTGCTTCTTAATTTCCTCCAAATCCTTTGCGGGCATCCTGTACGGTCTCTTAGATATTGGCCCTGTGCCTGGCAAAAGTTCAATCAAGAACTCAATGTCTCTATCTGGTGGCATGCCTGGCAACTCTTCTGGAAATACATCCGGATAATCCTTCACCACTGGTACTTCCTCCTGTACAATTCCTGATAAGGAATTCACTTGAGTCCTCTTCGGCATATGTCGGGATACATACTTGATCCTTTTCCCTTCCGGGGTGGTAAGCAAAATCGTCTTGCTGGCACAATCGATGTTTCCTCCATACAACGATAGCCAATCCATTCCCAAAATCACATCCAAACCTTGCGATTCCAAAACAATGAGGTCTGAGGGGAAAACATGCCTTCCAATGGCCAATGGTATCTGAAAACATCCTTGGGTTGCCATATACTCTGCTCCTGGCGAGGTTACTAACATAGGGGTTTTGAGAACTTGGGTGGACATCTTAAACTTATTCACGAATCCCCTTGATATGTATGAATGCGATGCACCAGTATCGAAAAGAACGGTTGCAGTAAATGACTTAACCAAAAACTTACCTATTACTGCATCAGGCTGAGCTTCAACTTTCTCCACGCTCACGTGGTTCACATGCCCTTTGTTGAACGGGTTCGGCTTCTTCCCAGAGCTTCCATTGCCATTTCCATTTTGGGCTTCAGGACAATCAGTTGCATAATGTCCAGTCTTCTGGCACTTGAAGCAAGTAATGTGACTTAGATCCCTTTTGGTTGGGGTAGATGGGTTGGTGCGGTTCTGTCCGTTGCCTCCTCCATTCCCATTACCATTCTTGGGGCCATTATGGTTGTGCGAACTACCTCCTCCATGGGTATGCTGAAACTGTCCTCCCGACTTCGGGGTAAATCGTGGCTTCTGCTGGGCTCCAGAATTGTACTTCCCTTGTCCATACTTCCTCTTACGATTTTCAATCTGCTGTTGCTTCCCTTCAATCATGAGAGCTCTATCTACCAGCTCTTGGTAGTTGTTGAAGGTTGCTACCATCAACTGCATACTCAGTTCATCATTCAGCCCTTCCAAAAATTTCTCCTGCTTGGCAGCATCTATAGCAACGTCATCTGGTGCATAACGTGCTAACTTACTGAAATCCTCCACATACTGGCCTACGGTGCGTCCTCCTTGGCGTAGGTTTCGAAACTCACGCTTCTCCATAGTCATAGCTCCTGCTGAAACATGAGCTGTACGGAAAGCTTGCTGAAACTAGTCCCATGTGACAGTGTCAATAGGGTGCGTGGCTGTATAATTCTCCCACCATGATGCTGCGGGTCCATCTAGTTGATGTGCGGCAAAACGCACTCTTTCCGCATCTGTGCATCCTGCAGTGGTCAACTCCCTTCCAACTTTGCGGAGCCAATCATCTGCAACAATCGGCTCGGTGCTACTGGAAAACACTGGCGGGTTTAGCCTTAAGAAACGGGCTAAGTGATCAACAGGTGGTGGTGGCGGTGGGTTGTTGTTGTTGTTGTTGCCTTGGTTCTGCACTAACACTTGCATCAGGGCATTCTGTTGCTGAATCAACTGGGTGATCTCTGGCGGGAAAACAAATCCGGTGTCGCGTCTCGGAGGCATCTGATAGGTTTGGAAAATATGAGAGTTAAGAATAGAACGAGGTCTAGAGAGAAAACACTACCCATATGCTCATGAGACAAATACAATCAATATCACTCAATCAATTCAAACAAGGCAAAACAATCGATCTAACTAGCGTTACAAAGTGCTTAAACTATACTATTAAATGGGGGAAACTACTACTGGTATGGTGGTCTACTAGAAATTCTGATCCGTTGAAGACTCCATGATGTCTGCTCCAGCTTCATCAACCTAGTTGTCTTCACTTGGTTCTGAGTCGGTGTCGTCGATGATGATGTAGTTATCCAGACAAGTGGATTCGTCGACTTCTGCTTTTGGCACTGGATTTCCCATGAATACTCCAATCTTCTTCTCCAGGTCGTCATTCTTCCCTACTAGTGCGTTGATTTCCTCCAAATAATCTTCGCGTGTAGCCTTGAGTTCTTCTTGGAGCTCTTTGATCTTCATTAATGCCTTCTTCAATTCTTCCTTGTCCATGCACATCTGGTTCTCCTGGCGACGAATATGTTGGTTCTGCTCCTCGATGAAAGCTGCAATTGATCCATCCTTCTTGGTTCTGATCATCTCCCATTGCGCGTCTCGGCGTCCACAAATTTGGTAAATTGTATCCTTAAGCTCCTGGTGATAGACTTCTCCAATGCGTCCCATGGCGATGTGTGCGGCCATGCTCTTCCCTAAACTCCAAGTTGGTGCTTCGAAAACCAATCTTATGGCACTAAACATCCTTCCTGGAATGATAACTTGAATCTTCCAGCTCTCCTCTTCAGGTAATGTGGCGTTGTAGGTTCCGGTGATGCTTGGTATTCCTATGTTCAAGTACTTGGTGACTTCCTTCAAGTGTCGTCCAAACGGCGTGCCTTCATCTGGTTGCATGAACTTGCTCCTTGCATTCGCCATTCCTAAAAGAGTAGAAAGTGGAGAGGGGTCAGAAATGAGAAGAGAGAAGCTTTCTAGGGCTTAAGCTTAGTGGTCGTGTCCTATAGTCAGCGTGTGCTCTGATACCAACTTTGTAGCGACCAGACCTCAAATGGTCTATGCTGCTATGCACCAGTGTCATCCCTGGATCAGTAATGCTGAAACGCACAGTACAAATGGAGGATTTATAACAGAGTAGCAATCACACACTTATTACATCGAATATCTCCGAAGAGATTAAGTATGACAAGCATGGCTTAAGGCCATCTAGTAACGATAACAGCAGAAGACTTGGAAGATAAGTGAGTCCATCAACTCCAGCGGCATCACTGAGTATAAGACCACGACCTAAGGCACCTTACTCGTCGTCTGAAAAGTCTGCAACATGAAACGTTGCAGCCCGAAAACGGGTCAGCACATAGGATATGCTGGCAATGTAACACATAGAGAGTAATGAACAATAATAATGCTATACTACATGCATATATGGCTGGTGGAAAGCTCTATGGTTACAGTTTTGCGAAAAGCCAATTTTATCCTACTTCAAAGGAATAGATTTTATTTAACTATCATGGTGGTTGTGAAACATTGAGAAGGTACCTCCAACTCAATCCCAATTAAGTGTCATCATTAACCCAACAAAATTAATTAAAAGTAACATGGTGATGAGATTCAAATGATAATCCAGGTACTAGATACTCAAGTTGTCCATAACCGGGGACACGGCTAACCATGATTAGTTTGTACACTCTGCAGAGGTTTGCGCACTTTTCCCCACAAGACTCGATCGCCTCCGCTTGATTCTCGCACTACATGATGTTTGAGAAACGAATGACCGAGACACAGCCTTTCAGAAACAATCACTCTTTACTCTGGATGGACCGGTACACCTACTTTCCCCTACATCTGCTAGTCCACCTCTTCAAGAGATCTTGTAACCTACTCAACTATGCTAGAGCCCATAATAGCTTGTGGCTGCACACGGAAGTTTCTAGCATGAATAATCTTATGATCCCTTTGAGCCTGGGTGGCGGACCTTATACAAACAGACAACACTGGGTTCTCCAGGTGCCTCAATCCACCCAGATGTGAGTTTTAGTTGCCACCTTAAGTTGAACCATTAATAAACATCTCACATCTGTCATGAATATCACTCAAACCCAATCCACGTCTACGAGCATAGCATGGCCATAGTAATAGCAACGTAGAAGTAACTCCCAAGGGTTTGAATAGAAAACAGGTAATAGGTACTACCTCAACTACTTCCCAATACCCACAATTTAATTAGATCCTAATCATGCAATTGTTTGAGGAATAGATCTAATGCAATAAAACTGGGTATGAAAAGTATGATCAAAGTGTTACTTGCCTTGCTGATGATCCGCAAAACTTAACGAGTCAAAGTAACAAGCGGCACACTCCGGGTACTCTATCGCAAACAAACAAGCATACAATCAGTACTCATCTAATGCACAGGTAAAACTCTAATGAAAGATCCAACTAGAAAGTTCAACTTAAGAACTCCGGTTTGCAAAAAGAATCAACTCGAAAGAAGCAACGAAAGTCAAACGGCGAAAGAAAGTAGCTTCCTTTTCTAATATGGATCTAGGTCAAATTTTACTGTAGCAAAAACTTGTTTGAGTAGGTTAAACGGAAAGAGAATTTCGAGACGAAACTCTAGGCGCTTGAATCGCCTGATTCCGATAAACGAGCGAGAAGTTAAACAGAATCGAAGATTCGATCAGAAATCGAATCTGAGATAATCGCAGAAAAATCCGACGAAAAGAAAAACGGACGAACGGTTAAAGAACGGACGTTCGTTAACAGAGAAAAACCGACGAACGCGTTCGTTAAAACGAACGGTTCGGTAAACGCTCGCAAAATAATAAAACCAAAAAAAAACCGATCTAGGGTTTTTTTTAAAAACGAAGGGTTTTTTTAAAGAAAACCGGCAAACCGAAAGGCATCGGGTATACCTTGTCGGGGTGGCTCCGGCGAGGATCCGGCGGGGCTCCGGCGGGGCGCGGCGGGTGCGGCGGGGTGCGGGGCTTGGGGGAAGGGCGAGGGGCGGCAAGGGGCGGCGGCAAACTGCGGCGGCGGCGGCTCCCGAGCTCACACCCGCGGCGGCGGGCGAGATGAGAGGAGAGAGGGGGGGTATATATAGGAGGGAGGGGGGCTCCGGTGGCTTGGGGGAGGGGGCAAGCCGAGCGGGAGGCGGCTCCCGTGGCCATGGCGGACTCCGGCGGCGGCGGGCGCGTGCTGGAGAAGGACAGGGGCGCGGGCGGGCCGGCGCGCGGCTGGGCTGCGGCCCGGTCGGGTGTCGCGCGTTTTTTTTATAAAATAAGTTCCGCGGGAAATAATTCATAGAAAAATAAATAAAAGTCAGAAAAATATAAAATAAATTTCCCCCGTCTAGTTAGAAAATCTAGAATAGGGTGAACATTTTTTTAACACAAAATAAATATTTTGAAAAACATGCAATATTTAATGCAATAAAAATTGCAAATAAAATCCAAATAAATTCCAATAAATGATTTTAACATTTTTCCTCCGGTATTTCAATTGTTTTGGAGAAGTCATATTTTCTCCTCTCGTTTATTTTTAAAATGAAATATTTTTCCGGAGAGAAAATAATTAAAACCGAAATCCTCGTCTTATTATTTGATAAAAATCAAATATGAAACTTCGAGAAAAATCCCCAACTCTCTCCGAGGGTCCTTGAGTTGCTTAGGATTTATCGAGGATTTGTCGAAATGCAATAAAACATGATATGCAATGATGATCTATGTATAACATACCAAATTGAAAATTTGGGATGTTACACTCGGATTTTCTGGCCTCGAGCCATTCGTCGGAATCTGGGCCCACCATCGCTTCTCCATAGCTCGTAGGTTCATTGTTGTCTAGCAACATGACTTCCAAGACAGGATTACGTACCACTCTGAAGTAGTACGCATCCTTGTCGTCCTACCAGGTTTGGTAGTGACTTGATCCGAAGTTTCATGATCACTATCATAAGCTTCCACTTCATCTGGTGTAGGTGCCACAGGAACAACTTCTTGTGCCCTGCTACACACTAGTTGAAGTGACGGTTCAATAACCTCATCAAGTCTCCACCATCCTCCCACTCAATTCTTTCGAGATAAACTTTTCCTCGAGAAAGGACCCGTTTCTAGAAACAATCACTTTTGCTTCCAGATCTGAAATAGGAGGTATACCCAACTGTTTTGGGTATTCTATGAAGATGCATTTATCCGCTTTGGGTTCGAGCTTATCAGCCTGAAACTTTTTCACATAAGCGTTTAAGAAACGACAGCTTAGGTTTCTCTAAACCATAGTTCATACGGTGTCGCCTCAACGGAATTGCGTGGTGCCCTATTTAAAGTGAATGCGGTTGTCTCTAATGCCTAACCCATAAACGATAGTGGTAATTCGATAAGACACATCATGGTATGCACCATATCCAATAGGGTGCAGTTATGATGTTCGGACACACCATCACACTATGGTGTTCCAGGCGGTATTAGTTGTGAAACAATTTCCACAATGTCTTAATTGTGTGCCAAACTCGTAACTCAGATATTCATCTCTATGATCATATCATAGACATTTTATCCTCTTGTCACGACGATCTTCAACTTCACTTTGAAATTACTTAAACCTTTCAATAATTCAGACTTGTGTTTCATCAAGTAAATATACTCAACATCTACTCAAATCATCTGTGAAGTAAGAACATAACGATATCCACTGCGTGCCTCAGCACTCATTGGACTGCACTCATCAAAATGTATTACTTCCAACAAGTTGCTTTCTTGTTCCATCTTACTGAAAACGAGGCCTTTCAGTCATCTTGCCCATGTGGTATGATTTGCATGTCCCATGTGATTCAAAATCAAGTGAGTCCAAATGATCCATCTGTATGGAGTTTTTTCATGCATATCTACCAATAGGCATGGTTCGCATGTCTCAATCTTTTCAAAAACGAGTGAGTCCAAATATCCATCAACATTGAGCTTCTTCATGCATTTTATACCAATATGACTCAAATGGTAGTGCCACAAGTATGTGGTACTATCATTACTATTTTATAACTTTTGGCATGAACATGTGTATCACTACGATCGAGATTCAATAAACCATTCATTTTAGGTGCAAGACCATTGAAGGTATTATTCAAATAAACAGAGTAACCATTATTCTCCTTAAATGAATAACCGTATTGCGATAAACATAATCCAATCATGTCTATGCTCAACGCAAACACCAAATAACAATTATTTAGGTTTAATACCAATCCCGATAGTAGAGGGAGCGTACGATGTTTGATTACATCAACCTTGGAAACACTTCCAACACATATCGTCATCTCACCTTTAGCTAGTCTCCATTTATTCCGTAGCCTTTTATTTCAAGTTACCAACACTTAGCAACCGAACCGGTATCTAATACCCTGGTGCTATTAGGAGTACTGGCAAAGTACACATTAATATAATGTATATCCAATATACTTCTGTCGACCTTGCCTGCGTTCTCATCTACCAAGTATCTAGGGTAGTTCTGCTTCAGTGACCGTTCCCCTCATTACAGAAGCACTTAGTCTCGGGTTTGGGTTCAACCTTGGGTTTCTTCACTAGAGCAACAACTGATTTGCCGTTTCATGAAGTATCCCTTCTTTCCCTTGCCCTTCTTGAAACTAGTGGTTTTACTAACCATCAACAATTGATGGTCCTACTTGATTTCTACTTTCGCGGTGTCAAACATCGCGAGTTGCTCAAGGATCATCATGTCTATCCCTGATATGTTATAGTTCATCACGAAGCTCTAATAGCTTGGTGGCAGTGACTATGGAGAACCATCACTATCTCATCTGGAAGATTAACTCCCACTCGATTCAAGCGATTGTAGTACTCAGACAATCTGAGCACATGCTCAATGATTGAGCTTTTCTCCCTTAGTTTGCAGGCTTAAGAAACTTGTCAGAGGTCTCATACCTCTTGATGTGGGCACTAGTCTGAAATCCCAATTTCAATCTTTGGAACATCTCATATGTTCTGCGACATTTCAAAAACGTCTTTGGCGCCTCAATTCTAAACCGTTAGCATTACGCACTGAACTATCACGTAGTCATCAAAACGTGTATGTCAGATGTTCGCAACATCCACAGACGACGCTCGAGGTTCAGCACACCGAGCGGTGCATTAAGGACATAAGCCTTCTGCGCAGCAATGAGGATAATCCTCAGTTTACGGACCCAGTCCGCATAATTTCTACTATCAACTTTCAACTAAATTTTCTCTAGGAACATATCTTAAACAGTAGAACCAAAGCGTAAGCTATGACATAATTTGCAAAGACCTTTTGACTATGTTCATGATAATTAAGTTCATCTGATTATTTAATGAACTCCCACTTAGATAGACATCCCTCTAGTCATCTAAGTGATACATGATCCGAATCGACTAGACCGTGTCCGATCATCACGTGAGACGGACTAGTCATCAACGGTGAACATCTCCATGTTGATCGTATCTACTATACGACTCATGTTTGAACTTTCGGTCTCTTGTGTTCCGAGGCCATGTCTGTACATGCTAGGCTCGTCAAGTCAACCTAAATGTTTCACATGTGTAAATCTGGCTTACACCCGTTGTATGCGAATGTTAGAATCTATCACACCCGATCATCACGTGGTGCTTCGAAACAACGAACCTTCGCAACGGTGCACAGTTAGGGGGAACACATCTCTTGAAATTTTATTGAGGGATCATCTTATTTATGCTACCGTCGTTCTAAGCAAATAAGATGTAAACATGACAAACATCACATGCAAATCATAAAGTGACATGATATGGCCAATATCATCTTGCGCCTTTGATCTCCATCTTCGAGGCGCGACATGATCACCTTCATCACCGGCATGACACCATGATCTCCATCATCATGATCTCCATCATCGTGTCTTCATGAAGTTGTCTCGCCAACTATTACTTCTACTACTATGGCTAACGGTTAGCAATAAAGTAAAGTAATTACATGGCGTTTTTCATTGACACGCAGGTCATACAATAAATTAAGACAACTCCTATGGCTTCTGCCGGTTTTCATACTCATCGACATGCAAGTCGTGATTCCTATTACAAGAACATGATCAATCTCATACATCACATATATATAAATCATCACATCCTTTTGGCCATATCACATCACATAGCATACCCTGCAAAAACAAGTTAGACGTCCTCTAACTAGTGTTGCATGTTTTACGTGGCTGCTATGGGTTTCTAGCAAGAACGTTTCTTACGTACGCAAAAGCCACAACGGTGATATGCCAATTGCTATTTACCCTTCATAAGGACCCTCTTCATCGAATCCGATCCGACTAAAGTGGGAGAGACAGACACCCGCTAGCCACCTTATGCATCAAGTGCATGTAAGTCGGTGGAACCTGTCTCACGTAAGTGTACGTGTAAGGTCGGTCCGGGCCGCTTCATCCCACAATGCCGCCGAATCAAGATAAGACTAATAACGGCAAGCAAATTGAAAAAATCATCGCCCACAACTACTTTGTGTTCTACTCGTGCATAGAATCTACGCATGGACCTAGCTCATGATGCCACTGTTGGGGAACGTAGCAATAATTCAAAAAAATTCTACGTGTCACCAAGATCAATCTAGGAGATGCTAGCAACGAGAGAGAGAGAGAGTGCATCTTCATACCCTTGAAGATCGCTAAGCGGAAGCGTTACAAGAACGCGGTTGATGGAGTCGTACTCGCGGCGATTCAAATCACGGAAGATCCGATCTAGCGCCGAACGGACGGCGCCTCCGCGTTCAACACACGTACAGCCTGGGGACGTCTCCTCCTTCTTGATCTAGCAAGGGGAGAGGATAAGTTGAGGGAGAACTCCAGCAGCACGACGGCGTGGTGGCGATGGAGCTCGTGGTTCTCCGGCAGAGCTTCGCTAAGCACTACGGAGGAGGAGGAGGAGTTGGAGGAGGGAGGGGCTGCGCCAGGCAAGGGGTGCGGCTGCCCTCTCTCTCCCTCACTATATATAGGGGGAAGGGGGTGGAGGAGGCGCCCTAGGGCCTAGGGGAGGGGCAGCGGCCACAGGGGAAACCCTAGATGGTTTGGGCGCCCCCACCCCTGGGAAACTTGCCCCCCAAGCCGGGAGGGGTGGCTGCCCTAGGGGAGGTGCCCCCACCTCTCCACGTTATGTGAGAGGGGTTGGGAGGGGCGCATAGCCCCTTAGTGGGCTGGTGCTCCCCCTTGGCCCATAAGGCCCCCCAACGCTTGCCGGGTCCTCCGAAACACCTTTCGGTCACGCTGGTCGTCACCCGGTACTCCCAGAACAATTCCGGACTCCAATACCCTTTGTCCAATATATCGATCTTCACCTCCGGACCACTCCGGAGTTCCTCGTCATGTCCGGGATCTCATCCGGGACTCCGAACAACCTTCAGTAACCACATACTATTTCCCATAACAACTCTAGCGTCACCGAACCTTAAGTGTGTAGACCCTACGGGTTCGGGAACCATGCAGACATGACCGAGACACCTCTCCGGCCAATAACCAATAGCGGGATCTGGATACCCATGTTGGCTCCCACATGTTCCACGATGATCTCATTGGATGAACCACGATGTCGGGGATTCAATCAATCCCGTATACAATTCCCTTTGTCTATCGGTATGTTACTTGCCCGAGATTCGATCATCGGTATCCCAATACCTCGTTCAATCTCGTTACCGGCAAGTCTCTTTACTCGTTCCGTAACGCATGATCCTGTGGCTAACTCCTTAGTCACATTGAGCTCATTATGATGATGCATTACCGAGTGGGCCCAGAGATACCTCTCCGTCATACGGAGTGACAAATCCCAGTCTTGATTCGTGCGAACCCAACAGACACTTTCGGAGATACCTGTAGTGCACCTTTATAGCCACCCAGTTACGTTGTGACGTTTGGTACACCCAAAGCATTCCTACGGTATCCGGGAATTGCACAATCTCATGGTCTAAGGAAATGATACTTGACATTAGAAAAGCTCTTAGCAAACGAACTACACGATCTTGTGCTATGCTTAGGATTGGGTCTTGTCCATCACATCATTCTCCTAATGATGTGATCCCGTTATCAATGACATCCAATGTCCATGGTCAGGAAACCATAACCATCTATTGATTAATGAGCTAGTCAACTAGAGGCTTACTAGGGACATGTTGTGGTCTATGTATTCACACATGTATTACGGTTTCTAGTTAATACAATTATAGCATGAACAATAGACAATTATCATGAACAAGGAAATACAATAATAACCATTTTATTATTGCCTCTAGGGCATATTTCCAACACCTACCTATCATGGCATTTCCATAGCCATTCCGAGATGTATTTCCATGCAACTTTCCACCGTTCTGTTTATTATGACACGCTTCATCATTGTCATATTGCTTTGCATGATCATGTAGTTGACATCGTATTTGTGGCAAAGCCACCATTCATAATTTTTCATACATGTCACTCTTGATTCATTACATATCCCGGTACACCGCCGTAGGCATTCACATAGAGTCATATATTGTTCTAATTCTTGAGTTGTAAGTAATAAAAGTGTGATGATCATCATTATTAGAGCATTGTCCCATGTGAGGAAAGGATGATGTAGATATGATTCCCCCACAAGTCGGGATGAGATTCCGGACTAAATAAAAAAAGAAAAGAGGCCAAAAAAAGGGAGAAGGCCCAAAAAATGAGAGAAAAAGAGAGAAGGGACAATGTTACTATCCTTTTTCCACACTTGTGCTTCAAAGTAGCACCGTGATCTTCATGATAGAGAGTCTCCTATGTTGTCACTTTCATATACTAGTGGGAATTTTTCATTATAGAACTTGGCTTGTATATTGCAATGATGGGCTTCCTCAAAATGCCCTAGGTCTTCGTGAGCAAGCAAGTTGGATGCACACCCACTTAGTTTCTTTTGTTGAGCTTTCATATATTTATAGCTCTAGTGCATCTGTTGCATGGCAATCCCTACTCCTCTCATTGACATCAATTGATGGGCATCTCCATCGCCTATTGATTAGCCGCGTCAATGTGAGACTTTCTACCTTTTGGTCTTCTCTCATAACCCCCATCATTATACTTTACTCCACCCATAGTGCTATATCCATGGCTTGCGCCCATGTATTGCGTAAGAGTTGAAAAGGCTGAAGCGTGTTAAAAAGTATGAAACAATTGCTCAGCTTGTCATCGGGGTTATGCATGATGAGAACGTTTGTGTGACGATATTGAAACATGGCCTAACTATATGATTTTGTAGGGATAAGCTTTCTTTGGCTATGTTATTTTGATAAGACATAATTGCTTGGTTAGCATGTTTGAAGTATTATTGTTTTTATGTCAACATTAAACTTTTATCTTGAATCTTTCGGATCTAAATATTCATGCCACAATAAAAAGAATTACATTGAAAATTATGTTAAGAAGCATTCCACATCAAAAATTTTGTTCTTATCATTTACCTACTCGAGGACGAACAGGAATTAAGCTTGGGGATGCTTGATACGTCTCCAACGTAACTATAATTTTTTATTGTTCCATGCTATTATATATTCTGTTTTGGATGTTTAATGGGCTTATTTATACACTTTTATATTATTTTTGGGACTAACCTATTAACCGGAGGCCCATCCCAATTTGCTGTTTTTTGCCTATTTCAGTGCTTCGCAGAAAAAGGATATCAAACGGAGTCCAAACGGAATGAAACCTTCAGGAGAGTTATTTCTGGAACAAACGTGATCCAGAGGACTTGGAGTGGACGTCAAGAAATCACCGAGGAGGCCACGAGGCAGGGGGCCCCGCCTACCCCCCTGGGCGCACCCTCCACCCTCGTGGGCCCCTCGTGGCTCTACTGACCTACTACTTCCTCCTATATATACCTACGTACCCCCAAACCATCGAGGGGCACCACGAAAACCTAATTCCACCGCCGCAACCTTATGTACCCGTGAGATCCCATCTTGGGGCCTTTTCCGGCGTCCTGCCGGAGGGGGCATTGATCATGGAGGGCTTCTACATCAACACCATAGCCTCTCCGATGATGTGTGAGTAGTTTACCTCAGACCTTCGGGTCCATAGTTATTAGCTAGATGGCTTCTTATCTCTCTGTGGATCTCAATACAAAGTTCTCCTCGATTCTCTTGGAGTTCTATTCGATGTAATCTTCTTTTGCGGTGTGTTTGTCGTGATCCGATGAATTGTGGGTTTATGTCCAGATTATGTATGAACAATATTTGAATCTTCTCTGAATTCTTTTATGTATGATTGGTTATCTTTGCAAGTCTCTTCAAATTATCAGTTTGGTTTGGCCTACTAGATTGATCTTTCTTGCAATGGGAGAAGTGCTTAGCTTTGGGTTCAATCTTGCGGTGCTCGATCCCAGTGACAGTAGGGGAAATGACACGTATTGTATTGTTGCCATCGAGGATAAAAAGATGGGGTTTATATCATATTGCATGAGTTTATCATAAAAATACCAAAAATATTATCTTATCATCTCTATCAGATCTCACTTTTGCAAGTGGCCGCGAAGGGATTGACAACCCCTTTATCGTGTTGGTTGCAAGGTTCTTATTTGTTTGTGTAGGTGCAAGGGACTTGAGTGTGGCCTCCTACTGGATTGATACCTTGGTTCTCAAAAACTAAGGGAAATACTTACGCTACTTTGCTGCATCACCCTTTCCTCTTGAAGGGAAAACCAACGGAGTGCTCAAGAGGTAGCATAGGGAAAAACTAGCTTTCTGCAAATGTTAGTCATAGAGCCTCCACCAGCCAGATATGCATATAGTTATAGCTGTTACATGTCCATTGCTTTATAGTGTTATGTTGCCAGCATATTCCATGTGCTGACCTACACAGGCTGCAACGTATTATGTTGCAGAGTTTTCAGATGAAGAGTAAGGTGCGCTAGGTCGTTTTCGTGCACTCAGCTATGCCGTTGGAGTTGATGGACTCATTTACCTTTGAAGCTTCCGCAGTTATCTTATTTAGATGGCCTTCAGCCATATTATTGTAATAAGTTCTCTTTTGAGACATTCGATGTATTAAGTGTGTGATTGAACTCTGTTATAAATCCTCGAGTACTGTGTGTCAGCATTACCGATCCAGGGATGACACTTATGCACAGAGATTTGACCGTCTGAGGTCGGATCGCTACAAGATGGTATTAGAGCACACGCTGGCTGTAGGATGCGAGCACTAAGATAAGCCATAGGACCCTCTTCTCTACTCATTTCTGACTCTTCTCCATTTTCTACTCTATAGATGGCGGACCCAAGGAACAAGTTTGCTCAACCGGATGAAGACACCCCTTTTGGACGACACCTGAAGGAAGCCACTAAGTACCTGAGCATCGGAATACCAAGCTTCATGGGGACCTACACTGCCACTCTACCGGAAGAAGAGCGCTGGACAATTCGAGTACATGTTCTAGGAAGGACATTCACACCAGTTACGGAGCCCATAGAGTGTTCCTTTGATGCACCAACCTGGAGTCTAGGAAAGAGCATGGCAGCTCACATCGCCATGGGACGCATCGGCGAAGTTTACCACAAGGATCTTAAGGACACCATCTACCAGATATGTGGACGCCGAGATGAGCAATGGGAGATGATTTGCACCAGGAGGGACAAGTCAATTGCAGCCTACATCCAGGAGTTGAATCTCAGGCAGAGGAGATGGTTGGAACTCATAAAGGATTATGATATGAAGCTGCATTATCACCCAGGAAAGGCCAATGTCGTACCAGATTTGGAGACCGGAAGAGTTATGTCAATACCCTCGTAAGTGAAGGATTACCGCAAGAGTTAGTTGACAATCTCAAGGAATTTCGTTTGGAGATAGTTCCAAGAGGTTTTGTTGCAGCAATGGAGGTTCAGTCTACATTATTGGGAAAGATTCGAGAAGCTCAGAAGGATGACAAGGAAATCGCTGAGATAAAGGAGAAGATGAGCGAAGGAAAAGCCAAGGGTTTTCATGAGGATGAGCACGAAACCTTATGGTTTGAGGATCGTGTTTATGTGCCCAATAATGCGCAGATCAGGAAGTGAATACTTCAGGAAGCTCATGACGCGCCATATTCGATACACCCCGGAAACACCAAGATGTATTTGGATTTGAAGGAACGTTTCTGGTGGGCTGGTATGAAGAAGGATATTGCTGAGTATGTAGCGGTATGTGATGTATGTCAGAGAGTGAAGGCAGAACATAAGAAGCCAGCAGGATTACTACAGCCTATGCCGATACCTGCATGGAAGTGGGACAAGCTTGGTATGAATTTTATCACCGGATTACCCAAGACACGATCGGGATATGATTCCATCTGGGTAGTAGTTGGTCACTTGACCAAGGTAGCTCACTTTATCAAGAACCGTTCTTACCTACGCATCAAAACCACAACGATTACCCAAGAACCGTTCTTACCTACACATCAAAACCACAATGATTTTTTGTCAAGTGTGCTATTTTAACCTTCAACAAGGACCGGCCGTAGTCAAATTTGATTCAACTAAAGTTGGAGAAACAGACACCCGCCATCCACCTTTATGCAAAACAAGTTGCATGTCTGTCGTGGAACCGGTCTCATGAATGTGGTCATGTAAGGTGGGTCCGGGCCGCTTCATCCAACAATACCGCAGAATCAAAATAAGACATTGGTGGTAAGCAGTATAACTATTATCGCCCACAACTCTTTGTGTTCTACTCGTGCATATCATCTACACATAGACCTGGCTCGGATGCCACAATTGGGGAACGTAGCATGCAATTTCAAAAACTTTCCTACGATCACGCAAGATCTATCTAGGAGATGCATAGCAACGAGAAGGGGAGAGTGTGTCCACGTACCCTCGTAGACCGAAAGCGGAAGCGTTAGGTTAACGCGGTTGATGTAGTTGAACGTCTTCATGATCCAACCGATCAAGTACCAAACGTACGTCACCTCCGAGTTCAGCACACGTTCAGCTCGATGACATCCCTCAAACTCTTGATCCAGCAGAGGGTTGAGGGAGAGTTTCATCAGCACGACGGCGTGGTGACGGTGATGGTGATGTGATCCGCGCAGGGCCTCGCCTAAGCACTACGTGAATATGACTGGAGAAGTAAACTGTGGAGAGAGACGCCACACATAGCTTGGAACAATTGGTGTGTCTCCAAGGGGTGCCCTGCCCACGTATATAAAGGAGGGAGAGGAGGAGGCCGGCCACCAGGGGGCGCGCCATGAGGGGGGGCGTCCTACTAGGACTCCAGTCCTAGTAGGATTCGGCCCCCCTTTTTTCCTTCTCATGGAGTGGGAAAGAGCCAAGGAGAGGGAGTGATACGTCTCCGTCGTATCTACCTTTCCAAACACTTTTGCCCTTGTTTTGGACTCTAACTTGCATGATTTGAATGGAACTAACTCGGACTGACGCTGTTTTCAGCAGAATTGCCATGGTGTTATTTGTGTGCAGAAACAAAAGTTCTCGGAATGACCTGAAACTCCACGGAACTTATTTTTGGAAAATAATAAAAATACTGGAAGAAGAATCCACGTCAGGGGGGCTCCACCTGTCCACGAGGGTGGGGGGAACGCCTGCCCCCTGGGCGCGCCCCTGCCTCGTGGGCCCCCTGACGCTCCACCGACCTCAACTCCAACTCCATATATTCGTGTTCGGGGAGAAAAAATCAGAGAGAAGGATTCATCGCGTTTTACGATACTGAACCGCCGCCAAGCCCTAAAACCTCTCAGGAGGGCTGATCTGGAGTCCGTTCGGGGCTCCGGAGAGGGGAATCCGTCGCCATCATCATCATCATCAACCATCCTCCAGCACCAATTTCATGATGCTCACTGCCGTGCGTGAGTAATTCCATCGTAGGCTTGCTGGACGGTGATGGGTTGGATGAGATTTATCATGTAATCGAGTTAGTTTTGTTAGGGTTTGATCCCTAGTATCCACTATGTTCTGAGATTGATGTTGCTATGACTTTGCTATGCTTAATGCTTGTCACTAGGGCCCGAGTGCCATGATTTCAGATCTGAACCTATTATGTTTTCATGAATATATGTGAGTTCTTGATCCTATCTTGCAAGTCTATAGTCACCTACTATGTGTTATGATCCGGCAACGCCGAAGTAACAATAATCGGGACCACTCCCAGTGATGACCGTAGTTTGAGGAGTTCATGTATTCACTATGTGTTAATGCTTTGGTCCGGTACTCTATTAAAAGGAGGCCTTAATATCCCTTAGTTTCCAGTAGGACCCCGCTGCCACGGGAGGGTAGGATAAAATATGTCATGCAAGTTCTTTTCCATAAGCACGTATGACTATATTCGGAATACATGCCTACATTACATTGATGAATTGGAGCTAGTTCTGTGTCACCCTATGTTATGACTGTTACATGATGAACCGCATCCGGCATAATTCTCCATCACCGATCCAATGCCTACGAGCTTTTCACATATTGTTCTTCGCTTATTTACTTTTCCCTTGCTACTGTTACAATCACTACAAAACCCAAAAATATTACTTTTGCTATCGTTACTGTTACTTCCATACTACTTTGCTACTAAATACTTTGTTGCAGATACTAAGTTATCCAGGTGTGCTTGAATTGACAACTCAACTGCTAATACTTGAGAATAGTCTTTGGCTCCCCTTGTGTCGAATCAATAAATTTGGGTTGAATACTCTACCCTCGAAAACTGTTGTGATCCCCTATACTTGTGGGTTATCAAGACTATTTTCTGGTGCCGTTGCCGGGGAGCATAGCTCTATTCTTTGAGTCACTTGGGATTTATATCTGCTGGTCACTATGAAGAACTTGAAAGACGCAAAAACAACAATTTATCCCTCAACTACGAGGGGAGGTAAGGAACTGCCATCTAGCTCTGCACTTGATTCACCTTCCGTTTTGAGTAAGCTTGCGACACCTAAACCTGCTTCTGCTATTAATTCTGATATGTCGCATGTTATTGATGATGCCACTTCTGCTATGCATGATACTTATGATGAAACTACTTCTATGCTTGATACTACTGTGCCACTTCGTGAATTTCTTGATGAACAACTTGCTAGGGCTAGAGAGAATGAAATTATTGAAACTGATAATATTCATGAGAGTGATGATGAAGACTCTCCCCCTAGTAAATATGAATTACCTGTTGTGCCTGAGGGTTATGTTCTGGATGAAGAATCTGCTAGAGCTATTTTAGCTTGCAATGATAGATATGATCTTAAGAAGTTATTAGCTAAATGGAAGCAGCAATCTCTTAATGCTAGAATGAAACCTGACCCTGCTTTTGCTACTTCACCTATCTGTGTTACTGATAAGGATTATGAATTCTCTGTTGATCCTGATATAATTACTTTGGTTGAATCTGATCCTTTTTATGGCTATGAATCTGAAACTGTTGTGGCACATCTTACTAAATTAAATGATATAGCCACCCTATTCACTAATGATGAGAGAGCTCGTTACTTTTATATCCTTAAAATATTTCCGTTCTCATTAAAGGGTGATGCTAAGACATGGTTTAATTCTCTTGATCCTGGTTGTGTGCGTAGTCCCCAGGATATTATTTATTACTTCTATGCTAAATATTTCCCTGCTCATAAGAAACAAGCCGTTTTAAGGGATATATATAATTTTGTGCAAATTGAAGAAGAGAGTCTCCCACAAGCTTGGGGAGGCTTCTCCAATTACTTAATGCTTTGCCTGATCATCCTCTTAAGAAAAATGAAATACTTGATATCTTTTATAATGGACTAACTGACACTTCCAGAGATTACCTGGATAGTTGTGCTGGTTCTGTTTTCAGGGAAAGAACACCGGATGAAGCTGAAATTCTATTGAATAATATGTTGACAAATGAAAATAATTAGACACTTCCTGAGCCAATTCCTGAGCCTATTCCTAGACCAACTCCAAAGAAGAGGGGTGTTCTATTTCTCAGTCCTGAAGATATGCAAGAGGCAAAGAAATCTATGAAAGAAAAGGGTATTAAAGCTGAAGATGTTAAGAATTTACCTCCTATTGAAGAAATACACAGTCTTAATTTACCGCATGTTGAAGAAATATATGATCTTAATCCATTACCTATTGAAGAAACTCATGGTCTTGATAACCCGACACAGTAGTAAAGGTAAATTCTCTCTATAGATATGATAAAGCTGAAATCCCTCATACTAAGTTTGCTAGCCAATGTTTGGATGAGTTTGATAACTTTATGGTTAAGCAAGAAGATTTTAATGATTATTTTGGTAGACAATTAAAACAAAATGCTTATATGATTGAACACTTGGGTGATTATATGTCTAGAGTTAAAGGTGAACTTAAAATCATTAGTAAACATGCTTCTATGGTTACTACTCAAGTAGAACAAGTACTTAAAGCTCAAAATGATTTGCTCAATGAAATGAACAATAAGAATAATGATTATGCTGTTAGAGTGGCTACTAGAACTGGTAAAATGACTCAGGAACCTTTGTCTCCTGAAGGCCACCCTAAGAGAATTGAGCAAGATTCTCAGAGAAATAATACTGATGCACCTAGTCCTTCTAAAAAGAAGAAAAAGAAAAATGATAGGACATTGCATTCTTCTAGTGAACCGATTGCTGAAACACATGAGAATCCAAATGATATTTCTATTTCTGATGCTGAAACACAATCTGGTAATGAACATGAACCAAGTGAAAATGTTAATGATAATGTTCATGATGATGCTCAACCTAGCAATGATAATGATGTAGAAATTGAACCTGTTGTTGATCTTGATAACCCACAATCAAAGAATCAATGTTATGATAAGAGAGACTTTGTTGCTAGGAAACATGGTAAAGAAAGAGAACCTTGGGTTCAGAAACCCATGCCTTTTCCTCCCAAATCATCCAAGAAAAAGGATGATGAGGATTTTGAGCGCTTTGCTGAAATGATTAGACCTATCTTTTTGCGTATGCGTTTGACTGATATGCTCAAAATGAATCCTTATGCTAAGTACATGAAAGAAATTGTTACTAATAAAAGAAAGACACCGGAAGCTGAAATTTCCACCATGCTTGCTAATTATACTTTTAAGGGTGGAATACCAAAGAAACTTGGAGATCCAGGAGTACCTACTATACCATGCTCCATTAAAAGAAACTATGTTAAAACCGCTTTATGTGATCTTGGAGCCGGTGTTAGTGTTATGCCTCTCTCTTTATATCGTAGACTTGATTTGAATAAGTTGACACCTACTGAAATATCTTTGCAAATGGCTGATAAATTAACTGATATACCTGTCGGTATTTGTGAGGATGTGCCTGTTGTGGTTGCAAACGTTACTATTTTGACGGACTTTGTTATTCTTGATATTCCCGAGGACGATAGTATGTCTATTAATCTTGGAAGACCTTTTTGGAATACTTCAGGGGCTGTTATTGATTGCAACAAAGGCAATGCCACTTTTCATGTTAATGGTAATGAGCATATGGTGCACTTTCCGAGGAAACAACCTCAAGTCCACAGTATCAATTCTATTGGAAAAATTCCATCGATTATTTTTGGAGGTTTTGAACCTCTTCCTACTGTCAAGAAGAAATATGATATTATTATTAGGGATGTGCATATCCCCGTTGAGGTAACATAGTGTCATTCGAAATTTCTCCGGTTTCATGCGATTCGGAATGAGTTTGTTAACAAGACCTGATCAACCTTGTTAGTGGATTCCTTTTGATGAGCATGAGATGGATGAAGTTAGAAAGCACAACCTTCTGTACCCTCTCTCTACTTTCTGTTATTTAGTTGAATAAAGTAAAAACAGTATTTTCCTCTCAGTTTCCTGAATTATCCGTGCAATATAAAAATACCCCGAAAATAAAAGTTCTCCAAATGCCCTGAAATTGGAATATGATTTTTTCTGGAATATTTGAGAATATCTGGCACTGAGAACACAGCAGGGGGAGCAAGCACCTGGCCACGAGGGTCCAAGGCGCGCCCACCCCTACAGGGCGCGCCCCCTGCCTCGTGGGCCCACGGTGGCTCCCCTCCACTTATTCCTGCACCCACACACTTCTTCTTCCTCCCAAAAAAATCACCATCCAGCTCAAGCACGAGTTCTAGCTCATTTTGCCGCGATTTTCGATCTCCTTGCTCAAAGCACCTCTCACAAAACTGCTTGGGGAGATTGTTCCTTGGTATGTGACTCCTCCATTGGTCCAATTAGTTTTTGTTCTAGTGCTTTATTCATTGCAAATTTGTGCTGCCTAGGTGACCATGTTCTTGAGCTTGCATGTCAAATTTATGTGGTTCCAAGTAGTTCTAATGCATGATATAGGCCCTAGGCACTTGTAGGAGTAGTTGCTATCAATTTTGTTGAGCTTGGTTCACTTTTATTTGAAGTTACTAAAAATTTCAGAAATTTTCCAGAGGAAGAAATATGTTTAGGAAAATGTACCATGGTGGTCCTTCAAGGAAGCAAGGACCCAGGCTCGCAATGCGCGATGCCGATGATGAGCCACCAAGGAACGCTCCAGTGCGGCCTTGTGAATGGCCTTCAGAAGGCTTTATGGATCGAGCAGGAATCAAGGAAGAATTTAACACATATTTGCGTAACGCTGATCTTGTGAGCTTCAAGGGGGAAAAGTGCCGCCAGTACCACTATCTCACTAGTTCCTTTGTGAGGAGTTTTGAATTTTCATCTTCACGCAATTCTCAAACTGTCCTGTTTGATCTTTATGACAAATCTTATACTATGGACTTAGAGGATTTTACCACTGCTTGCAAACTTCCACAATGGGTTAGTACTAGTGAACCTCGCAAATCTGAATTTAGAGAATTTCTTGCTAGTATAACTGTGGGGGAATCTAGAGACATAACACAAGCTACAATAGGGAGCATTCATTTTCCTGCTATACATTATTTTGCTCTCTTCATAGGTAGGTGCATAAATGGTAAAGATGAAGCATGTCATATGTGTGTCCCTGACCTCAGTATTCTTAGAAGTGTTGTGTTAAGAGACAAATCTTATAATTTGGGAGCCATTGTTGCGCGTAGGTTGCATCACAATAGATTTAATGGAGATTTCTTTGGTGGAACTTATGCAACCCGCTTAGCTGATTTTCTTGGTGTAACCATACATGATGATGAAATTGAACTGCCTCCTACTTATCTAGACTTTAATGCTATGGTTCATCATCAGGTTGTCGAGAGGAATGAACCACCTCTCCAGTACAGACTAATCTTTGACACGCGTCACGCCGTCAATATTGTTCTTCCTGCCCCTACTCTCTTTGACTTTCAGGAAAAAGGGAGACATTACATAACCAGAGAGGAGGCGGAGGAGTATAGGAGGAGGGCTGAGATAGCTCGCCTCCAAGCTGCATCACACGATGCAATGACCGCTGCATCTCAGTACGACCCCAACTACAACTTTGGTTATCCGCCAGGTCATCCGTGGCAATAAACCAACTTAGGCCAAAAGCCTAAGCTTGAGGGAGTACGTATTTCTCACCGACATTAAATTCATGTCCACACACTCATTGCTACATGTCGGTGCTCATACTCTTTCACTGTAATATCCATGCTAGTTTATTTTCCTTTTTCTTGCTTTCTTCTTGTGTGTTTAATAAACCTTAAGAAAAACAAAAAAATCAGTGTAGCTTTTAGTTAGTTTACCTTTCTTGCTGTAGTAGTAATAATTAAAAAGAAAACCCAAAAATATTTCCCGTTCTTCTTTTGCTTGTTGGGAGCTTTCCCGTGTAAATAGTTTTATTTCTTTTCTTTTCTTTGGGGGTCGATAGGAGAAGACCATGATTAAAATTGTTGAAGTGGCTCTTATATGCATTATTGTTTGTTTAACCAAGAGCCCATATTGCCTTGTCTTCTCCTATTTATTGAATGCTCGCAGATTCCAGCTTATTCCAATGCACGTGCACTCTTATTATTTTCACATCGTTCGGTCGTGCAAGTGAAAGGCAACTTCGACGATATATGATGGACTGATTGAGATAAGAGAAGCTGGTATGAACTCGACCTCTCTTGTTTTTGTAAATATGACTAGTTCATCGTTCCTGATTCAGCCTATTATGAATAAACATGTTTGCAATGACAATTAGAGATCATAGTTGCTTATGCCATGCTTGATTAGCTATGAGTTATAATGGTTTACCTTGCGTGCCAACATGCTATTAAAATGGTTGTGATGTGGTATGATGGGGTGGTATCCTCCTTTGAATGATTTAAGTGACTCGACTTGGCACATGTTCACACATGTAGTTGAAACAAATCAACATAGCCTTCACGATATTTATGTTCATGGTGGATTATATCCTACTCATGCTTGCACTCAATGTTTATTAATTTAATGCATGTTCATAACTGTTGTCGCTCTCTAGTTGGTCGCTTCCTAGTCTTTTGCTAGCCTTCACTTGTACTAAGCGGGAATACTGCTTGTGCATCCAATTCCTTAAACCCCAAAGTTATGCCATATGAGTCCACTATACCTTCCTATATGCGGTATCTACCTGCCGTTCCAAGTAAATTTGTATGTGCCAAACTCTAAACCTTCAAATGAAATTCTGTTTTGTATGCTCGAATAGCTCATGTATCAACTAGGGTTGTCCTTATCTTCCATGTTAGGCGGGCTATTCTCAAGAGGAGTGGACTCTGCTCCTCACTCACGAGAAAATGGCTGGTCACAGGGATGCCCAGTCCCATGCTTTATGCAAACTAAATCAAAATAATTGCAAACAAAACTCCCCCTGGGACTGTTGCTAGTTGGAGGCACTCGTTGTTTCGAGCAAGCCATGGATTGATGCTTGTTGGTGGAGGGGGAGTATAAACTTTACCATTCTATTTGGGAACCGACTATAATGTGTGTAGCATGGAAGATATTGCCATCTCTTGGTTGTTATGTTGACAATGAAAGTATACCGCTCAAAATACTATTTATCTCTGATTTAAAATCGAGCTCTGGCACCTCTACAAATCTCTGTTCCCTCTGCGAAGGGCCTATCTATTTACTTTCATGTTGATTCATCACCCTCTTATTAAAAAGCACTAGCTGGAGAGTGCTGCTGTCATTTGCATTCATTACTATTAATTTATATTGGGTATGACTATGACTGGATCTCTTTTACCACGAGTTACAATGTCTAGTCAGTCCTTGATCTTTAAAGGTGCTCTGCATTTATGTTTTGCGGTCTCAGAAAGGGCTAGCGAGATACCATCCTGTTATATCATATTATGATTGTTTTGAGAAAGTGTTGTCATCCGAGATTTATCATTATTGCTTGCTAGTTGATTATGCCATTGATATGAGTAAACATGAGACCTAAGAGTTATTGTGAATGTGGTTAGTCATAATCTTCGCTGAAAACTTGAATGCTGGCTTTACATATTTACAACAACAAGAGAAAACATAGTTTGTAAAAGTTTTTCTTCATCACTTTTAGTTTATCAACTGAATTGCTTGAGGACAAGCAAAGGTTTAAGTTTGGGGGAGTTGATATGTCTCCATCGTATCTACTTTTCCAAACACTTTTTCCCTTGTTTTGGACTCTAACTTGCATGATTTGAATGGAACTAACCCGGACAGACGCTGGTTTCAGCAGAATTGCCATGGTGTTATTTATGTGCAGAAACAAAAGTTCTCGGAATGACCTGAAACTCCACGGAACTTATTTTTGGAAAATAATAAAAATACTGGAAGAAGAATCCACGTCAGGGGGGCCTCCACCTGTCCACAAGGGTGGGGGGCGCGCCTGCCCCCCTGGGCGCGCCCCTGCCTCTTGGGCCCCCTGACACTCCACCGACCTCAACTCCAACTCCATATACTCGTGTTCGGGGAGAAAAAATCAGAGAGAAGGATTCAGCGCGTTTTATGATACGGAGCCGCCGCCAAGCCCTAAAACCTCTCGAGAGGGCTGATCGGGAGTCCGTTCGGGGCTCCGAAGAGGGGAATCCATCGCCATCGTCATCATCAACCATCCTCCATTACCAATTTCATGATGCTCACCACCGTGCGTGAGTAATTCCATCATAGGCTTGCTGGACGGTGATGGGTTGGATGAGATTTATCATGTAATCGAGTTAGTTTTGTTAGGGTTTGATCCCTAGTATCCACTATGTTCTGAGATTGATGTTGCTATGACTTTGCTATGCTTAATGCTTGTCACTAGGGCCCGAGTGCCATGATTTCAGATGTGAACCTATTATGTTTTCGTGAATATATGTGAGTTCTTGATCCTATCTTGCAAGTCTATAGTCACCTACTATGTGTTATGATCCGGCAACGCCGAAGTAACAATAATCGGGACCACTCCCGGTGATGACCGTAGTTTGAGGAGTTCATGTATTCACTATGTGTTAATGCTTTGGTCCGGTACTCTATTAAAAGGAGGCCTTAATATCCCTTAGTTTCCAGTAGGACCCCGCTGCCACGGGAGGATAGGACAAAAGATGTCATGCAAGTTCTTTTCCATAAGCACGTATGACTATATTCGGAATACATGCCTACATTACATTGATGAATTGGAGCTAGTTCTGTGTCACCCTATGTTATGACTGTTACATGATGAACCGCATCCGGCATAATTCTCCATCACCGATCCAATGCCTATGAGCTTTTCACATATTGTTCTTCGCTTATTTACTTTTTCGTTGCTACTGTTACAATCACTACAAACCCCAAAAATATTACTTTTGCTATCGCTACTGTTACTTCCATACTACTTTGCTACTAAATACTTTGCTGCAGATACTAAGTTATCCAAGTGTGCTTGAATTGACAACTCAACTGCTAATAATTGAGAATATTCTTTGGCTCCCCTTGTGTTGAATCAATAAATTTGGGTTGAATACTCTACCCTCGAAAACTGTTGCGATCCCCTATACTTGTGGGTTATCAGGGAGAGGGGGAAAGGAAAGGGGGGCCGCGCCCCTTCCCCTTGTCCAATTCGAACATCCCATGGGGGGGACCCTTGTGGGCTCCCCTCTCTCTCTCCCCTATGGCCCATGTTGGCCCATTACTTCTTCGAGGGTTCCCGGTAACCACTCGGTACTCCGATAAATATCCTAAACGTCCCGAACCATTCCGGTGCCCAAATACTATCGTCCAATATATCAATCTTTACCTCTGGACTACTTCGAGACTCCTCGTCATGTCTGTGATCTCATCCGGGACTCCGAACAATCTTCGGTCACCAAAACACATAACTCATAATACAAATCATCATCGAACGTTAAGCGTGTGGACCCTACGGGTTTGAGAACTATGTAGACATGACCGAGACATATCTCCGATCAATAACCAACAGCAGAACCTAGATGCTCATATTGGTTCCTACATATTCTACGAAGATCATTATCGGTCAAACCGCAATAACAACATACGTCATTCCCTTTGTCATCTGTATGTTACTGGCCCGAGATTCGATCGTCGGTATCCTCATACCTAGTTCAGTATCGTTACCGGCAAGTCTCGTTACTCGTTCCATAATGCATCATCCCGTAACGCACTCATTAGTCAGATTGCTTTCAAGGCTTATAGTGATGTGCATTACCGAGAGGGCCTAGAGATACCTCTCCGATACATGGAGTGACAAATCCTAATCTTGATCTATGCCAACCCAACAAACACCTTCGGAGACACCTGTAGAGCATCTTTATAATCATCAAGTTACGTTGTGATGTTTGATAGTACACAAGGTGTTCCTCCGGTATTCGGGAGTTGCATAATCTCATAGTCAGAGGAATATGTATAAGTCATGAAGAAAGCAATAGCAATAAAACTTAATGATCATTATGCTAAGCTAACGGATGGGTCTTGTCCATCACATCATTCTCCTAATGATGTGATCCCGTTCATCAAATGATAACACATGTCTATGGTCAGGAAACTTAACCATCTTTGATTAATGAGCTAGTCTAGTAGAGGCATACCAGGGACACTTTGTTTTGTCTATGTATTCACACATGTATCAAGTTTCTGGTTAATACAATTCTATCATGAATAATAAACATTTATCATGATATAAGGAAATATAAATAACAACTTTATTATTGCCTCTAGGGCATATTTCCTTCAACCCGAAGGCTGTAGATTTCACTAGTGGCTTCTCTCAAGAAACAACACATGGTGGGTAAACAAATTACTGTTGGACAATTGATAGAAAATCGAATAGTTATGATGATATCCAAGGCAATGATCAATATATAGGCATCACGTCCACGATTAGTAGACCGACACATCGATCGCTATCCAGCATGCATCTAGTGTATTAAGTTCATGGAGAAATGGAGTAATGCAATAAGAACGATAAAAAGATGTAGACGATATCTATTCATGTGGGAATAGCCCCCATCTTGTCATCCTTAATAGCAATGATACATGCATGTCTTGCTGCCCCTTCTATCACTGGGAAAGAACACCGCACGATTGAACCCATCATAAAATACCTCTTCCCATGGCAAGAAAAATCGACCTAATTAGCCTAACTAAACCAAAGATTCGAAGAAGAAATACGAGGCTATAAATAATCATGCATATAAGGGATCAAAACAAGACTCAAATAATATTCATGGATATAGATCTGATTATAAACTCAAAGATCATCGGATCCCACCACACACACCGCAAAAAAGAGTTACATCAAATAGATCTCCAAGAGACCATTGTATTGAGAATCAAAAGAGAGAGAGGAAGCCATCTAGCTACTGCCTAGGGACCCGTAGGTCTATGATGAACTACTCATGCATCATCGGAGAGGCACCAATGAGGATGATGAACCCATCCATGATGGTGTCTAGATTGGATCTCGTGGTTCTGGAACTTGCGGCGGCTCGAATTGTGTTTCGTCGACTCCCCTAGGGTTTCTGGAATATTTGGGTATTTATAGGGCGAAGAGGCGATGCGGGAGGTCACCAAGGTGGGCAAAACCCCCTGGGCGTGCCTGGGCTCCTAGGCGCGCCCTGGTGGGTTGTGCCCACCTCGGGCCTCCCCTTTGGTACTTCTTTGGACCATCTTGAGTCTTTTGGTCCAAAACAATTCTCCAAAAAGTTTCACTGCATTTGGACTCCGTTTGGTACTGATATTCTACGAAGTAAAAAATGAGCAAAAAATAGCAACTAGCACTGGACACTATGTCAATAGGTTAGTCCCAAAAATGATATAAAGTTGGTATAAAATGATTTTAAAACATCCAAGAATGATAATATAACAACATGGAACAAGAAAATTATGGATACGTTGGAGACGTATCGGCATCCCAAGCTTAATTCATACTCATCCTCAAGCAGTTAAATGATAAAAACATAATTTTTGATATCGAATGCTGCCTAACATGTTCATCACATATTATTTTCTTTTGTAGCATGGACATTTGGACTATTAAATGGTTCAAAGCAATAGTCTAGTTTTGCCATGAAGATTTCAATACTCAAGCATATCAACAAGCAAGCATCTCTTTCAAAATATCAACGCTAAAGAAAGTTATCCTTAGCCCATTATGCTCAATCATTGATCCATTCATGAAACACACTCGCATATTAGCTACATCCAATGCTCAAGTATGATGATAGTGCTCCCTAGTTGGTGTTTTATAAGAGAAGATGGAGACTGAAATAAAAATAAAAATTTAAATAAAGTAAATAGATAAGCCCTTCGCAAAGGGAAGTAGGGATTTGTAGAGGCGCCAGAGCTCAAAGAAAAAATTGAGAGATAATTTTTTTGAGAGGCATACTTTTCCCGTCAACGAAAACGACCGGGTAATTCCCAACACTTTCCATGCTAGATATATCATAGGCGGTTCCCAAACAGAAAATAAAGTTTATTCCTTTTCCACCATTTTTTCACAATCCATGGCTAGCTGTATCCACGGGTGCCTTCCATACCAACACTTTCCAAGGAATTTATTATTTGACAACATAAAGTAAACTTCTTTTTTATTTCGGGACTAGGCATCCTTATTACCGCCGTACTCTTGTGCATTGACAAGTGAATAAACACTCATCTTTGTAATAACACATCTAGCATGGAAAATATTGGACACCCCCTGCCGCTTCAAGAGCGGTACGGGCACACAAAAAGGAGATTTGTTTTGAAAATTAGAGATGGCACATACAAATTTGCTTAGAACGGCACGAAAATACTACATATAGGTAGGTATGATGGACTCATATGGCAAAACTGGGTTTAAAGATTTTGGATGCACAAGTAGTATTTCTACTTAGTACAAGTGGAGGCTAGCAAATAGATTGAGAAGCAACCAACCAAGAAACAAAAGATCAAATAAGCGAGCAATAAACATAACTAGTAATGCACCGCAAGTAGGATGTAATTTCATTGCATAACTATTGACTTTCGTGCTTGCATAGGGAATCACAAACCTTAACACCAATATTCTTACTAAAGCATAATTACTCACCAACATGACTCACATATCACTATCATCATACCTCAAAACAATTACAAAGAATCAAGTTTATTTTGTCCAATTATCTTCATGAAAGTTTTTATTATATCCCTCTTGAATATCTATCACTTTGGGACTAGTTTCATATGTTTCTTTTGACAAGCTCAAACAAATTTAAGTGAAGAACATGAGCATAATTTTTTTTCTTCTTCTCTCAAAATAATATAAGTGAAGCATGAGAGAATTTCTTCAAAAATTTACTAACTCTCAAATAAACCTAAGTGAAGCATGAGAGCATTTCTTCAAAAATATTAGAGTACACCGTGCTCAAAAGGATATAAGTGAAGCACTAGAGCAATTCCATAGCTCAAAAAATTTAAGTGAAGCATATAGAAAAATTCTAACAAATCATAGCATAATTTTGGCTCTCTCAAATAGGTGTGTCCAGCAAGGATAGATGACACAAACTAAAAAGCAAAACAAGCAAAGACTCATATAATACAAGACGCTCCAAGAAAAACTCATGATATGTGATGAATAAAAATATAGCTCCAAGTAAAATACCGATGGTCGTTAGAAGAAAGAGGGGATGCCTTCCAGGGCATCCCCAAGCTTAGTTGCTTGGTTCTCCTTGAATAATAACTTTAGGTGCCATGGGGCATCCCCAAGCTTAGGCTCTTTTCACTCCTTATTCCTTCATCCATCGTGATCTCACCCAAAACTTGAAAATTTCAATCACACAAACTCAACAAAAACTTCGTGAGATCCGTTAGTATAACAAAGCAAATCACCACTCTTAGTATTATTGCAAACCCATTTTTTTTGCATTATGTCTATTGTATTCTAACTTTACCATGGCTTATACCCTTCAATAATATCCATAGATCCATCAAAATAAGCACACAACGCAAAGAAAACAGAATCTGTCAAAAACAGAACAGTCTATAGTAATCCGGAAACTTCGCATACTACTGTAACTCCAAAACTTTTGACAAATTAGGAAAACGTGGGTAATTTGTATATCAATGTTGTGTAAAAAATTCAGAATTTTATAACGCTTCTATGATTTTAAACAATTATACTACTGGCGCACAAAGTTTCTGTTTTTCAACAAGATCAAATCAACTATCACCCAACATGATCCTAAAGGCTTTACTTGGCACAAACACTAACTAAAACACAAAAAACACAATCATAACAGTAGCATAATTGTGTAAACATTCAAGAACAGAAAGAAAAAGGCAAAAAGAAAATTTATTCATTGGGTTACGTCCCAACAAGTGCTATCGTTAAATTCCCCTAGCTAGGCATAATGCATAGATTCAAGTATTGTTATCTTTAGTTTTGCAACTTTTGTAAGGGCTTTTTCAAACCCGGGAGGCTCTTTACGCTTCCCAAGATTTTCTAGAAAGGAAACCATCTTGAGATCTAAAATATCCAAACGCTTATTGCAAAGAGTAATCAAAGTATTCATGCGATTGAGGTTTCCACTGATATGTTTCAGAGGTTCATTATATTTTTGTAACTCAGCCAAATGTTTATGTAAATCACTCAACTTGTCTAAAATTTGAGCCCCTTCTTAAGTAAAATAAATCCCCTTTTTGGTTGGTGGAATTCCCAAAATCCCCTCTAGGATCTCATTAGCGGTATTAGCATCAAGCTCAATAAAGTTCCCTTTAGTGGAAAAATTCAAAAGTTGTCTATGATGCAAAGCTAATGCTATATAAATTTTTTGAAGAAAAATCTTTGCATCCCCCTTTACATTGCTAATGCGATAGGATTCCATTAGCCTATACCAAGAATTTTTCAAATTTTCTCCTTGTTTCTGCTTGAAGTATAAAACTTCAAAATCTAGTGACAAAGGAGGAGTAGTCATGCTAGCCATAGTGACAAAATAGGCAAGCAAGTTTGCAAACAAAAATAGATCTGATGAGAAAACGGCGAACGAAAAAGTGGGCGAATAAAACGGAATTTTTTTGTAAAGTGGGGAAGATGAAAACGAGAGGTAAATGGCAAATAATGTAAATTGCAAGGAGATGATATTAGGAACCTGATAGATGTTGATGATGTGTCCCCAGCAACGACGCCAGAAATTCCTTTTGATGTCGCTTGAACTACGTCGGTATTTCCCCAAAGAGGAAGGGATGATGCAGTATAGCTACGGTAGGTATTTCCCTCAGTTATGAAACCAAGGTTATCAATCCAGTAGGAGAACCAAGCAACACTATGTAAACGGTACCTGCGCACAAAGAACAAATACTTGCAAGCCGATGCTTATGAGGGGTTGTCAACCCCTCTACGAGTAACGGCGCCAGAAATTTTCAAGTTGACAGGATAAAAATTATGACAGATTGGATAAATAGATCTCGATAAAATGCGAAATAAAATAAGTAACAAAAAATGCAGCAAGGTATTTTTGGGGTTTTGGAATAATAGATCTGAAAATAAAAGCAAATAAAAATAGATCTCAAGGCAAATATGATAAAGAATAGACCCGGGGGCCGTAGATTTCACTAGTGGCTTCTCTAAAGAAATAGCACACAGTGGGTAAACAAATTACTGTTGGGCAATCGATAGAAAATTGAATAGTTATGACGATATCCAAGGCAATGATCAATATATAGGCATCACGTCTAAGATTAGTAGACCGACTCCTGCCTACATCCAATACTATTACTCCACACATCGACCGCTATCCAGCATGCATCTAGTGTATTAAGTTCATGGAGAAATAGAGTAATGCAATAAGAATGATGACATGATGTATACGAGATCTATTCATGTAGGAATAGCCCCCATCTTGTTATCAACAATACATGTGTGTCTTGCTCCCCCTTCTATCACTAGGAAAGAACACCGCACGATCGAACCCATCACAGAGCACCTCTTCCCATGGTAAGAAAATTCGATCTGGTTGGCCTAAGTAAACCAAAGATTCGAAGAAGAAATACAAGGCTATAAATAATCATGCATATAAGGGATCAAAAGAAGACTCAAATAATATTCATGGATGTAGATCTGATCATAAACTCAAAGTTCATCCCAACAAACACACCGCAAAAAAGAGTTACATCAAATAGATCTCCAAGAGACCATTGTATTGAGAATCAAAAGAGAGAGAGGAAGCCATCTAGCTACTGCCTACGGACCCGTAGGTCTATGATGAACTACTCACGCATCATCGGAGAGGCACCAATGAGGATGATGAACCCCCCCGTGATGGTGTTTAGATTGGATCTTGTGGTTCTGGAACTTGCGGCGGCTGGAATTGTGTTTCTCGACTCCCCTAGGGTTTCTGGAATATTTTGGTATTTATAGGGCAAAGAGGTGGTGCAGGAGCTCACCGAGGGGGGCACAACCCCCTGGGTGTGCCCTGGTGGGTTGTGCCCACCTCGGGCCTCCCCTCCGGTACTACTTTGGCCCATCTTGTGTCTTCTGGTCCAAAAAAATTCTCCAAAAAGTTTTGCTGCATTTGTACTCCGTTTGGTACTGATATTCTGCAAAGTAAAAAACAAGCAAAAAATAGCAACTGGAACTGGGCACTATGTCAATAGGTTAGTCCCAAAAAATGATATAAAGTTGCTATAAAATGATTGTAAAACATCCAAGAATGATAATATAACAGCATGAAACAAGCAAAAATGGATACGTTGGAGACGTATCAAGAAGTACTACTCTAATAAGATGAAGCATATATACACGAGAACCTACAGAACTATATATAGAAAACATTTTATCACAACCTGATTAAAACTTGCAGACAACTACTGGCGGTGACATACTTGAAGAGTCGCGGCGGCCACATAACCGTACTGGTGGTGGCACCATAATTAACCCTATCCCTATCTAGCGGCGGTGGAGACCTAACCCTATCGGCGGTGGCCGGTGCCCTAGCCCTACCCGATGCGGCGGCGGTGCCCTAACCATAGCCCTAGCGATCATAGAGGCAACGAAAACATCCTACCCCTAACCTCAGCAGGAGTGGCGGTGGCGCCCTAGAAAGAGGAGAGTGAGGGAGTTTGGGACATACCGGCGGGAGAGGCACGAACGGGCTCGACGACGGGGAAGAGACAACGTCGGGAGAAGATGCACCGCATGGGATGAATGGGGCGAACACCGGAGAAGGGGATTCGACTTAGTGTGGCCGTGATGAGGAATTTGTGTGTGGGGAGAACTGGCAGGTGGCCCAGAAGGCCCGCTGATGTCTACTACGCAACTTTATTCTTGTAGACACGTGTTGGGCCTCCAAGCGCAGAGTTTTGTAGGACATTAGCAACTTTCCCTCAAGTGGATGACCTAAGGTTTATCAATCCGTGGGAGGCGTAGGATTAAGATAGTCTCTCTCAAACGACCCTGCAACCAAATACAAGAAATCTCTTGTGTCCCCAACACACCCAATACAATGGCAAATTGTATAGGTGCACTAGTTCGGTGAAGAGATGGTGATAAAAGTGTAATATGGATGGTAGAAATATATTTTTATAATCTGAATAAATAAAAACAGAAAGGTACCAAATAGTAAATGGGCACAAAAACGGTATTGCAATGCTTGAAAACAAGGCCTAGGGTCCGTACTTTCGCTAGTGCAATATCTCAACAGTGCTAACATAGTTGGATCATATGATTATCCCTCAAAGTGCAATAAAGAATCACTCCCGAGTTCCTATTAGCGGAGAACAAAAGATATAAATTGTTTGTAGGGTACGAAACCACCTCAAAGCTATTCTTTCTGTTTGATCTATTCAAGAGTTCATACTAAAATAACACAAACTATTCTTTCCGTTCGATCTATCCTAGAGTTCATACTAAAATAACACCAAAGCAAATTCATATTCATAATACTCAATCCACGCAAAGAACTACAAAGAGACCCCAAAGTTTCTATCGGAGAAAAGATAATAAAAAGGTGCATCAACCCCTATGCAAAGATTACCCCAATGTCACCTCGAGAATCCGCAAGTTGAGTGCCATAACATACATCAAGTGAATAAATATGATACCCCATTGTCACCTCAAGTATTCATACCGCAAGACATACATCATGTGTTCTCATATCTGAATATTCAATCCGACAAGACAAAACTTCAAAGGGTAAAGATTCAATTCATCACAACAAGAGTATGGAGGGGAGAAACATCATATGATCCATCTATGTTAACAAAGCCCATGATATAGATCACGAGAGAGAGAGAGATTAAACACATAGCTACTGGTACAAACCCTCAGCCCCGAGGGTGGACTACTCCCTCCTCATCGTGGTGGCCGCCGGGATGATGAAGATGGCCACCGGTGATAATCCCCCCCTCCGGTAGGGTGCCGGAAAGGGTCTAGAATGGTTTTCGGTGGCTACAAAGCCTTGCGGCGGCGGAACTTCTGATCTAGGTTAACGCCGAGGGTTTTTGGAATATTTGTCAATTTATAGGGTAAAGAGGGGGTGCGGGAGGCCACCGAGGTGGGCACAACCCACGTGGGCGCGCCTGGGCCCCCAGGCGCGCCCTGGTGGGTTGTGCCCCCCTCGGGGCACCCCCAGGTGCTTCTCTGGCCCATCCTGGGTGTTCATGTCCATAAAAATCTCCAAAAAGTTTCGCGGTGTTTGGACTCCGTTTGATATTGATTTCCTGCGATGTAAAAAACAAGCAAAAAACAGCAACTGACACTGGGCACTGGGTCAATAGGTTAGTCCCAAAAAATGATATAAAGTTGCTATAAAATGATTGTAAAACATCCAAGAATGATAATATAATGGCATGAATACTTCATATATTATAGATATGTTGGAGACATTTCAGCATCCCCAAGCTTAATTCCTACTCGTCCTCGAGTAGGTAAATGATAAAAGTAATAATTTATGAAGTGTGAATGCTAGCAAAGTGCACAAGTTTGATCAATGACAATTTCAATCACTTTTCCTAGCATCATAACAACAATTCTTTCTCATAAAATTTCTCATGTTATAGTAGCAACCAATTCACATGTTAAGGCTCAAACAATGAATTCTCTTGAAACCCAACAACCTATGTTCTCAGTCACCAAGCAATTGGAATTCAACTTATTCAACACTGTTTAAGTAAGATCTCCTTATACTCAACCATCTTATAGTCTTCTATGATTGCTAACACTCACCTCATACACATGAGCAAAACATTTCAACCGGACACATAGAAAGATAGGGGCTTATAATTTCACCTCCCAACGTATTCACCTCAAGGGTGATGTCAGCAATAATAACTCATGCTACCCATATCCAACTAGATATATGTGCCTAGATCTTTCCTGACCACATGATGCTCTCCAAAAGAGAAAATAAAAAGGAATAGAGAGAATAACTTTGACTCTTTGCATAAAAGTAAATATTGAAAATTAAAAGATAGGCCCTTCGCAGAGGGAACCAGAGGTTGCCATGCGCTTATTTGTTTGTATGCTCAACCACTTAGTGCAAAAGAACGTCATGTTATATTGCCCCTTATGATAGCAACCTTTATTATGCAGTCTGTCACTTTTATTCTTTGCCACCACAAGTTCATACAATGCTCAATTTTCCCTTACACTAAATGATCTAACACTTTTAGAAGCAAATTTTATTGCCATATTGCACCGATGACAACTTACTTGAAGGATCTTGCTCAATCCTTAGGTAGGTATGGTGGAGTCTTGAAAATAAGATTTGGGTTTAAGGGTTTTTGGATGCACAAGTACTATCTCTACTTGGTGCGGAATTTTTGGCTAGCAAAGATGGGGGCCAAGCACCACACGTTGAAGGATCTATGCCAATATAACTTCTATGTGAATATGAACAAACATAAACCATTACGTTGTCTTCCTTGTCCAACGTTAACAATTTTGGCATATAATATTTTGATGGGGGTTCACAATCACAAAAGATTCCCAAGATAGTGTATTTTGCATGTGAAAGTTCTCTTCCTTATACTAATTATTCGTGAATTGCTTGTATGCCCAAAATTGTGATTGTCAAGCCTCAAAAGATTTCACTTTTTAAACCCAATGTGAAGCTACCACTAGGTGAGGGAGTCCTGGATTAGGGGGTCCTCGGACAGACGGACTATATACTTTGGCCGGACTGTTGGACTATGAAGATACAAGATTGAAGACTTCGTCCCGTATCCGGGTGGGGCTCTCCTTTGCGTGGAAGCCAAGCTTGGCAATTCGGATATGTAGATCTCCTCCCTTGTAACCAACTATGTGTAACCCTAGCCCCCTCCGGTGTCTATATAAACCAGAGGGTTAAGTCCTTAGGACAACAACAATCATAATCATAGGCTAGCTTCAAGGGTTTAGCCTCTACGATCTCGTGGAAGATCAACTCTTGTAATACTCATATCATCAAGATCAATCAAGCAGGAAGTAGGGTATTACCTCCATCGAGAGGGCCCGAACCTAGGTAAACATTGTGTCCCCCGCCTCCTGTTACCATCCGCCTTAGCCGCACATTTCGGGACCCCCTACCCGAGATCTGCCGGTTTTGACACCGACATTTGTGCTTTCGTTGAGAGTTCCACTGTGCCGTCACCATAAGGCTTGATGGCTCCTTCGATCATCGACAATGATGCGATCCAGGGTGAGGTTTTTCTCCCCGGATAAATCTTCGTATTCGGCGGCTTCGTACTGCGGGCCAACTCGCTTGGCCATCTAGAGCAGATCGAGAGCTACGCCCCTGGCCGTCAGGTCAGGTTTGGAAACTTAAACTATACTGCCGACATCCGCGGAGACTTGATCTTTGATGGATTCGAGCCTATGTCAGCTGCGCTGCACAGTCACGACGAGCATGACTTAGCTCTGTCGTCGGACGGTGTTCGGGAGATCACACCTGTGGCTACTTCGGCCCTCAATCCGGAGCGGATTGCGCCGTCCGAAGACGGGTGGATGGACCCCGCCACGGAGGCCGCACACTCAGCGGCGATAGAGCCGAATACTGACTTCACCTCTTACGAGACCTGTGTTGCCGGACCCTTGGATTTGTCCCCGGCCACAGGCTCCAAACTGCCTGCGTCCGTGCCTATCGAATCTGATTGGGCACCGATCATGGAGTTTACCTTCGCGGATATTTTCCAGCACTCGCCCTTGGGAGACATGCTAGATTCTTTAAAGTCTCTCTCCTTGTCAGGAGACATTCGGCCGAAATATGTCCGGCTCGAGTGGGAAGCGGACGACGAAGAAATTCGTTCCCCACCCACCACCCACTTAATAGCCACTGTCGACGATTTAACCGACATGCTTGATTTCGACTATGAAGACATCGACGGTATGGACGACGATGCAGGAGAGGAACAGGAACCACCGCCCACAGGGCGCTGGACAGCCACTTCATCACACGATATATATATGGTGGATACACCGAAAGAAAACAATGACGAGGAATAGAAGGATGCAGCGAAGGATAGTTCCCTAGAGAAGCAACCAAAGCGACGGCGTAGGTGCCGCTCCAAACCCCGCCTCGGCAAAAACAGCGATAACAGCGCAAGAAAGAATAATACCCCGGTCGACTCCAAAGGAAACAACGACCACATGGACCCAGCGACAGAGCAGGATGAGCCAGCGGACGACAAACATAGTACGGAGCCGCTGTCTGATCACGGCGACGCCGAGGGTAAAGATAATCAGCCTGTCTCCGGAGAGGAGAACAGTCCGGACGATGATGCACATGTCATCCCGAAAAGGCACTTGGAGCAAGAGAACCTCCATAGAAGGCTTACTGCCACCGCAAGGAGTCTAAAGAAGCAGAAGCAAAGGCTTAAGGCCGCGCAAAATACACTCCATAGTAGATGGAACAAAGTGCTCGACACTGAAGAAAAGTACGGTGGCAGTCGCAACACAAAGAGCTATCCAAAGCGCAAGCTGCTGCCTGAATTTGATGACGAGGCTTTAGAGCCTATACAGCCGAAAAATAAAATGGCTGATCAGCCAGATCGACCACCCCGTGGCCGCGATAGGGCAGCTAACGATGTCGGTATGACCAGGTCCATCTACGGATCTAGGAAGCGCGCTCCGGCACAGAATCAAAACCAAACACTACAACCGTCAGAACGCCATGACACATCCAAATACAGGAGTGCCGCGCACCCCCTATGCTTCACTGATGAGGTGCTGGATCACGAATTACCAGAGGGATTCAAACCCGTGAACATAGAGGCATACGATGGAACGACAGACCCTGGGGTCTGGATTGAGGACTTTATCCTTCATATCCACATGGCTCGCGGAGATGATCTCCACGCCATCAAATACTTGCCCCTCAAGTTGAAAGGACCAACTCGGCACTAGCTCAAGAGCCTCCCTGAAAATTCAATTGGAAGTTGCGAAGAGCTTGAGGATGCTTTTAGGGCTAATTTTCAAGGGACTTATGCCCGACCTCCGGATGCAGACGATTTAAGTGATATAACTCAACAGCCCGGAGAGTCATCCCGAAAGCTTTGGAATAGATTCCTCACTAAGAAGAATCAAATTGTCGACTGCCCGAACGCCGAAGCCTTAGCGGCTTTCAAACACTGTGTCCGGGACGAATGGCTCGCCAGACACCTCGGCCAGGAAAAACCGAGGACAATGGCAGCCTTAACAAGCCTTATGACCCGCTTTTGCGCGGGCGAAGATAGTTGGCTGGCCCGTAGTGGCACCAGCGACCCAGGCATATCCGAAGTCAGGGATGGCAATGGAAAACCATGACGCAATAAAAGCAAGCGTCGAAACAATGATGACAGCCCAGACAACACAGCGGTAAACGCCGGATTCAGGGGCTCTCAACCCGGTCAACGGAAAAAGCCATTCAAAGGCAGCAGAGATGGACCGTCCAGCCTAAACAAGATTCTAGACAGATTCATGGCACCTCCGACAAACCTGCAAATCACACCAACAGAGAATGCTGGGTCTTCAAGCAGGCCGGCAAGCGAAACGCCGAACACAAGGGGAGGGAGACACCAAGTGAAGACGAGGATGAGCCTCGCCAGCAAAACACTGGGGGACAGAAAAAATTCCCACCAGAGGTCAAAACAGTGAACATGATTCACGTAACGAAGAGGAGGAGCAAAGGCGCACTCCGAGACGTATGCGCTGTGGAGCCCATCACCCCCAAGTTCAACCCTTGGTCGGCCTGCCCGGTCACTTTTGATCGCAGGGATCACCCGACTAGTATCCGGCACGGAGGATCGGCTGCCTTGGTACTAGACCCATTAATTGACGGATACCATCTCACCCGAGGCCTTATGGATGGCGGCAGTAGTCTTAATCTGATATATCAGGACACAGTCCGCAGAATGGGGATAGACCCGACAAGAATCAGCCAAAGCAATACTACCTTTAAAGGAGTAATACCAGGCCCAGAGGACTGCTGCACGGGCTCTCTAGTACTAGAGGTTGTATTCGGTTCTACCGACAACTTCTGAAGTGAAAATTTAACCTTCGACATCGCTCCATTCCGAAGCGGCTATCAAGCACTACTCGGAAGAACGACCTTCGCTCGTTTTAATGTCGTACCGCATTACGCTTATCTTAAGCTTAAGATGCCCGGTCCACGTGGCATCATCCTAGTTAGCGGAAACACAGAGTGTTCCTTTCGTGCGGAAGAACGTGTGGCGGCTTTAGCAGCCGAAAACTGAACGGCCTCTCCAACCAGAATAAATGATCGGTCGTCAAGACCGCGGACACGGCTAGACGAGTCCGGCGCACCCCAAGCTGTAACAGCTCAGATAAACCTGATATTGCGTCAAGGGATATACCCCCATAGGTGGTGCTAGGGGCTTCCCGCATGTAAAAAGGGCTACAGTTCGCCTTGACCTTATTTAGATTGAATTTTAATGGTTTATTAAGAATAACCAATTTTTCGCACGAAGACTTTCACCTGGGTTTTTCTCTTTTACAGATGATAACCGTGCTACACCCTTCCAGGATACGTCACAACGGAGACACGGGCACAGACGTGCAGCAGGGCCCCGCTCAAAGGTTTCTTTTTAGATTAAGACCCTGTGTAAAACTTTCTTACTATCTCTTGTTGCTTCACACCCTCCGGATACTCAACACAACCGAGAGGGAGGCTGGCGTTATTGGCATTTCGCCACGTCAGACTAATGCACGTACCTGGAAATTCAGGGCTTATTATCGAGGGCATCACTCAGCCCAGTATACGTTGTAAAGACCGAATACCTTAGGGAGTGTTCGGCGTCGCGAGTTTGGCCTTATATGCATCAGCTCCGAATCATGTCTTTGGTCAATAGTTGGGTTTGCCCGGCTCCCATGTTTTGCTACCTTACATTCCGCTCTATCGGCTAAGGTGGCACCGGGAGAACTACTGCAATTGTGCCCTGGTTCATCTGGACGAGCACCTCAGTAGAGAAAGCCGAAAATTGACTGTCATGATAAAGCGCGAGACTGGTCAACCACTCGATGACTCAGCGGAATCTTCGTGATTCCTCCGCATTAACGAAGGGCCGGTTTCCCGGCCATGTATGTACGCGCCCCGTATTCGGATGAGCGCAGAAGTACCAGGGGCTATATAGTAGCCCCACCGTCAAACTCCTATGGCTAAGTGAAAGTGTTAAAGCAATATAGTCCGATTGCCTTGTTCGCCGCGCTATCACCTCCTTAATGGACCAAGACGTTGGATCAAGTGTGAACATGCGATTTTCCGAACACCCCCGCATTATATGTGTGGGGGCTGAAGCCGACGACTGCAAACTTTCAGGTTATATACATACATAAACGGCCGCACAGGAGGCATCATAATACTTTCAGGCAAAAGTATAAACACAACCTTTATAATCCAAATAGCATTGTTTTTACATATTGGGATACATGTCACTCGAACATGATACTCTTCGAGCACTGAGCCTCTATTAAACGAGCACCTTCTAGGACTTCTTCAAAATAGTGCTCGGCCGAGATCTGGCCTACGGCCGGATCCTGGGTTGCAATAGCGGTGGCCTCCATCTCTGCCCAGTATGTCTTAACACGGGCAAGAGCCATCCACGCACCCTCTATGCACGCCGACCTCTTTACAGCGTCGATATGCGGCACAGCACCAAGGAATCGTTGCACTAAACCAAAATAACTATTCGGCCTTGGTCCTTCCGGCCAAAGATGATCCATGACATACCTCATGGCAAGCCCGGACAACCTATGGAGCTCAGCCCACTCAGCCATTTGCTCATTTAACAACAGCGGACGCGTTGGAGCACTGAACTGCGACCAGAACAACTTTTCCACTTCGTGATCTTTTTGATCTTTGAAAAACTCAGTCGCATCAGCAGCACTCGTTGCCAAGTCCAAGTATGCGTCTACAGCACTCCATAATTGATCCAGAGGGGCATACTTCGGATCTCCTGAAAGTGCGTTATATCGACTAGAGGGGGGTGAATAGGCGATTTTTATAAATTCTTCACTGAGGAATTTGTGGGTGAGGAAATTCCTTAGCGAAGAACTACTTGCAGCGGAATAAGTACTCACAAGTATGCATAGCAGAACACAAGCATAGTCATCATGATGAAATGAAAACAAGCACAGAGTACAGAAAGCGTAAACACAGGATAACACAGGATGAAGACAAACAGACCGAGGAAATTGAACTGAGGAGATTGAGAAAGTCTTCAGCCAATGTCTTCAAACACAGATATGAACAATTGCACAACACAGGAATGAGGAAATGAAAGAGTTGAGGAAATAGAACCAGTTGGGTTGGTGAAGACAATGATTTGGTAGACCAGTTCCAACTGCTGTCTTAGTGGTACGTCTGGATGGAGCGGCTAGGTATTTAAACCTGAGGACACCCAGTCCCGGACACACAGTCCTCACCGTATTCTCCTTGAACTAAGGTCACACAGACCTCGTCCAATCACTCGTGGTAAGTCTTCAGGTGACTTCCAAACCTTCACAAACTCGGTCACTCGGCGATCCACAATTTCCTCTTGGATGCTCTAGACCATGACGCCTAACCGTTTGGAAGAAGCACAGTCTTCAAAGGTAACAAGCGTCGGATCCACGCAGGATCAATCTCTTCTGTGATGCTCAATCACTTTGGGTTTGTAGGTGTTTGGGTTTGGGGTTTTTCCTCACTTGATGATTTTCGCTCAAAGTCCTCGGAGGATGGGACGCTCTCAAATGACAAGTGTCAGTTTCTCTCGGAGCAGCCAGCCAGCTAGTGGTTGTAGGGGTGGCTATTGATAGCCTAGGGAGCAGCCCGCATAATAAGACATAAATGCCCTTCAATAATATGACCATTAGGTGGATAAGATATTTTGGGACAGCTGGCTCGTAGCACAGCAACGGTCGGAAATTTGAGGTTCAAATTCTTCAGGGCTATCATGTTCCTCACTGTGTAGGCAATCCGCACTGGCGAATTCCTAACTCCTCAGTCAGAAAAAATTCCTCAGAGACCAGAAGAACTTCGTCTCTGTCACTGAAGAATATGACTGAACTGTATGAGATTTCCAATGGCTTCACTCGAAGGGATTGGTAGGTGTAGGATTTTGAGTTGAGCATCACATGGAAATTTTTCCTCGACCCCCTTTAACAGTACGGTGTTTCCTATGACTCAAGAAATAGAAAATGAAACTACGAAAACAAAAGTCTTCACGCTTCATCTTCCTCAAATGAATACCAAGTCTTCAAGGTCACACCAATTTCTTCACTTTCAAAGTCTTCAGAAATCCAAAGTCTTCAGTCGAAGAACTTCATTTTTAGGGGTCGACTTTCTCTGTAATTATCAAACTCCTCATAGACTTATAGATCTGTGTACACTTACAAACGCATTAGTCCCTTAACCTATAAGTCTTCAATACACCAAAATCACTAAGGGGCACTAGATGCACTTACATCTCTGAACTTCGTCCGCAACAAAAAGGGCTTCCCAGCCGTGATATCTCCGGCTTGACGAAGCTCCTCCTTCGCCGCTCTGATTTTAAAGCGGGTCTCCTTGGCTGCTACCATGGCTTTCTTCAGGTCCGCCGCTTTCGCTTGGCTTTCCTTTTCAAGAAGCTCATACCGGTCGGCGGCATCCTTCAGCTCAACAGCCATCTTGGCTATTTTATCTTCGCTTTGGCGATGAGCAGCCTGTTCGGCTCTTAACTCTTCGACCGCCTTTAGGGCGTCCGCATCACTTCTCCTGGCTTGTTCCTTGGCTCGGGAAAGCTCCGCCCGAAGGGTCTCCATGGCGGCAGCTCCATCTGCAATCACAGCATATTATAGATACTAGCATCATGCTCCTCTTAATATCCGTCAACCACTGGAGAATACATACCCTGTGCCTCATCAAGCCGCTTGTTTACATGCACTATGTCGGCATCTGCCGCATCAAGTTGCCGCCTCAGTTCGGCAAACTCACCAGTTCGGCCAGCCACTGGACCCTCAGCCGCCTGCACATGAAAGCAACATGATCATTACCTGGGACTTTGATCCTCTGTTTGCTGCCTTTGGACATCAACCAGAGTCTCAGGGGCTACTATCTGTATAGGGCACACCTAGCGTGTGCGGTACCGTCAAAAAATATATATTACTTTGCGTACCTCAAAGCCTCTTAGCAGGCTCATAAAAGCTTCATGCAACCCACTTTTGGCGGATGAAATCCTCTCAACCACCGTACCCATTAAAGTACGATGCGCCTTTGAGATAGTCTCTTGCTCCAGAAGACCCATCAGTGCGTCCGGTCGCACACCGGTCAGTCCCGGATTCTTTCTGTCGCTCTCCTTACGAGCCGAATACTCCGGACTTCGGGTGGCCGAAGGGTTACCTTCTGGCCTTGGCGGATCAGGAGAAATCCTCTGTGACGACACCTCAGGGTCGCCCGCCTCATGAGGCGGGGAAACAAGGGGAGGTGTTTCGCTCTCCATCATCTCCGGAAGAAGATCCCCCGAAGACGAACTCTGTCGAGAAGGGCTACGAGCCGGACTGCAAGATATATGTCCCGGTTATTGTCCTCAGAGATAAAGCAGGATATATTTACCAAAGTACTCTTGTTCACTTACAGCTCGGTGGAGGGCTGGCCCCCTTGCGGGCACGGTGCGGTAAGGATGCCCCCCGGGGCAGGGCCCCCTGGCGAAGGTTTCGTCCCTCGTTTGGAAAACCTCGTTTCCAAGTCTTCAGAGGCGGTCCTTTTCCTTCCTTGGGGAGAGGGAATTCTAGATTCTTCTCCCCGATTATCCTCCTTTGTGGAAACACTAATTCCCCCAGTTTGGATGAGTAATGTGTGGGGCCCGCTCTCTGCTTCTTTATTCCTCCCTTTATCTTCCCCTGATGGCACTTGATAAGGTGCGTGCTCGAGCATCCTGGCTAGTACGGGATCCGGAGAGCCTTCGGGAAGGGGGGCCGAACACCTGATCATCCTCGCCTTTTTTATCCAGTCCTGGTCAAAGAGGGATTTTTCAGAATGATGTTGTGACAAATGAAAAGACAGCGTGTTCGGCCGCAGAATTACTTACATGGGTATCTGGACGATTGCAGTTTAGACCCGCATCCTCGGTGGTGTCCGGACACTTTATTCGTGATCCGAAGAACAATCCCCCTGAAGTTTTCAATGGGGATAAACATATGAAGTGTAAATACTGATAATGAGGAATTTGATTGCAAGATATAGAAGAACTCCCCCTGAAGATGTGCATAGTGAGGAATTTACTTTTGAAGCAATGCACACTTGAAGAGTTGAATCATGGAGATCTCCCCCTATATCTTGTAATTCATACACGCATTTGACATAATATATGAAGAATTTGAAATGCATGATGAAATATGGTGACTGATGTAATTCAGCATGCGTGCAATAACATTAACGAGGAATAAGCATGTAGAAAAAAACAGCAAAAGTATCAGGCCACCATAGAGTTTAAGTTTACAACTCGATCCAGCAAAGTCTTCAAAAGAACGAGAGTTGCAACTTAAAAAAAACAACGAGAGTTGCAACTTAAAACGCCCATATAATAGACCTGCTTGAAGACTAACTCAAATTTCTCCCCCTTTGTCATCAAATGACCAAAAGGGTCGAAAATGAGGACTAACGCCCCTGAAGAATATCAAGGTGATGAAGGAGCGTCAGCGTTGTTGGGGTCGGTTGTTGGAGTAGGGCCTGCCGCAGTGTCGTCCAAATCTTCATTTTCATCAGTGTCATGTGATGAAGAATAGGAGCTGGCCACCAAGGTAGGAACCTTGACCTTCTTGTACTTCTTTGGAGGAGGTGCAGCCCAGTCAAGATCGTCCGTGAGACCCATTGTCTTCTGATCTTCTTCACTATAGACTTGAGACAGAACAACCCAGGTGCGGTTGGGGATTTCGTGGAGGTAGTAGTGGTTTTTCTTCACTGCATTGTGGGTAGCAGTCATGTTGTGAAGAATTGAACCAAACTGACGCTTGACCCATTTATGATTGCGATCAATCTTCTGATGAAGACTGAGGAGTAGCTCACGGTCAGTCATCACCCTGGGTGCTGTGCCTTGAGGATTTTTCTTGGGTGCGTTGGCGGCAGAGTCATGGGTGGCAGAGTCATCATTGGTGGGGTAGGATGCAGCTTTGCGAAATTGTCCATCCAATGGACGACTGCCTTCATCAATTACAGCAGTAGCCTTGCCCTTTTTATCAGCTGAGGAAAATGTCCGTTTGAGGACTTCAATTGGGGGCAAGTAGCTGTAATGGTTTAGTGTATCAGCTTTATAGTTGAGTGAAGACCTTGTCCTGATGAATCTCATAATCCAAGGTGCATAAGGCTTCAACTCAAATGGTGACATGGCGACATTAGCAAGAGTCCTCATGAAGAAATCATGGAAGTTGATGGGAATGCCATGAATGATATTGAAAAGTAGATTCTTCATGATGCCAACGACTTCTTCTTCATTTGAGTCGTGGCCCTTGATTGGACTCAATGTCTTCGTCAGAATGCGATAGACAGTCCGAGGCACATACAACAATTCCTTCACAAGGAATTTTGTTCTTGAGGTCTGACCTGGCTTCAAAGGCTTCATCAGCACTTGCAGTGATCAGTTAGCTCAGGTTCATTGTAGACACAACAAGCACCTTCATGGGGCGGACTGAGTGGTAAGGCACGAAGCAATTCAGAAGTTGGTGCCTTGTAGTGAGTGTTTTCAGACATCCAGTCCAGCACCCATGAATTCACATCTTCAGAATTTCCGGTGATGTGCAGCGTTGCATAGAATTGAAGAATAAGTTCTTCATTCCAATCACAGATGTCAGTGCAGAAATTTAACAGTCCAGTGTCATGAAGAACACTAAGGACTGGCACGAAGCACGGCAGAGATTCCATATCCACGTGAGGAATGTGCTCATGATCGAAGAGTTTGTCTTTGTTGAACAGCACTGAGGAATAGAAATTTGCCTGGCTGGCAGTCCAGAACCGCCTCTTCCTTATGCGAGCAGAGTCATAAGGGTTGTAATCAGTGAAGAATACATGCTCGCCAAAGAAGGCATCAGTCTTGAATTTTTGCTTTCTGGAGAAAGGATCCTTTGGTTTGGGCAGAGGAGTGTCAGTGAGTTGCATCACAACCTCAGGAATCACAATCTCAGGTTCTTCAGGCTGAGGAATTGCTGGTTCCTCTTCAGTGGCAGCCTGGTTCTGGAATTCTTCATTTTCAGTTTCTTCAGCACTAGCGGCTGGAATGTCTTCATGAGCTTCATCAGATCCCATTTGAACTGTAGTGACTGGGGACTGAGGAATTTGCTGAAGTGGAGTGAAGAGTGGAGAATTGGGGTGCTGACTTTCCCAAAAGTCATCATTCATCAAAGGGGTGGTACAGCCAATGTCCACATATTCATCTTCAATTTCTTCAACGCCGGCCTCTTCAGCAGTAAACTGAGGCACAGGCGAGGAAACCACTGGGGTTGAAGGGATTTCATCCACTTCAATTTCTTCATCCATCTGCTCTAACGTAGCAGCAGAAGGAGTTTCTTCATCAGATCCGCTAGGGATCACATATTCTTCACCAAAAGGAACAAGGTCCTTTGATGGCATGGTTGAGATTGGAACAACATCAATCGGGTTTTCAAAAGAGCTGGTCATAGGCTTCATTTTCTTCGGAGCAGAAGAATCTGAAGAAGCTGATGCTTTCCTTTTCTTCACAGCTGCACGCTCTGCAACCTTGGTCTTCTTCATATCAGATGCAGATGGAAGGATTGGAGTTGGAGTAAGCGCAGGAGGAGCAGAGGAATTTGGTTCATTTTCTTCAGGCGCAACTGATGCAGTTGCCCTGACCTCTTCATTTTCTTCAGGCGCACCGCTAGTGGGTGCCCTGGAACTCACATTATCTTCAGCAGCCTGATTGTCATCAGCGGTGCTGGCATGTTCTTCAGTTTGCTGAGCAGATGCTTCAGCCTGAGTGACTTCAATATGCATAGGGGGAGCGGCACTTGAAGTGAGTGTCTTCGTCAGATTGACGAACCTGACCTTGGCTCCTTTCCAATCAGCATAGTAAGCGTTGAAATCATCGCTGAGGACTTTGATTTCAGACTGGAGCTTTACAAGTTCATCAGTTGTCATAGAGACAACGTTGTTCTTCAGGAACTTCTCCTTCATGTACTGTGCTTTCTTGAGTTGCCTGGCCTTCTCATATTTCCATTTTTCTTCACTGATGAAATGGGTCAGCATGTGACTTTGGCCAGGTGTCAATTTGAAATCAGGCATAGGAGTGTTTGGGTCCTTGTGCCAGAGATCAATATAGTCGAGGATAAGCTTTGGATCCAAAAGCAGTGGCACTTCTGTGCCCTTGGCTCTAGCGGCCCTGACTTGCCTGTCTCTGATGATTTCAGCAAGTTCTTCATCATCAGCTTCGTCTTCATCAGACGGTACTTGGAAGGCGACCTGCTTCTTCTGAGGACTTGGGCGAGAGCCTCGCCCAACAGTTGTCTTTGTCTTTAGCAGAGAGGGTCCTGTTGAAGACTTTGGTGCAGCTGAGGAACTAGCTGAAGCTCCTGAGGCAATAGAGATGCCTGTAGTCCTTTGGCACGTGGCAAGATGCACAGGTGCTGAGGATTTTATCGGAGCAGCTGAGGACTTTGGAGGAGCAGGAGAGGCTTGAGGAATTGGCCGTGAGGGCATTGAAGAAGAGGCACTTGGCTTGTGCGCAGACTTCTTTGCCATGGATTTCTTCGGCCGTACAGAGGCCTCAGCAGCAGCAGCAGTGGAATCTTCGTTGAATTTCTTCCCTGATCTTTTGCCTGTTTGGCCAACTTGGCTTGGCGCTTGGCCCATTCTTCAGGAAAATCCTCACCGCGCTTGATGCTAGTGGGATATGCCTCTTGGCCAGGTGCCAATGGAGGTCTTGAGCATGGAGGAGTAACAGCGAATTTCTTCATGTACTTTGGAGTCACATACCTGTACTCCCTCCACTCTTTTGCCCATCTCCTTTCTATCCTCTAAATGCGCACCTTGCGCTGATTCTTATCTTCATCAGGGGGTGTGTAGTACCCCGCATAAATGTCCTCAGGGATTTCAAAGGCAGTATTGACCTCAGGCTTCTTTCCTCCTTCCTGTGGCCTCTTTTCAGTAGCCATTTTCTTCAGTTGAGGAATTTGAACAATTGAACTCTCTGAAGAAGTATGCAACTTTTCTTCAAGGAACTCTACAAATGAGTTAAGTTGATGAGAACCTAGTGATTCAGCTGCGCACATGAGTACCTGTGAACAGAGTATAGTTGCGAGGAATTTGGAGAGGTCATATGCGTTCTCAGAAGGTTTTTCAATAAGAACAAGTTTGAGGAATTTGACCAGATGAGTCTTGAAGAATTTCACTAAGCGTTCTTTGTCTTAGGTTCCAGAGTTGTATAGATCGAAGATCCACACAATTGAGGAATCTTGAAGAAAAGTGATGCTTAGAGAAACGAATCAAGAGCAGATGACATGTGAGGTGTGTAGTGTGTGAGGATTTGAAGAAAAAACACCTTTGAAGATTTTGTGGTAAACATTTGAATCAAAGTGGGCAGTAAAAGTAACTTTTAATTACCCTGAACAAAGAACACGATGAACTGGGATGTGGAGAAGTGAAGCTCATCTGTGCAGATCTTCCACGCCCTAACTTGGCGGAGGAAGACGGCTACGGCGGCGGCGGAGTGAAGATTTCCACGGCCGGCGTGAGTACGGCGACGACGAGGTCGAGGCAGTGAAGCTCTTCCTCACCGGAGACGATGATGTAGCGGCGGCGCTAGGGTTTGAGAAGCTCGAGCTGGAGAGAGGTCGAGCGGAGTAAAAGAAGTGAGGAAGGGGAGAGGGGGTATTTATAGCCACGGTGAAAAACGGTTCGCCCGAAGAAATTGGACGAATGTGCCCCTGACCCTTCTCATTCGCATGACATGTGTCACCCACATACTGAGAGGTGGAGATCGTGTTAGATTGTGGGTGAATAGATAAGTATATCGTGGGAAGCAGAACGGTTTGAGCGGCAAAGCCGAAAATTTGGATAAGATAAGTAAAAAGTTATGTTCGCAAATTCTTCAGCTGGCAAGGACACAGTGAAGATTTTGAAAGAGTTTCAAATAGAACACACATGAAGAATTTGTGAATAGATTGGGTTGAGTATAGCATAGAGGGGGAAGGGTCCGATCACATTCACTTAGCAGAAATAGCAACTTGAAGAAATTAGCCATAAGTGAATGTTGTAGAGGACAAACTCATATATATATATATATATATATATATATATATATATATATATATATATATATATATATATATAGCCAATGAAGAGAAACGACAGAAACAGTGAAGATTTTGCAAAGTTGAAGAATATGAACAACTGAGGAATTTCAAAACTGAGGAAAAACTCAAATTGAAGATTTTCAACTTTTGTGGTGGCGTGACCCACCGTATAAGAATGATGATTTCAGACACCGCATACAATTGTCGTAGGGTTCTGAGAATCAAATTCTTCATTAATTTCTTCACACTTAGTGTTATTCTTCATTGATTGAAGAAAAACGTTTCTTCATGTGTTGCACATCTAAGTCATCAATTTTGCATAAGTGTTAGGATGAGTGTCCTTTTCAAAGAACATTCGAAGATTCTAGGATATTTAGCTCACACCGCAACTTGCTAAATATCTTCTCATCCAAGGGCTTTGTGAAGATATCGGCTAGCTGTTCTTCAGTCTTCACATGCTCAATAGAAATGTCGCCCTTCAACACATGATCGCGAAGAAAATGATGACGGATCTGAATGTGCTTTGTCTTCGAGTGCTGAACTGGGTTGTGAGCAATCTTGATGGTACTCTCATTGTCACAGAAGAGAGGCACATTCTTCACGTTAACGCCGTAGTCCTTGAGAGTTTGCTTCATCCACAGCAATTGAGCACAGCAAGAACCAGCAGCAATGTATTCAGCTTCAGCAGTAGACAGTGATACGCAGTTCTGTTTCTTCGAGGACCAACAGATCAAAGATCGTCCGAGGAAATGACATGTACCAGATGTTGACTTGCAATCCACACGATCACCAGCATAGTCAGAGTCAGAATAGCCAACGAGATCAAAAGCCGAGCCCTTGGGGTACCATAATCCTAGTGTTGGTGTGTGAGCTAGATATCGAAGAATATGCTTCACAACCTTATAGTGTGATTCCTTCGTTGTAGCTTGAAATCGGGCACACATGCAAACACTAAGCATAATATTTGGCCTAGATGCACATAAGTACAATAAAGAACCAATCATGGAGCAGTATACCTTTTGATCGAAGTCAATACCATTTTCATCAGTGCACAGATGGCCATTTGTGGGCATAGGAATTTTGACGCTTTTGCAATCTTGCATGCTGAATTTCCTTCAACTCTCCCATCATAGACATTTGATATTCTTCACTCATCATATAGGCAAATTCATCACTATAACGTTGGTCAGTACAGCCAAAAATGATGTCATCAACATATATTTGGCATACAAACAATTCATCATCATATGATTTAGTGAAAAGAGTAGGGTCGAGTGAACCGGGTTTGAAGCCTTTCTTCATGAGGAATTCCTTCAAAGTATCATACCACGCCCGAGGGGCCTGCTTGAGGCCATAGAGGGCCTTATTTAGTCTGAAGACTTTGTCAGGATGCTTAGGATCTTCAAAACCTGGGGGTTGAGCAGCATATACTTCTTCCTCAAGCTTACCATTGAGGAATGCACTTTTCACATCCATTTGATATAAGGTGATATCATGATGGTTAGCATAAGCAAGTAATATGCGAATAGCTTCAAGTCTAGCAATAGGTGCAAAAGTTTCATCGAAATCAATTCCTTCAACCTGTGTGTAGCCTTGAGCTACTAGCCGTGCCTTATTCCTCACCACAAGGCCATTTTCATCTTGCTTGTTGCGGTAGATCCACTTTGTGCCAATGATATTGTGTTTGCGAGGATCTGGACGATTGACCAGTTTCCAAACGTTGTTGAGCTTGAACTGATGTAATTCTTCTTGCATGGCCTGAATCCACTAAGGCTCCAGAAATGCTTGATCTACCTTAGTGGGCTCTGAGATAGAGACAAAAGCATAGTGCCCACAAAAGTTAGATAAATGTGAAGCTTTTGAGCGTGTGAGAGGACCTGGTGCTTCAATATCATCGATGATCTTCTCAACTTGCACTTTTTTGCAACGCGAGGATGAGTAGGTTGTCGTCGAGGAATTTGATCAGCATTTTCTTCAGCACCATTTTCTTCAGCAATTTCTTCAGGTGCATTAGCTCGACGTTCTTCACGTCCTGGAATGAATTCTTCAGCAGATTCTTCGGTAGGAATGACATCCTCAGTAGCTTTGAACTTGATAGTTTCCTCAGGTGCTGGTTCATCTATCACAGAGGGTAGGTGCTCTCTTTGCGAGCCATTAGTTTCATCGAACCGCACATCTACTGTTTCAACAACCTTGTGAAGAATGGTGTTGAAGACTCTGTAGGTGTGCGAGTCCTTTCCGTAACCAAGCATAAAACCTTCATGTGCTTTCGGTGCAAATTTAGCATTGTGATGAGGATCTCTAATCCAAAATTTAGCACCGAAGACTTTGAAATAACTCACATTGGGTTTCTTGTCAGTGAGGAGTTCATATGCAGTCTTCTTGAAGAATTTGTGAAGATATACCCTGTTGATGATGTGGCACGCAGTATAAATTGCCTCAATCCAGAAGTGGCGAGGTGTCTTGTACTCATCAAGCATAGTGCAATCCATCTCAACAAGAGTTCTGTTCTTGCGCTCCACGACGCCATTCTGCTGAGGAGTATAAGGAGCAGATAACTCATGAGTAATACCAAGTTCATCAAGATAGTCATCAAGACCAGAATTCTTGAACTCAGTTCCATTGTCACTTCTGATGTGCTTGATCTTCACACTAAAGTTGGTTGAAGCCCTCGAGGAAAATCGTTTGAAGACTTCCTACACTTCATTTTGTAAGTAACAATGTGTACCCATGTGTAACGAGAGTAATCATCAACAATAACAAGCCCATAGAGAGATGCGTCATTTGTGATAGCTGAGTAATGGTTTGGACCGAAGAGATCCATGTGAAGCAATTCGAATGGTCGAGTAGTGGTCATGATAGTCTTTGCTGGATGCTTAGCCTTGGTCATCTTTCCAGCTTCACAAGCTCCACACAGGTGATCCTTGAGGAATTTGACATTCTCAATGCCAATGACATGCTTCTTCTTCGCAAGCATGTGCAAATTCCTCATGCCTGCATGACCAAGTCGTCGATGCCATAGCCATCCTTTTGAAGCTTTTGCAAGTAGGCACACGGCTGGTTGAGGTCATGTAGAGAAATCAACAATATACAAGTCTCCTCTCCTAAAGCCCTCGAAGACTTTGGAATTGTCAGCTTCCATAACCACAGCACAACGATACTTGCCAAAGACAACTACCATATCAAGATCACAAAGCATTGAGACAGACATGAGGTTGTATCCTAAGGACTCGACAAGCATGACTTTGTCCATGTGTCGATCCTTTGTGATCGCAACCTTACCTAGACCCAATACCTGACTTTTGCCTTTGTCAGCAAAGATGATATGCTTCAGATGCGATGGTGATAAGGGAGCATCAATCAATAGATTCTTGTCACCAGTCATGTGATTTGTACATCCACTATCGAGGACCCACTCAGTGGCTTTGGGTTGATCATCCTGCAGATGAATTAATGCAGCTTACGAACTTCATGTACTTCATCAGTGAATAATATGACATCAGTTCATCAGATCAATTTCATCAAGCAATAGAACAGATAAAGCAGTATGAGGACGTGAGAAATGAAAGTTCATTTCTTCATGATTAGCCTGCGTCCTTTCAGGCATTTTGTCAGGTCCCCAGCAAATTCTTCAGACGTTAAAGTACGTCTGGAGACCTGACCCTGCATAAGAGATTAGTTTTTTTCTTCACCACCCACATCTGAAGGGGTGGTAAAGAGTTCATCACTCTGCGAGCTCCATATGAGAAAGGTGGCATAGAAGCCAATCCATTTCGTTTCACATAAGAGGAGTTAGGGTAAGCATATGAATAAGCAGAGAAATTCTTCGAGGACTTATGAGCATAATGATTAGAAGAATAATGCTCATATTCATAGCCCTTGGCTCGTCCCTGCGAAACACAGTTGTTAGCACGATGATGTTCATATGAGGACTTTGATCCTTTTGAGGAATTTGATCCATGTGAGGAATTTGGTCCGTATGAGGACTTGGATCCATATGAAGAATTTGGTCCATATGAAGAATTTGATCTGGGGTTCCTATTCCTCTCAGGTGGTGTCATGAGGACATTCACCTGATGACTTTCAAGGCACCTTTTAGGAACCCAGATTTTCTTCATAGGGGAACCGTTCCTGCAGTTAGTGCCAACATATCTAGCAAATACTTCACCATTCTGATTTTTGAACAGTTTATAGTTGGAGTCAAATGACTCATCAGAAGAATGAGAAGATTCACATGTAAAGCCAGATAAATTAGATGGATCAACTGGAGGTCCCTTTGCAGCAACCCATGAGGTTTTGGGGTACTGCTCAGGCTTCCAATATGTACCATCAGCATTGAGTTTGCTCTCAAAGGCAATGCCCTCTTTCCTAGGGTTCCTCTTGAGGATATGCTTTTTAAGCACATCACAAAGAGTCTGATGCCCTTTGAGGCTTTTGTACATGCCTGTCATGTACAATTCCTTCAGCCCTGCATTGTCAGTGATACTAGCAATGTCCTCAGATGAGGAATTAGTGATAGCAGAGACAGTTGAAGAATTTGTAGCATTAGAAGCATTTGAACATCCAGGTGAAGAATTAGCAGATTCACGTTCAATGCATTTCAAACATGGAGGAACAAATTCTTCCTGAGCAGCGCTGATTTGTTGAGCAAGTAATGAATCGTGCTCCTTCTGAAGATCTTCATAACTCACTCTTAGTTTCTCAAGATCTTGCTTTCTTTGAAGAAATTCATAAGAAAGCTTCTCATGATCAGATAAGAGAGTGTTATGATGATCTTGAAGGCATATCATCACTCTTGTCTAGCATGTTTTGAACCTTTTCAAGAGCCATTTGTTGTTTCACAGCAATCTTAGCAAGTTTAGAATAGCTAGGCTTAAGGTTTTCATCAGATTCATTTTCACTTGATTCAGATGAGGCATATTTGAGTACCTTGGCACCCTTTGCCATGAAGCAATAGTGGGAGCGTAGTCATCATTGCCTTCATCGGCCTTGTTGGTGAGGTCATTTTCTTCAGAGTTGAAGATAGACTTGCTGACGAATGCAGTAGCGAGGGTTAGGTTCGCCACACCGGATTCGGAATCCTCAGATGCCTCCTCTTCCTCATTTTCTTCAGATTCAGCCTAAGAGTCCATTTCCTTGCCAATGAATGCCCGAGCCTTCTTGGAGCTACTCTTCTTGTGAGATGAAGACTTTGAGGATTTTGATGATGAAGATTTTGATAATTTCTTCTTTTTCTTCGTATCATCAGAACTATAATCCTTGTATTTCTTCTTCTTTGATTCCTTTTCCCACTGAGGACAATCTTGAATGTAGTGTCCTGGTTTCTTGCATTTGTGACAAAGCCTCTTCTTGTAGTCACTGGATGAGGAATCATTGCTCCTTGAGGGTCTTCCAAAGCGTCCACGTCTTGAGAGTTTCTGGAATTTCTTCACAAGCAGTGCTAGATCATGGCTCAGTTCTTCAGGATCACCAAGACTGCTTTCAGAGTCTTCATCTTCAGATTCAGAAACTGCCTTGGCCTTCAGTGCACGTGATCTGCCATAGCTCGAACCATAGAGATCTCTCTTTTCAGCAAGCTGGAACTCATGCGTGTTTAGCCTTTCGAGCATATCAGCGGGATCAAGTGACTTGTAATCAGCACGCTCTTGTATCATCAAGGCCAGAGTATCAAAAGAGGAATCAAGCGATCTCAGCAGTTTCTTCACCACCTCGTGGTCGGTGATGTCAGTGGCACCAAGTGCTTGAAGCTCATTTGAGATGTCAGTGAGGCGATCGAAGGTTTGTTGAACATTCTCATTGTCGAGTCTTTTCAAGCGATTGAAGAGATTGCGAAGAACATCAACTCGAGAGTCACGCTGTGTTGAGACTCCTTCATTTACTTTGGACAGCCTATCCCAGATAAGCTTAGCAGTTTCCAAAGCACTCACTCTTCCATACTGTCCTTTGCTCAGATGGCCACATATGATATTCTTCGCTTGAGAATCGAGTTGCTTGAATCTCTTCACATCGGCAGCGTTCAGTGAGGGTGAGACAGAGGGAACACCTTTTTCCACAACATACCAGAGATCGTTATCAATTGCCTCAAGATGCATTCGCATCTTATTCTTCCAGAAGGGGTAGTCCGTCCCATCGAAGGTAGGACACCCAGCAGAGACCTTGATCATACCTGCGGTCAACATAACTAAAACTCCAGGTGGTTAAACCAAAATCACACAGAACAAGGGAGTACCTTGCTCTGATACCAATTGAAAGTGCGTTATATCGACTAGAGGGGGGGTGAATAGGCGATTTTTATAAATTCTTCACTGAGGAATTTGTGGGTGAGGAAATTCCTTAGCGAAGAACTACTTGCAGTGGAATAAGTACTCACAAGTACGCATAGCAGAACACAAGCATAGTCATCATGATGAAATGAAAACAAGCACAGGGTACAGAAAACGTAAACACAGGATAACACAGGATGAAGACAAACAGACTGAGGAAATTGAACTGAGGAGATTGAGAAAGTCTTCAGTCAAAGTCTTCAAACACAAATATGAACAATTGCACAACACAGGAATGAGGAAATGAAAGAGTTGGGGAAATAGAACCAGTTGGGTTGGTGAAGACAATGATTTGGTAGACCAGTTCCAACTGATGTCTCAGTTGTATGTCTGGTTGGAGCGGCTAGGTATTTAAACCTGAGGACACCCAGTCCCGGACACACAGTCCTCACCGTATTCTCCTTGAACTAAGGTCACACAGACCTCGTCCAATCACTCGTGGTAAGTCTTCAGGTGACTTCCAAACCTTCACAAACTCGGTCACTCGGCGATCCACAATTTCCTCTTGGATGCTCTAGACCATGACGCCTAACCGTCTGGAAGAACCACAGTCTTCAAAGGTAACAAGCGTCAGATCCACACAGGATCAATCTCTTCAGTGATGCTCAATCACTTTGGGTTTGTAGGTGTTTGGGTTTGGGGTTTTTCCTCACTTGATGATTTTCGCTCAAAGTCCTCGGAGGATGGGACGCTCTCAAATGACAAGTGTCAGTTTCTCTCGGAGCAGCTAGCCAGCTAGTGGTTGTAGGGGGCGGCTATTTATAGCCTAGGGAGCAGCCCGCATGATAAGACATAAATGCCCTTCAATGATATGACTGTTAGGTGGATAAGATATTTTGGGACAGCTGGCTCGTAGCACAGCAACGGTCGGAAATTTGAGGTTCAAATTCTTCAGGGCTATCATGTTCCTCACTGTGTAGGCAATCCACACTGGCGAATTCCTAACTCCTCAGTCAGAACAAATTCCTCAGAGACCAGAAGAACTTCGTCTCTGTCACTGAAGAATATGACTGAACTGTATGAGATTTCCATTGGCTTCACTCGAAGGGATTGGTAGGTGTAGGATTTTGAGTTGAGCATCACATGGAAATTTTTCCTCGACCCCCTTTAACAGTACGGTGTTTCCTATGACTCAAGAAATAGAAAATGAAACTACGAAAACAAAAGTCTTCACGCTTCATATTCCTCAAATGAATACCAAGTCTTCAAGGTCACACCAATTTCTTCACTTTCAAAGTCTTCAGAAAGTCTTCAGAAATCCAAAGTCTTCAGTCGAAGAACTTCATTTTTAGGGGTCGACTTTCTCTGTAATTATCAAACTCCTCATAGACTTATAGATCTGTGTACACTTACAAACGCATTAGTCCCTTAACCTATAAGTCTTCAATACACCAAAATCACTAAGGGGCACTAGATGCACTTACATCCCCGAACTTCGTCCGCAACAAAAAGGGCTTCCCAGCCGTGATATCTCCGTCTTGACGAAGCTCCTCCTTCGCCGCTCTGATTTTAGAGTGGGTCTCCTTGGCTGCTACCATGGCTTTCTTCAGGTCCGCCGCTTTCGCTTGGCTTTCCTTTTCAAGAAGCTCATACCGGTCGGCGGCATCCTTCAGCTCAACAGCCATCTTGGCTATTTTATCTTCGCTCTGGCGATGAGCAGCCTGTTCGGCTCTTAACTCTTCGACCGCCTTTAGGGCGTCCGCATCACTTCTCCTGGCTTGTTCCTTGGCTCGGGAAAGCTCCGCCCGAAGGGTCTCCACGGCGGCAGCTCCATCTGCAGTCACAGCATATTATAGATACTAGCATCATGCTCCTCTTAATATCTGTCAACCACTAGAGAATACATACCCTGTGCCTTGTCAAGCCGCTTGTTTACATGCACTATGTCGGCATCTGCCGCATCAAGTTTCCGCCTCAGTTCGGCAAACTCACCAGTTCGGCCAGCCACTAGACCCTCAGCCGCCTGCACATGAAAGCAACATGATCATTACCTGGGACTATGATCCTCTGTTTGCCGCCTTTGGACATCAACCAGAGTCTCAGGGGCTACTATCTGTATAGGGCACACCTAGTGTGTGCGGTACCGTCAAAAAATATATATTACTTTGCGTACCTCAAAGCCTCTTAGCAGGCTCATAAAAGCTTCATGCAACCCACTTTTGGCGGATGAAATCCTCTCAACCACCATACCCATTAAAGTACGATGCGCCTTTGAGATAGTCGCTTGCTCCAGAAGACCCATCAGTGCGTCCGGTCGCACACCGGTCAGTCCCGGATTCTTTCTATCGCTCTCCTTAGGAGCCGAATACTCCGGACTTCGGGTGGCCGAAGGGTTACCTTCTGGCCTTGGCGGATCAGGAGAAATCCTCCGTGACGACACCTTAGGGTCGCCCGCCTCATGAGGCGGGGAAACAAGGGGAGGCGTTTCGCTCTCCATCATCTCCGGAAGAAGATCCCCGAAGACAAACTCTGTCGAGAAGGGCTACGAGCCGGACTGCAAGATATATGTCTCGGTTATTGTCCTCAGAGATAAGGCAGGATATATTTACCAAAGTTCTCTTGTTCACTTACAGCTCGGTGGAGGGCTGGCCCCCTTGCGGGCACGGTGCGGTAAGGATGCCCCCCGGGGCAGGGCCCCCTGGCGAAGGTTTCGTCCCTCGTTTGGAAACCCTCGTTTCCAAGTCTTCAGAGGTGGTCCTTTTCCTTCCTTGGGGAGAGGGAATTCTAGATTCTTCTCCCCGATTATCCTCCTTTGTGGAAACACTAATTCCCCCGGTTTGGATGAGTAATGTGTGGGGCCCGCTCTCTGCTTCTTTATTCCTCCCTTTATCTTCCCCTGATGGCACTTGATAAGGTGCGTGCTCGAGCATCCTGGCTAGTACGGGATCCGGAGAGCCTTCGGGAAGGGGGGCCGAACACCTGATCATCCTCGCCTTTTTTATCCAGTCCTGGTCATAGAGGGATTTTTCAGCATGATGTTGTGACAAATGAAAAGACAGCGTGTTCGGCCGCAGAATTACTTACATGGGTATCTGGACGATTGCAGTTTAGACCCGCATCCTCGGTGATGTCCGGACACTTTATTCGTGATCCGAAGAACAATCCATACATCTCTTCGAGCGTCACGCTGAAGAATTGCTGAATAGTTCGGGGTCCTTCCGGTTTGAACTCCCACATACGGAGAGGTCGACGTTGGCATGGAAGGACCCGACGAACTAGCATGACTTGCATTACCTTGACAAGGCTGACATCTCTCTTGAGGAGATCTCGGATGCGACTCTGCAATGTCGGCACGTCATTAACCGGCCCCCAGTCCAGCCCCTTGTTGACCCATGACACCAGTTGTGGCGGGTGGCCCGAATGGAAGGCGGGGGCAGCTGCCCACTTAGTACTTCGGGGAGCCATGATGTAAAACCACTCTCGCTGCCATAAGTTGGACATCTCAAGGAAGGAACCCTTTGGCCATGGAGCATCGGCGCCTTTGCTTATTATGGCACCTCCGCATTCTGCATGTCGCCCATCGATCATCTTCGGCTTCACATTGAAGGTCTTGAGCCATAAGCCGAAGTGTGGGGTGATGCGGAGGAAGGCCTCACACACGACAATGAACGACGAGATGTGAAGGATGGAATCCGGAGCCAGATCATGGAAATCGAGCCCGTAATAGAACATAAGCCCTCTAAACAAAGGGATCAAGACTAAAGCCTAGCCCTCGGAGGAAGTGGGAAACAAATACGACACTTTCGTTGGGTCCGGGAGTGGGGATGACCTGCCCTTGAGCAGGCAGCCGGTGCGAGATTTCGGCGGTCAGATACCTGGCTTCTCTTAGCTTCTTGATGTTCTCCTCTGTGACAGAGGAGGCCATCCACCGGCATTGAAGTTTGGATCCGGACATGATTGAAGGTCCGAAGCGCTTAGCCTGAGCCTTGGGTGTTGGAATTCGAGGTGGGGGAAGGGAAGGATCGAGCGCGAGAAGAAAAGGACAGGCCTTGGCCCCTTTATAAAGAGGATGAATATCAAGCGTCCTCTGCGTGGCCGTTTGGAACTTGCCTAAAATCTTGGAGTCATACCAGCAGGCACGATTGGGTTACCCACACCCGTATTGATGAGAATCCCGTGATAAGGGGAACATGATCTCTGCTTTGACAAGACGTGCCTATAAAACCGCCTCGCAACACGTGCAGTGGCAGGCTGGGAAAAATGGTTCGTAATGACCGGACCACGGCAGGACGTCACGTTATGAAAATTTGTCAGCGGATTAGATTTGTGGAAATATTATACTCTCTACGGTGGTATGTGGAATTTGTTTTACAGAGCCGGACACGATCCTTGTGTTCAAAATCTTCTATGGAGTATTCGGAGGAAGAACTCGCCTTGCAATGCCGAAGACAATCTGCGTGCCGGACTCATCGTCATTGAAGCCTGGTTCAGGGGCTACTGAGGGAGTCCTGGATTAGGGGGTCCTCGGACAGCCGGACTATATACTTTGGCCGGACTGTTGGACTATGAAGATACAAGATTGAAGACTTCGTCCCGTGTCCGGGTGGGACTCTCCTTTGCGTGGAAGGCAAGCTTGGCAATTCAGATATGTAGATCTCCTCCCTTGTAACCGACTCTATGTAACCCTAGCCCCCTCCGGTGTCTATATAAACCGGAGGGTTTAGTCCGTAGGACAACACAATCATAATCATAGGCTAGCTTCTAGGGTTTAGCCTCTACGATCTCGTGGTAGATCAACTCTTGTAATACTCATATCATCAAGATCAATCAAGCAAGAAGTAGGGTATTACCTCCATCGAGAGGGCCCGAACCTGGGTAAACATTGTGTCCCCCGCCTCCTGTTACCATACGCCTTAGACGCACAGTTCAGGACCCCCTACCCGAGATTCGCCGGTTTTGACACTGACACTAGGCATGATATGATTTCAACTTCATGACATTCAATTTATTCAACAATTTACTCATAGGATATAAGTGAAGCACAAGAGTAATTCCATAGAAAAAGAGCTTCGTTGACGGGATGTGAATGCCTCTTATCTAGCCTCCCGGGAAACTATTTGAGGACTCTATTTTATTTAAAAACTTTCAGATCTAAGTACTTTATTAAAACAGCAAGCAAAAAAATCACATTCTATGAATAGCACACATCATGTGGAGAAACAAAAACTTAGGATCAACCGATACTAACCGATAATTGTTGGTGAAGAAAGGTGGGGTGCCTACCGGGGCATCCCCAAGCTTAGATGCTTGAGACTTATTGAAATATTATCTTGGGATGCCTTGGGTATCCCCAAGCTTGAGCTTTTGTGTCTCCTTAATTCCTTTAATATCACAGTTTCCCTAAATCTTAAAAACTTCATCCACACAAAACTCAACAAGAACTCGTGAGATAAGTTTGTATAAACCAATGCAAACACTTTATCATTTTCTACTGTAGCAAATCACTAAAATTATTATTCAATATTGCATACTAAATGCCTCTGCGTATTCAATACTCCTATCCTCAAATAGTATCATTAAACAAGCAAACATATGCAAACAATGCAAACATAACAGCAATCTGCCAAAACAGTACAGTATGTAAAGAATGCAAGAGTATCAATACTTATTCAACTCCAAACATTATGAAATTTACCAAACTATAGAAAATTGATCAGATCTTATTATGCAAAAAGTTTCAACATTTTATCACATTCTGACTTTTCTAGGGAATTTTTGCAACAGGGATAAACTTTCTGTTTTTAAACAGCAACATGTAGACTTGCAAAATAAGCATAGTAAAGGTTATCATTGCCACTTTTATTAAAATAAAAGATGCAAAACATTATTTTGAATAACAGAAAGCAAATAAAAACAAAATAAATTGACGCTCCAAGCAAAACAAATATCATGTGACGAACAAAAATGTAGCTCCAAGTGAGGTTACCGATAATGTTGGAGACGAAAGAGGGGATGCCTTCCGGGGCATCCCGAAGCTTAGTTGCTTGGATCTTTGTTGGATATTAACTTGGGGTGCCTTGGGCATCCCCAAGCTTAGGGTCTTGTCACTCCTTATTCTCCTCATATCGATGTCTCACCCAAAACTTGAAAACTTCAATCACACAAAACTTAATGGAACTTCGTGAGATAGGTTAGTATGATAAGGAGCAAACCATTTCACTTTGGTACTGTCAAATACAAGATTCATAATTGTTTCCACACAATTCCTACTGTAGCATATCATTTCCATAATTTATATTGAGCAATATAAGTCATAGAAACTAGGAAACAAGCAAACTATGCATTGAAAACAGAATCTGTAAAAAACAGAGCAGTCTGTAGTAATCTGTACTCAAACCGTACTTCTGCTACTCCAAAAATTATGAAAAAATATAACTACGTGGGAAATTTGAATATTAAACTTCTTCAAAAAGTATCATCTCAAAATCACTCTTCTGTTAAAAATAAGAATTATTTTCTTGAGCGAAAAAGTTTCTGTTTTTCAGCAAGATCAAATCAACTATCACCCACCATGATCTCAATGGCTTTGCTTGGCACTTTATTGAAAAAAAGCAATAAAACATGATCAATACAGTAGAATAATCATGTGAACACATAAAAACAGTAAGTAAAAGTGTTGGGTTGTCTCCCAACAAGCGCTTTTCTTTAATGCCTTTTAGCTAGGCATGATGAGTTCAATGATGCTCGCATAAAAGATAAAAGTTGAAACACAAAGAGAGCATCATGAATCACATGGAAAGCACATTTAAGCCTAACATTCTTCCTGTGCATAGGGATTTTGTGAGCAAACAACTTATGGGAGCAAGAATCAACTAGCATAGGAAGGCAAAACAAGCATAACTTCAAAACTTTCAACACATAGAGAGGAAACTTGGTATTACTGCAATTCCTACAAGCATAAGTTCCTTCATCATAATAATTTTCAGTAGCATCATGAATGAATTCAACAATATATCTATCACATAAATCACTCTTTTCATGATGCATAAGCATAGAAATATTATTACTCTCCACATAAGCAAATTTATTCTCATCAATAGTAGTGGGAGCAAACTCAACAAAATAACTATCATGGGATTGAAAATTAAAATCATGATGACAAGTTTCATGGTTATCATTATTCTTTATAGCATACATGTCATCACCATAATCATCATAGATAGGAACTTTGTTGTCATAATAAACAGTGACTTCTTCCAACATAGTGGAATCATCATTAAATAAAGTCATGACCTCTTCGAATCCATTTTCATCAATATAATCATCATAAATAGGAGGCATGCTTTCATCATAATAAATTTTCTCATAAAAACTTGGGGAAGTAAAAAATATCATCTTCATCAAATATAGCATCCCCAAGCTTATGGCTTTGCATATCATTAGCATCCTGGATATTAAAAGAATTCATACTAACAACATTGCAATCATGCTCAACATTCAAATATTTTGTGCCAAACATTTTATTGACTTCTTCTTCTAACAATTGAGCACAATTTTCCGAACCATCATTTTCAAGAAAGATATTATAAAGATGATCAATAATATGATGTAACCTCAATTCCATTTTTTATGTAGTTTCCTTTTATAAACCAAACTAGTGATAAAATAAGAAACTAAAAGATTCAATTGCAAGATCTAAAGATATACCTTGAAGCACTCACCTCCCCAGCAACGGCGCCAGAAAATAGCTTTATGTCTACTACGCAACTTTATTCTTGTAGACACGTGTTGGGCCTCCAAGCACAGAGTTTTGTAGGACAGTAGCAATTTTCCCTCAAGTGGATGACCAAAGGTTTATAAATCCATTGGAGGCGTAGGATGAAGATAGTCTCTCTCAAACGACCCTGCAACCAAATACAAGAAATCTCTTGTGTCCCCAACACACCCAATACAATGGCAAATTGTATAGGTGCACTAGTTTGGCGAAGAGATGGTGATAAAACTGTAATATGGATGGTAGAAATATATTTTTATAATCTGAATAAATAAAAACAGCAAGGTACCAAATAGTAAACGAGCACAAAAACGGAATTGCAATGCTTGAAAACAAGGCCTAGAGTCCGTACTTTCGCTAGTGCAATCTCTCAAGAGTGCTAACATAGTTGGATCATATGATTATCCCTCAAAGTGCAATAAAGAATCACTCCCGAGTTCCTATTAGCAGATAACAAAAGATAGAAATTTTTTGTAGGGTACGAAACTACCTCAAAGGTATTCTTTCCGTTCGATCTATTCAAGAGTTCGTACTAAAATAACACAAAGCTATTCTTTCCGTTTGATCTATCCTAGAGTTCGTACTAAAATAACACCAAAGCAAATTCATATTCATAATACTCAATCCACACAAAGAACTACAAAGAGACCCCAAAGTTTCTATCGGAGAAAAGATAATCAAAACATGCATCAACCCCTATGCAAAGATTACCCCAATGTCACTTCGGGAATCTGCAAGTTGAGTGCCATAACATACATCAAGTGAATAAATCTGATACCTCATTGTCATCTCAAGTATTCATACCGCAAGGCATACATCATGTGTTCTCATATCTGAATATTCAATCCGACAAGAGAAAACTTCAAAGGGTAAAGATTCAATTCGTCACAACAAGAGTATGGAGGGGAGAAACATCATATGATCCATCTATGTTAACAAAGCCCATGATATAGATCATGAGAGAGAAATATTAAACACATAGCTAGTGGTACAAACCCTCATCCCCGATGGTGGACAACTCCCTCCTCATCGTGGTGGCCGCCGGGATGATGAAGATGGCCACCTGTGATGATCCCCCCTCTGGCAGGGTGCCGGAAAGGGTCTAGATTGGTTTTCTGTGGCTACAGAGCCTTGCGGCGGCGGAACTTCTGATCTAGGTTAACTCCGAGGGTTTTTGGAATATTTGTGAATTTATACGGTAAAGAGGGGGTGCGGGAGGCCACCGAGGTGGGCACAACCCACCTGGGCATGCCTGGGCCCCCAGGCACGCCCTCGTGGGTTGTGCCCCCTTGGGGCACCCCCCGGGTGCTTCTCTGGCCCATCCTGGGTGTTCTAGTCCATAAAAAATCTCCAAAAAGTTTTGCGGTGTTTGGACTGCGTTTGATATTGATTTCCTGCGATGTAAAAAACAAGCAAAAAACAAAAACTGACACTGGGCACTGGGTCAATAGGTTAGTCCCAAAAAATGATATAAAGTTGCTATAAAATGATTGTAAAACATCCAAGAATGATAATATAATGGCATGAATACTTCATAAATTATAGATACGTTGGGGACGAATCACCCGCCATGGCATAGTTTTAGAATTTTTGAACCATTCTGGCATGAGTTGCCCAAAGACATGTGTGGCGGGCGCAATGGGATGCCCGCCACAGGGCACTAATAGAATAGTGGGGTGCCCTTAAGATGCACCCACCACTAGAGTTTTCCACCAAGCGCGGATCCTGAACGGAGTCCACCTGTGGCGAGTACAGTGAAATGCCCGTCACTACTGCGACTGTAACAGTGGCGGGTGCATCTTGGTACCCGCCAGTGTTGTTTCTCCAAGGTAGCAGTGGCGGGTTCCACTCGGCTGCCGCCACTCATTAGGGTTCACCTATAAACCCTTTCCTAGTAGTGTGATGATCATGGCAAATTTATTTGCAATGTCAAATGAATGCATACAATATTTGCCATGTGTTATGGTTTCTAAAACTTACCAGTTATCCTTTCTACCTAGCTGCCACTCAATAGAAAAGAAACAAATCTAGTCGACATCTTATGTTGTACATTTTAGTCACCTAGTTTTTGCCATCCCAATTCTATCTTTGTTGTCATGACTATTCAAAAAAGAATTGTGCCACATGATTTATGAGGAAAAAGGATGAAGTTATCATGCTATGTTGTACATTTTAGTCAGCCATTTGCCATCCCTTGTTGCCATTGATGATTAACGAATATTTTAGCCATGTTATCTTTAGTCTTCCTGTAACTTGACGTGCCTTTTTGTGTGCTTGATTTGCTTTTAATAGCCCAAATCAAAAAAATGTTTTTAACAACAATTGTACTTACACATTTTCCCTAATGGAAATTTCAGCGTGTTTTACATAGCATTTGTTAAATTGAGTTTCCAAGGCAAATTAACAATTGTTTTATGGCAAAAAATATATGTTTTCATGGTAACTTTCTTTTACCATGGATGATCCAACTTTGCATGCCTTGGGCTACCTTTTTTTGTTAGTATCTTTTGGATATAACATGACAACCTAATGAACTTCTAGGTGGCAACTTATGACATTGTCGGGCGATAAGGGTAAGAGGAGCAGCAACGTGATGGTGCATTGGGAGGAGCAACAACATAGGATGACATTGACGATAGGAGCAAAAGGACATATGAATGGTGTTCCCTAGTGTATACTCTATAGCCATCTCACTTCTACATTTCACCATACCATCAAAATGAGATATCCACTGTCTCGTGCCTTTTTGCTAAATGTACTACATACGCATCTGGCATTATGCTTTGTAAGCTAACTGTGGCATAGTATATTTAGTGGATTAAATGGTTTCTTTGTCGCAAATTTGTGATCAATCAGTTAGGTCATTTTTTAATGTGTTGTTTATCAGAAATTTGATGCGCTCACGACAACAAACTATCACAAGTTAATATGTATTCACATGGTTTTTTGTATGTGTCTTTTGGGCTGAGCTTTCTTCTATAAGCTACTATGTTTCCTGGTGCCAGGCTATTGCCACTTTTAGGCTTGCACCTAGGCCATTTCTACTCATAAATATGTCAAAAAATACTAACTAAAACACATGGGAAGTTTTCTATTTTTACATCTAATGAAGTTTTCAAAACTGGAGAGAGGTATGGGTTGGCATCATTAAATGGTGGCAACATAAGCATGGGAAATTTTGCAACATTTCACACCCCACATATATCGTACAAAATTTGCCCACACCCCATACTATAGGAAATTTGACAATTTCTTTTATAATGCTTTTTGTTTATGTGGAGAATCATACTATTACATTATAGCAACTTTTTTTGTTTTGATTTGTGAATTATATGATGTATATGGATGGTTAAATTGCCATGACAATTCTAGTGGCAAAAATATCCACATGACAACCTTTTGTACACTGGTACGCGTCGCTCCTATACAAACGGTTTTTAACCCCTTTCCGCGACGGCATTTGGGACCGTCGCCAAGTGAGTGTGTGTGATAGGCTGTCCTTCCCACACGACCCAGAAACCGTCGGGGATATGGAGCAGTGATCTAGAGGCCTTCCAAAATGTAATCGTGTGCGATGCAGCACACTAAATTCTTTCGCACGTGTGGTATCGGAGATTAAGCGTTTCTAATGATGCGGTGAAACCATATGGTCTGTCATAACGAACCGTTTGGGAAACAGTATGTAAGGCACATGGGCCAACATATGAACTGTGTGCGATTTCTGCCCCATCGCACACGAGTTTTCTGCGTAACCCGTCTGCCATGCTAGACTCCATCGCACACGTTTGCCAACAATTACCGTCTATGATAATGTTCTATCACAAACAGTTCAGGAGCCCCTTCGCACACATACAAGTGCTGCAGACTGTTTGTGATTTGTTGGGTATCACCGTCGGTTGCCGTAAGAGTGACGTGTGCATTTCATTTGGGATCCCACACGTTTCCTGAAAAAATTACGACTAGGATTGTATTTTGCATTGGGCACAATTTACTCCTAGTTCTCGTGTGCGATAACGCGATATCACAAACAGTTCCGGAGACCCTATGCACACATAGTAGGGCTGCAAATCGTTTGCGATCTGCTGTGTATCACTGACGGTTCCGCTACGATTGACGTATGCTTTTCGATATGGATCGCACACACTCATTTAGTTGAACCGTGTGCGAAGCAATTGCCAGGTTAAAACAAAAATATCCCATTTTTAATCGGCACGCAAAAAAGCAAATTCGCCATAATATTCAATTAAAAAAATAAACAAAAATATCCCATTTTGAATCGGCACGCAAAAAGCAAATTCGCCACAATATTTAATTGAACAAATAGTGTCCACAGGAAGAACATTCATCAGATTTCGCAACAATTGCAATTAAACATATGGTAGCTAAATTCCAATGATTTGTCCACACATATATGCATTACATAATTAATCATGGTGTACTAAATACGAAGACCTCATCAGATGGCAAACAATGGATACATGCGTTATATGTATAGCGGCTAACTCTTACTCAATGTTTTAGGAGAACGCATGCTGAAATCTTCATTATCACCAGTGGGATTGATGTAGTGATCCAGGAAGAAGTCGCTGATAAATCTCCGAACCATCAGCAATTCACCAGTCGGGCGCGGTTCAGGGGTCCTCGGTTTTAAGATGAGCTGCCGTATTTTTAAGATCAGAATGTGCCATATGAGTGGAGTAGAAGATATTCATTAAGATAGACTTACTACTACTAATTAACGAGGATCGTCACAACTATCAGCAGATTTGTAGATGGAGATCATGTGTCTGCAAACATAGTATCCACAAAGGTTGGTCCCTGCTTCTTGCTGAGGACACTAAAATTTTTTGTACAAAATTAGTCATGTATTTGTCCTGTTAGGAACAACCTAACTGGTGTTAGATGTATTATTTTTCATTGGACAAAATAGAAAGAGGTTTATTTAGAAGCTTGAACATTTGACTAGCGTAAGGAAAGGTATTTGCAGATTGTTGGATAAATTTTCCGAAAATAACGGATTTCGGTGTGTTACCGAAGAAACAATCTCGTGCTGCGGAGGTTGTTCCGTCTTAAACAGGTTCCCTGGTTTAGTTTTCCACAATGCGAACACACTGCAAATGATGATGAATTTTGACAACATCAATTTTTGAACCAGATATGAATGCAAATTAATTTCAACATCATAGAATTCAATACGGATACGTCTCCAACGTATCTATAAATTTTGATTGTTCCATGCTATTATATTATCTGTTTTGGATGTTTAATGGGCTTTAATATGCTCTTTTATATTATTTTTGGGACTAACCTATTAACTGAAGGCCCAGCGCAAATTGTTGTTTTTTTGCCTATTTCAGTGTTTCGCAGAAAAAGAATATCAAATGGAATCCAAACGGAACGAAACCTTCGCGAGGATCTTTTTTTGGAACAAACGCAATCCAGGAGACTTGGAGTGGACGTCAAGGAAGCAACGAGGCAGCCACGAGGCAGGAGGGCGCGCCCAGGGGGGTAGGCGCGCCCCCCACCCTCGTGGGCCCCTCGTGGCTCCACCGACCTACTTCTTTCGCCTATATATACTCTTATACCCTGAAAACATCCAGGGGAGCAACGAAACCACTTCTCCACCGCCGCAACCTTCTGGACCCGTGAGATCCCATCTTGGGGCCTTTTCGGGCGCTCCGCCAGAGGGGGAATCGATCACGGAGGGCTTCTACATCAACACCATAGCCTCTCCGATGATGTGTGAGTAGTTTACCACAGACCTTCGGGTCCATAGTTATTATCTAGATGGCTTCTTCTCTCTCTTTGGTTCTCAATACAAAGTTCTCCTCAATATTCTTGGAGATCTATTCGATGTATTACTCTTTGCGGTGTGTTTGTCGAGATCCGATGAATTGTGGGTTTATGATCAAGATTATCTATGAACAATATTTGATTCTTCTCTGAATTCTTATATGCATGATTTGATATCTTTGCAAGTCTCTTTGAATTATCAGTTTAGTTTGGCTACTAGATTGATCTTTCTTGCAATGGGAGAAGTGCTTAGCTTTGGGTTCAATCTTGCGGTGCTCGATCCCAGTGACAGAAAGCGAACCGACACGTATTGTATTGTTGCCATCGAGGATAAAAAGATGGGGTTTATATCATATTGCTTGAGTTTATCCCTCTACATCATGTCATCTTGCCTAATGCGTTACTCTGTTCTTATGAACTTAATACTCTAGATGCATGCTGGATAGCGGTCGATGTGTGGAGTAATAGTAGTAGATGCAGAATCGTTTCAGTCTACTTGACACGGACGTGATGCCTATGTTCATGATCATGCCTAGATATTCCCGTAACTATGCACTTTTCTATCAATTGCTTGGCAGTAATTTGTTCACCCACCATAATATATGCTATCTTGGGAGAAGCCACTAGTGAAACCTATGGCCCCCGGGTCTATTTTCCATCATATAAGTTTCCGATCTACAATTCTTGTTTACTATTTTGCAATCTTTACTTTCCAATCTATACAACAAAAATAAAAAAATATTTATCTTATTATCTTTATTAGATCTCCCTTTTCTAAGTGGCCGTGAAGGGATTGAAAACACCTTTATCGCATTGGTTGTAAGGTTCTTGATTGTTTGTGCAGGTACTAGGCGATTTGTGTGTAGTCTCCTACTGGATTGATACCTTGGTTCTCAAAAATTGAGGAAAATACTTACGCTACTTTGCTGCATCACCCTTTCCTCTTCAAGGGAAAACCAACGCATGCTCAAGAGGTAGCAAGAAGGACTTCTGGCGCCGTTGCCGGGGAGATTTGCGCCAAGTCAAGTCAAGATTTGATCTCCCGTCAACTAGCCATTTCTGGCGCCGTTGCCAGGGAGATCTACGCACAAGTCAAGACATACCAAGTACCCACCACAAACTCTTATCCCTCGCTTTACATTATTTGCCATTTGCCTCTCATTTTCCTCTCCCCCACTTCACCTTTGCCGTTTTATTCGCCCCCTTTCCTTCGCCTCTTTTCGCTTGCTTCTTCTGTGCTTGTGTGTTGGATTGATTGTTTGTCACGATGGCTCAAGACAATACTAAATTGTGTGACTTTTCCAATACCAACCACAATGATTTTATTAGCACTCCGATTGCTCCTATTACCGATGCTGAATCTTGTGAAATTAATGCTGCTTTGTTTAATCTTGTCATGAAAGATCAATTTTCTGGCCTTCCTAGTGAAGATGCCGCTACCCATCTAAACAACTTTGTTGATTTGTGTGATATGCAAAAGAAGAAAGATGTGGATAATGATATTGTTAAATTGAAGCTATTTCCGTTTTCGCTTAGAGATCGTGCTAAAACTTGGTTCTTTTCTTTACCTAAAAATAGTATTGATTCATGGAATAAGTGCAAAGATGCTTTTATCTCTAAGTATTTTCCCCCCGCTAAGATCATCTCTCTTAGAAACGATATTATGAATTTTAAGCAAATTGATCATGAGCATGTTGCACAAGCTTGGGAGAGTATGAAATTACTGATACGTAAATGCCCTACACATGGTTTGAATTTATGGATGATTATACAAAAAAAATATGCCGGATTGAATTTTGCTTCTAGAAATCTTTTAGATTCGGTCGCGGGAGGTACTGTTATGGAAATCACTTTAGGGGAAGCTACTAAACTCCTAGATAATATTATGGTTAATTATTCTCAATGGCATACCGAAAGATCCACTAGTAAAAAGGTTCATGTGATAGAAGAGATTAATGTTTTGAGTGGAAAGATGGATGAACTTATGAAATTGTTTGCTAATAAGAGTGTTTCTTCTGATCCTAATTATATGCCTTTGTTCACTTTGATTGAGAATAATAATGAATCTATGGATGTGAATTTTGTTGGTAGGAACAACTTTGGTAATAACGTGTATAGAGGAAATTTTAATTCTAGGCCGTTCCCTAGTAATTCCTCTAATAATTATGGTAATTCCTACAACAACTCTTATGGAAATTTTAATAAGATGCCCTCTGATTTTGAGACTAGTGTTAAATAATTTATGATTTCGCAAAAGAATTTCAATGCTTTGCTTGAAGAAAAATTGCCTAAGGTTGATGAGTTGGCTAGGAACATGGATATAATTTCTCTTGATGTTGATTCTTTGAAAATTAGATCTATTCCACCTAAGCATGATATCAATGAGTATCTCAAAGCCATGAGAATTTCCATTGATGAGTGCAAAGAAAGAACCGCTAGGATGCGTGCTAAAAAAGATTGTGTGAAAGCGTGTTCTTCTAGTTTTCATGATAATAATGATGAAGATCTAAAAGTGATTGATGTGTCTCCCATTAAATTGTAGCGACCAGACCTCAAATGGTCTGTGCTGCTGTGCACCAGTGTCATCCCTGGATCAGTAATGCTGACACGCACAGTACAAATGGAGGATTTATAATAGAGTAGCAATCACACACTTATTACATCGAATATCTCCGAAGAGATTAAGTATGATAAACATGGCTTAAGGCCATCTAACAACGATAACAGCGGAAGACTTGGAAGATAAGTGAGTCCATCAACACCAGCGACATCACTGAGTATAAGACCACGACCTAAGGCACCTTACTCGTCGTCTGAAAAGTCTGCAACATGAAACGTTGCAGCCCGAAAACGGGTCAGCACATAGAATATGCTGGCAATGTAACACATAGAGAGCAATGAACAATAATAATGCTATACTACATGCATATATGGCTGGTGGAAAGCTCTATGGTTACAGTTTTGTGAAAAGCCAGTTTTATCCTACTTCAAAGGAATAAATTTTATTTAACTATCATGGTGGTTGTGAAACATTGAGAAGGTACCTCCAACTCAATCCCAATTAGGTGTCATCATTAACCCAACAAAATTAATTAAAGGTAACATGGTGATGAGATTCAAATGATAATCCAGGTACTAGATACTCAAGTTGTCCATAACCGGGGACACGGCTAATCATGATTAGTTTGTACACTCTGCAGAGGTTTGCGCACTTTTCCCCACAAGACTCGATCGCCTCCGCTTGGTTCTCGCACTGCATGATGTTTGAGAAACGGATGACTGAGACACAGTCTTTCAGAAACAATCACTCTTTACTCTGGATGGACCGGTACACCTACTTTCCCCTACATCTGCTAGCCCACCTCTTCAAGAGATCTTGTAACCTACTCAACTATGCTAGAGCCCATAATAGCTTGTGGCTGCACACGGAAGTTTCTAGCATGAATAATCTTATGATCCCTTTGAGCCTGGGTGGCGGACCTTATAAAATCAGACAACACTGGGTTCTCCAGGTGCCTCAATCCACCCAGATGTGAGTTTTAGTTGCCACCTTAAGTTGAACCATTAATAAACATCTCACATCTGTCATGAATATCACTCAAACCCATCCACGTCTACGAGCATAGCATGGCTATAATAAAGCAACGTAGAAGTAACTCCCAAGGGTTTGATAAGAAAACAGGTAATAGGTACTACCTCAACTACTTCCCAATACCCACAATTTAATTAGATCCTAATCATGCAATGTTTGAAGAAAAGATCTAATGCAATAAAACTGGGTATGAAAAGTATGATCAAAGTGTTACTTGCCTTGCTGATGATCCGCAAAACCTAACGAGTCGAAGTAACAAGCGGCACACTCCGGGTACTCTATAGCAAACAAACAAGCATACAATCAGTACTCATCTAATGCACAGGTAAAACTCGAATGAAAGATCCAACCAGAAAGTTCAACTTAAGAACTCCGGTTTACAAAAAGAATCAACTCGAAAGAAACAACGAAAGTCAAACTGCGAAAGAAAGAAGCTTCGTTTACTAATCTGGATCTAGGTCAAATTTTACTATAGCAAAAACTTGTTTAAGTAGGTTAAACGGAAAGAGAATTTCGAGACGAAACTCTAGGCGCTTGAATCGCCTGATTCCGATAAACGAGCGAGAAATTAAACAGAATCGAAGATTCGATCAGAAATCAAATCTGAGATAATCGCAGAAAAATCCGACGAAAAAGAAAAACGGACGAACGGTTAAAGAACGGACGTTCGTTAACAGAGAAAAACCGACGAACGCGTTCGTTAAAACGAACGGTTCGGTGAACGCTCGCAAAATAACAAAACCGAAAAAAAACCGATCTAGGTTTTTTTTAAAACGAAGGGTTTTTTTTCAAAAGAAAACCGGCAACGACGAACGGGCAGCGAGGCAGTACCTCGTCGGGGCGGCTCCGGCGAGGGCTCCGGCGGGGCGCGGGGGTGCGGGCTGCGGGGGTGCGGGCGAGGGCGAGGGGCGGCGACTCCCGGCGGCGGCGGCGGGTCCTGTGCGGCGGCGGCGGCGGGCAAGTGCGGGCGACGGCGGCGGGATGAGTGCGGGCGGCGGCGGCGGGATGAGGGAAGAGAGAGAGGGGTATTTAAGGGGGGGAGAGGGGCGGTGGCTTGGGGGAGGGGGCGGCCGAGGAGGCGTGCGGCGGCGGGACTCGGAGCGGCGGAGGCGTCGTGCTTCTCTCGGTCTCCAGGGAGGAGACGGGCGCGGGGTGGGCCGGCGCTCGGCTGGGCTTCGGCCCGGTCGGGCGTCGCGCAGTTTTTTTTAAATAAGTTCCGCGGAAAATAATTCGTAGAAAAATAAATAAAAATCACAAAAATATAAAATAAATTTTCCTCGTCTAGTTAGAAAATCTAGAATAGGGTGAACATTTTTTTAACACAAAATAAATATTTGAAAACATGCAATATTTTTAATGCAATAAAAATTGCAAATAAAATCCAATAAATTCCCATAAAAGATTTTAACATTTTTCCTCCAGTATTTCAATTGTTTTGGAGAAGTCATATTTTCTCCTCTCGTTTATTTTTAAAATGAAATATTTTTCCGGAGAGAAAATAATTAAAACCAAAATCCTCGTCTTATTATTTGATGAAAATCAATTTTGAAAATTCGAGAAAATCCCCAACTCTCTCCGAGGGTCCTTAAGTTGATTAGGATTTATCGAGGATTTGTCAAAATGCAATAAAACATGATATGCAAAGATGATCTATGTATAACATACCAAATTGAAAATTTGGGATGTTACAAACCTACCCCCCTTAAGATGAATCTCGCCCTCGAGATTCGGGTTGGCTAGAAAACAGGTGGGAGTGGTCTTTCCGTAGATCTTCCTCTCGCTCCCAGGTGGCTTCATCTTCCGTGTGGTGACGCCACTGAACATTGCAAAACTTGATAACCTTACTGCGGGTAACTCGGCTGGCATACTCAAGAATCTTAACTGGTTTCTCCTCATAGGTCAAATCACTTTCCAACTGAATCGCTTCCAGTGGCACAGTATCTCTCAGCGGTATCTCAGCCATCTCTGCGTGGCACTTCTTCAACTGCGAAACGTGAAATACATCATGTACTCCAGACAATCCTTCGGGCAATTCCAGCTTGTAAGCAACCTCTCCCATATGTTCCAAAACTCTGTATGGTCCGATAAAACGGGGCGCTAACTTCCCCTTAACTCCAAAGCGCTTCACTCCACGAAGTGGTGATACTCGAAGGTACACTCTGTCTCCGACTTCGTGAACGGTCTCCTTTCGTTTAGAATCAGCATAACTCTTCTGCCTGGACTGGGCTACCTTGAGCCTATCGCGAATCAACCTCACTTTCTGTTCAGACTCCTTAATCAAATCAGGTCCAAACAGCTGACGGTCTCCAACTTCGTCCCATAACAACGGTGTTCTACACCTCCTTCCGTACAAAGCTTCGAAAGGGGCCATCTTCAAACTGGTTTGATAACTGTTGTTATACGAAAACTCTGCATATGGTAAATTGTCGTCCCAACTAGATCCATAATCTAGTGCACATGCTCTCAACATGTCCTCCAAAATCTGGTTGACTCTCTCGGTCTGTCCATCTGTCTGTGGGTGGAAAGCTGTACTAAATTCCAGCCTGGTTCCCAATGTTTCATGTAACTGCTTCCAAAACTTCGAGGTAAATTGGGTTCCTCTGTCTGATACAATGGTCCTCGGAACTCCATGCAAACATACGATCCTGGTCATGTATATCTTTGCCAACTTAGCACTGGTGTAAGTGGTCTTTACTGGAATGAAATGAGCCACTTTCGTCAATCGGTCGACTACAACCCATATTGAGTCATAGCCTGAACGAGTCCTGGGTAATCCTGTGATAAAATCCATGCCTATTTTATCCCACTTCCATTCGGGTATCGGCAATGGTTGTAGCAATCCTGCTGGCTTCTGATGCTCTGCCTTCACTCTCTGACACACATCACAAACTGCTACATACTCTGCAATATCCTTCTTCATTCCGGTCCACCAGAAAGTATTCTTCAAATCCAAATACATCTTGGTATTCCCTGGGTGAATCGAGTACGGTGAATCATGGGCTTCCTGCAAAATCAACTTCCTGATCTCCGGATCATTTGGCACATATACGCGGTCCTCAAACCATAAGGTATCGTGCTCATCCTCACGAAATCCCTTTGCTTTTCCTTTGCTCATCTTCTCCTTTATCTCTTCAATCTCCTTGTCTGTCTTCTGAGCTTCTCTGATCTTTTCCATCAAGGTAGACTGAATCTCCAATGTCGCTAAATAGCCTCTTGGGACTATCTCCAAACATAGCTCGCGAAGGTCCTCGGCTAACTCCTGAGGTATCTCTCCTGTCATGAGGGTGTTGACATGACTCTTGCGGCTCAACGCGTCTGCTACTACGTTAGCCTTTCCAGGGTGATAATGCAATCTCATATCATAATCTTTAATGAGCTCTAGCCATCTCCTCCTTCTGCGTGAAAATGTACTTCAAACTCTTGTGATCCGTATACACCTCACAATGGTTTCCGATGAGGAAATGTCTCCATGTCTTCAATGCATGCACCATGGCTGCTAATTCCAAATCATGCGTAGCATAATTCTTCTCATGGGGTTTAAGTTGTCGTGAAGCATATGACACAACTCTTCCTTCCTGCATAAGCACTGCTCCAAGTTTTCAACGAGAAGCGTCGCAATAAACTTCATAATCCTTGCGTTGATCTGGCAGAATCAACACTGGTGAGGTAACCAATCGTTTCTTCAACTCCTGGAAACTAGCTTCACATTCCTCAGTCCAATTGAATTTGGTGTCCTTCTTCAATAGCTCAGTCATGGGCTTAGCAATCCTTGAGAAATTCTCGATGAATCTCCGGTAGTATCCTGCAAGTCCAAGAAAACTCCGGATTTCTCCAACTGTCGTGGGTGATTCCCAACTTGTCACTGTATCAACCTTGGCAGGGTCTACTGCTATTCCTTCTCCAGAAATAACATGTCCAAGGAATCCAACTTCCTTCAGCCAAAATTCACACTTGCTGAACTTGGCGTATAACTGATGTTCTCTGAGCTTCTCAAGTACCAATCGTAAATGCTCCTCATGCTCTTCTTCATCCTTGGAAAAGATTAAAATATCATCAATGAACACCACGACGAACTTATCCAATAATTCCATAAACACTTTGTTCATCAGGTTCATGAAATAGGCAGGTGCGTTAGTCAGTCCAAATGACATAACGGTATACTCATACAATCCATATCTGGTGGTAAAAGCCGTCTTGGGTATATCCTGCTCTCGAATCTTTAACTGATGGTATCCTGATCGTAGATCGATCTTGGAAAATACTTTAGCTCCTTGTAGGCGGTCAAACAAATCATTGATCATCGGCAGTGGGTACTTGTTTTTGATGGTTACTTCATTCAATCCTCGGTAATCAACAACCATCCTTAGTGATCCATCTTTCTTCTCCACTAGAAGTACTGGTGATCCCCAAGGTGACGAACTTGGGCGAATATAGCCTTTATCCAGTAACTCCTTGATCTGCTTCTTAATTTCCTCCAAATCCTTTGCGGGCATCCTGTACGGTCTCTTAGATATTGGCCCTGTGCCTGGCAAAAGTTCAATCAAGAACTCAATGTCTCTATCTGGTGGCATGCCTGGCAACTCTTCTGGAAATACATCCGGATAATCCTTCACCACTGGTACTTCCTCCTGTACAACTCCTGATAAGGAATTTACTTGAGTCCTCTTCGGCATATGCCGGGATACATACTTGATCCTTTTTCCTTCCGGGGTGGTAAGCAAAATCATCTTGCTGGCACAATCGATGTTTCCTCCATACAACGATAGCCAATCCATTCCCAAAATTACATCCAAACCTTGCGATTCCAAAACAATGAGGTCTGAGGGGAAAACATGCCTTCCAATGGCCAATGGTATCTGAAAACATCCTTGGGTTGCCATATACTCTGCTCCTGCCGAGGTTACTAACATAGGGGTTTTGAGAACTTGGGTGGACATCTTAAACTTATTCACGAATCCCCTTGATATGTATGAATGCGATGCACCAGTATCGAAAAGAACGGTTGCAGTAAATGACTTAACCAAAAACTTACCTATCACTGCATCAGGCTGAGCTTCAACCTCCTCCACGCTCACGTGGTTCACATGTCCTTTGTTGAACGGGTTTGGCTTGTTCCCAGAGCTTCCATTGCCATTTCCATTTTAGGCTTCAGGACAATCAGTTGCATAATGTCCAGTCTTTTGGCACTTGAAGCAATTAATGTGACTTAGATCCCTCTTGGTTGGGGTAGATGGGTTGGTGCGGTTCTGTCCGTTTCCTCCTCCATTCCCATTACCATTCTTGGAGCCATTATGGTTGTGCGAACTACCTCCTCCATGGGTATGCTGAAACTGTCCTCCCGGCTTCGGGGCAAATCGTGGCTTCTGCTGGGCTCCAGAATTGTACTTCCCTTGTCCATACTTCCTCTTGCGGTTTTCAATTTGCTGCTGCTTCCCTTCAACCATGAGAGGTCTATCTACCAGTTCTTGCTAGTTGTTGAAGGTTGCTACCATCAACTGCATACTCAATTCATCATTCAGCCCTTCCAAAAATTTCTCCTGCTTGGCAGCATCTGTAGCAACGTCATCTGGTGCATAACGTGCTAGCTTACTGAATTCCTCCACATACTGGCCTACGGTACGTCCTCCTTGGCGTAGGTTGCGAAACTCACGCTTCTTCATAGCCATAGCTCCTGCTGAAACATGAGCTGTACGGAAAGCTTGCTGAAACTGGTCCCATGTGATAGTGTCAATAGGGTGCGTGGCTGTGTAATTCTCCCACCATGATGCTGCGGGTCCATCAAGTTGATGTGCGGCAAATCGCACTCTTTCCACATCTGTGCATCCTGTAGTGGTCAACTCCCTTCCAACTTTGCGGAGCCAATCATCTACTATAATCGGCTCGGTGCTACTGGAAAACACCGGCGGGTTTAGCCTTAAGAAACGGGCTAAGTGATCAACAGGTGGTGGTGGCGGTGGGTTGTTGTTGTTGTTGTTGTTGCCTTGGTTCTGCACTAACACTTGCATCAGGGCATTCTGTTGCTGAATCAACTGGGTGATCTCTGGCGGGTAAACAAATCCGGTGTCGCGTCTCGGAGGCATCTGATAGGTTTTGAAAACATGAGAGTTAAGAATAGAATGGGGTCTAGAGGGAAAACACTACCCATATGCTCATGAGACAAATACAATCAATATCACTCAATCAATTCAAACAAGGCAAAACAATCGATCTAACTAGCGTTACAAAGTGCTTGAACTATACTATTAAATGGGGGAAAACTACTACTGATATGGTGGTCTACTAGAAATTCTGATCCGTTGAAGACTCCATGATGTCTGCTCCAGCTTCATCAACCCAGTCGTCTTCACTTGGTTCCGAGTCGATGTCGTCGATGATGATGTAGTTATCCGGACAAGTGCATTCGTCGACTTCTGCTTTTGGCACTGGATTTCCCATGAATACTCCAATCTTCTTCTCCAGGTCGTCATTCTTCCCTACTAGTGCGTTGATTTCCTCCAAATAATCTTCGCGTGTAGCCTTGAGTTCTTCTTGGAGCTCTTTGATCTTGGTTAATGCCTTCTTCAGCTCTTCCTTGTCTGAGCACATCTGGTTCTCCTGGCGACGAATATGTTGGTTCTGCTCCTGGATGAAAGCTGCGATTGATCCATCCTTCTTGGTTCTGATCATCTCCCATTGCACGTCTCGGCGTCCACAAATTTGGTAAATTTTATCCTTAAGCTCCTGGTGATAGACTTCTCCAATGCGTCCCATGGCGATGTGTGCGGCCATGCTCTTCCCTAAACTCCAAGTTGGTGCTTCGAAAACCAATCTTATGGGTTCAGTAATTGGCACAAACGTCCTTCCTGGAATGATAACTTGAATCTTCCAGCTCTCCTCTTCGGGTAATGTGGCGTTGTAGGTTCCGGTGATGCTTGGTATTCCTATGTTCAAGTACTTGGTGACTTCCTTCAAGTGTCGTCCAAACGGCGTGTCTTCATCTGGTTGCATGAACTTGCTCCTTGCATTCGCCATTCCTAAAAGAGTAGAAAAGGAGAGGGGTCAGAAAATGAGAAGAGAGAAGCTTTCTAGGGCTTAAGCTTAGTGGTCGTGTCCTACAGTCAACGTGTGCTCTGATACCAACTTTGTAGCGACCAGACCTCAAATGGTCTGTGCTGCTGTGCACCAGTGTCATCCCTGGATCAGTAATGCTGACACGCACAGTACAAATGGAGGATTTATAACAGAGTAGCAATCACACACTTATTACATCGAATATCTCCGAAGAGATTAAGTATGATAAACATGGCTTAAGGCCATCTAACAACGATAACAGCGGAAGACTTGGAAGATAAGTGAGTCCATCAACACCAGCGGCATCACTGAGTATAAGACCACGACCTAAGGCACCTTACTCGTCGTCTGAAAAGTCTGCAACATGAAACGTTGCAGCCCGAAAACGGGTCAGCACATAGAATATGCTGGCAATGTAACACATAGAGAGCAATGAACAATAATAATGCTATACTACATGCATATATGGCTGGTGGAAAGCTCTATGGTTACAGTTTTGCGAAAAGCGAGTTTTATCCTACTTCAAAGGAATAAATTTTACTTAACTATCATGGTGGTTGTGAAACATTGAGAAGGTACCTCCAACTCAATCCCAATTAGGTGTCATCATTAACCCAACAAAATTAATTAAAGGTAACATGGTGATGAGATTCAAATGATAATCCAGGTACTAGATACTCAAGTTGTCCATAACCGGGGACACGGCTAATCATGATTAGTTTGTACACTCTGCAGAGGTCTGCGCACTTTTCCCCACAAGACTCGATCGCCTCCGCTTGATTCTCGCACTGCATGATGTTTGAGAAACGGATGACCGAGACACAGTCTTTCACGTCTCACATCTGGGTTCTCCAGGTGCCTCAATCCACCCAGATGTGAGTTTTAGTTGCCACCTTAAGTTGAACCATTAATAAACATCTCACATCTGTCATGAATATCACTCAAACCCATCCACGTCTACGAGCATAGCATGGCTATAATAAAGCAACGTAGAAGTAACTCCCAAGGGTTTGATAAGAAAACAGGTAATAGGTACTACCTCAACTACTTCCCAATACCCACAATTTAATTAGATCCTAATCATGCAATGTTTGAAGAAAAGATCTAATGCAATAAAACTGGGTATGAAAAGTATGATCAAAGTGTTACTTGCCTTGCTGATGATCCGCAAAACCTAACGAGTCGAAGTAACAAGCGGCACACTCCGGGTACTCTATAGCAAACAAACAAGCATACAATCAGTACTCATCTAATGCACAGGTAAAACTCGAATGAAAGATCCAACCAGAAAGTTCAACTTAAGAACTCCGGTTTCAAAAAGAATCAACTCGAAAGAAACAACGAAAGTCAAACTGCGAAAGAAAGAAGCTTCGTTTACTAATCTGGATCTAGGTCAAATTTTACTGTAGCAAAAACTTGTTTAAGTAGGTTAAACGGAAAGAGAATTTCGAGATGAAACTCTAGGCGCTTGAATCGCCTGATTCCGATAAACGAGCGAGAAATTAAACAGAATCGAAGATTCGATCAGAAATCGAATCTGAGATAATCGTAGAAAAATCCGACGAAAAAGAAAAACGGACGAACGGTTAAAGAACGGACGTTCGTTAACAGAGAAAAACCAACGAACGCGTTCGTTAAAACGAACGGTTCGGTGAACGCTCGCAAAATAACAAAACTGAAAAAAAACCGATCTAGGGTTTTTTTTTAAACGAAGGGTTTTTTTTCAAAAGAAAACCGGCAACGACGAACGGGCAGCGAGGCAGTACCTCGTCGGGGCGGCTCCGGCGAGGGCTCCGGCGGGGCGCGGGGGTGCGGGCGAGGGCGAGGGGCGGCGACTCCCGGCGGCGGCGGCGGCTCCCGTGCGGCGGCGGCGGCGGGCAAGTGCGGGCGGCGGCGGCGGGATGAGTGCGGGCGGCGGCGGCGGGATGAGTGCGGCGGCGGCGGGATGTGGGAAGAGAGAGAGGGGGGTATTTAAGGGGGGGGAAGAGGGGCGGTGGCTTGGGGGAGGGGGCGGCCGGGGAGGCGTGCGGCGGCGGGACTCGGAGCGGCGGCGGCGTCGTGCTCCTCTCGGTCTCCAGGGAGGAGACGGGCGCGGGGTGGGCCGGCGCTCGGCTGGGCTTCGGCCCGGTCGGGCGTCGCGCAGTTTTTTTTAAATAAGTTCCGCGGAAAATAATTCATAGAAAAATAAATGAAAATCAGAAAAATATAAAATAAATTTTCCCCGTCTAGTTAGAAAATCTAGAATAGGGTGAACATTTTTTTAACAAAAAAAAATATTTTGAAAACATGCAATATTTTTAATGCAATAAAAATTGCAAATAAAATCCAATAAATTCCCATAAAAGATTTTAACATTTTTCCTCCAGTATTTCAATTGTTTTGGAGAAGTCATATTTTCTCCTCTCATTTATTTTTAAAATGAAATATTTTTCCGGAGAGAAAATAATTAAAACCAAAATCCTCGTCTTATTATTTGATGAAAATCAATTTTGAAAATTCGAGGAAATCCCCAACTCTCTCCGAGGGTCCTTGAGTTGCTTAGGATTTATCGAGGATTTGTCAAAATGCAATAAAACATGATATGCAAAGATGATCTATGTATAACATACCAAATTGAAAATTTGGGATGTTACAAAATCTTTGTTTTCCAATATAAATCTTGATAAATATGGGACTGGAGATGAGTCAACTTTAGTTAAAAGGCGTCCCAATGATTCGGAGTTTTTAGATCTTGATGCTAAAATCAATAAAAGTGGGATTGAAGAGGTCAAAACTTTACATAGCAATGAACCCACTATTTTGGATTTCAAGGAATTTAATTATGATAATTGCTCTTTGATAGATTGTATTTCCTTGTTACAATTCGTGTTAAATTCTCCTCATGCTTATGATCAAAACAAAGCTTTTACTAAACATATCATAGATGCCTTAATGCAATCTTATGAAGAAAACTTGAATTAGAAGTTTAAATTCTTAGAAAACTTTATGATGAGTGGGAACCTACTATTAAAATTAAGATTAAAGATCATGAATGCTATGCTTTATGTGATTTGGGTGCTAGTGTTTCCATGATTCCAAAAACTTTGTGTGATGTGTTAGGTTTCTGTGAATTTGATGATTGTTCTTTAAATTTGCACCTTGCGGATTCCACCATTAAGAAAACTATGGGAAGGATTAATGATGTTCTTATTGTTGCAAATAGGAATTATGTGCCCGTAGATTTCATTGTTCTTGATATAGATTGGAATCCTACATGTCCTATTATTCTTGGTAGACCTTTCCTTAGAACGATTGGTGCAATTATTGACATGAAAGAAGGAAATATTAGATTCCAATTTCCGTTAAGGAAAGGCATGGAACACTTTCCTAGAAAGAAAATTAAATTACCTTATGAATCTATTATGAGAGCTACTTATGGATTGCATACCAAAGATGACAATACGTAGATCTATTCTTGTTTTTATGCCTAGCTAGGGGCGTTAAACGATAGCGCTTGTTCGGAGGCAACCCAATTTTATTTTTGTTCCTTGATTTTTATTCCTGTTTATAATAAATAATTCATCTAGCCTCTGTTTATATGCATTTTTATGTTTTAATTAGTGTGTGTGCCAAGTAGAACCTTTGGGAAGACTTGGGTGAAGTCTTTGTGATCTTGCTGTAAAAAAACAGAAACATTAGTGCTCACGAGATTAGCTGCCATTTTTTACTGGAGAGTGCTTTTCGGTTGATTATTTTTGCAGATGATTAATAGATAAATTCCTCAAGTCCACCAATTTATTTCATAATTTATGGAGTTCCAGAAGTATACGTTTGATACAAATTACTAGAGACTGTTCTGTTTTTGACAGATTCTGTTTTTCGTGTGTTGTTTGCTTATTTGGATGAATCTATGGCTAGTATCGGGGGGTATGAACAATAGAGAAGTTGTAATACAGTAGGTTTAGCTCCAATATAAATAAATGATGAGTTCATTACAGTACCTTAAAGTGGTGGTTTGTTTTCTTGCACTAACGGAGCTCATGAGATTTTCTGTTTAAGTTTTGTGTTGTGAAGTTTTCAACTTTTTGGGAAAGATTTGATGGATTTTGGAATAAGGAGTGGCAAGAGCCTAAGCTTGGGGATGCCCAAGGCACCCCAAGGTAAAATTCAAGGACAACCAAAAGCCTAAGCTTGGGGATGCCCCGCAAGGCATCCCCTCTTTCGTCTTCGTCTATCGGTAACTTTACTTGAGGCTATATTTTTATTCACCACATGATATGTGTCTTGCTTGGAGCGTCTTGTATGATTTGATTCTTTGCTTTTTAGTTTACCAAAATCATCCTTGCTTTACACACCTTTTGGAGAGACACACATGAATCGGAATTTATTAAAATACTCTATGTGCTTCACTTATATTTTTTTAGTTAGATAATTTTGCTCTAGTGCTTCGCTTATATCTTTTAGAGCACGGTGGTGGTTTTATTTTATAGAAATTACTGATCTCTCATGCTTCACTTATGTTATATTGAGAGTCCTTTGGAACAGCATGGTAATTTGCTTTGGCTATAAAATTAGTCCTAATATGATAGGCATCCAAGATGGGTATAATAAGAACTTCCATATAGAGTGCATTGAATGCTATGAGAAGTTTGATACTTGATGATTGTTTTGAGATACGAAGGTGGTAATATTAGAGTCATGCTAGTTGAGTAATTGTGAATTAGAGAAATACTTGTGTTGAGGTTTGCAAGTCCCGTAGCATGCACGTATGGTAACCGTTGTGCAACAAATTTGAAGCATGAGGTGTTTCTTTGATTGTCCTCCTTATGAGTGGCGGTCGCGGACGAGCGATGGTCTTTTCCTACCAATCTATCCCCCTAGGAGCATGCATGTAGTGCTTGGTTTTTGATGACCTGTAGATTTTTGCAATAAGTATGTGAGTTCTTTATGACTAATGTTGAGTCCATGGATTATACGCACTCTCACCCTTCCATCATTGCTAGCCTCTTCGGTACCGTGCATTGCCCTTTCTCACCTCGAGAGTTGGTGCAAACTTCGCTGGTGCATCCAAACCCCGTGATATGATACGCTCTATCACACATAAATCTCCTTATATCTTCCTCAAAACAGCCACCATACCTACCTATTATGGCATTTCCATAGCCATTCCGAGATATATTGCCATGCAACTTTCCACCGTCCCATTTATTATGACACGCTTCATCATTGTCATATTGCCTTGCATGATCATGTAGCTGACATCATATTTATGGCAAGGCCACCATGCATAACTTTTCATACATGTCACTCTTGATTCATTGCCCATCCCAGTACACCGCCGGAGGCACTCATATAGAGTCATATTTTGTTCTAGTATCGAGTTGTAATCTTTGAGTTGTAAATAAATATAAGTGTGATGATCATCATTATTAGAGCATTGTCTCATGTGAGGAAAAAAAAGAGAAAGGCCAAAAAAAGAACGGCCAAACAAAAAAAGAGAGAGAAAAAGAGAGAAGGGGCAATGCTACTATGCTTTTTCCACACTTGTGCTTCAAAGTAGCACCATGATCTTCATGATAGAGAGTTCTTATATTGTCACTTTCATATACTAGTCGGAATTTTTCATTATAGAACTTGGCTTGTATATTCCAACAATGGGCTTCCTCAAATGCCCTAGGTGTTCGTGAGCAAGCAAGTTGGATGCACACCCACTTAGTTTCTTTTGTTGAGCTTTCACACATTTATAGCTCTAGTGCATCCGTTGCATGGCAATCCCTACTCCTCGCATTGACATCAATTGATGGGCATCTCCATAGCCCGTTGATTAGCCGCATCAATGTGAGACTTTCTCCTTTTTTGACTTCTCCACACAACCACCATCATTATATTCTATTCCACACATAGTGCTATATCCATGGCTCATGGTCATGTATTGCGTGAAAGTTGAAAAAGTTTGAGAATACTAAAGTATGAAACAATTGCTTGGCTTGTCATCAGGGTTGTGCATGATGAGAGCATTTTGTGTGACGAAAATGAAGCATAGCCAAACTATATGATTTTGTAGGGATAAGCTTTCTTTGGCCATGTTATTCTGAGAAGACATAATTGCTAAGTTAGTATGCTTGAAGTATTTTTATTTTTATTTCAATATTAAACTTTTGTCTTGAATCTTTCGGATCTAAACATTCATGCCACAACCAAGAAAATTACATTGAAAATTATGTTAGGTAGCATTCCACATCAAAAATTCTGTTTTTATCATTTACCTACTCGAGGACGAGCAAGAATTAAGCTTGGGGATGCTTGATACGTCTCCAACGTATCTATAATTTTTGATTGTTCCATGCTATTATATAATCTGTTTTGGATGTTTAATGGGCTTTAATAAGCTCTTTTATATTATTTTTGGGACTAACCTATTAACTGAAGGCCCAGTGCAAATTGTTTTTTTTCTATTTCAGTGTTTCGCAGAAAAAGAATATCAAACGGAATCTAAACGGAGCGAAACCTTCGCGAGGATCTTTTTTGGAACAAATGCAATCCAGGAGACTTGGAGTGGACGTCAAGGAAGCAACGAGGCGGCCACGAGGCAGGAGGGCGCGCCCAGGGGGTAGGCGCGCCCCCCGCCCTCGTGGGCCCCTCGTGGCTCCACCAAGCTACTTCTTTCGCCTATATATATTCTTATACCCTGAAAATATCCGGGGGAGCAACGAAACCACTTTTCCACCGCCGCAACATTCTGTACCCATGAGATCCCATCTTGGGGCCTTTTCCGGCGCTCCGCCGGAGGGGGAATAGATCATGGAGGGCTTATACATCAACACCATAGCCTCTCCGATGATGTGTGAGTAGTTTACCACAGAACTTTGGATCCATAGTTCTTAGCTAGATGGCTTCTTCTCTCTATTTGGTTCTCAATACAAAGTTCTCCTCGATATTCTTGGAGATCTATTCGATGTAATATTTTTTCTGGTGTGTTTGTTGAGATCCGATGAATTGTGGGTTTATGATCAAGGTTATCTATGAACAATATTTGATTCTTCTCTAAATTCTTATATGCATGATTTGGTATCTTTGCAAGTCTCTTCGAATTATCGGTTTAGTTTGGCCTACTAGATTGATCTTTCTTGCAATGGGAGAAGTGCTTTGCTTTGGGTTCAATCTTGCGGTGCTCGATCCCAGTGAAAGAAAGGGAACCAACACGTATTGTATTGTTGCCATCGAGGATAAAAAGATGGGGTTTATATCATATTTCGTGAGTTTATCCCTCTACATCATGTCATCTTGCCTAATGTGTTACTCTGTTCTTATGAACTTAATACTCTAGATGCATGCTGGATAGCGGTCGATGTGTGGAGTAATAGTAGTAGATGCAGAATCATTTCGGTCTACTTGACACGGACGTGATGCCTATGTTCATGATCATGCCTAGATATTCTTATAACTATGCGCTTTTCTATCAATTGCTTAGCAGTAATTTGTTCACCCACCGTGATATATGCTATCTTGAGAGAAGCCACTGGTGAAACCTATGGCCCCCGGGTCTATTTTCCATCATATAAGTTTCCGATCTACAATTCTTGTTTACTATTTTGCAATCTTTACTTTCCGATCTATACAACAAAAATACCAAAAATATTTATCTTATTATCTTTATCAGATATCACTTTTGCAAGTGGCCGTGAAGGGATTGACAACCCCTTTATCGTGTTGGTTGCAAGGTTCTTGATTGTTTGTGCAGGCACTAGGCGATTTGTGTGTAGTCTCCTACTGGATTGATACCTTGGTTCTCAAAAACTGAGGGAAATACTTATGCTACTTTGCTGCATCACCCTTTCCTCTTCAAGGGAAAACCAACGCATGCTCAAGAGGTAGCAAATACCTATCCAAGAATTGTTGAACATGCGTCAGATCCTGAGCGTTTGTTGACTCTTTGAGAGAATCGATGTAGTAAACTGTGTTCTTGTTTGGAACAATGAATACCAATATCCAGTGATTGCTACATATTAAGAAAGCCATGAACTTCTGAATGATGTCGAAATCTGAAAGACAATCAGTGTATGCGTGGTTGTTTACTTGACTTACCGTTCATGATATGGCCAGAGAAATGATTCCGGATGGGACGTGTTTTCAAAGATACGGACGACCGTGTTAACTGCCCAGTCCTGTCGGTCCTTACCATCTAATGCTGCGCCATTTGCTAATGCAGGATCTATGAAATACACACTCTCCCTTTTTCTTCTCTGCGCGTTCAATCCCCTAAAACTACAGGAAACAGCTACTTTGCCGTCTGCCACGACGGACGGCAAAGGCTCGAAAGGCGGACGGCAAAGACCTTTGCCGTCAGCCGCGGACGGCAAAAGGCTCCGGCAAAGAAGGCTACGGTAAACAGCTGCTTTGCCGTCTGCTTCCTGGCGGCAGACGGCAAAGGCTCTTTGCCGTCTGCGGCGGACGGCAAAGAGGGCGGACGGCAATAATTGCGCTGTCAGTCCGTTAAGTGGCTAACGGCAGACCTTTGCCGTCCGCCGCTGACGGCAAAATTTCTCTGGTCTTTGCCGTCTGCCGTATGATGTCATCTACACGTCACTAGATGGCAGGTTCTTTGCCGTCTGCCACAGATGGCAAAGTGCAGGTTCTTTGCCGTCTGCCATAGATGGCAAAGTCTTTGCCGTCTGCCACTGTAGGCAAACTAACCAAATGGGTCAGCTCCCAGGAAGCACAGTTGGCTGCCACGTGGCTTCTTTGCCGTCCGCGGCAGACGGCAAAGAGCTCTTTGCCGTCGGTGGCAGACGGCAAAGAGCCTGCATATTGGCTGTTTTTTCTATTTTTTATTAAATCCCACAATTTGCACAGAAAATATATATGACATATATAGATATATTTCCATATCACATATCCAGCACATAAGTTTCATATCACATCAGTTTCATCCATACACATTGTTCATACATAAGCAAGTTCCATCCATACACATTGTTCCATCCATATATATATTACAATGCAAAGTATGATCAAGATAGCAAGTTCCATCATAGCAAGCTAGATATAATGCAAAGTTTCATCAAAGGAAAAGCAAGCACTCCATCATAGCAAGCTAGCTTCCATGAAGTGAATGAAATCTGCAAAATGGTAAATAAGAAAGTTAGAAATAGGTGACTAGAACAAGAAGAAGACTAGAACAAGAAGTATAAACTGGATCATTTATAAGCTAACCTAGGAGCTACTCAGGTAAATTGGGTCATTTTAGAGCTAACTTGGATAAACTGGATCATTTATAAGCTAACCTAGGTAAGATGGGTCATTTTGGAGCTAACCTAGGTGAAATGGGTCATTTTGGAGCTAACCTAGGTGAAATGGGTCATTTTAAAGCTAACGTAGGTAAAATGGATCATTTAGGAGCTAATCTACGTAAAATGGGTCATTTTAGAGCTAATTTAGTTGAAATGGATCTTTTTGAGCTAACTTAGGTGAAATGGATCATTTAAGAGCTAATTTAGGTGAAATGGATCGTTTTTTAGCTCACTTAGGTCAAATGGATCGTTTATGAGCTAAATTAGTTGAAATGGATCGTTTATGAGATAACCTAGGTAAGATGGGTCATTTTGGAGTTAACGTAGGTGAAATGGGCCATTTTAAAGCTAACGTAGGTAAAATGGATCATTTAGGAGCTAATCTAGGTAAAATGGGTCATTTTTGAGCTAACTTGGATGAACTGCATCATTTATAAGCTAACCTAGGTAAAATGGGTCATTTTGGAGGAAAATAAGCTAACTCTAGGTCATTATGGTAAGCATATTGGAGGAAATAAAGCTAAGTCTAGGTCTTTATGCATTTGTTAAGCAAAACACTAGAGAAACTTACCGTGATCAGGGAGGTGTAGGAGCGGGGTGGCTAGTGCCGCTACCTGGAGAAGGATCGTGCGATGCGTTTCTGGAGTTAAGCTGCACCAAAGATCATTTCCAATGTCTCGTTAGCATTACGACACTCAAATGTTAAGACTACCAAGTAATGTCCATTCAAACTAAACTCACCATGCTCCCAGGAGCAATCACTGGCATCGGCGGAGCGGGCTGACCGGACTTCTCGCACACAGACTGCACATTTGGTGTTCAGAACAGAGTCATACTAGTTAGTAATGAGACTCAAATGTTAAGACTAGCAAGTAATCTGCAGAAGAAACTTACCACAAGGAGCTCGTACATGGCCCTTGCCTGCATGTCATTCCGTGCCCTCTCCTCCTCCATCATCTTTCTTGTCCTCTCCTCCATCTCCCGCTGCCTCTCCGCCGCCTCCGCCAGAAGTTTCTCCGTTCTATCTCTCTCAGTCTGTATAGCAGCCTGCAACACCACTCACATGACCATTTGTAATCATTGATGGAAGCGCACACAATGTAATGGAGAAAGATAACTGAGTACGTATCACTAACCTTGATGGCGAGTTGCACTGGCCATTCACGAGGCCTTATCTCAGGAGCGGAGCTCGACTGGCACGCCTTGATCTCCGGGAGAGTGCTAGGACAACGGATAAGTCCATCTCCAATGGCTATGGAGCCATGGGACCTCCCGCCACCAGATATCATCACCAGCTCTGGATCAATGGGACCCTGGCTCGGGTTAAAGTCCTCCCCTTTCCTCGCCTTCCCCTCATCTCTATATCTCACGAGCTTGTTGTGGGAGGAGATGTTGGTGAAGTTGTTTGCATCATCGAGGTCAGACTGAGAGAAAGCCTTGACTTTCTTGAAAGAGCCAGTGTGGGCCATGGCATACAGGTCGTACACCTCTGGCACCTTCTCCACCTTATTGTGGCGTTCCTGAAAGAGAGAAACAATGAAAATTAGTAATTAAAGGGCTCAAGCTAGCATGATGAATGAATTGCACGAATCATATAGCAAACCACATACCCAGTTGCGCCCGAACTGATATAAGTTGGAGCTGCCTTGATGGTGTGGCACACCTTCCATTTGGGCACGTTTGTCCTTGGCCTGGTTGTGGAGGGCTAGCCATTCTTGTGAGCACCACTCATCGACCAACACCTCCCAACAATCCATCCGATCCGCACACCATCTCGGAGGCGCCTAAGTTAGCAAATAGAAACTTGAGCGCTACGTCTAAGAATTACTAAATGAAGGAACTTAAGTAGAAGGCCTTAAGAATTACCTTCATGTACTGCTCCTTACTCAGGAACTTATCGCGGCACGCCGGCTTGGTCTTCTTGATACCACGCAAGGCGTAGTAGTCTCGAACAGCCTGCACCCGAGCCTCATGCCGTAAGTTCTGGAGTAGGCGCTTGTAGACGTTCTGGATAACATTTGCGCTGTCCTCCTCGTATCCCTCCTCACACCTGTAGAATGTCTGCAATCAAATGAGACAATATTGATTAGTACAATTAATAACTAGCTAGTTGAAGATTTTGAAATGTGTAAAGGAGAAATTACCCAGAATGTCCTGATCACCATGTCTGCCCTCGTGTCGCACACGACACCGTCGATAATGACATCCGGCGGGGCCGGGGCAGCCACGTAGTGCTCCCAGCTCAACCCAAGCTCTGGAAGCCGACCCTCACCAGGCAAAGTGACAAACCCCAGGAAGTTTTGCCGGCAAAGAACTCCAAGGACGGAGTTGGGCCGGCGGACACTATGATGGTGGTCCCAACCCCTGCAGCATGACAAGGCCAAGGCATTAGTTATTTGAAGAAACGTGAATGCAGAAGGTACAAAAATATTAAATGCACTTACGTACCTCTCCCCATCAGGGAAGATCAACCACCTCTGCTCGCGGGTCGCCGGCACGGACGGGAGCCGTGTAGCACCACGCTGGTAGACGGTGCCACCCTCCTCCTCAAGATCAGTCGGCTCCCCGCCATCATCAGCATGGCCACTCGGCTCCTCGGGCTGATCCGGCCAGGTACCCCATCCGGACGTGTGCTCCTCTGGGGTCTCATGGGCCGAACTCTCGTGGGCCGAAGGCCAGTCGACCTGAGGCTCGTGGGCCCAAGACCCGTGGACCGGAGGCTCGTGGACCGGAGTCCGTGTAGCCTCCTCCTCGGACATACTGTCACGTGCTCGGGTGAAACAGCTGGGGGTGGTGGCGAGGAAGGCGCCGTAGCAGTCACCCTACCTCCTCTCCCGCGACCACGTGCCCCACCTCCTCTCTTCCTACCTCGTCCCCTGCTGGGCACCGCGGTCGACGAAGAAGGGCCCGGCGGTGTGGACATACTGTCCAGCAACGCTCGGCGGAGAGGTACGTCTGGAATCGAAGACCTCAGACCACGCGCCGACGAAGAAGGGGCCTTGGCGCGCTCCCGACCAGCGCCCACCATCTTTCAACACCTGCCATGACAAACAGTAAACGAAATTAGTACAACATAAAAAAAAGACCGACATGAATAATAATATGTGTATCACTTAAGTGTATCATCATCAAGTACAACATTAAAAAATTTAATACCTGACACTACTAACAATCTCGATCAGTATCATCAATAAATGCATAATCATCATCATCACTATAATCAATGACGGGTTCATAGGGTTCAGTGGCATCAACATGTGCAAGGCCACCTTGACGTAATCGGTCAAGCAATGACAGGTCATCCGCAGCAGCAACCTCTTCTTGTTCCGGCTCTTCTTGTTCCTCCTCTGGGGTGATGTCGGATTCAATGTCGCTGTCTACTTCAATGTTTTGGGGTGAAGTATAGCGGTTCTTGAAACGCTTTTTGGAAAGACGTGTCTCTTGGAAGAATTCTCCTTCATATGTGTCTGGGTTAATGTGAGGTTCATAATCCTCTTCCTTTGGGGGAGATAGTCTAGCACGTGGCGGCACTTCATAAACGATATCCCAACCTTTCAGATTTGGATTAGTTTCGCAGGCCCACGGTAGATAGAATACTTGGGTCGCCTGTTGAGCCGTAATATAGACATCAGGAACATCTAAATGGGTGCTTTGGTTGATTTCAACTAGCCCTATATGTTCATGAGTCCTTCTAGTCTCCTTCGGCTGAAACCAATAACATTTGAAGACTATGACATTCGGTGGGTTTTCACCATAGAATAGAAGTTCATAAATTGCTTCAACTCTCCCATAATACTCGGTACCTCCTTCGCCGATAGCAGATACACAACAATTTATAGACTTTCGGTCGGCCATAGATAGCTCTTTGCCATAGGTACGAAAGCGATACCCGTTGATGTCGTATTTGTCAAATGAACGGACCTTATAGTCAAAACCATTAGCGACTTGTCTCAATTCGGCGTCCATAGACTCTGAATTAGCCTACAAGTTTAATATGAAAGGATTGTTGCATTACGCACAAATTAGCGAATGAAACCGGGATAGCCTACAAGTTAGCCTACAAGTCTAATAGAAATTACCGTTTGTTTGAACCAAGAGATGAAACCGGGATAGCCGCCTCCTTGCTTTGCGAGAAGCTCATACTCTTCGACAGAATCCTTTTGGATCACCGCTCCATACGAGAATAAGGCGACGTATCGACTGTATGAAATATCCAGGAATAAGAGCAGTTCAAAGGAAATAGAAGTTGCGAAACTATGTACCGAGAACTTACTCGATGTACGGCCGCACTTCTATCAGGTTGTTGAAGATATACAACGAAATGGTCCGCCATTGTTCGTTATCCAAAGATACTGGATTTGAAACACTGGCTGGTGCGAGATTCCCTTTGAATAGGCTGAGGTTGGATCCACCCTTTTTAGGGTCGTCAGCATTGTACCGAGGCTTCGGATTATGCAAATGACGATTTTTGGCTTCGTAGTGTGCTGTCACGAAGTTTGCCGCCTCCTCAGTGATGAATGCCTCAGCCATCGATGCTTCAATTCTACGTTTATTTTTACATTTTTGTCGAAGCGTCTTCTGCATCCTCTCAATTGGGTAGCACCAACGATTTTGCACGGGCCCCCCCAATCTTGCCTCGGTCGGGAGATGCAAAATCAAATGTTGCATTGGATTAAAGAAGCCCGGTGGAAAGATCTTCTCTAACTTGCAGATCAACTCCGGCGCCAACTCTTCATTTCTTCTAGCACGACAGGCGATAGTTCTTTCGCACAAAGAACACGGAAGAAATAGCTGAGTTCTGCCAGTACTAGCCATTCATCCTCAGGATGAAGCCACGCAACATCACCGGCATTACCCGCTCAATCCATATGTGCCAATCATGACTCTTGAGACCAAATATCTTCAATTTATCAAGACTGGCTCCCCTTTGTAGATTCGCTGCATACCCATCGGGGAACATCAACTGCATTTTCACCCACAAGATAATTTCCCTCATAGCTGGCCTTCCAAGATTGAACCATGCCTTTGGCTTCGTCCAGTTCTGCTTTCCTTTCGGTTCTTTCATGTTTTGTAACGGCCTATCACATGGCGCCTCCAGATCGACTCTAGCCTTAGTATTATCCTTTGACTTCCCATCTATGCCGAACAATGTACCAAAAAGTGCCTCGGCGATATTCTTCTCAGTGTGCATCACGTCGATGTTGTGTGGGCAAAGGAGGTCTTTGAAGTAAGGCAGATCCCATAAGCATGTTTTGTGAGTCCAGGAGTGCTTAGAATTATACCCCTTGAAGTACCCTGGACGCTCTGGATCTGGCTCGAGAGCGTTTAACTGATCCAGGGTCTGTTGGCCTGTCAATGCAGGTGGTGCAGAGTTTTTGACAACTCTACCTCTGATGAAGTTCTTCTTGTCTTTCCTGAACTTATGGCGAGGATTCAGGAACTGTCTATGCATGTCGAAGCAAGAAAACTTGCGACCGGCCTGAAGCCAACGAAACTCAAGAGCTCCCTTGCATGTGGGGCACGGGAACCTTCCATGCACACACCAGCCAACGAATAGCGCATACGCCGGCAGGTCATGCGTCGAGTACATGTACCAGACACGCATTATGAAGTTCCGTTTGCTATAGGCATCGTATGTCTTGAACCCATTATCCCAGGCTTCTTGCAATTCGTCCTTAAGCGGTTGCATGTACACATTCATATTTTTCCCCGGATAGTTGGGCCCTGGAATTATCAACGTCAGGAAAATGTTCTTTCTTTGCATAATCTGTCCGGGGGGGAGATTGAGTGGAAAGACAAATACGGGCCAACAACTGTATTGGGCTGCCGTCATACCAAACACACTGAACCCATCCGTGCTGATGCCGACTCGAGGATGCCTCGGATCTGCCGCTTTGTCACCATGTAATTCATCAAACTTTTTCCACGCAACACCATCCGATGTGTGTACAATCATCAGATTCCCATCTGCATCTAGTTCGGTTCTTTTGCCCGTTTTGTGCCATGTCATCTGTCTGGCCGTCTCTTCGACCATGAAAAGACGTTGAAGTCTTGGTACGATTGGCATATACCGAAGAACACTAACGGGGATTTTGGTCTGTGTCTTCTCACCCATACCGTTGTCTACCACAACATACCTGGAAGACTTGCAAATGGGACAATAGTTCAAGTCCGCATAGTCAAGCCTAAACAAGACACATCCTTTCTCACAGGCATGTATCTTATCATAGGGCATCTTCAGTGCACGGAGGATTTTGTCCGACTGGTACAGGTTTGCAGGCATTACATGGCCTTTGGGTAGAAAGCGTCCAAATACTGTCATCATTGCATCGTAGCATTCTCTGCCCAAGTTGAACTGAGGCTTCAGAGCCATTACTTGTGAGATGGCATCCAACTGACAAAGCTCAGTGTGCTCATGGAGCGGACGTTTTGAAGACTCCAACATTTCATTGAAGGCCTTTGCAGATTCCTCCATCTCCTTGTCCGAATCCCGAGCATCATCAAAGTCTTGCACCATGTTTTCCATCCCGGTACCATGCTCGTCGGTGCGACGACGATCCACCTCAGCTCGGTCACGTTGGGCAGACTCACCATGAAATGTCCACACCGTATAATCGGGCGTAAAACCACTCTTCTGCAGGTGTTTGCCCATTTCAGCCTCTGTCCTCTTTTCCCAATTGCCGCACCGTAAACAGGGGCACCAGGTTTTCCTCTGGCCATTTGCAAATGCGGCTCGCACAAACCCCTTGGTTTTTGTGAACCATTCAGTGCTCCATTTGTTCTGACCAGTGTGACCGGTGTACATCCACGCACGATCACTCATCTTGACTTTCAGAGCTACTAGACACACAACAAATATATATATATATATAATTCACCATGTATGTATTCATCAGTTGATCTACTTTGTCAATTTTATTACGTCCATGCAACCTACACTCTAATAGGTAATGATAGGTCCTAATCCCACCCGAGTATGTTTAGATTGGGTTCATTTTCCCATGCTATGCCCCGGATCCTACGCAAAATTTCGGCAGCACCTCCCCGCTGTTCTCCTGATACACGTCTCTGCAATAAACAGAGAGGATGTGTACCCGGAGAACAACAGGGGAGGCACTGACAAAATTTATGCGTCGGATCCGGAGCAAAGCATATGGGAAAACGAACCCAATCTAAACATACTCGGGCTGTCCATGGATAGCGTTGGACAATTCGAAAGAATCAAGGTTATAAATATGCAAATGCATGCATATTTATAACTATGACGCTTTCGAACGGGAGACACATATTGGTTACGCATACTGATGATTCAAGACACATATATATCTAGCTATCAAGATTCATCGGAATAGATCAAATAATTAATGGGGGAGGAGGACATGTCATTTGTGCTCACCCACGAACGAAGGGGCAGAGCTCGTCAAACGCACGGCGAGGTCGTCGAACACCAAACCTCGCAGCTATGAAACAACTGCACATTTAAAACTACCCGATCAACACAATTATATATGATGTTTTTCATAACAAAATCGAAAGATATATGACCTAACTAATAATTCACAAATATATGACCCCGTCGGCTTCTGGAAGGCCAAAGAACACCTTTTCGGGAGGTGTCGGGGGTCGGGGTGTCGTGTCGGTCTCGGGGTGCCATGTCGGGGTCGGGGTGCTGTTTCGGGGTCGGGGGGTCGGGGTGTCGTGTCGGGGTCAGGGGGTTAGGGGGTCGGGGGGTCGGAGTGTCGTGTCGGGGTCAGGGGGTTAGGGGGTCGGGTGTCGGGGTGGAGTCGGGGTCGGGTGTCGGGGTGTGGTGTCGGGGTTGGGGGGTCAGGGGGTCTTCTCATTCTTCTACTACTTCTACTTCTTCTCATTCTTCTACTTCTTCTCATCCCCCGTCTTCTTCTTCTTCTTCTTCTTTCTCCTCCTCCTCCTCCTCCTCCTCCTCCTCTTCTTCTTCTTCTTCTTCTTCTTCTTCTTCTTCTTCTTCTTTCTCCTCCTCCTCCTCCTCCTCCTCCTCCTCTTCTTCTTCTTCTTCTTCTTCTTCTTCTTCTTCTTCTTCTTCTTCTTCTTCTTCTTCTTCTTCTTCTTCTTCTTCTTCTTCTTCTTCTTCTTCTTCTTCTTCTTCTTTCTCCTCCTCCTCCTCCTCCTCCTCCTCCTCTTCTTCTTCTTCCCCCTTCTACTTAACCTTAACCTAAACTAAAAACCTAAACTAATTAAAACTAAACTATTTAAACTAATTAAACCTAAACTAATTAAACTAAATAACCTAAACTAATTAATTCTAAACTGAAAAAACTTAAACTAAAAAACCTTATCTAAACAGAAAAGAAAAACAAAAAAACAGAAAAAATGGGAGGGGCTCACTGTGGGGGCGGCGACGGGTCGGGGAGGGGCCGGCGACGGGGGGCCGGGGCGGGGCGGTGGAGGAGGCGGGGCGGCGGGGGCCCGGCCGGCGGGTGGCCGGGGCGGCGGGGGGCCCGGGCGGTGGGGGGCCGGGGTGTGGCGGTGGAGGAGGCGGGGCGGCGGGGGCCCGGGCGGCGGGGGGCCGGGGCGGCGGGGGGGCCGGGCAGCGGGGGGCCGGGGCAGCGGTGGGGCGGCGGGGGGCGCGGGGCGGCGGGGGGCCGGGGCGGCGGTGGGCGCGGGGCGGCGGGGGGCCGGGGCGGGGGCCGGTGGGGCGATGGGGCGGCGGGGAGCCGGGCAGCGGGGGCGACGGGGAGGCGGCGGGCGGCGGCGGCGGCGGCGGGGTGGGAGGAGAAGGGCGAGGAGGAAGTGAGTAATGGGCGGGGGGGTACCTGCCGTTAGTCAAGTGCCCTCTTTGCCGTCCGCCAGCCTTTGCCGTCCGCCTTTTTGCCTCTTTGCCGTCTGCTAGCGGATGGCAAAGAGGTGGGCCGTTAAGATTTTTTCAAACGAGCGGGGGGTGGGGGCCACCACACTCTTTGCCGTCTGCCAGCGGACGGCAAAGATTCTTTTTTACGTCTGCTGGCGGACGGCAAAGAGCTGGCAGATGGCAAAGAGCTTCTTTGCCGTCTGCCTGTTCTTTGTCGTCTGCTTTTGGGTAGCTGATGGCAAAGAGCTTCTTTGCCGTCAGCTAGCAGACGGCAAAGAGCTGGCAGATGGCAAATTAGCTGATTCCAGTAGTGTAAGAGGAATAAAATGTAGTTAGCTGTTTATCATTTACAGCTTTGTATGGAGAAGTTGATCAGAGTTAATTAAGTACTTACAAAATTAGGCATCTAACAAGAGTGGCATCGAGCACGTTGAAGTTGAAGAAGAGATGTAAGTCCTCGAAACTCACATTGATGGAACCAGCATCATGTCGGAAATGATCTCTATTGTAGAGGACTAGCAAAGCATGAGGACCTGCTGACATTTGATCCATGCAATATTCATGTAACTCGCGGCAACTGGAGCTGCACTCATCAAAGTATTCGCCAACAAGAAATGGCTGGCCATGGACGTAATTGTGTGCTTCAAGTACGTCTGCTTTACTTTTAGCAAGCAACAATTCTACTTCTTCATCATCCATGGCGTCTGAAATAATATTACTCCCCGTTTCGAACAAGCTGCTGTTAATTTGGTTTTGGGCGATGAGTGCTTTAAGTAAGAGGCAATCGTTCTCTTTCCTCTTCACTCTCCCGCTGAGCTTCCTCGTGGTCGTGGGTGTAGCCTTTTTGGCCACTTCCTTCTTGGTACTTGAAGCATTTCTGGCAGAACGTCTGGTGGCTGCAAGGTAGACTGCCGAGCAGACAGTAAAGCTTGGACGGACTGCTTAGCAGATGGTTTATCTATGTCGGACCGCTGAGCTGGCGGTGCTACTATGATTGACTGCTGGGCTGTAGGAGCAGAGGCATCGGACTGCTGACCATGCGTTGAAGCTAAGTCAGGTTTCTGCGCAGGTGGTGCCAACTTGTCGGTGTGTTGAGGAGGCCGTGCCAACGCGTTGGTTTGCTGAGCAGGAAGTGCTGACGCATTGGTATGCTAATCACGCACCTGTGGACCGACGGACTGATGAGCAGTCGGTTCTGGACCTACAGACTGCTTAGCAGGTGGTTCTGAAGCATCAGACTACTTAGCATTCTGTTCCACCAGGTTGGTCTGCTGAGCATGTGCTGCAACTCGGTCTCCCCCCGCTGCTTCAGCGGCCGGCATCTGAACCGGTGGTGCGTCATCAGCAGTTGTAGGCCTTGCCACTGGCTGCTTTGGGGCGGAGGATGACATGGCCTGTACGCCACAAAGTTGGGCCGGCTGATCACAGGTTGATGCATCAGCCCGCGAGAGCTGCTGTGGCAAGGAGAGCATCACCGGTTGAGGGGCGACAGTGGTTGCTCTTGGCGGGGCTTCAGGAATCTCATCGATGAACTCTATTTCCTTTCGTGGCCACTGGATGTGATGTAACGGTGTTTCTCCCAAGGTCCTTTGCTCATCGAAGTCTCCTAGGACATTCTTCAGGGCAAATTCATTGAATCCAGGCTTTACTTCAGTCACGTAGCACTTCACACAGCCCGGCTTCAATGGCAGATTGTCCAAGAAGAGGCCATCTTCCAAGAAGGGTGGGCAAACCCAGGTTGTTGCACATTTTAATGTACCTTCATAATGTGTAAGCACGCCCTTCGGTCTGTCTTTCATTCCAGATAGATCAGATATATCATCATCACGAGCAGCTGCAGTCTCAGTGTCGCTGGCGTCAGCTGATGCACAGCTACTCTTGTGCAGTGTTGTCGCACAATAAGCAGCATCCTCCATGCCCGCCTCCCCTCCCATCTGCTGGCTATCTGTCAGTGTTAGAGTCTTCAGCATCATCATTGACTCCTCAACATCCTTTCGAACAGCCGTATAAATCTCCTTCTTCAACCTTTCATACAATGCATTCTGCTTCATTTCACTTCTTGCTTTTTTCATGCTGAGCCTCTCTTCTTTGCTGAGTGTGAATGTAGCGACCCAACCTCAGATGGTCAAGTCTCTGTGCTTAAGTGTCATCCCTGGATCGGTATGCTGACACACACAGTACTCGAGGATTTATAACAGAGGTAAATCACATGTATAAAGTAACATAAATACTATTACCTCAATCCATATAGCGGAAGTAACAACAAGATTGTGGATTCCCATCAACACCAACGGCAAAGTTGAGTGTAGAAATCGTAACCCTAATGTATCACTTACTCGTCGTAAGAATCCTGCAACATGAGATGCTGCAGCCATGTAGGTCCGTACAATGAATGTACTGGCAAATTCACACCATAGGATAATGATGAATAATAGTATCACTACATGCATATTTGGCTGGTGGAAATCTCTAAGGTTATTTTTGCATAAAGCCAATTTTTCCCTACTACAAAGGAATATTTTTTATTTAACTACAAAGTTGATTGAAATCATTGAGAAGGTTCCTCCAACTCAATCCCAATTAAAAGTTAACAACCCAACAAATTAATTAAGTAAAGTGATGAGATCAATCAAATAATTCAAGTACCAAATACACAAGATGTCCATAACCGGGGACACGGCTAACCATGATTAGTTTGTACACTCTGCAGAGGTTTGCGCACTTTTCCCCACAAGACTCGATCTCCTCCGTTGGATTTCTCGCACTACATGGTGTTTGAGAAACGGATGACCGAGACACAGCCTTTCAGAAACATTAACACTTTACTCTGGGTGGACTGTTACACCTACTTTCCCCTACATCTGCTAGCCCACCACTGAAAGAGGTCATGCAACTTACTCAACTATGCTAGAGCCCATAATAGCTTGTGGCTGCACACGGAAGTTTCTAGCATGAATAATCTTATGATCCCTTTGAGCCTGGGTGGCATTCCATAGGGTAATCACACGGGTACTCTGGGATTCCCTTGGGCAAGCACTGGGTTCTCCAGGTGCCCGGGCAAACCACTGGGTGCTCCAGGGTGCCCCAACTAATCCACCCAGATGTGTATTAAAGTAGCCACCTTAAGTTTACCATTAATGATAGCTCTCACATCTGTCATGAATACACTCAACCAATCCATGTCTACGAGCATAGCAGAGCAGTATGAGCATAACGTAGAAGTAACTCCCAAGGTTTGAATGCAGGACAATGGGTTCTACCTCAACATCTACTTCCCAATACCCACATGTTATCAACTCCTACTCATGCAATGTTTGAGGGTTGAAACTAATGCATAAAAACTGAGTAGTAAAAGAGTATGATCAAAGTGTGAACTTGCCTCGTACTATTGATGAACATGATTCACACTCATAACTCCTGATAGTTCTACTCGTCACACTCCGGTCAATCTATCATGAGCAAGCAATTGCATACATAAGCACTCATGCAAAAGAATCGAAGAGAAGATCTCGGAAAACTTTGAAAACAAGCAATTAACTCTTGCAACAGAAAAAATTCTAACAGTACCAAAATTGGGTGAATTTGGCCTTATCAGAAGGTTTAGGTCAAGAGCTTCGATTTGCAAAAAGAATAAACTCAAACAGAGTTATAAAACTCAAGTTACGATCAAACAAAGTTAAAATGCAAATCTGTTTGAATTCAAATTTTAAACCTTCAAAAACATGTTTAAGTTGTCTTAATGGATAGAGGGGGTCGTAACGAAGAAGTGGGCGTTGGTTTCGTTGAATTTGGACAAACGAGTAAAAAGTAGTGACCGATTGAAGTACAGGGATTAAACTGTAAAGAAAGTATTTGCAGATAGGTCCCTGGCCGAAAATAAAATAGAAAAAGAAAAACTTATCGGACGAACGTTTGCTACAGAAGCATAAGCGACGAATTCGTCCACTACAGAGGCTTAACTAGTGAATGTTCGCTATTTAGAGCATACCGGTTCAAAATAAAAAAAACAAATCCTAGGCTAATCTGGACCGTCGATCTTAGATCTAACGGATGAGGGAGGAGCGGAGGCTTACCGCGGTGGTTGAAGGCGCCGGCGTCGGAGAAGAAGGCGGGCGGGGTGTCTGGTGGTGGTCGCGGCGGCTTCTCGGGAGGTCCTCCGGCTCAGGCGAACCCACGGGGAGGCGCGTCGCGACGAGGGAAAGGCGATGGCGGTGTCGGCGCTCAGCTGCGACGTCGAAACGGTGCGGGGCGGGGCAGCGGAGCTCGGCGGATCTTGCGAACTCCGACGAGTTTGCATGGGGCGTGGGGAGGCGAGGGCAGCTACGTTTCGAGGCGAAAACGGGGCCGGAGCCTTGGGTATATATAGGGGGGCTGCATGGAGGAGGGGCAAGGCGAGGGGAGGTGTCCAGGTCGGATACGGCGGTGGCCGGCGGTGGCGTACAGGAGCAGGATTCCTGCTGCTTGGCAAGAGGAGGAAGAAAACGCGGGACCCGCCTGTCGGCGTCCGCGAGAGAAAGAGGGAGGGGACGGGCGACCGAAGTGTAGCGCTTCGGCGCTCGCACGGCTGGAGGCTGGGCCTTAGGCCGGAGAGAGAGAGCAGTGTTGGGCTTCGTCCCGGCACTGTTCGAAGAGTTTTTTTTAACACAGACAGTCAAAATAATAAAAAAAAAAGAAAATAAAATATTATATAGGCATATAGTATATCAAAATTTTCAAAAAATGATTTTCTACAACATGAACATTATTATAGCTTCAAATAAAATCCACAATATTTTAAATAAAGCAAACAGTGCTACTGGTGTAATAAAATCTCAATAAAATCATTTTAAAAATACCAAAATAAATTCAAATTTATTTCTCTCCAATTTTCTAATGTAGGGAATCATTTTACCCTATTTTCCGTATATTTTATTTTTGGAGAAAAATAATTTGAATAAAAACCAAAATAACTCCAAATTGAAAATGATTTCAATGGGGCGTTAAATTTGGTTTCTTTGAAACTTCCAACTCATATTTCATATAATTTGAAGAAGTCATTTTATCTTCTCTCGGGAAAATCATTGAGTTGCATAAAGTTTCTGAGTTGGAAAATATTTCCAACTGAAATTCAAATATTTTCAAAAACCCTTTTCATTTATTTAAATGGAAGAAGTCATGTCATCTTCTCTCTAGGGTTTTGTATTTGAAAAGAATTTGAATTCACGGAGATCATAAATGCAAAATGAAAGTTTGGGAAAGTCCTTTTATTCCCTCTCATTTAACTTTCAAAAAGTTTCAAATTTCACTCAATTTCACTCAAGCAACCACACCAAAATCAAACAATCAATCATAACTATCTATTTAATATAACATTCCAAAATTTAGAATTTTGGGATGTTACAGTGAAAGCCCTCTTGTGCTGGACATTAACACCTATACCCCTTGCACGACCAGGGGACTCTTTTGTGTCCAGAGCAATGGATAGAATGTCACATGGCCCTGAGTTCCTGTAGAACCTTCCAGGGATCTTGGAAGCCTCTAACATCACTTCATACAGTTTGGCATCACGTACGTTTTCAAAGTAATAAGTTCCATCATCACGCCTCTTTGCACGTGCCCGCAAGTAGTCTGTGGCGCGTTCGCCCCTGATTTCACTAAAGGCCGGATTCCCACCCGTCGTTACTGCTTCTTTGTCCTCCTGTTCCCATATAAGTTTCATGCCGTACTCTCCTGCCACACCCATACGGTGGGGGTGTATGTTCTTCTTCTGAAGTTCCGATTGCTTGAAACTCTTCTCAGCAAACTCTGTAGTTGCCCTGACCCTTTTGAATTTTGCCTAGTCTGCCTTTGTAATTTGGGGGTATGCGGGGATTGGGTTCTTGCTTTCACTCAAGTACTTATTGTACAACACGTGCTTCTAGTTTCTCCAAGCATCCCTAGCCTTCTTCAGTGAAGCGTGTTCCACCTGCATTCTCCACTGCTCTGGAACATTGAAGTGATCCATGATCTCCCGGACTATCCTTCGTCGTGTTTCTGTGTCAGCCTTCCGAAACCCCGGCAGATTAATGTTGAGCCTTGCCCTACCAACAAATCCACACACACTCCTGAACCTCATGCGTGCTTTATCTAGTTTAGATGGAGCCCAGGACTTTAAATCAATCTCGGTTACTTCATATACACCTTTAGGCTGGTGTGTCGGCTTCCCTGGAGTGTTCCTCTGTGTCCTTACCGGAAGGGTAATTGCTGCAGCTCTATCCCGTGCAAGACTACTTGATCCCTCACAATCTGTTGAAGACCTAGGGTTGTCCGAATCAGATGAAGATACATGGCCTGAATGAGTGTTGTCGCTGCTACTCGGCATCTACAGAGAACACATGCGAAACTTAGGAAAGGAGGATAAGCATAAAACTAACAACTTGGTATCAAGCTTTCCAAACATGCCATGCAATAATTTAGAAAATGTACAGCTAATTTGTTAAGTTTGTATGACTCGGGCGCCCGCGATCTGTAAATAGGCAGTAACTTATTGAAACAAATACAACTTATATATAGTAAGGAAGGTAGATAATATAATGAACATATATACACTCTCCGTTATTTTATAGCCAATTTGGGAACATACGGAACGAAATTGGAAGAGGTATTGCGAGGAAATATGCCTCGCCGTGATGGAGAGCAGTAACTAACATGCTTCTTAATGCAAACCCGGCTAGGCCACAGGAGAGGCGAGGGTTACTGCATCGATATGCTCGAGGGTGGCTGGCGAGGAAACGAAGATGGCGAGGCGCGGGCCGCCGCGTGTTGGGAACGACAGTGGAGGTAGGCTTGACGCCGAAGAGCAGGCACACGACCGGGGTGAGCACGGCGACGCCGGAGAGGGTTCTGCTGTGGATCTGGGGGAGGAGGGAGCTGGCGAAGGAGATTGGGTGGACTAGATGAGTGAAACGCGGGCGGACGGTGGGGGGTGTTGAGGACTCCGGGTGTTGGCGGCCTAGGTGAAAAGGGTGAAAAATATCCCCGGTGGCCGCGCGCGCGAAAAGGCCTATGCAAACGGTTGCCTCTAAGCGCTCGTGTGCACAAACAGAATTGTTTCGTTTGAAATGAATATGTGAGTTTATCATTTCTCCTCTAAATTTTTCCCACGTAAACCAATCACAAATTTACCACGGGTTTGATTTGCTGGCGCATTTCAGGTCCCGTGTGCTATATGTAAGACAGGTTTTGGCATTTACTGTGCATGTTGGCATATAAATCAATTCGTAGCCGGATTGCATTTCCTGTCGAAAGGGATGAGGATTGCCGTTCGATCTGGGAGCATCCAATGGTGCAGACGTATGATCCGTGGGGTTTGGGTTCTGGCCAATCAGAACGCACAACTCAGATCGCGCGCGCAGCAAGGGGGGCATCGACCACGGTTTGGTAGGCACACAGCTTTCATGTGTGAACCGTGTGCTATTTGAAAATATTTTTTGGGGAGGGGCTATTTGAAAACATGTACATGTGTTGTCGAAAGGGATGAGGATCGCCGTTCGATCAAGGAGAATCCAATGATGCAGACGTACGATCCGTGGGGTTTGGGTTCTGGCCAATCAGAACGCACGACTCAAATTGCGCGCGTGGCAGAGGGGTGCATCAGCCATGGTTTAGTGGACATACGGCTTTCGTGAGTGAACCGTGTGCTCTTTGAAAACATTTACATTACCTAACATCATATTTTTGTTCGAATGAAAACATGAGTTCATCGTTTCGCCTCCAATTGTTTTCCACGGTAAGAAATCATGAGTATAGTGGAGAGTGTCATATACTACTATCATGAATATACAGTATATATGATACTAGTGTATGATACTACCTTTAATTAATTATAGCGCATAGTATAATACATAGAGTATAGTATCATATATAGCATATTTATTGCCATGCATGACACAAATTAGCATCGCATTTAACATGATACGGTATCTACCTATATGTTACTCTAACCCTCTTTATATATATTTAATTATTTGCCACATCAGCGTACTTGCTATTTTCGAGTGCATGACATCGTTGGCTATGATACCACCACTATGGCCAGCCTTATATAGTGGGGAGTATCATATACTATATATATATATAGTATCATGCATATGATACTAGTGTATGATACTACGTACGTACCTTCATAGTGCATATATAGTACCATAGAGTAGTACTAGCTCCCTCTGTAAAATAATATAAGAGCGTTTAGATTACTAAAATAGTGACCTAAACGCTCTTATATTAGTTTACGGAGGGAGTATATATCATAGATGACCGTATTTATGGCCATGCATGACACAAAGTAGTATAGCATTTATTATATATATATATATATATATATATATATATATATGTTACCGTATCTACCTATGTTACTGCTTCTTTGGACATCATCATATTTTCTATTCCCGAGTGCATGATACCGGCTATGATACCCCCACTATGTCCACCCTAATAAGGCTGGTCGTAATATGGGAGTATCAGGCGGTATGATGCATGCCAACTAGACTTTTTGGATGATGTGGCACACAGTTAAATGATGAAAGAGGGGGTGTGGTATCATATCATGATACCTATCATCTTAAATGTTGTACTACTTTGTGTCATGCATGGTAATTAATAAGGAACCTAAGATACTAACTTATGATACTATGCATGCGCGCATTACGGAGGTATTGCCGATCATATACTAGTATCATCCATTTATACTCCCTCCTTTCCGGTTTATAGTCTTATCTCAAAATTTTAGTTTTTCCATTTTATAATGCTCAATTTGGTTGTTACCCATCACATGTCCAGATTCCAAGGTGCATTAAATCATTGCATGCAAGTATTAAGAGAAACTTGACCAATGCATGTACTTTATATATGCATGCATGTATTGCAATTAATACATTGGAAAACATATTTTTTAAAGGAAAACAAAAGCATTAATTGGGTGTTTTTGCAAACAACAAAAAGTATTCCACCACTCACCATCTACCTTGGTTGGTGAGATTTTTGAATTTAGCCCTATAAGGCTGGTTGTAATGGGGAGTATCATATATACTAGTATCATGCATATGATATGTAGGATACTGCTTCCGTAATGCATAGTATCATAAGTTAGCATCTTAGGTTGCCTTAACAATTTTCATGCATCACACATAGTAGTACAACATTTAATATGACACGGTATCATGATATGATACCACATCCTCTCTTTCCTCATTTAATTGTGTGCCACATCATCCAGAAAGTCTAGCTGGCATGCATGATACCGCTTATGATAATACCATTACAACCAGCCTAAACCGGAAAGGAGGGAGTATGACACTAGCCACAATGGAGAGTACACTAGTAACATACACATATCCCTAGACTATATATGTTACTACCTTCATAGTGGGTAGTAACATAAGTGTAGTGTCATGCAAAGCTTCATTTATTAGGTTATAGACTCATATTGCATTGGGACATGTGATGTTACAGTAACTAGCTAAGTTACTGAAACTATCTCTCTCCTCATTAACTTATTGCCACATAAGCAAGTTTGCTAAGTTGGAGTCGATGTTACTGCTAAAGTTACTCCCACTGCGTGGCTAGTCTGATACTAGCTAGTCGTCTATGATATACTAGCTACCTCACTAAGAGCATGGTTAATAATACAGCCAAGGGTCGGCTATAAGAACTTGCCATGTCATATACATCCAACCTCTTAGCGGGCATGTACAATAATAATTTTTATATACGTACTAGTTTATCAATAGTTGGCCCACCTTACATCCTCACAAAGTGTCTTGGGTCTCGTGTTGCAGCTAGCTCTACTAACCAAGAGCCCGCTTCTCTTCTCTTTCCTCCAACTAATAAGCACATATATATTATTCTATTCCTTATAGCCTGCTTAGACTACCCACAGTGGGAGTAACATAGGTAGTAACATCACACGTATCTAGATAAAATAGATGATGTGGCAAGCAATAAATGAAGAAAGAGAGGAAAGTGGTAACATAGCTAGTTAGACTGGCCACAATGGGTAGTAGCACAGACTAGTAACATGCACATGTTACTAGTTGTGACACCCGTATAATCAAGCTACAGTAAACCTCTGCTGATGGTGCCACGTCACTTCGGTTACTGTTGATAAACTCGAGTTAGTTCAAAAACGATTCAAGTTAAAATTTAAAATATAGGCAAACAATAAAAGTTTTCAAATAATGAAAACTAAACAAAAAAAACTGAAAACTAAATTGTTCAAAATTTAGAAAATAAATCATGGGTGATTGTGGTGGAGAAACCACATTTTGATAAAATGTTTAGATGCAGGAAATTAATTAAAACAGGGGCTAAACAATTACTTAAATGCTTTTAAATAGCAAACAAATATAAACCTATTTTTATTAAAGTGTGAAACTTCTTGTGGCAGAGGGGTAATTTAAAACACTAATTTAAGTGTTGGTCTCATATTTTTATAAAACTAAAATCTACTGGTAATAAAATAAAACAGAAAAGAAAAATAAATAAAAGAAACTGGAAAAGAATAAAAATAAAAAGAGGAGAAACACCCTGCCCTCGTGGGCCTCGTGGCCCAGCTGGCCATTCAGCCGGCCGGCCAGGCCTGCCCACACGGCCCACCCCACTCCCCCGGCCTACATAGCCTCACCCGAAACCCTAACCTACCCCACGCACCCACTTCCCCTCCCCCCCCACATCGGCCACTCCTCCTCGATCTGGATCGGGATCGCCCCGATCCCGCGCCCCCCCGCGACCTCGACGACGGCGCCCGTCGCCGGCGCCACCTCGCCCCGACGCCGCCCCTTCGTCGTCCCCCTTCCCGAGCACCCCACGCCCGATCCCTTGCCGCGCCGGAGCCCCACCTCGCCCGCGCGACCGCGCCCGAGGAACCGTCGCCTGCCGCCGACCCCCAGCGCCCGAGGACGACCCCGTCGTCGCTTCTCGCCGCCACCCGGAGCTCCTCCGCCTCGACTCCATCGACGCACGCGTCCCCGTCCTCCTCCCCGAACGGCTACAACGAGCCACGTCACCCCCTCTACCCTCCATCCCCGGTGAGGCCCCGCCTCCCGCCTCCTCCCTTTCCTCCCGTCGCCGCGCCGTGTACCACGCCCCGTCCGGCGTGCCCCTGTTCGCGCGCCTCCGCGCCTTGCCGCGCGCCTCGCCCGCATCGCGTGCGTTCACTGCAGCCCGCGGTCCGCGCTTCCCCTGCTCGCCCCGCCGCGCCGCCCTGTCCCCTCGCCCCGCCATGCCGCTGCTCCGGCCCCGGCCACGGGCCACGCGCCGACCTCTTCCTCCCCTCCCCTGCTGGCCGCGTCGGGCGCCGGCGCCCACGCGCCCGCTCCGGCCCCGTTCCGGCCTCGCCGTGCCCTGGCTTCGCCCAGTGGCCGCGTGCGCGAGGCACAGCCGTGGCTGGCCGGCCACAGCCGCCGCCCCACCCTGGGTCACTGACCACAGGGGCCCCCGCCCTGGCGAGATGGACCAATGACATGTGGGGCCTAGCCCCAGATCGATAATTAAAAGAAATAAAAAATATATAATAATAAAAAAATGATTTAAAAAATTAATTAAATTAATAAAAATAAATAAATAAATAATAAAAATAATTAATTAAGATAATTAATTAACTTAATTAATCCTGTTAAGTTAAACTAATTAAACTTAATTAACCTAATAACTAGTTAACCTAATTAACCACTGTTAATTAGCTAAACAGTCCCTGGCAGGTGGGACCCATTTGTCAGGTTGACCAGGCCAACGGTCAATGTTGACTGCTGACGTCAGCATGACATCATGCTGATGTCATAAATCTATTTTCGATTAAATTAAATAATTAATTAAATTCCAAAAATTATTAAAATCTTTAGAAAATCATATCTTTTAATCCGTAACTCGGATTAAATTATTTTCAACATGAAAAACATTTCACCTCCGGCACCTCTGCCCGAAAACGCGAAACACCGAGAACACTTTCCCGGATGTTTCCCCCCTTCGTCGGTATCACCTCCTACCACGTTAGAGCATACCTAGCACCGCGTTTTGCCTCCTTATGTTTTGTGATGCTTTGTTTGCCCCGTATTTACTGTTTCTTCCCCCTCTCCTTCTCCGGTAGACTACGAGACCGACGCTGCTGCTACCCAGTTCGACTACAGAGTTAACGACCCCTCCTTCTTGCCAGAACAACCAGGCAAGCCCTACCCCTTGATCACCAGATATCGCCTATTCTTCTCTATACTGCTTGCATTAGAGTAGTGTAGCATGTTACCGCTTTCCGTTAATCCTATCCTGATGCATAGCCTGTCATTGTTGCTACAGTTGTTACCCTTACCTGCTATCCTACTGCTTAGTATAGGATGCTAGTGTTCCATCAGTGGCCCTACACTCTTGTCCGTCTGCCATGCTATACTACTGGGCCGTGATCACTTCGGGAGGTGATCACGGGTATATTCTATATACATTATATACATGACACATGTGATGACTAAAGTCGGGTCGGCTCGTAGGAGTACCCACAAGTGGATCTTTGTGGCGGAGCGACAGGGCAGGTTGAGACCGCCTAGGTGAGAGGTGGGCCTGGCCCTGGACGGCGTCCGCGGTTACTTCGACATAACACGCATAACGAGTTCTTGGTATTTGATCTGAGTCTGGCCATTTGGTCTATACGCACTAACCATCTACGCGGGAGTAGTTATGGGTATCCCGGCGTCGTGGTATCAGCCGAAGCCTTCGTGACGTCAGCGACTGAGTGGCACGCGCCGGGTTGGACTGGAACGCCACTAGGCTAGGTCTGCTTCCGGCCGCGTTCGCAACGTGCAGGTGTGCATAGGGCGATGGGCCCAGACCCCTGCGCGCATAGGATTTAGACCGGCGTGTTGACCTCTCTGTTGAGCCTAGGTGGGGCTGCGACGTGTTGATCTTCCGAGGCCGGGCATGACCCAGAAAAGTGTGTCCGGCCAAATGGGATCGAGCGTGTTGGGTTATGTGGTGCACCCCTGCAGGGAAGTTTATCTATTCGAATAGCCGTGTCCCTCGGTAAAAGGACGACCCGGAGTTGTACCTTAAACTTATGACAACTAGAACCGGATACTGAATAAAATATACCCTTCCAAGTGCCAGATACAACCCGGTGATCGCTCTCTAACAGGGCGACGAGGAGGGGATCGCCGGGTAGGATTATGCTATACGATGCTACTTGGAGGACTTCAATCTACTCTCTTCTACATGCTGCAAGATGGAGGCTGCCAGAAGCGTAGTCTTCGACAGGATTAGCTATCCCCCACTTATTCTGGCATTCTGCAGTTTAGTCCATCGATATGGCCCCTTTACACATATACCCATGCATATGTAGTGTAGCTCCTTGCTTGCGAGTACTTTGGATGAGTACTCACGGTTTCTTTTCTCCCTCTTTTCCCCTTTCTATACCTGATTGTCGCAACCAGATGCTGGAGTCCAGGAGCTAGAGATCCCGAGGATGATTCTACATGGAGTTCGGCTTCGAGGAGTAGTTAGGAGGTCCCAGGCAGGAGGCCTGCGCCTCGTTCGATCTATATCCCAGTTTGTGCTAGCCTTCTTAAGGCAAACTTGTTTAACTTATGTCTGTACTCAGATACTGTTGCTTCCGCTGACTCGTCTATGATCGAGCACTTGTATTCGAGCCCTCGAGGCCCCTGGCTTGTATTATAATGCTTGTATGACTTATTTATGTTTTAGAGTTGTGTTGTGATATCTTCCCGTGAGTCCCTGATCTTGATCGTACACATTTGCATGCATGATTAGTGTACGGTCAAATCGGGGGCGTCACACTAGTCTATGTTACTACCTCTATAGTGGGGAGTAACATATGTGTGGTAACATGCAACACTTCATTTATTAGGCTATAGACTCATTTTGCCTTGATATGTGTGATGTTACTCATACTACTAGTAACTAGCTATGTTACCACTTTCCTCCATTTCTTCATTTATTGCTTGCCACATCATCTATTTTATCTAGATATGTGTGATGTTACTACCTATGTTACTCCCACTGTGGGTAGTCTAGCCACAATGGGTAGTAACATAGAATGTGACTAGTCTATGTTACTACCTCTATAGTGGGGAGTAACATATGTGTGGTAACATGCAACACTTCATTTATTAGGCTATAGCCTCATTTTGCCTTGATATGTGTGATGTTAATTAGTCATACTACTAGTAACTAGCTATGTTACCACTTTCCTCCATTTCTTCATTTATTGCTTGCCACATCATCTATTTTATCTAGATATGTGTGATGTTACTACCTATGTTACTCCCACTATGGGTAGTCTACTAGTAGTATGAGTAACATCACACATCTCAAGGCAAGATGAGTCTATAGCCTAATAAATGAAGTGTTGCATGTTACTACCCACTATAGAGGTAGTAACATAGACTAGTAACATTCTATGTTACTACCCATTGTGGCTAGTCTTATGTCACTCTATTGTGTACTTGCTCTAATGCATAGTATCATAGAGTAGCTAGTATCAGATGTAGTACTTTATTTATATTGTCATGCATGACACATAGTAGCATAGCATGTATTATGATACGATTTCATGATATGATACTTAACCCTCTCTTTCTTCATTTAATTAATTCTATGACAGCTCATTAAAATTTCCTAGTTGGCATGCATGATACTAACTATGATACCCCCTTACTATCAGCCTAGCAAAGGTGTATAGATCATTTGTGCATCACTTTGTGAGTTTTCATCTGTTTGTTCGAGAAGCGGGGAGAAGTTTCAAACATTTCGGCCGCGAGGTGTGGCCACTAGCATAGGCCTAGTTGGTATTTTAATAATAGGAAATTCAGATGGAGTTCGGACATCATCAAAATCGATGTGTGTGTGTGGCGTGCTCTCACGACCCCGTGGAAAAAAATTGGTAAAGTTTGGCACAAGTTTTGATGACCGCTCCTTCCAAACCGGAGCATCTCACATGAAAGATCATGGTTTTCCAAAAGGAGACGTGTCAATTCAAACTCCTGTGGCCGGTGACTTCATCGTTTGGCCTCATAAGAATTTCCACGGTATGCAATCACCATTATACCACGGGTTTGATTTTCTGGCGCATTTCAGGTATCGTTAGCTATATTTAAGACATTGTTTGAGATTAACGTGCATTTTGTGCATAAAAATAAAATTACAACCGGAACTGCATGTGATGTCGAAAGGGATGAGGATCGCCGTTCGATCTGGGAGCATCCAATGGTGCAGACGTACGATCCATGGGGTTTGGGTTCTGGCCAATTAGAAAACACGACTTAGATCGTGGGCGGGGTGGCGAGGTTTGGTCGGCACACGGCTTTCATCAACGAACCGTGTGCTATTCACAAGCCAGATTGCATATTTTTGTTCACACATACTATAGTGAGATCAATTGAGTGTGCGACCTCTATGATATAATAATAACAAAAAACAGTTCATATTCATTGCCTGAGCTGACAACATATCAAGTTCAACATATTAACGGTTCTTACATCAACAGAAAATCGGGCATAACTCACAAATTCAGTACACGCGACAGTTCTAAATTGAACGAATTAAGTTGCAGGGTAGGCACAAAAACTAGTATTACGGCTTAATTCCCATGTACATGGGGGAACTGGGATCATTAAGTTAACCTCGAATGAACTTAGGGTTTTTGATGATTTTATGCTGCGCTATTACGCGGGTGTGTGATTCCTTGGCTGGCAACTCATCAAATTCATCGTACTCGTCCTCATCGGCAACATCGTCGACACCCAGTACCCTTCTCTTCCCATGCATCGCTAAATGGCCGTTCTTATGCAAGGGGTCTTCCACAAAGAAAATCTGGGTAGCATCGCTGGCAAGAATGAATGGGTCCACGTGATATGCCATCGTTGTCCTGTTAACATAGGTCTTCTTGTACTCATCAATCCTTACCTGAACAAGAGGGATCCATGCGCACCTGAATAATGCCACCTTAACTTTCACATAGTCAAGCTCCCAGATCTCTTTGATGGTTCCATAGTATACCCTTTTATCAGCTTCATTTACAGTCATGCATTCTATTCGAACAAAGCTGTTCTAATACGAGGTCTTCTTATCATGTTCCTCAGTGTAGAACGTGTATCCATTTATGTCATCTGCTTGGTACGTCAACACCGTAGGTGATGGCTTTTGTGCCAACCACATAGCAATGTCATCGATGGATCCTTGTGCCAAACGATTCTACAGCCATTCGGCGTAGTTCTTAGTGTGCTCCTTCATCTCCACATCTGATGAAGGCACCATTGGTAAGAGGCTTTGGCGTATCTCCGCCAAGTGTTCTTTGGCATAAGCGATGAGAACTGGGCTGTTAAGCAGTACCGTCAAATGGGTTTCTCTGCCAATTCTCCGGGTGCAGCCATTTGTGTGCCAGCAAGGACCGTTTACCTTTCAGCCTTCCCACTTGGTGAGAGAGGGGCAAACCTATAGGTCTTTGTTTCATGTATTCGGTGCAAAACTCAACCACCTCCTCCGCGGTAGAACCTTGTAGGATGCTTGCCTCTGAATGGTTTTGGTTCCGACAAAAGCGCTTCAGTATTCCCATGAACCGCTCGAAGGGATACATGTTGCGAAGAAACATAGGACCACAATACTTTGTCTCGTCGACAAGGTGTACAGGGAGATGGACCATGACATCAAAGAATGATGGTGGGAAAACATCTCTAGGTTGGACAATATTCATGCAATATCATCTTGCATATGATCCAACTCTTCAAGATTTACAACTTTCTGCCATAGTAGGTTGAAGAAATCACAGAGGTCAATGAGTGTGTTTCTTATATCTTTCTCCATCAGATTCCTGATGGCCACTGGGAGGATTTGTGTCAACATTACGTGGCAATCATGTTACTTCATGTGTCCCAACTTCATTTTACCTGAGCTCACATCCACGAGACTTCTGATGTTTGCGCAGTAGGAAGAGGGTCTCTTAACTGACAACAAATAGGTGAAGAACTGTGTTGCTACTTTTGTACTGAAATTGTAACTCTGGCGAGCTTTGATGAATTTGTCATCATCTTCTGCTTCACTCTTGCGTTGTGATTGATCAGCAAGCATATCGAGCCATGAACCATCACCATCCTTTCTTTTACCTTTAATCTTGAGCAGAGTACCAAGGATGCTTTCACATACGTTCTTCTCTATGTGCATGACATCGATGCAGTGACGTACACATAGAATCTCCCAGTAAGTTAATTTCCAGAACACCGATTTCTTCTTAAACACTTGATCCTTGGGTGTTAGTTTCACCGTCAAAGGGTGGTTCTTGCCAAGCACAACATTATTTTTTAGCCATGTTGTGGACCACCTCCCCGTCACAGGGTCTCGGGCCTGCACCAGCCTCTGCCGTACCATCAAATTCAGCTTTCATCTTTCGGTATGGGTGATTTTTCCGTAAGAACCTACGATGACGCAAATACACTATTTTGCGCGAGTTGGGAAGTCTTCTGCTAGCTGTCCTATCCATACATGTGACACACCCTACATCTCCCCTTGTTTTTTGCCCCGATGTGTCGCCTAATGCCAACATATCTTGAATGGTGTGCACCAGCATCGCATGTAGATCGAAAATCTCCTTTCTGTAAGCATCATAACATTTTACAGCAGGCGTATCTATCCACACTGTCAGCAGTTCTTCTACGAGTAGATGAAAGTAAATGTCGATTTCATTTCCAGGTTGCTTCGGGCCTTGGATAATCATTGACATCATAATGTATTTTTTCTTCATACACAACCAAGGAGCTAGGTTATATATGCACAGAAGCACCGGCCATGTGCTGTGATTGGTTGCTCATATCGCCAAAAGGATTCATCCCGTCAGTACACTCCCCGAGCCTTATACTTCTAGGATCCTTAGCAAAAATTTCAAAAAAATTGTTGATTACTTCCCACTGAGCCCCATCTTTCGGGTGCCTCATAAACCTATCCGTAATTCGCTCATCATGATGCCACTGCAACCTCTTTGCCTCTCTAGGGTTTGCAAACAAACGCCTCAACCTTGGAATTAAAGGCAAGTACCAAACAACCTTGAACGGGATTCCTGTCTTGATCTCGTCATCCAATTTGTACTTGTCCTTTCCTCTCCTGCGCTTGTATCGTGCATGCTTGCATGTGGGACATGCACGCAAATCTTTGTACTCACCATGGTACAATATACAATCATTCACACAAACGTATATCTTCTGTACTTCAAGTTCCAATGGGAAAACAATTTTCTTTGCTTCATTCGTGATTCTGGGGAGCACATTATCTTCCGAAAGAATTTCTTTGAAAAGACCTAACATCTCTATGAAGCCCTTGTTTGATAGACCGTTTGCTGCTTTAAATCTGAGAAGCGCCAGGGTGGGACTCAACCTGGAGTATTTCTTTTTGCAACCTGGATACAATTCTTTCTTAGAGTCCGCATCAATGGTTGGCAGATCCTTGTACCCAAACATATCCTTTTCTGGGCCCTCGAAATCTGCAATCATAGCAGCAAAATCTGGCATATCAAGATCGACATCATCTGCGTCAACGTCTTGGTTTTCCAGTGGGCGTTTCGGCTTTCCGGTGTTCCATTGGTAGCTTGACGCCTCTGCCCCGATGTTAGATTCAACATCCATGTGACACTGATCGGGGTTTGGCATCTCGCTGCCCTGGGTATCTTCATCCATGACCTCCTCTTCACCGTGTCTGGTCCAACGTGTATATCCATCCATCTATCCCCTAGAGACTAAGTGCATCTGGACATCTGCAACTTCATGTGACTTTGTATTGGCACAATCAGTACATGGACACAGGTTGTAATCCGCATCACCAATTCTCCTCTTTGTACTTTCAGCCAAATTCATGAACTATGTCACGCCACTGATAAAATCTGCGGTTTTCCGATTCTTCATCCATCGAGATCTTTGCATCTGCGACACACGAATGGTAATTGAAAACAACAGCAACATTAATACATGGATTAACTGCTGACCAAAGGTGTGTGCATAAATCACAAGATTTTATTTTAATAATTACTAAGGGCGCTCCATGTTGTTATCCAGACGTGCAATGACAAAAATTAATGGCCAGTCAATTTACACGCAGAGTACTAGTACAACACTACACTTAGGAATTGAATACCTTAATTAAGCCACTCACGAAAAGAATACCTTAATTAATTAGCCGCGCGGTGACCTCCACCCAGTAGACAGACAAGCGTCATGCGGCGGCACGCTGAGACAGCAGGGTCGAGGAGCAAAGCTTAGTGCGGCTGCCGCCTGAAGTTCGACCTCCACTATCCCGCCATCGACCGCAATGGATGTGCTCGAATCACGCCGCCGCCGACCTCGATGGTTGAGCTCCTCCTATCTCCCGCCGCAGACCGAGGATTCACCTCCTATGACGCCGCCACTGCCCACCGACCAAGGATTGACCTCTTCTTCGGTAGCCGCTGCCTAGGCCGCCGCCGCCATTTCTATATGCAGAGTGGCTGTTTTTTACGGATATCTGCGGAGCGGCTGTTTACACGGTATCTCACCATAACTCAATTATATGGACAGGGTAGTACATCACATACGGTTATGTAACGGCAACCGTGTCTAACCTACGTTGTCTTCTCACATGGTTTGGTGCGGAAATCGTGTGTGACGTTGTAATACCTAACACAAATGACATGTACAAACAGTGTGCCGTATACAACATATATATAGTGCCATTAGTAGTTCCCGACCGTTAGCTTATCTCCATAGTTTGCCCATTTCCCCCAAATCCCTACATAGCCTCCAAATTCCCTCGCGTGATGCTGACATTGGGGGAATGCGGACGAGTGGTGCTGATGGTTTCGGTGCGGCTGCTCCTGCTCATATCGCCGCCACGACAGCGGTCGCCGCCGAGCACTTGCCTAGGGTCATCAGAAGGCAGGTGAACTACGGATCCGAATCGTCCTGTCAGGTTCCAATCTATCCCGATCTTTTTTAGCATGTCCAAAGTATAGATCCTTGCTGAATCTATCCTGAATGACCCCCCCCCCAGGAAAGCGATCTGCTGCCGGATCTGGAGCTTGACTCCAGACTCCCACAACACGAGTTCGACTCCGAGTTTTGCGCCACAGAGAAGTACCAAAAGTTGTGTTGTGTGCATGGGCACACTCCTGCTCGACGTGTATGCACGGAGGGATTCGACATTGGCAGGCGGTTTCTCAGTTGCCCCTTAGAGGTTAGTGCTAATTAAGTTCATCATTTTACTTCAGTTAATGCCACCGCTTATCCAGAATACTATTTAACATTGGCAGGGATATGAGGCTTGTGCCTTTGTTAACTGGCTGGATGAAGAATGGCATGGCAGGGCTCGGAGTGTTATCACCAAGCTCGCAGAAGATACCATAAAGCTGAAGAAGAAACTGGCTGATCTGGAATGTACAATCAGTATGATGAACCAAGAAAGAATCAATCACAGGCAACAGATGAAAGCAAGAGACAAGAAGGAACTAGCATGTGTAGTTGTGGTTGTCGCATTAGCCATGTTCTATACGTTGTTCGCAATGATGATTAGGGGTTTTGTTTGACAGTATTGCTAAAGCACATCTAGATGTGCTCTAAATAATGCACATCTAGGTCATATGCCATTGATGTTACGCGAAGATTCGTGCAGATATTTTTCTTTTCCTTTCTAGTTTGATTATTACTGGCTTTATCAATAAGAAGAGCTCAATGTATTGCTTGCCAACTGTCGTACTCCGTTCGTACCGGTATCGGTGCATAATCCCAAAACTCGTTCCTTGTTTTTGTCATAAAAAAGGAAACCATCCAAATAGCCAATAGGAGTCTTGCGAAACCCCCGGAATTTGGAGCGGCTGGGTACAAATAATTGCGGTTGATTATATCAGCGGTTAGATAATACGTCAACCCCCGCTTCAACCCCCGCTTCAATCGGCAGTTCCTCTTCTCTGCATACCCCGCTTAAGTGTCCACCATCTTCATCGTTCCCGGCAGGCCGCGCTACACACTGGCACACTCTGCAGCCATGTCGAGCGACAGCGAGGACGACAGTTCGGCCAGCAGTCTGGCGCCCGATGATAGGTCAACATCGGAATCATCGCGCTGTTCTTCCATGAGTCCGGCGTCGAGCCCAGACCTCGATTATATCCGGTTCATGGAAGGGACACCGCCTCTGGAGTCATCAGACGACAACCAGATGGACGAGGAGCCGTCAGAGGATGAAGAAGAGGACGACGATGATGATGATGAGGAGTGATCAAAAGAGGAGGAGGATGACGACGACAGCAACGACGATGATGATGGTGGCGGCGATGAAAAGCCAACGTTTAGTGGCAAGAAGCATCCTCGCCAAGACGATGTCGCGGGGCCATCCAACCAGAACAAAAGGAAGAAGAAGGAATAAATTAAGCAGACTATATATGTCTCTGTTTATCTTTTCAATCTCATCGCAGACGGTTAGTAATATGTATTCGACAGAGATCTTCTACATTATCACCAACAGGTTGGTTTGTTGAACTGTATGCCCTAACAAGCACACAATTCACAAAAAAAGATCGTATGGGCTGTCTATAATGATCGCACACAATTTTGATTACCGACCTGTTTGCCAGGTATCACACACATCTTGTTACGCCGAATCGTTTGTGTTCACCTCACTCATCGCAAACGGTTCATCGGAGTGAACTGTATGCCGTATATCGCACACACCTTGATCTGGCTGCCCATTTCTGTTGTTTTGTCTCATCACAAATAGTTCGTACAGATCAACTGTATGCCCCTCATCGCACACGCAACTAAAATCTGAACCGTGTTTGATGTATCATTCATCACAAATGTTTTGCATCTTTTTTGATGTTTTTTTACATCACTGTTTGCGATTAATGCATTGCACACAGTTTCAACAAAGGGTCTCTGATCGTAGTGTCGCGTTAGCAGCATCCTCCAGTAGTGGTAGTTTCTTGAATGATTAAGTTCTTTTGTATTGTCTAGATGACCCAACCGAAGTAGTACCTACGTCTTTTATGAATTCTAGGATCTGTAATTTGGTATCGTAGTATTTTTCACTGGTTTTAATTTTTTATGGCAAGCAAAATTACAGGTATACACATTCACAAACATCAAGCGTATTTCCTAGGTAATAGCGAATTTTCCCTTTCCTAGATAATGATAATTCCTAGGTTTTCCTACTTGCACTCCTATGTTCGCCTCCTAGAAATTTTAGGGGAAGGAGGAATGAAGAATGTAGGAATAGGTGCAAGTCCTAGGTTTGCCTTGTGGCAACTCTTAGATTTACCTCATGTCATTCCTAGATTTGCCTCCTGAAATTGTTATATTTGCCTCCTGACAATTGTAGGGAAGGGGGATGGTAGAACAAAGTATCAGGCGCGGCTCCCAGGTGTGCCTCCTAGCAACTTTAGGTGAGGTCAAAGTGAAGGATTAGGTGCAACTCCAAGATTTTAGCCTTATCGTAACTCCTACATTTTCTCCTGGAATTTCTAGATTTGCCTGAAGGCAACTTTTGGCTGAGGGTTGCAGACAAAGTATCAGGTGCACGTGCATGGAGGAAGGAGTAAGAAGTTATTGCAAGTAGGAAGATCGAGATTGAGGTCTGAAATTGGAGCCATATAGCATATCACTGCAGATTATTTTTGTTCTAGGGGAACCGGAGCCATGGTACAGCAATGCGGGAGGAAGGAGACAACTGCCTGCTTGGGAGTTGGGAAGGAAGAAGGTTAGGAGAGGTGGCTTAGTGGCGCGGGGTGCTATGGAAGGCACACTTGTGAAGTTGCAAAGTCCATGGGATGCCATGATCTAATTGTAAAATTAATTTATGCCTTGAAATTTTTTGTGAAGTTAATTTAAACGTAAAGTTTAGTTGTTCATTTGCTAGAAATCAAACAAATTAGCTATAGAGAAGTCCACATTACAATCGTGGACTAACCACTAGATTAATATTCAACTCCAACTTAAAAACCAGTTGTTTCACACCCTTAACTTACCACTCGGTTTAGGAATCAACCCCTTTCCCCCACCCCCCCGGTGCTCAGATGTGACTGGTTTTGGCCACGTGAGCAGTTTTTACTATGTTGACTACTGACTCACCACCGCCACATCAGCTTTGACCCTCCTTACATGTGGGACCTGATGCGGATTGAACTATGTCGGTATTTCTCCAAAGAGGAAGGGATGATGCAGTACATCTACGGTAGGTATTTTCCACAGTTATGAAACCAAGGTTATCAATCTAGTAGGAGAACCAGGAAAAACTATGTAAACGGTACCTGCACACAAAGAACAAATACTTGCAACCCGACGCTTATGAGGGGTTGTCAATCCCTCTTATGCGTAACGGTGTAGGAAATTATCAAGTTGACGGGATAAAATTGTGATAGATTGGATAAATAAATCTCGATAAAATGTGAAATAAAATAAATAATAAAAAGAGTGCATAAAGGTATTTTGGGTTTTTTGGAATAATAGATCTGAAAACAAAAACAAATAAAAATAGAGCTCAAGGCAAATATGATAAAGAATAGACCCGGGGGCTATAGATTTCACTAGTAGCTTTTCTCAAGAAATAGCAGATAGTGGGTAAACAAATTACTGTTGGGCAATTGATATAACCTCAAATAATTATGACGATATCCAGGCAATGATCAATATATAGGCATCACGTCCAAGATTAGTAGACCGACCCTGCCTGCATCTACTACTTTTGCTCCTCACATCGACCATGTAATGTATTAAGTTCATGGAGAAATGGAGTAATGCAATAATAATGATGACATGATGTAGACAAGATCTATTCATCTAGGAATAGACCCCATCTTGTTATCCTTAATAGCAACGATCAATACGTGTCTTGCTGCCCCTTCTGTCACTGGGAAAGAACACTACACGATCGAACCCCTCACAAAGCACCTCTTCCGATGGTAAGAAAAATCGATCTAGTCGGCCTAACTAAACCAAAGATTCAAAGAAGAAATACGAGGTATAAATAAACATGCGTATAAGAGATCAAAACTCAAATAACTTTCATGGATATATAGATCTGATCAGAAACTCAAAGTTCATCGGATCCCAACAAACACACCCCAAAAAGTCTTACATCAAACAGATCTCCAAGAGACCATTATATTGAGAATCAAGAGAGAGAGAGAGGGAGAGAGACAGGAATCCATCTAGCTACTGACTACGGACCCGTAGGTCTACAATGAACTACTCACGCATCATCGGAGAGGCACCAATGAGGATGATAAACCCCTCTGTGATGGTGTCTAGATTGGATCTGGTGGTTCTGGGACTTGCGGCGGCTGGAATTGTGTTTCTTTGATTCCCCTAGGGTTTTGGGAATATTTGGGTATTTATAGGGCGAAGAGGTGGTGCGGGAGGCCACCGAGGTGGGCAAAACCCACCAGGGCGCGCCTGGGTCCCCAGGCGTGCCAGGTGGGTTGTGCCCCCCTCGGGGCACCCCCCTGTACTTCTTTGGCCCATGTTGTTCCTTCTGTTACATAAAAATTCTCCAAAAAGTTTCACTGCATTGGGACTCCATTTGGTACTGATATTCTGCGATGGAAAAAACAAGGAAAAAAACAGCAACTGCCACTGGGCACTATGTTAATAGGTTAGTCCCAATTTTTTTAATAAAGTTGCTATAAAATGATTGTAAAACATCCAAGAATGATAATATAACAACATGGAACAATAAAAAATTATAGATACGCTGGAGACGTATCAGCATCCCCAAGCTTAATTCCTGCTCGTACTCGAGTAGGTAAATGATAAAAATAGAATTTTTGGTGTGGAATGCTTCCTAACATGTTCATCACATATTCTTTTCTTTTGTAGCATGGAAATTTTGAGTTTTATATTGTTCAAAGTAATAGTCTAGTTTTGACATGAAGATTTCAATACTCAAGCATATCGACAAGCAATCATGTCTTTCAAAATATAAAAAGTAAAGAAAGTTATCCCTAGCCCATCATGCTCAATCATTGATCCATTCATGAAACACACTCGCATATTAGCTACATCCAATGCTCAAGTATGGTCATAGTGCCCCTTAGTTGGTGCTTCGTAAGAGAAGATGGAGACTCAAATAAAAAATAAAAATTGCATAAAGTATATAGAAAGGCCCTTCGCAGAGGGAATTAGAGATTTGTAGAGGTGCCAGATCTCAAAGCAAAAATTGAGAGATAATTTTTTTTGAGAGGCATACTTTTTCCGTCAACGAAAATAACCGAGTAATCCCCATCACTTTCCATGCTAGATATATCATAGGCGGTTCCCAAACAGAAAATAAAGTTTATTCCTTTTTCCACCATTCTTTCACAATCCATGGCTAGCCGTATCCACGGGTGCCTTCCATACCAACAATTTCCTAGGAATTTATTATTTGACAACATAAAGTACATTTCTTTTTCCTTTTGGGACTGGGCATCCCTATTTCGTACGCACTCTCCTGCAATGACAAGTGAATAAACACTCATCTTGAGAATAACACATCTAGCATGGAAAATATTAGCCACCCCCTGCCGCTTCATGAGCGGTACGAGCACACAAAAAGGAAATTTATTTTGATTCGAGGTGGCACATACAAATTTGCTTAGAACAGCAAGGAAATACCGCATATAGGTAGGTATGGTGGACTCATAGAGCAAAACTGGGTTTATGGATTTTGGATGCACAAGTAGTATTTCTACTTAGTACAAATTGAGGCTAGCAAATAGATTGAGAAGCAACCAACCAAGAAACGAAAAATCACGTAAGCAAGCATTAAGCACAACTAACACCGAATAATGTACCATAAGTACGATGTGATTTCATTGCATAACTATTGACTTTCGTGCTTGCATAGGGAATCACAAACCTTAACACCAATATTCTTACTAAAGCATAATTACTCACCAACATGACTCACATATCACTATCATCATATCTCAAAACTATTACAAAGAATCAAGTTTATTTTTTCCAATGATCTTCATGGAAGTTTCTATTATATCCCTTAAATATCTATCACTTTGGTACTAGTTTCATATGTTTCTTTTGACAAGCTAAAACAAATTTAAGTGAAGAACATAAGCATAACAAAATTTCTTCTTCTCTCAAAATAATATAAGTGAAGCATGCGAGAATTTCTTCAAGAATTTTACTAACTCTCAAATAAATCTGAGTGAAGAATGAGAGCATTTCTTCAAAAGTATTAAATCACGCCGTGCTCAAAAAGATATAAGTGAAGCACTAGAGCAATTCCATAGCTCAAAAAATTTAAGTGAAGCATACAGAGCAATTCTAAAAAATCATAGCATAATTTTGGCTCTCTCAAATAGGTGTGTACAGCAAGGATAGATGACACAAACGAAAAAGCAAAACAAGCAAAGACTCATATAATACAAGACGCTCCAAGCAAAACTGATGATATGTTACGAATAAAAATATAGCTCCAAGTAAAATACCGATGGTCGTTAGAAGAAAGAGGGGATGCCTTCCTAGGCATCCCCAAGCTTAGTTGCTTGTTTCTCATTGGATAATAACTTGGGGTCCCATGGGGCATCCCCAAGCTTAGGCTCTTCTTACTCCTTATTCTTTCATCCATCGTGATCTCACCCAAAACTTGAAAACTTCAATCACACAAAACTCAACAAAGCCTTTGTGAGATTCGTTAGTATAACAAAGTAAATCACCACTCTAAGTACTGTTGCAAACCCATTCATATTTTATTTTTGCAATATAACTACTGTATTCTAACTTTAACATGGCTTATACCCTCCAATACAAACCATAGGTTCATCAAAATAAGCACACAACACAAAGAAAACAGAATCTGTCAAAAACAGAAAAGTGTGTAGCAATCTGAAAACTTTGTATACTTATGTAACTCTAATTTTGTGAAAAATTGAGACAATGTATGAAATTTGAATATAAATCTTGTGTTAAAATTCAGAATTTTATCAAGCTTTTGTGATTTTTAACAATTCTTTTACTGGCGCACAAAGTTTCTGTTTTTCTACAAGATCAAATCAACTATCACCCAACATGACCCTAAAGGCTTTACTTGGCACAAAAACTAATTAAAACACAAAAACACAATAATAATAGTAGCATAATTGTGCAAACACTCAAGAACAAAAAGAAAAAGGCAAAAATAAAATTTATTCATTGGGTTGCCTCCCAACAAGCGCTATCGTTCTATGCCCTTAGCTAGGCATAATGCATAGATTCAAGTATTGTCATCTTTAGTTCTAGATCCATAGGATGCCCTCATGATTGATTCATATGGTGGCTTAATTCTTGTTCTAGGGAAGTTTTCTATACCCTTTCTTAGTGGAAATTGAAATTTAATATTCCCTTCTTTCATATCAATCACGACACCTATAGTGCGTAAAAACGGTCTACCAAGTATAATAGGACAAGACCGGTTGCAATCAATATCAAGAATAATAAAATCTATTGGCACATAATTCCTATTTGCAAGAATAAGAACATCATTAATTCCTCCCATAGGCTTTTTAATAGTAGAATCCGCCAAGTGCAAATTAAGAGAACATTCTTCAATATCGGTAAGACCAAGCACGTCACAAAAAGATTTCGGAATTGTGGAAACACTAACACCCAAATCACATAAAGAAAAACACTCATAAATTTTAATCTTCACTTTGATAGTAGGTTCCCATTCATCATGCAATTTTCTAGGAATTGAATTCTCTAATTCCAACTTCTCTTCAGAAGCTTTCATCATACTATCTACGATATGTTTAGTAAAAGCTTTATTTTGTACATAAGCATGGGGTGAATTAATCATGTATTGCAACAAAGAAATGCAATCAATCAAAGAACAATTATCATAATTAAAGTCTTTGTAATCCAAAAGAGTGGGCACATCACTAGTTAAAGTTGTGACCTCTCCAAACCCACTTTAATCAATTTTCTCAACAAGATTTTCACCCTCCGAATTATCGGGACGCCTTCTAGATAAATTTGAATCTTCTTCAATCCCGTTATCATCAATTTTAATTTTACTAAACTAAGAATCAATAGAAGAAACACCAATCATTTTAAGATCTTCATCATTTTTATGAAAGCAATCGCTAGAAAACGCTCTGTCCAAAAATTCTCTTTTAGGTCTAATCATAGCGGTTCTTTTCTTACTTTCATCCATAGAAACATATAAAGCTTTAATTGATTCATCAACCATGGGTACAAAAATTTTAAACTTGATATTTTCTACGTCGTGAGAAATTCTATCAATGCTTCTAGACATATCACCAATCTTATTCAACTTTTCTTCTACCGTAGTATTGAAAGAGTTTTGAGCATTGATAAATTCTGTAATATTATTCTCAAGATCATAGGTGTTCCTATTATTATTGTAAGAAGAATTACCATAGGAGTTTCCATAATTATTAGAGGAATTTCCAAGAAAAAGCGTAGGATTAAAATTACCTCTATAAGCATTATTATTAAAATTGCTTCACGAGACAAAATTCACATCTATGGGATCACTATTTTGCTCAATCAAAGTAGACAATGGCACATCATTAGGATCAATAGTAGCACTTTTATTACCAACCAACTTCATAAGAGCGTCAACTTTTTCACTCAAAGTACCAATTTCTTCAACCGGACTAACTTTTTTACTAGTAGGTGCCCTTTCGGTATGCCATTGTGAATAATTTGCCATAATATTGTCTAGAAATTTAGTAGCTTCACCAGTAATTTCCATAAAAGTACCACCCATAGCGGAATCTAAAAGATTTATAGAAACAAAATTCAATCCCGCATAAAAAATTGTATGATCATCCAAAGATTTAAACCATGAGTAGGATAGTTTCTTAGCATCAATTTCATTCTCTCCCAAGATTGCGCAACATGTTCATGCTCAAGTTGCTTAAAATTCATGATTTGAGTTCTAAGGGAAATAATTTTCGCGGGTGGAAAATACTTAGTAAGTAGTAGAAAGCTCGTGCCTTCCCATGGGCCTTTGTTTTCTGATTACACATATATAAATATAATGCACATAGTTCAGCCGGGAGTATCTGTAGATCCCCATAAAAATAATAAATATATAATGCATCTGAAAATTTACATGTATAGAAAAGATAGCCCGCAACAATTGAAAAATAATTGAAATCCGCTTCACTTGCAATGTAATTTGACGATGTACATACAAAACGGGCAATGATCCAAATAATTATCTATTACAAACTAAATTCTACTTGCTACGTTTGACATATTCCCGTACAACGTTGGGAATGTTGTCTTTAGCTTCGTTCGCACGGTTCTTCAACAAGTACAATAAAATTTTCATTTTCAGCTCATAACCAACCTGCATGAGCAATGTATATTGTTAGAATGAAGATTTCACGTGAAAAATTTAAGAATGTGCAACAAAGAATACTCAGCGTGCATTGTATGTAGAATATGGTTATATATTCTGACCATATATGTGCAATGCAGTGTCTCATTTTATCCGGATGCCCCTCGATGACTCTCCCATGATGCGGGTTCCTCAACTCCTTTCTCTGCTGGCTCCCGTAACAACTTGTTGGGTTGATCCACCATGTGTGAATAGAGAATGAACTTTGTAATCTCCCAACATTTCAACACCCGACTAAGAAATTGAATGCAGTAAAAAATAATACTTTTCAATGATATATCCTTAATAGATGAATTTAACTATACAAATTGGCGAGTAAACAACTATTTTGCGAAAACAAAATAGTGAATTAATCTTTATGCCTCCACATGAATAACATTTTACAGTCCATTTTCTAGACAACTTCACAGATGTAAACCTCTAGAAGTTTTCAGTTATCATTCCTTAATATGAACAAATTGTAGAGATATTTTTTTGTATCAAATCAAACCAAAACAGCACATATATATGATCCTTGCTATCAACCTATGAACCTTTCAAAACATGCAAGTTAGTAAATTGTTCCATTGGTGATGTGTCTCTAAAGCGCCATGTGATATTTTTTTATTTGGAGGGATTAGGCATGCTCTTCTACTTTTTCAGCTCCCACACTTAAGAAGTTGTAGTCCTATATAAAGATTGAGATAAAAAAACCTAAGAACCGAAAATAGCATGCAGATGCAGACATTCAAAATTTCACGAATCCTAAAAGATTGAAGAATGGGGATTAAAAACATATAGTTATTTATTTAAAGTGCCCAATCCATTTTTATTCGTTATCATTTACGATGGTAGAACCCAATCCATTTTTGAATAGAGTGAAAAAAGGCAGTAACCACACTAATGTTGAACTTGAGAAATTGTGCCATTGGAGAAAAGCAGATTACACATTCATACATAAGAGAAAAAGAAGACTCCTTGTGCACAACCGATGTGGAGACAAACTACAAGAACCTGATAATCCATACATAGTAATTAGGTGTCCATTTTGAACTATCAGAGTTTGTAGAGAATGTTTTCCTGGACCATTATCACCATTTCAAGGATCAACTACCCAGTTCCAGTTAGGAGGCTTCATCAATTTTCCCTACACTGAACTTAAAGTCATCACCGGTTGTGGTGAAATAGCAAGTAGTATATCACTTTGTTGTGTAACATGGTAGTCATAGATGTAGCTACAAAAAGCTAAATGATTACATGGTCTAACAATTGAATTTCAGTTTCAGTACAATTAAGAAGTACTTTCTCAACAATACTAAATGCTCCTTTACTCGGTGGTCAAACGCATGCCATTGTTATGGAACACACCTTGCCCATTTTGTTGTGTGATAGGAACGGAATCCAATACTAATGGTAAATCAGACGGGAGGAAGTGTCTGCTCAAGTAAAATCATTTACAACGACCTTCACCATAAAATTAATATGAATTAGTATGTATCATTCAACAACAAAAGTAGTATTTTCCTGTGGACTGTGACAACTCTCAAATGTGTCCATAAAGAGGCTCCTAAGCAGGAATCGAAATGATGATTACCTTATCAAAATTCTGCACTTTAGATGGGCTTGAGCCTGAGATCTCCGTGGATTGGCAAATTCCTACACATGCAATCACCTACCAACCTACACAACATCTAAACTACCAGTATTTGCATGATGACAAGGCAAGAAATGTAGCGTCACCTCCATTGTATCCCCGACTTTCGTGATCTGCTCCGTTGTTGTATCAATGGTCGTGGCAACAAAATATTTGTATCACCGACATGCTTTCATACTCTGCTCGGCTGTTGTGTCAATGATGGAGTTGGAGTCCCTTCTTTGCTTCTTGAGGCATAGACCATGGACGCCCTCGTGGGAGCGACTTCCGATAGAACAGACGCCTAGCGCACGGCCGACGGCAACACCACAAATGACAACTCAAATACGTACCACATCACAGTAAGCATGCTTGGGATAGAAACCAAATAGCATCCAATTTAAAGTTTAAACATTTATGTATTTGTAGTTGGAGTAAGATTACATAATGATAACAAAAAGTTGCATGTAAAAATCAATGACAGGCTGAAGCCTTTTTTTATTTAATTATTGTCTTGTACTGTCATTGCAAAGATCAGTAATCCAAAGTTCCTTTAAGTATGACACCCAAAGCTTGAGGCATGAATGCTTCAGTTCTCCTTAAAATTTTCAGTTATAAACAAATTTATGTGGGAACCAACTGACCAACTACCGTTGAACATCATCTTGTGAAATTAAGGGGCGGTTCCACCTTTTTGTGGACAGAAAAAAAGATTTGTTGTAATTTCAAATGGTACACTGTAGTGAAATTAAATCGTAAGATATATATGAAAATAAAGCGGGCATCGCATCATATGCATGCCTCTGCCACATAGTGCATACCTTTCTCATGACTTTGGCTTAGAAGATGGTAGCAACAACTTCACTTGTTGTCTTCAAGTGTCGAGAAACATCAAATAGTTGCTACAATTTTCTCTGTTTCCTCAAGAAATGCTTGCTGAAAAATTGCCAAAAGTTTACAAATAAAATATAACACAAGAGCAGGTTCTTAACGACAAATGGTATTACCAGAAAATGAATTCTAGCTGACATCAAGAACTGTATTCTGACTAATATAGTTTCGAACCCTGGTTTTTAACTAAGGTAAGTGAGATGTTTTAATAAAAAATTAACGTTTACTTGGCTCTTGGTGCTAGTTCTTCTTGAGAAAACTTCAAAGCTTCATGTATTTTTCCCACACGAATCAACTCTATCAGGTTTCACTGGTACGTGTTGGTGCTATACAAATGGTTTTTAACCCCTTTCCGCGACGACATTTGGAACCGTCGCCAAGTGAGTGTGGGCGATGGGGGGTCCTTCCCACACGACCCAGAAATCGTCGGGAATAGGCCCTCCTGGGACACAGGCTGGGGCAAAATGAGCTCGTGTGCGATCGAGCGAGGCATCGAAACCAATAATTTCCGTTCGTATGTACATCCTACACGGTGAATGCCAGAAAAACATTTTCGTTCGTATGTATATCACACACAGTCAATCCAAGGAATACGTTTCCGTTCTTATGTACATCCCACACAGTCAATCCAGGGAAAACGTTTCTGTTCGTATGTATATCATGAAGGAAATTTGCTCTAGAGGCAATAATAAAGGTGCTATTTATATTTCCTTATATCATGATAAATGTTTATTATTCATGCTAGAATTGTATAAACTAGAAACTTAGTACATGTGTGAATACATAGACAAAACAGAGTGTCCCTAGTATACCTCTACTTGACTAGCTCGTTGATCAAAGATGGTTATGTTTCCTGACCATAGACATGTGTTGTCATTTGATGAACGGGATCACATCATTAGAGAATGATGTGATGGACAAGACCCATCTGTTAGCTTAGCATAATGATCGTTAAGTTTTATTGATATTGCTTTCTTCATGACTTATACATATTCCTCTAGCTGTGAGACTATACAACTCCCGGATACCGGAGGAACACCTTGTGTGCTGTCAAATGTCACAACGTAACTGCGTGATTATAAAGATGATCTACAGGTGTCTCCGAAGGTGTTTGTTGGGTTGGCATAGATCAGGATTAGGATTTGTCACTCTGAGTATCGGAGAGGTCTGGGCCCTCTCGGTAATGCACATCACTATAAGCCTTGCAAGCAATGTGTAACATCCCAAAATTCTAAATTTTGGAATGTTATAATAAATAGATAGATTCGATTGATTGTTTGATTGATTGTGTGAAATTGAGTGAAATTCGAAACTTTTTGAAAGTTAAATGAGAGGGAATAAAAGGACTTTCCCAAACTTTCATTTTGCTTTTATGATCTCCGTGAATTCAAGTTCTTTTCAGATACAAAACCCTAGAGAGAAGATGACATGACTTCTTCCATTTAAATAAAATGAAAAGGGTTCTGAAAATATTTGAATTTCATTTGGAAATATTTTCAAATTCAGAAAACTTCAAGCAACTCAATGATTTTCATGAGAGAAGATAAAATGACTTCTTCCAAATATATGAAATATGAGTTGGGAGTTTAAAAGGATCAAATTTAAAGTCCTTTTGGAAATTATTTTCAATTTGGAGTTATTTGGGTTCTATTCAAATTATTTTTCTCCAAAAATAAAATATATGTAAAATAGGGTAACATGATTCCCTACAACAGAAAATTTGAGAGTAATAAATTTGAAATCATTTTGGTATTTTTAAAATGATGTTTATTGGATTTTATTAGAGCAGTAACACTCTTTGCTTTATTTAAATTTGTGTGGATTCTATTTGACTTTGGAAAAATGTTCATGTCATAGAAAATCTTGTTTTGAAAATTTTGATATATAATATGCCTATATAAAATGTTTATTTTATTTTCGTTATTCAGTTTTCCTTTCTGTTTATATTTAAAAAAAATTGTACGTGCGACCCATAATTATTTGTCGCCCACGTGTGCATCATAGTAACAGCGAGCGCCCCATCATTTTTTTGCTATATGGGCCAGGCCCAACCAGCCATATTCTTTCCCCAAATTTTTCTTTTTCACAAATGATTTTTTTTCTGTTGATCAAATAAAAAAACTGCAGCCGCAGCTTACGCGCACGGGGCCGGCCGAAGGCCTTTAGGCCCATGCGAGGCACCTCTTTTCTTCTCTGTTTCTTTTCTTTTCATCTATGTTTAGACCCACATTGCCTAGCCTTTGACTTTAAGCCTCTTTTCCACCAATAAATATAGACCCATAGAGCCTTCAAAAATCATCCGATTCGGGTTAAATCTATATTTTGGTTTTTACTCGTTCATCCAAATTAGATGAAACCAGCGCCTATAGTTTCGTCTTGTTTTCACCTATCCAGTTAACCTGTCACGTCAACTTTTTGAAATTTTCAAATTTTGAAATTTGTTCAGATTCATATTCAAACTTCTTTTGTTCATAACTTGAGTTCCGTAACTCCGTTTGAGTTGATTTTTTGCAAAGCGAAACTCTTGACCTAAACTTTCTGATAAGGCCAAATCCACCTAATTTTGGTACTGTTAGAAACTGTTTTATGTTGCAAGAGTTATTTGCTTGTTTTTGAAGTTCTCCGTGATCTTTTCTTCGATTCTTTTGCTTGATTGCTTATGTGTGGTTACTATTGCTTGCTCACGATAGATTGACCGGAGTGTGACGAGTAGAACTATCAGGAGTTATGAGTGTGAATCATCTTCATCATCAGTACAGGCAAGTTCACACTTTGATCATATCCCTTACATACCTAGTTTTATGCATTAGTTTCACCCTCAAACATTGCATGAGTAGGATTGATAACATGTTGGTATTGGGAAGTAGTTGATGAGGTAGGAACCTATTGCCCTGCATTCAAACCTTGGGAGTTACTTTTACGTTTATTACATTGCTATGCTATGCTCGTAGACATGGATTGGGTTTGAGTGTATCCATGACAGTTGTGAGATTGTTAAGTAATGGTTAACTTAAGGTGGCAACTTTAATACACATCTGGGTGGATTGAGGCACCTGGGGTATCCAGTGATTGCCTGTATTTTTTTGGAAATCCCGGGGTACCGTGTGATTCTCCTATGGACTGTCACCCAGGCTCAAAGGGATCATGAGATTATTCATGCTAGAAACTTCCGTGTGCAGCCATAAGCTATTGTGGGCTCTAGCATAGTTGATTAAGTTGTGTGAACTCTTACAGTGGTAGACTAGCAGATGTAGGGGATGTAGGTGGTACTGTCTACCCATCGTAAGGTGCTAACGCTTCTGAAAGACTGTGTCTCGGTCATCCGTTTCTCAAACATCATGTAGTGCGAAAAATCCAACGGAGGCGATCGAGTCTTGTGGGGAAAAGTGCACAAACCTCTGCAGAGTGTACAAACTAATCATGGTTAGCCGTGTCCCTGGTTATGGACATCTTGAGTATCTAGTTCTTGGATTATCATGTTGATCTCATCACTCTATAATTAATTGTTGGGTTGTTAATGATTACTCTTAATTGGGATTGAGAGGGGGTTTACCTTCTCAATGTTTTCAACAAACTTTGTAGTTAAATAAAATATATTCCTTTGCAGTAGGGAAAAATTGGCTTTTCGCAAAAACATTATAACCATAGAGCTTTTCCACCAGCCATATATGCATGTAGTGATAGCTATTATTCATCATTATCCTATGGTGTGAATTTGCCATTACATTCAATGTACTGACCCTTTGTGGCTGCAACGTCTCATGTTGCAGGACTTCTTACGACGAGTAAGTGATACGTTAGGGTTACGATTTCTACACTCAACTTTGCCGTTGGAGTTGATGGGAATCCACAGCCTTGTTGTTACTTCCGCTATATGGATTGAGGTAATAGTATTTGCGTTACTTTATACATGTGATTTACCTCTGTTATAAATCCTCGAGTACTGTGTGTGTCAGCATACCGATCCAGGGATGACACTTATGCACTGAGACTTGACCGTCTGAGGTTGGGTCGCTACAAGATGGTATCAGAGCACATGTTGACTGTAGAACGTAACCCTAGAAACTGGCAAGCCCATAGGAAAAGATTTTTCTCTACAATTTTCTTTTCAAAAGGATCTTTTACCTCTCTTCTCTTCTGAGCTATTCAAATATCCCCTTTTAGTGAGACTATACCCCCCTTTTCCCCTTTTGACCATGAAGATTCGGCTGATGAGACCACTCCAAGAAGTACAAGATATCAGACAACTAAGACCACTTCGGAATGAAGAGGATTTTTACCATGCAATAGAATAATGGAAACTACAACGATTGAAGACTCCGAAGACTAGGAGAATTTGAAGGCTTTGAAGAATTTCCAGATTGGTATGACCAGGGAAGGTTACCCTTATGGAATTTGTCGGACTATTGAAGCTGTCAATACCCGAAATCAAGGTGTATCGGAGAAAGACCGGAACATGGAGTATTAGAACTCAAAGTTTTTGTTAAGAAAACCCTAAGGCAGGACATATCAACTATGGAATAATAGCTCATGGAAATGAAAGGGAAGAAACACGGCTATCCATGATGTTATCGCCCACTTATGCTATTGTCGCCGTGCTGAGATGAGCATGCATTTCTTTGGAAGGATTGGATCACAAGAAGGCTGATGGAGCACCTATAAGGAAGACGAAGTTTTAACCTTAGCCGGTGTATCGCCAGGATCTGGAGTGTTACATCAAGAAGTTAAGATGGACCTGCAGGAAGCACTATTTGATAAGGAAGCATTTGGTGAAGAACTCATGTCCCAGAAGTTGAAAGTAGCCAAGCTAGAGGAGCAAAACCTCGAGATACCGGAGATACGTCAGAAACTGAAGGACAGCAGGATCATGGTTCATGTCGAGGTTGATGAAACCCAGAAGTTTGGAACGCAACTCTAGAAATATTAAAGTACATCACGATAGACATTGCGACAACAGAGATGATCTGGCAAAAGAATTTGAGAAGGTCAAGCATGATCAGAAGAAGCCCTCGGAGACATGAACAAGACTTGAAGAGTTTGATGACTTTGAAGATTTATTGACCTTTAGAAGACCAAACCCCTGTTATACCTGCGTTAGTGTAAGTGCATCTAGTGCCCCTTAGTGATTTTGGTGTATTGAAGACATATAGGTTAAGGGACTAATGCGTTTGTGAGTGTACACAGGTCTATAAGTCTATGAGGAGTATGATAATTACAAAGATAGTCGACCCCTAAAAATGAAGTTCTTCGACAGAAGACTTTGGTATTCTGAAGACTTTCTGAAGACTTTGAAAGTGAAGAAATTGGTGTAACCTTGAAGACTTGGTATTCATTACATGAAGCGTGAAGACTTTTGTTTTCGTAGTTCCATTTTCTCTTTCTTTCATCATAGGAAACACCGTACTGTTAAAGGGGGTCGAGGAAATACTAAGGAAAATTTTCCAAGTGATGCTCAACTCAAAATCCTACACCTACCAATCCCTTCGAGTGAAGCCATTGGAAATCTCATACAGTTCAGTCATATTCTTCAGTGACAGAGACGAAGTTCTTCTGGTCTCTGAGGAATTTCTTCTGACTGAGGAGTTAGGAATTCGCCAGTGCGGATTGCCTACATTGTGAGGAACATGATAGCCCTGAGGAATTAGATACTCAAAATTCCGACCGTTGTTGTGCTACGCGCCAGCTGTCCCAAAATATCTTCTCACCTAACGGTCATATCATTGAAGGGCATTTATGTCTTATCATGTCGGGCTGCTCCCTAGGCTATAAATAGCCGCCCCCTACAACCACTAGCTGGTTGGCTGCTCCGAGAGAAACTGGCATTTGTCATTTGAGAGCATCCCATCTTCCGAGGACTTTGAGCGAAAATCATCAAGTGAGGAAAACCCAAACCCAAACACCTACAAACCCAAAGTGATTGAGCGTCGCTGAAGAGATTGATCCTGCGTCGATCCGACGCTTGTTTCCTTTGAAGACTGTGCTTCTTCCAGACAGTTAGGCGTCATGGTCTAGAGCATCCAAGAGGAATTGTGGATCGCCGAGTGACCGAGTTTGTGAAGGTTCGGAAGTCACCTGAAGACTTACCACGAGTGATTGGACGAGGTCTGTGTGACCTTAGTTCAAGGAGAATACGGTGAGGACTGTGTGTCCTCGGGTTTAAATACCTAGCCGCTCCAACCAGATGTACAACTGAGAAAGCAGTTGGAACTGGTCTACCAAATCATTGTCTTCACCAAGCTTACTGGTTCTATTTCCTCAACTCTTTCATTTCCTCATTACTATGTTGTGTGCTTGTCATATCTGTGTCTGAATACTTTGACAGAAGACTTTCTGAATTTCCTCAGTTCAATTCCTTTAGTTTGTTTGTCTTCATCCTGTGCTATCCTGTGTTTACGCTTTCTGTACTCTGTGTTTGTCTTCATTTCATCATGATGACCATGCCTATGTTCTCCTATGCTTACTCTTGAGAACTTATTCTGCTGCAAGTAGTTCTTCGCTAAGGAATTTCCTCACCCGCAAATTCCTCAGTGAAGAATTCATAAAAATCGCCTATTCACCCCCCCTCTAGTCGATATAACGCACTTTCAATTGGTATTAGAGCATGGTACTCCCTTGTTCTGTGTGATTTTGGTTTGATCGCCTGGAGTTTTAGTTATGTCGACCGCAGGTATGATCAAGGTCTCCGTTGGGTGTCCTACCTTCGATGGGATGGACTACCCCTACTGGAAGAATAAGATGCGAATGCATCTTGAGGCAATTGATAATGATCTCTGGTATGTTGTGGAAAATGGTGTTCCCTCTGTCTCACCCTCACTGAACGCCACCGATGTGAAGAGATTCAAGCAACCCGATTCTCAAGCGAAGAATATCATATGTGGCCATCTGAGCAAAGGACAGTATGGAAGAGTGAGTGCTTTGGAAACTGCTAAGCTTATCTGGGATTGGCTGTCCAAAGTGAATGAAGGAGTCTCAACTCAGCGTGACTCTCGAGTTGATGTTCTTCGCAATCTCTTCAACCGCTTCAAAAGACTCGACAATGAAAATGTTCAACAAACCTTCGATCGCCTCACTAACATCTCAAATGAGCTTCAAGCGCTTGGTGCCACTGACATCACCGACCATGAGGTGGTGAAGAAATTGTTGAGATCGCTTGATTCCTCATTTGATACTCCGGCATTGATGATACAAGAACGTGCTGATTACAAGTCACTTGATCCCGCTGATATCCTCGAAAGGCTAAATACTCATGAGTTCCAGCTTGCTGAAAAGAGAGACCTCTATGGTTCGAGCTATGGCAGATCACGTGCACTGAAGGCCAAGGCAGTTTCTGAGTCTGAAGATGAAGACTCTGGCAGCAGCCTTGGTGATCCTGAAGAACTGAGCCAGGAACTAGCACTGCTCGTGAAGAAATTTCAAAAGTTCTCAAGACGTGGTCGCTTTGGAAGATCCTCAAGGAGCAATGATTCCTCATCCAGTGACTACAAGAAGAGGCTTTGTCACAAATGCAAGAAACCTGGACACTACATTCAAGATTGTCCTAAGTGGGAAAAGGAATCAAAGAAGAATAAATACAAGGATTATAGTTCTGATGATGCGAAGAAAAAGAAGAAATCCTCAAAATCTTCATCATCAAAATCCTCAAAGTCTTCATCTCACAAGAAGAGCAGCTCCAAGAAGCCTCGGGCATTCATTGGCAAGGAAATGGACTCTGAAGCTGAATCTGAGGAACATGAGGAAGAGGAGGCATGTGAGGAGTCCGAGTCTGGAGTAGCGAGTCTAGCTCTCGCTACTGCATTCGTCAGCAAGTCTATCTTCAACTCTAAACAAAATGGCTTCACCAACAAGGCTGATGAAGGCAATGATGACTATGCTCCCACCTATTGCTTCATGGCAAAGGGTGCCAAGGTACTCAAATATACCTCCTCTAAATCTAGTGAGAATGAATCTGATGAAAACCTCAAGCCCAGCTACTCTAAACTTGCTAAGATTGTTGTGAAACAACAAAGGGCTTTTGAAAAGGTTCAAAACATGCTAGACAAAAGTGATGATATGTTGGGTGAAGAAATCTATCGCACTAAAACCTTGACTGAAAATCTTCAGAGACTTCAGACTAGGTTTGACAACCTTCAAGGTCATCATAACACTCTCTTATCTAGTCATGAGAAGCTTTCTTATGAATTTCTTCAAAGAAAGCAAGATCTTGAGAAGCTAAGAGTGAGTTATGAAGATCTTCAGAAGGAGCGCGATTCATTACTTGCTCAACAAATCAGCGCTGCTTAGGAAGAATTTGTTCCTCCATGTTTGAAATGCATTGAACGTGAATCTGCTAATTCTTCACCTGAATGTTCAAATGCTTCTAATGCTACAAATTCTTCAACTTTCTCTGCTATCACTAATTCCTCATCTGAGGACATTGCTAGTATCACTGACGATGCAGGGCTGAAGGAATTGTACATGACAGGCATATACAAAAGCCTCAAAGGGCATCAGACTCTTTGTGATGTGCTTAAAAAGCAGATCCTCAACAGGAACCCTAGGAAAGAGGGTATTGCCTTTGAGAGGAAACTCAATGTTGATGGTACATATTGGAAGCCTGAGCAGTACCCCAAAACCTCATGGGTTGATGCGAAGGGACCTCCAGTTGATCCATCTAATTTATCTGGCTTTACATGTGAATCTTCTCATTCTTCTGATGAGTCATTTGACTCCAACTATAAATTGTTTAAAAATCAGAATGGTGAAGTATTTGCTAGATATGTTGGCACTAACTGCAGGAACGGTTCTCCTACGAAGAAAATCTGGGTTCCCAAAAGGTGCCTTGAAAGTCTTCAGGTGAATGTCCTCATGACACCACCTGTGAAGAATAGGAACCCCAGATCAAATTCTTCATATGGACCAAATTCTTCATATGGATCCAAGTCCTCATACGGATCGAATTCCTCACGTGGATCATATTCCTCAAAAGGATCAAAGTCCTCATATGAATGTCATCGTGCTAACATCTCTGTTTCGCACTGAAGAGCTAAGGGCTATGAATATGAGCATTATTCTTCTAATCATTATGTTCATAAGTCCTCGAAGAATTTCTCTGCTTATTCACATGCTTACCCTAACTCCTCTTATGTGAAACGAAATGGATTGGCTTCTATGCCACCTTTCTCGTATGGAGCTTGCAGAGTGATGAACTCTTTGCCACCCCTTCAGATGTGGGTGGTGAAGAAAAAGAACTAATCTCTTCTGCAGGGTCAGGTCTCCAGATGTGCTTGAACGTCTGAAGAATTTGCTGGAGACCTGAAGAGTGCCTGAAAGAACGCAGGCTAATCATGAAGAAATGAACTTTCATTTCTCACGTCCTCATACTGTTTTAACTGTTGCATTGCTTGATCAAATTGGTCTGATGAATTGTGATGTCATATTCTTCACTGATGAAGTATATGAAGTTCGTAAGCTGCACTAATTCATCTGCAGGATGATCAACCCAAAGCCACTGAGTGGGTCCTTGATAGTGGATGTACAAATCACATGAGTGGTGACAAGAATCTATTGATGGATGCTCCCTTATCACCATCGCATCTGAAGCATATCATCTTCGCTGACAAAGGCAAAAGTCAGTAACTTGTTGAAACAAATACAACTTATATATAGTAAGGAAGGTAGATAATGAACATATATACGCTCTCCGTTATTTTATAGCCAATTTGGGAACATACGTAACGAAATTGGAAGAGGTATTGCGAGGAAATATGCCTCGCCGCGATGGAGAGCGGTAAATAATAGGCTTCTTGATGCAAACCCGGCCGGGCCACAGGAGAGGCGAGGGTTACTGCATCGATATGCTCGAGGGTGGCTGGCGAGGAAACGAAGACGGCGAGGCGCGGGCCGCCGCGTGTTGGGAACGGGAGTGGAGGTAGGCTTGACGCCGAAGAGCAGGCACACGACCGGGGTGAGCACGGCGACGCCGGAGAGGGTTCTGCTGTGGATCTGGGGGAGGGGGGAGCTGGCGAAGGAGATTGGGTGGACTAGTTGAGTGAAACGCGGGCGGACGGTGGGGGGTGTTGGGGACTCCGGGTGTTGGCGGCCTAGGTGAAATGGGTGAAAAATATCCCCGGTCGCCGCGCGCGCGAAAAGGCCTATGCAAACGGTTGCCTCTAAGCGCTCGTGTGCACAAACAGAATAATTTCGTTTTAAATGAAGACGTACTAATTTTGAAATGAATATGTGAGTTTATCACTTCTCCTCTAAATATTTCCCACGTAAACCAATCACAATTTTACCACGGGTTTGATTTGCTGGCGCATTTCAGGTCCCGTGTGCTATATGTAAGGCATGTTTTGGCATTTACTGTGCATGTTGGCATATAAATCAATTCGTAGCCGGACTGCATTTCTTGTCGAAAGGGATGAGGATTGCCGTTCGATCTGGGAGCATCCAACGGTGCAGACGTACGATCCGTGGGGTTTGGGTTCTGGCCAATCAGAACGCACAACTCAGATCGCGCGCAGCATGGGGGGCATCGACCACGGTTTGGTAGGCACACGGCTTTCATGTGTGAACCGTGTGCTATTTGAAAACATTTTTTGGGGAGGGGCTATTTGAAAACATGTACATGTGTTGTCAAAAGGGAAGAGGATCACCGTTCGATCAAGGAGAATCCAACGGTGCAGACGTACGATCCGTGGGGTTTGGGTTCTGGCCAATCAGAACGCACGACTCAGATTGCGCGCGTGGCAGAGGGGTGCATCAGCCATGGTTTAGTGGACACACGGCTTTCGTGAGTGAACCGTGTGCTCTTTGAAAACATTTACATTACCTAACATCATATTTTTGTTCAAATGAAAACATGAGTTCATTGTTTCGCCTCCAATTGTTTTCCACGGTAAGAAATCATGAGTATAGTGGAGAGTGTCATATACTACTATCATGAATATACAGTATATATGATACTAGTGTATGATACTACCTTTAATTAATTATAGCGCATAGTATAATACATAGAGTATAGTATCATATATAGCATATTTATTGCCATGCATGACACAAATTAGCATCGCATTTAACATGATACGGTATCTACCTATATGTTACTCTAACCCTCTTTATATATATTTAATTATTTGCCACATCAGCGTACTTGCTATTTTCGAGTGCATGACATCGTTGGCTATGATACCACCACTATGGCCAGCCTTATATAGTGGGGAGTATCATATACTATATATATATATAGTATCATGCATATGATACTAGTGTATGATACTACGTACGTACCTTCATAGTGCATATATAGTACCATAGAGTAGTACTAGCTCCCTCTGTAAAATAATATAAGAGCGTTTAGATTACTAAAATAGTGACCTAAACGCTCTTATATTAGTTTACGGAGGGAGTATATATCATAGATGACCGTATTTATGGCCATGCATGACACAAAGTAGTATAGCATTTATTATATATATATATATATATATATATGTTACCGTATCTACCTATGTTACTGCTTCTTTGGACATCATCATATTTTCTATTCCCGAGTGCATGATACCGGCTATGATACCCCCACTATGTCCACCCTAATAAGGCTGGTCGTAATATGGGAGTATCAGGCGGTATGATGCATGCCAACTAGACTTTTTGGATGATGTGGCACACAGTTAAATGATGAAAGAGGGGGTGTGGTATCATATCATGATACCTATCATCTTAAATGTTGTACTACTTTGTGTCATGCATGGTAATTAATAAGGAACCTAAGATACTAACTTATGATACTATGCATGCGCGCATTACGGAGGTATTGCCGATCATATACTAGTATCATCCATTTATACTCCCTCCTTTCCGGTTTATAGTCTTATCTCAAAATTTTAGTTTTTCCATTTTATAATGCTCAATTTGGTTGTTACCCATCACATGTCCAGATTCCAAGGTGCATTAAATCATTGCATGCAAGTATTAAGAGAAAGTTGACCAATGCATGTACTTTATATATGCATGCATGTATTGCAATTAATACATTGGAAAACATATGTTTTTGAGGAAAACAAAAGCATTAATTGGGTGTTTTTGCAAACTACAAAAAGTATTCCACCACTCACCATCTACCTTGGTTGGTGAGATTTTTGAATTTAGCCCTATAAGGCTGGTTGTAATGGGGAGTATCATATATACTAGTATCATGCATATGATATGTAGGATACTGCTTCCGTAATGCATAGTATCATAAGTTAGCATCTTAGGTTGCCTTAACAATTTTCATGCATCACACATAGTAGTACAACATTTAATATGACACGGTATCATGATATGATACCACATCCTCTCTTTCCTCATTTAATTGTGTGCCACATCATCCAGAAAGTCTAGCTAGCATGCATGATACTGCTTATGATAATACCATTACAACCAGCCTAAACCGGAAAGGAGGGAGTATGACACTAGCCACAATGGAGAGTACACTAGTAACATACACATATCCCTAGACTATATATGTTACTACCTTCATAGTGGGTAGTAACATAAGTGTAGTGTCATGCAAAGCTTCATTTATTAGGTTATAGACTCATATTGCATTGGGACATGTGATGTTACAGTAACTAGCTAAGTTACTGAAACTATCTCTCTCCGCATTAACTTATTGCCACATAAGCAAGTTTGCTGAGTTGGAGTCGATGTTACTGCTGAAGTTACTCCCACTGCGTGGCTAGTCTGATACTAGCTAGTCGTCTATGATATACTAAATACCTCACTAAGAGCATGGTTAATAATACAGCCAAGGGTCGGCTATAAGAACTTGCCATGTCATATACATCCAACCTCTTAGCGGGCATGTACAATAATAATTTTTATATACGTACTAGTTTATCAATAGTTGGCCCACCTTACATCCTCACAAAGTGTCTTGGGTCTCGTGTTGCAGCTAGCTCTACTAACCAAGAGCCCGCTTCTCTTCTCTTTCCTCCAACTAATAAGCACATATATATTATTCTATTCCTTATAGCCTGCTTAGACTACCCACAGTGGGAGTAACATAGGTAGTAACATCACACGTATCTAGATAAAATAGATGATGTGGCAAGCAATAAATGAAGAAAGAGAGGAAAGTGGTAACATAGCTAGTTAGACTGGCCACAATGGGTAGTAGCATAGACAAGTAACATGCACATGTTACTAGTCTATGTTACTACCTCTATAGTGGGGAGTAACATATGTGTGGTAACATGCAACACTTCATTTATTAGGCTATAGACTCATTTTGCCTTGATATGTGTGATGTTACTCATACTACTAGTAACTAGCTATGTTACCACTTTCCTCCATTTCTTCATTTATTGCTTGCCACATCATCTATTTTATCTAGATATGTGTGATGTTACTACCTATGTTACTCCCACTGTGGGTAGTCTGGCCACAATGGGTAGTAACATAGATTGTGACTAGTCTATGTTACTACCTCTATAGTGGGGAGTAACATATGTGTGGTAACATGCAACACTTCATTTATTAGGCTATAGCCTCATTTTGCCTTGATATGTGTGATGTTAATTAGTCATACTACTAGTAACTAGCTATGTTACCACTTTCCTCCATTTCTTCATTTATTGCTTGCCACATCATCTATTTTATCTAGATATGTGTGATGTTACTACCTATGTTACTCCCACTTTGGGTAGTCTTACTAGTAGTATGAGTAACATCACACATCTCAAGGCAAGATGAGTCTATAGCCTAATAAATGAAGTGTTGCATGTTACTGCACATATGTTACTACCCACTATAGAGGTAGTAACATAGACTAGTAACATTCTATGTTACTACCCATTGTGGCTAGTCTTATGTCACTCTATTGTGTACTTGCTCTAATCCATAGTATCATAGAGTAGCTAGTATCAGATGTAGTACTTTATTTCTATGTGTCATGCCTGACACATAGTAGCATAGCATTTATTATGATACGGTTTCATGATATGATACTTAACCCTCTCTTTCTTCATTTAATTAATTCTATGACAGCTCATTAAAATTTCCTAGTTGGCATGCATGATACTAACTATGATACCCCCTTACTATCAGCCTAGCAAAGGTGTATAGATCATTTGTGCATCGCTTTGTGAGTTTTCATCTGTTTGTTCGAGAAGCGGGGAGAAGTTTCAAACATTTCGGCCGCGAGGTGCGGCCACTAGCATAGGCCTAGTTGGTATTTTAATTATAGGAAATTCAGATGGAGTTCAGTCATCATCAAAATCGATGTGTGTGTGTGGCGTGCTCTCACGACCCCGCGGAAAAAAATTGGTAAAGTTTGGCACAAGTTTTGATGACCGCTCCTTCCAAACCGGAGCATCTCACATGAAAGATCATGGTTTTCCAAAAGGAGACGTGTCAATTCAAACTCCTGTGGCCGGTGACTTCATAGTTTGGCCTCATAAGAATTTCCACGGTATGCAATCACCATTATACCACGGGTTTGATTTTCTGGCGCATTTCAGGTATCGTTAGCTATATTTAAGACATTGTTTGAGATTAACGTGCATTTTGTGCATAAAAATAAAATTACAACCAGAACTGCATGTGATGTCGAAAGGGATGAGGATCGCCGTTCGATCTGGGAGCATCCAACGGTGCAGACGTACGATCCGTGGGGTTTGGGTTCTGGCCAATCAGAAAGCACGACTTAGATCGTGGGCGGGGTGGCGGGGTTTGGTCGGCACACGGCTTTGATCAACGAACCGTGTGCTGTTCACAAACCAGATTGCATATTTTTGTTCACACATACTGTAGTGAGATCAATTGAGTGTGATACCTCTATGATATAATAATAATAACAAAAAAAGTTCATATTCATTGCCTGAGCTGACAGCATATCAAGTTCAACATATTAACGGTTCTTACATCAACAGAAAATCGGGCATAACTCACAAATTCAGTACACGCGACAGTTCTAAATTGAACGAATTAAGTTGCAGGGTAGGCAGAAAGACTAGTATTACGGCTTAATTCCCATGTACACGGGGGAACTGGGATCATTAAGTTAACCCCGAATGAACTTAGGGTTTTTGATGATTTTATGCTGCTCTATTACGCGGGTGTGTGATTCCTTGGCTGGCAACTCATCAAATTCATCGTACTCGTCCTCATCGGCAACATCGTCGACACCCAGTACCCTTCTCTTCCCATGCATCGCTAAATGGCCTTTCTTATGCAAGGAGTCTTCCACAAAGAAAATCTGGGTCGCATCGCTGGCAAGAATGAATGGGTCCGCGTGATATGCCATCGTTGTCTTGTTAACATAGGTCTTCCTGTACTCATCAATCCTTAGCTGAACAAGAGGGATCCATGCGCACCTGAATAATGCCACCTTAACTTTCACATAGTCAAGCTCCCAAATCTCTTTGATGGTTCCATAGTATACCCTTTTATCAGCTTCATTTACAGTCATGCATTCTATTCGAACAGAGCTGTTCTAATACGAGGTCTTCTTATCATGTTCCTCAGTGTAGAACGTGTATCCATTTATGTCATATGCTTGGTACGTCAACACTGTAGGTGATGGCTTTTGTGCCAACCACATAGCAATGTCATCGATGGATCCTTGTACCAAACGATTCGACAGCCATTCGGCGTAGTTCTTAGTGTGCTCCTTCATCTCCACATCTGATGAAGGCACCATTGGTAAGAGGCTTTGGCGTATCTCTGCCAAGTGTTCTTCGGCATAAGCGATGAGAACTGGGCTGTTAAGCAGTACCGTCAAATGGGTTTCTCTGCCAATTCTCCGGGTGCAGCCATTTGTGTGCCAGCAAGGACCGACTTACCTTTCAGCCTTCCCTCATGGTGAGAGAGGGGCAAACCTATAGGTCTTTGTTTCATGTATTCGGTGCAAAAATCAACCACCTCCTCCGCGGTATAAGCTTGTAGGATGCTTGCCTCTGGATAGTTTTGGTTCCGACAAAAGCGCTTTAGTATTCCCATGAACCGCTCGAAGGGATACATGTTGCGAAGAAACATAGGACCACAATACTTTATCTCGTCGACAAGGTGCACAGGGAGATGGACCATGACATCAAAGAATGACGGTGGGAAAAACATCTCTAGGTTGGGCAAAATTCTTGCAATATCATCTTGCATATGATCCAACTCTTCAGGATTTACAACTTTCTGCCATAGTTGGTTGAAGAAATCACAGAGGTCAATGAGTGTGTTTCTTAAGTCTTTGTCCATCAGATTCCTGATGGCCATTGGGAGGATTTGTGTCAACATTACGTGGCAATCATGTTACTTCATGTGTCCCAACTTCATTTTACCTGAGCTCACATCCACGAGACTTCTGATGTTTGCGCAGTAGGAAGAGGGTCTCTTAACTGACAACAAATAGGTGAAGAACTGTGTTGCTACTTTTGTACTGAAATTGTAACTCTGGCGAGCTTTGATGAATTTGTCATCATCTTCTGCTTCACTCTTGCGTTGTGATTGATCAGCAAGCATATCGAGCCGTGAACCGTCACCATCCTTTCTTTTACCTTTAATCTTGAGCAGAGTACCAAGGATGCTTTCACATATGTTCTTCTCTATGTGCATGACATCGATGCAGTGACATACACGTAGAATCTCCCAGTAAGTTAATTTCCAGAACACCGATTTCTTCTTAAACACTTGATCCTTGGGTGTTAGTTTCACCGTCAAAGGGTGGTTCTTGCCAAGCGAAACATTATTTTTTAGCCATGTTGTGGACCACCTCCCCGTCACAGGGTCTTGGGCCTGCACCTGCACCTGCCTCTGCCGTACCATCAAATTCAGCTTTCATCTTTCGGTATGGGTGATTTTTCCGTAAGAACCTACGATGACGCAAATACACTATTTTGCGCGAGTTGGGAAGTCTTCTGCTAGCTGTCCTATCCATACATGTGACACACCCTACATCTCCCCTTGTTTTTTGCCCCGATGTGTTGCCTAATGCCGACATATCTTGAATGGTGTGCACCAGCATCACATGTAGATCGAAAATCTCCTTTCTGTAAGCATCATAACATTTTACAGCAGGTATATCTATCCACACTGTCAGCAGTTCTTCTACGAGTAGATGAAAGTAAATGTCAATTTCATTTCCAGGTTGCTTCGGGCCATGGATAATCATTGACATCATAATGTATTTTTTCTTCATACACAACCAAGGAGCTAGGTTATATATGCACAGAAGCACCAGCCATGTGCTGTCATTGGTTGCTCATATCGCCAAAAGGATTCATCCCGTCAGTACACTCCCCGAGCCTTATACTTCTAGGATCCTTGGCAAAATTTTCAAAAAAATTGTCGATTAATTCCCACTGAGCCCCATCTTTCGGGTGCCTCATAAACCTATCCGCAATTCGCTCATCATGATGCCACCGCAACCTCTTTGCCTCTCTAGGGTTTGCAAACAAATGCCTCAACCTTGGAATTAAAGGCAAGTACCAAACAACCTTGAACGGGATTCCTGTCTTGATCTCGTCGTCCAATTTGTACTTGTCCTTTGCTCTCCTGCGCTTGTATCGTGCATGCTTGCATGTGGGACATGCACGCAAATCTTTGTACTCACCACGGTACAATATACAATCATTCACACAAGCGTATATCTTCTGTACTTCAAGTTCCAATGGGCAAACAATTTTCTTCGCTTCATTCGTGATTCTGGGGAGCACATTATCTTCCGGAAGAATTTCTTTGAAAAGACCTAACATCTCTGTGAAGCCCTTGTTTGATAGACCGTTTGCTGCTTTAAATCTGAGAAGCGCCAGGGTGGGACTCAACCTGGAGTATTTCTTTTTGCAACCTGGATACAATTATTTCTTAGAGTCCTCATCAATGGTTGGCAGATCCTTGTACCCAATCATATCCTGTTTTGGGCCCTCGAAATCTGCAATCATAGCAGCAAAATCTGGCATATCAAGATCGACGTCATCTGCGTTGACGTCTTGGTTTTCCAGTGGGCGTTTCGGCTTTCCGGTGTTCCATTGGTAGCTTGACGCCTCTGCCCCGATGTTAGATTCAACATCCATGTGACACTGATCGGGGTTTGGCATCTCGCTGCCCTGGGTATCTTCATCCATGACCTCCTCTTCACCGTGTCTGGTCCAATGTGTATATCCATCCATGTATCCCCTAGAGACTAAGTGCATCTGGACATCTACAACTTCATGTGACTTTGTATTGGCACAATCAGTACATGGACACAGGATGTAATCCGCATCACCAATTCTCCTCTTTGTACTTTCAGCCAAATTCATGAACTATGTCACGCCACTGATAAAATCTGCGGTTTTCCGATTCTTCATCCATCGAGATCTTTCCATCTGCGGCACACGAATGGAAATTAAAAACAACAACAAAATTAATACATGGATTAACTGCTGACCAAAGGTGCGTGCATAAATCACAAGATTTTATTTTAATAATTACTAAGGGTGCTCCATGTTGTTATCTAGACGTGCAATGACAAAAATTAATGGCCAGTCAATTTACACGCAGAGTACTAGTACAACACTACACTTAGGAATTGAATACCTTAATTAAGCCACTCACGAAAAGAATACCTTAATTAATTAGCCGCGCGGTGACCTCCACCCAGTAGACAGACAAGCGTCATGCGGCGGCACGCTGAGACAGCAGGGTCGAGGAGCAAAGCTTAGTGCGGCTGCCGCCTGAAGTTCGACCTCCACTATCCCGCCATCGACCGCGATGGATGTGCTCGAATCACGCCGCCGCCGACCTCGATGGTTGAGCTCCTCCTATCTCCCGCCGCAGACCGAGGATTCACCTCCCATGACGCCGCCACTGCCCACCGACCAAGGATTGACCTCTTCTTCGGTAGCCGCTGCCTAGGCTGCCTTCGCCATTTCTATATGCAGAGTGGCTGTTTTTTTACGGATATCTGCGGAGCGGCTGTTTACACGGTATCTCAGCATAACTCAATTATATGGACAGGGTAGTACATCACATACGGTTATGTAACGGCAACCATGTCTAACCTACGTTGTCTTCTCACACGGTTTGGTGCGGAAATCGTGTGTGACGTTGTAATACCTAACACAAACGACATGTACAAATAGTGTGCCGTATACAACATATATATAGTGCCATTAGTAGTTCCCGACCGTTAGCTTATCTCCATAGTTTCCCCATTTCCCCCAAATCCCAACATAGCCTCCAAATTCCCTCGCGTGATGCTGACATTGGGGGAATGTGGACGAGTGGTGCTGATGGTTTCGGTGCGGCTGCTCCTGCTCATATCACCGCCACGACAGCGGTCGCCACCGAGCACTTGCCTAAGGTCATCAGAAGGCAGGTGAACTACGGATCCGAATCATCCTGTCAGGTTCCAATCTATCCCGATCTTTTTTAGCATGTCCAAAGTATAGATCCTTGCTGAATCCGTCCTGAATGACCCCCCCCCCAGGAAAGCGATCTGCCGCCGGATCTGGAGCTTGACTCCAGACTCCCACAACACGAGTTCGACTCCGAGTTTTGCGCCAGCGAGAAGTACCAAAAGCTGAGTTGTGTGCACGGGCACACTCCTGCTCGACGTGTATGCACGGAGGGATTCGACATTGGCAGGCGGTTTCTCAGTTGCCCCTTAGAGGTTAGTGCTAATTAAGTTCATCATTTTACTTCAGTTAATGCCACCGCTTATCCAGAATACTATTTAACATTGGCAGGGATATGAGGCTTGTGCCTTTGTTAACTGGCTGGATGAAGAATGGCATGGCAGGGCTCGGAGTGTTATCACCAAGCTCGCAGAAGATACCGTAAAGCTGAAGAAGAAACTGGCTCATCTGGAATGTACAATCAGTATGATGAACCAAGAAAGAATCAATCACAGGCAACAGATGAAAGCAAGAGACAAGAAGGAACTAGCATGTGTAGTTGTGGTTGTCGCATTAGCCATGTTCTATACGCTGTTCGCAATGATGATTAGGGGTTTTGTTTGACAGTATTGCTAAAGCACATCTAGATGTGCTCTAAGTAATGCACATCTAGGTCCTATGCCATTGATGTTACGCGAAGATTCGTGCAGATATTTTTTTTTGTCTTTTTTCTTTTCCTTTCTAGTTTGATTATTACTGGCTTTATCAATAAGAAGAGCTCAATGTATTGCTTGCGACCTGTCCTACTCCGTTCGTACCGGTATCGGTGCATAATCCCAAAACTCGTTCCTTGTTTTTGTCCTGAAAAAGGAAACCATCCAAATAGCCAATAGGAGTCTTGCGAAACCCCGGGAATTTGGAGCGGCTTGGTACAAATAATTGCAGTTGATTATATCAGCGGTTAGATAATACGTCAACCCCCGCTTCAATCCCCGCTTCAATCGACAGTTCCTCTTCTCTGCATACCCCGCTTAAGTGTCCACCATCTTCATCGTTCCCGGCAGGCCGTGCTACACACAGGCACACTCTGCAGCCATGTCGAGCGACAGCGAGGACGACAGTTCGGCCAGTAGTCTGGCACCCGATGATAGGTCAACATCGGAATCATCCTGCTCGTCTTCCATGAGTCCGGCGTCGAGCCCAGACCTTGATTATATCTGGTTCATGGAAGGGACGCCGCCTCTGGACGAGGAGCCATCGGAGGATGAAGAAGAGGACGACGATGATGATGAGGAGGAATGGTCAAAAGAGGAGGAGGATGATGACGACAGCAACAACGATGACGACGGTGGCGGCGATGAAAAGACAACGGTCAGCGGCAAGAAGCGTCCTCGCCAAGACGATGTCGCGGGGCCATCCAACAAGAACAAAAGGAAGAAGAAGGACTAAATTAAGCAGACTGTATATGTCTCTGTTTATCCTGTCAATCTCATCGCAGACGGTTAGTAATATGTATTCAACAGAGATCTTCTACATTATCACCAACAGGTTGGTTTGTTGAACTGTATGCCCTAACGAGCACACAATTCACAAAAAAAGATCGTATGGGCTGTCTATAATGATCGCACACAATTTTGATTACCGACCTGTTTGCCGGGTATCACACACATCTTGTTACGCCGAATCGTTTGTGTTCACCTCACTCATCGCAAACGGTTCATCAGAGTGAACTGTATGCCATATAACGCACACACCTTGATCTGGCTGCCCGTTTCTGTTGTTTTGTCTCATCACAAACAGTTCGTACAGATCAACTGTATGCCCCTCATCGCACACGCAACTAAAATCTGAACCATGTTTGATGTATCATTCATCGCAAATGTTTTGCATCTTTTTTGATGTTTTTTTACATCACTGTTTGCGATTAATGCATTGCACACAGTTTCATCAAAGGGTCTCTGATCGTAGTGTCGCGTTAGCAGCATCCTGCAGTAGTGGTAGTTTCTTGAATGATTAAGTTCTTTTGTATTGTCTAGATGACCCAACCGAAGTAGTACCTACGTCTTTTATGAATTCTAGGATCTGTAATTTGGTATCGTAGTATTTTTCACTGGTTTTAATTTTTTATGGCAAGCAAAATTACAGGTATACACATTCACAAACATCAAGCGTATTTCCTAGGTAATAGCGAATTTTCCCTTTCCTAGATAATGATAATTCCTAGGTTTCCCTACTTGCACTCCTATGTTTGCCTCCTAGAAATTTTAGGGGAAGGAGGAAGGAAGAATGTAGGAATAGGTGCAAGTCCTAGGTTTGCCTTGTGGCAACTCTTAGATTTACCTCCTGTCATTCCTAGATTTGCCTCCTGACATTGTTATATTTGCCTCCTGACAATTGTAGGGGAGGGGGATGGTAGAACAAAGTATCAGGCGCAGCTCCCAGGTGTGCCTCCTAGCAACTTTAGGTGAGGTCAAAGTGAAGGATTAGGTGCAACTCCAAGATTTTAGCCTTATCGTAACTCCTACATTTTCTCCTGGAATTTCTAGATTTGCCTCAAGGCAAATTTTGGCTGAGGGTTGCAGACAAAGTATCAGGTGCACGTGCATGGAGGAAGGAGTAAGAAGTTACTGCAAGTAGGAAGATTGAGATTGAGGTTTGAAATTGGAGCCATATAGCATATCACTGCAGATTATTTTTGTTCTAGGGGAAACCGGAGCCATGGTACAGCAATGCGGGAGGAAGGAGACAACTGTCTGCTTGGGAGTTGGGAAGGAAGAAGGTTAGGAGAGGTGGCTTAGTGGCGCTGGGTGCTATGGAAGGCACACTTGTGAAGTTGCAAAGTCCATGGGATGCCATGATCTAATTGCAAAATTAATTTATGCCTTGAAATTTTTTGTGAAGTTAATTTAAACGTAAAGTTTAGTTGTTCAGTTGCTAGAAATCAAACAAATTAGCTATAGAAAAGTCCACATTACAATCATGGACTAACCACTAGATTAATATTCAACTCCAACTTAAAAACCAGTTGTTTCACACCCTTAACTTACCACTCGGTTTAGGAATCAACCCCTTTCCCCCTCCCCCCCCCCCCCCGGTGCTCAGATGTGACTGGTTTTGGCCACGTGAGCAGTTTTTACTATGTTGACTACTGACTCACCACCGCCACATCAGCTTTGACCCTCCTTACATGTGGGACCTGATGCGGATTGAACTATGTCGGTATTTCCCCAAAGAGGAAGGGATGATGCAGTACATCTACAGTAGGTATTTTCCATAGTTATGAAACCAAGGTTATCAATCCAGTAGGAGAACCAAGAAAAACTATGTAAACGGTACCTGCACACAAAGAACAAATACTTGCAACCCGACGCTTATGAGGGGTTGTCAATCCCTCTTACGCGTAACGGTGTAGGAAATTGTCAAGTTGACGGGATAAAATTGTGATAGATTGGATAAATATATCTCGATAAAATGTGGAATAAAATAAATAATGAAAAGAGTGCATAAAGGTATTTTGGGGTTTTTGGAATAATAGATCTGAAAAAAAAAACAAATAAAAATAGATCTCAAGGCAAATATGATAAAGAATAGACCCGGGGGCTATAGATTTCACTAGTAGCTTTTCTCAAGAAATAGCAGATAGTGGGTAAACAAATTACTGTTGGGCAATTGATATAACCTCAAATAATTATGACGATATCCAGGCAATGATCAATATATAGGCATCACGTCCAAGATTAGTAGACCGACTCCTGCCTGCATCTACTACTTTTGCTCCTCACATCGACCATGTAATGTATTAAGTTCATGGAGAAATGGAGTAATGCAATAATAATGATGACATGATGTAGACAAGATCTATTCATGTAGGAATAGACCCCATCTTGTTATCCTTAATAGCAATGATCAATACGTGTCTTGCTGCCCCTTCTGTCACTGGGAAAGAACACTGCACGATCGAACCCATCACAAAGCACCTCTTCCGATGGTAAGAAAAATCGATCTAGTCGGCCTAACTAAACCAAAGATTCGAACAAGAAATACGAGGTATAAATAAACATGCGTATAAGAGATCAAAACCCAAATAACTTTCATAGATATATAGATCTGATCATAAACTCAAAGTTCATCGGATCCCAACAAACACACCCCAAAAAAGTCTTACATCAAATAGATCTCCAAGAGACCATTATATTGAGAATCAAGAGAGAGAGAGAGATAGAGAGAGAGAGGAATCCATCTAGCTACTGACTACGGACCCGTAGGTCTACAATGAACTACTCACGCATCATCGGAGAGGCACCAATGAGGATGATAAACCGCTCTGTGATGGTGTCTAGATTGGATCTGGTGGTTCTGGGACTTGCGGCGGCTGGAATTGTGTTTCGTTGACTCCCCTAGGGTTTTGGGAATATTTGGGTATTTATAGGGCGAAGAGGTGGTGCGGGAGGCCACCGAGGTGGGCAAAACCCACCAGGGCGCGCCTGGGTCCCCAGGCGTGCCAGGTGGGTTGTGCCCCCCTAGGGGCACCCCACTGTACTTCATTGGCCCATGTTGTTCCTTCTGGTACATAAAAATTCTCCAAAAAGTTTCACTGCATTGGGACTCCGTTTCTTACTGATATTCTGCGATGTAAAAAACAAGGAAAAAACAGCAACTGGCACTGGGCACTATGTTAATAGGTTAGTCCCAATTTTTTTATAAAGTTGCTATAAAATGATTGTAAAACATCCAAGAATGATAATATAACATCATGGAACAATAAAAAATTATAGATACGCTGGAGACGTATCAGCATCCCCAAGCTTAATTCCTGCTCGTAGTCGAGTAGGTAAATGATAAAAACAGAATTTTTAATGTGGAATGCTGCCTAACATGTTCATCACATATTCTTTTCTTTTGTAGCATGGACATTTTGACTTTTATATGGTTCAAAGTAATAGTCTAGTTTTGACATGAAGATTTCAATAGTCAAGCATATCGACAAGCAACCATGTCTTTCAAAATATAAACAGTAAAGAAAGTTATCCCTAGCCCATCATGCTCAATCATTGATCCATTCATGAAACACACTCGCATATTAGCTACATCCAATGCTCAAGTATGATCATAGTGCCCCTTAGTTGGTGCTTCATAAGAGAAGATGGAGACTCAAATAAAAAATAAAAATTGCATAATGTAAACAGAAAGGCCCTTTGCAGAGGGAATTAGAGATTTGTAGAGGTGCCAGATCTCAAAGCAAAAATTGAGAGATAATTTTTTTTGAGAGACATACTTTTTCCGTCAACAAAAATAACCAAGTAATTCCCAACACTTTCCAAGCTAGATATATCATAGGCGGTTCCCAAACAGAAAATAAAGTTTATTCCTTTTTCCACCATTCTTTCACAATCCATGGCTAGCCGTATCCACGGGTGCCTTCCATACCAACAATTTCCTAGGAATTTATTATTTGACAACATAAAGTACATTTCTTTTTCCTTTTGGGACTGGGCATCCCTATTCCGTACGCACTCTCCTGCAATGACAAGTGAATAAACACTCATCTTGAGAATAACACATCTAGCATGGAAAATATTAGCCACCCCCTGCCGCTTCATGAGCGGTACGAGCACACAAAAAGGAAATTTATTTTGATTCGAGGTGGCACATACAAATTTGCTTAGAACAGCAAGGAAATATCGCATATAGGTAGGTATGGTGGACTCATAGAGCAAAACTGGGTTTATGGATTTTGGATGCACAAGTAGTATTTCTACTTAGTACAAATTGAGGCTAGCAAATAGATTGAGAAGCAACCAACCAAGAAACGAAAAATCACGTAAGCAAGCATTAAGCACAACTAACACTGAATAATGTACCATAAGTATGATGTAATTTCATTGCATAACTATTGACTTTCGTGCTTGCATAGGGAATCACAAACCTTAACACCAATATTTCACTAAAGCATAATTACTCACCAACATGACTCACATATCACTATCATCATATCTCAAAACTATTACAAAGAATCAAGTTTATTTTGTCCAATGATCTTCATGGAAGTTTTTATTATATCCCTTGAATATCTATCACTTTGGTACTAGTTTCATATGTTTCTTTTGACAAGCTAAAACAAATTTAAGTGAAGAACATGAGCATAACAAAATTTCTTCTTCTCTCAAAATAATATAAGTGAAGCATGCGAGAATTTCTTACAGAATTTTACTAACTCTCAAATAAATCTGAGTGAAGCATGAGAGCATTTCTTCAAAAGTATTAAATCACGCCGTGCTCAAAAAGATATAAGTGAAGCACTAGAGCAATTCCATAGCTCAAAAAATTTAAGCGAAGCATATAGAGCAATTCTAAAAAATGATAGCATAATTTTGGCTCTCTCAAATAGGTGTGTACAGCAAGGATAGATGACACAAACGAAAAAGCAAAACAAGCAAAGACTCATATAATACAAGATGCTCCAAACAAAACTCATGATATGTTACAAATAAAAATATAGCTCCAAGTAAAATACCGATGGTCGTTAGAAGAAAGAGGGGATGCCTTCCGAGGCATCCCCAAGCTTAGTTGCTTGTTTCTCTTTGGATAATAACTTGGGGTCCCATGGGGCATCCCCAAGCTTAGGCTCTTCTTACTCCTTATTCTTTCATCCATCGTGATCTCACCCAAAACATGAAAACTTCAATCACACAAAACTCAACAAAGCCTTTGTGAGATTCGTTAGTATAACAAAGTAAATCACAACTCTAAGTACTATTGCAAACCCATTCATATTTTATTTTTGCAATATAACTACTGTATTCTAACTTTAACATGGCTTATACCCTCCAATACAAACCATAGGTTCATCAAAATAAGCACACAACGCAAAGAAAACAAAATCTGTCAAAAACAGAAAAGTGTGTAGCAATCTGAAAACTTTGTATACTTATGTAACTCTAATTTTGTGAAAAATTGAGACAATTTATGAAATTTGAATATAAATCTTGTGTTAAAATTCAGAATTTAATCGAGCTTCTGTGATTTTTAACAATTCTTTTACTGGCGCACAAAGTTTCTGTTTTTCAATAAGATCAAATCAACTATCACCCAACATGACCCTAAAGGCTTTACTTGGCACAAAAACTAATTAAAAAACAACAATAATAGTAGCATAATTGTGCAAACACTCAAGAACAAAAAGAAAAAGGCAAAAATAAAATGTATTCATTGGGTTGCCTCCCAACAAGCGCTATCGTCCTATGCCGCTAGCTAGGCATAATGCATAGATTCAAGTATTGTCATCTTTAGTTCTAGATCCATAGGATGCCCTCATGATTGATTCATATGGTGGCTTAATTCTTGTTCTAGGGAAGTGTTCTATACCCTTTCTTAGTGGAAATTGAAATTTAATATTCCCTTCTTTCATATCAATCACGACACCTATAGTGCGTAAAAACGGTCTACCAAGTATAATAGGACAAGACCGGTTGCAATCAATATCAAGAATAATAAAATCTATTGGCACATAATTCCTATTTGCAAGAATAAGAACATCATTAATTCCTCCCATAGGCTTTTTAATAGTAGAATCCGCCAAGTGCAAATTAAGAGAACATTCTTCAATATCGGTAAGACCAAGCACGTCACAAAAAGATTTCGGAATTGTGGAAACACTAACACCCAAATCACATAAAGAAAAACACTCATAATTTTTAATCTTGACTTTGATAGTAGGTTCCCATTCATCATGCAATTTTCTAGGAATTGAATTCTCTAATTCCAACTTCTCTTCAAAAGCTTTCATCATAGCATCTACAATATGTTTAGTAAAAGCTTTATTTTGTACATAAGCATGGGGTGAATTAATCATGGATTGCAACAAAGAAATACAATCAATCAAAGAACAATTATCATAATTAAAGTCTTTGTAATCCAAAAGAGTGGGCACATCACTAGTTAAAGTTTTGACCTCTCCAAACCCACTTCTATCAATTTTCTCAACAATATTTTCACCCTCCGAATTATCGGGACGCCTTCTAGCTAAATTTGAATCTTCTTCAATCCCTTTATCATCAATTTTAATTTCACTAAACAAAGAATCAATAGAAGAAACACCAATCGTTTTAAGATCTTCATCATTTTTATGAAAGCAATCGCTAGAAAACGCTCTGTCTAAAAATTCTCTTTTAGGTCTAATCATTGCGGTTCTTTTCTTACTTTCATCCATAGAAACATATAAAGCTTTAATTGATTCATCAACCATGGGTACAAAAATTTTAAACTTGATATTTCTACGCTGTGAGAAATTCTATCAATGCTGGTAGACATATCATTAGTCTTATTCAACTTTTCTTCTATCGTAGTATTGAAAGAGTTTTGAGCATTGATAAATTCTTTAATATTATTCTCAAGATCATAGGTGTTCCTATTATTATTATTGTAAGAAGAATTACCATAGGAGTTTCCATAATTATTAGAGGAATTTCCAAGAAAAAGCCTAGGCTTAAAATTACCTCCATAAGCATTATTATTAAAATTGCTTCACGAGACAAAATTCACATCTATGGGATCACTATTTTGCTCAATCAAAGTAGACAATGGCACATCATTAGGATCAATAGTAGCACTTTTATTACCAACCAACTTCATAAGAGCGTCAACATTTTCACTCAAAGTACCAATTTCTTCAACCGAACTAACTTTCTTTTTACTAGTAGGTGCCCTTTCGGTATGCCATTGTGAATAATTTGCCATAATATTGTCTAGAAATTTAGTAGCTTCACCAGTAATTTCCATAAAAGTACCACCCATGGCAGAATCTAAAAGATTTATAGAAACAAAATTCAATCTTGCATAAAAAAATTGTATGATCATCCAAAGATTTAAACCATGAGTAGGACAATTTCTTAGCATCAATTTCATTCTCTCCCAAGATTGCGCAACATGTTCATGCTCAAGTTGCTTAAAATTCATGATTTGAGTTCTAAGGGAAATAATTTTCGCGGGTGGAAAATACTTAGTAAGTAGTAGAAAGCCCGTGCCTTCCCATGGGCCTTTGTTTTCTGATTACACATATATAAATATAATGCACATAGTTCAGCCAGGAGTATCTGTAGATCCCCATCAAAATAATAAATATATAATGCATGTGAAAATTTACATGTATAGAAAAGATAGCCCGCAACAATTGAAAAATAATTGAAATCCGCTTCACTTGCAATGTAATTTGACGATGTACATACAAAACGGGCAATGATCCAAATAATTATCTATTACAAACTAAATTCTACTTGCTATGTTTGACATATTCCCGTACAATGTTGGGAATGTTGTCTTTAGCTTCGTTCGCACGGTACTTCAACAAGTACAGTAAAATTTTCATTTTCAGCTCATAACCATCCTGCATGAGCAATGTATATTGTTAGAATGAAGATTTCACGTGAAAAATTTAAGAATGTGCAACAAAGAATACTCAGCGTGCATTGTATGTAGAATATGGTTATATATTCTGACCATATATGTACAATGCAGTGTCTCACTTTATCTGGATGCCCGTCGATGACTCTCCCATGATGCGGGTTCCTCAACTCCTTTCTATGCTGGCTCCCGTAACAACTTGTTGGGTTGCCTCCACCATGTGTGAATAGAGAATGAACTTTGTAATCTCCCAACATTTCAACACCCGACTAAGAAATTGAATGAAGTAAAAAATAATACTTTTCAATGATATATCCTTAATAGATGAATTTAACTATACAAATTGGCGAGTAAACAACTATTTTGCAAAAACAAAATAGTGAATTAATCTTTATGCCTCCACATGAATAACATTTTATAGTCCATTTTCTAGACAACTTCACAGATGTAAACCTCTAGAAGTTTTCAGTTATCATTCCTTAATATCAACAAATTGTAGAGATATTTTTTTGTATCAAATCAAACCAAAACAGCACATATATATGATCCTTGCTATCAACATATGAACCTTCCAAAGCATGTAAGTTAGTAAATTGTTCCATTGGTGAGGTGTCTCTAAAGCGTCATGTGATATTTTTTATTTGGAGGGATTAGGCATGCTCTTCTACTTTTTCAGCTCCCACACTTAAGAAGTTGTAGTCCTATATAAAGATTGAGATAAAAAAACCTAAGAACCCAAAATAGCGTGCAGATGCAGACACTTAAAATTTCACGGATCCTAAAAGATTGAAGAATGGGGATTAAAAACATATAGTTATTTATTTAAAGTGCCCAATCCATTTTTATCTGTTATCATTTTCGATGGTAGAACCCAATCCATTTTTGAATAGAGTAAAAAAAGGCAGTGACCACACTAATGTTGAACTTGAGAAATTGTGCCATTGGAGAAAAGCAGATTACACATTCATACATAAGAGAAAAAGAAGACTCCTTGTGCACAACCGATGTGGAGACAAACTACAAGAACCTGATAATCCATACATAGTAATTAGGTGTCCATTTTGAACTATCAGAGTTTGTAGAGAATGTTTTCCTGGACCATTATCACCATTTCAAGGATCAACTACCCAGTTCCAGTTAGGAGGCTTCATCAATTTTCCCTACACTGAACTTAAAGTCATCACCGGTTGTGGTGAAATAGCAAGTAGTATCAATTGAATTTCAGTTTCAGTACAATTAAGAAGTACTTTCTCAACAATACTAAATGCTCCTTTACTCGGTGGTCAAACGCATGCCATTGTTCTGCAGTATGCAGGTGTGTCATCCAGTAATCATATCACGAAAGCATGACAATTATGAAACACACCTTGCCCATTTTGTTGTGTGATAGGAACGAAATCCAATACTAATGGTAAATCAGACGGGAGGAAGTGTCTGCTCAAGTAAAATCATTTACAACGACCTTCACCATAAAATTAATATGAATTAGTATGTATCATTCAACAACAAAAGTAGTATTTTCCTATGGACTGTGACAACTCTCAAATGTGTCCATAAAGAGGCTACTAAGCAGGAATCGAAATGATGATTACCTTACCAAAATTCTGCACTTTAGATGGGCTTGACCCTGAGATCTCCGCGGATTGGCAAATTCCTGCACATGCAATCACCTACCGACCTACACAACATCTAAACTACCAGTATCTGCATGATGACAAGGCAAGAAAGGTAGCGTCACCTCCATCGTGTCTCTGACTTTCGTGATCTGCTCCGTTGTTGTATCAATGGTCGTGGCAACAAAATATTTGTATCAGCGACATGCTTTCATACTCTGCTCGGCTGTTGTGTCAATGATGGACTTGGAGTCCCTTCTTTGCTTCTTGAGGCATAGACCATGGACGCCCTCGTGGGAGCGACTTCTGATAGAACAGACGCCTAGCGCACGGCCGACGGCAAGACCACAAATGACAACTCAAATACGTACCACATCTAAATAAGCATGCTTGGGATAGAAACCAAATAGCATCCAATTTAAAGTTTAAACATTTATGTATTTGTAGTTGGAGTAAGATTACATCATGATAACAAAAAGTTGCATGTAAAAATCAATGACAGGCTGAAGCCTTTTTTTATTTAATTATTGTCTTGTAACGTCATTGCAAAGATCAGTAATCCAAAGTTCCTTTAAGTATGACACCCAAAGCTTGAGGCATGAATGCTTTAGTTCTCCTTAAAATTTCCAGTTATAAACAATTTTATGTGGGAACCAACTGACCAACTACCGTTGAACATCATCTTGTGAAATTAAGGGGCGGTTCCACCTTTTTGTGGACAGAAAAAAAGAGATTTGTTGTAATTTCAAATGGTACACTGTAGTGAAATTAAATCGTAAGATATATATGAAAATAAAGCGGGCATTGCATCATATGCATACCTCTGCCACATAGTGCATACCTTTCTCATGACTTTGGCTTATAAGATGGTAGCAACAACTTCACTTGTTGTCTTCAAGTGTCGAGAAACATCAAATAGTTGCTACAATATTCTCTGTTTCCTCAAGAAATGCTTGCTGAAAAATTGCCAAAAGTTTAAAAATAAAATATAACACAAGATCATGTTCTTAACGACAAATGGTATTACCAGAAAATGAATTCTAGCTGACATCAAGAACTGTATTCTGACTAATATAGTTTCGAACCCTGGTTTTTAACTAAGGTAAGTGAGATGTTTTAATAAAAAAATTATCATTTACTTGGCTCTTGGTGCTAGTTCTTCTTGAGAAAACTTCAAAGCTTCATGTATTTTTCCCACACGAATCAACTCTATCAGGTTTCACTGGTACGTGTTGGTGCTATACAAACGGTTTTTAACCCCTTTCCGCGATGACATTTGGAACCGTCGCCAAGTGAGTGTGGGCGATAGGAGGGTCCTTCCCACACGACCCAAAAATCGTCGGGAATAGGCCCTCCTGCGACACAGGCTGGGGCAAAATGAGCTCGTGTGCGATCGAGCAAGGCATCAAAACCAATAATTTCCGTTCGTATGTACATCCCACACGGTGAATGCCAGAAAAACATTTCCGTTCGGGTTTATATCACACACAGTCAATCCAAGGAATACGTTTCCGTTCTTATGTACATCCCACACAGTCAATCCAGGGAAAACGTTTCCGTTCGTATGTATATCATGAAGGAAATATGCTCTAGAGGCAATAATAAAGGTGTTATTCATATTTCCTTATATCATGATAAATGTTTATTATTCATGCTAGAATTGTATAAACCAGAAACTTAGTACATGTGTGAATACATAGAAAAAACAGAGTGTCCCTAGTATACCTCTACTTGACTAGCTCGTTGATCAAAGATGGTTATGTTTCCTGACCATAGACATGTGTTGTCATTTGATGAATGGGATCACATCATTAGAGAATGATGTGATGGACAAGACCCATTTGTTAGCTTAGCATAATGATCGTTAAGTTTTATTGATATTGCTTTCTTCATGACTTATACATATTCCTCTAGCTATGAGATTATACAACTCCCGAATACCGGAGGAACACCTTGTGTGCTATCAAATGTCACAACGTAACTGCGTGATTATAAAGATGTTCTATAGGTGTCTCCGAAGGTGTTTGTTTGGTTGGCATAGATCAAGATTAGGATTTGTCACTCTGAGTATCGGAGATGTCTGGGCCCTCTCGGTAATGCACATCACTATAAGCCTTGCAAGCAATGTGTAACATCCCAAAATTCTAAATTTTGGAATGTTATAATAAATAGATAGATTCGATCGATTGTTTGATTGATTGTGTGAAATTGAGTGAAATTCGAAACTTTTTGAAAGTTAAATGAGAGGGAATAAAAGGACTTTCCCAAACTTTCATTTTGCTTTTATGATCTCTGTGAATTCAAATTCTTTTCAGATACAAAACCCTAGAGAGAAGATGACATGACTTCTTCCATTTAAATAAAATGAAAAGGGTTCTGAAAATATTTGAATTTCATTTGGAAATATTTTCAAATTCAGAAAACTTCAAGCAACTCAATGATTTTCATGAGAGAAGATAAAATGACTTCTTCCAAATATATGAAATATGAGTTGGGAGTTTAAAAGGATCAAATTTAAAGTCCTTTTGGAAATTATTTTCAATTTGGAGTTATTTGGGTTCTATTCAAATTATTTTTCTCCAAAAATAAAATATATGAAAAATAGGGTAACATGATTCCCTACAACAGAAAATTTGAGAGTAATAAATTTGAAATCATTTTGGTATTTTTAAAATGATGTTTATTGGATTTTATTAGAGCAGTAACACTCTTTGCTTTATTTAAATTTGTGTGGATTCTATTTGACTTTGGAAAAATGTTCATGTCGTAGAAAATCTTTTTCTGAAAATTTTGATATATAATATGCCTATATAAAATGTTTATTTTATTTTCGTTATTCAGTTTTCCTTTCTGTTTCTATTTTAAAAAAACTGTACGTGCGGCCCATAATTATTTGTCGCCGACGTGCGCATCATAGTAACAACGAGCGCCCCATCGTTTTTTTGCTATATGGGCCAGGCCCAACCAGCCATATTCTTTCCCCAAATTTTTCTTTTTCATAAATGATTTTTTTTCTGTTGACCGAATAAAAAAACTGCAGCCGCAGCTTACGCGCACGGGGCTGGCCGAAGGCCTTTAGGCCCATGCGAGGCGCCTCTTTTCTTCTCTGTTTCTTTTCTTTCCATCTACGTTTAGTCCCACAATGCCTAGCCTTTGAGTTTAAGCCTCTTTTCCACCAATAAATATAGACCCATAGAGCCTTCAAAAATCATCCGATTCGGGTTAAATCTATATTTTGGTTTTTACTCGTTCATCCAAATTAGATGAAACCAGCGCCTATAGTTTCGTCTTGTTTTCACCTATCCAGTTAACCTGTCACGTCAACTTTTTTAAATTTTCAAATTTCAAAATTTGTTCAGATTCATATTCAAACTTCTTTTGTTCATAACTTGAGTTCCGTAACTCCGTTTGAGTTGATTTTTTTGCAAAGCGAAGCTCTTGACCTAAACTTTCTGATAAGGCCAAATCCACCTAATTTTGGTACTGTTAGAAACTGTTCTATGTTGCAAGAGTTATTTGCTAGTTTTCAAAGTTTTCCGTGATCTTTTCTTCGATTCTTTTGCTTGATTGCTTATGTGTGGTTACTATTGCTTGCTCACGATAGATTGACCGGAGTGTCACGAGTAGAACTATCAGGAGTTATGAGTGCGAATCATCTTCATCATCAGTACAGGCAAGTTCACACTTTGATCATATCCCTTACATACCCAGTTTTATGCATTAGTTTCACCCTCAAACATTGCATCAGTAGGATTGATAACATGTTGGTATTGGGAAGTAGTTGATGAGGTAGGAACCTTTTGCCCTGCGTTCAAACCTTGGGAGTTACTTTTACGTTTCTTACATTGCTATGCTATGCTCGTAGACATGGATTGGGTTTGAGTGTACCCATGACAGTTGTGAGATTGTTAAGTAATGGTTAACTTAAGGTGGCAACTTTAATACACATCTGGGTGGATTGACGCACCTGGGGTATCCAGTGATTGCCTGTATTTTTTTTGGAAATCCCGGGGTACCGTGTGATTCTCCTATGGACTGTCACCCAGGCTCAAAGGGATCATGAGATTATTCATGCTAGAAACTTCCGTGTGCAGCCACAAGCTATTGTGGGCTCTAGCATAGTTGATTAAGTCGTGTGAACTCTTACAGTGGTAGACTAGCAGATGTAGGGGATGTAGGTGGTACTGTCTACCCATCGTAAGGTGCTAACGCTTCTGAAAGACTGTGTCTCGGTTATACGTTTCTCAAACATCATGTAGTGCGAGAAATCCAACGGAGGCGATCGAGTCTTGTGGGGAAAAGTGCACAAACCTCTGCAGAGTGTACAAACTAATCATGGTTAGCCATGTCCCCGGTTATGGACATCTTGAGTATCTAGTTCTTGGATTATCATGTTGATCTCATCACTCTATAATTAATTGTTGGGTTGTTAATGATTACTCTTAATTGGGATTGAGAGGGGGTTTACCTTCTCAATGTTTTCAACAAACTTTGTAGTTAAATAAAATATATTCCTTTGCAGTAGGGAAAAATTGGCTTTTCGCAAAAACATTATAAAATAGAGCTTTTCCACCAGCCATATATGCATGTAGTGATAGCTATTATTCATCATTATCCTATGGTGTGAATTTGCCAGTACATTCAATGTACTGACCCTTTGTGGCTGCAACGTCTCATGTTGCAGGACTTCTTACGACGAGTAAGTGATACGTTAGGGGTATGATTTCTACACTCAACTTTGCCGTTGGTGTTGATGGGAATCCAGAGCCTTGTTGTTACTTCCGCTATATGGATTGAGGTAATAGTATTTACGTTACTTTATACATGTGATTTACCTCTGTTATAAATCCTCGAGTACTGTGTGTCAGCATACCGATCCAGGGATGACACTTATGCACAGAGACTTGACCGTCTGAGGTTGGGTCGCTACAAGATGGTATCAGAGCACATGTTGACTGTAGAACGTGACCCTAGAAACTGGCAAGCCCATAGGAAAATATTTTTCTCTACAATTTTCTTTTCAAAAGGATCTTTTACCTCTCTTCTCTTCTGAGCTATTCAAATATCCCCTTTTAGTGAGACTATACCCCCTTTTTCCCCTTTTGACCACGAAGATTCGGCTGATGAGACCACTCCAAGAAGTACAAGATATCGGACAACTAAGACCACTTCGGAATGAAGAGGACTTTTACTGTGCAATATAATAATGGAAACTACAACGGTTGAAGACTCCGAAGACTAGGAGAATTTGAAGGCTTTGAAGAATTTTTAGATTGGTATGACCAGGGAAGGTTACCCTTATGGAATTTGTCGGACTATTGAAGCTGTCAATACCCGAAATCAAGGTGTATCGGAGAAAGACGGGAACATGAAGCATTAGAACTCAAAGTATTTGCTAAGAAAACCCTAAGGCAGGACATATCAACTATGGAATAATAGCTCATGGAAATGAAAGGGAAGAAACACGGCTATCCATGATGTTATCGCCCGCTTATGCTATTGTCGCCGTGCTGAGATGAGCATGCATTTCTTTGGAAGGATTGGATGACAAGAAGGCTGATGGAGCACCTATCAGCAAGACGAAGTTTTAACCTTAGCCGGTGTATCGCCAGGATCTGGAGTGTTACATCAAGAAGTTAAGATGGACCTGCAGGAAGCAGTATTTAATAAGGAAGCATTTGGTGAAGAACTCATGTCCCAGAAGTTGAAAGTAGCCAAGCTAGAGGAGCAAAACCTCGAGATACCGGAGATACGTCAGGAACTGAAGGACAGCAGGATCATGGTTCATGTCGAGGTTGATGAAACCCAGAAGTTTGGAACGCAACTCCAGAAATATTAAAGGACGTCACGATAGACTTTGCGACAACAGATATGATCTGGCAAAAGAATTTGAGAAGGTCAAGCACGATCGGAAGAAGCCCTCGGAGACATGAACAAGACTTGAAGAGTTTGATGACTTTGAAGATTTATTAACCTTTAGAAGACCAAACCCCTGTTATACTTGCGTTAGTGTAAGTGCATCTAGTGCCCCTTAGTGATTTTGGTGTATTGAAGACTTATAGGTTAAGGGACTAATGCGTTTGTGAGTGTACACAGGTCTATAAGTCTATGAGGAGTTTGATAATTACAGAGATAGTCGACCCGTAAAAATGAAGTTCTTCGACTGAAGACTTTGGTATTCTGAAGACTTTCTGAAGACTTTGAAAGTGAAGAAATTGGTGTAACCTTGAAGACTTGGTATTCATTACATGAAGCGTGAAGACTTTTGTTTTCGTAGTTCCATTTTCTCTTTCTTTCATCATAGGAAACACCGTACTGTTAAAGGGGGTCGAGGAAATACTAAGGAAAATTTTCCAAGTGATGCTCAACTCAAAATCCTACACCTACCAATCCCTTCGAGTGAAGCCATTGGAAATCTCATACAGTTCAGTCATATTCTTCAGTGACAGAGACGAAGTTCTTCTGGTCTCTGAGGAATTTGTTCTGACTGAGGAGTTAGGAATTCGCCAGTGCGGATTGCCTACACTGTGAGGAACATCATAGCCCTGAGGAATTAGACACTCAAAATTCCGACCGTTGTTGTGCTACGCGCTAGCTGTCCCAAAATATCTTCCCACCTAATGGTGATATCATTGAAGGGCATTTATGTCTTATCATGTCGGGCTGCTCCCTAGGCTATAAATAGCCGCCCCCTACAACCACTAGCTGTTTGGCTGCTCCGAGAGAAACTGACATTTGTCATTTGAGAGCATCGCATCTTCCGAGGACTTTGAGCGAAAATCATCAAGTGAGGAAAACCCAAACCCAAACACCTACAAACCCAAAGTGATTGAGCATCACTGAAGATATTGATCCTGCGTGGATCCGACGCTTATTACCTTTGAAGACTGTGCTTCTTCCAGACGGTTAGGCGTCATGGTCTAGAGCATCCAAGAGGAATTGTGGATCGCCGAGTGACCGAGTTTGTGAAGGTTCGGAAGTCACCTGAAGACTTACCATGAGTGATTGGACGAGGTCTGTGTGACCTTAGTTCAAGGAGAATACGGTGAGGACTGTGTGTCCGGGACTGTGTGTCCTCAGGTTTAAATACCTAGCCGCTGCAACCAGATGTACAACTGAGACAGCGGTTGGAACTGGTCTACCAAATCATTGTCTTCACCAAGCTTACTGGTTCTATTTCCTCAACTCTTTCATTTCCTCATTACTATGTTGTGTGCTTGTCATATCTGTGTTTGAAGACTTTGACAGAAGACTTTCTCAATTTCCTCAGTTCAATTTCTTCAGTCTGTTTGTCTTCATCCTGTGCTATCCTGTGTTTACGCTTTCTGTACTCTGTGTTTGTCTACATTTCATCATGATGACCATGCCTATGTTCTGCTATGCTTACTCTTGAGTAATTATTCCGCTGCAAGTAGTTCTGCGCTAAGGAATTTCCTCAGCCGTGAATTCCTCAGTGAAGAATTCATAAAAATCGCCTAATCACCCCCTCTAGTCGATATAACGCACTTTCAATTGGTATCAGAGCAAGGTACTCCCTTGTTCTGTGTGATTTTGGTTTAACCGCCTGGAGTTTTAGTTATGTCGACCGCAGGTATGATCAAGGTCTCCGCGGGGTGTCCTACCTTCGATGGGACGGACTACCCCTACTGGAAGAATAAGATGCGAATGCATCTTGAGGCAATTGATAACGATCTCTGGTATGTTGTGGAAAATGGTGTTCCCTCTGTCTCACCCTCACTGAACGCCACCGATGTGAAGAGATTCAAGCAACTCGATTCTCAAGCGAAGAATATCATATGTGGCCATCTGAGCAAATGACAGTATGGAAGAGTGAGTGCTTTGGAAATTGCTAAGCTTATCTGGGATAGGCTGTCCAAAGTGAATGAAGGAGTCTCAACTCAGCGTGACTCTCGAGTTGATGTTCTTCGCAATCTCTTCAACCGCTTCAAAAGACTCGACAATGAAAATGTTCAACAAACCTTCGATCGCCTCACTGACATCTCAAATGAGCTTCAAGCGCTTGGTGCCACTGACATCACCGACCATGAGGTGGTGAAGAAATTGTTGAGATCGCTTGATTCCTCATTTGATACTCTGGCATTGATGATACAAGAACGTGTTGATTACAAGTCACTTGATCCCGCTGATATCCTTGAAAGGCTAAATACTCATGAGTTCCAGCTTGCTGAAAAGAGAGACCTCTATGGTTCGAGCTATGGCAGATGACGTGCACTGAAGGCCAAGGCAGTTTCTGAGTCTGAAGATGAAGACTCTGGCAGCAGCCTTGGTGATCCTGAAGAACTGAGCTAGGAACTAGCACTGCTCGTGAAGAAATTTCAAAAGTTCTCAAGACGTGGTCGCTTTGGAAGATCCTCAAGGAGCAATGATTCCTCATCCAGTGACTACAAGAAGAGGCTTTGTCACAAATGCAAGAAACCTGGACACTACATTCAAGATTGTCCTCAGTGGGAAAAGGAATCAAAGAAGAATAAATACAAGGATTACAGTTCTGATGATGCGAAGAAAAAGAAGAAATCCTCAAAATCTTCATCATCAAAATCCTCAAAGTCTTCATCTCACAAGAAGAGCAGCTCCAAGAAGGCTCGGGCATTCATTGGCAAGGAAATGGACTCTGAAGCTGAATCTGAGGAACATGAGGAAGAGGAGGCATGTGAGGAGTCTGAGTCTGGAGTAGCGAGTCTAGCTCTCGCTACTGCATTCGTCAGCAAGTCTATCTTCAACTCTAAACAAAATGGCTTCACCAACAAGGCTGATGAAGGCAATGATGACTATGCTCCCACCTATTGCTTCATGGCAAAGGGTGCCAACGTACTCAAATATACCTCCTCTAAATCTAGTGAGAATGAATCTGATGAAAACCTCAAGCCCAGCTACTCTAAACTTGCTAAGATTGTTGTGAAACAACAAAGGGCTTTTGAAAAGGTTCAAAACATGCTCGACAAAAGTGATGATATGTTGGGTGAAGAAATGGATCGCACTAAAACCTTGACTGAAAATCATCAGAGACTTCAGACTAGGTTTGACAACCTTCAAGGTCATCATAACACTCTTATCTGGTCATGAGAAGCTTTCTTATGAATTTCTTCAAAGAAAGCAAGATCCTGAGAAGCTAAGAGTGAGTTATGAAGATCTTCAGAAGGAGCGTGATTCATTACTTGCTCAACAAATCAGCGCTGCTTAGGAAGAATTTGTTCCTCCATGTTTGAAATGCATTGAACGTGAATCTGCTAATTCTTCACCTGAATGTTCAAATGCTTCTAATGCTACAAATTCTTCAACTGTCTCTGCTATCACTAATTCCTCATCTGAGGGCATTGCTAGTATCACTGATATGCAGGGCTGAAGGAATTGTACATCACAGGCATGTACAAAAGCCTCAAAGGGCATCAGACTCTTTGTGATGTGCTTAAAAAGCAGATCCTCAACAGGAACCCTAGGAAAGAGGGTATTGCCTTTGAGAGGAAACTCAATGCTGAAGGTACATATTGGAAGCCTGAGCAGTACCCCAAAACCTCATGGGTTGCTGCGAATGGACCTCCACTTGATCCATCTAATTTATCTGGCTTTACATGTGAATCTTCTCATTCTTTTGATGAGTCATTTGACTCCAACTATAAACTGTTTAAAAATCAGAATGGTGAAGTATTTGCTAGATATGTTGGCACTAACTGCAGGAACGGTTCTCCTATGAAGAAAATCAGGGTTCCCAAAACGTGCCTTGAAAGTCTTCAGGTGAATATCCTCATGACACCACCTGTGAAGAACAGGAACCCCAGATCAAATTCTTCATATGGACCAAATTCTTCATATGGATCCAAGTCCTTATACGGATCGAATTCCTCACGTGGATCATATTCCTCAAAAGGATCAAAGTCCTCATATGAACGTCATCGTGCTAACAACTCTGTTTCACAGGGAAGAGCTAAGGGCTATGAATATGAGCATTATTCTTCTAATCATTATGTTCATAAGTCCTCGAAGAATTTCTCTGCTTATTCATATGCTTACCCTAACTCCTCTTATGTGAAACGAAATGGATTGGCTTCTATGCCACCTTTCTTGTATGGAGCTCGCAGAGTGATGAACTCTTTACCACCCCTTCAGATGTGGGTGGTGAAGAAAAAGAACTAATCTCTTCTGCAGGGTCAGGTCTCCAGACGTGCTTGAACGTCTGAAGAATTTGCTGGAGACCTGAAGAGTGCTTGAAAGGACGCAGGCTAATCATGAAGAAATGAACTTTCATTTCTAACGTCCTCATACTGTTTTAACTGTTGCATTGCTTGATGAAATTGGTCTGATGAATTATGATGTCATATTCTTCACTGATGAAGTATATGAAGTTCGTAAGCTGCACTAATTCATCTGCAGGATGATCAACCCAAAGCCACTGAGTGGGTCCTCGATAGTGGATGTACAAATCACATGACTGGTGACAAGAATCTATTGATGGATGCTCCCTTATCACCATCGCATCTGAAGCATATCATCTTCGCTGACAAAGGCAAAAGTCAGGTATTGGGTCTAGGTAAGGTTGCGATCACAAAGGATCGACACATGGACAAATTCATGCTTGTGGAGTCCTTAGGATACAACCTCATGTCTGTCTCAATGCTTTGTGATCTTGATATGGTTGTTGTCTTTGGCAAGTATTGTTGTGTTGTGGTTATGGAAGCTAACAATTCCAAAGTCTTCGAAGGCTTTAGGAGAGGAGACTTGTATATTGTTGATTTCTCTACAAGACCGCAACCAGCCGTGTGCCTACTTGCAAAAGCTTCAGAAGGCTGGCTATGGCATCGACGACTTGGTCATGCAGGCATGAGGAATTTGCACATGCTTGCGAAGAAGAAGCACGTCATTGGCGTTGAGAATGTCAAATTCCTCAAGGATCACTTATGCGGAGCCTGTGAAGCTGGAAAGATGACCAAGGCTAAGCATCCAGCAAAGACTATCATGACCACTACTCGACCATTTGAATTGCTTCATATGGATCTCTTCGGTCCTAACCATTACTCAGCAGTCACAAATGATGCATCTCTCTATGGCTTTGTTATTGTTGATGATTACTCTCATTACACTTGGGTACATATTGTCACTTACAAACATGAAGTGCATGAAGTCTTCAAACGATTTTCCTCGAGGGCTTCAACCAACTTCGGTGTGAAAATCAAGCACATCAGAAGTGACAATGGAAATGAGTTCAAGAATTCTGGTCTTGATGACTATCTTGATGAACTTGGTATTACTCATGAGTTATCTGCTCCTTACACTCCTCAGCAGAATGGCGTCGTGGAGCGCAAGAATAGAACTCTTGTTGAGATGGCTCGCACTATGCTTGATGAGTACAAGACGCCTCGTCACTTCTGGATTGAGGCAATTTATACTGCGTGCCACATCATCAACAGGGTATATCTTCACAAATTCTTCAAGAAGACTGCATATGAACTCCTCACTGACAAGAAACCCAATGTGAGTTATTTCAAAGTCTTTGGTGCTAAATGTTGGATTAGAGATCCTCATCACAATGCTAAATTTGCACCAAAAGCACATGAAGGTTTTATGCTTGGTTACGGAAAGGACTCGCACACCTACAGAGTCTTCAACAACGTTCTTCACAAGGTTGTTGAAACTGTAGATGTGCGGTTCGATGAAACTAATGACTCGCAAAGAGAGCACCTACCCTCTGTGATAGATGAACCAGCACCTGAGGAAACTATCAAGTTCAAGGCTACTGAGGATGTCATTCCTACCGAAGAATCTGCTGAAGAATTCATTCCAGAACATGAAGAACGTCGAGCTAATGCACCTGAAGAAAATACTAAAGAAAATGGGGCTGAAGAAAATGCTGATCAAATCCCTCGACGACAACCAGCTCATCCTCGCGTTGCAAAAGAAGTGCAAGTTGAAAAGATCATCGCTGACATTGAAGCACCAGGTCCTCTCACACGCTCAAAAGCTTCACATTTATCTAACTTTTGTGGGCACTATGCTTTTGTCTCTATCACAGAGCCCACTAAGGTAGATGAAGCATTTCTGGAGCCTGAGTGGATTCAGGCCATGCAAGAAGAATTACATCAATTCGAGCTCAACAATGTCTGGGAACTGGTCAAACGTCCAGATCCTCGCAAGCACAATATCATTGGCACAAAGTGGATCTACCGCAACAAGCAAGATGAAAATGGCCTTGTGGTGAGGAATAAGGCACGGCTTGTAGCTCAAGGCTACACACTGGTTGAAGGAATTGATTTCGATGAAACTTTTGCACCTGTTGCTAGACTTGAGGCTATTCGCATATTACTTGCTTATGCTAACCATCATGATATCACTTTATATCAAATGGATGTGAAAAGTGCATTCCTCAATGGTAAGCTTGAGGAAGAAGTATATGTTGCTCAACCCCCAGGTTTTGAAGATCCAAAGCATCCTGACAAAGTCTTCAGACTCAATAAGGCCCTCTATGGCCTCAAGCAAGCCCCTCGGGCATGGTATGATACTTTGAAGGAATTCCTCATGAAGAAAGGCTTCAAACCTGGTTCACTCAACCCTACTCTTTTCACTAAATCTTATGATGGTGAATTGTTTGTGTGCCAAATATATGTTGATGATATTATCTTTGGCTGTACTGACCAACGTTATAGTGATGAATTTGCCTATATGATGAGTGAAGAATATCAAATGTCTATGATGGGAGAATTGAAATTCTTCTTAGGTCTTCAAATTCGTCAACAGCGCAATGGCATATTCATATCTCAGGAGAAATACCTCAAGGATGTACTGAGGAAATTCGGCATGCAAGATTGCAAAGGCGTCAAAATTCCGATGCCCACAAATGGCCATCTGTGCACTGATGAAAATGGTATTGACTTCAATCAAAAGGTATACCGCTCCATGATTAGTTCTTTATTGTATTTATGTGCATCTAGGCCAGATATTATGCTTAGTGTTTGCATGTGTGCCCGATTTCAAGCTACACCGAAGCAATCACACCATAAGGCTGTGAAGCATATTCTTCGATATCTAGCTCACACACCAACACTTGGATTATGGTACCCCAAGGGCTCGGCTTTTGATCTCATTGGATATTCTGACTCTGACTATGCTGGTGATCGTGTGGACCACAAGTCAACATCTCGTACATGTCATTTCCTCGGACGATCTTTGGTCTGTTGGTCCTCGAAGAAACAGAACTGTGTATCATTGTCTACTACTGAAGCTGAGTACATTGCTGCTGGTTCTTGCTGTGCTCAATTGCTGTGGATGAAGCAAACTCTCAAGGACTACGGCGTCAACATGAAGAATGTGGCTCTCTACTGTGACAATGAGAGTGCCATCAAGATTTCTCACAACCCAATTCAGCACTCGAAGACAAAGCACATTCATATTCGTCACCATTTTCTTCGTGATCATGTGTTGAAGGGCGACATTTCTATTGAGCATGTGAAGACTGAAGAACAGCTAGCCGATATCTTCACAAAGCCCTTGGATGAGAAGAGATTTAGCAAGTTGCGGTGTGAGCTAAATATCTTAGAATCTTCGAATGTTCTTTGAAAAGGACACTCATCCTAGCACTTATGCAAAATTGATGACTTAGATGTGCAACACATGAAGAAACGTTTTTCTTCAATCAATGAAGAATAACACTCTAAGTGTGAAGAAATTAACGAATAATTTGATTCTCAGAACCCTACGACAATTGTACGCGGTGTCTCAAATCATCATTCTTATACGATGGGTCACGCCACCACCAAAAGTTGAAAATCTGCAATTTGAGTTTTTCCTCAGTTTTTGAAATTCCTCAGTTGTTCATTTTCTTCAACTTTGCATTGTCTTCACTGTTTCCGTCGTTTTTCTTCATTGGCTATATATATATATATATATATATATATATATATATATATATATATATATATATATATATATATATATATATATATATATATGAGTTTATGTCCTCTACAACATTCACTTATGGCTAATTCTTCAAGTTGGTTTTTCTGCTAAGTGAATGTGATCGGACCCTTCCCCCTCTATGCTATACTCAACCCAATCTATTCACAAATTCTTCATGTGCGTTCTATTTGAAACTCGTTCAAAATCTTCACTGTGTCCTTGTCAGCTGAAGAATTTGCGGACGGAACTTTAAAACTTATCTTATCCAAATTTTCGGCTTTGCCGCTCAAACCATTCCACATCCCACGATAATACTTATCTATTCACCCACGATCTCACACGATCGCCAACTCTTAGTACGTGGGTGACACATGTCAAGTGAATGAGAAGGGTCAGGGGCACGTTCATCCAAAATCTTCGGGCGAACAGTTTTTCACCGTGGCTATAAATACCCCCTCTCCCCTTCCTCACTTCCTTTACTCCGCTCGACCTCTCTCCTGCTCGAGCTTCTCAAAACCCTAGCGCCGCCGCTACTTCATCGTCGCCGGTGAGGAAGAGCTTCACTGCCTCGACCTCGTCGCCGACGTACTCGCGCCGGCCGCGGATTTCTTCCCTCCACCGCCGCCGTAGCCATCTTCCTCTGCCGAGTTAGGGCGTGGAAGATCTGCACAGACGAACTTCTCATCTCTACCTCACAGTTCGTCGTGTTCTTTGTCCAGGGTAATTAAAAGTTACTTTTACTGCTCCCTTTGATTCAAATGATTTCTACAAAATCTTCAAGGGTGTTTATTCTTCAAATTCTCACACACTAAACACCTCACATGTCATCTGTTCTTGATTCATTTCTCTAAGCTTTAATTTTTCTTCAAGATTCCTCAATTGTGTGGATCTTCAATCTATACAACTCTGGAACCTAAGACAAAGAACGCTTAGTGAAATTCTTCAAGACTCATCTGGTCAAATTCCTCAAACTTGTTCTTTTTGAAAAACCTTTTGAGAACGCATATGACCTCTCCAAATTCCTCGCAACTATACTCTGTTCACAGGTACTCATGTCCGCTGCTGAATCTCTAGGTTCTCATCAAATTAACTCATTTGCAGCGTTCCTTGAAGAAAAGTTGCATACTTCTTTAGAGAATTCAATTGTTCAAATTCCTCATCCGAAGAAAATGGCTGATGGAAAGAAGCCACAGAAAGGAGGAAAGAGGCCTGAGGTCAACACTGCATTTGAAATCACTGAGGACATCTATGCTGGGTACTGCACACCCCTTGAGGAAGATAAAAATCAGCGTAAGGTGCGCATTCAGAAGATAGAGAGGAGATGGGCAAGAGAGTGGAGGGAGTACAGGTATGTGACTCCCAAGTACATGAAGAAATTCGCACTAAATCCTCCATGCCCAAGACCTCCGTTGGCACCTGGCCAAATAGCTGATCCCACCAGCCTCAAGCGTGGTGAGGATTATCCTGATGAATGGGCCAAGCGCCAGGCCAAGTTGGCCAAACAGGCAAAAGAAGCAGTGAGGAAATTCAACGAAGACTCTGCTGCTGCTGCTGCTGAGGCCTCTGTCAAGCCTAAGAAGGCCAAGTCAAAGAAGCCTGCGCACAAGCCAAGTGCTTCACCTTCAATGCCCTCAAGGCCAAGTTCCTCGGCAATGCCCTCACGGCCAGTTCCTCACGCTGCTCCTGATCCTCCAAAGTCCTCAGCTGCTCCGACAAAATCCTCAGCACCTGTGCATCTCGCCATGTGCCAAAGGACGACAGGCATCTCTATTGCCTCAGGAGCTTCTGCAAGTTCCTCAGCTGCACCAAATTCCTCAGCTGGCCCCTCTCCGCTGAAGAAGAAGACTACTGCTGGACGAGGTCCTCGACCAAGTCCTCACAAGAAGCAGGTCGCCTTCCAAGTACTATCTGAAGAAAACGAAGCTGATGATGGTGAACTTGCTGAAATCATCAGAGATAGGCAAGTCAGGGCCCTAGAGCCAAGGGCACAAATGTGCCTCTGCTTTTGGATCCAAAGTTGATCCTCGATTACATTGATCTCTGGCACAAGGACCCAAACACTCCTATGCCTGACTTCAAGCTGACTCCTGGCCAAAATCATATGCTGACTGCCTTCATCCAAGAAGAGAAATGGAAATTTGAGAAGGCCAGGCAGATCAAGAAAGCGCAGTACAGGAAGGAGAAATTCCTAAAGAACAACATTGTCTCTATGACAACTGATGATCTTGTGAAGATCCAACCTGAAATCAAAGTCCCCAGCGATGATTTCAATGCTTACTATGCTGATTGGCAAGGAGCCAAGGTCAGGTTTGTTAAACTGACTGAGAAGTTCACCTCCAATGTTGCAGCCCCATCGCAACAAGAAATTCCTCAGACTGAAGCATCTGCTCAGCCAACTGAAGAACATGCCAGCACAACTGATGACATTTAGGCTGCTGAAGAAAATGTGAGTTCCAGGGCCGATGACTGCATTCCAGCCGCTGATGAAATTGCCAGGGCATCCACTAGTGGTGCGCCTGAAGAAAATGAAGAGGTCAGGGCAACTGCATCAGTTGTGCCTGAAGAAAATCAACCACATTCCTCTGCTCCTCCTGCGCCTACCCCAACTCCAATTCTTCCATCTGCATCAGATATGAACAAGACCAAGGCTGCAGAGCGTGCAGCATTGAAGAAAAGGAAAGCATCAACTTCATCAGATTCTTCAGCTCCGAAGAAGATGAAGAAATTGAGCAGCTCAGTTGCAAACCCCATTGATGCTGTTCCGATCTCAACCATGCCATCAAAGGACCTTGTTCCTTTTGATGAAGAATATGTGATCCCTAGCGGATCTGATGAAGAAAATCCTTCTGCTGCTTCGTCAGAGCAGATGGATGAAGAAATTGAAGTGGATGAAATCCCTTCAACTCCAGCTGTTTCCTTGCCTATGCCTCAGTTTACTGCTGAAGAGGCCGGCGTTGAAGAAATAGAAGATGAAGACGTGGACATTGGTTGTACCACACCAGTGACGAATGATGACTTTTGGGAAAGTCAGCACCCCAACTCTCCACTCTTCACACCTTTACAGCAAATTCCTCAGTCCCCTGTTGCTACTGAAGTACAAATGGGATCTGAAGAACCTCGTGCAACCCCATCTGTCCATGAAGAAATTCCAGGCACTGGTGCTGAAGAAAATGTACATGAAGAATTGAAGACCCATGCTGTCACTGGAGTAGAAGCTGAAATTCCTCAGCCTGAAGAACCTGAGATTGCGATTCCTGAGGTGATAATGCAATTGACTAACACTCCTCAGCCCAAGCCAAAGGATCCATTCTCAAAGAAGCGGAAATTCAAGGCTGATGATTTCTTTGGCGAGCACGTGTTCTTCACTGACTACAATCCCTATGATTCTGCTCGTCTTAGAAGGAAGCGCTTCTGGACCGCCAGCCAGGCCAACTTCTATTCTTCACTGCTCTTCAACAAGGACAAAGTCTTCGACCACGAGCATATTCCTCATGTGGACATGGAATCACTGCCATGCTTCACTCCTGTCCTTAGTGTGCTTCATGACACAGGCCTCCTCAACTTTTGCACAGACATAGTTGATTGGAATGAAGAACTCATTCTTCAATTCTACGCAACTTTGCACATCACAGGAGATCCTGACGATGTGAACTCCTGGGTTTTGGATTGGATGACTGAAAATACTCACTATAAGGCACCGGCCACTGAATTACTTCACGCCCTGCCCATCAGTTCTCCACCTGAAGGAGCTCGTTGCATGTACCAAGAACCTGAGCTTACTGATCACTATATGCAAGTGCTGATGAAGCCATTGAAACCAGGTCAAACCTCAAGGACAAAATTCCTCGTGAAGGAATTGCAGTATGTACCAAGGACAGTCTATCGCATTCTGACGAAGACTATGAGTCCAATCAAAGGCCATGACTCATCTGATGAGGAAATTGTTGGCATCATGAAGAATCTGGTTTTCAACATCATTCATGGCATTCCTGTCAATTATCACGATTTCTTCATGAGGACTCTGGCAAATGTTGCACTTTCACCGTTTGAGCTGAAGCCTTATGCACCGTGGATTATGAGATTCATCAGAACAAGGTCTTCACTCAACTACAAAGCTGATTTTCAGAATCACCTCAGCTACTTGCCCCCGATTGAAGTCCTCAAGCGGACCTATTCCTCAGCTGACAAAAAGGGCAAGGCACCAGCTGTTATAGATGAAGGCATTCGTCCATTGGATGGTCAATTTTGCAAGGCTGCATCTTATTCCACCAATGATGACTCTGCCACTCATGATTCTGCTGCCCATGCCTCCAAGCCAAATCCTCAAGCTACTGCTCCTCGTGTGATGACTGACCGTGAACTTATGCTAAGTCTTCACCAGAAGGTGGATCAAAACCATAAATGGGTTAAGCGTCAGTTTGGTTCAATTCTTCACAACATGACTGCTACACATAATGAAGTGAAGAAAAACCATTACTACCTCCATGAAGTCTTCGGTCGCACCTGGGTTGTTCTGTCTCACATTTACAGTGAAGAAGATCTGAAGAACATGGGTCTCAAGGAGGACTTTGACTGGTCTGCACCTCCACCGAAGAAATACAAGAAGGTCAAGGTTCCTTCCTTGGTGGCCAGCTCCTATTCTTCATCGCGCGAAACTGATGAGCATGAAGACTTGGACGACACTGCAGCAGGCCCTACATCAACAAACGACCCCAACAACGCTAGCGCTCCTCCATCATCATGATATTCTTCAGGGGCGTTAGTCCTCATTTTCAATCCTTTTGGTCATTCGATGACAAAGGGGGAGAAAGTTGAGTTAGTCTTCAAGCGGGTCTATCTTATATGGGCGTTTTTTTCTTAAGTTACAACTCTCGTTCTTCTGATGACTTTGCTGGATCGAGTTGTAAACTTAAACTCTATGGTGACCTGATACTTTTGCTGTGTTCTTCTGCATGCTTATTCCTTGCTAATGTTAATGCACGCATGCTGAATTACATCAGTCACCATATTTCATCATGCATTTCAAATTCTTCATATTATATGTCAAATGCGTGTATGAATTAGAAGATATAGGGGGAGATCTCCATGATTCTACTCTTCAAGTGTGCATTGCTTCAAGAGAAAATTCCTCACTATGCACATCTTCAGGGGGAGTTCTTCTATATCTTGCAATCAAATTCCTCAATGTCAGTATTTACACTTCATATGATTATCCCCGTTGAAAACTTAACCTATATTGTCATCAATCACCAAAAAGGGGGAGATTGTAAGTGCATCTAGTGCCCCTTAGTGATTTTGGTGTATTGAAGACTTATAGGTTAAGGGACTAATGCGTTTGTGAGTGTACACAGGTCTATAAGTCTATGAGGAGTTTGATAATTACAGAGATAGTCGACCCCTAAAAATGAAGTTCTTCGACTGAAGACTTTGGTATTCTGAAGACTTTCTGAAGACTTTGAAAGTGAAGAAATTGGTGTAACCTTGAAGACTTGGTATTCATTTGAGGAACATGAAGCGTGAAGACTTTTGTTTTCGTAGTTTCATTTTCTCTTTCTTGAGTCATAGGAAACACCGTACTGTTAAAGGGGGTCGAGGAAATACTAAGGAAAAATTTCCAAGTGATGCTCAACTCAAAATCCTACACCTACCAATCCCTTCGAGTGAAGCCATTGGAAATCTCATACAGTTCAGTTATATTCTTCAGTGACAGAGACGAAGTTCTTCTGGTCTCTGAGGAATTTGTTCTGACTGAGGAGTTAGGAATTCGCCAGTGCGGATTGCCTACACTGTGAGGAACATGATAGCCCTGAGGAATTAGATACTCAAAATTCCGACCGTTGTTGTGCTACGCGCCAGCTGTCCCAAAATATCTTCCCACCTAACGGTCATATCATTGAAGGGCATTTATGTCTTATCATGTCGGGCTGCTCCCTAGGCTATAAATAGCCGCCCCCTACAACCACTAGCTGGTTGGCTGCTCCGAGAGAAACTGATATTTGTCATTTGAGAGCATCCCATCCTCCGAGGACTTTGAGCGAAAATCATCAAGTGAGGAAAACCCAAACCCAAACACCTACAAACCCAAAGTGATTGAGCATCACTGAAGAGATTGATCCTGCGTGGATCCGACGCTTGTTACCTTGGAAGACTGTGCTTCTTCCAGACGGTTAGGCGTCATGGTCTAGAGCATCCAAGAGGAATTGTGGATCGCCGAGTGACCGAGTTTGTGAAGGTTTGGAAGTCACCTGAAGACTTACCACGAGTGATTGGATGAGGTCTGTGTGACCTCAATTCAAGGAGAATACGGTGAGGACTGTGTGTCCTTAGGTTTAAATACCTAGCCGCTCCAACCAGATGTACAACTGAGACAGCAATTGGAACTGGTCTACCAAATCATTGTCTTCACCAAGCTTACTGGTTCTATTTCCTCAACTCTTTCATTTCCTCATTACTATGTTGTGTGCTTGTCATATCTGTGTATGAAGACTTTGACAAAAGACTTTCTCAATTTCCTCAGTTCAATTTCTTCAGTCTGTTTGTCTTCATCCTATGCTATCCTATGTTTACGGTTTCTGTACTCTGTGTTTGTCTTCATTTCATCATGATGACCATGCCTATGTTCTGCTATGCTTACTCTTGAGTACTTATTCTGCTGCAAGTAGTTCTTCGCTAAGGAATTTCCTCACCCGCAAATTCCTTAGTGAATAATTCATAAAAATCGCCTATTCACCCCCCTCCAGTCGATATAACGCACTTTCAGTTAGATGCGACATTTGTGAGCTGTCATTTGTTTGATGTTTTTTCCGACAGCCACGAATAAAATCTGCCTTTTTAGAACTTTTGTTTGTATTGTGTGCATCCCTCTCTATCTCTCTTATCCCACCCCAAAACCCTTGGACCCAATAGAGGATGAATGGAGATGAGCTCGTATTTTCTAGACCGATGAGTCAATTGGAGACAGACCGATGGATTCAGAACATGGAGGATCACATGAAGAATAACCCTTTAGTCAGAAAGGATATGACCCAGCATACGCTTCAGTGCTTTGAAAGAGGTGCTGCTACTTGGTGGAGGATGTACCAAACCATCAATGGATGGCAAGCAGTAACCACTTGGAAAGAATTTAAGTTGACTTTGCCAAAGTCTCAGTTTGTGAAGCCTTATGGAAGTGATATAAAGAAACCTTGTGCATGCAAGCTTTGTGGAGAAATATGACACAACCATAAAGAACACAAGGCTGAATGCCCTAATTGTGAAGGAAGTCACCCAGCTGAAGAATGCCCAACTAGGCAGATCACTTGTTTCTTGTGTGAAGGGACTACCCACTACCCTGCACAGTGTCACATTTACCCCATGGTACAAAGAACCATCCAGCAGAAGAAAGAAGCAATGAAAGGAGCCCTAATGGAAATTTTAGAAGAACCTGTGGTGAAGGAAGAGGTGGAGGGCACATCCGAAGAAGACCCAATTAAACCCTGCACCAAGTCATGCTATTCATGTGGAGAAGAAGGACACATCTCCCATAATTGTTTGAATGGTTCGAGAGGTAAAGATTCATATATCGGAAGGTAGTATTTGGACATCGGAATGTTTTGAGTGGTTCGGGTATTTTACCGGAGTACCGAGGGGTTACCGGAACTAGGGGGCGCAAGGGGAAGTATTGGGCCTACATGGGCCTTAGTGGAGAGAGAGGAGGGCCGCAAGGGGTGGCCGCCCCCCCATGGCAGTCCTAATTGGACTAGGGGGAGGGGGCGTCGCCCCCCTTTCCCTCTCCCTCTCCCTCTCCTTCCTTTTCCACTCAGGTAAGAAAGGAAAAAGGGGGTGAATCCTACTAAGAGTGGAGTCCTAGTAGGACCCCCCCCATGGCGCGCTCCCTTGTGGCCGGTCTCCTCCTCCCCTCCTTTATATACGGGGGTAGGGGGCACCCCATAGCACACCAATTGTTTTCTTAGCCGTGTGCGGTGCCCCCTCCACAGTTTACTCCTCCGGTCATAGCGTCGTAGTGCTTAGGCAAAGCCCTACGCGGATCACATCACCATCACCGTCACCATGCCATCGTGCTGACGGAAGTCTCCCTCGAACCTCTGCTGGATCAAGAGTTCGAGGGACGTCATCGAGCTGAACGTGTGCAGAACTCGGAGGTGCCGTATGTTCGGTACTTGATCGGCTGGATCGCGAAGACGTTCAACTACATCAACCGCGTTAACCTAACGCTTCCGCTTTTGGTCTACGAGGGTACATGGACATACTCTCCCCCTCTCGTTGCTATCATCTCCCAGATAGATCTTGCATGAGCGTAGGAAATTTTTTGAAGTTGCATGCTACGTTCCCCAACAGTGGCATCCGAGCCAGGTCTATGCGTAGATGATATGCACGAGTAGAACACAAAGAATTGTGGACGATAATTGTCATACTGCTTACCACCAACGTCTTACTTTTATTCGGCGGTATTGTTGGATGAAGCGGCCCAGACCAACATTACATGACCACGTTCATGAGACCGGTTCTACCGACGTGCTTTGCACACAGGTGGCTAGAGGGTGTCTGTTTCTCCAACTTTACTTGAATCAAGTTTGACTACGGCCGGTCCTTGTTGAAGGTTAAAATAGCACACTTGACGAAAAATCGTTATGGTTTTGATGCGTAGGTAAGAACGGTTCTTGCTAGAAGCCCGTAGCAGCCACGTAAGACTTGCAACAACAAAGTAGAGGACGTCTAACTTGTTTTTGCAGGGCATGTTGTGATGTGATATGGTCAAGATATGATGTGATATAATTTTTTGTATGAGATGATCATGTTTTGTAAAAGTTATCGGCAACTGGCAGAAGCCTTATGGTTGTCGCTTTATTGTATGAAATGCAATTGCCATGTAATGTTTTACTTTATCACGATGCAGTAGCGATAGTTGTAGAAGCAATAGTTGGCGAGACGACAACGATGCTACGATGGAGATCAAGGTATCAAGCCGGTGAAGATGGAGATCATGACGGTGCTTTGGAGATGGAGATCAAAGGCACAAGATGATGATGGCCATACCATGTCACATATTTTGATTGCATGTGATGTTTATCTTTTATGCATCTTATTTTTCTTAGTACGGTGGTAGGATTATAAGATGATCCCTCACTAAATTTCAAGGTATAAGTGTTCTCCCTGAGTATGCACCGTTGCTACAGTTCGTCGTGCTGAGACACCATGTGATGATCGGGTGTGATAAGCTCTACATTCACATAAAATGGGTGCAAGCCAGTTTGGCACGTGCAGAATACTCGGGTTAAACTTGACGAGCCTAGCATATGCAGATATGGCCTTGGAACACTGAGACTGAAAGGTCGAACGTGAATCATATTGTAGATATGATCAACATAGAGATGTTCACCATTGAAAACTACTCCATCTCACGTGATGATCGGACATGGTTTAGTTCATATGGATCACGTGATCATTTAGATGACTAGAGGGATGTCTATCTAAGTGGGAGTTCTTAAGTAATATGATTAATTGAACTTTAATTTATCATGAACTTAGTCCTGATAGTTTTTGCATATCTATGTTGTTGTAGATCAATGGCCCGTGCTACCGTTCCCTTGAATTTTAATGCATTCCTAGAGAGAGCTAAGTTGAAAGAAGATGGTAGCAACTACACAGACTGGGTCCGTAACTTGAGGATTATCCCCATTGCTGCACAGAATAATTATGTCCTGGAAGCACTGCTAGGTGCATGGCCTGCTACAGGAGCAACTCCAGACTTTAAGAACGTCTGGCAAGCTAAATCTGATGACTACTCGATAGTTCAGTGTGCCATGCTTTACGGCTTAGAATCGGGACTTCAAAGACATTTTGAACGTCATGGGGCATATGAGATGTTCCAAGAGTTGAAGTTAATATTTCAAGAAAATGCCCGAGTTGAGAGATATGAAGTCTCCAACAAGTTCTATAGCTGCAAAATGGAGGAGAACAGTTCTTTCATTGAACACATACTCAGAATGTCTGGGTACCATAACCACTTGACTCAGCTGGGAGTTGATCTTCCTGATGATAGTGTCATTGATAGAGTTCTTCAATCACTGCCACCAAGCTATAAAGGCTTCGTGATGAACTATAACATGCATGGGATGGAAAATACTATTCCCGAGCTCTTCGTGAATAGTATAGGCTGCGGAGTAGAAATCAAGAAGGAGCATCAAGTGTTGATGGTTAACAAGATCACTAGTTTCAAGAAAAAGGGCAAAGGGAAGAAGGCGAACTTCAAGAAGAATAGCAAGCAAGTTGCTACTCCTGGGAAGAAGCCCAAGTCTGGACCTAAGCCTGAAACTAAGTGCTTCTACTGCAAAGGGACTAGTCACTGGAAGCGGAACTGCCCCAAGTATTTGGCGGATAAGAAGGATGGCAAAGTGAAAGATATATTTGATATACATATTATTGATGTGTACCTTACTAATGCTCGTAGTAGCGCCTGGGTATTTGATACTAGTTCTGTTGCTCATATTTGCAACTTGAAACAGGGGCTACGGATTAAACGAAGATTGGCTAAGGATGAGGTGACGATGCGTGTCGGAAATGGTTCCAAGGTCGATGTGATCGCCGTTGGCACGCTACATATACATCTAGCTTTGGGATTAGTTTTAGACCTGAATAATTGTTATTTGGTGCCAGCGTTGAGCATGAACATTATCTCTGGATGTTGTTTGATACCATAAGGTTTTTCATTTAAATCAGAGAATAATGGTTGTTCTATTTATATGAGTAATATCTTTTATGGTCATGCACCCTTGATGAGTGGTCTATTTTTATTGAATCTCGATCGTAGTGATACACATATTCATAATATTGAAGCCACAATATGCAAAGTTAATAATGATAGTGCAACTTATTTGTGGCACTGCCATTTAGGTCATATTGGTGTAAAGCGCATGAAGAAACTCTATGCTGACGGGCTTTTGGAATCACTTGATTATGAATCACTTGATGCTTGCGAACCATACCTCATGGGCAAGATGACTAAGACTCCGTTCTCCGGAACAATGGAGCGAGCAACTGACTTATTGGAAATAATACATACTGATGTATGCGGTCCGATGAGTGTTGAAGCTTGCGGCGGGTATCGTTATTTTCTGACCTTCACAGATGATTTGAGCAGATATGGGTATATCTACACTGGTACACGTCGGTGCTATACAAACGGTTTTTAACCCCTTTCCGTGATGGCGTTCGAAATCGTCACCTAGTGAGTGATTGCGATAGGGGGGTCCTTCCCACACGACCCAGAAACCATCAGGGATATGCCATACTGGCACACACGCTCGGCAAAATGAGGTCGTGTGTGACCGGCGAGCAACCAAATATAGTTATACATAAAGTAGTACTAAGAAAATACAATCATAAGGCGAAATCGTTTCGGTCGTAAGTACATCCCACATAGTCAGTCCCTGCTAAACGTTCCGTTCATATATACATCCCACGCAGTCACTCTAAGGAAAACGTTTGCGCAAGGTGGCGTAACGCAAACAGTTTTCAAGAGAATGTCGTGTGTGATTGTTCATTGAACCAACACAGTTTATTCCTAGAAACTGTGTGTGTTGCCTGAGGTCATCGCCCACATTGTTTTCTCAATAACCGTTTGCAATAGGAAAACCCAGTTAGCAGGCTAATTGGCCAATTAGCAGGCTAATTGCCATATTATTAATAATCCATTTACTAATCTAATGGACATTCATATTAAGCACATAATATATTTCATTTCCATATTAAGGAAGCAGGATTTCATAACTAAAATACATCCGAGTACAACGTGATATAGCTTCAGCACTCGGCTACCCCATTACACAACTGCACCCGCACCAAGTTCCACATGCAACATCTAGAACCTTTCGAAATTAGCATCGTAGACGGTACATAGACAGATGCATCTCATTTGGAAAACTGCTGAAGCGGAAGGCGAATATTGAGCCTTCATTCATGTTGAAGGTCTTTGCAACTTTAGGCCAGTGCATGTGGATGATTGACCATCCATCCTTCGACCTCTTCAGGTACACTTCAATATTGAATTGTGGCTGTTGTATGAAAACTTTCCTCACCTCCTGACCACAGAGGTGGTTTGAGAGGTAATCATGAGTGAACCATGAAAACAAGGGTGTGCATAAATATCTTCTCTATATTGGAAATGGGGCAAAGGAATAAAAAAAGGCAAGGTATAATAGTTAGTACAATCTTGTAAACCTCAGTGCTTCCCATTGTTTCCCCGCAACACATATAAGGTAGTTAGTCATCAGGTTAAGTAAGGGTTCACATGCTATCAGTAAAATATGTTGATGATAAATAAGCACATTGCAGATTCATCAGATTAATTCAAGCCACATGGAAAACCCATTTATCCAAACCAAGCATGATTAAGAACTAGGAAATATAGCACTTGTATATGTTTCTCATGTATTAAGTGCAACCAAATTCGATTTATTCCTCACCTGGTATACAATAACAGAATGCAGCCACAACAATTGAACATCACATTGTAGAATTGAACCAAACAGTTAACTAAACACCACAACAAATGAACCAAACATTAACTGAGCACCACATTGCACAATATAACATACTCCTAATAGAAGATCACACAGTTAACCAAACCAAGCATGCTTTTAACTTGGAAATATAGCAGTGTATTTGTTTCTCAAGTATTTAGTACAGCCAAATTCGATTTATTTCTCACATGGTATACAATAACAGAATACACCCACAACAATTGAACATCGCATTGCAGAATTGAACCAACCAGTTAACTAAACACCACAACAAATGAACCAAACGTTAACGGAGCACCACATTGCAGAATATAACATACGCCTAATAGAAGATCGGACAGTTAACCAAACCAAGCATGCTTGACAAGTTGAAAAATTGCACCCTGAAGAATTGAACATCACATTTGCAGAATTGAACCAAACAGTTAACTGAACACTATATTGCACTACATATAGAACATATACTCTAGAGTAGAAGATTGCATGGTAAAAGTAGATAACACAATCCACTAGAATTTGATAAGGAAAGGCAGTAGCTAGCAAACTGAACATGGGTCCATATAGTGAGCTAATAAGACAAGCTACTCCTCATTATCGGAGATATCGATGACGATTGGCTCGTTGGACATGGAAGAGGGTGAGGCCTCCGCATCGTGGGTGCCCTCGTCGTAATGGTGAGTTGCCTGAGCCGCTCCGGGCACCAACCTGCTGGCTCTTGAGATGAGGTAAGCAGATGCACGCTGAGATAACACCTCGTAGTCTTTGTCGAAGGCACCGATGGTGGCCTCGAGAAAATGCCATGAACTGTCGTTTAAAGCAGCCAACCGCGTCGCGGCATCGGCGCGCGAGGCATCGAGGATGGCCTCGACGGTGAGGTGCTCCTCCATGATTTGGGGGTCGGCACAAATGGCAGCCATCGCGACCTCATCCGCGCGTGCGGCCGCATTTTGCTTCTCTGCTGCCAAATGCTCCTTGAGATCCTGGCTATACTGCTTGCACCATGGCTTAGGGTTGCACTTATTTGGTGGAGGGGTCGGTGATTTCGGTGGAAGGTGTCGCGATCACGCCAGCGGTCAGGGCATGTGGGATGTGGAAGGAAGAGGAGGATGGGGGTCGGGTGTGGATTACCTACCTGGATAGGCGAGGCCGAGCAGCGTGAAGGAGGGTCGCCGACGAGGAGGCGGCGCTGCAAGCAAGGAGTGAAGGTTTGAACTTGGAAAGGAAGGCAGAAAAAGGGGAAAATGTGGCTTTTGGTAAGGGGGAGGGGGCGGGAAGGTAGATATTTCCGCGGAAGCCGAAAATTTGGAATCGCTTCAGCGAAAAAACTGCCGTGCAAAGTGTCATCAGACACGGTCCCTTATTCAGAGCGGGCTGTGGACTATAGCCGTCGCACCTTCTCGCGTAAGCCGTATGCGTACTATACTCCGGCGGTGCTCCAAGATATTTTGTGCTGCATCTCACATGGTTGGTTATAATAAACTGTGTGGGATCTACTTGGTTTTTCGCCTTGATTTGAATTACATAATGGGGTCACAGCAGCAATGGAAGGTGTTTGAATTGCTAGACCTTTTATCTGCAGTGAACATGCAACTATATGTGTGTCATAAAAGAATTGGAATTATTCAGGGTTCGTTTGGATATTTTTATGCATTAACACAGTTTTCAATGCATTTATGTGCATAATTCAAATTTGAACTACATGCACATGCTCCAGTGCATATAAATTGGTTGAAAATCAAATCTTTGTCCTTGGGTGCATGCTTAGGTCCCATGCAAGAAATGTGAATGAATGTCAAACACCCTGCCACCATCACTCGGCCGCAAACATTGAGATACCTGGTTTTTAAATTCTAGTAGATCCAATACTCGTCTGAAATTCATGAAACTTGGCATGCTATCATGGAGCGCATCAACATGTCGTGGTAATTTTTTTGTCCCATTTGGGGCAGGTTTGGGTATATGCCTCTCACAAACCAGAGCTTCTCACAACAAGCATGATGATTTCGGTAGGGAACGTCCCACCTTTAGGGACGAAATGATATACATTGCCTCTTATTGCTTTCAAAAATTTTCTCATGTCAACATAGAACAACAGGAGTGTTGTGTCAATTTTTGTGATTTTTTGGGGTTCGTTTGGACATTTTTATGCATTAACTGAGTTTTCAATGCATTTATGTGCATAATTCAAATTTGAACTACATGCACATGCTCCAGTACATATAAATTGGTTGAAAAATCAAATCTTTGTCCTTGGGTGCATGCTTAGGTCCCATGCAAGAAATGGGAATGAATGTCAAACACCCCGCCACCATCACTTGGCCGCAAACATTGAGATACCTGGTTTTTAAATTATAGTAATTCCAAAACTTTTTGAAATTCATGAAACCTGGCATGCTATCATGGAGTGGCATCAACATGCCATGGTAAATTTTTTGTCCCATTTGGGACAGGTTTAGGTATATGCTTCTCACAAACCAAAGCTTCTCACAACAAGCATGATGGTTTCAGTAGGGAACGTCCCACCTTTGGGGGTGAAACGATATCCATTACCAATTCACATTTCATATCAAACAGTTGTTTGCCAATTTCATATCAGGCACATAAATATATTTTAACATCACAGTACGATAGTACATGAAAACAACACAGTACAACATATAGCTAGTTCAACTTCATAAGAACAATATTAGAATACTATATTTTATATATATATATATATATATGTATATATATATATAGTAACGCTAAACTAAGCCTGAGCGTAGAATAGCTTATTCTACACCCTAGTAACGGTACATACAAAATGTAGTAATGTAGTATATAAAATATAGTAATTTTTTAAAATGTAGTAAATTACAAACTTGGATATAAAAAATTCAGAATTACTACATTTTGTACATTCTTTTACTAGATTTTGTATCTAGCGTTACTAGGGGTGTAGAATAAGCTATTCTACACTCATGCTTAGAATAGTGTTACCCTATATATATATATATATATATATATATATATATATATATATAGCGTTACCCTATATTAGAGTGAGGCTCCCCTATTTATTTCATATTTTTTACTTACTTTTAAACCGTTTAATGTTTAGCAAGTCTTAACTAGTTCGGTGGCAAGCTATGATATATATATACTAGTATGTGTGCATGTGCAACACACATTTTAACAAATAAAAACCGGAATAAGAATCCACTTCCAGGTTTATAAATCTAGAATAAGGTTTCAGCAAAAAAAGTTACAAAAATCCTTGGTTCCCAAAGACGTTCAGTAATAACCATCCTAAATGAGCAATCGAACATACCTTGAATCACTTTATCAAAGAGGTTGCAGAAGTAACTCCAACTCATGTCTTGTCAAATACACCATTTTCCTTAGTTAGAACTTGCAAAGAAATGGCAACCCATCATTTCTAACGATTCCATATTGAAAGGAAAAATACATCATAGAAATGACATACAAACAATATGCACACAATTATGTTGATCAATGAAAAGATATGGGTCGAACATATGGAGTTAGTTATTTCCCCAAAGAAGCTTTGTTGAAAATAATTGTCTCAACATTGTGCCCGCAAAAGGAAAGAGAAACCTTATGTAAACACAAAAACTACAATGGACAAACACACAATTTTTCAAAAAAAAGAACACTGACCAGGAAGTTTCCAATCCTTGTAGGAAGGACAACCTTCCTACAAATACACAATCCGGTGCAGGTTCATACAATTTTCATTCTGCGCAAGTGATGCAACATACAAATTCAAACCATCACGACAAAATATGCAGGGAGAAGTCTGTTCTAGGCAATAATTGTTTATCAACAAGTTGGTACAAGTTGTTGTCAAATACTTCAACACATTTTCATTTTCAGTTATGAATATTCAATAAGATCCTTACACCTTAATGATTTTTAACCAAACTATAAAATTCGTGGGCCATCCATAAATATTTTTGTTGTTGTATCTGAAGTACCTTTGAAATCTTGAGAAACAACAAATACTATACAATCAAAGTGGCTTCTTCTTGGGATAAGCCAATGGTCCAGCTCCAAGACTTGATATGCCCAAAAGCTACAACATATTTTAAATGGCACAAATAAGTATTGAGAAGTCCATTGTTTGCACTAAACATTTTCGTTGACATCTGCAAAGTTCAAGGAGCTTTAGCCACACATATCATTAATAGAAGTCTACATTGGATATTACAAAACAATTTACTCCCGGCAATTAAATCTCATTGTACAATAATTGCTCACACCTGAAATCTCAACCTGATGGCTCCAACTTTTTTCTTGCATCGGCATCTGTTAAAGCCCTTATTTTAATTCATGGCCAGCATTGAACTGATGTAATAATAAAGCAGCAGCTTCCCAACCAAAACCCTTAGTGATGAAGCTATCGTCTTCGACCACTTGGATCTCGAAGAATCTAATTAAGCTAGCTTAGCTACAAGCACAATATGTGCCTCGTTCTCCAGCTGATATCTTTGCTTACCTTGTTGGCCTTGGGCACCAGTTCTTGCAGGGCCTTTATCCTCTAAGCAATCCTCTCCCGGCAAAACTGCGACAAGGACCAGCTGGTTAATTAATTAGAAAAAATCATCAAGAATTAAGTTTATAGAGGAAGAGAGGCCCATGGTGCTAAATAGAAGTGCACATGAGTAGAGAAGAACAAGAACAGTATGGACAACTAAAAGGACAAAGGAATAATATAGTTAGCTAAAGCCAGAACATTAACAAAAACACGGGAACTAATCAGTTTAGTGCTAAGATGCAAGCTGCTCCCCTTGGTTTGATATACTATAAGGTTAATTGCCGACCAAATTGACAAGTAACACTATATGAGGGTCGCTCAATAGATAGTTTACTCGCTCCGGGATGCTGTGTGGGTTGGTGGTCTGGCGTTGTGATGCCCCCGATTCAATCGTACAGTAATCATGCACGCAAACGTGTACGATCAAGATCAGGGACTCACGGGAAGATATCACAACACAACTCTAAAAGCATAAATAAGTCATAAAAGCATCATAATACAAGCCAGGGCCTCGAGGGCTCGAATACAAGTGCTCGATCATAGACGAGTCAGCGGAAGCAAATATCTGAGTACAGACATAAGTTAAACAAGTTGTAATAAGATGGCTAGCACAAACTGGGATACAGATCGAAAGAGGCGCAGGCCTCCTGCCTGGGATCCTCCTAAACTACTCCTGGTCGTCGTCAGCGGCCTGCACGTAGTAGTAGGCACCTCCGGTGTAGTATGAGTTGTCGTCGACGGTGGCGTCTGGCTCCTGGGCTCCAGCATCTGGTTGCGACAACCAGGAAGAAAGAAAAGGGGGGAAAGGGGGAGAAAAGCAACCGTGAGTACTCATCCAAAGTACTCGCAAGCAAGGATCTACACTACTTATGCATGGGTATCTGTGTAAAGGGGCAATATCGGTGGACTGAACTACAGAATGCGAGAATAAGAGGGGGATAGCTAGTCATGTCGAAGACTACGCTTTTGGCAGCCTCCATCTTGCAGCATGTAGAAGAAAGTAGATGGTAAGTTCACCAAGTATCATCGCATAGCATAATCCTACCCGGCGATCCTCTCCTCGTCGCCCTGCTAGAGAGCGATCACCGGGTTGTATCTGGCACTTGGAAGGGTGTGTTTTATTAAGTATCCGGTTCTAGTTGTCATAAGGTCAAGGTACAACTCCGGGTCGTCCTTTTACCGAGGGACACGTCTATTCGAATAGATAAACTTCCCTGCAGGGGTGCACCACATAACCCAACACGCTCAATCCCATTTGGCCGGACACACTTTCCTGGGTCATGCCCTGCCTCGGAAGATCAACACGTCGCAGCCCTACCTAGGCACAACAGAGAGGTCAGCACGCCGGTCTAAATCCTATGCGCGCAGGGGTCTGGGCCCATCGCCCATTGCACACATGCATGTTGCGAACGCGGCCGGAAGCATACCTAGCCTAGCAGGCGTTCCAGTCCAATCCGGCACGCGCCGCTCAGTCGCTGACGTCACGAAGGCTTCGATTGATACCATGACGTCGAGTGCCCATAACTGTTCCCGCGTAGTTGGTTAGTGCGTATAGCCTAGTGGCCAGACTCAGATCAAATACCAAGATCTCGTTAAGCGTGTTATTTTAAAGTAACCGCGGACGCCGACCAGGGCCAGGCCCACCTCTTACGTAGGTGTTCTCAACCTGCCCTGTCGCTCCGCCACAAAGTAACATCGGGGGCCGTCGGGAACCCAGGCCCACCTCTACCGGGATGGAGCCACCTGCCCCTTCAGCCCCCACCTCCGAACAGTATCATAAGTAATGTAACAGTATAAAGTATATAGCATATGCCCGTGATCACCTCCCGAAGTGATCACGGCCCAGTAGTATAGCATGGCAAACGGACAAGAGTGTAGGGCCATTGATGGAACACTAGCATCCTATACTAAGCAATTAGGATTGCAGGTAAGGGTAACAACTGTAGTAGCAAGGACAGGCTATGCATCAGGATATGATTAACGGAAAGCTGTAACATGCTACACTACTCTAATGCAAAGCAGTAGAGAGAAGAATAGGAGATATCTGGTGATCAAGGGGGGCTTGCCTGGTTTCTCTGGCAAGGAGGGGTCGTCAACACCGTAGTCGAACTAGGGGGTCGCCGGCAGTCTCAGGGTCTACCGGAAAGAAGTAATGGAGGGGGAACACAATAAATAACAGAGCAATCAAAGTATAACATGGCAATGCGCGATGCTAGAGGTGACCTAACGCGGTAGTAAGTGATACTGGTGAAGGGGGGCAAACATCCGGGAAAGTATTCCCGGTGTTTCGCGTTTTCTGATAGACAGGCCGGAGGGGAAAAGTTGCAGGTTTGATATGCTAGGTACGTGTGGCTGACAAACGGACTGCGTATGCGGATTCGTCTCGTCGTTCTGAGCAACTTTCATGTACAAAGTATTTTCATCCGAGTTACGGATTATTTTATATTAATTTATAAAGATTTAATCATTTTCTAGATTTCCTGGATTTAATTTAATTCGAAATTCATTTAAATAATTAATGCTATGGGTACACAGAAGTGTACCCAAAGAGGTGCGAGTGAGGCTGACAGGTGGGGCTAGTTGATTGAGTCAACTGCCCAGTCAGCAGAGGCTGATAGTGGGGTCCAGGGGCTGAGTCAGCAGTCCAGTTAGCGGTCAACGTATTGACTATTGACTGGTCAAACTGGCTGGTGGGACCCAGCTGTCATAAAGATAGTGTAAATTAATTGTCTAATTAATTTTAACAGATTAGGTGGGGGGCCACATGTCATTGACTTAGATAATTTTAAACAGGCTTTTAAAAGAAAAGGGTCCACATGTCATTTCCAGTTATTCAACTAACAGTTTTATTAGGTTCTATCTAATTACGTGGTTAGGGTATTGGTTAAACCGGGCGGGCCCACACGTCAGTGGGTCAACCCACTATTAGAACGTGCGTGTGTGCGTGCGCGTGTGCCCATGGGTGAGTTTAGCGGACAGCGGCGCGCGCGGAGCCGGCTGCTCCGGCGACCAAAAGGGGCAGCCCGGGTGCCAAACGGATAAGCGCGAGGCGCCGCGTCGAGCTGCCTTCGTGTGTAGCTAGGAGCGGCTGAAACAGCCGGGGGTGACGACTACGGCGGAGCTAGCGACAAACAGCGCTGGAGGGCACGGGGAGGAGGGGAAAAAGGCCGTGGAGGGCCGGAGGCTCACAGCGGAACCAGCAGGGTGTTCGATGGAGCCGATGGAGGTCGGGGTCTAGCGGATCGACGACGAGGTTAGCGGCGGCGTCCGACGGTGTCGGAGCAGGGGGCGCCGGTCGATGAGGGGACTCCGGCGAGGGGAGCATGGCGAGGGAGGCCAGATCCATGACGAGGCCTCCGGGGTCCGTCCCTCTCCGGCGAGGAGGCGGCTTGGCGCGGCACGGACACGGAGGACCAGGCGGGTGCGGCCACGGCAGGAGCTTCTGCGTAATGGTGGCACGAGGACGACGATAGGCGGCGGATCCCCGGGCGCGGGCGCGGGGACGGCAGCGGTGGTGGGGCTCCGGCGCGGCAGGGGATGGGCGCAGGGGCCTGGTGCTAGAGAACGAGAGGGAGTGGGGTATCGGTCGGGGCAGTTGGGGTCAACCCCGATCTAGATCGGATCGGGGGAAGAGCGTAGTGGGGGGGTGCGACGGGCTAGGGTTTCTGGTTGGGGGAGGGAGGCCAAGTAGGCTAGGAGCGGGCGGGGGTGGGCCGGCAAGCCGCTCGGCCAACTGGGCCAAGGCCCAATCGGGGGGTGTTTCTTTTTTTTGTGTGTGTGTTTTTCTATTTTGTCCTTTTTAACTTAGTTTCTATTTATTTTAGTTTTAGTATAATAGAAAATTTGTACCTAATTTAGTAGAGGTAATTATGCCACTGCCACAAACATTTTGACACATTTAATATAGTAGATTGTATTTGTTTATCATTATTTTTAAGAGCATTTAAATAATAGTTTTGCCGCTGATTTACTTATTATAGTGCAATTGAATATTCTACAGAAGTGTGGTTTCTCCAGCAATAATTAGTATGTATTATTTGCCACATGCCAAACATTTTAGTTTTAATGTTTGAAAACATTTACCGTTAGACTTAATCCAAATCTGAAGTTGGATCGGTTCTGAACTAACGCGAGATTAGCAACAGTAATCGAGGTGACATGGCATCATTAGCAGAGATTACTGTAGCTTAATTATCCGGGCGTCACAGGCGTGGCCGCGAGCACCCGCTCCGTTGGCGGCGCCGACACGCCACCTCCTCCTCCCCTGGCTTGTTGTGGTTGCGCCCTGCAGCCGGAGCACCTCCTACTCCGCCAAAGGTCTGGCTCGGCATGGGCGCCGTTTGCTGCTGCAATAACATCTGCTATTCTCAGTAAAAAGACCGGGGAGGATAAGAAAGACTGCAACTATATTAATTCTAGAGAAGGAGACCTCCACGTCGCCGCCCGATACGCCCTTGCCAATTATGAGTGGGAGCAGTAGGACGCCATCGCCGCCGTCGCCGCTCCCGATGGATGGCAAGCGTCCCATGCCCTGGAGAAGCATGTTGTTGTGGTGGCCCTACCTCAGATCGGCGAGGTTATGTACCACCATCTACTTCGCTGCCGGGACGCCGCTAATCTGGTGCCGGCAGAGCCGCGGTGCCAGCATCACCGACTGGTCGTACGGGCCAATAAACAGCTGCTGCTTTATTCCATCGGCCTGGGTGCGGTCCTCAGGCTTCGTCCTAGCGGCAAGGTCATGATAAGCCGAGGGAAGCAGGCTGCTAAGCATGTGGTCGAGGAAATTGTCATGCACACCGCCACTGTCATTGGCGTGGCATGGGGCGGCGAGGGGGACGGGCTAAATTTTAGGTTAGCGCTGATTTTCTAGTGGGATTTAGTGCTAATTGAGGATGGGATCACGTGGTTGTTGAACGAATCTTTCGTCTGCTCGATGACAGAGTTTTCGTCCGCCCCTTAAATTGATAGATGTACTTTCGCTGATGGTTAGTTGTTATCTTGACGGTTAGATCTAAATGAGTGGGCCGATCGCGAGGTTCTAATTACCTTGGTTTGTTGTGTGTACGTTAGACGGGGTGCACTTAAGAAAGATAATGTTTGCTTGTTTAATAGTAATAGAGAAGAGATATATATGTGTTCTGTCCTCTACAACATTCACTTATAGCTATGTTTTCAAACTTGCCATTTTCGGAACTAAGTGAATGTGATCGAACCCTAACCCCTTCTCTGCTTCTTCCTCAAATTCTATCTATCTAGTCATATGCATTCTGTTAACACGTGTCAAATGTCTTCACTGCGTCCTTGTCAGCTAAAAATACAGAGACACACATTTAAAACTATTTTTAATGCCATATCTCTTTTGCTTGGATACCGGAGAAGCCGGAACGACCACCCGACAAACCAGGCGCGCGTGGGAACATTGAACAACTTTCAATGAGTTGCATGCATGCCACGTGTCCATCAGATGTGAACCGCCAGGGGCACCTGCGCAATTACGTTACACGGCCCTTCACCTTACACACCCGCGCGGTCATTATCTCCTCTTCTACCTCGCCATCTCGCTCAAACCCTAGCGCACCGCTAGCCGCGTCGATGCGGAGACGGAGCGCTTAGCTGCCGCAACCTCTTCGACGTCATCCTCACGCCGACCGCGGACCTCGTCTTCTCCGCTGCCGCCATAGGTGTCTTCCACCGCCAAGTTAGGGTGTGGGAGATTGGACTACTCGGCATCCGTTCTACGTCTAGTAGTTCTTCAGTGGTAAATAAAACTCGCTTTTTACCGCTTTTTTGATCTATCAGATCCGTCCAGTTCACCCAAAAGTGGTTTCTGCACTTCCAAATCTGGATCTTCCTGTTTCTGAATCTCATATCTTGCAAAGTATATTCACTTGTGCTTCACAACTAGTTAGATTCCTCACCTGTACTTATTCATGGATTCGTACAAATCTGGAACCAACTCACTTCAAATAAGTGAATGTCTTTGCACTATGAGGTCAATCTGTTCAAACTGATTTATCTTCAAAATCTTCTGAGAATGCATATGACCTCTTCCCCTTCCCTCGCATCTCTAATGCTGTCACAGGTACATGTCCATGGGAGAATCCCTCGGTTCTCATAGTCTGCATTCATTTGCAGAATACTTACAGCATCATATTGAATCTCTTGATGCCAATTCTTGTTTGACAAGTCATCAGAAACCTTTCACAGTTTTGAAGCCTCTCTGTCTGAATATTATGGCGACTGAAAAATCTACAAGGAAAGGTGGCAGGCAGCGCCGTGGAAATACTGCTCTGGATCTGCCTCCGGATCTCTATGGACTTTACAAGTCTGATCCTGAGGAAAGTTACAATCAACGCAAGACAAGAATCTAATGGATCCGAATATATTGGGCTGAGCAGTGGTTCAAGTATAACTTCGTCACTCCTGAGTATGGTGAAAAGAACGCTATCAAGCGCCCGTGGGGCGATATTCTCTACAGGAATTTGCCACCCAAGACGAAGTCTAAAGCTATTGCTCAAGGCTTCTATCCATGCATGGTCCAAGGGCCTCAACCAGAAAATGCTGACCCATCATCTCTTCGATGGTGTCGTGACGACAATCTCTTCAAGTGCAACTTTCTGTTTGCAAAGGAGTCTCCTGCCAAGAACAGGAAGGCATTCAGACTCAACTTCAACCCTGGTCCGCCTGCTTCAAGGCCTGATGGCACACATGGCGCCAATCCCAATGTCATCGCCCCCTTCAATGGCTTCGATGGGTTTCTCTCCCATATTGCCGCTCAGAGGGCCACAGTAGATCAGTCTGCCGATGATGCAGACTCCGAGGATGCTCCTGCACCACCGAAGCAGAAGAAGAAGAAGTCAAAAGCTTCCAAGCCCTCTGCTGCTCCGAAAGCTTCGACTGTGAAGCCATTGACGATTGCACCTCCTGAACCAAGTGTGTAGTCTGAAGACTTCTCTCGTGTCTCCAAGAAGACAAAGAAGCCCAAGAAGATTTCTGGGCATGACCTGACTCCTGCTGCCGTTCTGCGCAATGAAGACGATACCATTGATCTGTCAAGTGATGAAGATCTTGGAGATGAAGCTCTGGAAATGTTGATCAAGAGCAAGCAAGAGGCTGAGATCTTCCAAGATCTGCCTCTATTTGATGCTGACATACTGAACAACTTCATTGATGAATGGTTTGAGGATCAAAGCGTCAACACTGACGATCTACAGCTGCCTGTGGACATCAACGTCACATTTCACGGAGCCATTGCCAATGAACTTTCCTTGGCTCAGCAAATCATTGAGCTCAAGAACAAGATAGACTATGAGAAGGCACATTTCAAGAAGCACATGTCCAAGCTCAGTGTTGCTGATGTGCAAATATTCAAGCAAATGATGAATGACCTTAAGGCCGAGTTCAACAAGAAGCGTGAAGAAGCCAAAGGCTCTCGCGAGCGCATGAAGTACTATGCACAAAAATGTGTGCAAGCACACAATGAAGCTGAGAAGAGAAAATCACTTGGGTGTCTTGGCATCGACCCCATGATGGCTGCCAAGAAAACCAAGAAGTCTGCTGAAGCTGAACCTAAATCTTCAAGGCAGGGCCAACCAAGCATTGTCTTCCCTGCCAGCATGACTGGCTCGAAACCAAAGGTCCCATCAGCAGCTTCTGAGCAGAAGAAGACAAGACAAGCCGAAGCCGAAGCCAGGAAGAGGAAGCATCAAGACTCCTTTGAGGCTGCTCCCTCCACGAAGAAATTGAAGACTAAAGCTTCAAAGTCTTCAAGAAAAGAGTGTGGCTCTGCCCAAGTACCGCTGAATGTCAAGCCAATATCTGTTGCTCCACCTGACAACTGCGAGCGCCGCCTTGTGATTCATGAGCCTGCTTCCACAGAGGCTCCCAAAAGTGAGGAGATTCCAGCTGTTGACCACAACGTAGCTGAAGACATTAGTCGTGAAGACAATGTAAATGATGATGAAGTCCTTCCTCAGCATGAACCCAAATCGGTATCATCGCCTGCTCCCATGAGAAGTGAACTCATTAGCATTGGTCGTCCCTTGATGCCAGTTGCTCAAGATGATGCGTGGGTAGAGCAACAAAAGGACACCCCCCTCCAAGATGAGATCCCCCGCACTCCACCAGCTCAAGTCACCACTCCGGTGCTTGATGATGACTACATGGAATAGACCACTCCCTCTCCAAAGGCGTCGCCAACATTCTGCAGGCTTCGCAAAGGCCTCAGGCCTCAGGTCTCCGTGTCAAGCATTCTAGAAGAGGATGTGCAACACACAAGCTCAGTAGCACGTCAAGTGTTTCCTGAAGCCATCCCTTCTATGTTCGCTTCTGAGTCTGAAGCTACAGCTGCTGAAGACATTCCGGCTGCATTAGCTGATGAAGAAAAAGAAGAAGAGAGAGAAGCTACTCCCCCTGCCAGTGATCCAGTCCAACCCGAAGAGAATGTGATCGTGCCCGAACCTCCAGTTGTTGAAGACATGGAGGTTGAAAACAATGAGGCTGCCACCACCAACACCACTGAAGCCAATGACACTGTCATGGCTGAAGACAATGTGGAGCCTGAAGCCAATGCTGCAACTGACAACATTGTGCAGTCAATCACTTTAGATGATGTTGTTCAATCGTAGTGGCGAGCTTGTCACAGTCAAATGGCCTATCATGGTTCCACCCACTACTCCCGGCCCTCAATATGATTATCACGTGGAGCAGAGGCCTCAGGTTCAGAAAGCCAAAGCCAAGATTGCCAAGGCTTCCCCGTGCTGCAACAACTCAGGGCTCATTCAGCGTGCTCAGTTTCAGAGAGCACAACACTTTCTTTGACAGCGCCAAGAACCTGTACACGAAGCCCAAGATATCCTCTGACAGGTTTTGGAGCCATCAGCAGCGAAGCTACTACTCCTACATCTTATACAACCAGGACCGGATTTTTCCACATAAGCGTCTGGATTGTGATCCCATGGCTGGGCTGCCATGCCTTGAAGAGGCCCTTGACTGTTTCAGGGACGTTGGGCTGCTTCCATTCGTGACTGACAAAGAGCACTGGAACAAAGAGCTTCTGCTACAGTTTTATGCCACATTGCGTATTCGAGGCTACAGCAGGGATCCGAAGACTTGGATCCTTGAGTGGATGACAGGAGATATTCATCATGAAGCCAAAGCTCAGGACATCATTGAGCTTACTTCCCTGCCCACTCCACGTGAGTTGTTTGAACCTGGTTGTCAGCTTCATCAGAATGAACTGCAAAGCATATTCCAGAAGCCAGAGCCCAACATGAGCCAGATGTTGAGTATGATGAAGCCATTGCCCCATGACGCCGAATACCCCAAGGAGTTCTTTGTTAAGGACCTTGAGTATTTGCCACACACAGTTTATCACATCCTGAGGCGTACTCTTTGGCCAATCAAAGGCAATTCCTCTGAAGCTAAACTCGAAGGCGCCATGAAGACATTGGTTTTCTATATCGTCAATGGCATCAGATTCAACACACAGGATTTCTTCATCCGACAACTTGCAGCCTCTGGGATTGATCTTTTTGGACTGAAGTTTTATGCTCCATGGGTGATGCGTTTGATCAAGCTTCATTCAACCATCAACTATCAACCCTCAGCGCACAACCATGTTGTATTTCTGCCTGATGTTGATATGTCCATTAAAGCCATCTACCCCGAGCCAGCAAAGAAGCCACTCCACCTTCAGAATGCAGAATTCCAAAGCTTCACGCAGCCAATTGAAGGCATTCATGTGCTGTATTCTGCTACACCTGCTTATCCTTTGGCTGGCAACTTGCGTCTGCTGCACCGTGCCAATACTGAAGCCACTGCCAGCACCATTGCTCAAAGGCCTCAGAAGCGTCCCCGTGTCCTCAACGACCGTGAGCTTCTGGTGTCTCTACATGAAAAGCAGGATAGGCATCATGACTGGCTAAAGCGTCAAATGCAGAGTCTCTTGGTGGATGTTAATCGCATTCGCAACTTGGCCACCAAGAACTCATTCTTCACGCATTAAGCCGGTCAGCGGTCCTGGAAGAGCCTCACATTGCTCTGCTCTGAAGATGATCTTCACGAAGATGGCTTCACTGAGAGCTTCAAATTTGACTCCAGGCCTCCGCAATCTGCAAGTTGGCGTCGCACACCTTCAATTGAAGATTCTGAACATTCATCTTCAGCTGCAACTATTGTTGCGAGAGTCGTCGATGAAGAAGATGACGCCACTTCACCAAATGTGGCTTCACTGCATCACGATTCTGCTTCAGGACCGTGTGCACCGCCCAACTCCAACGTCGACCCTGCTCCAACATCTTCTCCAATTGGGAAAGAGTAGATCCTCTATGTCTTCAAACCTTGTTGGTCCTTACTGACAAAAGGGGGAGAAGCATACCAGGTTGATAGTCTTCAAGCGGGTCCATATGGGGTGGTTGCATTATTTTTGCTAAGTTCTTACAACTCTCGTTTTGAAACTATTTGGCTCTTGAGTTGTAACACTTAAACTTGATGGTCGTCTGCTACTTTGTGATGAGATGATAAATTCCGCATGAAGTCATTCTGCAAACACCCATTTCTCATTATGCATGTCACTATCTTCATTATTCTTATATATGCATGATGAATTGTCTTCGCAAGTTGAAGAGGATCTCCACAAAGAAAAACCTGCCATGTGCATTTCCATTCAAAAGCAAACCACTTATATGCACATCTTCAGGGGGGAGCCTTTTGCAACTTATGAAGACAATGACTTTGATCTTTAACTTTCACATACTTTTATCCCCGTTGAAAACTTCAACCAGTTTGTCATCAATCACCAAAAAGGGGAGATTGTAAGTGCATCTAGTGCCACCCCAAGTTGGTTTTGGAGTATTGACGACAAACTTGGTTGAGGGACTAATGTGTTTGTGAGAATTGCAGGATAACACAGGTAGTAATCCCTTATTAATTCGATTTACCTACCACAGATGACCCCTAAAAATGTGTGAAGACATTGAAGACAATGGTGGTTGGTGAAGACATTCACGATGAATATTATGACATGTCACTACTGCAGGATGCTGCTAACATGACACTACGATCAGAGACCCTTTGAGAAACTGTGTGCGATGCAATAATCGCAAATGGTGTTGTATGAAAACTGTCAGAAATGTATAAAACGTTTGCGATGACGGATGCATCAAACACAGTTCAGGTTTTAGTTGCTTGTGCGATGAAGAGCATACGGTTGATCCGTACGAACTGTTTGCGATGAGAAAGAACAACATAAACGGGCAGCCAGATCAAGGTGTGTGCGATATATGGCATACAGTTCACTCCGATGAACCGTTTGCGATGAGTGAGGTGAACACAAACGATTCGGCGTAACAAGATGTATGTGATACCCGACAAACAGGTCGGTAATCAGAATTGTGTGCGATCATTATAGACATCCCATACGGTATTTTTTTGTGAATTGTGTGCTCGTCAGGGCACAAAGTTCAACAAACCAACCTGTCGGCGATAATGTAGAAGATCTATGTCGAATACATATTACTAACCGTCTGCAATGTGATTGACAGGATAAACAAAGATATACACAGTCTGCTTAATTTAGTCCTTCTTCTTGTTGTTCTTGTTGGATGGCCCCGCGACATTGTCTTGGCGAGGACGCTTCTTGCCGCTGACCATTGGCTTTTCATCGCCGCCGCCATCGTCATCGTCGTTGCTGTCATCGTCGTCCTCCTCCTCGTTCGACCATTCCTCCTCCTCATCATCGTCGTCCTCTTCTTCGTCCTCCGCCAGCTCCTCGTCCGTCTGGTTGTCGTCTGACGACTCCGGAGGCGGCGTCCCTTCCATGAACTGGATATAATCGAGGTCTGGGCTTGACGCCGGACTCATGGAAGATGAGTGGGATGATTCCGATGTTGACCTATCATCGGGCGCCAGACTGCTGGCCGAACTGTCGTCCTCGATGTCGCTCGACATGGCTGCAAAGTGTGTGCCAGTGTGTAGCGCGGCCTGCCGGGGACGATGAAGATGGTGGACACTTAAGCGGGGTATGCAGAGAAGAGGAACTGCCAATTAAAGCGGGGATTGAAGCAGGGGTTGACGTATTATCTAACCAGTGATATAATCAACCGCAATTATTTGTACCCAGTCGCTCCAAATTCCCGAGGTTGCGCAGGACTCCTATTGGCTATTTGGTTGGTTTCCTTTTTCAGGACAAAAACAAGGAACGAGTTTTGGGGTTATGCACCGGTACCGGTACGAACGGAGTAGGACAGTTGGCAAGCAATACATTGAGCTCTTCTTATTGATAAAGCCAGTAATAATCAAACTAGAAAGGAAAAGAAAAAAGACGAAGAAAAATATTTGCATGAATCTTCGCGTAACATCAATGGCATAGGACCTAGATATGCATTACTTAGAGCACATCTAGATGTGCTTTAGCAATACTGTCAAACAAAACCCCTAATCATCATTCCAAACAGCGCATAGAACATGGCTAATGCGACAACCACAACTACACATGCTAGTTCCTTCTTGTCTCTTGCTTTCATCTGTTGCCTGTGATTGATTCTTTCTTGCTTCATCGTACTGATTATACATTCCAGATCAGCCAGTTTCTTCTTTAGCTTTACGTTATCTTCTACGAGCTTGCTGATAACACTCCGCGCCCTGCCATGCCATTCTTCATCCAGCCAGTTAACAAAGGCACACGCCTCATATCCCTGCCAATGTTAAATATTATTCTGGATGAGCGGTGGCATTAACTGAAGTGAAATGATGAACTTAGTTAGCACTAACCTCTAAGGGGCAACAAAGAAACCGCCTGCCAATGTCGAATCCCTCCATCCATACACGTCGAGCAGGAGTGTGCCCGTGCACACAACTCAGCTTTTGGTACTTCTTAGTGGCGCAAAACTCGGAGTCGAACTCGTGTTGCGGGAGTCTGGAGTCAAGCTCCGGATCCGGCGGCAGTTCGCTTTCCTGGGGGAGGGGGGTCATTCAGGACGAATTCAGCAAGGAGCCATACTTTGGACATGCTAAAAAAGATCGGGATAGATTGGAACCTGACAGGATGATTTGGATCCGTAGTACACCTGCCTTCTGATGACCTTAGGCAAGTGCTCGGCGCCTATACGAGCAGGAGCAGCCGCACCGAAACCATCAGCACCACTCGTCCGCATTCCCCCAATGTCAGCGCCACGCGAGGGAATTTGGAGGCTATGTAGGGATTTGGGGGAAATGGGGAAACTGTGGAGATAAGCTAATGGTCGGGAACTACTAATGGCACTATATATATGTTGTATACGGCACACTGTTTGTACATGTCGTTTGTGTTAGGTATTACAACATCACACATGATTTTCGCACCAAACCGTGTGAGAAGACAACGTAGGTTAGACACGGTTGCCGTTACATAACCATATGTGATGTACTACCCTGTCCATATAATTGAGTTACGGTGAGATACCGTGTAAACAGCTACTCCGTGGATATCCATCAAAAAAACAGCCGCTCTGCATGTAGAGATGGCGGCGGCGGCCTAGGCAGCAGCTACCAGAGAAGAGGTCAATCCTCGGTCGGTGGGCGGTGGTGGCGTCATAGGAGGTCAATCCTCGGTCTGCGGCGGGAGATAGGAGGAGCTCAACCATCGAGGTCGGCAGCGGCACGATTCGAGCACATCCATCGCGGTCGATGGCGGGAGAGTGGAGGTCAAACTTCAGGCGGCAGCCGCACTAAGCTTTGCTCCTTGACCCCTGCTGTCTCGGTGTGCCGCCGCATCGCGCTTGTCTGTCTGCTGGGTGGAGGTCAGAGCGCGGCTAATTAATTAAGGTATTCTTTTCGTGAGTGGCTAAATTAAGGTATTCAATTCCTAAGTGTAGTGTTGTACAAGCACTCTGCATGTACATTGACTGGCCATTAATTTTTGTCATAGCACGTCTGGATAACAACATGAAGCGCCCTCAGTAATTATTAAAATAAAACCTTGTGATTTATGCATGCATCTTTGGGCAGCAGTTAATCCGTGTATTAATGTTGTTGTTTTGTTTTTAATTATCATTCATGTGCTGCAGACGGAACGATCTCGATGGATGAAGAATCAGAAAACCGTAGATTTATCAGTGGCGTGACAGAGTTCATGAATTTGGCTGAAAGTACAAAGAGAAGAATTGGTGATGCGGATTACATCCTGTGTCCATGTACTGATTGTGCCAATACAGAGTCACATGAAGTTGCAGATGTCCAGATGCACTTAATCTCTAGGGGATTCATGGATGGATATACACGTTGGACCAGACACGGTGAAGAGGAGGTCATGGATGAAGATACCCAGGGCAGCGAGATGCCAAACCCTGATCAGTGTCACATGGATGTTGAATTTAACATTGGGGCAGAGGCATCAAGCTACCAATGGAACACCGGAAAGCCGAAACACCCACTGAAAAACCAAGACATCCACGCAGATGACGACAATCTTGATATGCCAGATTTTGCTGCTATGATTGCAGATTTCGAGGGCCCAGAAAAGGATATGATTAGGTACAAGGATCTGCCAACCAGTGATGCGGACTCCAAGAAAGAATTGTATCCAGGTTGCAAAAAGAAATATTCCAGGTTGAGTGCCACCTTAGCGCTTCTTAGATTTAAAGCAGCAAACGGTCTATCAAACAAGGGCTTCACAAAGATGTTAGGTCTTTTGAAATATATTCTTCCGGAAGATAATGTGCTCCCCAGAAGAACGAATGAAGCGAAGAAAATTGTTTGCCCATTGGAACTTGAAGTACAGAAGATACACGCTTGTGTGAATGATTATATATTGTACCGTGGTGAGTAAAAAGATTTTCGTGCATGTCCCACATGCAAGCATGCATGATACAAGCGCAGGAGAGCAAAGGACAAGTACAAATTGGACGACGAGATCAAGACAGGAATCCTGCTCAAGTTTGTTTGGTACGTGCCTTTAATTCCAACGTTGAGGCGTTTGTTTGCAAACCCTAGAGAGGCAAAGAGGTTGGGGTGGCATCATGATGAGCGAATTGCGGATAGGTTTATGAGGCACCCGAAAGATGGGGCTCAGTGGGAATTAATCGACAAAAAGTTCGAAAATTTTGCCAAGGATCCTAGAAGTATAAGGCTCGGGAAGTGTACTGACGGGATGAATCCTTTTGGCGATATGAGCACCAATCACAGCACACGGCCGGTGCTTCTGTGCATATATAACCTAGCTCCTGGGTTGTGTATGAAGAAAAAATACATTATGATGTCAATGATTATCCAAGGCCCGAAGCAATCTGTGTTGGAAATATGCCCTAGAGGCAATAATAAATGGTTATTATTATATTTCTTTGTTCATGATAATTGTCTGTTGTTCATGCTATAATTGTGTTATCCGGAAATCGTGATACATGTGTGAATACATAGACCACAACGTGTCCCTAGTAAGCCTCTAGTTGACTAGCTCGTTGATCAACAGATAGTCATGGTTTCCTGACTATGGACATTGGATGTCATTGATAACAGGATCACATCATTAGGAGAATGATGTGATGGACAAGACCCAATCCTAAGCGTAGCATAAAAAATCGTGTAGTTCGTTTGCTAGAGCTTTTCCAATGTCAAGTATCTTTTCCTTAGACCATGAGATCGTGTAACTCCCGGATACCGTAGGAGTGCTTTGGGTGTACCCAACGTCACAACGTAACTGGGTGACTATAAAGGTACACTACGGGTATCTCTGAAAGTGTCTGTTGGGTTGACACGGATCGAGACTGGGATTTGTCACTCCGTATGACGGAGAGGTATCTCTGGGCCCACTCGGTAATGCATCATCATAATGAGCTCAATGTGACTAAGGAGTTAGCCATGGGATCATGCATTACGGTACGAGTAAAGAGACTTGCCGGTAACGAGATTGAACAAGGTATTGGGATACCGACGATCGAATCTCGGGCAAGTAACATACCGATTGACAAAGGGAATTGTATACGGGATTGATTGAATCCTCGACATCGTGGTTCATCTGATGAGATCATCGTGGAACATGTGGGAGCCAACATGGGTATCCAGATCCCGCTGTTGGTTATTGACCGGAGAGGCGTCTCGGTCATGTCTGCATGTCTCCCGAACCCGTAGGGTCCACACACTTAAGGTTCGGTGACGCTAGGGTTGTAGAGATATTAGTATGCGGAAACACAAAAGTTGTTCGGAGTCCCGGATGAGATCTCGGACGTCACGAGGAGTTCCGGAATGGTCCGGAGGTGAAGAATTATATATAGGAAGTCCAGTTTCGGCCACCGAGAAAGTTTCGGGGGTTATCGGTATTGTACCGGGACCACCGGAAGGGTCCCGAGGGTCCACCGGGTCGGGCCACCTATCCCGGAGGGCCCCATGGGCTGAAGTGGGAAGGGAACCAGCCCTTAGTGGGCTGGGGCGCCCCCCTTGGGCCTCCCCCTGCGCCTAGGGTTGGAAACCCTGGGGGTGGGGGGCGCCCCACTTGGCTTGGGGGGAAGCCACCCCCCTTCCCCTTGGCCGCCGCCCCCCCTTGGAGATCTGATCTCCCAAGGCCGGCGCCCCCCCAGGGGTCCCTATATATAGTGGGGGGGAGGGAGGGCAGCAGGACCACAGCCCTTGGCGCCTCCCTCTCCCCCTGCAACACCTCTCCCTCTCGCAGAAGCTTGGCGAAGCCCTGCCGAGATCCCCGCTACTTCCACCACCACGCCGTCGTGCTGCTGGATCTCCATCAACCTCTCCTTCCCCCTTGCTGGATCAAGAAGGAGGAGACGTCGCTGCTCCGTACGTGTGTTGAACGCGGAGGTGATGTCCGTTCGGCACTCGGTCATCGGTACGACTCCATCAACCCCGTTCATTGGAACGCTTCCGCTCGCGATCTACAAGGGTATGTAGATGCACTCCTTCCCCCTCGTTGCTAGTATACTCCATAGATGGATCTTGGTGATGCGTAGGAAATTTTAAAATTCTACTACGATCCCCATCAATCTGGAAATGACATCGACATTTACTTTCAGCTACTGGTAGAAGAACTGCTGACAGTGTGGATAGATGCACTTGCTGTAAAATGTCATGATGCATACAGAAAGGAGATTTTTGATCTACATGCGATGATGGTGCACACCATTCAAGATATGCCGGCATTAGGCAACACATCGGGGCAGAAAACAAGGGGAGATGTAGGGTGTGTCACATGCATGGATAGGACAGCTAGCAGAAGACTTCTCAACTCACACAAAACAGTGTATTTGCGTCATCGTAGGTTCTTACGGAAAAATCACCCATACCAAAAGATGGAAGCTGAATTTGATGGTACGGCAGAGGCAGCTGCGGCCGCAAGACCCTATGAAGGGGAGGTGGTCCACAACATGGCTAAAAAAATTAATGTTGTGCTTGGCAAGAACCACCCTTTGATGGTGAAATTAACACCCAAGGATCAAGTGTTTAAGAAGAAATCAGTGTTCTGGAAATTCCCTTACTGGGAGATTCTACGTGTACGTCAGTGATACGTCTCCAACGTATCTATAATTTTTGATTGTTCCATGCTATTATATATTCTGTTTAGGATGTTTAATGGGCTTATTTATACACTTTTATATTATTTTTGGGACTAACCTATTAACCCAAGGCCCAGTGCAAATTGCTGTTTTTTTGCCTATTTCAGTGTTTCGCAGAAAAGGAATATCAAACGGAGTCCAAACGGAATGAAACCTTCGGGAGAGTCATTTTTGGAACAAACGTGATCCAGAGGACTTGGAGTGGACGTCAAGAAATCACCGAGGAGGCCACGAGGCAGGGGGCGCGCCAACCCCCCCTGGGCGCGCCCTCCGCCCTCGTGGCTCCACCGACCTACTTCTTCCTCCTATATATACCTACGTACCCCGAAACCATCAAGGAGCACCACGAAAACCTAATTCCACTGCCGCAACCTTCTGTACCCGTGAGATCCCATCTTGGGGCCTTTTTCGGCGCTCTGCCGGAGGGGGCATCGATCACGGAGGGCTTCTACATCAACACCATAGCCTCTCCGATGATGTGTGAGTAGTTTACCACAGACCTTCGGGTCCATACTTATTAGCTAGATGGCTTCTTCTCTTTCTTTGGATCTCAATACAAATTTCTCCTCGATCTTCTTGGAGATCTATTTGATGTAACTCTTTTTGCCGTGTGTTTGTTGAGATCCGATGAATTGTGGGTTTATGATCAAGATTATCTATGAACAATATTTGAATCTTCTCTGAATTCTTTTATGTATGATTGGTTATCTTTGCAAGTCTCTTCGAATTATCAGTTTGGTTTGGCCTACTAGATTGATCTTTCTTGCAATGGGAGAAGTGCTTAGCTTTGGGTTCAATCATGCGGTGCTCGATCCCAGTGACAGTAGGGGAAACGACACGTGTTGTATTGTTGCCATCGAGGATAAAAAGATGGGGTTTATATCATATTGCTTGAGTTTATCCCTCTACATCATGTCATCTTACCTAATGAGTTACTCTGTTCTTATGAACTTAATACTCTAGATGCATGCTGGATAGCGGTCGATGTGTGGAGTAATAGTAGTAGATGCAGGCAGGAGTCGGTCTACTTGTCGCGGACGTGATGCATATATACATGATCATGCCTAGATATTCTCATAATTATGCACTTTTCTATCAATTGCTCGACAGTAATTTGTTCACCCACCGTAATACTTATGCTATCTTGAGAGAAGCCACTAGTGAAACCTATGGCCCCCGGGTCTATGTTCCATCATATTAATCTCCCGTCAACAAGCTATTTCTGTCGTCGTTTATTTTGCTTTCTTTACTTTTAGTCTTTACCATAAAAATACCAAAAATATTATCTTATCATCTCTAGTAGATCTCACTTTTGCAAGTGGCCGTGAAAGGATTGACAACCCCTTTATCGCGTTGGTTGCAAGGTTCTTATTTGTTTGTGTAGGTATGAGGGACTTGCGTGTGGCCTCCTACTGGATTGATACCTTGGTTCTCAAAAACTGAGGGAAATACTTATGCTACTTTGCTACATCACCCTTTCCTCTTCAAGGGAAAACCAACGCAGTGCTCAAGAGGTAGCAAGAAGGATTTCTGGCGCCGTTGCCAGGGAGTCTACACACAAGTCAAGACATACCAAGTACCCATCACAAACTCTTATCCCTCGCATTACATTATTTGCCATTTGCCTCTCGTTTTCCTCTCCCCCACTTCACCCTTGCCGTTTTATTCGCCCTCTCTTTCCGTTCGCCTCTTTTTCGCTTGCTTCCTGTGTGTTCGTTCTCTATACTGCCGTCATGTCTGAAACGGGGGAGGTTATCGTTGATAAGGATAATAGTATGGAAAACTTTGATGTTTTTGATGATCCTCTCGAAGATCCTACTATTTTACACACCAAAAAGTTTCGGATTGGTAGCGGTAATATTATTGGGAAATGTGTTCTTCAAGATTTCTTTACTTGTGCCGGTACCTTACCCTCTATGGGTGGGTCTATTCTTCATCGAACTAGTAGTCTTGCGGAGGCTATATCCTTGCTCGTAGTTGAACTTGAAAGACAATTTATCCATTTGCATCCTTGCATACAAAGGATCTTTCTAGAGTTCTCAAATATAGAGCATTCTTCTGTTAAGCGAGCTGCTACTATATTTTTGGCACATGAGTTCAGATTTATAATGAAAGAGGCCAATGAAATTTTTGCGCATTATAGGGTGGACGCTGGTCATCCTCCCATAGAGGCTATCCTTTTCAATCAAGAAGATTTAATGCGCTTACGATCCGTAGATCATGTTGCTTACAATGAAAACCTTAGAAAAAAGGTTCCTACTTATTGATGAATTTCCGAACTTAATGATGACTTTGCTATTCAGAACAACGGGTTAGGTTTTTCTCTTGAACAAAGGCTCATGACTTATTGCCAAAAGAATGCTTATAATGATGAATTGGTTGTGCAATATAAGGGGCCAAAGGAGGAACCCATACCTCCCGAGCTTGACCTTGGGGTCTTTTGTCCTATTAAATTTAGCCCTTTTGATTACTTGCTGCTGAATGTAGGGAATATGAGATGAGTTTTCGTGATTTACCCTACTATCATTATGGCAATGCCTAGATCTATCCTTGCCTTTATGCCTAGCTGGGGGCGTTAAACAATAGCGCTTGTTGGGAGGCAACCCAATTTTATTTTAGTTTTTTGCTTTATGGTTCTGTTTAGGAATAAATAATCCATCTAGATTGTGTTTAGATGTGGTTTTGTGTTTTAATTAGTGTTTGTGCCAAGTAGAACCTTTGGGAAGACTTGGGGAAAGTCTTTGTGATATTGCTGTAAAAAACAGAAACTTTAGCGCTTAGGAGATTAGCTTCAACTTTTTACTGGAGAGTGATATTTAGTTGATTCTTTTTTCGGATGATTAATAGATAAATTCCTCACGTCCAGAAATTTATTTTAGAATTTTTGGAGTTCCAGAAGTTTGCGTTAGTTACAGATTACTACAGACTGTTCTGTTTTTGACAGATTCTGTTTTTCGTGTGTTGTTTGCTTATTTTGATGAATCTACGGCTAGTAATGGAGTTTATGAACCAAAGAAAAGTTGGAATACAGTAGGTTTAACACCAATATAAATAAATAATGAGTTCATTACAGTACCTTGAAGTGGTGTTTTGTTTTCTTTCGCTAACGGAGCTCACGAGATTTTCTGTTAAGTTTTGTGTTGTGAAGTTTTCAAGTTTTGGGTAAAGATTTGATGGATTATGGAACAAGGAGTGGCAAGAGCCTAAGCTTGGGGATGCCCAAGGCACCCCAAGGTAAAATCTAAGGACAACCCAAAAAGCCTAAGCTTGGGGATGCCCCGGAAGGCATCCCCTCTTTTGCCTTTGTCTATCGGTAACTTTACTTGGAGCTATATTTTTATTCACCACATGATATGTGTTTTGCTTGGAGCATCTTGTATGATTTGAGTCTTTGCTTTTTAGTTCACCACAATCATCCTTGCTGTACACACCTTTTGAGAGAGACACACATTATTCGGAATTTATTAGAATACTCTATGTGCTTCACTTACATCTTTTGAGCTAAACAATTTTGCTCTAGGGCTTCACTTATATCTTTTAGAGCACGGTGGTGGTTATATTTTATAGAAATTTTTGATCTCTCATGCTTGACTTATATTATTTTGAGAGTCCTTTAGAACAGCATGGTAATTTACAAAGTGCATTGAATAGTAAGAGAAGTTTGATACTTGATAGTTGTTTTGAGATATAAAGGTGGTAATATTAGAGGTGTGCTAGTTGAGTAATTGTGAAATTGAGAAATACTTGTGTTGAAGTTTGCAAGTCCCGTAGCATGCACGTATGGTAAACGTTGTGTAACATCCCAAAATTCTAAATTTTGGAATGTTATATAAATAGATAGATTTGATTGATTTTTTGATTGTTGTGTGATTGATTGACTGAAAGTGAGTGAATTCGAAACTTTTTGAAAGTTAAATGAGAGGGAATAAAAGGACTTTCCCAAACTTTCATTTTGCTTTTATGATCTCCGTAAATTCAAATTCTTTTCACCATAAAACCCTGGAGAGAAGATGACATGACTTCTTCCATTTATTTAAATGAAAAGGGTGTTGAAAATATTTGAATTTCATTTGGAACTATTTTCAAATTCTGAAACTTTATGCAACTCAATGATTTTCACGAGAGAAGATAAAATGACTTCTTCAAATCATATGAAATATGAGTTGGAAGCTTGATCTTGGGGTCTTTTGTCCTATTAAATTAAGCCCTTTTGATTACTTGCTGCTGAATGTAGGGAATATGAGATGAGTTTTCGTGATTTACCCTACTATCATTATGGCAATGCCTAGATCTATCCTTGCCTTTATGCCTAGCTGGGGGCGTTAAACAATAGCGCTTGTTGGGAGGCCACTCAATTTTATTTTAGTTTTTTTGCTTTATGGTTCTGTTTAGGAATAAATAATCCATCTAGCTTCTGTTTAGATGTGGTTTTGTGTTTTAATTAGTGTTTGTGCCAAGTAGAACCTTTGGGAAGACTTGGGGAAAGTCTTTGCGATATTGCTGTAAAAAACAGAAACTTTAGCGCTCAGGAGATTAGCTTCAACTTTTTACTGGAGAGTGATATTTAGTTGATTCTTTTTGCAGATGATTAATAGATACATTCCTCACGTCCAGCAATTTATTTTAGAATTTTTGGAGTTCCAGAAGTTTGCGTTAGTTACAAATTACTACAGACTGTTCTGTTTTTGACAGATTCTGTTTTTCGTGTGTTGTTTGCTTATTTTGATGAATCTACGGCTAGTAATGGAGTTTATGAACCAAAGAAAAGTTGGAATACAGTAGATTTAACACCAATATAAATAAAGAATGAGTTCATTACAGTACCTTGAAGTGGTGTTTTGTTTTCTTTCGCTAACGGAGCTCACGAGGTTCTTATTTGTTTGTGTAGGTACGAGGGACTTGCGTGTGGCCTCCTACTGGATTGATACCTTGGTTCTCAAAAACTGAGGGAAATACTTACGCTACTTTGCTGCATCACCCTTTCCTCTTCAAGGGAAAACCAACGCGGTGCTCAAGAGGTAGCAGTCACTGCATCGATGTCATGCACGTAGAGAAGAACAAATGTGAAAGCATCCTTGGTACTCTGCTCAAGATTAAAGGTAAAAGAAAGGATGGTGATGGTTCACCGCTCGATATACTTATTAATCAATCACAACGCAAGAGTGAAGCAGAAGATGATGACAAATTCATCAAAGCTCCCCAGAGTTACAATTTCAGTACAAAAGAAGCAACACAGTTCTTCACCTATTTGTTGTCAGTTAAGACACCCTCTTCCTACTGCGCAAACATCAGAAGTCTCGTGGATGTGAGCTCAGGTAAAATGAAGTTGGAACACATGAAGTCACAAGATTGCCACGTAATGTTGACACAAATCCTCTTGGTGGCCATCAGGAATCTGATGGACAAAGATATAAGAAACACACTCATTGACCTCTGTGATTTCTTCAACCAACTATGGCAGAAAGTTGTAGATCCTGAAGAGTTGGATCATATGCAAGATGATATTGCAAGAATATTGTCCAACCTAGATATGTTTTTCCCACCATCATTCTTTGATGTCATGGTCTATCTCACTGTGCACCTTATCGATGAGATAAAGTATTGTGGTCCTGTGTTTCTTCGCAACATGTATCCCTTTGAGCGGTTCATGGGAATCCTGAAGCACTTTTGTCAGAACCGAAACCATCCAGAGGCAAGAATCCTACAGGGTTATACCGCGGAGGAGGTGGTTGAGTTTTGCACCGAATACATGAAACAAAGACCTATAGGTTTGCCCCTCTCTCGCCACGAGGGAAGGCTGAAAGGTAAGCCGGTCCTTGCTGGCACGCAAATGGTTGCACCCAGAGAATTGGCAGAGAAAGCCCATTTGACGGTACTGCTTAACAGCCCAGTTCTCATCGCTTATGCCGAAGAACACTTGGTGGAGATACGCCAAAGATTCTTACCAACGGTGCCTTCATCAGATGTGGAGATGAAGGAGCACACTAAGAACTACGCTGAATGCCTGAAGAATCGTTTGGCACAAGGATCCATGGATGACATTGCTACGTGGTTGGCACAAAAGCCATCACCTACGATGTTGACGTACCAAGCATATGACATAAATTGATACATGTTCTTCACTGAGGAACGTGATAACAAGACCTCGTATCAGAACAGCTCTGTTCGAATAGAATGCATGACTGTAAATGAAGCTGATAAAAGGGTATAC